>NC_064920.1:172158708-182158708 GCF_023897955.1 Schistocerca gregaria | reverse complement strand
AATATCTGCACACCCCATTCTTCGACAAGAATTGTACTGTGACCATGTGCATTGACAAAAAAAATTGTACATCAGTAATAAATATACTTACCTTGGACAGCATGTAAACAGAATATTATTTTTAAGTTTCACCTGCTGCTGCCATCCAAGTTGGTTAGTTTTTAAACGCACGTTTATATATACATAGTTCAATGTTATTGGGAATATGTAATTTAGTTGTAGTATAAGAATAAAAGAATCTCCATATTAGTTTTTAGCATAGATTTATACATCAGAAACTGTAAATATTTCAGCCAGTGAATTTTTTGTCTTATTCTGTAAAAAGAATTATCTGTGCATAGAATATTACAACTAAATTATACCTCAAGAACCAATTGTATCTCAAGAATCAAGTTGTATTGGTGAGAGTTCAATAAACGAAAGATTCGTTACCATACATCTTTTTTGTTGTTATTTACAAAAAGACCTATCCCAGTTCTACAGCTACATCTACATTTATACTCCGCAAGCCATTCAACGGTGTGTGGCGGAGGGCACTGTACGTGCCGCTGTCATTACCTCCCTTTCCGGGCTCTGAGCACTATAGGACTCAACTGCTGTGGTCATTAGTCCCCTAGAACTTAGAACTACTTAAACCTAACTAACCTAAGGACATCACACACATCCATGCCCGAGGCAGGATTCGAACCTGCTACCGTAGCAGTCGCACGGTTCCGGACTGCGCGCCTAGAACCATGAGACCACCGCGGCCGGCCCTCCCTTTCCTGTTCCAGTCGCTTATGGTTCGCAGGAAGAACGACTGCCGGAAAGCCTCCGTGCGCGCTCGAATCTCTCTAATTTTACATTCGTGGTCTCCTCGGGAGGTATAAGTTGGGGGAAGCAATATATTCGATACCTCATCCAGAAATGCACCCTCTCGAAACCTGGACAGCAATCTACACCGTGATGCAGAGCGCCTCTCTTGCAGAGTCTGCCACTTGAGTTTGCTGAACATCTCCGTAACGCTATCACGATTACCAAATAACCCTGTGACGAAACGCGCCGCTCTTCTTTGGATCTTCTCTATCTCCTCTGTCAACCCGACCTGGTACGGATCCCACACTGATGAGCAACACTCAAGTATAGGTCGAATGAGTGTTTTGTAAGCCACCTCCTTTGTTGATGGACTACATTTTCTAAGGATTCTTCCAATGAATCTCAAACTGGCATCCGCTTTACCAACAATTAATTTTATATGATCATTCCACTTCAAATCGTTCCTCACGCATACCCCCAGATGTTTTAAAGAAGTAACTGCTACCAGTGTTAATTCTGCTATCATATAATCATACAATAAAGGATCTTTCTTTGTATGTATTTGCAGTGCATTACATTGGTCTATGTTAAGGGTCAGCTGCCACTCCCTGCACCAAGTGCCTATCCGCTGCAGATCTTCCTGCATTTCGCTGCAATTTTCTAATGCTGCAGCTTCTCTGTATACTACAGCATCATCCGCGAAAAGCCGCATGGAACTTCCGACACTATCTACTAGGTCATTTATAAATATATATATTTGTATATATAAGGGGTGTGTAAGACACAGATGTGAAATTTAACATGGAATATAACAAAATATTTAGAATGGTTGCATCTTACTGAGCCTATCATGCAACATGTGTTCAATTATGGGAGCAAGTAGCATGTGACTATGTCCACTTCCAAAGGCATATAGCAATCATGTCTAAGATTATATCACCAGTACTTGAACAAAACCACAGATGTAGTGTCTGTGCAAAGCTGTATACCATCAAGTTGGGAGCAGGGTGAAAAGAAATAATGCACAGATTGTGAGGTAAAAAGTCATTTATTTTTCATCCAACTTAAAAGTAATTTTACATTTTCATAAGCAGACACAACAATATTTTCACAAATCTTCTGCTTGAGTTGACGGAGAGCAGGACGCCCATAGAATTTCAGGTCTTAAATAGCAGCAAACTTGAAGATTCGGAGCATCCATATGATCTCTCCACTCTTTTGACGTAGATATGGTATCTGTGAGGTCAAATAACTGAAGTGATGTCACCATACCTTTGTATAGTATACCAGGATCGTACCAGTGAATTTCATGACAGAAATATATTAAACCGCTTTGCCCTCTTCCGTGTTTTAGCACACATCACATTCTTGAAAGGTCTTGGCAATGAAATATTTTCTTATAATGTCTCTACTATACCAGGATCCTCTGTGTATGCTACGAAAGCAATCTCTTTAAATATGAACTGCCTATGCTCATTGTCATGGAAACTTTGAGTGTCTGCAGTGACACTCACCCCTTCAGATGCCATTGTAAAATGCCCTGGGTATGGCTCAGCATAACCGTGTGATTAACTATTGCCTCCAGTCAGTGGTGTGCAACAAGATGTGTAAATGAATAGGTGCTGAGCCATACCTATTCATTTACACAGCTTGTTGCACAACACCGATGGGTGGGCATCTCCAAGTGAGTAAAGGTTTTCAATAGACCATGTTTCTCTTCTTGCAGTCTGTAGCACTTGGTACTCGAAAAACTCCCATGAACGGAAAGATAACAGTGAAATGCACCAGTATTCAGAGCTTTTAAAAGATTCGAAAGCTGCTCATCCACTAAAGTGACGTACAACATTTTCCATATTTACATATATCACTGATGGTGATTTCATTCTCGTCTTTGGCTCCTTGAATGTACGAGTTATTATGTGTTGCACTCCTTACAGCAATAAGTTCCTATTTAGCATTCAGAACAATATTCCGCGTGTCTTCAAAGTATCCCATAAGCAATTTGATTGGTATACGTGCGGTACCACCTTGTAAACTTACACTGTTTACCCACTGGCTCGTCTATGAACCATGCAGCATTTTCCAGATAGTTCCAATCCGAGGGAGAAGCAGAGAAATTCATTTTAAGGGTTGGTGTTATGTCTACTTTGCATGTACAGTTAATTTATAATCCATTAAGTTCAAATTATATCTCATGAAACGGAAATGCTAGAGCATTACATGTAAGGTTCAATGGCACTGTAACAGTATCATTCCTTCTTGTAAATGATTCATCAAGATACATAAAACTCATGCATGGCAAGGTTAAAGTGTCCCGTGTTGAATGAGAATCCTAATTTCATCGTCTTTGTTAAACGTGGTTGATGTATAAGGTTTACGCGTGAAGTATTCCTGGTGTATAATATACTCGTCGTATTCCACTGCGCTAGTTATCTCGAATGACGTCATTGCAAGGTTTCAGACCTACTGATTTAAGAAACACGTAGTTCGCACTTGTTATCACCTTGACGTTCTGTTGTGAAGTGCCACGCTGTGCGTTGTGCACGGTGATTCTGTTCCTTACGACCATCCCATCTTTGTTTACAAAAAGAGGATGATGAAGACTTCTGCGAGTCCCGGCAGGCTGAAGGTCTCCGCCGCTTCGGGTCCTGACGGTTTCTGAGCTTTCGCGGTCACTGGTGGTTCTGCTTTAAATGTAGCCGTACAATGATTTTCTCGCCACGAAAGTCGATGAATTAGTTATCCTGATCCACAATAAGCAGCTGTAGATAGTCCAATGTCTGAACTGTTTATGGGATATAAATATAGCTGGTAGGGTCGTCAACGATCTTATACTCTGTTCCAACTGATGAGAAGAAGACATAAATTGTATGCATCAATCTACTGTTGTGATAGGAGTTTGTTACAATGTTACACTCGACACGGATTGTGCTGCAAGAAGTATATCCACTGACTGGTTGGATCTGCAAAATTTACTGGGATCTTCTTCCAAACCTGTCCTTTGTGAAAGCCAGTAGCTGCGCTATTGAACGTTTCTGATTAAAGTCAGTCGCTGCATTCGGTGTATTTATTTCAGATCTAGGTGTATTGATGTTTGCTCATAGAACAAGCCCTTTTCCAGGTCATTTTAAAACGTCGTTTAAGTCGCCAATATCGTACGTACTAGGTTCTATTTCCACAATTTCTTTTCTACCATCATTTTCCAGATGTTTGTTTTTAGCCTATTTGATATTTGGAATGCAGTTGTACCAATGTGTCCAGTCCAATCAGCGCAGCACTCCACTCCCTATTGCTTAAATCAATCGGTGGGAAGTAATCACAGTATATGACATTGCATCTGAACCTCAACTGGTGAGTGGGGAACATGATGCACAGATACCTACACAAGTGAAAATTGTAGGATACTTGTCTTGTGCCAGTGGAGTATCGTTGTAACTCTTTTGGTGGCTGCAGATATCAAAATGAGTCGAAATAGTATTGTGGACGTTATTGGTATTTTTGTTAATATACACACCCAGTGGGTTCCCGGTGCTCCAGCAGCATCTAAATTCACAATTCCACATTCTTCAGATTTCCACATAGTCTTCAGTAATGTATACTGTATAAGCACAACCCGTAAACTTGGAATGTTGAATCGTTTCCTGACAAATTGAGCAGCTCTGCATTTGTAAGCGGTCTATACGGTAGGATGTTTAACGGGCTGTTTTCTTTTTAATTTATGGAGAGATCTAGTCCTTTTTATATGGCTTCAAGCACAGTCCTTTCCCGAAGGCTGCTGCTTTCATCATCCGGTTATGTCTTCCTGCTTCCTCTAGCTGCTACTGGGAGTTCTGTGCATTCTTGATTGTTATGTCAATAGCAGCAACACGACCAGCTAATGAACTCAATGCTGACAGAGCTGCGTGGGCAGGAATGAAGAAGGGGATGATTCCGCCTGATGTCTTGCGTATTGGCAGAAGCCTGGCGGCTTTAAACTGTCATTTATACTTCAGCACGCTTTTAGCTACATACATCGTTGTCCGGATACAGTTTTTTTTAAACAGTCTTGCACTCTCTTCTTTATCTTCGTCGTTGTTTTCATTTCATTCTGTGCACGAAGTGCAGCGTTCAGAACTTGCTTGAAATTCACACCCAAGCCGAACTTAATTTCACCATGCTTGGTTGTATCGACTGAAAATGTTGGAATGTGTTGTCCTATACCAATAACCTTTCTCACACGTATTGCTTTGCCTTTATCAGATAAAATTCGATCTGCAGTGTGACGTCCTGGCAGATCTTTACGTTTTGCATAAGAGATGTCGTGTTCCAAATATGCCTCGTCAAGCATGTGAATCCCCTTCTCACCATGAGCCAAACGTATATGAGGCTTTGTGCCAGGTCTGCAGTAATTATACTCCTGAATACTGGAAGTCTGTCGAGAGTACCACCTCCTTCTACACCATGTCTCCTATCGTGCATGCTATACTACTGTTCTGGCTGTGTTCTGTGCATCCCGTTATATAGCAAATCGTCAGCGTCAATCCAGCCGTTTTGTGTTGCAGGAAAACCAAAACAGGCAGCTAGTGCTCTAGTCCCTCGATTTCTTACGACCCGCTCTACACGAAACATTTGTGGTTCTGAGCTCTTCTGCATTTCCTTTGTGTAAAAGCATCCTGAAATTTCAGTGTCACGCTATCCTTTAAGATGTAAGTACTGGGATTTGTTTTTTCCACTCTCGAAAATGTAAATATCTCACCCGACCAGTTTGGGAATACCTCCCAAATGCAGTCTTGTGTTTAGAGATATGCACAAAATCACCATTATTAGATTTCTGTTTACGTGAGTCCAGTATTTCAATACAACAGTATATCGAATCCATGAGTCCATTATCATTATTACTGGTCTCATTTTTATTGTGCTATATTTGGTGAGATAATAATGTGCAATTATTTCTGGGAGGTTATCTTTCCATTTGTATGAAGTGCAAAGATTAAAACGCATCCACATTTGACCTTTTGTTGTTCTTTCCAGACGTTCCATGATACTCGCCTTCAAGTGGGTGAATGCTGAACAATAGTATATTCCACACCACTGCATTACAATCTTGAAACAACTATTGTAAAACTCTCCACCATGATCGGTTTGGAGGTACTCTGGGCATCAGTTTTTATGGGATTTAGGAAATGAGGTTCATTAGACCAGTCATTCTTGGAAATTCCCTGTCGCCTATCTGTATTGTTTTTTCTTTTAAACTTATAGGTTGCGTGTCCAACAAGTATGGTATTTCACCACAGACACCAAATGTTTTTCTATCCTATTATTACTGTAACAGTTAATGAAATCAGCAATACTGTCATCATTGTGTAATTGTCGCTGAGAGGTCAGCGAGGGATTCAGCGACTGGTTTCAATATGTCTCTCTGTGTCTGCTCTTGATCCAAATGTCCTAACCTTAGCAGCTGTAACTTCTCTTGAACAGTCTTCTATGCCATGATGACCTTATGCTTGGTCGACAACTTGTTATATACTAAGTGGACTCTTTTTCAGGGTGCACCGTATGTACATTCTGTCCATTTCTATCAACATTTACAGTTAAGTCACATTTTTTCAGTTCTATCAACAGTTTTACAGCTAAGTCGTCTACTTTCTTTCACAGAATGATCTGGCTGTACGTCTCTAGTTCCTTAACCCTAGCATCTACGTCGTTGATCAGTCTCAGAAGGGTCTCGACATATGTCTCTAGGTCGTTAACTTTACGTTAAAGAGATTGAAATTTTCCATCTAAGTATAGACGCCTTCTCTGTCCATGCGTACCTATTCTATCTGGCTAAGTGCCTGACATATCTGCGACGTTGTCCATGGTGTGATGTAAAGCAATGTCCCCATCACTTTTTTCATATCTATATGTAAAGAAAGCATTGCACCGGTGGTCTAGGGGAGCCGGCGTGGTAGCTCAGCGTGTTCGATCAGAGGATCAGTTGCCCTCTGTAATAAAAAAACTGAGTGACTGGATCAATGACGAACTTGGACGGTTATCAAAGGACGTCCGCACCGAAAAAATGCAAAGAACAATATCGAAGAAAATAAGATAAAAAAGGAGGTAGCGTTTTTGGTTCACAACCAAAACGTCTTCGGTCCCGAGTTCGAGTCCCACAGCCGCTTAAATTTTGATTAATAATCAGCTTTGGCGGCCGAAGACTTCCAGCATAAGAAGTCACCCTCATTCTGCCAACGGCTTTTCCAAAAAGGGTGGAGGAGCGGACAGATGTTTAGGGCACTCTCTTGCCCTAGGGATTAGAAACTGCCTCTAAAGGCGGAAGAATCAGCAATGATCAACGGCATGAGGGTGCAGAAGGCAACGGAAACCACTGCATTAAAAACACGTAACGTGGATCCACAGGACATGTAGCCTGTAATTGAAGAAGTCTCATGATGGCCTCTCCATTGGCAAAAGATTCCGGAAGAGTCCCCCATTCGGATCCCCGTGAAGGGACTGGCAAGGGTGAGGTTACCATGAGAAAAAGATTAAATAATCAACGAAAGGTTAACATTCTACGAGTCGGGGCGTGAAATGTCAGAAGCTTGAACGTGGTAGGGAAACTAGAAAATCTGAAAAGGGAAATGCAAAGGCTCAATCTAGATATAGTAGGGGTCAGTGAAGTGACGTGGAAAGAAGACAAGAATTTCTGGTCAGATGAGTGTAGGGTAATATCAACAGCAGCGGAAAATGGTATAATGGGAGTAGGATTCGTTGTGAATAGGAAGGTTGGGCAGAGAATGTGTTACTGTGAACAGTTCAGTGACAGAGGTGTTCTTATCAGAATCGATAACAAATCAGAATGAAACATGCCCTAGGCTGTGGCTAAGCAATGTCTTCACAGTATCCTTTCTTCCAGGAGTGCTAGTTCTGCAATGTATGCAGGAGAGCTTCTGCGAAGTTGGGAAGGTAGGAGACGAGATACTGGCCGAATTAAAGCTGGAGGACGGGGCGTGAGTCGTGCTTGGGTAGCTCAGTTGGTAGAGCACTTGCCCGCGAAACGCAAAGGTCCCGAGTTCGAGTCTCGGTGTGGCACAGAGTTTTAATCTGCCAGAAAGTTTCTTAGTTGTACTGTGTTGCAAACACATCTTCCAAAATTCCCGCGTGTGCAGCCTTCAGCATATAGCCGTCTCCCTCACCGCCTCTAGGAACAGTGCACTGGTAGGGGAAGCCGGAGCGCTCAGGAATTCGACTGCGCCCGCGGACAGTGAGTGCACTCCGGTAGCGAAAATGTTGGCCAGACCTGGTGTACTTGAAGAGCGGACGGTGTCTTCTCCCAGTGGCCAGAAGAAGATGGCAGACCATAGGCAGAGACGAGGAACGGTAGAGAATTTAATTACTGCAGTAATGCGTTGAGCACCATGTATGCTTTGAAACAACCCCTTAGAAAAATTTTATAAATGACAGTGCTGGAAAGCCTCTACGTTATTTAATTTTCAAACAACTGACAAAAACTAAACGTACTCAGACTTTTCTCTCTTTACTTATTCTGATCATCACTAAACTGACACCCAATTTTTTTTTTTTTTTTTTTTTTTTTTTTTTTTTTTTTTTTTTTTGCGCAACGCAATCTGACTTTCAATACTCCCTACAAAAGAAAGGCCATGACTAACAATAACCTATACCTTTCGTGAGTCACTTACCTCACAAAAATCTTCGTTACTCGAACTACTGCAATACGGCAAGCGCCAATACTGCCAGCTAAATAAAAGATTCCAACTACTGAAGGCACTAATTACTGATAGGCATAGTTAGTAACTGAAAGATTTTGATAGAGAACAAACAATGTATTTACCTTAATAATGTTAAAAAGTCATCATATATATATATATCAATTCATGATATCCATCTTTACAAATTTCCTTTTTCTGGCGGCACACGTTCAGATCGTCCGCTAACAGTAACCTCTCAAAACTCTGGCATCTCTCTCTCCACATCCACCACTGCTGGCGGCTCATCTCCAACAGCGCAACGCTATGCGCTGTTCACATCCAACTGCCCTAAACTACAGTAGCAAATATTGCAACAATGCAAATCAGCCACAGACAGCACAAAGCACAGTCAGTGATTTTCATACGGAGCGCTACGTGGCGTTACCAACATAAAAACCTAAACAGCCTACTTGCAGCTTTTGCGACCGACATTAGTTAGAGGAGAGTAAATTATCGTGCTGCAGATGCTCGTGGTAAATTTTGCTGGTGCCTAGTGTGGTATTTTCAAATACTGCGAACCCGTTATGAATTTTGAGGGGTGAAATTCTACACTTAAGAGCCAGAGAAACTGGTACACCTGCCTAATATCGTGTAGGCCCCACGCGAGTACGCAGAAGTGCCGCAACACGATGTGGCATGTACTCGACTAATGTATGAAGTAGTACTGGAGGAAACTGACCCGATAAATCCTTCATGGCCGTCCATAAATCCGTAAGAGTACGACGGGGTGGAGATCTCTTCTGAACAGCACGCTGAAAGCACTCCAGATATGCTCAATAATGTTTATTTCTGCAGGGTCTGATGCCAGCGCTTAAACTCAGAAGAGTATTTCTGAAGCCACTCTTTAACAATTCTGGAAGTGTGGGGTGTCGCATTGTCTTGCTGGAATTGCCCAAGCCCGTCGGAATGCACAATGGAGATGAATGGATGCAAGTGATCAGACAGGATGCTTACATACGTGACACCTGTCAGAGTCGTATTTAGACGTATCAGGTGTTCCGTATCATTCCAACTGCATACACCCCACACCATTACAGAGCCACCGCCAGCTTGAACAGCCCCCTGTTGACAAGCAGGGTCCATGGATTCATGAGGTTTTCTCCATAACCGTACACTTCCATCTGCTCGATATAATTTGAAACGAGACTCGTCCGAGCAGTCATTAATAGTCGAATGTCGGTGTTGACGGGCCGAGGCGAGGCATAAAGCTTTGTGTCGTGGTCTTCAAGGGTACACGAGTGGGCCTTCGGCTCCGAAAGCCCACATCGATGATATTTCGTTGAATGCTTCACATGGTGATACTTGTCGATGACTCAGCATTGAAATCTGCAGCAATTTGCGGAAGGGTTGCACTTCTGTCACGTTGAACGATGCTATGCAGTCGTCGTTGGTCACGTTCTTGCAGGATCTTTTTTCGGCCACAGCGATGTCGCTGATTTGATATTTTACCGAATTCCTTATATTCATGATACGTTCGTGAAATGGTCGTGCGGGAAAATCCCCACTTCATCGCTACCTCGGAGATGCTGTGTGCCATTCCACGAACGCCGACTGTAACACGACGTTCAAACTCACTTAAATCTTCATAACCTGCCATTGTGGCAGCAGCAAACTATCTAACAACTGCACTAGACCCTTGTTGTCCGATGTAGGCGCTGCCGCCCGCAACGCCGTATTCCGCCTGTTTAGATATCTCTGTCTTTGAATACGTATACCTATACCAGTTTCTTCGGCGTTTCAGTGTACAGTTATATTGCATGCCGGGGACCAGGTTGCAGAAGAGAGTGATATTTTATCGGACTGTGATTATTATACTCATTCAGAGGTTTTGATTCAGTCATCGTATATAGACATAAGTTTTTCCTGTATTATGTTCCATTCCTTAGGCCAAAGTTGTGTAGTTGTGTTGTCTGTTAGCATTAATTCGGTAGCTGGCAGAGGTTAATTGTGGTTGGAGCGTACCTCTTTTTTGTGGCAGTTGCTAAGCTGACTGGGCTTGCTCGTCGTCGCCGTATTCTCACACATTTTTGATACATGCAGGGGGGCTTGGCCAGAAATGAGAGTGACAGATGCGGGAGCTCCAGATGGATAAGCGTTTAGAAAAAAAATGGTTTTTGATGTGGTTTGGGCGATGTATGGGCTCTTTATTTTAGGATAGTTTCCGGGCACTGTTAGGAGCAGCGGGAAAAATACAGAATGGTAATTCGAGGGTCGTAGGGTCGAGTCTTATGCGGAAGCATTTTTTTTTAAATTTTCAACTTTTACGTTTCTGACAACGCAAATTAATCGAAATAATGCTCAATATATCGTATTTAATAATATAAAGAAGCATTAAAACGAAAGGCAAAAGAAAAAATTGATGTTTGTAAATAAATCTACAGGAATGGACTGTAAGGCGTACACGAGAACGTTGTGTATGTAATTAGGCGCTTTTATTATTTTACAGTTGATGATTTCCATGTGATGATGTGATTTTCATCGTAAAAATAGGGGAAACAGTAGTCCTCTTCATTTTCTACACGCTAAAAACGCCGCAATTTTACAATTACACGATCGATTAAAAGTTTCTGTAGGAGTACAAATTTGGTTCACATTCATGAAAGGTTTGCTGTTGTCGGACAGGTTGGCAGCAAACCATGTGTAACGCATACGGTACAAATCATTCAGCATTTGCGGATAATCTAAAACAAGAACACCATAGACCAAGCAATATTAAAAAAAGATGTGATTATCATAAAAATCAGTAAAGACAGACACCTCCTACCCTTCCAAGAAAATTTCCTCATACAAAAAGCATAAACACAAAATAAACATTTGCTCAATGACCAAATAAATATTGGAAACCAGACTCTATACAAAATAGCTGATGAAATTACATGAAAAAGAGCCATTTCCATCCTTCATCCTCTCTCACTCCCCCCCCCCCCCCCCCTCCCGCGCCCACTCACAAATTCATTTCACTTCTCGCTCCTCACCTTCTCCTCCAACACACTCTCCATCACGATGCTATACTTCAGTCTACTCATCATGGCTTCACCCCATCCCCCCTACATAAAACGTCTCTTCATCGCTATTCCTTCCCTACTCTTACGAGTACATAGATACACAGAAACAGAATTAAATAGAATTACATGCACAGAATAATTTAATTTTTTTAAAAAATATTGTAGGTCAAAGACAAAGTAGTGGAAAGGTTATGTTGGCAACACAACAAAGCACAAACCACAACACATACTTAGAAGTACAAAAACAAACAGAATACGGTAGTTTTCATAAAAGTGTGCTGTGAAAAACATAAGAAATGCATAGTGCTGCAGGACAACTAAAAATTAGACCAAAACTATCAGTGTCTAACGCAGATAAAAGACGATGTGCTAGCAGACGGCATTTCCCGATTCAAGCGATAAATCAACCGAAAATCACCGTAAGTACAAATCAACTTACTCTTAAAGAACTGGTTTTCAATATAAAAGCAAATCAAAATGTAAATAACTTAATTACAGACCACTGATGATGCTTTACTTCAATAAAGCGAAACGCGTCTGGTGAAAAAAATCACGCGTTTTTGTAGTTGCAACGACAGAACAAAATACCCTCAAGAATTATAAAGCAGCTATGGCCACACAAATGAAGAATGTAACGCATCACGTCGCTAAATATTGGCGAGAATAACTGCTGAACAGCAAAATGTACTTTGATGCAGTCTTCCCGAGATGTGATCTATTTTTCTTTTTCAGTGACATAAAAGCAGTTTTGAAGCTTTTTGGAAAATCTCGTCGTATAACTGTGGATGTGTTTGATCTCCTCACTAGTCAGCTAACATAAGAAATTGGGCCCACTATAGGTAGAACTTCACCACAACAGCCATAAAATTTTTATGCATCTTAAGAAAATATTGAGTATATTGAGTATTATTTCTATTTATTTCCAGTATAAGTGACATAAAATTCAAACTTAAAAAATTTTTCTGACAGGGACACGAACATCGTTCCGTACGGTTTTCGCTATACCAACTGCTGCCTAGCATTAATAACTCATACCTCGCTCTATCGTTGCCAAAAAAATTTTTCTAAACACTTGGCCATCTGGAGCTCCCGTTTCTATCACTTTCATTTCTAGCTAAGCCCTGGCTGTTCCAAAATTCTTGGACGAAAACGGCGGTGAAAACTGGGCGCGGTCCCCTTGTTAGTTCTATAGCATGATTCTGAGTGCCCACTTGTAAAGCTGTTATGGGCTAATAATGTGATGTGAGTTTCTTCATTGGTTCCCGCTTGTAATGTCACCTGGGCTGAGTAACATTACTCGTTAAGAATATTTGGATCTGTAGATTAGATTAAATTAGAATAATTATTCATTCAATAGACCCATAAAAGAGAGAATCCTCCTCCGCGTGGAAGATGTCAGATAAACACATTACAAAAAAATCAATAAACAGTAAAATTATGTACATGAATTAAATTTAAACTTCTAATATTTACAGGTTTAATACTTACATCTGCTTTCATTAAATCCATCATTCAGACATTTGCTAGTTTCTTGGTTATTACAACCAAGTATTGTCAGAAATAAAAGTAAATTATTCATTTCAGTGATCCTAGGTTAAGAACAGTCAGATTATGTACAAGATTTAAAATTAAACTTCCACTGTTTACAGTCTTTTACATCTGCTTTCTATAGATCCATCATTCACACAGTAGGTAGTTACTTGGGTGTTACAACCAGGTATTTTCCAAAATTAAAGTATAATAAATTTTCATTAAAATGGTCTACTGCAGTTGTTGAGAAACTCATGGATGGAATAGAAGGAGTTAGCCACCAGAAATTCTTTTAAATTATGTTTAAATTGTGCCTTGTCTGAAACTAAACTCTTAATGATTGCTGGTAACTTATTGAAAATATGCGTTGCTGAATACTGGACTCCTTTCTGGGCAAGAGTAAGTGATTTTAAATCTTTACGTATATTGTTCTTATTCCTAGTATTGATACTGTGTACTAAAACAGTTAGTTGGAAAAAGAGAATACGTTTTTTATTATTATTTTGACGTGCATATTTTAAGTAGGAATTAGTCCTGGGAAGAATATCGTTAATTTCTTATTGTAACTGTTAGGATATTTCTGTTCATGTTATTTGAGCTTCTGTGTTGTAATACATGATAAAAGTTTCTGTGTTATAATAAATGATAAAAGCTTATTTAAAAATTAAGACCCCGCTCGCACAATCTCCGGCCAAAACCTCACTACACCCAAATCCTGCGCTACAATGAAAATAGGCTCCTATAAAGGTGAAAGCGCATTAATATGGCTTAGTGGAAACGTGTAAATGTTGGTTTAAGTGTTTATGACTGCTTAGGAGGAGGATGGATTGGAAGACCTTGTTGAGCATCTAGATCGGGCCGATAGGCCAGACTTTGTTTTTCTCAGCCCTCTTATCACATATGAAAATAGAGTGAGATTAGTTTCTTATCGTTAAGGCTTTCTAGTATCCACTGTTCCTAACAAAAATGTCATATCAGAATGTTGACTTAATGATATGCAGCGTCGTAGCCAATGATTGTTGATGTCTGGGTACATGTTTCAGTGGGGAGAGCCAGATGAGACGCATAAAGGCTCTGACTGCGTCGGTCTCGCTGGTCGTCTTGGGCAGTGTTCTGTTGCTCGTCCTGTGGGCCAATTTGCCAGCCGACATGTTGAGACAGCGACATCTGCCTTCCGTCGTCTATACTCGTCGGCCAAGCAGGTAAGTCATCTGGGAGAACATTTGGCCTATATGGTTACCAGCGTAAGCTATGTGTTCAGTATATACTACGAAAATGACTAGTAGTTAAGTTGAAGAGGAGTGGTTATACCCAAGAAGGGCAACCACAGAAGTTGGAAAGAAAAACATAGGCACAAAGAAGGTAACTGCAAAGAAACCATGGGTAACGGGAGAAATACTTCACTTGATCGGCGAAAGAAGGAAGTGCAAAAATGTTCAGGGGAATTCAGGAATACAGAAACACAAGTCCCTGAGGAGTCAAATAAATAGGAAGTGCAGGGAAGCTAAGACGAAATGACTGCATGAAAAATGTGAAGAAATCGAACAAGAAATGATTGTCGGAAGGACTGACTCAGCATGTAGAAAAGGCATGACAACCTTCGGCGAAATTAAAAGCAATGGAGTTAACATTAAGAGTACAACGGGAATTCCATTGTTAAATGCAGAGGAGAGAGCGGATAGGTGGAAAGAGTAGGCTGAAGGCCACTGTGAGAGGAAAGATTTGTCTGATATGATGGAAGAAGAAACAGGAGTTGATTTAGAAGAGATGCGGGATCCAGTATTAGAAGCAGAATTTAGGGGAGCTTTGGAGGATTTAACACCAAATAAGGCAGAAGGGATAGATAACATTCCATCAGAGTTTCTAAAATCATTGGGAGAAATGGCAACAAAACGACTATCCAAGTTTGTGTGTAGAATGTATGAGTATGGCGACATACCATTTGATTTTCGGAAAAATATCATCCACACAATTCCGAAGACTGCAAGAGCTGACACGTGCGAGAATTGTCACACAATCGGCTTAACAGCTCATGCTTCCAAGTTTCTAACAATAATAATATACAGAAAAAATGGAAAAGAAAATTGAGAATGTCTTAGATGACGATCAGTTTGGTTTTAGCAAAGGTAAAGGCATCAGAGAGGCAATTATAACGGTGCGGTTGATAATGCAAAGAAGGCTAAAGTAAAATCAAGACACGTCCATAGCATTTGTCTATCTGGAAAAGGCGTTCGACAATGTAAAATGGTGCAAGATGTTCGAAATTCTGAGAAAAATAGGGGTAATCGATAGGGAGAGACGGCTAATCTACAATATCTACAAGAGCCAAGAGGAAATAATAAGAGTCGACAACCAAGACCGAAGTGCTCGGATTAAAAAGGGTGTGAGACAGGGATGTAGTCTTTCGCCCCTACTGTTCAGTCTGCACATAGAAGAAGCAATGATGGAAATAAAAGATTCAGAAGTGCAATAAAAATTCAAGTCGAAAGGATATCAATGATTAGATTCGATGATGGCATTGCCATCCTGAGTGAAACTGAAGAAAAATTAGATGATCTGCTGAATGGAATGAACAGTCGAATGAGTTCAGGATATGGCTTGAGAATAAATCGAAGAAAGACGAAAGTAATGAGAAGCAGCAAAAATGTAAACAGCGAGAAACGTAACATCAGGATTGATGGTCACGAAGAAGAAGAAGTTAAGGAATTCTACTACCTAGGCAGCAAAATAACCAACGACGGACGGAGCAACGAGGACATCAAAAGCGGACTAGCACTGGAAAAAAGGCATTCCTGTCCGAGAGAAGTCTACTAATATCAAACAAAGACTTAATTTTTAGGAAGAAATTTCTGAGAATATACGTTTGGAGCACAGTGTTGTATGGTAGTGAAACATGGACTGTGGGAAAACCGGAACAGAATCGAAGCATTTGTGATGTGGTGCTACAGACGAATGTTGAAAATTAGGTGGACTAATAAGGTAAGGAATGAGGAGGTTCTGTGCAGAACTGGAGAGCAAAGGAATATGTGCGAAACACTGACAAGGAAAAGGAACATGCTGATTGTACATCTGTTAGGAGATCAGGAAATGACTTCTACGGTACTGGAGGGAGCTGTAGAGGGCAAAAACTATAGAGGAAGACAGAGATTGGAATACGTCAAGCAAATAATTGAGGACGTAGGTTACAAGTACTACTCTGAGATGAAGAGGTTGGTGCAAGAGAGTAATTCGTGGCGGGTCATATCGAACCAATCAGAAGACTGATGACTCAAAAAAAAGAAGCGATAGGAGAAAAAGTGGGAGGCTATATGGAAGACATAGGGAATCCAGTATTAAAGTCATAGTTTAAGAGAGCTATGGCAAACCCGCAATTAAATAAGGGAGAAAGAATGGGCAACTTTCTCCAGAATTTCTAAATTCGTATGGGGAATGGACAACCAAACGACTATACAGGTTGGTGTGTAGAACCTCGAAGAACGCAAGGGCAGATAAGTGCGAGAATTATGGAATAACGGTCTTTAACAGCTCATGCAACGCAGCCGGCGACGAGGATAACGTGCCGAAGATTGGAAAAGAAATTTGTTGACCTATTAGATGACGATGAGCTTGACTTTGGGAAACGTAAAGACAACAGAGAGGCTGTTCTGACGTGGCGATTAATAATGGAAGCAAAACTTACGAAGAACCAAGATAACTTCATAGGGTTTGTCACCTAGAAAAAGTGTTCGTCACTGTAAGACGGTGCAAGATGTTTGAAAATCTAAGAAAAACAGGGTTAAGTTAGAGGGAAAGACGGATAGTGTACAATATGTACAGGAAAAGAGAGAGAGAGAGAGAGAGAGAGCAATAAAAATGGAAGACGAAGTGCTCGAATTAAAAAGTGCGTAAGACAGGGATGCAATGTTTCTCCCCTACTGTTGAACTGTACATCGAAGAAGCAACGAAGGAAATGAAAGATAGTTTTAGAAATGGGATAAAAATTCAAAGTGACGAATACCAGTGATAAGATGACGTGTTATCCTCAATGAAAGAGTGGAAGAATTACAAGTCGTATTGAATGGAATGAACAGTATAATGACAGAATATGGACTGAGAGGTAACCAAAGCAGGACGATAGTAGCGAGGAATGGTAGAAAAGAGATTAGCGATAAACTTAGCTTTGAAATTGGTGACCACGAAGCAGTCGAAGTAAAAGAATTCTGCTATTTTGAAAACAAAATAACATATAACGTTCAAATCAAGGACATCACAAGCGGATTAGAACAGGGAAACAGGAAAAGTTGTCATCTACTTTGAAACATAGGCCTTAATATTAGGAAGAAATTTCTGAAAACGCACATCTGGAGCACTGCATGGTATGGTACTGAATCACAGGCTGTGGTAAAACTGTCGAATGAGGGAGTCGAAGGGTTTGAGATCCCGTGTTATGGTATGATGTTGAAAAGTGGATGGACTGAAAAGATAGGGAATTGAGGAGTTTTTTTTAAGGAATCGGAAAAGTAAGGAACCTGTGGAAAAGACTGATAAGCAGAAGGGACAGGTTGAGGGACACGTTTTGAGATATCAGGTAATAATTTCCATGGTGCCAGAGGGAGCTATAGAGGAAAAAAAATTGGGGGTTGGGGGACAGAAATTGATTGCACACAGAATTCGTGGCGAGCCGTGTCAGATCATTCAGAAGACTTATGTTTAAAAAATAGAGAGAGAGAGAGACAGAAAGAGCTGCCGCAGAGTGTAATTTTAAAAGAAATTTTGAACCTCGTTTCATAATATTCATTTTATAATTATTAGTTTTCTTATCAGTATACGTAGCTGTGTATTGCCGTGTTTACCCGTTTAAGTTTGTAAAATGTGTCTAAGGTCGCACAATAGCAACCTGTGTGAAATTGTTAAGACACATTCGACAGTAGAGAGCGGTGGTTCGTGACTCTGAGGTAGCCAGTTTGAATTCTTCTGGTGTAACAAATTTTGTCCATCAGTTATTGGCCGACAAGGGGAGGAGAGACGGAAGATTGAAGTTGCTAATCACCAAACTTTGCGCCAAAGTCCTGGATTAAAAAAATGGCTCTGAGCACTATGGGACTCAACTTCTGAGGTCATTAGTCCCCTAGTACTTAGAACTAGTTAAACCTAACTAACCTAAGGACATCACACACATCCTTGTACGAGGCAGGATTCGAACCTGCGACCGTAGCGGTCTCGCGGTTCCAGACTGCAGCGCCTAGAACCGCACGGCCACTTCGGCCGGCCCTGGATTAAATTCGAAACCTCTTCGTAGCACATTATGAAGTGAGAGCGTGTGTTAGTTTTGATGGTAATCTTTCCCTTCAGATAGGGACAGTAAGCCCCTAGTAGAGAAGGCTATGTGCCTTCATTGTCCATTCGAGAGGACGACGGTTCAGTCCCGTGTCCGGCCATCCTGATTTAGGTTTTCCGTGATTTCCCTAAATCGCTCCAGGCAAATGCCGGGATGGTTTCTTTGAAAGGGCACGGCCGACTTCCTTCCCCGTCCTTCCCTAATCCGATGACACGGATGACCTCGCTGTTTGGTGTCTTCCCCCAAACAACCCAACCAACCCAACCTTCATTGTCTTATGAAGTGAGGGCATGTGCTACTGTTGATGATGATCTGTCTTCCATATGGGGACGTTTAGTTTAGAAGTACTGCCCCCATGGTGCTATTCAATAGGAGTAGGATAAGTTCTAGAGGGAGGTATCATCCTCTCCCTTCTCTCATCATCATCATGACACGACACAGTGCACAACCCCATTTCAGTCGCCTACACTCAACGGATACAACGACACAGCTGTCATAAAGGCCATTGTACACTGAGGAGGAACGCTTTTCGAACTACCGCTCGTGATCTTCAAACCAAAAAGACGATCCGACACTTTTATTGTTTCCACATATCAGTTTACATCTGTAATCTGTAAACCACTGCAAAATGCATAGCAGTAGGGCTACTTCCCATTATACCTCACATTAGGGCGTATTTCCGCTCTGCTCGTGTTTGCAGGGCGGAAAAAATGATTGCTTAAATGTCTCTTCAGTCTCTACGCAGTCTGTATCCGCACTGCACCAAAGCACTCACTCCCAGCTTTGCGACTCTGCAACGGCTCTCCGAACAATCCTTGTGGTCGCGCGCTCTCGCTGTAAAATTAGTGCAGTCGATATACCAGCGATACTAAACTTTGCTGACCATGCAGTGATCTCTGTGCTTCTTAAAGTGTAGAACATAGGAGCGTAGAACTGGTCTTGAAGCTTTGCACTTCAACACGATTCCTATCGTTTGCATTATCTTCCATACTGCAGTCAGGCGAACCATTCCACTAGGTCTTTATTTGATTTAAGTGTAATTTACTTATTTCAAGTTATAAACCTCAGGTCAGTGACTGTAGCTGCATATGAAACAAGTAAATATCATATAAGCACATTATTGCAATAATTTATCAAAGGATCTTCCTGTAAGCATAGGTGACGGCAGTGGGGGGACAAGAGAAGGCACTTGTCCCTTTTCCCTGGTATCTGGAGCACACAGATTTTATTAATTACGGAATTCTCTTATACGTACAGAAGTGATTTCTCGTGATTTCGCTAAGCGTCAGCTATAATACATTCTACAACACAATTAAAGGGTCACTTTTTCGAATTCTCCTACTGCGACGCAGAAGTTTGAAACTTTGCTCAAAGGTGCCTACAGCCTTCCTCGATAATGGTGCAAAACCGTCGCGCCCTGCTACCTCACCTTCGGGCTCCGCGATGATTCAGACAGTACGTTGTCCCCACATGCGGAAGAAACGCCAGAGCTCAGAAGTTAACGTGGGTTTATCATGTCACACTGGCAGCAAATTTCAAACGAATTCGGCCCAACGTCACCATGAACGTACCACACGATGGTAACGTCGTCACAGCCCCTCTTACTCATATTTCACCCCCTCTTTTGACGCCTCTGAGACAGAGGTCAGAACCACGACACCAAGCTTTCACGTGATTTTTGTTATTGTTGTTGTGAGTGGGCGAGGAAAATATTTCAGATACACCACCACTCAGAATCGACACGAAGAGGCCTCAGGTGTGACATAAAGGTCGTTAAAGAAACCAGCCCTTCTCTTGGGTCTTTGGTTTCCGCACATTTTGCGATCGAAAAGAGCAGTTCGCAGTCCGATGAATAACAGGAGGACTTTCTTGACAACTGATGACACTGATGATACTCCACGAATGATCCAACCATAGATGGGCACAATATCGTTACTAACGAAGTTAACTTTTCGACTAACGGATTAACTTTTTAGTTAATTTAAAGTTAATGGACTGTTTAACTCCCGTTAACTTTTTTTGAGTCCGTTAATCGATAATTAGGTACATCGTATTTATCATAGAAAGGACGCAGCGCCGCCCACGGAATCGTATTCTGACAAGTTCGGATCATGTAGATGTGTGAATCGAGTGCAAGAGAGAATAACTAGTTTGTTTGCACAGTCTACGTGATGTATTACTTTTTGTTAGCGCAATGAGAGTGGGAACTAAATCATGGAATTGTATCTAGCTCTATAACTAACGAAAATCCGTGGCCGCACTTAAATGCTTACGTAACTTTTGTATCCAGGTCGGGAGAAGAAATACTTTTCGGTTGCAAACTGTACTTGACTAAAATATCAGTTTGAGGCGGAAAGCGAAAAGGGACCTCTTGTCGAAAAGTTTGGAATTTGAGTTTTTGTATTTTTTACATTCAGCATTAAATTCTGAACAACCTGTAAAAAAAAATTATTTCTATCTCTAAATTTGAGGGAGGTGGTTGAATATTTATGACATAAAAGAGGTGTTTTGAGATATGGGCTTTTTAAGTTTCACGTTATTATCATCGCTTAACTTTACATATTTAAGAAACAAATTCTACATATATATTACACTTAAAATGTCCTTTATCAAGTGGTTTGGAGTTTTTTAAATTAACACTTCACAGTAAGTGGATCACTCCCTCAGACCTGTTGTTGTTGTTGTGGTCTTCAGTCCTGAGACTGGTTTGATGCAGCTCTCCACGCTACTCTATCCTGTGCAAGCTTCTTCATCTCCCAGTACCTACTGCAACCTACATCCTTCTGAATCTGCTTAGTGTATTCATCTCTTGGTCTCCCTCTACGATTTTTACCCTCCACTCTCCCCTCCAATGCTAAATTGGTGATCCCTTTATGCCTCAGAACATGTCCTACCAACCGATCCCTTCTGGTCAAGTTGTGCCACAAACTTCTCTTCTCCCCAATCCTATACAATACTTCCTCATTAGTTATGTGATCTACCCATCTAATCTTCAGCATTCTTTTGTAGCACCACATTTCGAAAGCTTCTATTCTCTTCTTGTCCAAACTATGTATCGTCCATGTTTCACTTCCATATATGGCTACACTCCATACAAATACTTTCAGAAACGACTTCCTGACACTTAAATCAATACTCGATGTTAATAAATTTCTCTTCTTCAGAAATGCTTTCCTTGCCATTGCCAGTCTACATTTTATATCCTCTCTACTTCGACCATCATCAGTTATTTTGCTCCCCAAATAGCAAAACTCCTTTACTACTTTAAGTGTCTCATTCCCTAATCTAATTCCCTCAGCATCACCCGACTTAATTCGACTACATTCCATTATCCTCGTTTTGCTTTTGTTGATGTTCATCTTATATCCTCTTTTCAAGACACTATCTATTCCGTTCAACTGCTCTTCCAAGTCCTTTGCTGTCTCTGACAGAATTACAATGTCATCGGCGAACCTCAAAGTTTTTAATTCTTCTCCATGGATTTTCATACCTTCTCCGAATTTTTCTTTTGTTTCCTTCACTGCTTGCTCGATATAGAGATTGAATAACATCGGGTAGATACTACAACCCTGTCTCACTCCCTTCCCAACCACTGCTTCCCTTTCATGTCCCTCGACTCCTATAACTGCCATCTGGTTTCTGTACATATTGTAAATAGCTTTTCGCTCCCTGTATTTTACCCCTGCCACCTTCAGAAATTGAAAGAGAGTATTCCAGTCAACATTGTCAAAAGCTTTCTCTAAGTCTACAAATGCTAGAAACGTAGGTTTGCCCTTGCTTATTCTAGCTTCTAAGATAAGTCGTAGGGTCAGTATTGCCTCAGGTGTTCCGATATTTCTACGGAATCCAAACTGATCTTCCCCGAGATCGGCTTCTACTACTTTTTCCAATCGTCTGTAAAGAATTCGCGTTAGTATTTTGCATCCTTGACTTATTAAACTGATTGTTCGGTAATTTTCACATCTGTCAACACCTGCTTTCTTTGGGATTGGGATTATTATATTCTTCTTGAAGTCTGAGGGTATTTCACCAGTCTCATAAATCTTGCTCACCAGATGGTAAAGTTTTGTCAGGACTGGCTCTCCCAAGGCTGTCAGTAGTTCTAATGGAATGTTGTCTACTCCCGGAGATTTGTGTCGACTGAGGTCTTTCAGTGCTCTGTCAGACTCTTCACGCAGTATCGTATCTCCCATTTCATCTACATCCTCTTCCATTTCCATAAGATTGTCCTCAAGTACGTCGCCCTTGTATAGACCCTCTATATACTCCTTCAACCTTTCTGCTTTCCCTTCTTTGCTTAGAACTGGGTTTCCATCTGAGCTTTGATATTCATACAAGTGGTTCTCTTTTCTCCAAAGGTCTCTTTAATTTTCCTGTAGGCAGTATCTATCTTACCCCTAGTGAGATAAGCCTCTACATCCTTAGATTTGTCCTCTAGCCATCCCTGCTTAGCCATTTTGCACTTCCTGACGATTTCATTTTTGAGACGTTTGTATTCCTTTTTGCCTGGTTCATTTACTCAGACCTGTATCACATCATAATGTAAATGCATTTGAAACCAAATAAATTGGCCCCTTGTTGAGAAATATATAGCAAGCCCTGTGCTTATTTTTTTGGTATAATATTTATATTTTCACACTATGTTACGACATCCTTTGGATCAAATTTCGATTCTGGAGCAGTTAATGGACTAGAACCACAAGAAATTGGAATTCACAAATCCTTCAAAATACACTCCTGGAAATGGAAAAAAGAACACATTGACACCGGTGTGTCAGACCCACCATACTTGCTCCGGACACTGCGAGAGGGCTGTACAAGCAATGATCACACGCACGGTACAGCGGACACACCAGGAACCGCGGAGTTGGCTGTCGAATGGCGCTAGCTGCGCAGCATTTGTGCACCGCCGCCGTCAGTGTCAGCCAGTTTGCCGTGGCATACGGAGCTCCATCGCAGTCTTTAACACTGGTAGCATGCCGCGACAGCGTGGACGTGAACCGTATGTGCAGTTGACGGACTTTGAGCGAGGGCGTATAGTGGGCATGCGGGAGGTCGGGTGGACGTACCGCCGAATTGCTCAACACGTGGGGCATGAGGTCTCCACAGTACATCGATGTTGTCGCCAGTGGTCGGCGGAAGTTGCACGTGCCCGTCGACCTGGGACCGGACCGCAGCGACGCACGGATGCACGCCAAGACCGTAGGATCCTACGCAGTGCCGTAGGGGACCGCACCGCCACTTCCCAGCAAATTAGGGACACTGTTGCTCCTGGGGTATCGGCGAGGACCATTCGCAACCGTCTCCATGAAGCTGGGCTACGGTCCCGCACACCGTTAAGCCGTCTTCCGATCACGCCCCAACATCGTGCAGCCCGCCTCCAGTGGTGTCGCGACAGGCGTGAATGGAGGGACGAATGGAGACGTGTCGTCTTCAGCGATGAGAGTCGCTTCTGCCTTGGTGCCAATGATGGTCGTATGCGTGTTTGGCGCCGTTCAGGTGAGCACCACAATCAGGACTGCATACGATCGAGGCACACAGGGCCAACACCCGGCATCATGGTGTGGGGAGCGATCTCCTACACTGGCCGTACACCTCTGGTGATCGTCGAGGGGACACTGAATAGTGCACGGTACATCCAAACCGTCATCGAACCCATCGTTCTACCATTCCTAGACCGGCAAGGGAACTTGCTGTTCCAACAGGACAATGCACGTCCGCATGTATCCCGTGCCACCCAACGTGCTCTAGAAGGTGTAAGTCAACTACCCTGGCCAGCAAGATCTCCGGATCTGTCCCCCATTGAGCATGTTTGGGACTGGATGAAGCGTCGTCTCACGCGGTCTGCACGTCCAGCACGAACGCTGGTCCAACTGAGGCGCCAGGTGGAAATGGCATGGCAAGCCGTTCCACAGGACTACATCCATCATCTCTACAATCGTCTCCATGGGAGAATAGCAGCCTGCATTGCTGCGAAAGGTGGATATACACTGTACTAGTGCCGACATTGTGCATGCTCTGTTGCCTGTGTCTATGTGCCTGTGGTTCTGTCAGTGTGATCATGTGATGTATCTGACCCCAGGAATGTGTCAATAAAGTTTCCCCTTCCTGGGACAATGAATTCAAGGTGTTCTTATTTCAATCTCCAGTAGTGTAGATTACTGAGATCCCATATTTTGTAGTTGCCAAAGGACTTGAATTTCTGTTTGTAAAAAAAAAGTCTGAATGGGGTTAAAGGCACTTTAACGACAGTGTTTTCTCCTCTTCTTTGGTTATGGAATATTTGTTTGGTCAGGTTCTCCTTGAGGATCTTCACTGTCGCTGACTTGAGTTTCTGGTTCACGTTCTGAGCCTACTTCGGGACACAGAATGTCTTTGTAGTTCTCTTTGCAACAGGTCCTGATGTTTTTAAACAGGTACTCTTTCCGTTGTCTTGTCATCCCTGGAGGAATTACTGCAGCAGGAAACCCATTGGGTCGATTGTCGTTGGGGAAGATGCAGTACACAAATTCATTTCCATCAATGTCCAATTGGCAATGTACTCTACCTTTGTAGCTAACGTTGAACTCAAAGTGGTTGTATTTAGTTACGTGAGGTACTTTGTTAGCATTACTATCCTTCAAGAAATTTAGCCAGTCATATGTATGCACAGCAACTTCACCTATTTCATTTCCAATAGCAACAGCTGAGTTAACATGTGTTGTAGGTGTAAATTTCTCAATGCAGTAGGCGAATTCTTGTAGGGAAGAGGTATAGGTGACCCTAAATCTTTTGTTTAAAAGTCCAAATGCCGAGTCATATGCAAATTTTGTGTGACCTATTGGCATGAATGGCAGAACAATTCTCTTATTTTTGTTTTTAGTGAATCTCCAAGCAAGATATCCTAATAAGATATTGTTCCTATTCAGAGCTACACAATTGTCAGCATGAATGAACATTGTGTCTTCTCTAAGACTGTAGTCTTCCAAGTAGATGTGGAAAAGACTGACAACAACGTTGGATCGCTTTGTTGTTCCTACACTTTCTGGGAGTAGATAGTTTACTTGTTTGTTCACAGTCTCACTCATAACGCCAAATATTCCTATTCTGAATGGTACCAAGAAATAAATAGGTCCTGGCTGCAACGGGTTACTGGGTATGTGAACCTGGTGGGCCATGTCAAAACTGTAGTATACACAACTTCTATCACCATCTTCAAAAGTTTCCTTAGAGTTTTTGATAGTTCCCTTATAAAACTCTCTTTCTTTTGCAACAAGTTGTGGAAGGGACCTCATTTTTTCAATAGTTTCCATTTTAGTTTCTTCAGGCAGTGAAGCCATTGCAGTTCCTGAAGTGAAATGCCTTTGGGAAAATGCACAATGATCTGATTTGGGCTTATTGACAGCTATTTCTGGGCATATCTCCTTCCAAATATTACAAAACACTCTACTTGATACTGGTTTACAGGCATATCATTTGTAAAGGAAGCCATGGAAGTTTCCAAAATTTTGGCTTTATAATCACTTGAAGGTATAACTTTGAAATTTGCATTATACTGAGTGCTACTTCTGCCTGGTAAAATTATGGCATGTTGTTCGGCGACAAGAGGTCCATTTTCCGAAGATTGACATCAGTTGCTTTTAATGATATAATTGACTCTTGTTACATTCAAACAAGTTTCAAATCAATACGGCCGTGTACAGAATGAAGTAAACCATTATAATATAAAAAAAAACAAAATCGATATTTTACACATTAATGCTTGTACTGAAAATTTTACTCTTGCGACAAGAGGTCCCTTTTTGCTTTCCGCCTCACAATTAGGGCTCACACATCTAGCTTTAACCATTTGAAGCAACACATAGGAGAGGGCCGGCCGCTGTGGCCAAGGGGTTATAGGCATTTCAGTCCGGAACCTCGCTGCTGCTACGGTCTCAGGTTCGAATCCTGCCTCGGGCATGGATGTGGGTGATGTCCTTAGGTTAGTTAGGTTTCAGTAGTTCTAAGTTCTAGGGGACCTCTGAAGTTAAGTCCCATGGTGCTCAGAGCCATTTGAACCACTTGGCATCACATCGCCCAGACCGTTCAAATCGTTTGAAAGCAGTCGACATCTTCGTGATGGAGTGGCCTGCCATCAGCCCAGACATAAGTCCAATTGAAAATGTGTGTGATTATATAGGTCAAAGGCTAAGCCACCTACATCCCCAGTCAGGAACAGCTGGGGAATTTGCCTCTGGACCAACATCCCCCTGGACTATGTCAATTCCGTGATCTTCAGCTATCGACGCCAATGTCAGGCTGTTATTACTGCTAGAGGGAGCGTCATCTGTTACTGAATATTTATTGTGATCAATAAATGAATCATTGACATCAAAATATGTATCTTTCTCTTCCGTCAAAATGATTTTCTTGCCTGTCAAAACAAAACAGACGAGTAGCGCTACGTCATTGCACTAGCGTTTGCTGCCTACATGCGAAGTGTAATGTGTGTATTCCTTATACACCAATGATTAGATATCAGTGAATGGTATGTCTCTGTACAGGTACATTGAAAGTGATCGACAAAGGTGCGTGGGTGGAACTAAAAGTGTTACCAAACGAGGGGGTCGTCCAGGGATCATTTACCGTTTTATTCCTGCATGTGTCAATGTCACGCCCCTCATGAAATATTTTCCTCATCCATCCACAAGGAAACCGCGTGATTTCAATTTTAGGTTCGTAGTTCGGACCTTCGTCGCAGAGGCGTCAAAAGAAGTTGTGAAACGCGGGTAAGAGCAAGTGTGATGACCTTCCCATCGTGCGACACAACCGCGATGGTACTGGGCAGAATTTTGTTGAAATTTGGCGACAATATGACATAACTCACGTTATACCTCACATCAACTTCTGAGCTCTGGCCTTTTTTTCGCAAGTGTGTAGACCTTACTGCTTGAACCGTCACCGAGACCGAGGGTGACGTGGCAGGGCGCCATGCTTTTGCACCATTGTAGAGGAAGTCTGTAGGCCCCTATGAGAGAAATTTCAAGCTTCTGCATCGCTTTGGGAGGCTATTACCGGGTTTCTAAAAAGTGCCCCTTTCACTCTGTTGTGCAGTTAATTTAGTTCTGGTGACATGTAATCTCGAAACTAACCATCTCATTGATATCAAAATCTTTATTTTTAGAGTCTTAACCCCTCCAAATCTCCTGACATAACTAGAAAAATTACATCTATTGAAGAAGCACAGAATTTAGAAACACTTATTGTGATTATGTTCCTACATACAGTAACAGGATATTATGACTAATTTATTAAATTGTAATAGTGAAATTGCATTTATTGTGTACATCCTGCAGAAATTCGCAATCATTGGCAACAATATTCCAGCCAGCTTGTACACATTTACGAGTTACCAAAGGAGACCGGATGTGGTAACCGCAAGTCAGAGGAGGATATTAATGTTTAACGTACCGTCGTTAGAGGCGGAACACAATCTCGGATTAGGAGAAGATGGAGGAGGAAAGTGGCTGTGCCCTTTCGTAGGATCCATCCCGGCATTTGCCTGAAGCTATTTAGAGAAATCACGGAAAACCTAATCAGAATCACTGGAAATGGGTTTGAACTGTCGTCCTCCCGAATGCGAGTCCATAGTGCTAACAATTGCGCTACACCGCTCGGTGCCCCCAATTCATGAAATCTCGACATACGCTATGTGATCAAAAGTATCCGGACACCCCCAAAACATACGTTTTTCATATTAGGTGCATTGTGCTGCCACCTACTGCCAGGTATCCGATATCAGCGACCTCAGCAGTCCTTAGACACTGTGAGAGAGCAGAACGGGGCGCTCCGCGAAACTCACGGACTTCGAACGTGGTCAGGTGATTGGGTGTCACTTGTGTCATATGTCTGTACTCGAGATTTCCACGCTCCTAAACACCCCTAGATCCACTGTTTCCGATGAGACAGTGAAGTGGAGACATGAAGAGACACGTACAGCACAAAAAAATGGTACAGGCTGACCTCGCCTGTTGACTGATAAAGACCGCCGACAGCTGAAGAGGATCGTAATGTGTAATAGGTAAACATCTATCCAGACCATCACACAGGAATTCCAAACTGTATCAGGATTCACTGTGAGAAAACTTGAATCTCATGGTCGAGCGGCTGCTCATAAGCCACACATCATGTCGACAAATGCCCAAAGACTTCTCGCTTCGTGTAAGGAGCGTAACATTGGAATACTGAACAGTGGAAAAACGTTATGCGGAGTAACGAATCATGGTACACAATGTGGCGATCCGATGGCAGATTGTCGGTATGGCGAATGCGCGGTTAACGTCATCTACCAGTGTGTATAGTGCCAAGAGTAAAACTCGGAGGCGGTGGTGTTATGGTATGCTCGTGTTTTTCATGGAGGGGGCTTACAGCCCTTGTTGTTTTGCTTGGCACTATCACAGTACAGGCACTCCTTGCTTTCCAGTACTGAAGAGAAATTCGTGGATGGCGATTGCATCTTTCAACGAGATCGAGCACCTGATAATACACCGCCTGTGGCGGAGTGGTTATACGACAATAACATCCTTGTGATGGACTGGCCTGCACAGATCCTGACCTGAATCCTATTGAACACCTTTGGGATGTTTTGGAAAGCCAACTTCGTGCCAGGCCTCATCGACCGATATCGATACCTCTCCTCAGCGCAGCACTCCGTGAAGAGTGGGCTGCCGTTTCCCTAGAAATCTTCCAGCACCTGACTGTACGTATGCCTGCGAGAGTGGAAGCTGTCATCAAGGCTAAGCGTGGACCAACACCATATTGAATTCCAACATTACCTATGGAGGACGCCACGAATTTGTAAGTAATTTCTAGCCAAGTGTCCGGATACCTTTGATCACATAGCCTTTTGAGAGTGCCACATTTGCAGAACGTGTCTCTATGACATTGGTTGACAATGAAAATGCTGAAAGACAGTTTAGCACTTCAGACTCTAAATAGGTAAATATACATTTTGCTTTAGAGTGCAAAGGAGCTGACCTTCACTCCTTCATTTTTGGGGTGGGCGATATTTAACGTAACTACTAAAAGATACTGTTACTGAATCCTTCCTTTAAAATGCACAGTATGTTCGATGCTGGACCCTACTAAATTTTTAATACAGTGGGATTCACCAACGCCGGCCGGAGTGGCTGAGCGGTTCTGGGCACTGCAGTCTGGAACCGCTAGACCGCTACGGTCGCAGGTTCGAATCCTGCCTTGGGCATGAATGTGTGTGATGTCCTTAGGTTAGTTAGGTTTAAGTAGTTCTAAGTTCTAGGGGACTGATGACCTCAGAAGTTAAGTCTCATAGTGCTCAGAGCCATCTGAGCCATTTGATTCACCAACATAAAAGAGAGATTACGCTATTCACCCCATTATTGGACAGAAACACAAATATTTACTTATTTTAATTACATCGATTTTCTCCTCACTGTTAAAATTTAGTAACTTCAAGCATTTCAGTACCATTTGTGTCTTGTCAGAACAATTGACTGACAAGAGTTTTGTATCACAACATTTTACACACAGGCAGCGCCGAGTGGTGACTGTGTTGCTAGTGCACCTGCTACATATTCATTCCTTTGGAACTTTCCACGGTAACTGTTCTAAAATGCAGGCTGTAGCCATGATTTATTAACAGCCCTGCCCTAGCAGGGTATAATTCACAGCTGGAAAGTATTCGTTCCTTCCATAATTACTGAAAAGGGACAGACTACCAAGTGCAGAGCTACACAAACCAATATATATATATATATATATATATATATAAGGGACAGACTACCAAGTGCAGAGCTACACAAACCATATATATAATTTTAATTTTTATCTGGAACAATGGACAAAAGCCTTCCCAGCTGATAGGAGTAGGGGAAAATAGGTATTTACTTCTCACATGAGACATCGTCTATTATTTTCGTGTTTGTTAATTTAATATCGATTTTCGTTTCTGTTCCGATGAATATGTTTTCTGTCTTACTTTTAGTCTTTCTTGTGCTCCAAAAGCTCTTCACAATAAGCTAAACACTTTTCCACACTACACCAGTTTGTAATTTTACATAAAGCTAATTCGTAAAATCACACGCATACGCCTACACTGGTCTCTGGTGGCAGTACTGTCTACTAGGTCCAGACATCGTGGTTAACAAACTGTTTCCCTCCAAAATCCGCCATTTTGAATAATGGTACTTGTGTCATCAGCTGACATCATGTCCGCCATCTTGGATTACGTCACGGAACGGATGACAGTGCCCTCTGGTGGCGGTACTGTTCTAGGTCATTCGGACTCTGGACCCCATGCCTACTATACTGGGTGGTGATACTGCCTCTAATTGTTTAACTAAATAGTGCATGCAAAATAAAAACTTATGTCCAGCATAGGCCGAGTTCTTTCCCCACCATTTCCTAGGATAAGGTGGCGGTCAGGTGACTTAGGTTAGTGGAGGTAGCCCAAGTGCCCTTTCTTTCCTGCCATTTTCTTAGGTTAGTAGAGATAGCATGATTGACATATCTTCCCTCCAAGATTCAGACTTCCTATCAATCGATAGGAAGAGGTGGCGGTTGGATGACTTAGGTTAGTGGAGGTAGCTCAAGTGTCCTTTTTTCCCACCATTTTCTTAGGTTGTTAGAGACATATTGACATATGACAGATTGACATATCTTCCCTCCAAAATTCAGACTTCCTGCCAATCCCTAGGAAGAGGTGATGGTCGTATGACTTAGGTTAGTGGAGGTAGCCCAATTGATCTATCTTCCCGCCATTTTCTAAGATTAGTAGAGGTGTATTGGATTGTTCCTGATGGAATTTGAACTTGCTGACGTTTTCTGGGGGAGGGGAGGGGAAGGGGGTTAGGTTAGTGGAGGTAGCGCAATTGACCTATCTTCCCACCAAAATTCAAACTTCCCATCAAAAGTAACCATCCTGAATGACGTCATGGCCGCCATCTTGGGTGACATCATGTGCTGTTGCCATCTTGGATGACGTCATCGCCGCCGTATTGGATATATCTGGCAACAGTGCAGAGTGGGGTGGTATGAACAGATCTCCACCACTTTTGGGAACTTAGAAAAGTGAACTGATGTTTTCTCTAAAGTTTTAGGTTACATCAGGAGGTGATGGGCTATTGGAGGATCCAATTATCGTTTTATGCCCACCCCTGATATAGAGAGTTTTATTCAAACAATCTCATATGCAGCTTCAATTTCTACCTCTGTGGATATACTCTTACGTGTGGGAGGCGTTTCTTTCGATTTTACACCGATATTTCTAGGTTTCCTACTGCTCGTTATCTTGGTTGAATGTAGAGTCGCCTAGTTAAAAAAAAAAAACCTATCCGTGCACACCATACAGAATTAGATATCTGTGTAGCAGCGCATGAAGCAGAGTTCACACCTGATTCATTTAGGGAGACCTACAGTTCTCAATCCTATGACACAAGTCCAGGAAGTCCCAGCCTAGGAAGTCTCTGGTTGAGTGCTTCCACTCCACTCAGAACCAAAGGGCCATGATCAGTTCTGCGGAAAATGCTGCAAATTGTGAGCTTCGTTGAAACCCCTTTGCATATGACGTTAATCTCGACCAAATCGCTGGTTTGGTTCAGTCCATCCACCATGCCAGTGTCGATCAGTAGCTGGGAATGTGTCGCTTGCAGGCTGTCCATGTCTCATTGACTTGCTGGTGACAAGTCGGATCGTGCAGATGAAAAATATTCAAATTCCATGGCGCACGGCTGTGCCATACAAGTTGGGGTGGAATGAGGACCACGCAGATGTTAAGTGCAATGGTGAGAAGAGGTCAGTGGCCAGCAAATGGCGTCCTGTGTTGCAGATATAGAATCCCGTGAGACTGTCTAGACAGGTTGCACAATAACTGGTAAGAAAGATATGGTCAGATCAGTCATCATGTTGGACTTCCCAGGTATCGTGAAGCAGGATGCCCTGAACCACTAAACGTAGTTCCTGGCACGTAGTATACTGTGGAGCCTGATCTTTTAGGTGCATAACTCAGTTTAAATCACCTCCTAGCAGACAGTGTTCATATCGTCCTAAGAACAGGGGGTGATGTCCTTAGAATGAAGCTAGGGCCACCCATGTTGTTGGTCAATGGTCGATGGTGCGTAGAAATTAATGATGCATTTCCCAATAGCAGTGAGTGCCATGACCCGAGCTGATGGAAGGAAGGCAACACTGGTGACAGGAATCCCTTCGTGTGTGTAGATGGTCATTTCACAGCCCATGGGATCACCTGCAGAGGTGCGGACGGTATAGTCATTGACATCTGGGAGACTGGCCAAGTGAACGTCCTGCAGGAGGCCGAAATCAAAATAACAAGACCTCCTGCATATGGCGGATTTTCCACCTTGAATGGAAGTTGTAAGTGCTGATTGTTGCTACTTGATAGGCTTGGTGGCAGTCTGCTGGAGGATGATCCACTGTGACATGGACGTCGCAGTGGACCTTCATCCTGTTCGCCCCAAGGGGGTTCAGAGGAGAGTATAATTACTTGAGCGGCGCTGATGATGTAGAGTCCTGTAACGAGTCCTGCTCCTCGACCTCCTCTTCATGCCATTCCGTGACGCTAGGCATCAGTGTATCGCCCATTTTGTCCTCTGAAGATTGAGTCGCAGTGCATGGTGTAATTTCGGCTGTGCTATGCCTGTTAAATAATTAGCAGGGACGGGCGCAGACAGACAGTGGATGTCGCCACGATCACATCTTTTCCTTCGGCGATGGTGGTGTAGGCGTCGTATGGGTTGATGGCGACCTCGCCTTCAGTCTGCAATGTCTCCTCTTGGCTGGAGACGGTTCGCTGCCTTCTCTTACGATGTTTCGGAGAACATAGTTTCGTTACGCGACCTTCCATGTCCGACTATGGAAGGGAGTCACATATGTCTGCAAGAATGCCACTGTAATGAAAATGAGCGGGTTGATCTCCATATCGTTGGCGAAGGTTGGATCAGCAGCTGGCAGAGTTGGCACCATTGAAGCTGGGTCAACAGCCAACCGAGGCAGTGGGCCATCCATAGACGCCCTCTGTTGGGGTATGTTCTGGCTCAGTGGTCACTTCCGGGCATCATTGTGAGGTGGCAGAAGAAACGAGAGCAGTGGAGTAGGTCACCAGTAGCACCGTACTTTGCGACGTCGGTGGTCCGTCGGTGGCTGGAAGTTGTGTAATGCTCCATTATAGCCATTCGGATCTAAGACTGCCTTCTTTGTCCCACCTGGAACAGGTCCGAGGCTGCCCCTAATACATAGTTATTGTCCGGCACCCGCCGATCTGTAGGTAGGATGGTACGTGGCGTCAGAGATCAGTGGTGACTTGTCAGCAGCCACATGATATATCGGAAATTGCGTCCATTTCTCCGCAGTATGGCTGTGGACTGTGCTGTATGGTCAGAGTGCCAGGACGACTTCCTCAGTTAGAAGTTAGAATGGCATTCTGAAAATGCGTATTCTATGCATGTTCAATCCTGCGTGGTCGACGGTCACCGCCTCAGGATTGCCATTAACATGACCTCTTTGGTCGCGAGCAGGATGTTATTTTAACATAGACCGCACTGTTCACGATCGACAAGTGTATTGCTATAACGTCGCTCGCTGAGATCTTGACTTCATCTCACTGAAAATGCTCCACTTCGAGTGCTCTGGGGCGGGAATGATCGTTGCAGAAATTAAGTCAGAGGGTAGATTTACGATAACGGCTCGCCCTGTGTCGTAGACGCTAATATGGGCCGTAAGCAATAGCTATCAGCACATAAATAAGGCGAGCTTTCGCTCCGCACACTAGCTTCTCCACTCTGTTGCCCTGCCAGAGGCTGACTAGGTCTGAGCTATCCGAATAGTACTCATGACTCGGCCTCAGAGCTTTACTTCTGACTGTTTCTCTACGACTTTCTAAACTTAACAGAAGTTCTCTTGAATACCTTGCAGGACTAATATTCCTGGAATCAATGATAGTGCAAAGAACTGGCTTAGTCACAGCCTGGGAGACTGTTTCCAGAATAGATTCTCAGTCTGCAATGGAGCGTTCATACTTAAAATTGCTACGTTACTTCTATGAAAACGCAAATTTCCCCCCTTTCAGATTTGCTAGTCTAGTTGGTCCGTCTGCAGTGCACATATATATCCATGAAAACGACACTAGAGAAAGGGTGTTAGACATCGTGGTCTCCTGACCTTCATTGCTTACATATTCCGCCCCCACAATTATGTTCCGCACATCAAGACGCTTCATTCAAACCCAAACTCGATAAGATAAAGCCAATGTTGTATGAATTCATGTAAACGATATGCAAATAACTAGTAAATCGCAAGTGCGCACTGAGATTGAAATACTCGAGGCTGGCGTACACACATACATTCAAGACACGACGGTCACAAAAGCTTTTAGTTAGGGAGAGGCAAAACCACACACCAGGAGGGCGGTCCTTTCAGAGGACGAGTCAACCTATCTACATCGGCCGGCGACCGCCCGTAGAGCAGAGCAGACAGCATTTGCCCGAGTGAAAGGGAGAATGACCCGTGTTCGGCTTAAAAGCAAATTCCGCTACATTGTGTGGGAGCGCCCAGCCAACATAGGATGCAGTTTCAGAGTTTTTCACAGGGAGACAGCAAATGCCAAACGCCGATGCTACAGATAGAAGAGCAATGCTGATTGGCAGACGACATTCCTGATACCTTGAGCTGAAGGACTAATGGAAGAAACTGAAAGATATACCGCTTCACGTCTGGCGTGGAGAGGGGCTGTTCCGTTGTCGCTCTTGGGGGGAGAACACGTAATGAGAGCGTGTGCGCTCGTACGTGTACTCAAAGAGTGAGGAACAAGTCTCTCTTCTGTACTTCACCGGGAGAGCACCTCTGTTGTGAGCGAATCGGAGTGCGACTCTATATTGAGTCCTTGCGATTAAGTATTGTTCACTGTGTTGGCCGCCACACTTATTGTGCTGTATGAACAGACAGAGTTACAGTTAAACGCCTGCGAGCGAATTTTTGAGTGTTATCGCGATGGACTGGTTATCTGACTGGTGTACCACGCCAATAGTTAGACTAGGGGCGAACAGGAGTCCTTGACTTCATCAAGGCGTAGGGAGAGTTTCATTATCAAAGGTCAATCCAGATAGAATGAGAGTTATCTTATTTGTCAACAGCGAGTGGCACAGACAGCAGTCATCGCAGCTTACAGTATTGTGCGCTACAGCTTTTGTGAGCCCCATATTTCCTCCACAACAGTACACTTCACTGCATTTCACTTGCGACTGCCTCGATCATACCTAGCAACATTCTAACGGATAGTTGTTCATTTGAGTAGGCATGGCTCTCAGCCATTCTGCCAAGTCAATAACAATCATAACTTTGTTTAGAAATTTCATTAGCGAAACCTATCCTTAAGAGGTAACTTCTCATTCCGAAAAGAACCCAGCAATAACTTGTTCAGTTCATAACTAAAAGTGCCATTGTGATTTCTCAGAATTTTTGCAAAAACATAATAATTTTCGTTACTGTCATGTTTTTCTTACACTAACTAGCACTACTCCAGCACCCAAGTATCCAACTAGTTATGTAAGAAATTTTGTGACTTTTTCTGTCATTTCCTTACAGCGGACGACTCCAGAAGATATTTATTGCTGAAAGTTTTTCAGGCATTTCTATTTAGAAATTTAGGAGCGGCAGTCTGACTTCTGTAGTAGTGTGGGGGTGGATATTGCATCTTGCAGGAGCCACAGGGTAAAGGGTACACCTCAGACTTATCCATTCCGCAGAATGACAGAATTATCCCTGATGACCACGCCATAGTCGATCGACCGCTATATCACCCTCAGCATTCATCAGCGGATGCGGTACGAATGGGCGTGGGGTCATCCCGCTACACTCTTAGCCGTAGTCGCCGTTTCGTCCTTGGAGCCGCTAACTCTCAATCAGGTAGCTCCTCAGTGGGCATCACAACTCTGAGTAAACACCAGCTGAGTCCTCCCACCAAGGAAAGCTTCCTTGCAGTGCAGGGAATAGTACCCAAGTCCCCTACATTAGAGCCTATCGCACTCACAAGATTTTTTTCTTTTTTTTAGGAGTCTGAGTCGTGGCAGGATGGATAAGAGGGCGAAACAGGCAGGGGTCGAAACTCGAGGCCAGGTCCTGACATTCCCTCCTGCCCCTCACTACAAGGGATTTGTCAAGAAAGGGACTAGATCAAGGTATATGACAATAAGGGGTTTTTATAATTTTTATTTGTATTTGTGTTTTTATTTGTATTATTTGTACTTTTTTAAATATATACACACAAGACGACAGCGGGCAGCATATCAGGCCATTCGCCATTCTTGGTGAAAGGAAGGGGGGGGGGGGGGAACTAAGATTTAAACTAAGAAAAAAATAATCTGTCGACCAGGCCAATTCCCTTCACCCATTCAAGTCGCCAGACTGGACATGTTGGTATGCTGCTCCATTTCAGAAATGATCGTCCACATGTCAAGAATGTAGGTGTTTAGGTACTTCCAAACTAAGGGGATTGGATTGTGATCGCGCTGTGAAAATAGCAGGCAAAAGTCCAATGATATGTAGGTGAACATTCGAGCATACTGTGGGGTTCCAGTATATAACACCAAAAATCAAGTGTGGAGTCTGGGGGATCGCGGAAAGGGTAGGTGATCATCTCAACTTGCAATTGCATAATAGCATGGTGCTTAACTGGGGGAATGTGAGAAGTGTGTGGAAGGAGGTGCAGAAATGGATGAACGACTGCTGACGAGGCGCAGAGGTAGCAGGCCAATTTACATAGTGTTAGGAACCAGATCTTACATTTCGTAGCGCAAGTAAGATGGTGCTCGTCAGTGACCTTGCATGGGCAACTTGTACAAAGTGGCGACGCAGCCAGGTTGATACGTCATTGTCACTGACAATGTAGTTCAAATGGCTCTGAGCACTATGTGACTTAACTTCTGACTTGGCGCCTCAAACCGCGCGCCATTCCGCTCAGCGGGTGTGTTGTCGGAAGATTATCATGTACAAAACTAAGTTCGATAATATAGGCATGAATGTGAGACGGCATCAGAGCAATGTGCTCAATGATGCAATGTGCAATGCGATTGGCGGTTCAGGTGACTCCGGCACAAGGATTTCCAAGGTGCAGTGAGTAAGGGATGTTAAAGGTTCCCACCAACGTCTCAATATTGTTGAACATATAATGCAGTGGTTCTGGCCCAAACATGGACAAGGCCAAGGCCACCTTTCGTAACACGCAGGGTAAGGGTCTCATATCAGATTTTGAAGACGGTGCCAGAGAAAACGAAGTAGAGCCCGCACAGGATGTGGTGGCCGATGCGCAGTGACAAATTTCCTTCCAAAGAGCTGGGCGAGTTCATTCGTTTATCAGCCGATAAGTGTTTGCCTTTCTTCGGCCCGTTGGCGGTGACAGAATCAATGGGCATACCCTGTAGTCTGCCTCAGACCATATTACAGAAAGTGTTCGGTAAAAAAGATTTCATTTTTGCTTTACTTACATCTTTATATGTCAGATTCATGATGATGTGCTGATCATTTCGTTAATGACCATAGTTATTGTGATGTTTACGTGGAAGTAAGACACTGCACAAAATTCGGAAAAGTTTGCAATGAAAAATAGACGTAACTATGATTTTGCGTTTGATGCATGTTAAATAATGCATATGATATTTAGCTTACATATTGAATTTTTCTTTAGACTTGGGTAGCGGTGTTCATCTGTCACTAATGTCGAAAAAATTGATCTGACGTAGAACATTCAATTGCGATCGCACCAAGCCAGCTTAAAGCCAGAGTGAAATATCCTCAAAGTTCCTCATATTTCGCTGGCCGGAGTGGCCGTGCGGTTCTAGGCGCTACAGTCTGGAGCCGAGCGACCGCTAGGTTCGCAGGTTCGAATCCTGCCTCAGGCATGGATGTGTGTGATGTCCTTAGGTTAGTTAGGTTTAATAAGTTCTAGGAGACTGATGACCTCAGAAGTTAAGTCGCATAGTGCTCAGAGCCATTTGAACCATTTGAACCTCATATTTCATAAAGGCTTTCAGGTATCGAAATGAGATTTTGACAAATGATAGCAAGCAAAGGGGAGAGTATTTTGCCATATCGTTATTATGTAAGACCTTCTTATCGACCGTGATATTCCACTAATTACAGACTTTTTCGAAGAAAGAAAGTAATTTTTTAAGGACAATTGATAGCTGGTGAAACAAGCAGTGAAGATATTACATGTTTATTTTTGTACCTATGATGTGTTTTATCACACGCTGCTGGCCTTACTTTCCCTCAGTTCCCCAATTACCAAACTTAATAAACCACTGTTTCAGAATTCTCTCACAATTGGGGCTGCACAACATGCTAGTGAGGTGAGACTGTGTAGACTCCGCTGCGTTTCGGCGAAAGAAGCAAATTTTAACATGGCAGCTAGAGAAATGTGTAGGTCTTATTCAAAACTCGTCTCTCATGACACTATTCCGAATGTTACAAATGGTTAACAAGCCAGGCGAAAATAAATCTCTGCATTTTCGGTGGAATTCTTTTTAGATACTAACCAAAGCAGAGGTGACAGATCTTTTTGAATGGTCGCTACACAAGTGTGGACATGGAGGGGTCCCACTTAATTTTTACAAAAAATGTGAGTGTTGGCTCAGTTTGGAATGACACTCCCCCTCCAGTGCTCGATGTTTCCCCAACAGCACCTGCCCGTAGCCCTCATCACTACTGCTCTTCCCATACATGCCCAGTCTTCTGCGCATGTTCCAGCTACGGCATGTGTGCGGACTCTACCCAAGGGCCTGTTGGAGTTGACAGCCCAGTATCAATAGTAGAGCGAGTAGTTGGTCAGCTCGGACCAATTTAGGTGCCACTTATTTGCTGACTTAATTCACTCTCTGGAGTGGGTTCAGGCTGTGCAGGAGGCTGTGGTAAACATGGTAGGGGATGGACTGCAGCAACTGACGTTTCGTTTTTGCCACAGTATGCTGAGTGGAACTGGTAAAGTTGATGCCTTGGTAATTCAGCATTGTCACGATGGGAAATGGGAGTGGTTACTTGTCCTGGAGTCCACGTCAGATATTCATGATCATCGATTTGGTAACATTGAGGTGACAACCCAACGATTTCCATAAGTTGGATCCATGCTATGGCTTTGTGTATTACTGCAGGTCAGTGTGTGAGAATGGGAAGCTCGTGTGCATGTAAGACAATGTAGGAGGCCTTTGATGATATGCTCGAGGGTGATCGCATACATCATAGTGGACAAAGGGCATACCTAACTAACCGATAGCTGGACAGGGTTCGGTCCAGCCAATTGTCCATTCATCCAGACCTTGGGTATGGCATTGCAAAGTAAGTAGCGAATGACATCTATGAATGGTGGTGGTGCTGGGGGGGGGGGGGGGGGGGGACCTCCATGCATTCTGCCACTGAGAGGAGACAACAGTGGACGACACAGTTGAAGGCACTGCTGAAATCAATCCACACCAGTGCCGCAAGGAGGCGGCAGGACACGGCAAGAGCAATAAAATCCTGATATTCATCCTGGGCTGTCTGAAGGGTGGCCCCACAGCCTAGCTATGTTTGTTCCAGAGAATGTACTGCAGGTAACACCTCACACAGGCGTGCTGCCAAGAAATGCACGTAGATTTTATAATCCACATTGAGGAATGCGAGGGGATGGAAGTGGGTGATGTGCATTCGCCCTTTTGGTTTGGGTACCGGTGTGTGAATGCCATTGACAGAGTCTGGTGTAGGGGAAAGGAATGACTCAATTACTGTTGGAACATCTCTGTCCAATGTGGAAGCAGCATTGCGCTGAGGTCCAATAAAATTCACTCGGAAAGCTGGAGGGCCCTGTGGAGTTGTTCTTCACTCCTTTAGCGATCTGCGGGTGAGGTGCGGGCTCGTCCTCGACGTCGTCGGCCTGTGCCTCCAAATGGGGCGACTGTGCTGTATCTTTGTGGTCTTCTCTGAAGAGGGGAGGGACGTGTGACGACGGTCTTAACTTAAGAACCGAGAGCAACGACGTTTGCGTAGAGTTCTCAGTGCTAACAGACAAACAACACTGCGTGAAATAACCACACAAACAAATGTGAGACGTACAACGAATGTATCCATTAGGACAGTGTGGCGAAATTTGCCTTTGACAGGCTACGGTAGCAGACAACTGCTGCGAGTGCCTTTGCTAACAGCACGACATCGCCTGCAGCGCCTCTCCTAGGCTCGTGGCCAAATTGGTTGGACCCTAGACGAATGTAAAGCAACGTCTGGTCAGATGAGTACCATTTCCAGTTGGTAAGAGCTGACCGTAGGGATCAAGTCATGGGATACCTCCTAATAGCGTGCCCTGCTTTTGCATAGTGCAGCCACTCCATGTGTCATTGACTCAAGAAGTCGTTGGGAGTACCCTGCAGAAATATTGAGCCGTGGTGCCTCTAAAGCCGTCCATAATTGTGGAAGTGTTGCTGGTGCTTGATTTAGTATACCAACTGACCTCTAGATTATGTCCCACAGATGTTCGACTGGTGGCCAAATCATTCGCTAAAAACTGTCCAGAATGTTCTTCAAACCAACCGCGAACAGTTGTGGTCTGGTGACATGGCGCATTGTTTAAATGGCTCTGAGCACTATGGGACATAACATCTGAGAGCATCAGTCCCCTAGAACTTAGAACTACTTAAACCTAACCAACCTAAGGACATCACACACATCCATGCCCGAGGCAGGATTTGAACGTGCGACCGTAGCGGCCGCGCGGTTCCAGACTGTAGCGCCTAGAGCTGCTCGGCCACTCTGGCCGGCTGGCGCATTGTCATTCAGAAAAATTCCTATGTTGTTTGAGAACACGAAGCTCATGAATGGCTGCAAGTGGTCTCCACGTAGCCGAACAAAACCATTTCCAGTCAATGATCAGTTCATTTTGACCTGAGAACCCAGTTCATTCCATTTAAACACAGTCCACTTCATTGTGAAGACACCACCAGCTTGCACAGTGCCTTGTCGACGACTTGAGTTCACGACTTCTCGGGGTTTGCTCCAAGCTCCGACCCTACCGCCAGCTCTTACCAAGTGAAGTCAGACCTCATCTGACCAGACCTCGGTTTTCCAGTCGTGCGGGATGGACATCGAATATTACGCCTATTAATAAGAAAATTCCAGGATCTTGTAGAAAATGTGCAGATGAATTGCCGTGACCGTAGAAAATCAATTATGCTGCAAAGAGAAAACATTCAAGCAAAACCTCTGGGCCGAGACTTCTGCATGCACTACTTAGAGACACGGAGACGGATAGAACATTCAAAGGACGTGTGATGTCGGAGGCCAACAGTCGAACTGGGGTAAACACCATGAGGCCATGGGGAGTGAAGGTCCGGGCCATCGATTACTCGACTTGGAACTCTGCCTACTAGTAGAAAGTCAACACGAACACGCAGAGATAGAATATTCCGGAAACACAAAAAAGTTCAAATGTGTGTAATCTTTCGGGACATAACTGCTAAGGCCATCAGTCCCTAAGCTTACACACTACTTAACCTAAATTGTCCTATGGACAAACACACACACCAATGCCCGAGGGAAGACTCGAACCTCCGCCGGGACAAGACGCACACCGGAAACACAGAAAAATAAGTTGGTACTGAATGAAACTTGGATACAAGGCACTGTATGCGAGTTAGAAGGGTCTTCGAAAGCGTTTAAAAGGGTAGCAGTAACAGGCAGTCCGCATCAAGTAGTCATCGACAGATATATTTTCATATTTAGTGGCGAACAAGGACGGTTGATCTTTGTCTGAAGCAGTCAGTGCTTAGTATCCAGTGCTTAGGAACAAGTAGTTGTACAAAACATGTCTCTTGTGAATTAGGTCAGAGAAATGGTTGGTTTGATAAAAGACAGAAAGAGTGGCAGTAATTGCACTTGTCTCTGAGTTAGGCACCCAAGTTGGTGCATCTGACAGTGATTAGAGCAAAATTCTAGTTGTCTCTTGGTAAGGTGATACCCATGTGTAGAAGGACAGAATAATAGTGAAAGGTGTTGCGGCTAATGTGTGTTGGAACTCTGCCTCTGCCTGTTGATCCGACATGTCACATACAGTATATATGTATTTAATGATGATTAAACTTAGTTACAGGCAATGTAAGATTTCATGTGATCCTGATACTTGAGGTTTTACTTCGCCTCGTCTCCCTTATAAAGATTAATTAGGGAAAACGTCCCGGACAACATAACAGTATTGTCGTCAACCTCCTGATTGCCCTACCAGACCTCACGAACTCTGTATTTGTACTTGGACCTGTGTCGGGACGCGACAGAATAAAAGAGTACCCAACTACATTTAACCGTGAAATGATGTTAGTTAGAGCTGTATCTTATGATATCTTAAATACGATAGGTCATTCATGCCAAAGTAATTCCACACCCAGGGATTGAGCACAGGGGAACAGATGTAGGGATCCCGTATCGCCGCTCAAGACGAGGTCCTAGTGAAGATCGTTTCCCATTCTCTTCCTCGAAATTGTTATGAAGTGTGAAATGTGTATCTGTGTCCTGTGGATGACTGTCATGATTACTTGTGCAGTGTAGCGTTGGGTTTGTGTTACTGGATGAAGGAGGGAGGAGTGAAACCCAATGTCGGCTTATGGCCTCCTCCTCTCGAACAGCCGAGCTTAACATCCGCATCCGACAGACAGATCACCGTCACAGTTTCACAGGGCTTCACATCCTGAGACGTTGTGAAGAGATCTGGAATTTAACCAAGAACTTCGGGGAAAAGATTTGTCATCGGGAAGTTTACGCCACCACTACTTCTCCACTCGCCAACTACATACTGACAGTGAAAATTTTCCACCAGTAAAATACGAGCCGACATACCTCCTATCCGAGCGCACCACAAAAATGTGTTAGCGAGCTCGGCTGCAGTAGTTGGTGATATGACATTCACTAACATTTATTCACAACAAATCGTACCTAGAACGGCGAAGTTTGATAAACTGTTGATGCGCTGTTGACTCGAAATGGTTTACTTTCATAAAACGTAATTTACAATACGAAAACAACCTAATGTGAAAATTAGAAATTCTTCCAATCCATCTGTGGTATGAACCAGCAAACCAGTGTTTAATAGTATTAGTTGAAAACAATCTTGGTTGCGATTTTAGTTTTTTTATTAGTAAACTACGCGTTTCACTTTATTTAGTCATCTTCAGGCTAATCTTAATTTGGTATTTCTTAGGACGATCCATTAGATAGTGTAGCTAAAGGGCATCGTCTAGTGCATCAGGCCAACATCACCTTCCTGAACCTCAGTAAACACTTTCTAGATGGATGTGAGTGACTCCAAGACCTGCATAACGCGTTCACGTTCACAGGAGCAATTAATAGCATAAGATGGGGCTTAAGTACTTAGCTAACTAATTAAGTCCCAGGTTGGGTGGCGGTGTAAGTGTGAAGTTCTTAGGGCGAGCAGCTGATCAGCATTCGAACACAGTCAAATGGTTCAAATGGCTCTGAGCACTATGGGACTGAAATTCTGAGGTCATCTTAGAACTACTTAAACCTAACTAAGCTAAGGACATCACACACATCCATGCCCGAGGCAACATTCTAACCTGCGCGGTTCCAGCCTAGAACCGCTCGGCCACCGCGGCCGTCCGAACACAGTCCATGGGCTTACTCAACTTTATTCAAATCATGTTGCATACACACCCTGTAGCGGGCAGCATACTTGTAGCGTACCGACTTGAATACGAAGCGGGAGCCCGACGTGTAAGCCCGTCGCAGAAGCCCGTGACTGACGACAGCAAAAGCGACCGCCCGGCAGGTAGAAAGACGCACTGTTATCCCGCGTTGATAGCTCACCCGCGCGGGCGACGACTCGGCGGTGCGGACTCAGCGGGTACGGAAACACGCGTTCCGCGCTGGAAGCTGAACGATCGCTTGCCTGCTTCCCCGTTCCCTTACGGAGCATGTATTCGTAGGATGTAAGTTATAATCCAAAACCCACTAAATAAGGCTTCAACTGAAAATGACGAAATCCAATATGGTGTCTTGCAAGTTCTGCTTCGACGTAGAACGGTATCTTGCTTCTGATTGGTCACATTCTTCTATACGAAACAAAAATCTGACTTGTTTAATTCAATCTTTCATTCTTAGGAATACAATGGAACGTGAAATTCCACATTGTAACGTCACAAAATTCGACCAGATCCTAGTCCACGTGAGCTTTCACGCCCTGAGTGAAGACAGCTTTAGCCACAGCAAAGAGATTGTTTCCAGAATGTATTTTTCCCTCTGCAGCGGAGTGTGCTCTCATTTGAAACTTGCTGACGGAATAAAACTGCGATCTGGGCTGGAACTCGAACCCAGAACCTTCCTTATCCAGTCGTGACGTATCTGGGAAGGAGAACTTCTGTGAAGGAGGAAAAAAAAATGCTGGCAGGAGCAAAGTTGCGAGGACGAGTCGTGTCTGGTTAGCTCGGCCAGTAAAAGAATGCAAGATTCCAGGTTTGAGGCCCAGTCCAGAACGCAATTCGAATTTGTCATCAAGTTTCGAAACAGCGCAAATTCCACTGCAGAGAATCTCTCCGGGAATGCAGGATTTCTCGGCGAGGTTCGATGATGATGTCTTTTTGGGTCATCAGGCGAGTCAAGGCGCTGTTCTGCAGTAACGTTTCGACAAGTTCTCTGCTCGTCATGTTCAGGCTAAGTGTCCGTTTCATGTCCAGTTCGTGTCTTTATAGACGTTGGACCACAGGTTCCTATACCTCGTTTGTAACAGCTGGGCCAGTCGCACGCATAGGGAAGGAGTGTCGCAGACGGTGGTGGAGGGAAATCGCGGCCAGACTCAACGGCGTATTTAGCAGCGCCTCTCACAACATGTGAGAAGCGTTTGGCCAAACGGACGAATCTGCAGTGTCACGTCGCAACCTCGACGAAGGTCTTCCGTTTGAATTTGAACAGACAGAGGCGTTGTGCCAGACGGACGGACTCTTAGCACTCGATCGTCAGAGAGGCAGTGGAGATATGGGTCAATGACGGTGATGTCAACTGGGAGTGCTATAAAGAGTACGTCAAGAGATTTCTGGTGTGAAAGCGGCGAAGACACTGGATGGAATAGACAGAATCATCAGGGCGTGGTGTCAGGACCCTCCAACAAGCTGAGAGTCCTCCCCCCCCCCCCCCCCCCCCCCGCACCACTATCCGCGATTCACCCTGATCACTATCACTATCCTTGACATCTCTTCCGGAAGCGCGCGGCTGGCCCAGCCTTGCACACGAGGCAGAATAGTCTGTGGTCCACAGCCTATAAGAAAACGACCTGCACATGAACCTGACGCTTCATCTGAAGATGATACGAGGGTCACTCCAAAAGAAATGCACGCTATTTTTGTAAAAATACAGTTTTCATTCTACATGTATGAAAGTTTTACAGTGTGTAGATACATTCTGCCCGCTTGTTTTCAAACTTAGTTCAACCTGTTCCCGTGAGTGGCGCCGACAGCATGTCATACTGCTACACTTGATGTTCGTCAGAAGCAACGTGCCGTCATAGAATTCCTGTGCTGTGAAAACGAGACAGTGGGAACCATCCACAAGAGGTTGAAACAGGTGTATGGAGATGCTGCCGTCAACCGCAGTACAGTGGGCAAGCAGGTTACGCGATGAAAGCGGGCACGGCAATATTGAGGATTGTCATCGCAGCGGCAGGGCTCGTACTGCACACATTCCAGACAATGTGCAGAGACTTAACGAATTGGTGATTGCTGACAGACGTCTCACAGTGAACGAATTGTCACGCTACGTTGGGATAGGGGAAGGAGGTGTTTGCAGAATACTGAAAGTGTTGGCATTAAAAAAGGTTTGTGCCAGGTGGATTCCCAGGATATTGACAGTGGCTCACAAAGAAACAAGAAAAACGGTATGCAGCGAACTTTTGGAACAGTATGAGAATGGTGGGGATGAATTTCTTGGAAGAATTGTGACAGGTGATGAAACATGGCTCCATCATTTTTCACCAGAGACGAAGAGGTAATCAATGGAGTGGCATCAAGCAAATTCAAACAAGAAAAAAAATTCAAAACCACACCTTCTGCTGAAAATGTTATGGCTACAGTGTTTTTCGATTCAGAAGGACTCTTTCTTGTGGAGATCATGCCAAGTGGAACCACCATAAGTTCTGATGCATATGTGACGACTCTGAAGAAACTTCAAGCTCGACTGATTCGTCTTCGACCACATCGGCAAAAGCGGGATGTTTTGCTATTGCACGACAATGCAAGGCCACATGTCAGTCAAAAAACCATGGAAGCGATCACAAAACTCGGATGGACAACACTGAAACACCCTCCTTACAGTCCTGACATGGCTCCATGTGACTATCATCTCTTTGGGAAACTGAAAGACTCTCTTCGTGGACTAAGGTTTGGAGATGATAACTCCATTGAGCACGCTGCCAAACAGTGGCTCCTACAGGTTGGTCCAGAATTTTACCGTGCGGGTATACAGGCGCTGGTTCCAAGATGGGGTAAGGCAGTTGAGAGGCATGGAAATTATGTGGAGAAATCAAAATATTGTTCCTAAAGGATGTATCTACACACTGTAAAACTTTCAAACATGTAGAATAAAAGATGGATTTAAAAAAAAATAGTGTGCATTTCTTTTGGAGTGACCTTCGTAATTAGAGAACTTGTCGACACGTTGCCGCAGAACGACGCCTCGGCTCGGCCGATAACCGAGAAGATTTCACCGCCGAGGGTCTTTGTCCGACACGCTGAGGCAGCAGCAGTTGAAGCTAGTGATACTGCTCCGCTTGTGCTGCAGGCCGTGGTTCATGTCCGGCGGCTGGGAGTGGCCGCAGCCCGGTGACGGCACGGCTCCACGCCGTGTCTGGCCTGGGGAGGCGCCTGCCACCTCCGACCGCATCGTCGAGCAGCTCATGTTCTCGCCGCTGCGCCGCCGCCCTCGCCGCAAGGTGCATCCGTCTCTTTCCTCGTAGCCGGTAACCTCTGTCTTACGTGGCGCAATGCGCACACTGCTTAGAAGGGGAGCATACACCTATCGGCTCACCCATTTTGCTACGTCGCACTATAGTAGTAAGCTAGTCATACAATCTTAATTATTACCTCCAAAAATACACTACTGCCCATTAAAATTGCTACACCAAGAAGATGACGTGCTACAGACGCGAAATGTATCTGACAGGTAGAAGATGCTGTGATTCGCAAAATGATTAGCTTTTCAGAGCATTCACACAAGGTTGGCGCCGTTGGCGACACCTACAACGTGCTGACATGAGGAACGTTTCCAACCGATTTCTCATACACAAACAGCAGTTGACGGGCGTCGCCTGATGAAACGTTGTTGTGATGCCTCATGTAAGGAGGAGAAATGCGTACCATCACGTTTGTAGCCTATCGTGATTGCGGTTTATCGTACCGAGGCATTTGCTGCTCGCGTTGGTCGAGATCCAATAACTGTTAGCAAAATATAGAATCGGTGTGTTCTGGAGGGCAAAACGGAACGCCGTGCTGGATCCCAACGGCGTCGTATCACTAGTAGTCGAGATGACAGGCATCTTATCGGCACGGCTGTAACGGATCGTGCAGCCACGTCTCGATCCCTGAGTCAACAGATGGGGACGTTTGCAAGACAACAAAAATCTGCATGAACAGTTCGACGATGTTTGCAGCAGCATGGACTATCAGCTCGGAGACCATGGCTGCGGTTACCCTCGACGCTGCATCACAGACAGGAGCGCCTGCGATGGTGTACTCAACGACATGAGTGCACGAATGGCAAAACGTTATTTTTTTGTATGAATCCAGGTTCTGTTTACAGCATCATGTCAGTCGCATCAATGTTTGGCGACATCGCGGTGAAAGCACATTGGAAGCATGTATTCGTCATCGCCTTACTGGCGTTATCACCCTCTGTGATGGTATGGGGTGCCATTGGTTACACGTCTCCGTCACCTCTTTTTCGCATTGACGGCACTTTGAACAGTGGACATTACATTTCAGATGTGTTACGGCCGTGGCTCTACCATTCATTCGATCCCTGTGAAACCCTACATTTCAGTAGGATAATGCACGACCGCATGTTGCAGGTCCTGTACGGGCCTTTCTGTATACAGAAAATGTTCGACTGCTGCCCTGGCCATCATGTTCTCCAGATATGTTACCAATTGAAAATGTCTGGTCAATGGTGGCCGAGCAACTGACTCGTCACAATACGCCAGTCACTACTCTTGATGAACTGTGCTATCGTGTTGAAGCTGCATGGGCAGCTGTACCCGTACACGCCATCCAAGCTCTGTTCGACTCAATGCCCAGGCGTATCAAGGCCGTTATTACGGCTAGAGGTGGTTGTTGTGGTCTTCAGTCCTGAGACTGGTTTGATGCAGCTCTTCATGCTACTCTATCCTGTGCAAGCTTCTTCATTTCCCAGTACCTACTGCAACCTACATCCTTCTGAATCTGCTTAGTGTAGTCATCTCTTGGTCTCCCTCTACGATTTTTACCCTCCACGCTGCCCTCCAATACTAAATTGGTGATCCCTTGATGCCTCAGAACATGTCCTACCAACCGATCCCTTCTTCTGGTAAAGTTGTGCCACAAACTTCTCTTCTCCCCAATCCTATTCAATACTTCCTTATTAGTTATGTGATCTACCCATCTAATCTTCAGCATTCTTCTGTAGCACCACATTTCGAAAGCTTCTATTCTCTTATTGTCCAAACTATTTATCGTCCATGATTCACTTCCATACATGGCTGCACTCCATACAAATACTTTCAGAAACGACTTCCTGACACTTAAATCTATACTCGATGTTAACAAATTTCTCTTCTTCAGAAATGCTTTCCTTGCCATTGCCAGTCTACATTTTATATCCTCTCTACTTCGACCATCATCAGTTATTTTGCTCCCCAAATAGCAAAACTCCTTTACTACTTTAAGTGTCTCACTTCCTAATCTAATTCCCTCAGCATCACCCGACTTAATTCGACTACATTCCATTATCCTCGTTTTGCTTTTGTTGATGGTCATCTTATATCCTTTTTTCAAGACACAATCCATTCCGTTCAACTGCTCTTCCAAGTCCTTTGCTGTCTCTGACAGAATTACGATGTCATCGGCGAACCTCAAAGTTTTTATTTCTTCTCCGTGGATTTTAATACCTACTCCAAATTTTTCTTTTGTTTCCTTCACTGCTTGCTCAATATACAGATTGAATAACATCGGGGATAGACTACAGCCCTGTCTCACTCCCTTCCCAACCACTGCTTCCCTTTCATGTCCCTCGACTCCTATAACTGCCATCTGGTTTCTGTACAAATTGTAAATAGCTTTTCGCTCCCTGTATTTTACCCCTGCCACCTTCAGAAATTGAAAGAGAGTATTGCAGTCAACATTGTCAAAAGCTTCCTCTAAGTCTACAAAGGCTAGAAAAGTAGGTTTGCCTTTCCTTAACGTAGCTTCTAAGATAAGTCGTAGGGTCAGTATTGCCTCAGGTGTTCCGATATTTCTACGGAATCCAAACTGATCTTCCCCGAGGTCGGCTTCTACTAGTTTTTCCATTCGTCTGTAAAGAACTCGCGTTAGTATTTTGCAGCTGTGACTTATTAAACTGATAGTTCGGTAATTTTCACATCTGTCAACACCTGCTTTCTTTGGGATTGGAATTATTATATTCTTCTTGAAGTCTGAGGGTATTTCGCCTGTCTCATACATCTTGCTCACCAGATGGTAGAGTTTTGTCAGGATTGGCTCTCCCAAGGCCGTCAGTAGTTCCAATGGAATGTTGTCTACTCCAGGAGCCTTGTTGCGACTCAGGTCTTTCAGTGCTCTGTCAAACTCTTCACATAGTTTCGTATCTCCCATTTCATCTTCATCTTCATCCTCTTCCATTTCCATAATATTGTCTTCAAGTGCATCGCCCTTATATAGACCCTCTATATACTCCTTCCACCTTTCTGCTTTCCCTTCTTTGCTTAGAACTGGATGTCCATCTGAGTTCTTGATGTTCATACAAGTGGTTCTCTTATCTCCAAAGGTCTCTTTAATTTTCCTGTAGGCAGTATCTATCTTACCCCTAGTGAGATAAGCCTCTACATCTTTACATTTGTCCTCTAGCCATGCCTGCTTAGGCATTTTGCACTTGCTGTCGATCTCATTTTTGGGACGTCTGTATTCCTTTTTGCCTGCTTCATTTACTGCATTTTTATATTTTCTCCTTTCATCAATTAAATTCAATATTTCTTCTGTTACCCAAGGATTTCTACTAGCCCTCGTCTTTTTACCTACTTGATCCTCTGCTGCCTTCACTACTTCATCCCTGAAAGCTGGTTCTTTTAGTTTATCCAGGTCCCATCTCCTTAAATTCCCACATTTTTGCAGTTTCTCCAGTTTTAATCTACAGGTCATAACCAGCAGACTGTGGTCAGAGTCCACATCTGCCCATGGAAATGTCTTACAATTTAAAACCTCTGTCGTACCATTATATAACCTATCTGAAACCTGTCAGTATCTCCAGGCTTCTTCCATGTATACAGCCTTCTTTTATGATTCTTGAAGCAAGTGTTAGCTATGATTAAGTTGTGCTCTGTGCAAAATTCTACCAGGCGGCTTCCTCTTTCATTTCTTTGCCCCAGTCCATATTCACCTACTACGTTTCCTTCTCTCTCTTTCCCTACACTCGAATTCCAATCACCCATGACTATTAAATTTTCGTCACCCTTCACTATCTGAATAATTTCTTTTATTTGATCATACATTTCTTCAATTTCTTCGTCATCTGCAGAGCTAGTTGGCATATAAACTTGTACTACTGTAGTAGGTGTGGGCTTCGTATCTATCTTGGCCACAATAATGCGTTCACTATGCTGTTTGTAGTAGCTTACCCGCATTCCTATTTTCCTATTCATTATTAAACCTACTTCTGCATTACCCCTATTTGATTTTGTGTTTAAAACCCTGTAGTCACCTGACCAGAAGTCTTGTTCCTCCTGCCACCGAACTTCACTAATTCCCACTATATCTAACTTTAACATATCCATTTCCCTTTTTATATTTTCTAACCTACCTGCCCGATTAAGAGATCTGACATTCCACGCTCCGATCCGTAGAACGCCAGTTTTCTTTCTCCTGATAACGGCATCCTCTTGGGTAGTCCCCGCCCGGAGATCCGAATGGGGGACTATTTTACCTCTGGAATATTTTACCCAAGAGGACGCCATCATCATTTAATCATACAGTAAAGCTGTATGCCCTCGGGAAAAATTACGGCCGTAGTTTCCTCTTGCTTTCAGCCGTTCGCAGTACCAGCACAGCAAGGCTGTTTTGGTTATTGTTACAAGTCCAGATCAGTCAATCATCCAGACTGTTGCCCTTGCAACTACTGAAAAGACTGCTGCCCCTCTTCAGGAACCACACGTTTGTCTGTCCTGTCAACAGATACCCGTTCTTTGTGGTTGCACCTATGGTACGTCTATCTGTATCGCTGAGGCACACAAGCCTCCCCACCAACGGCAAGGTCCATGGTTCATGGGGGGGGGGGGGGTATAAAGTTACGTAATTAACCTATTTGCAGGTACGAGGGGCTTTCAATAAGTAATGCAACCCTTTTTTCTGTAAGTAGGTTGTTTTAATTCGGGATTCCAGTACGCCATATTTTCCCCACTCTTTTAGTTAGAAAACCCTATGTTTCAACACGGTCTCTGTTCAATGCGTCGATGTTACGTCACCTTACTGGAACGGCCTGTATGCCCGCATAGTATCACTCCACCCGTTGACGTCTGAGTAAACGTCTCGCTGCATCAGTAACCTCCCCCTCATCGACGTACTGCTTCCCGCGGAGTGCATCCTTCATTGGGCCAAGTGGATGGGAGCTGGAAGCTTCGCGCTCCAGGCTGTAGGGTGGATGAGGAAGAACAGTCCAGCGAATCCCGTGAGCTCGTCTCGGATGCTCAGACTTGTGTGAGACCTTGCGTTGTCATGGAGAAGAAGTGCGATTGTGTTTTTGTGGTGACGAACACCCTGAAATATTTTCTTCAATTTCTCGAGGCTAGCACAGTACACTTCAGAGTAGATTGTTGCACCATGAGGGAGGCCGGAAACGAAATAACCACTTCACAGGCTCAGAAGACCGCCGTCCTTCCTTTACCAGCTGAGGGTGCGGCTTTGGATGTTTTCTTCGGAGGGGCGATGATCTACATGGATTGCCGTTTTGTTTCTGGTTCCAAGTGATGATCCCATATTTCATCACCTGTGACGATGTTCGACAAAAAATTATCAAATCAGCCTCGTAACGCTCAAGCAATTCCACACAGATGGTCCTTCGTTGCTGTTTATGGCCTTCTATTAAGTGGCGAGGAACCCAGCTGGCACACAACTTCCATTACCTTAACTCGTGGACCAGAGTGTCAGTACAGCCAACGAAGACGTCCAGTTGAATAGTGAAGTTCTGGATTGTGATTCATCGATCACCTCGAATGAGAACGTCGGCACGTTCCAACACGCCGGACATTGGACAGTTGTGCGTGACAGACGCCTCGTCCAACGACTCACTGTGCTTTTGTTCATTGCCATGTCTCAGTAGACATTCTTCAAGCGCCTATGGATATCTGCGATGCTCTGGGTTTCCGCCGAAAGAAACTCAGTGATAGGTCTCTGCTTGGAACGCACCTCCGTTGCCGGCGCCGTCTTGAAGGCTATGTATAGTCCTGTCACCCATGGGAATATAGGGGCTCAAACGGGAGTATTTCACAACGTCTCGCGGCAAATTCCGATTTTTTCAACAGAAATTGGCCGAGAAAAAGCTGTTACATTACTTATTGAATGTCCCTGGTAGTAAGTTAAATACGAGAAATAGTCATACAGTCTTAATTATAACCTCGAAAAATATGAAGTTACGTAATTAATTTCTTGTGGGTTTGCGGGTACATGTCTGCAGTTCTGTACACATTGAAACCCCTGTGTTACAGTAATATACATAAAATAAACTAAAACAATAATAGTCCGAACGGGGCTTGCAGTAGTCTCAACGGTATCGACCCTCCGCCGTTTCATCCTCAGCCTTTAGCGGATGCAGATACGGGAGGGGGGGGGGGGGGCATGTGGACAGCACACCGCTCCCCCACATGTTGTCAGTTTTCGTGATCGGTGCCGCTACTTCTCAATCAAGTAGCTCCTCAATTGGCCTCTCAAGGGCTGGGTGCACCCCGCTTGCCCGCCGCAGTCGGAAAACACGCACGCGGACCCACCCAAGTGTTAGGCAAGCCCGACAGCGCTTAACTTTGGTGATCTGACGGGAACCAGTCGTACGATTGCGGCAGCAAAGTCGTTGGCACGGTAATGTACCATACCGCAGCCGAAGCAAAATGACGCAGCCAATTGATAAAGTGGGTTATCGTGCTGTAGTTCGTTTTCTGCATTTGAAGGAGAAAAACGCTACAACAATCTTTCGTGAGTTGGTGCGGCATGGACGCTTCCAGGGTGGTGAAACAGGTCTGAAAGAGGAAGAAGGGAGTGGCAGACTTTTCTCTCTTTGAAGAACTGGGAATAATAAGAGACTTGGAGATCCTGGAGCTCCAAGCCCGCCGTATCACAATCGAGGCGATAGTGCAAAAACTGATAATCATTCATGGATCCGTTTTCAAAATCTGCATCATGTACGGCAAGTCACCTAACGGTGAATGGTGGAGGGTATTCCTGGTGCCACTTACACTACCCCGTTCCACTCGCGAGTGGCGCGTGTGAAGAATGACAGTCGGTAAGCCTCTGTATTGCCCCTATCTTCTCGAATTTTCTCTTCTTGGCCATTTCGCGAGATGTGTATGGTGGGAAGTAATATCTTGCCCGACTCTTCCTGGGAAGCGCTCTCTAGAAACTTCAAAAGTTAACCTCTTCGTGATGCACATCTCCTCTCTTGTAGCGCCTGCCGCTAGAGTTTGTTGACCATCCCTGTAGCGCTCTCGCACGAACTAGACTATCTCGTGACGAAACGCTCCGCTCTTCTTTGGATCTTCCCTATTTCGTCCACCAGTCCTAGCTTGTTGTACCCAAGAATCGGTCGGACAAGCACCTTGCAAGCCACTTCCCTCAGGGATGAGTTACATTCCCTTAAGATTCTTCATATGAATGTGGTAATTTCCCTTAAGGTGACTCTGGATAATTAGTCCTAGATATTATACGGTAGATACAGTCTCAAGCAGTTTGTTATCAACAGCGTAGTTGTACAGTAGTGGATTTATTTTCCTTTGTATCGCAATATATTACATTTATTTACATTCAGGGACAACTTCCAGAGCCTGCACCATTCGGCAGTCCTCTGCAGGTCATTCTGCAAATCGATACTGTCTCCTGGCGTTGCTAGTTACGAAGTATAGCCTGCGAATAGTCTTAAAGAGCTTCCGAGACTTTCTACTAGATCATACACAGAAAACAGTGACGGTGCTATTACACTCCCTTAGGTTACTCGGGAAATAACTTTCACATCTGACGATGTTACCTTGTCAGCAGGGACGTGCTGACTTCTCTCCGTAACGAAATCTTGACTCCAGTCGAAAATCTGGTCCTATACTTGGTAATGCCTTCCTGAAGTCAGGCAACACGACATCAACCTGAGCACCGTTATCTACAGCGCTGTAGACTTCATGGAGGAACGGAGCGAGCTGAGTTTCACAGATCTGTGTTTGCGGAACCATGTTGATTTTCATGGAGGATATTCTAGTTCTCGAAAAACGTGATAATACACGAGCACAAAACTTATTACATAATTCTACAACAGACCATAATTATGTACACTTTCCCTCGACCCTTCTTTAAAATGATGACTTGTACTTCTTTACAGTCGCTAGTAACCCTTTGTTGCTGCAGCAATGTACGATGAACTGCTGCTAGTCTTGCATAACATTTCGACATGACAAAGTTCGCCGCCTGCAGAGGTCCACGACTGCTCTAATCTATTAAAATACCCGCACGGCCGAGGTATGACTGGAAATGTTGTAGCTGTGTCAGGCCAATCCAGATGACTTCTTTAGCTGCCGAATCAGCATGGACGTGTGATGGGTTATCAACGTTACCCCGAAACAAAGGAGCAGAGCAAGCAATGGATGCATGTGGATTCATGACGGCCGAAAGAGGCGGAGACGTAACCACCATCGTAGTGCAAGATGATGCTGGGTGTGCTTTTGAGTCTATCATGGTGTGGTGGCTACAGAATATGTTCCTGAGAGGCGAATCGTCAAAGGAGCATACTACCGAAATATCCTGACGATTGAACAGGAAGCTGTCAAGACGGAGCACAGCGCCATAGCGGGAAACAGTCCGATGTGGGAGTTCTCATACTGCGCAGGACACAGTCGTACTTGTTGTTCCTTTTGGCTACCGTATTTTGCCTCACACCCCCGCCCCCTCTTTCTCCCCATACTTTCCTGACCTGGCACCCAGCGACTTCTTCCTCGGGTCAAGAAACCATCGTATCTCAGGCGTATCCAGAATGTCGCAGAGTTGATTTTCGAGCTGGAACGTTTCCTGAACAGTCAAAATACAGACTTTTACAAACGAGGTCTCCCATATGTTATTCATCGTTGGGGAAAACGTACTGCACTGCAGGATGCGTATGTAGATAACGGATGACACCGTGATAGCAGCTTGATTTTTTTCGAGGCGATAATTATAACTTTATGACAAGTCCTCGTACTTTCATTTTGATGTTAACAAATATTGCTCTAATGAGCTCCTCAACATTGTTGGGAAATCGGATTAAAAGTATTTTGAGCCAGTTAAGCTACACGGTGAATGTTAGAAATGTCCCAAGCCTGCCGTTGAACACAGCCTTAGCTTAGCGAGTCATAAATTTCCTGCTGCTAGGCTGCTCGATTGCTTCCGTTCTCGTATGGTATTCAACAGGGTCGTAAAACATTAAATTTCGATTTCTCTAAAGCACTAGGCCAACATTTGCTACACTTAACTATGTAGCACAGTCACGCAAATGATGAACGGAATCACTAAACAATTGAGTGTATGCTTCCTTCGTTAGAATTTCTCGTAGTAATTGTGGAAGAATGTGCTTGTAACGTAATGCTGAATAATAATTTTGGTTTCACACAGAAGGTACCAAAATTTATTTATTAGCGTTCCTTTATTATAACTTCATGTTCAGTGCAACCATTCATTTCATTTCACAATGTGGAAAAGCCATGCTACAGTGTCTACATCCAAGTCGTTTCGTACCTTCTTCTTCTAGATACAGCAACTCACATATCTAACTCTGCAGTATTGTACCATTCGGTGGGAATTTTTCACTAAGGCGTCAAAAGTCATGGAATAGCGATATGCACATATACAGATGGCGGTAACATAGCGTACACAACGAATAAAAGGGTAGTGTATTGGCAGAACTGTCGTTTCTAACAAGGTGATTCGTTTGAAAAGGTTTCCGATGTGACTATGGCCGCGTGACGGGAATTAACAGGCTTTGAATGCCGAATGGTTGTCACAGCTAGACAGATGGAATATTCTTCACTACTGGCCAATAAAGTTGCTACACCACCAAGATGACGTGCTACAGACGCGAAATTTAACCGACAGGAACAAGATGCTGTGATATGCAAATCATTAGCTTTTCAGAGCATTCACAAAAGGTTGTCGCCGGTGGCGACACCTACAACGTGCTGACGTGAGGGAAGTTTCCAACCGCTTTCTAATACACAAACAGCAGTTAACCGGCGTTGCCTGGGGAAACATTGTTGTGATGCCTCGTGTAAGGAGGAGAAGTGCGTACCATCACGTTTCCGACTTTGATAAAGGTCGGATTGTAGCCTATCGCGATTGCGGTTTATCGTATCGCGACATTGCTGCTCGCGTTGGTCGAGATCCAGTGACTGTTAGCAGAGTATGGAATCAGTTGGTTCAGGAGGGTAATACGGAGCGCCATGCTGGATCCCAACGGCCTCGTATCACTAGCAGTCGAGATGACGGGTATCTTATCCGCATGGCTGTAACGGATCGTGCAGCCACGTCTCGATCCCTGAATCAACAGTTGGGGACATTTGCAAGACAACAACCATCTGCACGAACAGTTCGACGACGTTTGCAACAGCATGGACTATCAGCTCGGAGACCTTGGCTGCGGCTACCCTTGACGCTGCATCACAGACAGGAGCGCCTGCGATAGTGTACTCAACGACGAACCTGGGTGCACGAATGGCAAAACGTCATTTTTTTCGGTTGAATCCAGGTTCTGTTTACAGCATCATGTCAGTCGCATACGTGTTTGGCGACAACGCGGTGAAAGCACATTGGAAGCGTGTATTCGTAATCGCCATACTGGCGTATCAAGCGGCGTGATGGTATGGGGTGCAATTCGTTAGACGTCTCCGTCATCTCTTGTTCGCATTGACGGCACTTTGAACAGTGGACGTTTCATTTCAGATGTGTTGCGACCCGTGGCTCTACCCTTCATTCTATCCCTGCGAAACCTTGCATTTCAGCAGGATATTGCACGATCGCATGTTGAAGGTCCTGTACGGGCCTTTCTGTATTCTGAAAGTGTTCGACTGCTGCCCTGGCCAGCACATTCTCCAGATCTCTCACCAACTGAAAACGTCTGGTCCATGGTGACCGAGCAACTGGCTCGTCACAATACGCCAGTCACTACTCTTGATGAACTGTGGTATCGTGTTGAAGCTGCTTGGGCAGCTGTTCCCGTACACGCCACCCAAGCTCTGTTTGACTCAATGTCCAGGCGTATCAAGGCCATTATTACCGCCAGAGGTGGTTGTTCTGGGTACTGATTTCTCAGGATCTATGCACCCAAATTGCGTGAAAATGCAATCACATGTGAGCTCTACTGTAAAATACTTGTCCAATGAATACCCTTTTATCATTTGCATTTCTTCTTGGTGTAGCAATTTTAATGGGCAGTAGTGTATTTCGAAAATCGTTATGGAATTCAATTCTCCGCGATCTGCAGTGTCAAGAGTGTGCCGAGAATATCAAATTTCAGGCATTGTCTCTTACCACGGACATCGCAGTGTCCGATGGCCTTCACTTAACGACTGATAGCAGTGGGTTTGTATACAGTTGTCGGTGCTACCAGACGAGCAACTCTGTGTGAAATAAACGCTGAAATCAATGTGGGACTAGTACGAACGTATCCTTTACGAGAGTGCCGCGCAATCTGGCGTTAATGGGCTACGGCAGCAGGCGCCCGACGCGAGTGTCTTTGAAAACTAGTACATCGCCTGCAGCGACCCTCCTCGGCCCGTGACCATATCTGTTGGACATTAGTCGACTGGTATAGCGTGGCCTGGTCAGATGAGCCCCGATTTCAGTTGGTAAGAGCTGATGGTAGGTTTCGAGTTCGGCGCAGACTCCACGAAACCATGACCTCAGTTCTCAACAAGGCACTGTGCAAGCTGGTGGTGACTCTGCAATGGTGTGGGTCCTACTTACAAGAAATGGACTGGATCATATGGTCCAACTGAGTCCACCATTGACTGGAAATGATTATGTTTTGCTACTTGGAGCACATTTGAAGCCATTCACAGACTTGATGTTCTCAAACAACGGACCACAGTTGTACACGATTAGTTTGAACATTCTGGAAAATTCGAGCGAGTGATTTGGCACCCAGATCACCCTGCATGAATCCAATCGAACTTGTATGAGGCATAATCGAGAGATCAATTCATGCACAAGTTCTGCACCGGCAACATTTTCGCATTTATGGACAGCTATAGAGACAGAATGGCTCAGTGTTTCTGCAGGGAAATTCCAACGACTTTTTAAGTCAATGCCATGTCGAGTTGTTGCCCTACACCGGGCAAAAGGAAGTCCGACACGGTATTAAGAGATATCGCATAACTTTCCTCACCTCAGGGTCGGTCGCAATATTTGACTGTGCTATATGGATCCTTACATGTTCACCTGGAAGTATGTAACACCAGATTTTGTGTGATGTTACTTGATAATGTACAAACGGGCGAAATTAGCTAATTACCAATTAAAAAAATATATTTCAAATAAGAAACAGCTTGATGCAATAACATAAATCTATGTTCTTTCGACTAGAGACAGCACCCCCACGCCATATTGCGCCAGAGTTCAGGCTATTTGAGCATAAAATCTGTGGCGGAAGATGGAAATCGAGCACTGTCCAGATTATAGGTTTTCTCTGGCTGTAAGGTGAATGTCAGAAATGTCCCAAGGCTTCCCAAGTAAATTTCAGATACAGAAACGTGGCCCACAGTATCCCCTTTCCAATAAAAAGAAAGAAACCATGGCCCAACAGAATAAATAGGAGTCGTTCACTATATATACCGTGTAGACAGTGTAACATAAATATTATCAAACAGCTTGCCCCTCTCCTTCGAGGCACGAATGAAAGAAAAAACGTCACGTATCAACTGTCCAACTGAAAGACAATTTTTAAAAAAAATAATAAATCCTGTTATTATACACAGCTTGTTTCATAATCCCTGTTACAGGTTTTTAGGGATAGTAGAAGGGACATACCTGATATATTTTAGATATATTTTAGTAGGGAATTCACGTCTGGAAATGTGCAGTTTGGATATAAAATAAGTTTGAAGAGTGGAGCTCTTTCAAATCTTCCACTTCACTGTACGCACACAAACTGAAAAGAGGGTGCCGTCTTCTCTCTGTGTAATTATGACGTCACGTACCATTTTCGTCCAGTCACAGGAACGGCTGAGAGAAATTGATTCGTTGAAGAGAAGACGACAACGACTACTCGAATCATTGCCCATGGCAGTAGTGCAGGTGTGCAGGCATGGGTAAAGATAGCGATCTAACCTCAAGGTCGCCGTCCATCTCTCTCAGGAAATAGGTTGTAATATATCCAGTCATAATCTGATACCTATCACATGTCAAAACAGGCTTGCTCTCTTTCGCCACTCACGAATGTAAGCCATTGTATGACTTAAAAAAATGGTGAGAAAATGAATGTTACCCATCCACTGTGCCTGTTCTAGCCCCAAAATCAAGATCACCCTCTCCCCATTCATATAGGCCAACAGGATGCTTTGAACATGTTGGAAAACAGGTATCCCTTTCCTTCTCTCTACCCTTTTCCTCTCTAGTCCAGTTACTCAGGCATTGTCATTCAAGGTCTGTGCACTACAGTGATCATCACTTTAAAGCAGCAGCAGCATAGTTATCCTAATAAAAAGTGGTGGAAATATTATCTTAATTTGCAATGCAAGACGCTTTGACATTATAGTGTGTGACCTAAAACTCGCAGACAATTTGAAAAGATGTATTGTCCTGTTTGCTGAATTACTGTAATATAATGACGTCATGGCAGGTTCTGTAAACACTCCAACGTAAGACCAACTCCTATTGCTGTTTACAGTTTTGGGCACTTTGTTATATTTTTTGACTGATTTTCTCGCACTCTTCCAGCCTGTAATCCAAAGACACATGTAAATGTGAGACTGAACAATTAACACAGCACATTATTAAAAAAAAACCTTTCTTATGTTTCAGGTATATTAGGAATTTGTCCCTGCATTATTAAGGTATGACGCTATAGTGTGTTAAAATTGTGTATTCTTAAGCACTTCGGCGTGTAACCACCTCCAATTGCTATTTACAATTTTGGGGTAATCTGAGATAAGGCCACCAGTACGCTAGACTGAGACACGGGCAACATGGTATCAGCATAGACATCGATAAGACTGACATGCTGCAACTTGCAGTTCTTGGACACAGAATGTAGTCTGCATTAAACGCTCTAACATTTCTTTGTTACATGCCTCTCTTATTGCCAAGGATATTTCAAGTAATGAGCTGTCAGAACATTCAATCGGGTAGCAAAGTTCTCATGTACAGTAATCATTTTTATGTCACCTGTAATATGTACTGGAGCTCTTTTTTTCTCTGATAGCGATCACTATCTGATCAGTTGGACAACTACCACTACCTTAGTGGCTGGAGACACTTGTAAAACTTGTAGTGGTGAGGTGTTTCGGTATATGTGCGCAATGCATAGCTGTAGTCAGCTCCAAAAATAGTGCTCATCATGTGTTCACTGCAATGGAAAGCACTGCACTGTTTCACACAATGACCAAAATGATTTTTTAATGCGGAATTTTTACGTGATCATTCAAAACAGCAATCCCAAATTAGTCGACTTCGATATTCGTTTAATTGGTTGTACTTTAGGGATACTAAAATCGACGAGAATAGCCCTTACTCCAACATCGCAAACCACTAATCTATTCATGTCAGCTTCCCAATTGAATCCTCCTTATACGTTGCCCCTTCCCTCCCCACTCTTACATGTATTCCTCTTTTATAAACTTCATATTTCTTAGTATAACATCTTACAACGCTCCACTCTTCAAAGAAATAGATTAGTTTTTTAATTTCCAAGGAAATCCAGAGCTACATCTAAACATATGTAGATTAAGCAGAAAAACGTAAAAAAGATTATGGTCATTGATTTTAACAAATGGTGTTTAAAACTGGACATAACGCCGGGTTACGTGGAATCTTACAACAATATAAAACAGAGCAACGAAGTGCCGTCCATTAAGAAGAAATTACTCCAGCACATCATACCAGATAGGACCGTAGAACTTCAAAAGAAAAAAGGCAATTTGAATATAGAAGCATACTTTTAACATCTTCTTGTAACAAAAGCATTTAAAGAACTGTTTAATTATCAAATCGATTTCATCTGGAATAATATAAATGAACGGCTTTATAATCGTAAATCTGAAATTATGGCTAGACATCGGGGGGTTGTACACGGGATACTAATAACATCAAGATTACTGCAGATGCTGGAGCTAAACATCATTTTCTCGAGTGAGCATTGAATAAGACTGAAATTATTTTCGCTCAAGAGGAAAATGTAACGTTACCCAAAGGGTTCAAGTACAATGCTGTGCCCAAGCGTATGATTCGTCTGCTATTAACAATTGTAATCGACCTCAAAATAAGTATATACGCTCTCTAATCTAAGAAGGTCAAACAGACCAAGATTGGACACGAATGTAATAATATTATAGCAGAAGAAACTGCGTTAAAAGGTAACTTTATACAAAAGAAGAGAAATGATTAACAGTATTAATCGTAAACTGAAATAAAATGATGCTTGAGTAACTAAATCTGACAAAAGTAACTCTATTGTTATTGCTTAAGTAAAAGAATATATAGAAAAAATTGTAAAATTTTTTTTGAGGAAAACAACATCGTTGAGATACCACCGATCTTACTGTTAAACTGCAAAAAGAAATACGGCAATGTTTAGCTAATACTAATAGCTTGTTTGAGAAGTTTCAAAAGAAATGGCTTGTAACATGAATCCCAAGCCACCAGTTCTTAGGAATCAGTTGAAGTTGCATAAACAAAACCACCCGATCTGTCCTTTAGTCAACGGCATAGGGAGTGCACACCATAGTTTAGCTAGGCGGCCTCATTACAAAATCAAAGACTCGTTCGTTTTCGAAAGCACCGTTTAAATTAAAAACAATACTGGCTTAATCAACAAAATAGAAACAATAAAATGTACGCCGGGCGCTAGATTGGTCTCATTTGACATAATAAGACTTTACTCTAAGGTACCTACTGATTTGACTTTCAACATTATCGAGAATAATTTATTGCAGCATAAAAAATGAACTGTGGTACAAATTACCGAGCTCATTAATTTGTTACAGGTGGTATTTAAATATAAGTATTTCGCACTTAGTGGTAAATTTTTGTGTTATCATATGGCCTTGCTGGAATCCTAGCTGACATTTTCGGTAATTCCCTGGAAAGCGCTTTCTCAATTCTAACTCAGATTTACAAAGGAAAATATGATTTTATGCTTGTTATGTTGTTGTTGTTGTTGTCTTCAGTCCTGAGACTGGTTTGATGCAGCTCTCCATGCTACTCTATCCCATGCAAGCTTCTTCATCTCCCAGTACCTACTGCAACCCACATCCTTCTGAATCTGCTTAGTGTATTCATCTCTTAGTCTCCCTCTACGATTTTTACCCTCCACGCTGCCCTCCAATGCGAAATTTGTGATCCCTTGATGCCTGAAAACATGTCCTACCAACCGATCCCTTCTTCTGGTCAAGTTGTGCCACAAACTTCTCTTCTCCCCAATCCTATTCAATACTTCCTCATTAGTTACGTGCTGGTTATGTAGACGATATAATTATTGCCTTTGGTGACTGACCAGGAATTAGAACAGCTGTTCAGCACGTTCACTACTGTCTATGAGAAAATATGCTTCACAAAAGATATTCAGAATGAAAACGCGGAGCTACACTTCCTCGATCTTAAAACATGTATCGTAAATAACAACCTCAGCTTTAATGTTTTCCGTACGGCAACTCATTCGGATAGTTTTATCCTAAATGATCCTTCTTATCCACGATTACGCCAGTCAGCATTTTTTCATTCCGGTATCAGTCATGCCGTAACAACGCCGCTGTCTCCTAGTAACCTACAAAAAGAAACCAGTGTAATAAAATCCTTTGCTGCAAATAATGGTTATAAGCAAGATGTAACAGATCGTATCCTCAGTAACAGAACTACCAAAACATCTTCAACAAGCTAAAAAATCCGCATACAATAAAGAGGACAATAATAAATTCATTCCCATCCAGTTTCTGGGCAACGTGTTGTACGGGATTGGACCCTTTTGGTAAATAAATATATTTACAAAATGATGTGCAATGATTTTCCCAGTTACTGTATTGGACAAACTGGTAGAGCAATCAAGATGTGATATAAAGAGTATCTATTGGGAAACAAAGGTAGTAATCTACAGAATTCCACCTTCGCAGAAAATATATTTATTGCATGTCATGCTCAAGGGATTTAGAGGATACCCTACTCTTACACAAAGAAGTACAAGGGCGTAGACTACATTTATGGAGAAGAGCTTGAAATTTTCAGGCACTTAAAGAAAGAAAAAATATGGCTACATTTTAAACTATAAGCTTCAAGTTGTAAGTAGACATTTAAGCCTCCACTTCTGGCCGAGTAGCCAAGCTGAATGCTCGTTGCTGGACTCGACGTAGTATTTCTTTTCCTCAAAAATTCTATTTTCAGTAAGAATATGTCTCCTGTTATTAACAATGTGTTTTGTCATCCACAGTTGGTTGCTGTTCAACAGTTTAGTAATGTACCCGCATTTTATTTTTTTAGTGTGTTTTTATTCTACCTACAAGATCGTGTTTTTTAGGTTAGTGAGGCTTCGTTTATTATTTTTTCTGGTTATTTTATAACACCCCCTTCTAGTATAACTATTCTTATAACATGCTTTATCAGTACGGCCACTCCCATTAGCATGATACTTTTATGGTTGCGTATTCACACACAAGTGCTTCTCGTGCGGTTTGTACGTTTTGTAAAGAGTCTGTTGTGTTTACCAGAGTCTGTGGGCTTTTTATAAGCCATATGACTTGAGTGATACTCTTTTTACCTCCGTCTCCTCTTCCTCTGTTCAGCTACTTGGTTAGTATGTTAATTCTGTTAATAATACGTGGTAGTAAAATTACACACGCTGCTCTTGTAGCTACGCTCATATAGGAGGCGCAGGAGCGCCACCTAACAGAGGTAACTCAAGGCTAGTGACTTCACTCTTCTGCCAATCGGCGCATGTCACTGGCTCTGAACGTGACATATTAACGCTCTAAGGGTCTGATGCCACGTTTTTTATTTGTCAGTTTTATACAGATCTTTCAAGTGACATTATATATATTGTTGTATTCTACGTCAGATATGTGGTATTAAAAAAATTGGAAGTTTTAAGACAAAACTCTAAAGTAAACGGCTATTACATTTTTATATAATATATTTACATGGTGATTAAGTGGATGACATATACTGGACGAAGTCAACGACTCTCACTTTAACTATAGATAATGTGATTTGACGTGAATATGCTTCTCGAAAATTTTTTGTAATATTTCCTGTAATTTTGCTCGTTGTAATTTTTCTATCTCTGTCCCATACACAATGTCGTAATCTTGTTAATAGGTCCTACATCTTCTGAAGAAGACGGTTTTAAAACCGTCGAAACCACTCTCAAGGTCTAATAAACCTATATTTTTCAACTGGTTGGCTGTCATTTCTAATGGTTTGAAATTTCGTGTAGGTAATTGAAGATTATGGCTACCAGCGTGGTGTGTAGAGTACCGAGGTATCAAGTAACCCCTCCCCCCCCCCCCCCCCCAACCATCTGCCATGTACAGTATGGGTGTGCTGTTGGACAATCGCCAAACTGTGATGTGAAAATTAAAGAAATAGAAATGCTGTGCGTCTCGAAGAGTTGTATATTTTTTAAATGGCGGGAATATTGCGAAAGACAGATTAACAGTTCAACAGAGCAATGATCAAATAAGCCTCGCCGCTGCACCTTTGATTGTTCATTACTTAGTTTCTTTCGCTGTCACACATTCTCCTTACCAAGTAGGAGAACTTGATATTTGTACCGAAAAATCTTATTTTGAAGAGATGAATCAAACAACTGCATTTGACTTTAAGAACTGACACTGTTTTTACTGCAAATTCGTATTTCGAAGAGACGAGACAGATAATTTCATCTGAGTTTAAAAACTGACACTCACTACTGTGGAACGTCACCATCCAAAAGGTATATGTTGATCACTATAAGCAGCAGACCTTTTAAATTTATTTTTTTTGGCAGGGTAACGAATAAGAAATCAAATATCTGGTTGTCTAGCAGACCATCCCCTAACAATCTTACTATCAGACAACATCAACAGTGCCCGCTTCCACCGATGAAGTCGTGTGCCCATTCTTTTCTGTACGTGGTTGACACACCGTAACTTTTCTGGTATCTTATCACTATAACGTCTATCAACAACAGAGCTGAATGAACTACAGTCACCATCTCCAACGAACTGCACACTGCGGAAACCTCGTTTTTGTAGAGAGCGTTGAGGAATGTTTACAGCTGACGTATTTTCCATTCTTCCAGTGCAATACACATAATTCTCGGTGCACTCTAGTTCGTGCTGAATTTTTCCCTACATTTGACTTATCAATTTTATTGCAACCTTGACAACGCTTGAATATAATTTCTACATGTAGTACCTTACCTATGTCTGTATTTGTGGCAGCTGCAGAGGATTTCAAAGACTGATGGCCCCTCTTCTCCCAAGTGCTACCAAATGCAATTGTTATGTCTGTAGTGTCTCTCCGTCTCTATGTTCCTCAACTGCCTCTCGTGTTGCAGTTTTCAGATTCATCTGCTACGTTTTTACATTGTCTAGTAAAATGTCTCTATGCTTTCATACATTTGTAGTAGGGCATGGGAGCCAGTAGTAAGCCATTTCTCAATGCACCTCAGTCCATAAAAATATCTTAGCTTGACTCATTGACTCAAATAGTTCATTATCTTCACAGTTATCTGAGATACAAATTGATTCTGGCTTTTACAGATTTCACATGAAACTGTCAGACTACATCCTACTCCTTTATATTTTAGAAATATTTCCGTGATATTTATTCCTCCCCCCCCCCCCCTGCCCCTATCTCACAAAAATTCACTGAACATGGACTTGAGACTACTCAGATCTATAATGATGTTAATGTCTTTATTACTCGCATTTCTCTTATTTGAATGCAGTTCATCGCATTGCTTTTTGGAGGAGAAGGTTGAAGGTGTAGCAGTGGATGGAGCTGAAGTACTGGGTGGACGTTCATTTCTGACCCACTCGCAACACTTGATGCGCCAAGTTAAGTTCTATAGTACCGATTTCCTTCGTATTTTGTTTTCTCCAACATTCCTTTTGCTCTTGCTATGATCAAATGTAATAATTAATATACTAGATCAATACAACACTAACAAAACAACACAAAGAATGAAGTACTTGTTGTTGTTGTTGCGGTCTTCAGTCCTGAGACTGGTTTGATGCAGCTCTCCATCCTACTCTATCCTGTGAAAGCTTCTTCATCTCCCAGTACCTACTGCAACCTACATCCTTCTGAATCTGCTTAGTGTATTCATCTCTTGGTCTCCCTCTACGATTTTTACCCTCCACGCTGCCCTCCGATACCAAACTGGTGATCTCCTGATGCCTCAGAACATGTCCTACCAACCGAGCCCTTCTTCTGGTCAAATTGTGCCACAAACTTCTCCCCAATCCTATTCAATACTTCCTCATTAGTTATGTGATCTACCCATCTAATCTTCAGCATTCTTCTGCAGCACCACATTTCGAAAGCTTCTATTCTCCATACTATTTATCGTCCATGTTTCACTTCCATACATGGCCACACTCCATACAAATACTTTCAGAAATGACTTCCTGACACTTAAATCCATACTCGATGTTAAAAAATTTCTCCTCTACAGAAATGCTTTTCTTACCCTTGCCAGTCTACATTTTATATCCTCTCTACTTCGACCATCATCAGTTATTTTGCTCCCCGAATAGCAAAACTCCTTTACTACCTTAAGTGTCTCATTTCCTAATCTCATTCCCTCAGCATCACCCGACTTAATTCGACTACATTCCATTATCCTCGTTTTGGTTTTGTTGATGTTCATCTTATATCCTCCTTTCAAGACACTGTCCATTCCATTCAACTGCTCTGCCAAGTGCTTTGCTGTCTCTGACAGAATTACGTCATCGGCCAACCTCAGAGTTTTTATTTCTTCTCCGTGGATTTTAATACCTTCTCCGAATTTTTCTTTTGTTTCCTTTACTGCTTGCTCAATATACACCTTGAATAACATCGGGGAGAGGCTAGAACCCTGTCTCACTCCCTTCCCGATCACTGCTTCCCTTTCATGTCCCTCGACTCTTATAACTGCCATCTGGTTTCTGTACAAATTGTAAATTGCCTTTCGCTCTCTGTATTTTACCGGTGCCACCTTTAGAATTTGAATGAGAGTATTCCAGTCGACATTGTCAAAAGCTGTCTCTTAGTCTACAAATGCTAGAAACGTAGATTTGCCTTTCCTTAATCTTTCTTCTAAGATAAGTCGTAGGGTCACTATTGTCTCACGTGTTCCAGTGTTTCTACGGAATCCAAACTGATCTTCCCCGAGATCGGCTTCTACTAGTTTTTCCATTCGTCTGTAAAGAACTCGTGTTAGTATTTTGCAGCTGCGGATTATTAAACTGATTGTTCGGTAATTTTCACATCTGTCAACACCTGCTTTCTTTGGGATTGGAATTATTATATTCTTCTTGAAGTCAGAGGGTATTTCGCCTGTTTCATACATCTTGCTCACCAGATGGTAGAGTTTTGTCAGGACTGGCTCTCCCAAGGCCGTCAGTAGTTCCAATGGAATGTTGTCTACTCCAGGAGCCTTGTTTCGACTCAGGTCTTTCAGTGCTCTGTCAAACTCTTCACGCAGTACCGTATCTCCCATTTCATCTTCATCTTCATCCTCTTCCATTTCCATAATATTGTCCTCAAGTGCATCGCCCTTGTATAGACCCTCTATATACTCCTTCCACCTTTCTGCTTTCCCTTCTTTGCTTAGAACTGGATGTCCATCTGAGCTCTTGATGTTCATACAAGTGGTTCTCTTATCTCCAAAGGTCTCTTTAATTTTCCTGTAGGCAGTATCTATCTTACCCCTAGTGAGATAAGCCTCTGCATCTTTACATTTGTCCTCTAGCCATGCCTGCTAAGCCATTTTGCACTTGCTGTCGATCTCATTTTTGGGACGTCTGTATTCCTTTTTGCCTGCTTCATTTACTGCATTTTTATATTTTCTCCTTTCATCAATTAAATTCAATATTTCTTCTGTTACCCAAGGATTTCTACTAGCCCTCGTCTTTTTACCTACTTTATCCTCTGCTCCCTTCACTACTTCATCCCTCAAAGCTACCCATTCTTCTTCTACTGTATTTCTTTCCCCCATTCCTGTCAGTTGTTCCCTTATGCTCTCCCTGAAACTCTGTACAACCTCTGGTTCTTTCAGTTTATCCAGGTCCCATCTTCTTAATTTCCCACATTTTTGCAGTTTCTTCAGTTTTAATCTACAGGTCATAACCAATAGATTGTGGTCAGAGTCCACATCTGCCCCTGGAAATGTCTTACAATTTAAAACCTGGTACCTAAATCTCTGTCTTGCCATTATATAATCTATCTGATACCTTTTAGTATCTCCAGGGTTCTTCCATGTATACAACCTACTTTCATGATTCTTAAATCAAGTGTTGGCTATGATTAAGTTATGCTCTGTGCAAAATTCTACCAGGCGGCATCCTCTTTCATTTATTAGCCCCAATCCATATTCACCTACTACGTTTCCTTCTCTCTCTTTTCCTACACTCGAATTCCAGTCACCCATGACTATTAAATTTTCGTCTCCCTTCACTATCTGAATAATTTCTTTTATTTCATCATACATTTCTTCAATTTCTTCGTCATCTGCAGAGATAGTTGGCATATAAACTTGTACTACTGTAGTAGGTGTGGGCTTCGTATCTATCTTGGCCACAATAATGCGTTCACTATGCTGTTTGTAGTAGCTTACCCGCATTCCTATTTTCCTATTCATTATTAAACCTACTCCTGCATTACCCCTATTTGATTTTGTGTTTAAAACCCTGTAGTCACCTGACCAGAAGTCTTGTTCCTCCTGCCACCGAACTTCACAAATTCCCACTATATCTAACTTTAACATATCCATTTCCCTTTTTATATTTTCTAACCTACCTGCCCGATTAAGGGATCTGACATTCCACGCTCCGATCCGTAGAACGCCAGTTTTCTTTCTCCTGATAACGACATCCTCTTGAGTTGTCCCCGCCCGGAGATCCGAATGGGGGACTATTTTACCTCCGGAATATTTTACCCAAGAGGACGCCATCATCATTTAATCATACAGTAAAGCTGCATGCCCTCGGGAAAAATTACGGCCGTAGTTTCCCCTTGCTTTCAGCCGTTCGCAGTACCAGCACAGCAAAGCCGTTTTGGTTATTGTAACAAGGCCACATCAGTCAATCATCCAGACTGTTGCCCTTGCAACTACTGAAAAGACTGATGCCCCTCTTCAGGAACCACACGTTTGTCTGGCCTCTCAACAGATACCCTCCGTTGTGGTTGCACCTACGGCACGGGTATCTGTATCGCTGAGGCACGCAAGCCTCCCCACCAACGGCAAGGTCCATGGTTCATGGGGGGAGGGGGGGGATGAAGTACTTAAACACGTAATATTAAGAATATCGGGATGCACAAATCAAACAAACATCATAGAAGTTATTTCAGTCATACCAACTTACGCAGCAAGATCTCCACTTAAGTCTAACCACAGCGTTCTAGACCATGTGGTTCTTGATATATTACATATCACTTTTCAACAAATGAGATAAAATCCTAAAAACGTCCTATGCAACTATTTAAGTTAAATTAAATGTACTTCCAGTCAGCCAAATTTAATAAATCGTACACACCAAATTAATTAGAAAATTCAGAGTAATGTTTCTGCACAAAAAATTAAAATTTTTCAGCAAAATAACCGTTTACAACGATACTCGGCATGTCACCTAACAGCGTGTGGCAGAGGATACCCCATACGACTGTTAGTTATTTCCTTTCCTGTACCACACGCAAATAGAACGAAAGAAAAATGACTATCTATACGCCTCCGTGGTCCTTACGCTCAATGTATTTTCGAGGCACCGAATTTGTTCTGCAGTCAGCTTCAAATGCTGGTTCTCTACATTTTCTAACTAGTGTTTCCCTAACGAAAGTCGCCTTCCATTCAGGGATTACCATTTGAGGTCCCGACGCATCTCTATAAAACTTGCGACTTGTTCGAACCACCAGTAACAAATCTAGCAGCCCGCCTCTGAATTGCTCCAATGTCTCCCTTTACTCTGACCTGATATGGATCAAAAACACTAAAGTAGTACTCAAGAATAGGTCGCACTAGCGTCGTATATGCAGTCTCCATTACAGATGGATCGCACTTTTCTAGAGTTCTTTCAATAAACTGAGGTCGACCATTAGCCTTCCCTACCAGAATGCTCACATGGTCATTCCATTTCATATCACTTTGTAAACGTCTCACACAGATATTTGAACGACATGACTGTGTCATGCAGGACGCTACTAATACTGTATCCGGACATTACGAATCTGTTCTTCCTACTCATTCGCATTAACTTACATTTTTTTCCATTTTTTTCCATATATTCACCAACTCGAAATTTTGTCTAGGTCATCTTGTATCTTCCTACAGTCACTCAACTCCGACTCCTTACCGTGCACCACGGCACATAATCAAACAACGCAGATTGCTGCCCACTCCGTCCTCCAAATCATTTATGTATATAGACAGTAAGAGCGGTTCTGTCTCATTTCCCTGGGGCACTCGTGAAGATGCCCATGTCTCTGATGAACAAATGGTCCAAATGGCTCTAAGCGCTATGGGACTTAACATTTGAGGTCATCAGTCCCCTAGACTTACAACTACTTAAACCTAACTAACCTAAGGACATCACACACATCCATGCCCGAGGCAGGATTCGAACCTGCGACCGTAGCAGCAGCGCGGTTCCGGACTGAAGCGCCTAGAATCGCTCGGTCACAACGGCCGGCTCTGATGAACACACGCCCTCGAGGACAGCATAATGGGTTCTACAAGTTAAGAGGTCTTCTTGCCGCTAAGATATCTGTGAACCTCTTCCATACACTCGTACGTTCTTTAACTACCTGCGATGGGCCACAGTGTCAAACGATTTCCGGAAATACAGTAATATGGAATCTGCCTATTGCACTACAACCATAGTTCGCAGTACATCATGTGAGAAAATTGCAAACTGCGTACTGATGTGCTTGATGCTAGTACTGTAGAGCAATGAGTCGCATGTCAACACAAGCACCGAAGTCAACATTACCTTCCTTCAATTGGGCTAATTGGCGGTGAATCGAGGAAGTACAGTACATACTGACGAAAATAAAACGAGCTCTAACATGGAAATTAAGCGTTCCGGACACATGTCCACATCACATCTTTTCTTTATTTGTGTGTGAGGAATGTTTCCTGAAAGTTTGGCAGTACCTTTTTGTAATACCCTGTATAAAGGAGCCACCTGCGCTTTTTTCCAGTTGCTTGGAACTTTGCGCTGGGCAAGAGATTTGTGAATAATGCACCTAGATAAGGGGCCAATGCCGTAGAGTACTCTTTGAGAAAGCGCACTGGGATTATTGTTGTGGCGGTAAGTTCCTACGGGACCAAACTGCTGAGGTCATCGGTCCCTAGGCTTACACACTACTTAATCTAACTTACGCTAAGGACAACACAAACACCCATGCCCGGGGGAGGACTCGAACCTCCGATGGGGGGACTCGCGCGAATCGTGGCAAGATGCCTCAGACCGCGTTTGGATTCCATCTGGACCTGGTGACTTATTTGTTTTCAACTCCTTCAGTTGTTTCTGTGGTGTCACCGCCAGACACCACACTTGCTAGGTGGTAGCTTTTAAATCGGCCGCGGCCCGTTAGTATACGTCGGACCAGCGTGTCGCCACTATCAGTGATTGCAGACCGAGTCGTCGCCACACGGCAGGTCTAGTCTTGAGAGACTCCCTAGCACTCGTCCCAGTTGTACAGCCAACTTTGCTAGCGACAGTTCACTGTCTACGTACGTTCTCATTTACAGAGACGACAGTTTAGCATAGCCTTCAGCTACGTCATTTGCTACGACCTAGTAAGGCACCATATTCAGTTACTATAATTACTTATAGTATTGTGAATTATGTACCGTTAAGAGCGACGTTCATCATTAATGGATTAAAGTTAAGTATCAAACTAATTACGTCCGCTTTATGAATTCTAATTCCTTGTCATGTTCCAGACCTCACGTCAGTATAGTTCTTCCCTCCTCACGCTAGCCTGCGTGAGCTAAAACGCGTGCATTTCGGCCTCCAATAGTAACACGGTGTTGGCTCTTCAGCCAACACAACAGTTTCCCTACGCCAATATAGCCTTGATGTTAACCTTTCATAACGACAACAACAGTAACTGTACTCGCAGATAGTAGTGAAGTCATCTGAAGTCCTGGTGGACGTTGCCGATGACAGTTAACCATTCTCGCATTGGATTAAATTTCAGGCCTAGAGTTAACCTACCGTAACGAAAACATTAAATGTGTGCCGGTCTGAAGTCCTAGGATAACGTCCACGACGGCAACGGATTAAGTTACATGTCTAGAGTTAAGCATTCCTAACAATAACAACAACAACAACTTTTCCCGCAGGTTGTGGTGTACAATGGCTTGGCGTCCTGGGGGGACGTCCCTACCGGCGAGGAGCCGTTCGCCCACTGCCCCGTCAGCGAGTGCTTGCTTAGCGACCGACGCCTCGACGCCTGGGACGCCGACGCCATCATCTTCAGGGATTTCATCCCGCACACGCCCTTCCCGCGCCGCCCCGAGCAGATATGGATACTTTATATGCTGGAGCCTCCCGTCTACGGCAAGAGATTTAGGTGATGTTCACACTTTCTTCATGTCCTTAAGCACTTGTACTTCAGATGTAAATGAAAAACATAATATTGTGTATGTTCTACAGTATCAATTTGTTTCGTCAAACGATTACCAAACCACCATCAGACTTCAACTGTCTGTCGTCATCCATGGACAACACTGAAAAAGACGTGACACATCGAGAGAGAAGTACAAACACAAAGTAAAAGTAATCTTTGACTGTGCTGTCTTAACGCAATTAAAAAAATTAAAGTTATACTGTAAATACACTGATGAGCCAAAAAATTGCGACCACCTGCTTAATAGCTTCTTTATCCATCGTTGGAACGAAATACATCACTGATTCTGCGTATCAGGGATCCGACAGTTTGGTTTGTAGAGGTAAGTGGCAATAGATATGTACACACAGATTATGTAATTCTCATAAATAATGAACAACCCCGTCTACAGGCCATAAGTGGCCCATCGGGACCATCCGATCGCCGTGTTATCCTCAGAGGAGGATGTGGATAGGAGTGGCGTGGGGTCAGCACACCGATCTCCCGGTCCTTATGATGGTATTCTTGACCGAAGCCGCTACTATTCGGTCGAGTAGCTCCTCAATTGGCATCACGAGGCTGAGTGCACCCCGAAAAATGGGAACAGCGCATGACGGCCCGGATGGACACCCATCCAAGAGCCGACCACGTCCGACAGCGCTTAACTTCGGTGATCTCACGGGAACCGATGTATTCACTGCAGCAAAGCCATAGCCTCTCGTAAATAATGGGTTTGCTGATTTGCATAAGCTGTGATGGCACCCATAGTGACCCGAATGTATTCTATAGGAGTTACATCAGGTGAATTTGGTCTCTGAAACATCAATGTGAGTTCATTATAATGCTCCTCAAAGCACCGTAGCACGGTTTTGGCTCCGTTACACAGAAATTGTACTGCTGAATGATGACATGACCGCCGGGAAAGACATCGAGGATGAAGGGATGCAAGTGGTTCGCAGCTGTCAGAGTGTCTTCGATGGCTACCAAGGGTCCCAGGAGAATCTCTCTCATAGTGTAATATTGCCCCCACCAGTCTGCGTCCGTAGCGTGCTGCACGTTTCGAGCCGCCGTTCACTTCGATGATGGCGTTTGTGGACCTAGTGTATCAAAAATGTGATTCACCCGAAGAGCCGACACATTTCCGTTGATCGACGGTCGAGTCCCGATGGTCCCCGCCCACTGCAGTCGTAATTGACGATCTCGTTGGGTGCACATGTGAACATGTAGGGATGGTCTGTCGTGGAGCTCCATGTTAAACAATGTACCATGAACGGTGTGCTCCGAAGCACTTCGCCCTGTACCAAGATTGTGCTCTTTTAGCAGAGAGCCACAGATCACCATCTATCCTACTCCACAAAGCAGGCAGACTTCCGAATCCCACGTTCTGTGAAAGTCGCTGACGTCCAGCCATTTAGTTCCTAGTGCTAGTTACACTGTCCTCCTACCTCTTTCAGTACATGGTTACGACAGTAGCACGTGGACATTCGACCAGCTTCGGCGTTTTCCAGATCGTCGTTCACAGGCTCTGCTAATAATAATCTGCCCTTTGTCAAACTCGCTTATCCCAACGAATTTCCCTATTTGTAGTCCGTATCTTCCCTAGAGTGATCTCCGTCCATGTCTGCTCCAATTACATGCTTTTGTTTCCGCATTATGTGCCCGCAACGACACCAGGCGGCATCCAGCGTCGCGATGGGCAGTGGTCGTAGTGTTTTGGTTTATCAGTGCACATATAAAGGGAACAAACCGGAAGTAGTTAACGCTAAACTCGAAAAACCAATGCCTATAGAACAATTCAAATTAAATTAACTAACTCAATAAAACAAAATTAGTACGTAACAAGACTGCTGAAGAATGGCATGAGGAGTTATTACACGTGAAATATTTTGAGAGGTATTAGATTAACAGTCCCAATAAAATAAAATTAGTACGTGACAAGACTACTGGAGACTACTTGAAGAGGTATTACAAGTCTAGTGTCTTCAGGCTGTTACATGTGACATACCTCTTCATGCTATTTTTGTAGTACTCTTGTCACATACTAATTTGATTTTATTGAGATTGTTCAGTCAGGAACCGCGCGACCGCTATGGTCGCAGGTTCGAATCCTGCCTCGGGCATGGATGTGTGTGATGTCCTTAGGTTAGTTAGGTTTAAGTAGTTCTAAGTTCTAGGGAAATGATGACCTTAGAAGTTAAGTCCCATAGTGCTCAGAGCCATTTGAACCAAACTCCTTTAGGTAGTGGACCAAGTGAACATCACTGGGCGGCAAGATCTAATCAAATTTTGGGTGTGGATGGCAGAATGGAGCCTGGCATTGTCAAGCAGCAATAAAACTCCAGACGTCAAAAGGGCACATCGCTTATGTAGTGTTGCATGTCGAAATTTATTCAATGTAGCGCAGTAAGTGACTGCGCTTATTAGTGTGCCTCGCTGCATAAGCTCGACTAACAAGACATAGTTGCCAAAACCTTGCGTATGGATATTGTTTGCTTGATCTTGACTTTCACTGGTGACACCAATCAAGTGACTGACGTTAAGGGTGCGCTTATGCTGTCACCTCGCTGCTAGCTGGTATCGGACGGAGTTGATGAATTAAGCACACTGTGTCTTACCGGCCCATTTAACTTGTACCATTGCTGCTCGCTCCGACGTTCATTACGATCCTCGCCATGTGATGATGCCTACTGGTTTGTGATTCTGGTTTATGATTCCGCGCTGCGACCATCGCTCTATGTCCTCCAACTTGACCCATGACTGACTGCTTCAAGGTCTCTCCAGCAGTGCCGCGTTTGGTGCTGTTAGCACTCTATTCGATATCTGAACAGTTGCAGGGTAATTATTCCTGGCGGACAACGTGCAGCCAGGTTGTAGCGTAAATGAAAGAAGCTCCATGCTAACAGCGAGCTGCAATTTGCCAGCAGCAAGCAGCGAGGTACCTGCAGCAAGGACGCTGCATAAACGTACCCTTAGACTCTGGGAGTCATGTGAGAAACCCACGTCTCGTCCCCTGTGATAATGTTTTCTAAAAATTTATCACCATCTTTATGATATCAATCCAAAAAACCAACAGCACAAACCATTTTGTGTTTCTCAGTAAGCAACCTCAGAACCCAAAGCGTACACAATTTTCTAAACTGCGACTTTTCAGAGACAATTTTATCCAAAGTTGTTCTACTCACATTCGGAAATGCCAACGCTAAAGTTGAAATTGTGAATTGCTAGTCTTTACCAGTCTTTTTGTCCATGCCACTGACCAAATCTTTTGAAATCACTGATGGTCTGTCTCGATACTTCTGTTACTCTTCGCTTTCGAGCCATACACCTCACTTGTTTGTCGGTTAATTTGCACTGTTGCAACGATCTTTCGTGACAAAAAACGAATAACTGACCGGATTTCACAGTCGGTAGGCTGATCTGTTGTTTTAAACATTTTGAAGTAAAACTTTAAACAGCACACTGCCATAATACAAATGCATATCGCGCCGATTGATGAGCAAGGCATGCCGGGAGTTGGTGGGGGCGCGCGTTTTATTTTTCGCGCAACATTCGATTAACCATGGCGATTCGAACATTACTTCCCGAAAAACCTCGTAGTACGTCGACATGCAATAGGGTGCTTAAGTGCATCTTGAGAACAAATCTGTTTTTGTTTTGGAAGACGTAAGGTTGCACATTAAACTCATCATGAAGCTGTACAAGAAAGGAGGCTATACTACTTGCCAATTTTGGAATTGTTTAGTCTTTTGAAGACATGCAGTATTATTTGTAGCTGTGAGAAACGGCATTTTTAGAGAGACCCGATAGCAAATGTTAACTGTATACAAATCACTTCACAATATTCTCTCGGAAATTGGTTATCATGGACCTGCGTTCACTGGCAAAAGCAATCCTCTGCTGGGTTGAAACTGATCGTCATTGACAAGGTGAGACACCAGTTTCTGGTTTTTGTCAATTACGATCTTTTTACGAGCACTGTTCTTAGGCCGTGTTACATGGCTGCGATTGGCAAACCGTTGACACGTTGGACAGTCTGTGTTGACAGAACTACAGATCCGGCAACTTCATTCACGATCTACTCATGGGCAAGTCGAAACACGATAGCTCCTTCGTCATTCTGTCACGTCTCCAAATCGACTCATCTCCCTTCGTGAATTCCAGACAACTGACTGGCACACACGCAACACTTCACTGGCACGACTTACGGCGGCGGCGGAGGGATACGTGACCGATTGACTCCAACTTTACTCAAACTACAATGACCCAGAGCCCAGTACGTTCTTTTAATGCTTAACATGTCAAGCCATAAGTCATCAACAATGGTTTACCACGCTGAGGTCTTCTGCAGACCTTACCCATTTCTTTTTAATTTCTCAACATAATATTTTACACTCCTGGCCATTAAAATTGCTGCACTCGAAGATCACGTGCTACAGAAGCGAAATTTAACCGACAGGAAGAATGAGATGATCCACATGAGTTCCAAAAGAAATCCGTTGGAATTCGATTACTCGATAAATAGTACAATTCTCAAGGCTGTCAATTCAACTAAGTACCTGGGTGTTAAAATTACAAACAACTTCAGTTGGAAGGACCACATAGATAATATTGTCGGGAAGGCGAGCCAAAGGTTGCGTTTCATTGGCAGGACACTTAGAAGATGCAACAAGTCCACTAAAGAGACAGCTTACACTACACTCGTTCGTCCTCTGTTAGAATATTGCTGCGCGGTGTGGGATCCTTACCAGGTGGGATTGACGGAGGACATCGAGAGGGTGCAAAGAAGGGCAGCTCGTTTTGTATTTTCGCGTTATAGGGGAGAGAGTGTGGCAGATATGATACACGAGTTGGGATGGAAGTCATTACAGCATAGACGTTTTTCGTCGCGGCGAGACCTTCTTACGAAATTCCAGTCACCAACTTTCTCTTCCGAATGCGAAAATATTTTGTTGAGCCCAACCTACATAGGTAGGAATGATCATCAAAATAAAATAAGAGAAATCAGAGCTCGAACAGAAAGGTTTAGGTGTTCGTTTTTCCCGCTCGCTGTTCGGGAGTGGAATAGTAGAGAGATAGTATGATTGTGGTTCGATGAACCCTCTGCCAAGCACTTAAATGTGAATTGCAGAGTAGTCATGTAGATGTAGATGTAGATGTAGATTAGCTTTTCAGACCATTCACACAAGGTTGGCGCCGGTGGCGACACCTACAACGTTCTGACATGAGGAAAGTTTCCAACCGATTTCTCATACACAAACAGCAGTTGACCAGCGTTGCCTGGTGAAAGGTTGTTGTGATGCCTCTAGTAAGGAGGAGAAATGCGTATCATCACGTTTCCGATTTTGATAAAGGTCGGATTGTAGCCTATCGCGATTGCGGTTTATCGTATCGCGGCATTGCTGCTCGCCTTGGTCGAGATCCAATGACTGTTAGCAGAATATGGAATCAGTGGGTTCGGGAGTGTAATACGGAACGCCGTGCTCGATCCCAACGGCCTCGTATCACTAGCAGTCGAGATGACTGGCATCTGGTCCGCATGGCTGTAATGGGCCGCGCAGTCACGTCTCGATCCCTGAGTCAACAGATGGGGACTTTTGCAAAACAACAACCATCTGCACGAACAGTTCGACGATGTTTGCAGCAACATGGACTATCAGCTCGGAGACCATGGCTGCGGTTACCCTTGACGCTGCATCTCCGATCGGAGCGCCTGCGATGGTATACTCAACGACGAACCTGGGTGATCGAATGGCAAAACGTCATTTTTTCCGATGAATCCAGGTTCTGTTTACAGCATCATGATGGTCGCATCCGTGTTTGGCGACATCGCGGTGAAAGCACATTGGAAGCGTGTATTCGTCATCGCCATACTGGCGTATCACCCGGCGCGGCGTTATGGTATGGGGTGCCATAGGTTACACGTCTCTGTCACCTCTTGTTCACATTCACGGCACTTTGAACAGTGGACGTTGCATTTCAGATGTGTTGCGACCCGTGGCTCTACTCTTCATTCGATCTCTGTGAAAACCTACATTTCAGCAGGATAATGCACGACCGCATGTTGCAGTTCCTGTACAGGCCTTTGTAGATACAGAAAATGTTTGACTGCTGCCCTGGCCAGCACATTCTCCAGATCTCTCACCAATTGAAAACATCTGGTCAATGGTGGTCGAGCAACTGGCTCGTCACAATACGCCAGTCACTGCTCTTGATTAACTGTGGTATTGTGTTCAAGCTGCATGGACAGCTGTACCTGTACACGCTGTCCAAGCTCTGTTTGACTCAATGCCCAGGCGTATGAAGGCCGTTATTACGGCCAGAGGTGGTTGTTCTGGGTACTGATTTCTCAGGATCTATGCACCCAAATGGCGTGAAAAAGTAATCACATGTCAGTTCTAGTATAATATATTTGTCCAATAAATACCCGTTTATCATCTGCATTTCTTCTTGATGTAGCAATTGTAATGGCCAAATAAAGTTTTTGGGACGTCTAAAAGAACATTTAAATTAAATAAGCCTTATTAACATCAAGTATCACGTTCATTTCAACTATTCAGTGTTTCACACAACCGTATACTAGGGACATAGGTGACCACTGCTACCCAGTCTGAGAATACGAATGTTCCTGAAAGAAATACTCTGCCTTTTTTATTCTCAAAATTTCTGTAGTAGTAACATTCATCAGCAAAGATTTTATGGTTAAGGCGGCTGTAACAAAACTGTTTCTAGTCACACCTCTTCGAGACACAAACAGTGTTTCCATCAAGTCACATACCAAGCAGTTTCGCAAATTTTTCTCTCGCCAACTCCCTGGAAGCTTCCCTGTGGAGAGTCGAGTGTTCAACAAATATGACATCTTCATCTCTGCAGCTGCCCAGACCTTGATTCCATAGTTTGCTGGATTTGATTTCTTATAGTGTTACACTGGGCACCAGCCCCGAAATGCGACAGTTTGCTCATCTACTTTAATTTCTTCAGTTGGTCAGAAAATTCTTAGAATGTCCTACAAACTGATTCCAAAAGTTACATATAACTACAAACTCATCCTTTTCTTTCTGCAGAGCACGTGTTGTCTTATCATTAAACCTAATAAACTGAAGGATAAGCGCAAATTGATTCTGTGCCACAGTAGCTGCAAAAATTGTACGATAAATCTTTTCGTCTGTTGTCGAGTTTCAGAAATTGAATCATAAAAATTACTCCTTGGTATCCTTGGAGGACGCTGCTTGGTATGATAATGGATAAGGAAGTCGGCGCGTTGGAATGCCAAACACGGGGGCCGGGGTTCGATTCCCGGCTGGGGTGGGAGATTTTCTCCCCTCAGGGACTGGGTGTCGTGCTGTCCTTATCATCATTTCATCCCCATTCTCGACGCGGAAATCGCCCAATTTGGAGTCGCACTTGGTTTCCGAACTTCCTGCCTGGGAACTCCCGTCCACTGCCGCCATACGGTTATTTCCATTTTTCCATTATGTGGGTGTGACAGGTAGACCTATGGTGAGCGCCAAAGAGAGAAGAAAGACTTTAAGAGAAAAGACAGGAAAATTACGTGAATGCTGACGAGTTAAAGGAGCGCTTTGTGTTGCAGCCGCCATGACGTCATCAACTGGACGGCGACGTACCGTCGTGACAGTGACCTGGTGACGCCGTACGAGCGATGGGTGTACTACGACGACGCAGAGGGCGCTGCATACAGGGGCCGACAGCCGCCTAACGTCGCCGCGAACAAGACGCGGAAGGTCGCCTGGTTTGTCTCCAACTGCGCCACAGTCAATGATAGGATGGGATACGCCAAGGAGTTGCAGAAGCACATTCAGGTCTGATCTCATTTCCTCTCTGTAAACATATGGCTAATCCAACTTATCTTAATATTTTAGTTTTGTGGACACACGGTTGATAAAAAGTAAGTAAGTCCAGAGTTTCACTCTTCCTTTATCACAAGGATTTTTCTGGAACTCTAAGCGAAGTAAGTGGCATGTACTGTATTAGTGTGATAGTTCTGGACCAAAGAGAACATTTTCTTTTAAATTTTCTTGATACGAAACAAAGATTTTAGTTGTGCTGATTCCCCTATTCAAAAATTTTCGTATATCCACAAATCAAATTTTCATTTATTAAAAAAAATTTAATAAATTTTTTCTTTATAAATAAGCTCTCCAAAATTATGCTTATCCATACCCACAAATCATAATTTCATTTATTTAAAAAATAAAACTGCAATAATTTTTTCTCTTAATAAATAAGCTCTGTCAAACTTCATCGATCTATATCCTCAATTGAAATTTTTATTAAAAACCTAAAGGTACTTTTCAGTGAAAAATGTCTAAATTTTTTTAAAAAATGAATTTTTTTTATATAATAAAAGTGAAACAAAATGTACTCTAAAGCAGAGCTATTTAAAAAAATAGAGGCTTAAATTTAAGAAAAACTTGGATTAGATTATGTTGATTTAGAAAATTATTGTAAAGAAAAAGGTTATTCAAATCTAACTAGACAAGATCTAGGGGAATTTATAGATTATTTTAATATGGAAGAAATGAAGAGGATAGAACTAAGATATATATAAAAGAACTTTTAAAACAAAAAAATTATTCTAAACTTCATAAAGATAAATTAATTGCTCTTATTCTAATTGCTGTTGAGAATTTTAATAACAATAAAAATTAACAGAAAAAATTTAAAGTAACTTCATGAAACATGTAAAAAAATTAAAAAGTATTCCAAACTTAACAAACATAAATTAATCGATCTTATCTAAAAATCTGAGGACAGTGTCAATATTAATGATAAAGAATTTAATAAAAAATCTTTAGAAGAAATTCATCAAATCTGTAAAACAAAAAATTAAAAAAATTATAATAGACATAGTAAACAACAATTAATCGATCTTATAAATAGACCTGTGGGTAATATAAATAATATCGATAATGTGAATTTTTTCAAATTCCTCTAGAAGATAAATATCAAGAAATTATACAAAAAATATCAGAAAATTTTCCTTCTTTCAATTTTATAAATGATGAAAATGTTTAAAATCACTAAACGAATTAACAGAAAAGCTTCTGCTTGTAGGTCAAGAACAATAATTTACAAAATTAATAATGTCATTAATATTTTTTAAATCAAATTAAAGAAGTAATCGTCTAAGAATATTTTAATAAATAAAGAATGATTTCAGTTAGTAAGAAATTTTATTGTTATTTTAATAACACAAAAAATCAAAAATTTAATTTTAAAACAAGTAATGAAGTTCCATTAAGAACAACTGACTTAGAAGGATATTCTCAAAATCAACAAATGAACAATGAACTGGAATGGAAGAAATGCAAAGAGAAAATCTGGTAGTTCTTTGTTTTATAAAAAATTGTTTAGAATTAAATGTTAATGGACACAATTGCATTCTGGATTCTTCTTATATCGTTTTACGAAAGAAATTAAAGATTTAAAAGCTAATTACTGTAAAAAACACAGATCAAAAATGTTTTATTTAATCAGTAAAATCAGCTGTATATCCTAGAAATGATCACATTGAAAGAGTTAAAAATGAAACAAATATTGTATCAGAATTAGATGAACTTCTAGAAAAAGAAAAAAGAATATTCTTGTTCAATTAATACATATATCAAAATTTGAAAATCAGTAAAATATTTCAATTAATATTCAGGTTTATGATGGAAAATTAATAGTATGTCCTATTTACAATACAAAAATAAACAAGAAAGACGCTAATTTTCATTTAATTCTAGATAAAAATAATTGATATTATTTATTCAGATCAATTAATTCACAGACAAGCAAACACAATAGAAAAAATTAATCTTGTCATAGAGGCTTAGTTATTTATATTCTCAAAAAAAATTATACAATCCTGAAAACAATTGCAAAGAACACAAAGAAGTAAAAATAGATATGCCTGCAGAAGACGAAAAACTTAAATTAAAAAATTATAATAGTTAGTTACGAGTACCTTTTGTAATTTATGCAGATTTCAAATGTCCTTTAAAAAATGATAACACTTGGTAACCAAATCCTGAAAAAGCTTATATTAATAAATAACAGAAACATTTACCAATTTCATTTAGTTATTATGTTAAATTTTCTAATGATGATTATAAAAAGCCTGTAACATTTACTGGTAAAGGTGCACCAAAAGTAATTAATTGAAATGTTAAAACAAGGACATAGAAAATTTGCTGCAATATATAAGCAAAATATTCCAGTGATAATGACATACGATCATAAAATAAATTTTATAAATTCGAAAACTATATTTGTGAATAAAATTTACACGAGGAGAAAAAAGTAAAAGTTCATTGTCTTTTAACAGGAAATTATTGAGGAACTGCACATGAAGATTGTAATTTTAAGTATCAAAATCCTTATTTCATGCCCATTTATATTCATAATTTAGCAAATAACGATGTTCATTTGCTTATTGAAGAATTAGCAATAGATTATCAAGATACTGATTCTATTAGAAATAATGAACAAAAATATATTTATTTTGGTAAAGAGGTTGCAAATGTATTAGTATTAAGCTTTTTGGATAAATTTAATTTCATGGCTTCAAATATTCATAATTTTTTTAACCTTACAAAACAACAATTTAGAAAAACAGAAAAATATTTTAAAGGTGAACAAGTAGATGGAACAATTAAAAAAGGAATTTATCCTTACAGACATACAAAATCTGAAGAAGAATAGCTTGAAACAAAATTAACTAAAATCGGATGTTTTTACTTGAGACTTAGTAAAGAAAATATTTCTGATGAAGATTATAAACGTGGAAAAACAGTTTGGAAAAATTCGATATTTATAGTTTAGTTGAATATAATAAATGTAATGATTAATTTCTGCAATTTTTTTGAAAATTTTACAGACACTTGTATTAAATATTATATCAAACATTTATTTTGGGCTACTATGTTCAGAATAACAAAAATTGAATGAGATTTATTAAACGATTAAGGTATGATTTTGTTTCATAGGAAAGGAATTTGAAGCAGAATTTCCCAAAGTATTAAAAGATTGAAATAGATATCCAGGATTCCAACTAAGAATGTTATCATACTACTTGGAGACTTCAGTGCTCAGTTATGGAAAGAGAGAAAGTTCAGAAATATAATTGGGAACTATCCAGCCCACAACAGGACTAATTATAATGGCAAACGACAAGTCGACATTTGTAAGATCTTTGACCTCATAATGAAATCAGTGGAATTTAAACACCTTCCAAGAAAACAGAGAACATGGGTATCTCCCAATCCATTACTAGGAGAGTTTCAGCTTGACCATGTTGTGATATCAAGACATGCAGAGAAGGAAATTCAAAATGTCAGAGTCCTCAGGGGTGAAAATTTAGACTCAGATTATTTTTATCCAAAATAAAAATAAAAATTTTACTAATAGCCCATCAGACTAGAAACACTACCTGTATGGCAAATTATGATACGGTGAAACTTAGAACTGGAAAATATTTAAAGTGAGCTCGAATCAGAAGAACTGTCAAGATTCTTAACAGTTGAAATATGCACTGACTGACAGTACAAAAGAAACAGTTCGCCTGGAGAAGAGGAAGAAACATGCATGGCGGTAGGTAGAAGGAAATAAAGTAATCGAAAAGTGTCAGAAAGGGTGGGCTGATTGGTGCTCTCATAAAACACCAGGAAATCTAAAGAAATTCAAGAAGTAAGGAAAACCACTGCTATAACTGACAGAAAACTCAAGAGGATATATTTTGCAAGAAAATGTAAATCAAAGAGAAGAAGACTTCTCGAAGAACAACATATGAGATTTCTATAGACCAGTCAAGACCAACTTCAGTAGATATGATCCTCCAAACCTCAGCTGTAAGAATAGAGGAGGAAAGTCAGTGTATAGATACATGGAAAACAGTCAGATTTTGGAGGAATGCTTTGAAGACCTCCTGAATTGTGAAGCGCCATCAAGAGACATTCAAATACAATGAGAAAGAAGCAATCCCCAACTTGCAACCACCAATTATAGAAGAGGTAAAGAACATTATAAGAACCTTGAAAATAATGGAGCATCTGGGGAAGACAGGATCATCGCAGAACTTTGCAAAGAAGAATGTGATCATAGAACTAACACAAATTATACGAAAAATCTGGGAAGAAGAGCAGCTTCCAGAAGGTTAGACATTGACACTTATACATCCTATACACAAGAAAGGTGATAATACCTGTAACCTATAAGGTATTCTTGAAAGAACTGCTAAATAGAGTTGAAGAACAACTAAATCCACAAATGGATGAGTATCAAGAAGGCTTCAGGAAGGCGAGATCGGGTTTAGAACAGATCCTGAATGTAGAACTAATAATCGATTATTAAAAACATAGGAGCAAAAAGTCTGTTCTTACATTCATAGACTTCAAGAAAGCCTATGATTCTGTAGACAGACACACAATGTTCCAAATTTAAGGGGAGCTGAGTCTGTATGGATAACCCAGTGAAATGGTTAAACAAACCCTAAGCAACAGAACATCCAAGGTCAAGTTCAGAGGAAAGCTGTCAGAGGCCTTTAAGATAAAAACTTGGGTGAAACAGGGAGACAGACTCTCCCGTGTGCCGTTTAATTTGTCCTTGATACGGTGATCAGAGAGTGTCAACAAGAAATGAAAGGACTGGGTGGAATATGACTGGGGTGTAAGAATAAAGTAGTACAGGTAGATTATGTAGCATTCGCAGATGACATTGTGATCCTGTCCAAATCACTAGAAGAGGCAGTTAACCAAACCACAGTACTGCAGAGACAGACAGCTAAAGTAAACCTACAGACAGCTATTGAGAAGACACAATATATGGCAAACAGCACAAGAGCTCCTAGATGGATATCAATAGAAGCAGGTACAATTTAGAAGTTGGAGAGATTGAAATACCTTGGATAATGGATAGACATTAAACTGACTGAAAAAGAAGCAATGGGAGCACGAATGAACAAAATTACTTACAATAAGAAGAATATTTCGATCAATGCAGAATTGAAACATTACCAAACTGTAACCATCCCTGAAGCTCTATATGCAGCAAAAACTCTCAACTTAGCAAGAACCGGAGTGTCCAAGAGGTCAGAATGCAAGATTATAAGTAGAATATTAGGACCTCCAAGAACAGAAGATGGTCAATTTAGAAACCGAGCCAACCAGGAACGGTATACCAAGATAGAAGAAATTGCTGACATCATCAGGAAAAGCAGTGTGTTCTTTGGACACATCCTCAGTTTGGATCTATTGTTGATTGAGTATTTTTAATTTTTGATTGAAAATCTGTGATTTTTGATTGAAAATCTTCAAATTATGCAACGAGTTCAATATAAATTTTTGGTTCTAATATCTCAATATCTTTTTTCCAAATTGCTATTGAGTTTGGCACGCAACACATGCCCAAAAATATTCATTGATTAAATTTAAAATTTCATTACACATATGACTCATATATAATAGTTTTAAAACAAATAAAAAGCAAATGTTTGCAAATTAATTCGTTAAATTTTTGTATGCATTCGGTGTTAGAATATAAACCATTTTCTCCTTAATAATAAAGTAGTTTTTTTGGAATATTTCCTCCAATATAAATCAAAAACCAATTTAGTGTCTTTATTTTTATAATAACAGGTCCAGAGAGTACTAACATGATCATATGTATCTAAATTTAGTATTTCACATTCTAAATTTTTGATTAATGAGGAAATTCATCAATCATAAAAATGCCTCAAAAATATTTAATTTTCAATTGTTTAAGTAATACTTCTATGTCAAAATTAGATAAAGTATTATTAAAATTTTAAGTATTTCTTTGAATTTTTTTTACATCTTCTTGCTTTATACCCATTGCTAAATTATGTCTTTTTTATTCTTCTAATTTTGTATTGGCTTTTGTCTTGACTATAACTGTATTTCCAATTGCTACAATCCACCAGCAAGTGAACCAATAGTTGCTCAAAATAGTAATGTAGTCAACAGAAATGTTAAAAAACCAATAATCTTCAATAAATATTCAATAATTTTTTTCACAAAAGTAATAATAATGCAGTATACAAATTTCTACCGCTTTTTTCTTTTTTTATATTTTATACAACTTAATAATGTTTCAATACTATACAAATATTCATTATTTTATTTAACTTAAATTCATTTTTGTTTTATTTCAACAGTTTGATGTTTAGTGCAATTAGTACTAAAGTTATCCAGTTATGTAGATCAAAAATTGAGAAAGAATTTTTTACAATACCATCCAGTTTCATCAACATTTCATCCAAGTCCTAATATTCGCTTCCCATAGATCATTCTTCTAACTGCAGTTGCTATAAATGTTTCACCAATTTAAGCATCTCAAACATACGTTCTTCCTTTTGCAACTAATTAAATTTTCCTAACAGCTTTATGTCCTTTTGTATTCTTTATTCTGTCTAAAATATCATTTCCTTACATTTTTGATCTAATGGATTTATTTCCTTATCTCCAAGTGCTAATCTTTCATTTAATTTAGTACCAGAGCCACACCAATTATAGCCAAGTATATTCATTTCAAATGGTAAATTATTAATTACATAATTAACTAAGCCTTTTCCATATACACCTACCCACAAAGTATGTGATAATTATTCAAAATTCCAATAAAATATGGAATTTCATTTGGATTGTTAATTATAACATCATTAAATTTAGCACTAAACATTTTCAATATTTTTAGTTTTCATTATGATAATTTTTATTTTCAGCTAATTCTTCTCCATGGATTACTGTTAATGTATCTATTAACCAATGAACATCATTAATGAAATATATTCAATTGGTTTTTCTTAATATTTTTTACTAACCCTTCATAAACATTTTTAATTATTCATTAAGATTTCTCTCTGAAAAACTAGTGATAGAAGTTTCACTATTTATTTCTATCAAATAATTATACTTATTCCTTTACTTGATTTAATTTTATTTGGATTATTATCATAATGCACAGAAATTGAGTCGAATAAAACCAGGCAAAATTGTGTAAATCGAGAGAATCAAATTTTTAGCTAAATCATCCAAAGTAATTTGTTTTTTGGTTAAAAGAGTCATTAATTCATCAGTGCCTTCATATTATTTTTCACCAAATTTTAATTTATCACCATTGAAGTCAAGTGGGTATTTACTAATATACTTAAAAGTCCCAACAGGTCTCAATACAAAAATACTAGGTTTACTATGACTGATAAGTTTTAACAATCTTTCACTTATATTTATGTTTTCAACATCTTTCTCTTTTTATTTTTTCGGTTTTTAAATTCTTCATATTTATTCAGTAAATCATGTATTTCTGATTTTTATAATGTATAGTATCTTTTATCACTATCATAGTGTTTAATTGTTAGAATATTGTTCAATTCTTCTAAATGATGTGGATTTTAAGGAATCCTTTGTTTTTCAGCTTCTCTGTCTTCTTCAGTAGCTTTCAAAACATTAACACATAAACCTTCAATTCCTTCTTTAATTGTTGTGTCATTATCTGGTTGATTTTCTTTATTAAAATTTTTATAATCTGTTCTTCATTTCTTTCCATTCTTTAAACCCATACCATTTACCTTTCTTAACTACTTGCAGGCCATATTTTGAAAACATTTTGTAAGATTAAAAAGACAATAATAATATCTTTATTTTACACTCATCATTTACATTGAAGACTTCAATCTTCAACTCTTTTACGTTTAACTTTCATGTTCATTCTTTTATATCCAATGTTTTTACATTTAACATTTATTTCAACGTTTTTATGTTTCATGTTTTCATGTTTAATGTGTAATGTTTAAACAAATTTAATCTATTCTCTATATTTAGTATCGTTAATTTTTGTTTTCATATCTACTGTTATAAACCCAAATTCATCTTTATTCCACCAATTACTTTAAAAAATTTTAAAATCGTCGAATTTTAAATCCCCACAAAAATTCGTGATAAAAATGATTTAAGTTTGTGTCATGTTAACTGAAGACATTTAAAAATTAGCATTACTTGTAACTAATTGTTTTGGTATATTTGAATAAGTCTAAGGTAAGTAAAACAATCTATTCCTTGATTTCTGCCTCTAGTAAAATATTCTCTAACAACATATTGAGTTTCAAGAATGAAATCAATAAAACCTACAAATGAATTATTTTCACAGTCCTCTAACACAACAATTTCATCACTATTTTCAGTAAAAGTAGCAATTTTTCATTAATTTTGTCTTCAATCTTTTCACATTTTTTATAGATTCTTTATATAATGTTAATAGAATACACATATAGGAGATTATGTTTTTCAGTTTTAGCCATCCTGGATCTAGAATATAATTATCAATGATTAATATTGTTTTCCACAACCACTTGGTGCTATTACTGAACACTGAGTAGAATTTTATAAATGTTTACCATATATATTTGTTTATATTTCTTATTTTTGTTTCTCAATCTGTTATTTATTTACACAGTTTTATTAATACAAATGAGTAGATTATTTCAACTGAAACATAATTAATCTGTTTCAATAAAAGAAACTTATAAAAATGTTACACTACTGGTTTTTATTCAACTATTTAAGCTCAAATACAAGAGTGAAAAATAAATTATATACTAATGAAGTAAAGACAGAAATTTCTGTTGGTCAGCATTGTTCACAAAAATTAGAAACATTTATTTAGTCAAAAAATCCTAAATACACATTCAAGAAGATAAAATTTTAAATAGAGTTGAAAGTGATATTAAATTATTTGTTGATAATGAAGATTGTATTGGCCAAATTTTAGGATTTAGTAATCAACTTATTGAAGCTAATGAAAACACAATTGATAGTAATATTCCTAAAATTATTCCACTTGAATTATTAAATATTAGTTCTAAAATAGCTGATGGAATGTTTGTTAAACATAATAATCATTTTCATAAAGAAACTAATATTATTTCTTCTTTTAAACCAATACTTTACGAACACAATTACCCAGTATATATTCCCATTTTTGATAATATTCAAAATTTAAAAATTACTGTCACTGATGAAAATGTTAATTTGATTGACTTCAACGGTGCCTGTGTAACAATGATTTTAAAAAATGAATCAATAACATCTTTTCTTAATAAATCACGAATAACGTAGAGAGTTATCAGATTTACTCATTTACTGTTGGTGAGAAAACAAAAATCAATTTTAGTATACATAATGATACAATGATATGTATAATGCTGTAAGAAGAATTTAACATATGATTCAAAACATATAATTTTAGCTGAAAAGTTTTAATTACATACTGTAAATGAATAAAAAAATTTGAAAAGATATAAAAGTGTAATCTCTATTTTTACATTTCCTTTTGATATATTTCATGAAAGTCAGAGAAGATTGAAACTGAAAAAATTGGATTTTAAAAATTAAAAGTTTGACAAATGTTTTAATTTTAAAAAATCTAATATTTTCTGTATAAATAAAAGCAAAACAAAATGGAAATAAATGGTTGTGTTGAAAATCTAGTATGTGAACTGCACAGGTTGTGCAGAAGTGTTTACTAAATTATTAGAAATGAAAAAAACCTTAACAATATTTCAAAGGCTGAAATGTTGGCAACTAAATATGGTGATAGGGTATTAGTACTTTGAGATTACAAATACCAAATTACCTTTCAGATAGATACACTAAAATGTTTTCAGAAAATGATAATTTCGAGAAAATTGTTGGCTTAAATTTTTTTATCAACGTAAAAAGCCAACTATAGATCGTTTAGTTCATGTTATATATTTCCAATAAATTTTTGGAATTCTTGTGTTTTTTTATTTTTTATATAATTTCCTACATTAAGAGAGATATATTTTTAAATGGTGGAATCAGCTAAACTAAAATCTTTGTTTCATATCATGAAATATTAAGCAAATTTTCTCATTCATCAAATGAAGTGACTTGGGAATGTAGGGTTTCACTTTGCTTGCTTTAAAATGCAGTTAACACTTGATTTGCTGACATCTGATTCCTATGCAGCTTTCTGTGTAGACCTCTTTGGGGATGCTGTGAAAGCTTGGATCGCCGAATCCACCCCTTTTTTGTCCTCTATGGCTTTCTTCCCGCCACACCGTCTGTTCTTCAGATCATGCGCACTTACTTCCCTCTCAAATTAGAGCGGTATTTCGTTATTGCTGCACATGACTGTGGTGCAATATCAAACTCAGCCCGTGACTGTCTCTGTGCTTGTTTCGCTTTTCCACATTCCAATAACACTTCAAAATCCACTTTCTCTGCTCCAAGGTCAAGTTTACAGCCATCTTGTTATTTACGTGTACTTACTAGCAACCGAAAATAGACAAAATAAAAACAAATGCTCAGCTGTACTCATTAGTCATGAGAGCACCATATAATCACAACTGGATAAGGTTATCATTAATATTTCCTCAGTTATTGAAGTTTAAACGGTGTGCAAGTCCCTTTGTGGGACACACTGTATAATTTATTATGTTAGTAACGAATTTTCGATACATCACAATACTTCTTACTCACATGTTACCACTATAAATACTACACACATATAAACTTTCATATTATCGTGTATTGAGCTTCTATGTGTTCTACCAAGAGTTCTGGCATTTTATTTTAATTTTAAGGACAATATTTTGACGACTGTCAAGAACAACTCCTCATAGTACCCTGAAACACAATGTTAATCAATCACACTGTAGAAGCTTAAGAGATCATATTCCTATTCTTGTGCTGAGAATGTTGGTAAGTGAGAATCACTTATCATTGGAGTAATTTTTATGGAGTTCATCATTGGAATTAAATAAGTAATCAGGCAGGATATTAATACTGTACACAAATAACCTATTATAAAATGACTGCATACGGTTTCTTCTTTTGGTAGGAGAGGGATGTGTGTATCTTTGGAGTTAATTAAGTATTGTAATTTCTGTGGTTCTTCACATCTTGGCATTTAGAGATGAATGTCCATCTCTTGAAAGTATCTTGCGACGTAGGCATACATTATTGGCTAAGAGACAAGGTTGCTGACAGTTGTGGATAGGGAAATTCCCAGTCTGACGTTTGCGTTATAAAATTTGGCCTGTTGACCGACAAAGTGGAAACTTCCAACCGGAAAGTGATTTAGATCTGCTACGTTTGAGGGCTGATCTTTGCAGTACGGGAAGGTTAAGATTTAGATTCTTTACAGATGTGTAGATGTGCCCATTTCGCATTCTTACGATTGTTGTTCTATGTCGTCGCTAAAATTCTAACTTTGAACTGTTCTTTTCGGAATGGAGTGTTGAAACCGTGCAGTGTTTTCAAATTTTGTCATCTGACAGGTTTCCCAGAATCAGTACGTTAGTTATAGTGGTTACGAGGTTTGTATATGGCTGGCATACGAAGAAATGTCCTTCAGTGATGCCACTCTTTGTTAATTAACCAGCAACGTCGGTATCTCTGATTCTGGAATTCCCTTCGATGGGACTGCAATGTTTGTACCAGGACTGTAGACAGACACATGCAAACAATCAATTAATTCCTAAAGGAATTTTCACTCTGCACCCAGTGTATCTGTTGTGAAACTTCCTGGCAGATTAGAAATGTGTACTGGACCATGACTCGAACCCTGGATCTTTGCCTTTCGCGGTCAAGTTCTGTGCCAATTCAGCTACCAGACCAAGACTCACGTGCCTTACTTCCGACAATATCTCATATCCTACTTTCAAAACTTCACTAAGTTCTCCTGCAAACTATGAGACACTAGTACTTCTGGAAGAAAGGGTATTCGATCGTGAGTCGTGCTTGGGTAGCTCAGATGGTAGAGCACTTGCCCGCAAAAGGCAAAGGTCTTGGATTTGAGTCGTGGTCAGGCACACAGTTTTAATATGCCAGGAAGTTTCAACATGTAATTGATTATGTAACTTTATTTATTTTCAAGCATGTATTAAAACCTTGGTTACCACTCATAAATATGTATGTTCTATGGTATATTTAATTCTCTCATGGTTAAAATGTGTTTTGTATTTGACTTGTACATATGCAGGGTGAGTCACCTAACGTTACCGCTGGATATATTTCGTAAACCACATCAAATACTGACGAATCGATTCCACAGACCGCATGTGAGGAGAGGAGCTAGTGTAATTGGTTGATACAAACCATAAAAAAATGCACGGAAGTATGTTTTTTAACACAAACCTACGTTTTTTTAAATAGAACCCCGTTAATTTGGTTAGGACATCTGAACATATAAACAAATACGTAATCAGTGCCGTTTGTTGCATTGTAAAATGTTAATTACATACGGTGATATTGTTACCTAAAGTTGACGCTTGAGTACCACTCCTCTGCTGTTCGATCGTGTGTATCGGAGAGCACCGAATTACGTAGGGATCCCAAGGGAACAGAAAGAAGTCCAGAGGTGTAAGATCAGGAGAACTGGCTGGCCAATTTATGCGTCCTCCACGTCCTATGAAACGCCCGTCGAACATCCTGTCAAGGGTCAGCCTAGTGTTAATTGCGAAATGTGCCGGTGGGGTACGTTAAAGGAGAATGTGTACCGTGATGTGCCTACAACCCCAGAGGATATGAAACAACGTATTGTGGCAGCCTGCGGCGACATTACACCAGATGTACTGCGGCGTGTACGACATTCATTATGCCAGAGATTGCAATTGTGTGCAGCAAATGATGGCCACCACATTGAACGTCTATTGGCCTGACATGTCGGGACACACTCTATTCCACTCCGTAATTGAAAACGGAAACCACGTGTGTACGTGTACCTCACCCCTCATGGTAATGTACATGTGCGTCAGTGAAAAAGACCAATAAAAAGGTGTTAGCATGTGGACGTAATGTGCTGTTCCAGTCTCTTCTGTACCTAAGGTCCATCACCGTTCCCTTGGGATCCCTACGTAATTCGGTGCTCTCCGATACACACGATCGAGCAGCGGAGGAGTGGTACTCAAGCGTCAACTTTAGGTTACAATATCTCCGTATGTAATTAACATTTTACAATGCAACAAACGGCACTGATTACGTATTTGTTTATATGTTCAGATGTCCTAACAAAACTAACTGGGTTCTATTTTAAAAAACATAGGTTTGTGTTAAAAAACATACTTCCGTGCATTTTTTTATGGTTTGTATTAACCAATTACACTAGTCTCTCTCCACACGTTCGGTCTGTGGAATCGGTTCGTCAGTATTTGATGTAGTTTACGAAATATATCCAGAGGTAATGTTAGGCGACTCACTCTGTATATAAAAACAATATGTCAAAAACTGTCTACCTATGCATAAATGAATCACTGTCACTAGTAAAAAGTTTAAGCTTATCGATTTTCAAAACATGTGAAGTGCGACACATGTGTTCCTCAAATCTAACTAGATCCATGTTTCCATGTGAACCCAGGATTTTCAGACGTAATTTAATAATTTTAGAACGATTTTTTCACTACGAAAATTATGGAAGAAGTATAACAGATCAGTACCATATTGCATTTATTCCCCTGAAAATGAGAAATAGAATATCGACCAAAGGTTTTCAACATAAAATTTGAAGACCGCTTTGACGTACCACACAGCAATGTTTTCTGCTTTCTATGAAGTTTCCTGGGGCATATACGTACCACTGTACACAAACTGCCTATAAACCAGCTGAATTACTGTGATGTATATTAGTGTTTTAAAACTAAGTGTACAATGTATAAGAAAACACAATTCAAAAATGGTTCAAATGGCTCTGAGCACTATGGGACTTAACTGTTGAGGTAATCAGTCCCCTAGAACTTCGAACTACTTAAACCTAGCTAAGGACATCACAAACATCCATGCCCGAGGCAGGATTCGAACATGCGACCGTATCGGTCGCGTGGCTCAAGACTGTAGGGCCTAGAACCGCTCGGCCATTCCGGCCTGTCACAGTTAGTTACTGGAGGCATTCTTGGGATGGAGAAGATGGTAATCTGATCTGATTTTCGTGGCACAGACGCACTGTGCCACCTGTAAACACATTCCGCTCCATTTGATCACTAGCAGCCTTATATACAGTGAGGTGACAAATGCTGTGGGATACCTCCTAATGTGGTGCTTTACATCATTTTCACCCGTAGAGCAGGAGTTGGATGTGGGATGGACTCGACAAGTCTTTGAGAGTCCCCCACAGAAATATTTATCCATGCTCTCTCTATAGCCGTCCATAACTGCGAAAGTGTTTCCCATGCAGGATGTGGACCACGAACTGACTTCTCAATTATGTTCCGTAAATGTTAGATGGGATTCATGTCGGGCGATCTGGGTGGCCAGATCACTCACCTGAACTGTCCAGATGGTTCCACAAACCAATCACGAAAATAGTGGCGCAATAACATGGCGCACTGTCTTCCATGAACATTCTATCTTTGCTTAGGAACACGAAGCCCATGAATGGCTACAAATGGTCTGCAAGCAGCAGAACGTAACCATTTCCGATTAATGATCGGTATAATTGGACAAGAAGACCCAGTACATTCCATGTAAACAGAGCCCACTAAGTTATAGGGCTACCACCAGCTTGCACAGTGTCCTGTTGACAACTTGAGCCCATTGCTTTGTGCGGTCTGCGCCACGCTCGAAACCTACCATCAGCTCTTACCAACATAAATCGGGACTCATCTGACTAGGACCCAGTTTTTCAGTCGTCTAAGGTACAAGAAATATGGCCACAAGCTCAGGAGAGACGCTGCTGGGTATGTAGGCTCTCGAGTAGGTCGCCTGCTGCCATAGCTCTTTAACGCCAGGTTTCGCCGCACTGTGCTAACGGATAAGTTCGTACTTCCCACATGACTTGTGCAGTTATTGCACGCAGTGTTGCATGTCTGTCAGCACCGACAACTCTACGCAAATGCGGCTGCTCTCGGTCGTTAAGTAATGGCCGTCGGTCATTGCGTTGTACGTGGTGAGTGGTAATGCATGAAACGTGATGTTCTCGGGACACTCTTGACACTGTACATCTTGTAATATTGAATTTTCTAAGATTTCCGAAATGTAGCTCCAACTACCACCCCGCGTCCGAAGTGTGTTAATTCCCGTCGTGCGGCCATAATCACTTGAAATACCTGAGTACAAATGACAGATCCACTAATGGACTGCTCGTTTATACCTTGTGAACGTGTTATTACCGCCGTTGTTATACATGCATATACGTATACCATGACTTTGTCACCTCAGTATACAGGGTGGTCCATTGATCGTCACCGGGCCAAATATCGCACGAAATAAGCGTTAAACGAAAAAACTACAAAGAACGAAACTCTCTAGCTTGAAGGGGGAAACCAGATGGCGCAATGCTTGCTAGATGGCGCTGCCATAAGTCAAACGGATATCAACTGCGTTTTTTTAAAATAGGAACCTCCATTTTTATTACATATTCGTGTAGTACGTACAAAAATATGAATGTTTTAGTTGGACCCCTTTCTTCGCTTTTTGATAGATGGCACTGTAATAGACACAAACAGATGGCTCACAATTTTAGACGAACTGTTCGTAACAGGTAGGTTTTTTAAATTAAAATACAGAACGTAGGCACGCTTGAACATTTTATTTCGGTTGTTCCAATGTGATACATGTACCTTTGTGAACTTATCATTTTTGAGAACGCATGCTGTTACAGCGTGATTACCTGTAAATACCACATTAATGCAATAAATGCTCAAAATGGCGTCCGTCAATCTCAATGCATTTGACAATACGTGTAACGACATTCCACTCAACAGCGAGTAGTTCGCCTTCCGTAATGTTCGCACATGGATTGACAATGCACTGACACATGTTGTCAGGCGTTGTCGGTGGATCACGGTAGCAAATATGCTTCAACTTTCCCCACAGAAAGAAATCCGGGGACGTCAGATGCGGTGAACGTGCGGGCCGTGGTATAATGCTTCGACGACCAATCCACCTGTCATGAAATTTGCTATTCAATACCGCTTCAACCGCACGCGAGCTCTGTGCCGGACATCCATCATGTTGGAAGTACATCGCCATTCTGTCATGCAGTGAAACATCTTGTAGTAACATTGGTAGAACATTACGTAGGAAATCAGCATACATTGTACAGAGATGGAAAAGAGCCACCGTGGTATAACAACCGACTTAGAAAACTGCTGCGGAAGCAAAGGGAACTTCACAGCAAACATAAACATAGCCAAAGCCTTGCAGACAAACAAAAATTACGCGAAGCGAAATGTAGTGTGAGGAGGGCTATGCGAGAGGCTTTCAATGAATTCGAAAGTAAAGTTCTATGTACTGACTTGGCAGAAAATCCTAAGAAATTTTGGTCCTATGTCAAAGCGGTAGGTGGATCAAAACAAAATGTCCAGACACTCTGTGACCAAAATGGTACTGAAACAGAGGATGACAGACTAAAGGCCGAAATACTAAATGTCTTCTTCCAAAGCTGTTTCACAGAGGAAGACTGCACTGTAGTTCCTTCTCTAGATTGTCGCACAGATGACAGAATGGTAGATTTCGAAATAGACGACAGAGGGTTAGAGAAACAATTAAAATCGCTCAAAAGAGGAAAAGCCGCTGGACCTGATGGGATACAAGTTCGATTTTACACAGAGTACGCGAAGGAACTTGCCCCCTCTTCTTGCAGGGGTGTACCGTAGGTCTCTAGAAGAGCGAAGCGTACCAAAGGATTGGAAAAGGGCACAGATCATCCCCGTTTTCAAGAAGGGACGTCGAACAGATGTGCAGAACTATAGACCTATATCTCTAACGTCGATCAGTTGTAGAATTTTGGAACACGTATTATGTTCGAGTATAATGTCTTTTCTGGAGACTAGAAATCTATTCTGTAGGAATCAGCATGGGTTTCGAAAAAGACGGTCGTGTGAAACCCAGCTCGCGCTATTCGTCCGCGAGACTCAGAGGGGCATAGACACGGGTTCCCAGGTAGAGGCCGTGTTTCTTGACTTCCGCAAGGCGTTTGACACAGTTCCCCACAGTCGTTTAATGGAAAAAGTAAGAGCATACGGACTATCAGACCAATTGTGTGATTGGATTGAGGAGTTCCTAGATAACAGAAGGCAGCATGTCATTCTCAATGGAGAGAAGTCTTCCGAAGTAAGAGTGATTGCAGGTGTGCCGCAGGGGAGTGTCATAGGACCGTTGCTATTCACAATATACATAAATGACCTGGTGGATGACATCGGAAGTTCACTGAGGCTTTTTGAGGATGATGCTGTGGTGTATCGAGAGGTTGCAACAATGAAAAATTGTACTAAAATGCAGGAGGATCTGCAGCGAATTGACGCATGGTGGAGGGAATGGCAATTGAATCTCAATGTAGACAAGTGTAATGTGCTGCGAATACATAGAAAGATAGATCCCTTATCATTTAGCTACAAAATAGCAGCTCAGCAACTGGAAGGAGTTAACTCCATAAATTATCTGGGAGTACGCATTAGGAGTGATTTAAAATGGAATGATCATATAAAGTTGATCGTCGGTAAAGCAGATGCCAGACTTAAATTCTTTGGAAGAATCCTAAGGAAATGCAATCCGAAAACAAAGGAAATAGGTTACAGTACGCTTGTTCGCCCACTGCTTGAATACTGCTCAACAGTGTGGGATCCGTACCAGATATGGTTGATAGAAGAGATAGAGAAGATCCAACGGAGAGCAGCGCGCTTCGTTACAGGATTATTTAGTAATCGCGAAACCGTTACGGAGATGATAGATAAACTCCAGTGGAAGACTCTGCAGGAGAGACGCTCAGTAGCCCGGTACGGGCTTTTGTTAAAGTTTCGAGAACATACCTTCACCGAAGAGTCAAGCAGTATATTGCTCCCTCCTACGTATATCTCGCGAAGAGACCACGAGGATAAAATCAGAGTGATTGGAGCCCACACAGAAGCATACCGACAATCCTTCTTTCCACGAACAATACGAGACTGGAATAGAAGGGAGAACCGATAGAGGTACTCTGGGTACCCTCCGCCACACACCGTCAGGTGGCTTGCGGAGTATGGATGTAGATGTAGATTTAGACTGCCATCGATAAAATGGGGGCGAATTATCCTTCCTCCCATAATGCCGCACCATACATTAACCCGCCAAGTTCGCTGATGTTCCACTTGTCGCAGCCATCGTGGATTTTCCGTTACCCTAAAGTGCATATTATGCCGGTTTACGTCACCGCTGTTGGTGAATGACGCTTCGTCGCTAAATAGAACGCGTGCAAAAAATCTGTCATCGTCCCGTAATTTCTCTTGAGCCCAGTGGTAGAACTGTACACGACGTTCAAAGTCGTCGCCATGCAATTCCTGGTGCATAGACGTTTTTGAGATTCCCGATTCTCGCGCAATTTGTCTGCTACTGATGTGCGGATTAGCCGCGACAGCAGCTAAAACACCTACTTGGGCATCATCATTTGTTTCAGGTCGTGGTTGACGTTTCACATGTGGCTGAACACTTCCTGTTTCCTGAAATAACGTAAATATCCGGCGAACGGTCCGGATACTCGGATGATGTCCAGGAAACTGAGCAGCATATAGCACACACACACCCGTTGGGCATTTTGATTACATACATTAAGACGATATCGACCTTTTCCTCAGTTGGTAAACGGTCCATTTTAACAGGAGTAATTTATCACGAAGCAAATATCGTCCGCACTGGCGGAATGTTACGTGATACCACGTACTTATACGTTTGTGACTATTACAGCGCCATCTGTCACAAAGCGAAAAAAGTTATCCAACTAAAACATTGATATTTCTTTACGTTCTACGCGAATATGTATTAAAAATGGGCGTTCCTATTTAAAAAAAACGAAGTTGATATCCTTTTTACCTACGACAGCGCCATCTAGCGGGCCAACCATAGCGCCATCTGGTTTCCTCCTTCAAGCTAGACGAGTTCCGTTCTTTGTAGTTTTTTCGTTTGATGCTTATTTCGTGAGATATTTGGCCAGGTAACTATCAATAGACCACCCTGTATATCCATCCTGTGGTCCGTTATATTTTTCTCCAAGTTTCGAAAGCACCAGACCACATGTTAGCATTAGACAGATGTGAGATACAGACGTCCTAACGTTAAAAACTGCATATTGCTTTTGTGTTAACCTGTGTAGTATGGACCACAACAGGGGTTAAGCTATCCCGACACTAGGCTTCAATGTGAGAAATAAATTTTCAGGTCGATATATACGGGATGTGTGGCAAGCTGGAGTGTCCGAGGGAGGACCCCAGGTGCCCCGAGATGGTGGACAGGGACTACAAGTTCTACCTGTCGTTCGAGAACTGCAACTGCCGCGACTACATCACGGAGAAGCTGTTCGTGAACGGGCTGTGGCGGCAGGTGCTGCCCGTGGCGCTGGGCGCCCGCCCGGCAGACTACGCGCTGAGCGCGCCGCGCGGCTCCTACCTGCTGGCCGAGCACTTCGGATCCCCGGAGGAGCTGGCCCGCTACCTCCACTTCCTGGACGCCCGCGACGACCAGTACAACGCCTACTTCGCGTGGAAGGGCACCGGCGAGTTCATCAACACGCACTTCTTCTGCCGGCTGTGCGCGCTCCTGCACGACGAGTACCCCACCAAGTGGTACCCCGACATAAACCAGTGGTGGAACGGGCCCGGCACCTGCGCCGAACGCCTCTGGACGGACGGCTGAAGTGTGACAGGAATAAAGTTCTGATTATCGTCCCGAAAAAATAAAATTACCTAACTGATTTTTTTGTTTGTGTCCAGGTACATCTCTGCAGCATCTGTACAAATGTGAAATCCCTGCACCACGGAAGTACCGTCGTGTGACGATAGAGGACGCAAAACAACATTATCAAGTGTCGTATGTGCGGTAATTCGTTTCCTGGATCAGCGGAAATGTTGCAGATTTCTCAGGCCAAACCAGACGCTTCCTTTAGGTGCCTGTGCAGGCCTGACACAGCAGCACAATTTCCACTCTTGCAGAAGAAGAATTAGCGCACGATATGACACTTTTACCACTTTGTCCTGTTATTTTGCTTGCTCTAGCATCACACTGCGTTGCTTCTGTGGCCCGGTGTTTTTAAAGTGTAGTACGACTGCCGACATGCACCTTCGCAAACGTATAAAAATCAATTTAGTAACTTTATTTTTTCGAGGGGATTTCATAATGATGTCTCATACTGTTTGTGGATGGTTATTGTGAAACTTTCCCAGGAACTGCTGTTACGTACTGTTAAAAAATAATGAAAAGTGCATTTCGCGATTCTATAGCTAATCTTGAGATGATGTAAAAACCTCCTCTACGTTAACTGATGTACTCAACATATGTCCTCACACTGAGAAAATAAGTTTTTATACTGCGCCATGTTCTAACAGAAACAATGTATGTACCATATATCAGTATCAGTATTTTGCAATATCAGTATTCATTTTAATATGAGTCGTGGTAAATCTACACAAAGAGTATTTTCTTCTTATTTATACCTGCCGTCGTTACTGCTGAAGTCATGAGTGATATGCATTTGTAAAATAAGAGCACTGGACATAAAATAATCACTCCTAGGAAACGTGTAATACATTCTAAGACAATAAAAAAAACAACGGCGCACTACGAAGGAATTATCCGAATGGGCGAAAATCGGTAGATGTGGTTTAAACGTGCAAACAAGCAAATTATTAAAAAATTTCAGAACAGTTGGACGATTCAATCACGACAAAGTGCATCACAAACTGAGCAAATCAATGACGTGTTGATCGACCTCTGTCCCTTATGCAATAAGTTACTGGGTTTCGCACTGATTGATAGAACTGTTGTATGTCCTCCAGAGGGATATGGCACCACATTCTGTCCAAGTGGGGCGTTAGATCGTCAGAATTCCGAGATGATTGAAGTGCCCTGCCTATAATGCTCCAAACGTTCTCAACTGGGGAGAGATTTGGCTACCGTGCTCGCCGAAGTGCGGTTTGGCAAGAACGAAGCCAAGCAGTAAAAACTCTCGCCGTATGCCGGTGAGCATTATCTCGCTGAAATGTAAGTCCAGGATGGCTTGCCACAGAGGACTTGAAACCGGGGCGTAGAAAACCAGCGACGTACCGCTGTGTTATTAGGGCGCCCCGGATAGCAACCAAAGGGGTTCTGCTCTGGAAAGAAATGGCACCCCAGACCAGCACTCCCGGTTGTTGGCCCGTACAGCGGGTGACTATCAGAATGGTATCTCACCGCCGTTCGAGGAGTCTCGCTGGTCATCGGGGTTCAGTTCGAGGGGCGACTCGTCACTCAAGAAAATTATGCTCTCAGTGAGATTCCAGGCTTGCGTAAGGGCCACAGATCAATCACTGCGTTACTGAGTTGCTCCACTTGTCAATATCTGTATCTTGAATGACCCATCCAATTTCTCCGAAATTATAGTCATTTGTTTGTCTCTACATATACGTCACGTCTACCGACTTCCACCCCATTCGGAGAATTCCTTTGCAGTAAGTCATTTATTTTTAATTTTTTTAATTTTGACCCTCGTGAACTACGCGGTGAGTTACAATATTTGACACTTCTCACCCTAAAGATATGCCGGGATTAACAAACACGATGGATTTTAGTAAATAACGTCCGTGATTACTTTCCCTAGCACAACTGGAGGTAACTTACTTATCTCACGCCTTCTAAAGACGTCTCATAGCTGATGTCCCGATCGGTTTCTTCTCCAGTGGCCGCAGGCTTCGACAGGCTGGTAGGAAACAGTGCTTAACGAAATAGTGAATGGGAAAGAATTCGGTGCTATAGAAATAACGTCGTGAAATACAGGGATGTCCCTTCAATTTATGTCCAATAATGAAACCAAAAATCAAGAAATGGTTTGAGTCAGTCTACCATCATTAATCACGGCAAGCTTTGCGGACTCGGCCCATTAAAGTATGTGGTGCCTCCTGGGAATGCTCGCCCACGACTTTCCTGTGACTTCCCACAATAACAGCTAGTAACGTCACAATATTAATATGTGAACACGAAAACTAAAGTAACGGTTCTTAATATAAATTGTGTAAGAAGAGTAGTGGAACTCATGTAATTCGAAAGGTACTGTCCCATAGGTATGCACAAAGAAAAAAATTATGTGTGTTAGTAGCCGTTAAGAGTGGTAGAAGGCAGCAGATATTTCGTATTGAAACTCTGACGATAGCTTCTTCATAATGCATTAAAATCTGCAATATGTGAACATCGAAAATTGAAGTCTATCAGCTTCTGTCCTACTTACCGATCAGGTGCTATGGTAGAAATGACACACGGAAGTAACAACGTTTGGTAAACATGCATTCTAGAGAATTTCATGTTCACATGGTTCATTTGCAGTAACACACACATGCCAAGCAGATACAATGCGACAACTGATAGTTCGATGACATCAACAACAGTGGAAATAAAAAATCACAGTATCGAAGTCTGTAAATAATGTTGTACATTGGTGTCGTTATTTCACTTACATTTCAGAAAGAATAACATAGTTGTCATTTGCCACTGTTGCCAGAAAATTTGAAGCAAGTTCCTAATTCTTCATTTCTTCATGTGAACAACTACGACATCCGACTTCCCTCATTATTTGGAAATTATATTTGATTTAGATTATACCTACGAAGAGAATGCTAACGGGTCGGAGTGAAAGACGCAGAGTTAGACAAACACAAGCTTTGTGTGAAGAAAATAGCAGAAATGTAGAGATTCATAATGATTATGCAACTATTTTATTGAATGATACATTTAAATGCGCTCTTTAGGTAATTCCACATAATTTTGACAGTTACAATTGCGATTTCATGAATTTATACTGCAGATTTTGTAACGCAAAACATTTTGCATCAGAGGTTATTGTACATGATACAATGACATCCACATAGAAGTTAATTTGCCAGCGTTAACACAAAATTTCTTTTTCGGTGCACTTTATCAAGGACGCATTTCAAATGACCTGAGAATTCAAGAGAATTCAAATAATTATATCTATAATATACAAATATTTCAATAGCATAGAAATGACAGATGAAAGTACCAATGTTCTGTGAATTCTCATTTTGGTCACATTCATGTTTAAAGGTTGAAAATCGTTTATTTGCAGTAACTTACGCATACCGGGTAACTTGAATGCCACAACTGCTAGGTCATTGATGTTGTCATCAATGGAAAACAAAATGTTATAGTAGCAATGCTATTGGGGCCAACACTGACTGTACAGACATTGTTTACTGTCGTGGTTTTTCGCTTAGTTCTGTCTAAGTGTAAATGGTGAAAGATTATAGGGCACTGTCACTTATGATATGGTGTTATGCTTCGTAATGTTCTTAGGGAAGTTGATGTTTATTACTTGGTTGCTACACCTGGATACGATCTGACTTCATTCATATGATGAAATGGTTAGCAGTAATTAACGCTCTTGTTTGTGTGCTCTAGTGAAGATAACTTTATCTGCGTTCAAAGGAAGAGGATGCCGATTTAAACGAGTGCAGTAAAAGTGTGCGGTGGCTAAGGGCCGAGGGGAGCGTATTTTCTGTGGAACCTGGGTGAAAACGTTGCTGACTGCGGAGTTCCTTGGTCTCATTGGGCAGACACATTATATGGCGCCAGTCGGTTGGTGGCCGCATCCAGCTAGGCTGACTAGCGCCGAGGAGTCGCCGCTGCTATGGATAGAGCAATGATGACCAGCTGTAATGCAGATAATGGGCCCTTGTTAGGGAGGAAGCCGATGAGACGAATTTCTATAGGACAGGTCAGTGACGCCCAGATGTCCAGACCCTGCTACAAAACATATTTGTGAAGGCACGAGGCTTTTAGGGAGTTTATGGTCGTTCTTTGGAAAGTTCGAAATCGATGCAAAAAGGCAGATAAGGATCTTTATATGGAGGTCTGTGGTTCCATCCAGATCAAGCTATTAGCAAAAGACATGGCATAAACATTTGGGAAAGAGGCCGTGAAGTTGAACCTTTTTTTCCTTTTCTCCCAATTAATTTTTCAAGACGCTGATTGGTCAAATCTGTTTATGTAGAGCAAGGGGCGGTCTTCCTGCTTTGAGTGCCATGCATTAGCTCTTGATTGGATTGGCTAAAGTGGGAGTAGTCTAAGATGTAAATGTGCTAGGCTACCGAGCTGGCGAGGAAAGTGGAGAGAAAGAGAAGATGACGCTCTTGCAAAGGCACTTCGCTAGTAGAGAACTGCAGGTCTTTACCTAAACGGTGAGACTTGTGTCCTTTGCTAGTGTGCCACAGACCCTGTGCCAATCACCATCTGAACCATGAGAGGTACTGCTTCTAGCATCATCTCACAACAAGTGGTGCGTGTGTATACTTATTTGTTCCGAGTCAGCCATCTAAACATTTGAAATATTCCATCACGCATAATCGTGGCACGGAGTCAAACTGGTTTGGCAGACCAGCAAACGGGCCCACCTGCACACTGGAATCCACCGGGGTTTCAGAGGCTCATAGGGAAGTACCTACGTCCGGATTAGCCGCACACGAGACCGCGTACATGCATTTTTCGGTCGTGCACCATTAATTACAGATTGCTGCCGTCCATGACTTCAGTCGGTGAGCGCATCGTGATGTGCCGCCCTGACCAGCAGGGGCGTAAAGTAATCGCTGCTACGCCTACGGCGTAGGGCTCCAATATATGCTTCTCAGCACCCTACTCTTTGGAGCCATATTTTTATTTATGGAATAGTAGAGTACAGATTCTTGAAAGTAGTGTAGTTTTTGGACCATAGCACGGATACAAGTGTATGAAGTCAGGTAAAGCGATTAGTTCTGGTTAGTGTCGCGTGATGATCTCCAACTGACCACTTTGTTCACCATAGACCGCATATTGGCGAAAGCGTTTGTGAAACAAAAATGTTTGTGTGACGTTTCATTAGTATTTTTTTTGTCTTGTCATGTTAAGTATGAATAAATATGTTGTTACTTAGCCCACAACTCCTCCTAGTGTTCTGATTAACATCTTTGCCACTTTTCATTAAAGTCATGATTACAGTTGAAAGTTAGAAGTTTGCATTGGAATTATCTTTGTTCTCATTGCCGCCGCTACGATGAAAACTGAAGTAAGCCCCTAACTTTCAGTTTCATGATTATATTTTAGGCTATGCCTCGAAGAAGAACACAAAAGGGTCGGACTGAAAGACCACGAGCTGTGGAGATACCATTTTTGTGTTGACAGAGTAATAGGAATACTGTGGACATTGATAACGAAAAGCAGGCCTTTGTGATCGAGCGTCTCTAGGCGCTTCAGTCTGGAACCGCGCGACGCTACGGTCGCAGGTTCGAATATTGCCTCGGGCATGGATGTGTGTGATGTCCTTAGGTTAGTTAGGTTTAAGTAGTTCTAAGTTCTAGGGGACAGATGACCTCAGATGTTAAGTCCCATAGTGCTCAGAGCCATTTGAACCATTTGATAACGAAAAGTCTATTGTTGTTTTGAAAGTCAGTGTTCAGTTAATAACTAAGAATATGCTTACAAAAACATCCAAGTAATTATGTAATACAATAGACTTTCCTTACTTTATGAACATAGTACGTTGATACTAGTTAGTTTAAATCTGTCTTTAGTCTTTTACGTGTTGATTAAAACTTATTGTTATTAACAAGCTAACAGTGTAAATATCGTCGGAAGAACAGCTAGAGAAGCGTATTAATATTAAAAGAATACATATGAATGATGGAAATTATACTCCTTCGCCGCAAGTCACACAGGTGAGGTCTGTATTTGTTGCAGCACGGTAAGGCCCCCATTCATCGCACAGTTCTTACTCCCTGAGACCATCTGTCGCGTGACGCAACGTCTACACTACTCACTTGCAGCGACGTGAATCTTCCAATAATGATTGGTTGGTAAAACCGTCGGCACACGGACTGTGCTGCTGAACGTCAACGTTGAGCCTGCCGAGCTCAATGTGCTGCTGAACGCTCAGGAACGATGCGAGTTGTGCGTCGGTGCGACGGTCTCAACGTGGTGCGCAGTCGCAACGAACTCCAGCGCCAGTTCTCGGCTGTATTTGGCTCGTAAATCTCACTTTTACGAAATGGACGGGCGCAAAATTCCTATATTAGCTCTATTAAAGTGTACTCTTCTCCCTTGTCCATATACTAGTCAGTTTGTTCTGTCTGTAGTACATATATATATAAACTTTAGTATCCTGAAAATTTTATCAGACGAAAAGGAAAGTACCGTGTCCAGTTAGTAAGGGTATCGGCTTATAAAAGTTCCATTACAAATAGTGCGATACAAATTTACAATAGTTCTCCATATACGATAAAAATTATTTCATCATTCTTACTTTTTAGCAAACCCGTAAGGTCATTCTTACTTGATTAATGATCCTACAAAATGCATCACAAAAGTTAAAAGAAAAAAAGGGCAAATTATGTTACTGCACGTAGTGCCATGTGACCTGTAAATTAAGCTAATGGAACAAACTCACCCCTCAGAAAAAGCGCACTTACATTTACATAACATCGAATATTATAGTATATACTTATATTAAACTAATAAGAAAGTATCAGATCCTATTGCAAACATGAAGGCTAGAAAAAAAATTGAATGTATTGAGACACGAACTACCAACACTTCAAATCATAACAGAAATCTGTGACGCCACTCAATGCACACTAGTGACCATGACTGTTTAGTGACCACATCTAGCTTGTTACGTCCTGAAAGCTTTACTTGTAGCTACCTTACTAACTGAAATTTAATTTTAACAATTTGTACCAAGAACAATGTGTTTTAATGGCTCCTCAACATGCCGTTGCTTTCAAATGGCATACTGTCACAATATGTAAGGTACAATAATACTTTTACCAACAATGTGTTTTAATGGCTCCTCAACATGCCGTTGCTTTCAAATGGCATACTGTCACAATATGTAAGGTACAATAATACTTTTACCCTAGGCGCGCAGTCCGGAACCGCGCGACTGCTACGGTCGCAGGTTCGAATGGATGTGTGTGATGTGTGTGATGTCCTTAGGTTAGTTAGGTTTAAGTAGTTCTAAGTTGTAGGGGACTGATGACCACAGATGTTAAGTCCCATAGTGCTCAGAGCCATTTGAACCATTTGCCAATACTTTTACCACGAATATGACGTTTCTCGTCATTTTATTACAGCGAACCGTACGATTAATAGCGGGCTTTCGAGAGCTCTACAGTTTGCTGGTGCTCAGAAACGGCATATATACATATAGGCTTCAACTGGAAGCCAATATGGAGCCTGACAACTGTGCGCTGAAGGGAGGTAGCGTCCATGTGACGTAGGTGGCGTTGTGCCATCACATCGGTCAACGTTCAAGCGCACGTTCGGGATATCTGACACGCTAGATATTGCTCTGCACGTACGGAAAGACTCCCCAACTTGCTATTCCACACTGCTGTGACATCAGAAACTCGGCACTCGTAGACGAAAGATTTATGCTTGGTCACTGTGAGCATTTCAGTAAACATCCTGGTTCATGTTCACTTTAACCACACTGAGTGGACCCTTGTCATGTTACGATAAACACGTCCCCCCAAGACACCACAGAACCACCTTTGGCTGGAACTACAACCTCCACATATTGCGGACGGAACGTCTCATTGAGCCGTGAGTATATTTCCCACCTTGTATGATTACAAAATTGAGAAAGCTGCGACTCCTTGGGCCATACTAAACGGCTTCATCAGCAACCGTGATTATATCTTGTTTGGGGCCATGAAGACGTGCAGCTTTATTCGCCGCTCTGACCAATAGTCTTCTGGCGAAGTATCCGAATCCAAGTGTCCATCGCATGCAGTTCGCTTCGCAATGTTCGCTCACAAATATATTGTGTGGAGTGCATTCACTAACAGCAGCAACTTCTGTCAGGTATGAAACCGTCTGTGACTGACAAGAAGTGACATTAGAATTATATATTAATACCTACAGCTGATGACGGGCGTTGATATTCATCAACGGGGACAGGTGAAAATGTGTGCCCCGATCGTTACTCGAACCCTGGATCTCCTGCTTACATGGCAGACGCTCTATCCATTTGGCCCACCGAGGACACAGAGGATAGTGCGACTGCAGGGACTATCTCACGCACGGCTCCCTCGAGGCCCACATTGTCACCTTATATGTCGACACAATACATTCTAGTGTTCCTGCCCAGCATACTCATTACTCGTGGAAGACATTCTTCCAAGTCCTGTAAGTACGAAAGAACAGACACCATATCCATATAAGTATATAAGAAGTGACATTCGTCACCAGTTCCTATCGATCGATTATGATATTTTTACGAGCACTCTTCTTACGCCGTGTTACATTGCTGTCTGGTACACCATTCTATGCAGAGACGTTGGACAGCCCGCGTTTATGCAACAAATAGGGCGAATTCATTCTCGGTAGATTACGTCCAAACACTCTTTTTCTGCCATTCTTTCTCATCTCCACGTCGACTCATGGTTCCATACGAAGGACTGCCACATACCCACCACGCCATTACCACGAATTACGGCAGCAGTATAGGGTCACATGACCGCCTGGTACTAGTTATGGACATATTCGCCAACTTTTAATGACCCCAAAAGGATCCGTTAATCTCACACTCGAACTCAGCAACCTCTTACGCAGGTAACAGGACTGCGTGACCCTAGGTGTAAGTCATCGGGGGCGGTATTCTGGTTCTAACCGAATTCGTCAATCCTGTAAGCAGCAGTAACTCGCTAACATCTGTGCAGAATCACATAGCGTATCTCTGTGTGGTTCAGGTTAGTTATAGAAGCGAAAAATACGGCCGAAAGTTACGTTTTTTAGCCTGCCATGGTTATAAATTCAAATCTTACAGACGATTTCTAGGAGCAGAAGAACGCTGATGGCGACGCTATGGCGAAAATTCGCGGTGTTACGTTAAATTATTTGCAGCAGGCATCGAAAACTTATTTTCGAGTTTGGATGGTACTCATAACCACACACCTGTTCCAGAACACTTGTTAAACACGAGAATGTTGTAGAATCCTGTTAAAACAAACGGCGATGTTTTGGATAAAAGACCAGCAAACCTTATACGCAAAGACGTAGATGACAACCCGACAACCGTGAACACATGAAACGAGGAAGGATGTAAGGTATATTCGCAACACTATTACTCACTTTCTTTTTAAAAGTATGCCGAAACTGTCAAAATCCGAGGTGGAAATTCCGAGTTGCCTTATCGCAGACGGAGGTGACAACTACAATAATGATGATATGAAAAATGGTCATGTTGCTTTTCAACCGAATTCAGTCTACAATACCTGTGTCAGCAGGAAACTGTATTGTTGTATGATACTTCTCAATATGAAGCGAAATACTTTCTCTAATTGCTCACGATCGACTATTACTCTGCAGGTCCTTACATACCATCAGTGTTCAGTCTTATGAAAGATAAGAAGAAGCAAACATATTTGAACATTGTGTCATATGCTCAGAACTAATTTAGGGAAGAGGCAACTGTCTTTAAATCCAAAAACAGTGGTAACTGACCTAGAACAGTCCATCAAGGTTGTCTTCCCGTCGGTCAAGATTATTGGTTCTTGGTTTCACCTGGCTCGGGCTTTCTAGGTACAACTAAAATTGTTATTTTAACGTACCCGTGTTACAGCTGAACGACAAACGACTTTAATTAGTATATAATATTATTTGCCTTTTCTAAAAACACAGTAAAATACAGTTATTCCTAAAACAGTGTTGTTCTTAATGTTTTCTGTTCATCATTCACGCTACTAAAGCTGTCGCAGAACGTAAGAAAATTTACCTTTTAAATTTTCACAAACTTCGTTTTTTTATTCGTGTTTCATGTGGTGAAAAATATAAGCACTTGGTATGGCTTCGGTGTACACTTCTCAATATGTTATACGCTGAAGTACCTTCTTATACGTCAGAAGAACGTTGATATATTTACTAATTTTACACCGACCCTTAGGAAGGTCGTGTGAGATACAAAAACAGGAGTCAGATCAATAAGTGATGGTTACAATGGGTGGAGCGTGCCTTCATGTCGGTTTGTGGCAGTTTAGGTAATATCACAAGTGGCCTTTGTTACTGTAAACGAAACAGATTTGAGGAAGCTTCTGGTACAACAGAAAAAGGAGATGTAGACTTACAAGAGAACGTCACCAATTCGACATCAAGCTCCAAGGACACAAAAATACACTCGCAAGAATTCAGCCCCAGCAACCGATCCCACGCGAGAATTTGGGTCTTAATGCTGATAGTACGCAGTTATAACATACTGCTTTTGAACTTTCGCGTGCCGTTTGATGTTTGATGTTGCTCCACCCAAATAGACGCCTCATGCCCGACCGCTAAGAACTGTTGAGCGGAGCTATAACCAGAGCCATCTGTTCGCGGGATGTTGAAAACGTGGGAAGAGGAGGTGGGAGATAACACATCTATCCAACGTATTTTGAAATCTTGTTCGACAACACAGTTACGCCCTGCCTGCGTGAGGTCATGATATGGCAAAGTCACATATACAGGGTGTTACAAAAAGGTACGGCCAAACTTTCAGGAAACATTCCTCACACACAAATAAAGAAAAGATGTTATGAGGATATGTGTCCGGAAACGCTTAATTTCCATGTTAGAACTCATTTTAATTTCGTCAGTATGTACTGTACTTCCTCGATTCACCGCCATTTGGCCCAATTGAAGGAAGGTAATGTTGACTTCGGTGCTTGTGTTGACATGCGACTCATTGCTCTACAGTACTAGCATCAAGTACATCAGTACGTAGCATTAACAGGTTAGTGTTCATCATGAACGTGGTTTTGCAGTCAGTGCAATGTTTACAAATGCGGAGTTGGCAGATGCCCATTTGATGTATGGATTAGCACGGGGCAATAGCCGTGGCGCGGTACGTTTGTATCGAGACAGATTTCCAGAACGAAGGTGTCCCGACAGGAAGACGTTCGAAGCAATTGATCGGCGTCTTATGGAGCACAGAACATTCCGGCCTATGACTCGCGACTGGGGAAGACCTAGAACGACGAGGACACCTGCAATGGACGAGGCAATTCTTCGTGCAGTTGACGATAACCCTAATGTCAGCGTCAGAGAAGTTGCTGCTGTACAAGGTAACGTTGACCACGTCACTGTATGGAGAGTGCTACGGGAGAACCAGTTGTTTCCGTACCATGTAGAGCGTGTGCAGGCACTATCAGCAGCTGATTGGCCTCCACGGGTACACTTCTGCGAATGGTTCATCCAATAATGTGTCAATCCTCATTTCAGTGCAAATGTTCTCTTTACGGATGAGGCTTCATTCCAACGTGATCAAATTGTAAATTTTCACAGTCAACATATGTGGGCTGACGAGAATCCGCACGCAATTGTGCAATCACATCATCAACACAGATTTTCTGTGAACGTTTGGGCAGGCATTGTTGGTGATGTCTTGATTGGGCCCCATGTTTTTCCTAGAACATGTCCCTTTGCAAGTACGACACAACATGTGGTTCATGCACGTCGGAGCTACTGCACATTTCAGTCGAAGTGTTCGAACGCTTCTCAACAACAGATTCGGTGACCGATGGATTGGTAGAGGCGGACCAATTCCATGGCCTCCACGCTCTACTGACATCAACCCTCTTGACTTTCATTTATGGGGGCATTTGAAAGTTCTTGTCTACGCAACCCCGGTACCAAATGTAGAGACTCTTCGTGCTCGTATTGTGGACGGCTGTGATACAATACGCCATTCTCCAGGGCTGCATCAGCGCATCAGGGATTCCATGCGACGGAGGATGGATGCATGTATCATCACTAACGGAGGACATTTTGAACATTTCCTGTAACAAAGTATTTGAAGTCACGCTGGTATGTTCTGTTGCTGTGTGTTTCCATTCCATGATTAGTGTGATTTGAAGAGAAGTAATAAAATGAGCTCTAACATGGAAAGTAAGCGTTTCCGGACACATGTCCACATAACATATTTTCTTTCTTTGTGTGTAAGCCTGTAAGTCTGGCCGTACTTTTTTGTAACAACCTGTATATGCGTTCAGTATGATTTAACAGTATTTTCGTATTGATATTCTGCAGCTTTATCTACATGCCTCAAAGCAAATTTAATAGACCTAGCAAGTGAAGAATTATTACGAAATAAAGCTAATTATTTTTGATTTACAATTTAACTATGACAATCACTTTGGAGGACAACGCATTCCCTGCAAATGTAGCCTACTTCACTTTAACACTGTCAGCTTTAAAATTCAAAGAAAGTAACAGCATAACTGTGGCTTTAATAATGAAATAGAACTGCGTTACTTTTTTAGTGGGACACTTATTCTTTTCACTCATTGACACCGCATTTGTGAATCGCAGCATAAGACTGTCCAAAGGAAAGAGATCTCTAGCACAAGCTACAGGTTAGAAACCGCACTCTCCGACATTATGAACAAAGCATATTATCACTATCACAATAGTATTACTCACTCTGCTGTACAGTACTTCGCCCTCAAGAACTGAGCGGCAGTGGGGCGGAGCTACTAACAAACAACTAGTGCGCGCGAAATTTAAAAGCTGTACCTTCAGACAGTCATAGCTGCGTACTGTCAGAATTATGGCTCAACTCTTCGCTTTGGATTGATTGCTAAGCCTGATATCGTGCAAGTATCCTTTTTTCCGTTGAAGCACGGAGTCAAGTTGGTGATATTTCCTTGGCTCTGAGCGCTATGGGACTTAACTTCTGAGTTCATCAGTCCCCCAGAACTTAGAACTACTTAAACCTAATTAACCGAACGACGTCACACACATCCATGCCCGAGGCAGGATTGGAACCTGCGACCGCAGCGATAGCGCGGTTTCAGGCTGTAGCGCCTAGAACCGCTCGGCCACCTCGGTCGGCTATTTCCTTGTTTGACCTAGTTCTTCCAAGGCTAGGTAGCATATCGGGTGACAAGTTCCCTCCAGCACACTCCATCAGCGGTCAGTTTTTCAGCTTCCTCCCAAGTCATGCAACATTTCGCAAAAGTTCGTTTCCAGGTATTACGAGGTCTTGCTCTGTTTCTGTACCCCTCCGTTAGCTCCAAAACAGAGCTGATTTGGGAATTCTTGCATCTTTCATGCGTAGAACATGCCCGGCAAGCTTTAATCTTCTAACAGCAACGATTTTATGCAGGATTCATGGACCAATTCTTCTTAGCATGTCATCATCTGAAACGAGGTCACGATAGCTGATCTTTAAAAAATACGCCTAAAGAATCGTCGGCGAGTTTAGTAGATATTCTGATGCGTTAAGGCGGAACCGATTTACCCTGGAAAAGAAATAATTTCCGGTTTTTAACACCAGGTGCAAATCTGGCGCTTGAATGGTAGAAAGGTCTATAGAAATGTTTCCTTACGTAATTATTAGACAAGTGAGAAAGGCATAATGTTGATTTTCTCATTAACCGCCGCTTACACAAATTGTTCGATGTGAGAAACAGAGACACCGACGAGATGCTGCATACGTAAAACGACTTGATCAACAGTGGCTCGCAGCTGTTCTGGTGGAATCTGAACAACGTGTTTCGTGCATAGTGGCATTGAAATCAGATAGAGACTGAACGTGTCCCTGGGGTATCCCCAGAGGCAAGAGCCACATGGGTTCAGTTCAGGTGATCTTACAGGTTTGTGGAACGCTGCATTAAGCAGATCTTTCACCGGGCGAGCGTCGTGAGGTGTTGTTCCAGTTGCGCCCTTCGAAAGCAGGAATCACATGCTGTACAAGAAGTGCAGAGGTCACGGTTCACCTGTGGGTGCATTCTATTCAAAGAAGACCGAGAACAAAGGTGCCTGTGAAACCACACCGCACACAAATGGCGAGTGTAATAGCTCTTCGTGGGCAACACGCAGCTTCATAGTATCCCAAATTAATCTGTTCACTGTATGCTATAGAGTAATATGTACCTCGTCAAGCCATAAAATATTGCCCGGCCACATGTCGTCAACTTCGATTTGTGCCAGGAACCGAAGAGCAAATTCAGGACGTTGCTGAGAATCATGGTGTTCCAGTTGCTGTACCGTCGGGGTCCACAGTTGATGGTAGTCTTCAATCGCAATTGCGGGTTTAATGTACACTCCTGGAAATGGAAAAAAGAACACATTGACACCGGTGTGTCAGACCCACCATACTTGCTCCGGACACTGCGAGAGGGCTGTACAAGCAATGATCACACGCACGGCACAGCGGACATACCAGGAACCGCGGTGTTGGCCGTCGAATGGCGCTAGCTGCGCAGCATTTGTGCACCGTCGCCGTCAGTGTCAGCCACTTTGCCGTGGCATACGGAGCTCCATCGCAGTCTTTAACACTGGTAGCATGCCGCGACAGTGTGGACGTGAACCGTATGTGCAGTTGACGGAATTTGAGCGAGGGCGTATAGTGAGCATGCGGGAGGCCGTGTGGACGTACCGCTGAATTGCTCAACACGTGGGGCGTGAGGTCTCCACAGTACATCGATGTTGTCGCCAGTGGTCGGCGGAAGGTGCACGTGCCCGTCGACCTGGGACCGGACCGCAGCGACGCACGGATGCACGTCAAGACCGTAGGATCCTACGCAGTGCCGTAGGGGACCGCACCGTCACTTCCCAGCAAATTAGGGACACTGTTGCTCCTGGGGTATCGGCGAGGACCATTCGCAACCGTCTCCATGAAGCTGGGCTACGGTCCCGCACACCGTTAGGCCGTCTTCCGCTCACGCCCCAACATCGTGCAGCCCGCCTCCAGTGGTGTCGCGACAGGCGTGAATGGAGGGACGAATGGAGACGTGTCATCTTCAGCGATGAGAGTTGCTTCTGCCTTGGTGCCAATGATGGTCGTATGCGTGTTTGGCGCCGTGCAGGTGAGCGCCACAATGAGGACTGCATACGACCGAGGCACACAGGGCCAACACCCGGCATCATGGTGTGGGGAGCGATCTCCTACACTGGCCGTACACCTCTGGTGATCGTCGAGGGGACACTGAATAGTGCACGGTACATCCAAACCGTCATCGAACCCATCGTTCTACCATTCCTAGACCGGCAAGGGAACTTGCTGTTCCAACAGGACAATGCACGTCCGCATGTATCCCGTACCACCCAACGTGCTCTAGGAGGTGTAAGTCAACTACCCTGGCCAGCAAGATCTCCGGATCTGTCCCCCATTGAGCATGTTTGGGACTGGATGAAGCGTCGTCTCACGCGGTCTGCACGTCCAGCACGAACGCTGGTCCAACTGAGGCGCCAGGTGGAAATGGCATGGCAAGCCGTTCCACAGGACTGCATCCAGCAATTCTACGATCGTCTCCATGGGAGAATAGCAGCCTGCATTGCTGCGAAAGGTGGATATACACTGTACTAGTGCCGACATTGTGCATGCTCTGTTGCCTGTGTCTATGTGCCTGTGGTTCTGTCAGTGTGATCATGTGATGTATCTGACCCCAGGAATGTGTCAATAAAGTTTCCCCTTTCTGGGACAATGAATTCACGGTGTTCTTATTTCAATTTCCAGGAGTGTATTTCATAACGGCCGTTATGCCTGTTCCTTTGGACATGCATGCATGTCAAAAGTAACTTTGCACCGTAATCATAATAACTCAGGCACTGCAATATCATATCAATATTCCGAGATCAATAGTGTTAAGAGTGTGCCGAAAATAGAAATTTGGGGCGTTACCTTTCACCATAGACCACAGACAATGCAGTGGCTGATAGCCTTCACTTAACGACCTTGAGCAGCAGCTTTTGCGTAGAGTTGTCAGTGCTAACAGACATGCAATACTTCACGAAATAACCGCAGAAATCAATGTGAGACGTACGATGAAACTATCCGTTAGGACAAGGTAGCAAAATTTGACGTTAATAGGATATGGTGGCATTAGACAGACGCGAGTGCGTTTGCTAACAGCACATTGCCTGCAGCGTCTCTCCTGGACTCGTGACAATATCGGTTGGACACTAAACGACTGGAAAACTGTAGCCTCGTCAGGTGAGTACCGATTTCAGATGGTATGAGCTGCTGATAGGGTTCGAGTGAGGCGCCGACCCCACGAAGCCATGGACCCAAGTTGTCAACAAGCAATTGTTAAAGCTGATGGTGGCTCAACAATGGTGTGGGCTGTGTTTACGTGGAATGAACGGGATCTAGGATATGTTCGGCTGTTTGGAGGTCATTTGCAGCTGTTCGTGTTCCCAAACAACGGAGTGGCATGTCACCGGGCCGTAGTTGTTCGCAATTGCAGTTAAGAACATTCTGGACGGTTCGAGCGAATGATTTGGTCACTTTGATCGCCAGATATAAATCCCATTGAACATTTATAAGACGTGATCCAGAAAACAACCCATGCGCAAATCCTGCACTGGCAACACTTTAGAAATTATGGATGGCTATAGAGGTAGCGTGACTCAGTATTTCTGCAGGGGACTTTCAACGATTTGTTACGTCCATGCCACGTCGAGCTGCAGCACTGCGCCGGCAAAAGAAGGTCCGACACGATGTTGGGAGGTGTGGCAGACTTTTGTCACATCGGTGTATTATTATTACGAAAGATTGAAACGTAAATAAACAAGCATCGTAATGTAGGTATTGCTCTTTCACTTTCAGCCACAACGTAACTGAGGGTCGGCGGAGGAAATTTCCAATCCTCAATTTAGTGATGATTAATCTGATCCCATTATGTGTTGTGTTTACAAACACATTGGTAACGGCCTGGCCGTAGTGGATTCACCGGTTTCCGTGAGATCACCGAAGTTAAGTGTGTCGGGCGGGGCCGGCACCTGGATGGGTGACCATCCAGGCCGCCACTCGCTGTTGCCATTTTTCGGGGTGCACTCAGCCTCGTGATGCCAAAGAAAACCATCATAACGACTGGGAGAGCAGTGTGCTGACCACACGCACCTCCAAACCGCATCCTCATCTGAGGATGGGACGGCAGTCGGATGGTCCCGATGATGGGCCACTTGTGGCCTGAAGATGAAGTGCTTACACACACATTACGCTCTGGTAGCAAATTTTTTCTATATGCACTGCTAGAAACAGCAGTCTACTACATTATTTGTGTGTTTTTTTCTTTTTGAATTTGGGTTCTTATCTATAAATTTAACAAAAATACAACAAGCATCGACTGAAAATACACTGAGGTAACAAAAGTCATGGGATAGCGAAATGCACGTATACCTCAGGCGGTAGTATCGCATACACAATGTAAGAGTGGGCAGTGCATTTGTGGAGCTGTCAGTTGTACTCAGTGAAAGTTGTCAACAAGGCACTGTGCAAGCTGGCGGTGTGTCCATAATGATGTAGGATATGTTTACATGAAGTGAACTGGGTCCAACGGCCGGAGTGGCCGAGCGGTACTAGGCGCTACAGTCTGGAGCCACGCGCGCGCTGCGGTCGCAGGTTCGAATCCTGCCTCGGGCATGGCTGTGTGTGATGTTCTTAGGTTAGTTAGGTTTTAGTAGTTCTAAGTTCTAGGGGACTGATGACCTCAGCAGTAGGTCCCATAGTTCTCAGAGCCATTTGAACCATTTTGGACTGGGTCCTGGTTATATTCGATTATTTGGAGACCAGTTGCAGCCACCCCACCATTCATGAAGTTCATGTTCCCAGACGACGATGGAATTTTTATGGATGGCGACGTGCCATGTCGCCTGGCCACAATTTTTCGCAACTTGTTTGAAGAACAATGTTGGCAATGCTTGATTTGTCGACCTATATCACCCGATATAAATTCCGTCGAACATTTACGCCGGCCGCGGTGGTCTCGCGGTTCTAGGCGCGCAGTCCGGAACCGCGCGACTGCTACGGTCGCAGGTTCGAATCTTGCCTCGGGCATGGATGTGTGTGTTGTCCTTAGGTTAGGTAGGTTTAAGTAGTTCTAAGTTCTAGGGGACTAATGACCACAGCAGTTGATTCCCATAGTGCTCAGAGCTCAGAGCCATTTGAACATTTACGGGACATAATCGAGAGGTCAGTAGGTGCACAAAATCCTGCACTGGCGACAAAAATGGTTCAAATGGCTCTGAGCACTATGGGACTTAACATCTGCGGTCATCAGTCCCCTAGGACTTAGCTTAAACGTAATTAGCCTAAGGACATCACACACACATCCATGCCCGAGGTAGGGTTGGGACCTGCGACCGTAGCAGTCGCGCGGTTCCGGACTGAAGTGCCTAGAACCGCTCGTTCACCGCGGCCGGCCACTGGCGACACTTTCGCAGAAGGAGATCCGACACGGCATTAATAGGTACCTCATGACTTTTGTCATCGTGATCGCATGTATAAACTCATCGCTGCCGGTGGCGTCTCGTGATTTATGAGCATCAGTATGCATTGTCTCTTTCCTTCGAGACTGATGTGCTTGCTTTTGCTACTATAACAAGGTGTAGTTTGGGAAACACTGAGCTATACTGGTATTTATGTTCTTACCTATAAATTTAACAAAAAATCCAACAAACAGCGACTTAAGATGCACTCTTATGGGTCACCACTCTTTCCCGCTGACCTCTTCAATCATTGCCTGTGAAACGTCCCGTTAGAAAAATTTATGAATGACTGTGCTGATAAACCTCTTACATTATTTGATTTTCAAACAGCTGAGCGGAACTGAACGTATTCAGACATTTCGCTCTTTACCTATTCTGATCAACACTAAGCTGACACACAATATTTTTAGCGCAAATCAATCTGACTTTCAATAATCCCTACAAAACAATGGCCCTGACTAACAATAACCTATACCTCTCATAAATCACTTACCTCACAAAAATCTTCGTTACTCGAACTACTGCAATACAGCGAGCGCCACTACAGCCAGCTAAATGAAAGATTCAAACTACTGAAGACACTAACTACTGATAGGCATACTTAGCAAGTGAAAAATTTTGATAGAGAACAAACAATGTATTTACCTTAATAGTGTTCAAAAGTATATATATATATATATATATATATATATATCAGTTCAAGGCATCCAGTCCTACAAATTTACTCTCTCTGATGGAAACACGTCCAGATCATCCGCCGACCCCACGAAGCCATGGACCCAAGTTGTCAACAAGCAATTGTTAAAGCTGATGGTGGCTCAACAATGGTGTGGGCTGTGTTTACGTGGAATGAACGGGATCTAGGATATGTTCGGCTGTTTGGAGGTCATTTGCAGCTGTTCGTGTTCCCAAACAACGGAGTGGCATGTCACCGGGCCGTAGTTGTTCGCAATTGCAGTTAAGAACATTCTGGACGGTTCGAGCGAATGATTTGGTCACTTTGATCGCCAGATATAAATCCCATTGAACATTTATAAGACGTGATCCAGAAAACAACCCATGCGCAAATCCTGCACTGGCAACACTTTAGAAATTATGGATGGCTATAGAGGTAGCGTGACTCAGTATTTCTGCAGGGGACTTTCAACGATTTGTTACGTCCATGCCACGTCGAGCTGCAGCACTGCGCCGGCAAAAGAAGGTCCGACACGATGTTGGGAGGTGTGGCAGACTTTTGTCACATCGGTGTATTATTATTACGAAAGATTGAAACGTAAATAAACAAGCATCGTAATGTAGGTATTGCTCTTTCACTTTCAGCCACAACGTAACTGAGGGTCGGCGGAGGAAATTTCCAATCCTCAATTTAGTGATGATTAATCTGATCCCATTATGTGTTGTGTTTACAAACACATTGGTAACGGCCTGGCCGTAGTGGATTCACCGGTTTCCGTGAGATCACCGAAGTTAAGTGTGTCGGGCGGGGCCGGCACCTGGATGGGTGACCATCCAGGCCGCCACTCGCTGTTGCCATTTTTCGGGGTGCACTCAGCCTCGTGATGCCAAAGAAAACCATCATAACGACTGGGAGAGCAGTGTGCTGACCACACGCACCTCCAAACCGCATCCTCATCTGAGGATGGGACGGCAGTCGGATGGTCCCGATGATGGGCCACTTGTGGCCTGAAGATGAAGTGCTTACACACACATTACGCTCTGGTAGCAAATTTTTTCTATATGCACTGCTAGAAACAGCAGTCTACTACATTATTTGTGTGTTTTTTTCTTTTTGAATTTGGGTTCTTATCTATAAATTTAACAAAAATACAACAAGCATCGACTGAAAATACACTGAGGTAACAAAAGTCATGGGATAGCGAAATGCACGTATACCTCAGGCGGTAGTATCGCATACACAATGTAAGAGTGGGCAGTGCATTTGTGGAGCTGTCAGTTGTACTCAGTGAAAGTTGTCAACAAGGCACTGTGCAAGCTGGCGGTGTGTCCATAATGATGTAGGATATGTTTACATGAAGTGAACTGGGTCCAACGGCCGGAGTGGCCGAGCGGTACTAGGCGCTACAGTCTGGAGCCACGCGCGCGCTGCGGTCGCAGGTTCGAATCCTGCCTCGGGCATGGCTGTGTGTGATGTTCTTAGGTTAGTTAGGTTTTAGTAGTTCTAAGTTCTAGGGGACTGATGACCTCAGCAGTAGGTCCCATAGTTCTCAGAGCCATTTGAACCATTTTGGACTGGGTCCTGGTTATATTCGATTATTTGGAGACCAGTTGCAGCCACCCCACCATTCATGAAGTTCATGTTCCCAGACGACGATGGAATTTTTATGGATGGCGACGTGCCATGTCGCCTGGCCACAATTTTTCGCAACTTGTTTGAAGAACAATGTTGGCAATGCTTGATTTGTCGACCTATATCACCCGATATAAATTCCGTCGAACATTTACGCCGGCCGCGGTGGTCTCGCGGTTCTAGGCGCGCAGTCCGGAACCGCGCGACTGCTACGGTCGCAGGTTCGAATCTTGCCTCGGGCATGGATGTGTGTGTTGTCCTTAGGTTAGGTAGGTTTAAGTAGTTCTAAGTTCTAGGGGACTAATGACCACAGCAGTTGATTCCCATAGTGCTCAGAGCTCAGAGCCATTTGAACATTTACGGGACATAATCGAGAGGTCAGTAGGTGCACAAAATCCTGCACTGGCGACAAAAATGGTTCAAATGGCTCTGAGCACTATGGGACTTAACATCTGCGGTCATCAGTCCCCTAGGACTTAGCTTAAACGTAATTAGCCTAAGGACATCACACACACATCCATGCCCGAGGTAGGGTTGGGACCTGCGACCGTAGCAGTCGCGCGGTTCCGGACTGAAGTGCCTAGAACCGCTCGTTCACCGCGGCCGGCCACTGGCGACACTTTCGCAGAAGGAGATCCGACACGGCATTAATAGGTACCTCATGACTTTTGTCATCGTGATCGCATGTATAAACTCATCGCTGCCGGTGGCGTCTCGTGATTTATGAGCATCAGTATGCATTGTCTCTTTCCTTCGAGACTGATGTGCTTGCTTTTGCTACTATAACAAGGTGTAGTTTGGGAAACACTGAGCTATACTGGTATTTATGTTCTTACCTATAAATTTAACAAAAAATCCAACAAACAGCGACTTAAGATGCACTCTTATGGGTCACCACTCTTTCCCGCTGACCTCTTCAATCATTGCCTGTGAAACGTCCCGTTAGAAAAATTTATGAATGACTGTGCTGATAAACCTCTTACATTATTTGATTTTCAAACAGCTGAGCGGAACTGAACGTATTCAGACATTTCGCTCTTTACCTATTCTGATCAACACTAAGCTGACACACAATATTTTTAGCGCAAATCAATCTGACTTTCAATAATCCCTACAAAACAATGGCCCTGACTAACAATAACCTATACCTCTCATAAATCACTTACCTCACAAAAATCTTCGTTACTCGAACTACTGCAATACAGCGAGCGCCACTACAGCCAGCTAAATGAAAGATTCAAACTACTGAAGACACTAACTACTGATAGGCATACTTAGCAAGTGAAAAATTTTGATAGAGAACAAACAATGTATTTACCTTAATAGTGTTCAAAAGTATATATATATATATATATATATATATATCAGTTCAAGGCATCCAGTCCTACAAATTTACTCTCTCTGATGGAAACACGTCCAGATCATCCGCTCTCAAATCTCCGCCATCTCACTCCCCACATCCACCACTGCTGGCGGCTCACCTCCAAGTGCGCAACGCTACGCGCTGTTCACATCCAACTGCCCAACACTACAATGGCGAATATTCCAACAATGCCAACCAGCCACAGACTGCACACAGCATACACAGTTAGTGATTTTCATACAGAGCGCTAGGTGATGCTACCAACATAAAAACCTAAACAGCCTACTTACACCAGCACAGTAAGGAATGCTGCGGATATCCGCCAATATTGACATCCGCAATTACCTTTGGTACTGACAGTAAAGGGCTGGGATGAGGGAAGAGTGAAAATGCTGCAACCCGGTCGAAAGGGACTTTAAAGCGCAGGTAATCAAAATGAAGATACAGTATAATGCTGTTGACGAAAACAGGTCGTTTCTAAACCACTTATTAAGTGAGAGGCCTTGTACGCACGTTTATGCGATCAGTAGCCCGGCGTCCCCTGGGGGCAACTAAACGCCGGGCCTGGGGGTGGGTTTGCGGGGGCGGGCGAGGCCAGCGAGGGTGCGCGCGGGTCGTCCCTCGGCAGGGCCGGCCAGATACACATCTCCGCCGCTAATCATAATTGGAGCCCGGTGAAATGATCCGGAAAATTAAGGACGAGCTGCGGGGGCGGCGTTTCAACACCAGATGGCTCGACCGCCGTGATAGCATCTTTAATAAAGACAGGAAGTCAATAAGCAACGATAGGCGAGCGCGGCGCGGCCAGCATTGTCTAATAGCCGCCCGTCTCCGAGCCGCCCCAATAAACTTCCCTGTTTGTTAGTTTTGACAGATAATAAGCTCCGTCCGGCGATTACCCCTTCCTTATAAATAATGTACGAGAAGGACGGGCTTCGTTGCAAATCAGCCCCGATCGCATGTATAAACTCACCGCTGTCAGTGGCGTCCCGTCATTTGGACGCATCAGTATGCATTGTCTCTTTCCTTCGCGACCGATATGCTTCCTGTCGCTACTGGAGCGCAGTGTAATTTGGGAAGCACTGCGCTATACTGGCCGATGATTATTACGACACAAAAAACAAAAGGTGTATCCTGTTGTCACAGTGTGGGCCTGTGAAAATTACCGATTTGACACGAATCGCTAAGGATTATTTTCGAGTAGAGGTCATGTAGTGTGCGTACTGTAAGACCTTCGGTACACACACCATCAGATTATTTGACTTGTCGCTCTAACGAAGTAGGCGAGTGTCAGCAATATGTCTTGTGGTCTTATCGTGGCGTGTTTATCTTCTGCCGTTAGGTCAGACGATAGAAATGCCACTTGCACACTTAGAGTAGCAGATTGACAGTGACCAACTTTAAACAGAACTTGATTAATTTTAACACACATTTATTAAAATAATAAAAAGCATAGACATTACGTAACTTGATTCTGGATTCTGTTTACAATTGACAATCTGAACTTCCTTTGGTCTTGGTACCATAATCTTACTCTCACATATCTCTGATACTTGCCAAAGTGTCTATTCATTTATCTTCATGGCTATGTACAGGAATATGATAATCTTCTTAGGTGCTGACTGAAACTTGACTATAGACTGGTACTGACTAATGCCAACTGGTACGGACTGGTGCAGACAAATGCAGGCTCGTACAGACTGACTAATCGGAGGTCTGTACACTCGTTATAATACCTCGCACGTTCAGGTATCACTGCGCGAGTGTGATCCTCGAGGAGAAAAGGTTCAACGTTAGCAGCAATCTCATTGGCTGCGTTACATTTTAATACGTGGATCGGCGGAAGCAGTGTTTGGTCCGTCTCTAAGGCAGCGCCATCTCGTAGTGCGGACATGGACGATGCGATGCGCCTGCTCTGTGGTGCTTAGCGGAGCGCGCTCTTGTGGAAAAGTTGTGTACTCGCTGACTACGCAGAACTATGTACACAACAGGCCACATATCAAATTGTTGCTCGTAGCGCCTAAAGCAGATGACTAGATCAGGCTACGTCTTTTCACACACAAAAAGAATTAATTAATGAAAGGAAACGCCTAACACCTTTACTGGATATTTCATTTGTTTATCGTGTAGCTTCTTTGCGTGGAGAGGAATTTGAAATACGTAACATATTAAGATGGGAACATAAAAACTGGGTTGATTAGTTCATACAGAGAAATGATGAAACAAGTATTTTGTTTAATAAGGGGAATTGTCATCACGTCACAGACATCCGCCATGTTAGGTACCCCAAACACTAGCTTCTGGTGGGAGACTGTAACCTCCCAACAGAAAAAATAATTATAACATTCATATTTAGTGTAATCTCCCAACAGTTTACTTCTGTAACCACAGAATACTCGGAATAATAATGGTGACTAATCTATCAATAAAACTGTGACTCATACATAACGCTTCAATAATTAACGTTCTGTGAAACTAAATTGGTAAATATGACGTCAGCAATGCTGCGTTATGGCCCTGAAAAATCATTCTGAATAAACTGAAAATTCTTACCTCATTGAAGTTGCCGGATTAGGCGTATATATCTGCTGCTATAGAAATTTTTACTGACACAGCCCAGTGCAATGCCGGCCACTAGATTTGTTATGTATGAAAAGAAACAAATGATTTTTCTTTACGATAATAGGGATGACCATGGATTGGAGAAATTAGAAAAATCTTTAAATTCAGATGAATCATTGTCAAAAGTTATTTTTAAAAGAAAGATTATTATTAAAAGATTTTTTAAAAAAACCTTTACATGCGACTTGATATAACGATAATACAAAATAAGTTGTTACAAATTACATACGCGCATGGCTGCTTTTGCCTTGTACTACATCCCTCAGGCACCGCCATCGCTCTCCACGACCGGCCCCGACAACTCCATACACCCAACTGCCAGCTACTACTACTACTAGTGCAGCCTACACTGCTCCTACAGCAGCCGACACTGCTCTCTGGTCTGCGATTCTATTGTAGCTTACTTATCGCAGGCATCGCGTGAGCAATCCATCGAAATTACATCTGCTCGAGTGCGCTAGCAATAAATTCCTTAGTCATGGACCTCTTACAAGAGTTCTGATCAAAAATGTAAGATTGCGTCATTTACGAGCATACTAATCATTCTGAGCACAGTCGAAAGTATAAAAAACCGACGTTTTATTCTTAAGTGAACTCGCTGAAGCGTCAGATACCTTCTTGGTTATTCGAAACGTATAACAAAAACGACACGAAATGTGTGTTATTACTGAATCAAATGTGCACTTAAGACCAGATAAGCGTCTGACGCTGTGTTATTCACGAAAGCACTGCGAAATTTTCCATACAAAAGAACTGTTGCGCACACACGACAGAAATTAAGAACAAGAAGCGATCGTGTGCTAATGGTTTGTGTCATCAAACATGGCGGCGTCGGCTTCAGAGCAATTTATAGCTTAAGCTTGTAGCGCAGTATCTAATTACTATTCTGCATTGTTTTATTTATGGCACGTAAATTATCGGAGTTTCAGACGGGAGCTCAGGTACAATACTGAATAAGATTCACTCTGGAATCTTTCTCCTCAGGTATAATACGGATAATTATGCCTCTTGTAATGGCGATTAATTACATCTGGCAGAGCTTGACAGAAAAGCACATAATTTATTGAACCGATTACACCAAACTTATCTCTCTTGCGTTATCCTCGTCTCCGTAGAGACGAAGACGACTGAACGCCCAAAAGAGTAAAGAGATATATGCAAGGGCTGTCCAGAAAGTAAGTTCCGGTTGATCGCGAAATGGAAACCACAGTGAAAATCAGAAACGTTTTATTTGTAACAGTTAGTTACGCCTTCCAGCTACTTCTGTACGTGGTCGCCGTTCTGACTCAGACATTTGTCATAGCGTTGTACCAACATTCCAATACCCTCATAATAGAGGACAGCCACCAGTGCTTTCCGCCAATTCTCTACGCTGGCTTACAGCTGTGCCAAAATGTCTTCATAGCCAGCGGATGTGAGCAGAGATGAAACTCAGAGGGAGTCAGTTACGGGCTGTATTGTGGGTAATCAAACATTTCCAACTGAAAACGATGCAAGAGCATCTTCATTGCCCCTGATAATGCGGCTGAGAATTGCCTTGAAGAAGAAGCCGCACGACAGTTACGTAATGTTGGCTGCACAGCTTCAGGCGAAATTTATCACCAGGTCCGCGTACTTAGCGGGAGACACTATTTTCTAGACATCTTTACGCGCTCACTGTAGCTCAGAAATGAGAAGAGCGACGTGATGCTATCTAGGGCCATACTAGAGACACTGCCCAACACATCTGTGAAAAGCTTTATCGGATTATCATAATCATTTCCATTTGGCGACCGTTCGAAACTTACTTTCTGGACATCCCTCGTCTTGCTATAGGTCGCAGAGAGCAACATGTTTACATTGTATCGTAATGAAATGAAGCTGGTACGCTGAAGCTGTGATTATGAAACTTAGATACCACAGTCTAGATCATACTTCGCAAACCACTGTGAACTGCGTGGTACATAGGATTTACCATTGGCCATTGCGCAGGAAAAATGACTTCAAATGCCTCAGTATGTGCGTAGTTCAGTCTAACCTTGACTTCGCCCTCCCTGAGGGAGTCGTATGTAGGAAGCTGTAATATTCCCATTGACTCTCTGCTTACTATTGCTTCTTTATTCTTTGTAAGTATATTTTCGGCGAGTGGTTGGCATCTGGCCTGAAGTTTCTGACCATTCAGGATTTTAGGCATTTCCATGGCACTCTCCTGTGGATCAAACATACCTCTTATTTGTGCTGGTCTTCTTTGTAAATGTCCCGTTCCCACTCGTAAACCTATTTGTTGGTCTAAGTCCCACACACTTGAGCAATATTCTAGGAGGCTTTCAGACAGTCGTTCTTCCCGCGAACCCTACGCGACTGGAACAGAAAAGGGAGGTAATGACAGTGGCACGTAAAGTGCCCTCCGCCACACGCCGTTGGGTGGCTTGCGGAGTATAAATGTAGATTTAGATGTAGATTGGATTGCACGAGTGTTTTGTAAGAAATTTCCCATTTAGACTGACTGAATTACACCATTATCTTAGGAATGAACGGAGGTGTATCATCTACTTAAGTCACTACTGAGCCGATGCGTTCATTCCATTTTACATCACTACACATTGTTACACCCAATTATTTGTATGAGTTGGCTGATTTCAATTGTCTCTTTGATGCTGTAGTCACAATATGTCATATTTTTGCGTTTTTTGAAGTGCTCAGCTTCATACTTCTGAACATTTCAATCAAACTGCCAATCTTTGAACCACTTTGAAATCTTATCAATGACTGCCTGAATATTTGTTCAGCGTTTTAAGACAGTACTTCATTATAGACAACCGCATCATTTGCAATCAGTCTGAGGTTAGTACTGTATGACTCGTCATTAATGTACAACACGAACTGCAAAGGTCCCAATACATTACTCTGGATCGCGCATAGATTTACTTTTTCGTTTGTCGATGGCTTTCCCTCGAAGATAAAATGCTGCGTCCATTCTAACAAGAAATCCTCAATCCAGTTACAAAATTCTTTTGGAAACAAGGTCCCTGGGGCAGCCGCCATTTTTCATTACTGACACTCTTGGGAGAGTGAGCCAAGAAAAAACTATTCCATCTGGTGCGCAAGATACACTGACGGAAAGAAATCGCAACTTAAAGAAATAATTAATGTGAAGAAATGAAATTTTGCGAATACATTAATATTTAAATATTAATATTGCAAGATCACAGGACAATGTAAGCACGAGATAAGACATAGAAAATATGAAATGCTGGTACATTAATAACTGGTGTAACCTCCAGAATGTTGAATGAATGGTACCAAACGTGCATGTATTCTGACGTACACCTGTAGAGCGTCAATTTGTGAGATGGGATTTCCATGCCTGTTGCACTTGGTTGGGCAGTACAGGCACAGTTAATGCTGTTTGTGGAAAACTCTGGAATAGTTGTCCGATGATGTCCTGTACGTGCTCGACTGGAGACAGGTCAGGTAATCGAGGAGGTCAAGAAAACATGTCGACACTCTGCTTGAGTATGTTGAGTTACAAGAGCGGCATGTGGGAAAGCGTTATCCTGTTGGAAAGCACCCCCTGGAATGCCGTTTGTGAATGGGAGCCCAACAGGTCGAATTATCTGAATGACGTCCACATTTGTAGTCAGCATATGTGGGATAACCACGAGAGTGTTCCTCGTGTAACACGAACTCACCCCAGACCGTAACTCCAGGTGTCAGTTCAGTGTGTCTAGTTCAAATGGTTCAAATGGTCCTAAGCACTATGGGACTTAGCATCTGAGGTCATCAGTCCCCTACACTTAGAACTACATAAACCTAACTAACCTAAGGACATCACACACATCCATGCCCGAGGCAGGACTCGAACCTGCGACCGTAGCAGCCGCGTGGTTCCGGACTGAAGCGCCTAGAACCGCTCGGCAACAGCGGCCGGCAGTGTCTAGCATGCAGACAGGTTGCAGGCCCTCAGCTGATTTCCTTCTAACCAACCCACAGTCATCACTGGCACCGAGGCAGAATCAAATTTCATCAGAAAACACAACAGACCTCCACTCTGCCCTCCAATTAACTCTCACTTGGCACCACTGAAGTTGCAATTGGCTGTGGTTTGGAGTCAATGTAAAGTACGCTACAGGTCATGTGACTCGGAGCTGTCCTCTGAGTAATCGATTTGTAACAGTTCGTTGTGACACTGTGGTGCCAACTGGTGCTCAAATTGCTGCTCCACATGCGGCATGAGCCAGAGCCATACGCTGAACACGGTGGTCTTCCCCCTTGATACCGCCACGTGGCCGTCTGGAGCCCAATGTTCTTGCAACCTTATATTCTCTTGACCACCGCTGACAGCAATCGTGTGCAGTGGCTACATTGCTGCTAAGTCTTTCTGCAGTATCGCAGAAGGAACATCTAGCTTCTCGTGGTCCTATTACACGACCTGGTTCAAACTCTGAGAGGTGTTGCTAATAGTGCCTTTGTGGTCTTAAAGGCATTGTTGACTAACATTAACTCACCATATCCAGTCTCAAAGGTACCTAACGCTCACGACCGTTACAGAATGTACTTAAATGGAATCTGATTTGCATCCTTATAATGGAGCTACTAGAGCCATTCTTGTGCGAATGGCACGAAATTTGAATAGACATCGTTTTTAAGATGTAGAAACGAGCCTACCAACTTTATTTATGTCGCACAATTACTTTTTTATTCCGTCAGTGTATACGAGACAGGCGAGATACATTCAGTTTGATGTAGAAAACAGCCAAAGTTGCGAAATTCAGGTATTTTTATTTACGTGATGAATAGGTTCGCTGTATAGTGGTATGGTGGCACGACATGCAATGTGTGGTTTTCATGAGCAATAAAAAGGTCGGAAATGATGTTTATGTTGATCTACACTCCAATTCTCTGTACAGGTTCCGGAACTCTCGGAACCGAGGTGATACGAAACATTTTTTGATGGGTGTATAATCTATTTGAAATCTTCCAGTGTCACTTGTGTCTTAGGCAAGTTTTTCAGTGACAGTTGGCAACACAAACATACAACTGCATGCTGGAAATCCAAAAATAACTTCAGACTTCAATAAGAATGTAATAATTCCAATTCCAAAGAAAGCAGGTGTTGATAGGTGTGAATATTGTCGAACTATCAGTTTAATAACTCAAGGCTGAAAAGTACAGACAGTAATTATTTATAGAGGAATGGTAGAATCTGCATAAGCAGAACATCAATTTGGGTTCCAGAGAAATGTGGGAACGTGCGAGACGTTACTGACCCTACGACTTAGCCCAGAGGATAGGTTAAACACTGGCAAACATACGTTTATAGCATTTGTAGATTTAGATAAGCTTTTGACGGTGTTGACAGGACTACACTCTTTGAAATTTTGAAGGCAGGAGACACGAAATACAGGGAGCGAAAGACTGTGTCAAGTTGTACAGAACTAGACTGCAGTTATAAGAACTGTGGGACAAGATTGTAGCCTATCCCCGATGTTGTTCGGTCTATACACTGAAAAAGCAGTAAAGCAGTAGGAATTACAATTCAGGGAGAAGAAATGAAAACTTTGAGGTTTGTCGATGACATTGTAATGCTGTCAGAAACGGCAAAGCACTTGGTGGAGCAATTGCTCGGAGTGGACAGTGTGTTGAACGATGGACACAAGATGAACATCAACAACAGCAAAACGAGGATGACGGAATGTAGTCGAACTAAATAAGGTGACGCTAAGAGAATTAGATTAGGAAACGAGACACTTAAAGTAGTAGATGGGTTTTGCTATTTGGACAGCAAAATAAATTATGATGGCCGAAGAAGTGACGATATAAAATGTAGACTGACAATGGTAAGAAAAGCGTTTCTGAATAAAAGAGGCCTTGAGAAATTGAGATTTTGCCTCCAATAATTGCCACCACCCCAAGCACGCAGTATCAGAGGCTTCTGTTGAATTAGACAGTGGAATCTACACACGTACTAATATGAATATTTCAGCATTGGTCGATACCTGATACACTGGAACAGCTTGTGCTATTGATCTGTAAATGTAATCATCTCATTACTCCATAAGTATTGCTGCAACAATAAATCTTGTGTCAGTTGGAAATCTCTGAGAGGGTATACTAATTCTTTTTTCCAGTAGAGTATTTGTGCAAGATTGCTTGTTTTTGCAGGCTGGATATGTTAGATTCACTTTTGTGATATGCAACCGTTCATAACGTCTTTATCCTACGAATGTAAGATATGTTCTTGCACATGAAGCGTGAGTACTGCTTGCGGGTGAAGCGCTTTTGTTTTGAATTTTTGGTTTTATCGCATTTTATCCGCTGACACTATGTTTCAAGTACGCTTTTGGAATCTAATGGAATTTGTACTGTAACAAATGAAGATAGCTAGACCGAAGCCGAGTTTTTCAATAAAATGTTGTTTTGAGAAGCTATTTTTAGCTTGAATTGCAAAATGTCATTAGAAACAAAAACCAAAGAGGAATACAGTTTGCTTTCGAGCAGGAACTGTATATAGTATGTGAATGAACTCGTATTACATTTTGACGGCCTGGTAATATATTACAGGAATAGTCGAGGAGTGTTCATGCCACGCTGAAGTTTTGGGGGCGGAACGGACGGGAAGCGGCACACTTGTAAATCGATGTTAGGACCTCGCCTGGCAGCCCGTCCGCGAGATGGCAGCACCGTTCACGCGGCGTTAATTGCGCTGTCCATCACGGTAATTCATTCGGCATCTGTTCTCTGCCTAAGTTTTTTCTCCACCGGCTGACAGCTAATCCTTCACAGTATTAATCTCGCCTGTGACGTGAGAAGCAAAAGAATTTCAGCGTTCTTGCTGTCTGGGAAATTTTAGCTTTTACTATTAGTGTAGTTTCCATCCGGAGGATTTCACAAACAAGGCGTTGGTTTTATTCGGAAATCGGTAATACCAATAATTTTCTGGTTAAACCGACAAAAATAATTTTCTGGTTGAATAGATAACAGCTGTAATTTTTCTGTTGCTGAAAATGCATGACGTTTCATCAACAGGAGTATCATGGGTCAAGAGGCAACTCTCCGTTTGAAGCGAATTTCTGATGGAGAAAGGCTACACTAGAGGCAACTGACGAAGCTGAAAGAGGGTAACATCCTAGGTTTTTGTGGGAAGGACATAGTTTTCTACGTGAACTATAACTGCAGTTGTGTTAGTCGTAATGAGCTGCAGGCGATCGTCTGCGACAGCTAATGAGAGTCTTTCTTGCCTTTTTAAAAATGTGTTTCTTCCGCTTTTTGGCTATTTGATCACGGCTTTGTTTATGAAGAGATTTTGATATACTTCTATGTTGTGAATCAATGGTTACATTAAGTTTTTCTTGACCTTTTCAAGAGCTGAGCGAAGGCAGTGATTAACGAACGTTCCTTGTCCTTCGTGTGATCTCGGCCGCTAACTTAGCTTGAGCACCGTACCAGAAATCTGGTTTTCTAGAAAACCACGTGAAACGGAAATAGTCAGCCCTGTCCAAAAGCCAAGACAGTGGCAAAACGTACTTGTGCAATTCCTGATCTTGTCAAGTTTTTGTAAAGTTAAATTGGAATCCTGTGAAAACATTGGAAAGCTGAACCGTGACGGTTAAAAGAGAGCTGCGCCAGACGTTCTAAAATAACTCATGATACTAGAGGCAAACATAAGTTAAACGGAAAAATAGATCTCGAGAAAGACTGCACTAGAGGCAACTGACGAACCTGAAAGAGATGCTAACTGAGCACTCGTGGATGTCCATACGTTTTAACCATATGCGATGCCACTCGGTGCAGTAAAATGATCTGCCTGTTGCTTACGTATGAGCCAAACACTAAATGAATGATAGCCAAATGAGGTTTTGCAGGGTATAGCAGTGTATAATTAGTATATGGAAATGATAAACAGTGACTATCGTAAAACGGTGTTCAAAATTACACGGTGCCCCGCGGGAAGTCGCATGGTCTAGGACACCTCGGCACGGTCCGCGCCGCTCTACCCCGTCGGAGGTTCGAATACTCCCTCGGGCATGGATGTGTGTGTCGTCCTTAGCGTAAGTTAGTTTGAATTAGATTAAGTAGCGCGTGAGCCTAGGGACTTATGATCTCAGTAGTTTGGTCCCATATGATCTTACCACAAACTTTTCAAGAATTACACTAAAAATATCAGTGATCTAATTCAACGTTAATCTTTTTCAATGGAACAAATCTCATCAATAAAATCGGCAGATACCACAACAGTGTTCGACAAGAACAGCTTCGCAGTAATCATCAAACTAGCGAGATGTAACAATCCTGTAGTCAAAAAGATCAGTATCTATTGCACTAAAGCCGGCCGCGGTGGTCTCGCGGTTCTAGGCGCTCAGTCCGGAACCGCGCGACTGCTACGGTCGCAGGTTCGAATCCTGCCTCGGGCATGGGTGAGTGTGATGTCCTTAGGTTAGTTAGGTTTAATTAGTTCTAAGTTCTAGGCGACTGATGACCACAGATGTTAAGTCGCATAGTGCTCAGAGTCATTTGAACCATTTTTTTTATTGCACTAAATACCTGCTGCACAATTTGACGGAATGCATCTTTGCCATCGAACAGAAACTAGAAATAAACATTGTATTCGTGCGTTGCTGAGGCGCTTAGAAGTTATTACGGCATTTGTCGGTTTGGCTTCCCCGCTTCTATCTGCCTTATGTAGAGCTTTTATAAATAGAGCACTAATTAATGGATGAGTGAACGCTTTAGTGAGCTATTAAAAAGCTTATTTTAACAGAGATAAAAAACAGAGTAAAAGCTTTATTAATACGAAAAACGTGGTCATAAATTGGCCTACCTTCGTACGATATTCAAACAACACAAAATACTATACACACGTTTGTAAAGTAGACATGCGTACAACACATTAGATCAGTATTTTACAAGAGAGATATAAAACTGTTATGTCAAAGAGACACTCTCTTCCGTAAACCTGGAAAAGTTATTTGTTATTGTCGACAATTCAGAAACACAAATCTGTGAAAATTCAAAGCAGTTCTTCATTTCTGTAAATGCTGGCACACGTTGTGCTGCCAAACACAAAGTTTGTTGACCACTATATGAGCGTAATTTCATGGCTGGACTTAAAGAAATGGCGGAAAAATTCGGCTTGTATTTGGATTTGGGAGAGGAGGTGGGGGGAAGGGAGAAGGGAGAGGGGGGCGGGGGGGGGGGCACCAGCTCTCATAACAGGCCCTTATCTTGGAGGTCTACGTTTCTCATAATTTATAAATGACATGAAGATCTCTTTAAGAAGGACCATCCTCATTTATTAGTAGATAATTTTCCATTTTCCTTTCCTATGACCTCGCTCATTGTAAAGGATAATTTAATTTCTTCCCCCTTCTCGCCTTTAAAAAAGGAACAACACTTTTGCCCTTTATTCTCATTTCAGTCACCAACCTTTATATTCGTATCTAATACTTAATTTTATAACAACCCTCACATATTATTTCTTTGCATCTATTTGCGTGATATCATCTGTCTCAAAGGACAAATACGAGCAGAGCACGAATTATTCATACGCAGGTATCACAGATATTGATACAAATTAAGTCAGTAATTTTCAGTACTTAACAATTGTCTTTATTCGATGTGTTTCGATGAGATTTATGGCGCAGCAACTATTCGTGCTATTTGTGTTTGCAGGAAGATATAAAGGTTTTGGTTTGGAATATGTACGTTGAAATAACTTTCTGCAGGCGCTTTGTCCTTCACACAGAGCGTTTAGTTCTCTTCATTACGAGACATCACAATATCAACATTCAAATATGTCTAGAACTCAGAAGAAGGCATGACACACGCAGTACAACAACTTCCCGCCAATCACACAAATCAATAACTTCTCACACTAATTCGTCAAGAAGAACAAAGATAATACATGTGTCAAAGAAATTATTATACATAAAACATTAATTATTTATCGATATTTGTTAAAGTTTGTTAAAAGTTTGTAATTAACGGTTTTAATGCTAATAACTTCAAACGAAAATAAAATTGAATAAGTAAATTTCGAAATAAATCCAATATAGGAAAAATAATTAAAATTTTGGAGTAATAATAACATTCGTGTTAGATCCAAGTTCGAACGCATATTCTGTATGTAAGAGCACAAAATTATTTTATTAAGGTCACTAAAAGTGTACGGAAAGCGAAATTATAATTTCGAACTTGTCTTCAGAGTAGGTCGAAGAATCCATTTCTTTTAATGTATTGGCAAGTGCTGCGCGTAGTGAAAGATGAGCTATTACCAGTTCGATTACAACACGATGTGGTGGGTTTCGGCAATGCTTGGACTTAGTAAGTCGAAACTACTATGTAAGTTAGTCATGTCACAGATGTCGAAAGAAATAAAACCTGACTGATGTGGTATGTGATCCAATGCATAAATTTAGGTGTTCAGTGCCATCATAATTGGCAGTTCATTATTGCCCCAGAGGCTCCTCTATTGGTGCTGTTTCTGGTGGAGGTGTCCCAGGATTATTGGCCAATATTTGGGGATATAATATTAGAAGGAACACGATTTCAATTGGCTTACGGGCACTGAAATAAATCAGTGGTGAAGGTTGAAAATTTGTGCCAGACCAGGACTGCAACATTCCACTTCTCTAAAAATGTCGCCTTAACCGCCTCGGCCATCCGGACACACTTCATGGTGGACCCAATCTCCAACCTGTCGCACACAATTAGCTCCCCCGTTTATTAGTGGTATTACTCATAGCACTCGCCAAGTCCCTTAGGGTTTCAGAAGATATGGTGCATCCGCACTGAAAGTACAGGGTGATTATAATTAAAGTTAAATTTTCAAACCGCTGTAGAAATAACACCACCGGTCAGAATGAAGTCAAATTGCACCGGAATATTATGATGGAAAATTTATGCCAGAAGAAAAATAAATAGCTACAAATGCAGCAATAGGTGGCACTGTAATCATCATAATTTAATAGTGGTCGACTACAAATGACAAACGAATCATACAACAATACCTGAGGTGTACGTTTGACGTACTACTCAGTTTGCATGAGTGTACAGGTGTGGTACTGGTAGTTACGTAAGCCCATCCACCACGGCAATGTCATATCATATCGGATGGGAAAAATCGCTTTTTAATTGTTCTGAGGCCAAAAACCGCATAAAAAGCATCAACCACATCGGTTTTTAATTGACCTTAGGGCAAAAACCACATAAAAAGCATAAATCAAAATCGAATCGGATTAATAATATCCGCGTGACTGGCACAAAATATGTTCAATATGCTGACCATCGTTTTCTGCAACAAACTGAAATCGAGAAACAGCATGTTCCACAACTGATCGAAGTGTTTTCCGGGGTCAAGTTCAGAATGTGTTGCGCAATGCGTGCCTTCAGTGCAGCTATGTTTGCAATCGGAACACTGAACACAACACCTTTCAGATAGCCCTACAGCCAGAAGTCAGGCGGATTAAGGTCAGGTGATCGGGACGGAAATGGAGGCTGATTGTTCTAGCATTTCCGAAATGGCGCTTCAGCAGCTTCTTAACTAGATTTGGAATGTGCGCAGGTGCGCCATCTTGCATAAAAATTATCCCATCCACACATTCCCGCTGTTGGAGATCTGGAATGACGTGGCTGCGCCAAAAGACACTCATAGTACTTACAATTGATGCTACAAGTAACAGGACCGGAAGCACCTGTCCCTTCGAAAAAATATGGCCGTATGATGATGCCATAAACCCGCACCACACAGTGACCTTCTCAGGATGAAGTGGTATTGGTTGATTTGAGTGTGGAGTTTTCGTTGTCCATATACAACTATTCTGTGTATTGACATATTCTGTCAGATGGAAGTGGGCTTCGTCTGTCCACAAAATCCAGTCATTGTCCACTTCGATGCGAGCAATAAATTCTAAAGCAAAGGTATCTCTGGCTGGCAGGTCAACCAGAAGCAATTCGTGCACATGAGTAATTTTGAATGGATAGCAAAGAAGGATGTTTCGTAAGATTTTACGCATCGTGCTCACGGATATGTCCAATGTTCGGGCAATTCTCAGTGCACTACAAGTTTGCACACCACCACTCGTCTCCTCAAACATTGCTGTGGCCTCTGCTTCCACTGACGTCAAATCAATTCGTTTCCTCCCACTACCAGATTGCACCCCAAAACAACCCGACTTTTCGAATTTCCGAATCATTTTCCGCAGACCCATGGCAGTCTTCGGACGAACGCCATTTTTCAAACCCATCAGTGTCAGGAATTTCGGCAGAGCGACGTGTGCACAGTCATCCGTATACAGCTTTACAAGCAGAGCGCGATCGTGCATTGAGACAGTCATGGCGAACGTCGTAGACGCGAAACGATGAAAAGCCGTGTAGCCGGCGTCTTTATACCAACTTCAATTGGTCGTGTGCATGAAAGGTGTTTTCATTTACGTATACTGACACATATAGCGCCATCTGTTGATCAATTTTCACACTATTTTTTTTTCTTCTGCCATATGTTTTCGCCCTTATCCGATAATATGCGGTTGACGTAATTCTGACCAGCGTTTTGAAAGTTTAACTTTAATTATAATCGCCGTCCGTTGTGGCCGAGCGGTTCTAGGTGCTTCAGTCTGGAACCGCGCTGCTGCTACGGTCGCAGGTTCGATCCTGCCTCGGGCATGGATGTGTGTGATGTCCTTAGGTTAGTTAGGTTCAAGTAGTTCTAAGCCTAGGGGACTGATGACGTCAGATGTTAAGTCCTTAGAGCCATTTGAACCATTTTTTAATTATAATCACCCTGTACATAGAGGTGTCCTTGCCCATACATACAGAGACACAAAAAAATCGCAACACCAAAAAAATAATTAATGTAGAGTTATGAAATTTGGGGAATATATTTGTCTAGGTAACATGTTTAAGTATTAACATTACAAGATCACAAGTTAATGTGAGCAGGAGATAAGCCATTGCCAATGTGAAATTCTGGCACATTAATAACCACTGTAGCTGCCAGAATGTTGAATGCAAGCACGCAAACGTACATGCAGTGTGTTGTACAGCTTCCAGATGTCATTTTATGAGATGGAGTTCCATGCCTATTGCACTCGGTCGGTCAATAGTGCGACGGTTAATGCCGGTTGTAGATGACGCCGGAGTTGCCGTCCGGTGATGTCCCATATGTGCTCGATGGAAGACGGATCTGGTGATCGACCTACTCGATACTTCCTTCAATTTCTCCAATCTTTCAGGAGAATTATGAGTATTATGATTTAACAGCAAGATAAAAGAAAAAAAATGCTTTTACTTAACAAGAAGTATGAAATGACAGGCACAGAAGCCAGGCCGAGAAGGCAACTAAAGGCGAGCGAATAGAAGGGCTATAAGGGGAAGGAAGGAGAGTCTTTGACTAATGATCATAAAAGTCCTGGTCCCGGTTTCGAACCCAGACACTGCTTAAATTTTTAATTCAAATCATCGGTAATAGCGGCCGAGGTTTTCCTTTATGATGACCATCGTTCTGTAAACGGCTTTTCCAAAGAAGGCGGAGGAGCGGAATGAGGTTGTTAACGTCGTCGTATTTATTGGCGATGAGAAAGAGAAAGAAATGATACTGCAGGTGGAACATGATACAGAACAAAGTGGTCACGCTGAGAAAGTCGATGGTGGGCTAATTACACCAGGCGCAACACGGCGCTGAGGTGAGTGGAATTGAGGCGGAAAGTGTACACAAAAAATATTCCATGGGCGTTACGGATAAATGTGTTTCTGGGCAGCAGTTTCTGTGACATTATGAACAATCGAAAGAAATGCCAACTTTGCCATAACTTCACGTGCTATCAGTACAGACCTGGACTTCCAGGCTAGGAAAAGAAAATCTTACAGAGGTAGGGTGTGCGTCACATATGGGGATCAGGAAACGGACTGAATGATCATGTAGCTTAACGTGTCAGCTATCTCACTGTAAAGTTGGTCTCACTGGTAAGTCTTCGATCGCGCGAGATAACATTCTCGGAAAGCGAACGAGACGACGAAAATTTAAAGCATAAGAATTAAAACGGCCACTGGTTTATTTAGATGAAGCCAGAATTCATACATAATTGTAATGTGAATTATCAAAGAAAGGTCTTATATACATTTAATTTTTTTGCTATGCACATTTTACATTGGTGCATAGAAATGTACCATATGAAAACGCTCTACTTGTTAGAAGCCCGTCGATGTGGCCGAGCGGTTGTAGGCGCTTCAGTCCACAACCGCGCTGCTGCTACGGTCGCAGGTTCGAATCCTGCCTCAGACATGGATGTGTGTGATGTCCTTAGGTTAGTTAGGTTTAAGTAGTTCTAAATATAGGGGACTGATGACCTCAGATGTTAAGTCGCATAGTGCTTACAGCCATTTCAACTTGTCAGAATAATGGAGTGCACGCTGTTACTAAACTTCGCCCCCCCCCCCCCTCCTGTGTTGCATTGCTCGAACGTAAACACGATGGTCCTGGCATTGCTGCCACCCTGGCTAGGCCTTCAGTTTCCTTTGCCGAGTAATAACAATGTGTACCAAGATTCACCACTCCCGGCGACCTTTCTGCTTGTATATACCGTCCAATGTGATGACTCTGTGCCATTGCTTATCTCTGAATGCAGTGAGTTGATTTTCATGTGTATTTTATTCCTAGGAGATATTACTGGATGGAAAAAATATTCACCAGTTATAGTCTAGCGATGAATTAGAGCATAGCCAGCTGTCTACTTTTACAGTGATTGTCAACGGCTGCAACGCCTGTCATCAACCCATTATTTCCCTGTGAAAATTGACACAGGGGCGGTTTCTCGCAAATCACAGGACTCTCGGAGTACCCTTGATGTGACAGAACTCGAAAAGCTCAGTACATGCACGACCTTGCAGATTCAGTGTCCCCGTGCTTTGGGCACCCGCACTCTGTTGTTGTTGTGGTCTCTGACCCAAAGACTGTTGTGCTTAAGTTCTCCACGCTACTATCCTTCGTCATCTCTGCAAACTACTGCTACTTACAGCGCTTTGAACGTGCATGCTTCACTCCCTTTCCAGATTACCTATTTCTTGATGACTCAGCTGACCCCTTCTTCCAGCTAAGTCGTGCCAATTTTTTTTCCCAATTTGGTTCAGTACCTGCTCATTAGTTATCCAGTCTAGCCTTTCATCTTCCATATTCAGCTCGAAAGCTTCAACACTCTACGTGTTTGAATTGTTTATCGTTCAAGTCTTACTTCATTCAAGCCATCGCTCCTTACAAAAGTATTTAGAATTCCTAACAAGCTTCTATTCGATGTTGACTAATTTCTCTTCTTCAGCAGTGAGGAGTTATTTTATTGCCCAAACAACAATTCCGCCAAATTTGAAATTTGTTCTCCAAAACGATTTTTGCTGGCGGTCAAATTCAAAATGTTAACGTTCATTATAAAAAATTCGTGCTATTTACGGACCGAGTATGGTGAGTGAAGAAGGCATACAGCAACGTTAGGTTTCGTTCAGCAATGGTATGATGAGTGTTCACTATAACGTCAGAATTGGCTGCCCGTTTGTGACGATTCGCTTAATGAGGCTTTAATCTGAAGACATCGGAAGGTCCGTAGCATTCACTCTTTGGTCGAAGACGGAATGTGGGAAGCTTGCTACCTTGGTCGCAAAGGCCCTGATCCAGACTCCCTACTTATGTAAAGGATACGTATCAGACCTCAGTGTAATTGATGATAAGCTGAATTATGCTAGAGATCTAAAAAACCTTCAGAACATGCCTTTACAGTAAGGATGGAATCCATTGATCCTGATGGCGAACTTCTGTCCCAGGGTCTTAGCGACCATCAGCATGAAACAGCGTGAGGAAGGGAGCACGAGGTAAATTGGACTGGCCTCAACTTACTTTCCATGCGAAGACCGTGCTCCTCTTTCACAGGAAGTAAGAAGACTGGTATACAGTTGTTTGCAGCTGACTGAACAACTGGTAGGCTGCGATGCCAGCGCCAACAACTCCTGTGGGGAATCAGCGACACCAATAGCAGAGGTGCTTACCTACTTGAAAATCTGTTGGAGAGCTACATAAATATCTAGAATAGGAGTAAGGAACCCATCTTCAGGGATGGAAGAAGGAAAGAATTCACTGACATAACTTTTGGAACCATCGTGAGGGGCAGTACGGCAAACTACGGCCTATGGTGACAGGGCCCTCCTTATCTGGCAACATGGATATTAAGTTTGAGCTTGAAATAGACTTTAAACTACAGTTTTCTTCTTCTTATTATTATTGTTATTATTATCAGTCTCCTGACCGGTTTGATGCGATCCGCCGCGAATGCCTTTCCTTCATCTCAGAGTAACACCTACCCTCAATTATTTGCTGGATGTATTCCAATCTCTGTTTGCCTCTACAGTGTTTACCAACTGCAGCTCCCTCTAGTACTATGGAATTTACTCTAAGTGATGTCTTACTATTCTGACCCTTCTTCTTGGCAGTGTTTTCCATAAATTCCTTTCCTCGCCGATCCTCTAGAGATCCTCCTCATTTCTTACCTTATCACTCTACCTAATTTTATACATTATTTTGTAGCAGCACATCTCAAATGCTGCGATTCTCTTCCGTTCCGGTTTTTCCACAGTCCATGGTTCGCTACCATACAATACTTTGCTCCAAACGTACAGTATGAGAAATGTCTTCCTCGGGGTCTATGTTTGATACTAGTAGACTTCTCTTGGAAAGGAACGCCCTTTCTGCGAGTGCTAGTCTGTGTTTATGTTCTTATTACTACGTCCATTGTAGGTTACTTTGCTGCATAGCTAGCAGAATTCCTTAACTTCATTTACTTCCTGATATAGCCAGCAGAATTCCTTAACTTCATTGCTTCGTGATCACCAATCCTGATGTTAAGTTTCTCGCTATTCTGTGGTGTGCTATTTCTGCTACTTCTTATTACTTTAGTCTTTCTTCGATTTACTCTCAATCCGTATTTTGCACTCATTAGACTGTCCATTCCATCTACAGGTCGCTTAATTATTCTTCACTTCCACTGAGGATAGTAATGTCATCAGCAAATTTTAACACTGATATCCTTTCACCTTGAACCTTTCTTTTGTTTCCGTCATTGCCTCTTAGACGTATATACTGAACAACGGGGGTGAAAACCTACATCCCTGTCTTACACCCTTTTTAATCCGAGATCTTCGTTCTTGGTCTTCCATTCTTGTTGTTCCCTCTCGGCTCTTGTTTATTTTTTATATTGCCCGTCTTTCCCTGTAGCTTAGCCACATTTTTCTCAGAAGTTTGAACATCTTGCACCATTTTACTTTGTCGAACGCTTTTTCCAGGTCGACAAATGCTATGGACGTGTCTGATTTTTCTTCAGTCTGGATTCCATTATCAGACGCAACGTCAGAACTGCCTCTCTGGTGCCTTGATCTTTCCTAAAGCCAAGCTGATCGTCATCTAACTCACCCTCAATTTCCTTTTCCATTCTTCTGTATTTTATTCTTCTCAGTAACTTGGATGCATGAGCTGTTTAGCTGATCGTGCCATAATTCTCGCACTTGTCGTCTCTCGTAATTGTGTGAATGATGTTTTCTCGAAAGTAAGATAGTAATCACCAGTCTGATACATTCTACACATCAGAGTGAATAATCGTTTTGTTGCCACTTCCTCCCAATGATTTTAAAATTTCTGGTGAAATTTTACCTACACTTCTGCCTTATTCTTGCTTAAGTCTTCCAAAGCTTTTTTAAATTCTTATTCTAATACTGGATGCCCTGTCTCTTCTATCTCGACTCCTGGTTCTTCTTCTATCTTGTCATTCAGACAAGTCTTCCCCCTTAGAGAGGCCTTCAATGTAATCTTTCCACCCATCCGCTCTCTGCTCTACATTTAATAGTGGAATTTCCATTGCACTCTTCATGTCACCTTCCTTGCTTTTAATTTCACTGAAGGCTGTTTTGACACTTGTATACGCTGAGTCAGTCCTTTCGACAAACATTTCTTTTTTGCCTTAGCTTCTCTGCTCTTCCTATTCATTTCATTCCTAAGTGACTTGTATTTCTGTATTCGTGAATTTCTCTAAATGCCTCTGAGCACTATGGGACTTAATATCTATGATCATCAGTCCCCTAGAACTTAGAACTACTTAAACCTAACTAAGCTAAGGACATCACACACATCCATGCCCGAGGCAGGATTCGAACCTGCGACCGTAGCGGTCACGAGGTTCCAGACTGAAGCGCCTAGAACCGCACGGCCACAACGGCCGCCTTGAATTTCTCTGAACACTTTTCTAATTTCCCCTTTAATCGATCAAGTGAAACATACCATGCATACCGTGGCCTTTAGAAATCATAGGATAACAGACAGGGGTTCATGTAGGAAAGACCTAAACTCACGTTTACCTGAAGTTAAAACTTCGATAATAAATAAGTATAATCTCTGCACTTATATCTGTGCGTTAATTAAAAAATTATGATAAAAATATAATTTGATTCAGTTATGTCATGAATTATCCTGTGCATTACAGGGCAAGATCCGTTATGTCATTTCCTTTCGTATAGCGTAAGTAAATGTATTTGTGCATCAAAACTTCCCAAATTCTAGCTGCGTTAAATTTGTATTAACCAGAAAGTTTCGAGGATGGCTTTCATATAGTACATATTGGCACCTAGGTTTATTTTGTATTATTTGTTATATATGCTATATAAGGTGACAGGGGTATAAGTACAGATATTTTTATTGGTGTCTGAGGATAGAGTACTGAACAACATTTTATCAGTGTTTACTTCATTTGCAGGCTAATAATGTTTTTAGCTTCTTTAGTACCCCTGGGCAGCAGGTCAGGGTTTGAAGTGTGGAGGCGTGGATGCAGAACGGCTGGTCTGTACTGACAGGAATAGGCCACTTAGTGATGCAGTGGTGCAGAAAACATCAGACAGTACGTTATATGACGTGTCTGCAGGAAGACTGTTGGACATAGAGAAAAAAACAACTAACACACTGAAATGGGTACATATTAAGGTACCAACGGTCAGAGTATCTGCAATTGTACCCTTAACAATTGTATATTCCTGCGATTAGCTTTATTTGGGAGTTCCATTTTAAGTAACTTCGTGTGCGTAGTCCCTAGTGTGGTTGCTTCCAGTAATTGTTAGACAGTCGTGTAATCATACATTAAAAGGAATGGATTTGCACCTATTCATGTGTCACACGAAACACTTGTTCATGCTGAGAGTCAACTGCCATTTCCTACACCAAGCGTCAATGAAATTAGCACTTGATTCTAAACATAAACAAATGTTTCGGGTTGCACACAAATGGTGAAAATCCATCGCTGTTATTATATGATTGCACGATTGTCGAACAATTACTGGAGGCATTCACAGTTGGAGTATGCAAATGGAACTATTCAAAGTGGAACGCCAACATAAAACTAATAGCAGGAACGTCACATACCAGACGGAGATTCATTGGAAAAATCCTGAGGAAGTATAGTCCACACACGGAGAACAATAACTTACATAGGCCCCGTTCAACCGGTGCTTGAATATCGTTCCCCAATCTGGGACCTTATCAGATAGGGTCGAGAGAGGAAATATAAAAGATCCCAAGAAGAACGACGTGTTTTGTCGCAGGGTCGCTTAGTAACCAGGAGTCATGGAGGTGATTAACCAACCCCAGCGGCACATGCTACAAGGGAGGCATTGTGCGTCACGGTGTGGTTTACTGTAAAACTCCGAGCGCGTAAATTCTTAGAAGAATGGACCAACGTTTCAGTTCCGCTAACAACGTTGTTTTCGCCATTTTTACTCGAAGTTCGAAGATTTATCGTGAAAAACTTACAACAAATTTAGGGTTCAAAGTACTGGACATCGCTGGCCACTATTTTCTCATATCTTTCGGGCAACATATGAATTCCGTGGCGGAAGAACTGGAAGTCTTTTGATAAGTTCCACGAATCGATCCAAGTTTGCACTCGTTCCTATAACGAGCGATGTTGGTCAGCCAGGCAGTATTGCCATTGGTCGAAAAAGGTCATAGACAGAGAGAGCAATGTCCTGAAGTATACGGCGGTTTGGGTATTACTTCCCATTTCAATGTTTCCCAGTAGATTTTGATGGATTTTGTGACACGGAGTCGAGCATTTTCATGTTGAAAAATCACCTTTCATGTCTGTGTCTGTACTACGGTCGTTTGTCTTTCGTGCTCGGCTCAAGCGCATCAACTACTTTCGATAATGTTCTCCTGTTTTGTTTCGGTTGGTTTCAGTAGCTTCCAAAACCTTCTGTCTTCCACCACCATGTCATCAACGTAAAGTTACTGTTCTGGATTCGTTGAAACATTCTCTGCACATTCTTTCACTAATAGGTGCCGCACCATAGGTGCTACTATAGTTGTAGTATTTTGTGAGCTACAGCCGGAATCTTTCAAAAATCCCTACAAAACAGTGGCCCTGACTAACAATAACCTATACCTTCCATGAATCAATTACCTCACAAAGAACTTCGTTATTCGAACTACTGCAATACAGCGAGCACCAATAATGCCAGCTAAATAAAAGATTCAAACTACTGAAGGCATTAACTACTGATAGGCATAGTCACAAATGAAACATTTTGATAGAGAACAAACAATGTATTAACCTTCATAATGTTCCAAAGTTATTATTATTATATATATATATATAATATCCAGTATTACAAATTTACTCTTTCTGATAGACACACGTCCAGATCGTCCGCACTCGAAATTCTGCCATCTCTCTCTCCACATCCACCACTGCTGGCGGCTCATCTCCAACTGCGCAACGCTACGCGATGTTCACATCCAACTGTCCAACACTTATTTTTTTTGGGTCATCAGTCTACTGACTGGTTTGATGCGGACCGCCACGAATTCCTACCCTGTCCTAACCTCTTCATCTCAGAGTAGCACTTGCAACCTACGTCCTCAATTATTTGCTTGACGTATTCCATCTCTGTCTACACTACAATAGCAAATATTCCAACAATGCAAACCAGCCACATACTTCACACAGCACAGTCAGTGATTTTCATATAGAGCGCTACGTGGCGTTACCAACCTAAGAAGCCTACTTACAAAACTAACCTCCAGTAGACACCGCATTTACTTCCAAAGTGTGCAACAGATGTAGACACAGCCGGCATCAGGGCCAAATTAAAGCCTCGACGCAAGATACGTGAGAGGTGTCCCCTAATCACGCAGGGAATGGAACGGCGCGCTTTTTGTCCGGTACGTCCTCCAGTGTGCGGCAGCGGAGGCGGTGTTCGGAACGGTCGGGACGTGAGCGCTGTGGCATCGGAGCCGCCAGCCGGTCGCGCCATCAGCGCTCATTAAGATAATCGTGTTACGTTTTAATTACAAGGCTAATCTGAAATGCATCTGCTGCCGGCTGCCGGCGGTCGATATTACAGATGCGTTGATAGCCGCGAAATGATGGCCCGGCGAGCTGCGCCGCCTAATCTGTGTGTTCTCACGGGCCGGCCGCCTATTACCAGCGTCAATATTTAGCCGCGTACACGGGGACGGGCGCCGTACTCCGCCCACCGCGCGGCCGCGGGCGCCTCGCCTCGCCACAGCTCGCCTCTAACTGCTGTCAGTCTCACACCTACTCCCGCCCACTCCCACTCGTTTTCTTCTTTGCACTCTCTGTACTCTTCAGACTTTCCACGTGAGGTGGCTACACCACGTTTTCGGTAAAGGTCATTAGACATGGAGCACGAGCTATGAATGCGGTAGGAAATTGGCCGTGACATTTTAAAGGGATCTTCCCGTCATTCATCTTTAGCGATTTTCGAAAATGACGGAAAACCTAAATCAGGCTAGAGTGACAGGGATTTGAACCATGGATGTGGGTGTAATGTCTTACAATAGAGCCACTTCACTCGTTATAAGTTGAGAAGCAACACAGACATAGAAATAAATATGGATTAAATTAGGAAAAGATCAATGTTCGACGGACACATGCATAGAATGAGATCTAGCAGAGTGACAAGAGAAACTCCATAACACTTTAAAAAAATGAAAATGCAACATTAATTGTCTCGGGAAATTATATGGAGGTCTAGAAGAAGTTAGTATGAATAAGGAAAAAATTTAAGGTTAAACCAAAATAAGAGGTGAGAAGGCTCCCAAGACGAAATACTTCCAAGTGGCAGGGAATAATGAGCAGATTTAGAAAGAAGATATAAAGAACACCTAGTAGGTAGAAAAAAAGAGCGAATATACACAATTCTACTTTTGCTGAACACCCCCTGATAGGCAGTCACACGCCAAAACATTTAGAAGACACTGTTATCCTACACAGAGAAGGCAAAGGGCGTAGATTAGATCTGTGGGAAGAGTTAAAAATTTTCAAACTTCTTGAGCTCAAGGACGGTAATATACTGAACGACCAGTTGCACCTTGCTTGTAGACAATTTTTCGAAGACTTTAAACCTGTACTGTTTTCGGTATAGCATTAATGCTGGTAACCTTAATGGTTTATTGCCTCAGGAAGCTATGATGCACCTTCAGTGCTTTAAGCTCACTACCCCTTATGTAATGGTGGTTTTGTCACGATGTGTGTTTGCTATTACATCGGTCTTTATGTGATTTTGCCTGGCTCTAAAATTTTGTTTTTCCTGTGAATGTGTATTAACAGGATCGTGTACCAGTGTTCGTAATTCTTTCTCGACAAGAACCATTACTGTCAATTTTAGAGTTCTGACATGTATACCGTTTGTGGGCTTCACTAATATAGTAATGTAATTTTTTATATTTTAGCTCTATATGCCACTAGGCGTAAGTTTCTCGGCGTAAGCGCCACCTGCCTTTTTTATGTGTACCTACATTATTTGTACCAATGCTCCCATACTGTTATAACGGAAGTATTAATTTCCTTCCTTTTTTATTGTTACTCTACCTAAGGATGTTATTAATACTGATGATTTACAAGTTGCCTTTGTACGCCAATTGGCACATGTTTCTCGGCACGAGCGCCACCTGCCCTGTTTTCATAGTAACTACGCTCGCCGATTACACTCAGTCGGTTGTGAACTCTGCAAGATCCATGAGCTATTTTATATTAACGTGACAAACCCTAATTTTAGGGCTATATTTTATTTTTGACACATGGATCTATGCCGACAATTGTAAAAACGGCGATGGTACGTTAGTCCTTACTAATGTCAGATTCTAAGTAGCAGTCGTCGTTATCATTGTTCTGTAATTTGTTTTAAAATTTATTTTTGGCTTACAAGTTTCATACTTTTCTAATGTAAGCTATGATGTTCAGTGCCCTTAGGTTACTTTCTGAAGAAGACAAATTTATATTTGTGGAAACCTAGGTAAAGAATTTCTTTATCCATTGCAACTGGTCAGCTGTTTCTAATTTTATTACGTGAAACCGTTGCTGTTGTGCAGCTATGTTTAAAATATAGAAGAAGAAGAATTAATTTTACTAACGATGAAAAGTGACTGCTGAAGAACTATTTTTAAATATTTTATTACATATAAATTGAAACTCAAGAATAGCCATCTACATCTGACAAATGTCCTCCATTCTGAGTAAGCCTTTGTTGAAGTCTTGGCCGGAAATTTACCATGGGCTCTCGCAGCATCTTGACAGTTGTTGGCGCTATTTGTTCCACATTACGCTGTTGGAGAAATTAGATGTTGTGTATGCATATGCGTGAGATTGATTTGGGGTATCGTCATAAAAACATTTGCAGCCTAAATCGAGTGAGCAACAGGGCCAAGAAATATCGGCATTAAGAGAGATGTCACGACCTCGGAACAAAGTTTTCTCAGCATTCTTTGAGATTCTTACAGCATGACTTGTACACCCCTCTCGTTTGAAAAAGGTGTGATCATTCAGCAGGCTGTGGTACATTATGAATCATTTCAATGTATCAACCAGAATTAATAGTTACTGCATTAGCAGCTTCATTCTCCAAAAAAAAAAAAAAAAAAAAAAAAAAAAAAAAAAAAAAAAAAAGAATGGATCAGTCACTCCACTTGCCAAAACTGCGTACCACATTGTGACTTTTTCAGCATGACGGGGCTACTAATGTGGTAAACGAGGGTATTCCCAGCCCAGTAATTAAAAGACAGGAATCATGGGAGTGAAGTACGCCTCGACACTCATCCATATGTTTTTCACTTGGGTGTCACCAACATCTACTAGCATATTCTCATAGAATTGGCTTCAATGCTGATAGTCGCCCGGAGTAAGACGCTGCACAGTGTGAAGCGTGTAAGGTGAAAAGTAAGGACTTTATGGAGAATTCTTCTTTCCGATGTATATGTCAATGCGAAGAGCACGCTGTCTGGCTGATGGACATCGACATAAGACTGTCGCCGTCGAACAGCTGTGATTTTTTCAGGCACACGAATGGTGTGTATACTCCACTTTTTTGTACGTCGATCGATTTCACCTGATATTACTTGCCCAAGTTCTAATCGAATTATCTGCTAGACCATGTTGCTTAGACGGTATGTTAAAATAACGTCGGAAGCCACATCGCATTTTCACTAAACTCTTGCCATTTTGATAATATACTTTCACCTCGTAGATACGTTGTACACCCGACTAACGACCCATTGCAACTAAACGGTAGACCGTAAACCTGACTAACGATCCATTGCAACTAAACGGTAGGTTGTGCAGATGTTGGTGGCTAGAAACCTTACTCACCACCACCTCCCATTGCGCCCTACCGACACCTAAAATCATCCTTTTTTACTGGCGACCCTGTAACTGACTGTCTGGTCAGATTCCTGATATTGCTAGACTTTGCAACCAAAAGCTTTTGGTTCGGGTGATGATAGCGAAAAAAACTACACATTTTCGAAAAAAAACTTTACCTAATTGGCCTTTACGGATTAATTGAAGAAGCTCTTGAACATTAATGTTCAAGTCCTTCCTATGTAGCAAATTACAGTGTTGCTACGTGTATTTGCAACTTACTAGACAGAATTTTGAGCTGCTATGAACAGCATAGTGAACGCATTATCATATCCAAGAGAGACACAAATATCCAGCACAGTAGTACAGTTTTATATGTCTATCACATCCACAGATGGTGCAGAAATTGAAACAATATTTGACGGGATGAAACAAATTATTCAGGTGGTTAAGGAAGAAGAAGATTTAATTGTATTGGTGAACTGGAACTCGATACTAGGAAAGTACGAGAATGAAGCGAAGGAAAAATAGCAGGCGAACATGGAATGGGAGAAAGGAATGAAATTCGAATTCCCATGGTAGAATTTTGCTTTGCCAACACTTGGTTGAAGAATCATTAAAGAAGGTTATTTTCGTGGAAGAAACATGAAGCAACGGCAAGGTTGAAATAGATCATATGATGGTAAAACGGAGATTCAGAAACCAGATTTAAACCGCAAAATCATTCCAGGAGCAGATCTGGCTTCGGGGCATAACTTGTTGATAACCAATTTCAGATTAAAACTTTTGGAATGCAGTAAATTAAGGAGATGAGATCTGGATGGACTCACAGAATTTCTGATGGATGAGAGTTTCGATAGGCAACATGAGGCGACGATTGATCGAAAGAACGACAAGGTAGACAATAGAAGACCAACGAGTAGCTTTGACAAACCGTATAGTGAAGGCAGGAGGCGATGAAATAAGGGAAAAGACAAGACCCAGTGAAAATATTTGAATAAGATATGAGGCACTAAATTTAATTGACGAAAGAAGAAAATATAAAGATATAGAAAAATGATGCAGCCAACAGGGAATACAGACGTACAAATGTGTTACTGACAGAAATATGGAAAACGAGGAACGGCTATTGGAGAAATATAGACCTCTAGATAATTGCATAACTGTAGGAAATAGATGGTGTCTATAGGAAAATTAAAGAAACCTTTGACGAAAAGAGAAGCACTTGTATGAATGTCAATAGCTCAGATAAGAAGCCAATAGTAAGCAAAGGGGTGGGGAATTGAAAGATGGAAGAACGCATATGTGGTCTATACGAGGTAAACGAACTACAAGACAATATTATTGAAAGAAAAGAGAAAGTAGAGGAATAGAATTTAACCTACGCGCTGAAATACTTAAGCATGAATACTGCCTCTGTAATGCACTACATTCCCTCGGATTTATTGTGATACCTGGGAGAAAACATAACAAACTACTCCGCTTGGTATGTAAGACGCATGAGAAAGACGAAATACAGCCAGAATTAAAGAAAAATATAATAATTCCAGTTTCGAAGAAGCCATCTGCTAGCAGTTGTGAATACTATCGCGCTATAAGTTTATTAAGTTATGATTGTAACATACTGACTAACATTATTTACTGAAGAACGGAGAAATCCCCTCATTGCCTATATTCGTTTATTTGTTATATACTCCTTGCTTCCTCTGTCTGCCGTTGTGCTGCTTCCAAGCTATCAGAATTTCATCATGGTGTTTGATTCTACAGCATGTAATGTATGGAGGATGCCCGGAGAGAGTATATCATCCACACAGTTTTTCTTCATCTGAGAAGTATGGTGCTGGTTTTTTAATGATTTAATCGGCTGCATCCTTGTTTTCCGTGTGAACCATGGTCTCACTGAAAGGAAAGTAGGCCTACTACGTAGGGCTTCAGTGCCATATTGGGTGACTACGTTCATTCAATGGTGCCGACAATGTTCCCAGCTGAGGTTGCATATTGCAAGATATTTAACACGTGGCTAATGTCGAACACTGTGTAGCGTATCCCTTACAAACTTTTAGGTGTGAGTATTTGGAGTAAGTGTCCAGTTTTGATACTGAATGGGCAGCGATTTATGTTTATTTGAATCTGACATGATAGAAGAAGGCTCCTCTTGTTATTTGACCCGATCTACCAGTGGCGTAAGGGTCGACGAAAGACGGCATTCCTGATAGGCCCATAGACTAGCCGTGCTCTCTTTTGCCTGGAATGGAGAGATGACTGTGATTTTCACTAATTCGCTTAAAGTTCGTTGACAGCGAGTTTCAGAGTGCGTGATACATATTGTTGCCTGAGTTTGCTGGGCTCATCTAAGTGTAGAAGATTTTCTGGCAACAGCAGATGTTCTCTCAGAAACTTTAAGTGTGAAATTGCGTTAAATCCTGCAAGTAGGCAGAACTTTTCAGATTAGAGCTGTTAGTGGGAGAGATGAGATGGGAGAGCTTGACAAATTTGTTTGAAAAGTCCTAATGTTTAAAACATCTGGGAATCTCTTTTATTGTGGAATCTATGAGGCGTTAAGGCAAGTCTCCTGCACTTAGGAATCATCGTGAGCGCTTTGGGGCGCTTGTGTTACATGTTTCTAACCATCGTGAGCCCTCTGGAGCACATGTTTTTGAAATTAGGGATCCACAATGGTCAATGGTCGAGAAGTAATTCTGCGAGTACAGAAAGCTTCCAAGGACATGCAACTGCGTTCCTGTGTTTGGACGTGGAGCAATTTTTCCCAAATTTTTTGTATGCGAATGTTACTACTTAGCGTGTGAGTACTTACGAGATAGGTCCGTGGTGGCCTTATCTTAGACTCTGTAAGTATAAACTAGCTTAACGTGGTGCTTACGAAAGAAAGCGACTTGGTGAGGTGTAATGAAAGTGAATAAATTGTATTTTTATTGTGTTATTTCTCGTGGGAACTCGAAATGAATCGATTCTGGCATGACTTTTTTCTTTCAGAAGTCTCCTGCCTGGTTTGAATTCTTTTTCTGTACAAACATCTTCATCTCAGAGTACTCTTGCAACTTATGTTCTCAGCTATTTGCTGGATATATTTCAATCTCTGTTTCCCTCTACAGTTTTTAGCCACTACAGCTCCCTCTAGTACCATGGAAGTTATTTTATGATGTCTTAATAGATATCCTACTAACCTGTTCCTCCTTTTTGTCATTGTTTTCCATGTATTCCTTTCCTCGCCGATCCTCCGAAGATTCTCCTCATTCCTTACCTTATCACTCTAGCTAATTTCCAAGCAAAAGCTTCTATTCTCTTCTGCTCCGCTTTTCGCCCAGTCCATGTCTCACTGCCGTACAATGCTGTGCTCCAAACACACATTCTCAGAAACTTCTTCCTCAAATTAAGACCCATGTAAGATACTAGTAGAATTCTCTTGCAGGAATGCCCTTTCTGCCAGTGCAAGTCTGGTTTTTGTCTCTTCCTTGCTAAGTCCCTCATGAGTTATTTTGCTACCTAGCTAGGAGAATTATTCAACTTAATCTCCTTCGTGATCACCAATTCGGATATTAAGTTTCTCTCTGTTCTCATTTCGGCTACTTCTCATTACTTTCGTCTTTCTTCGATCTACTCTCAATCCATATTCTTTACTCATTAGACTGTTCATTCCATTCAACAGGTCCCGTAATTCTTCACTTTCACTGAGGATAGCAATGTCATCAGCGAATTTTAACATTGATACCCTTTCATCTTGAAACTTTCTTTTATTTTCGTCATTGCTTCTTCGATGTGTATACTGAACAACAGGGGTGGAAACCTATATCTCTGTCTTACACCCTGTTTAATCCGAGCACTTCGTTCTTGGTTTCCCACTCTTGTTATTCCCTCTTGGCCCTTGCACATATCGTATCTTACCCGTATTTGCCTATAGCTTAGCCATATTTATCTCAGAATTTTGAACATGTTACACCATTTTACACTGTCGGACGCTTTTTGCAGGTCGACAGATTCTATGACCATGTCTTAATGTTTCTTTAGTCTTTCTTCCATTATCAACAGAATTGCCTCTCCGGTATCTTTACCTTTCCTACACGCAAACTGATCGTCGTCTAACATATATTCAATTTTCTTTTCCATTTTTCTGTATATTACTCCTGTGAGGAACTTAGATGCATGAGCTGTTAAGCTTATTGTGCGGTAATTCTCGCACTTTTTGGCTCTTGTAATCTTTGAATTGTATGCAAGATGTTTTTCCGAAAGTCTTTTGGTACATCATCAGTCTCATACATTCTGCACACCAACGATGGAATGTTATCTGTCCTTTCTGTCTTATTTGATTTTAAGTCTTCCAAAGTTCTTTTAAACTATTATTCTAATATTGGATCCCCTAGCTCTTCCTTATCGACTCTTGTTTCTTTTTATATCACGCCACTGGATAAGTCTCCCTTCTCTTAGAGGCCCTCAGTGTACTCTCTCCATAAATCCGCTCTCTGCTATACATTTAACTGTGAAATTTACATACACTCTTAATGTTACCTCCCTTGCTTTTATTTTGACCGATGGTTGATCTGAATTTTCTGTATATTAAATCAGTCCTTCTGACAGTCTCTTCATTTTCGATTTCCACACTCTTTTCAAGCAGCTATTTCGCCTTAGCTGCCTTGCACTTCCTATTTACTTCATTCCTATGTGGCTTGTGTTTCTGCATTCCTGAATTTCCCTGAACTTTTTGTATTTGCATTTTTCGTCGATCAGCTCAAGTATTTCTTCTGTTACCCGTGGTTTCCTCGCAATTATCTTTCTTGTACCTACGTTTTCTCTCCAACTTCTGATTGCCTGTGATATCTTTCATTACGCTTGTGTTTCTTACAGAGCATTATCTATTAACATCTCAAATTTATGCAGAACTCAGTTAGTCTTTCTCCTCTCTCATTCCTGCTACCAAGCCCATATTCTCCCGTAACCCTTTCTTCTACTCTTCCCCCTACAACTGCATTCCAATCCCCCACGGCCATTAGACATTAATCTCCCTCCATGTACCTATTCAGTATCCCCATATACTTTCTCTACCGCTTCATCTTCTGCTTGCGACGTCGCACGTATGCCTGAACTGTTGTTGTCGGTGTTGGCTTGATGTCGATTGTGATGAGAACAACCCTATCACTGTTATGAATAACTCTCTATCCTGCCTTCCTACTCATAACAAATCCTAGTCCCGTTATACCATTTTCTGCTACTGTTGATATTACCATATACTCGTCTGATCAGAAATCTTTGTCTCCTTGCAATTTCACTCAAAAAATGGTTCAAATGGGTCTAAGCACTAAGGGACTTAACGTCTGAGGTCATCAGTCACCTAGACTTAGAACTACTTAAACCTAACTAACCTAAGGACATCACACACATCCATGTCCGAGGCAGGATTCGAACCTGCGACCGTAGCAACAGCGCGCTTTCGGGCTTAAGTGCCTAGAATCGCTTGGCAACAGCGGCCGGCTCCATTTTACTTCTCTGACACCCACTATATCTATATTAAGTCTCAGCATTTCCATTCTCAAATTTTCTAGCTTCCTTACCGCGTTCAGAATTCTAACATTCAATGCCCCGGTTCTTAAAACGTTAACTTTTCGTTGGTTATTCCTTCTTTTTCTCAAGGTCATCCCCCATTGGCAGTCCCTTCCCGGAGATTCGAATGAGGGTCTAGTCCAGAAACGTTTGCCAACGGATCATCATGACACTTTTTCAATTACAGGCCTCTTTAATGCAGGTCTTTAATGCAGTGGTTTCCATTCCTTTTTGCGTGCTCATGTCGTTGATCATTGCTGATTCTTCCGCTTTTTAGGGGCAGTTTCCCACCCTAAGGTCAAGTGAGTGCCCTGAACCTCAGTCCACTCCTCTGACCTCTTTGAAAAGGCCATGGCAGAACTAGGTGATTTTTTTATGCAGGAAGCCTATGGCCGCCTTTGCTGATACTTTGTATTCAATATTTAAGCAGTGAAGAAGTTCAGATCCGGGACAGAGGACTTTTTGATCACAGTCAAAGGTGCTACACCGAGACCTACGTTGCTGTGAGACGTTATCTTGAGTTGCTTGTGGAGATTTCTACGGAATTTACAAGAAACAGTTTGAGGGTGGTGCTTTACCGTTAACAGCGTACGTTTTCCAACGTAGTGGTTCGATCGGGTGATATAGAGTGCAGCTACATCGCTACAGGGACCTCCTTTCAATCATCGTACGACCGTCGAAACGGCGGATATTGGGATAACCAATCACAGAATAGAAAAGTAATTACAGTCGCTCAGCAGTGGATAGGTATCAGAGCCGGATACCTATAAGATACTACAAAAATTATGCAAAAGAACTTGGTCACCTTCTAGAAGCAGTTTATCATAGATCACTGCAGCAATGAAAGATACCTAGCGACTGCAAAAAAGTGCAGGTCATTCCCGTTTTCAAGTAGAGTTGTAAGAGAGATGCACGTATTTATAGGGCTATATCGTTGACGTCAATATCTTGTATAATCATGGAACATATCTTGTGCTCAAAAATAGTGACTTTTTGAGAATGAAAATCTATAAAGATCAACACGGATTCCTGAAAAAAGGATCCTGCGAAACTCAGCTCGCTCTGTTCGTCGAAGAGATCGATAGGGCTAAAAGTAGACAACGGCACTCAGATTGATGCAGTGTTCCTTGACTTCAGGAAGGCATTTGGACAACGTTCCACACTGCTGGTTAGTGAAAATAATACGAGCTTAACCAGTATCCAACCAGATTTGTCACTGGATTCAACGCTTCCTTGCAGTCAGAGCTCAACACGTCGCTGTTAACGGAACGAAACCGACAGATCTAAAGGCAGCTTCCGCAGTACCTCAAGGAAGTGTGGTAGGACCGTTACTGTTTACAAAGTAAGCATAAATGATATAGTAGAGAGCGTCTGAAGCTCTTTAAGACTGTTTGCAGATGACGCGGCTGTTTATAAGAAAGTAGCAACGCCAGAAGACAACATCGATTTGTGGAATGACCTGCAGGGGATTGAAGTATGGTGCAGCCTCTGGCAGTTGACCCTGTACGTAAATAAATGTAACGTATTGGGCACATATAGCAAAAGTAATCCAATCCTGTATAACTGCACTATTGATGACAAATTGTTGGAAACAGTATCTAACGTGGGATATCTAAGAGTAACTATCCAGAGCGACCTTAAGCGGAAAGACCACATAAAACAAAAGAGTAGGAGAAGCAGATGCCAGACTGAGATTCATAAGAAGTACCTTAGGAAAATGCAACTCAACCACAAAGGAGTGGCCGAGTTGTTCTAGGCGCTTCAGTCCGGAACCGCGCGACTGCTACGGTCGCAGGTTCGAATCCTACCTCGGGCATGGATGTGTGTGATGTCCTTAGGTTAGTTAGGTTTAAGTAGTTCTACGTTCTAGGGGACTGATGACCTCAGATGTTAAGTCCCATAGTGCCCAGAGCCATTCGAACCGCAAAGGAAGCGGCTTATGTATCGTTCATCAATCTTGGATCCTTATAATAGATGAGATAGGGGAGATCCAACGAGGAGCGGGGCGTTTCGTCACGGGATCATTTAGTCAGCGCGAGAGCTTCACAGACATGCTCAACAAACTCCAGTGGCAGTCTCTACAAGAGAAACGTTGTGTATCACGGAGAGGTTTACCATTGAAATTCGGAGAGAGCATTTTCCAGGCAGAGACGGACAGCACATTACTTCGTTCCACATAGATCTCACGAAATGATCAGGACGTGAAAATTCGAGGAACTGGAGGTGATACAGAGGTTCCCCGACAATAACTTCTCCCATGCGCCATGCGTGAATGGAGCACTGTAAGGGGCGGTCAGAAGCACCCTCCGCTTTTGATTATGATGTAGGACCTAACTGGCTAGACGTGGCAATCTTGTCTCACGGATCAAAACTTGTCTCGCAACCATTATCAACCTTGTAAGCAAGTGATACAAGACCAACAAATCGGCATCCACCGATGGAAGTTTCCTTAACTTGCCAAAACTCTTAGACGTTGCACTGTTGGGCTCACACGACACACATCACCAGAAGTGTGTATTCCAGGTTCGGACGCCAGTTCGTTCGAGGCCATTGCATCAGGTAGGACGTTGAGGTTTCGGCTGGGTTCATAACGATAAAGGCCCTAAGCTGCATAATCACCTGATTTCCATATGACTGATACATTCCACTCTGCACTGAAAAAAGAACCTATTTCAGTATATCTCAAGGATTTTAAGAAAGATAAATCTATCAAAGATGCTATCATAGATGTAACTGAGAATGTTAGAAACAACTTTAAAAGTAAATATGTAGGAATATTATGGGTTCAGCAAAGGTTCTGACTGTGGACGTCATAAAATATTAGCAGAAATCATACAATGTAGGCTTTCACGGCCGGTGTTGTGTTCAGTTAAAACTTTCGGGCTGAAAGGACGTGGTCGATATATAAAATGTTAGATATGTACGGTATAAGAGGTAAGGCAGGATACTGGATCCTATCACACCTGTAAAACAGGAGCCAATATACAAAAAAATACGAAAACGGAGAGACAACATGATCTGAAGCAAGAATTCTACTCCTCTGTCCCATACGGATCTATTGCTGTCCATTTTATACGCAAAACAAAAAAATCTCAAATACTGTTAGTTATGGCAATATGGTTACCTATGCACATGATACAACTGTACTATTCAAGCATAGTAACACACAAAATCTTGAAATCAAAGCCAACTTCGAAGTAAATAATGCTATCCAAAATTTTGATGAAATAAATTTGCATAATAATAATACTAAAACATTCTGTTTAAATGTCAGACTACAAAACCAGCACATTTACATAGAAGATCGCATAGTAGAAAACTTCTTGCAATAACTGTCGATGATAATGTAAATCTGGATAAGCTCATATAATACACAAGTGTAAGACATAGTTCAAACCTGTATGTCCTGCATAAACTCAGCTACCTGAAAGACAAAAATATTATGAAAATGACATATTATGCTCTAACATATATCACGTTAAGTTATGACGTAAGTTCGGGGGAGGAACCACAAAAAAAGGAGCGAATCATGTAGGCCAGCATTTAAAAGCCATAAGATACTGACAACATTGTATGAACTGATACGCTGCATAAAATTCAGCTACATTCCTGATACTCAAGATTTCGAGACGCGACATAGCAGTGAGACAGGTAACGGAACTTGAGAGAGATAAACAATAAGAAGGCTTCCAAAAATCTCTGAAAACATTTTTTAAAGAACAGTGTTTCTATAGGGTAAATGACAGAATTGGAGAGAAGAGGAGTTTGCGGCACAACTTGACTAGAAGAAGGGATCGGTTGGTAGGACATGTTCTGAGGCATCAAGGGATCACCAACTTAGTACTGGAGGGCAGCATGGAGGCTAAATCTCTTAGAGGGAGACCAAGAGATGAATACACTAAGCAGGTTCAGAAGGATGTAGGTTGCAGTAGGTACTGGGAGATGAAGAAGCTTGCACAGGATAGAGTATCACGGAGAGCTGCATCAAACCAGTCTCAGGACTGAAGACCACAACAACAACAACCGTACAGTATAAGACAAATTGCAACATTGCAACGTAATACTCTATACAAAAAATGAGATGTTGCTTACATAACCCCAAAATATGTTGATAAAAAAGAGAAAGAAACTCACAATATACACTGGTGACCAAAATCGAAGCAACAAACCCTAGTTTCCCCATCCTATGTCTAATTCACGATGTAGTCATACAAACTGTCAACAGATGTCCGTACGATCGTGTTGTACATTCAAGATGGCATTCCGGTCAACGGAAAATCACGCCAACGATGGCGTCAGAGCACCTATCAAACAGGTTAGTATTTGCCGGGTTGTCCCACATCCACAGTCGCTGTGTACACAATCATAGACGGTGCAGTATGGCACAGAGATTACGCCTACCAGACTCTCTGCGGTGGAGGACCATAGGAAGAATGGAAGCAGCCAGTTACAAACTGATGTGGCCCGATGGCTTAATGTGAATGGTTCTGTTGCTTCTCGGGTGTAGTGACAATTTATAGAGACAGAAACTGTATTACGAAGACCAGGACAGGACAGATCACGTATTGCATCATAAAGAGAGGACCGTTATTTGGCTGTAAGGGCTCTACGGTACAGCCTTAATACTGCACGCCAATTGGCATCTGACCTCGCAGTATCCACTGGATGTGTTTTATCGAGGCAAACGACGTACAGAAGACATCAGCAGACTGGCCTTTACTGTCGGACACGTCTTCACAGAAGGGAACGTCTAGAGGGGAGCTGCAACGTGCCACCTGGACGGTAGAACAGTGGGCCAATGTTCTTTTCACAGATGAGTCCCGATTTGGTCTGGAGAGAGATTCACGGCAGATTCGCATCTGGAGGGAAAGTGTAACACGATTTAGAGAACGAAACATTGTGGAAAGAGACTGATATCGAGGAGGATCCCTAATGATGTTGGCCAGGATTATGTTGACCACTCGAACACCTCTTCATGAATTTGTATGGGTGAATCGGCAAGGTTTAACTGTTGTCAGGTATCGTGACGATATCTTGGGGTCTCATGTGCGGTTGTTACCAGATGCTGTGGTCCCAGACTTCTAGTGATGGACGATAATGCTCGACTTCATGGAGCACAGGTGGCTGATGTTTTCTTGGGAACGGAAGTTACTGCTGGGCGTGGCTTGCTCGCTCTCCTGGTTTGAATCCCATAGACCACGTCTGGGATGCTCTAGGAGACGGGCTGCATCGAGTCAGCGTCCACGAACCACTCTCCAGGACTAACGAGCAGCTCTGCAGGAAGAATGGGCGTTATTGTCTCGTCATAAGATTGATGACATCGTTCACAGCATGCCCCGTCATTGTTAGGACTGCATTGCTGCCAGAGGTGGTCACACTCCATACTGAGTACATTAAAAGTTGTCGGAACGTACATTCAGTTATCTGTATTAAATAAAAGACACTACTATAAATATATGTTTACATGAAAATACACGTTATTACTAATAGCACAATTACCTAATATTTAATAGCATCGCCGGCCGCTGTGGCAAGGCGGTTCTAGGCGCTTCAGTCCAGATCCGCACACCTGCTACGGTCGCAGGTTCGAATCCTGCCTCGGTCATGGATGTGTGTGATGTCCTTAGGTTTGTTAGGTTTAAGTAGTTCTAAGTTTAGGGGACTGATGATCTCAGATGTTAAGTCCCATAGTGCTTAGAGCCATTTGAACCATTTTTTTTAATACCATTGCTGCCATGATCGATAATAGCTTGGCACCTTATCGCTCTCTCTGGTTAATGCACAGTTCTAATCTCTAAATATCGTTTGACTCATTTCGCAACGAAAGTCTTTGACTTTCTACAACTTTTACCAGCGGCTCCATTTTAAAGTGCAGCCTACAAAAGAAAACATTCAATTCTTACTCTCTTTATCTATACTTCTAAAACTTTTACCAGCAGCTCCATTTTAAACTGCAACCTACAAAAGAAAACATTTAATTCTTACACTCTTTATCTATACACTGTGCAAGAGCGCATTGATTACAGATTCGAGACCACTACCAGAGATGTCGCTTCGAACCTTACATTTAAAATTATGGCATATACTTTCTTGTTGAACTGAGTGTATGTGCAAACATGTTCAGTTGAGAAAAACGAAGAACATATCCGTTTGTCGTTATGCATGCTGCTGTTATTTACGTTCTTTATTTTTTACATTGTTTCTACTTTAGTAATACCTTTTTGACGGTCTTTGTGGCCGAGCGGTTCTAGGCGCTACAGACTGGAACCGCGCGACCGCTGCGGTCACACGTTCGAATCCTGCCTTCCGCATGGGTGTGTGTGATGTCCTTAGGTTAGTTAGGTTTAAGTAGTTCTAAGTTCTAGGGGACTGATGACCTCAGAAGTTATGTCCCATAGTGCTAAGAGCCAAGCCTCTAACACCTGTTTATAATGTATTGTGGCAAAATAAACGTAACCTTTCAAAATTTCCGTTTTTTGCTTCAATTTTGGACACCAGCATATATATAAATAAGAGTTTCTCTCTCTCTCTGTCTATTTTATTAACATATTTAGGGGTTATGTAATCAACATCTCATTTTTTGTATAGAGTATCATGTTGCAATATTGCAATTTGTCTTATTATGCAGTGACGTAAATCATTTACATTATAGAAATACATATCGTGTCAACGTCAGCGCTGGTGGTGTCCGTCGTACCGTAAACATTGAGACGAACATCTCTGGCTCTTCTCTGCATCAAGAGCTCGCTTCCATGTACCGCTAACATTATATCTGCTGTCACGGTTGGAGTTCTTCTAATGCATTTCTTCACCCTCTTTAAATACAGAATCCCAGTATGTATGAACCCGAGACAAAACTTAGGTTTCGTCAAACAACATTTTGTGTTTATAAGACTGTGCTCAGCAACAGCAGATTTCTCCAGTTCTCAATTTTTAAATGTGCCGTTGATGTTCTGCACTGCGTACGGGAATGATACGGATGGACTGACCGATGTAAGTGCTTCTGCACTCACAATGGCTTATAAATCTGAGGGATCCTGAGGCCGAGACTGTCCTTAACAGGGCCTAGCATCTCCTTTATCTTCTTAGAAGTTCGGAGATTTTATACCCCATCTTCCGAGAACTCTGCCTATTTTGCTGGATGCAGCGCCACAGAAAGCAAGGAACTCAATCAGTGGCTCATCACGTAAATATTCAACATTTTCATGCTTCCTTTTCTTGCAGAGAACCTCAAGTCACGTGACCCATAGCAGTTCTTTCGGAGCACGTACTTCAGATGAGTAATTTCGGAATCCAAGTCGTCCTCGTCAGAAACAGATTTTTCTCTGTGTACTATTGTATTTAAAACTGCTCTCTGCTGGACTCGATGGTGAAAACTCTGGGCCCTAAGACATAAGTCGGTGTGTCTCGGTTGTGGTACACTGAGTGACGGAGATGTCCATCCGACTTACGAAGTACCAAAACATCTAAAAATAGCGGCCTTCCTTCTTTCTCCGTCTCGAAAGTGAACTGGATGTTTAGGTGCATACTGTTCCTGTGTCCATGGAAATGCTCAAGAGCTTCTACAGCGTGTCGCCAGACCATAAACAGTCGTCAACATGAAGATAGAATGAAGATGGACGAAGGGCAGTCAAAATTAATGCGCTTTCCTCTAAATGTTCCATAAAAAACTTGGCGACTGCTGGATATAGATGAAAACACATAGCCATTCCGTCCGACATTTGGTAAAATTTACCGCCAACCAGAAATGAGTGGTCGGCATAACAGCTTGATCTTTTCAAGGGGAAAATGCTCTGCCAACAGTTTCAGCGTGTGCTCCACAGGAACTCTTGTAAAAAAGTGCGACCACACGCAGGCTGACTAAGATAGTCTTATGGGCAACTTTGTTGCTGTTGTGGTCTTCAGTCCAGAGACTGGTTGGATGCAGCCGCCTGTGCTACTCTATTCTGTACAAGCTTCTTCATCTCTGAATAACTACTGCAACCTACATCCTTCTCAATCTGCTTAGTGTAATCATCTCTTGGTCTCCCTCTGCAATTTTTACCCTCCACACTTCCCTCCAGTACTAAATTGATGATACCTTGATGCCTCAGAACATGTCCTTCAGTCCGGAACCGCGCGATTGCTACAGTCGCAGGTTCGATTCCTGCCTCCGGCATAGATGTGTGTGATGTCCTTAGGTTACTTAGGTTTAAGTAGTTCTAAGTTCCAGGGGACTGATGACCTTAGATGTTAAGTTCCATAGTGCTCAGAGCCTTTAGAAAGTTGTGCCACAAATTTCTCTTCTCACCATTTCTATTCAGTACCTCCTCATTAGTTACGTCATCTACCCATCTAATCTTTAGCATTCTTCTGTAACATTCCATTTCGAAAGCTTTTATTCCCTTCTTGTCTAAACTACTTACGTCCATGTTTCACTTCCATACTTGTCTACACCCCATACAAATACATTCAGGAAGGAGTCCCTGACACTTAAATCTATACTCGATGTTCACAAATTCTTCAGAAACTCTTTTCTTGCCGCAGCCAGACTACATTTTGTACGCTGTCTACTTCGACCATCATCAGTTATTTTACTCCCCAAATAGCAAAACTCATTTACTACTTTAAGTGTCTAATTTTCTAATCTAATTCCCTCAGCGTCACGTGATTTAATGCGACTACATTCCATTATACTCGTTTTAGTCTTGTTGATGTTCATTTTATATCCGTCTTTCAAGACATTGTACACTCCCTTCAACTGCCCTTCCACGTCCTTTGCTGTCTCTGACAGAATTTCAATGTCATCGGCCAACCTCAAAGTTTTTATTTCTTCTCAATGGATTTGAATTCCTACTCCAAATTTTTCTTTTGTTTCCTTTAGCGCTAGCGCAATGTATAGATTGAATAACATCGGGGACAGGCTACAACCCTCTCTAACTTCCTTCCCAACCACGGCTTCCCTTTCATGTCCCTCCAGTCTTATAACTGTCATCTGGTTTCTGTACAAATTGTAAATAGCCTTTCGCTCCCTGTATTTGACCCCTGCCACCTTCAGAATTTGAAAGAGAGTATTCCAGTCAACATTATCAAAGGCTTTCTCTAAGTCTACAAATGCTAGAAATGTAGGTTTGCCTTCCTTTAACCTATCTTCAAAGAGAAGTCGTAGGGTCCGAATTTCCTTGCGTGTTACTACATTTCTACGGAATCCAAACTGATCTTCCCCGAGGTCGGCTTCTACCAGTTTTACCATACGTCTGTAAAATATTCGTTTTAGTATTTTCCAGCCGTGATTTCTTAAACTGATGGTCGTTAATTTTCGCACCTGTCGACACAAGCTTTCTTTGGGATTTGAATTATTATATTCTTATTGAAGTCTGAGGGTATTTCACGTGTTTCAATCATATTTCTCACCAGATGTTCGAGTTTTGTCATGGCTGGCTCTTTAATCTCCTTAATTTTCTCAACGAACATCTAAGAGTTTTCAACGTGATGTCCGCAGCGGCCACCAATCGGAGTGAATAACCCGATACAGGGTGACTCTCAAGAGTCATAATGCGTATTTTCTCGGATATTTCAGCAACTGTTTCTAATTGCGTTTTGCAGTGTAAGCTGAAGTCAGCCCAAACAATTACTGATCATCACGTATTACCATCGCCAATGGAAAGCGTTGGTTTGGTCCCCACTACAAGCAAAATTATTTTTAAATTGGAATTTTATCTGCCCTTTCGATAGAGTGGTCCCAGATTAGTCTAGTGCGGTATTCATTTTATCGATATATTTTAACAGTGATAGTAAAACACGAAGAATCAGGCAGCGAGAGCACTGCTGTAACCCACACTGACTGCTACCGCCAAGCAGGCAGCGCTACACAACTGTGAGTCGTTGCAGGTGTACTGCTTATTTTTCATGTTTTGCTGTCGCTGGTAACACATATCGATAAAACGAATATCGCACTAGACTAATTTGGGAGCGCCCTATCAACTGCGTGTGAAAAATGGAGATTTAAAAATAAATTTTGGTTGTAATGCGGAACGAACCGACGCTTTCTGTTGACACAGGGCGTCACTTGAGGAGCTGTGACCCCAGCTATACAATTTCAAAAAGGAAATTGCACATATCTCTCGGAACATCAGAGAAAATGTGCCTGACGACTCTTAGGTGAGAGACTAGGTATACACAGTGGTTCGACAAAAATATGGAAATATCAAAAACACGACACATTACGATGCATCATACGGTCTGGGAAACGCGCTGGCATTCAGAACAACTTTAAATCGCCTCGAGATGGATAAATACTGGTCTTGCATAGTTTTGAAGATAATCTTATACCATTCTTCCTGCAAACTAGTGGCAGGTAACGATGATAGGGATGGATAGCAGTCAAGCACCTTTTTCTCCAAATTAGACCAGAAAATCTCAGTAAAATTGCGATACGATGGCTAATGTGACCAGCGGAGATGCGACATCTCATCCTCAAACACACAAAACAAGTCCTGGACGATATGAAGCTCTGTCGTCTTGGAACACAGCTTCACCACTGAGAAAAAAAAAAAACAGTGTACAATGCAATGGACCTGTTTACCGAAGATGGTAACATACACTATGTGATCAAAAGTATCCGGAAACCCCCAGAAACATACGTTTTACATATTATGTGCATTGTGCTGCCACCTACTGCCAGGTACTCCATATCAGCGACCTCAGTAATCATTAGACATCGTGAGGGAGCAGAACGGGGCGTTCCGCGAAACTCACGGAAATCGAACGTGGTTAGGTGATTGGGTGTCACTTGTGTCATACGTCTGTAAGTGATATCTCCACACTCCTAAACATCCCTAGGTCCATTGCTTCCGATGTGATAATGGAGTGGAAACGTGAAGGGACACACATAGCAGAAAAGCGTGCAGGCCGACCTTGTCTGTTGACTGACAGAGACTGCCGACAGTTGGTAATATTGTGCAATAGGCAGACCCGTGGTCTAGGAGTAGCGTCTTTTGATTCATAATCAAAACGTCTTCGTTCCCGGGTTCGAATCCCGCCACTGCCTAAATTTTGATAAATAATCAGCATTGGCGGCCGAAGACCTCCGGCATAAGAAGTCAGCCTCATTCTGCCAACGGCCTTGTCAAAGAGGGCGGAGGAGCGGATAGAGGTTCAGGGCACTCTCTTTGACCTAGGGGTGGGAAATTGCCCCTAAAGGCTGAAGAATCAGCAATGATCAACGACATGAGGATGCAGAAGGAAATGGAAACCACTGCATTAAAGACACGTAACGTGTATCCACAGGACATGTGGCCTGTAGTTGGAGAAGTGTCATGATGATCTCTCCATTGGCAAAAGATTCCGGAATAGTCCCCCATTCGGATCTCCGGGAGGGGACTGCCATTGGGGAAGTTACCATGAGAAAAAGATTGAATAATCAACGAAAGGATAATGTTCTACGAGTCGGGGCGTGGAATGTCAGAAGCTTAAACGTGGTAGGGAAACTAGAAAATCTGAAAAGGGAAATGGAAAGGCTCAATCTAGATGTAGTAGGGGTTAGTGAAGTGAAGTGGAAGGAAGACAAGGATTTCTGGTCAGATGAGTATCGGGTAATATCAACAGCAGCAGAAAATGGTATAACAGGTGTAGGATTCGTAATGAATAGGAAGCTAGGGCAGAAAGTGTGTTACTGTCAACAGTTCAGTGACTGGGTTGTTCTAATTAGAATCGACAGCAGACCAACACCGACGAAGATAGTTCAAGTGTACATGCCGACGTCGCAAGCTGAAGATGAACAGATAGAGAAAGTGTATGAGGCTATTGAAAGGGTACTGCAGTATGTAAAGGGGGACGAAAATCTAATAGTCATGGGCGACTGGAATGCAGTTGTAGGGGATGGAGTAGAAGAAAAGGTTACAGGAGAATATGGGCTTAGGACAAGGAATGAAAGAGGAGAAAGACTAATTGAGTTCTGTAACAAATTTCAGCTAGTAATAGCGAATATCCTGTTCAAGAATCACAAGAGGAGGAGGTATACTTGGAAAAGGCCGGGAGATACGGGAAGATTTCAATTAGATTACATCATGGTCAGACAGTGATTACGAAATCAGATACTGGATTGTAAGGCGTACCCAGGAGCAGATATAGACTCAGATCACAATATAGTAGTGATGAAGAGTAGGCTGAAGTTCAAGACATTAGTCAGGAAGAATCAATACGCAAAGAAGTGGGATATGGAAGTTCTAAGGAATGACGAGATACGTTTGAAGTTCTCTAACGCTATAGATACAGCAATAAGGAATAGTGCAGTAGGCAGCACAGTTGAAGAGGAATGGACATCTCTAAAAAGGGCCATCACAGAAGTTGGGAAGGAAAACATAGGTACGAAGAAGGTAGCTGCGAAGAAACCATTGGTAACAGAAGAAATTCTTCAGTTGATTGATGAAAGGAGGAAGCACAAACATGTTCCGGGAAAATCAGGAATACAGAAATACAAGTCGCTGAGGAATGAAATAAATAGGAAGTGCAGGGAAGCTAAGACGAAATGGCTGCAGGAAAAATGTGAAGACATCGAAAAAGATATGATTGTCGGAAGGACAGACTCAGCATACAGGAAAGTCAAAACAACCTTTGGTGACATTAAAAGCAACGGTGGTAACATTAAGAGTGCAACGGGAATTCCGCTGTTAAATGCAGAGGAGAGAGCAGATAGGTGGGAAGAATACATTGAAAGCCTCTATGAGAGTGAAGATTTGTCTGATGTGATAGAAGAAGAAACAGGAGTCGATTTAGAAGAGATAGGGGATCCAATATTAGAATCGGAATTTAAAAGAGCTTAGGAGGACTTACGGTCAAATAAGGCAGAAGGTGTGTAGAATATATGAGTCTGGCGACATACCATCTGACTTTCTGAAAAGCATCATCCACACCATTCCGAAGACGGCAAGAGCTGACAAGTGCGAGAATTATAGCACAATCAGCTTAACAGATCATGCATCGAAGCTGCTTACAAGAATAATATACAGAAGAATGGAAAAGAAAATTGAGAATGCGCTAGGTGACGATCAGTTTGGCTTTAGGAAAAGTAAAGGCACGAGAGAGGCAATTCTGACGTTACGGCTAATAATGGAAGCAAGGCTGAAGAAAAATCAAGACACGTTCATAGGATTTGTCGGCCTGGAAAAAGCGTTCGACAATATAAAATGGTGCAAGCTGTTCGAGATTCTGAAAAAAGTAGGCGTAAGCTATAGGGAGAGACGGGTCATATACAATATGTACAACAACCAAGAGGGAATAATAAGAGTGAACGATCAAGAAGGAAGTGCTCGTATTAAGAAGGGTGTAAGACAAGGCTGTAGCCTTTCGCCCCTACTCTTCAAGCTGTACATAGAGGAAGCAATGATGGAAATAAAAGAAAGGTTCAGGAGTGGAATTAAAATACAAGGTGAAAGGATATCAATGATACGATTCGCTGATGACATTGCTATCCTGAGTGAAAGTGAAGAAGAATTAAATGATCTGCTGAACGGAATGAACAGTCTAATGAGTACACAGTATGGTTTGAGAGTAAATCGGTGAAAGACGAAGGTAATGAGAAGTAGTAGAAACGAGAACAGCGAGAAACTTAACATCAGGATTGTTGGTCACGAAGTCAATGAAGTTAAGGAATTCTGCTACCTAGGCAGTAAAATACCCAATGACGGACGGAGCAAGAAGGACATCAAAAGCAGACTCGCTATGGCAAAAAAGGCATTTCTGGCCAAGAGAAGTCTACTAATATCAAATACCGGCCTTAATTTGAGGAAGAAATTTCTGAGGATGTACGTCTGGACTACAGCAGTGCATGGTAGTGAAACATGGACTGTGGGAAAACCGGAACAGAAGAGAATCGAAGCATTTGAGATGTGGTGCTATAGAAGAATGTTGAATATTAGGTGGACTGATAAGGTAAGGAATGAGGAGGTTCTACACAGAATCGGAGAGGAAAGGAATATGTGGAAAACACTGATAAGGAGAAGGGATAGGATGATAGGACATCTGCTAAGACATGAGGGAATGACTTCCATGGTACTAGAGGGAGCTGTAGAGGGCAAAAACTGTAGAGGAAGACAGAGATTGGAATAACAAGCAAATAATTGTTGCAAGTGCTACTCTGAGATGAAGAGGTTAGCACAGAAAAGGAATTCGTGGCGGGTCGCGGGTCGCATCAAACCAACCAGTAGACTGATGACCAAAAAAAAAAAAAGTGTTGGTCAGCTGGATGTGAACAGCGCGTAGCGTTGCGCAGTTGGAGGTGGATGTGGGGAGAGAGATGGCAGAATTTCGAGTGCGGACGATCTGGAAAAAAAACAGACAGGCATCTGTCCAGACTATCAAACAGGAATTCCAAACAGCATCAGAATCCACTGAAAGTACTTTGACAGTTGGGCGGGAGACGAGAAAACTTGGGTTTCATGGTCGAGGGGCTGCTCATAAGCCACACATCACGCCGGTAAATGCCAGACGACGCCTCGCTTGGTGTATGGAGCATAAAAAATGGTTCAAATGGCTCTGAGCACTATGGAACTTAACTTCTGCGGTCATCAGTCCCCTAGAACGTAGAACTACTTAAACCTAACTAACCTAAGGACATCACACACATCCATGGCTGAGGCAGGATTCGAACCTGCGACCGTAGCGATCGCGCGGTTCCAGACTGAAGCGCCTAGAAGCGCTCGGCCTGGAGCTTAAACATTCGAAGATTGAACAATCGAAAAACGTTATGTGGAGTGACGAATCACGGTGCACAATGTGGCGATCCGATGGCAGGGTGAGGGTATGGTGAATGCCCGGTGAACGTTATCTGCCAGCGTGTGTAAGGGCAACAGTAAAATTCGGAGGGGGTTATGCTATGGTGTGGTCGTGTTTCCTACGGAGGGGGCGTGCATCCCTTGTTGTTTTACTTGGCACTATGACAGCACAGGCCTATATCGATGTTTTAAGCACCTTCTTGCTTCCCACTGTTGACGAGCAATTCGGGGATGGCGATTGCATCTTTCAACACGATCGAGCACCTGTTCATAATGCACGGTCTGTGGCGGGGTGGTTACACCACAATAAAATCCCTGTAATGGACTGGCCTGCACAGAGTCCTGACCCGAATCTTACAGAACACCTTTGGGATGGTTTGGAACGCTGACTTCGTGCCAGGCATCACCGACCGACATCGATAACTCTCCTCACTGCACGGCTACCATTAACCCAAGAAATCTTCCAACTTCTGATTGCACGTATGCCTGCGGGAGTGGAAGCTGTGCTAAGGGTGAGCCAACACCATACTGAATTCCAACATTGCGGAGGGAGACCGCCGCGAACTTGTAAGTCATTTTTAGCCAGGTGTGAGGATACTTTTGATCACATGGCGTAATCCTTGGCAGTGACGCAGTCTTGCATATGGCCTATGAAATACCACGATATGGCTACCTGTATCACCGAACTCCAGAAATGTTTCACTTTTGCAAGTTAAATTCAGCCAGAAGTTGGAAAATATGTGAAACAAGATTCATCTGACCAAATTACTTTTTCCCATTGCTCGTTAGTTCAATTTGTACGCTTCGGCACTTCGTTTTTATGTTTATGGCATTTGCGTCGGTGGTGAGTGGTTTTGGAATTTCGGCTCGCCCTGCAAATCCCCTGTCGCGTTATTTGGTGCTGACAGGATTCCCGAATGTGATATTGAGTTCAGCAGTGGATTTTTAGTCACAATCCTGTTCAATGTCCGTCCGCCACGATCAATCGACACACAATTTCGTTCGCGTTGTGACTTAGCGGATGATATTTTTTCGCTTTCTCTGTATGTAGTAGAAATGTTTGATACAGTGCGTCTTGAAACAGCAAGCGCTTTGCCTACCTTCGTTGTTGAAGCACTCACCATAGGTGCACCAAGGATTTGCCCACGTTGAAACTCATTAGCTCATACATAGTGCACAGGGCACTGTTCTGGTCTCCCGCGCCCGGGTTCCCGGGTTCAATTCCCGGAGGGGTCAGGGATTTTCTCTGCCTCGTGATGACTGGGTGTTGTGTGCTGTCCTTAGGTTAGGTTTAAGTAGTTCTAAGTTCTAGCGGACTGATGACCATAGATGTTAAGTCCCATAGTGCTCAGAGCCATTTGTATTGCTCTGATCACGACTGACACCAGCAACGCACAGAGGACACACCACAAGTGTCGTTGGTGGCCGAAACAACAGCGCAACCTGCAAGCTTGACTAGCACCTGATTTTATGTTCAAGCACGGATTTCTCGCAGTGTTTCCATATTTTTGTCCTGCTCCTGTATAAGAAACTACATTATTTTTGCAGTTGTTAAGTTATAACAGCATGACATGTGCTATATCCTTGTATAAGTAATGCACGTATGAATAAAACACCAGAATGTAAGATACACAGTTCTCGTCCGACACTAAGGTCGTTGCACAACTAAGAAGAGGGTATGTGGTGCGAATTTGCTGCAGACACAGTTGTGTTGCTGTACGGACAAAATGGTTCAAATGGCTCTAAGCGCTATGAGACAACATTTGAGGTCATCAGTCCCCTAAACTTAGAACTGCTTGAACCTAACTAACCTAAGGCCATCACACACATCCACGCCCGGGGCAGGATTCGAACCTACGACCGTAGCAGCAGCGCGGTTCCGGACTGAAGCACCTATAACCGCTCGGCCACAGCGGCCGGCGCTGTACGGTCAACAGGTGTACCACAGTGTTTGATGAAATGGGGCGGTGACTATAAACGTAATCCAAAGCTGAAGTACACAGGACAGAGTGATTATCATGGTAAAACTTCTGAATGGCAGACATATTCATCGTGATGTTCTGGCGGTATACAGACCAAATGCAATGCCGCGTGTAGCCCTAGCGAGAATGTGCTATCAACTTGACCAAGGCCGTACTGATGTGGGTGAAGCGGAATGGGAAGTCCAGATCTTGCATCGTGCTACTGCCACCTTTTTCGCAATGTGAAAGAACATCTGGGGACGGTGAGAGGAAGGGGCAGAACGGGGGGGGGGGGGGGGGGGGGGGGGGGGGGGGTAGCGATTTTCCAACGATGAACGTTCGCACAGCGGTTCTAAAATAGCTCCGTGACCAATGGGCGTATTGCTACAACCGAGGTCGATGAGGTTTTGAACGACTCGCAGGACATTCTGGCCCTGCAGAAAGCTGGTGACTATGTTGTAAAATATTAGGTTCATGCATAAGTTCGTAGCGTTTCTCTTTTGCATGTTGATATTCCGCTTCCTATGGGTTTATTTATAGTTTGTCATTTTTTTATAATTCGCTGTTGCTATTTGAGTTTACATATTGTCATTTTGTCATTTGTAGATGGTGAGTGGAGTTGTGGAGGCTATAAAATGGAATACATACGGAGAAATCGGAGCATTTCCGACGGACTCTTCTGTTTGAGATCAGTAGACGGATAACAATAGGGGATGCAGGCAGAAAAATTTTTCACCGTGTGTGGGGATAATGTCACAGGACTGAGCTCGGCGAGAAACTAATTTGGTTGTTTTAAGGAGAATCGTTTTGACGTTAGAGACTATCCGTATTTAGGAAGACCTTCGGAGTTTGATGAAGATCGTTTAACAGCATTAATCGACAGTGACTGGCGCCAGTGTACTCGAGAACTGACAAATGTAATGAACTGTCATCATTGCCCCACCGTGCGACATCTGCATGCAACGGCGAAGGTAAAAAATCAGGTGATTAGATATCGCATGCAAAATAAAAAAAAAAACAGTGCGTTGTCATATGTGGATCTCTGCTTGCTCGTCATCAATTGGCTCGTGAGCATGAACGACCATACCTACACTGGTGTCGAGAAATGGTGTCCATGTGATAACATAAGAAATAGAAAGGAATGGCTGAGCGCAAGCAACGCGGCAATTACCCGTACAAAGACCTGCCCGCATCTACAAAAGATAATGTTAGCGTCTGGTAGAACAGTGACGGAGTGGTCTTCACGAATTGCTTCCCCAAGGTGTAACTATCACTGTTAACATTTACTGTCAACGAGAGGGACGTCAAAAATGGTTCAAATGGCTCTGAGCACTATAGGACTTAACATCTGAGGTCATCAGTCCCCTAGACATAGAACTACTTAGACCTAACTAACCTAAGGACATCACACACATCCATGCCCGAGACAGGATTCGAACCTGCGACCGTATCAGCAGCGCGGTTCCAGACTGAAGCGCCTAGAACCGCTCGGTCACAACGGTCTGGGGTAGTGAAGTCATTCCGCAAGCACTTTATTCACCTGATCTTGCGCACTCACATTTTCACCTTTTGCGTTCACTATCGAACAGCTTTTAAGGAACTTCCTCTACGGATGAAAATGGGCTCCGAATATGAAACGACGAGTTCTTCGTCTCAAAACCACGTGATGTCTACAGTCTCAGAATGGAAAAGTCACCCCAGCATTAGCAAACGGTTGTAAATAGTGACAGAAAATCTATGATTGACGACTGAAGTCTCTGTTATGTGTATCCGCTGTGTTTCTTAAACCTGTGAAAAAATATGCGAACTCGTGCAAGCCGGCCGGAGTGGCCGAGCGGTTCTAGGCGCTACAGTCTGGAGCTGCGCGACCCCTACGGTCGCAGGTTCGAATCCTGCCTCGGGCATGGATGTGTGTGATGTGCTTAGGTTAGTTAGGTTTAAGTAGTTGTAATTTCCAGGGGACTGATGACCACAGCAGTTGAGTCTCATAGTGCTCAGAGCCATTTGAACCATTTTTGAACCTCAGAAGTTAAGTCCCATAGTGCTCAGAATCATTTGAACCACTTTTTTTTTTTTTTTTGTCCCCGTGCACCAGCGCTGTAGTTGTATGTTTCTGTGTCTCCAAAGTGTAGTGCAGCATCGAATAAAAGCGAACTGACCTGCCATAACACACTAAGCTGAAAAAAGTTATGGGACAGCGATACGCACATACACAGATGGCGGCAGTATCGTGTGCACAAGGTATAAAAGGGCGGTGCATTGGTGAAGTTGCTATTTGTACGCAGGTGATTCATCAAAAAGGTTTCCGACGTGACAGTGGCGGCAGACTTTGAACGCGGAATGGTAGCTGGAGCTAGATGCATGGGCCATTCCATTCCGGAAATTATTAGGGAACTCAATATTCCGAGAGCCACAGTGTCATGAGCGTGCCGAGGATAGCAAACTTCAGGCATTGCCTCTCATCACTCGCTACGCAGTGACCGACGGCCTTCGTTTTACAACCGAGAGCAGCGGCGTTTGCACAGAGTCTTCAGTGCTAACGGACAAGAAAAACTGCGTCAAATAACCGCAGAAGTGAATGTGGGACATACGACGTACGTACACGTTAGGACAGTGCGGCGAAATTTGGCGTTATAAGGTTATTGCAGCAGACGATGTGTGGGAGTGCGTTTGCTGACATCACGACATCGCCTGACCACATCTGTTGACTCTAGTGGAGTGGAAAACCGCGGCCTGATGAGATGAGTCCTGATTTCAGTTGGTAAAAGTTGATGGTATGGACATCACGAAGGCATGGACGCAAGTTCTCAACAAGGCACTAAGCAAGCTGGTGGTGGCTCGAAAATGGTGTGGTCTCTGTTGATGTGGAACTGACTGGCCCTGGTCCAGCTGAACCGATCAATGACTGGAAATGGTTATGTTCGCCTAGTTGGAGACCAGTTGCAGCCATACATCTACAGCTACATTCATACTCCGCAAGTCACCCAATGGTGTGTGGCGGAGGGCACTTTACGTGCCACTGTCATTATCTCCCTTTCCTGTTCCAGTAGCGTATGGTTCGCGGGAGGAACGAATGCCGGAAAGCCTCCGCGCGCTCGAATCTCTATAATTTTAAATTCGTGATCTCCTCGGGAGGTATAAGTAGGGGGAAGCAATATATTCATCCAGAAACGCACCCTCTCGAAACCTGGACAGCAAGCTACACCGTGATGCAGAGCGCCTCTCTTGCAGAGTCTGCCACTTGAGTTTGCTAAACATCTCCGTAACGCTATTACGCTTACCAAAAAACCCTGTGACGAAACGCGCCTCTCTTCTTTGGATCTTCTCTATTTCCTCCGGCAACCCGACCTGGTACGGATCCCACACTGATGAGCAATACTCAAGTACAGGTCGAACGAATGTTTTGTAAGTCACCTCCTTTGTTGCTGGACTGTCCATATGAATCTCAACCTGGTACCCGCCTTGGCAACAATTAATTTTATGTGATCATTCCACTTCAAATCGTTCAGACGCATACTCCCAGATATTTTACAGAAGTAACTGCTACCAGTGTTTGTTCCGCTATCATATAATCATACTATAAAGGATCCTTCTTTCTATGTATTCGCAATACATTACATTTGTCTGTGTTAAGGGTCAGTTGCCACTCGCTGCACCAAGTGTCTATCCCCTGCAGATCTTAGTGCATTTCACTACTGCAACTTCTCTGTATACTACAGCATCATCCGCGAAAAGCCGCATGGAGTTCATGTCGTGTCACCGGGCCACAACTGTTTGGGATTGGTTTGAAGGTCACTGTGGATAATTTGAGCGAATGACCTCGCCACCTAGCTCGTCCGACATGAATCCCATCGAACATTTATGGGACATATTCGAGTGGTCAGTTCATGGACGAAATCCTGCATTGGCAACTCTTTCGCAAGTATGGACAGCTGTAGGGGCATCATGGCTCAATATCTCTGCGGGGGAGTTCAGACGACTAGTTGAGTCCATGACGGGTGCAGCTGCTGCACTGCGCTGGGCAAAAGCAGGTCCGACACGATATTAGGAGGTGTCCCATGACTCTCCTCACCTCAATGTAATGTGCAACTTACGTGCTGAAGTCCTCTCGTACCAGTGTTATTATGAGTACAGAAGCGGAGACGAATTCCTCGGCAGGCAGCGGCGGGGTTGTGGTTGCGGGCGCAGGGTTCAGCGACCGACCCGCACAGTTGGTGCCGCTGCGGAGGCGATGGGCCGCCGCCGCCCCGTCACGTCGCCGCGCGGCTTCTAATGACAGCGGCCGGCCCGGGGAATTAATTTGGTAAGGCACGGCACGAGGTGCGGCGACGTGTCCGGCCGCTGATGACGGCCACTGCTTAGGCCCGCCATTAGCCGCTACGTGCGCCCACTTGCCAGTAACTAGCCCGCGCGGGCCGGGCCCCGCCCCAGGCGGAGGCGGAGGTGCCGCTCTCGGACCGGCTTCCCTCCCTCGTCCGACAAAACACAGCCTCGCAGCGAGGCGACAACACCCGGTGACTGTCACCGGGAAGAGCGCACGTACCACAAAAGAGCTGTGGCCTCGTTGCGCCATTTTCACGATCGTACAATGCTCGCACATCGAGATGTCCGCTGTTAGAGGGGTAAGGGGCACGGTTATAAGGAAGCCTCCTGAACGCATTTTTTATTTGTTTTGTATGTCATGTTCCGCAGGACCAAATTGAGGAACAAGCCTCCATGGTCACGGAACGAGCCAGAACATGAAATCAATAATCACACATAAACTGAAACATATGTGAATCCTACTCAGACGACAGGCCATAATCAGACTCTTTCAACTCTCTCCTCAGTTTCCAAACTCTCTATCCTGTCCACCGTCTGATCCACCGGATTCAGGACTTCCTCCACTTGCTCCACTTGAGGGGCGTCTCTGTGGCGTTCCTCTGGATCCCAGGACATGTTGGTATCTATGGAAATGAGGTGGCCGATACAGCGGCTAAGACTGCAATCTCTCTTCTTCGGCCAGCTATTCGCATGATTCCCTTCGCCGATCTACGGAGTATTTTATGTCGTCGTGTTGCTCTTTTATGGCACGCACCATGGTTGACACTTCCCAATAATAAATTGCGGGACGTGAAAGCTCTTCCCTGTGCTTGGACCTCTTCCTCCCGAGCTCGTCGTCGGGAGGAGGTAATTTTAACCAGACTCCGGATAGGGCACTGTCTGTTTAGCCATCGACATCTTTTAAGCGGCGATCCTCCCCCACTCTGTCCGCAGTGCTCTCAACTGTGGACAGTGAGACACCTTTTATCTGAATGCCCCTATTTTACTCCGTTACGCGCCCGTCTACAGCTGTCGCCTGATATCTCTTCCATTTTAGCAGATGACACGCGATCAGCCGATCGCGTTTTCGAGTTAATTAGTGCCAGTGAGATGACGTCAGTAATTGAAGCTCTTTTTTGGGACAAACAAACCCTCATCTACATTGGTTTTTTAAGCTTTCCTTCTGTTTTTGGTTTCCCCACTTTTTTGAGTTTTGCTCCCATTGCTGCTGGTTTTCAGTTTCGTTTCTTAGCTTTTCCTAAGTCACAGACCGGGCGCTTATGACCATAGCAGTTTTAAGCCCTAAAACCACAAAAAAACTAACAAGGTAACACAGGATTTCACTGAATTTCTTAACTTTTCCAGGAGTTCCTTGACAGAATAGAAAGAATGATAATTCATTGAAAACCTCAGCTGCTGACAGGTTTTGTTGACATACCTTGATGGGGACAGCTGAAAATGTGCGCCCCGACCGGGACTCCAACCCGGGATCTCCTGCTTACATCGAAGACGCTCTAGCCATTTATTTATTTATTTTTTTAAATCTCATTTTCTTCACTTTGGTTCATTGCATCTACTCGGGGCGGACGTCGTAAGACACCCGTTTAAGTTCATTGTTGATCCATTAACTCAGTTTTTTTATTACTGAGGGCTGCTAACCCTCTGACCGAACACGCTGAGCTACCGTGCCGGCTAGCCATCTGAGCCACCGAGGACACAAATGAATAGCGCGACTGCAGGGACTTGTCCCTTGCACGGTTCAACTGAGACCCACATTCCCAACTCTGCACAATCTACATACGTAATGTTCCTAACAGATACTTTGCCCATCCACTCGTTACTCGCGCCCACTTAAGTTGACGATACCAGTAAGGGTTCGGGCAACCTGTGCGAAATCGCATAGACGAAGGTCACTGGCCGGGTAGCTATTTAACTATATATGAAGATAACGTGCAACGGATAAGTCCCTGCAGTCGCGCTATTCATCTGTGTCCTCGGTGGCTCAGATGGATAGAGCGTCTGCCATGTAAGCAAGAGCTCACTGGATCGAGTCCCGATCGGCGCACATATTTTCGGCTGTCCACATCGAGGTCGGCAGCTGAGGGTTTCAATTAATTATCATTTTTTCTAGAGAAGCTGCACGGTCATCAATGGTATCTGTTCTTTCGAGAACAGTTAATATCTTCATATATACACTCCTGGAAATTGAAATAAGAACACCGTGAATTCATTGTCCCAGGAAGGGGAAACTTTATTGACACATTCCTGGGGTCAGATACATCACATGATCATACTGACAGAACCACAGGCACACAGACACAGGAAACAGAGCATGCACAATGTCGGCACTAGTACAGTGTATATCCACCTTTCGCAGCAATGCAGGCTGCTATTCTCCCATGGAGACGATCGTAGAGATGCTGGATGTAGTCCTGTGGAACGGCTTGCCATGCCATTTCCACCTGGCGCCTCAGTTAGACCAGCGTTCGTGCTGGACGTGCAGACCGCGTGAGACGACGCTTCATCCAGTCCCAAACATGCTCAATGGGGGACAGATCCGGAGATCTTGCTGGCCAGGGTAGTTGACTTACACCTTCTAGAGCACGTTGGGTGGCACGGGATACATGCGGACGTCATTGTCCTGTTGGAACAGCAAGTTCCCTTGCCGGTCTAGGAATGGTAGAACGATGGGTTAGATGACGGTTTGGATGTACCGTGCACTATTCAGTGTCCCCTCGACGATCACCAGAGGTGTACGGCCAGTGTAGGAGATCGCTCCCCACACCATGACGCCGGGTGTTGGCCCTGTGTGCCTCGGTCGTATGCAGTCCTGATTGTGGCGCTCACCTGCACGGCGCCAAACACGCATACGACCATCATTGGCACCAAGGCAGAAGCGACTCTCATCGCTGAAGACGACACGTCTCCATTCGTCCCTCCATTCACGCCTGTCGCGACACCACTGGAGGCGGGCTGCACGATGTTGGGGCGTGAGCGGAAGACGGCCTAACGGTGTGCAGGACCGTAGCCCAGCTTCATGAGACGGTTGCGAATGGTCTTCGCCGATACCCCAGGAGCAACAGTGTCCCTAATTTGCTGGGAAGTGGCGGTGCGGTCCCCTACGGCACTGCGTAGGATACTAAGGTCTTGGCGTGCATCCGTGCGTCGCTGCGGTCCGGTCCCAGGTCGACGGGCACGTGCACCTTCCGCCGACCACTGGCGACAACATCGATGTACTGTGGAGACCTCACGCCCCACGTGTTGAGTATTCGGCCGTACGTCCACCCGGCCTCCCACATGCCCACTATACGCCCTCGCTCAAAGTCCGTCAACTGCACATACGGTTCACGTCCACGCTGTCGCGGCATGCTACCAGTGTTAAAGACTGCGATGGAGCTCCGTATGCCACGGCAAACTGGCTGACACTGACGGCGGCGGTGCACAAATGCTGCGCAGCTAGCGCCATTCGACGGCCAACACCGCGGTTCCTGGTGTGTCCGCTGTGCCGTGCGTGTGATCATTGCTTGTACAGCCCTCTCGCAGTGTCCGGAGCAAGTATGGTGGGTCTTACACACCGGTGTCAATGTGTTCTTTTTTCCATTTCCAGGAGTGTAGTTAAATGGCTACCCGGCCAGTGATCTTCGTCTGTGCGATTGCGCACAGGTTGCCCGAACTCTTACGGGAATCGTCAACTTAAGTGGGCGCCAGTAACGAATGGATGGGCCAAGTATCTATTAGGAACATTACGTATGTAGATTGTGGACAGTTGGGGACGTGGATTGCACGGAAAGCGTGCAAGGGTAAGTCCCTGCAGTCGCGCTATTGATCGGTGGCTCAGATGGATAGAGCGTCAGCAATGTAAACAGGCGATCCCGGCTTCGAGTCCCAGTCGGAGACACATTTTTAGCTGTCCCCATCAAGGTATGTCAACAACACGTGTCAGCAGCTGAGGGTTTCAATTAATTATCATTTATTCTAGAGAAGCTGCACGGTCATCAATGGTATCTGTTCTTTCGAGAACAGTTAGTATCAGTAGTGATTTAAAATGGAATGATCATATTAAGTTGATCGTCGGTAAAGCAGATGCCAGACTGAGATTCATTGGAAGAACCCTAAGGAAATGCAATCCATCCGAAAACAAAGGAAATAGGTTACAGTACGCTTGTTCGACCACTGCGTGAATACTGCTTAACAGTGTGGGATCCGTACCAGATAGGGTTGATAGAAGAGATAGAGAAGATCCAACGGAGAGCAGCGCGCTTCGTTACAGGATCATTTAGTAATCTCGAAAGCGTTACGGAGATGATAGATAAACTCCAGTGGAAGACTCTGCAGGAGAGACGCTCAGTAGCCTGGTACGGGCTTTTGTTCAAGTTTCGACAACATAACTTCACCGAAGAGTCAAGCAGTATATTGCTCCCTCCTACGTATATCTCGCGAAGAGACCATGGGGATAAAATCAGAGAGATTAGAGCCCACACAGAATCATACCGACAATCCTTCTTTCCACGAAAAATACGAGACTGGAATAGAAGGGAGAACCGATAGAGGTACTCAGGGTACCCTCCGCCACACACCGTCAGGTGGCTTGCGGAGTATGGATGTAGATGTAGATGTTCATATATAGAACAGAAGGAGTGAGTCATGATGAAACTCTTCATTTTAGACTTGAAAGTGCTTGGATTACTGCTGAAGTTTTTAAATTCTTGTGGCAGAACACTGCACGCCTTTCTGTAAAAGATTGAAGGAGGTGAGTTCCAAATGCAGATTGGATTTCTGCCTAATATTAATTGGGCGAGAGTTGCTAACTCTTTGGGATAAGCTAATATTGTTAACAACAAACGACATTAAGGAAAATATGCGTTGTGAGGCCAATGTCAAAATTTCCAGAGTACTGAAAAGGGCTTGACAAGAGGTTTGCGAACTTACATCACACGTTGCTCGAACCGTCCGTTTTTTAACCAAAAATAGCCTTTTTGAATCATTAGAGTTACTGCAATGAATAATACCGCACGTCACAAGTGAATGAAAATAAGCAACGAAGTCTACTTTTCGTTTTGAACTATCACTTCTTTTAGATATTGTTGTAATGGTAAATACAGCAGCATTCAACTTTTGAACAAGATTCTGAACATTGGCTTTCCACGGCAGCTTACTGCCTAACTCACTAATGACGTGTCCACTCTGTGCAATCAAAATATCAGTTTTTGTTTAATTTTGTGTTAGAAACTGTAAAAACTGAGTCTTACTGTGATTTAAAGTAAATTTATTTTCTACAAGTTGTGGACTTACGCCTCGAACTACTTTATCTGGCACTGTGTCAATATTGCACCGACCATCCTTCACTACCAAGCTGGTGTCATCAGCAAACAAATATTTTAGGAACATCTGTAATACAAGAAGGCATATCATTTATAAAAATAAGAAATAGAGACGACCAAAGCACCAGCCCTTTGGGCAGTCCCCACTGATCTGTGCCCCGTTGGGACTGCTGCAGAGAATGACCTTGTGCTGTCTCTTCTTAAAGTAAGATGTGAACCAATTGTAATCTCCACCCCTTATTCCATGAGGGTCCCATTTCTGCAATAACATCTTGTGATCAACACAACGAAACGCCTTAGTTAAATCAAAGAAGACGCCTAGTGTTTGCCCCCTTTTATTTAATTCGCCTAGAGTCTCACAGAGGAAAGAGAATACAGTAGTTTGAGCTGTGAAAGCGCCTCTAAAAACAAAGTGTAGATTTGATAGCAATTACCCTTGTACATACAGCCTTTTCAGTAACTTTAGCAAACACCGATGGCATAGAGTTTAACCTAAAATTGTCTATGTTATCCTTTTCTTCTTTTTTATAAAGTGGCTTCACTACTGAATATTTTAATCGGACAGCAAACTGATGATTCCGAAAGACAAAGTTACGAATTTGACTAAGTAATGGGATAACATAGGCAGAACAGTACTTAAGAATTCTGTTAGATACCCGGTCAGATCCATGAGAGTCCTTAGTCTTTAGTGATTCACTTTACACGGGACGCGTCTCTCAGCCAGAAGTGAGCCAAACGTGGTTTGTGCACACCTAGAAATGAACTAATAGATCACACGGAACGTTATTTGTGGCTTCAGCACTCTCTAGTGGTAGTTGTCAGCTACATCTGGAATGTATAGTTCGTTTATGAAAACTGACTGTCGTAAAATAGTTACAGTAGCTCTGTTTATCGATTGTCGAATATGATTTATACATGATATCGAATATGCCAAAACATACTTCTGTTAAAGTAACTATAAACTCCCCATAATCTATTACAAAATATAAAAGTATACTAAAAATATTTGCAAAAATCAGGATATGAACACCAAAACTTCCAGTTCACATAGCACTCCTCCGCCCACTGCGCTACATTTGACAGATGTTAGTTTTTGTTTAATGCTTTAGCCTTATCAGATTAGGCCTTAAGGTCCTCTCTTACATCTGACCAGAAACAACACATACCAAAACTATTACGAAAACATTCACTGGGATAATAGTAACGATAATAATAATAGAAATAATAATAATAATAATAATAATTGACACTAGTAACGATAGTAATAACCGATAACAATATTATAATAATAGTAATGAAAATAATATTTCACACTAATAATAAAAATAATGTTAATGACAGAATACATGTTTACTATTACAGAAGCGGAAGGGATAAAGAGGAGAGGACAAGATTGAAATGGCAATCACAGTGGGTGTTAGGAAATGGCAGAATTTAAATAAAGAACTCTGAAGGAAAAATTATGAGGGAGAGGGAACTGACGAGAGTGAGCTGCAGAATAGTATACGGCAGAGATGTGATAAAAGATTGATCCATTAACATTTTGAAGTTTGGAAGGAATTTAATTTCTCTCATTTTCTGAGGAAGATTGTTCAAAAGTCGGGGTCCTGATACAGAAAATGATTAAGAGAATTTGGCCGTGTTATGTGATGATACAGGGAGGATTTCAGTTTCTTGGGAATGAGTATTTCTGCTGTGCTATTCAGGTAGTAATGTAAGAGTTGATGTTAAATAAAAGAGAGTGCAATGATTGAGAAGACGATACCGCGGACACAGAGTATTATAATGAAATTACAATTAAATCCAGATCTCTAGCTGCTTACAGGTGTTGATAAATATCAACTGGGACATGTCCGAAAGAACAGATGCCATCTTCATACAGAGCATTATAGTTCCTACTCTTATCGGCAAGCAACCTTGCTAACTGTTAGTGGGCAGACGTGATATGGTCGAAATAACGTACGACACAAATGTATCGCACACAAGCGTCCATCGCCAATCCTAGCCAGCGTGAGCTTCCCTTGGAGAATAGCATCACCATAGTCAAGTATGGGGAGCTTCTCTTCAAGCTCGAAAGGAAATACGAGGGTGGTTTGAAAAGTTCTCGGAACGGAATACAAAAAAAAGTACTTACATCACTGAAACTTTTTTTAAATTTTTCAATGCAGTTTCCTTGTAGAGTAAATCTCTTGCTCCAAAGATGTTCCAGTGCCTTGATCCCATCTCGCAAACGAGTTTTCTAAAGGCCTGCAAAATAGTTGTCGGCCGTAGTGGCCGCGCGGTTCTAGGCACTACAGTCTGTAATCGAGCGACCGCTACGGTCGCAGGTTCGAATCCTGCCTCGGGCATGGATGTGTGTGATGTCCTTAGGTTGGTTAGGTTTAATTCGTTCTAAGTTCTAGGCGTCTGATGACCTCAGAAGTTAAGTCGCATAGTGCTCCGAGTCATTTGACGCACTTTTTTTTTTTTTTTTTTGCAAAATAGTTGTCAACTCCGGCTGTCAGTTCTTCGTTTGAAGTGAATCTTTGTCCACCAAGAAAAATTTTCAGTTTTGGGAAGAGATGGAAGTCTGATGGAGCCATATCAGGTGGCAACCACTCATAGCTTAGTTCGTGTAATTTTGCCATGGTGACGGCACATGTTTTTGATCCAGTCAAGAGTTGCGGCACCCATCTTGCAGATATTGATTCAGATATTTTTTTCATTTATAATTCTTCAGTTAAAATGTGATATACCCTTACAGATGACATCTGGCAAGCGTGAGCAATTTCACACACTTTAAATCGGCGATCTGTCATGACCATTCTGTGCATTTTTGCAATGGTTTCTGGAGTAGTGACACATCTCGGCCGACCGTCATCTAAGCTCTCCTGGCCAAATTTAAATTCTTTTGTCCATTTGGCAACAGCTAAATATGAAGGAGCAGAGTCTCCCAGTGCATTCTGGAAATCGGCATGAATGTCATTTGCTTTCATATCTTTCTTCACGAAGTACTTATCCACTGCTCGAATCTCGATTTTTTTCCGTTTCCGCTAACCACTACGCGGGAACAACAACAAAGCCACGTCACTGCCGCAGCTCTCTTGCAATTGTCCTTCACATTCAATATGGCTAGAAATGTCATTAGCTAGTCTTACCACTCATATCGTCTCAATCTGAATTTTATCGCCACTCTTGAAACTTTCTACTAGTTTCTTCATTGCTTCTTTGATTAACAGATTGAAGATTGTATCCAAAGAATATCAAGTGAGCAAGTCGCTGCGCTAGCACTGACCTCTCGTGGTGAACTTTTCAAATCACCCTCGTACTTTTTTATATTTCTGTAGTGAATGAAATGACGCTGACACCTTCTTACTGACTGCAGCAGTGTTTTCGGTGCAGTCTAAATGTTGACCCAGAATTAACCACAAATGCTTTGTAGAAGGGGACGAGGTCATTTCTGTGCCATTTACGATTAAGTGTGGAACAGATTCTCTGACCTGCTGTGCAATAAGTCTTTGTGAGTCACTAAGATTGCTTAGATGGGTTAAGTTTCAAACCTATGCTTTGCGCCCATTCTCATAAGGCAAGTAAATCAGTGTTAACACGACAGACGGCTGCGCACAAGTTTGTAGGACTTGCACTTAGATGTAGCTGAAGGTCTTCAGCGTATGTGTGATATTTGCCGTGAGAGAGAACAGTTGACCCATCATCTACGTGTAATGAGAAAAGCAATGGGCGCAATACTGTACATTGTGAGACCTTTTTTTTTGCAAGTACACTATTTGTTATTTTGCTTCAATACCCAAACACGCTTCACCTCAATTGTGGTATCCGCCATAAACCTTTCTCTTTTATTTTTCTGAAGTACATACATACAAATTATAGTTAGGTTAGGCAATATGTTACATCAGAGTTTGTTGTTGTCTAAATTAAGTGTCAAATTTACCTTTCATGTTACATGATGTGTGTACTGTGGCTACCAACCGAAATCAGCCATAGGTCTAAATTAGTACAACATGTCACCTGTAAACATAAGAGATGTTAGGATGTCGTCTGCACTGAATTTTTGTTTATGATACATAGTACACATATTCTGGCAAAAAGCGTTGCTTATTCCCATTTTTACATTACCTGTGCTGTATTTGTTTTGTCCTGAGCTGTAACTGAGGTGTGTGTGTGTGTATGTATCCCAAACGTGTTTTTATTGTGTTGTGTAGTCTGAATGACCTCTGGACATCTACATCTACATCTACTGATAACTGTGCTATTCACAATAAAGTGCCTGGCAGAGGGTATACTGAACCACCTTCAAGCTGTCTCTCTACCGTTCCACTCTCGAAGGGTGCGTGGGAAAAATGAGCACTTAAATTTTTCTGTGCGAGCTCTGATTTCTCTTATTTTATCGTGATGAGCATTTCTCCCTATGCAGGTGGGCGCCAACTGAATGTTCTCGCAATCGGAGGAGAAAACTGGCGACTGAAATTTCATGAGAAGATCCAGTTGCAACGAAAAACGCCTTTGTTTTAATGATTGCCACTCCAATTAACGTATCATGTCTGTGACACTATCTTCCTCATTTCGCGATAATACAAAACGAGCTGCCCTTCTTTGTACTTTTTCGATGTCATGCCAGCAAGATCTCCGGATCTGTCCCCCATTGAGCATGTTTGGGACTGGATGAAGCGTCGTCTCACGCGGTCTGCACGTCCAGCACGAACGCTGGTCCAACTGAGGCGCCAGGTGGAAATGGCATGGCAAGCCGTTCTACAGGACTACATCCAGCATCTTTACGATCGTCTCCATGGGAGAATAGCAGCCTGCATTGCTGCGAAAGGTGGATATACACTGTACTAGTGCCGACATTGTGCATGCTCTGTTGCCTGTGTGTATGTGCCTGTGGTTCTGTCAGTGTGATCATGTGATGTATCTGACCCCAGGAATGTGTCAATAAAGTTTCCCCTTCCTGGGACAATGTATTCACGGTGTTCTTATTTCAATTTCCAGGAGTGTAATTGCTAAATATGGAGCTATTGTATCAGCATACTCTGAGAGCAACCTGACTGGTATACAATCTGGACCGGAGGCCTTGGCTTTATTATGTGATTTAAGCTGCTTTGTTACCCTGAGGATATCTACTTCTATCTTTCTCATCTTGGCAGTTGTGTTTGATTGGAATTTAGGAACATTTATTTCGTCTTCTTTGGTGAAGGAGTTTCGGTAAAACCGTGTTTAATAACTCTGCTTTAATGGTACTGTCATAAGTGACTTCACCGTTGTTATAGCGCAGTGAAGGTATTGAAAAAGTTGGAAATTTATGGTACGGTCTTACGGGACCAAGCTGCTGAGGTCATCGGTCCCTAAGCTTACACACTGCTTAATCTACCTTAAACTAACTTAAGCTAAGGACAATACATACACTCATGCCCGAGGGAGGAGTGGAACCTCCGATGGGTGGAGCCGCGTGAACTGTGACAAGGCGCCGAAGACCCCGCGGCAAAGGTATTGATTGCATCTTGCCGCTGATGTGCTTCATGTATGACCAGAATCTCTTCGGGTTTTCTGCCAGATTTAGAGACAGAATGTTGTTGTGGAAATTATTAAAAGTGTATAGCATTGAAGTGGGCGTTATATTTCGAACTCCTGCAAAACTTTGCCAATCTTGGTTATTTTTCGTCCTTCTAAATTTGGCATGCTTTTTTCGCTGCTTCTGCAACAGAGATCTGATCCGTTTTGTGTACCACGGGGGATCAGCATCATCACTTATTAATTTATGTTATATATATATATATATATATATATATATATATATATATATATATATATATATATATATCGGTACTATCTCTTTGAAATCATTCCACAACTTTTCTTCGCTTACGTAATCAGATCGGAAGAAATGAAGACTTTCTCTTAAAAAGGCGTTAAGAGCATTTCTATTACCTTTTTTAGATAGATATATTTTGCGTTTCTTTTTGGTGGTTGTAGGTGCTACGGTATTCAGCCTAGCAGCCACTGCCCTGTGGTCGCTAATCCCTGTATTCGTGACGATACTCACTATTTGTCCAGGATTATTTGTTGTTAAAAGATCAAGTATGCTTTCGCAACCGTTTACGCTTCGAGTGGACACATGAACTAATTGTGCCAAGTAATTTTCTGGGAACGCATTCAGTACAATTTCGGATGACGTTTTATGCCTGCCGCTGGCTTTAAACGTATAATTTTTTTGGAAATTTGTGATACTATGGGACCAAACTGCTCAGGTCATAGGCGTATACACTACTTAATCTAACTTAAACTAACTTTCGTTAAGAACAACACACACACTCATACTCGAGGGAGGATTCGAACCTCAGACGGGAGGAGCCGCAAACGTATGTTTGCAGCATATCGAGCATAGATTGAAGTCACCACCGACGATAAGTGTATGAGTGGGGTACCTATTTGAAATGAGACTCAAGTTTTCTTTGAACGGTTCAGCAACTATATCTTCTGAGTCGGGGCTTCGGTAAAACGATCCAATTAATAGTTTAGTCCGATTGTCAGGTATAATATCTACCCATACTATTTCGCAGAACTATCTAATTCAATTTCACTGCAAGGCAAACTACTACTGACAGCAATAAATACTCCACCAGCAACTGTATTTAATCTATCCTTTCTGAACACTGTCAGATCGTTTGAAAAAATTCCGGCTGAACTTGTTTCCGGCTTTAGCCAGCTTTCTGTGCCTGTCATTATTTGAGTTTCAGTGCTTTCTATTAGGGCTTGGGGCTCAATTTACAAATACAATAGCGATCGGTTGTACAATTGCCTTACTGTATTTTACCTGCCCCTTTTCAGACGGACGCCCTTTCTGTGGTTCCCTGAGACCCTCTAACCTAAAAAACCGCCCAGTCCTTTCCACACAACCCTGCTACCCGTGTAGCCGCCTCCTGTGTGTAGTGGACTCCTGACCTATTAAGCGGAACCCGGAAATGCACCATCCGATGGCGCAAGCCAAGGAATCTGCAGCCTACACGGCGCACAGAAGCGCATGAGCCTCTGATTCGGACCGTCCACTCGGCTTGCACCACAGTAGGTTCTATCGAAGATGCTGCAGATGGTGAGCTGCGGCTTAATCTCGGAAGCTAACCGCCTGAAACCAGAGAGGATCTCCTCCGATCCAAAACGACAGACGTCATTGTTACGGTCATGCGCCACCACCTGCTGTTGGCTGCACCTCCGGAATGACTCCCCCCAGTATGCACACTGAGTGCACACTGGCTTCCTTCCCTTCCTTCCCCTCCTCGGCAGCCATGTTCCTAAGGGGCCCCACTACGTGCCTAACGCTGGAGCTCCCAACTACCAGAAAAGCCACCCTCTGCGAATGCCCAGACCTTGCGGGCCAAGAAGTTTCTTTTGTAACAGGGTGGACGACTGCATCCGGCTCAGAGACTCCGTCAGCCACAGATAATGCCCGAAATCTGTTCGTCAAACGAACCGGGGAGGCCCTGCGATCGGCCCCAAGGAATGTTTTTCGCTGCCTGCCAGACTTTGGAATGATCTCCCACTCGACCACGGGTGAGGGGTAACCTCAGTGCAGGCAGTGCCTGGGGCTGCCACAGCAGAGGACCGATCGAAGGACACGTGGAACGAGGTCGACGTCCCTCGCATCCCCGCGTTAGAACCCCCCAGTGATGCCCCTTGGCAGCAGCCTCAAGCCGTGTTACGGAATCCAATGCAACCTGGAGCTGTGAGCGGAGGGTGGCCAACTCTTAGCTTGCATCTGTACCCAGCAATCACATTTTCTATCCATTACTGCATTGGCTCCTGTTTGAAGCTCGTAAAAATACGTAACTAACAAACGGTCTACTCGGGTTATTAGTAGCAGGGGAAAATTAGTTTAAAGCTTTGATGTAGAGACCCATTTGGTGTGGTTGTTCATTGTAGCGCTGGCACACGTTTTCTCCTGAACAACTGTGAAACATGAGTCTTGTTATGTTGCTTTAACTTGGACACGCACTTCACTGCACAACTTAGGGTTCTGATGCAATGTCTAGTGTAGTTTGTTTCACTTTCTTTTTTGTTTTGGCCAAAATATCAATATGATTGTGGAACACTGCTAAAGTCGACAGACACATCTAACGCGTCTCGATTTATCTTAAGTCTTGTAGTCTTGTTTCCATTATCAAGCTCGACGTCTAGAACTGCACTCTGCCAAAACTTCGGTTCGGTAGTTATGGTACATAAATGACGTAGTAAATGGTAGGATTACCGGTAGCCGGCCTGTGTTGCCGAGCGGTTCTAGGAGCTTCAGTCTGGAACCGCGTGACCGCTACGGTCGCAGGTTCGAATCCTGCCTCGGGGATGGATGTGTATCATGTCCTTAGGTTAGTTAGGTTTAAGTAGTTCTAAGTTCTAAGGGACTGATGGCCTCAGATGTTAAGTCCCATAGAACTTAGAGCCATTTGAACCATTTGATTTCCGGTAGTATTGGTAGCATTGATAGGGAAAGAAACGTAAATAAATGGGTAAGAGAGGTAGCGGGAAACAAGAACTTCTTTTTGTTTTTTGTTTGTTCGGTTTTTTTGCATACAATTAGAACAGCACGTCATTAAGAGTTAGTCCACTATGTATTTTGCATCCTTACACATATAAATTGCATTTTATAAGTAATGAGAATTACTTTGATTGGGTAACTTCTGCTTTTTCATATAGTCAAAGCAATTACTATTGGTGCAAGTATAGTTTACATGCAAAAAAGTCTGTATGATTTTTGTTGTTATTTTGTACTCAGTAGAGCGTTCTTCATCATGATCAGAGCCAAGAGTTTATTATGTTATCGATAAATGTGAAAGTTGTTTATGAATAACAGAAACATGTTTTTTATAAGCTCAACGAAGTATTGAAGCGATTTGTAATATTTTTTTTGTTTTGCTCTTTTTTATTTTATCTTTTTTTGAGCAAATTGCTTTCTCAAGCGCTATATGTTTAATCTGTATTGTTTCTAATTTTTATTACATGTTTCTCGTAATAAATCAACAATTTTCGAGTAAAGCCTGAATTAAACATTGAAAATTTCAGTTTTGCTGTAAATACTGTTTGATACTGTTTATTTTTAAGTAATAGAGAGGAGGATATTATGTTGAGCAAAAATGTTCCGTAGGTTATGCGGCCCGTTATATAACCTCACTCAGGTGCTAGACGGTTCACAGCTTCTGGTTCGTAGAGGACTATAGTAACACGTTGATCGCACACGTCAAGAAAAGGACCGATACGAGATAGAGTCAGGTTGGTTTGCAAGACGCCTAGGAAACGCGGGTACGATCATAACTGACCAAAGGTACTTGGGAAACTACCGTACTCTGCGCTTAGTTGTCACAGTCTATGGAAGTCTACAACATTAGCGACGCCACAACTTCCTGTCTGATGCCCTTTACCTTTCCGAAAGCCAAACTGCTCATTTAACACCAAATCGATTTTATTTCCTATTCTTCAGCATGTTATTCTTGTCAGGCGAATTTTGAGTTTTCTAGCGTGCTACTCAGTTTGGATTCCGTAGAAATATGGGAACACGTGAGACAATACTGACCCTACGACTTATCTTAGAAGCCAGATTAAGAAAAGGCAAACCTACGTTTCTAGCATTTGTAGACTTGGAGGAGGCTTTTGACAATGTTGAATGGCATACTCTCTTCCAAATTCTGAGGGTGGCAGGGGAAAACTAAAGGGAGAAAAAGGTTATTTACAATTTGTACAGAAACCAAATGGCAGTTATAAGATTCGAGGGACATGAAAGGGAAGCAGTGGTTGGGAAGGGAGTGAGACAGGGTTTTAGCCTCTCCCCGATGTTATTCAATCTGTATATTGAGCAAGCAGTAAAGCAAACAAAAGAAAAATTCGCAGTAGGTAATAAAATCCACGGAGAAGAAATAAAAACTTTAAGGTTCGCCGATGACATGGTAATTCTGTCAGAGACAACAAAAGACTTGGGAGAGCAGTTGAACGGAATGGATAGTGTCTTGAAGCGAGGATATAAGATGAACATAAAAAAAAGCAAAACGAGGATAATGGAATGTAGTCGAATTAAGTCGGGTGATGCTGACGGAATTAGATTAGGAAATGAGACACTTAAAGTAGTAAAGGACTTTTGCTATTTGGGGGGCAAAATAACTGATGATGGTCGAAGTAGAGAGGATATAAAATGTAGACTGGGAATGGCAAGGAAAGCGTTTCTGAAGAAGAGAGATTTGTTAACATCGAGTATAGATTTATGTATCAGGAAGTCGTTTTTGAAAGTATTTGTATGGAGTGTAGACATGTATGGAAGTGAAACATGGACGATAAATAGTTTGGACAAGAAGAGAATAGAAGCTTTCGGAATGTGGTGCTACAGAAGAATGCTGAAGATTAGATGGGTAGATCACATAACTAATGAGGAGGTATTGAATAGGATTGGGGAGAAGAGAAGTTTGTGGGACAACTTGACAAGAAGAAGGGATCGGTTGGTAGGACATGTTCTGAAGCATCAAGCGATCACCTATTTAGTATTGGAGGGCAGCGTGGAGGGTAAAAATCGTAGAGGGAGACTAAGAGATGAATACACTAAATAGATTCAGAGGGCTGCAGTACGTATTGGGAGATGAAAAAGCTTGCACAGGATAGAGTAGCATGGAGAGCTGCATCAAACCAGTCTCAGGACTGAAGACCACAACAACAACAACAGCGTGCTGTCCTAGCAGGGTATGGTTCAAAATGGTTCAAATGGCTCTGAGCACTTTGGGACTCAACATCTGAGGTCATCAGTCCCCTAGAACGTAGAACTACTTAAACCTAACTAACCTAAGGACATCACATACAGCCACGCCCGAGGCAGCATACGAACCTGCGACCGTAGCGATCGCGCGGTTACAGACTGAAGCGCCTAGAACTGCTCGGCCACTCCGGCCGGCTTGGCCACTCCGGCCGGCTTTTCAGGGTATCGACAGGGAAACATCTGTAGTGGAAAAAGGCCAATCCGTGTTGTGTCGCGCAGCTGCTACAGCGCGACCTGCCCTCGCCGCCACCAGTCAGCCAGCGGCGGGAAGTGGAGAGACAGTGATGGCGGGCGCGGATGCGTTGATCCAATTACTGTGCGCGTGTCGCTCCGGCCGTGTCTGCCCTCGTTGTAATTGTGCGTCGCCGTCGCCTCCGCCGTCGCCCCAGCCAGGCGCGCCCCGATGGATGGCTTCCGCCCGCTGCCCGACACGCGACCAACTCGTCAACACAGCGGCGCCCCGTCTCTGCCCAGGAGGGCTCCAGCTGTCCTTTGGATCGCCAGAAGCCTGAGCAACCGTAAAGCTGTCGAATGCTTCAATTCCGAATTCATTGCTTTTTACTTTTTATATTTTACATCTCTAGTTCCGCAAAACTAAATACCTGGTTAGTACTAGAATGCCAACAGGAGAAGATCAGGAAATGTTAAGAGGTGGAGACATGTTTGAAAAAGTGAACACATTTAAGTATCTAGGTGTTGTGTACATAGTTCCGCGTGGTCAGCGCGAACACAATTTTTCCACTAGAGCGCGCCCTGCTAAGCACAATAGCGCAGGCGCAGCACTCGTCCGTCTCCACACTACGAGATGGCGCTGCCTTAGAGACGGACCAAATTCTGCTTTCGCCGATCCGCGTATTAATATGTAACACAGCCAATGAGATTGCTGCTAATGTAGAACCTTTTCTCCTCGCGGATCACACTCACGCAGTGATACATGAACGCCCGAGGTATTATAACGAGTGTACAGACCTCCGATTAGTCAGTCTGCATTTGTTTGCACAGTCTGTACCATTCTGCATTTGTCTGCGCCAGTCTGCATTGGTCTGCATTAGTCTGTACCAGTCTATAGTCAAGTTTCAGTCTGCACCTAAGAAGATTATCATATTCCTGTACTTAGCCATGAAGATAAATGTATAGACACTTTTGTCAAGTATCAGAGATACGTGAGAATAAGATTAACGTACCAATACGAAGGGAACTTCAGATTGTCAATTGTAAATAGCATCCAGAACCAAGATAAGTAATTTTATGCTTATTATTTTAATAAATGTGTGTGAAAATTAATCAAGTTCTGTTTAAAGTTGGTCACCGTCAATCTGCTACTCTGTGTGTGCAAGTGGCATTTCTATCGTCTGACCTAACGGCAGAAGATAAACACGCCACGATAAGACCACGAGACATATTGCTGACACTCGCCTACTTCGTTAGAGCGACAAGTCAAATAATCTGATGGTGTGTGTACCGAAGGTCTTACAGTACGCACACCACACTAGGCGTGGACAACACTTCGAGAAATGAGATTGAATCCGAACTGAAGAAGAGATTAAGGGCGGGAAATGCGTGCTACTTCTCATTGAATAGATTACTTTCATCACGGATATTGTCTAGGAATTTAAAGTTTAGAATCTACAAAACTATTATTCTACGAGTTATGCTGTATGGGTGTGAGATTTGGTCTCTCACTATGCAAAATGAAAGGCCGTTTCGAGTATTTGAAAACAAAATTTTGAGGAATTTTTCGGAGCATAAAGGGATGACATTAGCGAAGAGCGGCGAAAACTGCACAACGAAGAGGTTCACGAACGCTATTCAAGCCCTGACATAATCAGTATTATTAAATCACGTAGGCTGAGATGGGCGGGTCACGTAGCTCGAATGGATGAGGGCAGGGGAGCGCGCAGGGTACTGGTTGGGCACTTAGAGGGAAAACGTCCTGTGGGGAGACATAGGCGTCGATGGGAGGACAATCTGAAGGCTGATTGGAGGAGCCTAGATATGAAGGTGAATGGAAGGAAATAGCCCAAGACAGGGACAGATTTGGCCAAAATAAGTTGCTGCGGTAATGGACTCTCGAGTCCGGTATGACCAGTGAGTGAGTGAGTGAGTGAGTTCCGCAGGACGAAATCGAGGAGCAAACCTCCAAGGTCATGCAACGTGTCACTAAATGAAATTACACCATAAAAGTAATAACAGATAAAATAAAATGTTCATGAACCAAAAAAAGACAAGCCATAAGCTTATCTAAACACAATCTACAGTATAACACAGGAATCAGCTTAGTTTTCAAAGAATTCCTCGACGGAGTAGGAGTGACCCACCTAGAAACTCTTCAGTTTCGATTTGAAAGCGCGTGGATTACTGCTGAGATTTTTTAAATTATTGTGGCAGCTTGTTGAAAATGGATGCAGCAGTAGACTGCACACCTTTCTGCACAGGAGTCAAGCAATTGCGATCCAAATACTGATTGGATTTCTGCTTATTACTAATTATTCTTGGGAATGAGCTGATATTTTAACAAGAAACGACAATAAAGAATTTATATATTGAGAGGTCAATGTCAGAATATCTAGACTGATGAACAGGAGTCGACAAGAGCTTCGTGGACTTACAATACTTATTGTCTGAATCACCCGTTCCTGAGCCAAAAATATCCTTTGAAAATGGGAAGAGTTACCTCAAAATATAATACCATATATCATAAGCGAATGAAAATATAAGCAAAGTGTCGAATTATCACTTACTTCAGGTACTGTTCGAATAGTAAAAACTGCATTATTAAGTCTTTGAACAAGATCGTGAATATGCGCTTTCCATGACAGTTTACTATCTGAACACCAAGAAATTTGAACTGTTCAGTTTCACTAATCATATGCCGATTCTGAGGAATTAAAACGTCGGGTTTTGTTGAATTGTGTGTTAGAAACTGTAACAACTGAGACTTATTGTGATTTAGCGTTAGTTTATTTTCTACAAGCCATGAACTTAGGTCATGAACCGCACTATTTGAAATAGTTCCAAAATCCTTTACTACCAAGTTAGTGCCACCAGCAAACGGAAAGATTTCATAACTACCTGTATTACTATTGGACATATCATTTATATAAGTAAGGAACAGGAATGGCCCCAGCACTGATCCCTGAGCACCCTCCCCCCCTCCAATTGACCGTGCTACACTCAGACCCCACCCCCCCACATCATAGCCATTCTCAACACCTTTTCCTACGCGTTGTTAAAGCAAGAAGTGCGCCTACTGTGAGCTACTCCCCGTATTGCATAACGGTCTAGCTTCTGGAGCAATATTTTCTGATCAACACAATCAAATGCCTAAATTAAATAAAGAAAATATTCAGCGTTCGAAACCTTTTGTTTAACCCATCCAGTACCTCACAGAGAAAAGAGAATATAGCATTTTCAGTTGTTAAACCACTTCTATAGCCGAACTGTATCTTTGATAGCAAATTATGTGAAATAAAATGATCAATTATCCTTAAGTACATAGCCTTTTCAGTAACTTTAGAAAACACTCATGACACAGAAATAGGTCTAACATTGTGTACATTATCCTTTTCTCCCTTTTTATAAAGCGGCTTTACGCTGAGTACTTCAATGATTCAGTAAGCTGACCATTCTTAAAGGAAAGCTTACAAATATGGCTAAGTACGATGCCAACATGTGCTACACAGTACTTCAGTATTCTGCTAAGTACTCCATCATATCCATGAGAGTCCTTAGTCTTCATTGATTTAATTATTGATTCAGTCTCCCCCTTGCCAGTATCACAGAGGAGAATTTCAGACATCAGTCTCGGAAGGGCATTTCCCAAGAGAGTGATATGATTCCCTGTAGAAACTAAGTTTTTATTTAATACGCCAGCAATACTCAGAAATTGAGTGTTAAATACTGTAATATTTCTGACTTATCAATAACAGAAATATTGTAAGTAGGCTGTTTAGGTTTTTATTTTGGTAACGCCACATAGGCTCTGAATGAAAATACTGGCTGTGCTGTGTGCAATCTGTGGCTGGTTAGCATTGTTGTAATATTCGCTATTGTAGTGTTGGGCAGTTGGCTGTTAACAGCGCATAGCGTTGCGGCGTTGGAGGTGAGCCGCCAGCAGTGGTGGATGTGGGGAGAGAAATGGCTGAGATTTGAGAGCGGATGATCTGAACGTGTGTCCATCAGAGACAGTAAATTTGTAAGACTGGATGTCATAAACTGCTATATATATTATGACTTTTGAACACTATTAAGGTAAATACATTGTTTGTTCTGTATTAAAATCTTTCATTTTCTAACTATGCCTATCAGTAGTTAGTGCCTTGAGTAGTTTGAATCTTTTATTTAGGTGGCAGTAGTGGCGCTCGCTGTATTGCAGTAGTTCGAGTAACGAAAATTTTTGTGAGGTAGGTGATTTGTGAAAGGTATAGGTTAATGTTAGTCAGGGCCATTCTTTTTTTAGGGATTATTGAAAGTAAGATTGCGTTGCGCTAAAAATATTGTGTGGCAGTTTAGTGTTGATCAGAATAGGTAAAGAGCGAAATGTCTGAGTACGTTCAGTTCTGCTCAGCTGTTTGAAAATCAAATAATGTAAGAGGTTTATCAGCACAATAATTCACAGATTTTTCTAATGGGACGTTTCAATATTGTTACTACGAACTAACCTTATATCGTCGACCTTGTGCCGCTGACCAGACAGTTCCTTCACGACTGACTCTTTACTTACGGTGCAACTAATGGCTACTTTTACACTTAAGTGACAAAAGTCATGGGATATCTCCTAATATATCTTCGGACCTCCTTTTGCGCAGGGTACCCGTGCAGAAATATTGAGCAATGCTGCCTCTATAGCCGTCCATAATAGCGAAAGCGTTGCCGCTGCAGGGTTTTCCACACCATCTGATCTCTCAATTATGTCCTACAAATGTTCGTTGGGAGGAGTGGCCAGATAATTCGCTCAAACTGTCCGGAAAGTTCCTCAAACGCGTAGCGAACAATCGTGTCCCTGTAATATGACATCATTGTTTGGGAACATGAAGGGTCTCCAAGTACCCAAACATAACCATTTCAAGCCAACGATACGTTCAGTTGGACCAGGGATCCAGTCCATTCCATGCAAACACAGCCACCACCATGTTGCACAGTGCCTTGTGGACAATTCAAATCTCCAAGGGGCGCTGTGCCACAGTCGAGACCTACCATCAGCTCTTACCAACCGAAATCGGTACTCATATGACGAGCCCACAGTTTTCCAGTCGTCTAAGGTCCAACCAATATGGTTACAGGCCCAGGAGAGGCACTGCAGGCGATGTTGTGCTGTTGGTAAAGGCACTCGCGGTGGTCATCTGCTGCCATACACTACTAACATCAAATTTCGTCGCACTGTGATAACGGATATGTTCGTCGTACGTCCCACACTGATTTAGATGGTTATTTCACGCAGTGTTGCTTATCTGTTAGTACTGACAACTCTATGCAAACACCACTGCTCTCGGTCGTTAAATGAAGGCCGTCGGTCTCTACGTATTTTGTGGTGAGAGGTAATGGAAGAAATTGGTATTTCGGCACACTCTTGACACTGTGGATCTCGGAATATTGACTTTCCTAACTATTTCCGAAATGGAATGTCCCACTAGCTCCAAACTATTTCGGGCTCGGAGTGTTTTAATCTCGCCGTGCCGCCATAATCACATTGGACACCTTTTCACATGAATCACCTGAGTACAATGGTTCAAATGGCTCTGAGCACTATGGGACTCAACTGCTGTGGTCATTAGTCCCCTAGAACTTAGAACTAATTAAACCTAACTAACCTAAGGACATCACACACATCCATGCCCGAGGCACGATTCGACCGTAGCAGTCGCACGGTTCCGGACTGCGCGCCTAGAACCGCGAGACCACAGCGGCCGGCACCTGAGTACAAATGAGAGTTCCGTCAACCCACTGCCCTTTTATACCCTGTGTATGCGATACTACCGCCATCTATACAGGGTGTTACAAAAAGGTACGGCCAAACATCCAGGAAACATTCCTCACACAGAAATAAAGAGATGTTATGTGGACATGTGTCCGGAAACGCTTAGTTTCCATGTTAGCGCTCATTTTAGTTTCGTTCTTCCACCTACGCTCAAGGGACCACGTTATCATGATTTTATACGGGATACTCTACCTGTGCTGTTAGAACATGTGCCTTTACAAGTACGACACAACATGTGGTTCATGCACCATGGAGTTCCTGTACATTTCAGTCGAAGTGTTCGTACGCTTCTCAACAACAGATTCGGTGACCGATGGATTGGTAGAGGCGGACCAATTCCATGGTCTCCACGCTCTCCAGATCTCAACCCTCTTGACTTTCATTCATGGGGGCATTTGAAAGCTCTTGTCTACGCATTCCCGGTACCAATGTAGAGATTCTTCGTGCTCGTATTATGGACGGCTGTGATACAATACACCATTCTCCAGGGCTGCGTCAGCGCATCAGGGATGCCATGCGACGGTGGGTGGATGCATGTATCCTCGCTAACGGAGGACATTTTGAACATTTCCTGTAACAAAGTGTTTTAAGTCACGGTGGTACGTTCTGTTGTTGTGTGTTTCCATTCCATGATCAATGTGATTTGAAGAGAAGTAATAAAATGAGCTCTAACATGGAAAGTAAGCGTTTCCGGGGACATGTCCACATAACATATTGTCTTTCTTTGTGTGTGAGGAATGTTTCCTGAAAGTTTGGTCGTATCTTTTTGTAACACCCTGTACATGTGCATATCACTATCCTACGACTTGCCATCTCAGCGTAAGTCACTAAGCTAACTTACTCCAACCCTCCTTAATCTGATCGTTTTGCTCTTTCCTTTCTTCTGGGTTCATTTTCTTCCCTGAGTACTTCAAACCGTTTTTCTCTTGAAAACTTTCCCACTTCTCAGTTTTGTTCTTTATTTTGATTTCACTTCATTTTGTTCTAAATTTTTCTAGTTTTCTAGGCAGTTACCTACCCCACGCAGTGTGTTATCCTCCAGAAACCGCATTGCCAAAACAAAGTTGGCAACACACATCAACACTACAGACATTAGCGGTGTCTCGCTGGAATCTACAACGACGAATGGGAGAGGCTAAAGAACACAGCCCCTCTCTCTCAGCAGTGTCCTCGCATGGAGGACGATATAGAGTCACGCTTGGGAGCACTCGGCCCCAATTCGTGTACTCGGATGAAGCAGTCAACACTGTCAAGTAAGGTTAAAACGCTATTCAAGTCTCACACGGAAATGTACGTTTGTAAGGGTTGAACAGTGCACTTCAAGAGAAGAGTTTGAAAATTAGTGCGTCAGGTGATGCTTTAATAGCCAACGACAGTAGTAAATTATGAAGCATTCCGATGGCAAAGATTATATCAAGTTTCGTGTAATAAAGTGAAATAATATTTTATCTGTTGTAGTTCAGATGAGCCATTTCCCAGAGTAATCAATTGTAGTGTAGGTCTGCCCTTTAATTTTCCAGAATGTTTGCAAGTTTTCTTGTCAGTAAACTACGTTTAATTTTTGGAAGTGTCCTGATTTCAACTATTGTTTCTGAAAGTGTTATACGCTTCTGCATTCTTTTTAATTCAGATGCTTCATCTGTTGTTCTATTTCTTAATATCTTCCACATAATGTTCCTTTACTTAATCTTCCTTACGGTCATCCTCTACTTTCCTCTGTTATCTTCATTTCTGGTGCACTTGTTTATGCTCGTCTTTTACGCTCCTGTAAAGATAAATTTTTGGATTTCTAGAAACCAAATCCTTATTAGAAACCTATTTTCTTGAATGGAATATGATGTCTTGTAATTCTTGTTCTTTCTTCGTTTACCCCTTTTTTAAGCTGGCTGATTTCTTCTAGATACTAAAATTAATGTTTTTGTCATTATGTCTGATTCTGTTTTCCCATAGGTGAGTTTGTAGTCTGCTTTTTCTGGCGATTGTTTAAGTAGTAATTTTTGCTGCTGTGCTGCCTCTTCCCTGTCCATCGAAAATTGCTGAATTATCTGGAAATGCTAAATAATCGATTTTTATGGTATCATTTTTTTCACCCACGACGTATTTTACTTTTTTATATTACATGATGCTAGTTACTCTCTCCATTCTCTGATTGTTTTTTCAAATACACAGTGAAGCCAATTTGGAAACAGTCATCACATTGTCTAACTCCTGCCTTGGTCTGATATGGGTCTTAATTTTTATCTTTACCTTCTATCAGACGGAATGACTAATACAGGAATAAACAAACATTCCTGAGAATACTCAGTCGAATCATTATGTGTCAGTGTTGGCCAAAACTGTCATGTACCTATTTTTATAATAGATATGCAGATTCTAGTAATCAGTATAATCAACTCTTTAACGCTACAGGAAAACAGCAGACACTATTCACTGCTGCCAATGATTATGCTGCTGATTTCCTTTTATTACAGAGAGGGAGACCTGTTATACCTGCATCCTTGGGAGGTTTTCTTCAGCTGGTTGCGACAGAGCAGCTTACTTAGGAGGAGCTGAGTGCTGTAAAATTGTTTGGTGCTTGAAGCCGTCTCTACGCAGGTATAGAACAGGGAGATGGCAGTCTCCTGTGCTTGCAGAGCAGGCGCAGAAGAGAGAGTGGACTGCATTCCATAAAAACCTCATCGTGCAAGACACTAAAAGCGGTCTATCAAGGCTAGCTAGGATCTGAAGACCAGGCGAAAACACAGAGCTTCAAACCATGGGACCAGCTGTTGAGCACTGGCATTCCATGGTGGAATGTTGGTTTAAATCTAAGGATTCTGAGAATGGCTCACAGTAATTATTTCAGTAGAAAGCATATTCACCCTCATGTGCCCATGCGCAAGGCTTTTGTTTCGCTGTAGCAGTAGGAGGCAATTTCTGCTTTCTCTCCTGCACCACACCATTATTAGTTAGCTCTGACAAAATACACGGTTGCAGGAAATTGTCAAACTTGTTTATAAAGTTATTATTGGTCATAACTCACAAGGCCTGCTGCAGTGACATTCCGATACAGCTCTTTCGTAGAATAAAGTCAGAATACGTTTTCTGAAGGGACATTGAAGAGAAGGCTTGCACCAGGTCGTGGCAGAGAAATGCAGAGAGGGATGTCTCGGACTTAGAGCAGAGTACAGAGGCTGCGCTGCACTCAGAATTTCCAGCTGCACCTGTCTTCTACACTCTCAATGAAGTCAGGGGCTCAAAGCTAGTTAATCTGCATCAGGGGTTAATTGTGCAGATTTAACATTCAGCTAGGTGCATCTATCATGCGCTTTAGTGAAAGCATTAGTGTTCGTACTTGATTTTCTGAGAATATTTATTCACATTACTAATCATTTTTGCAGTCATTGGTCATATGCTTATATGTAACCACCCACCTGTGCCAAGGCTATAGTTCATATTTGCAGGTTATTGTCCACTTATTAAATGTTTATATGCTTGGATGAGTCATTGTGTTTTATGTTTCATGGCAGTAAACCTAACTGGTATAATGACCACTGGTTTCCTTTTGTAGTTTGATGCATCTCTTCATTAATATATCTATGTAAAATGTGGTACCTATACTTTAATGCTTTAATGAGCCACTTCTAACAATATCCTTTCTACATGACGTTATCCATTACGTGACACTGTTTCTCTTAAATTTGCTAGGGAAGCTTCCTTTCTTTGTAGATCACCAGGGATCGGATCTGTTGCATCTTAGGACAATGCCAAACAGTTCAACCAGTCTCTCACGTAATCACGAAATCTGCAAAGTACAATAACATTAAAAACAGAGTTTGTTTCGCCATCTTGTCCTCTGAGACACTAGAGGGGCTTCTCCTCCCATATCTTCCCTAGGGGTATTTTCTTTAAAGTGTGTGAAAAGTAAATGTCAACAGATGTAAGCACCAAGAGGTAATGAGGTCATTCGACTGGTCCATGAATGTCATGGAGAATTAGAAAACCGAAATGCAGACATACCGCAAGTTTCTAGATAGTTAGTATAGTTATCAATGTGCGATCCAAAATCAGCAGATTCAACTCATCACAGACCGTCAACGAACGTAGTCTTACTGGCGCACTGAGATTTCGGACGTTCATACCAGCGATAGTTTTATTCTTCTCATACCCCTTTTATAGTTGACACATACTATCAAACCAAAACGAGAAACCCAGTTATAAAGTGTAGATGGGCTCTGCCACTTTATTTCGAGTGTTCTAACAGCATCCTGCAGTACTGTTTGGATTGGATTTCAGTTTGTTCCAGACTGCAGATATGCACCTGCAAATAATCAAAAATTAATTACGTAAATTTATTCTTACAATCTAATAACTCAATTACAACTTTTTGATTACTATCTACTGGCAGCAAGATTCACCATCTTTATTCTTTTCATTACATTCTCTGCTGTAACAGGATAACACTATGAAGCACAAGTACTCCTCACAAATCTTCCACAGGAAAGTGCTTGAAACTTGATGCCAAGTTGGAAGAGGGCAGTGGCAAAGTACCTCCACTATAGCGTCACTCAGAACAGCAGAAAGCTTTCCCTCATTGTGCCCCTCCCCAGCCCCCACCCCTCTCTAAAATCTCCACAGAAACGAAATTTTAAGCGCATCATAATGCGAAGATCCTCCTTAAAATGTGGCTTGCCTAAACACTTACCTAGCCAGACGTAAATTTTCTATGGCTTCCCTAAAGCACTTAAGGAAAATGTCGAGATGTTTCCTTCCAATACGACATGGCTAATTTTCTTGCATATATTTCCCCAATCCAAATATGTGCACCTTCTGTGATGACCTTGCCGTCGGTGGAACTATAATCTTCATTCCTAAATCATCCACTTTCAGTTATGAAGGTGAAAATCGATTAGGTGACTGTAAAACTGGAAATTCCTTTACCTTAAAAGTGTCACGAGCCTTGGTTGAAAGCTGTAAATGTATGTTTACATCACAGGATATTTACACGAAACGGACATTCATCTGTAAATTCCAAGATGGGAAGACACCGAGGCACATGTAAATGCATTATTTTATTGAGTCCAAAACAAGTCCACGCTGGTCATCTAATGCGAGAAGGAAAAAAAAAGTCTGCAGTTATTCGCAGCTGTCTGGTTATACTCATAGTGTTAATTCTTAGTCCCTTCTATTTATCCCCATGAAGCGCATAAATTCTGCCAGGAAGGCCATACAACTGTCACTTACGGGTATCCTCAGCACAGTCCACCCCCTTGACTGACTGGCGAGCACATTTGATTGCCATGCAGAAGGTCCTCTTCGATTCAAGACAGGATCATAGATTTTCTGCACTCGGAGACTGAGTGTTGTGTTGCCCTCATCATTTCATTATCATCGACACGCAAGTCACCCTGTAAGGCGTCAACTGAGAAGACCTGCAACTTGACGGCGGAACTTCCCCAGGTGGTGACTCCCAGTCAAAATGCCAAACGATCATCATGATCATCGTCGTCATCATTGTCATTATCACCCTCATCCTCAGCACATGACTGCTATTTTCATTGTTAAAGAAAGAATAAGAATGTATGTATGTTAGTGCCAATATGCGACTAAGAACAAAGATGGCTACATATCGAAAATGTCCTGTAAATATACCAAATAATTATGTAATTTGTATATTAGCAAATAACAATGTAGCAGCTTAACGAGTGGCCATGTAAAAGTAGAATTAACAAAAAATCTCAACGTTTGTTGACCAAATCAGATGTGCTGGCCACTCAGCGAAGGGGGTGGATTGTGCTGAAGACGCCCATAAAAGACAGTTGTATGGCCTTTTTAGCAGGTTTTAAGCGCTTCATGGAGATAAATAGTGCGGACCAGGAATTAACACTGTGATTATAATCAGGCATAAATAGCTGCAGACATTTTTTTCTTCTTGCATTAGATGAGCAGCGTCAAATTGTCTTGGATTCAATAAAATAGTACATTTGCATGTGCCTCGGTGTTTTCCCATCTTATAATTTACAGATGAATGCCGGTTTCATGTAAATATCCTATGATGTAGACATACATTTTCAGCTTTCAACTAAGGTTCGTGACACTTGTAGGTAAAGGAATTCCCAGATTGACAGTTGCCTGACATGGATTCTGATATTCTATCAAATTTTTGCTTATTGTATTTACCAGTGTTTCATCTGTAGCATGAACAGCTAAATACTAGATAGAACTACCTGTTGAACTCTATATTTTGTTGTATTAGTTTGGTGTTTTTGGTTCAGTAAAATTAAAAGTGCATTTAATATGTTTTCCGAATTTTTCACATCATGAATTTGCTTTGGTATCCAGAGTACTTTGCATGCATCAGCTAAGATATAAGGAACTATCTGCGGAGCTTAAATTAACGTGTGCGTCTACAATGCGTTCTCTCATTTAGTATTGAATACATTGTGGGAGTGAACAGTGATCAATGCGTTACAAATATTTACTATCAAAAACAGTCTTGATAACAATTTATTTATTACGGTGACCGGTTTAGACCATTACCTTGGTCATCTTCAGACCAATGAGTAAGAACCTTCTTTTGGTGGTAAATCACTACTAAAGAGATTTAATGATTTATCACCAAAAGGAGGTTCTTACTCATTGGTCTGAAGATGACCACAGTAGTGGTCTAAACTGGTCACCGTAATAAATAAATTGTGAGCAAGACTGTATTGATAGTAGATATTCGTTCTCTTATTGTTAATAGCATCCCAGATGCTGTTCCGTATATGAGGTGTCGGTTCCGCTGTTTACCTCACACCAAAGGTACCATAAGTCCAGTGACCTACAGTCTAAGATGCTATTTCTGACAACCAGTTAGCTGCAGTGATGGGGAGCTCCACATAAGATCTTGTAAATTTTTAGAGAAACAGTGCCTTCCAACGGACAATGCCTTATTGAAAGAAAACTATTAGGGGTGGCAAAGTTAAAGTGTAGGCACCACACCTAACAGGGATATATTTATGAGGGGGCTCATATAACTACAAATGAATCTTGTTGTCTCTACGACAGTTTGATTTACTATCATAAGACGTCAGAAAAATCAATTACACACTGAACTGAGCATATAAACATTTAATAAGTGAACAAAAAGGTTATAATTACGAAATATAACCTTGGCGCAGTTGGTGGAACATGAACCATAACATGAAACTTCATTGCAGATACGACCAATGGCTGCAAAAATGCTTAGTGGTTTACAGAAAGAACTCCAGGAAAGCAAGTATGAACAGCAATAGATTGGCCAAAGTGCATGATGGCGGCAACTAGCTTGCTGTGAATGTCAAACCTGTCCAGTTAAACCCATAAGTACGTTAACCACACTTGCGTCCCCCTCGGCTCAGTGATTGCATCGCCAGCTCATGTTTACCACTCTTAAATGGTCTGAGTGTGGAAGACGGGAGCAGTAACTGCTGGAAATTTAAAGTTTTAATCTGCCAGGAAGTTTCACAACAAATTTATAAATAAGTTCATTAAATTCTTACTCTTGCGAATTTTGTTGCAGTTAACCAATGGTGGTGTAGCACGAGCAGGAAGGTGGGAAATCTATTGCACTACATGACAAGTTTGTAAACTTCGCCAGCCAAATGGCTTGCATGTAGAAATGCGTGGAATAGTACTCCTTCTACAGAAATGAATATTGTGAGCCAATCGCAGGTCTTGTTAATCAAATAAACATTCTTTTGTAGTGTGGTCATAGATAATATCCGAGCCCACAGTCTCCCTTTCTGAGTGCAGCACCTGGCTTTCAGATTTTATCTTTCCAAAATGGATTCCTCTTAGCGTGTTGCACAATGCAGTTTTATGGTCCACCCTGTATATAAATGATCTAGCAGAAAGCGTCGGATGCTCTTAAAGACTATTCGCAGACGACGCAGTTGTTTATATCAAAGAAGCAACGCCAGGAGATAGTAAGAATTTGCAGCACTACCTGCAGAGAATTGATGAATAGTGCAGACTCTGGCAGTTGACCATGAACGTAAATAAATGTAACATATTCCGCATACATAGGAAAAGAAATCCACTACTGTACAGCTACACTACTGATGCCAAACAGCTGGAGACAGTGTCTGCCGTAAAATATCTAGATATCTAGGTGCAACTATCCAGAGCGACCTAATTTGAAATGACCTTATAAAACAGACAGTGGGAAAAGCAGACACAAGACTCAGATTCATCGGAAGAATCTTACGGAAATGTAACTCGTCCACGAAAGAAGTAGCTCATAAGGCGCTTGTTCGCCCGATTCTTGAGTATTTTACGTGTATCTGGGATCCCTATCAGGTATGACTGGTAGAGGAGATACAGAAAGTCCAACGAAGAGCGGCGCGTTTCGTCACGGGATCGTTTAGCTGGCAGGAGAGCGTTACGGAGATGCTAAACAAACTCCACTGACAGACGTTACAAGAAGGACGTTGTGCACTTTTCAGCAGGAGTCAGACAACATATTACTTCCCCCCTCCCCACATACATCTCGCGTATTGACCACGACAGGAAAATTCGAAAATTAGAGCCAATATAGAGGCTTAACAACATTCTTCCTATGCACTATTCACGAGTGAAACAGGGTTGGAGGGATCAGATAGTGGTACCGAAAGTTCCCTCCGCCACACACCAATATGTGGCTTGCAGAGTATGATGCAGATGTAGACGTAAGTGTTCTGCTAATGAATCACAGTCCTTCGTTTGCATTCCCCACAACATTGCCTATGTGATCGTTCCAATTTAAGTTATTCGTAATTGTAATCCCCACGTATTCACTTGAGTTTACAGCTTTTAGATTTGTGTGATTTGTCGTGTAACTGAAATTTAGCGTGCGCCTTTTAATACTTTTGTGGATGACTTGACACTTTTCACAATTCCGAATCAACTGCTACTTTTTGCTATTCGTTTTGGTCATGACATTATAAGACGATAAATGACAGCATAGTTTGCAAACAACCAAAGAGGGCTACTTAATTTATGTACATCAGGAACAATAAAGGACCTGCAGCGCTTGCTTGGATAAAACCAGATGTTACTTCTATTTCACTTCATGAATTTCCGTCATTTATTATGAACTGTGATCTTTCTGATAGGAAATCACTAATCATGTTACACAACTGAAGCTAACAACATAGGCACGGCATTTAACTAGAAGTCGCTTATTAGATGCGGTGTCAAAAACCTTCTGGAAATCTAAAAATGTGGAAACAAATAGACGTCCCTTGTCGATAGCACTCATTACTTCGCGAGTAAAGAGCGCATCGTGTTTCACAAGAACGAAATTTTGTGAATCCGCGTTGACTATTTGTCGATAAATCGTTTTCTTCGAGGTAATAATAATGCTCGGGCACCGGGTGTGTTCCTAAATCGTAGTGCAAATCGACGTTAGTGATATGGGTCTGTAGTTCAGCAGATTACTCTAATTTTCTTTCTTGGGTATTGGTATGGCTTGAGGACCTTTCCGGTCTTTTGGTACAGATCTTTTACGGTTCTGCATGATTGCTAAGTGTGGAGCTATTGTATAAGTATACGCTGAAAGGAACGTGACTGATATACAATATGGATCGCTGGGGTTGCCTTTCTTAAGTAAGAAGGCTTTTCGGCAAGTAAGGAACGGTAGGTCGCGAAATGTAAACCACAGTGAAAATCAAAACTGTTTTATTTGCAACAGGTACCTACAACTTCCACCTACTTATCTTCATAGTTGCCGATCCGACTTAGACGTTTGCCGTAGCGTTGTACTAACTTTCCAATACCCTCGTTATAGAAAGCAGCCGCTAGTGCTTTCCGTCAATTCTCTACGCTGGCCTTCAGCTCGTTGTCAGTGCCAAAATATTGTCTTCATAGCCAGCGCTTCATGTGAGCAGGGATGAAACTGAGAGGGAGACAATTACGGGCTCTATTGTGAATAGTCAAACATTTCCAATTGAAAACGATGCAAGAGCATTTTCATTGGCCCTAGAGAATGCGGCTGAGAATTGTCTTGAAGAAGAAAACGCAAAACAGTTATGTAATGTTGGCTGCATAGCTTCAGGCGAAATTTCTCACCAGGCCCTTGTACTTGGCGGGAGACACTATTGTTCTAGGTATCTTTATGTGCTCCCTGTCTGTTCAGAACTAAAAAGAACAACGTACAAAACTTCATCGGAGTTTCACTGTGGTTTCCATTTCGCGACCGATCGTTCCTTACTTTCCGAATAACCCTTGTACACTACTTGCCACTAAAATTGCTACACCTCGAAGATGACGTGCTACAGGCGCGAAATTTAACTGACAGGAAGAAGATGCTGTGATATGCAAATGACTAGCTTTTCAGAGCATTCACACAAGGATGGCGCCTGTGGCGACACCTGCAACGTGCTGACATGAGGAAAGTTTCCAACCGATTTCTCATACACAAACAGCAGTTGACAGCGCTGCGTCGTGACGCGTTATTCTGATGCCTCGTGCAAGGAGGAGAAATGCGTACCATCACGTTTCCGACTTCGATAAAGCTCTGATTGTAGCCTATCGCGATTGCGGTTTATCGTATCGCGACATTGCTGCTCGAGTTGGTCGATATCCAATGACTGTTAGCACAATATGGTTCAGGAGGGTAATACGGAACGCCGTGCTGGATCCCAACGGTATCGTATCACTAGCAGTCGAGATGACAAGCATCTTATCCGCATGGCTGTAACGGATCGTGCAGTCACATCTCGATCCCTGTGTCAACAGATGGGGACGTTTGCAAGACAACAACCATATGCACGAATAATTCGACGACGTTTGCAGCAGCATGGACTATCAGCTCGGAGAACATGGCTGCGGTTACTCTTGACGCTGCATCACAGACAGGAGCGCCTGCGATGGTGTACTCAACGACGAGCCTGGGTGCACAAATGGTAAAACGTCATTTTTTCGGATGAATCCAGGTACTGTTTACAGCATCATGATGGTCGCATCCGTGTTTACGACATCGCGGTGAACGCACATTGGAAGCGTGCATTCGTCATCGCCATACTGGCGTATCACCCGGCGTGATGGTATGGGGTGCCATTGGTTACACGTCTAGGTCATCACTTGTTCGCATTGACGGCACTTTGAACAATGGACGTTACATTGCAGATGTGTTACGACCCGTGGCTCTACCCTTCATTCGATCTCTGTGAAACCCTACATTTCAGCAGGATAATGGACTACCGCAGGTCCTGTGTGGGCCTTTCTGTATACAGAAAGTGTTCGACTGCTGCCCTGCCCAGCACATTCTCCAGATCTCTCACCAATTGAAAACGTCTGGTCAATGGTGGCTCGTCATAGTACTTCAGTCACTACTCTTGATGAACTCTGGTATCGTGTTGAAGCTACATGGGCAGCTGTACATGTACACGTGATCCAAGCTCTGTTTGACTCAATGCCCAGGGTATCAAGGCCGTTATTACGGCCAGAGGTGGTTGTTCTGGGTACTGATTTCTCAGGATCTATGCACCCAGATTGTGTGAAAATGAAATCACATGTCAGTTCTAGTATAATATATTTGTCCAATGAATACCGGTTTATCGTCTGCATTTCTTCTTGGTATAGCAATTTTAATGGCCAGTAGTGTATTTTATGCAGCTTCTCAACACCGAGGATATTTTCTTCAATAAGAGCGTTACGACAGCATACAGCAGTACTGATAAGAGCCTTAGTTCATGACCTGGCAAGCTGCTAATAGGCAACTTAGTTTCTTTCTTATCTAGGAACTATAAAAACTTGTAGCTATGATAGGCACCTTGAAAAGTTTTTAGACCAAAAAACACGAAAAACTATAATAAAACACAGTTGTCCTGTAGTATTAGAAATTAATTTCATTATATTAAACCTGCCAATTAAGGCTATGTTCCAGAGAAAATATTTCTATAATTATTAAATTCCTATAGAAGAGAACAGCTGCGATACTGCAAGATGCAGACTTGCAAATGCCCACAGACAGGTGATCCTCCGCTGTTACATGGAAGCGCGAGTGCTGCGTAGCCGGTGGTAACTTCAACGCCGCATGGCTGTATTATTGTGAGTGCAGCAGTTGCGCAGGCAGCGCAGCTGTACCTCCGGCACCGCCAGCTAGCCGCGGCTCCAGAGACGACCAAACACCTGTCCGTCTCTGTTTGCTCCGCTGCCAGCCTGGCTACCGCCGGCAAACTGTGCTTCCAGAGGCGCGGCCGTCACAGCCGCGATATCATCAGCTGGCAGTGCATCGGGCCGAACGCAGGTGTACGTCACACATATTTAAGCAGGCCACAATAAACAGCGCCAAACAAGAAGGTGCCGATGCACTTGTTGATTTACAAATTAGTGGTGGATTCGTTTCGTAAATGGCTATAGAAATTAGATGTTCATTTTCTTGCGGAACAGGCGGAATTGTGGCTAAGCGGTAAATATTAAGGTAACATGATCAACAGTTGGTAAGAAAACAACAGTGTTGTGCTTTTCATAATTTCTAGTGTTGAAGATAATAGTATGCTTTTAACGTTACACCGACTTGCAAACCAGATAATCGAGTCAGTGTACATAGGACAAGCATGCAGAAACTTCAAAACAAGATATTCAGAACATCGCAGAGCTTTAAAAAGCAACAGCTCCCATAGCTTATTTGCTGTCCACCTTGTAGCCAACAATCACCACCCAACCACAATAGAAACATACTTAAGAAAACTAAAACCCAGTAACAGCCTATACAGCAAACTAACCATTGAGGAAAACTTTCATATACAGAAGGCAATAGCAGAAGGAAAACAGGTCTTAAACGAATACACTAAACTCTGCAAGAGCACACTACGTAACACATTAAAGGGACTTTACAAATAAAAACAGCACAAACAGATAAAGGCTACACGCATACACACACACACACACACACACAAAGATAAAATGCAAACATAACTCAAATTTGGCGCCGAACTCTCTGGTGAACAAATGAATACTGACTGGGCTGGGACACATAACAAACCACAATCACACTGTTCTGGTGTAGTGAAAAATGTTTTACTACGTTATTTGTGGAAGGCACTTGTTATAGTTACGCGTGCGTCCCAACATCTCAGCATGATGTGAAGAATGCAAGTGCTTGCCACAAGAAAACGTAAGTAAATAAAAAAATAGGCGCAAAAACATCACGAAAAACTAAATTACATTGTAGAAGATACGTTAACTCCCAGCAAAAAACTTTCTCATCAACATCGCTTGGTTTCAGATGACAAGCTACCTGTAGTAATTAACAAAAAAGTGATCCTGAAAATTCATGGAATGTAAAGGTATTTAGAAAAAAAAACGATCTGTTGTTTGAACTAAAAATGCACATACACTCCTGGAAATGGAAAAAAGAACACGTTGACACCGGTGTGTCAGACCCACCATACTTGCTCCGGACACTGCGAGAGGGCTGTACAAGCAATGATCACACGCACGGCACAGCGGACACACCAGGAACCGCGGTGTTGGCCGTCGAATGGCGCTAGCTGCGCAGCATCTGTGCACCGCCGCCGTCAGTGTCAGCCAGTTTGCCGTGGCATACGGAGCTCCATCGCAGTCTTTAACACTGGTAGCATGCCGCGAAAGCGTGGACGTGCACCGTATGTGCAGTTGACGGACTTTGAGCGAGGGCGTATAGTGGGCATGCGGGAGGCCGGGTGGACGTACCGCCGAATTGCTCAACACGTGGGGCGTGAGGTCTCCACAGTACATCGATGTTGTCGCCAGTGGTCGGCGGAAGGTGCACGTGCCCGTCGACCTGGGACCGGACCGCAGCGACGCACGGATGCACGCCAAGACCTTAGGATCCTACGCAGTGCCGTAGGGGACCGCACCGCCACTTCTCAGCAAATTAGGGACACTGTTGCTGCTGGGGTATCGGCGAGGACCATTCGCAACCGTCTCCATGAAGCTGGGCTACGGTCCCGCACACCGTTAGGCCGTCTTCCGCTCACGCCCCAACATCGTGCAGCCCGCCTCCAGTGGTGTCGCGACAGGCGTGAATGGAGGGACGAATGAAGACGTGTCGTCTTCAGCGATGAGAGTCGCTTTTGCCTTGGTGCCAATGATGGTCGTATGCGTGTTTGGCGCCGTGCAGGTGAGCGCCACAATTAGGAGTGCATACGACCGAGGCACACAGGGCCAACACCCGGCATCATGGTGTGGGGAGCGATCTCCTACACTGGCCGTACACCTCTGGTGATCGTCGAGGGGACACTGAATAGTGCACGGTACATCCAAACCGTCATCGAACCCATCGTTCTACCATTCCTAGACCGGCAAGGGAAGTTGCTGTTCCAACAGGACAATGTACGTCCGCATGTATCCCGTGCCACCCAACGTGCTCTAGAAGGTGTAAGTCAACTACCCTGGCCAGCAAGATCTCCGGATCTGTCCCCCATTGAGCATGTTTGGGACTGGATGAAGCGTCGTCTCACGCGGTCTGCACGTCCAGCACGAACGCTGGTCCAACTGAGGCGCCAGGTGGAAACGGTATGGCAAGCCGTTCCACAGGAGTACATCCAGCATCTCTACGATCGTCTCCATGGGAGAATAGCAGCCTGCATTGCTGCGAAAGGTGGATATACACTGTACTAGTGCCGACATTGTGCATGCTCTGTTGCCTGTGTCTATGTGCCTGTGGTTCTGTAAGTGTGATCATGTGATGTATCTGACCCCAGGAATGTGTCAATAAAGTTTCCCCTTCCTGGGACAATGAATTCACGGTGTTCTTATTTCAATTTTCAGGAGTGTAATTTACAATCATTTAACAAAAATGTTTACATCGCAGAATAAATAAAAACGAAAACCTACTGATGATGGCACTGTGGTGCCGAAACATGTTTGTATACTGAGGAAAACGGTGTTTTGCATAACTGGTGGACCTCACATCCAACAATTTTAACTGGAAGCACGACCAATACAAGATGAACAGGTAATCGCGACTGGTGCTGGGACATTTCCAGTAGAAGTATCTGTTTAGTAATAAGTCTTTCGACTATATTGGTATCCTTAATTAAAGTGGTGTCCATATCAAACACCCCCACCCACTCCAGGCACTTAAACATCGGAGAACACATCCAACAATCAGGTCAACTTTATTCAACAGCCAGTCATCAACATCTACAGCATTAAGCGAGGGAAATACTGATGTTAAATTAGAGCAAGTTTGTCAGCGTGTCGCTGTGTACAGCCTGTTTCTGGGAGAATGGCTCAGTAAGAAGATCGAGCCGTTGTCGGACTCTTGAAGACACTGAATTCCGTATAACATTGATCTGTCCAGATGAAATTTAACACGCAATATATTCTGTTCGGTATACTTTACAGCACGTACCGATGTACAAGGTCAACATAATAACAAACACACATGAACGGTACCTGATCTACGTTCTTACCTACATTTGGTACAGCAGGGCAGACATTTCTTGGGCTTCTTTTTCTGACGCCAGGATAGAGGTTTCGGCGCTGTTGTCTTACTGTCCTTTAAAACATATTCTTAAACAGATTTTTCAGTTTCGGTTTCGGGTCAACATGAACAATCCTCAGATCTGTAGACAACAGTAAAATAACTGATTCCTTCGGTTGCAAGAGTGACCTGTGCAAGTGTCAGCAAAATCTACATGCTGCATCTCAGGATGTAGATGTAAATTTCACTGATAGTTGGACTGACTATTCTTGTGATCTATTTAGTAACCATAGTCGTAGTCCCATTTAGGTTGTTAATTTTTATTTTTTGGGGATTGGGTTTCGATCAGATCTACAATCCTTGATGACTGTAGTAACAGCTGGCGTGGAGCAGGTCCGTCCGTGCTGGTGTACAGGACACCATTCACGGCAGTGTTCTCGCTTAGAGCAGTGTCCTCCACGACAGCATGGTCGGGCCCGCTCCACGCTTCCGATTCCTACAATCACCGAGGAATGTAGGTATAATGATTATTTCTTCAGAAGATCAAAGTCGGACATCTAAAAATGAAAAGTAACAAATGCGACCACCACTGTCTGCACCCAATAAGTTATCATACTAATAAATCGCTTTTACCTGGAAGACTGTTCCAAAAAGTTCAGCTATTAACTGCTGTCTACAAATCTGAGGATGGTTCATGTTAAGCTGAAACCTTTCTTTTTTCAAAAAAAAAAAAAAAAAAAATTAATGCAATCAAGACGGACAATAAAAATATTTCTTTTAAAATCAATGATTGCGGACTTCCATGAAGAACATTATGTCGATTTCTTATTATCTGATCAAGTTCCAAGCGTTACTTCATTGATGTCCTATTCGAAGACTTTTTCCACCAAAGCTATGGAGTTTTATTGCAAAAATAAACAAACTCTTAATATGGCAGCTTTAAAAATTAAAAATTGCTACCATGCCATAAAAAATTCGCCACATTGTTGTGCACAACTTAAATCACATGTGGATGTGTTTACCAGTTACGGAGATATTTTGGGTCTCAGGTGCTTCATAGTGTTTTTTAATGTTCATTAATTTTATAAAGCAATTTCTTCCGCTCCGAGATGGTTGCCGGTACCATAAGGCATAGTGTCGGCCGATAACAGGCTCACCCCTCGCATGATATAGAAGGTTGCTGTGGAAGTGATCGATATGGTGGGGCAAGTATCCAGGAGATGTTACCGTAGGATAGGTAAAATCAAAGGTGCTGTGGCCGCACACTTTGGACATCTTAGCGCCTACTGCATTGGCATCCCACTTTACGTCGAACCATCACTGGATGCCCGCATCACAGGGCTTATAGTCACCAGAAAACTAGGTCGTCTGTGTTGTCAAAACAAAGACTTACTGGTAGCCACAACACAACACACCACCAGGTCTCCACCAACGGTCGTTAGGGACGGCTAACCGTTCGCGGAGACTGCAGAACAGCATCACCAGAGGTCGCAGCTAGCCTAGGAACTACTTTGCTGCGCCAGGCACGTGATCGCAAACAGTTGGGGCAAATAAATCCGCCAACCGGCTTTGTAAGACGGCACAGTACCGGTAACAGGTAGTTCGACTCACCGCTCGGAAGAAAAAAAAAGGTTCAAATGGCTCTGACCACTATGGGACTTAACATCTTAGGTCATCAGTCCCCTAGAACTTAGAATTACTTAAACCTAACTAACCTAAGGACATCACACACATCCATGCCCGAGGCAGGATTCGAACCTGCGACCGTAGCAGTCCCACGGTTCCGGACTTCAACGCCTAGAACCGCAAGACCACCGAGGCCGGCCGCTCGGAAGAATACAGAGCTGCTGCCACGGCCGAACGCCTCTTCTAGTTGGCCGATCTCTTGGTTTAGTCGACGAACGTCTTGACGTTGTAGAACTGTTTGTGTTCGCTCACCGCTAAGAACTGCAATACGAAAATAGTAAGGAATGACGAGATACGTCTGAAGTTCTCCAAGAAACTGCGGTAAGAAGCAGCTCAATAGGCAGTTCAATTGAAGAGCTGTGGACATCTGTGAAAAGCGCATCACAGACGCTGGAAAGAAAAATATAGGTACAAAGAACGTAACTGCGAAGAAACTATGGGTAACAGAAAAACAGTTGAGTTGACTGATGAAAGAAGGAAATACAAAAATGTCCACGAAAATTCAGAAACATGGAAATACTAGTAACGAAATAAATAGGAAGTACAGGGAAGATAAGGCAAAATGGCTGCATAAAAATGGGAAGACGTCCAAAAAAGCATGATCGTTGGAAGGAAAGGTTCAGCATATAGGAAAGTCAAAACAACCTTCGGTTACAATAAAAGCAAGCGTGGTAACATTAAGAGTTCAGTGGTACTTCCACTGTTAATTGTGTAGGAGAGAGCGGATAGGTGGAAAGAGGGCACTGAAGGCCTCTATGAGAGGGAAAACTTGACTGATGACATGATAGAAGAAAAAACAGGAGTCGACAGGGGAGAGACAGGGTACCCAGTATTAGAATCAGAATGTAAAAGAGCCTTGGAAGACATAAGATCAAATAAGGGAGAAGGGATAATAACATTCCATCGGAATTTCGAAAATCGTTGAGGGGAAGTGGCAACAAAACGAATATTCACGTCGACTAAACCGGTGTCAATATGGATTCAACAAAAGGGAAGTGTATAGACGATGCGGTTGATAGAGCTCTTCAGATTGTAGAAAGTTCAACAACGAAGTATACACTCACGCTCATGATTGACATCGCAGGCGAATTCGAAAATCTTCGGTGGCCCGCGCTGTTCGCACGCCTCGAAATCTCAGTCTCCAAATATCTGTATGAGAGCTTTGTAGATCATTGTAGTGGACGTATGGTCTAGTGGCTTGTGGGGTTGGAATCTTAGTATTGAACCCTTATTACATCTGTTAGACGGGGAAGGTGTTGTAGAAGGTGTTGTCGCATACGCAGATGCCATCATTATGGTTGTTTCTGTAGACTCCAGGAGGAGACTGGTGTGCTTGCTCAGATGCAGCACTGGCGCAAGAGCAACAAACTGATTATAGTAATTCATAAAACCACATACATACTTCTGAAGGGAAGACTTTCTCTTACCAAAAATCCTTCCCTGAGACTTGACGGAATACCGGAAGAGTACAGCAATGTTTGTAGATATTTAGGAATTCTTCTGGACGAGAAATGAAACTTTCTAGAACATGTAAAATCTGTTATTCAAAAAGCGGCCAAAATTGTGCATAAGACTGCTCTTGCTGGCACTGCTGACTATAAATTAGCGTTGCATGTGGTGTGGTCATATCACGAAGCTATCTTCAAGTCCAATGTGGGCTTCGCTGACAGTGTCTGGGCTCATCGTCTTAGACTAGACAACTAAAGAACAATACTGTGACGAATTCAGCGGAGCGTATTTCTGAGTCTCACCGGTGCCATTCGCCCTACACCTCGGGACATGTCCGATGGATGTCGTCGTACGTTACGGGGCAGCGCTGTATTGTTTGGAGCGTGAGCAATATGATCGAATGTACGAGATCAAAGGAATGCGTATTACTGATAAAAGATATTTAGAATCTTCGAAGCTAGATGAATGGTAGTCTGACTGGGACACTAGGAACACTACAAGGTGCATTTGCAGCATATTCCCAAGGGTGAGTAACCGGTTCAGACGGAGCGACATTGCTCCAGCTCGGGGTATCGTGTACCTAACAGGCTGAGGTTGTAATATTATTGGGATTTCCGTAGTATGAAAACTGTGAGTACCCTTGGAAAGGCATTCACCTATCTGTATATTAAATGATCAACTTATGAGATGAGACCTATTCTTTGAAAGACATTTGTTTTATATAATTTACGTAACTGTAAAGATGCGCATCTAGCGCGGAAGCTATTACATCGATTGCGCAGTCAAAGAAACATTTTAACAGAAGCTGAACTGAACGTTCCGCTTCGATCTAAATAAAAGATGAGAGTAGAAACTTTTGTAGATCTTCAGATTTTATCGTACTTCTGCTTGTAATGTGAAAGCGCAAAGAAGGTCGTATTTAAGCCATAAAAGTGAGCGGTCTTGCTAGCGTGCAGACAACAGTTATTAATTAATAAAATTCGAGTAATTTATGCTTGATACTGTAAACCGGCAAGTTATTGTTATGCGGGATGTTGAACGGTACAAGAATTGTCTAGACGGAAGGAGAAAAGTAATGACTGTAATTTGTGACAAAAACGTGAACCAAGAAGGTAGCACAGGACAGGATGAAATCTGATCGCCCCATACAGTTAGAAAAGTACTTATGTAAGTTATACTGTTTATAAATAAGCCCTAATTGCTTGTGATAATTGTTGAATATATTTAGTGTTTACCAGATATTTTATTCTATTCTTCTCCTTTATATTTTTTTTTATCTCAATGTCATATTATTTTTCTAAATGTCTAACAGGCTTTACTACAGCAGAGAATACTGCGGCATCCTGGTCGTATACAGAAGGTCGCTCCTTGTCTTCTATACAACTCATAGCTGCCCCATTTATTAATGATTTCATTTACAAATGCAAATTTTTTATTGTTCATTGTTAAAGGTGCCTTAGGTAATTATAAAATTCATACTGATTACGTAAAGAAATCCGGGTTGTTCTTTTTATTTATTTATTTATTGTTCCGTGGGACCAAATTAAGGAGAAGTCTCCATGGTCATGGAACAAGTCAATACATGAAATTAAACACGATATTAGAAACAGATAAAATGAAATATAAAAAACATATTCAGGTGACAAGTAAGTTTAAATAAAGAAAATCAACAATCTAACACAGGAATTTGCTTAATTTTTTAGATCTTCCAGCAGCTACTCGACAGAATAGAAGGAGTGAGCCATGAGGAAACTCTTCAGTTTAGACTTAAAAGAGTTTGGGCAACTGCTAAGATTTTTGAGTTCTTGTGGTAGCTTATTGAAAATGGGTGCAACAGAATACTGCACTCCTTTCTGCACAAGAGTCAAGGAAGTGCATTCCACATGCAGATCAGATTTCTGCCTAGTATTAAGTGAGTGAAAGCTGCAAACTCTTGGGAATAGGCTAATATTGCAAACAACAAACGACATCAAAGAAAATATATACTGTGAGGGCAATGTCAGAATTCCCAGACTATTGAATAGGGGTCGACAAGAGGTTCTTGAACTTACACCACATATAGCTCGAACAGCCCGTTTTTGTGCCAAAAATACCCTTTTTGAATCAGAAGAATTACCCCAAAAAATAATACCATACGACATAAGCGTATAAAAATATGCGAAATACACTACTTTTCGTGTTGAAGTGTCACTTATTTCAGATACTGTTCTAACGGTAAATAAAGCAGCATTTAGTTTCTGAACAAGATCCTGGACATGGGCTTTCCACAACAGCTTACTATCTATCCGAACGCCTAGGAACTTGAACTGTTCCCTCTCGTTTATAATATGCCCATTCTGTCTGATCAAAATATCGGTTCTAGTTGAATTGTGAGTTAGAAACTGTAAAAACTGAGTCTTACTGTGATTTAACTTCAAATTATTTTCTACAAGCCACGAACTTATTTCATGAACTACATTATTTGATACTGTTTCAGTATTACACACAAGATCCTTCACTACCAAGCTGGTGTCATCAGCAAACAGAAATATTTTTGAATCACCTGTAATACTAGAAGGCATATCACTTATATAAATAAGAAAGAGCAGTGGCCCCTGCATCAACCCTTGGGGAACGCCCCACTTAACAGTGCCCCATTGGGACTGAATATCACTACCACTGTCAATATTGCGGAGAATTACCTTCTGCTTTCTGTTCTTAAAGTAAGAGTCGAACCAATTGTAAGCTACTCCCCTTTCTCCATAATGGTCCAACTTCTGTAGTAATATTTTGTGGTCAACACAGTCAAAAGCCTTCGTTAAATCAAAGAAAACTCCTAGCGTTCGCAACCTTTTATTTAATCCGCCCAAAACGTCACAGAGAAAAGAACATATAGCATTTTCAGTTGTTAAACCATTTCTAGAACCAAACTGAACATTTGACAGCAAATTATGTGAATTTAAATGCTCCAGTAACCTTGTATATACAACCTTCTCGATAACTTTACCAAACACCGATGACATAGAAATAGGTCTATAATTGTCAATATTATCCCTGTCTCCCTTTTTATAAAGTGGCTTCACTATCGAGTACTCTAATCGGTCAGGAAACCGACCACTCCTAAAGGAAAAGTTACAGATATGGCTAAATACTGGGCTAACATACATACAACAATACTTCAGTATTCTGCTAGATACCCCGTCATATCCGTCTTTTCCAAATAATAGAAGCCTTTGCGTAATCAAAAAACTAGCCTCCTACTGACAACGATCAGGAGCCGACCAGAAGGCGGACGTCTTCGATCGCTTTCGTGTTTCCTGCGGCAAAGCTGTGCCAAACTGGGAGCACGACATTCTAGTTTGAAACAGTTATAGTTAGTCGGCAAACGTCGAGTCTTTCCAAGACTGTCAGTAACATATTTAGGAATCTAAAATGGAAGCTATTCATTTGGAATTTCAGTTAATTCCCTTTATTTTATGTTATTTTGTAATTGGTTCTTATTTTTCAAAGGTTCTGTTTTGTTTCTACATATTTTCTGTTAATGATTTACTGCTACATACACAATATCAAACATTGTACGTCACCACGATTAACGAATATGTACAACCTGTTTAAAGTTTGCAGATAACAGAGCAAAAATTCGTAGCAATAAATAGTCTTGAACTGAAATGAATTGAAATTCTAGTCCTTGGACAGTTCATTAATTACTGATGCATCTGCGTTATATGGCAGTGGGAACTGGTATTCCTCAGCATCGTCGAGCAAATATTTTGTTACTAAAGTGTTATACGTACCTTCTTCTTCACGATGTAAGATCATTTGTCTACTCTGCCCTTCCTGAGTCTCTTCACAGTATCACACAGTATTCCGCGTGTTCACCAACTTCCATGTACTTTCGGAGTGCCAAAATTAACAGTGTTTTAGGTCTATAGCCGCGCTGCAAGTTTTACTTTTGCTGCCTCCCCGCTACTGGTGCCCCGGACCTAGCAGTATGTTCCTCGCAGCGCCCTGGATCTCGCATCAAGCCAATGAACCACACTATGCTGCTCTCGCCTAGGAGAAACTGTAGCACCCACTCAGTTCCAACAAACTGTAAAAATAAATGGAAGCCCTTTTGCAAACATTTTCTCGCTTTCACCCCCCCCCCCCCCCCACACACACACACACACACGCGCACAAAAAATGCAAGGGAAATTGTTTGTCACTTACTATATTTCTGATGTTGATTTGGTAAAAGTTCCATTTCAGACGTGAGATAATTTATTTATTCACTATAACTGACTAGATTGGCCAGAAAGTTATCAGAAATTATCGGTGTATACTACTGAAGGGGACTATAAAATTTTGTTGTTGTACGGCACGTAGTCCGGGAGGCATGGCGAGCTGAATACTGAGTAGCGCGAAAAATCAGCTTCCTTAGACATTTAATATTTTCTCTATTTCAGTAGCATATAATTTTCATTTAATTAAAAAAAGTGTCGTAAGGTAGTTATTGTGTCACTCTATCATGTACAGTTGTCAAATTACAAAAGCTTCTACGTTTTTACGCGCACCGTTCATCTCCTAGGAAAACGTTTCACGCAGCGCCATGAGGTCCTCATCGGGCAGTGGAAGATGTAAACGTGCTCCGCAGGACGTTGCGAGACATATCCGCAATTAAAAAAAAAAAAAAAAATCTGACAAGGGGCCCGTTGAGCGCAAGGTCGCAAACTGACTATGATGTTTACGGCATTCAACGCCCCACATAATGCCTACCATGAAGCGTCAATACTGGCTGCTAATGGCAATAGGGGGCGGGGCTGGAGGTAACCAATGGTGAGCACAGCAAGAAGCTACGGTGTGCAGTTGAACTGCTCAGTCGACGAGTAACTCACAACAGTCTACAGTGCGAGCGCAGAGGATACATAACAGAGCAATGACAACGACAAACGCCGGCCGGAGTGGCCGAGCGGTTCTAGGCACTACAGTCTGGAACCACTCGACCGCTACCGTCGCAGGTTTGAATCCTGCCTCGGGCATGGATGTGTGTGATGTCCTTAGGTTAGTTAGGTTTAAGTAGTTCTAAGTTCTAGGGGACTGGTGACCTCAGATGCCCTCAGAACCATTTGAACCATTTTTGAACAACGACAAACGAAGGAAATAATATTGCGTTGTATCTATAGCAAGGGTTGCCAAAGTTGAAATGTCGTCACAAAAGAACCCAAGGAATTTCGCTGAGCGAGAAAGAAGTGGCAGGTGAAATATTAGCGTTTCTGCAACATGAGTAAGTGAGGTGTGTGGCGTCAGATGCGCTGGACTGTGCGGACAATGTACATGAGGAGTACGGTGACGACGATACGTGCTTAACAAGTGTAAGTGATACTGAAACAAGTGTCGAGTCATGCAGTTCATCATCCTTGTCGGACAACCAGCCACAAATCACGTCTCCAGTCAAACGTAGTATAGGACAATCGTTGTCCAAAGAGCCGGGTTCTAAACATACACTCCTGGAAATGGAAAAAAGAACACATTGACACCGGTGTGTCAGACCCACCATACTTGCTCCGGACACTGCGAGAGGGCTGTACAAACAATGATCACACGCACGGCACAGCGGACACACCAGGAACTGCGGTGTTGGCCGTCGAATGGCGCTAGCTGCGCAGCATTTGTGCACCGCCGCCGTCAGTGTCAGCCAGTTTGCCGTGGCATACGGAGCTCCATCGCAGTCTTTAACACTGGTAGCATGCCGCGACAGCGTGGACGTGAACCGCAAGTGCAGTTGACGGACTTTGAGCGAGGGCGTATAGTGGGCATGCGGGAGGCCGGGTGGACGTACGGCCGAATTGCTCAACACGTGGGGCGTGAGGTCTCCACAGTACATCGATGTTGTCGCCAGTCGTCGGCGGAAGGTGCACGTGCCCGTCGACCTGGGACCGGACCGCAGCGACGCACGGATGCACGCCAAGACCGTAGGATCCTACGCAGTGCCGTAGGGGACCGCACCGCCACTTCCCAGCAAATTAGGGACACTGTTGCTCCTGGGGTATCGGCGAGGACCATTCGCAACCGTCTCCATGAAGCTGGGCTACGGTCCCGCACACCGTTAGGCCGTCTTCCGCTCACGCCCCAACATCGTGCAGCCCGCCTCCAGTGGTGTCGCGACTGGCGTGAATGGAGGGCCTTGGTGCCAATGATGGTCGTATGCGTGTTTGGCGCAGTGCAGGTGAGCGCCACAATCAGGACTGCATACGACCGAGGCACACAGGGCCAACACCCGGCATCATGGTGTGGGGAGCGATCTCCTACACTGGCCGTACACCTCTGGTGATCGTCGAGGGGACACTGAATAGTGCACGGTACATCCAAACCGTCATCGAACCCATCGTTCTACCATTGCTAGACCGGCAAGGGAACTTGCTATTCCAACAGGACAATGCACGTTCGCATGTATCCCGTGTCACCCAACGTGCTCTAGAAGGTGTAAGTCAACTACCCTGGCCAGTAAGATCTCCGGATCTGTCCCCCATTGAGCATGTTCGGGACTGGATGAAGCGTCATCTCACGCGGTCTGCACGTCCAGCACGAACGCTGGTCCAACTGAGGCGCCAGGTGGAAATGGCATGGCAAGCCGTTCCACAGGACTACATCCAGCATCTCTACGATCGTCTCCATGGGAGAATAGCAGCCTGCATTGCTGCGAAAGGTGGATATACACTGTACTAGTGCCGACATTGTGCATGCTCTGTTGCCTGTGTCTATGTGCCTGTGGTTCTGTCAGTGTGATCATGTGACGTATCTGACCCCAGGAATGTGTCAATAAAGTTTCCCCTTCCTGGGACAATGAATTCACGGTGTTCTTATTTCAATTTCCAGGAGTGTAATTACGTGCATGGAAGATCATCCGCAGCAAAGTAAAAAAAAAAAGAACAGATTTCGAATAAGTCCACAGCAGTATGAGAGTGTAGTGCATAAGAAAAGCTATGGATATTCTAGGGGGACAAGTGCAGTTGTTATAAAAACGTTTCTTGGACGCACGATGCAGTTTACAGACGTGCATGATAGTCACATCAAGTTATGCACACCAGATTGTGTGCGACATAGTTTACAATTATTTCGAGGGAGGCAGTGGGTGGTTGCACTATTTGAAACAGTGCTACATAATAATGAGAGGTAAGATAACGAAATTTCACACTGAGTGTCGACTTGACGATGTGCAGGCAGCTCCGAAATGGGCCCGAAAATTTGTAGATGAGAGAAACAAAGGTATCCCATGGTTCAATAATGAGTTTGTTTTGAGCTCGGACCAAACGAGATTTTAAGAGGAATTGCATATGACAGGAGCCCTGGAAGTCAGTGATACCAAGAGAGTTGTATCCAGACCAACTAGATCAGTGCCTTAAAGCATTAATACACAATTTTTGTGACTGTTAATTTGGACCGTAATTTGGATAGAAAGTTATTTATTGTACTGTGAGAAGTTGGATGTGCTCTGCCACCAACAATTCTTTCTCGTGTGCATAATCTTGTAGGGGCGGAAGGAATATTTGCGTCACAGCAAGCAATACTGGGAAAACGGCCGTAAGAGAACTACGACTACCGTATGACCACTGCTTTTGGCCAATAGCTGGTCAAAATAACTTGCTTTTGCTAGATTTCTGGTCTGCTTAGAGCAAACTATTCCTCCTGAAAAGTGTGTGACATTGCAGAACATATTGCCTGGAAGCACTGGACAACTTCACCCTCTGGATGTTTGTTTTTTCCTTGCCTACAAACCATTTATCTAACTGTCTGCAGTTAAGCCTTAAAGGATAGCCAGTTTCACGATAAGCTGCACGACAGACTATACCGCATTCGTTTGCTTGCTGTCAAATCTCATTAGCACTCGTCACACCATTACACCAATAGGATTCTATACACATTCTTTAAGAGTGCATACCTAGCTGTACGTCTTGCATGGTCTGTAACTCCCAAGGAATGCTCGCCTTCGATCTTGATGATGCGAACCTTAGTCATCACTGTGGAGTGCCATTTTTCATTCGATGTTCACGGTGCAAGCTAATGGTTTGTTTTGAACATTTCTTTAGTGTGAACGATGTCCATTTTGTGAAGTGTAATAGCACTCCGTCTGCAGACCACAAGTGGTCCATCGGGACCATCCGACCGCCGTGTCATCCTCACTGAGGATGCGGATTGGAGGGGTGTGGGGTCAACATACATCTCTCCCGGTCGTTATGGTGGTTGTCTTTGACCGGAGCCGCTAGTATTCGGACGAGTAGCTCCTCAGTTGGCATCACGAAGCTGAGTGCACCCCGAAAAATGGCAACAGCGCGTGGCGGCCCGGATGATCACCTATCCAAGTGCCGGCCACGCCCAACAGCGCTTAACTTCGGTGATCTGACGGGAACCGGAGTATCCACTGCGGCAAGTCCGTTGCGAAGTGTAATAGAAGGTGACAATTATTGAACTATATGAAAAAAGACGTGAATTAGTTACATACTACGGCGTGCACACGCTTTAGTCACAAGGTAAACGTCACTACAGATATTCGAATTTAGGTTACGACATGTTACATATGCCTGCCGTCATTGGTTATGATATGGCGCAGACGAATAACGAAATTCTGCATGACCCGCTGAAGTGTTGGAAGATCGATGCTGTCGATGACCTCCTGAATGGCTGTTTTCAACTCAGTAATGGTTTCGGGGCTATTGCTGTACACCTTGCCCCACAAAAAGCAGTCGCGTGTGTTCATACTCCTGGACGTTAGTCTCTTGCTGCGATGTCGTCGAACCGGCCGTTGCGGCCGAACGGTTCTAGGCGCTTCGGTCTGGAACCGCGCGACGGCTACGCTCGTAAGTTCCAATCCTGCCTCAGGCATGGATGTGTGTGATGTCCTTAGGTTAGTTAGGTTTAAGTAGTTCTAAGTTCTAGGGGACTGATGACCTCAGATATTAAGTCCCTTAGTGCTCAGAGCCATTTGAACCATTTGATCTCGTCGAGCTCCGTCTTGCATGAACCACATCTTGTCGAAATCAGAGTCACTTTGGATAATGGAGATGAAATCATGTTCCGAAACCTTCACGTACCGTTTGGTAGTCACTTTTCCATCAAGGAGTGCCGCACCGATTATTCCGTGAGTGTACATTACACACCACCCAGTCACCTGTTGAGGGTGAAGAGGCTTGTCGATAGCCAAATGCAGATTCTCAGTCCTCCAAATGCGCCAATTTGGCTTATTGGCGCACTCTGCACTTGCAGAGGCAACGGAAAAAGCATGCGAAGTTAAGAAGAACGCGAAATCCCGATTGGCTAAAATTTACAGACTTCAATGCGAGATGCCTTTAATAGGTTCCACAACGAAACATTGTCTGGAAATTCTGGTCGTATGTGAAGTACACAAGCGGCAAGACACTGTCAATACCTTCGCTGCGCAGTGCCGATGGTACTGTTATCGACGACTGTGCCGCTAAAGCAGAGTTATTGAACGCAGGGAAGACGAATGGAATATTCCAGAATTTGAAACACGAAGAGCTGCTAGCATGAGTTTCTTAGAAGTAGATACCTTAGGGGTTGCGAAGCAACTCAAATCGCTTGATACGGGCAAGTCTTCAGGTCCAGATTGTATACCGATTAGGTTCCTTTCAGATTACGCTGATACAATAGCTCCCTACTTAGCAATCATATTCAACCGCTCGCTCACCGATCTGTACCTACAGATCGGAAAATTGCGCAGGCCGCACCAGTGTTTAAGAAGGGTAGTAGGAGTAATCCATCGAACTACAGACCTATATCCTTGACGTCGGTTTGCAGTATGGTTTTGGAGCATATACTGTATTCAAACATTATGAATTACCTCGAAGGAAACGATCTATTGATACGTAATCAACATGGTTTCAGAAAACATCGTTCTTGTGCAACGCAGCTAGCTCTTTATTCGCACGAAGTAATGGCCGCTATCGACAGGGAATCTCAGGTTGATTCCGCATTTCTGGGTTTCCGGAAAGCTTTTGACTCCGTTCCTCACAAGCGACTTCTAATCAAGCTGCGGGCCTATGGGGTATCGTCTCAGTTGTGCGACTGGATTCGTGATTTCCTGTCAGGAAGGTCGCAGTTCGTAGTAATAGACGGCAAATCATCGAGTAAAATTGAAGTGATATCAGGTGTTCCCCAGGTTGGCTTGTTCAAATGGCTCTGAGCACTATGCCACTTAACTTCTGAGGTCATCAGTTTCCTAGAACTTAGAACTAATTAAACCTAACTAACCTAAGAACATCACACACATCCATGCCCGATGCATGATTCGAATCTGCGACCGTAGCGGTCGCTCGGCTCCGGACTTTAGTGCCTAGACCCGCAGGCCACTCCGGCCAGCTGCTCCCCAGGAAAGCGTCCTGAGACCTCTGCTGTTCCTGATCTATATAAATGACCTGGGTGAAAATCTGAGCAGTTCTCGTAGGTTGTTCGCAGATGATGCTGTAATTTACCGTCTAGTAAGGTCATCTGAAGACCAGTATCAGTTGCAAAGCGATTTAGAAAAGATTGCTGTATGGTGTGGCAGGTGGCAGTTGACGCTAAATAACGAAAAGTGTGAGGTGATCCACATGAGCTCCAAAAGAAATCCGTTGGAATTCGATTACTCGATAAATAGTACAATTCTCAAGGCTGTCAATTCAACTAAGCACCAGGGTGTTAACATTACGAACAACTTCAGTTGGAAAGACCTCATTGATAATATTTTGGGGAAGGCGAGCCAAAGGTTGCGTTTCATTGGCAGGACATTTAGAAGATGCAACAAGTCCACTAAAGAGACAGCTTACACTACACTGGTTCGTCCTTTGTTAGAATATTGCTGCACGGTGTGGGATCCTTACCAGGTGGGATTGACGGAGGACATCGAAAGGGTGCAAAAAAGGGCAGTTCGTTTTGTATTATCAATGTAATAGGGGAGAGAGTGTGGCAGATATGAAACGCGAGTTGGGATGGAAGTCATTAAAGCAAAGACGCCAGCAACTTTCTCTTCCGAATGTGAAAATATTTTGTTGAGCCCAACCTACATAGGTAGGAATGATCATCAAAATAAAATAAGAGAAATCAGAGTTCGAACAGAAAAGTTTAGGTGTTCGTTTTTCCCGTGCGCTGTTCGGGAGTGGAATGGTAGGTAGTATGATTGTGGTTCGATGAACCCTCTGCCAAGCACTTAAATGTGAATTGCAGAGTAATCATGTAGATGTAGATGTAGATGCACTTCCCGAACACTCATTTTCTGTCGCCCTCTTGATGCACATGGTGAGTCCTTAGGAGCTAATATGTTTCCTGTACTTGGTAACACATCACTTTCAAATGAGCCTTACTAAAGACTGAACTTGTGACCTCCGACTCAAGAGGTTCCTTGTGAGCGCTCATATACTCCAGGCAGAGCGCCGTCGCGCCGAGTGCACCAGATGACGTCACGGCAGCATGCCTCGCTGGCGCTGGTGTCTGGCCCCTTCTGCCCCGACACCGCATAGCGCCACGCTGCGGCCCGGCGCCGACGTCACGCGCGCCTCTGCTCGGTACGTGCCGGCCGCACCTCCATTACGGACACGCCCCCGGGCCGCTCATTTCTCGTCATTAGGCCTCAAATATCTATATTTATATCCTCTTCCCCGGCCGAGAGTGCTGACGCTAATACGATAGCGGGAAATAAGCTATTAATTTACGAGCACTGCATTAGTGGCCGGCGGCGCGGTAACGAGGTCCGATCTGGGCAGCGGCGAAATTCGCAGCCGTTCCCCGGCTTCACCCCCCTCGCTGTTGTTCTACCTGACAGGCAGTGCCATCCGGAGAAAATTGGACGCGTGTGTAATATCTCTTTGTTCTGTTTGGAGCCGCTGAAGCTATCTTCTCAATACGTGTGAGGAGATTAGATGAGAGGTCTTCAGCTCTCGTACGAATGAGATAAGGCAGAAAATGTACGTGTCAGGTCTCGACATAGACTGAAATCTTACTCGTATAATTTCCTGCTATTCAGGCCATTACTTTTCCATATCGTTAAGAACAGACGAAAGATAGAATTGCGCCACAGGTGTCGGTGTCTGTGCTATCGATTATTTGCCACAATGTGTTGTTTTTAGAAGGCTACACTTTTTTCCAATCACACGAATCTATTGCAGTCATAGTTATTTTACTTAGTCATCAGGCTCGGATAAATAATTTCTGCTTCATGTTCGACTGTATTGTTGGTAATTACCTTTGATAGGTGTCATTGAAAGCCTTGTCGACACCCAAAAGAATTTCCAGACCGGAATACCTGCACGCCGAATTAAAGCATCAGAAGCAGACTTTCTAAAAAAGAAGTAAATGCAGTTCTATGACGGAATGCCAACAGACCGAAAGAAAGGATGAAAAACAGCGGTGAAGTCTTTCTCCCTTTTATTAAAAAAATAGAAAAAAGAGAAATAACATTGATTAGATCGGTAAGATTTTAGAGAAACATAAAGTCAGACAGGTTTTTTTAGACCAACAAAGATAATGTGCCAAGACCTCAATTCTGTAAGGGATAACGCAATCTTCTGCCTTGGGGAATGGAGGGAGGGTTATATAAAATACCGTTTAAACTGGAACTGCAAAGAGAAGCTTGAATACACACCTCAAGGAACACGGAAGTCTTTTCCGAAGGAAGATTAGGGTTTAGTGTCCTGTCGACATCGATGTCATAAGAGACATATTATTTGCCGTGTAGAGAAAGTAGACAAATCAACTGTAGCAGGGCATGTTATTCACTCAGGAAATTGATGATGATTTTATTTACAAATGATCCACGGCTATACAGAGAAGCCATCGAAATTTTTAAACGTGGGGGACTACTTCAACGGAAGAAAAGAAGCCATGAAACTTAGCGATATATGGGCAGTAGCTCCATGAAACTTCGCGATGTATGGCAGTACCTCTACAGACCACGTAGATGAATTGTATCTTTGAAGATGACAGTTCGATTGTTCAGTCTTTATCTTTGACACGCATTATCTGTGCGATTTTGTATAAACTTCTACGAGTCCCTTTTTCACGGTATGCCGCTGCAACCGACGTCTGAGCCGTCAGTCAACAAGAGTCTGCGAAACCAGGAGCACTTCGGATGTCCAGCGTACCTCGGAGTGAAACGTCAGCAACTATAAAACTTCATGGACCTCGACCTTATAATCTGAAAGAATAACTAGCGGTTAACTCAACCTCTCGTGAAAACCTTCATCGAGTGACTCTTCATACCTATGGTCTATCATCAATAATGCTGTAGAAGAGCGAGGCATTAATTCACCTCTCTCGTTTGGTGTTGCACGAAAATCCTAAGGTAACTGGTTTGAATCGTGGTTGTGTAACACCTCGTCTGTAATTAGCTGGCAAGAGAAGTGGGATTCGTTTTTTGGAGAGGGGGCGGCTTATACTTCATAAACTCTGGTAATAGCTAAACAAAGCAGACGGAGATGTGTCCAGGAGAGAGCTGCAGATTTGCCTTCCAAGAAAAGAGATCAGAATGACTGGAATTCCATGTAGCATCAACTGTACAAATAAACAGACAGTACATAATTAAATAATATAAGAGCATATGAAGTCTTGGGACTCAACAGTTTTTGTTCACTAGGAGACATATGCTGGACTCTTAATAAGACGGCAGTAAAAATCGCGAAGTACACTGTGTTGAGCATATCTGATGTATGTTGAGGAGTAACAGGACTTACGACTTCTGTGAACACCAGAACTGTCGTTCGCAAGAGCAACCAAAGGATTCAAGAAGAACATTACGCCCCACGCCGTGGCGCAGTATTAGGTTTTTCCTCGGGTCATGGAGGTACAAGTGTAAAATCATTGCAGATAAACGGAAACTGTAGAAATACGCGATTATACTCTGCAGTCCAGTCTGGGTATTTCTAAAGCAATCACACAAACGCTACGTCATCACAGGATTCAGCAAACCAAGCCGAACCCATTTTGACCACCTGTCTAAAGTATAATCGAGTTACAAACTAAACAGTTTAGTTGGGTTTAAGTAGTTCTAAGTCTAGGGGACTGATGACCTCAGATGTTAAGTCCCATAGAGCTAGCGGTTGTATATGTTAAGTATGGAGTTATTGCAGCAGCGTACTCTAAAAGGAACCTAACTGGTATAGAGTCTGGACCGGAAGACTTGCTTTGATTAATTGATTTAAGTTATGGGGGTAAGACTAAGGAAAAATCAAGGCACGTTCACAGGATTTGTCGACCTGGAAAAGCGTTCGACAGTGTCAAATGGTGCAAGATTTTCAAATTTCTGAGAAGACAAAAGGTAACCTACAGGAAAAGACAGGTACTATGCAATATGTACATGATCCAAGAGGGAACAAAAGAGAAGGAGATCAAGAACGAAGTGGTAAGATTGAAAAGGGTGTAAGACGGGGATGTTGTCTTTTGCCACTACTGTTCAATCTAAAAATCGAAGAAGTAAGGACAGAAATAAATGGAAGATACAAGATTGGAATTAAAATTAAAGGTGAAAGGATATCAGTGATACGATTCGCTGATCGTATTGCTATCCTCACAGAAAGTAAAAAAAGTATTACATGATGTGATGAATGGAAGGAACAGAATGTGGACTGAGAGTAAATCGAAGAAAGAGATTGGTAATGAGAAGCAGCAGAAATGAGAATAGCGAAACACTTAACATCGGGTTTGACGGTCACGAAGTGGATGAAGTTAAGGGATTCTACTACCGAGGCAGCGAAATAACCAATGACGGACAGAGCAAGGAGGACACCAAAAACAGATTAGCACTAGCAAAAAGGTTATTCCTGGACAAGAGAAATCTGCTATTGTCAGACATACATCTTAATTTGACGAAGAAATTTCTGAGAATGTACGTTTGCACCACGTGAAAGTGAAAATCGAAACTAAAGAGAATCGAAGCACTTGAGATATGGCGATACAGACGAATGTTGAAAATTAGATGGAATGAGAAGGTTCTCCGGATAATTGGCGAGGAAAGGATTATGTTGAAAACGTTGAGGAGAAGGATAGGTCATCTATTAAAACATTAGCGAATAACTTCCATATTATTAGGAGGTGCAGAACATAAAGACTGTAGGCAGAGATTGGAATATGTCAAGAAAATAATAGAGGATGTAGCTTGCAAGGGCTACCCTGAGATGAAAAGGTCGGCACAGGAGAGGAATTCGTGGCGGACTGCATCAAACCAGTCACAAGACTGAGAAAAAAATGGATATTAGGTAACCACAATCTGCGCTAATTGTTACTTTTTATTTAGTCACATCTGCTTTATAGAGGGAAACACAGTTTTACACTACTGGACATTAAAATTGCTACACCACGAAGATGACGTGTTACAGGCGCGAAATTTAACCGACAGGAAGAAGATGCTGTGATATTGCAAATGATTAGCTTTTCAGAGCATTCACACAAGGTTGGCGCCGGTGGTGACCGATTTCTCATACACAAACAGCAGTTGACCGGCGTTGCCTGGTAAAACGTTGTTGTGATGCCTCGTGTAAAGAGGAGAAATGCGTACCATCACGTTTCTGATTTTGATAAAGGTCGGATTATAACCTATTGCGATTGCGGTTTATCGTATCGCGACATTGTTGTTCGCGTTGGTCGAGATACAATAGCTGTTAGCATAATATGGAATCAGTGGGTTCAAGAGGGTAATACGGAACGCTGTGTTGGATCCCAATGGCCTCGTATCACTAGCAGTCGAGATGACAGGCATCTTATCCGCATGGCTGTAACGGATCGTGCATCCACGTCTCGCTCTCTGAGTCAACAGATGGGGACGTTTGCAGGACAACAACCATCTGCACGAACAGTTCGACGATATTTGCAGCAGCATTGACTATCACCTCGGAGACCATGGCTGCGGTTACCCTTGACGCTGCATCACAGACAGAAGCGCCTGCGATGGTGTACTCAACGACGAACCTGGGTGCACGAATGGCAAAACGTCATTTTTTCGGATGAATCCAGGTTCTGTTTAAGCACCGTGATGGTCGCATAGGTGTTTGGCGACATCGCGCTGAACGCACATTGGAAGCCTGTATTCGTCATCGCCATACTGGCGTATCACCCGGCGTGATGGTGTGGGGTGCCTTTGGTTACACATCTCGGTCACCTCTTGTTTGCATTGACGGCACTTTCAACAGTGGACGTTATATTTCAGATGTGTCACGACCCGTGGTGCAACCCTTCATTCGATCCCCGCGAAACCCTACATTTCAGCAGGATAATGCACGACCGCATGTTGCAGGTCCTGTATGGGCCTTTCTGGATACAGAAAATGTTCGACTGCTGCCCTGGCCAGCACATCCTTCAGATCTCTCACCAATTGAAAACGTCTGGTCAATGGTGGCCGAGCAACTGGCTCGTCACAATACGCCAGTCACTACTCTTGATGAACTGTGGAATCGTGTTGAAGCTGCATGGGCAGCTGTACCTGCACACGCCATCCAAGCTCTGTTTGACTCGATGCCCAGGTGTATCAAGGCCGTTATTACGGCCAGAGGTGGTTGTTCTGGGTTCTGATTTCTCAGGATCTATGCACCCAAATTGCGTGAAAATGTAATCACATGTCAGTTCTAGTATAATATATTTGCCCAATGAATACCCGTTTATCATCTGCATTTCTTCTTGGTGTAGCAGTTTTAATGGCCAGTAGTGCAGTTATTCGTGTGAATTACTGAAAGACAATACCGTGATGGCACATGGTATTCCACTTGGGCAGCCATTCAGAACGCTGATTCGGATCACGAGATCTGGAGATGAGGTACCTGCCAAAAACACTAAAGCACCCAGAAGAATGTCAATGTAACTTCGCATACACCATCAGCGGGTATGTAAATGAACAGAACTGCAGTTCTCTGTGACATCTATAACAGCCCCTGAGTACTTCGGCGTTGTGATCATTGTGAACGATATGGAGATGTAAACTGAGGGTGGGGAGGGGAAGAAAGGAAAGAGAGAAGCTCACGCCGTCGAGAGATTGTGCAGAATCAGCGACGAAGAACGAAAATTTGTACCGGACCGGGATTCGAGCGCGGGACATCCTCCATACTAGGCAGGTGCGGTAACCATTGCGCCATCGGGGACACAGCGTTATCGCATCTGCACGGACTGTCTCGGCATACCTCACGGCCATTCTACATTCCCATTGAGCGCCCCCTATCAGCAGCCCTTGTCCATTTCCTCCATATTCGCTCTCTTGAGATTCCCACATGAGGTCGGACGTTCTTGTGCATCCACACTGGAGGAGGTGAATCCATTGCCCAGCCAGGCCAATCAGATTCTATGAATGTCTGGTGTCTGTTCTTTCGGACTTGTACGGAGATGCCGTGTACTAGTGTCAGAGCTATCAGAGGATGAAAGCGACCTCAACATAAGTCTCCGTTTGGTCGGCTGGTCGAATCGTACAAAATCCAGATTTTTGGGAGACTCAGATGTGGCAGTAAATCTCTGTTGGACCACACGGGATCGTGAGGGCAGGCGCAGTTGTCAAGACTCTGGTCGACCATGTCTGATCATCACAACGGAGGATCGACTTATTGTGTACTAACCAGATCATAGCACCATCACATCTGCGAACAAGAAATGGACTCACTGCAGTATTCTGTGTCAGCCGACACCACTGGACGGAGACTAATTGCAGCCGGACTAGGGAATAATGTTCCATGCGTAGGCTGCCGTAACCTCCGCAACACAAACAGCTGCGTTTGGAATGGTGCCCTGAGCAGGAATCGTGGACTGTTGATGAATGGCGTCGCACTGCGTTTATCGATGAATCGCGCTTCTACACTGTCCCGGACGAGAGACATGAAATCCTTCTCTTCCAGTGTTTAGAAGAAGCATTTTTAAAACGAAGAAACCGCACAACATTACTAAGTCAAAATATTTTACTGTGTACACGACCGGTTTCGGAACACCGAAAGTTCCATCATCTGGTGTAAAAATTAAAATCACTTAACCATCCTCGCCCCAATGTTGTCATGGAGCCCGAAGCTCCGTGTCAGAAGGATGAAAGGGACAGAAATTCAACAAAAATCGTTCCACAGACCACTTCTAAAAGCAACGGCACACAGCTGATAAATTGTGCGCAGCATGTACAGCCGTCCATCGATACGGCCATTCAGCTTCCTACAGGCTCACAATGCGACCGTGTTCAAATGGCTGAAGCTGTTCAACAGGAGTACACACTCGTCGGTGGGGCGTGGTTGTATCCTAGAATGACTGTTGCGAGTCAAAACTTTGGATGCACTGGCAGGCCTTCTGATCGCCATCTGATCTTAGATGGCCGTGACTAACGAATTACTAACAATGAAACCTCTCAGTATCCGAGTATTATACTCTGGTGCTACTGAAAACAGTTGTTGAGGGTGTCACATTTTTTCCGGCAGTTTAATAAAAAAGTACCGGTGACTCTGGTAAGGCAAGCAGCACACTGAGGCTGTTCGCTAACGACGCTGCCGTCTATAGGAAAGTATCTTCTCGGGATGATCGCAAAGAAATGGAGAGGAGTTTTAACGCGTTTCCCAGCCACTACATCGTGAGTTGGGATTCAAATGGTTCAAATGGCTCTGAGCACTGTGCGACTTAGCTTCTGAGGTCATCAGTCGCCTAGAACTTAGAACTAATTAAACCTAACTAACCTAAGGACAGGATTCGAACCTGCGACAGTAGCGGTCGCGCGGTTCCAGACTGAAGCGCCTAGAACAGCATGGCCACTGCGGCCGACCAACTGACAACAATGGACTTATACGTAAGCCTGGTTACAGCATGACGTTGTAATACATTTAAAATACGGAGTATAACGTAGGACCTTATCACCCTATTCCTGGTTGAATAAATCGACGGATTTTGAGAGATTTATACCAAATAAATTAGTGAGAGATGGAACTGATCCCTCAGGGTGTACACAACAACTCCGATATAAGTTCCAGAAGCAACGAAAGAAGTATGGCAAATTTGAAGAACGCAAAGGCTGGAAGATTGACGAACTTTCACTGAAGATCAAAAATTAGCATTTACTACAATCCGAAATGTTTTAATAGTTTCCACAACGACAGTCTCTCTCAAAAACTGGCCGTAAACCATATAGATTCTGGTCGTATGTAAAGTACACCAACAGCAAGACAATGAATATCTTCACAGCACGATCGCGATGGTAATGTTACCGATGTCAGTGGCACAAAAGCGTAGTTGCTAAAAACGGTTTCCCGAAACTCTGTCATCAATGAAGGCGACGAAAATGTTCCAGAATTTAGATCAAGAACAGATGCCAACATGACTTAGCTCAAAAGTAGATATCCTCGATGTAGTGAATCCACTTAAATCACTTAACAAAGGCAAGTCATTCAGTCCAGACTGTATACAAACTAGCTTGCATTCAGAGTATGCTGATATAATACCTCTATAACCATATTAGCACTCATACGGTCGTACAACCGCTCGTTCGAGGAAAGATCCGTACCCAAAGACTGGAAAACTGCACAGGTCACGCCGGTATTCGAGAAAGAAAATAAGAGTAACCATCTGAATTACAAACCATTATCACTGATGTCCATTTTCAGTAGGATTTTGGAACATACACTGACAGTATTTTCAAACATTGTGAATTAAGTCGATCAAAACGATCTGTTGACACATAACACGCATTCCGAAAGTGTCGGTCTTCTGAAACACAAGAAGTGATGAGTACTCTACCCAGCGGATCTCAGATTTATTCAGTTTTTCTAAATTTACGGAAAGCTTTTGATAGCGTTCGTCACAAGCGACTACTAATCAAATTGCGTTCTATGATTGAATGGAAGCAAGACTGAAGAGGACTCGAGACACATTCATAGGTTTTGTCGACCTGGAAAAAGAGTTCGACAATGTAAAATGAGGGAAGATGTTCGAAATTATAAAAAAAAGGTTAAGCCATACTGGAAGACGGGTATTTACTTTACAATATGTACAAGAACCAACAGGGAACAATAAGCCTGAAAGACCAAGACCGAAGTGCTCGAATTAAAAAGCGGATAAGACAGTGAAGTAGTCTTCCAGCCCCATTGTTCAATCTGTACATCGAAGAAGCAGAGGGGGAAATAAAAGGAAGGTTCAAGAGTGGGAGTAAAATTCAAAGTGAAATGATGTCAATGATACGATTCGTTGGTGACATTGCTATCCTCATTGAAAGTGAAGAAGAATTACAGGACATGTTGAATGGAATAAATGTGTTCAGAACATGGATTGATAGTTAATCGAAGAAAGACCAAGGTAATGAGAAGTAGCAGAAATGAGAACAGTGAAATAGTTAACATTACAATTGGGGATTACGAAGTAGGCGAAGTTAAGAAAATCTGCTACCTAAGCAGCAAAATAGCTTGATACGGACGGAGCAGGGAGGACATAAAAAGCAGACTGTCACTACCAAGAAGGGCATTCCTGGCCAAGAGAAGTCTATTAGTATCACACATAAGTCGTAACGCTTTGGAAGAAATTTCTGAAATGTACGTTTGGATCAAAGCATTGTATGTCAGTGATACATGGACTGTGGGAAAACCAGAACGGAAGAACATCGAAACCTTTGAGATGTGGTGTTTCACATGAATGTTGAAAATTAGCTGGACTGATAAGGTGGGAATGAGGAGGTTCTCCGCAGAATCGGAGAGGAAAGGAACATGTGGAAAGCACTGGGAAGAAGAAGGGACACGATGACAGGATATCTGTTAAGGCTTCAGGGAATGACTTCCATGGTACAAGAGCGAGCTGTAGATGGTACAAACTGCAGAGGATGACAGAGATTGGAATACATCCAGCAAATAACTGAGGACGCAGGCGGCAAGTTCTACTCGGAGATGAAAAGGTTGGCACAGAGGAAAAATAAATTGTGCCACTGGATTCGTTATTTTCGTACTTTCAGAAAGGTAACACTACGTGGTTATGTAGTAAAACAGAAGGTATGTGTGGCGTACTAGAGGAAATATTTAGGTTCTCTGCTGTTTGTAATCGATATAAACAATTTAGAAGACACTCACAGCAGTCTTCTTAGATTGTTTGCAGATTATGCTCTCATTTACGGTCTGGTAAAGTCATGAAAAGATCAAAACCATGGCAAAATGATTGAGACAAGACCTATGTCTGGAGCGAAACATGGCAATTGATTCTAAATAATGAATAGTTTGTACCATCCACATGGGTGCTAAAAGGAATCCGTTAAATTTCGGTTACTTGTTAAATCACACAAAAACTAAAAGCTGAGTATTCGATTAATACCAAGGCATTATAATTACGAACACCTAAAACTAGAACGCTCACTTGAATAATAGTGTGGGAAAGACGAACCAAAGACTGAACATTATTAGCAGAACACTTGTAAGATGCAACAATTATACTGAAAAGACTGCGTACGCTATGCTTGTCCGACCTCACTCTGCTCGACGTGGCATCTAAAAAGGTCAGAGAAGGGTAACTCGTATTGTATTATCGCGAAGTGACACAGATACGATACACGAGTTGGGATGCGTATCAATAAGATAAGACGTTATTCGCTGCGGCGAAATGTTTCCACGAAATTTCAATCACCAACTTTCTCCACCGAAAGCGAAAATATTTTGTTGATGTCCACCTACAAAGGGAGAAATAATCTTCATAATAAAATAAGAGAAATCAGAGCTATCACGGAAAGATTTAAATGTTAGTTTTTCCCGGTCGATGTTCGAGAGCGGTAGAGAAATGGTCTGAAGGTGGTTCGATGAGCCTTCTTCCAGGAATTTCTTTGTGAACTGCAGAGTAGTCATGCAGATGGAGATAGAAGAGATGGAGCAAAAGAGAAGAGGTACAACACGGACAATAAAGAAACCAGGAAAAACTGAGGTAAGTGCTAATAAATTAATAGAGGAAGATGAGTGACTGGACGGAGAAGTAAGATATTTCTCCATTGCGTGGAAGAGAAAAACGGCCATTAATGTTAATAAGGAGGGAAAAATTGTCAAGGCTACAAAAGGAAGTGCTTCAACGTTTTCGTAAGCGTAACAGTGTATTGCCTTGTGTGTAGAGTGCAAGATAATATTTTTCGTAGGCGTACAATAGCAACGGAGAAGAAGTTTGAGAGCGTTTTTTGTTGTACCTTTCGGTACAACTATGACGCTAGATAAGTGAGATCTTTTGATGTTATTATGTTGAGGCAGGTGCTTTATCTATGATGCAAGGCGCTGGATGGGCGTCCGCGCTGAGAAGCCGATGAAGTAGTCATAGTGGACCAACTCAAAACGCCTGACCATAGCTATCCTTCAGATTCCACGAACAGGGAGAAGGTATTTTGCTTTAGTGTGAGATATCAGTTTGTACTTCATATCCGTTCCGATTAAGGACTTGTTTAGTTCATTCTCAATTAAGTTCCATTGAAGTTAAAGCTGTCATCAACACGGTTGGCCTGAACACCAGTGTGCTCTGCTAGGTGCTGTGCTGTGCCCTTGCCTTCCTCTGACCTTTTAACTGACTTAGCCAGTTATATGAGGACCTATGCTGTATCATGGGATCCGAACAACGGCGCAACTCGGCATTTTTGTCTTTAACAAACATTGCCAGAAACAAGAACCTAGAATTACAGAAAATTTCGAGCACTGAATAGGTACGAAAACTCCACCCTCTGGCTCCGTAGCCTGGCACTTTACCACGATGCCAATTTTTGTTGATTTAATTGGACTTCCTCACCCAGTACAAACACTTCTGCAACCATCGAGCCACTAATAAAGGCGAAATTACCTACATCTACATGGATACTCTGTAAATCACACTAAAGTGCCTGCAGAGGGTTCATCGTACCATCTTCACAATAATTTTCTATTATTCCTCTCACAGACCAAGTGCGGAAAAAACGAACACTGTATCTTTCCGCGCAAGCTGTGATTTTCCTGATTTTATAGTGATGATTCTTTCTCCCTATACAGATAAGCGTCAACAAAATACCCACATCAAAAAAAGTTTTGCATCACCCCAGTTCCCAGAACTCCTATAGATAGACGTTCACTGTGGATATTGTATCACATACGCAGTCCCTTTGACTGTTCAGAGATGTCACTAAACCCGCCCGAAGATGTAAACAACCGTGCATGAGCAGCGCCTATTAGACGGAGGGAGTCCGACAGCCGATCAGCTCCAGTCATTCCACAATGTAGAAGGTACACGACTCATGTTGTCTGTAGTTCAACCATGCCTAGACGGTCAATACTGCGGTTCGATCACAACCGCATTGTTATTTTGTGTCAGGAATGGCTCTCAAAAAGGGAAATGTCCAGACGTTTGGGAGTGAACCAAAGCGATGTTGTTCGGACATGGAGGAGATACAGAGAGACAGGATCTGTCGATGACATGCCTCGCTCAGGCCGCCCAAGGACTACTGCTGCAATGGATGACCGCTACCAACGGATTATGGCTCAGAGGAACCCAGACAGCAACACCACCATGTTGAATAATGCTTTTCGTGCAGCCACAGGACGTCATGTTACGACTCAAACTGTGCGCAGTAGGCTGCATGATGCACAGCTTCACTCCCGCTGTTCATGGCGAGGTCTATCTTTGCAACCACATTATTCAGCGCGGTGGAAATGGACCCAACAACATGCCAAATGGACCGCTCATGATTGGCATTACGTTATCTTCACCGATGAGTATCGGCTCCACACTGCCAATTTGACTGTCTCCTCCCACAGTTGCACAAATGTCTTAACGCGTGTGGTGTTTACATTTGAATGGAACCATTCTATCATCCCCTCATACACTGAACGGTAGTGCGGAACTGTGTGGAATGTCTTCCGGAAGTCAAGCAATACGACATGATGGTGGTTCGGTGAATCATCTGCCAGGCACTTAAATGTAATTTGTAGAGTATCCATGCAGATGCAGACATCAACTTGTGACCTTTGTCCACGGTGCTCTGGATTTCGTGGACGAACAGAGAGAACTGAGTTTTGTAAGACCTCTGCAGAGTACATTTTGGTTCTTATAGAGGAGATTTTCTCTCTCCAAAAATGTGATAGTGCTCGAGCAAAAACATATTCCATTATTCTCCAACGCTTTGATTTCAGTTTACAATTGTGCGAATCTGTTCGACGACTCTTCTAGAAAATGGGAGTGACCTGCGCTTTTTTTAAAAATTATGCTTTCTTGCTCCAGCGACCTACGATTAACTACTAATAGAAGGAGAAAAACGTCTTTCGCATAATCTCCTTAGAACCTCGTTGGTATCCCGTCCGGTCCAGTTTCTTTTAACTGTAGGGCAGTTTCAGTTGCTTTTCTGTTCCACGTATTTCTCACGCTCAGGGTCCACTTTAGCTCTTTTGCTTATACACCACATGTCTAGCAGCGCATTATACACACATGTTCCGAAAAAACAGAACACCGTGAACGACTAGAGATACGACGCTCATATTCACAGGACATGTACACTCGCATGTTCTGCAGCGTTTCGTTCACCTCAGTTCAGCATGTGTCCTGTTTCCTAGTAGACACAGGGTACGCTATGGGTCCTGATAACTTGTTCCACGCGTGATGGCATCGACGCGTATGAAACGCGATTGCCATCGTCTGGTACAGGCATCCGCGCTGCATCACCTGATTCCAGAGTTCATCTGTGGTGGTTGGGGTTGGGGCACAGCGCTGCACCCGTCGTTTCACCATATCGTACACATTTTCGGTTGGCGACAAGTCTGGTGATCTGGAGTGCCAGTGGAATGGGTTGACATCCTGCGACACCAAGAAGGCGCGTGCTCGCTCAGCATGTCGTGCATTGTGTTGCTCAAAAATGGCGTCTGAGGTGTTGTGCACCAAGGGTATGGCTACGGGTCTGAGGATGTCATTCACGTAGGCCACACTGGTCACAATGCCGTGGACACACACCAGCTATGGGTTGTGGTTATGTCCAATAGCACCCCACTCCATAACGCCTTGATTTGGCGCTGTATGTCTTGTGCGAGTGGATTCGATGTGATACCGCGAGCCGGCCGCGGTGGTCTCGAGGTTCTAGGGGCGCAGTCCGGAACCGTGCGACTGCTATGGTCGCAGGTTCGAATCCTGCCTCGGGCATGGATGTGTGTGATGTCCTTAGGTTAGTTAGGTTTAAGTAGTTCTAAGTTCTAGGGGACTAATGACCACAGCAGTTGAGTCCCATAGTGCTCTGAGCCATTTGATACCGCGACCCCTGGCTGCGACGAACCAAAAGGGCATGGATGTGTGTGATGTCCTTAGGTTAGGTTAGGTTTCAGTAGTTCTAAGTCTAGGGGACTGATGACTACGGATGTTAAGTCTCATAGTGCTCAGAGACATTTGAACCATTTTTGAACACTATCTGATGCCATTCCTGAGGGCAGTAACGTCTTTACATACACCATTGCGCCCAGCATGCTTCTGCACGTTCGTGAGAGACAGGCGGAAAAGTGGACGACGCACATGTAATTCTCGTCGTAATAAACGGCGACGGACTGTCACCCCTAATAGTGTGCGATGTATTACAATGTTCCACTGTTGCTCCAGAGCCGAGGAGAACGGAGATCTGTCCTGCAATGGCATTCGGATGTGGTGTCGATCTTCTTCGGCGTTACGTGGTTGGTAGGACCTGACCCATCTCATCGTGTTCTTCAGCCTTGCATGAGCCATTCAGCAGACACCGGTTGCACTGCCGAAACACTTCGTCCCATAAAGGCAGCAGTTTCCCTGATGGATGGATCACATTCCTCTTTCATGCCTACAATACACATTCTTTCAAACGTACTAATTTGACGGTATAGTTTGCGCATACGTCTGCGAGACATCCCGACGTCTGCTTAACTCACAGTGATCCTATGACCTGTTTATAGCGATAACGACTGCCGTAGGTACATTTTACCAGTGGGTGGTGTTGCGCCGGGATATCTATGTTGACCTTGAACCCGCGTCCTGACATGGCTCAAATGCTGATCATTTCTGCAGAGCACACTAATGTACATGTCCTGTGAATGTGAACGTACTATCTCTAGTCGTTCAAGGTGTTCCACTTCTTCTGCACGTGAGTGTACGTTTCCGCGTTAGTCTGCAGTCAGCTGCTGCACTGCCCTGTACTCCATTCGTTGGATCCACGAGAACATGGTACATTTTTATCCGGTTTTTTTCTTTTTTCTCGTTTGTCTGCCCTGTCTATCGCATCGTATTTTAACGGTTTATTACTTCTCAAGTTCTGGCTGTTGGCCACCCTTCTACTTTAGTCCATCGTGGACTGCGACACGATTTTCAGAATGGAATGAATTTCTAGGAATCGGGGGGAAAAGTTTAATATCAATTGTACTCCAGTATCATGTCACAATTGTAAGTAATGCACCGCATTATTTTTCTTGAACAATTATTGAACATAATGACAATTACACACACGACAGAATGGTGTTTTATCTACGCACCCTATTTTCCCACGTAATATCCATCTCGTTCTATGGCCTACCTCCAGCTTCAAAGGAAGACGTGTATGCCCTGTCGGTACCAATGCTTGTCCTGGTGGCGGAGCCTGTGCTTCACTGTGTGAACTTCCTTTGCCGATTGACAGATGCAGCGCCAACTGCCGAGTCGTAATGCGTCTGTCCTTGCGAATGACAACATCAGATCGCTGCAACATTTCAGGAGTGACAGCCGTGGATGGTTTCCCCGACCGCTGCAAATCGTGGAGCTTCGCCGAGCCGCCTTCTGATGACCTCACCCTATGTGCTCAGCGACCCTCCATAGACGTTGCACAAGCGTTTGTGAATATTCCCCAATGTTTCTTTCTCTGCAGTGAGAAATTCAATGACGGCACGTCGCTTCTAACGTGCATCACCTTCAGACGTCATTTTTGAAACTGTCCTGCAGCTACTCTACCTGTCCGGAGTGACGGAAACTTGGCGCGCTCACTCAGGAGACTTCAAGTAATACATAAGTAACCTTTCACATTCGTAATATTGTCTTCGGCTGAGAAAAAAATGGGGTGCATTTCTTTCTGGGCAAGCCTCGTATATAAAGCTCCTTAAGATTTATGTTATCTGAAGAACAAACTGGTTTCAAAAAAAGCAAGACCCCGTACGGATAATGTTTTCACACTTAAACAAATTATAGAAAAACAAAGAGTTCGAAGCGAAAAGAGAAACATACATCTCGTTTATGGACTTAGGGAAAGTCTTCCACCATGTAGACAGGATAATCTTATGTAACAAATCACGCAGGAATTGGATATTCTCAGCAAATAATAAAGGTGATAGAAAGCCTAGATAAAGATACAAAAATAAGAACAAAGAGTAACGGGCTATATACAAGAAAGACGTACTGATAAACCAAGGGTTTCGACAAAGGGTGCAGCTTATCGCCCACACTTTTTGGTATATAGGGGAAGGCGGGGCAAGAAGGAGAGGTGGGGTAACACGGGGAAGGGCTATAAGCTACAGTTAGAGTGCTGCCATCTGTGGATAGCTACGTCAACATCATCAATACACAGGTCCCAGAGTGTTGATACTGCTGAACCTTAGTTTCGCGGCGGTTTCTGTGAGATTTGCGAGGTATGTACAATTGTTATACTGATTTGCAATGTTTTACACCTTTCGAGGTCCTAAAACTTGTGTTTCGTGAACATTTGTCCAGACTGTATATATAGCACTGCATAGTACGTCTTATTAACAGTAAACTGCTGTCAGTAGTCAATGTTCACTAAATAGTATTCATGTAGGCGTAACATAATCTGACAGCATGGTAGGGGGCAAGGCGGGGTGGGGCAAGATGGCGAGCTTCCCCGTCTTGCCCATACTATTTGTTCAGCCATTACGTTCTTATCGTCTCATGTGTTTACCTCGCTGCAGGTTTTGAACACGTACGTTATACGTTATAAATAGAATGGTATTCGTTATAACAACGTCTCCTAATCAATTACAAAGCATGCCTTAGGCTATATGATGAGTAAAAATACACAAAACGTGGAAAGTCAGTATTCTTGCTATGCTTTAACGACTGACTATTGGAAATATGGTATTTACTATATAATATACACTCCTGGAAATGGAAAAAAGAACACATTGACACCGGTGTGTCAGACCCACCATACTTGCTCCGGACACTGCGAGAGGGCTGTACAAGCAATGATCACACGCACGGCACAGCGGACACACCAGGAACCGCAGTGTTGGCCGTCTAATGGCGCTAGCTACGCAGCATTTGTGCACCGCCGTCGTCAGTGTCAGCCAGTTTGCCGTGGCATACGGAGCTCCATCGCAGTCTTTAACACTGGTTGCATGCCGCGACAGCGTGGACGTGAACCGTATGTGCAGTTGACGGACTTTGAGCGAGGGCGTACAGTGGGCATGCGGGAGGCCGGGTGGACATACCGCCGAATTGCTCAACACGTGGGGCGTGAGGTCTCCACAGTACATCGATGTTGTCGCCAGTGGTCGGCGGAAGGTGCACGTGCCCGTCGACCTGGGACCGGACCGCAGCGACGCACGGATGCACGCCAAGACCGTAGGATCCTACGCAGTGCCGTAGGGGACCGCACCGCCACTTCCCAGCAAATTAGGGACACTGTTGCTCCTGGGGTATCGGCGAGGACCATTCGCAACCGTCTCCATGAAGCTGGGCTACGGTCCCGCACACCGTTAGGCCGTCTTCCGCTCACGCCCCAACATCGTGCAGTCTGCCTCCAGTGGTATCGCGACAGGCGTGAATGGAGGGACGAATGGAGACGTGTCGTCTTCAGCGATGAGAGTCGCTTCTGCCTTGGTGCCAATGATGGTCGTATGCGTGTTTGGCGCCGTGCAGGTGAGCGCCACAATCAGGACTGCATACGACCGAGGCACACAGGGCCAACACCCGGCATCATGGTGTGGGGAGCGATCTCCTACACTGGCCGTACACCTCTGGTGATCGTCGAGGGGACACTGAATAGTGCACGGTACATCCAAACCGTCATCGAAGCCATCGTTCTACCATTCCGGCAAGGGAACTTGCTGTTCCAACAGGACAATGCACGTCCGCATGTATCCCGTGCCACCCAAGTGCTCTAGAAGGTGTAAGTCAACTACCCTGGCCAGCAAGATCTACGGATCTGTCCCCCATTGAGCATGTTTGGGACTGGATGAAGCGTCGTCTCACGCGGTCTGCACGTCGAGCACGAACGCTGGTCCAACTGAGGCGCCAGGTGGAAACGGCATGGCAAGCCGTTCCACAGGACTACGTCCAGCATCTCTACGATCGTCTCCATGGGAGAATAGCAGCCTGCATTGCTGCGAAAGGTGGATATACACTGTACTAGTGCCGACATTGTGCATGCTCTGTTGCCTGTGTCTATGTGCCTGTGGTTCTGTCAGTGTGATCATGTGATGTATCTGACTCCAGGAATGTGTCAATAAAGTTTCCCCTTCCTGGGACAATGAATTCACGGTGTTCTTATTTCAATTTCCAGGAGTGTAGATTACCAGCAATGATATGAGTCAATAGTACGTTCCACGTGTTTTATTTCAGATGCTTCGCAAGTATCGGCGACAAACGTGTAGGCAAGATTGGTCATTGGTGTCAATGGAAGGCGCTGTAAATGCTATTATAGAAGATCATATGGGTTCTTTCGGAGCTGATCGACAGTTCAACTTGCCACAGACAACGATTGAACGACATGTGGCAAGAAACGTACTAATCCTGGCTATACAGTTGTGAAAGAGTAGGACCAATCACTAGTGTGTTTACCCCAGAACAAGAGGCAGAACTTAAAGACTACTTGACACAGATGCAAGAACAGTATATTGGCCTAACACTTAAAGAACTTTGTGAACCTGCTTTTCAGCAAGCTGAACGAAACAACATCAAACATCCATTTAATACTGCAGCCAAATCTGCTGGAAGAGATTGGTTAAATGGGTTTCTTGCACGAAATCCTACCTTAACAATACGAAACCCATAGGCCACATCAATCGCACGAGCAATGGGGTTTAATCGAGTTGCTGTAGATGGGTTTTTCGATCTTTTAGAAAGTCAATTAGACACATTCAAGTTTACAGGAGACAGAATTTTCAATTGCGATGAGACTGGTTTAACACTCATTCCTAAAGGTCATACAAGGGTAGTTGCTCTGAAAGGATGCAGACAGGTGGGAACAGTTACTTCGGCGGAAAGAGGCCACACTGTGACTGCAGAAATCTGTGTTTCAGCGTCGGGGTGCTTCGTGCCACCTATGTTAATTTATCCTCGAAAACGAATGCAACAAGCGTTTGAGACTGGCCTGCCCCCTGGTGTCTGGGAAGAAGTCCAAGAAACTGGTTGGATGATGAAAGAACTATTTTTGACTTCGTTTAAGAAGTTTATTGCACTTACTGGAGCGTAAAAAGAAAGACCAATACTTCTCATATTGGACGGCCACAAAAGGCACACCAAGAATTTAGAACTGATAGATGTGGCTCGCGAAAATGGGGTTGTCTTGCTGTGTTTGCCACCACACTGCTCACACCGTCTTCAACCATTGGACGTGGCAATTATGGAACCTCTGAGTAAATTTTACGAAGATGAAGTAAGATCGTGGCTTCGCACCCATCCTGGAAAAGTTGTTACGCTGCATCAGATCGCAAGTTTATTCGGCAAAGCCTTCATTCATTCAGCTACAATGTCCACAGCAGTGAACGGGTTTCGGGAAACAGGCATTTGGCCTGTAAACAGAAATGTGTTTCAAGGAAGTGATTGCCTTCCCTTTTCAACTACAGATATTCATCAGACTCACACATCTGAAGTTACAGAAACGTAAGACCAAATACCAGAGATGTTGTCAAGACGTAAAGCACCTGAACAATTAACAACTGACGATCAAGCCTCTGTTTAGTCTTTCAGGTTACCAGCCGTGAAATGTTATTAGCTATTCCAAAGGTGGATAAAAAAACCGAAAGGAAACCGTCTAACAGGCGTGGAAAATCCGTTGTTTTAACCGAATCTCCTTAAAGGAGTGAACTATCTGAAGAGATTAAGCGAAAAGGAGTCGCCAAACGTGCTACCTGTAAACGAAAACTCTTCTGAAAGACGTTTAAAAAACCTGGGATACCACCAAAAGGACATAATGACAACGAAAAAGTGACGAACGTTACTGACGTCTTAACCACCCCTTCATTCTCAAGGGATAATAAAGTGAGGTCGAATGACGACGAGGAAGAGAGTGAAGAATGTTTATATTACTATGACTTATCTGAAGGAGGCTGGATACGGTGTATTAGCTGCGGACGCTGGGCCCACGAAACTTGTGCAGGCATAGAAAGTGATGATGACGAGGCTGTGTACTATGTGAAAGTAAGAGGCCTAAATAAAACGTAATACCTGATTCTACAATTCGCAGAACCATGTTTTGGAACCTTGTCGTCACATGATTGCGTTATTCCAGTCCTTATTTAAGCTTTAGAGATGAATTCATGTTAGTTGCCCATCTTACCCCGCAATGTTTCAATTCGAGATATTTCTAACTAAATGTAACAAGTTTGCAGGTTTGTTTGCATGCTATTGTAATTCAATGGTTAAGTAAACAAATGATAATCAAACCTACTTGAATTTGTTTATTTTTGTCCCTTTTGTAAGGGTTTAAAGTTAGCTTCCTCATCTGGCCTCGCCTTCCCCTATATATTGACGATATGATTGGAACATGGAAAAATTTACTCGACCTTGAGCTTGAGCTTTATATAACTTATCTTTTCAAACTGTGCTTTTCGCAGACGACCTCGCAATTGTACAGAACAGCGAGATTTCGCAACGAAGATCGGTCTATAGACTGAACCAAATTCCTGAAGAACGTAATATTAACATACCAATTCCAGAAACAAAATTGATGGCTTTCGAAGGTCAAAACCGCTGGGAAATATGATCATAACAGGCAACAAAACCATTGAACAAGTTAGGTACTTTAGTTACTTTGGAAATATTTTAAGGTACCAGAATGAATTCAACATTGCCGACAAACTGCAGAAATGTCAAATGATACGCGGAATAATCAATAGAACATCGAGAACTAAAAAGAGAGAAAAATGAAGTTTTATAAGGTAATGGCCACCCCTCACATTACTATCTGGAAGCGAAACCTGGATAAGAAGTAAAAAGCAAGAAAGTAGAATCCAAGCATCAGAAATGAAATTTTTAAGAGGACTAAGAAAAGAAGACAAAAGAGAAGAGCTTGGGATACATGCTATAAATAATAAGAACAAGTCAAATCGACAAAGTTGGCTAGAAGATATACAAAGAATGCCAGATTCAAGACTACCAAAATAAGTCTTAAATGTTAAACCTTTAGGTAGAAGATCCGTATGAGGATCAAGAAAAGGAAGGCTGGATGCTTAGATGATGGAACAGGCCTATGGCCTAGACATTGACGAAAAAGAAGGTTTATGTTTCAGAAGTGCCCACGGAGAACCGGTATCCTGTAGAGTGTATATCATGGCCTAACGACCGTGATGTTCCGACTAGGGGTTCAGATGATTGCTGGGTTTCGTTGGCAGCAAGAACAGGGTTTCTCCAGCAGGAGGCCGAGAGCCCATGAGATCGGCAGCCCTACAGTAAGTCCACAAGCTGTATATTCCGGGGAGGAGCACGTGACCCGGGGGCAGCCGCTGGGCAGGTGTTGGCGGCCCACTCGGTTCACGCCGCCGCCGCCGCCGCCGCCGCTGCATTAACCGCCTATCAATAAGCATAAAACTAAATTGTTCCACCCTCCCCTCCCGCGCAGCCGCCATTACGCCGGGGCCGGGGCCGGCGCTCGAATTCCCGGACAGTTTACGGTAACAATGGCTCGTTTAGAGGGGAATGAGAGCGCGCGCCTTTTTGCCCCGTCGCCGTCGCCGTTGTCTAGCGGGGCGCCCGCGTGTTTTCTATTAATAGGAGAGCCCCAGCGGCCGGAAATTGGCTGGGCCCATCTGCTCGGAGCCGCGTGACTCACCACCGGTAGCCGCGGGCCGGAAAACGGCCGCCGTGGAAACCCGGTGGAGCCGACCGCGCACATCCATTGGTTCCCGTTTACCGCGGCTTCCCACCTGTCAGGCACCGTGGATGGCGTTTAATGTATTACAAACAAAAAAGAAAGTCCACTGAAGACTGTTACTTCAGGAGTGCTAAAACTCGATCCTCCTAAGGACGTACAGGGCAAAAAATTAATCGTCCCCTCCCGTCCCCTCTCACCCATGTGATATCACGATAATGCTGTGTAACATACCCTGTACCTTTATGTCGCGAGGATGATAATCTGTAAGTTTCGTAAAGTTTGAATGTAACTCATTTAAAGGGTGTTTCACAATTCCAGAGGTGGCAGCGGGAACTCAGTAGATCAAGTTTTACATGGGAGGCCGGCCAAAGTGGCAGAGCGGTTCTAGGAGCTACAGTGTGGAACCGCGCGATCGCTACGGTCGCAGGTTTGAACCCTGCCTCGGGCATGGATTTGTGTGATACCCTTAGGTTAGTTAGGTTTAAGTAGTTCTAAGTTCTAGGGGACTGAGGACATCAGAAGTTAAGTCCCATTGTGCTCAGAGCCATTTGAACCATTTAATTTCCGTTAGTATTGGTAGCACTGATAGGGAAAGAAACGTAAATAAATGGGTAAGAGAGGTAGCGGGAAACGAGAACTTCTTTTGTTTTTTGTTTGTTTGGTTTTTTTGCATACAATTAGAACAGCACGCTTTTTTTTTGTTTTTTTTTTTTTTTTTTTTTACGGAAACCTGTGCCCGGAAACGTCATCCATCGCCGCTATAGAGCATCAAAGTTATAGACGTCTGCGGCTGTAAATGTATGTACACACAGGCAGATTCCATGATGATTTTAGGAAATCACAGTGATGATGGGGACGGATAAATGTATCATTTTAAGGTAAAAGTCCCTGTTCGGAAACGAACGAGTCGAAAGTTACATGCGAAAATCATTCTAATACCTCTGACAGTACAAGTACTGGTACTGTTGTTGCAAAGAATGCAGGGCACGCAATTTTCAGAGGTGATAATATGTAGAAAGGCAAGAAAAAAATATCCAATAAATATTATCTCTAAAACGTATGCCTGAGATAACATGAGCACTTGTTCGTCTTCTCTAGTGCGAAACACATATCCTCTATTCAACAATGTATGAATTTTAGAACCCAATTTTTCTAGTCTTTTCATCTTGTCTTGGTCCATACTAAAAGCTAAACTCCGCCCATACAGACCATAAAGCCGGCCGGTGTGGCCGAGCGGTTCTAGGCGCTTCAGTCTGGAACCGCGCGACCACTGCCGTCGCACGTTCGAATCCTGCCTCGAGATGGATGTGTGTCATGTCCTTAGTTTAGTTAGGTTTAAGTAGTTCTAAGTTCTAGGGGACTGATGACCTCAGATATTAAGTCTCATAGAGCTCAGAGCAATTTTTTTAGACCATGAAGGCCCAAAGATACCGACTGGTAGGCGTCAATGGATGCAGGTTTTGTCAGTTTACCAGACCGGAGCCGCTACTTGTCAATAAAGCAGCTCCTCAATTTGCCTCACAAGGGATGAGTGCAACCCGCTTGCCAACAGCGTTCGGCAGACCGGATGGTCACCCATCCAACTGCTAGCCCAGCCAGACACCTCTTAACTTCGGTGATCTGACGGGAACCGCTGATACCACTGCGGCAAGGCAATTGGCTAGGTCCATACTACCACATCTGAAAGTTGCACACACTACATTCGTAGCAACGACAGTGGCAGTATATGTATTCCACAGACGTATCAGAATGATTTTGGCTTCAACTTTCGACTCATTCGTTTCCGAACCAGAGATCCTTATCTCAAAATGATGCATTCATCCATGTTCATCATCCTTGAAAGTTTATAACATTACCACGACATGACCCTGTATATGTATACATTTGCCGGCCGCGGTGGTCTCGCGGTTCTAGGCGCGCAGTCCGGAACCGTGCGACTGCTACGGTCGCAGGTTCGAATCCTGCCTCGGGCATGGATGTGTGTGATGTCCTTAGGTTAGTTCTAAGTTCTAGGGGACTGATGACCACAGCAGGTGAGTCCCATAGTGCTCAGAGCCATTTTTTTGTATACATTTACAGGCGCCGGCGTCTGTAACTTTGACGTTTCCGGACATGACATGGGTTCCCGCGTATAGCTTGATCTAGTAAGTCCCCTCTAAAACCTGTAGAAGTTTGTAACATGAGTAGTGAACACCTTGTACGTATGAAATTCAGAATATTCTTTTTCGAAAAATATTTTCCTCGTGTAATGTGTCCTTTAGGTATCTTGTGCAACTGTTGAGCAATACTGACTGTTGGGTGGCTCTGTTTTACGGAGGTGATCATTGTCGTGAACCAAAACTTCAATCTTAGTGGAACATTGAATTTAAAATACTGAAAATAAACCTAATTAAATTCCAAAAGAAGCTAATTGTATACTCAGTCAAAACTATTTAACTGAAACTCAATACTGAAGTACGTTGTAAAAGTAGCGTAATATGAAATGAAATGTGTTATTTGACACATACACAAAATAAAATATTGTCCAGCTAGGAAGAGAATAGCTGTCATGATTATGTTCACTGTTGACATTAAATTAAATTGCTTACTTAGCGCAACACCTGAAAATCGTGATTACGTACTGTCTGCTCACAAGAATCCAGTGTGAGAACTTCCCTGAAAGAAAAGTAACTAATTCCAAGTTTAATCTCGTGCATTGGTGTTCTCGATAGGAAATTTAAATCAGCAAATTCAGCAGCTAAAAAAAAAAAAAAAAAAAAAAAAAAAAAAAAATCTACTCACTGGTACATTTTTTTTCCTTGTTAGAAACGATCTGTGGCTGCCTGTGGGATCAGCAGCAATGCACCCACGACAAAATATTTAAAACTTTACTGAGAATGATAGGGGAGAGTTTTACTACAAGTGTTATTGAAAAATGAAATTACAATTATTATTAAAAAAGACTGTACAGAATAAGATGACTCTAAAAATTACGAAATTCTCTCATTACAAAATTACAGACATCTAAACCAATTGCAGTATTTGTGGCATAGTGAAAAGAAAGAGAACAAATCAACACTAATCATAAACATTACTCCTTATCTAAATGTCAAATATTTCTTTCAGGTAATGGTTTTGACAAATAAGCATTTCGTTCTTGTGCGTTGGTTACCTTGACATATTCCTCCAAAAATCTCCATCCATACAGTCAAAGAAATATCTTTACAAACAATTTTCCGTCTCCATTATAAAGTATTCCAGCCAATGTCTGCAAGATTCACAACTATCAGATCTCCTTCTTTAAAACTCAACTGCTCACTACTGTACATCTAATAAGAATACGCTAGCGATGCGCAACTGGAGACCAGGCGCACCACAGAGTACCTCAAACACAGAGTCAAGGATCTTACTCACTACTCTGGCAGAGTGGTCATGCATATTTCTCCCAGTACGTTAAAAGCGACATTTTTAAAATGACTGAAGACATATGAAAACCTTACAGTTTCTTCAGGCATGCCGTATGTAGCTGAAGCATACACGTTGGTTGTTACATTCCTCAGAGTTACCCAATTGCGTGAATATTGATTGCTGCGGTTCACCTATTGTTACAAAAAGCCCCGACATTTTTTTTAGGGATAACGATCGGTTGACCTAGCGGTCCAGGGTGAATGTTCGTCAAACCAGAGACGTATCCGTGCAGTCTTTGAAAGTCTTGTAAGAAGGAGTGACCACTGCATACTTACCACGAAACTGCAGGATAGGGTCGCTCACAACGTCCCAAACTGCTCGACCCGTCTCGGCATTGGTCGGTACTTCTCGGAAGTACTCGGTATAACGGACATTTCATGTGGCACTGCGGAGCGGGATTTTTTTGTGGGCACGACTTTCTTCTGCTCGGCGGAATCGTGGTGTAAGAGCTCTTTGCCTTTCGCTACTTGATCTTGGTATGAAGGATATTTACAGGTCCAGTGCCTGTTTTACTCAAAACGAGGCATTCTATCGAACTATCGCCACAAGCCTTTAAAAATGAATGGGAATGACAAAGACAAGGATAAGAATTCGCAGTATCCCGTATTTGGTACACAATCGCAAAAACGACGGCATCCGAAAGTTTGCTATGGAACGACATTACAACGCTACGCAGGAAGAATTTAGAGATTTATCTGACGATGAAAGAGCAAAGAATTACAACGATCGACAGATGGGATTCATTGTTACGTACATCAAGAAGCAGTTTGTGCTGAATTTGCAGGCATGGAGCATGAAATTGCTTGGTACGAACAGCAGCTTTTCCGAAGTTTCACCCTTTATCCCACTATCAGTTGCAACAGTTTTGATGTAACTGAACGAAGATTATCGAGACTTCATATGTTACTGCAAAGTATGTTGGTTAAGTCAAGAGGCACGCCTGAAACGATTTATCGGTTTAAAACAAGCAATCGTTGAAGTTGTGAAGGAAAAATGGAGGGGAGGAACGAAAACTGGGACGTACGGAATGGATTGCAGACCTCATATCTTAACTAAACTTGATTGCACACTGCCTACAGTAAGACAGTGCAAGGCGAGAAACGAATTCCTTCTGATTTCATTGGGATACATTTAAAATGAAAGTCGCAATGTTCAAGGGACAAATTCTTATACATAGAAAAAATTCCACTTCCATAAGCTCACTGGCGGTAAGGAAAACGTGAGTTTTCATGATTTTTTTTTTTGAGGCCTAGAGGGAATTACAAGGACAGATTTCTAAAAGTTTTGAGGATACTGCTAATCTGTTTGCGAGACCGTCTGTAGTTTCACTTGAAAGTGCCCCTGTATATGTGCAGGGAGACCTGACTGGTCTGCATAGTAATTCTAGCTTAAGAGACAAATTCTTTTCTCTTAAAACTGTCCATGAAGTTTTCGTTGTTTTCCTTCGGTAGAGTACCCACGACTTCATCATAAAGTTTAGAATGTGATAAAATATGTCGACCAAAATATGAGTGTGAAAGATTTTTTTCTTTTATGAAACTAAAGAAGTCACGATTATCTGACAACATGAGTGCGAAAATCTGTGAAATTGTCTGCATCTGTCGCATGCTACAGTTTATATTAGATAAAAGTTATACTGTCTTCAGCATGTAAAAAAATCATTACAAAACACAGAAAATTAGTTTTGTTTGTGATCTGTGTTGTTGAGAAGTATGGAATATGTAATCATGACACAAAGGAATTAAAGAAATTAGCTGCTAGGGGGCAGTGATATCTATTGATGGGACTAGTTGAAAATCGGAAGTAGGCAGGGATTCGAACACAGGTCTCCTGCTTACTAGGTAGAGGCGCTGACGACTATGCCACCCGTACACTGTAGTCACCCCTCTCGTCTGACCCCAATTCTTAACTTATACCACACACTACTGATGCAATGCCCGTGCTAATCAGCCTAATTTCTCGCGGCGTCTCGCCAATTGCAGTAAAAGTTGAAGTTTGGTGTGCATCTGCACTGAAGGGAACATTCCTCGTCATCGAGGGGTAGTCAAAAAGTAAAGAGGCTTCTCCTGTTTCTCGCACTAGGGCTCGGTAACACCTCTAGAGTCGAGGGCTGACGTATTGTCTGCAACAGTTCTATACAACGTGTCACTCTTGTTCTCGTGTTAGTCACCGTATTGCAGCTGTTAACAATGGCAGTTCCGTTGTATATCTGCACCAAGGAAGAAATGAGGTCAGTGATTCACTTTTTGAATGTGGAAGGTTTCAAACATGCGGAAATTATTCATCGAATGTAAGTGCAATATCGTGACAGCTGTTTATCGCGAAGCAACTTCTGCGAATGGACAGATCGCTTCAAGCAGGAGAAAAAACTTTTCTGTGCGAGAGGGAAAATCGGGCATGTCGTCGATGTCAACAACTGAGGACAATTTGGAAGTCGATAATGGTATGGTGATGGAAAACAGACGAATCACAGTGGACGAAATCCCCTGTACTTGTCATATCAGTCATGATTCAGCGTATTCCATCTTACACGACATGCTTAATTTGCGGAAAGTGTGTGCAAGATGGGTACCGAAAGAACTGTCAGCGCAGTATAAGCCGCAAAGGATGGACATGTCTCGTAAACATTTGGTCTGTTATTTATCGCGATGGAGATGGATTTTTTCATCAAATCGTTACTATAGGGGAAATGTCTGTGCATCATCACGAACCGTAAAGTTAGGCTTCAGGTATGATTTGGAAACACCCTATCATCACCAGAAATTAAGAGATTTAAACGTCACCCATGAGCTACTAAGATTATGCTAAAACTGTTCTAGGACATGGAAGGCGTGATAGTCGTTCATTTCAGCCCAAGAGACGAAACTGTGAACAGTGAGAACTACTGTGATGTGTTGCGAACTAAACTGAAACCTGCAATCAAATCGAAACGTTGCGGAAAACTGCGAGAAGGAGTCATCCTGCAGCAACATAACGCATTATGCCAAACGGACGGCCAAAATAATAAAGGAGTTGGGATTCGAATTGCGGGAACAACCGGCACACAGTCCAGACCTGGCTCAAAGCGATACCCCTATGTTTGGACTATTGGAGAGAGCGCTCAGGGGAAGAAGGTTTACAACCGATACAGAAGTCATTGATGCAGTGCTAAATTGGCGATGTGTGCAATTAAAATCCTTTTTGCGAAGGAATCAAAAAACTTGTGAAACGTTGGTCAACGTGCTTTGATGTGCAGGGAGATTATGTAGGAAACTCCTTTCCTAAAAGGACCCTTTACTTTTTGACTTCCCCTCGTATATGTGTAATCAAGTCGTATGCTGTGCCACTGCATTGCCTTTTAAATGCGGCACTTTCGGTATTTATCCCTCTTCTCTCTCCTCAAGCTCAGAGGGCAGTGGAGAAAGTGTGCAGCCAGACGAGAGAGCTATGGCACATCAGCAAGGGCACTCTTCGAGTGCAGGATTCTTGGCTGTATCTGCTGTAGAAGGAAGGGTTGCATTTGGTCACAGAGAATGTTTAGATAAACATCATCGTTCATGTCCACGGTAACCTGTACGAATGAGCAAAAACCACCCTCTAAACACTACAGAACTAGCTTTGGTCAGAACTACATCTTCCGCATGCTCCGCTGCGTTATCAGTCATGTGAGAAGAGTCAGAATTTCTGCTCGTCGTGCCACACTACACGCTTACATTAGCTACTCTCCAGTTTCTGTATTGCTTGGCCCCTGGATGCTTTAGTATCGCTGTGATGAATGGTCGTTTTTCAGGAACACGACTCCTAAAGTCCATTGCAGCAGTTCTCTTTGCAATGTTCGTTCGGAAGCTTGTTGGGATGGACCTGTATTTAGAGACAGAAGCATTTACTATCGTTTTGGAAACATTGTATTACTACCCCAGTATTAATAATTATAAATGTAGGCTTCCATGGCCATTGTCACAGTCAATAAAATTTTTCTGGTTTTGTGACCGCATGGTCATTATGTACAACTACAGACGTTTCGGTCACTGTTGCAAGTGACCTTCTTCAGGGTGTTTTGTATCACATCCTGAAGAAGGTCACTTGCAACAGTGACCTAAACTTCGGTAGTTTTACGTATTGACAATGCCGTCACAAGCCGAGAAAAATTCAGTTAGTAACAAGTTGAAGTTTTGTACAGTCATTATACCGTTTTTAAGAAATACACTAGAAGTCTGCACCAATCGAGGTGGAGCTTCCCCTGCATATTGAAAAATGGCGGCAAAAAAATCTTTTCTCATTTTAATGGAAAACGATTGCATTTATGACCAAAACACTTCAGTACAACATTAAAGAACGCAAAATCATCTACAAAAATATCCCATGTATTGTTTTCATAGGATTAATGGCTTGACGACAAAGGTCTTGTTACGAAACAGTTCCTCTCTGCGTCCTTTAAACCTCTTCATACGATCTCTCACAAGAAACTAAACTGACAATTTCCTATGGTTATGTCTTCACCAGAAAAGGAAAACAAGGCACAAACATTATACTCACCACAGAACCAGCAAGCAAATGAGAACTTCCAAAAACATATATTATTCCTCCATGCCTTCAGTGGGTGTGGCACCACATCAGCATTCATGAAAGGAAAATAAAATAAAATCCTTGGAGTAATGACGAAATGCAAATATTTGGAATTGCACCGTCAGTGTTTTAGGATCCCTGTCCATCACATCTCGACGTTTTTATGTCGCCTGTCAATGACTTATGGCAGTGAATGGAGCCTCTGTCAACGAAATGTGTCTGAATTGGTTGCGTCACTACACTGAGTCTTTCTCACTAGTCTCTTGAACTTCAACCTACCCTTCATCAGTTCTAAATTGTGATCTGAGTCTATCTCTGTCTCTGGGTACGCCTTACAATTCAATATCTGCTTTCGAAATCTCTACATGACCGTGGTGTAATCTCATTGAAACTTCCTGTATCTCCCAGCCTTTTTCCATGTGTAGCTCCTCCTGTTGTGTTAGTTGAACAGCGTATTCGCTATTACCATCTGACATGTATTGCAGAATTCAATTAGTCTTTCCTCTCTCTCATGCCTTTTACCGAGCTCGTATTCTACCGCAAAATCCTTTCTTCCACTCCATCTCCTACAACCGCATTCCAGTCACTCATGACTATTAGATTTTCAAATTAATTTACGTACTGAATTACCCGGTCAATATTCTCACATATTTCCTCTATTTCTCCATCTTCTGCTTACGACGTCGGTATATATACGTCAACAATTGGTGTCGGTGTTGACATGCTGACCATTCTGTTGGGAGTAACCATATTACTGAACTGTTCACAGCAACTCACTCTTTGTTCTATCTTCCTATTCATAAATAATCCTACTCCCATTGTATCATTTTCTGCTGCTGTTGATATTACCCTATACTTATCTGACCAGAAATTCTTGTCTTCTTTCCATATCACTTCACTGGCCCCCACTATATCTAGATTGAGCCCCTGTATTTCCCTTTCCAGACTTTCTGGCTTCTGTATCACGTTCAAACCTATGTTTTATTAATAGACAGATCGTCATGGCACTTTTCCCATTATAGGCCGCATTTCCATTCTCGTCGTAGTCTCATGTCGTTGATCTTTGCTGATTTTTCCGCCTTTAGGGGCGGTTTTGCACCCCAAAGCCAAGAGAGTGCCTGAACCTCTGTCCGCTCCTCCCCTCCTCCCCCCTCCCTTTTTGACATGGCCGTTGGTAGAGTGAGAGTGACTTCTCATGCAGGAAGTCTTTGGCCGCCGTTGACTGATTTTTATTCAAAATCTAGGGGGTGGGGGGTTTGAAACCGGAACGGAGGACGTTTTGATCACTAATCAAAGGCGCTACCCATGGACCACGAGTGCACCAGTATCAAAAAATAAATTTTTCTGAATCGCTTCAGGCCAACTTCCTTATTTGCACCTGCGGTGACCTCTACCACCTCCGAAGTACTTACATATCAGCTAGAGTGCGTTATCAAATCTTCTCTGTGTCCAGACAGGTGTCTGCTACAGAAGACTACTCACTTAAACCAACTAAATGTAACGAAGTGGGCCTAGACGAGGCGATCGAGCTAGCCACGAAACAGAGCCTCCATGTTCACCTTTCAAGGAAGTTCTGAGGCAAGTCTTCAAGAGCAAGTGTGCGAAACAGCATCGAAATCCTAGCAAACTTAAAGTTGTGTGTTCATGAATCATTACGAACCTTGTTTCTCCCTGAAATATACCCCAATATATTGGCTAAGCTCATTGACCTACACTTAAAATCTACAAGCCACGTAACGGTGTGTGGTGGAGGAAACTTCAGGTATCAATAACTGATCTCACCATCTCTGTTGCAATCGCGAACGACGTGAGGGAAGTATTATTGTCGAACGTCTGTATAAGCTCTGATTTCAAGAACTGTCATTTGTGGTGCTTCCGCGAGACGTATGTGAAAGAAATGTACTTCCTGGCTCTCCTCGGAACGTACTCTCTCGAGATTTCAATAGTAAATCTCCCCATGATGGACAATGACTGTCTTGCAGCTTCTGCCACTAACATTTGTTGAGCGTATCTGTAACGCTCTCGCGCCGACTAAACGACCCCGTGACGAAACGTGAAACTCTTCGTTGGATCTTGTCTACTTCTTATATTAATCCAACCTGATCAGGGTCCAGGATGATGAGCAATACTCAAGAATCAGCCGAACGAATGTTTTGTGAGACGTTTATGTGGTGGATGATTCGCATTTCCGAAAGATTCTTCTTCTGGATCTCTGACATCTGGTTTTGCTGCTATTATTTTTAATGTGTCCATTTCACTTAAGGTTACCCCTAGGTATTTTATGGTATATACTATTTCAAGAAATTTATCGTCGATAGTGAAGTTGTGCAGTAGAAGATCTCTTCTCCGACATCAGTGCAGTATGTTACATTTATTTACGTACAGGGCCAGCTACCAGTCCCTGCACCATTCAACAATCCTCTGCAGGTATTCCTGCAAATCGCCATAATTTTCTGGCATTTCTACACTCTTATAGACAACCGTATTATCTGTGAAGAGCCTGATTGAGCTCGCGACGTCACCTACTGATCATTTATACAGAATGATTCTTATTAACGTTTAAAAAACCCCGAAGCTACGCAGGTGAAGCTGAGACAAGTAATTTAACATGAGACACAAGAGAGCTCCAAATGTCGGGGAAAACCCTATAAGTGGATGACAAATGTTGAGCATGTGATATCACCAGATGAGGTACCTCGCCGCACGTGCAGTGATTGGGCTTTAGATCCTACCGTTGCGGGTAGGGAGCAGTGCTATACATCACTCCGCTAGGCGCCTCTGTTTTCGAACAGCTTTTGTAAATGTGATCAGTTGTAAACGTGGAAGTTACAGCGTTCCTGTCCTCGTTATAAACAAACAATAGCTGTTCTTATCTTGTGTTTCATTCATTTTGTCCCTTCTTATTTGTTTACAGACTTTATTTTTTAAAGAGTACATTGGTCCTTTACTGGTATTGATGAAGTTCGGAAGCTTATGCTTATTTACTTATGACGTAATACGGTAGATTTTTATTACATTGCCGGCCGGAGTGGCCGTGCGGTCTATGCGCTACAGTCTGGAACCACGTGACCGATACGGTCGCATGTTCGAATCCTGCCTCGGGCATGGATGTATGTGATATCCTTAGGTAAGTTAGGTTTAAGTAGTTCTAAGTTCTAGGGGACTGCTGACCACAGCAGTTAAGTCCCATAGTGTTCAGAGCCATTTTGTTACACTGTACCTTGCAATTAACCAGCGGAGACCGCGAGAATGGTGAATAAAATAATAAATCTTACTCAATGTAGCCATATCATTTTCTAACGCACTGCAACAAACCACTACCATTCAGACGCAAAACTTGAATCTCAGGTACTGAAGTTACGCGCTTAGGCCGAGAGCCACATCGTCGTGAATACTTGACTTGGGCTGGGACAATCAGGCGCGACAGACCGATAGGGTCCACCGCTGCACTTACAGCAGGCAACGTCATCTGATAATGTCACATGTTCCACGTTTGTCAACCATTTTTGGAGTATTTCTCGACATTTGGGGCCCCTACTTGTCTCAGCGACTGTTATGTCGGTTTAGAGGTTTTTAAACGTCAGTAAGAATCACCCTTATATAATATAAACGTACATTTGCTTTCACATTTCTGTTGATAGCATGGCTGGCAATGAAATGGATGCCATACACAGCAGTGTACGGAAATTAACACGGAAACAACAGCTTCACTTCTAACATTCACACGAAGTGCAAGTCTTAACTCTGCTGAGTACTGATGGTAAGAGACTATCGCTCCTCCGCTCAAGCATTTCTCATTCTCTCTCACTCCACACACCATACACACACTGCTTCATAGTGTAACACTACACACGCTCTCGTCTGATGTCTGAACCATAGCTACTTCGACAGTGCAGAATTTTGGGCCACAACAAAAAGAAGCAATGACTTTGTGCAATGGAAACCAAAATGTTTCAGTTGACATCTGGCCTCACACTTGATGATCACGCGACAAATTATGAAATACGCCGGCGTTATGGAGGGGCACGTATCGTTGAGAAGATGAGAGAAAGCGTCTACATTACTAGGGACATATACTTCGAGCCCATCACTATACAAGTGCAACACACAGATTTTCTTTCACAGTCGATGGTAAACGAGCTATTGGAGACTGAGGTAACTGTGGCTAGATACCTTACATATACGAGATATGTGAGAGAAGTAATGAGACTGGTTTTTTATGTACCAAAGTTTTTACGAGGGTGAGTCAAATGAAAACCTTAAATATTTTTTGAAATATTATTTATTGTGCAAAAGTGGTACAAAACTGTATCACTTTTCAACATTATCTCCCCCACGCTCAATGCAAGTCTTCCAGCGCTTACAAAACGCATAAATTCCTTTAGAAAAAAAATTTTTTGGTAGTCCGCGCAACCACTCATGCGCCACGTGGCGTGCCTCTTCATCAGAACGGAACTTCTTTCCTCCCATTCCGTCTTTGAGTGGTCCGAACATATGGAAATCACTTGTGGCAAGGTCTGGTGAGTATGGTGGATAAGGAAGACACTCAAAACGCAGGTCTGTGTTTGTTGCAACTGTTGTACGGGCAGTGTGGGGCTTTGCATTGTCGTGTTGCAAAAGAACACCTGCTGACAGCAATCCAGGTCGCTTTGATTTGATGGCAGGTCGCAGATGATTTTTTAGAAGACCTGTGTATGATGCACTGGTGACAGTGGTCCCTCTACGCATGTAGTGCTCTGAAATGACTTTTTCGTCCCGGAGGAGAGTCAGCATAACCTTCCCTGCTGATGGTTCTGTTCGAAACTTCTTTGGTTTTGGTGATGAGGAATGGCACCATTCATTGCTCGATCTCTTCGTTTCCGGTTGGTGGAAGTGAACCCAGGTTTTGTCCCCAGTAACGATTCTTGCAAAGAAGCCATCACCTTCTCGTTCAAAGAGCCGAAGAGGTTCTTCACAAGCATCAACACATCGTTCTCTCATTTCAGGAGTCAGCTGCCGTGGCACCCATCTTGCAGACACTCTATGAAACTGGAGCACATCGTGCACAATGTGGTGTGCTGATCCATGTCTAAACTGTAAACATGCTGTAGTGCCATTCAGTGTCACTCGGCGGTTTTCCTTCACTGTAGCTTCAACTGATGCAATGTTCTGTGGAGTCACAACTCGTTGTGTCTGACCTGGACGAGAAGCATCTTCCACCAAAGTCATACCATTTGCAAACTCTCTACTCCATTCGTGGACTTGCTGATGTGACAAACATGCATTACCGTACTGAACCTTAATTCCTCGATGAATTTCAATAGGTTTCACACCTTCACTACACAAAAACCGAGTAACAGAACGCTGTTCTTCCCTGGTGCAAGTCGTAAGTGGGGCCGCCATCTTCATACTGATACTGCGACGGTATGTGTGCATCTGCACTATGCTGCCACCTACAGGCCATTCTGCACGCTGTTTGTAGCACGCTTACCAACTTATAAGATAACGGCCCGAAATTTCGATTTGTTATTACAAATTTAAGTTTTTCATTTGCCTCACCCTCGTATTTTTTCAAACGACAACATTGCCCATTTAAAAGTCGTTTTTCGGTAGCTATACATCGGCGGAGTCGTTGTTCCCAGCATTGGTAGCAGCGCTGAAAGGCTCCGTCTGGCAGGGCCCTTAACACGTTGATCACATTCTTTTGAATGTTCCCCAGAGTCCAAAATGACTTCGCTATAAAACATTTTGCAATTTCCTTGAAAAGAAAAAAGTCACAAGGACTCATATCAGGTGAACAGGGGGGCTGGGGAACAACAGGAACGCCTTTTGAGGTAAAATATTCCGTGACGAACATGGCCATGTGACAGGGGGCGTTGTCAAGATGCAGCATACACTTGTTTGCAAAGTCCAGTCTCACTCGAGTCATCCTTATCCTGAGCCTTTCAAGGACGTCTTCGTAAAACACTTGGTTGACAATCTGTCCTGTAGGAACAAATGTTTTTTGCTCGATACCTATACTGTCAAAACAAATCACCATTGTTTTGATCTTTGATTTACTAATTAGAGCTTGTTTCAGTCGAGGAGGTGTCTCATGTGCCACTCTTAAGTTTGCCGCTTTGTATCAGGATCGTATTCGAAAATCTAGGATTCATCATCTCTGATCGCAAGACAGAATCATTCGTACTCCATGGTAATCCTCTCATGAAGATCAACACGCACGTTTCTTGGATTGTTCTTCAATCGCCTTTATTGTTAAACGTCTGTCTGATCTCACAAGAACATGCAGAAGTTCAACGTTTTCGTCGATTTTTGAAGTTGGTCTCCCTGAGCAACATTCATCTTCAACTTCTTCTCGGCCTTCCAAAAATGATTTGTGCCAACGAAAAACTTCTGCTCTTGGTAAGGAAACTTCCCCATACGCCAGTTCCAACTCTTCAAAGGCCACACTTGCGGATTCTCCAAGTTTACCACAAAAATTAATGGCATAATGTTGTATTAATTCCGCTGTCCATTTTGTAACACACAATAATAACACAACTTCACTCTCAAGAATCACGTGGTGGCTGTACGTAGCTGAAACTCTGAGTGAGCTTCTGGAAGGGCTAAACGCTCTGGTCTCCAAGAGTAATACAATACAGCATTGCCAGATCGCTCGCAGTGTTATCAGTCCCATTACTTTTCTCAAACGCCTCCTACATCCTCAAAATAGCAGATTTCTAGCCTGACTAAGAACAACTGGAACAGAGATCCAAAATAGTAGAGCCCACTACATTGTGGGACAAATACTGTGACAGAGCGTTTACCCATTCCACCTTCCAGCCACGCTCCACGGATTAATTCAAAGCATCATCTTGTTAGTGGAGCTCCTCTTCCCACACGCCGAAAAAGCTCTTGCAGCTTTCTTTGAAACTGGTATACAGTGTTCTTCCGTGAATACAGTACAGACTTCGAGGAAAGATATATAAGAACAAGTGTATGAGTTTGAGAAAACGAGCACGGGTCCGAAAAATGTTGCAGGATAATGCTGTTGTAGTTGTAGTTTTCAGTCAGAAGACTGGCCTGATGCATCTCTCCACGCTACTCTACCCCGTGCAAGCCTCTTCACCCCCGAATAGCTCTGCAACCTACATTGATCTGAAAGTGCTTACTGTCTTCAAGCTGAGGTCTGCCTCTACAATTTTTAGCCCCCCCCCCCCCCCGTGCTTATTTCCAATACCAAAGTAACTATTCCTTCGCGGCTCAGGCTGTGTCCTATCAACCGAATCTTTCTTTTAGTCAAGTTGTGCCACAAATTTCTTCCACATCTCGATACATTACTTCTCTTTAGTTATCCGATCTACCCGTGTAAGCTTCAGCATTCTTCTGTAGCACTTCTTCCAAGGTTTCTTTCCTCTTCTTGTCTGGACTGCTTTTTATCCACATTTCACTTCTGTAAAAGCTTACACTCCAGACAAATATTCCAGAAAAGAATCCTTAACACTTAAATATATATATTAGACGTTAATAAATTCGTCTTTCTCAGAAATACTTTTCTTAGTCTTGGCAGTCTGTATTTTATATCCTCTCTACTTCGGTCACCGCTGCTACCAGCTACTTGTTTGTTATAGTATTAGATGTGGCGGAGAGTGTTGCTGTACGGACCCCCATAACACAAAAATATCCTCAGAATATGCAAAAATAAACAATACAAACAAATTAGTACTTTACATCAAAAAATAAATCGAACATATCCAAATCTTTTATAATTTAGTTTTAATAGTATTAAACTCTTTATTTCTTTTCCATTAAGTTACATTTTTAAAATTTTATGTTGCACTAGTAATATAGATCAATACCAACTTTTGTGAATGTGATAAAAGTATTATTTATACCATACGCGTTTCGTTTCGTTTCAAAGCATCTTCTGTAGTCACTGTAAAAATGTGTTTTCTTATAGAAAACTGTTTGTAAAGATTACAAACAGCTTTCATATTTCACATTGTTACAATTAAACAGTATTAAATTACAATTATTACCTCCGATTTTTTGGTTTGTACTTCTTTCTCAATATTCTACCAAGCATAGATGTTTGATTTTTAGGACAGCGCATTCACTGACACTGCATATGTTTTCGTTTCCATTGTAAATTAAGACTGTTTGATAGCAGTAGTGTAAAACATTAGAACGGTTTACAGTCTTGACAGACTTTGTTATTACAGTAACCACTGAATATGCTTTGCAATGAAGCGAAACGCTTGTGGTGTAAATAAGAGTTTTGTTACAGTCGCAAAAGACTGAATATAACCTAAATTATTTGTGTAACAGCGACTGCAGAGAACTGCAGGCTTAAAACCGACAAAGACGATATGTAAATTTTATGTTGAGTGCTCAAGAGTGGGTTTATTCTTATACCTGAAGAGGAAACTAAGATGTATAGTATGTAACAACGCTTTACGTTAAATGCATATTACACTAAATCTGTAAAATATTTTACTTTATAATTTGTATACTATATATTTATACTTTTGAAAGCAGGTAAATAAACTAAGGCTTCTTTTACACTATTCCCTTTTCTAAGTAATATAAGACAGCGATATATCTATACAGTATAATTTAAATAAAAAAGACGTACCAAAGTTCATCACATCAGGTTGATTGTAGGGCTAATAAGTAACAGGAATATTCAGAAAATGTTTGTTATAACCGTAAGGTCTTCGTGTACTAGGCGAATGTCTGAATGTCTTACTGCATTGTTTTCTATATTAAACTCGGAAATAAAAATAACTTCAAAGCTCATCTATACTAAATATTCTTTAGTACGCAAACAGAATAAGCATGAACTGTGACAAGACAAAGTTCATCTGTAAACAGGTACACGTATCAGGTTCTCTGCCTTACACTGAGTCAGAAGAACAAGACGGAAAATTATTAACAGGGCCTCATCCTGGTTCAAAGTCATGTGTGCACTAAGTTAGACTGAAACTTTGAAATTTCTCAGAACTACGCTGTAATACACGCTAGATACAGTAGTCATACTTCGTAGGTTACCAGAGACGGAGGGTAGGTTTGTGTTGGCCAAAGCTGAAGCTAGTATTGGCTACGTCATTTTCATGGAAGCCGTCCTCACAATTTAGGAAAAGTAATTCTCGCGTCCCAGCTGCTGCCGGAAACGAATTCAATGGCCACCTCGATGGGTTTAGGAGTCTACTGTGTCTGGTTGTTGTGCATTACTCACAGATATCAGATTCTAGCAGTACTATTTGAACAGAAACAAAAGTTAGTACAGTTATTACTTAAAGCTACTGCATATTGATTGTCATTCCTGTGACTGTTTGTTAAAAATTATGAACAAAGTTTTCAAATACCCTAGAATATAATCGATTTAATATTATTAATGAAAAATATATAATTAATCTCAAAAATTGCAAAGGCGTAGCTATTACACATACTGAGTCATACATATTATTGAAATTTATGGATTTTGTAATTTAGCTGTAGTTAGCCAAAGTCGATGGAGAACAGTATGTTCTTGAAGTCCGTTATTTTATCAGGATTTCATTTTTGATCATGCATCATTAATTTCATTTCACACAAGGTGTCCACTTTTCAGTATTTCTCTAAACTATGTATTAGGTAGGTGCATAAGTTAATAGCGTTTTTTCATAAGTTTAATAAACGCAACAGATAAACATAACAGAGACATAAGTCACCAATAATATTTTGTCCTTCACTATTTATAACAGGCTGCGAAAGCTGGGGTAACTTTTCGATTCCGCAACGATAGAAATCACATGGTTTTGTGGGGAAGAACTCGACGAACCATGTTCGGAGCGCATATTCATCCAGAAAGGAAGTTCCTTAAGATAGTTCGGTAGAGAGAGGAAAATGTGAAAATCTGAGTGCACAAGATCAGATGAACAAGGTGGGTGCGGAATGAATTCTCAAACTAACTTCTGTATAGCGTCTTTTGTCAGCCTAGTATGATGCGGGCGGCATTATCGTGGACTAGCATCACTTCACGCAGTCTTCTTGGTCGTTGTTTTCGGATAGCGTCTACAAGACGTCTCAACTATTGATAGTAGATGTCAGCAGCGATGGTTACACCTCGTGGAAACAATTCGTACAACATCACACGGGCTCTTTTCCACCAGATGCGCACCATTATCTTTTGTAGTTGAGAGCAGGTCTTTGTATGGGGAGGTGCTGCATTGTTTAGGCTCTATCATTCTTTTCTTTTCCTTTATTTAGCATAAAGACACCATTTCCCGTTACCAGTAACGGTAGAGAATAGTAACGGCTGGCATTTTTCACGATCGAATTGATTACAAGCAAGCAGATATGCCACATATGGCCACCTGCTGATTTTTGTAATTTTGGCTTAGAGCATGCTGTACCCGTACACCCGATTTTTGAACCTTCTTCATCGCATGAAAATGTCGCACTGTGGTGTAATGGTCACGGTTCTTCACGTTTGCTGCTTCTCGTGTCCACTGACTGCTTTTAAATAATTTTCATCAATTCCTGAAGTCTTCCTGAACGTGGAGAGTCAAAACGATCCACTTTAAAACGAGAAAATCATTTTCTTGCGGTGCCCTATCCAATGGCATTGACCCCACACACGGCGCAAAAGTTTCTGGCTGCCTTCGCTGCTGTCATCTCACTATTGAACTCAAACGGAATAATATGTTGGAAATGTACCGATTTCTCCACTTGACACTCCACTTTCTAGCAGCCACGTCTCAATTCACTATCTCCGAATGACAATAAATAAGCTAAAATAGCAACTATGAACTATAAATAAAAATGACAATCGATAATCCATAGCAGCCGGAATACGAACATGCAAAATGCTTGCATGCCCATCCTATTTCGGACTACTGGTGCACAGTATGGGATCCTTACGAAATAGGATTAACGGAGTATATCGAGAAAGTTGAAAGAAGAGCAATACGTTTATATTATCGGGAAATAGGGGACAGAGTGTCATTGACGTGATATGGGATTTCGGGTGGACATTGTTAAGACAAAGGCGTTCTTCTTTGGGACGGAGTATTCTCACGAAGATTCAATTACCAACTTTCTCCTCCTAATGCGAAAATATTTTGCTGTCACCGACCGACATAGGTAGAATCGATCATCGTAATAGAATAAGGGAAATTAGATATCGCACGGAAAGACATAGGTGTTCGTTTTTTCTGCGCTGTTCGTGATTGGAATAACACGGAATTATTGTGAAGGCAGTTCGGTGAACCCACTGCCAGGCACATACAAGGTGTGATTGGAAAATTTTAGGAATGGGCTAATAATAGTACAATTGTGGTACTTACATGCTACTGTGGTGCATCTCCTTCAAAACAGTCCCCTTCTGACTGAATACACCAACTCCAACGGTATTTCCACTTTTGGAAACATTCCTGGAACTTTTTTTCCTGAAGTGTGTTAAGGACGCTCTCTGTATTTGCCCGGATGCCTTCAATCGAGGCAATTCGCTTCCATTTCGGTGAAAATTTCAGTTTAGGAAACAGGTAGAAGCCCACAGGGGCCTAATCAAGGGAATACCGCGGTTGTGGAAGCACAGTCACGTGCTCGAAGACGCATTTGTGGTATTCCTGGTTAATTGTCTGTCCTCCAGGGGTACATTCATGATGTACAATACCGGTATAATCGAAAAACAAAATCACCAACATTGTCTTCACATTCGACCGTCTTTGCCGTGCTTTTTTAGATGCTATGAAATGTCGTGTGGCTAGGGCCTCCCGTCGGGTAGACCGTTCGCCTGGTGCAGGTCTTTCGATTTGACGCCACTCCGGCGACTTGCGCGTCGATGAGGATGAAATGATGATGATTAGGACAACACAACACCCAGTCCCTGAGCGGAGAAAATCTCCGACACAGCCGGGAATCGAACCCGGGCCCTTAGGATTGACAGTCTGTCACGCTGACCACTCAGCTACCGGGGGCTGATGCTGATGAACCTGGAGTCTTTCACTATGAAGACTGCACTTTGGTTTCAGGATCATATCCATACACCCGAAATTCGTCACCTGTAATTACCCTGTTTAACAAATATGACTCATTTTTAGTCCGATTAATCAGTTCTTGGCACACTTCAAGTGTGTATTGTCTCTGGTCTCTTGACAAACTTTTGGAATGAATTCGCGGAAGCTCGTTGCATGTTCAGATCTTCAGTTAAAATTGACTGAATTGCATAGAAACTTAAACTGAGTTCATCAGCAATCTCCCTAATTGTAAGTCTATGGTCAGAGCGCACTACGTCGTGAACTTTCACAACATTTTTATCTGTTTTTTTGGTGGAAGGACGGCAATTTTTAAATCTGTTGAATCAGACAAAAACATTTGACTGGCTCTTACAGTTATCTCCAAAAGCTGCTTTTAATAGTTCGTAAGTCTCAGAAGCTAATTTCCCGGTTTTAAAACAAAATTTCACACTAACTCGTCGCTCCGTTTTTACGTACATTTTTACGCAGGCAGAATCCGGCAACAAGCCCTAACAGACCCCCATTCAACCAGCTGCCACAACGAACTGAATAAAGGAAACGCTGTTTCCTGTCAGAGGGCGTTCAAGGACAATTCAATGACTCACTCCGCATCTTCCGTGTACCTGCCCGTCAAATCAGTAAAAAAGTAGCGGATACATTCTTAAAACTTTCCAATCACACCTTGTAAGTGTGTTTTAGAGAGGCTCCACGTAGATATAAACGTAGGTAAACAAAAACGTTATTAACTTATGCATCAACCTAATCGCACTTGAAGACTGTTATCTATCGTTACACCATCTTGTTTCGCTGATATGGTTAGTTACAACTGATTTTTTTGCAGTTATGAAACTTTAATCAGTCAATATGCTCTTGGAAAAGGGTTTTAATATTTCTGTTGGTTGGACCTATTCAGTACTTGCTGCAACAACTGCGTGCTGCTTTATAAACGCCTGACAAGCCAGAAAGTCTATAAACTTTTTTCTGATGAAGAGGATGGGAAGAAGAGAAACAGTTTCTACAAAACAAATATCACCCGGTACTCTCCTATGACACAAGGGTATTATTTAAAATCAGCAACTGTGCGCATATGCTTCATCGCTTCGTAGCATACATGTTTCGTTGAGAGCAACGCTATTATACTCACTGTAAACAGTCGGTGTTAATTGTCTATGTAAAAGCTTGTATAATGAATTTTCATTTTAGCTTTTCTTTTGCTTCATTTCAGGCGACGTGGCCCTGCTATCATTTCCCGCCGATCAGAGGCGACGTAACAGGTTCTGGAAGCTGTGTGATCTAAATTCCGTAGCGGGAGAGCAATTTTTTTCTGTAAACTTCGTCCAGGTGGTGTGTATAGCTTCGAAATTGCCTCAGCATACGTGTTTCATTATTAAAGTATTACAAAGTAAACGTTCTCGTCGTCTTAGGAGTATTTCCCAGATAATAGTTTTAACCCAACATATTATGCTAGACATCACATTTCTTCACTAAGGCCGCGTCCGCGATGAGAGAAGTTCAGATCTCTGCCTCTCCAAAAAGATTTTTGTTTTGCGTGGTTTCTGTCGGTGAAGAGGAATAAAAGTAAAGATAACACTGCCAAATTCTTCTTACTCTTTGTTTTATCTGACTTTTTCACCGTCTGCAAAGTTGAAAGGAACCTTAAGTAACGTCAGCTGTCCTTCAAGGATGTGTAATACTGCCACAAGTGTTTTGAATATACATGAATGATTTATTAGATAGGATGAACAGCAGTCTAAGATTGTTAGCTGATTATGCTGCAGTAAACTTTCATCGATCGATGATCGCAAGGAAATGTATAACTATTTGGACATGATTTGTTCTTGATATAATGACTGACAGCTCTTGGTAAATATGTATGAATGCTGTATCACGTCAATACCGTAGAGAAAGAATCCGATACTATCCAAGGCAGTTCTGTCGCGCTTGGTAATGAGGGCAAGCTGTGAGAATTATCAAGTCACATTCATACGATTTGTTAACTCAGAAAAAGCATTGGACAACGTAAAATGATGCCAGTTATTTGAAATTTTCAGAAAGACAGGTAGTATAGTATATCTAGAAGGACCAAGAGAGAACATTGAGAATTGAAGGCCAAGAGAGAAGGAAGTAAATGAAAGGATCAGAGGTTGGATTAAAATTCAGTCTGAAAGATTATCAGGGATTCGGTGATGACATTGTTATCCTAAGCGAATGTGGGGAAGAAGTACAGGACGTGTTGCATGGAATAAACTGCCCAATGAACACAAAATATAGGCTGACACTAAGCCAAAGAGAGACAAAAGTAACTAGGAATAGCAGAAATGAGACGAACGAAAACTTAACATAAAAATAAGGGCCCAAGTACACGAAGTGAAAGAATTTTGCTACTTGGAAGCAAAATATCGCAATGTTGACGAAGCAAATGCATTGCTATCGCGTAGAATGATATCAAGGAAAGTAAGTGCACTTAAGGTGAGACCGAAATCCACTTTATTTTGTGAGTTTGGGAACTTAGAAAGATGTGCCATTGTGCCGGCCCCATACTCTCATGAGTAATGTAGAGACCACATCGAATGGGCTTAAGTCATTCATAAGTGTATCAATTATTTAACATACATGTATGTAACATACCATTCTTACGCGTAATTTTGAGGCTGCGTTGGGTAGCCGTACGATGTAGGGAGAGATGACCTCAGCAGTTTGGTCCAATAGTCCTTACCCCAAATTTCCAACTTTTTTACGTAATTTTCAGTTCCAATGTTTAACATTTTTTGCCCTGCTTCACTCATGTCCAGTCACATGTACATCCGACAATGCGTATAAACCTGTAACGCTGCCTAATGAACAGAACTCAATTTTCTGAGTCTGTCTAATACCTACATGCATGGTAAACTGTTGTTTAGCTTGAAAATCTGGAATTTAACTTCGTTTCCGATCTTCACTCACGTCCAATCACATGTCCACTAGTCAAAGTGTACACCCCTGTAATGTTGTTTAATGAGGAGATCTCAAGTTTCTGAATCTTTCTGATATCTGCATCTACTGAAAACATTGTGCATTTTTGTGGTTTTTCAACTAATTAACTTTTCGTCCAGGTTTGGCACCTCTGCTTTTCTGTCAGATATGTGTACTGTTTGCATGATCCTGTATTTTAGGGGAGAGGTCTTTTGTTCTAAATTACTTATTTTCTCAACTGTGAGGACCAGTGTCGTTCAGTAGTTTGTATGTACTTCATGTTGCATGAGGTTTGCATCTTTATTGTTCAATAGGTCCCATGTGGACATTATTAGCAGCCTACGAATACATCTTTACGAATCTCTACCATACCCCCACTCAAATGTGTTAATTTGAACCACCAAACCACAATTTGTTGTTTGAGTTACATCTTGGCTCGCTGGACATACAATATTCCTTCCTCCATGTAGGGACTGCTCCACCTCCACATCTCTACCCACTGGTAGGATTGCCTCGTTGCTACTTGGTGGACATACAATATTCCTTGCCCCATGTTTCGATCTCCAGGGTTGGAAAAGTTCTCAACTGTAATGGGACCGACGATGGAGACGACTTGCAGATCTGGATATCCTCTCCAAGTACATGAGTAGAAGGTGACATTGGGTCCGATACAACAACTTCGTCCATTGTGTTAACAAAGGAGGGGACTCACTAGCATCGCACAGTGGAAAACGCGCACTGCAGGTGACAGACGATGGGACTGTGGGAGGGGGAGCTTTGTGGTTGGAGGGACTGGATCAGCCTCCAGGTTCCTTCCCAGTCTCCTTCAGGACTCTGTTGTTGTCTCTGAAACAACCATGAGCGCTCTGCAGATTTTGATTGTCATTACATGCGTTCAACATCACAGTAGATTTTGTACAAGCGTTTCGTAGCCATCTTCGCGATTTGCATTCTATATCTGAAATGACTCCCCCATGAACCATGGACCTTGCCGTTGGTGAGGAGGCTTGCGTGCCTCAGCGATACAGATAGCCGTACCGTAGGTGCCACCACAACGGAGGGGTATCTGTTGAGAGGTCAGACAAACGTGTGGTTCCTGAAGAGGGGCAGCAGCCTTTCCGGTAGTTGCAAGGGCAACATTCTGCATGATTGACTGATCTGGCCTTGTAACAATAACCAAAACGTCCTTGCTGTGCTGGTACTGCGAACGGCTGAAAGCAAGGGGAAACTACGAGGGCATGCAGCTTTACTGTATGGTTAAATGATGATGGCGTCCTCTTGGGTAAAATATTCCGGAGGTAAAAAAATCCCCCATTCGGATCTCTGGGCGGGGACTACTCAAGAGGATATCGTTATCACGAGAAAGAAAACTGGCGTTCTACGGATCGGAGCGTGGAATGTCAGATCCATTAATCGGCCAGGTAGGTTAGAAAATTTAAAAAGGGAAATGGATAGGTTAAAGTTAGATATAGTAGGAATTAGTGAAGTACGGTGGCGGGAGGAACAAGACTTCTGGTCAGGTGACTACAGGGTTATAAACACAAAATCAAATAGGGGTAATGCAGGAGTAGGTTTAATAATGAATAGGAATGCGGGTAAGCTACCACAAACAGCATAGTGAACACATTGTTGTGGCCAAGATAGATACGAAGCCCACGCCTACTACAGTAGTACAAGTTTATATGCCAACTAGCTCTGCAGATGACGAAGAAATTGAACAAATCTATGATGAAATAAAAGAAATTATTCAGATAGTGAAGGGTGGCGAAAATTTAATAGTCATGGGTGACTGGAATTCGATAGTAGTAAAAGGGAGAGAAGGAAACGTAGTAGGTGAATGTGGATTGGGGCTAAGAAATGAAAGAGGAAGCCACCTGGTAGAATTTTGCACAGAGTACAACTTCTTCATAGCTAACACTTGGTTCAAGAATCATAAAAGAAGGCTGTATACATGGAAGAACCCTGGAGATACTGACAGGTTTCAGACAGATTATCTAATGGTAAGACAGAGAATTAGGAACCAGGTTTTAAATTGTAAGACATTTCCAGGGGCAGCTATTGGTTATGACCCGTAGATTAAAACTGAAGAAACTGCAAAAAGGTGGGAATTTAAGGAGATGGGACCTGGATAAACTGAAAGAACTAGAGGTTCTACAGAGTTTCAGGGATAGCATAAGGGAACAATTGACAGGAATGTGGGAAAGAAATACAGTAGAAGAAGAATGTGTAGCTCTGAGGGATGAAGAAGTGAAGGAAGCAGAGGATCAAGTAGGTAAAAAGACGAGGGCTAATAGAAATCCTTGGGTAACAGAAGATATATTGAATTTAATTGATGAAAGGAGAAAATATAAAAATGCAGTAAATGAAGTAGGCAAAAAGGAATGCAAACGTCTCAAAAATGAGATCGACAGGAAGTGCAAAATGGCAAAGCAGGGATGGATAGAGGACAAATGTAAGGATGTAGAGGCTTATCTCACTAGGGGTAAAATAAATACTGCCTGCAGGAAAATTAAAGAGACCTTTGGAGATAAGAGAACCACTTGCATGAAGATCAAGAACTCAGTTGGAAACCCAGTTCTAAGCAAAGAAAGGAAAGCAGAAAGGTGGAAGGAGTATATAGATGGTCTATACAAGGGCGATGTACTTGAGGACAATTTTATGAAAATGGAAGAGGATGTAGATGAATGTGAAATGGGAGATACGATACTGCGTGAAGAGTTTGACAGAGCACTGAAAGACCTAAGTCGAAACAAGGCCCTCGGAGTAGACAACATTACATTGGAACTACTGACGGCCTTGGGAGAGCCAGTCCTGACAAAACTCTACCAACTGGTGAGCAAGATGTATGAAACAGGCGAAATACCCTCAGACTTCAAGGAGAATATAATAATTCCAATCCCAAAGAAAGCAGGTGTTGACAGATGTGAAAATTACCGAACTATCAGTTTAAAAAGTCACAGCTCCAAAATACTGACGCGGATTCTTTACAAAAGAATGGAAAACCTAGTAGAAGCCGACCTCGGTGTAGATCAGTTTTGATTCCGTAGAAATGTTTGTACACGTGAGGTAATACTGACCCTACGACTTATCTTAGAAGCTAGATTAAGGAAGGGCAAACCTACGTTTCTAGCATTTGTAGACTTAGAGAAAGCTTTTGACAATGTTGACGGGAATACTCTCTTTCAAATTCTGAAAGTGGCAGGGGTAAAATACAGGGAGCGAAAGGCTATTTACAATTTGTACAGAAACCAGATGGCAGTTATAAGAGTCGAGAGGCATGAAAGGGAAGATAATAGTCGAGAGGCATGAAAGGGAAGCAGTAGTTGCGAAGGGAGTGAGACAGGGCTGTAGCCTATCCCCGATGTTATTAAATCTGTATATTGAGCAAGCAGTGAAGGAAACAAAAGAAAAGTTCGGAGTAGGTATTAAAATCCATGGAGAAGAAATAAAAACTTTGAGGTTCGCCGATGACATTGTAGTTGTGTCAGAGGCAGGAAAGGACTTGAAAGACCAGCTGAACGGAATGGACAGTGTCTTGAGGGTGTAAGATGAACATCAACAAAAGCAGAACGAGGATAATGGAAGGTAGTCGAATTAAGACGGGTGATGCTGAGGGAATTAGATTAGGAAATGAGACACTTAAAGTAGTAAAGGAGTCTTGCTATTTGGGGAGCAAAATAACTGATGATGGTCGAAGTAGAGAGGATATAAAATGTAGACTGGCAATGGCTCTGAGCACTATGCGACTTATCTTCTGAGGTCATCAGTCACCTAGAACTTAGAACTACTTAAACCTACCTAAGGACATCACACACGTTCATGCCCGAGGCAGGATTCGAACCTGCGACCGTAGTGGTCGCTTGGCTCCAGAGTGTAGCGCCTAGAACCGAGCGGCCACTCCGGCCGGCAGACTGGCAATTGCAAGGAAAGCGTTTCTGAAGAAGAAAAATTTGTTAACATCGAGTATAGATTTAAGTGTCAGGAAGTCATTTCTGAAAGTAGTTGTATGGAGTGTAGCGATGTATGGAAGTGAAACATGGACGATAAATATTTTGGACAAGAAGAGAATAGAAGCTTTTGAAATGTGGTGCTACAGAAGAATGCTGAAGATTAGATGGGTAGATCACATAACTAAAGAGGAAGTATTGAATAGGATTGGGGAGAAGAGAAGTTTGTGGCACAACTTGACTAGAAGAAGAGATCGATTGGTAGGACATGGTCTGAGGCATCAAGGGATCACCAATTCAGTATTGGAAGGCAGCGTGGAGGGTAAAAATCGTAGAGGGAGACCAAGAGATGAATACACTAAGCAGATTCAGAAGGATGTAGGTTGCGGTAGGTACTGGTAGACGAAGAGGCTTGCACAGGATAGAGTAGCATGGATAGCTGCATCAGACCAGTCTCAGGACTGAAGACCACAACAACAACATCTGAAATGAACTTGACTTCAAGTCTTAAGAGATAAATACGAGGTCATTTCGGTTGTTTGCAAGTGTCACAGTTCGTATGCTATTATCTGTTATGGACGGTTGACGCGAGCATATTGTAGCACTTCTACATTTTTGGTACTATTATGCAGCACTAATGTGAAATAATTTACTTAATTTTTGTGTAAGTCTTTGTCCGCTGTTACTGCGATTTCTTCCTACTAAATGGAAATCAGAGCATTAAGATGGGGTATAGTTGCAATTGAAATGTGCCTGAGGACATTATATCGAAAACTGAAAATTTAATAACTCCAGGACAAAGATTTGCATCAACTCAGGGAAAGAAAAATGATTAATGATTGTAAATAAAACAAAGAATAAAGAACATGTGTTTCGTATGCCGCCACTGAGACTTCCTAAGCTAGCAGTGGATTATAAAGCATGGAGCACGACAAGTATGAGAAGACCTAGGAAGAGGTTGTGAGACCGATACTGGCCCTAGAGTTGTAGAATAAGAGGAAAAACGGAGAAGATATTAAGCTTGTTTATCTGATTCATCATGTTATTGAATTGCTTGACTGCTCATGAGGTTAACGCTAAACGCGTAGAATACGTGTAGTACTGTTATTAGAAACAAAGATCAAACTTTGTATCGTGAGGGAGAAAAAATGGAAGTGACGTCAGCGGTGGAACTCATAAACTGTCTTTTTCTGTACATACTGTGTTCGCAACTCTCCGCTTCTTTCTTCCATTTTGCTTAGTCTGTGAATGGTGCATCACATTAGGTTATGTTTTATTGTGGACACTTTAAGTCTTTCATTCATCAGATATTGAGTGCTGTTTCAACATAGGTGGTCAACGTGTACTTGCACTGCGACGTGTCTTGTGATCTGGCTGGTTACGGCGAATCTGCTACTGTTGCGCCCCCTCATAAAGTTTTTCTGGAAGAGAGAGGGGTTGGCGGAGGGTTGGCAGCGTGGCACGCAGGTCACTTATTGCAGCTGCGCTGTCTGGAAATACTGTACCTTGGTAGGTGGGTGTGCCGTTGGAAGTACACGATTCCGGGCTCGCTGCATTAGCTGGATTTGTGAGTCCTCTGCCTTGCCCCTTACTACGGCAGCGAACTCCAGGGCCGATGGGAGCAACGACTTGTAAAAGGTCCATATCCTACATTCCTACATATCAACATGTAGAAATGAAGGTCAAGCTTAGAGTCTCAATGCGAAGTGAGAGTGGAGCTTTTTGAAAAGAACTATCAAATGGTTCAAAATGGCTCTGAGCACTATGGGACTTAACTACTGTGATCATCAGTCCCCTAGAACTTAGAACTACTTAAACCTAACTAACCTAATGACATCACACACATCCATGCCCGAGGCAGGATTCGAACCTGCGACCGTAGCAGTCGCGCGGTTCCGGACTCCTCATTCAGCAGGACAGCGGTTCAAATCAGCGTCGGGCGATCGATATTAAGGTTCTCCGTAATTTCCCTGGATTGCTTCAGGCAACTGTTGGTGCGGTTCCTTTGAAAGGGTACGGTCAGTTTCTATCCGCAACATATCCTACTCCTGTTGTGTCTGTGACTGCATTGTCGCCGTGAGTGCATCAAACCCTAACCGTTCTCCCACTTCCCCTGCTCAGAGATGAGAGCCATAGCTTTTTCCAGTACAAATCTATCCCATGTTAATTGTAGGTTACTTCAAGCCATATGAGTCGTAAAAGCGTTTAAATCCTTCAATTATTTTAGTAGCGTGCAGTTTCAATTCCAAGATACGAGCACAAAGCCGATACTTGGTGGCAGTAAACGTTTCTTTTTCAGTCTGGCATGAGAGACGGAAGATGCAGTTATAGTAAAGACGAAGAGTTCGTGTGAGCAAAATCTCCAAGGTAGTAGGGAGTCCGAAAGTGGGGCTTTTTTTATCTAATAATGTCTACTTCCCTGTCACTGATGTAGCACTTCATTTATTAAGACAGTTTCACTGTACCATGTAATTTTTGTCTGTTTGTCTGTGTGTGTGTGTGTGTGTTTGAATGTGTGCGGAATCTTTCTGTCGTTTGGGCACATTTAACACTGGAGATATGATCGCTAACAACGAGCGCCTATTGCCATTTAAGATACCGCCGTTATTCCAAACGACCCCTTCTTCACCCTCATATTATCCTGCAATGAACCGTGAGGGGGCAGTACGACTGAGTGGAGAACGTTTATGACGTTCTTAGCTCCTGCAATAGCATACGTGGTGTTTCACGTCGTTTACGGCACAATTGTTTAAGAGGTGAGAGTGATTATAAACTCCAGCAGCTGCGAAACTATCTCTTTTGTACGTGAGTGATTTCTGAAATTGCGTTCTTCATGAAAATAATGCTATCTATACAGGCAGCTATTTAACAAGTAAAGTTATTATTCCCCCTTGCCGTCGACAATAGACGGCGGTGGATCTGGTGACGATAAAACACTTGATTCTTGTACAGCACGAGCAAAGTACAGTTCGCCAACCTTATTTAGTGTATACATCTACATTTACACTCTGAAACCCAGCATGAGGTGCATGGCAGAGGGTACATCCCAATAAACCTGTTATTAGGGATTCTTCCTGCTCCTTTCGCGTATGGAGCGTCAGAAAATCAATTGTTTGGATGCCTCTGTGTGTGTGTGTGGTAATTATTCTAATGACTCCTATGTGAGCGATACACTTAAGCAATATTCTAGGGTGGGTCGCCCAAGTGATTTGTAGGCAATTTCCTTTGCAGACTAACTGCACTTCCCCAGTATACTAACAATAAACCGAAGTCTGCCATGTGCTTTACCCATGACGAGATTATGTGATCATTCCTGTTCATGTCCATACAGAGTATTACACGCAGGTACTTGTACAAGTTGGCCAAATCCAACTGTGACTCATTGATATTATGGTCATAAGATGCTACATAATTTTAGCTTTGTGAAGTGCACAATTTTACATTTATGAACAGTTAAAGCAAGTTGCCAGTCTTTGCACCACTTTGTAATATTATCACGATATGCCTGAATATTTATGCAGCTTGTTTCAGATAGTATTTCATTATAGATAACTCCTCCATCTGCAAAAAGTCTGATGTTACTATTAACATTCGCTGCACGATTATTAAGAGACCATGTACAGGTCGCAACACATTTCCCTGCGGTACACCTGAAGTTACTTCTACATCTGACGATGACTCTCCGTCCAAGGCAACATGCTGTGTCCTCCCTACCATAATGTCCTCAATCTAGTCTTAATTTCATTTGGCGCCTCATGTGATCGAACTTTTGACAATAAGCGTGTATGTGGTACTGAGTCAAACGCTTTCCAGAAATCAAAAGACACTGCATCTGCCTGACTGCCTTGATCTTTAAGGCGAATAATGTTTTGAACAAGTCGCAGTGAATACTTATTCCTGTCATTCCCAAAGGCGGCTAGTGCTCTGTTTACAATGACACTATTATCACAGGTCAATTATTTATACAGCTCATTTCACTCAATGCTCACTAACTAGCTGTAGTGGTTTTGACGGACGATTGGTTATCGGCAGTCCTTAAATCGATTCGACATTCCTTAAATGTGGCCAATGGCTGCGCAGAACGTTCTAGGAGTCAACATTTTCATAAGACTCTTACCGGAGCTGTGCTCACGGATACCATGGTTTAGAAATATGAAAAGTTTCTTTCGTGATTTAATTAGATTTAAATATCCTTACGAAATTGAAAATAGTTATCGAAAGGAGACACTTCAAGAATTTTGTGGAACTGGCTTTCTTTGATTAACAGAATGGTAAAATCATTTAAATACAGTGTTTTACTTTCAATATTTTCTGTTAAGTTAGTCTCCTTTGTTAAATTGCATGTTTTCGATTCTATAGACCATACTCTAACGCTTGTAAAAATGTTTTGCAAACAAGATTGTAGGATTTCGTTAGAAAATGCAGATTCAATTTAAAAAATAAATGTGTAACGGTAAAGCGGTGAACACGCCTGACCGTTGCGTCATCAACCGTACAGTCTGTAACTCAGTTTGAACAGCCGAATATTATATTTTTGTATTCCATTTTGGTGTTAACAAAGACTGACATAAAAGCAGTTTTAGCTCGCAACAATGGTTATTATTCAGTTGGTGTATAAGTTCGCAGAGCTTTTTCCTAAGTTTAATGAAAACGACAGATACATATAACAGACTCTTCATTCATTGATAACAAAATATTCTCCTTTACTATTTATAGCAATCTGCAAACGCTGAGGTAACTTTTCGATTCCACGACTGTAGAAATCACGTGGAGCCCTGTTCGGAGCGCTTTTTAATCCGGAAAGGAACTTCCTTAAAGATTGCTCGATAGAGAGCGGAAAGGGGGAATATATGAGGGCGCAAAATCAGGCGAATAAGGTGGGTGCAGAATGACTTCCCAATCCAACTCCCGTATAGTATTTTTTGTCACATTAGCAGAATACGAGCGGGCTTTATCGTGGAGCAACATTACTTCACGCAGTCTCCCCGGTAGTTATTCTTGGATTGCATCTTCAAGACGTCAAAGTTGTTGACAATAAATGTCAGCAGTGATGATTACACCTCGGGGAAGCAATTCTAAGTACACCACGCGGTCGCTTTTCCACTGAATGCTTAACATTATCTTTTATGGATGCGCCTAGGACTTTGTACGCAGAGTTTCTGCTTTGTTTGGATTCAGCCATTTCTTTCGTTTCCTAATTTAGCACAAAGCAACACGTATCGTCACAAGTAACGATACAGGATAGGATTTTAACTTAGAGCATGCGGTATCCATACAACCGATTTTTGAACCTTCCCCATTACGTGAAAATGTCGCAGATGGTGGAATGATCACAATTCATCACATTTGCCAGTTCTCGATTATACTGACGTGGACATGGTGGATTAAATCATTTAAACGGTCATTATCTGACCACGAAAGTCTTCTTGAACGTGGAGAGTCGCTAATGTCGAAACCGTCCTCCTTAAAACGAGAAAACCACTTTCTTGCCATTCTCTGTCCAATGGCATTATCCCCATACACGACGCAAACTTCCTGGCTGCCTCCGGTTTCTCCATTTGGCATTCCGTTTTCCGGCATCGACACCTCCGCTCACTATCTCCAGATGACAAAAATGACAATATGTAAACTCAAATAGCAACAGTGAACTACAAATACAAAATGGCAATCGGTGAATAAAGCCATAGCAAACGGAATAGCAACATGCAAAACAAAAACGCTACGAACTTACGCACCAACCTAATATTTCAAATAGCAACAACTACATAACACTTTTCTATTCGGCATGCTGAAAGGTAAGAAGGACAATTACGAATCAATCTCGGAGCATTGATGATTGTCACACATAATTTTTTAAAATATAAAAGCTGGTTTCTATTGTATCGCAATAGCACTTGCTATGCGTCCATAATAAGACACTACAATAACGTAATGAATACAGAGTGCTCCACAATCAGTGGGGTACATATGAGAATCGTTATGAATTTATGTACTCGTTCGCCGTCACATAACATAGGCCCTAGCGCTATATCGCTCCCTTGAATGTTACCTCACTTACAACATTCAGTTTACTTTAACATCTAATTTCGATCGTTCTCAGCATATTAGAATACACAGTACATCGTAGATATTTGTTTTGCCTTGGATTTCTGTAGCTCATGGAATGTTATTTAAATAGAGTTTCGTGGAGGTGCTTCAGCACTATGTAAGCTTGGCCGTACATTTTTACTTTAAATTTTATGACAAACTTGGTCGTTTTTAAATAAGATGATTAAGGATTGTACAGCTTCAGTAAAGTCTGGACAGTTATTGCAAAACTGGGGAATACATTTAACGTTTTGCCTCCTATTTAGGAGTAGTCCAAAGAAAACCCGGAACTCAAGACCCGTACGGCGCCTTCAGACGCTGTATTTTCTACAGTTTTCACCTTATATAAGATACTGTCGATAAAATTCTTCTGGGCTGTTGACCGCGTTGTCACTACTGCTATCGGATCGCCACATTGTTTACCGTGACTCGTCACTCCATACAACGTTTTTCAACTGTTCAGTCGTCCAGTGTTTACGCTCCTTAACCAAGCGAGGCGTCATTTGGCATATACCGGCGTGATGTGTGGCTTGAGAGCAGCCGCTCGGTCATGCAATTCTAGTTTTCTCACCTTTCGCTTTTCATAAAACTTGCAGTGGATCCTGATGGAGTATGGAATTCCTGTGTGATGGTGTGGATAGGTGTCTGCCTATTACACCTTCATCTATCAGCGGTCTCTGTCAGTCAACAGACGAGGTCAGCCTGTACGCTTTTGTGCTGTACGTGTCCCTTCACGTTTCCACTTCACTATCACATCTGAAACAGTGGACCTAGGGATGTGGAAATCTCGCGTACAGACGTATGACATAAGTGACACCCAATCACCTGACCACGCTCGAAGTCGGTGAGTTCCGCGGAGCGGCCTATTCTGCTCTCTCACGATGTCTTATGACTACTGAGACCGAAACTTCCTGGCAGATTAAAACTGTGTGCTCGACCGAGCACACAGTTTTAATCTGCCAGGAAGTTTCATATCAGCGCACACTCCGCTGCAGAGTGAAAATCTCATTCTGGACTACTGAGACCGCTGATATGGAGTACCTGGCAGTATGTGGCAGCATAATGCACCTAATATGAAATAAGTATGTTTTTGGGGGTGTCCGGATACTTCTGATCACACAGTGTATATAAACAGGCAACACCTATATAAGACAACAAGAGTCTGGCGGAGTTGTTACGTCGTTTACTGAAAACCATTCAACGAAACATAGTCGATACGGTCTTTCGGAGTCTTTTCGCAGTTCTTCAGTGTATGTTCTCCATCGCTGCGCTTGGGGTCGCAGCATTAAGAGAAGTGTCCTGGTGTTCATTCCATTCTTCTTTACCCAGGCAGTCGTTCGTTGCATTGGAGTTGACTTGCGTTTCACCGCACCTAGCCCGACCACCTTTTGTTTATTTTCAGTGTAACACCCGATAATGGGCATGTAATAGCCCGAAACCGGTCGAGGTCTAAGCACTGAAAAATTAAAGACCTTACAACTGAAGATGTGTTTTCAATTTCTATTTAAGGAAATGTGTTAAACATTCACGAAAGGAAATAGCTTACAAATCACCTCTTCGACCGATTCTTGAGTACTGTTTGTCAGTTTGCGCTCCTTATCAGGTAGAATTAACAATAGCGATAGGAAAGATCTGACGAAGAAAGGAGTGTTTCGTCTCGGGATCGTTTACTCGACCTGAGAGAGTTACAGGGATGCTCATCAAATTCCACTTGGTGGACACTGAAGAGAGGGGTTATACATCACGGAGAAGTTTACTGTTGAAAGTTGGAGAGATTATGTTCCAAGAAGAGTTTTTAGGGGAATCTAGTAAGACAATGATCATGTATGTAAAGAAAGCGATCATTAAGAGTTAGTTGTCGTATTCGGGAGGACAATGATTCAGACCCGCGTCCAGCCATCCTGATTTATGTTTTCCGTGATATCCCTAAATCACTTCAGGAAAATGCCGGGATTGTTCCTTTGGAAGGGCACGGCCGGCTTCCTTCCCCGTCCTTCCCCAACCCGATGGGACCGATGACCTCGATGTTTGTCCCCTCCCCTCCCCCCCCCCCCCCTGCCCAGATCAACCAACCAACCAAAAGGTAATGAATGATAGTTATGCAACACGCCAAACGTACATGTAACGTGGGTACGACCTAAACTGATCCAAGGTAGTAGCAAATCTACCGTCATCTACACTTACTTATGGTAGTCCATGACAGCCTACGGTAGTCTTACAACTCTATGCCTTGTCCAACTCGAGCTAAAAATGCTACCTTTCTTCTAAACGTTTGGCCATCTGGAAATTTCACTTGCATCATTTTCTTTTCTGGCCGAGTCCTGCATAAGCCGTGAATTTGGAAAGAATTAGTGATGACGAATAGGAGCAGTACCCTCGTGAGTCTGTGTAAGGCGAATAGTAGCGATTCACTTAACAAGCTACAGTGAGCCGAAGACGAAGCTCAACGTACAAGGTTCAATGCTAAGCGAATCGTTTCAGCTCCCTGCATCTGGATGCACATCCTCCCATGTGAAAAAGTCCTGAAGTATATTACTGAGACGGAAAATTTTGACGTTGACATCGTAGCTCGCTTTGTCTCGTAAAGAACAAGCTGCCAGTCTGCATCTGCAACAAAATGATTCAAATGGCTCTGAGCACTATGCGACTTAATTTCTGAGGTCATCAGTCGCCTAGAACTTAGAACTAATTAAACCTAACTAAACTAAAGACATCACATACATCCACGCCCGAGGCAGGATTCTAACCTGCGATCGCTCGGCTCCAGACTGTAGCGCCTAGAACCGCACGGCCACCCCGGCCGGTCATCTGCAACACCTCACCATGTCAGTTCCTGTGAGCACTACATATTCTGAAACTTCGGGGGAGATTAGAACTGTATGCTGGACCTAGAATCGAATTCGTGTTCTTTACCTTTCACGGACAAGTGCTCTGTCGACTGAGCTACCCAAGTACGACTGACGATCCGTTCACACTGCTGTACTTTCGCCAGTATCTTGTCTCCTAACTTCCAAACTTCGCAGAAATTCTCCTACGAAACTATAAACACTGGAAGAAAGGATATTACGGGGACATGGCTTAGCCACAGCCTGGGCCATGTTTTCAGAAATAGATTTGACTTTGCAGCTGCGGGATGTCACGACTTAATCAGGATGTAATTTAGGCAATCGTTGGGTCTTCCACAAGAGCCTGGATCATGAAACAATTTCGCAACAGTGTCAGTGACCTCTTTGCACATGTCATGAAGTCTGTAAGGTAGAAGATGAGGTACAGAGGGAAGTAAAGGTCTGAGGGTGGTTCGTAAGTCGTGCTTGGGTAGTTCAGACGACAGAGCAATTGCCCGCGGAAGGCAAAGGTCTCGATTTAGAGTCCCGTCCGGCACACAATTTTAATCTGCCAGGAAGTTTCACACCATAGCACACTCCGCTGCAGAGTGAAAATTTCATTCTGGTAACATCCCCCAGGCTGTCGGAAAGCCATGTCTCCGCAATGTCCTTTCTTCCAGGAGTGCTAGTTCAGCATGTTTCGCAGGAGAGCTTCCATAAAGTTTGGAAGGTTAGGAGACGAGGTACTGGTGGAATTGAAGCTGTGAGTTAGTTAGTTAGTTAGTTCCGCGTTCCATTGATCAATAGCACGGAAAACCGTTATGATGTGGAACGTGTCAAATGCACAAGGAATGCGCACGGGAAAGAAGTTTTTTTGTTCACATTATAGTGTTATACTCAAATATTTCTAATATCTATCCCATTCCCTTAAATGGCACAAAATGCATATATTATATCTCCAGACTTATTTACTCATATTCGAGAATTCATATATAGTGTAGAAGGAGTTGTGAAGGAGGTATGATTTCAATTTGTTTTTGAAACCATTACTGCTGTCTGTCATACATTTTATTTCATCTGGTAATTTATCAAAAAGTTTTATAGCAACATATTTTACCCCTTTCTGTGCCAAAGACTGGTTAAGTAAAGGATAGTGTATGTCTTTCTTTTTATTGGTATTGTAATCATGAATGTCGCTGTTGATTTTAAACTGGTCCACGTTGTAAACTGGTCCATGTTGTTGAGAAAAAATTTCATTACTGAGTAAATGTGCTGTGAAGCAGTTGTAAGAATTCATAACCTTTTAAAGAGATGCCTACAAGATGTGCGACTATGAACCCCACACATTATTCTAACTACTTTCTTTTGAGCAGTGAATACCTTTTGCCTAAGTGTTGAGTTGCCCCAGAATATTGTTCCGTATGACATCAGAGAGTGGAAGTACGCAAAGTATGTTAGCTTACTACATCTTCAGAATTGGCAATTATTCTGATTGCAAAAGTTGCTGAACTTAGTCGCTTTAGGAGATCCAAAATTAGAATTTTCCAATTAAGATTTTCGTCTATATGCACTTAAAAACTTAGTATGCTCTTCCCTGGCTACTTACTTCTTTTCATGTGTTATGTTAATGAAGGAAGTTTTTCAGCAGAAAATTGGATGTACTGGGTTATTTCAAAATTCAGAGCATGCCCATTCGCAGAAAACCCATTAATAACTTTTCCAAAGACCTTATTTGTATCATTTTCTATTGGACTTTGTGGTGTGTGTACTGTAAGACCTTCAATACACACACCATCAGATTATTTGACTTGTCACTCTAACGAAGTAGGCGAGTATCAGGGATATGTCTCGTGGTCTTATCGTGGCATGTTTATCTTCTGTCGTTAGGTCAGACGATAGAAAACCCACTGGTACGCTTAGAGTAGCAGATTGATGGTGACCAACTTTAAACAGAACTTGTTTAATTTTCACACACATTTATTAAAATAATAACAAGCATAAACATTAAGTCATTTGATTCTGGATGCTGTTTACAATTGACAATATGCAGTTCCTTTGGTATTGGTACGTTCATCTTGTTCTCACACACATCTCTGATACTTGACAAAAGTGTCTATACATTTATCTTCATGGCTATGTACAGGAATGGGGTAATCTTATTAGGCGCAAACTGAAACGTGACTATAGACTGGTACAGACAAATGTAGAACTCATACAGACTGGTACAGACTAATGCAGACTGGTGCAGACAAATGCAGACTCACTAATTGGAGGTCTGTACACGCTTTATAAAACCTCGCACGTTCATGTATCACTGCGTGAGTGTGATCCGCGAGGAGAAAAGGTTCTACGTTAGCAGCAATCTCATTGGCTGCGTTACATATTAATACGTGGATCGGCAGAAACAGAATTTGGTCCGTCTCTATGGCAGCGCCATCTCGTAGTGCCGAGACAGACGAGCGCAGCGACTGCGCTGTTGTGCTTAGCGCGATGCGCTCTAGTGGGAAAGTTGTATACGCGCTGACTACGCGGACCTATGTACACAACAGACGTTCTTTTATTCGATTAATAATTATGCATGTATCATCAGCAAACAGTGTCAGTTCAGCATCTTGTTTCACATATCTACATCTACATCTACATTTATACTCCGCAAGCCACCCAACGGTGTGTGGCGGAGGGCACTTTACATGCCACTGTCATTACCTCCCTTTTCTGTTCCAGTCGCGTATGGTTCGCTGGAAGATCAACTGCCGGTAAGCCTCCGTGTGTGCTCGAATCTCTCTAATTTTACATTCGTGATCTCCTCGGGAGGTATAAGTAGGGGGAGGCAATATATTCGATACCTCGTCCAGAAACGGACCCTCTCGAAACCTGGCGAGCAAGCTACACCGAAATGCAGAGCGCCTCTCTTGCAGAGTCTGCCACTTGAGTTTGCTAAACATCTCCATAACGCTATCACGCTTACCAAATAACCCTGTGACGAAACGCGCCGCTCTTCTTTGGATCTTCTCTATCTCCTCTGTCAAATCGATATGGTACGGGTCCCACACTGATGAGCAATACTCAAGTATGGGTCTAACGAGTGTTCTGTAAGCCAGCTCCTTTGTTGATGGACTACATTTTTTAAGAACTCTGTATATGAATCTCAACCTGGTACCCGCCTTACCAACAATTAATTTTATATGCTCATTCCAATTCAAATCGTTCTGCACGCATACTCCCAGATATTTTACAGAAGTAACTGCTACCAGTGTTTGTTCCGCTATCACATAATCATACAAAAAAGGGTCCTTCTTTCTATGTATTCGCAATACATTACATTTGTCTATGTTAAGGGTCAGTTGCCACTCCCTGCACCAAGTGCCTATCCGCTGCAGATCTTCCTGAATTTCGCTACAATTTTCTAATGCTGCAACTTCTCTCTATACTACAGCATCATCTGCGAAAAGCCGTATGGAACTTCTGACACTATCTGCTAGGTCATTTATATACACTCCTGGAAATTGAAATAAGAACACCGTGAATTCATTGTCCCAGGAAGGGGAAACTTTATTGACACATTCCTGGGGTCAGATACATCACATGATCACACTGACAGAACCACAGGCACATAGTCACAGGCAACAGAGCATGCAGAATGTCGGCACTAGTACAGTGTATATCCACCTTTCGCAGCAATGCAGACTGCTATTCTCCCATGGAGACGATCGTAGAGATGCTGGATGTAGTCCTGTGGAACGGCTTGCCATGCCATTTCCACCTGGCGCCTCAGTTGGACCAGCGTTCGTGCTTGACGTGCAGACCGCGTGAGACGACGCTTCATCCAGTCCCAAACATGCTCAATGGGGGACAGATCCGGAGATCTTGCTGGCCAGGGTAGTTGACTTACACCTTCTAGAGCACATTGGGTGGCAAGGGATACATGCGGACGTGCATTGTCCTGTTGGAACAGCAAGTTCCCTTGCCGGTCTAGGAATGGTAGAACGATGGGTTCGATGACGGTTTGGATGTACCGTGCACTATTCAGTGTCCCCTCGACGATCACCAGAGGTGTACGGTCAGTGTAGGAGATCGCTCCCCACACCATGATGCCGGGTGTTGGCCCTGTGTGCCTCGGTCGTATGCAGTCCTGATTGTGGCGCTCACTTGCACGGCGCCAAACACGCATACGACCATAATTGGCACCAAGGCAGAAGCGACTCTGATCGCTGAAGGCGACACGTCTCCATTCGTCCCTCCATTCACGCCTGTCGCCACACCACTGGAGGCGGGCTGCACGATGTTGGGGCGTGATCGGAAGACGGCCTAACGGTGTGCGGGACCGTAGCCCAGCTTCATGGAGACGGTTGCGAATGGTCCTCGCCGATACCCCAGGAGCAACAGTGTCCCTAATTTGCTGGGAAGTGGCGGTGCGGTCCCCTACGGCACTGCATAGGATCCTACGGTCTTGGCGTGCATCCGTGCGTCGCTGCGGTCCGGTCCCAGGTCGACGGGCACGTGCACCTTCCGCCGACGACTGGCGACAACATCGATGTACTGTGGAGACCTCACGCCCCACGTGTTGAGCAATTCGGCGGTACGTCCACCCGGCCTCCCGCATGCCCACTATACGCCCTCGCTCAAAGTCCGTCAATACGGTTCACGTTCACGCTGTCGCGGCATGCTACCAGTGTTAAAGACTGCGATGGAGCTCCGTATGGCACGGCAAACTGGCTGACACTGACGGCGGCGGTGCACAAATGCTGCGCAGCTAGCGCCATTCGACGGCCAACACCGCGGTTCCTGGTGTGTCCGCTGTGCGGTGCGTGTGATCATTGCTTGTACAGCCCTCTCGCAGTGTCCGGAGCAAGTATGGTGGGTCTGACACACCGGTGTCAATGTGTTCTTTTTTCCATTTCCAGGAGTGTATATTGTGAAAAGAAATGGTCGCATAACACTCCCCTGTGGCACGGCAGAGGTTAATTTAACGTCTGTAGACGTCTCTCCATTGATAACAACATGCTGTGTTCTGTTTGCTAAAAACTCTTCAATCCAGCCACACAGCTGGTGTGATATTCCGTAGGCTCTTACTTTGTTTATCAGGCGACAGTGCGGAACTGTATCGAACGCCTTCCGGAAGTCAAGGAAAATAGCATCTGCCTGGGAGCCTGCATCTATTATTTTCTCATGAACAAATAAGAAGGGAGGTCATTCACATATATCAAGAACAGGAGGGGACCCATCATCGAACCTTGTGGAGGGCAGGGCGTGAGTCGTGCTCGAGTAGCTCAGTCGGTGGAGGACTTGCTCACACAGTTTCAGTCTGCCAAGAGGTTTCGTACCAGCGCACACTGTACTGTAAAGTGAAAGTCTCATTGTATCCCCAATGGGCGAAACATGACGCAGCCTGGGCGCGCCCCCTCGCTTAAACGGTCCCTCGGGCAGGGAGGCAGGCAGGCCGGACGCGCATCTGGCATTCAGCGTGCAGGCCCGGGCTGTCGTGGGCAGCGGCGGTTAATATTTCGGCCGGTAATGGGAGGCGTGAGAGCGGCGCCGTAAGCAGGGCATAGCGATGCGTGCTAGCGTCGCCGGTGAGCGGCCGTAATGGCGGCTCATTACCACGGCGGGGCACTCAATCAGCGCTAACCGGCCGACGACGCCTCGGCCCGCGCCGTTTGACACCTGCGCCGCGAACACCGGCCGCAGGATCAAGGCCGCTCGCTCGCATTCCTGCTGCGGCCGCAGCCGCCGCTCCACCCCTGCGACTCCTACACTGCTGCACAGGCACTGTGCGGCCAGATCCAGTGTTCGAGTCTCCCAAGATACATCGGGTGGTTATCGTTAAACTGATGCGGAAGAGGCCGAGCCGATTAGTGTTTAACGTCCCGTCGACAACGATGTCATTAGATACGGAGCACGAAGTCGGATTATGGAAGGATGGAGAAAAGAAAAAGCGGCGGTCCCCTGTCGAAGGAACCATGCCGCATTTACCTTAGGCGATTTAGGGAAATCGCGGTAAACTTATACTTGAGTACTGCTCATCAGTGTGGAATCCGTACCAGGTCGTGTTGACAGAGGAGATAGAGAAGATCCAAAGAAGAGCGGCGCATTTCGTCACAGGGTTATTTAGTAAGCGTGATAGCGCTACGGAGATGTTTAGCAAACTCAAGTGGCAGACTCTGCAAGAGAGGCGCTCTGTATCGCGGTGTAGCTTGCTGTCCAGGTTTCGAGAGGGTGCGTTTCTGGATGAGGTATCGAATATATTGCTTTCCCCTACTTATACCTCCCGTGGAGCAGATTCGAGTGCTCACGGAGGCTTTCCGGCAGTCGTTCTTCCCGCGAACCATACGCGACTGGAACAGGAAAGGGAGGTAATGACAACGGCACGTAAAGTGCCCTCCGCCACACACTGTTGGGTAGCTTGCGGAGTATAAATGTAGATGTAAAAATCAGGATGACTATACGAGGGTTTGAATCGTCGTCCTCCCGAATGCGAGTCCAGTGTACTAACCACTGCGCTATCCTGTGGGCTGTATACATCGCAGATAGCTGAAACATCGCAGGTCCGTTCATTAATCGGTGCGTTCGCGGCAGATGGTGAAGAAAACCAGGTGAAAATATGGCGCTGTTAATAGAATATGGCGTCGGCGAAGGAAAAGGGGTGCAATGGTTAAATACACTATAACAGTGATTCTGGCACGTTTGTTAAGATATGGCCACAATGAATCGCTCAGGATCGGTCCTTTACATTCAGACAATAGTGCATCAAGTTATCTAACAAACTTGGGTCAACAGTAAATCTACTTCGCAAGATTTCTATGAGCAGATGGGTGCGAAAGCTAATACTCTACCCTCTGCTGCATTCGCTGCTGTGTATACTGCTGGAGAATATATCGCTCCTGCGTGGGAAACCAGCGCCCACACAACAAATAGTGATATGCAACTTAAAATCAATGAAAGTTACCGCTGATACTGTCAGTTATATTCCCAGTCAGTGCCTGCCTCGCTTAGCTAACATTGTTCCGCGAGATCTAAGGAGGAAAGCAGCTAAGATAAACGTGGCCAGAAAGATTGCTTCCATTAAGAACTTTCCCTTTTACGATGCCCTACAGAATCCAGCAACAATGTCTCAAATCACGCAAACCACCGTGGGTTGATGATCTCTACAATGGCAACAATGCTGGAACGAACATCCATCCAATTAGTCCAGTCAAATTGCAGATATACCTTGCAAAAGGTGGGGTAGAAGATTTTATTTTTTTAACTCGTTCATATTGTTTGAAAGGTTACAAAACCAAGTTTTGCCAACAAAATTTCTCTTGGGAAAACTTTCTGCAGTCAAAAAACTTCAAAAATTTCGGACTTTTTTCAGTTTTTTCAAAATATCTTACTTTCATTTGCTCCTATCGCTTTAACGTCTATTTTCTTTTTTAAAGAGCACAAAATTCTCTACAAATTTGATTATTACCATTTTTTTCTACTCCCAGTATCTAAGGCGCTACAGCGCATCAAAAAATACCAATTTTTCAAATATTTAGCATAGAGGCAAGATACCTTATTTTTGAACACTATTTTTTCAGTTTCTGTTTGTGTAGTATAAATACATTATACATCATGCTGCATGTTGGAATTTACCACCTCAATTTCAGGTATTCAATTTCTCTGTATGTAACATGAGGATTGTTGCGCACTCAACTATTGTGATTCTTACATCACTACCTGAAGTTCACTATGGGCCACCTTAGCCCGGGTATTTGTAAAACTATAAATATAAAAATACATCATTAAGACACACACACACACACACACACACACACACACACACACACACAAAATAAATTGTCTCCACAAAATAAATTGTCTCAGGAAACCGAACAATCATTAGTGCAATAAGCAACCTAATTAGGTAGGTAATTATTCTTGTGTATAAAGGCCACGCAGTTGACATTAAAAATAAGTAGCTTTATTACAATTAAAATGCATTGTCAGTTACTAAAAAATGTTGACAGTTCTGGGTGTGTAATACTTGTAATATCGCACTTTAGCGCACTTCAGACAGATATGAGCATCACTTCGAACGTTTTGATGGGCCAGGTTCCTCAGTGTCACCAGAAATACCTTGAGTTACGGATTCAGGGTCTGTACATAGAGTTGATCCCAGATTGACCACTTCTTTAAACAGCGATTCAGCCTCAGCAAGTTCATTGATTTCATCAGCAGTTTTCTCAACATCCTCCATAACATCTTCTTCACTGTCTTCATGTAAAAATTTTGGCACGTTTTCACACTTGGCCCCAATACATTTCTTGCAAATTGGAGAATATTTCAAACCCGCTTTTCTGCAGAAGCACGCTCCGCCACAGTTCAGCTTGCAGGAGCATGAAACAGTGTGAAGAAGTGCTTCAGATGCTGGATCTTGGCTCATTATAACGAATATTGGACCGTGGTCACTGTGATTCCAGCCCGATTTCTCAGGAGATTTCCAGTTTCCCATCCAACTTTGGACTTGTTGGTAAGTCCGCAACGAATGATGTTGTGCAGCATCTTGTGTAGGTGGCAACCGTGCAAGATTCAGTTTGCTTTTTGTGGCAGACTTGGCGAATAGCTGGTACCGCAAATGGTCTAGTGTGTGGGAACTGCTGACACCTCCACTATACAATGCGATAGTAACCTGTTCTCCTGCTGTTATTATTTCTTCACGGGTAGCATGTGGTTTATTGAACGTGCAAAGGGCTGAGGTTAAGTGTTCATTTTTCGCAACAATATTGCAGCACTTAATTTTTCCTTGACTGAAAAAAGCGGATGTTGCATCACATCCTGTAACGGCGTGAGTGAACAGAATATATTCACTGTCAAACTTTTAAGATGCTGTGGAAAACCACTTATCTTCTCCATTTTCTCTTCCTGGCTTTAAGAAAAATAAGTTTTCAATGTCTTGCTCCAAACCGGTCATGAGCAAAAGCAGGTCAACATCTTCTCCTACAATGACAACGCTTCCAAAATCTTTGGTTCTTGAAATGGAAGATGTTACAACCATAACGTCAGCATCTTCTTGTGCCTGGCTTTGAAGCTGTTTCAGCTATCACCACATCGTCACCATATTTCTGGAAAAGGCGAGCCTTGACAGTTCGAATATCAGGACGAGGTGATGTGGGTATTTTCTCTAACAGATCGTCCATAGAAAACTTACATTCTTCCGTATTGGTTTCCAGGTAGGCAAATATAGCCTCCATGCCTTCATCCACTTGTGTTGCAGGTCGGTAACCTCGATTCTGTCCAGTAGCTGAAACACGGTGAAAGAACTTTCAGTAGCAAAATCTGTGGTACCACACGTCTGCAGCAACCAAATCATTTACATTTTGAATCCACTGTATCACTTGTTGACCAAATTCATCACCACGCCGTTTAGCCTGTTCTAATACTGTCGATTGCACTTCCAATTTCATTACTTTGTGGTGTGTGATGTCCTTAGGTTAGTTAGGTTTAAGTAGTTCTAAGTTCTGGGGGACTGATGGCCATAGATGTTAAGTCCCATAGTGCTCAGAGCCATTTTTTTCATTACTTTGTAAACAAAATTTCGTTTGGCGTTTAGTATTGGAGGGCAGCGTGGAGGGTAAAAATCGTAGAGGAAGACCAAGAGATGAATACACTAAGCAGATTCAGAAGGATGTAGGTTGCGGTAGGTACTGGGAGATGAAGAAGCTTGCACGGGATAGAATAGCATGGAGAGCTGCATCAAACCAGTCTCAGGACTGAACAACAACAACAACAACAATGGCAATCTTAACTGCTTGGTTAAAAAGTCATCAGAATTCTCTTTTGCAAATAAGAAGCATTTATCTTTGAAATTGAACTGACCTTTTTCTTGCGACCGACGTAGCACGCCTGTTGGTTCCTGAGGATGTCGAAGGCTAGCTGCTATCATTCTCTCATTAATGTACTTCTTGTAGCATGCTTCATGCAACATCACTTCACTGGGCGTTTTTACAAAACGGGTGTGGGCAGACTCTCTGCGTTTAGCACCACAAGCGATAAGTGTGCTCAGTCCTTTCTTTTTCACAAATGGTTCAAATAGCTCTGAGCACTATGGGACTTAACATCTATGGTCATCAGTCCCCTAGAACTTAGAACTACGTAAACCTAACTAACCTAAGGACATCACACACATCCATGACCGAGGCAGGATTCGAACCTGCGACCGTAGCGGTCACGCGGTTCCAGACAGAAGAGCCTAGAACCGCACGGCCACATCGGTCGGCTTCTTTTTCACATTGCGTCCACCACTCACCACAGTTTTTTTGTAAATGAAACACAAATTCATGTCAGACACTCATTTTCAGCACCACAACATATACTGAATGGAAGCGACTCCAAACTGTAGGACCCTTATTGTTCTGTGCTAATAGCTGTCAGAGTGCTGTGAACAATCACCAGAGACAATCGGCTTCCGCGCGCCAAAGAATAAATACGCTTTTGTCCGCTAAAGTACAATTCCTACATACTTTTTCATATAACTGATCATTAACGTCAATCAACTATAGAAAATGTACGGCACCTGCATGCAATCGTATTACATATTGTAACATAAATAAACTTCACGCAATCCGACATGAATGTGTTCGTAGTTACTGAATATGATGCTGCTGTCCTGGCCCTGCAGCAGAGTGAGATGGTAAATTCCAATGAATAACATGATGAGTAGTATGTTTATACCACACAAATAGAAACTGAAATAACAGTGTTCAAAAATTAGGTAATTTGCCACTTTGCTCAAAATTTGAAAAAAATTGTTATTTTTTGACGCGGTTTAGCGCCTTAGATATTGGAAGTAGAAAAAAAATGGAAGAATCAAATTTGTAGAGAATTTTGTGCTCTGTAAAAAAGAAAATAGGCGTTAAAGCGATAGGAGCAAATTAAACAGATATTTTTAAAAAACTGAAAAAGGCCGAAATTTTTTAAGTTTTTTGACTGCAGAAAGTTTTTCCAAGAGAAATTTTGTTGGCAAAACTTGGTTTTGCAACCTTTCCAACAGTATGAACGAGTTAAAAAAATAAAATCTTCTACCCCACCTTTTGCAAGGTACAAGTTTTTTTTCTGACAGTTTCACTGGACTAAACAACGCTCACCTGCTCCAAGAGCCAACAGGTCGAGGGACTTGAAGCACCACTCCAGATCTGGTCAAGGTTGAACCCCAACAGGAGTGGCCAAGGAAGATGTGGTTAAACCATGAAGAAGCGGGCTTCCGTCCATGTTCTGAGTGCGACTGGGGAGCGGAGGAGCAAACAATAGATCGCAATGTTAAGGAGTGCTATCTTCGAGCATTTGACGGTGATCTGAGGACTTAACATCGAGTCAATTAAAACGCTCTTGACTGGTTGTCGCATTTGGACATTTCCATTTGATTGTAGATACTTCTGTGTACTTGTAAAAGCATACCATAAGTAAGTGAATAAAAATAAGTTACATGTGTTCAGTATGGTCTCCCGATTGAGTAGCAAGCTGCATCCGTAACACGGCATAGTCGACAGTTTCTCGCAGCATGTCCGGCGCAATCAGAGTGATATATTGTCATGCCCTGTCTAACAGGATTAGTCTCGACACGTTCCTGACATGATGTAGTCGTTACCGAATGTTTCTTAAAGCATATCTGTCACATGGAATGCGACATGGAGTGTCGTCCCATCTTGCATAGAAATAGAGGTGTGCACACTGGTGTGTTCTGTTAAAGTTGATCTATTGGCTAGAGGAAAGACTGTTACCAGTTTCCGTGACACGGCTCGGGCACCGGCTGCCGAATTTCAGGCATATGCTGCGCCGTTGTCTGTAGCTCCTGCAACATCAACAACTGCCAAGGTCAAAAAATGTGTGGAAAAGTGGTTCAAACTACATGATAAAGACATCTTTGAAGCAGGTAGAAAAAAAAGCTACATCTTCGTTGAGCCAAGTATATTAATATTGGTGGACACTGAGAAGTAGTTAAAGTCTCATTTTGTAAAAACACTCAGTATTGTTTCTACATCAATTTATCTCTTTGATTATTGAATGTCGTTCGTAAATTAGATTCACCGATGCTTGTGGGTACCTGTGAAACTGCTTCTTCTTCTCCTGTGGCACTACAGCCCTTGATGGTCCTTGGCTTCTTCAACAATCTGCCTCCATGTATCTATGTTCTTTGCTTTTCTCTCCCATCCTCGAACCGTATTGGCAAGGTCAGTCAACACCTTGTTCAGCCATCCAGCTCTTAGTTGGCGCTTCCTTCTGGTAGAAAGCAGTTTGCCGGTCATGTATGAGCACCTTCTCATCTGCCATCCTCTCCATGTGTTGCTATCAGCATATTCTTTAAGATTTGACAGATTTTACAACATACATCCCTTCCTTGTATAACCAGTTGTATTTAATGGCTTTACCTATTTCTAAAACCTCTGCCTCTCTAACAGGCTCATATGTTTTCTTCAGCATTTTTCTTTTAGATGATCTCAGGTTTTTATATCCACACTTATCATCGTCCATGTTTCGGACCCATGTGTAACAAGTGTTCGTAAAGAGAATAGTTTACTCTTAACTTTGTTGTTCTTCTTATAATTAGGGAATTTACATTATACCTCATCCTGAAATTCCTGCCACTTTCTCCTACAGAAATGATCGCAGTTTTGACAATTGATCTCATATAGTCAAGAATTTACCAGTTTTTCTAAGTTTTTTGTTTCTTTATCTGCAGTGACTGTTATTTTTTTATACAGAAATTAATGTCTATTTTATATTGTTTGAAAATATTGGTTGAGTGTATCTTATTCCTGCCGTCAGTGTTGTGTTATGCCGTTGCCTCTGTGTCGGTCTTTTCACAATTATTTTGATTGTATGTAATGCGTGTATCCATTATTTTTGGCCATTTGTTTGATAGCGTTTGCTTCCTTATATTTTGAAACATAGCTACAGTTTGATCACTCTGTGTATTGTGTATCTGAAAGCACTAAGGTTTTATGAAAATTGGCATCGTGTGTTATTATGTGTGATAATGTGAGTGCTAGTTCGTTTACTGTATGTATCTCTAGTGATGACACTGAGACTGAGGAAGTTTTTTTGTTTAATTTTGTACACGTTCTAAAAGCAGTCCACTAGTTTTTAGTTCAAATAATCCTGTGAGTTGTCAGTATTTGAAAACCGTCTACTGCTTTTTCTCATTACCTATTCTACCAGTTATAATATTGTCTAATACGCCATTAGCTTGATAGACCCACTTTTTGCTATATAACCATGTAAGTGGCCTCGAAAAAGGAAAGCCAAAAATTTACTAATAATAATGTCGTGTGGCTAGGGCCTCCCGTCGGGTAGACCGTTCGCCTGGTGCAAGTCTTTCGATTTGACGCCAATTTGGCGACTTGCGCGTCGATGGGGACGAAATGATGATGATTAGGACAACACAACACCGAGTCCCTGACCTTAGGGTTGACATTCCGTCACGCTGACCACTCAGCTACCGGGGATGGACAATAATTTACTTATTACTTATGTATCACTCTCGTTTACCGTATGTGCAATGCAGTCCGTTCTTGGTAGCGTAATTTTTTATTAAACACTGAATTGAGACTGCCAGCAGAAGGATGATACAGATATGGTACAGATATAGAGGATGAAATACACATCAAGTAATATTTTTTGTAGCTTATGAAAAGCGTGAGCCATTGGTCATTTGAAGGAACTTTGTAGGATATGGAAATTTGTGATGAACATTTAAAAGTCGATTATGATCAGAATTATTAGAATAATCTTAACACCCACATCAGACATAATTGAATCAATATTGCAAGAAAAATTATTCCTTATCATATGTGACACATTAACTCTGCCAAGACTCTGGGGGGGCGCTGGCACAAATGACTTGATAGGGTGTTGATATGAACACATGGAAATTTCATGAAAGGGAGAATAAGTCCGTGCTATACACACGTATTCAGACACACCACATAAGATCAGAAGATCTAAGTACTATAGCTGACTGGTCAGCGCAACAAAATGCCGTCTGCAGCTCGTGGTCGTGCGGTAGCGTTTCCCGGGTTCGATTCCCGGCGGGGTCAGGGATTTTTTCTGCCTCGTGATGACTGGGTGTTGTGTGATGTCCTTAGGTTAGTTAGGTTTAAGTAGTTCCAAGTTCTAGGAGACTGATGACCATAGATGTTAAGTCCCATAGCGCTCAGAGACATTTGAACCAACAAAATGCCATTCAAGGGGCCGGGTGTTGTACTGTCTTCATCACTTCGTACTCATGACACGCAAGCAGCTGAAGTGGTGGAAACCAAAAAGATATGCGCCAGGCGACTGGTCCACACGACGGCAGGCCCTCGTCACACATTTCATTTCACACGAAGAGGGGTTTGTGGTCTGTAGTATGTTCAGTCCGGCTTTCGCCGCCGTGCAGTGCGGACGTGTTGTTGTTTCCGCCTGCGGAGCGCGCGCGCTCGCTGTTGTTTACATTTCAGCGGCCGTCACTTACGTGTCGCTTACGTGCACTAGAGCCATGGCCAATCGTTTTCGAAAATCAACTTTACGATTCAACTTCTGCAACGATTACGCACGACCAAAGGCCTTGGAAGTGGAACGCTTCCTACGCGACGGTGCTAAGATCCCAGCTTCCGACATCTTGGGCATCCATTTGTCCATATTAAGCAGTACTGTGTACGTGAAACTTGTCAACGACGCGGTGTGTGAAAGAATACTTCGTGACACCAACCATGGATTACGCTTTTGCCACGCCGACGGCAATGTCGGAGCGGTCACTGTCGACCATGCCGGCTTAGGAATGCGCACCATACGGGTTTTCGAACTCCCGTTCGAGCTACCGGCGGAAGACGTTATCGCGGCTTTCCGCCCCTACGGTACTGTACATCGCCACACTGCCGAACGCTGGGCGCAATTCCAAACGTACCCCGTTCTTAACGGTGTACGGCAGATCACCATCGACCTCCATCGCCACGTGCCATCTTACCTGCAAATTAGCGGGTGCCGAGCGGTTGTCATATACGACGGCCAACCCAAGACCTGTTCCGGGTGCGGAAAAGAAGGCCACCTCAGATCTGAGTGTCTTCAGAGACGGATCACCCAATTGCCAGGCGCTACCGTGGCACCTACGGCTCCGACGACGATTTTACCGATCACCTACGCATCGGCACTCTCTTCTCCTCCCACCGGCCGCCGCTCATCGGACCATGTACAGGTGACCCTTCCAGCTGCTATGGATACCGCTGGGGACGACACGTCGCGCTCAAAGCAAGACGCTACTACGGCGCCACTACCAACAGCGACGACTTCCGACACCCACCAGCCTGAACATATGGACACCCCTTCATTTGACGTTCCCGCGACGGCCTTCCTGTCAGAGCGACGCGACTCCCTTCCGTCTTCCGACACAGAGGGACGAACCCGCAAACAACGTTCACCTAAGAGGCGCAAGAGGAGGCGTCGTACGGTCTCGGAACGAGACGGATCACCTCCCCCTGATGCTCCAGAAGCCGTCCGACACGACGAGGCCTCAGAGAACCTACACGACGATACGAATGACGACAACATGACGCCGACTGTGGATGTTTCGATGCCAACTCTACTGGCTCGCTCAGGTGCTCCTGAACCAATGGACTCCACCGATGCTACTGCCGCCGTGACGTCCTCCGCCTCTACGACCGAAGTGGAATGTACGACCATCACAACGACAGCGCTCTCAATGGTGTGGAGTGAGGACGTCGATGAGGACCCGGACCACACGCTGGGGACAGAGTTACCCCAGACGGAAGCATCGTTACGCCGCTGATAACGCCGTCAGGTGGCGCACGGCACGACTCGCCGTTGCCTCGCCCCTCTTCATCCTCCGCCGGTGGAGTTCCCCTTCACGGCGGGGGACGGCTCCAAACCTACCGAATAGCGACGATCAACACTAACACCATCAGCTCACCCGTGAAACTTCAACTGCTGCGAGAGATGATATGGGCGTCAGACGTCGATATAGCACTACTACAGGAAGTACACTTGGCCACACTTCCAGACGTCGCGGGATATAACACTTATCCTTCTCCTGGTGACCACCTGGGACGCGGCGTAGCCATCTACGCCAGAGAAGGCATTCCAGTGGCCGATATCACATACCTTCCATCTGCCAGAGGCATGGCCGTCACCGTCATGGGGACGCGTATCGTCAACATTTACGCTCCGTCGGGCTCCACCCGCAGACGCGACAGGGCACTCTTCTATTCAGAAGAAATCGCTCCTCTGTTTCTTGGACGCTGCGACCATTACTTGTTTGGGGGTGATTTTAATTGTGTCTTGCACCCTAAAGATCAAGTGCCCCACTACAACACCTGTCAAGAACTGCGTCTTGTCGTCCGAGATCTGTTGCTCCGCGACACTTGGGAAGTTCAGCACGGCGACGCCCCTGGACATACTTACCAGACGAGTCACTCCGCGAGCCGCCTGGACAGAATTTACGTCTCTCGGGAACTCACACCTGCAGTCCAAGGTGGAGAACTTCGGCCCCTGGCCTTTTCGGACCACTGTGCCTACATCTGCAACATTCTCTTCCCCAAGCAAGTGGTCTGGCGAAGTCGTGCACCGTGGAAGCTAAACACCTCCCATCTTCATGATCCCGAATGTCTTCAACGTGTCACCGAGACATGGGCCACCTGTGAACGTCGCTTACCTAAATACTGCACGACCTTGACCTGGTGGCTGGAATATGCCAAACCTGCCATTCGACGTACTTTGATTCAGTATGGAAAGGAAGTTGCTATGTGGCGCCGGCACACTACCGACTATTTCTACGCCGTTCTCCGCGACCTGGACGCCCAACCGCCCACACCCGACACCCAGAGGGAACGCAGCAGGATTAAGGCCCAAATTGTAACTTTGACACGCCGTCGACTGCAGGGGGCTATGGTGCGAACCCGATATCAAGATTCGGCGGAACAGGAACATCCGACCATGCATCATATCGCCTCCGATAGGAAACATCGGCGACAACAACTCATCACCGAGATCACAACCTGTCGCGGCCAGCACGTCACTTGCCAGGCCGAAATCGTCAGTGCCTTTGTTGACCACTACCGCACAATGTACTAGGAGGAGACTACCAACAACCACGCTGAGGAGTCTGTATTACCACACGTAACTCGCACCCTCACCAGCGACGAAGCGGATGAGCTGATGGAGCCCATTACGCGTGACGAAATCCACGATGCAATCAAAAAAGGTGCTCTGAATAAGTCACCTGGCGTTGACGGATTGCCGATAGAATTTTATCGCGCTTTCTTCACACTAATGGCGTCGCGGTGGACAACGATGTTTCATGAACTGCTGACGATGGGGAACGGCGTACCGCCGTCCTTCGTCACGGGAATTATTATACCCATCCACAAACCGACACCAGGTGTGACGACAGCACATTACCGTCCCCTGACTCTGCTTAACGCAGACTGTAAAATTTTTACACGCCTCCTGGCAACGCGATGCCGCAAGGTCCTGCCTAGCATTCTATCCCCGGAACAGACAACTCCGGGCGGGTCAGTTAATGTACAAACGGCCACAGGAGAATGTCGCGATTTAATTGCACTGGCAGCGGCGTGCAGACTCCGCGCCGCAGTGGTTGCCATTGATTTTGACAGCGCATTCGACAAAGTGCGGCATCCTTTTCTGTTCTCCGTGATGAACCGCATGGGTTTTCCACCAGCCTTTATCGACGTAATCCGGCGCCTGTACGGCACCGCCGAATCGCTGATTCAGGTTAATGGCCGTGTGGCGGGACCAGTGGCGATCCGACGTTCCGTACGGCAAGGCTGCCCACTTTCGACCCTACTCTATGCCATCAGCCTGGAGCCACTCATCGGGAGTCTGACGAGCCACCTTTCTGGTCTCACTTTGCGACAGCACAGTTTTCGATGTCGTGCGTATGCGGACGACCTCCTCCTCTTGATCCGCTCACGGAGTGAAACACACACGGTACTTGATTTGATATCAACGTACGGCACTGCAGCGGGCAGTAACATGAATGTGACTAAATCCGCGGCGATGCCCATTGGACGCGGCCTCTCACACGACGACTTAGCACCTCTCCCGTGTGTACAGAAACTACGATACCTTGGTATCATTTTCACCTCCACCGTGCGCCGCTCCGCTGCCATCAATTTTCGGCGTGCTCTTCAAACCATCCGCACGACGGTGCGACAAAATCTTCTCCGACGACTCGATTCTTTACAACGTGTCCAATACCTCAATCAACATGTGGCGTCCAGAGTGGTCCACATTGCACAGGTCCTCCCGCTGCCATCAACTATTGGACGTAGCCTCCAGGCTGCCTTCGGATACTTCCTTACGGCTGGTACGCTCTTTAAGGTCCGCTACGACACGCTCACCCTTCCCCCGCGAGCGGGTGGCCTCGGTCTTGTCAATGTGCGACTCCGCGCGGCGTCCTTGTACATGTCCACCATGCACAAGCAGTGGCACGGGGGCACCTCCCTTACGCGCAGCTTGCTGGAAATTCTTGTGCCCGCGACCATAACACCACCAGTACCAGTCGGACACATCAAGCACCATCTGACGCACATTTCTGATTTCATCGTCGACTTCAGTTATGCTCACACACACTTACCGACCACGCGTTCTCCTCGACCTAAAGATTTTTACACCCCACTCCTTCGTTCCATATCCAGCAACAATATCGAACTGCGACATCCGTCCACGCGGTGGCAAACGGTTTGGCGTCACATCCAACAGCCTTTTCTTCCCTCCAAAGTCCGGACAACATGGTACCAGGTCGCAAATGAAAAATTCGCCACAAATCATCGTCTTCACGCCATAGGACTAAAGGACTCTCCACTCTGCTCCATGTGCCACCTCATGGATGACGATGTCCACCAACTGACTTGTGCTGCCGCCAGTGACGTCTGGAAACTTGCCCGACAGTTCGTTGCCTGTTACCTCCGTGTTCCGCCGGACTCGATTGACCCATGGACTTTTATCCACCCTGAGAATACTTATTTCCCCGCCACCAAAAATCATGCGATTGTATGGGTCAAGGGATGGACCATCACCTACATGTATAATGATGGCGAAAAATCACGCCTTGATTTCTGGCAGTACTTACAAACCGCCCACAGCGAAGTCGAACAGCGACCGCGCTACCGCGCCTTCTTCGCTAATTATCTACACGCGATCTTTACGTCACCCCCGCTCAGTTGGATGGTACCACACGCCGACAGCACTCCCGCCCCCCCTGCTGACATCTGAGACCCCTCGCGCTGCTTTCTACATTGTAACCCATAGTGGAGTAGGTGCATGGACACACGCCTCCTTTCTTTTATGCACTACACCAGATAAACACTGGTTTTTCCCTCACTCCACTGTAAATTGCTTTACACCTCTTAGCTTCCATCAGTATTATTAGTTTTTTTTCCCTACACCTTGTTCATACTAAAAAAACTTGCTCACCTTATACGAGTATCATGTCTTGTGTTATTTTCGCCGGAAGGATGGCATTTTTCTTGTATTTAAGTTTGTACCAATAAAGATCTTTTGTTCATTTACCCTGTTCCTGGTGAAGAAAAAAAATAATAATAAAAAAAGTGGTCAGCGCAACAAAATGCCGTCCGCAGCTCGTGGTCGTGCGGTAGCGTTCCCGGGTTCGATTCCCGGCGGGGTCAGGGATTTTTTCTGCCTCGTGATGACTGGGTGTTGTGTGATGTCCTTAGGTTAGTTAGGTTTAAGTAGTTCCAAGTTCTAGGAGACTGATGACCATAGATGTTAAGTCCCATAGCGCTCAGAGACATTTGAACCAACAAAATGCCATTCAAGGGGCCGGGTGTTGTACTGTCTTCATCACTTCGTACTCATGACACGCAAGCAGCTGAAGTGGTGGAAACCAAAAAGATATGCGCCAGGCGACTGGTCCACACGACGGCAGGCCCTCGTCACACATTTCATTTCACACGAAAAGGGGTTTGTGGTCTGTAGTATGCTTTTCTCTGTTCATTGGTGCCTACTATCACGAAATTATCACTTTTATTACACATGGCAATATTGTGGTATGAACGTTTATATACGAATACACAACAACGATTACAGAATCTGCGATAAAATTAGTAGAAGCGCACATGAGAACCCTGGATAAATCGCTGAAGGTGATTCCCCAACTACACAATTACAAACTTTACGTGACACGAGTATGACGCTAAAATTCATCACTCAAGATCATCGACTTACTCATAACCTGAAAATTTAATTTAAAACACTCGAACCAACAAAAGGTTAACTCTTCAGTTAAGTGGCATCAAGTTTTAGACACAGGTGATGGAACTTCAAATTAACAGGCACAAGTGCTGAAATTCTGTAATTCTCATATATTTTGGGGGTAAAATCCTGGTCTGAACACCTAACGGTTTTGTGATATACTGACGTGCGAAACCCAACGACAAAAGCAACTTTTACGTGATTTGTCACAGCCAAACAGTGTAGAATATCATAAACTTTGCAAATTACAAATGCATTGCTGTATGCTGCGTGGAAACTACACAGCATTGGTCAACGTAAGACTAAAAAAAAGAAAATAAAGATGACTAATCAGTCCTGGATTTGCATATTTGGATGGCAGAAACGATTCAGAACAATTTTCAGACTCACTTGCGTACAAGACGAACAATAGAAAATTATGTGCAAATCTCAGCGGCCTAGAGTCTAAACACAATTCCTCAATCAAGACGACTTCATTCTGTCTTCATGCAAAAAATGACACGTTTATTATAAAATAAATTTTTTCTACGGCTAGTTCTAACAACCCTACCACAACAAAGGTCAAAATTTAATAATGATTGTGGTGTTGCGCACGCTGCTACATACTGCGTTTTCGGGGAACAACAAAGTTATTATGTGGCAGGTGTCATTAGAGCACAGTTAACAAAGTCATTTCATGTAATAATAAATAAACTAGGCACTCATCTTTTCGTGTTTCCCACTCTGGTCTCGTTGTAAAATCATGGCTCAATCGTCGAAAATCTAGGTGGTGATGATTCCAAGCTTGGATGCAAAGAGGCCTAGGTTTTATTCTGCTATATTCAAAATATTTGTAGATGCGCTTCACAAACCATTCTTGAAGAGTAAACCTTTCAAAGCTAACACAATTGTGGTGTAAAAAAAAAAATAATCAGCACTCCGAATTTAAGTTACATTTCTTTTTAATTGCTTTTATTGCAATATCACATAACACACAAAACATCACTTCACAATACAAAACATACTTGAAAACATCTTCCTCACAGTCACTGTTAAAGTTCACATTTTATAAGCTGACTACAATATGCGTCTTTCCAACATGACGTCCAAGACTTGACTTTTTAAAGGTCCGACTCTAACTAACCTTCGCTTACGCGCCCAAAAATCAGAGTTACAATGACGTCAAAGAGCATAGTGACAAAAGAAGGAATACACATAAGAATAATACCATTGCAATATAAACATATCGATGTATCACAAATGAAATAAAATCTGAATGTTGTATCAGAAATATGTTAAGTAGTTAACAGACACACAGTAGAATATTGCTGGTATCGAGAGGTTGAGTTGAGGTGCCGTAATGGTTACGTAATTCAAGTACCATTACATAGTCAAGATTTTCTTTCTTAAATACAGTGGTCATTGGTCAGTGTTGACTGTGATTCACTACAACTGCCGTCTCTGAAAACAGGTTCTCGGAATTTATCTAACACGCCTTCACAAGAACTTTCTCCCATTGAATCCTATTTAACTTCATAAAAACACATGCAGCTCGCTTGTCGCAAAACACAAGAGTGATTATAAATCTACAGTCGCTTATAATGGAAGTTATTATAACAGTAATTTTGTGGAACTAAAACAAAGGAAAGCTTAGCATCTCTATCTGAGACCCCTGTCCTTGGCAATGGTATGTGAAGCCCTTTCCTATCGAGTATGCTGCGCTTTGCTTTGCAACTCAGAATTGTCTGTGGCAAGTGAAACAGGTTTTGTTGTGTTTTAAGTAAAGGGTTATTACATACATTTCAGCCAGTTTTGCAACAAGTGTGCGGTGGCAAACGAAAGTGGTAGGATTGCTCTGCAGCTTGTACTTGCTTACTGATATGGTGGTTTCTGATATCTAATTTTTTAATACATATTGTAGATTTGGTGTGATGAAAAAGATGACGTTTAACAGAATTACCCATGACAGTGATCGAGGCCAGAACTTCTCTGATTGCTTGCAGTGTGCGGCCACTAATTCCAGCATTACTTGCTTGTCGTTTCATCGTAATAATATAGTTGTGCAGCAGAACAATATTACTGTATATGTTTAAAATTTTTAGAGTTCTACCAGGCGAGCTCAGAACAGAAAAGACTCTATCTGGCCTGGTGTGCCAATTTTAATGTCAACAAGATGTACCACCGGTGTTACAGGCGTCAGGGCATTAAGTGAGTATAGCCACACAACCGCTGAGCGATGAAAGCAGAAACGCAAATGTTACTTTGCTACATAACACTTCGTAACTTCATCAGTGCAAAACAACTGAAGAGCCAGATGTAAGCAGAAAGATTTGAGCTCACAGACCCTGAACAATTACTGAAGTACTGCAGCCAGGCAATGAGTGCTGACGGGACTGATAAATGAGGGCAAATGCATTCATATACCCAGAGACACTATCTTGTGAGTATGGGCTTGAGTCTTTAAATATTGAGGATTCTGGCGCTCAAAGACATATTCAGTGATGCTGTCGTTCTGTCTGTGTCGCTTGAACCAGAGAGAATGATGGCCTATAGAGTTTCAGTGAAACGACAGCAAGCTGATCGATGATGGTCTACGGGCTGCCAGCTTCCCGACTTCCAAAAGCGATGTTCAGCCACTGATGTCTACTGGGACATAAGGAGAAGACTCAAGTCAGGTCTCCTCCAATGAGATTCAGTTGCAGATGATATGCAAGCTGTCATATCCACACCGAACAGGAGCAGCACGTATGTGCAGATCCTCGGTGACTCTTGAACATCTGCTGCAGTCTCCATCTATCAATGATCGATATCTTCATTACAACTAACATCCTGCTGTGCTCGTCTGAGTGTGAGAAGGACTGTCTTCGAGACTGCTGAGGTGGGAGCTTCACTGAAGAACGTCTGGGCAGGCGATGCATTCTCGTGCACGTGCTGCCAGCAGCACAACGTGCACCCATGGTTCGCTGATCCGCGGAGAGATGTCATGTCTTACTGACAACGCGATAGTGCTTTTTGCGGCACTCGCTTGGAACCCGCCACCGACCACTTCCCTGAAGACACTTTATAACTCTGTAAAATTAACACGAGACATAAATGTTGTTGAAGATATTACTGTGTCTCTGACGCCTCTGGGTGTAAACTGGACTACTCACTCACAGTCAGCGCCTGACCTGCTCAAACGCGACTCCAACTCCCCAGACGCAACAGTGTGTAAGGAACTAGCTTATATTGCGAACCCCTAAATGTGGGTGAATGTGAAATTAATCAAGTACTAGGAACACTCCTCAGATCCACTGCTGAGTTTAGCGTAAACAGTGGAATTACTAGTTCTTTAATTTATTGGGCTTAGCAGTGGATTTGAAGATGGGGAAGTGGCACAATACTTGATTTAACAGAAATAGTTCTGGTGATAAAACTCAAGGTATAAGTAACAGTATGGTTTATTATAAAAGACACGTAAATAACAATGCAATAAAACACAATTATGTGAGCAATATCTGTACAAAGATCTACATTACTATGAAAACAACTGGCCGCTATCGACAGGGGATCTCAAGTTGATTCCGCATTTCTAGATTTCCGGAAAGCTTTTGACACCGTTCCTCACAAGCGACTTCTAATCAAGCTGCGGAGCTATGGGGTATCGTCTCAGTTGTGCGACTGGATTCGTGATTTCCTGTCAGGAAGGTCGCAGTTCGTAGTCATAGACGGCAAATCATCGAGTAAAACTGAAGTGATATCAGGTGTTCCCCAGGGAAGCGTCCTGGGACCTCTACTGTTCCTGATCTATATAAATGACCTGGGTGACAACCTGAGCAGTTCTCTTAGACTGTTCGCAGATGATGCTGTAATTTACCGTCTAGTAAGGTCATCCGAAGACCAGTATCAGCTGCAAAGCGATTTAGAAAAGATTGCTGTATGGTGTGTGAGGTGGCAGTTGACGCTAAATAACGAAAAGTGTGAGATGATCCACATGAGTTCCAAAAGAAATCCGTTGGAATTCGATTACTCGATAAATAGTACAATTCTCAAGGCTGTCATTTCAACTAAGTACCTGGGTGTTAAAATTACGAACAACTTCAGTTGGAAGGACCACATAGATAATATTGTCGGGAAGGCGAGCCAAAGGTTGCGTTTCATTGGCAGGACACTTAGCAGATGCAACAAGTCCACTAAAGAGACAGATTACACTACACTCGTTCGTCCTCTGTTAGAATATTGCTGCGCGGTGTGGGATCCTTACCAGGTGGGATTGACGGAGGACATCGAAAGGGTGCAAAAAAGGGCAGCTCGTTTTGTATTATCGCGTTATAGGGGAGAGAGTGTGGCAGATATGATACACGAGTTGGGATGGAAGTCATTACAGCATAGACGTTTTTCGTCGCGGCGAGACCTTTTTACGAAATTTCAGTCACCAACTTTCTCTTCCGAATGCGAAAATATTTTGTTGAGCCCAACCTACATAGGTAGGAATGATCATCAAAATAAAATAAGAGAAATCAGAGCTCGAACAGAAAGGTTTAGGTGTTCGTTTTTCCCGCTCGCTGTTCGGGAGTGGAATAGTAGAGAGATAGTATGATTGTGGTTCGATGAACCCTCTGCCAAGCACTTAAATGTGAATTGCAGAGTAGTCATGTAGATGTAGATGTAGATGTAGTTCTAAGTTAGCAAAGTTGCTTGAAACCTTCTAGGTCGCCGAGCTCATTCTTTCAAATAGATACAATACCCAGTCTATGACGATCATAGTGACTTTTGTCTGGGACCAACGCCAAAAAATCCTTAAGATTTGATGAAGCACTGACGAATGTGAGCCAGTGATAGCTACCTTGCAATTAGATTACAATACTCTCGCTTGCCAAAGAATCCTTAAGATTTGATGAAGCACTGACGAATGTGAGCCAGTGACAGCTACCTTGCAATTAGACTACAATACTCTCGCTTGCCCGAATATGCCGAAGCTGAAAACGGTGCTTACCGTAAACTTCAACGTACTGTGAGCAGAATGCAGACACAATGACTCCATGACTTGACTGTGGAGCTACAACTTAGCATCCATCACTTGTCTGTGACTTCTGCTCTGGAACTCCTCCAAGTTCCGCGTCTCTTCACCCTTTAGCTCCAGCTACCATACTGTTCTCAAGACTCGTCCCAGCAGCTTGTTCCTCTCTTCCCGCCAACAAAATGCGAACAACAATCCTCTTAAGTGCTGCTATATCCCATCAGTGGCGTAATATTTTCTTTTATAATATTTCGCGCACAGAAACAGCGAAACCTCAATTTCTTCCACTCTTTTCTAAAAGAGCTTACCCGCCGAATGCTATATTCTCAGAACGTCACTACTTACATTCCGATTGGTGCTCATTCAGCCAACAGCTTGCCTGTAACTACAGGCCGTGTGAAGCATTAAGAAGCTTGCTACTAGACTAGTAGCCGACTCTGCACCAGCCTCTGTCCGTCCGTTAAGCAGGTCAGTGCTGTTTTGTTGAGTTTTTAGGAAAGCCAGGAGACGTTTATCTCTCCATGTATTTCACTTAACAAGCTGCTAGGGTCAACTATCCACTGACAGAGTTCTGTCTTCTGAATGAAAGACATTTTACCTCGGCCATCTACAGATATGGACAATGGCTTGCCCGACTGCTCTCCGTATGGGAAAGCTACTTCCAGTCCCTGGCAAGGATGGCCTCACAAAGAGTAGCCTGTCTCATATTCGCAGCACTTCTCATTTACAAATTTAACCCATAAAGGAATACTTAAAGGTGCCGCATTTCAGTGTACATGAGCACTATCACAAGACACTATCACAAGACTGGACAGAGGTGTGTGGTACAGAGCTACACAAGCGTCAGCAATCACTCCATCAGACTGACAGTGCAATGGCTTTAAAGGCACTTATGTGTTCCTGACATGGGGTGGCGCACTTAATGTGCTTCCTTGTTGATATGTGTTGCCGGCCATCTCCTGTCTTATGAGAACCATTTCACATTGGATATCTTGAGTCGGATAGACACTGTGGTCAGCGCGTGCTTTCACGGACTAGAGGCTGACTCACCCGAGACCCAGCAGGGTAGCCGAGAGCCCGTCTGCTTGAGGCGGTGGCGCGGCACGGACCTGCTGTCCCGGCCGCGGGCGCGCGTGGACGAGGAAGTGTTTACACCGCCGGTACTCGCGCCTGTTGTTGTCTGACTCACACAATTTTCGAAAGACTACGATCCAATTTACGTTCGACAACGAATTTGCCAGACCAAAAGCTTTCGAAATAGAACGTTTTTTGAGGGAAGAAGTTCGTTTACCTGGTGCAGACATCATTGGAATACACCTGTCCATTGTAAGCAGCACAATGTACGTAAAGATGACCGATGTAGCTGCGTGTGAAAGAACTCCCTCCGCTGCTCAAAGAGGATTTAAATTTCGACACTCGAATGGCCGTATCAGCATGTCACAGTAGCTCCTTCAGGATTGGGTGTGAGGGTCATTCGGATCTTCGAATTGCCGTTTGAGGTGCCAGAATCGATGGTTACTGAGTCGCTGCGACCATATGGAACGGTACTTAGTCATACGCCTGAACGCTGGGCAAGTTTTAGCATCTATCCTGTGCTAAAAGACGTCCGACAGGTGCGGATCGTCCTTACTAAACATATCTCTTCTTATTTATACATTGGAGGATGTCGAGCTATTGTGATTTACGACTGTTTTAACAGTTTTAATCTGCCAGGAAGTTTCATATCAGCGCACACTCCGCTGCAGAGTGAAAATCTCATTCTGGAAACATCCCCCAGGCTGTGGCTAAGCCATGTCTCCACAGTATCCTTTCTTTCAGGAGTGCAAGTTGTGCATGTTTCGCAGAAGAGCTTCTGTAAAGTTTGGAAGGTAGGAGACGGATACTGGCAGAAGTAAAGCTGTGAGTACCGGGCGTGAGTCGTGCTTCGGTAGCTCAGTTGGTAGAGCACTTGCCCGTGGAAGGCAAAGGTCCCGAGTTCGAGTCTCGGTCGGGCACACAGTTTTAATCTGCCAGGAAGTTTCATATCAGCGCACACTCCGCTGCAGAGTGAAAATCTCATTCTTAGGTGTATTGTTCACCCGATCGCTACGGCAATCAGCGGCGGCGAGCTATCGACGTCTCCTCCAGATCGTCCGACTGCACATACGCAACAATTCACTCCGAACGCACGACCTGCTCTAAAGGGTGGACTACACTAATGTTCATCTGGCCTCGCGACTGCCGCACCTGGCACAGGTGCTGCCAATGCCACATGGTATTGCTGACAGATTAATGGCGGCCTTTGGATACTATGTCAGCCAAGGAATGTTGTTTAAGATCAGATACAAGACTTTGACTCTCCCACACCATTCTGGAGGACTTAACCTCACGGATGTGCGGAACAAGGCTCTATCTCTATACCTGCGAGCGACGCTACGAACTTGGAAGCAGCGGCACCACGCCATCACGTCGGCCATCCTGGATGTGCTTCTTCCCACGTCCTTTGAAACACCGGTGGCTGTAGGCACAATCTCGCCCTCGTTTCCTCACGTCGCGCGTTTTTTTGTTGAGTTTAGTTATGTTCAGTCACAGATACCTTCTGCAAGAATCCCCACTACCCGTGAGATATATCGATACTTGCGGCGTCATCATGGCAGCAATGTTGTCGAACTTAAACACCCAACATGAAACTGGCGACAGATTTGGCGAGCTGTCCATACACCTCTCCTTACCACAGCAGCGCGATCGTCATGGTATACATTAATCACCCACAGGACCGTCAACCGCCAACGACTGTACGACATTCGCGTGGTAGATTCCCCGCTCTGCCTTATATGTGGCATGCAGGGCACCGACGAACATTCTCTGCAGTGCGGTGAGGCAACGGATGTTTGGCGGCTCACGCAACGCATCATGGCCCTCCTCCGGCGCACCGACGAATCGACGATCACGACGGACGCTTTATTTTTCCCTGACGCTGTCTTTTTGCCTCACAAAAAACATCGGCGATCCGATGGATTGGAGGACACGCATCGCACTACGTGCTCTCGCGGACCTTGATATCGGGCATGGACTATTGGCATTATCTACTAGAACAACACGAGATCATCCGACGCCACTCTAAATATAAAACGCACTTTGCGAACTTTCTAGGCAGCATGTTTCATAACCTCCCGAAGCGGTGGGGAGTCCCAGGTTTACGTTGTTTCGAGGGATAGGATTTACTCCCAGTGAAGTGACGAGGATGTCACTTCGGCCTATATTTCTTTTCCTTCTTTTTTATATTTGCTTTTTCCTTTGGGACATTAAAATTAACAGAATAAATAAAATGTTATTGTTACTAACAAAAAAATTACAATGTACAATGTTTTCATCCCGCTGCCTCTCCCTTGCCTCTCCCTTATCCTATCCAGAGACGGGGACACCGTGGCCAGGCCTCTAAGTACGACCCCCGCCCACTCTGCTGCCAAAAAAAAAAAAAAAAAAAAAAAGGGAGCCCTAATGGGCTGCTCCCTGGACTAGGGTAGGCGGGCTGGCCCCGGATCGAATCCGCCCGCCCGATTAACGATAAGGGCCAGTAAGCTGACCAACCTGAACGTTGTTTTTAGGCAGTTTTCTACATCCCACAAAGTGAATACCAGGCTGGTCGACACATTCCTCCTCAGTTACACGACTTACAGACATTTGAAAACGTTCGCACTATTTCGTGACGTATACTAGATGCAAACAGCTGGGGTACACTGCTTCTGTCCCGGGGGGTTCGGGGTGACGTCAGGAAGGGTATCCGACCACCCTCTGCCACTTTGTTTTTTTGGTTATCAGTCTACTGACTGGTTTGATGCGGCCCGTCACGAATGCCTTTCCTGTGCTAACCTCTTCATCTCAGAGTAGCACTTGCAACCTACATCCTCAATTATTTGCTTGACGTATTCCAATCTCTGTCTTCCTCTACAGTTTTTGCCCTCTACAGCTCCCTCTAGTACCATGGAAGTCATTCCCTCATGTCTTAGCAGATGTCCTATCATCCTGTCCCTTCTCCTTATCAGTGTTTTCCACATATTCCTTTCCTCTCCGATTCTGCGTAGAACCTCCTCATTCCTTACCTTATCAGTCCACCTAATTTTCAAAATTCGTCTATAGCACCACATCTCAAATGCTTCGATTCTCTTCTGTTCCGGTTTTCCCACAGTCCATGTTTTACTACCATACAATGCTGTACTCCAGACGTACATCCTCAGAAACTTCTTCCTCAAATTAAGGCCGGTATTTGATATTAGTAGACTTCTCTTGGCCAGAAATGCCTTTTTTGCCATAGCGAGTCTGCTTTTGATGTCCTCCTTGCTCCATCCGTCATTGGTTATTTTACTGCCTAGGTAGCAGAATTCCTTACCTTCATTGACTTCGTGACCATCAATCCTGATGTTAAGTTTCTCGCTGTTCTCATATCTACTACTTCTCATTACCTTCGTCTTTCTCCGATTTACTCTCAGACCACATTGTGTACTCATTAGACTGTTCATTCCGTTCAGCAGATCATTTAATTCTTCTTCACTTTCACTCAGGATCGCAATGTCATCAGCGAATCGTATCATTGATATCCTATCACCTTGTATTTTAATTCCACTCCTGAACCTTTCTTTTATTTCCATCATTGCTTCCTCGATGTACAGATTGAAGAGTAGGGGCGAAAGGCTACAGCCTTGTCTTACTCCCTTCTTAATACGGGCACTTCGTTCTTGATCGTCCACTCTTATTATTCCCTCTTGGTTGTTGTATATATTGTATATGACCCGTCTCTCCCTAAAGCTTACCCCTAGTTTTTTCAGAATCTTGAACAGCTTGCACCATTTTATATTGTCGAACGCATATTCCAGGTCGACAAATCCTATGAACGTGTCTTGATTTTTCTTTAGCCTTGCTTCCATTATTAGCCGTAACGTCAGAATTGCCTCTCTCGTGCCTTTACTTTTCCTAAAGCCAAACTGATCGTCACCTAGCGCATTCTCAATTTTCTTTTCCATTCTTCTGTATATTATTCTTGTAAGCAGCTTCGATGCATGAGCTGTTAAGCTGATTGTGCGATAATTCTCGCACTTGTCAGCTCTTGCCGTCTTCGGAATTGTGTGGATGATACTTTTCCGAAAGTCAGATGGTATGTCGCCAGACTCATATATTCTACACACCAACGTGAATAGTCGTTTTGCTGCCACTTCCCCTAATGATTTTAGAAATTCTGATGGAATGTTATCTATCCCTTCTGCCTTATTTGACCGTAAGTCCTCCAAAGCTCTTTTAAATTCCGATTCTAATACTGGATCCCCTATCTCTTCTAAATCGACTCCTGTTTCTTCTTCTATCACATCAGACAAATCTTCACCCTCATAGAGGCTTTCAACGTATTCTTTCCACCTATCTGCTCTCTCCTCTACATTTAACAGTGGAATTCCCGTTGCACTCGTAATGTTCCCACCGTTGCTTTTAATGTCACCAAAGGTTGTTTTGACTTCTCTGTATGCTGAGTCTGTCCTTCCGACAATCATATCTTTTTCGATGTCTTCACATTTTTCCTGCACCCATTTCGTCTTAGCTTCCCTGCGCTTCCTATTTATTTCATTCCTCAGCGACTTGTATTTCTGTATTCCTGATTTTCCCGGAAGATGTTTGTACTTTTTCCTTTCATCAATCACCTGAAGTATTTCTTCTGTTACCCATAGTTTCTTCGCAGCTACCTTCTTTGTACCTATGTTTTCCTTCCCAACTTCTGTGATGGCCCTTTTTAGAGACGTCTATTCCTCTTCAACTGTGTTGCCTACTGCGCTATTCCTTATTGCTGTATCTATAGCGTTAGAGAACTTCAAACGTATCTCGCCATTCCTTAGAACTTCCGTATCCCACTTCTTAGCGTATTGATTCTTCCTGAATAATGTCTTGAACTTCAGCCTACTCTTCATCACTACTATATTGTGATCTGAGTCCATATCTGCTCCTGGGTACGCCTGACAATCCAGTATCTGATTTCGGAATCTCTGTCTGACCATGACGTAATCTAATTGAAATCTTCCCGTATCTCCCGGCCTTTTCCAAGTATACCTCCTCCTCTTGTGATTCTTGAACAGGGTATTCGCTATTACTAGCTGAAACTTGTTACAGAACTCAATTAGTCTTTCTCCTCTTTGATTCCTTGTCCCAAGCCCATATTCTCCTGTAACCTTTTCTTCTACTCCTTCCCCTACAACTGCATTCCAGTCGCCCATGACTATTAGATTTTCGTCCCCCTTTACATATTGCATTACCCTTTCAATATCCTCATACACTTCATTCTATCTGTTCATCTTCAGCTTGCGACGTCGGCATGTATACCTGAACTATCGTTGTCGGTGTTGGTCTGCTGTCGATTCTAATTAGAACAACCCAGTCACTGAACTGTTGACAGTAACACACTTTCTGCCCTACCTTCCTATTCATAACGAACCCTACACCTGTTATACCATTTTCTGCTGCTGTTGATATTAGCCGATACTCATCTGACTAGAAATCCTTGTCTTCCTTCCACTTCACTTCACTGACCTCTACTATATCTAGATTGAGCCTTTGCATTTCCCCTTTCAGATTTTCTAGTTTCCCTACCACGTTCAAGCTTCTGACATTCCACGCCCCGACACGTAGAACATTATCCTTTCGTTGGTTATTCAATCTTTTTCTCGTGGTAACCTCCCCCTTAGCAGTCCCCTCCCGGAGATCCGAATGGGGGACTATTCCGGAATCTTTTGCCAATGGAGAGATCATCATGACACGTCTTCAACTACAGGCCACATGTCCTGTGGATACACGTTACGTGTCTTTAATGCAGTGATTTACATTGCCTTCTGCATCCTCATGTCGTTGATCATTGCTGATTCTTGCGCCTGTAGGGGCAATTTGCCACCCCTAGGACAAGAGAGTGCCCTGAACCTCTATCCGCCCCTCCGCCCTCTTTGAAAAGGCCGTTGGCAGAATGAGGCTGACTTCTTATGCCGGAAGTTTTCGGCCGCCAATGCTGATAATTTATCAAAATTTAGGCACTAACACTGCCAAATCCATTATAACAAGGCCGACCCCGCGCTGGAGCGGGACAAAGGCCCAAGAAAGCAAGAAAGAAAGGCTGGCTCATTCGGATCAGTGTTGTACATTTGAAGGTTGTTGCCTAAAATACTTCAAATTTGCAAAAGGATAACACCAATTAAAATACAAGTAAAACTATAATGTTGCTGTCTGACTTACTGCCACATTTAACTGTAAACACAGAAGACGTAACAAATGCTAGATTCACTCCTTGTGAGGCAATTGTTTTGTTATTCTTTAAAACATACAGGTAACGTCAGACTGGTAATTTTTTTAAAAAAATATTTACAAAGCACTAGGAAGGACATGATGTATGCTAGAACTATTAGAATGGATTTAATTTAAATATTTTATCTTTTGTACTATTTTTCTTTTTATGTAATCATTGCGACGAGGTATGTGGCTCCTCTTATTTATGGAAGAGTTCATAGATGGCGACAAATGTAAGCAAGACAGAGAGTTGGAGTGACTTACCGTTCCGTTAAGGATGAGAGAGCACTAATCTCGAACAGATGTTTAGTTATAAGTACAATAAAACCAATATATCGAATTGCTGTTATTAACAGTGTACCTACATCTAAACCAGTGTAATATGGAAAACGTTCTTTAGAATCAATGTTATAACCATCGTACTTGTATAGTATTGTGTCAATGGCTGTGGCATATCGGCAAGACGGCTGGAGCTATTTCCTGTTCTCTGGGTCATATCCTTTACTGCTTCCTTGAAAGCAGTTTTCACAATGACCTGGTCGTTTATCAGACTTTTCTTTGTAATGGAAAAAGGTCTCTAGCTCATCTAGGAACGTGCCCTTCTCCCACTCATGCAACAAACTCACGTTAGATGTCAAAAATCGGCAATTTATATTTTGCTGTAAGTACGAGTAAGTGAGGCCGGCCGGTATGGCCGTCCGGTTCTAGGAGCTTCAGTCTGGAACCGCGCCACCGCTACGGTCGCAGGTTCGAATCCTGCCTCGGGCATGGATGTGTGTGATATCCTTAGGTTAGTTAGGTTTAATTGGTTCTAAGTTCTAGGCGACTGATGACCTCAGAAGTTAAGTCGCAAAGTGCTCAGAACCATTTGAACCATTTGAGTAAATGAGCAGCCATACTCGATTTTCCCGTGGCATCTTTTCTGTACAAAGCAACGTGTTCCCCTAACCTTATTTCCACTGTCCTTTACGTTTAGCCATCGCAACAGGCCTCACAGTCCGGGCAATCATTTTATAAACTCCAGGAGCATGAAATAAATTCTTTATATCTACAGTATGTTGCAAAACACATCCCAGGTCACTTCAAGTTCCAAAAGACACTGCCACATTGTACTTGCTAAGGACAGTTTCAATCCTTGCTCTCATTTTACCATAATAATTAAACTAACAAACTTAATATTTTCCTTAGAAGCCATATTATTGTAAAGGGGTCATCCTATTTTTGTATTTATTAGTTATGTACTTATATATATTACCAAAAAAGTCAAGTGAATAGTTATTCACTTTTGCAAGCTATTAAAATGAATGTTATAGTGTTGATGCCATCATCGTTACCCTTTATTAACAGCAGCGTATCGCCTACGAACCTAAAATAGTATACAATTTTGTCTCCTCGTGGTGGATTTTCAGAAAAGAAACTGTTTTCTAAATAATTAATAAATATATCCGCGGGTACTCCAAATGAGCTCCCAATACGTAGACTTTTTTTGGGGAATAAGTGTCTCCATTAAATTTAGAGTTGTTAAATTTCAAAATTATAGTAAGTAAGCCGTCCGAGGTGGCCGAGCGGTTCTAGGCGCTACAGTCTGGAACCGCGCGACCGCTACCGTCGCAGGTTCGAATCCTGAATCGGGCATGGATGTGTGTGATGTCCTTAGGTTAGTTAGGTTTAATTGGTTCCAAGTTCTAGGGAACTGATGACCTCAGCAGTTGAGTCCCATAGTGCTCAGAGCCATTTGAACCATTTATAGTAAGTAGCCCACCGAATCCACCTACTCCTCTTTTAGAAAGCTCGGTTTGTTTCATAAAATTACCCTGAATTACCTGCACGGTTTTGTCAATAGGTATGTTTGTGTATAAGTTGACGATATGCAGAGAAATAAATTTCATTTAGTCAGTTGTTGTATTTCCAATTTTAACGACAACTTAGAAACTATAACAATAGAAAACTGGTTGTAGGATTTATAATGGGGTTTATGAAACCATTGGCATTTTCAAGCTACCATCCACCTAAGTGTGGGTGTCAGTAGATTCATAACTTTTAGCATTTGCACCTCTCTTGGTGATACTATCTCACTGATGGTTTTTAACTGATCAAGCAATTTCTTCTGCGCTGCAGACGTTACTTCCTTATCGATTTTATTAGTATTATTATCTTCAAAACATTTTGGAGTTTTAGCTATATAGACACCTTTTGCAACGATCCCAACAGTTCACCCTTTGTCCCCTCTAGTTACTACGGCGTCGTCTTCAGATAAGTTGTTTGAACTGACACAGTACTCTCTACATCTGTAACGGAACGGCAAGGCACTCTAACTATCCATGTTGCTTACTTTTGGCACCGTCTATGAACTCTTCAGGAAAGAAGAGGAACCACATACCTCGTCGCAATGATTAAATAAAAAGAAAGTACAAAAGAGAAAATATTTAAGTTAAATCAACTCTAATAATCCCAGCACACATCATGTCCCTCCTAGTGATTTGTAAATATTTTTTAACATTTTTTAGCATTTTTGGCATCTGACGTTACCTCTATGTTTTAAAGAATAACAAAACGATTGCCTTACAAGGAGTGAATCTGGCATTTGTTACGTCTTCTATGTTTACTGTTAAATGTGGCAGTAAGTCAGACAGCAACATATATTATTTTACTTGTATTATTACTTACTTGTATTATTCCTATGCAAATTTGAAGTTTTTCAGTTGAGATGATAACTACTTTTCTCTGAATGTTATAAGGAAGGAAAATATGTGCAGGTTCTTTGCCTTGAATTCAGCTGACTCTCTGTCTGGACCCAAGGTGCGTTTACGAGCACATAGAAACTGTACAATACTGGCGTCGTAGCTATCACTCTCCAAGCAGAACCTCTAATCAAATACTGCAACCCTTAAAATCAAGGAAGCACTTCAGAAGGAACTTTAGTAAAGTAAATCCCTGACTGTCGCAATGCGCTGGGCGAGGCAGCTTCGCATGTCTACCTTAACCAATGGCATAACACGATTTTGTAAAGGTCTGTACGGCAACACTCAGTGTTGTTATTTCTGTGTAGACGTCTGTTGTCTTCGCCTGTTGGCGTTAGCGCCTCGCACCTGAAAGCTGGCAATAGCGCTGCAAGCTGTCACGTTTCTTCTTACGCCGTCATGACTATAGTTAAAACACAACCACATTTTTTCACTTCCATTAATGAAACAAAAATTTAAAAAATGTGCAAATAGAAAGTGAAAAGAACTTAATTCCTTCACCTTAAAGGCAAATAAAGGAAATACTATGGCTGTTAGTAATGGACTACAACCAGCCCAGGTGCAATCATTTTACGAATGTTATGTAATCAAACATCATCTGTCACTTTCAAGGTCCTTGCCCCCCGAAACCTCCTCTCCTCTCTCTCTCTGTACTCCACCTTGTCTGTTATTTTCTATTTATATGGGCTTTATTACCATAATATATGAGCCAACATGGTAGTCTGATGTTTTTCCAAGATAGCCTCATCTTAATTTGTATAAAATTATGGGCCACAAATTATGACGACACAAATCAGAACATGGCTGCTCAAGATGAGTCCGCCACTATGACATTATAGTGAATATATCTGACTATAAAAACGGCGGTAAATTAAAAAATCCAAGTATGGTAGAACTGCGTATTTATTTGGCAACGATCAGCGCTATGCTCACTACAAAATGGCTTGGAATGCAAGCTAGTTTGTTTGTTTAAAACAACTATTGGCATGTTTTAGTGCATTATCACTTTTTAGCATTGTTATACACGAATTGAGAAATTAAAAGAAAAGCGTAGCTGCTGATACGAGTTTGTGCTGACACTAGACAGTTCTACCATCATTACTTTTCAAGAACGTCACACAAAGAAGCACGTAGATTTTCGTAAATACGAGACATTTAAATAAGTAATTTCGATTGTGTGCATGTATAAGAACATATTTGGAAAGGAATGTTTACTGATCAAAACAAATACCGCTCTGGAGTCCTACCACCCCTCCAGCCAAGTGCTGACGAAAGCCTCTGTGCTGGGTCAAAAGCCATTAGTAGACCATAACTGCTTTTCTATGAATGTTGCAAATAATGAAAATACAGTGTGAGTCACCTAACATTACCGCTGGGTATATTTCGTAAACCACATCAAATACTGACGAATCGATTCCACAGACCGAACCTGAGGAGAGGGGCTAGTGTAACTGGTTAATACAAACCATAAAAAAATGCAAGGAAGTATGTTTTTTAACACGAACCTATGTTTTTTTAAATGGAACCCCGTTAGTTTTGTTAGCACATCTGAACATATAAACAAATACGTAATCAGTGCCGTTGGTTGCATTGTAAAATGTTAATTACATCCGGAGATATTGTAACCTAAAGTTGACGCTTGAGTACCACTCCTCCGCTGTTCGGTCATGTGTATCGGAGAACACCGAATTACGTAGGGATCCAAAGAGAACGGTGATGGACCTCAGGTACAGAAGAGACTGGAACAGCACATTACGTCCACATGCTAACACCTTTTTATTGGCCAATGACGCACATGTACATTACAATGAGGGGTGAGGTACACGTACATGCGTGGTTTCCGTTTTCAATTACGGAGTGGAATAGAGTGTGTCCCGACATGTCAGGCCAATAGATGTTCAATGTGGTGGCCATCATTTGCTGCACACAATTGCAATCTCTGGCGTAATGAATGTCGTACACGCCGCAGTACATCTGGTGTAATGTCGCCGCAGGCTGCCACAATACGTTGTTTCATATCACGGTACACATTCTCCTTTAACGTACCCCACAGAAAGAAGTCCAGAGGTGTAAGATCAGGAGAACGGGCTGGCCAATTTATGCGTCCTCCACATCCTATGAAACGCCCGTCGAACGTGTACCTCACCCCTCATGGTAATGTACATGTGCGTCAGTGAAAAAGACCAATAAAAAGGTGTTAGCATGTGGACGTAATGTGCTGTTCCAGTCTCTTCTGTACCTAAGGTCCATCACCGTACCCTTGGGATCCCTACGTAATTCGGTGCTCTCCGATACACACGATCGAAAAGCGGAGGAGCGGTACTCAAGCGTCAACTTTAGGTTACAATATCTCAGGATGTAATTAACATTTTACAATGCAACAAACGGCACTGATTACGTATTTGTTTATATGTTCAGATGTGCTAACAAAACTAACGGGGTTCCATTTAAAAAAAACGTAGGTTTGTGTTAAAAAACATACTTCCGTGAATTTTTGTATGGTTTGTATTAAGCAATTACACTATCCCCTCTCCTCACGTTCGGTCTGTGGAATCGATTCGTCAGTATTTGATGTGGTTTACGAAGTATATCTAGCGGTAACGTTAGGTGACTCACCCTGTATTTGCAGGTTCTTTGCCTTGAATTCAGCTGACTCTCCGTCTGGACCAAACGTGCGTTTACAAGCACGTATAAACCGTACAACACAGCTCGGCAGTGTTGCCCGATGTTCTTTTGTAACTAGTGGATCTGCTCCCGAAACTTAAACTCCTGAAATGATGATGGATATATTCCTTTCTCAGGACGTTGAAACATAATTTTCAGTATACTGTAAAAGAGATGGTTTTCGAGAAAACCAATCTCAAAGACATAATTATAGCAGTTAGAACCATGTTGGCTTTCACGCTTCAGTACTTGGGCATGCCTGGTGCTTCATATTTTGAGTGAGTGGTTAGTTGTCTATTAACTCGTTCTCCTCTCCTCGCCCTTTAGACATTCTAAATAGAAGAAAAATTCATAAATTAGAATAAAAATACAGTAAAACTGAAGATGATTCTTAAAATATTACTTACAGTATTTAATTAAATACTATTCAATACAAAAAATCATTTGCACGGTGCAAAAAATCGTGCTGTGCTTTGAGTGCGGCGAAATAAATGTATTTAATAAATCGCCTAAATCCACTTTATCGGTAATGTCATAGTAGAAAGGTAAAATAGCAGTATGACTGACTTACACTTGCAACACTGTTGATCTTAGATAAATTCTGAACCGACGTAACACACAAAAAAAAAATCGTTTCTTAGAACCGTATCATTCCAAGAATCGTAATGAGTAATCAAACAAAACGCACAAACTCTGTAATTATCGCTCTTGCCCATGAATTCTGAAATGAATGCAATTCGGAGTCAGCAAATGAATTTCGAAGCTTTTTGCTAGTTGACGGAATCCAGCTGTGACTAACAGACATTTTTTCGTTTTGTGAAGTGTACAATTTTACTTCTTTGAAGAATTCAGACAAATTGCCAATGTTTGCACCACTTTAAAACTGAATAAGGATTGACTGATTATTTGTGGAGCTTTTTTCAGAAAGCTCTTCGTTAGACATAATCGCATCAACTATAAAAAATCTGAGGTTATAATCAGTATTCTGTGTAAGGTCATTAGTACAGAACAGAAAAGCAAGGGCACGAACACAATGCCCTGGGACTTTCAAAGTTACTTCTACATCTGTAGATGGTCTCCATCCAAAATAACATACTGCATCCCCCATACAAAAAAATTCCACTTCCAGTCACAAACTTCGCCTTATCTGACATATGATCGTACTTCAGAGAACAGCGTACATATGGTACTGACAAGCAGACCACACGGCAATCGGCTTGTTGTAATTTTTTGTATTTATGGTACCTGAAGTTCAGAATTCAAATATCAGTCAGTCTAAGTGTGTGAAAGAAATTTCGCAAAATTCTCGAGAAAATCGGCTATGAAGTTTTCCGAGTGTCAGCAGTTCCACAAATTAAGGTCAATGTGGCTCTGTTGTAGAATGCTCGTGTACCATGTGGGTGGCTTGACTTCGATTCCGGGCTGTTCTAGAGAAAGGTACATGTTCTCGAACATTTCCATGAAGCATAAAACATATTAATGAGAAAAAAAATATCGGTACCGCTAGAGACTTGGGTTGAGTTTCATAACAGTCATCATTTTTTCGTTTTTTTCCATTGAATTCGAACACCTTTGACATTTAAATATAATATTAGTCAGACAGATGCTACTCTACTGACCATTAAAATTGCTACACCACGAAGATGACGTGCTACAGACGCGAAATTTAACCGACAGGTAGAAGATGCTGTGATATGCAAATGATTAGCTCTTCAGAGCATTCACACAAGGTTGGCACCGGTGGCGACACCTACAACGTGCTGACATGAGGAAAGTTTCCAACCGATTTCTCATACACAAACAGCAACTGACCGGCGTTACCTGGTGAAAAGTTGTTGTGATGCCTCGTGTAAGGAGGAGATATGCGTACCACCACGTTTCCGACATTGATAAAGGTCGGATTGTGGCCTATCGCGATTGCGGTTTATCGTAACGCACCATTGCTGCTCACGTTGATAGAGATACAATGACTGTTAGCAGAATATGGAATCGGTGGATTCAGGAGAGTAATACGGAACGCCGTGCTGGATCCCAACGGCCTCGTATCACTAGCAGTCGAGGTGACAGGCATCTTATCCGCATGGCTGTAACGGATCGTGCAGCTACGTCTCGATCTCTGAGTCAACAGATGGGGACGTTTGCAAGACAACAACCATCTGCACGAACAGTTCGACGACGTTTGCACCAGAATGGGCTATTAGCTCGGAGACCATGGCTGCTGTTACCTTTGACGCTGCATCACAGACAGGAGCGCCCGCGATGGTGTACTAAACGACGAACTTGGGTGCACGAAGGCAAAACGTCATTTTGTCGCATGAATCCAGGTTTTGTTTACAGCATCATGATGGTCGCATCCGTGTTTGGCGACATAGCGATGAACGCACATTTGAAGTGTGTATTCGTCATCGCCATACTAGCGTATCACCTGACGTGATGGTATGGGGTGCTATTGGTTACACGTCTCGGTCACCTCTTGTTCGCATTGGCGGCATTTTGAACAGTGGACGTTCCATTTCAGATGTGTTACGACCCGCGGCTCTATTCTTCATTCGATCCCTGCGAAACCCTACATTTCAGCAGGATAATGCACGAGCGCATGTTGCAGGTCCTGTACGGGCCTTTCTGGATACAGAAAATGTTCGACTGCTGCCCTGGCCAGCACTTTTTCCAGATCTCCCACCAATTGAAAACGCCTGGTCAATGGTGTCCGAGCAACTGGCTAGTCACAATACGCCAGTCACTACTCTTGATGAACTGTGGTATCGTGTTGAAGCTGTCCAATGAATACCCGTTTATCATCTGCATTTCTTCTTGGTGTAGCAATTTTAACGGCCAGTAGTGTAATTATCACATACTAACAGTAATCACTGATCATTTACAATAAAATTGTTAATAAAGAACGTTTAAATTTAAAATACAATACAAATTACGTGTTTTCTGATCTTTATGTATTTTACACTTCACGGAAATGCTCGTTCAACATGCACCTCAGTATAAAAATTCAAAACAGCTAAGAAACCAACACTGGTTACGCTCATAGCACTTCGACCAATTGACTTTGATTCAGAGCATTAAATACGTTCGGAAGACTTCAGATTCGATTTTCTTTATAATTCGTGAAAATGTTTTGCAACTGCTTTGTAGATTGATATTTGAGATCTGAACTTCATGCAACAAAAAAAGAAAAAAGCTCAAGTATGGTTTTTAATAACAACCCACGCAAACGTACCTGAACGAAAAAGATCTTTTGCTATTTAGGTTCTATCAGATTGCATCTGCAGTCTACGATGAAGCAGGGTGAAAAACAACACGTGTCGTAACGAGGGCTCTTAACAACTGACAGAGACCTCCGTCTTTACGCCGTCGCCAGACTCGTGGACGCAGAGTAGATGGCGGGCGGCAGCGTTTATTTCCGTGCACCCCCCAGCGCTCTCCTGTATCGCTTAATCAAATGCGGCCCCCATCACGCATCCGTGCCAACAGTGGCGACCGCAGGCCGGTTTGTTTCATCTTTTGCAACACGTGGCGTTTCGCTGCAGTCGAGCTCGACGCTTTCACCAAACTACTACAAAGGCGGTCTGCCGTGGATATAAATGGCCCCGAATGGCGGACTAATCAGTCTGCAGCAGCAGAGGAAGATTAACTGAGGTCTGGTGATCAATGATAGGTTTCACACTTGGGCGACTAACTACATCTACTTTCGTCATCGGATTACTGGTGGTAGCCACACTGTGTTAGTCATAGATATACACTCCTGGAAATTGAAATAAGAACACCGTGAATTCATTGTCCCAGGAAGGGGAAACTTTATTGACACATTCCTGGGGTCAGATACATCACATGATCACACTGACAGAACCACAGGCACATAGACACAGGCAACAGAGCATGCACAATGTCGGCACTAGTACAGTGTATATCCACCTTTCGCAGCAATGCAGGCTGCTATTCTCCCATGGAGACGACCGTAGAGATGCTGGATGTAGTCCTGTGGAACGGCTTGCCATGCCATTTCCACCTGGCGCCTCAGTTGGACCAGCGTTCGTGCTGGACGTGCAGACCGCGTGAGACGACGCTTCATCCAGTCCCAAACATGCTCAATGGGGGACAGATCCGGAGATCTTGCTGGCCGGGGTAGTTGACTTACACCTTCTAGAGCACGTTGGGTGGCACGGGATACATGCGGACGTGCATTGTCCTGTTGGAACAGCAAGTTCCCTTGCCGGTCTAGGAATGGTAGAACGGTGGGTTCGATGACGGTTTGGATGTGCCGTGCACTATTCAGTGTCCCCTCGACGATCACCAGAGGTGTACGGCCAGTGTAGGAGATCGCTCCCCACACCATGATGCCGGGTGTTGGCCCTGTGTGCCTCGGTCGTATGCAGTCCTGATTGTGGCGCTCACCTGCACGGCGCCAAACACGCATACGACCATCATTGGCACCAAGGCAGAAGCGACTCTCATCGCTGAAGACGACACGTCTCCATTCGTCCCTCCATTCACGCCTGTCGCGACACCACTGGAGGCGGGCTGCACGATGTTGGGGCGTGAGCGGAAGACGGCCTAACGGTGTGCAGGACCGTAGCCCAGCTTCATGGAGACGGTTGCGAATGGTCCTCGCCGATACCCCAGGAGCAACAGTGTCCCTAATTTGCTGGGAAGTGGCGGTGCGGTCCCCTACGGCACTTCTTAGGATCCTACGGTCTTGGCGTGCATCCGTGCGTCGCTGCGGTCCGGTCCCAGGTCGACGGGCACGTGCACCTTCCGCCGACCACTGGCGACAACATCGATGTACTGTGGAGACCTCACGCCCCACGTGTTGAGCAATTCGGTGGTACGTCCACCCGGCCTCCCGCATGCCCACTATACGCCCTCGCTCAAAGTCCGTCAACTGCACATACGGTTCACGTCCACGCTGTCGCGGCATGCCACCAGTGTTAAAGACTGCGATGGAGCTCCGTATGCCACGGCAAACTGGCTGACACTGACGGCGGCGGTGCACAAATGCTGCGCAGCTAGCGCCATTCGACGGCCAACACCGCGGTTCCTGGTGTGTCCGCTGTGCCGTGCGTGTGATCATTGCTTGTACAGCCCTCTCGCAGTGTCCGGAGCAAGTATGGTGGGTCTGACACACCGGTGTCAATGTGTTCTTTTTTCCATTTCCAGGAGTGTATAAATACCGTGTGCTTCAAAATGAATATTGGGGCTTTCAGACTTTGCAGCATTTATTATATTCAATTTATATATAAGCAATACATATATACATATATAAGCAATACATCAAATGAAAGAGCAACTTAAACAGTTTTGTTTGTGTATTTGTGCGCAAGCACATGAACTGTTTCCTGGTCTTCCGTGACAAAGCGCTAGTAGAAGAGGCTGACAAGTGAACAGTAAACTTTTTCAGTAAAGAAAACGAACACTACAGCCGTATAATCAAAGAAATTTATTTCAGGCGGCTAGGTCAGGTCTACTACAAACCGAAAGAGTACTTTCATTTCTTGGCCCCTGTGTCGTAGAACCCATATGTACTAGCTGTCAAGGATCACACACATCAAGAGTATATACTCGTACTCTGCCACTCAACCAGGTAGAGTATACACCCTTCATGTATGTCATCCAAGACAACTAGTATTATACGTGTTCTACGACACATGAATCGAAGAATGAAAGGACACTTTTGGTTTGTGGTGGACCTGAAGACGGCGTTTGAAATAATTTCTTGGCGATTTGCCAGTGATTGTTTTCTTTATATATATTATCAGGCGCTGTCCCACATCCGCGAGAACGTTGGACTTCCACGTCTACGTCTACGTGATTGCTCTGCTATTCACAATAACGTGCTTGGCAGAGGGTTCAATGACCCACCTTCAAGCAGTCTCTCCACCGTTCCACTCTCGAACGGTGGGCGGGAAAAACGAGCAGTTAAATTTTTCTGTGAGAGCCCTGATTTCTCATTTTTTATCGTGATGATCATTTCTCCCTATATGGGTGGGTTCCAACAGAAAGTTTTCCCAATCGGAGGAGAAAACTGGTGACTGAAATTTCATGAGAAGATCCCGTCGCAACGAAAAACACCTTTGTTGTAATGATTGCCATTCAATTTCACTTATCATGTCTGTGGCACTATCTCCCCTATTTCGCGATAATACAAAACGAGCTGCCCTTTGTTGAACGTTTTGGATGGCATCCGTCAGTCCCATCTGATGCAGAATTCATACCGCACAGCAGTACTCCAGAATAGCGTGACAAGCGTGGTGTAAGCAGTCTCTTTAGTAGACCGGTTGCACCTTTTAAGTGTTCTGCTAACGAATCGCAGTCTTTGGTTTGCTCTGCCCACAACACTATCTATGTGTTGTTCCAATTTAGGTTATTTGTAGTTGTAATCCCTAGGTATTTAGTTGAATTTGCAGCCTTCAGGTTTGTGTAATCGAAATTTAGCGGATTACAAAGTACTCATGTACTCATGTGAATAACTTCACACTTTTCTTTATTCAGTGTCAATTGATACTTTCTGCACCATACAGACGTCCTATCCAGATCATTTTGCAATTCGTTTTGGTCATCTGATGACTTTACAAGACAGTAAAAGACTGCATCATCTTCAAACAATCTAAGAGGGCTAAGATTGTCTCCTATGTTGTTAATTTAGATCAGGAACAATAGAGGGCCTATAACACTTCCTTTGGGAACGCCGGATATTACTTCTGTTTTACTCGATGATTTTCCGTCTATTACTATGAACTGTGACCTTTCGGTCAGGAAATAACGAATTTAGTCGCACAACTGAGGCGATATACCATATGCACGCAGTTTGGTTAGAAGACGCTTGTGAGGAACCTTGTCGAAAGCCTTCTGGAAATCTAAAAATACGGAATCAATTTGACATCCTCTGTCGATAGCACTCAATACTTCATGAGTATAAAGAGCTTGTTGTGTTTCACGATATTATCTGAATCCTTGCTGACTACGTGTCAATAAATAGTTTTCTTCGAGGTAATTCGTAATATTTGAACACAGTATATGTCCCAAATTCCTGCTGCAAATTGGCGTTAATGATATGGGCCTGTAATTCAGCGGATTACTCCTATTTACCTTTTTGGGTATTGGTGTGACTTGAGCAATTTTCCAGTCTTTAGGTGCGGCTCCTTCTGTGAGGGAGCAGTTATTTATAATTGCTAAATATGGAGCTATTGTATCAGCATACTCTGAAAGATTTTTTGTGTTTCATAGATTTCAAGAACTTAATCCGTTGTTACAATGCAACGTGCTTCCGTATTAAGTTCCACTGTAATCCTCCAAGTGATAATAATATCTGTAGATGGTATCGTATGTTTGAAGGAAGTCTTTGCAAAGGTAAGAGTACGGGACAACCAAGTGAGACTGAAGAATGTGTTGATTGAGTGACAGTGTTTGACGCGTAGCCCCAAGAAATCAGTTTGGAAGGCTTTTCATGAATTAGCAGTTTCGGTAACGTCAATGCGGAGACTTTTAAGGAGGCGCCTACAACTATGTCCTTATCGTCTGCAGTTGTTACAAGCACTGAAGCCTACAAAATACTACTTTCATGCCAGTTTTTCAAGCGAAATGTTACTGCATGACGATGAAGACATTTCACCTAAGTGGAAATGTGGACACACGTAATGGGAACACCTGGGAGTCAGCAAGTCCCCACGAGATGACATAGTTGCAACGAGACTCATCTGAACTGAATCTTTCTTGTGCCATATCCCTGCTGTAGGTTTATGGGACTTTTCGTGACGGTGAAGCAACTGTAACTAGTGTATCTTGTTTGATGTTCAAAATCTATGGCTCTACATGTCTAGTCTCTAGCTGGAACATAACATCATCTTGACACAATATTTCGGAGGACCACCTGACCGCCATCTTCAGGTGACTAAGCAGTCGCACTAACTATCGCTCTTTCCACAAATGGAATAGGTTAAACCACAAAACATCATTTGGCAGCGGTATGATACCCCGCTTCCCTAGCATAACTCAGTACGCGATTGACTAAACAACGTTGTACCTAACTGATGCACTGGTCGCAAAAGGTTGGGTGACAGAACTTGTCTTGTATGGTCTCCAGGTTGAGGATTCGTAATGGAACACTTGCATGTGCCGCCGCTACCAATTCATCTACCCGACTTAAGAAACAGATCAAAGCAGTTGTTGCAAAAATCACTCTAAACAGACTGGTCGTGATTTGGAAAGAAATCGCCTATCGATTGGACGTGTGGCGTGTGACGAGTAGTGCTCGGATTGAATACGTGGAAGGAAAACTGTTTGAGTTGCTCTTTCATTTCTTGTATTATTTATAATTGTAATTTGAATTTAATGAATGCTATGATGACTTAAAACCCTGATATTAATTCTGAAACACCCAGTATAATACTGCAAATGTTGTACTTCACTAGAAACCAGACAGAGAAGACACGGAAAAAAATCATAAACCTATCAGCCCCCTATCAGAATCATTACTCAAAGTGTGGACACCTAAAATCACTCTGAGCTCCACCACAGAATATCTGACTCGTCAGAATTTCTGGGTTCTTACTCTGTCCAAGGAGCTTCCACGCCTAAATGCAAAGACACATGCCTGAGTGTTTGGCGCAAGCAAAGGTTTTGAAACTACTCCACTTCATGCGTTCGCAGAATATAGTCTAGTGGCTCAATCTGTCTGAAGCCATAGTGGCATGAAGTCTTACTCTAGTGCTTCGCACCGCAGCTGGCTTTGTTTACATACGTGGGGTAAGTCTGTGCCCTTTTGCTGGCGCTATACCATTGTGTGTGTACTCTGTAAACGTTAGAAAATGAAGCAGTGACTTAACGTAGTTGGAAACATACGTCAGAATTTACCTTCTACCGAATTTTACCAGACTCAGAATCGAGGATTGGCTAGACGAAGATGTTAAAATTCGATCTGAAGATACAGTTCGATATCGCTTATAGACTGTAAATAGCGTCTTGTATTCGAAGTTGAAATACCCTGAATTATGCGAGAAAGTTATGAGATCTACCGGTGGCGTCACTTAAGTTCAATCACAGTGAAAGAAACATTGGTGACGTAACTGTTAATCACACGAGACCCAGAAAAATAACTATTATGATTTTTGAGTCACCTTCTGAAGTTCCTTCAGAGCAGATAAATGTAGTGACTGCCCTTTCTGGGAAAGTTTTATCTAATTTCACCGAGAAACGAGCGAAAGCCCACAAATTTCCGGTTCGGCACGGTGTTGGGCAGCTGGAGATAGGTCTTCAACGACGATGCCGCCGTACATTAACGTTCATGGTTATAAAGGCATCGTAATTTATTATGGCCAACCAAGGAGTTGCGCGATCTGCAGTTGGCCGGGTCATATTGCATCTGAGTGCATACAGGAACTAGTTATACAGCTGCCAACAGCTATGAAGTCTCAACTACTCACGTAGCTGCGTCGTCAACTGACTGAACAACCAACCAGAGCATCTTCTGTAGAATACACTACTGAAGACAACACCTAGAATCATACTGAGACTTCCACTGAAAATCCTGAGAGGACGGACTAGCTGTCAGCTGAGTCTAAAGTAATAAGAGAATCTCAGACGACATCAACAGGATGACTTCTCAATTCAATTAACTTTACCAACAGCCTTATACTTAAGGTTATTTTATTTTATTTAGAACGCTGCCAGTTTCGTCAATTCATTTTGCCATCTTCACGCCCCATACGCTTTTTTCGAATCAATAAGCGTATCGTATAGTGCCATAAAACTCGATACTATGATACCGAATCGTTCTGCAACTGATTCATACGAAAGGGTGACATCCTTTTTGATTTACTGAATTGAGAAGAACGTACCAGCCGATGTCCCCTGTCCATAATGGACCGACAGAGACTCAACAGAATGAAGTTGCCTCAGCAAAGAGAACATAGCAAGAGAAATAACAGAAGAACAAAAGTCATCTCAAACTACCATGAAACTTTGGATACAGTTGAGAGTCAAAAATCTGTTAAGTATTCAAGAAAGCACAAGAAACTAAGATTGACCGACCAAGGAGCTGCGGAGACGTTGGCTGCGCGTTGGGGAAAGGTGAAGCAAATTAATGAAAAAATCTACTAACCAGAAACACCCAAACAACGAAACAGTTATATATACAAAAGCAGGCTGAGGAGAGTGCAGTAATAATACCCAATAAAACTCAAGGAGACGGCTTAAGTATGTCTAGTAACAATATTGATGATACTAAACACAAGTCACGTGGTATCACAAAATGCTCTCACTATAAATGACTGGGCAGAGGAGGTAGAGGACGGAGTTATGGATGCTGATATGAGCGACATTACATGGACTTCCAGCAGCACTGGGCATCCTTCCACGGGAATTGAAGTGACAGAGGACGACATGATCATTGTTACAAACGAAGGGCACAAAGAAAAAGAATCTGAATTTTATTAAGATGAAGTGTGTTAATCTCCAACAGAGCACATGCACAGATGGTTGGTCTCTAACCACATAAAATTGCTACATATAAATAAAAGTTCGTAGAGTTTTGCACATTGGTATTCCACTTACTAAGGATTTATTTACCGATTGTCAAACGACAACTGTAGTTCACTGTTGGTATTTTAGCTTACATATCGTTACTTGCAGATGGAGAGTGGAACTGTGTAATCTAGAAATTGCTGTGCCAAGTGGAGAAACTAGAACATATCCGACATAATAGAGGAGTGACAGCAGCGGAGGCAGTCAGAAACATTTGAGCCATGTACGGGGATAATGCCATTGGACAGAGCACGGAAAGGAAAGGGTTTTCTGGTTCTAAGGGGAGTTATTTTGACATTAGTGACTTTCCACGTTCAGGAAGACCTTGGGGATTAATCTACGATGGTACAGGTTAGTGTACAAGAGAACCAGAAAATGTGATGACGTGTGATCATCCCACTATCCCTCGACATTTTTATGCATTCGGGAAGGTTCAAAAATAGTGTGTATGGGTATTGCACTCTGTAAGCCATAATCACAAAGCTCAGTGGAATGGTCATATATGCATCTCTGCTTGTTTGTCGTCAATTGGCTCATGAACAATATCGGCCATTCCTGTCCTGTATCGTTACCGGTGACTAGAAACGGTGTCTTTATTGTAACACGGGGAATGGTTGTGTCCAAACAAAGCAGCACCACCCCATAAAAAGTCCTGTGCGCATTTACAAAAGATAATGTTATTAATCTGATGGAACAGTGACTGTGTAGTGTTGTAAGGCATCCGGATTTTATGGACCTCGCATGAGCTCGGTCCATAACAACAGTACAGTACAGCATGAGATCCCGAGAAAACTATATTATAAACAAAAAGCAATTGCAGTAATTCGTTTTATTTATTTAATTGTATGGCTAGGGCCTCCCGCCAGGCAGACCGTTCGCTGGGTGCTGGTCTTTCAATTTGACCGTCACATCGGCGACCTGAAGTCGATGAGGATTATAGGATGATGTTGAGGACAGCACAACACCCAGTGTCTGGGCAGTGAAAATCCCTCGACCCGGTCGAGAATCGAACGCGAGCCCAGAGGACTGACAATCCGTCACACTGACCATTCAGCTACTGGGGGCAGACTTACTGCAGCAGTCACATGTACAAACAATATCTACCAATATAAAAAAGTGAAACACGTTTTGGAGACAAACAGAGCAGGTGGTTAATGGCATTGGAAAACCCACTTAACAGGAGAACGCCAAGCTTCAGCGCAGGAAGGGATAAGACCAGAACAATACATTATTCCTTTTAACGTAAATACAGCTGGGATCTAAGGTAAGTGGCTGCACGGCTTTAACAGGGCTAGTGGCGACCCGGCAACGAAAATAAAAATTTACCTCTAATGAGACAGCAGTGACGCAAACGTGACATGGTGGGTAGAGCTCCATTATATAAAAGAATTTTAAGAACTAAAAATTGCTAGATCTCTCTCATCTCATGGCGTACCGTACAAGTGTGTGGGAGATAGTGAGGGTGTTGAGAGCTTTGCATCTGTGAAGTGGACGATATGCTCACGTATTGTGCAAAGAGGTAGTTAATTATTCCTGCGGGAATTTTTGTGGACAATGCAATTGTACATGTCGCTCAAACCCTTAGCGAGTGTGCAGTAGCCATTGGAAACCATCAAACATTACATCACGCTTACAGACTGCACTCGGAGTGGCTGAGCCTTGGTTGGAGAAATGGCGTGTTAGAGTAAACGTCGACAAGTGCGAAGCTGTTCTGTTCACTAGAAGACCGAAGCAATTGCGCAAACACCTATACTGCAGACCAATAACCTTACATGCACGCCCAATACGTTTCGGTGAGAAAGTCAAACACCTCGGTGTCTGGCTGGACCGGAAATTACTCTGGGGGGACCACATACAACACATGACCAACCAAGCTAGCGCGAGGCTCAAACGGCTCTACCCTATGCTCAACAGGCGTATCACACTGAACAGAGGTGTGTCGAGGTCCATGTACATGGCACTTATCCGACCCCTGATGACGTACGCAGCTCCTGTCTGGGGATGCGCTGCGCCTACACGCCTGTGCCGTCTGCAGCTCATACAAAACAAAGTACTCAAAATCATTAGCAATGCTACACGATACACACGCATCGCGGACCTTCACCGGGAATACCGACTTGAGACTCTCACGGAGGTAATCCACAAACTCACCACAAGACAATACAGAAACTCCAGACACTCACAGAACCCGTTTCTTCTGAATCTGGCGAATTACGACCACAACCATATATGGGAACATAAAAGACCAAAAGACATACTTGTAAGGACCTAACATCTATGGTTAAGCATATGCAAACACCACGGTACAGGTGAGCCCCTGTTAGACACCATTACTGGATATCCAGCTGGAACACACTGCCGAATAACTGGCACCACGCAGGGAAGCCGTACCGTACACTGCATGCAGACAAGCTCCACATATCCACCACACAGAGAGATCATCTATGACCGATCTCACACTACTATGTAACGATCTTGATTGTTCCAGGAATGTAGCGGCTGCAGCAACTGGGATACATCGCCATCGCTTGCCACGGTAATGATGCATGATACCCACACTAACAAATCCAACCTTGCATGAACTATCGCAGCTAGTAAGCCACTACTGCTCTTACTATCCATACCACGGTCGGAGAGGTTTTTTTCCCATGGCACGAGCCATGGCACTTTTTTCCCTATGCTCTTCAAATCGCTACCCTCACTCGCATTTCGTCCACTATCTATCACCTGATGGACCGTGTTAATGCGTAGTCGTACCCAGTCGCACGGATAACATCACAGCCCAGCATCCTGTGATCCGCTTAGTAGATAACTAACATGTTGGCGGAGGTGACAGTAGAACTTTTGGTCTGGTCACCACATTGGTGCGGGCGTGGAGGGGCCCCATCTCTACCGCCATTACTTCGACATAGGGAACATTAGCGTTCTGAGGAACGCAAGAAAGTTGAGACTGAGTGAATTCAGTCAAGGTCAGAGTAGGGAATTAGCGTTTCAAATCCAGCATGAAGATAACGCCGTTGCAAGTCCCGATTGGTAAAGTACCATTGCACATTAGACCACAGTAAATGTTGAGTCGAGATTTTGTTCACTCCAACCAGAGCATGCTTTGACCATCGAATATCAAAAGCTAGGCTACTAACCTACCCTCACATTGAGTATATGAGAGTTTTTTCATTGCTTTAAAATGTAAATTTATTCTCCACCAACTTAGTGCATTGACCAGCTACAATATCATAGAAGTAAATTTAATAAATTATGATTTTTAAGCATTCATTCCTGTGATAACATTTTCATTTGTAGAGATAACAATTTAATAATTGACAATTCAATATGTCCAAGAGTTAAATATTTTGTTGTTGAGTGTTGAAAGTAATTTAACGTGATTGTTGTGTATCACTTGACCCCTGAAAGCACAGTTGATAAACTATATGTAGAATGAAAAAGGAAACAACTGTTCTGTCTTTCTAGAATAGATCCCAAACTTTCACTTTTAGCAATTCATGCATTCTACACTCCTGGAAATTGAAATAAGAACACCGTGAATTCATTGTCCCAGGAAGGGGAAACTTTATTGACACATTCCTGGGGTCAGATACATCACATGATCACACTGACAGAACCACAGGCACATAGACACAGGCAACAGAGCATGCACAATGTCGGCACTAGTACAGTGTATATCCACCTTTCGCAGCAATGCAGGCTGCTATTCTCCCATGGAGACAATCGTAGAGGTGCTGGATGTAGTCCTGTGGAACGGCTTGCCATGCCATTTCCACCTGTAGCCTCAGTTGGACCAGCGTTCGTGCTGGACGTGCAGACCGCGTGAGACGACGCTTCATCCAGTCCCAAACATGCTCAATGGGGGACAGATCTGGAGATCTTGCTGGTCAGGGTAGTTGACTTACTCCTTCTAGAGCACGTTGGGTGACACGGGATACATGCGGACGTGCATTGTCCTGTTGGAACAGCAAGTTCCCTTGCCGGTCTAGGAATGGTGGAACGATGGGTTCGATGACGGTTTGGATGTACCGTGCACTATTCAGTGTCCCCTCGACGATCACCAGAGGTGTACGGCCAGTGTAGGAGATCGCTCCCCACACCATGATGCCGGGTGTTGGCCCTGTGTGCCTCGGCCGTATGCAGTCCTGATTGTGGCGCTCACCTGCACGGCGCCAAACACGCATACGACCATCATTGGCACCAAGGCAGAAGCGACTCTCATCGCTGAAGACGACACGTCTCCATTCGTCCCTCCATTCACGCATGTCGCGACATCACTGGAGGCGGGCTGCACAATGTTGGGGCGTGAGCGGAAGACGGCCTAACGGTGTGCGGGACCGTAGCCCAGCTTCATGGAGACGGTTGCGAATGGTCCTCGCCGATACCCCAGGAGCAACAGTGTCCCTAATTTGCTGGGAAGTGGCGGTGCGGTCCCCTACGGCACTGCGTAGGATCCTACGGTCTTGGCGTGCATCCGTGCGTCGCTGCGGTCCGGTCCCAGGTCGACGGGCACGTGCACCTTCCGCCGACCACTGGCGACAACATCGATGTACTGTGGAGACCTCACGCCCCACGTGTTGAGCAATTCGGCGGTACGTCCACGCGGCCTCCCGCATGCCCACTATACGCCCTCGCTCAAAGTCCGTCAACTGCACATACGGTTCACGTCCACGCTGTCGCGGCATGCTACCAGTGTTAAAGACTGTGATGGAGCTGCGTATGCCACGGCAAACTGGCTGACACTGACGGCGGCGGTGCACAGATGCTGCGCAGCTAGCGCCATTCGACGGCCAACACCTCGGTTCCTGGTGTGTCCGCTGTGCCGTGCGTGTACAGCCCTCTCGCAGTGTCCGGAGCAAGTATGGTGGGTCTGACACACCGGTGTCAATGTGTTCTTTTTTCCATTTCCAGGAGTGTAGTTACGTGACAGCAGCATTTCTAATTAAATTGTTACAATTTGCACCTAATATTAGCTGCCTTACAGGGCCAGATTCATATTTATATAGAATATCTGTTTAACACCCTGGGCTTGAGATGACAGTTCAAATGTTTTATCCATTTGCATGCATATCTTACAGTGTGAGCCATAGCGCCATTGAGTTAGTAGACTGTCCTGTCTGGTGCCACTGCCTCAGGTGTAGTATCAACTATCCTTCTTGCAGCCCCATTGCCAATATCTATGACGGAGAGTTGGTGTATGTGGGTTTTGCCCTTAGAAGGTCCTTGCTCGCCAATATATGTACAGGGTTCGCTGGCCCAAGAGAGAAACACAAAGTTTGGGGATTGGCGGTAGTGTCGTGACAAGAGGTCGTCACGAGGTTCGAACTGCTGAAACCACGAGCTGCGCAAGGAGGGCCTGCGTAGAGCGAAGATGCCAGAGTACTTCACTGGGGTGAGCGTTGACTACAAGCAGCAGGCCAACATCCCGTTGGTTGGTTGGCAACATTTATATCGGACGACCGCTCGTGGCCTGGCTGCCTTCTTCTACCTTCTTTCATTGGCATCATTCAGTAACCACTGCGACGCACTGTGGATCCATAGAATTGCTTGCTGATAAAGGGGAATAACATTATGTACTCCTTGTGTTGATTTGTTTCTTTATCTACCTGCCCTTCTTATTATTTTTTGGTTTGTACCCGACGCTCAGAGTCGTAAATATAGTCAGTGGTATTGTACTAAGATACTAGTTATCATTAGGAAATTTGTCCGCTATTATATTCTCTTTCCTTTCTGGCTTGTATCCGATCATTAATGTTCTGATTAATCAACATTTGGTCGCAAATAAAGCCGAAACAATTGTAGTAAGGCACGGGTTGCCATTAAACAAAAGAGGGACCTTGTGGTTAGATTTAGCTGTTAAGCAGTTCAGTTCTTTTGTTGTAATTGCATTTCTCAGTCATTAGTTATCATATGAACAACCTATTGCACTAAGCTGTTCGTTTCTGTAGTTGAAAGACCGCGTCATTATTAGTGTATTTTCGCTGGATCTTGTGGGTACGCCGAGTGAGTCCTCTTGTAAAAAGTTCAAATGTGCGTGAAATCTTACGGGACTTAACTGCTAAGGTCATCAGTCCCTAAGCTTACACACTACTTAACCTAAATTATCCTAAGGACAAACACACACACACACACACACACACACACACACACACACACACACACACACACACACATGCCCGAGGGAGGACTCGAATCTCCTCCGGGACCAGCCGCACAGTCCATGACTGCAGCGCCTGAGACCGCTCGGCTAATCCCGCGCGGCTGTAATAAGTGTTCACAAGTGATGTTCTACGACGTTCCTTCAGAGCGATCTTAATAACTGACAATCAGTTTAACTTTGAAAATATTAACAGCCAACTGTCATCAGGGCTTTAGTCAAAATAAAATTGTTAGACGGGACTTGGGGATGCAGTCGCACCTTGGTTGTCGATTGAAATTAAGAGGTTACGTTGAAGTAAGTCTTTTCATTGTCATATTGTTTGCTATTCTGTGTAACCTATAAGCACAGGTGCGCATCTTAACCCCGAACCTTTCGACATACATCTTTCAAATTAAAGATTAACTCATCTGGTTTGAGTAATTTCATCACTATTGCCATCAATGGTGCTTATATAGTTTTCATGTGTTTGCAGAAGGGCATTTAATTAGACAGACTGTGTCCAGCGCGGTAGTTAACACCGCTGTTTCCTCCGATAACTTGCGGGCTCTAGGTCGGGTCGTCTTGCAATCATTGTCATATTGTTTGCTGTTTTGTAGTACAGCACTTCAGATTTCTTTTGCAGACATTAAAAGCTTATTCAACTTAAGGTTTAATGTCAAAAGAAGTTTGAAATTTTGTTAAGGAAAATTGTATGGTTAAATGCTTCGATTATATGTAAAATACAGTTTATATACTGTTAAATAAACAGGTTGTGTGAAAAGAAAGTTAAAAAATGATTCAAATGGATCTAAGCACTATGGGACTTAACATCTAAGGTCACCAGTCCCGTAGACTTAGGACTACTTGAACCTAAGTAACCTAGAGGCATGACACGCATCCATGCCCGAGGCAGGATTCGAACCTGCGACCGTAGCAGCCGCGCGGTTCCTGACTGAAGCGCATAGAACCGCTAGACCACAGTGACCAGCAAACAAAGTTATACTGGTGGGTCTTCTCCTCCACGTTTTCCTTAATTCCAGTAAGCACCACGTATCATAGTGTACTATGAATTGTGTCTGCGATGTGTAACCATAACTGCTGACAGTTGTCAACAATTGAGACATCTTGCAGACGGAATCCAAGAACAACGACCAGAAAGACTGCCTGAACTGATGTTACTCCATAGTAACTTCCACCTGTACTCTGCTAAACTAACAAAAGCACTATACAGGGGTTTTGTTGGTAAGTGATTCCACATCCACGTTATTCACCTGATCTTGCGCCCTCAGATTTTCACCGTTTCCGCTCTCTATCCAACAGCCTTCCAGCAACTTTCTTTCCGGATGAAAATACGCTTCAAACATGGCTCGACGAGTTCCTTGCCTCAAAATCACATGATTTCATAGTCGTGGATTCTAAAAGTTACCCCAGCGCTAACAGACTGTTGTAAATCGTGAAAGAGATATATTATTTATGTCTAAAGTTTCTGTTATGTGTATTTGTTGTGTTACTGAATATGTGAACAAACGCTACGAATTTATACACAAACCTGATACATCTCATCTCTCGAGCCGTGCTCTACGCGGTCCCCACGGCCGGACGCGCGCTGGCGAAGCCGGATGCATCGGCGTCAGTAGCTACCGACAATCACCAGGTCGCCCCGTTTACTGTAGCGCAGGTGTAGTTGCTCCGTTCGCCCTAGTCGCCAGAACGCTGTGTTTGCTGAATTTCGTCTTAACTGGACGCGGTGCTGCTTCCCTGATCTTGCTAAGATAATAGCCCACTCGCAAGGATGAGTTTGTCCCTGCTGCTTCCTCTAAGACCTCCAGAATTGGGAAGTTTGTGCTAAAATCCTGGTACGTTCGCATTACGTTGCAAGACTTGAGATACATAAATCAAGTGTACCACTTGTTGAATCGGCAACGATGTTCGAGGGTGCGCACTGTTTGTCCAATATATGTCTTGCCACGTCCGTAACCAATGGTCATCTTTAGCGTTCCCCAATAATTTCTTTGTTTCAGTAGGCGGGCGAAAGACAGTTCTTATTCACTGCCTCTTAGTACGCGCCCGATAGTTCGTGTAAGCGCGCTGGTGTACGGTAAAAAGGCAGAGGCTGTCTCTTGCTCGATGTCTTCGTCTGTCTGTACAGGTTGTACTTTATCTTATTGGGGGAGGGGGAGAGGAGGGGAGGGGGAGAGGAGGGGAGGGGGGAGGGGGGGGGGAATTGGAGAGTGGGCGCAGAGCCTGCCTGAGGGAGTAAAGGAGTTTGTTCCACCGACGAGGCCAGATGATGAAAGTGCCGTCCAATTAACGGAAAAAGCCAGTGGGTCTCCATGTTGATATCTTCAGGGATTCCTCCTCGAACTGCTCTATGTATAAATTCGCAATGATAGGCGAGAGTGGGCCGCCCTTAGGCAAATAATAGATCTGATGCAACCAGTCGTGAAGAAGTGAGAAAAGAACTCTTCAGTGGCGTCTCCACGTACGGTGAATGGAGCAACGACGATGGCCGAAAGCAGTCCTGCAGTTGTCGCCGCCAGGGAGGAGAACGTGCGGACGGCCGAGAATAACGTAGAGAACAAGAATAATTGGAATGATGAGGAAGAGCGGTCTGAATGCTGCCGAATAGGAATACAGGGCAACTACTGAAGAGCAGGGAAACGCTCGAAAGTGAAAGTACGTACACCTTCTTCTTCCTTGGCTGCCCGAACAACCCCGTGCGTTAGGACGCCGCTTCCGGAATTGGGGAAGGCACGCCGGCCCCAGGCCGAATCCAGCCGCCGGTGTGCCGACCATCTTCGATGTGATTTATAGGAAGTTTCCCACATTCCTCTAGGTAAATACTAAGCTGATACCCACGTCCCAGCTCAAGTTCCATAATTCACAAATATTTGGAAATTCCGTCTGGTGAAGGGGAGGGGAGAGGGGGGGAGCACAAATAGGGCATGTAACCACTCTCTACCAGTAACATTGTCAAATCCAGATTAGCATGCCGGTCGCGTGAAGATACGGGATACGGCCAGGATAAAAAAAGACTACATCCTTTTAATTGTTGTTGTTGTGTGTCCACGGACAGCTGCTGCAGCCACATCTACACTACTGGCCATTAAAATTGCTACACCACGAAGATGACGTGCTACAGACGCGAAATTTAACCAACAGGAAGAAGATGCTGTGATATGGAAATGATTAGCTTTTCAGAGCATTGACACAAGGTTGACGCCGGTGGCGACAGCTACAACTTGCTGACATGAGGAAAGTTTCCAACCAATTTCTCATACACAAACAGCAGTTAACCGGCGTTGCCCGGTGAAATGTTGTTTTGATGCCTCGTGTAAGGAGGAGAAATGCGTACCATTACGTTTCCGACTTTGGTAAAGGTCGGATTGTGGCCTATCGCGATTTCGGTTTATCGTATCGCGACATTGCTGCTCGCGTTTGTCGAGATCCAATGACTGTTAGCAGAATATGGAATCGGTGGGTTCAGGAGGGTAATACGGAACGCCGTGCTGGTTCCCAACGGCCTCGTATCACTAGCAGTCGAGATGACAGGCATCTTATCCGCATGGCTGTAACGGATCGTGCAGCCACGTCTCGATCACTGAGTCAACAGATGGGGACGTTTGCAAGACAACAACCATCTGCACGAACAGTTCGACGACGTTTGCAGCAGCATGGACTATCAGCTCTGAGACCATGGCTGCGGTTACCCTTGACGCTGCATCACAGACAGCAGCGCCTGCGATGGTGTACTCAACGACGAACCTGGGTCCACGAATGGCAAAACGTCATTTTTTCGGATGAATCCAGGCTCTGTTTTACAGCATCATGATGGTCGCATCCGTGTTTGGCGACATCGCGGTGAACGCTCATTGGAAGCGTGTATTCGTCATCGCCATACTGGCGTATCACCCGGCGTGATGATATGGGGTGCCATTGGTTACACGTCTCTGTCACCTCTTGTTCGCATTGACGGCACTTTGAACAGTGAACGTTTCATTTCAGATGTGTTACGACCCGTGGCTCTACCCTTCATTCGATTCCTGCGAAACCCTACATTTAAGCAGGATAATGCACGACCGAATGTTGCAGCTCCTGTACGGGCCTTTCTGGATGTAGAAAATGATCGACTGCTGCCCTGGCCAGCACATTCTCCAGATCTCTCACCAATTGAAAACGTCCGGTCAATGATGGCCGAGCAACTGGCTCGTCACAATACGCCAGTCACTACTCTTGATGAACTGTGGTATCCTGTTGAAGCTGCTTGGGCTGCTGTACCTGTACACGCCATCCAAGCTCTGTTTGACTCAAAGCCCAGGCGTATCAAGGCCGTTATTGCAGTCAGAGGTGATTGCTCTGGGTATTGATTTCTCAGGATCTATGCACCCAAATTGCATGAAAATGTAATCCCATGTCATTTCTAGTATAATATATTTGTCCAATGACTACCCGTTTATCATCAGCATTTCTACTTGGTGTCGCAGTTTTAATGGAATGTAGTGTATTTGAGCCTGCTTATAGTACAGGAGGCTCTATTTCCCTCCACAATTTTCGCATCCCACACTCCATTCCAACCAATGGCCTTGCCCCAGTGGCAATACCGGTTCCCGTCAGATCACCGAAGTTAAACTCTGTCGGACTTGGCCAGCAGTTGGAGGGTGATCGTAGCGCTTTTGGTAAACGGAGTACACTCAGATCCTGTGAGAGCAACTGAGGAGCTACTTGACTGAGACCTAGCAGCTCCGGTTTCGAAAAGACAACGGCTGGGATTGCGGTGTGCTGACCATATTCCCCTACATACCCGCATCTAGTGACGCCTATCGGCTGAGGATGACACGGTGGTCGATCGGTACCAATGGGCCTTCCGAGAACTGATCGGACAGAGTCACGCTTCTTTCCATCCTTTGTTACATCGGGATGTGTGCTGTGAGCCTGTCGCTTCTCTTAATCAGAATGTGCCATAAAGTTTTTTCTCTCCAACGCAGTTCAATACCTACTCATCAGTTATCCGGTCCACCCATCTAATCTTGAGTATTCTTTTGTAGCACTACATTTCAAATGTTTCTCTCCTTGCCTGTGATATTTGCGGTCTACGTTTCATTCCCGTATCAGGCTAACTGCAGGAAAGTACTTTGAGAAAATATTTCCTAACATTTAAATTTAATTTACTTTATAAAGTATTTCTCTTTTACTCAGGTGCTTTTCTTGTTGTTCCCAGTCAGCATTTTATGTCTTCCCTGCTTCGGCCGGCGTCAATTGTTTTACTGCTCAAATAGCAAAACTCACGTATTACTATTTTTAGCGTCAAATTCCGTAATCTAATTCTTTAGACCCGCTTGATTTAGTTCATTACACCGCATTACCCTTCTTCTACTCTTGCCGGCCGTTGTGGCCGTGCGGTTCTAGGCGCTTCAGTCTGGAACAGCTTGACCGCTAGGGTCGCATGTTCGAATCCTGCCTCGGGCATGGATGTGTGTGATGTCCTTAGGTTAGTTAGGTTTAACTAGTTCTAAGTTCTAGGGGACTGATGACCACAGGTGTTAAGTTCAAATGGCTCTGAGCACTATGGGACTCAACTGCTGTGGTCATCAGTCCCTAGAACTTAGAACTACTGAAACCTAACTAACCTAAGGACATCACACACATCCATGCCCGAGGCAGGATTCGAACCTGCGACCGTAGCAGTCGCACGGTTCCGGACTGAGCGCCTAGAACCGCGAGACCACCGCGGCCGGCAGGTGTTAAGTCCCATAGTGCTCAGAGCCATGTGAACCATTTGTTCTACTTTTCTTGAGATTCATCATAAGGCATCTTTCCAAGACAGTATCCAATCCTCTCAACAGATCGCCCAGTTCACTTACTTTCACTGAAAGGCTTACAACATCATCGGCAAGTTTCTGTGAACTCTAATTCCCATTCCAACTTTGTCCTTGGTATCCTATTCTGCTTTTCCAATATACGGATTGAATAACGTCATTTTCTCCCTTCCTTCTCATCTACTGCTACCCTTTCATGTCCAACAATTCTCTACTTCTGTGTAGTTCTTGTATAAGTTGAAAGTAACCTTTCGATTCCCATTCCAGCTCAGTCTCTGGTGTCCTATACTGCTTTTCCGATATACCAATTGAATAACGTCATTTTCTCACTTCCTTCTCAGATACTGCTACCGTTTGATGTACTTCGACTCTTTTCTAATTCTGTATAGTTCGAGTATAAGATGAAAATAACCTTTCTATTTCTGTATTTTATCCGTGCTATCTTAACGAATTGCAGGGGGTGTATCAACAAATGCTATAGAAGTAGGTTTATGTTTCTTGAAAATAAGTCCTAGGGCGAGTACGTTCTTGCATCTTTCCTAAATTTCTCCAGAACCGATACAAATCTTCCCCGATGTCGGCGTCTATCGGTCTTTCCATTCTTCTGCAAGTAATTTGAGCCAGTATTTCGCAACCATGTTTCATGAAACTGATGTTTCTGTAATATTAACCCCTATAAGCCCCTGCCTTCTATGGAGTTGGCGTTATTACGGTATCTGATCAGAGATATCTGGACACGTATTAGAGGACATAGTTTTGAGCGTGTCCATTCTTCGTCTTTATGAGGGCTTAAACTCTGTCGAGGACACTCTCAGCGAGGTATTTGAATGTCTTCTGAGGAATAGCAGCTCGTTCTTCCTCAAGGAACAGTATGACTTTGGACGTTATGTTCTGGAGAGAAGTTCACGTTCATACTCGCTCCAATGGTTTTCCACTGAATCAAGGTTGGGATTTTGGGCAGTCCAGTCCATTTCAGGAATGCTGCTATATGAAGGGCTTATTTCAATAGTGGTTACCAGTCCATTTTTGTTCATATTGAGAGTCCTAAAGTTAAATGAGCGCTGAAAAATCTGCAATTGAGGTACCAGAAATATTCAAGCATATGGTTTCTTGCTAGAGACGAACCTTTCTTTCTGTTTGTTTGCCCCATTAATTTCAGAAGCATTATAGACAGAAAAGTGGAGGTAATGGACTTGTACCACTATTGAAATAAGCCCTTCATATGACAAGGTGAATCGGCATGCCGATAAAAACCACCCATCGTCTCCAACTGTTCCTCTGCCGTACACAGTAGACAATGCTGTCAAATGTATCCATATCCATCCACACTTAGCGTGTACTTACACGCAATTAGGAGACCACACCCTAATCACAAAAAGCACCGCCGTACCGTAACACCAACTACTCCATACTTCACAAATGGTGCTACACATGATGGTTGGTAATCTTGTCCAGGCGTCCACCAAGCCCAAACCCTTTCACCGAATTGCTGCAGGATTTATCGTGAGTCATCACTCCAAATCTCTCGTGTCCAGTCGCCCACCGTGCAATGGCGTCGCTCTTTACATCACCTCAGACGTCGCTTTAAAATTGTTACAAAAATGTATTGTTTATGAGGAGCCGCACGGCCATTGTACTACAATTTTTAACTCCCTATGCACATTCATTGTGCTAGGTGGACTTCGAATAGCATTTTGGAACTTAAGAGTGATTCGTTCTTCTTCATGCGATATTTTACAACAGCTCTCCACAGTGTTCGGCGGTGTCCGTCCATCAGTACGTGAGATCTGGCTGGTCGTGGTATAGCTGTAGTTGTTTCTTCACATTTTCACTTCACGATTACATCACTAACTATCGACTTGGAATGCTTTAGGACTTTGAAATGTCCAAGATGGATTTGTTACTCACGTGACATCCAGTAACTAGTCTACGTTCGAAGTGAACCAGCTCCCCTTACCGACCAAGTCTACTGCTTCTTCTTCTTTGCCGACAGTCCAATATTCCCCGCCTCTTCTTATGCTGGCGTGACTCTCTTGACATCTATGGTCAATTCCTCGTTAAATAAGGGTGTCCCGATACTTTTGATCAGATAATGTATACCTTTGTTGACGAACGATGGTGTTTCGTCAGTGTTATTACCTTGCATTATCAGGTAAATAGTTTTGTTGTGGTGTGTTCTCCCGAGGACGTCTGAGGGAATGTCATGATGTCTTATTTCGACCTTGGTGTTCCAGTGCTATGTCAATTTGTTCTCATAGTATATGAACTGCTCGTCGGGTGTGGCCGTCTGACCTGTAAATACGCTACGAGGAGCAGCGTCAACCGCCGTGTCCCACGACGACAGTGGCGTGAGAGCTCCCAGCTGAACCGAGACGGAGGGCGCTGCTCATCATGTGAGAGACGTGCCCTCGTTGACCGCGCTCCAGCTGACATTTTATTTAAATTTGCGATTAATTGCGCGGGACAGATGGCGTAATGAGCGACTCGTCAGCACAGGAACGCTGCATTCCCGTTGGCCGGCACAATTGCCGTCCCTGGCTGCGTGCTATTTATGTCCCTCTCGTCGACGTCACTCCTGAGATCCGCGGCCCGCTGACGGATGGACTCGTAGCAGACACATACGCTGCGCGATGTACGCTGGGTAGTGCACTGTGAGTGTCTCTTGTAGTGAAGAGCCCCTGCAACGAGAAGGATACTGAGGTCGTGATTATTAGTACAGGGCGAGACAAGGTTCCGATGATATTGGAATCACACAGATCAATTTGTCGCCTTAATGTTCTGTCGAAGGTATTCAAAAAGACTATTGCTACGCGGGATGAGGCCTGCTCAGTGCGGATGTAAAATAGACAAGTTGACTTAAAAAGCACCTATACTTCGTTGGAACTGTAATCCTGTCACCTGAAATGGACTTCTTAAAAGTTAAAATTATAATTTTGGTATGGACTGCTGAATGAAACTAGCCCATTCTGACCTCGTTGTGTGCAGAATCGCTATCTGACTGAATATGCCTGCCGGAGTAGCCGAGCGATTCTAGGCGCTACAGTCTGGCACTGCCTCGGTCATGGATGCGTGTGATGTCCTCAGGTTAGTTAGGTTTAAGTAGTTATAAGTTCTAGGGGACTGATGACCTCAGAAGTTAATTCCCATACTCCTCAGAGCCATTTGGACCATTTTTGACTGAATATATTCTGAACACACACACACACATAGTAATAAAAATAACCTAGCTGAAAGAGTAGTAGACAGATAGGGGAGCAGAATTTGGTTGAGCGGTTCTCGTATCATACACTCTACCGGAATTAAAAATTCTGCTTTTAGAGCACAAAAAGGGCGCGTATGTCTTGGGCAGAGTTAGGGATGTAAAAGAAGGGGCAACTAACTTATTTGGCAGCTTCAAAGACATTTAAATAGAAACACCTTGACATATAGCCCCTTTTTAACAAGTTAGTGCTAGTAACAATGTCATATAAAATAATGCATCGCTTCAAGTAAAGTAGCATGATGAATGATGTCATTCCCCCCCCCCCCCCCCCCCCCCCCCCGCCAGGACCAAATCCACCTTCACAAAAGTTTCATCCCTCCACAAAAACCTTTTTACCTATTACATGCATGCTCTTCAGCCATATGATACTCGTATATATTGTCTACTATGGCAGGCGAATCTTCTGGATTTTGAGCACAGGATCAGGGGCCTCAACCTATAAATTACAACGTGCAGGTGTGCCAACACCTTCCAGCTAAGAAAGATCACAGTGTTAGGAAAGTAGGGTTAACTCGTTAGAAAGATATTTTGATTTAAATTTCTTTTTAATCTGCCAGGTAAGTCGGAAAACTAGTCCCCTCCTTTTACATCCCTAACTCTGTCCAGGACATATTCTCCCTTTTTGTGCTATAACAGAAGCATTTTTCTTTCTGGTTGCCAACTTTTACTGTACTGTGGCTTTAGACCGCCATAGCTTGGCAACCGACTGTAACCAGTCAATTGTAACGGGGACATTTCTTGACTGGCTGAAATATGCAGATGTTAAGCCTCTATTCAAGAAAGGGGATAAAGAGATACCATCGAACTACAGACCGATTTCACTTTTGCCAGCATTCTCAAAAATTTTAGAAAAAGTAACGTGCAGGTAGCTTCTCAACCATCTGACCACAAATAACACATTATCAAGAAAACAGTTTGGATTTCTGAAGGGTTCTGATATCGGGAAGGCTATTTACACCTACAGCGAAAATGTACTTAATTTATTAAATAACAAATTACAAGCAACAGGTATTTTCTGCGATTTGTCAAAGGCATTTGATTGTGTGAACCACAACATCCTTTTAAATAAATTAGAATTCTATGGTGTCACGGGCAGTGCTGTAAAATAGTTCAACTCATACCTCGCTAACAGGAAACAAAGGGTCTGAGTGCAAGAGCTTAGTGAGTTAAGTCATCTGTCTTCATCAGAATGGGAAGAAATTACATGTGGTGTCCTGCAAGGATCCATCTTAGGGCCATTGCTTTTTCTTGTGTACATTAATGATCTCTCATCAGTTACACCGCTAGAAGCAGAGTTCGTTTTGTTTGCAGATGACACAAGTATTGCAATAAAGAGTATGTCGAGTGTAGTTCTAGAAAGATCTGCTAGTGATATTTCCATGGATAATAATAAATGATTTAAAGCCAACTCACTGACATTAAACTTCGAAATGACTCACTATATACAATTCAGAACCTGTAAGAGGTTTCCGCCCAGCATATGCATTAAGTATGAAGAAGAGCAGATAGAAGAGGTTGACAGTCTTAAATTCCAGGGATTACAACTTGATAATAAATTCAGTTGGGAGGAGCACACCACAGAACTGCAGAAACGCCTTAACAAATCTGTATTTGCAATTCGAGTGTTAGCTGACATAGGCGATATAAAAATGAAAAAGCTTGCATACTTTGCCTACTTTCATTCCATAATGTCATATGGTATATTTTGGGGTAACTCTTCAAGCCAAACAAAAGTTCTCATAGTCCAAAAGCGTGTAATACGTATTATTGGTGGAGTTAATTCACGGACGTCCTGTAGAAACCTCTTCAGAGAATTGGGTACAGTAACTACTGCCTCTCACTATATTTACTCCTTAATGAAATTTGTCCTAAATAATATATGTCTTTTTCCAACCAACAGCTCAGTTCATACATACACTCCTGGAAATGGAAAAAAGAACACATTGACACTGGTGTGTCAGACCCACCATACTTGCTCCGGACACTGCGAGAGGGCTGTACAAGCAATGATCACACGCACGGCACAGCGGACACACCAGGAACCGCGGTGTTGGCCGTCCAATGGCGCTAGCTGCGCAGCATTTGTGCACCGCCGCCGTCAGTGTCAGTCAGTTTGCCGTGGCATACGGAGCTCCATCGCAGTCTTTAACACTGGTAGCATGCCGCGACAGCGTGGACGTGAACCGTATGTGCAGCTGGCGGACTTTGAGCGAGGGCATATAGTGGGCATGCGGGAGGCCGGGTGGACGTACCGCCGAATTGCTCAACACGTGGGGCGTGAGGTCTCCACAGTACATCGATGTTGTCCCCAGTGGTCGGCGGAAGGTGCACGTGCCCGTCGACCTGCCACCAGATCGCAGCGACGCACGGATGCACGCCAAGACCGTAGGATCCTACGCAGTACCGTAGGGGACCGCACCGCCACTTCCCAGCAAATTAGGGACACTGTTGCTCCTGGGGTATCGGTGAGGACCATTCGCAACCGTCTCCATGAAGCTGGGCTACGGTCCCGCACACCGTTAGGCCGTCTTCCGCTCACGCCCCAACATCGTGCAGCCCACCTCCAGTGGTGTCGCGACAGGCGTGAATGGAGGAATGAATGGAGACGTGTCGTCTTCAGCGATGAGAGTCGCTTCTGCCTTGGTGCCAATGATGGTCGTATGCGTGTTTGGCGCCGTGCAGGTGAGCGCCACAATCAGGACTGCATACGACCGAGGCACACAGGGCCAACACCCGGCATCATGGTGTGGGGAGCGATCTCCTACACTGGCCGTACACCTCTGGTGATCGTCGAGGGAACACTGAATAGTGCACGGTACATCCAAACCGTCATCGAACCCATCGTTCTACCATTCCTAGACCGGCAAGGGAACTTGCTGTTCCAACAGGACAATGCACGTCCGCATGTATCCCGTGCCACCCAACGTGCTCTAGAAGGTGTAAGTCAACTACCTTGGCCAGCAAGATCTCCGGATCTGTCCCCCATTGAGCATGTTTGCGACTGTATGAAGCGTCGTCTCACACGGTCTGCACGTCCAGCACGAACGCTGGTCCAACTGAGGCGCCAGGTGGAAATGGCATGGCAAGCCGTTCCACAGGACTACATCCAGCATCTCTACGATCGTCTCCATGGGAGAATAGCAGCCTGCATTGCTGCGAAAGGTAGATATACACTGTACTAGTGCCGACATTGTGCATGCTCTGTTGCCTGTGTCTATGTGCCTGTGGTTCTGTCAGTGTGATCATGTGATGTATCTGACCCCAGAAATGTGTCAATAAAGTTTCCCCATCCTGGGACAATGAATTCACGGTGTTCTTATTTCAATTTTCAGGAGTGTACAATACCAGAAACAAAAATGATATGCACAAGGACTTAAAGGCACTTACTTTAGCTCAAAAAGGGGTCGACTACTCAGGAACACTCATCTTCAATAATTTGCCAGCAAACATAAAAAAATTTAATTACAACTAAAGATCAGTTTAACAGGAGCCTGTAGGACTTACTAGTGGCCAACTCCTACTCCATTGACGAAATTTTTAATAGAAAAAATGAGGTATTGTATATATTCATACTATTAGTATTGTTATTTCAGCTTTAAAAAAATTGACATGTTCCACATCCACGAGGATCTCTTCAGCACGGATCTATGGAACGAAAAACTAATCTAATCATCTAATCTAATCCGATGTATATTTTTGTTGATTCGGTCGATGACTGATCCACTATAGGTTTTTTTTATTGCCTTTCCAACAATGTTGCTCATATCGTGGCAATGGATAAAGCTTGCACAAAAAAACAAGACGAACATTAATTACATGTATTTGTCTACCTTCTTATCATATTTTAACCGATTCGCCCAAGTCTGAAACATATGAGTGGCGAGCATGAAAAGACTTAAGTGTTTTTGCACGTGTAATCCGAATGAAGCTAGGTTTTTCATAGAAAGTTTACAATTTTATCGTAAGAATGCGTTTGTAATTTATTTGAATCACTTTAAATCGTTCCCGCGCTTTCGGTTCACACAAGAATTATTTTTACTTGCTATGTTTACGTCGGCTTTAAACAATCGTATTTCGATAATAGACAAAGATAACCTTTCGCGGGCAAGTGCTCTACCATCTGAGCCACCGAAGCACGTCTCACGCCCAGTACTCATAGCTTTACTTCTGCCAGCATCTCCAGTCGAGCTTCGGTAGCTCAGATGGTAGAGCACTTGCCCGTGAAAGGCAAAGGTCCCGAATTCAAGCCTCGGTCGGGCACACAGTTTCAATCTGCCAGGAAGTTTCATATCAGCGCACACTCCGCTGCAGAGTGAAAATCTCATTCTGGAGATAAAGATTACTTGGATAAAAAGAATTTCGTTTTGAGTTTATTCATTTATCTACGGTGGTGTAAAGTTTGTACTGATTCCTACCATTCAAATCTCACTTAATATACTGTAACGTAGCCATAGTTAGATGATCGAATGGCTAAAGAAATACACAGTTATGACTGTATTACAGTTATGACTGCAGCGATGCGTGCTTCGACCTCATACAGGGCTGTTGTTGAAACTCCAAGGATCGTTACGCCGACGTTCATCACGAGATAGAGTTGCAGTTTGGAATTTCACACAGGCAGTCCAGCTGGGACAGAATGTGCATTGACACTGGAGGCACTATACACAGGACAGAAAATGACAGAGATCATACTGAAACGTTGTCTGCAAGGATCTATACGTGGCCCACAGGTTTGGGATGTTACACTGAAACCATTACTACAGAAGTTACGTGACAGCGATAACGAAAGCGGAATGGAAGCATTTGCAAATCACGTGTTATTCTTCGAAAGAGGTGACATGAAAGGAATTAGAGAAGACAAGTGTAGTGCTGTAGTCCATGTAGTTGGAGGATGGTGCTGACATTTCAGATTGTCACTAGAAATCCTAAGTTGAAACTAAATGATGTAACAATTACAAAAAAGTGCATTATATTCGCGTGAGACAGCGTTATCGGGATCTGACAGAGTTTGAAACGGGCCTTATTGTGGTTCCTCATTTGGCCGGCTGGTCGAATCGTGTAACATCCGTATTTGTGGGGCATTCAGATGTGCCAGTAACCCCATCTTGAACTGCATGGGTACGTAACGGCAGGCATAGTTGTCGTTGAGGTTCCGGTCGACGACGTCTGAGCACTGCAAGGGAGGATCGCCATATTGTGCACCAAGCACATTTCGCAACTCCTTCACATTTTCGCCTGCCATCTCTCGCCATTGATCGGAACTAGCAGCAGGTTGGCTGGGAATTACCGTCCTATGGCTAGGGTGTCGTTAACACAACATAAGATGGTGTGTTGGAGTGGTGTCATGACTGGGAAGCGTGAACTGCTGAAGAATGGCTTCCCGCTGTATTCAGCGATGAATCGCGGTTCTGCACTGTCCCTTGTAGCCATCGACGGCGAGCATGATAGCAACCTGGGGAGAGGTCCCATTCTCCAATGTTTTGGAGGCACAGCGGAGTTACTCGTGGTGTCATGGTGCGGGGAGCTCTCGTATACGACTTCGTGTCAGGGCTGCCAGTGACTGAGGGAGCTCTGACTGCTCAACAGTACGTTACTGACATCTTGCATCCTGATGCGTCCTCATAATGTGTCATACGACAGTACTGTCGTGCCAGATTTCAACAGGTCAATGCTTTTCCATATATAACACTTGTCTGTATAAACTGTCTGCGTGAATTTGAGGTACCCACGTGGTCAGCAAGATCTCCAAAGGTAGCACTGATAAAAAATGTGTGGGACCAGCTCTGACGTCATCTCTGTCCCAATGCCACTATCCAGGATATGAGGGACCAGATTCAATAGATGAAGGCCATTTTGCTTAAAAAATGAGCATATATTCACGGTAGATGAGGTGCTGTCAGAGATCCCCTGCTGTACCTGCAGGTTAGTACAGATAGTTTTATTTGTGGAAAGGGGCCAAAATGAGTGGCTGTCAGTTGCACTCGAACATTCTACTTTATTCTTTTGACAAATATTACAAGAGTAAAGAAAACATTCAAAACAGAGCAAGCTAAACATTAATTTTTGAACTTAAGACTCAAAAACAGGAATTTGAATTTAAGGGACAGAAGGCCTTATCTTAAAACATTTATCTAAATTAGGTTGAAGGCCCAAACAATCTCACCTTAAGGGCAAAAAAACTTTGATTTAAAATCGGCTAAAAGCCATAGATAAACAAACACCAAGCACAAATAAGAAAAGGCAGTGCATCAAATGGTGCTCAGAAGTTTCCAAGGGTCGGCCTGGAATTCAAACACTAACGCTTGCTTAGGTGAGACAGGAAGTCGGCCCAACAATTCTCAATCTGACGGCAACCCAACCGACAGACGGTCAACGGACCAAGCAGCAGGGTAACTTCCGCTCCACCCAACCAGTACACCACATGGAGTTCAATGGAAGGACGCAGAAGGTATCGGAGCTCACGACGAATTACACATTCATCTGTCAAACTACACGCCAAGCTGGACAGCCACAACACGACGAAGTAAATACACTGCCTGAATTTACGTCAATGTCCAGGGCAGGTAACCGAAACGTAAATTGCCACAAGGCAGAAGATTCTGCTGGTGCACTTCAATTCAAAAACAATCAATTTAAGTTAAACTCCACAGGAGGGCGGCTAGAATTTCGCCAACTTGAAAACACACATGGGAATGTCCCAACAGCCCACAACGAAATTCAAACGACGCGATGTGAACAGTTGGGGCTGGCTGTTACATTAAGTGAGGACTGAACTTTTGTGTCCAGGATCGGAGAGCCACGGACCTCGTAGCAATGGGAACAGCCCCTCACACTCCGACCACGCGTGGACACCGTCAAAGGGCCCGGCCACACAATTGCCACGGAGACTTCCTCGCTGCCGGCACACGGCACAGCCAAAAACTGTAAGCGCGGGGCCAAAGATAGTACAAGGTTGCGAATATCGATACACGCTGCTGCTGCGACTCGCGGTGAGAGAGGATAACAGCCTAATCGCGATAACCGCAGGAGACTAAACGCAGAATAGCTACCATGGTTTAATGCAAAGCATAACATGAGCCAGCGACGGCTCAGTGTCACTTATCAAAGTGAGCTCATATGTCAAGTTCATTGTAAATTTGACTCGATTTAGTAAACACTGAAATAACATCACATACCCATTCAACCAGCCAAGCTTCATTCCTGAGGCAGTGTGTAGGTGTGGTCCTGTAGGCGAAAAGGCCACCGGATAGTAATTTACCAGAAGAATCTCAAAGAAGAATACTTTAGCCAGGGAGGACTTTGTTTACAAAGCTCTCGTTCGACTGATTCTTAAGTGTACTTAGCCGATCTGGTAGCCTCTTCACTTACTTTTCTTTTATTTTGGCTTCCCGTCATCACGATATAGCCATCCAATACACGTTCCACGAAGCTTCCTAGTAAAGAAAATATGTTGGTAAGGCATAGCTGAAGAATTATGCGACTGAAGACTCCCAGAAGCAGAACTAAGTACGTCGTTGTTACAGGGGAGACATCGTCAACAGCGAGCCTCAAGGGAATGTAAGAAGGCAACTGCTGTTGACAGTAATCCACTGTACACAGTGCATATTGAAGGTAAGTTCAACAGGAGAAAATTCTAGTCACTACCTTAAAAGACAACACTGGTCGCTTTGGAGCGTTGTTGATGGTACTGAACTGCTACCAGGAGACCAAGTGGATCTCCATTGCGGACGTAAGCTATTGCAGTGAAGTGGTGCGTACACACCTGTCTGTTGTATGGAAGCAGCGCAATCGCTTTTGTCGACGTGGAGAAGTGGCGGGATGGTAGAGAAGAGCTGCCGTCTTTGTATGTGCGTGTGACCACACTGTACATGAAGATGTGTGATTTCTTAGTGTATGAAAATCAGCAGTCCAACGTGTATGCACTGAATGGCGTACCACTCGACTCTATGTAAGACGGCGGAAGAGCAGTGGTGGTAAGAAGATCCAAATAGCGCACTGTGAGATTTAGGTGGATTGCGGTTTGGACTGAGGGTTGTGCAAAAGTTGGGCTGAATTTAACAATTATATTATTAAACAAAATCTTCAAATAACAGAGCAGTTGACCACTTACGGTAAAACAATATATATATTTTTTCTGTACCTTGAATGAACTTTAACGATGGCTAAATAACCAACTGCATTATTATTCTCATAATGATGATTATGATGATGATGATCGTATGACATTGATGGGCGGGAGTTCCCAGCTGGGGAAGTTCGGCTGTCCAGTTGCAACTCTTTTCAACTGACGCCACATTGGGCGACTTGTGTGTCGATGATGATGAACTGATGATGAGGATAACACCCACTCACCGTGTAAGAAGGCTGTTTAGGTTTTTATGTTGGTAATGTCACGTAGCGTTCTCGTATGAAACGTCCTCTTAGAAAAATTATGAATGACAGTGCTGGTAAGACCCTTACTTTATTTGATTTTAAAACAGCTGAGCAGAACTGAACGTACTCAGACATTTCGCTCCTTACTTATTCTGATCAACACTAAACTGACACACAATAATTTTAGCGCAACGCAATCTGACTTTCAATAATCCCTTCAAAAGAATGGCCCTGACTAACAATAACCTATACCTTTCATGAATGACTTACCTCACAAATATCTTTGTTACTCGAACTACTGCAATACAGCGAGCGCCAATACTGTCAGATAAATAAAAGATTCTAACTAATGAAGGCACTAACTACTGATAGGCATAGTTAGCAAATGAAAGATTTTGATAGAGAACAAACAATGTATTTACCTTAATAGTGTTCCATGATATCCAATATTACAGATTTACTCTTTCTGATGGACACACGTCCAGATCGTCCGCTCTCAAAATTCTGCCATCTGCCTCCCCACATCTACCACTGCTGGCGGCTCACCTCCAACTGCGCAACGCTACGCGCTGTTCACATCCATCTGCCCACTGTGATGTCCGTAATTAAAAAAAAAGGAGGGTAGTAATTTTTTTGTTTTTTGTTTTGTTGAAAAGAAAGAAAGAAAAAAGGGTGAATAAAGGTGAAGGGAAGTGGTTCTATTTTTACTGGAATGAACTTATTGATGGACATCACAAAAATTTATTTTACCTATATTTTTTTTTTTTACTCATCGAAGAAGACAACACAACACATATAAAAGAAATCATCACACTAATATTATCCACAGAATGATCGTTTCACAAGACACTTTCTAGCTCGACTGACTCTTAAGACTGAACAAGACTCGACTGACTCTACTCTCTCTCTGGACCACAGCCTCTTCACGTCCCTCTGGACCAGAGATTTCAACTGTGATTAGCACGCCGATTATTTAATTAATCGTACAGCCGCTGGGCGCGCGCTTGGCGCGTCATTTAAATGGGGTTAAACGCACACCGTGAGAGGCGTGGGCTAGCGGTGTCTTACAGGTATCGCCACACCACCACTACAATAGCGAATATTCCAACAATGCCAACCAGCCACAGACTGTACAGCACAGCCAGTTATTTTCATACAGAGCGCTACGTGACATTACCAACATAAAAACCTAAACAGCCGTACAGGGAAAATCTCCGACCCAGCCGGGAAACGAAACTGGCCCCGCTGCACGGCAGTCAGAAGCGCTGAACACTCAGCCTCATAGGGAGCACTATGCTTACAATAATAATAATAGTAATCAAAACAGAACGAATTCAGAGAACGAATTCCGTTCTTGCCTTATAGACGATAACCGGGCATCAGCATAAACAATTTATGATTCCTGGCATTCTACCATAACCAGCAACATTAACTGTAAAACTTATGACCCAAAGAATACTTAACCTCGACTGGGATCAGTAACACAACCTCTATTTCACTTTGATCGACTATTACTACTGTAATCAGAAAACTAAGACACCAAGTACCGACCTCATTACTGCCACGCTTGTGTCTGAATATCTTTATTACAGTATCATATGTGACAGCTCATGCACATAAAGGGAATAACAACACAAAATCTTAAAGCAACAGGAACAAACCACTGGTTCAAAAACATAAAATCAATAACACAATAAACTCTTAAAACCACTGGAGTAAACAACTTACTTACATTCACATAATAACAGAAATGAAAGAAAACGTACAAGGCGAAATCCAGGCACTCACTTAGGATAACGCTATCTATTGTATGCGTATATAGAAAAACAGAAATACAAAAAATTTACAGACTTCACAAATTTAAAGGCCTACGTTTCATCTCTCTGAAGTATAATGCATGCGGGCTCAGTTAGTGAACTTACGCAACCGCTCCGATGTGTCACCCATACGGTGAAAGATAACATAAGTCGATGAAACAATAATGAATAATGACGATAGTTTACTTACACGTATGACTGGTGGCGTCGCGAAGTCATCAGATTTTTGTTCGAGTATGTTATATCTGGATCTTCTAGGCAGAAATAAATAAAAAAACAATTGGATTGTTTCAAGATTAATCATTTATCATAAGTCGCTTAAGTTCCATAAATGCCACGTCAAAAGGTATGAAACGATTCATTTCTCTCCTGCGTGCATGTAAATTCATAAATTTGTGTCTTTTTCAAAATGAGCCTCTCGTGTTGAACTAATTTTAACTTGATTGTAGTACGCTGGTTGAATTTATTGCCGAACAGCAGTCTGACAAAAGGTAAGGGAGATGAAAAATCTGAAAAACGATGCCGGCAACATCTGCTGGTAGCCGACAAAGCAGACGCTGCAAGGATAATGAGCAGAGGAGATGAGCAAAATAAAATGAAGAATTTACTCCCGGCCGCTAGTAAAAATAGCTCGAGAAAGACATCACAGCCAGGATTCTCAAAATAACGAATAGCGTCATCAGTTTCTTCGGAAAGTAAAAGAAGTTTTCTTAGACAGGTGCTTTGGTACGAAGATTATGTAGCGTCCCGAAAATGCGTAAACAAAATGCCTGTAGTTTTCTCAGAGAAACCGAGAGTGTTACGGAATCAACTGTTTACTAGATCGCCAAACGCACATCCACATATCAGTATCATGACACAGAAATACAAAAAGAAGACTGTGCACTTTATTTGAAAACTGAAAGTACTTGACTACAGTCTCAGTAATATTTTAATTCATTCTGACGTTGTTTTTTCTCTCAAGACGCTTAGCGTAGGAAAGGCTTTGGTAAATAAAATACGTTCTTCCATAGGATATAAATACAACAAATTTTTCTTTCTGTAATCTGGACACGACGTACGCACAATCGAATAAAGAGTGCTGCGAACAAACTGACACCGAAAGTCGGTACAATATACGGCGTGGATAACATTGAAAAACCAGCCCTTGGGACTGCAGGTATATCTCAAGATAATTCTATTAAGTGGGCCGTACATTCATAGCACATGCTCATACCGAGGAGGAACTCAGTTTCTTTATTACACCGAAAAAGATTAAATTCATGGATGTATATCTCAGCGAAGTAAATCAATGGTATTCTGTCTTTTAGATAATATTAACAAAATGCAGAGAAAGATTCTTGAAACGACCAATTAACGGAAAGACTATAAGGGGAGACAGTTAGTTACATAACTATTGAAAGCACCATTAAAGGCATAAAGGGCTAATGAATTACTTGCTTCACGCTAATACAAAATGGATCAGCCAGAAACACTGCGTGAAGAGAACAGAGCAAGCAACCACTACATCACACACCTAGGAAAACTGCTTTTATTACAAGCAAAAAAGAACCTAAAGTTGTTATTATAAATAACGTGATAGATCACATTGGGGTAGCTTTGGAAAAGTATAAGATGAAGTCAGTATTTTAAACAACAAAAAAATCTACATGTCTATTTAAAATGTGACAGAGAGTTCTGGTTGGTACAGGATATTCTTATATTTCTGCAGATTTTTGTTGCGACCACATGGCCCGAAGAAAGTAAAAGAAACCGCCATTTTGCTGGTATAAACATGTAGCCGTCGTCGGTGAGACTTCTCAATAAGGAGCAAAAGTTAGTACTCCGGACCTATAGATTAATCCATTAATTCAGATTCCATTTTTCTTTGTTAAAGAATAGCAATAAAAATGCGACAGATTGAGAGGGCATTAGAATGAACTGTCTCTTAACGAAATATAAACAAAGTTAAAAACTCCTGTAGACGACAATATTATAACAGCGCTCAAGAAACGTCGACAGACAAGAACAGCGAACAGTTTGTGCGTCATCAAAAAAGAGTACTTCGCAGCCCTTGCTGTAACGGTTAGAATACTGCAGTGACCTGTCGTTCTTTACGTTTTTTGCACACTGCGGACTGGTTAGCATGCTCTCGCTTGGTCCTTTCTTGAAAAATTCCAATCATTGTGTTCAGTAAGTTAAAATCTGCCTCATCGCACAGTGTCTCATAGACACCTCAGCTTCTTTTTCCCTTCTGCTGCCAAGGTTGAACCGTGCTGCAGCTCTTGTTGGTGCTGTTTGTAGGTTTCCACCCTCTGTTGGGGGCCAGACGGTATCGTTAGTTGGCATGGTTGCGGTTGTTTAAAAAATGGTTCAAATGGCTCTGAGCACTATGGGACTTAACATCTATGGTCATCAATCCCCTAGAACTTAGAACTACTTAAACCTGTCTCGCGGTTCTAGGCGCGCAGTCCGGAACCGTGCGACTGCTACGGTCGCAGGTTCGTATCCTGCTTCGGGCATGGATGTGTGTGATGTCTTTAGGTTAGTTAGGTTTAAGTAGTTCTAAGTTCTAGGGGACTAATGACCACAGCAGTTGAGTCCCATAGTGCTCAGAGCCATTTGAACCATTTTTTTTTTTTTTGAACTACTTAAACCTAACTAACCTAAGGACAACACACAACACCCAGTCATCACGAGGCAGAGAAAATCCCTGACTCCGCCGGGAATCGAACCCGCGAACCCGGGCGCGGGAAGCGAGAACGCTACCGCACGACCACGAGATGTGGGCGGCGGTTGTTTGTCTTTTCTCGTGTTGACTGGCACCACTCGGTTTGGTTCAAATGGCTCTGAGCACTATGGGACTCAACTGCTGAGGTCATCAGTCCCCTAGAACTTAGAACTACTTAAACCTAACTAACCTAAGGACATCACACACATCCATGCCCGAGGCAGGATTCGAACCTGCGACCGTAGCAGTCGCACGGTTCCGGACTGCGCGCCTAGAACCGCGAGACCACCGCGGCCGGCCCACTCGGTTTCGCATACAATGCCTGTCCGCCAGTGGCAGCAGCGGCGGTTATCGATATGTAGTCAATGTTGCTCTATCTTTGGGGCGATGTCGTTGTGTGTCCGTGTCATGTGAGTCTGCCAGTTCCGTTGGGGACTCAGGAGGAGCCAGGTCTGCGCAGGCGGTACTGCTGCCGGCGAGCATGGACTGCCGGATGGAAGGGCTGTAGTCACGACGGTGCACGACCTCGACGTAAACCGAATCCTGCAAGCCTTGAGTGCATTTCAGTTCAAGTAGGGAAACCTCCACCAATGTGAGATTTCGCGATTCTCCGGTGTTTTGGGTTCCTGTTGTTGCTCGTAGTGTTGCTGAGGCGAAGAGCAGCGAACGGAGTGCTTTGGGAAGGCGTATCTGATTAGCTTTCCTGGATTTCTAATTACTATTTACTACCTTCAACTTGTTGCAATTTGTTAAGTTCAACCAACGGTATTTTTCCTGCCTGGTGACCGCTAACGCCCCATTTATGTGCCCTGAGAGGCTGGTGTACGTAACGGCAGTGTACGTTTCCTCGCCTTGCCGCTGATGTCTGGTAAGGTCTGTAGTTTTGACAGTTTTCTTGATTGTAGGTCGGTTGTTGATTCTTCTACCTTGGTCGTAGTGATTCCTTTCACGTTCCGGGCGCTCTGAGCACAGTATTCTGGGAACGTAGTGCACACCGCCAGTTCCGGCTTTGGTGTAATTTCCATCATTGCATTTGGTTTTTCAGACCTCAGGTAGCTTCAGCAAGATTATCATTAGTCATTCGTTAGACTGCCCCTAGTCTGAGTTACCATCTTGTGAAGTGAATGCAACTCTTGGCTGCCTATCTCATTGTTCGCGAAAGTGTTTTTGGCGGACCTTCTCAGAGGTCGATTCCTGGAGCAGCTCTGTGATTGGTCCTTGTGTCTTATTATTGTATTTGCTGTTTTACAGTATGTTTTTAAATTTTTTAATATAATTTCCATCTTTAACGTTACAGCCGGTTTTTTTAAATAGTTGTGTTACCAATTTTTCCATCATTTTGTCTCACCCGTTCGATGATCAGTTGCTTGTCCTTATAAATTAAACTTGATATTGTATTTGCTGTTTTACTATATGGTTTTACATTTTTATATAATTGCTGTTCTTGGCGTTTAAGACCTTCAGCCATAACTGTGGTTACTTGTCTTAAAATTCTATTGTGATCACACTGATAAACTGTAACGCACTGAAAGCACTATTAGTTACACTGTTGTTTATTCTTTCAATAATAACTTGTGAAATCTTTATTTATTGCTGAGTCTGGAATTAATGTTTTTAATAAATGTGTATAACTGCAAAAGGGAACCAATAGTAACTGATTACGGCCTCGTCCACAATCATAACCGAATCCTGCCTTCCTTGACTACCAGGTTTCAAAGATTTCGTTCACTGGATATTGCACTAAGGTTTGACCGGCTCGAATTGTTGTTCCGCTATTTCAGATAGGCCACTCTCCTCTGGATATCTATCACGTCCTGTCAAATCGTAGACAAACGCAGAGGTTGCCTCTATATGACCCAACTAGAGGTCCTCCCTGACATATCGAAATAAATAATTCGTGTATTTTTTGTGGTATACTCGGAAGGAAAAACAAAGCGAGTAAACAGTAAAAGACATGACCACCAAGAAGTTACAATATTACCGACAGGTCAAGTTAATCACATCATACTTCGTTTTTAGGATGAATAACTGACATCATATACAGTGAAACATTAGGCATTGTTCGAAGCTTTCTAAATTATTTTTTAAACAACATGTATTGCGTCTATGAAAAGGCATTTTACTGTAGTAGCGGGTATTAAGTTCCACATAAAATAGTCCTGATTAAAGATACCCACTTACTAAGTGAATAAAGCGACAACAGATAACGCTAATACCGCTCTTCATATATGATTCGATACAGATAGACATATTTAGCGGAATGGATATTCTTTGACGTCTAAAATGATTTACTGCTATTAAGTGAGCAAATTTCTCATCACTGGTTTTCGTTAGCATCATGTATATTACACCTAGTGGGTCAGAGTTGTGCCATAATTGCGAACTCAATTACGGTTTATAATACTTGTTTGTTAGTATCTGGAAATACATCATTCCCACAAAACATTATACCAGTGCGGTGAAATAACTGCTATTCTGGGTTTCTCGAGGCGTGCTTACCTTCTGGAATATCAAAACAATTTATTAAAGTAATAGAAATCTTTTCTGTCAGTGTAATTCATATGACCTTAGAAGCAGTTATCATTGAACAAATGATTGAGCCGAAAGCACAAGACAATTACTGTTACTATTCCTGTGTAAGGCGTTAGTGTAAGGCCTTATAGTTACTCACTGCAGCCACCATGAAAAGGTATATTTAATTTAATTAATTTGATAAAAAGAATGAAATGCAAATAAAGATATGGGATTCCCATTTAACGTGTGATTATTAAACCCCAAAGAATACAAGTCTTTTACTTGGAACTATAAGATTCAGTTTACATGAATCACGTGGTAGGCATGCCAGTTGTCAAACAAAAACCTACTCTTCAGGACAGTCGTGAATCCTTTGGTGAATGAAATATCGGATAAACTCGATTACGAATCAGATATCTCATGCAAACAGAACGGAAACTGCACCACAGTAATTGTGATCACAAAAACCTCTATGCTGTTCATTATGCTTCCGTACCCAAGGATTATTACTTTTTCAATACGGCTCACCAAGTTCGAAGTTATGTAGAAACATCAGCTTGTCATCCAGAGTAGGTACATGAAGGAACATTATGTGCAGTTCTCAGTATCACGTCACGAATACAAACTGCAGAAACTTGGTTTCCAGCAATGCGAACCCCCGCCCTCCGTGACTATCGGGGTTATTATAAGAACTGGGCAGCTTCTAAATGGGTGTATGATGGTGTCTGCATCTATGTCCTTCACTCTCTTCACAGCGAGTCTGTCCCTCTACAAACAGCTTTAGAGGCTGTCGCTGTTCGGGTGTGGACGCCACAGTCTTTACCTTCCACCGGATGGTGATGTCACGCAGCATGTCCTGGCTGCGCTGATAGCCCAATTGCCGTCACCTTCCTTGTTACTGGGCGGCTTCAACGCCCATAACCCTCTGTGGAGTGGGTCAGTGCCAACAGGTCGAGGGCCACCGTTGAGCATGTATTGGCACAGCTCGATCTTTCCATTTTAAATGATGGTGCCTACACATATTTTATTGTGGCGCATAGCGCGTACTCCGCCATCGACCTTTAGATCTACAGCCCTAGCCTCTTACCCTCTGTCCAGTGGAGTGTGCATGACAACCTATGTGGCAGTGACCACTTTCCGATCTTACTGTCACGGCCACAACGACACTCTTCTGGGCGCCCTAGCAGATGGGCTCTGAATAAGGCTGACTGGGACTTCTTCTCCTCCATTGGCGCTATTGAGCCTCTCTCTAATGACGCGATTGATGCGGTGGTTCACTCGGTCACCACCGGCATCGTTACTGCCGCAGAATCTGCCATTCCCCGTTCTTCTGGGTCCCCTCGGCGGCGGACTGAGCTTTGGTGGTCACCTGCGATAACCGAGCCGATTAAAGATCGCCGGCGGGCGCTCCAGCGTCACAAGCGGCATCCATCTTTAGAAAACCTCGTCGCCCTTAAACGACTCCGTGCCCGGGCCCGCCGCATCATTCGCCAACACAAGCAGTATGTGTCCACCATTGGCCTCCATGTCTCTCCATCGCAGGTCTGGGCCAAGATTCGACGCCTCTATGGCTATTGGACCCCTGTTAGGGTCCCTGCGCTCTCACTGAATGGAGCAGTTTGTACTAACTCCGACGCAATTGCCAATCGCTTGGCAGAGCATTTTGCTCTGAGTTCCGCTTCTGCGAATTAACCACTGGCCTTCCGCTCCATTAAAGAGTGGATGGAACGTCGGAGCCTCTCATTTCGCACCCACCATCCTGAATCCTACAACGTTCCATTCAGTGAGTGGGAATTTTACAGTGCCGTAGTCGCTTTACCTGATACCGCTCCTGGGCCAGATCGCATCCACTGTCAGATGCTGAAACACCTTTCAGTGGACTGCTAGCGACGCCACCTCGACCTTTTTTGAAACCTGGCAAGAACCCTTTTGAGGTGGACAGCTACCGCCCCATAAGTGTCACCAACGTTCTTTGCAAGTTGCTCGAACGGATGGTGAGCCGGCAGTTGAGTTGGGTACTGGAGTCCCGGGGCCTCCTGGCTCCGTCTCAGGGTGGGTTCCAAAAGGCCGCTCTGCCGCCGACAGTCTGGTGAGCCTGGAGTCCTTCATCCGTACGGCCTTTGCCCGCCGTCAGCAACACATCGCCGTCTTTTTTGACATGCGGAAGGCGTACGATACGACGTGGCGCCGTCACATCCTCTCAACACTTCATGATTGGGGTCTTTGGGGTCCGCTGCCGATTTTCATACGCAAATTTCTGTCGCATCGCACCTTCCGGCCTCCCATAGTTCCTCCCAAGATCAGGAGAACGGGATACCACAGGGATCAGTCTTAAGTGTCTGCCTGTTTTTAATTGCAATTAACGGGCTCGCTGCGGTGGTGGGAACGTCTGTCTCCGCTTCGTTGTATGCTGACGACTTCTGCCTCTACTATAGCTCCATTGGCATTGCCGCTGCTGAAAGTCAGCTGCAGGGCGCTATCCGTAAGGCGCAGTCCTGTAGCGCATGGTTTTCAGTTTTCGGGTGCCAAGACCTGTATTATGCATTTCTGCCGGCGACGCACTCTTCACCCGGAGCCGCGGCTTTATCTTGACGGCGAACTTCTTGCTGTGGTGGAGTCACATAAGTTTTTGGATGTGGCTTTTGATGCCCAGTTGACTTGGCTACCTCATATTCGGCAGCTTAAACAGATGTGTTGGCGGCATCTAAATGCTCTGCGTTGCTTGAGCCACACCAGCTGGGGTGCCGACCGATCTACCCTCTTACGGCTCTACCAGGCGTTAATCCAGTCCCGTCTGGATTATGGGAGCCTGGCTTATGGTTCAGCATCCCCTTCGGCGTTGTGGGTGCTGGACCCAATCTTTCACAATGGGATCCGACTTGCCACTGGAGCTTTCCGGACCAGCCCTGTGAGCAGCTTACTTGTAGAGGCAGGTGTCCCTCCACTGCAGTTACGGCGCCAACGTTTACTGGCCGCTTATGCTGCCCATGTTTTTAGCTTGCCCGGGAATCCAAACTATCGTCGTCTGTTCCCACAGTCGGTCGGCCATCTCCCAGAACGTCGGCCCCGGTCGGGTTGTCCGATCGCGGTCCGAGTCAGAGAGCTTCTCTCAGGGCTTGAGGTTTTACCTCTTCCACCTCCTTTCCGGGTCGCTCTGCGTACACCCCCGTGGTGCGTGCCCCGCCCTTGCCTTCGGCTCGGATTGGCACATGGCCCGATGGACTCAGTCCCTCCGGAGGCCTTCCGCCGCCTCTTTCTACCACTCCTTACCACGTATCGGGACTCTGGCGTTGTTTATATTGACCGTTCGATGGTTGCTGGTCGTGTCGGTTATGCTCTGACTCTAGGGGACCACTACGAATAACATTCCTTGCCGGCTGGCTGCAGCGTTTTCGTTGCTGAGCTGGTCGCCATCTTTCGTGCCCTAGAGTATATCCGCTCCTGCTCAGGTGAGTCCTTCGTTATCTGTAGCGACTCCCTGAGCAGTTTACGAGCTATCGACCAGTGCTTCCCTCGTTCTCGTCTGGTGATAGCTGTCCAGGAGTCCCTGCATACTCTTGCCCGCTGCGGCCGCTCTGTGGTCTTTGTGTGGACCCCTGGTCATGTGGGCATCCCGGGCAATGAACATGTTCACCACCTGGCCAAACAGGCCACCAGTGAACCGACTTTGGATATTGGCTTTCGGAGACTGATTTGCGAGCTGTCTTACGCCGCAAAGTTTTCGAACTTTGGGACACTGCCTTCACCAAACAAACTTCGGGCCATCAAGGAGAATACCGGTGTGTGGCGCTCGCAAGGAGTCTGTTGTCCTCTGCCGGCTGCGCATCGGGCATACAAGGATAACGCACGGCCACTTATTGCGACGTGAGGAGCCACATTTACGCCACATTTTGTTGGAGTGTCCGCTTTTAGCTGTGCTCAGGCAGTTATTCGCACTGCCTGACACGCTCCCTGCCCTTTTAACCAATGACACTGCCATAGCAGGCTTAATTTAGCGTTTTATTCGGTCAGGGTGTTTTTATCACTTAATCTCAATGTTTGGTATGTTTTTTTATGTTGAGTCTGGCCTTTGGTCTACGATTTTAGATTGAGTTTTTAATGTGTTTCTCGGTGGTTGGCTTTTCCTTTTTTTCTCTATAGTCGGCCAACCACCGTCACACTCTGTGCGATTTTAATTCGTTTTGTCTGGTCTTTGTCTAAGTTTCTCTTGTCCTGTGTCGTCTGTCATCTTTTCCTTGTTCGCTTTTATTCTGTGTGGGTGTTTTTAAGTTTTGGAAAAAGGGACCGATGACCGTAGGAGTCTGGTCCCTTTAATCCCCCAAACCAACAAACCAACCAACAAACTGTAGACTGCTCTCATACATCGCTCTACAACTTTCACAGTACAATTCAATGTAGCTAAACCAGTTAGCAGACTATATGGCACATAAGCAAAACCAAAATTTCATTCTAGAATAGATTCGAACGTAATACAATAAAGAAGAGAGCACTGTTGTGCTTTAAACTTTTTTAAGTCATGAGGGCCATAACAGCAACCTCATTTCTCATTGGCTAAGCCACTCTCACCACAAATACCTTGGTCAAGACAAACTAGTGTACCAGGAACATCAGTGAGTATATGGAAAACTGATGAGTAGGAGAAGACATGACAGAAAAGGCTGCTCACTGGTAATAGATACATAAAACATAATATATGGAAGTTGGCAAGTTATAAGACAACTTTCAGCGTATTCCCCTGTTACTGGAGAGCAGAGTTATTAGCAGACCACATTTCAAGCTGATGGTGTAAACCATTCAAATAAACAGAAATGCAGTTCTCATTCTCGTTCAAAATACTTTCACGTAAAAACTGAGTGTATTAAAATAAAACTAAAGACACATGAACATCAGTCTGTCAAGATCACACGGATGTGTTAGTCTCTAACTAAGTTAAATACTGCTCAACAAATAAAAGTTATTTGCACTGAAGATGTGACTATGATGTAGTTTAAATAGCCTTACATTAATACAGAAGTTATAAACATATTATCCATTTTAAAAAATGTCGGTAATATTTTCGAATATGGCCTCACTACAAGTGCAATGAACACACAAATATTTGTGAGCAACCTAGTATAACGTACAAAAGACATACAAAAAATAGCAAATAGAAAGGTGTAGGAAATTATCTTAATGATCCAGATGGATATACAAGTAGGTGTCAGCATATCTGATCAATGTACAAAATCTCAAATTTTAAAAAAAAGTAGTAAATCATTTTATGAGATGGCCTCCCTATGGCCTTGATGAACACGCAAAAGGGTGTGGGCGTACTTGATTAATGTCCAGAGCTATACAACAATTATCAAATAGAAAAGAGGAGGAAAGTTTTTAAAATATGACCTCTCGATGCCTTGATGAAAATATGCATGGAGTCCTGATAGTCTCTGGAATCCTCTATTATACCCATCCAAAAAATTAATTACAGGGTTATCGTCTGAGATAAGGACACTCAAATGTCACTGCACAACGTACTCAAAGTGTTTTTTGATTAAATACAACAAGATGAAGTTACATCTATCTCACTACCATGCTGGTTATATGAAGGAGTACACATCACAAATTACTACCTGATTGTGGCTGTTCATAACGACAAAAATTCATTCGTTGCATTACTTACTGAGCAGAGGTGAAATTATAACTGTCATGTTTTACACGCAACAGAGTTATTTTGCCTCCTTCTCTCATGTTCTGGAGATGGCCTCAATTTTTACCTCCCCCTTATGCAGTCATATTTTTACGCTTATAATTTTAAAACAAGCGTAATTATGTGGACTACCACTATTCTTAAACCCAAAAAATGATTTACCGCTGATAGAGCACTCCACTACTATGGTACAGTGATAAAACTATTCATTGATTCATTGATAATGTAGGAAATGATAGTTTGTTCCATACTGTAAGGATAACATGGTAAGTTTCAGACAGACACAATTAAAACACACCTTCACAAAGCTTTCTGTCTCAGTCTTTGTTGGAAAAAGAGAAACACAAATCATTCATTTGCCCAAGCAAGCATATATCAGGTACACATGACCGTCAGCTCTGTCAGCTCTGGTCAGAATGCGACTATCACATGGGATGGCTGTAGCAATTTGGAGGATGTGGAGGGGAAGGAATAGCAGTGTATGGGTGGGGGAAGAGAAGAGCGCCGTTTAGTGGAGTGGGCAGGGACTAAATGCTAACAGGGTCTGTGTCAGGAAGTTGTGGTGTAGGGAGGTGGGGAAAATGGGGCAAATAAGGAGAGAAGCTGGGAAAGATGGATAGGGGCATTGGCAGAGGGTGGAAAACAAAGAAGGTGGGGGAAGAGAGTGGGGACGAAGTGATATGGCATTTAGGGTGGAAACTGTTGGGTGGATGGTGTGGGGGCAATATGTTACTGTAGGTTAGGCCTGCTAATTACTGGAGTGGAGAATGTGTTGTATGGATTACTGCAAATTGCGCAATTCAGAAAAGCTGGTGGTGGAGGGAAGGGTCCAGATGGCTCAGGTAGTGTAGCAGCCATTGAAATCTAGCAAGTTATATTCAGCCACTCGTTGTGAAACAAAGTTGTCTACTTTGGTCTTGGCCACATTCTAGCAGTGGCTGTTCATCTTAGTGGATAACTGGCTGGTGGACCAATATAAATAGTTGTGCAATGACTGCAGCAGGGTTGGTAAACGAATTGGCTGCTTTCACAGGTGGTCCAGCCCTTGATAGGATAGGATAAACCTGTGACAGGACTGGACTCACCCAGCCCTTCCTATTCCAGTCTAGCATCAAATTATCTGATGTCATATTCCCTTTCTATGGATGAATATTAGTAACAAATAAATAGAAATATGCACTAGACAATATTAGATAATCATGACTTACTAATACTCAAACATAACCATTTTCACTCTCTCTCTCAACATCTATCACAAACACCTACAATTCACCTTATTCTATATGTACACAAGTTTAATAGTTGCCTAGCCTACATATAATGCAAAACTGTTCTGTTATTATCCATAATATAAAGAGATCCCTGATAACATATCAACATAATAAAAAAGAAAACATGGGCATTTATGTTACAACTGACCTAATCATAACCAAATAATAAGCTCTGCTGACAAAAAGCATTTTCAATTATAAAATAGACAAGCAGTAATACCTTATGTCAAAAGATTATGTTCAATCAGTGGCATACAGTCACAATGAAAGCAAAAGTTTCTTTTTTATCTACATTCACGTTCAGATTCAATCATTGTTCAGTTATTCTTGTGATGGCTGTACTTCATCCTTCATCATTCCTCTTTAACTGTTCAGAATAAATACTCTGCAAAATAAATCTAAATTAATGCCCTACCAAATATTCACATGCATACAAGCGACTCCTTTTGCCATTTTAATGACACTAAGATGCCTTATAACTGGAACTAGCAAAACACTTTAACAAACAGTGGCTTTGCCCTGTTCTAGTCAGGTACCGGCATAATCAAAATTATGCACAATTCACAGCTAGCCAGCAAATAGTTCATATTCATTCTTCATAATGTCAGGAACGGAGCTAAGTACTGTATACTCATTTTGACTCTTGCCCAACTTCAACCAAGAACTGTAACAAGATACATCACCTTGCACAAACTTCATTCACTGAAAAACCAACCAACCAGATTCAGACACCCCTATTAATCCATGAATCAATACAAAAACCACATCAGCATATAGGCGTCTGCTCTGGAGGGAATTTTTAACTACAGACAAATTCACGTCAGGTAACCTCATATTCATAGCATTCTGCACAGCTACAAATAAAAGAGTGAGAACATCTACCTCAGACAATATTATTTCGTCACCACAACCTGCAGACATCAACAGTTATCACACATAGTCTGGGCAGAAACTAATTCATGATCTCATTCAATATTATTCATTCACATACAACTTCCAAGGTTTCACAACTGACTCATAACCTATTTACCCTTATTAAAGATTGACACACCAAAATTCATTATTTCATGCATTTCTCACAAGTTATCCCTCAACAGATAGCTTCAATTCAAACAAATTATTTATGAGCACATCACTTTCATTAAGCATTGACACACACATACTTCCATCTCAACCTGACTTCATATCACACTCACAATTATCCTCACAATATACTCATAATAATTCGGTGATGATGAGACAAGAAAATTATCCTTCACATCACATACACACGGCACACAAGAAACGTCCAGTCATGAAACCAAAATTCGTTTACCAAAACACAAAAATAGACACACCATTTAATTTAGACAGCTCAAGAACCCTCTGTTCAGAATAAAAATATTACAAACCTTTACTCAATATCAGGAAATGTTTATACAATATTCACAACAAGTGATAAATCTCACTGCATTGAAAAATGTCCACTCATAACAGCATGCCGTAGTTGAAGACCTACAAACAGTCAATCTTATGATTCTGCATCACCTCACCACATCATTCAACATCCACGTAGATCCATTACTAATGCTTCAAATTATTTACCAAATTTAATGTAGCGTCAAGCAAAATCATTATCCTGTATGATACCACTAAGCTCCTGTGACATTTGGTCAGCAGCAAGAGCATAACAACAGAAATATTAACAAAATGAGTCACACCAAGAAACATTCTACGGTAAACTGTCAACATCCACTACCATATGAAAGGCATTACCCACTCCTCAGGCTATGTTACACATACAAACTAATCAACAGGATCACTCACACAGAAAATTACCTCACAAATGTAATAAACGCAAATATAAGAAAAAATACATGGGAAACAATTTCTACAATCAATATTAATTCCTAATAATCACATGAAAAAATACTGTGCAGCTTCACTTCACACATCTCATCTACGCTAGGGTAATTTAATTTTTAATAAAGAACAAGTGCTTTATCGCATAAAATATTACCAATTGAGAAAATATGTACTAGTAAACGTAGGAGGAGTGTATTTCCATGCACATATGAAGAAACAATTATTAAGACATAGAATAAATACACTGGATGCTCCCTTATGAACACAATGCCTCAAAATTATAGTGCTACTAGGAATGATCACACTGAATATTAACCTCATTCCTTGTGAAGAACCTCCACATCTTTGATCCATGGCACCACGTCAATAAAAACATGATGCCGTGCCCGCTGAAAATCTCTCATAGCTAGGACACCAATTCCCAGACACACAAGAGGTCTACTTCTCCTTGTATCATCACAAGAAAGAAAACCAGACTTGTCTCACAGTCATTTGCTAATATACATGGAGATATACTACATATCAGAAAAGACATAACATTCAATGAAGCTTGACCCTCATGGTATAAAATTCACTATAGATAAACCCAACCCAGATTCAACTTCAGATCAGTATGTCAAGTGTGGTCAAACAGGTTAAACCGAAGTCTCCCTCGGAATAGCTGTACCCTCTTCTAAAACACAAGCACTGGCTGGAAAGGTAATATCTGAATTACGTTCAGCCTCAGTAGTCAGCTTATAAGCAGTAGTAACCACTTTAATTTCTAGGCCAACCTACAGTACCTCAGTACGAGGTTCGGTTGAAGAATAATTGGACTGATTTTTAAACAGAGAAACAGCGCAGTACTCAGTGATGTGACATCTCCTCTCTCCATTCCCACTACTCATTCACCTGCAAACACGTCAGTCGGGCCATAGTCTAAGTTTGTGTCAGAACACGTGTCTACACCACGTAAATAAATTTGAAAGAGCCATAGGTTTTTGTGATATCTTCAGTGTAACTTGGAAGGACTGGTACATAGGACCATCCTTTACTGAAAAAAGGTACAGCAATTAATGTCTTTCACGCACTAAAGTTTCTAGCTGGTTTAAGCAGTTCGAAGAGATATACGAAGAGATGAAAGTTGACACATTTAAGGCGAACCTCAGCGTCAATAATGGTTGAAAACACTGGAAGAATGAAGATTTAATCCAAAAAGCCTACTACTTGACTATCCTTGCACTGATATTGCAAGAACTGACGAAGAAACAGTTGGGCAAATTTGACATGACATTTGCACACTATCGCAGAATGGTCGGTTGAAAATTTTGGACTGCATGTGAAAAATCGTTACGCACTCTCCCTTAAATTTGCTCTGCTTTTTGTTATGTAAATTATTTCGTGATGAATACTCTGTATTTTGGAACTATATCTAAAAATACAAGTTTTTTTCAAAATGGAGACAAAGAACCTGACACCTGTCAAGTCGTATCTAGCTAAGCATGGGACACCTGCATAGGAACATCCACCCTCCGTAACAGATCTTGCTCCGTGTGACTCTTTTTTTCTGTTCCCAAAACTAGATTAAGCACTGAAAGTGTAACGTGGCAGTTTTTCCCCAGAACTCTTACGCAATATATTTCATAATATAAAATACACATCCTCTTTCTCAATGCAGTCGCACTTTTCCACTGCATCACAACTGCAGACAATATTCAGTACTACCAGTGCCTGACAGCTGTTGCCTCTTCTATTTCCTTTTCCTCTGTTTCGCTGAGGGCCTTCAGAGTTGAAAGCCTCCAAGCTGACTGGGATAGGAGTTTACTCAAAGAAACAGGGATCAGCATCATAAAGTTGCAGAACTTATGAATCAGATTCGCTTCACCCACTCCCCGCACTACAGGAAGTACGTAGAGAGAGATATCTGCTAAAAACCAGTATTGTTTGAAGAATCCTTTTAGAAGGATAAACATTTAACCAGGTATAGGCTTTCAGAGACGCAACAGTGTGAGAAACGTCGTTTGCCTCACAGCCAGCCATAGCAGAATGGTCGGTTGAAAATTTTGGACTGCATGTGAAAAATCGTTACGCACTCTCCCTTAAATTTTGCTCTGCTTTTTGTTATGTAAATTATTTTATGATGAATACTCTGTATTTTGCAACTACACTCCTGGAAATTGAAATAAGAACACCGTGAATTCATTGTCCCAGGAAGGGGAAACTTTATTGACACATTCCTGGGGTCAGATACATCACATGATCACACTGACAGAACCACAGGCACATAGACACAGGCAACAGAGCATGCACAATGTCGGCACTAGTACAGTGTATATCCACCTTTCGCAGCAATGCAGGCTGCTATTCTCCCATGGAGACGATCGTAGAGATGCTGGATGTAGACCTGTGGAACGGCTTGCCATGCCATTTCCACCTGGCGCCTCAGTTGGACCAGCGTTCGTGCTGGACGTGCAGACCGCGTGAGACGACGCTTCATCCAGTCCCAAACATGCTCAATGGGGGACAGATCTGGAGATCTTGCTGGTCAGGGTAGTTGACTTACACCTTCTAGAGCACGTTGTGTGGCACGGGATACATGCGGACGTGCATTGTTCTGTTGGAACAGCAAGTTCCCTTGCCGGTCTATGAATGGTAGAACGATGGGTTCGATGACGGTTTGGATGTACCGTGCACTATTCAGTGTCCCCTCGACAATCACCAGAGGTGTACGGACAGTGTAGGAGATCGCTCCCCACACCATGATGTCGGGTGTTGGCCCTGTGTGCCTCGGTCGTATGCAGTCCTGATTGTGGCGCTCACCTGCACGGCGCCAAACACGCATACGACCATCATTGGCACCAAGGCAGAAGCGACTCTCATCGCTGAAGACGACACGTCTCCATACGTCCCTCCATTCACGCCTGTCGCGACACCACTGGAGACGGGCTGCACGATGTGGGGGCGTGAGCGGACGACGGCCTAACGGTGTGCGGGACCGTAGCCCAGCTTCATGGAGACGGTTGCGAATGGTCCTCGCCGATACCCCAGGAGCAACAGTGTCCCTAATTTGCTGGGAAGTGGCGGTGCGGTCCCTTACGGCACTGCGTAGGATCCTACTGTCTTGGCGTGCATCCGTGCGTCGCTGCGGTCCTGTCCCAGGTCGACGGGCACGTGAACCTTCCGCCGACCACTGGCGACAACATCGATGTACTGTGGAGACCTCACGCCCCACGTGTTGAGCAATTCGGCGGCACGTCCACCCGGCCTCCCGCATGCCTACTATACGCCCTCGCTCAAAGTCTGTCAACTGCACATACGGTTCACGTCCACGCTGTCGCGGCAAGCTACCAGTGTTAAAGACTGCGATGGAGCTCCGTATGCCACGGCAAACTGGCTGACACTGACGGCGGCGGTGCACAAATGCTGCGCAGCTAGCGCCATTCGACGGCCAACACCGCGGTTCCTGGTGTGTCCGCTGTGCCGTGCGTGTGATCATTGCTTGTACAGCCCTCTCGCAGTGTCCGGAGCAAGTATGGTGGGTCTGACACACCGGTGTCAATGTGTTCTTTTTTCCATTTCCAGGAGTGTATATCTAAAAATACAATTTTATAATGCTCTAATGGCTTTCAGTTGGCAATAGTGATAATGATATTCAGAATTATCCAATGGTACTGCGCCTTTTTAATTCTCATACCAATGCAAATACGAGTGATACAGTAGTAGCGCCAGTGGTGTTGAGAAACAATTGAAATCACTGAAAACGAATAAAGCTTCCGTATCGGTGGATCAGTTTACGTACCGGATTTGCCGCTGATTTAGCCTTTCTTTTAACTACACGCCCCAGTCAAATTAATGTGACCATCACCTATGTTCGACGTCAATATGTAGTAACCACTCACAGATGGCAGGTGGCAGCAGTAGCAGTGGATGGTATATGAAAGGTGTCTGGGGACAGGAAAAACAGTGCAGTCGTTGTGGTATGGGGAAACGGAGCGATTAGCTAACTTCAAAAAAGGCATAATCATTGGCTTTCGGGCCAAGGCTGAAGTACACTAGACTCTTGCTGAAACGGCCATTCCTAGAACGTATGGGTGCCGGATTAGCGGAAGTGCCGGATTGTTGAGGGTGTCTAAAATTTAGTATAAACACGTAGGGATTGTACTTTATCAACTCAAAAGATACATTCATTATCGCAGAAAACTTAGTCCTTCAATGTGTGCATGCATATTAGTATTAATCGACATTCACTATTAAATATGTTTCTTAAGTTTTAATTGTCACCATGAAGATACGCGACGGCAGTATGCTTTATCACACAACGGCTATACAAGCATTTCATAGGTCATGTCATGTTTCTTAATGTTGCATAATATAATCCAGGAAGACGTCTCCAGCTTCAACACCAGCAGTTTGAGATATCCTCATGTTCTCTCCTCCTATGTCCTTTTCTTCATCAGATTCGTCGTAACTTTCCTGTGAGTTTATGATTACCTCTTTTCTGCTGAAGTTAGGCCATAAATAATTGCTCGCCGAACAGTGTTGGCGCAACAATGGTTTTCTGCGTAGAACTTCAGTTCATGTTAACTGAATCTTCCGTCGCTTCTTGGTAGAACAACATTATAATAAATGAAACGCACCAGTTTGCTTGTGTTCTACAGTATTACATTTATTGTATTAATCGGTTTTCGACTAAGAAGGCTATCTTTAGACATTTACTGAGTATTGTCACCAAAGAAGTTACAATGTTTGTAAACATCATGTCTAGATTGAAGCACACACATACAGTAAGTAACATCTTTGATTGTGTGGTGGTAATGCATTGAAAAAGCAAAAAATGGAACAGTAAATAAATAAAGATTGAGTGGACAGGAAAAAAATTTAACACAAAATAGAAACAGTATTCTTACATAACACTTGCTGTTAATAAACAAAAATAATGAAATCAGTGCTTGACAATGGTACATCAGGAGGTATAAAACGTGGAGAGTGATACACAAACCAATTAAAAGAAGAAACAATTATCAGTGTAAATACATAATTCATAAGGAACTTAAGCAATATCAATAAGGTAAACAAAAATAAATAAATGAGGGAATATACAGTAAATGTAATCTTTGAAAGTGTGGTGGTACTGCACTTTTGAAACGTAAATAGGCTGAACAGTACACAAATAGAAAAGGAGCAAAAAGGAAAAATATTAACATTATATTTGAAACTGTGGCTTTGTAACAGTTTGCAATAAAAAAATGAACCAAGTAAAATATAAACAATATTTGATGGGGCAACTACGAGAAGCATTAAACATGGACAGTAATAGAAGTACCAGTTCAAAGAAAGACTTAACAATTGAAACTACAGTCTATACGGAATAAATAGACAACTTCGATAAAATAAAACAACTTAAATAATACAGGAAAATGAAAATATGTAGGAACAGAGAGTGTGCGAAGTAATGAACAACATAAATGATTATATGAAGTTTAGGAGAGGGGAAGTGTTGTGCTGTGTCTTGTCATTTAGTAGATTACTGAGACAAAAAGCAAAGTCAACACAACACATTTGGATTAACATATAGTGTTTGCAACGCAAAATTATGCCAAAATACGTCTCCATACAGTCAAGAGGAACATCTGCCGCTGAAAATAAAGCCACTGACGTCGCCTGATACACGTGGATAAAGGAGGAAATGAAGAAATGGTATCGTGTTCGTGACAACGTGTGTAGACATCTAAAAGTGGTACATATGGCCATCACATCGAAGTTACACCCCTGCTTTTGACAGGTGGTCGCATTAATGTGACTGTACAATACATAATCTACCATAGATTCTTCAAACAAGAAATCGTGTGCAGTAATTGAAACAAAGCACCTTCGATCTGAAAACGGCAAAAAAGATCCTCACACGCAACCGCTCAAAGATTTCTCAATTCATTAGCCAACAGAAGTGCCATCCATGTTGCGGACACGTTATTGAATCGCAGCACATCGTGGACGATATTGTGTGCCGAACTATTAGTAATATCCAATATAGTGACTGTTTCGTTTACAGTAATACGCCTTCTTTGCTTCTCAAGCTGTTCCATTGGGGCAATGTTTTCGTCTGTCACCACGCGGCGTTCCTTGCCCGAGCGCGGTGTTTTCCATAGACGTTAGGGTCCTTGTAAACTTTCTGCACCAGCCGTACACTTACTGCAGAGTCACACACAAATCACAGTACTGTGCTTTCATCCTACGATGTATTTCCACAGGTATATTTGCTTCGTTATTCAAAGAATGATTCACCGATCCCTGCCCCTACATGATGCTAGTCGAGAACGGGGCGGCCATATTTGCACTGACAAAGCTTCCTTTTCCGTTGTTCAATAATCGGCTGTCAACTGTTGATTGCTTGACGAAACACAGGATAACTCTTTCCAAATGAAAAATAAATAGTATAATTTCTAGAAATTTCATTGCACTTTTAAGGTTTTCATTCGAACCGCCCTCGTAAGTAGCTCTAGATGTAGAATTAGGATCGAACCAAATCCCTTGATACAATATACCGAGTGATCAAAAAGTCAGTATAAATTTGAAAACTTAATAAACCACGGAATAATGTAGATAGAGAGGTAAAAATTGGCACACATGCTTGGAATGACATGGAGTTTTATTAGAACAAAAAAAAAGTTCAAAAAATGTCCGACAGATGGTGCTGGACAGCAAAACATCAGTGACTGCGCATGGCAATCGTGAATAAAAGGAGCTGTGATGAGAGAGAGAATCAGATGCCCCAGCAGTCGCAGCATGTTGACGTTACCTGAAAAGGCGCTATTAGTGAAGCTATATTATCATAATGGGGAATGTGTTAGTTCAGCGTTACGATCCTATCGCCATAGGAAGGGGATTCGAACGGGTAAAGGTCCGTTGACAAATGCAGCTGTGGCGAGAATGATTTCGAAGTTCGAAGTCATGGGTTGTTTAGACGATATACTCCGTAGTGGCCAACCGAGCACAAGGCGTAATGCTGCTGAGACAGTTCAGGAAGAAATGGAGACTGTAGCGGGTTCGTCTATGCACGGGGAAGTCAGCGCTCGTGCAGTCGCACGTCGCACTGGCATTCCGTACACTACTGTTTGGTTGGCACTTAGGCGCACCCTCCGATGCTATACGCACAAAATCCATCGGCATCATGAACTGTTACCTGGCGATTTACTGAAGCGGAGGGCATTTGCGGTGTGGGTGTTTCAAGAGATGGCGGAAGGTGACGATTGGTTGAGTAACGTGTTGTGGACCGACGAAGCTCATTTCACGCTCCAAGGGTCTGTCAACGCCCACAACTGCACAATTTGGGCTACCGAAAATCCTAGAACTGTCGTGGAAACTCCATTGCACGACGAGAAAGTCTCGGTATGGGTTGGATTTACCACATCTACCGTTATCGTTTTTTTTTTTTTTTCGAGGAAATACGTGTACTGGTTTTGTAACTGCTACCGTGACGGGTGAGAGGTACGCCGATATGTTACAGAATCGCATCATCCCCAGCCTGGCTTATAAACACCTGACACCTGCTGGAACGTACGATGTTTATGGAGGATGGCGCACCACCCATATTGCTAGACGCGTGAAACATCTCTCGCGTGTGTCGTTAGGTGATGATCATGTGCTCAGCCGCCAATTTCGTCGTGCTTGGCCTTCCAGGTCCCCAGACCTCAGTCCGTGCGATTATTGGCTTTGGGGTTACCTGAAGTCGCAAGTGTATCGTGATCGATCGACATCTCTAGGGATGCTGAAAGACAACATCCGACGCCAAAGCCTCACCATAACTCCGGACATGCTTTACAATGCTGTTCACATCATTATTCCTCGACTACAGCTATTGTTGAGGAATGATGGCTGACATATTGATCATTTCCTGTACAGAACATCATTTTTTCTTTGTCTTACTTTGTTATGCTAATTATTGCTGTTCTGATCAGATGAAGCGCCATCTGTCGGACATTTTTTTAACTTTTGTATTTTTTTGGTTCTAATAAAACCCCGTGTCTTTCTAAGCATGTGTGTCAATTTGTACTTCTCTATCTACATTATTCGTGATTTATTCAGTTTTGAAATTTATACTGACTTTTTGATCACCCGGTATGTCTGTATGTTATACACTCTAAGAACAAAAACTACGTACCACGAAGGAATTGTCCGAATCGGACAATAATCCGTAAATGTGGTGTACGTCTACAGACAATCAAATTAATACAATTTCAGAAAAATTAAATGATTTATTCAAGAGAAAAAGCTTCACAAAATGAGTGAGTCAAAAAAGCGTTGGACAACCTCAGGCCGTTATGCAAACAGCTGTTCGGCTTGGCACTGATTGATAGAGTTGTCGGAGTCCTCCTGGGGGTATCGTGACAAATTCTGTCCAGATGTGCGTTAAATCGTCAAAATACCGAGCTGTTTGTAGGGCCCTGCCCATAATGCCCCTAACGTTCGCAATTGGGGATATATCCGACGACCTTACCGGGCGTGGTAGGGTTTGGCAAGAAAGAACACAAGCAGTAGAAACTCTAGCCGTTTGCAGGTGGGCGTTATCTTGCTGAAATGTAAGCTAAGAATGTTTTGTCATGAAGGACAACAAACTGCGGCGTAGAATATCGTCGACGTGCCGCTGTGCTGTAACGGTGCCACAGATGACAACCAAAGGGGCACCCCAGATCATCCCTTCTGATTATCAGGCCTTATGGCTGGCGACAGTCTGGATGACATCCCACTGAAGTGTGGGTCGTCTCCAGACACGTACCGAGCGAGGTGGCGCAGTGGTTAGCACACTGGACTCGCATTCGGGAGGACGACGGTTCAATCCCGTCTCCGGCCATCCTGATTTAGGTTTTCCGTGATTTCCCTAAATCGTTTCAGGCAAATGCCGGGATGGTTCCTTTGAAAAGGGCACCGCCGATTTCCTTCCCAATCCTTCCCTAACCCGAGCTTGCGCTCCGTCTCTAATGACCTCGTTGTCGACGGGACGTTAAACACTAACAACCATCACCATGCAGACACGTTTTCGGCCGGAAATCGCATTAAATAGAGTAGAATTGTATTCAGTGATGCGTACCACATCGAAATAAGGTCCGATGACCAGCGACGACAGTGGTGGGAGGCCAACTTGGATATCGGCCGCCCGCACGGGATTAGCCGAGCGGTTTAAGGCGCTGCAGTGATGGGCTGTGCAGCTGATCCCGGCGGAGGTTCGAGTGCTCCCTCGGGCATGGGTGTGCGTGTTTGTCCTGAGGATGCTTTAGGTTAAGTGGTGTGTAAGCTGAGAGACTGACGACCTTAGCAGTTAAGTCCCATAAGATTTCACACACATTTGAACGTTTTATCGGCAGCCTTTCGGCCCGACAACCAGTAGTAATGGTCTGGGGTGCCATTTCTTGTCAGGGCAGGACCCTTTTAGTTGACATCCACATCGACTGTATTCTGTGCCTCATCGCCAACGATACATTTCAGCAAGATAACGCCTGTCCGCACACGGCGACCTTCGCCTCTCCCCAATTGAGGACGTTTGGGGCATTACGAGCAGGCTCCTTCAGCCATCTCTGGCTTGCGAGGATCTAACGCGCCATTTGGCAAAATTTTGGCACGATATCCTCAGGATGACATCGAACAAATCTGTCAATCTAAGCCCAGTCGAATAATTGCTGGCATAAGGGCCAGAGGTAGACTAACACGTTATTGATTCGCTCGGTCCGTGAAGCTCTTTCTCTTGAATAACTGATCCGATGTTTTCTGAAATTGCAATCATATGTTTGTTTGTACACGTGCATCACTTCTACCGATATCTGGCCCATTCGTTCAATTCCTTCGTGCCGCGTCTTCTTTTTGCCTTAAAGCGTACTTAGATTATTGTGTGCTGTTACTCCTTTGTGATACCGTAGAGAGGCATTAATCTGGCGACCATCTATATCGATTTATTTCAACGAACCACAAAGGAACAGTACGCTGAAGTACAAATGGCGTTCAAAAAGTTTTGCACATCCGTTTCTAATTTTTTTTGTGAACATACTAGGAACATTTAGCTATAAGTTGGTATATAAAAGTATTTTCTTTTTTTTTTTTTACAGGTGAGCCATAATGGACCGTGAAGTAGATGTCAGGTTGTGACAACGGTCAGTAATGGAGTTCCTCTTCAAGACCGGCGATGACTCTGCCACATTGATTCACAGGAAGTTGCTCCCTGGTTATGGGGAGGACACAGTGCATAGCAGCAGAACTCAGCGGTGGTTGCAGAGGTTTAAAGAAGGTGATTTCTCTCTGCTGGACAATCCACGATGAGGTAGACCATCGACGGCAGTGAGTGATGTGAATAAGGAGGCCATTGATCAAATCATCCAAAATGACAGATGTGTGACGACAAGACAGTTCGCTGAAATGACTCGTTTGTCATTGGGTAGTGTGGTATCACTGGTACAGTCACTAGGGTAGAGGAAAATCTGTGCACGTTCGGTGCCTAGATTATGGACTAGAGAAATGAAAACGACGAGGAAGAATGTGTGCAAGGGTCTCATGAGGACCTTTACTGAAGAGTGGAAACAAGGTTTTGACGGCGTCATTACCCAGCATGAAACATGGTTGTTTTTGTCCGAATCTGAGAGCAAAACCCAATCCATGGAGTGGTGTCATTCGGGTTCCCCTCGAAAAAGAAGCCAAGACTTTCACGAATAGCAGGCCGAAAGGTGATGGCCTCCTTCTTCTGGGATCAGTGTGGTGTCATTTTCATTGACTGTTTTTTTAACCTGGCTCCACAATTAACCGGGACAAGTTGCGACGTGGCATCAAGACCCATAGACCACAGCTTCAGGGCCAGCTCATCAGACTACACCATGACAATGCCAAACCCCATACAGCCTTACGACGCAGGAGAAAACCAGGAAAATGGGTTGGAAATTGGGTTGGAAAATTGTTCCTCATCCTCCCTACAGTCGACTTGGCTCCGTCTGATTTTTACCTCCTTGCTCATCTGAAGGCCCACCTGCGCGCTTAAACATTTGATAGTGAGAATGACATATTTCCTGTGTCAAGCGATGGTGTAAACGTTAATCCCCAGAATTTTACCAAAGTGCATTTACATCATGGAAAGAACGTTGGGCCAGATGCGTCACAGCTGATGGAGGCTACATTGACTAGGCTAAATGTTCCAAGTACGTTTACAAAAAATTTCATTCTCCTCCTCCAGAAAAACAAAGGACTTAGAGAAGACTGTGCAAAACTTTTTGAATGCCCTTTGTACTTAATGAGTGATGACTATTAGTTCATCTTATGTATGGCCGGCAGGAAGGTCCTCTCACTCAGTGAAGTAGGGGTAAAAGCAATTTTTGTGTTTAGGTGAATCGTTCAAAGACCCTTCCTGGCATTTTCAAATAAGGAAGAGTTGTGTGTTTCTATATATGTGGGGTGTCTGATCCTGCAACCACTATGCCATCCGGACGCAGTGGTCATCGCAGTGTCCAAAAGAACACACACGCAATATATATATATATAGCATGGAGAAGGGAACAGTGCCAGTGCCGGTGATGATGAGCTCGGTGTCGACATCCTGAAACTGGCAGGAGAGGTAACAATGAATCGCCTGGCAAAAGTATTTACTTCCTGCCTGCACTATGCTTCAAACTAACTATTGTGGAACAAGGCAAAGATTATACTGATACACAAGAAATGAAGTATTCACAATATCAAAAACTATCGTCCTATCAGCTTGCTCTCAATTTTGTACAAAATGTTCACAAAAATCCTGCTAAATCGAATTAATTCCACCCTAGACTCATCGAAACCTATAGAACAAGCAGGATTCCGAAGCAATTTTATTACTATTGACGACATTCTGACAGTTAGTGAAGTGACAAGTAGAGCAAATGAATACCAACTGCCTCTCTGCACTGCCTTTGTTGATTCTGAAAAGGTGTTTGACTCCGTTAGCCATACAGCTGACCTCCAAGCTTTGAGTGAGCAGGGAGTGGGAGCAGCGTACACTGAAGTGCTAAGCAATATCTGTATAGAACTCCTCTCCCAGTTATTGTGGGACTGTTTAGGCACACGTTGACATTGTCGTACTTCCTACATGGCGGCCAGTATTTCGACCATTTGGACGGCGTGGCTATGGGAAGCCCACTAGCTCTATCCGTAGCCAGCCTGTTTATGGAAAAATTTGGAGACATCGCCTTGGACGCGGTTCCAGCTAAGCCAAGTTGCTTTTATCTTTACGTCGATTCGATGACACTTTTATCATCTGGCCCAATGGTCGAGAAAAACTGGGAGAATTTTTAAAATACCAGAGCAGCATTCACGGCCAAATCAAGTTTACGATGGAAGTCGAGACAGATGGTGCATTGCCCATCCTTGACGTCCTCGTTCGACGGCAAACCAGTGGGCACTTCAGCCAAGGAAACCGACACACACAGATCGGCATCTGCACGCTCTCAGCCACCATCATCCGGCCCAAAAACTTGGCGTTCTGAATACCCTCGTCCATCGTGCTAAAGTCGTCTGAGATGCAGAAAGTCTGCCACTAGAACTGAGCCACCTCCAACAAGTCTTTATGGGAAAACGGTTACAGCCACGGACAGGTATCACACGCTATATGTGGGGTGACACGCAAGAAACACACCAACAGAGAAGAGACACCACTGAAGAAGAAAGCAAGAAACATGTGTTTTTGCCTTTCTGTGGTACAGTGTCGGGAAAGATTAGCCGGCTCCTGAAGAGATATAACATTTCATCGGTGTTCAGGCCCCTAGCGAAAATTCGTCAGCTCATGAGGCCTGTGAAGGACGATCTAGGCTTAGAACGCCTGGAGTATACAAGATACCATGTCAGTGTGGCTGTTACTACGTCGGCCAAACAGTAAGCACGGTGGAGCAACGCCGGACGGAACACGAGAGGTGCTTACGCCTACGCTACCCAGAAAAATCAGCCGTGGCAGAACACGCCTTAGAGAATGGGCACCGAATGCTATTCGACGAAACATCTGTCGTTATGAGGACGAAGGGATTTTGGGATAGCGTCATAAAAGAAGCTATTGAAATAAAAACCTCTGGAAACACCATCAACAAGGAAGAAAGTTTGCAGCTTAGAACAGCCTGGGACCCGGCTATTACGATGTTAAAACTGGCGCGAAGGACACGGAATGAAAACATGACCATATTTGGCGAGGAAGAGAGCGCCAGTGACGTCACAAAACGCAGTGCGGCTATATTGTAACATCCCACCCGTCACTTATATGGTTTTGGCGTGTGTTCACCAAAGCTAATTGACTAACAGATCTACAGAGAGTGCAAAACTGCCGCAATATCGGATAACGCAAAAAAAATTAGTAAGGCCCTGTGACTCCTGATTGAACTGCAGTGGCAGTGTTGACATTAATTGCTTCGGAATTATCAATTTTAATTAAAAAATGGTGCACATTGATGTTATATTCAGCTATTGAACACCAGATGCAAAGATTGAACATAAAATTAATTAAGAAAGTGACTTGGGATTTCAACTACTTGATTGAAAACAGATGCAGTCGATTAGCACAAATTTCTTTTAACTCCCGACCTTCAATCATCACATTACAAGACTCTCCTACCAGGCAGTGATAATAAATTGCGTTTGCATGGAGTAAAGCGCGATAACTCAAAAGTAATTCCTATCGACTGACCCAGACGTAATGTGAAGTGCAAGAAGAATTCTACAATACACGGCCCATGAAACCCTCGAGGAAACTTTACCAACGTGATCCAACAAATTAATCAGTGGGCGGAGCGGGCCCAATATCACCGAATACTGCGTGGCGGAGCGACGTCGTTGTGCAGACATCGGCCGACCTCGTGGTGCTGCAAGGCTGCGCTTATCTATTCACTACTAGCTATCTTGCTCAGCACATAGCTGAACCAAAACATCCTATCTCCAAGCTCAATCGTTCCATTTGCTAAGTCCTGAACTCCAGAGATGCTCAGGCAAGCTGAGTAAAGAGCGTCAAGTCCGCACTCTAGGCAAGCTGGGAACAGAAGACCGCTACAGGGACTTCTCCCAGTCCGCTCTACGCCTGGGTTTCCCATCCAGCAAAATCACTTACGCTAATTGCAGCACAAGTTGCGTTAATTATGTGTTGTTTCCCAGTGCCATCCAATGCCTGCTCTGGGAAGTGAACAAATTCTCACAAAATTTCCCTTCCTCTCAACTTCTTCTATTTAGCTCCTCCCAGGCCACCCATCAAGGTTAGCATCTGCACAAACACCAATTTTTCCGGAATTCTGACTCCCAGCAGAGTACTTCAAATCCCTTGGTCCTACGTTCCCATCGGAGGCCGGCGTATTTCATTTTGTCTCTCTTCACCTGATTTACTTCACACTCTGCAGACCGTGACTTCAGCGTGAAGTTGCTATAGTCACTAACATGCATATTTTGACCACTGTTGACCGCTCCACTGTAGCTTTTGCGCAGCTTACTGGAATGTTTCACTGAAAACGGGATGACGGACATTTATCAACAGGCATACAAGTTCTCCATCTGCTTCCTGGTACACCAGGATGGGGTCAACCACCCACTCACTGTCACTTATCTTAAGACAGCTGGAGGCCGCGCCCCATTACTGCTTTCTCAGAGCTTGAGCCTCCCTAAGCTGCCTATAGTCGCTTCCCATCGGCGCTCCCCAGCCAGTCACGGTCAACTCGAATACTTCCCTGGGATAAACTAGCCTCCAGTAAATCGACGCATTTCCGCAAATTTTTCATGTCATGTGAATTACTTGCCATCACCCGACATTAATTATGCCAATACATCCATACTATACGCTCTACAAGATGCATTGTGCCTTGTCAGTAATTTTTGTTCAGCCCTACTGTTCGCTCAACATGAGTTAGGTGATCTTTATTGACTTCATATAAGGGGCATAGTTCTTGCTATCTTACAGTATAATGACGCGGCTATGGGCACACAGCAGTCAGTCTTACCACTTGATAATGACTGGGAAGATCTTGGTCAAAAGCTCGTGGAATTTTAACCACCTGACGTGGCTGGATGCCCGAGAAAATTTTATTAATATATATGAGACTTCTTCAGCTTATGTTAATATCGGCTAGTCAACTCAAGAATTCCACAACATGAGTGTTGTCAAGCAATGAGATCCCATCTCCCCTAAACTGTTCTCGGCTGTACTGGAAATGGCTATGTCAAAGCTGAGCTGGGAAGGTAAGGGAATTAGAATTAATGGAAGAAGGCTTACCAGCTTGAGATTTGCCGATGATATTGCCTTACTGGCTAACAACTTCGCAGAGCTCCAAAGCTTAGTTACAGATCTTGCATCGGAATGTCAGTTGGTTGGCTTGAATGTGAACCTTTCCAAAACTACAGTAATGTCCAACAAATGGGTCACAGCTGAAGATGTGAAAGGTCAATGAAAGTCCATTAGAAGAGGTCAGTGAATATATCTACGTTGGCCTGATTATAAATATGAAGGGAGATGTAAGACACATGAAGCATGGCTGGCAAGTATTTGGGAGGAATTCAGCAGCATTCAGATGAAAAATGCTAGTAAAGGTGAAGAAAATGGTATTTGATCAATGCATTCTCCCTGTGCTGACGTATGGTTGCGAGACATGGACACTGAACTCATTTACAAAAAGGGAAACTTGGGACGGCACAGAGAGCCATAGAAAGGTCAATGCTGAGCTATACAAGAAACGATAGGAAAAGGGCAGATGGCATAAGATCTGTGACGAAGGATAAGGGCACCTTAGAGACAGTAGGCTCCTTGAAATGGCAGTGGGCTGACCACGTCGCGAGAAGAAAAGACAGTGGATGAACGAAGCTAGTACTGGAGTGGAGTCCGAGAGAGCATCGGAGGCCCAGAGGAAGACCATCGGACAGATGGGACAAAGATATCAAGAAGATCACTGGTACTACCTGGCAGAGAACTGCCAAAGACCATTCCACTTGGAGATGACTGCTGAAAGCCTACCTGAATCCACGGTTCGAAGAAACCACATCATTTAATGATTGAATTGGCTGATGATGATGATGATGTTGATGATGACGTTAAGGCGAGGACAGGAACTGGCGAAATCCCACGAATAATGAGGATAAGGGACAAGGGACACTACATTAATAGTGTGTGGATAAGTTGAGAATTTGGATCTGACGGGAAGCGTGCTACAGCAGTCCGTGCAGTTACAGTGCCTGCTGTGTACAGATGACACAGTGGTCAGCGCATCTGCCTAGGAAATAGTAAATCTCGGTTCTAATGCCGGTCGGGAACAAATTTTCAATTTTTCCCATTGATTTTAATCAGTGTCCCCTGGCAGCCAAAGTCATTAATTCCTTTGCGTGTTGCGTGCTTCTGTCGATGTTCCTTTACGATCTCTGTGTGGTTGCGGCGCAGAACCGGTCGTTTTCGCGTGGTACGGATATAGATACACGGGCAGGAAGATAGGGCTAAGTAGGTGTGGCCCCCTGCGGCTCACCGCACGCGAGTAAATCACGCGCCAAATAGCGACCACCCCCCTCCTCGGCCGGGCCGCAATCTGGGCCGTCATCTTCATTTGTTGCTCGTTTTTGTGGGGGCGGCGCGAGCGAGACAAATGAGCGGCGACCCGCCGTGAATCAGGCGATCGCTATCAGGCGCGGCCCGCGTGTTTTATTCCGGGGGCAGGCGGAGGCGGCGGCGGCGGCCCACCCAACACACAATGCGGTCAGCGCCACAGCTGTCGGATTCTTCTGTCTCCTGCGTCATACAACGCCCCCCGTTCCCCCACTCTCTCTCTCTCCCCCTCTCTCTTAATATGTCGCCCCCACCGGGCACTTGCGCGCGATCTGGTTCCCCGCGCTAGCGCCCGTTCCCGCGGGGACACAGATTAAAGGATTAAAAGCGGGGGCAGAAGATGACAGGCGATAAGCGACCCAGGCGGAGTATGGAGCAGGCGGAGCATGTCGCGGAGGTATCGCCGCCGGCGATCGGCCGGCTTTCGTGGCTCGGCGTGGCGAGGCCCCGGGGATTACGGCGCGCGCTCTGGCGCCTCGCTGACGAGGGCATTAGGCCGGCTTTTCACACCTCGCAGCGGGCAGCCGGCCGAGACTGCTTTTAACGCGGGAAGCGCAGCCTGTGCCGGGGGAGCGTTTAGCACTCTCTCTTCTCCCTGGCACGCATCTGCTTATTTATCGTTGATGCGCTATACTCCCGCCACGCATTGTTCTCGTATGAAGAGCAGCTCTCAGCCAAGAGTTACGTTCGTATTTCCTGAAGAGATACAGCAACCAGCCACTTTTTGCACAGGTCAACCATTTATCTCCACCATTCCAATAACGTATTATCTATAAGCACATTAAAAATGTAGAGTAAATGAGCCGTGCGCGGCTCGTGTTCATGCCGCTTCTTGCTTGACAGCTTGTCTTTACGGAAGTGTCGCCTCTTTTCTTTATTTGCTGGTGTCGCTAAGTTGCTGGCTTGCCTGTCCATGAGTGGCAATTGCAGCGCGTAACGATAAGAGCACTGCCGCATTATCTTTGGAGGCACCGCTAGTATTTCCGGCTCGTCGTGTGTCGGGACGCATCGCCAGTGAGGTCCGGACAGCCAGTACTCGCCGACCGCTGGCGACACGCATGCACTGTCAGACGGAAGGAGACTGGAGCGGGGACGAGCGTTGCTTGGTCGTTCGGACGGTCGTCTCATCGGGCGACATGTATTTGGTCTTTTGACCGTTTCTGGGTCTCGTCACTTGGTCATCTTGCCGGACGTGGGTCGATTCCTTCCTCGTGCAGAGATGTCGGGTGGCCAATGGGCAAGTGTTCCCTCTGCATGGTTGGGTCCAAGCCAGTGTGCCCAAGACGCCGTGTCTCCGAGTTCCGAACAGACATGGAGTCGGGATGGAGCTGCAATGAGGTCCGGACAGCCAAGACTCGGACGACCGTTGCTGACACACATAACTAGAGTGGGGACGGCCTTAGTTGGTCGTTCGGTCGGTCGTCTCATCGGACGACGCATATTTGGTCGCCGACCGCTTCGGGTTCGTCATGGATTGTGCGGCAGGTCCCGGCGGAGGTTAAGTCCTCCCTCGGGCATGGGTGTGTGTGTTTGTCCTTAGGGTAATTTAGTTAAGTAGTGTGTAAGCTTAGGGGCTTATGACCTTAGCAGTTAAGTCCCATGAGATTTCACACGCATTTGAACATTTTTTGCTTCGGGTTCAGTGTGTGTATCGACTTGCCATTCGTCCTGGTTGTTCCACAGTGATTGCTTTCACGATCGTTCGAGTTCTTGTGGAAGTGTTTTCGTTTAACTGTTTCTAGCTTGTGTAATTTTGACTGAGCATTCAGCCGTCCCTGGGTCAGGTTGCTATCCGATTTTTAGTCTTACTTTGGCTGCCTGTCTCACCTAAACTTATGTTACAGTTACCTCTTCAGGCCGACCCTTGGAACACTTCTGAGCACCACTGTTCTGTTGTTTTATATTGTGATTTTCTTTTAGTCTCAAGTGCTATGCGAGTCCTTCAGCCGTGCATTAATTTAGATTGTTTAAATGTTCAGTATGTGGCCTTCAGCCGAACTTTATGTGAAATATTTTAAGAATACGCCTTCAGCCGTCTTAAAATAAAATTTGAAAGGCCATTTGTTTAAAACCCTTTAAAATTTTCTTACTGAAATCTTTTTATCCAGGCCTTAAGCTCTCAGTTCTTCTATTTTGTAACTAAGTCTTTCAGCCATGTGTATTCCTTAACGCAATTTTAATAACTTGTGTTCTGGCCTTCAGCTGTATTGTTTATGAATTCTTTTAAAGGCACGTGTGGTTAAGTGTTTTAGCAAAATAAAGTTCGTATGTTTGTGCAACTAACAGGAACTGATTTGGGCCCCTTTCCACAACCTGATCCACTATGTCCTGCAAAACCAGATTTCAGTAAGAAATTGTAACATTACATTCTCTCCTTGATATCTTCTTTTTATACTGGTTTTTATTTCCCCGTGTGAGTTTCTTGGGTTCGGCAGTGGTCGTGTAATCTGCTTGCCACTAAAAAAAGAAAAAAAAAAACTCCCAGCTGTTTCGCACTTTCAAAAAACGTAATGAGAACACTCCTCCTTGGATAACATCCATACAAAATATAACAATCAAATCTTTCCACTCAAAAATCCTGAAATTGGTCTCAGAGAGAGTACCTGAACTGTATGGGATCGCCAGCACAATGTAATCACTGATTAAAATAAACAAATGGCACTGAAAATATTTATAAAATTTTCAGTAATGAAGTGTCACTTATCCAAAGCCATAAAGTTGAGCAAAACAAGATGTTTAGTTCACTTTTAATTAATCTAGTTTATTTCGTTGATATAGAAAATGCAATAAATCTGAGGCCGATGATACAAAAAATATAATTTATTGTATGAATGGTATACTCAGAAAAAGCTGGCCTGAAACTAAAAATCGTTGAACATTAACTATCCATGAAATGCTCAAAGAGTCATGAAGTTGGGTGTGCTACCCTGTTAAATGTTTATTAACAATGATTCTTCACAAAGAAGATCGATTTATCAAACCATACAACTGACTGTGGTTATTCGAATAACAAACAAATTATTATGGATATAGCCACAATTTTTATGAGCAATTCAAACTTATAACGATAAGACTGCTAGCGGAAGTGCAGGTAGTGTTCCAATAGGTCTGAGAAGCTAACAAATACAATTAAAGGAAGATGAAACTGAAAACTAAACTCCGCCGAACAGGCCATGAAGGCCCAACGGTACCGACAGCTACCTTTTCATCCTCAGCCCACAAGCGTCACCGGATGCGTATATGGAGGGGCACGTGGTCACCATACCCCTCTCCCGGCCGTATGTCAGTTTACGAGACCGGAGCCGCTACTTCTCAATCAAGTAGCTCCTCAGTTTGCCTCACAAGGGCTGGCTGCACCCCGCTCGCCAACAGCACTCGGCAGACCGGATGGTCCGCCATCCAAGTGCTAGCCTGACAGCATTTAACTTCGATGATCTGACGGGAACCGGTGTTAGCACTGTGGGAAGGCCGTTGACAATTAAAGGAAGCTGTTGAATAGTAAATCCAATTCTGAATTAATACAAGTCGCGATTTATAGTACACACAAGTGAGTTCCTTAGAGGTAAAAGGACTGCGCTTCTGTGAAACAGCGACGCTTACTCAGATAGTAAACCCGTCCAAAGCTGCGGACCAGCGTCTCGGCGATCGAAAATCACATCTCGCGGACCCATCCTATGCCCTCCGCCGTCTCTACAACCACACACTCTTCCGCTCCCGAACACCAGGTCCGCGAGGGAAGAGTCCATCACGATTTCCAGCTTGACAATCCAGGATTTCTCTTTCCAGCAAAAATCGCTGGGGTGAAACTGTTAAAATTCTTGAATAGTGCTCACTGTATAGTCATTAACTCTTTGGAGGTTGGCACACCTATTGTTGGCTCACTGGAGAAATCAAAATAGAGAACACGGAAACTTCTCACGCTATGAAAGCAGACAATGGCGGACTCGCAAGCTTCAGTGCCCTGCAGGGGGAGTGCAGCTTCGTCGCACTTGCGAATACTTCTGGAGCTCAGTGGAACTTCCTGACTTCAAAGGGCGCGCTCTGTCCTGATGACAAACAAGAAACGTCACAGGCATAATGTGAGGTCGTAGAATTTCACGGCCCTTGACAAGGTTAGGAAAAGAGCCACATGTTGCAAATCGGCCAGCTGACTTGCCTGACAAGAGAAAAAAATATTGTACTTGGCTCCAACGGTCACTGCTTGTATCCGCTCTCCTAGCACAATTAAGAAATCACAGATGTTTTCAGACAGAATAAAGATCGTGTAGTGACACGTAACAGACCAGGTATTTTACGCAGTCACCAGTTCGCTGTGCTTTACTAGGAATGCTCTTGCTGAACGTGGTGTGACGTAGCCTGCCCCCGACCTTTGAGCTGACCTGCCCAACCAGATACAGGGCGATGTCCAGTTTAAGGGAGTAGGTCTGGGTGATGTTCGTTTTTGGAACCGATATTCATGCTTTCTTTTTCCAATAAAATAACAAATGAAATACGAAACTGACTTTGTAACTTTATCGTACACTCGTAAGATTGTATTACGTATTTTTTAAGTGAAAGAACTGCACTCATGGGACACTACACGACTTCGACAATAGACCTTTGCGGCGCTGAAGTGGTTGGTGGGAGCTATCATCACCACTGTTTTCAGCCTAGAACAAAATTTCCAAAACGGCTTTGAATCTGATGTAAAGATATTTAAAAATGGTTTTTAGCAAAATAAAAGTCAATTTCCTCGACGAAAACGTGCACCAAAAGTTGAAATTAAAATGTATCGCAAAAATTCAATATGTTGCAGTAGAAGAAACGACGACTCACAACTTACAAAAAATGTATAATGCAACTGTATGTACGTTTCTTGATCTATAGCTCCTGCCAAGTTGAAGAAAACGTTGTCTCGAAAAAAAGAGAGTCGTTTAAAGTTTCGAGTTTTTTAGTATTGAACTAAACAGATCTTTAATCGGCAACGCAAGCACCGTGAAGTTGACTTTTTCCCCGATGTCGAAACACTCTCGTTTTGACGAAATTGTATCGATTAACTGACTACTGCCTACGAATCGAAGCGGTTTTTGCACGACTGGTTCAAGTGGTTCAAATGGCTCTGAGCACTATGGAACTTAACTTCTGAGGTCATCAGTCCCCTAGAACTTAGAACTACTTAAACCTAACTAACTTAAGGACATCACACACATTCATGCCCGAGGCAGGATTCGAACCTGCGACCGTAGCGGTCGCGCGGTTCCAGACTGTAGCGCCTAGAACCGCTCGGCCAACAGGCCGGTTGCACGACTGGAATTACTTTTTGAGCCCTCTATATCTGTATAAACAAGTTTGTTCGTCATTTTCAAGTACTCACCATTTAATTTGCATAAAAAACAAGGGAAATGACACAATAAATAGACACGGACAAGCTCGTGATTTCAGACTGTTCTCCATAAACGAACCATGTCACGAAGAGAAGCGTTGTTGAGGACAATATTCTAGTTGATACTAATGGCATCTGTGATAGCATCCGAAACTAAGAGGACCCGTATTCCGTCGATAACTATTATAGCACAACATCGTTTGCATACAGTAAATTTCGGTTTTTTCATATTGTAACATTTTTGGCACACATTATATGAATGAATTTTAAAAATAGACTCTGTAAAGAACATTTTAAACCAACACAAGAAATCTGTTTAGAAAATATTTCTACTCTGGTCTACCCCCTTAGTGTGGGTTCCAAACTGGGGCGTAACTCGGCATTTTTTCACATCAACGAGCATTTCCAGAGGTGAATGAAATGATACATGGCAAAATAGCATGACTGACAGAAGTTCGAAACCGAGACCTTCGGATTAGTAGTTGGACAGCTTACTACTGAGCCATCGAGACGTATCAAACAAATGTTATGTAGCTACCAGAGGATATAACAAGCATGACTGCCTTTCTTGCAACTATTTGTTACGAATACAGAACAGCAGTACATATTTACTACTCAGAACCCACATTTTTTTATTTCGTTGCGTTATTAAAAATGCAACACAAAACTGTTTTTGACTCTCGTGTGGCATCACATAGTGCAGGGGCCTGGGTTAACTAAACTTGCAGCCGTTGACAGTAAACAGATTTAAACACAAGGAAAAAGGACACTGTCCGTTTAATCAGCCGTCTTCAGTTAACAGTTTATAGGAGTACAATGGGCATCAACGAAGAGAAGGTAGAAATGCTGCTCATCAATGCAGAATGTAAGTTAACACAGTTATTGCACTATTGTTTGCATACTTACAATATGGATACATAAAGGACAGTACGACTGTGAGAGTTCTACGATGATTGCGTTGCTTTTGGTTGAAACTTTCCATTTTCTGTTGTATCACAAGAAGGCGAGAAAACCGTCGTCGTGAAGATGGGTTCTTGTCGGGATGTAGCTCTCTAGATTTTCTCTGCCTGTTTCAGATCATGCCTACTTTCTTCTTGTTCTTCTTCTTCTTTTTGTGCATTTGTCCTGCATCTGCACAGGGTCGGATGGTTGCGAAACGATTTGGTATGGTTAATTTAAGGGGTGGCCGGATGCCCTTCTTGTAGGCCCCGCTTACACCCACCCCCTTACCCTATCCCTCCCAGGATGGTGCCTGTGCACCCCAACTGCCTGCATTACTCTGTTATTCACGCGGAAGAGTGACATTCAGAAAATCTGAGAATCATGCAAATTAGCCGGGAGTTGGCTACGAACCTGGTGTTCACATAGTACAGTGGTTCCCAAACCTGGGGGTAATTACCACCTGAGTGGGAAAATAAAATTTTCTAAGGGGTAAAACCTAAACGAGTCGATTCTGTTTCAGTCATGAAACCAAATTATTTTCAATAGATCATTGCTATTATCACAATTTGGTAAGAGTCTAATACTGATTAATTACGTTATCGATACTTATTTTTTTCTCAATTAGTAGCATTAAAGTGGTGGGGGTTACAGGTTCCTCACATAGTCCACCCACTAAACATATATGTTGTGCTTATTCACGTACATACACAAAACAAAAGCTTAACATTACAAGGAAATGTCTTCTTCAAGTTGCAGATAGTTACTGTAGTAGTCCAGAGATTGCTTAATTGCTCGCTTCGAGACAGACGAATGAATTAATTGATAGCACGACAAAGCAGTAACTTCCTAAGGGCTATTATAGCGCAGTAAACAGTGACGTTGTTATTATTAGTCGGCCAGTGTGGCCGAGCGGATCTAGGCCCTTCAGTCTGGAACCGCGAGACCGTTACGGTCACAGATTCCAATCCTGCCTCGGACATGGATGTGTGTGATGTCCTTAGGTTAGTTAGGTTTAAGTAGTTCTAAGGGACTGATGACCTCAGATGTTAAGTCCCATAGTGCTCAGAGCCATTTGGGACTGATGACCTCAGATGTTAAGTCCCATAGTGCTCAGAGCCATTTGAACCATTTTGTTATTATTATTATCAGAGTGGTTAGACACAAAGCCTTAACTGTCTGTAGTCGCCCAGTTTCTGTCAGGTCAGAAGTAAGGAGTGCAGTAATCAAGTGATTTATACAAACATTTTGTATAGTGCACACATACGATCTTGTCTGATTTTAAATGGGGTTGCAGTGCGCAGGTCAAAGAAGTGACGCAGTGGAGAAGAGTAATGCAAGGGTAGTATGTTTCGTAACAAGTGGCTACTCTCACTGAGAAGGAGTTGTGGGTAGGACTGGCGAGCATTCGTTCATCTTTCAACATTTTAAAAATAAAAGGTTTTCAAGAAAAGTGTTTCATTCTATTGTTCAATTACGTGCTAAAGTTGTTGGTTATACTGCGGTACATGGAGGGGGGGGGGGGGGGGAGGAGGTGAGGTTACTCGCTTATGTCTGACTGCGCACAGGGCTAACGATCTAAGAAAGGTTGGGAACCAGTGAACCAGTAGGATGTGGGAAACCGCTTAAAAAGCGCGTCCTGGTTGGCCGGAATCCCGGATCTCAGCGTTAATGCATGGATGTATTCGATACGGGACCGGCGTACCTCCGCGTCTCGGAATTGGCTCTTTAAGACGCACGGCTATCTGGGTTGATAGTCCGCCTGCTTAGCTGGGTGCTAACGTGCTCGCTTCCCATGCAAGCGGGTCCAGATTCTATTCCCGGTCGAGGACTGGGTGTTGTGTTGTCTCCATGATCATTTCATCCTCATCACCGGCGCGCAAGTCGCCCAATGTGGTGTTGACTGAAATAAGACTTGCACTTGAAGGCCGAACTACCCCGTATGGGGCCTCCCGGCCAACGATGCCATACGCTCATTTCCACTTTTATCTGGGCCGGTTGACATTACGTCTCTATTCAATCAAAACGAAGGCAAATTAATGACGATTTAATTTTATAATCATGAACTGCCTTTACTGTACACAACATTCAGTTCAAAAATATTACAATACAGCACTACATATATTCGTACTGTAAATAAGAAAAAGCTATTGCAACTACTGTTCTGATAATTTACATATTCCATATGCGACCAGCATTTTCGGTGTCCCTTCGTTGGTTTACATTGTACTTATTCAGACCTTCAAATGAAGGCGGTTGACTGAACGGCTGGTATACGTTTCCCTTGTGTGTTTTCATATGCTTACTGTCAACTGCAGCAACTTAATGTCTCCCTGGTAGTTAAGCAGCAGTTCCTTGATCAGTCTCTATTTTGAATGTGTACAAAAAAAGATTTTGGGTCGTCAAGATAGATGAGACACACTGTACAGATTCCTTTACGGCTTAATTTGTTTGTGGCGTTCATCCGTCTTCAGCTGGCGTAATATTTGGAACGTGTATATAAAATTTTTGTCGACTCATCCTTTCTCACAGCACAAAAACATCCAACTTCTCTAGTGCAGCGCTGGATGAGCCCTGTGGCCGCCTTATGCTTTATTTTGTATCAGAAATTACAAATTAGATGCCATTCTCCAAGCGTAGTTTCCGATTTATACAAACTGAACTGTTGTTAAATGAAACAATAAGTTTACTGTTACCAGTCACTGTGACTGGTAACAGTAAACTTATTGTTTCATTTAATGTCAATAACAGTCACGGTAAAGCCTAACCTAAAAATGTTCGCATTTGTTGTTGTTGTCTTCAGTCCTGAGACTGGTTTGATGCAGCTCTCCATGGTACTCTATCCTGTGCAAGCTTCTTCATCTCCCAGTACCTACTGCAACCTACATCCTTCTGAATCTGCTTAGTGTATTCATCTCTTGGTCTCCCTTTACGATTTTTACCCTCCACGCTGCCCTCCAATACTAAATTGGTGATCCCTTGATGCCTCAGAACATGTCCTACCAACCGAACCCTTCTTCTGGTCAAGTTGTGCCACAAACTTCTCTTCTCCCCAATCCTATTCAATACTTCCTCATTAGTTATGTGATCTACCCATCTAATCTTCAGCATTCTTCTGTAGCACCACATTTAAAAAGCTTCTATTCTCTTCTTGTCCGAACTATTTATCGTCCATGTTTCACTTCCATACATGGCTACACTCCATAGAAATACTTTCAGAAATGACTTCCTGACACTGAAATCTATACTCGATGTTAACAAATTTCTTCAGAAACGCTTTCCTTGCCATTGCCAGTCTCCATTTTATATCCTCTCTACTTCGACCATCATCAGTTATTTTGCTCCCCAAATAGCAAAACTCCTTTACTACTTTAAGTGTCTCATTTCCTAATCTAATTCCCTCAGCATCACCCGACTTAATTCGACTACATTCCATTTTCCTCGTTTTGCTTTTGTTGATGTTCATCTTACATCGGATGTGAAATACGAGATGGGTGGGGGAGAGGAGGAAGAATTTTGTAGAACACACATATTGCAAATAGAGGGCTAACGGCGTGAGTAACCGAGAAAGCAAAAGAGAAAGAAGCCAAATTGGGGGAGATCAGAGAACGCGCCATAAAATAGAGAGGGAGTTGTGAATACTTTTGTTGTAGCGCTGGGCACGGTAAGTTTGCTACACATGTGAGACTTTTTGTTGCGACTATAATTGGATGACGGGTACTTGATCCGTGAGGCGAGGTACTGGGGTGCATGCACCCTGAGGAGCCGATGAATTAAACGTCCAAACTGCACTGCGAAGCACTAACATGGCCAAGCGGATGTTGCTGGTGGTAACGTTATGGGTATTTAGGCGAGCTATCAGCCTCCCAGAATTGCTACTGCTGGACACTAGCTGGCCCGGGGATGAGGGCGGAACGCCGCAGCCGCGTCAGGCGAGCCAGAAGCGTCAGCGAAGGACCGGGGTGGGTTAATCACATTACGGGGAATTATGGAGATGAGCTGTCACTTAGGAGGACAGACAATGCTCCATGAAATGGCAGAGTGTCAGACAATCTTAAATATGGCTAAGCTGTAGCTCTCCGAACATCGACAATAAATTACAGTTTCATATTAATGCAAATTCGAATACATCGACGATCTCAGATAAATGAGGCACATTCAATGACACAACAATATTTCAGTATTATAATAAACATTTACACAATGAACTTCTGAATTATCAACATTTAATCGCTTCTTCTTGCAATTTCAACAACCGGTGTCTCAGATAGTAGCATTGCACTGTAGCTATCGTCTGTGAAAGTTGTGTATCTCTATCTACTTTATTTTTCTGATTTATGACATCTTTTGTATCTTTCTACTTATGCACATGTTTGTCAGAGTATCATATTGTTCACATTTACACAGCTAGTGAATGCAGCATGAACACTTCACATATTGACATACTTGTGTAGGTATTTAATGAAAGGTTTACTATTTTGCCAGCAACATTTATTTGAATGTTGGCAGCAACTGTTATTAAAAAACTCTTCTAATTTAAAAGCGGTCAGTCGCATGTGTTAGCGGCACCACAAATGAAAAGAGAAACAAAATACTGTCATAAAGGCATAAACCATTGTTTTGTAAATAATAGATTTCAGCTATCAGTCGTCATTTGGAATTTTTATTGGCAGATCTAGATTTCAGTTAGCAACTAGCCATTCTCAATGAACTATCCCTCTTTGGTCAATGCATGTAATGCCCGTAAGTCTGGCTTTGTACACAGTTCATGGAATACTCTGAATACTAATACAATAACTAAGGAACGACCAAAATACCAAAATGCTGAAAGTGCTCCCGGTTCCACATCCAATAAAACCCGAAAACCACCACATAATACTGTGATCATGGAGACACAACTCCTTCCCATGCAACAACATGCTCCACTCGCTTTCATAGCTTCATATCTCAGAAACCTTCCAATACAGCAGATCATTCCCAGAAAGAACTCTGCCCTAATAAAGTCCCCAATACCCAAATTTCATGTTGACTTCCTCTGCAGAATCCCTCACATTATCCATGTTACCGTAGCCTTATTATCACTTCTCGCCACCACCGACCACGCCAAACATCGCCAATCTCACTACCGTCCTCCCTTTCTCACTCCTGTCATCATAAAAGTAGGTCTCGAGGTTAGAGATGACAAGTTGAATCTGAACTGAACTCCCACGCCAGCACAGAAATCTGAAAGCCCTCTGCATCGACAATGACTTTGGCCGCACTTAACTTCTGCATGGTTTTACGGAATCTGCCTCCAAAATAGATCATTTCCCTAAAGAGGGAGCCCTCTGTCATAAAGCTGAACATTCCATGTCGCATCATCGGTCCTACCGTTATCAAAAACGTCTCCACTTTAATAATCAAGAGACCACCTACTTGCGCACACTGTGAAGCTTCTCATTGTCTTAAACAGTATCCTAATCTCGCTTCCCCTCCTACCTGCAACAGCAACTTTCACCCCGCCCACTCCATAAAATGCAAAGTAAAACCCCAAATTTCCAAATCCGAATTACTTGTGCCCATCTATAACCATATTCATCTCAATAGCTCCCCCACTATCTACTGCTAAAGGCATCATAAAATTCATGACGTCTGTACTCCAAACCATCGAGCCATTGCAATGAGCATACATTGTCCAACAAATCTCCGTCACTGCTCGCTCAGTATTCCATCTAAACAACCCGGTTATCTACTCATGCTTCATTCTTATGGGGGTAGTCCTCTTCGAAAATTTCAAAAAGGCGATTACTTTGCTTAAAATGTTCCATAGGACGTTCAGTTGGTTGAAGTGTTCAGCCCAAGTTCACCAGAAACTCTGTTATCGAATTACGAGGCGATATGTGAAAAAGTGTCTCAAAACACCAATCATAGTGAGAAAAAAGTAGTCGACATCACGGCCAGTGCGGCAGTGTGTACGAGGGACGATCCGACAGTAATTTTCGTCATTATTTTTGACAGCGAAGATGGTACACCAGGTGACACAAACACACGCCATATAAAATCCACATCCGTAGCTGGATCAACGATCGAAGGGGCGTCAGTACAGGAGGAATGAAGCATGCGCAGAGCGCCAAAGAAGGGTGCGTAACAGCAGACGAGTGCCCGAGGCTATTCGACAATAAATCACGATGGCAGACGCTTCGTGTACTGACAACATGGTCGCCAATCGGTGTACATAGCCGTTTTGCGATATCTTCAAAAAACTATTTTTGGTGCAGGCGAAGAAAATAGCATTTGTTTCAATGCGTCACCATTTTCTTAAAACTCAATATTTTTAATTATCCTTACTATGCCGGTAGAAAATGTATTGAAGATGATTTACACAAAATTATTTTGTTGTAGGTGCAATAGGTATTCTTCGGGAACTTTCATCGACGACCAATATTCCGGCTGCTAGGGAACCCTCTACCTACTGTTACAGTGAGAGTCCAGTGAGCATCCAAAGATGATTTGTTGAAGACAAAAGTGTAAGGAATAAAAGTATATCATCGAATTTTTGCCATGCGTTCAAAGAGGTGAAGTGGTAGGGAGCTGGTTGAACCACAACATAAAGTATACTTGAACAACTGGTTGTTTTCAGAAACAATTACGACTGTTCTCAATGAGGAAATACACGATTACACACAATCCTTGAAATAAATAGAAGCAAAATGATAGTAATAATAATAATAATAATAATAATAATAATAATAATAATAATAATAATAATAATAAACAAAAATCTGCTGGACAAAATAAAATGATAAAAATAATTCTAAGTACCAAGAAGCTACAACCAATGTAATAATTTCCATACTATGTTGCTCCTCAAAAGAGAATTAGAAGTCAAAACCATAAATAGGTCAAGTAAATTTCAATACTTAGCAATTAACATATTAAGCAGTTGCAGAAAAATTATTAACAGTTACAGGTCAAGAATATCAGTTAATTAGACAAATAATTACACGTATGTAGCAACTATTCAATCTGCTTAGGGCCCCTTGATAGATGTTTACAACAGCGAAGCCATTTCAACGAATATAATTTTACATACAAATTTCATTGAGGTAAACGACGCCTTGCTATAAGACCAGGTAAATTCAATACCGACCAATCTTAAGTGAACAGAATTTGACTACAGGGAACATCAACAGTATTTAAGACAGATACAGGATAACTGGATAATTGAGTTAACGGCCGGCCTCCACGCAACAAGCTTTACAACTGATTAAGGTGCTTTAAGATCCTTTGGAATTGTTTTAGTTGTTTATCATTTGCCTCGGTGTCGTGACTAACCAACTTGACGGCAGTTGAGGAAGTGTGGCTACGCCCAACCAACCGACATGAAGCGTGGTTAAAGACGTAGCTAGAAGTGCAACGAGTAGTAAGACCGGCTGTGGCGTTTCAAGACACTCCGAGATACGTACGTCCTCTATTCTACCTTGTAGTTCATTTGATAGTTTGGCGTGTAAATGTGCACCGAGATAATTCTTGTCATCTTAACTTTAGGGCATGATTTTTAGCAAACTTATTAATCAAAGTTTACGGGCTGTCACTCGCCAAGTAACTCACTGAGGCTAATTTGTTTCTATTCAGTTGTATTGATCACCTGTTCTCTAGATAAGATTGTGTAGTTTATGTCTCAGAATATTGTCTGCCGTTGATGTGTGTTGTGTTACAGATAATTGGCACCGGTCGACGCGAGCATACTGGGAACAGAGCACCACGGGGGCAGAGACGTATTTAAGGCCCTGTCCTCTCCTTTACATCTTGGGTTATGTTGTCATTGTTACGTGATTCCATCTTTCCGGTGGAGAATTATAGCATCTGAAGCTCAATTGCAGTGTAAAGTTGAGTACATTTCTACGTCATTTCCTGTCTCGTGGATCTTTCGTATTGATTTGAATCCTTGGTCTGCTCGCGTATTGAGGTATTGTCATATGGTCATGTTCTAGTTGTAATCATTCTAAGAATATTGTTGATTAATCATCTGAGTAAGTAAATTTGAAGATTGGTTTGGTCAAAATTAAAACACCTGCTTAATTGTTTTAGTCATTTGTATTAGTTTCGATTAGGAAAGTTGGCTAGCCAAACCTTAAACGATCTGTGTTATTACCCTTAATCTGTTCCTCAGCTGATTAGAAGTAATGAGAGTTCTGATGGGAATTGTATTGACATTTGTACTATTCAAGTAAAGCGTTACTTGAGTACATTTACCTAGTCATATTCAAATTTCAAGTTTTATGGGTCTTGTTCCGTTTAAAGAAATTTATTTGTTATTTGTCCAAGTGTTCTGGTCTTGTAAGGCAGTCTCCTGTATTATTGTGATTGTGATTTTATAATGCTTTTGATTGTAATAAAATATGTAACAACTACAACGGATTACTATTGTGATTTTGGTGTGTCACTACTATTACACATTCCAACAAGTAATGCGCATTTATCGACGCTTGGCATTCTTCTTTAATTCATTGGTGTTTTAGCATAACAGTGTTTAGCACATTTCCCTTAAGGTTAACTGTAAGCTACTTGCATTCAGTCCTTTCTAGACTTTATTTATTCATCAGTGTTTTGCATTTCATTAGAATACTGTTTAACGATTTCATTGCTTTCCAAGCTTGTTTTATTGGTGTTTAACTCTGCTCTTATGTGTGCATTGCGGGATAGATTAGCCATTATTTAATACTCAAATTATCGAATCGTGGAGCGAATACAGAAAGTTCTCATTCTGTGCTTTGGCTGGTCGTGTGGCAATCGCCAAACCAATTTGTCAATCCCTCATATCCCTATGGAAAAGGTATCTGTTTTGATGAAACAGCTGGCCAACTGCTTCTAGTAACGCAGCCAGGCTACCTAATAACTCGGTGAGTAGCAGGCCGGAGTGGCCGTGCGGTTCTAGGCGCTACAGTCTGGAGCCGAGCGACCGCTACGGTCGCAGGTTCGAATCCTGCCTCGGGAAGGATGTGTGTGACGTCCTTAGGTTAGTTAGGTTTAATTAGTTCTAAGTTCTAGGCGACTGATGACCTCTGAAGTTAAGTCGCATAGTGCTCAGAGCCATTTGAACCATTTTTGAACTCGGCGAGTTGACAATAAAAAAAATCATATCATAATCCACATTCGCCAAAAATCGCGAATACGTGCCCAGAAAAATCGACTAAACACAGCCTGGTAGAAAAATACAAACGAGCTTCTTTGCTTGCAACAGGAAATCGGAGGAATGATCACCAATATCAGCTAGACCCGAAAGGAACCAGGATGCAGTAGGTCACACGTGAGTAGAGCAAGGCCTCACCGTGTAGTCCACAATATAGGCACACAACAGTTTCCCAAGCAGGATCGCTTCCTCCAATGGTAAACTTGCCGACAGTTAAACTCCAAATGGTGTGATGGAGTCAGTAACACTCCACAGGCCAGGCCACCACCTTCCTCCTATGTTCGGCCTAACAGAGAACACGCACGTCGTCGGTAAATCCGGACTTCCAACTATCCATGCCACTACCAGCAAGTCACTAGCATTCTGTTTGCAGAGTAGGTCCCTATATTTCCATCCAATATTGCTTAGGTGCTATCTCGTTGGCTGTCGTTGTGTGGTATCACAGCAACGAGCAGAGACAATCACAGGGCAATGGCATCAGTAACTAAGCGCCCAGGACTCAAGCACACACTGCACTAAGGGCAACCTCCTCAACTTCCTCGACACCGTAGTCTAAACGCTCTCTAAACCTCACTTATACAAACCATTCACAAACCTTCATAAAAAAAGGTTAAAATGGCTCCGAGCACTATGGGACTTAACATCTGAGGTCATCAGTCCACTAGAACCTAGAACTACTTAAACCTAACTAACCTAAGGACATCACACACATCCACGTCCGAGACAGGATTCGAACCTACGACTGTAGCAGCAGAGCGATTCCAGCCTGAAGCGCCTAGAACCGCTCGGCCACAACGGCCGGCAAACCTTCATCATGGTGTAACAACACTACAACATACTGTTCCACAACATCCATTTCCTCCCATCTTGTGCTTACCAGTCCCAACACCCAACAGAAAAGCCATTCCTTCATTTTAAATGGGACATTCATCTAAACGTCTCAAAACAACCTACACCGTACACATAATCCGCGTCTCCAAGTCGATACTTCAGTTGGTCACAAAAAGGGCATCCCTGTTTGGTAGCAAACCTGATGCTATAATTCTAACGGATACATTATCGTTACTATCTACTTGAAAAACTTAACAGTTACCTGGGGCACTGTATACATCTGACCTCAACACCCCATCCCCAACCATTTGTTCACCAACATAGAAAGTATTTTTCCACCTGACCTCAGTTTCCAAATTAGGTTCCTGGCACATTCCCTTCAATGTGACGTAGTACCCGTCTCCTTCTTGGAAATAATACAATCCCAGACAATCCTAGCACCTTCTAACTTCCACAGAAGTATCGCCCTGAAGTGACCTCCTACCCATTTAACTCATGATAACCTGCCATTGACCTTACCCCAGTGAATCTTACGCCCACATTCACCAATTGGAATGACTGCTGTGAACACATAAACACCCATATCAGAAGTCAGCCACAATCCTTTCGAGACCTGGTGAGTATCTCATTCCACTTTATTTTTATCCTTTAGCACTTCGACAGAAAAGCATTTTAACAGTTTTAACGTTCATATGTGCCTAAAAATTAATCTTTTTATAGTTTTTCAAATTTTCTCCTCTGAAATATACAGGGTGGTCCATTGATCGTGACAGGGCCAAATATCTCACGAAATAAGCGTCAAACGAAAAAGTACAACGAACGAAATTTGTTTAGCTTGAAGGGGGAAACCAGATGGCGCTATGGTTGGCCCTCTAGATAGCGCTACCATAGGTGAAACGGATATCAACTGCGGTTTTTTAAATAGGAACCACCATTTTTTATTACATATTAGTGTAGTACTTGAAGAAATATGAATATTTTAGTTGGACAACTTTTTTCCCTTTGTGATACATGGCGCTGTAAGAGTCACAAACATATGGCTCACAATTTTAGAAGAACAGTTGCTAACATGTAGGTTTTTTAAATTAAAATATTGAACGTAGGTAGGTTTGAACATTTTATTGCGGTTGTTCCAATGTGATACATGTACCTTTGTGAACTTATAATTTGTGAGAACGCATGCTGTTACAGCGTGATTACCTGTAAATTCCACATTAATGCAATAAATGCTCAAAATGATGTCCGTCAACCTCAATGCATTTGGCAATACGTGTAACGACATTCCTCTCAACAGCGAGTTGTTCACCTTCCGTAATATTCGCACATGCATTGACAATGCTCTGACGCATGTTGTCAGGCGTTGTCGGTGGATCACGATAGCAAATATCCCTCAACTTTCCCCATAGAAAGAAATCCGGACACGTCAGATGCGGTGAACGTGCGGGGCATGGTATGGTGCTTCGACGACCAATCCACCTGTCATGAAATATGCTATTCAATACCGCTTCAACCGCACGCGAGCTATGTGCCGGACATCCATCATGCCGGAAGTACCATACATCGCCATTCTGTAATACAGTGAAACATCTTGTAGTAACATCGGGTAGAACATTACGTAGGAAATCAGCATACATTGCAACATTTAGATTGCTATTTAGATTCCTCCCATAATGCCGCACCATACATTAACCCGTCAAGGTCACTGATGTTCCATTTCTCGCAGCCATCGTGGATTTTCCGTTGCCTAATAGTGCATATTATGCCGTTTTACGTTACCACTGTTGGTGAATGACGCTTCGTCTCTAAATAGAACGCGTGCAAAAAATCTGTCATCGTCCCGTAATTTTTCTTGTGCCCAGTGGCAAAACTGTACACGACGTTCATGCAGTTCCTGGTGCATAGAAATATGGGACGGGTGCAGTCGATGTTGATGTAGCATTCTCAACACCGACCTTTTTGAGATTCCCGATTCTCGCGTAATTTTTCTGCTACTGATATGTGGATTAGCCGCAACAGCAGCTAAAACACCTAGTTGGGCATCATCATTTGTAGTAGGTCGTGATTGACGTTTCACGTGTGGTTGAGCTCTTCTTGTTTCCTTAAATAACGTAACTATCCGGCAAATGGTCCAGACACTTGGATGATGTCGTCCAGGATACCGACCAGCAAACATAGCACACGTCCGTTGGGCATTTTGATCACAATAGGCAGACATCAACACGATATCGACCTTTTCCGCAATTGGAAAACGGTCCATTTTAACACTGGTAATGTATCACGAAGCAAATACCGTCCGCACTGGCGGAACGTTACGTGATACCACGTACTTATACGTTTGTGACTATTACAGCGCCATCTATCACAAAGCGAAAAAAGTGGTCCAACTATAACGTTTTCTTTACGTACTACACGAATATGTAATAAAAAATGGGGGTTCCTATTAAAAAAAAACGCAGTTGATACCCGTTTGACCTATGACAGCGCCATCTAGCGGGCCCACCATTGCGCTATCTGCTTTCCCCTTCAAGCTAGACTGGTTTCGTTCTTTGTAGTTTTTTCGTTTGATGCTTTTTTCGTGAGATATTTGGCCCGGTCACTATCAATGGACCTCCCTGTATATGTTCCTTCTGAATTACTATTTTTAAAACTTTTGTTGAAGAGCGGATATTGTACCGCTGACAGTTCATGTCCCACCTACAGGTTGTAACGACTCCGTGGGAGCCGCTACAGGGCTCTATAAATGTTAAGACAGTGTAGACAACCATTGTGCAGAGCTTCGAATACGGCTATTTTGGGTTAGAGAGGCATTAGTGGCCACTGGTCAGCATCCCTTTGTGAATGTTGTACAAGCAGGAACCGATTACGCTCTCTGGGTACTTCCGGCCACCGTTGTGGACCCCGGACACGTGAGGCGATTAGGTTACTTTTCCCTAGGACACCGGTGAGTGCGGATACTCTGAGTAGGATCTCTGTTTGCTGAGTTGAAATGCGTGAGAGCTTTGTTTGTTTCCGGCAGTCAGTCTGGCGCGTGGCATCGATAATCATGCCGCACCAACTAATTCAATCAGAGAACGGTGTTAATTTCACTACAATTTATTCGATGAGATCTTTTGTGCAACTGTAACTTGGCTTGGATGAGTGGTGTCACCACAAGACGTACAGCTTTAGCAAGTTTAGCGTGTTAGGTATGGGTGTGTTGTGTGCTTTGTGGAATGGTTATACTAAATTTCATTTAATTTACCGTCCAACTAGTGTTTCACTGAGTCGTACGGAATTTTAGAAGTGGACTTTGTCCTCTGAAATTGACCGTTAAAGGCAGTCGCGCTATGAGCCAGTGAGCTTACATGTGGAATAGGGAAGCATATTTTCTAAATTCTGTCTTTCGTTGTGTGAGTGATCTTGATAAATCTTGTCATGTAATTTAGCAGCCTCACCTCACATGTGTAGATCCAGGTGGTGCACTCTATTTATAATATGCCATGTGTCGATGCACGCGCTAGCATCCCAAATAATTGTATTTTAACTTCTGTGAGTGTCTGTGTTACTGTTAATAAGGAAAGAAACGGGAAATATTGCTAAATTCCTTATTATTACATGTCACAGCGCATTTCCGCTCCCTAACCAAGATCCTTAAAATCTGTCAGTATGCACCTACTCTTAGCAATATTTGAATGAAATTTATCTTGATTATTGCATATCCAATATATGAATTGCTGTTCTATTAATAATCAAATGATCTGTGAGGTGGCACCTTATCGTCAGTTTAGTTAACATTTAAATAAATTTGGTCCACTAATCAGAAATTTTGCAGGCAAGCAAGCGTAGCCTCTACTTGTAGAGTCATACTTTGGATTTAGGAAATCTGAAAAGAGATATTTTGGGTAGCTGATCTTAACAGTATCTTGCAGTAGTAAAAGACGACAGGTACCACTCAAGGTGTCATTCTGAATATCATCAGTGGCAACCGACGTGTTACGCGTAACTGTATATAATTCACACGTTTTAAACTTTTGTTCAATTTTTGTATCTTTTTAACTATTTTGGCTGAAGGTTGGAGTATTGTTCTTCTGCCATCCCACCCTTATCCTCTGGGATGTGCCTGAGAAATAAGAATTAAAAAATAAAAAATAAAAATAGCCGGTCGCGATAAATTTTTTGGTGATCGGAGGTATGTATTCACAATATGGGACGGTGCAAGTGATCGGTAATCGTAACAAGCACGTGAAAAAAGTCGATAGACGTGCAGTTATTCTTGTTGTTTCTTTTATTTTACCCATTATAAAGTGGATATTGAAATCATATGACTGTAAAAGTAAAGGTTTTGTTATAAAAGACCATTTCCTACTGCCGGCCAGGATTTTTCTTCAGTTTCTGCAAGGCACATTTCGTGTTAGGTCGGTACTTATCGCTACAATGTTTAGTACAGTTTTTGACGAGACAATAAAATGGTTCAAATGGCTCTGAGCACTATGGGACTTAACATCTGAGGTCATCAGTCCCCTAGAACTTAGAACTACTTAAACCTAACTAACCCAAGGACTTCACAGACATCCATGCCCGAGGCAGGATTCGAACCTGCGACCGTAACGGTCGCGCGGTTCCAGACTGTAGCGCCTAGAATCGCTCGGCCACCACGGCCGGCTTTGACGAGACAGTTGTGTTTATATTTGGTTAATTTTTTGAGCTGAAGATTCTTATCGCCGAAACGCATCATAAAAAATAATAAAACCGATTGCGATTTAGATAAATTTTGTGTGGAACTGAAAGAAGTATGTTCGTGTCAAATATAAACATTAATTTGAGAAAAAAAAATATGACAATGTAAGCGTATAACACAGTGTTGTTTGGTAGTGAACCATGGACTCTTTGAAGAAAGCAGGAAGATTTGAACAATGAAGAAAGACTAAACGTTTGAGATTGCAAGAGGAAGAATGAAATCTCTGTTTGTCGAAGGATGGGGGAAGGAGAATGACAGTCTTCTTTTCAAATGAAGCTCTGCGGTATTTGCCTTAAATGGTTTAAGAAAACCACAGGAAATACAAAAATCTTGGGGCTGGACGGGGTTTCAACCACTGTCTTCCAGGATACAATTATTTTACGAATGCCACAGCTCGCGCGATGCGCCTACTTGAATTACCTCACAGGATGAATGTCCACGATTAAGTGTATTCATAAGGTAAGAAATGAGGGCGTGCAGAGGGGAAGACAGAAGCTGGCACGTATATAAAAAATAATTAAGGTCGTCGAGTGTAAGTGCGATTACGAGATGAATAAGCTGGTACAAGATAGGAAATCAAGAAAATTGTAACAGCTCAATGTACGAAATATCCCAGCACAGTGCACGTTGGGAAAGCGGCTTAAAACCAGCGTGATTAACGAGGCTCATATACGAAGCGCTGCAGCTGTTTTTGATTAGGTGATGTCTTTAAATCACTCTCGTCTTAATGGGTCTCCTCTTTTTTATGTCGACTGAGATACGCTGCCACTGTAAGCCCTAACGTAAATCATTACGGAAATGTCGCAGAACAAAATGTTTTACGATTATGACCGGGAAAATAGACTTCGCGAACGTTGGAAAGCAGAGATTTCGTATAAAGTTCTTCGACATTAATCCCATGTTGCGGTTGAGCTTATTACGTGGTTAACACTGTTCAGGCCAATATTTCCAGGAGATTCTACGTAGGATATTCTTTGACAATTCAACTTCTAGAGACCAGAATCGAAATTAATGAAGTAAACAATCTTTAATGAGCTGGATGACACAGTTGATGTTAATACATTCATGAATAATGTTTTATGCCTACATACTTCGAACATCATCAGTTATTTTGCTCCCCAAATAACAAAACTGATCTACTATTTTAAGTGTCTCGTTTCCTAATCTAATTCCCTCAGCTTCACCCGGCTTCATTCGACTACATTACATTATCCTCTTTTTACTGTTATTGCTGTACATCTTATATCCTCCTTTCAACAAACTCTCCATTCCATTCAAATGCTCTTCCAGGTCCTTTGCTGTGTGTGATGGAATTACAAAGTCATCGACGAACGTCAAAGTTTTTATTCCTTCCCCTTGGATTTTAATTCCTACTCCCAATTTCTCTTTTGATACTGTGTGAAGAGTTTGACAGAGCACTAAAAGACCTAAGTCGCGCCGGCCGGGGTGGCCGAGCGGTTCTAGGCGCTCAGTCCGGAACCGCGCGACTGCTACGGTCGCAGGTTCGAATCCTGCCTCGGGCATGCATGTGTGTGATGTACTTAGGTTGGCTCAGAGCCATTTGAACCATTTTTGAACCTAAGTCGAAACAAGGCCTCGGGAGTAGACAACATTCCATTAGAACTACCGACAGCCTTGGGAGAGCCAGGCCTAACAAAACTCTTACCATCTAGTGAGCAAGATATATGATACAGGCGACCTCGGGGAAGATCAGTTTGGATTCCGTAGAAATGTTGTAGCACGTGAGGTAAAACTGACTGTACGACTTATCTTAGAAAATAGGTTAAGGAAAGGAAAACCTACGTTTCTAGCATTTGTAGATTTAGAGAAAGCTTTCGCCAATGTTGACTGGAACACGTTCTTTCAAATTCTTAAGGTGGCAGGGATAACATACAGGGAGCGAAAGGCTATTTATAATTTGCACAGAAACCAGATGGCAGCTATAAGAGTCGAGGGGCCTGAAAGGGAAGCAGTGAAGGGAAGGGAATGAGACAGGATTGTAACCTATCCTCGATGTTATTCAATCTGTATACTGAGCAAGCAGTAAAGGAAACAATAGAGAAATTCTGAGTAGGAATTAAAATCCAAGGAGAAGGAATAAAAACTTTGACGTTCGTCGATGACATTGTAATTCTATGATACACAGCAAAGGACCCGGAAGAGCATTTGAACGGAATGGACAGTTTCTTGAAAGGAGGATATAAGATGTACATCAACAAAAGTAAAAATGGAATGTAGTCGAATGAAGCCGGGTGAAGCTGAGGGAATTAGATTAGGAAATGAGACACTTAAAATAGTAGATCAGTTTTGATATTTGGGGAGCAAAATAACTGATGATGTTCGAAGTAGGGAGGATATAAAATGTTGACTGGCAATGGCAAGGAAAGCGTCTCTGAAGAAGAGAAATTTGTTAACATCGAGTATAGATTTCAGTGTCATGAAGTTGGGAAGTCGTTTCTGAAAGTATTTGTATTGAGTGAAGCCATGTATTGAAGTGAACCGTGGACGACAAATAGTTTGGACAAGAAGGGAATAGAAGCTTTCGAAATGTGGTGCTACAGAAGAATGCTGAAGATTAGATGGGTAGATCACATAACTAAAGAGGAAGTATTGAATAGGATTGGGGAGAAGAGAAGTTTGTGGCAGAACTTGACTAGAAGAAGAGATCGGTTGGTAGGACATGGTCTGAGGCATCAAGGGATAACCAATTTAGTAATGAAGGGCAGCGTGAAGAGTAAAAATCGTAGAGGGAGCCCAGAAGATGAATACCCTAAGCAGATTCAGAAGGATGTAGGTTGCAATAGGTACTTGGAGATGAAGAAGCTTGTACAGGATTGAGTAGCATGGAGAGCTGCATCAAACCAGTCTCTGGACTGCAGACCACAACAGTGTTTCTTCTTTCAGTGTTGTTGAACAAGACAGGAATATCCACCTTGAAGAGATAACGTTTTCTTTCTTTGCGTTTTTATTTGCAGCATGATGAATTAAAAAAAAGAGAGGTAATATCGCTTGGAAAAACCAAGGAGTGATATCACAACTATATATATATATATATATATATATATATATATATATATAAAATAAAAACAACTTAGAAGAAAAAACTTGGGATCAATTGACTATCAGCAATCCGAAACCTTTGCCTTCCGCAGGAAGTGCTCTACCTATTCAACTACCCAAACACGATTCACGACCCGTCCTCACAGCTTTACGTCCGCCAGTATCTCATCCCCTACCTTCCAGTCTTCACAGAAGTTCTCCTGAGAAACTTAGTGGACTAGCACTCCTGGAAGAACGTATTTGCGGAGACATGGGTTAGCCACAGCCTGCGGGGCGGGGTGGAGGGCTCGTGTTTCCAGAATGAATTTTTCACTCTGCAGCGGAGTGTGCGCTGATATGAAAACTATGTGCCGGACCGAGACTCGAGTTCGAGATCTGTTCCTTTTGCAAGCAAGTGCACAAAATGACTGAGCAACCTTCTTCTGCGAAACTTACGGAAATAACACTCCTCGTAGACAGGGTAATGAAATAGTACTTGTCTGCAAAAGCAAAGATCCACCCAAGAATCAACTAACTGAAACAATTAAATTGGCAACCTCTCTATACAATATTAAACTTATGGGACAGGGTAATTTCCCAAGTACGAATCATCATGTCCATCCGACTGCTCATTTTCCAAAGAACCAACTTCTACTCGTAGGACAGATGAACTACAGTGTTATCAACGCCAGGAAATGAATAACAACAATTACATTAACCAGCTTAGCACCCTCTGGTTCGCTTGGGTAGACTGAATGGTCTGCATAGATTTATTTTCTTTAATCGAGTTTTTATGTTGCTCACAAATTGCAGCACCTTCTAAACATTTCATGCTAATTAAGACCATACAAGCACGGTGTTTTCCGAATGTTCTTCTGAAGAAAAAGCGAGTCTAGTGGCTGGAGCCCAAAGTTTTTGTTAATCAGGCCTTTTACATTCTTGTGGACATATTTCCACGTCAACTTTCATCCCCTAGCACATATTTTCTGATATCTAACCGGGATGTGAAATACCGTTTTTCATAGCTTTAGCTTTAAAATTTTTTAATGCAACGAAATATTTTGTAAAAAATTTTCATCCTCTATTTCTCCCCTCTAGGTCTGAAAACATAAAAAAACACAGAGACATGATTTTTAAAAAATTTCTAAAAGATAAGCCAAATACAAATTTTCATAGATTTAGCTCTGAAAATGATTTCGAATGAAATAACTTCATAAAACCTTTCATCCCCTATGTCACTTTTTTAAGGAGTTGGATTTTTAGAAAAATTGAAACACATATTTCTTTATTTGTAACCGAGAAGTCAAATACAAATTTTCATAGATGTAGCTTTAAAATCCTTTAGTAGCTCATTAATAATTGTTTATTTTAAAAAGTTTTCACCCACTATTTTATCCCCTTAGTGGTTTAATTTCTAAAACTGCTGAGACTCGTATTTTTTTAAGCTCTGACTGAAAAATCAAATACCAATTAGCTCTAGCTTTAACATTGCCTTAAAGGCGACATATTTTCTAAAAGCTTTCATCCCCAGTTTCAGCCCCTTAGGAGTGGAATTTCGTACAATCCCTTTTCAAACGAGGCTTCCAGCGTAAGATCAACACCCTCTTCAAATTTCAAATTGCTGTCCTTAGTGGTTTGGGCTGGGCGATGACGAGTCATTCAGTCATGGCATTGCCTTTTGTATATTATAGCGGAGATCGGGGTTAGTTGCCATCAGGGACTAGTTGACATGCAGCTTCTATTTCCTGTCACCGTGGAAACAGAGTGCTGTCATAGTGCTATTGGGGAGTGTATGAAAAGGTGCACCATACACCGTAACTTCAGTCTCCTTGGAAGCATCACGAAGGAAGAAACCCGGTTTCATTGTGTTTTTCACTGGTGATGAATTGTTTGGTCGTAAGCTTTTTTATCCTAGTGCCATCTGAGGAAAGACGATTGTCTATGATAGATATGTGTTTTTTTGTAGTCGTTTCACTCCTCTTATTTTTGGCAATTCTTTCAAACAGCGACTGTATGCATCACGCATATTTTTCTACCGCTTTTCTTCTTCTTTTGGTGGGAGCGTTAAAAATATTTCCATCAACCTGATATTTATTTGTAACAAATATCTTGGAATGGGATGCTCCGTGGAGTCTCTATTCTACGAATTTTTACTAGGTCACTCAACTGTTGCTTCTATAACTGAAGATACATGCAGAAAATTTGGAACTGCTTACAACAAAGTACATGCCAATACCAATGAATAAAGAATTACAAGAAACAGCTCTGAATTTTGAGATAACTACAAATCGTCTTCAGCGCATAGGTGGCATTGACAGTAAGCATGTGCGCTTGGCGAAGCCGTAGTGCTTATGGCAATTGCGCATACTGGCTAGTGCTTTCGATGCAGTGATACTGGAGGTTATGGACATGATTGTGATTCAAATATTTTTAAACAAACTAACTTCGGAAGAGCACTTATAATGGAAGGTTACCTTTCCTAGACGCCAAACATTTGACTAATGAATCAAACAAAGGAAATGTGTCTTTCTTATTTATGGGTGACGAAGGTTTCGCTCCTGATAAACACTCGTTGCAGTCTTTTGCTAGAAACTCAAGAGGTAGCAACCGTGGGTGTGACATTAGAGATACGTTTTGCGACTACCTCCGCTCTGTGTAAGGATCAGTTCCTTGGCAAAATGTATACATTGTCGGCAAAGACAGCTAAACGTCTGCAGATGAGGATGTCACTGTTGTCATATGCTATACGTAGTTTTGTTAAAAATTGGTATATTTCATGTTCACATTGTCATGTTACACTATTTGGTTTATGACTTAAAAACGTAATAGTACGAATACTTTCACAGGAATACTGTTCCTTCAAACAACCTCTTGTAGTGTCCTTTTTAACTTTTACACTATTAGTAAGAAAAATTTGTACCGATTCAGAGTGATTACATTTCGGAGGTTTTTAAAATATTGAAAATAGCTTGCAAGTACTTCTAAATATCATTATACAGAATTAATTAAACTGTTCTGGCGAAACAGGTTTGCATTCGTGTCAAACTCCTAGGACAAGGCAGAATGAAAAAATATTACTTTCTCACTAGTTGCAAAAGACACGCCGATTGTCGTGAAACTTTGCACGCACCTATATGCAAGTATGTACATCATCTTTCCTATTGCATTTTGTGCATCCAGTGATAACGAGTTCCACTTGTCAAATCTCAACAACATCTGCACAAACCATCTTCTATATTTCTGTCCAACAGACGATCTTTATAATCTTGCGATTTTATGTTGTAGAGACAGGGATATTTCTCACCTCAGTTGTTATCAGTTCACTGTCCAAATGATCCACTGGAACGACCTTTAGAGAGTTTTCGGACATTGCCACAGTCAGACGAAAGAGGACTGAGTATAGTATCCTCGTCGCTGCTGCTCGACTGGCGATAAAAACATATAGAATTACAATGAAATGAACACCCTTAGCTGCTTACAGGCGTTGACACATTTCAACGACGACAGACGGAAATGTGTGCCCCGACCGGAACTCGAACCCGGGATTTCCTGCTTACATGGCAGACGCTCTATCCATCTCAGTCACCGAGGACACAGAGGACAGCGCGACTGCAGGGATTTATCTCTGGCACGCCTCCCGCGAAACCCACATTCTCAAAGTATTGTCCCGCACTACATTTGCAGTGGGTAGAGCGTCTGCCATGTAAGCAGGAGATCCCGGGTTCGAGTCCCGGTCGGGGCACACATTTTCATCTGTCCCCGTTGACGTGTGTTAACGCCTGTAAGCAGATAAGGGTGTTCATTTCATTGTAATTTCATTCTAACGAGCTGCATGGTCACCGATGGTATCTGTTCTTTCGGACATGCCAACAGTTATTGCTGCGCCAAAAATAAGCCAGGCCTATTCGACAACGAGAGTCGCGTGCGGAGACTTAACGTACGACAATTACAGACCAGTGTGCCTTCTTCCGTTCGCAAAAATGAGTTCCATTTCCGCCACAACAAAAAGCGTTTACGAGTACACCTAGTATGTGGCATTAGCCTAAGTCTATCTATTTTTTCCATGGCAAAGACACTTGTGTGTGGGTACGCATTGCCTAGATTAAAGATGGCTGTTTTTGTTGGCATACCTGTTCTTTTTTCGCGTATGTTTTGCTGTAGTTGCTCCACGAGGTTAGCGTAATTGTTCCTGTATTTGTTTGACCAATGGGAAGAAAATCTATTAGTAGAATCGCTTTCCCGTTCCAGGAAACCGACGCCATTAACTTTCCGGCCAATTGTATTGCCTTTGCTTTCTTTGGTGGTAGTGAATCAACATGTTTTCTCTGCTCTGACTGTTGTTTCATCTCTGGCGTATAAAAGTGGACATAAGTTTCATCTGTGGTCACAAACCTGCACAAAAAGTCCTTTTTGTTGCTCTGAAAACGGGTCAAACATCGTTTTTCTATTCTGATGAGTTTCTGATCCTGCGTTAAGATTAACGGTACCCATCTAGCAGGTAATTTTCTCATATCCAGTTCCATTGTTAAAATGTGGTGTGCCCGTTCAGATGACATCTCTACACCTTCAGCAATTTCTCACACTTTCAGTCGGCGATCCTCCATGACCATTTTATGCACTTTTGCCTTAATTTCTGGAGCAGTGGCACACCTTGGCTGACCACTACGCTGATCGTCATCAAAGACAGGGCCTGCCACGGCGTGCCAGACCTGACACGGTTCCGAGCGAGCGGGCCACAGGCGAACTAAGACCCCGCGTGTATATAATCTTTGCTCGTTGCTTTCCGGAAGTCGTTTATGATTTGTTCATCATAAGACTAGACTTGATGTAAACAAACAAACTTGATGATTGGTCAGTAAGCACAGCATGCGTAAACTGTTGTTGTTACGTTCATGGAAGTAGGTCAGACTTACGTATCTTGTACCTTATAACTACAAAACTGGCCATTAAAATTGCTACACCAAGAAGAAATGCAGATGATAAACGGATATTCATTGGACAAATATATTGTAGCGAGAAATAACAAGACAGAAAGCTGCCATACTTACTGGAACTAATGCACAAAGCTCTGTGAGATGTCACTCCCGAACGCTCGCGGAGTGCTGGGCAGGACGTCGTAAAAGAAGAAGAAAAAAAGCGGCGCTCAGTGCAGTATTTCTCGGATTCGCATATGGAAGGGAGAGACAGATGAGTGAGTCAGCCAGCCAATCAGGCAGTAGCAACCGGCCGAGACACAAGCAGCAACAGGAAGTAACCGATTTTCTGACTTTTACGAGTTACTAACCAGATGAGAATTTTATAATATCATCTGTGTACTTTAATAGTATAGTTTCTTGAGTGTCTGCGTGTTAATTTAATATCTAATAGCCACAGTTCTCGCGTTTACGTTTGCATCGGAAAGTAAACCGATTTTGTGACGTATTACAAGTTCCTAATCAGGGGCGAATTATTTAGTCTCACCTGAGTGCTTCGGTAGCTAGGTTTTTGAATCTCTGCGTATTAATCTAATTTATTAGACTCAGTTCCTGCGTTTTCGTCAGGGTCTACAGAAGAGTTGCGCAGCACTTGCCGATAGTGCATTTATCTGTATACTTTAGTTTTCCGTGGTCTTTTTTATGGACAGGGACTGCGATTGTTGCGTGCGGATGCGAGCCGCATTTGTGACACTTCGCTCTCAGTTCCAGGCTGTGATGGCTACACAGCTTGAGGCTACAGTGGATGGAAACCACTGTTGTGGGCCGGCCGTGGGGATCCAATGGACGTCCAGCACGTCCGAGTCCTTTGATCGGTCCTCACCGGTGGCCAGACCAATTAATGCTCGCACTGAGGTTGACCCCTCACCTGTGGTCGAGTGGGAGGTCGCCCCTGAGCGTAGCAGGCGGCGAAAGACTTCCAAGGCGGCCGCACGTAAGGCCTCCCCAGTTTGTCTCACAAACAGGTTTCAGGTGCTGTCTGTGGCTGACACTGTCGCTGAGCCAGATGCTGTCGCCTGTCCTGTTTCAGAGGAAACCACTCCGCCTGCAAGATCCGGACAATCACAGAGGGTGGGATTATTCTTAATTGGGAGCTCCAACATTGGGCGCGTTATTGGGCACCTTAGTGACATGGGTGCCAAGAAGATAAAGAAAACCACTGTGCACTCCGTGTGCATGCCGAGTGGAGTTATTCCAGATGTGGAACGGATCCTCCCAGATGCCATGAAGAGCATAGGGTGTAGCCAACTGCAAATGGTTGCTCACGTCGGTACCAAAGATATGCGTCACTTTGGATCAGAATTCTCTCTGGTTTCGAGCGGCTAACAGAAGTGGTAAAGGCTAACAGAAGTGGTAAAGGCTGCTAGTCTTGCTTGCAGAGCTGACTATTTGAAGCGTAGTCGATAGGTCCGATTTCGGACCACTGCTACAGAGCCGAGTGGATGGTCCGAATCAGAGGCTCAGATGGTTCTGCGACTGTGTAGGCTGCAGATTCCTCGACTTGCGCAAAAGGGTGGTTGGGTTTCGAGTTCCGTTGAATACGTCAGGTGTCCACTATATGCAGGAGGCGGCTATAGGGGTAGAAGGGGCTGTGTGGCGTGGACTAGACGGTTTTTTAGGTTAGAGGGTCTCGGGAAAGCACAAGAAGGCCTTCAGTCACAAAGGGTGCAGGCCGACCACAAGAAGAACGTAGATACAGGAAACATTGACATCACTGTTGTAAATTGTCGTAGCTGTGTTGGGAAAGTAACAGAGCGACAAGCGCTAATAGAAAGCACTGATGCTCAAATCGTTACAGCCACTGAAAGCTGGCTAAAGCCAGAGATAAGCTCAGCCAAAATTTTTGCTAAGAACCTAACGATGTTCAGAAAGGATAGGCTAAACACGGTTGGTGGTGGCGTTTTTGTTGCTGTTAGAAGTAGTTTATCTTGCGAAATTGAAGTAGATAGTTCCTACGAGTTAGTATGGGCAGAGGTCATTGTTGGCAAACTGGAATAAAATAATAATTGGATCCTTTTACCGACCTCCCAATTCAGATGATACCGTTGCTGAAAAATTCAAAGAAAACTTGAGTTTTATTTCAAACGCGTACCCATGTAGCTGTAGATCAGCAGGCGACTAACTATCAGTGGCTTCAATATTCAACTACGCTATGAAATTACTGCAAGACTCTTTTACGTGACACATGTCTCAAGCAGAAAACTTACCCTTGGTTAAATTGCAGAATTTCATCTCTCTTGTTTTTAATTACAGTACTAAGTTAGCTTAGAGGAGAGCATGTTGCTAAGGAAGGTACTTTAATTCTATCTTACGTAATGTATTAATAAGGTGATTTTTATTTACTTAATTTACCCGTCTGGTCCCCTAATAAGCTTGTGGTAGGATGAATTTTTGATTTAAGGCCCTTTATTGTTGAATTTATGAAGGAAAAAGTCGTGCAGGAACGAAAATTAGATCTGGAATGCACTGCAAACGTCGCATTTTAAGTGGAGTTGGATACGCACGGTCCTCAGTAAGACGTTGCAGTGTGAGTGACAAACTCTTTCTGATTTGATGCGGATGCATTTAAAAATAAAATCGCCTTACAGAAGGGACAAAATCTGTGAAACTGTCTGCGTCCGTCCGTATGCTGATAGTCTGTAACCAGATAAAAACTATACCTTCAGCAGTTAAAAAATAATTAAATAATATTCAAAATTTTTCTTTGTGATCTATGTTGTTGCGAAATGTGAATGCGACTGCACTTCCATTTAAATGCGGCGCTTTCCCAGTTTCCCCCTCTCCCCCCTCACCCCACTCAGAGAGGGTGGGATCGTGGTGGGGGAAGTATGCAGCGAAGCTGAGCACTATGGCCCTCGTTCCAGGGGCAGGCCCGCGAGCCGGAATCTTGGCCTAATTAAAACTCGTTTCTCCATTTCGCAACAGTTGAATATGAAGGAGCAGAATTCCCCAGAATGTCCTGAAACACGGCACGATTTTTTGTTTTTTTTTTGTTTTGTATACTGTTCTTTCCTTATGAACACATTGGAACAACAACAGAGAGCTGTCCGCACCACATCATTTCCATTCGCAGCACTGGCGCTTCGCTTGTCTACTCATAAAGGGTGCCCTATTGTTACATGGGATCTTGTTGCGCTAGTGCTGCCATGTTGTGGGGATTTGCAAACTTTTCAAAGTACCCTCGGGAACTCGACATTCATACGAAATACAGCGCAATTTGTAGAAAAATGTCATTTGAAGGAATGTATTTGTCCACCAGTAAACACAGTTCGACAATGTAAAACGGTGCATATTGTTCGAAATGCTTAGAGCAATAGCGGTAAACTATAGGAGAAGATGGGTAATATATAATATGTGCAAGAATGAAAACTAAAAACTAAACTCCTCCCGAATAGAACAGGAAGGCCCAACGGTACCGACCGCCCGCTGTGTTATCCTCACCCTACAGACGTCATTGGATGCGGATATGGAGGGCATGTGGTCTGCATATCGCTCTCCCGGCCTATGTCAGTTTCCGAGCCCGGAGCCGCTACTTCACAATCAAGTAGGTCCTCAGTTTGCCTCACAAGGGCTGAGTGCATTCCACTTGCCAACACCTCTCGGCATACCGGATGGTCACCCACCCAAGTGGTAGTCCAGCCCCACAGCGCTTAACTTCGGTGATCTGACGGGAACCGGCGTTACCACTGAGACAAGGCCGTTGGCCGTGCAAGAATAAACAGGGAATAATAAAAGTGAAAGACTAAGAACGAAGTGCTCAGATAAAAAACGGTGTAAGACACAGATGTAATGTTTCTCCCTAGTGTTCAAAAAACTGATCAGCCCGAACATTATTGCCACCTACCCAGTAGCCTTTAGCACGGGTAACATCGGCCAGGTGTCGTGGCGGGGAAGCAGTGAGGCCTTGGCAGGTCGCTGGATGGAGTTCGCACCACATCTCCACCTCTACACATACAAGTTACCTAATTCCCATAAATTCCAGGAAGGGGGGGAGGGAGGTCAATGAGCTCTGATGCCATGTTCAATCACATCCCAGATGTGTTCGATAAGGTTCAGATCTGGCGAGCTGGCGGCCCAGCACGTCAACTGGAACTCGCCACTGTGTTCCTCAGACCACTCCATCACACTTCTGGCCTCGTGAGACGGAGTATTATCATGCTGAAAACTGTCACTGCCGTCGGGAAACTGGTTCAACTGGCTCTGAGCACTATGGGACTCAACTGCTGTGGTCATTAGTCCCCTAGAACTTAGAACTACTTAAACCTAACTAACCTAAGGACATCACACACATCCATGCCCGAGGCAGGATTCGAACCTGCGACCGTAGCAGTCAGACGGTTCCGGACTGCGCGCCTAGAACCGCGAGACCACCGCGGCCGGCCCGTCGGGAAATGTGGTCGTCATACAGGGGTGCATGTGGCGTGCAATCAGTGTATGATACTCCTTGGCAGTCATGGTACCTTGCATGAGCTCCATTGGACCTGGATGCCCACGTGAATGTTCCCCAGAGGACGATGGAACCGCAGCCAGCTTGTCGCCGCCCCACAGTATAGGTGTCAGGGGCTCTTCCCCTGGAAGACGACGTCCTCCCATCGGCATGATGAAGAGGGTATTGGCATTCATGAGACCATGCAACGCTCTGCCACTGCACGAACGACCAGTACCGGCAGGTCACGTGCCCATATCAGTCGTAGTGTTAACATTAGCAAAAGCCTGTGTCGTCGGCTGCGGACGAATGTCATCAGAAAGCTCGGGCACAGCGTATTCAGACACACTTGTACTTTGTCCAGCATTTATGTCCGAAGCTATTTCCGTCACAGTTCGCAGCCAATCCCGGTTTGCCAGTCTGCGGGGCATACGACGTCCGACATCTTTAACGACGGGTCGTCGCCCAACCCCACGACGTCTGGACGTGGTTTCAACTTGGTTTCGCCACATGTTAATCACCACAGCAGTCCTGGAACACCAGGCAAGTCTTGCAGTTTCCAGAATGCTCGTGCCTACTGTGCGAGTCATAACATTCTGCCCCCGGTGGAACTGAGATAGATCGAGTGCCTTCCCCACTCTACAAACGGACTGTACGCTCACTCATGCTACATACACCGAGCGTGTGTCTGACATTCCTCTCCAGGTGACGCCCCTATCGCCTGGACGGGTTTATATCGATAATACACTCCTGGAAATGGAAAAAAGAACACATTGACACCGGTGTGTCAGACCCACCATACTTGCTCCGGAAACTGCGAGAAGGCTGTACAAGTAATGATCACACGCACGGCACAGCGGACACACCAGGAACCGCGGTGTTGGCCGTCGAATGGCGCTAGCTGCGCAGCATTTGTGCACCGCCGCCGTCAGTGTCAGCCAGTTTGCCGTGGCATACGGAGCTCCATCGCAGTCTTTAACACTGGTAGCATGCCGCGACAGCGTGGACGTGAACCGTATGTGCAGTTGACGGACTTTGAGCGAGGGCGTATAGTGGGCATGGGGGAGGCCGGGTGGACGTACCGCCGAATTGCTCAACACGTGGGGCGTGAGGTCTCCACAGTACATCGATGTTGTCGCCAGTGGTCGGCGGAAGGTGCACGTGCCCGTCGACCTGGGACCGGACCGCAGCGACGCATGGATGCACGCCAAGACCGTAGGATCCTACGCAGTGCCTTAGGGGACAGCACCGCCACTTCCCAGCAAATTAGGGACACTGTTGCTCCTGGGGTATCGGCGAGGACCATTCGCAACCGTCTCCATGAAGCTGGGCTACGGTCCCGCACACCGTTAGGCCGTCTTCCGCTCACGCCCCAACATCGTGCAGCCCGCCTCCAGTGGTGTCGCGACAGGAGTGAATGGAGGGACGAATGGAGACGTGTCGTCTTCAGCGATGAGAGTCGCTTCTGCCTTGGTGCCAATGATGGTCGTATGCGTGTTTGGCGCCGTGCAGGTGAGCGCCACAATCAGGACTGCATACGACCGAGGCACACAGGGCCAAGACCCGGCATCATGGTGTGGGGAGCGATCTCATACACTCGCCGTACACCTCCGGTGATCGTAGAGGGGACATTGAATAGTGCACGGGACATCCAAACCGTCATCGAACCCATCGTTCTACCATTCCTAGACCGGCAAGGGAACTTGCTGTTCCATCAGGACAATGCACGTCCGCATGTATCCCGTGCCACCCAACGTGCTCTAGAAGGTGTAAGGCAACTACCCTGGCCAGCAAGATCTCAGGATCTGTCCCCCATTGAGCATGTTTGGGACTGGATGAAGCGTCGTCTCACGCGGTCTGCACGTCCAGCACGAACGCTGGTCCAACTGAGGCGCCAGGTGGAAATGGCATGGCAAGCCGTTCCACAGGACTACATCCAGCATCTCTACGATCGTCTCCATGGGAGAATAGCAGCCTACATTGCTGCGAAAGGTGGATATACACTGTACTAGTGCCGACATTGTGCATGCTCTGTTGCCTGTGTCTATGTGCCTGTGGTTCTGTCAGTGTGATCATGTGATGTATCTGACCCCAGGAATGTGTCAATAAAGTTTCCCCTTCCTGGGACAATGAATTCACGGTGTTCTTATTTCAATTTCCAGGAGTGTAGATCGGTAGTCATGCTGCTGATCAGTGTATAAACGTCGAGAAGAAATACTGAAAATAAAACAGAGGTTCAGGAGAGGGATTGAAATTCAAGGTGAAAGGATATCGGTGATAAGGTATGGAAATTTGAAAAATTTTTTGTAAGTTCCTATTGGACCTAACTGCTGCGGTCACCGGTCCCTAGCCTTACACACTACTTAATCTAACTTAAACGAAGTTACGTTAAGGACATTACACACACCCGTGCCCGAGATAGGACACGAACCTCCGACGGGGGTAGCTGCGCGAACCGTGGCAAGGCCCCCAGACCGCACGGCCACCCCGCTCTGCGATAAGATATGCTGAAGGCACTGCTATCCTCATTGAAAGTGAAGAAGAAGTACAGGACCTGTTAAATGGAATGAACACTATTATGAGTGCAGTATAGGCATTGAGAATAAATCAGAGAAAGGTAAGAGTAATGAGAAATAGCAGAAATGAAAACAGTGAGAAACTTAACATCAGGACTGCAGATCACTAAGGAGAGGAAGTTACAGAATTCTACTACCTAGGCAACAAAATAACCAATGACGGACAGGGCAAGGAGGACTAAAAACAAGACTAGCACTGGCAAAAGGGGCAATCCAGCCTAAGATGAGGCCACTGGCATCAAACATAGGTCCCAATTTGAGGAAGAAATATCTAAGAATATACAGCATTGTGTGGTAGTAAGACATGGACTGTGGGAAAACAGGAACACAAGAGAATCGAGGCATCTGAGATGTGGTGCTACTGACGTATGTTGAAAATTAGGTGGACTGATAAGAGGTGAGGAGGTTGTCCGTAGAATAGGTGAATAAAGGAATATATGGAAAACACTGATACGAAGAAGGGGCAGAGTTACAGGAGATATGTTAAGACAGCAGAGAATAATTTCCAAGGTACTATATCGAGCTGTAGAGGGTAATAGCTGCAGACAAGTATAGAGATTGGAATACATTCCACAGAGGAATAAATTCATGAGTCATCATTGTAGCCGGCCGCTGTGCCCGAGCGGTTCTAGGCGCTTCAGTCCGAAACCGCGCTGCTGCTACGGTCGCAGGTTAGAATCCTTCCACGGGCATGGATGTGTGTGATGTCCGTACGTTAGTTACATTTAAGTAGTTCTACGTCTAGGGGACTGATGATCTCAGATGTTAAGTCCCATAGTGGTTACTGCCATTTGAACCATTTTTTGTCATTGTATAACTTTTTTTTATTTTTTGTCCGGTCTTTTCTTATTTCTTCTCTAGTCTTTAACAGTTGTCGCGCCAAGGTCCTACTTGACGTTCAATGTTTTGAAGAGACTCGGTTTTATCTAACGTTTGCAGCACTTTCAGTTTGAGGATGTAGGTTGCAAGTGCTACTCTGAGATGAAAATTATGCCAGAGGGAGGAATTCGCGGACGGTAGTGTCAGACCAGGGAGAAGACTGATGAATCAGAAAAAGAAAAAGAATTGTTTCTGTGGTGTCAACGCCAGACATCACACTTGCTAGGTGGTAGCCTTCAAATCGGCCGCGGTGCGTCAGTATACGTCGGACCCCCGTGTCGCCACTATCAGTGATTGCAGACCGAGCGCCGCCACACGGCAGGTCTAGAGAGACTCCCTAGCACTCGCCCCAGTTGTACAGCCGACTTTGCTAGCGATGGTACACTGACTACATACGCTCTCATTTGCAGAGACGACAGTTTAGCATAGCCTTCAGCTACGTCGCTACGCCCTAGCAAGGCGCCATATTCAGGTACTATAATGTATTCTGAAAAGATAATATTGTGAATTGTGTACCGTCTACATCTATCTACATCTACATCTACATCCATACTCCGCAGGCCACCTGACGGTGTGTGGCGGAGGGTACCCTGAGTACCTCTATCGGTTCTCCCTTCTATTCCAGTCTCGTATTGTACGTGGAAAGAAGGATTGTCGGTATGCTTCTGTGTGGGCTCTAATCTCTCTGATTTTATCCTCATGGTCTCTTCGCGAGATATACGTAGGAGGGAGCAATATACTGCTTGACTCTTCGGTGAAGGTATGTTCTCGAAACTTTAACAAAAGCCCGTTCCGAGCTACTGAGCGTCTCTCCTGCAGAGTCTTCCACTGGAGTTTATCTGTCATCTCCGTAACGCTTTCGCAATTACTAATTGATCCTGTAACGAAGAGCGCTACTCTCCGTTGGATCTTCTCTATCTCTTCTATCAACCCTACCTGGTGCGGATCCCACACTGCTGAGCAGTATTCAAGCATTGGGCGAACAAGCGTACTGTAACCTACTTCCTTTGTTGTCGGATTGCATTTCCTTAGGATTCTTCCAATGAATCTCAGTCTGGCATCTGCTTTACCGACGATCAACTTTATATGATCATTCCATTTTAAATCACTCCTAATGAGTACTCCCAGATAATTTATGGAATTAACTGCTTCCAGTTGCTGACCTGCTATTTTGTAGCTAAATGATAAGGGACCTATCTTTCTATGTATTCGCATCACATTACACTTGTCTACATTGAGATTCAATTGCCATTCCGTGCACCATGCGTCAATTCGCTGCAGATCCCCCTGCATTTCAGTACAATTTTCCATTGTTGCAACCTCTCGATACACCACAGCATCATCTGCAAAAAGCCTCAGTGAACTTCCGATGTCATCCACCAGGTCATTTATGTATATTGTGAATAGCAACGGTCCTATGACACTCCCCTGCGGCACACCTGAAATCACTCTTACTTCGGAAGACTTCTCTCCATTGAGAATGACATGCTGCGTTCTGTTATCTAGGAACTCCTCAATCCAATCACACAATTGATCTGATAGTCCGTATGCTCTTACTTTGTTCATTAAACGACTGTGGGGAACTGTGTCAAACGCCTTGCGGAAGTCAAGAAACACGGCATCTACCTGTGAACCCGTGTCTAAGGCCCTCTGAGTCTCGTGGACGAATAGCGCGAGCTGGGTTTCACACGACCGTCTTTTTCGAAACGCATGCTGATTCCTACAGAGTAGGACAATCATAATTAATGGATTTAAGTTAAGTATCAAACTAATTTACGTCCGCTTTCTGAATTCTAATTCCTTGTCATGTTCGAGACCTCACGTCAGTATAGTTCCTCCCTTCTCACGCCAGCCTCCGTGAGCTAAAACGCGTGCATTTTTGCCTCCAGTTGTAACACGGTGTTGGCTCTTCTGCCAACACAACAGTGTCAAGAGGTCGCTGGAGGATAAGTGTAAAAATTCTATACTCTCCGTGTAGTGTTTTCTCGTCCTGTTTCGGATGACAAGCGTTGCGTAGCTTGGGACAGGCGAGCTTCCGCACTGAATTTCCCGGCGCCTGGCTCGGATCCAGGCAGAGATGCGGGCGATCTCCGTTGTCCGGCCGGCCGTTGGATGCGTGGCGCCATCAAAAAAAAAAATCTGTAGCCGGAGAGAGTAGATTAAGGCGAGTGAATTACGACTGTCCGCAGCTGCCCGCTGTGCCACAGCCGCGGAAACGAGCAAAAGAGGCGGGCGAATCCATTAGCGACGTCGTCTAATGGCAGAGCAGTAAAAAGTATTTATACCGGCGGAACTGCGGCAATACGTGGCGCCCGCCCGGGTGAATCAGAGCGGAAGACGGCGCTCGTTTACCGCGCGGCCGTCAGGGGCGCTCTCGACGCGGCGCCGTAGGGGGTGGCGACGCCGAAAGCGGTCGGGGTGGGGGGCGCGGGGCCGGCGGCGGCGTCGTTCGCGGCTCGTTGAGCGCCCGCAGGTGGTCCACGATGCTCATTTGTCGTGGCGTGCTGCGGCCGGCGCGGGGGTGTCAGGGGGGGGGGGGGGGGGGGGTGAGCCGGGGGCCTGGCTGCTCCAGCGAGGCGAAAACTCGGCGCAGGGCGGCAGCGGGCCGGCGAGGGTCGCGCGGGAGCGGCAACGGCGACCCGGAGCGCTAGGCGGGCAGCGCGGGGGAAAAAATGTATATACACACACACACACACTTGGGTCGGTATAAAACTGGGATCCATCTTGTGCGGCAGCCGGTGTCGGGTTTCCGGGCTGGGGCAAAAACGTGCGTGAAAACAAAGACGCGCTATCAATGCGTAGGCCGGGTTCAGCGCTCCGGCGCGTCCTTCTCATGTGCTCGAGGCGCTGCGCTGGCCGCGTAGAGAGAGAGAGAGAGAGATAAACAGTTATTATTTTATATTTACTTATTTAACCTGGAGAGGTTAGGGTAATACGGCGCTGTTTTAACCTACATATTGTACATTACAGCAGACCTTCGCGAATCAGTCCCCTACGGGACAGGGAGCATAGTGGGAATGCAGAAAGGTCGGATTATAAGAGGCACAAATTTATTGACCCGCAACGCCCCAATACAGCACAGTACAACTTTAATTTTCAACTGGAAATGTTGTCTGAAATATTGTTCTCTATTGAAACAATAAGAGAACGAAAAGAAAACGTCGATACACTACAAAATCGTACACGTAAGTGTAACGTACAGTGCTCCCTCTACTATAAAGTACGTCTGTATCGTATGGTAAGATATTGTTACTTTATTTTAATTCACTTTTGTCGACAGTTTGCGATAATATTTCTCAAGCGTTTGTGTCGGCGCTTTTCCCCAGGCTTCAAAAATTGTGTAAATTTTATGTTCTATGTTTATTGACTTCATAGCCTGAAACAAGCTGCCGCCTTCTTGTGTCCTCTTTAAAGCTGACTCAATGTATTTTCGGCTCTATAGCTTATTTGACCACTCAACGACCCCGTGGTCTTCAGGTTGGATGAGACGTGTTACGTTGACAACAAGAACTTTTCATCTTCCTGTGGAGAAGTGGCACGCTTAAGAAGTTATTTAGTTTTTTTAGGTATTTTGTGATGACAAGGACGAACGAGTGATAAACCTGTTGCCTAAAGATGACTATGTTGAATTTTGGTTACGATAATACATAGGTAAATGTAAGTGTCGTGCAACTAGGGTCTCTCGTCGGGTAGGCCCTTCGCCGGATGCAAGTCTATCGATTTGACGCTACTTCGGTGACTTGAGCGTCGATGGAGATGAAATAATGATGATTAGGACAACAGAACACCCAGTCCCTGAGCGGAGGAAATCTCCAACGCAGCCGGGAATCGAATCCGGACCCTTAGGATTGACATTCTGTCGCACATACCACTCAGAAACCGGGGAGGGCGGGGGGGAAGAGGGGGCGGGGTTGTCACAGAGACTGGTTTGATGCAGCTCTCCATGCAACTCAATCCTCTGCAAGGTTCTTCATTTCGCAGTTCCTACTGCAACCTGCATCCTTCTGAATCTGTTTAGTGTATTCATCTCTGGCTCTCCCTCTACCATTTTTACCCTCCACGTTGCCCTCCAATGCTACACTGGTGATCTCTTAATGCTTCATAATATACCCTACCAACCGATCCCTTCTTCTGGTCAAGTTGTGCCACAAACTTCTCTGCTCTCCAATTCTATTCAATACATCCTCATTAGTTTTCTGATCTACCCATCGAATCTTCAGTATTCTTCTGTAGCAGCCCGTTTCGAAAGCTTGTATTCTCTTTTTGTCTAAACTATTTATCGTCCATGTTTCACTTCCATACATCGCTACACTCCATACAAATACTTTCAGAAACGACTTCCTGACACATAAATCTACACTCGGTGTTAACAATCTTCTCTTCTTCAGAAACGCTTTCTTTGCCATTGCCAGTCTACTTTTTATATCTTCTCTACTTCGACCGTCAACAGTTATTTTGCTCCCCAAACAGCAAAACTCCTTTACTACTTTAAGTGTCTCATTTCCTAATCTAATTCCCTCAGCATCATCCGACTTAATTCGACTACACTCCATTATCCTCGTTTTGTTTTTGTTGATGTTCATCTTATATCTTCCTTTCAAGACCATGTCCACTCCGTTAAACTGCTCTTTCAGATCCTATGCTGTCTCTGACAGAATTGCAATGTCATCGGTTAACCTCAACGTTTTTATTTCTTCAAATGGTTCAAATGGCTCTAAAGCACTATGGGACTTAACATCTATGGTCATCAGTACACTAGAACTTAGAACTACTTAAACCTAACTAACGTAAGGACATCACACAATACCCAGCCATCACGAGGCAGAGAAAATCCCTGACCCCGCTGGTTTCATTTCTTCTCCATAGATTTTAATTGCCACTCCAAATTTTTCTTTTGTTTCCCGTACTGCTTACTCAAAATACAGATTGAATAACATCTGGGAGAGGCTACAACCTCTTCTCACTAACTTCCCAATCACTGCTTCCCTTTCATACCCCTTGACTCTTACAACTGAAATCTGGTTTCTGTACAAAGTGTAAATAGCCTTTCGCTCCCTGTATTTTACCCCTGCCACCTTCAGAATATGAAAGAGACTATTCCAGCCAACAATGTTAAAAGATTTCTCTAAGTCTACAAATGCTAGAAACGTAAGTTTGCCTTTCCTTAATCTATTTTCTAAAATAAGTCGTAGGGTCAGTATTGCGTTACGTGTTCCAACATTTCTACGGAATCCAAGCTGATCTTCCCCGAGGTCGGCTTCTACCAGTTTTTCCATTCGTCTGTAAAGAAGTTTAATACACTCCTGGAAATTGAAATAAGAACACCGCGAATTCACTGTCCCAGGAAGAGGAAACTTTATTGACACATTCCTGGGGTCAGATACATCACATGATCACACTGACAGAACCACAGGCACATAGACACAGGCTACAGAGCATGCACAATGTCGGCACTAGTCCAGTGTATATCCACCTTTCGCAGCAATGCAGGCTGCTATTCTCCCATGGAGACGATCGTAGAGATGCTGGATGTAGTCCTGTGGAACGGCTTGCCATGCCATTTCCACCTGGCGCCTCAGTTGGACCAGCGTTCGTGCTGGACGTGCAGACCGCGTGAGACGACGCTTCACCCAGTCCCAAACATGCTCAATGGGGGACAGATCCGGAGATCTTGCTGGCCAGGGTAGTTGACTTACAACTTCTAGAGCACGTTGGGTGGCACGGGATACATGCGGACGTGCATTGTCCTGTTGGAACTGCAAGTTCCCTTGCCGGTCTAGGAATGGTAGAACGATGGGTTCGATGACGGTTTGGATGTACCGTGCACTATTCAGTGTCCCCTCGACGATCACCAGAGGTGTACGGTCAGTGTAGGAGATCGCTCCCCACACCATGATGCCGGGTGTTGGCCCTGTGTGCCTCGGTCGTATGCAGTCCTGATTGTGGCGCTCACCTGCACGGCGCCAAACACGCATACGACCATCATTGGCACCAAGGCAGAAGCGACTCTCATCGCTGAAGACGACACGTCTCAATTCGTCCCTCCATTCACGCCTGTCGCGACACCACTGGAGGCGGGCTGCACGATGTTGGGGCGTGAGCGGAAGACGGCCTAACGGTGTGCGGGACCGTAGCCCAGCTTCATGGAGACGGTTGCGAGTGGTCCTCGCCGATACCCCAGGAGCAACAGTGTCCCTAATTTGCTGGGAAGTGGCGGTGCGGTCCCCTACGGCACTGCGTAGGATCCTACGGTCTTGGCGTGCATCCGTGCGTCGCTGCGGTTCCTGGTGTGTCCGCTGTGCCGTGCGTGTGATCTTTGCTTGTACAGCCCTCTCGCAGTGTCCGGAGCAAGTATGGTGGGTCTGACACACCGGTGTCAATGTGTTCTTTTTTGCATTTCCAGGAGTGTATAAACTGATAGTTCGGTAGTTTTCGTAACTGTCAACACCTGCTTTCCTTGGGATTGGATTTATTATATTCTCCTTGAAGTCGGAGGGTATTTCACCTGTCTCATACATCTTGCTCACCAAATGGTAAAGTTTTGTGAGGACTGGCTCTCTCAAGGCTGTCAGTAGTTCTAATGGAATGTTGTCTACTCCCGGGGCCTATTTTCGACTTAGGTCTTTCAGTTCTCTGTCAAACTCTTCACGCAGTATGATATCTCCCATTTCATCTTCATCTACATCTTCTTCCATTTCCATAATATTGTCCTCAACTACATCGCCTTTGTATACATCCTCTACCTACTCCTTCCAATTTTCTGCTTTCTCTTCTCTGCTTAGAACTGGGTTTCCATCTGAGCTCTTGGTATTCATACAAGTGGTTCTCTTTTCTCCAAAGGTCTCTTTAATTTTCCTGTAGGCAGTATCTATCTTACCCCTCGTGATGTAAGCCTCTACATCCTTACAATTGTCCTCTAGCCATCCGTGCTTATCCATTTTGCAATTCTCGTCGATCTCATTTTTGAAACGTTTGTATTCCTTTTTGCCTGCTTCATTTACTGCATTTTTATATTTTCTCCTTTCATCAATTAAATTCAATATTTCTTCTGTTACCCAAGGATTTCTACTAGCCCTCGTCTTTTTACCTACTTGATCCTCTGCTACTTTCTCTATTTCGTCTCTCAAAAGTATCCATTCTTCTGCTACTGTATTCCTTTCCCACATTCGTGTCAATCGTTCCCTAACGCTTTCCCTGAAGCTCTCTACAACCTCTGGTTCTTTCAATTTATCCAGGTCCCATCCCCTCAAATTTCCAGCTGACCAATAGACTGTGGTCAGAGTCCACATCTGCCGCTGGAAATGTCTAACAACTTAAAACCTGGTTCCTGAATCTCTGCCTTACCATTATATAATCTATCTGAAACCTGTCAGTATCTCCAGGCTTCTTCCATGTCTATAACCTTCTTTTATGATTCTTGATCCAAGTGTTACCTATGATTAAATTATGCTCTGTGCAAAATTATACCAGGCGGCGAATTCCAGTCACCCATGACTATTAAATTTTCGTCTCCCTTCAGTATCTGAATAATTTCTTTTATCTCATCATACATACTTTTCATCAATCTCTTTGTCATCGCCGCTCGGGATTAGCCGAGCGGTCTTGGCGCTGCAGTCATGCACTGTGCGACTGCTCCTGGCGGAGGTTCTAGTCCTCCCTCCAGCACGGGTGTGTGTATTTGACCTTAGGATAATTTAGCGTAAATAGTGTGTAAGCTTAAGGACTGATGACCTTAGCAGTTAAGTCCCATAAGATTTCACACACATTTTAATATTTTCTTCGTCATTTGCGGAGCTAGTTGTCATATAAACTTCTACTACTGTGGTAGGCATGGGCTTTGTATCTATCTTGGCCACAATAATGGGTACAGTATGCTGTTTGTAGTAGCTTTCCCGCATTCCTATTTTCCTATTCATTATTAAACCTACTCCTGCATTACCCCTATTTGATTTTGTGTTTATAACCCTGTAGTCACCTGACCAGAAGTCTTCTTCCTCCTGCCACCGAACTTTACTAATTCCCACTATATCTAACTTTAACCTATCCATTTCCTTTTTAAAATTTTCTAACTTACCCGCCCGATTAAGGGATCTGACATTCCACGCTCCGATCCGTAGAACACCAGTTTTCTTTATCCTGATAACGACATCCTCTAGAGTAGTCCCCGCCCGGAGATCCGAATGGGGGACTATTTTACCTCCGGAATATTTCACCCAAGAGGATGCCATCATCATTTAACCATACAGTGAAGCTGCATGCTCTCGGGAAAAATTACGGCCGTAGTTTCCTCTTGCTTTCAGCCGTTCGCAGTACCAGTACAGCAAGGCTGTTTTGGTTATTGTTACAAGGCTAGATCAGTCAATCATCCAGACTGTTGCTGCTGCAACTACTGAAAAGGCTGCAGCCCCTCTTCAGGAACCACTCGTTTCTCTGGCCTCCCAACAGATACCCCTCCGTTGTGGTTGCACCTACGGTACTGCTATCTGTATCGCTGAGGCACGAAAGCCTCCCCACCAGCGGCAAGGTCCATGGTTCATGGGGGGAGTTCAGAGGTATATATATTTGAACACCTTTAATTGTTTTTCCCTTTCCGGTCACAAACTATGGCATCGTATGATTGCCTCCAGCGTTTCAACAGAGAAAGATAGTTATTTAATCTTTGCTAAGTTTTGTACCCATTGCAGACTCATTTTGTGTAGCAAGAATTCTTATAGGAGGCATTTTGTAGTGTAAGCCAGGCTTATCAATGTTATTATGCACTTGATTAGGAGCCAAATAAGTTTTTATATTTCATAACAAATTCATTGGCAACTATTTTCTCAGCAGGCTGCTTTTTTCCGGGAGTAACTATCAAGCCGTTTTTTCCGCCGATGTAGAGAACATTTACTCGCTGAAAACTTTTCATTCGGATGTCTAAGACTTTTCATTCAAATATCTCCATCTAATTTTGCATACAAAATCATTGTTCTTCTTTTTCTATTAATTCGAACAACGGAGTTTCTTTTCTTCTATACTGCTCAGTCCACACCCGCAAAGCGTTGTCAAGAATTTCACTTTTAGATGTGTTCGAAGTCTTGCGTATTTTAAATCACTTCGCATCATCAGTCGTCATTGTACACCTTTTTCTATTTTTTATCCAGTCTTTTCTTATTTCTTCTCCAGTCCTTAACAGTTGTTACGCCAAGGCCCTACATCAAGTGCAATGTTCTGAAGAGACTCGCTTTTACCTAAACTTTGAAGCACTTTCAGTTTATCCGCTAAAGAAAGCATCACATGATAACGTTTAGTTGTTGCCGGAATTTAGTTTTACACACTTTAATACAGGAAGTATAAAGAACAGTGTCATTAATTCAAAGCCAGTAGCCGTGGCCGAGCGGTTCTAGGCGCTTCAGTCTGGAACCGTGCTATCGCTATGATCTTAGGTTCGAATCCTGCCTCGGCCATGGATGTGTGTGATGTCCTTAGGTTAGTTAGGTTTAAGTAGTTCTAAGTTCTAGGGGACTGATGACCAAAGAAGTTAAGTCCCATAGTGCTCACGGCCATTTGAACCATTTCATCAAGTTACAAACAAGTTATTTCGCATACCGCACCTATCAACGATCTACTGCCTACTGATTCATATCAAAGACGATCAGTCTTAGACTGACTGTAGCGAAGGGCCCTGTACGTAAACAGACACCGGTAATGGGATGGTCGTACTGTGCGAGGAGATGGACATCTGAAGTCGGATTAGCGAGGTTCTACTATACATATGTTACAACACTGGGAGAGGAATTTAACAGGGCAGTGAAAGACAGAAGTCGAAACAAGACCCCGGGAATAGACGACATTCCGTCAGAAATACTGATAGCCTTTCTTCCATCTGGTATGCAAGATGTATGAGACAGGTGAAATATTCTCGTGTTCAAGAAGGTGTAATAATTCCAATTTCACAGAAAGCAGGTGCCGAAAGGTGGGAAAATTACAGAAATATCAGTTTAATACTTAGTGGTTGCAAGATACTGATACGAATTCTTTAGAGAAGAATGGAAAAAAATCATAGATGCCTACCTCGTGGAAGATCAATTTGGATTCCCCAGAAATACAGGAGCACTCGAGGCGGATCTAAAGCTACTTCTTACGTTAGAAGATAGGTTAAGGAAAGACAAACCTACGTTTATAGCATGTGTAGACCTAGATAAAGCTTTTATCAACATTGACTGCAATATGCTCTTCTAAATTCTAAAGGTATCAGGGGTAAAATACAAGGAGTGAAAGGGTATTTACAACTTGTACAGAAACCAGGTGGCAATTATAAGAGTCGAGGAGCATGAAAAGGAAGCAATGGTTGAGAAGGGAGTAAGACAGGGTTGTAACCTAACCTCAACGTTATTCAGTCTGTACGTTGAGCAAGCAGTAGAGGAAATCAAAGAAAAATTTGGAGTATAAATTAAAGTTCAAGGACAAGAAAAAAAAAACTTTGAGGTTTTGCCAATGACATTGTAATTCTGTGAGAGACAGGAAAGCACTTGTACTAGCAGCTGAACGGAATGGACAGTTTCTTGAAAGGAAAGTACAAAACGAATATCAACAAAAGCAAAACAGGGTTAGTGGAATGCAGTCGAATTAATTCATTTGATGCCGATGGAATTAGATTAGGAAACAAGCCACTTTAAGTAGTAGATGAGTTTTGCTATTTGGGTAGCAAAATAAATGATGATGGCCGAAGTGATGAGAATATAATTTTTTTGAATGATTTCGTGATGGCTTCAGCTGCCATTGAAAAGTCTCTGTTGGATTCCTTTCATGTTAATTTCTTAAATCTGTTGCCATTTACGGGTTAAATTCCTCTTCTAAATTTACTGTGGCGTTTCTGACTATCTGGGAGGAGACTGAGTAGTGGAACGTGTTACTTTTACACATAAACGAGAACGATCTGTCACACGACTACACTTTAAAACACAGTTTATATGTAACTCATGTCACACAGTCTCATACGGAACCAACATCCGCTTTCTTTTATATACTGTATTTGATAAGATACTGTCATCCCCCTTCCCTTCTATGTGAGAGGATGAATGAGCAAATGCATTTCTAGTTGCATGCTGAATGGTAGCAGACAAGCCTGTCTGCTAGAGAACAGTAGGTCCAACGTCGGAACAGGTAGCTACGCTTTCTAAAAGCAAAGAGGTTTCTTTCTATCCTTTAGTATGGTCCTGTCCGTCCCTTGTCATGTTGGTATAGGAAGCTGCCTCTCTGGTCACTTCCGTTTTGTATACGGAAGCACTCTTGGTAGGAGCCCAGGTCCGTCTGTCCGCGGCAAGCGTCTGAAGTGGTAAGATCTCCGGCTAAGCGTGTGTCTTCTAAGTCCGTAGGACAATGTATTTCTTAAGTTCAGCCTAACTGAACATTTAATCACCTTTATTTCAGGTTTAGCTCAAAATATCTAATGTTATCTTTAATTGCAACGCAGTATATTTCGAGTGTGAAGTTCAGAATATCTTCCAGTAGTTGCTTTGTCACTACTTTGTGAGTAAAGTGGAACCACGTGTTGATCAGTAACTCTAACCAAGATCATCAATCTTAAATGCGAATGTGCGTGAGGTTACAACGTCTCGTCTTGACAATATTTTTCAATATAGCAACTTTTCTTTATGTTCAACCCACGTGGGGTGTACTTTGTGAGACCAGTACCACGTGCTTATACAATTGTTTGACCCATCAGGTTAATAGTAAGACGATAGTAACCAGTTCGAGGTTCTTCTTTTGTAAATTGCTTTTCGATCTAATTTATTTTAATTATCAAAATTATTGTGGAGTTACACTCTTTGTGTAAACCAAGTTGACCACGTGAAGCATGTGGTATAATCATCAAAGTAGCCCTCAGCTATTCTTTTCGAGAAGATTTCACAGAGAGTTAGTATGAATTTAGTATACCAGTGTGTGGTAATTACATGACGGACAGGATTGCGCTACGATTGTAACATCTTTGGGCGAAAATTGAATCGGTTGGTTGTGGTTCACTTCCTCTTGCATATGCTTCAATGTTCTTCGTGTGTTATTTTATGAATGCAGTGTTGTATGCAGTCTCCCAATCTTGGCTCCATATTTGATGTGTTCTGTAAGATTACAAACTCACATTTTCACAATCCTAAATAAGGCACCAGTTCAGTTATGAATCAAGTTTGATATGCTGAAATTTCAATGATCAATGTTAAAATTTCCAAATATAAACTGATTTATTTTTATTTAAATTCTATACTCCTGGATATTGAAATAAGAACACCGTGAATTCATTGTCCCAGGAAGGGGAAACTTTATTGACACATTCCTGGGGTCAGATACATCACATGATCACACTGACAGAACCACAGGCACGTAGACACAGGCAACAGAGCATGCACAATGTCGGCACTAGTACAGTGTATATCCACCTTTCGCAGCAATGCAGGCTGCTATTCTCCCATGGAGACGATCGTAGAGATGCTGGATGTAGTCCTGTGGAACGGCTTGCCATGCCATTTCCACCTGGCGCCTCAGTTGGACCAGCGTTCGTGCTGGACGTGCAGACCGCGTGAGACGACGCTTCATCCAGTCCCAAACATGCTCAATGGGGGACAGATCCAGAGATCTTGCTGGCCAGGGTAGTTGACTTACACCTTCTAGAGCACGTTGGGTGGCACGGGATACATGCGGACGTACATTGTCCTGTTGGAACTGCAAGTTCCCTTGCCGGTCTAGGAATGGTAGAACGATGGGTTCGATGACGGTTTGGATGTACCGTGCACTATTCAGTGTCCCCTCGACGATCACCAGAGGTGTACGGCCAGTGTAGGAGATTGCTCCCCACACCATGATGCCGGGTGTTGGCCCTGTGTGCCTCGGTCGTTTGCAGTCCTGATTGTGGCGCTCACCTGCACGGCGCCAAACACGCATACGACCATCATTGGCACCAAGGCAGAAGCGACTCTCATCGCTGAAGACGACACGTCTCCATTCGTCCCTCCATTCACGCCTGTCGCGACACTACTGGAGGCGGGCTGCACGATGTTGGGGCGTGAGCAGAAGACGGCCTAACGGTGTGCGGGACCGTAGCCCAGCTTCATGGAGACGGTTGCGAATGGTCCTCGCCGATACTCCAGGAGCATCAGTGTCCCTAATTTGCTGGGAAGTGGCGGTGCGGTCCCCTACGGCACTGCGTAGGATCCTACGGTCTTGGCGTGCATCCGTGCGTCGCTGCGGTCCGGTCCCAGGTCGACGGGCACGTGCACCTTCCGCCGACCACTAGCGACAACATCGATGTCCTGTGGATACCTCACGCCCCACGTGTTGAGCAATTCGGTGGTACGTCCACCCGGCCTCCCGCATGCCCACTATACGCCCTCGCTCAAAGTCCGTCAGCTGCACATACGGTTCACGTCCACGCTGTCGCGGCATGCTACCAGTGTTAAAGACTGCGATGGAGCTCCGTATGCCACGGCAAACTGGCTGACACTGACGGCGGCGGTGCACAAATGCTGCGCAGCTAGCGCCATTCGACGGCCAACACCGCGATTCCTGGTGTGTCCGCTGTGCGTGTGATCATTGCTTGTACAGCCCTCTCGCAGTGTCCGGAGCAAGTATGGTGGGTCTGACACACCGGTGTCAATGTGTTCTTTTTTCCATTTCCAGGAGTGTATATATATGCACGAACGTAATATGTGAAGTGATTCATCTGTGTTAGGTATTTTTTAGCTGGTGTCATTTACGTATGCAACAAAGACGGATGGGTTACTGTCGGTTATTGTCCTGTGTTCTTTAAATCGTGTGCTACATTTCCTTTCTCTTTGTCCGGCATAACATTTCGAACATTATTCACAGTTAACTTTGCAAATTCCTGACTTCGAAAATGGCTCTGATTTCATTGGTATCTGTCTCAATAATTGTAGGTGTTAAGTGCCCCTGTAGCTGCGAAATGAAAAATTTCGACGCCCTCACGAGAGCCAGATTTACAACGAAATTAGTACACTTTGAACCAATTCGATCTTTGGGACATACCGTATTCATAATGTTGAAAGTTTAAGGGCTAGCAGTATACCTTAACTCTTTACTGGGCGCGCGGGATAATTTATGTCCATGTGTATGCGTACAACTTATTGCATACCGACGCGCGTCGCCTGCCACTGTTTACATCTTCCCTACTTTCTCACTCTTCACTGCAGTAAACCATCAGTGTGTTTCTGTTGCGGTTGGCAGGAGATCCAACACCGTTTTGTTAAAGGAGGCCGAAATGCACGCGTGGGTTCGAATCCCATCCTCGTCGCTAATGTTGTGGTTGGCAGGAGAGCCAACACCGTTTATTGAAGGAGGCCGAAATGCACGCGTTTTAGCTCACGCAGGCTGGCGTGAGGTCTGGAACATGACAAGGGAATTAGAATTGAGAAAAACGGACGTAGCAGGTGGAATACTTAACTCTAAGCCATTAATGATGAACGTCGCTCTTGACGGTACATGATTTACAATATCAATAGAAACTGATCATGGCGCCTTGCTAGGTCGTAGCAAATAACGTAGCTGAAGGCTATGCTAACTATTGTCTTGGCAAATGAGAGCGTAATTTTTCAGTGAACCATCGCTAGCAAAGTCGGCTGTACAACTGGGGCGAGTGCTAGGAAGTCTCTCTAGACGTGCCGTGTGGCGGCGCTCGGTCTGCAATCACTGATAGTGGCGTCACACGGGTCCGACGTATACTACCGGACCGCGGTCGATTTAAAGGCTACCACCTAGCAAGTGTGGTGTCTGGCGGTGACACCACAGTTTCCATGATCCTTACGGTCACCATCTAGTTGTTGTAGGCCTCGGAAGACATTTTTGACCCCACGCGCCTACCTAAGAGTTGAGTGCCCTACACACGCACCAACCAACCGACGGACCGAGCGACCAATTCGGTGCGCTGTCTCCACACGCCCAGAAGACTTCACTCAGAGATTACAGCGCCGCCCTGTTCCTATCGCTGGTTGGGAATTTTTTATGACAAGTTCATTGGGGTTATGCCCCACAATGTGTAGACTGTTTTGACACAGAAACAAAAATTGAGATTTGACTTGTGTTTTAGAGGTGAGAAGCCCACGAAAGGCCGACAGAAAGCTGTGGACAAAGAACTGATTAAATGCAAAGAAAGAAATTCACCCTTGCTCTGTTGAACTGTTAAGCTGATGATTTTAGTAATTATCTAAGAACTGATCAAATTTTTTTCGCAGCGGTTGAATATCATGAACAAAATCTTAACGAACAGGAATAGAATTAAGACAGAGGCTTTAAGCTGTGAGGGGGAGCTTTAGGTACATTACGGTTTCTAGCAACTGGTCGAAGTTACCAGGATCTGAAATGCAGTGCAGTTATTATATAAAAGTGATTCCTCAAACCTCTAACGTGATTTATAGTTGCCTGAGGAGTTACATAATAGTAAAGCAAAGTAAATAAAACAAATGATGTCCGTATTTATTATTTATCGTTAGGTTGGTTGGCTGGTTCAGGAAGGGGACCAAACAGCGAGGTCATCGTTCCCATCAAAAGTACGGAAATACGGGGACGAAAGTCGACTGTGTCCTTTCAAAGAACCATCCCTTCATTTGTCTGAAGTGATTTAGGGAAATCTCGGAGAGTGTAAATCAGGATGGACAGATGCGGGTTTGAGCCGTCGTCCTCCCGTATGGGAGTCCAGTGTGATAACCACTGTGCCAACTCGCCCGAATTATCGTTATGCATCCAAAAGCCTGCGGTGTGATTATGTTCGAAACGCCGCCCTTAAAAACGGGATTTTTCTGGGGCTCATGCCTCGGAGTGTATTGGTGGTGGAGATATAGTGTCAAGTGTTTCAGACAGCCCTTGAGCTAGGCACCATTTGTGCATCCAACAGAAAGATCATCTTAATACCCTACAGTACAGGGTCAATTTTTTTAATATTATACACTTCCTCCGGCTTACACAAACGGAGCAAATCGGTTGATTCCTATTGCATTAGACGTGGTCCACGGTGCGCCTTAAGCATCTTATTGAGGCACCATTTGACGGGTGGTTCCTGAGACATATGGAAAAAAGCGTTCTTCACCGTTTTTTCACCGTCAGCAGTAGATACCTAAATAACTAACAGCAGCAAATTGCGCAGCTTTTTAACGATATATTATCTAGGCATATATCAAGAGGGGCCATCTTGCCGCTTCTAAAAATCGAGCAACATCTCCAAAATATGGTATTGGGCACCAAGACGGCTACACACAGCAAATGGCCGATATTGTTACAATATACTTCTAAGACATCGGTATCGAACACCTTTGAAACTTTTCTTGGTACCTTTATCCATTTCCAAGCTACAGAGGTTCAAAGTTACCCTACTTGTATACGTAACATCCAGTATGAGGCAGATTGTAAATAACAGATGACCGCAGCAAAGATATTAACGATACAATCTCTAGGCATTTATCTAGATCCGGCACCTTCCCGTTTTCAAAAATCCTTATCCATTGTCGCAAAACACCAAAACCAAGCCGCGAATTGTAAGACAGCTATGTACAGCAAATATCTGACAGTTTTCGATATATTTGTAAGATCCCGGTCTCGAACAACTCTGAAAATTTTGTTGATATCTTTAACCGTTTCCGAATATAAAGTTTCGAAGTTACCCTACTGGTACACGTAAAACCCGGTGTGTGGCGAAACCGTAGTTTATAAAGTGACGTAGCTCGGATAAATGTGCTGTAAAGCTTCTCCGTTATTTTTGAAAGGGTTTTTGGAATCCCATGTTATAGTTCTGAAGCATATGCAAAAGTTTTGTGCACATGAAATCCAGTCTGCGTTATTTCAGTTTCACACAAGTAAATTATCAAAATTTTATTGGCCCATAAAGTTCTTTCCATATGAGTGACATGCCCTGCTGTAGCAGGGAAAAGAAGGGAACCAACGGAAAAATCCTCCTATCGGAGCACAAAAAAGGCAAATATCCTCCTATTTAAAAGACTCCGATACCAAAGTAACGTTCCAACTGTTTCATTTTACCTTCTCCAGCACGTTAAAAATTTTCCCAAATATTATGTCTTGGGAAAATACTCCCATCTTTTTATGCTGAGGGAAGTAGTCAATGGCAATGGGAAAGAGACGTAACAATAATAAATTCTGGGCGATAGTAGACACTGGTTGCGGTAGAGAAATACAGGGACACGTTGGCAATGGAACTTAGCTGACAGCGACAAGCGTTAGCAAAAGACTGAAGGAGACAGCGCCAGTGGGAGGGAAATAAAGAGGAGAAAGTGCAAATGCGTGAGAGATAGCGACAATGAGAGAAAGAGTCTATGACAATGACTACGAAGAAGGCAGAGTTACATTGAGAAGAGATAGTAGCAGAGGGAAGGAATGAATAAAGTTGTAGCAGTAAGAGAGAGCAAGGGGCAGACTGGGAGGGTGAGAGGAGACAGTAGTAGTAGGATAGAACAAAGAAGTCTATCGTTGTGACACGCAAAGAGATAATGGCAATGAATAAGGGCTCAATGAGTGAGTGAGATGGGCAAATGGGAATGGATGAGTATGAGAGATTTAACAGCGGTGAGCTAATGTGTGAGAGTTACTGTTAGGGGATCTTGTAGGAGTAAGAGGTGAGCTGTATGTTAAAAAGAGCGTGTGTTGTATGATTCCATGTCTATCTTTTTGGGAAAATTTTTAAAGGTGCCGAGGCAGGTTGAACGAGCCAGCTGGTACCACAGCTTTTAGTCAGGGTCTTTTAAATAGAGCATTTTTTACTTTTCTATAGCTGACTTTTGTATGTAGCATACAAGATCTCCCTTATAAGTGTAAGAAACTTACTTCAGTCGTAGTCAAGATAGACAGGAAGTCCAAACCGACCACAGCAGTACAAGTTTATATGCCAACTAGCTCTGCAGATGATGAAGAGATTGAAGAAATGTATGACGAGATAAAATAAATTATTCAGATAGTTAAGGGAGACGACAATTTAAATGTGATTAGGGACTGGAATACGATAGTAGGATAAACAAGACAAGGAAACGTAGTAGGTGAATATGGACTGGGGGAGAGGAATGAAACAGAAAGCCGCTTGGTATAATTTGGCTGATAGCATAGTTTCATCATGGATAACACTTTGTTTAAGAGCCATGAAAGAATGCTTTATAAGTGGAAGCGACATCGTGACATCGAAGGTTTTCAGATTGACTATATAACACTGAGACTGACATTTAGAAACCAGATTTTAAACTGTAAGACATTTCCAGGGACAGATATGGACTCTGACCACAATTTATTGTTGATGAACTGTAGAAGAAATTGCAAAGAGGTAGGAAATTAAGGAGATGAGACCTGCATAAGTTGAAAGAGCCAGAAGTTTTTGCAACGATCGACAAGAAGAGGGAAAAGGATTTCACTAGAAGACGAATGGATAGCTTTAAGACATGTAGTAGTGAAGGCAGCAGAAGACCAAAGAGGTACAAAGACAAGATGTAGTAGAAATCCTGGGATAACACAAGAGAGATACTGAATTTCGCTGATAAAAGGTGAAAATATAAAAATGCAGCAAATGAAGCATTCGAAAGGGAAAACAAAAGCCTAAAAAATGACAGGTAGTGCATAATGATTAAGCAGGAATATCTAGAGGATAAATGGAAGAATTTAGCGCCATATATCACTAGGGGAAAGATAGGTACCGCTTACGGGAAAATTAAAGTGGCATTTGGAGAAAAGAGAAGTAGCTGCAGGAATTTCAGGATCTAAGATGGCAAACCAGTACTAAGCAAAGAAGGGAAAACTGAAAGTTGGAAGGAGCATATAGAGGTTCTATACAAGGCAGATGGACTGGAAGGAAATATTAGAGAACTGGAAGAAGACGTTGATGAAGTTTAGATAGGAGGCATTGATATTGTGAGAAGAATTTGACAGAGCACTGAAAGACCTAAGTCGAAACAGTGCCCCGGGAGTAGACGATAGCCTTTGGGGAGCCAGCCATGATAAAACTCTTCCATCTAATGTGCAAGATGTATGAGGCAGGCGAAATTCAGACTTCAAGAAGAGTATCATAATTCCAATTCCAAAGGAAGAAGTTGCCGACAGTTGCGAAAATTACTGAACTATAATTTTAATAAGTCACAGTTGCAAAATACTAACACGAATCCTTTACAGAAGAATGGAAAAGCTGCTGGAGGTCGACGTCGGAGAGGATCACTTGGATTCCAGAAAAATGTAGGAACAAGCGAGTCAATAGTGATCATACAACTTATTTGGTAAGATACGTTAAGCAAAGGCAAACCTACGTTTATAGAATTAGTAGACTTTCGACAATGCTGACTGGACTACTCTCTTTGAAATTATTAGGGTAGCAGGCACGTAATTCAGGGAGTTAAAGGCTATTTATAACTTGTCCAGAAATCAGACGGAAGTTATAAGAGCCGAGGGGTACAAAACGTAAGCAGTAGTGGAGAAGTTAGTGAGACGATGTTGTAGCCTATCGCCGCTATCATTCAATTAGTGCACTGAGTAAGCAGTAAAGAAAGCAAAAGAAAGATTTGAAGCGGGAATCAAAGTTTAGGGGAGTGCAATGAAGAGCTTGAGGTTTGCCGAAGGCAAAAGACAGCAAAGAACTTGGGAGACCAGTTGGTAGGAATGGACAGTGTCTTGAAAGAAGTATATAAGATGAATATCAACAAACACAAAATAAAGATAATGGAATGTAGTCGAATTAAATCAGGTGTTGCTACGGGAATTAGATTGGGAAACCGGATACTTAAAGCAATAGATGAGTTTTACTATTTGGGCAGCAAAATAACTGAAGTAAGCGGAAGTGGAGAGGATATAAAATGTTCACTGGCAATGGATAGAAAAGTGTTTCTGAAGAAGAGAAATTTTTGACATCTAATATAGATTTAAGTGTCAGGAAGTCTTTCCTGAATGTATTTGTGTGGAGGGTAGGCATGTATGGAAATGAAAAACGGGTGATAACAGTTTAGACAAGAACATAATAGAAGCTTTTGAAATGTGGTACCACAGAAGAATGTCAAAGATTAGATGGGTAGGTCACTTAGCTAGTGAGGAGGTACTGAACAGAAGTGAACAGAATTAGGGAGACAAGAACTGACTAGAAGAAGGGATCGGTTGGTAGGACGCATTCTGAGATACGAAGGGATCACCAGTTTAGTGTTGGAGGGAAGTGTGGGATAAAAATCGTATAGGGGAACAAAGAGACGAATACAGTACTCACATTCACGGGGATATAGGTTGCAGTAGGTATTCAAAGATGAAGTGGCTTGCACAGAATAGACTAGCATGGAGAGCTGCATCAAACCAGTCTTCGGGCTGGAGATCATAACAACAACAATATTTTAGATCAGAAGAATAAAGACTACAAATGGTGGTGCCGAGCATCATTTAATAAATATGGCAACAGATGCATAAGAAAAGGAGCATTTAGCACCTGCTAGAACTTTAAAAGATCATCCTACATTTTGTTCTTCATATATCAAGACATGGAAATAGGCTGAATTTTTAACACTTTTAACACTGAAGCAAATATTTATACGAATGATCTTCGATTGTCTGTAATTCGACTTTTAGGTTTTTATTTCCAGTGGATATCGGAACAAAATTTAAAATCTTATATGTCTTTATTTTCGTTTTTCATTTGTGATAAACTTAATTCTAATCAAATGGTTCAAATGGCTCTGAGCACTATGGGACTTAGAACTACTTAAACCTAACTAACCTAAGGACATCACACACATGCATGCCCGAGGCAGGTTTCGAACCTGCGACCGTAGCGGTCACGCGGCTCCAGACTCACGCGCCTAGAACCGTACGGCCACACCGGGCGGCTAATTCTAATCTCTCTGTCGGCTATTGCATCCTATTTTCGAAAAGTATCGGCAATAAAACGTAAAAATGGACATACAGAAGGTTGAAGGACTCTTATTCATGAAGTATATATCTTTTATTCCCTCTGTGTGCCACATAAAACCATTATGAATTCATTAAAAATGACACAAATGTTTCATTTCTTGCATTTATAATTGCCTTACTCCTCGCACAACGTTCCGCCAAACATCTGCACTCATTAAATATCTCCAGAAGCTCTGTCATCAAAGTTTCGTTCACCTTGCACTCTGTCATGTTAGCCATACACCGATAGGCCGAAGTATTACAACTGACCACCTCGACGTTGGATGCCACCTAATAGTTTTGCGGGTACGTGACGCAGTAACGAAGTTATTCAGCGGAGCAGACACCGACGGGGATCACCCTAGCGAAGATACGGACTGCAAATGGCAAAATCCGTTGAGATAACCTAGTTTGACAAAGAGAAGATTATTAGTACGCTAAGACTGTGATCTCGAAAATGGCGAAGCTAGTCAAATGTTCACGAGCTATTGTCATGAGCGTCTATGGAAAGAGGTAGAAGGACAGTGAAACTACCACTAGGCGCTAAATCGTTGGACGTCCATCCCTCTTTACAGAAAGTGTAATTCGGAGGTTTGTCCGCTCTGCAGGGTAGGATATCGTGATGTATGGCACCTCTGCTGAAAGAGGACAACGCTGGTGTACGCTCAATTGTTTCAGAGCGCATCGTTCACAGCACGTTGTTGATCATGAAGCTCCCCACCAGACCATCCTTACTTGTCACACGTTGTCCCGACGACATCGTCAATTACTACTGCAGTAGGCACGGGACCATCGGGATTCGACCATAGATCAATGGAAATGTGGCGGCTCTCCGAGTGTATCACATTTTTAGTGCAGTAGGTCACTGGTCATCTCCACAAATCCCGTCATCGAGGTGAGCAATGGCTCGAAACATGCAGCGCTCCACGGACGCAGGCTGGTGTGAGCAGTATTGTGCTGTGGAAGAAATTACCCTGTCCTTGCATGGGACCTGTGGTAGTAATCGAACCACCAGCATCTTTCTTTCTTGGTGACTTCCCCAACGGCGGTGTCATCTTTCAGCAGCATAATTGTCCGTGTCTCGGAGCCAGAACCATTGCTACAGTGGTCTGAGGAGCATTGTAGTGAACAATCGTTAGTGTGTGGACGACCAAACGCGCCGATGTAAATCCTGTGGAAGCCATTTTGGTCGCTACCATACACCATCGCCAAGTACGCAAATCAGCGGTCCGATAATTACGCGCGGTCGGTCGGGGTGGCCGAGCGGTTCTAGGTGCTACAGTCTGGAACCGCGAGACCGCTACGGTCGGAGGTTCGGACCCTGCCTCGGGCATGGATTTGTGTGATGACCTTAGGTTACTTACGTTTAAGTAGTTCTATGTTCTAGGGACCTCCCATGAACCATGGACCTTGCCGTAGGTGGGGAGGCTTGCGTGCCTCAGCGATACAGATAGCCGTACCGTAGGTACAACCACAAAGGAGGGGTATCTGTTGAGAGGCTAGACAAACGTGTGGTTCCTGAGGAGGGGCAGCAGCCTTTTCAGTAGTTGCAAGGGCAACATTCTGGATGACTGACTGATCTGGCCTTGTAACAATAACCAAAACGGCCTTGCTGTTCTGGTACTGTGAACGGCTGAAAGCAAGGGGAAACTACGGCCGTAATTTTTCCCGAGGGCATGCAGCTTTACTGTATGATTAAATGATGATGGCATTCTCTTGGGTAAGAAATCCCGTTCGTAAAATAGTCCTCCATTCGGATCTCCGGGCGGGGACTACTCAAGAGGATGTCGTTATCAGGAGAAAGAAAACTGGTGTTCTACGGATCGGAGGGTGGAATGTCAGATCATTTAATCGGGCAGGTAGGATAGAAAATTTAAAAAGGGAAATGGATAGGATAAAGTTAGATATAGTGGGAATTAGTGAAGTTCGGTGGCAGGACGAACAAGACTACTGGTCAGGTGACTACAGGGTTATAAACACAATATCAAATATGGGTAATGCAGGAGTAGGTTTAATAATGAATAGGAAAATAGGAATGCGGGTAAGCTACTACAAACAGCATAGTGAACGCATTATTGTGGCCAAGATAGATACGAAGTCATGGGTGACTGGAATTCGAGTGTAGGAAAAGGGAGAGAAGGAAACGTAGTAGGTGGATATGGATTGGGGCTAAGAAATGAAAGAGGAAGCTACTTGGTAGAATTTTGCACAGAGCACAACTTAATCATAGCTAACACTTGGTTTAAGAATCATGAAAGAACCCTGGAGATACTGAAAGGTACCAGACAGATTATATAATGATAAGACAGAGATTTAGGAACCAGGTTTTAAATTGTAAGACATTTCCAGGGGCAGATGTGGACTCTGACCACAATCTATTAGTTATGACCTGTAGATTAAAACTGAAGAAACTGCAAAAAAGGTGGAAATTTAAGAAGATGGGACCTGGATAAACTGAAAGAACCAGAGGTTGTACAGAGATTCAGGGAGAGCGTAAGGGAACAATTCACAGGAATGGGGGAAAGAAATACTGTAGAAGAAGAATGGGTGGCTTTGAGGGATGAAGTAGTGAAGGCAGCAGAGGACCTTGTAGGTAAAAAGACGAGGGCTAGTAGAAATCCTTGGTTAACAGAAGAAATATTGAATTTAATTGATGAAAGGAGAAAATATAAAAATGCAATAAATGAAGCAGGCAAAAAGGAATACAAACGTCTCAAAAATGAGATCGACAGGAAATGCAAAATGGCTAAGCACGGATGGCTAGAGGACAAATGTAAGGATGTAAACGCTTATCTCACTAGGGGAAAGATAAATATTGCCTACAGGAAAATTAAAGAGACCTTCGGAGATAAGACAACCACTTGTGTGAACATCAAGAGCTCAGATGGAAACCCAGTTCTAAGCAAAGAAGGGAAAGCAGAAAGGTGGAAGGAGTATATAGAGGGTCTATACAAGGGCGATGTACTTGAGGACAATATTATGGAATTGGAAGAGGATGTAGAAAAAGATGAAATGGGAGATACAATGCTGCGTGAAGAGTTTGACAGAGCAGTGAAAGACCTGAGTCGAAACAAGGCCCCCGGAGTTGACAACACTCCATTGGAACTACTGACGGCCTTGGGAGAGCCAGTCCTGACAAAACTCTACCATCTGGTGAGCAAGATGTATGAGACCGGCGAAATACCCGCAGACTTCAAGAAGAATATAATAATTCCAATCCCAAAGAAAGTAGGTGTTGACAGATGTGAAAATTAACGACCTATCAGTTTAATAAGTCACAGCTACAAAATACTAACGCGAATTCTTTACAGACGAATGGAAAAACTAGTAGAAGCCGACCTCGGGAAAGATCAGTTTGGATTCCGTAGAAATGTTGGAACACGTGAGGAAATACTGTCCCTACGACTTACCTTAGAAGCTAGATTAAGGAAGGGCAAACCTACGGTTCTAGCATTTGTAGACTTAGAGAAAGCTTTTGACAATGTTGACTGGAATACTCTCTTTCAAATTCTAAACGTGGCAGGAGTAAAATACAGGGAGCGAAAGTCAATTTACAATTTGTACAGAAACTAGATGGCAGTTGTAAGAGTCGAGGGACATGAAAGGGAAGCAGTGGTTGGGAATTGAGTAAGACAGGGTTGTAGCCTCTCCCCGACGTTATTCAATCTGTATATTGAGCAAGCAGTAAAGGAAACAAAAGAAAAATTTGGAGTAGGTATTAAAATTCATGGAGAAGAAGTAAAAACTTTGAGGTTCGCCGATAACATTGTAATTCTGTCAGAGACGGCAAAGGACTTGGAAGAGCAGTTGAATGGAATGGACAGTGTCTTGAGAGGAGTATATAAGATGATCATCAACTAAAGCAAAACGAGGATAATGGAATGTAGTAGAAATAAGTCGGGTAATGCTGATGGAATTAGATTAGGAAATGAGACACTTCAAGTAGTAAAGGAGTTTTGCTATTTGGGGAGCAAAATAACTGATGATGGTCGAAGTAGAGAGGATATAAAATGTAGACTGGCAATGGCAAGGAATGCGTTTCTGAAGAATAGAAATTTGTTAACATCGGGTATAGATTTAAGTGTCAGGAAGACATTTCGGAAAGTATTTGTATGGATTGTAGCCATATATGGAAGTGAAACATGGACGATAAATAGTTTGGACAAGAAGAGAATAGAAGCTTTCGAAATGTGGTGCTACAGAAGAATGCTGAAGATTAGATGGGTAGATCACATAACTAATGAGGAAGTATTGAATAGGATTGGGGAAAAGAGAAGTTTGTGGCACAACTTGACCAGAAAAAGGGATCGGTTGGTAGGGCATATTCTGAAGCATCAAGAGATCACCAGTGTAGCATTGGAGAGCAGCGTGGAGGGTAAAAATGGTTGAGGGAGAGCCAGAGATAAATACACTAAACGATTCAGAAGGATGCAAGTTGCAGTAGTTACTGGGAGATGAAGAAGCTTGCACAGGATAGAGTAGCATGGAGAGCTGCATCAAACCAGTCTCAGGAGTGAAGACCACAACAACAACAACATGTTCTAGGGCACTGGCGACGTCAGAAGTTAAGTTCCATAGTGCTCAGAGCCATTTGAACCATTTTTTTCGTTATTTACGCGAAATAGGTGCCCTGTCTGTAGACATCTAATGCCACATACCTCCAGAAGCCTACCAGCAAACTGTCTAATCCCTGACTCACAGAGTCAGACGAAGATGACGGGCTACAGATGCGAAATTTAAACAAACAGGAAGAAGATGCTGTGATATGCAAATGATTCGCTTTTCAGAGCATTCAAAAAATGTTTGCGGCGGTGGCGACACCTACAGTGTGCTGACATAAGGAAAGTTTCCAACCGATTTTCTATACACAAACAACAGTTGACCTGGGGAAACGTTGTTGTGATGCCTCGTGTAAGGAGGAGAAATGCGTACCATCACGTTTCCGACTTTTATAAAGGTCGGATTGTAGCCTGTCGCGATGTGTTTCATCGTATCGCGACATTGCTGCTAGCGTTGGTCGAGATCCAATGACTGTTAGGAGAATATGGAATCGGTGGGTTCAGGAGGGTAATACGGAACTCCGTGCTGGATCCCAACAACACTAGCTGTCGAGATGACAGGCATCTTATCCGCAAGGCTGTAACGGATCGTGCAGCCACGACTCGATCCCTGAGTCAACAGATGGAGACGTTTGCAAGACGACAGCCATCTGCACGAACAGTTCGACGACGTTTGCAGCAGCATGGACTATCAGCTCGAAGACCATGGCTGCGGCTACCCTTGACGCTGCGGTGAACGCACATTGGAAGCGTGTATTCGTCACCGCCATACTGGCGTATCACCCGGCGTGATGGTATGGGGTGCCATTGGTTACACGTCTCGGTGACCTCTTGTTCGCATTGACGGTGCCTTGAAAAGTGGACGTTATATTTCAGATGTGTTACGACCCGTGGCTCTACCCTTCATTCGATCCCTGCGAAACCGTACATTTCAGAAGGGTAATGCACGACCGCATGTTGCAGGTCCTGTACGGGCCTTTATGGATACAGAAAATGTTCGTCTGCTACCCTGGCCAGCACATTCTCCAGATCTCTCACCAACTGAAAACGTCTGGTCAATGGTGGCCGAGCAACTAGCTCGTCACAATATGCCAGTCACTACTCTTGATGAACTGTGGTATCGTGTTGAACCTGCATGGGTAGCTGTACCTGTTCACGCCATCCAAGTTCTGTTTGACTCAATGCCCAGACGTATCAAGGCCGTTATGGCGGCCAGTGGTGGTTGTTCTGGGTACTGATTTATCAGGATCTATGCACCCAAATTGCGTGAAAATGTAATTTAAAAAAGGTTCAAATGTGTGTGAAATCTTATGGGATAAAGTCATGAGTCCCTAAGCTTACACACTACTTAACCTAAATTATCCTAAGGACAAACACACACACTCGAACCTCCGCCGGGACCAGCCGCACAGTCCATGACTGCAGCACCCTAAACCGCTCGGTTTATCCCGCGCGGCAAAATGTAATCACATGTCAGTTCTATTATAATATATTTGTCCAATGAATACCCGTTTATCATCTTCATTTCTTCTTTGTGTAGCAATTTTAATGGCCAGTAGTACATTTTGTTCCGAAGACGGACAAACAAGCTATTAAGCATATAGTCATAATGTTTTGGATCATAAGTGTATCTGAATAGCAGGGATACAGTGACAAGAGAAGAACTTTTCTCGGGCGGTTTGCACGACAGCGCTATACACGCCACAATTAGTTGTCTGAAGTGGTGGTGGCGATCGGATGAAGCGAAGGGCCTCGGTATAGGCTGCGGAGCGGATGCGGTGACTGTCTGGTGGTCATGCCCAACCTACCGACCGACATGAAAAATTGGTCGGTCGGTTTGTCAAAGCGTCTAAAAACTTCCAATTTGTCGGTCGGTCGGCTGGTTCTTCTATAGGTCCGTTTAAAACGGGCTCATTTAAGAATTGCGCCCGGCGGGCGCGGGCGCAAGGCAGTGTAGTTCAGCGTCCCGTCCACCACCGTGTGTCGCTAGTGTCGCCATAGGAGCGAGCGAGCGAGCGAGAAAGAGAGAGAGAGAGAGAGAGAGCTGCAGAGCGAGTGAGACCGCACAGCACTGATCTGCGCTGGTCTCTCCCGCGGGCAGATCCAACGTAAACAAAATATTCTATTTTAATAAGTTTTCAAACTTGGTCAGTTAAAATTATTCCGAACAAAACAGCAAAGTTTTATTCTAAAATTTTATGTAAGGGATTGAGAGCCTCATTTTTACTGTTAGTAGTTAGAAGTAAGTATTTTTTGTTATACTTCGTGCAACAATTTTTTGTGTCCCTTTTCAGAGTTTAGAAATCGTATCCTTACTTTGCTATTTTGTACGGAATAATTTTAACTGACCAAGTTTGAAAACTTATTAAAATAGAATTAAGGTTGTAAAGCTCTTTAATTGTTACAGTCAACATTGTTAAAGAAGACTGTTAATATTTTACACTTTTTCTTATTCGAGGAAACGATTTTGTCTAGGCTTGGTACAATATTCCGTGAGACTGCTAACCTCAAAGAATTGGTCAAATTTTTATCGCCATGGAATGAACGGTTATTAGTTTTAGCAAGCTTTAAAAGAGGGAAAAAAGCGCTCACAAATATACGTGGAACAAAACATTGGGAGAACTTTGGCCGCGTGCTTGTGCAAAAGAGGATATTTTTCTCGTGGAAGACAGTTGTAAAAGTCATCCAAAATTTTACACATAAGAAAGCGGTCCTTCAGGCGGATATGGCACTGTAGGTCAATCAGGTCTAGTTGAAGCACTTGTGAGACGTCCTCTGTCCGAAGGGAAAACGGGCGAGCAAATATACCTGCCGGCTGGCGTTCGGGCGGTCCGCACGGCCAGCTAAGCGGCACGGCTCGGCCACTGCAGCAACACACGAATTCGCCCGCGGCGCTGGCCGCGAGCGATCTCGGGCGATGGCGCCCCAGGGACACAGTTTGGACGAGCCTGCTTTAAAGTGAAAAAATGGTTCAAATGGCTCTGAGCACTATGGGACTTAACATCAGGTCATCAGCCTCCTAGAACTTAGAACTACTTAAACCTAACCAACCTAAGGACATCACACACATCCATGCCCGAGACAGGATTCGAACCTGCGACCGTAGCAGTCGCGCGGTTCCAGACTGAAGCGCCTAGAACCGCTGAGCCACCACGGCCGGCTTTAAAGTGAATGCACTGGTGGATCTGCGGTAACTGGCACGACAGATCTTATGCATTATCCTACCTTGGAGTGGCGGCTACCGCATGTGTCGGTGTAGCCGCTGGCCTGCCGGCCCGCTGCGCGGGGGCGGCGCGCGGGTCACGTGCGCCCCTGCCTGCCGCCACCCACGAGCCGCTTCCTGCCGCAATCAGCCGCCTCCCACGCGGATATCGCCGCGGTCAACGAGGTTAATCCCGGCAGCACGCCAAGCGACCTGTGGCGTACCGCTAACGACATCCGCTGCCTGGATGGCCGCCGCTCCGACTCTGCCCGCGGCAATCCCAACTACTCCATCGGACTGTTTATGGAGGGTGCCGGCCTGCCTTAATTTCACTGCATTCGCAAATTCAAACTGACGAAGACACATAAGCAAGTCAAAAATAGTTTTACGTCACCCTGGTATCACGCATAGCCTCTTTACATCACAAAACATATTTCTCATTACTATTTGGATCGCATGTATTCGGTATACACAGTCACTTGTGTAATGGAGGTAAAAGTAAACCTGTGTTCTCAAGGAGCGTCCAAACGTGAATGGGACAATGCGGCTTTTGTGCACTTTTCCGTCTGTTAAAAAGCCTCGAAGCGTCATTTAGATTTTAGACCTTGCGCTCGTTGCCGTTTTACACCGAGAAGGGTTAACAGCACGGCAGCTTTCCCCCGAATTGACGTCCACCACACTGATGTCATTAGAATATTCATTCACTATTAGAACATACAAAATAGGCTATCTGAAAATAAAGTGTGTGAACACCCATTAATGGTCATTAATATGGGGTGATCCACCTTTCGCTTTTATGACGGCTTCATCTCTACTGGGGTTTGAATGTTTGGGCACGAATAGCAGCCCATTCTTCTTAGAGAGCCAAAACCAGAGTAGGATGCGAGGTCTGCAGCCAGGTCTACGTTCTAACTCATCCTAAAGTCCTTCCGTTGAGTTTAGGTCGGGACTCTGGGCAGGTCAAGAATGTTATTGTCCACAAATACGGCCTCGCTGCAGTGGTAACACCGGTTCCTGTCAGATCAGAGAAGTTAAGCACTTTCGGGCTTGGCTAGCACTTGGATCGTTGACCGTCTGGTCTGCCGAAAGCTCGTTGGCAAGCAGGGTCCTTTTAAGGCCAATTCAGGAGCTACTTGATTGACATGTAGCGGCTCCGATCGCGAAAACTAACAATGGCTGGGAGAGCAGTGTGCTGACTGTACGCCCCCTCCCCCCCTCCTCTTTATCCGCATCCAGTGACGCCTATAATGACACGGCGGTCGGTCAGTACCATTAGTGTGTTCCGAGACATGTTCGGTTGAAGAGAGAGTATTGCCCATAAACCACTGCTTCACAGATGGTGCTTTAAGACAGGATGCACTGCCATGCTGATACAAGCAATAGTCCTCTCCGAACAGTTCCTTTACTGTATGGAGTACACAATGCTGTAAAATTTAACGTTTTCTTACGCGCATAACGGGACTGCACCATAACCTCGAAAAACGCCCTCATACTGTAACATCACCTCCTCCGTACTTCACTAATGGCAGTCACACATGACGTGTGGTAATGTTATCCGGACATTCGCCTAAGCTAAATATTTCGTCGGAGTGACTGAGGAAATACCGTAATTTATCACTCCAAAGTCCTCTTTTCCAGTCGTCCTCTGTCTAGTGGCGTCACTTTTTACACCTTCTCAAGCGTCGCTTAGCACTGACTGCAAGATGTGTGGCTTATGAGGAGCTGTTCAACCTCTGTATCTCACTCTCTTAACTCCCTACAGACAATGACTATGCTATCTGGGCTGCTGGCAGCGCTTTGGAACTCACGAGTCGTTTCTTCGCAAGATCTCAGCGAATTTTTGCAATCACTCTCCCCAATGCTAGACTGTCCCTTTCTGCCAAGTAGATGACGTGTACACCGGGTCATGGTTTACCTTTCGTTGCTCTTTTGCGTTTCCACTTCAGAGGGCCCGACGAGGAATGAAAAATCTCGCGCTCTCCAGTTTAAATTTCCGCCCTTACTTTTCTGTAATCATGTAGTGTCCGGGAACTGGTCAAAGACAGCTGGCATTGGCCGCAGAGATCAGCCGAGCGTAAGGTCCATGTCAGAAGGTAGGGGACCCGTGTGTGGCTCGCTCTCGTGCCATCTCTTATTTTGCATCCTTATTTTTTGCGTGCCGCCACATTTTTATGTTAGTTTCAAATTCTGGCTTCAAAAAGTTGCTGCTTTGTATGCCCGTGAGCGGCAGCAGCTGCAGCAGCAGCTTCTGTCGATATAGCCCTCACGTCTTATCTTTATTGCACTGCTATTACTTCCCGCTTGTAGCCTGTCGTGTGGTCAGTTGGGATGTGACAGGAGGGCAGTTCGGACCTGCCAGTCGTGGAGATGGAACGCGGCACTAGTTCAGTTGGGCCGGAGCAGCAGTGAGGCCTGGATGTCCATGGCTCACCCGACCGTTGCCGCCACACACCACTTGAGCCGGGGACGGTCTTCGTGGATCGTCGGGCGGTCGTCCTACTGGACGACGTTGATTGGCTCGCCGATCGGTTGTGGGTTGGCTGTGTGTATGTACCAACTGACTTTAGCAGGGCAGTAATCGGAACACTAAACACCACAAGGAAGTAAATGCCGCTGGTGCACTTGAATTTCAAATCGACAAATATAGTTAATTCCACCACACGGCGACTAAATCTTCACCAACTCGGACACTCACTGTTGCTCCCAGGAGTACCATCAACAGCAAACCACCAACCAACAGGACAACGTGAACAGACGTGGCTTCGGTAATTAAATCAACACTCAACTTTCATGTCCTGGGTCGGTGAGCCACGAACCTCACAGCACTCGGAACAGCCCCCACAAGCTCCCACAAGCCAGTAGGCCCGCCTGACTGCGCCGCGCAGAGACTTGCTCGCTGATCCGCTCCAGCAGACCGACTCACTGCCAGTACGCCGACAACATTTAAAACAAGTTATCAGTAGAAAAGACACCAACTACACACACAGTTTGACAAACACTTGCACGAAGACTTGAACGACACTCAGCAGTTAGTTCATGAACCCTTGCGAATAGTAAACAGTTATTAAAACATACCTGACGCCTTAACAACAGTGGCAGAGCGGTTCTAGGCGCTTCAGTCTGGAACCGCGTGAGCGCTACGGTCGCAGGTTCGAATCCTGCCTCGAGCATGGATGTGTGTGATGACCTTAGGTTAGTTAGGTTTAATTAGTTCCAAGTTCTAGGAGACAGATGACCTCAGAGCTGTTTGAACCATTTGAACCTTGACAAATAATTCTGAGCTAATAACAAGCATCAAAACTGGTAGAGGAATTAGTGAACACAAGCTTGTCGTAGCGAGACTGAATATTCTAACCCCCAAATACCCCAAAAATTAAGCGAAATAAATATATTCAAAAAAGCAGGTAAAAATGCACTTCTCACCTTCCTGAGACGCAATCTCCACTCTTTCCAAATTAACAATGTAAGTCTAGACCAGATGAGGCTTGAATGATAAGAAATAGTACCGACAGCAGCCGAGAGATTTATACTAAATGGTGATCCCCCTTAGCACACTATTGTAGAAAAAATGAAAAAAGCATGCCAAATTTAAACGAACGCAAAATATTAAAAACTGGCCAACTTTTCCAGAAGCTCAAAATTTAGCGCGGACAGCAATGCCGGATGCTTATAACACTTTTCACAAAGAAACGTTGTCTCCAAAACTGGCAGAAAATTCAAAGAGATTCTGGTCGTGTATGAAGTATGCTAGTGGGAAGACACAATCAATTCCTTCTCTGCGCGATAGCAAAGGAAATACTGTAGACGACAGTGCTGCGAAACTAGAGTTACTTAACTCAGCCTTCCAAAAGTCTTTCACTACAGAAAACTAAGGAAATATTCCAGAATTCCAATCAAGAACAGCTGCCAAAATGAGTAACTTATAAGTAGATGTACTTTGAGTAGTGAACCAATTTCAATCACTTTAAAAGCAAGTCTTACGGTCCAGACTGTATACCAATTAAATACCTTTCAGAGTATGTGCTGCAGTAGCTCCATATTTTATAATCACATAAAACCGTTCGCCGACGAAAGATCCGTACACAAAGCCAGGAAAGTTGCACAGGTCACACCAATAATCCACTAAATTACAGGCCCCTATCATTAACGTCGATATGCCGCAGGTTTTTGGAATATATATTGTGTTCTAACATTATGATGATGACGTTCAGTATGTGGGGCGCTCAACTGCGCGGTCATCAGCCTCCAGACAAACTCCCAATTTTTACACAGTCCAAGTTCTACACAATTCAATCTAGACACTGTCAGGAATGATGATGAAATGATGAGGACAACACAAACACCCAGTCCCCAGCAGAGAAAATCCCCAACTGCGCCGGGAATCGAACCCAGGTCCGTTTGATCCAGAGGCAGCAACTCTAGCCATTGGACCACGACCTGCGGGCTTTGAACATAACGAATTACCTCGAAGAGATTTGTCTATTGACACACAGTCAACAGCGATTTATGAAGCATCGTTCTTGTGAAACACAACTAGCTCTTTAAACACGAAGTGTTGGTTGTTATTGACAAGGGATTTCAAATTGATTCTATATTTCTAGATTTCCAGAAGGCTTCTGGCACTGTACCACACAAGCCGTCTGTAGTGAAATTACGTGCTTGTGGAATATCGTCTCAGTTATGTGCCTGGATTCGTGATTTCCTGTCAGAGAGTTTGTAGTAAGTGACGGGAAGTCATAGAATAAAACAGAAGTGAATTCTGTCGTTCCCCAAGGTAGTGTTACAGGCCCTCTGCTCTTCCTTATCTATATAAACGATTTAGGAGAAAATATGAACAGCTGTCTTAGGCTGTTTGCAAATGATGCTATTGTTTATCGTCTAGTAAAGTCATCAGAAGCTCAAAACAAATTGCAAAACGATTCCGGAAAGATATCTGTATGGTGAAAAAATTGGCAATTGACCCCACACAATGAAGAACGTGAGGTCATCCACATGAGTGCTAAAAGGAATCCGTTAAACTTCAGCTACACGATAAAGGCCGTAAATCCAACTAAATACCTAGGAATTACAATTACAAACAACTTAAACTGGAAAAAATACGCAGAAAATGTGTAAGACATTGTTGTCTCCTGACCTCCACTGCTTACATATTCCGCCTTCACAATCATATTCCACACATCAAGACGCTTCATTCGAACCCAAACTCGATAAGATAAAGTCAATGTTGTATGAATTCATGTAAACAATATGCAAATAACTACTAAATCGCAAATGCGCTCCAATACTGAAATACTCGAGGCTGGCGCACACACACGCACGCACACACACACACACACACACATTCAAGACACGATGGTCGCAGGAGCTTTTAGTTCAGGAGACGCAAACCACACGCCAGGGGGCCGGTCCCTTCAGAGGACGACTCAGCCTATCTATGGCGGCTAGTGATCGCCCATAGAGCAGACAGCGTTTGCCCGAGTGACAGGAAGAACGACCCCGTGTTCGGTTTAAAATCAAATTCCGTTACATTGTGTGGGAGCGCCCAGCCTATGCATTCTTTACAAATATAGTATGGAGTTTCAGAGATTTTCACAGGGAGATAGCAAAGGCCAAATGCCGATGCTACAGATTTCCGGATTGGTCGCCTTAAACGAAATGTCATTCTCCCGTTTTAGAAGAGAAATGCTGATTGGCAGACGATATTCCTGACGCCATGAGCTGAAGTAGTAATTCAAGAGACTGAAAGATGTACCCCTTCACGTCTGGTGTGGAAAGGGGCCATTCCATTGTCGCTCTTGGAGCGAGAACACGTAACGAGAGCGTGCGCTCTCGTATGTGTACTCAAAGAGCGAGGAACAAGTCTCTCCTCAGTACTTCACTGGGAGAGCACCTCTGTCGAGAGCGAATCGGGGTGCGACTCTATATTGAGTCCTTGCGATTAAGCGTTATTCACTGTGTTGGCCGCCACACTTATTGTGCGCTGTAAACGGACAGAGTTATAGTTAAACGCCTGCGTGCTAATTTTTGAGCGGTATCGCGATGGACTGGTTATCTGACAGGTGTACCACGCGAATAGTTAGACTAGGGGCGAATAAGAGTCCTCGACTTCATCAAGGCGTAGGGAGAGTTTGGTTGGCGAATGTCAATCCAGATAGAACGACAGTTCTATTATTTGTCAGCAGCGAGCGCCGTAGACAGCAGTCATCGCAACTTACGGTATTGTGCGCTACAGTTCTTGCGAGCCCCATATTTCCTCCACAGCAGTACAATTCACAGTATTTCACATGTGACAGCCTCGACTGTACCTAGCAACATTATAACTGATAGTTATTCAAGTTGAGTAGGCGCGGCTCTCAGCCATTCTGCCTAGTCAATAACAATCTTAAACTTTGTATAGAAATTTCATTAGCGAATCCTATCCTTAAGAGGTAACTTCACACTCCGAAAAGAAAACGGAAATAACTTGTTCGGTTCATAACTAAAAGTGCCATTGTGATTTCTCAGAATTTTTGCAAAAATAAATAATAATTTTCGTTAGTTTCGTGTTTTTCTTACACTAACTACCACTACTCCAATACCCAAGTATCCCACTAAGTACGTAAGAAATTTTGTGAATTTTTGTGTCATTTCCTTACAGTGGATGACTCCAGAAGATATTTATTGCTGAAAGTTTTTCAGGAATTTCTCTTTAGAGCGTTAGGAGCGTCTGTCTGACTTCTGTAGTAGTGTGGGGGTGGAAATTGTATCTTGCAGGAGGCACAGTGTGAAGAGTACATCTCAGATTAATCCGCTGCGCAGAATTACAGAATAGCACCCACCCCGCTTGTGGGGTAGGCAAACCAAAGACTGTGTTTTGTTGGTAGGACACTTAGAAAATGTATCAGATCTACCAGAGAGACTGCTTACACTACACTTGTTCGTCCTCTTTTACATTGCTGCTGCACGGTGTGGGATCCTTTCCAGATACAATTAACAGAGTACATCGAGAAAGTTCAAAGAAGGGCAGCACGTTTTGTATCATTGCGAAATAGTGTAGGAAGTGTCACTGAAATGATGTAGGACATGGCATCGGCGTTATTAAAACAAAAGCAATTTCCATTGGGGCGGAATATTTTCAGGAAAATTTGATCACCAGCTTTCTTATCCAAATGCAAAAATATTTTGTTGGCGCCTACCTACATAGGGAGAAACGATCATCACAATAAAATAAGGGAAATCAGAGCTCTCACGGAAAGATATGTGTGTTCGTTTCCCCTCGCGCTGTTTGAGATTGGAATAATAGAGAATCGTTGTGAAGGTGGTTCAATGAATCGGCTGCCAGGCACTCAAGTGTGATTTGCGGAGTATCCATGTAAATGTAGATGGTGGATGAGTCAAAGATACAATACAGCTTCTAATTTTGACGTGCTGTGGTTTTCCACAGCTATCCGGTCCTTCTCCCTCCACTGTCAATTTCTCATGCGTTCGCCTTGATGCGTACTTCTTATAGGCGTGCTTAGTTCAGACTTCAAGCCCCGCTCCCTCCCTCCCCCCCCCCTTCCCATACACAAACACATTCTTGAATCAATCCACCAACAGCGGTAAAGGAGGAGTTTCTCAGTTGATTTGAGCTTATTGTGGAGTCAGTTCCTATGTCGTCAGCGTCCCCTCGTCTACCATCACCCCATGTGCTCGCGGATTCGCAGCTAGCAAGCAATGGTTCCCTTCATTGTGTTACTTACTAACTGGTCGGCGCTACAACACTTGTAGAACCTTGGCCTCTTTTGTCATTTGCTTCCATTCTTCTGTCCATCGCTTTTCCTTCTCAAATTTCTGACTTCATATCTTCAAACAACCTTTTCCTGGGTCTTTCTCTTCTCCTTCACACATCGGGCTTTTACTATTTCCTATGAACACTTCTTTAACACTTTGAGTTTCTACATTCTCCGTACATGGCCAACCCATCTCATTCTATCCTGATTGATTTTCACTACAATATTTCGTCTGTCCAAAAGCGTCTGTAGTTCTGCATTTGTCCTTACTATCTAATTTCCATAATATATTTCTCAAAATCTTCCTTTCTCTTCTCAATAACCAGCCTTCGTACTTTGTGGTTATCACTCAGTCTTCCGATCCATGTATTACTATAAATCTTAATACAGTCAATTATATTTAGATTTTTGTATTCCTACTAACATTTCTGGACTTGAATAAACTACGCAAGGAATAACAACATCGAATTCTATTTGCTATTATTTCCTGAAGTTCTGCTGTTGTCCTGTTATATATAGCATTATCGAGCCCAGTTATTTAAAATTTTCCACTCTTTGGTAATCTTTCCCATCAGTTTTATTGAAGTCTCTCCTCTATCTCCACCAGAATCTCCCATCATACGCTTTGATTTACCTACATTAACTTGCAGTCGTAACTTCCTTGATGCTCCTTCCACTGAAGCATAATTATCCTTAAAGGCTCTGATATTCCTTGCAATTAGTTCCATGTCATCAACGTATGCCACCACATGGACTTGTCGAATTAATATCTTTCCTCCCGGGTTTGTTCGCATTTGCCGTATTACCTTCTCTAGGTCTAAATTATAGTGCAGGGAGCACATCTCCCTACCGCAGTCTGCTCCCCGCATGGAACTCTCCTGACAACTCGTGCTACATTCTAATCTTACAAACTTTTACTTTCATAATCATTTCGGCCAGTGTCACTAATTTTAGCTGGATTCTAAAATCCTTCATACTTTAAGAATCTTATTCCTATCTAGGCTTATTCCTATCATATGCTTGCTCAGAATCAAAGTACAACTGATGCAGTCGTTTGTTATATTCATAGACTTTCTCTAGCACTTATCCCGATAAAAACAAATCTGGCCCATTGTGGATCTTTCTCCTAAATTCAACCTGATAATCCTCCAGTGTCATTTCCTCTCTATATTCTAGCGGAGATGCTAAAATATCGCTAAACAACTTATACGTTGCATATACGAGGGCAGTCCCTCGATAACTGCTGTACGCTGTCTTATCGCCTTACTTATGAGATGGGCAGATTATTCCCATGCTCCAATCCTTAGGCATTTCTTTCTTTATCCACATTTCCTTTATTAATCCATTAATAGCTGCCTCCATCTTTTTCCCAACAAATTTTAATAATTCGGCTTCTATGCATCTTCTCCTACTGTTTTGTTATTCTTTAAGTTTTTGATGACATTCTTCATTTTGTCTGGTGGTTCGACGTCCTCCACTACCGCTAATTCCAAGTTCAGTTCGTCCTCTCCCTCATTCAAGGTTTCCTTACCGTTCCCCCCCCCCCCCCCCCCACTTTCCGTCTGAGCAAAATACTTCTCCATCTTCCGAAATCTTTGCTTTTATCTCCAATTAGGTTTCCATCTTTGTCCGTAGAGTAGACAGTTATCGGCTGGAATCATCTCTTCATTTCTCCAGATCTTTCATAGAACCTTCATATCTCATTATTATCCCTCATTTCGTTCAACCGCTCTATCTTCCTCTTGCCATACTGCCTTTTCTTCACCCTACGTAGCTTGTCTGCTTTCATCCTCTTCTCTTAGACGTCCACTGCTAAGCCTCTTCCCCTTTGTAGCATTCTTTGTCTCGCTTCGTTTCTCTTGGATTACCAACGAGCACTCGTCATCGAAAGACTTCACTGGTCTTTGGTATTCTATCCCCCCCCCCCCCCCCCCCCGTCACAGTACTTACTACACTGATGGCTGTTTTCAGTATCCTTCATTCAGTTTCCACATCGCCTTCCTCTCATGTGCTCTTTCTTGCCTCCAAAATCTGTTATAATTTCTTCTTGTATTAGTTCCGCTTTTCTTTAACTTGGAGACTTTCTGTATTGTTTCTCTTATACCCAACTTAGTTTCTTACCATATCTGTCTTCTGTCTATATCTGTCCCTCACTAAGTAGTGACCTGTCTCCATCTGCCCCTCTACAGGTACTAACTTCCATCAAGTCTGATGTGTGCTGCTTAATTACGTGGTATATCTGGTTTTTTGTAACTCCGTCCGGTGACGCCCATGCGCACTTCTCATCTCTCCTTTGAAGCCGTATGTTTATCATCTCATTGCCACTGGCGACGTCTATCAGTCTTACTCCGTTGTTATTGTTGACTTCATGTAGGCTTTCTTTTCCTATTGCGTTTCTAAACACTTCTCCATTATTTTAGCACACGGATCCCCAATGATAATTTTTCCATCATGGCTTTGAACTGCGCTGATTTCATCCTGCAGTCCGGAGTTAATTGCATCCTTTCCATCTTCATCTGATCCCTCCGTAGGCGCATAGGCACACACTCTCGTAATACTGCAAAATTTTGCCTCCTATGGAGGTTGGTTTTCCTTCGCCTACAGTGGCATCCCCCTCCCCTACACCCTCCCCCCCCCCACCCGGCCCAAAGTGAGACACGATTCGTCTGTTCGTCTGGATTCTCTGTCGAAGTGTGGCTTGGATGATCCTGCCAGTAGCTATTCTATAGTCAACATAGCCCTTGATTTAACTTGAGCACGCAAACCCACTCGCCCAGTACTGAGGGTGCCATCGATAAGTCTGTGTCTCGTGGAATGGCTTCATTGTGTATCGGATTAAAGTCTGCGTAAAGCGATTAACTAGATACGACTCTCAATATGTCTCTGTGACCGTTTTTCGGAGCAATTTTTGAGACCACTAATATGAGTGTTACTCACTATACAGTGCCTTCGCACTATGAACGAGTTGCCTATCTTAACTAGTAGACCATGTGGTTATCCATAATTTAATTAACGCGTGAGTATGAGCGTGATAAGAGCGTATGAATCAGTCACTGGACCTTCGAGTTATGTATTCCCGATCACTTCCTGTGTACATAGACACATTAATTGGCTCTGAGCACTATGGGACTTAACATCTATGGTCATCAGTCCCCTAGAACTTAGAACTACTTAAACCTAACTAACCTTAGGACATCACGCAACACCCAGCCGTCACGAGGCAGAGAAAATCCCTGACCCCGCCGGGAATCGAACCCGGGCATCCGGGCATGGGAAGCGAGAACGCAACCGCACGACCACGAGATGCGGGCTACAAATTAATTAAGAGACCAATTAGTGTAGTACGATTTTTGATTCGTGAAATGTATTCGCATTTCCGAATATGGGCAACAATCATCTGTATAATGGAATGACGACAATGAAAGTTTATGCCGGACCAGAACTCGAAACTGGATTTCTCGCTTATCGCGAGTGGTCGGCTTACCTTTAAGTTACCCGAGCACACTCCACGGCCAGACCGAAACATCCATATGTCTTTAACCATATGTTTTATGTCCACAACCTGTACTCGTACATCGATTCCATATATTCTCGTACACGACACTGCGGCTGGTCCCGGCGGAGGTTCGAGTCCTCCCTCGGGTATGGGTGTGTGTATTTGACCTAAGGCCAATTTAGGTTAAGTAGTGTGAAAGCTTAGGGACTAATGACCTTAGCAGTTAAGTCCCATAAGATTTCACACACATTTTTGTACACGACACATTTTAAATGAAGTTCGTTTGCTCGCTGTCGGCGGATAAATACGGTATTGCAGTGTCTGCATTTAGAAGTACCTGCATGCATGTCCGGAGGAACAATGCGTCGTTTTTCTTAACAATACACGCACTGAAATATCAAATTTATCCGCCGATACTAAGCAGCCACCTTCAGTTAAAATGCCATTCCATACAGGGGAGGACATTTTAACCGAAGATGGCTGTCTGGTATCGGCGCATTAATTTGATATTGCAGTATCGAATTTATGCCCCGATACCAGGCAGTCACCTTCAGTTAAAATGTCCTCCTCTGTATGGGAATGACATAATGTGTGTACGAGTACACAGGAACGACGACGCATGGAAGTTGGGGATGGCCGTAAGTCGCGCACGGATAGTGAAAGCGGTTAACGTGATCTCTCGCGTAAAGCGATAAATCCGGGTTCGAGTCCCGGTCTGGCACAAATTTCTGTTGTCCTCATTCCCTTGTTTGTGATTGTATGTATCACCAGAAGATCTGATAGAGTCTACAATTGCCCATTTGGCAAAAGCTAAACATTTGCTTGAATCAATATGTGTTACACTTGCAGTACTTGCACTCATATTTCGCAAAATAGAAGTCGCTGTGTTGTTGTACGTTATCAGCACCTGGCAGAGCATGCAAGCTGTCTCACTGTGGGAATGCAAGTGGCCGCCTTTTCGCAACATTCTACGTCATCTGGCACCACAGGTCGGAGACTAGTAGCAGCCGGACTAGGTGATTACTGTTTTGAATAACAACAGTGATGTTACTCCTGGCGTCACCTGTAAGGAGCCACCTGTTGTGAAGTCCGATAATCATTGAGGGAACTATGACGACACGACTTCACAGACAACATGCGTCCTGATGTGTTGCCTCTCATGAACTGTATCGTGGTGCTACTATTCAGCACGACAATGCTTCTGTACACACGGCAGATGTCTCTATGAACTGCCCGTTAGATGTTAAGGCACTGCCGTGGCCATCATGAATCCCAACTCTGAGCACGATAAAATACGTGTATGACCAGTTTGGTCATCACTCGGTCCTAGAGAGAGTATCCAGGATATGAAGGACAGTTACAGCAGGTGATGGCCAGCTTGCCTCAGGAGGATGTTGTTGTTGTTGTGGTCTTCAGTCCTGAGACTGGTTTTATGCAGCTCTCCATGCTACTCTATCCCGTGCAAGCTTCTTCATCTCCCAGTACCTACAGCAACCTCCATCCTTCTGAATCTGATTAGTGTATTCATCTCTTGATCTCCCTCTACGATTTTTACCCTCCACGCTGCCCTCCAATACTAAACTGGTGATCCATCGATGCCTCAGAACATGTCCTACCAACCGGTCCCTTCTTCTAGTCAAGTTGTTCCACAAACTTCTCTTCTCCCCAATCCTATTCAATACTTCCTCATTAGTTATGTGATCTACCCATCTAATCTTCAGCATTCTTCTGTAGCACTACATTTCAAAAGCTTCTATTCTCTTCTTGTCCAAACTATTTATCGTCCATGTTTCACTTCCATACATGGCTACACTCCATACAAATACTTTCAAAAATGACTTCCTGACACTTAAATCAATACTCGAGGTTAACAAGTTTCTGTTCTTCAGAAACGCTTTCTTTGCCATTGCCAGTCTACATTTTATATCCTCTCTACTTCGACCATCGTCAGTTATTTTGCTCCCGAAATAGCAAAACTCCTTTACTACTTTAAGTGTCTCATTTCCAAATCTAATTCCCTCAGCATCGCCCGACTTTATTCGATTACATTCCATTATCCTCGTTTTGCTTTTGTTGATGTTCATCTTATATCCTCCTTTCAAGACACTTTCCATTCCGTTCAACTACTCTTCCAAGTCCTTTGCTGTCTCTGACAGAATTACAATGCCATCGGCGAACCTCAAAGTTTTTATTTCTTCTCCATGGATGTTAATACCTACTCCGAATTTTTCTTTTGTTTCCTTCACTGCTTGCTCAATATACAGATTGAATAAGATCGGGGAGAGACTACAACCCTGTCTCACTCCCTTCCCAACCACTGCTTCCTTTTCATACCCGTCGACCCTTATAACTGCCATCTGGTTTCTGTACAAATTTTAAATAGCCTTTCGCTCCCTGTATTTTACGGAATTTGAAAGAGTGTATTCCAGTCAACATTGTCAAAATCTGTCTCTAAGTCTACAAATGCCAGAAACGTAGGTTTGCCTTTCCTTAATCTTTCTTCTAAGATAAGTCGTAGGGCCAGTATTGCCTCACGTGTTCCAGTATTTCTACGGAATCCAAACTGATCTTCCCCGAGGTCGGCTTCTACTAGTTTTTCCATTCGTCTGTATAGAATTCGTGTTAGTATTTTGCAGCTGTGGCTTATTAAACTGATTGTTCGGTAATTTTCACATCTGTCAAAACCTGCTTTCTTTGGGATTGGAATTATTATGTTCTTCTTGAAGTGTGAGGGTATTTCGCCTGTTTCATACATCTTGCTCACCAGATGGTAGAGTTTTGTCAGGACTGGCTCTCCCAAGGCCGTCAGTAGTGCCAATGGAATGTTGTCTACTCTGGGGGCCTTGTTTCGACTCAGGTCTTTCAGTGCTCTGTCAAACTCTTCACGCAGCATCGTATCTCCCATTTCATCTTTTTCTACATCCTCTTCCATTTCCATAATATTGTCCTCAAGTACATCGCCCTTGTATAGACCCTCTATATACTCCTTCCACCTTTCTGCTTCCCCTTCTTTGCTTAGAACTGGGTTTCCATGTGAGCTCTAGATATTCATGCAAGTGGTTCTCTTGTCTCCAAAGGTCTCTTTAATTTTCCTGTAGGCAGTATCTATCTTACCCCTAGTGAGATAAGCCTCTACATCCTTACATTTGTCCTCTAGCCATCCCTGCTTAGCAATTTTGGACTTCCTGTCGATCTCATTTTTGAGACGTTTGTATTCCTTTTTGCCTGCTTCATTTACTGCATTTTTATATTTTCTCCTTTCATCAATTAAATTCAATATTTCTTCTGTTCCCCACGGATTTCTATTAGCCCTCGTCTTTTTGCCTACTTGATCCTCTGCTGCCTTCACTACTTCATCCCTCAGAGCTACCCATTCTTCTTCTACTGTATTTCTTTCCCCCATTCCTGTCAATTGTTCCCTTATGCTCTCCCTGAAACTCTGTACAATCTCTGGTTTAGTCAGTTTATTCAGGTCCCATCTCCTCAAATTCCCACTTTTTTTGCAGTGTCTTCAGTTTCAATCTACAGTTCATAACCAATAGATTGTGGCCAAAGTCCACATCTGCCCCTGGAAATGTCTTACAATTTAAAACCTGGTTCCTAAATCTCTGTCTTAGCGTTATATAATCTATCTGATACCTTTTAGTATCTCCAGGTTTCTTCCATGTATACAACCTTCTTTGATCATTCTTAAACCGAGTATTAGCAATGATTACGTTACGCTGTGCGCAAAATTCTACCAGGCGGCTTCCTCTTTCATTTCTTAGCCCTAATCCATCTTCGTCTACTACATTCCCTTCTCTCCCTTTTTCTACTACCGAATTCCAGTCACCCATGATTATTAAATTTTCGTCACCCTTACTATCTGAATAACTTCTTTTATTTCATCATACATTTCTTCAATTTCTTCGTCATCTGCAGAGCTAGTTGGCATATAAACTTGTACTACTGTAGTAGGCGTGGGCTTCGTATCTATCTTTGCCACAATAATGCGTTCACTATGCTGTTTGTAGTAGCTTACCCGCATTGCTATTTTCCTATTCACTATTAAACCTACTCGTGCATTACCTCTATTTGATTTAGTGTTTATAACCGTGTAGTCACCTGACCAGAAGTCTTGTTCCTCCTACCACCGAACTTCACTAATTCCCACTATATCTAACTTTAACCTATCCATTTCCCTTTTTAAATTTTCTACCCTACCTGCCCGATTAATGGATCTGACATTCCACGCTCCTATCCGTAGAACGCCAGTTTTCTTTCTCCTTATAACTACATTCTCTTGAGTAGTCCCCGCCCGGAAATCCGAATGGGGGACTATTTACCCTCAGTAGGATACACTTCTCCTCAGGAGGATATACAACGGATTTACGTCGGCCTTCTCATCCAGGCTAAATCGGGTGCAACAATATAGTGATAAGTTCTTTGTAAATCTGAATTAATTTCATGATCACTGAAATAACGCCGCACACTCTTTGAATCCAGGAAATTTCATTTAGTGTCTTCCTGCCAGTCTAGATGCTTCACGTTTTGTCAGGCAGTGTGCGTACAATTAACAGCTACAATCGGATACTTGGCAAAAAGCCATTGCTCACAGGAACACAAACTTGCACGTCTTTATGAACAAACACGGAAACTTAATAGCAGCTAATTGGAGCTGTGTAGCGTGGTCCCGTCAATCGCGATTTTGCGTTTTCAAATGAGGCTTTTAAACTCGTGTGTGTGCGGCGGGGATAATTCAGACATAAGATGCTTCAGTTCTGTTTTGGGGTTGTTTTTCCTGCGATGACTTGAGCACATTCATTCAGGTTACTGTAAATGTGATGCCAGATGTGTACATTGATCAGCCAGAACACTATGACCACCTACAAAAATGGTTCAATTGGCTCTGAGCACTATGGGGCTTAACATCTACGGTCATCAGTCCCCTGGAACTTAGAACTACTTAAACTTAACCAACCTAAGGACATCACACACATCCATGCTCGATGCAGGATTCGAGCCTGCGGCGTTAGCAGTCACGCGGTTCGAGACGGAAGCGCCAGAACCCCTCGGCCACACCGGCCGGAGCTGTTCCCCAGGAAGACTGCTGATTCGCGCCCTCCCGTCGGCATGATGAAGAAGGTGTCAGCATTCACTAGAGTGTGCGACGCTCTGCCACTGCGCCAACGTCCAGTGCCGATGGACGGGTGCCCATTTCAGTCGTAGCTGCCATTGTCATAGTGTTAACATTGACGCATGCGAGGATCGTCGGCTGCGAAGTTCCAACGCGAGGAGTGTTTTGTTCACTGTGCGTTCAGTTACACTTGTACTCTGCTCAGCATTAAAGTCTGATGTTAGTTCCGCCACAGTTCGCCAACAGTTCTATTTTATCAGTGTGCCCAACCTACGACGTCCGACATCTGTAATGAGGAGTGGCCGCCCAATTCCAAGACGTCTGGACCTGGTTTCATCTTGGTATCGCCACGTATTGTAGACACTCACCTCAGAACTGCTCGAACACCTGAAAAGCCGTCCAGTCATTCCTTTCCAAGTGATAATGCTACACCGGAGTGGCCGAGCGGTTCTAGGCGCTACAAGCCTCGGGCATGGATGTATGTGATGTCCTTAGATTAGTTAGGGTTTTAAGTAGTCGTAAGTTCTAGGGGACTGATGTTAAGTCCCATAGTGCTCAGAGCCATTTGAACCTTTTTTTTATACTGCTACAGCCGTGACGGATTTATATCGATAGTAGGTAGGTGATCACTATGTTCTCGTGATAAGTGTGTATCGACATTCTAGGTGACCAAGAGTTGCCCTTTCTACATCTTCATGTCTAGTATGCCGTGAACATACCCTTGTTTCCAAATGGCTACAGCCTTCCCGCATATCCGGTTCGAAGAACGCTTCCACGAAACGCCATTGGATGATCATAATGCTGGGTTTGGTGTGCAGTGTCTGCTGCACCCCGCATTATTGGCCCCATCTTCTTTCGACGCTGACTTCGGCGCGTTATATTTCCAACATTCTGAAACCATTTGCGTCAGTATTAACGGAGGAGGAAAAGACCTACAGTTGCTTCCAACAGGATGGAGCAACTGCCCGTGCTTCCGGCCGCACCTTGGAGTACATTTGCACAAACTTCACCCGCGACAGGGTTGTTACCAGAGGTCAGTCTGGTGCAGGTGTTTGCAGTCCGCGCAGATCACCCGATCTGTCGGTGTGTCGGTGTGCGAGTACTTTGTGCAGAAAGCTCTCCAGCCGAAAATGTATCGAAACAACCCTCATAGTCTTCAAGAACTGCAGCAGAACATTTCGGATGGGACTGCAACATTTACAGCAGTCCACCTTCGTACCGCCTTCAGCACCTTGCTGACCAGGCCCCAAAATTGTCAACAGATGAACGGTGGTCACTTTCAACATCTGCTATAGTCAGGTTAGTACTATACTACTATACTTTCTTCCCTCTGCTGTGTTTCTTTGTACCCTGGAACTTCGTTCTCCACGCCACTTTTATTTTCCCCGCCGTGTCCTGTCGGTAGCAATAATTCATGCAAATGTAAGAGGACACGATAGTAGTGGGTAAGTTACCGTTGCTACTGGACACCAACGATGTCTCCTGGACCAATCGCAGCGGTGTCGATCAAATAGCATGCCAAAGTCATCATCAGAGAGATCAACAGCGGCAGAGCGTAGATTGTGGGTTTTGTTTGTGACTTACGTGGTCAGCTACCCCTCGGCAGCGTGATGTTGGGTTGCATAATATTCTGAAAGCTGTTAAAACATTTTAAGACCGTAACGACTGTGAATAAGAAGACCAGTCAAAAATGTTATCACGTGAAGAAGACATAGTGCTAATACCGGATTCTCCGTTGCCCAGAATGTGTGATTCTGTGAGTTGACATAGCCACTCAGGTGAAACCAGGCTTCATCAAACATAAGGTACAGATCCATGTCCAAGCCTTCATCGTTATCTCAGTAAGCAGCCAGTCACAAAACTGGAGGGGCTGAGGAGCATCTGCTGATTTTACTGCGTGAACAACAGACAGTCGGAAGGGATGCACGTGTACGTGCAGATGGAATATTCGTCTGCATTATCGACGTCATTTGCCTATCATTCACAACAAGCGTCAGGTTGATTTGGTAGGATTCTGAAGGATTTTCTGGTGAACTGCAAAAACATTTTCTGGTGTGCCGGCAAGTTTCGGAATGTTTTTTGACTTGTTCAGAACAGATCCAGCCTGACGACATTTTCGGACTAAGTGTTGCATGGCACTCTTTTCTGGCACTTTGACACTGTTGAACTTATCAGCAAAGAACTGAACACTCCGTTTCCACGACTTTTGTGGTCACGTAAATTTCCACAATGAATACCCGCTGTTACATTGTGAGTGCCATCGTCCCTTTTGCACAGCTCCACTCACACTGACGCATCCCGCACCCCGCTCTGAATCGATGTGGATCACGTGGCGATCGTACACATTGTGTCACGGGGAGTGGTGATAAGCATACATTCACGTCCAGTCGTATCCACTCACCCGGGCCACTTCTATTTTCCCCACCCTGTATAATCCACCAGCTACCCCATCAGCCATCTCTGGCAGAGAGGTTCCTTCCTATGGACTGGCGTAGCACTTGTTCCCCCTCTGTCGTTCAACAGCTTCTTACTATTTGCAGGTTGCACCATATTAATGAGAGGTCGCACCCACACTTAAGGAAAGCGTTGTCCCGAATCCCATCAATTCACGGTAACCCTTAAGGAAGGAAGAGAGTAGAGCTTTTCGTTCATCTCCATTTCCTTCTAAAAATCCAAACCCATAGCTCTTACAGGGTTCCATATCTCGGCCGATAAAAATGAAACTCGTCTAGGATCACTTTGTTGTCCATCTGTGTTTCTGTCTGCCCGACTGTTAAGATCCCTTTTCTCACGAACTGGTAGAGCTATCACGTTGAAATTAATGTCACATACTGAGATCTACGCTCCCTTGGCGGTGTAAAACATTTAAGCATCAGATGCTCGCGAATCCACACATCAAAGCCTGTTGAACTCTTCCTGTTGACCTAGGATGAACTTGCTATTTTGTACTTTAAGAAAAATACTTTTTTGCCATTACAAAGTTTCGTTGCATTTGTAATCCGCCAAAAATCTCAGGAACTATCATAAGGACCCACGAGGATTGTTAGTATGCAAGCGATGGCTTCGTCATCCAGCGGCGTTAGGCCACCCAAGTACCACGCCACGTTGCCCGTAGCATCGGCATGTCCTTTACGAAATGCTCATGCTACGAGCGCATACAAACATTCTACGACACGTACAGCATCTGTAATGTTTCAAAGCAAAGTAATACTGCTAACTGATGCAGGATTGCACTTTCATTGTTTAGGACGAGGTTCCGGTATCCCATAAAATATCCGTCGAAGCACTAAAAAAAAAAAAAAAAAAAAAAAAAAAAAAAAAAAAAAAAAAAAAACGAACAAATAATTTTAAAAAATGTTCAAATGTGTTTGAAATTTTATGGGACTGAACTGTTAAGGTCATCAGTCCCTAAGCTTACACACTGTTTAACGTAAATTATCCTAAGAACAAACATAGACACCCATGCCCGAGGGAGGACTCGAACCTCCGCCGGGATCAGCCCCACAGTCCATGATGAATGCGGCGATCCAGACCGCTCGGCTAATCCCGCGCGGCAGCACTCAACAGAACAATTCGATATTTGCTGTAGGCCTACGGTCAGCTGTACAGTTGTCTTATCTGGAGACTACCACTAATGGCAACACGGACAAGAGCGAACGACGTCAGTGCATCTGCAATTCGTCATTATCATAGCACTTTATATGACACCAAAATTACAATAATAAAATAGATGGAAAAATTACAACACCAAATGTAAAATTGCACAAAGAATTTAATATTAATACATTTTTGGAAGTCTTTGAAATCCCGAGACCGATAACTTGGCAGTATTGATATCTATAACAGACAAAATTAGAAATTGCCCATTTCCACTACAGGAGAACTACCTTCATACATAGTTATCCATTAGCTATCTACACTACTGGCCATTAAAATTGCTACACCACGAAGATGACGTGCTACAGACGCTAAATCTAATCGACAAGTAGAAGATCCTGTGATATGCAAATGATTAGCTTTTCAGTGCATTCACGTAAGGTTGGCGCCGGTAGCGACACCTACAACGTGATGGCATGAGGAAAGTTTCCAACCGATTTCTCATACACAAACAGCAGTTGACCAGCGTTGCCTGGTGAAACGTTGTTGTGATGCCTCGTGTAAGGAGGAGAGATGCGTACCATCACGTTTCCGACTTTGATAAAGGTCGGATTGTAGCCTGTCGCGCTTGCGGTTTATCGTATCGCGACATTGCTGATAGCGTTGGTCGAGATCCAATGACTGTTAGCAGAATATGGAATCGGTGGGTTCAGGAGGGTAATACGGAACGCCGTGCTGGATCCCAGCGGCCTCGTATCAATAGCAATCGAGATGACAGGCATCATCCGCATGGGTGTAACGGATCGTGCAGCCACGTCTCGATCCCTGAGTCAACAGATGGGGACGTTTGGAAGACAACAACCATCTGCACGAACAGTTCGACGACGTTAGCAGCAGCATGGACTGTCAGCTCGGAGACCATGGCAGCGATTACCCTTGACGCTGCATCACAGACAGGAGCGCCTGCGATGGTGTACTCAACGACGAACTTGAGTGCACGAATTTCAAAACGTCGTTTTTTTTCGGATGAATCCAGTTTCTGTTTACAGCATCATGATGGTCGCATCCGTGTTTGGCGACATCGCGGTGAACGCACATTGGAAGCGTGTATTCGTCATCGCCATACTGGCGTATCACCCGGCGTGATGCTATGGGGTGCCATTGGTTACACGTCTCAGTCACCTCTTGTTCGCATTGACCGTACTTTGAACAGTGGACGTTACATTTCACATGTGTTACGACCCGTGGCTCTACCCTTCATTCGATCCCTGCGAAACCCTACATTTCAGCAGGATAATGCTCGACCATATGTTGCAGGTCCTGTACGGGCCTTTCTGGATACAGAAAATGTTCGACTGCTGCCCTGGCTAGCACATTCTCCAGATCTCTCACCCATTGAAAACGTCTGGTCAATGGTGGCCGAACAACTGGCTTGTCAGAATACGCCACTCTTGATGAACTGTGCTATCGAATTGAAGCTGCTCTCAATGGCCAGGCAGATCAAAGCTGTTATTACCGCCAGAGGTGGTTGCTCTGGGTACAGATTTATCAGGATCTATGCACCCAAAGTGCGTGAAAATGTAATCACATGTCAGTTTTAGTATAATATAATTGTGCAATGAATACCAGTTTATCATCTGCATTTCTTATTGGTGTAGCACTTTTAATGGCCAGTAGTGTAGATACATAACTAAATTTGTATTGGACATTCGGAGCACTTACCCGGTTTTTATTTTCGCATGTTCCTACACTAACACAACAGCGTCATTGAGGGGGTTAGGATCTTGTTAATCTGAGACGAATAGCCGGGCAACAAGCTCATAGAAAGAGATCACATAATTGGGGACAAATAAACCTGTTTCGTCGTCTCCGTTGTCTTAAGGCACCGCTTTCGAGACGGAACGCCCTGCTGTGTTACTGGACGTGGCGCCCATTTCTCTTTCGGACGTATTTCAGCGCACACAACGATACGGGAAACCACGAGACCGTGACTGCAGGGGAAAAAGAAGCCGCGTGTACTGCAGGAAGAGCTGATATTACTGCGGCGCTCGGGATTTATGGCACACAGGGAGAGCGCCCGACCAGCAGCAGCTGATTGATGGCTCAATTTCGAGCACCCGCAGCGAAGCCCCTGCCACGTCACTTCCCGTGTGGAGGCTCGCCATTGGCTGCGCGCCCTTCTTCCGGTTGCGGGCCACCCAATCGCCGCCGAGCGTCGCCACCATGGCGCCGCGCCCGAGGGAGTGCCACGCACGTGCCGCGTGCTTTACGCACTGCGTCGCCACCCGGAAGGGACACTCACGCGTGTTCTAGCTCTGTTGTGGTAGAGCTATCTTCCGCCAGTTCGACATGTCAGCCATCGTATACTGAGTGTCTGATAAGTAAGAGCGAACACTTGCACGGGTGAAAATGTACTACAAGAGCAGCATAAACGTTTCAGAAAACATGAATCCAGTATATAATGGAAATGCGACATTTCTAATATTAGTATCTGTTTCGATAGCTTAAAGAAACTTACATTCGATAATCTAATCATGCAGGTTCATAAAACCCATCTGTATAAAAATTTCTTAGAGCAGCGACCACCTGATATTTCAAAGAATACCTTAGGCGCCGCGGAATACGAATTGTTCATAAATTGTATCGATAGAGATATTTTGTTTTTCTTATTTTTTGACAGCTAAAGAATTGTAATCATCTTCTGTTAACATAGTCGTGATATTTTTTAAAGACGGCGGACGAGTATATGGCGTGGACCGCAATCACTATACTTACTATAAAATATTACTGTTGCTCAGTACTATGTAAGAATTTATGTGTGCATCTAAGATGAAATATCGAAGATGTTAAAGGACTTTATCTAAGAAAATAGCAAGAAAGATAGAAAATTGAAATTGTATGGAACCTATTGTCAGCAATACTGACAAAGGCAATTAAATAAGTTCATGTGCTCTCAAAAGCAGTAGTGCCGGCTTATTACTTAAAATATTTCTATGCTATCCATCTCCTATTAATAGCAACAGAAATATCGGTGTTTTTATAGTTTTCATACAGCTACCAGGGACCGACTGCATGTCGGCAAACGTCGTACTTAAGGTAGAAGGCGCATTGCTATTTATCTTGTTTGTCATTTAAATCCAACTTCTTTTAATGTGTGGTGTAGCACAGCAAAGAAAATTTCCAACTCTGTCTGCTCCCTTAGGTTTCTCTGTTCGTAGTTGCTATGTCTCATATCCGGTCGTGATCGAACATCATCACGACACAAATTAAGTGGCAATGCAAACTCTGTTCTTGTTCTTGAGATCGGTACCCCTTCTGCAAACGATTTCAGGTGACATATAAAATATAACATACAGTACTTAAGTTTTTTCAAAAGTCTTTGCTCTTCCCGCCAAGCAGTGGTGCAAAACTCACAACAGATTTCTGAATCTTCACAAGAGAATAATAATCTAATAAAAATGTAATTAAAAAAAAGACACCTCACACTGCCTTGTGCAATCGAAACACCTTGTTCATCAACCAAAAATGTTTGTGGAAATTTCACCATTGTCAGTGGCTTCATTTATTCTCTATTACACTACATGAGAAGGAATTGTACATATCGATGCATAGTAGCAATATTGAGGATATTCAGTCCAGTTGTCAGTTGTGTGGTTATTGCCACACGTTTTGGGACACTTTATCCCGTTTTCAAGTGCTGAAGACAAGGAAACCAGTTAAGGCAATCCTCATTATGCCGACAGGTTTGACGATTACAGACGGTCTGAGTTGTAAACTACCCAAAATTTCTTTTTATGCCGTTATGCATCATTACAATTTGAACACAAGCTGCACACGCCCATTGCCAACTGAAACCATAAAACATTACAAGTCTGTGCAGCCACCGTTCCCGAGGTACAGTGGAAGACCACCAATGATACTACTGTCTGTCACTTACGTCTCAGGGTCGGGCTGCTGCCCGTTTTGCCGGACATTTTAGCAGATGATGTGCGAACTGTGGCTCGCGTTTTAAATTGTTTAAAAACCAGTAATATGAAAAGAGATTTGATTTCTACCTGATGACTCCGGTGTCTTGTCGACGACTTTGAGATACTCTTCCTTAACGTCTTGACCTTTTACATGTTTTGTTCCTTTCTGTATTGGACCTCGCGACTACTTTTTACCCCCACGGTCCCATCATTCTATGGTTCTATACTGGGCGCTTATGACTTTAGATGTTTTGCGGCCAAAAAATCCCCAAAAAAATGTCTGTCATAAAACCTTTGAGAAATGCCTGTCTAGACAGGGGCTGGGACCAGACAGACATTTTTCAAAGATTTTATGACAGACAGTGGTATCGTTGGTGCTGAGCGTTAGGCTTTAAGAGAATATCATCTTTGGTAGGAGATTGCAGCGAGTTCGTCTGCAACTGTACCTCGGAAACGGTGAAAGCAACGGTTTGTGATATTTTATGTTTTTCGTTTTGAGTTGACAACGCACAAGTGCAGCTTGTTTTATAGTTGTGACGAGGCCTAAAGGCATCAAATTTTTTTGAGGTAGCTTATACCTCAGGTCGTCTGTAATCGTTATATCTGTAGGCATAAGGAGGAGTGTTTTATCTAGTTTCCTTGTTTTTAGCACTCGAAAACGGGGTAGTGTTGTCCCGAAACATGCTGTAGCAATAATCACATGATTGACAACTGGGCTGAATATCCTCAATATTGATTGTACAATAATTGTATGATGGTTTCACATTAGCTATTATAACGCATAATAGTTTTGATACTATAGTATTTACATTTATAAAATTACTAACCGAAACACACCTACTTCAGAATCACACGGTGATGTTTATGTGGCAGTTGCAAAAAACACAACTGACAACTGGACTGAATATCCTCAATATTGCTACTATGCATCGATATGTACAATTCCTTCTCATGTAGTGTAATAGAGAATAAATGAAGCCAGTTTGTCTTCTGCAATTAATCTGGGTTTTTTCAATATTATATTACGTACGGTACATTTATCAAAATGTTAGGCCAAAAATGAAAATACTAGGGCTATTCGGAAAGTAAGGTCCACATGGTCGCGAAATAGCGAATATCAAGACTATTTTTTCCTAAGTTAGCTACACCTTGCTCTTACTTCTCTACATAGGGCCGCTCCGTCTTAGCCATTAGTCACTTCGTTGTACCATCTTCCCAAAACACTCGCCACTTCTCAACCCTGGCCTGCAGTTTGTTGTCTGTGCCGAAAATGTAACTTCGGAAATTTCTGGTGAGGTCTTATGGGACCAGACTTGTTGAGGTCGTCGATGCCTAAGCATACACACTACTTAATCTAATTTAACTTAAGGACGACACACACACCCATGCCCGAGGGATAACTCGAACCTCCGACGGGGGAAGCCGCGCAGACCGTCACAAGACGCCCCTGACCGCTCAGCTACCGCGTGCAGCTGTCTCTGCCAAAGTGTTGTCTCCATAGCCAGCGGTTCATGTGAGCAGAGATGAACATGGGAGGGAGCCAAGTCCAGGCCGTATGATGGGTAATCGAAAACGCTTCAGGAGCCTCCTCAATGCCCCTTGCAGTGGGTGTCCGAGAACTGTAATGAAGAAGAAAATGCGTTACAGGGTTCTGACGCAACCGACAGCACAGTAGACATTGACAACACGTATGTGCAAAGCTTCATTGGATATTCAATGTCATTTCCATTTCGCGACTATCAGACCTTGCTTTCCGAATAGCGCTAACATTTTTTTTTTTTTTTTTTTTTTTTTTTTTTTTTGCTGACGTTACTTTATAGCCGGCCGCTGTGACAGAGCGGTTCTAGGCGCTGCAGTCCGGAACCGCGTTGGTGCTACAGTCGCAGGCTCGAATCCTGCCTCTGGCCTGGATGTCTGTGATGTCCTTCTGTTAGGTTTAAGTAGTTCTAAGTCCAGGGCACTGATGACCTCAGATGTTAAGTCCCATAGTGTTCAGAGCCATATGAACCATTTTGTTACTTTATACAGGGATTAACAAAAGTATGGAAACCTCACAAACACAATATATTACCACGCCTGATAGCGCGTAGGAAAAGCATTGCCATTAAAACCAGCTTCCAGCTGTCTCAGAAAGATCCTGCCTGGTTTTCAACGGAATTTCATACCATTCGTCCTGCAAAATAGTGGCAGGTTCAGATAAGGATGATTGGAGGTGGATGGCGATCACTCGCCCTTCTCTACAAAGCAGACCACAAATATTCAGTAACATTGAGATCTGGGGACTGTGGTGGCCATCGGAGATGAGACAATTCATCCTCATTCTCTCACTCACAAAACCAAATGTTGACGACACGACCTGTGTGGACAGTGGTCCTGGCGTCTTGGGATACAATATTCCCACTGGGAAACAACCATTGTACCATGAGGTGGAACTGATCAGCCAAAACGGTCACATAGTCCTTAGCCATAATGCGACTTTCAAGAGTAGCCGTGGGGACTAGAAAAACCACGATGTCACTGCCTAAATCATCACCAAATCCCAGTCATGTTTCACTCTCTGGACGCAAACTCAGCCAGACGTTGGAAACAGCGTGAAACAAGACTCATTCTACCAATGACATTCTTCCGTTAGTCCATAGACTGTCGGGACATTTGCGTTACTGATAGGTGGTTATGGAATCCCAGCTCGGTCTGCAATTCCCTGTCTCGCTTCCCGCGCCCGGGTTCCCGGGTTCGATTCCCGGCGGGGTCAGGGATTTTCTCTGCCTCGTGATGACTGGGTGTTGTGTGATGTCCTTAGGTTAGTTAGGCTTAAGTAGTTCTAAGTTATAGGGGACTGATGACCATAGCTGTTAAGTCCCATAGTGCTCAGAGCCATTTTTTTGCAATTCCCTGTTCTGGAGCTCCCTTCGTGTAGTTTTGGTGCTGACTGTTTTCGTGAGTGCGACATTCAGTTCTGCAGTGACTTTTGTACCTCTTTTACCTTATTTTTCATCACAATTCTCTTCAATGACAGTTCGTCACGATCACTTGACACACATGCTTTCTTCCGTGTTGTGACCTAGTGGGTAACATTTTCCCGCTTTCCCTTTAAGCGGTATAAATCTTCGATACACTGTCTCTTGAAACACCAAATACTTCTTCTACCGTGGTCACGGAAGCACCTAGCACACAAACACCAACAAATTGCCCACGTTGGGATGTACTACATACAACACTATTCTGAGCACCGCTGAAACAACGTACGAGGGGCGTTTGAAAAGGCCGTGCAAAGTCCGAAAGATGACACCATCGGCCCCAATCGAGGTCATGTTTAGTTAGTAGCATCTTTGTAAAGAACTCACACCAAGTTTCAACCATATTGGTATATTTCTTTGTGTTTGACATTCGTATGAATCAAGTAAGTTGAGTGACTGTCAAAGCATGGACGAAAAAGAATTTCGGGTGGTGATTAAACATTACTTTATGAAAGGTAAACGCCTCAGTACACTAAAGAGAAGCTTGATAAACATTACGGTTATTCTGCACCTGCCATATGGCCACAAGTGATGCTGAACGTTTTGGACGCCCTGTGGAGGTTACGACTCCAGAAATCATTGATAAAATCCTTGATATGGTGATGGATGACGGAAGAGTAAAGGTGCGTGAGATTACTAGTGCCGTGGGCGTATCGAATGAACGGGTACATAATATTTTGCATAAAAATTTGTACATGAGAAAGCTATCGGCAAGATGGGTTGCGCAATTGCTCACGCATGACTAAATACGTAACCGTGTGAAGTACTGCAAGGATAGTTTGCAGCTGTTCAGGAAGAACCCGCAGGACTTTAAGCGTCGTTTCGTCACTGTGGATGAAACATGGATACATCAATACACTCCTCAGACCAAACAACAATCTAAACAATGAATTACCAAGGGAGAATCTGCACTAAATAAGGCGAAGACAATTCCTTCGGTCGTAATGATTATGGCGATTGTCTTTCGGGTTTCGCAAGGGATAATCCTCATCGGCTATCTGGAAAAGGGAAAAACTGTTACAGGTGCATATTATTTATCGTTATTGGACCGTTTGAAAACCGAGCTGCATGAAAATCGTCGGCGATTGGACAGCAAAAAAGTTCTTTTCCATCACGACAATGCACCAGCACACATCTCAGCAGTTATGGTCACAAAATTAATGGAAATAGGATTCCAGCTCATTTCAAATCCCCCCTGTTCACCAGACTTCGCTCCATCGGACTACTATTTGTTCCCCAATTTGAAGAAATGGCTTGCGAGACAAAGATTTTATTCAAATGAGGAGGTGATTGTAGCAACTAATAGCTATTTTGCAGACTTGGACAATTCCTATTTTTCGGAAGGGATCAACAAATTAGAACAGCGTTGGACGAAGTGTATAAGTCTAAAAGGAGACTATGTCGAAAAATAAAAAAGGTTTATCTCAAACTCATAAGTAGTTTTTATTTTTGCATGGACTTTTCTAACGCCCCTTGTACTGAAGACATTGTACATGTGTCGTTCGTGATCAAATACAACAGCGAAGCCTGCCGACTTGGCTAGCTTCTGTGCTTATATTGAAGCATGCGTTTCTCGCAGTGTCTTTACCCAACCCCAGTAGTACTACAGTCATTATATTATGTTCTGCAATCAATACCGATTTGCTGTTTTATTCTTCATCTGTCCATTGTTATGTTAAACTAATAGGTTTTCAATACGTTGTTGTGGTATGTTGACTGTGAACGATCTTTGTAAATTGGGAGAGCTAAGTAAGGCGGCAGTGTCTACACCAAGTGTGGATGCACACAGCTTCCAGGGGAGGATGGGTAGGGCAGCCATTACCCTGTCGTAGACTACACAAGGTACGACATCTACCTGCTCTCCTCAGAGTAGTGAAGAGAAGTGTCGTGGTCTCCTGTCAAGAGAAAGGGCATGGTACCCTTGAAGTCTGCCACAGGAATGGAGGAAGGCGACTGGAGTGGCTCGCTCACACACAGATGAACGACGATCTGTTCCCATGTCCTGCTGGTTAGGCCTCCAGGAAGCTTGCCAAATGGTGACCGCCACAACTTCCCATCAGTCTATAAACTCGGCAGCATCTCATAGTCACACTGACATTTCAGATAGATACGACTTGGTGCTCCATAGAAAATAGAAGGCGACTGGACGAACAAAGCTGCAAAGTGAATAGAACTCCATCAAAACAGAAATAGCATCTACACAGGATGGGCTCATGTGCTCTGCTACAGTGAGGTAGCAATGACATCATTCGTTCTATTTTTTCCTGTTTAGTCAGCTGCTTTGTTCCTTTCAGGATTTCACAATTGAAGGGTATGGGGAAAGACAATGGTAACCCTCAAATTTGAATTTTTCAAGCCAAATACAGTAACACAATGGTAACCCTGATCTACGCTAGGTGATGTTACGAGTTCATCTCCTCGACGACAGATGGCAGCATGGCGTTGATTTGTTTCTGTGGGAACCCACATACGCTAGTGAGAAACAATGGTAATCAACAAATTCAAAATGGAGGCAACAGCATATTGCAGTGAGGGAAGTTCTGATATTTTTGTGATTTTAAGTCAACTGTGTGGTGATTCCAGTGATTCTGATTGTTTTAATGATGACATCAATGATCCAGATTTAAATTTAAATGAGGAGATGGAAGATTCTACTTATATTAATTCTACTGCAAGTCAATTAAGTTTTGTTTTCCACATCATGTTGTTATTTGCTGGTTACCATTATCTTTGTGCAAGCTAGTTAGACTACATATTTTGTTTCCATATTCAACTTTTTTACAAGATCTTGATAAGAAGATAGAGTCAACAGGTCTTTTAATGCACATGGGATGTTTACAAAAAGAAATATTCTCGTACTTGTAGCTTACCATTTTATTCACCTTAACATTGATGAGGTTACCATTTTATTGATTAATAGCACTTTTTTAATATTACACTATCCATACAAAAATATTTTTTAATAGAATGAAGAGGATCGCGACAGATCTGACCCTGGGAATAAAGACTTCACAATGAAATCGCCAAGAAAAAAGCTAGTAAACCAACAACAGAAGAAACTTGCAAGGAATAGTGGACTTGAATATATTAGGAAAGACGACAGAGTGATGTAACAGAGAAATTTAGTTGGAGCTTTCTGCAAAATGTTCTAAAAAGTGTTTTGAACGGATTAAGGAGAAGTTTATACAGAGTTTAAACAAGTCATTCTGGAGCTTGGGGACTTCAATAGACAAAATCCTGATTTGTTTGGTTCCATGCGGCTAGAGTCGATAAAAAGAAGATATACAGGCAATGAAATTACAGTGTTATAACAGATGGCAGAAGCACTGATGTTTGTAAAGTTGCATTTTTAAGCATCCATGGTTTGCAGCACAACAGAGATAGAGTAGAAAACATACAATCCAAAATGCGAACAGGGACTACCACTCTACCAGAAGATAGGCAAGGCAAACACAAGAACAGACCACATGTCTACTCAAAGGAAGACATGCAATTAGTCAAAAAACATATAGTAGGTATTCCAAAATACAAATATCTACAGTAGAAAAGATAATGGTGAAAAATTCTATGTGTCGATGGAATATTCCACACAAAGTTGCTACAACCATTATAAAGATGACTGCTGTCCTGATATCAAAGCGAAGCCTGTATGTTTTGATAAGTATTATCGAATTTTCATTCAAGATTTCAATATTTCATTCACACTGCCAAAATCAGATACTTGCCCAAGATGCGATTCAAATGAAATTCAACTGATAGCATCAAAAAACAACCTGGAAAAATTAAGAGAAATAAATATACAGAAAGAGTTACATCTCACGAATCCCTCACATGTTATAACTTTCAACCTACAACAGGCATTGCCCACTCTTAAACTCTCTACAGGTTCAGTGTTATATAAGAGGAAACTGTGGACATATAACTTCGGCATTCATCCCTGTAATTCGTCACCAGTTCATTTCTTTGTCTGGGATGAAACAGTAACATCAAGGGGTTCAGAGGATATAAGCAGCTTCTTACTGAAGTATTTTGAAGATCACAATACATGACTGAATAAGTTGATTGCAATTTCAGACAACTGCTCAGGGCAAAACGAAAACTGGAACATTGTATTTGTTCGGACGCTGCTTATAGCAAAAGGTAGATTTTCCACCACTGAGCACCACTTACCACCTCCCACTTCCCACTTCCTGGACATTCCATGTTCCCAAGCAATCGAGATTTTGCTGTTGTGGAGCAGTATGTTCACCGACGTGCAGTTTGTAAATGCCCCTCAAGACTTGGTGGACATCGTGAAGAAGTGTGTCCATGTTACGCCATCAGGAGATTTTGTAAGCATCAGTGACATGAGATATACATCTAGCCAAAAGAATATCTCAGTAGAAGGGCACAATGTATTTGCGTCATGCTGTACAGCTCCTCCTCGATGCAGATGACCCAGGAATCTTGCTCGTTTCAAATACATTTCACAGGGAAGACTGGCAGAAAGTCGGTTGACACGAACGAGATTGCCCTACAACTTTAGAAAAAACCACTCTCCAAAAGGGGTATTCCGGGTCAGTTCCATTTGACTCGAAAAAGAAACAAGACCCCATATCTGCACTGAGCTGGATATCACCTATTTAACAGAAATTCTACAAAGCAATAAAAACTAAGAAGACATCTAAAAATTAGGATGAGTGTGTAGATACATCATCAGACGAATTGTGAGAATTTTCAGCTGTTCTGTGTTTGTTGCAGGATAACAATGGTATGCCACATAATATGTTCGCCACAGCTAGGAAAAGATAGAGTTTTGGACATTATTAACTCAAAGTTTGTATTTTTTTTCAATGATTTGTGTGCTTCAGATGTTGTTCAGTGACTACCAGTTGCATAAATAATAAAATATTAATAACTTATGAATTAAATATTTTTTTAAACTTTTCCAATTGAATATCTCCATTCATAGCTAATGTGTGTTACCATTATATTTACCCATACCCTTCAATTTCACCTCTTATATACTCTTTTCAGCTGTGTGAGTAAACTGAATAGTTACTTAACCTTTCTCGCAACACATTATGAAGACATCCTTTTGCCACCATGATGTCACTTTGCTGCCTCGCTTGCTCAGGTGCTCAGTCTGTCCAGAGCATCGCATTAGCTTCTCTGTTTGCTGAGGCGCTACTTGAGATTTTTCCTTGCTGGATCTCTGCTTGGCTATTGACCTGTTTTTCTCTGCCTCTGGCATTGTGAGGGAAGGACTTTGAAATTTTTCTGTCTGCACCAAGGATGCTATTCTGCTGTGCAGCGTCCCCAAACTTTTAAGAAATCTGCGTCAGATTTCTTTGAGGTGCCTCTGGAATAATTTTGACATGTTGTACATGTGCAGAATAAAACTTACACAATGTTTCTGGTTCGTCACTTATTTCTCTACTTTAAACTTCATGGTTCCTCAGTTAATTTTTTAATACTATAATACGTTTTTTTCTAAACTCAGTCCTGGATACTCATATTCTTACAAGGGCACATGTTGTCTACATTACTGTTTATACTCTAATACAATCATTTTCAAATTTCACTCGTAACTACACTCCTGGAAATTGAAATAAGAACACTGTGAATTCATTGTCCCAGGAAGGGGAAACTTTATTGAAACATTCCTGGGGTCAGATACATCACATGATCACACTGACAGAACCACAGGCACATAGACACAGGCAACAGAGCATGCACAATGTCGGCACTAGTACAGTGTATATCCACCTTTCGCAGCAATGCAGGCTGCTATTCTCCCATGGAGACGATCGTAGAGATGCTGGATGTAGTCCTGTGGAACGGCTTGCCATGTCATTTCCACCTGGCGCCTCAGTTGGACCAGCGTTCGTGCTGCACGTGCACACCGCGTGAGACGACGCTTCATCCAGTCCCAAACATGCTCAATGGGGGACAGATCCGGAGATCTTGCTGGCCAGGGTAGTTGACTTACACCTTCTAGAGCACGTTGGGTGGCACGGGATACATGCGGACGTGCATTGTCCTGTTGGAACAGCAAGTTCCCTTGCCGGTCTAGGAATGGTAGAACGATGGGTTCGATGACGGTTTGGATGTACCGTGCACTATTCAGTGTCCCCTCGACGATCACCAGAGTTGCACGGCCAGTGTAGGAGATCGCTCCCCACACCATGATGCCGGGTGTTGGCCCTGTGTGCCTTGGTCGTATGCAGTCCTGATTGTGGCGCTCACCTGCACGGCGCCAAACACGCATACGACCATCATTGGCACCAAGGCAGAAGCGACTCTCATCGCTGAAGACGACACGTCTCCATTCGTCCCTCCATTCACGCCTGTCGCGACACCACTGGAGGCGGGCTGCACGATGTTCGGGCGTGAGCGGAAGACAGCCTGACGGTGCGCGGGACCGTAGCCCAGCTTCATGGAGACGGTTACGAATGGTCCTCGCCGATACCCCAGGAGCAACAGTGTCCCTAATTTGCTGAGAAGTGGCGGTGCGGTCCCCTACGGCAGTGCGTAGGATCCTAAGGTCTTGGCGTGCATTCGTGCGTCGCTGCGGTCCGGTCCCAGGTCGACGGGCACGTGCACCTTCCGCCGACCACTGGCGACTACATCGATGTACTGTGGAGACCTCACGCCCCACGTGTTGAGCAATTCGGCGGTACGTCCACCCGGCCTCCCGCATGCCCACTATACGCCCTCGCTCTAAGTCCGTCAACTGCACATACGGTTCACGTCCACGCTGTCGCGGCATGCTAGCAGTATTAAAGACTGCGATGGAGCTCCGTATGCCACGGCAAACTGGCTGACATTGACGGCGGCGGTGTGTCTGCTGTGCCGTGCGTGTGATCATTGCTTGTACAGCCCTCTCGCAGTGTCCATGAAGCTGGGCTACGGTCCCGCACACCGTTAGGCCGTCTTCCGCTCACGCCCCAACATCGTGCAGCCCGCCTCCAGTGGTGTCGCGACAGGCGTGAATGGAGGGACGAAAGGAGACGTGTCGTCTTCAGCGATGAGAGTCGCTTCTGCCTTGGTGCCAATGATGGTCGTATGCGTGTTTGGCGCCGTGCAGGTGAGCGCCACAATCAGGACTGCATACGACCGAGGCACACAGGGCCAACACCCGGCATCATGGTGTGGGGAGCGATCTCCTACACTGGCCGTACACCTCTGGTGATCGTCGAGGGGACACTGAATAGTGCACGGTACATACAAACCGTCATAGAACCCATCGTTCTACCATTCCTAGACCGGCAAGGGAACTTGCTGTTCCAACAGGACAATGCACGTCCGCATGTATCCCGTGCCACCCAACGTGCTCTAGAAGGTGTAAGTCAACTACCCTGGCCAGCAAGATCTCAGGATCTGTCCCCCATTGAGCATGAGTGGGACTGGATGAAGCGTCGTCTCACGCGGTCTGTACGTCCAGCACGAACGCTGGTCCAACTGAGGCGCCAGGTGGAAATGGCATGGCAAGCCGTTCCACAGGACTACATCCAGCATCTCTACGATCGTCTCCATGGGAGAATAGCAGCCTGCATTGCTGCGAAAGTTGGATATACACTGTACTAGTGCCGACATTGTGCATGCTCTGTTGCCTGTGTCTATGTGCCTGTGGTTCTGTCAGTGTGATCATGTGATGTATCTGACCCCAGGAATGTGTCAATAAAGTTTCCCGTTTCTGGGAAAATGAATTCACGGTGTTCTTATTTCAATTTCCAGGAGTGTATATTATAATTCAATCTCATGCACTCATCCTTAATTAATAGCTAATTCATTACTATAGTACTGACTTATCCATCCTTGCTTCTAATAATAAAGCATTACGGCGGTGTTTGGTGTACAGGTGGTTTAGCAAGTAGTACAGTTTTTTATGGAGATGTAGGCATACAAAGCATAACTAGAACCAGCACAGCGCTCGAAGCTGTGACACTTACGGTCAGTACTATCTTGTGTTGCTCCTTGCGAAACAGTTTTACATTCTGAAACATCTGCTCTGCAGTGATTCATCACATTTGTGATGACATGAATTCATCTATTGAATGTAGGTAGTCTGGTTTTAAGGTATCAGTTAGAGAGGCTGTGTTCTGGATTGGCAACACATCTAGGGACTTCTCTGGCCAATATAACGTAAGTTTTGTTAGATTTATGGTAGTCATTACAGTGACAGTAGCTGGAGATGAAGTGCCACGCCTGCTATGTCACAGCTTGCACCGTTGAATAGTGTCTTGGTACCTCATAACTCCATAATTGTCCATGTACTGCGTGACTAACTGCTTCAAGCAATGCTTGTCACTGTCTGCTATCCAGTGTTACAATTTTGCTGCAAGAATTCTGTCCTAAAGCATGTTTAATCAAACTTCCTGGCAGATTAAAACTGTGTTCCAGACCGAGACTCGAACGCGGTACCTTTGCCTTTCGCGGGCAAGTGCTCTACCATCTGAGCTACCGAAGCACGACTCACGCCCGGTACTCACAGCTTTACTTCTGCCAGTATCTCGTCTCCTACCTTCCAAACTTTACAGAAGCTCTCCTGCTTCGGGAGCTCAGATGGTAGAGCACTTGCCCGAGAAAGGCAAATGTCCCGAGTTCGAGTCTTGGTCTGGCACACAGTTTTAATCTGCCAGGAAGTTTCATATCAGCGCAAACTCCGCTGCAGAGTGAAAATCTCATTCTGGAAACATACCCCAGGCTGTGGCTAAGCCATGTCTCCGCTCTATCCTTTCTTTCAGGAGTGCTAGTTCTGCAAGGTTCGCAGGAGAGCTTCTGTAAAGTTTGGAAGGTAGGAGACGGCATACTGGCAGAAGTAAAGCTGTGAGTACCGGGCGTGAGTCGTGCTTCGGTAGCTCAGATGGTAGAGCACTTGTTTGCGAAAGGCATAGGTCCCGAGTTCGAGTCTCGGTTTGGCACACAGTTTTAATCTGCCAGGAAGTTTCATATCAGCGCACACGCCGCTGCAGAGTGAAAAATCTCATTCATGTTTAATCAGTTTTATATTTTACTCAAATCGTTGTTTGTTATTCCCGTGGTATTCTTTACATGTTGTGTCAATTCCACAGTTAAGCTTCATCCTGTCCTATATGTTGCTCAACTCTGGAATGTCCTCATCGTCTGCGGTGTCGAAACTTGTTTTTAACAATTTTCTACTTCCACCAAATCGTCATCGTTTCCTAGGTATCAACGGCTATGGTGCCATGTCTATGACGCAGCTGTTCCGTCAACTTTCCACGTGAAAACTGTAGCCCTTGAAAGTCCTCTTGCACTTCTGTCCACACTGCTGCTTTCTCCGCCTCTCCCTTTGGTTGTGCAAACATTTCCTGTAACCTTGTACATTTCTTAGTTGTTGCAGATTAATCTGCACGTCCACCTGTAACCAGTAAGCACGCCGTCTGCTTGATCGGCAAATACTATTCCTGCTCCCAGCGCCTCGTTTTGTGGTGCGTCTACCAGTCCTGCTCCATATAGATGCAGAGTCATTAGGATTATGGCACTCGCCCTGCGTGCTCTTGAAAGTGTTGGGAGAAAGGAACCCTGTCACTTCCCTCTCCCTTTCAACAAGTGTGCACATTCTTGTTACTTTTGTAACCACACAATCTGGCAATATCCTACCATGATAACTTACAACGCTGTTAACAAAGAAAAAAGTCCTCAGAATATAACTTTCGATAGCAACAAAATAAACTCGTAGTATAATTTGGAGATATCAAGACAGTGATACAGAAAATAAACTTATTATCGACAAAACATTTCACAGTCTCACGCCATTCAGTTATTCTGCAACATGCTCTATTCGTATACAGCCTTTTTTATATTCCCTTATCATTGACTTTCGATCTCCTTACTTTCTTCTTGGACTTCATGGCCTGCCCTGCAACCCTGCAATGGCAGTAAAGTGTATGCAGCTCCTTTAAATGGCTTGACACATCTGAAAAGTGCAATAGAGGTTTTGGTTGGTGGTTGCAACTTGACGTTGACAGGAGATGTCATGTTTTTGACATGATATGGTCCTTCATACGGATTCAGGAATATCTTTCTCTTGCCATGAGGTGCATAGGAATTCATCAATAAAACACACTACCCAGATCTATATTTAGGTAACTTAATTGCATGCTGAACACTTCCTAGCAGATTAAAACTGTGTGGCAGACCGAGACTCGAACTCAAGACCTTTGCCTTCTGACAGTCAGGTGATCTACCGACTGAGCTACCCAAGCCCAACTCACGACCTGTTCTCACAGCTTTACTTCCACCAGTAAGTCTTCCCCTACTTCCAAACTTCACAGAAGTTCTCCTGTGAAACTTGCAGGATTATGAGTCCTCGAAGAAAGGATAATGTGAAGACACTTGGCGAAGCAATTTTTGTGGTTGTACTATGAATACAATTCGCTTTTCCATTCGATTGAGTGTGGAAAGAGCTATTCCTAAGCTTACAAATACATGGTAACCGACATAGCTGTTTCGTCAGTTCAGGTACCAAATTAGGGTGCTGATCAGTGAGTATTGTGTTGGCAGTACTAAATGTTGAAAGCCAGTTGTCCACCATAGTCTGAGCCACTGTATTCCCCTATTGATCCGGTACCGCAATCTTTGCAACAATGTGAAAAGTAATCTGCCATAGTTAGTACATAACAATTATCCCCCATTGTTCTGTTAAATGGTTTGAGAATATCGAGTCCTATTATTTCAAAAGGTTTAGGTACTTCCAGCAGTCTTCGTACCCGGTTGATAACTAAGATTTATGTACTGTCTGCATGGTATAAAATTTATAACATATTGTTCCATGTCTTGTTTCCTTGTACTCTACCACAATTTTTCAGCTACCCATTGATCGGACACACTGTCATCAATGACCTGACAGAACATGGTCCTAAATTTGCCTCAGTACTTTGCCTTCTAGGCTGCGGGCACCACCATTCATAGCCTGCTGTTTATCATACTGCATAGCAAGCCTTGATGGACTGCAATACAGTGTGGACTGTTACTCTCTTAAATTTTCTTCCATAGAGGTAACAATGAAAATGGGTAATGTTTTAAATGACACCCAACATATTTTTCCATAGAAGTACGATACCACTCTGCTTTCTTCGACTGTGTATGCCACCAGGTGTACCTTACCATTCACACTTCATCTGAGAATACATTTAACTATAAAGTTATATGTATCACACAATACAATGAAATCTTTTTCAAAGTTTAGAAATACCAACCCTGGACTCTATGTTAATGCATGTTTTAACTTACTGAACGCAGTCCGACAGTGTGTTTATCATTCAAACTTTGCTCCTTCCTTTAACAAACAGTTTAATTTCTCAGCAGTTTCAGCAAAATCTGTAATGTAGTTTCGACAATAATTACTCAGACCAAGAGATAATTGAAACTGTTATGCTGGCAAAAATATCCACTGTCTGGGTGTGTAAATTGTCACAACTGTCAATCTTCATGTTAACTGGATTGCTTGACTTACAAGAAAGAAAAGAAGATACAGGAGTATAAGTCCCTGGATTTTCTATCTTACACTGAGGCTCATCAAAAATATGATTGACTGCACTCGGCGCCAATGACTTCTACCTCTGTTTTATCCTTTACCCTTCATTCCTCTTCCTTACACCACTCCTGTCCCCCTCTCCTCACCCCCTGCCACGCAGTTCCCTTACCCTCTCCTCCAGTCGCCACTTTCCCTTTATGGCCAAAGAAGTGCCATCCTTCTTCAGCATCCACTGGTTTTAGGGCTGCCTCTCAGGGCCCCTCCCCTGGCGTTTCTCAGGCCTGAGGCCTGCTACCGCAACTTGTCCACAGGACACACAGTCTGTGTGCCCCAAGGTCGCACAATTTCTTTTGGTTCGAGATCTTGCAGAAGCCTGCTATCCCATTGTGCCCTGCCCTCCTCAATCTACAAAACAGAATAAGAAGAAACATAAGTCCCAGGGCCAGCCCCCCCCCCCCCCCTACCCAGTGAACCTGGTGGTACCATCTGCCCCCTCACAACCTGAGTCTGGTGATGGTTAGTGATCCAGCAGCATATTGGCTTCAGCTTCTTCACCTCCCATTTGGATACCTGCTCCATGATTATTCAGTGGAACTATAGTTGATACTACTATCACATATCATATTTGCAATCCCTTAATGCTCAGTAGCTTGTGCTGATCTTCAGGAATCTCATTTTACTGATGCACACTCATCGACCCTTCCCTAATTCTGTGCTTTGTGTTGGAATTTGGTCGGTCCCTTGAGTGCTTCCGGTGGCATCTGCACATTGGTCTGCATGGATATTGTTAGTACAAGGATCCTAATTTGTACCACACTGGCAGTGGTTGCCACTTGGGTTCTCCTAGACTCTGCCACCATGGTTTGTAATCTCTATCTCCCATCTGACAGGCCACCTATATCTGCTGCCCTAACTGCTCTCCTTCCGCAATTTCCCTTTCCTTCTTCCTCCTTGATGATTTTAGTGCCCATCACCCTTTATGGTGCAGTGCTTCTTCATCTGGTTAGGTACTCCTCATTGACCAATTTCTTGGGGACCATGATGTGTGCCTTCTTAATGGTAGCTGCCCTACTCATTTTAGTGCTGCATATGACACCTTCTCTGCCACTGATCATTCGCTCTCCTCCTTTCCCCTTCTTCCTTTCTTACACTGGTCGTTACACGATCACCTCTATGATAGTGACCACTTCCTGTTGATTCTCTCATCCCCTTCCCACCTCCTGATGACCCAATTTTTGCACTGGCTTTTAATCATGCTAATTGGCCTCATTTTTACTCAATAGTGGCCAGCTCCTTCTTCTTGAATTTTTACCACCGTTTTTACATAGGGTATTGGACTGTTTTCGACGATACGGATGTTTTCACCGTAATTCAGTGTAAGTGTGCTATTCTCACCATCCTTGGTTTTCCCCTCCTGGGAGAGCAGTGAAGCATGACAACAATGAAGGCTTATTACATTATCATATCCTTTGAGACCTTAGATGTAACCTCATGTTTTATTACTGGACAGATAATAAATATTCGTTATATACAAATAAACACATAAATTCGCCATTAAACTGAAAGTACAGTTAGAAAAAAGAATTATCCAAAAGAGAACTGCATTTACGTGACAACAGCATGAAAGGCGCATGTGGTGTTGCTGCTGTTCACGTGATCACAGCGTGTGACGCAAATACAAGCACCTGACGGAAGGGACGTTATGTCAGTGAGAGTCGGACGGTAGCAGTGAAGTAGGGTCCGCGACGAATGAGCTGATAATGTGTGCTAAGTACTGAAAAAATTATGACTTGCGACGGAATTCTCAGGTTACAAGAACGACACTACAAATGAAATAATGAAACAAATATAGAAGTGATTTCAAGGGTCAACCAAAAAGTGTGATTACATCAATAAGTTTGTGCAATCGATCCTAATATTATATTTTAACAGTTGGTGCCGATAAACTAATGTGAACAATAATAATATATCATGCAAAAACGAATAACTCTGGATTTATTCTTTAAATGAATCATCTCCCTTTAAAACATCGTCACGAAAAGAGCGACGCACTCAACCACGGAAGGTAAAACAGAGCACATTTTTGGCATGCTCCACAATGCCTCTTTGATCGCAGAAGATGGTTCGCAACGCAGCTTTTAACAACGCACACTATGGCATTCAGTGCTCAAGAATACATATTGTGTATTGCAGATAGTCTCACAAACATTTCCTTTTGAAGTGAAGTATAATAATTCTTTAAGATCTGGTGTTCAGTTTGCGTGTCTAACTTAAGGTGCACCGATAGGAAGTTGTCCACAAAGATGCAGTGTTTTAAAACTAATTGTGACTGATGATTTATGACATTCAAAACTGTATAACGTGCCGTCTGCTGAATGTTTACTATTCGACGTTTGGAAAATCTCTTTGAAATATTTATTGTACAGCGAATTTCATATCTGTTCAAATGATGTAATGTGGCTGCAAGGAAATTTTAGTGTGAGAATGTATGACAAACATACCATAATCTTCATGACTGAAATTTCCACGACTTAATTGTATCACAGTTCTTATGTAGGTTGAAGTATTCTGCTACACATTGGTATAAATTACATGCAATCTATTAGCTGAAAAATGATGTCAGCTCCGTTTCAGTGTGTTGATCTTTTATTGACGTTGATTCATCTTGTTGTTGTGGTCTTCAGTCCAGAGACTGGTTTGATGCAGCTCTCCATGCTACTATATCCTGAGCAAGCTTCTTCATCTCCCAGTACTTACTGCAACCTACATCCTTCTGAATTTGCTTGGTGTATTCGTCTCTTGGTCTCTCTCCACGATGTTTACCCTCCACGCTGCCCTCCAGTGCTAAATTTGTGACCCCTTGGTGCCTCAGAACATGCCCTACCAACCATTCCCTTCTTCTGGTCAAGTTGTGGCACAAACTCCTCTTCTCCCCAATTCTATTCGATACCTCCTCGTTAGTTATGTGATCTACCCATCTAATCTTCAGCATCCTTCTGTAGCGCCACATTTCGAAAGCTTCTATTCTCTTCTTGTCCAAACTATCTATCGCCCATGTTTCACTTCCATACATGGCTACACTCCATACAAATACTTTCAGAAACGACTTCCTGACACTTAAATCTATACCCGATGCTAACAAATTTCTCTTGTTCAGAAATGGTTTCCTTGCCATTGTCTGTCTACATTTTATATTCTCTCTATTTCGACAATCAACAGTTATTTTGCTCTCCAAATAGCAAAACTTCTTTACTACTGTAAGTGTCTCATTTCTAATTCCCTCAGCATCACCCGACTTAATTCGATAAATTAAATTATCCTCGTTTTGCTTTTGTTAATGTTCATCTTATATCCTCTTTTCAAGACACTGTCCATTCCGTTCAACTGCTCTTCCAAGTCCTTTGCTGTCTCTGATAGAATTACAATGTCATCGGCGAACCTCAGAGTTTTTATTTCTTCTCCATGGATTTTAATACCTACTCCGAATTTTTCTTTTGTTTCCTTTACTGCTTGCTCAATATACAGATTGAATAAGATCGGGAATAGGCTACGACCCTGTCTCACTCCCTTCCCAACCACTGCTTCCCTTTCTTGCCCCTCGACTCTTATAACTGCCATCTGGTTTCTGTAAAAATTGTAAATAGCCTTTCGCTCCCTATATTTTACCCCTGCCACCTTCAGAATCTGAAAGAGAGTATTCCAGACAACGTAGTCAAAAGCTTTCTCCAAGTCTACATATTCTAGAAACATAGGTTTGCCTTTCCTTAATCTTTCTTCTAAGATAAGTCGTAAGGTCAGTATTGCCTCACGTGTTCCAATATTTCTACGGAATCCAAACTGATCTTCCCCGAGGACGGCTTGTACCAGTTTTCCATTCCTCCTTAAAGATTTAAGTTAGTATATTGCAGCTGTGACTTATTAAACTGATAGTTCGGTAATTTTCGTATCTGTCAGCACCTGTTTTCTTTGGGAATGGAATTATTATATTCTCCTTGAAGTCTGAGGGTATTTCGCCTGTCTCATACATCTCGCTCACCAGATGGTAGAATTTTGTCGGACTGGCTCTCCAAAGGCCGTTAGTAGTTCTAATGGAATGTTGTCTACCCCCGGGGCCTTGTTTCGACTCAGGTCTTTCACTGCTCTGTCAAACTCAACACGCAGTATAGTATCTGCCATTTCATCTTCATCTTCATCTACATCCTCTTCCATTTCCATAATATTGTCCTCAAGTACATCGCCCTTGTATGGACCCTCTATATACTCCTTCCACCTTTCTGCTTTCCCTTCTTTGCTTAGAACTGGGTTTCCATCTGAGCTCTTGATATTCATGCAAGTGGTTCTCTTTTCCCCAAAGGTCTCTTTAATTTTCCTGTAGGCAGTATCTATCTTACCCCTAGTGAGATAAGCCTCTACATCCTTACATTTGTCCTCTACCCATCCCTGCTTAGCCATTTTGCACTTCCTGTCGATCTCATTTTTGACACGTTTGTATTCCATTTTTGCCTGATTCATTTACTGCATTTTTATATTTTTCTCCTTTCATCAATTAAATTCAATATTTCTTCTGTTATCCAAGGATTTCTACTAGCCCTCGTCTTTTTACCTACTTTATCCTCTGCTGCCTTCACTACTTCATCCCTCAGAGCTACCCATTCTTCTTCTACTGTATTTCTTTCCCCCATTCCTGTCAATTGTTTCCTTATGCTCTCCCTGGAACTCTGTACAATCTCTGGTTTAGTCAGTTTATCCAGGTCCCATCTCCTTAAATTCCCACCTTTTTGCAGTGTCTTCAGTTTTAATCTACAGTTAATAACCAACAGATTGTGGTCAGTGTCCACATCTGCCCCTGGAAATTTCTTATAATTTAAAACCTGGTTTCTGAATCTCTGTCTTACCATTATATAATCTATGTGATACCTTCTAGTATCTCCAGGATTCTTCCATGTATACTACCTTCTTTTATGATTCTTGAACGAAGTGTTAGCTATGATTAAGTTATGCTCTGTACAAATTCTACCAGACGGCTTCCTCTTTCATTTCATACCCCCAATCCATATTCACCTACTATGTTTCCTTCTCTCCCTTTTCGTACTCTAGAATTCTAGTCACCCATGACTATTAAATTTTCATCTCCCTTCACTACCTGAATAATTTCTTTTATCTCGTCATATATTTCATCAATTTCTTCATTATCTGGATAGCTAGTTGGCATATAAACTTGTACTACTGCAGTAGGCGTGGGCTTCGTGTTGATTCATAGGCAAAAGATTAAAAGAAGTAATAGGCCTACAATTATTGCTTTTGATTATAATTTATTTCCACTTTGTTTTATATCATCAACTTTTGCAATACAATACTACCATTGACGGCACCAGGCAAGACTACGCTAGTCTCGTGGTTTGATTTTAAGGACTACAGCAAACTGTAAGTTTACACACTGACGGAAATCACTTTAACTTGTAAGCCTTCCACTTGTCTACCTCTGCATGCATCTACTAAATTGATTCTGCCCTCTGGTAATTGTTGTTGCTAGCGTACATCGAAGGTTATCACTTCAATCAGAATCTTAAAAAAATTTGAATGCTGAAATAATTTAATGAAACATTGGCCGTGTCTTTATTGTAGTCAATTATTGATGGGTTATGACAAGAGTTTGTTGATCATAAAAAAGAACCAACAACACAAGTTAAACGAGGTGTTAAATAAATCGTGAACTGTTGACAACGCAAATAGAAGCAACAAATAATCAGCACCCCACTGGGACGCATTTGGTTGACAAAGGCTAACGTTTATCTGTTCAGTCTATTTACCCTGGCTCAAAATATCGATAACGTAATCTGAGATTATCTAACGCTGAATAGACTCTGATGGATTTTACACTGTACAGAAGTTGTACTACGCTGGTGCAGCTGCGAACAAGTGGCGAGATTGTGATTGTTTTTGCGCTGACAGGCTGCAGCAGCGCCGTACCCTTTTCTCGATGCATAATGCTAAGTCAGGTGACGGTCATGGAGCAAGCATCTGCACAGTAGCGATATGCAGCGCCTGTAATTCGTTATCACGGGCACTAAATATGCAAAGTCGCAGGCAGGCTATCTGCTAGATGGATCATAATTACTCTCTGATGGAGCCCTGAAATCTCGGCGGATTCCAGCATGTGGCACACCTGTTCTCTGGTCATACCGTGGCACATTTTGAATCACTTGTGTGGCAGTGTGCACAAGGAGATGAAACGTCAAGGCGGCAGACCTGATATGGATAAGATTGTCTTCAGCACAGCGAGTTGTCAGATGACTGACATCCAAAGTATCGGTACAGCTAAGACTTCTGCACAGGCTGCCCAATCAAGAACAGTGCCTGTGTGAAACACTCTGAGCGAGTGTCTGAAGTGCAACCAACTCATAACGAGAGTCAAGACCAGAATCTTCTCTCCAGACCAGAGTGTGAATCAGAAAAACCCCATTTCTCCACTCATCCATTTCCACGAAACCTCAGTAAACTCGAACAGTGCACAATGCAACCGCCCACACAAGCCTTTTATGCCAATCATAAGACTTCACGAGTGGCATGTCTCCCATTTAACTGAACTGCACAACTTTCTGGACAATCCTGAGCAAAGTTAATAATATTCCTTTCCCTGCTGGCGAAGCAGCCGAGCTCTCACTCATTGATTTCCATCCACGGAGGAGAAAACATTACACTTCTGAATTGTTTTTCACACACCTACTTTAGGAAGCGTGTTTCGAATTTTCGTTTGTGCCTAAAGTTAACAACATATCACAAATCATTATCTCGACGGGCCGAATGTTACAGCATGTCCGGCCAGATGACTCTCTAAACTAAGAGAAGTGCTTTTGTGTCCAACACAGACCATTGGATAGGCACCATAACCGTTGTGTTCCAGCCTAAAATTCTTCCTAAGACCTCAGTCCATTTTGCAACCTGCACCACGCAAGTAACGAGCAGCCCTTACTGGCTCGCCATCACAGTTTTCTTAATCTTAAACTTATTTGTGACTGATGCCCTTTTGGCATATTTATTGTTTTATAAATGAACATCAAGAGCTCAGATGGAAACCCAGTTCTAAGCAAAGAAGGGAAGGCAGAAAGGTGAAAGGAGTATATAGAAGGTTTATACAAGGGCGATGTGCTTGAGGACAATATTATGGAAATGGAAGAGGATGTAGATGAAGACGAAATGGGAGGTAAGATACTGCGTGAAGAGTTTGACAGAGCGCTGAAAGACCTGAGTCGAAACAAGGCCCCCGGAGTAGACAACATTCCATTGGAACTACTGACGGCCTTGGGAGAGCCAGTCCTGACAAAACTCTACCATCTGGTGAGCAAGATGTATGAGACAGGCGAAATAGCCTCAGACTTAAAGAAGAATATAATAATTCCAATCCCAAAGAAAGCAGGTGTTGACAGATGTGAAAATTATCGAACTATCAGTTTAATAAGTCACAGCTGCAAAACACTAACGCGAATATTTTACAGACGAATGGAAAAACTAGTAGAAGCCGACCTCGGGGAAGATCAGTTTGGATTCCTTAGAAATGTTGGAACACGTGAGGCAATACTGTCCCTACGACTTACCTTAGAAGCTAGATTAAGGAAGGGCAAACCTACGTTTCTAGCATTTGTAGACTTAGAGAAAGCTTTTGACAGTGTTGATTGGAATACTCTCTTCTGAAGGTGGCAGGGGTAAAATACAGGGAGCGAAAAGCTATTTACAATTTGTACAGAAACGAGATGGCAGTTATAGGATTCGAGGGACATGAAATGGAAGCAGTGGTTGGGAAGGGAGTGAGACAGGGTTGTAGTCTCTCCCCGATGTTATTCAATCTGTATATTGAGCAAGCAGTGAAGGAAACAAAAGAAAAATTCGGAGTAGGTATTAAAATCCATGGAGAAGAAATAAAAATGTTGAGGTTCGCCGATGACATCGTAATTCTGTCAGAGACAGCAAAGGACTTTGAGGAACAGTTTAACGGAATGGATAGTGTCTTGAAAGGAGGATATAAGATGAATATCAACAAAAACAAAACGAGGATAATGGAATGTAGTCGAATTAAGTCGGGTGATGCTGAGGGAATTAGATTAGGATATGAGACACTTAAAGTAGTAAAGGAGTTTTGCTATTTGGGGAGCAAAATAACTGATGATGGTCGAAGTAGAGAGGATATAAAATGTAGACTGGCAATGGCAAGGAAAGCGTTTCTGAAGAAGAGAAATTTGTTAACATCGAGTATAGATTTAAGTGTCAGGAAATCATTTCTGAAAGTATTTGTATAGAGTGTAGCCATGTATGGAAGTGAAACATGGATGATAAATAATTTGGACAAGAAGAGAATAGAAGCTTTCGAAATGTGGTGCTACAGAAGAATGCTGAAGATTAGATGGGTAGATCACATAACTAATGAGGAAATATTGAATAGGATTGGGAAGAAGAGAAGTTTTTGGCACAACTTGACCAGAAGAAGGGATCGGCTGATAGGGCATGTTCTGAGGCATCAAGAGATCACCAATTTAGTATTGGAGGGCAGCGTGGAGGGTAAAAATCGTAGAGGAAGACCAAGAGATGACTACACTAGCCGGCCGCGGTGGTCTCGCGGTTCTAGGCGCGCAGTCCGGAACCGTGCGACTGCTACGGTCGCAGGTTCAAATCCTGCCTCGGGCATGGATGTGTGTGATGTCCTTAGGTTAGTTAGGTTTAAGTAGTTCTAAGTTCTAGGGGACTAATGACCACAGCAGTCGAGTCCCATAGTGCTCAGAGCCATTTGAACCATTTTTTTGACTACACTAAGCAGATTCAGAAGCATGTAGGTTGCAGTAGGTACTGGGAGATGAAGAAGCTTGCACAAGATAGAATAGCATGGAGAGCTGCATCAAACCAGTCTCAGGACTGAAGACCACAACAAACAACAAATGACATATAAGTACAGCCTGTCTTTCACGATGATTCCGTACTTATACCCTATCATACGTTTTTAGTCATAATTCTGTGACCACGTTATAGAATATAGACCATTCTTTGATTTAAATTCTGAGGAAGACTCTCCTAGCAGTGTTGAAACTAGGTTAATTTGTTAAAAATAGTGACCGAGGGCTGTTTTTCCTTCAATTGGACCTGAAGCTTTTTTTAAAAAAAAAAAAAAAAAAAAAAAAAAAAAAAACTTATCAGGCATAGATAGATGAAAATGAAAGCTCGCGGATTTTTATGGATGGCAGCTCTCGACAGTATGAGAGTTTCAGCACTGTCGAAACGCCTTGGCCAGGGGACTCATTTCTCGCAATGAATCAAGATAGGCAGTTTTTAACCTCTTCGGCCAAAACCATTGTCTGCACAGCGGTGGGAGAAATTCTTAGGACCAGTATTCTGTCCCTGGTAAGTGCTTTGAGATGCTCCTCAATCTAACAGTTGTTCCAAGCCCCAAATGTCCACTGTAAAATCTTCAGTTAAATAACCAAACAGCCTGTTTGTTCTCAACTCCAGAAAATACTGTTTTAAGGAGAGCTACGATAAGGATCCCCCATACATTAATAATGCACATGCTTCCGTCAATTCCTCCTCATTTTGATGACTTGCTATCATCTCACAAAAATGATGTCTAGGGTATAATAACATTAACTAATAGCCTTGAATATGAAAACATGTGACAGTCTCCCTCGTCCTCTCTCAGCTACATTACATACTGTGTTCACCACGTTGTCACACCGATCTTGCGCTGTTAAGATTCTGCCTCAAATTGTTAATTAGTATTTTTAGAGCACTCCCCTATTATTCGCCATCGTTTGCTCCTACATCCACCAGTCTCGACGCCCTAGGCCACTCCGCAGTTGTGTTTTGTTGCTACCTTTCCATCGCCTCGAGGGGCTTTGTAGATCTGATGATTCCCACTGATTGCACCACATACTTTCACGTGATTTGCCGGTGACTGCAATGTACTTCGAAACAATTCTTTTGTCTTATCGATGCTTTTTTTCATAAAAGTGCTGCATGAAATGCTGAATTTAAATGCTAATTTAAGTACACAGAAGCTTTAATTATTTATCGAGCAATGAAAATGTGAGGCGACGCCGGCCAGGGTGGCCGAGCGGTTCTGGGCCCTACAGTCTGGATCCACGCGACCGCTACGGTCGCAAGTTCGAATCCTGCCTCTGGCATGGGTGTGTGTGATGTCCTTAGGTTAGTTAGGTTTAAGTGGTTCTAAGTTCTAGGGGACTGATGACCTCAGAAGTTAAGTCCCATAGTGCTGAGAGCCATTTAAGTTTTTGTGAGGTGACGTCGAAGGTTTCTGATGATACGGTCACCTTACGACTGGTAGCGATAACAATAGCTCGTCATTGCTGCTGATGGCTGGACGATGTGATTTTCAACATGTTTCATTTACGGAGATCGAGAAATGTTCAGACACGCCATCAACTTCATAGGACGTTTACTGCCCAACTAAATGATCTATTTATTGAATTTTTCCCAGAAATATTTTATGTTTCCTTAGGATTCTCTTCCTAAATAAACACATTTGTGACTGTGACTATATTTTAGTGAATTCGTCTGTAGTTGCCGTCCCTGAATAAAAATCTCGTGCCAATGTTTGTTGACGAGCAAGAGATTGTGACCTCGGTAGAACCCTCGTCATCGTAATTATCATCTTAATGGCCGATTTTATTTCACGTTCTGTGTGTAGTTGTAGAAAGTTGGCTTTATTGCTGAACCAATTAACGGAACATCTTATTAACGCGGCGAGTTAAAAAAGCCACGGAAGATTTCAGATCCCGAGCTGTTTTTCTTTTTTCTTCCCCTCACGCCCTGCGCAACACTTGAGTTACGATTTGTTGACAGACGTCCAGGTTTAATATAAGCCAGGAGATTTCTCAGCACATTCGCTGGGCCAGCGCTCGCCGTGACCAAGCGCCGGCTAATGAGAGGTGCGGCCACGGCGCTCGCTTTGATTAAGTTCCGTCCCGGACACGGGGGGCGGCTGGTGCTGTAGGCAGCGTACGCGCCCCTCAACCAGCCACGGCTCATTACGGACTGCCAGCAGAAATAGGACACCGCAATCCGGGAGGCGCGCTTTAATCAGCTGCAGATACCAATCGCGAGCCAGGTGACGTCAGCGCGTGCCTCTGCGGTCCCCGACGAATGGACAAGCGCAAGAATTCTGCCGGACTCCAGAGGTTCTTAGAATGAATGTTCTACGGTCGGGCAGTTTCTAATGAAATTTCCTGGACAATCCAGTCTGAATCCCGTCAAAGCAAACCGCCTCTCCCCTCTTCTGTTTTTTAACTTTAGATTAGGTTGGTGTAAAAGTTCGTAGCGTTTCTGTTTCGCATGTTGGTATTCCGGTTGTTATGGATTTATTTATCGATTGTCATTTTTTTTAATTTGTAATTCACTGTTGCTGTTTGTTTTTACATACCGTCATTTCGCCATCTGGAGATAGTATGTGGACCTGTGAACGCTAGAAAATGGAGTGCTAAGTGGAGAAATCGGAACATTTCTGGTATATTCTTCTGTTTGAGTTCATTAGAGGGTTACAAGCGCGGAGGCAGCGAGAAACATCTACACCGTGTGTGGGGGTATGCCATTGGTCAGAGCAGGACAAGAAAATGGTTTTCTCATTTTAAGGAGGATCGTTTGACGTTAGACCCTTCAAGTTCAGGAAGACCTTCGGGGTTTGTTGAAGATTGTTTAGACGCAGTAACACACAATGATCCACGTGAGCGTATTCAAGAAGTGGAAAATGTAATGAACTGTGACCACTCCACCATCGAACGACATTTGTATGCAATGGGAAGGTTCAAAAATCGTGTGTATGGGTACCGCTTGCTGAAGTCAAAAGTCACAAACCTCATTGGCAAGTCATATGTGCATCTCTACTCGCTAGTTGTCACTTGGCTCGTGAACAACACCGACCATTCCCATTCTGTATCTTTAAGGGTGCGACAAACGATGTCTTTATGCTACCATTGGGGAAGAAAAGGAATGGTTGAGCCCAAACAAAGCCAGCAGGTCCCCTTACAAAGAGCTGGGCCCATCCACGTAAGATCCTTATGCAGCTGGTGGAACAGCCACAGTGTCGTGTACTACCATCACTGGTGACATTTATACAAAAATATGTACCCGTTTTCAAAATATGCGTTATACATTTGGCTTCTTTTTTATTGACTGAACTAACTAATTTTGAAATATTCACAGTTGTAATAAATAAACTGGTCAACGAATAATTACCGTGCAATATATTATGTAATAATAATAGTAATCATATATACGGTCGAGTATAGCTGACCAACCACTTCTGTCTATTCTAGGGGTCACAAGCTTTTATTATTATTGGATTGCAGATACTTTTCATATGAGATATTTGTCATAAAAGAAAATGACAGCCAACGAGCTGTAGTTCGTAAAAATGCTAAGCATAACAGCGCGAGAGGAAAGAGACAAAATATTTTTTTTAATGTGCGCCTATACCAAGAAATGCGTCCGGTGTCTAAATACTCTAAATAAACACTATGATCCTCTGGGCGCAGATATTTAAAATTATTGCTGCAGCGCTTGATAGCGAGAAGCTGCGAAACAGAAGAAAGAACAATCTATCTTTTGTTAAGAAATATTCCATAGAGTAAATATCTCTGGAGTGAGCATTCACATGCGCAGAACAGATTTTGTGTTGTCAACATACATTGCCGGCCTGGTCACGTGTTCTCGGGACGTCGTGTATTTGTCCGTATAGCGCCCTGTATATTTGGAATGTCACTACATCCCTAGTACAGACGGATTCTTTTCGTACGAGTCGTGGATTATTTATATACATTGCGCAGACATTTTAACAGTTTCCATTTGATACCGGGAATAAACCAGCTACGTAACTTTTAAGGGCAACTGATATTGCATTCTGCTTCTTTGCGATGGGTGTCACAGTTCACATGGACTCTATTTTTGGTATTTTTTCGCTATGATACGGCACATTATAGTATTACAGAACCTGACGTACATTTTTGCACTGATAGTCTTGCAAAACGACTTGACAGTACGCTAGTACTTTCGCAAGTGATTCTAGGCGCGCAGTCCTGAACCGTGCGATTGCTACGGTCGCAGGTTCGAATCCTGCCTCGGGCATGGATGTGTGTGATGTCCTTAGGTTAGTTAGGTTTAAGTAGTTCTAAGTTCTAGGGGACTGATGACCACAGCAGTTGAGTCCCATAGTGCTCAGAGCCATTTGAACCATTTTTCGCAAGTGTCCGGAAAACACCGAATTTGCCACACATTAGCGATTACATCTCTGCTAATTCGTCCTTTTTTTCCTGCTATTTCTGCGTATTTATTTTCTCGTTTTTACGACCTAAAGCACAATTTTTCCAACTGGTGCCACTTTGAAGTATTTATTTAACGCATTTTACGTACTGCTCCCTGTTTGTTAAATAAATAGTAGACTGAGTAATCTATATACATAATCGACAAGTCACTGATAAATGCATGGAGGATAGTATTTGCTGAAACAACTGACCATTTCCTTTCTTGTTCCACTAGCAAATTTACGAGAGGAAGCGATTGTTTGTAAGCTTTTGTACGAGCCGTAATATCTATTATATAGTCATAAAATCGTAGAAAAATAGGTCTACAGAATCAAGCCTTAATTATAATGCGTCTCGAAATTTTTAACATATACTGTGTCTCTTATTAATATGATAACTATAATTAGAACTAAAAGGTATGTACCCATGAAAAGTTACTATCCCTACTTTCACATATTTTTCTTTGCACCCATAGCAACAACAGTAATTCACCATCGCTATTACACTATCAACAAACGACGAAACACAACAAAAACTCTTGATATTATAAACTTCAAACGCTGCGGAAAGCACACATGCACAACGAAGTCCCGAGAACTCGTGACAATCCTGGTTTAATGTTGACAACATGCGTAGAACGCAATGATCACTCCAGAGATATTTACTCTATGAAAGATTCTAGAGACTTCATTATTTCTTGTTCTTTTGGTCGCCGACATCTTAAGACGTACTATATAGCATTGCTACAAATTATATTTTTATTTTGTGTAAAAACTATGTGAAACGACGAACAAACGTTTCTGTAACTTGGGTGTGGATACAATGTACTTACGTACACACAAGGACATTTAATTTTAAGAAGGAACGGACTGACAAAGCAGCGATTATTGGACTGCGCCATCCACAACATAAATATCAGACGTAAGCCATGCTATAATTGTGTATTTGTCAGTGTTTAGAAGTTTAATGTCAATTTGTTCAAAATATATCAATATTTTACGATACAGTAATTTTCTTCTTATTCTTTTCTTTCACTAACCAAAAATGATGTTCAAATTGTATAAGAGCTTTGTTACATGTTCGCTCTTTATCGCGGTGTCTCGATTGTATTTGGGAGACTACTAATGTGTTAAACTTCCGATCTGTTAATCTTTCTCTTACCAAATTCCACCGTGCGACCGCTACGGTCGCAGGTTCGATTCCTGCCTCGGGCACGAATGTGTGTTATGTCCTTAGGTTGGTTAGGTTTGACTAGTTCTAAGTTCTAGGGGACTGATGACCTCCGATGTTAAGTCCCATAGTGCTCAGAGCCATTTGAGCCAGCCAGATTCCACTAATTTGCTTTCATTTCCATTTTTATATTCATATAGGTCCCTTAGGTATATTCATCGAAGATTCTGATGGCGTGAAGGCAATCCGGGTCAAAAGGTCAATTATTCGCGTAATCAATCCGTACGTCTCCTGAACAGAATCGAGTACCGACACACCGGTGATCAATCTCTCCACTTTTAAAGTTGTACTAAAAAACGGCCACAGAGGATAGCAGTAAGTACGCAGTCTAGCGTTAGGTTGCATTTTGTCAGTAAATATTACTAACCAACAGTTACAGCATCACTCTTATTAATAAGCAAGTTCCTAACGCCAGAAGCTGTTGTGTACTGTTACATTAACTTGCCGATACTTTTATAGATTTTTTGTTGTTGTGTGACTAGGGCCTCCCGTCGGGTAGACCGTTCGCTGGGTGCAACTTGGGCGTCGATGTGGATGAAATAATGATGATTAGGACAACACAACACCCAGTCCCTGAGTGGAGATAATCTCCGACCCAGCCGGGAATCAAACGGGAGCCCTTAGGATTGACATTCTGCCGCACGGACCACTCAGCTACCGGGGGCGGACATTTTTATAGTGAAGCCCAACAGTTGGCAATGCTAAGAAGACTGAACATTCACAAATATATAAATGAAGTTTTCCCTGGGGAAAAATATTTCTGTTCCAACTAAGAGCCAGTAAAATTTAATGTACACAATTGTAGCTAGTGCGTCTTCACCTGAATTACGCTCCTTGGTAATGTGGGAGAAGGACAGGTCACAAACATAACGTAATAAAAAGTTTGGTGTTTTGTAGAGGGTAGTGTTACAAAAACCATGCCCATTTAGCAAACAATAAAGAAAGAACTGAACCAGATGATTGTACGCAGGGCTAGGTCACAATGCTGAAGCAGCCAGATGTGGAGATGGACCCTGCTGCAAGGGAGTGTGGGTGAAAGTGTCTCGTCGGTCGTGTTTATGGACAGGGGGAAGCCGGGAGGCGGTAAACCAGGGAAGGAAGAGGTAAGGGGTCCGAGGGAGGCGGGTTGGCCGTGAGAGGCAGGCGCTAGCCAGGCACAGGTGGGCAGATAGCATCGCGCGACAAATTGGCCGCAGCGGGGTCCCTCCACAGCCGCAGCCAGAGCCCAGCACCTGCTGCGGTCTCTCTGCCTCGCTCTGCACGGACCAGCCTGAGGTCGGTCGGATGCTCGGCTCTCGTCTGGCCACTGCTCCATTTGTGGGTTTCACCAGTCTCAATATTACCTTCCGGCGTCTGATACTTTCTGTCCTTGGCGGCAGTTGCGGCCGCTGGCTCAGCTTCAGCACCGAAGAACAAAGTTGAACAACGCGTACAGCAAGCCAAATCAAAACAGTCGAGTGTTCTCTTCTTCAAATCCGAAGACAATCAAGACGCCAAGGCCACACGTGAAGCAGTCACTAAGACAACCAATCCCAGATAAGGCAAAGTAAAAATTAAAGCAATCAGATCCACAGCAAACACACCTTAGCAACGGAAAGATAAGCAGATAAAAGCAAGATCTGAGAAGAGACAGCCCAACTAAAAGATATTAGATGTGAAGAGCCATGGAAATCCGGACTCTCTTTGCAGTGTATCAGGCCGCAACTACTCTGACCAGGACTTCTTGGTGGAACTACATGAGACCAACTAAGTGAACACATCTGTAAGGAAGAGATCTGCGAGAAAGATAAAATAAAGCTCAAAACAGGCCCCTGAATGTGAAATAACCGACAATGTTCACTGACAAGGAGTACAAAAATGGTTCAAATGGCTCTAAGCACTATGGGACTTAACATCTGAGGTAATCAGTCCACTAGACTTAGAACTACTTAAACCTAACTAACCTAAGGACATCACACACACCCATGCCCGAGGCAGGATTCGAACCTGCGACCGTAGCAGCAGCGCGCCACGGGACTGAAGCGCCTATAACCGCTCTGCCACAGCGGCCGGCCACGGAGTACAACTAAAACGGTCAGAGAGTAAAGCCCTCCTTAGTTACAGGTATAAAAATGTAAAGAAACAATACATGCAAGGGCAAACGTAAGTCTCCATCAACTAAATCAAGTGACTGGCAGGCGTGCAGTCCCTTGGCGGCAACGTGTGTGTATAGCATAATTAACAGACAGAGGAACGAACAATCTGATATCGCTGCAAACGTGTAACATAATACAGCAAAGATACTTTAACATCACTGATTGTGTAGACGACTTGAGTTTGCAGGGAGCCATTGACTGCCACAATGGAAGGCAGACAAAATACGAAATGTTCCAGTCGCCAATCTTCCAGACGGGACTGCTGCTACGAGCGGAAGAGCTGAAAGATGGGGTTTTCTACCAATGTAACGGGGAATGTAACAGAACAAGCTGAAAACAAACAAAAAATTATACCATAGCGCATATGAGTGATACCAACGAACAGGCAAACATATTGATACACCACTACAAGGATCACAAAGAGATACAACATCTGTTAACAGTTCACTAGGTCAAAACACATCATTAAAATTACATTCAGAATATGACTCTAGGAAATGCAGACTATACATAAAGCCCGTACGTCTTACATATGATAGCAGTACACACAGGGAAATAGCCACAAAGAAAACACTTAGTTGCCAAATAACCTGGAGAAGTGTAAACAATATTCCAGAAACAGAGGTACTGAAAGTCTAATGCTAAATACAAACAATCTACCTAATTACATAGTTAAAAATACTTCATCCACACACAGTTCCAGCGTACACGAACAACAGGGGAAGACAAAAATTAGGATGGTTCTCAGGACACACACAGAAATCACAAACAGTACAATAATGGCTTAATTGATTGTGATAATCTTGAGAGTAACTTTCGCACAAGAAGGTTACAAAATAGAGAAATTTTCCAGACTGCTCTGCCTCTAGTGACACGCCTCAGTCACCCGGAAGGGGAAAAAATATGTTTCCCTGCAACAGAGCAGACCGACAGAATGATACTTAGGACAGAGTATCTGCTAACTGACCATCGTGAGCTGTGCAGACTCACACGACAAGCATGCGCATAGAGTGGTGAAGTTTAAACATAGAAAAGTTTATAAGGACTTGGTCAGGGCGCATAGGAGCATTTATTACGACCCTAAAGGGACAACACCTAAGTACTATGTCTCTACTACATACCCCCCGCTGTGAAGATCTTATAACTAAATTCCAATAGGAGCACTTTGGTTGGAGTGGAAATGGGTAGACTTCTGAACGAAATACAGGCAGATATAATCTGTCTCCATGAGCCATATTTGCGTGGCGGGAGACTTCGAGGCCTTACCAGACACCTCATAACAATTATCGGGACCCAAAATGCCAAGGCTGCAACCGTAATAGCGAACATAAATTACACAATCACAAAAATAACAACTTTGTTCTGAACATGTAGCCACAGCCGGAATTACGCATGGACGGGAATCTTGTACTATCACATCAATGCATGGACAGTCTTCATATGACATAGTCTTTTGCTGATCAAATAAGAGATACATCATAATTCTCTAGTGACAAAAGATTACTCACACGTAGTGAAATCAATGGACGGTCGAGTCTATGGCAAGCACACAGAACTGACAATAGGCGACAAATCGTAGTTAACGCAATAAATAAATGCAGCCTCTTTGTTCTAAACAAAGCAGGACAAACATCTACATACTGCAACTAGGCAGGAGGATTCAGCAATACTGGCATCTCACTAGCAAATGCGAAGGCCATAATATAAGTCAACAAATGGGAAGTACTAAATGATGCCACACACACAGTGACCACAACGCAATACTCATCCACACAAACACATACACAGAGATGAAGGAATAATGTAGACAATATTTGAAGCCACTTTCCTCAGCTGGTAGCTTTCATTTGTTTTTACCAGTCACACGTGGTATGCATCTTCAGTGGTCTTCAATACGAAGAAAATTTATATAATGTTTTAACATCAGATTTGTAGTAATTCTTTCACAGCTTATTTAAATCTAGCTATTTCTACTTACAACTGTATGATTATGTTCGTTACTTACATACCGTTTTGTGCTATTTATGTATTCATTTGTTGCTTTCTATGTGCAAATGCACGTAGTATAGGTTTCTTCCAATAAACATTGATTTGTTCATAACCTGTACTGTAGGGCACTGCACATCCCTTAGAGCTTGCTGAGGAATTTTTGGAGATGTAACAGGGGAGAAGTGAGTGGGATGTTGAGGTGATGATGGAAGAAGAGTGAGTAGTGGATGTTACTCAAATTAGCCATTGCTGGTGTTTTTGTGAAATTAGAAAAAAATAACGTTAACAAGTCAGTCGAAAATTCTTCGCCCCTTCTGTTGTAATTTCGACCGAATTCCATTAGACAGAACCAAGATGTTCTCCATGCTGGTTCAGGCTGCCTCGCGCTGGTCTCCACTAATACGGTAACGTGTTTTCTTTGTCTGCACACACTTGTGGGCAGTAGTGTGTTCTGCTGTCAGACGCTAACGACATTCGTAGCATTGAGCGTCGCCACTATACTTGTTAGACTGTGATTATACATCACACCTGATTGTGACCTACAACATCTACAAATTCCAAAGATGTTGTATGAAAACGAAAATTTAACACATCGGGTGGGCGTCAGTTAGTACGAGGTGAAAAGAAAGGTTGCACTACTGAGCAATCGAAAACGAAGATGGTGCCACCTGTTTTAGGATTTGACAGTAGATAGTTGTAGACCACACATGCTCATATGTCTTCCGTGGTGAGCTGTGTAACAACAATGAATTTACCTGACTTATACCATAAGGCCAAACCCCTGTTATTACATGCTATGCGAGATGTAAATAAAAGTTGCCGTTATTGTCATTTGTAAGACATATAATGTATATAATTTGAGGACAGCTAAATGACATAATATTGTATTATTATCGTTATCACATGTATATTATTGCAACGGTTTTCAGCCTCAATACTGGTTTGATGCAGTTTCTGATATACCCATCCAACTACATCAAAACGTATAACTACAACAGTGCTATAAATTGCAGAAAATTACTTCAGCTCATCATCTTACGACAAGAAGTGTATATGGACTTTTATTAAATACTTATGTGTTGTATTTGACACGTTGTCATCTTTTATAGGTAGGTATGGTTCCTCATACTAACTACGGAATGAAACACTGATTATCGTCACGTTTTCATATATTTTCATAATTATCTCTAATGTTCTGTAATACTGAAGTTTTCTTATTAATACATAAGTGGCAGTATCCTTAAAATCATGTTAAAGGTTATGAACGCTTGAAATATTCACATTTTGAACGACCGTCTGTATTTTCTACAATTTTTCTGGAAATTTTTGCAGTACAAACTTGCGCGTTTTATTCAAAACCCGTATTACATAGACGAATATACGTCTTCCTAAATTTGAAAATACAAAATTGGCTGAACTCAAATATGTACACAAGAAGTACTGATATGTATTATTTCATAACCTACTATATGAAATGATATGATGAACTTTGCCATCCAGAAGTCATTAAATTACATTAAATGATCTACAGTGAGAAACATAATGGAAAATGGAAGTCAGTATAGTAAACATTCAGTGTCCTGAATACTCAAATAATCTTAATTTCCTGAATGTTATGATCTGATCCAACAAGAATTCTTCTCCTTTGTCAACCCCTTCATGTCAGAATAATTCTTGCGCTCCACGTCCTCAGTTACTTGTTGAATTTATTGAATGTCTGTGTTCTCCTGCAGTTTTTACCCTCTACAGATCCCTTTAGTACCGTGGAAATTACTCCCGTCTTAACACGTGTCCTGTCATCTCGTCCCTTCATTTAGGCAATATTTTCAACGACTTCCTTCCTTCACCGATTCTGCAGAGAACCTCTTCATCTCTTGTCAGAATTAATTTTCAGCCTCCTTCTACAGCACCACATCTCAAATGCTTCGATTCTCTTATGTCCCTGTTTCCCCACAGTCCACTCTTCAATCTCCAGAAATTTCTTCCTCAAATTAAGACTTCGATACTAGCGGACTACAGGAATGCCCTCCTTATCTGAGCTACCCGCTTCTTTTCGTCCTCTTTGCTTCGCCCGCCATGCTTTATTTTACATCCAAGCTAGCAGAATCCCTTCAATGTATTTACTTTGTTGCTCCCAAGCTTTATGTTAGCTATATTGCCAATCTTGTTATTGCTACTCCTCAATACTTCCGTCTTTCTTTTGGCTACTCTCAGTCCGTAGCTTATGTTCATTAGACTGCTCATTCTGCTCCTTACTCTCACTGAAGATAACAGTGTCATCAGCGAACCTTACCATTGATATCCTTTGATCTGAATATTTCTTTTATTTTCATTATTGTTGTCTCGTTGTGTAGATTGAACAGTAGAGGCGGAAGCCTTCCTCCGCCTCTGACACACTTTCTAATCCGAGCTCTTCGTTTTTGTCTTCCACTCTTATTTTCCCTTGTCGGTTCTTGTGTATACTGTCTATTACCGGTCTTTCCCTCTAGCTTATTCTTATTTTTCTCATAATTTCGAACTTATTGAACAGTTTTACATTGCTGAACGCTATTTCCGGATCAACAAATCCTATGGATACGTCTAGATTTTTCTTAAGTCTTACTTCCATTATCAAGTGTAGCTCTAGAACTGAGTCTGTGATACATTTACCTTTCCTAAAGCCAAACTGTTTGTCGTCTTATGGATACTGGTGCGTCCTCTTCGAAAGTCTCCAGACTCACGGTTTCTAAAAACCAACTCGAATAGATGTTTGGATAACACTTCCCCGAATGGTTTTAGAGGTTATGAAGTAATGTTGTCTTATATGTTCCTTCCGGCTTATTTGATCACAACTCTTCCAGAGGTCTGTTAATCTCTGATTATAAGATTGAAGCTCCTATGCTTTCCATAACAACTCCCGTTTTCTCTTCTAGCAAGTCATCAGACAGTTTATCCCTCTCACACAGAAATCCAGTATACTCTTTCCCGCTAACCGTCCTCTCCTTTTGTGATTAACAGTGGAACTGCTTTTGCACTTTTAATGTTAACGCCTTTACTTTCAATTTCGCATTTTTTCTGTAGACGTTTCGCCTTCCTCGCACGTCCAATTTATTTCATTCCTAAGTGTCCTATGTTGCTGCATTCCTGTTTTTCCTTAACATCTTTGTACTTCCTTCTTTCGTGGACTAATTGTAGGATTTCTTCTGTTATCCATGATTTCTTCCCAGTTACCGTCCTTGTATCTACATTTGTCTGTCCAACTTCTGTAACCGAACCTGAACTGCCTGTTGATGGTAGCAGTTTCTGCAAACTTAGGTAGCTCTTCGCCATTCCCCAGAATTTCAGCATCTCACTGCTTTTCACACTGATTCTTCCGGACGATTCTGTTAAGCTACAGCTATGCTTCATCATTACTAAACTGTGAGCTGGGTATACGTATACCCCTAGGTACGTCTGGCAATCCAATTTCTGACTTCAGAGTCTCTATCTGACCTGATGCAAACCAGTTGGAATGGTCCGGTGTCTACAGACTTTTCCATGTATACCTCCCTCTCTTCTAATTTTTGAAGAGTGATTTCCCTATTACTGACTTAAATTTATTATAGAACTCAGTCAGTTTTTCTTCTCTCTCATTCCTACTACGGAGTTCACATGGTCACATAACTATGTCTTCTCTTCCATCCCCTACTGTAGCGTTCAAATCACCCGTGATTCTTAATCACTTGTAGTATCCTCATACACTTTCTCTACCTCTTCATATTCTGTTTATGATGCGATCATGTGTACATTATTGTTGTTGACATCGGTGTGTATACCCGAACTATTGTTGGCATTTGTTTGCTGTCGATTCTGATGAGAAAGATAGTGTCCAGTCACATTAATGTGACCACTTGTCAAAAGCCTTGATAGTTATCTTTTACACCGCTAAACGCTGCGAAACGAGGAGGAGGAGATGCAGTGAGGTTCTGGAAAGTAGCGATAGGAACGTGGAGCCATTCCGACACCAGTGCAGTGTCCAGCTGTCTTGGGCTTCTAGGTTGAGGATCCATGACGCAAAGAGGTCTCACGGATTCTCTGTTCTGTTTAAATCCGGACGATTTGGTGGCTGGGGGAGTACGGTTAACTCATAGTTGTGCTCTTGGAACCTCTCACGTACACTACAAGCCTTCCAGAAATCATCACGTAGGAAATGAGCTACCGGCTGGATCCTTCTGACGATTGTTGCATCGTGTTTGCTTTCAGACATATCACGCTCTACACGCTAACGTCCACGTGACCGATGGAACATACAACGTGATTCATCTGGAAATGCTACCTGTCGCCAGTCAGTTACTATACAGTAGCGGTACTGGCGTGTAAATTTTAGCCTTATCGGCCGATGAACAGCAGTAGCATGGGTAAGGGATCCAGGTGCCCGCCCCAGAGGCACATTCAGTGCAACGTTCGCTAGACTGTAGCTGAGGAGACACAGTTGGTAGCCACTTGGTTCATCTGGGCAGTCAGTCACTCAACAGTTACATGTCTGTTCGCCCGTTCACGTTTCCGCAGCCGTTGTCCATCTCTGTCACACAAAGACGGTGCTGCAACACAGTTGTCTCGGCGCTGATTTTGGATAACGCCATTTTGCCACGCACGGTATACGTTAACATGGTGGCACACGAATAGCTTAGAGACTTAGCCATTTCGAAAATTTTTCCACCCTTAGCCCCAAAGCCAGTGAACATCCCCTTTTGGGCGTCAGATAAATCACTTTGTTTCCGCATTGCGACAATTACTGCACTGTTCTCCTCATGCCCCGACACGCTTTGTATGTCCCCCACTGCTAGTGTTGCCCCCTGATGTCTATTACAGCATGTTGACGTCGAACATTGCCGGCAGCCACGTTAATGTGAATGTTTTCAGTGGCTCACCTCCCTCCCTTCCCTTCACATTAATGACCAATCCTATTCCTGTTAAATCGTTTCTGCTGCTGTCGCTGTTACCCTACATTCGTCTTATAAGAAATCCTTACGTTTATTTTTTATTGCTCTGGCCCCCACTATAACTTGACTGAGCTTTTGCACGTCTTTGTTTAAAAATTTTATAGGTTCCTTACCGCATTCAGAATTCTAGCATACCACACTACGGATCATAAAAAATCAGTTATTCAATTTTTTCTCATACACTGCTTAGCTATGGCAGGTTCCTCACTGAGATCCGAATGGGAGACTAATCCGTACTATTTTCAATTAGTGGCTACATGACATTTGCCTTTAATGCAGTAGTTTCTACTGTCTTCTGCATCCCCATACCGCTTGATGATCTCTGACTCCTTTGCCTTAAGGGTGACGCCCTCTTTGACAATGCTTTTGGCAGAACATGGACGACACTATGTAGCAAATGTTTTGAGCCACCGTTGCTCACCATTTTTATTCAAAATTTTATCGGACTTTCCTCATTCCTCATCAACAGCATGGGTATTGCACCTTCCTACTTCCTCCTCTTTAGCCCAATGGAGGATGTAATCTTCGGGAAGCAGTATGTGGGTGATAGGAAGGTGACTGATGCAGTAAGAGCCGCCCCGTGTGACCGAGCGGTTCTAGGCGCTTCAGTCCGGAACCGCGCTGCTGCTACGGTCGCAGTTTCGAATCCTGCCTCGGGCATGGATGCTTGTGATGTCCTTAGGTTAGTTAAGTTTAAGTAGTTCTAAGGCCAGGGGGCTGATAACCTCAGATGTTAAGTCCCATAGTGCTTAGAGCCATTTTTGAGGCAGCAAGACGTTGACTCCGATGTCGACCAGTGGAGTGGTACCATGCGGTCGTACACACCCTCCCTGAAAGGTGCCGTAAGGCCATCGCATTGGACGGAGATAATGCTGAAAAAAGGTTCTGCAGCCAAAAGAGTGAGCAGAAATGCGATGTATTGAAATCCTGAATAAAACCATCCTACTGTCAGCAAAAACGTTCTGCATTACTTACTGATAGCCTCCCTTACTTCCAGGAAAGGCTTCCAAACACCTAAATTCATATAGATGCTAACATAGTCTTTCTTTTCAGGAAAGATATTCTCCATATTGTCAGTTTGCATCTTAAATACTTTTTACTTCCGTCATCGTCAAATAGCAAAATTCATCTACTACTTTAACTGCCTCATTTCCTACTCTGTTCCCTTGGTATCGCCTGATTTAATTCTACTACACTCCAACACCTTGTCTGGATATTCATCTTATAATCTTTTCACAAGACTGTGTCCATTCCATTCACTTTATCTTCCAAATCGCTTCCAGTTTTTTGTGTAATTACAACCTCATCAGTAAACCTAAAGTATTTATTTTTTTTTATCACTAAACTCTGATTCCCTTTCCAGACATAGCTTTAGTTTCTTTTACTATTTACTCAATGTACAGATTTGATAACGTGGTGGATAGGCTACACCCTGTCTTGCTTCCTTCTCAATTACTGACTCCCTTTCATAACTTTCGACTCTTATGTCTGCTGTCTGGTTTTTGCACGATTTATAGATAACTTTTCACGCCCTATATTTCATCCGTTATAGCTTCAGAATTCCAAAGATTATGTTCCATTCGCCATTGCCAAACATGCTTTCCAAATCTACAAATGTTTATCTTCATCAATCTATCTTCTAAGATAGACGCAGGACCAGTTTGGCCTCCTAATTTCTCTAGAAACCAAACTGATCCTGCTTATATTGGCTTCTACCGGTCATTACATTCTTATATCTGTTTGTTGTTGTTTGACAACTAAGACCTATTAAAATGATACTTCGGAAAGATTCACATCTGTCAACTGTTGCCCTTTTTTTTAATTTGTGATTGTTGCATTCATCATGAAACATATAGCTCTGAAAATTAACGTAACATCTGTGACTTTCCCAGCATTAACATGACGTAAACTATAAATTATTTTCCAAATACATTTTACAAACACCAGGTACTTTTTTTTCAAAGAATGTTTCTTTCCACAACACTGGGCATGAGTTGGTTCACCGTTCTCATAGGACTGGAAGAATAACAATTAGTTCAATAAGAAGCATTTCGTTTTGAGATGATTCTACAAAAGTGCGTGATAAAATTGTTTTTATGTTGTTACAAAGCATCTGTTTTATCCATCTCGTCTGTTTTGTATACAAAATAGTTGATTTTTCAAGAAAGTTTTTAAATCCAATACACATAATGAAAATATTTGAGGAAACATTTTTACGAAAACTGTTTTAATGAAGCAGTGATTAACATTTTGTGGCTCAAAATATTTGTATTCTCCAAATACATTTACAATATTGTACTACTAACATTTATGCATATGTACTGCATACTCCGCTATTGAAAATATACTATTTTGATTACAAATGCTCTGATAACAGCTGTCCTTCAACAGGTGATTTTCATAGCTTTTTATACAAACCAAGCAAAACTGCAGGTAAGGGTAATTTCACAGGGACTGAAAATACATGTTTATCTTATTTACGTACGTGCACACGAATAAAAGCACAAAACAATGAATATTAAATTTCGCTTTTCGACACAGATGACGCTTCCGTTTATTTCTATGACATGACAACTTTTCTAATTTATTCTTTACGTGGTAAATGAGATAGAAAATTAATAATTGGTGACACAATATCTAGCTTTATTTTTCTGCCGGCACCAAAGACGACACGGTAAAGTAATTCAGTCATGGCTTTGCATTGGCCATTTACCAAAAATATTTATCATTTCCCAGGCAAAGTCCTAAACATCCCTTAGTACTTTATCAGTGGGAAACTAACCAGTATTCCCTATTATGTAAAAATAAGTTAAGAAGAAAAATGAAGACAATGTAGATAATATGTAATAACATTCTGCAGTTTTATCTAGCACATAAAACAGGATGGAGCTCTCAACATGGATCAGACGGGGTCGAAAATTACACACAGCGTAACGGCATTCTAAAGGAAAGGACCCTAAAGGTACTTTAGCCAGTACAGACGTAGAAATATAGTACAAGAACCCAGTTAGGCACAATCATTACCCCTGATCGTATCCCTGCATCGGCACGACGATCTCTAAACATTAAATGAAACAACAAGTTTACTATTACCAGTCGCAGTTTTATTTATTTCCACGACGCGTTTCAGAGGTTTACACCTCCATCATCGGGTGGATTTACATTAGTTACTATGACATTTGTGTCTGTGTTGTGTTACGATTTTTTGGAGGAACTTGTGGCACAACACACACACACACACACACACACACACACAAACACAAATGTCATACTAACTAATGTAAATCCACCCGATGATGGAGGTTTAAACCTTTGAAACGCGTTGTGGAAATAAATAAAACAGTGACTCCTAACAGTAAACTTGTTTCATTTAGTCAGTAACAGTCACGGTAAAGCGTAACCTAAAACGTTCGCATTTAAAGAACTCTAAACTTTAAGTAAGATGTTTAGAAGTACAGATTAGAATGATTGGATGTATTTCTCTAACAAACACGTGAAAAATAGAATGGAGATGAACGAGAGAATCGTGATATGAGAAGCACAGGCATATCTGTCAAAAGAGAAAATGAATATTCGTTGATTTGTACCTGCGAGCTTTCAAATAACTTCGCACACTCTGACTCAACGGTGAAATATTAAAAGTTTTGGCTGGTTTCATTGTCTAGGGTCTGGGATACGTAGTTGCCGAATTACAAGCCAAATACTGCTGAGTCTACAGTATACAATATGAATATGCACTTGAATCGAATGGTCGAAGGTTCCTATCACACGGCAATTGCGATTTTTAAACGTGACATATACATTTATAAATGAAAGACTGCAATTGAATAAAACCTGCAAGTACTATTTTAACGACTTTAAACGTTGAGTGCGATAGCAGATGTACTTTTGGGAATGTGGTATATATCTGCAAAACACTTATTAGTGTCGATGGTCCAGCAATTAAACAAAATATATGTTGAATAACAGGGAAACAAAAGATTCCTACAGCACGTAATTGGTTATGAACAACAACACAGCTCGTGAGATATTCTCTTCTAAACGCACACTACATCTTCACTGTGGAAGCCACGGAAATCTTACAAGTGCACCAGTCGGCACTCCGAAGTATTTCTATTCCTCGCGATCACGCGCCAACCGCTCCACACTCCAAGTCTCTCTCGCGACCGTGCCTCTCGCCGTCCTGTCCCGCACTCTCCATGTCCTGTGCGACTGTCCCTCACACCGCACTCCCCGGAACTAACTCGTGTCTTCTCCAGAAACGATGCTCCTCCCCAGCCTCCATACGTCTCTCTTAGTTACGAGCGCTGTGATTGGCTTGAGCGCTCCCTCCATGTCTCCAGGGCAACGTCCACTCACAAATATATTAAAACACATACGAAATACTGGATTTACATTTGAATAACTTGAGATTAAATAATATTCCTACGGCTGGACCATAAACACGCTCTAACACACATTATTAGATACACAAACAAATTGTGGTTGTTGTGGTCTTCAGTCCTGAGACTGGTTTGATGCAGCTATCCATGCTACTCTATCCTGTGCAAGCTTCTTCATCTCCCAGTACCTACTGCAAACTATATCGTTCTTAATCTGCTTAGTGTATTCATCTCTGGGTCTCCCTCTACGATTTTTACCCTCCACGCTGCCCTCCAGTTCTAAATTGGTGATCCCTTGGTGCCTCAGAACATGTCCTACCAACCGATCCCTTCCTCTAGTCAAGTTGTGCCACAAACTCCTCTTGTCCCCAATTCTGTTCAGTACCTCCTCATTAGTTGTGTAATCTACCCATCTAATCTTCAGGATTCTTCTGTACCACCATCTTTCGAAAGCTTCTATTCTCTTCTTGTCTAAGCTATTTATCGTCCATGTTTCACTTCCATACATGCCTACACTCCATACAAATACTTTCAGAAGTGACTTCCTGACATTTAAATCTGTACTCGATGTCAACAAATTTCTCTTGTTCACAAACGCTTTCCTTGCCATTGACAATCTACATTTTATATCCTCTCTACTTCGACCATCATCAGTTATTTTGCTCCCCAGATAGCAAAACTCATTTACTACTTTAAGCCTCTCATTTCCTAATCTAATTCCCTCAGCATCACCCGACTTAATTCGACTACATTCCATTATCCTCGTTATCAATGGAATAGAACAAAAGGTAGGCCAGTAGCGTAATATCTCTGTGCTTTCTAAAAAAACAGTAAATATTTATCCAATTTCTTCATGAATAGCATATATTGGTTATAAACAAAGACATAAATTAATAAATATATTTGTAAGCAACCTGCTACCGTTTTTCCGTGTAACTGTGGAGTACTTATGGCCTGATGCGATCGATAGTAATCGGCCACTTTGACCACCAATAACTCGTGTACTATTCCAGTTACATGCCTGTAATTTTTACCAATTTAGGTTTACACCAATAGCTTTCTGGAGACACGTCGATCGACAAAATCGGGTGAACCGTTTAGATTTTGGAAATTCGTTGCTGGGTGTTACTGTATAATTTACCGTCAGATACTAAAAAATCTGTTTATACCATGAGAATCGTGGCGCAAATAATAGTAATGTACCTGTTTCTTTTTGAGATATCGTGATTCATCTGGCTACTATTAACTTCTATACGAACTGTGAAATGTCTGCCACTACGGATTCACGAAGTCCGCCATCTTTGGCACTCTCGGCATACAAGCCGCTTTCATTGGCACAGCGTCACCCTGGAATTCCCAGCCACGCGGCTGGACCATGCGCTGGGGCAACCCCTCTCGTCTGGCTAACGTCCGCCACCCCGTGTCCTCTGCCGGGCCCCGACTGGCCGAGCTGCCCGTGAGGCTACGCCAACTTAGAATATTTTCAGGTCGCCACAATTTGTCCATTACCTCACGTACCACAACTTACTTTGAAACAAACCACGTGTAATTCCGAGCCATATAATCGAGCAACTGCTTTAGAAATATTAGCGAACTGCTACTTGATAGCCCACATAAATATCTGACCGATAATATGAAAAACTATAGTGTAAAGACTACAATCATCAGAAATAGAGAACTTGACGGACTAAACTGGTGTTCCATCGGATACTTGGCTACTATGAACACCTCCAGCAGTAGTTCAGCCGTATGCTATGACCAAAAAAGCCCCATGTGACTTGACTACTTGATCATTCTTTGGTCTATATTTGATTCATATTAGTGTTAATGAGAGTCACGGCCATATTTAGGGTACATTTATTACGTCACAGACTGTTTCATTCGGTGAACGTCATCAGGTGGCCGCTAATATTCGCCAACAGTCTTCGGAGCCAATTCTCATAGAAATGAGTCATCATATCGCCACCTTTCTGTGAGAATTTGTTACGAATACTGTTGGGGAATTTTACAGCGTCACCTTGTGATATTCGCTGGACGAAACGGGTTATGGAGTAATAAATGTGCCTTAATAACAGCTGTTCCAGTCCTTATTATCATTATCTCGCAGGGAGAGCACATTGCCGCAGATGGGCTTTTAGTCGACGAAAGATTATAGCTCGGTCACGGTGCATTTCGCGATAGAGAGAGGGGAGAGAGAGAGAGAGAGAGAGAGAGAGAGAGAGAGAGAGTGAGTGAGTGTTGGGTGAGATAGATAGATAGATAGATAGAGAGAGAGAGAGGGAGAGAGAGAGAGATAGTAACAGTAACTTAAATGTAGGTGATGAAAGGATTACAACAGTGTCCTCTCAGGATCTGGCAACTAATGACTAATGACGTGATTCGCCATCTATATTGTGAGTATATAACATACATTATCAGACAACTTGAGAGTCTGATTCCCGTGGAGGGTTTCTGTCGCTTTTGCCAATGCCAAAGTAATATTAAAGTTAGTGTGTTGTTGTATTACATACATACATTAATCCTTGTTCCATAGATCATGAATACATTTCGTAATGATGTGGAACGTGTCACATTAACATAAGTTTTCTTTACACATCATAATTAATTAATTAATTTTTCTTTACAGTTACTACTTCATATCTAAGAATTCATCTACTGAGTAGAAGAAGTTGTAATTCAGAAATTCTTTTAATTTGCTTTTAAATGTTGGTTGGCTATCTGTCAGACTTTTAATCTTATTTGGCAAATGACTCAAGATTTTTGTGTCAGCATAATTCACCTCTTTCTGCACCAAAGTGAGATTTAATCCAGAACAGTGAATACCATCCTTTCTTTTAGTGTTGTAGCTATGCACATCGCTGTTATTTTATTATTGGGATGGGTTATTAATAACAAATTTCATAAGTGAATATATGTATTGCGAAGGTACTGTGAATGTCCAGAGTTCCTTAAAGAAATGTCTGCAAGGTGATCTTGGGTGGGCTCCAGCTGTTATTCTGATTACACGCTTTTGTGCAATGAATACTTTCTCTCTTAATCACGATTTTCCCCAAAATATGATGCCATATGAACGCAGTGAATGAAAATAGGCATAGTAGTCTAATTTACTGATATGTTTATGACCAAAATTTGGAATAACCTTAATAGCATAAGTAGCTGAACCTAACCGTTTCAGCAGATCATCGATGTGTTTCTTCCAGTTCAATTTCTCATCAATGCACAAACCCAGAAATTTTCAGTATTCTATCTTAGCGACAGACGCCCGTTCATAGTCTATATTTATCAATGGTGTTATGCCATTTACTGTACAGAATGGTATAAACTGGGTTTTCTCAAAATTTAGTGAGAGTCCATTTGCAAAGAACCACTTAATAATTTTTTGGAAGATATTATTTGCAATTTCCTCAACTGATTCTAGGTTCTTGGGTGTGATTACTATAGTTGTATCATCAGCAAAAAAAACTAACTTTGCATCTTCATGAATGTAGAGTGGCAAGTCGTTAATATATATTAAGAACAATAAGGGACCCAAGACTGAATCCTGTGGGATACCATTCTTGATACCTCCCAAGTTAGAGGACTCTGGTGGTTTTTGTAGACTATTTGTACTGTTAATTTCAACCTTCTACATTCTTCCAGTTAAGTATGAATAAAACCATTTGTGCACTGTCCCACTCATACCACAATACTTAAGCTTATCTAGAAGAATTTCATGATTCACACAATCAACCGTTGCACGGCTGTTTCGTATGATATTATTTGTTAAATATTATGAATTATATGCTTTCAGCAGTGATTGACAAACTATGCATAACGAAGCAACTTCAATCGCTTGGTTCAATGTTGCGATTTCTTTTTCTTTTCTTCATTTTCCTTTGTTTCATAAGAGTGTCTAATGACAACAACACAGGACTGTGATGAAATGTGAATAAGCTGTGGACTGTGTTAGGTAGCGGAATAACAGATACGGTTCCGTGAGTGCTACGGAGTGGAACAGGGTGCACGCAGTTATGTTCCGTAATTACCTATGTCGTGTGTGTTGACATTTGTGCACATTTTGAAACTGGAAGGCCACAATATTAAGAGGACAAAAGGTGGAATATCAGTCATCACGAACCATTGTCGTCACAGTACGATCGAATCCAGTCACAACGATGAAACGCAGCCAACGCAAAGCCTTTGTGGGAGACTGTAAGGGAAAGACGGCCGTCATGAGCCTAAGAGGCGTATATGTATAGCCCTTAATTTAAAAATTAAAAGGCGCTCCATTTGCAGTGATCGAAAGTAAACTTAATGTGACTGAATATGGTTGATTTTGTAAAAATAAATTTCTTTTATCAGCCTCTTTTCTTTATTAATGATTATTTCTGAAACCTGTGTAATTTATTGTTGAGGCACACAGGATATGAATTACTGTAACAGTTCCGCTGGGAAGTTATTACGTCTTTTGTAACTTCAGACTGATGAATAGTGACTTTGCTAATGTGTAATTATATTTCTAGCAGTAGTAAATATTGTCAAAAGGCTTGTAAGTAATATTAAACTGTAAGAAGATAGTAGTTAATATCATTTTCGTTGGAAAGAGATAGCAAACTGATAGTGTTAAATTACAATCACTGTTATGAATCATCACTATTTAGTGCCTATACCAGCAAAGCCCATGAAAAGATCGTATTTTCTTTCATTTGGTACCTCAAAAACATCTATAATTTCTATAATAGTAGAGATACATGATAACAAGCATTTATTGACCGGTTGAGAAACGCTAGTTCACGAATCTATGAGCAAAACACGCTTCCATTTTGGTAGTGAGTGAAATTGCTGTCCGTCACTTATCATAAGTTGTTATTGCCCTTGCGTTCTAGCAGGCGTTGTATTAAAATTTAGTTGTTTGTGGGCATTTCTGCGTGATTTGTTTGTATCTACAAAATCAGTATCTTCTTGTACGTTATGGGCCCACGAAACCATATTGTTAATTAGTAATTGTATGTGTGTGTATAAATACATTAAATGTCACCAAGTGATATTTAAGCAAGTTTTGCTTATGTATTTCAAGAATAACGAAAAATTTTAGATCTTTGACTAACAGTGAACTGCAGTTCTTTGTTCTGCTGTAGCTACTAGCGTTTCCACTATTCTATCTCATTCTTATTTCACGCTCGTCGTGACACTGTAATCCAAAATATGTGCAATGCCTGGTTATATGTAGGAGAGGAGATGATGACCGTAATCTTGACAGTATAGAAAAATAAATATAGAAAATAAATCAGGATGTAGGGCAGGTATATTAGTAAGTCCTATCCCTTTTGAGTTGGGCGGTAAATTAAGTTTTTTCTGTTACACGTGGTATTAAATACTTTTTTATTAATATATTCGGTTACCGCAGTTTCGAACAAAATGACATCATCGATGCACAAGGTCAACTCTGCTATTACAATTAGGTCGACCATCCCCATTTTTTTATTGTGTCTTAATAAGATTAATGATATGGCATGCTGGGATTGCCTAAATGGTTTTGCGTCACAAATAACTAAAATTCAACAATGTTCCTGCTGTCACATCCCAAAATACAGCTTACTCTCCATCCGCATACATTAATCAGCCAGAACGTTACGACCACCGACCTACTTTTTTCGATACAAAACCCCTACAGGCGAGAGCAACATCTGCCGAGGAATGACTGCTAGTCCCACACGTAAGGTGCATGTAGTATGAGTGAGCGTGCTCTTCGTTTGTAGAAAAGGGAAGACGCGAGATATATTTGTTTGACTGAGTGCAGACTGTGATGGCCCGGAGGTTCGCAACGAGCATTTCGGAAGTGCACCACCTGTCGGGTGTTCCTGGAGTGCTGTGGTGACTGTCTTCAACACGTGGTGAAACCGAGATGAATCCATATCCAGACGTCGTGGGGTTGAGCGGCCACCTCTCATTACAGGTGTCGGATGTCGTAAGCACGTGACCAACGGCTTTGTACGTTGGCACAGTAGCAGAGTGTTGAGTGGCCTGGGGAATCCCGTTATTTTCTTCATCGTGTCGATGGGAAGGTACAAATCCGTCATCTTTCAGAGTAACAGCTCGTTGATACCTGTGGGACGGAGACAAGCTGGCGGTGGCTCCACTATGGTCTGGGGCACATTCTCGTGTCCATCCATTGGTGGAACTCGTGCAAGGTGCCACGACGACCAAGGAGTCTCGTACAGACCACGTACACTCTTGCATTACGATCAAGTTTCCCGACGGCAGCGGCATTTTTCAACAAGATAATGCGTCATGTCACAAGGCCAGAAGTGTCATGGAGTGGTTCGAGGAACACATTGGCTAGTTCCAGTTGATGTGCTGGTCCCCCAACTCGCCACATCTGAACCAGATCGAACGCATCTCGGGTGTGATCGAATGTGGCTTCAGGCCCTATCGCCCACCTGTCCGGAATTTGCGGGGCTTAGGTAACTTCTGTCTGCAGATGTGGTGCCAACTCCCTCCAGCAACCTACCAAGGCCTAATTGCTTCCGTGCCAAAACGCGTCGCCGTCGTTATCCGTGCATCCGTTTCACAGGTGGACATACCCTCTATAAGGTAGGTGGTCTCAATGTTCTGTCTGAGCAGTGTACATTAAAGGCCTCCTCCGTTTCTTGAAGTGGAGCTTGTAACTGCAGCGTTCCCAGGTCAGTGTCTCCCATTTGAAAACTATGTATGGCTTATCATATTAAGAAAATATCATTGCCGGAGCGAATTATGTAATGAAACGGGTTTGTCATGTCGTGCGCAATGATCTTCTTTTTATCAGTTTACTGTTTGTTTACGATATAATCTCCATTTCGTGGCAAATGTCCCATGTAGTCAAATGAATCGAATTGTATTTATTTATTTTATTTATTTAAATGTCAAGTTCCGTAGGACCAAATTGAGGAGCAAATCTCCAAGGTCATGGAACGTGTCAGTACATGAACTTACAACATAAAAAGTAATAACAGATAAAAATAAATGTTCATGAACCTGAAAGAAAATCAGTCCATAAGTTTAAGCAAACGCTATCAGCAATGCAATAAGAATCATCTTAATTTTTCAAGGAACTCCTCGACAGATTAGAAGAAGTGACCCATGAGGAAACTCTTCAGTTTCAATTTGAAAGCGCGTCGATTACTGCTAAGATTTTTTAATTCGAGTGGCAGCTTATTGAAAATGGATGCAGCAGTATACTGAACACCTTTTTGCACAAGAGTTAAGGAATTCCGATCCAAATGGAGGTTTGATTTCTGCTGAGTATTAACCGAGTGAAAGCTGCTTATTGTTGGAAATAAACTAATATTAGTAACAAGAAACGACAATAAGGAATATACATATTGAGAAGCCAATGTCAAAATACCCAGACTCGTGAAAAGAGGTCGACAAGAGGTTCGTGAACTCACACCACTTATTGCCCGAACCGCCAGTTTCTGAGCCAAAAATATCCTTCTAGAATAGGAAGAGTTATCCCAAAACATAACACCATACGATATAAGTGATGAAAATAACCAAAATAGACTAATTTACGTGTCGAAATATCACTCACTTTCGATACCGTTCGAATAGTGAAAATGGCAGTATTAACTCTTTGAACAAGATCCTGAACGTGGGCTTTCCACGACAGCTTACTATCTATCTGAACACCTAGGAATCTGAACTGTTCAGTTTCACTAATCATATGCCCATTCCGTGAGATTAAAACGTCAGGTTTTGTAGAATTGTGTGTTAGGAACTGTAAAAACTGAGTCTTACTGTGATTTAACGTTAGTTTATTTTCTACAAGCCATGAACTGAGGGCATGTACTACTCCACTTGAAACCGAGTCAGTGTTGCACACAACATCGTTTACTACCAAGCTAGTGTCATCAGCAATCAGAAATATTTTAGAGTTACCCATAATACTAGACGGCATTACATTTATATAAATGAGGAACAGGAGCGGCCCCTACACTGATCCCTGGGGCACCCCCTACCTGACAGTACCCTACTCAGATCCCACATCATAGACGTTATCAATATTGTGAATAATGACCTTTTGCTGCCTGTTGCTAAAGTAAGAGGTGAACCAATTGTGAGCTACTCCCCTTATTCCGTAATGGTCCAGCTTCTGGAGCAATTTTGTGTGTTCAACACAGTCAAATGCCTTTGTTAAATAAAAAAATACGCCAAGCGTTCGAAACTTGTTGTTTAGCCCATCCAGTATCTCACAGAGAAACGTATCAACGGTCATCGCGGTGCCTTCTCTGTAACAATGAAAACTTAACGTTAAGACGGCGTCAGGAATAAACAGCGCTGTGGGGAAAAATACTGCTTCAGACCTGACGGGGAAATGCAATACTAATTCTGGAGAGAATAATTTGACCGACTAAGGAATCAGTGAGGCGATCTGTTTCTGCAGTTCTATAAACCTGACCACAATGGAAAAGTTCTGAAATATGTTATTTTCAAACAGTTTAACAAAATGATGATTAATAGAGATTTTACAGCGACTTGCAGCTTTTATGCGGAATCTTTCCTTACTCCTGGTATCCTTTACACTTTAGATATCTCGAATGCTTCTATTTTCTTCTTCTGTTTTGCCGCAGTACATGCTTCATTTACATGCTGTACTGTATTCCAGACGTACATTCTAAAGAATTTCTTTTTCAGATAACAAGATAATAATAAACTGCCTCAAACGGCCAAATGAAAGTCCTCCAACGTTCTTGGAATGAAGTCATTAATTCGCTGTAGTATCGATGTGTGAGTAGATACACTGGTTGGAGGTTCGTAGGGCCCTACATGCTAGTGAACATATTATCAGGCGCAGTTTATCACAAACTTCTACGCTTCGGAACTTAACGGAAATATTAAATGAGCAACGAATTAGTCCCCTATGACCAGTAATATGGGATCGTATTTCACCTTAATCCCTTACATTTTAGAGTATGGGAACATTGATTATTTAAAGGCTCTGTTATATACCATACCCACGGTCAAAACTAACAAAAGCCATAAGACCGCGTGTCCCACGCATCTGACCAAATCCGAGAGCAATCAGGCGTGTTTACCCGAGTTGTTGAGTCTTGAAGGATAAGTCTTTAACACACCTCCCATAGCATTAAATGACGGATAACTATCATAAGATAATGTGACCGATATCTTAGTAAAGCAGTTGGAGTCAAAAAAAATTTGCCACACTAGCCGCTGGATTAGACCAGTGACGGAAAGGCAGTGCTGCTTTACGTCACTTCTTTTCGTGTATTTCTAATCGAGTTTCAGTATAGCGTTCTTCGTTTTGTATTTTCAGTTATTTCGAAACGTATTATTTTTTAATCTCTACTGCGTATCAGAAAAAAATACTGTTGTTGTTGTGATCTTAGATCCAGAGACTGGATCCAGAGACTCTATCCTACTCTATCCTGTGCGAGCTTCTTCATCTCCCCGTACCTACTGCAACCTACATCCTTCGGAATCTGCTTAGTGTATTCATCTCTTGCTCTCCTTCTACGATTTTTACCCTCCACGCTGCCATCCAATACTAACATGATCCCTTGATGCTCAGAGCATGTTCTACCAACCGATCCCGTCTTCTAGTCAAGTTGTGCCACAAACTTCTCTTCTCCCCGATTCTACACTCCTGGAAATGGAAAAAAGAACACATTGACACCGGTGTGTCAGACGCACCATACTTGCTCCGGACACTGCGAGAGGGCTGTACAAGCAATGATCACACGCACGGCACAGCGGACACACAAGGAACCGCGGTGTTGGCCGTCGAATGGTGCTAGCTGCGCAGTATTTGTGCACCGCCGCCGTCAGTGTCAGCCACTTTGTCGTGGCATACGGAGCTCCATCGCAGTCTTTAACACTGGTAGCATGCCGCGACAGCGTGGACGTGAACCGTATGTGCAGTTGACGGACTTTGAGCGAGGGCGTATAGTGGGCATGCGGGAGGCCGGGTGGACGTACCGCCGAATTGCTCAACACGTGGGGCGTAAGGTCTCCACAGTACATCGATGTTGTCGCCAGTGGTCGGCGGAAGGTGCACGTGCCCGTCGACCTGGGACCGGACCGCAGCGACGCACGGATGGGGAGCGATCTCCTACACTGGCCGTACACCTCTGGTGATCATCGAGGGGACACTGAATAATGCACGGTACATCCAAACCGTCATCGAACCCATCGTTCTACCATTCCTAGACCGGAAAGGGAACTTAGCACTTCCGCATGTATCCCGTGCCACCCAACGTGCTCTGGAAGGTGTAAGTCAACTACCCTGGCCAGCAAGATCTCCGGATCTGTCCCCCATTGAGCATGTTTGGGACTGGATGAAGCGTCGTCTCACGCGGTCTGCACGTCCAGCATGAACGCTGGTCCGACTGAGGCGCCAGGTGGAAATGGCATGGCAAGCCGTTCCACAGGACTACATCCAGCATCTCTACGATCGTCTCCATGGGAGAATAGCAGCCTGCATTGCTGCGAAAGGTGGATATACACTGTACTAGTGCCGACATTGTGCATGCTCTGTTGCCTGTGTCTACGTGCCTGTGGTTCTGTCAATGTGATCATGTGATGTATCTGACCCCAGGAATGTGTCAATAAAGTTTCCCCTTCCTGGGACAATGAATTCACGGTGTTCTTATTTCAATTTCCAGGAGTGCAGAAAGCGACTACGCGTCAGACCACTCAAGCAACACCCCTTCTTTAACGTCATACCTACAGTTACATTTTGAACTAAATAAAATATCTTTCGAGACCTGAATTTCGTATATAGAGAAAAAGAGGCGAGTTACAACTACGACGCCCAATCACGGATTAATAAAAGATTCTCGTTAACAGTACGAATCGAAAATCATAAAAAAAGTTCTACAACTGGAGTGGAGACTACGAACCAAAGAAAGTAGACACATTTATCGCAAAGTAATGGAAACAGTTTGGCAAAAGTAATTTTTAGCTGTATTGATCAACTAGATAGTACGATACACAGTTGTGAATACCATAATCATTAGGAGAAAACGCACGAGGTTATCGCGAAAATAAATGTGTTTGTATTGATAGTAAACAGAATGAAACTAATTACTTAAAAAAATCCACAGTTGAAGTGAAGGCCACGATACGAAGTACGAAATACAAAAAACGTATTTGTCACAGAATAATCAAAACTAGTGTCTTAAATAAGGCTTAGATACATATAACTCAAGTGGAGTCTACCACATAGTTACAAATATATGTATGTAGCGGTAATCCATACAAAGGATTATTCCAACGTGGCATACTTTTTCAAGTGCGTTAGTGGGCCATCAGGTTTCTATTCTCCTCAACCAATTTCAGAACCATGAAATGCAATTTAGCTATGATTAAGTTGTGCTCTGTGCAAAATTCTACCAAGCTGCTTCCTCTTTCATTTCTTAGCCCCAATCCATATTCACCTACTATGTTTCCTTCTCTCCATTTTCCTACACTCGAATTCCAGTCACCCATGACTATTAAATTTTGTATACATGGAAGAACCATGGAGATACTAAAAGGTATCAGATAGATTATATAATGGTAAGACAGAGATTTAGGAACCAGGTTTTAAATTGTAAGATATTTCCAGGGGCAGATGTGGACTCTGACCACAATCTATTGGTTATGACCTGTAGATTAAAACTGAAGAAACTGCAAAAAAGGTAGGAATTTAAGGAGATGGGACCTGGATGAACTGAAAGAACCAGAGGTTGTACAGAGTTTCAGGGAGAGCATAAGGGAACAATTCACAGGAATGGGGGAAAGAAATACAGTAGAAGAAGAATGGGTAGCTTTGAAGGACGAAGTAGTGAAGGCAGCGGAGGATCAAATAAGTAAAAAGGCGAGGGCTAGTAGAAATCCTTGGGTAATCGAAGAAATATTGAATTTAATTGATGAAAGGAGAAAATATAAAAATGCAGTAAATGAAGCAGGCAAAAAGGAATATAGACGTCTCAAAAATGAGATCGACAGGAAGTCCAAAATTGCTAAGCAGGGATGGCTAGAGGACAAATGTAAGGATGTAGAGGCTTATCTCACTAGGGGTAAGATAGATACTGCCTACAGGAAAATTAAAGAGACCTTTGGATAAAAGAGAACCAATTCCATGAATATCAAGAGCTCAGATGGAAACCCAGTTCTAAGCAAAGAAGGGAAATCAGAAAGGTGGAAGGAGTATATAGAGGTTCTATACAAGAGCGATGTACTTGAGGACAATATTATGGAAATGGAAGAGGATGTAGATGAAGATGAAATGGCAGATACGATACTGCGTGAAGAGTTTGACAGAGCACTGAAAGACCTGAGTCGAAACAGGGCCCCAGGAGTAGACAACATTCCATTGGAGCTACTGACGGCCTTGGGAGAGCCAGTCCTGACAAAACTCTACCATCTGGTGAGCAAGATGTATGAAACAAGCGAAATACCCTCAGACTTCAAGAAGAATATAATAATTCCAATCACAAAGAAAGCAGGTGTTGACAGATGTGAAAATTACCGAACAATCAGTTTAATAAGCCACAGCTGCAAAATACTAACACGAATTCTTTACAGACGAATGGAAAAAGTAGTAGAAGCCGACCTCGGGGAAGTTCAGTTTGGATTCCGTAGAAATATTGTAACACGTGAGGCAATACTGACCTTACGACTTATCTTAGAAGAAAGATTAAGGAAAGGCAAATCTACGTTTCTAGCATTTGTAGACTTAGAGAAAGCTTTTGACAATGTTGACTGGAATACTCTTTTTCAAATTCTAAAGGTGGCACGGGTAAAATACAGAGAGCGAAAGGCAATTTACAATTTGTACAGAAACCAGATGGCAGTTATAAAAGTCGAGGGACATGAATGGGAAGCAGTAGTTGGGAAGGGAGTAAGACAGGGTTGTAGCCTCTCACCGATGTTATTCAATCTGTATATTGAGCAACCAGTAAAGGAAACAGAAGAAAAATTCGGAGTAGGTATCAAAATCCATGGAGAAGAAATAAAAACTTTGAGGTTCGCCGATTACATTGTAATTCTGTCAGAGACAGCAAATGACTTGTAAGATCAGTTGAATGGAATTGACAGTGTCTTGAAAGGAGGATATAAGATGAACATCAACAAAAGCAAAACGAGGATAATGGAATGTAGTCGTATTAAGTCGGGTGATGCTGGGTGAATTAGATTAGGAAATGAGACACTTAAAGTAGTAAAGGAGTTTTGCTATTTGTGGAGCAAAATAACTGATGATGGTCGAAATAGATAGGATATAAAATGTAGACTGGCAATGGAAGGAAAGCGTTTCTGAAGAAGAGAAATTTGTTAACATCGAGTATAGATTTAAGTGTCAGCAAGTCATTTCTGAAAGTATTTGTATGTAAGTGAAACATGGACGATAAATAGTTTGGACAAGAAGAGAATAGAAGCTTTTGAAATGTAGTGCTACAGAAGAATGCTGAAGATTAGATGGGTAGATCACATAACTAATGAGGAAGTACTGAATAGGATTGGGGAGAAGAGAAGATTGTGGCACAACTTGACCAGAAGAAGGGATCAGTTGGTAGGACATGTTCTGAAGCATCAAGGGATCACCAATTTGGTATTGGAGGGCAGCTTGGGGGGTAAAAATCATAGAGGGAGACCAAGAGATGAATACACTAAGCAGATTCAGAAGGATGTAGGCTGCAGTAGGTACTGGGAGATGAAGAAGCTTGCTCAGGTTAGAGTAGCATGGAGAGCTGCATCAAACCAGTCTCAGGACTGAAGACAACAACAACACACTGTAGACAATATGTATAGACCTTAACGTCCGAAAAGAATCTGTGGTCTTTTCAGGAAGAAAAACGGTCAGCACTGCATGGAGTCCCAAGCAAAACCATACTATGGTAATATAAGATGAAAAAAAAGATGGAAAAAAGAATGGAAACTTACCAGGCTTGGGACGGATGAAACCGGCAGCCAACTATTTCACTCTCAGGAAAGACTGAATTAACAGCTTCGTGGATTGCTGCATCAAAATCAACCACAAAAGTTTTTGGTTCGAAGCACATTCCTTTGTTTAAACATTCCTGTTTATCACAATACAGAGCACTGACGTACTTTGCCGTCTTTTTATCTTCCAAACGACAGAAAACCAGTACAATATACAACCATGAATAGTAGAAAATTGCAAGAAAATGTTTTGAGCATAATCAAATGTGCCATCCATCATAACTATGTCCTTTTCGCATGAATAACGAAGATCTGACTTCGTTGAAGTAATTATCAAACCTGTCTCGGGATTATTTTTCAATACAAATTCCTCGTCTTTTATTGTCTTCGTGTTAATAGAATTGACCGATTAGTGTACCTCCTCTGTTGATTTTGGCAATTCCGGATGGCACTTGTACTGACAATATTGTTTCTTATGTACACTGCTGACCATTAAAATTGCTACACCACGAAGATGACGTGCTACAGACGCGAAATTTAACCAAGAGGAAGAAGGTACTGTTATCCGCAAATAATTAGCTTTTCAGAGCATTCACAAAAGGTTTGCGCCAGTGGCGACATCTACAACGTGCTGGCATGAGGAATGTTTCCTACCGATTTCTCATACACAAACAGCAGTTGACCGGCGTTGCCTGGTGAAACGTTGTTGTGATGCCTCGTGTAAGGAGGAGAAATGCGTACAATCACGTTTCCGACTTTGATAAAGGTCAGATTGTAGCCTATCGCGATTGCGGTTTATCGTATCGCGACATTGGTGCTCGGGTTGGTCGAGATCCAATGACCAATGACTGTTAGCAGGATATGGAATCGGTGGGTTCAGGAGGGTAATACGGAACGCAGTGCTGGATCCGAACGGCCTCGTATCACTAACAGTCGAGATGACAGGCATCTTATCCGCATGGCTGTAACGGATCGTGCAGCCACGTCTCGATCTCTGAGTCAACAACTGGGGACGTTTGCAAGACTGCAACCATCTGCACGAATAGTTCGACGACTTTTGCAGCAGCATGGACTATCAGCTCGGAGAGCATGGCTGCGGTTACCCTTGACGCTACATCACAGACAGCAGCGCCTGCCGTGGTGTAATCAATGACGAACCTGTGTGCACGAATGGCAAAACGTCATTTTTTCTGATGAATCCAGGTTCTGTTTACAGCATCATGATGGTCGCATCCGTGTTTGGCGACATCGCGGTGAATGCACATTTGAACCGTGTATTTGTCATCCCCATACTGGCGTATTACCCGGTGTGATGGTATGGGGTGCCATTGGTTACACGTCTCGGTCACCTCTTGTTCGCAATGACGGCATTTGAACAGTGGACATTACATTTCACATGTGTTACGACCCGTGGCTCTACCCTTCATTCAATCCCTGCAAAACCCTACATTTTAGCAGGATAATGCACGACCACATGTTGCTGATCCTGTACGGGCCTTTCTGGATACAGAAAATGTTCGACTGCTGCTCTGGCCAGCACATTCTCCAGATCTCGCACCAACTGCAAACGTCTGGTCAATAGTGGCCGAGCAACTGGCTCGTCACAATACACCAGTCACTACTCTTGATGAACTGTGGTATCGTGTAGAAGCTTCATGGGCAGCTGTACCTATACATGCCATCCAAGCTCTGTTTGACTCAATGCCCAAGCGTATCAGGGCAGTTATTACGGCCAGAGGTGGTTGTTCTAGGTACTGATTTCTCAGGATCTATGCACCCAAATTGCGTGAAAATGTAATCACATGTCAGTTCTAGTATAATATATTTGTCCAATGAATACCTGTTTATCATCTGCATTTTTTCTTGGTGTAGCAACTTTAATGGCCAGTAGTGTATGTTACATCTCCATGAGGCAAGATGTTGACCAAACGGCTATGATGGTCCACCTCCTTATTAATGAGTTTTGCTGGTCGCTCTTCAATATCACACGTAGCTTCTGATTTTATGGAATACGACACTGATTTTCCTCCTAAGTCTTGCACTAAGTATGGATCGTGACTATGATTTCCGTCACACGTCAAAAAAACATGATCATTGCCAAATGTAAAAATTTTTGCATTGCAGTTATTCTTAGAGTATCTCCTGCCATGGTCGCCAGTCGATTTCTCCTCCCTATAGCGTGTAAAGGTGAGCTTTTTCTAAATAAGGAATATCTGACCCCTTTCACTAAACTTTGTCTTTACACTGTCCTCCACATTCAGTATAACTCTCCTACGCGTTTAACAAAACTTTGTGCTGAAATTCGCCACTACGTGGTCTTCGCTGGCAGACACGAACAAAGCAGCAGCAACAAGCGTTCTGGGTCTAGGAAGGCGCTGCCGGTCGCATCTTTTGGGTGGGAAGCCCCAGGTCTGCGCTCTTCTACCTGAAGGGAAAGTTCGTGTGCTGTGCCTAATCTAACAAGGTTAGTGAGGAATTTTTGTGGCAGGGCACTCTGTTCCTACACCAGTGTGGTGGCTGACAACTGATGGATGGTTGTTGGTGCACAGGGATGTGCAGCAGTCACTGTCCCCAATGCGTCCCACAGGTGCTCAATGGAATTTAAGTCGCGGCAACAGGAAAGCCAGTCCGTTCGCCGAGTACTGTCTCGCTCCAATGGCTCCGTTGACCGGTGAGTGTAATGTGTTCAAAGATTTGGATGTGAGATTGCCCATGGAACATAATTCCTCCACACAATATAACATCTGGTCCACCAAAACGATCATGTTCGACAATGCTGGACGTACCCTCGTATGGCGAGGGGTGTGAACATGTGACGCACCGAGCGACATTGTCGGTAATGATGGTTTTCGTGGTCCAGGTATTCAGCTGAGGGGAGGCATAATGTTGCATGGGCGTACTGACCACCAAATCTTTGAACACATTATTGTGACACTGTACTCCTTCCCCTTCAGCGGCCTTGACTTGATTTTCATGGATGACAAGACACGAGCGTACTATGCGCGACCCCATCCAACAGCACAGATGGAGAGGAAGTATGGCGAATGGGCTGGCCTGTCCATTCCCTCGGGTTAAATACCATCGAGCAGGTGTGAAATGTATTGGGGAGACATATTGCATCACGTCCAGATGCGCTAACAGCCAACCAGCGCGACGGTGAAGGAATGGAACACCGTACTTTAAGATTTCCCTGCCAACCTTGTAAACGGCATGGGAGCACATTGGAGAGCACTGCCTTCCCTGTGGAGCACACACCCGATTAAGAACCATGTCTCACCTTTCGTAACGTCCATGGAGCATTTTGAATCTCGGTGACTTCAGCGTGATTATTATCTGTGAATAAAAGTGTCATTTCTTTTCGTCTCATTCCGTATTTCATTCAGTTATCTACTGTACTGTACTTTGCTGTACTTCATTATACCATAACAGTTATTTAAGTGGCTGGTCCAAGTTTCATAGAACTATGTCATCTCGTGGTGACACACTACGCGAAAGTTACTTTCGTGCTTACGCTTTGCACACCACAGTAGTTTAATATTCCAAATACAACACTCCTGTGTTCGTCCAATATGCAGAACAGTCGGAAAACCCGAGGGAGTATGCCCGCACACCCACCGTTGTCGCGATTGCACAGATATCGCTTTGCCGTTTCCCCCCGGCAGCGGAGCTGATCTCAAAGGTTTGGATATATATTGTCCCGGGTAGTTAAGAACCGCGTGAGTCGGGCGTAAAACATCTTTGAATCACGTTGAGAATCTAATTGTGTAGACTAGCAGTTGAAAATTGATATCGTTTTCTATTTTCAGAGTTATTTCATACACTTTCAAACACGGTGGATCCAAAGACAGTGATTTTATTTATTACTCGGGAATAAGAGAACAATCTAGTTCCAGTCTACTTAGTCTAATTTTTGTTACCCAAATAATTTGATTTAGTTGCCTTCGTAGTCAATATGCCTTCGTTAAATCCTGTTACCTGTTTGTAACAGGATGATCAGCTTTCCTCAATAACCCTTGAATATTCAGGTATAATTATCTATGTAATAGCTCATTTTTGGGATTTAGAAAACACGGAGAAAGTCTCGTATATACGAGGCGTGTTTTTTAAGTAAATACCGTTTTGAAATTTAAAAAAAGACGTGCTAAGATATTAGTTCAAATGGCTCTGAGCACTAAGGAACTCAACTTCTGAGGTCATTACTCCCCTAGAACTTAGAACTAGTTAAACCTAACTAAGCTAAGGACATCACACACATCCATGCCCGAGGCAGGATTCGAACCTGCGACCGTAGAGGTCTCGCGGTTCCAGACTGCAGCGCCAGAACTGCACGGCCACTGCGGCCGGCTCGTGCTAAGATATCTCAATAATTTTATTTTTATATGAAAGCCTGTACGTTAATCTATTTTTCTACATAATTTCCGTCAATATTGAGGCACTTGTCATAACGTTGTACCAGTTTTTGAACACTCTCTTCATAGAAGTCTGCCGCCTGACTTGTTAACCACTGCATCACCACTGTTTTGACCTCGTCATCGTCTTGAAGACGCTGACCGCCCAGGTGTTTCTTCAAGTACAGGAACAGATGATAGTCACTGGACGCAAGATCGGGGCTGTACGGAGTTTCCCATCGAAAAGATGTGATGAGATCTTTGGTATGATTCGTTACATGCGGGTCGGGCACTGTCTTGCAGCAAAACGATGACCTTGCTCAACTCGCCACGTCTTTTGTTCTGAACTGAACGGTGCAGATTGTGCAATGTCTTACAGTAAGCTGCTGCATTGATTGTCTCATTACGAGGCAGAAATTCCACAAGCAATACTCTTTTTCTGCCCCAAAAAATGGTGCACATTATTTTCCGGGTAGAAATTGTTAGTTTAGTTTTCTGGGTGAATCTGAATGCCGCCATTCCATGGACTGTTGCTTTGATTCTGGTGTGACGTAGGCCACCCATGTTTCATCGCCCGTAACAATTTGGATTACGAAATCATCACCGTCGTTGTGGTACCACTCAAGGAGAGTCAATGCACTGTCTAAACGTTTGGTTTTGTGCACATCCATCAACATTTTCGGCACCCAACGTGCGCACAATTTTCGGTAATTCAAGTGCTCGGTCACAATGCCATACAAAACACTATGAGGAACGTTAGGAAAGTCATCCAGCAAGGAGGAAATCGTAAAGCGTCTGTTTTCTTACCTTGTGCACTTCCTGCACCAAACTTTCATTAAGGACTGAAGGACGCCCAGTCCGTTGTTCATCAAGCCCATTTAAATGCTCTCACACACATTCTTACCATTCCATCACTCATAATGTTTTCTCTGTAAACTGCACAGATCTCACGATGAATATCGATCGTTTTTAGGTCTTTAGCACTAAGAAATCTTATAACAGTCCGTACTTCACAGTCGGTGGGACTCTCGATTATCGGAGGCATCTTAAACACTCAGTACACAAGGTAAAGAAGGAAGAATCAAGCTGTAATGGAGTCAGTGCATACACAACAGATGTAGGTACCAAGTGCGCATGCGCAGAAAGCCAAACGCAGCGCTGCGGCTGCGGTGTGACAAAACGGTACTTACTTAAAAAGCACGCCTCGTATTCTGCTTTACTGAAACAACAGTCAGTCCGTACCACATTCCTTCTTGTTCCTATCACCAAAGATACGATTTCCCATGAAACTCTCCTTTACCATTCATATCTGATAAATCATAAATGTCCCTAGCTTTACAATGTCTAAGCTTCTCAATTCTCATGACACGATATTAATTATAAGTTCGAGTTCTTTCAATGTCTCTTCAGCACAAATTTAGTCTTTTCAAGGGCACCACATCTCACGTATCGTTTATTAGCTGAATCACCTTGACAATGATCGGCAAAGTTATTAGTAAGATAAAGTCCAACTATTTTCTGTCCCAATATCTCAAAATAATCTATTATCCACCGCTCCAATGTCTAATCCAGTTATCAGAATGATAACTAATTAGGCTTATAATCGCTTACTTCCAACTGCCACGGAAAACTGCGAATATGCACCATTGAAAACAAAGACTCAAGAGAGCTAACAATGCTGCACATTGGCTTATATATTATATTCAAAACAAAACGCAGCTCGGTTATGTCTTCCTTGGATTCCCTTTACACTACTTTGCGTTACTCTGTTTCAAATATCTACTCTTTGTAAAATTTTAACTAACTACGTAAGTAGGGACTGTTTAGGTTTTGATGTTGGTAACGCCACGTAGAGCTCTATATGAAAATCACTGACTGTGCAGTGTGAAGTCTGTGGCTGGTTTGCGTTGTTGGAATATTTGTTGTTGTAGTGTTGGGCAGTTGGAGGTGAACAGCACGTAGCGTTGCGCAGTTGGAGGTGAGCCCCTAGCAGTTGTAGATGTGGGGGGAGAGGTGGCATAATTTTGAGAGCGGACGATCTGGACGCGCGTCTGTCAGAAAGAGTAAATTTGTAATACTGGATATCATGAACTGATATGCAGTAGTTCGAGTAACGAAGATTTTCGTGAGGTAAGTAATTCATGAAGGGTATAGGTTATTGTTAGTCAGGGTCATTCTTTTGTAGGGATTTTTGGAAGTCAGATTGCATTGCGCTAAAAATATTGTGTGTCAGTTTAGTGTTTATCAGAATAAGTAAAGAGAGAAATGTCTGAGTACGTCTAGTTATGTTCAGCTGTTTGAAGATCAAATAATGTAAGAGGTTTATCAGCACAGTAATTCATAAATTTTTCTAAGGGGAATTTTCAAGCCGGACAAAGAACTGGGAGTGAACTAATTACTGTGGCGGTATGACGACAGCGGACGGTTAGGGAGTGACGTTGAGTGCTCTGATTGGAAGTGTCAAGCTAGAAATCAAATTACATAAGAGATTTATCAGCACAGTAATTCACTAATTTTTCTAAGGGGATACTACAACTATTACTTCGAAATACAACTACCGTTCTTTGGCTCTCGGGTCATTTAGTATTACAGAATTTAATCTGATACTCGTTTCTGAAGACCCACTCTCTAAAGAGCGGTTACAGGAGGAAGTAGCAAAAACAAAAAGAGGTAGAACTATACTTTTGTCGGCATTTTTCACCAGTAAAATAATCGAACAGAAATGTTTTTCACTATATAAGAATATGATTTCCCCTCCCTCCCTCCCCCACGAACCATGGACCTTGCCGTTGGTGGGGAGGTTTGCGTGCCTCAACGATACAATTTTCAATACAACTGAGGGAGAAAAATTCGAACAACTGGTTCGCTAGTAATTAGCACGAATGAATGCTTATTCCAGTATACAACTTTTACTCATTCACATAATTTCGTGAGCAAAGAAGTTTTATGGAAAATACAGGCTATTAAATTATCAGTAGATGGTATTCATTTTAAAACCGATGAAAGTTAAGTATTTAATGCCATCCATAAATACTAACATACTTCTAGCAATATTTTCTAATCAGTGTATTATACTATTTACTGACGCAGATAATCATTATTTGAAAACAGATACAGAACCAATGGCTGTTATTGGTGTCATGTAACGAAAGTCGAATGTAAAGCCCATATTATACAATATTTTTAATAAGATGAATGGGCGCATTTTTCAGATTTGTTACTACAATTCGGTGGTGGACCGTTAAAAAGAAAATAATCTCAATCATCCAGTTTTCTGCGATTTGGTAAATAGCCTTAAATAATCATTCGTTAACACACTGTACCTCCCCCCCCCCCCCCCATGAACCATGGACCTTGCCGTTGGTGGGGAGGCTTGCGTGCCTCAGCGATACAGATAGCCGTGGGTACAACCACAACGGAGCGGTATCTGTTGGGAGGCCAGACAAACGTGTGGTTCCTGAAGAGGGGCAGCAGCCTTTTCAGTAGTTGCAGGGGCAACAGTCTGGATGATTGACTGATCTGGCCCTGTAACACTAATCAAAACGGCCTTGCTGTGCTGGTACTGCGAACGGCTGAAAGCAAGGGGAAACTACAGCCATAATTTTTCCCGAGGGCATGCAGCTTTACTGTATGATTTAGAGCTGCATCAAACTAGCCTGAGAATATGATGTAGGAAGCCTAGAAGAGGAGGACGTGTCGGGGGTGGGTACCGTAGCTGGCGGCCCCTGCCGGAGCGGACAGAGCGCCCCGTGTCACCTGGAGGCGCCCTCTGCCTTTGATCGCCGCCCTCCGCCCCCGCAATTTGTGCTTCTCGTCTGGTCTCGTCTGGTCCGGTGAGCTGGCGGACAGATAGGCATCTGCGCGGCAGCCTCGGCCGGGGCGGCGCTGTTTGTTTAGCGAAACACAGGTCAGCCGGCGGCCTGTTTGTCCGGGGCGGCACGGCACGGCAAATTGTTTTTCGGCGGGGCTGGGACCGCCCCGCCACAAAGGGCCCACCGGTCCGCATTCCTGTCTGCGAGGCTCCCACAGACTTCATCCATCCGTGACTCGCCACTGTCATCGACGATTCTCTCAGTCCGCTCTAGCGGTGGAGCGCTCCGTCACTCAGTGACGCATTCGCGTCTCCCTATCTGCGTAACAGCGAAGCCGAGAGGGATGCAGCGTTGCAGTATTAGTCCTTTCTGGAACTGCATCTGCATCTACAGTAGTAGATATCAGTATAAAGCCGGTATTACACGACGATCCGCCGCGAACGGTACTGATCTAGCGCGACAGCAATCTAGCAGTGTAAGGGGTGAATCTACGAAAACTAGCGGACAGGTTATCCGCGCGCCGAAATAGAGAGCAGTTCTAAACTGCCGTCAATCCGCACTTGCGCACTAGGCAGCGATAACTCGCACATGCGCAGAAGGGACTACCGCAGTGTGTTCTGCTTATTTGGTTACTCTTTGGTGGCTAGTAGCTCATTTCAGATTTTGATGTTGCGAATTTTCCGAGTTTTTTTCAGGAAGTAGGTTTTCTTAAATGCAGAAAAAAACTTTTTTGCCAGTAGGCTTTCTTTTATACTAGCTGTATGTGAAAGCATTATTTCTATTGACTACTTCGTATTCTAGAAATGAAATGGAGCAAAGAAGCGTTAAGCATCTTAATTCAGGCATACAGCGAGGAAAGCTATACGTGTGACTCGCTGTATCATAATACGACACGTCGGCAATCGTTTCTTTCTGCGTAATGTGCATGTAACGCCACATGGTGAGTTTCGATTTGTATCGTAATACCTTAGCTTACGAAAGTTCATGTTTGATTGCACCTCTTGTTTATTTCAGCATGCCAGAAAAGAGAAACTGGCAGCGATTGGCGACAAAGTTCGTACAGTTTCCACCAGTGCGATAGACGAGAACTCAAAAACTCTGGGGAGCACTTATATACCGTATATTCAAAACTTGAAAAAATAACACACGCACACCTTTAAGTATTGGTCCTTTCAAACGCTGCAAATTGCAGTGCATACAGCCACAACAACTTTTGAAATGGTGGGCTGTGCTCTTCCGTGGATAAAAGCCAGGCTCTTAAAAGATTCCCCATTCGCCAGGAAACGTACTGTTACAACCAGCCTGCAACATCACAGGGCGTTGACCGGTATTTTATCAGTGATCTTGGCTGGTGTGATCACAAAACGTATAAACATATAATTCTTACCTTCGAGAAGGTGAGGTAGCATCCCTGTATACAGGGTGTCCCAGCTATCTTGTCCACCCAAAATATCTCTGGAACAATAACAGCTATTGGAAAACGACTTTCACCGGTATCAATGTAGGGCTGGGGCCCATGAATGTACATATTTGGAAACATTCTAAAACGAAAGCATATGTGTTTTTAACACAAACTTATGTTTTTTTAAATGGACCTCCTATATTTTTTCTTCAGCATTCCACAGCATGAGAAAGCACATACACAATGACGTTGATTGCATCGCAATATACGCATTACATCCCGAGATACTGAGACGCGAAGTTGACGCTTGAAACACCCGACATGCGCTGCTAGCGCACGTCCTGAGGCTCAGGCGTGAACCCCATGCTGCCCGTAATCGCGATGTGATTGACATGTGTAATCACACCTCCATACTTATCAAGAGGTCCGAAACGAATAATCAGGTCTGCTGCCATCAACTTTCATAAGCACATAATGGTTTCCCTCTTGCACGTTTTACGTATCTACGTACGCAATATGAACCAGTGCCGATCGGTGTACACCCGTCAGGTTGTCTTATTTATCCTGCACACCCAAAATAAGGTTTATCTAATGCGTTATATGACCCATTGTGCCTCTCGCGCAGGGCCTGGCTCTACGTAGTCAAGTGTCCAACGTAGTTCCCACTACTGCCACAGTTACCACTTCGCCTTGTTTATGATTTCCGACCCATGCAAACTCCTGCACTCCACCACCCTCCGAGCATCCCATTTGTTGTTGCTTTGGCGTGCAGTACACCGCTTGCCAGTTTAGTCGTGCATCAGAGTAATCTAGTGACGGAACGGAGGTAGTACACATTGTGAATAAACGTTGTGTTGTGGAACTTATACTGTACAGTATAATGTACACACATGAAGATATGGCAGAAATGCTGCTGATCAATGGAGAATGTACGTTGACAGGAAATACGTTATGAGATTGCTTGTTTGTTTATAGTACTGTTAGCGAACATTATGATTATTAAGTTAATATGTCTGTTTTCTACCCTACTTTACATACCTTTACAGTACCCTGTTGTAGGCGGACGAAATGCTGTTTAGGCAGATCGACTGCACAGAAGACGATTCCCTGACAAGCCATCGCCTTCGCGCCGGATGTTTGGTCGTCTCACATCTCGTCTACGTGAAACGGAAAGCTTAAATCCAAGACCTCGACATCGTCCTAGAACACGCACAGAGGAACGTGCTGTGCTCGCTACCATAGCTGTCAATCCTCAAATCAGCACAATTCAAATTGAACGTGAAGTTTGTGTGTCGAAATCAAGTGCACAGCGTATTCTTAAACGTCATAAATTTCATCCTTACCATGTTCATTTACACCGGGATCTTCATGGAAATGACTTCCGCAATAGGTTAACATTTTGTCGGTGGGCTCAGCAAAAACTTCTGACTAATCCAAATTTTTTTGCAGATGTTCTCTTTACGGACGTGGCATCATTCTCCAACAAAGGAATTGTCAATATGAGGAATATGCATCATATGCTCAGGTAGAGTATCAACGTCCGTGGAAAGTTAATGTTTGGTGTGGAATTATTGGAAATACCATTATCGGACCTTTCTTTATAAATGGCAGACAATACTCCAGACTTATACGACACAGTCTTCTTGTTCTCTTGGACACCGTACCTCTGAACCGGAGAGTGGTCATGTGGTATCAGCATGACGGATGTCCTGCACATAACGCCTTACGAGCACGACGACTTCTGAACCGTAAGTTCCCTGGTAGGTGGATTGGACGAGGTGGCCCACTTAGGTGGCCTGGCCGATCTCCGTACCTTACACCGCTGGATTATTTTCTTGGGGGAGCAGTGAAGGATGCTGTTTACCAACATGAACTAACAACACCAGAGGACATGAAGCAACGCATTATTGATGCTTATACAGTCATCAAAGAGGGAACAGTAGCACGAAGTGGTGTATGCTTCATCCGCAGAGTGACCCATGTATGCAAGCCAATGGGCATCACTTTGAGCATGAGGTGTGAACGCTATGTTTAGTATGTAGTACTGGTATCACAGTGGAAGTTTCTACAAAGGGCCATTTTACCCAGTGATGTTAAGAAACATTTGTTTGCAACAATTTGTCATTTAACGCATTAGATAAACACAACATTGATCATTATGTGATAATAAAACTAATTGGTTAAACATGTTTACATTCATCTTATATGTCCTACCTGAACTTTCCAAATCAAAACATTTTTACCTAAACAACGGTAAAACTTTTAGTCCACATGCTAAAACCATCAACATGAATTTTACTATTGCGAGTGAATGATTAACTGTCACTTGCGCTAGATCTACAGTAAAGTAAAGTTTTAACGTTGAACGGCATTACCTTTTTAGTAACGGAATAAGTTAACTTTACAACTAACGTTGCGGTACACAGATATGTTAAAGAACCGCATCACCCCTAGCCTATGGGATAAATAACTGCTGGAATGTACGACGTTAATTCAGGATGGCAGTAGACCGTAATATTCGTTTCGGACCTCTTGATAAGTATGGAAGTGTGATTACGCATGTCAATCACATCGCGATTACGGGTAGCATAGGGTTCACGCCTGAGCCTCAGGACGTGCGCTAGCAGCGCATGTCGGGTGTTTCAAGCGTCAACTTCGCGTCTTTTCGGGATGTAATGGGAATATTGCGATGCAATCAACGCCATTGTGTATGTGCTTTGTCATGCTGTGGATTGCTGAAGAAAAAATATAGAAGGTCCATTTAAAAAAAAAACAGAAGTTTGTGTTAAGAAACACATATGCTTTCGTTTTAGAATGTTTCCAAATATGTACATTCATGGGCCCCAGCCCTACATTGATACCGGTGAAAGTCGTTTTCCAATAGCTGTTATTGTTCCAGAGATATTTTGGGTGGACAAGATAGCTGGGACACCCTGTATATTCCCCTGCCTTCGTCCCTTCTTTTCAGCCAGGGTCGAACCCAACAACGCCTGATTTTTCGTTTTCGTCGCCGTTCTGCCTTAATTCGAATCTTTACTGTCACTGCCAGGGCAATAGCTCCAAAAACGAGTGGATACTTCATGTGCAATATGCTTTATAAATATAAATTCAGAAATACACATACCTGTGTAACCAAGTGTCGTAACATAAAACTGTTGAGTCTGTTATTCGGAACAGTACTAACCTACATAAGAGAAAAATAATTACTTAATAAATAATGGCAAAAACAATTTTCTTATTAAATAGAAACCTTGACCTCACAGAAGTACTTTGAACGTATGACGTTCCAGTATATCATACAGTCATTCTTGAGTTGCGCGCCGAAGAAAGGACAAGACATCAGTTCTATTTTCTTTTCGCGCGTATCGTCTGCTGCTGCGAATGGGCACTAGGTATGGCTCTGAGCACTATGGGACTTAACATCTGAGGTCATCAGTCCCCTAGAACTTAGAACTACTTAAACCTAACTAACCTAAGGACATCACATAACACCCAGTCATCACGAGGCAGAGAAAATCCCTGACCCCGCCGGGAATCGAATCCGGGAATCGGGTGATAGAGCGTGGAACTTAGTATAAAGGTAGTCACCTCTGTGCAGTGTTCGTGTTTACGGATGTGCCTTTACTGCAGATAGGAAACAAACCATGAGCAACAGAGCGCGTTGTGTGCATAAAGCATGATAGTGACAATGCCGCCCAGAAAACAGTTATCATAAAATGGAAACGCAAAAATCAATGTTTGTAAGGACATGGGTCTCTTTAATCGTTAAATCGCCAACAAGCTGAACCATTCAAGTTCAGTGATCGTTAATTTCGTTACTTTGGACGCACGATATCGACAGAACGGAAAATATGGGCTCAGTAGAAAACTAGAAATAATTAAAAAGCCAAGACCGATTGAATTAGTTACTGGATAACCGCTTTCAAGACACTAAAGGTGCCATCATCGAATCTGAATGTAGCTCAACGTTTATAAACCATTTGGATATAACGATACATGAGGCAGACCATCTGATATAAAATCATTGTCACAAAAATAAAAATCATCTGCTCTCATGGTCATTCTTTTCCATCAGATATCTAAAACCGAAGTCACAAGATAAAACTATTTGGTACATGACCGCTGCTCGACTAACAACGGCCGGCATCATAGTGACACATGAAAATAATTTTATATCAGTTGGTCTGCCTCATGTATTGTGTAAGTAAGCTGTTCAGGTTTTTTTATTGGTAACGCCGCCACCACGTAGCGCTCTGTATAAAAATCACTGGCTGTGCCGTGCGCAGTCTGTGTTTAGTTTGCATTGTTGTCTGCCATTGTAGTGTTGGGCAGCGGCAGCTGGATGCTAACAGCGCGTAGCGTTGCGCAGTTGGAGGTGAGCCGCCAGCAGTGGTGGACGTGGGGAGAGAGATGGCGGAGTTTTGTAATTTGTAAGACTGGATGTCATGAACTGATATATATATTATGACTATAAAGATAAATACATTGTTCTCTATTAAAATCTTTCATTTGCTAACTGTGCCTATCAGTAGTTAGTGACTTCCGTAGTTTGAATCTTTTTGTTAGCTGGCAGTAGTGGCGCTCGCTGTATTGCAGTAGTTAGAGTAACGAATATTTTTGTGAGGTAAGTGATTTGTGAAACGTATAGGTTAATGTTAATTAGGGACATTCTTTAGTAGGGATTTTTGGAAGTCAGATTGCGTTGCGCTAAAAATATTGTGTGTCAGTTTAAGCACAGTCGTGTATAAATTGTTCTAAGGGGACGTTTCAATTGTTATATCCAAATGGTTTATAAATGTTGAGCTGCATTCGGAACCGATGATGGAATCTTTAGTGTGTTGAAACCGGTTATCCAGTGAACAGTATTTAAGCGATCTTGGCTTTTGAATTATTTCCACAACAGAGTGGTCGTCCCACTACACACTGTGTGTTCACTGCAAAGTAGAAAATTATTGAGGCATCGAAAACGTTTCTTCGGCCCAAACCAAAGGCCACAAACCATTATCCTTCTCAACTTTTTGCTGATTTCAATTGTCAGTAACTGTCAGACGTGTACGACAAATTTTGTCGTATGACAAACATCTTGCATTAAAAAAAAATACTGCAGGAACCTGCTCTGATACCCATCCATGAGCACGCTAGATTGGAGTTTTCTGAAAAACGTACGTCATGGACTCTGAATGGGTAACGTGACCTGCAGTGATGAGAAGTAGTTTCATTTAGATGGGCAGGATGGATTTCAGTATTATTGGCATCATGTGAGAAAAGAGCAGCAGGTAAGAATTACCAGAAATTTTGGTGGTGGAAGTTTTAAAATTTGAGAAGCCTTCTGCACTGAAGGTTACTCACACATTGCTTGGCTGAACACCTCTGACAGGCACACTGAGATGCTAGAGGCATAAGTGATTAGAACGTATGTGAACCTGGGGAACGAAAGTTTAATATTTCAACAAGATATTGCATCTGTGCATGTTTCTGCTACAACCACGTAGTGGCTAGTAGCTAGCCGGCGTAGGGGTCCAGCGGTAAACCTTTGGGGAATACTGGCAAGGAGTGTTTCTCGCAATGGAAGGCAATTTGACGCCGTATGTAAGCTGAGAAGAGCGATGCGTGGGCACAATTTCACTGCGAGAACTACAAACCCTAATAAAATCCATTCCTAAGATAATTTGTTAGGTAATAACGAAGAATGGAGGTTGGACAGAGTATTAACAATGCAATAGCCCAAAAAGAAAGTAAGTGATTTTATAGCAATTTACATCCAGGAACTGCAAAAGCCCTATTTTATCAGTGTGTAGTTCCGTCATGATTGTTCATGTCTCACATGTATTTACTACCTTCATAATTAATTCGATACTGTATGCTACAGACATGGTGCTATTACTTTTGTAGGAACCCTGCCTTTATACTGATTTCCTCTACTGTGTACCCACTTCCGTACCCGAGCTCGCTTACGGATGCCTGAGTGGTGGCACTTGAGTCGGAGGTAAGCCGGTTCGGTTACTGACGGTGGATGTAATTTACAAAGGCAATATTTGGCCAGCAAGAGGGGAAGAAGTGGTAACGTAACGTAAGGTTCCTGAGAACCAGTCTTTGCGTCAACGTACTGGATTAAATTCCAAATCTCTTCGCAGTGTTTCACGAAGATAGGGCATGTGACACTGTCCATTGTGATTCGTCACCGGATGAGAACGTTAACCTCGGCGGCCCCTTCGTAACGCCACTCGGCTTCACCCTACCCTTCTTTCATCATGATCACATAGCACTACATTGTACATACATTCATTGCAATCACCTGCACTCGTTACGGTGTAACTCTCACATATACGAAATGAAAGGGGTCAATGTGTATACAGGACGAACACCATTTTCTCAAATTCGTGGGATATCACAGGTAACAAAGCCATGCGACATTTACATCTATATTGACGAGGGAAGTATATACCCAACAGGACACAGAGTTTTATCATCATACTTAGGTGTACCGAATGTTGCTGTAATACCATTTGGCACAAACGGCTGGTATGAGAGACTAGCTACCTGCACGTACTCCATTCGAGTCTTATTATTTTTTTATTTTTTACGAGGGTCAGTCAAAAAGTAATGCCTCCTATTTTTTTTCTACGTTTAATTGTCAGGAAATTTAAATGCAATTACATAGGTTGAAAACCACAACATTGAGGATCATTTTGTCATTTTTCAATGTAATCTCCGCCCATCTCTACAGTTTTGGTCCATCTTTGAACAAGGGCATGTATCCCAGCACGGTAAAAATCACAGCTCTGCTTCCTAAGCCATTGACGCACGGATGTTTTGACGGCCTCCTCATCTTCAAAATGAATCCCACGATGAGCTTCTTTTAGTGGCCCGAACAGATGGAAGTCTGATGGTGCCAGGTCAGGGCTGTATGGGGGATGAGGCAAAACTTCCCATCCAATTTTGACAATCTCGTCAGAGGTGTGACGACTGGTGTGTGGTCTTGCATTGTCATGCAAAAGAAGAACATCTGCCATTGATTTTGTTGGGCGAACTCACTGAAGACGTGCTTTAAGTTTTTTGAGGGTTGTGACGTATTGAACAGAATTTATTGTGCATCCCTGCTCCAAAAAATCAACCAGAATCACACCCTCTGTATCCCAGAAAACTGTTGTCATAACTTTCCCTGCCGATCGCACAGTTTTGAATTTTTTCTTCCTCGGCGAGCTTGTGTGACGCCACTCCATTGACTGCCTCTTTGATTTGGGTTCAAAAAAATGCACCCATGTTTCGTCCCCGGTCACAATTTTTTTCAGAAACTCATCTCGCTCCAAACGGAAGCGCTGCAAGTGTTGGGAGGCTATTGTTTTCTTGCCTCTTTATTCTGATCGGTGAACATTCTTGGAACCCACCGTGCACAAACTTTTGAGTACCCCAATTGTTTAATAATCGTGATCACACTGCCTTTACAAAGAGAAATAATGCGACACACTTCATCTGCAGTCACCCGACGGTCACCACGAATGATGTCATCAACTTGCTGAATGTTGTGTGGAGTCACTGCACTCACCGGCCTGCCGCTCCGCTTTTCGTCAGTCAACGGTGTTTGCCCTTCAGCTTCCTTACAACGACGAACCCATCGTCTAACAGTGCTGACATCCACTGTCACAACACCATACACCTTCTTCAGTCTTTCATGAATGCGTATGGGCGTTTCACCTTCTGCATTCAAGAATTCAATCACACAACGCTGTCTCAAACGAACATCGATGTCGGCCATCTTACAAACTTCTGCTGTGCTGCCACCTGTTGACACAGAAAGTTACTACTGCAGTGGATTGCAGAAGAAGGTTTGAGGAATGGCGCCAGATTCAAATTTTTCACTTAACTTAATTTTTTTAAGTAGAAAAAAAATGGGAGGCATTACTTTTTGACCGACCCTCGTATTTTTATCTGCCAGCGAATACTTGATTCGTTATATCAAGTCACTTTTCTTCGGAAAGTAAAAATAGCAGCAACAACAACAATAATAAAAATGATAATAATAATAATCATCATTGTGGTACATAAACGAGATAAGGAATCGTGATGGAAAAAAACATTATTTACCAATACATTCATGCGCGTATCGCAAATACAAGGTGTTTCAAAAGGGACTTTACAAATTTTAAAATTCATATAAATTAATTCATAGTACCTACAGAGGTGATTGTAGTGTCAATTTGTAGGGAAATGCAACAAGTTTTGTCTCGCGTAGCTTGCCAGTGCTGTATCGCACCGTAAGGAGCGCTAGCGGCAACTGCGTTAAAGATGGCCGCCTTCACTGGGCCTGAGCATGCTAGCTGTGTGTTTTGGTTTGTAGAATCGGTCGGTGACAACAGTTCAGCGTAATTTCCATACCAAGTGCGCTAAGGGTCCTCCTAGTAGGCCTATAATTTATGAGTGGCATAATTTTTTTGTGGAAACAAGGAGCTCGGTAAGATATGGGAAATCATCAAGTCGTCTAAGCACATCTGACGACGTCATTGAGCGAGTGAGACAACGTTTCATCAACTGCCCCACGAAATCGACCCGGTATGCGTCTCGCGAACGACTGTTTGGCGTGTGTTGAGAAACCGTTTCCATTTGAAAACTTACAGATTGGCGATCATACAAGCAACAACAGATATTGATTGCTCGCAAGGACTTCTGTGTGGATATGTTATATAGATTACACGAGGACGACCATTTCTTGGACAAAATCATCTTTCCAGACCAGTCGACTTTTCACATACGAGGCAAGGTTAACACACATAACTGTAGAATTTGGGGCAGTGAAAATCCACTTTAGACATTGCAACATGTTTGTGATAGTCCTAAACAGAACGTTTTTTGTGCATTGAGCAAGAACAAAGTGTATTGCCCCCTCTTTCTCGTGAGAGAACCACCAACGGGATAGTGTACCTGGATATGTTACAACAATTTTTGATACCACAGATCGGTGAGGATGACCAAGAACGAAACGTTTACTTCATGCAAGATGGTGCACCACCCCACTGTCTGATTGACGTCCGAGATTTTCGCAGTGACCGCTTTCCAGGTCAATGGATTGGCCGTGATGTACCAATTGCATGGCCCCCACGTTCCCCAGACCTGACACCACTCGTTTTTTTTAATTTTTATGGGCATTCATCGAGGATATCGTGTTTGTACCTCCGTTGCCGCCTTCTCTACCTGAATTTAGAGGAAGAATTCACGCCGCCACTGAACAAGTTACACCCGCAATTCTACAGTCAGTTTGGGAAGAAATTGACTTCCGATGGGATGTGTGCAGGATAACCAACTGAACCCACATAGAAAGCTTTTACTTTAAGATAAAAAAAAAACTTGATGTGTTTCCCTACATAACAGCACTAAACATACGTCTACATCTTCTTTCAATAAATTTATACGAAATTTTAAAGCTATTAAGTCCTTTTTGAAATACCTCGTGTATTATAAGTTATTCACAGCAGGTACAGCACGGTATTATTTAACTGTGACACTCACATGAATGTATCCATAAATAATCATTTCACGATGATTTCTTATCATGTCTGGATGTTCAATGTCACTAAAGTACCGCAATGATTGCCGGTGTTATTATTGTTCCTTTCCAAAGAAACATGATTCATTTTGGCGACACAAATGTTAGGTGGAACATTAGGGCGAAAATGACGTGGCTCATACACAGCTTTCTCCCCTTTAGTCGGCTGCGATACACTCGTTGCTTGCTGGCGCTCTAATGTAGTATTCATCAGGATCGTGAAACTCGGGACCTTGGTTTCTTGAAGACATCATTCCACGGAAATAGTTGACAGTAGTTAACCCATGCACCGGGAATATCTTAGACGTAGTAGCTACAAACAGTCCGCATCTTATTGACAACATGATGTCACTGTAGCAACTATCGTCACGAAAGTTAATATATCAGTTAAGAAGGCTACGAGAATGTTTCTGCTAGAAAGAACAGAAAGCAGTTGTTAGAATCTCAGTCTGACAGTGAACTGACATCACTTACTCCCAGCAAGATGGAAATAGAGGAATTATAGGCAAAGTATGAGCAGATTGTGAATCATGGTTTGGAGAGTTTGTGCCTGGTAAGTGGATTAAGGACGAAAAAGACCTACCATGGTTTAATAACGAGATATGGAAAGTGCTGAGGAAGCAGAGGCTCGGTCCAAAAGAGAACGCGCAAATGACTATAAGGAAAGATGAAACGTCCCCTTATAAAAGTTATAAATGACTGCTGGTAAACTTCTACGTTATTTGATTTTCAAACAGCTGAGAAAAACTCAACGTACTCAAAACTGACACACAATATTTTTAGCGCAACGCAATCTGACTTTCAATAATCCCTACAAAAGAATGGCCCTAACTATCAATAAGCTATACCTTTCATGAGTCACATACCTCACAAAAATTTCCGTTACTCGAACTACTGCAATATAGCGCGCGCCAATACTGCCAGCTAAATAAAAGATTCTAACTACTGATAGGCATAGTTAGCAAATGAAAGATTTTTATAGAGAACAAACAGTGTATTTACCTTAACAATGTTCAAAAGGCATCATATATACAGGGTGTTACAAAAAGGTACGGCCAAACTTTCAGGAAACATTCCTCACACACAAATAAAGGAGAGATGTTATATGGACATGTGTCCGGAAACGCTTAATTTCCATGTTAGAGCTCATTTTAGTTTCGTCAGTATGTACTTCCTCAATTCATCGCCAGTTGGCCCAATTGAAGGAAGGTAACGCTGACTTCGGTGCTTGTGTTGACATGTTCTGTGAACGTTTGGTCAGGTATTGTTGGTGATGTCTTGATAGGGCCACATGTTCTTCCACCTACGCTCAATGGAGCACGTTATCATGACTTCATACGGGATACTCTACCTGTGCTGCTAGAACATGTGTCTTTACAAGCGCGACACAACATGTGATTCATGCACGATGGAGCTCCTTTCTCATTTCAGTCTAAGTGTTCGTACGCAGATTCGGTGACCGATGGATTGGTGGGGCGGACCAATTCCATGGCCTCCACGCTCTCCTAACCTCAACTCTCTTGACTTTCATTTATGGGGGCATTTGAAAGCTCTTGTCTACGCAACCCCAGTACCAAATGTAGAGACTCTACGTATCGTATTGTGGACGGCTGTGATACAATACGCCATTCTCCAAGGCTGCATCAGCGCATCAGGGATTCCATGCGACGGAGGGTGGATGCATGTACCCTCGTTTTGATCATTTCCTGTAACAAAGTGTTTGAAGTCACGCTGGTACGTTCTGTTGCTGTGTGTTTCCATTCCATGATTAATGTGATTTGAAGAGAAGGATTAAAATGAGCTCTAACGTGGAAAGTAAGCGTTTCCGGACACATGTCCACATAACATATTTTCTTTCTTTGTGTGTGAGGAATGTTTCCTGAAAGTTTGGCCGTACCTTTCTGTAACACCATATATAACGACAACCATCTTTACAAATTACCTTGCTTTGGCGGACACACGTCCAGATCGTCCGCTTATAGTGACCTCTCAAAGCTCTGGCATCTCTCTCTCCACATCGACCACTGCTGGCGGCTCACCTCTAACAACCCAACGCTACGCGCTGTTCACATCCAACTGCCCAACACTACACAAGCGAGTATTCCAACAATGAGTCCAACCAGCCACAGACTGCACACAGCGCAGTCAGCGATTTTCATACAGAGCACTACGTGGCGTAACCAACATAAAAACCTAAACAGCCTACTTACAAAGATTAGAAGAGATTCGTGTGTCTGTAAAAAGTTCTACGCACGAAGCATACAACTACTACCAACGTATGGCTTAGCAAAAGATCTGGCAGAGAACCCGGCCCTATGTAAAATCGGGAAGTGTGTTTAAGGCTTCCATCCAGTCACTTGACGAGTGTGGTGTAGCAGATGACGACAGAAAAACGAAAGTGGAAGTTTAAATTGCAGATTCAAGGAATCGTTCGCGCAGGTGAATCGTACAAACGTACCGTCGTTTGGCCATCGAACATACTCGCGTATGGACGGCATAGTAATAAGCAGCCCTGGCGTAGAGAAACAACTGAAGCACTTGAAAACAATTAAGTGACCAGGTTCGGGTGGAATACCAAATTGGTTTTAAAAGACTACTCTACAGCATTGGTCCCTTACTTAGCCTTCATTTATAACGAATCTCTAGCTCAGCGCAGAGTAACAACCGATTGCAAAACAGCGCAGGTGACTCCTGTGTATAAGAAGCGCAAAAGAACGGACCCGCGTAGTTACAGACCAGTATCTCTAACATCGGCGTCGAAGTCGAGTGACTGTTGGAGGATACAGGGTGACTTAGACAAAATTTCTAGTTGGTGTGACGTGTAGCAGCTAGCCCTAAATGTAGAAAAATTCAGATGAATAGGAAAGACAAAGGAGTAATGTTCGATTTCAGCATTAGCTGTCTCCTGCTTGACACAGTCACGTTGTTTAAATATATGTGCGTAACGATGCAATGCAACATGAAAGGGAACGAGCATGTGAAGATTGTGGTACGAAAGGCGAATGGTCGACTTCGGTTTATTGGGAGAATTCTAGGATAGCTTGATTCACCTGTAAAGGGGATCGCATATAGGACGCTAGTGCGACCTTTTCTTGAAAGCTGCTCGAAAGTTTGGGATCTGTACCAGGTCTGATTAAAAGAAAACATCGAAGGAATTCAGAGGCGGTCTGCTAGATTTGTTACAGATATGTTCGAACAACACACAAGTGTTGCAGAGATGCATAGGGAACTCAAATGGGAATAAATGATAATTAATTGAAACGCTCAGCTGCCGGCAGCTCGATGGGGACAGCCGAAAATGTGCGCTCCGACCGGGACCCCAACCCGCGATCTCCTGCTTACATGGCAGACGCTCTATCCATCTGAGACACCGAGGACACAGATGAATAGCGACTGCAGGGACTTATCCCTTGCACGTTTCCCATGAGACCCACATTCCCAACTGTCCACAATCTACATACGTAATGTACCTAATAGATATTTGCCCATCGAGTTATACCAACAACACCTGTCGGCAGCTGAGGGTTTCAGTTAATTATCAATCATTCTAGAGAAGCTGCACGGTCATCGATGGTATCTGTTTTTTTCGAGAACAGTTACTATCTTCATCTAATGGGGATCCCTGGAGGGAAGGCGGCGTTCTTTTCGAGGAGCACAATCGAGAAATTTAGAGAACCGTCATTTGAAGCTGCGGAACGATTTGTTGCCTCCAACATAAATTGCGCGTAAGGGCCATGAAGACAAGATACGAGAAATCAGAGCTCATACGGAGGGGCACAGACAGTCGTTTTTCCCTCATTCTACACTCCTGGAAATTGAAATAAGAACACCGTGAATTAATTGTCCCAGGAAGGGGAAACTTTATTGACACATTCCTGGGGTCAGACACATCACATGATCACACTGACAGAACCACAGGCACATAGACACAAGCAACAGAGCATGCACAATGTCGGCACTAGTACAGTGTATATCCACCTTTCGCAGCAATGCAGGCTGCTATTCTCCCATGGAGACGATCGTAGAGATGCTGGATGTAGTCCTGTGGAACGGCTTGCCATGCCATTTCCACCTGACGCCTCAGTTGGACCAGCGTTCGTGCTGGACGTGCAGACCGCGTGAGACGACGCTTCATCCAGTCCCAAACATGATCAATGGGGGACAGATCCGGAGATCTTGCTGGCCAGGATAGTTGACTTACACCTTCTAGAGCACGTTCGGTGGCACGGGATACATGCGGACGTGCATTGTCCTGTTGGTACAGCAAGTTCCTTTTCCGGTCTAGGAATGGTAGAACTATGGGTTCTATGACGGTTTGGATGTACCGTGCACTATTCAGTGTCCCCTCGACGATCACCAGAGGTGTACGGCCAGTGTAGGAGATCGCTCCCCACACATGATGCCGGGTGTTGGCCCTGTGCACCTCGGTCGTATGCAGTCCTGATTGTGGCGCTCACCTGCACGGCGCCAAACACGAATACGACCATCATTGGCACCAAGTCAGAAGCGACTCTCATCGCTGAAGACGACACGTCTCCATTCGTCCCTCCATTCACGCCTGTCGCGACACCACTGGAGGCGGGCTGCACGATGTTGGGGCGTGAGCGGAAGACGGCCTAACGGTGTGCGGGACCGTAGCCCAGCTTCATGGAGACGGTTGCGAATGGTCCTCGCCGATACCCCAGGAGCAACAGTGTCCCTAATTTGCTGGGAAGTGGCGGTGCGGTCCGCTACGGCACTGCGTAGGATCCTACGGTCTTGGCGTGCATCCGTGCGTCGCTGCGGTCCGGTCCCAGGTCGACGGGCACGTGCACCTTCCGCCGACCACTGTCGACAACATCGATGTACTGTGGAGACCTCACGCCCCACGTGTTGAGCAATTCGGCGGTACGTCCACCCGGCCTCCCGCATGCCCACTATACGCCCTCGCTCAAAGTCCGTCAACTGCACATACGGTTCACGTCCACGCTGCCGCGGCATGCTACCAGTGTTAAAGACTGCGATGGAGCTCCGTATGCCACGGCAAACTGGCTGACACTGACGGCGGCGGTGCACAAATGCTGCGCAGCTAGCGCCATTCGACGGCCAACACCGCGGTTCCTGGTGTGTCCGCTGTGCCGTGCGTGTGATCATTGTTTGTACAGCCCTCTCGCAGTGTCCGGAGTAAGTATGGTGGGTCTGACACAGCGGTGTCAATGTGTTCTTTTTTCCATTTCCAGGAGTGTATTTGCGAGTGGAACAGGGAAGAAATGAATAGTTGTGGTTGGGGGTATTCTCGGCAAAGCGCAATGGCATGTATTACGCAGTATCGATGCAGATGCAGAAAGAAAAATGATAATGCTGTACAGATATGTATGAATTTTTTTAACGCTTTTCATGCGATGAAGATTCACTTGTTAAAATTCATTGCCAGAAAAGAAGTACACCTGGTAAGACGATGTCGATTTTGATCTGATGACAACTCATGCTACCTGGAGGGGGGGATCGTAGATGTACTGATAATGGTTTCAACGTCCTCCGCCAACAGACAGCCTAGTACCACATAGGTACCAGACCGTCGTCTATTTCTACCCTTTAATGGGGTATGCTAACAGTCAGAAAGCACAGTGTGCTGCAGACGCGTGATTCAAGCAGGCAACCATGCCACGGAGCCGCAGTCGTGCTTCCTACAGCGAACAGAGCGAGACTGAATCGGGTCAGATTGTGGCCTTTCGAGTGGCAGGATCGTCGTTTGAAATTCCCACACAAGTTGGGCGTACGGCGTCGGTTGTGCAACGGTGGTCACGTGAACATTCAGTACAGCAGTGGCTGGTCGTAGAGATACCACAGCATTCGTAAGAGGTCTTGTGAGCCCAGACATCTCAACACGAACTGTTGCGAACTGGTGGGACTACTAGCAAGCACACCTATAGCCCGTCCTCCACTCACACCTCAGCATCGACATGCAAATGCCGGGATGATTCCTTCGAAAGGGCACTGCCACGTTCCTCCTCCATTCTTCGTTAATCCGAGCCTGCTCATCGTCTCTAATTACCTCATTGTTCACGGGACGTTAGACACTAATCCCCTCCTTCTCCCCTTCCTCGGTCTCCTTGGAAAATGGGATGGAGCGCTGTGGTCTTCAACGATGAAAGCAGCTAATGCCTGCACGCAAGCGATAGTCGTTTGTGCCAACGACGTAGACCTGGAGAGACCTGCTTTGTACAGCGCATTCGTCCATGACACATGGGATCCACGCCAGGCCTTGGGGTCTGGACTGCCGTAAGCTACAAACCCTGTTCGCCTTTGCTGTTTCTGGAGGGGACGTCAACCAGCGCTCGGCGCGTGCACAATATTGTTAGAGCCGTTTTTTCGCCTTTCTTGCAACAGGCAGGTGATGTATTTTTGTTCCAACAGGACAATGCTCGCCCACACTCCGCCCGTGAAACTGAACGTACTCTGCAAGACGTGCAGCAGCTTTCCTGGCCAGCACGCCCTCCGGACTTGTCTCCAATCGCGTACGTGTGGTACAGGACGGGACGATCTAGTGACTCGTGGAACTCGTCAATCAACAACGCTTTTAGGACTACGTAAACAGGTCGAGCAGGCGTGGAATAACGTACCCCGGGACAGTATCTGACATCTGTACGGTCGACTGGACTCCAGAATAGGTGCATGCATTGCTGCCGGTGGGGGCTACACCATTACTAATATGGGTGTTTCAGCATGAGTCGATACGTGATACCTCAGGACTACTTGTGCCATTGATTTCTAAATGTAAGTCTTGAGTGACTTGGAAACCTCCAAAATCGTGTTATTTTTTCTGTTAGTCTATATCTGATGATAAACACGAATTTGCGCCAAACATGGATGCAATAAAATATTAGTGTATTTGGTAACCAAGTTTAAAAATTAATTACATTTGAACTGTTTGTTGTGATCAGGAATTTCAAACGCTAACACCTGCCAGACGCGAGAGAGTCATCGTAACTATGTATGTGACCAAACGGTGGATAAGAACAATGCAACCCTCATTTTGATACATTTGGACCGGACGTGTTACGTATTTATGTATTTAGAAAATAAATACTGAAACCAGAGTTCACAATTTAAATTCATTGTTAAATAAGCAAGATTTAGAAGGTTTAGAACCAGCCAGAAGCAGAATGAAAATACCATTTCAAACTCCCAGAGACAAAAAAGGTTCTTTGTAAATACGACTGTGACGTTTTCTTCTCTTATCATTTCTGAATAATGTTTGATTGCTGATCGATAAGGAAAGGAGAGAAAGTACAACAAAATTGGAAAGTACGTTTTTGAACAAAAAAGGATGGAAAGCGTAGATAAACTGCTCAAGTGTAGAGCATCCCTTCCCGGTCATACGACATGGATAGACAGAAGCGTCTTTCAATAGTCTTGAGTTAAAAAAGACAGTGAGTCATTTCCTAGCTCGTGAAAAGAATATCTTGACAAAATGGTCATACGAACAGAAGATGTTAACGTCTGAGACTTCTTCAAAAGAATCGTCACAATTTTTGCGACGTTCTGAGATGACAGGTGTCTTTAGTGCGGAAAGGGTTAGTGCGGAAAGGGCAAGTCACCTTAACACGCAGTAAATTAATGAGAAATCAACTGGATGTGACGATAAATGAAGACGTATCAGAATACTAAATAAAGATAAAGATAATCACGGCCATCCTGGACGATTAGCAAATTAATAATGATAATAATAATAATTTTATTGTTAATGCTGTTAGTAGGTTTGCTGTTGTATAGCTGTATACCTTATGGCATATAACTTATGACGCCATCCCGTAGCAGTACTGGAGGATAGGCCTGTTGGTCTAGTTGGTAAATAGTTAATTTAGTTTTCGCACAGTCAATTTTATGACTAACTGTGCAACAGTAGAGAAGAACCGGATGAAAAATGTGGAAAACTTTGTTTTGTCGCTGCCAAATAATTGATAATTAGCTATCGTAAGGATTATAACTTTCTTTAGTGTCGAACGTGGAAGACCAATATGTGTCTCACCAATGACAGTCTTTCATATACGTCCACTACCTTGTCATATTTGACTGAAAAGTCCCTGACAAAGAAGAGTTTATTTTCGGCGTCAAAAACCGAAATAAAGGCACCATGTGTCTCTGAACTGTCATTAATATTAATTTACATCACAAACAACCATCAATAAAATTCATTAACGTAGTTATATAATATTAGCACCCTACATTCCGGTTCTATCCTCCTATGAACAGTACTCTTTTTTAGATAATTATTTACTTTTCTTTGACGCCACTGTGAACGATGGATGCCATAGATGCTGATATAAATAATTTTGTTTCATCTCATGTTGATCAGCAGCTTGAAACTGGTACTAAATAAAGGTCCTCACCATTAGTAGCTCTTGGTAGTTCTTAAATATAATTTACTGCAGATAGCAACATGTTTACTTGATGTAAAGTTGTGTCCGTCGGACTCTGAAATTCGACCGTACAGCAGCGAACTTATGTCTTATAATGAGCTGGTTTCAACTGCCTTCGAAGGCCCGATCTAGACCGTACTACATAAAGACAGTCGGTCGCAAGGAACAGCACAAACGATATTCCGCAGGTAAGCGATAAATTACGACGGAATGAGAGATTACTGCCCACTGTATCGCATGGGGATCACCAGGTGTTCCGCCGGGCTCTGTATCTGAGAGAGACCCCCACACTTGAAGCTATCTGCCTTCCACTGCTGCGTGTGACCAAATAATGTTTCACCGCTTCTCTCCGCTTACCTGACAGACGAGATAGTCGGGAAATTCAATCTTTCCGTCGCAGCGCCGCTAGGAGATAAACGCTGCCAGATGACAAACGTACGAGCCCTGGCTTGACAGGTAATATCTGCGGGCCGGGTGGTAGGCCTCGGGTATCGGCTAATGTTTTGCTGGTGGGACACTGGAGAAGGCAGTCGCTGGAAGCCACGTTTCGCACATCGCTGTCGACATCGCGGAGAGCGTGCGATGGGTTGGCGGCCGGGCAGCCCGCGAAGCGACACGGACCGAATGTTTTCACAAAGGGCGGTGCACCAAACGTCGCGCTGCGAGGTCTGCAGAGACGACGCCTTGAGGTCGCGTGCCACGGGCCCATCTCGCATCCCGATTAAGTGCCGTATTCTGGAGAATTACGAGCCGACTCGGACCGCGTGGGCAGAGCGCAGCGCGGGCATAGCGTGGCCTGCACCGGTTTCCCGGGAGGAGACGCGTGTAAAATATGGTGCCCGCACCGGCGCATTGTAAAACATGGACTTTACTTTCAATCTGAAAGGAATAACAAGATGTTTCTGTCGAGGAAGCGGCCGAAAAAGCCCCGTTCTGCTCGGAAACGGATCGTGGTCCGCGAGAGCGCTTAGCATACTCACCAGCTCTCTTAACATACGCTGAACAGCCAAGGAAACTGGTACACCTACCAAATACCGTGTAGGGCTCCAAGCAGGCATGCGGAAGTGCTGCAACACGATGTCTCATGGACTCGACTAATGTCTGAAGTGGTGCTGGAGGGAACTGATACCATGCATCCTGCAGGGCTGTCCATAAATCCGTTAGAGTACGAGGTGGTGGCGATCTCTTCTGAACAGCACGTAGAAAGGCATCCCAGATAGGCTCAATAAAGACATGTTTGGTGGCCAGCGTAAGTGTTTAAACAAAGAAGAGTGTTCCTGGAGCCACTCTGTAGTGATTCTGGACGTCTGGGGGATCACATTGTTCTGCTGGACTTGCCCAAGTCCGTCGGAATGCACAATGCACAAGAATGGATGTAGGTGATCGGACAGGATGCTTACATACGTGTCGCGTGTCAGAGTCGTATGCAGACATATCAGGGGTCCCAATCACTCCAACTGCACACACCCCACATCAGTACAGTAAGCCTCCACTGGCTTGACCAGTCACCGGCTGACAGGCAAGGTCCATGGATTCATGAGGTTGTCTCCATACTAGTACACGTCAATCCACTCGACACTATTTGAAACGAGACTCGTCCGATTAGGTAACACGTTTCCAGTCATCAACAATCTAATGTCGGTGTTGACGGGCCCAGGTTAGGGGCCCAGTGCAGTCAGCAAGGGTACACGAGTGGGCCTTCGGCAATGAACGCCCATATCAATGATGTTTCGTTTAATGGTGTACAACATTGACACCTGCAGCAATTTGTGGAAGGGTTGTACTTCCGTCACTTTGAACGGTTTTCTTCAGTCGTCGTTGGTCGCATTCTGACAGGACCTTTTTCCGACCTGTGGCGAAACCGGTTTATAGTATTTCGTGACTTTACTTATAAATGATATTTCAGGTATATGTAACCAGTTACCTATTGTCAGCGTTACAATACGTTTGACCTCAGAAATGATTATATCCCGGCTAATATTTGCCACTCTGCTAAAGAAATCTCGCCGCGCGGGATTAGCCGAGCGGTCTGAAGCGCTGCAGTCATGGACTGTGCGCCTGGTCCCGGCTCGGATCGAGTCCTCCCTCGGGCATGGTTATGTGTGTTTGTCCCTAGGATAATTTAGATTAAGTAGTATGTAAGCTTAGGGACTGATGACCTTAGCAGTTAAGTCGCATAAGATTTCACACACATTTGAACAAAGAAATCTCCGCTTGACGTTGTGTAGAAATGTTGTCTGTAAAGTCGTGTGAGTGGCACTAAATTGCTTATCATTTATCAGATTTTACACAACTGTTACTTAACATGGAAGCACTTTTCTCTAGCAAAAGGAACATTTAGTCACAAAATACTAATCGCGCACAACACTGACTTATGGCTCCTATTAAAATATTTCATGTAAACCGTCGGAAATAATTAGGCTTCATACATCAGCAAATAAGAAATTGATATTACGTAATGTGCTGTGAGCACTATTTTTAAAGATTCAATCTGAGTTGAATTCTGTCTTTTAAAGTAGATTCGGGACCACCGGTGCACATTTATTTCCATTCATTTATATCTAACAACATTTATATTTGTTAAAATTCTCGATTCAAAACTGCCGCGGAGATATTTTTGCTAAGATGGCTGCAGACAGACGTAGTCAATTTGTCTATTGTTATTTTCCATTCCTATTATATCAAGGTAATATATTTAGATAAAAGTCTTTAAGCCCTTTATCTCTATTCTTTAGCATTTAAAATCATTTTCAATGATAAATACCGACATATTTTTTATACCAGCTACTAGTAAACTCCGCTGTAAGTTACTAGCGCTAATGGCTGCGCTCCTAATTGCGGAGCTGAAAATTAACACTTAAAAACATTAATTAGATTGGATTACAATTAAAATAAATACAAATCCACGTCTAGACAATAGCGACTCTATTTTTCAAATAATAATTAACAATATATATGGTTACAGGTTTTCTCTTTACAGACCTCCCACGTCTCACGTTCGAACAGTTCATCTGTTAGCACACGAAGAACAACTGAACTACAATTACCACAGATAAAAAAAAATTACAATTGTCGATGTCCATGAGTGTAGTTCTCTGATAATAATTTTAATTCACACAGAAATTAAATTATTACACAAATAATGAAATAATTATCGTCATCTTTACACGATGCAGTCTTTTTTATACGTAGTAATAATATTTGTTGACGTTTGTACACTTAGTTCATTTTAACATCTTGTGGCTATAACATAGTGTCGTGGATAGTACAGACCGCAGCGATATCGGAGATTTGATGTTTTACCGGACTGTCACTTTCGCATTACGTAGGGGCGCCCAGCTTCTCTTGTTCAGACAGTGTGATTATACCTGCTTTGGGGGATGACAGTATTAGTGGTTCCGAACAAAAAGCTTGATATGGTCATATCCCCTATTCCGAACGGTTTGCGAAATAGAACACATTTAATATGACTTTTGTACGATTTTCTTAAATAACTCGAGAACAGCAGCTTCCAGCGGAAACGTGTCACAGTACGAAGTCAGACTACCTTAAATACCGTTCAAAAAAGGTCATACTTCTCGAGTAACAGTTAGCACGAAGAGAGGGCGAGAATATTGAAAATCACGCTTGACACGCACTCACTGTAGTTCAACTCGGTTTTGTAGGCCAGTTTGAGATAGTTTCCCGACTTGAAAGACCACAAGTGTCGTGTATCAAATTATTCGTCTCAACATCCTCAACTCTGTTGTGGTGTGTTGTAAACAATGACAGTGTTTGAATAATACAGGAAATAAATAACGTTGTACATTAAATGTGTTCTATCTCGGAAATCATTCGGAATAGGATGTATGTCCATATAGAGTTTATTGTTCAGAATCAGTAATGTCACACCTTCAAGGTATTTACCATTCCTCTTGACTCACCCTGCATTACTACTCTCTAACAAGTGACGGGAATTCACGGATTAGTCATGCCCAAGCACCTTGAAAATGTCCCTGGGCAACCTCCAGAATGATGTCGGTGAGTACGAGTTCACTCTCTATATACACTGAAGCGCCAAAAAACCTGATATGGACATGTGTATTCAAATACAGAGAGATGTAAAGAAGTAGAATACAGCACTGCCGTCGGAAAGGTCTCTAAAAGACAAAAAGTGTCTGGCGCAGTTATTAGATCGGCTACTGCTGTACAATGGCAGGTTATCAAGATTTAAGTGTTATAGTTCGGTGCACGGGTGAAGGGACACAGTATCTTCGAAGAAGCGATGAAGCGGGGATTTTCCCGTACTACCAAGTCACGAGTGTACCGTGAATGTCAGGAAACCGGTAAAACATCAAAACTCTGATATCACTGCGGCCTGGAAAAGATCCTGTAAGAACGGCTCAACGACAGAAGCGTAACCCTTTGGCAAATTTCTGCAGATTTCAGTGCTGGGGATCAACAGGTGTCAGCGTACAAACCATTCACCGAAATAACATTGATATGGGCATTCGGAGTCGAAGGCCAACTCGTGTAGCCTAGATGACTGCACGACACAAAGATTTACACTTCAGCTGGGCTCGTCAACACCGACATTGGACTATTGATGACTGGAAACATGTTGTCTGGTGTAGTCTCGTTTCAGACTTTATCGAGCGGATGGTCCTGTACGGGTATGGAGACAACCTCATGAATTCATGGATTCTGCTTATCAACAAAGGACTGTTCAAGCCCGTGGAGGCTCTGGAATGGTGTGAAGCGTGTACAGCTGGAGTGATATAGGATCCCTGATACTTTAAGATACGACTCTGGCAGGTGACACGTATGTAAGCATCCGGTCTGATCACCTGCATCCATTCATGCCAATTGTATATTCCGACGCATTTGAGCATTCCCACCACGACAATGCGACACCCCACACGTCCAGAACTGCTACAGAGTGGCTCCAGGAACGCTCTTACGAGTTTAAGCACTTTCGCTGGCCAGTCAACTCCTCATGCATGAGCATTGAGAATGTCTGGGAAGCCTTGCAACGTGCTGTTCAGAAGAGGTATCCACGCCCTCGAAATCTTACGGATTTATGGACAGCCCTGCAAGATGTATGGTCTTAGTTCCCTGTAGCACCACTTCAGACATTGGTCGAATCCACGCCTGGTCGTGCACTTTCGCGTTCTCGCTGGGGTCCTACATGATGTTAGGCAGTTGTATCAGTTTCTTTGGGTCTCCAGTGTGTTTTAGTTCTATCCCGTTACTTGATTAAATACTGCAAAGAAAAATTATGCGCTTTGGCACAGTGAACGTGTGGGTTGTTCGAAAGGCTATACAAATGGCTGCTGTTCCGGGCTACACCAAAAACTTTTATCTAAGCTTCCTACCTCAAATAGGAACGGAGCACCGAGACTCCTCCCCAACAGCGATCCTGCGTGCGAACTTCTGTATCCGCCCCGTTAAGTTGTTAGGAGCTTAGTCAGCCGGTGTCGTAATGTGAGTTAGTATGAATGTCGCGTAATAAATATTTCGCGGGAAGCGCCGTTGCGACAGAGGCAAAGGGCAATTGTGGAAACTAATCAACTAAATATTATAAGTAATGTTATTAAGGAATACACCCGACTAACTACACAAAAGAAGAGGTCATGTACACTACTGGCCATTAAAGTAGCTACACCACGAAGATGACGTGATACTGACGCGAAATTTAACCGACAGGAAGAATATGCCGTGATATGCAAATGATTAGCATTTCAGAACATTCACACAAGGTTGGCGCCGGTGGCGACACCTACAACGTGCTGACATGAGGAACGTTTCTCATACACAAACAGCAATTGACCGGCGTTGCCTGGTGAAACGTTGTTGTGATGCCTCGTGTGAGGAGGAGAAATGCGTACCATCAGGTTTCCGACGTCTATAAAGGTCGGATTGTAGCCTGTCGCGATTACGGTTTAACGTATAACGATATTTCTGCTCGGTTTGGTCGAGATTCAATGACTTTCCGACTTTGATAATGGGCGGATTGTAGCCTGTCGCGATTGCGGTTCATCGTATCGCGACACTGCTACTCCCGCTGGTCTAGATCCCTTGACTGTTAGCAGAATATGGAATCGGTGGGTTCAGCAGGGTAATACGGAACGCCGTGCTGGATCCCAACGGTCTGGTATCACTAGCAGTAGAGATGACAGGCATCTTATCCGCATGGCTGTAACGGATCGTGCAGCCACTTCTCGATCCCTGAGTCAACAGATGTGGACGTTTGCAAGACAACAACTATCTTCACGAACGGTTCGACGACGTTTGCAGCAGCATGGACTATCAGTTCGGAGAGACCATGGCTGCGGTTACCCTTGACGCTGCATCACAGACAGGAGCGCCTGCGATGGTGTACTCAACGACGAATGGCAAAACGTATTTTTTTTTTTTCGGATGAATCCAGGTTCTGTTTACAGCATCATGATGGTCGCATCCGTGTTTGGCGACATCGCGGTGAAAGCACATTGGAAGAGTGTATTAGCCATCGCCATACTGGCGTATCGCCTGGCGTGATGGAATGGTGTGCCATTGGTTACACGTCTCGGTCACCTCTCGTTCACATTGACTGCACTTAGAACAGTGGACGTTACATTTAAGATGTGTTACGACCCGTGGCTCTACCCTTCATTCAGTCCCTGCAAAACCCTACATTTCAGCAGGATAATGCACGACAGCATGTTGCAGGTCCTGTACGGGCCTTTATGGATACGGAAAATGTTCGACTGCTGCCCTGGCCAGCACATCCTCCAGATCTCTCATCAAATGGAAACGTCTGGTCAATGATGGCCGAGCAACTGGCTCGTCACAATACGCCAGCCACTACTCTCGATGAACTGTGGTATCGTGTTGAGGCTGCATGGGCAGCTGTACCTGTACACGCCATCCAAGCTCTGTTTGACCCAATGCCCAAGCGTATCAAGGCCGTTATTACGGCCAAAGGTGGTTATTCTGGGTACTGATTTCTCAAGATCCATGCACCAAACTGCGTGAAAATCTAATCACATGTCAGCTCTAGTAAAATATATTTGTCCAATGAATACCCGTTTATCGTCTGCATTTCTTCTTGGTGTAGCAATTTTAATGGCCAGTAGTGTACATTCATGAGTGAGTGGTTCAAAATAAGAATTAATACTGCAAAGCAAATGGGTCAGAAGTATGGTTATGTTGGTACACACTCAATTGTATGCGAATGTGCGATCGGGATAGTACTATCTTACCCCGTGGCTTGGATGAAAGAATTGTGGTTAAATGCATTTATTTGTCTAAGAAAGAAATTAATCGGACTTCGTAATTAAATGAAAAGAAAGATTGCTGGTTCTGAATGTTGCGGCAAATATGACATAAATATTGAAATCGACATTGGCGGCCACGAAGGGAAAGAGATAAACAGATTCACGTACCTCTATTGTTGAGCAGCGCCGTCGTGAAAGTCGTCGCCTGCATCTAAATTTTCCATTCAAAATTAAAATAATAATAATAACCTTCCAGAGTTACAGGAGATGGGATACATGGAATGGTAAATGAAAAAATCGTATTGTTTCAGAAACTGATTTCATTATTTAGCACAATTTCACTAGAAATTACACAGCACTTCGTTTGTACGTCTTCTCACCAGGACACGAGAATAACGAAAGGTAACTATTACTGAAACTAATTTAACGAAGAGCGTAAATCTTCTTTTGTCTATCACTGTTAAATACTTTTCAAATGCATCTTTGGTATGAGAGTCGAATAATTATCTATACTTTTATCAATAAGATAAAGTTATTAAGTTCCTTTATACTTCTGAGATTTTCTTGTTATCAATAAGAAAAAAGTTATTAAGTTCCTTTATACTTCTCAGACTTACTTGCTACAATGCTTCCGCTCCCGCAAGATGTCAGTTCGTGCACAAAATCCTGCACCGGCCATTATGGTTGGCTGTAGAGGCATCATGGATCAATATTTCTGCAGCGACTTGAAAGGACTTGTTGAGTCCATGCACGTCGAGTTGTTGCAATAGAGTGGGCCAAAGGAGGTCCGACACAATATTAGGAGGTACCCCATGACATTCGACACCTCACTGTACATGGACTGACGTAAAAAAAATTATACTGTCAAAACATAATTAATGAAGACTAATGAAATTTCGGGAATACGTTTCTCCAGGTATGTTTAAGTGACTAACATCGCACAATCACATCTTAACGTAAGCACGATATAATAAGCTATTGCAGATGTGGAACGCTTGTACATTAATAACTGGTGTAATCCACAGAATGTTGAATGCAATCATGCAAACGTGCATGCATTCTGTTGTACAATTGTCGGATGTCAGTTTGTGGGATGGAATTCCATGCCTGTAGCACGGGATAGGTCAATACATTGACGGTAAATGCTGTTTGTGGGTGACACTAGAGTTGTGGTCCGAAGATGTCCCATATGTGCTCGACCGGAGAGAGGTCTTGTGATCGAGCAGGCCAGGGCAACCTGTCGACCCTAGGTTACAGCAGCAGTATGTAAACAAGCTTTATCCTGTTGGAAAACATCCTCTGGAATGCTGTTCATCAATGGCACCACAACAGGTCGAATCACCAGACGTATAACTTTGCAGGCAGGATGCGGGGGATGACCAAGAGAGTGTTCCAGCTTTAATACAAAATCTCATACCAGACGATAACTTCAGGTGTAACTCCAGTGTGACCAGCACGCAGACAGGTTGGTTGAAGGCTCTCAACTGGCCTCTTTCTAACGAAAACACGGCCATCACTGGCAGCGAGGCAGTTCTAGCTTTCATCAGGAATCACAACAGGCCTCCATCCTGTCCTGCAGTGAGCTATCGCTTGACACCATTGCTGTTAGAAATGGTGGTGGTCTGGTGTCAGTGGAGTGCACACTACATGGCGTCTGGCTTGGAGCTGTCCTTCAAGTAACCGATTGGTAACAGTTCGTTGTGTCACTGTGACGCCAACTGCTGCTCACATTGCTGGTGCAGATGCCGTACGACGGTCCAGAGACATACGTCGAACACGATGGTCTTCCTCTCGGCCATCCGGAGCCCTGTCTTCTTGCGACCGTACGTTCTCGTGATGACCGCTCTCAGCAATCTTGTGCAGTGGCGACATTACTGCCAACTCTTTCTGCAATATCGCTGAAGGAACATCCAGCTTCGAGTAGCCCCATAACACAACCTTGTTCAAACTCAGTGATGTGTTCATAATGGCGTCTGTGTCGCCTTAAAGGCAGTCTTGACTAACTCCAGCTCACCACGTTCAATCTCGAAGGTAACTAATGCTCGACGACTGTTACAGTGTGTGGTTCAAGAAAAGCCGTTTTAAATCTTCAAGTGGCGCTAAAAGCGGCCACTCCTACGCGACTGGTGTGAAATCTGAATAGACATCATCTTTCAACCCCAACTTTCGTATATATGGCACAATTCCTTCTTGGTGTGCGATTTTTATTTCAGTCAGTGTATATAAAAGGCAATCTGACTGATTCATGATCGCTCAGTTCAAACCGCTTATAATAGAAACTTGCAATCGGAAGATGATGTCGGTTTCATTTTGTAGACGTCGTTTAAGAAATGAGTTTTCAAAATTCCAAATCCGTAAGGGCGTCAAATAGGGGCTGAAACGCTTTTTGAAAGTATACAACTATTAATTCAGTTTTGAAGGTGGACCTGCCAAAATTGATATTTGGTTTCTAGGTCAGAAATAAAATAATAGTTGTTTGTGAATTTCTAGGTATTTAACCCTGTTCGAATCCTGCCTCGGGCATGGATGTGTGTGATGTCCTTACGTTAGTTAGGTTTAAGTAGTTCTAAGTTCTAGGGGACTGATGACCTGAGATGTTAAGTCCATTAGTGCTCTGAGCCATTTGAGCCATTAAAAAAAAAAATTAACCCTGTGTGGGTGAAATAGTGGGCGAACAATTTTTTGAAAATAAATCTTTATTAGAGAACGCTGAAATGTTTTTGAAGCTAAGTCTACGTAAAATTGGTACTTGACATCTTGGTTACAAATAAACGAATAGATGAAAAGGTTTCGATGGTGCTGGGTCACAAACATACAGTATTTTTTGATAGAATACACCGCCATTTGGCTGGAAATTTCTTGTGTAAAATTCACGTTTCGGCTTTCACGCAATTACCGGTTACAGTGATCTTAAGACTATTAACGTGTTGGGCTGTGTATTTGCCATCCTGCACAGTTCACAACAAAGAGATGTTAATATTCTAAGAAAAATAAGAACATTGTACTCGATAACGGCGTGAAATAATAAGTCGCCCTGCACAGTACACAGCAAAACACGTTGTACTCGAAAGAGAGTCTTTCACTGTTTTTGGTAATTCAACCCCTTTTGGGGGTAAAATTGGGGGATGAAAATTTTCATGCAAATGTTTCACTATGCAAGCATTTTTGTCGCTAAATCTATGAAAACTGGTATTTGGGTTCCCTCTTAAAAACAAAAAAATACGCATTTCTTTGCCACGCGTAGTGGCCGCGTGGTTTGAGGCGCCATGTCACGGACTGCGCGGCCCCTCCCGCCGGAGGTTCGAGTCCTCCCTCGGGTGTATGTGGCATTCTTAGCATAAATTAGTTTAAGTAGCATGTAAGACTAGGGATCGATGACCTCAGTAGTTTGGTCCCTTAGGAATTCACACACATTTTAACATTTGATCGCATTCTCTGTTTTTGGAAATTCAATTACTACAGGGGTGAAATAATTGCTGATATGTTTTACGAAAATATTCCGTTGCGAAAGAATTTTTTAAACTAAATCTTTGTAAATTGATATGTGGCTTCTCTTTGGAAATGAAAAAATTGGAACTTTACTGTTTTTGGAAATTCAGTACCTAAGGGGGTGGAATAGGGCCAGACTGATTCACTGACTCATCGTCGCCCAGAGAAAACCGCCCAGGACAGAGACTTGCCATAAGCATCGGTTAAGAAGAGAGTGTTCAAAGTCCCACTCCTAAGGGGGTGAAATAAAGGACGGAAGACATTTTGAAAAAGAAGCTCTCAAGTATTTTCAAAGCTGCATCCATGAAAATATGGACTTCATGGTTAGAAATAAAGTAAAATGTCTTTGCGTGTTTTTGGAAATTCAGCGCCCTAAGGGAGTGAAATAGTGGATGAAACATTTTTGAAATTTCCTTCTGAAACCACTTTCAAAAACTCAATCTATAAACTTTGTATTTGGTTCCTCTGTCAGAAATAAATTCTGGAAATTCAGCCCCAAAGTTGTTGAAGTAGGGGACGAAAATATTTAACAAAATATTTCGTTATTTTAAAAAAAATTTAAACCTGTATCTTTGTAACTTCTCGGTTATATATAAAGAAATATGCGTTACGGAATGAACGCTTCTGTGGAAACATAGCGACAAGAACGCAAACGGCATGTTTAACAAAAACCTTGGTTTCCAACTGCCAGTATCGCTTTGAGGTCACAAATACATTCGGAAAAGACCATACTTCTGTGTCCTTACTTAGCGTGAAAAGTTTAGGAAGTGTTGCAATTTTCGAACAACATAAAAATCCGATTAAGTAAAAAGATAGATAAGTAAATAAATTGTGTAGACCGTACAGCAGCGGGGCTAAGCTAGCGCAGAATAGGAAAACCGTTGACACTCAAAACAGCTTCCAATCGTCTCGGAGTGGATAAATGCAGGTCCTGTGTGGCTTTCACGGGAATATTATACACTACTGGCCATTAAAATTGTTATACCAAGAAGAAATGCAGATGATAAACGGGTATTCATTGGACAAATATATTATACTAGACTGACATGTGATTACATTTTCACGCAATTTGTGTGCATAGATCCTGAGAAATCAGTACCCAGAACAACCACCTCTGGCCGTAATAACGGCCTTGATGCGCCTGGGCATTGGGTCAAACAGAGCTTGGACGGCGTGTACAGTTACAGATGCCCATACAGCTTCAACACGATACCACAGTTCATCAAGAGTAGTGACTGGCGTATTGTGATGAGCCAGTTGCTCGGCCACCATTGACCAGACGTTCTCAATTGGTGAGAGATCTGGAGGATGTGCTGGCCAGGGCAGCAGTCGAACATTTTCTGTATCCAGAAAGGCCCTACAGGACCTGCAGCATGCGGTTTCGCAGGAATCGAATGAAGGGTAGAGCCACGGGTCGTAACACATCTGAAATGTAACGTCCACTGTTCAAAATGCCGTTAATGCGAACAAGAGGTGACCGAGACGTGTAACCAATGGCACCCCATACCATCACGCAGGGTGAGACGCCAGTATGGCGATGACGAATACACGCTTCCAATGTGCGTTCACCGCGAGCTCGCCAAACACGGATGCGGCCATCATGATGCTGTAACCGCAGCCTGGAGACATCCGAAAAAATGACGTTTTGCCATTCTTGCACCCAGGCGCTCCTGTCTGTGACGCAGCGTTAAGGGTAACCGGAGCCATGGTCTCAGAGCTGATAGTCCATGCTGCTACAAACGTCGTCAAACTGTTCGTGCAAATGATTGTTGTCTTGCAAACGTCCCCATCTGTTGACTGAGGTATCGAGACGTGGCTGCACGATCCGTTAGAGCCATGCGGATAAGATGCCTGTCATCTCGACTGCTAGTGATGACGAGGCCGTTGGGATCCAACACGGCGTTCCCTATTACCCTCCTGAACCCACAGATTCCATATTCCGCTAATAGTCATTGATCTTGACCAACGCGAGCAGCCATGTCGCGATACGACAAACCGCAATCGCGATGGGCTACAATCCGACTTTTATCAGAGTCGGAAACGTGATGGTGCGCATTTCTCCTCCTTACACGAGATATCGCAACAACGTCTCATCAGGCAACGCCGGTCAACTGCTGTTTGTGTATGAGAAATCGGTTGGACCTCATGTCAGCACGTTGTAGGTGTCGCCACCGGCGCTAACCTTGTGTGAATGCTCTGAAAAGCTAATCATTTGCATATCACAGCATCTACATCGTTTCGGTTAAATTTCGCGTCTGTAGCACGTCATCTCCGTAGTGTAGCAATTTTAATGGCCAGTAGTGTACTTTTCTTCTACTAAAATAGAGTCAAGTTGAGATGACGATTGTGGAGGTGGATCACGATCACGCATCCTTCTTTCCAAAGTAGACAACGAAGACTCAGTAATATTGACATCTGGGGTCTGTCGTGGCCAGAGAAAATGCCGGAATTCATCCTCGTTCTCAGAAAACAAGTCATTGACGATGCGAGCTCAGTGAACAGGGGACCTGTCGACTCGGAACGTAGCGCCACCTTTTTGAGGAACAGACACTGTACCGTGGGATGGACCTGGTCAGCCAAAAGAGTCACATAATCCTTGGCAGTAATGCGCTCCTAAAGCGTGACAGTGGAACCCACGCAGTACCACGATATGGCTGGCCAAATCATCTCCGAACCTTCGCTATGCTTCACACTTGGACGTAAACTCGGCTAGAAGTCGGAATTAGTGAAATACAAGACTCATCCGAACAAATTACTTTGTAGCACTCTTCTAACTCCAGGTTTTATGGCACCGGCTCCACGTTTTCATGTTGCCGGCATTTACATAATTGCTGACGGGTTTTCGAATTCCAGCTCACCATGGAATTACCTGCTTCTCGAGCATCCTTCGTGTTGTTTTGGTGCTGACAGAGTCCACGAGTGCGACATTCAGTTCTGCAGTGAATATTTGCAGCTCTTGTTCTTTTATTTTTCTTCACAATCCGCTTCAATGACCGTCCGTCACGAGCACACACTTTCGTTCGCCTTGTGACGTAGCGAATGTCGTTTTTCCGCTTTCCCCGTATGCGGTACAAATCTTCCGTACGGCGCCTCTTGAAACACCGAACACCACGGTTGCCTTGGTTACGTAAGCACCCGCCATACCAGCAGCAACAAGCTGCCCACTTTCTACTTCCTTAGCTGCGAAATGATACACTCATGACTATACAGAACGTTTTTCTGACCAGGATTGACACTTGAAACGTATTGAGGACATCGCACAGGTGTCGTTCATGGTTAGATACAACAGTGCAACCTGCAGTCTTGGCTATCATCTTCATTTATGTTCAAGTACGCGTTTCTCGCGGTTTTTGAATATGTTAATGCATCCTCTGTATGTAATTGATGATACCCTCCTTGATAGGCCAGTTAACCTTGTTCATTTGAAAATGCCTGCAGAACAACCCAAAAGGCCTATAACGAGCATTCATCAAAATGGAAAACACAAAACGCAGTAATACAACAACCCTCAGACGGAACATTGTACTGAGATGTAGTTCCTGTCAGTGTGGGAACAGCGCAGTATAACATGCCAATTGTACATCGCTTGTGTATGGGGACCTTAATGAACTCGTCATCGATGCAATCAGGGGTACATAATAGGGTAAGAGGTCATGTAGAAACGATACTTTATCGTTAAGAGGAAACACAGCCATTTGGAAGCGAGACCTCTGATGTGAGGCCTAATGTACGCAGTATCCTTTCATCACCAAAGTTGGCGGCTAGAGGAATTAACACATTAGCAGCTCGGATTCTATCGACGTCTAGTGATTCTTCACTAGGGAGACGAGGAGCCAAGACAGTTTCGGCGCACTGTACGGAGACTGGGGAGTCGAACATCACAAGCACAAAGACGATAAAGCTAATTGTACGTCATCAGAACCAATAATTCCAAATTTCATTTCTTTCCTCTAATAAGTCGCCTATTATTTAAAACATAAATTAATTTTCTGGCAAAAATACGGCGTAATGCATGAAATATGCGAATAATGCATTAGAAATTCTAATAAAAATACAATATTCTTATATGTGCTTGGAAATCATGTTTCAGAAATCCATGGTGGTACACTAAACTTACTGAACATTATTTGTTCGAGCAAATGCAGAAACCACTTGATACAGAAACTGCTTCAGTAAATGTATAATTTTTAGTATTCCGATTCTCCTGTGAAACTCATGCTTCTCCAGCAGAAACTACTTCAGACAAACCGCGACTGGTTTGCAAATTCTAATACTTCTGTAAATACTTGCTATGTCGAAGAACTCCACATTCATTAAACATACGCGCCCGCGAGTGTATATGTTGTGAGTCTGCTGTAAGATGCAGAACTGGCAGACCTCAATTGTTTGGCGATGGCTTACCTGCTGAGTGTTCCAGCTCATCTGCAATTCACGGTTTCTTACGTGTTTGCTGACTGGTGAAAGCAGCATTCATGTCGCTCGCCAAATGTCCTGTCTCAGCTGCTGCTAAGCAACGACCTCGGCCGCTACAGGGACTCTTATATTGTTGAAGGCGTCTCGTCTCAATTTGTTGCTTAATCTAAGAGAGGAGGACATGCGGAAATGGTCACCGCATAACTGAGGAGACTGTTAATCGATAGTAGGACACAACTAGTTCAGGTGACAGGGGAGTAGTAGTGAGGATAGGCTACCGCTGGTGCCCGACGAAAGAAATAATAATACAAAAATAAGAAAAGGTGAGAAAATTAGTTAACTCGATCAGGTTAGAGAAGTCTTTAGCTACAGCACGCTGAAATAAACGAAGATTGGAAATCGTTCTGACGGAAAGATTCAGTTACTTACTTTGTTGTTGTTGTTGTTGTCTTCAGTCCTGAGACTGGTTTGATACAGCTCTCCATGCTACTCTATCCTGTGCAAGTTGCTTCATCTCCCAGTACCTACTGCAACCTACATCCTTCTGAATCTGCTTAGTGTACTCATCTCTCGGTCTCCCTCTACGATTTTTACCCTCCACGCTGTCCTCCAATGCTAAAATTGTGATCCCTTTATGCCTCAAAACATGTCCTACCAACCGATCCCTTCTTCTAGTCAAGTTGTGCCACAAACTTCTCTTCTCCCCAATCCTATTCAATACCTCCTCATTAGTTACGTGCTCTATCCACCTTATCTTCAGTATTCTTCTGTAGCACCACATTTCGAAAGCTTCTATTCTCTTCTTGTCCAAACTAGTTATCGTCCATGTTTCACTTCCATACATGGCTACACTCCAAACAAATACTTTCAGAAACGACTTCCTGATACATAAATCTATATTCGATGTTAACAAATTTCTCTTCTTCAGAAACGCTTTCCGTGCCATTGCCAGTCTACATTTTATATCCTCTCTACTTCGACCATCATCAGTTATTTTACTTCCTAAATAGCAAAACACCTTTACTACTTTAAGTGTCTCATTTCTTAGTCTAATTCCCTCAGCATCACCCGATTTAATTTGACTACATTCCATTATCCTCGTTTTGCTTTTGTTAATGTTCATCTTATATCCTCCTTTCAAGACACTGTCCATTCCGTTCAACTGCTCTTCCAAGTCCTTTGCCATCTCTGACAGAATTACAATGTCATCGGCGAACCTCAAAGTTTTTACTTCGTCTCCATGAATTTTAATACCTACTCCAAATTTTTCTTTTGTTTCCTTTACTGCTTGCTCAATATACAGATTGAATAACATCGGGGAGAGGCTACAACCCTGTCTCACTCCTTTCCCAACCACTGCTTCCCTTTCATGCCCCTCGACTCTTATGACTGCCATCTGGTTTCTGTACAAATTATAAATAGCCTTTCGCTCCCTGTATTTTACCCCTGCCACCTTTAGAATTTGAAAAAGAGTATTCCAGTCAACATTGTCAAAAGCTTTCTCTAAGTCTACAAATGCTAGAAACGTAGGTTTGCCTTTTCTTAATCTTTCTTCTAAGATAAGTCGTAAGGTCAGTATTGCCTCACGTGTTCCAACATTTCGACGGAATCCAAACTGATCCTCCCCGAGGTCTGCATCTACCAGTTTTTCCATTCGTCTGTAAAGAATTCGCGTTAGTATTTTGCAGCCGTGGCTTATTAAACTGATAGTTCGGTAATTTTCACATCTGTCAGCACCTGCTTTCTTTGGGATTGGAATTATTATATTCTTCTTGAAGTCTGAGGGTATTTCGCCTGTCTCATACATCTTGCTCACCAGCTGGTAGAGTTTTGTCAGGACTGGTTGTCCCAAGGCCGTCAGTAGTTCTAATGGAATGTTGTCTACTCCGGGGGCCTTGTTTCGACTCAGGTCTTTCAGTGCTCTGTCAAACTCTTCACGTAGTATCGTATCTCCCATTTCGTCTTCATCTACATCCTCTTCCATTTCCATAATATTGTCCTCAAGTACATCGCCCTTGTATAAACCTTCTATATACTCCTTCCACCTTTCTGCCTTCCCTTCTTTGCTTAGAACTGGGCTGCCATCTGAGCTCTTGATATTCATACACGTGGTTCTCCTTTCTCCAAACTTACTTTATCAGGATCAAATATCATTCTTGATTCTGTAGGAACCCATAGAGAAAAAGATACTAAAAGTGAGAAAGTATTTCGGTGAAGGCTACGACGGAGCATGTGTCATGAGTGCTGTGTACAATGACGAGTAAAAAAGAATCAAGTTACAATTTAAATTTAGCCTTAACAGCACTGTACAGGGTGAGACACTACGAAAGAATCAGTTCTGAATTTCGGAACGAGAACGTCTACATATTTTTTCACCACAGCATGTTGCGCGCTGTAATTATTCCATGATTAATTCCAAAGTAACACTAAGACATTGGCCGCGGGCAGATACGACACCATCTATACACTTGCAGACAGATTCATTGACATTCTTAATGCTCTCACAAACATGAGAAGTATGAGTAAGAAATGTAACGAACGAGGTGTACCAATAAGTGTTAAAAATGGAACTGAATGCTACAGCTTTGATACCCTACTAAAATTCAGAACAAAGTACTGGAAAGAATCAGTATAGCACCTGAGACGTTGCAGTCTGTGGGTACTGATGGTGCAGCTGCCTATGACTCTTTAGAAGCGAAGCTGTCAGAAACAATGTAAGGAATTTTTCTTTCGCTTTTCTTAGCGGCTAACGATCCGCCGACAATGAGGTCATTAGTGACGGAGTGCAAACTCGGGTGAGGGAAGGATGAACATTTGGCTCAAGATATTTGGTGGGAAGGCGTGGGTAACATCAGTCCGGAAGGGCCAACGTAGCTTTAACTTGCCATTCTTCAGATTACGAGTCCAGTGTCTTACCGGTGTGATACCTCACCCGGTTGTTGCCAGCTAGCATCAATAGATCATTCGACAAATTACTTAGCGAAACTGCGAAACTTTCCACGTCTGTGAAAAATGAGGTACCGAGTGTAAACTGTATAACAAGCTAATGAAAGGAGTGAAAAACCATTTCGATAATCCTTCCGTAACTTGATTTATTGATAACAATTTCATTAGAGTATAACATAAAAATATCTGTTAAACAAGGCTCAGTAGTGTTCCTATCTAATTATTCCGACTTCCATAGTCGTCCTGATACGACTACAGAAGCTATGGCTATTGTTAAAACTAAGCGTTCGTTTCCCAATATAAAAATATATTTTTTTAAATATTTACATTTTACAATGAATCAGGGATGGTAATCCGGTTTCAAAATACCATCAGCAGAAGGAAAGTGGCTCCAGTTATCACAGGCTTGTCTATCTGCAAAGTGAGAGTAATAGAAATGTTGAAAAATATTAACTGGGAGAAATCGAAGCTGGACATTGTACATCTCTTAGGAATGGACTTGGAAAACTCCAAAACTTGTCTTCCGGCAAAAAACTCCTTTCTTATATGTCCCATAGAAATCACACAGATGAAATAACGGAAATAACAGCTCGCATGGAGGTATAGGAACAGTCACTTCACATTGCACCAACCACGAATGGAAGAGTAGTAGTCTTTAATTTGTGATTCAGTATCAACTATTGTCTGCAACGGAGTTTAATGATTCGCAGAGTATAGATGAACATGTGGCTGCGTAAGTTATGTAGACACTGGAAGACAATGAAAATATATTTTTGTTGAATGATGGAAAGAAATGAAAAAAAAACTCACTTAGATAAGAAAAAGCTGTAGATCACTAAGCACATACGTTTCTTTAGCATTAGTTTGAAATTTTTACATGGATGTTCAAACTTACCTATTTCTCTGAAATTTTCTGTTCTTCCTAGTTCTTCTTTTTTTCTTGCAATACTGAGCCAGATATTTCACTTTTTCGTATTTTCATTTTACGTACATTGTCTTGTTAGTTAGATGCACATCCTCAGATAAACTGTTTGGCTTTAGTTAGATGCACATCCTCAGATAAACTGTTTGGCTTTGTATTTAATCAAAATTTACCTTGTTTACTGTACAGTATTTGTTATATGTCACGATGAATGAAAAATGGTTCAAATGGGTCTAATCACTATGGGACTTATATCTGAGGCCTTCAGTTCCCTAGTCTTAGAACTACTTCAACCTAACTAACCTAAGGACATCAGACACTTCCATGCCGAGACAGGATTCGAACCTGCGATCGTAGCAACCGCGTGGTTCCGTATTGAAGCGCCTAGAACTGCTCGTCCACAGCGGCTGGCTCACGATGAATGGATGAATAGATGTTTCATGCACTGTACATATAAATAATTGTTTAATTTAAATGCGCATTGCCTGTCTATACTAAATGATAGGAGAGCGGCCAGGGCAATGATGTAACGTACTAAACAGGATTTTCGAACAGATAATATTCTGGACTGGAACCCTTGTTCGGAAACGTGCCGTTTGCGTGCTCCAATCTTTTGAAAACAACGCGACCGCTTTTAAACTAATTGATTAGGCGTGACCCAGTAAATCACTTGCTTTACAATTCTACTTATTAATAGCCAACGAAATTGCTCGTGTACTCGTTGACGGGTTGTCTTCAGCGTCATGCAGTACGGTCTCTTCGAATTCGGTTTTGCGGCGTTTCCTTGGAGCACCACAGTCACGCCTGCCGGCAGTGAAGGTACCCTTTCTCAAAGCCATTGCGTAATTATGATAAAAAGGTGGAGTCGGTCGTTGTAGTGAACGATCTCGATAAAGGCAATGGGCAGCTCTAACACTATCGTAGGCTTCGTCTTTCAGAAGTATCATGTCTGTGTGAAACTTCCTGGCAGATTAAAACTGTGTGCCGGACCGAGACTCGAACTCGGGGCTTTTGCCTTTCGCGGGCAAGTGCTCTACCATCTGAGATACCCAAGTATGACTCACGCCCCGCCCTCACAGCTCTACTTCTACCAGTATGTCGTCTCCTACCTTCCAAACTTTACAGAAGCTCTCCTGCGAACCTTGGAGAACTGGTACTCCTGAAAGAAAGGATATTGCGGAGACATGGCTTAGCCACAGCCTTGGGGATGTTTCAGAATGAGATTTTCACTCTGCAGCGGAATGTGCGCTTATGTGAAACTTCCTGGCAGATTAAAATTGTGTGCCCGACCGAGACTCGAACTCGGGACCTTTGCCTTTCGCCGGCAAGCGCTCTACTATCTGAGCTACCCAAGCACGACTCAGGCCGCGTCCTCATACGTGAGTCGTGCTTGAGTAGCAGTTGGTAGAGCCCTTGCCCGAGAAAGGCAAAGGTCACGAGTTCGAGTCTCGGTCAGGCACACAGTTTTAATCTGCCAGAAAGTTTCATATCAGCGCACACTCCGCTGCAGAGTGAAAATCTCATTCTGGATCATGTCGGTGTATTCTGCAAACGTGTACTGAACCATGTTGCTTTAACGCTTACAGACACGTGAACGAAGCTCGAACGAGGCCAGAGAGGTAGGATATACGTGAAATGACATCAGCCGATCGCAGATAACCACTCCTCACCACAACTATCCAATTGCAAACATATTCTCAAACATCAGTTGCACGGAGACAGTACGTTTCTGGACATGGGTTGCTATTCAAGAAATTATGCACTCAGTCCCCTCTAGATGTCCTAGAACTTTGTAACGTGAATTTAAGAATACCTGTATGTTATGTTTGCTTGTGGAACGTGGAGAGAGGGATAGCTGGTTGTGAGAAACCATGTGCGGGCGACAATTGGTTGAGCTGGGAATTAGGGGAAGGAGAGAAGGCATGGAGGAGGGGGCCTCACTTTATGTACTAGTAGCGGGTCCCCCATTACTGTAGTTGTGTCACAGATTTAAGGCTCCGATAAATAAAGAATTTAATTGTATGCTATCTGTTTCTTCTTCTTAGGGACTGTTGAACCCACTCCTCTTAGCATCGTACATCAACTGCGACATTTTTCCTGCTCACGTTCCCTGCTTGCAGTGTAAGATAAAAACGCCTCTTTGAGCCGGAACGTTAATTCGATGGCGCTATGACTGGGTTCGTGGTCCATCTTGTCGACAAATGCTGACGTGTGCAATGTTAAGGAAACGAGGTTGTGTACCTGTTCTCTGCATGCCCATTCTGTCCCGTTCGTTAACACGCTTCACTATAGAAGAGTACTCTTGTGTAATGGACGGACGGTGAGCAGATTAGGTAAGAATACCGTGTAGGGTGTCTACCTCTTACAGTGTCTGAAAGTCTTGTGAGTGCCTTACTCGAGGTGTATGTGGAAGGTGGGGGAAGGGGTGGGTAGGGTGGAAACGGGACTTTGTGATGGTTATACATGTTAACATTATTTTCTTTCTCTGTTTCCCCTTACATTTATCCCGGATAGCTATATAGTATGGGCCCGCTTTTTCAGGATTTGGAAAATTTTATTTTGTTAATTAACTTAGTGACTGGATGTCCTTCCTGACGCCACTGGCCTAAAGTCTTAAGGAAGGCAAGTCGTGTGCGCCATCATTTTATGAATTGTCAGAACACTGTTCTGCGTGCCATCGTATTTGAACTGTTTCCGCACTGAATCCTCTGAAGCGGACATTGGGAACCACCCCAGAATTTGTCCAAAAGAACGCGGTAAACCGACCACCTAAAAATGACACTCAGCCTGGCTGGTGTACCAGCTAACGGTCGCTAATTTCCTGTACAGATTCAGTCAGAGGCTCACTTACACCCCGTTGTGCCCAACAGCTTGACATGTACTTAGATGTGGTTCATTTATTACAAATTATCAATCTGTGTTTACAACAATCACACACAGTGTGTACATTTTTTGACATATCACGGCATTATGCTTCTGTGAAGATGATGTCGACAAATACTAAACCAATACCAAGCTTCTGAGGATATCTTAATTTGTCGAAGCCAGTAAAGTAAAATTAAAGTTTTTTGTGCAACTGACGACTGTTTATGGTCCTTAAATACATACTATAGCAATTGAAAAGTAACAGCTATGAATAAAATAATACAAATATATAACAACTGTGCGAAATCTTCGCTGATTTTGTAGCACAGAACTAATTTTCAGTAAACTCTGAGGAATCAGGTGTGATTTGCATTTAAAAAATTTCAGAATAAAGGCGTAATTGTGTGCCAATGAAATGGTATAGTATCAGTAAAGTATACTACGTTTCATTTTTGCAGACAAGTAAAATATTAGAATTAAAACAGTTAATAGTTTAACCAAGCCAAACCTGGACTCACGGACATTATACTGTGACTAAAAAGCTTGTAAAGTGGTAAGAGCAAGTAGAATTGTATTGCCGAACAAAAGTGTCGATGAATCATTAATATTACGTGTTGTGTAAGATATTGGCATATTGCCGTACATCATGCGACAGGGCACCGCATTCATGAATATTAGAATCGACGCCCTACCTGTTTTTCGGACGTAAAGACAACGGTGGTGCCATCCGTGTCTGATCTTCCAGTTCGCCTTTCCGGGTAATAGATGGATAAGAGATTACAGGTGCAGACCCACTGCGGAACATATGTGGCTCTCTTGCGACCCTGAGAAGGTCGTTCTGCGCCACACGGCTACTACAGTATCCCGCGCAGGCGCAGGCGCTACTGGAAATTAGGTTAGCCAGCCGTTTCCCGTGACGTCATGCTAAACAAGTGGCCGTGACGTCACTGAAATCTTGCGTGAGCTGCGGGGGAAAAAAAAGGAACGGTCGCCAGTTCCTGTTTTGTTTGCTCATTACGAATTATTGTGACGTTGCGGTAAATGGGCATGTTCCAATGAGTCGTAATTGACATTAATTCGTGGGCCGGTCTTGTCAGTCCGGGGGTTTGGCACTGCGCAGCATTAACATATTAGTGCCGTATTTTTAGAGACAGCGTCCGGCGTATTGACCTGTGGAGACCCTGGTGGACAGCTGGCTGTAGAATTGGAGTTAATCCCCGGAGAACATGTCCTCCGTGGGAACTTGTGCATCCTTCCTCAACTTGTGTGTACACCTGCTCGGCTGAAACGGCTGCAGTCAACGAAACAACTGCAAAGCGCATCGCAAATGAATATGGAAGGACCAGAACAAGCGCTGTTTTTGTATGTAGATACCTTATTTTTATTGGTTTAATAGACCCTAAACGTTCCAGTGGTAGGTTACATGTTTATCATTTAGCACAAACAAACTAAATTGTGTTAATGTCAACTGTTTCTATTGTGGTATGCAACTTCAAGCTGTGCTCATTCATTTGTAAGATGAAATTGTTCTATTCTATTTTGCAAGGCCGATAATAGCACAAGCGTAGAGGGACAATTTCAGGAAAAGAATGGAAGATATACTCTAGAAACGAATAGCTACCATAGGACAACAATAGAATATTGAAAGGTGCAATGAAAACATTTCCATTCGTAGTATTCAGGGAACAGAGAAATCAGACGGTGGAAACTCAAGTAAAAACCTGCATAACGTAAAGAAGTTCTAAAATAAAAGTAGAGATTGTAGCATTTGCAGTGTTGGCTAATGACACACAAACGACCAAAATAGAATTACAAGTGCTTCAGAGAGTCACTGAAAAGAAGTGAGTACATGACAGAGGAGGTAGAATTGTTGACAAACTGATAAAACAGACCAAAAACAGAAAATTAAAGAGAAATTAAGGAATAATTAAGAGCCTACAGACATTTAAATACCTATGAGAATGGGTAACGCCGACTATCGTAGTACAGAATAGTGCAAAATGGATGGAAATAGCATATCAATTACGCCAAAATCACTATAACAGAGAATTTATTTCAATCAACGCAATACAGATTCTCTACAACTTATCGATAAAACAAGAAAGTTTGTATGCAGATGAATTTATACCACTGAACAGAAAGCGCCTGCAAAAGAAATTTGATATACGCTAAAGAAAAAATTTGAGAGAGATCCAGGGGCCTAAGGAAGACGATGACGAATATAGATTGTTACCACATAAGGAAATTTATTAGGAAATTGTCTCACTAATTCGTTTAAGAAGAGAAGGTTAGTGCCCTAAAGGCACAAAAAACGAGTAGCACGAGAAAGAACGGCTAAGAGAATGCTGGAACACGTTATAAGCAAGACTACCCGATTTAACTGACTGAATTAAGTGAAAGATGATATGGTAGAATTGAACATTGCATCAGAGGTAGTAAAGAAAAAAAAAGCACAAAACGAATAACATCTATGAAATTAAGGGCATTAAAATCCAACTCACGCGAAGAATATGGAACTACTTAATCGCAAGAGTCCAAGGAAGACGACCAATAAAATATTTAGAAATACTAGACCGAACTCATTAAGAAATACAAAGAATGAGTGAAGCTTAACATGGTATACAGCTGACTTCACACAAAAAGACATCTGGCGTTGAAATGCAGTTTTCTGTTCTAGTATTATATAAAATATGAATTGTAAAGTAAAAACATTTTCCTTAATAATAATAACAATAATAATAATAAATGCAATATCTGACACTACCGTCTCCAGGCATATGATGGAGAAGAACGTATCTTGTACTTTTGTATCTTACAATCAAGAGATATAATGAGATTATGGTTGGTTTTTGTGATTACAGGGACCAGACTGCTACGGTCATCGGTCCCAATGCGATTATGATTTGCTGTCTTTGCCACATAAATTGCTGCCATTTTTATGAATAATAAAATACCCCTTGTTCTGTTCATAAATTGCATCCTTCGAGTAAGTGATTATAGGGACGTGTGTTATAAGTCGCTAGCGAAGTGCAAAAGTCTCTACGTACTGATCTCGTCTGCTTGGGAAATCACGTCTTTGGCTGCTCAAAAAAAAACGTATGTGTGCGATCTACTTTGAGGCGAAACCGCTTCTTATCAGTGAGATGACAGGGCGTTTTAGATTTGAGTTAGCTTGGCCGTGCGGAGAGCAGACAAAGCAGCAATCTTCTTGCGCTGGCTGCATTGCCCACTTCTCGTCGCGTGGACGCAGCCTGCACCTGTCATGGTTCTGTATTTTGTTAAGATTAGACGCCTTTGTCCAGTGTTTTACGGTGATGGCCATTTCTAAGATGGAACATACAGGGGGTCATGGCTTGGAGCGGTACCTGCTAGTTCTGTTTACATGATATTCTCCTCTGCAGATGAGCTTTCTTTGCGACCAAGTTTAGGTTTGTTTTTCCGATCAAGGCTTTGTTCGATAGGCAGTGATCGATAACTGCCTTTCATTAAGTCATCCGTGAATGTAAATCATGATCCACGTGACTTTTCCAGTTATTTAATGGCATCAAGAGAACTTCGATTTATGTGTAGTTCTTTTTTGTTCCGTTTTTTGATAACTTGTAGTACTGTATTCCACGCCTTCCCTTGGAAGGCATATGTAACTTCAGTACTGAATATTCATGCTTACGTACTGAATAACAATAGAATAATAACATAAAGTTAGTTCAAATTCCCTTTCATTATTTTTCATCCTGAAACCATTTATAAATATTATTAAGTTTCTCATGGTCATTTCCAAGTGTTCATTCATACTTCTTCTACGTTCGTTGTTGATCCGAGTACAATTTACTGAATACGTCCTGCCTACAGAAAAATCGTTATTCTGATAAACAGTCATAGAGAGATAACATATTTCTTTGCCTGCGTATTGCTGTAAGTAGAAGGTAGGTCTGAGCTTTGGAGAACTTCTAGATACGTACTGATCCTGACTCTGTTAAGAGTGATTATTGCGATTTACCATTTTTATAGAAAGGTGTTAGATTGTACGAAGTGGAGAGTACGTCTTCATAGCATGCGTTTCCTGTGCAAGAGAGTACGTGTTACACTTCGAGATTGCGTTAAATCGTTTGAACGCCTTTGTCGTAATTTTTAATTACTGTAATGCAAGCTCAAGAGGAATCTCTTCTTTACCCATGCGCTATGAAAGTTCTGCCTGCTTCCGAATATTTCTTCAATAGAAGTCAGATAGAGTTGTTGTTGTTCATTCATGGGTCAAAATGTTGACGAAAGGCGAATACTTCCAGCACATAGAAGCTCAAGTCGTAGCACTTATGTATTCAGATTCTACTGAAACAGGAAATAGGCTTTCAACGTAACTGATTGTTCCCAACTTTCTACCGCGCTAGGTATCTTAGAAGCTAGATTAAGAAAAGGCAAACCTACGTTTCTAGCATTTGTAGACTTAGAGAAAGCTTTCGACAATGTTGACTGGAATACTCTCTTTCAAATTCTGAAGGTGGCAGGGGTAAAATACAGGGAGCGAAAGGCTATTTACAATTTCTACAGAAACCAGGTGTCAGTTATAAGAGCCGAGGGACATGAAAGGGAAACAATGGTCGGGAAGGGAGTGAGACAGGGTTGTAGCCTCTCCCCGATGTTATTCAATCTGTATATTGAGCAAGCAGTAAAGGAAACAAAAGAAAAATTCGGAGTAGGTATTAAAACCCATGCAGAAGAAATAAAAACTTTAAGGTTCGCCGATGACATTGTAATTCTGTCAGAGACGGCAAAGGACTTGGAGAGACAATTGAACGGAATGGACAGTGTCTTCAAAGGAGGATATAGGATGAACATCAACAAAAGCAAAACGAGGATAATGGAATGTAGTCGAATTAAGTCGGGTGATACTGGGGGAATTAGATTAAGAAATGAGACACTGAAAGTAGTAAAGAAGTTTTGTTATTTGGGGAGCGAAATAACTGATGATGGTCGAAGTAAAGAGGATATAAAATGTAGACTGGCAATGGCAAGGAAAGCGTTTCTGAAAAAGAGAAATTTGTTAACATCGAGTATAGATTTAAGTGTCAGGAAGTCGTTTCTGAAAGTATTTGTATGGAGTGAAACATGGACGATAAATAGTTTGGACAAGAAGAGAACAGAAGCTTTCGAAGTGTGGTGCTACAGAAGAATGCTTAAGACTGGATAGGTAGATCACATAACTAATGAGGAGATATTGAATAGAATTCGGGAGAAGAGAAGTTTGTGGCACAACTTGACTAGAAGAAGGGATCGGTTGGTAGGACATGTTCTGAAGCGAAGATTTAAGCACAGTGTCTAAAATAAGCTGGATATATTGTTCACCAGAATAACCTCTTAGTGTTGTGTGTAATATTATTTAAATTATAGGACTCCTCACTTCTTGTCAGCATCCTAGAATAATCTACGCTCAAGAAAAAAGCAACTGGCCCAAGGACTGTGTTGAGTGGCACTGGCGAGTAATATATGTGTTCTGAGGGATGGTCTTCAGCGATCAGATGGTGCTCAGGTGTCATGTCTGGGCGGCCTTTGTTTTTACTCTGCAAGCAGTAAGTGTGCTGAGTTCAGAGGAGATTACAGTTTGCAATATCCATTCTATTTTTTTTTTGGTCGTCAGTCTACTGACTGGTTTGATGCGGCCCGCCACGAATTCCTTTCCTGTGCTACCCTCTTCATCTCAGAGTAGCACTTGCAATCTACGTCCTCAATTATTTGCTTGACGTATTCCAATCTCTGCCTTCCTCTACAGTTTTTGCCCTCTACAACTCCCTCTAGTACCATGGAAGTCATTCCCTCATGTCTTAGCAGATGTCCTATCATCCTGTCCCTTCTCCTTACCAGTGTTTTCCACATATTCCTTTCCTCTCCGATTCTGCGTAGAACCTCCTCATTCCTTACCTTATCAGTCCACCTAATTTTCAACATTCGTCTATAGCACCACATCTCAAATGCTTCGATTCTCTTCTGTTCCGGTTTTCCCACAGGTCCATGTTTCACTACCATACAATGCTGTACTCCAGACGTACATCCTCAGAAATTTCTTCCTCAAATTAAGGCCGGTATTTGATATTAGTAGACTTCTCTTGGCCAGGAATGCCTTTTTTGCCATAGCGAGTCTGCTTTTGATGTCCTCCTTGCTCCGTCCGTCATTGGTTATTTTACTGCCTAGGTAGCAGAATTCCTTAACTTCATTGACTTCGTGACCATCAATCCTGATGTTAAGTTTCTTGCTGTTCTCATTTCTACTACTTCTCATTACCTTCGTCTTTCTCCGATTTACTCTCAAACCATACTGTGTACTCGTTAGACTGTTCATTCCGTTCAGCAGATCATTTAAATCTTCTTCACTTTCACTCAGGATAGCAATGTCATCAGCGAATCGTATCACTGATATCCTTTCAGCTTGTATTTTAATTCCATTCTAGGGTATAACCAAACCCTTCTAGAGTGCACGTAGTGCTGTCGAAAACTTCAGCTATTTGAACAGGGTCGCATTGTGTGCCTGTGGTTACGGCGCCACTGACACCATGTCAGCGCCAATCTTGCCTACTCTGGTGTCGTGAAAGGGTCGACTCCAGGGAGGAACGACAATGTGTTATCGTCAGTGACGAGAGTAAGTTCTGTCTGTATACGAGTGATCCACATAGGTTAGTGCGGCGTAGACCTGACTGGCAGCCTATTCTGGAGTGCATTTGCCCAAAACATACAGGTCCCACCACATGCTTCGTGGTGTGTTTGTGTGGAGCCGGGAGGGGTGGGGGTAGGGAAGAGGCATTGTTACAACGTGGGATCACATTTGATGTTTGAACATGGTAAAGTAACCAATGCCCACTACATTTCATAGGTTTTTATTGCTGTGCTCTTACCGTTTCTTCTACAAGTAGGTGATGTGATTTTTCAGCAGGACAATGCATATCCACATACAGATGCTGCGGTGCAACGTGCTCCATGAGTGCACAACAACTACTCTGTCGAGTAAGATCAACAGACCCCTCGACAATTTGAGGACGTACGGCGTATGAGGTAACGGGAACTTACTCGCTCTCCAGATCCTGCAAAATTACTGCCTAATTCCAATAGAAGGTGCAAGGCGTTTGGGACAGTCTACTACAGAGTATAATTTCGCCACCTTTATGATATTTTGCATGAGAAAATACACGCCTGCGTTGCTGCCAGAAGGAAGCACACTGCGCATTGATGTCACTCTTTGAGTACCGTTTACTGTGACATGTTTATCTCATTTCGTCTGAAATCGTTACCGTATACTCCTACAATGATGAACTACCTATCACATGACTTGTCAATAAAATGACCTTCTCCTTGAGATTGTCACATTTTTTCCGCAGGAGTATATAAATTTTGATTCTATTTTACTGTCGAGCTATTTACTAACGCTTAACAGATCAAGAACACCAGAATGAGATTTTCACTCTGCAGCGGAGTTTGCACTGATATAAAACTTCCTGGGAGATTAAAACTGTGTGCCGGACCGAGACTCGAACTCGGGACCTTTACCTTTCTCGGGCAAGTGCTCTACCATCTGAGCTAGCCAAACACGACTCACGCCCACCTCCTCACAGCTTTACTTCAGCCAGTATCTTGTCTCCTGCCTTCCAAACTTTACAGAAGCTCTCCTGCACAACAAGTGGCTGGCGCAGTTGTTAGGTCGGTTACTGCTACTACAATGGCACGTTAGCAAGATTTAAGAGAGTCGGAACGCGGTGATGGGACGCAGCATCTCTGAGGTAGCAGTTTTCGTACGATCATTTCATGAGTGCACAGTGAATATAAGGAATTCAGTAAAATATCAAATCTCCGACATCGCTGCCGCCGGGAAAAGATCCTGCAAGAACAGGACCAACGACGACTGAAGAGACTCGTTCAACTTGACAGAAGTGCAACCCTTCCGCAAATTGCTGCAGAATTCAATACTAGGCCATCAACACGTGTCAGCGTGCGAACCATTATACGAAACATCATCGATATGGGCTTTCGGAGCCAAAGACCCACTCTTGTGACCTTGTAGGCTGCACGACACAAAGCCCTTACGCTTCGCCTGGGCTCGTCAACACCGACATTGGACTGTTGATGATTGGAAACATGCTGTCTGGTCGGACGAGAGTCGTCTGAAATTGTATCGAGCGGATGGAGGTAACCACATGAAACAATGGACGCTGCATGTCAGCAGAGGACTGTTCAAGCTGGTGGAGGCTCTGTAATGGTGTGGGGTGTGTGCAGTTGAAGTGATATGGAACCCCTGGTACGTCTAGATACGACTCTGACAGGTGACACGTACGTAAGCATCCTGTCTGATGACCTGCATCCATTCATGACCATTGTGTATTCCGACGGACTTGGGCTATTCCAGCAGGACAATGCGACGCCCAAAACGTCCAGAAGAGCTACAGAGTCGGTCCAGGAACACTGTTCTTAGTTTAAAAACTTCCACTGGTATCCAAACTCCCCAGACAGGAACATTATGGAGTGTATCTGAAATGCCTTGCAACGTGCTGTTCAGGTGAGATCTCTACGCCCTCGTACCCTTCTTAGTTTAAAAACTTCCACTGGTATCCAAACTCCCCAGACAGGAACATTATGGAGTGTATCTGAAATGCCTTGCAACGTGCTGTTCAGGTGAGATCTCTACGCCCTCGTACCCTTACGGATATATGGACAACCCTGCAGGGTTCATGGTGTCGGTTCCCTCCAGCACTACTTCAGACATTAGTCAAGGCCATGCCACGTCGTGTTGCGACATTTCTGCCTGCTTACGGTTGCTCTAAACGATATTAGCCAGGTGTACCAGTTTCTTTGGCTCTGCTATGTATATTTATAAATTTATGAGTCAACTCGTCAACTCTTTTTTGAACAGTCCGACCAATTTTTACAGTTGGTTCTTGCATTGAGAAGAAAGCGCAAGGGAGTATCTTTCCTGACGCAGTTATAGCACACTATGTCGTGAAGGAATGCTCCAGTTCAAGTCGGTTTCACCTAGTGTTCCACAAGGGATCTATTGCATGTCGACTGATACTGGCAGCCGGTTTGTTCGCCATTAATTACGTGATGTAGGACAAAATTAGTGATCAGGACTTTCATCTGCAACTGGAATACTTCTGCTGCTGCTGATACTTCACCCATCGTTGAGAACTCGTTGGAAGTGGGTAATTATCTGGAATTTTAACCACGAACTACAAACGGAATACACATTTCAAGAACGTTTGCCGTAATGATTCATTTATTAATAGAATTACAGTGGTGAAAATGACTATTTTCTATACGATGAATTTGAAACAACGTACACGGTCAGGGTTTGAATCAATACTGTCATCGTGGTTGTTTCGAACCTTAGTCCCTGCACTACGCTCGCTCGGTCGAAACACAGTTAACGTTACGGATACACGAGGTACACGTAAGGCAACATCGATTACCTCGGAAACAAGAGGCCGTCGCACGGAAAGCCGTTAGTCTGAAACTCAGGACAGGTCCCTGTACAACATACCTAGGACTGATCGAAATCCGTGATTAGCAGGTCCGATGGTCCCATTGTAAATTGAACGTTGGTGTAAGCAAACTCATGCTCTGCCTTTGCTCATCAGCTGCGTTTCTCGAACAACTGATATCGCAAGAATACTGAAAGTAAGCCTCACTTACGTTTTAGGCATTTTAACGCTATTCTGGCGGGAATGAAACATGGACACGAGCTAAAATATTGAAAGTCGTAAGTTTTACGTTTCTTTGCTAATCAGCATACTAAACGTTTAATCTACATACATTTAACATTTTTCATTTTTAAGTCGATTGTGAACAACTGTTTCGTGTTTTATGAAATGTATGACGCGCAGCTATCTACGCGTCCTTCATTATCACTTCCAGTTTCAGTCAATAACTGTCACCATAATATAAATGTTCGTATATCATTTACATATCTTATCCTGTCATTTACTTTGCTTTCACATCTGGCACACGATATCTTGAGTGCGTACACTTGTTCGTTGTTTTGTTGTTCAAAATTTCAGCGGGTTACATTAACAAAATTGCTGTATTGTTTTCCATGATACAATACGCAAATGACACATGAACATGTACAATGAAGTGACAGAAGCCATGGGAAACCTCATAATATCGTGTCGCACCTCCTTTTGCTTGGGGTGGTGCGGGAACACGATGTGGCACGGACTCAATAAGCCGATGGAAGACTTCTGCTGAAATAGAGAGTTACGCTCTCTTTACAGCCGTTCATAACTAGGGAAATGTTGGCAGTGCAGGACAGCATTTTGTGCATCATCTGACCCCTAGATTATGTGCCATAAAATTCCGACGGGTTTCATGCCGGGCGATCTGCTGGCCAAATCATTCGCTCGAATTATCCACAATGTTCTTCAAACAAGTCGCGAACAGTTGTGACCTGTTCACATGGCGCATTGTCTTCCATAACAATTCCATCGTTGTTTGGAAACATTAAGTCCGTGAATGGCTGCAGACCTTATCCAAGTGGCCGAACATAGCCGTTTCCATTCAATGATTGGTTCAGTTGGACCAGAGGAGCACTGAATTCCGCGTAAGCACAGCCCACACCAGCTTACACAGTGCCTTGTTGACACCTTGTGTTCTGTGGGCTCTGCGCTGTACCCCGGCCCTACTGTCAACTCTTACCAACTGAAATCGGGTCTCGTCTGACCAGACCAGGGTTTTCCAGTCATCTAGCGTCCAACCGATGTGGTCACGAGTCCAGGAGAGGAGCTGCAGGCGATGTCGTGCCGTTAGCAAAGGCACTGGAGCCGATCCTCTGCCGTCATAGCCCATTAACTCCAAATTTCGTTGCATTAGCCTGACAGATACATTAGTCATCCTTTCCACATTGGTTTCTGCGGTTTTTTCGAGCAGTGCTGCTTGTCTATTAACAATGACAACACTAAGTAAATGCCGCGGCTCTTGGTCGTTAAGTGACGGCCGTCTGCCACTGCGCTTTTGTATTCTCGACACAATCTTGACACTGTGGTTTAACCATTTCCAAAACGGAATGTCCCATGCGTCTAGCTCCAACTACCATTCCGCTTTCAGAGTCTTGTAATTTCCGTCGTGCGGCGATAACACAGGCCACCGAAATTTGTTTTTGAAAAAATTTGATAGATTATCTTTATAAGTTTTGATGAGCTGAATTCAATTCTAGCCTTAGTCTTTCTGTATCACTCATAATTTTCGAGCAATACGCTTTTTATTATATAGTAAAAATATCCTAAACTATACGGTGAACGGGGAAATAAATGAATCGCTTTGTCACAACATAAGCATGATTTCTACACTCCTGGAAATGGAAAAAAGAACACATTGACACCGGTGTGTCAGACCCACCATACTTGCTCAGGACACTGCGAGAGGGCTGTACAAGCAATGACCACACGCACGGCACAGCGGACACACCAGGAACCGCGGTGTTGGCCGTCGAATGGCGCTAGCTGCGCAGCATTTGTGCACCGCCGCCATCAGTGTCAGCCAGTTTGCCGTGGCATACGGAGCTCCATCGCAGTCTTTAACACTGGTAGCATGCCGCGACAGCGTGGACGTGAACCGTATGTGCAGTTGACGGACTTTGAGCGAGGGCGTATAGTGGGCATGCGGGAGGCCGGGTGGACGTACCGCCGAATTGCTCAACACGTGGGGCGTGAGGTCTCCACAGTACATCGATGTTGTCGACAGTGGTCGGCGGAAGGTGCACGTGCCCGTCGACCTGGGACCGGACCGCAGCGACGCACGGATGCACGCCAAGACCGTAGGATCCTACGCAGTGCCGTAGGGGACCGCACCGCCACTTCCCAGCAAATTAGGGACACTGTTGCTCCTGGGGTATCGGCGAGGACCATTCGCAACCGTCTCCATGAAGCTGGGCTACGGTCCCGCACACCGTTAGGCCGTCTTGCGCTCACGCCCCAACATCGTGCAGCCCGCCTCCAGTGGTGTCGCGACAGGCGTGAATGGAGGGACGAATGGAGACGTGTCGTCTTCAGCGATGAGAGTCGCTTCTGCCTTGGTGCCAATTATGGTCGTATGCGTGTTTGGCGCCGTGCAGGTGAGCGCCACAATCAGGACTGCATACGACCGAGGCACACAGGGCCAACACCCGGCATCATGGTGTGGGGAGCGATCTCCTACACTGGCCGTACACCTCTGGTGATCGTCGAGGGGACACTGAATAGTGCACGGTACATCCAAACCGTCATCGAACCCATCATTCTACCATTCCTAGACCGGCAAGGGAACTTGCTGTTCCAACAGGACAATGCACGTCCGCATGTATCCCGTGCCACCGAACGTGCTCTAGAATGTGTAAGTCAACTACCCTTGCCAGCAAGATCTCCGGATCTGTCCCCCATTGAGCATGTTTGGGACTGGATGAAGCGTCGTCTCACGCGGTCTGCACGTCCAGCACGAACGCTGGTCCAACTGAGGCGCCACTCTACGATCGTCTCCATGGGAGAATAGCAGCCTGCATTGCTGCGAAAGGTGGACATACACTGTACTAGTGCCGACATTGTGCATGCTCTGTTGCCTGTGTCTATGTGCCAGTGGTTCTGTCAGTGTGATCATGTGATGTATCTGACCCCAGGAATGTGTCAATAAAGTTTCCCCTTCCTGGGACAATGAATTCACGGTGTTCTTATTTCAATTTCTAGGAGTGTATTTACAGTAAGCTACTTAAAACACTGATATGTGTCAATAGAGGTTTCACTTGTCAGCTGAAATTGGTTCGTATTTGCTTTCTCTTTTTTCATTGAAGCTTCTTGTGTAGCTTTTTCTGCGACGAGTCGCTTGCTGAACTTCTCGGTGAAGTGACCAACAGTAGTCCCCCAACAAGTTGGTGTTTAGCGGCCTTAGTAGCATTTTTCCATCAGCGATCAAGATGACTGTTCAAAAAGTGAACTTTCAGGCACATTAAACATCCTAAAGTTTTGAACTTCTTTAACATTGTAGCTATAATAGAAACATATTCTGGGTCTTTTTCATGTCCTAAGAACTTTGTAACAACTTGCTTGAATAATACCCAAGCTTCTTTCTGATTTAAGGTCGTTGTGGATTCAAAATTAACATCAAACATCAATTTTCTAATGTCAGATCCGACAAAGACGCCTTCTTTTAGTTTAGCTTCTGAAAGTTGTGGAAACTTTTGGCAGAGATACTTAAAACATGGCCCATCTTTAGGCAAAGCCTTTACAAACTGTTTCATTAGGTCTAACTTTATATGTAGAAGTGGTAGGAGTACGTTGTTTGGATCTGCAAGGTTTTCGTGCAGAATGGTCTTCTCACGAGGTTCTAAAGACTCCCTCACAGGCCATTTCTCTCTGAACCACTTTTGATCCCTAGCCCTACTGTCCCATTCACACAATAAACACGGAAATTTGGTAAAACAACCTTGCTGACCAAGGAGAGATCGTCACGTATCATCCAACAATGAGCAGAATAGCCTGTTTTATTTAGCACTGTTTCTAGGATTTCATAGCTTTTTTTCATATGTACAGAATGTCCAGCAGGTGCAGATGCATACATGTTGCTATTGTGTAATAAAACAGCCTTTAAACTAGTTTTGGATGAATCAATAAACAGCCTCCAGTCTTCCTTTTCGTATTCAATACCAAACTCATTCATCAGACCTGGAATGTCCAGCAGTACACTAAATCACCTTCTTGTTGAAAAAACTTGGAAAATTGCTGCTCTCTCTTTCTATACATGTATATGCTGGTTCCAACTGCCAATAAATTCTTTTCTTTCAATCTAGAGCCAAGCAGTTAAGCTTTCTCTTTCGTTAAGTCCAGATCCCTAACCAAATCGTTAAGCTCAGTCTGAGTAAAGAATGTGGGCCCTAGACTTTCTGTATTACAATGGAGTTCATCGTCATCTACTTCATATAAATCAGATTGTACCACAGAAAATATTTCTGTTGAAATATAATTTAAATCATCTGGTGGTACAGGAAACGGCAAATCTACACCATGCCTTACTGGTCGGATGGCAGACGGAAGAATAGGGTAGCTTATTACCTTTTTGTTTTTCGAATTATGACCAGCAATATAAACACTGCAAAAGTAGCAATCATCAGAATGATTTCTTGGCTCCCTCCGTATCATAGGAACACCAAATCTAAAGGCTTTTTTTCTCCTTTTTGGACGATTTCCTCAGATCTGCAACACACACACACATAACATACTTCATGCGGCGCCCAAGATTTATCTTGATCACCAAATTTAGATCCAAAGTATGACAGATAAATCCTTTTCACAAAGTCTGTAATGTTTCTTTGGTGGTTTTTAATCACGAACTCACATCAAATATAACAAAAACTGTCAGCAGAGTTTTTACAACCACGATTACACAATGTACTGAGCACATGTACAGGAAATGGGAAAGTAAGGTTAGGTTGACAGTAAACAAAGCACCACCTGTTAACACAAAAATAGAACCGACCTTTTTTTGACGGCAAATGTTTTTCAGCAGTGCTACCAACGTCATCTACATTCATTACACATCCTTTTTAAATCATTTTAACTATATAAAAGCGGTTAAATTCTTTAAAAAAACGTTTAATTTAATAAATTTAACTGTAAAATGTGAAGACATAGTTGGTGATACAGTTTTTTAAGTATCATATTTGTATTTACCACCCTAAAAGAAGAAGGTATTATCAGCAAAAAAGGTTTTCCATCGTTGGCCTGCGTTATCACGTCGGAAACCTTTTCAAGTGAATCACTTGAGTTCATTTGACAGGTCCTCCAGTGCATTACCTTTCATACCTTGTGCACGCGATACTACCGCTATCTGTATATGTGCATATCAGTATCCCATGAGTTTTGTCACCTGAGTGTGGCTATTTCATGGTGGCTATTTCACAAAAAAAACACGTAGTTTTGTATCGTATCTAGTTGGGCAGTCGGTTTTGCTGACCTTTGTTTTTATTAAGCCTACCTCGGTAGGCCTCTGGTCTTCGTACCTTCTTCCCTATATATTGAAAGCGGAGATACTTTCCCGGTAAGTCAATTACAGGTGCTACAGACTAAGCATTTAGTAGTAGTAGCTTTATTCATCTGTAGATCTCTTTTTACAAGAATAAGGACTTGTAAAAGAATTTACAAGTTTAGACCAGTTTAAAATAAGGTAATTCGCATACACACACATTTACAGACTTCTAGTTAGAGACAATCATTAGATTTTCTCCTGGTATACAATATGATTTTTACAAATAACTTATATTTTAAATTTTTAGACAACATAGTTGGTTGGAGATAGCAGCGATTGGCTTACTTATAATCAATCAATCAAAATGATAGTCACAATCGCGTTATTTATTTTGTCGCCAACCGGTTTCAACCCGCGACTGGGTCATCTTCAGGGCAATTTACACGATTTGTTCTCTCGCTGGAGTTGTCACCCTGCCAATGCCACATAGTTACCAACCGACCACAGGCAGGGTGAAAACTCCGGCGAGCGACCAAATCGTGCAAATTGCCCTGAAGATGGCCCCATCGCGGGTTGAAACCGGTTGGCGACAAAATACATAACGCGATTGTGACTGTACTTTTGATTGATCGATTATTAAATATTGTAAGACCACCCTGTTCACTCATATCTGTCAGTCACTGCAAACACTATACACACATTGTTTCAAAACACTTCACTCACTACGCACACAAACACACACACACTGGTGACCTCTGGGTCATTTTCTGTACCGCAACTTCCCATTTGCTACCCTGAGAAACTGAGTCAGCAACGGATATGCTTAATAATCGTTCCATAGGACAGTGCTGTGAGAAATTCCGTTGCTATCCTTCTATGAACAACCGTTGGATATATGGTTCCTACGTTGTTTGGAAGCCTTGGCTTGACGCTGGATCGTTTCTTTATTATATTCTGGATACATGGAGTACTGCCTCCTTCAGCTGTGCACGCATCCCAAGCAGCGTTGCCGATTGTGTGGGCGGCAGCGAGAGGTGTATTGGAGATGGACCGTGGTGGGTGTATGGTGAGGGATGGTGCAGAGGGGAAGGTGGGGGAGGGGTGTCAGCGGGAGGGGGGGATGGAGAGTCGAGGGCTATCAGCGTTCCGCTACCTGCCGCTAGCGCCAGACGGCGAAACCCGAGATTTTCATAAGGCCGCTTTAGCTGCACTTTACCACCTGTTGTTGTTGGTCCGCCTTTATCATTCGGCGGACGACGTTAAATCTCCTTCACGCTGTCTCTATACACGAGTTTATTTATGTAAGGCACGGGAGGCCGCGCGCCGGGAGGGACGGGGTGTGGAAAAATAAATCAGGCGTCACTCCGGGGACTTAATGAAGCGCCGGGGCGTGTCGGCCGCGCGTCAACAGCCGTGCGTCACCGCGGCCGCCGACGGGTCACCTGCTCGTCTTCGATGCATCTGGCGGGCGCCATCAGCGCCGCGCTGCCCTCACAAGTATGAACGCTAGCCATACTGTTTCTGTTAGCTGCTCGATAAAATCAAGCAGCTGTTAGTGTTAGTCCTTCTCTCTTTAGCGTGACAAAAGGTCCCGAACCGAGGGGAACTTGGCCGTTTATTAAATACACTACTGGCCATTAAAACTGCTACACCAAGAAGAAATGCGGATGATAAACGGGTATACATTGGACAAATATATTATACTAGAAGTGACATGTGATTACATTTTCACGAAATTTGGGTGCATAGACCCTGAGACATCAGTACCCATTACAACCACTTCTGGCAGTAATGACGGCCTTGATATGCCTGGGCATTGAGTCAAACAGTGCTTGGATGGCGTGTACAGGTACAGCTGCCCATGCAGCTTCAACACGATACCACAGTTCATCAAGAGTAGTGGCTGGCGTATTGTGATAAGTCAGTTGGTCGGCCACCATTGACCAGACGTTTTCAATTGGTGAGAGATCTGGAGGATGTGGTGGCCAGGGCAGCAGAAGAACATTTTCTGTATTCAGAAAGGCGCGTACAGGATCTGCAACATGCGGTCGTGCATTATCATACTGAAATGTAGGGTTTCGCAAGGATCGAATGAAGGGTAGAGCCACGGGTCGTAACACATCTGAAATGGAACGTCCACTTTTCAAGGCACCGACAATGCGAACAAGAGGTGACCGAGACGTGTAACCAATGGCACCCCATGCCATCACGCCGGGTGATACGCCAGTATGGCGATGACGAATACACGCTTCCAATGTGCGTTCACTGCGATGTCGCAAACACGGATGTGACCATCATGATGTTGTAAACATAACCTGGATTCATCCGAAAATATGACGTTTTGCCATTCGTGCACCCATATTCGTCGATGCGTACACCATCGCAGGCGCTCCTCTCTGTCATCCAGCGTCAAGGGTAAACGCAGCCATGGTCTGCTGATAGTCCATGGTGCTGCAAACGTAGTCCAACTGTTCGTGCAAATGGTTGTTGTCTTGCAAACGTCCCCATCTGTTGACTCAGGTATCGAGACGTGGCTGCACGATCCGTTACAGCCATGCGGATAAGATGCCTGTCATCTCGACTGCTAGTGATGACGAGGCCGTTGGGATCCAACACGGCGTTCCGTATTACCCTCCTGAACCCACCGATTCCATATTCTGCTAACAGTCATTGGATCTCGACCAACGCGAGCAGCAATGTCGCGATACGATAAACCGCAATCGCGATAGGCTACAATCCGACATTTATCAGAGTCGGAAACGTGATGGTGCGCATTTCTCCTCCTTACACGAGGAATCACAACAACGTTTCACCAGGCAACGTCCGTCAACTGCTGTTTGTGTATGAGAAATCGGTTGGAAACTTTCCTCATGTCAGCACGTTGTAGGTGTCGCCACCGGCGCCAACCTTGTGTGAATGCTCTCAAAAGCTAATCATTTGCATATCACAGCATCTTCTTCTTGTCGGTTAAATTTTGTGTCTGTAGCATGTCATCTTCGTGGAGTAGCAATTGTAATGGCCAGTAGTGTATTACACATCCAAATTCACCTTTTCGTCATTGTGTAAATGCCTGCTGCGCAGTAATTTTGTTTCATCAGAGGAAAGAAGAAGAGGTCAATGGGTGCCTAGTCAGAGAATACTCGGAATGAGGCTAAATTTGATTGGCCAAATAAGCAGCTTGTTTGTCTATGTCCTCAGGCTCACGCGTACTCGCAGTTTTTACCTGCAGAACATCCGAACTCTTCAGCTCACCCAAAATTTCCCTTGCCTTAACATCCAAATTCCGTAACAAGCATAACACCCGTCATTTTCTCTTGACACTCGCCACAATATGTCCCCAAATCATACGGTAGAAGTTTAGCAATGTTAAACTGCGGAGTACTATCACAGTTCTTCTTCTTCCTCTTGACTTTACCCCATGTCTTCTCCAGCTCGGTAGTGACCTGGTCAGATGTGGGAAACAACCTAAAAACTATACCCAGACTGGTCGGGATTCTCGCACTTGTCGTTAATTAGCTGGATAGTTTCGAACCACGACCGGCGTGCCTCCCCATATCCCAAAAGCTGCATGTTTATGGACGTGGCTATCAACTATCAAGTTGAGTAGTCGTATTACATTTCTATTAGGAAATTTATTAAAAAGGTAACTAATTATTTTAAATACTTCACCTTTCAGAAGGATAACGAATAAGTGAAGAAAATGAAGTATACAGGGTCTTCGACTATTACAAGCACAAACAAAAGGGGCGAGTCTCAGGAGACCATTTTTCCTAAGCTGTCTCATAACTGATATAAATCAGAAGTTCAAATAATTCGGAACAATTAATCGTTGACAATAAATGAAGTATGTACCACTACAAGTAACTGACAGTACTTAATTAAAATAGATTACTTTTCATATTGCTTTTGCACGTCCACCTAAATGGGAGGCCTTTATCAAAGCATCTTGTGCTGGGCTGTGAGGGAGCAAACGTACAGCAGGCCATAATAGCTGGCAGGGGCATTGCCTCATGAGAATTCACAGAAGAGAATTGGACATCCGCAGAAGCCAAACGCCAGATGGTCAGTCTGGCCTGTGCTTTCAGGAAGACACCTCTCTGCTCCACACAAATTAAGTCACAAACAGACTGTGGTATGGGGGGGGGGGGGGGGGGGGTGGTATGTACCTTCTTTGGCAGAGACCGGAAAGAACACTCCTGTGGACGAGACGGTAGGAAGCAGGACTTCTTCAGGCCACTATAGATAACATTTGAGAGGGGAGTGGGAAACAGCGCAGTTTATGACGTCTTTGAAGTTATGGGACACTGTTATCAAGTTGAGGTAACGCGCGAAAAAATGTTTAATACAATATAAAAACCGCTGCAACTGGGTAACATAAATAATTTAGAATTGAGAGGGGAAAAACAACTGTGCTCCCAGGTGACCATCCTCAATGGCTATAGAAAGAGGCAGATAGACAGCACACTACAGTTTTTCAGCTCCAACTGATGGGTACCTTGATAATGCTTAACCACCTGAAATAACAGTAAAACAAGGAGATCAGCATGTTGTAAAACAATTTTTCATTCGTCAGTGCTTGGGATATCCATCGACAGCCAGTCAAAGAATACACGATGAAAAAAGAATGCAGAGAATTGCGTCTTCTGTGTAGGACTCAGACGGCGCAAAGTAACACTTCGGCCAAGTCTCCACTAGCGAGTGTCTCTCCAAACAACCTTTTTACAACCAGGGGTCTCTGTGGACAGGTGTTTTTTCCAACAGAACTAATAAGCAGGGGGAGTTGGGATTTTTTCCAGATAGTTTTAACTTAGGACACGCAAGCTGTTGGTACGAAGCAAATGACTGACTTAACACTCACTTTAGCCTCCACCTGCAGATTAACATGGTGAGATCTAGCCGCTATAGCGAGAAGAACTGCAGGTAAACACGAGTTACTTTTACCGAGATTCAGTAATTTCAAGCATCACTCTAAAGACTTGTTTGCAGTTGGAGTGTTCGGAATGCGGGAGGACGGCGTAGGTTATCTTCAATCAGAATGATTCCCAACAGTCAGTAATAAAATGATATCTATTAAATATGAAGATACATTCAACTTAAATAGTGGTACCTATTATGAAATATCCAACACATTTAGACGTTTTCAATTACACTACTGGGCATTAATATTGCTATACCAAGAAGAAATGCAGATGATAAACGGGTATTCATTGGACAAATATATTATACTACAACTGACATGTGATTACATTTCCACGCATTTTGGATGCATGGATGCTGAGAAATCAGTACCCATAACAACCACCTCTGGCCGTAATAACGGCCTTGATACGCCTGGGCATTGAGTCAAACAGAGCTTGGATGGGGTGTAGAGGTACAGCTGCCCATGCAGCTTCAACACGATACCACAGTTCATCAAGAGTAGTGGCTGGCGTATTGTGATAAGTCAGTTGGTCGGCCACCATTGACCAGACGTTTTGAATTGGTGAGAGATCTGGAGGATGTTCTGGCCAGGGCAGCAGAAGAACATTTTCTGTATTCAGAAAGGCCCGTACAGGATCTGCAACATGCGGTCCTGTGTTATCCTACTGAAATGTAGGGTATCGCGGGGATTGAATGAAGGGCAGAGCCACGGGTAGTAGCACATCTGAAATGTAATGTCCACTGTTGAAAGTGCCGTCAATGTGAACAAGAGGTACCCGAGACGTGTAACCAATGGCACCCAATACCACCGCGCCAGGTGATACACCAGTATGGGGATGACGAATACACGTTTCGAATATGCGTTCACCGCGATGTCGACAAACACGGATACGTCATGATGATGCTGTAAACAGAATATGGATTCATCCAAAATTATGACGTTTTGCCATTCGTGCACCCAGGTTCGTCGTTGAGTACACCATCGCAGGCGCTCCCCTCTGCCATGCAGCGGAGGCATGGTCTCCGAGCTGACAGTCCATGCTGCTGCAAACGTCGTCGAACTGTTCGTGCAGATAGTTGTTGTGTTGCAAACGTCCCCATCTGCTGACTCAGGGATCGAGACGTGGCTGCACGATCCGTTACAGCCATGCTGATAAGATGCCTGTCATCTCGACGGCTAGTGATACGAGGCCGTTGGGATCCAGCACGGCGTTCCGTATTACCCTCCCGAACCCACCGATTCCATATTCTGCTAACAGTCATTGGATCTCGACCAACGCGAGCAGCAATCTCGCGATACGATAAACCGCAATTGCGATAGGCTACAATCCGACCTTTATCAAAGTCGGAAACGTGATGGTACGCATTTCTCCTCCTTACACGAGGCATCACAACAACGTTTCACCAGGCACCGTCGGTCAACTTTTGTTTGTGTATGAGAAATTGGTTGGAAACTTTCCTCATGTCAGCACGTTTTAGGTGTCGCCACCGGCGCCAACCTTGTGTGAATGCTCTGAAAAGCATATCACAGCATCTTCTTCCTGTCGGTTAAAATTTTGCGTCTGTAGCACGTCATCTTCGTGGTGTAGCACTTGTAATGGCCAGTAGTGTATTACAAGTCCTCTAAAGTATTAAAGTTCAGACACCGTGCTTCTGAGTGAAGCCTACGTAGAGTACAGAGCTGGCCTACGATGCCTGTTTGTTTTAGTAGGTAACGAATTCCTTGACCATTATTTCGAGGGTAACGAATTAATTATGTCGGATTAACAGTGGCACTGCGCATACATCCAGTGAACATAGCAAGCATCCTCCCACCCATCCAGTTACACGAATACAGGAAAATGAAAAGAGCAGGTCCAGAAATCAATGGTTTCCCAAATACGATGTATGCACTGTAGCCACCTCATTACATGAGGGACAGCCGCCCCCACATCATGTACAAGTCCTAGTTGCACCTAGCTTTCAGGTCTGGCTTATCTTCTGCCAATGGATTCTAAACACGCAATGTCTAATGTGGAATGATCCACATTTCCCTGTTTTAAAGTTATTTAGAGATGAAAGATGCTTTATCCGAAACGGTCCTACGAAAATCCGCAGCACACACGTTTGGGCTTATGAGAATCCACATGCTACCACTTAGACGGTGACAGGTTTCGTTTGCAATTGCTTGATAGGTACACATAACCTACCTGACCATGTTGCTGGTTGTCTGTACTTTCATTTCCAGCAGCACAAGCTAATCGACTGATTTGATGAATTCCGGGAACGCACTGACGATAATTATCAACAGATTCAAAACACCCCTGGGATTTTGATTCGCGTGATATCGATGAAGACATGTGGTAAAACTTACCTTCACATGAGTGGCAGCCATGAGGAGCACTTGTAATGTTTTCGCCCTCAAGCGTATATTTGCAGTTTAGATGCTCAGGAACTTTATAAGTATTCATGTACTCAGTCGTAATATATCATACCAGGGAAAACATTGGTTTCCGGAGCTGTGTTTATCAGGGTTGTTACTTGTTTCATTAACCTCTATTGCTCCTTTCTTTCGTACTTAACGTATAATAATAAGACACCCCGCTTAATAACAACCTTCAATTGCACGTACTTTCATTCAGAAGCTATTTCTAAGATGATGGTAACTGCAAAACTACTTGCACAATTTTGTTCTTTAGTTTTTTTGTTAGTTTTTACCACAGTTGATATCTGCTGGTGGAGTATGTAACGCCAAACTATGTTTAGTAATGTTAGTCTGTTTACTTTCAAAATGTGTGTGAGGCTGAGGCGATTCAAACAAAGACTTGAGAATAAATGCTCCTATATGCATTTGTAGTATTCCAAAGCACAGAGGACGCATCTGTCCCGCTTCATGTGCGCGCTCTTGTACTCTAAGGATAAGCAACGAGACCCAGATTGGGCTGTTAGTTTACCCTTCTTCGACCATTTCTGCATTGCAGAGCTCGTGTCCTCTCGTTCTCTGTACAGAGCGACCTGAGGCGTCTTCGAGCACCAGGACCTCCTCTTGCGATTGCCGGTTCTTCATAGCGAGATAATCTTCCATTTCGTTATTTGAAATTCAGATTTCTTTGACGACATTGGAAGCGTCTACGCCACGTGAGCAATGTGTCATAAGATGAAGAATTGTTGTCGTACATTTCGTTGCGGTTCGCACTGAGACGGTACCATGTAGAAGCAACCCGCATAGGCGGAGAGCATAGAAACATATCGTAAGGACCTAACTGGTTCACGCTTGGGCGACTGCGATACGGCACCGAAATACCGGGTGATCAAAAAGTCAGTATAAATTTGAAAACTGAATAAATCACGGTATAATGTAGATAGAGCGGTACAAATTGACACACTTGCTTGGAATGACACGGGGTTTTATTAGAACCAAAAAAATACAAACGTTCAAAAAATGTCCGACAGATGGCGCTTCATCTGATCAGAAAACCAATAATTAGCATAACAAAGTAAGACAAAGCAAAGAAGATGTTATTTACAGGAAGTGCTCAATATGTCCACCATCATTCGACAACAATAGCTGTAGTCAAGGAATAATGTTGTGAACAGCACTGTAAAGCATGTCCGGAGTTATGGTGCGGCATTGGCGTCGGATGTTGTTTTTCAGCATCCCTAGAGATGTCGGTCGATCACGATACACTTGCGACTTCAGGTAACTCCAAAGCCAGTAATCGCACAATCTGAGGTCTGGGGACCTGGGAGGCCAAACATGACGAAAGTGGCGGCTGAGCACACGATCATCACTAAACGACGCGCGCAAGACTACTTTCACGCGTCTAGCAATATGGGGTGGAGCGCCATCCTGTGTAAACATCGTACGTTCCAGCAGGTGTTTATCAGCCAGGCTGGGGATGATGCGATTCTGTAACATATCGGTGTACCTCTCACCCGTCACGGTAGCAGTTTTGCTGTTCAGCGCCATCTGTTGGACATATTGTGAACATTTTTTCGTTCTAATAAAACCCCATGTCATTCTAAGCATGTGTGACAATTTTTATCTCTGTATCTACATTATTCCGTAGTTTACTAAGTTTTCAAATTGATATTGACTTTTTGATCACCCTGTATATCTCTATTGTATCGCCCAACGCAACACAGTGTGCTAGTCGCTCCAGGCAACTCGTATCATACGATACGCGGGTAATGAAAATTTCGTAGTCTGATTTGCTGAAAAAACTGTTTCATGTTGATGAAGCAAAGGTACATCCATCTCTCTGGTTACTTTATGAGTAAAGCCTTGTGGCGCAAAAAAATAAACACGATGTTTTGGGTTCCGTTGTGCACTCTTTTTTGTTCGATTTTGAGGAAACTATTCTGTAAACAAATTATTCTTCTGCTTCTTATAGTGACACATCACAGCGTGACAATGAACTGGTTTTCTTTTCGTTATTACCCATAGTTATTGCGATATTTCAAAGTAAAGAACAGCACCACGTGTATTTTGAAAACCTTGCGGTGGAAAGTGTAGTCGCTGGCCAGTTTACGTTTGGTGCATTTCGCCGTACATACTGCTGCGTAAGAAATGTTACTAACATATATAAATTGTTCTTAACGCTGGAAGGAAGGCCGCACCTCTTTCTAGTCTTCGAGTAAATATGTCATACATCTTTTCTTTTGGCGTTTGGCTACAACGCCCCCACACTCGCGCCGCGCTCTGCGGGTCTGTTTCCTGCTGCTGCAGAAGATACAAGCCGAAGCAGTCATTTGCGTGTCTGCTTACAACTAGGAAGAAACGTCTTTACCTGTGAATTTCTTTCTGAACAGCATATGGTCAGCATGTCGCTCACACTCGATGACTGTTCGAGGATGACATCTTTCATACAGCTTGCTGTGACAAGCCTATGCCTTTGGGATTACGCTGTGAAATCGTTTTCGAGGACAGACGTCACCAGTTTGGCGAGGAGTTAATGAAAGAAACAGGTAAGAATTTACTGTAGAATCTGTACCATCGTTTTTACCTCATTATTTTCGTTATTGCTACGACACTGGTCAGTGATTGTAAAGTGTTAATCATATTCTAAAAATTACTTCATTCGAAACTGAAATAGATAAGCCCCTGTTTAAGGATCTGGATAGGATCGTAATATACACATACATACACACACACACACACACACACACACACACACACACACACACACACACACACACACACACGCACACACATGTGGTCTTCAACCCAAAGACTGCTTTGATGCAGCTCCTCTATCATAAGCAATCCTTTACATCTCCGTGTAACTACTGTAGTTTACATCTCTCCGAATCTTCTTGCTGGATCCATCTCATCCTCTCCCTCTACGATTTTTACTCCCTGATGTGTCTTACCAACCGAACCCTGCTTCTTATCAGGCTGTGCTACAAAATCTTTTCTCTCCGGTTCAATTCAGTATTCCTCCTTAGTTACGTGACCTACCTATCTGATCTTCAACATTCCCCTATACAGGGTGAAAAGTATTTAAACCGACAAGCTTTGGGAGGTTGTAGGGGACATCAAAACAAATATTTTTCCGTAATGTAATTTTTCCTATGAGGATTATTTAAACCGGTGGAGGCCGTTTTACGCTCTTCAGTTGTTAGAGGTCGTATTACAATCTTCAGTTGTTAGAGGGCGTATTAACCTCTTCTGTTGTAGGCAACTGCTGTCCACCAGTGTAGTAGTGCATTGTCTCTGTTTACTAATGGAGCGATACACATGCAGTGAGTACACTGATATGGTTGGTGCGTACTACGTAGCGCACCACAACGGACGAGCTGCACAGCGGGTTTATCAACAACAATATCCTAATCGCCGTATCCCGCATCATACGACATTTGCTGCTGTGTACCAATGTCTGCGTGAGACCGGATCATTTAGAAGATTATCTGGACAGGGACACCGTCGCACAGTAAGAACGTTGCGATTTGAGGAAGCTGTCTTGCAGCATGTGGAGCGGGATCCTTCAATCAGCACTCGCAACCGTCTCCATGAAGCTGGGCTACGGTCCCGCACACCGTTAGGCCTTCTTCCGCTCACGCCCCAACATCGTGCAGCCCGCCTCCAGTGGTGTCGCGACAGGCGTGAATGGAGGGACGAATGGAGACGTGTCGTCTTCAGCGATGAGAGTCGCTTCTGCCTTGGTGCCAATGATGGTCGTATGCGTGTTTGGCGCCGTGCAGGTGAGCGCCAGAATCAGGACTGCATACGACCGAGGCACACAGGGCCAACACCCGGCATCATGGTGTGGGGAGCGATCTCCTACACTGGCCGTACACCTCTGGTGATCGTCGAGGGGACACTGAATAGTGCACGGTACACCCAAACCGTCATCGAACCCATCGTTCTACCATTCCTAGACCGGCAAGGGAACTTGCTGTTCCAACAGGACAATGCACGTCCGCATGTATCCCGTGCCACCGAACGTGCTCTAGAAGGTGTAAGTCAACTACCCTGGCCAGCAAGATCTCCGGATCTGTCCCCCATTGAGCATGTTTGGGACTGGATGAAGCGTCGTCTCACGCGGTCTGCACGTCCAGCACGAACGGTGGTCCAACTGAGGCGCCAGGTGGAAATGGCATGGCAAGCCGTTCCACAGGACTACATCCAGCATCTCTACGATCGTCTCCATGGGAGAATAGCAGCCTGCATTGCTGCGAAAGGCGGATATACACTGAACTAATGCCGACATTGTGCATGCTCTGTTGCCTGTATCTATGTGCCTGTGGTTCTGTCAGTGTGATCATGTGATGTATCTGACCCCAGGAATGTGTCAATAAAGTTTCCCCTTCCTGGGACAATGAATTCACGGTGTTCTTATTTCAATTTCCAGGAGTGTATCAGGGCCATGACGCAGCATTGCTGACGTCCAAAATTTACCAGGTTAACTTGACTGTCAATTATTGAACAGTACCGCATATGGTATCGCCTCAGTGAGGACCGCGCCTTCCACCACCTCAGCGGACTTCAATGCTAGATGTTTATAATAGCTTCAACAACGAAACTTTGTCTCGAGACATGGCAGAAAAATTAAAGGGATTGTGGTCGCATGCTAGCGGCAAGACACACTTATTCTCTGCGCCATAGCAATGGAAACACTACCGATGGCAGCGCTGCTGAAGCAGAGTTACTATACACAGCCTTCCGAAATTCCTTCACCAAAGAAGACGAATCAAGAACTGCTGCCAACATGAGTAAGTTGGAAGTAGATATCCTCGGAGTAGTGAAGCAACTTAAATCACTTAATAAAAGCAAGTCTCCTGGTCCAGACTGTATACCAAATAGGTTCCTTATGCTGATGCATTAGCTCCATACTTAACAATCATAGACAACAGCTCGCTCGACTTCAGATCCGTACCCAAAGACTGGAAAGTTGCCCAGGTCACACCAATATTCAACAAAGGAAGTAGCAGTAATCCACTAAATTATAGGCTCATACCATTAACGTCGATATATAGCAGGAGTTCGTAACATATATTGCGTTCGAACATTATGAATTACCTCGAAGTAAACGGTCAATTGACATATAGTCAATACGTATTTAGAAAATGTGTGATCTGTTGACTCAGCAAGACAAGAACATGTGCGTCAACAGCGCCGGTAAGCAGCCACAAAGACAGCCAATGCGGGCATGATGACACTAGAGAGCCCGCGTTCCTAACGGAAGAGTCTGCCCAGAGCAGAGGCAAGCAGCAAGAAGTTTCCAGAGCGAAGTTTTCATTCTGCAGCAGAAAGTGCGCTTATATAATAATTCCTGGTAGATTAAAGCTTTTGCACCGAAACTCGAACTTGGGACCTTTGTCTCTGGCGGGCAAGTGCTCTACCAACTGAAAGCCCAAGCATGACTCACGAACCGTCCTCAGAGCTTTACTTCCGGTAGAGCGCCATCTCGTACCTCTCAACTTTTGGGAGGTCTTCCGGAGGTTCCGTAAAGAACTGGGAACTGAGGGGACATTGGGAAGTCACACTCGGGGCCAGGAGGTATTCCGACGGTTGGTAGAAACACATTTGGTGACTGCAATCTTCAGACGGAGTTCACACACATCCGTGCGTGGCAAGACATTGCATGCAGTCCATGTTCCAGTGGAGAGGAAATGTGGTAAGAGCTTGTGGTGAAGACGAAGGGGAGATGACAGTGGTTCTGAAAGCGTTGGTGCATTTGTATAATATAATGCGATCTTATTTCAGAATTGCACTAAGTAATTAGTGGCTCAGTAATGATTCAGACACTGTGGGATTTCACATGTGATATCCTTCACCCAACGGCAGATTGAAGCAATCATCATATCCTCAGCGGAAACGTATATATGTTCTTTTTCTTTGAATTACAAATCATTCAACCCATCCCCTTCTGTATCTAAACCTTGCGTGCTCTGTTGTACTACTGTCGCATCTAACTGAGTCTGTTTAAAGATTTTATGTTTTAATTTTCCTTTATATCTGATTGATTAGAATTAATACTGTGCTATTATCAGATTATGTTTGTTATTCTCGCACCTGTTATTATAATAACTGTAAGCTCTTTACTCATACGAAGTGTTGAGTGCTATTGACAAGGGATTTCATATTGATTCCGTACAAATATTTCTAGATTTCTCGAAGGCTTTGGACACTGTGCCTCACAAAAGGCTTGTGGCCAAATTGCGTGCTTAAGGAATGTCATCTCAGTTATGCGATTTGCTGTCAGAGAGGTCAAAGTTCATGGTAACTGACAGAAAGTCATTGAGTAAAACAGATGTGGTTTCTGGCGTTCCCCAAGGTAGTGTTATAGGCCCTTATGTTCCTTATCTAGATAAACGGTTTATGAGACTATCTGATCAGTTGTATTAGGTTTTTTGCAGAGGGTACTGTCGTTTGTTGGCTTTTAAGTCATCAGAAGATCGAAACAATTTGGAAAAGATATCTGTATTGTGCGAATTGGCAGTTGACCCTAAATAACGAAAAGTATGAGGTAATCCACATAAGTACTAAAAGGAATCCGTTAAACTTCGGATACACGATAAATCAGTCACATCTAAAGGCCGTAAATACGACTAAATGCCTAGGAATCACAATTACAAAAAACTAAAACTGGAAAGAACACATACAAAATGTTGTGGGGATGGAAAACCAAAAACAGCGTTTTACTGGCAGAACACTTAAAAAAAAATGCAACAGATCTACTAAAGAGACTGCCTACACTACGCTTGTCAGTCCTCTTTTAGAATACTGTTGCGCGGTGTGGAATCCTTACCAGATAGGACTGACTGAGTACATCGAGAGCGTTCAAAGAAGAGCAACACGTTTTGCCTTATCGCGAAGTAAGGGAGAGAATAGCGCTGACATGATGCGATATTTGGGGTAGACATCATTAAAACAAAGTGTTTTCCGCTGCGACGGAACCTTCTCTCTCGAAATTTCGATCACCAGCTTTCTCCTCGGAATGCGAAAATGTTTTGCTGACGCCGACCTACATAGCGAGAACGATATCACAATAAGATAAGGGAAATAAGAGCTCGCACGGAAGATATAGGTGTTCGTTTTTTCCGCTCGCTGTTCGAGAGTGGAATAATAGAGAATTATTGTGAAAGTGGTTCAATGAACCCTCTGCCAGGCACTTAAGTGTGATTTGCAGAATATCCATCTAAGCAGATGTAGATAGACTGTTGTAGGGTTAGCTTTCAAATTCAGGAAACCAATTATCTCACGGTACTGTGACACAGAGGTTCCAGTATGGAGCCGAATTGCAGCCATGAATCTTCAAACAAACAAAAATTAATCACGTATCTTTGTATTTCCGAGTAGATGGTTAAAACTTTCTGACGGGATACTTGGCCCTTAGAATAGCTGTCATCGACGACCATAGGAGCTATATCTGCTTATGTGCTCCACGACCCACTGTTCGGCGGAGAATACTTTGTAACGTTATTCGCAAAGACTGACAGTCTGCATACCCCTGTAGATTAGCAAATATACCTCAGGTTGTTTTTTTTTTTTTTCAATTTGTGTTCATGTCATGCAGAGGTTGCGCATCTGATGATTGAAAATAATTTGTATACTGGTGTACACACCACGTACAGTTCATAAATGTTCGGAACCTATTAAGTATCGTGCGGCAACACATTGGCAGAAAACGGGCAGTTCACAAACAAATTAACGTGAGTGCAAGCAAGGTAAACCATCACTTCTAAGAAGCAAGGATTTAACAAAATATACTTTATAATATCCATTGAATGGACAAATAGTATTGAAAATCCATGTTCAAATGCTTTCAGTGAAGCATAAGATGGTCTTGCAAAAACGTTCAATATGGTGCTCTTCAGACAGTCGAGCGTGCAAAATAATATGAGTCATCATTCTCGTGTTGATATCATACTTTTAATTTATCAACATAATAATACACTTCAAGATAAAAGTATTTTTGCACATAGGCTAAATGCACAAACTTGTACGAAAACAACAACAGCGTAACTATCACAATGACAGTCATAAAATGCAACACTAAACTGTTGCAATTATTTAAATGATGCGACACGATAATTTACGTTACAAATGTGGAATGTATCGTATTTTTAAAGAAGTAAACTGTAAAAGAAATTAAAGTATACAGAGTGGTTATAATTGAACTTCCGGAACTTGAGCCAGCGTAGATGGAAAATTAGTTACCATACGAATATTTTATTGACTTGTTTATTTACTGTTTAATTTTAGTTTGTTATCTGCACAAAAGAACAGACCGAATGTTGCACGTAAACTGGCATGAATTAAGCACATAATATTATAACATAATTTCAAATGAGTCGGTTATAACTAAACATTATACTATTTAAGAAACACTATACTATTTAAGATGGGAAAACCGACATAGAGAAACTACGTTAAAACAAAATAATAATAATATAGAAGCCCAACTTTATAGGAATGACAATCAGGCTATGCATTGCTTGATTAGCGTTTGTTAGTAGAGTTAGTGTCATCAGTCTGCATTACAGTGGCAGACAGTCAGCATGGATATGGACATGGTGGGCTGGGCTTTACTCGAAAACCGGTTTTTTATAAGAAAAACAGCAATAGTGGTGCTGCTGTTCGTGAGTATCCACCCCTTAACGGAATACCAAGAGGTCCTCTTTCCGCACAGGGGTTGAAGAACATGACTCGGAAGTTCAAATGAAACTGGGAGAGCCCGAAGACCACTTGCACCACAGATTGTTGAAGAAGTTACTCTTGCCGTTGCTGAGAGTGCTGGACGCAATGTGCGATCATCAAGCAGTGAGCGATATGTGTTACGACAGATGAACATCCCATGGTCCACCGTTCGAAAAGTAGGGCGAACAATTGTGAAATGGTTTCTCTAGTGCAGTTCCAGGCTGTCGTAGATCAGATGGTTGTCACGCTGAGCAACGTTTGTAACGTGGAAAGTAAAAACGATACGGAATTAACAAAAGTTATCCTGTCATGTGGAAATCAAACGAGTTGCTTCTAGTGGTTTATTCGTTGCTTTCCTTCCACACGTCCTTAAACATGTTTCTGCAAAGTTTCATTTTCCTACGATCACTCGTTTCTCATGAGTTCCTCACAAGCTGGTCGCTATCTTACGACATTAATGACGTGGTACTGTATTTATTACACCTTTATAAATAGCTCTCCTGGATCATTTAATGTAACGTCAAAGATTTTTATTCATTTAGTGTCAGAAATATACGTAGGTGCACAGTTGGCATGTCATATAGTCTTTGACCAAAAATTGGGCCACTTGCAGTCGATTTTCTGTCGCATGATAGAGGTCTTCCGGAATACAGGAAGCAGGACACAGTTGGCACCGAAGGATGTGCTGGACAGTCTGGACTTCTCCACAATCATATTCAATGTTGTTTCCTGTACTTTAGACCCATCTTGTCACACTAATCCTTGACCTACCCACTCCTGATCTCAGACTATTCAAAAATTTTCAGGACATTCATTCTTCGTCATGTCTTGGAGGCAGAGTTTCAGAAAGGGAAGTCTTCACCTTCCGAAGTTGTACGCTGACATTTTCACCAGCGGTAGTAAGTACCTTTGATGTTATAAGGAAAATGTGCTTTGACTTCAATCGCTGCGAATACAGTTTGTGCCCATACAGGGGATGTGTTTGTTCTTGTTCCACTTTCTTTCGTTCTTTATTCGCTATAATTTTTCTTCGAATAGTAGTTTGTGCTACTCCTGCAATATGGTAAATCCATTCGACAGGAGTGGCTTTCAGACGACATAACTCTATCTGAGTCGTTGAACTACGCCTGCCTATTTAGCATGTGATGAATTATACCAAACAAGACAAGCGCACTCTACTGCAGAATAGGTTAATGTACCTGCAGAGGTTTCAGGTTGACTGTCCAACTGTGATATGGCCAGTTTCCTTAACAAGTTATTCCTGCTGGAAACTGCGAACTTGCAATTCATGCAGTGCCTCTTGAAAGTAAGATGGTTCAAATGGCTCTGAGCACTATGGGACTCAACTGCTGTGGTCATTAGTCCCCTAGAACTTAGAACTACTTAAACCTAACTAACCTAAGGATATCACACACATCCATGCCCGAGGCAGGATTCGAACCTGCGACCGTAGCAGTCGCACGGTTCCGGACTGCGCGCCTAGAACCGCGAGACCACCGCGGCCGGCTTGAAAGTAAAAGATCTGTCCAGTGTTACTCCTAGGTATTCTGGAGTGTAGCAATGTTGTAGCTCAACTACTGACCATACTATCTCCCGGGTTCGATTCCCGTCGGGGTCAGGGATTTTCTCTGCCTGGTGATGGCTGGGTGTTGTGTGTTGTTCTTAGGTTAGTTAAGTTTAAGTAGTTCTAAGTTCTAGGGGACTGATGACCATAGATGTTAAGTCCCATAGTGCTCAGAGCCATTTGAACCATCTGAACCATACTATCATCAACTTACGAGTAGCTTCTCTATTTCTCAAATTAAAAGCACGCACTTGAGCCTTTGAGAGATTTGATTTCAGCTGATTTGTGCTATAGTATCTTGATACATCTTCAAGGGCGTTAGTAAGGGTGTTCTCCCCTGATTCATAATCTGAGCTCTGAGCGGCAAGAGCAAAGTCATCAGCATACAAGAAACTCCTGGTGTTGGGGGCTCAAGGGTCGTTTGGATACATGGTAAATAGGACTGGAACCCTTACGCTTTCTTGGGTAGAACCGCTTTTCTTAGTCACCATCGATTGCGCTGCCCTTGGAAAGTCAACGTCAAACGTGAATACGGCCTGTATTCTCATCTCTGATAATGAGGCAAACGAGAACAATGATTGAATACTACATTAATATAAACACAGCCGACTGATGTTTGCTCTACCCACAACATTATCCATGTGATCATTCCAATTTAGGTTATTTGAAATTGTGACCCCTAAGTATTTAGTTGAATTTACTGCCCTAAGATTTGTGTGACTTATGGCGTAATCCAGGTTTAGTGGATTTCTTTTAGTACTCATGTGAATAACGTCACACTTTTCTTTATTCAGCGGCAATTGCAACTTCTCGCACCATACAGATATCTTATCTAAATCACTTTTCAATTCGTTTTGCTCATCTGATGACTTTACAAGACGGTAAATGACAGCATCATCTACAAAAATCTAATCCGGCTACTCAGATTTTCTCCCTATGTCGTTAATATAGATCAGGAACAATAGAGGGCCCATAACACTTCCTTGGGGAACGCCGGATATTACTTCTGTTTTACTCGATGCCTTTCCGTCTGTTACTACGAACTGTGGCCTTTCTGACAGGAAATCACGAATCAGTCGCACTATTGAGGCGATATTCCATAGGCACGCAGTTTGGTTTAAAGAAATGGTATCGAAAGCCTTCTGGAAATCTAAAAATACGAAATCAATTTGACATTCCCTGTCGATAGCACTCATTACTTCACGAATATAAAGAGCTAGTTGTGTTTCACAAGAACGATGTTTTCTGAATCCGTGCTGGCTACGTGTCAATTAGTCGTTTTCTTGTAATTCATAATGTTCGAACACAGCATATGTTCCACAATCCTACTGCAATAATCCTACTGCAGTAATATGGGCCTGTAATTCAACGAATTAGTCCTATTTTCCTTTTTGGGTATTGGTGTGACATGAGCAATTTTCCAGTCTTTAGGTACGGATCTTCTGTGTGCGAGCTGTTGTATATAATTGCTAAATATTGATCAATTGTATCAGCACACTCTGAAAGGAACCTGACTGGTATACAATATGGACTGGAGGCCTTAGCTTTATTAAGTGTTTTAAGCTGCTTTCCTACACCGAGTACTTCTGTGTTCCTTATCTTAGCAGTTGTTCTTGATTGGAATTCAGGAATTCATAGGACCGTTGCTATTCACAATATACATAAATGACCTGGTGGATGACATTGGAAGTTCACTGAGGCTTTTTGCAGATGATGCTGTGGTGTATCGAGAGGTTGCAACAATGGAAAATTGTACTGAAATGTAGTAGGATCTGCAACGAATTGACGCATGGTGCACGGTATGGCAATTGAATCTCAATGTAGACAAGTGTAATGTGATGCGACTACATAGAAAGATAGATCTCTTATCATTTAGCTACAAAATAGCAGGTCAGCAACTGGAAGCAGTTAATTCCATAAATTATCTGGGAGTACGCATTAGGAGTGATTTAAAATGGAATGATCATATAAAGTTGATCGTCGGTAAAGCAGATGCCAGACTGAGATTCATTGGAAGAATCCTAAGAAAATGCAATCCGACAACAAAGGAAGTAGGTTACAGTACGCTTGTTCGCCCACTGCTTGAATACTGCTCAGCAGTCTGGGACCCGCACCAGATAGGGTTGATAGAAGAGATAGAGAAGATCCAACGGAGAGCAGCGCGCTTCGTTACAGGATCATTTAGTAATCGCGAAAGCGTTACGGAGATGATAGATAAACTCCAGTGGAAGACTCTGCAGGAGAGACGCTCAGTAGCCCGGTACGGGCTTTTGTTAAAGTTTCGAGAACATACCTTCACCGAAGAGTCAAGCAGTATATTGCTCCCTCCTACGTATATCTCGCGAAGAGACCATGAGGATAAAATCAGAGAGATTAGAGCCCACACAGAAGCATACCGACAATCCTTCTTTCCACGTACAACACGAGACTGGAACAGAAGGGAGAACCGATAGAGGTACTCAGGGTACCCTCCGCCACACACCGTCAGGTGGCTTGCGTAGTATGGATAAAAAAAATATTTACTTCGTTTTCTTTGGTTAAGGAGGTTTGGAAAACCGTGTTTAATAACTCTGCTTTAGTGGCACTGTTATTAGTGACTTCACTGTTGTTGTCGCAGAGTGAAGGTTTTGATTGCTTCTTGCCACTGATGTGTGAGTTAATTGTTGGGTGTTATTACCGGCCACCAGGTTCCACCGTGACAGTTCTAGAATCATTCAAAGGTAGTCTACACTCTGCATCGCAGAAGTACCCGGATCATGCTATATTTGTCGGATGCGACTTCAACCTGCCTAGTATAGACTGGGATGGATTCATTATAGGTGGTACAGACAAGCCGTCGTGTGAATTACTTTTGAACACATTATCCAAAACCTTTAGCAGCTAAACCGACAGCCAACGCGTAATGGAAATATTTTAGTTGGCAGCCACGAACAGACCAGACCTCATCGACGGTGTCAGTGTTGATACAGGGATTAGTGATCATGATGTTGTCATTACGACTATGGTTACGGAAGTTAAAAAGTCGGTCAAGAAGGCTAGGAGAGTATTCTTACTAGAAAGAGCAGATAAGCAGTTGTTAGCATCCCACTTAGTAAATGAATCGACTTCATTTAATCATACAGTGCAGGCTTTCACGGCCGGAATAGTCTTCAGTTAAAACTTCCGGGCTGAGAGGCCGTGGTCGATGTATAAAATTTCCACCTGACGTTTCGTCTCCAGCTGCGGGAGACATCTTCCGAGGTCGTCCGGCTACTGCCACTGAGGCTCCAGGTACTCTCGCATTTATAGAGCGCATAGAGGGCACCACCATTCGTCACGTGATGCCGACAGAATGCCTATCTTTGGAGGCGTCATTATTCTCGATTAAGAGTAATCGATTTTCATTCTTCTTGCGCAACGTCGACATCCATATTTTGTCCAATTTTAAAACTTCCTCTTTTCTATTAAAATTGTTGTGGTGTTTGTGGATCTCTATTGCTTCCCTATACATGCGTGCATGATAATGGGATGTTCGTGCTAGAACGCTAGTCTCATTAAATTTGATTTCGTGGTTCCCATCTCGAAAAACATGCTCAGCTACGGCCGATTTTTCGATGTGTCCTAAGCGACAGTTTCTCTTATGTTCGGCTAAGCGGGTGTTTACACTTCTTTTTGTTGTTCCAATGTATACTTGTCCACAACTGCATGGAATTTTGTATACCCCAGGTGTTGCTAGGGGGTGTCGAGCGTCTTTTGCAGTTCTTAAATATTCCTTAATCTTCTTGGTGGGTCTGAAGATAGTTTCGATCCCATGTTTAGCCAAAACTTTGCCGATGCGGTCCGTGACTTTATTAATGAACGGTAAGAAAACTATTCCAATAGGTGACCGTTGTTGCTCTGGAATTCTGGCTTCTTTTCTTCTTTGATGGAGGGCTCGATCAATTTCCTTGCTGGTATATCCGTTTTTCATGAAGGCCGAACGTAAGTGATATAATTCGTCTTGCAAGTAAGCCGGCTCGCAGATTTTGTTGGCTCTGTCCACCAAGGTTTTCATGACACCTCTCTTTTGCCTAGGATGATGGTTTGATTCCTTGTGGAGGTATCGATCCGTGTTAGTGTTCTTTCTATATACCTTGTGGCCCAGCGTCCCATCCACCCGTTTAATTACCGACACATCCAGGAAATTGAGTTGACCGTTGCTCTCTTTCTCCATCGTAAACTGTATCTTCGGGTTAATACTGTTCAGGTGCACCAAGAAGACATCCAGCTCTTCTTCACCATGAGTCCACACTACAAATGTGTCATCAACATAGCGGTACCATTTAGCTGGCTTCTTACTGGCAGTCTGCAGCGCTCGCTGTTCGAAGATCTCCATAAATAAATTGGCAACTGCTGGGCTGAGAGGGCTTCCCATTGCCACCCCGTCGATCTGTTCGTAAAACTCGTTGTTGTACTGGAAATAAGTTGTCGTCAGGCAGTGTCTAAATAAAGCCACTAAGTCAGTCGGGAAAATATCTGCTATATATGAAATAGCTTCGTTTACAGGCACCATGGTGAACAATGACACTACATCGAAGCTCACAAGAATATCACTTGAGCTAACGTTAATCTCCCTCAGTTTTTCAATAAAATGTGCCGAGTTTTTAATATAACTGTCTGTTCTGCCAATGTATGGTTGCAGCAAGCAGGCGAGATATCTGGCCACCTCTTGTGTTGGAGATCCTATAGCACTCACAATCGGTCTTAACGGTACCTGTGCTTTATGTACCTTCGGGAGTCCATATAGCCTGGGCGGATAAGCTTCCGTTTTGCAGAGTTGTTTTTTATCATCCGAAGAAAGAGAAGATTGTTTTACCAGTTGATTGGTAGTTCTCAAAATTTTGTTTGTAGGATCCTTCTGAAGCTTTTTATACGTAGTGGGATCCAAAAGGTCACTAATCTTCTTGTGATAATCTTCGGTGTTCAACAAAACCGTAGCATTTCCTTTATCAGCTGCAAGTACTATAATGCTCTTGTCCGCATTGATCTCCCTCAATGCCCTCCTTTCCGGTTGGGACAAATTGCTGGTAGGTGGTTTCGCTTGGCGTAATATTCTGGCTGTTTCAGTCCTGATTTCATCCGCGGAATGCGATGATAACAAACGGATTCCCGCCTCCACATTTGCTATAATGTCCTCCGTCGGAACCTTTAGTGGCGTGACTGCAAAGTTGCCTCCTTTCGATAGAACTGAATGTTCCTCTTTTGTTAATTCTCTCCCAGACATGTTAATCACAGTTCGAGAGTTGCCAGCGACTGATATTTCACTCCTACCTTTATGTAGGCCATCGAATTTCCTCTTCTGCCTGTTAGTTGCCATTTCTGCACTGAGCTCCATAGTCCTGAACGTTAGACAGTCTACCTTATTCCAGTCATAACACTGCATTATGTTACTGATATACAAATGGAGATATAAAAGCTTACTGCTAGTTGCCGCTAGTTCCCGCCGCGTCTGGTGAATTCGTTCCCGTAGCATCGCTAGTTCCATGCGGTTGTAAATACGATTCGCTTGCGCCGAGTGAAACATTCTCCTCGCCTTCAGAAACTTCGGCACTGTCGCGGTGTCCCGGCAGCGTAGCAGGAAAGTAAGAGTACACAGTTGTTGTGCTTTCCTCTTGCGCAGTCCCTCCAGTGACCGAACCGAAACTGACATTTCCTCCCCGTAGAGGCGTTTAATCATACAGTGCAGGCTTTCACGGCCGGAATAGTCTTCAGTTAAAACTTCCGGGCTGAGAGGCCGTGGTCGATGTATAAAATTTCCACCTGACGTTTCGTCTCCAGCTGCGGGAGACATCTTCCGAGGTCGTCCGGCTACTGCCACTGAGGCTCCAGGTACTCTCGCATTTATAGAGCGCATAGAGGGCACCACCATTCGTCACGTGATGCCGACAGAATGCCTATCTTTGGAGGCGTCATTATTCTCGATTAAGAGTAATCGATTTTCATTCTTCTTGCGCAACGTCGACATCCATATTTTGTCCAATTTTAAAACTTCCTCTTTTCTATTAAAATTGTTGTGGTGTTTGTGGATCTCTATTGCTTCCCTATACATGCGTGCATGATAATGGGATGTTCGTGCTAGAACGCTAGTCTCATTAAATTTGATTTCGTGGTTCCCATCTCGAAAAACATGCTCAGCTACGGCCGATTTTTCGATGTGTCCTAAGCGACAGTTTCTCTTATGTTCGGCTAAGCGGGTGTTTACACTTCTTTTTGTTGTTCCAATGTATACTTGTCCACAACTGCATGGAATTTTGTATACCCCAGGTGTTGCTAGGGGGTGTCGAGCGTCTTTTGCAGTTCTTAAATATTCCTTAATCTTCTTGGTGGGTCTGAAGATAGTTTCGATCCCATGTTTAGCCAAAACTTTGCCGATGCGGTCCGTGACTTTATTAATGAACGGTAAGAAAACTATTCCAATAGGTGACCGTTGTTGCTCTGGAATTCTGGCTTCTTTTCTTCTTTGATGGAGGGCTCGATCAATTTCCTTGCTGGTATATCCGTTTTTCATGAAGGCCGAACGTAAGTGATATAATTCGTCTTGCAAGTAAGCCGGCTCGCAGATTTTGTTGGCTCTGTCCACCAAGGTTTTCATGACACCTCTCTTTTGCCTAGGATGATGGTTTGATTCCTTGTGGAGGTATCGATCCGTGTTAGTGTTCTTTCTATATACCTTGTGGCCCAGCGTCCCATCCACCCGTTTAATTACCGACACATCCAGGAAATTGAGTTGACCGTTGCTCTCTTTCTCCATCGTAAACTGTATCTTCGGGTTAATACTGTTCAGGTGCACCAAGAAGACATCCAGCTCTTCTTCACCATGAGTCCACACTACAAATGTGTCATCAACATAGCGGTACCATTTAGCTGGCTTCTTACTGGCAGTCTGCAGCGCTCGCTGTTCGAAGATCTCCATAAATAAATTGGCAACTGCTGGGCTGAGAGGGCTTCCCATTGCCACCCCGTCGATCTGTTCGTAAAACTCGTTAAGGAATATTTAAGAACTGCAAAAGACGCTCGACACCCCCTAGCAACACCTGGGGTATACAAAATTCCATGCAGTTGTGGACAAGTATACATTGGAACAACAAAAAGAAGTGTAAACACCCGCTTAGCCGAACATAAGAGAAACTGTCGCTTAGGACACATCGAAAAATCGGCCGTAGCTGAGCATGTTTTTCGAGATGGGAACCACGAAATCAAATTTAATGAGACTAGCGTTCTAGCACGAACATCCCATTATCATGCACGCATGTATAGGGAAGCAATAGAGATCCACAAACACCACAACAATTTTAATAGAAAAGAGGAAGTTTTAAAATTGGACAAAATATGGATGTCGACGTTGCGCAAGAAGAATGAAAATCGATTACTCTTAATCGAGAATAATGACGCCTCCAAAGATAGGCATTCTGTCGGCATCACGTGACGAATGGTGGTGCCCTCTATGCGCTCTATAAATGCGAGAGTACCTGGAGCCTCAGTGGCAGTAGCCGGACGACCTCGGAAGATGTCTCCCGCAGCTGGAGACGAAACGTCAGGTGGAAATTTTATACATCGACCACGGCCTCTCAGCCCGGAAGTTTTAACTGACGACTTCATTTACTTCCGCTACGATGGACGTAGAAGAATTATGAGCAGATTTTAAACACATTGTAAATCACGCATTGGACAAGTATGTGCCGAAAAAGTGGGTCACGGCCAGAAAAGACCCACCGTGGTTTAACAGCGCAATTCGGAGAATGCTCAGGAAGCAAAGACAGTTGCACTCGCGGTACAAGAAAGATAGGGAGAAATAGGACAGGCAAAAGTTAGTAGAGATTCGTGTTGCTGTAAAAAGAGCGATGCGCGAAGCATACAACCACTACCACTATCATACCTTAGCAAAATATCTTGCTGAAAGCCCAAGGAAATTCTGGTCTTACGTAAAATCGGTAAGCGGGTCGAAGACTTCCATTCAGTCACTCACTGATCAGTCTGGCCTGGCAATGGAAGAAAGCAAAACTAAAGCTGAAATTTTAAATTTAGCATTCGAGAAATCTTTCACGCAGGAGGATCGTACAATCATACCGCCTTTGAGTCTCGTACAGATTCCCGTATGGAGGACATAGTGATAGACATCCCTGGGGTTGTGAAGCAGCTGAATGGGTTGAAAACAAATCGTCAGGTCCTGATGGGATTCCAATTTGGCTTTACAGAGTACTCTACTGCATAGGCTCCTTACTTAGCTCGCATTTATCGCGAATCTCTTGCCCAGCGTAAAGCCCCAAGCGACTGGAAAAAAGCGCAGGTGACGCCTGTATATAAGAAGGGTAGAAGGACGGATCCTCAAAATTACAGACCAATATCCTTAACATCGCTTTGTTGCAGGATTCTCAAACATATTCTTAGTTCGAATATAATGAATTTCCTTGAGACAGAGAAGTTGCTGTCCATGCATCAGCACGGCTTTAGAAAGCATCGCTCCTGCGAAGCGCAACTCGCCCTTTTTTCACATGATATCTTGCGAACCATGGATGAAGGGTTTCATTCCTTGACTTCCGCAAAGCGTTTGACTCGGTGCCCCACTGCAGACTCCTAACTAAGGTACGAGCATATGGGATTGGTTCCCAAATATGTAACTGTCTCGAAGACTTCTTAAGTAATAGAACCCACTACGTTGTCCTCGATGGTGAGTGTTCATCGGAGGTGAGGGTGTCGTCTGGAGTGCCCCAGGGAACTGTGATAGGACCGCTGTTGTTTTCTATCTATAAAAATGATCTTTTGGATAGCGTCGATAGCAATGTGCGGCTGTTTGCTGATGATGCTATAGTGTACGGGAAGGTGTCGTCGTTGAGTGACTGTAGCAGAATACAAGATGACTTGGAGAGGATTTGTGATTGGTGTAAAGAATGGCAGCTAACTCTAAATATAGATAAATGTAAATTAATGCAGATGTATAGGAAATAGAATCCCGTAATGTTTGAATACTCCAAAAGTGTAGCGCTTGACACAGTCACGTCGATTAAATATTTGGGCGTAACATTGCAGAGCGGTATGAAGTGGGACAAGCATGTAATGGCAGTTGTGGGAAAGGCGGATAGTCGTCTTCGGTTCATTGGTAGAATTTTGGGAAGGTGTGGTTCATCCGTAAAGGAGACCGCTTATAAAACGCTTATACGACCTATTCTTGAGTACTGCTCGAGCGTTTGGGACCCCTATCAGGTCGGATTGAGGGAGGACATAGAAGCAATTCAGAGGCGGGCATCTAGATTCGTTACTGGTAGGTTTGATCATCACGCGAGTGTTACGGAAATACTACAGGAACTCGGGTGGGAGTCTCTAGAAGAAAGGAGGCGTTCTTTTCGTGAATCGCTACTGAGGAATTTTAGAGAAGCAGCATTTGAGGCTGACTGCAGTACAATTTTACTGCCGCCAACTTATATTTCGCGGAAAGACCACAAAGATAAGATAAGAGAGATTAGGGCTCGTACAGAGGCATACAGACAGTCATTTTTCCCTCGTTCTGTTTGGGAGTGGAACAGGCGATAAGATGCTAGTTGTGGTACGAGGTACCCTCCGCCACGCACCATATGGTGGATTGCGGAGTATGTATGTAGATGTGCTTTATGTATGGTCAGAATCTCTTTGGATTTTCTGCCAGATCCCGAGACAGAGTTTCCTTGTGGAAATTATTAAAACCATCTCGCATTGAGGATGCGCTATATTTCGAACTTCTGCAAAACTTTGCCAATCTTGGAGATTTTACGTTGTTTTAAATTTGGCATGAATGTTTCGTTTCTTCTGCAACAGCAATATGACCCGTTTTCTGTACCATGAGGGCCAGTACCATCACTTATTAATTTATATGGTATATATCTCTTAATTGCCGTCACTACTACCTATTTGAAATCATTCCACATCTTTTCTACGGTTACTTGACCAGATCGGAAGGAGTGGAGACTGTCTCTTAAAAAGGCATTAAGAGCATTTTATCAGCTTTTTAAAATAGACATAGTTTGCGTTTCTTTTTGACTGTTGTGGGTGTTACGGTATTCAGCCTAGCAGCAACTGCCTTGTGGTCGCTAATCGCTGTATGCGTCATGATAGTCCCTGTTTGTCCAGGATTACACAGGCCTGCAAAAAAATATTTTTTTTAAAGTTGTTTGAAATTTGATAACTGACTTTTATGTACTTTTCAGCGCTGATTCCACAAATGCAATCCATTTTTTTTATCACGTCAGGTTTTCTCACATAAAGGGAGTATTTTGGGTATAATAACAAAATTTAAGCAATTTATCGCATTTTTTTCTAACGTTATAAAATTTATTTTATTTATAATCATGTTCTAAACTACATTTCCAATAGACTTCCATTTCTCTTTAAGCTCATAAGTCCTTATAGTAACGCTTTCGCTTTCTGTCGAAGCTTCTTTTATTGCTTTTCCGGCTGTGGACTCTTTTTATCATCCAGGAGTAGTCCGCTATCATGTTGACGTTCCATCTTCCTTGACATCTTATTTCCATTTCTTTGATGTCTTGGTGGAATCTTTCGCCCTGCTCTTCACTTACATCGCCAAGGTTTGCTGGGAAGTAGTCAAGATGTGAGTGGAGAAAATGAACTTTAATGCGTCAGGTCTATGAGGAACAGGGCGAAGGGCTGATTGAATGTTAGGCCAAGAAATATCCTTTTCGTTTTTTAAATTGAAACCTTGTACGTTGCAAAAACAAAAATAGCAGTCATCACTATGATTTTTGGGCTACCTCCAAACCACTGGTATTCCAAAACGTAAGGACTGCTTCTTACGTTGAAACCATTGCCTCAGTTCTTCAACACACCCTGAACAAACTTTGCGTGGGACCCAAAGCATATCTTGATCGCCTAACTTTATATCAAAATAGGTGAAATATAGTTTTTCAATAAAATCGGAAATGTTTATTTGTTGCTTTGTAACGGTATAGTTACCAAAATTGTAGCAGAAGCAATCTGGCGAGTTTATACATCCTCTGGTAGCCATTGTCCATTGTCCATAAAACAACTTCACAACACAAGAAAACAGTCACTACTTTAAAGCACAAGTAGCAGCAAAACGTGAACAGCACAGAGTGAAGAGGTACTGTGAACTGAAGGACAATAGCAGAAGCTCACTGATTGGCGATGGCGGGGGAAGGGGCAGCGCGACAGACAGGCACTGACATGAAAAAACTGCTGGTTTCTCCTAATTACTCTTTATTTCACGTATATCTAGTATAAAAACGGGTAAATAACAGTTTATGGAGATCCAAAAAAACAAAATTCAAACACACTAGAGGGCTGAAATATCGAAAAAAGCTAAAACTAGACAAGCATTTTGTGAAATAAGTGTACGTGATGGAATTGTTTCACTGTTTTCCCAAAAGCAGCGTTGTAAATACTATAAAGATAAGTTAATAAATTTGAAACAATTTTCATGTCGCAGACCAGTTATTTATTGCTAAGAAGTGAAGTATGCTTTCGTAACCATTTACCCTTCGAGTGGACTCATAAACTAATTGTTCGAAATAATTTTCTGTGAAAGTATTCAGTACTGTTTCGGACGACGTTTTATGCCTGCCGCCGGCGTTAAACGTGTAATTTTTCCAACATATCGAGGGAAGATTAAAGCCACCACAGACTATAATTGTATGAGTGAGTATCTATTTGAAATGAGATTCAACTTTTCTTTGAACTATTCAGCAACTATATCTTCTGAGTCGGGGGTCGGTAAAGAGATCCAGTTAATAGTTTAGTCCGATTGCCATGTATAACCTCTACCCATACTATTTTGTAGGAACTATCTACTTCAGTTTCACTACAAAGTAAACTACTTCTGACAGCAATAAATACTCCACTACCAACTGTATTTAATCTATCCTTTGTGAATACTGTTACGTCGTTATAAAAAATTTCGGCTGAACTTATTTCCGGCTTTATCCAGCTTTTCATAGTTACAAATGTTTGAACTTAAGTGCGTTGTATTAGGGCTTGGAGCTCTGGTTCTTTCCTAACAAAGCTACGACAATTTACAATTACAGTACCGATCGTTTCAATAACTACCTTACTGTGTTTTACCTGCTCTCTTTTAGACGGTGCCCTTTCTGTGGTTTCCTGAGACCCTCTAACATAAAAAACCGCCCATTCCCTTCCACACAGCTCCCGCTACCCACGTAGCAGCTTCCTGTGTGTAGTGGACTCCTGACCTATTAAGTGGAACTGGGAACCTACCACCCGATGGAGCAAGTCAAGAAACCTGCAGCCTACACGGTCACAGAACCGCCTGAGCCTCTGATTCAGACCCTCCACTCGGCTCTGCGCCACAGTCGCTTCTGTCGACGATGCTGCAGATGCTAAGCTCCGTCTCAAGCAAGGCTGGCAGTCTTTACCATTTCCGCTAACCGCCTGAAACTAGAGAGAATTTCCTGCGATTGAAATCGACACACATCGTCGGTACCAACATGGGCCACCACCTGCAGTTGGCTGCACCATGTACTCTTTATGGCATACAGAAGCACCCTTTCCACATTCGAATGATTCCTCCCGATATGCACAGGGAGTGCACACTGGCTTCTTTCCCTTCCTTGACAGCCATTCTGCGCCTAATGTTGGAGCTCCCAACTACCAGCAAAACCTCTGTGAATTCCCAGACCTTGCTGACCGAAAAGCTTCCTCTGGAACAGAGTGGACGAGTGCATCCATTTCAGGGACCTCGTCAGCCATAGATAATGCCCGAAACCTGTTCGTCAAACGAATCGGGGAGGCCCTACGATTGGCGCCTCGCAAAGTCTTTCGCTGCGTGCCACACTCTGGAATGATCTCCCACTGGACCACGGGTGAGGGGTCAACCTCAGTGCAGGCAGCACCCTTGGCGGCAGTGAACAGATCGGGGGATACGTGGGACGTGCTTGACGTCCCTCGCATACCCGCTTCCGATCCCCCACAACCTTGGCAGCTGCCTCTATCTGTGTGACGGAAGCCAACACAGCGTCGAGCTGTGAGCGAAAGGTCAACAACTCAGCTCGCATCTGCACACAGCAATCACAGTTCCTATCCATTACTGAAGTCTCTCCTGTTTGAGCTCGTAAAAATGTATAATAAACGAACGGTGCTCATTAGGAACAGGAACTCGCGGTGCACTCCCACTGACGGTCTAAGGTACCGCTATATCAGGATGACACAGAGATATTCGGTAAGTCTAAGTGGCAAATTATTGATTTAAGCTGGCGGAGGCTATACAGTGTACCAGTATAATTTTCTCCCTCCTACTTTCATTTGCGGGCTTCTTTTCGTTCATCAGTCCTCTGTCCGATTTGATGCGGCTCCCAACGATTTCCTCTATTGTGCCAACCCCCTTCATCTCAGTGTAGCACTCGCAAACTACGTCCTCAATTATTTATTGGATGTATTCCAATCTGTGTCTTCCCCTATAGTTTTCACTTTACCCTCTGGAGCTCCTTGGGTACCAAGGTCAGTGTTTTCTATACGTTCGTTTCCTCACCGATTCTGCGGAGACCTTTGTCATGTCTTATGTCCACCTAATTTTCGAAGTCCGTTAACCTTACGTCTGCGACGTTTTTATTATCTTCTGTTTTTGTTCCCCCACAGCCCATGGTTCTTTTCCGTACAATACTGTGCTCCAGACGTACATTCTCACTAATTTCTTCCTCGAATTAAGGCTAAAGTCTTATGGCAATAAATTTCTTTTGGTCGGGAATACCGTCTTTACCAGCCTAGTCTGCTTTTTATGAGCACCTTGCTTCGTCCGCCATGCGTCGTTCTGCCTCGAATGAAGCAGAATTCCTTAATTTCGTCTACTAAGTCATCCCTAGTTTTGATATTAAGTTTATTGTTTGTCACAGATCTGCTACTTCTCACAACTTACCTCTTTCTTTGGTTTACTCTCAATCCATATTCTGTGCTCATTAGGCTATTTATCCAATTCAGCAGATCTTGCAAAACAGCTTCACTTTAACTGAGAATATCAACGTCACCAGCGGATTCTGTCGTTGACAGTCTTTCACTCTGAAATTTAATCTATCTTGTCTTTTATTTCATATATTACTTCTTTGATGCACTGTTCGAACAATAGGGGAGAAAGGCTGTGTTCCTGTGTTGCACCCCTTTTACTCCAACCACTTCGGCCTTGGTCTTCATTCTTAGTGTTTCTTCTTGGTTCTTACGTACTGTATAGTAAACGTCTTTCACTATAGCTTAAATCGATTTTTCTGGGCATTTGAAATGTCTTGCACCATTTCATATTGTCGGACGCTTTTTCTACTTCGAGAAACGTCTCTTGAGTTTTCCTAAGTATTCTTTCCATTATCAAGAGCAACGTCAGAAATGACTCTCTGGTGCCCTTACCATTCCAAAAGCCAAACTGATTGCCACCTAAGAAATTCTCAAATTTCTTTTCCATTCCACTCTATATTAATCTTTACAGCAACTTGGATACATGAATCATTAAGCTGATCGTGCGATAATTCTCACACTCATCGTCTTTTCTACCCTCTCAGCTGTGTGTGTCATATTTTTCAGAAAGTCTTATAGTATGTCTTCGGTGCCGTATATTTTACACACTAACATGAATAGTCCTTTTTTGCCACTCCCCCAATGATTTCAGTAATTCCAAATAAATATTATCTATGCCTTTTTTGACTACAAGTCTTCCAAACCTCTGTCAAAATCAGAATGAAATACTAAATCGTCCATGTCTTCCAAATCGAATTCCGTATCTTGTTCTATCACATTATCAGACAGTTTCTCCCCTCATAAGGGCTTCAGTGTACTCACTCCACCTCTCTTATACGTTAATAGCGGATTCCTCTAAACGTTGATAGCTTTGCTTTTAATTACACCAAAGGTGTAATTTCTATACGCTGAATCGCTCTTTCAAAGAACCATTTAGATTTCAAGTTTTCACACTTTTCTTGCAGCTATTTCGCCTTACCTTCCGTGCACACCCCATTTATTTAATTCCTCGTTGTCTTATATTGCTATAGTTCAGCATGTTCTTGAACATTTTTCTACTTCCTTCTTTCGCAGCTCAGTTGAAGTCTTTCTTTTGTCACACAAGTTATCTTCGCAGTTAGCTCCCTTGTACCTGCATTTCTCTGTGAAACTTCGGTGATTGCCCTTTTCAGATATGTCCAATCCTCTTAAGCTGAACTCCCTACTGAGACACTCATAGTCGCAGCATCCACAGCCTTACCGTTGTTTGTTGTTGTGGTCTTCAGTCCTGAGACTTGTTTGATGCAGCTCTCCATGCTACCCTATCCTGTGCAAGCTTCTTCATCTCCCAGTACTTACTACAACCTACATCCTTCTGAATCTGTTTAGTGTATTCATCTCTTGGTCTTCCTCTACGATTTTTACCCTCCACGCTGCCCTCCAATACTAAATTGGTGATCCATCGATGCCTCAGAACATGTTTACCCTCCACGCTGCCCTCCAATACTAAATTGGTGATCCATCGATGCCTCAGAACATGTCCTACCAACCGATCCCTTCTTCTAGTCAAGTTTTGCCACAAGCTCCTCTTCTCCCCAATTCTACTCAATACCTCCTCATTAGTTATGTGATCTACCCATCTAATCTTCAGCATACTTCTGAAGCACCACATTTCGAAAGCTTCTATTCTCTTCTTGTCTAAGCTATTTATCGTCCATGTTTCACTTCGATACATGGCTAAACTCCATACAAATACTTTGAGAAACGACTTCCTGGCACTTAAATCAATACTCGAGGTTAACAAATTTCTCTTAAGAAACGCTTTCCTTGCCATTGCCAGTCTACGTTTTATATCCTCTCTACTGTGACCGTCATCAGTTATTTTGCTCCCCAAATAGCAGAACTCCTTTACCCTCAGCATCACCCGACTTAATTCGACTACATTCCATTATCCTCGTTTTGCTTTGGTTGATGTTTATCTTATAACCTCCTTTCAAGACACTGTCCATTCCGTTCAACTGCTCTTGTAAATCCTTTGCTGTCTCTGACAGAATTGCAATGTCATCGGCGAAGCACAAAATTTTTATTTCTTCTCCATGGATTTTAATATGTACTCCGAACTTTTCTTTTGTTTCCTTTACTGCTTGCTTAATATACAGATTGAATATCATCGGGGAGAGCCTACAACCCTGTCTCACTTCCTTCCCAACCACTGCGTCCCTTTCATACCCCTCGAATATTAAAACTGCCATCTGGTTTTTGTACAAATTGTAAATAGCCTTTCGCTCTCTGTATTTTACCCCTGCCACCTTCAGAATTTGAAAGAGAGTATTCCAATCAGCATTGTCAAAAGCTTCCTCTAAGTCTACAAATGCTAGAAACGTAGGTTTGCCTTTCCTTAATCTTTCTTCTAAGATAAGTCGTAAGGTCAGTATTGCCTCACGTGTTCCAACATTTCTACGGAATCCAAACTGATCTTCCCCGAGGTCGGCTTCTATCAGTTTTCCATTCGTCTGTAAAGAATTCGCGTTAGTATTTTGCCGCTGTGACTTATTAAACTGATAGTTCGGTAATTTTCACATCTGTCAACACCTGGTTTCTTTGCGATTGGAATTATTATATTTTTCTTGAAGTCTGAGGGTATTTCGCCTGTCTCATACATCTTGCTCACCAGATGGTAGAGTTTTGTTAGGACTGGCTCTCCCAAGGTTGTCAGTAGTTCTAATGGAATGTTGTCTACTCCGGGGGCCTTGTTTCGGCTCAGGTCTTTCAGTGCTCTGCAAACTCTTCACGCAATATCATATCTCCCATTTCATCTTCATCTACATCCTCTTCCATTTTCATAATATTGTCCTCAAGTACAGCGCCCTTGTATAGGCCCTCCATATACTCCTTCCACCTTTCTGCTTTCACTTCTTTGCTTAGAACTGGGTTTCCATCTGAGCTCTTGATATTCATACAAGTGGTTCTCTTTTCTCCAAAGGTCTCTTTAATTTTCCTGTAGGCAGTATCTATCTTACCCCTAGTGAGATAAGCCTCTACATCCTTACATTTGTCCTCTAGCCAACCCTGCTTAGCCATTTTGCACTTCCTGTCAATATCTTGTATTCCTTTTTGCTGCTTCATTTACTGCATTTTTATATTTTCTCCTTTCATCAATTAAATTCAATATTTCTTCTGTTACCCAAGGGTTTCTACTAGCCCTCGTCTTTTTACGTATTTGAATCTCTGCTGCCTTCACTATTTCATCCCTCAAAGCTACCCATTCTTCTTCTACTGTATTTCTTTCTCCCATTCCTGTCAATTGTTCCCTTATGCTTTCCCCGAAACTCTGTACAATCTCTCGTTCTTTCAGTTTATCCAGGGCCCATCCCCTTAAATTCCAACCTCTTTACAGTTTCTTCAGTTTTAATCTACAGTTCATAACCAATAGATTGTGGTCCGAGTCCACATCTGCCCTTGGAAATGTCTGGCAATTTAAAACCTTGTTCCTAAATCTCTGCCTTACCATTATATAATCTATCTGATACCTTTTAGTATCTCCATGTATACAACCTTCTTTTATGATTCTTAAACCAAGTATTAGCTATGATTAAGTTATGCTCTGTGCAAAATTCTACCAGATGGCTTCCTCTTTCAATTCTTCCCCCCAATCCATATTCACCTACTATGTTTCCTTCTCTCCCTTTTCTTACTGATGAATTCCAGTCACCCATGATTATTAAATTTTCGTCTCCCTTCACTACCTGATTAATTTCTTTTATCTCATCATTCATTTCAGCAATTTCTTCGTCATCTGCAGAGCTAGTTGGCATATAAACTTGTACTACTCTAGTAGGTGTGGGCTTCGTGTCTATCTTGGTCACAATAATGCGTTCACTATGCTGTTTGTAGTAGCTTACCCGTCCATCTATTTTTTAATTCATTATTAAACCCACTCCTGCATTACCCCTATTTAATTTTCTATTTATGACCATGTATTTACCTGACCAAAAGTCTTATTCCTCCTGCCACCGAACGTCACTAATTCCTACTATATCTAACTTTAACCTATCCATTTCCCTTTTTAAATTTTCTAACCTACCTGCCGGATTAAGGTCTCTGACATTCTACGCTCCGATCCTTAGAACGCCATTTTTCTTTCTCCTGGTAACAACGTCCTCTTGAGTAGTCCCCTCCCGGAGATCCGAATGGGGGACTATTTTACCTCTGGAATATTTTACCCAATCGGACGCCATCATCACTTAATCATACAGTAAAGCCTTAGGTAACTTCAAACGCGCATCATTAGTTAATAGTAGTGAGGCTGACAATTTGTAGCAATATAATTTCTTTTTCAGTGTGTTATCAGTTGCTAACAAGCATAGAACAGTGGAAAACTATTACATTTAATGATGGGTGAAAACGAGTTAAACATTTAGTGATTAAAGCAACAGTTCCATACAGTGTACGATTTATATCAATCTATTATGCTACAATACAGCAGATCTGCTTGCTTATATGGACAGACTGAGCACCAAATGCACTGTACCAATCATCAGTGTAGTTTATAGAAATATTACATTTTTCAAAGCGCATAAGCGAAAGATATTTGAAATAGGATATGAGAAATATTTGTTTTGTAAATAAAACTTTCTTTTCCTAGTTGCTTTATTTATCCCATACGCGTTTCGCCTTCTCCTATTCTAAGGCATCATCAGTGGGACCTATAACGATAGAGTTTTGTTAGTTATAGATTATCAAACAGTTCACATCGCGATTTTTTTGTAAAAAAAGTAATTACTGACGATTGGCTTATCTGCGTTTCCTCTGGAGGTCTATAACTAACAAAACTGTATCGTTATAGATCCCACTGATGATATCTTAGAACACGAGAAGGCAAAACGCGTGTGGAATAAATAAAGTAACTAGCAGCAGGAAAAAGCAGTTTTATTTACAAAACAAATATTTATCTGCTTGCTGCGGAGGATGGCCACGCAAACAAAATTGTTAGGATATGATAAGCTGGATGCGTTTACATTAAGTTTGTCAAAATTATGTGATATGATTGTGAAGTTAATAAAATGTGAAGAATGTAGAACAATTAGACTCGTCTATGTTATTCGTAAAGTGCTATTTACCTTATTTGTAAAGCACTATTTACCTATTCGATTTAATTCCGGTAACATTCAGTATGCAACGCAGTTGCCGCTGAATTAGACTAGTCGCCTCTTCCAGATGGTAAAGAGGCCTGTGTTAAATTAAGTCAAGAGCAATGGGGCCGAGACATGATGTAGGCGTGGTAATAAAATAATAATAACTCTTCTTTAGGATTCTTCCAATATTAGTCCGGCAGCTGTTTCCTCGGAGCTCCACACTACGGCTAACATGAGTCTAATTGAAATACAATCTAGCGACTTCAAAGCGAGTGCGATTTACTAATCCATCCCCTATGCTATCACACATTGCACGTAACTGTCTACATTTCTGCTGGAGTAGCAGCATCTTCAAGAGACATAGTGGTGTCTTCCCGGCAGCAAGCAGAAGACTTTGGAAACGTCCACATATATGGCGACTTCGAGTGATTTTCTCGTCTGCGCGCAGAGAGTGCACTTAGACGGCAGCAAGGTTCACTTACGCTAAAATGAAGACACAGAAGTGTGTCGTTGGTTTTTAATTGGGCATTCATCACACAAAGCCGAAAACTGACAACAGAAATTGTCTGATAACATACCTACACCAATAAAAGTCACAAATGAAGCAACTAATCGTCCAAACAACATGATTTAATTCCTATAAATTAATAAATACTTTATAAACTGTTTACATGTTTCATAAATCAAACTATACATCCTAAGCTCAACTACTCTCTACTTCGCTCGCAGAGTAGCAATTTTGTAGCCGCACTAAAATCCATTCGACTGCACTGGGCAGCACCTCTATTAAGAACTGAATTGCCCAGCGTGTAACTAGAGACGGTGCTGTTTGGCCCATAAGTCCAAACTGAGTAACAGGAATCGCTTTGCTGGTCGGTCATTCGGCGGGAATACGATGACACACGAAGTGATTCGATTCTAGTTCGTTACTAAATTATTCTCCAAAAACTGATTTTAAAATGAAGTTTTGACGTTGGTGGTAGCTTATTTATGAGAGGTATTCCCCTGCGATTATAGACGAAACTGACTAAAGCCTTATTGATGATTAATTAAAGAAAATGTGAGTTTTGGCGCGTTGGCCTGAGGATAATCCCTGTCTTCTGACAGCCAATCGCACTGCAAGATAATTCATTTGGCGTAATTTCTCACGACAGGTGTACTCTGCGTCCCATTTGTTCATTCGTATCTCATCTCATTTATGACGTCATGAGTCTGCTACTGCTTTTTCGTTCAAGTGCGATGTAAGACGTGGGAGTAAATCTTATAGCTTCCAGAGCCAAAGATGCTACAACATTTTCTGGTCGTTCCAACTTGAATCTCTCTGGAAAGAAACTGTAAAATAATTGAGGGCCATATCTCACTGCAGTGACTGTTTGCGGACCACTTAGACAAATGATATTGGTCATTTACGCTTAATTACATTTATTTACGTTTAGGATCAACTTCCAGCCCGTACACCAGGCGCCGATTACTGACAGGTCTCTGTGAATTTCGTAAGAAATTCCTGATGATGTTACTTCACTGTACCTAGCTGCGAGGTCTGGAAATGGCTTCGTACCCTGCCTAAGGACCTTACAGCTAAAATAAGCACCACAACATTTTCACAGCCGCTACAAATATTTCAAAGAAATGAGGCTTCTCTTCAACAAATTTATTTCGTTATTAGCATTAGATAATTATACCCTCTTCGGTATGTCAAGTCAATAGGTACACGACTGATTTTAATACTCCACGTATACTGTCATAGTCGCAAAACCTGCGTATGGATGTAGTGCACGTTTTTTATTACACATAGACTGCTACATGCCTCTGATATTCAGTCATTACACCATTCGACATTACATCGTACGCACTTTTTTGAAAGTGAGTTATCTTCAATGTGGAAGTTGTGCCTTCTGAATTCTTATTAGGAGTGACATCACATGTAACTTTTCCTCCAACAACGTTCTACATACACTATGTGGTCAAAAGTATCCGGGCACCTGGTTGAAAATGATAGTGGCGCTCTCCGACAATGATGCTGGAATTCAATATGGTGTTGGCCCACCCTTAGCCTTGATGACAGCTTCCAGTCTCGCAGGCACTCGTTCAATCAGATGTTGGAAGATTTCTTGGGGATTAGCAGCCCATTCTTCACGGAGTGCTGTACCGAGGGGAGGTATCGATGTTTGTCGGTGAAGCCTGGAACGAAGTCGGCGTTCCAAAACATCCCAAAGGTCTTCTATAGGATTCAGGTCATGACTGTGTGCAGGCCAGTTTATTATAGGGATGTTATTGTCGTGTAACCACTCCGTCACAGGCCGTGCATTATGAACAGGTGCTCGACCGTGTTGTAAGATACAGTCGCTATCCCGAAAATGCAAGAGGGTGCTTAAAAGATCAATGCAGGCTTGTGCTGAGATAGTGTCATGCAAAATAACAAGGAGTGCAAGCCCCTTCCATAGAAAGCACAACCATAACACCATCAGCACCGAATTTTGTTGGCACTACACATGGTCGCAGATAACGTTCACCGGCCATTCGCCATACCCATTCCCTGCCATAGGATCGCCACCTTGTATACCGTGATTCGTCACTCAACACAACGTTTTTCCACTGTTCAGTCGTCCAATGTTTACACCAAGCGAGACGTCGTTTGGTATTTACCGGCGTGATATGTGGCTTATGAGCTACCGCTCGGCCATGAAATCCAAGTTCGTAACAAATTCCTGACGACGTTACTTCACTGCACCTAGCTGGGTGGTTTGAATATGGCTTCGTACCCTGGCTAACCCGCCTAACTGTCATAGTATTTGCAGTGGATCCTGAGCAGTTTGGCTTTCTTTTGTGATGTTGTGGATAGATGTCTGCCTATTACAAACTACGACCCTCTTCAGCTGTCGGGGGTCTCTGTCAGTCAACAGACGAGGTCGGCCTGTACGCTTTTGTGCTGTTCTTATCGTTTATACTTCACTATCACATCGGAAACAGAGGACCTAGGTACGTTTAGGAGTGTGGAAATGTCTCGTACAGACGTACAGGTATGACACAAGTAACACCCAATCACTTGACAACGTTCGAAGTCCGTGAGTTCCGCGGAGCACCCCTTTCTGCTCTCTCAGGATGTTTAATGACTACTGAGGCTGCTGATACGGAGTTGCTGGCAGTAGGTGTTTTTGGCGGTGTCTGGATACTTTTGATCACGTAGTGTCTGTGACAATCAACTGCACTTGTTGCCGAATCTTTCACCCTAATGCTGGTGTGCCTCAAGTCTCTGCTGCTACTCATTCCCGCCGCCCCCCTCCCATCTTCAGATGACTCCTGTAATATGCTGACGAGCTGCCCACCACAACATTCAACGTCGATAGCATATCCTCACAGTGTGATGCGAGAACACTTCAAGTAAATTTATAGAAAAGGCAGGCCACCATCTATGGCCACACCACTTACCCATTCAGTCGTCCAGGTTCCCATCTCTACATATGCATCCAACCCATCTCTCTCACTAACACAGCAAAGTATTTAGAATAACCCTTGACAGAAAACTAACATGGAATGCAGACCTCACTGCCGATCAAGAGAAATCCTGAAATAGAACTACTTACAGGCCACCCTGGGGTCTACATCTTTCTACCATTGTTCTTATGCATAAACCCCTCCTTTCTATGTCTCTGACCTCTGCCTCTCCTAAATTCTACAATTTCCTTAAAACCCAGAAAGACATGAACTCGTCTTCTACGTCCGCCTGCCTTCCCCAATTCGCAACCTACGTCAGCTCCTCGACTTCTGGGAGCAGCTTCAAAACGCAATGCATTAGTCGCAAAACGCCGTCCCAGCACCGAATTCCTACCCACTAATCACTATAGTATCCTCAGGACCCTTCCATCCACACACCCACTTACAAGTCTTATCCAACATCTCCCGCGACAACCGTATGATGTAATTCATCATGAGGTGTAGCATTCATTCCAATGTTAGTCAACAGCACTCCATTTCACGGCAAACCCCCATTTTGTCCCTTCTGCATTCCTCCTCAGAAACTGTTAGTTTCTTCGTGCGGTTCCTTAGGCTCCTTTTATAGTACTCATCATTCCACATCCATCATGAATATGATCTTTTTCATGACGCCTCTGATAATCTTTTATCTGCTGTATGAAAAATCATTAAAAATTTGTGTCATTAAATATCTTCACCATTGTTGGCTTCAAAACAGAATTTACAATTTACATTAAAAAATAATTAAAAAAAAGACGCACCAAGAACGAATGCTCACAAGGTATCGACGGAAAACGCAAAATTATAAACTTTCCCGCCGATGGGCGAGAGTGGCGCCGTAGCGTAATTTCACCGCTCAGCTGACAAGGGTAGTAAACAGGGTAGATGTCGATAGCGGGGCGTAAAGGCTCTACGAATTTAATTCAATGTGGTCAGACAATAAATATGTAACGCGGACAGACGTGTGAGCAATATATGCAGATGTCAGCATTTCGGTGAGGACGTGTATCTGGGCTCAAAGAAGCCAGAGGAAGTAATGGACTAATCGCTCGACATCTGGGTAGGAGCGTTACCACTATTCGACGATGTTGACATGAATGGGTGAACAATGGTAGTACACAGCGCCGAGGAGGAAGTGGTCGCTCTGGAGAGATGACAGAACGAGAGGCCGGAGCAATCGTCAGGCAGGTACTTAGAACGCTGGATTCATCATAATCATCGATCGTACGTGCAACTGGCCCTTCAGTGACAACAGGGATCGTTAATGGGCAGATCGCAAAGAGAGGCTGAGCTCACGGCACCCCTTGCGCCGACTACTGTTGATTCGTGCAGTGGTGTTCGTTGTATTTGGCCGGGAATCTCACTGACTGGAGTAGAATTATGTTCAGTGATAAGCCCCGCTTCGAACTGAGGCTCGATGACCAGCGACGACGTGTGTGTGTGTGTGTGTGTGTGTGTGTGTGTGTGTGTGTGTGTGTGTGTAGTCGCCCCGAACAGCGACGCGATATCAACCTGACTGTCGCCCTAACACGGCTCAACAACCAGGATGCCATTTCATTCCACTCCTTTGGTTGTTATCCGCGGCACTTTTATAGCACAAGGGTACGTCTTCGATATTCTACGGCCCGTTTTTAATGCCCTTCATGGCAAACCACCTCGCTCCTACATTTCAGCCTGCCTGCACACGGCTAGTGTTTCTACTGCTTGGCTACGTGTTCCCCATACCCTGACTTTTTGGCAGCAAGGTTGCTGGATCTCTCCTCCCCACACACACACCTTCAAAACTGAGAGCGTTTGGAGCATTGTGGGCAGGGCCCTCCAACCAGAGCGGGATTCTGATCATCTGAAACGCCAACCGGACTGAATTTGGCGATCGAGAAATCTCTTCACCCTCAACGCGTGACTGTGTCGTGTGCAACGTTCAGTTACGGAATAATTGGTGCGCTATTCCTTGATGGCATGGTAACTACCGAATGTTACGTGGAGGTTTCGGGAGATTACGCCGTGATTTTGGAACTCGTATTATGTTCGAGTATAATGACTTTTCTGGAGACTAGAAATCTACTCTGTAGGAATCAGCAATGGTTTCGAAAAAGACGGTCGTGTGAAACCCAGCTCGCGCTATTCGTACACGATACTCAAAGGACCATAGACACGGGTTCACAGGTAGATACCGTGTTTCTTGACTTCTGCAAGGCGTTCGATACAGTTTCCCACAGTCGGTTAATGAACAAAGTAAGAGCATATCGATTATCAGACCAATTGTGTGATTGGATTGAAGAGTTCCTAGATAACAGAACGCAGCATGTCATTCTCAATGGAGAGAAGTCTTCTGAAGTAAGAGTGTTTCAGGTGTGTCCCAGGGGAGTGTCATAGAACCGTTGCTATTCACAATATACATAAATGACCTTGTGGATGACATCGGAAGTTCACTGAGGCTTTTGCGGATGATGCTGTGGTGTATCGAGAGGTTGTAACAATGGAAAATTGTACTGAAATGCAGGAGGATCTGCAGCGAACTGAAGCATGTTGCAGGGAATGGCAATTGAATCTCAATGTAGACGAGTGTAATGTGCTGTGAATACATATAAAGATAGTTCCCTTATCATTTAGCTACAAAATAGCAGGTCAGCAACTGGAAGCAGTTAATTCCATAAATTATCTGGGAGTACGCATTAGGAGTGATTTAAAATGGAATGACCATATTAAGTTGATCGTCGGTAAAGCAGATGCCAGACTGAGATTCATTGGAAGAATCCTAAGGAAATGCAATCCGAAAACAAAGGAAGTAGGTTACAGTACGCTTGTTCGCCCACTGCTTGAATACTGCTCAGCAGTGTGAGATCCGTACTAGATAGCGTTGAAAGAAGAGATAGAGGAGATCCAGCGCGCTTCGTTACAGGATCATTTAGTAATCGCGAAAGCGTTACGGAGTTGATAGATAAACTCCAGTGGAAGACTCTGCACGAGAGACGCTAGGTAGCTCGGTACGGGCTTTTGTTAAATTTTCGAGAACATACCTTCACCGAAGAGTCAAGCAGTATATTGCTCCCTCCTACGTATATCTCGCGAAGAGACCATGGGGATAAAATCAGAGAGATTAGAGCCCACACAGAGGCATACCGACAATCTTTCTTTCCACGAACAATACGAGACTGGAATAGAAGGGAGAACCGATAGAGGTACTCAAGGTACCCTCAGCCACATACCGTTAGGTGGCTTGCGGAGTATGGACGTAGATGTAGATGTAGATTTCATTCCCATTATCCAAAGTGATTTCGACAAGCTGTGGTTCATACAAGACGGAGCTCGACCCATTAAAGCAATAGAGTGTTTGATGTACTGGTGGATCACTGTGGGGACCGTATTCTGGCTCTGGGTACCCAGAGGCCACTGGCATGGGCCTCGACTCGGTCGCCATATTATCGGGATCTGAAAACATGCTACTCCTTTTTGTGGGGCTGTATTAATGACAAGATATGCAGCAAAACCCCCAAAACCACTGAGGAGCTGAAAACAGCCATTCAGGAGGTCATCGACAGCATCGATGTTCCGACACATTAGCAAGTCACGCAGAACTTCACTATTCGTCTGCGCCACATCATCGCCAATGATGGCAGGCATATCTAGAATGTCATGACCTATATCCGAATACATGTAGTGACTTTTACATTTGAATAAAGTGTGTGCACGCTGTGGTTTGTAATTAATTTACGTTTTTTTCGTATAGTTCAATAGTTGTCACCCTATATAATCAAGACTTCGTTTAACAATCAAAACTTCGTTATACAACTTTGGCTGAAGAGCAGTTTCATCTGTTCCCAGCTCACCCATATCACCTATCCTCATCCCACCACCTCACTGAAAAGTTAAATAACAGTATAGGAGAAAAAAGTCTTTCTTTTCATACTGCTGTGGACCATTACGCGCTGCAATCTTGACGTAATATTAAGTTTGAAGTAAGTGAGGTGTATATTCTTCTTCCAGCAGGCCATATTTCTTCTTTTTATTACTTGTTGTGATTTGTCAAGCTTCATAATGCCAAAGAGGACGAAACTAGTTATCTATAATAAATCATTAAAGTATTTATTTAGAAACTAAATACGAGGGTCACTCCAAAAGAAATGCACACTATTTTTTTTAATCCAACTTTTATTCTACATATTTGAAAGTTTTACAGTGTGTAGATACATCCTTTAGGAACAATATTTTCATTTCTCCACATAATTTCCAGCCCTCTCACCTGCCTTACGCCATCTTGAAACCAGCGCCTGTATACCTGCACGGTAAATTACTGGACCAACCTGTTGGAGCCACTGTTTGGCAACGTGCACAAGGGAGTCATCATCTTCAAACCTTGTTCTGCGAAGAGAGCCTTTCATTTTCCCAAAGAGAAAATAGTCACACGGAGCCAGGTCAGGACTGTAAGGCGGGTGTTTCAGTGCTGTCCATCCGAGTTTTGTGAGCCACTGTGAACATCCTGGGAACCCACCTGGTACAAATCTTTTTTAACGCCAACACTTTCAGTATTCTGCAAACACTTCGTTCCCCTATCCCAACGTAGCGTGACAATTCGTTCACTGTGATGTGTCTGTCAGCAGTCACCAATTCGTTAACTCTCTGCAAATTGTCTGGAGTGTGTGCAGTACGAGGCTTGCCGCTGCGATGACAATCTTCAATATTGCCGTGCCCGCTTTCATCACGTAACCTGCTTGTCCACCGATTAACTGTACTGTGATCGACAACAGCATCTCCATACACTAACCTTTTGTGGATGTTCTAACAACCCTACTACAACAAAGGTCAAAATTTTAATGACGATTGTGGTGTTGCTCACGCTGCTAAATACTGCATTATCGGGCAACAACAGTCATATAATGTGGCAGTTGTCATTAGAGCACAGTTAATAGTTATTTCATGTAATAATGAAAAAAGTAGGCACTCATCTTTTTGTGTTTCCCACGCTGGTCTCGTCGTAAAATCATGGCTCAATCGTTGAGAATCTAGGTGGTTATGATTCCAAGCTCGGATGCAAAGAGGCCTAGGTTTTATCATGCTATATTCAAAAGTTTTGTAGATGGGCTTCACAAAACATTGTTCAAGATTAAACCTTTCAAAGTTAGCACAATAGTGATGTAAAAAAAAAAATTATCAGCACTCCGAATTTAAGTTACACTTCCTTTTAATGGCTTTTTTTGCAGTATCACGTAACACACAAAACATCACTTCACAATACAAAACATACTTGAAAACATCTTCCTCACAGTCACTGTTAAAGTTCACATTTTATAAGCTGACGACAATATTCGTCTTTTCAACATGACGTCCACGACTTGACTTTTTGAAGGACCGACTCTCTAACAACTCATCAACTAACTAATTATCGCTTACGCGCCCAAAAATCAGAGTTACAAGTACGTCGAAGATCATAGTGACAAAAGAAAGAATACACATAAGAATAATATCATTGCAATATAAATATATCGATGTATCACAAATGAAATCAAATCTGAATGTTGTCTCAGAAATATGTCAACTACTTTGCAGAAACACAGTAGAATATAGCTGGTATCGAGAGGTTCAGGTGAGGTGCCGTAATGGTTGCGTAATTCAAGTACCATTACAATGTCTTCCACTGTCTCGTTTTCACAGTACAGGAATTCTATGACAGTACATTGCTTCTGACGAACGTCAAGTGTAGCAGCCATCTTGAAGACATGCTGTGACGGAGCCACTCACAGGAACAGGTTATACTAAGTTTGAAAACAGGCGAGAAGGATGTATCTACACACTGTAAAAATTTCCCACATGTAGAATGAAAACTGTATTTTTACAAAAATAGTGTACATTTCTTTTGGAGTGACCCTCGTATCTCTCTCACGACAACCACATGGAACGATGGTGAAGACAAGGAGGATAACTTTGTAATTTGGCACTCGAAATACGGACATGTCCCGTTGACAAGCAACTGGAGAAAGCCCTGTCAGTGTACATGCGCGAGACGAGAGTGGAGAGAGAAAATGTTGGAAACCTGAAAGGGCCTTACACTTTATTTGCCTTAACGGCGATCGACATTTGGGCCGAGGGTGCCCCGTGGCGGGATACTTTTTTGTGGCCAAAACACGGGCCCAGTCACGTGTTGCGGCGCTGACGATATTATTTAATGTTTCGTGAAGGACGGCTCCGTAAAAAGAGCAAACGGGCTCGCGCGGTGGTGGAGAAAGGGGGGAGGGGGCAGGGGGCCGAGTTTTCCGGTCCGGCGGCGCGTCGCGTCGCGTCAAGCCCCCGCCGGCCTCCACCTGCCGCACCTGGGCCGCCTCGCGCAGCTGCTCGCCTCTCCTGCCTAATATGTCAACACTCTCCCCACTCTCTCCAACTAGCTCACTGCTCGCTCCCACTCTCGGAGCCCAGATTCAGAGTGCTCACTACGGATGGGGGTTATCGCTGAAACAATCAGTTTCTAGTCATGCTAAATTTTTTTCAGCGCCAGTTTAATCTGACTTTCAAACCCACCCAAAATAACGGGTTTCTGCAATAACCGATTGCCGACTTTTACTGCTATTATACTTATCTTAGAAGAAAGATTAAGGAAAGGCAAACCTACGTTTCTAGCATTTGTAGACTTCGAGAAAGCTTTTGACAATGTTGACTGGAATACTCTCTTTCAAATTCTGAAGGTGGCAGGGTAAAATACAGGAAGCGGAAGGCTATTTACAATTTGTACAGAAACCATATGGCAGTTATAAGAGTCGAGGGACATAAAAGGGAAACAGTGGTTCAAATGGCTCTGAGCACATATGAGGTCATCAGTCCCCTAGAAGTTAGAACTACTTAAACCTACCTAACCTAAGGACATCACACCCACCCATGCCCGAGGCATGATTCGAACGTGCGACCATAGTGGTCGCGCGGTTCCAGACTGAAGCGAATAGAACCGCTCGGCCACACCGGCCGGCGGAAACAGTGGATGGGAAGGGAGTGAGACAGGGTCGTAGCCTCTCCCCGATGCTATTCAATCTGTATAGTGAGAAGGCAGTAAAGGAAAAAAAAAAATTGGGTGTAGGCATTAAAATCCATGGAGAAGAAATAAAAACTTTGAGGTTCGCCGATGACATTGTAATTCTGTCAGAGACAGCAAAAGACTTACAAGAGCAGTTGAACGAAATAGACAGTGTCCTGAAAGGAGGGTATAAGATGAACATCAACAAAAGCAAAACGAGGATAATGGAATGTAGTCGAATTAAGTCGGGTGATGCTGAGGGAATTAGATTAGGAAATGAGACACTGAAAGTAGTAAAGGAGTTTTGCTGTTTGGGGAGCAAAATAAGTGATGATGATCGAAGAAATAGAGTATATGGCAATGGCAAGGAAAGCGTTTCTGAAGAAATTTGTTAACATCGAGTATTGATTTAAGTGTAAGGAAGTCGTTTCTGAAAGTATTTGTACGGAGTGTAGCCATGTATGGAAGTGAAACATGGACGATAAATAGTTTAGACAAGAAGAGAATAGAAGCTTTTCAAATGTGGTACTACAGAAGAATGCTGAAGATTAATGGGTAGATCACATAACTGATGAGGAGGTATTGAACAGAATTGGGGAGAAGAGGAATTTGTGGCACGACTTGACTAGAAGATGGGATCGGTTGGTAGGGCATGTTCTGAGGCATTAAGGGATCACCAATTTAGTATCGGAGGACAGAGTGGAGGGTAAAAATCGTAGAGGGAGACCAAGAGATGAATACACTAAGCAGATTCAGAAGGATGTAGGTTGCTGTAGGTACTGGGAGATGAAGAAGCTTGCACAGGATAGAGTAGCATGGAGAGCTGCATCAAACCAGTCTCAGGACTGAAGACCACAACAACAACAACATTGCTATTATTTCCTGTAATAAACGTATAAATGAAAAAAGGCTGAAAAATTTTAACTCCCTCAGTTTCCGGATACATGGAACCAAACAATAAAATTGTGTAGGCAAAAAAAAAGGCGGTTCACTATTTGCTGCTTGTCTCGAAAGTGGGCATAGTTGACTGCTGCAAAAAGTCATCAGTATCCTTTTACTGACTGTGACGTTCTGAAACTCTACTAAAAATCATGTTGTTATCGACGATGATACCACTATTGCGTCATTACGGATAGTCAATGGCTGAAGGCGAAAACTTATGTTAAAGAACTCTACTGTACACTTTAATGTGTCCGTCTTCAAGGTAATTTTTCTTTTCGTCAATCTTCTGCTGGTCTGATGCAGCCAACCAAGGATTCCTCTCCTGTGCCAACCTCTTCATCTCAGAGTAGCTCTTGCAACCTGCGTCCTCAATTATTTTCCAGATGTATTTCACTCACTCTCTTCCTCTACAGTTTTCCCCCTAGCTTTAGTACCACGGACGTTAGTTCCTGATGTCTTAACAGACACTGCGTCCGTTCTTCTTACCTATATTTTCCAAATATTCTTTTCCTCTCCGATTCTGCGCAGAACTTCCTCATTCCTTACCTTACCACTCCATTTAATTTTGACATTCGTCTGTAGCACCACATCTCAAATGCTTCGAATCTCGTCTGTTCCGGTTTCCCCACCGTCGATGTTTCACTACCATGAAATTTCGTGCTCCAAACGTACATTGTCAGAAATTTCATCCTCAGTTAAAGGTCTATGTTAGATACTAGTAGACGTCTCTTGACCAGGAATGCCCTTTATGCCAGTGCTAGTCTGCTTTTTATCTTCCTTGCTCCGTCTAGGTAGGAGAATTCCTTAACTTCATTTACTTCGTTGTCGCCATTCCTGACGCGAAGTTTCTCGCTGTTCTCGTTTCTGCTGCATCTCATTTCTTTTGTCTTTCCCCGATTTGCTCTCAGTGCATATTCTGTACACATTACACTTCATTCCATTCAGCAGATGCTGTAATTCTTCTTCACTTTCACTGAGGATACAATGTCATAAGCGAATCTTATCATTAATCTCCTTTCACCTTGAATTTTAGTTCCACTCTTGAACCTTTCTTATATTTCCGTCATTGCTTCGTCGATATGCAGATTTAACAATAGGGGCGAAATACTATATCCTTGTCTCACACCCTTTTTAATCCGTCTACTTCGTTCTTTATCTTCCTCTATTATCGTTCCCTCCTGGCTCTGGTACGTATAGTATGTTACCCATCTTTCCCTATAGCTTAACGCTACTTTCCTCTGAATTTGTAACACCTTGCACCTTTTGACATTGTCGAACGCTTTTTTGAGGTCGATAAATCGTATGAATATCTCTTGATCTACATCTACATGACTACTCTGCAATTCACATTTAAGTGCTTGGCAGAGGGTTCATCGAACCACAATCATACTATCTCTCTACTATTCCACTCCCGAACAGCGAGCGGGAAAAACGAACACCTAAACCTTTCTGTTCGAGCTCTGATTTCTCTTATTTTATTTTGATGATCATTCCTACCTATGTAGGTTGGGCTCAACAAAATATTTTCACATTCGGAAGAGAAAGTTGGTGACTGAAATTTCGTAAAAAGGTCTCGCCGCGACGAAAAACGTCTATGCTTTAATGACTTCCATCCCAACTCGTGTATCATATCTGCCACACTCTCTCCCCTATAACGTGATAATACAAAACGAGCTGCCCTTTTTTGCACCCTTTCGATGTCCTCCGTCAATCCCACCTGGTAAGGATCCCACACTGCGCAGCAATATTCTAACAGAGGACGAACGAGTGTAGTGTAAGCTGTCTCTTTAGTGGACTTGTTGCATCGTCTAAGTGTCCTGCCAATGAGACGCAACCTTTGGCTCGCCTTCCCGACAATATTATCTATGTGGTCCTTCCAACTGAAGTTGTTCGTAATTTTAACACCCAGGTACTTAGTTGAATTGACAGCCTAGAGAATTGTACTACTTATCGAGTAATCGAATTCCAACGGATTTCTTTTGGAACTCATGTGGATCATCTCACACTTTTCGTTATTTAGCCTCAACTGCCACCTGACACACCATACAGAAATCTTTTTTAAATCGCTTTGCAATTGATACTGGTCTTCGGATAACCTTACTAGACGGTAAATTACAGCATCATCTGCGAACAGTCTAAGAGAACTGCTCAGATTGTCACCCAGGTCATTTATATAGATCAGGAACAGTAGAGGTCCCAGGACGCTTCCCTGGGGAACACCTGATATCACTTCAGTTTTACTCGTTGATTTGCCGTCTATTACTACGAACTGCGACCTTCCTGACAGGAAATCACGAATCCAGTCGCACAACTGAGACGATACCCCATAGCTCCGCAGCCTGATTAGAAGTCGCTTATGAGGAACGGTGTCAAAAGCTTTCCGGAAATCTAGAAATACGGAATCAACTTGAGATCCCCTGCCGATAGCGGCCATTACTTCGTGCGAATAAAGAGCTAGCTGCGTTGCACAAGAGCGATGTTTTCTGAAGCCATGCTGATTACGTGTCAATAGATCGTTCCCTTCGAGGTGATTCATAATGTCTGAATACAGTATATGCTCCAAAACCCTACTGCAAACCGACGTCAATGATATAGGTCTGTAGTTAAATGGATTACTCCTACTACCCTTCTTGAACACTGGTGCGACCTGCGCAATTTTCCAATCTGTAGGTACAGATCTATCGGTGAGCGAGCGGTTATATATGAGTGCTAAGTAGGGAACTATAGTATCAGCGTCTAAGTAGGGAACTATAGTATCAGCGTAATCTGAAAGGAACCTAATCGGTATACAATCTGGACCTGAAGACTTGCCCGTATCAAGCGATTTGAGTTGCTTCGCAACCCCTAAGGTATCTACTTCTAAGAAACTCATGCTAGCAGATGTTCGTGTTTCAAATTCTGGAATATTCCATTCGTCTTCCCTGGTGAAGGAATTTCGGAAAACTGCGTTCAATAACTCCGCTTTAGCAGCACAGTCGTCGATAACAGTACCATCGGCACTGCGCAGCGAAGGTATTGACTGCGTCTTGCCGCTTGTGTACTTTACATACGACCAGAATTTCTTCGGATTTTCTACCAAATTTCGAGACAATGTTTCATTGTGGAACCTATTAAAGGCATCTCGCATCGAAGTACGTGCCAAATTTCGCGCGTCTGTAAATTTTAGCCCATGTTCGGGATTTCGCGTTCTTCTGAACTTCGCATGCTTTTTCCGTTGCCTCTGCAACAGCGTTCGGACCTTTTTTGTGTACCACGGGGGATCCGTTCCATCTCTTACCAATTTATGAGGTATGAATATCTCAATTGCTGTTGCTACTATATCTTTGAATCTGAGCCACATCTCGTCTACATTCGCATAGTCAGTTCGGAAGGAATGGAAATTGTCTTTTAGGAAGGCTTCTAGTGGTACTTTATCCGCTTTTTTAAATAAAATTATTTTGCGTTTGTTTCTGATGGATTTGGAAGAAATGGTATTGAGCCTAGCTACAATGACCTTGTGATCACTAATCCCTGTATCAGTGATGATGCTCTCTATCAGCTCTGGATTGTTTGTGGCTAAGAGGTCAAGTGGGTTTTCGCAACCATTTACAATTCGCGTGGGTTCTTTAGTCTTGCTTCCATTACCATCCTCAACGACAGAATCGTCTCTCTGGTACCTTTACCTTTCTAAAGCCAGACTGATAGTCGCCTTAAACATCCCCAATTTTCTTTTCTATTTTCCTTTATATTATTGTTGTCAGCAACTTGGATACATAAGCTTTAAGCTGATTGTGCAATAATTGTCGCACTTGTCGGCTCTTGCAGTCTAGCGACGACTGTGAGAAACTGCCATATACACCACTAGGGGTACACTGCATATACACGTGTATCCCCCAATAGGCCACACCACACGGTAACAGGTATATTATGTTTCATCAGTGCTATACCATGCATTTGCTGCTCTGTTCCCCCAGAATTGTTAAAATAGCGCTGATCGCTTTTCCCATTTTGCATTCTAACGCAATATTTCGACGCAAAGCATATTTTACGAATAAAAATTACTCATTTTCAAGAAAAGCTTTATTTAAAAACCAAAACTTTAGCATCCCTATCATGGTTAATTGATATATCGGTTTTTTACTTGGTTATTCGTGAAAAAAGGAAACACCTGACCAAATAAGTACCGAAAAATATCTCGTAAACACAAGTAAAATATAGGTATCGGCTTTAACAGCTCTGTTTTTCCCATCCCTAGTGGACACCCCATCTTCTTTTAAGTTTTTAAATGGTTCCGTGATGCCTTCAACTGCGAATTTTGTAACGTGTGCCCAAATGAAAAGGAGACTGCATTTATAAGTAATTAAAAATTAATAATAATATCATAATTACAGTTCGTCTGAATTTGTACAACTTGACATAATTGTCATTGGCTTTGGTACGTCGATCCCAGTGCCCAGGAAGGGAGTGGATGGCTTCAAAGTAGAAACTCCTGTGCTGCTGGCGCATCCAGTTTTCTACGGTGTCCTACACCTCCTTGTCACAGGTGAACGTCTGACCTTCCAGAGATTGTTTTAAAGGGCGAAGATATACTACTGAAAGATGGGGAGATATCGGGGCTGTAAGGAGAATGTTGCAGGACTTACCTTCGAAAGTTTTGAAGGCGTTCTAGGGTCTTTTCACCACATGTGGTCTAGCGTTATCCTCGACGAGAACTATCCCATTCTATGGCTTACCCCCTGCATTTGTTTTTGACGGTCTGTTTGAGCTTGAGCAACGTGTTGCAATACTGCTAGGCGTTAACTGCTGCACCCCGTGGTATCGAGTCGGCGAGTAGGTATCTTTCTTCGTCGAAAAAGAAACTTCGCGACAGAAAGGGCTTTCTGCAGGTGGGAGCAGCTGGTGTGACGTCACTCCCTGCTCATCCGTTTGAAGGCAGGGTCAAAGTTGTGACACCAAGTTTCACTATTTCTGCAACTGGGAATGCCGGAATCTGACAAATGAAAACCGGTCTTTGCTCCGTGTATCCCAACAGATGCGTTAGGCCAACTCTGATTCTCGCCGTCTTTTGACTCACTCAAAGGTGTTTGGCCACCTGCTGTGCTGATACTTTGTCATAACGAAGCTTCTCATGGATTATATGATGCACAATTAATTCACTTATCGACAGTTCAGTAGCAGTGTCACGAGTGGCGATCACACCACAGCCGAAATCGTGCCACTGGTGGCATCATTGTGCGCCTGCCCAGGGCGTGGCATGTCCCTGATGTTCACACGTCCCGCCTCACAGCCCGACTCTATCGGCATACTGTGCACCGTTGGCTAACTGCTCTTTGTGCTGATCGCGAGGAAGCCATCATCGAATGAACTGCAGAAACAACTCTCCAGAAATGAGGAAATTACTGCCAAACCGTTAACTCTGCTTGTGCAACTGGGAATACCATCATCCCACCTCTCGTCAGAAAGATTCACCCACTGGGGTTACACACAACGCGGCTACAGCAGACTTTCAGACTAATTAAGACTATCAACGTATAGTTTTTCCGAGAAGGACTTTCCGATTACAAGTGAACATATCGATTCTAAGTGTGGAAGAGACGGGGACCAGCTCTTCATGACAGGAACACTCCAGTTCTGGGGTGGGTTAAGGAAGAACACTGCAGAGGAAACTCGAGGAAAATTGTCTGTATTTTGGATTGCGGACAACTGCACAATGGCGTTCATTAAGGAACTGCCAAAAGTCAAGGACACATTTCTCGCCATCTGCAAATAAGTAGTGTGCTGCCTGTCCGTCAAATCCTCTTCACAGAATTCGTCTTCGCTTGCGGGAAGTACCCCGCGTCTGGAAAGAGGAGCAGTTGAGTAGGTATCTGACGAGGAGTCGTACGGGTAATTAGGGACAACACCAGTCGCACCGAGATCCAGAAAACTCTCGCCGATCTGCACACCAGGCGGTGCTGGTCTGTGTCCATAACATCACAATCGACACACAGCGAAGTCTCTGCGAGGTGAATCCTGTGAAGGCGTGACCGGCATACTTGCTTTCCATTAAAGTACCATCTAGACTGGACGTCAGCGTCAAGATAAGGAGCGCACACCGATTGCCGAACGGCACGCCAGTCGACGTGGGGAAGCTTCAACCACTTTCGGAGAGCTGTGCTGCTGAAGGAAACCATAGATCATCTTCGTGGATGTAAATTGCGCCGGCAGTATCACAGTAAGGAAGTAGCTCAGTTCAAGGAAAAAGTGATGGAAATGTAAGAAGGGTGCCGGGACTTCCAAAAGCTGGATAGGTGCTGAGAGGGACTGTGGTGCAAGGCCTCCAGCAATAGGCTGGTAAAGCACCTAGCACTACGGCGCCACAACGTCATGTGAGAGCCAATGAAAATGGCTACCGCTCAGTCAGGCACATGATACAGACCTAAACCACCCCTATACCGCGTGAGTGTGGTGGTTTCGTAGCTTATCTTGAACAGGAAGCTGTGGCAAACAAATGAACCCAATGCCGCTACCATACGGCGGGCCGTGGTGGCAGAATAGGAAGTGTCTGCGCCACGTGGGGGATACGTGACGCCAAATGTACTGGGTGTTTCAAAAATGACTGGTATATTTGAAACGGCAATACAAACTAAACGAGAAGCAATAGAAATACACCGTTTGTTGCAATATGCTTGGGACAACAGTACATTTTCAGGCAGACAAACTTTCGAAATTACAGTAGTTACAATTGTCAACAACAGATGGCGCTGCGGTCTGGGAAACTCTATAGTACGATATTTTCCACATATCCACCATGCGTAGCAATAATATGGCGTAGTCTCTGAATGAAATTACCCGAAACCTTTGACAACGTGTCTGGTGGAATGGCTTCACATGCAGATGAGATGTACTGCTTCAGCTGTTCAATTGTTTCTCGATTCTGGCGGTACACCTGGTCTTTCAAGTGTCCCCACAGAAAGAAGTCACAGGGGTTCATGTCTGGCGAATAGGGAGGCCAATCCACGCCGCCTCCTGTATGTTTCGGATAGCCCAAAGCAATCACACGATCATCGAAATATTCATTCAGGAAATTAAAGACGTCGGCCGTGCGATGTGGCCGGGCACCATCTTGCATAAACCACGAGGTGTTCGCAGTGTCGTCTAAGGCAGTTTGTACCTCCACAAATTCACGAAGAATATCCAGATAGCGTGATGCAGTAATCGTTTCGGATCTGAAAAATGGGCCAATGATTTCTTTGGAAGAAATGGCGGCCCAGACCAGTACTTTTTGAGGATGCAGGGACGATGGGACTGCAACATGGGGCTTTTCGGTTCGCCATATGCGCCAGTTCTGTTTATTGACGAAGCTGTCCAGGTAAAAATAAGCTTCGTCAGTAAACCAAATGCTGCCCACATGCATATCGCCGTCATCAATCCTGTGCACTATATCGTTAGCGAATGTCTCTCGTGCAGCAATGGTAGCGGCGCTGAGGGGTTGCCGCGTTTGAATTTTGTATGGATAGAGGTGTAAACTCTGGCGCATGAGACGATACGTGGACGTTGGCGTCATTTGGACCGCAGCTGCAACACGGCGAACGGAAAGCCGAGGCCGCTGTTGGATCACCTGCTGCACTAGCTGCGCGTTGCCCTCTGTGGTTGCCATATGCGGTCGCCCTACCTTTCCAGCACGTTCATCCGTCACGTTCCCAGTCCGTTGAAATTTTTCAAACAGATCCTTTATTGTATCGCTTTTCGGTCCTTTGGTTACATTAAACCTCCGTTGAAAACTTCGTCTTGTTGCAACAACACTGTGTTCTAGGCGGTGGAATTCCAACACCAGAATAATCCTCTGTTCTAAGGAATAAACCATGTTGTCCACAGCACACTTGCACGTTGTGAACAGCACTCGCTTACAGCAGAAAGACGACGTACAAAATGGAGCACCCACAGACTGCGTTGTCTTCTATATCTTTCACATAACTTGCAGCGCCATCTATTGTTGAAAATTGTAACTACTGTAATTTCGAAAGTTTGTCCGCCTGAAAATGTACTGTTGTCCCAAGCATATTGCAACAAACGGTGTATTTCTATCGCTGCTCGTTTAGTTTTTATTGCCGTTTCAAATATACCGGTCATTTTTGAAACACCCTGTACATTTACGTATTGTGTGCGTTGCAGAAGATCGAGTGCCCGTAAACGGTGATGTAAGAGTCCAGCTCGTAGTTAGGAAAGTAGACGTCTGCAGTTGAGGGCAATTGTCCGCCGCAGATCACTTGCGAAATGGAGTCCTAAGCCTCGGAGAGTATCACCTACACGCAAAGGAGCACCAGTGCCCGCACGAGGTCCCTAATCTATAGCCATGGCGTTCGATTTGCGGACGTTAAGGCAGCTTGAGAAGCTTCGCCGTAGGTGGTAACCAATGCCAGTGACTCGCTGACCTCAGTACTGCTGCGAAGAACGATGACGAGACTGTCTGCATAAGCAGTGCAGCTGAATACATGGTCACGGAGAGCGAGAGAAGCGTTGACGGAGGTGGGCAGCCTTGACGCACTGATTGACGGATAGCGATAGGAGGAGTAAGACGGCTATTGTAGAGTACACGAGACGTAGCTCCACGGAGGAGGTACACCACGTCGTCGACAATAGCCCACATTGCGGAGCACGCCTCCCAGGAAAGTCATGATCGATATGATCGAACACATGGCTCAAGTCAAGAGCTGCCAGAAGTCCATGCATACGACGAGCGTAAGCCCAGGGCAGTGCGGATGTTATTAGTACCTCACAAGGAAGTCTAATCGGGTAAAACTACATACCGAGCAGTCTGTTTAAGCCGCGCAGCCAACAGCCGGGAACAGATCTTTGTATCGCATACCCTTGAGGATGGGAATGAGGAAACTGTCTGGAATTGGCATTAAAGGTGACGCAAGGTCTTGAGAAATTTCCGTCCAAACTGGCGCTAGAAGGGGACGGCTCCAAAATGGCTCTGAGCACTATGCGACTTTACTTCTGAGGTCATCAGTCACCAAGAACTTAGAACTAAGTAAACCTAACTAACCTAAGGACATCACACACATCCATGCCTGAATCAGGATTAGAACCTGCGACCGTAGCGGTCGCTCTGTTCCAGACTGTAGCGCCCAGAACCGCACGGCCACTCCGGCCGGCAGAAGGGGACGAAATGTCCATTAAAACTCCAGTGGAAGGCCGTCAGGGCCAGGCGACCTGTTCGTAGAAGCCGCCCAGATAGCGTCATGGACTTCGTAACGTTAGCAAACAGATCCATCGTCGCATCCACGAGAACCGAACCAGAGTCTGGAGACCGCAGGACAGTGACGTTGTTCAGAGGACAGCATAACATAATGTGCATAGAGGGCAGACCCAATATCCTGTTGGGTATCAAAGCGCTGCCCATCATCAGTTGTAAGAACATTAATCAAATTCCTCCGACGCTATGACATGATACATAGATTGACACTCTTGCACTAACCCATCGTGTGTGCGCGCCCTGATCATAGCGACTTCGAGGTGGCCACGAGAGAGGTACGTGAGATGTGTCTCGGCACGACTCGCCATCGCCTGTAGCTCTGGTGAATACAGCATCGTAGTACATTCCCGGTGAAAGGTGAAACAGAATTCGTTGAGTCCGTCGCCGCCACGCCGCAACCTCCCTTTTGTAACTAACCAAGGCCTTGCGGAGGGCAGGCTTTGCGCAGCGCACCCACTACGACAGGGCAGGCTGATAGGTATCACGGCGTCGACGACAAACTAGCCTCGTAGTCTCGACAAGAAGCCGGCAGTCGGGTGAAGTAAGGTGGATTTTGTTCAGTTTCCATGGGCCACGGCCGCGCCACACCCTTTGGCGGCAGAGCTTGATGGCACAAATACATGTGTGATGGTCAGAGAACGCAGTAGCCCAGACTCCAGCAGCATGCACCACGCCGTCAATATCGCGGGGGATGTAAACACGATCGTCTGGAAGAATGGCCAGTGAAATGCATAATCCCGGACGATCGCCATGAACATGCTCCCAAGAGTCCACTAGGCTAAGGTGCTGGAAAAGTGTCGCTTGAGCCGCGCGCGGAGAGTGACATAGTAGTTGGTCTTCGGATGCACGGGTGCAGACAAAATCACCTCCCCCGATCAATACGTCCTGCCGACCCAGGAAGAGATGCGTGAATGTCTGTGAAAAGGTGGAAGGTTCACGGCGGCGATCGAACCAGATGGCGCACCCCTGGCATCAAGGAGATAGACAATTGCATCAGCGGGGATACTATCACGTAAGAGGATTGCCGCCCCACTGCCAGTTGGGGAAGCATGAGAGACATGTGCTGTAAAACTATGGGGAGCACAGAAAGTTGCCATGTGCACCTCCTGAAGGGGAGCAACGGCAACTTGAACAGCATACGTCATGGAATAAAGACAGTTTGCGTCGTACGCGAATAGTGTTGGCATTGACCATGGCTATGCGGTAAGTCTGGGAAGCTACCATCACCGCGAGGACAGTCGATTCAAAGGCGTCGACCTCGGCCACGAAGGCGGGTAGATCAAGTACACAGAAAATATTCTACACTGCCAATCCCTTTCGTTGACTGTTCACATTAACTGGACACAACTTATGATCTGAATTGGTGATTTAATCGCGCTGAAACCCGTAATCATCATGTATTTTTATGCGAACTGGGAGAATAAACTTCTGTAATAAGAAGAACAGCCGTGTTCTCTTCCTATACTCATAATCATAAAACAACGTAGGCTCTGTTATTACTCTGTAAAATTTGATTTGTGAGTACGTTCGGATTTTTATGGTAGTTTTTATACACAGAGATTCAGAAGAATGTAGACACTCTTTGATAGTCAATACTAATCGAACAAAATGACATACCCTTACAATTCGTTCATGGGGGCAAAGGTGTTTTAAATGTTCAAAATGAGCCCCATTAGTAGCCGAAAACGTTGATGCCGCTGAACTGTTGACCGAACAATAGCTATCAGTGTTGCCTGTGTGATAGCCCCACAGAATTTCTCGTTGACTGTAGCTGGATTCTGTTGATACACTGCATTTTTCGAGTTCCCACATAGGTAGAAGTCAAGAGGAATAAGGTCTGGAGACCGTGCAGCTCCTCTTCGATCTATCCATCATGCTGATAGAGTTTCATCAAAGCAGGCTCTGACATCTCTTGGGTAGGTAAAATATTACATATACAAACACCTCTCGGATCACAGGTAAAATCGATGTTTGCAGCATGTGAAGATACACCTCACCAATACGGAACCTTGAAAGAAGAACGGGCCAGTCAAATAGCGCGATTATACTACACACCGCACTTTAACACTCGATAGATTAACATGTTTGTCCACGCGAACGTGAGGAGTTTCAGGAGCACAGTACACACAGCTATGGAGATTTACAGTACTGTTTAGTTTCAATTGCGCCTCGTCAGATCAGGTAACCATCAATACAGCAGTGGACTACACTAACACCAAAATTGCAACGATATATTATTTTGTTCCGAAGATGTTATCTATCAAACAGTGTCTACATTTTTCTGTATTTTAGTGTCCCAAATGTGTTCGAATCTGTTTCACGTCAGTTGGAATTTAATTAATTAATTTGTTTAAGTGCTTTTCCCACATCACTTGAGACAACACTATGACGTTTTCTTAAACGAGATGTCGCCCTTCTCCTCCTTCATTCTTATCCAGCTGCTCTGTTTGCCTCTGATCCTCTCGAATTCAGAGCGGCTTTAAACTTCGAGTGTTTGTTCCCTTTTATTTTTGTGGAAGTGTGTACGGGATGAAACCTGTATCCCGATCTGTGAGATTTATTGGCAGAATTCTGTGAATAGGAACAAACCGACAGTTGTCTGACCATCCAGAGGGTTCCCACAAATGATGGTGGTAAATGGGACCCGTTACGTAAAAATCGCTTTTTCTTTAACAGCCTAGAACGCCTAAAGGGTCCCATGCCCAGTCCAGAAACAGGAGATCTTCGACTTTTGTTACACTACTGGCCATTACAATTGCTACACCAAGAAGAAATGCAGATGATAAACGGGTATTCATTGGACAAATACATTGAACTGACATGTGATTATACACTCCTCGAAATGGAAAAAAGAACACATTGACACCGGTGTGTCAGACCCACCATACTTGCTCCGGACACTGCGAGAGGGCTGTACAAGCAATGATCGCACGCACGGCACAGCGGACACACCAGGAACCGCGGTGTTGGCCGTCGAATGGCGCTAGCTGCGCAGCATTTGTGCACCGCCGCCGTCAGTGTCAGCCAGTTTGCCGTGGCATACGGAGCTCCATCGCAGTCTTTAACACTGGTAGCATGCCGCGACAGCGTGGACGTGAACCGTATATGGAGTTGACGGACTTTGAGCGAGGGCGTATAGTGGGCATGCGGGAGGCCGGGTGGACGTACCGCCGAATTGCTCAACACGTGGGGCGTGAGGTCTCCACAGTACATCGATGTTGTCGCCAGTGGTCGGCGGAAGGTGCACGTGCCCGTCGACCTGGGGCCGGACCGCAGCGACACACGGATGCACGCCAAGACCGTAGGATCCTACGCAGTGCCGTAGGGGACCGCATCGCCACTTCCCAGCAAATTAGGGACACTGTTGCTCCTGGGGTATCGGCGAGGACCATTCGCAACCGTCTCCATGAAGCTGGGCTACGGTCCCGCACACCGTTAGGCCGTCTTCCGCTCACGCCCCAACATCGTGCAGCCCGCCTCCAGTGGTGTCGCGACAGGCGTGAATGGAGGGACGAATGGAGACGTGTCGTGTTCAGCGATGAGAGTCGCTTCTGCCTTGGTGCCAATGATGGTCGTATGCGTGTTTGGCGCCGTGCAGGTGAGCGCCACAATCAGGACTGCATACGACCGAGGCACACAGGGCCAACACCCGGCATCATCGTGTGGGGAGCGATCTCCAACACTGGCCGTACACCTCTGGTGATCGTCGAGAGGACACTGAATAGTGCACGGTACATCCAAACCGTCATCGAACCCATCGTTCTATTATTCCTAGACCGGCAAGGGAACTTGCTGTTCCAACAGGACAATGCACGTCCGCATGTATCCCGTGCCACCCAACGTGCTCTAGAAGGTGTAAGTCAACTACCCTGGCCAGCAAGAACTCCGGATCTGTCCCCCATTGAGCATGTTTGGGACTGCACGTCCAGCACGAACGCTGGTCCAACTGAGGCGCCAGGTAGAAATGGCATGGCAAGCCGTTCCACAGGACTACATCCAGCATCTCTACGATCGTCTCCATGGGAGAATAGCAGCCTGCATTGCTGCGAAAGGTGGATATACACTGTACTAGTGCCGGCATTGTGGATGCTCTGTTGCCTGTGTCTATGTGCCTGTGGTTTTGTCAGTGTGATCATGTGATGTATCTAACCCCAGGAATGTGTCAATAAAGTTTCCCCTTCCTGGGACAATGAATTCACGGTGTTCTTATTTCAATTTCCAGGAGTGTATTTTCACGCAATTTGGGTGCATCGATCCTGAGAAATCTGTACCCAGAACAACCACCTCTGGCCGTAATAACGGCCTTGATACGCCTGGGAATTGAGTCAAACAGAGCTTGGATGGCGTGTATAGGTACAGCTGCCCACGCAGCTTCAACACGATACCACAGTTCAACAAGAGTAGTGACTGGCGTATTGTGACGAACCAGTTGCTCGGCCAACAACGACCACACGTTTTCAATTGGTGAGAGATCTGGAGAATGCGCTGGTCAGAGCAGCAGTCGAACATTATCTGTATCCAGAAAGGCCCGTACAGGACCTGCAACATGCGGTCGTGCATGATCCTGCTGAAATGTAGGGTTTCACAGGGATCGAATGAAGGGTAGAGCCCCGGGTCGTAACACATCTGAAATGTAGCGTCCATTGTTCAATGTGCCGTCAATGCGAACAAGAGGTGATCGAGACGTGTAACCAATAGCACCCCATACCATCACGCCGGGTGATACGCCAGTATGGCGATGACGAATAAACTCTTCCAACGTGCGTTCACCGCGATATCGCCAAACACGGATGCGACCATCATGATGCTGTAAACAGAACCTGGATTCATCCGAAAAAGTGACGTTTTGCCATTCGTGCACCCATGTTCGTCGTTGAGTACACCATCGCAGGCGCTCCTGTCTGTGATGCAGCGTCAAGGGTAACCGCAGCCATGGTCTCCGAGCTGATAGTCCGTGCTGCGGCAAACGTCGTCGAACTGTTCGTGCAAATGGTTGTTGTCTTGCAAACGTCCCCATCTGTTGATTCAGGGTTCGAGACGTGGCTGCACGATCCATTACAGTTATGCGGATAAGATGCCTGTCATCTCGAGTGCTAGTGATACGAGGCCGTTGGGATCCAGCACTTCGTTCTGTATTACGCTCCTGAACTCACCGATTCCATATTCTGCTAACAGTCATGGGATCTAGACCAGCGGGAGTAGCAGTGTCGCGATACGATTAAACCGCAATCGCGACAAGCTAGAATCCGCCCTTTATCAAAGTCGGAAACGTGATGGTACGCGTTTTTTCTCCTTACAAGAGGCATCACAACAACGTTTCACCAGGCAACGCCGGTCAACTGTTGTTTGTATATGAGAAATCGGTTGGAAACTTTTCTCATGTCAGCACGTTGTAGGTGTCGCCACTGGCGCCAACCTTGTGTGAATGCTCTGAAAAGCTAATCATTTGCATATCACAGCATCTTCTTCCTGTCGGTTAAATTTCGCGTCTGTAGCACGTCATCTTCATGGTGTAGCAATTTTAATGGCCAGTAGTGTATAAAGGTGGTGTGCGATTGGTGAACGTAATAAGTTTGACGTTCAGTGCTAGCGAGGGAGAGCGACAGGGACGGCTACAAGAAGACGAGCGCGGGATGTCCGTCGCTGCCGGCGGCAAGCCATTCCATCAGCGTTTCGGACTAATCTCCGCGGCGTACGCGACGGTTTTTTCGAGCGCTCTGCGTGACGTAATCCCGCGGCCTCGAGGGGGCGTACAGTGCCAGGGGCGTGTCGGTCCAGGCGGCCAGGCCTGCTGTGATAAGGAGCGCGGACTGAGCTACGCGTTCAGCCTCCACATTCACAAATAAACAGCCACGAGTTTTATTCCCGCGATTCACTTCTGGGCTGAGCCAAGATGCAGTATTTGGAGAATGACGTCATAAAGTGGTGCAAACGACATATACTGTCACCCAATTACACATAACGTGGGAAATCGAGTCAACTAAGTAGGCTTGCGACGTGTGACACAGTAGTTAACGAATGAGGTCATAAAAGGGAGTGACGTGCAAACGACAGGTAGAATCACCCAGTTATACATATCGTGGGAAATAGTGCCAACTGACTCGACATGTGATCTGATCGACTGTTCTAATAAAAGATGCAAGGATTAAACTTGGGCCTGTGCGCCAGAAGTCATATTTGCGTTCATTATCATCACACAGCTAAAATACGGTTTAGTTATCAGTATTTCGAAAATATATGAGTGACTAGAAAGAACAGAATCACTTTGCGTGCCATTGATTTCGCAAGAAATTACCGACTCGCGACGAAGTTCGCGAAATGAACTGCTCAGTTGTGGAAGTAGGGGCCGAACCGTTAGGTTAAATGGACTACAGCACTCGTCTCGCTACTCTGCGAGCAATGTAGAGAACGGTTGAGTTTAGGAAAGCATAGTTTCATTTTCGTTTGAAAATGGGAGTGTATTACATTTTAAATAATGAGAATCATTAGTAACTTTCCGTTTGGTTTCTATCTGTGAACGCATTATTACACTACATCATTGACCAGTTTGCTATTTTCATTCAATGAGCACAATAAATCTAGCCGCTACCGCTATAAATTATACACTACATAATAGATTCATATTTATTCTTCTCCCAGGTTTATAGCAAAATGACTGTAGCAGTCATGTCTTAGTAAGCGAGAGCCTTATTCTGTTTCATTAAAGCCTCACAGCAAAAGCAGTGGATTCATGACCTACGTGCTACTTCTGTGCCGAGAGAACATCTCCTGAAGATGCGAGGTGGGTGGACATTTTCTAGAAATTCTGTCTTTTGCTTTGACGTGGCCTCATACACGGCCTTGTACTCCAGTACAAATGGTGACAGTTGCGGGCCAGCTGTGGTAACACGGAGAGGAGAACAGCAAACGTACTCGCTCTGATGAGCGACTTAAGTCGCACTCAGTCGCAGTGTGCACATTTTATATTTGCGAGCATCGCCCTGTAGACGTCATAGCTCATCAGCTGCTGGTTACCAGTTTTTGGTGATTCAGTACACCGTCTTCAAGCCTTAACTGACGCTGGGCGGGGGGCGGGGTTCAATTGAATGAACGATTCAGTAGCCAACATCTATGAACTGGTTTCAATAGACTGTAACAACGATGTTGTGTTTCCACAAAATGTTCTATTTTATTACATAGACCTATATCACTGATGTCTGTCGTACAACTTCTCAACTTATTTTATGGTCGTGAATGATGGTCTTTATGAAAATCTAAAATTTTGCATGAAGGATAGTATTTGGTAAACAACGACCGTGTTAAACTTATCTCGCTCTTGTTTTGCAAATCAAACTGCCTTTTCCTGCTGCTAGTTATTTTGTTAATCCCAGACGCGTTTCACCTTATCCTTTTCTAAGGCATCATCAGTGGGATCTATAATGCTATAGTTTTGTTAGTTATAGATTATCAAACAGTTCACTTCGCGATTTTTTGTAAAAATGTGATTACTTAAGATTCGCTGATCTGCGTTTCCTCGCATCTGGTCTGGAGGTCGCACTATCACTTTTATCACTGTTCAATATTCACTCGTACGCACACACACGGTGTAAACATCATAAATAGAAGTTAGTAGTGATCATATACTTCGTTAGGTTGGCAACACATAGGTAAACATACCAAAGACAAGGAAACACATAATGGAGTCGGAATATTTACTGTGAAAAGAAGTGTACGACGAAATAGTTGTATCAAGTGACAGAAGAACGATAGTCCACCACAAAAAAAGAGTGAAAACATGGTGAACAGTGTGTGGATGGCGAAAACACAAAGATGTGAATATAGAACAGTGATAAAAGTGACAGTGCGACCTCCAGACCAGATGTGAGGAAACGCAGATCAGCGAATCTTAAGTAATTACATTTTTACAAAAAATCACTAAGTGAACTGTTTGATAATCTATAACTAACAAAACCGTAGCATTATAGATTCCACTGATGATGCCTTAGAAAAGGAGAGGCGAAACGCGTATGGGATTAATAAAATACCTAGCAGCAGGAAAAGGTAGTTTGATTTGCAAAACAAGTATTTATATGCTTACTGCTGAGGATGGCCACACAAACAAACTTGTTGCAGAAACCAGTACTCGCGTTGATGCAGTGTTCCTTACCTTCCGGAACCCATTTTATACAGTTCCACAATGTCCCCTTACGACAAAAAAATCCGTAACGAGCATCCGGAATATCAGAAGATTTTTATGACTAGATTGAAGAACTTGTAGCAAACAGACACAGAATTTTATTCTAACCGGAGAGAAAGCTTCAGACGTGAAAGTAGCATTGGGCGATCTCCATGCGTCCAAGTGTTATACGATGATTACCGTAGACACAATATACACTGCTCCACAAAATTTAAGAACGAGGTAAATGCAGTAATATAAGGTAGTAACAACTCGGTCTAAATGAATGAAAGTGCGGGAGCAGGTTGCCAGAGGCCTCTCAGTAGTGCACAGAAACCTGGACGCACATTGCTTGAGGTCAACATGACTATAGCACAAAAAAGGACTGCCCTTGCAGCACGAGGTAGTTGATGAATGAAATGAAGTCCCATGCTTCTTGTCAGGGCGTAGGGGAACGATGTGAGAGACTCCCACCGCCGTACACAATAACATCCAGTCATCTCGGGGCAGGTGAAAATCCCCGACCCCGCCGGGAGTCGAACCCGGGACCCAGTGCTCAAGAAGCGAGAACGCTACCGCGAGGCCACAGCGAAGAGAGAGTGTACAGACGACCGCATTCGGAGAAGAATAATCGGTAAACTGGAAGAAGGTCGCTGTGCGATGAGTGTAGCCCAGGAGTTTGGTATTGCTCACAGCATAGTTTCACGTGCATGAGGAACGTTCTGAACCAAAAGAATTGCTGTCCGGGAGAGGACGTGATTGGCCACGGCCAACTGCAGCAGTAGATGACCGCTACATTGTATTGTGCAACCCATGTCAAACAGCAATTGCACCCACCTATAACGGGATTGCAAAGCACGCAGTCTCACGCTCCACATGTCACGACGACTGCATGGGACAGCAGGTCTTTTCCCGACGATCAGTACGTTGTAATCTGGTGACACCTGCACATCGGTGTCACCGTTTGTGGTGCCAAGAGCATACGGACTGGGCCAACGAGGAGTGGCTTCGCGTGCTTTTCTCGGATGAGATCAGACACAGTCTGAGCAGTGATTCTGGACATAACTTCATATGCGAGAGTTGGGAACACACAGTGTAACTAGGAACACAGTCTAACTTAATTTTTTTAGTGGTCCAGCTGTTATAGTGTGGGGTGGCATAATGTTTCGTGTCATTACTGACTTTCAAATTTTGAACACTGTACACTCGTAGGGGGACGTTACTGTGGCACTACTCCCTCCCCATGTGCGTCTCTTCAGGGGTGCATTCGGCCCAGTTTCATTTTTATGGATAATACACGACCGCCTCGAAGAGTGCAGGTCGAGGAACACTTGGACATTCGGCAAATTGATTGGCCCGTCCGTCCTCCGACTTTAATCCCATCGACCATATATGTGGGAGACGTTTTGTAGCACTTCCAGTCGCACCAACAACCATCCAGGAGTTCACAACCGCATTGGTGGATCTATGGAAAGCCCTGCCTCAAGAACTCCTTACTAACCTTATGCCCAACATGGGAACATGTTGCAGAGCTTGCATTGCCGTCAGCAGTGATTGCACCCTATTAAGAACACATGTCCTGTCTTTTGTAATGTCCAGCGGACCATCATAAACTGCGGTGACGTCGAAATGATTATTGTTTATAAATAAAAGAGTAATTTCTGTTCGTCTCATTTCGTATTTCTTCGAATTACCTTTCGTACTATACAGTACCGTAGCAGTTCTTTCAATGTATGGTGCAAGTTACATTGAGCTATGTTACTTGGTAGTGATACATCATACGAAAATTACTTTAGTCCTGAAGTTTTACCCACTTGTGCACGTAATAGAGCTAGTGATTAACGTCGAAAGCTCCATGAGGCTGTTGGCGAAGAATGCTGTTTTAATCTGTACAAGAAATTGTAGCGAATTGCAGGGAAACCTGCAGAAGATCTGTGCTTGGTGCAGGGAATGACAACTGAACCTCTGTCTAAACCAGTGTAGTGCTTTGTGCGCGCCGGCCGCTGTGAGCGAGTGGTTCTAGGCGCTTCAGTCTGGAACCGTGCGAACGCTACGGTCGAAGATTCGAATCCTGCCTCGGGCATGCATGCGTGTGATGTGCTTAAGTTAGTTAGGTTTAAGTAGTTCTAAGTTCTAGGGGACTGATGACCTCAGATGTTTAGTCCCATAGTGCTCAGAGCCATTTGAACAATTTTTTGCATTGTGCTTAAATAGGCGTTAATTTCACCAGTTGATTAATCTCAGAGGTACGTCATCCACAATAAAAAGCAACAAATGCCTATTATACATATGAAGGAACGTAAGAAAAACTCCTCATATTTTAAAGATTCCATTTACAGCGACGGATGAAGTGAGAAATAAATTTCGCAATAGATTTATCCATGGAAGAAACTGTCATTGTTTCATCACACAATTCCCGAACAGTCACTGGAAATAGTGTCATCCACTAAATATCCTGGAGTGTGAGTACAGGTTGATTCATAGGAGAATGACCGTATAAATCTAATAGTAGGGAAACTGGATGCCAGGCAGATCCATTGTAAGAATTCTCAGGTACCGTAGTCCACCCTCAAAGCTTTAGCCTACAAAACCCTCGTTCGACTAATAGTTGTACATTGCTTCTCATTCTGGAGCCTTTACCAGGTAGAACTAGCAGAGAAAACAAAGAAAATCCAAGGAAAAGCAACGCGTTTCGTTAGTAAGCACGAAAGGGTCACGGAGGTGATCAACACTACTGGCAGACGCTTCGAGGCAGGTCGATGTGTATCCTGGTCTGCTATACAGCTAAAATTTCAAGAGGTTACGTCTGTAATCTTCCTGCTACACATATCGGATGAAAAGGACACGAAAGTAAAATGAGAGAGACCAAAACTTACACGTAGGCTTACTAACTATCGTTCTTCCAGTATACCATTCGCTACAGCAACAAGAAATGTGAAAATGAATACTGGCACACAAAGTATCCACTGCCACTCATCGTAAATGGCTTTGGAAGTATGCATGTAGATACAGAAAACAGAAAAGTCCTTAAAAGTAAGGATAAAAGTCTAAATTTTCAGTAAAATTTATAAGGAGGAGATTATCTTGTATTTCAGACAGTTGCAAGAATCATTTGATTCAGGCAGTGAACTTGCAGAGGAAACATGACTCAAGGCCAAAATAGATCTGGAAAAATAGCTAAACAGCAGTATCATTAAAGATGGTAGATATCCCCGTTGATATAAGGACATCATCAGGAAACTTCTTAGGAAATAACGGTCATTGCATAAAATGTATGAAAAAACATAAAACCGTCAGATGCCAGCTGAAAGGTCCTCGACTACCAGAAGGGCAATGAGTGAAACCTTCAATAATTATCGCAATAAAATAATGTCTCAAAACATGTACCACAATTCTAAGAAATTTTGGCCATATGTTAAGGCTGTCAATGGTGCAATATTCAGTGTCCAAAGATTTGTAGAAGAGGCAGTGCCCAAAGATGAAACAGGAAATCTTCTCTGGTTGGATGAGAGTTCGTGACTATCAAATAGAAATTAAAGTTTCATGTCGAGTACAAATCCTTACGCGTTTCAATCCTTTTTTCATCTACATGCATGCGATGTTTTGTAAGAACTGAACAACAGGTATCCTGGAAGATGGATAGGACGCTGTGGTCTTCAGGGCTGGTCTGAAAGATCACCTGATTTATCACCAGGAGACATTTTTTGTGTTTGTATCTAATGAATCGTGTTTTCCACCTAACCCACAACCCCAGGTGACTTCAAACAACGAGTCAGAGGAGATTTCCGCTACCAGCGACTTTACATCTCGTCCACAGGTCGTTTATAAGGCATTCTGAGTTGTGCATTCAGAAAAATGGGCGCTCGCTTGAACTCCTCCCTTAACTGAATATTCTGAAACCAGAATATCTGTCTCAATACAGTCAATTATGTACAATGTACTGCAGCCACCCCTAAAATTTTGAACGTTTCTGGCTCCATAATTAAAATTGAAAGAAATTTGATTTTCACTGGATTGGACACAGCTGATTTAAGTACATTATATGCATGATAGAGAAAATAATATTGTATTTAAAAAGTTACAAGCCGTAGGCGTAATACTCCCAGAGGCGAGCACTATAGCCATCAGTGCACGGCCATACTCAGCGGCATATTAGCCGACCACAATATTATTGGACGTAGGAGTGAGGGTGCTTCGGTCGGCTTGTCGCGAGTTTTTATCTTGATATTTCTCCAAGGTACGATGAACCTTGAAATCATTCGTAGGGCGATGTGCTTTCCTTAGTCACCACTCTTTTGTTTGCTGCAATGTGACCACGTGTATCGAATAAAGGCCACGGGAGGTAAAGTGTATTATCTAATACCGTGGTCGGGTAGTACTTCACTGCCATGGTGCGACATTACCTTGGCGTGGCATTTTGTCACAAGCATGTGACAGCATACATCCTATCCCCTTATTCTTCTCAGTGTTTTCCATGTGTCTAATTTCTCAGACTCTGCAGCGAACCTCCTCATTTGTTACCTTTCAGTCAACTTAATTTTAAATGCCTTTTAATAGCACCATATCTCAAACTCTTCGACTATCTTCTTTTCCAGTTATTCCACAGTCGATTATTAACTATCATTTAATGCTGTGTTCAAAACGTACATTCTCGGAAACACTTCTCCTGGCCAAGAATGCCCTTTCTGCTAATGCCAGTCTACTTTTGATGTCCTACTTGCTCCGTCCATCATTGGTTATTTTCCTGCACAGACGGCAGAATTCCCTAACTTCATCTAACTTGTGCCCATGAATCCTGACGTTAAATTTCTCGCTGTTCTCATTTCTGCCACTTCTTATTACTTTCGTCTTTCTTCTATTTACTATTAATCCATATTCTATACTCATTAGACTGTTCATTTCATTCAGCAGATCATGTAATTCTTCTTCACTTTCCCTCAGGACAACAACGTCAGCAGCGAATCGTATCATTGATATCCTTTCGCCTTGAATTTTAATTCCGCTCCTGAACCTTTCTTTTATTTCCATCACTGTTTCCTCGATGTACAGATTGAACAGTACGGGCGAAACACTACACCTTGTCTTACACCGTTCTGAATCCGAGCACTTTGTTCTCGCTATGCCAATCTTATTGTCCCTCTTCAATTGTCTTGTAGATAATGTACATCACCCGTCTTTCCCTATAGCTCACTCCTAATTTTCTAAGAATTTCGAACATTTTACACCATATTACATAGTCGAACGGTTCTTTTACGTCGAGAAATCCTATGTACACATTGATTTTATTAATTATTGTGTCCCTCATCAATTGAAACGACATAACTGCCTCCTTCCTAAAACCAAACTGATCGTCATCTATTTTCGTTTGCATTCTTCTGTACGTTGTCTTTGTCAGCATCTTGGTTGTGAGCTAGTTATGGAACTTATCCGTTCTTCCTATCTTTGGAATGGCTTAGACGACATTTTCCCGAAATTTTGATGGTGTGTTTTTAATCTCGTACATTCTACACACCAACCTGAGTAGTCATCTGCTTTCCAAAGATTGTACAAATTTCGAAGGAATGTATCTATCATTTTGGCCATATTCGACAGCATGTCTTCCAAAACTCTGATAAACAGTGACTCTAGTTGATATCCTACGCCATTCATATCGACTCCCATTTCCTCTTGTACACTCCTGGAAATGGAAAAAAGAACACATTGACACCGGTGTGTCAGACCCACCATACTTGCTCCGGACACTGCGAGAGGGCTGTACAAGCAATGATCACACGCACGGCACAGCGGACACACCAGGAACCGCGGTGTTGGCCGTCGAATGGCGCTAGCTGCGCAGCATTTGTGCACCGCCGCCGTCAGTGTCAGCCAGTTTGCCGTGGCATACGGAGCTCCATCGCAGTCTTTAACACTGGTAGCATGTCGCGACAGCGTGGACGTGAACCGTATGTGCAGTTGACGGACTTTGAGCGAGGGCGTATAGTGGGCATGCGGGAGGCCGGGTGGAGGTACCGCCGAATTGCTCAACACGTGCATCGATGTTGTCGCCAGTGGTCGGCGGAAGGTGCACGTGCCCGTCGACCTGGGACTGGACCGCAGCGACGCACGGATGCACGTCAAGACCGCAGGATCCTACGCAGTGCCGTAGGGGACCGCACCGCCACTTCACAGCAAATTAGGGACACTGTTGCTCCTGGGGTATCGGTGAGGACCATTCGCAACCGTCTCCATGAAGCTGGGCTACGGTCCCGCACACCATTAGGCCGTCTTCCGCTCACGCCCCAACATCGTGCAGCCCGCCTCCAGTGGTGTCGCGACAGGCGTGAATGGAGGGACGAATGGAGACGTATCGTCTTCAGCGATGAGAGTCGCTTCAGCCTTGGTGCCAATGAGGGTCGTATGCGTGTTTGGCGCCGTGCAGGTGAGCGCCACAATCAGGACTGCATACGACCGAGGCACACAGGGCCAACACCCGGCATCATGGTGTGGGGAGCGATCTCCTACACTGGCCGTACACCTCTGGTGATCGCCGAGGGGACACTGAATAGTGCACGGTACACCCAAACCGTCATCGAACCCATCGTTCTACCATTCCTAGACCGGCAAGGGAACTTGCTGTTCCAACAGGACAATGCACGTCCGCATGTATCCCGTGCCACCCAACGTGCTCTAGAAGGTGTAAGTCAACTACCCTGGCCAGCAAGATCTCCGGATCTGTCCCCCATTGAGCATGTTTGGGACTGGATGAAGCGTCGTCTCACGCGGTCTGCACGTCCAGCACGAACGCTGGTCCAACTGAGGCGCCAGGTGGAAATGGCACGGCTAGCCGTTCCACAGGACTACATCCAGCATCTCTACGATCGTCTCCATGGGAGAATAGCAGCCTGCATTGCTGCGAAAGGTGGATATACACTGTACTAGTGCCGACATTGTGCATGCTCTGTTGCCTGTGTCTATGTGCCTGTGGTTCTGTCAGTGTGATCATGTGATGTATCTGACCCCAGGAATGTGTCAATAAAGTTTCCCCTTCCTGGGAAAATGAATTCACGGTGTCCTTTTTTCAATTTCCAGGAGTGTATTACGTCACCAAAAAAAGTATTCCCTCTCGCAATGGTCTTCATTGTGCTGTTTTCATCTCGCTCTCTCCTCTGCATTTAGTAGTGAAATTCTCATTGCACTTTTAATGCAGCTGCTCTAACTTTTAACTTCACCAAATGTTGTTTTGTCTTTCCTGCACGCTGAAACAGTCCTTTCTTTTTCGAGTTTTTCACATTTTTCCTGTATCCATTTCGCCTTGGCTTCCCCGTACTACTTATTTACTACACTCCTAAGTGAAAAATAATCCTGTTTTTCCCTCAATGTTTTTATACTTTCCTTTTTTTCGTCGAATAATTAAAGTATTTCTCGTTTTACCCAAAGTTTCTTCGCAGTTGTCCATCTTCTACCTATATCTGTCAGTCTAAAATCTGTCTTTGACCTTTTCAGAAATTTCCATTTCCCGCCAACTGAACTACTTATGCGTACACTGAAGTGACAAAAGCCATGGGCTAACGATAAGCACATACACAGAGGGCGGTAGTATCGCGCACACAAGGTATAAAAGGACAGTGCATTTACGGACCTGTCATTTGTACTCAGTTAACTAATGTGAAAAAGTTTCGGACGTGATTATGGCCGCACGACGATAACTAGCAGATCCTGAACGCGGAATGGTGGTTGGACCTAGACGCATGGGACATTCGTATCGGAAATCGTTAGGAAATTCAATATTCAGAGATGCACAGTGTCAAGAGTGTGTCGACAACACCAAATTTCAGGTGCTATCTGTCACCACGGACAACGCAGTGGCTGACGTCCTTCACTTAACGAATGAGAAAAAGCCGGTCGGAGTGGCCTTGCGGTTCTAGGCGCTGCAGTCTGGAGCCGCGAGACCACTACCGTCGCAGGTTCGAATCCTGCCTCGGGTATGGATGTGTATGATGTTCTTAGGCTAGTTAGGTTTAAGTACTTCTAAGTGCTAGCGGTCTGATGACCTCAGAAGTTGAGTCCCTTAGTGCTCAGAGCCATTTGAACCATTTGAGCCAAAGAGAAAAACGGGCCTGTGTAGAATTGTCAAATAAGCAATCTCCTTCTTTCTCTTCTTCTTTTGTCTTGGCTCTACAGCTCATGCTCAGCCTCTTCTACTATTTCCTTCCATTTCTGTCGGTCCTTTACCAATACTCTCCAGTTTCTATAGCCCATCTTCCTAAAATCTTCGAGTACTCCATCTTGCCATCTACCTCTTGGTCGACCCCGTCCTCTCTGTCCTCCTGGCTTTCCTTGCAATATATATATATATATATATATATATATATATTTTTGTACTTCTGTATCGTTCATGGGAACCACATGTCCCACCCACCTCGGTCTGTATGATTTCACTATCCTTCTGATGGATTGATCTTTGTATATGATATACAACTAATGGTTGTATCTCCTCTTCCATCATCCTCTTTCACAGATTGGGCCGATAATTCGTCTAAGTACCTTTCTTTCAAATGCATCCAATGTTTCAATATCTTTAGTTGTTAATGTCCAGGCTTCAGAGGTGTATGTAAGCACTGGTCGTATAAGTGATTTATACATAGTTAATTTCAGGGGCCTTGAGGATAGAAGTCTCGTTAGGGCAAAATAGGCTCTGTTGTCCAGTATTAATCTCTGCTTAGTTTCATAGGAGGTATCATTTAGATGGGTAACTGTTTAGCCCAGGTACCTGAAATGTATAACTGCCCAATGTTATTGTATTTGGCATATTTTCTCTATGTGCTTTTCCAGCTGCAAGATTTTTTGTTTTTTGTTCATTAATAATTAACCCCATGTACCTACTAGCCTGTTCGAGAGTCGTAAATGTGTCTTCCATTGCTTTTCGGTTTCTTGCTGCTATATCTGCGTCATCCGCGTAGGCCAGTATCTGCACTGATACACTCCTGGAAATTGAAATAAGAACACCGCGAATTCATTGTCCCAGGAAGGGGAAACTTTATTGACACATTCCTGGGGTCAGATACATCACATGATCACACTGACAGAACCACAGACACATAGACACAGGCAACAGAGCATGCACAATGTCGGCACTAGTACAGTGTATATCCACCTTTCGCAGTAATGCAGGCTGCTATTCTCCCATGGAGACGATCGTAGAGATGCTGGATGTAGTCCTGTGGAACGGCTTGCCATGCCATTTCCACCTGGCGCCTCAGTTGGACCAGCGTTAGTGCTGGACGTGCAGACCGCGTGAGACGACGCTTCATCCAGTCCCAAACATGCTCAATGGGGGACAGATCCGGAGATCTTTCTGGCCTGGGTAGTTGACTTACACCTTCTAGAGCACGTTCGGTGGCACGGGATACATGCGTAAGTGCATTGTCCTGTTGGAACAGCAAGTTCCCTTGCCGGTCTAGGAATGGTAGAACGATGGGTTCGATGACGGTTTGGATGTACCGTGCACTATTCAGTGTCCCCTCGACGATCACCAGAGGTGTACGGCCAGTGTAGGAGATCGCTCCCCACACCATGATGCCGGGTGTTGGCCCTGTGTGCCTCGGTCGTATGCAGTCCTGATTGTGGCGCTCCCCTGCACGGCGCCAATCACGCATACGACCATCATTGGCATCAAGGTAGAAGCGACTCTCATCGCTGAAGACGACACGTCTCCATTCGTCCCTTCATTCACGCCTGACGCGACACCACTGCTGGCGGGCTGCACGATGTTGGGGCGTGAGCGGAAGACGGCCTAACGGTGTGCGGGACCGTAGCCCAGCTTCATGGAGACGGTTGCGAATGGTCCTCGCCGATACCCCAGGTGCAACAGTGTCCCTAATTTGCTGGGAAGTGGCGGTGCGGTCCCCCACGGCAGTGCGTAGGATCCTACGGTCTTGGCGTGCATCCGTGCGTCGCTGCGGTCCGGTCCCAGGTCGACGGGCACGTGCACCTTCCGCCGACCACTGGCGACAACATCGATGTACTGTGGAGACCTCACGCCCCACGTGTTGAGCAATTCGGCAGTACGTCCACCCGGCCTCCCGCATGCCCACTATACGCCCTCGTTCAAAGTCCGTCAACTGCACATACGGTTCACGTCCACGCTGTCGCGGCATGCTACCAGTGTTAAAGACTGCGATGGAGCTCCGTAAGCCACGGCAAACTGGCTGACACTGACGGCGGCGGTGCACAAATGCTGCGCAGCTAGCGCTATTCGACGGCCAACACCGCGGTTCCTGGTGTGTCCGCTGTGTCGTGCGTGTGATCATTGCTTGTACTGCCCTCTCGCAGTGTCCGGAGCAAGTATGGTGGGTCTGACACACCGGTGTCAATGTGTTCTTTTTTCCATTTCCAGGAGTGTATATAGGAGATCGTTCCCCTGTTCAGAAGGTTTGCGTTTCTCATCACCTTCTCCAGGGCGGCATTATAGAGAAGGCATGCCAATGCATCCCCTCGTCGCATTCCGTTTTTAAACTTATTTTACTGGACATCATTCCTCCTTTTCTTATACTACCTTGTGTTTCGCTCACTGTGATTCTCACTAGCCTTAACAACTTTCTCGAGAATACCAGTTCATCTAGAGCTTGATGTAACTGCTCTCTATTTATGCTATCATAAGCTGCTTTGAAATCTACAAAGAGGTGATGCGTGCCAGCCCAGTTTCGTTTGTTTTTTCCAGGGTTTGTCTTAAGGTGAATATTTGATCTATAGTTGACTTCCGGGGGAGAAATCCGCATTGGTACGGCCCCGTCTCCCTCTGTATGATTGGGAGGGTTCTGTCGAATAGTATATTAGAGAACATTTAAAATCCCAGATTAAGTACTGTGACCCCTCTGTAACTGCCACACTCCTTTCTTATGTATGGGACACATGATACCCTCTTTCCATTGTTGGGGCATTTTCTCCTCTTACCATATTCTGGTGACCATTTTCAGAAGGCTTCGTTCCAGCTCTCTGCCTCCTTGCTTAAACAGTTCTGCTGGAATACCATCTGTGCCTGCCGCCTTGTTGTTTTTCATTTTATTCATGGCAGTTTTCATTTCTTATTGGGAAGTGTTGTTGTCTGGGTCCTCTTCTCCATTCGTTTCTATTGAATTCCCTGGTATAGTTGGAGGCTATCAAAATACCTGCGCCATCTTTCACATATTTCCTACTCTTCACTTGTTATGTTCCCTGCCTCATGGTTTCCTAAGCTTGTTTTACTACCAAAAGGCTTCTGTGCCGCATTCACCTCTCTATAGAATTTTCTTATTTCATTTTTGCTTCTCGTGAGCTCCATTTCTTTGACACTTGCTTTCATCCATTCTCTATTTTTTTCTTTGGTGAGCCCTGTATTCAGTCCTCCGTTTTTCTTTGTATTCTTCTACCATCCTCCCCATGCAGTGAGATCACAGTGTTCTTCTGTATGCTTCGTTCTTTTTTCAGTTGCTATTTCGCATTCAACATCAAACCACGATGGTCTCACTTTTCTTGTCCCAATTCCAAGTATCTCTCTTGCCGATGTCTCCACCGTCTTTTTATCGCTTCCCACTGATCTTCGATATTGTTATATTCTCCAACGTCTTCCAGAATCCGAGTATCTTCTCCTGATACTGTTCTCTAACTTACAATGATTCTAAAGTTGTTATATTTCTGTGCCCTGGGTAGAACTCCTTTCGCTGCGTTAGATATCTTCACCCGTGCCCATACCAGAAAATCATCTGTATCTCTGTTTGGGCCTCTGAGACTCCTCGCGTCCAGTAGGTCCGATTTGTGTCTCACATCTATCAACACATGGTCGATCTGGTTTATTGTGTTTTCATCCGGTGAGTTCCTTGTTTCCTTGCGTATTTCTTTATGTGGGAACAGTGTTTATCCTATTACCAAATTTCTAGATGCTGCGAACAGTATAAGCCTTGAAACTTTCTGGCAGATTAAAACTGTGTGCCGGACCGAGACTCAAACTCGGGATCTTTGCCTTTGGCGGGCAAGTGCTCTACCAACTGAACTACCCAAGCACGACTCACGCCCCGTCCTCACAGCTTTACTTCTGCCAGTACCTCGTCTCCTACCTTCTTATTCTAGTATGAGCCTTGTTCCGTTCTCGTTACTTGTTGCATGTTTGCTGTGGAGGCCAATTATAGGTCTATAGATTTGTTCTTTCCCCACCTGAGCGTTTACGTCTCCGGCTATTATTTTAATATCATGCCCTGGGCAACCATCAAATGCACTTTCCAAAGATTCGTAGAATACTTCTTTCTCTTGTTCTTCAGACTCTTCTGTTGGTGCATGGGCATTAATTATGGAATAGTGAAAGAATTACCCCCTTTGTCCTGAGTGTTGATAATCTTGGACCAATGGGTCTAAACTCTCTTACCAAATGCTTTAATTGATGATGTACAACAAATACTGTCCCCAGTTCATGATTCCATTCGTTGGAGCAATAGAATATATTAGCTTCTTTTCTAAAACTCCACTCCCCATCCATCTAGTTTCTTGTACTGTTATTATACTTTGCTTCAGATTCATTATTTGATCCAGCATTACTTTCAGTGCTCCTGGGCTATATAGGGCTCTCACAGTCCAAGTACCAATATGTAGATCTGATCTACGCCTTATATTTCTCTTCTTCCTTGTTTTCCCTCCTTCATTTACTTGTATTCCATCCTAATTGTCCTTTCTCATGCCCGGTCCGTCTTCCTTCATCTGTCTGGCTTTATAATTGTTTTTTACAGAGCGGACTATCAACTCTGTGTCCAGCTCCTACAGGGGGATAGGTGATTTTTAATCAGGGTTTTCTTCCCTTAGCCTTTGGAGATCCAACTCTCAACTGCAAGACTGCTGTCTTTATTTCCCCGTTGTCCACAATATCTGGTGAGCGTTCCCCAATCCGCCACCTGTGGAGGCGGCCGATGGGATACTAGCAACTCCAAACGGGAACAAATAAGCGAAAGTGCTCGAAATAACGGCAGAAATCAATGTGGGACGTACGACGAACGTCTCCTTTACGACAGTGCTGCGAAATTTGGCGTTAACGGGCTACGGCAGCAGACGACCGACATAAGTGCCTGTGCCGACAGCTGCAGCGCCTCTCCTGCGCTCAAGAGCATGTCGGTTGGACCATAGAGACTGGAAAACTGTGGCCTCGTCAGATGAGTCCCGATTTCAGTTAGTAAGAGCTGATGGTAGGGTTCGAGTTTGGAGCAGACCACACGAATCCATGGACCCAAGTTGTCAACAAGGCACTACGCGAGTTGTTTGGTGGCTCCATAGTAGTATAGGCTGTGTTTACGTGGAATGGACTGGGTCCTGTGATCAACTGAACCGATCACTGACTGTAAATGGTTATGTTCGGATACTTGGAGACCAATTGCAGTCATTCATGGACTTCCCCAAATAACGAAGTGCCATGACACTTGCCCAGAATTGTTCGCGATTGATTTGAAGAACGTGCTGGATAATTTGAGAGAATGATTTGATCGCCCAACATGAATCGAGAGATCAGATCCTGCATGGACAACACTTACGCAATTATGCATGGCAGTAGAGGCAATATGGGACAGTATTTCTGCAGCGAACATCCAACAGTTTGTTGAGTCCATGCCACGTCGAGCTCCTACACTACGCAGGGCAAAAGGAGGTCCGACGCAATGTCAGCAGGTGTTCCACGACTTTTGTCACCTCAGTGTATAGAGGGTCTTCAGAAAGGAAACAAAGTTGAGCACAATATTATAGAAAGTTAACGGAAAGTAAATGAAGCTGAGGATAGATACTGTACCGCGAGAAGTATTTGACAGAGATGTGAAACACCGAAGTCGAAATAAGTCCCCTGGAGCAGTTGACATTGGCTTCCTTGAGAGAGCCAGTCATGACAAAACTGAAACTTCAAGAAGAATGTTGTTCCAAAATACAATTGCGCTGACAGGAGTGAAATTTGCTCGCTTCGTGCGTACGCAATACCACCTCGGCGCCCCACGGTTTGAACAACAAAAAGAAACCCATTTCAGGTGTGATGGCTAAATTTACTTATTGTTACAAAAACAACTCATGCCTGTGCGAACAGTCATCGAAAATATTGTAGGAAAAATAGTTTAAAAATGCTTGCTAATAGGTTTAGTGGATATTTACACACTAAATTTGAGGCCGGCCGCTGTAGCCGAACGGTTCTGTGCGCTTCAGTCTCGAACTGCGGGACCGCTACGGTAGCAGGTTCAAATCCTGCCTCGGGCATGGATGTGTGTGATGTCCTTAGGCTAGTTAGGTTTAAGTTCTAGAGGACTGATGACCTCAGATGTTGAGTCCCATAGTGCTCAGAGCCATTTCAACCATTTGAACTAAATTTGAAACACTCGAATGACATGCCTGTGGCAAAAAATGGCAAAGTTACTCCTAATCTCTTGTCTACTGGGACTGCGTGTCTTATTGCCGTATTTTGTTTTCCTATTATTTCTCGTGTTAACATTAGTAAGCAATTCTGTCCCGATGTGGATGCACTCCAACAAATGTTGAATCTGAAGGCAATTTATAATGAATTAGCTACAACCAGTTGCTTTTACAGACATTTACTACCTCACTGAAATAAGAAAACCGTCTGACTTGCAATTTCAGACTTTTGTCCATTATCAAGACATCCGGGTATGTCCTACTATAATGTGAGTTCACTGGCCACATTGGTTGTATGAGTAGCTACTATTTGCGTCTGACACGGACCACGGGACTGTCGTACGCAAATAGTATCTTTCCCTTAGCCGCTCATACAAATAATGTGGTCCGCATATTCACATTATGGTAGGACTTACCCGAATGTCTTGATAACGGACTAAAGTCCGAAACTGGTGGCCATTTAAATTAAACCAAACTTCTGTGCAACTTTGATGGTTTTATAATTTCATTGAATCATAGTAAGTTGCTGCCTATTACCATCCAACGAGGAGGAAGTGAGTATTTTTCTGCGATAATGTTTCAAGATGTTCGCATTCATTTAAGAGAAATACATGTTGTTCGTTTGCTAACGGCGTTGGAGAATTTTGCGACGGAGGTTTTTAAGACAGTTAAAACATCGTATGTAAAGAAATAATGTTCACAACGCAAAACATACGTAGACATCTGAACATGGGGTGAATATAAAATAAACTGACTCTCAAAAACGCATGTTTTGAGGCATAATTTGTTGGATGTTTGGACAACACGGTTATGGATTAACAGCGATTAATATAAATTAACTTAGTATTAAGAAAACAGTCTTAATCGCGTTTTATATTTATTTAGTGCCGAACTGTATCAGCCCATCGCACACAACATCGTCAGGGCGAACATACCTCTGGTCCATTGCTGGTGGCGTCAGGTCTACCAAGGTCTCCTGCCACACCTCGGTGATTAAGACTGTTTTCTTAATACTAAGATAATTTACTGGCGTGGAGTACGGGAAAAGGAGTGCCATGATATTGGTAAGTTACTCCATGCGGTATAAATACTGTATCTATGGAGTGAGCATTGGGATGTGCAGAACGAGAGTTCTGTCCACAACAACACCTGCAGCTCAAGTCACTTGATTTTGGTACGGCGTATTTTTTTCTCTATAGCGCTTAGCATATTTTGAGTGTTATGACTTCGCTACTACAGACAGATCACCTTCAGAAGTACGTGAAACTTTCTATACGCGCTCTACAGAAATCTTAACAGTTTGATAGCAGGAACTGACGTTGGCTTAAAGATGTGAACAGTAGCGGTATAGTACTGTTTCGCCACACTATCATAGCTCAGATTCCACTTCATTTACGTTTTTTCGGTAGCAGCGTAAAATCAACAGCCAAATTTTTAGGTTCTATATTGAACTGATTCATATTGTCGAATCTGTTCTAATTAATTACGTTACAATGACACTGGATAGGAGACTGTCTCATGCAGAAACACGAAAGGGTTTGAGAACGTGAATAAATTGGAGGAAATTAGTCAGACTGTCATGCATAAATTTTATCTGCATGTGAACATAACACCAATATGTATACAACGACTAGCAGTTTACTCAAAGACACTTCAAAATCTATCCAGCACTTGTCTTGCAAGCACATGGCCATAAAACCTTAGAAATTATCTCTACAATATAAGCATTATAATACCGTATCTCGGTATTTTTCAACGCACCAAGTGCTCATATCAATATGGCTTTTACAATTATACACTTGCTGTAGATACCTATGAAAAGTAATTGGTTCTCGGTTCATACACTTCTCTTAACATCCGTAGCAACGACAGTACTGTACCACATCTGTTACTAAAAATCAGGTGTCCAGAAACGTATATAAAACAATGCGAGTAAGTGTAATATTCAAGTTTCGCTATTGTAAAACGTGTATATTTCTATTGTCTATTGTCAAACTATAATTTATGAAATATGTTTATATTTTATTAATAGGATTAAGTAGGAATAATTAATATTTGTCATGTTCGAAATAACTGTGATAGCAGGGATTGTCTGCACCAAAGTATTGTTGGTAAGAGAGACCACACGTTGATATAATTTTAAAAAGGGCGGGAGAGACAGCGTATGGATACATGTTAAGAAAAGAGTGGGAAAGACCGCGCATTGATACATTTTGTAATGGTAGCAGGGACTGTCTGCACCAGATAGCATTGTTGGCAGGAGAGACCGCACTTTAAGAGTTCGTAGGAAGTCAGTAGAAAGCGAGATGTGAAAGGAGTTGGTAGCGGTCTGAAGCGAGAGGTTGAGAGGAGCAGTGTGCCTGCCAGCCACCAGCTATGATTTACAAGAGATTATAAACGGATGTACAGAGATATCAACTAACTATTATCATAAGAAGAACTAATATTATTGAATTAATTTCTTTGCGAAACTCAAGTCTACTGATGGTATGTTTGCGCAATGCTAGTTATAAGATTATTGTAAAAAGTAAGTCCCATTTGAAAGTTTGTAAAATCATTTCATTACCAACAGTAAATATTTGAAGCGTTTTCAGAATATAATTAATTTTTGCCGGCAATGTTGCATTACTGATTATAATCCGTTCCAAAAACCATCAACGCAAAACTCTGCAAAAATTTTATTGTTGTCAAGAAAAAGTGTAACTATGAATTACGTATCTTCAGTCAAATTAATTAAAGAATAACGTCAGCTTTGCTATTGAAGAATAACGTCAGCTTTGATAATAAATAGTTAATATAGGAAACCAAAGTATATTCATTTCGCATTTCGATGTAGCAGTCAGATGGCGATCCAGTAACAGTAAAAAAAAAAAAAAAAAGGTAAGGAACGGTTTTGGGTTATTGCAGATAACGACTGAGGGCCACAACGACGACACATTCTATGTTTAGTCGAAATAATCAGAAAATCACTTTTAATAAGCAACAATTAAATTCGTATGCGAAGATTGAGAGAGAGAATAGATTTCAAAGGGAAGATTTCATTTGTTATTATTAAGCAAGAGATAGAAATCCTAAGGAAAGGTTTCGTAGGTTATTGTAGAAGGGAAGGTTGCGTAAGAAAAAAGAGATGTAGAGGAGACGGGAAGGTTTCAGTGTAATATTCACGTTTCGCTATTACCGCAGGTTCTAGACAAGTACCGTCGTCCCAGAATCACACGACCAGACAGTTTTGATGTTGAGAACATGCGCAGTATCTTATGCTCACTCCACAGACATACAGGGTATTACAAAAATGTACGTCCAAACTTTCAGGAAACATTCGTCATACACAAATAAAGAGAAGATGTTATGTGGACTTGGGTCCGGAAATGCTTAATTTCCGTGTTTGAGCTCATCTTAGTTTCGTCAGTATATACTGAACTTCCTCGATACACCGCCAGTTGGCCCAATTGAAGAAAGGTAATGTTGACTTCGGTGCTTGTGTTGACATGCGACTCATTGCTCTACAGTACTAGCATCAAGCACATCAGTACGTATCATCAACAGGTTAGCGTTCACCACGAACGTGGTTTTGCAGTCAGTGCAATGTTTACAAATGCGGAGTTGGCAGATGCCCATTTGATGTATGGATTAGAACTAGGCAATAGCCGTGGCGCGGTACGTTTGTATCGAGACAGATTTCCAGAACGAATGTGTCCCTACAGGAAGATGTTCGAAGCAATTGATCGGCGTCATAGGGAGCACGGAACATTCCAGCCTATGACTCGCGACTGGGGAAGACCTACAACAACGAGGACACCTGCAATGGACGAGGCAATTCTTCGTGCAGTTGACGTTAACCCTAATGTCAGCGTCAGACAAGTTGCTGCTGTACAGGGTAACGTTGACCACGTCACTGTATGGAGAGTGCTACGGGAGAACCAGTTGTTTCCGTACCATGTACAGCGTGTGCAGGCACTATCAGCTGCTGATTGGCCTCCACGGGTACACTTCTGCGGATGGCTCATTCAACAATGTGTCAATCCTCATTTCAGTGCAAATGTTCTCGTTACGAACCTGGCTTCATTCCAACATGATCAAATTGTAAATTTTCACAATCAACATGTGTGGGCTGACGAGAATCTGCACACAATTGTGCAATCACGTCATCAACACAGATTTTCTGTGAACGTTTGGGCAGGCATTGTTGGTGAAGTCTTGATTGGGCCCCATGTTCTTCCACCTACGCTCAATGGAGCACGTTTCATGATTTCATGCGGGATACTCTACCTGTGCTGCTAGAACATGTGCCTTTACAAGTACGACACAACATCTGGTTCATGCACGATGGAGCTCCTGCATATTTCAGTCGAAGTGTTCGTACGCTTCTAAGGAACAGATTCGGTGATGGATGGATTGGTGGGGCGGACCAATTCCATGGCCTCCACGCTCTCCTGACCTCAACCCTCTTGACTTTCATTTATGGGGGCATTTGAAAGCTCTTGTCTACGCAACCCCGGTACCAAATGTAGAGACTCTTCGTGCTCGTATTGTGGACGGCTGTGGTACAATACGCCATTCTCCAGGGCTGCAACAGCGCATCAGGGATTCCATGCGACGGAGGGTGGATGCATGTATCCTAGCTAACGGAGGACATTTTGAACATTTCCCGTAACAAAGTGCTGGTACGTTCTGTTGCCGTGTGTTTCCATTCCATGATTAATGTGATTTGAAGAGAAGTAATAAAATGAGCTCTAACATGGAAAGTAAGCGTTTCCGGACACATGTCCACATAACATCTTTTCTTTATTTGTGTGTGAGGAATGTTTCCTGAAAGTTTGGCCGTACCTTTTTGTAACACCCTGTATGTACTCAATGCTTTAACCATCAACATCAGAATGATGAAGAGTTCCGCTTGTGGGAACCCGGGTCTCTAAAGGCTGCCACTGATCCCTGTAGGCTTTGAAAAGCTCCAGAATGCGCACAAACATTTACGCTGGCTAGGACTCCGATGCTGGGCGCAACGCTGGCTCCGTAATCCTCGGAGACCGCAGAGGGTGGCAGCCCGGCTTGGCCCGCCCCTCCGCGCCTCTCTGAGGGGTGTCAACCCTCTCGGGAGATGGCTATCGCGCCATACATCAGGCGGCGCATTCCTCCGGCCGCGGCCGCGCCACGCCGGCTGCAGGCACCAGCCAGCCATTACAAAGGCTCTGTGTCTGCCCTGCCGGGCGGCGACGCAGCCGCGGCACCAGCGCTTAATACGCGCCACCTCCCACCGTCTGTACCGGTACGTGATACCGCTTCCGTATTGTCGGTACGTGACAAAGCTGTGGACCCACCTGCAACGAGGAACGACCAAAACCTAGGAACCACCGATTTAGACGTGACTGATATCGATATACCTGAAGAGCCAAAGAAGGGTGGCGCACGAAATGTGTTACCAATTGTTTCTTTCACAATTTACGACGCTCATTAGATATCCCGCTGGGATCTCTACAAAAGTACCGGCAGAGCTTCGAAAAACAAATGAGTTACGAAATTGCGTGTAATTCACGATACTGCCACTAGTAAGCAGCAATGGTTGACAATGGAAGACTGACGACACAGCAATTCTATTACTTTTTCATGAAACGAAAAGCCTTGTTGTGACTCAAAGGCGTTTTCGACAACAGTTTAACACACGATGGGTCCCTTGCAAGAAGACCATCCACAGGTTGTACGATACATGTGTATAGGAAGGAACAGTATTGGAACCGAAGCGACCTCGGCCTAAGCCTGTTTGTTGACCGCAGAATATTAAAGCGGTACGAGTTACTGTACAGAGAAGTCCCGGGAAATCGTGTAGAAAGGCAGCAGTGCAACTGGGAATATCCAGGCGCTCCGTTCAACGCATTCTTAAAAGTGACCTCCATATGTACCCATACAACATGACCTGTGCACACAACTCCTTTCTGTAGTGGTTTTTTAAGCTTCCCCTCTGCTTTTAGTTTTTCCAATTTTTTGAGTTTCGTTCCCATTGCTGCTGGTTTCCATTTTCGTTTTTTACCTTTTCCTAAGTCACAGACCGGACGCTAATGACCATAGCAGTTCTGCACCCTAAAACCAAACAAAAAAACAAAAAATGAAGCTCACTGAAGAACACATGCCGCAGAGCCTACTGTTTGCTCATTGGGCGGAGGATAGGGAAGAAACTCTCAACAACGTTTGGTTTTTAGACGAGGCACATTTCCATTTAGACAATGTGGTTAACAAACAAAATGTACGCTTTTGGGCCATTGAAAACCCACAAGTGCTTCATGAACGACAACATTATGCTCCGAGGATTACAGCGTGGGTAGCAATTTCCAGTCACGGACTTATTGGACCATTTTTCTTTGAAGAAACTGAACAGCGAGAGTTATTTGAGCATTCTTCGCAATAGCTTCGTGCCACAGCTTCTTGCTACTGCCTTGCCCTTCAACACGCAGTGGTTCATGCAAGATTGAGCAAGGCCACATATTGCAAACATTGTGTTGGAGTTTTTACACGAGCATTTCGACATGCGGATCATTTCACTCAGGTTTCCTAGTCCCTTCAATGACGGACAAAATCCGCCCCCCTCCTCCCCCAATAGTTCAGACCTCAATACATGTGACCTTTTTCTTTGGGGGTACCAAAAGGAAAACAATTTCCCGAAACGTCCACGTGCTTTAATGGCGCTCAGAAGAGCTATTCTTCAACCTTGCAGTGAAATTACGGAATACATGTGCTGTAGGGTAATCACTAACTTTAGTGTTCGTTTGAAGTAAGTTAGGAAACGAAATGGTGGACATATTGAGCATGTGCTGAGTTAGAACAAATCTCCATGGACGGCTCTTCATTGTAGTATATGTTCCTTTCAGATTGTACTGACAATAAAGTTTATATTCAAAAGCAAAATGGTAACACATTTAGTGCGCCACCCTGTAGTACACCCACCTAATATCGTGTAGGGCCTCTGCCATCACGCAGAAGTGTTGCAGCACGGCGTGACACGGACTCGAATAATGTCTGAAGTAGTGCTGGAGGGAACTGACACCAAGAAACCTTCAGCGATGTCCACAAATCCGTAAGAGTACGAGGGGCTGGAAATATCTCCTGGGATCGCGAGGAGTGGCCGTGCGGTTTGAGGCGCCATGCCACTGACTGTGTGGTCCCTCCCGCATGAGGTTAGAGTCCTCCCTCGGGCATGGCTGTATGTGTTGTTCAACTGGTTCAAATGGCTCTGTGAACTATGGGACTTAACATCTGAGGTCATCAGGCCCCTAGAACTTAGTACTTAAACCTAACCAACCTAAGGACATCACACACATCCATACCCGAGGCAGGATTCGAACCTGCGACCGTAGCGGTCGCACGGTTCCAGACTATAGCGCCTAGGACAGCTCGGCCACTCCGGCCAAGTACGTGTTGTTCTTAGCATAAGTTAGTTTGTGTGTAGGCCTAGGGATCGATGACTTCAGCAGTTTGGTCCCTTAGGAATTCACACACATTTGAACATTTGAACATATCTTCTGGACAGCACGTTGTGAGGCATCCCACAAATGCTCAGTTGTGTTCATGCTTGGGGAGTCTGTTGGCCAGTGGAGGTGTTTTAACTCTGAACAGTGTTTTTTAGCGACTCTGTAACAATTCTGGAAGTATTGGGTGTCGCACTGTCCTGCTGGAATTGGCCTAGTCCGTCAGAAAGCACAGTGATTATGAATGGATGCAGGCCATCACATAAAATTTTTACGTACGTCTCACGTATCAGAGTCATATCTAGACGTATCGGAGGTCCAATGTTACTCCAGCTGCACACACTACAGGCCATTACAGACTCTCCACCAGCTTGAACAGTCCCCTGCTGACATGCAGGGTCCTTGGAGTCATGAGGTTTTCTCCATACTCATACACGTCCATGCGCTCGATAGAATTTGAAACGAGACATGTTTGACCTGGCAACATCTTTCCAGTCATCAACACCCCGATGTCGGCGTTGATGTGCCCAGACGAGGCGTAGAGCTTTGTGTCGTGCAGTCTTCAAGGGTACACGAGTGTGTCTTCGGCTCCGAAACACAGTGATGATGTTTCGTTGAATGGTTTGCACGTTGACACTTGTTGATGCCCAGCATTGAAATCTGCAGCAATTTGCGGAAGGGTTGCCCTTCTGTCACGTTGAAAGAGTCTCTTCTGTCATCGTTGGTCCCGTTCTTGCAGAATCTCTTTCGGGCTGCAGCGACGTCGAGTTTTGATGTTTTGCCAGATTCCTGATATTCACGGTACACTCGTGAAATAGTCGTACGGGAAAATTCACTTCATCGCTACCTCAGAGATGCTGTGTCCAATCTCTCGCGCACCCCTATAACACCACGTTCACACGCAGTTAAATCTTGATAACCTGCCATTGTAGCAGCAGTAACAGGTCTAACAACTGCGCCAGACATTTGTTCTCTTAGATGGGCGTTGCCGACCGTAGCGCCGTATTCTGCCTATTTACATATCTCCGTATTTGAATACGCATGCCTATACCAGTTTCTTTGGCGCTTCAGTGTACGAAAACTACTACCATTAAAAATTGCGTTGGTTCAAAATTCTGTGAAATAGGCATCCAGTATTCCTCTGTCGTACTTGCTCCTTAGTTACGGCATACCTGCAAATTGAGCGTCCTCGTCCACCAGAAATAGTGCTGTGCTGTGCTGTGGTGCGAAGGACAAGCAGGGTAAACGTCATGTTGTCGGAAGAAGAGCGACGCCAAAAGCCGATTTAACACTTTACGATATTCCCTCTTACATAAGCATGTTACTCTTAATCTAATTAACATTTCAGTCCTGTTTTACTTCTTTTACTAGCATACTCTGTACTAAGATGAAAAATCACATTATAACGTTGTCACATTAAATTTTGTTTCTTTGTTGTTACGTAATATGTTATGACGTCTGTTTAAAAAATATCCAACTTAAAGATACAATTTTATAATGCTTCTGTACCACTGTTTATATTTGGACATTTATTTTAACATAGATCATTGTTCAGTTAAAATTTCAGCATATCAAACTTGATTCATAACTAAACTGGTGCCTTAATAAGGATTGTGAAAATGTGAGTTTGTAATCTTACGGAACACATCAAATAGGGAGCCAGGATTGGGAGACTACATACAACACTGCATTCATAAAATAACACACGAAGAATGTTGAAACATATCCAAGAGGAAATTGACCACAACAAACCGATTCAATTTTCACCAAAAGAAGTTACGTTCGTAGCGCAATCCTGTCCGTCATGAAATTACCACACACTGGTATACTAAATTAATACTAACTCTCTGTGAAATCTTTCCGAAAAGAATAGCTGAGGGCTACTTTGGTGCTTACACCACATGCGTCACGTGGTCAACTTGGTTTACACAAAGAGTGTAACTCCACAATAATTTTGATAATTAAAATAAATTACATCGAAACGCAATTTACAAAAGAAAAACCTCGAACTGGTTACTATCGTCTTACTATCAACCTGATGGGTGAAACAATTGTATAAGCACGTGGTACTGGTCTCACAAAGTACACCCCACGTGGGTTGAAAGTTGCTATATTGAAAAATATTGTCAAGACGAGACGTTATGATCTCACGCACATTGGCATTTAAGATTGATGATCTTAGTTAGAGTTACTGATCAACACGTGGTTCCCCTTTACTCACAAAGTAGTGGGAATTAGTGAAGTTCGGTGGCAGGAGGAACAATACTTCTGGTCAGGTGACTATAGGGCTATAAACACAAAATAAAATAGGGGTAATGCAGGAGTAGGTTTAATAATGAATAGGAAAATAGGAATGCGGGTAAGTCATACCGGAAGATATTCTGAACTTTACACTCGCATTACACTGCGTTGTAATTTAAGATAACATTAGATATTTTAGAGCTAAACCTGAAATAAAGGTGATTAAATTTTCAGTTAGGCTGAACCATGGACCTTGCCGTTGATGGGGAGGCTTGCGTGCCTCAGTGACACAGATAGCCGTACCGCAGATACAACCACAAGTGGCTCTGAGCACTATGGGACTTAACATCTATGGTCATCAGTCCCCTAGAACTTAGAACTACTTAAACCTAACTAACCTAACGACATCACACAACACCCAGCCATCACGAGGCAGAGAAAATCCCTGACCCCGCCGGGAATCGAACCCGGGAACCCGGGGTACAACCACAACGGAGGGGTATCTGTTGAAAGGCCAGACAAACGTGTGGTTCCTGAAGAGGGGCAGCAGCCTTTTCAGTCGTTGCAAGGGCAACAGTCTGGATGATTGACTAATCTGGCCTTGTAACAATAACCAAAACGGCCTTGCTGTTCTGGTATTGCGAACGGCTGAAAGCAAGGGGAAACTACAGCCGTAATTTTTCCCAAGGGCATGCAGCTTTACTGTATGATTAAATGTTGATGGCATCTTCTTGGGTAAAATATTCCGGAGCTAAAATAGCCCCCATTCGGATCTCCGGGCGGTGACTACTCAAGAGGATGTCGTTATCAGGAGAAAAAAAAATGGCGTTCTACGGATCGGAGCATGGAATGTCAGATCCCTTAATCGGGCAGGTAGGTTAGAAAATTTAAAAAGGGAAATGGATAGGTTAAAGTTAGATATAGTGGGAATTAGTGACGTTCGGTGGCAGGAGGAACAAGACTTCTGGTCAGGTGATTACAGGGTTATAAACACGAAATCAAATAGGGGTAATGCAGGAGTAGCTTTAATAATGAATAGGAAAATGGGAATGCGGGTAAGCTACTACAAACAGCATAGTGAACGCATTATTGTGGCCAAGATAGATACGAAGCCCACACCTACTACAGTAGTACAAGTTTATATGCCAACTAGCTCTGCAGATGACGAAGAAATTGAAGAAATGTATAATGAAATAAAAGAAATTATTCAGATAGTGAAGGGAGATGAAAATTTAATAGTCATGGGTGACTGGAATTCGAGTGTAGGAAAAGAGAGAGAAGGAAACGTAGGAGGTGAATATGGATTGGGGCTAAGAAATGAGAGAGGAAGCCGGCTGGTGGAATTATGCACAGAGCATAACTTAATCATAGCTAACACTTGGTTTAAGAATCATGAAAGAAGGTTGTATACATGGAAGAACCCTAGAGATACTAAAAGGTATCAGATAGGTTATATAATGGTAAGACAGAGATTTAGGACCCAGGTTTTAAATTGTAAGACATTTCCAGGGGCAGATGTGGACTCTGACCACAATCTATTGTTTATGACCTGTAGATTAAAACTGAAGAAACTGCAAAAAGTTGGGAATTTAAGGAGATGGGACCTGGATAAACTGAAAGAACCAGAGGTTGTACAGAGTTTCAGGGAAAACATAACGGTACAATTGACAGGAATGGGGGAAAGAAATACAGTAGAAGGAGAATGGGTAGCTTTGAGGGATGAAGTAGTGAAGACAGCAGAGGATCAAGTAGGTAAAAAGACGAAAGCTAGTAGAAACCCTTGAGCGACAGAGGAAATATTGAATTTAATTGATGAAAGGAGAAAATATAAAAATGCAATAAATGAAGCAGGCAAAAAGGTATACAAACGTCTCAAAAATGAGGTGGACAGGAAGTGCAAAATGGCTAAGCAGGGATGACTAGAGGACAAATGTAAGGATGTAGAGGCTTATCTCACTAGGGGTAATACAGATCCTACGGGAAAATTAAAGGGACCTTTGGAGATAAGAGAACCACTTGTATGAACATCAAGAGCTCAGATGGAAACACAGTTCTAAGCAAAGAAGAGAAAGCAGAAAGGTGGAAGGAGTATATAGAGGGTCTATACAAGGGCGATGTACTTGAGAACAATATTATGGAAATGGAAGAGGATGTAGATGAAAATGAAATGGGAGATATGATATTGCGTGAAGACTTTGACGGAGCACTGAAAGACCTGAGCCGAAACAAGGCCCCTGGAGTAGACAACACTCCATTGGAACTACTGACGACCTTGGGAGAGCCAGTCCTGATAAAACTCTACAATATGGTGAGCAAGATGTATGAAACAGGCGAAATTCCCTCAGACTTCAAGAAGAATGTAATAATTCCAATCCCAAAGAAAGCAGGTATTTGACAGATGTGAAAATTACCGAACAATCAGTTTAATAAGCCATAGCTGCAAAATACTAACACGAATTCTTTACAGACGAATGGAAAAACTAGTAGAAGCCGACCTCGGGGAAGATCAGTTTGGATTCCGTAGAAAAACTGGACCACGTGAGGCAATACTGACCTTACGACTTATCTTAGAAGAAAGATTAAGGAAAGGCAAACCTACGTTTCTAGGATTTGTAGACTTACAGAAAGCTTTCGACAATGTTGACTGGAATACTCTCATTCAAATTCTAAAGGTGAGAGAGGGAAATTACAGGGAGCGAAAGTCTATTTACAATTTGTACAGAAACCAGATGGCAGTTATAAGAGTCGTGGGACATGAAGGAGCAGCAGTGGTTGGGAAGGGAGTAAGACAGGGTTGTAGCCTCTCCCCGATGTTATTCAATCTGTGTATTGAGCAAGCGGTAAAGAACACAAAAGAAAAATTCGGAGTAGTTATTACAATCCATGGGGAAGAAATAAAAACTTTGGGGTTCGCCGATGACATTGTAATTCTGTCAGAGACAGCAAAGGACTTGGAAGAACCGTTGAATGGAATGGACAGTATCTTGAGAGGAGTATATAAGATGAATATCAACAAAAGCAAAACGAGGATAATGGAATGTAGTCGAATTAAGTCAGGTGATCCTGAGGGAATTAGATTAGGAAATGAGACACTTAAAGTAGTAAAGGAGTTTTGCTATTTGGGGAGCAAAATAACTGTTGATGGTCGAAGTAGAGAGGATATAAAATGTAGACTGGCAATGGTAAGGAAAGTGATTTTGAAGAAGATAAATTTGTTAACATCGAGTATAGATTTAAGTGTCAGGAAGTCATTTCTGAAAGTATTTGTATGGAGTGTAGGCATGTATGGAAGTGAATCATGGACGATAAATAGTTTGGACAAGAAGAGAATAGAAGCTTTCGAAATGTGGTGTTACAGAAGAATGCTGAAGATTAGATGGGTAGATCACATAACTAATGAGGAAGTATTGAATAGGATTGGGGAGAAGAGAAGTTTGTGGCACAACTTGACCAGAAGAAGGGATCGGTTGGTAGGACATGTTCTGAGGCATCAAGGGATCACCAATTTAGTATTGGAGGACAGCGTGGAGGGTGAAAAACGTAGAGGGAGACCAAGAGATGAATACATTAAACAGATTCAGAAGGATGTAGGTTGCTGTAGATACTGAGAGATGAAGAAGCTTGCACAGGGTAGAGTAGCATGAAGAGCTGCATCAAACCAGTCTCAGGACTGAAGACCACAATAACGACCACAACAACATAGGCTGAACTTAAGAAATCCATTGTCCTACGGACTTAGCAGACACGCGCTTAGCTGGAGATCTTACCACTTCAGACGCTCGCCGCGGGCAGACTGACCTGGGCTCCTACCGAACTTGCTTAACAGATACAAATGGAAGTGACCAGAGAGGCAGCTTCCTATACCAACATAACAAGAGAAGGACAGGACCATACTAAGAATAGAAACCTCTCTGGTTTTAGAAAGCATAGCTACCTGTTCCGATGATGGTCCTACTGTTCTCCAGCAGACAGGCTTGTCTGCTACCATCAAGCAGGCAACTACAAATACACTTGCTCATTCATCCTCTCACACAGAAGGGAAGGGGGATGACAGTATCTTATCATATATAGTATATAAAAGAAAGCGGATTTAGGTTCCGTATGAGACGGTGTGACATGAATTACATATAAACTGTGTTTTAAAGTGTAGTAGTGTGATAGATCGTTCTTGATTATGTGAAAAAGTCACACGTTCCACTGCTCAGTCTCCTCCCAGATAGTCAGAAACACCACAGTAAATTTAGAAGAGGGATTTATGCCGTAAATGACAACAGATTTAAGAAATTAACATGAAAGGAATCGAACAAAGACGTTTCAGTAGGTTATCAAGAAAATGTTCAAATGTTGTTGAATTCCTAAGGGACCAACTGCTGAGGTCATCGGTGCCTAGTTTTCACACTATTTAATCTAATTTAAACTAAATTAGGCTAAGAACAACACACACACCCAGGCCCAAGGGAGGACTCGAACCTCCGGCGGGAGGGGCAACGCAATCCGTGGCATGGCGCCTCAAACCGAGCGGCGGTTATCAAGATTTAAGTGAGTTTGAACGTGGTATTATAGTCGGTGCACGAACGATGGGACACGCCATCTCTGAGGTAGCGTTAAAGTGGGGATTTTCTCGTACGACTATTTCACGAGTGAACCCTGAAAATCAAGAATTCGGTAAAATATCAAATCTCCGACATCGCTGAGGTCGGAAAAAGATCCTGGAAGAACGCGACCAACGATGACTGAAGAGAATAGTTCGTGACAAGTGCAGCCCTTCCGGAAATTGTTGCACATTTCAGTGGTGGGCCATCAACAATTGTCAGCGTGCGAACCTTTCAACGAAACATCATCGATGGGCTTTCGGAGCCGCGCTGAGTGGCCGCGCGGTTTGAGGCGCCATGCCACCTATTGCGCTGCCCCTCCCGCTAGAGGTTCGAGTCCTGTCTTGGGATTGGGTGTCTGTGTTTTTCTTAGCATAAGTTAGTTTAAGTTATTTTAAATAGTATGTAAGACCAGGGATGACAGCACGATACAAAGCTCTACGTTTCACCTGGGCCCGTCAGCACCGACAGTGGACTGTTGACGACTGGAAACATGTTGCCTGGTCGAACAAGTCTCGTTTCAAATTGTATCGGAAAAAATATTCAAATGTTTGTGAATTCCTAAGGGACCAAACTGCTGAGGTCATAGGTCCTTAGGCTTACACACTACTTTAAATTACGCTAAGAACAACACACGCGCCCATGGCCGAGGGAGGACTCGATCCTCTGGCGGGAGGGGCAGCGCAATCCGTGACATGGGGCCTCAAACCACACGGCCACTCTGCACGGCAATTGTATCGAGCGAATGGACGTGTACCGATCGGATACAATCTCATGAATCCATGAACCATGCATGTCAGTAGGGCATTGTTCAAGCTGGAGGAAGCTCTGTAATAGTGTGGTGCGTGTGCAGTTGGAATGTTATGGGACCTCTAATACATCTAGATACGACTCTGACAGGGGACACGTACATAAGCATCCTGTTTTATCATTAGCAGCCATTCATGTCCATTGTACTTTCCGACGGACGTGGGAACTGCCAGCAGTAAAATGCGACACACCACACGTCCAGAACTGTTACAGAGTGGCTGTAGGAACACTCACCTGAGCTTAAACACTTCCGCTGGCCACCAAGCTCCCCATACATGACCATAATTGAGCATATCTGGGATGCCTTGCAACGTGCTGCTCAGAAGAGATCTCCACCCCCTTGTACTCTTACGTTTATGATCAGCCCTGCAGCATTCATGGTGTCTATTCCATCCAGCACGATTTCAGGCATTAGTCGAGACCATTCCACGTCGTGTTGCGGCACTTATGAGTGCTCGCAGGCGCACTACACGATACTGGGCAGCTATACCTGTTTCTTTGGCTCCACAGTGTATAAAGAAAATTGCTTTCATGTTTGGTGTAGCATGAAGACGAGTTCACGAGTAGCGACAGGAGTGGGAGGAGAAACTATGTACAGTGTAAGTCAACTGTGTGTGTTCATAATCCCGACGTTTTACTTAGAATAACAGTGCAGCTAATATGAATGGGTCCCACAGAAATTATTAAACACTACGAGAAATGCATGCTTGATCATAACTGCTAATGCTAACCAACACAACAGGTTGCACTGCTGTGTTTGACCACGAAGGGCACCTGCGCAATATCCTCAAGATGTCACAAGCGTCAGTCGTCCTCAGAACAGCGTTCTGTGCACTCTGTAGTCGGAGCTGAGTGAATTCCAGCGAGGGCAAATTCTTGGTGCTTGGGTGGTGCGTGCTTCCGTAACCAATGTATTGGTAGTTCAAGGGAAAGGGAATCGAAGATTTATGCCACACACGGGTAAATACGAAAGGTCACAAAGCAGACGAGAGTGTGCACTGAATGATCGTGACCGACGGTCGATGAAGACGATTGCGACGAAGAGTAAACGGACGAGAACTGGAATAGTCACTTCAGAACTGAATGTTGCTCTTGCGAACCGTCAGTACAAAACAACACGGTGGGAACTTCAGAACCAGTGAATTGTACTGCGGGCTCGATTTCCAACACCACTCATCGGCGATGAAAATGTTAGTAACAAGAAAACTTGGTGATGAATCCATAAAACCAGTGCTGTGGAGCAGTGAAAGAAAGCCATTTGCTCGGATGAATCTTGTTTTACGATGGTTGCCCAGAAAGTAAAGCACCGCATTTTTTCTTCAACGATTATTTATTGAAATTAATGAGAATTACACACACGAAAGATCGGAGTTCTATCTACACACCCTATTTTTCCCGTAATCTCCATCCCGTTCTATGGCCTTCCTCCAGCGCGAAACAAGGGCATGTATGTCATGTCGGTAACAATCGTTGTCCTGGTGGCGGTGCCAGAGCTTTATTGTGCGAATCACCCCCTCATTGTCCTCAAAATGTCTTGCACGAATAGCATATAGCATCCTTTAATGGCGAATGACAATATCAGCCCGCTGCAACATGTCAGGTGTGACAGCCGTGGATGGTCTCACCGACCGCTGCAAATCGTGGAGCTTCGCCGAGCCGCCTTCTGATGACCTCACCCTCCGTGCTCAGCGACCCTCCATAGACGTTGCACAAGCGTTTGTGAATATTCCCCACTGTTTCTTTCTCTGCAGTGAGAAATTCAATGACGAAACATTTCTTGTAACGTACATCATCTACAGACGACATTTTGAAACTGTCCTGCAGCTACTCTGTCTGTCGGAAGTGACGGAAACTTGGCGCGCTCACTCAGGATACTCCAAATAATACATTGTAACACCCCACCCGTCACTTATCTGGTTTTGGCGTGTGTTCATCCCAGCTAATTGACTAACAGATCAACAGAGAGTGCAAAAATGCCGCAATATCGGATAACGCAAAGAAAGTAATAAGGTCCTATGACTGATTGAACTACGGTGGCAGTGTTGACATTAATTCATTCAGAATTGATCACTTTTAATTAAAAAGGGGTGCAAATTGATGTTATATTCAGCTAAAATATATTATATTATTTATATTCAGCTATTGAACACCATACGCAAATGTTGAACATAAAAAATGGTTCAAATGGCTCTAAGCACTATGGGACTTAACATCTATGGTCATCAGCCCCCTAGAACTTAAAACTACTTAAACCTAACTAACCTAAGGACATCACACAACACTCAGTCATCACAAGGCAGAGAAAATCCCTGAACCCGCTGGGAATCGGACCCGGGAACCCGGGCGCAGGAAGCGAGAACGCTACCGCACGACCACAAGTTGCGGACTTGAACATAAAATTAATTAAGAAAATGACTTGTGATTTCAACTACTTGATTGAAAACAGATGCCGTCGATTAGCAAAAATTTATTTTAACTCCCGACCTTCAATCATCACATTACAAGACTCTCCTATCAGGCAGTGATAATAAATTGCGTTTGCATGGAGTAAAGCGCGATAAATCAAAATTAATTCCTATCGACTGACCCAGGCCGAATGCGAAGTGTGAGAAGAATTCCCCAATACACAGCTCATGACATCCTCATGGAAACTTTCCCGATGTGATCCAACAAATTAATGTGGCCTAATTCAAGCCAGAGTGGGTGCAATATCACTGAATTCGGCGTGGCGGGGCGTCGTCGTTCTTAGGACATCGGCTAGCCTCGTGGTGCTGCAGGGCTGCACCCGTCTATTCACTCCTAGCCATCTTGCTCAGTACATAGCTGAACCAAAACTTTCTATCTCCAAGCTTAATCGTTCCATTTGCTAAGTCCTAAACTGCAGAGAAGCTCACTCATTCTCAGGCAAGCTGAGTCAAGAGCGCCATGTCCGCACTCTAGGCAAGCTGGGAATGGAAGACCCCTATGGAGACTTCTCCCAGTCCGCTCTTCATCTTGGTTTCCCCTCCAGCAAAATCACTTATGCCAAATGCAGCGCAAGTCGCGTTAATTGTGCATCGCTTCCCAGTGCCGACCAATGCCTGCTCTGGGAAGTGAACAAATTCCCACAAAATTTCCCTTCCTCTCAACTTCTGCTATTTAGCTCCTCCCAGGCCACCCATCATGGTTAGTGTCTGCACAAAACACCATTTTTTCCGGAATCCTGACTCCCAGGAGAGTACTTCAAATTCCTTCGTCCTACATTCGCATCGGAGGCCGGCATATTTCATTCTATTACTCTTCACCTAATTTACTTCGGACTCTGCAGACCGTGAAGTTGCTATAGTCACAAACACACACATTTAGGCCTCTGCTGACCGCCCCACCGTAGCTTTGCACGGCTTTCTCGCATGTTTCACTGAAAACGGGATGACGGATATTTATTAACAGGCGTACAAGTTCTCTGTCTGCTTCCCAGTACACGAGCATGGAGTCGGGGTCCATCATCCATTCACTGTCACTCATCTTAAGGCAGCTGGAGGCCACGCTCCGTTACCGCTTTCTCAGAACTTGAGCCGCCCTAAGCTGCCTATTGTCTCTTCCCTTCGCCTGTGCCCAGCCAGCCACATTCAACTCTGAATACTTCCCTGGGATAAACTAGCCTCCAATAAATTGATGCGTTTTCACAAAGTTTTCATGTCGTGTGAATTACTTTACATCACCCGACATTAATTATTCCAATATGTCCATACTATATCCTCTACAAGATGCATTGTGCCTTGTCAGTCATTTTTGTTCAACCCTACTGTTAGCTCAATGTGAGTTAGGTGACCTTTAATGACTTCATGTATGGGGCATAGTTCTTGCCATCTTACAACATAACTAACATTTCGCATTCATAGCATTGTTTCCGACTGAAAAAATGGGGTTCATTACTTACTGGGCAGCCATCGTATATTGTTTCTAACTTCTGGCCGAGTTGACGCACTGCGATTGAAAAACAGTGGGGATTCGGTGATTATTTGGGAAGTCATATAGTGATTTTCCATTGGCGACATGGGTACTCTGCAAGGTTACATTGCTGTCAACGATCATGTGACCACTCTCTCTGATCAGGTCCATCTAATGCTACAATGTTGTTACGTCTGGCAAGACGATAGGGCCCCAGTTCACACAGCTTGTATCGCCAATGACTGACTTTGTGTGCTCGAGGAAAAATTGTCGCCTCTCCCCTGCGACCATAGTCGCCAGATGTCAATATTACTGAGGCACTATGGTCTGCTTCCGACAGGAGGGTGCGAAATCGCTACCTGCCTCCACTATTTTGCAATATGGAAACCATGCAGAAACTACATTTATCCGTTCCAAGACCGGTGAAAGCTGTTTTGTCGCCAACGCTTTTCCTACACCGAATCAGGCATGGTAAAATGCTGCGTTTTTGGCGTTTCCATGTTTTGTCTACCCCTGTACAAGTACCAAATGCTGATTCACACGTATGCATCGTATTTTATTTTATATTTGTTTTAAAGTATGCTTTATCCAGTATAAGTGAAACGATTCTCAAGGTCCATGTCTGTAATTTGGTATTATAGTTTGCATTTTAGGTCATCAGTAAACATTTTGTGATTGCATCTGATAGAAAATAAAATTAATTACAATCGCATCCCACTGCGAAACTGTTAGCAGTACAGTTATTGTGCCAACATCTCCACTCATCTTCATCAGCACATCTAAGAGATCTAGGCTCTTCTACCTGTTGTGCAAGTGAACTTGCAGACTGTGGAGAGGAGGATTAGTGGACCTTTCCTCAACTCTTTTTGAAACTAAACTAAATGCAAACTTTGTTATTGACAAAGTTCATTGCTACGGTTTTTTGGGATGCAGATGGAGTTTTCACGGTTGAATCTATGGAGCGTGGAACGACGATCACTTCAGATGTCTACTGTGAAACTTTGAAGAAACTTAAGCGAGCATTTCAAAAACAAATGTCGCGGGATGCTGACAGCTGGTGTTGTGATTTTGCATGGCGGCCCTCGTCATGGCAGCGTCTGAAAAACAGAGATTTCTTAGCAATTCCAATGGTTCCAAGTGATTTCATATCTTCGCTCACATGAAGAAGTGGCTTACGTCGTATCACTTCGACGGCCACGACGAACTTCAAATGCCGCAAAAGATAGGCTGCGCGCCCAGGCGGCAGAATTTTATGAAGAAGGAATTTGTAAATTATTGAAACGCTATGACTAATACTTCAATTTAAATAGCGACTATGTTGAAAAATATACGGACGGAAAAAAATCCCAAGCGGATGCTCATAGAGATGTTTCTAGTATGAAAGATGGCGTATATTCACATTTTGTTGGTAGCGCCACTATGAGGATACAAATCAGGCTTTTTGCCTACTATCAATACGCTGTGTAACGGTTGTGTTAGTTGCCTTTGAGATTGGACGCAGTGAGTCGATGTTAGTCGAGAATGCCTGTAAGACGACGAAGATACCATTATCGACAGCTCACTGAGTTTCAACGATGTCGTGTAATAGGGCTACGAGGAGCTGAATGCTCCGTCCGCTATACTGCGGAAGACTTGGCAGAGATGTAGGAAGGTGACCGGACTCCAGACGGCCACTTGGCACTACTAAGAGGGAAGACCATCGTGTTCGGCGTATGACTTTCTCGCTTCGTACTACATGTGCAGCAAAAATGTGAGTAGCAGTTGCCACCACAGTGACAAAACGACCTGTTACAAATCTGTTACTTCAAGGACAGCTCTGAGTCAGGCGCCCTGTAGCGTGCAGTCCACTGACTCCCTACTACCAGGTTTGCGACTTCAGTGGTGTCATGCGAGAGCTCGTTGGAAGGTAGTGTGGAGGTCAGTTGTGTTTTCTGATGAAAGCTGGTTCTTCCTCGGCGCCAGTGACGGCTTTTTCTTTTGGGTAGGAGAAGCCCAGTAGAGGTTCTGCAACCAACCTTTCTGCATGCTAGACACATCTGCGTGCTAGAAACATTAGACCTACACCTGCAGTTATCATCTGGGGTGTGATTTCGTATGAGAGCAAGAGCACCCTCTTGATTACCCCATGCACAGTGAATGCAAAATTGTACTTCAATCTGGTGATTCAACCTGTTGTGCTGCCATTCATAAACAGTATTCCGGTGAGAGTTTTCTAACGGAATAACGCTCGCCAACGTACAACTGTTGTAATCCAAAATGCTCTACAGAGTGTCGACATGTTGTCTTGGCCTGTAAGATTACGAGATCTCTAATCGAGCATATATGGGACGCCATCAGACGAAAATTCCAGCGTCATCCACAAACAACATTAACCCTCCTTGTTTTGACTGAGCGAGTGCAACAAGCCTGGAACTGCGCCACGCAAATTGACATCCGGCACCTGTACGATGCAATACACGCACGTTTGCATGCATGAATTTAACATTCTGGCGGCTACACCGGTTATTAATTCACCAGCATTTCACATTTTCAATGGCTTAAATACACTACGTGACATTAAAATTGCTACACCACGAAGAAGACGTGCTACAGACGCGAAATTTAACCGACAGGAAGAAAATGCTGTGATACGCAAATGATTAGCTTTTCAGAGCATTCACACAAGGTTGGTGCTGGTGGTGACACCTACAACGTGCTGTCATGAGGAAAGTTTCCAACCGATTTCTCATACACAAACAACAGTTGACCAGGGTTGCCTGGTGAAAAGTTGTTGCGGTGCCTCTTGTAAGGAGGAGAAACGCGTACCATCACGTTTCCGAGTTTGATAACTGTCGGATTGTAGACTATCGCGATTGCGGTTTATCGTATCGCGACATTGCTGCTCGCGTTGGTCGAGATCCAATTACTGTTAGCAGAATATGGAATCGGTGGGTTCAGGGGGGTAATATGGAACGCTGTGCTGGATCTCAACGGCCTCGTATCACTAGCAGTCGAGATTACAGGCATCTTATCCGCATGGCATTAACGGATTGTGCAGCCACGTTTCGATCCCTGAGTCAACAGATGGAGACGTTTCCAAGACAACAACCATCTACACGAACAGTTCGACGACGTTTGCAGCAACATAGACTAGCAGCTCGGAGACCATGGCTGCGGTTACCCTTGATGCTGCATCACAGACAGGAGCGCCTGCGATGGTGTACTCAACGACGAACCTGGGTGCACGAGTGGCAAAACATTTTTTCGGATGAATCCATGTTTGTTTACAGCATCATGGTGGTGACATCCGTGTTTGGCGACATCGTGGTGAACGCATTTTGGAAGCGTGTATTCGTCATCGCCATACTGATGTATCACCTAGCGTGATGGTATGGGGTGCCATTGGTTACTCGTCTCGGCCAAAAAAAATGGCTCTGAACACTATGGGACTTAACATGTGAGGTCATCAGTCCCCTAGAACTTAGAACTACTTAAACCCAACCAACCTAAGGATATCACACACATCCATGCCCGAGGCAGTATTCGAAGCTGCGACCGTAGCGGTCGCGCGGTTCCAGACTGAAGCGCGTAGAACCGCTCTGCCACAACGACCGGCCGACTCGGCCACCTCTTGTTCACATTGACACTTGGCACTTGCAACAGTGGACGTTACATTTCAGGTGTGTTACGACCCGTCGCTCTACCCTTCATTCGATCCCTGCGAAACTCTACATTTCAGCAGGATAATGCTCTACCGCATGTTGCAGGTCCTGTACGGTCCTTTCTGGATACAGCAAATGTTCGACTGCTGCCCTGGCTAGCACATTCTGCATATATCTCACCAATTGAAAACGTCTGGTCAATGGTGGCCGAGCAACTACTTCGTTACAATACGCCAGTCACTACACTTGTTGAACTGTGGTATCGTGTTGAAGCTGCATGGGCAGCTGTACCTGTACACGCCATCCAAGCTCTGTTTGACTCAATTGCCAGGCCAGAGGTGGTTGTTCTGGGTACTGATTTCTCAGGATCCATGCACCCAAACTGCGTGAAAATGTAATCACATGTCAGTTCTGGTATAATATATTCATCCAATGAATACCCGTTTATCATCTGCATTTCTTCTCACTGTAGCAATTTCAATGGCCAGTAGTGTATGTTACCAAGACAAATGTATGCACAAAGTTTCATTACCCTACACAAATTTTTTCCGTTACAATTCTTTTTTCCCCAGTGTAGCAAAAATCTCTACTTTATATTATTTTTTGTTCCAACAAGGTTTTTTTTACGGCTAGACGGAAGTTACTTTCCGAACGGCACTCGTAAATCTGGTGGTCTTAATTCCTTAGAATATTTCTGGGACCATTTGGAGCAGTGGGTGAAACGTAGCTCCCAATATCTCTTCAGTTTGGAAGCTCTGCTGGATCTTGGATCTTATTACCGTCGAATGGCTACAGCTGAATATGTTATGCCTAAAGAAACGTGTGGACTCACTTTCTCGCTAAATTGAGGGCGATATTTTGGTTCGAGGCAGTGTTACACGGGACTGGCGGGACGTTTTCTGTTGGTGACTCATATCTGCCTACTATTTTTGTGCGCTGTGTTTATGTTCCCTATGGTATTTGAAACTTTTAAACTCGTGGTATTACGGAAAATAAATTTTTGGGTATTATACAAAATACGCTGAGTTGACTAAAGTCATGGGTACCTCATAACATCGTGTCGGACCTCTTTTCGCCTCGCTTAGCGCACCAAATCGAGGCGGCATGGATTCAACGTGTCGTTGGAAGTTGCCTGTAGAAATATTTAGCCATCGTACCTCTATAGACGTCCATAATTGAGGACGTTTTGCTGATGCATGACTGTGTACGCCAACTGACCTTTTGATTAATGCTTATAAACGTTAGATGGGATTCGTGTCTGGTGATCTGGATGGCCAAATCATTCTATCGAAGTGTCCAGAATGTTCTTCAAACCAATCGCGAAGAACCGCGGCACTGTGGCATGGCACAACTTCATCCACAAAAATTCCACCGTTGTTTGGGAACATGACAACCATAAATGGCTGCAAATGGTCACCAAGTAGCCGAAAATAGCCGTTTTCGGTCAACGATCGGTTCAGTTTGATCTGGGGAGCCAGTCAATTCCACGTAAACGCAGCCTGCACCATTATGGAGCCACCACCATAGAGCCCTGTTGACAACCCGGACCCATGGCTTCGAGGATTGAAGTCGTGACTCATTGGACAAGGTCCAATCGTCTCGCTGCAATTCCCCTCGTGCGACCATAGTCGTTTCGGAAACGTTTTCACATGAATCAACGGAGTGTAAGTGTCAGCTCCGCCATGCACTGCCAGCATCTGCATTTGTGCATCTCCCGTCCCATGACTTTCATCACCTCATTGTCGATAATATAATATAAACTATGGATACGTGTATGTGTCGATGTCTGCGAAACATGAACTTGTGTACTCATGGAGATGACTGTAAGGTCAACGAAGAGAAGAAAATATTCAAGTCTGTAATCTCAAACTGATCGCACTCCATTCTGGATCTATACACTTCAAATGCAAACCATTAAGGTAAACCTGTAAGGTTACCTCTTGTGCACCTCGGATACTGTTCGGTCAGCGTGCCGGATTGCTAATCAAGGGGGACTCGGATTCGGATCCCGGCGGATTCGGAGATTTTCTCCGCTTGGGGACTGAGCGTTGTGTTTTCTTACGCTCGTATCATCATAAGTGACTTACACTACTGAGATTGCTGTATGGGCCGAAAGCCAATAAGTTCTACATAATTTGTGTTATAATTATCTATGAGATACGTGCCCTCATAACCGTCTGTGTTAAAGCGCCGCTTACCAAACGAGTAGGTGCGCCAGCCCCAGATCGGATGCGCCCCGTGCATAAACCATGAGAGAGTATCGACTGGTACCAAATCTCGCCGCAGTTACACGATTCGCAAACATTCCGAAAACTACACCCAGACGGTTAGGGTAAACATACACCGATCAATTAGACCATTATGACCACCGACCTACTATCGTTATAAACTCGTCTAGGCGATAGCAGCGTCACCGGGCGAGGAATGACTGCTAGTCAGACACACTCACGCTGCATGTTGTATCAGTGAGCGTGCTGTCCGTGTGTAGAATGAGGAAGATGCGCGATCTATCTGAGTTTGAAAGAGGCAGATTGTGATGGCTTAGAGGCTCGGCAGCAGCATTTCGGAAACTGCACTCGTCGGATGTTCTAGGAGTACTGTGATGTCTTCAACACGTGGCGAAACCAAGGTGAAATCACGTCCAGACGTCATGGCGTTGGGCGGCTACCCTTCTTATGTCGAGCGTCGTAGGCTGGGCGGACTGTTAAAACAGGAGAGGCGGCGAACTGTGGTGGAACTAATATTAGACTTTAATGCTGGGGCCGGCCGCGGCGGCCTCGCGGTTCTAGGCGTTCAGTCCGGAACCGCGCGACTGCTACGGTCGCAGGTTCGAATCCTGCCTCGGGCATGGATGTGTGTGATATCCTAAGGTTAGTCAGGTTTAACTAGTTCTAAGTTCTAGGGGACTGATGACCACAGACGTTAAGTCCCATAGTGCTCAGAGCCATTTGAACGATTTTAATGCCGGGCAGAGGATAACAATGCTAACTATGGATTTCCGCAGCCGCGATCCATGCATTTGCAACTAAGATGAAATGGGCACGTGAACATCGGCAATGGACGTTGGCGCAGTGACAGAGCATTGCATGGTCTGATGAACGACGATACCTTCTTTGTCATGCCGTTGGGAGGACGCGAAACACTTGTCTTCCAGGATAATAGCTCCTTGACAACTGTATTGCGGGACGGAGACAATCTGGCGGTGGGTCCACTACATTCGAGGAAATATTCATGTTGGCATCCACAGGTCCAATGGACGGCCAAGGGGTATTGTACACTAGTTGCAGACCACGTACACCCTTTCATGACGATCATGTTTCCCGACGACAGTGGCATTTTTCAGAAAGATAATTCGCCATGTGACAAGGCCAGGAGTGTGATGCTCTCATTCGAGGAACACAGTGGTGATTTTCAGTTGGTGTGCTACCCTCCCCCCCCCCCCTCCCTCCCAAATCGACAGATCTGAAACCACTCGAACACGTCTGGGATATGACTGAAAGTGGAGCCCATCAGCCCCCTCCCTCGAATTTACCGGAATTGGGTGGCGTGAGTGCAGATGTTGTGCCAGTTCTCTCCAGAGACCTACCAGGGGCTAATTGATTCTTTGCCACGTCGCGTCGCGTCTGAGCCCATGCCAAAGGTTTAAATATGGCTCTGAGCACTATAGGACTTAACTTCTGAGGTCATCAGTCCCCTAGAACTTAGAACTACTTAAACCTAACTAACCTAAGGACAGCACACACATCCATGCCCGAGGCAGGATTCGAACCTGCAACCGTGGCGGTCGCGACGTTCCAGACTGTAGCGCCTAGAACCGCTCGGCCACTCAGGCCGGCCGTGCCAAAGGTGGACATACCAGGTGGTCATAATGCTCTGGCTGATCAGTGTATTCGGTCCCAGGGGGTGACTGGGTGGTGACTGGAAGGGCATCCGGCCATACATTAAACTAACCTTTCCAATTCCGTTAATAGTCACGTCGGCTCTGCGGCGATGCGGGACAACGGCAAAAGAAGAAGTAAAAACTATCTATGAGGTATAACGCAAGCCAGCTTCTTCACACATCGTTTCTGATACGTTTGTAAACTCTTTGCAAAACCACTTCGCTGGAAACAATGATTTTTGTGAGCTTTTGGCTTTCAGCTAATCAGAGGCCTTGTATATACTACACTCCTGGAAATTGAAATAAGAACACCGTGAATTCATTGTCCCAGGAAGGGGAAACTTTATTGACACATTCCTGGGGTCAGATAAATCACATGATCACACTGACAGAACCACAGGCACATAGACACAGGCAACACAGCATGCACAATGTCGGCACTAGTACAGTGTAATCCACCTTTCGCAGCAATGCAGGCTGCTATTCTCCCATGGAGACGATCGTAGAGATGCTGGATGTAGTCCTGTGGAACGGCTTGCCATGCCATTTCCACCTGGCGCCTCAGTTGGACCAGCGTTCGTGCTGGACGTGCAGACCGCATGAGACGACGCTTCATCCAGTCCCAAACATGCTCAATGGGGGACAGATCCGGAAATCTTGCTGACCAGGGTAGTTGACGTACACCTTCTAGAGCACGTTGGGTGGCACGGGATACATGCGGACGTGCATTGTCCTGTTGGAACAGCAAGTTCCCTTGCCGGTCTAGGAATGGTAGAACGATGGGTTTGATGACGGTTTGGATGTAACGTGCACTATTCAGTGTCCCCTGGACGATCACCAGAGGTGTACGGCCAGTGTAGGAGATCGCTCCTCACACCATGATGCCGGGTGTTGGCCCTGTGTGCCTCGGTCGTATGCAGTCCTGATTGTGGCGCTCACCTGCACGGCGTCAAACACGCATACGACCAACATGGGCACCAAGACAGAAGCGACTCTCATCGCTGAAGACGACACGTCTCCATTCATCCCTCCATTCACGCCTGTCGCGACACCACTGGAGGCGGGCTGCACGATGTTGGGGCGTGAGGGAAGACGGCCTAACGGTGTGCGGGACGGTAGCCCAGCTTCATGGAGACGGTTGCGAATGGTCCTCACCGATACCCCAGGAGCAACAGCGTCCCTAATTTGCTGGGAAGTGGCGGTGCGGTCCCCTACGGCACTGCGTAGGATCCTACGGTCTTGGCGTGCATCCGTGCGTCGCTGCGGTCCGGTCCCAGATCGACGGGCACGTGCACCTTCCACCGACCACTGGCGACAACATCGATGTACTGTGGAGACCTCACGCCCCACGTGTTGAGCAACTCGGCGGTACGTCCACCCGGCCTCCCGCATGCCCACTATACGCCCTCGCTCAAAGTCCGTCAACTGCACATACGGTTCACGTCCACGCTGTCGCGGCATGCTACCAGTGTTAAAGACTGCGATGGAGCTCCGAATGCCACGGCAAACTGGCTGACACTGAAGGCGGCGGTGCACAAATGCTGCGCAGCTAGCGCCATTCGACGGCCAACGCCGCGGTTCCTGGTGTGCCCGCTGTGCCGTGCGTGTGATCATTGCTTGTACAGCCCTCTCGCAGTGTCCGGAGCAAGTATGGTGGGTCTGACACACCGGTGTCAATGTGTTCTTTTTTCCATTTCCAGGAGTGTATAAGGAATATGCTTCTGGTTCGAAAAGTAATTCAGACGTTATTCTAGTATCATTGCTTGTTCTGGAGAGTCACATTCTGAGTCTTGAAGTGATGAGTCGTGCTTTATACTGGAGTCGTGTCTGAACGCACAGACAGCTCTGACTACATTGTTTTTCCATGTCGCACCACGGCATGAGAAGCGAGACAAGTCAGAAGCCGGCTGGTTTTAGTTTATGTCACTGAAAAATACGTGTGAAGTGCCTCAACGTGCACGAAAAATGTCACTTGTCTACTTTGCAATTTGTCTGTTTGAGGACAGTTGTGTCAGTTTTGTTGTAGGCTCCTTCATGATGCGCCACTGAGTGAACAGTGTCATTTCAGCTTTGCTACTGGCAGGTGTGCGTAGGTCATTAGGGAAGAGAGGCACATTCTGAGTATAAGGTAAGTTGTATAAGGTAAGTTGAATGTAACTTTTAATGTCATTCACTATTACCTGTGTTTGTACAGTATCTGGGACACAGTTATTGAACTATATGAAATAACATCGTCGTAACTTCTGAACGGTTTGCGTTAGGGCGTTCAAACTGGACGGTTGGCCGGGGGCCAGGATGGGAATGAGTATGCGCATATGTGGTTTGGTTTATTGACGAAGCCCTCTTCCATTTGGATGGGTTCGTCAATAAGCGAAACTGGCGCATTTGACTAACAACCCGCATTTCCCGATCGACGAGTGCCTTCACTTTCAACGGATGTATGTGTGAAGTGCAATGGCCCGTCACAGAAAAATCGGTGCGATATTCGCCACCTTAAGTTTTCGAAACGAACTGAGACAAGGAGACCCACTGGTGCCAATACTGTTCAACTTGCCCATCGAGAAAGGAAGCCATAACCTCTGTAGAATGGGATATTGGGAGCAGACACAATCCTGGCGATGTTGTGATTCTTGGCGTCACCCTTGAGCAGGTATACGCTGATCCTTTCCGATTTCCCCACAATGAGAAGAAATCTGGGCTGGTGGTGAATGATGATAAAATACCTTGTATCACGCCCTCCATTGTTACTATCGGACATTCCTTTGAACGAGTCCAAGAAATTAAGTACCTGCCATCCCTGGGATCCATGATAATTAACAAAAGTGAAGTGTCTCATCTTCTTTACGATAAAAAATTTATTCCACCACGTCTGATATGAGAGAAATATAAGATTCAGTTGTACATGACACTAGTACGGTTGTAATTTCGTATGATTGTGAAATCTGGGCGACAGCTGAAGAAGCAATCTGTGCCTACGAGAGGACGTACTTCGGAAGATCTAAGGACCCTCTACAATACCATGGAAGGTAAATGGGACGAAGAACGGAAGAAGACCTGCACCAGCGGTTTGGAAAGCCGCACGTTGGCCGAATTTTAGGGCAGAGGAAGCTAAAGTGGTTTCGCCCTCCTTTCTCATCCTACTGGGAAAAATCCGAGAGGACATTCAAGCAAAAGAAAGAATGGAAGGATCGAGTACTTGCAATCCTAAAACAAGTGGAACCGACAAAGATGGAAGATGAAGCAAGAGATTGATAACGGTACCCTTCCATCTGCAATGGATACCTCCTCCGTTATGACTGACTGACTTACCACCTTTCTTGTGCTTTTTGTAATGTGCCCCTTTATTTTTTTTTTTAATATGCACTTTCTCTATTTTACTTTTGTAGGGTGGTTTTTCTTTTGTTTTCTCCTCTAGGGTTTTCTTCTGTAGCCGTTAAAGTCTCGTTAACACATCAAATGATGATGATTATCAAGATGTGAACTGATGTATAAAGCAATAATACCAAGTGACAGTATCATTCAAAATAATCGTTGCTGATGTAAAAAGACGACTTGTTAAAATAATAATTACATGACTTTCGTCTCCTCTGATTAGATATGTTGTTATCTGTGTTGTGTGTAAGGTAATAAATTTACGATTAAATCAATTTGCTCCGTACCTTTGTTTGTATCGTCTGATCATTTCAGAAGATGCGTATATATGTGATGATTTACTTGAGTGATGAACCACACGAGAGCTGGCTCAATAACTTGTTCACGTTTGTGGGATGACGCTATTTTGATGAGGAGGCTGTGTATTGTGGATGATGATGATGATGAAGGTTTGGGGGGCGCTCAATATCGTGGTATCAGCGCCCGTACAAGTGTCCAGTCTTTCCAGTTCTAATCTCGCTACTTCCTGAATGATGATAAGATGATGACAACACAAAGACCCAGTCCCCGGGCGGAGAAAATCCCCGACCCGGCCGGGAATCGAACCTGGGACACTGTGAGCCAGAGGTTGCATAGCTAGCCACTAGACGTGTATTGTGGAGAATTGTAGTTTGTTGTGTGTGTAGACAGCAAAGTAGTTATTTGCACTAATCTGAGAGAGATGTGAGAGAGTGTATCTGTACAATATTTTAAAATATTTTCATAAGAATTAAGTTAGAAGTGGACACTGAGAGCCATACATCATTTCAGTTTCAATTTGAAGTTCTTTCTTTATTTTTAAAGCTGTACCTACTGATGTTCTTATGTTATGGTTTGTCTCATGATTTCTTGAAGTGAAATGTAAAACGGCCGGTCTGGGTGGCCGAGCGGTTCTAGGCGCTACAGTCTAGAACCGCGCGACCGCTGCGGTCGCAGGTTCGAATCCTGCCTCGGGCATGGGTGTGTGTGATGTCCTTAGGTTAGTTAGCTTTAAGTAGTTCTAAGTTCTAGGGGACTGATGACCTCGGAAGTTAAGTCCCATAGTGCTCAGAGTCAAATGTAAAACTTTTGGGGGCTCTTCCCTTTTCTTTAATCATCAGGTATCCTGTCAATACTTAGTGATGCCACAAGCACATTTGTTAAAGAGATGATACAAATATTACCAATGACAAGGTTAACTGTAAGAGTAAGTTACAAGAAAAATCATACTCCTTGCATTCGCTTTTGTACTACTAGGAGCAGAGAGTGAGATGAGAGCAAAAAGAGCTTTTATGCGGTAATGGAGTTGTTAGAAATGGGAGTACAGGGACTCGTGAAAAATCCGTCTGGACCACACTAATTGGAGCCATGCATTACGGCTGGACTGAGACAGCAAGACCTGATGATCTCCACAGTCCTCTGCAGAGATAACCGAGAACTTCTGACCTGCAGATCCTCGCAAAGAAGGTACCTCCTGTCTGGGTGTAACTCCAACCAAACTGCAAACGTAATAGTGTGGATTGGGTCCATGTACTTTCTTGCGTCCAGAACCCGAATGCTGTCCATTATTCCATGTGCCTACCACACATTTACCATGACACTGACGGAAAAAACATTTAAAAATGCAGGTCCTTACTCGTGAAACGAAAGAATTGCGTCAGTGTCTCGGAGCAATTACTTTACCCTACCCGTGTGTTCGTTGACTTGACACATGTTACCCACATAAAGTAAAGACAAACCGTTAGCTCTCTCTCTCCCTGAAAAGAAGCAACTGTTCATTTTTTGTGTTAAAGTGTTTAGCATCGCCGGCCGGTGTGGCCGAGCGGTTCCAGGCGCTGCAGTCTGGAACCACGCGACCGCTAAGGTCGCAGGTTCGAATCCTGCCTCGGGCATGGATGTGTGTGATGTCCTTAGGTTAGTTAGGTTTAAGTAGTTCTAACTTCTAGGGGACTGATGACCTCAGATGTTAAGTCCCATAGTGCTCAGAGTGATTTGAACTTTATTTTTTTTATTTTATTTTTTTAACTTCATTGTACATATCTCGTCAGATGTACTAGCCAATGAAGGTTAGAGAAACTGCTTTAAGTTGAAGTTGAGATCACTTGTACTATTTCTGAGTAGTTTTTCACAACGGACTATTTTTTCTATTTTTAAAAAGATGTCATGATAGATTGGTGTTGTCGTACACTCTTACTGCATCCCTTTTAAAATAAAAGATACGTCATTCATTATCATTTAGAATTCATGTAGCTTTATGTGCTACCATGGAGTATTGTTAATGTTATGTTACTAGGACCGGCACACAAACTTTGCTTACTTAACAGTTTTGGTCACTGATTATGTAACATGATTATAGCTCTCAACTACAAGTTTGAATGTTTCATATATTTCGCTTCCACTTTACTTATTGAATATGTGATGTTAATATGCTCTATAAGTACAATCCACATATCTGAGTGGTCAGTGTGGCAGAATGCCGTGTGAGGACCAGATTCGTGTCTCAGCCAGGTCAGAGATTTTCTCCTCTCAGGGACTGGGTGTTGTGCCGTCCTCATCATCACTTCATACTCACTGACACGCATGCCACTTAAGAGGCGCCAGCTGAGAAGACTTGCACCAGGTGTCTGGACTCCGCACAGGTAGAGACCCAACCTACCCACACGCATTATCGTCAGTACAAGCTGAGGATCATGAAAAACAATTGCACCTGATTAGTCATATAGCATTATCAACACCTACAGTGACTTTTCGTCTACCTGTAATACCTGAAATAAATAATACACAAGTGGACCTGGAAAACCATGTAAAGCGAGTGTAAAGATATTAACTGAAAGAGACAAATTGTTGTTTGAAGTAAATATTCCCGCAATTTTGTAATCATTTAGTAAAAATGTTCACATTAGAGATTAAATGAAAAAGAAAAACACTGATGATGGCGCAGAGGTGCTGAAACATGTTTGGGAACTTGGAAAAAACGGTGTTTAGCATTACCGGCGGACCTTAAGCCAACAATTTTAGATGCAAACACGGTAACCACAAGGAACTGGAAATCCAAATGGAGAACAGATTTATTTATTGGAACTAAATATCACCACCAGAGATGTTATGTGATAAACCAACAACGTGAGGTTTCCTTCCTAATCCGTACATTTAAAAGGGTTCACTATGTTTGCCTTCTGCAAAAAGCAAACAAAAATTCTTTACTCGTTGTCTTCATACAGTAGCAGAAAAGTATTCATACACTAGTAGAAACGTAAACACAGAAACGTCTTCCATTGCAAGATACGCGGTGAATGGCCTACGACAGCAAAATGGGCCGCAAAGGTAAGGGAATAACTGTAGAGGAAAGGCAAATGATTATCTTCCAATATTAAAAGGGAAAGTCATTTTGAGAAACAGCACATACTATTGGAAGAGGCCGAGCAAGTGTGCAGGTCATATTATCGGAATTTATAGAAGGAAATACTCTCATTAATCTCGAAAGAAGAGGCAGACCACAGAAGCTAACGCAAAGAGAACGAAATACGTTAACAACGATAGTGAAGAAAGATCCTAAATTGACAGCTTGTGCATTATCTGCGCATGTTGATTATCAATTCGAGAAGGAAACCACACCAAAAGCTGTTCGCTATATCTTAAGCAGAGCAGGTTATGGGGTTAGGGTACCAAGAAGAAAACTATACATCAGCATGAACAAGAAACTGAGACTTGAATTTGCTCGAGAGCATATAACCAAGAACGCAAGTTTCTGGGACAAATACTATTCACAGACGAAAAATAATTTAACATATTTGTAAATGATGACTGAATGCTGGTGTGGAGACGACCAGATACTGAGCTGGATCCCAAGTACACTCAACCCAATGTAAAGAACAGTGATGGAGAAATTATGATACGGAGATGTGTGGCTATATCTGCCGTTGGGCAACTTGGTTCGAATGGCTGTAAGCACTATGTGCTGAGGTCATGCCTCGTGTAAGGAGGAGAAATGCGTACCATCACGTTTCCGACTTTGATAAAGTTCAGATTGTAGCCTATCGCGATTGCGGTTTATCATATCGCGACAATGCTACTCGCTCTGGTCCAGATCCAATTACTGTTGGCAGAATATGGAACAAGTGGGTTCAGGAGGGTAATACGGAACGCCCTGATGGATCCCAAAGGCCTCGTATCACTAGCAGTCGGGATGACAGGCATGTTATCCGCATGGCTGTAACGGATCGTGCAGCCATGTCTCGATCCCTAAGTCAACATATGGGGACGTTTGCAAGACAACGACCATCTGCAGGAACAGTTCGACGACGTTTGCAGCAGCATGGACTATCAGTTAGGAGACCATGGCTGCGGTTACACTTGACGCTGCATCACTGACAGAGGCACCTGCGATGGTGTACTCATCGACGAACCTGGGTGCACGAATGGTGCACGTTACATTTCAGATATGTTACGACCCGTGGCTCTACCTTCATTCGATCCCTGCGAAGCCCTACATTTCAGAAGGATAATGCACGACCGCATGTTGCAGGTTCTGTACGGACCTTTCTGGATACAGAAAAAGTTCGACTGCTGCCCTGGCCAGCACATTCTCCAAATCTCTCACCAACTGAAAACGTCTGGTCAATGGTGGCCGAGCAACTGGCTCGTCACAATAAGCCAGTCACTACTCTTGATGGACTGTGGTATCGTGTTGAAGCTGCATGGGAAGCTGTACCTGTACACGCCATCCAAGCTCTGTTTGAGTCAATGCCCAGGCGTGTCAAGGCCGTTATTACGGCCAGAGGGGTACTGATTTCTCAGGATCTAGGCACCCAAAATAGCGTGAAAATGTAATCACATGTCAGTTCTAGTATATTTGTCCTCTGAATATCCGTTATCATGTGCATTTCTTCTTGGTGTATCAGTTTTAATGGCCAGTAGTGTACTATTGCCAGCTGAAAGCCATATGAGCATTATGAAATTGAATTTTTAGATATAGTTCCAAAATACAGAGTAATCATCACAAAATAATTTACGTAACGATAAGCAGAACAAAATTTAAGTGAGAATGGGTAACGATTTTTCACATGCACTGTAAAAGTTTAAACCGACCATTCTTCCATATCTTGGCGGTGAGGCAAACGGCATTTCTCACACTGTTGTGTCTCTGAAAGCCTATACCTTGGTAGATGTTTATCCTTCTAAAAGGATTCTTCAGACAATACTGGTTTTTTAGCAGATAGCTCTCTCTGCGTACTTCCTGTAGTGCGGGGGACGGGCGAATCGAATCTGGTTCTTTAGTTCTGCAACTTGATGATGCCGTTTCCTGTTCCTTTAAGTAACCTCCTATCTCAGATACGAACGTGAGAATCAGAAGGGTGTACTTTGGTTTAAACACCACGTAACGAAATGGGTTGCATTGTGTCGCAGCCACGGCATGTACGATGTTGCACCTGAGAAGCACAAAGCCAGCTCGTGGTGAGATCAATAACATTTTGCGGAATTTCAGTAAAATGTTTCGTATATGATAAAAGACAACACAGTCGCCGCAGTATTCTTTAATACAAAACGCGAAGCTTACAGCGAGTATTTCGTGTGCCTGTCAGTGTATCAGTCGGCGCACGGAGAAGGAGCACATCCGGAGGGCCCTCCTCTCTCTGTGGGCGGCGGCCCGCCCGGCTATAACAGATTCCGGAACCCGTAAAGGGACAGGGCGGCACCGCACGCCACGCCACGCCACGCACTCCGGCCTGCCTGCCCTCTAGTGATTCATAATCGACGGCAGGCAGTTTGTCTGCGGCTGTCGCCTGCGGACCGCGCCCCGGGGTGTGAATGGGCGCCGACAGCCGAGAGCGCGGGCCGCGGCAGGAATGCATCGCAGGCGGACGCCCCGCCGTATCCTGCCGCCTGCCGAAGCCGCGCCGCCGCCTATCTGGCGCTCGTGGGCTCGCCCGCTCCGTCGTGGGGCTCACAATACCCTCCCCCCCCCCTCTCTCCTACCCTTACGACGGGCACAAAACGGCCCCGCAGGGGCGCTTTTTGCTTGCGCACTTCGCCGCGACCGAAACGCCCGCCTCACAATTGGATAATGAAGTGGGGGCTCAATGGGCCACTTCCAGGCGGCCATTGTGCGCGCCTCTCGGCGCCACTGCAATCTGGCGGCTGCCTCGTCAATCACGCCGCGCCGCGCCGGCCCGCGGGAAGACTACTACGAGACTGGGCAGCCTCCTCGCTGTACAGCTGGGGAGTTCGTGACCCGGCCTTCGGGCCTTTCAATTTTTCACGGTTAAACTGTTTCCCAAAATATTCGCCACTTACGTCTCTACGATTTACCACGTACTACACGTACGGGGAACCTCATCACGACCATATAACCAATACTCTTCACTCTTTCTGCCCGCTACAGTAGCATGGCCTCCTCTGGCGTGAGGGGGGGGGGGGGGGGGTGCGCCGGGGGACACTTATCCGGCGCGCCAAAAATTGGTGGAGCCGTTCTGGCTGTAAGTATCCCTGTGTTAAATATTCAGTAGCATAGCATTTAAGTTGTTGTTATGCGAGTGCTTTACATCGCGTCGGTTACCCAAATTTTCGTTATTCTGATGACGTCTCTCGCTGCGCGGCCTGTTGCTGCGCGATCGAGAGCGTCCATTTGATATTCACCACACCCTGAGATGATAAATGTTCTCCGTGGCTCCACTGCCGCGATTCTGTAATGTGTTGTTATGTGGCGCGCGGTAAGGCGAGTGGCAGCCTTGCGCCATTCGCACGAAAAATCATCATAACAATAAAAATAAAGTTCTCATACGAAGCACAAAATGTACCCATTAATGATCCGAAGAACATAGAAAAAAATCGAGAAAGCACTAAATGCTGCAGATTATAGATTTGAACAAGTTAGTAACCATAGTTAACACTTTCATGTCTTATGTAATATATACCATTTAAATGACCGCAGCTCGTGGTCTCGCGGTAACGTTCTCGCTTCCCTAACACGGGATCGCGGGTTCGATTCCCGGCGGGTCAGGGATTTTCACCTGCCTCGAGATGACTGGGTGTTGTTGTGTCGTCTTCATGATCATGATCATTCATCCAAATTACGGTCAGAGGAAGACAATGGAAAACCACCTCCGCTAGGACCTTGCCAAGTCCTCTGTCAAGGAGTATGGGACTCCATCATCACCATTTAAATACGATGTCCAAATAAATGGTATTAAAACACTGTAAGGATTATAGTGATTTTAATTGATCCTGATTCTCTTGACATATATGGGAAATTTCATCAGTATCTGCGCTTTTGGGCAAAAAAAAAGCCTAAGAAATGTATTGAGGTTAATTACATAACTAAGCTTTACCAGAAGCCTCACCACTACTTTAAAATTTTTGTTAACAACATCAACAACTAAAGCAAGTGACCAAAGGTGTTTCTCTAAGTTAAAATAAATTAAAAGCTTTTTACGTTTTGCTGCTGAAAATCGTCTTAATGGTTTGGCCGTTTTAGCAGTCAAGCATGGACTGCTGACCAAGTAAATTTAAAAGATGTAGCTAATAAGGAAGTTTTCAGAACTCAAAGTAAGTAAAAAACAGTTTCTTGTGATCAGTTGATGGTACCTTGTTTTATTTTCAAAATGATGGCATTTAAAAATGTAAAAACTCTATCGTTAACCATCTGTGTCTAGTTAGAGATATTTCTTAATTAATTTCTACTGTTTTTTACTCCATGATTAGAAATGCTATGTTATATAAAAATTCTAAAAATGTTTTTATTAAAATTTGTGTAAAATGATGGGCGATGTAACAGCTAGAGTGGGCCGATGTTGGTTTATCAGTTCCGAATAACCGGTATTCTTCGTTATTCGTTTGGTCTCGGTTATAGCAGCTCGTTTTAATTTTTAACGAAGAACTGGGCAAAATATCAACTAGCCATAGCAGCAGTGCTAAAATTTATGGTATTTACATAGACCTTCTTTAAAAAATGGATGACATTTATTCGTATAATTTCCATTGCTTTGAAACGTTGCGTTATTACAGAAAGTGGGAAAAGTGATAATTGATACTTTAATAACGCTGCCGATGGAAACGTGTAGCAAACACATGGCATAAGAATTAATACGGCACTACTGAGACGATAATGTACCTGTGATTCTTCAGCTTCCCCCGGCGTACGTCATTTTGAAATGGTCCGTGGATGAACTATTTCGACCTGTCTCGTCAATAACGTACCTGTTACCGTGTGGCGTGTCCTATTGGATGGTGAAGTACGATGCCCATTTCCTTTAGAACTTTAAGAACTGGAGAAGCCGCAAATAACAGGTCTACTACAGAAACTGCTTACACCACGCTTGTCCGCCCTATTCTGGAGTACTGCTGTGCGGTGTGGGATCCGCATCAGGTGGGTCTCACGGATGACATCGAAAAAGTACAAAGAAAGGCAGCTCGTTTTGTATTATCGCGAAATAGAGGAGATAGTGCCACAGACGTGATACGTGAATTGGAGTGGCAATCATTAAAACAAAGGCGTTTTTCGTTGCGATGGGATCTTCTCATGAAATTCCAATCAGCAGTTTTCTCCTCCGATTGCGAAAACACTCTGTTGGCACCCACCTACATAGGGAGAAATGATCATCACGATAAAATAAAAGAAATCAGCGCTCGCACAGAAAAATGTAAGTGCTCGTTTTTCCCGCGTGCCGTTCGAGAGTGGAACGGTAGAGAGATAGCTTGAAGGTGGTTCATTGAACCCTCTGCCAGGCACTTTATTGTGAATGGCAGAGTAATCACGTAGATGTACTCCCGGGCCCGGGTTCCCGGGCTCGATTCCCGGCGGGGTCAGGGATTTTCTCTGCCTCGTGATGACTGGGTGTTGTGTGATGTCCTTAGGTTAGTTAGGTTCAAGTAGTTCTAAGTTCTAGGGGAGTGATGGCCATAAATGTTAAGTCCCATAGTGCTCAGAGCCGTTTGAACCATTTTTGAACGTAGATGTAAATGTAGAAACAAACTTGCGACATCATATAAGGAGAAACTTAAAACACGACAGTTAATTCGCAGTTAACAATAAAAACAGAGACTAGCTGATCTATTGCCCCTATCTACATAACATGCTTATCTGCTTGTAGCAGTTGAAACCGGAAAAATAAAGATGAGAAACAAAGTTCTTCAACCTCAGTTTCCACGCTTTATCACTGTACATACTGGCCAAATAGTGATATGACATTCGATTAGGGCAGAATATCAGAAAATTACAATCAATAGGAGAGTAATGGGTATTTTTTTGTATTATTCAACCACTTATCACTTTATCAGAAAAGAAGCGAACGGTGAATTGGCTGAGTTTCCTTTTATTTGCGTCTTCAATTTAATATTTTGTTTCCAGGTGTGTTGAAAGCGATGGAGTAAAAATTATTCAGTCTTTGTTCGATGTCTAAGTTTATTGCAGGAACTAATAGGAGTAAAACACCTAAACTCGATTATTTCAGAAACCCATTATTTTGAGCGGTTTTAACACTCAGGTTACACTGCGCTGAGAAAAAAAAAGATATAACAGAAAACCGATTATTTCAGCGATAACCACCATATTTTAATGTCGTTCATCACGTTCGATGAGTGAGAATAGCCTGCAACTGTGTCATTAATGATTTAAATAATGAAAATTGAACAAGTTACTTGCCTGCCGGAGTGGCCGAGCAGTTGTTGGCGCTTCAGCTGGAACCGCGCAACCGCTACGATCGCAGGTTCGAATCCTACCTCGGGCATGGATGTGTGTGATGTCCTTAGGTTAGTTAGGTTTAAGTAGTTCTAAGTTCTAGCGGACTAATGACCTCAGAAGTTAAGTCCCATGGTGTTCAAAGCCATTTTTTTAACAAGTTACTTTTTTTATGCTTAGCAGAACGCGTTTTGAGAATTTATTCTGATTTTCAAATGCATTTTTTCACTTGCTTACAAGAATATGTGTGGTGATGTTTGTATGTGGAACGCGAGAGAGGCAGAAAACCTATTCGTTAAACAAATGCAAAAATGCACTTGAAAATGTGAATAAATTCTAGAAAGCATTGTGATAAACATCAAAAAATAAGTAATGGGTACTGTTTCCACTATTTAAAGCACGATAACCACCATCCGCATGCTACAGGCCGCTCTCAGGACACTGTTTTTGCGCCCTTTGATGATGAGCAAACCTGAGAGCGCTCCGTGCCTACTTCAGTCTCCTCACTTTCGAACTGAAATGTGTCCTTTATACACGATTAATTTTTATTATTTCCATGTGGAAAACCTATTTATTCTTGTTGGCTGGTATAGAGCTCCGCGTGGTGCAGTGCGTACTGAATTGATCGGCTAACGGTTGGCGTTGGCAGTTTTCAAACAGTTAATAGAAATTTACTGGATTTAAATCGTCACCGAAACTGCAGTCTCTATATATAGTACTATTCACCATGGGTTAGGAAGGAGCGCCTGGTCCCCGGCACGAATCCCCCCGGCGGACTTGTGTCGAGATCCGGTGACCCAGCCAGTCTGTGGATGGTTTTTAGGCGGTTTTCCATCTGCATCGGCGAATGCGGGATTGTACCCCTTAATCCGCCTCAGCTACACTGTGTCGGTGATTGCTGCGCAACCAAGTTCTCCATGTACGCGTACACCACGATTGCTCTACCACGCAAACGTAGGGGCTACACTCGTCTGGTCTCATACGTTCCCTGGTGGAGGTCCACCGGGGGAAAGAGTGGTTCGGTGTGGAGCGCGGAGGTGTGAAGTGGACTGCGGTAGTCGTCGTGGGGTTGTGGACCACTGCGGCTGCGGCGGGGACGGAGCTTCTCCGTCGTTTCTAGGCCTCCGGTTAACATACAATACAATACAATACCCCTCACCATGAACCGTCAATAAGCACCGTACCACGCAATAGTTCTCTTCCAAGATCAAAGCAGAAATGTCCAGAATGACAGTTAACATGAACACCAGTGATCACATATTTCGATTATCACCACATGATGAAGTCATTTGTTTAATCTCGTACAAGACCAGAGTGTCTCTAAATTTCCCTCTTTTCTTCATCATGATTTCAAAACAATTGAACGGAGCCAGAGAGAACAATTCCCGGCCGTCATTTAACTCCGCGTTGTCTGACACAATAGTTACTTTGGTGTACAGCAAAAAATCCTAACATTCGTATATTATGCTATAGCATTTCTAGTTAATTATGCCAATCCATTTGACGGCGCAATAATTCGCACTACACTGTCTGACATAAACTGTGAACCAACCAGAGGCAACGAAATGAAACCTCATGGGTTGATGGGGTATCTGACGTCATTTCAGTTATTAAAAAAGGGACTCGAATTTACAAACAACTTGGCGGTATGAGCCCACTTCTCAGCATGTCTATGCATCCCCTCTGGCCTGGATAGGTGCTCTGATTCGGTTGCGAACGCTCATAAAGCTGTGGCACTCTCTCCTGAGGCAAGCTGGTCCTGAACTGCTGTGACTGGTCCTTAATATCGTTGATATTACCACTGGGGCGAAGCTGACTTCCGAGCTTGTCCCACATACACTATGTGATCAAAAGTATCCGGACAGCCGGCTGAAAATTACTTACAAGTTAGTGGCGCCCTCCATCGGTAATGCTGGAATTCAGTATCGTGTTGGCCCACCCTTAGCCTTCATGACCGCTTCCACTGTCGCAGGCATACGTTCAGTCAGGTGCTGGAATGTTTCTTGAGGAGTGTAGCCCATTCTCCACGGGGTGCTGCACTGGAGAGAGGTCTCGATGTCGGTAGGAGAGGTCTGGCACGAAGTCGGCGTTCCAAAATATGCCAAAGGTGTTCTATGGGATTCAGGTCAGGACTCTGTGAAGGGCAGTCGATTACAGGGTTGTTACTGTCGTGTAACCACTCCGCCACAGGCCGTGCACTATGAACAGGTGCTCGATCGTGTTGAAAGATGCAGTCGCCATCCCCGAATTGCTCTTCAACAGTACGAAGCAAGGATGTGCTTCAAACATCAATGTAGGCTTTTACTGTGCCACGAAAAACAACAAGGGGTGCAAAGGTGTGCAAAGGTGCAAGCCCCCTCCATGGAAATATACAGTACAATCACCAACAAATTTTACATATTCACATACACCTTTGCCTTTAACCCAAATGAATACAGATTCGTTTACAGATATTTTCCTCCTGTTACGAGTATACAATGACAAGGAAGAAGGAGAAACATATGCAGATTTACCAAAATCCTTATTAGCCAATTCCGAAATATGGTAAGTGCGAAAGGCAATAATGTCTCTGTCAACAAAACTTTCAAGTCCAGCAACACTTGGTACTCCAGTACCTCCTCGAACAATGGCAACAGTAAACCATCCGTTACCATGACCAAACGTATCGTTTATATCTAAACTAAAATTAAGTCTACAACCGACGAAAACTGCAGGACCATCCAGCAAAGCTTGTGCAGCGACAGACTTAACTGGAATACGATTCTTCTTGTCTCCAGCTGTTGTAGCAAATTCGATGTTCTCGATGGTCTTGTAGACTGTTTGTTTAGAACGGCTGGACTTGAAAGTTTTGTTGACAGAGACATTATTGCCTTTCGCACTTACCATATTTCGGAATTGGCTAATAAGGATTTTGGTAAATCTGCATATGTTTCTCCTTCTTCCTTGTCATTGTATACTCGTAACAGGAGGAAAATATCTGTAAACGAATCTGTATTCATTTGGGTTAAAGGCAAAGGTGTGTAACCACTCCGCCACAGGCCGTGCATTATGAACAGGTGCTCGATCGTGTTGAAAGATGCAGTCGCCATCCCCGAATTGCTCTTCAACAGTACGAAGCAAGGATGTGCTTCAAACATCAATGTAGGCTTTTACTGTGCCACGAAAAACAACAAGGGGTGCAAGCCCCCTCCATGAAAAACACGACCACACCACAACACCACCGCCTCCGAATTTTACTGTTGGTACTACACACGCTGACATATGACGTTCACTGGGCATTCGTCATACCGACACCCTGCCATCGGATCGCCACATTGTGTACCGTAATTCGTCACTGCTCACAACGTGGTCAGACCTGGTCGGTTGGAACGTTGACGACGAATATGCATCCCCTCACATTCCCACGCAGTTCAACACTGGGCCACTCTTATTCCGAATGCCCGGCTAGTGCACGATTCGACGAGTCGGACAAATGGAGAACCCTTTCAAAGACTGTCACGTCTGACACAAGTTGCAGGATCTCGGTGTCCTTCGTGATCTAAAAATTTTTAATATGTTTGCAGCTATGTCAGCAACTGTGATAAATTAAAACGTGAAAGATCCGCCTCAGTTGCGGAAAGTTACTGGTCTACTCATGTTTCAGCTATAATCTAGCCTTCTTCAGAAGCATAAAATAAACTAATACATGCCAAAATAAGGCACGGTCAAACATAAAAAGCTTAAGTACGGTGGTACCATGTCAAGCTACGGTACTTAGTTCAGGAACAGCCCCGGCCCCACTTCACGGAAAGCGGTCGGTTAGCCGCGGACGTTGCGTTGGAGTTTGTAGCTTGACATGGTACCACGGTAATTTAGCTTTTTATGTTTGACCGTGTCTTATTCTGGCATGTATTAGTTTATTTTATGTTTCTGAAGAAGGCTAGATTATTCTAGCTGAAACCTGGGTAAAGACCAGTAACTTTTCGCAACTGAGGCGGATCTTTCACGTATTCCTTCGTGATCACTCAGTGTCTGATGCTGTTCGCGCCTGTGTTACAGCCTAACAGGCCTGGTAACAACAATAAAGACAAACAACTCGAATGCCTTCTCGTGGTCGTTCTACCGGTCGCACAGAACTGCAACTCTAACCATTTACATGCCCGGCGGTAGTGTATATGTAGGAAATTACATTGACATTCGACCAGGTCATGCATCCCTTTTTTTCAGGCTTTTTATATTTGTCGGAGTTGCAGCCGGAGTCTCAAATTAATATAATCTGCGATGTCGATTCACGAGCTTCGCGCACGCCGTTGTTCAGTTGCCTCGGAATTCTCTGACTCTGCCGTCCCTGGACACGTTCTCCACCACTCACTGGACAAGTCCGAAAGAACAGACGCGAATCATTCATATAATTGATTCGCCTAGATGGGCAATGGGTCCACCGTCTTCAGTGCGGATGCACAAGTACGTCCGAGCTCCTGGGGGAATCTCACAAGGGAAACTCCCTATCACACCCTCTTCAGATTCAGTGGTAAGATGGCCCAGTGGATACCTCGTCAAAAACTGAACACAGATCAAGCACGAAAACAGGAAGAAGGTGTACTGAACTGTGAAAAAAGAAGCAAAATAGAAACAGTGAACGGCCCAAGTACTTGATGTGTAACATCTGTATGCAGCATCTGTGTCGAGGTGAAGCATCAGTTTGCAACAGCGAGGGCCCTCCAGACGTACGTACATCGTACATTTTCAAGACACTACGACGGTGCTGGCACTGCGCACTGTAGATTTAACAGCTCGAGCCCCCACGTGCTATGGCACGAAAATATGTATATTTGTTACATTCAACACTCAGCTTAATTGTGCGTCCCAGAGGTGTGGCTGGTCTCAATGTTTGACTACGTTTTTCGTCATAGAGTGCCAGCTCACATCTGTCGTAATCTCAGTTTTTAAGATGAAATAAAATATTAAAAAACACAATGCAGGCAGGTACTGCGGTGAGATTTAAAAAAAAAAAATATTGAGTCACTCATACGTTGATTTATAAATTGAACAACTAGTTTATTTCTATTTTTTCACGAAAATCTTCAATATATGACTAAACACTTAAAATGCAATTTGAGAATCTTTTACGTAAGGGTGGCCATTAATAACTGATGCTAAAACACTTCACTATAAAATCCATACATCGCAATCACAGTACGCGTCAGTCTGTTACACAGTTCACAAAATACACTGTTTTCTGCTGTCTATATTAGGCTAAACTTGATCGTTTTCTAACGTCTTACGAATATTCTAAAACTAAACACAAAAACACATATGATACATTGAAAAATATGGAAATTTTCCGGGCAACAACAATCTAAAGTCAAATTTTTTGTATCTGCCGCCGTTTTTTCACAAATAATGTTCTTGTACCGTGATTTAGCTTTTCTCGGTTTTTTGATACTAAACATAAATAAACAAATAAAAATACATACTTAATTACTCACTTACCTCTTTAAACTTTCGAATGCTGCCACTGGTTTCGTCTCCTTAAATTTATTTATTTCCAAAAACACAGTTTCTCTCAGTCGAATCCCATATACCGACCTCTCTTTCAATAATGGTACATATTCTGCTGAATCGATTATGATAGCTCGATGCAGCTCTACTAACCGCATCCGTAAACACTTTGTTCATATTAAGCGGCCAAAGCATTGCCGTGATATCAGCATTTTTAAGACAACAATAACTTTGTTAAAATTATATATATTTTTGAGGCGCATCTAGGTAATTTAGCTTTACATTTTTTTCTGTCCGTGAATGCCAATTTGCACGTCCGTGTCACGCTTATTTTTGTTTTTGCAAATGTTTCTCCGCCATAAAAATTCCCCCAAGCGTGGAAACATGGTCATACGCGCCCCTGCCAAGCTTCCGCTCGGGTTTTTCCAAGGCCACATAAACGCTAGCCGCTCGCTACGGTCCCGTAGCAACCGCCAGCCACGTCCTCTTCCGCGGGAAACTGCCGCTGTAACTCCCCCTTCCCCACAGCTTATACGCTCACAAGAAGTACTACACTTTATGACTCATGCGTTCCGTTTTGGAAGTTTTGACTCTTGAGTTCCTTCCTTGCAGCATAGTTCAGACCTGTGGGGCCTGAGGGAGTTTCGAACTCGCATCTCGAGTTTTGCAGTTCAACACCGAGAGCACACTACCACGACGCCGCGGTTCTTGTTGCTCGCTGGATGTTGCATATACTGCGTGCGCTTGGACCGCTCCTTGTCTCTATTTCGCTTATTTTTTCACAGTTCAATATGTCTTCTTCCAGTTTTCGTGCTTGATCTGTGTTCCGTTTTAGATGGACTATCCGTTGAATCATTTTACCAATAAATCTGAGGGGGATACAATGGGAAGTTTCCCTTGACAGAGCAGGGAGCACGGAGGATATGGACCGGGACTGCCGATTGGTAGTGCTCGATGCAGGTGTGGGTGGGCGTTGAGGCGTACCGAGATAATCCGTGCCGATACGATAAGCACTGTGTCCGCGGGTGGCGCAATGGTTCACGCAACTGCCCAGTAAGCAGGAGATACCGGGTTCGAATTCACTCGTCGCCGCCGATGCCGCAATTCGTGATGCAGCTTATTTCACTAATTCCTTCCTTTTCCCTTCCTTTCCCCTCTCACTTCCTTCGTTTAATCATATACTCCAACACAGAATTTGTTGTTGCTAATATTGCCTCAGAAAAAAATGGTTCAAATGGCTATTAGCACTATGGGACTTAACTGCTGAGGTCATCAGTCCCCTAAAACTTAGAACTACTTAAACCTAACTAACCTAAGGACATCACACACATGCATGCCCGAGACAGGATTCGAACCTGCTACCGTAGCGGTCGAGCGGTGCCAGACCTTAGCGCCTTGAGCCGCTCGGCCACCACGGCCGGCATATTGTCTCAGAAACAGCAACATTTGTTCAGTGCACACAAGATGGGAAAACGATGCGCACCTTGATAACACTTAGTTTAAGCACTGTACGAAAACATTTGTTCAGTGCACACAAGATCGGAAAACGATGTGCACATTGATAACACTTAGTTTAAGCACTGTACGAAAATGTGCGTGCTGTTCGTCAGGTTTCACTTTCAGTAGCTTCCAGCAGAATGATAAAGTTCATGCATACGAAGTCAAGTTGAAAGCGACCATCGTGACACACTCATCCCATTCAATACAGTCGTTCCTCATAATATTTCTCTTACTTTTCTATGCAGCGTTTTATTTATTCTTAAACCGTCTCGCGGTTTTTTCATGTTTTATTAATTCTTTAATTCTTTTGTTCACAGTTTTTCGATCAGTATTTTGTAAGCTGCTTACTGTTTCGTTTAAAGAACCAATAGATCTGGCTCTTATGATCCCACAGAACCTTTCAGCGTTCCAACAACCCGATAAGCTTAGATGGGAACCTAAACCGTTGACAAGCAAGAGTTAGAGTCTTTCGATGGTTGTTGCTAGCGTTGCGGTAAATTTCATTGGGGAAGATGGAACGGTGGGAACTGAAAGGGGTTTAAGTGCCAATTTTTGACAAAATGGACTCCAGGGCTATTGTTGTCTCGGTAGTCTGTTGTATGTCCTAGTCTTGATGCAGGTGCCAAACCATGGAGAAAGTCTTTCAAACATACGTCATTATATGACGTAGAGTCTTTGTCTCAAGGTGTGCTTCCTTCTGGGACTCCTTGAATTGCAGAGCAGTCACGTTAAATGTAGATCGCATCTCGTGGCTGCGAGTATACGACAAGGCAGCGACAGGCTGAACTGACCGGCTCTACGTCGCGTACTCACATCGTTACGTAAAACTGATTTTTTTTTTTCTGTGCTGATAAAACTGAAATAAGGTCGCTAAAAAATTGAAATTTTAATCAACGTCCCACAGCCATGGAAATAACGACGTACCACTGTGTTAGCGTTCGGCCGCAATAAAACTTCCGTTTTCGCTTGTGTGTTAATAGCAAGTTTATCTGTTTCTAAACTCTCGAGTTTTGTTATCCCATGCATCCGCATCAATGTGTGGAAGGCATACCTAGTGTCGGAAGCGGGCTTATCGTTGTGGTCGAAACGGCATCCCATCCCACTTCGCTATTTAACAGATGGAACGCGGCTGCCCCCTGATCCCGCAATGGCTGGTGAGGGTGGCGAGTGAAAGCACCCTCCGCCGTCCCTCTCAATCCCGCGAGCCGTTCGCAGGAGCGATGGAGCTCCCGATAGCGGCGCCCAGATGCTTATCTCGCGCCATTACCGGCTAAACGTACGCGCAGGCGCAGTACCGTCCCGCCCCTCTATAGTGCACGGGTAGCAGTAGCAGATGGCGCCGTGGGCTGTTTTCACGTCTCGCTATCACTGCTCACTGCCAGCCAGCCCACAGCTACAGCAAGCTGGGAACCCTGAGGCACAACGTGCTTCGCCTGTCTCTTTCGTTATTCACCCCTCTCCAAATCTCAGCGTCGGCACTTGGTGTTTTAGTATAAGGGAATTTATCGAATAAGAGAGAGTTTTACTAGCTCAACTTTCCATTTCACCTTACTGTGGGCTCTGATACGGATAAAACAACATTACTCTTGCAAGTGCAACCAATGCTTTACCAAAAAGCTGCACTCCAACAACCGACCCGACTGAAAACGAAACAAACAAATAAACACCGTCCTAACAGACCTTGAATGCCCAATGGAACCGATCGGCCGTCGTGTCATCCTCAGCCCTTATGCATCACCGGATGCCGATACGATTCGGCATGTGTCAGAACACCGTTATCCCAGCCGTTGTCAGTTTTCGTGATCGATGACGCTACTTCTCAACCAAGTACCTCCTCATTTGGTCTCACAAGGTTAGAGTGCACCCCGCTTGCCAATCTCGGAAGACAGCGATCCATCTAAGTGCTAGCCAAGCCCGACAGCTCTTAACTTCAATGCTTTGACGGGAGCCGGTGTTACCACTGCTGCAAGGCCGTTGGCGACTGCAAACTAGATTGAAACAAAACAAATTTGGTAAGAAAAACTGGAGATTACATACCTACAAAATATCCTCAATCGTAAGTCGGATCACTACAATCAGTCAAAATCATACAGACCATAGAAGATCCAAACCAAAATTAACTATTCGTCAGCTTGTTGTGTTTCTATACATTGTGCTGCTTGAGTAGTACTAAACAGAGCTACATCGTACCATTTAGTTCGGAAAAATGCTATTCCTCCCCATAACATACGTTTATACCTTTTTTAATGATTTGGCACGACGTCTGCGAGGTGACTGAAGAATACTAGAGGCATTTGATCCCATTTCTAAACTCGAGGGCCGAAGAGAAGGTTGAGAAAGCCAGCCTTGGTCACGTAATTTTAATGTAGCTCAAAATCTGCATCATTGTTCCCATGACTGATCGTGGGCTTTTAAGGGATTTAGTGACAAGCTAAGATGTGACTTTCTAGAAACGCGCCAGAGGGTCATGAACTTGGGGTCTCCCTAAATTATTTAAGGATGAACTACAGAGTCTGCTAGCTGTGTGGGAGTTCTTACGAGGTTATGTTTTTTTTATTTATTTATTTTAATCTTAGGTGACTCTCCAGCCAGATAATGACAGCTGTACGAAAGCCTATATAGTCTATCACTAAGAGATCAATCAAATGCTTCACCAAATTTTAGACTGTTAAAGTCCTAGCGATCAACTGTCGATGCAATCGAAACAAAGTGCCAGCTTGTTACTAAGAAATAGTGGATCTCACGTAATAGTAGATACGAAAACCTGACTAATACATAAAATTGACAATAGTGAGATGTTCGTTTTACAAAGAAATGATAGGCTACAGTGAATGAAACTCTGTTGGTCGCAGTAAATCAGAAGCACAAATCCAGTCCGGTAGAAATTGAAGCTACACGCTAGATCACTTGGACAAGATTTTAATTGGGTTGCTCTATCGACTACCAAATTCACCCAAAGGTAATCGAAAACATTAGAGAAAATCTCACTAGCTATTATTTATGATTCGGAACCACACTGTTATCATTTGAGGGGAGTCAACAGAGATAATTAGTTTTGAGACGGACGTGTGTCTAAGGCTTTCAGCCTGACCGGGTTGCCTCCAAACACGTCTCCGACGATTGTCTAGTTGATGGCATATGCGACACTCATCGGTGAGGAGAACGTGATGCCAATCGTGAGTGGTCCATTCGGCATGTTGTTGGATCCATCTGTACCGAGCTGTATGGTGTCGTGATTGTAAAGCTGGACCTCGCCGTGGACGTCGGGAGTGTAGTTGCGCATCATGCAGCCTATTGCGCACAGTCTGGGTCGTAACACGACAAGCGTTATTCAACGTGGTGGCGTTGCTGTCAGAGTTCCTCTTAGCCATAATCCGTAGATAGCGGTCATCCACTGCAATAGAAGTCCTTGGGCGGCCTGAGCGAGGCATGTCATCGACAGTTCCTGTCTACCTGTATCTCCTCAACATGGCTTTGGTTCACTCCGAGACGCCTGGACACTTCCCTTGTTGAGAGCCCTTCCTGGCACAAAGTAACTATACGGACGCGATCGAACCGTGGTAGTGACCGTCTAGGCATGTTTGAACTACAGACAACACGAGCCGTGTACCTCCTTCCTGGTGGAATGACTGGAACTGATCGCCTGTCGGACCCTCGGCGTCCGGTGCTGCTCATGCATGGTTGTTTACATCTTTAGGCGGGTTTAGTGACATCTCTGAACAGTCAAAAGGACTGTGTCTGTGATTCAATCCCCACAGCCAACGTCTGTCGTCAGGAGGTCTGGGGACCGGGGTAATACAAAACTTTTTTTTTATGTGAGTATTTACGTCATTTACTGCGAGTGTTTTATCAAAACAATAAAAGTTGTAAGACTGTTTACTAACGACGTAATATGGGCCTTTAATCAGTCCCTAAGTGAGTAAAACAGTCACTTTATTATAAATGGCATTGATATTTATACATGTTTTCACCAAAATTGTATTCGCATCTACACTCCTGGAAATTGAAATAAGAACACCGTGAATTCATTGTCCCAGGAAGGGGAAACTTACGACACATTCCTGGGGTCAGATACATCACATGATCACACTAACAGAACCACAGCCACATAGACACAGGCAACAGAGCATGCACAATGTCGGCACTAGTACAGTGTATATCCACCTTTCGTAGCAATGCAGGCTGCTATTCTCCCATGGAGACGATCGTAGAGATGCTGGATGTAGTCCTGTGGAACGGCTTGCCATGCCATTTCCATCTGGCGCCTCAGTTGGACCAGCGTTCGTGCTGCACGTGCAGACCGCGTAAGACGACGCTTCATCCAGTCCCAAACATGCTCAATGGGGGACAGATCCGGAGATCTTGCTGGCCAGGGTAGTTGACTTACACATTCTAGAGCACGTTAGGTGGCACGGGATACATGCGGACGTGCATTGTCCTGTTGGAACAGCAAGTTCCCTTGCCGGTCTAGGAATGGTAGAACGATGGGTTCGATGACGGTTTGGATGTACCGTGCACTATTCAGTGTCCCCTCGACGATCACCAGAGGTGTACGGCCAGTGTAGGAGATCGCTCCCCACACCATGATGCCAAGTGTTGGCCCTGTGTGCCTCGGTCGTATGCAGTCCTGATTGTGGCGCTCACCTGCACGGCGCCAAACACGCATACGACCATCATTGGCACCAAGGCAGAAGCGACTCTCATCGCTGAAGACGACACGTCTCCATTCGTCCCTCCATTCACGCCTTTCGCGACACCACTGGAGGCGGGCTGCACGATGTTGGGGCGTGAGCGGAAGACGGCCTAACGGTGTGCGGGACCGTAGCCCAGCTTCATGGAGACGGTTGCGAATGGTCCTCGCCGATACCCCAGGAGCAACAGTGTCCCTAATTTGCTGGGAAGTGGCGGTGCGGTCCCCTACGGCACTGCGTATGATCCTACGGTTTTGGCGTGCATCCGTGCGTCGCTGCGGTCCGGTCCCAGGTCGACGGGCACGTGCACCTTCCGCCGACCACTGGCGACAACATGGATGTAATGTGGAGACCTCACGCCCCACGTGTTGAGCAATTCGGCGGTACGTCCACCCGGCCTCCCGCATGCCCACTATACGCCCTCGCTCAAATTCCGTCAACTGCACATACGGTTCACGTCCACGCTGTCGCGGCATGCTACCAGTGTTAAAGACTGCGATGGAGCTCCGTATGCCACGGCAAACTGGCTGACACTGACGGCGGCGGTGCACAAATGCTGCGCAGCTAGCGCCATTCGGCGGCCAACACCGCGGTTCCTGGTGTGTCCGCTGTGCCGTGCGTGTGATCATTGCTTGTACAGCCCTCTCGCAGTGTCCGGAGCAAGTATGGTGGGTCTGACACACCGGTGTCAATGTGTTCTTTTTTCCATTTCCAGGAGTGTACTTCACAATGGCAATTAATGCCGAAACAGGCTGTCGTGAATATAGATTAGTTATTATGAGCAGTTGTCCTGGCGCATCTTTCTAATAATCATGTCATTGTCTTACATATATTATGCTACCGGCTCCAAAAAAGAAAAATTGTTGACGATGTCATTTATGAAATAATAGTGAAAATACTGCGCTTTATTCTCTTAAAAGACAAATTGTTGAAGATAACTGAAGGCATCTTCGATATAATGTGATTCACACATTTGCCTACATAAAAGTGACAGCAGGATCAGAATCTTGTACCTCGAAGTAAGAACTATACAAGAAGACTGTGGATAAGACAAGACATACAGGACAAATTGCACGGCAAAGAAACATTGAACCAAGAACTTCATGTAGTACTTCTAAAGTTAAATAACAGTGTAACAGCTTTAACTTTTGATTAGGTTGCAAGTTCGTACATAGACATATATAGCAGACAAGCAGACAAATTCGTCGTTTCCACAACACGAAATTTTCAAAACTTTTACATATTTAGCATCACATACGACAACCTACATAAATATGAATGTCATTTCCAACTTTATCCACGTTTAGAAAATTTCACAAATATAGATTTTACAGATAACGAAACAAAACTCGTCACAAAAGGTTTGAAATACAACACAGCACCAAAATTACGGGAAAATTCTGAAAAGCACTTGATAGCCACTACTATAGTTGTAATAGATGTAGCGAACCTCACCTGCAGAAAACGCTATGAAATTACAGTTAACATGACAAACACTGTAGACAAGGCACCATGCAAACATAGTACATACAAATATCAGCCCAAAAAAGAATATAAAATTCTGAATAATACAAACCATAAATTGATATCAAATGATGCTATCCTACTGAAAGCTGCTAAAGGGAATAGCGTGGTCATACTAAACAAAAATAACTGTATAGATAAGATCATGTCATTCTTTGAATCTAATAATATCACATAATAGCCTCACAACACTACTAGTGATATGCTACTTAAATGAAGAAACCTATTAAAAATTCTAATACCGATCACTGAAGATGAAAAAAGATGTATAGTGATCAATCCAGATACATCAAAATTACAAGTCCACCTAAGGACACATAAGCAGACGGTTTCGATTCGTCATTTAATTAAGTGCTGAAATAGCCCATCACATTTGACAAACAAAGAATAAACACTCAGTTAATAAAATTCTGTACTTTCAACAAGAAGTACACAATTAAAAATTCGTGTAATCTGCAAGAGATATAAAAGATATACAAATAACACATGTGGTAAATTTATTTCATTCGATATCTCCAATCTACATAACAAAGTACCAGTACAGGAAACTATCCATATTATTATATACAACCTGTTATAATAGAGGAAATATCCATGACTGGAACTCTTGAAATTATATTTTTTTTTGGAAATAGCACTATCACAAAATTATTTTGAAGTTAACAAAAAGATTTATACTCAAGCAGATATAGTAGCTATAGGTAATAGGGTAGCAGGCACATTAGCCGATATTTTCCTAAAGTCTCTGGAAGAAAAATTCTTTAACTCAAATTGGCATACTCTCAACCAAATTGTGTACTATTTTAGGTATGTAGATGATACCCACATGTTGGCTGATGACAGCCAAGCAGATATCGAAATACCCACGAAAAACTCAACCATCTACACCCTCAAATTTAATTTCACTATGTAAACTGAGAAAGACGATACCACTAACTATCTAGACCTCACAATTGGCAAAAATAATAATCATCACACATTTGATATCTTTAGAAAGAATACCATTTCTGACAACATTAAATATGCCAATTTTTGTCAAATAATGTTGCATAAACTAGCATTTTTTCAACCAGTGATTAACAGATAAAATAATTTAACATTACAAAAAATAGTAATTCACAAAGAACATAGCACGCTTCGTTATATAGAATATACAAGTGACTTTGACCATAACATAATCATAAAAGTATACTACAAGTGTAAAACACCAAAGCAGAACCCAATACATAACGAGATATGACTAATTCAAGAAACTTCGCCTAAACAAAACATAAGATACGCACCAACAATCTACCTTGGTAGAACCTCCAAAAAAAAAAAAAAATGCACTTTTTAAAGCCACATATATTAAAGTAGTCTTTCGAACCAATAACAGCCTTTCGATAAAATTACGTTCCGCCGACAGTAGAACATCCGAATATGATAACCTAGATATATATATAATCACATGTAGCGTCTGCTATGGCGTATACATTGGCCAAACAAGAAGGAACGCATCAGAGACATCGAGAATAATCTGTCAAGCTTTTTTTGTGAATTTGAAGAAAATCAAAATTATACTGCTGATATAAACCAAAATATACTTCAGATTATGTACAGAATACCAAAAGGTTTAAAAGAAACATTCTTGAAGAACTAGAAATCTGAATACACACGAGAAAATACCCACAAGAAATATTAAACGGTCATACAGAATTGAGACACAAGCGCTATCTCGAATACTTTACTGCATTTATAGAACACGAAGATGGATAAATTGGAAGTAAGATATGCAACAACCAAAGATAATCATGACAATAAATAATATCGTTGTTCATCTGCACGATCCTGGTAGACATATAGTGCCGTAGAAGATGAACTATGAAACTACTGTCACACTACTAGCAGACGATAACGAATGTATTGTTTTCAATATATTTACATAATTTACCATCTTATTAAAACAATAACAGTTGTAACATAGTTCACTAAGGACGGAACATGGACGTCACATCAATCTAGATGTGTGTAAAGCATAGTCTCTTTAATATAAATTCACATTTATACACATTCTCAACAAAATTGTATTCCCAGGTACTCGACAACGGCGATAAATGCAGAAACAGTCTGTCGTGAATAAAAATTACTTATTATATGCAGCTATCCTGATGCATCTTTCTAACAAACAAGGTATGTTCTGAAATTCTATCTCATTCTTTAGCTGTAAACTATCTCATGTGTCCTCTTAACAACTATCACCATTCGTCCTCGCAGTTCTTTCAGTGAGAGCTTTCTGGGATTTTAATTCCGCTTTTTAAGTTCTGCAGTACTCAATCGTTTGAGTAATCCATGTCGTCTTGTCTGAGGAATCACTCCTTTCATTGTACTTCAGAAAGATACACCCCGAAGAAAGCAAGAAACATGTGATATGAGTAAGTTTTGCAGTATGAATTGGTGACAGAATGATTTATATTTGGCCTAGAACCTCACTATTGCACTCAAAGTTTGCTTCGTATCTGGTGGTATATGTTTCCATAATGATTGCCTGGGGGCAAACAGTACGTCATTTCAACGCACGTCTGTCTTTTGAATCGCATAACCCATTGGAAGGAGGTGGGGTTAGGGCTGGAGGCGACAGAAGAGAGCGGGAATGAGTGGGAGATGGGCGTGGGCGTATGTACATATTATTGCAATTGCGCTATCTGCATTTGGTGCTATTGCGAAACTGCAGGTGAAATTTAGGAAAATAGAAAATGATGGGACTCGAACCCAAGTCTTTTGGCTACAGGGCTGAGCGCTAGTGGCACTTAACGTAAGGGTGTTAGCATTATTTCAGTGCTCGAATTCCGCAGTGAAACTCGAAATTTGTGGAAAATAGCTGATTTCAAAGAATTAAACATGACATGAGTCGAACCTAGAACCTTCCAGCTTCAACGAAATTTTAATTTGGGACAAGTCCTTTTGGTTCGAAATTGTTTAAGGAATAAGTATGTTGATATATATTGAAAAATGATGAATTTTAAGAAAATTGCACACGACGGACTCGAAGCCTGAGCCTTCCAGCTACAATGGTGTGACGTCATAGGAAGTGACCCTGCATTGCACTAGGATGGATGTGATGTGGTAGTGTGGGTGGGTGGCGAAAGTGGTTATGTGGATGGGAGAGGGGCAGGGCCTGAGCTGCGACAATCAGTCAGATACAAGTAGGTCCCATGTACTGTCTTGACAAAAAAACTTATAGGGAAACAGCAACTACTGCGGAATAGGTGTAAAAGAAAGCATAGGAGACTAGACAGATAGCTGATACATAAGAGATGTTTGGCTGTTAAAACGGCGATGTGACAACCGTACCAGAATCTTACTGTGGAACCTACTGTACTCAATATTTGCTAGGAACTCTTCGGTCCAATCAGATGTTTCGTCTGAAAAATCTTCTACGGAAATAGCGACTACTGCGCAATAGATGCAAAGTTGGTCCATATGGGCCTTCACGATAGGTGCTTTGTTCGTGCACCCATGCTGTCTGCTGTTCAATGGCGACGGAGGCTGGAATTTGCACGCTAGTACCGCAATTTCACGTCCACTGAGTGATGACAGGTGGCCTTTAAAACTGAATTACGTTTTATGCTCCTTCGGACAGATGGTCATTGGCGTCTACGGCACTGCAACAATTGTCGGAAGGGTCCAGGCTGGAGCAGGGAGTGTTATGGTGTGGGAAATGTTTACGTGGCATTCCCTGGGTGATCTCGTCATTGTGGTAAGTGACACATATCCTTGGTGGCCATGTCTACCTCTACATGCTGTTTATTTTTTTTCCCCTCGGCACGAGTGCATCTACCAGCGCGACAATGCAACGTGTCAAACAGTTTGCACTGTACGAGCATAGTTCGAAGACCACAGGGATGAGTCTGCCTTAGTGTCTTGGCCAACGAACTCCTCGGATTTAAACCCAACCCTCGAATCTGTGGGACAATCTCGATGGGGTTCTCCGCGCCATAAATTGTCAGCCGAGGAACCTGGCGCTGCTGGAAACAGCACTGGAGTCGCCATGGCTCCACATCTCTGTCGATACCTTCCAGGAACTCAATGGATCTCTTCTTGCACGTCCACCCTGCGATGGGTGGTCATTCAGGCAACGTAATTTTATAACAGCCAGCAGTCTAGATGAGGCTGCCTCATCAAGTAAGTAGTATCAAACAGAAGTCACATGCCATGTCACATTGCTAAACCTCTGCGTCTTATCTGATTTCTATTTTATACTACCTGCAGAGATGATGTATCACCTTCTATTTTGCATCTAAGAATGAAAAACTCTCTAGTCTAATTATTAGAGCTGAATGAAGTACTTCTTCAAAATTACAGCCTGTTGGAAGCAGTGTCGTTCTTTAAATGAGCCCTTCGATGGCGCTCCAATAGTAACTACCTAGCGCAGGTACTCGGTTTTTCACGTTATACGATGGAGAGAAGGCGCCGTGAGTACCCGAATACTGGGAAAAGGGACGCAGCTGTATTACTGGCTGCTGAAGACAACAATACCTTGATGACAGGCGTCATCATGAATTAAATACAGTGTCCATGAAGTAATGCTATCGTTACTTAACACTATTAGAGATAGAGCATTCCGGTTTGTTGTAAAACTTCTAGCGGCTCTCAAAACTTTTTTCTGTTGTGCCACTTTTTCAATTTATACTGCTCTTCCCCCCCTCCCCCCCGCCCCCCCCCCCCAACCCCACCCCCACCCACCCACCGACGTAGGACATCAAAGCGATATTCGAATTTTGCGAATGTACGGGCTATAACTGAAGTATCAACAGATTTGATTGCTGTATTGATTCGTGCACGAAGAATAGCAATGTAACTGACTCACGTTGTGTACAAAACTTCCTTGACGTAACCGCACAAAAGAAGTATAGTGGCGTGACGTAAGAAGGGCGCTGGCATCTTGCGATGGGAACATCACGACCTATCTACCACTCAGGAAATGTGTTAGTCGGCATATGCCGTACTTTTGAGCTCCAACTTGGTGTTGCACTACTAAACTGGGAGACGACGGCTGCAGCTGCTGGATATGCGGTAGCAGGAAATGGTTGAACATGTGCAGGTGAACATTTCCCATTTTTGTTATCTCTGCGAAGAAAAATCAACCTATCATCCTATCGTGCATTACGACACACCAGAAAATAAGCTTCGGGCTATCAGTCATGTGTTCGCATGTGTTACGCTATTTTTTGGAGTCCCAAATCCTAATGTCGGGGCGATTTACTTGCATAGAAATGTGGGACGTTTACTTCATATGAAAACAGACACTTTTTCAAATAATTGTTCTCTACATATATAATGCTCAACATGGAACGCGTGAACGCTTACAGCATTGCTTTGACCATTTGGACTTTGTATTCAAAAGGCGTAGTCGATTACGTAACACTTTACCTTACTACCTGCAATTCGGGTAATGCTCGATGAAGTGAGTTTGAAGTGAGTTCTGGGGGCTGCGTTTAAATGTTGTTTGCACTTTGTCAACACCTGCTTGGAACAAAAGAGAACTTCCACTTCTAGGAAGCTCTTTGAGGCCGCTTGATTTTTTAAAGTTTTTAAACTACTTTATTACGTTTGTTTTTGTCGTGGTGCCTCTCCACACCGGCGTCGATAATACAGCAGTACACGTGTCACAGATTCGGATTCTGCATGCGAGATGACACACTTCGTCTTTTTCTGGTCTATCGCCATTTTGATGCAACTCAAACGTCCAACAAATGGGAAAAAATCTTTAAAACTGGTAAAACTTTTTACAACAATGCACGATTCTCTATCTCTAATAGTTACCAAGTTATGGCTTTTTCAAAAGATAGCGGGACTACTGACACGATATACTGGAGAATTACAACAGCAACCTGTGCGCAGCCATACCATCCTCCCCTCGTTAGGTAGTTCATAGAGATCAGAACATCATCTACATTGGACACTCGGAGAATGGATTAAGCTCGCGTCATACGCCCGTACACGTTGGTGACAGCGCATAGCTCAGTCCAAATTCACATGAGGTAATTTATCCCGCTAACCAACAGACAAACCGTTCAGGCAATTTATGGGTGTTTTCTCACTTGAAGGATGTTTACCGATGATGAAGCGAGACTCGTGCCAGAATAACCTATTGTCCAATCGTGTGCATCCACTTGTTCACCTGCAACTCCATAGAATCGACCTGTACCTTCATCCTCTCAGCACACCACCCCATCAATGCGGAAAACTGTACTGATGACACTAGGTCACTTGATGACGGTACTATTGAGCACCCGGCCAGACTGGCCGAGCGGTTCTAGGCGCTGCAGGCAGGAACCGCGCGACCGCTACGGTCGCAGGTTCGAATCCTGCTTGGGGCATGGATGTGTGGGATGTCCTTAGGTTAGTTAGGTTTAAGTAGATCCTAGTTCTAGGAGACTGATGACCTCAGCAGTTAAGTCCCGTAGTGCTCAGAACCATTTGACCCATTTGAACTATTAAGCACATCACCGATGTTATCGTTTAGATGTCGGTGCCTTGGTACTTGTTACAATCAGTCAACGGGATTTGTGAGCACTCACTGGTTGAGTGGTCATTGGTCAGGGTGGCTCCCAGCGCATTCGGTGCCTCACTGAGTACATACCACGAATCTTCGGTCCCATCACCGGAACGAAAAAGGGAGCTCCATGTTTGTAGATAGGTGTCGTTAATTCATATAATCTTTTTTTTAGTCCTGTTTTTCTTGTGCGGTAGGCGTACTAAGGCTGGTTTGATGCTGCACTCATCGATGGCCTGACTTGTGCAGTCCTCTTCATGCCTGCATGACTACCGAAACCGTCATCCATTTCAGTCTGTTTACCGTATTCAAGCCTTGGTCCCCTTCTACAATTTTTAGCCCATCCCCTACTTACTGCCATAACTAAACTCACGATTCCTTCCTTCATGCGTCCGAATGTATCCTATTAACTGATGTTTTGTTTTCAAATGGTTCAAATGCCACTGAGCACTATGCGACTTAACATCTGTGGTCATCAGTCACCTAGAAATTAAAAGTACTAACTAACCCAATGACATCACCCACATCCATGCCCGATGCAGGATTCGAACCTGCGACCATAGCGGTCGTGCGGTTCCAGGCTGAAGCTCCTAAAACCGCTCGGCCACACCGGCCGGTGATCTCTTGTTTTAGTCAAGTTGTGTCATTAATGTTCTCTTTTCGAATCAGTACATTTTTAGTCACCCAATGTGCCCATGTAATGTTCAGGATTTTCCTGTAGCACAACATTTCAAAAGTTTCTGTTTTATAGTCTGAAATGTTTATCGTCCACGTTTCATTCCCAAACAAGGATGCAATTCAGGCAAATACCTTAAGAAAAGATTTCCCAACCCGTAAATTTACATTCGATGTTAACAATTTTTTTATTTTTTTCTGCCAATCTACCTTTTATATCTTCACTGTGTAGGGTGTCCTCAGCTATTTTTCTCAGTGTGCCATTTCCCAATCTAGTTCCGTCAGCAACACATGAAATAATTTTACTACTGTACCTTACCCTTGCTTTGCTTTTGTTGGTGTTCATCTTATAGTGTATATTCAAGACACTTCTCACTTTGTACAACTGCTCTCTCAAGTTCTTTACCGTCTCTATTATTTTCTCTATCAGTACTTTGCTGCAGCTTTCAGCAGTGTTGCTGTGAAAGAATTTACGTTGTTGATTGGACCGTTTTTCCCTGATCCCATTCGCTGGTGTCGAACTGAGAAGCAGATAAACGTCATTCTCTTCATGGGAGTTTCACGAGGAATACTGCACCCATTTATATTAGAGAACATAGTTAAAGCGATGGGAGGTAGTAGATGAGAAGGGCTGGTGGCGGTGATGTAGGCCATCCCCATGCTTTTTACTCTGTACACTGAGTGTGCTGTATAGAAAACCAAACAGAAAATTGGGTAGCGAATTAAACTTCAAGGAGAAGAAATAAATACTTCTAGGCTGGCACATTTTTGTAATTTTATCAAACACGGAAAAAGTACTGGGAAGGTCAAGTGAACAGAGTGGATAATGTATTGGGAAGAGGCTATAACGTCAACACCAGCAAGAGTAAAACAAGGGAAGTGTAGTCGAATTAAATCAGACAATCGATGCTGAAGAAATAATAGTAGGAAATGAGGAACTAATAGTAGTACACAGGTTTGGCTGTTTGGGTTGCAGAGTAACTGACGATGGCCGAAGTAAAGAGGATATAAAATGCTGGCTATCAATAGCAAGAAAAATGTTTCTGAAAATGTGAAATAGTTTAATATCATATTTAAATTTAAATTTTCTGAACGAGAAATTTTCCACCGCTGATTGCCTATGTTTTATGTGATTTTCCCAACGGCAGTTTCAAATTACACCTTTTTCAGTCGGTTTCGATGTCGGGCGGCGTACTTGAGTGGTCTGTGAGGATGGTCCAGTACTGTCAAGAAGTTGTACAGGATGCACCCAGCCTGGTGATGCCAATTGAGGAGCTGCTTGAGTGATAAGAAGAGTCTCCGTCTGGAAATATGGCAACACGAACGTGACAGCTGTGTGCTGGAGACATGAATCGTCGAGACACCAAATAGCAGAGGATGGCACGGTGGTCGGTCGACATCGCTTGCACCTTCAGGGCCTGTATGAGGAGCTCGTAAAATAGGTTTCAGTACTTGATAATTACTTACCCTGAGATTTGAAACTGCTGTTGTGGATATTAAAATAAATGCATGCAGTCAAGCCGTTGCAGTCAATGCTGTTGTTCAAAAAGTTTCACGAGTAAAACATTCATGTGGAGTGTTGTTTTGTTCGGAAGCAAAACGTGGGCTATAAATACTACAGAAAAGAAGAGCACAGAAGCTTTTGAAATTAAGTACTACTCAAAAATCATCACAATTAGAGTAGCAGGTCAGATAACTAATTATGAGATATTGACGCGAATAGGAGAGGAAAGAAGTACATGGCACAACTTTACTAAAAGAAGAAATCTGATACCAGGGCACATCCTAATGAAAAACGAGTAGTCACTTTGGTTATGGAGCAAAGTGAGCTGAGTAAATACTGTAGACGGAGATCAAGACGTGATTATACCAAGCAGGTTCGAATGGATGTAGGTGGCAGTAGTTATTCGGAGATCGTGGAGTCTGTACAGGGCAGACTGGCGCAGAGAGCTGCATCAAACAAGTCTTCGGACTAAAGACTTTAACAACAAGTAGAGCAGAGAAATATACAAATTAATCAGAATTATGGTGTTGACGATTCCGGCAATGTTAGGTTTCTCCTCTATTTATGGTATCGTTTTGAAGTGCTACACAAGCATTTATCCTCATAGTTAAAACTTAGTTAAGAAGCTATGAGATTCATTATGTGTAAAGTAATTAAAATATTATGTCTTCGAGAGAGAATAACAGAGAGGAGAGCAGGGCTTAATTTCGACCGGAGCGTACTGGAACAGCAATCCGGCACCTTGCAGGGTTTTCTTTTTCTTCTAATTCACTGAAACGATTGTATGTAATAGCGACATGACTAAAATTTGCCGCTGCACGGCATCAGTGTACGTAACAATGGGTGACAAACGTGATCGAAGGGGGAGCGAGGTACTCCGTGTGTGTGGAGTGTACTCAAATTAAGCTGAGCTTCGTTCGGCTGTTGTGATCAGTATATATCGGTAACCTTCGTGTCCACTGTCTTATGTTTATGACTGACAGATACCTCAAAGATCTACTGTTTGTTACAGGGGGTAAAGTATAGAACGTGTAAACTAATGTCATACATTTTTTTATTCGATTGGCTACATTTCACTTTTTGAAGCTTATTTATTTACTAACTGTACATTAAAAATTGTGACATCTTACGCACTCACTATAATAAGAGTTACAAACGACAAAATCTAACTGAAGAATATTCCGTACAATCTGCCGTGACAACAATGTTACGTGAGGTGGAGAGTAGAACCATCATGGCAGCCGCGGAGTGAGGACGTGAGAGAGGGGGGAAATGTTTCTGTCTTTATCTTGAAGTGCTGCCAACTCAGGTTCCAGTCATCGATCAGCTGCTGTGATGCAAATGGCATAAGGTATTAACGTTTCTTGAAGACGTTTTATGGCGACGTTGGTGTTCAAATGTCCCATTCTGTGAGGTTCATTCAGATGAAACCTGGTCAGTGCGTCTACCTTTGCCTTACACGTAATGCGATACCACGTAACTCCGTGCATGGTGGCGCCATCTTATTGGTAGAGAGACTGACGCATGCTTACCGTTTGATGTTGCATAGCGCCAGTGTGGTTTCACGCTGAAGAGAAGGTGGTCACACAAGTTATCGTCCACTACCGAACATGCAGGCGAGTAAGCACGAACAACGAGGAGTGATTCGATTTTTGGCGGCGGAGGCCGTGAAATCTATCAACAGACGACGGCTGTGTACGGTGAGTACAGTCTGAGCCGTTCAAGTGTTGTGGAATGGGGCAAACGATTCCTTGAGAGGCGCGAGTCACTGGAAGATGATGCTCGTCTTGAACAGGCTCATCGTGTCGTCACACTGTAAATGCTTGCGGAGGTGACTGCTTTAGTCTTGACAACAGCAGAATCAACGCGGATGAGATTCATCGGTTACTGGGTATTAGCGTGGGCACAGACCATGTTCAAGTGTGTGACTGGGTCCAGGCCTGGATCCGACAGCAGACTACTGGCTTCTTCAAGGATGGAATCGACCGTAACGGGATAAATGTGACAACAGTTTTGGCGACTATTTTTCAGTATGTGTACTGTGTATAACTACATTTTTGAGTTAATAAAACCGTTACCGTTACATTACACTAGTGACCGGGTTTGATTTGAATGCCCCTTATAATATAACTCAACGAGTAGAAGAAAATGATATTTAAAGGATTTACTAAATATGTAACTCCGTGACTCACGTCATTTGGTATTTTGTTTTTCCTAGCTCTTCCGGAAGTCTAAATGACCACGATAGGCCAGGAATGTCTTATTCATCATCGTTCATCATAAATGCTTTGTTAATTCTTGGCACTTGCACCTAGCAGCTACAATGTAACTGGCAGCAGTCGCAACCGTGACGTCTTAATCACAAACACCACTTACCTGCTCGCGGTTCTAGGGGCGCAGTCCGGAACCGCGGGATTGCTACGGCCGCAGGTTCGAATCCTGCCTCGGGCATGGATGTGTGTGATGTCCTTAGGTTAGTTAGGTTTAAGTAGTTCTAAGTTCTAGGGGACCAATGACCACAGCAGTTAAGTCCCATAGTGCTCAGAGCCATTTTAACCATTTTGAACCGCTTACCTGTCCCTGTCGAACAGAACTAGGGAGCAAAGGGACACTGGTACGCTGCCAGACGGTGGCACCTGTTGTTTGAATTATATCGGAAGGTTTTATTGTTTTCGTTATAGAAATTGTGTTTTAAAAAGCTGAATTTCAGAACAACATTTTGTAAAGCATGGTCTCTCATTGTAAGTCTTATAACAACTTGCTGAAAATCGAAGTGTGTTTTTTATGGCTTGGGAGTGGGGCGTGGCGGGTCGTACGATTGAATAAGTGAATTCCGGCACGTAAAATTTGAGAAATTAAGCATTGAATGGACATCTGTCACAAATTCTTTTGTCGACAAACAGAAATTGCTATGCCTTCGCATACATAGAAAAACACAACGGTGCCTCTAAAGTTAAAGTTTTTGCTAAAAGCTGCTCTAAGATACTAGATTCGATGCTGGAAATAGTTGTTGCCGGGGAGCTAATTGTGTGAGCTATATTTTATGTGTTACATGCTGCGTGGCGACATGCGGGAGCGTTTAAGTGTTTGGCAGCTTTCCAGATCGGGGGCAGGCAATTAAGGGGCGCCGTTTCCGAGTAATGAATGCGTAGCGCGGTGGCAGGTAGCAGAGGGCCGCCGTGATTTGTGTCAGGCGGTGCGCGCGGTGGGTCCCTGCGCGGCTCCTGGTGGCGCCACCAGAACTGTAATGGAATCACTTCCCGCATGATGTTAACTGTGTCGGATAAAGAGTGACGATGTGGGCCTGCAACTTATAATCAGCTATGAGGCGTAACTGAAACGTTACGGCCGACTCCTTAGATGTAAATGTTGCCAGCTCAGAGCGAAACTGCACCAATGCAGTGCCATCTACACAATGCATGCGAAGCCAGACAGTCATTGTATTGATGTTAAAGTCATTTGAAAATAGCTAAAAGCAATTAACAGTGTCTTCCATAACCTTTGCTCCCGCACCGCGATGTGCGTGTTGTAATTCGATTTTTGTGTGCTAAACGACTAAAGCTGCTTAAAACCATCAGGAGTTGCGTCTAGTTCATGGGCCTACAGTAGTAAGCGGAGGAATGGTTCGAAAATGCCTTCGACGCATTAAGTGTGGCCGAAAATGTCTGTGACGAAGAGCGGAATGGTAGGTCAAGTATACCGAACTATGAGGTGGTGCAACAAATGGACCACTGAATCCCTGACTGATAAATTTCCTTATGTTGGACGCATTACTTCCAAGGGACTTCAAACCGTAATTTATTATGCTCTCATTGCCTGTGCTTGACTCTTTCTTATATCCTTTCTCCTTCATCTCTCACGAGTTGTTTTTGCCTTCAAGACTTAATTCCTTTACTTCGTTTACAACGTCTCCAGTTTGACATATTATCACTAATCACTTTTCTACTACACCTCACTACTTTCATCTTTCTGTGCTTTACTCTGATTCTATATTCTGTACTCGTTACCCTGTTCATTCATTTCAACAGCTCCTGTAATTTGTCATCAGTGTTACTGAGGATACTGTCTCTGATGATCTCAAATATCGGTGGCACGTCACACCCCACCCTTCCCCCTTTTCTTTTTTTTTTTCTTTTTCATTGTGGAAAGTAATGTCATTAGCGGATCTTTTCATTGCTGTCCTGTCACGCTTAAGTTTAATCCAAATTTTAAGCCTTCTTTTATTTCCGTTATCCTTCTTCGATGTACAGAATGCACAATTGAATGAAAAATGCCTGCGTACACCAATTTAAGTGTCGAAAGCTTTTGCTAAGTTTACAAATTCAACTATTATAATGCACAACATCAGATCTACCTCTCAGATCCCTTCACCTTTCCTAATGCGAAGCCGATAATCTACCAGATCATCATTTTCTGAATTTTTGCACGTCATCGTAGTGTGAACCACAGCCCTTCATTGGACGAATAATTTTCTGAAACTGTACGTTTGGAATACAGCATCGTAAGAAGTGAATCATGGGCTGTGAAAAAAACGAAAACGAAGAGAAGTGTTGTGTTAGAGAAGAGTGTCGAAAATTATGTGGACTCATAAAATAAAAAATAAGAAGGAAAGGTGTGGTGAGCGTACGGTAAAACCTTCAGTACACACACCATCAGATTATTTGACTTGTCGATCTAACGAAGTAGCCGAGTGTCAGCAATATGTCTCGTGGTCTTATCGTGGCGTGTTTATCTTCTGCCGTTAGGTCAGACGATAGAAATGCCTCTTGCACGCTTAGAGTGGCAGATTGACGGTGACCAACTTTAAACAGAACTTGATTAATTTTCACACACATTTATTAAAATGATAACAAGCATAAAAATTACTTAACTAGGTTCTGGATGCTATTTACAATTGACAATCTGAAGTTCCTTTGGTATTGGCATGCTAATCTTATTCTCACATATATCTCTGATACTTGGCAAAAGTGTCTATACATTTATCTTCATGGCTATGTACAGGAATATGGTAATCTTATTAGGCGCAGACTGAAACTTGACTATAGACTGGTACAGACAAATGTAGACTGGTACAGACTAGTGCAGACAAATGCATACTGGTACAGACTAATTCAGACTGACTAGTCAGAGGTCTGTACACTCGTTATAATACCTTGTGCGTTCATGTATCACTGCGTGAGTGTGATCCGCGAGGAGAAAAGGTTCTACGTAAGCAGCAATCTCATTGGCTGTGTTGCATATTAATACGTGGATCGATGGAAGCAGAATTTGGTCCGTCTCTATGGCAGCGCCATCTCTTAGTGTGGAGACAGACGAGCGCTGCGCCTGCACTGATGTGCTTAGCAGGGCGCGCTCTAGTGGGAAAGTTGTGTACGCGCTGACTACGCGGAACTATGTACACAACAAAAGGAATACGTGGAAACTCACACTAAAAGAAGGACTGCGATTGTAGAACATATGTTAAGATAGCGGTGAATAACTTCCACAATACTAGAGGGAGTTGTACAAGACAATAAATGTAAGACTGTGTATATCAAATAATCGTCCATTGCAGGTACTACGCTGAGATGCAGCTGTTGAGAGGGGGAGGGAGTGGCAGGCTATACAAATCAGTGAGAGCACTGAAGACACAAACAGACAAAAAAAATGCTTATGTGGTATTCATTTACTGAATGATGAACTACGCTTCAACGTGACACAATGCCATTATTTTTCAACAAAGTCACCATATATATCGAAGCAAAGGTCGGAAGTTCTACTAATACGCTCCTTGGTCACGGAGCCATTCGGGAACCGCTGTGCGAGCATCTCATCTGCGATTGCTGTGAATCAGTTTCTCGACTGCCTGGACGCTGCCATCTGTGGTCGATGTGGATGGCCTTCCTTCCCCATCAGTATTACTCACGTCTGCGCAGCCTTTGGTCAAACTGCTCGGACGCGTCATTGCATTGCTGAATGTGCAGACAGAATTTCACAGTGAATCTGTATGCAGTTTATCCGCTTTGCCTACAAGAATTATACTGTCCCGCGTACTTTGGAGTACGTTCGGATTGCTGCTCCCACACTGTGACGCATCTGCGAGCTGTGTCTACGTCTGCAGGAAAGGCAGAACTTGTACTCTATTTGGTCGTAGCGTGAGGCGACGTGCGTAACTTACTTTTTGGTTCAAGTTCGAAAATAGTTTCACAATTCTCACAGAAAAGCTGTGTACCTCAGATTTTATGCAAGGTGGATACTTTAATTGCTTACCGAGCACGCAAAGAACGAAGACTTTCAAGCCGGCGAACATTTAATGATGATGAACGGCTCAAGGTCAAGAATACATCTCGTATGCTGGCGTTTAAAACGTTTACCCCCTCTCCCATGTCTTACGGCGATATGGAAAACTGAAGTTTAAATAAAGAAGGGGAGGAGGAGGAAGAGAAAACAAAGAAGAAAAGGGGAGAGGAAGCTGTTAGGTTTTAACTTATTGTCGACAGCTTTATCAAAAGAGACAGAGCACAGACTCAGTCGGTCAATAATCGGCCAGAATGTAAATAACTAAGATTGGGGTTCCACTACGACGAGATCAGTACAGAGTCATGCAGAACAAGGCTTGAGAAGAAAAGTGACTGCGTCCATCTCAAACTATCCTCGATGTGAGAAAACTAGGGAAAACCCAATTGGAGATTTTAATGACTACGTCTCCCCCCGTGGCTGTGGGTCGTAAAATCAGGCACGACCTTTTCGGAGGAATCATCTCGGCATTCCCATGAATCAGCTCTGGTACATTATGAAGCTTTGTTTTGAGCATTATCGTGATAGATCAACTGACTTTAACTGAAACGACAATCAAATGAAGTGCATCCGTCTTCACCAAGGCCAGCGAACTTGACACGTCTTCTAGGAGGTTCCTAATCACAGCTCCCTTTAAACGTGGATAAATATGAAATACTCTGCGTCTAACGAGAAGGAACTCAATGGTATCGATTACAAGAAAATGGTGAATACCTCGAGCATGTCACACGATAGAGGTGATGTAAAAATGGACGATTGAGTAAAATCTGTAATACTGATACTGAATGATAGATTGTTGGTAGGGGTCTGCGAAACAGCAGTAGCAGTTCACCTGTAAAGCTGCTCGTTCGACAAATTCTAGAATAATGTTAAAATGGTGGTGCACCTGTAAAGTAAATACTGTATAAGCAATTTTTCTTTTGTCTGTTCGTATCTTCAGCGTTCTCATTGACTGGTACAGCCTGCCACGACCCACTCACTATGTCAACCGAGCCAGCCCAGCGTAGAATATACAACGAACGATTTATTGTCCTGTAGAGCCCCCTCGAGTACCGTAAAAGTCACTCCCAAGTATCTTAACGCATGTTCTATCACCGCGACCCTTCTTTTAGTCGGTATTTCCAAGTGTTCCTTTGCTCCACATTTTTTTAATTTTATCAGCCCACGTAATTTTCGATATTCTCACTTCAAACACTTCTCTTCGTTTTCAGTTTTTCTACAGCCCAAGATTCACATCTTACAGTGCTGTACTGCCGACGTACAGTTTCAGAACATTCTTCGTCCAATGTAAGTCTATGTTTCACACTACACTGATGTGCAAAAAATAAGAAAACGATGGGCTCTATGATGATCAGTTTGGCTTTAGTAAAGGTGAAGGAATCTGAGTAGTAGTTCTGTTATTGCCCTTTATAATAGACAAATGGCATCTTCGTAGAATTTGGTAACCTAGCAAAAGCTTTCGACAACATAAAACGGTGTACGCAGGCATTCTTCATTCTGTTGTTCAGTCGGTACATCGAAGAAACAATTATGCAAATGAAAGGAAGCTCCAAGATGCGATTAACTTCGAGGATGACAGAATAGCAATGATACATTCACTAATGGCGTTGCTATCTACAGTGGAAAGAAAGAAGAGAGAATAGCAATGATAAATTCACTAATGACATTGCTATCTACAGCGAAAAGAAAGAAATATCTGGGTGTGAGCTCCCATCGATGTTGAAGTAATTAGATGCTGTATCCTCAGTGACAGTGAAGAAGAATTACAGGATCTATTGAAATGAACAAACAGTGTAATTTGCGCAGAATGCAGAATGTAGAGTAAACCAAAGAGGAGGAGGAGAAGATTAGTGTTTAACATACGGTCGACAACGAGGTCATTAGAGACGTTGCAGAAGCTCCGATTAGGGAAGGATGGGGAAGGAAAAAGGCTGTGCCCTTTCAATGGAACGATCCCGGCATTTGCCAGAAGCGATTTAGAGAAATCACATATCGCCTGCATAAGGATGGCCGGACAGGGTTTGAACCGTGCCCCCGAATGCAAGTCCATTGTGCTAAAAAGTAAACCAAAGATAGGCAAAAGTAGTGGAAATAAGATTAGCGATACACTTAGCATCACAATTATAAACTTCGTTGTAAATGAAGTAAGTGAATTAATCTGCCTTGTAAGCAAAATAACTAATGACAGATGGAGCAAGGAGGACTCACGAAGCAGACAAGGACAGGCATTCTTGGACAAAAGAACTTTAGTACTATCTGCTCCTTTGAGAAAGAAATTTCTGAGAATTACATCTGAAGCACAGTTTTCTATGATAATGAATAGTAGACTCTAAAAAAAAAAAAAAAAACCGGAGGAGAAGAGATTCGAAGCGTTTCATGGCTGTGAGCACTAAGGCCTATGGGACTTAACCTCTGAGATCATCAGTCCCTTAGACTTAGAACTACTTAAACCTAACTAACCTAAGAACATCACGTACATCCATGCCCGAGGCAGGATTCGAACCTGCGACCGTAGCAGCAGCGCGGTTCCGGAAGGTGTTACAAAGTGAAGTCATAGAAGGATGTTGAAGATCATGTGGATTCCGCAGGATCGGCGAAGAAGGGAACACATGGAAACCACTGACAAGAAGTTGGGACAGGATCGTATGGCATGTGTTAAGATATCACTGGATAACTTATATGGCACTAGAGGAACCTATGGAGGGTAAAATCTACAGAGGAAGGTAGAGACTGTAACTCCTCGCTGAAATGAATTTACTACATTGGTGTGCAAAACTTAAGGACAAAAGCAACTTTCGCAGAATGTGTCACTGTCAACTTACATAGCTCGACGAAAGTCGGACCATACATTGAAAGAATCGCTACAGCATAGTAAAGAGGCTAACCGAAAGAAATACGCAATAAGGCGAAAGGAAATGACACCTTTATTCAAAGATCTCAATCACTCTGAAGTCGGCGAGATTTATGATTGTCTCTTGGACTTTATAAAAGGCGGGACATGGTTCTTTACAGGGTGTGTGATCACGACGGACGGTAATGCACGCTTACAACGTGCTTCTATGCTGGCCCCAAGTTGGGTAAGTAGTTCGTGTGGTAGGGCGTTTCGTTCCTCCACCAGAGCTGTTGATAACTGCTACATGATCACTGGGGGCGGACGGGGTGGTCGTGCGGTTCTAGGCGCTACAGTAAGAAACTGCACGACCGGTACGGTCGCAGGTTCGACTCCTGCCTCGGGCATGGATGTGAAAAATTATTCAAGACTGTGCTTAAACTGACACACAATATTTTTTTAGCGCAACGCAATCTGACTTTCAGTAATTCCTACAAGAGAATGGCCCTGACTAACATTAACCTATACGTTTCACAAATCACTTACATCACAAAAATCTTCGTTACTCAAGCTACTGCAATACAGCGAGCGCCACTACTGCCAGCTAAATAAAAGATTCAAACTACAGAAGGCACTAACTACTGATAGGCATAGTTAGCGAATGAAAGATTTTGATAGTGAACAAACAATGTATTTACCTTAATAGTCATAATATATACAGCAGTTCATGACATCCAGTCTTACAAATTTCAAAACTCCGCCATCTCTCTCCTTATGTCCACCACTGCTGGCGGCTCACCTCCAACTGCGCAACGCTACGCGCTATTAGCAACCAGCTGCCGCTGCCCAACACTACAATGGCAGACAACAATGCCAACCAGCCACAGACTGCACACGGCACAGCTAGTGATTTTCATACAGAGCGCTACGTGGCGGCGGCGTTACCAATAAAAAACCTAAACAGCCTACTTACAAGGTCTAAGTAGTTCTAAGTTCTAGGGGACTGATGACCTCAGAAGTTTAGTCCCATAGTGCTCATAGCCATTTTTGAACCACTATCATTATTACACGTGGATGTGCTGCCAGTACTTAGATGACAAGACTCATGGGCCAACTCCTCATATCGTTTCGGACCTCCTTTTTCCAGGTGTAGTGCAGCAGCTCGTTGTGGCATGGACTCAATAAGTCGTTGGCTCTCCCCTGCAGAAATATTGAGCAATGCTGCCTCTTTATTCGTTCATAATAGCGAAAATGTTGCCGGTGCAGTATTTTTTGCACGAAGCGATCTCCCCATTATGTCCCATAAACGTTCATAGGGAGTCATGTCGGGCGATCTGGATGGCCAAACCATTCACTCGAACTGTCTAGAATGTTCTTCAAACCGATTACCAACAATTGTGGTGTGGAGACATGGCACACTCCCATCCATAGAAATTCCATCGTTGTTTGGTAACATGAAGCTCATGAATGGCTGCAAATGTTTTAATGTAGCCGTACATTCAGAGGAACCACTCCATTCCATGTAAATACTCACCACTATGGAACCGCTACCAGCTTGAAAAGTGCCTTGTTCACAACTTCAGTCCATGCCTTTGTGGGGTCTGAGCCTCACTCGAACCGTACCATCAGCTGCTACTAACTGAAATCGAACCTCATCTGAGCAGACCACGATTTTCACTCTTCTAGCGTCAAATCGATATGGTAACCAGCCCAGGAGAGGCGCTGCAGGTGATTTCGTGCTGTTAGCAAAGGCACTCACGTCGGTCGTTTGCTCCCATAGCCCATTAACGCCAGATTTCGCCGCACTGTCCTAACGGATGCGTTCGTCGTAAATCTAACATTATTCCACGCAGTTTTGCTTGTCTGTTAGCACTGACAACTCTAGGCAACCACCGTTGCTCTCACTGTCGGCCACTGGAGTGGGTCGCGGAATATTGAATTCCCTAGCGATTTCCGAAGCAAAATATCCCATGCGTCTAGGTCCAACTATCATTCCGCGTTCATAGTCTGTTATTTCTCGCCGTGCGTCCATAATCACATTGCAAAACCATTTCCCATGAATCACCTGAGTACAAATGACAGCTCCGCCAATGCACTCAGCACTCCCTTTTATACCTTGTGCACGAGATACTACCGCCATCTGTATATGTTCATATCGGTGTCCCATGACTTTGTTCACCACAGTGTACGTCTCCACATGGGATCTAAGTTGAGTCGATCGGGAAGAGGGGTCTATTGTTTGAACACCCTTCGTTCTCAGAGTTCTTCCAACGGTGCTGTTCGACACGGTCGAGCATTTTCACCATAAAAATTAGGTCAGGGCCTAATGCACTCCTGCAGCGACGTACATGTTACAATAACGCTAATTGAAGAGTATTCAGTACAGATTCGGAGGTCAGCACGCCCATTCAACATTATGCCTTCCCACATCGTAACACCTGGAACAGAAAAATGGTAATGATGTTCGGCAGGGTTCTTAGATCCATTACCTGTTACCACTACTAGTCATATAGGCGTGCGTATTGTCGAGAACGGTCGTTTTGGTGCTTTAGGTGTTCTGTGTGAGGACGTACAATACTGCATGGGTGTATTGACCTCCAAATCTTTGAAAACGACGCACTCGCCGATCAACATTTTTGCGACCTTCCCATGTGCGTCTTTTCAGGGTGCATTAGGCCCTTGCTTCATTTTTGTGGATGACATTGCTGGACCGTATCTTACAGCATTGTTGGAGGAACTCTTGTAACGAGACGAAATTCGGGAACGGACTATCCTTCCCTAGCAACTTGAATTAACGAACTGGTACGCTGATTGTTCTATAGTTCATTTATCTGTATTTTTTATATTCAGGATTGTGTCTACATGCTTTCTACAGTCCTCTGGAATGTCTCCACCATTAGAGATTTTACACACCAACTTGAATAGTCTTTTGGTTGCCACTTCTCACCAATGATTTTATAAATTTCGAAGCAGTTTTATCTATTCCTCCTGCCTTGTTGAACTAGGTTAGGTTAGGTTAGTGTTGTTTAACGTCCCATCGACAACGAGGTCATTAGAGACGGAGCGCAAGCTCGGGTTTAGGGAAGGATGGGGAAGGAAATCGGCCGTGCCCTTTCAAAGGAACCATCCCGGCATTTGTCTGAAACGATTTAGGGAAATCACGGAAAACCTAAATCAGGATGGCCGGAGACGGGACCTTGTTGAACTGGTGGTCTTCCGAAGCTCATTCAAACTCTTACACTGAATTCCCCCTGTTTCACATACACACATCCATTTCTTTTTCTATTCCGTCAGTTAATACTTTCTACAACTTACTGATGCACTTAACTATCCTTTCTACCTACCCGCTCTCTCTTTTGCAGAGCATCCTTACTGTTGACGCTCTGCTTCTTGAGAGTCAATTCTGTTGCGCTTGGTAAGGGACGCATGTAACCTCCTTAGAAAATTATTTTGACTGTTATGTATACTGAAAATGTTCGTCCAACGATCGTTTCCTTTGTTATTTCACATTTTTCATGCAGCAATTTCACTTTAATTGTATGTACTTCTCACTTTCTTCATTCCTAAGTGGCTTATATTGCTCTATTCCTCTCTTTCTTGAGGGCTATTTATTTCTTCTTTCGTCGATCAGTTGAAGTATTTGTTCTTTCACCCATTTTTCTCGGAGCTACCTTTGTTTTACGTGGACGCTAATGCGACCAGTTTTAAACTTCTGATGCAGGATTTGTAATTGTTATGCAGATAGTATGATGTCAGTCTTAGAACGAAATCAGGGACGCGATACTATGATCGTAACTGGTCGGTAAAGGACATTTGGAGATCCTGGAAATGAGAATCTTTGAAAGAAAACTATTTATTGCGATACACTGCTGACTGAAATTTACAGAACCTCTATTTGAGGGAGACTGTGCGATCAGTCTTATGTAAACATCATGTATCTCGCTTAAGGGTAACGAGAATGACAGAAAACTGCTAATATTGGTAACAAATATCTTCTGTCATGTACTGCACAGTAGCTTGCGGAGTACATACGTAGATGTGGATATAGAATGACAATAAATTTACAACCGTTGTCATTCAGATTAAGTTTATGTGCTACATTACTATTTTGTTTGAATTCAGGGATGTTGCAACGGCAAACTCAGGTCCTAGTAGTACCATCATCGAGTACATGATCTTGCAGGTTCGGAATGAAACATAGATTAAAGTTCCATCGATGTCAGTGTCTGAGGCGGATACAAATACAATGCAATTACATGTGCAAATACAATGCGAGACGTAAATAGTTTAGCTACGAGTGGCCTTGTCAATCGCAGGAAAAAAAAAATCTCCGGCCGTACCATAACGTCTATCATTAGTCGTACTACCAGTTTCGGAATATTAATCCTTCAATTTCAGATGCTTACCAATTTACCACTTGAGACACCGAATAATGAAGACTCAGTTCATTATTAAAATGATACATGTGTTATTTTATTTATTATATCAGACAAATATGTTTTCTATAAAGGCTACTGGCGATTTCAAGTATAAATTAATTTCTTAGCGTTTGCTGCAACACAGAACATTGTGGTAGTGTCTGGTCAGAATTTGGTTCCTGTCATAAGCCTCCGCCGTCATTCGTAGCTACTTGGCGGTGATGACGAGGTCAGCATAGTTCTCCACTGACGTCAGCACGAGCTAGTGTGTCCTGGCACGCCGCACTAAACTGATGGAGTGCCTAGATCTGCCTACGTCACTGCCCGTTCCACGTCTGACGCAGTGAGACATTCACTGGCATCTCCTTGGACACCCACCTCTACGTCTACATCTACATACACACTGCGCAAGCAACCGTACGGTGAGTGGCTAAATGCACTCAGTACCACAACTAATTATTTCCTTTCCCTTTCTCTCGCGGACAGAGCGACGAAAAACGATAAAAACGATTGTCTGTATGCCTCCCTATGCATCCGTGGTCTCAAAGACAAACTCGGTGAGGTGGATTTGTGGACAAGCAACACACTACTTGTTTGCTGACGGGGAGAAATGTATCCTTGACTGTTGGCAGTTCCCTAGTGAACGCCAGTGCGCTGTTGTTCGCAGTCCAAAATATAGACAATTTTTCTCCAGTTTCCTCTGCAGTGTCTTCCTTAACCCAACCCAGAGCCGGTGTTTTCCTGTCATAAAGAGTTGATACCCGCCTCTTCCACCCTTAGTACCGGTATATTCACTGGTGATCGGAATGTTCTTCTTAGTCTGACGTTTTGCTGCGCCCTCCGCCTCACGTGACGCCAGTGTCGTGATATTCTCGGTGGTATTAATGACAAAAAAGAACCAAAAAGAAAAATAAATAAATAAACGATGTTCATTGAATCTCTGCTCCACTTTCCCTATGCTTTCCTTGGCTACTAGAGGGTGGGAAAGAGACATAGTGGCCAGGCCTTGCGTTGTAACCCCTGCTCACTTGGCGCTCACACCTTCCTTTAGACGCCGGAAGGTTCTTTAAAACAAAGGAGTGGATAGTAAAAATGGGGGGGGGGGGGGGGAATTAGCGTTTTGGATTAATAATTGAAACGTCCTCGGTCCCTGGTACGAAACTCGACACCCCTTAAATTTTCATTAATAATGAGCACTGGCGGTCGAAAAGTTCCGACATGAGAAGTCACCCTCATTCTGCCAACGGTCTTGTCAAAGAGACAGAAGGAGCGAACAGAGGTTCAGTACACTCTCTTGTCCTGGGGGTAGAAAACTAGCCCTAAAGTCGGAAGAGTCAGCAATGATTGACGAGAATGAGGATGTAAAAGGCAATGGAAACCACTGCATTAACGACACATAAGGTGTATCCACAGGATATGTGGCCTGTAGTTGAAGAAGTGTCATGATGATCTGTCTATTGGCAAAAGATTCTGGAATAGAAGACCATTTGGATCTCGGGGAGCGGACTGCCAAGGGAGAAGTAACCATTTGGAAAAAACTGAATAACCAACGAAATGATAACGTTCTACGTGACGGTGCGTGGAATGTCAGAAGCCTGAACCTGGTGGGGAAGCCAAAAAATCTGAAAAGAGAAATGCGAAGATTCAGTCTAGATATTGTAGGAATCAGTGAAGTGAAATGGAAAGAAGACAAGGATTTCTGGTCAGATGAGTACATGCTAATATCAAGAGCAAAAAATGATATAACGGGAGTATGACTCATTATGAATAGGAACGTAGGGCACAGAGTGTATTACTGTAAACGGTACAGTCATAGGGCTGTTCTTATCGGAATCGACAGCAAACCAACACCTTCAGCGATAGTACAGGTATACATGCCGACGTCGCAGGCAGAAGATGAAAAGACAGAGAAAGTAAACGGGGATATAGAAAGGGTAATACAGTACTTAATGGGAGATGAAAATCTAATAGCCATGGGGAGCTGGAAAGCAGTTGTAGGGGAAGAGGCAGAGGAAAAGGTTACAGAGGAATATGGGATTCGGACAAGAAATGATAGAGGAGAAAGACTAATTGAGTTCTGTAATAAATTTCAGCTTGAAATAGCGAATACTCTGTTCAAGAATCACAAAAGTAGGAGACATACTTAGAAAAAGGCCGGGTGATAAGGGAATATTTCAGTTAGATTGCATCTTGGTCACACAGAGATCCAGAAATCAGATACTGGATTGTATGGCGTATGGCGTATCCAGGAGCAGGTATAGACTCAGATCACAATGAAGTAGCGATGAAGAGTAGGCTGAAGATAAGAGATTGATGAAGAAGAATCAATACGCAAAGAAGCTGGATGCGAAAGTACTAAGGAATGACGAGATACCCTTACAGTTCTCTAAGACTACAGATGCTGCGATAAGGAATAGTTCAGCAGGCAGTACAGTTGAAGAGGAATGGACATGTCTAAAAAGAGAAATCACAGAATTTGTAAAGAAAAACGTAGGTGCAAAGAGTGCGATGAAACCGTGGGTAACGCAAGAAATATTTTAGTTTATCGATGAAAGAAGAAAGTACAAAAATGTTCAGGGAAATTCAGGAATACATAAATACAAGTCACTGTAAAATTAAATAAATAGGAAGTGCGGGGAACCTACGGCGAAATGCCTGCATTAAAAATTTGAAGAAATCGAAAAAGGAATGATAGTCAAAAGGACTGACCCAGCATTTAGGAAAGTGAAAACAATCCTAGGTGAAATTAAACGTGAATGTGGCAATATTAAGAGTGTAACGGGAATTCCACTGTAAAATGAGATAGAAGAAACAGAAGTCGATTTAGAAGAGATGGGGGATCCAGTACTAGAATTAGTATTTATGAGAGCTTTGGAGCACTTCAGATGGGATAAGGCAGAAGTGATAGCATTCCATTAGAAGTTCTAAAATCATTGGGTGATGTGGAAACAAAACGATTATTCACGTTGGAGTGTAGAATGTATGAGACTGGCAACATAGCATCTTACTTTCGAAAATATCATCCACACATTCCGGAGACTGCAAGAGCTGACAAATGTAAGAACTGTCTCACGATCAGCTTAACAGCTAATGCATCCAAGTTGCTAACAAGAACAATACACAGAAAAATGGAAAGGAAAATTGAGGACCTCGAGGATCTGTTAGACGACGACCAGTATGGCCTTAAGAAAAGTAAAGGGACGAGAGAGGCAATTCTGACGCTGCGGTTGATAATGGAAGCAAGACTAAAGAAAAATCAAGAGACGTTCATAGAATTTGTCGACCTTTAAAAAGCGTTCGATAATGTAAAATGGTAGAAGATATTCGGAATTCGCAGAAAAGTAGGGGTTAACTATAGGGAGAGTCGGGTAATATATTACAGTATGCACAAGAGCCAAGAGGGAATAATAAGAATGGACGACCACGAACGAGGTGTTCTGATTAAATCGGGTGTACGACAGGGATGGAGTCTTTCACCCATCTGTTCAATCCGTACGTCGAAGAAGCAATGATGGAAATAAAAGAAAGGTTCAGAGGTGGAATTAAAATTCAAGGTGAAAGGGTATCATTGATATGATTCGCTGATGACATTGCTATCCTGAGTGAAAGTGAAGAACTGCAGGATTTGCTGAATGGAATGAACAGTCTAGTGGATATAGAATATGGAGTGAGAGTAAATCGAAGAAAGACGAAAGTAATGAGAAGTAGCAGTAATGAAAACAGCGAGAAACTTAACGTCAATATTGATGGTCTTGAAGTAGATGAAGTTAAGGAATTCTGCTACCTAGGCAGCAAAATAATCAATGATCGAATGACCAAGGGGACATCAATAGCAGACTAGCGCTGACACAAAGGTCATTCCTAGTCAAGAGAAGTCTACTAGTATCAAACATTGACCTTAATCTGAGGAAGAAATTTCTGAGAACGTACGTTTGGAGCAGAGCGTTGTAGGGTAGTGAAACATGGACTGTAAGGAAACCCAAACAAAAGAGAATCGAAGCATTTGAGATGTGGTGCTACAGACGAATGTTGAAAATTAGGTGGACTGATGAGGTAAGGGATGAGGAGGTTCTGCGGAGAATCGGAGAGGGAAGAAATATGTGAAAAACACTGATAAGGAGGAGGGACAGGATGATAGGACATCTGTTAAGACATCAGGGAATGACTTCTCTGATGCTAGAGAGAGGTTACAGGGCAAAAACTGTAGAGGAAGGCAGTGATTGCAATACATCAAGCAAATAATTTAGGACGTAAGTTGCAAGTGCTACTCTGGGATGAAGAACTTGGCGCCAACTATAGCACCACGTTCAAACTCATTTAAATCTTGATAAAATGTCGTTGTAACAGCAATAACAGATCTAACAACTGCGCCAGTCACATGTCTTATATAGGTGTTGGAAAGAGCAGCGCCGTATTCTGCCTGTTTAGATATCTCTTGTATTTGAATACGCAAGCCTATACCAGTTTCTTTGGCGCTTCAGCGTACATTCAGCATGCTGATATGTGTTTATTTTTGTACGTAATTAACTCATTCTCTTATACTCGTATATTCAGAAGTTAACCATTCCAATACTTACTAAACTGGTTGTTTGACTGAGTAATTTATGAAACTCGCTTTTGACTATGCCCTCTGCCCTTTAACTACTCTCAATAAATATTTGATTACCAAGATCTGTCATTGCCCTCTTTAGCTCCAGCTTTGTAGCTGTTACGCGTTTTCGAAGTAGCTCGTACATTTTCAGTCATTTCTACTCGCTCTGTGTCACTGCCTTATCAGATAATGAGCGTACTTGTTTCTTCGTTTGTATGCAATAGGTTCATATTAACGTTTCAAATTCTGAACTACCTCTATTTTTATAATCCACTTGTAGATATGATGATAGCTATAAAGTCTAAACTAGTTACCTGTGCTAAAAAACTAGAGTGGAACCAAGACTGTGAATTATTTGATTTATTTATAGATTCATTTGTACCATATATCTCGTTCTGGCACTGATGTAAAACATTTTGTAAGCTCACAAATTAATCGGAAAATTTTGAGTTCCAGGCATTAGTGCACTAAATACAGTGCGACTAGCAGGGAATGGCTAACACACTTGCGAATCCTGATGATATCGTTAACATACTGGGATCTTTAATTATTGGTAAGCCTTACAAACGTAATTATACGAAACTTTATGAGAGGCAGCAATACTTAAAAGTGTGAACTTTCCTGATAATCTAGTTTGTGTGTGTGTGTGTTTTAGCACATGATCCATGAGTGTGCTCGTGATTAATATTTAGAATATATATCACGATACTGCTTCTGATCGCTAAAAACGCCTTGTTGACAACTGATGCGTTGCCCTTTGTTGTCTGGTAATTCACCTCTCGTGTAACATCTATTTACAGTGGTTTCTTTGGTTTCTACGATCGCTACGCAGATGAAATACAACCGTAAGTTATTATGTAAAATTTATTGATAATAGTTACATATTGTAACTACACAGCATCGCACGAGAAGCATAATCTTTTATTACTACAGAGCCCCGAGCAGATGTAATTGAGAAGTGCCTGTATTTTTATTTTCTTTCGAGTTGTACGAGCTTTAAAACCACAGAAAAAAAACTCCTGGACTTGAGCTATGTAGACTCTAAACTAAAAACAGTTAAGAGCAGTCGATTTTGTGGCTGGTAGTCGTTACAGTAATAGCAGAAATATTAACCTCGTTATAATTTGGATCTTAGATGACCTGCTCAGAATGATACACGGACATGTCGTCAGCTGTGTCGTATCGAAAGAGTACTGCACTATGTTTCTCATGGAGAAAGGAACATTGATGTCTGTCAGATGAGGCCATAATGGAAGAGGAAGGAACGAAAGCAACAATGGTGTTCAATGTCCCGTCGACGAAGAGGTCATTAGAGATGGAAAATTTCCGTGTCCGTTTCCTTGAGTGTTAACACATAAAATAAAAAAATCTGGATAGGTTACGTATAACATTCTCACGGAGGTTCATGGCCCAAATCCCATTACCAAAAGGGACTGAATCAATCTCTTGGCCCGAATCCTATTACCAAAAGGGACTGAATCAATCTCTAGCAAAACATCAATAACCCGATACTCCCAACAAAAATTATCTCCATCTGGTACTACGCAGTAAAGGAACCCACACCTACTGGCGGAAAACTACACAAAATGAAACTGAGACCCACGCCGAACTGCACGAGCTACCGAGTGATGGACAGCTTAGAGTACTTATTCACTTCGAGGAACCAAACAGAAATATGGAAATGGACCCGAAAAGAATCGGCACTAATAAACCGAACGGTGGAACATACATTAGTGTAAATTACATACTGCCACCAGATTGGAAACTGTTTCCCAAATTAAAGAACAACAGCTATGTATTTTGTTGTAGGATAAATTGCGTTTATTGGATTACAAATAATGTAAGAACATGTTTAAAAGATTACAGGTTACATATTACAGAACAACGTCAAAGTCTTACTTCACGAAAAATGTACAGAAAATGATGTCAAAACTTCCTGGCAACCATTCTTTCTCACTTCCAGAATCCAGAAAAGACCTGAAGTGTTTCGTCGCCAAATGCACGTGCAGAAGACGAATAACCCCAAATAAATGTGTAATGTGTCGCTTGAGAGGATCGTTCGTTGTGGTTCGAGTGAGTCGTCCGAGGTTCGGCAGTAGCAAGTGCAAGGTGCTTGCCACACTTGCGAAAGCAATACACCATTTACCATATGCTATTCTGCGACTTGTAGATTTACGGCACCACAGGAGGACACTGGCAATAATAACCACTCACGCTGCTTAATGTAGATGCAGGTGAGATTTAATTACCAAAAATAAACTCAAATTCTTAAAAACAAATGATACAATTAACTTTCCAGATTAATCCAAATTTCGCAAGTAACGGCATCAGTTCTATCCCGGAACGCCGACACAACGAGTGCACAGCTCAGGTGGAACGGACTGAAGATGCTTACTTTGAGAAAAAGAGTTACCTCATGAGACTGTAGTACAAAAAATGGTAATGTTCGTTCAATTTAATCAGTAATTTATTCATCCTTAAAAATATTATCTCACATCAGAGTAAACGACAGTGATAATTCACTACGTGAAGAATAGAAATTACTGATCAATGAATTACATTAATCAGTAGTGAGTCAAAATTCCTATCTGTTTCGAAGCACTATATAAATATCGAAGGCACCTGAGTCCTACGTGGGAGCCTGCTACGCAACAAGCACATGAGTTTTCGAATTCTGAGCACTTCGTTAAGGCAGTGATAAAGGATAAGAGCGGCTTAGGATCCCAGTACACAAAATTTAATATAAAAAGCAAACTTACGTTGCGGCATAAAGTCGCAAATTGTTAGCTGCATAGAGAAAAAGCAGCGGAAATGCTACACATGACATTTACCTAAAAAAACAGTGAAAGAACCGATCTCCACGACGAAGAACGTCGTCCCTGGTGTTCCCGAACAGCGAACACCAAGTGCGTCGTGCTATCCTCTGCCATGCTCCAAAACAACGACGGTTAGAGGGGAGGATTCACGTGTTTTTCCGCCCTGAAAACCGAGAATTTCTCCGAACGTTCTTAAATGCATGGGACGCCTCTAGAATTTTCACCAGAAGCGCTTGTTGCGCTTCCGTAAACTGACTACTTGTGAGCACTTGACGGGCCGTCGTGCAGCTCGTTTCCTCGGCTGTGTACAGTAAAAAGGCGCTGGCTCTTTCTCTGTGTACGCTTCTAGGAAAGTCCGTGGGGGCTTCTGGTTACCCTCCCCCTCCCGCTCCCATAGCACCACTCGTAGTTTGTACAGTTCTGGAAAGATGTTTGCGGTACCCCGCACCAGGCCTTCTCACATTATCGTCCTTGGAGGGATTCCGGGAAACTTCCCAAAAATCCGCATCTCGACCATCCACTGCCTGAAGCTTATAGCTGGACTTACCACTCTGCAGCAATGGGGAATTCAACAATCTTGTACTCTATACTGCACAAACACTGTTCCTTCACCCAGAAAATCTAGGATAACACAATAGCAATGAATTTATCGTCGTTTACCGACATGCTGCTAACCAGTTTCGTCACAAATGGATCAAGAAATTTTTATTAAGAACACGAATGCTACTTGACCAGTAGGCCCTATTTAGTTTATTTGTATGATCTTTTTGAGCTATCACAGAAGGAAATTTCTGTTATTTGGCATTTAAGTAATGATGTGAACACAGTCGAGGAACGACACGTGGTTCGGATCCAAATTAAACTGTAGATTCTCTTTCTACGGTAGGATTACTGGGTTAGGTTACGATCGCACAGGTCACTCAAGTGGCGTCCAGTCGAAAGGACTGCAAACAGGCAATTCAATCTGCCTCTTGAGTGACTCCAATCATGCCACACTAATTTACTTTTTTTACCACAGCACAGCTTCCGCCAATCGCGAAAGAAAATAAAAATTTGCCGGCCGCTGTGGCCGAGCGGTTCTAGGCGCTACAGTCTGGAACCGCGCGACCGCTTCGGTCGCAGGTTCGAATCCTGCCTCGGGCATGGATGTGCGTGATGTCCTTAGGTTACTTAGGTTTAAGTAGTTCTATGTTCTAGAGGACTGATGACAGTAGAAGTCCCATAGTGCTCAGAGCCATTTGACCCAATAAAAATTCGAAAATGGTTCAAATGGCACTAAGCACTATGGGAGTTAACATCTGAGGTCATCAGCCCCTAGACTTAGAACTACTTAACTCTAACTAACCTAAGGACATCACACACCTCCAAAAACGAAGCAGGATTCGAACCTGCGACCGCAGAAGCAGCGCGGCTCCGGAGTAAAGCGCTTAGAACCGCTCAGTCACAACGTCCGGTATACTTTGTTTGTAGAAGTATGATGTATTGAGCTAAATTTGCTTGATTGTCGAAATGAATATTCTCTCCGTCAAGTAGTGGCCCAGCTTTGCGGGAAATGCGCTGGATGCGTAACGGGATTCAAATAATCCTCTGATCACCAGAGGAGAATACTAATTTTGCTTTTGCTTCTTTTCAACATTCGCTCTCCCATCACACCGTGCTGAGTTCAATTACTGAAACGTTCATTAAGCCAGTGACATAACTACGGAGACACTCCTTATGGTCGTAGCTTGCTTGCGATGTGGTGCTGTGTAGGCCGTCTTTCGTGACTCTAGGAAGACGGAATTCATCTCATCACCTGCATCTACTGCGCATTTGTCATGCATGCATGAAGCAAGCTGTGTTTCACACAAGTTATTGTTCCTAGATTCATGTTGATTCTTTATTAAAAAACTTCTTGTCCTTTACGAACGTCGTGATGTTTGACCTTAGTGAGTGCTCTAGGATCCTACATCAGAAAGAGGTGAGCGAAATTTATCTGTAGTTTTGCGCATCCGATTTTCAGCCTGTATATAAACAGGAGCAGCCCTCGTTGTTTTCTAGCCAGGCGTGACCAATCGTTGCGCATCAGATCCTACAACGAGCGGATGCTTTGAAAAATATTCTCATAGTTAGCGACTCCTCCTCATAACAAAACCACCAAATATGACATCTGATCAGTCCGTCCTGCGACACATTAAGTCACTTTGCATCCTACTGGATCTCGTTTTGTAGAACTTTGCAGAAACGTTACGGGATATACAAGCCTATTTAAACTTCGACTTAATAAAATAGGAATGAACGTAAAAACATGTGGTAAATTTTAACTTACGAATGCACAACAAAGATTTTATTTCCAATAGAACCATCATATATTACAATGGCATATCTTCTATTTGCATTCATGTTCCACCCTTAGGTGCCTTTTGTATTTATGTTTAACATAAAAGTTTTGTTTTTCACAGATTTTCAATGTTCACTTTAAAAGACTCACGGCAACAACGCAGACGATAGACTCGTCCCACACTTTTATGAGTATGTCCAGAGCAACTGCCATTGCTGTTGCTAAGGAGGCGTGGTAGCTCACCCAAAGGGAGTCACATAGGCGGAGACTTCTTAAGCCTTAACAAAAACAAACAAGTAAATAAATAAATAAAAAAGGAAAACCCGCTTTACCGACAAGGGGGCCTCACCATGCAGGTGATGAGGAGGAGGAGGGATATGGGTAAAATTTTAATAAAAAGACGGGTTCACGTGCACAGGGTGATAGAACCCTTTGGGCCCCTTGCTAGAGTAACACCAAAGACCTGAACAATAGTGAGGGTGGAAGGAATTGATCTCGGTACGACGGAATTAACAGAAGATGATCTCATTTAACAAAATCCACTTTGTCCGGCATGAATGAAGCAGAAATTTGGTGGGTGCCTCTTCGCCAAAGGTGCGACGGGAACTTAAAATTGTGGAACTAATACTTCCAATTTTTTTAATTCCAGTTTTGTAATTCTAAGTACTAGGGATCGTTTCTCTTGTAACGATCCCTCTATCTTGTAATACGTTTTTTTCAGAGTCTGAAGATGGTTCTTCAATTGAATCGAAACCGGTCACTCCAATAAAAATAAAAAGTTGCGATCAAGACTGTTTTCAGTCTATTAATTTTAATTTTAGAGATCGCTATAAAGTTTTCAAAAATTTTATGGGTGTTATGTGTCCTTCATCATCATTGACTCGCAAGTCGCCGCTGTGGCGTCAGCTGAAGAGGACTTGCAATACGACGGCCGAACTCCCCCGAATGGGGCCACCCGGCCAACAATGCCATACGACCATTTCATTTCATTCCAATTCTTAGTAAAGTGGAACGTAAAGAGTAACTTATTCCAGTTTTCAATGTTACACGTTAAACAGCTTGTACACTTCTTTACTGTAGTGTTTGGCAAATGCTGTTCCAGTAAGAAATGTTGCAGGTGAGATAATTTTTGATAAAAGTAAAATCGACGAGAGAGGAGGAAGAAAAACACTCAATTGAGTTTTCTTATGCCACAACTGAGCAATGTTTCTTTTTTTTTTAATTCTCATCAAAATGCTGTTTTCTTATATCTGAAGAAGTAAATATTATTTTTATTACAAAAATACACGAATTAGGTTTATTTATACGAAGCTTAGAGCAAACTCCCACACATCGCAGTTGACGGATAACCTTAACAATTTCCCACCTTCTATTTGCACCACGTACACTCACGTTTGCTGCTTCCTCTTCTCCCAGTACTGGAACATTGCTGTCATCGTTAATAAGTGCCTCAAAATCCTCATACCCTATTTGTTATTCTACGTTGTGCAAAACAAAACACAGTATTATCGCAATGTTGATTTTTCTCTGGGCCAGCCTTGTTTTGGTTTGCAGCACTTAGAAGCACCTGGTCACTCATCCAAAGCACCGTTCGATTATCACCCTTTCTTTAGAGTGAAGTCCCTTGCACGCTCTCTCATATGGTGTCGTAAGCCGCGGTGCAATGTCATATCCTTCGTCTCATAAAATTTAAGCATTGCACTGGATCTCTCGCAGTATACGGTGCACATCTGAGTTTCTCCGTATCCTAGCATCATGTACAGACCCAGACCAGGAGGCATCAACACTAGTGAACATTTTCCTGTAATCACATGTTGCTTGCACATTTGTTGAAGGAATGCCCTACCGATTTCCGTATTCGTCTCCAGCTGCAGAAGGTTTCATTATCGCTATGTGCGTGCTATCGAGGGCCCCCAACGAACGTGGAAACTGGCATCTAGATCGCCACTTTGCTGTCCACAATGGCGCTTTCCTGTTAACTTGCTGTAGCACATATAAAAATGTCAGTGACACAGTTGTCTGGTATATCCCGAAGATTTAAATTTAAAGATTAAAAACAGTCTTGATCGCAACTTTTTATTTTTATTGGAGTGACAGGTTTCGATTCTATTTAAGAACCATCTTCAGAACGGTGGGCGGTCTCCGAGGAGCAAGTTGCGCCGACCTTCGACGCTGGAATAACTAAGGTTTTCAAAAATTTTATATCCCGAGGACTTCTCCTACACCGGCCTAAAAACCTCTCTCCGTTAAACAGCGCAAAAATGTTTTCATTTTACACTCGTTGGAAAGGGCGCCTCCTCTCCTTTCGTAATTTTTAGGAAAAAAGTGATTCGCCAGGCCAGTAATGTTTTCACTGTTAAATCTATGTAAGCTTCGATGGTTTCCTTCTTCTGTCTTCCTTCGTCAAGCGTATATACATTTTTTTTTCCAAGAAACATAAAGCCTGTCAATTTCACTACAATCACTCGGTAACAATTAACCGCAACACAACTTACTCAGCTCGTAGTATGCTACAGAGCTCACTTCAAAAAACAGAGAATGTTCTCCGCTTGTGAGGAACTTCTCTGGTTTTATTCATACGAAATCGGAAAACGTTCAACTTTCTCTCTCTCTCTCTTTTTTTTCCATACGACCCACTGTCGAGTGGAAGATGCACTACACCGTGGACACTACTTAACATGCGGTGTAAAGTTCATGCTCCTAGGAAAACCCTGTTTTAATAGCCGTGGTGATTACTCTGAATAGGCCGATTTATTTCCCAGTCCTTCATTACTCCGTCTTTGACGGATTCATCATCGTCAGGATGTAAAAACATAGCCTTCCTACCTTTCTTCCCGCCCCACGAAGTCAGGTGTAAAGCCTACTCCATGAGGTGACCAAGAAAGATTCGATTCGTCCCGGTCGGAGAGCAACAGCTTTAGCAGCCCAAGTGACTTGAAACGCTAGTTGCTGTCAAGAGCGGGAGACCTAATAGTTTTGAGGAGGAGCCGCGGTTTGTGTGTACAGGCCGTGTCGGGAGCGGCCGGATTTGCCGGCAGGGGGCGCCGTCTGCGCTGCCGCCTCCGTTCCGCCCCCGCCCACACCGCCGTGTCCCCACGCGCCGTGTTTACAGAGCGCCATTGTGGAGCACAATGAGGCCCTCCTTCCGCTTGATTCTTAAAGACGAAAATCCGGATAAAGGTCTTGTGGGTAATTTCCGCGGGGCACGCTGCCCGCCGCTGAAAGCCTGCTGAACAAAGCGCGGGCCGCGACCTGCTGGGAACTCTCGCCCGGCTGCCCGGCTCTACCTGAACGACGCCCACGCACCACCGCCACCAGCAGCAGCAGCAGAAGCAGCCGCAGCTAGCCACTTGCCGCTGCACATTCCGCCGCCCACGTGTGCTCGCTGGACAGAATACTAGTCACGCCGTAAGAAGAGAACGCTCTAGGGCACTTTAGACCTTATACAGCGTGTTCCACACAAAAGAAAACTTATCCAGGGAAGTGTGTTGCTTCCAGTTCTGTTCAATTTATATACTAGCGCCCAACCCATAGTACCCAACTGCTGGAGTGCTCTTCAAGATCTGTCAGAATACTACAGAATAAACCAGCTTAAACCAAGCACATTAAAGACACAAGTGTGTGCTTTGTGACGGTACGTCACATAAATATTGACATTTTTATCGGTTGTATACCGCAGTTGAAGTATTTTATGAATATAATTATTGTAAAAGATATAGTTAATATTCTTGAAACAACTGATATGCAGCGATAATTTAAGAGTAGCATATTTATTTAATGTCTATGAAAATAAAAAAGGATCGAAAGAGACGCGATTGTACGGCCTAGGAGGAAGGACGTATTTAATGACACACACACACACACTGTTTTCTTCCGCTATACGGAAGGCAGCCATTGAGCGGCTGCATATATTTTATATGAGTTACTCGTATTTCTGCTAAAAATAAAATTGTTATTATTATCACAAAATGAATTTCTTTGTAATATTTGTCACCTGAAATGCTCGCAGTGGCTAATTATTTTTAATAAGCATTTGTTCAGTTATTTGCGCTGCAAGAAGCTCATCTTCCGATGCAGCCCTCTGGTCGCCCATTACGCGCCGAATTATTAATTTATTTTTCAAAGAGTTAAGAGTAACTGTAAATGCGAGAGATTTCGTTGTAAGAACCTTTTTAAATTGGAATAGATAATTAATTTACATTAAAGTTCATTTTTTTTAAATTAGACAGATTCCATGGGTTCAGTAAGTTTTATCTTGGCCGCTCCACGGCAGCAATCGACATTCTCTGCAGCTTTGCTTTGCAACCAATAAATAGAAATTAACAAAATTACATTCAATTCAGTTAACGGCATTTAAATTTTAGTCATAACGTTCAAAATCTAAAGCACCCGCTTCATATTTACTTATGCAAGTAAGTAAAAGTGATAAGAAAAGATAATATCCCCTGAGAGAAAGGGTCATACTCAAATAAAAGAAAAATTCATGCTGATAAATTAAAAATAAAAATATATAAAATATATATGTGTAATTTCTTTTGTATATGACGTAACGAATGCTACCGACGTCACTGCTTTCCATCCGAGAAATAGATTAGATCAGGATCAGAACTTTACATCAGTGCCACACCTTCTCTACAAGCAAAACCAGAGCGTATTTCGTTGTACCTTTTCTACATAAATGATTGTTCTTGTTATTCACATGTTGTAGATATACGAGTACTGATTCTGTAGCCACGCAATTTTGTCGCCGGCGGTTCGTTTCCTGCAAACGTTATGTTGGGCACCTACCTCAGGTGGACACGTAAGTTTGTCTCCGATACATTTTAATGTGTAATTTGATTATATGCTGAAGCAACAGCTATAATATTACCATTAAAATTTTCACTAACGAAATTATTTAATAACAAGACTATTTTCCGTATTTTTCTTTAGGGTGATAGCGATATTATCCTCCAAACGCCATTAAAACCGTAAATTAAATGTAACTGCCAACAGAAATTGTTGGCACTAAAAACAGAGCTTAAGGCTTTTAAAAGGCAACCTAGTGCCAAGCAAAATTTTCATAAACGACCATGAAAGAGGTATAATAGTGTAAATGAATACGATTTCTTGGAAAATACCGTCTCCTTTGCTAACGAAAGAAATATACGAAAGAAAACGGAAAGATTCAGTAGGAATCGATGAGACCATGTACGGCGTAAAACGGAGAGGGAAGAACACACAATAACATTTTTAAATGAATGGCAGCATCGTAACTACCTAATTACAAAGAATAGGGTAAACAGCAGTTGGACAAGAAATGAGACTTATTAACAAACAGATTCAGAATTATAGAAATAAGTGGAGAGATCACGTCGTAAGCTGTAAAGAAAAAAAACACAAAATAATAATGAACTGTCTGAAAAAGTGAGAAATATCATTACGTAGACCAACAAATAGGTAGAAAGACCGGAAACGCAACTGATCAAGTGCAGTAGAGGCATGTAACAAGGGGGTGAAGAGGAAGAGCCCAAGTTCTGAGCAAAGAAGAAGAAGGAAAAGGAGAAGAAAACGTCCATGCAAATGGATTTATGTATCAATCGCATAAAATATTGGTTTTTTAAAACGTGTTTAAAAGAGATCGCAAGAGAGCAGGGAGAAGTGAAGCCGTGGGACTGGGCGACTGTGGGTAAGAGCATCGACTGCGAATGATAAGGTTATAGGTTTGAGTTCCCGTCTGGTACATTGTTTTAATCTGCCCTCAAGTTTCTGGGTATTAACTGGCAAGGAAAGTACATTGCTCTCTAAATTAAAAGGTACACTTTCGAATTAGTTCGAAAGAGACAAAAATTTCTACTTATTATTCTTCTTTCCCAACGCCATCGTTATTTCTCGTCGATTATATGAATCAACAACTTTCCATTTATGTCACTTTATTACACTCCTGAAAATGGAAAAAAGAACACATTGACACCGGTGTGTCAGACCCACCATACTTGCTCCGGACACTGCGAGAGGGCTGTACAAGGAATGATCACACGCACGGCACAGCGGACACACCAGGAACCGCGGTGTTGGCCGTCGAATGGCGCTAGCTGCGCAGCATTTGTGCACCGCCGTCGTCAGTGTCAGCCAGTTTGCCGTGGCATACGGAGCTCCATCGCAGTCTTTAACACTGGTAGCATGCCGCGACAGCGTGGACGTGAACCGTATGTGCAGTTGACGGACTTTGAGCGAGGGCGTATAGTGGGCATGCGGGAGGCCGGGTGGACGTACCGCCGAATTGCTCAACACGTGGGGCGTGAGGTCTCCACAGTACATCGATGTTGTCGTCAGTGGTCGGCGGAAGGTGCACGTGCCCGTCGACCTGGGACCGGACCGCAGCGACGCACGGATGCACGCCAAGACCGTAGGATCCTACGCAGTGCCGTAGGGGACCGCACCGCCACTTCCCAGCAAATTAGGGACACTGTTGCTACTGGGGTATCGGCGAGGACCATTCGCAACCGTCTCCATGAAGCTGGGCTACGGTCCCGCACACCGTCAGGCCGTCTTCCGCTCACGCCCCAACATCGTGCAGCCCGCCTCCAGTGGTGTCGCGACAGGCGTGAATGGAGGGACGAATGGAGACGTGTCGTCTTCAGCGATGAGAGTCGCTTCTGCCTTGGTGCCAATGATGGTCGTATGCGTGTTTGGCGCCGTGCAGGTGAGCGCCACAATCAGGACTGCATACGACCGAGGCACACAGGGCCAACACCCGGCATCATGGTGTGGGGAGCGATCTCCTACACTGGCCGTACACCTCTGGTGATCGTCGAGGGGACACTGAATAGTGCACGGTACATCCAAACCGTCATCGAACCCATCGTTCTACCATTCCTAGACCGGCAAGGGAACTTGCTGTTCCAACAGGACAATGCACGTCCGCATGTATCTCGTGCCACCCAACGTGCTCTAGAAGGTGTAAGTCAACTACCCTGGCCAGCAAGATCTCCGGATCTGTCCCCCATTGAGCATGTTTGGGACTGGATGAAGCGTCGTCTCACGCGGTCTGCACATCCAGCAAGAAAGCTGGTCCAACTGAGGCGCCAGGTGGAAATGGCGTGGCAAGCCGTTCCACAGGACTACATCCAGCATCTCTACGATCGTCTCCATGGGAGAATAGCAGCCTGCATTGCTGCGAAAGGTGGATATACACTGTACTAGTGCCGACATTGTGCATGCTCTGTTGCCTGTGTCTATGTGCGTGTGGTTCTGTCAGTGTGATCATGTGATGTATCTGACCCCAGGAATGTGTCAATAAAGTTTCCCCTTCCTGGGACAATGAATTCACGATGTTCTTATTTCAATTTCCAGGAGTGTATTTTCTCACGCAAATGTGCCTCGAAATGGTGTACAATCTTGCGTTAATATTTCTAAATGAGCGCATAAAATAGTTATCGTTTGTCTTTTTGTGTTGTTTGGATGGCATTTGTTATGAAAAATGAGGTTCAGACAGGATTAACGTGCACAGGCAAGATTTTCTTCGTGATCGGGACACAAGAAAGCAAACACATCTGAGTGAGGTCTCTCTATTCGGTGGTGGTATTATGGTTGTTGACTGAAGTTCACATCCTCTTACCTGCTTACCATATGTTGACGTCTTAAAACACGAGACCCCTGTTTTGTTTTTTCTTCACAAGGAAGGTGCCTGCAGTTCATTTTCTGTCTCTTACCTACTTACCACATATAGCTTAACGCACAAGACCCCCATTTTGTATGTCTTCATTACACTGTAAGCTGTTTCATATCTACCAGCTTAATGTATTGGTGGAACGTTGTGCCACTTGAGCAGCCTGAAGACGTGGCCGCAGTGTGACGGAACAAACTGCTTGTCAATAAAAGGGCAACACCCAGAAGACATGGTCGGATGTCAATATAACTTCGTACACATACATTCCATAGACGGGTATGCAAATAATTAGTCACAGTTCGCTGTAAGAGTTAGAGAGGCCATCAGAGACCTTTCCATTTATTCATGTTTAGTTTTGTCACGTCTACATCAAGCCATCTAATGGTGTGTGGTGGAGGGCACTTTTGGCATCAGTGACTAATTCCCCCTACCTTGTATCACTCGCGGATGGCACGTGGGACTGATAATTCGTAACCCTCTGTATTAGCTCTAATTTCTCGAACTTCCCCCTTCATGGACATTTCCCGAGATGTATGTGGGAGGAAGTAATATTGTCCGACTCTTCCCCGAAAGAGCTCATTCGAAATGTCAATAGCAAACCTCTCCGTGATGCACAACGCCTCTCTTGTTGCATCTGCCAGTGGAATTCGTTGAGCATTTCGGTAACACTCTTGCACCGACGAAACGATCCCGTGGCGGAACGCACCGCTCTTCGTTCGATCTTTTCTATCTATGTCAGTCCTACCTGGCTGTTTTAAAGCACGAGACCCCATTTCGTTTTGTCTTCATTACAGATTAGTCTGGTTCACTTGCTCTTACCTACTTACCTCCCACACTCTCGTATCATGTACAAGGGCCGTGAATATCATCAGTGTTGAGTGATCGCAGCGAAGAACACAGAGATGCCGCGTATTCGTGTGAGACAGCGTTATCAGCACCTGACAGAGTTTCAAAGGAGCCTCGGTGTGAATCTGCCTTCGGCTGCCTGGTCGAATTGTTCAATATCCAGATTAGAGGGGCACTCGGATGTGACAGTGACGCTACGTTGGACTATATGGGAACGTGAAGGCAGGCATTCCCGTCGTCAAGGTTCCTGCCGACCACGTCTGACGACCACAAGGGACGATCACTGTATCGTGCACCAAACACACATCGCAACTCCTATAGATATGCTCCAGCCGTCTGACAGAGAGTATTAGCACAGCGGTGTTACAACTGTCGTGATGGTTTGAGGAGTCAACGGGTGTAACTGGATGACTGGTAGTGATTGAAGTAACTGTGACGGCACAAAAGTACGTCACAGCCATCCCGCGTCCTCGTGTGTTACCTCTGATACTACGCTACCGTGGCATAATTTTTCAAGAGGACAATGCTCTTCCACACAAATACGTGTCACTACGACCTGCCTTTGTGATGCTGAAGCACTCCCGTGGCCGGAAAGATCCCTAGATCTGTTCCCAGTGAAACTCGAACGTCAACTCTGTCTCAGTGCCATTATCCGGGTTATCAAAGACCAGTGGGCGCGTTTGCCTCAGGAGAGGATGCAACGACTTTATCACACCCCCCAAAACCGAATCGTTGCATGCATCAAGGTCAGAGTGCTTAAAACGCATTGCTGATAAGTGGACTAATACTGCCAAATACATTCCATGTTTGTGTCTATTTTACAATCACTTACGTATTTTACAATCATATAGCCCATCGACCTACCAAGTTTCATTTCGTCTCATTCTACCGTTCTGGGTACTTCACCTCTTTTTGTCCACCAGCTGTATTATCTTATGTCTTTCTTGTGTTGCTTTGTCAGCGTGTATTGCGAAAATATAGACCAAACAGGAGCAACGTGCACATGTTAAGATTTTCTTCGTGACTGGAACACAAAAATAGCAAATAGGACTGAGAAAGCCCTATCTATTCGGTTGTGTTATCCTGGCTGCAGTCTGAAGTTCACTTACAAGCTGTGGCGATCTTGATCCAGGAGACTCCCTCACTGTTGATTCTTCATTAGAGTAAGATGTGTCATACATACCAGCTTCTTGTATTGCGTCGCTAGAGCTTAAGAGCATGATTGCAGTCTGACGGAATATGTCGGTGTTTAGCATACATGGGCCTTCCGAGCAACCTCTGCGATACGCGCTTCCTTCTTGACTTCCCGCTGTACACCAGACCACACTCGTTATTGTTCACACCTCTCTACGTTTACATCTACATATACAGGATACTTTACAAGCCACTGACCCGTGCATGTCAGAGGATAGTTCGTTCCAGTATTACATATTTTCTGTCCTACACATTCGTGTATTTCACTGTATGCAGACCGATCTCTCTGACGTCACTTCATGACCTCGCGGTGGTGGTAGCAGAACTGTCTCACAGACTTGCACTCTCTCTAAATTTATGTAACTGGGTTTTTGTGAGAATACGTAGTCTTTACTCCAAGCATCTTCATTTAAGTTCCCCGAGCATTTACGTCACACTTTCGTACAGGCTGTACCAACGTCAGTGAATTCATTAGACGTATCTTATCATACCTAACTTCCAAGCGATCCAAACTATGGAACAACAGAAGTAGTTGTATGCATGTTGTATGCATCTTCCTTTACAGATGCAGAGTAATTTCCGAGAACTCTTAAAAAAAATTTAAAAATAGTCGGTCTTCTATTTTCCTTTCGCAGTACCGGTTTAACTTATCGACCCATTTTATATCACTTGTAAGTACTACCAGTAAATACACGATGTGACTTTCGCCAGATGTTCACCACTAGTCTTGTAGCCGTATGCTGCCAGGTTCTTTCTGTCTGGTAGGGCCACTATTTTGCATTTATTTACATTTTAAAAGAGCTCCCATTCAGTACACCAAGTCTTTCTGCATTTTCTCACCGCGCAAGCCACCGTACCGAGCATGGCGGTGGGTTCTTTGCACTACTTGAATCATTTTCTTTCCCGATCCATTCGTGAGTAGAGCTCGGTAAAAACGACTTTCTACACGAGACCTAATTTCTTTTATCTTATCCTTGTGTTCTTTACGTGAAATGTACATTGACAACTTTAGAATCGTTCCGCTGTCAGCTTCGAATACTGGTTCTCTAAACTTTCTCAACAGTGTTTCGCGAAAGGACCGTCCTCTTCCCTCCAGGGATTCCCAACTGAGTTCAAGTATCATCTCCGTAATACTCGCATATTGATCGATCCTTGTTGTTGTGGTCTTCAGTCCTGAGACTGGTTTGATGCAGCTCTCCATACTACCCTATCCTGTGCAAGCCTCTTCATCTCCCAGTACCTACTGCAACCTACATCCTTCTGAATCTGCTTAGTGTATCCATCTCTTGGTCTCCCTCTACGATTTTTACCTTCCACGCTGCCCTCCGATACTAAATTGGTGATCCCTTGATGCCTCAGAACATGTCCTACCAACCGATCCCTTCTTCTCGTCAAGTTATGCCACAAACTTCTCTTCTCCCCAATCCTATTCAATACCTCCTCGTTAGTTATGTGATCTACCCATCTAATCTTCAGCATTCTTCTGTAGCACCACATTTCGAAAGCTTCTATTTTTCTTGTTGTCCAAACTATTTATTGTCCATGTTTCACTTCCATACATGGCTACACTCCATACAAATACTTTCAGAAACGACTTCCTGACACTTAAATCTATACTCGATGTTAACAAATTTATCTTCTTCAGAAACGCTTTCCTTGCCATTGCCAGTCTACATTTTATATGCTCTCTACTTCGACCATCATCAGTTATTTTGCTCCCCAAATGGCAAAACTCCTTTACTACTTTAAGTGTCTCATTTCCTAATCTAATTCCCTCAGCATCACCCGACTTAATTTGACTGCATTCCATTATCCTCGTTTTGCTTTTGTTGATGTTCATCTTATACCCTCCTTTCAAGACACTGTCCATTCCATTGAACTACTCTTCCAAGTCCTTTGCTGTCTCTGACAGAATTACAATGTCATCGGCGAACCTCAAAGTTTTTATTTCTTCTCCCTGGATTTTAATACCTATTCCGAATTTTTCTTTTGTTCTCTTTACTGCTTGCTCAATATACAGATTGAATAACATCGGAGAGAGGCTACAACCCTATCTTACTCCCTTCCCAACCACTGCTTCCCTTTCATGTCCCTCGACTCTTATAACTGCTACCTGGTTTCTGTACAAATTGTAAATAGCCTTTCGCTCCTTGTATTTTCCCCCTGCCACCTTTCGAATTTTCATTGTCAAAAGCTTTCTCTAAGTCTACAAATGCTAGAAACGTAGGTTTGCCTTTCCTTAATCTTTCTTCTAAGATAAGTCGTAAGGTCAGTATTGCCTCACGTGTTCCAGTATTTCTACGGAATCCAAACTGATCTCTTCTACTAGTTTTTCCATTCGTCTGTAAAGAATTCGTGTTAGTATTTTGCAGCTGTGGCTTATTAGACTGATTGTTCGGTAATTTTCACATCTGTCAACACCTGCTTTCTTTGGGATTGGAATTGGTGGGGATCCCACACCATGCAGCAGTACTCAAGAATGGGTCGAACTATTGTGTTTGATCGGTCTCCTCTATAGATGAGCTACGCTTCCCAAAATTCTCCCAATAAAACGAAGTCTGTCATTTGCCTTCCTACGACCGTGCAACGACGGTATGCGAGTTGTTTGAAGACTCCGTAAGTAACAGAAAGCAGTAACCAAGTACGTTGCTCTAAACGGCGAGTGATCATCAGAGACAAGGATATCAACGGGAGTACCCCAGGAAAGTGTGACAGGAGCTCTCTTGTTCTCTGTACACATGAACGATGTGACGAACTCGGTGAACAGCGGTCTGAGACCGTTTGCTGATGTCGCTGTGGTGTAGGGGAAGATGTAGTCGTTAATTGACTGTACGAGGATACAGATTGACTTAGACAAGATTTTTATATGGTCTGATGAATGTCAGAGAGAAACCAATTCTGTAACGTTCGAATGCATTATTAGTGGTGTGCAGCTCGACACAGTCACGGCAACTAAATATCGCAACGTAACGTTGCAAAGCGATATTAAATGGGACGATCACGCAAGGTCGGTAGTAGGGAAGGTGAATGGCCGACTTCAGATTATTGGGAGGATTCTAGAAACTTGACACACAGTCAACATGAGTTCAGAAAACATCATTCCTGTGAAACACAACTAGCTCTTTATTCACATGAAGTGTTGAGTGCTATTGAGAAGGGGTTTCAGATCGATTCCGTATCTCCGGATTTCCGGAAGGCTTTTCACGCGGTACCACACAAGCGGCTCGTAGTGAAACTGCGTGCTTATGGAATGTCGTCTCACTTGAAACTTCCTGGCAGATTAAAACTGTGTGCCCGACCGAGACTCGAACACGGGACCTTTGCCTTTCGCGTGCAAGTGCTCTGTAAAGCTGTAAAGCTGTGAGTACCGGGCGTGAGTCGTGCTTCGGTAGCTCAGATGGTAGAGCACTTGCCCGCGAAAGGCAAAGGTCCCGAGTTCCAGTCTCAGTCGGGCACACAGTTTTAATCTGCCAGGAAGTTTCATATCAGCGCACGCTCCGCTGCAGAGTGAAAATCTCATTCCGGATCGTCTCAGTTATTTAACTGGATTTGCGATTTCCTGTCAGAGAGGTCACAGTTCGTAGTAATTGACGGAAAGTCATCGAGTAAAACAGAAGTAATTTCTCGTGTTCCCCTAAGGTAGTGTTATAGGCCCTTTGCTGTTCCTTATCTGTGTAAAGGATTTGGGAGACAATCTGAGCAGCCGTCTTCGGTTGTTTGCAGATGATGCTGTCGTTTATCGACTAATAAAGTCATCAGAATATCAAAACAAGCTGCAAAAACCGAGCGAGGTGGCGCAGTGCTTAGACACTGGACTCGCTTTCGGGAGGACGTTGGTTCAATCCCGCGTCCGGCCACCCTGATTTAGGACGTCCGTGATTTCCCTAAATCACTCCAGGAAAATGCCGGGATGGTTCCTTTGAAACGGCACGGCCGACTTCCTTCCCCATCCTTCCCTAATCTGATGAGACCGATGACCTCGCTGTTTGGTCTCCTTCTTCAAACAACCCAACCCAACCCAAACTGCAAAACCATTTAGAAAATATATCTGAATGGTGCAAAAAGTGGCAATCGACGATAAATAATTGTGAGGTCATCCACATGAGTGCTAAAAGGAACTCGTTAACCTTCGGTTACACGATAAATCAGCCTAATCCAAAAGCCGTAAATCCAACTAAATACCTAGGTATTACAATTACGAACAACTTAAATTGGAAGGAATACATAGTAAATATTATGGGGAAGGTTAACCAAAGACTGCGTTTTATTGGCAGGACACTTAGAAAATGTCACAGACCTGCACTAAGCTTGTCCGTCCTCTTTTAGAATACTGCTGCGCGGTGTGGGATCCTTACCAGATAGGACTGACGGAGTACATCGAAAAAGTTCAAAGAAGGGCAGCACGTTTTGTATTACCGCGAAATATGGGAGAGAGTGTCATAGAAATGATACAGGATTTGCGGTGGACATCATTAAAAGAAAGGCGTTTTTCGTTGCGACAGAATCTTCTCACGAAATTCCAATCACCAACTTTCTCCTTCGAATGCGAAAATATTTTGTTGTCACCGACCTACATAGGTTGGAACGACCACCAAGATAAAATAAGGGAAATCAGAGCTCGTACGGAAAGGTATAGGTGTTCATTCTTTCCGCGCGCTGTACGAGATTGGAAAAATAGAGAATTGTGAAGGTGGTTCGTTGAACCTTCTGCCAGGCACTTAAATGTGATTTGCAGAGTATCCATGTAGATGTAGATGTGGATAAAAGAGACCGCGTGTAGAACGCTAGTGCCACCCATTCTTGAGTAGTGATCGAGTGTTTGGGATTCCCTACAGGTGGATTAATGGAAATTCTACTGTAATTTAGATGCGTGTTGCTACATTCGTCATCAGTGGGTACGACAAAAACGGGAGGCGACATTCTGCCCGCGAAACACAATTGGGGAAATTTATTGAACTGGCGTTTGAAGCTGAGCGCAGAACTATTCTATTGCCGCAACATGCATTTAGGGTAAGGATCACCAAGGTAAGACAACAGAAATTAGGACTCGTACGGAGGTATAAAAACCGTAGTTTTTCGCTTTTTCTATTTGTGAGTGGAACAGGAAAGAAAACACTAAAAGTTGTACAGTGTAACCTACGTTATGCATCGCGTGGTGGTTTGCGGAATGTATTTCTAGATGTAGATGTACTTTACTGTAGGACACAGCATCTTCAGCGAACACTGTGTACCGCTATTCCTGTCCGATAAATCGTTTCTGAATATTGATAACTTCGGTAATATAATTATCCACGAAGTAAATATTCAGATTTATGAAGGTGTAGACGACATTACACGGTGAAGAAAGTACTGGAACTAGCTATACTCGGTGACGAGAGTTTAATTAGCTCTATTGTCACTCAAATAATTCAAAGGTGAAGAGACATAGTTTTGTCCAGCCTGCTTGGTCTCTTGGCATTGCCGGTTACTCGTAAAAAGGAGGTGATCTCTAGTCCTACCTTGGAAAGAACGGTTTTAAAAAGTTTTGTTACGTGCGTCCTGTAAAGAAGTCGTGCACGAAACGAAAATGCCGAGGTTCTACTTGATCAGAAAGCCAGAAACAATAAATTAAAAAAGACTTTTAGGAGAATGAATTTCTTTTCATTAAAAAATGAGACGCTGTGGAGTTTGGAGACACAAACGACACTTCTGTACTTATAATTTACAGAGTTGATGCAAGAGTTTTATCAGGTATGAAACTTACATCCGACTTGTAATTAAGAAACAATCTGAACCTGAAGACAAGAATGGGACTTACGTTAATGTAGAAACCATCTCAGTACTACCTTCCTCGTGTTCATTTGTAATTGAATGTTACCGTCGAGGCTGTTCTGGTATGTTTCATTCAGTCCTGTGAATCTCATTACTCTTCTTTTCTCGTTATAGACAGTTCACTCGCCTCTCTTGCCAGGCATAAATACGGTGTGCGATATAGCTACTGGAAACTGAACGCGTTACTAATCTGATTGTCGCAAAGCACTTCGTTGCTGAGCGGGCAGCACATCAGAACAGGGATGTGACAATCGAATTACTTAAAAATATTGTGTGCTCATACACCGTGTATTTTCGGATATCAAGACAAGGAAACACTAGTCTTGCTGCTGGAACAACACTTTAATCATTATATATCAACAGAAACATTTATAGAAAGTAGTTATAAAAACGATTCCCTTCTAATATTTTTCCATCCAAGCGTTTTGGGTTTGCATTTGTCAAATTTGGTTGTGAGTGTAAAACACTCGTCAGTTTTTAACGATTATTAAATTAACAACTGAAGTATTTCATAGCGGTCTGCTGAGATTACGTACTAGGACAGCGTCACTTTCAAAAGAACGAAAAGTTCTCTCCCTCACGTGTGTGAAACAACTACTGGAACTTTTAACAAAAGTACTCCAATTAAATGAACCCATCTCTGAGTAGGGCAGTTATTTAAGAGGTATGAGCACTTGCTACTGTGTCTGCAAAAACTATTTTACATCCTCCGCTGACTGTGATTCTGGTAATATGTAACTTAGATCTGAACAGTGGATTATAATTAATATTCATTTCCACCAGATATTTTCTAGGCCATCAAATATGTATGACTCTAGGACAACACAGGAATTCGTTTTCTCTAGCATTTATTTACGAATTGCGTTAGTATAATTAGTTTATCTTCTGCGAGATTGCTAAAAGTAATCTTACAGTTGTAGTTTGAATCTGAATTAATTTAGACTGTATATCATTGAATACACCCTTCACTTTCATTATAGATGCTAACAGCATGCAAATGCACTCGAAGAGAAGTAAAGGTTCTTCTATAAACTAAAATGATCCATTATAGTACTGCGACTTGCTGTTGGTTGTATGCCTGTTCCATCGATCACATTTATGATCTCCCTCTGTCACGTGGAACGAGTGAGTTTTACAATTATTATACACTTCCTCAGCGGGAATTTCATTTACATGGATTTCATAAACTGCTTTATTTATCTTTTCGTATTGTGATTTACACTTAACTGTATTGAGTCTCCCTCTCTCTCTCTCTCTCTCTCTCTCTCTCTCTCTCTCTCTCACACACACACACACACACACACACACGCGCGCGCGCGCGCGCGCGCGCACACACACACACGCACACATACACACACACTGTCAAAGATTTTTGCGGATACTGCTGGTTTCAGATTATTAGTGATTGTCGACAACAGTTTTCACAAGGCAATAAAAGAACCGTGAAGCTGTTGTCGGTATACCCAACTCTTTAAACAGATGTGTACAACAGGATGTAGAGTAGACACCACATATTATCCATATTACACGCTTCTGTGCAACAAAACATTCCTTCGTGACGAGTTGTCCCAGACTTTGGTATCATGACATAAGTGTAAGAAAATTGGAAAACTGATGTCAACTTCTGAAACTTTGGGCTCAGAAATGTCTCTTTATAGGTAATTCTAAAAGCTGCTTAGCTGAGGCGTTAAGGAGTTCTGTAACTCGTCACTTCCACTTCAGGTTCTTATTAACGTCAAAAGAGAATATGCTGTTTCATTTGTTGATGTACCCTGATACATAATTTCTAATTTGCTGTCAAGCTTTTTACAGTATAGAATAGCATTGTTTTTCCTCTAAGTACGTTCAGAGACAACGCATTCACGAGGCTGTAGTTGTTAACACAGAGAAGAATTGAAATTTCTCCATTAGTCTTGTTTATAATAGTTGCACCGTCGTCAATACAACTATTTTTGTGTGTTAGACGTACAAAAATTCTTTTATGTAGGACAACAAGCGGTCCTATACCGATCCCTTGGTATACCTGTAGAGCTTAATCCCCTTTCTGAAGTAGGTGTTTCGTTGCATACATTCCTTGGGTTTCTTAACGCGACAGTCTGTATCGTTTTATTTATACAGGATGAAAGCCAGATGTCCGAAGAGTTTTGATGCTATAACACCTGAGGTTCTCTAGGAAGATAATATAAACTGCACAATCGAATTCTTTTGACAAGTCACAGAAAATGTCAGCTGAGAGTATTTTGTTATTTAAATTTTCTTTTATCTTATTCGTAGATCTAAAAATGGTTGATTGTAAATACCAGAGTGACGTCATACTGTGTTTACGTTAGAGTATAAATAATAAAGGACTGCTCATTATCCATATAGTATACTGTGTTGTATAGAACACTGTGTCATATCGGCTGGAATATGTCAATACCAGCTAAACGTTAAGACTCATGTTTGCATTTTCGTGAAAGGAATTCTGTAAGTTCTCATACTAAGACAACAATAAACTCAAATCCAAACACGATTCCCTACTATCTATTTGCTCAAAACAAGACTCACTTGTTTGCACCCGTTAAAAAATCTGCGCGATTTGTAACTATTTATTTGCTCGAAATACGATTCATTTGTATGTGCCAGTAAGAAGTGTTTGTCGCTGAAAAATAGCTATTCAGCAATATAAGACATAATGAAAATGAAAGGTCCAAAACTAGATTCAGTAAAATAATATATGTAATATTTTACATAACAAGTCTGTTTCGGCTTAATTGCTATTATCGAGTGAGCTGCGAAAATAACATTGGTAATATTATCAAAACATAAAACATGACTGTTCAATGTTTATTTTTGCATTAGTACTCGCGTCCATTGGAAGTGACGATCTTATTACATCTACAGTAATATCTTTTTTGTCAAGTTGTGGTAAGTAAAATATATTTTGCATTTACGTTAAAAAATACGTTTTTGAGAGATGTTTACAATCTTTGTTTCTTTTGTTTCTCGTGTGATTATTTGATAGTTTTATTTCTCCTTTATCTATCGAGGGACACACACACACACACACACACACACACACACACAATATCATGTCCATACAGTTAGTTAAGATAGGCTGGTGTCTCTTTTTTTTCATATTGTTTCAAATTACGTAGTTCAAGACTCGTCCAACACCTGGGGTTCATGGGACCTTCGTAAATAATGTCCGAAAAGATGGACCCCATAGAGGTGGACTGCGTGTATAACTCACTTGCATGGTGTGAATTATCTCACGCCATAGAATAACACCAGCTATCATCTCGCTGTAAGTTAACCTTGTGGAAAAAATAGACAGACCTGTTAGCTTGGCAGCTCTCATTATTTGGCGCGGAGGTGTTGCATATCAGGAAGACCTGAAAGCCATCGCTAAGAGATACCTCCCGATTTCCCAACACAAAATTTCACTCTCTAGAATCAAATACAAGGAGATTTTTCTTTATATATTGTATGTACAAGTAGGGAATCCCGTGTGGAAAACATATGACTAACATTTGCAACTGGCAAAGACTTCCAGCAGTCTCATTCCTAGATGCGAGATAATTACTGTCTAATAGTAGTAATTGCTCAACCATCTGCGCAGTGATGTCAGCAAACAGACAGTCAGCGGGAAGACTTGAATCAGTGTTTTTCTGTTGTGTAAAAATGGTTCAAATGGCTCTGAGCACTATGGGACTTAACTTCTGAGGTTATCAGTCCCCTAGAACTTAGAACTACTTAAACCTAACTAACCTAAGGACATTACACACATCCATGCCCGAGGCAGGATTCGGACCTGCGACCGTAGCGGTCGCGCGGTTCCGGACTGTAGCCCCTTGAACCGCTCCGCCACTTCGGCCGGTGCTGTTGTGTAATTACACATGAATTCAGAGCAGTAACTATTTGACTGAATGCCTGGTTCACATTATATTGTGATTAAATATTATTTCACATGGCTATATGCCACGCTCACCACCATTTAGTTTTCATTTCACTCATAAATACGTCTTCCACTCTAGTCTGTTCCCTGATGTATTTCCTTGGTTTCTTGTCTAAGCGGTTCTCAGGGTTTGATTAGTTCACGCACTGAAACCTCATGACTCGCTACCATACGTCAGAACTAGTGATACAGACTGCAAACTTTCCGTCCTAGACACATCGAAAGCTTAACTTTGAATAATCTGTTCAATTTACCAAAAGTACTTAACGTTTATTTCTTTTGCTAGCCACCCAGTCAATGACTCAAACTGTACCTCATAAAAAAACCTCATAAACTCCTCTTATGTAAGCAGAGTTATTCCCAAAAAATTTCTTTTCAATATGTTTTCTGCCTTATGTTATTCTGAATATATTTCAGTTTTAGTTCTACTTTCAAATTTCCACCTCTTCCAGTAGCTGCAGAAGTTTATTTGCATTTGCATTTTATAATTGGCTTAAGATTAACAGAGACGAACGGGACCACTCGCTCACGAGCGTACAGTACCAGCAGTCAGTTTCACTTCATGTACGGCGCTGAAAGAAGTGAAATTCAGTTCAGGAGGCTATAACACAGTTGGAGCTTATGCAATGCATGCCAGTCGAATCTCCACAGTTGAACATGAAATTTGTTGTTTTTCCACGGCATCTTTATTCAAATAGTTTATCTTGACACGGCCGATTTCTAAATATCCTGTCCGATACCCAAATGTCCACTGACACATGCTCCACGATAGCAGTTGGATTGGACAACGCAGTACCTGTTCGACCATGACAAAATATCTGAACAAGCTTTTCTATGGAAGCTCATTTTCAATAACATTAGTAACAGGCCTCGTGAAACAATCTATTGATTCATATTATGTCAGTATACCGAGGAACTTACGTGCCAATGCTATAGCTTTCATTATACTTCATCATGATGATGGAGAGTTTCGAAATGAGGGAGATCCCGTATCACCATAACCATTCTTAACAGCCGTAGAAGAGATCAGGAAACGTAGAACGAACCCAGGATTAATAGAAAAACATCTAAACCACGTTAAAGCGAATAACATTTTATGCAGGCTCAGATTCGAACTAATGACTAGACAAAGCAACAAAATTGTAGTTTTTTTTCCTGAACAACAGTTGCCAGTTGATGACAGGCTTTAAACCATTACTGCGTTTTATGTCATTTTAACTGTACTTCCATTTTCCACTAGACAAAGCCTATATATGTTTTAAACAAATGTGTGAACTTCGGCTTATGACTGGATGTGGTACAATATTCTGAGGAATTGTTAATCTAGACTTGACAATAAGAAGCAATCAGCCTGTTCATACACTACATCCTACTTAAGTTTTTACACAGAACTGGTAATATTTTTTTAGCTTATAATATTAGTTCCATCCCGTTGTTGTTAAGTACACTGTTATGGTTTAGAAACTGTTCCTTTTCGATAATTTTACCTCCAGACGTGTAATAAAGACATAATAATGAAAGTTAAACTCACTTGTATGAAGTCGATCGAGATGTCTCGCTGATCTGGTCGGTGATAGCTACAGAAATAATTATTTGTGGGAAAAGTGAAAAGAAGACCTTTATTCCAAAGTCGTTCTATTTGTTCCATGTAAGTTTTTTAGCATAGCTTAAGAAAGCTCATAGGAAATGACTTTGAAATATATGTCGTCTTTACACGAAAGTTTTTAGCAGGAATGAAATGAAATGTGCAAATTTTTGAGACATGTACAATATTTTTATTTTTCAAAAGTAATAGCAACAAAAGTCCCTTTTTGTGCGCTGCTGAAAATGTGCTTTCTTGAGAATGAACAAGTCCATATATATATACTTTTTTTTTCACGGGCGTTGGCAACGAGACAAACTGCAAGAACATCACAGCTGCAATCCGAATTAGGAACTTTAACAAGCTGCTGTCCTACAATTGCATCTGGCCAATCCGTGTCCGACACTTTGAGATGCGACTATGGTTGTTACTAAACGAAAATTAACAGGAAAGTGCCCCCACATCAATACTCTGGTCCATCGTCTCCAACCGTGCTCTCGTTGAAGTCATCACAACTGAAAGTAGGCTGTTCTAGTGAATCTCCTGAATACTTATTTTACTTGTCCGTATGTTTGTCATTATCGAAATTGCCTATCAAAAAAAAAAAATCAGCTTTCAGTGAGGGTGATCATAAGGCAGAAAATGTTTCAAGCTTGTAGTTAATGATAAAGTACCCAGTACTGCTTATGTCAAAATGTAGCCCGTCAAATTAAGCGAAAACTTGCTCTCAAAATGGATAAAGTGTCGTCGTTAAGTGCATCTGTAATCCCGATTAGAGATGTTACTGATAAAGTCGATAATTACACAAGCCATATGCTGGTGTAGCATTTTTCTGGAAAAAATTCCTGGGCTACACGAACAACAGAGACGATGCAGGCCGTATAAATTTGGAGGTTGACGTTCTGTTGTGACAGCATTATCACTAGTTGGAACGCTAATTACTTTATTAAAGGCGAAAACACGAGAACAAGCAGAAAGAAGGGAAGCATTGTGGCTTTATTATCTGGTGACATAATTAATTTACGCTGTCAGCCACTCTCGCAGCGTCCCCACGAATTAAAAATGAAGATGTATTTTTGTTAAATGGAGAGTGGCGTGGACAGCAGTGATAAAAAAAAGGAGTGGCGAGAGGACAGAAGACGATAAGAAAACCGGGGACCCGAAGTTATTTTGCAGTAGTTGGCTGTCCGTGGTAAACTGGTAGCGCGGTTATTGAAGCAGCTGTTGCCCAGAAGCGGACAGCCGGTGGCTCAAGACGTGACGGAGAGAGGAAGGACGGAGAACGGCATGGACAACTGCGTAATTGCGTGACATTCCCGGAGACAGGGGCGTTATCTGGTGAAACGCTAGACGGCCAGAGTCGGACCCAGGAAACGCGCCACGTATTCGTGGAAGCGTCAGCACGCTCGCGGGAATTAAAGCTGTAATTGATGGCATGTGTCCAGCCTCGGAGGGGCTATTATTAGTGGTGGGGGAGGAGGGGGAGGGGGAAGGGGAGGGGGGCACAGAGCGCCCTAAGACGGTCCCAGCACAAGGCGGGCTCTGTTCCGGTGACGATGGCCATCCCAACTCCTGCCGCGGCCGAGAGCAAGAAATACCTCCGGGGCGAGTCTGAAACGAGTGCTGGACTCCAGCAACGCAGTGGCCAGGTTTGGAGGCTGGATTCTGGGGAAGCACCTCGTTTTTCCAAGAGACAGAAAATGCCCTTTAAATTGTACTGCCTTTATCATGGCGAGATTAAGATGGTTACAAAGTTAGTCTTTCCCTACGCCTATTTGCAAACACAAACAAATGAAGCCTATGAAATAAACGTAAAAGAAATAAACAAAGAATTTATAAAAACGAACCATAATGAATCCTGGGAAAGCTTCATTTGAACATGACATTCACAAAGCACAGAACATGAAGCATATGAATAACACGGAGAAAGAAACTGAAAACGTTAATATAATAACAGAAAATCAACGGATAAGCCAGTACAGAAATTTACGGTGCGATGAAGACGATGAAGGAAGTTATTTTATAAAAATTGATAATAATTCTGTGGATCAAATAGGCGCAAAAAAGAGTTAAAAGCATCATTAAATATAGAAAGAAATAGAAAAATCTATTGACCCTGATGACATTAATATCGAATTAATTAAACGCGGAGGAATCATTTTAGAATTCTGTTTCCTTCATTTTAAAATATGTGTTGGAAGAATGGTTCCACTCCTGAAGAATTGAACCCAGCTGAAACTAAATCTACATTTAAAAAAGGCAATAGGTAAGACACACGAATTTATGGACGCATTATTTTACTAAACACTGGACATAACTTTTATGGGAAAATTCTTAATTAAGGGTTGCAAACTACCGATGATGCAGTAATTGAAGGAGAACAATGAGGCTTCAGAAAGGGACCTTTGTGCAATGATGGTGTATTTATAACAAGACGAGTTATTGAAAAACGTAGCGAATTCGGGCTTAGAAAGGCATTTAGCATTTCTTCGTTATCAGAAAGCCTGTGGTAAGGTAAAAAGACCCCTTTTGTTGAAAATGATGGAAATAAAAGGTTTTCATAAACACCTTTTTAATATCATAAAGAGTCCACATGTCAACACAAAAATAGTTATAAGTTCAGGTTTGAAAATTCAAGATGAAATTTCAGTAAATCAATGTGTTCGACAGAGATCTGTCTATCAATCAGTTTATTTAATTTATATATTTATGACATAGTTACGAAGTGGAAAGATGAAATACAGCTAGGACTTAAATAGGATCTAGGTACCACTAAGTACTCTGTCATATGGAGATTACCAAACAATTGTATAGGAAACTGAAGAGAATTTACGAAGAGCAGAACATAGGTCGAGCTAAAACGCGATATATTACAACTTAATTATATCTACAAATAAGACAACGATAACGGCGTTCAAAGGAAAGAATGCAGTTAGACCGAAAATAATAATAAGTGAGAAAATTTTGGAACAATTATCCCCCTTCAGTTATCTAGGATTTGATAATAGTTTTAACTATGACAACGACTATGAAGAGAAGGTTAACAAATATCAAATTATCTGCTGAACAATTGGAAGAATTTCGGAAAGAAAAATAAGAAAGCAAAAACAAGCGAAATTTTATAAATTCATGGCTGTACATAGTCTAGTACATAGTTTCGTGTCATGGACAGTAACAAAACAAGAAAAATCACGTATAAAAGCAGCAGAAATGAAGTTCATGAGGTGAGTAATAAAATGGATAAAATAAGGAATGAAACAATAAGATCAGGTTTAAAACTCTTTTCAGTTAATGACAAGGCAGAAGAGAACAGAATAAAAAGGGAGGAACACTTTGATAGAGTGACAGAAAACAGACTGTAAAAACGATAATTAATTGTCAGCTGACTGGAAAGAGAGAACTAGATAGACCTCGTAAGAGATGGATGGGTCGATGATAGAGGTCGGAACAGGTGACTACAACACCTAATCCTTTTAACGAGACAATGCTGATAACGGTAAACTTTGTTACCTCTTCTCTCAACTTCATGTGGCTAAGATATCTCTTGGCAGAGGGGCGTTTATTGAGGGGAGGGGGCCAACTACCTAAACCAGATGGGTATTATAGAAGTCTAAAAAATGGATAAAGTACATCGACAGAGGCAGGAACATGTTGTCGAGGCAGCGGGTAGCCTTCATAGCCTTCCTCGATGAGAACGGTACATTAGGATGGATAGTAGTGCCGTTTGAGGAAATTTTAGAATGTAAATTAGCACGTAAATTCAAATGGGGAGGGGTTGTGATGGTATGCAGGGCAATCACCGTGTAGAGATCTTGAGCCATGTAGTAATACAGTAGTAGTGATTTGACATCCCACTAATAAACACTAGCTATGATAAAGAAAGCGTCTCCTAGTTCAATAGAATTGTCGCTTGGCTGATGTACGATTGAGTGTCGCAGCAGAGGTCCAACCGAATTCTTGGCCGTTCCCGAACGCGAGATGAACTGATCAGCCGTGTTACGAGGTAAGTATCAAACTGCTGAGCACTCTAGTAAAGAGCGACAAATATCATTTTTTAAGTAAAACCTGGGCTTTGGAAATGCCAGTCTCTCAGGCAAATCTTTTCGGCCACCGAGTGTTAACAGTATTTCGTGAGAAGAATTTGGAAGACGAACAGAGATTTGAGAAAAGCTGAAGATGGAGCGTGCAGAGAGCTGCACTGCAAGACCAGTGCTTGAAATTGACAGAGATCTGAATTAGACTCGCGTTCTGTTCAATAACAAATAATCACGGTTTCACGCATCTAGAATTCTTGTGGCACAATAAAGTGGGCTTTTATTGTTGCCACTGGACAGTGCTATACGGTAGCTAAATAAGAGAATTTCACCGATCTTTTCAAAAACATTTCCATTTTTACTGCATGTTTCGTTTTTCTAAATTAAGGGACCATATAAACTATATAAAAAACTTTCGCTCATATTATTAGTATAAATAAGTAACATTGTTTTTGTGCAAATAGTAATTGTACTTCCGAAGCGGTTACACACGTAACTTACATAGGGACGATGGAGACGATGGACCAGACCAACGTAAGACACAATAATTGCTCATATGTACTTAACATACGCATTCACAGTTGTGTTTAAGCTTAGAGCCGCGCACGTATTATACGTTAGCCCATGTTATCGGAAATGTATGCTGCCTAGTGGAAGAGGACTACTGTTTCACAAGAACTACATCGCTAAATCTTATATGTACAACACACTGTCCATCATAACTTATATATACACAGGGGCCGCAGGTAAGTATGTACACACAAGGCAGAGCACAAAGGGCGACGGTCTGGACTTGCAGCCGCTGGGATGGTTCCGAAATGGGTTGCCACGGTCCAGGCCGGCTGGCGTGGCAACTCCCTCTGTCGCATACCTACGACGACGTCATAGCATCGTCTCAGGCGCACACGTTTGCAGGTGGAACAGCCCTTCCATCCCATCGTAAGCCAGCGTCACATAAGATACATCATCAGTTCTTGTGCCCATTTTGCGCCAACGAAACGCTGTATTTTTACAGACATTTTCACACAGTCACAATAATAATTACTGTTAAGCGGTACTGAAAGATTAACCGGATTATAATGTGAATGTGTTCTTGCTACAAAGAAGGCTACTGCAATTACTATGCACAGTGACAGGATATCTTAGGTGTTGATCAAGTAACCCTTACTAGCGTGCGCTTGACGTACGCTGTAGTCACATACAGGCTATGAGAATTGGCGAGAATACTTCCTAGTCTGTGAAGAAACATTTAATGCACTGCCTGAAGGCACATGATTCTTCTGCCCTTCATATTACCGTCCAGGAAAGCAAAGTGAGAATTGGAATTCGTAAATTGATTCTCAACGTAGAAATCCAAAAGTGTCTGCTTCTTATTACGTAAGCTTGACGAACTTCCGAAGTCACAACAAATGTGAATTCATCACTTATACAGAACTTTTTTAAAAAAATTTGGTTTTGAAGCACTTCTTGCGACTTCTAATATAATAAATTACACCGAGGAAAGTGCAAAATGACAGAGTAGGCCGTGAAAAGTGCTTAATGCTGCCCTCTTTGTGCACATTCGTTTCATGCGTTTGCACTGTCTTTCAGCGGAAATATCTGCTCCACACTCGTCTCTTGTTGTGTCAGTATTGAAGAAGTCAAAAACTGTCAAAGAAGTAAAAACAATAATAAAATATGTTACAAATTTCGTGTCAGATTTCCTCCGAGAAGCGTTTTTCGTTTTCATGACTCTGTTGTACGTCAGTAGCTGAACTGTGCGTGTCTGAGAGAAGTACTGAATTGTGGCCCTACTAATGTGCTACAGGGGTACAAAAATGCATGTTTTGTGATCACGGTGGTGATAAAATGCCAGAGGGCAGAAATTTGCACAATTTTAACGGAATTTTCTCCCATGAAAGGGTTTCCTCTCTTTAAGGAATGCTGTCAGGGAGACGAATGTCTCATTCGCGTATTGTCATACACTTTGAAACTAAGCAGATATCATCATAGGGGTTATTATCTTAGAAATAATACAACATTGGGAAGAATGTGCGAATACGTAAATTCTAGAGCCCTTCGAGGGAATATCGTGCGTGCGTCTACAAATGTCGATTCAAATAACTCAAAGTCATCTTGTAGATACAGCAATACATTGTTAATGTCACTGCTGAGTGCGAAAGATATATCACCGGCATACTTAATGGAAGTCTCAAGTCTTTCTCTGCATCGTACCGCCATCTGCACTGCCCTCTACAGAAGAGTCCGCACACTATCATTGTTGGAACACTGAGCTCCCTTTTGTCGTGCTACCGGTGTCACTACATCAGTCACTGCGATGCTGTTGAGTGTTGTCCGTTAAGCACCAAATATTTCCTTCAGACGACGAAATTTTGACGGCGATACTGTTGAATACCTACAATCCGATGAGATGTAGCGAACCGACGTGCTAAGAGATGCTGTTGCGGAAAATTACGTGCCGCAAAGTGTCTTGTTGGGCACAGTACTCCATTCAGCTCGGAAGAAATGTCCACCGTCGAGCGCGGAGGAATTGCTTCACCACGGCGGCGAGGTGTCTCGGGGCAGTAAGGGGTGCGGCGTCGCGGCAGAGGGCGGGTGCGGCGGCGGCAGGAGGCGGCGTCGCGCTGCATGCTGGGAAGCGTCGCGGGCCGCGCGCGGGCCCTGCGAGCGCGCTGGCTAGGGTCACTGCCCGTACCCGTAGCCAGCGGCCCACTGTCACAAGGAGTGGTAGTCGTGGATGAGGGCGTCGGCGGCGGCGGGCGGCGCCGCGTGGTGGTGGTGGTGTAGGTGCGCGCCGCCCACGCCCACCCCCACGCCGACGCCCACGCCGACGGCGGGCTGCGGGCACGCCGGCGGCAGCAGCTGCGACTGGTAGGCGGAGGCGGCGGCCGCGGCGGCCAGCGTCGCGTTCGACATGACGGTCGCCTGCAGGCTCGCCACCGACGGCTTCAGGTCCACCGCCCCCGCGCCGCCGCCGCTTCCACCCCCGCTCGCTGCGGCGCTCGGGTACAGCTCCGCGCCGTGGTGCGCCGTCTCCTGCAACACCGAACCATCTTTTCAGTCAACTTATCTCCACTCTGAGCTTCTTGTGCCCAGATTGTCCTATTATTTGATTTATTTTATTTAGCTTAAGACGTAACACGTAATACCACTTAATAAAATACAGTAAAACTCTACAAAAACAACATAAGTATTAGTGTTGATCAGAATGAGTAAAGAGAGAAATGTCTGACTACGTTCAGTTATGCTCAGCTGTTTGAAAATCAAATAACGTAAGAGGTTTACCAGCATAGTCATTCATAATTTTTCTAAGGGGATGTTTCAATGTGTCCTGCAATTTGTGCCACACAATTTTGTTACAACCTTCGTACGCGCATGTGTGTGTGTGTGTGTGTGTGTGTGTGTGTGTGTGTGTGTGTGTGTGTGTGTGTGCATATAACTTTTGTAGTGGCATTTATACAGGGTGTTACAAAAAGGTACGGCCAAACTTTCAGGAAACATTCCTCACACACTAATAAAGAAAAGATGTTATGTGGACATGTGTCCGGAAATGCTCATTTTACTTTCGTCAGTATGTTACTGTACTTCCTCGATTCACCGCCAGTTAGCACAATTGAAGGAAGGTAATGTTGACTTCGATGCTTGTGTTGACATGCGACTCATTGCTCTACAGTACTAGCATCAAGCACATAAGTACGTAGCATCAACAGGTTAGTGTTCATCACGAACGTGGTTTTGCAGTCAGTGCAATATTTACAAATGCGGAGTTGGCAGATGCCCATTTGATGTATGGATTAGCACGGGGCAATAGCCGTCGGCGGGACGTTTGTATCGAGACAGATTTCCAGGACGAAGGTGTCCCCACAGCAAGACGTTCGAAGCAATTAATCGGCGTCTTAGGGAGCACGGAACATTCCAGCCTATGACTCGCGACTGGGGAAGACCTAGAACGACGAGGACACCTGCAATGGACGAGGCAATTCTTCGTACAGTCGACGATAACCCTAATGTCAGCGTCAGAGTAGTTGCTGCTGTACAAGGTAACGTTGACCACGTCACTGTATGGAGAGTGCTACGAGAGAACCAGTTGTTTCCGTACCATGTACAGCGTGTGCAGCCACTATCAGCAGCTGATTGGCATCCACGGGTACACTTCTGCCAATGGTTCATCCAACAATGTGTCAATCATCATTTCAGTGCAAATGTTCTCTTTACGGATGAAGCTTCATTCCAACGTGATCAAATTGTAAATTTTCACAATCAACATGTATGGGCTGACGAGAATCTGCACACAATTGTGAAATCACGTCATCGACACAGATTTTCTGTAAACGCTTGGGCAGGCATTGTTGGTGATGTCTTGATTGGGCCCCATGTTCTTCCACCTACGCTCAATGGAGCACGTTATCATGATTTCATACGGGATACTCTACCTGTGCTGCTAGAACATGTGCCTTTACAAGTACGACACAACATGTGTTTCATGCACGATGGAGCTCCTGCACATTTCAGTCGAAGTGTTCGTACGCTTCTCAACAACAGATTCGGTGACCGATGGATTGGTAGAGGCTGACCAATTCCATGGCCTCCATGCTCTCCTGACCTCAACCCTCTTGACTTTCATTTATGGGGGCATTTGAAAGCTCTTGTCTACGCAACCCCGGTACCAAATGTAGAGACTCTTCGTGCTCGTATTGTGGACGGCTGTGGTACAATACGCCATTCTCCAAGGCTGCATCAGCCCATCAGGGATTCCATGCGACGGAGGGTGGATGCATGTATCCTAGCTAACGGAGGACATTTTGAACATTTCGTGTAACAGAGTGTTTGAAGTCACGCTGGTACGTTCTGTTGCTCTGTGTTTCCATTCCATGATTAATGTGATTTGAAGAGAAGTAATAAAACGAGCTCTAACACGGAAAGTAAGCGTTTCCGGACACATGTCCACATAACATATTTTCTTTCTTTGTGTGTGAGGAATGTTTCCTGAAAGTTTGGCCGTACCTTTTTGTAACACCCTGTATATGTCGTAAATAAAGAAAACTAACAAGTGCGACTAAAAACTTTTCATTGGACAAATATATTATACTAGAACTGATATGTGATTACATTTTCACGCAATTTGGGTGCATAGATCCTGAGAAATCAGTACCCAGAACAACCACCTCTGGCCGTAATAACGGCCTTGATACGCCTGGGCATTGAGTCAAACAGAGCTTGGATGGCGTTTACAGGTACAGCTGCCCATGCACCTTCAACACGATACCACAGTTCATCAAGAGTAGTTGTTCGGCCACCATTGACCAGACGTTTTCAATTGGAGAGAGATCTGGAGAAAGTGCTGGCCAGGGCAGCAGTCGAACATTTCCTGTACCCAGAAAGGCCCGTACAGGACCTGCAACATGTGGTCGTGCATTATCCTGCAGAAATCTAGGGATTCGCAGACATCGAATGAAAGGTAGAGCCACGGGTCGTAATACATCGGAAATGTTACGTCCATTGTTCAAGGTGCCGTCAATGAAAACAAGAGGTGACAGAGACGTGTAACCAATGGCACCGCATACCATCTCGCCGGGTGATACGCCAGTATGGCGATGACGAATACACGCTTCCAGTGCGTGTTCACCGCGATGTCGCCAAACACGGATGCGACCATCATGATGCTGTAAACAGAACCTGGACTCATCCGAAAAAATGACGTTTTGCCATTCGTGCACCCAGGTTCGTCGTTCACTACACCATCGCAGGCGCTCCTGTCTGTGATGCAGCGTCAAGGGTAACCGCAGCCGTGGTCTCCGAGCTGATAGTCCATGCTGCTGCAAACGTCGTCGAACTGTTCGTGCAGATGGTTGTTGTCTTGCAAACGTCCCCATGTGTTGAGTCACTGATCCAGACGTGGCTGCACGATCCGTTACAGGCATGCGGATAAGATGCCTGTCATCTCGACTGTTAGTGATACGAGGCCGTTGGGATCCAGCATAGCGTTCCGTATTACCCTCCTGAACCCACCGATTCCATATTCTACTAACAGTCATTGGATATCGACCAACGCGAGCAGCAACGTCGCGGTACGATAAACCGCAATCGCGATAGGCTACAATCCGACCTTTATCAAAGTCGTAATGGTACGCATTTCTCCCATTACAAGAGGCATCACAACAACGTTTCACCAGGCAACGCCGGTCAACTCTTTTTTGTGTATGAGAAATGGGCTGGAAATTTTCTTCATGTCAGCACGTTATAGGTGTCGCCACCGGCGCCAACTTTGTTGAATGCTCTGGAAACCTAACCATTTGCATATCACAGCATCTTCTTCCTGTCGGTTAAATTTCGCGTCTGTAGCACGTCATCTTCGTGGTTTAGCAATTTTAATGGCCAGTAGTGTATGTATATAGATAGTCCATCTACACCGGTTTGATGTGTGAGTTCGCAAAAATCAAAGTATGCGACATAAATGGCGGTTTCTTTTGATTCTATTGACTTGCGATGTTGCAAAAGGCAAACGATGCTTGCAAATTGTCTACCGTGCAACGAAAATATTGGCTAAAGGTATCAGTGGACGGGACTGGAAATATTCACTGGTGCGCATAGCATGAAGCTATGGAACGTAGTTGAACTGCTAGGTCGACGTATAACTTACAACAGTGCTACAGTGCTATTGGTATTGACAAAAAGGAGAGCAGTGTTAACAATAAACAAAGAGCAAACATTGTATTATCTCTACAACAACAGTTATCGAAGTTGCCGGCCGGGGTGGCAGAGCGGTTCTAGCGCTACAGGTTGGAACCGCGTGACCGCTATGGTCGCAGGTTCGAATCCTGCCTCGGGCACGGATGTGTGTGATGTCCTTAGGTAACTTAGGTTTAAGTAGTTCTAAGTTCTAAGGGACTGATGACCTCAGAAGTTAAGTCCCATAGTGCTTAGAGCCATTTGAACCATTTGAAGAATTTCGCTGGGTGAGAAAGAAGTGAGGGGTGAAATATTAGTGTTTCTGCAAGGCGAATCAGTGAATTATATGGTGTCGCATATGGTCGACTGTGCGGACAATGTACATGAGGAACACAATGATCACGATACACGCTTAACAAGTTTAAGTGATACTGAAACAGGTGTTCAGCAATGTAGTTCATCACCCTTCGCGAACAAGGGGCCACAAACCACGCCTCCAGCGAAACGTAGTGTAGTACAATCGTTGTCCAAAGACGTTATTTGAAGTGTAAATTTTTCGACCAAGTCCCCATCTAATTGGTCTAAAATCTGACGTAAATCGAAATGCTGTTTCTAAGTCGTTACATTAAGGATGTTTCTCATGCAGTGTGTGCTTGGGGGTAGTAGGTGTTGGTTTCTCTGGGCCGCATGTTCTTCCAGAAAAACTTGATCGACAGGATTAGGTTCGTCTTTTGCGGCAGCATCATCCCGGGATTACGTGAGGATGTTCTCCGTGAGAAAGTTGGAAAAGTGGTACATTCATAATGGGGCGTCAGTGTATTTCACTGCTGATCTAAGAGGGCATGCACCACGCCATTGTGCACACGCTGAATAGAACGAGCCGGGCCTTAACTTGGGTTCCGCCATCAGCGGCTCTGAATTCTTTGTATTTTTCAATCTGGGTTCATCTCTAAAGTGTGCAGCACTCCCATCGACAAGACGAGGAAATGGAACAGTGAAATTTCCAATCTTGTCAAGATTATAAGCGAAATGCACAGTTTATTTGGTTACGCCGTTTTTAGCTTATTAGGCCATCATCAGACTTTCACCGATTATCGTCATTGAAAAGTGTACAATACTGGTGAACGCCGTTTAAAAAGATGAGCGAGGTACAAACACGGCGTAAACGTCATTTTCGAAAGTGCAGTAGTAACGTAATTGGAAATGTTAAAGTTAAACGGTAAATAAATATAAAGGGAACAAACCAGAAAAAAGTATAATACTAAAACTTCGAAAAAACTGTGTGCGTGTGTGTGTGTGTGTGTGTGTGTGTGTGTGTGTACAGAAGACAGAAGAGAGAATGTGCATAATAGAATAAAATTAATATAGTACAAGACTACTAAAGAATAGCTTGAAGAGGAAGAAGATGCTGAAACAGAGAAAAAGATGGAAGTGACAGTAGCATCGGAAAATACAGAAGTACATCAAATATTCGTGGTGTGGAGAATTTCTCTTATTGTAGTGAAAATGTGCCTATTAGAAAACAACAGAGTATAAGGAGTACAAAGACAACCTCAATAAAGTAAATAAATACATGAAATAGTGGAGCAGTATAAGAGAACAGAGAGTTTGGGTAGAACTGGGGAAATGTGAAGGTTAAGTGAAGGTTATAAGATGGGAGTTATTGAGCTGTGTCTGGTGGTCTGATGGGCTGAGGACTGATGTTTACTGCTTTCTAGGACTTCCAACAGATTGAGTCATATCAAGACAGATCGGGATGATACTGGAATGTTTAAAAGAATTAGTTACCCACTGCTGACAGATCCAGAACTGCGAGAACAACACGTGTTACCCGTCTCTAGCAGGTGCGGGTGAACAGTATACCTCAACGTTTAACGTGCTGAAGCTGTGCTATTTGTTGAACGTAAGCTGTGGGTGAGATTCAAGCCCATGTAGCAGGTGAGTTGATGAAAAAGTTTTATTTGAAATACGTTTTTACTGACTCGACTAATACTTCAATGGGGGCTCGTAACCACACTTTCACAATTATCTAGCAAACTGCTTGTATGTGAAAACATGTTTCCTGGAATATGTTTGCTTGTATTATAGTACATTTTCACTCGTCTATCATCATTTACGCTATTACTTACGGTACACCTTGTAGAAGTTGCTTTACGCGTTATCTAAGACACTGTGAGTAACCACGCGACACAGAGTTACGAGGCATCTTATGCTTCAGTACTGGGTATGATAGTTCCAGTCCTTTCCTTTTACAATGGAGCCGGAATCTTCCCTCCCCGACTCCCACAATTGACGTTGTCTTGGGAACATTATGTCCATGCTGCATTTGGCCTCGAAGTCAAATATCGGTTCAGTTGGACCAGAGGACCCAATACTTTACAAGCAAAGACAAACCATACCATTATGGAGCCACCACCCTCTTGCACAGTACCTGGTTCACAACTTGAATCCATGGCTTCCTGTAATCCACTACCATCAGCTCTTACTATAGAAATCGGGACTCATCTGATCAGGCCACCGTTTTCCAGTCATCTACAGACCAACCGATATATTCACTAGCTCAGGACAGGCGTGCAGGCGATGTCATGCTATTAGAAAAGGCACTTGAGTCCGTCATCTAATGCCGTAGCCCAATAACATTGATTTCTGCCATTATTTCACGCGGAATTGTTTGTCTGTTAGTACTGACATGACTATGCAAACGCTGCTGGTCTCGGTCGTTAAGTGAAGGGTGTCGGCCACTGCGTCGTCCGTCGTAGGAGGTAATGCCTGAAATTTGGTATTCTCGTCACTCTCTTGACACTGCGGTTCTCAGAATACTGAATCCATAACTATTTCCGAAACTGAATGTCCCACGCGTCTACCTCCAACTACCATTCCGCGTTCAAATTTGTCAATTCCCGTCGTGCGCCCGTAATCAGTTGGAAAACCTTTTCCCATGAATTGACTGTGTACAAATGACAGCTCCGGGCATTCACTGCGGTTTCGCACTTGTGTACGAGATACTACCGCCCTCTGTGTATCTCCATATCGCTGTCCGATGACTTTTGTCACTTCAGCGTAGTCTGGATAATTTGCGGCTAATGAATTACAACGTCTCAAGATATACAGGGTGGTCCATTGACCGCGACCGGGCCAAATATCACACAAAATAAGCGTCAAACTGTCTAGCTTGAAGGGGGAAACCATGTGGCGCTATGGTTAGCCAGCTAGATGGCGCTGCCATAGGTCAAACGGATTTTTTATTACATATTCGTGTAGTACGTAAAGAAATATGAATGTTTTAGTTCGACCACTTTTCTCGCTTTCTGATAGATGGCGCTGTAATAGTCACAAACATATGGTTCACAATTTTAGACGAACAGTTGGTAACAGGTAGGTTTTTTAAATTAAAATACAGAACGTAGGTAAGTTTGAACATTTTATTGCGGTTGTTCCAAAGTGATACATGTACCTTTGTGAACTTGTCATTTCCGAGAACGCATGCTGTTACAGCATGATTACCTGTAAATAGCACATTAATGCAATAAATGCTCAAAATGATGTCCGTCAACCTCAATGCATTTGGCAATGCGTGTAACGACTTTCCTCTCAACAGCGAGTAGTTCGCCTTCCGTAATGTTTGCACATGCATTGACAATTCGCTGACGCATGTTGTCAGGCGTTGTCGGTGGATCACAGTAGCAAATATCCTTCAACTTTCCCCACAGAAAGAAATCCGGGGACGTCAGATCCCGTGAACATGCGGGCCATGGTATGGTGCTACAGCGACCAATCCACCTGTCATGATATATGCTATTCAGTACCGCTTTAACCGCAAGCGGGCTATGCGCCGGACATCCATCATGTTGGAAGTACATCGCCATTCTGTCATGCAGTGAAACATCTTGTAGTAACATCGATAGAACATCACGTGAGAAATCAGCGTACATTGCACCATTTAGATTGAGATTGATAAAATGGGAGCCACTTATCCTTCCTCCCATAATTCCGCACCATACATTAACCTGCCAAGGTCGCTGATGTTCCACTTGTCACAGCCATCGTGAATTTTCCGTTGCCCAATAGTGCATATTATGCCGGTTTACGTTACCGCTGTTGGTGAATGACGCTTCGTCACTAAATAGAAAGCGTGCAAAAAAATCTGTCATCGTCCCGTAGTTTCTCTTGTGCTCAGTGGCAGAACTGTACACGATGATCAAAGTCGTCGCCATGCAATTCCTAGTGTATAGAAATATCGATGTTGATGTAGCATTCTCAACACCGACGTTTTTGAGATTCCCGACTCTCGCGCAATTTGTCTGCTACTGATGTGCGGATTAGCCGCGACAGAAGCTAAAACACCTACTTGGGCATTATCATTTGTTGCAGGACGTGGTTGAAGTTTCACATGTGGCTGAACACTTCCTGTTTCCTTAAATAACGTAACTATCCGGCGAACGGTCCGGACACTTAGATGATGTCGTCCAGGATACCGAGCAGCATACATAGCTCACACCCGTTGGGCATTTTGATCACAATAGCCATACATCAACACGATATCGACCTTTTCCGCAATTAGTAAACGCTCCATTTTAACACGTGTAATGTATCACGAAGCAAATACCGTCCGCACTGGCGGAATGTTACGTAATACCACGTACTTATACGTTTGAGACTATTACAGCGCCAACTATCACGAAGCGAAAAAAGTGGTCCAACTAAAACATTCATATTTCTTTACGTACTACTACAATATGTGCCATCTGGTTTTCCCCTTCAAGCTAGACGAGTTTCGTTCTTTGTAGTTTTTTCGTTTGATGCTTATTTCGTGAGATATTCGGCCCCGTCACTATCAATGGACCACCCTGTATACGCAGTTTCTAAGTGCACGCGCCTCTATGGTCCCAACGAATGTGAAGCAGTACTTCAGCTGAAGTCGTACGTGTACGAGTGCAAGAGAGAAACTTGTGGCTGAGGGACTGACTAAATGTGTAAGACGATGAGGCAGCCCATGCGCCGGAGTGAGCCGTGCCTGAGTTGTGACACCCCCGCCGCCCCCACCCACTGCCCCGTGTCGCCGGCTGGACGCGACCTGGCGGTGCGGCGCGCGCGGAGATGCTATCTGGCGGCCCGAGGACGAGGACGATGCCTATCTGGGCCAGCCCTGGGCCGCGGCCTTCGACACCTGGCCGCCCGCTATCCACGTGAAATATCTCTTTTTATAGCAGTCCGCCCGGTATTTTTATCCGCCCCTCCGTATTTACGCTGCACATGCGATAGCCCCGCACTATAGAAGGAGGTGTAAATGGAGTTTAAGGGCGTCGCCTTGTGACGGACGGCTGCTCGCGAGAGGGTCGGCCGTTCCGGTTTCCATTCTGTTCCCGCTATCGCCTCCCAGACATCTAACCCCCGCGGTTCCACTTGCTGCCGCAGTGTCTGCACACAAAATTATGTGCTCTTTCGCGGAATCTCTATTTATAACACGAGCCTCCCGAAACGTTTCACTATCTTTTGAGCAACAAGTGCTTCATTCAAAAAGTAAGATATAAAATCTCGGAAAATACTTCTGGAGCTGTATATTTTTCTATCAATGTGATATCTGTAGATAGGGTGGACCAAAACAACCAGATAAATAGGTCAGAGAGGAGTTGAGTGGGTCCAGTCCAGCAAAACGTTTCAAGTAGCCACAGCTATGAATGGGACAGTGCTCAAATGGTTTAAATCATACCTAACTGGAAGAGTGCAGAAAGTTGAAATAAACAATTCACGTAATATGCAAAAAAACTGGTGATTTCTCGAACTGGGGAACAATCAAGAAAGGGGTGCCGCAAGGTTCGGTCTTGGGTCCTCTGCTGTTCCTAATATATTTTAATGACTTGCCATTCTATATTCACGAAGATGCAAAGCTGGTACTTTTTACCGATGATACAAGTATAGCTATCACACCCGACAGACAAGAATTAACTGGTGAAATTGTAAACGATGTTTTTCAGAAAATCATTAAGTGGTTCTCTGCAAATGGGCTCTCATTAAACTTTGACGAAACACAGTATATACAATTCCGGGGTCAAGGATTTTTTCTGCCTCGTGATAACGGGGTGTTGTGTGATGTCCTTAGGTTAGTTAGGTTTAAGTAGTTCTAAGTTCTAGAGGACTGATGACCATAGATGTTAAGTCCCATAGTGCTCAGAGCCATTTGAACCATATACAGTTCCACACAGTAAATGGAATGACCCCATTAATAAATATAGACTTTGATCAGAAATCGGTAGCCGAGGTAGACTATTCAAAATTTCTATGTGTATGCATTGATGAGGGGTTGACCTGGAAAAAACACACTGAGGATCTGCTGAAACGTTTGAGTTCAGCTACTTATGCTATTAGGGTCATTGCAAGTTTTGGCGATATACATCTGAGTAAATTAGCTTACCACGCCTATTTTCATTCTCTGCTTTCGTACGGCATCATATTCTGGGGTAGCTCATCATTGAGGAAAAGAGTGTTCATTGCACAAAAGCGTGTAATCAGAATAATTGCTGGAGCTCATCCAAGATCATTCTGCAGACACTTATTTAAAGAGCTAGAAATCTTCGCTGTAGCCTCACAATATATATATATTCACTTAAGAAATTTGTTATTAACAATCCGAACGAATTCAAAAGTAATAGCAGTGTACGTGGCTACAAGATTAGGACAAAGGATGATCTTCACTACTGAAGGTTAAATCTAACTTTGGCTCAGAAGGGGGTAAACTATGCTGCCACAAAAGTCTTTGGTCGCTTACCTAATAACATCAAAAGTCTGACAGACAGCCATATAGCATTTAAAAGGAAATTAAAAGAATTTCTTAATGGCGACTTCTTCTACTCATTAGATGAATTTTTGGATATAGTAAGTGCGTAATTTCCCAACCTCCACAAAAAATATATTAAGTGTCATGTAATATTTTGTCTAATGAAATATCTTGTGTAGACACCTTTTATTAACCTGACACGTTCCACATCATTACGAAGTGTCGTATTCATGATCTGTGGGACAGGTACTAATCTAATCTAATCTAATCTGCGCCATTCTGGGACTTCGCCTATGAAACGAAATCCAATCAGGGACAAGCATATCGAAGTTTCAACCGCTTCAGTTATTCGCATTATGTCAGGAGGTATTGAAAGGGTACGCCAGCCACTTCGTCTTCGTAGCAAGACTGAAATCAGAAATTTCTGTAAAAGAAGTATCATTTGAGGAAAAAAGAGTGATTAACATTAATTTTTTGCGTCTGTCGTCTTAGTCCACACTCTCTGATCTACTGTACTTCTTACAAGTCCATTGAGGCTCTCCGTACGTTAGCAAAGATTAAAACATATGGGCCTTAGCTTTTGTGATTAATAACATTCCACGACTCAGTGCTGTTCCTGCAGTACAATTTACTATCTTAACAAATTAATTACTTTGCAGTACTCATTGCACCGTACCACTGGAATCACTTCCCTCGACGCTCATGCTGTGGACCTCTTTGACGAGGCTTCCTCCATGGCAAGACCTTCCGTAAGGCAAACCACAAAATTTTAAGTTTTGATTTAATAGTCAAGCTTAACTTAGTAAAACCAGAGATAATTCACGTCTGACGTAATCAGCCATGAATAGGAATTTTTAGTTTGCCTAGCTTTGACTCTTCAGTTGAAAACATTATCTTCAGCTAATTTAATTAGTAATTTCGATCTTTGGTATAACATATACTAATTGAGGCAGTTTAATGCTACTCTGTAATTAAGATATTGTAGAAGAAGAAGTCGTGGAAGGGCACTTCCCTCTAGTCTGGAGGAAACAAAGAGTCTCAAGAAACCGTTGAAGTTATTTTCTGATGTGTTATATCCACAATGATTGTCTCACTTGGCGGTATGCCAGAACCTGTGCATGTGTGTGTGTGTGTGTGTGTGTGTGTGTGTGTGTGTGTGTGTGTGTGTATGTGCACTTTCGCCCTCGCTCACCAGTAAAGTTGGTTACATGTATCAAAGCAATATTTCCAGAGTGCATGAAGATCTATATTATAACCGACTGAACTGGTTAGTGGTTCATGGTTCATACACCCAGTTGGCCGTGTAATGGCTTCCTGGGTAACAAAAATTTAGTTTTCAGCTTTCAGTACTTCATAATATTGATGGAATTATTTATTTAAAATGCCGTCATAATCAACTGATTAAGAGGTATGATCTTACTTTAAAGGTTTAACACAATAAAACAAGCATTGCTGTTACAAACTGCGTATATATTTTGAGACAGCAGAGCTCACTACGAGCAAATTACCCCAAATGTAATCATCCACTATTCGAGGCGCTTACCAACTTCCAACAAACTTTAAACGTAGTTTGAAGCCTTTATGAAAGTTTTTTCGTTGACATCCCCGCACAACGATGCAAGGAAGTAATTTTATCACGTACTACATATTCGCTCTTCTTGTAGTATAACTTCGGGATCAAGAATAACGCTTCAATTCCTTGCTTCTTTTGTACTAAGTCTCTTCTCAATTCGCAACATACTTTGCAGGCAGCATCTAAATATACTGATCAGTCAGAAAATTATAACCATCCGCCTATTATAGGTATAAACTCATTCAGGAGATGGCAGCGTCACCTGGCGCGGATTGACTGCTAGTCAGACACAAGTACGGTGCAAGAGATATCAGTGAAAGTGCTGTCCTTGTGTAGAATGGGAAGTCGCACGATCTATCTGAATTTGGTGGAGGGCAGATTTTGCTGCCCTAAGGGCTCGGCACGAGCATTTATGGAAACTGCACGATTTGTCGGATGTTCAAGGAGTGCAGTGGTGAGTGTCTTCAACATGTGGTGAAATCAAGGTGGAATCATGTCCATGGGTCGTGGGTCGGGCGTCCATTCCTCATTACAGATATCCTTAAGTGTAAAATTAATTTCAGTCATGGTTCACATAATTTGTTTAATGGTACTTATTCCGTTGGTTAATGTAATGTCGTTATACGTCTACTTGTGCACTGTTACTAATTTTTTATAGGGCTACTGATAATAATTAGTCAGTAGACACCAGTATAGCCGTTAAAAAGTTTATGTTAACAAAAACTGAAATAAATTTTATAGTTAAAACTAACGTCCTGACTTATTCTCTCTGCCAATAGCGGACAAATAAGAACGGATACCCTCATCGTTGATACTGTGGAATTGTCAGCGATAGCGCCTCATCTCACTTTTACAGTTTTCTTCAAACAGCGTTACGTGTAGTTGTTGATGTATGAATACCCAGTAGGAAGATTAGTTAAGAGATCCTAGGGATATTTGAGAATATGTGACAAGGTTTCATGGGCGATTGGTTTTATGGACCATTGTAATGCGTGTGTTGAGTCTCATGATCTCCACTTTGATTGCTTCAGCTGATATTGTCAAGTTCAAGTTTTTTAGGCCGACAGAAGACTAAATATTCGTTTCCACTGCAATTTCTTGAGTAAAAGTTCTCATTTTAGAATACTCAGTCAAGTTCAAAATTTTGCCCTTGAAAATAAGTGTCACCCTGTATTCGTGGGAAACCAAATTCTGGGATAAAATTAATTAGGGTATAGCTTAAAATACATAACAGTCTCCACTATCTCGGCGCAATATAACTTTGCTCGTATTCTGGCTTTTGCTCAGTCATTGCCGTTCTTCAAGTCATTATCGTTGTTCGGTCAAGAAACGAATTTTGGGGTGTATTTTTATGAAATTGACAAAAACAAATTTTATTGTATCGAAGGAAAGACAACACGCTGTTTTGAGAGAAATATAAGTTCATCAGTCATCTGCAATTCATTACTAGCAAATCTCGTTCGCCTCATAATCTACACTACGCAATCTTAATTTGTTGTCTTGCCTGGATCTTCGGTGTCTTGGAAGAACGCTTGTAAGCAACATATATGGAAGCTGCGACTGTCACGGAGCCAGATATCGACTGTGAAGATCGACAGGTAATGTGCGGCGAAGCGCACGATTTCTCGTGTACGACATGAGACGAATATCTCGTATTACGTTAATATCAGAATGCAATAGTACTGCGTCTGTCTGAAATATTTAAAAATAGACACGGCTTTTACGGTGGTGCAGGTATTTTTTATTGCTTCTACAAAGTATAGCGGCATAATTAACTCCGAAAGACAAGCTCATTTACGATTCTAATAAACTTCTGTACTCCGTAAATACAATGAAGATCACGCGGCTGTTGTGTTAACAATGTCCATTGTAAATGATCAGAGGAGAACAAGACCATAAATATCACTAATGTTAGTTTCAATTGCAGTAATTACAACTGTGCTTTCAGGTTCCTGCCTAATCACGCCCTCGAAAATCGTGACATACTGCTGCAACTAAATCGAACAGTAATCATATTTACAGTCTTGCTTCCCCTCTGAATATGTTATTACTTTTGACAGTAAAAACTGAATCACTTGCCTTCACCCATCCACCCACATAGACCCTTGATTTAATTAAAAAATAAAACATTTGAAACATTGATCATTTGAAATGGAGACTGCTTGATAGGCTATACACAAAATCCATATCGATCGTCTTTTGTCGTTGTAGTTGTTCATTGCTGTAAAAATATCGATATCTAACAGTCGTACCTTTGATATATATCACTTGCAAGCATCTTCCAAATTACCGGATCTTCTTCTTAGGATGAATTTTTAACGTACCTCAATAATACTTTTTGGAGAATTTGATACGGTTATGTATAGTATGCTGTTGGAACTGTTGTTATCCACAGTACGTAATCGGTTAGTTGTTCTTGGAGCCAAAGCAAACATGTGTGTTCTTTCATCTCCATGGTAGTGAATCGTATACACTTTACTTTCTACTCTCAGAGTAATGACGTAAGAAAAATTATTTGTGAACGCGTCCGCGACGAAATGATTTTGGCTGGTAGACTTGTTGACTATCCAGATGGGAGATTTTAAAACACATTTGGAAGCTTGACAAAACCGCGGAGCACCTGTGCACTCTCTGCTGTTAACTGGAGAAGGTAACTCAGTCACCACAGCTGCGTGCCAAGCTGGACTAGGCTATTTTCGACGGAACGTGAAATTACTGAAACAGGATTGCTACACATTGGACCCGCGTTAATCAAAACATAAAACTATAAAATGCGAAAGTACTGGATATATGGCCAGCTTTGTGACTGGACTGAATAGTTCCTAGCAAACGGAAGACAGAATGATATTCATTACGAAGAGAAATCTTCAGATCTTAAAATAACTTTGGGCGTACCCCGAGGAAGCGTTAAAGGGCCATCACTGTTTACAGCACGAGTAAGTGGCTTGCTTAACTAAGCAGTTGCTCGTAGACTGCCATTATACTTAGAGAATCGTGACGCAAAAAATTGCAGCGAAATTCAGAAAAACGACTACTAGGACAAGGGTTGGTAGTTTGCACTCAGCATAACCAAATAAACTACATGATGGCATACTAACAAAAGTGAAAATATTCAGTAAATACAAAAAACGTTATAGATAGATCGAAACACAAAGTTTGTAAATAAAACTTTTCTGCAGCTTTGCAATTGTGTTTTGTCACAACACTGAAAGGAAAACTACTTCGATATCTGACATACCAGACAATTATTGTGCATTGTATACATTTTTTTGCTAATATGAATCTCACGAAAAATATATGAATAGAGCAATTACGGGCAGTTTTTCTTCTACTCCATTATCCTCTTCTGTGCATGTTGTGAGCCATTTGAAACGTTTCTCATGAAACTCATCGTATCCTGCAGGAAAGTGTTTTCTTTCTCATTGTTGCAACGCTAGCAGTGACGCGTAGTCTCTCATGATGGAGACTCGGAGGGATATTGCAGCATTTAATGTGTGCTTGGTTAGTCCAGCAATATATTGAAAGTCAACAATCTTGTCTTTCAAATCTAATTTGTTTTCAATACACTTCAACTTTCAAAGTTGAAAAGTAATTTTGCTTTCCCTAGGAATGTCTCCCTCTGCTGTCTGATGTGACGGACACACCTTTATATAATGCCTGGGCTGTCGTATCATGAAAGCTAGAATATCATCTGAATCCGGCACTTCCATGAAGTAATTTCCAGACACTCTACTCTTTTCCCATGAGTTCACAGTATTGTTTCACTGTATATATTGTGGTGTCACCGCCAGACACCACACTTGCTAGGTGGTAGCCTTTAAATCGACCGCGGTCCGTTAGTATACGTCAGACCCGCGTGTCGCCACTATCAGTGATTGTAGACCGAGCGCCGCCACACGGCAGGTCTTGTCTAGAGAAACTCCCTAGCACTCGCCCAGTTGTAAAGTCGACTTTGCTAGCGATTGTTCACTGACTACATACGCTCTCATTTGCAGAGACGACCGTTTAGCATAGCCTTCAGCTACGTCATTTGCTACGACCTATCAAGGCGCCATATTCAGTTACTACAATTGAACAGATAATAGTGTGAATCATGTACCGTCAAGAGCGACGTTAATCATTAATGGATTAAAGTATGAAAGTAATTACGTCCGCTTTCTGAATTCTCATTCCTTGGAATGTTCCAGACCTCACGTCAGCTTAGTTCTTCCCTCCTCACGCCAGCCTGCGTGAGCTAAAACGCATTTCGGCCTCCTCTAGTAACTAGGTGTTGGTTCTTCTGCCAACACAACATATATTATGTCACTCTTACTGATGAACAGTAAAGTTCCTGTCACAGGACAGAAAGGAATATCCTCGTACAGGAAAATAGTGAGCTATACTCGTAGATTTCAGTACATCTTTATCAAGCATATTAAGCAGAAAACGAACCAACATATGATTACTGTTTTGTCCAGGATGTGCATCAGGGAACAATGTTAGATGCTGCACATCTTGTTCTTTATTATTTTGTTGTATGGAGTCCAACAAAAAGCGATAAACTCCATCAGGTGGTCTCTTGGCAGTTCCTTCATGGTAAACATGCAATGGGAATAGCGGGAAACTTTCAGAAATGTCATACATGCAGCCAAGCCTACCACAAATAAACACCGAATTCACTAATTCACAGAAAGGGAACAGCTGTGCTAGGTATGTTCATTCTGCATATTTCGTGATAATGAACAGTCAGGGAAATCATGTTCCAGTGAGTACGTATGTGTGACCTTTCTGCATGTGTGACCTTTCTGCACTGATTATAGAGTTACACCCCATCGCCTGATGCAAATAAACAATTTTTTTTAGATACATCCTTTTTGCATCATCAAGCTAAAATTTAAGATTGCGCTTTAACAGACAGAAATACCATAGATTGTTTGATTAAACGATTGCCGCTCGATCGCTGGCAGCAGTCACATAAGTCGAGAGGGTGAGTTTCTGGATGAGGTATCGAATAAACTGCTTCCCCCTACTTATACCTCCCGTGGAGATCACGAATGTAAAATTAGAGAGATTCGAGCGCGCACGGAGGCTTTTAGACAGTCGTTCTTCCCGCGAACCATACGCGACTGGAACAGAAAAGGGAGGTAATGACAGTGGCACGTAAAGTGCCCTCCGCCACACACCGATGGGTGGCTTGCGGAGTATGAATGTAGCTGTAGATGTAGAAGTTAAACGCCTGGGCGTAAGCATACCGCTCGATTTAAGGTGGAATGACCACTTGACACTAATAGCACTAAAGGCAGATGACCAACTGAAATTCATTGGAAGAATCCTCATGAGGTTAGCCCACTTACGAATGAAGCAGCTTACAAAGCCATCTTTCAAGCTACACTTGAGTATTGCTCTTTATACTGACACCCTTACCCTGTGCAACTAATAGGAGCCATACAGAAAATCCGAAGGGCAACACATTTCATCGCAGATTGGGTTAGTAAGCGAGAAAGCATCAGGGAGACGGTCGTCCTACGCTAATGCCAGGCACTACAAGAGAGGCATCGTGCGTCATGAAATGAAAAAAATGGCTCGAAGCACTATGGGACTTAACATCCGAGGTCATCAGTCCCCTAGACTTAGAACTACTTAAACCTAACTAACCTAAGGACATCACACACATACATGCCCGAGGTAGGATTCGAACCTGCGACCGTAGCAGCAGCGCAATTCCGGACTGAACCGCCTAGAACTACTCGGCCACAGCGGCCGGCCTTCATGAAATGATTTATTGTTAAAATTCCATGAGCATTCTTCGTTTGAAGAATCAACCAGCATACTGATCCCTACTACATTTATCTTGAGAGAAAACCGTGAAGGTAAAAGTATAGAGATTAGAGCACAGAGAGATTAGAGCACAGAGAAACTTACCCACTACTATCCTTCCTACGCATCACTCACGAGTGGAGCAGGAAAGAGGGGGGCGATGGGAATGACAGTAGAATACCAAGCACCCGTCACCACTCATCGTAGAGTGGCTTGTGGAGTATAGATGTTTATTTCTCCCCTCTATGAAGAATAAGTTGAATAGAAGGAAGGATAAGAAGAGTAAGAAAGAAATAGAAACTGCACCATCGCATTATGTGTGCCATTTTGATGTGAAATATTAAAGGGTAATAACGTTTTGAGAAACGAAATGTTGCCGACTGTACTACATTACCACATAGAAACGTCTGTTCAGTAGCGTCAATCGTGGACAGTTATCGACCTACAGATGAGTTTACGAGATCCTGTTGGAGGTATTGAGCCGTTTCCTTCCTCTGACCTGTGACGGTGAGGCTTGCCGACCAACGTGGGATCCGAATCATACTGCAGTTCGACGTTTTCCACGGGCGCAAAGCATTTTCATAAAAATCCTAGGAGAAATTGGACACCGAATCCTAAACCTTCTTGCCTCCAAATTGCTGACCATTTTATATCTAATTTATTTACTGACAAACCCGGCATTACACGGGAATTTATTTTGTCAATTTTCTGTTAGGAACGCGAGCAAAAAAATGAAGTGTGTTTATACTATAATATTGAAAAAAATTCATTTCCACGTATTTGTGAAAATACTTCGAAATTATGAAACAGTCGTACCTCTAAAGACGGATGTTGTTTTCGCCTACAGCGGTTTGCGATCCGCAGTTGAAAGCTGTCAAAAGATCTGCCAGGTGCCAGGATTTCCTTAAGTTGAATCGATTGTAATAGTGTTGTATTAGTAAAGAATAAATGTACCAAAACTCCGTGCGTGATGCGGGATTTTTCACGTATCTTAATGTTAATGAGGTCGTATCTCTTGAACTATGTGTCGTACAGTGACATTTGTGTAGGTACATCGAGCGACACATGTGGATACTGTCTGTGAAATGCGTTACGAACAGAGTTACTAGCAAGGAAGTAATACATTAAAGCATCATGCATGGTGGGGCAATTTGTTACTCACCTCTATGTTTATAGCGTCGTTTCTATTTAATTGTGTCTGGCACCACGATATAATTTTCTGTGCGTATTTGGCGGAATATCTGGATACTGTCTGTGAAATTTATTGCTAACAGAATTAGTAGACAGCAGTAACGCACTTACACGTCATGCGTGCTGATGACATTTTTTACTCATCTCGTTGTTTATGACTTTGTATCCCCTGAAATGTGGTAGGTGTGTGATTCTTAACCCCCATAGTGATTGTTGCCTAACAGTAAGGGTTATGTGTACCAAGTTTGGTTGAGATCGGGCCAGTGGTTTACGGGGAGATGTGCAATACACACACACACACACACACACACACACACATACATACATTTTTTATTTGAAGGGTTCTGTGGGACCAAGAACCAAAGATATGGAAGATGATCAGAAACTGAAGTTACAAAGCTTGCAGTGAGAGTTGTACTTTTATTTTCCTTCAAGCAATACAGCCAACCGATAGATTATTTTTCCACATAGTCTCGATATTAGACACTTGTCGCTTCGTGAAATGAGTTCGAACCGTTTTGGTAAAAATACCGTCCTTGCGTGCTCAGCATGAAAGATATTGCCAACACCCTATTCCCAGTTCTACCATCATATGCCGTAAAGTGATCCTCCTTTGTCGAGAATCTCTTCCACAGCAACCGCACACGCTCCATACCATTACAGAGTCTCCACCAGCTTGAATAGTCCTCTGCCGACATGTAGTGTCCCTGGGTTCATGAGGTTGCCTCCATACCCATACACGTCCATCCCATCGATACAATTTGAAACGAGACTCGTCCACCCAGGCAACATATTTCCAATCACCCTCAGTCTAATGTCGGTGTTGACAGGCTTAGGCGAGGCGTAAAACTGTGTCGTGCAGTCATCAAGGGTACACGAGTGGACCTTTGGCTCCGAAAGCAATTTGCGGAAGGGTTTTACTTCTGTCACGTTGAATGATTCTCTTCAGACGCCGTTGGTCCCGTTCTTGCAGAATCATTTACCGGCCGCAGCGATTTCAGAGACTTGATGTTTTACCGGATTCCTGGTATTCACGGTACACTCGTGAAATGGTCGTACGGCGCTACTGATGGCCTTGCGTTGGTTAGAAGATGGCCAGTTGAGAGTCTGCAACCGGCCAGTCTGCTTGCAAGGCGTACTGAACCTGAACCTGGAGATATGGTCTGAACTTGTATCTGGTGATTCGGCCTGTGCACGGTTCTAGGCGCTTCAGTCTGGAACCGCGTGACCGCTACGGTCGCAGGTTCGAATCCTGCCTCGGGCATGGATGTGTGTGATGTCCTAAGGTTAGTTAGGTCTAAGAAGTTCTAAGTTCTAGGGGACTGATGACCGCAGATGTTAAGTCCCATAGTGCTCAGAGCCATTTTGATTCGGCCTGTTATCCACTCATGAAGAGCATTCCAGGTGATGTTTTCCAATAGGGTAACGCTCGCCCACATACCGCTGTTGTAACACAACACGTTCTATAGAGTGTCAGCCAGTTGCCTTGGCCTGTTCAATCACATCTGTTTCTAATCGAGCACATATAGGATATCATCGGACGACAGCTCGAGTGTCATCGACAACCAGTATTAACTGTCCCTGTACTGATTGACCAAGTGCAGCAAGCATGAAACTCCATTCCACAATCTGGCATCCGGCACCTGTACAGTAATGCATGCTTGATAACAAAATTCTGGCGGTTATCCCTGTTATTAATGTATCAGCATTTCACAATTGCAACAATGGCATATCTCGCGCTTACAATAAACAGTGATCTTGCAACGTTAATCGGTTTAAAATGTTACCGAGAAAAATGTATTCGGGGAATTCCATTACTTTAAATTAATTATTTTTTACTGTTGAGATTTTTTAGCGTCAGTGTAATTATGTAAAGAAGAAAGACATAGGAGCGCTGGAGAAAAGCTTACAGCTCTGTGCAATACCTGCATGTTATGGGAACTGCTTAACTGATGGTCCAAGGTGGAATTTCCGTAACTCGTTTGGTTTCATCATTTTGTAACATACTCGCAGTAATCCCGGTCACACCATAGTTAGCTGCGAAGTCTAATTACAAAAACGCACGTGGATAACACAGAATACGCCGGAAGCATACCGGAGGAATGTACTTTGTTACGAAACAAATGCCGGCCGCGGTGGTCTAGCGGTTAAGGTGCTCAGTACGGAACCGCGCGACTGCTAAAGTCGCAGGTTCGAATCCTGCCTCGAGCATGGATGCGTGTGATGTCCTTAGGTTAGTTAGGTTTAAGTAGTTCTAAGTTCTAGGGGACTGATGGCCACAGATGTTAAGTCCCATAGTGCTCAGAGCCGTTTGAACCATTTGAACGAAACAAACACGGGGTAGTCTGTAATGTCACAACATTCAATCACTGACTAGTTGTCTCTACTACAGCACACAATGAATCTGAGTATTCAAGGCAGTTGAAGGGAGGAAGGGAGGGGAGCAAGGTAAGTGCGAGCACAAACACGAAGTTCCTCGGCGAGCGAGATATAGAACGGCGCGATCAGGAGAGAGGGAGAGAAGGGCAGCGTTGAATCTGTTGGCGGCGCCGCGCTATAAATGTTTCGGCGTGTTTCGGACGGCCGCGGCCGGGCCAGTAAATCGGCTGCACCCGCGAGTTAAAGGCCGGCAGGCGCCGTTTGTCAGGGCGACGCCGACGCCGACGCCAGCGCCAGCAACGGCCGATAGAGATCGCCCGTGTCGGCCGACAGCCGTATTTACGCACACCCGCCTCCCGGACCAGCGGAGTCGCACTTTACTCCTGACGGCCGCGAGCGCTGAGGGCGAATATTTCGGGATGCACGGCTACCTCAACCGTGACCGCATGAGCAACGTTTCCTAGTACAGCTTTTTAAGCGTGGCCGGGGGGCGGGGGGAGGGGGGGGGGGGGGTTGTGTGATCTAACGGTCCCGAGTGGCGGGCTACGTGCCACGTTTAAACGTGATATACACGAAATATATACAGGGTGTTACAAAAAGGTACAGCCAAACTTTCAGGAAACATTCCTCACACACAAATATAGAAAAGATGTTATATGGACATGTGTCCGGAAACGCTTAATTTCAATGTCAGAGCTCATTTTAGTTTCGTCAGTATGTACTGTACTTCCCCGATTCACCGCCATGATTTCATACGGGATACGCTACCTGTGCTGCTAGAACATGTGCCTTTACAAGTACGACACAACATGTGGTTCATGCACGATGGAGCTCCTGCACATTTCAGTCGAAGTGTTCGTACGCTTCTCAACAAGAGATTCAGTGACCGATGGATTGGTAGAGGCGGACCAATTCCATGGCCTCCACGCTCTCCTGACCTCAATCCTCTTGACTTCCATTTATGGGGGCATCTGAAAGCTCTTGTCTACGCAACTCCGGTACCAAATGTAGAGACTCTTTGTGCTTGTATTGTGGACGGCTGTGATACAATACGCTATTCTCCAGGGCTGCATCTGCCCATCAGGGATTCCATGCGACGGAGCGTGGATGCATGTATCCTCGCTAACGGAACACATTTGAACATTTCCTGTAACAAATTGTTTGAAGTCATGCTGGTACGTTCTCTTGCTGTGTGTTTCCATTACATGATTAATATGATTTGAAGACAAGTACTAAAATGAGCTCTAACATGGAAAGTAAGCGTTTCCGGACACATGCCCACATAACATATTTTCGTTCTTTGTGTGTGAGGAATGTTTCCTGAAAGTTTGGCCGTACCATTTTGTAACACCATATATATATATATATATATATATATATATATATATATATATATATATATATATAATGGTGACCGTACGATAAACTGGAATTATCTTTGCTGTCCTACATTACATGCCGGGCAAAGTAGCGTGGGACATCACACATCACACTACGGAAAATTTTTAGTATTTAAGTCGACTGTGATGTACCAAATTGTGCTACTAGAAGGAATAGACAAGAAAAGATATCTATGGAGGACTCTAACCAAATGAAAAGACAGCATGTGGGATGTGTGCTAAGACATCTAGTAATAACCCAAACTGTGGTAGTAGCACGTTAGAGGGAAAACACTGGATGGGCAGACTGCGTAATTTAGATTACACAGCAAGTTGCGTACTGCATACGCAGAAACAAAAAGGGTACTACGAGATATAAAAGTTGGAGAGCAGCAGCAAGCGAGTCAAACCAGTGATGATTTCAATAATAACACGATATCAGAAAAGTCGGCCACTATTCGTTCACCTTAGTGTGTTACTCCCTTGCGGAGATCAAAATAGCTCCAATAGTTCTGAGCACTATGGGACTTAACGTCTGCGGTCATCAGTCCCCTAAACGTAGAACTACTTAAACCTAACTAATCTAAGGACATCACACACATCCATGCCCGAGGCAGGATTCGAAACTGCGACCGTAGCGGTCGTGCGGAGATCACATGAATGGCTGAAAAGTTGTGTTCGTTCCTACTTAATCACTCTGGAAGTATTACTTGTGAGTTTACATCAACAACAATAGTATCTCTATTTCAGCTGTGTGAATTATGTAGAAATATTGAATCACATACGACGTTGTATTGTGGTCGTTGGCGATTTATTTGCTTCTGACTACTTTGGAACATGTAAGTTCTTTTGAGTCTTTTGTACTGACAACAACACTTTAGTTTTTCTTCAACTCGAATTCGAGGACTGACACAGCTTACCGAATGTCGTTAATGTGAAGGTGGGCAGGTATGCAGTTATTGCCATGGAGTCCATCAGAAACACTACATACATGGCTGAGCAGATTACTGCAGACTATATCTGTGTAAGTGTATGGAATTACAAATATGGTTCGATAGTGCTGCTACTACGGGTTTAAACTGTTTGCGGTTTACATTGTGCAAAATATATTACAACGATATCATCCGCGGCATTTATTTAATTTCAGGCAGGAATATGATGAGCTTCTTCAGAATTCGAATAAACGCAGACCATTAACGCAATATTCCTCGAAAAATGGCTGTGGATTTTGTCCGTTATCTGCAAAACTGCTGCACAAACTCAGTAATCTATTACACGCAAAGGAACTGTCTTGTTGAAAGATATCACGCATCTAGGGCAAAATAACCACCACATTAATCTGTAATGGTGAAATGCCAATAATTATAGCGACGGTACAGAGCGTAATTTCAACATGTCAGAGTAGCCTTTGTCGCCTGCCGGGAACATCCACACAACAGTTAAAAAGGCCAAGATTATACATTATAAGAATATTAAAAAGGTTCAGTAAGATACCAAACGTCACGGGATACCTCCTAATGCCGCTCAAAAATGGTTCAGATGGCTCTGAGCAGTATGGGACTTAACTTCTGAGGTCATCAGTCACCTAGAACTTAGAACTACTTAAACCTAACTAAACTAAGGACATCACACACATCCATGCCCGAGGCAGGATTCGAACCTACGACCGCCTTATGCCGTGTCGCACCGCCTTGTGCCCGGCGTAGTGCAGAAACTCGGTGTGGCATGGACTCAACAAGTCGTTGGAAGTCCCCTGCAAAGTCGTAATTAATCAGTCAGAATAGTGGAGGCACAGTCACAATTATAGATCCACATACGACAAGTTTCATATTGGATGGGTCAGCAGTCTTTATGTAATTATTAAACACCATCTTCTTGCAGAGGTCCAAAATGAAAACCTGCGTTTGTCTTATGGTGAATGGTACTCGAACAGAAGCGACCATATATACCATATGGCTGTGTCACCTTAAGGGAACCAGATAGCATTAGGCGTCTTGAAAGTGGAGAAAACTTTTATGTCTACTTTCAAAATGTAAAAAGAAGTCAGGATCAAGCGTTTAGGGCATGTTTGTGCTGGTGATTAGTATGACTCTTCTTAAAGAAATCGAGAATAACTTGAATAGTTTGATGCGGCCCGACAAAAATTCCTCTGTTGTGCCAATATTTTCATCTCAGAGTCGCAATTACTTACGTCCACATCCATTTACTGGGTGCATTCCAGTCTCTGTCATTTTCTGCTCTTTTTACCCTCTACAGCTTCGTCTAGTACCATGGAAGTTATTCCCTTTTCCATAAATTCCTTTCCTCGACTATTCTGCGGGGAATCTCCTCATTCCTTACCTTTTCAGTTCAATAATTTTCAATATTTTTCTGTACACCACATCACAAATGCTTAGATTCTCTTCTATTCCGGATTTTCCCACAGTCCATGTTTCACTACCATACATTGCTGTGCTCCTACGCACACTCTCAGAAATTCTTTTCTCAAACACTACTAGACTTCTCTTGTTCAAGAATGCCCATTTATGCCAGTGGTAGTCTTTTATCCATCCATCATGGTTATTTTACTCTCTAGGTAGCAGAATTCCTTAATATCGTCTACTTTGTGATTCCCAATTCTGATACTAATTTTCTCACTGTTCACATTTCGGCGATTTAGTGTCAGTCCACATTCTGCACCCATTGGACTGTTCATTCCATTCAAGACATCCTGTAATTCTTCTTCACCATTACTGATGGCAGCAATGTCATCGGTGAACGTTAAAACTGAAATACTTTCACTATAAATTATAACTCTCATTTTGAACCTTCCTTTTATTTCTCTCACTGCTTCCTCGATGTATAGTTTGAATAGTATGGTGAAAGACTATATACCTGTGAAAGGATCGCTTAAACTAAGAAACTCATAGATAAGTGACGACCCGCCGAGGTCTTCGGTACGCATTTCAGTCACAATGTGCTTTCAAGCGATCGCCGAGGTATTTATTTAGATATAATGGAAAATATATTCTGTAACAATAAACTTTCGTCTTAAGTAAACACTTACAACAAAAGTAAAGTAGAAATACTACTCTAATTGAGACCAACTATTATCGGAACTTCTCTTTCTGTATAGTTAAACTCAACGTGTAGCTTCCGTAGATGGAGGTGAAATCATATTAAATGAGTAAAGAATCATAAAATGAATTTAAAAAACTAAATAATTACGTCAGGAACGAAAAACAATGTATTTTATTATTTCCCTTTTCCTTTTTTCCACTCAGCTGTGTTTATTGATGTCATATTCACATTCCACTGATTTCAGGTCCAAGTGATTTCATCTTTAGTTACCTTAAAAAGATTCAAGAATGAATGTAAAACCATCATATTAGTAATCTCGTGACTGAGGGCGTGACAACACTAACTTTCAGGTACGAAAAGAACTCCGAAGACACCTCGGTAACACCAACCTTTCACTGGTGTAATCGTTACACACAAACCAGGCACTGATTATGCTGCTGATAAGTTACTGTAATAGAGTTGTCTTAAGGTTTATGTACACTGTACATGATAACGACTTTTTCACGTTCTCTGTTAGTGTATCTGTGCAATACCTGCATGTTATGGGAACTGCTTAACTGATGGTCCAAGGTGGAATTTCCGTAACTCGTTTGGTTTCATCATTTTGTAACATACTCGCAGTAATCCCGGTCACACCATAGTTAGCTGCGAAGTCTAATTACAAAAACGCACGTGGATAACACAGAATACGCCGGAAGCATACCGGAGGAATGTACTTTGTTACGAAACAAATGCCGGCCGCGGTGGTCTAGCGGTTAAGGTGCTCAGTACGGAACCGCGCGACTGCTAAAGTCGCAGGTTCGAATCCTGCCTCGGGCATGGATGTGTGTGATGTCCTTAGCTTAGTTAGGTTTAAGTAGTTCTAAGTTCTCGGGGACTGATGACCTCCGATATTAAGTCCCATAGTGCTCTGAGCCATTTGAGCCATTTTTTAAATATTGTGGAATTTGCACAAGGTGATCAGGCAGCAAACCCGTGAAGACTACTTACAAGAAAAAATTAATAATCGTTTGACATTCGAGTAAACCATTGTACTGGAGGTAAAAATGTGTAATATTAATGATTAGTATTCCATTGTCTCATGAATTACAGAAGTCTAAATTTTGACGTCTTCCTGCAAATCTGAAATATTTCAGAGTGTCCTTAAAATTGGTCTCATATACTTCACGTACTTTCACCTACATCTAAATACATACTCCACAATCCACCATACGGTGCGTGGCGAAGGGTACCTCGTATCACAACTAGCATCTTATCGCCTGTTCCACTACCAAACAGAACGAGGGAAAATGACTGCCTATATGCCTCTGTAAGAGTCCTAATCTCTCTCATCTTATCTTTGTGGTCTTCCCGCGAAATATAAGTTGGCGGCAGTAAACTTGTACTGCAGTCAGCCTCAAATGCTGCTGCTCTAAATTTCCTCAGCAGCGATTCACGAAAAGAACGCCTCCTTTCCTCCAGAGACTCCCACCCGAGTTCCTGAAGCATTTCCGTAACACTCGCGTGATGATCAAATCTAGCAGCCCGCCTCTGAATTGCTTCTATGTCCACCCTCAATCCGACCTGATAGGGATCCCAAACGCTCGAGCGGTACTCAAGAATAGGTCGTATTAGTGTTTTATAAGCGGTCTCCTTTACAGATGAACCACATCTTTCCAAAATTCTACCAATGAACCGAATACGACTATCCGCCTTCCCCACAACTGCCATTACATCCTTATCCCACTTCATATCGCTGTGCAATGTTAGGCCCAAATATTTAATCGACGTGACTGTGTCAAGCGCTGCGCTACTAATGGAGTACTCAAACATTACAGGATTCTTTTTCCTATTCATCTGCATTAATTTACATTTATCTATATTTAGAGTTAGCTGCCATTCTGTACACCAATCACAAATCCTGTCCAAGTCATCTTGTATCCTCCTACAGTCACTCAACGACGACACTTTCGCGTACACCACAGCATCATCAGCAAACAGCCGCACATTGCTATCCAGCCTATCCAAAAGATCATTTATGTAGCTAGCAAACAACAGCGGACCTACCACACTTCCCTGGGGCGTCCAGATGATACCATCACCTCCGATGAACACTCACCATCGAGGACAACGTACTGGGTTCTATTACTTAAGAAGTCTTCGAGCCACTCACATATTTGGGAACCAATCCCATACGCTCGTACCTTAGTTCGGAATGTGCAGTAGGACACCGAGTCAAACGCTTTCCGGAAGTCAAGGAATATGGCATCCGTCTGATACCCTTCATCCATGGTTCGCCGGATATCATGTGAAAAAAGGGCGAGTTGCGTTACGCAGGAGCGTTCTCTAAAGCCGTGCTGATGCATGAACAACAACTTCTCTGTCTCAAGGAAATTTACTATATTAGAATTGAGAATATGTTCGAGAATCCTGCAACAAAGCGATGTTAAGGATATTGGTCTGTAATTTTGAGGATCCGTCCTTCCACCCTTCTTATGTACAGGCGTCCCCTGCACTTTTTTCCAGTTGTTAGATGGCTAGCCTAGTAACTAGCGAGATACACTGAGGTGATGAAAGTCATGAGATAGGGATATGCACACACAGAGATGGCGGTAGTATCTCGTACACGAGATACAAAATTGCAGCGCATTGACCGAGCTGTCATTTGTACTCCAGTTATTCCCATGAACAAGAATTTTACTCATTCTTATGCCTAATTAGGCTGGCGACCGTTTTTATTATCATTTGGACACTGTGGATAGGTAAAGTATTGTTTTTTACTGTTTAAATATTTACATAATTCTGACTTTCACTTCCGATAAGCCGCCTCCGTTAGGTAAATCGCGGTCAACACAACAAAATTCATTTCAGAGGGTGACACTACTCTTCTTCTTTATGCTGCAATAGGTTTAATAAAAATAGTTTCATTATACGATCTGCCTCCAACTTTGAGGTTATGGTATAACAGTAGCAGACGGTAGAGTTATACATGGACTTCATGTTCCGAAACAACGATGGTATTTTTATGAATGACAGAGAGCCATGTCACGGGACCGCATTGTGGACAATTCGAGCGAATGATTTGACCACCAGATCGCCCGATGTGGATCCCATCGAATATTTATGGACATAATCGAGCGGTCAGTTAGTGCACAAAATCCTGCACCGTGCACAAAATCTTGCACCGGCAACTCTTTCACAATCAGCGACGGCAATAGTGACAACATCGCTCAATATTTCTGCAAGGGCTTTCGAAAGACATGTTGAGTTCGCGCTTGCCGGTCGCGGGGGCCAAGCGGTTTTAGGCGCTTCGGTCCGGAACCGCTCCACTAGTAACACGGTGTTTGCTCTCCTGACAACACCACAATTTGTAATTGTAATTCAGTGAAGAAGGTGAGGTCCTGCTCCCAAAATGCCGCTTGTGCCTTGTTATCTTATGACAAATTTTATGTTTTTGAGTCAAATCTTATATTTCACTCATATTTGACAACCACGGCCTCGTTTCTAGCTAAAATCTAAATCTGTGAAGCACATCAACAGAGGTGAGCCGGCTGGGGTAGCCGAGAGGTTCTAGGCGCTTCAGTCTGGAACCGCCCGACCGCTACGATCGCAGGTTCGAATTCTGCCTCGGGCATGGACGTGTGTGATGTCCTTAGGTCAGTTAGGTTTAGGTAGTTCTAAGTCTAGGGGACTGATGACCTCAGATGTTAAATCCCATAGTGCTTAGAGCCATTTGAACCATTTGAAGTTTGTGTTCCTGCACTTCGCCGGGCAATAGGATGTTCGGCACGATATTAGTAGGTATCCCACGGCTTTTGTCACCTCAGTGTACGTTTTTGTTGCAATGTTCCGGGAAGTGTCGATGTGGGAAAACACAGGAACACTGGCGACGGCAACAGAGACGTCTGTGACGGCGCGACGCGCACTCACCGGGCCTTTGTCCGGCGGCGTGGACTGGCGGCTGGCGCCCGGAGAACAAGCCGGCGAGTGTGGGGCAAGGCGGCGACACCTGTCAGGCCGCTCCTGCGTAAACACCGCGCCGCGCTAGCATTCCGGGCGCCACGCCAGCCGACGGCCAGGAATGCGCGTGCAGCCTCCGCACGGCGCGTGGGCGGCATGCATCTCTCTCTCTTTCCCAGCAGCTACGCCCGTACCCACACCATACCGGCTCGCGCTCCTCCAGAGCTCGCCACACACAGCAACAAGCTCCCGAGGCATCAAATGGTTCAAATGGCTCTAAGCACTATGGCCGGGACTTAACATCTGAGGCCATCAGTCCCCTAGAACTTAGAACTACTTAAACCTGACTAACCAAAGGACATCACACACATCCATGCCCGAGGCAGGATTCGAATCTGCGACCGTAGCGGTCGAGCGGTTCCAGACTGAAGCGCCTACAACCGCTCGGCCACCCGGCCGGCTCACCTCTCTTGATGTGCTTCACAGATTTAGATTTTAGCTAGAAACGAGGCCGTGGTTGTCAAATATGAGTGAAATATAAGATTTGAATCAAACACATACAATTTGTCATAAGATAACACGTCACAAGCGGCATTTAGGGAGCAGGACCTCACCCCCTACACTGAATTACAATTACAAATTGTAGTGTTGGCAGGAGAGCCAACTACTAGAGGAGGCCGAAATGCACGCGTTTAGCTCACGCAGGCTGGAGTGAAGAGGGAAGAACTAAGCTGACGTGAGGTCTGGAACATGCCAAGGAATGAGAATTCAGAAAGCGGACGTAATTACTTTCATACCTTAATCCATTAATGATGAACGTCGCTCTTGACGGTACATGAGTCACAATATTATCTGTTCAGATTATAGTAACTGAATATGGCGCATTGCTAGGTCGTTGCAAATGACGTAGCTGAAGGCTATGCTAAACTGTCGTCTCGGCAAATGAGAGCGTATGTAGTCAGTGAACCATCGCTAGCAAAGTCGGCTGTACAACTGGGCGAGTGCTAGTGAGTCTCTCTAGACTAGACCTGCCGTGTGGCGGCGCTCGGTCTGCAATGACTGATATTGGCGACACGCGGGTCCGACGTAAACTAACGGACCACGGCCGATTTGAAGACTGCCACCTAGCAAGTGTGGTGTCTGGCGGTGACACCACACAAAAACCTAAATTTGAATGATCACGTAGCTAATGTTGTCGGTACAGCAAACAAAAAACTGCGATTAATTGGCAGAACAGAAGATGCAACAGATCTACTAAAGAGACTGCTTACACGATGCTTGTCCTCCCAGTTCTGGTGTGGGATCCGCATCAGGTGGGACTGACGGATGACATCGAAAACTTCAAAGAAGGGCGGCTCGTTTTGTACTATCGCGGAATACAGGAGATAGTGACACAGACACGATACCTGAATTGGAGTGGCAATCACTAAAACAAAGGCGTTTTTCGTTGCGACGGGATCTTCTCATGAAATTTCAATCATCAGTTTTCTCCTCAGATTGCGAAAACATTCTGTTGGTACTCACCTGTATCGGTAGAAATAATCATCACGATAAAATAAGAGAAATCAGGTCTCGCACAGAAAAATGTAAGTGCTCGTTTTTCCCGCGCCTCTATCGAGAGTGGAGCGGTAGAGAGACAGCTTGAGCGTTACGTCAAACAGCGTGGGATTACAAGGCGGAAAAACTGAATTCCATCTTCTAAAAATGTTTCTCTGGGGAAGATCATGCAAATACTGTGAGGACTCACTATTGTAGCAGCGACTGCCAGTTGTTCCTGAATGTAAATAAATATATCGTTTAGCGCATTAAGAAGCGAAGAAGTCCTTTACCTGGTCGATTAAGCTATTGGCGATGAATCAATGGAAACAGTAATAACCATAAGTGACATAGAAGTGACCATCCGAAGGCATCTAAAGTGGAAAAAGCTGATGTCAGGCTGAAAGTCACTGGAAGACTATTAAGGAAATGTTTAGGAAAGTGATCCACCAAACAACTTCTAATTTTTCCCCAACTTTTTTTTTTTTTTTTTTTTGTAAACTGGTTTCCAATGTCTGTTCTGCGATTATTTTCCCCTACAAAATGAATAACATAGCTGCAGATCTAACGGTTCCATCCATCACATAGTATTACATCAAGTTAAGGAAATATAATACATTCGTGACATAAAGAATGAAGAAAGTAAAACTAGACTTTCTCTCTTCGATATTGTTATCATGAGATACGGAGTACAAACTCGAATTAGAAAAGCATGGGGAAGAAAATCGACTGTGCCCTTTGCAAAGGACCATCCCAGCATTAACCCGGAGCGATTTAGGAAAATCTCGGGAAACTCCAATTCTGGATGACCAGACGAAGATTTGAACTGCCAGCTTTCCAAATGTGAGGCCAGTGTGCTAATCCCGGCGCCACCTAGCTAGGTTGCGTGAAGGAAGTGGCTTATAAAACTCGCGTTGTAATGATTCTAGAGTACTGTTCGTCAGTCTGGGAGTTTTACCATGTATGCACCAACGGAGAACGGTGCGTTATGTCACGGGATCGTACAGTAAGCACGAGAGCATTACAGAGATGCTCCACAAACTCCACTGTAGATCTTACACGAACGGCGTTGTGGATTGCCAATAGGTTTGCTGTTCCAAGAAGAATCGGGTAACACATCACTTCCCCCCCCCCCCCCCCCCCCCCCCCTACAATCGTTCCGCGAAATTATCATGACGAGCAAATCAGGGAAATTAGAACTTATTGGCACGTTTACTAATGTCCTTCCCAAGCAGCAATTGCGAGACGAAACAATACAAGGTGGGAATTCTGAATGTAAAACTTTCTTCACGCTGAAGGTTGATCTGAACATTGCATGTATTTCAACTCGTGGTTCGAATAGGGAAGATACTCACTTTCTTTCCTGCAGGCTTTGAGGGGGCGAACTCAGTTAAAGGGAATGTAGTTAAGGAGAGACTCCAAATTGCAGTGCAGCCTAGCATTTTTTACAAGTCATGTAGACGTCTTTTCAGACAGTGACTGAATGTGGAAACACAGACTTGGATTTCTGGTGCGACCACTTAGCTATCAAGAATATATTTTACTTGTATTATTATAATTTTGAACATGATGGGATACTTTAACGTTTCATCGACGAAAGAAGAAGAAGAAGAAATGTGTGTGCGCAATCAGAATTAAACGAAAATTTTCCAAGCGTTTCTACCATCAGCTGAGAATTATCTTTGCTCTGGTGTTCCACGTTGCGCAACGGTCGTAACAGAAATCAGTCTGCCAAAAATACAGTTTGGCCACGTTCCGTCGTTGTTTACGAATTTCCTTTGTCGCAAATAAAATACTGTCACTGCCTGTCGACGTATGAAACGGAATTTCCTGAGTTGCGAAGACAACAAGTGGACTATAAGAAACATCGGTTTGACTGTAAAACACAGCGTAAAATATCCGTGTGATTACTCTTCTGTTTCATTCGAAAGCCCGGCACTTCAAAGACGGCGTATTGCGATGTCGGAAAGCTTAATCTCTACCAGGCCTGAGAGGCGTGCGCATGGCAAGATCCAAAGAATAACGTCCCCGACTGCGAAATGCAGCCAAGTTGATGAGTTATCGCGAACAGCCAACGGTCGTGTTGTGGCTCTGGCAGCAGTTAAAAAGAGAATCCGAGATGAGAGGGTGTCTACGGCATCTCTGTAGCGTCATCTGGCGCGGCCTCCTTGGATCTCGCCAGATAGCATTTGGTGAACAGGTGCCTGGGACAGAAGGCTGTGGCCACTCAGGGCTGCCACAGCATTCACGTAACACGTTTCGTAAGATTCATGGATGTTTCCCAGTCAAGCAAAAAGTGCAAATATTTTTCAGTACAATTAATGCCTGTGGAAAGGTATGACGTGAAGCGTATACACTCAAGGACAAGGAGATCGCTGTATCCTCTTTCATTACCTCAATTTTTAAAGTATCATTGGAAGATAACAGATGGTATACACTGAAGAGCCAAAGAAACTGGTACACTTGCCCGATATCGTGTCCCGAGAGCACGGAGAAGTGTCGCAACACAACGTGCTATGGACTCGACTAATGTCTGAAGTAGTTCTGTAGGGAACTGACACCAAGAATCGCGCAGGGCTGTCAATAAACCCGTAAGAGTACGAAGGTGTTGCGATTTCTTCTGAACAGCACGTTGCAAGGCATCCCAGGATACGCTCAATAATGTTCATGTCTTGGGCCTTTGGTAGCCAATGGTAGTGTTCATATTCACAAGAGTGTTCCTGGAGCCACTCTGTAGCAATTCTGGACGTGTGGGATATCGCATTGTCCTGCTGAAATTACCCAAGTTCGTCGGAATGCATAATGGACATGAATCGATGCAGGTGATCAGACAGAGTGCTTACGTACGTGTCACCTGTCAGAGTCGTATCCTGTCAGAGTCGTATCCAACTGCGCATGCCGCACACCATTACAGAGTCTCCACCTGTTTGAACAGTCGCGTGTTGACGTGCAGATTCATGAGATTGTCTCCGTACCCGTACACGTCCATCCGATCGATACTACACTCCTGGAAATGGAAAAAAGAACACATTGACACCGGTGTGTCAGACCCACCATACTTGCTCCGGACACTGCGAGAGGGCTGTACAAGCAATGATCACACGCACGGCACAGCGGACACACCAGGAACCGCGGTGTTGGCCGTCGAATGGCGCTAGCTGCGCAGCATTTGTGCACCGCCGCCGTCAGTGTCAGCCAGTTTGCCGTGGCATACGGAGCTCCATCGCAGTCTTTAACACTGGTAGCATGCCGCGACAGCGTGGACGTGAACCGTATGTGCAGTTGACGGACTTTGATCGAGGGCGTATAGTGGGCATGCGGGAGGCCGGGTGGACTAACCGCCAAATTGCTCAACACGTGGGGCGTGAGGTCTCCACAGTACATCGATGTTGTCGCCAGTGGTCGGCGGAAGGTGCACGTGCCCGTCGACCTGGGACCGGACCGCAGCGACGAACGGATGCACGCCAAGACCGTAGGATCCTACGCAGTGCCGTAGGGGACCGCACCGCCACTTCCCAGCAAATTAGGGACACTGTTGCTCCTGGGGTATCGGCGAGGACCATTCGCAACCGTCCCCAAGAAGCTGGGCTACGGTCCCGCACACCGTTAGGCCGTCTGCCGCTCACGCCCCAACATCGTGCAGCCCGCCTCCAGTGGTGTCGCGACAGGCGTGAATGGAGGGACGAATGGAGACGTGTCGTCTTCAGCGATGAGAGTCGCTTCTGCCTTGGTGCCAATGATGGTCGTATGCGTGTTTGGCGCCGTGCAGGTGAGCGCCACAATCAGGACTGCATACGACCGAGGCACACAGGGCCAACACCCGGTATCATGGTGTGGGGAGCGATCTCCTACACTGGCCGTACACCTCTGGTGATCGTCGATGGGACACTGAATAGTGCAAGGTACATCCAAACCGTCATCGACCCATCGTTCTACTACTCCTAGACCGGCAAGGGAACTTGTTGTTCCAACAGGACAATGCACGTCCGCATGTATCCCGTGCCACACAACGTGCTCTAGAAGGTGTAAGTCAACTACCCTGGCCAGCAAGATCTCCGGATCTGTCCCCCCATTGAGCATGTTTGGGACTGGATGAAGCGTCGTGTCACGCGGTCTGCACGTCCAGCACGAACGCTGGTCCAACTGAGGCGCCAGGTGGAAATGGCATGGCAAGCCGTTCCACAGGACTACATCCAGCATCTCTACGATCGTCTGCATGGGAGAATAGCAGCCTGCATTGCTGCGAAAGGTGGATATACACTGTACTAGTGCCGACATTGTGCATGCTCTGTTGCCTGTGTCTATGTGCCTGTGGTTCTGTCAGTGTGATCATGTGATGTATCTGACCCCAGGAATGTGTCAATAAAGTTTCCCCTTCCTGGGACAATGAATTCACGGTGTTCTTATTTCAATTTCCCGGAGTGTATTTGAAACGAGACTCATCCGACCAGGCAACTTATTTCCAATGATCAACAGTCCATTGTCGGTGTTGACGGCCCCAGGCGAGGCGTAAAGATCTGTGTCGTGCTGTCATCAAGGGTATACGAGTGGGCCTTCGGCTCCGAAAGCCCATATCGATGACGTTCTGTTGAATGATTTGCCCGCGCACACTTGTTGATCGCCCAGCATTGAAATCTGCAGCAGTTCGGAAGGATTGTACTTCTGTCACTTTGAACGATTTTCTTCAGTCGTTGTTGGTCCTGTTCCTGCAGCGTCTTTTTCCGGCCGCAGCGATGTCGGCGATTTGAAGTTTTCCCGGATTCCTGATATTCACAGAAATGGTCGTACGGGAAAATCCTCACTTCATTGCTACCCTGGAGATGTTGTGTTCCATCGCTCGTGTGTCGACTATAACACCACGTTTAAATCAACTTCAAGCTTCATAACTCGCCATTGTAGCAGCAGTTACCGATCTAGGAACTGCGTCTGACACTTGTTGTCTTATACAGGCGTTGCCGACCGCAGCGCCGTATTCTGCCTGTTTACATATCTCTGTATTTGAATACGCATGCCTATACGAGTTTCTCTGGCGCTTCAGTGTAATAAACCGGGACAATTGTCTTTATTTCAAACACTATCCTAATTTATCACAGTGATACGCAGCAGCCCTGTGTATAGATTTTGTGATGAAGATCGAGATGCACTACGTGCACGGGTTTACTGAATGCAGAGGAAGAGCGGGTCAATGACTAAGCTTATCTGTTCCTGCAACGACAGCAACCACGTGATAATAGTTTTGCCTCTGAAAGCTGTTGCATTACCCCCGTGTTTCGTGCTGTACTTTTTGCTAATTGCGTATTATGAATTTTACACTTTTGTCGAATTATTTTCACAGAAACAAAGGTGATTGCAGCAACGCACCGAATAAACCATAGTTACTGAGCCGTGGCGCCATTGAATTAGTAGGCTGTTTTGTGTGGCGCCTCTGGCTCAGGTATAGTATCGACTATCCCTCTTGCGACCCCATTGCCAATATCTTTGAGGAAGAGATTGCATCTGTGGGTGTGTCCTTAGAAGGTCTTTGCTTGCCGATATATATACCGGGTTCGCTGGGCCGAGAAGGGGGCACGAAGTTTGGGAATTGGTGATAATATCGCGACAAGAGGCGGTCACGAGGTCCGAGAGGCCGAAGCCACGACCTACGCAAGAAGGGCCTGCGGAGAGCGAAGGTACCGGAGTACTTCACCGAGGTCAGCGTCGACTACAAACAGCAGGCCGACATCCCGTCGGTTGGTTGGCAAAATTCGTGTTGGACGACCGCTCGTGGCCTGGCTGCCCTCTTCTACCTGGCTTTCATTGGCACCACTCAGTAACCGCTGCGACGCACCGTGGATCCATGGAACTGCTAGCTGATAAAGGGGAGTGACATTCTGTTATCCTCGTGGTGATTTGTTTCGTTGTTTACCTGCCCTTCTTATTGTTTTCCGGTTTGTACCCAACCCTTAGAGTTTTACTCGATCGGCTATTTGGTCGTAAATATAGGCACCAGTTGTCGTCTGAAAATTTGTCCGTTATTATATTCTCTTTCCTTTATGGCTTATACCTGATCATTAATGTTCTGATTTATAAGCTTTTGGTCATAAATACAGCCGTACAAATGTACTAAGGCACAGGTTGCTGTTAAACAAAAGAGTGACTTTGTGGTTAGACTTAGGTGTTAAGCAGTTCAGTTCTTTGATTGTAATTGCATTTCTCAGTCATTAAGTATAATCTGAACAACCTATTGTACTAAGGTGTTCGTTTCTGTGGTTGAAAGACAGCGTCGTAATTGGTGTATTTTAGCTGGATCTTGTGGCTCCGGCGAGTGAGTTCTCTTGTAATAAGTGTCACAAATGATGCTTTAAGACGTTCCTTCAGAGCGGTATTAATAACTGACAGTCAGTTTAACTTTGAAAATATTAACAGCCAACTGTCGCCAGGGCTTCAGTCAAAATAAAATTGTCAGAAGGTTCTGGTTGGGATCCAGTAGCACCTTGGTTGCCGATTGAAATTAAGAGGTTGGTTGCTTCGAAGTAAGTCTTATCATATTGTTTCCTAATCTGTTTAACCTTTAAGCACACGTGCGCATCTTAACCCCGAACCTCTCTACATGCAGCTTTTAAATTAAAAGTTACGTCATGTGTTGTGAGCAACTGAATCACTCTTGCCATCAATGGTGCATCTATAGATTTTATGTGTTGCAGAAGGTCATTTAATAAGAGAAACTGTTTCCCTGATAATTATTGTCTGCTGTTTTGATTTCTCTTGCAAAAGCTTATTCATTTTGCAAACTTGTTGATTTTGTAAAAAAGAACACATAGTTTGTGTTTATATATTGTTAAATAAACAGGTTATGTGAAAATAAAGTTTATTGGTGGGTCATCCCTCCCACGTTTTCCTAAATTCCAGTAAGTACCATGTCTCAGATACATTATTACTTTCTAAAGAGCCGCCAGAGACAGTAGGTTCCGCATACCAAAATGTATCGCTCTGAAAGTTTTTCGGAGGAGCTCTGATTCATCTTGTACCAGAAAGGATCGCGCAGCAGGATTGTTCAAAAATCGGATTTGAAAATTATTAGTTTATAAAAATATCCTGTAGTGCTTCCTCTAAGAAGAAGAAACATGTACCAGTACGTGTCGGAATTCGTGGGGGAATAGGATTGTGGCGTATCAGGATGGCGGTTTATCCTTCCGCCATATTGTTGTTCGCATTGGTCGGAATCCTACGATTGTCGGGCGGTTGTGAAATCGATGGGTTCAGCGGGGCTATACACAGCGCCGTGTTGGACATTAACGACTCGCGGAACTAGAGCTTCTGAGGACGGGCAAACTGTTCATCCGGCCTTGCAGTATCGTATGAGGGATATCCACAAAGTAACAGACGTTTTGGTCTATCGCAGCGGTGGGCGGTGCTACAGCCGCCATTTTGGGGCCATAACGTTCCTATACTCAGTACGCATCCAGCGGTACTAGCGTGTACTCTGTGTCTCTGCTACTTTGCTTTTTCTAACTTGTTAAAATGTGCGCTGCTCTATAAAATCCCACCACTTGTGAGCTGCCTTCTCTGATTAGGTTTTTGTTGGCAAAACCTGCAAACCAATCGAAATTTCTAAATTTGTCGTGACCTTTGTGATGTGCACGGGAAGAAGTAATGAGTGAAAGCCGAGTGTTGCAATGGTGCACTGATTTTAAAAGTGACCGCCGGCCGAAGTGGCCGAGCGGTTCTAGGCGCTACAGTCTGGAGCAGCGCGACCGCTACGGTCGCAGGTTCGAATCCTGCCTCGGGCGTGGATGTGTGTGATGTCATTAAGTTGGTTAGGTTTAATTAGTTCTAAGTTCTAGGGGAATGATGACTTGCGCAGTTACGTCCCACAGTGCTCAGAGCCATTTGAACAATTTTTTAAAAGTGACCCTACCAGTATTCACGCTGAGGACTGCACTGGCAGTCGACGAACTGGTGATGAAAATCAACGACGAAATACGTGAAAATTGTCGTTTCACGACTGAGGAACGTTTTCCCCGAATTTCATGTATAAAATAAAATTTGGTTTTTCCCTACCGTTAACTGTTATTTCAAAAGTCCGTTACTTTCTGGATTATTCTCGTATAAATCCAGTCACGCACCTTGAACTAGGAACTGGGCTTGTTTGCAGTGAAGCAAGTATCCAAACGAACAGTATGACGACATCTTGGACACTTTGGACTGCCAGCAAGGCTACCTTTGTTGCGGCTTTCCTTGACATGGCAGCAGACACAGGCGCCCGGCAGTTATATGCCCAAAGATAACTCCGGACTCATCGGTGATGCCATGTTGTGTTTTCAAACTAGCCCCTGTTCTCCGTTTTGCATCACGATGTTTGTATCCGTTTGTTGAGGCTCGAAGGAGAACGAGTGTTGCCATATTGTATTCGTCATCGTTGTACAGTGCAAGAACCTGGTGTGATAGTACGGCGTACAGTTACGTGTACAATATACACTGACGAAAAAAATCGCAACACCAAAAAATAATCAATGTAGAGTGATGAAATTTCGGAAATACATTTTTCTAGGCGACGTATTTAAGTGATTAATATTGAAAGATCACAGGTAAAGGTAAGCGTGAGATAAGCCATTGCAAATGTAAAGTGGTGGTACATTAATAATACGTTAAGAACTGGTGCAACCGCCAGGATGTTAAAAGCAAGCATGCAAACGTGCATGTATTGTGTTGTAAAGGAGCCGGATGTCAGTTTGTGGGATAGAGTTCCATGCCTGTTGCACTTGGCCGGTCAATATGCGGATGGTTAACTTGGAGGTGGTTGACGCTGGAGCTGTCGTCCGATGATGTCACGTATGTGCTGGATTAGAGACAGATCTGGTGATCGAGAGGGTCAAGGCAACATGTCGATACTCCGTAGAGCACTTTGGGTTACAACAGCGGTATGTGGCCTAGCGGTGTCTTGTTGGTAAACACCCCTTGGATACGCTGTACAATGAAGGGCAACACAACAAGCTGAACAGAACGACGTACAGTTTTGCAATCAGGGTGCTTGGGAAACCACGAGAGTGATCCTGCCGTCATAAGAAATAGCACCCCAGCCCATAACTCAAAGTGTAGGTCCAGTGTGCCTAACAAGCAGACATGTTGGTTTCAGGCACTCAACTGGCCTCCTAACCAAAATACGGCCATCACTGGCACCGAGGCAGAACCAGCGTTAATCGAGAAACAAAACAGACCTCCACCCTGACCTCCAAAGTGCTCTCGCTTAACGCCACTGAAGTCGCAAATGTTGGTGGTTTGGGGTCAGTGGAACGCAAACTACACCGCATCTGGCTCGGAGCTGTTTTTGCAGTGACAGATTTGTACCACTTCTGTCACTGTGGTGTCAACTGCTTGTGCAGATGCAGTACGAAACGCCAGAGCCACTCGCGAACACTATGATGTTCCCTCTCAGTAGCATCACATGGCCGTCCGGAGCTCGGTCTTCCTAGCGGCCGTAAATCTTTGTGACCGTCGCTACTAGCAGTCATATATCGTGGCTACATTCCTGCCAAGTCTATGAGCAATACCGCAGATGGAATATCCAGCTCTCTTAGCTCTATCACACGACTTCATTCAAATCAGTGATGTGTTGATAATGGAGTATCTGTCGCCTTAAACGCATTCTTGACTAACATCAACTGACGACCTCCAGTATCAAAGACAACTAACATTCACGACTGTTACAGCGCGTATCTAAAGCAGATCTGATTTGCATCGTCAAATGGGTGCTATTAATGCCAATCTTATGCGAAATGCGCGAAATCTGAGTAGATATTATCTTTCAGACGTATAAATATCCCTACCGACTATAGTTTATGTCGCACATCTCCTTCTTGATGTTTCGATATTTTCCCGACTGTATATATCCGGTAATTTTGACGCCAACCATTACCTTTCTGACCTATAAAAGTAGCTGGCTGTGCACTATCTTCGAGATCTGCGACACGTTTTGATTCAACAAGATAACACAAGGCCGCATGCTGCTTGCGCTGTCCTGACGCAGATCTCCTTCTTGGTGTTTCGATATTTTCCCATCAGTATATATCCGGTAATTTTCACGAAAAAGACGATCGTGCAAAACCCAGCTCGCGCTATTCCTCCACGAGACTCAGAGGGTCGTAGACACGGCTTCCCACGTAGATGACGTGCTTCTTGACTTCCACAAGGCGTTTGATACAGTTCCCCACAGTCGTTTAATGAACAAAGTAAGAGCACTGATTGGATTGAAGTGTTCCTAGATACCAGAACGCAGCATGTCATTCTCAATGGAGAGAAGTCTTCCGAAGTAAGAATGTTTTCAGATGTGCCGCAGGGCAGTGTCGTAGAACCATTGCTATTCACAGTATATAAAAATGACTGTGTGGAGAGCATCGAAAGTTCACTGAAGCTTTTTACGGATGATGCTGTATTATATCGGGAGGTTGGAACAATGGAAAATTGTACTTAAATGCAGGAGGATCTGCAACGAGTTGACGCATGGTGCAGGGAATGGCAATTGATTCTCAATGTAGACTAGTGTAATGTACTGCGATTACACAGAAAGAAAGATCCTTTACCGTTTAGCTACAACATAGCAGGTCAGCAACTGGAAGCAGTTAATTCCATAAATTATCTGGGAGTAGACATTAGGAGTGATTTAAAATGGAGTGACCACATAAAATTAATCGTCGGTAAAGCAGATGCTAGACTGAGATTCATTGGAAGAATCCTAAGGAGATGCAGTCCGAAAACAAAGGTTAGGTTAGGTTAGTGTTGTTTAACGTCCCATCGACAACGAGGTAATTAGAGACGGAGCGCAAGCTCGGGTTAGGGAAGGATGGGGAAGGAAATCGGCCGTGCCCTTTCAAAGGAACCATCCCGGCATTTGCCTGAAACGATTTAGGGAAATCACGGAAAACCTAAATCAGGATGGCTGGAGACGGGATTGAACCGTCGTGCTCCAGAATGCGAGTCCAGTGTACTAACCACTGCGCCACCTCGCTCGGTCGAAAACAAAAAAGTACGTTACAGTACACTTGTTCGCCCACTGCTTGAATACTGCTCACTGGTGTGGGATCTGTACCAGATAGGGTTGATAGGAGAGATAGAGAAGGTCCAATGGAGAGCAGCGCCCTTCGTTACAGGATCATTTAGTAATCACGAAAGCGTTACGGAGATGATAAACTCCAGTGGAAGACTCTGCAAGAGAGACGCTCAGTAGCTCGGTACGAGCTTTTGTTGAAGTTTCGAGGGCACACCTTCACCGAGGACTCAAGCACTATATTGCTCCCTTCCACGTATATCTCGTGAAGAGACCATGAGGATAAAATCAGAGAGATTAGAGCCCACACAGAGGCATACCGACAATCTTTCTTTCCACGAGCAATACGAGACTGGAATAGTAGGGAGAACCGATAGAGGTACTCAAAGTACCCTCCGCCACACACCGTCAGGTGACTTGCGGAGTATGGATATAGATGCAGAGAACCATTACCTTTTTGACGTATAAAAGCAGGTGACTGTGCACTATCTTCGAGATCTGCGAGACGTTATGTTTCAACAAGATAACGCAAGGCCGCATGCTGCTCGCATTTTTCTCATTTATGTCGATACGGAAGGTGTTGGACTGGTGCTCCGGGCAGCGAATACTCGGGGTTTCTTCCCCCTCCCTGTCGCGGCAATCTTATAATCAGCGGTGTGCATCGGTAATGTAACTGAAAGTATATTACGAAGTTCTCGTAGTTGTTCCGTAAAATCTTCTCTGTAGCAAATATCTCACCACCATTTATTTTCATCATCATTGCGACAGAGGCATGCATGTAGTTTATCGCCCGAGGCCTTGATGAAGTATGACGCTTAATCTGAGTGTCTGCATGATCGACAGCTGCTAATGAGCCACGCATCTCGTGGACCAATGCGTCCGCACGCAATTAACTGACTCAGTTATCAAAACCAACAAGTGTTATGACACAATAACAACACGTTGCGCGTGCTTCTGATACAATCACTTTGCCTTTTGACATACGCATGTAAACAAGACGCCACGACCTCTACCGAGGAAGTGCTTTTGTAACGAGTGCAAGCTTCTAGATCATGTCAGCATATTGTAATCGGACCGCTTCAAGAAGTGTTGACTGTATAAACTACTCCACTACATGGTGGCGGACTGACACAGCAACGCTATTATAAGTTCAATGTAAACACTGTCGTAGGTTGCAGCTTTGTAGTCTATACTACAATATAAAAACAAGTAGTTGTTTAACTTTGCTGCCAAAAATGTCGAAAGGTAGTTGAACTATTTACTCAGTATTCTAACGACCAGGCTACATATTTTTTGAAATATATATAGAGTATAACTATGTATGTAATATATAAAACGGAAACTTTGTTACTAAAAACCTCCAAATTTCTAAATTAATTTACTTTAAATTTTTACATGATACCCTAATGAACATTCGGCCTGATATAAGCTATATATTTTTGTTATGTAAATAACGCATTACTGTATACAGAATGTATAACGGGAAAACGTTGTCACCAAAAATCTCGAATGGCTCGTGACTGATTTACTACAAATTTTCAAACGATACTCAGATGAACTTTCGGACAGACAGAGGCTACATATTCTTTTAAATATTTCTAAGATACAAATCTATATGTAACAATCAACGACGAAACGTTGTCATCAAAAATCTCTAAAAATGCTAGACCGATTTGCTTCAGATTTTTAATCGATACCCTAATAAAAATTCTAACGGATATAGGGTACATATTTTATAAGATTTGTAATAACTGAGTATATATTCAATATAGAAAAGTAAAACATTGTTCTCAAAAATCTTGAAAATTTCTTGACCGATTTACGTCAAATCTTCACCCGATGCTCTAGTGAAAATTCAAAGGGATATAGACTACATATTTTTGTAATAAATATATATTATAAAAGTAAGTGTACAATGTGCGTGCCGTTAAAACACATAAACGAGTCCCAGTACGATCAAGGGAATTACATTGTGTGGCGGCCGCCTATTCCCCATCCACGAAAAAGGTTCCTGTTTTTACCTGAAGTGTGTGGTTTTGAAGATATAAGGGCTGGGAAGTTTATCTCTCCAGGAATTTCTAGAAGATTCAGGAACATTCGAGAGCATTCCACAACATTCCAGATTGTTCCACAATGATGCGACATGTTCTAAAATGTTCAGGAGTATTCAGGAATATTCTGGAAGTTTTCAGAGTGTTCGAAAACATCCGGAACATCCTAGATCATTGTGGAACATTCTAGAACACACTCGAACATTCTGGAACGTTCAGGAACATTATGGATCATTCGAAACCTTTTTGGTACGTTCTGGAATTCGCCACTGGTGGGGCTACCCAATGGTACGGGGTACATAATGCAACACCGGTCGTGGTTTCGAACATCAGTTTCTCATCAGTGACAAAGGGAGAAACCGAGAAAGTAGTGCAGTGAGTGAGTAAAAACAAACAGTGCAGTATCGACAGCCACAGTGATAGAGTGTCTGATTATAAACCAAAAATAAAGCGTGAAAAGTGTGTAGTGTACTTAGCGTATTTGTTAGTAAAACGTTGATTTGATCTATATTTTAGACAGTACCCAAACGTAAAAGAAGAGGAGACCTTATTAGCTCTGAAGCAAAACGCCGAAAAAAAAAACCGAAACAGGCGAAGAGCGCGAAGCACATTTAAGTTCCCGACAAACAGGAATGAGCACCGGGAGTAGCAGAGAACCCGAAGAACAACGAAATGAACGGATTTGAGAATCAAGAATTGCGAAACAATCTTATAATAAAAGATTGCGAACTCAAGCCAGCCGTGAAAGTATCACCCTAGGAGAAGGGTGGACGACGATGAGTAAACGGTACAACTAACAAATGAAGTATTCGACTACGACCCGACGGAAGAATATAACAAACACAAGCATGTCGTAATCGGAAAACTAGATAAAATATGCCTATCTTCCGAAGGGAAAAAATTCAATAGGCGAACACCAGGATTCTGTTGCATGAAAAATATCGATTATTAAGCGAAGATGGGTACCCCATCTAGTGTGTGTGTGTGTGTGTGTGTGTGTGTGTGTGTGTGTGTGTGTGTGCTGGTGCTTATGGGCGCTCAACGTCCAGGTCATCAGCGCTCTGACACACATTATAGGGAAAAAATGTGGACAGACCTAATAAAACTGAAGCACACACGTAAAGAAAGCATGAAAAGAAGGAAAATGCTACATAAGAAAGTAAAACGTAAGGAAAGGGAAAACGTAGCAACAAGAATGCCACAGTAAATTGGCATTGGCTGGCCACTTATATGGGCGAGCTTGTCACACAGTGAGCAAATTAAGATCCTCTCCCTAAAATCTTTGTGTATAAATGTATATGTAAGATATAAGTGGCATATCTACCGAGCTGCGGATCTACACAGAAGTAGCTGTATTTACAGACCACCAGGTGTCACCATCCTACACAACAAAGTGGCGTGCTTAGCCTCAGTGAACGACAACCTTGATTTAAGAAGGCCTGTTGTCTGTAAGATTCCCTGTGGCTGTGGGACGTCATACACTGGACAAATGTGTTGCACCGTGCAGGATAGATGCGTCGACCATCGATGACTGGACCAGCCAAAGAAATCTGCAGTGGCCGAACACCGGCTCAGTACGGGAAAGGAGATGACTGAAAGAAATACGACAGCGTAGTCTCATACCGAAGCGATGACAGTACTACAGTAGTAGTAGTCTGTGTGGTTACAGAATTAAGGCCAAGGAGAGTGCTGGAAATGGAAATGAACTCATGGCTTCAGTAGCCAGGAGTTCCCAGACGGGAAGTTCGGCCGCCAAGTGCAGGTCTTATTGAGTGCGACGCCACATTGGGCGACCTACGCGTTGGCAGTGGGGATGGAATGATGATGAGGACAGCACAACACCCAGTCCCTGAGGGGAGAAAAACTCCCCAACTCCCTCCCTTGAATCGAACCCTGGCCCCCGTGGGTGGCAATACAACGCTCTCACCATTCAGCTAACGGGGCGGACAAGAAGAGTGCTAAGAACTGGCAATAACATATCCTACTAAGTTCTCAGGATTAAAGACAGACAAAAAGGTTTTTTGAAGGTATCATATTCAAGATTTTGTTCATAAAATAAACGCAGTTGTTTTCACTGCGATTATACGCTACTTGCCACTACCACTTTACGTTCTGTATATCGGCAGGCGGCTCCAGACTGAGGGCGTAGGGTTGGCCGACGAAAGCGCATAGTATAATTGACAGCCTTGGCACGTGCGCCGGAGCTTTTGGTTCATCGTCCAGCAGACGGCGTAGCTATCTCTGTCGCTACCGATTAGCATATCTCCTCTATTGGCCACCGAATTTGGTGCGTTCACATCAGCGCCGTTTCATCTTAGACTGGCATGAATATGAGGCTTCAGTCACAGCCCAGTAGTGATAGACTAAAAGTATTAAAAATTACTAACTGGCCGATCTTGGGGTCTACACCCCTTCTCTGTCCTTTGCAAAAATTCCTGATCCACCCTATCCAATCCTCGAACACCCACGACGCTTACGCCCCCCCCCCCCCCCCCCCCCCACCAACCGTCTCGCCGAACTCATCGAATTTCTACTTCTCTTAGTTCACACTGAACATCGAATAAGCTACACCATGTGCAAAATCGACTCCAACAATCCTATGATGTCACCTCTCCTTTACAATCCCAGTGGTGCTCACACCATGCCACACCTCCTTTTCCCCTTTCTTGTCGATCCCCATACACTACCCCCTTTTTCCTTTCAAATAGCTCACAATATCGACTACCCCTCTCTCTTTGCCCCCCATAGCCACCCCTATCTCATTACCACCTCTTTTCAATCCTTGCCGCGCTGAATCAGCCGAGCGGTCTAGGGCGCTGCACTCGTGGACTGTACAGTTGGCCCCGGCGGAGGTTCGAGTCCTTCCTCGGGCATGGGTGTGTGTGTTTGTCCTTAGGATAATTTTGCTTAAGTAGTGTCTAAGCTTAGGGACAGATGACCTTAGCAGTAAAGTCCCATAAGATTTCACACACATTTGAACATTTTTTTTTTACCATCCTTAGTCCACATTACCACAGCTCTCCTATCTCCCTCTATGCCTCTGTATCAACCATCTGCCGTGCCAGGGCAGGCCCTATTCCAGTTTAGTGAAAGTTTATAGTGCTTCTTCTTTAATGGTGAGTGTCTCTTCTGCGTTTTTTTCCAAGTATTTCTTGTCAAACGGCTCTGAGCACTATGGGACAACATCTGAGGTCATCAGTCCCCTATAACGTAGAACCACTTAAACCTAAGGACGTCACACACATCCACCCCCGAGGCAGGATTCGAACCTACGACTGTTGCGGTCGCGCGGTTCCAGACTGAAGCGCCTAGAACCGAAAGGCCACACTGGCCGGCAAGTATTTCTTGTTCTTCAAGTATTTTTGAAATGTTTTAACTGCTGTTTGTCCATTGTTTTCAAATTATTCATGAAGACAACACCACAACTTACGTTCTTCCATTAAGATTACCCTTAAAAAATTAAATTCATGGAAAATATGTCATCTTGTTTCGTGTTTAGCATCTGTGTTAGTGTATAATGTCTACTGCCTAAAGAGTGGGTTGAGTGTACCAACCTTCCCCACTCGCATGGGGTGAGGGGGTATGAAATAAAAACATAAAAAAATAAAAAAAAGCTGCCCAGCAATGTGTTCGCCGCACCGCAGATATCGATCAGCTGCACCACTGAAATATTGTGGGAACTTCACAACGACATCCGACGTCTCGCCCGTGAACCATACCTTCAACTAATCCATCGAGCCTCAAGCAACACAGCCTGTTTGCTAGTATGTAAGATCCTATGAGTACCAATGTATGCGCTGCACTTACCCAGCACGATTTACAGAAAGCATTTCGGAGTGGCAAAGAGCTTGCAGCAGAAGAGATGTGTTTCACACTAGCGAATACAAACAAGTTATTATACCTCTTTAAGGTATTCATTTTAGATCCCATGTTTACTGGACAGTGTTTTCTTGTTTTAGTTCATTGCACCATCTCTCAAACTATGAAGTACATTATTTTAACGCCTAGCACCCCATCTGGAGCCTCAGCAGAAACAATTACTACAAGATAAGAGTTCATTTCATGCTGGATGATGCACCGGACAAGGGTGCAGCATAGCGCCCAGTAGATGATGGTGGGACAGAGAGGTGAGGTGACGCACCTGCGTGGGAATGCCGGGCGGCTGCTGCTGCTGCTGGTCCAGCCCCGCGGGCGGCTTGTGGTCGCCGTCTGCAGACTCCGAGCTGGAGTCCAGCGCCGAGCTGGGGCCTGCCGCCCCCGCCTTGTCGCCTTCACCTCCAGACCGTCCGGACCTGCCGACACAACACACACAGAGATCAGCGACGCTCTCAGTTGGATGCACTCCTTAACAGCTACAACATTTCTTTTAAAAAAAATTATTTTACACGTCTAGTTCTGAAGGACCTAATTGACGACCAAATCTACATGGTAACGGAACGAGTCTGTATATGAGATCGACATAGATAAAATAAAATGTAGACGGATCCTATGCATTTGACAAGCTGCTATTTTACCAAGTGCTATGGGTATTGGTACAGATACTGCGATAATTGTTGCCTTGATATGTACCGTCTTCTCCCTGCGAACACATCGTATAAATTACTACGTGATGTTTTCTGCATGGTCGTAACTGTGCTACGATGTAGATTTTGCGTGTCAGCATAGACTGTCAATTTTGTGTCCACGAATCCACACTGCAATACCTGGGCTGCTGCCCAGGCAAAGATAAATATTAATGGTTTGCTTGTACCACATCTGCTTGGAGGTACTAACGAACCTAAAAATATACTGCTCTTATTGTAATTCTTAGTCTGCTAATGAAGTAAATACTGATTGCTCCTTACACTGTCCTCTGTCGCGAGTATAAATATCTGCGCTTATACCTCTAACAGCCTGAATATTACAATGAACACTATAACATAGGAGTTTTTCCAGAAACTTCCCAACAGAATTGAAAGGGTTACCCATGAGAAAATTCTTCAGTTTGGACGCGAATGTGGGAGGACTATTGCTAAGATTTTTTAATTTGCCTATTGAAACTGGTCGCAGCAGAATATTGCATGCCTCTCTGCACAGATGTCAAGTCGGTGCGATCCAAATGCAGACTGCATTTCTGCCAAGACTGGAAGCTGCTAATTCTTGGGAATAAGCTCATATTGTTAACTATAAATGACATTAATGCAGGTAAATTTTGAGAGATCCATGTCAGAATAACGTATCCGGAGAGGCACAGTTCTGTGGAAGGTGAAAATAATGAAGAAGGGCGGAATAAGTGGGACGCCGAAGTAGAAGAGAGGAGAAAAAGAAGGGAAAGGATTGGAAAACACCATAATGGGAAGGAGGTGGAGATGTACAAAAGGGATTCAGGAGATTCAAATGGTTCAAATGGCAATGAGCACTATGGGACTTAACATCTGAGGTCATCAGTCCCCTAGAACTTAGAAATACTTAAACTTACCTAACCTAAGGACATCACACACATCCATGCCCGAGACAGGATTCGAACCTGCGACCATAGCGGTCGCGCGGTTCCCGACTTAAGCGCCTAGAACCGGTAGGTCACAACGGCCGGCTCAGGGGATTCGAACTGTGCTATATTGAACAAAAGTTCCAAGTCACCTACCTCTCGTTGATATAGGGAGACTTTGTTCTTTATTTCGGCTGCTAGACGGAACCACTCTCGTTATACCAAGTGTAACAACGCACTGAATAATGGTGCAGAGAGCAAATTTTGTTTTTGACGTTTTCTTAACTACGGACTATGTATTGATCGGCAATGAAACAACGTTATATCCCACACTAAAAGAATTATTAAGATCTGTACATTTTAGTTCAGTGTAAAATCGTATTGATTAGAAAAAAAATGAGATAAAGAAGATATTGTCGCAGGAGGTAGGGGGTGGGGAGGTGAAATGTCAGAGTTTTCCCTAGGCGCCAGTTCTAACTATGCTATTTATTGTCGTTAGACTGTTATAAGGTAATTCACAACAGCTTGGACAAAATTTCCTTTAATCTACTTAATGGCTACTGTATTTAAATGTGAATAAATAGTGAGTTTCATAAACAAGAGTTAAGACCATATAGTATTCGATAACTGAATTTGAAATAAACCTCTGGAGCGTTTGACATCATTTACGTAGCGGTAACGTTACGATGTCATTTGAAATGGAATGAATGCGTGAAATCAGCAGCAGGCAAAGTGAAAGGAAGACTTAGATCTGAGGAATTCTGGGAAAGTAAAGTGCACTGGTTAAGACTCTAGTGTGACCTCTTCTAGAGTACTGTTGCAGTACAGTTGTTCTCAAATTGACCTGACGGAAGATGTCGAAGGAAGACAGAGACGCGCTGCTACATACCAGACGCAACAGGCCGGTGTAGACTTTAAAAAGATGCCCAAAGAACTTAAATGGAAATCACTGGAAGAAGGGCGACGTTATTTCGTGAAACTGTTGGATGAATTATAGAATCAGAATTCCACTTAGTATGTACAGTAATTCTCCTGTCGTCATCGTATACGGTGCGTAGTGTTCTCGAGAATAAGATAACAGCGAATATCGCATGAATTTTTCCATCGCAGCAGGAGCGAATGGAACAGCGCAATGAGTAGTGTTAATAATGGTACAAAGTATATTCCGCAATTTGCGCTCTGTTCAGTTTTAGTTCTTTATTAGACTTAGGAGAATCTTTTCTAATTCTCAGAACTTGTAAATTTTTTAAAAAAGATTTGAGTAGTACTTCCATGACTGGTCTGTTAAGATGTCAGATATTATGCCTTTGTTTCCTGAATGAATGAACTGATTGCTTATTATTTTGCTGCAGTTCCTTGATCTCTTTTTGGCCATCTACAGTTTTTGCAACTGTAGCAGTTGTCTTCCAAAACAATCTGTTTCTGCGCTTCCCCTTTGACGTTTTCGCTTGCATAAAGACACTGTTGCAAATAGTTGTATCGCAGTACCTGAATTTAGCACCTCTTGAGACGGCTCTCTTAATGTGTGGATTGTTTGCTGTACCAAACGTAGCAGCCATCGAGTCTCATCAAACGTTATTATATTCTCTTTCATGCTTATTCTCCATCAATATAATTTCTTGCACACAGAAAGTAATATACGAGTATAGCACCTTTTTGCTATATGCGTTGTGATTTGTTTTGCTTCTAAGTGCTAAATAATATCGAAAAGTATTTTTCTCCTTGAGTAGGTCTGACTATTTCGCTACTGAAACAGTTTTCATTAAAAAAAATTCTTCATCTAGTAACGTACTAATTTTGTGCTAAATAAAGTTTTATCCTTTAATAGCCATGTTTCACAAAAGGAAAGATCAACAAGACACAAGACCACAAAACCCATTGATTAACTTCCCTCGTTAGCAGATGACGGCACGATCTCCTGTTTCTGCGCATGTGCGATTAATATGTTGTTATCTCCCCTTCCAATAGCATTCAATCGAAGATCTCCAAGATACACTGATTTGACAAAAGTCATGGAATAGCGATATGCACACGTACAGATGGCGGTGGTATCGCATAAACAAGGTATAAAAGGACAGTACATTGGCGGAGCCCCCTTTTGTTCTCATGTGATTTAAGTGAAAAGGTTTCCGACGTTATTATGGCCGCACAACGGCAATTAACAGAATTTGAACGCAAAATTGGAGTTAGAATCATGGGACATTCCATTTCGGAAATCGTCAGGGAATGCAGTATTCCGAGATCCACAGTGTAACGAGTGGGTCGGGAATACCAATTCTCAGGCATTACCTCTCACCACCGACAATGCAGTGGCCGACGGCCTTCATTTAACGACCGAGAGCAGCGTGTTTGTGTAGAGTTGCCAGTGCTTACAGACAAGCAACACTGCGTGAAATAACCGCAGAAATCACCGTGAGACGTACGACGAACATATACATTCGGAAAGTGTGGCGAAATATGGCGTTAATGGGTTATGGCAGCAGACAACCGCCGCAAGTGCCTCTGCTAACAGCACGACATCGCCTGCAGCGTCTTTCCAGGCCTCGTGACCATATCGGCTGGACTCAACAGGACGGGAAACTCGTGTCCTGGTCAGATGACAGCCAATTTCAGTTGGTAAAAGGTGATGACAGAATTCGAATGCCATGGCCATGGACCTAAGTTGTCGACAAGGAACTGTGCAAGCTGGTGGTGGATCTGTAATGGTGTGGACTGTGTTAGCATGGAATGGACTGGGTCCTTGGGTCCACCTGAACCACCATGGGTCCACCATTCATGGACTTCACGTTCCCAAGCAACGGTGGAATTTTTATGGATGATCATACGCTGTGTCCCCGGGCCACATTCTGGACAATTCGAGCGGACGAATTGACCACCTAGACACCTCGACGTGAATCTCATCGAATATTTATGGGACGTAATCGAGAGATCAGTTTGTGCACAAAATCCTGCAGCGGCAACACTTTATGGAAGCTATAGAGACAGCATGGCTCATTATTTCTACAAGGGGTTTCCAACGACTTGTTGGATCCATGCCATGTCGAGATATCTGACACAATATTGAGAGGTATGCCATGACTTTTGTCACCTCATTGTATTGTTTCATTGCAATTTCGATCAGTTACCAGGTGCGTATGGCAACAGAAAGAAAACGCAATGGTAAATTTGTTTACAAAAGCTTTATCACCATAACAATTTTTGTCGACCACAACATACATCTACCAACGTTCTTGAAGTTGCGGGAAGTGTTACTGAGGAAATGATGACAGAACTGCATTCACGTGTCCTTTGGTGTCGAAATTTGTACCTTTCATTACTGCAAGCAACAATTGTCAACAGTTTTGGGAGGCTTTACGAACGTTGGTGAAAGTGCGTTGAGCAAGGCGGCGATTATCAGACGTCTCTAGTTCCTCGCGGAGGGGAACGCACGTCTCCGAAATGCCGTTCTTAGAACTGCAGCGCACGTTGCAGCTGCCCGTCGTCAGGATGAGTATTTTTAACGAGTTGCTGACATAGTCTCGTGGGCCGAAAGCCCATTCTACACGAGCGACTGACTTCTCAAAATCGACATCTCGTGGTGGTTGCTCGTCGCGCGACTGCGTGTAAATCGGCCCCCAGACCACGTCGTGGTAGGGTCAATGACGGCAATGATCAGCTGACTGTGCTGGGTGTAGAGCTCTGGAATTCCGAGTACGCTGATGGTTACCATGGCCCAAAAACAGGTGACCGATGCTACGTCTGGTAGCAACGGAAGCTAACCTCTCAGCTCTCATTCGCGCTATAGTAGTGGATTTAATATTCAATCTTTATCTTATTCTTTTCTTTGTTTTTGTGACACATTTCTAAGGACGGGTAAGGACTTGATATCTTACTCTCAGAAGAGAGACCAAATACGTAAAAGCAAAGAGGTATTTAAGTTTAAGAACACCTGAGTAAACAAAAAGCAACAAATGAAAAATGTTTTTAATGAATATTGGTTCTCCAGTAAAAAAAAGTCGCGTTCATGGAACGGTGAAAATTTCGATGTTACTGAGTACTTAGAAAGAAAACGAAAGTCAACGGATACAGGGAAAACGCTCTATATATTACCTTCTAAATATTATTTGATATGTCTCAATGAACGTATTTTGCCGAGCTCACAAATGTTAATTTTTTGAGATGTTTGGACGACACTTCGCTTCAGTTCTCAGCAGTGTGGAGTACTGAACAAGCCATAATTGTCAAAAACATTCAAAATTAAATATGCTTTGCTCGGTAATATATTATCGTTCCTAGTTCCTACATTCATTTACTACAAAATGTGTTCAATAACTAATGTAACACATTTTTCTCTGAAGTCAGGTTGATTTTATTCAGGATTCCAATGTGCCATTTTATACACCACTTTTTTGCCTATAAAACCCTGCTTTTCAACATACTCTGCGTTCAATGCGATGATCTTACGGCCCGGATAGTACCACTCTACGGGTCGGTGTTGGAGCTAACGTCTTTCTGTATCAATAACCTCTCCATCATCGACATACTACTTCCCGCAGAGTGTATCCTTTATTTAGCCAAACAGATAGAAGTCGGAATATGCGGGACACAGGCTGTAGGGTGAATTGGAGGCACAGTCCAATGACGTTTTATGATAGTCCCTCGGTTTCGCAAACTGGTGTGAGGCCTTGCATCGTAATGGAGAAGGAGGAACACTGGAGTCGTCTCTTCAGTTTCCTGAGAGTAGCACAACACACTTCAGAGTATGTCGTTACACTGTGAAGCAGGACATCAAACAGAATAACCCCTTCAGAATCCGAAAAGACTGTTCCTATGACTTTACCGTTTGAGGTGCGGCTTTGAACTTTTTGATCGGAGGAGAGGTGGTATTGTCCTCTCCATGGACTGCCGTTTTCTTTCCGGTTCATCGCTTGTAATGATATTCGACAAAAATTTGCCACTATCAGCTTTGTTGGTTTTCCGTTGCTCTTTATGATCATGCGTTATTCGGTGAGGAAACCAGTGGGCAAACCACGCCTTAGAGTATTCCAACTGGTGGACGAGCGTATCAGCACTACCAACAGACGTCCAGTTGTGCAGCGATATGTTTCACTGTGCTCCGTCGATCACCTCTAATGAGAGTGACCGTACGTTCCAACACTGCAGGCGACACAGCTGTGTGCGATCACCAGGCACGCGGGTGATCGGAGAGGTTTGGGTGACCTTGTTGACCTTGTTTCGATGATGACAGACGCCTCGTCCAACGATTAAACATGCTTTTGTTCTCTGTCATTACTCTGTAGACATTCAGCAAACCCCTACGAAAATCTACGTTGCTGTGGTTTTCCGCTTAAAGAAACTCAGTGACAGCTGTTTGCTTAGTACGCACCTCCGTTACAGACGCCATTCTAATGGCTGCATACAAAACCAGTCGGAATTCTATGTAACTATAGAAGCTGAAGCGAGAATATTCCTTGATGTTCCACAGCAAATTTCGCATTTTTTCAACCGAAACTGACTGAGAAAAAGTGTACATTACTTATTGAACGCCCCTCGCATATCTCGACTTTTTAGAAACAAAACCTTAATTTCACTGGTGGGGCCCCAAACTGCGCGAAGAGTGTACCCGCAACACACGCAATTTCTATGTCTACATCTACATCTACATCTACATACATACTCCACAATCCAGCATACGGTGCGTACCACCACTAGCATCTTCTCTCCTTGTTCCAGTCCCAAACAGAACGAGGGAAAAATGACTGTCTATGTGCCTCTGTACGAGCCCTAATATCTCTTATCTTATCTTTGTGGTCTTTCCACAAAATGTAAGTTGGCAGCAGTAAAACTGTACTGCAGTCAGTCTCAAATGCTTGTTTTCCTAAATTTCCTCAGTGGCGATTCACGAAAAGAACGCCTTCTTTCCTCCAGAGACTCCCACCCGAGTTCCTGAAGCATTTCCGTAGCACTCGCGTAATGATCAAACCTACCAGTAACAAATCTAGCAGCCCGCCTCTGAATTGCTTCTATGCCCTCCCTCAATCCGACCTGATAGGGATCCCAAACTCTCGATCAGTACTCAAGAATAGGTCGTATTAGTGTTTTATAAGCGTTTTGGCACCGAAGTGTAAGCAAAAACGTTCGCTCTGACAGACGGGACTCAGTACAGGAATGAACCGCTAGTGGCGACGTAGTAGAATCATTTGGCACAGATAGTCGAGTGAGATACAGAAGTCGCTATTGTCCAAGGGGCTTAACGTGGAGCGCGTGTTCCTCCGACGTGGCTGCACTGTCTCGTGGTCAGACGCCGCTCGTCACACACACTGCCACTGCGCCCCACCCGTAGCGCAACTGATTGGGGGCCATCACACCTGGCCCAGCTTCCGTAACAAATGGCCCACTCACTACATAAATCCTCCACGCGTCCGGTGCTAAAACATGAGTCCCTGCTCCACAGCCCGGAACTGTCAAACCGAGCGAGGTGCCGCACTGGTTACGACACTGGAGTCGCCTTAAGCCTTCGGCGCACGGACCGTGCATCCGAACGTTGAGCGTTGAGAGTGCCGAGTTTCTGACGTCATAACGTGGAATAGCACATTCGGGAGTCTTTCCGAACGTGCAGAGCAATATCTGGCTTGTCAGATATTCTGAGCGTGCGTCCGAGCGTTGACCAATGAGAACGCACAACGCCACCTACGTCACACGCACGCCGTCTCCATTCAGTACCGATTTGTGAGGCGCCATATTGGCATTCATTTCAAGCCTATATGTGTATATGCCGTTTCTGAGCACCAGCAAATTGAGAATCACTGGAAAACCCGTTGTTAACTGTGTCATTCGTTCCAATAAAATAATGAGAAACATGGCATTCGGGGTAAAGGAGTTATTGTAACTTGTGCATTATGAGAGTAGGCTATTTAAAGCCTGCGACACACTGAAGATCCACACAAAACGCATTGTTCTTGGTACAATTAGTTATAATTAAACTTCAATTAGTAAAATATCTACGATTAAGGTTTTATGCAGAAGTATGAAGCCTGTTATTGGTGTACCGTTATGACTAGCGCTACTGCAGAGGCATCTGATGGGACGGTGGTTCGCGTATTGCCACTTCCAAATTTTTTTCCCAACATTCGTCTTTTTATTAAGTTCTGATACTTTATTATTAGTTTAATACAAGTATATACTATAATATTTAATGTTATGTAAATATAAGTTCACCTTTTTTTTTTAGAGGTGACTTTAAGCCAGTCGAACAATCTACAGGACAGCTGGCGCTGCGTAATTCACATTCTGCAAAGATTCTACTACTGGGTAGGAACACTGATAAAGCAAGACTGAGCTTGGGGTTTTACTAAAATGTGGGAATGATGAAATAATGTTTATCTTATGCGGAGAAGTATTCCAAATTTGTTGTTTGTTTGTGGGAAGAGACCAAACAGCGAGGTCATCGGTCTAATCGGTTTAGGGAAGGATGGGGAAGGAAGTCGGCCGTGCCCTTTGAAAGGAACCATTTGCCTGGAGCGATTTAGGGAAATCACGGGAAACCTAAATCAGGATGGCCGGACGCGAGATTGAACCGTCGTCCTCCCGAATGCGAGTCCAGTAGGCTACCACTGCGCCACCTCGCTCGGTCCCAAATTTGTACCGCACTGTTTATAATGGAACTTTTATAAGCCTGTGTCCTTATTGATTGGACATGGTACTTTTCTTTCCGTGGACGATGGAGGAAATGCGCGTTTTAATGGAGCTAATGTGGGAATTTTACGCGTGCCCGTTGAGTAAACAATGTGATTTACGAACTAGAAACATCCCACAACTGCCGCTGGAGTGCGTTGCGATCGCGTATACCACGTTGCGGCCCACGTACCGTATGCACAGGTCGCATCGTTCTTGAGCGTTCAGCAGCACGTTGAACTTGACACGCTCTACGTTAACGTTCGACAGCACGGTCCGTATGCCGACGGCTTTAGGGACGACCTGGTTCATATTCCTGCCTGGAATCCAGAGTAAGGTCTGGCACGACAGTTCCGACCTGGAACAATGGGACGGCGAAAATAGTCTCCTACCCAACAAATGAATCACTTCATTCTCAGTAGAGAAACAGTTCATTTTGTGACAGGGCACGGCCCATATTCCCTATTCCGCCACAGAATAGGAAAGAGACCATCAACACTGTTTGACTGTATTGGTTTACGATCCCATGAGCATGTCGTGGTGTTCTGATGCGCACTCCTGGTGGAAGCTAGGACACGAAGCCTCCCAAACCGAAACGAAGCTTAAGTGGGAATACGGATACATTTAGATTACTGAACTTGTAACAAATAATATATCTCGGTTATCAAGTAAAGAAGTTCCGAGTAAATTTCAGAGAAGGAATAACTGGCGTGTTAACAGAAGAGAGATGGTGAGTGAGATAAATGATGCCAATGATGGGGAAGCGGTGTGGGAGGTCAGAACAGACGTTAGTAATACAGACTATGAGAATGTCGTGATGTGATGCACAAGTGTAGTGGCCAAAGCGAGAAATACGTGAATACAAACTCACAAGTTGCGTAAAAACACTGTGTAACCAGTGAAGTGTTGTGTTTGTTGTAGCCGCCCGGTGTGGCCGTGCGGTTCTAGGCGCTACAGTATGGAACCGAGCGACCGCTACCGTCGCAGGTTTGAATCCTGCCTCGGGCATGGATGTGTGTGCTGTCCTTAGGTTAGTTAGGCTTAATTAGTTCTAAGTTCTAGGCGACTGATGACCTCAGAAGTTAAGTCGCATAGTGCTCAGAGCCATTTGATCCATTTTTTTGTTGTATACTGTATGTAAGTGCAATTTAGTTTAATGTAAATGTTAGTAAAAGGATAATATGTTCACCTATAAAGAATTGTTATGGCTCGCTTTTGTTCCCAGTCACTCAGCAACTGGACAACGTTAAAAGTTTAATGTGATATAAATGCAGCCATATATGTTGTCATGTAATCTGTATGGAGTTACAATGTTTCGAGTCACATAATAACGTTGGCATACCACTGCTACTAAACACAAATATTTTATAAGAACATTAGAGATATAGTAAGCCACCCCGTTGCTATATTCAAAGTCTTTTTATTAAGATGTTATTTGGTGGTGTCATAAGCTTACTTCGGCTCCATGGCCATTTTCAAGCCGTTTGCGAACATATAGGCTTGTTAGTGTATCTACCTATGTCTATTTGTAACTAATAACAGTTTTGTAAATTTTTTTTGTAGTACTAGTTATCGCTGTCACAGTCTGATACCGTGTATTGTTGCGTATTCTAGGTGTAGTGCAGACGAAATTGTTATTTTTTATCTACGTAATGTCTTAGCAGTGGAATTTGTTGCTGAGCAATATTTTCTGAAACCTATTTCATAATTTTGTAAGTTTAACAGCTTCAATTGACAGCTAAGCCATGTGAAAACAAATGGTTCAAATGGCTCTGAGCACTATGCGACTTAACTTCTGAGGTCGTCAGTCGCCTAGAATTTAGAACTAATTAAACCTAACTAACCTAAGGACATCACACACATCCATGCCCGACACAGGATTCGAACCTGGCCAAAGGGCCAATTAACGAACTTTTGAGAAGAAACAGGAATCTACACACACACAAATATGCAAACAAAATTCTTAACGACCAAACCGTCTTAAAACGTAAAAATTATACTGACAGTGTTATTGAAATTGTAGAGCACGATAACGGATAAAACAAATTTACAGGCAAAGCCAAAACCAGTAAGCAGTGACAAAGAATTTACTACTGCCGCACACGTCTCCATAGATGAATAAACCAACTATGAACGGTATAACATCGCTGACTTAGGTGTCAATTGAAGCCATCAAACTTCCGAAAATATTAAATAGCTCTTCGCGAATATTTCTCAGCAACAAATTACGCTGGTGAGATGATATTTAACGAGAGAATAAAATTTCGTCTGCGCTACATCTACGATACGCAGCAATAGAAGATACTAGACAGCGAGAGCGTTAATGTTTTGTTATGGAAGGAAGTAATAGAACAAATATGTACATTATTATTCTTAGTTACGAGGAGACATAGGCAGATGCACTAACAACACCAGATGTTAATATATAGCTTGAAAATGGTCTTGGAGTCGAAATAAGTTTACAGACCCAGTAAATATCTTAATTAAAAATCTTTTAATACAGCAACGTTTTGGCTTGGTATACATGTAATGCCCTCATAAGACATTTATAACAGTGCACGCCCAGAAGAATTTTAAAAAAATACAAATAGGCCCTATAGCGAAAATTTACTAAAAATGCAAAGGTGAGCATAAGTGTAGGTTATTTTCCCACTTTTTCCATGCAAAACTCAAAGGCATATGATGCAGATGCAAACCAAAAAGCGGTGAGAGATCGACATTACAGGCAAGTTAATAGCTTCTTTTTCTTTTTTCTTTTTTTGCTTCATTAGTTATTTTCATCTCACATTCTTTCTAATTGTGTTTTTTATGAAATTATTGTTAAATTATATTGTATAAACTAACACATTTGAGAATTATTGCGATAACGAACGTAAAAAAAACTATTATTTAGAGATGTTCATTGTTTTGATCGAATTGCACGACCTGCTCAACGTTACGAAAGTATTGTACGACCCAGTTTAGACACACAAGAGGGCAGGTTTCCAGAATGCACTTAATAAGTACTTCCAACCTCGAAGGCCAAAAGAAATGTTAGCGATTGCTCAACTTACCGCCCTGTTCGAACTCTACGTGTAGCACTGAAAATGATAGATCGAACGCTGGACAGTGCGCTAACAAGATCCCAGTAATTCTGCCAGAGTGGATTTGTTAAGGTCTTCAGCACCATCTACGTTATCCACGCCGCACGTCTATTGCCGAAAAAGCAAAGGGAAAATCAGAAGAGTGTGGTACTTCTGGACCAAGGGAAAGCATTCGAGCAAGTCTCACACGAACTCATCTAGCGAGCTCTTCGTTGTCATGAGGTCTCAGGCCTATTTAAGTTGGATACAGCTTCTGCATCTCTGACCCAGTAGTGTGGTTTGGAACCCAGCTGGAATTGCTTTCGATATCACTGTCGTTGTTCACCAGGACTGTTCTCTACCATCATTAGTATGGATACAGCAGCGACTAACACAGTGACATAACATTCCTGGACACTTCTCTACAGGGACTGCGCGATCCCACCGTATGCTCCACCAGGAAAAATGCGGAAGAGAGTAATGTTGACTTTCAAATAATCCCATGGACGGTTCTGTGAGTTGTATACGCTTTCACAACGATAAGCGTCTAGGGGATGGCCTCAGTATGGTACTGTCTACCGGAACCCATGGCCAGTAGGAAAAATTAAAAACGGCGGCTATGGACTAGAACATGTACTTTTTCAGTAAAATGTTTTTTTTGCATGTTTTGTTTTTAGACCACTTCCTGTAGCTTTTCTACATATTTTCTTTCCCACTAAGCTGCAACTGTAATTACATCGTGAGAAACTGAAAACTGTCTTCTTTAACGAAGTTGAAATCGCTGTCTCCGCGGCTATCGTTGTTTGCTAAAGGATTAGCCGAGGTTGTTTACAGAGGCATCTCAGATCTATAGGGCTATTAAAGCAGGATGCGATAGGAGTAGGCATACATCCCGCGTTGTCGGGGTCTGTGCTAGAGAGCTGAACTAATTACTTTAATGACGAGCCAGGATAGGCGCAATCTGTGGGTAATCAGCTAATGGCCGCAATCAATAAGCCATGGCGCTCAATCACGACACGTGATTGGCCGGAAAAGCTCTCACGTGATCGCTGTTAATGGCGGTATATTACGGGGGAGCCATGAATGTGCATGAAACACACCACAAACGACACTTGCCAACTCGGGACGTTGACCGAGTGTATTTGTTGAACAATGGCAACAGCCTTCAAAGTATTGGATTTTAAATTTATACAACAGTTATCAATCAGTGAGACAGTTACTTCCAAATAAGGGCAGGATGTGTCTGGCTAAAGTCGTGATTCTATCATACTTGTGAATATAACAATGGTGACAATCATATTATTTGACATTACCGAACGTAATAATAATCACTACATAAGTTCCAAGAGTTGGCGATATCGAATTTAAGTGCTGACATAGACAGCCAAAGGAGATGCATTACGCTGGAAAGCATCAAAACCTTTCGAAAATAGAGAGAAATACTTAAGTAAACGCTGCCGCCAAGAAGGTACACTAAGTCAATATAGGTTTTAAACAATCCCGATAGTACTATGAAATTCGATAAGGTGTTAGCTGGTAAACAGCAATGATTTGAAAATTCCGCGCAACACCTAACAAATGCGTGACTCTAAACGATTTTCTTCACTCGTTGAGAATGGATACTTAGTCGTTTCCATTTAAGATTAATAACTTTTTTACAGACATCCAATTCACTTAACGCAGTCATCCATTGATTTATGTTACGAGAGTCTTCATCTTTTACAGCCAACGCCCGTAAAAATTTATTCTTACTGTTTCAGTCTTTCGTTTATCATGGTGTTCCACGCCATAAACTCCACATTACGATTGTCCTCCTGCTAAAAATTTCGCATTTCATTGCTATTGGCATTAGTAGATTTCATTGGTTAAAAAGAAAACAAAAATTCTCTTTGTCCTCTGACATTGATCTTTGGGATAATCTAGTTCTCTGAAAAGGAAAATTATTTGACTGTTTTCAGAGGTGCCTGTCCCAAGTTCGAATTTAGAAAAATTTCCTTTGTTTCCATTTATTGTGAATTTCTCCGTTAAATATCTTGAAAATTGCATTTAACAGTTCTCCTTACCGTCTGTTAGTCATTTGTGAGAATAGTTTTGTTTAAGCTAGGAGCTCTACTTCTAAACTTTTCATTCAGTTTCTATATTGCATTTTCAAGATGGACATTCAATGGAGTGAATGATGAGTGCTACATACATTAAAGGACAGATTGGGTTTTTTTCTACTCTCACTGCAGGCTTCACAGATACTATTTTCTGCTGTAAAAAGGTTCAAGCGCAGGGATTTAGAGGTGGTTGAAGGACTGCGTTGTCATTCCGGATTAAGTTCATTGGTTAACACCGTTGAGTGAGACTATACGAAAAATTAGGGCTTAACATCTCTATTGCAAATGTGTTCCAGTTAAATTTTCGTTTTAATTCTGCAGCAAATATAACTTTAAAGTTTGAACTTCCGGTTTACATGTGAACAATCTGCGTTCAGTCTGGAACATAGCCCCCTTATAAAATTCCTCCATGTTCCCCTATTCAGTGCTAACATTGGTGACTCTTCTGATGTTAAACCTATTACTTCAAAAACATTCTGAACCGAATCCAGGTACCTTCTCCTTGGTCTGCCCCGACTCCTCCTACCCTCTACTGCTGAACCCCTGAGTCTCTTGGCTAACCTTGCTTCTCCCATGCGTGTTCCATGACCTCACCATCTAAGCCTGTTCGCCCTGACTGCTACATCTATAGAGTTCATTCCCAGTTTTTCTTTGATTTCTTCATTGTGGACACCCTCCTGGCACTGTTCCCATCTACTAGTACCTGCAATCATCCTAGCTACTTTCGTATCCGTAACCTCAACCTTGTTGATAAGGTAACCTGAATCCACCCAGCTTTCGCTCCCATACAACAAAGTTGGTCGAAAGATAGAAAGGTGCACAGATAGCTTAGTCTTGGTACTGACTTCCTTCTTGCAGAAGAGAGTGGATCGTAGCTGAGCGCTCACTGCATTGGCTTTGCTACACCTTGCTTCCAGTTCTTTCACTATGTTGCCATTCTGTGAGAATATGCATCCTAAGTACTTGAAACCGTCCACCTGTTCTAACTTTGTTCCTCCTATTTGGCACTCAATCCGTTTATATCTCTTTCCCACTGACATTACTTTCGTTTTGCAGATGCTAATCTTCATACCATAGTCCTTACATTTCTGATCTAGCTCTGAAATATTACTTTGCAAACTTTCAATCGAATCTGCCATCACAACTAAGTCATCCGCATATGCAAGACTGCTTATTTTGTGTTCACATATCTTAATCTCACCCAGCCAGTCTATTGTTTTCAACATATGATCCATAAATAATATGAACAATAGTGGAGACAGCCTTGTCTTACCCCTGAAACTACTCTGAACCATGAACTCAATTTACCGTCAACTCTAACTGCTGCCTGACTATCCATGTAAAGACCTTTAATTGCTTGCAAAAGTTTGCCTCCTATTCCATAATCTCGTAGAAAAGACAATAACTTCCTCCTAGGAACCCGGTCATATGCCTTTTCTAGATCTATAAAGCATAGATACAATTCCCTGTTCCACTCATAACACTTCTCCATTATTTGCCTGTAAGAGGCCTAAACCCACACTTATTTTCATCCAATTGGTCCTCAACTAATACTCGCACTTTCCGTTCAACAATACCTGAGAAAATTTTACCCACAACGCTGATTAAAGAGATACCTCTGTAGTTGTTACAATATTTTCTATTTCCATGTTTAAAGATTGGTGTGATTACTGCTTTTGTCCAGTCTGATGGAACCTGTCCCGACTCCCACGCAGGAACGTTATAGAACGATAAATGCGAGCATAAAATTACATATCGTAGAATAAGAATTTTTTGGTGCTTTCTCTGTTAAAATTTGCTAGACATGCAATTTGTTGGAACGATTTTTGTGGAAGTTCACTCTCAGAAATTTACTGCAACTGAACATTTTTGCTAACTGATCACCAGTGCTGCTCCATGAAGGTTAGTAACGCTACTGTGATGTGGTCTGAATGAAATCGTGCACTTTGTTGTCCCTGACTCTCTTGAATAACAGCCGTCGTGTATCAACGAGTCATCTCGTCACACATTGTGCTTTCGTGCTGACACGTGCCCGAGTGTAGTACTGTAATACATTGTGGTTTAGTTCTGTGGAACCAAACAAAAATTTCTCTACTCTCAAGCTACTGATAGTAATAAAAATTTAACAGAAAGTTTAAAATAATTTTTGTTCATAATCTTTTAATGGCAAGTGATAAAAAGATTTTGTTTAAATGTTATAATAAAATTTATCAGAACACTAAAAATCGCTTTCATCATGTTTTGATGGTGTTAGTTACATTAAAAAAGTAAACCATAAAGTTTATGGAATACAGAGATAGAGCAAGTGAGAAGACCAGAAGGAAAAAGGTAATGAGAGGTAGGATGATTCCTCTGAAGCTCATTGAATCCACACTACATTGACTCAGTTTTAGAAAAAAGATCATGGGTTCTTCATTAAATCTAAGAGGTCCTGATATAATTGACTCATGTAACAATATTACTGTACATATAAGCATTAAGTACTTGGAATAGTATATTTCGATAACAATTAGTCTTTTACGTCATTACATAAGGTGAGAAGTGGCTAAAAGAATAATTCAGCTTTAAATGGAAAGAGACGTGTGCTTGAGTGCATGGTAGTCGACGATGGAAATAGGCACTTTTTCCGCCAAATTTTACCAAACCAGCTTTCGATTTAGGCTGAATCCAACCCAGAAGCTGGCAACGAAAGAGAAACTTTTAATCAGCATTCGGCAGTAGGATAGACTCTCACGAGGACGAACTGGCGAGATGCTACATCAAGACACGAATAAAAAGTTGATGGAAAAATTTTCAAGCCATCGGTAAGTTACCTTGATTACAACCTAAACTTTCACATTATAGTTAAGCAGGCTTGTTATAGCATCATTTTTTGTCTCATGTTTTAATGAGAGCTCTTACACTACTGCTATTGTGGCGGCAAAAAGTTTTCAACCGTTCGTCACCTAGATACAATGTGATAGTGGGTGTTCGCCTCTACATGTTGACGATCGGTGAATACCTCCTACATTTCCTTCTTGTCCATTGTGACGTTACACAAAATTTCTCTTCATTGTTCTATACTCCTCTCCATCGGTTTTACGGGAGCGTTCCACACTATATCTTATTACGTGTAGGACATACGCCCTTTCTGCGGATATCTATTGCACGGGACTGACAGGAACGCTGGGCCTTCACGTAATTTTTTTTTTTTTTGTACCACTCCTGACTCCACTGAGTACATTTTTTCATTATCGTTTCATCTTATGCTTGGAATTATTAATTTTTTTTCTTTTTTGCACGATTGTTTTTCCAGTTATGTATTTGAACGTGAAAATGCAACTGTAAATGCTGTGAAACCAGTAGTGTCTAATAATAAAAAATCTTTGCACCTGAACCGGATTTATGTCTCAACAAAATTTATCGTGGCTGTGGTTGCTCAGACTACAAAGTTTTTGGCATAGATTAGTAATGACTAAAGAAGAGTACGAGAAAAACTCTAGTATAGGCACAGAGGGCGTTCGTCGCAGAAACAAGCCAACTATTATCAAACGTACGCCTCTGCCCCAGGAAGCGATATCTGAGAACGTACTTCTATAGTTCAGCATTGCATAGTAGTGAATTATGGACTGTGGAAAACAGCGAAGAAGAGAATCGCATCGTTTGAGATGTCTAACCGAGAGAAGCTGAAAATGAAGTGGATCTGATAAGACATGAAGAGGTCCGTCAGATAACCGGCAGGAAAGGAATATGTAAAAAAAGCACTGAGTTGAAGAAGAAACAGGACATGTGTTTTGGCATAAGTAAAGAACTTTCATGGTATTAGCGGGTCCGTAGAGATAAAATGCCGTAGGGGGCAAGAGAGAGAGTGGAATATGTTCAAGAAAAATCGAGAACGTTGCATGTAAGTCGTACTTAAGATGAAGAGGTTGGTACAGGGGAGGAGCTCGTGGCGGATCGCATCAAACCAGTGAGAATACCGATAGAGAAAAACAGAAAAAAATATGGAACGAAAGGACAGCAATGCTGTTATAGTGGTGCAAATGACGTGTAATGCTCAGTACTGTTATTACATTTAGTGTAATCAAAAAAATTAAATTACACTCCTGGAAATGGAAAAAAGAACACATTGACACCGGTGTGTCAGACCCACCATACTTGCTTCGGACACTGCGAGAGGGCTGTACAAGCAATGATCACACGCACGGCACAGCGGACACACCAGGAACCGCGGTGTTGGCCGCCGAATGGCGCTAGCTGCGCAGCATTTGTGCACCGCCGCCGTCAGTGTCAGCCAGTTTGCCGTGGCATACGGAGCTCCATCGCAGTCTTTAACACTGGTAGCATGCCGCGACAGCGTGGACGTGAACCGTATGTGCAGTTGACGGACTTTGAGCGAGGGCGTATAGTGAGCATGCGGGAGGCCGGGTGGACGTACCGCCGAATTGCTCAACACGTGGGGCGTGAGGTCTCCACAGTACATGGATGTTGTCGCCAGTGGTCGGCGGAAGGTGCACGTGCCCGTCGGACCGCAGCGACGCACGGATGCACGCCAAGACCGTAGGATCCTACGCAGTGCCGTAGGGGACCGCACCGCCACTTCCCAGCAAATTAGGGACACTGTTGCTCCTGGGGTATCGGCTAGGACCATTCGCAACCGTCTCCATGAAGCTAGGCTACGGTCCCGCACACCGTTAGGCCGTCTTCCGCTCACGCCCCAACATCGTGCAGCCCGCCTCCAGTGGTGTCGCGACAGGCGTGAATGGAGGGACGAATGGAGACGTGTCGTCTTCAGCGATGAGAGTCGCTTCTGCCTTTGTGCCAATGATGGTCGTATGCGTGTTTGGCGCCGTGCAGGTGAGCGCCACAATCAGGACTGCATACGACCGAGGCACGCAGGGCCAACACCCGGCATCATGGTGTGGGCAGCGATCTCCTACACTGGCCGTACACCTCTGGTGATCGTCGAGGGGACACTGAATAGTGCACGGTACATCCAAACTGTCATCGAACCCATCGTTCTACCATTCCTAGACCGGCAAGGGAACTTGCTGTTCCAACAGGACAATGCACGTCCGCATGTATCCCGTGCCACCCAACGTGCTCCAGAAGGTGTAAGTCAACTACCCTGGTCAGCAAGATCTCCGGATCTGTCCCCCATTGAGCATGTTTGGGACTGGATGAAGCGTCGTCTCACGCGGTCTGCACGTCCAGCACGAACGCTGGTCCAACTGAGGCGCCAGGTGGAAATGGCATGGCAAGCCGTTCCACAGGACTACATCCAGCATCTCTACGATCGTCTCCATGGGAGAATAGCAGCCTGCGTTGCTGCGAAAGGTGGATATACACTGTACTAGTGCCGACATTGTGCATGCTCTGTTGCCTGTGTCTATGTGCGTGTGGTTCTGTCAGTGTGATCATGTGATGTATCTGGCCCCAGGAATGTGTCAATAAAGTTTCCCCTTCCTGGGACAAGGAATTCACGGTGTTCTTATTTTAATTTCCAGGAGTGTATTTACAGTCCATTGACCCGGACGTAGAACGCATGCCAACGATAGGATTCGCAGATGATTGTGATGTTGTAGACTAGTGTAAAAATATCGCAGTTCAGTGTACGGTTTGCACGTGGGTGGTATTTCGCAGTGTTCTTTCCTAGCTGTAGTGTCCAGACCGCGAACGCGGATGCGGGCAGTCGTGATGCGCAGTTGTGTTTATCTGCGGCCCGGCCCGGCTGACGGGGGCAACAGGATGGTTCCGGTGGCCCCAGGAAGCTCGCTGATGCTATCACACATGCGCGCCACTCTGCTGCCTCACACATGCCATGTGTCTACTTTGTATGCTGCCGGTGGACGCGCACACCACAGAAAAAAGCCACAGTAGGCTATTTTCCTATCTTAAAAATACTCTACTCATTATTGTTATTCTGACTGATTATAACATTTAAAAAGCATTTAAGGTCAATATTCTCACAAAACATCTGTTATTTTTATGTAATTGAAACTTAAAAATCATTAACTAATCAAGATTTGGTCACGTGATCGACAACGCTCCGTTACTGAGTGATGCTCTTGTGACGTCGCAGACTAAGAGTGAGACGAAGCACTTCGTGTGTTATACGAGCGGTAGCTGAAGTTAGTAGGTTTTTACTTACTTTCTGCAAACGGTTTAGCTATTTAGTGATGGAAAACGCAATTACAACTTGTAAGTAATGATGGAAAGTAGTTTTGTGAACGATGATAGTGGAAGCCTTGCGAAAGTTGACGCGTTAATGCTCCCCCCATTTAGCGCGGCGATATGTGCGATGAAGGACTTTCTTGTCCCAGCTCCCTGCAGCATCATTAAACTCGCTCAAAACCAAGGAATTGTAGAACTTCTACAAATCGGTCCGTATATTATAACTAGATTGTCAACTATCAGGCATGAGCTGCGACCGAAAGAACAATAAAATTATTCTCGGCAAAACTTAGTGCTGATTTACTCTATAGAAGACACTCAGCAAGGGGTAGGTAGCGAAGGAAGGACTGCAACGGTTGAGGCCTGAAAAAAAAAAGTTTGGCATGAAATGCGAAAATAACGTTAGCAAGAACCGATCGTAGCAATTTTTTCGACTGTGGGAGGTATTATATATAGCTTCAGATTGATCTTAGTTTGAGAAATGGTCAACAGAAGGTAAATGCATTTACTTTGCGAACAAACAATCCACACTTTTGGAAAGCTTTGCTAGTTGCGAAGATATGCATCATGCGCCCACAGTACAACGAAGCGTAGGACGATGATGATATACGAAAAGATACGAAGCGTGTACAACATGCAGGTGTCACGAACGTAAGGACTTTGATGTTTATGAGATGTTGTGCGGAACGCTAACCTGAGACTGCGTTTTGTTGGCAGGACACTTAGGATAATGTAACAGACCTACTAAGGAGACTGCCTACACTACCCTGGTCCGTCATCTTTTAGAATACTGCTGCGCGCCGTGGGATCCTTACCAGATAGGACTGACGGAGTACATCGAAAAAATTCAAATAAAGGCAGCACGTTTTGTATTATCGCGAAATATGGGTGATAATGTCACAGAAATGATACAGGATTCGGGCTGGACATCATTAAAAGAAAGGCGTTTTTCGCTGCGACGTGTGTAGACACATTTAAAGAAAAATATAGCATTCATTCGGTGAACATCATATTGCTGACAACACCATTGCCCCGTAACTGCCCACCTTGCACCCCGTCGACCGCTCTCACATCCCTCTCCACCCCACAGAAAATGGAAAAAGTGACCTCTTAGTGGACGTGACATTAAACCCTAATATTTCTTCCTTCTTTAATACGAGATATTGATGAACATTAGTGTTCTTTCGGACAGATTTCTGCAACTTTTTTTCAGCCACAATAATTACTCTGGGTTCCCTCTGGGCAGAGTTGCGCCACAGTTTTCCGAATCCGGCTACGGAGACAGGTTGATGACTCTTGAGAGCGAGGAGGCGTTGCTAGGCGTATGGACCACGCGTCGAGCGTCCGTGCGAGGCGGCGCAGGGAGCAGCCGGCGTGTGTCAACGGCGCCGGCGACGGACGCGTCGCAGAAGACACGCCCGGCCTCCGCTCCCCGCTTTCCGCTGCCACTCAAACGCCAAGTGGGCACGTCGCAGGCGCGACGACGCGGGAACACCTCCGATACTGCTGCCGCCGCGAGGGACGCTCATCACTTCCTTGACATGCAGCGCGCGCTCCTAGGCTAGTGTTTTACACGTGCTGCTGATCTTATTTTCTTGTGGGTACTAGCGTCGGAATGTTTTTAATTACGTATTTTGGCTTGGGATGGCAAAAACTAATTAGCCAACAATATTTACAAGACTGTTCTTATTAACGTAATTGCAATTTCCGAGGCAGAACCTTGAAAAGAGTTCGATGTGCAATGTAAGTTCTGAATACACTACAGGCCATTAAAAATTGCTACACCACGAAGATGACGTGCTAAAGACGCGAAATTTAACCGACAGGAAGAAGATGCTGTGATATGCAAATGATTAGCTTTTCAGAGCATTCAACAAGGTTGGCGCCGGTGGCGACACCTATAACGTGCTGACATGAAGAAAGTTTCCAACCCATTTCTCATACACAAAAAAGAGTTGACCGGCGTTGCCTGGTGAAACGTTGTTGTGATGCCTCTTGTAAGGGGAGAAATGCGTGCCATTACGACTCTGATAAAGGTCGGATTGTAGCCTATCGCGATTGCGGTTTATCGTACCGCGACGTTGCTGCTCGCGTTGGTCGATATCCAATGACTGTAAGTAGAATATGGAATCGTTGGGTTCAGGAGGGTAATACGGAAAGCCATGCTGGATCCCAATGGCCTCGTATCACTAGCAGTCGAGATGACAGGCATCTTATCCGCATCGCTGTAACGGATCATACAGCCATGTCTCGATCCCTGAGTTGACAGATGGGGACGTTTGCAAGGCAACAACCATCTGCACGAACAGTTGGACGACGTTTGCAGCACCATGGACTATCAGCTCGGAGACCACGGCTGCGGTTACCCTTGACGCTGCATCACAGACAGGAGCGCCTGCGATGGTGTAGTGAACGACGAACCTGGGTGCACGAATGGCTGAACGTCATTTTTTCGGATGAGTCCAGGTTCTGTTTACAGCATCATGACGGACGCATTCGTGTTTGGCGACATCGCGGTGAAGGCACATTGGAAGCGTGTATTCATGATCACCATACTGGCGTATCACCCGGCGTGATAGTATTGGTTGCCATTGGTTACACATCTCGGTCACCTCTTGCTCGCATTGACGACATTTTGAAGAGTGGACGTTTACATTTCAGATGTGTTAGGACCCGTGGCTCTACCCTTCATTCGATCGCTGCGAAACGCTACATTTCAGCAGGATAATACACGACCGCACGTTGCAGGCCCTGTACCGGCCTTTCTGGATACAGAAAATGTTCGACTGCTGCCCGGCCAGCACATTCTCTAGACCTCTCACCAACTCAAAACGTCTGGTCAATGGTGGCCGACCAACTGGCTCGTCACAATACGCCAGTCACTACTCTCGATGAACTGTGGTATTGTGTTGAATCTGCATGGGCAGCTGTACCTGTACACGCCTTCCAAGTTCTGTTTGACTCAATGCCCAGGCGTATCAAGGGCGTTATTATGGCCAGAGGTGGTTGTTCCGGGTACTGGTTTCTCAGGATCTATGCACCCCAATTGCGTGAAAATGTAATCACATGTCAGTTCCAGTATAATATATTTGTCCAATGAATACCCGTTTATCATCCGCATTTCTTCTTGGTGTAGCAATTTTAATGGCCAGTAGTGTATTAACAACGTGTTTGTGATGTAACCGCTGCCTTGCGTATCAGAAATGCAGCCACGAGTCGGCTATCCAGGGCTGGACAAGTGTCGCTCCTGCGAAAGGCCCCCGGCGGCCGGCAGCGTACGCGGAAGCGCGTGGCGAGGACAAGGGCGAGGTGTCAGATGTCGCCGGTAGAAAGCCGCCTGGCTGGCTTTCCTCTTCTCTTATGTTTCATCAAGGAGGCGGCACGTCGCCGTGTCATCGTCTCCTCTGCGCCGGGTAACAGTCAAACAGCCTCAATACGGCACCAAATCAAGTGTGAACTGCAAATCGTTCGAAGAAGGAAATTTCCAATCCTACATGACGAAACCTACCCGGAAATCTTCCACACAGGAAGAATACTCCGAAAGAAATCCACTGTCAAAATTTCAGCTTCTGAGGCGTACTGCACACACACATATATATATATTAAATGTTAATCCTACTCCTTTTCGCCGCACGGAAAACCGCTTATACCAGCCTTTTCCATGGCTCTTCTCCTGGTGCGTGGTTCGGCGAGTAAGCAGAAACAACCGTGACAAGAGGACGTAGCGCCCGGTAACGCGAAATCCAAAGGAAGCACACGTGAATTTGCAGCATTTAAACTGTGGTATCGATAGCTACGATGCCACGGCGTAAGCACAAGTTCTAAAGTTGGCACTGCGACAGACACCGACGACAGCGCACGCTAGCCGGAGCGGGAGAGCTCTACGAGCTCCGCTCCATGTTCTGCCCATTTCATCAAGAGCAGACAGCCGGGACAAATCGCACATCATTGCAGAGTTATGTATTCTTCTTGCTAGAGTAAAGGTGATTTAAATTCATACTGCAGTACCGACGTGTTTTACCTCACCTGCTCCTACTCGCTTCCTTCATGCGGCCAACCTTTCAGTTTTAAGGATCAGACCCACGCGCCGCCTTCCAGGCGGGATACGAAATAAACCATACCAAAAATGTCTCACTTCACTTATTTTTTGAATAACTTGAAGTTCATATCAAACTGTTTGCACATGTAATCGTTACACTAGTGACATGCAGAAGAAAGAAAATCATCACAGTATGATTTTACATTACAGACGATTTCCATAAGTTGGGACTTTAATTTGTTGACATTAAATGATTTATAACAATTCCTGTAGCACAGTTCTTTTGATAATATCTGAATATTTATTTCAGTACCAATGCAACAGCTCTTGTTTATTCTCTGCAGTCACCAAGAAAATGCGAAGTGTCTATTGGTTGACGAAAACAAACTTTTACCTTACACCAGGCACAGCTGAAAAAACTTAATGCATTGAGGCAATTCACAGTAAGTACTAATTTTATTTAGACGAAACTGAGATGGACTAAGAAATGGTCGTGGATGTTGTTCTTCATATTACGCTGCGTACCACGCGATCTTGATCAAATTCGGAAAATGTGATGGTGCAAACAGGCAATGCAGAAAACACTGACGATTAAAAATACTGTTCAGCTGCTTAAACTGTAATGACAATGGACTATATGAAATTATGCTGGGCAACAATTTTCTGAAAAATGCTTTATACTGTTGAAAAAATTTCTTGTCGAGGGGGTGAATCACATCATTAGTTCCGGATGGAATTCGAATTATATCAATAGCCTTTTCGTCGACCTCCTAAAGAGGTCTAGGCCAAGAGTCCAGCAAAAGTAACGAAATATTTTCTGCGAAAGGTAAGAATACTTTTCGAATGTAACATTAAAAATTATTCTCTCCCATTTTTCACAATATGCTTCGTCGATTACAAGTAAACAATCTTTATTCAGTTTTGATCCTAATTTTCCTTGAGATTACTGAAGACAGCTGTGAAGCTGCGGAAACAGTAATTCACTGATACTTATTACAGGTATTGTTGTATACGAATGTGTTATTGCATTCATCAACCGCAAAAGTGACTCTGTTTTTTTTTGTTCGCTCTAAATGATGAAGTGAGGTTTGTATGAAACCTGGCTGATTGGCTTTATCACGTTTATCTGAGGTAAACTTCCTAACTTCCCAGCTTTCTTTTCCGTATAATTTCATGAATCTGTTAAACCTATTCAAAGAAGTCTGGAAATCAGTAATGTTCATCTCACTTGCAAGTCAGAGCGCCCTGTCTCTCAGATCTCCCTTGGTGCAATGACTCTCGAGAGCAGTCCTAATCTTTCGAATAGTTTTCCTTTTACAATTTTGTGAGTCTTATTTTGACACTATTTCGTACTTCTATTTTTACAATTCATGATCAGATTTTACGAAACGAAAGAGGATTTGCACACTGCGTTTAAGCGTTTTTCTCCTCCTACGTTTAACCAAAAAATCTGCAGCCTTTTCTCTCTCACGGAAAGCTATTACTGCATATGTTTTCTTTGAGCCTGGAAGGTACTCTGTTTTTGTTCTGATCTTTGATTAGCACAACTCAATGAATTGTCAGAGTTATTTCCTGTTTCTTCTGATGTTCCACAATTTCTAACAAAATGTCGACATCATTGTCAAATAAATTAACTAATAAATACCACATATGTAGGTATTCGGGAGAAGTATGTGATTTCGACTGCGTACGACATTCTTAATATTTCATCTTTGCAAGGTTGAAAGCATTAATTGGATTCGACATTACTGTGAGACTCTGGAGCCTGCACAATGACAGATACCAAGAAATCACAAAGAAAATTAATTCAGTTTAATCTCCATTGTTAACACTTAGCGACACCGCCAAGGCAACTACTAATTATTATGGATATTAAACGAGTTGAAATTTCGAGCAATCTGTGACTGTGAACAACTGTGTCAGAGAAACTATTAACGGAAATCAAAACTCTCTTTACAAATTACGATCGAGCTGTGCCGCGTTATGTGTTTACTGACGTGCCGTCAACCAACGATGTATGCCCACCGTGTTGCTAATATGCTCTTTGCCAGAGATCCGGCAACCAATTTGGCAAATTTCGACATTTAAAAAAAAATGCTTGCAGTTCGGCGTAGCAGCTAAAATTTTGGCGTTGTCCTTGAGGGTATTTTTGTTTCTGTCGTTGCAACTACAAAAATGCGTGATTTTTTACACCAGACGCGTTTCGCTTTATTGAGGTAAAGCATCATCAGTGGTCTGTAATTAAGTTATATACATTTTGATTTGTTTGTGTTTAATTCAGTGTATTTCGTCTCGTACAAAAAATTCAGGGCAGGTTTCGACATGTCAGATTGGACAGTTCCCTTGTAAGAGTTGTTTTAGGAGTGAAGTTAGTGATGAACGTGAAGCAGACCCAGTTGATCCTATATAATGACTGTGGAACAACTGTTTCACGTTTTATGTGAGAGACCACTTTCAGACAACGTTGCTAGCCAGTGTCTCTGTTATTTAAAACACGTACTAAGGAAAGAAACGAAAAAATAAGGCGTTTCAGTCTCAACTTTAAATTCCTTAATGAATAGAATTTTTGTACTCCAGGTTTCCGGGTGAGTGTGGAGGGGGAATAGGAGCAAGTGCTGCCTCTTTCCCTACTACTCCACCGCTCTTTGCGGACGCCTATGCTATAGCACACCGTAAGCCAGGTGCGAATAAAAGTTACACGAAACTTCAACTGAAGTGGCTCGCTGATAACTCTCAGACAGGATGGCAGTGTTACATTTGTTGAGGACGTACTTGATGGAGGTACTAAATAGCAGCGTCCCACTGGTGTATTGCTGGAGGGACCAATGCAACCTGTATGCTCTCAAATGCCAGCTAGTTTAATCCAGTAAGCCCCCACGACTTTCTACGCCTCGTTTTGTTGCCCTTCATGGCAAACCGTAATGTGTTTACATTTCAGCAAGATAATGCCTTCCCGCACGCGGCGAGATTTCTACTTGTTGTCTTAGTGCTTGCCAAACCAGCAATGTCGCCGGACCTCTCTCCAATCGAGAGCGTTTGGAGCAGTATGGGCAGTGTCCTCCAACCAGCTCTGGATTTTGAAGATCTAACGCTCCACTTGAACAGGATATCCCTCAGGAGGACATCTAAGAACTCACTCAATGCCAAACGGAATAACTGATCGCGTAAGGACTATAACTGGACCAGCGGGTTACAGACTTGCTCAATTTGTGAAGCTCGTTCTCTTGAACAAATCATCCGATTTTTCTGAAATTATATTAATTTGCTTGTATGTGCATTGAAAGATTGCTACGCTGAGTCACAGCGCCAGAGATTGCGTCAAAGATTATTATTCCGCCGCCTCCACTGGCGGTAGTAGTTCAGAGGGTGTCGAGAGCAGTCGTTGTTCTGTTGGGTGAGAGAGTAGACGATCTGAGTGTTGACTGAAATGTTGTACTGTTCGGTTGGTGTAATGTATAGATGGAAGATGATGCAATTGGCAGAATATATTTGAGAAGGGCTTTTGATTTATGATTCTGATGTAGTGGAATATTTTCGTCAATATACACTCCTGGAAATTGAAATAAGAACACCGTGAATTCATTGTCCCAGGAACGGGAAACTTTATTGACACATTCCTGGGGTCAGATACATCACATGATCACACTGACAGAACCACACGCACATAGACACAGGCAACAGAGCATGCACAATGTCGGCACTAGTACAGTGTATATCCACCTTTCCCAGCAATGCAGGCTGCTATTCTCCCATGGAGACGATCGTAGAGATGCTGGATGTAGTCCTGTGAAACGGCTTGCCGTGCCATTTCCACCTGGCGCCTCAGTTGGACCAGCGTTCGTGCTGGACGTGCAGACCGCGTGAGACGACGCTTCATCCAGTCCAAAACATGCTCAATGGGGGACAGATCCGGAGATCTTGCTGGCCAGGGTAGTTGACTTACACCTTCTAGAGCACGTTGGGTGGCACTGGATACATGCAGACGTGCATTGTCCTGTTGGAACAGCAATTTCCCTTGCCGGTCTACGAATGGCAGAACGATGGGTTCGATGACGGTTTGGATGTACCGTGCACTATTCAGTGTCCCCTCGACGATCACCAGAGGTGTACGGCCAGTGTAGGAGATCGCTCCCCACACCATGATGCCGGGTGTTGGCCCTGTGTGCCTCAGTCGTATGCAGTCCTGATAGTGGCGCTCACCTGCACGGCGCCAAACACGCATACCACCATCATTGGCACCAAGGCAGAAACGACTCTCATCGCTGAAGACGACACGTCTCCATTCGTCCCTCCATTCACGCCTGTCGCGACACCACTGGAGGCGGGCTGCACGATGTTGGGGCGTGTGCGAAAGACGGCTTAACGGTGTGCGGGACCGTAGCCCAGCTTCATGGAGACGGTTGCGAATGGTCCTCGCCGATACCCCAAGAGCAACAGTTTCCCTAATTTGCTGAGAAGTGGCGGTGCGGTCCCCTAAGGCACTGCGTAGGATCCTACGGTCTTGGCGTGCATCCGTGCGTCGCTGCGGTCCGGTCCCAGGTCGACGGGCACGTGCACCTTCCGCCGACCACTGGCGACAACATCGATGTACTGTGGAGACCTCACGCCCCACGTGTTGAGCAATTCGGCGGTACGTCCACCCGGCCTCCCGCATGCCCACTATACGCCCTCGCTCAAAGTCCGTCAACTGCACATACGGTTCACGTCCACGCTGTCGCGGCATGCTACCAGTGTTAAAGACTGCGATGGAGCTCCGTATGCCACGGCAAACTGGCTGACACTGACGGCGGCGGTGCACAAATGCTGCGCAGCTAGCGCCATTCGACGGCCAACACCGCGGTTCCTGGTGTGTCCGCTGTGCCGTGCGTGTGATCATTGCTTGTACAGCCCTCTCGCAGTGTCCGGAGCAAGTATGGTGGGTCTGACACACCGGTGTCAATGTGTTCTTTTTTCCATTTCCAGGAGTGTATATTGGGGTAAAAAGGTTTACAGTTTTCTTTAATAACAATTCCTCTTGCTCACAGGTACAGTGAACAAAGCATCTGGCTCGTGTTCATTTATTAGACTTGTAATTCTGGTTTTTATGTGCAATAATAGTATTTCTAGTTTTTCAGTTAGTTCATTGTAAATGGTGTTTAAAATATTTTGTCGTATTGAGAAAGAACCGAGCCAGATACATGTACGTTGAGTCACACTACCACACCCAGAACAGTTACACTTGTTCTTTGTTGTTTCGTAGCTTTTAAAGTTGCAGGGGACTTAATTAATCCATTGTGTTAATGGAAATTCCTTGTCATTCTTTATTTTTATTTTATGCAGTGAGATTGCGTGCTAATAATAGTCAGGGTCAACTGGTTAAGAGACTTCGTAACTTGTCACACATCTAGTAAAATTATTGCATTTATTCATTAACATTAGTCTTTTCTTTTTAATTAAGCCCGCATGCAACATGTATATCAGGTCTACCGATTTTCGTCCCATTCCGATAATTCCTCGCTGGTGCGTCTCTTTTTCCTTTTTCCTTGCGCTAGAGTGTATTTCACTGAATCGATATGGATGTGTTTAGTTTCCTACATAAACTGATGATGGCATGTATATTCCAAAATCGATTATGTACGTCATATAAATAAGTCTCGGCAAAATCGTAATCTTTCGAGTAACGCATACATTGCGACTGTATGCCTTCGAGATGCCTTTTTCATCTACCGTGGAGAGATTAAAATTGCACTGGAAGTCTAGATGCTACGATTTCGATTTAACCGTTTCTAGACGCCATTACTAGAATCGTCCGTGACGGAGGGTAATATACTGTCTCCGAGGCGCGTTACCGTGAGGGAAGTGCGGATTTACGACGGTGCGAGCTTGAAAAACTGGCGTTAATTTTCATCCGAAAGTTTTGTCGCTGCCGGGGAGATTTATGTCGTTGTTGCCATATGACCAGTAAACGAGTTTGTTGCTGAAACCAGGCTTCACCGCAACGTCCTCACGTTTCTCGTTTCTTTGCTCGCGGCGCGCCTGTAAATTCCAAAATATCTCTTTCGGAGAGTCACATAAACAGGCGGAGTACGCCAGCGGCGTCTCCGCCGCGGACTGCGCAGTAAAACACGCGCGAGCAGCCCAGAATACCCGCGCCGCGCGCCGTGTGAATGACGGTCGCCGCGCTGCGCCGCTATCGCCTCGGCGCGTCACCGCCGACCGGCCGGTATTTACGCACTACGGAGTTAAAAAGGCGCAACCTCTGGCCCGCGGCCAGCGGCCGCGCGCTCCCTATCTGCCGACGCAAACATTTTTATCGGCCCGCTGCTCGGTGAATGGACACGCCGCCTGCCGCTCTAGACGGCCGGAGGTCCCCTGCGGTAGGTCAGGGCTCGGTCGCGCCACCACCCACCGGCCAATAGCGAGCTGTGCGAACGGAGAGTACAGCATGTGCGAGCACTCATACCAGTGATGATGATCTTGGTGCAAAGGTTTGGGTGCACGGCAGCGAGGTATCTTCTGAGACGGGTGTGAAAAACAGTGGAACAAAATATTAGCAATTACTATATACAGGATGTTATAAAAAGGATACATTCCTCACACACAAAGAAAGAAAATATGTTATGTGGACATGTGTCCGGAAACGCTTCCATGTTAGAGCGCATTTTATTACTTCTCTTCAAATCACATTAATCATGAAATGGAAACACACAGCAACAGAACGTACCAGCGTGACTTCAAACAATTTGTTACAGGAAATGTTCAAATGTGTTCCGTTAGCGAGGATACATGCATCCACCCTCCGTCGCATGGAATCCCTGATGGGCTGATGCAGCCCTGGAGAATGGCGTATTGTATCACAGCCGTCCACAATACAAGCACGAAGAGTCTCTACATTTGGTACCGGGGTTGCGTAGACAAGAGCTTTCAAATGCCCCCATAAATGAAAGTCAAGAGGGTTGAAGTCAGGAAAGCGTGGAGGCCATGGAATTGGTCCGCCTCTACCTACCCATCGGTCACTGAATCTGTTGTTGAGAAGCGTACGAACACTTCGACTGAAATATGCAGGAGCTCCATCGTGCATGAACCACATGTTGTGTCGTTCCTGTAAAGGCACATGTTCTAACAGCACCGGTAGAGTATCCCGTATGAAATCATGATAACGTGCTTCATTGAGTGTAGGTGGAAGAACATGGGGCCCAATCAAGACATCTCCAACAATGCCTGCCCAAACGTTCACAGAAAATCTGTGTTGATGACGTGATTGCACAATTGCTTGCGGATTCTCGTCAACCCACACATGTTGATTGTGAAAATTTACAATTTGATAACGTTGGAATGAAGCTTCATCCGTAAAGAGAACATTTGCACTGAAATGAGGATTGACACATTGTTGGATGAACCATTCGCAGAAGTGTACCCGTGGAGGCCAATCAGCTGCCGAAAGTGCCTGCACACGCTGTACATGGTATGGAAACAACTGGTTCTCCCGTAGCACTCCCCATACGGTGATGTGGTCAACGTTACCTTGTACAGCAGCAACTTCTCTGACGCTGACATTAAGGTTATCGTCAATTGCCTCGTCCATTGCAGGTGTCCTCGTCGTTCTAGGTCTTCACCAGTCGAGAGTCATAGGCTGGAATGTTCCGTGCTCCCTAAGACGCCGATCAATTGCTTCGAACGTCTTCCTGTCGGGACATCTTCGTTCTGGAAATCTGTCTCGATACAAGCGTACCGCGCCACGGCTATTGCCCCGTGCTAACCTATACATCAAATGGGTATCTGCCAATTCCGCATTTGTAAGCATTGCATTGACTGCAAAACCACGTTCGTGATGAACACTAACCTGTTGATGCTACGTACTGATGTGCTTGCTGCTAGTACTGTAGAGCAATGAGTCGCATGTCAACACAAGCACCGAAGTCAACATTACCTTCCTTCAAATGGGCCAACTGGCGGTGAATCGAGGAAGTACAGTACATACTGACGAAACTAAAATGAGCTCTAACATGGAAATTAAGCGTTTCCGGACACATGTCCACATAACGTCTTTTCTTTATTTGCGTGTGAGGAATGTTTCCTGAAAGTTTGGCCGGACCTTTTTGTAACACCCTCCGTAAATGCCACTACAAAATTTATATGCACACACACACACACACACATATATATGCGCGTACGAAGTTTGTAACAAAATTGTGTGGCACAAATTGCAGGACACATTGAAACATCCCCTTAGAAAAATTAGTGAATTACTGTCCTGGTAAACCTATTACGTTATTTGATTTTCAAACAGCTGAGCATAACTGAACGTAGTCAGACATTTCTCTGTTTACTCATTCTGATCAACACTAAACTGACACACAATATTTTTAGCTCAACGCAATCTGACTTTCAATAGTCCCTACAAAACAATGGCCCTGACTAACAATAACCTACACCTTTCATGAATCACTAACCTCACAAAAATCTTCGTTACTCGAACTACTGCAATACAGCGAGCGCCAATACTTCCATATAAATAAAAGATTCTAACTACTGAAGGCACTAACTACTGACAGGCATAGTTAGCAAGTGAAAGATTTTGATAGAGAACAAAGAATGTACGAGGGGAGACCCAAGAATACCTGGAATTTCTTTCTAGAAAGCATGTACTTCATTGTTTGGAAATACAACCTTAGTCTCCTTCGAAGTACTCTCCATTGGCATTAATACACTTGTCCAAACGTGCATTCCAGTGTTTGAAGTACCTTTTAAATTCGTCCTCTTTGATACCTGCTAGCACTTTCGTGACATTGCGTTTTACGTCTTCCAAATCCCTTCATGCTGGCGACATGGATGCACCATCGCTCGGAGGATGGCATTCACATATCGCACAGCCGGTACGGCGCGTTCCATGACCACCAGCGGCGCACGTCGGCCCCACATAATACCACGCCAAAACAGCACTTTGCTGCACTCGCTAGACAGTGTGTCTAAGGCGTTCAGACTGACTGGGTTGCCTCCAAACACGTCTCCGACGATTGTCTGGTTGAAGGCATATACGACACTCATCGGCGAAGAGAACGTGATGCCAATCCTGAGTGGTGCATTGGGCATTTCGGTGGGCCCATCTGTACCGCGCTGCATGGTGTCGTGGTTACAAGGATGGATCTCGCCATGGACGTCGGGAGTGAAGTTGCGCATCATGCAGCATATTGCGCTCAGTTTAAGTCGTAACACGACTGCCTGCGGCTGCACGAAAAGCATTATTCAACATGGTGGCCCTGCTGTCAGGGTTCCTCCGAGCCATAATCCGTAGGTAGCGGCCATCCACTGCAGTAGTATCCCTTGGGCGGCCTGAGCGAGGCATGTCATCAACAGTTTCTGTATCTCCTCAACAAGGCTTTGGTTTACTCCGAGACGCCTGGACACTTCCCTTGTTGAGAGCTTCCTGGGACAAAGTAACAATGCGGACGCGATCGAACCGCTGTAATGACCTTCTAGGCATTGTTGAAGCGCAGACAACACGAGTCGTGTATCTCTTTCCTGTTGGGATGACTGGAACTGATCGACTGTTGGACCCCTTTCGTCTAACAGGCACTGCTCATGCATGGCTGTTTACGTCTTCGGGCGGATTTAGTGACATCTCTGAACAGTCAAAGGGACTGTGTCTGTGAAACAATATCCATAGTCAACGTCTATTTTCAGGAGTTCTGGGAACAGGGGTGATACAAAGCATTTTTTTAAATGTATGTATGTACCCTTCATTGCTAGTCTGCCACCTCCCGTCTCTGAGTGGTTGTTGAAGGTTGATGTCGAAGATAGGCAGTCGTCACATTAATGTGACTCGGACCGTCTGGATCACTTATGGGGAACAACTTTTGTAAGAGACAGTATCTTCGCTGACTGTTCCCGGTGATGCTGCGAGTCCTATTATTGAATTCGCCTGCCCTGGGACGACGAGATTTCACCTAACTACCAGGATTTACTAGCCAGTTGTGCTACAGCTGCATGCTACCTGCATCAGTAAATTGATGGAGGGATTTTCAACAAGATAACCTTCGGAACGAATGTCTCTAAACGGAGAGAGGTATTTTAGAAGCGAATCAGGATCTCGGCCTATCCCTCATTGTGCGATTAAAGGTAACATACATTGTAAACGTACGTCACAGTGTGTATATGCCGTGCCATCTCTCAGGAGCATAAATAGTAGTAAAAGACGCCAAACATTTTGTCTCTAGCTAAGTTTGTTAGTCATGACGTGATCTGGATTTTTGATGCAAAGACTTTGAAAACCTATCTGGTCAAAAGTATCCGGACACCTATTAGTGGACATTAGAGATGTGTCCACCCTTCGCCTTTGTGAGGGCTTGAGATTTGCTGGGGACACTTTCAGTGATATTTCTGAGTATCTGTGGAGGAAGAGCAGCCCATTCTTCCTTAAGAGAGGGTAGTGATACTGGACATTGGTGTCTGGAGCTAAGCCGACGTTCTGACTCTTCCGAATGACTGGCATCTGGTCGGGACTCTGGGCAGACCACCCCTTTCAGGAATGTTATTGTCTACACTCCATTGTCTCCTCGATACTGTATTATGTCAAGGTGTGTAGTTATGCTGATACCAATAATCATCGTCTCCGTCTCTCTACTATCTGCAGTACACGGTGCCGTAGAATGTGTTTATAAGCTTCCGCATTTAGCGTTTCCTTAAGCGCAGTAAGGGAACACCACTGTAACCACGAAAAATGCGCCCCCCTCCCCCGCCCTACCATAGCACCACACCACACTGTTCGTATTGCACATGATGGCAGTCAGTGTTCCGCCAGGCATTCAGCAAACCCTTCCATCGGATGCCCACAGGGTGCCGTGTCCCGTAAGACATCACTCCATTATTTTCAGTCATCCTGTGGTGTCACCGCCAGACACAACACTTGCTAGGTGGTAGCCTCTAAATCTGCCGCGGTCCGTTAGTATACGTCGGGCCCGCGTGTGCCACTATCAGTGATTGCAGACCGAGCGCCACCACACGGCAGGTCTAGTCTAGAGAGACTCCCTAGCACTTGCCCCAGTTGGACAGCCGACTTTGCTAGCAATGGTTCACTGTCTACATACGCTCTCATTTGCACAGACGACAGTTTAGCATAGCCTTCAGCTACGTCATTTGCCACGACCTAGCCAGGCGCCATATCAGTCACTATAATTACTTCAAGAATGTATTCTGAACAGATAATATTGTAAATCACGTGCCGTCAAGAGCGACGTTCATCATTAAAGGATTAAAGTTAAGTATGAAACTAATTACGTCCGCTTTCTGAATTCTTATTCCTTGTCATGTCCCAGACCTCAAGTCAGTGTGGTTCTTCCCTCCTCACGCCAGCCTGCGCGAGCTAAAACGCGTGCACTTCGGCCTCCACTCGTAACATGGTGTTGGCTCTTCTGCTAACACAAAACATCCACTGTCAAGTTACGTCGCTCTTTACACCATCTCAAGCGTCAATTACCACTGACAACAGAGATGTGTGGCTTTGAGGACCTCTTCGACTCTTCTTTGGAACTCACGAATGCCTCTTTCATGTGGCATTATACAACTTTTGTACAACCATTCTGCACTATGCTCGCCGGTCCCTATCTGACGGTACAAGAAGTCAGCTTGGTTTTGGTTTAGCTGTGGTCGTTTCCTCGCATTTCCTCTCCACAAAAACATCGTCAACAGCCGACTTGGACAGCTTTAGAAGGTTGGTTGGTTGGTTTATAGGATTGAAGGGACCAGACTGCTAGGGCCATCGGTCGCAGCCTTAGAAGGACTGAAATGCTGCTCAGGTGACATTCAACGACTAGTCCACAGCCCGCATCCCGTGGTCATGCGGTAGCGTTCTCGCTTCCCACGCCCGGGTTCCCGGGTTCGATTCCCGGCGGGATCAGGGATTTTCTCTGCCTCGTGATGGCTGGGTGTTGTGTGATGTCCTTAGGTTAGTTGGGTTTAAGTAGTTGTAAGTTTTAGGGGAATGATGACCACAGATGTTGTCCCATAGTGCTCAGAGCCATTTGAGTCATTTGAACTAGTCCCCACTTGAAGCAGTCTGCCCTTCTGACTGCCATGTTCTGCTGTCACTGCTTCTCCACTGACAACACAATACTCTCCTCCTCATTTTATACTGGCGAGTCCAACTCCCGTGACATCTAGTGGTCAATTCTGCATTACATAGCTACTGATACTTCCGATCCGATAGTGTACATTTTGTGGTCTTCACCTCAAAGACTAGTTTCATGCAGCTCTCCACACTATCTTGTGCAAGTGGTTTCATCTCTGAATAGTCACTGTAATCTACATCAATTTCAACCTTCTATCTGCTTTTATTCCTTGGTAGCCCTCCCCCAGTCACTTCCCTCCATTACCGAACTGACTAATTTTTGATATCTCATCATCTGTCGTATCATCCTCTCCCCGCTTTCAGTTGACTTCTGACACATTTCTTTTCCCCCTCCAGGTCGATACAGTACTTCCTCACAAGTTACTCGGTCTAGTCATCTAATGTTCCCCTTCTGTAGCACCACATTTCATAAGCTTCTTTTCTCCTACTCTCTGAACTACTGATCGTCCATGCTTCATTTCCGCCCAAGGCTGAACTCCTGTAGTTCCTAACGAATTTCTACGAAGCGTTAACAAATTCCGCTTTTTCAGAACTGCTTTTCTTGCTATAACCTGTCTGCATTTTATATCCTCTCTGCTTCGGCCATCATCAGCTATTTTTCTGGCAAAACAGCAAAAATCATTTACTACTTTTAGTGTTTTATTTTCTCGTGCAATTCTTTCAGTATCGCCTGATTTGAAACGGTTACCGTCACCCTTCTCCCATTTCTTTTACTTTTTTTGATGACCATCTTATAATACCTTTCCAAGACAGTTCATAAAGCTTGAACTACAATCCAGACACTATACCTAATTATAAAATATTTACCGTAGTGTCATCAACTAAACATATAATATATCTGCACATAACTTTGTTTCTGCCCTCTACCCACATCATAAAATACACTCAGTTAATATGTGACGTGTAGTGTTTTGGATTCCCCAAGTACCACAGAACTGGGATGTGGAGGGGGTGGGAGGAGCGAAGAGGTTATTTTCGCCGGAGAGCTAAGTTATATATTAGAGGACACTGCATTATTTAGATACGGGACACGGTCATTTAATCCTGCCAGAGTGACCAGTGAAATCCGTCTGTGTAAGAACGGCTTGTTGTGGTGGATACGGAAACTAATATCGACTATTTTGGATTTTCCCCCCTTCACATCCGCGTCCTGGTGCTTTGGGTAGTAGCAATTTTTTCTACACAGTAAGTCATATACGTTCCAAATTCGGTTGAAATGCCTCTTGCATGTCGCTCCTTCCTTTCCCTACTACCAGATCCTACTCTGTGAATGGTAAGACTGTCCAAGGCCCGCAGTACGTTTATCAGCTTTTAGTGAAATTATTCCAAGTGTTGCAGAGTTGGGATTTACAAGTCGCCTGATCCTACTGCAGTCCTTGCCATAGGAATCATATTCCGTTGTGGCTCCCTTTAGTTACACCGGAAACCCCGAGAACTATGGATTAGACATTTTTACATGAAGTTCTTATCTCACCTTAAAGTGATGGTTCAAATGGCTCTAAGCACTGTGGGACTTAACGTCTGAGGTCATCAGTCCCCTACATTTAGAACTACTTAAACCTAACTAACCTAAAGACATCACACGAATCCATGCCCGAGGCAGGATTCGAACCTGCGACCGTAGGGTTGTCTTACCCTACGGTGTTTTTCTAGACAGCAAGCCATACTCGAACTAGTTTTGATTGAAACTCCTCCAGGCGTTACCACTTTCCTAGCGCCACCCGCAACCGATAGAAGTGCTAGTGGTGTTTCTACGATACCTGTGTCGTGGTACTACGTCATAAGTTTCTCAAAACTGGTTGTGATCCCTTTAGGGGCTCCACTGCTTTGCTGGAACACTCAGACACGCAGTTCACACACATCTAATCAAGTTGTGTTCATGGACTAGAGTTGGCTTTGCATTTTACGAAGAGCAGACTTGATTTGATATATCTTACAGCCGTCTTGTCTGAACACGAAGATTAGACGGTTTGTTTCGGCACCGACGTTCCTCGTCAGATGTGATTGCAACTATATGTATCAGAGTGTTCAGCACAGCTCTCGTTTGGACCGGTCGATGAAGCCTTTTGGGATAACCTGAGGAAGACAATAGAGGATATTGTCGAAAGCTTGGATGTTGATAGGGAATTAACGCGACAAGCGCACCTAGAACGGTTAAAACTATAACTGGCGAGCTCGTCATCGCAGTGTTATTTCGACCCGTCCACTATCTCAAGGAGGTGGCCATGAAGCCTAGGACAAGCGTACTTAGCTGTGGGGTGTTCCCTTTCTGTGTGTGGCAATACATCTCAAGGCTCCAGGCGGCGACACGTCGAACTGAACAATCTGGGAAGCAGCGACCCGTGACGGAGCTGCTCTCGGCTGGAAAAAACTAAAACGCAGTTCGCCCTGTCAACCGGCAGCGGCAGCCTTGTGGGGGATTGCGAAACACGTTCTCGAGCTCCGAGTGCGTCTGTTTCGTGATACTTACGCCACACGCCGATTTCTGCGCCCTTTATCTCCAGCCACTGACGTACGAGTGAATGACTTTGCGGCGTAGTTTTTAGAAGTAAACAGACGTGGAATCATCCTCGAAGTAATTCGCAGAATTTGACCCGGTCTTCGCCGCAGAACAAGAATGACTAGACGTCTTGCGTGTAACGTCATCCATGCGTTCGTTAAGTATTCGAGTAATATTCGGTAAAAGTAGTCTAGTACAAATGAAGACTTAGGCTACAAGATTGAGACAGGTTCCCCACCAAAAGTGCGAAGAAATAATGATGCATTTACAATTCATATTTTATTTTCTTTAAAAAAAATCTCATTGCGTGGGAATCTGTAATTCGCCGAAACATGGAAATAATAGAACAGAAAACATGCTAAGGAAGTCTGTCCACTGTCTCTGTGAAAGCGTATTTATTGGCCAACGCATATTTAGAACCAAACTTCAAGTCCTTTCGTGCTACTATCTTTTTCCACACAGTAAGTCATATTCGTTCCAAGTTCGTGCGTAATTGCTATAGCCATTCCAGAGTTACGCTTACATGTCACACTCTTCCTCTTCCAACCCCAGCCACTGCTCTGGGAGTGCCCTCGACGGATCTTCATTGTGATGTCAATGAGAGAGAAAGAAATGCGTATATTTTAATTTTGCTGCTTATTGTTTTTGCTTATTGACATTGCAACAAAGAACGTTCCTCATGTGAGGAACCGAGCGTTGCGGAACAAAATACACAACTGAGAAGATAGTAAACAGGTTTATGTTATTTCATATAATTCCATTGTCTTTAAAACCACATTATCACTTTCCAAGTTTTATCTGCCAGTTGATTATCATCGTGCCAGATCTATAACAAACTTTTATCCGCGAAAGAAGAATCATCATGCTTTCACTTGAGCTTTTACAATGGAAACAACAGGACCCAACGTCCCACGGAATTGTATCCATAGGGAATGTATAGGTAGTGAGTAGCTGAAGAAAATGGCTCTGAGCACTATGGGACTTGTAAGTAGGGTGTTTAGGTTTTTTTATTGGTAACGCCGCTGCCACGTAGCGCTCTGTATGAAAATCACTGGCTGTGCCGTGTGCAGTCTGTGGCTGGTTGGCATTGTTGTAATACTCGCCATTGTAGTGTTGGGCAGCGGCAGCTGGATGCTAACAGCGCGTAGCGTTGCGCAGTTGGAGGTGAGCCGCCAGCAGTGGTGGACGTGGGGAGAGAGATGGCGGAGTTTTGAAATTTGTAAGAATTGGTGTCATGAACTGCTATATATATTATGACTAGTGAGGTAAATACATTGTTTGTTCTGTATTAAAATCTTTCATTTGCTAACTATGCCTATCAGTAGTTAGTGCCTTCAGTAGTTTGAATCTTTTAGTTAGCTGGCAGTAGTGGCGCTCCCTGTATTGCAGTAGCTTGAGTAACGAAGATTTTTGTGAGGTAAGTGATTTGTGAAACGTATAGGTTAATGTTAGTCAGGGCCATTCTTTCGTAGGGATTTTAGGAAGTCAGATTGCGTTGCGCTAATAATATTGTGTGTCAGCTTAAGCACAGTCGTGTGTAATTTTTCTAAGGGGACGTTTCATAGACTTAACATCTATCGTCATCAGTCCCCTAGAACTACTTAAACCTAACTAACGGAAGGACATCACACAACATCCAGCCATCACGAGGCAGAGAAAATCCCTGACCCCGCCAGGAATCGAACCCGGGAACCCGGGCGTGGAAAGCGAGAACGCTACCACACGACCACGAGATGCGGGCAGTAGCTGAATAACTGGGCTGTCAACAACAGGTTACACTTGTGGTTTTAAACACATCTGCAATATGAGACATTTTTCGATATACCACTTGGCTGTGACTGTTCGCTTGAAGGTCAAAATACAAAGTTCAAGGTGAAAAATAAAGTAACCATTCGTTTTTTGTCAGAAATGAATTTTAGAACAGTGATTTGTCCAGCCTTTCACTTATACACCCACTTCTTCTCCCGTAACTTCAATGGCTCGCTTTAGCAATGAAAACTAATGTAGCAAGGTTATTAATACAATACTTTGCATTTTTGAGCGCTTATTTAGATCTCGAGCAACAATATGTCAAAGAGTGTGATATCCACAGAGTTATATCTGTGCAGCGCAGGCACATTGACAATCACTACCAAGACAGCTGCAATATCTCCGCACTGATTGGAAAAGATCTTCGAATTGCGCGGGCTGCATCACACCTTGTTGGTATTGAAATTCCTCAAGTAAGCGAAAATTACAGTTATTATGAGCAGTCGGCTGCAAAAATGCAACAAAATCCTCTTAATTCCGCAACATCCGAAGCGGCGCTGTCTTTGCAGCAGCAATTTCGCATTCGAGAGAGTCTACGTCCGTTATTCAGATTTAGGTTTGCACTAGTTTCGAAACATTAGACAAGAGTGCTGTCATGTTTCTTTGGAAAGACCGCAGACAATTTTTTGACAGTTCCTTGTCGAACCACGTCTTTACTCTCTTATTTATCGACGAAATGTTAGACAACAATATTTTCTTTCATTTCGTTACTCCGCTTAAACACTTGCTGCTTCCACTCTGTTGTTATGTGTTATGAAGTGAGTATTCGAAATGCTCAAGAGTTTAGCACAGTGATACGCAATCCACTTGGAAGGCAAGATAGGGAAGGTGCTCTTCACTAGAGACGAGAAGAGGCCAGCTTTAAACGACTCATTGATGAGAAGGTTGCCGTGCACTAGCTCAGCTGGTGTAATATTGGGGAACAAACTGATGGTGGCTTGATTTAGAAATTACCTCAATATTTTCCTGGTTTTGGTGAAATCACAGAATACCTAAATCGTGACGCCCGGAAGGTCGTTTGAAACACTCTACAAGTGTCGTAAGCACCACAAAACATGGATATTAGCTCTGGAGCTGAGGCAATTTTATATTATTCTGTGAACGTAATCCAGCCCTACCCAACGACCGAGCTACAGTTGTGTCCTGGAGCACACATGGCTCGCAGGCGGGGTATCTCTTAGAGCAGTGCAGCATCCCGCGTGTAGTGTAGTTGTGGCGTGTTTGGTAGGCGCAGCCCCGCGGTGTTGGCCAGCTGTGCGCACAGCGCTTATTCCGTCCGGGCTAACAGTTGTGAAACACGATATGCGCGCCGACACGCACGCACGCAGCCGTTACGCGCCCCGCCGCCGAGGGAATACCAAGCGAGCAGGCGGGGGGCGGCGGAGGCGGCGGCGGCGGCGGGGGCGGCTGCCGCCTCATTCACCAAACGTGGAAGCGGCTGCAGTAGAGGAAAACGGTGACACAAGTCTCTAATCCCTCAAGGCTGGTGTGGACCGGTTCATTGGCCTAGCATGTAGCGTTGTTGGTAACTGCAGGATTTCCGTGATATTCGGAGTCCCTCTTAAATTTTCACAGTTGGATGAATAGTTTCTTGTTGCAGCTAAATTTTAAATAGCGTGATCGATATGGAATGACCACGTTAAAAAAATGGGTCAGGTGCGAGTAGAGACCGCGGTCTGAGACCTACATACGAACTTAATTGTGTATATAGACAGTTGATGCATTCTGGAAATCGAAAATATCGACGATTTTTACCTGTTATCGCCATTGATACTGGCGAAATATAGGTTCTGGGCATTCCAAGACTTTCGAGATTGTATTAATTTAATGTCTAAAGTCGGATAACAAATGAAATATAAGATTTTACGTGTGATATAATAACAGATTTACAATTTTCTGATTTCTTCTACTTTGTTTATACTATGAAAGCTAACGTCTTGCTAAATGTCGTGATCCTAGGCTAACAAGAAGAATCCTCTAGATTTTGATGAGTAAGTATGCGAGTATCAAAATATATGACATAAATTCTGTCACTTGAGCCGTGTCACGCAGTTACGCAGGTTCTGTCATCGTTAATCGGATTTGGCGTGTTAATCTTTAAGGGGTGGCCAGATGTCCTTCCTGCCACCACTCCATATCCCCCGGGACGGAATTAGTGTACCCCAACTGGCCGCGGCGAGTGTAATCCATGGAATAGTGTGAATGTGTTCAGATGTCTGCCAGCCGTATAACTGAGGCGGAACATGGGGACCAGTCCGGTATTCACCTAGTGGGATGTGGAAAAACGCCTAAAAACCACACCAGGCTGGCCGGCATATCAGCCCTCGTCGTTAATCCGCTGGTTGGATTCGATCCGGGGCCGGCGCGCCTACCCGAGTCCAGGAAGCAGCGCGTTAGCGCTCTCGGCTACCCTGGCGGGTTCAAAATATGTGACATAAATGGCCGCACCTTTTGATTCCTTTGTCTGAGCAGCTTACATTCCTTACACAGGACATAAATTCCCAAAAAAAAAAAAAAAAAAAAAAAAAAAAAAAAAAAAAAAAAAAAAAAAAAAAAAAAAAAAAAAGCTCAGAGCACTATGGGACTTAACATCAAATTACAAATTACAAATTTTAGGATACGTTCTTTGGTTGTACTCTGAAACCTCTCTTTGTGCAAAATTTCATCATTATAGGTCAACAGGAGGTTCCCTGTAGCTCTTGATTAGAGAGCCTGTATAGAGAAAGAATGGCCAACGCCGTTACGGCAACCATCTTCCTGCCAAAGTTCGGGCGGAACGTTGGAACGGGCGATAGTGGAGTGCAAAGTCCGCGGAAATACCTCTGTCCCCGACACAAAAACATGAGATGAAATTGCGAGAAATACTCAAGCAAACGTTTATCGAATGACTGGATGCTTACTGGATCAATAATACACAGCCCTAGTAGTACAATTTCATACAGTGAATGTGGAAACTGTTCAGCAGCTTGGTATTTGTGTGTTGAAGCTCGTTTGGAAGCCAAATCACCGCAATAACAAAGACATTAACAACAAATACAGGACCTGTGGGATTTGTATTTCATCTCAAGTGCAAAACGTTAAAAATACAACGCAAATTACGTCTTTGAAAATAAAATCATAAGCAGTGTGCCATTTGTGACGCTTAAAACTGAAGACACGACAAAAAGTACTCACAAGACGTTCTCAGAGAATGAATGCTTCCCTCAATATAGGCTCTCTAGTTTTGATGAGTGAGTCTGCGAGTATCAAAATATGCGACGTAAATGGTCGTATCTTTCGACTGTATTGACTTAGAAGCTTCAGCTTTTTGAATCTCCAAGGAGTCGCAGACCTTAATAGGTGACATACATTTCAAGTTGATACGTCTTTCTTTTCCTGAGAAACAGGGTCTTAAACGTTGGGACAGACACACAGACAGACGGACAAGGAAGTGATCCTATAAAAAGTTCCGTTTCTACCGACTGAGGTATGGAAACTTAAAAAGACTTTATTAAAAAATGATCTAGAAGTATGATTGTAAAAGAATTATATGATAACGACATAGAGCAGCACGTGCTTTGTTAGCACAATATCTATATCCCTGTCTCTCCCAGCGTTACTTTTGATGACTTCGCAGTTCACACAGAAGGAATTTTGTTTCCTGGTCTAAATCCCCGGCATGCAAAAGAGTTGGAAAGGAATTCGCCTCATGTTATGATACGGTCTGTGATGTCACCACGAATCTGTTTGGACCACATTTTTTTGTTCGAAGAGTAGGTTACCTGAATGAATGCGTTGGAGAAGCCGTCAATACCTCACTTCTAATACAAGGGAATTATGGATTATTTGTGTTTAGAGAAGCACGGAGCTCCAGCACACTTTGATATTCAGATGTGTGAGTTCCTTCATGAACAGTGTCAGGCCTGCTGGACTGGATTTGGATCGGCAACATCTCCAACCCTATTGAATGGTCACCATAAATTCCGTACCTTACTGCATCAGGATACTTATTACGAGGAATAATCAAGTCCCATGTGTCTCAACATCGGTGCAAGACTGATAAAGAATTGGGGAAGCCTTTCGAAGCATAACTTCTTAGATGCTCCGCAAGAAGTCAAGGGCGATATGAAGCTGCAAAGATCGCTGCTTAAGGCGCTAATGGTATGTACAGACAGATACGCCGAGTACATAGTTTTTATGTATAAGTATTCTAATATACAATACACATAAAGTTTTGACCCAGGAGTACAGGGACTGCTAAGAAACATTCTACAGTGGAGAATCAGGATTCAGTTTCCCGAGTTAGTCTTTTGAGAGGGACAGTTTGTAATGAATGGAAGTACCACCTGAAAAGCTTACGTGCGCTACATTTCGTAGCAATCTTTCGTGATCTAAGGACGCTGAACTTTCCTCACTCCTCACAGACAAAGTGAGAATAAATATTGAGAGTACAATTTATCTTATGTATTGGCGGAGTCATCGGCAGTAAAAGGGGTAGAGAGCACACATGTAGTTAAGTAGGGCTCTTATTACATGCCTAAGGAGAAAATGCTGTATGTGGGGGAGAGGGGCACATAGCCACAATGAAATGAAACATGAAAAAACCAAGGAAATTGCAAATTAAGCGCATTAAGTAACGTCCGATGCAACAAAGTTTAAAGAATTTCTCGTAAATTACTTACGAAAGCGATGAAACCGCCTTGGGAACCAAGAAAAACAAAACTGACAACGTTACTTTAGTTTTTGGCACAATACTTGGCAACTCTGGGAACCATGCCCGCTGCTCTGCATGCAAGCTGATGACGCCAGCAGACTCAGGAACAGAATACCCTACTAGCTGCTCGTTCTGCTACGTTCACCAAAATTAACGTTGGACAGCAAGCACTCACACCGAAGAACTTAGTACACCAACGTTCTATTCACCCAAGTTCAGAGAGAAAGGAAACTGTAGAACTGCAGTTTATCACGATTTATGTGAGAGGTGATTGAAGGAGATGAAATAGACTCATTTTACACTGTGAAATAATATCACAGATATCTGCATGCGTCACGAGTTGGGTGCTGTAATGTGAACATTAAATTTACGTATGAAGAGATGCAACAAAAGTCGTGAGATAGCAGTATGCACATGTACAGATAGCGGTAGCATCGCGTGCACAAGATACAAAAGGGCTTTGCCCTGGTGGAGCTGTCATTTGTACTGAGGTGATTCGTGTGAAAAGGTTTCAGATGTGGTAATGACTGCAGAGTGGGAATTAACGACTTTGAAAGCGGAATGGTAGCTGGAGCTAGACGCATGGGAATTCCATTCCGGAAATCGTTATGGAATTCAATATTCCGAGATACACAGTGTCAAGAGTGGGCCGAGAATATCAAATTTAAGGCATTACCTCTCACTACGGACAACGCAGTGGCCGATGGCCTTCACTTAATGACCGAGAGTAGTGGCATACGCGTAGAGCTGTCAGTGCCAACATACAAGCAAAACTGCGTGTTAGGACCGCAGAAATCAAAGTGGGCTGCACGGCGAACGTATCCATAAGGACAGTGCTGCGAAATTTGGCGTAATGGGCTATGGTAGACGGTGACCGACGCACCTCCTTTGCTCCTTTGGATAAAAGCACGACATGGCCTGCAGCCTCTCTCCTGGGGTCCGCAGCTGGTGGTCTAGTGGCTAGCATTGCTAGCTAGGTTAATAATTGGCTCCTTTTACCGACCTCCCGACGCAGAAGCATGAGTGGCAGAACAACTGAGAGAAAATTCGGAATACATCTCACACAAATTTTCTCAGCATGTTATAGTGGAGATTTCAATTTACCAGATATAGACTGGGACACTCAGATGTTTAGGATGGGTGATAGGGACAGAGCATCGACTGACATTATACTGAGTGCACTACCCGAAAATTACCTGGAGCAATTAAACAGAGAACCGACTTGTGGAGATAACATCTTGGACCTACTGATAGCATACAGACCCGAACTTTTCGACTCTGTAAGTGCAGAACAGGAAAAACAGTGATCATAAGGCCGTTTCTGCATCCCTTAATATGGAAGTTAATAGGAATATAAAAATAAGGGAGGAAGGTTTATGTGTTTAGCAAGAGTAATAGAAGGCAGATTTCAGACTACCTAACAGATCAAAACGAAAATTTCTGTTCCGACACTGACAATGTTGAGTGTTTATGGAAAACGTTCAAGGCAATCGTAAAATGCGTTTTAGACAGGTACGTGCCGAGTAAAACTGTGAGGGGCGGGAAAAACCCACCTTGGTTCAACAACAAAGTTAGGAAACTACTGCGAAACAAAGAGAGCTTCGCTGCAAGTTTAAACGCAGCCAAAATCTCTCAGACAAACAGAACCTAAACGATGTCAAAGTTAGCGTAAGGAGGGCTATGCGTGAAGCGTTCAGTGAATTCGAAAGTAAAGCTCTATGTACCGACTTGACAGAAAATCCTAGGAAGTTCTGGTCTTACGTTAAATCAGTAAGTGGCTCAAACATCATATCCAGACACCCCGGGATGATGATGGCTTTGAAACAGAGGATGACACATGTAAAGCTGAAATACTAAACACCTTTTTCCAAAGCTGTTTCACAGAGGAAGACCGCACTGCCGTTCCTTCTCTAAATCCTCGCACAAACGAAAAAATGGCTGAAATCGAAATAACTGTCCACGGAATAGAAAAGCAACCGGAATCGCTCAACAGAGGAAAGTCCACTGGACCTAACGGGAAACCAATTCGATTCTACACAGAGTACGCGAAAGAACTTGCCCCCCTTCTAACAGCTGTGTACCGCAAGTCTCTAGAGGAACGGAAGGTTCCAAATGATTGGGAAAGAGCACAGGTAGTCCCAGTCTTCAAGAAGGGTCGTCGAGCAGATGCGCAAAACTATAGACCTATATCTCTGACGTCGATCTATTGTAGAATTTTAGATCATGTTTTTTGTTTGAGTATGATGTCGTTTTTGGAAACCCAGAATCTACTCTGTAGGAATCAACATTGATTCCGGAAACAGCGATCGTGTGAGGCCCAACTCGCTTTATTTGTTCACGAGACCCAGAAAATATTAGATACAGGCTCCCAGGTAGATGGTATTTTCCTTGACTTCCGGAAGGCGTTCGATACAGTTTCGCACTGTCGCCTGTTAAAGTAAGAGCCTACGGAATATCAGACCAGCTGTGTGGTTGGATTGAAGAGTTTTTAGCAAACAGAACACAGCATGTTGTTATCAATGGAGAGACGTCTACAGACAAAGTAACCTCTGGCGTGCCACAGCGGAGTGTTATGGGACCATTGCTTTTCACAATATACACTCCTGGAAATTGAAATAAGAAAACCGTGAATTCATTGTCCCAGGAAGGGGAAACTTTATTGACACATTCCTGGGGTCAGATACATCACATGATCACACTGACAGAACCACAGGCACATAGACACAGGCAACAGAGCATGCACAATGTCGGCACTAGTACAGTGTATATCCACCTTTCGCAGCTATGCAGGCTGCTATTCTCCCATGGAGACGATCGTAGACATGCTGGACGTAGTCCTGTGGAACGGCTTGCCATGCCATTTCCACCTGGCGCCTCAGTTGGACCAGCGTTCGTGCTGGACGTGCAGACCGCGTGAGACGACGCTTCATCCAGTCCCAAACATGCTCAATGGGGGACAGATCCGGAGATCTTGCTGGCCAGGGTAGTTGACTTACACCTTCTACAGCACGTTGGGTGGCACGGGATGCATGCGGACGCGCATTGTCCTGTTGGAACAGCAAGTTCCCTTGCCGGTCTAGGAATGGTAGAACGATGGGTTCGATGACGGTTTGGATGTACCGTGCACTATTCAGTGTCCCATCGACGATCACCAGAGGTGTACGGCCAGTGTAGGAGATCGCTCCCCACACCATGATGCCGGGTGTTGGCCCTGTGTGCTTCGGTCGTATGCAGTCCTGATTGTGGCGCTCACCTGCATGGCGCCAAACACGCATACGACCATCATTGGCACCAAGGCAGAAGCGACTCTCATCGCTGAAGACGACACGTCTCCATTCGTCCCTCCATTCACGCCAGTCGCGACACCACTGGAGGCGGGCTGCACGATGTTGGGGCGTGAGCGGAAGACGGCCTAACGGTGTGCGGGACCGTAGCCCAGCTTCATGGAGACGGTTGCGAATGGTCCTCGCCGATACCCCAGGAGCAACAGTGTCCCTAATTTGCTGGGAAGTGGCGGTGCGGTCCCCTACGGCACTGCGTAGGATCCTACGGTCTTGGCGTGCATCCGTGCGTCGCTGCGGTCCGGTCCCATGTCGACGGGCACGTGCACCTTCCGCCGACCACTGGCGACAACATCGATGTACTGTAGAGACCTCACGCCCCACGTGTTGAGCAATTCGGCGGTACGTCCACCCGGCCTCCCGCATGCCCACTATACGCCCTCGCTCAAAGTCCGTCAACTGCACATACGGTTCCCGTCCACGCTGTCGCGGCATGCTACCAGTGTTAAAGACTGCGATGGAGCTCCGTATGCCACGGCAAACTGGCTGACACTGACGGCGGCGGTGCACAAATGCTGCGCAGCTAGCGCCATTCGACGGCCAACACCGCGATTCCTGGTGTGTGCGCTGTGCCGTGCGTGTGATCATTGCTTGTACAGCCCTCTCGCAGTGTATGGTGGGTCTGACATACCGGTGTCAATGTGTTCTTTTTTCCATTTCCAGGAGTGTATATAAATGACCCAGTAGAGAGTGTCGGAAGCTCCATGCGGCTTTTCGCGGATGCTGCTGTAGTATACAGAGAAGTTGCAGCATTAGAAAATTGTAGCGAAATGCAGGAAGATCTGCAGCGGATAGGCACTTGGTGAAGGGAGTGGCAACTGACTCTTAACATAGACAAATGTATTGTATTGCGAATACATAGAAAGGAGGATCGTTTATTGTATGATTATATGATAGCGGAACAAACACTGGTAGCAGTTACTTTTGAAAAATATGTGGGAGTATGCGTGCGGAACGATTTGAAGTGGAATGATCATATAAAATTAATTGTAGGTAAGGCGGGTACCAGGTTGCAGGTTGAGATTCATTGGGAGAGTCCTTAGAAAATGCAGTCCATCAACAAAGGAGGTGGCTTACAAAACACTCGTTCGACCCATACTTCAGTATTGCTCATCAGTGTGGGATCCGTACCAGATCGGGTTGCCTGAGGAGATTGAGAAGATCCAAAGAAGAGCGGCGCGTTTCGTCACAGGGTTATTTGGTAAGCGTGATAGCGTTACGGAAATGTGTATCAAACTCAAGTGGCAGACTCTGCAAGAGAGGCGCTCTGCATCGCGGTGTAGCTTGCTGTCCAGGTTTCGAGAGGGTGCGTTTCTGGATGAGGGATCGAATATATTGCTCGCACGCGTGACGTTCATGAAACCCGCACTGAGACACGAGCTCAATGGGAATTTTTCATCAGCAGTAAAATGTGCAACTCTTCGGCTTTTGGCATTAATTGAAGAAAAAAGTACATTCTTTTATATTTTTTTGTTTTACATTGTATAAACTTAGCGACTCTCGGATGTCAGGAAGAGATAATGTTAGCACCAGATGTCACAACATCTATTCGAAATGATGATTATTATTAATAATAAAGGCAAAAATGATACTTTGTACATCGAGAAATGACTAGGGAATTCTTGAAGTACCATGGAACCACCATCGTAGTAACAAGAAGTAGACCTATCGGTGGAGATAATCCTTCATATTCCGTCGGACGAGGTCAGCCAGTTGTTGCATTAACCGTGACGGTGTTTAATTTGCGCAGTGGGTAATTGCCTGACACAAAGGGAGTAAATTATCAGTAAAACTTTCCCGCGGGCATAACGGTCATTTCAACAGGAGCATACACAGCCAGATGGAGATAGGTGCGATGTGGCAGCTCTCCTTCTAAAAGCCAAGTTTCACTCTTTTGCTACTCTCCTTTTATATATATCTGACGATGCTGGTGCTAATTTTGTGTTTAACATTTGACGATGCCACTATGGCTGCAATACATTAGGACATGTTTTTATAGAACAGATCTGAAGATAGTCATTAGACACCGAAACCGGTAGTCTGATGACAAAACGTTTGTGACCACAGACGTAAAGTAAAGGAAATTTATCTGGCTTTTATTAAATTTTATCTTACACATATTTCAACATATGGCATAGGTGTTTTATACTATATTTTTATCTTGGAAAAACTAAAACGGTGTGTGATCAGTTTGAACGTAATAGTACTATAATGTTTGCTATGTTGTGCAAATGCGCATATTTTCATTTTCCTTGTTTGAATGTGTGGTGTCACCGCCAGACACCACACTTGCTAAGTGGTAGCCTTTAAATCGGCCGCGGTCCGTTAGTATACGTCGGACCCGCGTGTCGCCACTATCAGTGATTGCAGACCGAGCGCCGTCACACGGCAGGTCTAGTCTCGAGAGACTCCCTAGCACTCCCCCCAGTTGTACAGCCGGCTTTGCTAGCGATGGTTCGTTGACTACATAAGCTCTCATTTGCCTTCAGCTACGCCATTTGCTACGACCTAGCAAGGCGCCATATTCAGTTACTTCCCGAATGTATTCTGAACAGACAATATTGTGGATCATGTACCGTCAAGGGCGACGTTCATCATTAATGGATTAAAGTTAAGTATCATACTAATTACGTCCGCTTTCTGAATTACAATTCATTATGCTTTGCTTCCTCCATAATACGTTTTAGGGCCTATCTTAGGTTTTATACTGCTTAAATGAGGCACTACTGAAATAGCCTATTGTACGTGCCTAAAATGCACATTTTACGGCTTAAAATAATTGGTAAGTGGTCAGCAGGCAGTCAAACTAAAATACAAATTATGTTAAACCTTTTATCACCACTTTAGATACATCTTGCTCTGAAGTGCTCGAGGGCTTGTGGACGGTCCCGGCGCAGCCTCGGCGGCTGTTACGTGATTAGACATGGAGGTGGCGTCCCTCACTCTAACGCAGAGCACGCACCAGCTGTGTTGTTCGCATCAGGTACGTGATCTGCGTCCGCGTAAAATCCATTTCTTACACAGCACAAGATCCCACTTAAAAATACCGTTCAGTGAAATATAGTGTCAGTGTGAAAAGAAATTCAATATCCATACAGTCAAGAAAAAGAATCCCAGGGTAATAATCCACTCACAGGCACAATCTTCAAGTTCCATTACGTAACAAAATTGAAGTCTGCATGTTCCTACTATCCCATTAAATAAATGGCGTTTTATTGAATAAATTACTTGAAATGATTGTATTTCTTTATACATCAAAATCGGTTTGATAATTACAAAAGCCTATCCAGAACAACGAACAAATATTTTCTGATTACCATTTGTAATGTAACGGTTTTTGTGCTTGAAATTCAGATACGATCACATACTTTTCTTTAATGTACAGTATTGGCACGATGTGACTTTATTATAAACAGCAATATGAAAACACTTGTAACTGGAGTCAAAAGTATCTGGTTTTCAGTTTCAACAAAGACATAAACATGAAAATGTCTCTTCATTACATACGAATTGTGAATCTATTGACATATTTCCTTTTTATGTTCTCATTAAAGCACGTAAAACTAGTTTTTCTCCGCTGAATTGCCTATTGTACTTCTTGGTAAAGTGATCGCCAGTAGTTTTCCATAATACCATTATTCTAAAGGCGTGATAGAGTCTCTCCATCATTTTGATATTTTGATGAAAGCACTCTATTCCTTACTAACTTTGGTCAAATTTTCAGGGAAAAAGCAAACTAATTGTCCAAAATGGGAATACTTTCATCAAACTGCGTAACTTCAACTTTCCTGGTATAATAGCCGCGACAGGACTGTAATATGGGTTCTTTTTGCTGCCTGAGAAGTTAGGAATATGCTCCTGGATTCATATCCTAGGCTCCCTGTCATTGTAGTTTTTGAATCTAAGCTGGAATAGCTCATCATTTGTATCGCCAAAAGCCACTAGATGAGTTTTCCCGTTTTAGGATGTGGTGTTTAGGACGAGACAGTATTTCGGATAGATGTGATGTATGGCGCGAGTGCAGACACGATGTTTGAGACGTCTGTTGTAGACAGGCGCATAATGAATATGACGGCACGTCATGGGTTAACCAGTACCGAAACCACACCGGAGATTACACAGAACTTGTGGTTTCCCAGGTGTGTCTACGGTTGATCTTCAGACAGTTTTTCCACAGGTATAAGGCGCCGCTCTGGACAATCACAAGTATCTGACAAACGGATGTCAAGTTGTCTCCGCAGAGCCATAGGGGGGACTGGTAGACAGCATAACTCTGAAAAGATCGAAAAAGAGTACACTAATGAATCTATCCGAATTCTGTAACTTGCTCTATAGCTGGAAGGGCGCGTACATGTACGACGCCATGCTTCAGAGTTTTTAAATAAAACCCATGTTATTAATATTCTACAACTTTCTTCTTCATGCCAACATGTTTATTTCTGAGCATAGTCACCATGGCGACGAACAGATTTCTCCTGAGAGACAAGTTTGTTGATAGATCACGGTACAATGTTTGACTTTGTTGACGGAGCCAAAACCTCACCTCTGCTTGTACCGTTTCGTCGCTACTAAAGTGACGTCCATGGTTGCGTTCTTTAAGTTTTAGAGACACATGAAATCAGGTAGGGGGCCAAGTGGAGACTGTACGGAGGATGGTCACCATAGTGAACTCAAGACGTCGGACTGTTGCAAAAGTCGCAGCGCTCGCGTGTGGTCTGCCATTGACATGCAGAAGGAGACGGTGCTCCGTGTATGGACGAACTCGTTACTGGCCTATAGCACGCTCTTTCTCATGCAGCGACACCGTTGCGTTCCACACTCCCCGTTACACACTACAATTCAGAACCCTATAGCGACAGATGGCTACGAGTATTTAGAAGAAATGTTCAAATAACACTTGTGTAGAATGTTAATAACGTTTGATTTACTTAAGAAGCTTTAACACCTTTCCGCCCCCTGTAGCTGAGTGGTCAGCGTGAAGGAATGTCAATCCAAATGCTCGGGTTCGATTCCCGGCTGGCTCGGAGATTTTCTCTGCTCAGGGACTGGGTGTTGTGTTATCCCAATCATCATCATTTCATCCCCATCGACGCGCAAGTCGCCGAAGTGGCGTCAAATCGAAAGACTTGCACCAGGCGAGCGGTCTACCCGACGGGAGGCCCTCGTCACACGACATTTTCATTTCACATAAAAAATTTCGGAGGCATTACATTTCGGCCCGCTCTCTTATTTGGATAGATAAATCCTCCGCATTCTGTTGAGCATGCGTGCGAGAGGTTTTATTCTCATTTTAACTCTTCGAATCTACTCTCCCCAACATTGACATGTTTGTAAGTGAGAGTAGTAGAAACAGGTTCTTACATTCGTCTGAACAGTGTCGGCTCTGGTTGCGTACAAAAGAGTGGCAAGGAGAACAGTGAAACACAAGTATTCAAATGGTGAAAATGGCTCTGAGCATTATGGGACTTAACATCTATGGTCATCAGTTCAAAAATGGCTATGAGCACTATGGGACTTAACATCTGTGGTCATCAGTCCCCTAGAACTTAGAACTACTTGAACCTAACTAACCTAAGCACATCACACACACCCATGCCCGAGGCAGGATTCAAACCTGCGACCGTAGCGGTCACGCTGTTCCAGACTGAAGCGCCTAGAACCGCTCGGCCACACTGGTCGGCTATGGTGATCAGTGCCCTAGAACTTAGAACTACTTAAACCTAACTAACCTAAGCACATCACACACGCCCATGCCCGAGGCAGGATTGGAACCTGCGACCGTAGCGTTCACGCTGTTTCAGGCTGAAGCGTCTAGAACCGCACGGCCACACCGGTCGGCTATGGTCATCAGTGGCCTAGAACTTAGAACTACTTAAACCTAACTAACCTAAGGACATCACACAACACCCAGTCATCACGAGGCAGAGAAAATCCCTGACCCCTGCGGGAATCGAACCCGGGAACCCGGGTGTGGGAAGCGAGAACGCTACCGCACGACCACGAGCTGGGGACATCAGTATTCCTACAGAACAAAATTGTGCTATGGCAAAAAGGTGAAATGGATATTGTTGAGCATTCTTCCGGGTTGTTTAGCCGTGGCCCATGGAACTCTTCAACGGCTATAGAGAGAAGCCATCGAAATATATAAACATGGGCCTAATTTTAACAGAAAAGAAGAAGCCATGAAACTCAGTAATGTATGGACTGTGGCGCTACAGAATCGATGAGAAGGTTTTATCTTTGACGTTCTATAATCGATAGTTAAAATTTTTTATCTTTGACAAGGTTTATCTCTGCTATCACGGGAAATCCAGACCACGCCCACTTGCCACGGTATTTAGGCCGCTCTTCGACGTCCGACTCGTCTGTTGGCAAGACTCAGCACAATCATGAGTACCTCCGAAGATGTCCAACCTAGCCTTGGACGAAACGCCAGGGATTGAAGAGTTCCATGGACCAGGGCCATACAACCCGGATGAATTCTCAGCAGCTGAAGCATCCGGTCGTGAAAGTCTTCATTGTGTGAAATGGACATTCCACGCGTTTCGCACAAAGTGTAGGTGTTCTTGTTAGGTAAAAACATCTTCTGAATAAAAAATGCTTGCAACTGAAGCTCGTTATATACAAATACTTCGTTTTCTTTAGACGATTCTTCCGCATCTTTCTGTGAGTTGGATATTGTTTCTTAAAATTTCGTAATAAATTGTAACTGTATCTTAATACTGCCAGCTGGCCCCGGCGGAGGTTCGAGTCCTCCCTCGGGCATGGGTGTGTGTGTTTGTCCTTAGGGTAATTTAGGTTAAGTAGTGTGTAAGCTTAAGGACTGATGACCTTAGCAGTTAAGTCCCATAAGATTTCACACACATTTGAACATTTTTAAAACTGCCACTTTCCTACAACATGGAATGCTGATGCGTTGTGGGCACTGGGCAAGAGGTAAACACTGATCTTTCGCTAATTGTGGAGGTCGGACACTGGCGGCATGGACAATTTTGTGCACAGAACATAGTTTGGGTGCTGAGCGAGGCCAATCAACGGTCTGCTGTGACCCAGATTGCTGCCGATTGGGAATTAGCGGCATCAAGAATACCGTTTCTAGCTGGACTGTAAGGAGAAAGATTCTCTGGATAGGGTTTAACATCCAACGAGCGACGTCGCATCCAGTGCTTACCAACGATTTTTGGCCACTCCTCATATGTAACAGGTCGTGTTGTATTTTTACTAGAGTTATTTTTTCCAATTTCTTTACACTGGCAAACTGTTTCGAAATTAACCACAATATTGACAGAGCCGAAAACGACAGAGGCGCCGTGGGAACCGTTTAAGGCTACCGTGTAGGACGATATGTGCCTTTGTGATTGGCTGTACCCGGAAGGCCGGAGGGCGGAACGTGTTCTCTAACCGACGAGTTAATTGCATCGGCCACTTTCCGCATTACGAGGGGAACGTCCCCAATCAGGCCGACGGACGGCGAGTTTTAATTTAGGCGGCACCCCAGCCATCCACCACACGACCGACGCCTGCAGACCGTGACGCCAGCGCCCGCCAAAGTCTTTTACGGCCAGACTTATGCGCCGAGTAACGAAGTTTGCATACCGGCCTGATCTTCCTTTTTTCCCTCTTCCCTTTACTACGCCGGCGTTACATTCTATTTTACGAAATGAATTCCGTGTTACTCTGCTTTATGAGCGACCGTTATTGTCTACCGAGACAGAAAACAGTCGTCTAAGACGAGTTTGACCAAAAGTTTCTCACGGCTTTATTGCTTTACCGCTCTGGCGGTGGAGTAATAGGCGATGGGATATTACAGTGTTGCTCCATCCTTCCTCCTGAAAATGAAGGAAATAGCTGTGAATTTCTAATCACCCCCAACCGATTTTTTTTTCTACGTTTCGTCCGTCTTCTGACTGGCTTGATGCGAGAGGCCACGATTTCCGCTCCTGTGCCAACTTCTTCGTCCCAGAGCTACACTTACACCCAATACCCTCGATATTTTGTGTAAACACTATCGAGATACATTAACGTGGCCAGCCGTCAAAAGCCTGAATAACAGCCTTTTGCAGCGTAGACGTGCACGAAGAGTATCAGTGACGTTCTTGAAACTACTGACGTGGAGCCATGCCGATTCCAGTGCCGTGTCAGCTGCATTATTTTCCTCGGTTGAGGTTCAAATGGCTCTGAGCACTATGAGGCTTAACATCTGTGGTAATCAGTCCCCTAGAACTTAGAACTACTTAAACCTAACTAACCTAAGGACATCCCACACATCCATGCCCGAGGCAGGATTCGAATCTGCGACCGTTGCTGTCGCCCGGTTCCGGACTGAGCGCCTAGAACCGCTCGGCCACCATTGCCGGCCCTCGGTTGAGGATCCAGCCCGAGGATACAGCTCGGTCGAAGTGGTTCCAAAGATTCAGTATTGGACTTTAATCCGGGGCAAGGGGAGTACGGTAAACTCATCCCTGTGCTGTTCAAACTACACACGTAGCCGGCAAGCTCTATGATTCGCTGCGTTGTCCTGTCGGTAGATAGCATCACGCCGTGGAAAAGCAAACTGCACGTAGGGGTGTGCATGGTCCCCAACGATAGACGCACACTTGTTCTGATCCATTGCGCCTTCCAGAATAACTAGGTTCCCCCAGGGCATGCTACGAAAATATTCCCCAGACCATAACGTTTCCTCCTCCGGCCTGGACTCCTCCGACTGTTGTTGCAAGCTGTTTCCTTTCGGACGTTTCACGCCGATGAAGCGCAAAGCGTGATGCTCTAAAAATGCATCTTTCGCCACTTAGTGGCGTACAAATTCCAGCCCTCCTCGACGAACATTAGTGAAAATTGGTGCTTGTGACCAGACGTTTGCTTGGGAGGCCCATACGAAGCAACGTTCGCTGAACGGCTCTTAAGGGGACCACATCGTGGTTCAGGCCGAAACAAATCGATTTTCGGTTTTCATCATATTTCGATAGATTAAGGTTTTATCAAATTACTCTGAAAAGGATTTTCTTGAAAAAAATTTTTTTTCGAGCGTTTAAAGAGCATTTTCCTATCACGTGTGTTTATGTGCCACGCCCACTTTTCTGTCACCCACTGTCAACCCACCCACTGTCAACTCTAAGCAATATGGAGATGCCATTATTAACAAAATAGAATGTGTAGGCCATGTTCAAAAACGATTGGGAACAAGGCTGAGAAAACTAATTGTTGATGTGAGAGGAAAACAATTAGAACATGGAAAATTGTTGACCGGACAGGGTCGGTTAACTAAAACTGAAATAGAAAGCTTGCAGGTACACTATGGGCAGGCAATTAGGAGAATAAAGAAAATGTGGAGGCAATGAAGAGAAATGTTTGGGCCATATTCTTCCATAAGTCCTCTACTGATGACAAGCCATGTCATGGATTGTGTCCATCAGGAGAAAATTCGTGGTGCAAATACAATAGGGCTCAGGCAACTGAGAAATCTTATTATCACCAGCATTCTCTTCCTGCTGCTGTTATTACAGCAATTAAATCCATTTTCAGAGACTTGGCTCACCTAAGGAAATGTCTGCATGGGCAGACACAAAACTCAAATGAATGTTTCAACAGCGTAATTTGGAACTACCTTCCTAAAAGTGTATTTATAGGCATGCATACAATGAAACTAGGAGTTCATGATGCTGTTATTACATTCAATTGTGGTAATACTGGAAATTGGTGGGTACTGAAAAAGCTGGGAACTAATCCTTATGAAAATATGATCACTTTGCTGCAACATTGCGATAAAATGAGGATAGCTGATGCAGACAGGTCTGCATCTAATATGGCCAATAATTTATTTATTTATTTATTTAACCTGGCAAGATTAGGGCCGTCAGGCCCTCTCTTACATCTAACCAGGCATTCTACTTATTTTACATTCATATGTTTTAGTAGGCATGTTAAACTACATCTAATACAAAAAGTGAGATAAACAATTAGAAAGGTACACCTGGAAAAATACATTATTGAAGAGAAAGATTTTAGATAGGAGTGCTGGCAGCAGGGAGTGTGAGGGAGACTAATGGTGAAGGGAGGAGAAGAATAGAGAGACATAATGAAGCAAGACAAACATCCACAAAGGTGAACAAGAAGCTAGAAGACCTGCTGGAGGCCAGGGAAGGGCCATAATATGCGGCAGGACAGTCTTAATTAACTGTAAGTAACAAATTTCAAAAGTTTTTTCTTTGAAGTCAATTTCCTGCAAACTAAAATTTTCAGTACATATGCTCCATACTATCATAAGTAAATGAATGAAATTTTCAGAGACTCTGCATAACATAGAAAGTCACCTCTGGTACTGCATTCATTAGTATTCCCCGATAAGGAAGTTCACAAAAAATACTTTCTGCAGAAAAAACTTAATATATTTCGTTAATAAATTTAAAAAAGTATTTCTTAGAATCTTTAAAACTGATGAAGTAGATTTTAGTACAGTTGATTCTATTAGTATCATGTAACATACAGTAAAAATATTAAGGTCCTGCATCAAATAGTTTCTTTTTCAGAAATGGGTCAAGTATTTGCCTAAATTAACATGGGTTAGATAGGCAGGGTGTGGTCCCCGTAAGGACACACTGTCGGTAGTCCTTTGGTTGATCTCGGCGGTCAGTTCCTCAACACCCTATGTCTGTTCACCCGTACACCATCCCCGCAGCCGTCGTCCCCCCCCCCCCCCCCCCCCTCCCCTGTCATTTAAGGACCGTGGATGAGCACAGTTGCATCTGCGCCAGTTTTGGACAGCGCTGTTTTGCCATTCTCCGTATACTTTAAGCACAGCGATACGCGAACAGTTTACAAACTTAACTGTTTCAGAAATGCTTTTGGCCTAAAGCCAATGACCATATCCTTTTGGGCATGAGATAAGAGTCTCCGTTTTTGCAGTATGATAACAACTCCACTTTTTCCTGCGTCCCCCTGATATGCTTTATACACCATCCACTGCTAGCGCTGCCACGTCTGCGAGTCGTTATTGCACGCTGACGTCGAACATTGTTGTTGGCCACATCAATTTGGGTGGACCATGTATTTATAGTGAAACCTCTCTTTTCCATTACAGTTTTTGCCATTTACAGCTCCCTCTTGCTCCGGTGATATTATTCTCTCACATCTCAACTCCTTTAAACCTTCTTCCAGTCAGTGATTTCCACATTTTCCTACCCTAGGCGATTCTCATTTTTTATCGACCTACAAAATTTTCAATGTCTTAAACGCTTACAGTCTCTCTCTTTTCCACTCCTCCCACAGCCCATGATTCACTATCCTGTACTCCATACTTATATCATAAGACATTTCTTCCCCAAATTAAACCTGTGCACGATATCAGATTGTTTTTAGTTAGGAATGTCTTGTTTAATTCCTCTAGTCTGATTGTTATATAGTTTTTTCCTCCGTTATCAGTTACTTTGCCTCAAAGGTAATAGAATTCATTCACTTCGTCCACTAAGTGGTCCTCAGTTTTGATTCTAATTGAAAGTTTACCGTTAATCTCACTTCAATTACGCCTCATTGCGTTCGTAATTTCCTTGGTTTACTCTCATTAGGCATTCAGTGGTCAGTTTCAGACGTTCACGGGGCGTGAATCATGCTTTGGTAGCTCAGATGGTAGAGCGCTTGCCCGCGAAGGGCAAAGGTCCCGAATATGAGTCTCTGTCCGGCACACAGTTTTAATCTGCCAGGAAGTTTCATACTGTTAAATGGTTCAAATGGCTCTGAGTACTATACTATGGGATTTAACTTCTAAGGTCATCAGTCCCCTAGAACTTAGAACCACTTAAACCTAACCACACATTCATGCCCGGAGCATTGTTATTACAATCTGCTCAGGTAATCGCAGATTATATTTATTAACTTCGAATAGCTTTATTTCTTTCAAAACTTCTAATTTTGAATCATAAATCCGTCTGGGGTGGAAAATAAAGGGACATTACACACCCTCGTCCGCCTGACCTGACTTCATTCGATCTATTCTTGTAGAATCATGTGACAAGATTTGCTTACGAGGGACTCATCGAAACTAAACAAACTGGTAAGAGCTCTCGCTGCCTGTGACTGTTGGAACGAAACTGGGTTTATGTAACTGGCCACAGCAAAAATTTGTTGTGTATGTCTGTAGAGAAGGTAGAAGATGCCACTTTGGATGACTATTCTGAATGATGTAGCTTGGTTCAAATGATTCAAATGGCTCTGACCACTATGGGACTTAACATCTGAGGTCATCAGTCCCCTAGAACTTAGAACTACTTAAACCTAACTAACCTAAGGACAGCACACACATCCATGACCGAGGCAGGATTCGAACCTGCGACCGTAGCGGTCGGGTGGTTCCAGACTGAAGCGCCTAGAACCGCTCGGCCACAACGGCCGGCCGATGTACCTTGTAGCACTTGTGGTCACAAGTGAAGTTATTAACAAATATATAAAAATGGGCTTTCATTGTCGTTAGCAAATCAAAAGGTAAAGTTGAGGTTTTCTTATTTCTGCTTATAACATTCCACGTAAGACTACTGCTTATAACTCAGTCGTATGCGGACCTGGATTTCTCATCACAAATTGATACATTTGCTTTTCTCCTCTATCTTTGAGAGTCTTTATCACGTGAACTGTGAGAAAATAAAAGAAGAAACTAAAAGTGTTTTGATGTGGTGCTAAAGAAAGGTCTTCAATTTCGATCATACATAAAAATACAAAATGTAAAGATGTTAAAATGATTTCTGGAGAGATTATGTTTATGGTTAGCTCTTACCAGGAGAAGAGGCGAGTTAGTGGATGTATGTTAAGTTACACAGGCGTAGTTAAACTGCCGTTGAAATGAGCAGAGCAAGTTACAAACATAAAAACGGAAAAACATTTGCGAGGTAAGACGGATTATGATGAATGCTGGTTATTCAGTTACAGTCAACTGTAATCAACCCGAAGATTTGTTTGAATGAAACAGAGCTTTACTAGGCACGGTCTTGTTGTAGGTGGTATGTCGCTGCCTTCTTCCCAAAGTTGGTAGAACTTACTTACCAAGCCAGTAATGGCCTACAGTTTTATGCGGGCCCTGAATCACGCTGTTGCTCGGCACTTTCCGTATTAACGGAGATTTGTAGAGGTGAAAGAAGTTATGAAGGCCTAAGACTGACCGAGACTCGAACTCGAGACTTTTGAATCCGTAATCTGGCACTTTGCAACTGATTCATGGAATACGTAAAATTATTTCGGTTGTTGGCATCAGGGATGGAAAGATTAATATATGATAAGAAGAGAAAGAAGACTGCATGAAGAAAGACCGAACGCTTTAAAACAAACTGTACAAAAGCCGATCTTAGCTATGGGTCTCATGGTATTAAAAAGATCAGCATCCAGTGTAAATAAATGGTAGTAGAACATCTGCGGCGACTTATTTTCTTTCTTAATTTTCATTCAAAGTTGAGTAAAAATGATGTGCGCTTTTGGTAGCGGGAAAAACCAGTATCGTAATGGCCGTGGTATTTGTTTCAGGCCTAGCGTGTCGTGGCTGTCCGTTGCATATCCACTCCGGGACTGGCGACTCGTCCCATGTTTGATAAGGACGACCGCTCTCCAGTGTTGTTTGTGTTTGTGGGATGCTTCTGGAGACGGAAGTTATAAATTACGAGCTGCGAAGGTAGTCTCCACCCAATTAAGTCATTAACAACGCGGTCGCGTCTGCGTCCGGCAAACTCGTCGATCAAATGCAACATCCATCACGGGGCGAGCGCGGACCACTATCAGCTAATGGTTTTTCACTCGAGTAATTAGCCGCAGACAATACGACGAACGAGAGCTCGTGCGCGCCCGGTATCGATAGTCGCTGCCGGGCGAGTCGAGGGTAGCCGAGGCGAGGTGAGGCGCGGCGTTATCGGCCATCTTAATGAGTGGCTCTGGCCGCGTCGACGTCGTCGCCTGCGTAGAACTGTGCCCGATGATGGATGGGGCGCTGGGCAGCGCCAGGTAGCGGAAACGGAGGGCCCGTCTCGCTTTCGGTTTCGTACAGTGTGCTCATCAAGACCAGCGACACGCTTTTAGCAATCCTTTATAGCTTCTGGCACGCCCCGTGTTACAGGCGACCGTCACAAGCAGCGTCCAAGTATAGCTCACGTGACGAATTTCTACCCACAAGTCCAATACGGGATTGTGATGAAAGGACCCGGGCAAACCCCAACCGAGATACTATCAGACGCATTATCTCTGCACATGTATGGTTGGGACGAGGAATATCTTATTAATAGAACCTAGTACGTTAAACCGGACAATGATGCGTAATATGTTATCTGATGTTTACACAAAAGGTTTATAAGACAGCATCAGCAGTACTATGTAAGTTGGTTTGTCTGACGATGCTGTTGTCTACAGAAGAGTATAATCGCTGAGCGATCCTAAGGTACTGCGGAAGACTTTGACAAAAGTCCAACTTGGTATAACGGATGAGAATAAAAGTAAGGTAATGCCAATAACAAAGAGAAAAAAACCTTGTTTACAAGACTAGTGTTCATCATGAGAACATGGTGTCATATAAGTTGTTGTGTTGGCAGAAGAGCCAACACCGTGTTACTAGAGGAGGCCGAAATGCACGCGTTTTAGCTCACGCAGGCTGGCGTGAGGAGGGAAGAACTATACTGACGTGAGATCTGGAACATGACAAGGAATTAGAATTCAGGAAGCGGACGTAGCTAGTTTGATACTTAACTTTAATCCATTAATGATGAAAGTCGCTATTGACGGTACATGATTCACAATATTATCTGTTCAGAAGACATATAGTAACTGAACATGGCGCCATGCTAGGTCGTAGCAAATGACGTAGCTGAAGGCTATGCTAAACTGTCGTCTCGGAAAATGAGAGCTTATGTAGTCAATGAACCATCGCTAGCAAAGTCGGTTGTACAACTGGGGCGAGTGCTAGGGAGTCTCTCTAGAATAGACCTGCCGTGTGGCGGCGCGCGGGTTCGACGTATACAAACGGACCGCGGCCGATGTAAAGGCTACCACCTAGCAAGTGTGGTGTCTGGCCGTGACACCACAGAAGTATTGTACCTTGCAGCAAGTGATATGAAAGATCACAATCAAGTTTAATTTATATTAGGGAGGAGTAATGGCAGACTTAGTTTGTTTGAAACCTGGCGTAATATCAACTGCAAGGATACAGACTTTGTAAATGTTTGTGTAATGATGTTTTACATCAACGATCATTTAAATAAGCAAAATATCCGCGATACCAGCTGCTATCTTCACGTGTGACTCATATTTTATTACAATAAATTTTTATAAAATTTGTTTTGAATGTTAAATTAGGGTGTATTTCATGATTTTAGGATATGACATCCGCTGATGCGGGCTTAAGTTCTCAGTACTTCATATTACTTCTTCATAAAGGTTTTTTTAAGAACATTTTTTAAGGTTCTTTAAAATTATCTAACTTAAATAATTTACGCTTTGGCCTATGGTTTTAAAATATTAGTTTTAAATAATTCAGAGCATCTGCCAAATTTCGCCTCCAGATCTCTCCCCATTTTGCTGTAATCTTCTCATAATGCACGTATGATACAAGAGGGCGATATTCTAATTTCAGCTTTTTTACCACGTAACGAATGATGTAAATTCGTTGAAGTATTTTAGTTGTCTTCATGGTTACAAAAATCCGCAATGACATATAATCCCACAAAGAGCTAAATCACGTACCAGGCATCGACTAAAGATTTATGATTACGAGAGCAAAGGATTTGCTTTTGTTGGACGGAACTACTTGCCGAATATACCCGCTTTCGAGAACGAACAAGCAGGAAATTCTCAGCTGTCCCGGGTAGACAGCCTTAATGGTTCCGGAAAAAGTGTTTTCTTTCTGTTTCTGTTGAACACTGGGGAGAACACTTATCTGTGGACACCACATTGATTGTTTTCTTTTGTTTGACAGCTGCCGTGGCGCGGTGTGACGTAGAGGAAGACGTAAACACAGGTAAATATAGGCTGGACGTCCTCCAAAGTCACGTCGCTACACACAAAGAAGATCACCACGGACAGGGTGGCCACATAAACAATGACCATTGTCCTCATTTTCTTTCCATTTGTCTTCTTGCTTCCATTCGTCCCATATTCCTCTGGTTTGCGAATCGCCGAAAATAGCGGTGCCGCAATGTGGTTGGTGTTAATTATTTCAATGCCTTGTTGAAGAAGGCGTTGTAGTATGGTTGTAAATCAATTTGTTACACAGTATTTCAGCTAATTACACAGCTGATTGCACTGTTTTTCATCACAGTGCCAATGTCTGATGGAACAGAGAAAATTCGACACTGTGGTAACTTCTAAATACCGGGAAGATGTTACGCTAATGCTGATGTTTCCGCTGGTGCTGCAGGGTGACCTGGTAAAGGCTGTCTACAATAGCAGCCGACACGTTGGTAGTTTTATTACATATGAAAGTAGCACACCCCCAGCAGAATTTTACTAAAATTACGTGCCGGGTAAACGGAAGCTCTTATAATGTTCGCATTACTTTCATCACCTACCCATCGATAACACAAGACACGGTAAATATCACACGAAGATGTGCTTTGAGCGGTGGCATCACAGCTGATCCTCTCGCCTCACTGCACCGTACAGAAGATTATAGACACGTCGTTGGGAAGATGAGTATCAATCATCGATACGCATTAAAGGGGAGTATTATGAACAAACACAGCCCAAGCCCTGGTTCCTCACAGTTAAGGTGAATAAAAAAAAAATAGGAATTCCAAAATCCGCATCAGACTTTATCATGGATCATTCCGCAGGCATCTTGACCAAATACACATTCGAGATAGTACTTACTGTGAATATGAAGGAGTAACATTAGGAAATACCAGTCACATTTTCCCCGAATGCAAAACGAGCAAATTGATTTCATACAACATTTAAACAGATCTCTTGATCCATTACTAACTAATTAGCAGGTCTCCTTCCTCAACGTAATAGATTAATTTTTACTAATTACAAAATTCGTAAACGTAATCTTGCATTGTAACATCCGACAGAATTCCTAAGACACTGAGAGATGGTTGTGTGGCCACCAGAAAGAAAAGGTTGTTGACGCATAGTGCAACAAGTTTAACCAATACACTTTATTGTAAATGCAGTCAGGATTTTTCATTTTATATTGCGTTATTATTAATTTATTTATTAATTAAAGAAACAAGTGAAGTTCTCCTTATTAAAAACATAACTCTTTACAAGATAGACAACCCAAAGCGATAGCCCTGGCAACATCTTCAAACAACCAGGACACTATTCTTTAATGAACATTTGTTGTTGAAAGGCAGATAAAGAATCCTTAACCACTTTTTAGAAACGTTTCATTTTAAGTAAGCGAGCATTACACTGTGATGGGCTATCCCGTAAATCTGTATATTTTGCTTAAATTCTTTGATTTCTTTATGTAATTGTTGGCGAAAACGTGAAATGTTGTATTGTTTGTATTCTTAGGTATTGTTTTCTGTAGTAGTAGTGTCTTTGATGGTGGTGATGGGAGGTACAGATTTGGAACAGCATCAAGATTCGCATTGCACTTCGAAAGAAGATTCGAAAGTTTGCTTATGAAACCCCTTCCATAACCCAAATCAGCAAAATGTGTTGGGTACACACAAGCATTAGCAATTGAAAACAATAGGCACGTTTGCAAGTATTTATCTATTTTTGTTTCGTATCATTGTTCCTATATTTTATATGAAATTTAATTATTTTATATAACTTTTTTCGTTGCTTTCGGAGATTAATACAACTTGTGACTACACAGAAAAACATTACTTTTCACCGAACATATTCTAAACATACTCTTAGGACCTGTCAATACTGTAGCGTCACTTTGCACTTAATCGTCAGACACAGATGCTGTTAAACAGGGCGGTTGGGGTACAATTGTAGATATTGTGATCATTGGTACCTTAATATGTGCCCACTACATTGTGGTAGTTGTTTTTTCTCTGCGTCTGACAGTCTTCCAACAAACACGTTACATAATTTACTACCTGATATTTTCTACACGGTCGTAACTGGACCGCTAAATGGACTATGCCTGTCAGTATAGACTAACCACTTTGCGTCCACTTGAGCACCTCACCGGCTGTCCAGGCTTGCTCTTGCCACATGTGTGTGGAGGTACTTCCTGACCTAAAAACATACTACTGTTAGTACCTATAGTTATTAGTCTGAAAATGAAGTAAATCCTGATGTAATGTTGTTCAGTACAGTGCACTCAATTACAAAGGAAAATATCTAAATTTACACCCCTAACAAGCTGTACACTTAGAAGTCTCAGCGCTATAAAACTGCAGGGAAACGCAGGAATATTTGTTGAGGATGAATACGTGGTGCAGGGTTTGGCTATTGACCCTCAGCATAAACAAATGTAAATTATTACACACAAATAAGCATAAAGACCCTGTTTTGTATGATTTTACGGTTGCAGAACAGTCACTGGATGCAGTCATTTCCATCCAACGATCTTGCACTCACTCAAGTACACAATAACAAAACAGTAGGCTGCGGTAGTGGATGGATACTGAGCGCCGTGTGCGTCGGCTGTCAAGTGAGCATCACAGCTTGCTAAGGCGCAAACGCCTCCACCGCCCCGCCCCGCCCCGTCTTGCTTGCCGTGTATTCTATTAATCGGGCCTGCATCTCAAATTAACCGTTGCAATCATTTCTTTTACCTGCCTAAATCACAAAAATTAGACAATTCTAAATGACAACGTTTTCGTCGTATAACTACAAATATGTTTAGTGGGCCCACTCTTGCAGTTTCGGCACTGGACCCATTTTTAAGTGCAACACATCACCCTCATAATATGTCAAACATGCCACGTATAATTTTACGTACATATGTAGTCGTCAAACATACTCCATAGGGTATGTTCCCGTTATGTCTTTTACTGACGTGCTTCTAAGCATCCCAGGGCTCTATGCTGCATGACAGAGTTCGAATGGCGCCTTAGTGGCGTTGGACTGTACGTTGCTTATGAAGGTATAGAGAGATACTATGGGTCTAATTATCTGCTTCTCCTTACCTTTGAATCACGTTCATGTGTAAATGACGAATCAGTTCAGTAATTAAAAATCCATCGTATCAGGAATCTGCGACAGCGCTCTGCAATTTTGATTTCGCTAAATTGTGTAAGGCAAATAACGGGATGGATCCTCTGAAAACAATGCTGTCGGTTTTCTTCCCCTATTCGTGCTTATGCTGCGTCTCTAATGATAACGTGGTCAGTGGCGTGTTAATGTGTTAAAAACCCTAATCTTCCTTGCTTCTTTTGGAACCGTGGATTACTTCTCTCATCTGCAAACGTCACAACTGCTAATGAATTATGGACGGCTATGAATCCTGCACTTGACCAGAAGCAGCGCTTACAGCTTATACGTTAAGAAAGCTGAAAAAGGTAATTCCGTGACATTATGATTAACAATCTTTCGATCACATACAGTTTGTTTCAGCACACAGAAGAAGGGAGTAGGGTACTGTCGGCTATTTATAACCATGGGTGAATTTGGTATCTATCATATAATTATTTTTGTATTTATTTCACTCAGACCTTAGTTTTACGCACTGCTCAACAAAATTGTGGAATACTGTCGTGAAATGTAGTCTACGATACTAAAAGTCTCACTGACCCAATTGCTTCATACATTGTCCAGTTAGAGCCCATATATTGGACGGTATTTACTACTCGCAATCTTTGTGGCCGTTTGCCAGTCATGCAAACATACTGCTGCCGTAGTGGCACACTGCAAGCAGCCCAATATCAACAAAAGCTTCACTCAGTCAGTGTTCAGCACTGCAGTAACATGCCACGTAGAGGTATACAACACTTTGATAAAGTAAGGGTTTGGCAAGATGTTGCCGATCGGTTACATGTCACTCAAAGTGGTGTGTCTAAGGTAGTTTGCGAACGGACGCTAGACGTGTTAGTCTCGAGCGCTGCAGTTATGGACTGTGCGTCTGGTCCCGGCGAAGGTTCGAGTCCTCCCTCGGGCATGGGTGTGTGTGTTTGTCCGTAGGATAATTTAGGTTAAGTAGTGTGTACGTTTAGGGACTGATGACAGTAGCAGTTAAGGCCCATAAGATTTCACACACATTTGAACATTTTGTTATGGTTTACAGAAGAGCTGCAAATACCTGGAACACCGATACATTCAGGAAGTCCAGCCGTTTGCAGGTGAAGTGTAATGTTCTGGACAGCAATAACGATGGGACGGTGGACCCCACCGAGCGAGGTGGCGCAGTGGCTAGCACACTGGATTCGCATTCGGCGGACGACGCTTCGAACACTCGACCGGCCATCCTCATTTAGGTTTTCCGTGCTTTCCCTAAATCGCTTCAAGCAAATGCCTGGATGTTTGCTTTGAAAAGGGACGGCCAAATTCCTTCCTCACCCTTCCCTAATCCGATAGGACCGATGACCTCTCTGTTTGATCCCCTCCCCAAATAAAATGGTTCAAATGGCTCTCATCACTAGGGGACGTAAGGTCTGAGGTCATCAGTCCCCTAGAACTTAGAACTACTTAAACCTAACTAACCTAAGGACATCACACACATCCATGCAAGAGGCAGGATTCGAACCTGCGACCGTAGCAGCAGCACTGTTCCAGACTCAAGCGCCTAGAACCGCTCGGTTGCAGCGGCCGGCTCAGCTGACTCACCCAAACGTACTGTACGCTAGGAAAGCGTGGCTGTAGCATCGCTTATGGGGGATATGCCGATTGCAGCCACCATTCCTGTGTAGGAGTTCGTAATGGGAACGAAAAAGAAGTGGTGACGTCCTCAAATTTCCTCAGTTATTCTGTTAAAGGTAGCAAAGACATTAAACAAGTTGGAGGTGAGCTGGCAGTAGTTTCTCATATTGTCACATAATATCAGCAACGGAAGCATGGATTGCAGAAATAAACTACCGAAGGATGTTTCCCATGATTCTAATTTCGCTAAGATGACGAGAGGTGCCCGAACTAAACCAGAGGCAATTGCGAACAAGATTTTGGCTCCAAAAATGTTTCCAGAACTTCACTGATGTCTTGAAAGATCCATTTAAAACAAGCAGCATTTTCTCTCAAACTACTTTACACTCTAGGCAACCGCGCCTGTTGAAACGCATGATGTTAGGAAGAACTCCACTAACAACTGGTAAAATTGTTGTTTATTGTCTTCTTTACCCTTCGCCGGCGATAGTAGTGACGATATTCCCTCAATAGCAAATTTAATTTTGACTAGGAGCGATGGGCGTGCCTATGATCTTTTAACGTTGTAAGGAAAAATTATACATTCCTTTATTAATTTTAATCCACAAAATGTAGTGACACTGTACTTTGCTTTTTACCGTGTAGATTGCACCTGATGACGCGGCTTCAAGCCGCGAAACCGGTTGTGTTTTAATAAACAAATCTCTCTCTCTCTCTCTCTCTCTCTCTCTCTCTCTCACACACACACACACACACACACACACACACATACACATGCACACATCCAAATTCAAAGTCAGCGGCATAACACACACAAGACCAACGATGAACAAGTGAGCAACGGCAATAACTTGACCCATCTCACTGAGTGCATTGCCAGATCACATTTCCCCACATTTTGTGTAAGTCCATGTGAGGTGAAGTAAAGAGCGGAAATTTATGAAGAACTGAGTGAAAGCCATGCACTAAATAGCAGCTGATTGGGACACCAACCAGGGTCACGAAACAGGACGGAAAATGTAAGTACAGAAACGTACATAACCTCTAACCTCGAAACAGCTCTCCACAAACACGCAATAATTTTTCTTCATGGCTAGTTTTCAGATGACATGCTGTCAAAAAACGACGAATACGAGCACTAAAATCGATGTTTAATAATACAGTTCAATTAGCGATGTAATTTTAAGGTAAACGAAGCAAATTGCAAACATTGTATGTCCTATGCCTACAAGAGTTAAATTATTACAAATGCGATATTGTACTTTACAGAAAATAAAAATTTAACCCACAGAAGATGACACATTGGTGTCGAAACATGTCTGGGGAAATATAAAAATAAACTAATTGTGTTAGCATATGGCTGATTTCCAAAATAACCCAGTTTTTAAATAGCAAACACGGAATGACCTGAAGAGGAGCTTCAAACCTTAAGTGAAATGACATGCGATGTAGGTGTGCAGTTGAAATTTATCGCCATTAAACTTCCCCTAGACCGTACATTAAATCATGTTCATGTGTTGGTCACCTTCCTTAAAACAATGATCAAATTTTGGTGGCTACACTGAGTAGAGTCTTTCTGAATACACCAAGCTCGGGGGCCGCCTATCGTGATGGAAGTAAATTTAGCAGCGGTGCAAGCGTTTGTGTGCGAGTTTAGCAGGCAGTAAGTGCAGCAATTAGCTGCTGACATTAAGAGCGGTGGCAGGCGCGCGCGGGGAAGCCCACCGCCGCAGCGACTGCACGCGAAACCCCAGCGGGACCACGCGCCTCGCCGCCGGCGGGCGGAGTGGAGTGTCTGCGCGGCTTGAGTGCCGGGAGCAGCGCGGCCAAAAGTAGAGCCGCGGAGCCGCGCTGGCTGCCCGCCGCTGCCGCCGCCGCCGCCGCCGCCGCCGCTGCCGCCCCCGGCCTCCGCCGCCGCCGCCGCCGCCGCCGCCTCCCGGCGGTAATGGGAGGCGCTGCCCGGTGTCGGGTTTCAGCCTCAGCCCGGCGCGACGCGGTGCGGGCTCGGCGCTCACGCTGCTGCCGCCGCTGGCATTTTTACAGCTGCGGACCAAGTTTTGTGGCGGCCGATGCTATTAAATTTCAGTGCTGCTCCGGAAGATAGATTGGCGATACCTGTCAAGTGCGGCTCTCGTTATGCAAACATAATTTGCCGCATCGATCGGTTATACAGGAGCGCAATCGCGGAACATTTAATAAGACATAACCGAGTGTGTTAAAACATTTCTAACCTTGTAGATAAGTTAAGAAGTAGCAGCGGAGAAGGCACTGCCACCTTCAACAAAAATTTTCCAAGTTTGTTACCAAGTGTTAATACTGTAAGTACCAACGTTACATCCAGCGTTTCAATTGGCCTGTTAGTGTACGTCACCCACAGCAAAGCCACTTGCGTCAGCAGTTGAAACACTGATCCGTAAAGTAACATAAAGACACGATCATCGTGGGTTGGCATCCTAATCCGATATCAAATTTCAGGCATTATTTCTCACCACAGACAACGCAGTGCTTTTCACTTAACGACCGAGAGCCGCTTGCGGTGCTTCTTCTGAGCTCGTGATATATCGGTGGACCCTAGACACTAAAAAACCGTGGCCTGATCATATGAGTCTAAATTTCAGTTGGTAATGGCTGATGTTAGGAACAACTGAAAGATAATCAGCCCTCGGTCACTATTTTTAATAAATTAACCTGGTTTCGACGCTGCTAGGAGTGTCTTCCTCAGAATTTAAATCAAAGAATGGTCTATATTCTATAACATGGTCACAGAATTATGACTAAAAACGTATGATAGAGAATAAGTACGGAATAGTCGTGAAAGACTGGCAGTACTTACATGTCATTTATAAAATAACAAATATGCCGAAAGGGCATTAGTCACAAAAACTATTAAAGATAGAGAAAACCGTGATGGCGAGCCACTAAGGGCTGTTCGTTGCTTGCGTGGTGCAGGTTATAAATGACATATAAGTACTGCCAGTCTTTCACAACGATTCCGTACTTATACTCTATCATACCTTTTTAGTCATAATTCTGTGACCGTGTTATAGAATATAGACCATTCTTTGATTTAAATTCTGAGCAAGACACTCCTAGCAGTGTCGAAACCAGGTTAATTTGTTAAAAATAGTGACCGAGGGCCAATTATCTTTCAATTGTAACTATTCACGGTTTCTGAACGTGCAGCCATGTACAAGATTTTGCTGATGGTAGGGTTCAAGAGTGCTGGCCACTGTGGCCGAGGGGTTCTAGGCGATTCCGTCCGGAACAGCGCTGCTGCTACGGTCGCAGGTTCGAATCCTGCCTGGGTCATGGATGTGCGTCATGTCCTTAGGTTAGTTAGGTTTAAGTAGTTCTAAGTTGTCGGAAGTGATGACCTCAGATGTTAAGTCCCGCAGTGCTCAGAGCAATTTGAACCATTTGTTCAAGTGTGGCACAGAAGCCACGGACGGAAGCTGTCAACAAGGCACTGTGCTAGCTGTTGGTGACCGCCCGGAGTGTTCGCGGATTGCGCGACCCCTCCCGCCGGAGGTTCGAGTACTCTCGCGGGCATAGGTGTGTGTATTGTTCTTAGCACAACTTAGTTTAAGTAGTGTCTAAGTCTAGGGACCGTTGACCTCGGCCGTTTCTGTGCGACTGGACCCGGCGGATGTTCGAGTCCTCCCTCGGGCATGGGTGTGTGTGTTTGTCCTTAGGATAATTTAGGTTAAGTAGTGTGTAAGCTTAGGGACTGATGACCTTAGCAGTTAAGTTTCATAAGATTTCACACACATTTTTTTTTTTTTTTTTTTTTTTTTTAAACCTCAGCAGTTTGGTCTCTTTAATAATTCGTACTCATTTGAGCATTTTTGAAGCTAGTGCTGGCTTCATAAGGGTGTGGGCCATGTTTACGTGAAATGGATTGGATGGTCTGGTCTGACTGAATTGAGAATTTACTGTTAATGTTTATGTTCGGCTAGCTGGAGACCATTTGCAGCTATTCGTTTCATGTGCCCCAACATGTCGCCGGGCCACAGTTGTTTGCGATTGGTTTGAGAAAGTTTCAGGACAGTTCGAGTGAATGAATAGGCCACCTAGAACGCTCGACACGAATCCGATCGAACATTTATGGGACATAATCGTGAGGACTGCTCGTGCATGAAATCTTGCACTGGAAACGCATTCCCAGTTATGATAGGCTCTAGAGACAGAATGGTTAAGTGTTTCTGCAGTGGTCTTCAATGACTTATTGAGTCCATGCCGCCGGCCGGAGAGGCCGTGCGGTTCTAGGCGCTACAGTCTGGAACCGAGCGACCGCTACGGTCGCAGTTTCGAATCCTGCCTCGGGCATGGATGTGTGTGTTGTCCTTAGGTTAGTTAGGTTTAATTAGTTCTAAGTTCTAGGCGACTGATGACCTCAGAAGTTAAGTCGCATAGTACTCAGAGCCATTTGAACCATTTGAATCCATGCCACGTCGAGCTGGTGCACTAAACCGGCCAAAAGGAGGTCGGACATGAGGTATCACACGGGTTTTCTCACCTCAATGTATACCCTACCAGGCCAGGTAACAACAGTAAATACGAACATCATCAAAGTACTCTTGTGAAGTGTTGTGTTGGCAGAAGAGCCAACACCGTGTTACGATTGGAGGCCAAAATGCACGCGTTTTAGCTCGCGCAGGCTGGCGTGAGGAGGGAAGAACTATACTGACGTGAGGTCTGGTACATGACAAGGAATTGGAATTCAGGAAGCGGACGTAATTAGTTTGATACTTAACTTTAATCCATTAATGATGAACGTCGCTCTTGACGGTACATAGGTCACAATATTATCTGTTCAGAATACATTGGCAGTAACTGAGTATGGCGTCTGGCTAGGTCGTACCAAATGACGTAGCTGAAGGCTATGCTAAACTGTCGTCTCTGCAAATGAGAGTGTATGTAGTTAGTGAACCATCGCTAGCAAAGTCGGCTGTACAACTGGGTCGAGTGCTAGGGAGTCTCTCTAGAATAGACCTGCCGTGTGGCGGCGCTCGGTCTGCAATCACTGATTGTGACGACACGCGGGTCCGACGTATACTAACGGACCGCGGCAGATTTAGAGGCTACCACCTAGCAAATGTGGCGTCTGGCGGTTACTCCAAATGAAGCATTCTACCTTTAATAAGGATTGCAAGTATGAATATTTACGCAACCTCTGATGGTGTGTAAGTGTACGAAGCTAGATTGACATTCGACAATATCTTCGTCTGGATGCGTCAATTTTTTTGTCAGGCTTTGTACTTGTTGCAACTCCATAAAGCCCGTTATGATTGACGTTTTCGCCACAGAGACAGAGCGTAAGAAATCTGCCAGACTGACCTGTATGTCAGTTTCCTACAGTTGTACGGCTCGTTCTTGTCAGAACCTACGTAAATGAAACGCTTTACTGTTTCGCGCGCTGGCGGTGGCAGCAGCGTGCGTGACGCAGATCCCGTGGCTTCCGCCCCCGCTTCCGGCACGCCGTTCCGCATTCCGCAGCAGCGGCCGCAGCCTCCGCCCCGTGCACGCACACACGCACGCTCACACGTGCGTCACCCACCGACTCAAGGGCCTGCCCGCCTTTCCCCTTCGACTGTTTACACGCTCAGCACATGAACGGCAGATGGGGCAAGAAAAGAACGTGCCAACAGTCTCATTTACTCTCAATAGCAGTCAGATAGGAGCTACTGAATATACAGGGTGATCAAAAAGTCAGTATAAATGTGAAAACTGGATAAATCACGGAATAATGTAGATAGAGAGGTACAAATTGACACACATGCTGGGAATGACATGGGGTTTTTAGAACCAAAAAAATATAAGTTCAAAGAATGTCCGACAAATGGCGCTTCATCTGATCAGAATAGCAATAATTAGCATAACAAAGTAAGACAAAGCAAAGATGATGTTCTTTACAGGAAATGCTCAATATGTCCACCATCATTCCTCGACAATAGCTGTAGTCGAGGAATAACGTTGTGAACGGCACTGTAAAGCATGTCCGGAGTTATGGTGAGGCACGATACACTTGCGACTTCAGGTAACCCCAAAGCCAATAATCGCACGGTATGGCCGAGCGGTTCTAGGCGCTTCAGTCTAGAACTGAACCACGGTCGCAGGTTCGAATCCTGCCTCGGGCATAGATATGTGTGATGTCCTTAGGTTAGTTAGGTTTAAGTAGTTCTAAGTTCTAGGGGACTGATGAGCTCAGATGTTAAGTCCCATAGTGCTCAGAGCCATTTGAACCAAGCTATTTTGAAAAATGCAAATGCCCTCCGCTTCAGTAAATCGCCAGGTAACAGTTCATGATGCCGATGGATTTTGTACGGATAGCATTGGAGGGTACGCCTAAGTGCCAACCAAACAGTAGTCTATGGAATGCCAGTGCGACGTGCGGCTGCACGAGCGCTCACTTCCCCGTGCATAGACGAACTCGCTACAGTCTCCATTTCTTCCTGAACTGTCTCAGCAGCATTACGCCTTGTGCTCGGTCGGCCACTACGGGATCTATCGTCTAAACAACCCGTGGCTTCGAACTTCTGCATTTGCCAACGGACCTTTACCCGTTCGAATCCCCTTCCTATGGCGATAGGATCGTAACGCTGAACTAGCACATTCGCCATTCTGATAATACAGCTTCACTAAAAGCGCCTTTTCAGGTAACCTCAACATACTGCGACTGCTGGGGCATCTGATTCTCTCTCCCACTACAGCTCCTTTTATACACGATTGTCATGCGCAGCCACTGACGTTTTGCTGTCCAGCGCCATCTGTCGGACATTTTATGAACTTTGTGTTTTTTTTTTTTTGTTCTAATAAAACCCCATGTCATTCTAAGCATGTGTGTCTATTTATTCGTCTGTATCTACATTATTCCGTGGTTTATTAAGTTTTCAAATTTATACTGACTTTTTGATCACCCGGTATATTCGAAACACAGAAGACTCATAGCTCTCTATCCAGTCTATTTGGTGACGTTGTTGGCAGCTGTGTAGTGGCCACGGAAACATTGTACTGGATTTGTTAGCTTAAGTAGCAACTTGTAATTCTGGTAAAGTAAATTCGAATGGAATGATTTTCTGGGAGCTGTCTGTTTGCCAGTTCTTTTAATTGTACTTCACTTCCCCCGTATCGCTTCTGGCATACCTTCAAGTCATTGTGATGGCTAGCTTATCGGCAGACAAGCATTTAGGGGTCTGACCGAGATTCGATCCAGCGACCTTCTCATCTCCAGGCTCTTACCATTAGACCAACAAGCCCGCTTTGTAGATGCTGAATAGTCGTCTTCGCGCAATGAAATATGGACGGAAGAGAAACAATATTTTGATGAGACTACTGTGTTCTTCTACCGCACAAAATAATTATGTCGTACAATTGTTTGGCGAAGCAGAGATGGTTAGCAAAGGTGTTTCACTACTGGGAAACTATCTTGAACGAAAACTGATCGAGCTTGTCCCTAAACATTCTTTAAAAAAGGCACCTGGTGAGTTACGTGATTTGAACAGCAGGAAAACACGTCCAAACAGCGTCAGGGTATCTAGACATTGAATCTGAGGCTACTAACTATCAAATGCGCCATGAGCCACTGTTTCCGTCTGTGGAGCGTACGTAAGGACCTGGTTCATAATTCTTTCCCGCGGTCCCTGTCGAAAACTTTAAGAAAGGTAAGTTCCGACCACAGGGGGAATCTATGGTCCCATGAGATAAGACATACATTTATGAAATATCTGTGTTAACGATTGTTGATGTGTGTTTCTCTTTTCAACGTGTGCTGTGCACTGTAAAATGTGTAAGCGATGTTTAATATGTGTAAGTTTCTGCATAAATGGACGACAAGTAAACCCAAAGACAACAGATTGATGCAGCATCTCACGCATCGAAAACGGACAAAGCATTTGAGAACGGAAATTATTTTACGAAACGCTTCATGCTGGCGGCATCAAAAATTATCTTCTGACAAATAAACACAGTCGCAGGGTTTCACCAGTCATTTCTAGTGGTGGAACCCTTTGGTCCGTTACTAGGAGCTTCCGTATCAACGTACAAGCCCACTTGCCGTCAGAACCACAAGGCGTTCCCTCACGGGACACGATAATGTTGATGGATCAGGAGCTGGCGACGTCACAGCGTGGAATTGCACTTTCCACTGTATTGCTAAGCGCAAAAGGAAGTCTCTGTCATCTCAAATTTGTGGAATTACGAAAAGCTACATATCGGACCTTGAAGATTTCTTGCGTTTGATGCTTCTTGTGTTATAAATAGCATTCTGTTTCAGTTCAAAATGGCTCTGAGCACTACGGGACTTAACATCTGAGGTCGTCAGCCCCTAGAACTTAGAACTACTTAAACCTAACTAACCTAAGGACATCACACACATCCATGCCCGAGGTAGGATTCGAATCTTCGACCGTAGCGGTCTCTCGGTTCCAGACTGAAGCACCTAGAACCGTTCGGCCACTCCGACCGGCATACTGTTTCAGTACTATGGCACAATGATGAGTTAAGCGTGCCATATTTGCTATAATTTTTCGTTAGATAAATGTCAGGAATGGAGATTTGTAGTTACAGTCTTTTAGATATTACTTAGGCACTGTTGCCATGTCAAAGCTGAAGCGTAGTCAACAGCCTAGCAGTTTCGCTTGTTACTACAGTACTGCCACAATTTTTTTCACCTTTTGTTTTCTGATAGATTCTGGGACCTTTTTTTTTGTAATCTAGCAGAAGTATTATATACAATAGTCGAAATTATTTAATATAAACAATGTATTTTCTGCAATTGTTGCATAATTCATCGACTGTAATGTTTCCTCAGTGGCTATAAATCTTAATGTGACAGCCAGTTTATACCAGAGAGTAAATGTAAGTAACGCACTGGAATTTTTTTGGTGTTATAAAACTTCGTGTAAAAGATTTATAGCTATCTCTTGGTTTTTATGAACTGCCTCACGTTTGTATGTTGCCAGTAAATGTAGTTTTGAACGATAGGGAGTAGCTTGGAAAAAATCTCCTCTTCCATTCAAAAGAAATTGCGGATTGAATATCGATCTTGAAATATATGTGATGAAGTACGCTATTTCAAAGTGAGGATAGTCAATAAAACATCGAGAATATGGATATATTCATGTGCAAACTAACATTAGACACTGTATTTTAACTATATTCAATTTAAAACCGAAAATATGATTAAGTCTCAAATGAGTTCACGAATGACCAGTATGTACATCAAATCGTTGTGCAGCATATTTAATATTCCTCTACCAGCAATTTTCTGTTCGAGGCATCGACTTATTCGCGATTTTCTGCTCTCTTCATCGATTATTTCTAACAGAGGTAACGCAAGTATTTTACGCGCATTCAGAAACAGTGTGACAGCACGCCAGATGCTTTTGACAACTGCAGCAGGAGAGCACTGCGGTCGCAAATCACGATGAGGAGCACGTTTCGAGAGGCGTAGCTAGTCGTTTCAGAGCGTGTAGCAACCACGACGGATACCAGGTCTGGTGTACTTCGTGATGAGAAACACGTCCCGTGTGAGGACTGCGTTAGCAACCTGCGGTACGCGAGACGAATCACATAACATACCGCTCCACAGATTTAATCGCTTATGTTTACTGGGGAACCTGAAATAATTATATGCAGTGATACACTGTAACATTAGCTTAAATAAGGGTCGCCAGCGTCGCTCTGATCCGCGAGGTAGGGTTGAACTTCTCACAACTCCAAAGGCAATAATTAAATCTCCTATAGCTCAAGAAAGATTCCACGATCCGACCATTGGACTGGAATACGTTCACTGCTAACAGTTCAGTGCACCGTGTTTAATTAGTTACTAGCAACCTCAGCCGATGACCACCACAACAACAAAAGAGGAATATAGTTCAAAGAACGTAGTGAAAAAGTCACCAGATTCAAATTTGCATAGAAACAAATGAGTTTTATTGGTATCAGTTAGCCTTAGCCAAGACTATCACTTTTATCCAGCACCAGCTCCAGCTCGCTCCACGCACCTTCTTGCCGGACAAGTTCACCCTGACTTATACTCAACACTCACAGAGAAAATCAGCGACGTGCTCAAGCATAATTCGACGCCCTCGCACCGGAACACACTTTAGATTGCTAAGTAGCAGTAAAGCAGCTTCATTGATCACGAAGGATCGTTAATTGCAGATTTTCGGAATGAAAACCTGTTAAAATTGCAACCTCTGTCCCCGAAGTTTCATGACTTATTGCTTCAACAGCACGAGGGCTCTCGACCGACTTTTCGATTCTCCGTGCTTCAAAGTGCTGCACAAAATACACTGTCCAGTCACATTAGAGCGAACACCTGTCAAAAGCCTGAATAACGACCTTTTGCAGATCACGCTCTGGGAAACGTGGAGGAAGAATATGGACGAGGTAGGGGGCTGTATCAATAGGGATGTGGAGCTCCGGCACAGCGGCTAACAGTGCAAGGCTGTTGGGTTCAGATCCGTGGCGGAAACACTCCAATCCAGGTGGCCTCACACATTCTCGATTGGGTTAAATCCGGGCAGTTTGGTACCCATGGGAGTGCAGTGTAATCATCCCGGTGCTATTCAACACACGCACGTCCACGGCGAGCTGTGTAACATGTTGCATTGTCTTGCTGGAAGATGCCATTGTTCTGAGTAAAAAGAAATTGCGTGTAGGGGTGGACGTGGATATCGAGGTAGGGCATACCTGCTTTGATTCATTGTGCCTTCCAGAATGACGAGATCAGGCAGGGAACGCCCTTCAACAGGGATCCATGATTGCTGGAAGGCGTTTTCTTTCAGACGTTTCACTCCGTAGACGCGAACGGCCATCTATCCGAAGGAGCATAAAACGTGACTCATATGAAGAGACCAGCAACCGCCTCTCAGTGAACGACTAGTTGTGGTATTGGCGTGCAAATTTCAGCCTTTATCACCGATGAACAGTTGTCAGCGTTTGCTGCAGAAGTCCCTCCACAGCAATGTTCGCTAAACGGTCGTTGAGGCGGCACTGTTGGTAGTCCATTAGATCACCTGGCCGGTCAGTTGCTCGGTGGTTTCCAGTCTATTTGCCCGCACACATCTCTGCAGCCGTCGTTCGTCTATGGCCTGTAGCGCACCACAGTTTCCTCGTAGCAGGTGTTGGATACCACCATCTTACCATGCACAGCATAGTTTAACTACAGCCCCTCGCAAACAGTTTACAGACTTAGCCGTTTCGGAAATGCTCCGAAAGCGAATGATGATGCCCTTTTGGACGTCAGTTATATGAGTCCCTGTCCATTTTATGATAAAGACTGCACTGTTTCTCACTTCCTACCCGACACGCTTCACATATCTTCCACTGCTAGTGATGCCACAAGCCATCTGCGAGCGGTTATTACACATTTATGTCAAACTTAGAGAGTGGTCACACTAATGTAACTGGATCGTGTAATTTTACAACTGCCTCTTTCGGACAATCATAATGATAAGCAGAATGTAGGTTTTTGCATTGGGCATTTCTTGCTCTCACCAACAGGGCTTCCGTAAAATGTCACTTCTTTCTGTAACGGGTGTCGGAATCACCGGCTGCCACGGCGACATTACCTTCCCTGTAAGCCAGCCATTTTGACTCCTGCTGCAGGCCATTTAGGAGGATTAGCGAATGGCTAGTACATTATATCCAGGCCGAAGAATGCATCGTACTCCCAAGACCCAACCCTGACGTAGACGCTACTGAAAGGAAAACATAGTCACCGCCAGGAAATGAGATGTTGCAAGGGATTAAAGAAGTCTTTTGTACTGGGTGGTTATAATTAAAATTCAGCTTCTCACAGAGGTCCAATGTGGGCAGTAATTATCATATGGCAACGAAACTTTCTAATGCATTAATACTGAGCCGATTTACGATGGGAAAAATTAGTTCCTATTTGGCCAAAAAGTGGACTACGGAGGGGCCATGGGCAGAAAAGTTAAAAAAGTGAGAAAGCCATAATGGTAATATTACTAATCGCCACTTACACAGCTTCTTCTATATGATCAACGGAGACGCCAAGGACACGCTGTACAGCGCCAGATTTGCACGTGGCGCTCAAGACTGGAACTAACTTTTTCCACCGTAAATCGGTTCCGCAATTAATGCATTAGCATCTCTAATTTTTCCTTTAGTTATAACCACCCTGTACATACTTCGCGAAACTAGAAAAGTTATGACAGTTTTTGGACACATATAGAAAAGTTCGGATCTACGTGCGGGGCGCAAACGTGTGCGATGAGGACTGGTAACGCGCGCTGGAGGGAGGCAGACAGCGGCTGGGGTGGAGGGGAGTCCCCCTCTCGCTGTTTGTTTGCAGAAGCGCTGCCTCGCCGCCACCCCTGCGCCCTCTGCTGTACGCCGTGTGCTCTTGCGGCTGGCAGCCGGCTCGGCGGCGCCAGGGCGGCCAATAAAACTATTCACAGCAGACTCGTAAAACACGGCGACGGCGGCACTGATTGGGAAAGCCACTGGCCCACTGCCGCTCACACTCGTTTTAACGGCTCCCACTTTCTCTGTGGGTGGCGTCGCGTCGCCGTCGTCTCGTACACGTTGACGTTACACTCTGTCGCAGGACCCCCCAACATTTAGAGGATTACAGTCCAATTAAAATAACTTGATAGTTGGCACCTCACGCGTTCTAGCTTGTCACCTCCAATCAGAGCACTCAACGTCACTTCCTAACCGTCCGCTGTCGTCATACCGCCACAGTAATTAGTTCACTCCCAGTACTGTGTCCGGATTGAAAATTCCCCTTAGAAAAATTTATGAATTACTGTGCTGATAAACCTCTTACATTACTTGATCTTCAAACAGCTGAGCAGAACTGAACGTACTCAGACATTTCTACCTTTTCTGATCAACACTAAACTGACACACAATATTTTTAGCGCAACGCAGTCTGACTTTTAATAATCTCTGCAAAAGAATGGCCCTGACTAACAATAACCTACACCTTTCATGAATCACTTACCTCACAAAAATCTTCGTTACTCAACTACTGCAATACAGCGAGCGCCTATACTGCCAGCTAAATAAAAGATTCTAACTACTGAAGGCACTAACTACTGATAGGCATAGTTAGCAAATGAAAGATTTCGACAGAAACAAACAATGTATTTACCTTAATAGTGTTCAAAAGTCATCAGTTCATGACATCCAGTCTTACAAATTTACTGTCTCTGATGGACACACGTCCAGATCATCCGCTCTCAAAACTCCACCATCTTTCTCCTCACATCCATCACTGCTGGCAGCTCACCTCCAACTCCGCAACGCTACGCGCTGTTAACAGCCAATTGCCCAACACTACAATAGCAAATTCCAACAATGCAAACCAGCCACAGACTTAACACAGCACAGCCAGTGATTTTCATACAGAGCGCTACGTGGCGTTACCAACATAAAAACCTAAACAGCCTACTTGCAGGCTTTCTTTCTTGATTTATTTCTATCCCGAATCTTGGGTCTCGCTCTTCTATTTCTTATTTCACCGCACATGATAACCATACCAGAAACAACACACGCAAACTCTGCTAACTAAATACACACTTTTCGTACACAGCCCTAACCAAAAACTACTAGATCCTTGCGCACAAAATGCGAATCAGAGTCATTTGTACGGTTATTATAATCAAAGACATCGGCTTACATCAGATCAGTTCCACACGGCATTATGTGAAGCCGAATTTTAGAAGGCTGGCAATCAATCGCTGTGGCTGACGCATCAGAATCATAAATACAAGAATGTTTTGCAGTGTAATGGTAAAGTGTAGTTGTTAGCGTATAAATCCGATATGTAGAAGGTGAAAGGTTCGAATCTCGTCAAACGCAGCGGACCTTTTTTATTTAATCTAATGAAAAGACTTTTATTGTCATTCTTATTCAGTAAATCGGTTTAAATATACTTTTTTTTAAATTTCTAATACTTTGCCCCGTCATTTTTATCATCGTATTGATTCTTTACTTGCTCTTATTATTCTCTCTACCATTTTTTTTCGTTTGGAACTGCTTGTGTCACCTATAATCTGCAACCTAGTACCAACTAGGACTGCTGATTGGTTGGTAACGCGGCATTCCGTGTAGCAAGTCTGAGGGTACTTTCAGGGTAGTTTAGATAACGAATGAAAGCAACAAATTACAGTTTGCTTTTATCGCTATAACTGAAATTCAGTTGCATAAGATGACAATACATACAAACATATTACAAAATTTTTCTGTCTTGAGTATGCTCGTACAGGTTACCTTTAAACGCCTTGAAGAAAGAGCTCGTGATACTGCCGCAGATTGTTGATCGCCGTTTCCTGATTGTCGCTCACTGCAGCGATAGGAAGGATAATGTAGTCGCATTGTTTTGAAAAGTTATTAAAGCACTAAACATTCAAAACGTGTCAGTTAATATGTATAAGTGTACTGTCCATTAACTTGAAATTCCTGCCTTGCAATTTTCGCTCACGATACCGAAGAGTGTTACATGCTATTAAGATGCTCTGTAAAGACAAAAATCTAGCCACTTGAAATGAATTGCAGTGAAGTCCGATTCAGTTCCGCATGTAAAGGATTTAAAGGTAAACATGTATATGGACGGGGGAGCCTTCAAGACAACAGAGAGAGATAATGGAGAGAGAGAGAGAGAGAGAGAGAGAGAGAGAGAGAGAGAGAGACTCAAGAAACGATGGACTGCCTGTCCAATCTCTGGAACAGTTCTGAAGCGACTGCCTCGAAGTGGTTCCTTCATCTTCGGAATCAAATCAAAGTCACAAGGACTTAAGTCCGGGGAGTATTGTGGATTGTACAGTACTTCCCAGTCCCGTCGACGGAACACAGCAGCCACAGCTTGCGCTGTATGCGCCCGAGCATTGTCGTGCAAAATGATGGGTGAGTTGCGCAGAAAGTGTCGCCGCTTCTTTCGCAAAGCTGGTCGCAGATGATGATCCAAAAACAAACAGTAATACTGTGCGTTGACAGTCTGCCGTGGAGGAACGTAATGCGTTAGGATAACACCATCACAGTCGTACACGAGAATCACCACAACTTTAGACCGCTCCATTCGCACCATCAACAGAAGAGGCTCTGCTAATGGTATACTGGTGACTACTTTGAAGAATAGTAGCAAGTGCAAACATGTAAATCTTTTGTATCGGTTGTGAATAAATAGTTGCCAGTATTTAAGTTTCAACCCTCGTACAATGTTTGTAAGATGACAAAGAAGTAAATGTAACGCATCAAATCATTTTTAAACGCTGTTAGTCGACATGAAGCAGTTGCAGAATTTCGCTTATAAAGACCACATCCTGGATTATTCCACGAAACCCATGAAAAGAAATGAGACTCGGTCAGCATCAATCTGAATGAAGGACTTTTCCACTAACAGGTTTAGAGAGTAAAATGTTGTCCTTAGCAATGAGGAAACTTTATTTCTGTGCAATATTATAAAGAAGTGCAATATAGGATTTCGAGAATTATGATGTGTAGGGGTACTTGTAGGGAACAGACTCATGGTGTGTATTTGGTGAGTGCGCTCTAGTTAGTATAGAATTCTACTTTTTTGGCTATTGTACACAGTTATACGTTGTGCTTGAACCCCATACTTGAGCACTATTACAATAAGTGCAATAATGTGTAATTCGTGGCACGCATTGGGTGCTGCTACAGTAGATGTTGATATACAAGTTATTTCTTAACAATCATTTTCCAGGTGGGAGTCGCAAAGCCTTTTTTCCGTGGACTCAACTTGCATGAGTTGACGTGAAGGATATTGAATACAGGATGATAGTAAACAACTTGTTAAGGTCAGGGCATATATGTGATGAGGCTGTAGCATCAACGACGGTGCCATGATCTGTCACACACTGAGTGCATTCGTTAATACATTTGAAATAGTGAACCTTACCAGTGGCTGATACATTTTAATTTACTAAGGCGACCAGAAAAATCACTAAAAACTTCATTAAGTCATTGTATAACGTTACACTGAAGTACAGTCTCTATCCCCTGTTCGATTAAAGTTATTATACTGGGGTAATACCTCCTAATATCGTGTCGAACAGCCTTTTACAATGTGTAGTGCAGCAGTCGAGGAGGCAGGAATTCTACAAGTCATAGGAAGTCACGTGCTGAAATACTGCCTCTGTAGCCGTCCATAATAGTGAAAGTCTTCAAGGTGTCGGATTTTGTATACGAACTAACCTCTCGATTATGTCCTATAAATGATCGATGGGGTTCATGTCGAGTGATCTAGGTGCCCAATAATTCTCTCGAACTGTGCAGAAAGTTCTTCAAACCAATCGCAAATAGTTGTGCCTCGCTGACATGGCGCTTCGTTCTTTGGGAACATGGGGTCCACGAATGGCTGCAGGTGGTTTCCTAGTAGACTAATGTAACCATTTTCAATGATCGGTTCAGGTAGAGCACAGGGCCCAGTCCATTCCATGTAAAAACAGCCCATGGAGACACCATCAGCTCGCACAGTGTCTTGTTGACAACTCGCGTCCGCGTCTTTGTGGAGACTGCGCTACATTCGAAATCTATCATCAGTTCTTACAAAGTGAAGTAGGACTCACCTGACTAGGGCACTGTTTTTCAGTCATCCAGTGTCCAACCGATTCAGTCACGAGCCCAGGAGAGGCGCTGCAGGCTATGTCGTACTGTTAGCAAAGGCACTTACGTCGGTCCTCCGCTGCCCATTAACGCCAAATTTCGCCGCACCGTTCTAACAAATACGTTCGTCATACGTCCTACACTGATTTCTGCGCTTATGTCACGCAGTCTTGCTTGTCTGTTACCAAAGAAAAGTCTACGCAAACGCCGCTGCCCTCGGTCGTTAAGTGAAGGCCGTCGGCCACTGCGTTGTCCGTGGTGAGAGATACAGGTAATGCCTGAAATATGGTGTTTTCGGCACACTCTTGATATTGTGGATCTCGGAATGGAAGCCTCATGCGTCTAGCTCCAACTATCATTTCGTGTTTAAGTCTTTTAGTTCCGTCGTGGGGCCATAATCACGTTGGACACCTTTCCACATGAATCACCGTACTATAACTGACAACCCCGCCAATGCACTGCCCTTTTATACCTTGTGTTTGATACTACCACCATCTGTATATATGCGTATCACTGTCTCATGACTTGTCACCTCGGTGTGTGGTCTGTAATTCAGTGTATAATTTATGCAAACCCTGTATTTATTGCCAGGTCAGGAAATGACATTGGAAAATAGTCAATGAATAAGCCTCAGCGGCAAGAAAAAGTTGAGGAACTTCAAAGGCAGAGTTGATCTTTCTACAAAGGCGCGATGTAGAGTACGTTAGTAAATTATGGTCGGTTTTGAGCAAGTAATATTTTATAGTTATATCATTGTCTTTGCTATGAGTTAAACAGGCACTTCTCGCGTGTGTAACTGTTTCCTTGCCCATTCATTCTCTTACTAGCTCTCTTAAAAGTTGCCTGAATTGTGCTAGTAAATATGATGATGTTTCGTACTTGCAGATTCTAGAACAAAGAGATGGCAAGTTATCATACTTCTGATAAAAGCATAACAAGTCTATGTGTGTATAGATTTAAATATGTCAGATCCCACCTTAAAATTCTACCATTGCATAGGGACAATGACATCGCCTCATCCGCGTGTGTAATAAAAACTGGCTGTGTTGACTTTCCCAGCAACCTATAAGTTCCTCTCAAGCAGCAGTGAGAGGCAAATTCTTCCCCATTCGTTTTCTACTGCTCTTTGCGATCGTTAACAATGACTAAACTCCACAGTCACACAGTACAGAAGGTCGCTTTCAGAACATTACTAACGAACGATTTCGCTATGAGACGATTGTTATGCGGCAACGGTAGGGATCAAAGTTAAGTGCGAAGGTGAAGTATTCGCTGCTTGAAATGTTGCACAAGGTTCATTGTGCACGTCTGGAGCACCCTCGACCGGTGCTCAACATGAGAGGTGGTGGTCTTGCAGCTGACTGCATGTTCCCAGCGGGCACTGCGGAAGCCAAGTGCTATTTCCATTATTAATGTTATGAATATTTCTTCGGCTGGTCGTGTATAAATTACTTGATTTCACGTTCCAGCGATCGCATTCACAGTGATAAACATTACAAGGTGGAAGATGTTATTTTCGTAACACAGTTGATTAAAATTTGTATCCGTCTGTGTAAATGTACGTAAACTGTCTAATAACAGTAAAACAACATGTGAGGAACACATCCATTTTTTTTTTTTTTTTGGCAGCCGTGTTAGCGAAAAAGAACTGGATTACGGTAGATTAAAACTGACCTGGAGGTATTACTGTAAACTAAACAGGATTTTTCAAAACTGAGATCCAGATGTGACCGAGAAGCAAAGATTTCAGTCAGTGCTTATTAGTACGTTTGATTTATGACACCGAGACATCGGATTTTAATGCAAAAATCATACAAAAATTGAAGGGACACTTAACTAGCAATGCGCATGATGGTAATTATTGGGACAGATTGCAAAACAAATTAACAGGTCAGGGACCCGACTTATGTTGGATACGATGAAAAACCAGCACATAAACTACTATTATTTATGCTCTTACGCGCCATGCTTGAGAAGCATAGCTAAAGTGGGAAAGATAAACAATTGTAGGTAATCCAACGAGTGTTGAGTTCTGTTATCAAACTTAAATTCAGGTACGCGACCTGGCACTACGATATTGGACGGTCAAGCGAACAGTATATCTTTCCTCTCAGGCGCTAGTCCCGCGGGGTTACTGACATTCTGTACGGCCTTGAGAATGGTACACTTGAACCCGTCGATTTCATGTTCGCCTGGCATGCCGACCATCATCCGGAACGATGAATCGCAGACCTCATAAGTCACGAATTCTGAAATGTGATTTTACACGAAACATAACACTATCTTCTCACAAACAATCTACATTTGAATGCTGTTTCCGAATGTGAAACCCGTTGTGTACCCTTACCTTATACAGAGCGTAACAAAATTTGTGCAGAAACGTTCAGGGAACATTCTTCACAGCTAAACGAACTGTCATGGGTCCGGAAACCCTATATTTACGTGCTAGAGTTCACAAATGGAAACGCTGAACATTTACAAATGTGTGCCTGAAGTTTCCATTGGGAAAAAATGCTTCCGTTGCAGCTACGACACGGTAAAAGTTAATGTACACAATTGTAACCAGAAGATCTGAAAGGGTTGATCATAATTTGCCAACGGCCTTGCAGCCGTGGTAACGCCAGTTCCCGTCATATTACCGAAGTTAAGCGCTGTCGGGCCTGGCTGGCACTTGGATGGGTGGTCGTCCTGTTTACCGAGCGCTGTTGGCAAGCGCTGTGCACTCAGCACTTGTAAGGCAAATTGAGGAGCTACTTGACTTAAAAGTAGCGGCTCCAGTCACGAAAACTGACAACGGCCAGGAGAGCGTTTTGCTGACTTTCCGCTCCTTCATATCCGCATCCAGTCACGTCTATAGCCTGAGGATGACCCGGCGGTCGGTCAGCTTCTTATGTAAAGCTAAAATTCATGTATTCCGTGTATGAATTGCTCAATCAGCATTTAATCTGTATAATCTCTGTAAACATACATTAGCGCAAACCATTTCACATGAGAATAGCTGCCAGCCGGTGTGGCCGAGCGGTTCTAGGCCATACAGTCTGGAACCGCGCGACCGCTACGGTCGAAGTTCGAATCCTGCCTTGGGCATGGATGTGTGAGATGTCCTTAGGTTAGTTAGGTTTAAGTAGTTCTAAGTTCTAGGGGACTGATGACCTCAGAAGTTAAGTCCCATAGTGCTCAGAGCCATTTGAACCATCTCGAGGTTGTACCGAGACCTTCTCATCTGAAATTGATAGAAATAGGCCATTACCAACCAACATGCTACTTAGACTGTATTACTCATCCAAATACAGCATATCACTTCCATCTATAGCGTATATTAGAAGTTATTCTTAAACACGCTCATTGTGTTACATTTTCTTTTTTATTTTTCTTTGACATTTGCATTGTATAAATTATATTCTCATCAACTAGGAAGTAACAAATTATATGGAACCATTTTAACAATTGTTAAGCATTCAATTCGATGTAACCTCGGAGAAATCTTTATACATTATGTTCTTTGTATTATTTTAAAAAAAGCATTAACAACTGTATACCAATAAGACTGTAACAATGAGAAGTCTTTGCTATTAGATTTAGAAGCATCCGACCCACCTTACATTTCAAGGTGGTGGGTTACTCTGTACAGTTAATGAAATAAATAAATAAATAAATAAATAAAATATAGTTGGATTTCCGAGAGAAGAGCTATCTCGACGAAGAGAGGAGTATTTAACAATGATTTATATTTTAAAAAAACTGCCATCCACTACTACCCCTCCACAGGAACTAAATTAAGAAAAACGCTGATACACATGTTCCTCTTTTTCTGACCGAGAAATCAAATACCAATTTTCATACCTCTATCTTTCAACTTACCTTGCTAGCGATATATTGTCCAAAAAAAAAAAAAAAAAAAAAAAAAAAAAAAAAAAAAAAAAAAAACCGTTTCATACCCCCGGGGGTGGAACTTCGGAAAATCCCTTTCTAAAACAGCCTTAGGGATAAAATCAACACCCTCTAGAAATTTCAAGTTCCTGTCCTTAGTGGTTTTGGCTGCATGATGATGAGTCAATCAGTCGGACACTGCCTTCTTCCCTCTACGTGTGAGAATGTTGGTAATAACTGATTGTAGATGGTGTTACTCATATCTAGTTTGTACTGTTACACTAAATGTTAATCGTTTTCGTACCTCAGCATGTAGACGTCGGAGGGTTTTTTTCTTTTTTTACTCCGCATTCGCAGTGTTGAAGTTTTAATGGCCACGACCGACAGGACGCGGCAAGTATTGGCCGCGACCTTGATCCGGCGGCTGCGCTGAGTTCGCACATTGTTTCGCCGCGCCGCCCGTATCGGCGGTAGGTACCTGATGGAGGCGCGCTGCGGCGCCGCGCACACCTGGTGGCCAGCCCACTGGCTAGGCAGCTGGGAGGCACGCCATTGTGCCGCTCTCGATAGCCCTTGACGTCCCGCGCGCATCTCGGCGACGTCAAGTGCTGTTACCGGCTGAGAAAGGCGCGCTAGCCCGCCTGTTGCATGACCGTCCCTTTCCACTTGCGCTCCGCTACCTCGAGTCTCATCTCCGGGTAACGAGAGACACACACACGCGGACGGCTTTCCCGCCACGGGTAACACACCATCCGTGTCGCCGCTTGCCGGGAGCGTGCGACCCGACTCGGCGTCGCTTCTGTTTTCCACGGAATATTTTTATTGCTAGTTCTACATTACACCGCGAAGTATTAATTTTAATTTTAAACTTAGAAATTAAAAACAGACTTTATTGCATGAAACCATTTAGTTTAAGTTTTACGAGGGTCACTCCAAAAGAAATGCACACATTTTTGTAAAAATACAGTTTTCATCCTGCATGTGTGAAAGTCGTACAGTGTGGAGATACATCCTTCTCGCTTGTTTTCAAACTTAGTTCAACCTGTTCCCGTGAGTGGCGCCGTCACAGCATGTCTTCAAGATGGCTGCTACACTTGACGTTCGTCAGAAGCAACGTGCTGTCATAGAATTCCTGTGCTGTGAAAGCGGGACAGTGGGAAACTTCCACAAGATGTTGGAAAAGATGTATAGAGATGCTGCTGTCGATCGCAGTACAGTTAGTCGGTGGGCAAGCAGGTTACGTGATGAAAGCGGGCACGGCAATATTGAGGACTGTCCTCGCAGCGGCAGACCTCGTACTGCACACACTCCAGACAATGTGCAGAGAGTTAACGTTGGATATGTCACGACATTGAAGAAACTTCAAGCTCGACTGAGTCGTGTTCGACCACACCGGCAAAAGCAGGATGCTATGCTGTAGCACGACAATGCACGGCCATATGTCAGTCAGTCAAAAAAAAAACATGGAAGCGATCACAAAACTCCGATGGACAACACTGAAACACCCGCCTTACCGTCCTGACCTGGCTCCATGTGACTATCATCTCTTTGGGAAACTGAAAGACTCTCTTCGTGGAACAAAGTTTGAAGATGATGACTCCCTTGTGCACGCTGCCAAACAGTGGCTCCAACAGGTTGGTCCAGAATTTTACCGTGCGGGTATACAGGCACTGGTTCCAAGATGGCAAAGGCAGTTGAGACGGATGGAAATTACGTGGAGAAATGAAAATATTGTTTCTAAAGGCTGTATCTACAAACAGTTAAACTTTCAAACATGTAGAATAAGAGATGGATTTTTAAAAATATAGCGTGAATTTCTTTTTGAGTGACCCTTGTATTTACAAACTAATTTCACACCAATCTCCAAGTACAATTTACGTTCACATTTCAACGGCCAGTACCAGCTCCGTTCACCACCTCCGCTTGCCATCAATGGAGAATGGTCTGAAGATACAAATAAACTGAAAGCGGACACCACTGTAATAAATCTTATTATACGATAAATACTGTTTTAATTTGTAACTTAAAAATTTTGCAGTGAAATTGTTGTTACTCTAATAAAGTTTACAAAAATCTTTAATTTCAGTACTCTCCAGTGAAACACTGTGTTGTGTCTCTATGTTTATGTTCGCAAACAGTGCCAAAATATAAGTAATTTAAATACTTTTATTGATTATAAGGGTGCACCATTAAGTGTTTCGACGTTGGTCAGTCATCTTGTAACATATCTCATTCTGTCCACCTACGTGTGCTAGCCCCGTTTCGCTTTGTAGTTGTCTCGGCCTGTTTCGGCTTGCTGGGGGAACGGTTTTTTTCGATTGAAGATGTCGGTCTTGACTTTCCCTAGTCCTCCTAATTACCCGCAGCTCGTGGTCGTGCGGTAGCGTTTTTGCTTCCCGTGCCCGGGTTCCCGGGTTCGATTACCGGCGGGGTCAGGGATTTTCTCTGCCTCGTGATGACTGGGTGTTGTGTGATGTCCTTAGGTTAGTTAGGTTTAAGTAGTTCTAAGTTCTAGGGGACTGATGACCATAGATGTTAAGTCCCTTAGTGCTCAGAACCATTTGAACCTCCCAATTGGTGGCGGTCGGAACCGACTAGGCTGATTTTTAGGAGTATTTTCCTCGTGACAGCTGGTGCTTTTCAACCCGTTGCAGAAGAGATTGTTACAGACCCTCCCGGAGGCAGCCCCCCACTGAAGTGCTGTAAGCAGGAGCAGGAAATGGCGATTGAGAATGCATACATTCGGCTTGTGATTTCGTGATTTTATTTGGCTGAAATGCCTGTACGTTAAATAGTTTCCTGAAGAGGTGTGTGGATCGCGAGGACAGGCGCCACCCCACGTGAGATGGAGAAGTTACGTGTGGAGGTGTGCTCTCATTGTGCATGGTATATCAGATGGCTTTCGTGGTCAATAGGTTACTTACAAGAGAAACTCCCATTGCAATCCACTCAGACTTGATGGTAAAATGGCTCAGTGGATACTGAACACTTATCAAACATGACAACAGGAAGAAGAGGTTCTGAACTGTGAAAAATAAGCAAAATATAAACAGTGAATAGTCCAAGGTCAAGATGTGCAACATCGAGCGAATTGCAAGAACCACGTTGTGGTTGTTGTGTTGTCATGGTGTTGGACTGCAACGAGGGAGATCCGTGTTCGAATCTCTCTTGTGCTCCATTTCATTTATTTATTTATTTTCACAAAATTACGAACTTTCCGTCCGCTCATTGCCTTGCCTGTTCTCCTTTTGCAGTCTTGGGAGTTGTCATACCATAGACTGGTTATACAATATTAGTTACGGTATATGGTAAGAATATACTACCATCGTAAGTGAATGTGATGCATTGTAAGACCAGGCGAAATATCACACAGACCTCTCACAGAAACGAAAACAACAAATAAATTGCGAGAATAACGTTACAACGAAGGAAGTCAAGTGTCAAAACTTCTAATACGGAACGCAAGAGTCATAACGTGTAGTACTTAGTAGAAGAACTAGGAGGTGCGTACGTCTGGAGGTACGTTCCTTACACCTTGCCGTTACAAACGGACGGTACACAACGAGTCTGACAGAAATTTGAATACGGCGAACAGTCACTTCAGTGACTGGATGGAAAAGAAAGCATGGGGCACGATGGAGATCTGAACACAGATCCCCCACTTCACAGTCCAACATCGTGAGCACGTAACCACGACGCTGTGGCTCTCAAATTTAAAGCTTGAGCTTGGACCGTTCATTATTTAGATTTTGCTTCGTTTCTCGCACTTCAGTACACCTTCTTCCTTTTTTCATGCTTGGTCCGTGTTCAGTTTTTGACGGGCTCCCCACAGGGGCATCTTACCACTAAATAGCGGGATGAGATGGGGAGTTTCCCTGACGGAATCCAAAGTGCTTTCTAGAACGTGAGCGTGGACTTTTCAGTTAAGGCTGCAATGTGGAGCCATTACCTAGCTGGAGGTTGAGTGATGGACTTGGCTGCGATCAGTTCATGGCAATAAATTATATTTCTTGCATACGGAAATTGGAGAGTGATGTTTTGGTGCGTTTCCGTGCCTATTGACTTTGAACTGTATTCCTGGTTGTTGTTACGTTAATTATCAACGGCAACTGGTAATAGCTAGTCGGCGGTTGAGTACCTAAGTGTTAGCGGTGAGTGTATTCCAGTCCAACGCTGCTTAAACTTCTAGTGGTTATATAGATAGCTACGGAACCTTTCACTATTGAGTTCTGAGTTGTCAATTTTTAACTTGTCTCGCAGATTGAAGAGAAGCTGGCAACAGTTATGATGATTTGTTAATGTAGCAGTGAAGACAACTAATTTTGGGCCACCAATAAACGTTTCCAATTAAACCTGCGGAGCAGTACGTCGTGTAATTTGTAAAATGCAGTGACATAGTTCAATGGTCTTCTGCCACTGCCATAGTCAGTATCCTGTATGGCGTACAGTCTGCATTGTATAACTGTACATGGAGTTCCACGATGCCTATTACAGCCTTCAAAGGGTTGTAGTGGGACCTTAGTAGATAAGTTCGGATGAGGGACACACATTCGGAAATTTGCCGTTTGGATATAAAAATAAGTTTGAAGATCGGATCACTTCAAGTCTCCCACGTCACGGTACGCACCCAAACTAAGTACAGGGCACCGTCACGGTATCTGTTGTAATTATGACATCACATACTACTTTCCTCCATCTAGACGAACAGCTGCGGGCAACTGGTACGTTCGCAACCAGGACGATTGCCTGTGGTGTTCCAGGGAGGCGCAGCACTGTCGATTTTGAAGAGGACGTCGTTTGTCACATAGAAGAGGATACGACAACGAGAACTCGAAATATGAGCTACGCCATGGGCATTGTATCCACTGCGTGCTTACCGTGGAGTAGGAGATATCAAAATGGCCTCTTCTCCAAATTTAATTTCATATCCGAACGCTACGTTTTCGGGCATGGGTTCCTAGCCAAAACTTTATCTACCAAGTCCCCTATGTAACTCCTAGAAGCCTCTAATAGGAATTGTGAACACATCTCCTATACACTACATCAATCAATTTTACTGTTTGACTGTATTTTTACTATTGACAGCAGTGTCCAGAGATGGTCATCACTTTATTTAACGCCACGTTAAGAATGTCGCCCTACAGTCCGTTTAGAATATTTTTATAGTACCTAAACATGATTAGATTATCGAAACAGGCAGTTAATATTTATCAGCAGCTTTTGATAGTTTTGAAAATGGTCTTTTTTCAAATAGTTACCAGATTTTGGGCACCCCCTGCCCAAATACAGTGCACAATGTAGCTCAAATCTTAACTCATATTACCTACTGTATCAGACCGGCGGTTGCTAACCACTGATACGTACTCGATTTAGATGCTATTCAGTTTCATGTTCCGAAAAGTTACTGTGCAAACGTATAGCATCGTAGTTGAAATGCTGTGTCCAAAAAGAATGAAAGGTATTGCCTAGGCATCTGATAAAGGCATCTCATAAACATGCACAGACGTTAATGGAGCTATAACACAAATGAGCAAAATCTATGTATGTGAGTGTAGGTAGGTGCCTGCAACTGTTTTTGAATGACACAGTCATCTTCAATGAGTGTGTCTTCTTGCTGAAGGGTACTTACAACTTTAGTATCTCCATCTACAGTGGGTACTGACGCAGATTAGAGATGCAGCACCTTTAGCTGGAAGAGGTGCAACTGGCGTGTTACATGGTATCACTCACACGGCCAGATGGCCAGCAATCACCTGTTCCATGCTGTATGACGTGTTCAGTATCTCGTCATATCGCTACGCTTACAACGATGCTGCTTTTGTTTTGGACTGTCTGGTTTTCACTATCGGGTATATTCAGTGCGCAGCTAACGACGACTCTTGTTCTGTTTACGCTGTATGCTCTCGTAATGGGAGTGGGCACAAAAGTAACAGTGACGGGAACGTTGCTTTTATAAGCAATGTTATGAAGCGGGCGGTCGTAATGGGAGTGGACACAAAAGCTACAGTGGTAGGAACGTTGGTTTTACGATAGGGGTTCAACAGGTAGGGCAGTACATTTTTTTTTCTCGGCCAGTTTCGCTTGAAAAAATGCGGACTTTGTTATTCGACATCGTACAATATTCCTCGTTCAGCTCCTATGGTTTCACGACGTTGCGGTATGTGACGCGGTGCACGTAGACTTCAAAATGTCATTTGTAACAGAGGTGCGTTCCAAGAAGAGCTGTCACTGAATTTCTTTTGTTATTGTATTTCTTTTGGCAGAAGACGAGAGTATCGTAAATATTCACAGGTGCTCCCAGAAAGTCTACGGAGATCTGGCAGTGAACAATAGCACGGTGAGTCGTTGGGAAAGGCGTCCGTCAGCTGTCTGTTAGCCGCCCGGCCGCACACAGCTATGGCTCCTACAGTGTTGGAACGTGCGGACACTCTCAGTCGAGGAGACCGACGGATCAGAATCAGACACCTCACTGCCCAGATCCACGTCTCTGTTGGTAGTGTTGATACACCCGTCCACCAGTTGGGGTACTCAAACGTGTGTGCCTGCTGGGGTCCTCGCCATTTAACAGAATAGAATAAAGAGCAACGAAGGACTTCTTCTTCTTCTTCTTTTAGTGTTTAACCCTGAGGTTGGTTTGCAGCAGAGCGCCATTCCTCTCTTCTGTCTGCCTTCCTGTTCATTTCCAAATATGTCTTACATCCAACGTCATTCGTGATCTGTTGTATGTATGATATCCTTGAGCGCCCCCGCCGATTCCTCCCCTCAATAGCTCCTTCTGGTATTGTTCCAATGATGCTGTTGTGTCGTAGGATGTGGCCTACAAGTTTCTCTCTTCTTGTTTGGATGAGGCTCCACAGAGATCTGGTTTCCTGTACTCTTCTAAGCACCTCCTCATTTGTTACTTTGTCTCTCCAGCTGATCTTCATCATCCTTCTATAGCACCACAGCTCCAGGGCCTCTAGCCGCCTTCTCTCTTCCAATCGTCCAAGTTTCACAACCGTATAGGGCCACACTCCAAACGAAACCTTTCATGATACGCTTCATTATTTTCAGACTGATGTTGTTGCTGGTGAGTATGTTCCTTCTCCGATTAAATGCAATTTTGGCCTTTTGTATTCTGCTAGCGGTTCGAACCGACGTGTACCAGCAGAGTGGTACCATGCGAGCATACATGATCTGACCATAAAGGAGGCGTAAGGCTGAAGAAGAGTGTTTTGTAGCCAGCCGGCCGGGGTGGCCGAGCGGTTCTATGCGCTACAGTCTGGAATCGCGCGACTGCTACGGTCGCAGGTTCAAATCCTACCTCGGGCATGGATGTGTGTGACGTCCTTAGGTTAGTTAAGTTTAAGTAGTTCTAGGGGACTGATGACCTTAGAAGTTAAGTCCCATAGTGCTTAGAGCCATTTTTTGTAGCCAAGATATTGGGGAATAATACGGTGCATTGGGGTCCAGAAACCAAGCTGCTTTCAGAAAAAAAAAGTGTTGCATTACTTATTGAACGCCCATCGTATAAACAGTATAGTAATGCGGGCACATACCCGGAAACAATTTTTTTTTTCACTACGTTCATGGTTGACGTGCCAGATGTAAGTTACAAGTGAGCTCTGTGGTGAGGTCGTGTCTAGGCGCTCACAAACCCCTCTGTAAGCCACAGCCTTGTACCGTTGCGCGCCCCGTCCCCGTGTCGTATGCGGACGGTTAAACGCCGACCGAGAGTTGGCCGCGGGGGAGTGTGTCCCGGAGAGCAGAGCAGAGCAGGGCGGAGCAGTGGAGTGGAGCGGCAGCCCGGGCCCGTTTAAAAATACGGCTCGGCGCTGCCCCTGAGCCTCGGCCGCGGCCCGGAGGCCTCGCTAGGTCAACAGCCGCGCGCCCGGCGGCAAAAACTGGGAGCATGTCGCACGGGCAGGGGCAGCGCGCCGCCCACTCACACCCCTACTGTGGCAGCAGGCCACCACACCACGGAACTTTGTTCTCTGGCAACCGCCGAAACGCGAGCGTGCGGAATATCCAGACGGCGCTATTGGATGGAAGAATTTCATCCAAATAAGAAACAGCATGTCGCTGTTAACAGAGAGGCTTGAAGCACCCCCTAGACGCTCAATAATACTCCCCAATTTTTCATGAAGCGTAGTAATATTATACGTCTAGGGGAGAGATTGGAACCTTTGCGCAATATCAAATCCTTTGACATATTTTGCGCCTCCCAGAAATATTGTGCCGTCTGAAGTCAGTATTGACATTTACACTACTGGCCATTAAAATTGCTAGACCAAGAAGAAATGCAGATGATAAACGGGCATTCATCGGACAAATATATTATACTAGAACTGTGACATGTGATTACATTTTCACGCCATTTGCGTGCGTAGATCCTGAGAAATCAGTACCCCGAACAACCACTTCTGGCCGTAATAACGGCCTTGATACGCCTGGGCATTGAGTCAAACAAATCCTGGATGGCGTGTACATATACAGCTGCCCATGCAGCTTCAACACGATACCACAGTTCATCAACAGTAGTGACTGGCGTATTGCGATGAGCCAATTGCTCGGTCACCATTGACCAGACATTTCAGACATTTTCAATTGGTGAGGGATCTGGAGAATGTGCTGTCCAGGGCAGCAGTCGAACATTTTCTGTATCCAGAAAGGCCCGTACAGGACCTGCAACATGCGGTCGTGCATTATCCTGCTGAATTGTAAATTGAATGGTAGAGCCACGGGTAGTAACACATCTGAAATGTAACGTCCACTGTTCAAAGTGCCGTCAATGCGAACAAGAGGTGACCGAGACGTGTAACCAATGACACCCCATACCATCTCGCCGGATGACGCGCCAGTATGGCGATGACGAATACGCGCTTCCAATGTGCGTTCACCGTGATGTCGCCAAACACGGATGCGACCATCATGATGCTGTAAACAGAACCTGGATTCATCCGAAAAATTGGCGTTTGGCCATTCGTGCACCCAGGTTCGTCGTTGAATGCACCATCGCAGACGCTCCTGTCTGTGATGCAGCGTCAAGGGTAACCACAGCCACGGTCTTCTAGCTGATACTCCATGCTGCTGCAAACGTCGTCGAACCGTTCGTGTAGATGGTTGCTGTCTTGCAAACGTCCCCATCTGTTGACTCAAGGATCGAGACGTGCCTGCACGATCCGTTACAGCCATGCGGATAAGATGCCTGTCATCTCCACTGGTAGTGATACGAGGCCGTTGGGATCCAGCACGGCGTTCCGTATTCCCCTCCTGAACCCACCAATTCCATATTCTGCTAACAGTCATTGGATCTCGACCAACGCGAGCAGCAGTGTCACGATACCATAAACGGAAATCGCGATAGGCTACAATCTGATCTTTATCAAAGTCGGAAAGAGCATGGATGTGGGGGGAGGAGTGCTTGAAGTTACTTTCGTAGATTTTTCTTGAATAATTCGAAAACTGCAGCCACTAGCGAAAACGTATCCCAGTGCAAAATTAAACTACATCAAATTTCCCCCAAAGAAGATTCTATTCATGTTTTCTACAGCACTATGAGTCTGCTCTTAAAGAGCGAGAGAATATGAAAATAAAGAGCGACGAGCATTCATTGTGCCTTAGGTGGTTTTGTAGGACAATTTGAAGCACTTTCCCGATTTGATAGACCGAGTGTCCCGTACAAAACTGTTCGTCTCGACTTCCCCTATATCACTGTGATACCCTGCAAAAATTTTCGTTTATGCTCTGTATATCACGCGAAAAGATCACAAAGTAAAATAACAGACACTGGAGCTCATACGAATACTTACCGACAGTCATGCTCCTTCCTGCGCTCAATTCATTACGGCAAAAGAGTTGAAGCAGGCGAGGGAGGAGGGGGGGGGTAGGCTGGAGGAGAGGGGAGGGGAGAAAGATAAGAAACAGATGTACAGGAAAAACCGTCCGCCATTTAACGTAACGTGGCTCTCAGGGTATCGATGTAAATGTAGAACACTGGAAGGGGCTACAGCATTAATAGTGGAGATACATCATGTATGTAAGCTGTTGGCGTGATATCCGTCTTCGAAAGCGTGTAGAAAACTGTCATGAATTCACTTTCTCACTATAGTAATTAAACCGACAGGGACTTATCTTTACGATCTCATAGCTCCTTACACATGCTGAGGCGATGGTTTCTGTGCCTGACGATAGTCCTGTATGATCGAAACTGGCTGAAAAGTCAGTTAAAAAAAAAAAAAAAACGATTTTCATATTTGAATTCTGTTATCATTCCTCATTTCCACCTAAGTACCCAGGTAAATATTCGTAAGCGCATACAGACGGGAGGAATATTATGTGTCACGTACTGTCTAAGACACTATGACCCCTGACTGCTGCGTGCAAACGTTTTCTGAAAACTAATGTCTTTACACAATAGAGAAACACATAAATAACAATTTTTTTTCCAAAGTGCGAAAAATTTCAATAAAGAGAAACGCAGTAATGTTGCAAGTTTACAGAATATAGGAGCTGAAGAGGGAATATGATGACGACTGGAGAGCAAGAGTCTTCGGAATAATAATGCTCCACTTTCTGACTGTCCGTCGGCAAGCATAAGGTTGGACATTATCCAGGGACAGATGTTGGCACAAAATTAGTGACTAGCTTTGAAACTCAGATCGGAGGAATTGGAGCTTACTAAGGGCAGTGCTAAAACCATTATTCACACATCACATTTCACAGGCTCGAAGGCCCCAGTCTTCTGAGGTCGGTCAACTTCCACTTTTATTGTGTAGGCATCCACCACGGTCACATTACACAGACGTCGCTGTCACATGTTATCAATCATCCCATGACGTGTGACACCAACGTTTCGAGCAATTTTTCTCTGACATTTACTAGAGGCTACACAAACGTCGGTAAAATTGATATGTTGTTGTTGTGCCCTTCAGCTCAGAGACTGGTTTCATGCAGCTCGCCATACTACCCTATCCTGTGCAGGCTTCTACATCTCCAAGTACCTTCTGCAACCTACATCCTTCTGAATCTGCTTACTATATTCACCTCTTGGTCTATCTCTACGATTTTTACCGTCCACGCTGCCCTCCAATACTAAATTGGCGATCTCTTGATGCCTCAGAACATGTCCTACCAACCGATCCCTTCTTCTAGTCAAGTTGTGCCACAAATTTCTCTTGTCCCCAGTTCTGTTCAGTACCTCCTCATTAGTTACGTGATCTACCCATCTAATCTTCAGCATTCTTCTGTAGTACCACATTTCGAAAGCTTCTATTCTCTTCTCGTCCAAACTATTTATCGTCCATGTTTCACTTCCATACATGGCTACACACCACACAAATACTTTCAGAAATGACTTCCTGACACTTAAATCTATACTAAATGTTAACAAATTTCTCTTCTTCCGAAACATTTTCCTTGCCATTGCAAGTCTACATTTTATATCCTCTCTACTTCGATCGTCATCAATTATTTTTCTCCCCAGACAGCAAAACTCATCTACAACATGAAGTTTCTTATTTTATAATCTAATTCCCTCAGCATGAACTGATTTAATTCGACTACATTCCATTATCCTCGTTTTGCTTTTGTTGATATTCAACAATTGAAATGTAATCACTCTAATATAGTTCGAAATTAAATAACGTTATATCCATATTCCTGTTTGATAAACCTAAATTTGCAAACTGTGTCACGAACATGACTACCGCCTTAAACTTTTATCTGCTTCAACACGCTTATTAACACTTCTCTCGAATCGCGTATATTTCGTATTATCTATAACTGGCGTAAACTGCTATCATTGTCTTGATAAGGAGATTTCAGTTAATTAATGGGAACCATTTCAGCACTGCCTTTTCGTGAACATTGTTTTTTCAACTCCATGTTAGCGTGTGTTACGTATAGAATTTTAATACTTTCTGCAATTCATCAAATATTTTATTTAAATCTAGTGTCGCAGGAGTGAATTTACTAAAAGGTAGAGTTATAGGTTACAAGGCACGTAACTGTAACTACATTGTTATTAGTTTGGACGGCGCTGGTCTGAAGCAACGGAATTTAATTTATGTGTTTCCAGCGGTATTTTAGAGATGTGTTTACATCAGTTCGTCAAGTGAAGGAAAGGCAGTTAACTCACAAGCCGTGAAACCGATTTAGCTGCTGCTATTCTGCTTTGATATAAAGGCAGCAGCTGGAGTTCGAAAATACTGACAGGATTCTCGGGGTCTGCCCTGGACGGTGGTGTCACGTAGCTCGCCTAAGATATATGGTACGCTGTGTGACTTTGATTCATTGCTTCTGATCTGGCTTCACATGTTTTATTTTCGAGCTACTACAGAGAACCACCGAATTCGCAGTAGCTCTTTTGATTCTCAAGCAGTACCTCTGCTACATGTGTGTTGCTTATCTACATCTCACGTTATCGGCTAGTATTCTTCGCACCCTTTGGGCTATGGTTAACTGTTCTTATCTACACGTATTCTAACAAGAACAGTACTCTAGCACATTTAGTCCTTGTATTATAAAATATTGTTGTGTTAGGAACTGTGTACAGAATCACAGTATGTGCTAATACTTAGTATCAGTAACAATGATGACGAACCTTGTATCACGTTTATGGAATGTTTGATCTTGAGGATGTTAACATGGGCTACCTGCGTGATTACATTTCCGATGCTTTATTCTGATTGTTGTACAACCCTCTGTTGTATGGCAAGTGGCGTAAACGTATAAGGAGAAGTAACTACACTTTTATGATCATTTTTGGAAAATTTGTTTCGTCAGTCGGTTTCTGATAATGAATCATACGCCTGCGTGTTATCTCTGTCTTCGTGCAACCTCAATGCGTTTGTCATCATTCACCTGAAAGAATAGGGTAGGTAGCGCGATGCATTCGTATTAGTGAAGTCAGCAGTTCTTATCTTTGACCGATCATTTACGTTTCCCGTAGTTTGAGGAATGAAAACAAAAAACAAAATCACAGAAAACCGTCTGAAAATCTATTTTACTGCTAGATTTCTGTCACTTAATAAACAAAAATCATTTTTCAGAAGAAAACATGAGACCGTTATAAAAATGTTGAAAGATTTTACCTAACGGTAACAAAGCATTAGGTCAGTATACTATTGGACATGATAAAATAAGCTGTCCAGATCCAGAAAAATTTAATATCAGGTAAGTTTAGCGCAGCACCTTACTAACGAGATGGCTTTTCGACATTCAAAAATCATTATAAGATCGTTTTGAGGAGTATTGCAAGACAATGAACAAGCTGCAACTCTCAAATTGTGATATGATTAATAAAGAGACTACTCGAAACCATAGTACTGAAGGATTTGTTAAATAAATTGCACTGTGAAGAAAGTGGGATAAAGTGCGAAGAGAGAAAAATCTATCATTTTTAATCACTGGCGGACTCATCAACTTTATCGTCATCAGCAAAATCACCCTCCAGGTCATTACCAATTTCTTGACTGTCTTCTTCTAGAAAAAATATAATTAGTGGAAATCCCTATAACTGTAAAAAATTTAAAAAAAAAATGAACCGGTTTGAAAGGCATAATTCTATAAACTTTGTTGATATTTTTAAAAATGAGCTCATCAATATGCTACGCTAAAACTATCTGAAAACAAACATTTTCGTAATAAAATGACAGAATCTATGTTCATTTTTAAATATCCGACGTATTAAGGTAATACCACAGCTCTTTCTTCAGCAGAAATGGACTGGCTTGCTGCTGTGACGTTTCCACCGTTACTGCCCACCAAGTCGGGTTCAGAACTATATAATCTAATGATTTTACGATGTTTTGGCCGTAAAACGGTGAGACATGGTTTTGATCGTGGGTTCTCGCATGATCATTAGAGCGTACGCTCTGTTCTCATGACCCCTTCATCAACGGAATATTAAAGCTCGATCTTCAATATCAGGACTCCAGTAACGTATCTGTCCTTACACAATAAATATGAGAGCATCTGTTAGGAAAATAAGCTTTACTTATTTAAATCACAGTGGCTAAATTTTAATTTATAAATTGCACTGTATTGATTTAATACAAGAGAACGTTGCGGGTGAGACACAAGTTGTCTCTCAGTTGCCGAAGGTAGGCTCAGTGGTTCATAAAGGGGAAAATACATGTACATTTTGAGTGCTATCATGCAGGTAAAACTTTCATCGAATATGAGCAAACACAACTTCTACACGTACAATATGTCAACCAGCGTATCGAAGCTAGGCTACATTTGAATCGAATATACGCCTCAGTTTGGTAACCGATGCAATTTTTGTTACACATTCTTATGGCTTGGTGGCACAATGGTAAGGTGCCTAAGTCTGACTACTTTTGTCATTTATCAGTTCTTTCACCTCTGGGAATATTTGTTATTCTGAAAAACACCGAGTTGGACTGTTGTTCGGAATCCGCGTCCAACTAATGGTCCCCCCCCCCCCCCTCTCCCCTCACCCCCACCCCCACCCCCCTCCAGCTGGCTGGAAAAGTCTGCCCAGAAGCCGGAGCAAGACGACGGCATACCATTTCCTTCCAACAGACCCGCGACCAGTAAATTGAAACTAATTTTCGGGTTGATTACAGCTTTACCTTATAGCCCCGCGTTGGCCTAATCCCTCAAAAACCATTAAAATTCGGATACAAACATAGCAAAATTCACACCATTCGCAGAGAGACTGTAATATACTAATTCTAATACTGTTGAGAGGAGAGTCCAGGGGAATAATCATAAAGCTTAGATTTTATTTTGGGAAGGTGAATTTCTCCTTATTAGTCTGACCCAATAGACAACAGAGACATAGTCTTCGATGTTAACAATACAGGAACAGGAATTTCTGTGACTCCGGCAGCTGCCTGCCAACTGCCGACCTGACTGATGGTGGTATTTCCTTAGACCATTTAAAATGTGCTACAAGAGAGGTATACAATACTCGCCAAATGCTTTACTCGGAGATTATTTGACTCTTTTAAGAGATAGAGACTTCACGTTAACTTTCTTCTGACTTTCCACTGACGTCAGGTATTTACCCAGTACCATTAAGTTGGAAGTAATAATACGAGCTATTTTGATGGAGTGAAAATTTTCCAGAGAAATGATACTGTTGAGCGAAGGGGATAAAAAACGAGATGCTGCACACGACTCTTCACAAGTTGTTTTCAATTACCCATATTACAGCACATCTGTATGCACTTGTAGCAATAGAGGTACTGATAGAGGTAGCTGGAAGTGGTCCCATACAGACCTACATCGGTACGTATATCCCTTACTGTCAGGCAACAATCGTTGTGGTGGTAAGAACCACCTCTCTTTTATAGTTCAGGAGATACGATCTCAGACGTCATGAGCAATGAGAAGTGTGAAAAACTGCCGCATCACCCATGACATTTAAATGGGTTACTTCCGTGCTACTAACACTATTCGCAATAAATTTCGCACACACATTCACAAAAAAATGGTTCAAATGGCTCTGAGCACTATGGGACTTAACTTCTGAGGTCATCAGTCACCTAGAACTTAGAACCACTTAAACCTAACTAACCTAAGGGCACCACACACATCCATGCCTGAGGCAGGATCTGAACCTGCGACCTTAGCGGTCGCGCGGTACCAGACTGTAGCGCCCAGAACCGCTTGGCCAACCCGGCCGGCTCACATGTTTACATAGCGACATTTTACAGACTTCTTTCTACGATTGTTTCATAATTTCAAAGGTGTTTTCACGAATACATGGAAATCGAATTTTTTCAGGGCTTCAAAACAAAACAGTTCATTTTCTGTTTTCATTTATAATAGAAAATTGGCAAAATGAATACCCAGCAATGCCGGGTTTGTCAGTAAATGTTCAAATGTGTGTGAAATCTTATGGGACTTAACTGCTAAGGTCATCAGTCCCTAAGCTTACACACTACTTGACCTAAATTATCCTAAGGACAAACACACACATCCATGCCCAAGGGAGGACTCGAACCTCCGCCGGGATCAGCCGCACAGTCCATGACTGCAGCGCCTTAGACCGCTCGGGATTTGTCAGCAAGTAATAAATAAAAAGACAAGGGCGATTGTTACAAGCAGAGTGAAATTCCTCAAGTAGTCGTCTGCTTCACGTTCTGCTCATAGTGGTCACGTATGTGCCCACTGTCTGGACTTCAACTAGCGTTCGGAAATCGTTTGGATGGATGATTGCGCGGGGCTAGAAGATCCTGTCACTGCGACAATAACGCTGTATTTGAGTAAGGACTTCTTCGATACAATAATTGACTCTGGTTGCACGTCACTGACTCATCCCTCCCCCTGCCCCGCTCCCCCCCCCCCCCCCACACACACACACATACACGGAGTGAAAGATGGATTGGAGGAGGGGTGGGGCAGCAGAAGAGAGACAGAAGAAGCAGGAAAATCCTGAATATATTTTACGTCTTCTTTTAGTACCGTTTCTTGTTCTACAGCTAGTAAAAACCAGTACCGCCCTTGAACAGCTTTAAGCTTCCACGCTTCATCGGAGTCACAAAAGCAAAAAAGTGGTCTCGGTGCAGCAGCGTAGTAACTGAATGAACGCCGGGCGGCCGTCCCACGGAGTGAGGAGGTGATGATTATTTTTAGAAGTGACCACCCCTGTGCGCGTTGCTCTTGTTGTCGGGCAGCGAGAGGCAGGGGGCCGGGCCTGCGAGGTGAATGGTGGGAACAAGCTGGGGATTAGGCGGCCGGCGGGCTAAGCACATGCTAATCCTGCTGAGGCGTCGCCCGGTGGCGAACAGGTGTGGCCCGTGCCACGTCTCTTGTTGTGACGCCCTGCCAGGCCACACGCTCTGCCCGACGTCTTGTTCACAAAGCGCTTTCCCAGGAAGCGTTTATATGCTACTGCCTATAGATTGAGGAAACCACCGCTGTACATCAAGCGAACGGTTCTGAGTCTGTCTGCTAAAACCTCCAAGCCGAACTAGTCAGTTAACTGTCCGATTTCTTGCAAACCACCTTATTCCTCAGGGTAAAATAACTGGTGACAAGCGAAATCCACATTTAGCGAACAGGAACAACTAAGATGTCGTACTAAGCCGAGTTTATACATGTACACTACTGAACATTAAAATTGCTACACCACGAAGATGACGTGCTACAGACGCGAAATTTAACCGACAGGGAGAAGATGCTGTGATATGCAAATGGTTAGCTTTTCAGAGCATTCACCCAAGGTTGGCGCCGGTGACGACACCTACAACGTGCTGACACGAGGAAAGTTTCTAACCGATTTCTCATACACAAACAGCAGTTGACCGGCGTTGTCTGGTGAAACTTTGTTGTGATGCCTCGTGTAAGGAGGAGAAATGCGTATCATAACGGTTCCGACTTTGATAAAGGTCGGGTTGTAGCCTATCGCGATTCCGGTTTATCGTATCGCGACATTGCTGCTCGCGTTGGTCGAGATCCAATGACTGTTAACAGAATATGGAATCGGTGGGTTCAGGAGAGTAATACGGAACGCCGTGCTGGATTCCAACGGCCTCGTATTACTAGCAGTCGAGATGACAGGCATCTTATCCACATGGCTGTAACGGATCGTGCAGCCACGTCTCGATCCCTGAGTCAACAGGTCTGGACGTTTACAAGACAACAACCATGTGCACGAACAGTTCGACGAAGTTTGCAGCATATTGGATAATCAGCTCGGAGACCATAGCTACGGTTACCCTTGACGCTACATCAGAGACAGGAGCGCCTGCGATGGTGTACTCAACGACGAACCTGGGTGCACGAATGGCAAAACGTCATTTATTTGGATGAATCCAGTTTCTGTTTACAGCATCATGATGGTCGCATCCGTGTTTGGCGACATCACGGTGAACGCACCTTGGAAGCATGTATTCGTCATCGCCTTACTGGCGTATCACTCGGCGTCATGGTATAGGGTGCCATTGCTTACACCTCTTGGTCACCTCTTGTTCGCATTCACGGCACCTTGAACAGTGGACGTTACATTTCAGATGTGTTACGACGCGTGGCTCTACCCTTGATTCGACCCCTGCGAATCCCTACATTTCAGCAGGATAATGCACGACCGCATGTTGCAGGTCCTGTACGGGCCTTTCTGTATACAGGAAACGTTAGACTGCTGCCCTCGCCAGTACATTCTCCAGGTCTCTCACCACTGAAAACGTCTGGTCAATGGCGGCCGAACAACTGGTTCGTCACAATACGCCAGTCACTACTCTTGTTGAACTGTGGTATCGTTTTGAAGCTGCATGGGCAGCTGTACCTGAACACGCCATCCAAGCTCTGTTTGACTCAATGCCCAGGCGCATTAAGGCCGTTATTACGGCCAGAGGTGGTTCTTCAGGGTACTGGCTTCTCAGGATCTATGCACCCAAATTGCGTGAAAATGTTATCACATGTCAGTTTTAGTATAATATATTTGTCCAATGAATACCCGTTTATCATCTGCATTTCTTCTTGGTGTAGCAAAAGAAACAAAACATGTAAACTACACTGAATCGCCAAGAAAACTGGTATAGGCATGCATATTCATATACAGAGATATGTAAACAAGCAGAATACGGTGCTGCGGTCGGCAACGCCTGTATAAGACAAAAAGTGTCTGGTGCAGTTGTTAAAGCAGTTACTGCTCCTAGAATGGCAGCTAATTAAGATTTAAGTGAGTTTGAACGTGGTGTTACAGTCCGCGCACGACAGATGGGACACAGCATCTCCTAGATGGTGATGAAGTGGGGATTTCCCATACGACCATTTCACGGGTGTACCGTGAATATCACGAATCCGGTAAAACATCAAATCTCCGACATCGCTGCGGCTGGAAAAAGATCCTGCAAGAACGGGACCAACGACAACTGAAGAGAATCGTTCAACGTGACAGACCTACAACCCTTCCGCAAATTGCGGCAGATTTCAATGCTGGGCCATCAACAAGTGTCAATGTGCAACCAATTCAACGAAACGTCATCGATATGGGCTTTCGGAGCCGAAGGCCCACTCGTGTGCCCTTGATGAATGCACGACACAAAGCTCTACGCCATGTCTGGGTCCGTCAGCACCGACGTTCGACTGTTGTTGGCTGACTCGACGAGTCTCGTTTCACATTGTACGGAGCGGATGGACGTATACGGATATGGAGACAAACTCATGAATCCATGGACCCTGAATGTCAGCAGGCGAGTTTTCAATCTGGTGTATGTGCTATAATGGTGTGGGGCGCGTGCAGTTGGAGTGATATTGGGTTCCTGATAAATCTAGACGCGATCCTGACAGGTGACATGTACGTAAGCATCCTGTCTGATCACCTGCATCCATTCGTGCCCATTGTGCATTCCGACGGGCTTGGACAATTCAAGCGGAACAATGCGACACCCCACACGTCCAGAACGGCTACAGAGTGGCTCCAGGAAAACTCCTCTGAGTTTAAAAACTTCCGCTGGCCACCAAGCTCCCCAGACATGAACGTTATTGACCATATTTCGGATGCCTTGTAATGTGCTGTTCAGAAGAGATCTTCACCGCCTCGTATTCTTTAGGATTTATGGAAAGCCTTGCAGAAGCCATGATGTCAATTCCCTACATCACTACTTCAGACATTAGTCGAGTCCATACCATGTCGTGTTGCGGCACTTCTGCGTGGTCGCAGTGACGCTACACGATAATAGGCAAGTGTACGAGTTTCTTTGGCTCTGCAGTGTATGTTGTGACACATAAAGAACAGAGAAAGGAAAAGAATAAAAACCCACTAAAGACAATGAAATCATCCGCTAGACTAGTTTGACGTCACCAAATTAGTTACATCAAAGCGTGTGAAACACTCTACGTATGCAATGTCATTCTGACCCAGGAGACTAATTAAGAGTCGGAGACACGTTTAAGATCGAAACTACATATTAGTGTGCACGATTTTCATACCTAATATAAATTATTAAAGGCACTATCTATAGATCCTAAATCGGATATTTGCACAGACAAATTATTTATAATGAATTGAAGGGTTTTAACACGAACACAAGAATTTATTCAACGAAAACGTAATTATTCATAGGTATCCTGAAACAAACACCTGAGGTTCCAGGCTGGGCTGGCGGCAAAAAGGCTGCTTCTTCCGCCACATTCACTGCCCTTCGTGACCCAGACCCAGTGCACTGTGACTTCTCATGCACACAGAAATCATCCAGAAAACATGAGAGTACAGCACTGTATTAAATGAAAGGAATTATAGCTAGAAAGAGGTCAACCTGAACAGTCTTTGTGATTCAGTATGCGTTAATAAAAACATTGACGTTGAATTGGCCGGCCGCTGTGGCCGAGCGGCTCTAGACGCTTCAGTCCGGAACCGCCCTACCGCTACGGTCGCAGGTTCAAATCCTGCCCCGGGGAATGGATGTATGTGATGTCCTTAGGTTAGTTAGGTTTAAGTAGTTCTAAGTTTAAGGGGCTGATGACCTCAGATGTTAAGTCCCATAGAGCTTAGAGCCATTTTTGATGTTGGATTACACCCCATTATCGCTCTCCAACAAGTGAATCATCATCATATTAAATAGAAAGGCATGCAAAATCGCATCCCCGCATTTCAAGTGGACCCACAAATCCTGTATAGTATGCACAGTTTCATGGTCAGTATTTACATCATTGGTGATTTACGTTATATGGGCATTAGTCCTTAGTCTAAGGCATGTTTCTATGTACAATCTCTACTAATTCTGGAGATGTCAACTGTGGCTGTAAACAGGTCACAAGATTCAAATATTATTTTAGTACTTCATAAGTGCACTTTTCCACATGCCCGTATAATGAAAATCACAAGGAGCAATAAGATGAAGCAGCTGTATGGCTCTATGCTCATGTAACAAAAGTCGCCAATGATTGAAATTCCATATTCGTTTTCTGCAGACAGGGATCAGACAAGATAAGAGACGAAGTTTATTGTGAATGTTTAATTTTTATGACACTTCCTTTTTTTGTAGACTTTAACACACTACGTGGACCATAGTTACATAATACGAAAGCCGATCAGGCCGAAAGCAACACAGGTGCAGAGCATTCTCGACGTGCACCTAAATACGGAAACGAGCCTCACGCCATAGCGAGCGAAGTAGCGCTGCACGCCGATAAACGAGAACGCTTACACGGACTAATGGCGGCCTAAAGATGTACCAACAACTGATTTCACGGTCGGCCGGGCACAAATCTTGATGTGTATTTCACGTGCGGTAGTTAGCGCGCCCCAGGGGCTCCTAATGGCCACGGAGCGAGCCTGGCGAATCAGCCGCATCGGGGGGCGGAATTGCGCTAGGGGGATTGACCAGATGCTCTCGCTAAAGTGTTGCGCCCGGGTCGCCGAGCTGCCTAGACAGAAGGTGTTTCAGAAGAGAAGCAAGTACTCTGTGCATTTTTCGTGCACGTCTTTGGCAAAAACAAGTAACTTCTGTCTTATTCATTGTTCCTCGGCGCACCTGAGATTAAGTGTGAAGAAGAGTGAGGAAAGAATGAGATGGTTGGTTGGTTGTTTGGGGAAGGAGACCAGACAGCGTGGTCATCGGTCTTATCGTATTAGGGAAGGATGGGGAAGGAAGTCGGCCGTGCCCTTTCAGAGGAACCATCCCGGCATTTGCCTGGAGTGATTTAGGGAAATCACGAAAAACCTAAATCAGGATGGCCGGACGCGGGATTGAACCGTCGTCCTTCCGAATGCGAGTCCAGTGTCTAACCACTGCGCCACCTCGCTCGGTAAAAGAATGAGAGAGTGAACGCCTGTACTGAAGTGTAAGAAACACGATGCTTTTGATGTTGATGGCAGTGATGTTGGGCTTGGACAAGGTTATTTCTACGAGCTATGTTCAGTAACATTTTTAGTATCGGTCAGTTTAGGTTGAAAAATGCGGAATCTGTTGTGGAACATTTTGGGATATTCCCACTTCAGCCCCTATAGTTTCATGAAGATCCGACAACCTCCAAAATGGCGTCTCTAAGAGAGGTGAGTTCCAAGCAGGGTGCTGATGCTGAGTTTCTTTTCGCGGAAGACCGGGGATATTCATAGACACTTGCAGAATGTCTACGGAGACCTGACAGTGAACAAAAGCACGTCGAGTCGTTGGGCGAGGCTTGTGTCATCATCGTAAAAAGGTCGTGCAATCCTGTCCTATCTCCCGTGTGCCGGCTGGGCGCACACAACTATGATGCCTGAAATCTTGTGACATGCGAACACTCTCATAAGAGGTGATCAACGGATCAAAATCAAACACCTCACTTCACATCTGGACGTATCTGTTGGTAGCGTTGACACGCTTGTCCATCAGTTTGGGTACTCAGAGATGTGTGCCCGCTGTGTTTCTTGCCACATAAGACAAGACCATAAAGAGACGCGGCCATTAGTGTGGAATTGCTTGCACGTTGCAAGGCTGATTGTAACATTATTTTGTCGAATATCGTCACAGGTGATGAAACATGGGTTCATCATTCAAACAGGAAACACGGACTGTCGCTACAGCACCTCTCCCTTGAAAAATAAATTCAAATCAGCACCCTCAACTAGTAAGGTCATTGAGATGGTTTTCTGGGATTCTGAAAGGACAGTTCATTTTGACGTATTCCCTCATGGTATAAATCAACTCTGATGTGTATTGCCCTACGCTCTTTGCCACCAAAATGCAAACAAGCTTCCCCTTGTCCGTGACAACGCAGGACTTCAAACAAGTGTGTGCACCCAGGAGGAGCTCACAAAATTTCATTGTACTGCTCTTCCTTATCCACTCTACAACCCGGAACTCGTACGTTCCGCCTCCCATGTTCAACCCAATGAAGGGTGCACTCCGCGGTAAGCAGTACGTAGGTGATATTGACGCAGGAAGACGTTGCCTCCGAAGTCGACCATTAGAGTGGGACAATGCGGACTTACACTACTGCCCATTAAAACTGCTACACCAAGAAGAAATGCAGATGATAAACGTGTATTCATTGGACAAATATATTACACTAGAACTGACATGTGGTTACATTTTCACGCAATTTGGGTGCATAGATCCTGAGAAATCAGTACTCAGAACAACCACCTCTGGCCGTAATAACGGTCTTGAATTGCCTGGGCATTGACTCAAACAGAGTTTGGATGGCGTGTACAGGTACAGCTGCCCATGCAGCTTCAACACGATACCACAGTTCATCAAGAGTAGTGACTGGCGTCTTGTGACGAGCCAGTTGCTCGGCCACCATTGACCAGACGTTTTCAATTGGTGAGAGATCTGGAGAACGTGCTGTCCAACGCAGCAGTCGAACATTTTCTGTATCCAGAAACGCCCGTACGAGACCTGCAACAATAGGTCGTACATTATCCTGCTGAAATGTAGGGTTTCGCAGGGATCGAATTAAGGGTAGAGCCACGGGTCGTAACACATCTGAAAAGTGCCATCATTGCGAACTAGAGGTGACCGAGACATGTAACCAATGGCACCCCATATCATCATGCGGGGTGATACGCCAGTATGGCGATGACGAATACACGCTTCCAATGTGCGTTCACCGCGATGACTCATAACACGGATGCGAGCATCATGATGCTGTAAACAGAACCTGAATTCATCCGAAAAAATGACGTTTTGCCATTCGTGCACCCAGGTTCGTCGTTGAGTACACCATCGCAGGCGCTCCTATCTGTGATGCAGCGTCAAGGGTAACCGCAGCCATGGTCTTCTAGCTGATAGTCCATGCTGCAGCAAACGTCGTCGGTCTGTTGCGCAGATGGTTGTTGTCTTACTAACGTCCCCATCTGTTGACTCAGAGATCGATACGTGGCTGCACGATCCGTTACAGCCAGACGGATAAGATGCCTGTCATCTCGACTGCTAGTGATACGAGGCCGTTGGAATCCAGCACGGTGTTCCGTATTACCCTCCTGAACCCACCGATTCCACATTCTGCTAACACTCATTGGATCTCGACTAACGCTAGCAGCAATGTCGCGATACGGTAAACCGCAATCGCGATAGGCTACAATCCGAACCTTATCAAAGTCAGAAACGTGATGATACGCATTTCTCCTCCTTACTAGAGGCATCACAACTACGTTTCACCAGGCAACGTCCCTCAACTGCTGAGGAAATCGGTTGGAAACTTTTCTCATGTCAACACGTTGTAGGCGTTACCACCGGCGCCAACTTTGTTTGAATGCTCTGAAAAGCTAATCATTTGCATATCATAGCATCTTCTTCCTGTCGGATAAATTTCGCGACTTTAGCAGGTTATCTTCTTAGTGTAACAATTTTAATGGCCAGTAGTGTATATGCCCTCTCAGGACGGTGGGCTAAGGCCATCGCACTGAACGCAGATTATGTTGAAAAATAGGGTTTTGTATTTAAAAGAGTGGGGAATAATATTGCTTATTGGAATTCTGAATAAAACCAACCTGCTTTCTGGAAAAAAATTGTTGCATTACTTACTAAGCGCTCCTCGTAATTTTACGTGGTACACACCTGGACGCCTTTTGCTGTAATAATAGTATATTTTAAATGCAGTCGATTTTAATCAGGCGTTTCGGAGAGAACTAGATCAGAAAATGAGATTTTGAAAGTAGTAGATGAATTTTGCTATTTGGGTACCAAAAAAGTTACCCCAACAGAAGAAAAGAGGTTAACATCGAATAGGTATTTAAGTGTTTGGAAGATACTGTGTACATAGTTATTCACGTAAGTGAAACATCAGCGGTGAACAGTTCAGACAAGAAAAGAATAATAGCTTTCGATTGTGGTGCTACAGAAGATTGCTGAAGTTAAAATAGATAGATTGGCTATCTAATAAAGAAGCACTGAATCGAATTGGAAAAGGAAATTCTGGTTCAACTTGACTAAAAGAATGAATCGTTTGATAAGACATATTCGGAGACATCATGGAATTGTTACTCTGCTAACGGAGGGAAGTGGGGGAAGGGATGTAAAAAGTGTAGAGAGAAACTTAAACTTGACTACAGTAAGCAAGTTCAAATGGGTGAGTGTTGCAGTAGCTACGCAGAGATGAAGGGTCTTGCTTCAGGATACACTGGCTTGGAGGACTGCGTCAAACCAGGCTTCGGACTGAAGATCAGTGAGAGGAAAGTTAATTATTAAATAAAGCCGTAGCCACTTTGGCCAATTTGTTCATCTTCAGGAGACTATTTGAGAAGGTAGTCTTGTGAAATATCTTCCGTCAAAGGCGATGCAGCGTGTAGAATGACCTTTCTGCTGTATTTCCCAGCGAAAAGGCATCGCAGCGGAATAACCTAATTACCTGAAATAAAAATGTTTTGTCGCTCTGAACATCGTAGTTACTGGATTAAAAGAGTTCGCAATTTGTTGTGAAATATCTTCTGAGCTGATGAAGTGACGCAGATATATTTTAGTAATAGATGTGCGCTTGCGATACGATGCAGACAAATGTTATAAATTGTTGAAGCAGATGTTGAAAACATGCGAATTTTGTGTGTGTTTTCATGTTCTCGCCACACAGTAAGTGCTTCATTAAATTTTTGGAGTCCAACCGCAATAACTCTTCTTCTTCTAATGTTTCTGTCACGTAATGCCGCATGAAATATTGAAATTTTAGCGTCCATTTCATCTTTTTTGAACTCAGCACGTATGAAATATCGAAATTCTGGCGTCCATTTCATACTTTTTGGACTCAGTGATGAGAGCAGCAGTTGACATTCGTTTGACGAAGAACTTAATTAACAGAGACCACGGTCTCTGTGTGAACACGTCACGGAATCAATCGCTTTCTTTAGTACACTCCGCAAAGACGTCGTTGCAGTGCATCTAATAATGATACAGTGATATCCTAACATGTATCACCAGTCTAATAAATACATTCATGACACATTGTGGTGGAAAGTTGTTACCGTTTCAGAGCTGGAGCTGAGAAAGCAGACAGTCAAATGCATCGTAAGGATAATGTTTATTTTTAATTATTTTCTAATTAATTAACAGAACAGTTCCTACAGTTTTGCGCTCCACGCAGTGGTAAGTCACCAAGATACGTAAATTATCGTGAAATACATGTAAAAACAGCCAAATCAGAGCGGTACAGTGACTTAAGCTACAAATCATTCATGACGAAATACTTCAGAATATGTCTGTTTCGCAGCTTATTCCGCTGGATGCAAGAGAATATAAACACACTTTATGTATGTTGTTGCCTGTTGTTATTATCGTAGGCAATTTCCTTCACATTTAAATTTTTTTAAGTGGGTCCAATGATTCGCCCTTTCCCACACTTCACTCGGCTTTCTAATGCACGAATATTTTTGTATATGAAATTACTTTGCTTCAAAAGCGAATGTGCTGAAGATTCTTGTCGTTTGTGGCTCATATTTAGCAACAATTTTGGGAGTAGTTTTTCCATTGTTAGGGAATTGTTTTTGACGATGTATTATCACGTCTGTGTGGTTTCCCCTTAAGCTACAGTTGTGGTGGCTTATTTGATATGTTAAACAATGTAGGTACTACATTCCACATAGGTTTCCTAAGTTGCACATTCACTGTTTTGGCTGAACGCGAAAAGATCAAAACTTTCCTTTGCTGGATAAATTTCTGTAAAACGTCACATCTTCTGGTGTTTACTACCAATTTTTTGTTATTAAAGGAAAACGACATATTTCAGAAAATGTCTGTACGTTACAAAAAAAAAAAAAAAATGGTTCAATTGGCTCTGAGCACTATGGGACTTAACATCTATGGTCATCAGTCCCCTAGAACTTAAAACTGCTTAAACCTAACTAACCTAAGGACGTCACACAACACCTAGCCATCACGAGGCAGAGAAAATCCCTGACCCCGCCGGGAATCGAACCCGGGCACCCGGGCGTGGGAAGCAAGAACGCTACCGCACGACCACGAGATGCGGGCTGTACGTTACAAGAGAATCGTAGAAAACCTGTTGTGTAATGCACTGTTTCGTATCTCCCAAGGTTCTTAGGGAACTACATAATCGCAAATGTGGTGAAATTTTTTAGTTATAGTCGATTTTTATGGAGTTACATACACTTCCCATTGTAAAAATTATATTACAAATCAATACAAAAATTAGTATTCGCAGTCATGCGATATCTTATTCAGAACTGTCTCTTGCTGGTCGCCTGGGGCACTGTTATCGCTTCGGTAACAAAAACGAGACGGAATGTCGTGACTTTTATGTTAGATATGGCGTGACGATAGATTCAGTTTATGCGTACTCTTTGCCACCAATGAACGTCTCTGACGCTTGTGCCTCTGTGGTCTGAAACGAAGAAACGAGTGCTGTAAATTCAATCTGTCGGCTCACTCTGAATATGACCGAAGTGTATGTGACCGAAATATTAGAAGAAGAAGACAAGAGTTTCCACAGTTGCGCTCCCGAGATGTAATGGATCAAAATGCGAATTTCGCTTACGTATGAGGAACTGCAAATATGGTGCATGTAAGATCTTGTGCTGCCGACAGACTTTTTCATCTTAAGCACCATTGTAGAGCTAAGGTGGAATGGTTTGAGCATGCTGCATTCAGAAACAGGAGCCACTACCTCTTGTTATCTCAAATTTCTTTCACGAGTCTAGGTCGACTGAGTTAAAGACCATCTGCTTTACCGGGATTGTAACCGTAACCTTCACGTGACGGAATGATGAGCTGTGTAAGCCGGCGTTGCTGCAAACAGTACACAGATATTGGGTAATGAAGTATATCCCTATTCTAGAAATAGTATAAGGTGTTGCTAATTAAATGAATAACAGAAATAGTACTAAATTAGACGTTGTCAAAATTAACTGCTCAGTCTACTATACTGTGCTTCATGTAAGATAAGAAAGAAAGAGGTTTTAATAACTATTTCGTTCTGAATCACGACGTCTGTTTGTAATGACCCGCCCCTGATCCAGAGGTGTCTCAGTTATACGAGGAAAACAGATGGTGTGGTACGGCAGTTTCTCACGACTAAAGATAACAGTCATACGTGTTTTAGCGATTGCGTAAACGTTTTCGCGAAGGAATAGTGCCTGACGTCGTCGACAACGGCACTTGGTCGCTGTCCAACATAGTCAGCAGCAGATGTAGAATCTTCCCGGGGCAGGAGTGACAAGCTGCCTGGCGACAGAGATGAATCCATTCTCCTCTTTTATATTTCCTGTACCAGGCCACAAATACTTATCTGCTGCGATGGGTGAGCGAGTAAGCAAACATTCCGGTCCATTTCTGACCTGAGAATGTTGACGAGGTAGCCCACTGCAAATGATCCTTCTTTAGAAAGCTGACGGAACATATTTTCCTTTCTGTACTGCTTAAGGGCAAATAAACTTCATTTCGAAATATTGTTATACTATCTACTGAAACTATCACGGCGAAGATAATAAATCATAATGAGCGATATGTGTTTACCTTATTAGAAATCTGTAATACCTGGCAGTATACTAATGTATTTTTACATTTCTCTATTAGTGCAATAGCTCGTCCCGTGCCGCCCACTTAAATTTTCATGCGATGAAGCGATTGATGCCATGTGTTTTACTACATTTGTAATATGGAGTAACTCAGAAAAAAGAAAAAGAGTTACTTTTAAAATACCGTCTTTAGCGATGTCCTTGGTGAAACAGAATAATAGCTAAAGACAAGACTTCTCACGTAACCGCGATCATTTCAAATTATGATGAACTAGATGGATTGTCTGAGTCATTTTGTATATTTTATTTGTATAAGTGGTTCCTACCTTTGTCGCAGATCATCCTGAAGTAGACATATCTAACAAAAAAGAGGTAGAGGGTACAATCGTATAAAGCTGATCTCAACATGACATTAAAAACACAAGCAGAGACAGTAAAAAAAGTAAAAACATCGTAAAGTAATTCTTACCTAATACTGTGGCGCGCAGTTTGTCAGTAGTGTGAGGAGTCAGTTAAAACTACGAAACTTGTGCAAATGAAGCTATAAGGAAATTTATATTGCCACGTGACTGGGAACATCTTTCAACACCCTGTTACAAATACAAGCCACCTTCAAAATAAGTTAAAATATTAAAGCATTAGTCTAAGCAATCTAAGGATTAAAATTAAACTTACTTAAAATATGAGAATTAAATTACTAAACAATAAGTTAAAAAAGCGCAGGTTCACGGAAGAACAAATGAAGGTAGTCAGAAAAGCGCACAATCTGCAGTAGGCTGAGCGTCTGAAGTGGCACTGGCGTATCTTTGTCTATTTCCATGTGTAAGAGATCAGAAAGACAACAGCCATCCTAGATTTGTCGAGGAACATCATCCTATATAATAAACTGCGCTTTGTCAAACTCAATACCGCCATTGGATATCCCCATCTGTGGCCCCCATCGCCGTTACAATGATCCCTCATTTGTGTCTGCTTCGTTTGTGCAAGGTGTTCGGAAAATCCCGTTACAAACTTCTGGAACTTGTAGAGGGGAGTGAGAATAATATTTTGAATAGGGACCCATGCCCGCAAACGCACTGTTTCCGCTCTAGGACGGTCCCAATTTAGATGTTCAATTCATCCTCTTCTGATTGAGGAATTGAATTAAGCGTATTATTAGGTAATAATTCAAAAGAAAACATAGCGAAACATCCATTTATTCCTTAAATATATATTTTTTGTATTAACACTGAAACATTACATCTTTACATTATTCCAAAACAAAAGAGCCAACATCTGTACCCACAGAACAGCACTGATGCATTACAACAGCGACTCGATGTGGCGACCACCAACGTTGTTACAGACATTGTACGTACGAAGCATGTTCTGTTACATACTCACCACCCCACGTTGCGTCTCTTCAATTTCTTACTCTGACTCTACAAGAGTCTCGTAAATTAAAATGTGCCTACGATCCCACAAGAAGTAGTCCATAGGAGTTAAATCCGACAATCGTGGCGGCTACGCGATTGGACCACCTCGGCTTGTTCGCCTTTCTCCAGATTGTCTGTTGAGATGCTATGAATGGCATGGGAGAAGTGAGGTGTTGCATCATCATGCAAATCCACATTTCCAGCCGGACATTCGTGGCACAGATTCCAAGAAGAGGTACAGTACGTTTTGTAGACACGTCAAGTATGAATGACCAATTAGCATGAGTGGAAGGATGTCTAGTCCAATCATTTGATCGTCAAGAATACCTGCCCATACGTTAACACAAAGCCGATGTCGAAATCGCTGAACAGGTGTGGCGTGAGGGTTTTTGGCTGCCCAGACATGGCTGTTTTGCGAATGCAGAACACAGCCCCTAGTAAATGTACATTCACCCGTGAACAGAACTCGACGTGGAATCAGTAGTGTGTCGTGTCGATGCAGCGGTGCAGAAACCACGTGCAGTAATGCGTTGTGGAAAATTAGCTGGACCCATAGCGTGCACACTTTGTGAGTGGTTCAAATTGCTCTGAGCACTATGGGACTTAACTTCTGAGGTCATCAGTCTCCTAGACTTAGAACTACTTAAACCTAACAAACCTAAGGACATCACACACATCTATGCCCGAGGCAGGATTCGAACCTGCGACGTAGCGGTCGCGCGGTTCCAGATTGTAGTGCCTAGAACCCCTCGGTCACTCCGGTCGGCTCTTAACACACCAAGTCACCACTGGCGCAGTTGATTGCCTTTCGCTTCCGAATCAAATCTCTAAATTATCCATCCGAGGGGGTGGTATTGGATGTTTGGAGTTAGTCATCCACCTGTCGCAGGGTCCCTGCCCCAGAAGCCATAATTGGAATCAAAACCTTGTGACTGGCGCCAGTTGCTCCGCGGTTAGTAGGGACCTGGGGGCATTTTGAGGGGTGTGTGCGTGGCGGCCACAGCCACCTGCCGGTCGGCTGGCGACAGCTGGTCGCAGCCGCTGGAGGCGCGCCAGCCGCGCCTGTTTACCAGGGCGCGCCGTAACTCCTCTGCGCTTTATGAACAGCCCGCCACTATTATGATTCAGGCCACCACGTGTCTACTGCTTTCCTTTCCTTTAACTCTCCGCTGCTCCGCCTGCTTATGAATTGTGTTTGCCCGTACTCACTGTTGCCACAGCCCGCAGAGGTGTCCAACAGACCAGTGGAGTATGAGCAATCGCTGATTTTGCTCGTCTTTCACTCGGATGTAGTGCGTACTTAGATGTAACAAATACTACTCTAGTACGATGCGCCTCTCAAGAGCTTCCGAGATATCAAGGTTCAGCGTTTTACCATACGAAAATGCCAACTGCCTTATAGCGGCTATGATGGCAGACTAGAATTCCACCAAACACCCGTGTGATGAGTCTGCATTCGTCATTGAAGCTGCATACTACCTCGATTACACTCTCCATTATTGATCCTACCTCAACAAACGTGACTGGTTGTAACATACAAATGTTTGGTGGAATGTTAAGAGAAAAATGACGAAATAGTACGGCCAGAATCCTAATCTGCTGCCTTAGCCAGATGCACCCATCTGGCATTCAGTAGTCACAGAAAACTCTGGACCTTCATTTATCGAAAATGCTTGACAAGTACACCATTTTTATATATAAGTACGCACTGGACACGTGCAAATGATGAGCAAAATCGGCGATCCTTTAGGAGTGTGCCTCCATTGAGCGAATGTTTTCCATCTTCACAAGACTATAAACCCAGTATTTATAAATCCAACACCACAGCTGTAAGAACCGATACTGGTCTCGGGAGTCACTCTCGCGTTACTCGTCAACTAAGGAAGCAAGGAACATTGTATTACAAATGGTTCAAATGGCTCTGAGCACTATGGTACTTAACTTCTGAGGTCATCAGTCCCCTAGAACTTAGAACTATCTAAACCTAACTAAGGACATCACACACATCCATGCCCGAGGCAGGATTCGAACCTGCGATCGTAGCGGTCACACAGTTCCAGACTGTAGGGCGTAGAACCGCTCGGCCACCCCGGCAGGCGCCTTGTATTACACTCTTAACTATTACACTCTAACTGCTACACTCTAATACAAAAAAATTAGACGACGACGCACAACGAAGAAACTATCCGAATGGGACGGAAATCGGCAGACGTAATGTACATGTACAGGCAAAGTAATGATTACAATTTCAAAAAAATTGTATGATTTATTCACGAGAAAAATCTTCACAAATTGAGCAAGTCCGTAGAGCATTTATCCACACTTGCCCTTATGCAAGCAGTTGTTTGGTTTGCCATTCATTGATAGGGTTGCTGGATGTTCTCCTGAGGAATATCATACCAAATTCTGTCCAGTTGCCGTGTTTGAGGGCCCTGGGTATAAGGCTCCACACATTCGCAGTTGGAGAGAGATCCCCCAACCATGTGGCCAATGTAGAGTTTGGTAAGCGCGAAGACAAGCAGTAGAATGTCTAGCTATCCAACGTGCCCTTCGATACACCGAGATGCTCGTGGGCTGTAAGTTTGTTATCCTTTCTGATTTCAGGTCAGCAGTAGAACTATTAACACATCTGAGTAGTTGACGATCCAATCTTACTATAGCATATGACATCATGAATCTGATGTTACACATCACAACTAGGAATCAACAAGTGCTGGGTAAAAGCACACTGTGGAATTCTTCGCTATGAATCAGTAGACAAGCCAGCCAAATCAACAATCTGTGTTGGTGATAGAGGACACGTAGAATTACTGTCTACAGACGTTATCAGAGTAGTAATGAAAGACACATGGTAAACGGAATCGAAAGCTATCTCCAAATGCAAACGCAAAGATTATAGCAAAATGTGCCTACTACTGATTATTAACTTGTGGCACGAGGAACATCGAAGTTCCGGAAAACTCACGAACACTACAAGGCACCTCACGTTCCACCACTGCTGTTACGGGAAGGTCTGGTCACATCTCCATCCTACAGTTTTCAACAGCTTTACAACCTATTTCAGAAGTGTTTTGTAGCTAATGATGATTACTTTGAAAGTCAGTAAAGGTATTTTGTTAGTTTTGTTTCCTTTATTTTCTGTGGTCATACACCGAACGTTTCAGACACACCTTGTACGTGTGGTGCTAGCTATATGATAATGACTGTACGAGCCCTGCCCGGATGCCGAAATAAAATAAAAAAGAAAGTACATTGTAGATGACTTATCGTTACGTATTAACGACCTGTAGCGGTGGCCTGATTGATGAATTGTAACTCGAAACAAGTAGCGTTCAATTAAACACGATAATAAAATTCGCGAGGTAAATTTCTTGCGTCCTCACCAGTACAGGTATCTTAAAAAATCTAATGTTGTTAAAAATTTCCGCGTCGTTGCTGGGTTATCTGATGGGAAGAAGCACGAGACTCGGCCACCTGGCAAGCAGCCGCGCCGCGATGATCTCCATCACGGCCGGTGTGAGGGCAGTGCAGCCAGGCACGGCGCATTCATTACTCAGGCCGAGAAATGCTACGCGAGCCGCCGCAGGACTGGCGATTTGTCCGACTCCTGGCCACACACACACCATGGGCCACGCCCACCGCACAACCACTGCACGCCGGCAACGAGTTCCTCCGCTATCGCGTGCCCTTAAGTATGTGCATCACTCGCCTTACAATTGCCGCGAAACATTCATAAGAGTGATCGCACAATGCCTAACCGGTGCTACAACTTCCATACCCCGTACACCTTGCTATTTTTACGCATAAAATAAAAACTTAGTTTTAGTTGCAGCATTAGAACAGCAGTGAACAAGTATCAAAGCGCAGGGCGGTTTAAAAAGATTCATCCGTTTTCACTATGCTACATTTTTATTTTTTTACTAGCTGAGTACCAGGAGTTTCTCGGATGTGTATTTATTCCAATATTTTATTAGTGCATCTCCTCCTTCCCCTCTCTCTGTTCATCTCCACCACGCCTTCTCTATGTCCACCAGCACAACACCCCACTCTCCATCCATCTCCTCTCATCCCTCTCTCTGTCCATGACCCTCTATCAATGTGCTCCTGCTCCCCGCTGTCCACGTGCTCCTCCTCTGTCCATCAGCTCCTCCTACGTCTGTTCATCTCCTCCTGCACTCTCTGATTCCATTTCTTCCTCCTCCTCCTCTCTCTGTTAGACTCCCCCCTCTGTCCATCTCCTCCTCCCCCATCACTGTCCATCCCCTCCTCCCCTCTAACTCCAAATCCTCCACCTCTCTCTTGGTAAATATCCTCCTTCCCCTCTCTGTCCATCTCCTCGTCCACCTGACTTTGTTCATCTCCTCTTTGTCCCCTACAATTCCATCCCCCCTCTTATTCTCTTTGTCACTCTTCTCATTCCTTTCTTTCGTCCATCTCCTTTTCTGCCATCATCCTGCTCCTTCCCTTTCCTTTCGGTGTAGATCTCCTCCTCTCCCCTGTCCACCTCCATCTCTTCCCTTTCTCTGTCCATTTCCTCATGTCACTCTCTATGTTCATTTCCTCTTCCTTCTCCATCTCCCTGCCTACCTCCCCATGTCTCTATCCACCACCTCTTCTTTCCTTTGTCTGTCCATCTCCTTCTATCCCCTGTCCATTTCCCGTACCCCTATTTCTGTCCATTTCCATATCCCCTGTCAATCTCCTCCTCCTCCTCCTCCTCCTCCTACTGGGAACTATCTCCTCATTCCCCTTCGCTGTCCGTCCATCTCCTCGTCCGACCTTCTCTCTCCGCGTTATCCCGCTCATTCCAAAATGAGGTTAAAAAATGGCTCTGAGCACTATTGGACTTAACTGCTGTGGTCATCAGTCCCCTAGAACTTAGAACTACTTAAACCTAACTAACCTAAGGACATCACACACATCCATGCCCGAGGAAGGATTCGAACCTGCGACCGTAGCGGTCGCGCGGTTTCAGACTGTAGCGTCCAAAATGAGGCTGGTGATTCTTACCCTTACAGTGTTTCTCTTCAGATTGTAGTTACTATGTGTACCAAATTTTACTGAAATCTTTATAGAAGTTTAGGATGAGCTTTTTATCGGTGGCTTTGCCGGCATACACACGTGTCGAATACATTAAACATATCTCACTCGTATTTGTACACATATTTCGCCTGTACATCCAGCGAATTTCACCCTGCAGTTGTATTATCACGCCGCTCAGTGTTTACGACGTTGTATCTCCTTAACTATGTGGTGTACGATATAATGTTGCAGGTACATGTAGTTATGTATGTGCATACTGTATGAGAAATGTGTTTTGTACAGAGTTAATAGTAAAGAAATAATAAATTAAAACGTCACGCGTGATGCAGAAGCTTCTCACTTATTTCAGCGTTTATGATGTCGTATCTCCTGAACTGATGTTGTAAAATAATATATTTATCCAGGTACATTCACCGGCATATGCGGATACTGTTTGCTAAAAATGTTGCGAATACAGTAAGTAGCAAAGATGTTATACCATAAAACGTCACGTATGACGCGGCGCCGGCCAGTGTGGCCGAGCGGTTCTAGGAGCTTCAGTCTGGAACCGCGCGACCGCTACGGTCGCAGGTTCGAATCCTGCCTAGGGCATGGATGTGTGTGATGTCCTTAGGTTAGTTAGGTTTAAGCAGTTCTAAGTTCTAGGGACTGATGACTTCGGATGTTAAGTCCCATAGTGCTCAGAGCCACTTGAACCATTTGAGCATGACGCGGCAGATTTTTTTCGCATCTGAGTATATGACGTCATATCTCCTGAGCTACGGGTTGGGGCAATCGTATAATTCTGTAGGCACATTCAGCGGCAAATGTGGATACTGTGCGCGAAAAGCGTTGCGAACAGAGTTAGTATCAAAGAAGTAATAAATTTAAACGTCTTGCATCATGCAGTAGCTTCTCACGTATTCCGTGTTAATCACGTCCTATCTCAAGAACTATGTGTCGTACAGTGATATTATTTTTCTGGTACATTCGGTGGTATATGTGAATACTGTCTGCCAAGTGTGTCACTAATAAAGTTAGTAGCCAGGAATTAATAAATTTAATCGTCATGCTTCATGTGGTTGATTTACTGTATGAACAGCGGAAATGTAGTAAGTGACAAACTTTTTCCTTTCATCATTTTGTGTGGGTCATCAGCGAAAAAATGTTTCGTAAGGGCATGAAATTATGTGTAAAGTTTGTTGCAAGTCACTAAGCGCTCTCATTCTCAAATATTGGATGAATGAAGCATGGGCATTCTCGTGTCATGTTGTTGCTGTTGTTTTTACTGCCACCCACGCCTTTTTGGCAGATGGGTGGTTCAAACTCACACAGTTTTCCCATCGTTTCTGTAGTTAATGCATTCATTGCTGTTGCTGTGTCTCACCGCGTTTCTGTAACATCATATGTATTTCAGTCACTTGAGAATAGCTACAGACCTGGAAATACGCTGTAGTGGCGAATGCAAATTAAATGGATATTTTAATCACAGCAATGACAGACAGTGAGCAAGATTGTTATTACCCAAAAAAAATATTTATAGTACCTGCATTCATGAGTGGAACAAAATACCTGGTTCAGTTGTTTTTATGTATTCGTCACTTTTCGGGAGTTAGTGCAGAACAACCTTTGTCTCGTGCTCACTTTTCTTTTATCAGAAATTAACACTTTTAGTACTCATCGTTCCCTTCTAACTGATGCAATTCTTTATCTAGCCGTCTGTTCGCATTAGAAAGAAAACTATGACTAGGAAAAGTAGCAGCTAATTTCTCTACGCTTTACACGTACTCAGCTTCAGCATCACATCTACGCCCAGCAATTTGTTACTTGACATATCTACTTCTGCTGCTACTGGACTGGGGATAATTTTGTTGCTAATAGTACGGCCCTTTACCTGACGGGTTAAGATCACACGCATTCCATCTTGTCCGTGGTGCAACACACCTGAAAGAATGTCTCTGGGAACGGATCGAGTCGCACCGCGTTAATACTGGCCTCTACCCAAGAGGGTCCTCTCAGATGGATCGGGAGACATTAGTTGAACGGGACAAACAGACTGCTCCACGCCTCCACGGCACGCAGTTCCGGGAAAATTGGGTCGTGTTCAAAGGAACGCCAGCTCACCTGACGCGGCGTATCTGCACGCCCGGGAGGACTTTTTGTAAAGCGGCTCTTGGCAGGCGACACCTCGTTACCTGTTTTAGTTACATCGGGAACTTCTCCGCACGTTCTCGCAGCCAGTTTCTCAAAGTCATGACACTACCTCGCTGCTATGTCCTTCGCAGCAAAATTTCACGTCCATAGCAAAAGATCAAGCGCAGCTTCTAACGAACCGGTTATACACAAAACAGCGGTGAAACTGATAGAAAATACTAACAGAATTCATTATTTCAACTTCGACGACAGTTGAACTGTAAACAGTCTCCCACGAAGATATCAGAATTTTTCTTACTGATACTCGTTTGTTGTTTCTTCTTACTGTAGTCAAGCCTTTTGTCTCCGTCTAAAGTTTTTGTGCTCATACTTCTCTTGAAAAGCAAACTGACTATTCCTTGATGCCGCAGGATGAGTCCTCTCAGACGATCCCATCTTTTAGTCAAGTTGTGCCAGTACTACTTCACTCCCCAATTTGCCGCAATATATTCTTATTAATTATCGTAGCTACCTATATAGTCTTCAACATTCTTCTGTAGCATCATGTTTCAGAAACTTCTATTCTATTCTTGAGTATAATGTTTATCGTTGACTTTTTCTAAGGTATAAAGATGCGATTCTGAAAAATACGTTTTTAGATAAATCTTCCAAACATTTACTACATTGTATGTTGAAAATATTTCTCTTTTTCAGAAATGCTTTTCTCACTATTTTCAGTTTGTGTTTTAGAGCCTTTTTTCTTCATCCTTCGTCAGTCATTTGCAACTCAAATACGTAGTTCCGCATAGTCAGCACGTACACAACTTTGCCACTAGAGTGCGCCCCGCTAAGCACAACAGCGCAGGCGCAGCGCTCGTCCGTCTCCGCACTATGAGATGGTGTTGCCTTAGAGACGGACCAAATTCTGCTTCCGCCGATCCACGTATTAATATGTAACGCAGCCAATGAGATTGCTGCTAACATAGAACCTTTCCTCCTCGCAGATCACATTCGCGCAGTGATACCTGAATGCGCGAGGTATTATAACAAGTGTACAGACCTCTAATCAGTCAGTCTGCATTTGTCTGCACTAGTCTGCACCGGTCTGCATTTGTCTGCACCTGTCTGTACCAGTTTACATTAGTCTGTACCAGTCTATAGTCAATTTTCAGTCTGCACCTAATAAGATTACCATATTCCTGTACATAGCCATGGAGATAAATGTATAGACACTTTGTCAAGTATCAGAGATATGTGAGAATAAGATTAATGTACCAAGACCAAAGGAACTTCAGATTGTCAATTGTAAACAGCATCCAGAATCAACTTACGTAATGTCTATGCTTTTTATTATTTTAATAAATGTGTGTGAAAATTAATAAAGTTATGTTTAAAGTTGGTCACCGTCAATCTGCTACTCTCAGCGTACAAGTGGGATTTCTATCGTCTTACCTAACAGCAGAAGATAAACACGCCACAATAAGACCACGAGACATATTGCTGACACTCGCCTACTTCGTTAGAGTGACAAGTCAAATAATCTGATGGTGTGTGTACGGAAGGTCTTACAGTACGCACACCACAAATACCAAAACTAATGTACTACATCCAGAGTCTAATTTTATGATCTAGTTCTCTCAGGGTCATCTGACTTAATTGGACTACACGCCGGTACCCTTCTTTCGCCTTTGTTCACGTTCATCTCATAACCTCTTTTTTAGAGACTATCCATTCCGTTCAGCTGATTTTCTAATTTCTTTGCCGGCTCTGACAGAATTACAGTGTCATCGATAGACCTCAAATGTTAATGTTCTCTTCCCTGAACTGATATTCCCTTTCGAAATTTCGCCTTGGTTTCCTTTATTACTTGCTGAATGTACAAATTTAATAACATCGAGGACAGGCTACAGCTCTCTCTCTCACTCTCTCTCTCTCTTTGATCGCTGTTTGTCTTAGTCCCTTCACTGCATGTGTTCCTGTTTTTATGTGCTTGGGCGCTGATGACCGCGCTGTTTAGCGCCCGTAAACGTCAAACTCTCTCTCTCTCTCTCTCTCTCTCTCTCTCTCTCTCTCTCTACTACGGCTTCATTTACATAAGGAAATTTGCGGTAAGTTCTTATGGGATCAAACTGCTGAGGTCATCGGCCCCAAAGCTTACATACTACTTATTGTAACTTAAACTCCCTTGCGCTAAGGACGACATACTCACCCATGCTCGAGGAAGGACTCGAATCTCCGACGGAGGCAGCCGCGAGGACCGTGACAAGACCCCATAGACCTCTCGGCTACCCAGCGCTTCCATTTTCATACCTTCGACTGTTGTAACTGCAGTCTGTGAAAGCTCTATACTCCTCTTTCCAACTTGATCTTATTCATTCCCCCGTAGTCTTAGCCCATGCATTCTCCTTAAATTTCCTTCTCCCAGAACTCGCTATACCAGAAAACTTCTATTTTGTGTTGTTCTTCATGTCACAATTATTGCCATTATTATTATTATTATTATTATTACATTTATTGCTGTTAGTGGCACGAGCAGCACTAATACAAGTAATGCCAATATTAACTCATTAGTTCATTTACTCACTCTGCCATTTAAGACACTTAAATCATTTTAATACTAGTTACATTTTTAAATACTTATTTCTTAGGTAATTATGATGTAATAGATACTGTGTGAAATTCTGGTCCCATGTAGGAGAGGGCTTTGTGACCCTAATCAAATCAGCTTAGAGAAATGCATAAATAACTATTTGCCCCCTGTGTTTTATTTCTGCCATCTTCTGAATTTCAATACGTCTGTTTCAGTCAACATTGCCAAACGATTCCTCTGAATTCACAAATGTTTTAAATTTATATTTGCTCTTTTCAAATCTATTTTCTAAGATAAATCGTAGACTCAGTATCATCACGTGTTCCTACATTTTTTCAGAATCCAAACGTATATTCTTCGAAGTCGGTTTTCACCACTCTCTCCAGTCTTCTGTACATAATTTGATACCCACTTCTGAATAAAACATGCGTTCGGAAAACGTGTAAAGATGGACCAGTTAAAACAAGTTGAGCAACTCGTTGCCAATCCGCAAACATTTCGGCTAAGGTATGGAATGTGTAGAACTCTACTCCCCTTTCCTGGAAATACAGCAAATTAAATAAAGATGAGTAATAAATAAATGTCGTGTAGTTTCCAGATTAATACAAACACGGCGATTTGATGTCACTTTGCCGCCTGTTATACGTGACACGTTAAATTTGTGCATTGAACTGGAATCCTAATGCTTGCTTTTAGCATTGGCCAATTAAAAGTTTCATTTTGGCACTTCCAGGTTCTGAAAAGATACCTCCAAGGGATTTGAGCCTGTTAAAATAAATATTTTGAGTAGCATAAGTGTTGATACTATTTTTTTTATCTTTGGAGGAAAGCACACGGGTGATAACGTATTGATTATCTATATATGACAAGGTGCAGTATTTCCGCGTATATGGGTGTACGCTGTGGGTTATAGACCAGAGGGCTTTCTTTGGTATTGCATCGGTACAGCGGAAAAAAGGCATAGTTTCATTTGAGAACGGTGACTATGCGGATTACTAAATTAATATGTTTAGTTGAAATAAGGACTTGAAAACAAAACTGGCAGGAATACGTGGCAATACGTTGGCTTCTATGATATATTATACGATTATTACGATTTAACGGGAACAAAAACTAGGAAGTTCCCATAGCGTGAAGACTACATCATCTTCAGGACAGTATGTGACGAGTACAAGAGACCTGATGTACTGACCAGCGAAACAAACAAACTGCTTTCCACACAGGGATAATATTGAAAACGTACAATTCTATATTTTAATTCGAGGAGTATTATTAAAAATAAGTTTTACCGAGTACTAGTTGCGTTGCCTTCTACCTGAATTCAGAGGTGTGATTATCATCTACTGAGCGAAGTGTAATCAGCTTCCACAAGGAAGCAATGTTGATTTCCTGTGGCTGTGTGGTTGGCACAACAGGGCGCGACTAGCACAGGCTGTAAGCTGCCAAAAGAAGCTGGCGACCGTTTACCCAAGAGTGGCCACTTGTGGTTACACAATCATGTCATTAACCGTCTCGTAACGAGGCAAATTCTGTCACTCCGCGGACTCAGGCTCGTTGTGAGTCAGTGTGGCGTGAATCACGCGTCTTTCTGGAACCACATTACACGTTTAAAGAAGCGGCAAGCGGTCCGTTTACAGACACGACTATAGGGCACTGGTCAGTGCTGATAATGAAAACGTCACCTCATAAAATCAGCAAAAGGAGTTTCCATTTTCCTTAAGCACTTTTCTCGTATGAATAAATCAGATAATAATTCGCTAGTGGTATGATTCATCGCAGCAGTCCATTTTCGTACTTTTCAGGGTTTAACGCACTGTCGACAGAAATTCATTCCTAACGGATCACCAGCTGATTTGTACAACGCTGAATACTGAAATCATATACGCGACCCTGCTGATTTAACAGTAGAAACCTTAAATGTATGCCATAAAAGCGAATCTCTGCACTTGGGCTTATATTAAAATTGTACGAAGTCATTGCAAGTATCTGAAGTTGATACTGTTATTGAGGAAATGAGTCTGATTATCCAAGCAAAAGACGCAATCAACGCTGTTACTTTATTTTTCGTTTTTAGGATCCTGGAAAATCATAGAATACCTCATTTAGCTTGACTGAGAAATGATCGGAGGCACAGATCTCTCGGATGAAAGTGGGACCAACGACGTCATTGCGTTTGCTCTCTTTTTACTGCTCGAGAAATTCTTGTTTCCTCAGGAAATGCCGCCCGCGGTGGCCATGCGGTTCTGGCGCTGCAGTCCGGAACCGCGGGGCTGCTACGGTCGCAGGTTCGAATCCTGCCTCGGGCATGGGTGTGTGTGATGTCCTTAGGTTAGTTAGGTTTAAGTAGTTCTAAGTTCTAGGGGACTTATGACCTAAGATGTTGAGTCCCATAGTGCTCAGAGCCATTTTGAACCTCAGGAAATTTTCTTCATATTAAATTAAATGTTCAGAAATACTGTATATATCTCTGAGTCGATGGAAAATTGGACAACTATGGACGAAACAGAAATTATGAGCCCGTGATTAGCTGCATCGATGGTATTTTCCTCGCCACTCTTTTCAAAGAAGACGGAATGAAAGCTCAGGGCATTACTTAGTTTGAATGACAAATTCAGCGTTATTACGACAATTGTCATAATAGTTTGCAACGTCAAATAGTCGTCTAGCCCCCATCGTGCTCACTTAAAAGGATCTTTATTTTAGAGATCACTTTGGATGCTTGGTTATTTGACACTTTCGTAACAAGATACTTGTTCTGATGGTGAGTGAGAAGTGTCGATACACGTAAATTGTAAGTCCACCACATGCAAACACCACAATTGTGAATGAAAACGCAATTCGTTTCTAAACAGATCGCATGCTGTCACTTGAAAATGTCAGATTCATGTAATATTTAATTGAACATCCTTCATTTGGCGAAAAAATATGTTCTGTCATGTAAAGGTCAATTCATGTCGCGTAAAGATAAACTACTGTCGTATATAGGTATAGAGCCATATACTGATGTTTGTCGTGTATACTGCCGACTTATATTAATTTCTTAAATTTAGGCGGCTACCAGTGGCGTTTACTCGAGGCAGCGAAGAAGCGGGTTGTTGAATCGGAGCTAACGTGTAACGGACTTCGCGACGAGGATATAGTCACATACCCACTGCCCATTCGTCACAGAGAATTGCGTACAACACAGACGAGGCAAGAGTTTTCCAGACCTCAAGTAGTCATTAGAATGCTCCCGTCACTCTTAGGCTGGGAGGTCTCATGACCCCGCGATAGGAAAGGGATTACCCCAAATTTAAAAAAAGAGAGAAAGGTCTTACTACAGATGGCAATCACTGGAATTACTAGTAGTCGGTAGTGTGATCTAAAAATTCGAGTTAAGATCCTGATAGGCCGATATTCCAGTCAATGGACTTAAGTAAATTCTGCCGTAGATACAAATATTAGATTATTCTGTAAGGCATCCAGGATAAGTAAACGAAACTATCTTCCACCGATAGGAATCAACGTAAATGACGAGACTTTGAGTTACGTTGAATAGGTATTCGCTGGTTTTCTATGTTGTGCGCTGCGGGGTTTTAGACTGCAAATAGCAAATTCTGTACTATTTCGTGTGGTAGCCGGAATAAACTGCAGGTCAGTGCATTTGTCTCCGAGGATTAGAGTACATTGTAAAGGCTGTGCGCCTGGCCAGCGCTTTGTCATTTTATGTTCAATAAATATTATTTATAGTACACATATAAAAATACAGAGGGGTCCAAAAAATGTATCCACTGCCTTAAAAGTCCATAACTGGCAAACAAATTGTCGGAGTTGTCTCATCTTTGGTGAAAGTGTAGCTTAAAGTCCAACTTAAAGACATCACTGTAGATGTTCAAAATGGTCACCATCAACATCCACACACAAACGATGCCACCGAACTACAGAACGAACTACTGACTGCAACGTGTTCAGTTGGATATTTGCACATGAATGTACGATGGTTTCTCGAAGGTCATCCAATGTGCTCGGCCTTTGTCGATAAACGACGTCATTTAGTGTTCCCCACAGGTAAAAGTCCGGAGGAGTTATGAGTGGGAAACATGGTGGATATTCCACAGCACCTCTACGGCTTATCCATCTTCCCATCGTGTGTTACAACAATTCACTCGCTCACCACAGAAGTCTATGAGACAGTGTTCCCGTGAAACTTGAATGAGTCGCTCAAGTATTCGGCGAATTTTGAAGACAGAAAAGAGGAAGTGCTGCATCCCACGATTGCTACACCCAATGAACAAGGACGACCCAGATCGTAGAATGGAGTAGTGCGAGTGGTTTACTAACATGGTGCGCAACTATGAAGAGTTTGCAGAGATTATTGTGTGGTCTGATGAGGCACAGTTCAAACTCAGTGGTACAGTAAATTTCCACAATTGCATCTACTGGTCCGCCGAAAATCCGAACTTACATGTAGACAAAGCCATGAATTTGCCAGGAGTAAATGAGTGGTGCAGGTTGTCTTACCGGACCTTGATTAGACCATTCTTCTTTGACGGCACAGTTACCGGTGAGGTGTACCTTCAGAAGCTTCAGACATCCATTTTACCTGCCATACGAGAATTGTATGGAGATGGAAGACTTTACTTTTAACAATATGGTGCCCCAGCCCACTACCAAAATCGTGTTAGGGCGTATCTCGACGAAAATCTGCCAAGAAGATGGATAGGCAGTAGAGGTGCTGTGGAGTATCCACCACGTTCCCCAAACCTAACTCCTCTGGACTTTTACTTGTGGGGAACACTAAAGGACATCGTTTATCGACATTGGATGAACTTCAAGAATCCATTGTACATTCATGTGCAAATATCCAACTGAACACGTTGCAGTCAGTAGTTCATGCTGCACTTCGGCGGCATCGTTTCTGTGTGGATGTTAATGGTGACCATTTCGAACACCTACAGCGATATCTTTAAGTTGGACTTTAAGCTACACTTTCACCAAAAATGAGTCAACTCCGTCAATTAGTGTTGTGTACATAGTTCCACGTAGTCAGCGCGTACACAACTTTCCCACTAGAGCGCGCCTCGCTAAGCACAACAATGCAGGCGCAGCGCTCGTCCGTCTCCGCACTATGAGATGGCGCTGCCATAGAGACGGACCAAATTCTGCTTCCGCCGATCCGCGTATTAATATGTAACGCAGCCAATGAGATTGCTGCTAAAATGGAACCTTTTCTCCTCACGGATCACACTCGCGCAGTGATACATGAACGCGCGAGGTATTATGTGTACAGACTTCTGATTAGTGAGTCTGCATTTGTTTGCAACAGTCTGTACGAGTTCTACATTTGTCTGTACCAGTCTATAGTCAAGTTTCAGTCTGCGCCCAATAAGATTACCATATTCCTGTACATAGACATGTATAGACACTTTCGTCAAGTATCAGAGATATATGTGAGAATACGATTAACGTACGAATACCAAAGGAACTTCAGATTGTCAATTGTAAATAGCATCCAAAACCAAGTTAAGTAATTTTTATGCTTGTTATTATTTTAATAAATGTGTGTGAAAAGTAATCAAGTGCTGTTTAAAGTTGGTCACCGTCAATCTGCTACTCTAAGCGTGCAAGTGGCATTTTTATCGTCTGACCTACTGGCAGAAGATAAACACGCCACGATAAGACCACGAGACATATTGCTGACACTCGCGTACATCATTAGAGCGACAAGTCAAATAATCTGATGGTGTGTGTACTGAAGGTCTTACAGTATGCACACCACAATAAGTTTGCCAGTTGTGGACCTATAAACAGTGTATACATTTTTTTGGACCCTTCTGTATAATTAATAATCGTTAAACGGATCCCAGTTTTCCAGCAAGCTGTCTTCCTTCCGGCTTTAGACTTGTACTAATACCTCTATCGTGCTTAGTAAGTATCACGTAATCTCAATTTAATATCCGCCAGCGAGGGCTGCCTTCCAGGCCCCTGATGATAAAGCTGCGTATTCAGGCGAGGACAGTCATAACACTCGGACATCTATCTCGGCGACCACGAGGGCTGTTTCAAGCGCTAACTCGTCCGTTTCGCTGCTGGAGAAGACATTGGCGGCCGCCGTCGCCTACACCTGGGCACCCGCGCCAGAGTAGGAGGCGTCGCGTCGCGGTGTGAATCAGACGCGCTGCCGGTCGCGCAGGCCCACCGCTTGTTATCTGTGTAAGCAATACGGCTGCCGCCCGCTGAAACCCGACCTGCCGCGGGAGAGCGACGCGGGGCTGCATACGCCGCAGGGGCCACGCGCGACGCGCGGCGACCTGCACTCCCCACCTCGGCTCCCTGCCTCACCAGCACAGTCGTCACGGTTACACGAGATGTCCTACCGCTCAGTCGCTGGCGAGCACTCTGCGGCTGCATCTGAACCTATTATTGCTGGGCATAACGCTGCAGAAATACGTCCGCCAGTGTTATTTTTAGGCACTAGTGCAATTCATCTCTTTTAGCAAAGGAATGTTCAGATTTCGAAAAACACCAGGATTTTTTGAATCTGTTTTATGAAATTCGTGAACATATTATCGTCTTACTTTTCTCTGTACATAGTCGACCCACAGTGTTCATCAGCGTGACAGGAAGACAAGGTCATTTGCAAGCTGTTATTCATCCAAGTTCTCTCTGTTTTCCGGATCTAAAGGTGTGTGGGGGTTATGAGGGTTGTCATACCCCCCTCCCTCCCCAAGAACATTTTGCTAAAAGCGATCATATTCCTACACGTATCATTTTCCAAGTTTCTCAGATAAAATTCAGAAAATTAAGTGGTATGAAAAACAGGTGTCTCGAAAATGTAAAAGGATCCAAGAAGTTACCAGCAACGAGCATGGGCTTGTGGCATGTCTGCCTGGAGAAAACATTCGCGCCAGGAAAAGTCATCGAACCACAGTCTGACCATTTATTACGACACGTTTCCTGGATCCACAGGCAGAATTGGCAAAATGCAAGATGTTCAGTAAAGCAAGACACAATAGGAAAAAGGAGAAAACCATAGAAATACTTCACGAAAAGAAGTATCAACGATTGAAGAAAACCGCATTCCCCCTCCCCACGTTTACATGCTCACAGTCACAGTCCTCAAACATGTGTTCACCATCATAATCCTGAGCGAAATATTGAAGACAGTGTAGAACTGTATATTATCAAGTTGCCATAGTTGTGAGAATTGTTCTAAAGCAACTGCAAAGCGCATGTACTTCTCAAATTTTCGGACAAACGCTTCTAAAATCTGAATTTCAATTTCTTGCAAGCCTGCCTCAGGAGATATGATAAGTAATAAAAAACGTAAAATTGTTTTATCATTATTATATTAAAAATTTTAAATTATTATTACTATTATTAAAATCTTTGTAGTGCGTTAGAAGTAGTCGTGGCAGAAAATTACATTTAGAGCGAAGTAGGGAAGAGAACAATGAAGCAAGACACTATGACACGCCACTCCCGTCCCAGAACCGAAACCCAGATCTCCGTCTGCGTTTTTTTTTTTTTTTTGTTTGACGCGGCATCCCACAATTTTCCCTCCTGTTCTAATAATTTCAGCTGACAATAGCACTTACATCCAGTGTCTCGAAGTTCTTGTTGGATGGACTCTAACCTTGACTACTTCTAGAATTTTTGCCCTCTATTAGTCCCTCTAGAACCAGGGATGTAATTTCCTGAAGTCTTATCACATATTTTTGTTCCTTCTACTGAGTCTCCTCTCTCTTCTCACGTTTATGGAGTCTTATGTGGTCCGTTCTTTTCATGATTTGCCGAATTTATTTTATTCTAACTTTTAAACGGTTGTCCTTCCTTTCGTCTGACTCGTCAGTTCATCCTAAGGGAGGATACTCATGTGCGCCATGTCTGCGAATCGTGTAAACTTTGTTCTGTGTATTATCCTATTGCGTTAAGCTATACGAGCACGCCGGCCGCGGTGGTCTAGCGGTTCTAGGCGCGCAGTCCGGAACCGCGCGACTGCTACGGTCGAATCCTGCCTCTGGCATGGATGTGTGTGGTGTTCTTAGGTTAGTTAGGAGACTGATGACCACAGTAGTTAAGTCCCATAGTGCTTAGAGCCATTTGAACCATTTTTTTATACGAGCACGTTGTTACTAGTCCTTGCTAGTGCTTTCCATAAAATATTTTCTTCGCGGATTCTAAGGAAACAGTTTCCTTATTTCAGCATATACAACAACGAAATTATTATTGTGCTCAAAATGATTCACAGTGCACTGCAGCTAATAAATTACTTCGTGTGTGTAAAATAAAATAAAAAACTCCGTACTTACACTGTGCATCTTGGTCAGTTGTTGTGTGCTTAGTGTCAGAATTTTGTATGTGAAGAACTGTTATAAGCTGTCCCCGGTACAGACGTAGAGTCCATGCAAAAACATTGTACACCACCATAAACCATGAGCACACTGAACCGTGAAATTATATAGAGACAGCTCACCAGCTACTACAAAAATTAGGTAACTATGTGTGTTGTCGTTTTCGTTACAGAGTAACTTTACACTCCTTTAGAAAGCTATGCAAACATACATACACCGTCCGATCAGGCCTTGAAGGTGCCAGCCGGCCGCCGTGCCATCCTCAGCCCGTGGGCATCAACGGACGCAGATACAGAGGCGAAAGTGCTCAGCACACCCGTCTCTCGCCCGTTGTCAGTTTTCGTTACTGGCTCTGCTACTTCTGACTCAAGTGGAACCTACATTGGCTTCACAAGGGGCGAGTGCACCCCTCTTACCAATATCACTCAACAGACCCGAACGTTGGCCCATATCCAAGTGCTGGCCAAGCCCGATAGCGCTTAACCTCGGTGATCTGGCGGGAACCGGTGTTACCATCGCAGCAAGGCAGTGTAAATTTAAAAGTAGTTATTTCACGAATGTATTTTATAAACAAAAACAAGGAATTATGCATTAATTTCTTAGGCGACCGATTTCCTGCTACCAAGGCCATCATCAGATTAGAGGTCCAAATTACAGTCTGATGATTACATTGTAATCCGAAAACAGATTAAATAAATAAATTGAGTATATATTCACAATTTTGTGCATTTGAATAAAATTTCGAAGCTGGTCTACCAAGAGGCAAACGGAATAATTAGTTAACATGAAACATGTTTGCTGCATTCATAGAGATTCGAACAAACACTGTGATAGGTTGCATACCGTCGACATTTATTTTGTGCAGATATTTTCGGTTCACAACACATACATTAACACATGAGAGTAAGAAATCAAACGAAATTCAGTTTGTAACGAGCTACCGGAGATTTCGGACCCTTTAGGAAAATACTTTGAATACATCCCAGCGTAGCCTCCGAATTTTTGTTTGCAAATTTCTAATTCGGTCGGTATAATTTAAAAAAAAATGTTTACTTTACAGTAGGCATTATGCCTCCTAATCTGTGTATATTTTCTGGATATCTTTCTCTGCCCTACCTAACGACCATAACCACATGATTGTCCCGTCTCTTACATCGTCGTCATCGGCCGAACATTTACCTTTATCTCCTTTTCTTCTTCGTGCTAATCCAACAGGCAATGTGTTCTATCACCGTGCAAGTGTTGAAATCTTTAACTGAAATGTGAATAATACTGAATTCCAGCACCACTTAAAGTATCTAAAGTATCTCTACAAACTTGAAAGTCCACAAGACAGCGTTGGAATTGCAAGGCGTTAATGTTGGAGGGACTGTAGGTTCAGCTGTAGAGAACTCCACACATGAACGACGTATCGCAGCGATCAGTCGCTAGGTCGAGTGATCTGTCTACAGATCGTACGTGTGTGGGCAAAACGTGTATCGCAGCGATAAGTCGCTGATCGCTCAGAATTCTCATGAAACCTGATGGCTCGCGTACGACGTTTGACAATATGGCTGCCGGGCTGTAATTCGCTTGTCTAGTTATTAAACGTTGTGATGTGGTTTTGTTTCGCTTCGCTTTGGTCACATTGAGTAAGAAGAATAAGAATTTGGCATTAATATTTGTAGTTGTCGAAGGAGCACGAACCACTCTGAAAACAGAAGCCGGAGTTGCCAGTTATATTAAGAAGGAAAACAAATAAGTTCACCCGATAACAAATTAGTAATCCCTGGAGAAATCATTATAATCATCATTTAATACCGTGTAATTCTACTCATAGTTTTGATAACCGCCTGGATTCTACTAAGAAGTGAGCCACAAAGCTGTGCAGGTACGTAACATTTGAGTTAAGCCACTCGCTGAGCATTTGATAGTCAAGTTCTACGAAATTGCTTTGATGTTGATGTTGTTTTACTCGCTGTTTCGGCATGGCCCATATATTTTCTATGGAGCTCTAGTCAGGTGACTTTTCAGACCAATCGAAATGTAAGACGACGTGGGAGTGTTCAGGAAAACAGTCTCATACTCTTCCAGCTCGATAAACGTTGCTGTTGTCGTTTTTATGCGCCTTTTTGAGCAATGGCGTCTTGCAGGATGGGCGACTTCAAATGTTCCTCGCATGTAGTTACCATCGCAATGTTCTCTCACAAACAGGCGGGGATGGACACTAATTTATTGTCTGTGGCAGTTCCTGTCTGGTTTAGAAGTGATTTTGATTCACAGACCGTGAAACTCGTTTCCTCTCCCTTCAGTCAGGAATTTCTGCCCACCACAATAATGACGTCGTGTTTCGTTCCCACGTGTGTTACACCACTGCCTTAGACACGTTGAACAGTCAGCCGCAAAATACCAACAAATACAGCAATTCAACTCAGTATGGCCATGGACATGACCAAACACGATGGCTCCTTTTTGCCACTCTGTAATGTGGTTACATTTACCTGTGTTTCCGTACAACCTCCGCCTGATTCATAAATGTGTCACCAATCGCTACTGCATTACGTTCGCGTAGACGCAGTGAGAGCGCAGTTGAGCACGTGACTCTATTGCTGCTCTAGCTGTAAAGGCTTAACGAGTCATCTGTACGTGCGCATTGGGGAGATTAATTTTTTGTCCTGTGAGCTTATATAAGAATGGTGCCCTCAGACTTTGCAGTGATTTGCATTTTGATGTAGAAATTCATGAACATTTGTTAGTACCAATCAAGATACACTGGATTCCATCTGATAAATTTGAGTTATGCACGAAACAACTACATACATTGCTAAAAATTTAAAACTTTTAAACTTGGTGACTTAATATTAGATGAACTTTCAATTTAAATGTTTAGGGAATCCAGCACCTCTTCAAATAATTTACATCAAGCGTTACATAAATCAGCAGTACTACTATTGTCATCGAGACTGCAGACCATTGTCTACAAGACTAATGAATGAAAAAGGAAATGAAAACTGATAAAGGAGAAACACATTGTATTAACACACTCGAGAAATGTACACAGCCCACTTGGCGTCAATGATAAACGTAATGTATAATGTAAAATAACTTACGGTTCCCAAGAAAAGGGTTTAAAAACAGGTTCAATAAATTTCAATTCTTGTTTATTTATCTAGTTATTTTTTGCAGTTGGTAGTGGAATACGGAGATCAACTGCCACTGATGCTAAACGTAAGAGGTCGCTTTCTATAGCAGATTTTCACGACACACTGGGTTCGTAATACTGGATGAAATTGCGTGGTAAACCGCTCGTGTGTGATGCGGTCGAAAAGAGCGACTGTTTTTAGCCGATGCCGGTGGCGATATCGCCAGCGATCTGCCTCTCCCGTGTGGGACAGTAATGTGTTACAGAGCCGTTTCTGCGAGTTTTGCGACCGCGTCGGGTGATTCAGAGCGCCACAGACCAGCCAGCAGTCGGCGACGCGTGTTGACACAGCGGCTGCGTCACTGCTGCGCAGGGGCGACGCAGGGCTGCCAACACACGCACTCACGTCTCCCACAAATTCGGCTTCCTTTCATCACATAGGAGAATGGCGTACTGATAGACATCGTTTGCGTCTGAGAACTATCATGCTAAATTCTGTTGTAAGACACTGTTCTAGACAGAAATAAACCTATACACAATTTTCTGGTGAAATAGCCATCCTTTTAACAATGACGTATTTAGATTCCTTGAACAAACAATTTAGCCCAGTAGATTAAAGGAAGCACAAGTCACACTTGTCTACAATGAGGATAACAAAAGCGATACACAAAATTACCTACCAATATCATTGACATGTATATGTTCTAGAATCTTAGAACATGTTCTGAGTTCAAACGTAATAAAATAAATTGAACAGAACATGTCAGCCAGTACTTACAGGGTGTTTCAAAAATGACCGATATATTTGAAAAGGCAATACAAACTAAACGAGCAGCAATAGAAATACACCTTTTGTTGCAATATGCTTGGGACAACAGTACATTTTCAGGCAGACAAACTTTCGAAATTACAGTAGTTACAATTGTCAACAACAGATGGCGCTGCGGTCTGGGAAACTCTATAGTACGATATTTTCCACATATCCACCATGCGTAGCAATAATATGGCGTAGTCTCTGAATGAAATTACCTGAAACCTTTGACAACGTGTCTGGCGGAATGGCTTCACATGCAGATAGATGTACTGCTTCAGCTGTTCAATTGATTCTGGATTCTGGCGGTACACCTGGTCTTTCAAGAGTCCCCACAGAAACAAGCCACAGGGGTTCATGTCTGGCGAATAGGGAGGCCAATCCACGCCGCCTCTTGTATGTTTCGGATAGCCCAAAGCAATCACACGGTCATCGAAATATTCATTCAGGAAATTAAAGACGTCGGCCGTGCAATGTGGCCAGGCACTATCTTGCATAAACCACGAGGTGTTCGCAGTGTCGTCTAAGGCAGTTTGCACCGCCACAAATTCATGAAGAATGTCCAGATAGCGTGATGCAGTAATCGTTTCGGATCTGAAAAATGGGCCAATGATTCCTTTGGAAGAAATGGCGGCCCAGATCAGTACTTTTTGAGGATGTAGGGACGATGGGACTGCAACATGGGGCTTTTCGGTTCCCCATATGCACCAGTTCTGTTTATTGACGAAGCCGTCCAGGTAAAAATAAGCTTCGTCAGTAAACCAAATGCTGCCCACATGCATATCGCCGTCATCAATCCTCTGCACTATATCATTAGCGGATGTCTCTCGTGCAGCAATGGTAGAGGCGCTGAGGGGTTGCCACGTTTGAATTTTGTATGGATAGAGGTGTAAACTCTGGCGCATGAGACGATACGTGGACGTTGGCGTCATTTGGACCGCAGCTGCAACACGGCGAACGGAAACCCGAGGCTGCTGCTGGATCACCTGCTGCACTAGCTGCGCGTTGCCCTCTATGGTTGCCATACGCGGTCGCCCTACCTTTCCAGCACGTTCATCCGTCACGTTCCCAGTCCGTTGAAATTTTTCAAACAGATCCTTTATTGTATCGCTTTTCGGTCCTTTGGTTACATTAAACCTCCGTTGAAAACTTCGTCTTGTTGCAACAACACTGTGTTCTAGGCGGTGGAATTCCAACACCAGAAAAATCCTGTGTTCTAACCATGTTGTCCACAGCACACTTGCACGTTGTGAACAGCACACGCTTACAGCAGAAAGACGACGTACAGAATGGCGCACCCACAGGCTGCGTTGTCTTCTATATCTTTCACATCACTTGCAGCGCCATCTGTTGTTGAAAATTGTAACTACTGTAATTTCGAAAGTTTGTCCGCCTGAAAATGTACTGTTCTCCCAAGCATATTGCAACAAACGGTGTATTTCTATCGCTGCTCGTTTAGTTTTTATTGCCGTTTCAAATATACCGGTCATTTTTGAAACACCCTGTATTTCGAAAACATACGTCATGCAAAATCCATGTAGCGGTTTTCTTATGTGCCAGGCAGATTCAGTATGTCTTGATTACCAAAAGCATTTGACTCATTACCATACAACGATTATTAAAGAAACACGACATTGTGGTGTTTCAAACGAAAATTTTGGTAGAGTGGATGCAGGGTGATATCTTGCACAGAAACTCATCGGCAGATAAGTTGTTGTTGTTAAGTGGGCTGGGAACATAGAAGTTGGTTGGTTGATTGGTTTGAGAAAGAAGATCAAACAGCGATGTCACCGGTGCTATCGGCTTAGGAAAGGTTGGGGAAGGAAGTCGGCCGCACCCTTTCAAAGGAACCATCGTAGGATTTGCCTAAAGTGAATTAGGGAAATCACGGAAAACCTGAATCAGGATGGCCTGACGCAGGTTTGAACCGTCGTCCTCCGGAAAGCGAGTCCAATGTGCTAACCACTTCGCCCTCTCGCTCAGTATCGACAAATATAGTACATTCAGGGGTGCCCCAGGTATGTGAAATTGGACTCTAGCTGCTCATGTTGTACATCCATACTTTTTTCGATTATGTGGTTATCTGTAATTACGTATCAACTGAAAAAAGCTTGACAGATCTCCTGGTAGTACTTAATAAGTTTTCATAGTCGTACAAGCATTGAAAATTAGCACTAAATGTTTAGAAATATAACATTTTGCACTTTAGGAAACGCAGAAATATAGCAAACTTGTTGTTAGTCTTACGTAAGTAAACTGGTAAAGTTCGTGTCATTGGTAAAATACTGGAAAAATTTATTCAGTCTTCTAGGGATATTTCATGCATATGATTTGTCAGACTCGTATCAGAATACTGCACGTGTGTGTCGAACCCATACCAGATCGGACTAACAGGGGGACACTGAACATACACAAAGAAGAGCACCACGGCTGCTCACTGATTTGTGTGAATCACCGGAGAGCGTAACGAAAATGTTGAAATGCCGGAACTTGCAGAGGTTTGTTATGGGAGTAGATGCCAAGTATCCCTCGAAAGGCTTCTACGAAAGTTTCAAGAACCAGTATTAAGTGAGGAACTTGGAAATGTGTTACAACAAATGGTTCAAATGTCTCTGAGCACTATGCGACTTAACTTCTGAGGGCATCAGTCGCCTAGAACTTAGAACTAATTAAATCTAACTAACCTAAGGACATCACACACATCCATGCCGGATGCAGGATTCGAACCTGCAACCATAGCGGTCGCTCGGTTCCAGACTATAGTGCCTAGAGGCGCACGGCCACTCCGACCGGCTATGATACAACCCTCTACGCATCACTTCCGTAGACAAGAAGAAGATGAGATTAGACTAAATGCAGAAGGTATGGTGACATTTAAGCAATATTATTCCCACATCTCATACGCAAATGGAATCGTAATAAGTGGTACAATGGCAAGTGCTCTCTCCTACGCACAGTGACGTGCAGAGTACAGATGAAGATGTATGCAGGAAAATTTATAAAAACGGATCATCTTTATTTGCTGTGAGTTTTGATGTAAGGGACTTTTGGTCTCCTGCCCATCTTTACAAGTTAAGAACTGTTACCCTTGTAACGCTTATGATTGAAGTGTACGCGAATACCTAAATACCAGTGAGTGTGTCTCTATATAAAATGTATGCTGAGATTAGTTGGGACGGATATTGAAATTGGATGTATTAAAGATCTTTAAATGTATTATATGATTGTTTGGCGCTCTATATGTACAGTCATGCTATGATTCGCTGTTAACATTCATTGTTTACTCAAAGTTACTGTAGCTCAGCTGCTGATATCTGTTTATAACTCAGGTTACTCATTCGCTGTAGACCGCACAGTTAAATATGTTTCTGCCTGTAAATAGTCGACTTGTGATATACAATGTGTGCCAGACCCACAAGAGTCAGATTCATGCAAGTCGTAGAATGAGCCAAACTTTGTGAGTCAGAATTATACGCGTCGTAGAAGATCCTAAACTGAGCGTTTTAAGATAAAAAGTTAATGATCGGAAACGAATTTTTAGTTTTTTGTTGATGATATTCTAAAACCTTCTTTAAATAAAAACAGTATAAGATAGCGTGTAAGTTTTTAAAGTTAAAAATTTCTTAATCAGGTGACCGGTTTCGATCGTGGTTCGACCATCTTCAGGCCATTAACATCCCATGAAGACGGTCGAATAGAACACTGAAGCAGTGTTTACCGGTGCTACATAGCGGGCTGCTCCTGTCCAGACTCACTCCAGGCGTCATCATGGAGTCTTAATAGTCTCAAGATCGAAACCGGTCACCTGTTTAACAAATTTTACATTTTAGCAATGTACATGCTGTCTTAGACAGTTTTATTTTTAAAAAATCTATATTAATTTTGATTGCTGTTTTGCCAGGTACAATATTCCATTCTCCACGCCAAGGAGTGGAGTGGGCTGTCCGAGATCGGGGCCACCATTAGAGATTCACGGTTCAATTCAGACAATTATCACACAAGTTCATAGTGGGCAGATGTGGGATCCCAATTATTGTGAATAAATGTGAGGTGCCCTCCAATTCCGGGATTCGCTTTACAAACAAGGGAAACCTCCAGACTGCGAGTCTCAATGTACACGTTACAAAGGCACATAAAATTTTGTTCCATTCTCTTAACTATCTCCGTTTTCTGGTGTGCAAGTAAACATGAAGATAGAACCCTATGAATCAATTCGCCTTCAGTCTCCACTGGGACCTCATAAACCAACGAATTCATGTAATCTCTCAGGAAAAAATACAAAGGAGTGAGGTGCGACAATCGTGCTGATTGTGCAACAGAATGTATCCTCCTAATTAAAAAATGGGTTACCTGCAGGGCAGGTTTTTATGGATCCTGTGTAGGCGTGGAACAGTGCACCGCCATTTTAAAGCTATCCTATCGTTAACAATGAGCACCATTCAAACGACGTGGCTCCAAGTAACCAATATGATACAGTAATACTTCATTCGTCAGTCATATAAATAATGATCATGATTGCTCAATGGTTTTTTTTAACCATGCACGAAATAATTGATCGGTGCACGTCAATAGGTGCGCCTCTGAATAAATTTTGAGAAAATATATCAGAAAACCTATTATTTTGTAAAAATTAATTTCAACTATAATTTCTAAAGAAGAGAAAGAGATGCATTGCGTTAGAGACTGAAACACGATGAAAGAAAAAAGTCTGTAAGACTTTATGCCATTGGTTTTGTGTTATACCACTAACATACACCCCTCTCCCATCCCCGTTTTTCAAAGAATCGACCCCCCTTGTGTAAAATAGCTTCAAATTTTTGATTACTTTAAAAAGAGGTTATTATGTTAAAGCTAGTTTTCCATGTATATCAATGTTTACGTCATATCTTCTGGTACAATTCTGCTGCGGTACGGATAACAGATGCACGACAGTGTGGGAGTGAAATGGTGCCGCAACTGGAAACGTACTCCAAGGCTCAAGCACGCGAAACGGCGCTATTGTTGTGGCCGAAACGTCCAAATCGCACACAGATTCACCGTGAAATTTTGGCGTTCCGTGCGCAAATTGCACTGTCTTGTCTGGCTGTAGTGAAATGGTTCCATGTAGACGTGGATGATTCTGAATGGTAGATCCAGATCTGGCACTAAGCTAATTCCACCTCTTCGGCAAGCTAACTGAGCATCAAGAGTTCTCGAGAACGGCCCCTTGACCAAGGAGACGACGTTTTTATACGACTGTGTTGTAAAATAGCATCGTGTATTATGTCACTCCGAAGTGTAGTGTAACACTGAATAAAAGTGACAAGGCCTGCCATAGTAATGTGTAATGACAATATTACAAAACAGGTATAGCGGAGATGCTGAGTGGCAGATACTCAGACACAAACGCAACTCACACACACATGAACATACTGTGGACATGTGTGTGAGTTGCGTTTACGTGAGTGTATGTATGTATGTATGTGTGTGTGTGTGTGTGTGTGTGTGTGTGTGTGTGTGTGTTTTGTTGTGTTGTCTATTTCTGATGAAGCTAGTTTTTGGCTGAAATCTCACTTGCTGACAGTCTTACTGTTGTGCCTATCTGCGACTCACCGTCAGCATCTCCGCTATATGAATGATGAGTAGCGACTATCCTTTTCGTAATACTGCCATCATTCCATCCCGATTTTCCATTGTTGGATAGTAATGTGTAACTTACTTTTTGAAGTCCCCTTACATGATATAGTAATTTTCAAATGTTAGATTCAGTTACAGCAAGCTTGTCGTAATGAATGTAACGTAAAATATATAGAATGCCTTGTTCGAGGTAAGAGAAATCCTGATGGCCGTTACAGTGCCAGTTAAATAAATCAGTTAATAAATTAATAAAAAAGAATGTCATCGACACAGACGAGTTGCGTCTACGGATAAACCTCCACGTACTACTGAGTAAAAAGTGTCATTTAATAATTTCTGGAAACTGTAATATGAAAGATTTGTTGCGTAAACAATGATTCTCAAGCTAGTGCGTAAGATGAAGTATTGGCGCTCTTTCCTAAACATCCGGCACTGAAATTTTAACAGGAGTCTAACGTGCGAAACACGGAAAAGCCTCGGAGAGCCAATGTACATGTCGGATGTCACAACAACTTTTAATTTGGTAGGAGCCGTGACGCGGCGCAGTTGGCAGAGAACTCTGGCGATCTTCCAGTTTCCTGGTGAAGCTCTCCAGCATCACGACTCTCTCTCTCTCTCTCTCTCTCTCTCTCTATGCCTTCCCAAAGCTTCTCGCCACCCTACCCAATTAGAAAGCAGTTTTCGAATTTATTACTGACAAGCACAAACAGATGGGTGCATTGAAAGTGTGTAGAAAAAAGTTTCAGTTCGTTAGAAAGGCGCTTGCTTCCATAGACACTCCATTTTATCGTTAAATAATGACCCCCCCCCCCCCTCCCGCCTGCAGCTTCGAACAATTAGCACAAAGTATCTGGAGCCGAACAATTTACACAAACGAATAGTGCGGTGGGTATGTATGACTGCAAGAATACAGCCCGGAAGAAGGTCAGGTGTGTACACTATACGCCTCGATGTCCTGTTTTGACGACTTCCCCTCTTCAGGGGATTGATTCTTGACTACGAACGTTGGAGTGCACCTGGGTGCGCTAATGTAACAGTATTTTCACCTGAGAAAGCTGTTTTAATGCAGCGAAATCGTTTGTGACAATAAAGAGATCACCAATTACGGCCGTCTTGCGGTTCAGTTTACTTCCATTCGTTGTGAAGTTTAGCGGCTGTAGCTGCTTGTATTACAAAGTTCTGTGTCACTTAACTCAAGTTTCATTCCTTGTTCTTCGCATTCGACATACCGTACATTAATAACTGAACTATGCAAGTCTCATACATCAAGTACTACACAGAAGAACACGCATCACGTGGGTGCACATTAGTCCCTAGCCGGCCGCGGTGGTCTAGCGGTTCTAGGCGCTCAGTCCGGAACCGCGCGACTGCTACGGTCGCAGGTTCGAATCCTGCCTCGGGCATGGATGTGTGTGATGTCCTTAGGTTAGTTAGGTTTAAGTAGTTCTAAGTTCTAGGGGACTGATGACCACAGATGTTAAGTTCCATAGTGCTCAGAGCCATTTGAACCATTTGAACCAATGAAAGCCGGCCGTGGTGGCCGAGCGCTTCTAGGCGCTACAGTTTGGAACCGCGCAACCGCTACGGTCGCAGGTTCGAATCCTGCCTCGGGCATGGATGTGTGTCATGTCCTTAGGTTAGTTAGGTTTAAGTAGTTCTAAGTTCTAGGGGACTGATAACCTTAGAAGTTAAGTCCCATAGTGCTCAGAGCCATTTGAACCATTAGTCCATAACAGTCATTAAGACACAGATTGTTAGATTTGTACTATGTTCCCCGTTGTAAGGGTTCCTTTATATCTCCTACTTTTTTCACCCAAGAAATATTAATTCAAAACGCAAAACTGTGATAATGTACAATTAATGTTTGCTGAGTGATGGGAGAAGGGCGGCAAGAGGAAATAAAATCTAATATCGATCACTAACTGTTTCCGACTGTGCTGTGGCTTAGTCTGATTAAACTAAGCAGGAAGAAAGAAGAAATGACACGTTTCTAATATGCATGGGTATTGCATATACGCCCTAATCTCCGTCTCCACTTGGCCTCCGCTTATCTGCTTCTCCCCCTCTCTTTGTCCATTTCCTCTCCTTTCTCCTCTCTCTGTGCATCACATCCCCCCCCTTCTCTCTGTTCATCTTCTGCCCCATCTCTCTCTCTATATATATCCCCTTCGTCCCCCCCCCCTCTACCCATTTCCTCCTTTCCGCTTTCTATGTCGATTTCCTAATAGCCTGTCCATCTTCTGTTCCCCTTTCTCAGTAACCTGACCTTGAGCTATGTTTATTGTTACTGAAAATTCAGATTCTGTCGTAGTATTCTAATAATAGTCCGATAAACCGTAAACACAACTTTCCTGTCTGCTTACTCTTTTCTTTTTTTTCTTTTTTTTTCTGTGACAAACGTATTGACACGACCTGAGTACTGCGTAGAATTTGAAGTAAATCAGTCACGTTCTATTCGAGACTTTTGCTAATAACTATTCTCCTGTTTACATATTACACGTTTAGTTATATATTACATATATAAAAAATAAGTGTGTAGAAAAAGGCAACTAATTGAATGCAAAACTGGTAAAGAACTACCAGAGACTTCAGACGGTGAACAAATGAACATTTACATTTTTATATAGATTTTTCCTGTAATTATTACACACATATTTATGTATAATATGTAGCGATCCAGTAGGTATATAAAAGCATGCGCAACATTGCGTCAAAATCGGTAAAGAACTTTCGGAGAAACACGACCTCGGACAAACGAACATTGACATCTTTCTTTAAATAGAGTATGTGAAATTGAGTTACATATTCTCATCGATTAATATGATGGATGTGCGCGAGCTGGAGGTACGAAATTGAGCAACAATACGTAGACTACGACTCGCTGGTGTAGGAGAAAAAGACACCTCAAGGAATATTACTATTATACCCGTCAGTCTCTGCTCTGTATTAGTTTCCAACTTTTTATTTGCGGCAGATCAGAATTATTGCCGTAGTATTGAATAAACTCCTTATAAAGAAGGTCAGGAAGCAATTACGATAAGGCGCGGTGACTGTAAATGTCTTTCAACAATATAAGCTGATTTAATTTGTTTTCAATAACTCGCCTTTTTTACTTAAATGAGGTGTGACTGTGGGACTTCTGGTTTTCATTCAATTACAGAGTGTGACGTTTCTCTTTAATTGTTAATTGCTGCGTGAAATATTCATTCTTAGGTTCGTAACGTTCTTTCTTTTTTTTGTTTTACTAAAGCCCTAAACGGCGTAAGTAGATTGTTGAAAAAAGTTGAAAAATGGCTATAAAACTGTATACTGTATCTTTTACCCATCTAAAGAATGATGCGGGCCCATCAGAAAGGAAAAGTTTCGTTGCTGGGACATCCGTATTTTCAGCGGATTTTTATGTTAAGCCCAAAACAGCGATGGTTCACCAAAAAAACGACTTTTCAATTTTTACAATACTGTCTGGAACTGAAAGCTGAAATTCTTTCTGTTACATGAATTTTTCAGTACAATAGTAGAAGACCCGCACCGTAGTAAACGAAATATGGCCAAGGAATCTGTACAGGCAGTCAGAAAAAAGTGGAACTTAAAAATCCAGAGGTTTCAAGTAGAGATTGTGGTATCGATAGCTACGATGCCACGGCATGGGTAAAAGTTGTTAGGTTGGCACTACGACACCGACGACAGTGCCCTCTAGCGGGCGCTGTGCAGCTCTACGAGAGCCGCTCCAGATTCAGCCCATTTGATTCCGAGGGGACGACCAAGCAACACTGTTTCCATTTCATAGTGGGCGAGCTACTACAGATTTTGCCTGTGTAACTTTTATGAGCTTTGATACATTCGGCTTCGCACCTACGTGCCCCTCAGGACAAAGTTATGTATTCATACTCTTCCCATAGTGAAGGTGATTTAAATTTACACGCAGGGCCCCACGTTCACCTGCTCCTCCCACCATCCTACATTCGGCCTACCCTTCAGTTTTCAGGAGCAGACCCACGCGCCGCCTTTCCGGCGCGATACAAAAGAGATTTCCCCGAATATGGCTCCAACTGAGATTCTCTTATAGTACCCTTCAAAAGGTGGACAAGTCGACTGTTGGTGACGTGACTATAAACTGGAAATGCGGAGTAACAACCACACCTAAATCAAGACCAGGCAGACCTCGTGTGCTAAAGAACAGGGGTCGTCGACCATTGCAGAGGAGGGAGGGGGGGGGGGGTTGTAAATAATCGCATGTAATCAGCGAACGGAATCACTCGTGAGTTTCAAAGTGCTAGCAGAAATCCAAGTAGCACTGTGACTGCGCATGTGGAGTTACGAAAGAATGGTGTAAAATGGCTCTTTATAAGCTACACATTTATGTATTCAGTACCGTTTAACGTTTCTGGTGATGCAAAGAGACGCCACTAGACAGTAGATGAGTGGAAGCGACCAATTTGGAGCAATAAATCACGACATATCTTGCGGCAATCAGATTGAAAGACTGGCGATCTTGTGTAGTGGCAACAGTGTAGTACAGAGGAGGAGGTGCAACGGTGTGGGGGTGTTTTTTTTAGTACTTATTGTGCAGTACCTTCATTATTGTGAAGAAAACGATAGATGTGGAACGATATAAATATATTGTAAATTATATATTATAATGTAAATATACTATACAGCATTGTGCACTGCGTACAGTAGAGGAACAGTCTGGGGTCGATAACAGTATCAGCACGAGAGCGCTTCCGGTTCTAACACAGCATCTGTGGGCCAATGGTTTGTGGACGACAACGTTTCTAAAATGCATTGGCTGCACAGAGCACTGACCTGAAAGCAACATAAGACGTTTGGGATGAGTTAGAAAGGCGAATTCACTCCAGATCCCAGTACCAAACATCACTAACTTCTCTGGTTTCAGTTCTTCAGAAATAATGGACTGCCATTGCTCCATGACATTCAGATATCTCACTGAAAATACCCCCACGAAGCTCAATCCATCGTACATTGTGATGACAGAAGTAATGGCATAGCGCTACGGACATGTGCAGATGGCGGTACACAAGGTAGAAAAAGGGAAGTGTACTGGCGGAAGTGTCATTTGTACTCCGGTGATTCACGTGAAAAACTTTCCGACGTTATTATGACCGCTGGACGGAAAGTAACACACTTTGATAGCGAAATGATAGTTGGAGCCAGACGCAGGGGACATTCCATTCCGGAAATCGTTAGAGAATATAATATTCCGCGAATTATACTGTCAAGAGCACTCCGTCTTCAGGCCACAAGTGGCCCATCGGGACCATCCGACCGCCGTGTCTTCCTAAGTTGAGGATGCGGATAGGAGGGGCGTGTGGTCAGCACACTGCTCTCCCGGTCGTTATCATGGTTTTCTTTGACCGGAGCCGCTACTATTCGGTCGAGTAGCTCAGTTGGCATCACGAGGCTGAGTGCACCCGGAAAAATGGCAACAGCACACGGCGGCTGGATGGTCACCCTTCCAAGTGACGGCCACGCCCGACAGCGCTTAACTTCGGTGATCTCACGGGAACCGGTGTATCCACTGCGGCAAGGCCATTGCCACACTGTCAAGAGCGTGCCGATAATACCAAATTTTAGCCATTACCTCTCAGCACGAATAATGCAGTGGCCTACAGCCTTCAATTAATGACCGATAGCAGCGGAATTTGCGTAAGGTTGTCAGTGCTAACAGACAAGTAACAATGCGTGAAATAACTGCAGAAATCAATGTGGGATGTACGACGAACGTATCTGTTAGAGCAGTGGTTTTAATGGGCTACAGTAGCAGACGACCGACGCTAGTGCCTTCGCTAACAGCACGATACCACCTTCAGTACCTCTCCTGGGCTAGTGACCATATTGGTTGGACCCTGGAAAACCGTGGCTAGTCAGATGAGCACCGATTTCAGTTGGTAAGTGCGCAGACTCCACGAAGCCATGGACCCAAGTTGTCAACAAGGCTTGAGCAAACTGGTTGTGGCTTCATAATGGTCTGTGCTGCGTGTACATGGACTGGGTCCTCTCGTCCAACTGAACCTATCATTGACAGGAAATGGTTGTGTTTGGGCCATCTGCAGCCATTCACTGGCCTCATGTTCCCAAACAGCGATGCGCCTTGGTACTGGGCCACAATTGTTATCGATTCGTTTGAAGAACATTTTATACAATTCGAGCGAATGATTTGGCTACCCAGAAGCCCATCGATCAGTATGGGACATAAGCGAGAGGTAAGGACGTGCACAAAATCCTTTCGCAGTTAGGACTCAACACTATTGCGAAAGCAAAGAGAGCTTCACTGCAAATTTAAACGCAGCCGAAACCTCTCAGACAAACAGAAGCTAAACGATGTCAAAGTTAGCGTGAGGGGGGATATGCGTGAAGCGTTCAGTGAATTCGAAAATAAAATTCTATGTATCGACTTCACAGAAAATCCTAGGAATTTCTGGTCTTACGTTAAATCAGTAAGTGGATCGAAACAGCATATCCAGACGATCTGGAATGATAATGGCATTGAAACAGAGGATGACACGCGTAAAGCCGAAATACTAAAAGCTGTTTCACGGAGGAAGACCCCACTTCCTTCTCTAAATCCTCGCACAAACGAAAAAATGGCTGACATCGAAATAAGCGTCCAAGGAATAGAAAAGCAACTGAAATCACTCAACAGAGGAAAGTCCACTGGACCTGACGGGATACCAATTCGATGCTACACAGAGTACGCGAAAGAACTTGCCTCCCTTCTAACAGCCGTGTACCTCAACTCTCTAGAGGAACGGAAGGTTTCAAATGATTGGTAAAGATCACAGGTTGTCCCACTATTCAAGAAGTGTCGTCGAGCAGATGCGCAAAACTGTAGACCTATATCTCTGGCGTCGATCTGTTGTAGAATTTTAGGATATGTTTTTTCTGCGCGTATCATGTCATGTGTGGAAACCCAGAATCTACTGTATAAGAATCAACATGGATTCCGGAAACAGCGATCGTGTGAGACCCAATTCGCTTTCTTTGTTCATGAGACTCAGAAAATATTAGATACAGGCTCCCAGGTAGATGCCATTTTCCTTGACTTCCGGAAGGCGTTCGATACAGTTCCGCACTGTCGCCTGATAAACGAAGTAAGAGCCCACGGAATATCAGACCACCTGTGTAGCTGGATTGACGTTCGCCGATGACATTATAGTTCTGTCAGAGACAGCAAAGGACTTGGAAGAGCAGTTGAACGGAATGGATAGTGTCTTGGAAGGAGGATATAAGATGAACATCAACAAAAGCAAAACGAGGATAATGGAACGTAGTTGAATTAAGTCGGGTGATGCTGAGGGAATTAGATTAGGAAGTGAGACAATGTAGTAAAGGAGTTTTACTATTTGGGGAGCAACGTAACTGATGATGGTCGAAGTAGAGAGGATATAAAATGTAGACTGGCAATGGCAAGGAAAGCATTTCTGAAGAAGAGAAATTTGTTAACATCGGGTATAGATATAAGTGTCAGGAAGTCGTTTCTGAAAGCATTCGTATGGAGTGTAGCTATGTATGGAAATGAAACATGGACGATACATAGTTTAGACAAGAATAGAAGCATTCGAAATGTGGTGCTACAGAAGAATGCTGAAGATTAGATGGGTAGATCGCATTACTAATGAGGAAGTATTGAATAGAATTGGGGAGAAGAGGAGTTTGTGGCACAACTTGAGAAGAAGAAGGGACAGGTTGGTAGGACATGTTCTGAGATATCAAGGAATCACATATTTAGTATTGGAGGGCAGCGTGGAGGGTAAAAATCGTAGAGGGAGACCAAGAGATGAATACTCTAAGCAGACTGAGAAGGATGTAGGTTGCAGTAAGTACTGGGAGATGAAGAATCTTGCACAGCATAAAGTAGCATGGAGAGCTACATCAAACCAGTCTCAGGACTGAAGACCACAACAACAACAATAGGTGTCCGGACACGTTCGATCAGAGGGAGTAAGTATAACCACCGGAATTGTGGATTCCAGAAGCTGGGTTATGAGTGGGAGGTCGTATTAATTACATCTCGAATAAACTGCAGGCAGTTCTGAAGCCATTGCGGCGGCAGAGCGCGGCAACCGCAGCGGCGGGCGGCGCGAGCGGCAGTAAAACCTCGCCGGCCCGGCGGTCCTACGCTGCTGCAGCGCCGAGAGACGCGGCACCGGAAAGGCGCCGCGAAATAATTACCGCTCATTTACAAGCGGGCAAGCGGCTCGCACTGCACCACCAGTCGCCGATCACCGGCCACGTAAACCACCGGGCTGTAATTGTCGTGTTAATTAAAACCGATTCCCGAACACCAATTACACCCGCCTAAGTGATCAATAAACTAGTTTATATAACAAGATGACAGTAATTAAACGAGTTGCTAATTGAATAAGGAAATTACACGGCAAATTACATGGCCTGTCGTTAGGGCCGAGGTCAGGCGGATGGATACGTGGCCGCGAGACGTAACAATACGAGCGGGCGAGTCCGTCGCCTTTTAAGAGGCTCTCGCTGGGAACGGAACGGTCCGACACTTGGCGAACAACCGGCTATTACGCGTTATGGTCCTCTGTCAGCGACGCTCGCCGCTCCGGCTGAACGCCATTATCGGCTTTACGGCTAAGTGGCCGACTTATACGCGTATCGCAACGGCGAACGTGCGCGCAAAATGAGGGAGTTTCTCCCGTACTATTGTTTTCCAGCTCTTGTTTGAACGAGTTATAGCGCGGAGACAGATTATAAAACTGGAGACCGCTATATGCATCAAGATCCGTTACGAGATGCAAGCGGAGAACCTTACAGTGCAGCTCTTCTTCATTACAGTCTTATGGGCTCTAAACAAGATTATGTTTATAAACATCCTAATATCAATAATATCTATTACGTCATCATTAGCAAATAAACTGTCCATTACGTATGTATCATGATGTAAGCAGTGTGTGGAATAATTGTTTCCTTTATGAACTGGAACAGAGATTCTGACATCGGCGGCAATCGTCCACTGAAATAATTCAATGACGACATAAATTTGTGCTGGACAGGGAATCGAACCCGGATTTCTTTCGTTACGAGAGTGGTGGCCTCAATCGCTTCGGCTATCCGAGCACGCAACCCGTCCAATCCAAATTCCCAACTTGCCGCACACTAGAATAAGATGTTCACTCTGCATCGGAGTGTGCACTGATATCAAACTTCCTGGCAGATTAAAACTGAATCTGCCAGGAAGTTTTACATCAGCGCACACTCCGCTGCAGAGTGAAAATCTAATTCTGGAAACAACCCCCATCTGTGGCTAAGCCATGTCTCCGCAATATCCTTTCTTCCAGGAGTGCTAGTTCCGCAAGGTTCGAAGAAGAAATTCTGTGACGTTTGGAAGGTGGGAGACGAGATACTAGCAGAAGTAAAGCTGTGAGGACGGGGCGTGAGTCGTGCTTGGGTAGCTCAGATGGTAGAGACTTTCCCGCGAAAGGCAAAGGCCCCGAGTTCGAGTCTCGGTCCGGCACACAGTTTTAATCTACCAGGTAGTTTCTGGCCGCACACTACTTGCGTAGCGCACCCTGTCAGCCGTACCTATCGCACGCAGGCTTACGCTGATTGCCGCAAGAGTTCAGTTGGGAGAGAGAGTGCATTCACTCAGTAATAATCTTAATGGTAACCAAGCCGAATATATATTGCATGATTATAATGATACAGCAGCTACAGATCTCCAGTGTGGTCTGTAGGTATCGTATGGCCTCGGGACTTTGTATATTCTAATTCGTTTCAATTTTGGCCTCCAAGAGCAAATCTGGCGCTGTGAACGCAAGAAAGGCGTATTGAAATATTTTATAGGTAATGGATTAGGAATGGCACGTGGGCAGATAAGGTCAAACAAGTGAGAAAGACACAATGTTGATTTTAGTATTAACCGCCACCTACATTATTTGTTCAATAAGAGTACAGGAGACGTCGACGAGATGCTGTTCAGCGACATATTTGCATCCGGTGGGAAAAATAGAAAGAATTATTTTCCAGCGTGAATCAGTCCAGCATTAACGTACGCATTAGGACGTCTGCCATATGACAATTACAGCCTACACTGGACCTCTGCCAGTAGCTGCACATTCACTATAGACATCCAGTATATATGTGTGTGTGGGGGGAGGGGGGGGGGAGGTCTGTTCTTTGTTTTTTGTATCCATTCTCTCGAGATCTTCAGAAAGGTGGGAACAATATTGGTTGTAAGCGCTTGGAAGTTTTTGACGACGCTGACAGGAATATTGTCAAAGTCTGAGAGACCCGCGTACAAACTACCGGGAACAAAAGATTACCCAACACTTATACAAAAACCATATCAGTTGTAAAGGGTTTTTGGCTGGCTGGTTGATTTGGGGGAGGAGACCAAACAGCGAAATCATTGGTCCCGTCAGATTAGGGAACGTTGCGGGAGGAAGTCGCCCGTGCCCTTTCGAAGGAACTATCCAGGCATTTGCCTGAAGCGATTTAGGGAAATCGCGGAAAACCTAGATCAGGATGGCCGAACACTGGTTTGAACCGTGGTCTTCGCGGATGCGAGTCCATTGTACTAACAACTCAGCCACCTTGTTCTGTTATAAGAGTTGAAGGACGTGAACAGAAAACAGTAACTGAGAAGAGATTGGGGCAGAGTTGTAGTTATTTTGTACATTGAGCAATCATAAAGGAAAGCAAGGAAAAACTTCGAAAACTGGTTCAAATAGCTCTGAGCACTATGGGACTTAACATCTGAGGTCATCAGTCCCCTAGAACTTAGACCTACTTAAACCTAACTAACCTAAGGACATCACACACCTCCATGCCCGAGGCAGGATTCGAACCTGCGACCGTAGCACTCGCGTGGTTCCGGATTGAAGTGCCTAGAACCGCTCGGCCACCACGGCCAGCTGCCTTTCCTACAATTACTTTTATGTTGTGGTTTAAATCGCTCTGCTCTTATACAACAATATATGCAGAGGAAGTGACTGCTTTCAGTAATTGTCCACCAAACGTCTAATCACACAATGTGTCTTTGTTTAAATTTTTTGCAATGCGTTAAAGTTGTTAACATTGTATGTGAGAAGTGTCTGTCATCTCAGGTCTTCCTGCACTTCTTTACAATTTCCTAGCGCACAGACTTCTCTACATATAGCAGCATCATTCGTAAACATCCTTATACGGTTTTCGACGTATCCGCTGAACCTGTTATACATAGGTTGTTTGGGGCAGAGGTACAGATATTTCGATCATTGGTACCTGAATATGTACCCACTTCAGTATCAGTTGTTTTCTGCATGGTCGTGACTGCACCGCTAAGTGGACGACGCCTGTCAGTATACACTGAACATTTGGCATCTGCACGTCAACACTTCAACGTCAGACGTGCTGGCCAGGGCAAAATAAGCATTAATGGCTAGCTCTTGTCACATATAATTGGAGGTGCTAACCAACCTAAAAACATACTACTCCCCATACCTAGAATTATTAGTACGCAAATAAAATCAATACTGATGTAATGTTGTTCACTACTCAGTCAGTCACGAATTATTAGTATGCAAATAAAATTAATACTGATGTAATGTTGTTCAGTACTCAGTCAGTCACGAGTAAAAATATCTTCAATTGTACACCTAACATCTTGAGTAGGGTAAACGCAAACTCAATTGTAAAAATTTCGGAGATTGCCTTTCGTTTGTATACCTCTCAGAACAACGATAATTGGGCTAAGAAATAGGATGTGTCATAATTACATTATTACCTCTTCTGTCAGGGCCGAGCGGAGTAGCCACCCGGTCTACGGCGTCTTGTCACGGGTCTCCCCGTCGGAGAGTCCTGCCTTGGGCATGGGTGTCGTCCTTAGCGTAAGTTAGTTTAAGTAGTGTGTAAGCTTAGTGACTGATGACCTCAGCATTTCGGTCCCATAAGACCTTACCACAAATTTCCAAAATTTTTTCCTCTGTAAGGTGCCACTGGAGATAATGCGTCGCTTGTACCTAGACTTGTTTTCTAACAAATTTATGGTTCGTTGGCTTTGGTACCATACATAAATGACTTAGTAAATGACAGGATTACCGTTAGCACTGGTAGCATTGGTAGGGAAAGAAACATAAATGACTGTGGGGGAGAAACTGGGAGCCTACGATTTCTCTTCGTTTGTTTTGCGAATAAGTAGAACCGCACATTGGTCACAGTTAGTCCATTGTGTATTTTATATCCTTACAGAATAAAAGTATAAATTTTATAAGTAACAAAAATTAATTGATTGCATACTACTTTTCTTTCATGTAACTAAAGCAATTACTTTTGATGCAAGCACAGTTTACATGCACAAACATCAAATACTATGTTTTGTTGCTGCTATTTTGTTCTCAAGAGAACGTTCTTCGTCATGATCAAAGGTAAGAGTTCTCTGTTATTATTGATAAGTGCGAAAATTGTTAATTGTTAATGAATAAGAGAGGCACACTGGACTCGCATTCAGGAGGACAACGTTTCAATCCCGTGTCCGGCCATCATGATTTAGGGTTTCGGTGATTTCCCTAAATCGCTCTAGGCAAATGACGGGATGGTTCCTTTGAAAGGGCACGGCCGACTTCCTTCCCCGTTCTTCCCTAATCCGAAGAGACCGATGACCTCGATGTTTGGTCTCTTCCCCCAAACAATCCAGTCCAATCCAATCCAAAGCACTAAACTAACGTTCGAGGTGTTTTTTTGTTTTTTTTTCACCTATTTATTGAGAAAGTTGCGTTATCCAGTGCTTTACGATAAATCTGTATCGTTTTAAAATTTTTACTAGAACATCCCTCTGTTACACGTTACAAATCAACAGTTTTTGAATAAAACCTTAATTAAACTTTGACAGATTCAATTTTGCTTTAAATACTGTTTATTTTTAAGTAATAGACAGAAGGATAACTATGTGGATCAAAACTGTTCTGTAGTTTACGTGCCTCTTTATACAATCCTCACTCAAATTCCGGTCGATTCACCGCTTCTGGTTTCTGGGGGAATCTAGTGAGACACAGAACGATTATGGAAGCAAATTAGCCAACGCCCGATATGTATGTAATATATTTAACGTCCAGGTAACGGGATTACGATTTCAACTGTCCGAGACTACTCGGAAAAATAGCGTTGTCTGCGCTTCCCTAAGACGGTACACCGTAGCCTGGGAAAACCTCTGCAATTTTGACGGTGCAGATGGGCTCAAGTACTCTGTAAACTGTATTGTTCCTACAACACTCCCTTGAGTTACAACGGGAGCTACTTTCGAGTCTGACGATTTCTCACCGTCAAGAATGTCATTCCGTATTCAATAAGCTCTACAAGTTCTTTACTTTTGGAAGTGAATCGAAGGTGAGAGCGTAAAGAATGAACGAGCTCCCCGCATGCAGCCGCCCTCGCAGACACCACGTGCTGGCCGGGGCGGCAGATGCGAACGGCTCGCCACGGCGCGTCATGACGTCACGCGGCTCCCGAAATAGAGCAACTCGATCCCGGACGGGAGTCCCCAGGAAGCGACTGCCGCCGCCACGGCTGCCGGCAAACACTCCACAGCTCTGCTTCCGCGTCACCGCTTCGTACTGTGTGCAACGCGTGGGCCGTGTCTACAGAAATGAACCACTGCCCGTGTTCTGTCCAGGGAGATAAGGCGCGCACAGCAAGCAAGCAGAAGCATCGGCATTTGTTTTATTAGCCTGCACCGGAGAACGCATGTTTGCTTAGCTGCTCATTAAAAACATACAGTGCGGTGACAAGAGTCATGGGATAGCCATATGCACATATACAGATGGCTGAAGTATCGCGTACGCAAGGTATAAAAAGGCAGTGCGTTGGCAGTGCGGTAATTTTGGCCTAGGCGACTCACGTAAAAAGATATCTGATGTGATTGCGGCCGCATGACGAAGTAAACGAGCTTTCACCGCGGAATGATAGTTGGAGCTAGGCGCATGGGACACTCCATTTCAGATATCGTTAGGGAATTCAATATTCCTAGATGAACAGTGTCAAGAGTGTGCCCAGAGTACCAAATTTCATACGTTACCTCGCACCACTAACTGCACAGTTGGTGATGGCATTCTCTTAACGACCGAGAGCAGCGGCGTTTGCGTGAAATTGTCAGTGCTAAAATACAAGCAAAACTGCGCGAAAGAACCTCATAAATGAATGTGAGACGTACGACGATCGTATCCATTAGGACAGGATGGCGAAATTTGGTGTTAATGGGCTGTGGCAGCAGACAACCGATGCGAGAGCCTTTGCTAGCAGCATGACATCGCCCGCAACGTCTCTTCTGGTATCGTGACCGTATCTGTTGGACCCAAGTCCACTGGAAAACCGTGGCCTGATGAGATGAGTCCCGATTTCAGTTGGTAAGAGATGATGATAGAGTTCGAGTGTGTAGCAGACACCACGAAGCCTTGGACCCAAGTTGACAACAGGTCACTGAGCGAGCTGGTGGTGGCTTCATAATGGTGTGACTGTGTTTACAAGGAATGAAATGCGTCCTCTAGGCCAGGTGAACTTATCATTGACTGGAAACGGTTATTTTGGTGTACTTGAAAACCATTTGCAACCATTCATGAGCTTCTCAATCTACGAACGAATTTTTATGGATGACTATGAGCTGTATCATCAGGCAACAATTCTTCGCGACTGGTTTGAAGAACATTCTGGACAGTTCGAGCAAATGATTTGGTCACCAAGGTAGCCCGACATGAATTCCATCGAATATTTATCTGACATACTTGAGAGGTCAATTCGTGCACAAAATCCTGCATCGGCACCACTTTCGCAATTATGGAAGGCTATAGAGAGAGCAAGGCTCAATATCAATATTTCCGCAGGGAACTTCTAACGGCTTGTTGAGTTCATGCCACGTCGAACTACTGTCCTACGCAGAGCAAAAGGAGGTCCGACACGATATTAGGAGGTATCCCATGACCTTCTTCACCTCCGTGTAGAGTGAAGCTTTCGTAACCGAGCGACACTTCAGAAGACATAATTACTTTACTGATGCATTCTCCTCAGGGTCATCCGAGTAAACTGATCGATGGGTATCAATATTTCAGCAAATTCCCCACTTGCCGTCATCCGCTACCTTTATCGAAAGATGAAATTTCCACAGTGTTGTAGAGCAAACGCGTCACGTTTTGAGGGCCAGCCGTTAACGTATGTCAAAATTTGGGGTATTATAGGCAATGTAAGTCAGAGGAATCCGAAAAGCGTAAACAGTCAAATGTCGAGCGAATGCGAGAGCTACGGCAGATCGGAAAGGAAATGGAAAAACGGGGCAAAGCGATTACGTAGCTGGCACATTGGGCATACTGCGTCCAGCTACAGTCCAAACTTGTGAGCTGTGTTCTGTAACCATTATACTGCTCTGTTTAACCATTGTATTAAAGACACAGATAATTAAATTATATGTTAATAAGAGACACTTGTTATCGTTTCATCCAGACATTTTGAAGAAGAATCTACCACGCGGACCCGAACTACGGAGACAGAAATTTTTTGTTATATATTTCACCATCAAGTCACATAAATGGTATACACGGTTTCTCCTTCTTGTCGGTTCATCGTCATATAAACTACTTAAAAAGGAAAACAGGAAAATAATGGGAAACTATCTTACAAATCAAAGTAACGACTCTGAATATATACACTCCTGGAAATGGAAAAAAGAACACATTGACACCGGTGTGTCAGACCCACCATACTTGCTCCGGACACTGCGAGAGGGCTGTACAAGCAATGATCACACGCACGGCACAGCGGACACACCAGGAACCGCGGTGTTGGCCGTCGAATGGCGCTAGCTGCGCAGCATTTGTGCACCGCCGCCGTCAGTGTCAGCCAGTTTGCCGTGGCATACGGAGCTCCATCGCAGTCTTTAACACTGGTAGCATGCCGCGACAGCGTGGACGTGAACCGTATGTGCAGTTGACGGACTTTGAGCGAGGGCGTATAGTGGGCATGCGGGAGACCGGGTGGACGTACCGCCGAATTGCTCAACACGTGGGGCGTGAGGTCTCCACAGTACATCGATGTTGTCGCCAGTGGTCGGCTGAAGGTGCACGTGCCCGTCGACCTGGGACCGGACCGCAGCGACGCACGGATGCACGCCAAGACCGTAGGATCCTACGCAGTGCCGTAGGGGACCGCACCGCCACTTCCCAGCAAATTAGGGACACTGTTGCTCTTGGGGTATCGGCGAGGACCATTCGCAACCGTCTCCATGAAGCTGGGCTACGGTCCCGCACACCGTTAGGCCGTCTTCCGCTCACGCCCCAACATCGTGCAGACCGCCTCCAGTGGTGTCGCGACAGGCGTGAATGGAGGGACGAATGGAGACGTGTCGTCTTCAGCGATGAGAGTCGCTTCTGCCTTGGTGCCTATGATGGTCGTATGCGTGTTTGGCGCCGTGCAGGTGAGCGCCACAATCAGGAATGCATACGACCGAGGCACACAGGGCCAACACCCGGCATCATGGTGTGGGGAGCGATCTCCTACACTGGCCGTACACCTCTGGTGATCGTCGAGGGGACACTGAATAGTGCACGGTACATCCAAACCGTCATCGAACCCATCGTTCTACCATTCCTAGACCGGCAAGGGAACTTGCTGTTCCAACAGGACAATGCACGTCCGCATGTATCCCGTGCCACCCAACGTGCTCTAGAAGGTGTAATTCAACTACCCTGGCCAGCAAGATCTCCGGATCTGTCCCCCATTGAGCATGTTTGGGACTGGATGAAGCGTCGTCTCACGCGGTCTGCACGTCCAGCACGAACGCTGGTCCAACTGAGGCGCCAGGTGGAAATGACATGGCAAGCCGTTCCACAGGACTACATCCTGCATCTCTACGATCGTCTCCATGGGAGAATAGCAGCCTGCATTGCTGCGAAAGGTGGACATACACTGTACTAGTGCCGACATTGTGCATGCTCTGTTGCCTGTGTCTATGTGCCTGTGGTTCTGTCAGTGTGATCATGTGATGTATCTGACCCCAGGAATGTGTCAATAGAGTTTCCCCTTCCTGGGACAATGAATTCACGGTGTTCTTATTTCAATTTCCAGGAGTGTAGAATTGTATGTTCATGGTAACTATCTATGAAACGCATTTAAGTATATATAGTTGTGCATAAAGTTTAGTTTGATTTTCTAATTTACTTTTCTTGTGTTTAACAGCGCCCTCACCTTTTCCCCTCCATTTTAAACAGTACATTTGACGATGACTTGCTAAGAGGTAGAAAATTGTTATGACACAGTTTTTATGACCAAGGGTAAAATAACAAAATTCGTATATGAGGCAGTCATTATGTGCGTAGTCTGTTCAAGAAGACAAGAATAATAAATTGCCTGGGGCATCGTCAGTTGAACCGAAAGAAGGCCAGTGCACATAATGCGACCAAGACTAAGCTATATGGAAAGATTTTTATCGCTTTACGTAGTGATGTCGCTTCGGGACCACTATTGGCAGGTCATTTGGTCATACTGTCAGTTAAAAAATGGTTCAAATGGCACTGAGCACTATTGGACTTAACATCTGAGGTCATCAGTCCCCTATGACTTAGAACTACTTAAACGTAACTAACCTAAGGACAGCACACACATCCATGGCCGAGGTAGGATTCGAACCTGCGAACGTAGCAGCAGCGCGGTTCCAGACTGAAGCGCCTAGAACCGCTCGGCCACCTCGGCCGGCTACTGCCAGTTATCGACAAAGGAAACTACCTTGACATTAAATTTAAAAATCCTAGCGTTCGTCTGAAGAAGCATAGGGGGATTCTGCGCCACGATGGACGTCCTGGCATTTGGAAGACAGTCGGCCGATTATCAGCCAAACGCTTGCAGTTCTGATTTCTTTCAATTATATTTGATTGCTGTAAGAGAAACACAAATAACGTGGTGTATGAAAACTGGTTTAAAGCGTGAACCTCAGGCGTATAATATAGATTTGAGCTGCACGAAAATATACAGTTTAGCGAGACAGGAATCAAACGTATTCCGTGAGGATTCGGGATTGCAGCCAGATGACGCTCACAACTTGCCAAGATGTTTCGACTGACGACCACTCAGCCATCTTCAGGTGAGTGTTTTATACCGTAGACTGCTGGTGAATGTCGTTAGCTTTACACAAAAAACTGTCGCAGGGGAGCATGTACGGAAGTTACCGTTGCATGGGCATTCTCTGTCGAGTTCAGAATCCGCATAAAGGTAATGCTACATGTACGACCTCTATCTGAAAGCGGCCCGGCAGAGCTAAAATTTAGATGTGAAGTACATGAAACTAACTGTAATGAAACGAATTTTCATATTGTGAATACATATTAGCGTTAGCTATTTGTGAAAAATGGAAATTTGTGTCGGACCGGGATCCGAACCCGGATTCCCTCCCTTGCAATGATCGGTCGACTTAATCACTCAGACTATCCGAGCTCACCTCCGGTGCCGGTTCAAACCTTCTTACGTCAAGCATTCACAATCCAGGCGCTCACACTTTCACGAAATTAAGCATAAGACCTTTGCCATTATTTTATATCGTTACTTTAGCAGCGCAATGTGTGATTATACAGTTAATGAGGACAATGTCTGTGTTGATGCAGTAACTGCATTTATTACAATGCTATGTTCTTCAAACATGGTTCACATGGCTCTGAGCACTAAGGGACTTAACTTCTGAGATCGTCAGTCCCCTAGAACTTAGAACTACTTAAACCTAACTAACCTAAGGACATCACACACATCCATGCCCGAGGCAGGTTTCGAACCTGCAAACGTAGCGGTCGCGCTGTTCCAGAATGTAGCGCCTAGAACCGCTCGGTCACCGGGGCCGGCTCGTCAGACATACATGCATGTCTGAAGGACATTGTCTTGTAATAAATACAGTTAATGTATCAACACAGACGTTGTCACTATTAATGATATAAAAATAACTGTTGCTAGACGTGTCGTTAGGCGTAAAATGTTTTCCTTCTGGAGATATTGAAGAAATCACCTGGTCCATGCCTTTTCCGGTTGAAAGCCGCCATTCCGATTAATAATCGTATGCCACAGTATGCCACAGATCCCTTAATAATCAGACAAGGATCAGAGAAGGATCTCATGGGGGCCAAGATTTCTGTGGCCGAATAATCCACAGAATGTCCTGTGGAGATACAGTACTCTTTTATAGCTACTTACTGGGCTGCGAAAGGCGAGTGTGGCGATCACGTTCAACGCACCTGTCCTGTACTGTGCATGTGGTTTGGCCAATGCAGGCTTTACCACATTGCCGTAATATTCAGTAGACACCAGCCTTTCGCAGTCGCCGATCAATCTTTAGCTAGACAAGGAAACCATAGGCCTTTGTAGGTTTATTTAACATAACGTTTTCTTAGGATTCATTCTAAGAAGCAGAGGAATCGATTGCTCAACAGACAGTACTGAAATATAAATCGTTTTGTTAGCCTCTGAGAATGAAAATGAATAACTTTGTATTAAACGTGAAACAATTTTTCTATAGAAAATAAATCATATACTCGTATTTACGGGACGCTAGTCTAACGAACAGCATGGTCTCTGTGAATCCTGAGTTATACTTCAGCGCGCCAGTGGCTAACAATCCGAAATGAGAAAAACAACTTTTGTTTCTGGAAACAAGTGCAGCGTAGTGCAGTAACCCGCATGATGTCAACTTGAGAACGCCTAGAGCGATACTAAAGTTGTTTGTTCAGACTGTCAGCTACTATAGCAGAGGAAGTCTATTGGGACGCAGTTCGGCCGTGTCCAAGGGAACACGTAGTTCAGAGTAATTACGACGGTCTGGACGCAGAGGTAAGACAAAGGGAGCAGGTATTGGGCGCAGATTTCACAGATTTCTGGTTGGGCGCAAATTTCACTGGGCGCAGTTTTCATGGACTTCATGATTGAGACAGGATGAAAAGGAAGAAATAGCTCATTGCGAGCTCACACACTTGAACACATCGCACAGTGAACTAGGAATGACTAATCAGTTCCAAAACTTTAAAACTCTGTGAAGCAGCTGAAGCTGTCGGGGTGGGAGAATACAGGATACACCGTACATGCACCTCTATAGCTTTTATGACGCCGTTAAAAACGTTAAAACGCACTGTCAAGCGCTATCAAACTCTTTCCATGTACTCAGAAAATAACTAGCTAGCCACTGCCAGATAGCAGACCCTCATCAAAGGATGATCTCAAAAGATATTCACAGGACGCCAAAAATTCACTACGTATTGCGGGCTTCCTAGTGCTTTGAACGAAACTGACAAACAGAGCAATGATTGTATCTAAATGGCCAGGAGAAAAAACCGTCTGCGTTGAAAAGCAGCGTTATGTTAATGATGCAACAAATCGGGAATTTTCGAAAGCCGACTTCGAGGCTAGCTGCGTAGCTTCAAGGACGAACACTGATACTGCGCATCCCGACGAACTACGAAACGCAAAAACAAGCACTCGTTCTACATACATAGTTACGCATCTGAACTTGAATTATGATGCAACAGACAGAAGTGATCAATTTACTGGGCGCGTGGCAAGGCCGTATAGTTCTCTAATGACGTCAGCAGGCATCCGAATACCGCTCTCACAGTAGCTACTTTTCCGTCCCAATGTTGCAACGACTTATGTTCTGGGAAACACTGGAAGTTGCTTTATTCTGCTTCCTCAGTGACCGTCACATTTAGAAGGGGAGTAGGCACACAGCTGTTAAAATTGAAGATGCTTCGAATTCCTAGACGTTTACAGTACCTGGTGTCATTAAGTTCCTACCACCATCGGAACGGGACCTGTTCACGTCTAAATTACCAGTAACAAATTTTATTCTATGAAAGAAATATTGCTGAAAGCTAAAGTATCCCTCATTAACTGGAAATATTACCGTTACAGGTTGTATAACACAACAAGAATACGTTAGAGAAATAAATTATCCTCTTCTCTAAAGGCTCTTCTCATTACCGGTGTTTACGGAACTCTCTCTTTCCTGCATTCTATAAGCCAAAAGCCCCTATTATGCACAACTTCCCTCTGATGTCTGCTATCCACAGCTGACGGCTCTATTTATCCCCACGTTCTCTTCGTTTTTGTCCTTTTAGCAGGAATTCGATTCCATATGCTTACAGGTCACCTTTCCTCCTCCATTTCTGTATGACGTCCATACCACAGCAGTCTATTACGTTCAGTCCTCTCTATATTATCTTCTACTGTTTTAAATTTTTATTGATAGTTGAATTTGGCACATGATCCATCCGTGAGTGACTTATCAACTTTCGAAAATGCATTTGTTGTTCACTTTTTTAATTCATTTAACTGAATATCGCGATCTATAACTGAAGTATTCGCTTCTCTAACACATAATAACTACCTTAATTTCTAATTGTTATGGATAAAAATATTTTTGTCCCGTAGCACAGTAATGACACATCTCATTAGTCAACACTTTCGCCGGCATTCCGGGTGTACTGAATAATATTGATGCCAGATGACTTGTTGGACGAAGCAAGTCTATTAATATTGGTTCTATTCTTATTGAAACATTCTGCTGCAACTTACACGCCAAGGGTGGTGAATTGATCTGCCGTATTTGAATGCTTCCATTGAAGTGCGTAGATGAATAAATTAGACAACAGTCTCACTCGTAGTAGCTCAATGTATCTCACATGAACACTCGCAGTAACAGGAGTAAAATGCATGTAGTTACCATCAAAGAACCGATCATTTCATTTGCTTTTCTCTATACCTAAAGAAAGAGCGAAGCTTTAATTACTGGTACAGGAGCTCATTTTGCATACTACGAGTCCATAATGGCAATGTTCCTGTGCTCAATGTAATCTCCGCACCCTATCATACGCAGTTACAACTAGCACTCGTTTAATCTTGCGGCTCCTGCAGTCCACAGACAGAACTTGGTTTATGATTTTATAAATGTTTACTTATTGTTGCTGTCCATCGATGAACGGAAGTAGCTTGTTATTTGCTGTGTTGTGTGTCAACTACTTGTCGTTGTAAGTATGGTGACATCCATTCTTTCTAATTTTTGGGAGCTGATCGAGATAATTGTCTTTGTACTCGAATTAACGTACTCTCTGTGTATCCCACACATTTTGGCCTGAGAAAATCCCAGTTCGTGCACTGTTTCGTAGATGGACTACAAAGAGTATGTGGTCTCAGTGACCTGATTGTTAGAAATACACTGAGGTTCAGTGTGTTGCCCACTCTGATCCCTGCTGTTGCTCCGATGGGTATAAGTTCTGAAGACACCACGATCACCTGTTAGATTCATGCGATAGCAGCACTGTCTCTGCATCATTGCATCTGGCCATGATTCGTTTACTAGATCTGTTTCATTTTGGTTAATGTATAACTGATACAATATTGCAACGATGTGTCGCAAGGTCATCACCCGGCGTTCCAGGAAAGACTGAATGGTTTAGGATTGTAGGTATCCTATCGTTGCTTAGTTAAGGCAGTACAGAGATACCACAGTACAAGATTATGATAAGCCATTTTCATGCTATATTTTACGATGGTTAGGCGAGTCTAATGGTTTATGGAACATCGACGTATCATAGCTACCCCCAACAATTCAGTAGCCTACAAAGTTCTCGACGTCGACGACGAAGAATGTCGTCGTAATATTTGTGCTAGACGTTTATGCCCGGGTGCATTCGGCAAAAGAAATGAGCATTGCGATAAAGAAACAAAAAGTATAGAAATTACGATAATATTTTGTTTAAAGATAGTAGCATGGTCACTTTACAAAGTAGTGTAAAAAGCCACATGGAGGGATGAAAAGCATTTCATTATAACAACAGCTTTCCAGATAACTTCTTTTCCTTACAACCTACCTAAATAAAGTGATTATACTGTAAAAAAAGTTCTTTTTATACTGTACTCCATGCTTCATTGGTAAATAACGGGTAGGATTTACGTTTCTGCAGATTACTTGTACGATCTCCGAGCAATGCAATGCAAACACTATCCTCATTTGTCAAGTGAAATGTAATGAACGGAAGAATGTGGAAAATCATTCCCGTACGACGGTAGCAAGAGATACTGCTCTGAAAGAGAGCAATTGACCAGAAAATCTTAAAATGATCACCAGATTGTTCTGTCTTGTCTACCTTTAAGCAAGACATTTCGTTTACTTGTCTTACTGTGACGTCAGAAGCTGCGTCCGCTGAACGTGGTACCCTTGCAGATAGTGGCAGGCAGTAGGAGTGTTTCACACAACGTAAGGCATTTAGTGGAAGTTCATGTCAATGAGGAACTAACTGGCTGGTCTCCAGTGATTCATACTCAACGCCTACGAATGCACGAGATGTATCTCGGATCTTATCACTCTTTTCAAGGTACAATATCGTTATCTTGCTCTCTTGTTCTTGTAAGTGACAGGAATAGTTCCAGACGACCTGATATTCCATATGCATTTTAAAACTCTGATCTGTAAATTGTATTTAACTTATTTATTTATTATCATTCCTGCTTTGGAAAGATCATTTGAACAAAATACAGAGCATTTGGAAGACCACTCGTTTTTTTTTTTTTTAAATACGATTTTCATTATAGATTGGACATGAGGAACGAATAAAAATTACATTTAGAAAAAAAGAATAGCTTTCAAAGTGTAAAATGTGGCATATTTTGTTTAGCTGTAGCTAATGATTTCTGGAAAAACTTTAAAGGCTTCAAAAAGTCCTCATGAACAGGAAATAGTTTAAAATATTAGTGAAGTACTATTGAGAGATATACGAGACTATTGACCTAGAGCTGTTTCAGAGCAGAATAATATGAAAAGTCATTTGTAAAATAAGACTTCCAGTTCATTTATTATTAACGTGTTCACCTTCCTCTTCTTATTAAAAACTTGATAATAAATTTAAGCAGGACAGAGGATGTCCAAACACATTTTTCCAGTTAATCATAAACCAGAAAAGCAGGCTCATAGAGCTACACCCATAAACCGGCAGCCAATAGGTGACGAGTGCAGGAAAGTGCGTGCATTAAATCAAATTCCCTACTTGTACTGTAAATGTCAGTAGCTTTTTAAGATAATGAACCACACTTCTGAAACAACGCTACAGTATGTTGTCCTGCATGTACTATAAGGTGCAATCAAGGCTACACATCACAGTTTTTGGCTTATGTACTGAGAGTATGCGTAAACCTTTATTATATTCCAACTGTATTAGTAAGCGTAAATTAACAGAGATGAGAAAGAAAATGGAAATTAGATTTTTAACACACGTGCTTTCTCGAATACAATTTTTCTCAGTAAATATTCGAAAATGGTGTCTGCAGAGTCGTTATGCAGTTGACATGAACGAAGAGATCTACATCTGCATCTGCATCTACATCGATACTCTGAAAATCACATTAAAGTGCCTGTCAGAGGGTTCATCGCACCACCTTCACGATTCTCTATTATTCCAATCTCGTATAGTGCACGGAAAGAATGAACATCTATATCATTCCGTACGAGCTCTGATTTCCCTTATTTTATCGTGGCGATCGTTCCTCCCTATGTAGGTCGGCGTCAACAAAATATTTTCGCATTCGGAGGAGAAAATTGGTGATTGGAATTTCGTGAGAAGATTACGTCGCAACGAAAAACGCCTTCCTTTTAATGATTTCGAGTCCAAATCCTGTATCATTTCTGTGACACTCTCTCCCATATTTCGCGATAATACAAAACTTGGTGCCTTTCTTTGAACTTTTTCGATGAACCCCGTCAATCCTACCTGGTAAGAATCCCACACCGCGCTGCAGTATTCTTAAAGAGGACGCACAAGCGTAGTATAGGCAGCCTCCCTAGTAGGTTTGTTACATTTTGTAAGTGTCCTGTCAATAAAACGCAGTCTTTGGTTATCCTTCCCCACAACATTTTCTGTGTGTTCCTTCCAATTTCGTAATTATAATACCTATGCATTTAGTTGAATTTACGGCTTTTAGATTAAACTGATGTATCGCGTAACCGAAGTTTAACGAGTTCCTTTTAGCACTCATGTGGATGACCACACACTTTTCGTTAATTATTGTCAACTACCACTTTTCGCACAATTTAGATATTTTTTCTAAATCGTTTTGCATTTTGTTTTGATCTTATGGTGAATTTATTAGTCGATAAACAACAGCGTCATCTGCAAACAACCGAAGACGGCTGCACAGATTGTCTAACAAATCGTTTTTAAATAGGTAAGGAACAGCAAAGGGCCTATAACACTACCTTGGGGAACGCCAGAGATCACTTCTGCTTTAATCGATGACTTTCCGTCAGTTACTACGAACTGTGACCTCTCTGACAGGAAATCACAAATCCAGTCACATAACTGAGACGCTATTCCATAACCACGCATTGAATGTTTGTTTCGCCCTGTCGAAAATTGTTGACGTGTTGTAATGACTGTTGCGTCCTCAAAAAGTCTTGCGATCAGCTATTACGCGTGCATGAAGCTAATCGGCTGTGGTTTTATGGACGTTGCGCAACAGATTGAAGCAAAACGCAATATATCAAAACTTAACTATATTTGCAAGTATTATAAAAATAATGGCTTTGAAAGGAAAGAGTCCAATCAAATAGAAAATAATAAAAAGTAAGAAAGTTTTAGATCAAGTATCCCATTTCAATTATCAACGATGTGTATTAGTTATTACTATGACAAATACATTGAGAAGAATGTTAATTAATATGCAGCTATCAGCAGAACAATTGGAAGAACTTTACGAAGAAAACAAGAAAAGAAACACAAATTAAATTCTATTTAGTTATAGCTGTACTTGTTCTTGTATGTGATTCCGATTCATGGATAAGAACAAAAAGAGAAAAATCACGTGTACAGCAGAGGTGGCGTTCATGAGATATGCAAGAGGCTGTAATAAAATGGGTAAAATAAGGAAGGCAACAACAACATCGGATTTAAATAGCTTCTCAGTTAGTGACAAGACAGAAGAGAATAGAATGAAATGGAAGGATCATCTTGATAGAATGACAGAAAACAGATTGCCAGAAAAGATTAAGAATTATCAGCCGATCGGAAAGAGAGAACCAGGCAGATGCCGTAAGAGATGAATGGATGGACAGATGGTTGGCAGAGGCCGGAAAAGGTGATTACCAGACATAAACCTTGGAAGGAGATGATGATTAACCGATTAAATGAAAAATACGATACTGGCCATTAAAATTGCTACACCACGAAGATGACGTGCAACAGACGCGAAATTTAACTGACAGGAAGAAGATGCTGTGATATGCAAATGATTAGCTTTTCAGAGTTCACACAAGGTTGGCGTCAGTGGCGACACCTACAACGTGCTGACACGAGGAAAGTTTCAACCGATTTCTCACACAACAACAGCCGTAAGGAGGAGAAATGCGTACCATCACGTTTCCGACTTTGATAAAGGTCGGATTGCAGCCTATCGCGATTGAGGTTTATCGTATCGCGACATTGCTGCTCGCGTTGGTCGAGATCCGATGACTGTTAGGAGAATATGGAATCGGTGGGTTCAGGAGGGTAATACGGAACGACGTGCTGGATCCCAACGGCCTCGTATCACTAGCAGTCGAGATGACAGGCATCTTATCCGCATGGCTGTAACGGATCGTGCAGCCACGTCTCGATCCCTGAGCCAAGAGATGGGGATGTTTGCAAGACCACAACCATCTGCACGAACAGTTCGATGACGTTTGAGCAGCATGGGCTATCAGCTGGGAGACCACGACTGCGGTTACCCTTGACGCTGCATCACAGAGAGGAACGCCTGCGATGGTGTACTGAACGACGAACTTGGGTGCACGAATGGCAAAACGTCATTTTTTCGGATGAATCCAGGTTCTGTTTACGGCATCATGATGATCGCATCCGTGTTTGACGACATCGCGCTAAACGCACATTGGAAGCGTATATTCGTCATCGCCATACTGGCGTATCACCCGGCGTAATGGTATGAGGTCACACTTGTTCGCACTGACGGCACTTTGAACAGTGGACGCTACATTTCAGATGTGTTACGACCCGTGGCTCTACTCTTCATTCGATCCCTGCGAAACCCTACATTTCAGCAGGATAATGTAAGGGCCTTTCTGGATACAGAAAATGTTCGACTGCTGCCCTGGCCTGCACATTCTCCAGATCTCTCACCAACTGAAAACGTCTGCTCAATGGTGGCCGAGCAACTGGCTCGTCACAACACGCCAGTCACTACTGTTGATTAACTGTGGTATCGTGTTGAAGCTGCATGGGCAGCTGTACCTGTACACGCCAGCTCTGTTTGACACAGTGCCCAGGCGAATCAAGGCCGTTATTACGGTCAGAGGTGCTTGTTCTGGGTACTGATTTCTCAGCATCTATGCACGCAAATTGAGCGAAAATATAATCACATGTCAGTTCAATGTATTTGCCCAATGAATACCCGTTTATCATCTGCATTTCTTCTTGGTATGCAATTTTAATGGCCAGTAGTCTATCAATTAGAGATGGAATACGAGAGAAACGGCTAGTAGTAGTGGTGTAGGGTAAACAGCACATGCGGGAGCGCACGGTGCGAAAGCGCAAGGCCGCCGGCGTTCCAGATTGTTGAACCCCGAGGTAAGGTTAGAGCGGTGCTCGAGTTACGGCCTAATACGGCACGCCGCGGGTGTTGGGTTAGCTGCAGCCGCGCCGCGCCGCCCCTGCGGAATCCGCGCACCGCCAGCCGTCGCCTTCTTGGTAGCGCGCTGACTCACGCCGGCTGCAGACAGCGCCGTTTGAAAGCCGCGCAGGGCAGGTCTGCGCGTAGCGTCCCGTCGACGCGAACGCCTTCGAAGAGGCATAGTGACTGCTCGACTACGCAAGGGTGCAACTCAAAGGAACCAACCCGGCATTCACATCAAGGAACTGATGAAACTCACGGACAAAACTCAGGATTGTCAGACAGGGATTGAATCGTATGCCGCAAAAGTTGTCAGAACTATGACGAGCAACCTTCTCCTCTAGAAGGTGGTGGATCAAACGTTAGACGTTATCTAACGTCAATTATCACGACACTTTTCCATTAGTTAAATTAAAATCACATCCACCGACAGGCATTAGGGGCTTTTAAAATTGTCAGCGAGATTCAACAAACTTAATAAAGAAGCCTCTGTAGATCACATTTTTATCTTAAATGTTCCGCCTCAGTTACACAGTCTTCAGATTGTAAGGTGCCAGGATATGGGCACTTACACGTTACCTTACCAACATTAGTATTAAAAACAAAGGACTCTCAAGGGCATCAGATTATGACTCTATTGAATTACGATAAATATGAAGCACTCTCCAGCAGTATTCCCTATGGGACTTAACATCTGTGGTCATCAGTCCCCTAGAACTTAGAACTACTCAAACCTAACTAACCTAAGGACATCACACACATCCATGCCCGAGGCAGGATTCGAACCTGCGACCGTACTGGTCACGCGGTTCCAGACTGAAGCGCCTTGGACCGCACGGCCACACCGGCCGGCTGTGTGCATGATTGAGCCACTAACTTAAAGCGTTGGTGAAAAGCGTCGGAAGTTGAGAATTCTGGAATGTAAAGTCTGCAGATGACCGTAGCTCGCCGGGCCGCCGTGGGAGGCAGGTAGCGGTCACCGGAAACGCGGGATAATACGGCGATTTTGGCGGTAGCCCGGCATCCGCACCCACCTGTGCAGGACAACACGTGGTGTAGACGGGAATTTCGTTTGCCTAGGGGCGTTATGACCTACTCGATCATTGGGTAGATCTCAGAAATGCCATTGGAGGGATTTCGCCGATGGTAGAACATTCGACATTGTCCGAAGCAGAGTATTCTTCCGCCGCATTTTCGTACGCGTGGGAGACGGGAGAATTGTGTGGAGAGTGGACTTCGCCTTCAGCCATCGAGCGGTACGGACTTGCAGACGGAGTTTTGGCCTTCGTCTTCGAAGGGAGGTATACAGTCTGTATCGCAGCAATGCACCAACGCGTGTTCCGTGCAGAGTTCTGCGGTTAGAGTTCTTTGTGTGCTCAGAAGTGAGATTTTCACCAACGCTTAACCACTTCCAACAACTTACCTAATATTTCTTAAAAGACATCATAGTCGCCGTTGACTGTGTAAAATATTTATTGTTACTATTGCAATTTCGGCCTTATGGCCATTTTCAAGTAACACTGCAAAGTTACATTCTGTCAGAATACAAAACTAAACTATTTGACACCACGACGTGTACTCATGTCAAATACTTTTATATTCTGACAGAATGTAACTTTGCAGTGTTACTTGAAATAGGTTATAAGGCCGAAATTGCAATAGTAACAATAAACATTTTATACAGTCAACGGCGACTATAATGTCTTTTAAGAAATATTATATGACTATGAATCCCAACCTAATATTCTTGATCTGGTAGTTATCCTTGCGAGGTGCCGAGTATTCATCAACGCAGCTGCCGGCAATAGGGGCGCGTAGTTGCGAATTGTTAATGTGCCATTCTCAGGAGTGTGTGGGTGGACAAAGGGATTCAATTTTTTTTTAAGCTAGCATTTACCCTGTCACAGTAAGCTTTACATGTACTCTAGTCACTGCACAGTTTTCCCAGACGGGAAGGAAAGAAGGTTTGCAGTCTTCTAGGTCAGCGACGAACATATAAGCTTACAATATTTAACACTAAAACACAGGAGGACTGTTACTACTACTGGTAGCTACGATAAGTTGTAACGATGTACACCAGATGAAGATGGCTATAATAACAGTCAACCTGTTAAATCTGATGATTGTATAATTCGGTTCAAACCGATCGTAACAGGTAAACAAACACGTGATCTAGACGTCTGTGCTCATAAATGTATAAAATGCCAACTTTCTGCAAATCACATATTTTTTCATATGTATGTATGGCGATAAGTAGGTAACGCTGTGCAAGAGACTGAGAAAACTGACATATCGTTTTCCCTGGTAATATCATTTAGTATCTTCGCATAATAAAATACAACACTTTTTCGAAACATTCTTAGAATCTTTAGGATATTTGAGCCTGCACGCACGGTTACTAGTTATTACGGTCTCTGTCGCAGTAAGATAAATAATAGCGCCAGGTGTACTACTAATTGAGTATGGTACTCACTTTGTGTTCACCTCAACAAAAGTATTGTGTCACCCCTTTATTTCCGAAGTTCATGGCACAGAAAATAAGAATTGACTCTGAAGCATGTGCAATATAATGTGTCCAAATCACCAAATCAGAAAAGCAAATATTTGTGTAACGACAAAATCGTTTCCTTCCGCACAGAAATGGCTTTTTCCACAGCACACCTGAGAAACATCAATATGTTGTGAAATGACTCCTTGCTCGGACGCCGGCTGCAATCCATCTGTGGCATACCACCCATGAAAGCATCTGGCCAACTGTGGTCCAAACTGTCCACTCTTCAATGGCGATTCTGTGTAACTCGCGCAAAGTACATGGTCGTTATTTGCGTCCAAAATAAGCTCGTCTCAATCGATCCCACACATTTTCGATTGGGTTCATGTCCGGCGAACAGACAGGCCATTCCATTCGTGTGACACCAATATGTGACCCCAGTACGCTGAAGCATCTTGCTTACGAGAACAACACGATGAGCACGCGAGTTGCCGTACATCAAGATGAAACAAAATTTTGGCGAAACACTCCAACTACATTAGACCAATGAGGTTGACCTCAGTAACCAGTGAGGTTGACCTCAAAGGCATACGGTAGCCCCATGTAATGCCACTCCAAAACATCACTCCAACACTACCTGGTTGCACATCTGGAACACGGTGCTGGGGGCGTTCGACGTTACCGCATTGTCTTCTACATGACTACTCTGCAGTTCACATTTAAGTGCTTGGCAGAGGGTTCATCGAACCACAATCATACTATCTCTCTACTATTCCACTCCCGAACAGCGAGCGGGAAAAACTAACACCTAAACCTTTCTGTTCGAGCTCTGATTTCTCTTATTTTATTTTGATGATCATTCCTACCTATGTAGGTTGGGCTCAACAAAATATTTTCGCATTCGGAAGAGAAAGTTGGTGACTGAAATTTCGTAAAAAGGTCTCGCCGCGACGAAAAACGTCTATGCTGTAATGACTTCCATCCCAACTCTTCAAACACGTTGTCTGCAATTATCAGGGTACAAACCCGATTTCGTCCGTAAACAACACCTGACAATAATCCTGCGGCGTCCTTTCGCATTATTTCTTGCCCATCTATAATGGAGTCCACGGTGTTGTAGTTTTATACTTCTGTGAATTGTATTTCATCGACACTCACCCCATAACATTTTTATATGGGCGAAAAAGGCCGCACAGCATCATCATCATCATTGTCCACGCTTGTTTATTCCAACTGTCACATGCACCGAAATACGATACAAGGATGCCTAGGATTCAAGATACAGAGTTTCAGTACTTCGCAGTACAAGTTTAGGAAATTTGCCCTTGACTTCTTTGACATAAGCAGCACTATTTTTATTACACTTCATGAGATATTTTAGTACACATGACTTAAAAGCGAGAAATTTTAATTCCATCGCAACTCTGAAATATCTTTTAATATTTATGTTTTTTTATTCTAAAATTAAAGATATAAACAAAATATAGCTTCATTTGCAAATTGCATGTTGTTTGGATAACGCCTACTGCTTCTTTATAATATGGGAAGCTGCGAATTTACTTACATCGTATACATGCAGAACATCCTTAACGAAAATCACAGCATTCAGAGGTAACGAAACACAATAAGGTAAGCACTCGAAAACGTTAATAAGTTCTTGTCTCCGGATCATGGCATTGACTATATAATGTATGGTTACAAGGGATAAAAACCTTAAAAATTTGGTATCTAAGTGGTGCATGAAAAAAGAAAAGATTTGGCAAACAGCTGCTGTGCGACAGCGGTTTAGTTGGCGTTCACGAAAGTAGAGATAAAAGAGGTCTTCGTGATGTGATCTCTAAGAAGAGTGGATGAAAATGCTTGCTTGACATAAAAAGAATACATTTTCAAGAAATTGAGACTTTTCACTGGGGTGAGAAGAAAGCTGGAATAGTCCAACAGGATCTGTTCGAAGTACGGCGTGGCAGTATGACTATCAACACTGAAGCTTGTTCACAACAACACAGGACTTCGGAAATCTGCCCACCTTTGGCAAGTAACGAAACTGACAAACGATTGGGGAACGGCAGAACTGAAGCGAGCTGCAACATGTCGTGTCAAGTGGGGTACTCGAGTAGGACCTCTGGATTGTAACGTCCTTCTCCGTAACCTTTTTGTTACAGTCTGATCGGAAACAACTGCTCCAGTGGCCCTTCTGAGATCACCTTGCAGTGGTTTGCCGTAACCGTACGACGCCGCAACACAGACATGGCCGGATATAGTTCTTCACGTAGAGCTTTTCCGACTCACCTTGCGCAATGACCTGTCTCCCTGTTTACTGTTTACAACCTATGGATAATGCATGGAGAAGCATTGGCATCTGCAGCAATACGACCGAAAGTCAATTTTTTTTGTATCAACCAGACCGCTCTTTCAGTCTGCAGTGCATTAAGATGTCGCGTTGTATGTGCTTAGGTGAATTCAATGTCTAAAAATGGCAGCTACCATCTGTGTACTCACTAGAAAACGCAGGGACACTGGTATTCAGTTCCTTCTGAGGGGGTCATCTGCCACTGTAACGCATAAGACAGCAAATAGATGACACATGATTTTGTTACCTACATTGAAAGTGAAGAATTCTAACATGGAATAAGACCGCAGGTCCCCCCTATATCAAAACAGATTTAATATATTGGCCGTTGATACACGTGTTACCCTAATTACGAGGCGTGTTTTTTTAAGTAAGTGCCGTTTTGAAATTAAAAAAAGACGTGCTAAGCTAGCTCAATAATTTTATTTTTACATGAATGCCTATACCTTAATCTACGCCCTGACGCCATTACAGTCTGATTCGTTCTTGTTTACATTGTGTTGAGTGTTTAAGATGCCTCCGATAATCGTGAGTCCCGCCGACTGTGAAGTACGGGCTGTTACAAGATTTCTTAGTGTTAAAGGCCTAAAAGCGATCGATATTCATCGTGAGATCTGTGCAGTTTACGGAGAACACATTGTGAGTGATGGAATGGTAAGAAAGTGGCTGAGAGCATTCAAAGATGGCCGGACAAATGTGCATGATGAAGAACGGAGTGGGCGTCATTCGGTCGTTTATGAAAGTCTGGTGCTGAAAGTGGACAATAAGGTGAGAGAAAACAGACGCTTTATGATTTCCTCCTTGCGGGATGACTTTCCTAATGTTTCTCGTAGTGAAAAAACACCTAGGCGGTCAGTGTCTTCAAGACGATGACGAAGTCAAAACAGTGGTGATGCAGTGGTTAACAAGCCAGGCGGCAGACTTCTATGAGGAAGGTATTCAAAAACTGATACAACGTTATGACAAGTGCCTCAATATCGATATGAATTATGTAGAAAAGTAGATTAAGGTACAGGCTTTTATGGAAACATATCTTAGCACGACTTTTTTTAAATTTCAAAACGGTACTTACTTAAGAAACACGCCTCGTATCTTGAAAATTGTTGTAAGTAAGCATCAACCGAGAGGTAGAACATCCGCGACGGTTGCTGTGGCGGCGGTGTTACAGTGAGTTAATCAATGGCGAGCGAATGTTGCCTAGCAGCAGGTATAATTTACAAGAGGCGAGTGAAGAGGGGGATTCCCGGCTGCGTCGTTAATCTTTGTTAGGAGACGGTGGTCGCGTGGCAGGCGTCGATCGGAAGGCGGACGGCGGGGCGGAGGCGTCGACCGAGCGGCGCTGTTAGAGTAATTGATGGGGTCGCACTGGCGGCGCCGCCATTTTATTCCGCGGTGACACAATGATTCGACCCACCCCGCCTCCGGCTGGCCTGTTTAGCCAACGCGAGGCCGTTCTCCCCGCCGCGCGAAATTAGCCGCGCTGCGCGGCGTGGAGCGGCGCACCGCGGTGCTGCCAACCTAGCACAAAGGGGAGTGTTGCGCTTCAGCGCCTAGGAGAACCAATGCAGTGCGGAGACCGAGCTTAGAGCTGGCGCTGATATGGATAAAATTTTGTTTTTCATATGTTGGTACGAGTTGCTGAGCAACGTCACTGAAGTGTCAACTTGGTCTGCGGCATAGTTTCGCCAATCCAGCCGCTTTATGTAATGATGCTTTGTGCATTTATTCTAAATCGACAAGTCGGAAAACCATTCCGGTATATAAAGTATTTTTATAGATATACTAGCGATCTATCACGGATTCGCACGGGGTAGCTCTAAATATTTTCAGCCGAACGGCTTGTCTGGCGCACCGGTATTAAATATACAGGATGATTCTTATTAACGTTTAAAAACATCCGAAGCGACGTAGGTGATGCTGAGACAATTAATTTAATATAAGGCACACGGGATCGCAAAATTCGGGAAATACCCCAAAACTGAATGACAAATGTTGAACGTGCGACGTCACCAGACGTGTACCTCGCCGTACGTGCAGCGGTGGAGCCTACTGGTCTGTCGCAACTGATCAGCCCAACCCAAATATTCGCCCCGGTAGCTGAGTGGTCAGCGTGACGGGGATTGCCGTCCTACGGGCCTGGGTTTGATTCGCGGCTGGGTCGGGTATTTTCTCCGCTCAGGGACTGGGTGTTGTACTGTCTTATCATCATTTCATGCCCATACGGCGCGCAGGTTGCCCAATGTGGCGTCGAGTGCACTTGCACCAAGGCGGCCGGACCTGTCCCGCAAGGGGCCTACCGGCCAAATACGCCAAACGCCCACTTACATTTTCCATCCCAACCCAAGTGAATTATTGCCGTCAGCGTCGCTTTGGACCAGCGTGCGCCCCTTATCACGTGGGCGCAGGGCTATAGTCTTGCGTCTGGCAGGCAGTATGTTTGTCATTGGTTAGACAACTGTGTGTTTACAGTGAGGTAGAGTTTATTATTTCATTTACCGGTTTAGCGGTCGCCCTTGGTTTATTGCAAAGTACAGTGCAACAAAACCCTATCTTTTTGCGTCACAAGTAAATGAATGTAAGCAGTGGCGTAGCGAACATGACTGTCACCCGGGCACGACGCTTCATCCGCGCCTCCGCCTCGCCTGCCCCCCCCCCCCCCCCCCCCGGCAAGTTGGTGTCCGGGATACAAATCACTAGCCCCCTCCTCGGCGACCGGCGTACGACATTACACCTTATTGGCTTATAGTCTCCAAGTAGCCGGACATAAACATTTGCCGTCAATGATCTGTTCAGTTGGACCGGAGGACGCAGTCCATTCCATATAAATGCAGCCCACAACTTTATGCGAGCTATCACCAGCTTGCACAATGTCTTGTCGACAGCTCTGGTCCATGGCTTCGTGAGATCTGCGCCACACTCGATCCCCACTATCAGCTCTTACCAACGGAAACCGGGACTCGTTTGACGAGGCCACGATTTTCCAGTAGACTAGGGTCCAACCGAACTGGCCACTAGCCCAGCAGAGGAGCTGCAGGCGATGTCATCCTGTCAGTAAAGGCAGTCACGTCGGTCGTCCGCTGCCATAGTCCATGAACGCCAAATTTCACAGCACTGTCCTAACGGATACGCTCGTCGTACGTCCCACATTGATTTCTGCAGTTATTTCACGCCGTGTTACTTGTCTGTTAGCACTGACAACTCTACGCCAACGCAATTAAATGAATACCTGGAATGTGGTATTCTCGGCTCACTCTAGATCGAGTAGACCTCGGAATATTAAATCCCCTAATGCCTTCCGAAATGGAAAGACCCAGGCGTCTGGTTCCAGATGCCACTCCATGTTGAAAGTCTGCTAGTTTCCCTCGAACGGCCATGATCACGTCGGTAACCTGATCACACGAATCACCTGAGCGCAGATGACGGCTCCGCCAATGCACTGCCCTTTTAAGCCTTGTGAATGCGATGCTACCGCCATCTGTGTATGTGAATATCGCTATCCACTGACTTTTGTCATTCAGTGTATCTCACTGAATGGACTTGGTGCATAAGACGTTTTACGTTTTTGGAAGTCTGTCAGACGATGACGTACGTTATCAGAACTATTTACAGCGTTATAGAGTTTTGAGCAGCGTATGGCTGTATTTCGATTAGTGCGTGGAAGTAATATCAGCCTTCCTTGTATCTGTGGCATGCATTTGCATTTTTGATTGCATGGCAATCTGCAGCACATAAACTGTGCACTGTGAAGCTGAACGCGCCCCATCTATTACAGACTGAAAATCACCTCGCCTTTATACTATTGAGGAAGTTCGACGGATAAGTACAGGTCAGGCGAACGCCAGTAGTGTGTTATTACTGATGTGTATAATTTTAATAAGTATTGGAAAGAAAATCTGATGCACCACTTTTTCTTCCACTGTCTTTCTTTTTGCTCGTTGTAGGTGCTTATTTAAAACCCGTAATTCCCGAAAGGGCTGAGACTATTTCTTGCGATTCACTGTTTAACACGAGAGACACTTGCGCGAGGCAACTGCCAGTTTCTGTTAGAGAAATTATACACTCGGTTATTAACAACGCGTCGCGTATACTAGCTTTGTAAGCTCTGTCATAGACTTGAGAACTGATGCAGTTCAAAAACTTTCTGAAAAAGATACAAACTGGGGCCACGACAGCTCGGACCAGTCACGTTTTATTTGAGTGAGTTAATTGCAACAATGGATTGTCAACAGGGAAACAGTTCCTAAAAGAAAAAGGTATATTAAAGACCTACCTTAACTAGTCTTCATGCACATTTGTACCTTCTCGGTTGTAAATAACTATTTTTTTTATTTTTCCTGGTAAAGACCTTTGAAAACTTGATAATACATTATCTTCAGCTATCTCAGGTAGTTGTTGTGTCTTCTTACCTGTAAAAAGAGAAAACAAATTACTATTAAAAATTCGAAGCAGAAATTAATTACAGCGTTATAAAAGCAAATATTCACACATTTTGAAAAGATATACATTCATTAATTTTCTGTATAGTAGGTGCAACCCTTTTACCAATAAAGTAAACAACGTACCTCCCATCCCACACATACACACACGCACACACACACACACACACACACACACACACACACACACACATACAAACGCATGTACACGCACACACATGGACATAAAGAAAGAGAGATAATATTTGTATGAAAGGCTTTCTTTATTCAATGATATCAATGCGCATTTATTGTGAATCATTTGAAAGTATATTTCGCTCAATTTTTAACATCCTTTCAAATGTTACCATCCGTACTACTGCAGCGTACAAACTGTACTTCATCGAGCCACTTGTGGAACATCCACATTATTGTATTTCCTCAGCAAAACTGAGAAGAGAATTTTTCTGGAATGTTACCTATTTACAGAATGACAGTTATTGAAGTATGTGAATAACCATAAATTAGTTACAAACAACGGGGTACACACACTTTATTCAACATGTAAAAGTCACTACAGATATTCGGATGTAAGTTACGACATGTTCGATACTCCTGCCATCATTGTCGATGATATGGCGCAGACGAATAGCGAAATTCTGCATGACCCGCTGCAGTCTCGGAACATCGGTGCTGTCGATGACCTCCTGAACAGCTGCTTTCAGCTCAGCAATGCTTTCGAGCTTATTACTGTACACCTTGTCTTTAACATAGCCCCACAAAAAGGTGTCGCATGTGGTCAGATCCGGAAAATGTGGCGGCCGGTCGAGTCCCATGCACGTGACCACTGGGTACCGCAGAGCCAGAATGCGGTCCCCAAAGTGCCCCTCCAGGACGTCAAACACTCTCCTGCTTCGATGTGGTCGAGCTCTGTCTTGCATCAACCGCATCTTATCGAAACAGGGTCACTTTGGATAATGGGGATGAAACAATCTTCCGAAATCTTCACGTTCCGTTCGGCAGTTACCGTGCTATCAAGGAATATTGCACCGATTATTCCGTGACTGGATATTGCATACCACAGCGTCACCCGTTGAAGGTGAAGATACTTCTCGATCGCGAAATGCGGATTCTCAGTCCGCCAAATGCACCAATTTTGCTTACTGATGTACCCATCCGAATGAAAGTGGGCTTCGTCGCTAAACCAAACCATACAGCGCATACTAATTCCCATCATGCCCCGCGGCCAATCGTTCAGTTCGATCGTCCTAACGCAAACCATTCAGAAGTTACGACGATGTTATTTTATATATTTCAATAACTGTCGCCCTGTATAAACAGAAGCAAGCTAAAACGTAGGAGTTATCACATTATGTACTTTAGTGGAATTAAAATCCTCTGTAGATGTATTTGTTATTTTTAACTTTAGATTCTTATCACGATTTACTTATTTTTTACTTCACCGACGTGACGAAGGGGATAGGAAAAACAGCATGCGATAGCTTACAGACGCGCTCTTGTTGATATTATTTGGGAGTTGATCTTTATACAGGGTGTTACAAAAAGATACGGCCAAACTTTCAGGAAACATTCCTCACACACAAAGAAAGAAAATATGTTATGTGGACATGTGTCCGGAAACGCTTAATTTCCATGTTAGAGCTCAATTTATTACTTCTCTTCAAATCAAATTAATCATGGAATGGAAACACACACCAACAGAACGTACCAGCGTGACTTCAAACCCTTTGTTACAGGAAATGTTCAAAATGTGCTCCGTTAGCGAGGATACATGCATCCACCCTCCGTCGCATGGAATCCCTGATGTGCTGATGCAGCCCTGGAGAATGGCGTATTGTATCACAGCCGTCCACAATACGAGCACTAAGAGTCTCTACATTTGGTACCGGGGTTGCGTAGACAAGAGCTTTCAAATGCCCCCATAAATGAAAGTCAAGAACGTTGAGGGCAGGAGAGCGTGGAGGCCATGGAATTGGTCCGCCTCTACCAATCCATCGGTCACCGAATCTGTTGTTGAGAAGCGAACGAACACTTCGACTGAAATGTGCAGGAGCTCCATCGTGCATAAACCACATGTTCTGTCCTACTTGTAAAGGCACATGTTCTAGCAGCACAGGTAGAGTATCCCATATGAAGTCATGATAACGTGCTCCATTGGACACATGTCCACAAAACATATTTTATTTATTTGTGTGTGAGGAATGTTTTCTGAAAGTTTGGCCGTACCTTTTTGTAACACACTGTATAAATAAAACCGGTCTGCTTTGGTTTTAAATTATGTGTATGTACATCTTAACATTTTGTGTGTGCTCTCTTCAAATCTGAAGTAGATGATTATACGGTGTTGAATAAACTTGGTCGTACGCAAAGCTGTTGTCTGTAAGCCAAAATCAAACCTTACCATCCACGGCAAACGTACACGTTGAATCATGAAAACAGTTCTAATACATTAGAATAATGTTTTAGAGTGTTAGGCTGAGTCATTTTGTGACACTAAGCTATTCAGCAACACTGCCGCTTCGACTGGTTTGCGGCGGCTGTTATGAGGCCGACGATACTGAATAAAGAAAAAAGAAGTCGAAGCTGCAAGCCTACGCACTAATAACAAATTAAAACGTTTTTGTGCTTTCAGAGACTTATTTTCCAGTGAAGTTAGGATATACATATGAGGAAAATAAACTGTTTCTTATGACCATTACGTACGAGGAAGGAAGAGAGGGTAGCATCTAGCAAGTAAATGAGAACTGAATACAGTATCCTGTAGACGTGATTGCGAATACGTCATCACTTCTCAAATCACTACTGAGCAATGAATTAGTCAAATGCAGCAACGCTTGAGGTAGGTGCAAAGCACGGTTCTCTATTGGAACAGTCCAGACATTCGACCACATATCCTGCGCTTTGATGCTTTTGATGCATCGTATTTGGACAAACCTATAGCACACCATTGCCTGACAATAATCGTGTAAGAGTAAACGTGTGCCGGTGACACGATATATAAGACCCAAGAATGTCATATTTTACTTATTGTCAATTCTCACTTGACCTTAAGGAATGCATTTTTTCATCCAAAATACGTTTAAAGTGACGGCATTGACAAACACGGTCAGCTTTGCTCAACGGAACAGAAGGTCAGCTTCAAGGTTTCTCAGGAAGAAAATTTTGAAGATTGTGTGGGAATGGTGTAACTGTGTGCTAATATCGATATTTAATTTCTTCTACCTATGCTCATTCGTGTTACAGTAATGGATTTCGTGTCTCTTTAGTCTTTATTGTATTGTTGATTGGCAACTCCGTGGAGTTCTGTGTGCACAACCACCATATATGTTAAATTAAAAGGAAGGTCAGCGTTGGCCGTAATATTGATGTTTTATTGATAGCAGAATCGATTTTCGATCACATAGTGATCATCTTCGGTGCTGTACAAATTAAACTCAGACACTGGTACCAAGTTGTCAATGGATAATTTGATACCAGTGTCTGAGCAACTGGCACATCACAATACGCCAGTCACTACTCTTGATGAACTGTGGTATCGTGTGCACGCCATCCCCTCCAAGCTCTGTTTGACTCAATCCCCAGGCGTATCGAGGCCGTTATTACGGTCAGAGGTGGTTGTTCTGGGTACTGATTTATCAGGATCTATTCACACAAATTGCGTGAAAATGTAATAATATGTCAGTTCCAGTATAATATATTTGTCCATGAATATCCGTTTATCATCTGCATTTTTTCTCGGTGTAGCAATTTTAATGGCCAGTAGTGTATATTCTGACATCTTGTATCACGGATGGTACATCACGACCTCACTTTCATCATTCGGTACTGGGCTAAGCGAAGTGACGTTGTTTTCACTTTTAGCGTGAACGCATCGTCGATGCTGACTTCGTCTTCAGCTTCGAGCGTGAATCGGCCTTTATTCAGGGACAGCCTTCAGGCAGTTACCCACAGTGTTTATACAACGTTACAGATACAACACTGGGAGCGCAGCGAGCGTCAGTGACGGAGACACGTCCACAACTGTGGGAGCCTGAGGGGAGGCGCTGTTTAACGCGCTGGGCTGTGGTGCCAGCGGCGCGTGTTCTCAGAAGCAACACGCCCTGGCAGCGCCCAGCCGGGGAGCCAGCCGTTGGCCTGCCATACGTCCGCTGCGGCGGCCAGCTAACCCCTCTCAAGCTGGTAGACCATGACAGCCAAAGTGAGGCGACACTAATATTAACACTTCTATATACTCATGAGTAGCCGGCTGGAGTGGCCGAGCGGTTCTAGGCTACGCTACGGTCGCAGGTTCGAATCCTTCCTCCGGCATGGATGTGTGATGTCCTTAGGTTAGCTAGGTTTAAGTAGTTCTAAGTTATAGGGGACTGATGACCTCAGCAGTTAAGTCCCATAGTGCTCAGAGCCATTTTTGAACCGTCTGTGAAAGTCGAGATTCTTTCCGCCTAAAAACTGGAAGCTGTCTCTTGTACTGCAACGCCTACTAAAGTAAGGTTTTGGGAATTTATTTTTTGTACGCTTAACCTATTCCAACCAAATATGATTCCATTTATACCGATTTTAATTACTTTTCCCAGGATGTGTACAGCGGGCTCGCTGAATTCACAGACAAACACAGCACATCTGGTGTTTACCATCTAACACGTCAGGACTGCAAATCAGTTTGTATAGGACAGACAAGCAGAAACTATCATACCAGATACACAGAACACAGAAGAGCATTACAAGTAACAGCTTCCATTCCACGTTTGCTGGACACCTTATGGTCAAGAAACATAACCCAACAAACATCAATAGTGATTTGAAAATTCTCAAGTGCAACAACAGCCCCCCACAAAAACAAATCATTGTAGAAACTTATCAGATACAAAAAGTCATATTGGAAGGAAAACAAGTGATAAATGAATACACAGCTCTCTGCAGTTGAACTCTGTTCTCTGCCTTCAAAGAATTATTAGAAAAGACCAACCTATAGAGCTCTCACCCCCCCCCCCCTCCCCACACACACACATGAAAAAGAAGAAAAAGAAAAATCTTCAAACCTACTGTCTCTCTCTCTCTCTCTCTCTCTCTCTCTCTCTCTCTCTCTCTCTCTCTCTCTCACACACACACACACACACACACACACACACACACACACACAAACACACACACACACACACACACACACAAAATGCACAGACACCTCTGAAAGATGGAGAACAGCCGCCATGAACACCTTCAACTGTTCCACCGTCAGCCATCTTGCTTTTATACCTTCAGCGGTTCCACTGTCCACCATGTTTGTTTTTACAAGTGGTAAACAGTGAAAAAGTGACAGTGACAGCTCAATTTATAGTGTTTGACAGTGATGAAGATTAGGAAAAAGAAAAAAAGAAAACATAAGTGTAACATAATGTAAATAGACACACACACACACAGAATTAATTAATTTCAGGCATAGCCATAACAATTTTCAAATAGTATTTTGGCTTAAATAATTTGTCTACTTTTAGATGTAAGTGGTTGCAGATGACAAACTGTGAATTAAGAGTCACTGTAGAAACATAATACATCAGGAAAACCACACCATGTGCTAAAAAGGTATGAATTCATAATTGTATGTGTTTTTTGAAATATCAGTAATTATGATTTAAAAACTAATATTTACATGTATACAAACGGTAAAGAACAGTCTTTATCTTTAACAGCCGTAAAATAAAAGCCCACTGAAGATGCTGCAAATGCAGTGAAATATGTTTGGGTTAAAAAACAAATCTGTGTTTTGCTAAAGGCGGATCCTATCCAAAAAATATGTAAACACTAAATACCTATTGTTATTGTCATCATACTTGTGAGGATTATGATTTAATCTTCAACGACAAGATTCATTTAATAAGTGATAAAAAATAGGAAAAAATATTCTGTAACGTCTCATGCATGATTGCTGGCGATGCTTTTATTTAAAAATAATGGTGAGAAGACGGCTGATTACTTAGTATTCAGTACTGTGATTTTTAATTTCTTCTTTTTGGTGAACGATAAACATACTGTCTTCCATAATTCATTTAAGATATTTCACAAATTAAACCAACAGTATGCGGGTTCCAGACCGCAGAGAGAATCCTTCCAGTCAATACTGCAACCAGTTAGTGAAACTGAAATGTCTTTCGTAATGATCAGACAATGAAGGCTTTCGCGGCCGGATGTCATAGCTTCTGATGAGTCCTCCAGTTTGTATGGCTGGTGATAGTAGAAACGTTTCACATATCCTGACGTTTCGTCCAGAGCTGCGCTGGACATCTTCGGAGGTACTCTTGGCGACCCCGAATCATATCAGCTCTTCTGAAACCTTAGGAAACTAAAACCACGGTTTTACGTGCCTAAACGAGAGCTATACTTCCAGAAGACTGATTGCGTTCCTCTCTGCACAACAAGTAGGTCAGTCTTCGGTTAATGTTCCCAGCTAAGCTATCGATTTGCCGATTAATTGCATAGTATACGTTAATTGGCATTCTGGTAACTATTGCTAATACACAGTGAAGGTAGCAGGAACTCAGGAACTGCGTCTCGGAATTCTGTTTGGAGGCTTTAAATGTTGGAAAGTTCGGCGTTTTCACTTCCATAGATTACCAATTTAGATCAACGGACACCTGCGCTACACTCTATTGGTGATGAAAATAACTGGTCAGAAATCCAGAAACGCTGCCGAATACTTTCTACATAGTCTCTGACAACGTGTCAGTGTACATGACAACCTCAATAAGTCAGGCTATTGAGCAACATCTCATATAAATGAGGTACCCATCTGTTCCACTGTTTTTAAATTTGCTGTACACCGTGGAAGCGCGAAATGGATTTTTATTTTCGTTACGATCTCTTTGCTTCCGCTTCTGTTCTAAGTATAAAATTTTAAATAATCAACGTTTCCACTATTCAGCCAGATGCATATGGCCATAATTTTGATGAGTATGACTGAATATAGGTGGAAATCCATCGCCAAACTGGGCTGGAAGGTTTCAGTGATGCGGAAAAGGTCATAATATTTCCTATTTTACGTTTAGAAGTGATTAGGCTGTAGAGCCATGAGAGTTAGCAAATTGACTGAGACTCTTTATTATTCCTTGAAGAGAGCAGAATTCAAATTCTTATCCTGTCTAAATGATTTAGACCTGACATAGGTGTGCATGGTGATATCCAGATTTGGGTTCAACTAGTGGTCATAGGAACAATTTCCTCCATATTCTTTCATCTCCTGCTGGTGGAGATATCGTGAGAGAATATGGAGATATCATATTTTCTGCGTCTGTTGCATCAAAAATGGAAAGATGCGGATATTTCATTGTCAGCAGTAAAGTTTTAAATTTAAAACGAGGTTTAGTATTAGTTCTTAGATGTACAAGAAGTCAATGGAAAATGTGAAACTTGGATTTACAGAACGCGCACTTATGCATATAAATACCTGGATAAAAACTCCGATTGCTATCACAACAAAAGAAAAGATTACACTGGTCATTGCAGGAACGGGCTTAAACACTGAACATACACCGCGCCTTGGAGGCAGAACTAATATGGAACTAAACAGCTCACTACATGTTGGAAGATGCAAAGCTGACGCAGAACCATCAGCTGAAGGATTCGTTTTCATTTCTTTGGTAAAAAGTTCAGAGATCGTTTTGTAAGAAGTTTTAAATCTTGGACGTTGACACAAAGTCAAAGCAACAGAAAAATTTGCATGAATAATTCCACGTAATGCTCGAATCCTCGTTTTTCGCAGGAATCCATTGTTAATGGGACCACGAGAACGTTGTAGCCACTAAAATAAGTATTAGTACTCTCCACAAGGGATACATGAGCCGTTTAACTTCAAGTGACAAGGATAAATCGACAGTAGTGAACGTTGTATTGGGATTAGGTGATCAAAAATTACGATTCTTTGAGTCCAATGTTATGATAGGGTTTTATCATTACTAAATTAAAAAATATTGAGAGGTCATAACAACTTCAGAAACGTAGCAGGGAACCATGATCAGTAAATAAGCGGGATCGAATTAGACGAGCTGTAAACCGGAAATTCTACAAAACATTTGTCTCCAAAGCCTCTCACGATATGAAACGTGGCCAAAGAATTATGCCTAAGGTCACTAATACGGCAAACAACATTCGGGATGTATGCATTTTATGATCTGTCATAGATTGCACGTACAATTTACGGTAACCTACACGGCGGTAGGGTTTCCTTTCAGCTTAGTGTCCTAATACTTGTGTGGCTGATCTAGTTACCAGTTGAAGTGACTGCAATGTCCCCTATTGCGGAGGACAATTCTCGCAGAGTGCAAAATCCACAGAAAGCAACAGTCGGCACAGTGGCCCGTCATTTTATCGATTCTTCTTATACATAAGACATATCGGAACTTACTTCAATTGTGTGGCACGTAAAGAAGACTTGATCCTCGTAGAACATATATCATTTTTCAATGAGGCCTCTGCAGTCTTAATTTGTAACAGTAGTTTTTTCGAACAAGTTATTACTCTGTTCGCAGTTCCATTCAACGGCGACTCTATACCAAAAAATTATGACTGCACAACTGTTATTGAATGTCATTTCCAGTTTGTTAGCTGGAGAGGCAATGATTCATCAGTTCTGATTTCGTCCAACTTGAAGAAATAAACAACGTTCAATCGTACCATTTAGAATTATTTTTTAAGTCTTTAAAACCGTCCGGTTTACCACCTCATCAATTGCTTTTAAAGAAAAGTGCTATTGTTATGTTAAACTGTAATCTTATCGATAATCTGACATTAATTAATGCTGCAGTGTTAGAAGTAATTCACTTAGGCAAGCGCATCGACATAGCTAAAGTCATTGACTTCGATAAAACGGTGCTCAAACCTCGCATTAACGTCACATCTTCTGATGCAACTGGGCCTTACCTAGAGATAAGAAAACAATTCCCAATAAAAGTAGCCTTCACTATGACCATTAATAAAGTGTCAGGTGAAACGCTTCAAAGGGCAGGAGTCTATTTGCCAGAAACTGTTACTTTACAGGGACGGTTATGCGCGTTTTTCTCATGACTACACACATTCAGTGATATTGATGTCTGTGCTAAAGACACATACAGTCAAAAAGTAAACCATGGGCGCACTACTATTACTAACATTCTTTTCAAAGAACTTTCGTAAAACAAAGACATTTAAAAAAAAAATAAGATTAATCTGAAAAAGGTCAATATCTGCTTTTAGTGTTTTACAATCAACGATATTGTACGTATTGATGTTGATTTTTTACAGTGAGACAAATTTTTTTTACTACTATCCAAAATATAATATCTTTGATTAACAAATAGCTGTATTTACTTATTTCTTCAATGCTATAGTACCTGTCGCTGACTGGCCAGAAAAGAAGGAGAACTATTTGCAAGGTTCAATTAGTGTTCTTTAATCGTGAAACAGTGTTCCTATAATACGCTGCGATGTTACTGTTATGCATCAAGCTACTCATTTAAGAAATGTACCTGGACATAAAATATGTAGAATTACATTCAAAAAAACTAAATTATCTTCTCTGGCATGTTATTCCCGCTGAGTGGGGAAATATAATTGTGTCATTGTTGGTCGGTCGAGAATCTCACTAGTACTACACGATTTCTTAAGTGCCGGTGGCACGCAAGATGGACTAACACATTGCAACGTGAACCGAAGAAAACTTTCACATAATAATTACAGCAATCTTACTTAAAGAGACTTTCCACACTGTCAATGCGCTGTCTACGCTAAAAAAAGTACTGGGTGATCAAAAAGTCAGTATAAATTTGAAACCTAAATAATTCACGGAATAATGTAGATAGAGAGGTACAAATTGACACACATGCTTGGAATGACATGGGGTTTTATTAGAAGAAGAAAAAATACAAACGTTCAACAAAAGTCCGACAGATGGCGCTTCATTCGATCAGATTAGCAATAATTAGCATAACAAAGAAAGACAAAGCAAAGATTATGTTCTCTACAGGAAATGCTCAATATTTCCACCATCATTCCTCAACAATAGCTGTAGTCGAGGAATCATGTTGCGAACAGCGCTGTAAAGCTTGTCCGGAGTTATGGTGAGGCATTGGCGTTGGATGTTGTCTTTCAGCATCCCTAGAGATGTCGTTCGATCACGATACACTTGCGACTTCAGGAAACCCCAAAGCCAATAATCGCACGGACTGAGGTCTTGGGACCTGGGAGGCCAAGCATGACGGAAGGGGTGGCTGAGCACACGATCATCATCTAATGAAACCCCATGTCATTCTAAACATGTGTGTCAATTTTTACCTCTCTATCTACATTATTCCGTGGTTTATTAAGTTTTCAAATTTATACTGCCTTTTTGATCACCTGGTATATAGTGCAGTCTGCGATTTACGTTGCTTTGTATCTCACCTCCATCCCCCTCTCTGAACCCCTCCCGATCCCCCCCCCCCCCCTCCCATGCTATCACTGTCAGAAACCAGGTCTCCCGACGGGAAAGCAAAAGGGAATACCAACAACATCATGCTCATTTTATGCGAAAGTACTGTGGTTCCTATACCAGCCATCCAGTAATGACTTCTCTTTCATTGAAGAAATAGCTGGCGTTCATCTCGGTCGAATTCATCAGCTGACGTGAAATGCAACTGCCGCAGCCATTTATAGGAGTGACGGCAACGGTTTGGCTTCCGGCGAGAAACTCTCGGTTGTGCTTGGACGGTAATGAACATAGCGTTCGGAGCGTCCGCACGGGACAGGATGAGTCAGTGTGAAAGGCGACACCCGGTTATTGGCATTCAGGTAATCTGTGAAACCCAAGCCGGCGGGCCACTCTACACCTGTGCCCGCCCGCTGGCCGCTGGTCGCTCCGCAGATGGCGGGCGTCCGACGACCTCCTCCCACCGGCTGCCAGCGCCGGCAAGCTCACGGCCCAAATCGCTTCTGACTGCTAGCTCGCTGGCCAATTGTCACGCGCTTGTTTCACTGTGAAGTTGCCGGTATTCCCAGAGTAAATTCCTACCACCGAAAGGCAAGTTCTCGCATTCTCGTCCGGATGATTATGCTAATTTTATGTAAGTTAAATCGGACTGCAAACTTCCCCAAGTTTCATCTCTCCCACAAATGGAATAAAAAAGTAACGTCTTACGCATCCACAATTTTTAATCTGTATAAAGTAAATAATTTTGTTGGAGCTATTCATGTTTCAGCGTGAAAAGTAACGACTCTATTCGCATTGAAAAGTACACTTGCGCTTTGAAGGGTTTCATAAAAATGGAGCAACCTTGTAGCGGCGCACATGACGTTCACTACTGACGTGTATTTGTGTCGTGCAGGAAAATGAATTAACCCATAACATACATCTCTGAAAGAACACCATTGTCGAACACCATTGTCGACGACCCGCAGCTGTGCCAAACACTTGAAATTAATTCATTAATAGCGAATTCCTTGACATCAGCTGTATGAGCCGGCCGGGGTGGCCGAGCGGTTCTAGGCGCTACAGTCTGGAACCGAGCGACCGCTACGGTCGCAGGTTCGAATCCAGCCTCGGACATGGATGTATGTGATGTCCTTAGGTTAGTTAGATTTAAGTAGTTCTAAGTTCTAGGGGACTGATGACCTCAGAGCTGCGCGGGATTAGCCGAGCGATCTGGGCGCTGCAGTCACGGACTGTGCGGCTGATCCCGGTGGAGGTTCGAGTCCTCCCTCGGGCATGGATGTGTGTGTGTGTTTGTCCTTAGGATAATTTAGGTTAAGTAGTGTGTAAGCTTAGGTACTGATGACCTTTGCAGCTAAGTCCCATAAGATTTCACACACATTTGAACATTTTTTTGATGACCTCAGTAGTCTCATAATGTATGAGGTAGTAGATCTGTACATAATACAGCTGACGTCAAGCAATTGGCACCCACGAATTAATTTCGATTAATTAGTCACGTCCGTCACAAAGAGAAGAAGACAAGTTACGAATTCATATACTTAACAAATATATTCAGTTAGTTGTGATCCCTTCTAAGTAAACCAATTAGGGCAACACAAGTGTGCATCCCTCCCTTCCATTGCTCAAACCATTTCCCTATTTTGAAAAAAAAGTTGATTTGAATACTATAGCGATCGACTGTTCTGAAATTTATTGGCGGCCTCTGTGGCCAAGCGGTTCTAGGCGCTTCAGTCTGGAACCGCACGACCGCTACAGTCGCAGGTTCGAACCCTGCCTCGGGTATGGATGAGTGTGATGTTCATATGTTAGTTAGGTTTAAGTAGTTCTAAGTTCTAGGGGACTGATACCTCAGATGTTAAGTCCCATAGTCCTCAGAGCCATTTGAACCATTTTGAAATTTATTGTCCGAACCACAGCCTACATTTTATGATCTGAGGATGGCAGATTCCAGCCGAAAACATTTCGTTTGAAATTATTATGACTGTCGCGGACAAAAATTATTTTCATTTATCTCCATAAATGACATAAAATGATTATACGAGGGCGTGATGTTTTCATTAGTTAAAGTAATTTTCCTTCTTGGCTGCTTTTTAAAAATTACAGATCTTAACGCGTTTCGTTTTAAGCTGTCATTATAACCTCTCAGATTTACATATTCTGATAGTGGTTTACACCGAGGTGCTTTAAGGTCTATAATTAAAAAAAGCAATTAAGAAAAAATATTACATTAACAAAGCATTTCGGCGTCTTGTTTTACAAGAGATACACAGGAGTTCCCGTGTTCTTATGTTTCGGCGTAGCGAAAGAACAAATTCATAGTAAACTGACAGACCACTGTCGCTTGGTGCGTCGATTTTGGTGAAACCTGTTACAGCTGCAAGACACATTTCTAGTTCGCCAGTTAATACGATACGACAAGGATAAATGAGTTAATTCCGTGACGAAGTAATAATTCATGATTACGAAATTGTTTTAACGATGTGATGTAAGATGTTAGAAATCCGTAGAAAAAATGATGTCCGTTGCAAAAAAGACGAGTAATATGCAGTATGTACAAGATCCAAGAGGCAACATCCCAAGGAAAGACGAGTAATATACTCGTACAATATGTATAACAACCAATACAGAACAATAACCACGAAAGAGCCAGCGTTAAAAAGGGTATAAGGCATTACGGCAGTCTCTCTGCCCTACTGTCTAGTCCGTGTACTGAAGATGGAATAAAAAAATAAAAGGAAGAGTCAAAATATTTTCAGGAGGAACGGAAGAGAACGTCTGCGCCTGCAATACATCCGGCACCTACGGGACGCGAGGCTCGGACATACTGTCTTTCCTACGTATTGTTTCTGGACATATGATCTTCGCAGCACTGCTGAGAAATAAGTCTCCTGACGACTTGCGCTTAAATTAGGTATGTGGATTGAGGGGTCTAAAATGACTATTTGTATTGCAGGAAACGAAATATCGCGATTTTTGCACTGAACAGAGAAACTTATATTCAGAGGACTGGCAAAAATAGATTTATGTGATTTATCTTCCACAATCATAACTAATAACAATAATAACAACAGAGGATTGGCACAAATATGAATTATGTGATTTATCTCCCATACCCGTAACTAATAGTAGTAATAATAATAATTTGCACTCCATCTAAAACAAGCAAAACACTGCTTGTTTGAACATCATCCTCCTACTTGCAGTAAGATAAAAAATTTACTATTGTACGCATATGTAGCTACAAACGATGTTCAGATTAACTGTTTAATGCTACAGCTATCGGCCTCGGAACTTGCACTGCAGCGTTCAAGAGAGTTTGCCTCACCCTCTCAAAGACCCACGCCTTTAGTTCCACAAACATAATTATCTCGCGGGTGCTCCTTGATTACGAGGGGATTTTCGTAAGCTAATGGTTTGATATATATTCCATGGGAGAAGATCGATAGAAATAATAGATAATAGACGAACATGACTGCTAGCAAACATAAAATGTAAGTTATAGTGATGTATTAGTAAATAAACAAAAAGGTTTTATTCCGCCTTCTCTCTCTACATATATAAATTGAAGATCTCTGCTCGCTTCTAATCATATTTCCGGTGCAGTCTGAGGGAGTACTGTAGAGATTTTAATACGATCTTGGAATTTCCGAGACTAATATATTGCCATTATCGTAACCGATAACAGGCAAAAATCACTGATGTTCTCGATTCCCAGAACGGATGAACTGCATCTATATATAATTAATTTTGCACGGAACCTTTGGTCAATTGTTCTTTTTCAAATCATCGTTATGGAGAAATGTACACCTTTTCTCACCGCTGAAAAATCTGTCACATTAAAATAGGAAAACGCAATGAGCATCCAAGTGTGTAACTATGTGTAAATGACAAATTAGTCTGAGTACTTAACAACGAAGTGGATCAATAGCCTACGATCAACAGCTGCAATCTGTAGCCCCGTAGGTCAACTCGTAAAGAGCTGTGTGAGATTCGCGTCTACTGATGCTGCGGTACGCTTGGTGAACCTAGCTCGCCGACATGTTTATTGGAAAGCCACAGACCACCAAAGTTGTGGTACATTGCACGTGTGTATGAGCTCTCGAATTTCCGTCTCAAGCGACTGCACTGTGTGTTCCACACCAGGGATCTGTTTTCCACGAGCGGCCGTTTGTTTGTTTCCCGTGTCTGGCCAGGAAGCCGGTTGCCTACACAGGTGCTTCCGACGCCGGACGAAGTTTTATTAATCGAGCTCTGCTTGCAGGGCGCTGATCCACCTGAGTGGAAACTCAGCCAACCCTCACGGAATGAGATAAATACAACGCTCCGGGGAAGCAGTCAGACAAATGTAGGAAAGGTGACAGTTAAGCAACTGTTAGTGAAATCACAACTCACGTTATAGGATGTCAGGGCAGCAGATATGTGGGCCTCATATTACATTTGTAGTCGTCACGAGGGTCTTTTAGTATTTTAAAATGCAGTGTATTGTTCATGTAGCAGAAAATTGGTTGTAACACTGGCAGAAGTCACATAATAAACTTCAAAATGGGTGATATAAAGTGAAAAGGGATTTCTTGTCGAAAATATTGGATTTTGAAATATTGTAATTTTTACAGTCAGCATTAAATTCTGAGCAATTTGTAAAAAAAAAAATGGATTTTTATCTGTAAATTTAAATGACTTGTGACCGGTTGAATTCTGGTGACGAAAAATGGGTTTTTTGAAATAATGCGTTTGAACGTTTCAAATGTCATTCGTTGTTTCATCTAACACACTTAAGAAACAAATTTTGCATGTATAATGCCACTAATATGTCCTTGGTCAAATTGTATACACTATTTTACGTTAAGATTACATATTAAGTGATTAACTCGTTCAGATCTATAACACATTATAGTGTACAAAAATTTAAAACCAAATTAATTCACCCAAGGTTGAGAAAAAATTTTGTATCCTGCATAAATTCTTTAGGGAAAGTGATAATTTTGCTCTGTGTTATGGCAACTTTTAGCCAAAATTTTAATTTTGAAGCCATTAATAAGCTCAGAACCATCTAAAATTTTGAATTTACAAAACCTCTAAATTTAGATTACACAGATACCATATTTTATAGGGGTTAAGGATTTGATTTTATAATTCTAAAATACTTGTCTCTGAAGGGGTTCAAGACCGTTGACAAACAGCATTTTCGCCTCTTCTTCTTTGATTCTCGAATACCTCGCGTGTCAAGTTGTTCCTCACGACCGTCATCGTCACTGACTCGAGGTTCTGGTTAAGGTTCTGGTTCTACTTCATGATGCATAACGTCTTATTATTCCTCTTTACAACGGGTCCTGCACTTTTAAAGAAATAATCTGTTCATTGGATTTTCTTCGCCGTTGAAAGTACTGCACCAGGAAACCCAATGGGTCCACTGTCTTCGGAAAATATGCTGTGCGCAGATTCATTTCCATCTGTGACTGTTTTGTGGTGTACAATACGTTTGTCGCTAACGATGAACTCAAATTGGATATATTTAGTTATATGAGGTACTTTGTTAGCATTACTGTTCTTCAATACGTTTAGCCAATCACATGTATTCACCTTTTTCATTTTTAACAGCAGCAGCAGAGCTACCATCTGTCATAGGTGTGGGTTTCTATTGCTACAGTAACGTCAGCTGCCAGCTGCAAACTGGTGACATCTGTAGGCCATTTATAACTCTCATATAAAAAGGAGCACGTTTCTTCTTTTATACAGAGCTACTCTGAGCTCCTTAAAATGCCTACAAAATTTAGGCTATTCTCTTTTGCGAAGCAATGCATATACTGCTACGAGATTTAGGAAAGGGGCCTCTTGTTCGGCCAATGTTTTTCCTCATAACGACAAGACGTACTCTATCAGAAAACGGACACTGACTGATTTTGATGATATTATTGAGTCCCACTGGATTCAAAAAGATTTCAAATCGATACGAGTGTTTACAGAATGAAGTAAACTGCTGTAGTATACAAGAAAACGAAAACAGGTACTATAGACGCTTTTGTTTGTACTTAATTTTTTTTCTCCGACGAGAAGCCCTTTTCGATTTCCGTCTCACGAATAGTGACTTGGTTCTACACAAGTTTTCGTTACTCAGCAACAATGTACAAAGACAGTAATGAAACGGCTTTCGTGTCAAATGTAGTGAAACTTAGCCGAAGAGTAAAACGTACGTTACGGTAAAAGCAGATATGAAAGCACAGGTCCAGGGAAATAAATCAGCACTCATTTCTATAGTTGAAAAGGTGTGGGAGAACTTCGATGTGCAATATTTCTCTCTCTACTACGAAGCCTTCTACGCCGCTGCAAAAAGGTCAGGCCGTACCTTACCCAAAGAAGTTGCACCTGACTCTACATGGAATAACAGTTTTCATTTGTCAGCAAGTTTCACAGTATCGTACACTCTGCTACAGAGTGGAAGATCATTCTGAAATTCCACTTGGTTGACACCATGATTACCAAATTGATACTCGATTTCATTGAGATAAATTTCCTCGCTCTTTGGATCCTGTTTTGATATGAGAACTGTCAGGTTGATGTTCAAAGGGCTGCTTCAAATTCTTGGTTGTGCCTGAAAATTATTTATTATGCCCCGGAAGCATTCCTATAATATTTAATAGAAGTATTAACAAAAAGGAAGCTAACAATATGGTTCGAATTCTGCACTGGTAATAATTATAATAGGATAACCGGGTATTTTATCTAAGTACACATTTAATTTAAGCTTCAGACAATATACAAAAGCACTACTTTTTGTACACGACCTTTTTAAGCAAACGGAGTATTGTATTTCACTGATACTGCACTTCATAAAGTACTTGAAGGCTAGGGGTGGCGCCATTCTGTAATACAACTATTGTCCGACGGCAATAGTGAGAAATTACCACATAAATCAGATAGGGCAAGTCTCGTATACTGCAGATACATCCAAAAGGCCACCTCACATGGCAACAGGCACATTATTGTCTCAGCTGTACTGTACCAATTATTATTCAACTGTTTGGTGCTCGTTTCTGTCGTCTCGCTTTCTCCATTTTCTATAATAACACAATATTTCGAAGCAATGGAAATTTTGAGTAAAAATTACTCATTTAAAAAAAAGATTTATAGGAAAATCAAATTTTTTAGCACTGCTGCTATGGATAATTGATATTTCGGTTCTTTACTCCATTATTAGTAAAAAACAAACAACTCCTGTTGCAACCGAGCCCAAAAAAATACCGAAAAGCAACGATTATTCAGAACAAAATTACCAGTATCGGTTTTAACCGGTCGGTTCTCCCCACTTGCGCTGCCCTTCTTTGTGTTTTGTAAGCAAACTCGTTTATAGACTGGTCGCATTTCCCGAGTATCTTACACATGAATTGAAATCTGCCACCTAATTTACCTACGACTGGGCCTATATGATCATTTCATTCCATACCCCTACAGTTTGTTATATCCAGGTGTTTGTATGACCTGACTGATTCGAATTATAAAGCTTTGACACTGTAGTCGCAGGTTACTACTTCTCTACATTTCGTGAAGTAGTTGTACGTTTCCGAACATTTGAGGGTAATTGACAATCTTTGCACCACTTTCAAATCTTGTCAAAATATTAGTGTAGTTTTTTTCAGCCACTACTTCATTTTAGACAACTGCATCACCAGATGAAAGTCTGAGGCTAGTTTCCTTACTTGGGTCCACAGTACTGCAGTACCTTAGAAATGACATTTTGCTACTGGATCGTTCTTAAATGGATTTACTCACAATTGCGGTTCCTCAAGCGACAGCTCGACGTGAAGCGTGCCCATGAATATTCGTTGCTTTTAAGAGGACACTCTCCTCACTTCAAGCATGTTTATATATTTCATATACATAATAAGGCAGGAGCCTTCGTCGCTTATATAAATGAGGTAGCACTTAATGTAATAATTTACATAAATAAGGAAAACTCCTGTCTTATTATGCATACGGAATATGTAAACATGATTGAAACGAGGACAGTGCCGCATTAAAAGGAACCATTATGCACTAACGCACTTCATACTGAGCTGTCGCTTGAGAATGACACAACAGGCGAAAATCGCGATAAACACGCAGGGTAGTCAGAAACAGCCTGCAAAACTTGTAAGAATGTTGCACGGTTGTTAAGAAAAAATTCCATACGTTGCGTCGTTTACGAGTTAATTTGCGTTGAAGTTAGCCAATCAGACCGTTACACGCGCAGATTCAGGCGGCCCGCCGCATAGTTTAGTGTCAGTTGTTCTCACAGCATAGGTGATAGCCCACCAGACTGCTCAACCTTTGGCTCGGGTTCGACGTATTCTACCGGCCCCTGTTCAATTTTTTTACCGCTTTCTTGTTCCGTTTCAGGAAACCAAACGAAAAACACATTTGGCGACACTGTTTCTGGCGGGACTCTTGAATCGGCGCGCGCAACTTCCTGATTGGCTAGCTTCAATATTAATTAACTCAGAAACAGGGCAACGTATCGAATTGTTTTCTTGACAGTTATTTCTCGGCACAATCTACCCTGCAACACTCTTACAAGATTTTCAGACTGTTTCTGACCACACTGTATTGAACAGCAGTCCAGGTGAAAATGTCGTTTCTGAAGATCCTATTAAGTAATAAATAAAGAGCATGAACAAAACGGGTGCCTACCCACATTCCTGGGGCACGTCTGTTGACGACTCTTTATTCAAGATAACCTGCTGCGTCGTACCTGCCAATAAATCCTTAGTACAGTTACGAATTTCGAGTGGTCGCTCACGATCGTCATTTCATTAACATGCCTTGAAATGCGACTGAGTCGAGCGTCCATACACATTTTGAATTATATTTTGAGCCATCATTCTCCTGACTGCTCGCCACGATTTCTTCTCCTCTATAACCTCTACAGTCTCTCTATTACAGTGGAATGTCTTAAAACGTCTTATTATCCTGTCCTTTTTTTGTCAATGTTTCCCACATGTTACTTTCATCGCCGATCCTGCAGAGAACATCCTCATTCCTTACCTTATCCGTCCACCTAATTTTCAACATTCTTCTGTAGCACCACACCTCAAAGGGTTCGATTCTCCTTCTCTACCGGATTTTCCAAAGTTCATGATCAACTACCATACAATACTGTGTGCTGTGTTCCAAACATACATTCACAGAAGTTCGTTGCTCAGAGTAAAGCCGATGTTTGACACTATCAACATTCTTTTGACCAGGCATGCCATCTTTGCTGTACTAATCAGTTTTTTATACCCTCCTTGCGTCATGCGCCATCGTATTTTGCTTCCAAGGTAGCAGAACTGCTTATCCACCAGTTTGAGTGTTAAGTTTATCGCTTATCTTATTTCTTTTACCCCTGATTAATTTCTTCTTTCTTCGAAACGAAAATTTTTCATTTGTGAAATCATACGGGAGCTTTCCTAAACTGAGGAGACAGACGTCATGGGATAGCGTGATACGTACATGTACGGGTGGCGGTAGTAACGTATACACAAGGAATAAAAGGTCAGTGCATTGGTGGAGCTATCGTTTATACTCGGGTGATTCATGTGAAAATATTTCCCACGCTATTACGGCCGCGCGATGGGAATTAACAGACTTGGAATGTGGAATGATAGCTGGAGCTAGGCGCATGGGATATTCCATTTCGGAATTCGTTAAGGAACTCAATATTCCAGGATCCACAGTGTCAAGAGTGTACCGACAATACCATATTTCTGGCATTTCCTCTCACCACGGACAAAGCAGTGACCGACGGATTTCACTTAACGCCCAAGAGCTGCGGCGTTTGCGTAGAGTTGTCAGTGCTACCAGACAAGTAACACTGCGCGAAATAACCGCAGAAATCGATGTGGGACATAAGGCGAACGTATCTGTTAGGGCAGTGCGTCGAAATGTGGCGTTAATGGGCTATGGCAACAGACGACCGAGGCGACGGCCTTTGCTAACAGCACGACTTCGCTGGCAGCGCCTCTCCTAGCCTCGTGAACGTATCGGTTGAGCACTAGACGATTGGAAAACCGTAATCTGGTTATGTGAGTCCCGATTTCAGTTGGCAAGAAATGATGCTAGGTTTCGAGTGTGGCGCAGACCCTAGGGAATCATGGACGTAAGTTGTTAACAAAGCAATGTGGAAGCTTGCAGCCGGCCGGGGTGGCCGATCGCTTCTAGGCGCTACAGTCTGGAACCGCGCGATCCCTCCGGTCACAGGTTCGAATCCTGCCTCGGGCATGGAAGTGTGCGTGATGTCCTTAGGTTAGTTAGGTTTAAGTGGTTCTAAGTTCTAGGGAACTGATAACCTCTTAACTTAAGCCATTTGAACAATTTGGAAGCTTGCAGTGGTTTCTTAAAGGTGTGGGTCATGTTTACGTGGAATGGACTGGGTCCTCTGGTCCAGGTGAGCCGATCACGGACGGGATATGCTTATTTTAGGCTACTAGGAGACCTTTTGATGCGATTAATGGATTTCGTATTCAGGGACAACGATGTGCGACGACCCGCCAGGTTAGCCGAGAGCGCTAATGCGCTGCTTCCTGGACTCGGGTAGGCGCGCCGGCCCTGGATCGAATTCGCCCGGCGGATTAACGACGTGGGCCGGCGTGTCGGCCAGCCTCGATGCGGTTTTTAGGCGGTTTTCCACCTCCTGTTAGATGAATACCGGGGTGGTCCCCATATTCCGCCTCAGTTACACGACACGCAGATATTTGTAACACTTCTACATTATTTCATGGCTTACACTAGACGCAGACAGCTGGGGTACACGGATTCCGTCCTGGGGGGTATGGGGTGGCAGCAGGAAGGGCATCCGGCCACCTCTTTAAATTAACCTTGCTAAATCCGTTGCAACCACGCCGACCCTGCCACATTGCAGGACAAAGGCGCAAGTGAAAGAAAGAAAGAAAGAAAGAATGACAACGATGTGCGAAGTCACTAGGCCACGATGGTTAGTGGTTGGTTTGAAGAAATTCTGAACAATTCGAGTGAAAGGTTTAGTCACCCACATAGCCCGACGTGAATCCCATCGAACATTTATGGAACATAACAGAGAGGTCAGTTCTGGCAGAAAATCTTGCACAGGCAACATTTCCGCAATTATGGTTCAAATAGCTCAAATGGTTCCAAGCACTATAGGACTTAACATCTGAAGTCATCAGTCCCCTAGACTTAGAACTACTTAAACCTAACTAACATAAGGACATCACACACATCCATGCCCGAGGCAGGATTCGAGCCTGCGACCGTAGCAGCAGCGCGGTTCCGGACTGAAGCGCCTGAACCTCTCGGCCATAGAGGCCGGCCCCGCAATTATGTATGGGTATAGAGGCAGCATGGCTTAATATTTCTGCAGACGACTTCCAGCAACTGGTTGTGTTCATGCCACGCCGAGTTGCTAGACTACACACAGCAAAAGTGGATCTGACACGATAATAGGAGATATCCAGTGAGTTTTGCTACCTAGTTGTATTTTGTATGCGACAGACTTTCGCTGAGACAAACTGTTAAGAGAAACGTCTGCCGACTAGAGGCTATACGCACTGGGCTGCGAGGAAGCGCGGTGTAGGCGAGGCGACTGTGCGTGGGCGTCGGCGCCGGCCGCTATCTGGCTGGCTGCTGGACGCTGACTGCGCTTCGCCGTGCCGGGCCGCGGTGACGCCAGCGTATCTCTATCTGCGTGCGTGAGGTGCGGTATGCGCCGCGCCGGTAAGCAACGCAGCGCAGCGCGACTATCTGCCGCTCGCTTCGCACCCGACGCCGTATTGCTTGGACGCCAGCGACGGAGGCGACCGCCCGGTTACAAAGCACTTCGTCACTGCCTCGCCAACGAGTGTCAGCTACACCGCAGTCGGTTGTGTGCACCAACAAAAAAATGACCAAGTGCCTGTCGGACTCGAGTACTGGCGGGTAAAGTACAAAGCTAGCAGCAATACACTCCAGTCGTTCACACTTTCGTAGATTATACGAGTCTGCTGGCCGACAATGCTTGTTCAACATCTAAGAAGATCAGGGACTCGACCCTAAAACACTACGACTAACCACACAGGCGTTGGCTGGCACAACATCGAAAATTAAATTTACGGGTGAAATCTCTGACCCTTTCGTGATAAAAACTGGAGTACGCCAAGTCCACGACTTGTCCCCATTACGGTTCAACCTAGTCCTGAATATGAATGGTGTGGTGTCGTCGCCAGGCACCTCACTTGCTAGGTGGTAGCCTTTAAATCGGCCGCGGTCCGGTAGTATATGTCGGGCACGCGTGTCGCCACTATCAGTGATTGCAGACCGAGCGCCGCCACACGGCAGGTCTAGTCTAGAGAGACTCCCTAGCACTCGCCCCAGTTGTACAGCCGACTTTACTAGCGATGGTTCAGTGTCTACATACGCTCTCATTTGCAGAGACGACAGTTTAGCATAGCCTTCAGCTACGTCATTTGCTCGACCTAGCAAGGCGCAATATTCAGTTACTATAATATTGTGAATCATGTACCGTCAAGAGCGACGTTCATCATTAACGGATTAAAGTTAAGTATCAAACTAATTACGTCCGCTTTCTGAATTCTCATTACTTGTCATGTTCCATAACTCACATCAGTATAGTTCTTCCCTCCTCACGCTAGCCTGCTTGAGCTAAAACGCGTGCATATCGGCCTCCACTCGTAACACGGTGTTGGCTCTTCTGCTAACACAAAAATTGGAAAAACAACTGAAAATCCAAGAACACTAGAAATCGACAAGGCTAGGACGATCTCGAGACGAGATAGAAGTCTCAAACATAGCTTTCGCAGACGACCTAGCCATAACGTCGGATAACGAAGCGAAAGCAACCAAACAAATGGAAATACTAAATGAATGGGCAGAAAAAGTTCGTCGCCGAATCTCCTTCCGGAAGCCTGAATTATTCTGCTCAAAATTAAACATAAAAAAATTAGAGACAAAATAAGGCAAGATAAACAAAGTAACACATTTCAGATATCTTGGTAAAATCCTCGAACCTACAGGAGAAGAAAAGAGCTCACAGAAGACACGTCTAGGAAAAAATGAAGAGTGCTTACGGCAGAACGCAAGATATATATAACAAGAAATGAATGGTCATTCATACAAAGATCAGACGCTACAAGACAGTAATCAAGCCCGAAACACGTAAGTTTCGTCTGGTGTCTGTATAAGCTATAAATAGCCTTTCGCACCATGTATTTTACCCCTGCTACCTTTAGAATTTCAATGAGGGTATTCCAGTCAACACTCCGCTGCAGAGTGAAAATCTCATTCTGAATAACGAAAGCTTTCTCTAAGTCTCTAAATGCTATATACGTAAGTTTGCCTTTCTTTAACATATTTTCGAACATAAGTCATATTGTTTTGCATGTGCCCACATTTCTCCGAAATCCAAATGAACTTCCCCGAGACTCATTCAGCTCACAGTTAGACAATATTCATACCTGTCCACACCCGCTCTCTTTGGAGTCAGACTAAACACACTCTCCTTTAAGTCTGAAAGTATTCAGCCTGTGTCATTTATCTTGCACACCAGATGGAAGAGTTTCGCCATCACTGGCTCTCCCTAGACTATCAGTATATCAGACAGAAGTCCATCTACTCCCGGTGTCTTGTTTCGACTTAGTGTTTCAGTGCTCTCTCAGATTCTTCTCGCAGTATCCTGTCTCCCACATGCTCTTCATCTACGTCTTCTCCAATTTCTATAGTGTCTGGCCATCCTGATTTAGGTTTCCCGTGATTTCCCTAAATCGCTGCAGGAAAATGCCGGGATGGCCGAAATCATTCCCCATCCTTGCCCAATCCGATGAGACCGATGACCTCGCTGTCGGGTCTCCTCCCCCAAACAACCCAACCCAACCCTTTTCTATAACATTGCCTGCAATCTTATCTCCTTTGTACAGACCCCCTACATGCTTCTTCCACCTGCTGGCTCGCCTTTCTTTGCTTAGGACTGGTTCAAAATGGTTCAAATGGCTCTGAGCACTATGCGACTTAACTTCTGAGGTCATCAGTCGTCTAGAACTTAGAACTAATTAAACCTAACTAACCTAAGGACATCACACACATCCATGCCCGAGGCAGGATTCGAACCTGCGACTGGAGCGGTCGCTCGGCTCCAGCTTAGGGACTGGTTTTCCATCTGAACTCTCGATATTCATACAGCTGCTTATCTTTTCTCTAAAGGCCTCTTGAATTTCCTTGTTCGCACTATCTGTTTTCTCCGAGTGATACATGCTTCTAGATCCTTACATTTGTCCTCTAGCCTTTCCCGCTCACCCATTTTGAACTTCCTGTCAGTCTTATTATTTAGATGTTTATATTCCACTCCACCTGCTTCATTTGCTGCATTTTTGTGTTTTTTTGTTGCCTGTTAAATTCAATATCTCCTTTGTTATCGCAAGATATCTACTAGGCGTTGTGTGTTTACTTATCCTCAGCTGATAGGCAATTTTCATTTCAACAGGCCATCGGTCCACATCTTTAGTTGTGCTTTGCCAACACCAATCTGGAAGGAAGCTGGGAGCAGAAGGGGCGGGTGTAAAAAATGTAAGCGGAAACCAGCGTATGAGTACACAAAACTGGTTCAGTAGTTACGCAGCAATGAAAAGGATACACTACCGTTGAGAGCTGCTTTAAAACAAGTATTCGGACTAAAGACCACAATAAGAACATGAGTAATAATCATCAGTAGAAATATTTTGTTACGAATGTAACACGTTTTATTTGTGATCAAGAGAGCTACGAAATGTGAACGTCAAATTCAACTGAGCAACCCAGTTTTGTAATGAACATTTTTATGCAAGGCTAGTGATTAATTAATTCCCTCTGTGCATCAGAAATAACCTCCAGTGCTGACACCGGCCTGCTGTGCACGAGATAATTAATTTATTGTAAAAAACGGTTATCGTCGCTCTGACAGGGTGGCTGCGCTGTCCTTTGGGGGCGGTTAATGGCATCCCCGAGGAGCTATAGTGGCGGCGCCCGCCTTGTTTAGCGCGCACAAGGATTCCTGGCGACAGCGCCGCATGCGCGATAATTTGTAAATGGGGCAGCGGCTGCGCTGGTCTGGTACCGCCCCGTGGGGGCCAAGCGTACACACACACACACACACACACACACACACACACACACACACAGAGAGAGAGAGAGAGAGAGAGAGAGAGGAGGGAGGGGAACTGCTCTGCAACCCGATATCCGCGGCGCCTCCCCCACCCCGCCCATCACCGGTAATTACTGTACCGCCACCGACAACATGCGCGCCTGGCTTAGTTCGAGTGGTTGCCCACTCGACGACCACCGCCCTTTACGCTCTTACCTCAGTGAAAGTCATTACCGTCGTCGCTGATGGCAGTCATCGTAGTAATGGTCGGCGGTCATATACTGCCGTATGTGAAACGCAACTGTCATAGAGGAGAACAGTGTACGTAAATTCGTCTTCCCACCCTCCCCTCTTAAAAGAACACACTCACTTTAGAGGGCAGTAGATGGTTCAGATGATAACATATTCACTTTGGAGGGCAGTAGATGGTGTACATACAAAATTCGTCAGCTGTGAGGGAGTGGACAAGCACGTTATTGCAAACGTGTTCCTGTTCTCCGCGGTAAGACAAAGACAGCGGAGATCTTGCAGCGCCTCACGTAAATTATTCTGAACAGTGGATGTAACAAATATTGCCGTCCACAGACTGTTATGAGTCTACTTTGAACTAATTGAATAGATATGGGAAATACACAAAATTGTATCAATCTCGCGCCGTTCATATAAGGGCTTATCTGCGACATTTACCAACAGAGTACAAGAATACTTCGGTAACAAACTGCTCGTTCACTGCCACTGAGCTGGTCGATGAACTTATCACAGCGTAAGGACACAGTTTAAGGTCTTGTAAGGCCTAATGTTATATCTGAGAAGACGTCGTGAATAGCCAATCCCCAATGTAAGAATTTTTTTTCTGACAGTTGACTCACTGTGTTAATGAGTTTCAAAATGCATTCTTTCCTAAAAAATGACAATCTGAAAAGTATGTGTGTAGCATGGCACCATCTTCTTGGAAATTGATATCAACGGTTGTCATTACGTTGGACAGAAATTAAATGTCCAGGGTATCTGAGACGTTTATTAATTTCTTCTTAGTACTACATTTCCTATTCTGCTCAGAATCTTCTGAACTTAACTTCCCAGCATTGTGCAGTAGGATTCCATCAGTAGTCAGCCAAATGCAAGCACTTGCCGCCAGCGGCTCTTGGCAGATATCTTGTGTGCTGCCCGCTCTCTTCTCCCTCTAAGAGGTACGTTTCATCCACTTCCGAAATTCAACAGTTCTCTAAATTCCCATTCAACGTTTCTATCGCAGCCTCCTGTAGAGCAGAAGCCCCAGTCTTAACACTAAACATCGTCTCTATCTAATTTAGTGATGTGATCCCACGAAACCACCACACGACAACTCGCTGAAATTTCGTGAGCTTTCCATCTTCCTTGTTGGCTGGAGACCAAGTGGGTTTCCACAGCACCAAGAAATTGGAGTCGGGCTTTCGTGGGAGTGTGCCACGTATATATCTCTCACCATGCGACAAACTATGTCATCCAAACATAACTTAAAAATCTTTAAACTTATTTTTGTTTTAAACATCATTTCGACGAAAACTGTTCCAAAAGTCATCGTATTACTCACAGCTTATTCAAACATGCCTCTATCGGATCAACTTTACTCACACATTAATTTCATTCTATCTGTAGATTGCTTGAGAAAGAATCTACAGAATTTTCTCCCGAAAGCAAGCTTCAATATTAGAGCTATGGAGATAGCTATTCCTTTGGGTGTTCCCGTGGTTTGCAGAGAAATGACACGACTTTTACAGAAGAAACAAATTTGAAAAACTGAGCTATGAAGTTGTGGTTCTGAATTTATGATGATTACCAAAACAGTAAAGAGAGATACATTCGTAACTCAAATAAAGGAGTCTCTTCTCGTTGTGGCCATTTCGTCTCTTATCAGAGGGTCATTTGAATCAGTAATAAGCTGGCCGAAGTGGCCGTGCGGTTCTAGGCGCTGCAGTCTGGAACCGCGAGACCGCTACGGTGGCAGGTTCGAATCCTGCCTCGGGCATGGATGTGTGTGATGTCCTTAGGTTATTTAGGTTTAACTAATGACCTGAGAAGTTGAGTCCCATAGTGCTCAGAGCCATTTGAACCATTTTTGAATCAGTCATAAACATGACCAGCTGTGTATGCTTTTACGGTCTGAGAACTGGTCATTTGGTACATAAGCCAATTATGATTGTGAACGCCGCATGGGTATTACAAATAAACGTATCTTAGGACATCACTGCTGCATTTATCTTTTAACCGGAAAGGTGGGAAATATTTGGTTCCATTCGCGAAGGAAGTGGCATCGGTCATAGGATGTGTGAGTTTCAAATTGTTTTTCAGTTTCTCCAGGACACACACTGGATATTTTGCGTTGCGGGTTCATTTATTCCACAAACATTGTGTATTAAAATAAAGCGTAGTAATCGTTACATTTTTTTTATGTTTATCTCTATGTGACAACAATATTCGCCAGCTAATCCCTCTGACTAATAACTTAGATGTCTACAGGGAATGAACCTCAACGCAGTATGGAATAAAAAATGGCTCTGAGCACTATGAGACTTAACACCTGAGGTCATCAGTCCCCTAGAACTTAGAACTAGTTACACCTAACTAACCTAAGGACATCACACAACACCCAGTCATCACGAGGCAGAGAAAATCCCTGACCCCGCCGGGAATCAAACCCGGGAACCCGGGCGCGGGAAGCGAGAACGCTACCGCACGACCACGAGCTGCGGACGCAGTAGCGAATATTTTCCTTCACTAGGTTGTGCAGTTTCTGTAATTTTAACAGGAAATTTAGTAACTAAGAATATTACCTTCGATTCTAAAAATGGCTCTGAGCATTATGGGACTTAACTTCTGTGGTCATCAGTCCCCTAGAGCTCAGAACTACTTAAACCTAACTAACCTAAGGACTTCACACACATCCATGCCCGAGGCAGGATTCGAACCTGCGACCGTAGCGGTGCCGCAGTTCCAGACTGTAGAGCCTAGAACAGCTCGGCCACTCTTTCTTTCTTTTTTTTTTCAATCTCTCTTTGTTGGTTATAGTTCGTTGCAATTGTTCGTGGCGGACGTCCCCTGACGCTCGTCGAAGTTCGTTATTGATCCATTCACTCAGTTTATTATTATTATTATTATTATTATTATTGTTATTGTTATTATTACAGAGGGCAGTTAACCCTCTGACCGAACACGCTGAGCTACCGTGCCGGCAGCCACTCCGGCCGACCTCGAAACATTGCATCCAGTTCACGAATGGACTGCGTGTAAAGGGTGTGAGTGAGGACGGTGTACTGAATAGTATTACATCAGTATTTACATTATTTGTGGACTAATAATTGTAGCCATAATAAGTCGTATGTTTTTAGGTTGGCAAGTTCCTGCAAGTATGTGTGACAAGAACTTCTCAATAATGCTAATTTTCCCCTGGGCAACAGGTCAGCTGTCAATGTGTGAACGCATGGCCGCAAAACAGTTAGTCTATGATGATAGGCGTAGTCCACTTATCGGCGCATTTACGCCCATGCAGAACACATCAGGTCGTGCAGTTTGTGACGTGTTTGTTGGGACATTATTCGACACAGAGAAGAAATAGCCTACTCGCTGGTGTGTGTACATACTAGGACATCAAAAAGAATCCGTTACATCCTGTATGTAGCATGGAGTACGAATTAAATAGTAACACGGGTAATACGTATTCCAGCAAAATCCAAAAGAATTAAATAAATTTCACTGTAAAAGTTGGAACAGAAATTTCCTGGTGAGCTGTTAGTGTGTTCAGCGCGTTCCGTGTTTGTTTCTATCGGAAGACGTTGCTCGTCACAGCCGCTACAGAGGTTGTCTGTGCAGCACTGGTCGCTGGCGGCGAAGGTCCGCAACAGCTCCGAGGCACGACTCCATCCTGCGCCGTTTACATTTCGACGCCAAACAAACAAGTGTCGAATGGCAGCACCCGCCTTTCCTCAAAGGAGGTGCATCACGGCACGTGCGTGCGAACGGCTGAGGCAAACGACAAGCAAAGACTTGGACCGGTACAGTGGCAATGAATTATGCAAAGTACCCTTTCGCCACAGCAAGTTCTGCAACTTCCACGGGCAACGGAAAGAACTGACCAACAAACACCTAATTAACGATTTTCAATAACCTGTTCTGATCAACGGTCTCAGGTGAATGGCGCGCGACAATTATCGACGAGAAAATCAGCTTACGAGAAATTTTTTGTGGATTCTAAAATCTATATACTTCGTGTTATTACAATGTGCCCATATAAAAATTTATGCAGTTTGTATGAGATTCTTTGTTACCCTTTGTTATTGGATTCCGAGATCCTAATTGTAATGGGATGGTAAAATAAAACTGGGCCGGAAAATACTTATAAGGCCTACACGGAACTAACAAACAGTGTTGTACTGTTGATGTTACCACCATTGTTTTTCTTTCACCAAAGGTTGTTTTGACTGTTTTGTATGCTGGGTCAGTCCTGACAAGTATTTCTTTTTCGATTTCTTCTCATTTTTTCGTGCAGCCATTTCGCCTTGGCTTTCCTGCACTTCGAATTTATTTTATTCCTAAGTGACTTGTGTTGCTGTATTCCTCAATTTCCTTTTTTGATCCACCAACTGAAGTGTTACTTCTGTTACCCACGGTTTCGTTGTAGTTATCTTCTTTGTATCTATGTTTTTCCTTACAGCTTCTGTCATTGCCCTTTATAGAGATGTCCATTCCTCTTCAACTAAAATGAATATCGAGCTATTCCTCACCGCAATATTTGCAGCATCAGAGAACTTCAATCGTATCTTTTCGCTCCTTACTACCTCCATATCCCACTTCCTTGACAATAACTGTTTTTGATTAGTCTCTTACAATTCAGCCTGCCCTTAGTCATTACTAAATGGTGATCTGTCTATATATACTCCTGGGTGCGCCTTACAGTCGAATATCTGATTTAAGAATCTCTGCCTGACCATGTTGTAATCTATCGGAGCTACGGTCGCAGGTTCGAATCCTGCCTCGGGCATGGATGTGTGTGATGTCCTTAGGTTAGTTAGGTTTAAGTAGTTCTAAGTTCTAGGGGAGTAATGACCACAGCAGTTGAGTCCCATAGTGCTCAGAGCCATTTGAACCATTTTTTTAATCTATCGGAAATCTTCCATATCTGTCACACTTTTCCAAATATACCTCCTCCTCTTGTGATTCTTGAACAGATTATTCGCTATTACTAGCAGAAATTTACTGTAGAACTAAATTACATATTCTCCCGTCTCATTCCTAGCCGTAACCCATATTCTCTCGAAATCCTTTCATCTACTCCTTCCCCTACAACCCCATTCCAATCGCCTATGACTTTGATTTTCATCTCCCTTTATGTATCTAATTACCCATTCAACATCCTCATCTACTGTCTATATCTCTTCATTTTCATCTTGCGACGTCGGTATGTATACCTGGACTATCGTTGTCAGTGTTGGTTTTCTGTCGATTCTGATGAGAACAAACCTATAGCTGAACTGTTAACAGTAACTTAATCTCTGCTCTAGCTTCTTATTCCTAACGACTCCTTTTCCACTTTAACCATTTTCTGCTGCTGTTGGCATAAACCTATGCTCATCTGACCAGAAGCCCTTGTCTTCTTTCCATTTCTCTTCACTGACCTCCACTATATATATTCTTTTTGAGAATTTCTACCATCTGTAGTTCTGACATTTTACGCCTCGTCTCATAGAACGTTACCCTTTTGATGGTTATTGAATCTTTTTCTTATGCTCTCTCCCTCACCAGTCCACTCCCGGAGATCCGAATGAGGCAACAGTCCGGAACCTTTGGCCAACGGAGAGATCACCATGACATTTTATCAATTGCTGGACACACGTTCTATGTGTACACATTATGTGCCTTCAGCGTCCTCATGCCGCTGATCATAGCTGATTCTTCTGCCTTTAGGGGCAGTTTCCCATCGCAAGGACAAAAAGAGAGCCCAAAACCTCTGTCCGCTCCTTCGTCCTCTTTGGCAAGGCTGCTGGCTGAATGAGGATGACTTCTTACGCCGGAAGTCTTCGCTGTTTATTTTTGGAACACAACCTACGACCAGCTTAGAGACAGAAGTGGTGACACTTTTTGCAGGACCTGACCATCATTTTGCAAGCCAATGCTCAAGCACGTACAGTGCAAGCTGTTACTGATTTGTTTGGCTGATGGGGCTCCTAAATACTATACCACCTACTGCACTTCCCTGACTGAAGCCCTCGTAAGTTCAACTCTATTTGTAAACTGAAGGAAACACTTGACGACATTCGCTTCAGAACTGCTACAAATTCGTCAGGCAATAGACCGCGCCGCTCGAACTGTCAACACAACTGGCTCTGCTAAGATTATCCTACGTCTTCCACATCTCTGGCAACGGTTTATATACAATGCTGGTGACTGCTTTGAAGGTCAGTAAAACTTTGAAACACGTATATCTTTTGTACGAGCTGTAAATAAATAGTTGCCAGTATTAAAGTTCCAACCGTCGTAATTTTGTTCTTAAGGTTCCAGTTCTTCTGCCTCTCCAGTTCTCCTTTTATCACTTCTTTCAGAGTACATGTTTCACTGGAAAATAATGTTGGAGATTATTCAATTTTACTCTTAGCTCTTTAAGCTTACTGTAATTTTGTTTATTTTTCCTCAAATTTATGCTTTTCTAGTAACTTGATATTTGATAACCCTAATACTAACCGTCTACGATCAAATCACTGGATTGCGATCTTTACGTACAAATCAGTCACAATAGTTATTCTACATAAGCTCCATTCATATTGCATTAGAGACAAAAATTCTCGTCAGTTCAGAGTCTGAATAATCCCAATGAGTCCCTCATCAACTTTACTTCTTCGTAACACTTTCTTTCGCAATTTTCTTCGGTGCGTTTAGTTCAGTGGAACACCTAAAAGTAATTTGTCATGTAACATCATTTTCTCGTTAAAAAAGAAAGGTTCGTGTCCCCTGTATGCAACAGTAGCTTCGCACACTTACTTTAGTGCTTAAATGAAAAAGTTATTTGTGAGCAACTATGCTAAATTCTTTTTTAAATCCATTTCTTATCAATTTCGAAGGGAAGTTTGACTTTTGCGGTACAGGTAATGTACCCACATGCCAAATAACTCCACAACAGCAGAAGCTCACTACGAAGCAGTGCAGGTTTAATACAAATACTTGCAAGAATCAAGGAAGTATAGAACGTGAAGAAGGTAAAGAATAAAAAAAGCAGGACCTAACTATTCAAGAACTATCACTCCTTTTTTGTAAGTAGAAGAAGAAGTATTTGTATAGACTACATTATTAAAGGGAGCAATTATTCTGTTCCTCACTGGCAGTACGGCAGAACAAAAATCTATGTTTTTCAATCCAAATTCAGATTTTTGCTGTCATAACAAAGTGGTCAGAATGTGTTGAGCACATTTAGTCTAGACTGTGCATGAAAGGAAACAATAATATACGTTAAACTTAAATTTATCCATTTTATATGGATGTTGGTGTTTCGGCAGCGTGCTGTCATCATCAGGAACATTTACAGTTACTCTTACATTGTAATTAAAACGAAGTGAGGTTAGTTCCCTTAGCTGTGTACGGATTGAGCAAAAAACCCTTAGAATAAAATCAAGCTCTATGGATAAAATTATTTACCACAAACGTTGACGATACATTGCTGCTGGTAGATGGTGGCACAAATGATATTAACAACAAACTTGGTACATTCAGTGAATGGGATAGAAACATGAATTTCACGATGGAATATGGAAACAATGGCAGCATCCATTTCCTCGACCTTAACATCAGTCAGTAAAGAAGACAAATCACACACCCTCAAAGGTTACAGGAAAATAACAGTAACAGATACCACCAATAGCAGCTCAGCTTGTAACCCCACAGAACACAAGTATACTGCACATAGAGCATTAGTTAACAGACCCGGCAATATACCAATGGATAAATACGCAAAGCTTGATAAGCTTAGTACAATCAAACAAAAAGCTACAGCAAATGGCTACGAAGACATACTAATTGGCAGCCTCACACAAAACGGAAAAATCTATATTAAGGCATTTTATATACAGAAAACGAAAATGCCTTTCTCCTACAAAACAGCAAACATTTTCAAACCAGACGATGTCAACAGTGCCTTCACAACACATAACAAACTGCAACACACACTGACACACAATATTAACACACATCCATATAAACATTCAGAATCAAGCATTTACAAAATAATATATAGTACTTTCAAAGCCCCGTAAGTATGCCAAACCGTGGGAGACTTCCAAAAGAGAGAAAACGAACATGTAACTGTCTACCACACTAGCAACTATAAAAAACAAGCGGTAGCCACCCACATAAAGACAAAGATCACCAACTCCATGTTACTGCACATGATTTTCATATATTACGCAAACTGGACAAGGTGCACTAGATGATTGGAAATATTCATTCATAACACAGTTTTTCCTAAATGATAAACTTGAAGTAATAATACTAACTTCTTTAAAAACGTCTTCACTGTTAAATGACTTTTTCAATAAAAAAATTGTATTTGCGAACTACTGAACTATTTTGTGTCACTACAGAAACATTCCTACATACATTCCTGGAAATGGAAAAAAGAACACATTGACACCGGTGTGTCAGACCCACCATACTTGCTCCGGACACTGCGAGAGGACTGTACAAGCAATGATCACACGCACGGCACAGCGGACACACCAGGAACCGCGGTGTTGGCCGTCGAATGGCGCTAGCTGCGCAGCATTTGTGCACCGCCGCCGTCAGTGTCAGCCAGCTTGCCGTGGCATACGGAGATCCATCGCAGTCTTTAACACTGGTAATGCCGCGACAGCGTGGACGGGAACCGTATGTGCAGTTGACGGACTTTGAGCGAGTGCGTATAGTGGGCATGCGGGAGGCCGGGTGGACGTACCGCCGAATTGCGCAACACGTTGGGCGTGAGGTCTCCACAGTACATCGATGTTGTCGCCAGTGGTCGGCGGAAGGTGCACGTGCCCGTCGACCTGGGACCGGACCGCAGCGACGCACGGATGCACGCCAAGATCGTAGGATCCTACGCAGTGCCGTAGGGGACCGCACCGCCACTTCCCAGCAAATTAGGGACACTGTTGCTCCTGGGGTATCGGCGAGGACCATTCGCAACCGTCTCCATGAAGCTGGGCTACGGTCCCGCACACCGTTAGGCCGTCTTCCGCTCACGCCCCAACATCATGCAGCCCGCCTCCAGTGGTGTCGCGACAGGCGTGAATGGAGGGACGAATGGAGACGTGTCGTCTTCAGCGATGAGAGTCGCTTCTGCCTTGGTGCCAATGATGGCCGTATGCGTGTTTGGCGCCGTGCAGGTGAGCGCCACAATCAGGACTGCATACGACCGAGGCACACAGGGCCAACACCCGGCATCATGGTGTGGGGAGCGATCTCCTACACTGGCCGTACACCTCTGGTGATCGTCGAGGGGACACTGAATAGTGCACGGTACATCCAAACCGTCATCGAACCCATCGTTCTACCATTCCTAGACCGGCAAGGGAACTTGCTGTTCCAACAGGACAATGCACGTCCGCATGTATCCCGTGCCACCCAACGTGCTCTAGAAGGTGTAAGTCAACTACCCTGGCCAGCAAGATCTCCGGATCTGTCCCCCATTGAGCATGTTTGGGACTGGATGAAGCGTCGTCTCACGCGGTCTGCACGTCCAGCACGAACGCTGGTCCAACTGAGGCGCCAGGTGGAAATGGCATGGCAAGCCGTTCCACAGGACTACATCCAGCATCTCTACGATCGTCTCCATGGGAGAATAGCAGCCTGCATTGCTGCGAAAGGTTGATATACACTGTACTAGTGCCGACATTGTGCATGCTCTGTTGCCTGTGTCTATGTGCCTGTGGTTCTGTCAGTGTGATCATGTGATGTATCTGACCCCAGGAATGTGTCAATAAAGTTTCCCCTTCCTGGGACAATGAATTCACGGTGTTCTTATTTCAATTTCCAGGAGTGTATAAATGTTTCATCTTCGCTGCATGCTACAGTTATAAAAATACAAATTAGTTTACCTTAGCTTTAAAGATGCTTTGGATTTATGTAAAGAAATGACGGTGAAAGCGCTAAGTTGTGAAGTACTTGTTACTAAGCTCTGTGTGCTCCACAACGAAATTACCAAAAAATATAAGTAAATTCACTAAGAAAATGACAAATCACGCCTAACACTTAATGTAAACACTGTAAATTGTTTATCTTCCTGAACAGCCGTCCATTTCAACACATAACGTCACTGGCACGCACAGTAAAGGAAACTAGCCTCACTTCTTTTTTTAATTACAGTGTAAATTAACTGTAAATGCGACTGATGATGGCAGCATGGTGCTGAAACGTGAGATGCTAATAAAATATTACTAACAACTGACTATTGCAGTATATATTATTTCAGAAAAAGAATATGTGAGTTGGCTATGTTAAACAGCATGTGGTGAAACTGTCGATCAGTATTTCATATATATTATCGAAGTCAGATTTCCCTAAGGCTACGGTCGCTATAATAGTGATGGCTGATTTAGAGTCAGAGGCGGCGGCCGCTGGTCTGGTAGAAGATAGCTTCTCACGGATACGAATTAACAACACTGGAAGCCAGCCGGCACTTTCACTGGAATGACCCCACATAATTAACTTCTAAGGGGACCGACAGTAAAACCGATGGAGCTCATTGTATAAATGTTAACGTAATGTGCTTCTGAGGCAGTTATCGATAATTTTCATTGTTCATGGCAAGATTTACGGTTACGTGGAATGGCCACACACATTCTCGCCTGGCAGCGGCGACAATTATGCGCGTACTGTCCCCGCCGTCCAATTAATTCCTACCTGCGTTCCCCGACCTTAACGGTCTGATTTATAGCACTTTTAACTTCCTTTGTGCACTGTTGATTAAAATCGACGACACTCGTTCTTTTCTGTAGTGCCGGAATTTATTGGCCAAGTCGTGAATGTGAACGGTAGCCGCGAGTGGCTACGAAGTGCAGTGCTTAATATTTCACACTTTAAATAGCGGAATCATCGTTTCATTAGCAGCAGTCGATTCTTTTAATCGGGGATTCGATGGGATTTCATCAGCGCCGGATGATGAGAAGACATTTACTTCCATTTTATCTCTTAATTTTATTACCTGGAATTTAATTAGTAAAAGTAACTAGCACTGATTTGGAACAAATGGTATTAGCAATCTATAATTGAATCAATTCATTATAGAACGGCTATTACGAATGTATACACAATAGAAATGCACCAAATGATCATCATTTTCATTCCCTTGGTCCTCGAATGTAGCAGCTGAAAAACAAGATCCCACGTCGGCATTAATTTCGAATTTAAAACTTTTATCCATTATGGATGTGAAACACTGCAACTGTGATGAATAAAAGTTTCCACAAATTACTGCAACCAGTCGCTTTTTGTTTTGTTCTTCTATTTTTATTTTTCATTACCAGTTGTTACATATTTTTTCTCACGTTTTCAGTATTGTGAGAGTCATCTAGAGTTATTAACATGTTGGTTCGTTCTTGGTGCAACATTATTTTGGAAGCACAACGTATGTGTTGCAGTAGCATTAACTTTACACCACTTCACAAAATTAGCGAAAGGTAGCAACTTCCACGTAAACCAACAAATACCGATAACTCTACATGACACCCAGAATGTTACAAACATGCAATAAATATGTACCATCTGATGATGAATTGTTAGGCGATTCGACACTCGTAATAGAAAATAAAAATTGAAGAATAAAACAAAAGGCGATGGTTCAAGTAATCTGTAGAAACCTAAGTTCGAATTTGTCACCGAGCGAGGTGGTGCAGTGGCTAGAACACTGGACTCGCATTTGGGAGGACGACGGTTCAATCCCGCGTACAGCTATGCTGATTCAGGTTTTCCGTGATTTCCCTAAATCCCTCCAGGCAAATGCCGGGATGGTTCCTTTGAAAGGGTACGGCCGACTTCGTTCCCCATCGTTCCCTAATCCGATGAGACGAACTCGAATTTCTCGATGAAAAACAATTTGTCAATCAAAAACTTAATCAGTCTTTTGTTCGAATAATAACCAAATGGTTGGGAGAAAGGAAGAATTTCTTTACCGTCACGTGGGGTAATGAGAATGAATTAATATTTTTTAATTTTATTTTATTAATTTTTGTCTCGGCAAACACAACAGATGATGTTTATTGTCATTGTCTTGGTCCAGTATCTGGGTATTATTGCCAACAATCTATTAATATTTTTTCAGCAAGCACAACAGAAGATGTTTATCGTCATTCTCTTAGGTCCAGTATCTGGATATTATTGCCAATAACGTCTTTTTTTGCGTTCCATTCGTGTTAGACTACGGCGATAGTGATAAGGCTAAAAATGTGCCCACTTTTCGATGTCTAGGTCATCTGAATACGGCCGTTAGTGGGAGTTGGGGAAGAACAGATGAAAGAAACGTTTGTCTCTTGTGCAACAAACTGTCTTGTCACTCACCTGAAGTGTGAAGTGGTCTAGGGAAACGATAAAAAGCTTAATATGGACGACTGTCTCCAAGCTAAAAGTATTCGAAAGATTTCATATCAAGTTTCTGAATGCGCTGTCAGGCGTACTGACTGTATTGGATACCAAAATCTTTGCGCCCATCGCGAAGATCGTCACAGATGACCAGTGCCTTGTACAAGGGTTCACAGCCGACTTCAGGCTTGGTAAATGTAATTTAATTACTTAATAATTCTAATTCGACGTCGTCTGACTTCGCAGTCGGCGATCAGTCACTTGAATCAGCCGTAATCTTCCAGTATCTGGAAGTGTCTGTACGGAGAGGTGCAAATCTAGCCGTGAAAAAGGATGACACCAGATTAATTGGAATAATGGAAAGAAAATGTAAAAGAAGTCGCATACAAAACTCTCGTTCGACCGTTCTCGAATGTTGTTCTTCGGTCTGCTATACGCACTAAGAAGGAATATCAGAAGAGAAAGAAAAAATTCGAAGCTGAGGTGCACTATTTATCTCGGTTTTATTTACTTATTGTGAAAGTGCCACCGAACTGAATTAGGTGCTGAGCACCGCAGAAAGCATATTAAGAAATCCCAAAAGTCCAAGTTCCAAATAGAGTTAAGGATCACACTACTTCACCCAACATTTTTTGTAGAGAGCACATTGATACAACTGGGAAAAAACTCTGGCTCATCTGGAAGGCAGTATTTCTTCCCGCACACTTCCGCCGCTTTTGTGAACAGCTACTGAGAAGAAAGGCAGCCAGGAATGATAACCCGTGGTTGGGTATGTAGAGTACTGCTGAGATTGGAAGAAGAGCCGCTACGCTTTGCCTTCCTTTTCGATGGGCGGACCACCGTCAACAACGTTTGATATTTAAAGACACTGGAAGAACGTTCTGATTTTACACGAAGACACTAATAGAGAATAAAATGAATCACATCAGGTGAGTTTTAGAACGGTCCTTCAAGATTGCAATCAATTTCGTTTCCTTCCTCGTCTGTCTTCATGATCTGTCTGCTATGAACTCTGGATCGGCGGGAAGTTAAATTCCATCATTCCTTACTTCATTGATTTTATCTGTTCAAAATGGCTCTAAGCACTATGAGACTTAGCAGCTGAGGTCATCAGTCCCCTAGAACTTAGAACTACTTAAACCTAACTAACCTAAGGACATCACACACAGCCATGCCCGAGGCAGGACTCTAATCTGCGACCGTAGGGGTCGCGCGGTTCCAGACTGTAGCACCTAGAACCACTCGGTCACAGTGGACGACGATTTTATCTGTTCTAGTTGCTATATTTTAAAATGCAAATAGAAGAAACAATGGGACTGATTAAGTGCATCTCAAGAACATTTTATCAAGATATCTTTCCAAGATAATAAGAGTCAAATGAGGTGAAAAGAAGTAAGAGAATCACGCAATGGAAAGCTGAAGTCGCTCGCTATCTCTAGTCCCCAATATACTTGGCCCCGGGCTACGAAATTCCTTCAGGAAAGGGATGCTCCCTAATTCACTCCTCTTTAAATTCAGACGAAAACGGAATCGAAATTAGGTTTTCACATCGCTTACATGTAGTTGTTCATCTTTCTCCCTCCTTATGGGTAATTTTTTTTAACACTTGTAAATACAGGGAAATATCGTCACGTGTTAAAAATATACTGTATACCTCTTTTCCTAGCTACTTATGAACAAATTTTTGAGTTTCTTCGTATTCAAAGCGGCAATGACTAGTTTTCATTAATCACCCAAGCAGATGGTAGTCTGATGGGACTAGTCTTTGAGTGAATGTCGAATGACGCAAGACTCTCGTCCGAGTGTAGCGTTCTTGAAGGTGTTTGTGGATTTGCACGTGATTTAGTGATGTCGTGCAAAAACATGAAAAATCTTTGATGGGCAAATTCATTTCAGACGTGCTACATGTACTCTCAGTGTGTTGATGTACTGTACAGATGCTTTTTTCCGTCCATGCCCTAAGACGCGTCACAGTCATACTGCATCAGTGTTTGGCGCTTTCTGTGCACTGAAGATTGACTTCGTCACGTCTTTCAGCCAATGGCGTTCTTCCTATAGTTTCCAAGCGGCGATAAGACTGTGCGAGTAGTTGTTCTATGAGCCACTGTAGCACCTCCAGAAACATTCTTCACCATTTTATGAGAGCGCATCATGGTTTCACCTTCATCATGCCATTGCTTGCCATTTTTCTAAGCACTGCAGTGCTGTCACCTACTGATGGAACACAACAAGAAAACAAGAAGGTTGAAACATCGGTGGCAATCGCATATTTCGTTACATCATCCCAGGACAGGAACAAGGAAGATTAGGTTTATGCAAACGTGGTTGACAAGGTTATTAGAAACCCGTTGGAAAACGACGGAAAGGCCTTTTAGTGTCAATAAACTACACCAACAGCTGTATACTTTAAGATATTTTATTTCATTCTGAAAGTAACCAGTTTCGGCAATTCATATTGCCATCTTCTATTTATCGTATAGTTCCATAAAAAACTGGGTATTGTGAATTCCAATCGCCCTACAAATAACGTAGGGGGCATGTGTATGACGATTGGAATTCACGATATCCTGTGTTTTATGGCGCTATACGATAAGTTCGTTTATTTGGATAAAAGCGTATGGGGCCTGAAGATGGCCAAATGAATTACGGATACTGGTTGCTTTCACAATGAAATAAAATATCTTCAAGTATACGCTGCTGATGAAGTTTACTGACATGAAAAAGTACTTTGCAGCCGATGTCCCCTGGCCGTGATGGACCAACAGAGACGACGAAAGGGGTCGATAGAAGGCAGCACTTCGGCATTCCCCTTAAATAATTTCGAGAAATTGCTGGATACTTAAATCTGGAAAGCAATAAGGGACTTTTATCCAGTTCTTCCAAACTGCTATCGCATGAAAGGCTTTCATAACTGTCACGCCAATCGCACCAGGTACGAAGGGGCCACGAGTTAGGTGCACTACACACATCATGAACAACTACAATTTCACATACACTAGAACTACTGTATTTTCCTTTGAAGCATATTGCTCCTGAATTTTAGACCCATAGTTTTGACCAATGTTAACGCGAGGTTTCTCTTGGTTTTAAGAAAAACATCTCAGAAATATTTTTAATTTGGACTGCGCCTGCTACAGTATCAGCTCCCCTGGCATTTGACTGAAAAGAGCCAGACTCAGCAATGGGACAGAACTGGGATAGTTAAAAACGGAGATTGCGAAGTATATAAAAATGGAAGCCATTCAATTTTGACGTTATTATAGTCAATGGATACGCTGAATATGTCTTTGGTATTAGTGTTGCTAGGTTGGATAGGACAACACAGAAGAAACCAGACGGAACAGAGCAAAAACTGTTATCTACTGGATTACTGCTGGAATCGATGTTGAAGAAGTTCGCCCGCCACCGCGTTTATTACGCTGTGGTCTCTGAAAGAATAGTGAGGCAATTACTTTTTCTTAAATTTTTTTTTCAAAAAAGCTGGTGGTGTAATCATCTGACAGTAGGGTCTTACTGCAGAAGATGCACTCGTTGCGACTGTGTAAGTACATCGAAGAAGAAACAGATGTGGCCCTGCCACGGAAAATATAGGGTACTCATTTTAAAGTTCATGAAACGTTTCTGAGCATCGGTATGAATATACATAATGTAACAAATGATTCAGTACGTGAAAGACAAAAATCTGAAAGTTTAATTTTTTTTATTGCATGGTACCGGCAACTTAGTCTATAAAATCGCCAACACAGCTCCATCGACCGTAGCTGCTGAAAATGCCGGCGGACCAGTCAATGAACGAATTGTGTGTGCTATAATTTGCCCGTTGCCAATTGGTAGCACTTTACGAAGCAACTTTCGCAAGACTCCATGAGTTTACAACAGCACAGTAAAGCGGTACAAGAGATTCGAGCAGGATCCTTGTTTATACGGTGCAAAACTTTCGGCCCGAACGGGCGTCTCAGAACAGATAGTGGAGCATGCGAGGGTCATGCTGCTGCCAAGCCCCACAAAGTCTACCTCCAGAGCCATAGCAGGACTGAACGTTCCTCAGCCAACAGTACGGAAAATCCTTCATAAGCGGCTAAGAGTGAAGCTACACAAATTGCAAATCCTGCACGCCATAAGTTGCAACGCGCGGCGACAAATTGCGCCGTCTGCGGTTCTCCATTGATATATCGCACCATCTTGAAAACAACGAATTCTCAAAAACATTAAGCTTCACTGACAAAGCAACTCTTCATATTTTGAGAAAGATCAACTGACACAACACACGTGTATGGAGGAGAGAGAATCTAGACTAAACTGTCGAACACGTCCGAGATTCCAAAAAAAGTTGTCGTGTTCCGTATCGTGTCCAACAATATAGTGTAGGGGCGCTACTTCTTCACTGATAGAGCTGCGAATGGTATCACCTATCTCAACATGCTGCATTATGGCTCGTGTCACCGCTTGAAACTTATTGAAGAGATTTCACCTATCAACAAAATGGCGCTGGTCCACATTTCCACTATTGTGTTCGAGATCACATGTAAGGACGTTGCCACGTCGCCGGATAGGCTGTGTTTCGGCTGCTGACCTGAAGCTACTAGAGTCGCAGCCGGACTTGGTGCTTTGCGATTTTTGCTTGTGGGGTACAGAAAGGATAGCATTTACTCCTGCGCCTGACAGGCGCGTATAGAACAACACCGACTGGGGTTCTGCTGAAGATACTAGGCTCGCTACCTCTAGTCCTAGCAGTAAGAAAAAGAAGTGCGCCACATTGGCTCAAAAAGCGCGCATATGATAAGGTGAAGGAGATACTGGACATAAGAGCCGTATCGAATAAGGAAATAAAGACATGTATTGATAGAGAATGGCAAGAAATCTGGGACAGGGCAGAAACAGGGAGGAGAACCTTTCAGCTCCTTCCTGACATAAAAGAAAGATCAAGACTGACTTACTATCTTCCGGCCAACGGTCCATATCCTAGGTACCTACTAAAAATAAGACAACGCACCACAGACACTTGTGAATTTGGAGCAATCGACACCCCATATCACATTATCTAGGAATGTGCCGTTAGACAAGATGTTATATACCGTGACAGGAAGGCATTTGGTAATTCAAAAGTCTGTAATGTAATAAGGAATGAGGATCTGTAGCATAAGCTGACCTCTCTTACAGCTGAGATATCAGCTTATCAATTGCAAGCCGACATGGTTGAGAGATAACCAAGAAGACGCCGTACGTCATTATAATCCACCTACAACAACCTCCTGGAAGCATTGAGATGAGCATCAGGAAAGACCAGGGAGGATTTTCTGAGACCCTGACAGCCATCTCCCAACCTCTACACCTTTTTTGGCACAGTACTGCAGCCTCTCCGAATTCTGAGTTGCACCCCAGCGCGCCGAAGGCTAAGCATCCACACAAATGAGCAATCTAACTTGGTTTTCCTACCAAGTGGAGAAGCGTAGCGTTGCGAAGTGTAGTGTTGTTGATGATGATGATGGTGACGTTCGGTTTGTGGGGCACTCAACTGCGCTATTATCAGCGCCAGTACAAATTCCCAACCTGTGCTAAATCCAAACTCGCCACTTTCATGAATGAGGATAAAAGGATGAGGACAACACAAACACTGAGTCATCTCGAGGCAAGTGAAAATCCCTGACCACGCCGGGAATCGAACACGCAACCCCGTGCTCAGGAAACGAGAACGCTACCGCGAGACGACGAGCTACGGACGTGTACTGTTGTATAGTATTGTAGTCCAGAACTATAAATTACAAAAGTGGAATCTACCAAAGGTGCGTAGTGTAATAGACAAGTAGCTCGTACCTTTTGGATTCCAGATGAACAGATATGTGTGCGCCAGATGGCCGAAAGGTAGTATTCATTTTAGTTCATAATTTTTAATTTTATGTAGATGTTCAATGCAGATTCCCCCTCCCCCTTAAGCAGTATAAACCTTAATTATTACTAATATATTTGACATAATATTAAAATGTTATTTACTATATTCACTCCAATTCATGCGTTCATTTCGGTCTGTTTTATTTGTGCAGATAACAGATTAAAAGAAAATTGCAAATAAATAAATAGCATTTATGTCCAACCTCTACCACAGAAAGACTTGCGACTCCGCAACGTAGCACCTGGTTTCGCTGCCATCCTGATCCACGGGATCGGGGCAGGGGCAGAATTGGACCACCGGTTGGATGTGTGCCGTGTGGTGAAGTGTGGACACATAAACATTGTGAAAAAGCCTTGGAGAATTTGTCTTTACACACCGTATCGTTTGTTACGTTGCTCTTAATTATTTACCCGTACCGATTTTTTGAAATTTTTCGTAAACCGAATAATTAGCCTGCTTTCTTTCCGAATAATGTAGGATGACATACCCCGACCGAACTTGATGGTCCGCTATCGGCGGCCGCCAGCTCGTTTGTTACGGCGGAAGAATACATTGCGGCCGACCGGCGGAGCAGTAATTCGGTAAGCGCGGGCGCCTTATCGAACAGCGCAACACGTGTGCCGGCGTGCACGTGTTGCGCATGCGGGCGAAACCCGACCCCGGCGGCGGCGGCGGCGGCGGCAGCGGCCACCCCCGCCTCGGCCCAGGCAGGCAGGCGGGCGACAGCACGGGGCCCTCCTACCGGCCCGGCCAGCTGGCTACGCCCAGCGCCCTCCACTGATGCACAGTTTACGGCTCGCTGATGTACTCGTGGCAGTGGCCATGTTTCGCGCTAAATTTAGTCTATCTGCCGAGTACTCTGCCTCGAGATGCATTTGCCGGAACAGACGTGTCGACAGCTCGAGTCTTAAGATAACTGGGACGTGAGTCGATTGAGGGAGCTCCGTCACGGACCACGAAAGTATAACAGAGAGAAATTTCTAAGAGTCTTGTGAAATCTACTTCATGTTAAGCTTATGAGACTGTTCAACGAGTTGGTTAAATAAAAAAAAAATTGAAAAAAAGTTCAAATGTGTGTGAAATCTTGTGGGACTTAACTGCTAAGGTCATCAGTCCCTAAGCTTACACACTACTTAACCTAAAGTATCCTAAGGACAGACACACACACTCACGCTCGAGGGAGGACTCAAACCTCCGCCGGGACCAGCCCCACAGTCCACGACTGCAGCGCCATAGACCGCTCGGCTAATCCCGCGCGGCCGAGTTGGTTCCGAGTGAAATTAATTATGAAAGAAACATATTCTATTTACGTCACTTTCGCTATGCAGAACAAAGGATATCGTATTAGGACCCTTTACCGCTTCTTTAGTTCCTACTCTATCCGTAACACATCTTCCGTACATTATCTACATACACCGAAGAGCCAAAGAAACTGGTACACGTGCCTCATATCATGTAGGGCCCCCACGAGAACGCACACGTGTATAAAGACGTGACATTCACTCGACTAATGTTTGAAGTACTGCTGGAGAGAACTGACTCCGTCAATCCTGTAGAACTGTCCATAGATCCGTAAGAGCACGAGGGGGGTGGAGATCTCTTCTGAACAGCATCTTGCAAGGCGTCCCAGATATGCTCTGTAATTTTCAGGTCTTGGGAGTTTGGTGGCCAGCGGAAGTGTTTCAACTCAGAAGAGTGTTCCTGGAGCCACTCTGTAGTAATTCTGGACGTGTGGAGCGTCGCATTGTCCTGCTAGAATTGCCCAAATCCATCGCAATGCACAATGGACATGAATGGATAAGGGTGATCAGACAGGAAGCTTACGTGTCACCAGAATCGTATCTAGATTTATAAGGGGTCCCATATCACTCTGCACACGTCCCACGCCATTACAGAGAAGTCTCCACCAGGTTGAACAGTCCGCTACTGACACGCAGAGACCATGGAGGTTGTCTCCATACCCGTAGACGTAAATTCGCTCGAAACAATTTGGAACGAGACTCGTCCGACCAGGCAACATGTTTCCAGCCATCAACAGTTCAATGTCGGTGTTAATGGGCCCAGGCGAGGTATAAAGCGTTGCAACGTGCACCCATCAAGGGTACACGAGTAGGCCTTCGGCTCCGAAAGCCCATATCGATGATGTTTCGTTGAATGGTTCGCACGTTTACACTTGCTGACTGCCCAGCACTGAAAGCTGCAGCAATTTGCGGAGGAGTTGCACTTCTGTCACTCTGAACGATTCTCTTCAGTCGTTGTTAGTCCCGTTCTTGCCGGACCTTTTCCGGCCTCAGCGATGTCGGAGATTTCATGTTTTACCAGGTGCCTAATATTCAGGATATACTCGTGTAATGGTCATACGGGAAAATCCCAACTTCATCTCTACCTCGGGGATGCTGTGTCCCGTCGCTCGTGCGCCGACTATAACACCACGTTCAGACTCACTTAAATCTTGATAACCTGCTATTGTAGCAGCAGTAACCGATCTAACACCTGCGCCAATCACTTGTTTTATATATGCGTTGCCGACCGTAGCTTCGTATTGTGCCGGTTTATATATCTCTGTATTTTAAAACGCATTCCTGTGCCAATTTCTTTGGCGTATCAATGCATATCACACAATAATCCTGCAACAATTATATCACTGTACGGCACATAGATATGACGTTATAAGCGTTGAGATAAGTGAAAACTAGCTTTTGTTCAAATTTGACCACAAATTACCCAGACTACATTCGTTCTGTATTTTATAATGAGAACACTTAGAGAAATCCAATAAACTTTAAGCATAATTTCAATACATTTCCAAACTATTTCTCGCTTGCATTCTTAACTTCGAACACTCAACACATTGACTCATCTGTAAAGTAATCAGATGTTTTATGCACGGAGCTCGGTTCTTTAAGGAATCGGGAATTAACTGGTTCACTGTAAAAGTGGAAAATGGTGTACCTCACCTGCCTGTGAATTTAAATTTAATTTTATATGCCTTCGCTTACAACAGTATACTCTTATTTATGTACCAAAACAAATATGGTTAATCCGTAGCGTGGATCTGGCCTGAGTGTGGCTCACCTTCTGCTCTCGCAAGACAATGCGTTAAGCTATACGATTCGGTCGTTCTGAAGAATCCACTTGGTCAACAAAAATGTGCATTAACATTTATTGAAAACTGTTATGCATAAAGTACGGAAATCGAAACTGATTTCTTAGAACAATTACCTGATTTCCTGATAGGACGTAATGTCGACTGTGAGAGGGGAGTTAAGATACCGCCCTTAAAGGATATTTTGTACGAGTAATGAAGAGCAGCCTTTATTTTTATTTCCCAAAGACTGAAGAAACAAAAGCGTCTTTCCGTTGACACACAATGCCTTTATTTATGTGTCATAGTTCCATGTACGTAATTTGAGCTAATAGTCGTACTTGGAATTGCTGTAAAGAACAACACCTCTAACAATGAATAATAAATTTATTTCTTCTTAATTATCAGAGTGTACCTAGAAGACAACAAAGTTTACTGAATTCGATAGGCTATAACTTGCAGGATCAGTATGGCAGACGCAAAATGAAGTTTTAAGGAAGAACTAGTTAACAACGGTCGTAAGAATACAGTAAATGAATTGACAGGTAATATGAAACGATAAGGAAACAAGTATAATACAGAAAACCTAAATCGCTTCGACCAAATTTTTAAAAAAGACCTTTTACTTACAATAAATCATTATAATAAGTTGCCACCCGCGGTGGCCGAGCGGTTCTAGGCGCTACAGTCTGGAACCACGTGACCGATACGGTCGCAGGTTCGAATCCTGCTTCGGGCATGGATGTGTGTGATGTCCTTAGGTTGGTTAGGTTTAAGTAGTTCTAAGCTCTAGGGGACTGATGACCTCAGATGTTAAGTCCCATAGTGCTCATAGCCATTTTTGAACTGATGACCATAGATGTTAAGTCCCATAGTGCTTAGAGCCTTTTGTACCATTTTGAGGCTGGTCCCGGCGGAGGTTAGAGTCCTCCATCGGGCGTGGGTGTGTGTGTTTGTCCTTAGGATAGTTTAGGTTAAGTAGTGTGTAAGCTTAGGGACAGATGACCTTAGCAGTTAAGTCCCATAAGATTTCGTACACATCTGAACATCATCTAAAATAACGGGCTCTCTGAGAAGAAGGTGAATTTATAATATGTAAGTCGGTGGAGAAACGTAGAATTGGGAAGAAAAATAGGAGAAGAATGTATCGAACGTTCTTTTATGCCATTATCGGATACAATGCTAAAAGTTCTTAGATCAGTAACACGTGATAACTGCTAAGGCAGTGTACTACAGGTAAACCTGCACTTGACAATGGCCAAGTAGTACTCGGCTGAAAGCTCGCGGATTTTAAACCACTTGACGCTGCTGGAAGCTGGAGAGAATTTTATCCTTGTGATTTCGTTCCCCTCAGGATTACAGTGCCCAGCGACGGCTCCGGTCGCAGGTTCGAATCCTTCCTCAGGCGTAGATGTGTGTGATGTCCTCAGGTTAGTTAGGTTTAATTAGTTCTAAGTTCTAGGCGGCTGATGATCTCAGAAGTTAAGTCGCACAGTGCCCAGAGCCATTTGATTCCAGTGCTTCGATTCTACGACGTAATCGTAACCAATGGATTACAATGTAAACAGGAAAAGAGGAGACAAACAAGTAAAAGACAGATTCGTGGTAGCGCACAGCAGCCGATGTCGTGGACTGCGGCTTTTGGCAGCGCCGTGCGGCGACGGCAGGATGCGGCGTCTTCCCGCGGGAGCCGTGACACAGGCCAGCAGCCTGCAGAGCGCCACCTGCGGGAACTCCTCCACATCCGCCCCGCTCTCCCAGGGATCTCCTGCCGGCCCACTTTTAAAGTGGCGTCGGGGCGCGCGCACCGCACAAGCAACACCGACAGTTGTCGGCTCCTACTACAGTACAGAACTCGAAAGCTGCGTCACGTAACTGCACGAGCGACTCTTTGTCCATCATGCAGTGAACTTTTGTATATTCCCACTATCATAGAATTTTTTAATAAGGCTTTCTAAAACAGGATAATATTCAAGGGAAAGTAGTAAGGCTATTGATAAATCGGCGATTTAGAAAAGATTGCAGTATGGTGTGGCAGGTGGCAGTTGACGCTAAATAACGAAAAGTGTGAGGTGATCCACAAGAGTTCCAAAACAAGTCCGTTGGAATTCGATTACTCGATAAATAGTATAATTCTCAAGGCTGTCAATTCAACTAAGTACCTGGGTGTTAAAATTACGAACAACTTCAGTTGGAAAGACCACATAGATAATATTGCGGGGAAGGCGAGCCAAAGGTTCCGTTTCATTGGCAGGACACTTAGAAGATGCAACAAGTCCACTAAAGAGACAGCTTACACTACACTCGTTCGTCCTCTGTAGAATATTGCTGCACGGTGTGGGATCCTTACCAGGAGGTATTGACGGAGGACATCGAGAGGGCGCAAAAAAGGGCAGCTCGTGTTGTATTGTCACGTGATAGGGGAGAGAGAATGTGGCAGATACGCTACATGAGTTGGGATGGAAGTCGCTAAAGCAAAGACGTTTTTCGTCGCGGCGAGATCTATTTACGAAATTTCAGTCACCAACTTTCTCTTCCGAATGCGAAAATATTTTGTTGAGCCCAACATACATAGGTAGGAATGATCATCAAAATAAAATAAGAGAAATCAGAGCTCGAACAGAAAGGTTGAGGTGTTCGTTTTTCCCGCTCGCTGTTCGGGAGTGGAATGGTAGGAGAGATAGTATGCTTGTGGTTCGATGAACCCTCTCCAAGCAGTTAAATGTGAATTGCAGAGTAATCATGTAGATGTAGATGTAGTAGTAGATACGCATGGTGTAGCTTGCCCTGCTTAACATCTTCCAAAACGCCGCAAATAAAAACGGGACTCTTCCGGGGCTTATACCTCGGGTTCTATTGCTGATAGAAAGGTTGGGTCAAGCATTTTGGATAGCTCTTGGGCTATGGACCATTTGAATACCCGACAGAACCAGCCCTCAGTCTTTCCTACAGTACAGGGTCGCAATTTGTATGTTGCACATTTTCTTCTCCTTATGCTTATGAAGCAAATCAGTTGGTTTCATTTAGCATCTGAAGTGCTCTACCGTGGGTCCTAAGGAGATTATGTAGGCACCAGTAGCTCATGCGCGGTTCCTTAGAAAACAGCAAAACTCGTTTTTCTGACTACTTTTTCGTACCAAAAACTGAGAAGCAGATTTCAAGACGGCTAAGCACAGAAAATGGCTGAAATTTTTACGATGTATTGATATGATCCCGATCTCGAACAATCCTGAAATTTTCTTAATATTTTTATCCGCTTCCAAGTGTCAGAGATTCAAAGTTACCCCAGTCGTACATGAAAATGCACACGTAAGATCCGATGTGATGGGAAAACATAGTTTAAGCGGCGACGTAGCAGGGACCAGAACGGTTCTGGAACTCCGTATTGTAGTACTGAGACACATGCAAAATTTTGAGCAAGTAAAATCCGATCTGAGATGCGAAATTACATGGTTTCCTGTTACTTCAACTTCATACAAGCAAACTATCAAATTTTTACTCGCCGATAAAGGGCTATTCATATGAGTGACATGCCTTGCGGTGGCAGGGAAAAGGAATAGCGAAAAAATGCTTCTATGGGAGCACAAAAAGGCGAATATGCTACACTTTATTAAAAGATACTGACTGAAAACGGTCTCATCTACCTTTCTCAGCACCTTTGAAAATATTGGCATGAGAACATATTCGCGCTATTTTATGCTGAGAGCTGACAAGACAATGGCAATGGGGAAGGTCGGATAGGTAATAAATAGAAGAAGATAGTAGAACACGGTTGTGATTTAAAAAAAGCGAGGGAGACAATGACAGCGTAAGAGAAAGACAGAGATACACAGGCAGCAGAACGTAGTTGGCAGTGACAGAAGAGTGCAATGAAAAGGTTGAGCTGACAGTGCGAGTGGAAGAGGAATAAAGAGATGTGGGAAACAGCAGCAGTAATAAGGAGCGAATGAGTTGGCAGCAGTAAAAGGAGAGCAAGAGGGAGACAGTAACAGTGAGGCGAGATAATAGTAGCAGGACAGAAAGAAGGAGACTGTGGCTGTGAGACAAGAGACAGTGACAGTTACACAAAGAGATAACGACAATGAGTTGGGCTGAACGAGTGAATGAGTATGGGCAAGTGGGAGTGGACTGGTATGAACGACTGAGTGGGTGTGAGCGAGTTACAGTTTGGGGATGAGTTACACGTTCATAACAGGGCGAATGTGTTCGCATGCCAAAATTTTTGGAAAAATCTTTAAACGTGGAATGGAAGATAGAATGAGTCAGGCGGTACCCCACTTTTCAGTCAGAGTAGTCAGAGTCTTGTAATAAACAGGATCACATTCGCTTTTTTCTGTGGTTCGATGACAGCATTTTTCCGCTGGCCTTAGTGCGCTAGCTTGTGAGACGTGGAGGTGGACCAGATCCAGATCGAATCTACACAGTGTACTGACCTACATGGATGTGGCATTTATGTGCTTTTCCACACTTATTTAGGGAAAATCTGAACTGATCCCAAACAAGCGCCTCAGAAACTAAGATACACAAACAGTTAGAATACGATAACACACAAAACAAAGTTTACACGATTCACAGACAGATGGCGCTCATGAATAACCTCCCACAGGTTAAATGCGACCGTCAGGAAGTGTACTCGGCCACAAAGTTAAAGAGAAAAGAAATTTTTTCAAATCATGAAAGCAGATCCTGTACGTGAAGGAAAATTGTAGAGCAAATAGTGTATTTAACTGCAAATTACTAAATCCTTGTAAAATTTACGAATGCATTTGGTACCGATTCGGGATTCTTCCAGTGCTGGTATTGTCAGTGTAGGGTGTAGAACAGGAGTTTTGTACTTATTTCATATGCGACATACCATTGGAGACCCTATAATTGCAATTAACTACTACATAAACTATAAATTATGACAATTTTTTAGGATGTGGTGCCACACAGCTGTTATACTTTTGCATTTGAAAAACGTCATATTACAACCTTGACCTGCTGCCAAAATACTTTATTTACACAACCATTTTCAGTCGTCTGACCATCATCAGGTCACACATACAAGTATTCACAACATCATGTTAGGTGAAATATAAAGTCGTTATATTCATGTGATATAAACCATGATTTATACTGTTATCATATCGTATGATAAATATGTCGTCAGTCTATAAAAACTGTGCTGTGTGGTGTCAGTCTGTTCAGAGTGTTGACGCCGATTACTCTTTTAACATGAATGAGTACACTGCCGAGCACAGCTTTTACAAACTGATGACGTATTTCATATTGCTGTATGATAACAGTGTAAAAATCATGGTTTCGTCACCTGAAGGTAACGATTTAATACTTCGCCTGACATGACGCTGTGAATACTTGTATGTCAGATACTGAAACTGGTTCTGTAAATACAATATTTCACCAGCAGCTGAAGGCGGTAGTACGACATTTTTCAAATATAAATGATTAATTCCTTTGAATTGTAGTAAAATTTACTATGATATAGTGACAATAAACCATTTCCCCCTTACAGCGTTATAATTTTAAAAAAAAGATGAATATTGTATTTTATGTGACAAAGAGTATACACCCAGATGAAAACTTGAACCAATTCAAAACTGTATGCGAAGTGTTCCCAGAAATTACAACAATATAATTTTAAAGAACATGCACATAGAACTTTCATCAAGATGTAGTTATGATTCTTGTGTACGGAAGAGAATTTGGAGGTGAAAAGAAAAAAAACGGAAAAGACTGGAAACAGTGATATAAATCAACATTTTAAAAACGAGAATGTTTGGATCGAAAAGAAATTTTTACATGAGAAAAAAACCGAAAATGAAAGAGTTTCTTGGGGAAAAAGAGATAATTAGACGTTCAGCTGAGATGGTTATACAGATACTGTATCAACTGGTAAGAGACATACATCAAAAGGATAGAAGACTGTGCAGAAGGAAACAGCGAAACGAACTTTACAGTACCCTTATCCTTTAAGAGGAGGATACATCATCTGGGGTATAAACATAGATATTTGGGAAATACACTCAGTTCTACTTCTTCAAGACACAAATGTAATAAAGTAATAGCGCTCCTGCTAAGATTTAGCACTCGTCAACAACAGGACGCTTTGCAATTACGGTCTACGATTGAAACCGGGAGACATATAAGTTTATAATAAAAGAGCTGATGGTTGATGATCGTTTCAGCCAATGACACAATCACGATGTGACTGCGGATATGGAACAATATGGAAAATATCTCCACCGTCTATCTAAACCCTTCGGCGAGCCCCTTGAACGGATTTTGGGTGTTTCTAGAAGGCCAATCAACAAACGCATGAGTCATCAATCAGTCCGAATAGTTGTCATCAGTTTGAGTCACTGAAACTATCAGTTTACACACTTATCGAAAACTACAGATCTCAATAATTCTCCAAGTTTCTCATTTATTGCGGTAGTTTTCGGCATTAGATGTATGTACCTTTACCTGCACTTCGTCGAGGTAACGTTGTTACATGAAACAGAGGGACTGACATCAATCTGAAAGAGATGATGAGTGATGAAAGAAATAGCTCGACATCTTGTTGAATAAATAAGTAATAAAAAAAGAAAAAGCTGTCCATGAGGTTCCGCGGGGAAGGAGGGGGGCTGAGGGAGAGAGGTAGGTTGTTTCTAAGAATCATTTTGCACGTTGCACCTCTTATAGAGTAGGAGCCACGATACGCGTTTCTGCGGCAGTCTTTTGATATGAGTCCATTCTTTATCGACAGATTTCGTAACGAATCATCACCTAGAAGTGGCACTACATGGACTGATGGTGTTCTGTTTGATACAATTGATCTCCTTCTACCTGTCGTCCATAATTCTCTAACGTTCTGTCTCAAGTGAGCTATAATTTTTTTCTGAGTCACTTTCTTAAGTGAATGTGGAAATTATCTCTTCATTATACTGACAATTTCAAATGATTCAGTCATCCACATCCGTTTTCCTGGAAGCTCATGTGTCACTGATTATGTAAACTTGTAAGGCAAAAAGCAATAAAGCAGCTTCAACGCCTGTGAAAACAGTAAAGATTAAGCATTTCCCACGAAACAGAAACCGACATTGATGCATTTGCTACCTAAACAGCGTCAGTTACAGGCTGTGTAGCGTTAACCAGGCGGCTCACAAATAGGCCTCACGTGTTTCTACTGCCTGATATAATGAAGATTCTGGAAACATTTTGTCACTACGGATCTCGAAATAATAACCAAACCCCAATGAAAGATATTAGTGAGGATCCTGTGGTGCGCTAACAGCGTAATGTACATCTTGAGTGCTCTTCGTAAATTCAGTGACAGGTAAATTTCATGATACTCGCACAAAGCGCGTTCAGCAGCGGCAGTTTGTAGCGGGCGGGTGCGGATACTGACGTATAATTTGTGTTCTTAACCTAGAGAAGTGCCCCTGATTCCTGTCAAGCAGCTCGGTTTATGACAGGCGCCATCACAGGCGCGGCCCGTCGTACCAGACCGCCTCACTCAATTGGCCTTTGACAAGTGTTTACAGAGCAGCCGGCCAGAGGAGCAAACATCCTTCGGCAGGAGAATAAAAAGGCTTCACATATCACGGCAACGAGCACGTTTCGTTTTGATTCTGACCTCTGACACGGACTGTTCTGTGACGACGTCGGCACACAGTTCTAGAGAAGAATAAAGATTGCTTCAAATTCAGAGGGAGACTCGCCAGAGGCGCATACACCGAACGGGTCGCCGATTTCGCTGGCTGGCTCTGAGCACTATGGGACTTAACGTCTGAGTCCCCTAGACTCAGAACTACTTTAACCTAACTAACCTAAGGACATCACACATATCCATGCCAGAGGCAGGATTCGAACCAGCGACCGTAGCAGCAGCGCGGTTCCGGACTGAAGCACCTAGAACTGCTCGGCCACAACGGCCGGCCCTATTTCGCTGGTACGAGAGGGTCAGCCATGGAGCTACGGCGTTAACTCAACCAGAGACTAGCAGTCCGCACGCTCTTTCTTCTTTCTAATATCCAAGCAAATAATTTTATCGCTACAATAAGGCATCTTACTTCAGATAGAATTATAATCAATGTTGTATGCCTTTAAGGAGGTATAATCGAAATATTATAAGAAATCATCACGAAATGAACATTTATTTATCGATACATTCACGCACGTATCGCACATTCAGCAAATTTTATTCAAAGTAGGTAAAGGCCGCTATAACTTCACTGCAATAAGTACATGAATGTATCAATAAATGAGTGATCATTTAAATGCTATTCCTTATTTTATAAGTCTATTGATTATACCACGCCATGAACGGATCACAAAGATTATAATTATTGTTGTTGTTCATATCTAACAAAGCATGACTCAGTTTAGCGATTCAGGTGTTTGATCGAAAGATAGAAAGATAAAATCAAAATGATGGAACTTTAGCCCATTACGCTCAGACTTATAGAAAAGTATACATGGCTCAGTTATAGTCAGTTGACGTACATATCGGCATACTCAAGGAACAACCGCTTGGAAAATTTCGTTACTTTTGCTTAATTCGCAGGATGGACCCTTGATAAAGAAATACTGAATAGCAGGGGAAAACATAGTCGTTTTTCTATCTGTAGTTTGGGGGTCATGATCGTTTGGTTTTCACAGCAGCTGAGTTTTAACACAAATTTATAAGAATTTGAGTCCGCCCATAACAAGGAATCTCTTCACTGTCCAAATGTGTTTCGGCGTTTATGTACTAACATCGGCAAGTACTTCTATTCAGGTAGTTTTCTCTTGGTTTCTCCCTCCTTCTACATGCTCATCTGTTCCAGAAAAGGCACATAAACACGGTACATACTGTATATTCATTGAACAACGCTCGCAACTTAAGTCGTTGAACCTCACAAAGTAATAAGGCGAACTGCATTTCCTTCAAATACTTTCGGATTTAGCCGTAATAGACCAACAATCAGCTAAATTTTATTAAGTGAAAGACTGTTTGTCACTGATTCCGATTATTTACACAACGTCAATGATTCGTTTTAGAATACACTTCTTCATTAGATGTATCGGGAAAACCAAGCACATCTATATCAATCCTATGCAATAGTTCGATGAACGGATAACTGTTAACCAGCTGTATCCTGACACACAAGTTTGCACGTAAGTGAAATCGCGTAAAACGATGCTAAGATCTCCTTTTTCTTTTCTGAACTGGATCTTGCCGAGCGCAGTGGTACGTTCCATGATCAGTTTTGGTTCTGAATGTATTGTACAAGGGGCGTTCAGTAAGTAATGCAACATATTTTTCTCTGAAAGCAAGTTGGTTTTATTTATGACTGCAATATGCCATATTATTCCCCACTCTGTTGGCTAAGAAACCCTAACGTCCAATATAATCTCTGTTCAGGGCGGCTGCATTACTCCACTTTACTGGGTGGGCTTGTCCGAGGGGCGTTTGAAAAGTCTGTGCAAAAATAAAAACTACTTATGTGTTTCGGGTAAACATTTTCTATTCTTCGACATAGTCTCGTTTTAGGCTTATACACTTCGTCCATTGCTGTTCTAATTTGTTGATCCCTTCCAAATAACAGGAATTGTCCAAGTCTGCAAAATAGCTATTAGTTGCTGCAATCACCTCCTTGTTTGAATAAAATCTCGGTCCTACCAACCATTTCTTCAAACTGGGGAACAAATAGTAGTCCGAGGGCGCCAAGTCTGGAGAATAGGGGAATGTGAATCCTATTTCTATTAATTTTTCCAGCACAACTGCTGAGGTGTCCTGGTGCATTGTCGGGATGGAAAAGGACTTTTTTGTGGTGCAATCGCCGGCGTTTTTGTTGCAACTCCTTTTTAAAACGGCCCAATAACGATGCAACTGTAATAGTCGATGAGGATTATCCCTTGCGAATCCCAAAAGACAGTCGCCATAACCTTTCCGGCAGAAGGAATGGTCTTCGCCTTTTTTGGTGCAGATTCTTCCTTGGTAACCCATTGTTTAGATTGTTGTTTGGTCTCAGGAGTAAATTAATGTATCCACGTTTCATCTACAGTGACGAAACGATGCTTAAAGTCCTGTTAATTCTTCCTGAACAGCTTCAAACAATCCTTGCAACACTTCACATGATTCCGTTTTTGGTCAAGCGTGAGCAATCGCGGAACCCATCTTGCAGATAGCTTTCTCATGTCCAAATGTTTGCGCAATATATTATGTACCCGTCCATGCGAGATGCCCACAGCACTAGCAGTTTCACTCACCTTAACTCCTCTGTCATCCATCAGCGTATCATGGATTTTATCAATGATTTCTGGAGTCGTAACCTCCACAGGGCGTCCAGAACATTCAGCATCACTTGTGCCCATATGGCCACTCCGAAAATTTTGAAAAAAATTAACTGTTCTAATCCAAGGTGCAGAGTCACCGTAATGTTAATCGAGCTTCTCTTTAGCCTCCTGAGGCGTTTTGTCTTACATAAAGTAATGTTTAATCACCACACGAAATTCTTTTTCGTCCATTTTTTGACAATAACTCGACTTCCTTGATTCACACGAATGACGAACACGATGAAATAGACCAATATGGGTGAAACTAGGTGTGCGTTCTTTACAAAGATGCTGGCCATTGTGGCCGAGTGGTTCTAGGCGCTTCAGTCTGGAACCGCGCGACCGCTACGGTCGCAGTTTCGAATCCTGCCTTGGGCATGGATGTGTGTGATGTCCTTAGGTTAGTTAGGTTTACGTAGTTCTAAGTTCTAGGGGCTGATGACCTCAGGTGTTAAGTCCCGTAGTGCTCAGAGCCATTTGAACCATTTTTTTCCAAAGTGATACTAACTAAACATGACCTCGATACTCGCCGGTGGTGCCATCTGTCGGACTTTGCACGGACTTTTCAAACGCCCCTCGTATGCCGGCATGGTGCCACTCTACTGGCCGACGTCGAAGCCAACGTTGTGCTGCATCAGTAACCTCTACATCAATCACGTACTGCTTCCAGCGGAATGCATCCTTCACTGGGACAAATAGATGGAAGTCGGAAGGCGAGGCACGGTTCTTCGGAGTACCCAAACTGGAGGACGAATGTGTCAGCACTATCAACAGACATGCCCAATTGTGCAGCGAGGTGTTTGATTGTGATCTGCTGATCACCTCGAATGAGTGTGTCCGCACGTTCCAACTATGGGGGAGACATAGCTGTGTTCGGTCGGCCGGCACGCGGGAGGTACGACAGGTTTGCACGACATTGTTGCGATGATGACAGGCGCCTCGCTCAACGACTCGCCGTGCTTTTGTTCACTGCCAGGTTTTCGTAGGCATTCTGCAAGCGCCTACGAACATACGGAATGCTGTAGTTTTCCGACAAAGGAAACTCAATGAGATCTCCCTGACTGGAAAGCATCTCCGTTACAGACGCCATTTTGAAGGTTGCGTACAGCGATACCACCTATCGCAACTTCATGAAACTATGTAGGGGCTGAAGCGGGAATATTCCGCGATGTCCCACAATGATTTCCGCTTTCTTTTTGCGGCCAAAATTGGCCGAGAAACAAATGTGTTGCACTACTTATTGAATGCCCCACGCGTGCTGTGTAAATAGTCTAGATCAATAAAGTGCAGCCTGAAGAAATCACCAATATTTCTCATAATAAAATACACTGCCGCGGCGTAGTACAAGGTGCCGTCCCCATCAACGATGTAGCGATTGCAATCAGTTGACTGTACGTTGTTCGGCGAAACAATTTTAACTCATCTGCAAGGCGTCCTACGACGTAAAGAACATGTGTATGGCGATGAGTGGTCTGCACGGATCTCGCGCCGTCACGCGTTGACCCGCGGCTTGCAGGAATCGAGTCCAGACGCCGACGCGGCGCAGCCGTCGCGTTAGGGCGGCGGGGCGTCGCGGCAGAGTGGGCGCGCCCCTCGGGTGGCCGTATCGACGCCGCCCGCCATTGGGCGACCCCGACCCGTTTGGCGGCGGCGGGCACCGCATTGGCTGTTCCCACGGTACACCCCAGCCTGCTCATTGCGCTGCGCCGACACCCCTGCAAAGCCGCATCTGCCGCTCTGTCGGCGAAGCCCTCTGATGCCGCACGCAGATAGGCATTCAGCGTGACCAAGTATCCGCGCAAAACTCGTGTTCAAAGCTCACCCTCTGGGCTCACCTCTACTTGTAGCACCAGCGGTATCCTGTTACAAATAAGCTTCGTAGTTTCCGCTTTCGGGAACCGTATGTTTAAATCTCTTTCCCAGCCTCCAAATTCAGGATCTTTCGGGTTCTTTCAGTCATTACTGGCGAAGGAGAATAAAGGAGTACCCTGTGCGCAAAAAGAAAAATATTCGCAGACAAAATTCGCATCTTGCCCCGACAGGCAGACAGACGGATCAATCCAATATCAGACTGAGAAAAAAAAGAGCTCCACACAACTTGTAACGGATAGAGACTAGTAACTAGTGTACTCGGACGCATTTGTAGTGAAACCTCACGCCATCTGTTGTGAAAATAATAGAAGGGTACATCCATAATACCTTGAGCGCAAAATTGGGGCAGGGTTGCGGTGGGGGGGGGGGGGGGGGGGGACGGACGAAGGATCCGGCAAAATCTCATTTACAGGGAACGGGGGGCAGTGCAAGTCTCGCGTCACCTTGTAAGTAGGCTGTTTAGGTTTTTATATTGGTAACACCACGTAGCGCTCTGTATGAAAATCACCGGCTGTGCTGTGTGCAGTCTGTGGCTGGTTGGCATTGTTGTAATATTCGCTATTGTAGTGTTGGGCAGTTGGATGTGAAGAGCGCGTAGCGTTGGGCAGTTGGAGGTGAGCCGCCAGCAGTGGTGGATGTGGGGAGTGAGATGGCCGAGTTTTGAGAGCGGATGATCTGGACGTGAGTCCATCAGAGACAGTAAATTTGTAAGACTGGATGTCATGAACTGAACACTATTAAGGTAAATACACTGTTTGTTCTCTATCAAAATATTTCATTTGTTAACTATGCCTTTCAGCAATTAGTGCCTTCAGTAGTTGGAATCTTTTATTTAGATGGCAGTATTGGCACTCGCTGTATTGCGGTAGTTCGAGTAACGAAGATTTTTGTGAGGTAAGTGATTCATGAAAGGTATAGGTTATTGTTAGCCACGGCCATTCTTTTGTAGGGATTATTGAAAGTCAGATTGCGTTGCACAAAAAGTATTGTGTGTCGGTTTAGTGATGATCAGAATATGTAAAGAGAGAAATGTCGGAGTACGTTCAGTTTTGTCATCTGTTTGAAAATCAAATAACGTAAGGAGTTTATCAGCACAATCATTCATAAATTTTTCTAAGAGGACGTTCCAACCTTTTAATTCAGAGAATACACATAACTGTAGCAGATAGCATGTTGTTTCATACAATTAATCCCGAGCATAGACAAATTAAACTGCCGACCAATCTATAGTCTCTCTGAAGCTACACGTATGCATGCCTCGAAAACTCCGATTTGAAACAAAAGCGTAACAAATGTGAAATTTCCCTGGTGGAGTTCTCTGCCCCGCATGTCGAAACTACTGCGTATCAGTCGGTACGTTATTCGTGACATACCGCAAGGCATACGAAGCCAATGTTATCGTGTTCAACATGAAGTTGTATCAAAACTTTCATAATGCGTAAGTTAAGCTGTATCCAGACTAGTCGAAACACATGTATGAGCAAGAAGTTAATCGTTTGTAGAAGAAATATAAGCTGAAGTTCACCATCAACGATTCTCTTCATGATTTTATGAATCAAGGGATTGAAAGATACGTAATCATACGGTTCAAAGGAAAGTGCAAATAATGTTGCATTTCATCTGCAAAGTAAGTACAGGTTCAATGACTTTTAATCTGTTAACATATCAATAAAATGTCAATTTTGTAAAGATCCATCAAAACAGTTAATACTATTTCCGCAGAGTCATTTTGTCCGTATGTCTCTCTCTGTCTGTCTGTTTGTCCTTCCGTCCGAATGTTGCTCAATGTTGGTCTGTTCAGTAGCGCGTTAAAAACACTGTTTAATAAACTTTGCAAATAAAAAACATGGTTTCATTAATGTATTTTATTCATTGTTTAATATAAATAACAAAATTATTTTTACGTAGTTTTACCCGACTACGCGGCTGCGGGGTAAACTTCCCGTGACGGGGAGGGGGGACGGTCACATTTCACCAAGGGGACAGAGGGTCTAAATTTTAAACAAAACTCCTCACGTAATTAATGGACGTCTCCTAAGCTCCGTTACACACCGCCACTCTTCTAAGATGATGGATAAACTGTTGAATGCAAAGGAGTTTCATTAAGCACACCACAGGCAATGGTTTTCGCCATCCACGTCCTACTGTGCCTCTATGAAATTATTACTAACAACCTTCTGGCTCCTCAATGGTCCTTACTGCTCCTTACTGAATTCGGAAGCTTGCGCTGTTGCGAAGAAAACGTCTATCGACACCTCGAGAGGGCGAAACAACGATAGTGAGAAGACCATCCACACTTACGAAACGATATTCAACTACGAATATTTAGTACGAGTTATTGAGTGTTAAAAGTTGCTTGTAAGTAAGTTACAGGTTCTTTTCGATGTATGTTTTTCTTCGTTAACAGCACCTGTACTAGTGCGTTTAGTAATTTTAGTCTCGAGTGTGGTATCATACCCAAATGTAGAGTAGACGATGAGCTGTACAGAATAGAACAGAACAAGAAAATAGAAACTTTCGAAATTTTGTTTCACGTAAGGACGCTGAAAATTAGATGGAAAGGTTAGATTACCAATTAAGTGCAATCGAACCTAAACGAATAGGAAAGAGCTTTGTGGCAAAACCAGACTCAAGGAATGAATAAATTGACAGGACACATGCTGATCCCTGAGCCATCAAGGCGGAGTTCATTTGGTAACGAAGGCAACTGGCAACTGTGTGTGTGTGGGGGGGGGGGGGGGGGAAGGTGGAGGGGTTGAAAGGGTGGAGATTACAGACAAGGCCAAGGTTTAAATAGATAGACCAATTTCAAATGAATATATGTTGCAAGTAGTTGTGTAGAAATTAATCAATTTGCAAAAGATACCGGCTTTGAGAGCTGAATAAGTCTTCAGAACGAACACGATGAAGGCAGCAACAACAATAGTGATTTCAAAAGACACAGCGGGGATAGAAAAGTTTAAAGAAGACCTGAGCATTTCCTCACGGATCTCTTACTGAGCTCACGTCACGGAGATCTCTGTCAACTGCAGTGCCTGACAGACAACTGTGCACCGTGAAAAGATCTATTGTTAACAAGAGGAGGACGTACTTGCAACGGGAGTTAGGGAACGTACCACTTCCTTCTACCCTTTCCCATATTTCGCGAAATTAGTAAGGCGATAAAATTAGGGAAATGCGAGGCCGTACGGCGGCTTACCGACAGTTGTTCTCCCGCGCCCCATTCGCGAAGTAAACAGAATTGGGGCAAATGATAGTCTAGTACCCTCTGCCACACGCTGCTAGGTTGTGTGAGAGGCGTAGATGTAGATGAGGAAGTTATCTAAAACAATGAGTGTCAAAAATGTCATTTGCTACTTAAAATAACAATAGATGACATCAGGCGGTTTCTGCATGTTTATCTGTTTCGGCATTTAGTCCTGTTTATTTTGACATGAAATTAATGTTTCGTCTAAGTCTGAGTGTTATTTTAGATGAAGCACACTAACATCTATTAGCAGCTACTTCTGCCATGTTTGCACAACACAATTCCAAGAAAATACCTCCTTCATCAAGCAATTTCCTTTAACAGTTCACAAATATTCAAGTCTGTACATATACTTCCCCTGGGCTACGTGTGATAGTGTCTCTCTGCTTTCTGACAGCTTCATAGGTAGACCAGAAATTCGAACACTAAAAGTCAGCATTCCGTAACATTAATATTTAAATGAAGGAACCTGGTGATAGACGTATAACTTTCCGAAACTGCAGTGAAAAAGTAAATCAAGCGGTTAATTACAGATTTTTGCGTAGTTCAAGTGATATATCGTAATCCTGGGTTTGTCTTCGTCTATTCTTCACGCATTACTCTTTCTGTTAGATGTAGTTTGCTCTCAATCGTCTTGCCGTCTCACTTCTAATGACATTAATCTGAGAATGGTATTTCTCTGAAGCGTATATCATACATGTTTCTCATATTACCTTTCTGCTTCTCACTTCAGTAAAAGGATGCGACTCGTTCTAATATTATGAAGTTTCGTTGATAGTCGGACAGAATAAAATCAGAAAGTCCTGTTACGAGATATCGTCTGTACATATTATAGAATTAAGTCCCCTGCAGCTCCGAGCGAAGCGCCGCATTGGTCAGCACGCTGGACTCGCTTCCGGGAGGACGACATTCCAAGTCCCCATCCGGTCGTCTCGACTGAAGTTTTCCGTGATTTCCTTAAATCTCTCCAGGCAAATGTCGTGATGGTTCCTTTGGAAGGGCGCGGCCTGTTAGCTTTTGCGAAACTGGAACAGTCCGAACTTGTACTCCGTCTCTAATGACCTCGATGTCGCCGAGACACTAATCTTAACGCTCCTTCCTTCCACCCGTGCAGAGTTTGCGTGTGAAGACTAGTCTTAGGAACTACAGCAGAGATTTTCATACAGTTTTCATGGACGAGTAGGCTGATTCCCGAAAAAGCTATTTGTGTATAATTAATTACCGCTACGCCAGACAAGTCGTTAGGCTAGACATTTAGTGCTAACCTGGCAAAGTCGAAGTACGGAGCACGTTTCGTACAATTTTTGGCTGTCCAGTATAATCACATGACGCTTAATAGTTCTGGAAGGATTTCTCCAGTGTATTCCAAAATAAATTTAATGCAGAATATCGGCGGCGTTACAAAATAAAACACGGCTTTCTGTGGTCAAGTGCTGCAGAATGACGCAGCATCTTTATGAACCAAAGGTAATGTTGTCTGAACACCACAGTGCTTTATTTTGGCATTTCCTATTGGACCCTTGACTTAGCAAGCATCTAGTAGGAGGGAGACATCAAAGCAATTCAGAGGCGAGCTGCTACATTTGTCACCGGTAGGTTAGAACAACAAGCAGGTGTTACGGGGATGCTTTTGGAACTAAATTGGGAATCGTTGGAGGGAAGGCGATATTCTTTGAGAAACTATTGAGAAAATTTAGAGAATCGACATTTCAGGCCGACTGCGGAACGATTATACTGTAGCCAACGTACATTTCGCATAAGGGTAATGAAAATTAGAAAGGTATGGAACCACATAGATCGTTGTTTTCTCCTCTCTCTGTTTGCGAGTGAAACCGGAAAGGAAATGACTAGCAGTGGTACAGTATATCTTCCTGACATACCATACCCGACTTGCAGAGTGTGTATGTAGATATCGATATATAGGTGGCTGTAGCTATAATTTAACCACGGTGGAGCTCGACATTTTTCACATTACCGGATATTGCTAGATGAGAAATAATTGATATGCGACAGACACAAATCCTAGGACTGCCCATATGTCGAATACCAGACTCTCATATCCTTTGTCTTGCACTTAAATTCTAAGCCACCGAGCAGGTACTGCATTTACATGAGGAACGAGTAAGTTTTTCGTAGCCAGGTTATTGGTAAGCATCCTTACCTGTACATTACAAAAAGCTGCGCATAAAAATGGGATTTTCTGGTGTTCATACCCAGGGTTCTGTTGGTGATAGAAAGGTTGGGTCAAGTATTTTACATAGCCTTTGGAATGGGGATCAGTTGTATACCCAACAGAAGGATCGTCTTAGTGTCACTATCCTACAGTACAGGTCAAAGTATGAATATTACACATTTCCTACTGCTTGGGGAAATAGAGCAAATAGATTGTTTCCTTTTGCATTTAATGTCTTTTACGGTGCGTTTGATGTGACTTACGGAGGCACCACTACTTCATGGGCGGATCTTCGGAAAACCCCAAGAAAATTGTTTTTACTATATTTTCACCGTCACCAACGTACCACAATCGAGCCGACGCTTCCAAGACGGCTAAGGACAGATCGAATAACCTTGAAAATTTACTTCGTATTTTTATCCACTCCCTTGATAAACACGTTCAAATTTTCTCTTCTTGTACACGTAAAATACGGACGGAAAGTCCGGTGTAAGACCAAAACGGTATTTATAAAATAATGTAGCACGAAGAAATATGCTGTAGGGTGTTTCCGTCAACAACTGGGAACCCCATATTGCTGTAGTGAAGCAGATGCAAAATTTTTTCGAACGTAAAATCCGATCTGAGTTGTAAAATTAGTTTTATGCTATTTCAGTTTCGCAAAAGTAAACAATCTAAATTTTACTGGCCAATATATTCCCTATCAACTGAGTTACATACCTTACTGCACCGGGGAAAAGAAGGGAACTAGCGGAAAAATGCTGCTACCGGAGCAAAAAGAACGCCAATATCTTCCCGTAGATTTAAAGGACTCTGGGAAGTAGGGTATCAGCTGCTTCGTTCTACCTTCCTCGGTGCCTTTAAAAATTTTCCAAAAAATTTTTTCATGCGACTATATATAATCGCAGACTTTTTATACTTGGAGAGAAGGAGAGAATGGTAGCGAGAAGGAGATCGAAGAGTTATAAATACTGAAAGACAGTACACCATGGCTGCGGTATAGAAATAGAGAAGGAAACAATGCCAGTGTCACAGAAAAGGGGTAACATAATAGATAGTGAGAGATCAGCGCTAGGAAACGAGGGAAGGAAAAAGTAGTGGGGGAAGGTGGGGGTGGGAGAGGAGGAATATGACAATGACAACGAGGAAGAGAGAGACAGCGACAGTGAGAAGAAGGAAAATTGTGGTAAGTTCCTATGGGGCCAAACTGCTGAGGTCATCGGTCCCTAGGCTTACACACTACTTAATCTAACTTAAAGTAACTTACGCTAAGGACAACACACACACCCAAGCCCGCGGGAGGACTCCAACCGCCGACAGGGGGAGCCGCGCACAATGGGAAGAGGCAGCAACAGTAGGAAGGAAGGAATAAGATATCAGCAAAAAGAGAGAGCAAGAGGCAGAGAGTGACAGTGAGGTAAACCTGTACTAGGACAGAACGAAGGGAACTGTGGATGCGACACAGAAGACAATGACAGGGAGATACAAAGAGTTAATACAACGAGTTTGGGTGAGTGAGTGGGTGAGAAAGAGCAACAGGAAGTGTGCGGCTTACAGGGGTGAACTAGTATGTGTGAGTCGGTTACAGTTAGGGGAGCTTGTGGGAGTTTGAGGTGCATTACATGTTTAAAAATGCGCGAATGTGTTCGCATACAGAATTGTTGAAGGTCCTGTGGAAGGTAGAATGAGGCAGCTGGTACCCCGCGTTTCATTATTTGTGCTTCGATAGGAGCATTTCTCTGCTGGTAACCATTGTAGCAAAGCAATATGGCAGGAAAAGGCGTTAAGGTCTGTCTGCAGTAGCCACTTAGTTCAACTTCTGATAGAAGTATATGGCATGAAATTAAACATGATAAATACGAAGGATTCATTTGAAATATTGCACAGAAACTCTGTTGTATTAAGACTGCGAGTTTTGTATACCAAGGAGAGGATAAATCCGAGGAAAATCGACGAGAAAATTGCTTCGCTCTTAAGACCATCTCGCGCGAGAGACAGAAAAAGGAATAATGCGTAATTTCATTATTATGAATACACTAGAGATTGGAACACGGTTGCTGGTGAGCTCCAAAAGAAAACGTTCGTTTATTTACTGTAGCCGGTGGGAAATATGATTCCGAGAGGGGAGTTGTTGATGTATTTTTTCACGGTTTTCACAGCGGCTTTTTTGGCCCCGGGCGGGTCGGCTGGTGCTGCGCGGAGCGTCAAGAGGCCGCTAGAGCCGCCACGGTAGTTTTGGGAGGCGTTTTTTTGGCGCGGGGCTTTCATCCGGCCATCCGGCGCGGTGGCGTCTTCCACGTCCCCCAGCCTCCCCTTGTTTGTGAGCGGCTCGTCTCATTCAGTGCGCTGCGCCGGATCCCGCTTTTAGGCGCCGCTTACAATGTGCACAGTGTCATCTCCTCGACAGCGGCGGCGGTAATGTGTTCTGGATATGGACGCCGCGGCAGTCGTAAAAACTCTCCACCTGTCATCTCAGCAGTAGCGCTTCGCTGTCAACCGACACAGAGGGGATTCACAACTGTACCGAATTTAAGAATAATCGGGGAACGAATACACTTGCAGGACTAAATACACTGACAAAAATAATCGCAACACCAACCTTCTGATACACAACTACACTACTGGGCATTAAAATTGCTGCACCACGAAGATGACGCGCTACAGACGCGAAATTTAACCGACAGGAAGGAGATGCTGTGATATGCAAGTGATTAGCTTTTCAGAGGATTCACACAAGGTTGGGGCCAGTGGCGACACCTACAACGTGCTGACATGAGGAAAGTTTCCAACTGATTTCTCATTCACAAGCGACAGCTGACCGGCGTTGCCCGGTGAAACGTTGTTGTGATGCCTCGTGTAATGAGGATAAATGCGTAGCATCACGTTTCCCACTTTGATAAAGGTCGCATATAGCCTGTCGCGATTGCGGTTTATCGTATCGCGACATTGCTGCTCGTTGGTCGAGATCCAGTAACTGTTAGCAGAATATCGAATCGGTGGGTTCAGGAGGGTAATACGGAACGCCGTGCTGGATACCAATGGCCTCGTATCACTTGCAGTCGAGATGACAGGCATCTTATCCGCATGGCTGTAACGGATCGTGCAGCCACGTCTCGATCCCTGAGTAAACAGATGGGGACGCTTGCAAGACAACAACGATCTGCACGAACAGTTCGACGACGTTGCAGCAGCATGCACTATCAGCTAGAAGACCATGGCTGCGGTTACCCTTGACGCTGTATCACAGACAGGAGCGCCTGCAATGATGTGCTGAACGACGAACCTGGATGCACGAATGGCAGAACGTCATTTTTTCGGATGAATCCACGTTCTGTTTACAGCATCGTGATGCTCGCATCCGTGTTAGGCGTCATCGCGGTGAACGCACATTGGAAGCGTGTATTCGTCATCGCCATACTGGCGTATCACCTCGCATGATGGTATGGGGTGCCATTGGTTACATGTCTCGGTCACCTCTTGTTCGCAATGATGACATTTTTCAGATGTGTTACGACCCGTGGCTCTACCCTTCATTCGATCCCTGCGAAACCCTACATTTCAGCAGGATATTGCACGACCTATTGTTGCAGGTCCCGTACGGGCCTTTCTGGATACAGAAAATGTTCGACTGCTGCCTTGGCCAGCACGTTCTCCACATCTCTCACCAATTGAAAACGTCTGGTCAATGGGTGCCGAGCAACGATCTCGTCACAATACGCCAGTCACTTCTCTTTATGAACTGTCGTATCGTGTTGAAGCTGCATGGGCAGCTGTACCTGCACACGCCATCTAAGCTCTGTTTGGCTCAATGCCCAGGCGTACCAAGGCCGTTATTACCGCCAGAGGTGCTTGTTATGGGTACTGATTTCTCAGGATCTATGCACCCAAACTGCGTGAAAAGGTAATCGCATGTCAGGTCTAGTATGATATATTTGTCCAATGAATACCCCGTTTATCATCTGCATTTCTTCTTGGTGTAGCAATTTTAATGGGCAGTAGTGTAGCTCTTTACTCACAGGATGCGCTGAGTGCTAGTGACAAGGTATTTCGAATTGATTCCGTATTTCTAGATTTCCAGAAGGCTTTTGACACTGTACCTCACAAGCGGCTTGCAGACAAATTGCACGCTTGTGGAACATCGTATCAGTTACGTGACTGGATTAGCGATTTCCTATCAGAGAAGTCCCAATTCATAGTAATTGACGGGAAGTCATCGAGTAAAACAGAAGTGATATCTGGCGTTCCCCAAAGTAGTGTTATGAGCCCTCTGCTGTTCCTTATCTATATGGGTGATTTAGGAGACAATCTTAGAAGCCGTCTTAGGTTGTCTGCAGATCATTCTGTCGTTTATAGTCTAGTAAAGTCGTCAATAGATAAAAAAAATTGCAAAACGATTTTGAAATGGCATCTGTATAGTGCGAAAATTGGGAATTGACCCTAAATAATGAAAAGGGTTGGGTCATCCACATGAGTGCTGAAACAAATCCGTTAAACTTCGGTTATGTGATAAATCAGTGAAATATAAGCACCGTAAATTCAACTTAATACCTCGGCATTACAATTAAGAACTACTTAAATTGGAAAGAACCCCTAGAAAATGTTCTGGCAGAACACTTACAAGATGCAACAGATCTACTAAAGAGACTGACTTCACTATGCTTGTTCGTCTTCTTTTGGAATACTTCTGCGCGATGTGAGATCCTTAGGATTAACGGAGCACATCGAGAAATTTCGAAGAAGAGCACCACGTTTGGTATTATCGAGAAAAAGGGGAGAGTATGATACTCGCATGATAGAGGGTTTGGGGTGAACATTATTAAAACAAAGTTGTTTCTCGTTGCGGTGAAATCTTCTCACGAAATTTCAGTTACCAACTTTATCCTCCGAATGTGAAAATATTTTGTTGACGCCGACCTACATGCGGAGAAACGATCATCATAATAAAATAAGGGAAATCAGAGCCTGTTTTCGACGCTGGAAAAAAAAGAGAATTATTGTGAAGGTGGTTCGATGAACCCTCTGGCAGGCACTTATGTATGATTTGCAGAGTGTCCATGTAGATGTAGATGTAAATCTGAACTGGAACGTGGGTGTGTCTGTGAACACGTTAATTCCTGCAGTGGCCAGTTCCACGTTCCTCTTTGTCGAGTAACAGGTGGAGGACAGGAAGTAACTTAAAGGCTTTATGGATAGATCACACTTTTAATGATTATTAACCTCATAACACTACTTTACATGTGACACGATCCGTTAAACTGGTGCTCATCAAATTAAATGTTATTTACATTGGTAAGACTAGATGACAGAACGAAGATATAAACCCAGCTGCAAATGCGTGTCTATTACTTAAACGCTGCCCTGCATATTTCGATGACAGATCTGCGGTCTAGAACCGATTGGAAATTTCTAGTTTGCCAGACAAGTGGAAATGCTGATCACCAAAACAGCGTGCGAGATTACGGGTATTAATTCCAAACGTGTCCGCAGTGTCTTGTGGTGTGATGGTGTAAGAAACTGTTGATGGTGATCCGTCCGGCAGACGAGGGTGTTAATCCTGTCGGTCCCCTATCTGCTTTTAGAGGAGAGGAGGCTATGTGTCGGCATTGGGTTTCACCCTCTCCCTTCTGCCCATCTACTCCGGTAGTATCAACGTAAACACATCACTATGTCCTTCATGCACTCATGTCATTCGCCTACTCCCAACAGTAACACAACGCAGCAAACGAGTAATGTGAAATACGTGAAACCTATACGTCCCTGCATATGAAAATCATAAAGCAGTTCTCATGTCGACAGTCCCGTGCGAATCAAGTTTTGTTTCAGGCTTTCTCTATCCTTAGTTTTATAGGATGTAACCATTAATCCGAAAATATTAGCGGAACCGAAAAGTAATGTCGTGCCTTCGCATCTACTCGTACATCTACATCTACATGGATACTCTGCGAATCACATTTAAGCGCCTGGCTGAGGGTTCATCCAATCATCTTCACAATTCTATTATTTCAATGTCGTACAGCGCGCGGAAAGAACGAGCACCTATATCTTTCCGTACGAGCTCTGATTTCCCTTATTTTGTCGTTGTGATCGTTCCTCCCTATGTAGGTCGGTGTCAACAAAATATTTTCGCAATTGGAGGAGAAAGTTGGTGATTGGAATTTCGTGAAAAGATTCAGTAGCAACGAGAAACGCCTCTCTATAATTATTTCCAGCTCAAATCCTGTATCATTTCTGTGACACTCTCTCCCATATTTCGCGATAATACAAAACGTGCTGCCTTTCTTTGAACTTTTCCGATGTACTCCGCCAGTCCTATCTGGTAAGGATCCCACACGGCGCAGTTGTATTCTAAGAGAGGACGGACAAGCGTAGTGTAGGCAGTCTCTTTAGTAGGTCTGTTACATTTTCTAAGTGTCCTGCCAATAAAACGCAGTCTTTGGTTAGCCTCCCCCACAACATTTTCTACGTGTTCCTTCCAATTTAAGTTTTTCGTAATTGTAATACCTACATATTTAGTTGAATTTACGACTTTTACATTAGACTGATTTATCGTGTAACCGAAAATAAAGAGTTCCTTTTAGCACTCATGTGGATGACCTCATACTTTTCGTTATTTAGGGTCAACTGACACTTTTCGCACCATTCCGATATTTCTTCTAAATCGTTTTGCAGTTTGTCTTGATCTTCTGATGACTTCATAGTCGATAAACTACAGCGTCAGCTGCGAACAACCGAAGGCGGCTGCTCAGATTGTCTCTCAAATCGTTTATATACATAAGGAACAGCAAAGAGCCTATAACACTACCTTTAGGAACGCCAGAAATCACTTCTGTTTTGCTTGATGACTTTCCGTCAATTACTACGAACTGTAACGTCTCTGGCAGAAAATCACAAATCCAGTCACATAACTGAGACGATATTCCATAAGCACGCAATTTCACAACGAGCCGCTTGTGTGGTATAGTGTCAAAAGCCTTCCCGACATCCAGAAATATGGAATCGATCTGAAATTCCTTGTCAGTAGCACTCAAGTGAATAAAGAGCTAGTTGTGTTTCACAGGAACGATGTTTTCTAAACCCATGTTGACTGTGTGTCAATAGACCGTTTTCTTCGAGGTAATTCACAATGTTCGAACACAATATATGTTCTAAAATCCTGCTGCATATCGAAGTTACCGATATGGGCCTGCAATTTAGTGGATTACACCTACTACATTTCTTGAATATTGGTGTGACCTGTGCAACTTTCCAGTCTTTGGGTACGGATCTTTCGTCGAGAGAACGGTTGTATATGATTGTTAACGAGCTAATGACGATATTGGTTGTCATTTATCTGCTCATTGTCTACTTCAGAATCGTAGAAAATTCATTTTAAGGTTAGAGTGACTTGTTTACCTGTAAATAATTAAATCTTAAATTATTTTTGCAGTTTATGGTGAAATGGCCAGACAAGTACCAGAATCCGGCTACGTACGCATTTCACATTCACAGCATGTGTAAGTTTTTCTAAGGAAATCACATTTGTAATAATTTAAATTCAATGCGATTCAAGAGTTTTCATTGTGTTTGAAGTTCGTGAATAAATTTCAACTATTTGCCAGATGACACCCCTTTTGTTTCGTGATAAATGAGATTATCGATAAGTGATTACTCGAATTCTCGAGCCATAAACAGGTGGACATGGCCTCTGCAAACTGCAGGATGCCTTTGTTAGCGTTTCCTAGGCGTCAAAGTCGAAACTTCGTATATCCTCTTGTATCCTGGGATTAATTTCGTCATTATTCTTGATCTGGCGTGGCAAATCCTCAAGTCTTGACCAGTTACATACCGTTCGAGAAGTTGTTTGAATGATGTTTGGACTCTACCACCAACGACTTCTGGCATAATAGGGTAGCGTAATAGTTACTACCAAAAACACTGGTGTAGTTTATCCAAGTGCGTCTGACGTTCGTAAATGCCAAAGATGGCCTTCACGAAACCCGTGGCTGAACAAAGCACGAGCATAACAAAATTCTGCAAACCATTTTAAGCAGTCTTCCTTCAGGTAACTGATTAACAGCTAACAGTTTAACGACACTATTCGAATTTTTACTAAATAATGCCCTTTCGCAAATCGTAAAAATGATCCAATGAAAATCTTCACTGAAATTTACATTTTATCACAGCACTCTTTCTTTAAAATCTCGCTGTAAAACAAACTACTAGACAACTTCTCAGAAACCATTGTTTTAACAATAACATATTATCAGTTTTGAAACAAAGAGTGATATAATTTCTCAACAGCAGCGTCTAGTAATGGCTGTAAAACCGTGAAAGCCGTATCAAGTAGTTAGTGGATCACTGAGAGCTGTGTTCGGTCTGTCTGATACACTGTTCCACCAAGGTTCTTGGGGGCACAGAATTGACTTTTTCCGTTATAGTGTTGGGGAGTAACGAGGCTGGAGGTACTGGATAGAATCCCGAGGACTCCAAGAGAACAGGCATTCCGGGGCCCAAAAGAAAGAAAGGAATAAAACAGAAAACCAAATTCGGCCGAAAAGTGGAAAATCAGAAATGCAACATACATATATTTCATATCCTTTCCATTATACAATTGTACAAAAAAGAGACTCGCAATGCCACGAACAAGAAAGTCAAGTAAATTGCTGAGAAATGTACAATTAACATTCGGATCGAGTGGAGAAGGTACGGAAAGCTCTTAAGATTTGTTATAGGGAGTGGGGTGACCTAAACGCAACAAGAACAAGGGAAAGGAAACAATATCCTGTAAACGTCACACAGCTAAATTCTATCCATCAACAATAAATTTTTGAGTAAAAAAATCAAATTTCTAATTTAGAAATCAATGTTTCAAGGACCGTCGTTATGGCAAGCAACATACAAAACGAAATAGAAACATAGTATACTGCACATGAACGAAAGCCACATTCGAAACAGTGGACGCAGCAGACATTTGGAAAATGTGTACCATTAAAATTTATCATGACTGGTAATGAGAGAAAGGAAGAGCACTTGTCGTCTCTTCGAGGAAGAGGTGATCAGAAATGCAGTGCAAGCTAGAAGGACCAGGGAAGGAAATCGGCTGCGTCCTTCTCTTGGGGAACCATTCTGTCGTCTTCCTCAAGTGATTTAGGGAAGTATAAGTCTAAATGATAGTAGCAGAGGGATTTTTACCACCATCCCCCCCTGCGGACCCGAACTCCGTTGTTTAGAAAAGATCTCGTCACACGAAATCTGCAACTTCCTCTTCAGGTGGAATGGCGCGTTCGTATATTTGGAGAGACGTGTCTCTGCACTTTGAAGAACGACGAATGCCTGCGATAATTTTCATTCTCGTTCATACTCTCTTTGTGAATCGACTCGTTCTTTATTTCAAACTATTTTTAAGTAACTTGAGAAGAGCACAAAATTATTGTATTCGGATAAGTGTTGTCGGCTTTGGTTAGGGGCACGAAAAACTAAGCAGAAGGCCAGCGAAAGACACCATTCTATTATTATTATTATTATTATTATTATTATTGTTTAAGTACCGGGGCCTTTCCGTGAATCCACCGTTGCCATTGTAAGACAGAGACTCCAAGAGGCTCACTGAGGTATTGCTACGAATGTAATGAAATGCAGCAGCTGCTTATAGCGTTCAAAGCTACAGTCGGAGCGGAGTATTTGCTACGTGATTATAGTAGATTTTTGCCTGCAATTTTTTATTACATAACTGACTTGATGTGAGGTTCTCGCATAGTGATCATACTGAGGAGATAATTGATAGAGAAAGTAACTATATCTAAAGTTACCGTAAAGTAAATATGAGTTTGTACTACAGCTTTTATGAGTAGTTTCCACAAAAAATCACCGGGGCTCTATGAACGTTTATAATTAATTTTGCAACTGGATGTATATTTATTAAATTTTAGGTCCATTTTTTGCTTGTTATTCAGGATTATAGTTTGTTCTAGGCATCATGTGCTCATGGAAGATTTTATACCTCATTCATAAACAAAAAGTCCGTCTTTTAGAACAAGAGAATCCGATTAATTCGGATAGAGAGACATATGAAGTAGAAAGTGACCTGAAGATGCTTCTGGAAATGTTCTCCACCAGACAACTACATCAAGAACTTCAACTCCTTTGCCAGGTCCTGTACTATTCATCAAAAGTGAAGTTTTGCGACGATGTTGATGATGACGGTCAAGATAAGCGTGCCGTGAAAAACTCAGAAAGAAGATGGCTTACATCGTACAAATTAGCCCAGCTATGCATGACTTCTCTGAAGAGGTCGGACCAAAAGTTGATGTAATTTGTGAATCTCCCTTGTAAGTGTTTCTGAGCTTGTCTTCACAGGAAATGCTGGGAGGTTGATAATAATATGTCTGAGTGGTTCAAAAGTATGCCGTTATGGTAGCTCGGCGTGTTCGATCAGAGGGTTAGCTGCCCTCTGTAATAAAAAAAAAAAACTGAGTTAACCGATCAACGACGAACTTAAACGGGTGTCTCACGATGTCCGCCCTGAGTAGATGAAACGAACAAAATGAGAATTTTTTTCAAAAAGTGAAGAACCAGGCCTTATGATAATATTATGTGATCTGAGGTGAAATCACTTTCATAAAACAATCGGTTGTTTAGTTTCGGTCAATTCCTTATTGTATTCGATGCTTACTAAGATAACGGTTACATTCGTGAACAATTTTAAAATTATAATTTTTTTCATAATGTTGGGACTCAATAGGTTAAAAATATCTACTGAATAAAAGAAAATTTGTTATTATTAATTTATTTTCCTTAAATATTTTTAGATGTCCTTTTTCAGAATACTTTAGATAGCAATGTGCCTTTTCTTTAAATTTTGTAATAAAAATGCAATGCTACGCTCCTACGATACGGCGTACTGACGTAGTGGCCAAGGAAAAAGTCACAGTCCTCTGCTAATTGCGTAATTCGGGTACTGGCGGCAAGCGCAGTTTCCAGCAAGTTGCAAAGTTCGTGTAAACCTGTCCTTCCGAAAGAGTCTCCAGTATTTTACCACTCTATCGGCTGTGGGGTAAGGTGGGGGTGGGCGGGGGTGGGGGGGAGGAGGTTGGCTGTGTAATACGACGTGTGGACGTTTCGCTGCGTTGGAAAAGAATTAAGGGAGAAGATGTGTAAGAAAACGAAGGGGTTTAACTTAAGCTACTTGCCCCACGGCTTCCATGACGGCAGTTACGCCCCTGATCCATAAGAGGGTCCTGAGTTCCATCAATCAAGACTTCTTTGAGTAGACACCTGTCATTTGTGCTGCAAAATCCTCAACTGTCACAAGCGCCGTCTGTTGAACGTGACCGTTGGGGAGGATAGCTAGCAGCGAGCGACGCTCTACCCCACGCACGGTGCTAGCAGGCTCTTGCCTTTGTTCCCGTGTCCCGGCGACCCGGCGAGCACAACAGCCGCGGAGGTCGGCTGCAGCGACAGCTACAGCTTCGAAACGCGACGCGGCGGATTAACGCCCAGTCTCCTGTCCCAGTGGCTCAAGGGGTGGATGTCAGATTACTAACCCAACAGGTGTGTGCCCAGTCTCCATACAGGAGGAGAATTTTTTCTAAATCATCGCTGCCAATGACTTGTTAATCTGGAAAAGATTAATGCTAGACCAAAGACTACGACATTTGAGTTTGAATGGCTTCGGGATTTCCCGATACGGCGCAGAGTTCGATACTGCATCGAGCGCCACTCGGAAGAGTGTCACGTTTGAGTCGTGCGGCGTGAATGCGAGCGTTACGCGAAAAGCTACGGAATATCTACAACAAGAAATGAAACCCTTTTTCAGAATCTGACAATTTCATGAATAACTGGAGGAAACAGCAATAAATCCTGTCATTATCCAAACACAGCTGTGTCTGAAAAAATATTTCAATAGGAGTTCTCATACAGTATAAGGATATACACACATCTTTCGCCAAACTTTTTCAAAGGCAAAAATGTTCTTAAAAAAATATTATATGACTCTGAACCCAGTGCAACACAGCGGGTCCCTTTCAAACCTCCCACATTTCAAAGGACCAGGAAAAATATATCATAATGCAATTTCACCATATGATTGTTTAATAATCATGAGTAACCTCTACATATAACCGTTTGTAACACGAAGAATAACGATTCCATATTCAATTTATTGCCACAGTCTCCGTAACATGTCCTCTGTCACTGTTGCAGTCGCATCAATGCTACGACGTCTTAGCCACTTTGGTCACGAATCCCCTCAAGAGGAAATCCAGCGGGCTAAATGTCGGAAGAACTGGAGTCCTCCGTTTCCGATCCAGCGATTGTGAAATTTCGTGCCCAGGAACTCTCGAGCATCCATTGATCATTGCGGCGGTGCCCCATTTTGTTCAAAAAAACGATACCAGGTTGCAAGTCTTGTATCGTAGGGTATGCAATTTGCTCTAACATGCCTGGATACGCTAACCCATTCACTATGCTTTCAGCAAAGAAGAACATGTTTTGCCGTGCATCAGCCCAACCAGACGTTCAGTGTAAGGCTATCACGAACATCTTCAATAATAGCGGGCAGACTTTGCGAGTCCCACGTTGGAAAATTACGCCAGTTAACCGTTTCTGATACATCAAAAGTTATCTCATATGAGAATAAACATCCTTCCAGGAAGATGGCATTTAGGCCACTACACTGCAGCATATGCTTAGCAATTTGTTGTCGGTATGGTTTGTCGTTCGACGTCAGATGTTGCAGAATTTGCATCTTGTAAGCATACGAAGGAAGACACTGGTGTACCACGCGATCAGTCTCGCTCCGTGTTCGTAAACTTGCTTAGATGCGTGCCGCACTGAGTTACGTGAACATCTGAGTGTGAGACAAGCTTGTCTGATGTCCTCTACTGCCTTTTACGAAACACTACGAAGAGCTCACTAAGACGTGCAACGTGTTTCAGAACACTTCGAATTGCCAGGAACTTACGATACCACTTCTTAATTGCTTTCACAACAGGTGAATCATATTCATACAATCTACTATAATTTCTTCCCACAGCAATCGGCGATTTCCTTTCTGCAAACGACGCTACTGCTTTCGCAAGCTGCTGTGGTGTCGCTGTTATTACTTCAAACGGTCACGATGAACTCTGGTAATAATGGTTAGCTAGCGGGAATATAAATTCCGAGATGCTGTAACATACCTGTGTGGTGTAATTTCATTATCTGTTGTAGTTTTATTTTCCTGAACCTTTGAAATTTGGGACGTTTCAAAACGACACCTTGTATCTTATTTAATCCTTAATGACTATAGTGATTTCCAGTGGGTTGCGAATAAGCTTGCCGACTAGAACAATTCAAAATAGTTATCAGACTTACGTTTTCCGTGATTATCCTAAACCATATAAGACAAATAACGTGATGGTTCTTTTAAGTGTAAAGACCAGCGTACTTCATTCTTCCCAATCCCGAGGTTGTGCATCATCTCTAACGACCCGGTCATCGACGGAGTGTTAAAACTTAATATTCCCATCTTCGAAATTTTGTAATAAATATGAACAGTCTACAACAGTCTTTTCTCACAATTACTGTAAATTCGATAATAATCTAAGACAGAACACCATCACTAATAATAATTATTAGATATTTGGATGATGAACCTTTCCCCAAATAATGATCTGGTGCGTCAATGACCTGGTCGTTATACGAACACATATCGATGTAAAACAAACACACAAGCTTCGTCTATAATTGCGTAGGTTTCCGCGGCCAGAGTTGGTCGACATAAAAGTTTTCTGGTTATAGTACCGCGTCATAATGTAAAAACTAATGCTGCTGGAGAACAAAAAACCAACGTTTCGCCCACGATTGCAGCGGCCTTCATCTGGGTCTAATTAGACCCAGAAGAAAGCCGCTGCAATCGTGGCCAAAACGTTGTTTTGTTTTTTTGTTTTTTTCTCCAGTAGCGGTAGCTTTTACATTATGACGCGGTACTACACCCAGAAAACTTTTATGTCGACAAGCTTCGTCTAGATTGTGTGCAGAAAATGTGCAATAATAGTTACACCTAGCAATTTCCACTTCAAACCCTGCAGAACGAAGAGATGATGGTTTGGAGGACATCAAATAGATAAATCAAATTCAGGGCAGGAGAAGACGGAAAAGAAGTACTTTTTATCAAATTATAAAACTATATCTATTTAATTTGTAAGTAACAAATGTATTTCCCCAAATAAAAGATTTTACTATAACCTACAAGTAAAGGTGAGTAGATGACGTGAGTAAACATGCAGGAGAACCATGGGCCTGCATTGTTGAAGACTGTGAAGCACCGAATACGAAGGAGAACTTTATTCCACAGTAGACGTCAAGTGGCTGATGATGACGATGACTTTTAGTGGCCTCTAGTTATAGTGAGCCGATTTTATGTTTTGTTTTCACTGAAAAACAGTGAGCTTCTATTTCAATGAAATACAATTAGTGAGACAGATCGATAAGAAAAATACCCACCAACGTAATCGTAATACTCCGGCGCTTCTAAATCAAAGTGAGGTTTGAAGGATATATCGGTTGTGGATGATGCAGTAATTCTGTCCTGCCAGTCAAATGACGACTGCAAGAAAAACATAATGAGTTTAACATTGAATTAGCAACTCTATAAAGCTGTGCTGTGTATATTTTAGTACTTCCTCTTCCAAACTATAGCACAACCGTCGATTTAATGGGAATGAAATAGTTGGCTTTGGCTTCTTACTGTTCCGATTACACGTGCTCTCCAGAGCTAATGTAATTTGTAGCATGAAACTGCTCTTTGTCTTACACAAAATTAGATCAAATGGATAGATGGTGTACGAAATATCATTTCAAGAGTCAAACTCCGTTACGTACAGGAGTAAAACGAGCAAATCCATTTTGAAAAGTAGATCTCTCACTAGGACGTAATTTAAAATTGATAGTAATTGTTTGTGTAATAAATGCGTGGGATGCAGACTGCATTGTGCCCGTTGATGAGTACAGAAGTTATCAAGCATAGCAGAAAAAAAGTTTCACTGAACGCTGAAATTCGATACCATATTAACGTAGACGAAACATTTAATGAGACGATCTCGGATAATAGGTTCTAATTTCGAATATCTATACGTGACTGACAGAAATTGGGGAAACGACCTTTTATTCCAAATCAGATAGGCCTATCTATTACCAAGAATCTCATGATTAAGGGAAATTTCTTGATGGATGTTAAAGTATAATTAGCATCTACGTAATGTCAGCAACTGAAGATCAGGATTAGGAATTGTCTAGTGCTTCAGCGTACAGATGTTGGAACGAAGCCGTGACGTGCATTTCACGGTTCGTCAGCGCGAGGGACTGTTTCGGCTCGTTAGGCTCTGTTTCTGAAGGAAAACGAGGCAGTGGAAGCGTTCGCTAAGCGCACGCGGCTATTTCACGAGCGCATTGCATCACGTAGCTGGCAGCCACTTCTTCTCGGGTGCGAAGCGGCGTTTTGCGAAATTATCCGGAACGCCTGCCTCCGTCTGAATGCTCGTCATAGGGCATTTATCTGCCGAATGTGTCATTGTTCCGAGTGCAGAGACCCGCCGTACAATAAAAATACCGTCTCGCCTCTGTCACACGTTCCAGACATTACGATTCTTCTGACGCTTTCATTCTGCCTGGTCAAATAACTCATAACCTGTTCTTAATTTTAATATAATGATTACTGAATTTAATATCTGTCACAGATTGTCCGATTTCTTGGTTCTAAATGATCTTGTAGCTCCACGTGTGAGCTTAACGTTCTTCGACATTTTCTTTTAGGAAAATGTGTTACCGTTTGGAGTGCTTCATTAGGAAGTAAACCCACAACCTATCGTCTCATTCTAAAGGGGAAGGCGTCTTTGTGAGTCAAACGTCAAACAGCATACGTGGCTTCAATCTGCTCCAACTCATTATATTAAAAAACACCAATTATCATGTTATAATATCTACTAGGCCACAGACGCGACTAATAAATCTGCCAAATTGCCGTAGCTACATCTTTTCGCTGGTCAGAAGCAATATGTCCTTTCATAATTCTTGTCAGAGATCTAGTTTGTCATTTGCGTATAGTCCGGTCTTATTCACACGCTTTGTCTTCTCCCCTCTTCCTCTACCCCACTTCCCACTCTCTCTTTCTCCTCCCCTCACCACCTCCTTTTTTTTTTTCCTCTCGACACCCGACTCCCTCTCCAGATATCTCTCTCTGTCCCTCTCTGTCTCTCTCTCTTTTCACTAATGTCACAAGGACAAGAATGAGAACACCTACTGCCAATATGTACAACGCTGTCCTATGGTGCTCACCTACGGAACAAGGTGCCATTATGGCAACGACTACAGAACTGTTGGAGGAAGGTTCAAATGGTTCAAATGTCTCTAAGCACTATGGGACTTAACATCTGAGATCATCAGTCGCCTAGATTTAGAACTACTTAAACTAACTAACCTGAGGACATCACACACATACATGCCCGAGGCAGGATTCGAGCCTGTGACCGTAGAAGCAGTGCGGTTCCGGACTGAAGCGCCTAGAACCGCTCGGCCACAACGTTGTAGGAAGGAATAGTTATCAATATAATGCAGGCAGGGTGCTTCTCGTTTTATTATTTGTTTTTCTAAATTTGTAAATCTGAAAGCTAGCCATTAATTAGTTAAAAAGAAATACACACTAGTCAGAACCAGTTGTTAACTGAGCTCTACAAAAAATTACAAAAAAATATGAAAACAGTCAAATCTGATTGGAGCCGATTAATTTAGTTGATGTAACATATATTTTCTGCCTGGGAGTGTTAGGTACATATGAGTACGAAACAAATTTAGGATGCACAGCGAACCCAGGCATCAGCTGGAGGGGACACGGCAACCGCTGTGATGAACGTACTGATAAACCGCCACAGCCCGTGAGTCATTAGATTTACTTGAAAAGTTTCGTTCATCACATGTGAGCATTCTCAGATACTCATTTGCCCCTTTTAGTAACACCTCCTATGTTGCCACCGAGGTAATGAATATCTGAGGATGCTCGCCTTTCATGAACGAAACTATTCAAAAAACTAAAAGATTCATCAGCTTAAATTTTGTTCTGAATATCGATTACTTTTAAAGAAAATGAAAAATTTGTATAGAAATGGAAACATCATACAGCTGGCAGCTGCATCGGCGGACATACAATACCTTCAATGGCTGTAAAGCAGCTATAGTCCCACAAATGAAGAATGAAATAAAGCTTAAGCCTCGATAAACGAATTTTCAGAGAGGAAACTTCATGAAGCGTGAAGTTCGAACTTCTCAGACGGAGGACTTTTTTGGACGAATTATATTCATGAGTGCTTGAATAAAACGTTTTAAGTGGATGTAAGTAGGGATTTCGTAGTTGAACACGTGGTCTAGAATTTATACTACACTATAGTATTCTATCTTCTAAATGGTAAAACAGGAAATCACGAATATCAAGAAACATGTAGTTCGTTTCAGCATCAGGATTACGATCTCAGAGGAAATTATGTTTTATGTTTAATAACATGCTATAAATTTGACACTCATTTGAACATAATATAACTCAACTTTGGTTATCGTTTATGCAAATGGAATCTTTTGTTCCTTTTCTTAAAAATGAAGAAATCGAAATCTTTTGGGCAAACGCTAAGTCTGGGCTAGATGGAACTCTGTATTATGTTGTGATTTCAATAATTGTTCCACACAAGATTTAATTCAATCTGAATTAACACTGCACTAATATTAATCCCTTTACAGCCACCGACATTATTTTCCTTCCTCTTTCTTATTCGACTTTAGCGAATAAGGAGGTGGACTTTGCAAACCCTTTCCCTTAAACATTTTATTCCCGAAAGTAAACACTATTAGTTAAATGTTCCATTGTTCTTTAAGCAGACATTGAGAGAACAAACAATCGTTTGTGGTGTAGCTTTAAAAATCCTAATTTGAATGACAATAAGCTATAAAATTCTCGTAGATTAATTACTCCTCCTACGTACCTCTGATTAGTCTTTTCTTTCCGCCCATAGAGATTAAAGCTTTTAAAACAATTTCCACTTACCCTGTAGCAATTCGTCGACTGAGAGCGATGACTGACACAGATCCATAAATAACAGTCGTAGTGTTATGTAAGTTAAACTCCATAAGTATGCGAAAAACAAATACTTCGTAGAATAATTGCGTATCGTTAAGGATATAACGTCTCTGCTTTTCACTGTTATCGCTGGAAAACAGCTACTGTAAACTATGACCGCAAATAGTTCTGATCAACAATGAATTGGTCTGCGCAGCAACGTAATTTCTCGTGTCTCCCAAAATGTCGTATAATATTACTGCTGGTGCATGTAAGGCTTTCGAAGAACCGCCATTGTAAAATTAGAAAATTAGTCTTAAAATTAGTGAAAAAAATCCCACGTATTGTTGCTGACAGTGATTTACGTAAACACTATAGACGGCAAGTGACATTCTGTTTGTGACTTCTACAGTAGTACTGTTAAAATACACCAGTCTGAATTACGTGCTAATTCGCTTGCCGCCGTTTGATATAAATTGATTTATTGAATGAAAAACGAAAGTTTTTCAACTTCCAGTTCCCTTTACTTCCATGTCACTAGTCTTTCAAAACATTAGCATATTTTATATTCTCTATTTTCAGTAACTGTCAAGTAGTCAGTAATATGAGGTCTTTTCCGGCCGAGGTGTCAGTAACTAGTTCCCATATTAAATTTAAAGTGCAGGAAAGTGGTGGACTTGAAGTAAATTTTCTGAAATGGAGGACCGTTTATGGCTCAGAGAAATAAGGAAAAGAAGCTGAGAATGTAGTTGCTGACAGTATTTTTTTTTCTGAGTGTGTTGTCTCAGTCAGCCTTAAAACACCCGACGCGGATCTATGCTCTTTTTATGACGTGCATAAAACAAACGAATAAAAGAATAGCAAAGTGGACGGACCTAGCTCGATAGAAAGTCATTTATGCGTTCCATAAACCATCTGAACGATTCCTTCACCGAAATGATGTGGAGCGAGTCATTTTCCGCCATATGTATTCATGGTTAGTGCTAACGTTAATGAATACATTATTGGTTTGGTCCTACTCGTGGAACAACACTTAAAAACAAGTTTCTTTCCTTTTTTCCGCCTACCGGCTTCTAAATAGAAGTACGTTCGTGGACTAGGAGTTGTCAAGAATAAATTATTTTAAGTTAGTTATAAATCTTGCTTTGCTGCCTGTCAGACATTTTATGTTATTAGGAAAATGATCAAAAACTTTTGTTGCCGCATATTGGTCTCCTTTGTCAGCCATTGATAACTTTGATAATCGGTAATACAGGTTATTTTTCTTTCGAGTATTTTAGGCAAAGACATCAGTCTTCTTCTCAATTCCTGATTGACTGTTTAAGACGAATTTCATTAGCGAATATTACGTGTTGTGTCGGCGCAGTTGCGATGCCTGCCTCCTTGAAGAAGTAACTATATGACGTCAGTGGCTGAACACAGCATATTATTTTTACTGTCTGCCTTTGTGCAATTAATACTTTTTTTCTAAGTGATGAAGTATCCCAGAAAATTATTACATGAGACGTCAATGAGTGGAAATGTGCTAAATGTGTCAAGAGGCTTATTCCTTTGTTTCCAAGATTAGCAATTGTGCGAAAAGCAAAAATAACTGAACTTAATTGTCTGAGAAGCTCAGTAACATGCTCCTTCCAGGACTAGTTTTAATCATTATGTACGTTCAGAAAGGTGGAGCATTCTAAGATAATTGCAGACTCCTGCTTATGTGCTGTATCGGTTGTTGAAATTACTCTATTTGTCGTACAGAACAGAATATAATGTGATTGTTCAAAATATAGAGAGAGTCCATTTTGTGAGAAACGCTTTTTAATTCTTTGGAAAATAACATGTATCATCCCTTCTGTTGCTTTCCCTCAACTAGGATAGTCACATGATCTGTACAAACGCCTTGGAAAGATATTGTCTTTCTAGAAATACTAACAAGCCAAGCAGTTGCAAAATGGAAGGTTTGTTAAAAACCCTTTACTAATGTTTCAGAGTTTATTAAAACGTCTTCTTCAGAAGCAAGTATTATGGAGATGAAATTTTAAATTTGACTGAAGTAGTTTGGTTGTACTTTAACTTACCTCCACCCCAACATCCAGGTATCAATATCTGCTTCTGAAGAAGACATTTTTATAAACGTTGAAATCATGGTCAAAGGCTTTTAATAAACCTTCCATTTTGCAGCTCACTGGCTGCTTATTATTTCTACAAAAAGATTTCATCCTACAGTTGCTGCCCTAGCCATGCACAAAATTTTAAAAGACGTTATTTTCACTGTGGTAGTGGCTGTGGCGAAGGTGAACTTTTTTGTAAGCGTGTTTTGATATTTTCTGACGATCAAAATGTAGTGAACCATAGAGGCGAAATGACTGTCCCAGCCGGCCGGGGTGGCCGAACGGTTCTAGGCTTTACAGTCTGGATTTGCGTGACAGCTACGGTCGCAGGTTCGAATACTGCCTCGGGCATGGTTGTGTGTGATGTCCTTAGGTTAGTTAGGTTTAAGCAGTTCTATGTTCTAGGGGACTGATGACGTCAGAAGTTAAGTCCCATAGTGCTCAGAGCCATTTGAACATTTTTTAATTTTTTAAATTTTTTTTTCTGGCCCAGTAACAGTCGGTAGTAAAGAATAGTATTTAATTTATTAGGTAATAAAGCCATTGGACTTCTACCCTGTTTTCAATAATATTTAAAGGAAAATGGAGCCAAGGCAGTTAACAATTAAGTTTGCATTTGCAGTAGTTAAGTTTCTCTTTTCCCCATAGTTACACATGGAAAGTTATTATTGATGCACTTAGAGCAATCGGAGAGGTTGGCAGAAAACTTCCTGTGAAATCAGAATTATACTCTGGAAGCTGTTACCGGTAGTGAAATGCAAAGAAACGAAGGCGAATAATATCGGCAGCAGGAATATGAACCGATTAACTTTCAGGTGGCGGAGAAGCGAACAAGGAATGTCGCTTACGTTAGGAGAGCTAAGCGTATTTTTCATAGCTCGCGAGAGAGATGGGAGGGCGAAGCTTCGGAAACCCGACACTGCGCGTTTGAGAGCGATAAGCGTATTGATCCCCCGCGGCTGGGTGGCGTCGCCCACCGTCGTGCCGGGGCGGCGATTTGCCAACAGTTGCCGCCCACGGTCGCATCTGACGCAAACTGCTGGCGGTCCAAGCGTTGGATATAGATGTATACATCATGTTTAATTGCAAGAAGCCAGTTGATTGTGGGATAGTCAGGAGCTAATAATTAGCAGCTCGTCGTCGTCGTCTACAAAAGGGATTATGCGTCTGCCTGCTCACTTTTACATGATTACTCGGCAGTTCACAATTACGTGCCTGGCATAGAGTTCATCGAACCGCCTTTAAGCTACTTCTCTACCATTCCGCTCTCGAACAGCGCGCAGAACGAACAAACAAATCTGTCCGTGCGAGCTCTGATTTCTCTTATTTTATTTTGATGATAATTTCTCTGTACGTAAGTTGCCGCAAGCAGCGTATTTTCGCACTCTGAGACGGAAGTGAAATTTAAAGTTTTCCCGGCGAACTAAATATTCTAAAAGATTTTGGGCTTGCAGCCGGTCGCCGTTAGCTTCCATCCACGATATTTCGACTGGACAACTGCCAGCCATCCTCAGGTGAGCCATCGAAGACTGACGAAGACGCCCTCCGTTCCGTAATATATAACGCGCAGCGAGTATTCCGCGAATGCGTCAAAATCGTATGGACAGACGAACCACACCGCCTGTCAGCAGCGCCCTCGCTGGTGGAACTGCAGAACTCAGGTGTCTTCGGCGTTGTAAATTGCCGCGACAATCGGAGTACTCTGACATCTTCGTCTGGAGCAGATCTTAGAGATGACGGGGTTCCACGCATTATCTGTCTGGTAGCCATTGTCACGTTTGATAAGATTGTCTGTCATGCGAATTTCCACTGATTCCTCTATGACGGAGTCCCAAAAGGATGTTGCTGAGGCCAAAATTTTTGTCTTGTCATACTCCATTGAGTGTCCAGCGGAAAGGCAATGCTCAGCAATTGCAGACTTGCTAGGTTGCAAAAGGCGAGTACAGCGTTCATGTTCAGTGCAACGTTCTTCTACTGTTCGTCATGTTTGTCCTATATATGACATGTCACACTGAGAAGGTATTTTATAAATTCCCGCATTCCGCAATACCAGATCGTCTTTCACTGATCCCAGCAGGTCGGAAATCTTCGATGGTGGACGGAAAATCACTTTCACTTTGAAAACGTGGAGGATTCTTGCAATTTTGAAGGAAATGTTTCCAACAAAGGGAAGAAAAGCTAAAGATTTAGTAGGCGTGCTCTCTTCTTTCTCCACTCCCTGTTTCTCTGGCTTAATTGCAAGTGCCTTGCTAATTTGCCGGGTAGAATATCCATTCTCTTTGAAAACCCTGTTCAGATGGGTACGCTCTGCAGGCAAACTATCTGCATCTGACACTACATGAGCTCTGTGTACAAGTGTTTTGAGTACAGTCGTTGTTTGCGATGGGTAATGGCAGCTGGACGAATTTAAACACAAATCAGTATGCGTGGGCTTTCGATAAACCGAATGCCCCAGAGAGCCATCACTCTTCAATCTAACTAGCACATCCAAGAAAGGGAAGCAACCATTTTTCTCTAATTCCATGGTATACCGAATGTTCTCATGAATGGAGTTGAAGTGACCTGAGGTTTTCTGAGGCGGAAGTTGGTGATTGAAATTTCATAAGAAGATCCTGCCGCAGCGAAAAACGCCTTTGTTTTAATGTCTGGCACCCCAATTCGTGTATCATGCCCGTGCCACTCTCTACCCTATTTCGCCATAATACAAAACGAGCTACCCGTCTTTGAACTTTTTCGATGTCCTCCATGAATCCTATCTGATGCGGATCCCACACCGCATAGCGGTACTCCAGAATAGGACGGAAAAGCGTAGTGTAAGCAGTCATTTTAGCAGACCTGTCACATTTTCTAAGTTTTTGGGCCAATAAATCTCGGTCTTTTATTTCCTTTTCCCACAACATTATCTGTGCGATGGTTCTAATGTAAGTTATTCGTAATTGTACTCCCTAAGTATTTAGTTCAATTTACAGCCTTTAGATTTGTGCGATTTATCGTGTAACTGAAATTTAGCGGATTCTTTTTAGTGTTCAGGTGTATGGCTTCACATTTTTCAATATTTCAAGTCAATTGCCACTTTTTCCACAGTAGAGATATCTTGTTTAAACCATTTTTGAAATTTGTTTTGATCGTCTGATGAGTTTACATGACGGTAAATGATAGCGTCATCTGCAAACAATTTAAGACGTCTAACTCTGTCTTCTCAATCGTTTATGTAGATCAGAAACAACAGAGGGCTTATAATATTTCCTTGGAGAACGCCAGATACTACTTCTGTTTCACTTTGTACTTCCCCTCAATTACTATGAACTGCGATCTTTCTGACGGGTCAGCGAACAGACTTCACACAAAAATTACACCCATCGGTTCCTTCCTGGTTGTAGATTAGGATTTTCTTGTGTAGTCTTTAATCCATCATTTTATTCACATATTGTTTCCCCTTATCTCTGCAATCAATTGAGGAGTATGGTTTCAAAACTTATTAAATGCAGCCTAGGTTAAAATACAGTTTGATGCGTTTTCACTCCAATTGTGGTATGCTCTTTAACGCTGTTCAGTGAGACTGGATCATTTCGTATTCTTTCCCATGGCGATTTAGCACTGAAAAATGTGATCGGATAAAGTCGTATTATGTACACCACAGCCGAAGTTTCAAAACGTTCATGGCACTTTTACTACACTGTGTTATTAGCCCACTCTTTTTTGGTTGTGCACACCATTTTCACCTTGCAGCTCGGAGTGTGGTGTTGTTTGCGTAACTGTGCACTTTCAGTCACCATGGGGACTAATTACCATTGGGAGAGTGGTTGAAGGAAAGTGGAATGAGGATTAAAGCTGTGAAAACTAAAAGACACTGCGAAAAGATTGTTCAGTAAGTAACAACACGTGACGTATTTTACTAATGTTCGTTTTCAGTGAAATTTCTAATGTCGGTGCAGTGATGCGTTATTCGTATAGGAAATATTGCATATACACATGTTTTTATACTTTTATTGGAGTTTACTATCTGTAATTTTGAAATGAGGAGACATATTTCGTTTTAGGCACTTCAGCCGGCATCCACATTTAAGTAATTTTAACACGCCTTGTGCTCACAAGGGAGGCAGATTTAAGTGTGGAAGCGTCGCAGTATTCTACCTGGTGAAATCAAAAAATAAAGTTTACACCAATAACAATTTGTCCATTTTATTTGGACTGTTGAGCTCCGTGGCCGTGGATAATGATATTTTAATATAAAAATACAGCGACCAGTCACTTTTTTTATTGCGTTTAATTTATGCCAATATGCATTTCGTGTTAGCACCTATCATCAGGTGGCAAATTACATGTATCTTCAGTTTCTACAATGGTAAAATATCGACAGCAGTTTGGATGCTGCAGCTGGCATTCTCCTCTCCTTGTTTTTTTCTTGGCCTTTCTTCTTTGTAACAGCACAAACGCTTTTTGTAGCGGATTTTACACAGGGGCACTGCGTTATCCGCCATGTTGTCGATACCAAATAAAGCGAAACAAGATAACAGACTCAGTTATATAAAAATAAAAAATTGAAATTAATATTTTCAAATCATATTTTGTGAAACCATAAATGGATCAAAGGTATTTGGTTCAGTGAACAACATAAACTATAAACCTAGAAACTGCTGTTGAGAGCTGACATATTTCATTTGGTTAGGAAGCGAAACTATTTTTCACATTCTGTAAAATTACTATGTATGCACTTAATACGATTTGAAACGATGCTCCTCAAATGCTTCATCATTAATGGCATGTAACTTACATACAGATCATTTCGAATGTTTTCATTTTTTATTAAATCTGTTCTCGTGCATCACTTCAGTCACGCCAAGAATCTCATCGTTACTCCACGTATTTTGCCGTCATTATTCCTTTCATTTATCCAACTCGCATTTCCGTGCCAGAGTAATGAAATCACCGCAGTTTTATAAAATTTAATTTTTTGTATCTTTTCGAGTGTTGTAGATTAGTGCTAAGTTTATTCTACCACATACAGCTCAAAATTTGCGCAACATTTTATCTGTATATTTATCATGATTTTAAATCGTGCCACAGACCAGATAATAAAAAGTGACACTTGATCAGTTGTTTTATAGTTAATTACTGTAATTGTATTGAGTATTTACCATGAGAGGCCATAATTATAATATTTGGTACATTTTACGCTTAACCACGGTACTGCCAACTGTGGGGTCATCCTCAGTTTCTTTTTCATTAATTTATCATCACCAAATAGTAATGGACTTAGGTTAGTCTATTTACCTCATTTTATTTCTGGGTAATTACCTCATTTCACCGAACCAGGTAGCGCAGTGGTTAACACACTTGAGTTGCGTTCGGGAGGACGATGGTTCAAATCCGCATCCGGCGATCCTGATTTGGGTTTTCTGTGATTTTCCTAAATCGGGATGGTTCCTTTGAAAGGGCAAGGCCGACTTCCTTCGCCTTCCTTCTATAATCCGACGGGATCAATGACCTCGCTGTTTGGTCTCCTCCCCCAAACCAACCAAACAACCTCCTTTCCAATTTTTAAGGACATTACCAATACAACCAGTAAAAAGAGTGGGTGAAGATGAACACTATGTCTCACTCCTTTTTCCGTTTATCTCCCGTATTTATTATTATTTTTGTTTCACGATATAAATTTTGGATCAACTGGATTGAAAGATTTTTCAAAATCTATGAAGACAGCGTCGGTCTGAAGGATAAATTCTCTTAGATTTCAGTGGGTCTTCTTTTTATAAAAAATATTGTCACTGAATGACCTTCCTTTTCTACTTCCATTTTGATCTTGAAGAAATGTCTCAGCTAAAACTGCTATTCTGTTGTTCAAAATTTTCAAGTAGATCGCTAAAGGGTTTGGATTTTAAATCAAGAAGAATTTTTCCCCTCTTCTCTGCGTTACATCATCGTCATGCAACCTTCAGCATTATTCATGGCATTTCTTTAGACAGAAAATCCTTTATTTCGTCTGTAGTTATCAGCGTAAAAATTATAATATCACATCCGATTATGTGCGGGAAGCTGGATCATATTTTTATTTCCTCTCTCTGTCTGTTTTTGAGGCAAGACATGTGTGGCTCAAATACAAACGCCAGTGCAGTTGGGATGATGTCACAATCGATATTCGAGCATTCATTTTGTGCAGTGTTACTTCTCACATTTACAGTCTGATTTTGCGTGCGTAAGAACTTTAAACCATTTCAGAACAACCCTTAGGCTGTCAGTGTGGTTCCGAGCAATAATACATCTAATTAGACGTTTTAAATAATCTGTGTTTGTTGTGTAATATCGAAACAGTTTCATTTCCATTTATTCGTGAAAGCACCTATAATATATGAAACAGCTGTAGAAACTAACATACGTAATATACGATTGTATAACTACAGTTACTTCGCCTATCTACGATGCGATCTTATAAACGTCTCTATGGCAACGGCTCTTCGTAACTCTATAGGTGGCTATTGTTTTCACCTACAGCTGTTTACGCTTCGCATTTGAAAGCTGTCAAAAGCGCTGCCAGGTGTCACGGATTTCCTTAAGTTGAATCGACTGTACGAGTGTCGTAGTAAAGAATAAACATATTAAAACTTCGTGCATGATGCGGCATTTTTTCATATATCTCAATGTTTATGACGTCATTGTCTTTGAATTATGTGTCGTACAGTGATGTATTTGTGTAGGTACGTTCAGCGGCATATGTGGATGCTGTCTGCAAAATTTTGGTAACAAATAAGCAATAAATTTAAATGTCATGCATGATGCGGCAGTTTATCACGTATCTCACTGTTTATGACGTAATACCTTCTGAGTTATATGTGATACCGTGGTATATTTTTGTAGATGCATTTAGCGGCCTATGTGCATACTGTGTGCGGAATTTTATTTGGAATACAGTTAGTAGCACAGCATTAATATATTTAGAGCTCGTGCACAATGCGGCACTTTTTCACGAATCTCTTTGACGTCATATCTCCTGAACTGTGATAAGCACATGGTCCCTACCGCAACAACGATCGTTGCCTGACAGTAAGGGGTATGTCTAGAAAGTGTGGTTGAAATCGGTCCGGTGGTTTAGGAGGAGATGTGGGACATACACTCATATACACATACACACGTCCATATAACCATTGTTGTAAAATGTATGTATTAATACTATATTGAATATGTGTTACAAAATCCATTTACTTTCCGTCCTTTAAAACTGCAGGTCACAGTTTATGTATTTAAAATCAGCAGATCTAACTACCTTAGTGAATACTGGAGATAAGTCATCATCTTCACGCTATTTCCTTCATAGGGGTAATTGGTGATATACTGCTGATCAATCGTTTAATAAATGGTACGACTGGCTTTCTGTCAGCTGCAGGACCAAATGAGTCCAGTCGAACACTTCCTTCATTCTTACCACAAACGGTGAAAACAGGGAAACAAGAATAAAGAAAGAACGACGACGACACGCCAAACTGAATATAATGTATTTTGTTGTGAGTTGTTGTTGTGGTCTTCAGTCCTGAGACTAATTTGATGCAGCTCTCCATGCTACGCTATCCTGTGCAAGCTTCTTCATCTCCCAGTACCTAAGGCAACCTACATCCTTCTGAATCTGCTTAGTGTATTCATCTCTTGGTCTCCCTCTACGATTTTTACCATCCACGCTGCCCTCCAATACTAAATTAGTGATCCCTTGATGCCTCAGAACATGTCCTACCAACCGATCCCTTCTTCTGGTCAAGTTGTGGCACAAAATTCTCTTCTCCCCAATCCTATTCAATACTTCCTCATTAGTTATGTGATCTACCCATCTAATCTTCAGCATTCTTCTGTAGCACCTTGTATTCTCTTCTTGTCCAAACTATTTATCGTCCATGTTCCACTTCCATACATGGCTATACTCCATACAAATACTTTCAGAAATGTCTTCCTGACACTTAAATCTATACTCGATGTTAACAAATTTCTCTTCTTCAGAAACGCTTTCCTTGCCATTGCCAGTCTACATTTTATATCCTCTCTACTTCGACCATCATCAGTTATTTTGCTCCTCAAATAGCAAAACTCCTTTACCACTTTAAATGTCTCATTTCCTAATCTAATTCCCTCAGCATCACCCGGCTTAATTCAACTACGTTCCATTATCCTCGTTTTGCTTTTGTTGATGTTTGTTGTGAGAAGGAGGAGTTGATCTGGGCGTAACAATGAATATTTCCTCCTTTTTGTTGTGAGAAGGAGGAAATATTCATTGTTACGTGCAGATCAACTTGGAATATTACGTATTTTTTATAACGCTCACTGAAAAGACACATGTTAGTTTCCTGTGTTTTAATTTGTTCTCGATAATTCTTGGACGTGAGTAATAACACTTTCTAAAGTTAGATTCGTCGCCAGTGGGAAGCTGAGTTCATCAATTCCGCTCTTTCAACTACTCAAGCAAATTACTGACGCGGAAGATGAGACCACAGATGTAAAAAGCTGAGAGAATGAAATTGTTTCAAGTGAGTTTGATATTCTACAGTGTAGCACAACGGAGACGGATAACTTTTGTAAAAATAATTGTGTGTAATTTGCGAAACCTTTGTCACAGTTAAATGAGAAACCAACAAATGAATGATAAATTTTAACAACTGAAGGCGTGTTCTTTATTACTGTGTAGTTCAGAGTTGTCCACTATATGGCTGATACAATAAAAGTAGAAGTGTGGCTAACGTCATTGCGTCAATAAACATCAAGACTGTCCAACGTATATAACAGTGTTTTAACTAGTATGTAGACACAAACACACACATACACACAAACACAAACACACACACACACACACACACACACACACACAGAGAGAGAGAGAGAGAGAGAGAGAGAGAGAGAGAGAGAGTTAAGAACGATTAAAGCGATACGGAAATTCCCCTACATGATGTTAATCCACTGATGCACTGAATGTGTTGTCTGAAATGAGTTGAAGAACTGGAATACTTTGCCGTTACACGACACAAATTATTTCGGTAATATGTCACGGTGTAAGACGACTTGCAGATTTTTGATTAACTCATTTGTAACTACTCCTCGTCACACTCAGTGCTTTGTTGGCATCCTGCCACTCCTACTTGCACCGATCCAAAAATTCTCAGACGTCCATAAAGTTACGATAAATTAGTCGCAATTTAAGAACAGCCACAGCGTAACACAGTGAAGACTAATCATATAATTAATAAGAAAAGTGGAGTTCACAGTTCACTTTTTTCTCCAGGTTCCTCACTTATCGAGAATTTCATGGCGATAAAACTCTCATCAGCAATCGTTTTTTAAGTGCACCACTTCGGGTTCTTTACATAGACGAAGTGATGGATTGTTTCTATTTCAGGTACAGTAGTTGGCAGTGTCTCGTCGTTATCGTATTATAAAGTTCGCATTAAGGTTGACATAAGGAAAGAGATATAAAATTCATTTGTTGGATTATGTACCTTAAATTCTCCATTTACGAAAATACGTGGTTGTGTAGGATGATCACCGAAATAAATATGGGGCAAGTAAGCTGCGAATTCTGTCTCTATAGGATACCCTTATAACACCAGTTAGGAAATGTTTATAAGCCTGATCTGCGCAGATAACTGACGATATATTTTCTTTATTTTTTTCTGGCTAACTTTCTCTTCAGTAATCTCTTTTACAGAAAAGTTCATCAAAATGGCTGAGACGGTTAGCGATGTTTCATTAAAGCCACCTTCTAGCTACATAGCTCCTAGCGCCCACAATCTACGTAACTAACTATACTTATTACTTACTGAGGAGGCAGGTGCAAAGCTATTGTTCACCAGCCCTCGATAGCCTTCGAGAACGGAAAGTATTTATCTTTCTTACAGTATCCACGAAATTATTATGATAGTAGACACAAAAGATTTTAAAATTTCCCATTAGCAGAAAATTGGCTTTTGTACACTGTCAGGTCTTTTTTTACAAAAGTGTCCTCCTGGACGTGGGAGATTCGATAAATCACCATTTTTGAAATGTTTTGTAGCAACACTGGAACCTACATCTCCACTTGGCCTACGTGCGCTGCACATCGGTGGACCGCTAAGTGGAAGGATCTGGTACGGTAAGAACGCAAGCAAGCTCCGACTCTGTTCTGTTTAGTGATTTCGCGTTCTGTTAAAAAGTTACGTCGAAAATTTTTCCTCTAGACGTCAATACAACTGGCCTATGTGACCAACCCAAAGGTTTATAGCTACACAGTATATCATAGTGTCACCTTTTTCATAAGAGTGGATTATGGGAATAGTAAACAAGCAAAACAGATGCTTTTTGTTCACTCACTTGCTTCAAAGCAAAGTGACCCATGGATGTCAGAGATTTACTATTTCCCCTAAACTGGAGACGATGTACACTTAATTAGATGAAGTTCGTAATAAGAATTAGACTGAAAACAAGTTCGTAAGGTGTTGGCACTCACGGAATCGAAATAACAATGAGACTGATGCAAAGTCTCAGAAAAACCTAGCCGATATTGTGTACATTGAAAGCCGGGCGATATGGAAAAAGCTAAAAGCTAGTAAGATACTGAATGTGACGTCAGATATTGTAAGAAAAGCTGTTTCGTGAAGCTTTCAGCGGTGTTCATCCGCTGTTCCTGAACTCGAGAAATTCTCTATAATCCAGACTCCGGTCTTCCATAAAAACGGGGGTGGCTGGTGCAGCACCATTCTTCAGTAGCACACGAGAATGGAAAGTAATACATTTTAGCAAACCTAGTGGGATGGTGCATTGGTTTTTGATAATGTGCAGGTGTTCGGGAGAAATGAAGTTAAAATCCATCTTCAGTCACCTTGATTTAGGTTATCTTTGCTTGAGCGAAAATAAGTTATTTGCAAACTATCGTTCCTTGAGTATGAGCATGACAGTTTTTCTCTCCCATCTATGTGGACTTTAGCTAATGCTAAGCCTATACTGATGTCGACATCCACATGCATCTATCCGTGACTCTCCTTCCTTATATTTTCATTTAAAAAGAAATAGAGATTTTTTTTAATTTTATACATGGACTTTAGCTGCCCAGCTACTTAGCCAACTACGCTTTTACTTAATATGTTAACAAACTCTAAAACTGTTTGATGTGCGTATAGTTTTCGATAAATCTCTCTCATGATCGTAATAAGTTCTCCTCATGGCGATCAGAAACAGTCTGTACGGGTGTTGCAGGATAGGTTGTGGTCAGAAATAATTGTTACGAAACAAATTCCATACGTCGCACCGTTTCGGAGTTAATTATCATCGAACTTAGCCAATCACATAAAATTGATGTGAGCTGTTCTCATAGCTTAGATGACAGCGGTTGAGACAGCGCATTCTTTGCCTCGGGTTCGATCCTTGCTACCGTCCCATGTCCAATTTTTGTGCCGCTATCTTGTTCGGTTTTACGAAACTATTCGAAGGACACATTTGGTAATACCGCCCCAGGCGGAATGCTTGAATTTGCGAGAGCAAAGGCTTGATTGGCTAGCTTCAATGCTAATTAACTCGGAAACGCCGCAGTGTATCAAATTTTGTTCTTAACTGTTATTTATCAACACAACCTGCCCTGCCACAGCCTTACAAAATTCTCAGACAGATTCTGACCACCTTGTATATTGCCATTGTCAATAGCCCGAAAATTTAAACTTTTTTATTTTTTGTTTAACAATCAAAATAGACACTTTTATTATGAGGACGCACATAACTGAAAATCACACAGCATTCATAGAACGGTTTATTGGGTTCATTATTAGAGATAAACAACTATTAACAACTAACAGAGACTAGGAATTAACACTGTGATTGCAAATAAACAGTTAAGGAATAAACGACTGCAGACCTGCCTCTGGCTTCAGCTGACTTGTAAGCCCCTGTCTTGCAGTTAACCAAATCTTGCGGTTGCTAGTGAGAGATCGTACACCGAAGTGCTGAGAACCGGAAGTATTGTTTCTTACCCCGTTTCCACACGTGTTTCAGCAAGTCCTGAACTATTTCATGGTTTTCACCAACAATACATGTTCTGAAAACACTGAGGAAATGAAAAGATTAATTCAGTTAAAAATATGCGTAGCGACTAGATGCTACGTGAGTTGGCTTACTTAAAATCACCTCCAGTCATAGCGTTGCGCATGACTGCTATGTTGGAATGTCCAAAGAGAATAAATAAAATGTTAATAACGTCATGCTGTTGTTATCCGTCGCAGCATATTTTGTTGGACACCGCACCCGAGGTAGCAGCTGGCAGGCGCTGGGCATTACAGAAACAATGGCAGTATACCGACACAATTGAGACGTCGCTTTTTTTTTTATTTCCTTGGTTCGAGCGCCACTGTACCATATTCTTCTCCTTTTGCTACACGACTAGGGCGGAGCAAAGCGTCGTCATTTAACAGCATTCCGCTTCAGTTTCATGGATCGGCGAACATGACGCTCAAAGAGTCAATTGTTCCGCTCCGGTTTCTCATCATGGCTCGCATGGTCTCACGGTCTTTCCAGTCTCATTTCGTCATCGAAGGATATCTGTCACATTACTTTTTTCGTTATCTTCATGCTGAAGTGTCGCTGAATAACAGCAAATCCTATCAAACTTTAATTTCTAGTCTTAATTTCACTTATATTGCTGATTGACACCAAGAATCTGAGTTTCATGTCACGTCATCCTGTTAAGTGTGTGTGAAGGATTACCTTTTTTTCCATTAATTTGTTAACAGTAGAGAGATGAATTCTTCATTCGTGTGGCCATACTGTCCGTGGTTGCCTTACAATTCCTGATAGTTTCGTTCCGCCATTACAATTACAAAAAAATAGGTGTTTTTTTCACCAGAGTCGTTTCGCTTCATTGAGGTAAAACATCATCGGTGGTGGTGATTTCTGCTTAGTTACTCGCCTATATCAGGAAAATCCGTCTGCTAGCACCTTTTTTGTGTCTTTCCTGATTAGACACCGATACTTCTAGAATAACTTTTCGTTGCTCTACATAATTATGCATTTCTTGCGTTTTACACAGCACATGTTTTCGTACACCAGTACCAGTGGTGAACGAAAAAGAGATTCGCCGAGCAATAGCCTGCTCCACTCGAACTATCAACGCACCTTCCACATCGCTGGCAGCGGGTTATACACAATGCTGGTGATTACTTTGAAGGACAGTAATACTTAGACTATGTACATATTTTCTATAAGTTGTAAAAAATAGTTTTGAGTATTAAAGTTCCATTGTCCCAGATGATTCAAAACCACATACGAACGTACAACATTGACGTTTGTGGAGGGAGATTCCGCCGAACTGAAAGCTGTTCTCTGGGACTTTTCCTTGTATTGTCGGTACCCACCGATACCCGTTACCTGCTGTTGTTGATACTGACTCACTGACACTGAGAGTCCCGCTAGTTACCAATGTTCAGTAGCGATGGCGAGATTTGCAATGGACAACAGTGGGAAACAAGGGAAACGAAAAGTGAAGCAATGTACGAGAGTGCATTCCGAATAAAATAGTGTTGGATGTTAGGCCGCATCATTGCAAAACAACTAAAATTTGCTGCGATCCTCTTCGGGAAGGTTAACTGATGAATACCGTCCCCTATATAGTGTTGAGGATCGCAGAAAGTCAGCAATTTAGTTGCTTTACTGCTTTAAAATGCTGCTGTCTAATAACCAAAATTATTTTATTCCGAATGATACTGTCCCTGTAAACCTACGAATTTATGTCAGGGTGCAGTTACTACAGCTATTCACGCGCTGTAGCAAAAGCGCACACCAAAAATAATTTCAAGAACATTACGAGTGCTTCCAAGTGGTATCCAGTAATCAATATTAAAAGAACTGTTATAGTTTATGAACTACTACTGCGATCAAATAAATTTAAGCGAATGGAAGTGGCGCTGACGGTTTGTGTGCGTTTAGAGATAGAACAAAGAGAGACTTAAGAACCTCAGGTTGGTTGAATTTTGGGATCATGCTCCAGTGGTACTGAACGGTTTTTTTTTTTTGAGTAGTTAAAACTCGCTCGTTTAGTAATGTCTCTGTTTGGAGATAAAACGCCCAGTGCTGAAATTTTACTGTCTGGCTTGGTACCTTGTTATTTTGAATAAGTGTTTTTAATTTGTATTTATTGCCACATTTGTTAAACCCGTTTTCTTGTTATTTCAAATGAGTTACAATCTACACAATGTCTGAAAATGTTTTTCTTGTACAACTTGTTTCAGCTTACAACTATGAGTACTGCCCGCCCCTGGTAGCTGAGTGGAACGGCTGCTAGTTTTCTAAAGAAGCCGGCACTGTAGCTCAGCGTGTTCGGTCAGACAGTAATGTACCCTCTGTAATAAAAAAACCTGAGTTAACAGATCAACAACGAACTTCAATTGATGTCTTACGACGTCCGCCCCGAGCAGATGCAATGAACTAAAGTGAAAAAAATAAAAAAAAAAGAAAGAAAAAATAAAAAAGGAAAAAAAGTGGTCAGCGCAACATAATGTCAATCCTAAGAGCCCGCGTTCGAGTCCCGGCTGGATCGGAAATTTTCTCCGTTCAGGGAGTGCGTGTTGTGTTGTCCTAATCATCATCATTTCATCCACATCGCCGAAGTGGCGTCAAATCGAAAGACGTATACCCGACGGGGGGGGGGGGGGGGAAGGGGGAAGGGGAGGAGGGGGGGAGGGGGTTGTCACACGACATTTATTTATTTACTATAATTACTTAAAAGGAACAAAAAGGAATTAACAAAACAAAATCAGAAAGAAACTTAACTCTGACCGAACAGGCGTTGGAAATTAAAATTCAAACTTGGAAGCAAAAAGAAGCTAACTTACAGTTTCCTGCTACTAGTTCTTGAGCAAGGAGACTAATCGTCACTCGTAGTGGTGGCCGCAGCGGCTGCACCCGTTCTTAGAACAAGAAGTCCACTGTCACCGTCATATTCCAGCCCTTCGGTGAAATTTCTGAATGTTTTCCTCGGCAAACTATAATTCTAAGTACCACATACTTACGGGTGATAGTTTTCTAAACAAACGTAAGTATTATAACAAAGTGAGAGAACTACTACATAAAAAATATTGTGGTTTAACCACTCAGTAACTCTTAGGTAGATGTGTGTGACTGCTCAGCACGATGTGGCTGACGCAGTGGTGGTGATGGTCTACTGCGACGTGTTGAGCCTCATAAAACCAGCGTACTCCGTTGACTCACTTGCTGTTGGTCAAAGGCGACATTTCTTAGCAAAAGAGGTCGTTGGTGATCCCGTCGTGAAACGTGCGCAGGTCAGGAATCCTGTGGACCGTGATCCGGTGTATCGACACTTCGGGCTATAATTAGCACACAAACACTGACAGTCGTGAGTGGGGTGGTAACAAATAGTGCTGCAGTTCTCCTGCCGCTCCTCTTAGCCTGCAATTCCTTTGGTGCCGGATTGCGATACCTGTGGACGAGTGCCAGGCGTAGCGGTGAGGCCAGCTATTGGCTGCCATACGTCATGTCAGCGAGTAGTAGCAACTGACAGTGTTCGAAGTACTGTGCTCGGGAAATTGTGAAGACTGAAGGCGTGTTCTTATTTCTATTCCGACAAAATAACGATCTACCATACGTTGAGAATATGGTGAAATCTCGTTTGCTTGTTAGGGGTCCTGTCGACCATCGCAACATAACTCACCGACTGAAAACGTGCGCGATGCCGTCCCTTGGCAACTGGCCCGTGAATGTGCTATAGACGTCTGTGACAATGGACGTTGCCAAAAAATAAGCCACAAACTTGTATGTGCCTTTTGTAACAAGAAGTTCTTACTACCCATCGAACAGGATTCACGAAACACACATAAGTTGTGCAATAAGTTTTGTCTAGAACTGTACTCGCTTAGTTACGTTACTACTCCTTAAGCTGGTTTCGTGCCTTAATGAACAGGTGTCAATCAATACATCCAGAGGTTCGACCCGCATTTGTTAATCGTTCCTAGTCTTCTTTCAGCGTCACTATCATTTCATAAAAGGTGATGTGTACACATCAGGAAACTTGAAGTTGTCACGTAGTTTTGATTCCAAGTGGAATTGTTCGTTGCCTTATAAGTGGCTCGGTGTGATAATCGTATGGCTGGCATAACCTGATGGTACGTTATCTCCAACAGCGCTACCTAATTTCCGTAAAGAGTTAAGTTTCTTGTAACACGGTCACGACCAATTTTCTTCACCCTCTGTAGGCCAAGAGCTCGATGTCGATGTTAAACTCCCGCTTCCTTTTAATTTTTTTTCTTCTTTTGAGGGCACAATCCGTTGTAAATCACTGACTTGTTCAAATCAACATCCCGTTTGATGACCGGAGCCAGAACAAAATAGCGTCTATTGACAACGTGGAGTATCGTGCGGCAATTCGTTGTCGGCAAGAGTGGAAATGTTACAGCTTTGTGAGGCCAGTCTTGACGTCGTCAGCATCGGTTTGCCGAGAACGAATCATATCTTCATCTACATCTACACGTTACACTCTCAGACAGTGCGTGGGAAAATCAAAGGATTAAAAATTTCCGTATGAGCTCTGATTTCTGTTATTACATTACGATGTTCTATTCTCTCATTGCAGGTGGGCAACAGTACAATATTTTCGCATTCGAAGTAGAAATGTTTAGTTTGAAATTTCTTGATAACATCTAGTCGCAGCGAAAAAGTCTTTGTTTTAAGTATCTATACATAGGCTATAAACAATTTACTTTACTGTGATGTAAAAATAAAGTTCTGCTGACAGGCTTCGTGGGTATTGTTCCACATGTTACGTTTTTGTTCCATTTTTCGCGCTGTTCTTCTTACAATTGCCATTTGAAATTTTGTTTTTAAGATTTCACAGCACTAGAAACTGAATATTTTTTCCAATGTTATGTTTTGTTTGGTGTTGCGAACTGTCGAATGTTATTGCCAAATATCGGATGTTACTGCCAACTATTCAATGTATTTTTGAAAATCTGTGATGTGTTTGTGTACGCATGTAGAAAGCATCGATGAAACATGTAAGTAGAACTTTAAATACCAGGCCATTGTTTTTGTTATTGGTTCTAATAAAACCCCATGTCATTCCAAGCATGTGTGTCAATTTGTACCTTTCTACCTACATTATTCCGTGATTTATTCAGTTTTCAAATTTGTACTGACTTTTTGATCACCCGGTATATCACCAGACTCAAACATTATACCCACCAGCATCAACAGCAGTTTTGTTGCCACTTCCCCCAATGATTTTCGAAATTCTGTCATCTAACCCTTCTGCCTTATTTGATCTTAAGTCTTCTAAAGCTCTGACTGATTCTAATCCTGGTTCCCGTCTCTCTTCTATAGAGACTCCTGTTTCTTCTCCTATCACGTCGGGTGACTAGTAGTATTACACATACCGAGCAGAAACGAAGAAATACGGTGGCAGAAGACGTGAGACCACGAGCGGAAGGGACAGTGAGTCAGCGGCCAGTGGAGATGGGAGAAGGGGGGGGGAGTAGGGGGCGAATAGAGGGGGAGGGGGCGGGAAATGGAGCGCACAGCCGGGTTCTGGCGGCGCGCCTCCACGCGGACAATCAGCGTTCGCGCCATTACACCCAACTAATGCTCCTCCTTACATTCCTCCGACAACAAGTAGCCCTTAATTGAATTCTTGCGCCCCCTTTTCCGCGGCCAATTTGTTTTGGAATACGTACTGCTAAGTAATAGCCGAGTAGCCAGCAACGGCAACGAGCCTCTTCCTTTATGGGCGCGGGCGGCCCTCTTTATCGTGCCCGTCTCTTCCCATACGCGCTGGCACACGTGTGATCCCGGCGCCGTATTGGAACGCCGTGCTCTGCGGCGGCGGCTCCGTCTCCAGCGTCCGTATCGCCTCGTATCGCACGTGAGGGCGGCGCGGGGGAAATGTAAATTTTACACGCGCCCGGCCGATCGCTGAGATTCCCGCGGCGATTACGCGCGAGGCCGTGTTTTATCGCCGCAGTTATCGGGGCGTGTAAGAGTTGTTAATAGCCGCCCGCTGCGTCCGGCCTGAATCATATCGCGCTGGAAAGAGACGTAAGTGCTAACTGAGAAGCTGCGCGCCCGCCTTATTGCTCCCGAGCACTTGAAACGCTTCTGAACTTTTCCACTGAGATTCCTCCTTATACGAATTATAGCATCCCCCCCCCCCTTCTGCAGCCACTAGGCGTATACATCTAAATGTAAGTATCTGTACTTTTAAGCCACCGCACTTTTGTGGTACTAGGTACATAGTGCAGTAATATCCTTCTTTCTTTTTTTCTTCCGTGTTGCGTTTTCGGATGATGCGCGGGGTGAAGCGCTGTTGTTGTCCCTTCGTGTAAAGCGGTACCTCTCTAATTTCACGACCTAACTCTAGCGCGACATATTAGTGGGAGGAAGTAATAGGTTTTGTTGATAGATCTTATAACATTCTTTCTTGGAATTCGTACTCTAAGCTTTGACAAATCGTCTTTGAAGGATATCTATTAGGCTCGTGAATAAGTTGGAAGCGTTTTTGTTTGGCATTTTCCTGTTACGGTTGTTGTGGATTTATTCACCGATTGTCATTTTTCGTTTGTAGTTCACTGATATTGTTTGAGTTTGTCGTTGTTGTGGCCTTCAGTCCTGAGACTGGTTTGATGCTGCTCTCCATGCTACTCTATACTGTGCAAGCTTCTTCATCTTCCAGTACCTACTGCAACCTACATCCATCTGTATCTGTTTAGTGTATTCACCTCTTGGTCTCCCTCTACGATTTTTAACCTCCACGCTGCCCTCCAATACCATATTGGTGATCCCTTGATGCCTCAGAACAGGTCCTACTAACCGATCCCTTCTTCTAGTCAAGTAGTGCCACAAACTTCTCTTCTCCCCAATCCTATTCAATACCTCCTCATTAGTTCTATGATCTACCCATTTAATCTTCAGCATTCTTCTGTAGCACCACATTTCGAAAGCTTCTATTCTCTTCTTGTCAAAACTGGTTATCGTGCATGTTTTACTTCCATACATGGCTACACTCCATACAAATACTTTCAGAAACGACTTCCTGACACTTAAATATATACTCGATGTTAACAAATTTCTCTTCTTGAGAAACGCTTTCCTTGCCATTGCCGGTCTACATTTTATATCCTCTCTACTTCGACCATCATCAGTTATTTTGCTCCCAAAGTAGCAAAACTCATCTACTACTTTAAGCTTCTCATTTGAGATAAGGAGTAGAGCTGTGGACGCTTGAAAATGGAGTGCTAAATGGAAAAATCGGAACGTTTTCAACATATTCTGCTGTGTCGATTCTATACAGGGATGACAGCAGCGGACGTAGCCAGAAATATTTGCACTGTGTAGGGGACAATGCTGTTGGACAGAGCATGGCTACAAAATGGCTTTCGCTTTTAACAAATATTGTTTTGACATTAGTGATTCCCCCAAGTTCAGGAAGACCTCCAGGATTTGATAAAGATCGCTTAAACTCATTAATCCACAGTGATCCACGTCGGTGTGCTCGAGAGCTCGCAAATGTGATGAACTGTCATTCCACCATCGTGCGATCTCAGCTGCAGCAGTCAACAGCACGCTCTAGGACCAAGGAGTAGCTGAAGTTTCAGATTAACTTGTAGTGTTGTTAACGTTGAACGTGGTACCTCAAGAGAAAACTTCCTTAATAAGTGCATCAAGTGAAGCATTGCTACTCAGTGACAGTTGTTAATTAATCATCAATCCCGTGGCAAAGAAGTTTGTCGAAGATAAATAAATCCTTTATTCATTAATGTAATAAACTGAGGTGACAAAAGCCTTGGGTTAGCGATATGAACATATACAGATGGCGGTAGTATTGCGTGAATAGAAGGGCAGTGCATTGTCGCAGCATCATTACTACTGTGTTGATTCGTGTGGAAAGATGTCCGATATCATTATAGGTGCACGACGGGAATTAACAGACTTTGAACGCAGAACATAAGTTGGAGCGAGACGCATGGGATGTTCGATTTCGGATTTGTAGACCACAATCGTGAACGTGTTTTCTCCTAACTAAACAGAAGATGTGCTTGCGATGCTTTTACTTCGGTCATCTTTATTTCGGAAGCTGCTTCTTGTGGGATGTCAGAAACAAGATATGGTCTTCAAGTGCAGAGTAGCACAAAGCTGGAGCACAAACCCCCACTTTTTCTGGTTGTGCTCCTGAGGTCGATCTTGTCAATCGGATAGAGCTTTACTTCCGGCAGCAACGAAATGTGGACGGAATGGTCTTCATCGGCAACGTTCTCCTATTGCAGAAAAATCCTACCAAAGAGCGGAGCTTCTCTCTGAGATGGCACCGCAAAGCTGGTTACCTGTGTTTGCCTGACTACATGGGGAAGCTGAAAATCCTACGTGTATTACGAACGAGGGGATGCGGCGCCGACGGAGGCAGACATGCGGCCTATTCAAAGGAATAGCCTATGCGCTCATCCCAAGTACCAATTACACAAACTTGATACTGTTTTCTTTATGTTGACATTAAACGTTCAACAGTTAATCAGTATTTCATCCACGAAAGAGGAATTTTCGATTCCTCAGTTTTGTTCATCGCTTTGGCATCTTCTCGAGGCGCGATTATTTAACGAGTGAAAGAAGATCTAAAGGACAAAGGAGCCAGTAAGCCCGAGAGAGTTACAAAGATGCTCATGAAACTATGGTGGCAGACATTTATTCCCCACTGGCAGATGCTACAAGAGGCGCTTTGTGCACCGTACCGAGACACTGTGTACGTTAAATTTCTAAGAGCGTATGTTCCAAGAACATTCAAGCAACATACTACTTTCTCCCCCTCCTTCTCCCTCTCTCCCCTCCCTCACCACCACCATACTCGTAAAATGTCTATCACGGCGGAAAGACTAGAGAAATTCGATATTATCTTTGTGCTCGACTTTCACAGTATTGCGCAAGCCAACCGTTGAATGCGAAAAGAGTAAGAAAAGGAAAGAGCAAGAAAATGATTTCCGACTAGACGGTTACATCTGCCATTATATACTCCCAGCCAGTGATCACTTATGTATCCTCTTAATATTGATCAGTGTTCCAGTTTAACACGTTAAGGCCCAGGACGACAAAAAAATTGATCGTTTGGACAATAATTACGTAACCAGTCTCCATCGTGGATGAATGGTACTTCCTTAAGGCTCTTGCAATAAATCTTTATATATATAGCCTTTACCACAATTACATTTATGTAGTCCCTTTATTTTTACTTCATTACGGTTGCTCTTCCCCGAATACTTTTTAGTTGCACCGTATTGACAGTATTGCTTCATAGCCAGCCGGCGTGGCCGAGTGGTTCTAGGCGCGTCAGTCCGGAACCGCGGAACCGCTACGGTCGCAGATTCGAATCCTGTCTCCGGTTTGGATGTGTGTGATGTCCTTAGGTTGGTTAGGTTTAAGTAGTTCTAAGTTCTAGGGGACTCATGACCTCTGATGTTAAGTCCCATAGTGCTTAGAGCCATATCACCATATTGCTTCATACTGCTTTGCAGTCGTCGCTGATAACCTTTGAGGTTGGAATCCACTGATTTAGCGTTCGATTTTATCTGTGGCCTAAAACATTCCCACAAAGAGAGTGGCTGAATCACATGCCGCGACAGCATGGTGGCATACGTCAGCATGGAGTTCTTACTACGCTTATCTGAGGTTGAAAGCTGGGTATGTAACGGATCCTCCGCTTTCTCTTTGCCATTATTTCCACGTTTTCGAAAGCCACACAGGACACCACCGCTCTTCTTGATTTTATATCATTTTTGCTTGCGTGGCTAAGTGTCGCCATTATGTCGTCTTAACCTAAGGAGAAAGTAAAATCGCTTAAGTGAATGGTCCGCTTCTTCTGTGTACTTCGGTACTTACATTGCTTAGGTATCTGAAGCAGATTATGTCAAGTTGCCCTATGTTTGCCTCGATGAATGTTGGAAAAAAGTTGAACACCGCAGTCCGGCTGCTCCGTGTCACAGAGAAATTGTTATTAATGCGATACAGATTTAAATGGAACGTGAGTCACCTCCCCGCGTTACGCTACACAAGCACGTCCAGTTCACGATTCTTCAACTTCAACTCTTTTCTAGTGACCCGAATTACTTTTTGTCTTGGTCGATGAAGATCTGCGTAGTCGAAGTGGCTGACGCGCGCCTGTTCGTTTGCGCTCGACTCGCAGGTACGCCGTTCGAATCCTGGTGATGGATGAAATTTTCACTGCCAGTATTTGGCTGGCAGGAGTGGTGGCGGTAAATTCTTGATCAGCGGTCTTTGCGCCAATGTCCTCCCCAACGTTTCATGAAGTGAGGGCACGACCACACTCCTGATGGTGCTCCGTCCGTCGGATGAGCACGTTAAGTCGACGGCACCCTTGGTGCTGTTCGGGAGGAGTAGACTATTTGCTGGGACCAGGTTTAACCCATTTTTTACTGTCATCATCATCATCGTGCAACATAAACATAACACTACACTATACACACTTCCATTACAATTATCAACGCTCTGCAACTACGCATACGAAACAATTCTCATGATTTTCCACATGAAGTGGCCCGTGTTTGCGGAAGAAGAATACCTTTCCGACATGCAGCTGAAACCACCCTATGAGAGTTCCCACCGAACAATGCCATACGACATTTTAATTTTAATCAGAAGGAAATGGAATAGTTATTGTTCTGGTTAGCTCACGTGCATTTACTTGTAATCTGTTTCGATTTACGTTCTTCAAAACATCACATTCACGAAGATAAGTTGCTAACTAAATTTTAAAAAAAATTATTTGCTACTCAGTTCGATACACACATTATTGGCAAGTAGGATTGTCTGTGAGTTGAAAACTGGCAGTAAATATATTAATATTCATCTCAGAAAGTAAAAAGTCTTGGTAGTAAAATAATGATTACTTAATAACACGTTTCGTCCTTTTGGGGCATCATCAGATTAACTACAAAGAAAGGGAAAAAAGGAAAACATTAATAAGAAAAGGGACAAAGTCCTGTCGTGCGTCTCTGCATCGAGTTAACAAGTAATTTAGAGAAACGCCGTAAGGGAAAACTTACGTAGTATTCTGCAAATAAGCATTCGTCAAAATGTTTGCGAGATAGTGCGTGGGTCTATAGGGCAAATATAGCGGTAAGAAAATTTGAAAGTAGTACTTAAAAGGGACTAAAAGCGCACAGAAGCCAGAGTAGAAATCGCAGATTTTACCTTAAATACACCAGCATCCTCAATCGTAAAAGCGTAGACATTGGACCACACTTACAAACCTGTACAAATGTTGCATATTTGTATACACAACAATAGTATCCTCAAAATCGACATGTTACTTAGCTCGTGACGGGTAGTGTATTAGCCAGTCAACGGATTGGAAAAAGTTTTCTAATCATTTGTTTCCTTCCATGCAGTTAGTTTAGCTTTCTGTTTCCCTTGACTGTTTTATATGTTTTACTGTGGACAAACTTAGTTGTTGATAATCTCACCCTGTCTCCGACAGTGCGAACGAGCAGCAGGTGCCCGACACCGAAGTAATCAGGTGAGCTAAGAAAGTTTCTTAGGTTGATAGCACTTGCGTCTCGAGTTCTGAAAGAAACACGAGGGTGGCGACCCTAATATATGCCAGATAGCTGCATGATGATTTGCTAGCTTAGTGAGGTCTGTGAGCGGTATGTCGAGAAAGAATGTTATTGTTTAGGAAGAGTATGAGACAGAAATGAAAATGCATAACGCCGTGTGGCGTAAGCAAAGTATCGAAAAAAGAAAAATGTACTGTGATTCCATGCTCATCTACACGAATCATTTCTTTCACAAGATTTCACTTCACGACAATTTCAAACTTCAGAAGTTTCAAACACTGTGTTATCCCGAGATGTACTTAGCTAGCAATGAGTTAATCTGCAACACTTCCTGAGTTTGTCAAACTTTGTAACGATAGACGTAACCTTTTTTTCTCAGAAACTAATACATAAGCCACCAGCTGCCGAGAAGGCTGAGCTAATCAACCGAATACTTAACCACTAATTGCGGAAACATATCTACAAACGACTTTCCCGTACTTCCTCTATATCAGGAGCCATGGTTGCACAGTGTGTGGAATGAAGCTGACTAGTCATTCTTTAAACGAGCGACGTCTCGCGACGCGTTATCTGGACAGGAAACGAGTGATATTTAACGGACGTCTAACATAGTGCGTCACCCACCACTGCGCTTCGTATCGTCCGCTAGGCTCCAGCGAAACGAATTATCGAATCCTGCTATCTTGACATACCCAGTAACAGCTTGGGAAAAGTTTCCCAAAATTACTCAAGCTAGTTCCGCGAAACAGAACAATAGACTGAACAGAAACGTCTCTGTCTCAATTTTTACTTTCCTGACAATGCGTTTTCATCGACTTTAACGCTTCAGCTGTTCTTTGAGATTGGTGCCAAGTCCGATATATTGTCTGAATTTTAGAACGAAAGACAATGAGTGAACATGTTTTATACTTTCTTCCCAGTACCCGTTACATCTGTGACTGAAGTCATTTCTTACAAGTATTTAGACTGTGCTACCTTACAAAACGAAATAGGGAAAAAACTAGAAGTAATGCTCAATAAAATTCATGAAGAAAATTTTGTCTTCTTATAACTGGTCTCCAAGCAGTAGATCCAGCATGCTCCTTCACTTTGTTTAGACTGTGAATACCACTGTAAGAATGTATATTCTAAATTTAAAGCAACGCTCCACTAACGTCTTAAGTTGCAAGTACTTCTTTGCAGTGAGTAAGCTGAAAAGTAAAAAGCCGTCGAGGTTACGTTAGCAAAAGGAACAGAACTCGTTCATCTGTTTAGATTTATCTGCGCCAAAGATGCTTACATTAGAGAACAGAGCTTGTACACACAGTATTTATAGCCTTTAAGTGCCTAATAACTTGTGTGAGGAAGGCATTAGATGACGCACACTTAATGTCATGTTTACACTACGGAGAACCAACTGCATCGGCGCGATAGGGAATACATGTTGCCCTAATAAAGGTAACTGTGAGGGTATATCGTATGTACCAAGCAAATCGAACTGAAACAAGAACTGCGTGTGAAACCGGCTGTCCGTTTTAATATAGGAACCAATACAGTATTGGTCACCGGTCATTCGGGAAAGCTGAAGGGAAGTTGATTTAGCATAGCAGAACCAGGACTGAACGTGTAGCTCACCTCTATCACACAAAAGACTTGTGTGCTTTGGTTCGAGTTCCTTAGAACGAATTTTGACGTTGTAACATTTGAAAATAGCCGACGTCCGAAATCTAGCTAGTAATGTACATGATATACAGTCAAATGGCGGAAATACGTTTTCGGAAACCTTTGGTATTCGCATTAATTGTTTTGATAGAATATGGGTGATGTCAAAAATCCTATGACCGCAATGGAGCAATGTACGTTTCCTGTAGGTCGTAGTCGGTTAAATTCCCTTTTAAACGGAAATAAAATTACTGCGTCCGAAGACAGAATGAAGGTCGGCGGGGGTGGCCGAGCGGTTCTAGGTGCTACAGTCTGGAACCGCGCGACCGCTACAGTCGCAGGTTCGAATCCTGCGTCGGGCATGGATGTGTGTGTTGTCCTTAGGTTAGTTAGGTTTAAGTAGTTCTAAGTTCTAGGGGACTGATGACGTCAGAAGTTAAGTCCCATAGTTATCAGAGCCATTTGAACCATTTTTGAACAGAGTGAAGATTTAATTAATGTAAATAATTCAAATCAATCTCAAGATTAGGACTCAGGAGACTGTAAATCAGCGACTGAGGAAACGGTTCTAAAACTGAGAATTTTCATTTATATTGGAAATACATTGAAATGCAGAGATTAAATGAGCCTTAATAATGAAGTTAATGTATTCTCATAACATGAAATGCTTCTCCAGCTAAATTCACTTTACTTTTGCATGGATTGCACGTTTTCCTATTTAGTGTCGGAGCTGTTAAAGTGAATCAAATAGCTGTAAACGAATTTCGCCACTAGTCATATTTTAATATGTTGCTTTGGATCGAAACAATTACATTCCATTATCTCATCCCTTGGCGTCACATCAGTATAACTTACATTATTTTTACACAGCACTTTCTGTACTTGAATAACAACTTATTTTGATTCTGTTGTTGATTGCGTCCGTTAACCGTAAATAAACCACAATATTTTCATTTCGGATTCTTAGTTTTAAGTACATTTTCGTGTGAGACGAGAGAAGTAAGCGCTGCGACCCTGAAGAATAATAATTGAGCGTTGGTTTTATACCATATATATCTTAAAGCTGGATAATGCCAAATGGAACCTATCTCGCAGAAATTTTGATACTGTGTTTAGAAGGTACAGCAACAATTACAATTTATTTTAAATCACAAATTTCTTATTCTTTCACCGAAGTGTTGCTGTGTCCTTGTATCATCTGCCTGTATAAGAGTTAGATATCGATACGTCTAGACACTAGAAAGATGATTAAAATTTTGGTTGTGAATGTTCAGTATTTCATGGGTAATAAATTACAGTTGCAACTCGGGCAGAATGGCCTACATTTTTCACTAGTATGCGTAAGTATCAGTCAGCTTGTAAACGAGTCGAGGAACATCTCCGTCATGTCGGCATCGCCATTTTTTTCTGCGGGCATAATGAAGCGTATACGTTACGGTAATAGTCTTGGGTTCACTGTGACAGCAAGCGGTGGCAACCTTACACGGACGCCTTCTGTGTGACTGACTATGTTTTTTTTTTCGTTAGCGATTTTTTGCATTAGATTTGGTTGGCTGTTGTTACAACCACTTTAACTCCTTCATCCTTCAAGTGCTGGTCAGTTTGTAAGCAAATGCCGCCAGCTTGTATTGGCACTACAATAGATTTTGTGGCCAAGAGTCACTTTGATGACTGGAGGGGGCACTGCTCAAATATCGGAGCACCAGCATGTGCACGCTTCACTGATCAGCCCTGACGTTCGAGGATTAAACAACACACTACTGCACCAGGTACTGTCCTGCTCGAGAAGCCAAGCTCATGCATTGCAGCTGCGTCGACAACCACCTCGTCCTGTCAAACTGCATAGAACGCTCCTTGTCGGTAGAATTTTTCCAAATGCAGTAAATGAAGAGTGGAAATGGAAAACATTCTAAGTGCCAAATTTGATATTTGTCGGGTGAATTAAAAAACGATGTATCTCTGTTTGCATATAACGGATTAGTATCCAGAAAATGTGAACAATTCTGAAACCTTAGAATCTTGTGCTCATCGCTTCACTTTATTAAGAGCGTTCTAAGTGCCATACCGGGAAACTGACAAGTTTACGTGACGATAACAACATTTTTACACAATGATTCTTACAAAGAAGGAAACAGTAACCAGCCATTGTTAATGCCGCTGCTGATTTACTAAAATTGCGTCGTTACCGGTTTAGAACCAACAGGGTCATGTTCAGAGGGACTTCTACATTTTTATTACACTCGTTACTGTTCACATTAGTTCTTGGCTATTTTATGTGTAACAATTAACGTAAACGAGTAGCGCCGCTATTTGTGCAAATGAATGGCATTGTTAACAGTGGCTGGTTGCTCTTTTCTTCTTTGCAGGAATCATCTTGTATTTTGTGCCCAGCCGCGGTCTTAAAAATGTCAGTTTTCGGCAAAGTATTAGGAAGAAAGTATTTGTTGCAAGTGCCATTCATACTGAAACACTAACTTTTATTTATGATAGTACAAGTGCATAACTTCAGCATTAGTTTCTTAACTGGTAGAACTGTAGTAAAAGGAGAACCACTTCTCATATATTTTATATTTTGGAGCTCCATGGGAAAGCACAGCTTGACACAAAGACGATGAGCCATCTGCTAACGCATGTTTGAACCACTTTCGCCTGGATCAAGACTAGGGACATACAACAGAGTACCGAGAATACAACAGCACTGAAAACATGTTCTGTTTAAAAAATGACACTTGGAACGTTTTCCACTTCCACTCTTCAAATATTGTCGTATGGTGACTGAAGAAAACTTCACAAGCCAGAATAGCTAAAAAGCATTTTATTGGAAGACCGGTTCCGACACAGATATTCTGTCATCAACGAATCTCATGCTTTTGAATTTTTACAACATATTATCCATCAGTTTTACAAGTCGCTTCAAGTTGCATATGCACTTTCCACTACCACGAAGATCACTACGCATCGGCATGTCAAATGTAAAAACATTTTACGTTCAAACAGACGTAACTATACCGTAACTAACAGTTTGTACACAATACTTTTACATTCGACATGCCAATGTGTAGCTGGAAGAGCATGTGCAGAGTGAAGTGACTTGTAACACTGACGGATAGTACGCTGTAAAAATTCGAAAGCTTAAGATCTGATGATGACAGCATAGTTCTGTCGAAACCAGTCATCCGAAAAAATGCTTTTTTTTTAGCGATCTTGGCTTGTGAAGTTTTCTTCAGCCGCCATACGTTACAGTTCACCCCCCTCTGTTGGCAACAATTTCTGGATTCAACTATAAATATTATCTTAGACGTGAGGGTTCGAAAATAGTAGGATCAAATGGAGAACGAAAGTCGAAACTTTGACTTCTACTTTGTCTGATTATTTCAGCCGAGGCTAAGATCCATACATCGACTTGAAACAAAAATTACAGAATGACCTACATTTTACGAACAACAACTCAGCTCGCCTAAGAAATGCACAACGGGGGAGAAAACGACGTCCTGGTTGTTTCCATGTTCCTCGACTAAAAGGAAGGCATTCGCTTTAGCTATTTTATCCGCGTTGGATCTTCGGAACTCCGCTGCTTTTAATGATAGTTGGTGAATGACGCAACCAGCCACAACTACTTTTTAAATGTTTTATTTTAGTGCCACAACAGATACCGGGCTACCAAGCCCATCTTCAGGTGGCTAATATTTTTCGTTACCTAGATGTTGTGATCAACGACCTTTCTTCTGCTCCGTTCTGCATAAGAATATTCGTTCCAGTATTTTGTGCTACTTTATCAGTTGTTTCATAAATAAAAATACGGCAAAATAGAAAATAGTTGTGTTCTCTTACATACCTTCCAGTAGTTGGGTATCAGTTTTGTTGTGGTCTGTGGGGTTTCCTAGCTCGATGTATGAGTTGAATTCCACCGTAGCACCCATATTGTAAATATATCACGATCGTGAAATTCAAAAACATATACACCGAGCTAGAAAAGAAAACCACATGGACCACAACAGAACAGATCGCTATCTACTGGAACCTGTGTAAGTGAATACAGCTATTTTGCATCATATATAAATGCAAGTACTTTAGGGTATTTTTGTTACTGAAACAACTAATAAAGTGGCACTAAATACTCGGATATTCTTGTGCAGTACGGAGAAGACGACGTGATGTTGATCGAAACATCTGTGTGACGAAAAATATTAGTCATCTGAAGACGGGGATGATAGCAAGAAACCGCTTATGGCACTAAAATAAAACATTTAAAACGTATTTGTGGCTGGTTGCGTCATGCACCAACTATTCTCTATACTTCCGTTCTGTGGGTTAATGAACGAGCTCACCGACAATCGAACTAGGTTTACTACTGGACTCACGACTTCCTAGCAGACAGAAATACCAAGACGCCGTCCTAACGGAAAGAAATCGCTAGATGTCAGGGTAGTTTCAGGAATAGCGCACAACGGAGCGTTACAGGGCCGTTACTGTTTACGATACATGTTAATGGTCTAGTGTATAATGTTACAGGCTCCTTGAGGCTATTTGCAGGCGATGCTGCGCTTAACAAGAAGGCTTCAACGTCAGAGAACTATAGAGAATGGCTCCGGAACTGCTAACTGAACGTTGATATAAATAAATGCACCATGACTGACGGAGAGATTCGCCGCTATTCGATTACACCATTGACGATAAATCACTGGAAGTAGGAACTGCTGTGTGAGTACCTAGGACTAACCATATGGAGCGATCTAAGGTGGAGTGGCCATATAAAAGAAATAGTAAAACCCAAGACTGGGATTAATTGGAGGAAACTTAAGGAACGGTAATTCATACGCAAGAGAAGTAGCTTATTAAGACAATTGTTCTGTTGGTTCTTGCGGTTTGCTGCGCAGTCTGGATCCCTTGCCAGGCTGGGTATAAAAAGGAAGAGGTAGAAGGAAGGAAGATTAGGGTTTACGTTCCGTCGAAATAGAGATCATCAGAGACGCAGCACAAGCCCGGAATGTTTCCAACGGGGCGTCTTTCATGTAATGCCCCGTGCTCTTTCAAAGGAAAGATATTGGCATCTGCCTGGGGATATTTAGGGAAAATCACCAAAGAGATAGAGAAGAGCCAATTAAGAGCGGCACGTTGCGTCAGTGGATCGTTTAGTGGGTGCGACAGCGTTACAAAGGTGCGTTGTGATGACGGGCATGGAAGGTTCTTGCTGTTGAAATTCTGAGAGCGTACATTCGAAGTGTTGGATAACCAATTACTTCTCCCCCCCCCACACACACACATACACGCACATACATCTCGCGAAGTGCGCGCGACGAGAAAATCAGAGAAATTTTGAAAAGTGATCATGATTTTTCAGTGTTGTACGATTTTGATTTCTTTCCACATTATGGGTTACAATGAATACTGTTACCTGTCGACTTTCGTTTCTGTTCATTGGTTTTAGTTGTCCCGGCTGGTTTTGGAGAATTTTAAAGAGTTTAAGTATGGTAGATAATTTCCACTTTTATTGTATTAAGTGTTTCGTGCTTGATGATTGGAAGCTGTTACAAAGATTTTCCTCACATTCTAATACGGCGCCTCCTACCAGAGATTTCCTTGTGGCAGCGGAGGAAGTAGACTATTAGTTATATAACTGTTCTGTCACTGTTCATGGTTAAACTTACCATGTTGTACGTATCTGTAATAATCTTTACATGGTTACTGCTATTTTGGAAAATATTATTTCGTCTGTCTTCCACGTAATCCTGGTACGATACGACCCGTATCTTGTTACACAGGGTCCTCTTCTAAGATTCGTCTGGCGTATTTTCTCTAATCTTTGAGCAGGTATTTTCAATTTCGTCTTTGTATTGTTTAGCTGGGGTCAGCCCAAACAAACGCTGTTCATGTCGTCTTTCATGTGACGTCCAGTGTCGATAGAAAGCGTCGCTTTGTTTCCCGTAACAAACAACATTATTTTTAAAGCGGAATTTTACGCTGTCATTCGATAGAGCAGTCGCATACCAGTCCAGTGCCATATTTGTTTTACCGATAAGTATTAACATTGAGAGTAAAAGTCGAAGAATAACCAGTACTCCAGGAGGGCAGCACGGCTCTGACACGCGCTGACTGCTACCGCCAAAGATGCAGGGCTACTGAATCGCAACTGGGCTGCTATTTATTCTTCCTGTTTTACTGTACCTGTTAATACGCATCGATAAAAAGGTCAATCGGACTAGAGTAACTTGAAGGTGCTCTATCGAATGGACAGGTGAAATTCCGAATCAAAAATAATTTTGTTTGTACGTGGAAACAAAGCGACAATTTTTTTCTTTTTTTTATAATAAGCGTAGCATAAAAGACGTAACGAGCAGTAACGCTAGAGGAAATGCTTCTGACGAATTTTAGGAGAGCACTCAGTATGTACTCAATACTTTTTTCGAGTCTCGGTCGGGCACACAGTTTTAATCTGCCAGGAAGTTTCATATCAGCGCACACTCCGCTGCAGAGTGAAAATCTCATTCTGAAGTTCACAAAATGTCTGACAGATGGCGCTGGACAGCAAAACGTCAGTGGTCGTGTGCTCAGCCGCCACTTTCGTCATGCTTGGCCTCCCAGGTCCCCAGACCTCAGTCTGTGCGATTATTGGCTTTGGGGTTACCTGAACTCGCAAGTGTATCGTGATCGACCGACATCTCCAGGGATGCTGAAAGGCAACTTCCGACGCCAATGCATCACCATAACTCCGGACATGCTTTACAGTGCTGTTCGCGACTTTATTTCTCGACTACAGCTGTTGTTGAGGAATGATGGTGGAAATTTTGAGCATTTACTGTAAAGAACATCATCTTCGCTTTGTATTACTTTCTTATGCTAATTATTGGTATTCTGATCAGATGAAGCGCCATCTGTCGGACATTTTTTGAACTTTTGTATTTTTTTGGTTCTAATAAAACTCCATGTCATTGCAAGCATGTATGTCAATTTGTACCTCTCTATTACATTATCCCGTGATTTATTGTTTTCAAATTCATACTGACTTTTTGATCACCCTATATATATATATTAAGACAGTGGTGCCGGAAGTACCCTTCACCACACAGCGCAACAGCGCAAGGTGCCAGTCCCCATACTTGTGGCAAAATATTCTTCTACTTTTCTGTACCTCCAACTGGGGTCACGAATCGTCTTTAATGTCATCGTAGTTGTGATAGCTGTTAGAGAATCTGTAGTATGGTAACCGGATAGGCACGGGACAGTGGCCGGAGTGTTCATATTACCCCACCCTCCCCCACCATCCTCCCTTCTTAATTTGTTTGGTGTGGGACTTGTCAGAGCTGGACCAGGAGCTACCGTTCCGCCGGCGGTGGTAGTCGGTGTGGCTCAGAATAATGGCTAATTAAGAGGGGTGCCGTGAGTTGTGGCCGAGCGATTTGCCAGACAAAGCTTGTCGCAACCAGGAGACTCGGGAGGGAGGCGCGCACCGTGAAGTCCGGCAGTAAATTCCCGGCTGTGGCAACCGCTCCACTGCCGGCTAATTACACGACGCGCCCGGCGGACGGTCACGAAGCCCAAAACGGCTCGGACAGAGTTCTCTAACAATCTGCTGTTTCTAATCTACGGTTTCTTACTGCGCGTGTTGTAAGTCGAATTACAGCCATTCCAAGAAATTCAATAAACACAAAAAAATCTGTTCCAGGTTTTTTATGGCGTGTACTACGCAGTCGATATGCACTGAGGTAAGAAAAGTCATGGGATACCGATATGCACATACACAGATGGCGGTAGTATTGCGTACACAAGGTATAAAAGGGCGGAGTTGTCATTTGTACTCAGGTGATTCACATGAAAAGATATCAGGCGCAGGACAGGAGTTAACAGACTCTGGACGCGGAATGGTAGGTGGAGCTAGACGCACAGGACATTTTATTTCGGAAATAGTCAGGGAATTCTATATTCCGAGATACAGTGTCAAGAGTGTGAAGAAAAAACCAAATTTGAGGTATTACCTCTCACCACGGACAACACAGTTGCCGACGGCCTTCACTTAACGACCGAGAGCAGCGGTGTTTGCATAGAGTAATCAGTACTAACAGATAAGCAACACTGCGTGCAATAACCGTAGAAATCAATGTGGGACGTAAGACGAATGTATCCGTTTGGACAATGCGACGAAACTTCTCGTTAATGGACTATGGCAGCAGACGACCGACGAGAGTGTCTTTGCTTACAGCACGAGATCGCCGACAGCGCCTCTCCTTGGCTTGTGACCACATCGGCTGGACCCTAGACGACAGGAAAACCACGGTCTGGTCAGATGAGTTCCGATTTCAGTTGGTAAGAGCTGATGGTAGGGTTCGATTGTAGTGCAGACCTCACGAAGCCATGGGCACAGGTTGTCAACAAGGCACTGTGCAAGCTGGCGTTGACTCCATAAAGGTGTGGGCTTTGTATACGTGGAATGGACTGGGGTCCCTGCTCAAACTGAAACTGGAAATGGTTATGTTCGGGTAATTGGACACCACTTTCAGCCATTCATGGACTTCATGTTCCCAAACAACGATGGAATTTTCGAGGATGACAATGCGCTATGTCACCGGGCCAAAATTGTTCGCGATTGGTTTGAGGAACATTCTGGACAATTCAAGCGATTGATTAGGCCACGCACAATGTTCGACATGAATTCCATGAACATTTGTGGAATATAATCATGACGTCACTTCGTGCACAACATTCAGCACAGGCAGTGCTTTTGGAATTATGGACAGCTATACAGGCAGCATGGCTCAATATTTCTGCAGGAGACTTCTGACGACTTGTTGAGTCCATGCTATGTCTAGTTGCTGCACAACGGCCGGCAAAAGTGGGTCCGACACGATGTTAGGAGATATCCCATGACTTTTGTCACCTCATTGTATGTACGAATCTGTTCTTCGTTAAGCCTATGTGACATTGATAATCTGCATTGTCGAAACAAATGGTAGACTCTCGTTTCCAGAGTTGAGATGGCTGTGTGGGCACGTACCGACAGCCAATAAATTAAAAGCCAAATGTGACACACGGGGCAAACACTCACTTAAATTATTAAAAACAGTCGAAACTGAAACCTTTCTGCTATAAATTACAAGCTAGTACTGTCGTTTGCCGATGGCTTCGTATTTCCTGTCAGAGATGGCAAAGGACGAAACTGGTAGTATTTTGAAAAGAAGTTATAAGATGAATATCAACAGAAATTAAAACAATAGTAAGGGAATGTAGTCGAATTAAATCATGTGATACTTAGAGAATTAAATTAGGAAATGAGGCACTAAAGGTACTAGATGAGTTTTGCTATTTGGACTGCAAAATATCTGACAACGGGCAAAGTAGAAACAATGTAAAATGCAGAATGGCAATAGCAAGGAGATCGTTTCTGAAAAAGAGAAATATGTTAACATAGAATATAAATTTAACTGCTAGAAAATTTTTATTCAGTTATTTGTGTGTAGTAGTTCGCAACTGAAACCTGTGCTACGAGTATAAATACCCACACAGGCCAGTAGCGTAGAACGAAAAAAGTAAACGAATCGGAAATAGTTGCTACAAAGTTTTTATTGGTTCAGTGGTTTCATCTGTAGTCCGGTATGACTATCCTAGGTTTTATCCGCGCCGAAGTTCCACTTAAGTGGTGGGGGTAACAATGTACCCCTCCCCCCAAAAAAGGGGTATTTTGTGGTATTGCGGTTATATCTCGTAAAGGGTTCACAATTAAAAAAAATGGTGACGTTACAAGTTTAGAGCATTAAATTCTGCATTGAATGAGACCAGATGCATATTTCTTGGGCCAACCTTCTCATACTAGTGTTCATCAAAATTGGACAAATTTTACATAATCATGAAAAATTTCGTTTCAGTTTCTACTTTTTGATAATATCATCTAAACTAATCCATCTATCGATAAAGTTGTCCATACAAAATTAATAGTGGAATAAATTCAGAGTTCGATGAGATCAAAAGTGAATATTTGGGAGAACATATTTCCTTACAGCTCCGCTTTAAATTTGGGACATTTTTCATCGCCAGTGAGGACTTTAAAATGCAGTTCTTCAATATGTTATTCACACTGTATTAAATATAGTGCAATAGCATCCCATCGCACTACTCTTGTTCTTAGTAAATATAATAAGGCAATAAAATTTTAAAATTGTAGAAGGTGTAAAAATATTAAAAAAATTGTTTCATACAGAATATGATGAGATTCATTTAGCTGACATGAAGATGGACGCAGGTTAAGGAACACAGCTCAGGAAATCAATTGGTGATGATTATATTTCATAACAAAAAGAACTGTAGTTAAAGATGTGACGATGAAAGGGGAAAAATAGGCAGGTACAAATCTCACAGACGTCCACGTTTGGCTCTCGTGTTACTTGACTCCTCAAAGACTGTAATTTCCGATTCGATGTCCGTAGGTCCATCAGTCAGCCCCTGAAAGTCTGTAATTTTCGTAGCTCCATATATGCAGTCCAGGTTTCGTCAGAACCTGGTTCGTCAGTTTCATCTGTTTGGATGGAGTTAGTGCAGGAGCTTCCCTTGCAGTTGGCACAAATCACTGAACAGTTAATCCCAGTTCTTTGACACCCACAACCACCTGTACACTCCTTATTGCATTTCCGGATAATTGTGGAGAGAAGACTCTGTGGAGCCGGTTCTCTTGGAGGTAGGAACGGATCAGCACCAAACTTTGAAACCTGCCATCCTCAGAGGAGCAGATCCATCTGGTGTCCTAAACATATTTGTGCTTGTGAGTAAGTTCTCAAGCTAAGTTAGCGGGGTGCTTCGGATGTTGGTGTTAGCGATGAATTGGGATTACACTAGGGTTTTGGAAAACATGTCGAATCGCAATTTAGATAAAGTAGGCTAGCTTTGGCAATAGCTTCAGCTTCAGTATCATGCTCGAAGAATGGTTTCATTTCTTGTTGAAGACTTTTATTTTTAACCAGCAGCTTGACCACCTTCTTCTTGCCCTGCTTGAAGAGCATTAAGTTACGTCACAGCCACTTATGGCGTGGAGAAATGTGAGTGGCTTTCCGATGTTGTCTGACAGCTTGAAGCTGATGGGCCCAAATGCTGTTGATGGTGTCGTTCCTCCTCCAGGTTCTGAGAAATATGTGTTTGCTAATGATGTGGCTAGGGCATTGGGCATGATGAGGAGGCCGTATCCTCACCAGCTACCGCAACCTTCTCATGCTCCTGTGATACCTCAAGGACCCTGGCAACAATCAGGTGATCTGCGTCATCATTAGCTTTAATGAGATGCCTTCACCTTCAAGCCTCTCAGTAAACGAGGTAATGAGACGTGTTTTATTTCTGTCGTCGGAAAGGAATCGCTCTGAGTCATTGTCACCATCGTCAGCTAAGTAAAGATGACCTCAGGATAGTGTGTCTTTCTCTTTGGCGGTGGTGCTCAGCATATTTGATGCTCTTGGTGAACTGGTCTTGTGGTTAACCATCACTTGTTGGACTTCAGTTACAGTGTCTTTTTAGGTAGTCAACATATTTGATTCGGATTAATTGGAATGTTTCACCATTGTTCCACACAACCTGGTGGAGATGAAATCCAACATCGATGACAGAAGCTGCTCCTTCCACTTTTACCTCATCCAGTGGTGTGTACAAGTCATGTAATATTGTCTTGGGAATCTTCCTCATTCCAGCTGCATAGAATAGAGAAAGAGAGGACAGGGTGCCAGCTCAAAATGGAACTATTTTAACAGCAAATAAATAAATAAATAAATAAAACACCGCTACTCTTCCCAAGCTACACGATGAATGTCAGTTGACGCAATTTTAAGACGGAGTTGTTCGGAAATGGGTGATCCAAAAAATTCATTCTCATGGAACGCAGATTTTGTTCTTCTATAACTTTTTAAAATCCTTCCAACTTTGATGAACACTAGTATGGGAACTTGTGGTTCAAAAACTTCGCGTCTGGTCTCATTCGATGCATGATTTAATGTACTACAACTTTTAATAGGACCTCGTTTTGGATACTGTCAGTCCTTTACGAGATATAGCCATAAAACCACTGAAATACCCCTTTTGGGGCAGCAAATTTACCTTCCACGACTTAAACACAAGTCCGCCGGGGGACGGGCTGTGGAACCGAGGATAGATATACTGCGCCAGAAATGAAGCCATTAAAACAATAAAATCTTTTGTAGCAATTATTTTCTGCTCGCCTAACATGCGATATGAAAAGGAACAGAGTATTTTGAAATGCGTTGCCGCGGAAGAATTCTGAGGTAGGGCGGATAACTAATGAAGAGGAACAGAGAAAAACAAATTTATGCTCTTAGACTACTACTATGCTACACTGTAAATACGTTATGAGGGAGGCCGTTGCTACATAGCCGAAACAGTTGACGTTTTAATATTCCAGCATTGTAAGTAAATTATAACATGATGCGGCAGCACACGCTGAAGAATTTTAACGATATTAACACGGGCTGCGGAAAGCCTGTCTCTCTCTCTCTCTCTCTCTCTCTCTCTCTCTCTCTCTCTAGCTGACAAACTCGGCATTGCTTGGGTATTCGTTTTTCCAATATTCTATTAGAAAGGAAATCTTATATGTATACCTGCAGTAGATTCGGTGTGAGATGGTCCAGGACAGTTTTGTATGCTGTTGCAGCTGCCACGCATGTCTACAACGCGATTTCGTAAACGTCTCTATAGCAACGCCTTTTCATGGTTCTATAGACGGCTATTGTTTTCGCCTACACCCGTCTGCGCTTAGCAGTGGAATGTGTTCAAAAGTGCTGCCAGATGTCAGGGATTTCCTTAACTTGACACGACTGTTCGAGTGTCTTAGTTAGCGGGGAAGAATAAATGTATTAGAATTTCATGTATGATGCGGCAATTTTTCACGCATCCCAGTATTTATGTGACGTCAGATCTCTTGAACTACCTATCTCACAATGATATGCAGGTATATTCATCGGCATATATGGCTACTGTCTGCGAAATATGTTGCGTATAGTGTTAGTAACAAAGCAATGTTAAATTTAAACGTCATGCATGATGCGGCAGTTTTCCATGCATCTCAGTGTTTATGACGTCATACTCCCTGAACTATAAGTGGTACCAAGATACAATTTTGTGTGTGCATTTAGCGGCATATGTAGTTAGTGTCTGTGAAATGTATTGTGAATAGAGTTATATAAGTAAAAAATTTAAACGTGATGCATGATGCGGAAGTTTTTCACGTAGCTCATTGTTTATGACACGATATCTCCTGAACTATGATAGGTAGAGAATTTTTACCCCGGCTGTGACTGTTACCTGATAATAATAGATATGTGTAGCAAGTTTGGTTGAAATCGGTCCATTTGTTTGGAAGAGATGAGGAACATACATACATATATACATCCATTTTTATGATGTGTATGAATGTTTGTCATATTATAATATTAATAATTTTATGCAGCCTAAATTTTAATTTAACAAAATCCCCCAGCATATGAAGTATGAAGTGAGAAATAAATTTTAATGCTTTTAGTCAAATTAAACATAGTGCCTATTAATGTTTACTCCAATGTCTTCAAAGCCTACGGCTTATAGAAAAAGCCCAAAGACAAATAGAAGCGTATCAGTTAATCAACGCTTGAACTAGCTAATTGTAATGAGTGTTATGAGTCAACACTTTCTTGGCTTTCTTGGTACGTAGGCACGTGTCTATTATTACTGCTTGGTTTACATGGCGTAAATCGTGCATGAAAATTACCCAAACTATTACGCTCCCACATATGGGCGGTTAGATATCAAATATAATTTATTGTGTATCATAGGCCTCTTTTGTAGTATAAGATATTGAATATATACAGATCATTCATTCTGCAGTTCCCTCACAGTCAACGTTTGACTAAGATATAATGCCAAACTTTCAATTTATTTTCGGCTAGCTGTCTGGAAGTTCATCTTCAGTAATTAAAACATGAGCTGCGAATGTTCAATAGTACACTAAACAACAGTCACATTTTAAGATATACACTTTCAGAAAATTATTTATCAATTCGTTTTCCACCTTTTTGAACAAGAATATCAGTGAGAAAAAATAAGAATATCATTTAGGTCAATTAGACCTAAAATGGTTTCATTCCAAGTTGATTGATCTTTTGGACAGTGAACCGAAAATTTGAATTATAATTTTGGATATCTTCGCAGCAGTAAGGTAGCGTCGTTGGGCACCTTGAAGAGTAATGAAAATTTTAGGTGTAGGCACAGAGTGACATGCACAAAACATTAGATTAATCGCAAGATTTCCATTACTTACCTCCACTGTTCTCGTGTACAATTCGAACAGTATTGTCAGATTTCTCCTGTTCCACTTATTTTAAGGCCAAATAAATAGATTAATATTCATCCTTCCAAACCAAATGGCAGATAATTTTCAAGTAAAGTGTAATTTATCAGCAGTCAAAGTTCGCCATTGATAGACAATAGCAATTCTTGCATCGGAGGCTTTAGTTATCGCAAGATGACAACGTAACACGACACAAGTTACAGATGTGAAGATCACGCTATGGGTATGCGAATACACAGCAGGTCTCAAGGGACTAAAGCGTCCACATCTTCGGCAGAGACTTGTAATCATGTCTGTGACTTCAGAAACGCACTGATCCTCACATGATTTCTCAATGAGTGGTGAGCGGCGAGCATTGCACGTTTGAAAAAGCCCCTTGCGAATATGGAAATAATCATCACTCTGGTCTTAATAGACAGGATTTTCAGGATTTTCGGACGGCGACAAATTCGCAATCATCTTCATATAATTGATAGATATTTTTTATTAATTTTATTGTACTATATCACTAATGTAGCTAGTGCGTCTCGTGTCTTACATATACTGAAATGTGACTCAGTCGAATGATTCGAGTATTTCCTCTTATCGCGAGAGATAATACGCAATCCGTCCCCCGCCCAATGAACAAAACACTCTCGAAGAACAAAGCGTCCTCACTGAAGTGTGGTGATGTAAAACACGGTGAACTGCTAATGATGAATCACCAGTACTTCTTTATCTCGTGGAAGTAAATCTAATGGTCTTTTACAGTAATCCCCACACTGCACAAACGTCCTCTTCAGCGATCAATGAATAGAAGATCATCCTTTGATGCTTCCTCTTTTAACCTTTAAATAATTAAAAAGAAAATGGAACGACGTTTGCAGTCATCTGCAATCACATACGACATTTAGTCAAAGTTTTATTCACTGTAAAGCGCCCAGAAATAAGTAATTTCATTTCTTTTTGTGATCCGTGTATCTTGAGGCTACCTGATTAGTAGTTTTGGAGAAAGATAGGGCAGTGTTCCAATCTTCGTTAAAGCTCGTTTAAAGACAAATATAATACACAATGAAGTCAACCATTGCAAAATATTCCTATACTTGTACAATGCATCAGATAGTTGTGAGGAAAGAAATATTTACACGAGGCTGCTATGGTAGCAATTGATGACCGATCGTTTTCGAACGCTCCAGTCTGCTGTGTTCTTTAGTTAAATAATTTTTTTTTAATTTTAGTTCTTACAGATGCGCTTCTAGCAACGCATTTCATCAACAGAAATTCGAATCCTAATGAATAAGACCAAATTTTGCAGGTACCTCTTCTGCTTTAAAATTAGTAACGAATGCATCTTAATATGTTACCACAAAAATATTTCGCAGATGCGTACATTCATCTTGTTCACACGTTACATACATATTTGTGACGAAACGTGTTCATCAAAACTAGACTAAATGGATAATTCTTTTAGAGCGAAACACATTCTATTATCATTTATCAAAGTCAATATACTAGTTTATATAAAATAAAGCAGCACGCAAAGAGACACTCTGACTGTATGTAATCGATAACGACAAAATAGCGAATTCGATACTTCAAATTACGCGTGGATAATAGTTGACGTCTAGATAAATGCCGTCAGTTTTTCTTGCATCTGCTGCTGCACTTGAGGAATACTAGAGTTTCCGTGAGACAGTAAATACGTAAGCTTACTCTTAACGTATGTCAGCATTTTTCAGTGTTTCACTTTGTTGTACTCTGTCTTCTGTTGCAGTTATTTTCCTTAATTACCTGCCCATTGATCAAACACAGTCTTTTCCTTTTAATCCTGGAAAATCATATATCAGTGTTGTTTAAAGAGTTCCTGAGTCTGCAGGCGGTTTCGATACATTATTATCATGATTGTTATTAGAATCATAAATTGTATTGGTGAAACAATGAAAATGGAAGAGTTTTCTGCAAGCTAAAAATTTCGGTGGAATGTGAGAGGTCCCTTATTTTATGATGGAACTTGAGGTCTTAGTTTTTATGTCGTGTACACTGGCAGAAAGTATACAAATATTTTTATGTATTAACACGCCTTTTGTCCGGAATAAGTGGGGCGAGATCGAAAATTTTAATGTCTTACCAGGCAGTGTATTTATCGTCAGTATTTTGTATTTAATGACAACTGTTAAATGATTCTGCAACTAGAGCGCCACCGCTTCCGGCACTGCTGAAATAATGTTACAAACACGATTTTGTTTCCAGCGTCACTTGTCAGATTAATTCGCTTCGGTGACCTGCCCTTTGTTCACCGCACGTGCACAAAGCGACTCAGTTTCCTTCCGGGTTACGATGTGAGCTGTGTTATTACTGCAGCGATGAACTGATTTACTCATTCTGATAATTTTTTGTTCATGGATGCACAGACGTACACGCAAAGAAAGACCAGGAAAATTACACAGTACTAATGATTTATTATTTATTTGGCGAGACAATTCTACTTGGATACAAAGAACATGATAACATGTTCACAACAAACTGTGAATCTCATCAGGTACTCGGAAATGAGTGATGCGTTATGTACTGAGTTCACAAAGAGAATTAATGTCAGAGTTACACACTATTACCTAGAATTATGTTTCCACACGCGGAAACGTTCCTTTGTTACTTTTCTTGTGTATTAAAAAAGATAGCCACATGATATATTATTAGGGGATATTATATAAAGTTTTAAGTTAAAAACAGTGCACAACAATTGCTGAATAACAACGAACCTGACTTAAACAAGAAATTTTTTGGACAAAAATATTTGTACCTCAGGTCCACACAAATAAGAGGAACGCAAACACTATAGGAAATAATGGACTGTTTATAATCCAGATACATATAATGAGAACCAAGTGCACCCTCAAACTGAAGAGTGGTAGTAATACATACCATTCTAAATTTAGACAGAAATAGACAAATAAAAATAAGGAATACCATAATAGCGTACGGTTTTGATTCCTAAATGAAGCAGGAAGTTATACCTAAAATCATGCAGCAATGTATGAGAAAGCTCATCTGCAAGAGGGAAAAGTAATGCATAGTTTAAAAATCAATTTTTGAGATAATGGTCTTGCAGTCTTATTTTTATTTATGGTACAATGGGAGGAGAAGTCATAAAAATGAAACGTTTCTAAGCAGAATCTTATTGTACACACTGAATATGTATAAAAAAGGTATCGATGTAACTTACTTGTAAGCAAAAATTTGGTTGCTCAATCCTGGAGCTATCGATCATGCGAAAAAGTACGTAAATGTTTTCGTAGAACATATTAAAATTTTTAATAGTCTACTATTTTGTTTATGGCGCTTGGAACTCCAACAGGAATATTAAGTAACCGACTATAACGTAATACCTGTCCTAAATAACATTGAATATACTGGGATATATTCCTAGACTTTTTTCATCATATGTTACAAGTGGACTACATAGCTTGCTACATATCTGTAGCTTGTCGTAACTATGTTAACTATGCACAGTATGAATGCCTTTAGCATTGTCTTGTTGGCAAAACTGTATCGTCACAAAAACCGAAGTAAAATTGTTGAAAAATCCTGTTGAGAATCACATACGGCATGCTATCGTGTGAACGAAATACGAAACCATAGGATCCTATATCATGGAGAAGGTATAGTATGGTACTTTTATCCGCTTACAGGCCAATTTTACAAAGATATGGAGCTCTCGTGGTAGTGAAATTTAACGACAACAAAAATTCATGTATGCAGGCTTTTACAAATTTATAGGTCTACTTTGATTAGATGGAACAGGTAGTCGGTCGTGGCCTTAAAGTAGGAACTATTTCGGCACATATCTGAAGTAATTTAGGAAAATCTAGGAAAACTTAAATCAAGATGGCCTGGTGAAGACAGGACTTTGCACCGTCCTGAATACAAAGGCAGTATGTTTAAAATGGTGCTACCGCATATGGTTTATCGCTGGTGTACACTAAAGTTACGCTAAAAATTTATTTAATAATGTAAGAGACTAGTGCTACACTGCTCATTAATTTTTCTCTCCCAGCCACTGCACGCAATTCCACGCACTACACACACACATTACTCCATATTGTAGCACTACACATACTATCAGTTGATGACAAGAGCAGACGATATCAAGGGAGACGATCTTTGGTTTCTATTTTCAGCTTCCCATTTGCCACCCTGAAAAACTGTCATCATCCGTATATAATGATTGAGATGGTGAGATCAGAAAAAGGATAAGATGTAAATATTATCCACTGCACAGGGGACTAAGGTTTTGAAGAAAGTTACCTAGTGTGAAAGTGTAATGTAAAATGACAGATGTTTTATTATTATTATAGTCATTGTTATTTACCTATGGCGTTTTGTACCAAACCCCAACTCCGCGTTACCTAAGCAATACTTCTTTATATAGAATGTACTGCTTTAACACGTACTGCCTTCTTAAATATGTTCGTTTTGGAAATCTCTTCGTTCTCCTTTAGCAATTTATTATTCAATTTTATTCCTTGGTAGAAAATACTGTCTAGTTTTTTTCTTATTCCTTGTTGTTAAACGTCGGTGCAGTCTATATATTGTTCCATAGACATGGAAAGAGCTGTTTGTGCAATAACCTTCAATGTTATTTTCGATGTGCACAACTGGTAAATGTACTCACATAATGCAGTAAATATCCCCAGTGTTTTGAACAGACCTTTAGAATGAGATCAAATAAAAATTATATTGATTATTCTTATGGCTCTTACCTGTAGTTTGAAAGCTGTGTTCATATTTTGTGCGTTTGTTCCCCAGAGAAGAATTCCGCAACTGAGTGAACATATAGACAGCGCGTAGTTAAAAGAGACTGGGCGCTAAACACTGATGGCAAGTCTAAGGGCCTAACATTCTGATGACACTCTGTTTGCAAGTATCTTTGTGTCTTTACACCACTTCAGCTGAGAATCAGCATTCATTCTCGGAATTTTGCGTTTGTTATATAGTCAATAGATGTGTCGAGTAGCTTTAATTTAACAGATCATTTTTCCTCATTAAAATCGCATTTGTCTTCTTTATGTTCAATATCACTTTATTGCATATCGGCCAACCGTAAACATCCTTGAGGTTTTCATTTGCTATCTCTGAAAGAAGTTCTCTTTTTTCTGAGTCATTGTAATATTGTTGTCATCAGCAAAGAGAATTTCTTCCCCAAGAGTAACACCACTGGGAAAGTAATTAGTACCTATCAGGAACAGTACTGGTCCTAATATGCAACTGAAGACTCAGATACAATTGATGTTCATTATGTAAAACTGTTCGTTCTGCCTATGAAATTAACATAAATGTAATGAAGTTTACATTAATTTAAGCTGCACTGTGTCAGTTGATTGAAGCTAATTAGGGTGCTGATAACCCTGTAGTCGTGCGTCTATAAACACACACAAACAAGCGCGCGTGTGAAGGAAATCTGAAGTGTTCCGAACGCATTGACAGTAGACTAGCAAGGGCCAGCGAACAGCTGACCACCGGAGACCGTCTCCGTCCCAGAGAGTGACGCAGCGCGGCTTCCTGGAAGACGGCGTGTTGACCCTCCCTCCAGCATTAGGGAACCCCAGTCTGTGACAACAAGGCCCTGTACCTTGCCCACCCACGCAACTACTGGTTCTGTACGTCAATACCGGCTACCACAAACTCCTACAAATGTCGTTTACGCATGGTGATATCGCAAGAACCCGAGTGACATGCGTTAATCTTTATGATTTAGTTGTAATTCATTGTCGCGGTGTGGTTGACAGATATAAGTTGGCGTCGACACTGACGCATTGTTCTGTTACGTAGTTGTATTTCTTTGTTGACACGGGAAATAAAAAGAAGAGACTGCTTGCTATTCGCGATGTAATAGATTACAGAACATATATTGGAGCTAATAAAGAATTGCCAAGAGCTGGAGAAAGGGAAATGCACGGAAAGAAAAAGAAGGAACTGTTTCGATAACTAAAGAAAAGGTGAACAGGGCACCAAACGAAGTCCTAGGGTATAAAGATGGGCATTTGGCTAACACCACATAAATTATACGTCGTTAAACACTATAGTAAATATATTTCTATTTATTAATAATATTACTTCCAATTACTACTGTTCTATAGACAAGAATAAATAAAATTCAGATATTGTTGTGGCCGAAAGAGCGATCTGTTTTACTTGCCAAAACGGTTCAGCAGCCAAGATCGTATAGATATTTATTTACTGAAAACAACCGGTTTCCACATAGTTTGCTGTCATCTTCACATCATAAGTTGTCATTTGGATAAAAATAAGCACATTATAGAAAGCCTGTCATAATTAAAATATTTAAAACCATAAAGCACCTCGCGCAAATGGTCGTGCTATATAGCTCACAGGTTTGTGTTACGTCACAAAAACAGAGTGCTGAGTAGTACATTTGTTTGCATAGGCTGGACGTATACCAAATATTTAAAGTCCACCTTAAACGGCGTATGAGGTACAACTCAAGCAATCTGAAAACGGTGACTACAACAAAATTCAGAGGATAAGATGAAGTATCAAATATCTTTCTCAGAATTATTGGCGGTTTTATCCATTAAACGTTCTGTAATATTTACTAAATGATTTGAGATGTCAAATTTAGGATCTCAACAAGTGAAATAAGAAGGTAGAGGAAATGTTTTTTGTGCGCTTAACATTCATAATATTTTTATTACAGGAACTACAGTAGCAATCGATTAAGAGAACTCTTGGAAATAAGGGTAGGACAATATGACGAATCCTGTAATCTGCACGAAAGTTTTCGCATATTAATTGTTGTATGTGGGATCTAAGATTGCCGAAATTCACTTTACAGAACAGGGTGAATTTCGATAGGAAAATGCTGATACTATGGACGACCGCGAAGAAAAACATCGTATAAACTCTTGGCCTTTACTCACATGTTTCTCAAGTACAGCTACTTGGAAGTTCCAGCACTATAACTGGCAGCAGAGTCACAAATCTTTAACTGTGTTTGTATCTCCAATAACTTCAATGTCTCTGCAGATCGTATAGACGTTAGCCGTTTTTCTAAACACGGCAGTTCTCTATAGCCCTATTCTAGTTTAACGTTCCCACCAACAGCTGAAACGCAGAAGCATTACATGTGTCTTGTTTAGGCTTTTTACATTTGCGAGTATTAACTGGGAAGGGAAATTTGCCCACAGCCTTGGAAGTGAGTGAACAATACTTTTGTAAGAGAAAGGCAAAATAAGAACTTAGGACGTGGAAACTAGATTTACATGCATACCTCTAGACGTTGCAAGAAGATATAGAGAGAAATTAATGAATATCGGGAATTTATAAAAAAAAGTATTATGCATTACAGAAATAAGTGAAGCAATCACATAAAGGAAAGTGTAACTAAATACAGAAGGAAGTTTCAACTTCGCCCATGAGAAAGAAGATATACAGACACAGAATTGAGGCCAAGAATACAAACCGTGCTACACTATCAAAAATCTTGACAAATCTTAATAACAGCTTGCACCACGCCTAGATTAATATTAAAGGTCTCATAAAAGTACCCCAGCACACTATAAAATATTTTATAAAAAGCCTTTTTGAAAAGATCGTTGACTAAGTTATTTATGTGCTTTGTGGGCTCAAGAAGAAGTGCCGACGAATCACTTAGCACAACAGTCTGTTAATTTACTACCCTACTAATTTCAAGTAGCTTGGAAACCGCAGAGAACAGAGAATAGGCTTGTAAGCATTCTACATGGGTTAATGTCCGTCCAATCTTAAAATTCCTGTAAATGATTTATTTTTTAGAAACGTTTTCGTCGCTTTAATATGTCAACACTTAAGCATTTGAGGGAACGTATGGAACTCCTCGCTAAATTGCACATGGTCACTCGCGGGAAACCGCACAGAGCGTCTTAGGGAGCTTAAAAATGTTGACAGTGTCTTAGAATGTTGAGCATCTTCGTCTGTGAGGAATGGTGCCGCCAACGGATGCAGCGGTAAAGAGATATTTTCGGAGAATGTTAGTATAAGGACCAGTGGTCCCATTATACAGTAATTTACTTAGTTTGATTCCGTACTCCACATTAATGTTTTTATCTGTATGGCACTGAAAATGCCTGCACACGGTATGTACTGTGCGTCTTGTCTGAAAACATACCTGTTCTACCCGCTCACGGTAGTTTCTGTTGACAATAGCGAGGCTCGTTATGCTTTTCGCCCTCAGCTTGGATTCAGTACTGCACCCGTTCGGGTTTTGTTTTTCTGGTAGTGTTAGTTGTACGTTAAAGGCGAAACACAGCAATAAGGATAGGTTCACAGACGAAGTGTTGGCCGATGCACATCATCTCATGTATGGGTTCACTGAATGCAGTGGATGACAGACGCAACGACTGCATGGTGATCTGTTCTCGAAGCGACAGTAACCACGCCACACTACTTTTGTGTCTGCACGTACGAGAAACCGAATCATTCCTATCTAGAATGGTTAAATATCACAGGGCTTCTTCACTGCTGTCAACGTATTGTCACAGAAAAGTTAAATGTGGAAATAAAGCGAATCAAAAGTAATTACTCTGTAACGAACCATCGGAAACCACGCTGTCTGTTATAGGAAAATACTCTGAATATAACCTTGACCAACCTCTGGAATTCTGTCGGGAAGTTCGGACTGACCCTGTGTAGACTAGTGACGAGAGGATTGTTTCCTGTGACAATTTCTATTATTTGTAAGGTTAGACGTATACCATTAACCCAAAGAGCATGGATGGCTTCTACGTTTATATACGTTTGCAAAACCTGACGTCGTCAGATGAAGTAGACACAGCGATCTGTATTACTTATTTCTAATTCTGATTCTACGTGATGACAGGCCAGATTTTCGATATTTTGACTTGTTACCAATAGTGACGGTACTACGGTAGAGCATAATCTTACCAGTATTATCGAAATTATCTCTTAATCCATTCCCGTACTGAACGGATGTGTTGTTCTATGACGCAGCATGTAAATTTGCGTATAATAATGTGAAAATAAGACTACGACTGATACACTAGATTTCTTTTAACGAGGAATACGCTCTTTGCCTGTACTAGTGTGCTTCTTATATCCTCTTTGTTTGCTCTGTTTGAGTTATTTTGTTTCCAACATAGCAGAATTTCTTCACTTCATCCACTAAGCGTTCCCCACTTTCAATATTATTGCTAATCTTTGGTCTTTCTTCAGCGTATTCTCTATAGTCACATTCTTGCGTACATCCCTTCCACCCTTAGTGGAGCAGACGGCTCACTCCTGTAGCCTACTGAACACTGGACGTTTAGAACCGACACCTACAGGCAAGGTTATTGCTTGCCAGGTATTGCACCATCTGAGATCGTCCTATGTCGTAAAATAGCTGCAGACACTGAAATCAAAAAGGGTGAACTAAATCATTTACATCCACCTACAGCCGTCAGTCACCAAGATCTAGGTTGAAACCCAGAAGAAGTTTCCTCCGTTTCGCGTCAGCACTATGTCACCATGCGTTGGCAGAAAACAATTGTGGAGAGTTAGTATCTGGATTTGATCAACTTCAAATGTGGCCATAAGGCGCTGAGTGTCTAACATCGGGAGGTACTCTATATTGATCCACCTGGAGGTGCTTGAACAGGCTAAGAGCAAGAAGGCATTCCAAAGGACTGACGAAGGTGAAAGCGGAGGAGAAGACATAGTGGATGGCCTGTGCCACTGTCCATGCTGCATGAGTCATGCAGAAGAAAAGCCGTTGAGGGGTGAGCGTGGCGCAGTTGCTGCTGCCCTAATTCTTGTAGGAAATCACTTACTTTTCCCCTTTTTCGTTTGGTTACAGTATGTAAATGGTCGGTTATCTAAAGTGTTGTTTAAGCAGTATGTCAAAATATTCCACAGTTATGTAGCGTACAGTTTAGTACGACTTCTGACGAGCGATAAAAGTACCCAGATCTGATGATGTTTTGCCGGAGCCGAAACCAGACACACTTTCACAAATATCTGTAAATGCATTCTAGATGGACAAAAAATTTGTTGCACAGCCAGTGAGTGACGATTTTGTCCAATGAAGGTAATGCGTAATTTTTCGCAAATAATCGCTGTTTACAGTGGAAGGGGCAGCTAGCGAGGCGAGCGAAGCGGCGCTACTGACCCGTCCTTCTGCTCGGCGGCGCGGTCGCGCTGCCGGCGGTTCTTGAACCAGTTGGAGACCTGCGTGGTGGTGAGGCCCGTGGCCTCGGCGAGCTCGCGCTTCTCGCGCGGGCTGGGGTACGGGTTGTGCGTGTACCACTCGCGCAGCACGGAACGGGACTTCTCCTTGAAGCAGTAGCTCGTCTCCTCGCCGTCCCAGATGGTGCGCGGCAGCGGGAACTTGCGGCGCACGCGGTACTTGCCGACGGCGCCCAGGGGCCGGCCGCGCAGCTTCTCCGCCTCTACGTAGTGCGCCTTCAGCCAGAGCGCCTGCAGCTTGGGGTGGTTGTGCGGCGAGAACTGGTGCGACTCGAGAATGCGGTACAGCTCCTTGAAGTTGCCGCGGTGGAAGGCGACGATGGCCTTGGCCTTGAGCACGCTCTCGTGCTTGTGCAGCTTGTCGCAGGCCGGCAGCGACCAGAGGAAGCGGCCGAGGCGCTCGATGTTGCCCGACTGCTGCAGCACCTCGCACACGCACGCCACCTGCTCCTGCGTGAAGCCGAAACTGGGCAGCAGCGGACTCATGCTGGGCGCCGCCGTCACGCCGACGCCGACGCCGCCCCCGGGGGCGGCCGACGCCACCGTCGTCGTCGCCGCCCCGACGCTGACGGCCGGCGGCGGGGGCGCCGGCGGCGGCGAGTGCTGCTGCTGCTGCTGCGCCTGGAAGTGGTGCATCGGCGTCTGCAGGCCTCCGCCAGCGGAGGGGGGCCCTGCCAGCATCGCAGCCGGCGCGCTAGCCGGCCATGCGCCGCCGCTCTCTCCCAGCTGGCTGCTCGCGTGGCGACGTGCACGGATCGAGCGCGCGCCCACACAGCGTCGACGCACTCGGCTCGAGGTCTCGAGACGTACTGCCGGCCGCGGCCGCCCGCCGCCGCCGCCCCGACCAGCTCGCCGGCGACCCGCCCCCCTCGCCGCGCCCAATCGCCCTCCGCGCTCCCGCCGGCTCGCTCGCCATTGGTCCCGCCCACCCGGGGGGGCCGGGCTAGCGCGCCCCGTGGGAGGCGCCGCGCCGGCCACGTGTGCCATCAGTCAGACGCGAGACGGCGGCGCGACCATTGTCCGCCTCTGGAACGTCGTCGTTAATAAAAACACTATCTTTACGACCACGCCGCTCGCGCCCGTAATTAATTATACGACGTGTTATTATTCCGGGAGTGAAAATCTGTTCCCGACCGAGCACCTACAAATAACAGTCCTTTCTTTCCCCCGTGGGTTCCGCCCTGCAGACTGGCGACCAATCCTGTAATTCCCCGTAAGCGTGTGCCACTTGCGGACAATTAACGCTCTGGGAGGGAAAATAAGACAGAAACTACGGGAACTTCCACTTCAGTTTGTTACGATTCGCACGAAGTAAGCGGCGTTTACCAGCCTGACCTTATTGTTATTTATATGAGCCATAATGAAGATACTTGACATGACTGCCACGAAAAATTTTCAACGAATTGTAATTACTTCCCAACATACCAATATAGGACTTTTTGTGTTTCAGTTTTTGTCTCAAATTTTTTGTTTAGGCTCCTCTCATGTTAGAAACGCGTCTTTGGCAATTCGCTAGTCACCAACAACACAAGGCACATTAAAACGAATACAGCTGTTCTGGGCGAACTTAGGATATAATTTTGTAGCAGGAACACAACAGTTTTAGGAATTATGATCTTCTTCCTTTAATATCTAAAAGCTGACTCATAGCAACAACTAAAACTTCCTACAGTAAAAGCATGGACAATAAATGAAATTCTTAGGAGCAAAGAAATTCTCACAACACAAAACTAAACACCACCTTAAGAGAGGAGAGGAAACATACAATTCCGATTTATTTACTTTCACACTTCCCCCCACATCAAACAACTGTGCACTGAACAGTTTTTAAATATAAAATAAGAAGCCGTAACGCATTAGTTACGAAGTCCTATCTTTGTACGCATTGCTTTAAATTTGATTTTAAAGGCCTTGTAAAAATGTCACTAAGTTGATTTTCAGCACATACATATTACACGTTTATATCCCCGCGTTGATGAGTCCCCGCACAAAACAATACCATACTTCAATGTGCTTAGAACGTTTGCGGAACACTGCGTTTCTCACTAGTTGACTGTCACTTGCTTTGTAATGAACAACACGGGCAGGTTTCTTTTTCCACTGATCGCCAACAGCAGTCTGTTGAGCCATACAAACTCCTTGGCTCCTTCACTTGCAGCAACGAACTCCGCTTCAGTAGTGGATAGTGCAACTGATTTCTGCAGTTGAGATGTGCACGATACAGCCGTTTCGCCAATCATTGAAACAAAACCATTTGTTGAGCGTCTTATGATGCTAGCAAAATGAGCATCACCGTAGGTACAAAGTTTACCTCCAGATGAAGTATAGAAGAGACCGAAGTCTGAAGTACCACGAAGATATCTGCAAATGCGTTTTACAGCGTTCCAATCAGAAGAACTGGGTTTAGCAACTTTTGGAACAGCGTAAGAGAGACCTAGACGAGTAGATCATGCCAGAAACATTAGTGATCACACAGCCGAACAATAAGGAATGTTGCTATCAAGAATATTGTTATATTCACTCTCTAATTGTTCATTATCACAGGGAGTTTTTAATGGTTTTGAATCAATCACGATAAAGCGATGTAGAATCTTCGCTGTGTATTCTCGCTGCGAAATAAACAAGCAAGACTCTCGTTGCTCTATTTGCATACCTAAAAATTAATCTAAGGATTCCTCTATTATTTTGAATTCAGACTTTAACATATCTGAAAATGAATTCACTGCACTTTCAGTTGTTTCTGCGATAAGTCCATCATCGACATAAATAGCAATCAGCAATTTTTCTGTTTTGCTTTGTCGAATGTAAAAGCAAGGATCTGCTGTCGAGCTAATAAAGCCATTTTTTCTCTTGAACGAATGAAACTTATTACTCCAGCAACGAAGTGATTGCTTACGTCAATACAATGATTTCTTGAGGCGTCAAATCCGACCTGACCTGTCACCGAAAACTTCTGTAGCCAAGTCAACATATAAAAATGCAGTTCTAACTTCAAATTGATCAAGTTTCAAATTTTCTTCTGCTGAAATCGCAACTACAGCAGGAATAGCGTCATAACGAGCAACTGGACTAAAAGTTACATCACAATCAAGTCCGGTACTTTGAAACACACCACGCACAACCAAACAAGCACGATACCGATCAATCGATCCATCATGTTTAATGCGAAGTGCCCATTGATTACCGATAACACGTTTTCCTTTAGGCAGTTCTACCAAGTACCAGGTATCATTTTCTTCAAATGCCTTCATTTCTTCTTTCATCGCATTAAACAATTTATTGGAATTACTACTTTCCATAGCTTCGTTGACATTTGTTGATGCTAGCTCTTCGTGGATTTCTTTTGTCAGGCAAACTAATGTATTTACTTCTTGAGAGTGGTGAGGCTGATATCCAAATTAGTATTCATTAAAATTTATTGGGGGACGTATTTCACGAACTGGGCGCCGATTTGATAACACATTCGAATATTCTTGGTCACTAGCTTCAATCTGATCAACAGTAGATTCACTTTCTCTCTCTTGTTTCTTCAGGTATGGAATTAAATTCCAATTCAATAGAATTTCGAGTTGTACATAACTTTTCTGTTTGAAAATCAACAGTGCGTGATTTCATCACACGATGTTTTGATGGAATCCGCACTTTGTAACCATCTTTGTCATTAACGTAGCCAGTGAAATGGGCAGGTATAGCCTTCTCATCGTACTTAGAACGAAATTTCTTTGGCAAATAAACATAGCATTTTAGTCAAAAAATTCGTAGGTAGCTAAAACTATTAAAACTTTTACCAGTCCACAGTTCTAAAGTTGTTTTACCTTAATCACTTGACTTCCCAGTACTACTGAGTAGAAAAACGGCTGTCACATACATGAGCCCAAAATGATTTAGGTAACGTTTCAACATTGAATTAGCTAGTTCAACTATTTGTCTATTTGCTTGTTCAGTAACATCATTTTGCTCAGGAGGGTCTGGAACGTAAGACGAAACTCAATACCACGGTCTCGTATAACAACAGCTACCACGTTACAGTTGAACTTTCCTCCACCGTCAGATCGAAATACTTTTATCTTATGACCAACAGCATCACACTCCTTCAAAAACGTTTTCAAATTGTTAGTCACTTCATATTTATTCCGCATTAAATATATCCGAAAGAAACGAGAATAATCATCTTTGAAAATCACATAGTAACGAAAACCATTTACAGAGTCAATAGGCATGGAACGTCTGCATTGATCAACTCACTGACAGTTTGTGGACGATCTCTGCGATGGCTAAATGTTTTACGGTGGGTCTTGCCAAGAACACATCCATCACAAAAAGATGTGGTATTAGGCCACTTACCTGATATACCGCAACGAGAGAGCACATCTCGTACATGACGTTTATCTTGATGACCGAGTCTCTCATGCCAACACTGTTCTTCTGAAGTTGATAAGTTGATCATTATCTACTTTTGTTTATGAATATTTCAGTATGAATACTGGTGGTCCCGTGTGCAAAAATAACTTCTTTCCAAGCTGTAGGTAAAGACTGTGGAGTCGGGAACTTTTCAGATGTAGCGAAATGCCGTTTCTTTGGTGAAATATGATGTGCCGTGTCCGAAATCCTAGAATCTGCACTATCAAAATTAACATGAGACAACGAGCTAGTGGCTAGAAATGTATTTGGTTTGCTGCTCTCTTTTAAACTGGAACTTAAATTATTACTGTTGTTATCTGTCACTGTTGCTTCCTCTGCGGCCATGCGCTTTCGGTAGTGTGCGATAATATGTCCAGCTTTCTTGCGATACAGACACGTACGACTATCTTTCTTCTTTGAATTACTCGACTCTGTTGCAAATTTCTTCTGTTTTTACTGTTGCCCATCCGATTTTGATTTTGCGTAGAAAGCACCAGCTGCCTGTGTACCTAGCGAATTCTCAATGGAACGCAAATTCTCAATAAGAAGCTGTGTTGTACGCTCAGATTCAGGAACACGATGTCAGGTCGACCTGTAAAACTGATATTCGGTTCCCAATCTTTCGAAAATACTATGGTAGAGCAGCGAAAGGGGCAATGGTGCTTTTGGACTAATTTTGTCCAATTGGCTGAACAAGACACGGAAAATGTTCACAAATAGCGACATGTGTTTAGTTACAGTCGTGACGTCATCTTTTGACTTTCAAAGAAACAAACGAACAATGTATATAGTGGCTGCAGTGAAGATTGTTCATATACTGACTTAAGGGTATCCCAAATTTCTTTTGCGTCAGTCTTCCTTCTTACATGAATAACAGGTTCATCAAGTGCCGTCGAGTGACACGAGCTGCCTGAGGATTGTCCCGCTGCCAGCGCCAATATGCGTCGAACGGTTCGTCTCCTTCCTCTAACAAAAATGTAAATGTGGAGTGACTAAGGTCTCCCGTCTGGTAGACCGTTCGCCGGGGGGAACTCTTTCGATTTAACGCCACTTCGGCGGGGGATGAAATGATGATGATTAGGACAACACAACACCCAGTCCCGGGGCGGAGATAATCTCCGATCCAGCCGGGAATCGAACCTGTGCCCTTAAGATTGACATTCTGTAGCGCTGACCGCTTTTTTTTAAAATCTCATTTTGTTCGTTTTCGTTCGTTGCATCTGCTCAGGGCGGACGTCTAAGACACCCAGTTAAGTTCGTTGTTGATCCATTAACTCAGTTTTTTTATTTTTTATTATAGAGGGCAGCTAACACTCTGACCAAATACGCTGATCTACTGTGCCGGCACCGCTCGGCTACTGGGGGCGGACTCTTTTCTCTAATGTAGGACACAGACGTGTACCATCTGTAATCAAATAAAGAGAATGTTCCTTTAAACAAAGTTGAATCTGCCATTTCCATATTTTCCACCGATCTTCACTTGACAACTTGAGAATGTTTGTACGACTACTATCATCACTCAACTCAAGCGCTGTGTCTGCATTCCAAAACTTTTGCAATCTCACGAATATCCTTGTAAATGGAAAAACGGTCCCAGAACCTGAAGCGTTCAAGTCTGGGCCCATAAAGTGTTGTGGGCGAACTTAGGTTATAGTTTTATAGCAAGAACACAACACTTTTAGGAACAGTGATCTTCTTCCGTTAGTATCTAAAAGATGACTCATAGCAACAACAAAAGCTTCCTAGAGTAAAACCATGGAAAAGAAAAAAATAAAGAACTCTTAGGGGCAAAGGAGTTCACACAACACAAAACCAAGCACCACCTTAGGAGAGGAAACACACATTTGTGATTCATTTACTTTAACAGCTCCTAAATTTCAGCTCGGACTCTACACGCCAGTGGATAGAAAGTCTTAAGGATAATACCAATTTAATGCATAGACTAATCCACTGAGAATGAGATATCGTAAGGTAAAAGATATTATTTGATCACAGAGCAATATGTTCGATTTATATTTTATTATTCTGGGAGTAGACGGATGGGAAGAGTGAGTAATGAAGGAGTATTGGAAAGGGTTGGTGAGAGAAGATGTCAGCTGAAGGTTATAAGATAAAGGAAAAAGAACTGGTTGGGACATTCATCGAGAAGAGAGCGCTTGCTACCAGATGCTTTGGAAGGACTGGTTTGTGGGAGAAGACTGGGAGGAAGAAGGACATACAAGATGATAGACCACATAATGGGAAGAGGAAATTATGCGGCCCTGAAGAGGATGGCAATAGACGGGACAGCCTGGACAACTACCACGTGAAAACCTGGCTTTTGGCAGAACACTTATGATGATGACGATGATTCCGGGAGCGAAATTCTGTTCGTGGCCGACCACCTGCAAATAACTTCTCTGCCCGCGGGTTCCGCTCTGCAGACCGGCGACCAGTCCTGTAATTCCCGCTAAACGTGTGGCACCTGGAAAAAATTAACGCTCAGTGAGGAAAAATGGGGCAAAAACTGTGGGAATGTTCACTTCACTTTGCTACGATTCGAACGAAGCAAGGGGCGTTTACCAGCTCGACTTTATAGTAATTTCGGTGGGCCATAATGAAGATACTTAACATAACTGACACGTAAAATTCCTTAACGAGTACGTAATTACTCCGCAATATAATAATATACGGCTTTTTAAGTTTTGGTTTTTACTGCAGTTTCTTATTTGGGTTTCACTCGTTTCGTTCCATCTTGTTACGAAAGCATCGTTGGTAATTCGCCATTCGCCAACAACTAGAGCATTTTTTTTCCGTGAACTACGTTCAAATAAAAGCACTTAAATTTCAACTGAGACTTTAAATGCTATTGGATACAAACTCATAAAGAACTTATCGTTTTAATATGTACTCCACCGAGAACTGGATATCTTAAATCATAATATTTAGAGAGCAATGTATTCGATTTATAAGTTACAAAAGAAAAAAATCGCGGAAAATCAATAGCATTCCTTTTTGTTTGAACATAAAAATTCTGCTTCGTCGCAGATACTAGCCTCGACTTCTGGGTTCTAATCAAATGCACCTAAAAGTTGAATTTGGATACAGTCAGAAGCTATTCAAGAATGATTCCCTAGTGGTTTTGGTACATTGCCGGCCGCAGGGATTTATCCAAGTCTGGGCAAGACTGCAAATTTCCGTTTTTCATACAACTGACTTAGAGAGTCCCAAAATCGTGTGGTGTTTCACGAAATCACTCCATTAAATTTCTGTCATGCAGCCGCGCAAATAATATTTCCTCCACTGATATTACGGCCGCGTATTCTCCGGCCATCCTAAGAGTGAGTCACAAGACTGACTCACTGTGAGGATGGGTCGAGGATACACGGCCCAAATATCAGTGGATGAAATTTTATTTGTGCGGCTGCATACTCGAAATTTAATGGACTATTCATACGCCGCGAGAAGTTGAAAATGCACTTCACGAAACCAATTTGACACGTAGCACAGAAAATTTAAAGTATCTCAGAAACATAAGGAATATTATTTGATATCTTAATGTAAAGCTAATTTCAGTACTATATGCAAAATACAACTTTCGTGTTAAATTGCGAATACGAACGTTACGTTTTTAACTAAACGATTTGAGATTACATCCTCGTATTAGTCTACTCAATTTTGAGTGTCCAGCGACCTATGAAATAAAGTTTCGATGCTAGAAAATATTCACAAAAGAGATTTATTCATATTTTAATATTTTTAAGTACAGATAGGAAATTAAAAATAAGAAATAGAAAAGAGAGTCAGAAAATTAAGGAAACCTTTTTGTGTACACCAAAAGAAAAACTATATAAAATGACACATTAACACTTCTCGGAGTGGAAATACAGCGAATAAACCTTAAAAATGCTTGTTCAACTTTGATGTGAACACTTTGATTACCTACAGAATTTCACATCTAATCATGGTCGTTGTAATACCACATTTTATTACGGAAATAATTGTGTCAGGTACTGTGCTGTGTGTAGGAACCAAAGACGTTACTCCTTGCATTAGAAAAGCGAACATGATAATACCATTATCTCTGATTTTTTATAATGTCTGTTGTTGAATGTAATGTTAATGACTCCGATTTTGTTCTTGCTCTGATAAAGACGAAGGGAACTTATAATTGTGAATATTAAGTATTAAAAATGGATATTAAAAGTAAAAGTTGTATTCACGGAAGAAATAAACGAGTGTTCATGTCTGATAAATAATTAGGTGAGACTCGGACGTAAATATTACTCTTTCCAATGATTCTAATTACTGTAGACAGTTTCAGCTACACCACGTCGACGCGGAGTTGGAGAGACACTACGGAGATCGGCGAGCGAACCTACAAATAAACGGGGCAACTTTCAACGAACTCAGGATCACGCAACAAGAAATCTGCCACAACTCTTTACCAACACGTTACCACACGACAAAAAACACATAAGGGGAGTTCGGTTGCAATGCACATTTCAGTACACCATTTGAAATCCAAGAATACATGTTAATCTTCTTCATAAAATACAGTGAAAATAACAATATAACGTGGAGTTGTTGCTTTACTTTCATGCTCTCCGTTTCTTACTGGCATAACTAATGTCCAACAAAACGAGTTTTGAACGCTACGTACAAGCGCCAGTATACGACTAGATGAAAGTGCGAAATTTCCCAAAACAACCATAAAAATTGCAGGTGGAATTGAGTTTCGACGCTCTCGGACTAAATGAAGGCACTCCACGTCTCTTCTGTTTACCCCTTTATTGTGCGACCACGCCATCATATCACGACTGCAGAATTCATAGTTGCATGTTGCGATGTGCCGCACTTCTTCGAGTATGAGAAGCTCCCAATTCCTCCAAAGGATATCTTTTCGCCCTTGAAATTTCAAATTTTCATCTCTCTTCTAGCACAGAAAATGGTATCTTCTTTTCACTGCTATTGCACTTGGACTCACAGATTAAGAATTGATGTACATACGTACGGTATAGCGTGACCGTGTCGTTAGAGTCTGTTGCAGGTGCTCTACCGGGTAAAACTGAATGTATAAGCGGCAGTCAAATGAAAACGAGACAGATGGAAAAAAGTAAGTTAACTATTTATTATTTCAAAAGTAATCGCAATAACTGTTAATACATTTACCTCACTGTAAAATAAAAGTCCGCAGCTCGTGGTCGTGTGGTTGCGTTCTCGCTTCCCGGTGAGGTCAGGGATTTTCTCTGCCTCGTGATGACTGGGTGTTGTGTGGTGACCTTAGGTTAGTTGGGTTTAAGTAGTTCTAAGTTCTAATGGACTGATGACAATATCTGTTAAGTCCCATAGTGCTCAGAGCCATTTTTTGTCAAATAAAACGAGCGATAACTTCATGGAAAAATGCTTGCGCTTGCCTGCGCACCCATTATTGAACCCAGGCGTGCACCTCTTCGTCCGAAGTAGATCTACGGCCACGAATGTCTTTTTTCTGAGCTCCAAAATATGGAAATCGCGTGGGGAGAGATCGGGACTGTATGGAGGATGTAAAAGGGCTTCACAGCAAAACTTACTGCGCAGTCGAAACAACCCTGGCAACATTCGGGCGGGCTCACAACGATTTCCATGTTTTTGGAGCCCTAAACTACGTTCGTGGCTGCCACTTTGCCTCGGGCGAAGTGGTGCACGCTTGCGTACAACCATAGTTCCGTAGGCAATCGAAAACATTTTTACATGAAGAAACTGACCGTCTTGTCTGTCTGTGGGATAAATGTATGAAAGTTGTTGTTGTTGTGGTCTTCAGTCCAGAGGCTGGTGTAATGCATCTCTCAATGCTACTCTATCCTGTGCAAGCTTCTTCAACTCACGGTACCTACTGCAACCTACATCCTTCTGAATCTGTTTAATGTATTCACCTCTTGGTCTCCCTCTACGATTTTTACCCTCCACGCTGCCCTTCAATACCAAATTAGTGATCCCTTGATGCCTCAGAATATTCCCTACCAGCCAATCCCTTCTTCTAGTCAAGTTGTGCCACAAACTTCTCTTCTCTCCAATTCTATTCAATACCTCGTAATTAGTTATGTGATCAACCCATCCAATCTTCAGCATTCTTCTGTAGCACCACATTTCGAAAGTTTCTATTCTCTTCTTGTCTAAACTATTTGCCGTCCACGTTTCAATTCTATTACACTCCATACAACTACTTTCAAAAACGACTTCCTGACACTTAACTCTATCTATACTGGATGTTAAGAAATTTCTCTTCTTCAGAAACGCTTTCCTTGCCATTGCCAGTATACATTTTATATCCTCTCTACCTCATGGCGATTACTTTTGAAGCAATAAAAAGTTAACTTTTTTTCCATCTGCCTCGTCTTCATTTGAGTCCCTGTCATATAATCAGCAAGCAATAACGAGACTTGGTTCACAGGGAAATGCTTAATTTCTATCGTGATTCTGCTGAAGATCAGACGCAGGGGTGTCCTTGTAGGAGCTGGCGAGGATGCCAATTACAATTACTGCTGCCGTGCTTCCCTTGTGCTAGTAATCCACGCTCTATAGTGTTGAACCGGTCCCTTTCTGTAGCTAGATAACGGATCTAGGAAGAAACACAAATACAGAAGTTAAAAAAAATACAAGAACATAGGGAATACTCTTGCCGCAGTCGTTGCTGTAAATGCGTGAGAATTTTGTGGTGAACCTCCAGGTTCCAAGAAAGGGGAATTGCTCCCTCTTATCCACCCCCTCCCCCCCTCTTCTTGACACCTATATTTTGATGTAAATGAACCGATCGCATCTAACACCACCTTACCGAATACTATGGACTATCCTGGCAGGAAATGCTGCCGGTATTGTGACGGATGTATTTCGCTATTAAAAATGAGTGTGTAGAGGAGCTACGAGTGCGTAGAGGACCAGACAAAAAAAAAACAGCAAAAAATTACAGGATTAACGTTGCAGCCTTTAGGCAAAACACGTACAGCGTCATGGCAGCCCTGCTCGTATTTTTGTTTCGCTGTTCAACATAGCTGATCAAACGGCGACCGACACTGCAATGGCGGAGGGTACAGCGACACATCGTAAGCTGTGCAGTTTTATGAATCTGGTCAATGAGATTGTCGAATGGAGTATCGAAAAGTAGTCTCTTTAAGAGAACGCAAAAGAAGACGTCCACCGGCGTCAGCTGTGTCGGGACCGCTATGATCCACCGTAACGAGGAAGCGTACGAGTCTTTTACCACGGTCAATCCGAGTGTCTAAGTACTAGCAGGGCAATCTGTTCCACCAAGTGTGGGAGAAAACTTGCAATAAGCTGTCTCCAGATGACTGTGAGCACAGAATACGGATTGAGGATAAACCAAAGGAACACGAGAGTATAATGAGGAGTAGCAGAATCTGGTTTACCTGCGAACTTAATATCAAAAGTGGCGACCACGAAATAGTTGAAGTGAATGAACTCTGCTAAATTGGAAGCAAAATGACACATTACAGACAAAGCGCTGAAGATATAAGAAGCAGACTAGAACAGACAAAGTTACCTTTATTCACTATAAGGAAAAGTTTGCTAAAGAACGTTTGGAGCACAGTATCGTATGGTGGTGAATGGCAGGCTGTTTAAAAAAGCGGAAAAGATGTGAATCGAGATATTTGATGATACAGTTTACACGGTTATTGAAAATTAGGAGGACCGATAGCAGAAGGAATAAGGAGATTCCTCATAGAATCGCCGAAGGAAGGAACACACGGAAAACATTGACAAAAAGAGGGGAACGGTAAGACAGGACATATGTTAAGATATCCGTAAGTAACTTCCGTGGTACTAGAGGGAGCCGTAGAAGCTAAAAATGCAGAGATTGGGAATATATTCGACCAATAGGCCAAACTGAGTATGTTGGTTGTAAGTGTTGCTCTGAGTATGAAGAGGTTGACACAGGATAAGTAGTATCTTGCGGGCCTCCTCAAGGTAATCAGGAGATTGATGAGACCTTCCCCCCCCCCCCCCCCCCCCTTCCCCCAAGAAATAAAAATCTTCACTATTTTTCAAAATGCAATCGATCCGCAAATACGCAATAGAGTTCATGTTTTAGTAACGCTAAGACATTCAACCTAACTCTGTGGACAGCTTTTGACAGGTGGTTAATAGCGTTAATGTCTTGCCGTACGCTCGTAAGCTGGTCGGCCGTAGAAGACAGCCCCGCTTTGTGATACTACAATTCTGAAACCGTTCATATGTTCTAAGCCTGTTGTTTCTCATCTCGCCTTGTTCTCAACAATAACAACTTCTTTAATAGAAACTTCAAAAACGTTGTTTTGCAATGAATAAGTCCACGTCTTTCGCTGGATCAGAGTAATTCAAGCGCTTGGTTTGGAGCTTCATTATACGTTGAGGAAGTCTAGCGAATAACAGTGTTATCTGTGCGTTCTTGCCGATGCCTAGCTCTCCGATCACCAAACAGTGTCTTTGGCAATGTATTACGTAAGTGTGCATTCAGGGTCAGTTATCACAACAAGATCAAAAGTTCAATATACATTAATAAGTTAAGTGTAGTTGTAGTACCAGCATAGTATTACTAACATAAGTATCAGAATGTGCAATCGTACGATTATTATATTGTTTACGGTGAAATTAGGTGTAAACAATTTTCTTGTAATAGAACGGATAATAGCAGATTACAACCAAAAAGAGGAATCCATCTTTCTTTTCTTGTCGCCGGAATAGGAACAGCAAATTATGCTATACAAAAATCCAAATAAATTAGCACCTAGGAATTCAAGTTGTCTGAATGGTAGCTGTAGAAGTAGATAATTATGGCAAACTTAACATGAAAAACGTTGTAAATTTGCGTTAACATTCAGCGTGTTGATAAAACGAGATCGGATTGCAAATGTCAGATTTAGTTGTTACATAAGTTCAAACTTGAACTGCAATGGCCCGTTATTGTCTAGAAGAAATTGGATTGTAATGGAGGATTTCGTAAACTGAATTGAATGATTTGTAGCAAATCAACCGATCTCAATTGGCGCTGTATTGTACTCGAAAAAGTGCCTTGCAAACGTCCATGTCGATTCCATATTCTTCCAAGTTCAAAATTAGTTTTGTTGGGGACCACAGTGACGATTTTATTCTATCCGTGATGGTCTGAGAACACCGCGGCTGTTTACGTAAATATCAATAAAAAAGGAATTTGCAACTAGTAACTGTACTAATGAGTGAACGGTTCACTTATACGTTAACTGGTTTTGAGCCACACCCAACATCAGAGGGCAGCCAGGTCTTCTAGTGCAAATTTCACATAGGCCTATAAGATTAAACGGTATAAGAGGCGTACAAAAGCCTTTACAGTACGAGCAAGGTCTATACGTTCTACTTGCTCGAAGAAAATATTACATTACAACCGTCTACTTAATCGATATCATATAATGAATCATGAGACAGATTGAGGACATTAGTGTTCACGTCTTATCTTTACATCTTAAGTGCCGTCAGCTCGTTCGTAGCAACAGTTCAATGTATATGATGTATGGCAGGTATTGCTTTTGTCATTTTTTTCTATTCAGAGCATATATACTGCAGTTTTTTTTAGTAGGTATGCTCTCGTATGTATGTCAAATTTACATGACCAGTCCGCACTGCCGTCTCATATGGGGCCCCAAACTAGTTACAGACAATTGAATTATTCATTTATAAATAGTGTGGTTGCAGTTCAGTTCTCTACTGTAATTAAGGAGAAGATTTGTGACGAACGATGAAAATTCATAGCTCCCCATGATCTGACAATAAGCAGCAACCAGAGGACGTCGACAAACGCCCATCGCGAAAGAACAGCTTGCCAACTTCATGTACTCGCCGTAGGCTGAAACTGACAATTTGTATGGAACAGAATAGTACATCTTGTTCAGCGCCCACCTCAAGTAGACAGCACAAGTCTTCCGCGAGATATTACTAAAACTGCGGCGAATTGTCCTAACAGGCTGCAAAGAATGCTATAGCAGAACTTTTGTTTACAGCCTCTCTATGTACATCACCAAAAAGTGTTTGTGGCAGGGAAACTGGTGCATTGTTATGCTCGAAAATTTTATCGCACACTCCATACAGACCATATATCGCACCAAGTCATAATCGTTTGTTTCAAAAATCGAATGGATATGTGAAAGAGTTTTGCAAATGGTGCACACGTTCAACAGAGGATGATAAGGTTACTGACACAACAGGTGGAACACTTGTACGACTGTCGCATAAAAAATTTGTAGCACGGCCTACAAAACGTATGGGTATCGATGGTAATCATGCGGAAGAGTAACTACAGAACACTAAACACAGATTAGGTGAATTCAGAAATATGTGTTTTCGCATCTTCTCTCTTCAAATAATCGACACACACACACACACACACACACACACACACACACAATATCTATTCACGACAATTACAAACTCACTAAGACCAAAAATGTTTTACTTCAAAAGTTACATGAGAGATAAGGTGATGAAATTATCGAAGTCTCAAATTAGTCAGGATTCAGTTGCTGTATCACGGCACTCCGAACGCGCCATCTTTAGTCTCTTAATTCAATTTCCAGTGTTTGTCTACACTTTGCTCTTTCAATGGATACGGATTGTTTTTCTCTCAGTTTGAAAGAAACGGACATTTGTATATCAAATGCTTTGCGACGTATTTCTGACTTCGCAGCCAGATCTATTCTTGAACGCCATTTTGCTTTGTGCCATCATCTTTCGTCGAGAAAGTTTATGAGGGACTTTATAATAAGAAATAATTCCGTTTCACGTATTTGCATGGTCTCGACGGAATCTCTCATGGCATCCTCTTTGCCAACTGCTTAAATGCACGTGCCTCGTATTGCCTTATGACTTCAGGCGTCGTTTCCCCTAGAAGTTCAATGTATTGCTGCACTTCCGTAATGCTGCTGACCTTCCAGGCGCTGTCGTGGTTCGTTTTAGGACCGTACTTAAATTTTGGAATCCGTTTGGTGCTATTGAATTCAGAGGAGATATCACTTCTGTTGCTCATGAATTCTGTATTTCTGAAGGAGATCTGCAGTCCGGTTTTTCTACACATGTCTTCAGGATTTCATTTTAGGTGCGCACTGTATCAATGTTTGCTGAGACTATGGTGCAGTCACGTATATAATATACAACGACAAGCTTCCGCCATTATTCCATCTGCTAATGCACGGATAACAGATAAACGTTGATAATCCAAAATTCAAATGTTTTTGTCGGAAATTGCTATATTCGGGCAAACGGCAGTTCGCTGCACGTGCACTGCCTCATGATGAAACGAATTAAAAATTTTCTGGAGCTTATAGCTTCCACGGACAGTAATCTAGAGGTATTCGGCCGAAAGCTCATGGGAATTTAAGCTGGTGACGCGACTGGAATGTTTTAACAGCAATTTATTATATTTATCGTACGTGATACAATTGTTTTGGTATTGATGGTTGGTTCAAATGGCTCTGAACGCTATGCGATTTAACTTCTGAGGTCATCAGTCCCCGACAACTTAGAACTAATTAAACCTAACTAACCTAAGGACATTACCCTCATCCATGCCCGACGCAGGATTCGAATCTGCGACCGTAGCGGTCTCTCGTTTGGTATTGATCTTCCGCTCTTCGACCATGTACCCTTCTCCTTGTCTGCTTCCATGCTTTCTTCGTCCTTATTAAGCTGTTTGTTATTCCGCTATATTTATCTACTTTACAGTTTCTTTCCTTACGGAGATCCGTTCAGCGCTGTTCCTCGTTAGCTTAGGAGCGGCCACATTAACCAGTGCTTTTTTATGGTAATGGATTCTCAGAGTTTTCTTCCGTAGCTTCTTCCATTTAATAGCTATTCAGCTCGTTCTTAATTTTTCCACTTAATTTTGAACGTCCTACTACACATTACTAATACTTCCCATTTCTTCTCTTTCTTAGTTTGCGGTCCACACCTCGTTCCCATACATTATTTTGTTTTCTTTTCAATGGCCTCCTAAGCTACATTTATTTTTAGTGATATTGCATTATTAAGACAAAGAATTAATGTTTTAAAATTTTCCTACTGCGCAAGAGTATGTTTTGTGGAAGTAAATTCTAGACGTAACTGATGCTAGTGCAAGTACACTCAACTGAAGAGCTCGTTTACGCTGTGGCCGATAGAGAAATCAGGGCACCTAGTGAGCCCACCAATGAGAAGGCTGAAGGGCCCGTGACGGCGTACCAAATATTCGAGAAGCGCAAAGTGTTGTGTGGTCGCCACCATGGCTTCGCCTGTTGGACCGATTCGTGGTATTTCGCGTAAAAGACTTCCTCCAATCCTACAGTAAACAATCAGAGCAGCCTTTCTGTAATATTTAATTTTATTTCGTATAGACGATACTGGCGGCTTACACACATATTCATTGCCATTTCCGTGACCACATTTACACAATGTTAAAAAATTTCCAATTAGGAATCCTTTGTGAAATTCGTTCTAGGTCTAATTTACGTAAGTGATTGAAACGGCCTCCATGTTAACTGCTCAAACAAAGTACTCTGCCCCACCCAAGGGCATGTGGAGCATTCGGCTCTTATTTGCCAGAAAACATTTTTCATAGGAAATGCGCAGGCCTTTTGCATTCACATATCCATACGCTGCTTTACTTCCTCGTGCTTGCTCACACGAATTATGGGTGAGCGTTAACCACACTGTACAAAAATGGTGCCACATGGTGGAAGATGTCTGACATTCTCAGAAAAGCTGATATAAGCCATAGGTTAATCTCGATAGAATACAACACGTACAACAACAAAGAGGGAACAGTAAGAACGGAGTGCACGGATTACAAATGACGTATGCCAAGGAACCAGATGGCTCAAATGGTTCAAATGGCTTTGAGCACTACGGGAGTTAACTTCTGAGGTCATCAGCTCCCTAGAACTTAGAACGACTTAAACCTAACTAACGTAAGGAAATCACACACATCCATGCCCGAGGCAGGATTCGAACCTGCGACCGTAGTGGTCGCGCGATTCCAGACTGTAGCGCCTAGAAACGCTCGGCCAAACTGGCCGGCGGAACCAGATGCCCACACCTCATATTGTTAAACATGTACATCAAGGAAATACAGGTAAGGTTCAGGACTGGGATTAAGTTTCAGGGTAAAAGGATATCGATAACGAATTTTGCTGACGATATCAGTCTCTTCAGTGTAAGTGAGGAAGAGTTACAGACCCGTTGAACTGATAGAGTAGTCTGATGAGCACAGAACATAGACCGAGAGTATACCAAAGAAAAACGAAAATGTTTGAAGTGTATCATAGCTGAACTTAGGAAAATAGGAAACTACGAGAAAGTAGTGTGCTATCTTTGAAGCAAAATAAGGCATTACAGACGAAGGGAGCAGGAAATAAGAAGCAGAGCAGCACAAGAAATGAAGACATTCCAAACTAAAAGAAGTCTGTTACGTTGCGTGCATCTATGAATAGAGTACTACAAACTTTTTCATTTAAGTGTCCGCCAAACAAAAATATAGTAGATTAAGGTACAGGGAAGGTGGGGACCAGAGAATTGGATATCCACGAACAATCCAATTTCCTGGAAACGCTTCATTTAGACAGACACACATTCATTGCAAAGTGTGCACGGCCATGTTGAAACCATAGATGTCGCCAAACACCAAGTGGAACGTTATCTAATGCGTCAGACAAAGAATTACAAAGAAACGTACGATGCAGAGGCGCATTCATCTCTTGCGGCGATAGGTAAGGGCCCGAAAGCACTCTTCTCACGATTCCAGCCTCCATGTTGATGCCAAGGCACGCCTGGAAACCACGCTCACGGGTGCGATGTGGATTGTCTTATGACCAATAATGGCTGTTGTGTAGTTTGAAAATATCTTCACGAGTGAAGGTACATATTAAGTTTTTTGTTAAATGATCGTTGTCTTCCACTTTCTGCAAAAGGCGTTCGCAAAACTGTACCCGTCGAAGGCGGTCTTCTAGCCGCTGGTGTTTCAATCGTGGATGCAGTTCTTCATCGTGCAATACTTCAACAACCAGGTTTTGAGATAATGGTTCAAATGGCTCAGAGCACTATGGGTCTTGACATCTGAGGTCATTAGTCCCCTAGAACTACTTAAACCTAAGGACATCACACACATCTATGCCCGAGGCAGGATTCGAGCCTACAACCGTAGCAGCAGCGCGGTTCCCGGCTGAAGCGCCTAGAACCGCTCGGTTACAACGGCCGCCCGCTTTGAGATGTCTGAAACCGCGTTCCAGTATCACGGGTACTTTGCCGAGGAGATTGGTGAACGGTTTCAATAATCGCGTCCTCTACTTGTCGAGCATTTCTAGTCCTTGGATGACCATGTCCACAACTTGCGAACGAAGATTATCGGTTTGCCGAAGGCGTTGCTCCAAGAGATTGATGCGCGGAGTAGCCGGTCAGTCTTAGGCGCCTTGTCACAGTCCATGCGGCTTCTCCCCGTCGGAGGTTCAAGTCCTCCCTCCGGCATGGGTGTGTGTGTTGTCTTTAGCCTAAGATTAAGTAGCGCGTAAGCTTAGTTACCGATGACCTCCGCAATTTAGTCCGATAAGACCTTACCACAAATTTCCATTTTTTTTTTCAAGGAGACGGAAAACATTCTTATCGGAATGGCGCTTTTGTGGGCAGCGTGCAACATACGCACGAGCTGCAGCAGCAGCTTGGTTATCGGTTGCACCCACCACTAAAGGCACATCGACATATTCATCGTTTGTGTAGTCCAAAGGGAAGCCGCCATATATAAACCTCGAAAGGATCGGTTACGGTTGTGCTCTGCGCAGTTAGTAGACGTGTGGATGAAGTTTAATGGATCACACTGTCGCGTGGTAGGCTATAGTCATGTGGCAAAACCATGTCCTGCTTATAAAGGACGAGAACTAGGGAACGATCGTCTAAACAATAAGAAAAGGAACCTGACGAGTGTTCGAACTTTAGCTCCATTGTTGATGTGTGGTTCATGCCACAGCAGTCAACTTTGTGAGCTACGCCGGCTCGTATGGTAGTGATTGATGCACGTTCCTCCGTACATTCCAATGCACTGCACAACGTTGCATAGTTGCCAGCTCCTCCTTATCAAGATGCGCGCGATCTGATTTTGCTGTGTATACTTTCGTCTTGACTCTGGATGTGGAATCGCATGGAGATATTTTCTTCACCCTGTTTGTATAGTAAATAGATGCAAAGTCTGACCACTTGATATAGCTCCTTGGCACTGTAACAAATGTTACTAAGTTTCAATGCAAAGTACGTAACTAATAATGATCTAAGGCGAGTGAATGGAGGAACCAATTACCATTTCATGTTGAATGACGAAATATGTTTGAGTTGAAGTGTTATGGGTACACCTGGTACCAGGCAGTATCTAGAACATGACCTGCCTTACTTCAAATACATACTGAACTGATATATGTGTCTGTGAAACACGATAGGATGTGAGTTCCTTTTGCAAAGTTTTTTACGAACTTCCAGCGTGCTAGAGCAACTTCTGTTTGACAGTATATAGTTGGAGAACATTTTAAGAAATAAAAAGGTTTCCTACATCCCGACAGGCAGCCTCTTCTGAGGTTTTCTTACGGCAGAAGAAGGAGTAAAACTGCTAGTATATAACACATTTTTTTGTGAGATCATCGAAAATGCCATTTTCGACTTTGTTATGTAAGTTTAAAACGATATGTTCTGTTTTTTCGGCATGTACGTAAGAATTCGGTAATAACTGTATCATGCATGAGTGTAAATTTACTTTTCCGCCCTGTAGGTCGATTTGAAAATGAATCTCTGCCCGAAACTACTCATCGAATGAAAAATAAAATATTTGCAACTTGGACTGGTTTTTCGTTCTGTTGAAAAGTTCTTTGCTTTTCTGGTGGTGGTGGTGGAGTGGGGGCGAATGGGAGGAGGAGGAGGAGGGGGGAGGACAGTTACGCTTCACTGCAACGTTATGGTACGCTCTTGTTGATACTCTCTTTTTTCCTGCTATATCATCTCTTTTTACCAATACTTTTTGCGTGAAAGGAATTTTCCGTGGACCAGTGGCGCATTTCGCAAATGCGACGCCGAAAAATGTTTCCCACTACTTGCGAGGAAGCTCTTTTTTGTGAACAAACGTGGAGCAAAACTGTTGCTATCATTTTCTTGTTAGTTCTAGAGGAAAATCACGTTCTCTGTTCTGGTAACACGAGAAGTTTTGTCGTATAGTCATATAATTCTAGTATTATTGCTTAGTGTGCAAAATATTGATGCAGTTGTATGATTAGTTGTCGGAAGTTATGACTGTGCCAAAGAATGGAAAAGCAAAATCTCACATAGAGACCAACCAACCACTTCAAAGCTCATCAGAAGACCTACTGCTACCAAGCCGTTAAAAAGAGCATCGTTATCTCAGAAGTCAAATTCCTTCTCTAACGCAACTCCATTTGTACTAAATCTGAAAGTTACAAGATTACCATCTCAAAACTGACTACTCCTAACCCAACACAAACAAAATTTTTGGAAGAAATATCACCTGTTCCTTCTATTGATAAAATCAAGAATTTTAAAAGCAAGGCAGCAGCTTTATCCTAAGGGCTACACTGTGCTAAAAATATTGAAACTATAAAGAAAAAGAATGATAAGAAGTGAAAGGAAACAGAGGAAAGGCACAAGATGATCACCAAAGGGAAATACCAGTGAAGAGAAAAACATAAGAAGCTAAAAAAAGAAAAATACCGCAAATAGGTGTCAAAGGGAGGCATTGTAGAAGATTACAAAAAAGACTTTGATGAAAGAGGCGAAGATGAATGTGCTGGATATGCTGAAATCTATTACGAAACTAACAAAAATGATGGTTTGGTTCAGTGTGTTTCTTGTTCACGATGATCACATGGTAGTGAGAGAAAGATAGGCTAAAGTTTGAACAAAGCTAACAACTCACTAGAAAAATCAAGTTCAATCTAGATTTATAATAAACTGATAAAATTGTTCTTGTCTAAAATATTTAATAGCATAATTTTGTATTCATTACAACATATTCCAAATAAAAATATGAAATTTTAACTGATTATTTTCTTCATGTATAGCCATTATTATATAGTCCATCTTTCTCATTACACTGGTCAATCTCATACATACACCTTTGGATGAAACGGACCTCACACGAATATTTTCATTTTATCATGTCTGTTGCACTTCAAGTGGCAGCACTTCAATAATACATTGTATTTAAAGATTATATTACACTCTTTACGAACATACATGTAGAGGTAAAAATTTGAAAAACACCACTTTATGCTGAAGAAAATAAGTAGTCCAACTATCCTGGACCTACCCTAAATCAGTGCTGAGCAGTTCTGTAAATTTGCTCCCAGGATAAGAAACCGCAAATTATATCAAAGCTTCATCAGCTGCACAGTGTTATGCTGTAGGTGACAAAAAGCAGAAATAAACATTAGTAAGCGTACTTTCAGTATCTTCCATCGGTTTAATTCACTGCACAGCGCCAGTACGTCTTCAGCCAATGTCAATAGTAAAATCAAGTTCAGGCAAAACTAAACGGAAAGAGCTGGGACATTCCCTCCAGCTTCGGCAATACCAAGTAAATCAGTTAATCAACTCCTGATGGCGACATATCCATGTAAAGGTTCCATTCTAAACCTCGTGCTTATTCTTGAACTTTCTTGTAACTGTGTAGATGTATTTGTCACTAAGGGAGAAAAACTGCAATCAGAAAACGATCACTAATTCTCTGCCTCTGTGATTCGGTAAGCAGTATCTTAATTTTTTAAATGTGAGCACCATATCCACTGTGAAGATTCATCAATACCGTTTCCATTAGTTTCTGTGCGTTGTTTCAACTTGTTATAATTTGTTTTATTGTGCGAACTGTTTCCTTGGACGTCAAGTTTTAGATGAACTCTGACTTGTAACATCAGTCTGCTGTATGAGTATCTCTGGCAATCTATCTTCCGTTTGTCGAAGGATGTGTTAACATACTTGAAATTACAATGACTACCTCTTTCGTTATTTTCTCTTATTTTGAAGCACGCCCCCCCCCCCCCCCCCAAGACGACCTTACCACCAAAAGAAAAATAGGAAGAAAAAATAGCTCCAATATATTTGTAGATCTCACGCATTTACCTCGTAGTATCAGCTGTATTCTGTGTTAAATGCGACTGCACTAAGCTGTAATGTTAGTGACAATTGATGGAACCAATTACGATTTTCCGCTGAAGAAACTTGTGTGTAATATATAACGTACAATACGGTCTTTACTGCTGAACGCAAAAGAAGCTATCAGGGTTTCCTACAATTTATCGTTTCTTTGTCCGCAAGACGATAAATACAAGAGGGGGCAGGTGCGAAGACCGGCATAACTGTAGTTCACATTTTGGTTTCAGTCATTCCTTCACAATACGTTTTGTAATCTAAATTTACTGACAACAGCGAAGCTTTGCCGTTAAGTGATAAAATTGTTTTATATAGTGAATGGTAAGGTAGGCCTTTCGTATTTTTGAATGCTAAGACTGTAAATGATGCCAAGAACAATTTTTTATGTTTGCTATATTTCACACTTTATAATAACTTTAAACGGTTGCATCATTACATTTACGGTATAAAATAAAATAGAACAGCCGTGGTTCCACAGTTCAGAAAAGATCTAAGTGTCTCTATAGCTTCTAATAACTAACACTCTTGTAAGAGTTTGACGCTTGTAATTTATTGTCATTTTACGCTAACTTTCAGTTTCTGGTGAACTCTGACGAACAACGAACACATGACACAACAACTATCGCCAAATACATTTTCTCTTTTTTGTACTCATATGCAGACACTGCTGCAGGTAAGGAGCACACTGGCGAACGAGCGTCAATGTGATGGGACGAACACAAATTGGAAATTTCAAATTAGAACGAGAAAATTCTATCAAACTTTATTTAATGACCGTTTCGTTGAAAAATTCAAACACTTCTGATTGATAATTCAAATATTGACAGCCAGATACGAAAGCTTGGCTCTCGAAACGCCTAACTGTGCTTTATGCGTGCTGCGCCGTGAGTTGCACACTGGAAAAAATCTGGCTGTGGCTCATGCGTCTCAGTTACCGGACGACGTGATTAAATTTTCCAAACCACGCCTGTCTCTTTCCAAAAATGCGGATTCTAAAGCAGAACACGAAAACATTAAGCTACAGGAGAGTTGTATTTCGAATATCGCTAAGGAGTTGTATCAGTTTTGTCCAAAGATGGTAGAAAGTGTGCAGTGACAGTGTTAAAATGCTGGACCGTGAAATACTATGTTGGACAACATTGTATCTTTTTCGTTTCTTCAGTGAAAAGGTGGGATTCAGGTGGGTAGTCCTCCACGAAAGCGCATTCGGGTTCGCTACAGTCCGACGCTGTATTTTTCTGCACCTGATCAAACAAGTATCACGTTTACAGTGCAGTGTATCGTATAACATAGAAAGGGCCGGGATACCGACATATTTCCATCTTAAAAGATGAAAAAGTGCTTTATTTAAAAGTCACAAAACGTAGAAAATATTTTTTATACATCGTGCAGCCGAAAAGAATTTCAGGTAAACCTCAACACCGAATTCACATTCGTTTTGCGAACATAATACAATGAGCAAGAACATGTGCGGTGTTGCTATAGTGTAGGTTATGTGCAATGAAATTTTTAAATGTGTCCTGTCAATTGGAAGAAACCTGTACAGCGTATATCTAGTTTATACAGAAAAGCACACGGGAGTATGAGAAGGACATATAGGACATAAAAATGATACCACAGAAGATACCTATCACGAATAGGCGGAACATGTTTCACAAATGAGGCATACTTTCAGTAGCAAAAGATGGATTTTTTCAGCCGTACAGTAAAGCATAATTGGCGCAGCAACGGAAGAGAGATGGCTGGAAATATTAACAATAGATATTCAGTTGATGCTGTAAATTGTAATAAAGGTTCCTTTCGAATATCTCATCTACTTCGTCTTTAATAGGTTCAGTCTGTTATTACTTTTTTCTCGTAACTCCTATTATTTCACAGCTGGAGATTAAGAAAGAAAGATTCAACCTTTGCCGATCATCGTTCAGCATAAAATCACTCATATGATGTAGAATGTGAAGTTTAATAATATGCGAAAACCCCAGAAAGATGACGTTACTGGAAACATTAGAAATTAGTAAAAATTTGACATAGAAAACTACTTAAGTATTACACTGCAAAACTCAATTTCATTTTCCAAACCTTTAAATCAGGTTTTATTTGCAAATTGTAATTTCAGCTTTATTTCACATCAGTTGTTGGATGTATCTCTGCATAAAAAACGAAGTTTCGTTATGTAATGAATATAACTATTTATGTGTGATATAAAATATGTAATACATTATTGAGTAAACACTCTACACGTCATCATTTTTGTATCTTCTGTATCACCAATGTATTGTAAGTCGCACGTCATTTTACCTCTGTTTGTACTATTCATTTGTCACTTAACAATGGCCTAAGGAGCTGAGAAACTATTCATGAGAAAATAAATATAAATTTGCAGAACGTCGGGAAGTGCTCATACTTAATATTACAATTACATGAATATAAAGAGTAAATAATGTTTTCTACTGTTCAGAATCATGTTTCAGATATATTGTCATCTCTTGATTGATTTCTTAAGTTCTTTTTTTTATATAAATATCAGAAGTTTTCTACGTTCCGCGTTGTGCGCAGGTGAAATTATACATACGTAATCGTAATTGTAGGGCATTATAATTTTGTAAGTTCATAAGTAACTGGTTTGGCAGTCCGCTTGCAGTTTGTCTATTAAAAACGCTTGCATTTGCTTATGAAAAAGGCCCGAGAAAAAAGACGTAAGGTTCTGCTGTAGAAGCACTAAATCTAAATTATAGGAGTCTAACTGAGGACGATGGAAGTCAGAATGATCAGAAGTGATTTGAACCCTGCTCTTTCGGAAAAAAAGCTGTGTGAGAGAACAACTGTTACGATACACGTTTCACTTTCAAAACGAAATTTTGCTCACGATTGAAGGGTGCATAACGTAAGTTTGAACGTACTATCTGAAATAGTTTTGCTTCCTTTTGTCAGTTCCGATATTGTTTCTAGCAAAGAGGGTTGTTGTCTTTCACAACTGCCTCAGTCCGCTATTTTACGATAATCTAGTTTCATTTTTGTGTCTTCCTAATACTTTCCTGTCTCTCGTACTCTTAATCTTATCTAAGCAACCGCCAGCCTTCGTTTTGAACAATAATCAGACACCTATTACCTGAACACAGAAATGTTCCAGTTCATAAACTGGCTGATGCACTGCGGTAATGATCTGCTGTCATCGACGTACAAGGAGAGGAAAAATGATCGCTTCACCTCTCCTACTGTGACCGTTACTTCCGCAGGGAAACGAGAAACAATTTGTCAGTGGACTGGAATCATTATATATTCCGTCCATTTAAGTGATGGTATTAAGACTAACTTTCCGTAAAAGTACGGTTGACAGCAGGATATATGTCTTCTCCAGCTGAATACATTTCGATTCGGTAATTTGAATTCTTTTATTTTTTAGAGAAGCTTACGAATCATGCAACTATTCTCTTGACCGGATTCGTTTCTATTTCGATTAGAGTATAGCGAATGTCTTTACATCATGTAAAAAAGACCAAAATACAGAAAGTGAACTTCCACAGGCATAATAATCAATTCTACCTAAAAAGAAATCTCTGCGCGTGTGCCCTAGTAGTAACGTTACTTATAAAATGGGTGATAATCTTCACTTGTTTCCTACAAAAGAAGCGTCTACGCAAGAAAATTATAAAATCAGCATGACAAAGTGACCCTAGGTATATTACTACGTGAAAAAGAAACATAGGTAGCATCTAGTTACATTGCTTAGGCACTCTTTAGTTTTCTCATTCAGTCGTGAAAATGTTTTTCTACGTTCCATTCTGTAGAACACATCAGCTGAATTTAGCTAATTTTCAGTGTACTTAATTCAGATTCTACAAACACGCTACCTCATGGGCACACTCAGGTTCATTGGCCTCTTATAAAGTAGAAAACGAACAAAAAATCCGAATTATTCATCGACATAATTTGCAGTCATTCTTCTAACGGGCATGCGATTACCACACACGATTATCATACCAAACAATGAGTATATCACGACAGTAGGAGACATACGTTCGGCATTCCCATTCCCTTGACCGTAATTAACACAGCTTTCCCTTCGCCTTGTTTTCCTTTGCCAGGACGGTAGGATTTACTCCTTGAAGAAGAACATTAACTTGAGCGTATTGTTTGCTTTCTTATTCTGTACCTAGTCACAGTTTACCTAGTACTAGCCAATCATGGAGGAAAGATTTTCCATCTAGACATTAACGTTTTATAATAGTTAATAACGTGAAGGCAATATTTCCCATTCATAAAATAAAACTATAATTTTTAGTTCATTCATGTGGAAAAATAGAATTTTAGAGAATCTGCCAATACATGTTTCAGAAGCTCAGAATCGGTAGAAGCTTTGCAGTTACCTGGTTGGAACAACCGAGAAGAGAGCTAAAGGTATTAGTCAGGTTGGAGTCATTGTGTTCTTAAAATCAGCTGTAATTGTCTGTGTAAAGCACATTTTCTGACAAACGTACGTTAAGTCATTATCAAAAGTTACACTAGCTATTTCGTTTTGGTGTTCTTATCTCTGACATGGCTCCACTGATTAAATACATATCGTCACGGAAGTTATTTTCAGTCACAAAAAACTGCTGTTACGCTGTGTGGAAAAGCAAAAAATGGACAGAGCGTCAAAACTCGTTAAGCTCGAGTTATTAAGTTTCAGATGGACTTATTATGATATTGTTTCGCAACTGCAATAAAAGCAACCTTCTAGGATCGAAAGGCATTTGCACGTTCTAATTCTGCAATGTTATCGTAACATTTCGATCTTAATTCTTAATAAGCTCAATATTATGAGGTATCATTACTTTCTTTATCTGTGCTCTTTCCTATTGGTGTGCCACATTAATCTTCAAATCTTGCACGAAGTAGCTTTCTGGGTAACGTAACAGTTTTAAAACGCGAATCGCTTTGTGGGAATATAATCATTGTAACGAAAGTGAAAGAAACAGGTTAAATTACTTGTTTATGTTTTATCTGTGGTCAGATTTGAGACACTGGACGTTAAAAAATAAAATGTCATGTGAAAAACTCGAATTGTAAATCTACGCATCAAGGGCAGTTATCACTTTTGTCAACATCTCTAGAAACGTTGTTATGACTGAGGAAAAAGTGTGTGGTGGAGGATTCACTGCATTTCATACAAGGGTGCACAATAGAATCTTTCACTGTCGATCGTATAATCACATTGAGTCTGTAAGACTAGCTCCATCAGACAAGAAATGGATTCATTTGATTGGAAAAACGTTATCGTTCAGCGCCTATCGTCAGTACTCTGTCCACAAAAAGTCAACAGTTTTATTTGTTTTTTATTAGATCTTGATTTGAAGCCAGTTTAGTATTACACAGCTATTTAGATATTGAAGTACAAAATTATAAAAGCTTCTAAATATTTTCATCTGAGGTAGTGAGTGGCACAAACATCATCATTAGCTGTCTCGTTGTGGCATTAGGTTATTCAGGGATAATCGATGCATTTACCTGTCAGACAAAACAAGAGGAAAAATTGTAGGGATAGTGGAATAATAGACCATTTGAAACAAAAATTAGGCGGCGATGGGTCATGCAAATAGCAATCGATGAAAGGGCAGCACAAGATAAAAAGGTGGGATAGTGGTGTCACAGAGTTCGGAATTATCCACATGTAAGGTTATCACCCAACAGCAGACAATAAACTAATTTTCTTGGACCAATAACGTTGTTAACTACAGATCTATTCGCATGACGAACTATTTTCTTAGTGTCCTGCAATATATGTTAAAGACATAAAATTAAATACTTGGAAACTGCAGGAAAGGCCGAAACCTGGGTTGTACTTAAATAAAGAATAACAGAGTCAGATGGCGGTGTGTTCCTTTGAAATTCATTTTCCTAAATTGTCCACTCAAATTGACGTCTATATTTTTACATACTATAACTCCATTTGAAAGATTTTTCAACCATCCATTTCAGAAATTAGTGAATAATTCGCATTTCTCGGTTATTCGTTTGGAATTCTGGTTGCAAATTCTTGTCTCATTTACTCTCTTGTGGTCGTGAAAGATCTAAAGGAAAGTAATCTAAAACAGCAGAAAATAATATTATTCCGCTATATAACTAAGGAAAGCTTTAGATATGCTTCACATTTTCCGATACTTTGTTTCCCTGTTACCGGCTCACCGTAAGCATCATCAGTATCCCCTATAATCGCTAGTACTCTTCCAATTATATTTCTCAGCATACGTCCTCGATTTGTAAATTGTAATTATGTTATAAATAAAAAGCACAATATTATATGTTTTCTAGAGAACTAATTTATTTTGTTAACTGCTTTTCGACTTGCAAGATCATCGTCAGACTTTGTACACAATAGTGTACTTTTCTTTTATAATTATGAAGATGTTATACCAAGAAACGAGTAAAGAATCAGTTAACGTATGATATTGTTTTACAGTCTTTAGTTCGAAGGTTGGTAGGATGATGTTCTCTACGCTAAGCTATCTTGTGTAAATCTCTTCATTTCTGCGTAACTATTGCAACCGAATACCACTGCACTATACTGGAGTGGCTTCGTTGTTCAGCGGTGTGACGCAGTTTCTTCGCGCGTTCATGTACGTCCGGAGGAGCAGGCACTGCGGTGACCATAGCCGTTATGAAGTACTCGAAATTTATTCATAGTTGCGTATATGGACAACCATCAGTTGTCGGTCAGCATGAAATCCGGATAAACGGGAAATCCGAGTTCGAGTTCCGTTCTGGCACAAACTTCCATTGTAGTCATTCCATTATACAGCTCACTGTTGTCCATATTCGCAACAACGAATACGTTTCAATTATATAAATCCACTGTGTTTTTAGATCAACCAGAAAATCTGCTAAGCGAAAATCAGTTTCACCTGCTTGCAGTTGGCCCGCATTTACAATTTTTACGTCTTAACAATTCACTCCATCACCAATTAACAATCCACTGATGCTTCGGGTTGTAGACAATCACTCTATCCCTTCTGTTACCGAAGATATGGCATAAATTTATTTTCTCCCTAATTGCATTCATTCCCTCTTCATTAGTTATCCTGCCTACGCACTGCGATATCGATCGTGACACCTGGAGAAAGGTAGCGACGTATTTCGTGCATTATAACGTTAAAGCTGACAGCACGACGCGCGCGCTTGTGGGACTCATCTGTGGCGTGGCATCATCGCCTAATTGAGCTGTCGTTTCCGCAGTCCAGGAATGAGTTGATGAGTGAAACACAATACCAGTATGCTGACTTGCGCGCTTGAGAGACAGTTTCGTGCCTCCGTTGCCAGTTGTCCCATAAAATACATTAGCAATGACATTTTCGTTATGTTATAATTTACTCGACAGTAATCGTCACTGCACTTGTTCGATTAAGTGGGTAATAATCGTATGAAGGAACTTTGCACGTGACGCGTTGAACTCAGCCCAGCAATTCGTCCTTCCAGAATCTATAGACCAAGTTGGTGTCCGTTCACAAGTGACGCTGTGTTGGGTGCAGTATAATATTATACAGGGTGGTCCATTGATCGTGACCGGGCCAAATATCTCACGAAGTAAGCGTCAAACGAAAAACTACAAAGAACGAAACTTGTCTAGCTTGGAGGGTATGGTGCTTCGACGACCAATCCACCTGTCACGAAATATGCTATTCAGTACCGCTTCAACCGTACGCGAGCTATACGCCGGTTTACGTTACTGCTGTTGGTGAATGACGCTTCGACGCTAAATAGAACGCGTGCAAAGAATCTGTCATAGTCCCGTAATTTCTCTTGTGCCCAGTGGCAGAACTCTACACGGCGTTCAAAGTCGTCGCCATGCAATTCCTGGTACATAGAAATATGGTACGGGTGCAATCGATGTTCATGTAGCATTCTCAACACCGACGTTTTTCGTATTCTCGTTCTCGCGCAATTTGTCTGCTACGTGGGCATCATCATTTGTTGCAGGTCGTGGTTGACGTTTCGCATGTGGCTGAACACTTTCTGTTTCCTTAAATAACGTAACTATCCGGCAGACGATCCGGACACTTGGATGATGTCGTCCAGGATACCGATCAGCGTAGATAGCACACGCCCGTTGGGCATTTTGATCACAATAGCCATACATCAACACTTTATCGACCTTTACCGCAACTGGTAAACGGTCCATTTTAAGACGGGTAATGTATCACGAAGCAAATACCGTCCGCACTGGCGGAATGTTACGTGATACCACGTACTTATAAGTTTGTGAGTATTACAGCGCCATCTATCACAAAGCGAAAAAAGTGGTCCAACTAAAACATTCATATTTCTTAACGAACCACACGAATATGTAAAACGATGGGGGTTCCTATTAAAAAAAAAGCAGTTGATATCCGTTTGACCTATGGCAGCGCCATCTAGCGGGAAAACCGTAGCACCATCTGGTTTCCCCCTTCAAGCTAGACGTATTTCGTTCTTTGCAGTTTTTTCGTTTGAAGCTTATTTCGTGAGATATTTGACCATGTCACTATCAATGAACCAGCCTGTACTTACGGCATATTGAGTAGACTGTAAAATTGGACAAATTCATATTCTGACTTTTATTCTACAGTTCATGTTTCTGACATTATGTAGATTGAGATGGATGTACATATTCACACAGATGCTATAATTGTAAAACTTCTTGTGCATAATTGTAAAAATCGCAGCTGGTATTAACACGCTCAAAGAAAAAAAAGGATCACCACGACGGTAATCGGTAGATCTGATGTAGATGTACAGATAAACAGATAAACTGAATGATTTATTCAATAGAAAGAGCTTCAGAAATCGAGCAAGTAAATAACGCATTGCTGCACTCTGGCCCTTATGAAAACATTCAGCGTGGTATTGATAGAGAGGGTTGTTGGATGGCCTACTGTCGGAATCTTCCCTAATTCTGTCAACTAACAAACTAGATCCTCAAAATCCCGAGATGGGTGGAGGGCCCTGCTCATAATGCCACCCCTCCTCCCCCCCCCCCCCCTTATTTCGCAATTGGAGAGAGATCCGGCTAGCTTGCTGCCGAAGACAGGGTTTTGCAAGCACGAAGACAAGGATTAGAAATTCTCGTTGTGCGCGGGCCGGCTTTATCTTGCCGAAATGTAAGTGCAGGATGGTTCGCCACGAAGGGCAATAGAACGGGGTGTTGAATATCGTCGACGTACTGCAATGCTATAAGGATGGCAACCAAAGGAGGCCTGCTATGAAACGAAATGGCGTTCCAGACCATTGTCCCGGTTGTCGGGCCGTACGGCGCGCGAGTCAGACTGGTATCCCACCGCTGCCCGGGGCGTATCAAAAAATGTTCAAATGTGTGTGAAATCTTATGGGACTTAACTGCAAAGGTCACCAGTCCCTAATCTTACACACTACTTAACCTCAATTATCCTAACGACAAACACACACACCCATGCCCGAGGGAGGACTCGAACCTCCGCCGGGACCAGCAGCGCCTAAGACCGCCGCGGCGGCGGCGTACCCAGACACTGCTTCGACTTGGAATCTTCATTGACTGATGTAAAATTCTCATCAGTGGTAAGTCCAGCTTCGAATCGCGCCCCGACGTCCAGTGGATACGTGTCTGGAGACGCCCTGGATAGTGGTAGGATACTAGCCGATTGTAGTCCGTCATACAGGAATGATGGTTTGGGTGCCATTTCTTCTCATAGCAGGACACGACAACATTACAGCACAGCGGTACGTACACGATATTCCAGAACCCGTTTTCTTGTTCTTCATAGTGAGCCATCCTGGATTAACATTTCAGCAACTTAATGCTTGCCCGCATGAGGCGAGAGTTTCAATTGATTGTCCTCGTCCTTGCCAAACCTTGCCTTGGGCAGCAAGGTCGCCAGAACTCTGCCCAATCGAGAACTATTGGAGCATTATGAGAAGGGCCCTCCAACAAGCTCGTGATGTTGACGATGTCGGACGGAATTTGGCACGATATCCCTCAGGAGAATATCAGACAACTCTAATTAAAGCCAAGTGGAATAACTGCCTGCACAAGAGCCAGAGGTGGACCAAAGTGTCGGCCACTGTGCCCGAGCGGTTCTAGGCGCTTCAGTTCGGAACCGCGCTGCTGCTACTGTCGCAGGTTCGAATACTGCCTCGGCTATGAATGTGTGTGATGTCCTTAGGTTTTAGGCTTAAGTAGTTCTAAGTTCTAGGGGACTGATGATCTCAAATGTTAAGTCCCATAGCGCTTATAGCCATTTTACATTTTTTTGGACCAACGTGTTATTGACTTGTTCAGTTTGTGAAGTTCTTTCCCGTGAATAAATAATCCAATTTTTCTGAGAGTGTAATCATTTTTTTCATTCGTTTGTCTGTATATGTGTATCGCATCTACCTATTTGCGTCCCATTCGGATAATTCGTCGTGGTGAGTCTTTTTCTAGTTTTAATTTATTTATTTTTAGAGTGTGATACGGTCTTTCACAGTAGCTGACTTTGTTTGCTGTTTCACTATCACAGAGGTTTTAATTAACATCGTCTCTCGTCCGTCAAAATAAGCCAGACAATAATATTATATTCAGCATGTCTTATGGGGAAAGATTACGTTACAAGTAGGAACATTGCATTTAAGTTAAGTCGTTAGATATTTGGGTTACTATTTGGCTCTCATAACATGGGTATGGAAGTGATCTGTCCTTTGTCAACAGTTACTATTACAACATGTCGTCTCCTTGGTTCAAGTGGTTCAAATGGCTCTGAGTACTATGGGACTTAACTTCTGAGGTCATCAGTCCCCTAGAACTTAGAACTAGTTAAACCTAACGAACCTAGGGACATCACACACATTCATGCCCGAGGCAGGATTCGAACCTGCGACCGTAGTGGTCGCGCGGTTCCAGACTGTAGCGCCTAGAACCGCTCGGCCACCACGGCCGTCATGTCGTCTGTGCAACAGTCAAGTAAGAACATGCTATTGCTATTCTCCCATGGAAACAGAACTATTAAGCTTTTCGTAGCTGTTTTAGAAAATATGATATGAAATAAGACTGTGGGGGGAGTGTTGTGGTTCAGATTTTAGCATTCATGGTATTTGTGAACGCGCTCGCACCTATGTGTGTGTGTGTGTGTGTGTGTGTGTGTGTGTGTGCGTTATTTTGGGGTTTACTAGCGTCCAACGAGGATGTTCTCAACGCATTTACAAATATTAAAAGAAACGAATGAAAGGGATAAAAACGTTGTTGCACTCACGCACTCACTCCAACCTCACTTGCATTGACCCACAGATCCATTCCATATCACACGCTGCACTCATGATATTCTTTTCGGTCTCCAGATGTTGAATGCAGTGTGCTGTTAAGTTAATTGTACACTGAATCAACTGAACAAAATTTAGGGTATGTACTGAGCTCTGTTGTCTAGTCCATGTTTTAGGCTTTATGTGGCGTGAGAGGCAGCGGCAAGTTGTCTATATGTTCTTCATCCTGACGGTAATCAGTAAAAATTGAAACTGGTAGCAAATAATAAAGTTTTTTGAAGTAGCTGAACGTGTGCAACAAGATTTTCGAGTTTGATCAAAGTATTCAAAAGTGAGAGTTTCACACAATTACCGTTTGATTAACACTTAGATTGAAATAAATGGCTTCGTCTCTCCTACCTAAAGCCATACTATAATTTGATATTGAACACTCCAGGTCATCATATATTTCAGCCATTGTTTAGTGTTCCTAAGACGAGTGTGAGATTAATTCTGATTAATTGATCTATTATTACAACATCTCATCGACGCATCAAACAAATAAAAAATTGCTATTGACTCATGGAAACAATTACAACACGAGCTTCCTGGCTGTTTTAGAAAATGTGACACCAATACCCACTATGGGAATGTGTGGTCCTTGACACAGTTAAGTACAAGCATTAGTTAATATTAATATAATATTCTATTTCATGTTGTGTTATATTCTTTTATGAAGTTGATCGTTTAGCTCAGATTGAGCAAAGTGTCTATGTGGCCAGACACTGGACTCGAATTCGGGAGGGCAGCGGTTCAAATCCCAGTTTGCCCATCAACATTTAAGTTTTCAATGATATCTTAAAAGCACGGACGGCGAACGCTGGGATGATTCCTTTGAAATGACACTGCTGACTTCCTATCCTATTCTCCCTCCCCGCCCCCCCCTCCCCCTTTCCTGGACCGTCGCTGATGACCTGGTCGTCGACGGGTCCTTAAGCCCTAATTCTGCTTTTCTTTCCCTCAGTCTCTCTTATACATAGCTGACAGTGCTACAGAAATTTGGCTGTGAATTTTACACAAAGGCATATCTGCTAGATTGAAATCGGTTCGTGCCCAAGAGCGCGCATTCGTCACAGCAATAATTAGCAGTAAATTTCTTCCACAGTTCCATTGTTTGTTACCGTCACTACTGTGAGTGGTTTCTGGTATTTTTAATTTCAAAATCCATTAAATCCTTTATCCGCGAAGCCTAGCGACTAGAACTGGGAAGTCGTAAATCCTGCGGTGTACAGTAATAGGATTAAGGACGTTGAGTCTAGACTACATGCAGCCGCCATTACAAACGTTAATTGGTGGAGCACAGGGATGCGTTAATTTACACTAAGACGGCTTTTCTTGTGAATTACGTTTCAACTTTAGGAACATATTCCAGTAGCCATTCAGTGAGTAGTGACGCACATCATTCTGCTCTGGTTCCAGGAAAAGCCAGGTAACTGATATCAGGTCTGCCTAGCCTTCGTGCAACCGCCAAACCACTTGTTAATGAAAAAATAGGAAACCTCATTTCTTCGTGTTTGCAGTTTCATTGTTATATCCAGAACTCATACATCTACAGAACAAACAGGTTTTTTTGGCGGAAAATGAACTCGTGAACAGATTTTTGACATACGAGAAATAATAAAGAAATTGCAAGAGTTCTGCGTTCCTATCTTCATCTGCTTCCTTGTCTACAGGATAGTCTTTGATTGTGTTGTCTGGGAAAAGTTGTGGCAGGTGCATTCAGAATTCGGTGTCCCATCGATTTGACAGCACTGATCAGAAGCCTATACAATAATCACCTCGCAGCTGTGAAGATGAGTGTATAAAAAGGTGGCAGACAGGTTGTCTTACATCCCCGCAGCTGTCGGAGATTGCAGTACACTCGATTCTGGATGAGCGTCTCTGAAAAAGATCTGTTCCCGATCGATTCCGCTCAAAGGATTCAAAAACAGATGTAGCGTCCGTCAAAACAAATTAAATATGGACTGTGATCGTAGACTGTTTTAGTTTTTCAAATATGGATGAAATAGATATAACTGAATTTATTATTATTTCGGACAGAGCTGAATTCAGTCGAACTATGCTACAGATCTAAACTTTAATATAATCTCGATGAGCTGTAAGCACAGTAATATAAAAATTCCAGCACAATACCTCTGCAGCACACAAGATCGGTAGGTTGAGGTACCGCATAAAAATGGTTGTTATTTCAAAGACTTGAATAAAAAATATTTTTGGTTGCCAACAATAACGGATGATCTATGTTGCACTGAATATAAGTTAGAACTAATTATGAATTACCTTACATTTATTCAGTAGCTATCTTCCATAGTTATCCAAAATGCCAAGACTAGGTCTTTGAGTCAGAAATACACCTTATATATATATACTATTTTAGGAGCAACTTTTTTCGAACTGCTCGCTAGTATACCCAGATAAGAAGACGTCCACGGAAAGAGAGATAAGGTTGAATCTTATAAAACAAGCGCTGCGAGGCAGATTTGCACTACCGACTGAACATTATCTATTTTAAGGCCTAAAATTTTTCCAACAGAGATAAATTAATCAAGCTCAAATTACAGAAATTTCCTTCGAAATAGTGATGAATACTGCACCTTTGTGCAAGGAAATGCTGAAATATTCGACCACATAAATGTAAAATCCGTGCTCAACGTCCTAACTGCAAGCTTAACTTCCATATATTCGTAAGAGCCGGAAACTAAGCAACAGTCAACTGTTCGAGAAGCACATTGTAGAAAATGATCGTTTGTGTCTTTGTTCACACTGCACATATCGGACCATTGCTTTAGAGGATCAGTGAACAATACCGTAGACGGAATCAGGGAAGATTACATTATTCCTCATGACGACAATGCCAGCTGTCACAGAATACGTAAAACAGTTGATTAATTGAAGGAGCTCAAAATCCAATTACTGTTATAAAACTGAACCCCACCCCTGATTCTTTAAAGAAACTAACTCCCATCCATGAAAAAATCCCATCTCCCTACCTTTGTGTCGTACAATACTATAATATTGCAGTCACATTCAGTGATACATGTCAATACTGTCTAAAAAAATATATTGTTAATAGCGGTTGTAGTAAAGAAGTAATAAATTAAAACGCCACGCAGTATGTTGTATTGTTGTTCCATGAAATGCGGAAATGTGGTAAACGATAAACTATTTTTCTCCTTTCATAATTTTGTGCGGAATGTCAGCGAGGAGAAATTTCGTGATGATCTGAAATTATGTGCAAAATTTATTAGAACTAGCTAAGTCGTTTCGTTCACAAACGCTCAATGAATATAGTCTGCATAATTTGCGTACCTTGAGTTACGCTACCTCAAGGTACATGGACAGTTTCTAAGTAATACTTGGCTTACTGTGTCAAATCTTTAACACAAATTTTACGTTTTGACATACAGCAGTGTTCATGTGTTGGCGCTACTGTGCGTAGTGACAGGTTGACAAGTTTTGTGACATGTAATATATACCTGTCTGTAACGTAAGACTAACATACATGGATGATGTGATAATAGACAAGCCGTCCGAAAATAGTCATCAGTCGATATATAAATCTTCCTATGCAACTGAAGACGCTTCCTTTAACAATTACTATAATGCCATAGAAGTTGCTGACCTGCTCATCTGCAGCATGCTGGAGATGCATAAAACTACGTGTAATTTCAGGAAAGCTGACTCAAAAGAATTGACAGAGCTAACGACATCCAATATTCTAACCCACTAGCAACAGCTGCAATAGATGTGCTGGTACATTTAACTGAATAGACAAAAGACGTACTCCTAGCGATTACTATGAACATGATAGCTATAGACGAATCGAGCACAGAGGAAGGATGCTTTAATGAATATTAGGAAACGCAGCTACTGAACCCACGAGTGCTCTCAGCAAGTCAGTTAAAACCATAATACACTCCTGGAAATTGAAATAAGAACACCGAGAATTCATTGTTCCAGGAAGGGGAAACTTTATTGACACATTCCTGGGGTCAGATGCATCACATGATCACATTGACAGAACCACAGGCGCATAGACACAGGTAACAGAGCATGCACAATGTCGGCACTAGTACAGTGTATATCCACCTTTCGCAGCAATGCAGGCTGCTATTCTCCCATGGAAACGATCGTAGAGAAGCTGGATGTAGTCCTGTGGAACGGCTTGCCATGCCATTTCCACCTGGCGCCTCAGTTGGACCAGCGTTCGTGCTGGACGTGCAGACCGCCTGAGACGACGCTTCATCCAGTCCCAAACATGCTCAATGGGGGACAGATCCGGAGATCTTGCTGGCCAGGGTAGTTGACTTACACCTTCTAGAGCACGTTGGGTGGCACGGGATACATGCGGACGTGCATTGTCCTGTTGGAGCAGCAAGTTCCCTTGCCGGTCTAGGAATGGTAGAACGATGGGTTCGATGACGGTCTGGATGTACCGTGCACTATTCAGTGTCCCCTCGACTATCACCAGAGGTGTACGGCCAGTGTAGGAGGTCGCTCACCACACCATGATGCCGGGTGTTGGCCCTGTGTGCCTCGGTCGTATGCAGTCCTGATTGTGGCGCTCACCTGCACGGCGCCAAACACGCATACGACCATCATTGGCACCAAGGCAGAAGCGACTCTCATCGCTGAAGACGACACGTCTCCATTCGTCCCTCCATTCACGCCTGTCGCGACACCACTGGAGGCGGGCTGCACGATGTTGGGACGTGAGCGGAAGACGGCCTAACGGTGTGCGGAACCGTAGCCCAGCTTCATGGAGACGGTTGCGAATGGTCCTCGCCGATACCCCAGGAGCAACAGTGTCCCTAATTTGCTGGGAAGTGGCGGTGCGGTCCCCTACGGGCACTGCGTAGAATCCTACTGTCTTGGCGTGCATCCGTGCGTCGCTGAGGTTCGGTCCCAGGTTGCACCTTCCGCCGACCACTGGCGACAACATCGATGTACCGTGGAGACCTCACGCCGAACGTGTTGAGCAATTCGGCGGTACGTCCACCCGGCCTCCCGCATGCCCACTATACGCCCTCGCTCAAAGTCCGTCAACTGCACATACGGTTCACGTCCACGCTGTCGCGGCATGCTACCAGTGTTAAAGACTGCGATGGAGCTCTGTATGCCACGGCAAACTGGCTGACACTGACGGCGGCGGTGCACAAATGCTGCGCAGCCAGCGCCATTCAACGTCCAACACCGTGGTTCCTGGTGTGTCCGCTGTGCCGTGCGTGTGATCATTGCTTGTACAGCCCTCTTGCAGTGTCCGGAGCAAGTATGGTGGGTCTGACACACCGGTGTCAATGTGTTCTTTTTTCCATTTCCAGGAGTGTATGTCCTGTTCGAAACTTTGTACTTACATGATTAGCTTTTGCGGAACGAAATCATTACAGATGTAATTTAGTCATTTATTCTCCACAGCCTCTCAAATTTAATATTCAGTTCACTAAGTATAAAAAGAGTGAACCGAAGTCAGTATGAAAGTTGAGAAATGTGATGGCTCTCGTAATTTTGATATTCCTTGATTAGCTGGTGGTGGTTAATCATTATTAATGTTGTATTCTTTCTGATCTCAGGACGTGGTAATTGTTAATATTCTTTGCGAGAAGACGGCCCAATTTACTGTCTTTAAAATTTGTCGTAAAACACGGTTCGCTGTAGAACTGGATATTTCTTTAACTTTGATGGATTAATCAGTGACTAAAGACGATAATCTTTAAGCGAGTCTTGTCCAAATTAATTTTACACTCTTGCTAGTGAATAAAATTCACATCAAAAGTTATTTTTGTGAGTTATTATGAAGTCTATGTTCATTAATCCTGGTAGTCAAAGATACTATGCTTACGTTAATTTTTCGTTCGATTTTCTTAAACATTTTACGATCGCTGAGATGGTATGCGTAATGTAGTGATAAAAAATAATTAAAGTTCTCACTGTTTAAGCTTTTAACTAATTTCTGTCCCTGAAAATCACATAAAAATTAACTATCATTTCTTTTTAATAATAAAAGCTTTCCTTCTCACAAAGATATTTACTTCAGATAAAGTGGAAGGTATTTGTGAAATTTAAGTTTTGAAACTGTCACACTATATAATTTGGCATTTAAAAGTAACAAGTTAACACTATACAGACATCGTGAGACGAGATAAGCTGAGACAAAATGAGATCGTGGGACTATTGCTTCGACTATTTATAGACTAATAAAAAAAAGTTGGTGTAACTATAACTTCTTTCTCCTAGAAGTTCTTAGTACACCACATACTCTTTAAAAATTGTTTTTGTTAATTAATTCACAATTATACAAAAGATAGTAACGAAATTTAAAATAATGGCTTATGGCTGTATAAGAATGGCTTCAGAAGGCGTTCTAATCTGCGGGAACTATCCTGGTTCTCTTTGCCATCAAGGCACCAGCAACAAAAGATGTTTTTAAAGTATCTTTTTAAATACTTAAAAGTTCTGACACTTCTCGTAGTCTATGGAAAGGAAATAGTTGCCAAAAAAGATAGTCTGAAATTTAAAACTGCTAATCAGAATTGCAAACGATTTGAGACTCAGCCCGAAAGATTCTCCTACCAAAACACCACGTTAAAGTGTCCTCATTATACTGAACAAATATTTGACGCTCTGGTCCATTTATTTTTTAACCTGCAGTGCTGTGGATTGTGATGGAATTAGTTATACTGTTTTGTTCAACGAAAAATATTTTGTTGAGAGAGAATCTGACATAAGGTAGTAATTAAGACGATATATGGAACAGTCTGATCAGAAGCTACCAGTGCGGGAAACGTTAAATTTTGCATTTTAAACAAAACACAAGCTTCACAGAGAAGCCAGCTTTATATCTGTAGTCATTACACAAAAATAATATAATACAAATCATGAATTATGCAATAAAGCTCCTGATCCCTACTCTAACAATCAAGGTGAATTCGAACTCCACAGGAAAATTATTGCTGATTGTGCTCGGATATTTTCTGAGTATTTCAGTATAAGGAACCGTAGTTTCTCATGGATCATTTCAGCGAAACAACATTTCTTTTGATTTTGTACCCCCATTTACTGAAAATTTTTGCACAACTCCTCAAATGTTGGCAGTATGCACTGTGTCTTCTACGGAAGTTAAAGCGTTCTATTTACTTAAAGTACTTGCTGTTGACAAGAATAGTGCCCATTCTACTCCCCCCCCCCCCCCCCCCCCGCTCTCCTCTCGGTCTTGTCTCGGCTACCTTCTTAGCGTTAGTTTTACAATAATAGTAATAGAAAGCAGATGGAAAAGTTTTGCAGATGAGGAGTTGGTTGGTATGCTCCTCGTGTTTGGGTTCAATGAACGCAATGGAAGAGTGGCAAAACGACTCTATGCCGAGTTGTTCTCGCACTAAAGGCTATCTCATCCCAGTGCTGTTGCATCGGTACATAGTCGCCTACGACAAACATGGAGGTTGTTACAATGACTTAATATTAGAGGTGTTTTCAATATTGTGAAGGTATTTTCGGAGAAACAAACGTAAATAAACAAAACGGAATAAATAATATTAATCTAGTGGTAGCCAGTCACCACTTTTTACGGGTCGAAAATAACAACATTTTCTGCTCTAACTTCAGAACATAACGCGAATTCTTTCGTTTTTGTTTTTAGTTCTATCTTATTTCTTAAATGAGTAAATCTAAAACTGTTTAATAAACAGATTTGTACACAAAATTTGTAGCTTTAGTCTCAGGAGTATCCAATGACAGAACTCTTATAACAATATCCTAAAATTCGGAAACAGCTTTCTTTATTTCGTTGTTAATCAACTGAATGTGCGGTAGGGTGGCCTCCGCGTTCATCGGATCTATATCTGTTGGATTTCTGGCTGTGTGGATATTTAAAGACATTGGCGTGCACCCATCGACAATGCGCAGACGCTACAGTAGAGTGTGATCAATGCCTGTGACGCTATACGAAGAGGACAAGTGTATTTGAAAGGATGGGTGATATACTGTGAAGAAGAGCTGAAGAATACGTCACAATAATCACACGCGGCACTGCCTGTAATGTCTCCTTCTACGTAGCAGACAGATTGGAATGAGAGGACAGATCAGCCTCATTTTTATAGGCATTAGTTTCTGGACGTATTATTAGAGGAGGTACTAGTAGGAACGTCAGACACATTTTTGAACACCATGTACAGGGGTGATCCTAACAGCGCCTCTTGAATTTCGTCGATGATATGTCTCTCAAGGGCTCGTAACGCTGGAAGAGCATTCTAGAATTGAACTCCCTAGCGTCTTATACGTCGGTCCCCAAAATTTTTCCAAGAAATCTGTTTTCCTTTCCACCAGGTAGTTTTTGCCGTCATTGATATCGTGCTTCTGTTAGAGAACAGCGGAACCCACAACTTGATTCAACCATTTTGATTTTCTTGTTGTGGTATTTCTTTAAATCACTTAAGACCGAGACTGAGATTATTCGCTCCAAAGCCCACTTCCGTTTTCGTTTCCATACACGTCACATTTAATGCCACATCGCTGATGACTCTAAGGCCGGCAAAACGTTGCAACTGCAACTTCCTTTGTAGTTGCTTCAAACGAACACAATGTGGACCAAACGATCAATGATCTCTCCTCAACTAGCTGGCTCTGCCTCACTTTAATACTCACGGTATACATTCTAATTCTTTCTGCTTGTCTCCGACACCCACGTTATTCTTTATGACCTTCATTTTTTTGTTTTGAGAGCACCTTAGAGGCTCGTAAGTAACAAAAACCGAGGTGACAAAATTGTAAATGTGAGCGTGGCTACATGACTCTTCTAGAAGAGTGGATACATAAGCGCATTGCCTATGAGATGTGTGTTTAAAATTAGAAACTAACGGAAACACAATTCAGTAAGAAGAGAAGAAAAGAAGGAGTGGACTTTCTCGTTCCTCCGTAATTGCCCGAGCAATCGGAATGTTAGTTCTGTGAAAGGGAGACTTAATGACCAATTAAAGACAGATATTATGGTAGTTTCGTGTAAAAAGTCAAGCACATATTTATGTCTGAGTGCAGTTCCACAAGAAATCAGAAGAGCTGTAGCTACTAACTACAAGCCGTAATTTAATGTATTACGCGACTTGTAAGTTTCCCACGTACGATAAAGTTTTGACGAGTCTCTTGCTTTAGTTGCTACTTATTTAATGTTAGCACTGGTTCTTGTATCTTGGGTAAGCAGTTATTAAAATGATTGCAAAAAATGTGGATGGTGTACATACGAACACAGGACGGCCATTTTTTTCTTTACTAACATAATGTCATAACATCCACATCAGCCACTTGTATCTAATGACCTCTATCTCACAAGCTGTAGTGTCACGCATCACAACTTACGTTGGAAACATTTTGTAACTAGCCAGTTTTAAGTGACAGGCTTGTTGATTCAATATTCGATTCTTGCTGGTTAAAAGGCCGTTTAATGGTACAGAAGCGTATTAACGCCGGCTGTCAGAACAGAAGGTTTAATTAATAAGAAACGACGGTTTGTGTTGAATTTTCAGTCGACAGGAAGGTCATTTAGAGATGTACTTCGGATTTTTTGAACAATGGAGACAGAAATCGGTCATCGTCTTGTTTACGGGCGACCCCGCTTCTGCGTTGATTTAGGGGAACAGTGAAAAATCTAGATTTGAATCGCTGGATTGGGATCTGACCTTCAGATGTACTTCGCAAGACAGAATAGGTATATAGATGAGGATACTTTGTATTAGTGTTGTCCAATCTTTGGTGTATTGCACACATAAATGGAGGAAAATCTATCTGTGCATACTAATCGCTAATATTTTATTCACCTGATACATCAGCTAGGTACACGTTGGAGGCAGCAGAGCTTTCGCCAATGGCCGGTCACATCACAAAGTTAAACGCCGGGCCTGGGTATGTCACTCGCTGTTGGGAAAACTGCTTGATCATTGCGGCAAGGGTGAAGAGGGATGAAATAAACTTCCTGATCTCCAATGTTTGCGCGAATGTCCTGGATTAAATTCCAAACCTTTCCGCAGGGTCTCGTAAGGTGGGAGCTTGTGACACTGCTGAAGACGATGCGCCTGCTTGGATGGGGACGTTAAGATCTGCGGCTCCCTCGGTGCTTTTCGATAGGAGTAGGCTATGTACTGGCAGCGGGTTCACTCTTTCCCTTCCCCCATCATCTCCAACACGAACACTGTACACACCCATTACGGTCATCAGCACGTATCAGAAACACTCAACGCACACACTTAGCGAAGGGAAGTTGCCTGCGGGCGTGTGTGATAGGAAAGAAACCTTTCCGATGAGGTGGCTCAACCAGCACGTCGAGGTCTCCCAGTCAGTCATGCCATACGACTTTGCGTTAGTAGAGACGTGGCGTAGTTTACCGCGAATAATGATCCCCTTAACTCACCCAACATGGTTTCTTAAGAACAACTTGGCCTTTCTCCCAGAGATTCTAGCTACCCGTCTCTGAATTTCTGTGAAGTTTTCGGTCAGATTAACTTGTTCAGCATAGCAAATAATAGCTTACAGTAATCTTTTATAAGCTGTTTCCTAAACGGATACAGTGGGTTTTCCAAAAATCCTATGAAGAATATTCGCCTTCATTGCCAAAAATTTGACATGGTCGTTCCATTTCACATCTTTTTGTAGTATTACTCTCAGGTGCTGTATTTAAATAATGTGACTGGGGCGGATACTCTTTTGTTAGAGGGGTTTTACTGCCTTTTATCACATTTAAAGAGAACAGCCATTTAATCGAAAATTGACTAAATGTCATTTCAGGTCATTAGAGATGGAGGTCGTACAAGAGCAGGGAAGGAAATTACTCGTGGTCACTCAAAAGAGTCATCCCGACATTTGGCTTAACTGATTAAGGGTATCGAAGGAAAGCGAGACCTGAGTAGGTGGACCGGAATTTGGCGTCTTTCCTCCAGAATGCGAGTCCGGTGGGCCTTAGTTGAATGCTTCACCGATAAGGAACAGTGTACACGACCGTCCGAATTTCCACTCATTCGCCACCGGAACATTGGGTTAGGCAACAGCATCGTCAGAAAACCATCTGAAACATCTAAACCTTACTCGTCCTTCAGCAGGAAGCAAGCTAAAAACGTATAACACGATCTTTGTTGACGGCCTCAAATAGTTGAGGAAGAGAGTCCACAAATTCGGGGATCTTGATCGTTAAGTTTCACTAGGTGCTCCGAATAATCCCAGACATTTTCTGTGCAATTAAGATCGGATTGTTTAGCTGACCAGTCAAGGTGCATAAGGTACCTAAGTATTCGTCATTTTGGAACCCACAAGTGTCTTCAGCATACCTCTAATGCAAATGTTGAAGAAATGACAACACTTGGTTACCGACAATGTTGAAATAAATATTGTGATTCGTGTTCACGGTAACCTGAATGATACGACCCAAGCCAGGGCTTGAAAAAATCCATTAAACTGCATAGAATCGCTTCCGCCCTGAAGTAATACCTTCATCACTGCGGGTGAAACGCACCACAGGATCATCGGTGCACAGGACGCCTTGCGTCATTTGAAATGAAAAGAAATCGTGCTTGTTGGACTATACTAGGCACCTCGTCATCTAATCCCAGGTTCTGTATTGTTCGGGCTCATTGAAGACGTGTCACTATAAGCTAGGCATCCGTTACCGCCGGCCGCTGTGGCCGAGCGGTTCTAGCCGCTTCAGTCCGGAACCGCGCTGCTGCTACGGTCGCAGGTTCGAATCCTGACTCGGGCATGGATGTGTGTGGTGTCCTTAGGTATGATTCGCCGAAAATCGCATGCCGATACGTGCAATCACCCCCGGAATAAAGGGGGTGTTACGTCTTACGCGACTCACCCTGTATATATTGTCACAAAATTCTGACTCTTAAAAATAAATATGTTCTGAGAAAAAAAAAATGAGCCATTACTTATTGAACGACGCTCGTATACAGGGTGTTTCAAAAAGGTACGGCCAAACTTTCAGGAAACATTCCTCACACACAAATAAAGAAAAGATGTTATGTGGACATGTATCGGGAAACGCTTAATTTCCATGTTAGAGCTCATTTTAGTTTCGTCAGTATGTGCTGTACTTCCTCGATTCACCGCCAGTTGGCCCAATTGAAGGAAGGTAATGTTGACTTCGGTGCTTGTGTTGACATGCGACTCATTACTCTACAGTACTAGCATCAAGCACATCAGTACGTAGCATCAACAGGTTAGTGTTCATCACGAACGTGGTTTTGCAGTCAGTGCAATGTTTACAAATGCGGAGTTGGCAGATGCCCATTTGATGTATGGATTAGCACGGGGCAGTAGCCGTGGTGCGGTACATTTGTATCGAGACAGATTTCCAGAACGAAGGTCTCCCGACAGGAAGACGTTCAAAGCAATTGATCGGCGTCTTAGGGAGCACGGAATATTCCAGCCTATGACTCGCGACTGGGGAAGACATGGAACGACGAGGACACCTGCAATGGACGAGGCAATTCTTCGTGCAGTTGACGATAACCCTAATGTCAGCGTCAGAGAAGTTGCTGCTGTACAAGGTAACGTTGACCACATCACTGTATGGGGACTGCTACGGGAGAACCAGTTTTTTCCGTATCATGTACAGCGTGTGCAGGCACTATCAGCAACTGATTGGCCTCCACGGGTACACTTCTGCGAATGGTTCATCCAACAATGTGTCAATCCTCATTTCAGTGCAAATGTTCTCTTTACGGATGAGGCTTCATTCCAACGTGATCAAATTGTAAATTTTCACAATCAACATGTGTGGGCTGACGAGAATCCGCACGTAATTGTGCAATCACGTCATCATCACAGATTTTTTGTGAAAGTTTGGGCAGGCATTGTTGCTGATGTCTTGATTGGGCCCCATGTTCTTCCACCTACGCTCAATGGAGCACGTTATCATGATTTCATACTGGATACTCTACCTGTGCAGCTAGAATATGTGCCTTTACAAGTACGACACAACATGTGGTTCATGCACGATGGAGCTTCTGCACATTTCAGTCGAAGTGTTCGTACGCTTCTCAACAGATTCGGTGACCGTTGGATTGGTAGAGGCGGACCAATTCCATGGCCTCCATGCTCTCCTGACCTCAACCCTCTTTACTTTCATTTATGCGGGTATTTGAAAGCTCTTGTCTTCGCAACCCCGGTACCAAATGTAGAGACTCTTCGTGCTCGTATTGTGGACGGCTGTGATGCAATACGCCGTTCTCCATGACTGCATCAGCGCATCAGCGATTCCATGCGACGGAGGGTGGATGCATGTATCCTCGATAACGGAGGACATTTTGAACATTCCTGTAACAAAGTGTTTGAAGTCACGCTGGTACGTTCTGATGCCGTGTGTTTCCATTCCATGATTTATGTGATTTGAAGAGAAGTAATAAAATGAGCTCTAACATGGAAAGTAAGCGTTTCCGGACACATGTCCACGTAACACATTTTCTTTCTTTGTGTTGAGGAATGTTTCCTGAAAGTTTGGCCGTACCTTTTTGTAACACCCTGTGTATACCTTTTGGGAAAAATATCGCTATATCGATATATCTACATTTTATCAACAGACCTAGACTGTACCAACAAGAAAAGAGAGGAGTAGGGAAGGCTTTAGCGCTTTGTAGAGGCTCGTGGCGGGAGCACCGGCGCGGGTTCGCCGCGCCACGCCTCGTCTCTGCACTGCCGGTGGGTCGTCGTTGCGCGGAGCAGGTGGGCGTGGGTCTTCCCGGTGATGCTGCACTAGCGCGAGACAAAGGGCCGGCTCTTACGCAGCACAAACGGGGCCCGCGCCACGCGACCTGCTTCCGCTGTTTGTCCGAAAGCTAAAGGCGTGGGCCGCGGGCGGCCATCAGACTCGCCTCGGCCGGGGAGAATCCGTTTGATGCGACGGCCGGCGTCCGTAACAACGGTTTCCCATCACGCATCACCTGCTCTAGGCGGCCACGCTGACGCCGCACTACCTCGTCACTCATTTACGACGGTGACTCAAATGAAAACGTTGAATTTGTAATACAAATCGAAATTTCGCGCCGTTATCTTGCAAGTTGGTAAGCGTGCTACAAACCGCGTGCAGAGTGTACTCTAGCTGGCAGCATAGTGCAGATGCACACATACCGTCGCAGTATCAGTAGAAAGATGGCCGCCCCACTTGCAACTTGCACCAGGGAAGAACAGCGTTCTGTTATTCGGTTTTTGCGTAGTGGAGGTGTGAAACCTATTGAATTTCATCGAGAATGAAGGCTCAGTACGGTGACGCATGTTTGTCGCAGCAGCAAGTCTATGAATGGACTAGGAAGTTCGCAAATGGTGTGACTTCAGTGGAAGATACTCCTCGTCCAGGTCAGGCACAACGATTTGTGACTCCACAGAACATTGCAGCAGTTGAATCCATAGTGTAGGAAAACCGCCGAGTGACACTGAATGACATTGCAGCATGTTTACAGATTAGTCATGGGTCAGCACACCACATTGTGCATGATGTGCTCCAGTCTCACAGAGTGTGTGCAAGATGGGTGACACGGCAGCTAACTCCTGAGATGAGAGAACGACGTGTTGATGGTTGTGAAGAAATTCTTCGGCGCTCTGAACGAGAAGCTGATGGCTTCCTTGCAGGAATCGTTACTGGAGACGAAACCTGAGTTCACTTCCACCAACCAGAAACGAAGAGAGCGAGCAACGAATGGGGCCATTCCTCATCACCAAAACCAAAAACGTTTCGAACAGAAGCATCAGCAGGGAAGGTTATGCTGACTCTCTTTTGGGACAAAAAACGCATCATTTGGGAGCATTACATACCTAGAGGGACCACTGTCACCAGTACATCATACACAGATCTCCTAAAAAGTAATATGCGGCTTGCAATCAAATCAAAGCGACGTGGATTGCTACCAACAGGTGTCCTTTTGCAACATGACAATGCAAGGCTCCACACTGCCCGTAAAACAGTTGCAACAATCACATACCCGTATTTTGAGTGTCTTCCTCATTCACCAAATTCACCAGACCTTGCCCCAAGTGATTTCCATATATTTGGACCACTCAAAGTTGCAATGGGAGGAAAGAAGTTCCGTTCTGATGAAGACGTACGCCACGCGGTGCATGAGTGGTTGCACGGACTACCAAAAGAATAATTTTCTAAAGGAATTTATGCACTTTGTAAGCGCTGGAGAACTTGCATTGAGCGTAGGGGAGATTATGTTGAAAAGTGATACAGCTTTGTAACACTTCTGCACAATAAATAATAATTGAAAAATATTTAAGGTTTTCATTTGACTCACCCTCGTATAAAAAATGATTACTCACAGCTGCTGAAACGGTGTACGTTTCACCAATAGAGAATAATTTCAACACTCGTTTCACTTCATCGTTGGCTGACTGATACTGCAACCGTTTTTCACGGTTGTACTGAAAGTAAAACAGTCACGCCTGTAAAGTTATCTTTATTTAAAAACAATACGTTCCGAAAGCATCGTCACATTTATCTAAAAGTAGAAAGGAGGCCAATTAAATAGCTATCCTATATACATTGTAAGGCATGGTTCTAAGCTGTTACAATAATTTAATTAAAACCGAAAAATACACCCACGTAAAACTGTCGAATTGAAGTTCATTGCGCCGGCTACCGAAGATCTGTGTCAACCACATACACATAAAACCGTCTGTATCGATATCTAGGCATCAGAATAATTACAAGGAACTGTGAAAACCTAGCCAGAAAATTGTAGAAAAACAACTCACAGCCACAATGGAAACGAGGTCTGAGAAACTGTCTAACCGGCAGCGGCAATATTTTAAAGGTATTCCAGTCATCCAAAATGGGGAAAAAGCTGAACTTATTAGATGAAATGGAAATTACTACTCACTCATGTGAATATGGTGGTACTCCTTTTAATAACAGGTTGGTCAGCAAAACTCACACCGTTATGATTTACTGATACCTGTAATCAGGTCACTCCAGTGATTTAACACTGCTATTGCAATAATTTGTTTTATCGTTGTATTATCGTACTCTAATCTAATACCTATTCAACATGTACCATTGGTTCCGGATCTTCTATATTTCGTCATTTTGTACAGTGTATCATGTGTTTTAATCCCTTGACCACCATGTGGGCACTAAAATGTTTAGGTTTTCATTGCTTTGTATTAACATTCACTATAATTGTATGATTTTTTAGCTTGTATTTAATAGTGAAGGGTCATTGCATCGTGACACTGACACAGACATAAGTGATTTGTTAACTTACTTACGGTTTGTAAGAGTTTTATTCTAATTTTACAGTTGATTTATTAATTAATTGTTCCTGGACGCTGCTTCTGTAAGCTTTATCCATTTCGGACTTGATGTTTAACTTTTAAGTCTACCATTGTTTACCCCAATACTGTTTACCTAGAATGTACATTACGCATCGTAGTACTGCACTAGTTTGAGAGGCCCATATTACCCGTTGAATTAATTTTAGCTTTAAGTACATTTTAATTTAATCTAATTTAACCCCTTTGTTGTGCACTCGTTGTACTAGCATGGCAATATTCGGAATCTGCCGTTGAGCATTTCTGGTGCCACTGCCGGTTAGATATCCCAGCTGTTTGGCATCCAGGCTACAGGATAATTCCCGAAATTTTCTGTCTACGTTCCTACAGTTTCTTTTAATTGTTCTGAAGATCGGATTTTCATCCATGTGGTTTTTTGAGTATATGATTACAAAGAGCTTTGCTAGCGAGCACAATGAACTTCATTTGACTGTTTTACGTGAATGCTTTCTACAGTTTTAATTGAATGATTGGCACAGCTTAGAACCATGATTTGTAATGTTATTTAATTAATCTTCTCTTTCCTTTAGATAATCTGATGATGCCTAACCGCAGCGAAACGTGTTTTTAATAAAAAAAGTTTTGCAACAGTGATTGCTTTAAGTATAGAATAATTTTCTATAAGAAGTCAGTGTCCCAGGATAGATGAAGACATAAAAGATTCAATATATCTAAAGAAAGTTTTCAACAAGAGTCAAGTGTTAGAAAGTCTGTCTCACATATTCTCAAACGTTTAGAACCACCGTCGTCATCTCTACCCTGTCCCCTCCCCTTCCTAATTCCTTTTATTTGATAGAATGTCGCCGCCCTCAACGCCTCTTACTGAAATCATACGGTATCACTCCCGAACGAGTATGGAGCTTTTATTCGTATTTTTTGTAACCATGACTGAAAACACTTTCTCAGCATTTACTCCGCCCTCTACTATTAGAATGAATTGAATTCTTGTATGTGTCGTTCATTTTTCGCGTACAGGAAATAAGCATCAGCCTATGCCTTATTCACGAAGTTCGTGCCCATCGTATCCTTCGTCAATCTATTTTCGAGTTTTATTATATTAAGTGTTATGTCTATTACTGCAGATCTTCCTCGAAATTTGTGTAGCTTTTATGCACTCATTACCGTGTCCACTTATTAAACTGAGGGCAATATAATGTTACGATTTTATACAACAATTTTTCTGGGCATTTTCAAATAAAATCTTGTTTTCACATACACTAATTAACCAAACAAATTTCGTTATGAAATTGTCACATTACGGTTTTGTCCATTTGAATTGGAATTATGTGGAAATAGTGATACACGAAGTAGCTGTTCTTATTACACAATAGTTATCTGTTACACCGTAGATCCCTTTAATATGTTCCACAACGAAACATTGTCTCGAAATTTGGTAGAAAATCCGAAGAAATTCTGGTCGTATGTGAAGTACACAAGCGGCAAGACGCAGTCAATACCTTCGCTGCGCAGTGCCGATGGTACTGTTGGCGACGACTGTGCCACTAAAGCGGAGTTATTGAACGCAGTTTTCAGAAATTCCTTCACCAGGAAAGACGAATGGAATATTCCAGAATTTGAAACACGAACAGCTGCTAGCATGAGTTTCTTAGAAGATACCTTAGGGGTTGCGAAGCAACTCAAATCGCTTGATACGGGCAAGTCTTCAGGTCCAGATTGTATGCCGATTAGGCTCCTTTCAGATTACGCTGATACAATAGCTCCCTACTTAGCAATCATATACAATCGCTCGGTCACCGATAGATCTGTACCTACAGATTGGAAAATTACGCAGGTCGCACCAGTGTTTAAGAAGGCTAGTACGAATAATCCATCGAACTACAGACCTATATCATTGACGTCGGTTTGCAGTAGGGTTTCGGAACATATACTGTATTCAAACATTATGAAGCACTTCGAAGGAAACGATCTATTGATATGTTCTTGTGCAACGCAGCTAGCTCTTTATCCGCTACAAGTAATGGCTGCTATCGACAGGGGATCTCAAGTTGATTCCGTATTTCTGGATTTCCGGAAAGCTTTTGACACTGTTCCTCACAAGCGACTTCTAATCAAGCTGCGGAGCTATGGGGTATCGTCTCAGTTGTGCTACTAGATTCGTGATTTCTGTCAGGAAGGTCGCAGTTCGTAGTAATAGACGGCAAATCATCGAGTAAAATTGAAGTGATATCAGGTGTTCCCCAGGGAAGCGTCCTGGGACGTCTGCTATTCCTGATCGATATAAATGACCTGGGTGACAATCTGAGCAGTTCTCTTAGGTTGTTCGCAGATAATGCTGTAATTTACCTTCTAGTAATGTCATCCGAAGACCAGTATCAGTTGCAAAGCGATTTAGAAGAGATTGCTGTATGGTGTGGCAGGTGGCAGTTGACGCTAAATAACGAAAAGTGTGAAGTGATTCACATGAGTTCCAAAAGAAATCCGTTGGAATTCGATTACTCGATAAATAGTACAATTCTCAAGGCTGTCAATTCAACTAAGTAGCTGGGTGTTATGCCCGCATCTCGTGGTCGTGCGGTAGCGTTCTCGCTTTCCACGCCCGGGTTCCCGGGTTCGATTCCCGGCGGGTTCAGGGATTTTCTCTGCCTCGTGATGGCTGGATGTTGTGTGATGTCCTTAGGGTAGTGAGGTTTCAGTAGTTCTAAGTTCTAGGGGACTGATGTCCATAGATGTTAAGTCCCATAGTGCTCAGTGTCATTAGAATCATTTTGAAACTGGGTGTTAAAATTACGAACATCTTCAGTTGGAAAAACCACATAGATTATCTTGTGAGGAAGGCGAGCCAAAGGTTGCGTTTCATTGGCAGGACACTTAGAAGATGCAACAAGTCCACTAAAGAGACAGCTTACACTATAGTCGTTCGTCCTCTGTTCGACTATTGCTGCGCAGTGTGGGATCCTTGCCAGGTGGGATAGACGGAGGACATCGAGAGAGTGAAGAACAGGGCAGCTCTTTTTGTATTATCACGTAACAGGGGAGAGAGTGTGGCAGATATGATACGCTAGTTGGGATGGAAGTCATTGAAGCAAAGACGTTTTTCGTCGCGGCGAGATCTGTTTACGAAATTTCAGTCACCAACTTTCTCTTCCGAATGCGAAAATATTTTGTTGAGCCCAACCTACATAGGCAGGAATGATCATCAAAAAAAAAAAAAAAAAAAAAAAAAAAGAGAAATCAGAGCTCGAACAGAAAGTTGTAGGTGTTCGTTTTTCCCGCGCGCTGTTCGGGATTGGAATGGGAGAGAGATAGTATGATTGTGGTTCGATGAACCCTCTGCCAAGCACTTAAATGTGAATTGCACAGTAATCATGTAGATGTAGATGTAGATGAAGGTATTGCAGATCTTACCCGTTTTTCCGTAAAGCAGTTCTCACGCCTCTCGATGGTGTACTCTAAAGCCTCAGAACCTTTGTCACAACTAATATTTATCTCCTTTTCCTTCGTTGTCTGCAGAAGTACTACTGCAAGAAGTTTGTTTCTTAAAGAGTGTTTTATGAGTTTTTCTGTCGATCACGGAAGGAGAACCACACTGCTACTGTGTAAGTGAATATGAGTAAAGCAGATTTTAGCACAGATAGCAGAGGGAGAGACAGAAACATGACGGCAGACTGCAGCAGACCAGCCTAGCTATTACGTTTCATGTGGCATTCTGTTAGTCGACAAGGGGCGACACCTCCACCATAATCACAAGCTGCATTGTTTGCGCTGCTTCATTCTTTCGCCACACGCCGGCGGCTGCGAAGTGCGCAGTCGCAGGTTCGCAGCCGGGCGGCTCTGCTGGGTCCCCATTGTGCCGGCGGCCGGCTTCCATTGTGCGCCGGGCTGGGCTGATAGACATCTGCAATGCAGGCGCTGGCGCGTGGGCGACGCCGCGAGGCCCACGTAGGGCGACGCCCCGCCCCTCCCCGCCCCCTCCCCATTCCTCCCGCCCCCCCCCCCCCCCCCCCCGGACCCTGCAGCGCGACACAACCTGCCCGTTCCATCAGTTACGGCCTCACAGAGTCGGCGACGAGCCCCGCTATTAGGTGATTTTCAGCAGCATTCCTACGTCAGACGTTACGGCTATAAAGTAAGTTACTCGACAGTTCAGTTTCTCACTGCACGGAAAAATATAAACCACACACACTCTAAGAAAAAAATAAAAAAGACGCACCACGAAAAATTATCCGAATAGGACGGAAATGAGTAGATGTGGTGTACATGTGCGTGTATAGACAAACAAATCATTCCAGTTTCGGAAAACTTGGACGATTTATTCAAGAGAAAGTGCTCCAGTGTCAGTAATGCGTTGGTGCACGTCTAATCCTTACACAAGCAGTTATTTGGCTTAATATTGACTGACAACCCACCAGGTTAGCCGAGAGCGCCAACGCACTGCTTCCTGGTGTCAGGTACGCGCCGGCCCCGGATCGAATCCGCCTGGCGGATTAACGACGTGCCCCGATGTGCCGGCCAGCTTGAGTGTGGTTTTTAGGCGGTTTTCCACATCCCACTAGGTGAAAACTGGGCTGGTCCCCATGTTCCGCCTCAGTTACACGGCTCACAGACACCTGAACGCTTTCGCCCTGTTCCATGGATTACACTCGACGCAGACAGTTGGGGTACACCAATTCCGTCCCAGGAGGTACAGGGTGGCGGCAGGAAGGGCATCCAGCCACCCCTTAAACATTAACATGACAAATCCGATTAACGACCCTACATAACTGTGGGACAAGGCTCCAGCGATAGATAGATTGACTGACAAGAGTTGTTGAATGTTGAAATGTGGTTTCGCAGGACAGAGCGGATCAGATTATCGTTGTTGATGGAGCCATAATCAGTTACTGTTAGTTGCACAAAACACACAAACTTTTATTTTCCTAAGAACCACTTAATTACACACTGCAATAAAAGGTTCAAATTAAATTATTACAGCTGAAGTCATAGTTAAGAAAACTTTCGATACCAAAACCTCATCATAAACAAGAACGACTGAAGGCCTGAACACAAGTTACTTTAAAGAATACATGCAGCTGAAGACCTTACTTTAAAAGATTATATATATATATATATATATATATATATATATATATATATATATTATTTTTCACGTAAATACTCGGCTGAAGGGCACACGCTGGACATTAAATAACTCAGGACTTAGGGCCTGGATAACAAGAATTTCAGATAGAACAAACTTTCAGAATTTTAGTTATTAAACAAGTCAGTGTTCAAACTTTAATTTAAGTCAGCTGAAGGTCTTATCTCCTTCTCTTAAAATTAAAACAAACTAAATTAATAGACAGCTGAAGGATTCGCACAGTAGATCAGACTAAAATGAAAATCACAATCTAAAACCAATAGAGCAGTGGTGCTCAGAAGTGTGCCAAGGGTCAGCCTGAGGAGGGAGCTCTGACATGAGGTGAGGTGAGACAGGCAGCCAAGAGTAAGGTTAAATAATCGGATGGCAACCCGACCCAGGGATGGCTGAAGGACCGACCAACATCCTAATCAATTCCATTGCGCCCATCCAACGGTAAGACGACGGAAAATATCAGCTGAGGACGAAGATACTAGCCACCCTACATCTTCAGAATTGGCGTCTAAAATCAGCCAAGGCACAATAACCGCTCTTAAGAAAAAAAATATGGACAACTAAAAGGCTGTCGAACTACAAGCCGTGCCGGACAGCATCAACATGGAGAGGAAAAACACTCTGCCGGAAAACTACGCTAACGGCCAGGGCAAGTAACAGGGGCGGTAACGGTCACAAGGCAGAAAATACCGCTGGTGCACTTCACTGATAAGTGACAACCAATTTAACAGTTAAAGATCATATTGGGAGACGGCTCCAAATTTCGCCGACTCCAACACACCATACGTTGCTGCTAACCGAAATGGCCCAGGAAGCAACAACCGACAACGAACGAAGACATGTCACAGCAGTTGAGGTTTCATAGCAGGTTAACTGACCACTCAGCTTCAGTGTCCAGGTTCGGTGTGCAACGAACTTGTAGCTCTCGCAACTAGCACCTCACAATCCAACCGCACATGCACACCGCCAGCGGCCCCGGCCTGACCTCGCACCGTGGAAATTTCTCACTGCTCTGTACCAACTGACCCACTCAATCCAGCACGCAGACAGCATTAAAATGACTGCTCGGTCAAAACCACAAGCCACACACGGTTCTGCGAAACACTTCCACAAAGAACTCGAACAATACTAAACGCAGTCACTGAAGAACAGCTAGGAGGAATCACACACAGAAAACTCGGAACCGGTCAGCGACCAAATACACGTCGTCCGATGCGACGATCGACCGAACGACCAACCACGATAGTCCCCACTGAAGTCACGTGTGCCGGCAATGGTCGGGCGAGTCATGGCTGTCACTGCTGCTCCATCCCCACTGAACTTCCGACACACAGCGACCCAGAAATACTAGCGGTCGCTCCAAAGATAGTACAACAGTGCTGCTGCCACTCAATGGCAGGCAAGCCAGCAACTTAGTGACGCCACTAAATCGAATAAGAAACGGGACGGCAGAGACAAGATGTCAAGCAAGAAACGTCACGTACATGAGCCGCGCATGGCTCAAATGTCCTCCTGAGGGATACCGTGCTAAATTCTGTCCATTGGCATGTTACATCCGTAAAATTCCGAAAAGGTTGCGGGGCCTCTCCCATAATTCTCCAGACGTTCTCAGTTGGGGAGAGGTTGAGCCAACTTACAGGGCAAGGTAGGATTTGGTAACCACAAAGACAAGGAATTATCTTGCATAAACCTAAGCCCAGGGTGGCCTGGTACGGGGGGCAACAAATCGGGTTACAGAATACCGTCGACGTACCGCTGTGCTGGATGAAAACTAAAAGGCTTCTGCTAGAAAAAAATGGCACCCGAGACCATAACAACTGGTTGTCGGACCGCGTGGTGAGCGAACGTCACGTCGGTATCCCACTGCTATCGGGGTCATCTGAATGTTTCTATAGCTTTGTTCAGACTGTACTTCGTTGTAGATGATTGCATCATCTGCGAAAATCTGAGGTTACCGTCAATATTGTCCTCAAGAGCATTAATATACAGCATGAATAGCAAGAGTTTATGAGGAGCTGCTCCACCATTCTATCCTGTTCTTTTTAACTTCGTGTGCCCAGTCTTTGTGCTAACTCGGCTACTGGTAGCACTTTGATACTCGCGAGCGACTGCATCTCTTGATTCCATACCATTATTTGCAACTACGTTCCGAAATGTCAAACGGTTCCTCTCCGTCAGTACATGAGGCCTGCCTGGTTTAACTACGTTCGTTACGTCGCTTTTCCACTTCACAATCAATCAGCAGTCGACTTGGGCAGTTTGTGAAGGGTTTAAATGTCCCTGATGGATTTGTTACTCAGGCAACATCCAATGACAAGTGTTGTGTTGGCAGAAGAGCCAACATCGTGTTACTGGTGCAGGCCGAAATGCACGTGTTTTAGCTCACGCAGGCTGGCGTGTTGAGGGAAGAACTATACTGACGTGAGGTCTGGAACATGACAAGGAATGAGAATTCAGAAAGCGGACGTAATTAGTTTGATACTTACCTTTAATCCATTAATGATGAACGTCGCTCTTGACGGTACATGATCCACAATATTATCTGTTCAGAATACATTCATAGTAACTGAACATGGCGCCTTGCTAGGTCGTAGCAAATGATGTAGCTGAAGGCTATGCTAAACTGTCATCTCTGCAAATGAGAGCGTACGTAGGCAGTGAACCATCGCTAGCAAAGTCGGCTGTACAACTGGGGCGAGTGCTAGGGAGTCTCTCTCGACTAGACTAGACCTGCCGTGTGGCGGCGCTCGGTCTGCAATCACTGATAGTGGCGACATGCGGGTCCGACGTATACTAACGGACCGCGGCCGATTTAAAGGTTACCACCTAGCAAGTGTGGTGTCTGGCGGTGACACCACAGAAGTACACGTTTCGACGTCACTAAGCTCCCATGACGGACCTGTTCTGCTGTTACTGCTTTTCTACTGAGAACACACAAATCCCCGACTCTTTTTGTACTGGCGAGTCCGCCTCCAGTGACATCTGGTGGTCAATGGCGCTTTACATAGGAATGTCTGGATACTTTTGATCAGACGGAGTACCGTTTCCTCGGCTGTGTTTAACCGGGCAGGCACGTCACGTACCTTGAGTCAGGTGATGGGCTTCTTTGTAGGAAGACAGGTGTTCACCTTGCAACGTAGGGGGGGAGCGGCTTATTGTAAAATTATCGATATATTGAAAAATATCTATTGGTAGTCTTAGTCGACCATAAGTTGCTCTCTGACTTAAGTTGGCTCTGTTTAAACGCGCGGTTATGTCCCCAGTATAATTTGAATCGAAATTACCATTACACTCTAATTATTAAACAAAAATATGGTGGTTGCTAGCTACGAAATCAATAATGGGGTTATTAGCATATTATACCAAATTAAGATTTATTCAGAAAGCAGGATGAGCAATATTTCTAGCCTAACATGACAATCCAATACACTCGCTAACCTAACTAGCCTATCATTGGCACAATGCATGCTCTTTTCCTAACTACTTAAGTCAACACTGAACCCGCAAGTGACTCTATTGAAGTTCTGCCTAAACGGACACAGACTCAGAGAGCGCCAGTCAAAGAGCTAGCGGAATACGAACTCATTTAGAATTACAGTGCCCTACTTTGGCTGATGATTGCTAATATCACCGTAATTGTCCGTGATGATTAAGACGATCGGCCCAGCCAACGTCGTGATGCCGTCTTTCCCGTGAGCGAGCTTGGCTTTCATCTCCAACGTTTACGTGGTTTGCGTCCGTAAACTCCTGTACGTAAGTGTTAAATTGCGGAGTGCGTCACTAGTCAGTACTCAAGCTACTTGCACATATGCCAAGAGTAGTTGGTCGACTCGAGTGCGTGGCAGCAAAAGTACACTTCAGATTGCATATGAACAACACAAGTTAGTACAAATCGGTTTCTCTCCCCAGAGGAACAGATAATGCTTCGTGTGTGGAGTCGTATGCTCTAATCTATTCAGACTTGGAGAGTAACCACTGGACTCAATGCCGGTAACCTACTTCTCTCCACGCTCTCCAGACAGGGCAGCCAAACACCGTGACTGCTCTAGTCTACTGCTGACCCCCGAGTCGTCCTTCAGAGGTTTTTTTTTTTTTTTTTTTTTGCAAACCTGGCCGTTCTTTGCCGCATGGATCATTGCGCGTTGGTAGCCAATCACGACACAGACTTCCATGTATCCGTGCGCGTTTGTACCCAACCACGACACAGAATTCTCCCGCGGTTACTGTTGCCGCCAAATTTTTAATACGTATCTCTGCGCGCTCTGCGCCAATGCCGTCACAGTCTGTAACACCGTGGATATAATGCTGTACGAATTTATTTTGCCTTTTGCTTTGGTTTAATGTTACATCGTTGAGCTTCTATAAATGTGTTTGATTGAATAGATAACACAAAATTGTATACTATTTTCTTTGTTTAAAACTTTGATGTCGTGGCTTGATTCTATGCAGTGTAGTAAATCTGTCATTTAAATTCTTTGTCCCATGTGGAGGGAACAAAACTTACTATATATAATTGTAAATTCTGTGTGAATATTTTTTTGTAGGAATGTCAGTATGTGCAAATGTTCTGTTTTATTTAATGTGTTTGGTTGCTGTTATGTAAACTGCTGACCCTCACTTACGGTTCCTAGTTATTTAATATGCAAAAGGTGTTGTAGTCCCCCCTCTTGAACGGAACTGTGTAGCGCGCGCAAATTGTGGTTGGCCTAGGTAGAAAAGGTGGAAACGAGAGTCAGTCGGAGACGACCTACCAAACTGTGCACTGCCATGTAGAGGTTTATATTGTGCTGGTTCCGAAAGAGGCTTTTTATGCTACTTTCCAATGCCTCAGATGGATAGATAAATAGCTGGAACGATTCTGGAATTGGTATTCATCATCGCCACCAAGAAAGGACAGAGTCCAGAAATTCTGTCTGCAAATCCACCTACCAACATGCAGTTGCCACCACATTGCGCAATCACTTAAATGAGTACTATAATAATGTACAGTGAAGGATCAGCGTATTGGATGTGTTAGTGTGCACAAATATAAGGTAACTTATAACTGAATTTATGTACCTACCTTGATTTTTTCCCTATCACAACACCTCTCAGGTTCCTCTCCATTTGAATTATGATTACCGAGTATCCTATTTTGTGGAAAGAATGAAAGCCTCAAAATTAGGCAGTTTATTACATAAAGTTGTTTGATCTTTGATGAGAAGGAAATATTCAGATTTACTGTGGATTTACTGAAATTTTGGGAGGCAGTAAATGAAGTTTTGTGAAGTTTCAAAGTCACCTATTTAATCATTTACTTGAAAGTAGAAGACTGTGCTAATAAAGACAATTTGCCGTTTCTTTTATAAAGTAAAGTTCTTTAATTTGAGTTTGCCTCTTTCGAATCACACAGCTTCTTAACGGTACTCAGAAGGCATTTTCGATAAATACTGCAAATTTTTTCAGCGTATAAATTGACTGTAAATAAGTGCAAAGATCCAAAATATTCAACTCACGTTTTTTATCTATTCACTGTACAAAAGCGCATTGACCACTGCCAGAGATGTCGATGTGGACGTTACATTTAAAATTGTGTCGTACACGTTCTGACTATATATGTTGCTACTGTCTGCGAAATGTGCTGTGAATAGAATTAGCAGAAAAGTGGTAATAAAACGTCATGCATGATCATGCAGTTTTTTCCGTATCTCAGTATGTGAACTGTATGTGGTACAAATATACATTTTTCTAAGTACGTTCAGCGTCATATGTGAATACTGAATCCGAAAAGTCTTGCCAATAGGTTTAGTAACAACGAAGCAATAAATATAAACGTCCTATAAGGTGTGGCAGTTTTTCAGTTATTCAGTGCTTATGACGTCACGTATCTTGAACTAAGTGACGTAATTTTCTGGTAAATTTAGTGGTATTTGCCAATACTATCTGCAAAATATGTTGCCATTTCGGTTAGTCATAAAGATGCAATAAAATGAAACGTCATGTTTCATGTGCCACTTTTGTTGCATGAACAGTTAAAATGTAGTAAGGGATACATTTCTTTCCCTTTCATGATTTTGTAGGGTTCGTCAGCGAGAAAAAAATTTCTTTAAGGTCTGAAATTATGTGTAGTTTGTTGCAAGTCTCTAAGCGGACTTATTCTAAAATAGTGGATGACTAAAATGTGGATATTTTCTTGAAGTGGGCTACACTGACTTTTAACACCCACTCCTTTGATAGGTTGGTAATTCTTAACCGCACACTGATTTTTCCCACACAGTAAATGATATGTGTACCAAGTCTTCATGAAATGGGCCCAGTGGCCTAGGACGAGACGCAGAAAACAAGTGCATACGTACATTCATTTTTATAATTTGTATGGATTCCTGCATAAACTAGGTCAGCCAGAGTAATAATGGCTGACGCGCGTGCATAGTGCGTCTGTCTGCGTTCACTCTTATTAGTACTGGAATTTTATCGCTCACATTCATTCGTGTAGTGATGTGTCATAGAATGCCTTCGGCTGACCGGTATATCTCTGAAGAGACCGTGTGACATACAGTTAGTCGAACATTTGTTGTCCAATGTGGCGGTTTACGTGTGTGGAATCATTCTCTCTGTCCTATGACCCATGCGTCTTGCAACGATTATAACCCCAGCGTCAGTGTCTGTTACCTCGTGACGTGCTACCGGTTTCACGTGTGACTGACTATCATGTCTGCATTCGCGCGGTACGCAACATCTAAAAGCAACACTTTGGACGTCGTATGTGGAACATTTTCCAATGGAATAACGCTTTCTGTCACTTTAGTCCACTGAGTTTAGTTAAAGCGTAATTATCATGTGGCTGGTTGCTATAATTTATAACGAAGCCATCACACTCCTTCCTGTTCTGAAATATAGCGTTGTTTTTACATCTGTCTTTACAAGAGTCTGGTCAGGTCTCCCGATCAGAGTGACCTTGCCACGACCTTTCATGCCTACCGTAGCATTCAAATTCACGCTTGCGAATCCAAGTTACAGTATTAGCACTTCAAACACTATGTTAAACTATAATGCACCATTTGACTAATCTTGACTACATAGTTATCTGACTTAATTTTAAGTTGTCTATTGGACTTCTCCTGAAGCGTTTAGTGTAAATTAACTACTGGGTCATTGTATTCAGCAACGAAGTCTTATCTGTACGTTAGTGCTTCCCATGAATTATCGCTCCGATAATTTATGTTTTTCGTTAGACATAGTGATTGCATTCACCTTCAGAAATGCCTCCTGACTTTCAAATGACTTTTTGCTATTTATGGAAGAAACCAATTTTGCTAGTTAAATCTGCTGACCCAACTTGGAACAGTTATTTTTGGTAACGTTAAACCATGCGTTTTTGAACCATAATGATACTAACAAAATATTTATTGTTGACTATAGGCTGCCGTTGTACTTACAGTCGAAATGAAATGGGTACTTAAAATTAAACTCTCGCAAGCCTTGGGTATAAATGTCACTATAGACTAATGAGCCAAAACATTGTAACCACCTGCTTAGTAAGTTGTGCGTCCATCTCTGGAACGAAATACTTTGCTGACTCTGCGTATCAGTGATCCAACAGTTTGGTGGTAGGTTTGTGGAGTTAGATATCTACGCACAGGTCAAGTATCGCGTTAAGTAATGGGCCGCCGATCAGCGTAAGGGGTGATGGCTCCAGACAGCGGCTCAGATAGGTTCCATAGGATTTGCATCATGCAAATTTGGTCGCCGAGACATCAACGTGCGTTCACTACAATGCTCCTCAAACCACTGTAGCTCTGTTCTGGCTCGAATGCACAAACAACAAAACTGCTGAAAAAGGACATCGTGGTCAGGGAAGACATCCAACGTAAACGGGTGCAGGTGGTTGGCAGCTGACAGTGTGTCTTCGATTACTACCACAGGTCCCATGCAAGTGCAGAAGAATGTCTCCCATAGGATAATACTGCTCCCTCCAGCCTGAGTCCGTGGCGCGCTGCAGGTTTCGAGTCGCCGTTCTCCTCGATGGTGGCGTTTGTACAGACGACTATCTACCTAGCGTTTCCATTGATCAGCGATCGTATGCCGATGGTCTATGCCCACTGCAATCGTAATTGACGATGTCGTTGGGTCAACATGTGGACGTGTAGGGGTGGTCTACTGTAGAGCTCCAACAATGAACGGTGAACAGTGTGTTACGAAACCCTGGTCCGTGCACCAGCAGTGTGCTCTTTCGGCAGAGATGCCACGGGTCACCATCTATCCTACTTTACAGAGTCGACAAATCTTCGAACCCAAGTTCAGTAAAGAGTCGTGGACCTCATGCCATTTAGCGCCTAGTGGTAAATTCACTGTCCTTTGCGTAGAAAGGGCTAGAAAATTCTGCCAGATTCGCCGTTTTCGAGATACCTGTTCACAGGCTCTGCACAATAACAATCTTTCCTTTGTCGAAAACGCTTATCTCAGTGAACTGACAGCTCGTATCTTCGCTAGGGTGATCCCCCGTCCGTGTCTGGTCCGGTTACATATTTTTGTTACCCAGCCAGGTGCCCGCTACTTCACCAGATGGCTTCCAATTTCGCGGTGGGCAGTGGTCTAATGTTTTGGCTTATCAGTGTGTCGACCAGAGAGGCACATGATCACAATACGTGTTGAATTAAGCCTGGTTCTTCTTTTACGAGAATCACAAATAAATACTCTGTAGTTTGCGTTTTTTTATAAGCACCGTAGTTCAGTTTATGCTACGAGAGGAACTTCTGCTACTTGTTCTCTCTCTGCTTAAAATGATATGACAATCGCGTCATAATTACTGCCACTGTAACTCCTCCTTCAAGCAAAGTTGTGTAGTGTAGTCTTGTATGTCGTGCAACCACGGCAGCTATTAATTTATTTTGTGTCATGTGGTGTTCCCAAGTGTACCCTCCTTTGGCGGTCTCCACTTACGTTATACATGGTGTTAGCTAGATTCTCATTTTGGGTATATCTGTCAGATTTTTTTTTCCATCTTTCATTCCTGCTCCTGATGGGAGGAGGCGGGCACATGGAGAATCTAATGTTCTTTGGTGCCTTATCTTATGTATTGCTGTTGGGGCATAGTTTATTATTTCAGTTGGGATTTTTCCTGTATGATCTTATATTTTCTTGGCTAGTGAGAGGATGTTAAGACCCTGGCATTCGCCCAAGTGCAGGAGGGAAACCTCTCGAAAACCTCCGCAAGGGTCATTGTGTTGATGTTGTTTGATGTGCTTCTGCCATTATTGATTAATTGTGGCTTTCGTCTTCTGTCAGATGCTTTAGGATTTCAGTTGCGATGTTTTGGGTGCATCCGTCTTCTATTGCCATGCACTCTTTGATTATTTTCGGTGGAAATAGGTGTTTATGCTGTGCGTAATTAAATTCTGTGGGCGCGTAGTTATAGAGATATATCGTTAGAGTTAAGAGCATACGCTAGTTCGGCGAATTATTAATGCCAAGAGTAGTATAAATTGCCTGCGAGGAATGGACGTTCCGTGCTACGGACGCATCTCTCTGGAAAAAGTAACCAAATATGTATATTTGAGGACTCGGTGTGAAGCGATTTCAGAGATCGGACGTGTTTTATGTTGGAGAGATTTTGCTATTGTTGTACGACCCCATTAAGCTCCATTGTGAATTCAAGAAAATTATACGCATTCAAGGAGTGTACTTATCAATTTATAAAAGGTTTGAAAAACATTCTTCAGATGTCACGTGACGTAGATCGATCGGAGGTGTAGTGTGGAACGATAGTGCAAGTCTGCATCTTTTCACGGTCAATATTCTTCTAGAGAATGTCTCAGAAGCAATAAACGTTTCGTTGATAAAAAGTTAGACACATCAACCCATACGCATCAGACAACATAGCACCTATTTGTGTCGAGCAATCTTCGTAAACATTTTAGAGACTTCAGGTGGAACAATTCCGACGAGGAGTATCAGCGAGATCGACTCTATGGGACATATCTAGCTCTCCTATGGTATTTAAAAGACTTATACTCTTTAGCTTTTAAAAGAATGAAGCTAAAATCTAAATAAACCCACTAGAAATCACAACTAAAAATACCAAAAATAAATGAGAACCAGAGAATTTTCTTAAACAAAATTTCTTAAATAATTAATTCATTACAATATGCTACGAAAGGAACTTCTCCTAATTATCTACTCTCTGCTTCAAATGACAGTGACGTCACAATTGCTGTCCCTGTATCTCCTGCTTCAAGCAAAGTGGTGCAGTCTAGTCTGGTATGTCTTGCAACCACAGCTAATAATTCACAGAGAGGACTTACTAACGCATAAATATTAAAACGCGTATTCTTCTAATAATTTGTGCAAATGTTAGCATAAATAGTAATGTCTCATAGATCACATCGAAGCGCCTCTAGCCATCACTGCTATCGCTAAACGTGCCTGCGGTAAACTTTTTTCCACATAAAAGGGGCTCCCCAAAACGAACGAGACAAAGCCATCTGTTCCACCTATCTCAAAAATGTCTGCCAGGTCTATGCTCTGTGCCTTTCCGTTGTAGAAGAGGTGTTCACGAAACGGAATGGGAAGGGCAAAAGCTTGATCTTCCTCAGCGCTAATGGCTTCCGTCTTTCCTTTGCATGGTTATATATTTACCGTAATAATGAATAATAAACTTTTATAAAAATTATTAATTATGCTTGTCAGATATCGACAGCACATTACTTCCATGGGCATTAACACTGTTCCATTATAAGTTTTTCTAATACTTTAACACAGCAGGTCGATGTAGAAAATGATTTTAACAATGTAAAGAGGTGCAATATGAGATGATAGTTTCTCCCGCCGTATACAATGTTCAAATAACCTACAGGAATCCAGCCGGGTGACGTTGCCGACAACTGCCGCTATTGCAGTACGCGCACATCCCGCCACTCTCAAGGCAAAACTGGAGCAAGTAAGCTCTGTGCAAGCGAATTTAAAACCTCGGTGTTATTAAGGAAGCTGTTAAAATCAAAGTAGCAAGTAACCTTACAAAAGAGATGGTTCCCCATATGCAAACGCTATCATGGTTCAGTCTACCGGATACATGAAAAACTGACTCGTCGAAGAAACAAACCTTTCCCAACAGGAAAGTCTTAGTTAGAACATTGACTGCAAACTGTTCTTCCTGAAATACGTCCCTCGGTTATAGTGCCTCCAACAGCTATTGTTTGTAAGCGTAAAATAGTAATGTCGTCTGCAAGACTTTTGATAGTGGAATTTTCCACTTCCGGAGACACTGATTTTGGTGGACTGCTTGCAGACGCCTGCCGTACCTTGTCCACGTTGGAATCTAAAGAAGATGTGCAATGCGCCAACTATTTCCATAAATGACGCTGGTCAACCCCAAATAGTTGGTCAAGATGGCGGTTCCCTGCCATACTTTTGTTGCATTTAGATTGCAGACTTTGCAAATCAGGCTTTGTCCTTTGGTATCAACTCTCATCCAAGCCGTACCCACCCGGCTGGAATCTAGTGTTTACTTCCACGCTCCGCCCCAGCTCTGACGTACACTCGAGCCAATGCACAGCTCTGCTTTACTACGAACAGCACACTGCAACAAGTCCATATTGTTTCACTGGCATTACTTACGTTATGGGTTATGTCGGGAGCTCTTCTTACAAAGTGAGCTGACAGTCAAAGAGTCGACTGCCGACACAATTCCCGCAACCACACACATGCATGCCGGAAGTCAGATGCGACGAGGCGGTCTCATCCACCGCTCTTGAGGGAGTCGCGCAGCCCTTCCGCCACCTAGCGGAGGGATAGACCACGTGCGATAGCGATAACCTCCTTGAAATAGAAAAAGAGCTTCTTAGGCTGTACAATAATAGTCTAAAGTCCGTCTTGTTACACTACTGGCCATTAAAATTGCTACACCACAAAGATGACGTGCTACAGATGCGAAATTTAACCGACAGGAAGAAGATGCTGTGATATGCAAATGCTCTCTTCAGAGCATTCACACAACGTTGGCGCCGGGGGCGACACCTACAACGTGCTAACATGAGGAAAGTTTCCAACTGATTTCTCATACACATAGCAGTTGACCAGCGTTGCCTGGTAAAACGTTGTTGTGATGCCTCGTGTAAGGAGGAGACATGTGTACCATCACATTTCCGACTTTGATAAAGGTCGGATAGTAGCCTATCGCGATTGGGGTTTATCGTATCGCGACATTGCTGCTCGCGTTGGTCCAGATCCAATGACTGTTAGCAGAATATGGAATCGCTGGGTTCAGGAGAGTAATACGGAACACCGTGCCGGATCCCAACGGCCTCGTACTCCAGATAACAGGCATCTTATCCGTATGGCTATAACGGCTTGTGCAGCCACGTCTCGATCCCTGAGTCAACAGATGGGGACGTTTGCAAGACAACAACCATCTGCGTGAACGGACCGACGACGTTTGCAGCAGCATGGACCATCAGCTCGGAGACCATGGTTGCGGTTACCCTTTACACTGCATCAGCAGGAGCGCCTGCGATTGTGTACTCAACGACGAAGCTGGATGCACGAATGGCAAAACGTCATTTTTTCGGATGAATCCAGGTTCTGTTTGCAGCATCATGATGGTTGCATCCGTGTTTGGCGACATCGCGGTGAAGGCACATTGGAAGTGTGTATTCGTCATCACCATACTGGCGTATCACTCGGCGTGGTGGTATAGGGTGTGCCATTGGTTACACGTCTCGGTCACCTCTTGTTCGCATTGACAGCACTTTGAAAAGTGGACATTTTATTTCCGATGTATTACAACCCGTGGCTCTCCCTCCATTCGATCCCTGCGAAATCCTATAGTTCAGCAGGCTGATGCACGACCGAATGTTGCAAGTCCTGTACGGGCCTTTCTGGATACAGAAAATGTTCGACTGCTGCCCTGGCCAGCACATTCTCCAGATCTCTCATCAATTGAAAACGTCTATTCAATGGTGGTCGAGCAACTGGATGATCACAATACGCCAGTCACTACACTATCCAAGCTCGGTTTGACTCAGTGCCCAGGCGTATCAAGGCCGTTATTACGGCCAAAGGTGGTTGTTCTGGGTACTGATTTCTCAGGATCTATGCACCCAAATTGCGTGAAAATGTAATCACATGTCAGTTCTAGTATAATATATTTGTCCAATGAATACCCCTTTATCATCAGCATTTCTTCTTGGTGTAGCAATTTTAATGTACAGTAGCGTATTTGTTGGTTGTTTTACTGAAAAAATAAATGAATGTACAAATAACTTACGGGTTTGCTGCTAGGTGACGTCGTCGACCACAGCCGATATTTCGACAGGTATATTCCTTGTTTCTTCTCTTTAAACCGAGGTATTAAGTTCCCTTGCACAATGCTTCCTCCTTGCAGCTGTGCCTTGAGAATGGCACGATGTGCTCCTGTCGAAATATCGACGGTGGTCGACGACGTCACCCGGCAGCAAAACCGTAAGTAACTTGATGATTCAATTCATCGGGAAAAGTTAAGGTCTCAAAATGAATGTAGGTTAAATCGAGCGTCACCCTGGTCTTGCCCCTTAACCATCAGTCGTGCGACAGGTATGTGCTTTCCGCCAATCTCTGTCCTCTTATAACAGACAGAGAGTCATCTCACAGAAAGCAACAAACTCGCGTAGCGTCCTCGAGGTGTAGGGTGTCCAAAATTTTCAGTGATGAGCCACAACATAATGACCGTCTGCTTAACAGGGTGTTAGTCAGCCTTTAGAACACGATACGGCAGAGGTCCTGCGTGGCGTGGATTTGCCAAGTCTTCGGTGAATTTACAGAGATATTCGGCATCAGATGTCTTTGAACATGTTACACAGTTTCCATAAACTAAGAGCCGGCGTTTTACGGGAGAGATTTGGTGCCCGGAAACACTTCAGATGTCTTCCAGCAGGTTCAGATTCAAATGGCTCTATGTACTATGGGACTTGTTCTGTGCTCACGGAACCACACGATCGTCGTGGCACCGAAGGAGATGCTGATTCCTTGTTCGAAGTTTCCATTTTACTTGGCAGAGGATGGTAAGCTATATGGGAAGCAAAGCCAACAAGTCCTTACATAATTCGGTTTTATGCTGAGCATTCGTTGTAATCTCACGGGGAAAAATCGGTGATGCCTGTTTACTAGTAACTTTAGGAGGCGCCTGTAACGTCTGTTGGTTAAACAGCGAGAACAGTTTTGTAATTTGAGTGCATTTGTTAAGCAGGGCCGCGCGGGATTAGCCCAGCGGTCTTGGGCGCTGCAGTCATGGACTGTACCACTGATCAAGGCGAAGGTTCGAGTCCTCCCTCGGGCATTGGATGTGTGTGCGTTTGTCCTGAGGACAGTTTAAGTTAGGTAGTGTGTAAGCTTAGGGACTGATGACCTTAGCAGTTAACTTCCATAAGATTTCATACACATTTGAACATTTTTTGTTTGTTTGTTAAGGAGATGGGACCTGGATAAACTGAAAGAACCAGACGTTGTAAAGAGTTTCAGGGAGAGCGTAAGGGAACAATTGAGAGGAATGGGGGAAAGAAATACAGTAGAAGAAGAATGTGTAGCTTTGAGGGATGAAGTAGTGAAGGCAGCAGAGGATCAAGTGGGTAAAAAGACGAGGGCTAGTAGAAATCCTTGGGTAACAGAAGAAATATTGATTTTAATTGATGAAAGGAAAAAATATAAAAATGCAATAAATGAAGCAGGCAAAATGGAATACAAATGTCTCAAAAATGAGATCGACAGGAAATGCAAAACGGCTAAGCAGGGATGGCTAGAGGACAAATGTAAGGATGTAGAGGCTTATCTCACTAGGGGTAAGATAGATACTGCCTACAGGAAAATTAAAGAGACCTTTGGAGATAAGAGAACCACTTGTCTGAACATCAAGAGCTCAGATGGAAACCCAGTTCTAAGCAAAGAAGGGAAAGCAGAAATGTGGAAGGAGTATATACAGGGTCTATACAAGGGCGATGTACTTGAGGACAATATTATGGAAATGGAAGAGGATGTAGATGAAGATGAAATGGGAGATATGATACTGCGTGAAGAGTTTGACAGAGCACTGAAAGACCTGAGTCGAAAAAAGGCCCAAAGAGTAGACAACATTCCATTGGAACTACTGACGCCCTTGGGAGAGCCAGTCCGGACAAAACTCTACCATCTGGTGAGCAAGATGTATGAAACAGGCGAAATACCCTCAGACTTCAAGAAGAATGTAATAATTCCAATCCCAAAGAAAGCAGGTGTTGACAGATGTGAAAATTACAGAACTATCAGTTTAATAAGCCACGGCTGCAAGATACTAACACGAATTCTTTACAAACGAATGGAAAAACTAGTAGAAGCCCACCTCGGGGAAGATCAGTTTGGATTCCGCAGAAATACTGGAACACGTGAGGCAATACTGGCCCTACGACTTATCTTAGAAGAAAGATTAAGGAAAGGCAAACCTACGTTTCTAGCATTTGTAGACTTAGAGAAAGCTTTTGACAATGTTGACTGGAATACTCTCTTTCAAATTCTAAACGTGGCAGGGGTAAAATACAGGGAGCGAAAGGCTATTTACAATTTGTACAGAAACCAGATGGCATTTATAAGAGTCGTCGGACATGAAAGGGAAGCAGTGGTTGGGAAGGGAGTGAGACAGGGTTGTAGTCTCTCCCCGATGTTATTCAATCTGTATATTGAGCAAGCAGTAAAGGAAACAAAAGAAAAATTTGGAGTAGGTATTAAAATCCATGGACAGTGTCTTGAAAGGAGGGTATAAGATGAACATTAACAAAAGCAAAACGAGGGTAATGGAATGTAGTCGAATTAAGTTGGGTGATGCTGAGGGAATTCGATTACCAAATGAGGCACTTAAAGTAGTAAAGGAGTTTTGCTACTTGGGGAACAAAATAACTGATGATGGTCGAAGTAGAGAGGATATAAAATGTAGACTGGCAATGGCAAGGAAAGCGTTTCTGAAGAAGAGAAATTTCCTAACATCGAGTATAGATTTAAGTGTCAGGAAGACATTTCTGAAAGTATTTGTATGGAGTGTAGCCATGTATGGAAGTGAAAAATGGACGATAAATAGTTTGGACAAGAAGAGAATAGAAGCTTTCGAAATGTGGTGCTACAGAAGAATACTGAAGATTAGATGGGTAGATCACATAACTAATGAGGAAGTATTGAATAGGATTGGGGAAAAGAGAAGTTTGTGGCACAACTTGACCAGAAGAAGGGATCGGTTGATAGGACATGTTCTGAGCCATCAAGGGATCACCAATTTAGTATTGGAGGGCAGCGTTGAGGGTAAAAGTTGTAGAGGGAGACCAAGAGGTGAATACACCAAGCAGATTCAGAAGGATGTAGGTTGCAGTAGGTACTGGGAGATGAAGAAGCTTGCATAGGATAGAGTAGCATGGAGAGCTGCATCAAACCGGTCCCAGGACTGAAGACCACAACAACAACAAGGAGGCCTTGTCTTTGTTCTTGCAAACTGCCCTTAAAACAAAAGCACTGTAATATTCAGCTACGAGATTTCAGATATGTTATTTGTTACTTAAGGTTTTGATCGAAGTTATACTGTGTGTTCATCTTTAATGGTGCGGTTGTCCCTTTTGGTAGCCGGCCGGTGTGGCCGAGCGGTTCTAGGCTCTTCAGTCTGGAACCGCGCGACCGCTACGGTCGCAGGTTCGAATCCTAACTCGGGTATGAATGTGTGTGATGTTAAATTGGTGATCCCTTGATGCCTCAGAACATGTCCTGCCAATCGATCCCTTCTTCTAGTCAAGTTGTGCCACAAACTCCTCTTCTCCCCAATCCTATTCAATACCTCTTCATTAGTTACGTGATCTACCCATTTAATCTTCAGCATTCTTCTGTAGCACCACATTTCGAAAGCTTCTATTCTCTTCTTGTCTAAGCTATTTATCGTCCATGTTTCATTCCATACATGGCTACACTCCATACAAATACTTTCAGAAACGACTTCCTGACACTTAAATCTATACTCGATGTTAACTAATTTCTCTTCTTCATAAACGCTTTCCTTGCAATTGCCACTCTTCGTTTTATATCTTCTCTACTTCGACCATCATCAGTTATTTTGTTCCCAAAATAGCAAAACTCCTTTACTACTTTAAGTGTCTCATTTCCTAATCTAATTCACTCAGCATCTCCCGACTTAATTCGACTACATTCCTTTACCCTCGTTTTGCTTTTGTTGATGTTCATCTTATATCCTCCTTTCAAGACGCTATCCACTACGCCCAACTGCTCTTCCAAGTCCTTTGCTGTCTCTGACAGAATTACAATGTCGTCGGCGAACCTCAACGTTTTTATTTCTTCTCCTTGGATTTTGATACCTACTCCAAATTTTTCTTTTGTTTCCTTCACTGCTTGCTCAATATACAGATTGAATAACATCGGGGAGAGGCTACAACCCTTTCTTACTCCCTTCCCAACCTCTGATTCTCATTCATGCCCCTCGACTCTTGTTACTGCCATTTTGTTTCTGTACAAATTGTAAATAGCCTTTCGCTCCCTGTATTTTACCCCTGCCACCTTCAGAATCTGAAAGAGAGTATTCCAGTCAACATTGTCAAAAGCTTTCTCTAAGTCTACAAATGCTAGAAACGTAGGTTTGCCTTTCCTTAATCTAGCTTCCAAGATAAGTCGTAGGGTCAGATTTGCCTCATGTGTTCCAATATTTCTACGGAATCCAAACTGATCTTCCCCAAGGTCGACTTCTACTAGTTTTTCCATTCGTCTGTAAAGAATTCGTGTAAGTATTTTGTAGCCGTGACTTATTAAACTGATAGTTCTGTAATTTTCACATCTGTCGACACCTGCTTTCTGTGGGATTGGAATAATTACATTCTTCTTGAAGTCGGAGGGTATTTCGCCTGTCTCATACATCTTGCTCACAAGATGGTAGAGTTTTGGCAGGACTGGTTCTCCCAACGCTGTCAGTAGTTCTAATGGTATGTTATCTACTCTCTGGGCCTTTTTTCGACTCAGGTCTTTCAGTGCTCTGTCAAACTCTTCACGCAGCATCATATCTCCCATTTCATCTTCATCTACATCCTCTTCCATTTCCATAATATTGTCCTCAAGTACATCGCCCTTGTATAGACCCTGTATATACTCCTTCCATGTTTCTACTTTTCCTTCGTTGCTTATATTTGGGTTTCCATCTGAGCTCTTGATATTCATGCAAGTGGCTCTTTTCTGCAAGGCTCTCTTTATTTTTCCTGTTGGCAGTATCTATCTTACCCCTGGTGAGATAAGCCTCTACATCCATACATTTGTCCTCTAGCCATCCCTGCTTAGCCATTTTGCACTTCCTGTCGATCTCATTTTTGAGACGGTTGTGTTCCTTTTTGCCTGCTTCATTTACTGCATTTTTATATTTTCTCCTTTCATCAGTTAAATTCATTATTTCTTCTGTTACTCAAGGATTTCTACTAGCCCTCGTCTCTTTACCTACTTGATCCTCTGCTGCCTGTATACTATGTGCAAGAAATTATTTGTCATAGATATGGAGGTTGCACCCAGATCTTCAATGGGGATTGTCTATTTCAAGAAGGCCGGTCTAGTTTATGAATTGACAGTTCGTAGAGTTCCTATTGAAGCAAATGTTACTGTACAAGCACATTGTTTGAGAGGCCTGTCAAATCGACCACTGCCCGACATAGTACTGAAATTTTAGAACGAGTAGCAGCTTCATATTCACAAATATTTCGTGATCAAGCCTCTTGTCAACATTTGTCTGGCAGAATTACAGATCTGTTATTAGTACTTTTCTACAAATTGAAGCACATTTGTGTGCCGTACAACAATATGTGAGTCTTTCAAGTTGGCTTGGTGTCAGCAGTTCGGAAAGATTACAGAACAATCAAAGGCTTAGTGAGCAATCGATTTCTGACAAGGTTGAGTTTTGACAAGGTCTTAATAAACTTCTGAATCTTTTAATCGTGTTTTTGCGGTTGTTCGTGCAATTGGAGGGACAGGCAAAACTAGCGCGATTATCACAGTCATTTATATTGCAAGTAATTTTCCACTTGCGGAAAGTCATTTACACACGCTGCTGACGGACGCTATTCAGAAAAGAAGTACCCTTTCTGAAGTTCGTAAATTAATTCTTAAAGAAGGAATCGGAGTCTGCATGAAAGAAAGTTTGGTTAATAACTACTGTTTTAGAGTGCAAGGAGGATTTGAGTCTGTATTCGCATTTCGTGTGCTGCCTTAAAGTAAGATGTTACGAAAGGCAGTGTGGTCCGACTGGTTTTAGAAGGAATATGACCACAAGATCGCAGTGCGTTGGTGTTTTGTGAAAAACAAATTCTTTCGCCTAGTTACGTTTGGTAATTTCGACGATAAAGAATGTTAGAACCGTGTATTGTATGCTTGAGAAGGTTTTGGCTTCCGGCCAGCTAAACACAAATAAAATTCCAACAGTCCATCAATATCACCTGAAGAAGCAACGCGAGAGGACGTGTTTTCACTGTCATAGAACCGGACATTGAGTCAGTGATTGTAGACAGCCACGGGAAAAATCTGATGCCAGGGGGCGCAGCGTGTAGGAAGCAGAAGTGAGCACCACCACATAGCTTTTGTAATATATTAGCCATTCAAACACACTCATTACATTTTATTTACGTAAGTGTCAAGTTTGAACCGGAGTGAGCCTCACTAGATTCTAACTGTTACACGTCCTTAATGGATTGTCGATTCTATCACACATGTATGGGAGGATTTGGTCCGGTTACTCGTGCCAATTGTGAATGTACCTCCGCTAGTGGCAAGTGGCAGTTCCTTGTCGGTTCTTGTTCAGTGTTGTATCGAACTGAAAGTTATACAGTTTTCATGGCTATTAAATTTCTTGGTGGTTAGCGGCTTTACCGTATGATAATTCTAGGACGTGACTTTTTTTTTAGTAAAACCCGGTGTATTATTAATTAAGTAGGTGGGTGGTGTTACTTTTAGATGGGCCGTTAAAATTACCTTATGTAGTCAACGAGTTCGAGGTGCAGCTTATGCTGTTGATGGAGAAGAGGAAACTGGATTTATATCATTTAAATTGTTCTCAGAGACAGTGGATGCTTCAGGTTTTGGAGTAATTCCATGAGGTGCTGACAGACCGGTTAGGAGATACTAACAGTATACAGTATCAGATTCGGTTGACTGACTCGATTCCGGTGAGGAATGTTCTTATAGTTTATCATCTCCGAAGATGAAAGAATTTCGACGTATTGTCGATCAGCTATTGTGGAAATAGTCGGTCTCGCTGGATGCTCATCCATTGTCTTAGAGCCAAAGGCTAGCGAGGCAGTCTACCGACGGGTGGTAGATTACAGGTTTCTTAATCTAAAGATTGTATTGGTGCCTACGCCTGAGTTCCATAACTGTTTTTCCTGGTTTGAGAAAGCAAAAAATTCTAGTGTCATTGAGTTCAACAAGGAGTATTACCAAATCATTTAATGAGGAATTCAAGCGTTTCACTGCCTTATGCACTTACTATAATTTGAGTTTAATTGTGTCCTCTTCAGTCTTGCCACTGGGGCGTCGGTCCTGTCAAGGCTACTTGATTCCGTGCTGGGTGATCTTAAGTTCCGCTGTGTATACATTTATCTTTATGACGCCGTGGTCACAGTTTTGAGGATCATTTAGATCACTTGTCGCATATTTTGATTAGGCTTAAGGGCCTTCAATGGTTGTAGTTGTTCATAGCCAAACTTCCCTCTTGGGACGTTTAGTCTCCAGTGCGGAGTGGCGATTGATCAGTCACGAACTCACACCACCGAAAGACAAGAAAGGAGTCGGGCGTTTTGTTGGAACGGTTATTTTTTTCGTAAATATGTGTTTAATGTTTCCCAAACTGCAGGCCCACTGAATCGACTCCATAAAAAGGACGAACAGTTCTGCTGGTTCTCGGCCCAGTAAGAGGCTTTTGGTTCTCTGCAGAGAGCCCTTTCTACTGCACCGGTATTGGATAATGGTTCAAATGCCTCTGAGCACTATGGGATTTAACATCTGAGACCATCAGTCTCCTAGAACTACTTGAACCTAACTAACCTAAGGACATCACACACATCCATGCCCAAGGCAGGGTTAGAACCTGCGACCGTAGCTGTCGCGCCGTTTCAGACTGAAGCGCCTACAACAGGTCGGACACACCGGGCGGCATTGCATACTCACATGGTACAAAAAGATATAATGTAATTACATGTCTATTTCAAGAGTTATAGCTTCCGCCAGTTTAAAAAAAGTTTGTTTTGAAAAATGAAGCGTTTAAAGGTACAACTTGCGTTTTTCAGTACTGGAAGTGAACAAACTTTTAACTCGTATAGGGAATGGTAAGAGTACAGAAATCGGTCGCAATCTCATTGGCCTTTTATTATTCGTGTGTATCCAGATTTCAGCTAAAGAAAGCCGTCTTCAGTGTATTTGAACGAGTTATAACCCATAGGACTACCAACAGTGTGTGTTGTCATGTCACCATAGGACTTCATTGGTGTACAGGCAGAAGGAAACTCGCGCCTGTTCACATGTAAAATCGTGCACTTCAGTGCACTACTGAGAGGTTTTTGGATTATAGCTCAAATGCACTGAAGATGGCTATTTATAGTTGAAGTCTGGATATGCAAGAGTGATAAAAAGCCAATGGAATTGCGATTGACTGCTCTATCTTTATCCTTCCTTATAATAATATATAGTCGCTGTGCACAACGATCCATATGGAGTCAAACTGTGTCATACTATCCGAAACTAAGAGGACCTCTATTTCGTCGGTAACTACTAAAGTAGTACATCGGTTGCATTCGAGCCCTCGGGTGCGCCGGAGTCCCACGCACTATTTCGTGCGTTTAACATGACTTTTGTGGCGCACTTTATGTGAATGGCTCTTAAAAACAGATTCTCTAAGGAACATTTTCTGGAGGCGGTGTTGGACAGCTTTAATTAATGTTAAGAACTGCATTATACAATAGTCAGCTGTGGCGGTATTTGCTATTAGAGACGATCGAGTTCAGTCTATGCTCGTACCATCACTGGGTCCAGAAATCATCTCGGCTATGCATTTGCGTAGTTAAAACAACAATTATCAGATGTACATTGTTCCATTATTGATATTACAGTGTGTGACAGAAAAACGAGAACATTTGCCCAATCCAATAAAACTAGACGTGATGAAGGAAAGAAATTGCATTTATAGTAATTAAAACATTAAAACTTCGTCATTCACGAAACATTGGTGGCATTTGTCATATTTTAAAAATGACGTTCTTTAGATGTCGCCCTCCTGTACGAATACTTTCGAGAGATCTCCTGTTGAGGTTTCACATTGACCGCGGCAACATCTTAGCTGGGATACTGTGACTTTCATCCCTAGTTCTCTGTTTTAGCTCATTCAGGATTCTTGGTCGAGTCGTGTAGACTTTGCTCTTGAGGAAGCCCCACAACAAAAAATCACAAACGGATAAATCTAACGATTTAGGGGGCCAAGGAATGTTACCGACTCATGAGATCACACGGTTGCCAAACAATTGTCGCACATACGCCATTGACTGCCGTGCAGTGTGTGATGTCGCTTCATCCTGTTGAAACTAGGCTTCTTCAACGTTTGGAAAGTTGTTCAAGGCAGGTGTAACGAAAATTCGTAACATCTCCACCTAACGCTCGGCAATGGTAGTTATTGTGTTTCCCTGTTCACCTGCGAAAAAATACGTTCTGATAATCCCATATCATGAAACACTACGCAATACTGTCACTTTACTAGCGTGTAAAGGACGCTCGTGAACTTCATTAGGATTTGTGTTTGCCCAATAACAGTAGTTCTGTTTGTTCACATATTCCTTTCCTTTGCGATTCTGGGCAGAACTTCCTCATTCCTTACCTTATCAGTCCACCTAATATTCAGCATTCGTCTGTAGCACCACATCTCGATTCTCTTCTGTTCCGGTTTTTCCACAGCCATTTTTCACTACTGTAACCTCCCAACAGTAAAAATAATTATAGCATTCACATTCAGTGTAACCTCCCAACAGTTTATTATTCCGTAACCTCCTAATAATAACGTGACTAACCTCCCAATAAAAAATATGACTCATATATAACCTTTCAATAATTAATTTACTGTGAATCTAAAATTGGACGTCAGCAGTGGTGCGTCATGGCCCTGAAAGATCATTCAGGATAAATTCAAAATTCTTGCCTCAATGAAGTCGCCGGATAACACGTATATATCTGCTCCTGTAAGAAATTTTTCTGGCACAGCCCAGTTCAATGCTGGCAACTAGATTTGTCAAGTATAAAAAGAAACAACAGATTTTTTTACGATAATTGGGATGACCATGGATTGCAGAAATTAGTAAATTCTTTAAATAGTCAAAAAGTTAATTTTATAAATTGAGTATTATTAAAAGATTTTTTTGAAAAATTTACGTGGGACTTGATATAACAATAGCAAAAATTTAGTTGTAACAAAGTATATATGCGCCCGGCTGCTTTTACCTTATTCTACATCGCTCAGGCACCGCCATCGCTCCCCAAGTCCGGCCCAGCCAACTTTATACACCCGACTGCTAGCTACTACTTACTCCTACTGCCGGAGCTACAACTACTACTGCTGCCGGCAGTGCTCTCTGGTCTGCGATTCTCTTATAGCTTACAAATATCGCAGGCAGCGTGTGAGCAGTCCATCTAAATTACATCTGCTCGAGTGCGCTAGCAATAAATTCCTTAGTCATGGACCTCTTACACTACCATACAGTGCTGTACTCCAGACGTACATTCTCAGAAATTTCTTTCTCACATTAAGGCCTATGTTTGATTATAGTCGACTTCTCTTGATTAGGAATGCCCCTTCTGCCAGTGCTAGTCTGCTTTTGATGTCCTCCTTGCTTCGTCCGACATTGGTTACTTTGCTGCCTAGGTAGCAGAATTCCTCAACCTCATCTACTTCGTGACCATAAATCCTGATGTTCAGTTTCTCGCTGTTCTCCTTTCAGCTACTTCTCCTTACTTTCGTCTTTCTTCGATTTTCTCTCTGTCCATATTCTGTATTCAATTGACTGTCCATTCCATTCAGCATAACATGTATCTCTTCTTCACTTTCACTCCAGACAGCAACGTTCATCTTCGCTAATGTGAAACACATCTCCTCTACTGAGCAAGTGTTCACTGCTGTTAAGGTACGCACTTTAGAGCCATCGTTTATTGGACATTTTTTTCTCGTATTTGTCCACACTCCCACCATTGAAAGTTAAGCAACCCTACACTCTTCGCAACACAAAGTACACGTATTCAACTGTCAGAGGTACAAGAACGGTTTTCGTTTATAACTTTCAACTCGTTCGTTTCCAGTAGAGGGATCCCTACTTCAAAATAATACATTTATCGTTCTCCATCATCCTAGAAAGTCTGTAACATCATCACGGAATCACCCCGTATATACGTACATTTACAGACGCCCGCGCCTATACCTTTGACGCTCGGTAGTCTCATTGGATGATGTTTCCGGACATGGATTCCTACTCAAAATACGATGTACTCACTCCCCTCTACACGTCCTAGAAGTCTGTAACGGCAATTCCCGACCACCCTGTATAATTTTCCCTCAGCACACAGGTTATTTTGGCATTGAAGCAGATTTATTTACTTAAGTGTTGTGTACATAGTTCAGCGTAGTCAGCGTGTACACAACTTTCCCACTAGAGCGCGCCCCGCTAAGCACAACAGTGCAGGCGCAGCGCTCGTCTGTCTCCGCACTACGAGATGGCGCTGCTATAGAGACGGACCAAATTCTGCTTCCGCAGATCCGCGTATTAATATGTAACACAGCCAATGAGATTGCTGCTAATGTAGAACCTTTTCTCCTCGCGGATCACACTCGCACAGTGATACCTGAACATGCGAGGTATTATAATGAGTGTACAGACCTCCGATTAGTCAGTCTGCATTAGTCTGTACGAGTCTGCATTTATCTGCACCTGTCTGTACCAGTCTGCATTAGTCTCCACGAAGATAAATGAATAGACACTTTGTCAAGTATCAGAGATATGTGAGAATAAGATTAACGTACCAAGACCAAAGGAACTTCAGATTGTCAATTGTAAACAGCATCCAGAGTCAAGTTATGTAATGTCTATGCTTTTTATTATTTTAATAAATGTGTGTCAAAATTAATCAAGTTTTGTTTAAAGTTGGTCACCGTCAGTCTGCTATTCTAAGCATGCAAGTGGCATTTCTATCGTCTGACCTAACGGCAGAAGATAAACACGCCACGATAAGACCACGAGACATATTGTTGACACTCGCTTACTTCGTTACAGCGACAAGTCAAATAATCTGATGGTGTGTGTACTGAAGGTCTTACAGTACGCACACCACAGTACGTAATGAAGTTTAAAGTTTTATTTCACGACATTCTTCGCATGCGCAACACAGAGCCATCAAGCTAAGCAACTGAATACGTTGCCTAAAGTATACGTTACATGATAGGAAAGTTTTCGAAGTCATTGTATTCAGTTCTCATACATAGAGACGAAATTCTATAGAAAGCGTACGGAGCAACATCTCAACAAGTCGGGATTTGCTGCAACACGCCAAGGGACGGTAGCCGCGCTGGTCTAGCAGCGTAGCGGAGAGCGGGGTGGGGCGGAGGGTGTGGGAAAGGACGCAGTTCTCACGGCCAGCCTACACCGGCGGCGGTTTGCGGTCCGCCGTGTCACGGCGCTTGCCTCTTGCCGCCGCCGCCGCGACACCTGAGACAGCCACCAGACCGGCCGGCCTCAGCTGGGCGCTGCGCCGTCCCTGTCCAGCTGCGAATCGGAATGGCTCCAAATTATGGTCACATCCACCGCTCAGAATGTTCAGTTGCCAGCTTATAAGAGGTCGTCAGTTCCACCGTCAATACTTGTTCCATCTGGGAACAACCAAATGAAAACTATCGATTCAGTCTGTTACAGTTTTAGACTCATGTTCAGAAAGAAATGTAGAGCACCTTGAACGACTACACGACTACACGTAGGACTTACATATTCACAGGACATGTACAGTCGTGGACAAAAGGGGCGGGACCCCTCGCCTTTTCGTTATGCTGATCCGCAGGTTTAAAGTCTGCTACACAGCATAACAGGCAAGGTGACGAAGTGCTACCAACATACTACGCACAGGCGTGAAACTGAAAAACTATCTGAACTTTGTCAGACTGTTAGCAATCATGTGTAAGACTGCATTAATGGTGATTAGTGTGTTAAACACAAAACGTAAATGTAAGATATAAATGAAAGAGAAACGCTAATTACTATGAACTGTACTAATAAAAATGAATTTCAGCTTATCGGGATAACATAACTGTTTTAGTAAGACAAAGTACCCCAGATGGTTACGAATTAGCTAAATATTATGCGCATTCGGCCGAAAAACGGTCTGTGTCAACGTTTTGACCAGTCATACTGAATTACCGTTGCTGACCTACAATGAAAGTGGCAAATTTAGCAATTCGTGAAGATTCATAACGAAATTCAATTACTGACAGAAGCAGAAAAACTACGCAGAAACAAGTGTCAAATTCTACAAGAGTTTCATATTGACACCCACAGGGCGCCGTTACAGAATAAAGGTAACAAAAAAACATATTGGGGGAGCGATAAATTCTTAAAGTTTCTTTATTGATAATGTATCTGCCTCCATCGAGATCAGAACCGAAAACAAACCAGACCTCCCTTGCAGTAGCACACACCTTTCACTATGCTAGCATACAGCCCAGGCAGACAGCCCTCTATTATTACCCCAGACATTAATAAGCCGGCAGTTTTGCAATGAAAATGACAAAATGATCTGCTGTTTCTGTTGCATAGAGCTTTCTGGACTCAAAGCCACGAATTTTCTACCTTTATGTCACTGCTTATGAGACAGTCATTCGGGATGTTTATGGAAATACCAAATACTGTTATTAGCGAGTAAATTTTGTAGGATAATTCTGCACCACCCCATGAAGAAAACGGCGACATAGCTGCCAAACGTATTCTACAAAATTTCGAATTCCCCATTAGACTCGCCACAGCCAGGAAACGTTCATTATCCGAAGTGTTTCTTAAGCTATGGGAATGCTCGCAGTTCTAAAATGCGGTGGCATTAATACTGGGATCTGAATTACCACTTGTATAGGCAAATGGACGTTATTTGCTTTCCTGTAAACTTGATTTGGATCGAAAGCGTCACTACGATTAATATACTGATGTATCGACTGCAACTAGATCATTTCGAATAAAGAGTAGGAGGAATTATTTATGCGGCTCTCATCTTCAGTAACTGTCGTAGCTATTTCCGTTGTTAGGATTTAGTCACCTCAATCGGTAAAATTGGAACCCTACTAGGCGCACTTTCTTGACCTTCTATCTGTCTACCCAACCCTTAAAACCCGTTCACCTCGCGTACGGGTAGACATAATAAGCGAAAATGTATCGCACCTCCTGCGGTATACGGTCCCTTGGTGGTGTACAAAAGTGAGCTTCTATGTGAACGCAATCTAAAGATACGGCTGTTTATGTAAAGAAAATTTACGCAATGGTAATCCAGTACGACTGGTCTGAACATTGACACAGACCGTATCGCGGCCGAATGCGCCTAATATTTTGCTAATTCGTAACTATCTGGGGTACTTTGTCTTACGTAAACAGTTATGTTATGTTGATAAGCTGAAATTAAGTTTTATTAGTACAGTTCATACTAATTAGCGTTTCTTCTTTCATTTATATCTCATATTTACGTGTTGTGTTCAACACACTGGCCGGCCGCGGTGGTCTCGCGGTTCTAGACGCGCAGTCCGGAACCGTGCGACTGCTACGGTCGCAGGTTCGAATCCTGCCTCGGGCATGGATGTGTGTGATGTCCTTAGGTTAGTTAGGTTTAAGTAGTTCTAAGTTCTAGGGGACTAATGACCACAGCAGTTAAGTCCCATAGTGCTCAGAGCCATTTGAACCATTTTTTTTCAACACACTAATCAGAATTAATATAGCCTTACACGTGATTGAAAACAGTCTGACAAAGTTCGGGTAGTTTTTCAATTTCACGCCTGTGCATAGTATGTTGGTAGCACTTCGTCGCCTTGCCTGTTATGCTGTGTAGCAGACTTTAAAGCTGTGTGGATCAGCATAACGAAAAGGCGTGGGGTCTCGCTCGTTTTGTACACAATTGTACATTAGTACGTTCCTCAGAAATAGTTAGCATTCGAGCCATGTCGTCCCGCGGGGTTAAGGTCAATATCGATATCGCGGCGCAACACCACCTACCTATAAAATATGCTCCTGTTGTCGCTATAAACCGAAGGTAATGGATCAGTGTGGCTTGAGCGGACTTGCAGCATGCCTCGCAGACGTCTGCGCGAACCGTACCATCAAATCAGTGAGTTTGAAAGAGGACGCATTATTCGCATGAGAAAACGTGCTACATCCATGCGGGAGACTGCTGCTCATATGGAGTGAAGCGTTTCGGCAGTGCAGCGGGTGTGTGCACCACGGTTCACGGAAGGCTGCAGAACATGACGAGACGGATCAGATCGCATCATCCAGACCACCGCCGAGAAGATCACCCTAATGACATTGCAGGACACATCTGCGTCCTTCTGTACTCTGGCACAACACGTCGTACACAACCATGAGTAACACTCCGTCGCCGTTTATTAGAGTATGACTTACGTGCGTGTCGTCCACCTCTCTGCCTACCTTTGACGAATGTGCAGACACATGATAGACGGTAATGCTGTATGGAACGACGTCACTGGGGAGGGGAATGGCATCAGATAGTGTTTTCCGACGAATCTAAATTCTCTTTGTTTGAAGGTCATGAATGCATTTTGGTTCGCCGCAGGCAGAGGGAGTGGCATCACAATGACGGCATTCGCAAGAGACGGCTTATGATGTGAGATGCTATTGTGTACAACAGCAGATAACAGTTGATGAGTTTCCAGGGCTCTGTCACCAGTGTGACCTACGTGAATGACATCCTGTTCCTGTGACCCGTACCCATACTCTTTCTGCATAACACCCCAGACGGCGTTTTTCAGCAAGACAATGCACGACCACATGTTGCTGCATGAACACGTGCCACTTCGTGTGGCAGGATGTTAGCCTTTTGTTCTTGCGTGCCAGATCACCAGACTTGTAGTCAATCGAAAATGTATGGGATATGCCGAAAGGACGGGTACAGCAATTACCACAGATGAACTTCGGAACCAGGTGAATGCAGCATGAGTGGTTATACCACAGGACGCCATTCGCGCCTCATACGCGTCGATGCCATTACGCATGGAACATGTTATCAGGGCCCACGGCGGACCCCGTGTCTACTAAGCAACAGGGCACATGCTGAACCGACGTCACTGAACTGCCAATTATTTCGAGCAGAACGTACTATCGTACAGGTCCAATAGCGAATCGTTCTGTTTTTCTGAACATGAGTGTACGTGTCGGTCACATTACTCATTCATTACGTTGGGTGAAATAAGTCTGTGGGAGTGAAAAGAGATGACACCTACATTTTATCTCCGTCGCATTCAGTCCTGAACCCAAACATCGATCGTTTTGTCTTTGTTAAATCAATATTGTTGAATGCACTCTGTCATTACCTGTCGTCGCTGGTACTATCGTTCCCATTTTTGCTTTGTACTGAGTGCCAATAAGTAACTTTCAGTTAAATTTTTCGTCGATGTTTATGGATTGGCGCTTACCTAAGAGCTTGGTGTACGTATTAAAATGCACAAACGTTTAGTGACATGAGAATGGAAGAAATGACATGACTGGATTACAAGTGAACCTCAAGAAATACCTCCGACAAGTGACAGAGTGTGCTGGAAAAGCAAGTTACAAGTCTCCATACAAATAAAAAAGAGCTGTATCTTATGTAGTTTGCGCTCACCTCATCTTAGCTTTTCCCGAAAGAGAAGTATCGGTAATGGGCAACTGAGATGCAGACCTTCGATACACTCGTTATTTAACTCGTTATTTAACCTTTCAAAACTAATCAGAAATATGTTATTAGTGCCATTAGTACGAAAAATTCGTATTTAAATAAATATATAAATTTCGAAAAACGTCATCCTTACAAATATACTTTTTATTCACTCCTGCATTTTTTGTCTTTAAAAAGTTGGCAAACCTGGTCATTGTTCATATATAAGTGAGAAGGCTGAAAAAATATGTGAACAAAATCCTTCTAACCCGGAGACTGAATGAAAAAGAATCATTTATCTGCCGTAACAATAAAGAAACTTGTTTCAGTCGGTTGTCCCACATTACGTAAAGCTACTCAAATGCTAAGAGTAAGTGAAAATATTCTTGCTGCTGACATGGCCGCAGACACTAGTTTTATTCTGTTGCTTCATGCAGAAAAAAAAGGAACAACATCAAAAACATTGAACGAAAAGGAAACAATCGAATGACGTGTCGGTTTTTCATACCAACCGGTTGTCCCATCATCGTATTAATCAATAAGCTTCCTTCCAGTGCTGTGAAAACCGAAAGGCCACACCTGGTAGGTCTCCAGAGGCACACTGTCATGGACGGACTTCTCACAGAGGACCGTTTCGGTTTCCGCCGTGCCCACACCGCTATTCACCATCATCAGCCTAGAAGAAGGTGCTACGCGAGCCATGGTCGGAAGGATTTCACATCATCTTCCTCGATGTTTCACATGCTTTTAACACTGTTCGGCGTGAGCCATAAGGGTGTTTTATGCAAGTTACTTGTGCAAGGGGCTCCCGTGTGACATGTCAAGCTGCCAGAGTTACCTACATGGAAGTCGTTTCCACTTATAGGCCGACGACGGCATGGCGTCTCCTTCACGCAGATGTTCCCCAGGGTTCTGTCCTCGGCCTGCTGTTGTACACGCTCTATACGTACGTCAGAACGAGCGGCTTCAGCTCGCCTTATACGCTGAAGAGGCTGCTGTGCTCTCGCGCAGTGTGAACGTTGACATGATGCCGCAGTGGCTGCAGCAACCAATCGGCAACTTCGCCGAGTAGGCAAGAAAATGGTGACACTCAAATAAAACTTCGGACAGGAGACTGCCGTGCTGCCAACAATTTCCCAAATACAGAGGAAACACATTCGGAATACTGAGGGAACTGTACGTCCTGTCAGATTTCATGTCTTCCCTTCCTTGTCGCCTAGGGCTCACTTCCTATAAAATTATCGTGTTGACTATATTGAACTATGTTGCTGTAGTAGGGGACAACACAGCAGAATCGAACCTACGGATGATGCATTCAGCGAAAAACGCTCACTGGAAGTACCTTCTTGGAGTCCTACCAAACCGATTCACGACATGACATGCAGAACTCGGGACGGCAGTTCTACGAAAAATTTGCCAACTCCAGTAACGCAAAAATTCGCACACTGAGCTTCAAGATCTATCTACGAGACACAATGATGTGTATCGACCAACTGCGCACGTAGAGCGTTACCCCCTGCCCGGCACAAAATGATGACGGTAAAGAGAAACAACTAATGCCCACCACCAACGCCATGCCTAATGTTCCGCAAGTGTAGTTACGATTTGAGGAACAGTGCGACGTGCTTGGCCTTCGCTGACACTTAGAGACGCAGCATTTCCTATTATGTTAGTCGATAGTGGCAGCTTACTGCTCGTTCTCTGTATTCCTCGGACACCTTAGCCGATTATTCGTCGGGTTGCTGCATAAGTAGGTAATTTTTTTCCATAAGTCTAATAAAGTGCAACAGTTACACATGACAAAAACTTTAGTCATCAATAATATATTCTCCTTCACTATTTACAACAGCCAACTCTGGGGTAACTTTTCTATTGTGCGACTGTAGAAATCACGTGGTTTTGAGGCGAAGAACTCGTCAAGGCATATTCGGTAAGCATCTTCATCCGGAAAGGAAGTTCCTCTCTATAGAGAGCGAAAAAGCTGAAAAGCTGAGGACGCAAGATCAACCCACCACCTGAGTAGTCTTTCCTGTTAGCGTAGCAGAACGTGGATGAGCGTTACCGTGGAGTAGTATCACTTCACGCTGTATTCCGGTCGTTGTTCTGGGACTGCGTCTGCAAGACGTCTCAGCTGTTGACAATACATGTCAGCAGTGGTGGTTGCACCTCGGGGAAGCAATTCTTAGTACACCACACGGTGTTTGTTTCACCAGATGCATAACGCTATTTTTTTGTGGATGAGAGCAGGTCTTTGTAAAAGGAGTTACTTTGCTTGTGCTCAACCATTCCTTTCTTTTCCATATGGTGGCATAAAAACACTATATCTCGTCACCAGGAGGGGTAAAGGAGAGGAATGGTCGGTGTTGTTCACGAGCCAATTGATAGCGAGCGAGCAGAGATGCACGTATGGCCACCAGCAGATTTTTGTGATTTTGGCTTAGAGCATGTGGTACCCATCCACCAGTTTTCTGAACCTTCACCATTGCTTGTAAATGTGGTACGATGGTGGAATAGTCAAAGTTCATCACATCTGCCAGTTCTAGAGTACACTGATATGGACCATACATGATTAACCCGTTCAAACGAACTTCATCAAACCACGAAGTGCTTTATGCACGTGGAGTCACTAATGTTCAAACGATCCTCATTAAAACGAGAAAACCATTTTCTTGTCGTGCTCTTTCACATGGCGTCTCCCCACACGTGAAGCAAATATTTAGGGCTGCCTCCACTGCTGTCACCACTCAACTGAACTGAAACAGTAGAATTTGTCCGAAATGTTCCGATTTCTCCACTTGACACCCCATTTGCTAGCGTCCACAGCTCCACTAACTATCTCCAAACAAATAAATAACAAATTGTAAACTCAAATAACAACAGTGAATACAAATTAAAATGACAATCGGCAATTAAATCCATAGCAGCAGGTACATCAAAACACAAACAAGAGAAAATGCTACGAACGTATTCGCCAACCTAATACTTCCTTGATTGCGGGAATCCACGAAGCTGGATGTCTATAGCGTGTTCTGCAGTGGAATTACATTTCCTTGTAGGAATCTCATTCGCTTCTGGGACTTTTATTCTATAAATCTTGCATTACTTGGCCAGGATTCGTACGTTGGTTGCTGAAACCTGTATCTCAGATGCAGGTCTCGTGATGTTCCGCCACCACAGATTTCAAAGATTGTTTTAACGACGTACGGCGTCAATGTTTTTAATAGGGTTTTTTACTTTCCTTCCAGTTGTGCCTGTATACACTTTGCCACAGGCAAAGCTTAATAGACTCCCGAGGTAGGGAGAGCAGATGTGTCACTTTTGCGTCGGAAAACGTATTTTATTTCTACCTGACTTAAAAATGTACTCTGCTACCTTTTTAGGAAAAATTCTGCTTATGCTGTCAATAATTCTAGAAACCTCGTCATTAACGTAATTGTTTGATAGCTCTCGATGGTCAAACCATTACAGCCGTTTGACTTTAGTGTCACCTTTAAAAAAATTCAGCTCTGATTCTGTTATTGTCACTGATACAGAAAATGCACACAAACACACTGCTTGATACTGGGCTGAATGAAGTTGTGAAGTACCATTTAAATATCTATTTCTGTTCATAGGATTTCGTTGCACTGTATCCTAGAGTATTGTCTGGTCTCATATTGAACATTACATCTAGGAGCAGGTGACCGACCTTACTCTCTGTCTCAAAGTTGCAGTCTATTTTGGGATGAATGTCATTTTAAAAAATTGTGTAGTCTATGAATCTCTTTTTTACCATGTGGACATACAACAAGGTGTTGTCAACATCGAGCAGACAACAAGAAGGCTCAAGTAACACATTACAAGATGTTTGTTGTTGAAAACGTACCATAAAAACGTCAGATGCTACTATTGACAAAGAAGAACCCATAGCAACACCATCAGATTGTTCATAAAATTCTCCCTTAAATTTAAAATAATTGGATCACAGATATAACTCGATCAGGTCTGGAGCAACTTCCTCTCCTGTGATCTCCATATTATCTGCTGCCAGGATGCCAGTAAATAAATATTTCACATTACATCTTACAAGACTGTCGCTCATAAATGTATTCATATAGGTAAATTTTATTTTTCTAAAAAAAGAAACGTTTCGAATCTTTCACAAAAGTATTTGTTTTCCCAACTAAATGTCTGGGTTCCCCCGTAAAATGTGTTTCTAAAAAGTAAGTTGTACTGTTACTTCCTTTCACTATGGGTCTTAGTGAGCACCCTTCTTTGCGTATCTTCTGTAGATAATATATTCTGTGTGAGTCAAGTATTTGGAGCGTTGTATTCTAAACTATAGATTCTGTAGCTCACTAGCAGGTTTTTCAATTTTCGAAAAATTCATATTGTTGGATCACTTTTTAGCTTGCACTACACAGGATCAACCAACAGTTTCCCCATTTTCTCGATATACTCCACAAGTCGATTATCCACTTATGCGCTTTCGTTTTTCTTATGGCAATTATGAGTTTTCCTTTGCCGCCTCAGTATGTTGTTCTTCGTCGGTTTCGTTTTCCACAGAATTCTCGATACATCCTGTTTTCTTTGGCATGACCATTGAGAGAGGAGAACACGGATACTTCGATTATACTGACAATTTCTTCAACAGGATATTTTTTATGTGTAGCTGCGCAATTCAGATCTTTGTCCAGAACTGGAAAGGTTCCTTCATCGACTTTCTATGGCGAGACGTCCACCAGTACTCGTTTTACATCCAGAATGGCGTCTTTTCTGTTTCGTTGATTCGTCAGTTTCTTGACCTTGTCCTTTTATTTCATTGAATTGAAACCTGACAACCTTGCTGCATGAGTGAATGTTATTTTCTCCACTTTATCCCGATATTGACGTGTTGCTAGTGATTTATAGAGAATATAAGTTAGCAAAACAGTAGTTGCAATAATATTTTCTTATTTATACTGTGGGTACATGTAGTACAGTACTGACAGATGAATAGCGCTTCTACTTTCTCTTCTTTATTGTACGTCACATGTCGGTCGAGGTGACCGAGCGGTTCTAGGCCCTTCAGTCCGGCAGCAGGTTCGAATTCTGCCTCGGGTATGGACGTGTGTGATGTAATTAGGTTAGTTAGGTCTAAGTAGTTCTAAGTTCTAGGGTACTGATGAACTAAGATGTTAAGTCCCATAGTGCTCAGAGCCATTTGAACCGTTTGTACGTCACACAAACCTTTAACTGAAGACAGTAGCGTGTATAGTTTTTGGCTTTTCAATTGTTTACTGTCAACTCCAACAAGTGGATATATTAATGCACCCATGGTAGCTGCACTGTGTGCTAGTTCAGGACAGCCAAAGCCAAATTGGTGCTATGTTTTTAATAACGTCATGCTCACATAAGTAATACACTGAGATACGTTTGAACAGATACGTTTGAGGAGAGGAAGTGGATTAGCGAATGAAAAATGTAGGGTGCTGTTTAAAATGAACGTACTACCGTTTATATCTTCATAACGAACGAAGATACTCGTATAATAAAGGAAATCTTGCTGGTTATTGTTTCCCTAGTAACTAGGCAACGTTTTCTTGACACATTTTTTTATTTCGCTTCTGAACAAAAAATTATTTTTGTACTTTCAACATTACAAACCAGTCAGCAATCGTGATAATCTAATATATAAGAAATTATCAGCCTCGATTGTGGTAATGAAGCCAACCTATACCTAGGTTTCAGCTCAAATAATTGAGCCTTCTTCAGAAGATACAACTGAATCTATAAATTGTCTAAGAGGGAATAGTCTAGAAATAAAACAGCCTGAATACGGTAGTCAAGATGAGAGAGACACCACGATTAGCGTTTTTATTTTTTTCAAACAGAAAAACAGAACACGTAAAGCGGTTGTCCGAGGAAGGTAGCCGATGTTGAAAGAATCTTGTGCTTGATCATGTTCAGATCTTATTTCTGACCTCAAATGAATTTTTCTTGTGGGAATGACATCATCTTTATGAGCACCTCTTAGCTCCAGAGATATTACATTTATAAACATCTGAATATGTTTTCGGATGAACGCAAAATCAGTGGTCAGATATGAAAATACGGATAGTGTCAGTTCTGCTCTTTTTCACTTCTGTATGTTGATTGTGAGTTTACCCTCGAACTTGAGCAAGTGATAATAAATATTGTGCCGTGCGCCCGCGTTTAATTTCGCGTAATTCCCGCGGATTTGAAACCTTCCTGGCTGCAAGAGCGCGTGCAGCGTTATTGTCGCCGGTAGACGGCAAGTCGGAGGAGAAGGTAGTTACGGGCTGCGACGACCTAAGCATTCGGTTAGTGTGCACGTCTCTTGGTGTCGTGTGGTGGCTCTTTTGACTCTGTGTCCTGGTTGCCCGTTGTTTTGAGAATGGCTCTGAGTACTATGGGACTTAACATCTGTGGTCATCAGTCCCCTAGAACTTAGAACTACTTAAACCTAACTAACCTAAGGACATCACATAAGACCCAGTCATCACGAGGCAGAGAAAATCCCCGACCCCGCCGGGAATCGCACCCGGGAACCCGGGCGTGGGAAGCGAGAACGCTACCGCACGACCACGAGCTGCGGACCGTTGTTTTGAAGATCAATGTGTTATTTATGATGGTTTTGCCTGGTACTACGTGAATCCAGTTCTGTCATTTCGTGTGGGTTTGTGGCTGTCAGTAATCCAAAATGATTTTATAATCCAAGGGTATAGAATGCAGATGTAATTCTTCTGATTTAGCAGTTGAACTTCGTAGTCAGTGAAAATTGTTGAATCTAGCTAACCTATTTCTGAGGCATGTTTATAGTTACCTGTTGGCTGATAACACAAACTCGAACTGTTTACTAAACTGTGTGCAGCTACTACAAAGCTAAAGAAGTTCTGCATCTGTAGTATCTTAATTTTTACTAAATAATTAACGAACTGTCTCTATAGGTCATTGTATTTCTTGTTAACTGTGATCTTGTTAAAGATGCCTGAGTACCTTGATTGTAATATTTAATGAAGGTTTATAGTACTGTGGTAGCGGCAACGGCCGTACTATGTTAGTAGAGAAGGAGGAACTATTGCTATTGCCATCGCCTCTGTCGTCAAAAATCTGAACCACTTTTGTCAATAGTTTTGATAATTACTGGCAATAGCTGATGTTTGATATTTGTGACATAATCCTTTGACCATATGTTTTGCTGTTTGTAATGTAAAAGTAAAATTTATTATAGCTCAGTACCGTTTCACTCAACAACACCAGCTCTCTACCGCACTTTAAATATAATATTGGTGCAGCTATATTGTGCTTGTGATGACGTTGTCATTCAAGAAGTATTTGTTGGCTCCAAAGTACGGTTTCCTGAAAACTTTCTTGTTCTTTTTTTTTCTGGGCCTTATGTGACACTTGACTTCGTGAATAAAATGAATTTAAAGTGGCCATCAACTGAGCCGTGACGGCTTCACCTTTTCTTCCCCCTGCATGTGCTGGCGCCTCTCTAGGTGGAAGACATTACCCTTAGCTTCCTGTGTGTTACAACTGGCGCGGAGTCTTGAGAACACGGTGGAGCGTTTCGAGAGGGCAGTGTTTAGGTGCGTGGCGAGAGGGCAATACGCACAGTGATCGGCCCGTCGGCGGTTTGGGTCGTTGGCTCTATGGGTGCGGAGACCGGTCGGCAGCACTAAGCCAGCTCTTTTGGGACACACAACTGGGGAGTGCTGGGCATGAATAGATGACTTCACAGAGAAAGTCTAATTCTCACTACAGGAACAGTGACAGCGATACACAGCATTATTATTCGAGACGACGTGTCTGGATCTCGTCTGCACAACAAGGATATGACATAGTAACCGCTAGCATATATGCGTGGGTGTGCGGCCTTTTTGTTTTTTACGCAGGGAGAACAATTTATTACTATTGCCAGTTATTGTACAATGTGTTGTGTTTTTCCTTACCACAGGTAACCAACTGTACAACATAAGTTTGATGAGTTTCCCTCTATATCTCTAATAACAATAATAATGTGTAATGATGAAGTCTGCTGGTTGAGTAATCTCTGGTTCTAATCTCCCTAATCTCTATTTCTTTTTAGTTTTGTTTAAATTCTATACCTTTTGTCAAGTGGCAGTTATAATAAGAAAATATTAATTCATTATTTTCTGATGAAAGTAACATAAAAAGCTGTAGCATAGTAGAAAAAGCCTGTTAACCCGGTTTGGTAACTCGTGTTGACCCATCTCTAAGAAAATAAAATAAATTTAAAAAATAGAATGGCGACCACTCTCGATGAGCAGGAAATCTGAGTACGAGCGCCGGTCCAGCACAAATTTTCATTGTCATTCTATTACACAGCTGATGGTTGTCAATATTGGCAAATGTGAATACAATTCATGTAAATACAAAGTGCTAGTAAAAGCATTTGAAAATGTAAAGTAGTGCAACTTCGAATAACAGATGTAAGCTACAAGGAAAAACTGGTAATATGCAACATGTACAAGAACCAAAAAGTAATAAGAATGGAAGACCAAGAAATAAGGTCTCGGAATAGAAAGGATGCGAGACAGGGATGCAGTCGTTCTTTCCTATCATCAATCCGTATGTCGAATAAACACGAAAGTAAAAGGCGGATTTGGGGTTGGGGGGGGGGGGGGGGGGGGGGAGTTAAAATTCAGTGTGACAGAATAGGAATTCTAATATTCGCTGATGGCTTTGCTGTCCTCCATGAAAGCTAGGAAGAATTGTAGGACATATTGAATGATATGGAAAATGTAATGCTTTCATATTATGGACTGAGAGTATTTATACTGGTGGTAGCCCCACTGGATTGAACACGATGAGTTGCTACTTTAAGTGATTCCAGTTGTCAAGATAATTTTGTGAAATTTGAATAACTTTATTCGACAGGTGTCATCTACCTGGCAGGCCGTGCAGCAGTGAGTGCTGCCTACACACTGAGAGCAGATTATGGTATTAAGGCCGAGTGTCAGTTGCCTCCAGGACTGTAGCCAGCAATCGCTTGCGGGATTATTCCAACGTTGCCAGCAAGTGGAAAGTGCGACGGTACTAGAGCGTAGCGAACGCCCTGAGGAACTGGTTCGCACGACAGACAGACTAGCGTAACTGCAGGCGCTTATTCGTACTTTGCACAGGGTGTGTTAATCCGATATAGTTTTGGGAAAACCGGAACGGAAATAAATCTGACAATGACATTTGACTCTGTGGTGTACAGGATAAGCGCGTTCCTTGGAACTCGAAGTTGGATGGCGGTTCAGAGGTTGTTTGACAACGGTCTGTAACGAATTTTTCTTCAAATTCGTTAATAGATGTATAAATTTATTCTCCTCTTGCCGCCCTTCTCCCACTTCATTTCTTCTCTGCCATATTTCAAATTTATATCTTATTCGGTAAAGAGAAAAATGGATGTAACTATATCGTTACATCGTTCCTCAATTTTCTTGGACAGATGAATCCAAGTAATTTTTTATACACATACAAAGATTTAGTGCTGAATAAAAGGAGTGTTTATGAATTGTTAGTATTACTTTTTAAGTGATTAGGTTTTGAGTACATTTATCACGACCTAACTACCAGGTTCACTTTTATTTTCGCATGGTCTCCAAGTTTCTAATAAATAAACGTTTTTTATATATAATCAAGTGATGTATTGCAAGAGCACATTGTTTGTCTTGCGCTTTAGAAGGTGTCTTAACATAGGTCCTATCACCCTGTTCCTGCTTGTTGTCAGTGTTTTACAGATAATTTATTCCTTGCCGATTCTGCGAAAAGCTTTTTCTTTCTTAGTTTATCAGCCGATCCACTGTTCAGTACGCTTCTGCACCACCACAACTCAAACTTTTTGATTCTATTCTTTTTCGGTTTCTCCACAGTCTATGATTCACTTGCTTCAAATGTTGCGTTCCAGACGAACATTCTCAGAAATTTCCTCCTCAAATTAAGCCTAATATTTGATAGTAGTGGAATTCTTGCCTGTTTTGTGTATCCTGTTTGCTTCGTCCGTCTTATGTATAATGTTTACGAGTTATCAGAAATCGTTCACTTCGCCTGCTTCGTGTTCTCCAGTTTTGGAATTAAGCTTATCACCAGTCTCATGTCCGCTACTCTTCATTACTTCGTCTTCTGTTTACTCTCAGTCCATAATGCGAAATAATTACATTTTCAATTCCATTCAATATGTCTTTGCAATTATTCCTCTTTTTCACTGAGGACACCAATGTCAGCAGCGAATCTTAACATCCCTATTCTTTAACACTGAATTTTAACCCCACTCCCGAGCCTATCTTTTGCTTCCGTGTTTATCCGATGTACAGATTGACCACAGGGAAGAAAGACTGCATCCGTGTCTTACATTCCGTCTATTCTGAGAACTTATTTCTTGGCCTTCCTTTATTATTACTTTTTGGTTATTGTACATGACTATACCAGTTTTTCCTTGTAGCTTACATCTGTTATTCTCAGACTTTAGAAGTTGCACTATTTTACATTTTCAAATGCTTTTACTAGATCGACAAGTCCTATGAACTTACCCCCATTATCAAGCACGACGTCAGAACTGACTGTCTGGTGCCTTTTCCATTCCGAAACCCAAACTGATAGTCATCTAAGAGAGCCTCTGTTTTCTTTTCCATTCTTCTACAGGTTATTCTTATTAGAAACTTAGACGCATAAGATGTTAAGCTGGTCGTGCGATAGTTGTCCTGCTTATTTATCCTTTCTATTTTAGACATTGTGACCGTGACTCTATTCCGAACGTTTCATGATATGGTTACACAAAAAAATTGAATTTTCACTTGGTTGCCTTTTCCCAAGTGAGTCTAGCGACTCTGAAGGAAAGCTGTGTATTCTTTTGTCTTATTTGATCGCAAGTGTTCCAGAGCTCTGTTAAATTCTGGCTCTAATACTGGATGCGATACGGCTTCCATATCAGCTTCCATTTCTTCTTCTATCACGTCATCTTCCAGTACCGCACCTCGTAAACGACTTGAGTGCACTCTTGCCATCTAGCCTCATTTTCTTGCCTTAAACAGATGAATCCTAGCATCCTTAATGTTCATGCCTTTGCTTTTAATGTCACAGAAGGATATTTTGACTATTCTGCCTACTGCATCAGCTGTTCCGACAATCATTTCTTTTTGGATTTCATTTATCCTGCGGGAATATCACTTTAGCCTCCCTACACGTATTCTTTATTTCATTCCTAAGTCGCTTACAGTGCTGCGTTCCTGCCTTTTTCTGTGCACTTTTATCTTCCTTCTTTCGTCGATTAACTGCTATGCTTCTTCCGTTTCCCGTTGTTTCTTTATAGTTACCTACCTTATACTTATATTTGTCCATCCAACTTCTGTGACAGCGTTTTTCAAGTCGTCCATTCCCTTTCAAATGGACTGATTACTGCCGTATTCATTATCGCAGTATCTATAGCCTCAAAGAACTTTAAACGTACCTCACCATTTCTCACTATTCAGTGTCCCACCTGTTTTCTCGTAGATTCTTCATGACGATACTCCTGAATTTCAGGCTACCCTTCACCATTATTAAATGGCGGTCTGAGTATAATCTGTTCATGGGTACGCCTTACAATTCAGTATCTGACTTTCTGATTTCTGAATCTCTGTCTAATCCTGATAAAATCACCTATCTCCTGGCCTTTACCAAGTGTACCTTTTCCTCTAGTGACTCTTGAAGAATGACAAGTTTGTTTGCATGGCCATCCTCCGCAGCAAGCACAGAAATACTTGTTCAGTAAATAAAATCTCCTTTTCCTGCTGCCACTTAATTTATTTTCCCAGACACGTTTCGCCTTTTTCTTGCACAAGCAATGAAGCTGCAATATTTACGCTGTTAAAAGCACAGTGGACGAAGAAATAGTTATATCGAGTGGCAAAAGAATAATAGTAAACCACAAAAATGAAGGAGAAACATGGTGAACAGCGTGAAAAAATTCAGAACTCAAAATTGTGGTTATGTGTCGGTAATAGAGTGATAATGCGACCTCCAGACCTGTTGAGGGGAAACGCAGGTCACAGCAATTCATCCCACTGACACCTTGGAGCAAGAAAAAGTCGAAACGCGTCGGAGAAAAATAAATGTGGCAGCAGGAAAAGGAGCTTTTATTTGCAGGACAAGTATTTGAAGAATGTATTCGCTATGACTAGCTAAAATTTATTGCATAACTAAATTAGTCTCATTCATTTCTATTTCAAGCTCCTATTCCCCCTGACACCGTGTTCAGTCGCTTCCCTACCGCAGCATTTCAGTCCTCTTTGTTTATTAGATTATCGTCTCCTTTACATACCGAGTTAAGCGTTCAGCGCCCTCATATACTCTATCTCTTCGTTTTCTGCCTGTCCACATGAATGCCTCAATTATTGTTTGTTGATGAAGAACGAAACCAGCCAAAACTGTTTTTTAAACAAAAGTTTTACTTCAGTGTCATAACCGGTTTGGGGTGCTCATCTTCAAATGACTAACGTTTCCAATTACAACACTTAAAACTTCCGGGCTAATAGGCCGAAATCGATGTATAAAGCTTTCTCCTAGCTTTTCCTTTTCGACTGCAGGAGATATCTTCAAAGGTAAAGTGGCGAACTGCAACCAGAACTCGAGCAAGCGCCGAATATATGGGCAATGTAGAGCGCACCAAAGTCCATCATGTGACGTCGGCTACGGAATTACCTCTGGTAATGCCAACATTCTCGATTGAAAGTAATCGATCATCATTCTTACGTTGCCTTGTTGGCATCCAAATTTTTTATAATTTAGCACCTTCCTGTTTTCTGTTAAAATTATTATGTTTTTCATAAATCTCAACCGCGCATGATAACGCGATATTTACAATATAACACTTGTCTCAGTGAATTTTATTTTATGACCTCTCTCTACGCTGTCCATATACTCGGCTGTCCCTCTAGTTCTGGTTACAGTTCTCCACTTTACCTCAGATGACGTCTCCCGCTGTCGGAGAGGAACTGGTAGGAGAAAGTTTTATAAGTCGACCACGGCCTGTTAGCCCGGAAGTTTAAAGTGATGGCAGTACCAAACGTGAAAGATCACATTGTTTCCAATTACGTTAATATTTTCGTCTGCAGCACTTTCTCTGCTCCTGTAAGAGATCTTGCGTCTCTTTATATCTTCTTTCGATATCAAAAGGAGTTGTATTCACTTACCTGTGTTCCAGTGGACGCTGCTTTGTGTTGCTTTGGCCCTTATGCCTTTTCAGGCGCTGCTGAAACTCAGACAGTGCGAGCAACACACGCATTCTAAACAAATCACTGTAGCACACACATTTCATAGCATTCCTTACGTTAGTTTCAGCCTCAGACATTTGCTTTATTCTCGATGTTTTAGTTTACAATGCAAACATCCACTAAGCAAAGATATCATTTGTTTCCTATTAAGCAATGATCTAAAAGAAGGAAAGAAAATGTTGGAAGATGCAATATCTTAATAATATAAAAATGTTTTGACTTTTCAAGTGAACTTATTATTTAAGGGCTACAGGATAAGCTGTTTTAAACATGATTGTTTATCAATAATTATAGTGTAGCGGTAGCAATTACTTGAGAGTAACACAACATCAAAATGGTTGAGGGGTTAGTAGACTACTTGTGTATTTTGTGTCTATCTAGCGTGATGATTTTGGCCGGTGTCTCTTTTTATCCATAGCAGTTGTCAGGATGTTTTAATGGAAGCGTTTTTCTGTTTCACGGAGGATATTGTTCAGATCCTGAATGTTGTGGGTTAATGTTTATTTAATTTATATGAACAGTCCAAGGAAAATCTGTGGGAACCTTTTGTTAACTAGCTCCAGTGGCTCGTGTAGAATTTGTGGTAAACTGATGATACGAAAGTGTAATTATAATTCTTCTAGGTCGCTTTCTTTGCCTTTGTTAGTGTTAGGTAGTATCTTTAAGTTATGTTTAATGTTAGAAATTGTGTGTCCATGTGAGCGAAGAATGCAGACTAACGTAAATTTTGTCTAACCAAATTAACGCTTTCACGGTATGTTATATTAACGCTTCTGCCATCTGGCACGATAAGTACTTGAGCAGTTGTAACAAACAATCATGCATACTTCCGATTTTTCAAGACCTAGGTTGGTAGTATTCGTGGTGCATAATGTTTTAAGCTGGACAGTGTTATTGGTGAGGAAAGTTATTTCAACTCCCGCCGTTCGGGAAGTATTTGGAACGTCTTATGAGATTATACTTTCTTTACAGTTGGTGCTTTTGAATTTTCTGCAGGTAACTGTATACCCTCAATTTGTGGGTTACATCATTATTTTGAGGTGTTGTATTGATAGTATTGTTTGCTTTCACCTTGGCAGATATACTAGTTTTGCATACACAGTTTAACAAGGATCTGAAATAAGTAAGTTTTACGCTATAGTGCAACATGCACAATTATTTATAATTACGTGTGTGATGGTAGCTTTTCTGTGAATTTAAAAGTATGCTTTCGCCTAAAAATTTTTTTTTTTTTACTTGGATATAACTTATGCATTCATCTGTCCGATGCTCAGCGCTAAATTTGATATTGCGGTGCGTGCTACGCATGACACAAATGGTTCAATTTCTGCTGTATTGTACCACTGATCGTTTCATAGTAAATCAGTTTATCTTAGAATTAGCGCTGGCACTAAGAAATTATTTTCGAAGTGGTTAATGTAAATATCATCTAAAAGGCCTGCAACACTGTTTCCCTTTGCTACACCATTTGGATCCCCGTATAAATTTTCTTGTTGAATGAGAAGCATCTACGTGTTAGAATTAATTCTAACATATTCAGTCGTGGAATCAGTCCAGCTCTTTTATGTTATTTTGAAGAAGTAACTGTAGTGTTTTACTGATATAATCAACTTCATACGTCACTAATGTTTTTATACTTTTATACACTTATCTGCGTTTAAAGTAAGGGCTTCGTTATCTGTAAGATTTTTATTTATACTATTGAGTATTTTTAATCATTTTTCCGAGAATTGTATGTTGTAGATAAAATTACAGTCAATTAGGGTTGTCTGCTTAGTGTGGTGTCGATTCTGATGAGAATAATGCTACCACCAAATTGTGCAAACGACCTTATTCTCTGACTAACTTTCATATTCCTGACGAGTACTACTCATGTTATACTATTTTCAGTTGATTGACATTACTGTACATTATCCTGAGCAGAAATCTTTATCTTCTTTCCATTTCAATTCAAGGGCCCCTACCACATCTAGATTTAACTTTGACGTTTCTGTTTTCAGATTTTCTAGCTTCCATACCACATTTAAACTTCTGATATTTTGGATGCACATTCAGGCCTTTATGCAGTGATTTCTGTTGACTTCTGGATCCTCATGCCACTGATCATTCTTGATTCTCCCACCTTCTAAGTGGAATTTCCCATTCCACCTGCAAGAGAGTTCTCTGAAGCTCTGTATCCTCCTGCCTTATCTTCGACAAGGCCGTTGGCAGAACGAGGGTGACTGGTTGTGCCCGAAGTCTTCGGCTGCCGCTGCTGGTGCGGTTTTGTTCAAAATCCAAACAGTGGTTAGAATCGAACATGGACCCAGGACGTCTCTGATTAATAATCAGAGACGCAAGCAGCTCTTTTTATTTTTTTTTTTCAGTTCATTTTTTCGTCGGTTTTCTTCAGCAGTTCTGTGCAGACGTCGGATGACATCACTGAAAGTCCATCGATGAAAACTTCACTCCTTTTTTTTTTTGTAAATATGTTGGTAATTCTTCTTCCTGCACACGATAAGGTACCATGTTAACACAGCGAAAGCACAATATCACGCTAGTTATAACAGTAAAATGGAGTATACGTTTCTGTAGGTGGTATGGAATCACAGCATTAACATGGGTCCACGTATACATGTGACATAATGCCAGAAAAAAAAGGTAGCATGGGGGGGGGGGGGCGTACCTCAGATCGTAAGGGCAATGAAGTAGCCCGTTTTGTTGGTGCAGACTGTCCAATGTGCTTTCAAGGAATGTTTTACCACTTGCAGCCAAGTAACGCTGTGTAAGAAGAATGGTCGTACTAAGATCGTCGCCTACGGGCACCGAAGATGAGCGTCGCGCTTTGTCGATACAGTCGCGTTCATCCCGAAGAAAATTGCTGCTGTCAGCGAATACACATCCATCTGAACCAGTCTCCGACAGAACATTGCGAAAGGAACCGCCTGCAGTGAACAACTGGATCAGGTACGTCACAAAAGGCCAGGGCTCAAAGCGAAAAAAATAATCTGCAAGTCTTCGATGGACCAAGGAACTCAGAAACTGGACAGTAGCTGGTTGAAGGTGTGGAGTGTAGTCCGACGAAATGCAATTTAGCCTCTTATCAAATGATAGCCGAATAAGGCGACTGACTCGCAATGTGTAGAGAACGTAGTTCGCGTCAGATGTTTTAGAGGTGTTTTCCGCATCATGACTTGGGCCCACTCATTTCGATTACGGTCAGCATGAACCAAGATGTTTATTTTAACGCTCTCAGTGACCAAGTGTTGTCATTTCTTTTACATCTTCATGTAGTATGTTTGGGCACAACAGTCGTCCTAATGAGAAAAGGCTTTTTCACAGGGCTGCATGCTTATATTCTTGGTTTGACGAGTACTCAGGTACCCTATCGCATCTCTACTGACCCACTGAATTTCCCGACGTTAATCTGACGTAGAAAGTCTGGAAATACACTGCTCCGCAGAATTAAAAGATCTCTTTTTCGAAACCTCGTATTTGTTCCTGTTGGAACGTGTAAGTTGAAATTTGGCTCAAAGGTGCGTATAAACGTCTTCCGTAGTGGTACGAAAGCGTGTCACCCTGCGACTTTACCCTCGGGCTCGGCGAGGCTTCAAACAGCGAAAAAAAGACCATAGCTCGAAAAATTCATGTGAGATGTAAAGTGGGTTAATGATGTCCAATTGGCACCGTATTGTCCAACGTCACCGTGGACGTGTTATGCCCCAGCCCCTCTTATCCACTTTTCACGTCTTCTTATGGCGCCTTTGCAATAGAGGTGAGTACCGAGACGCCCGGCGTTTAAATCAGGGGGTTTCTTATGGGTAACCGAGGAAAACATTTCAGACACCCTGCCGCTCATAATCGACACGAAAAGGCCTCAGGGGCTGGGAACAAGTCGTTAATTAAACCATCAATTCCCTTGAGGCGTTGATTACCACTAATTTCGCAGCTAAAAACGGCTGTTTGCAGTGCCATGAGCAAGAGAACTACGTTCTTGCCAATCTGTGACATTGCTGACACCAGTCGAATGCTTCGACCCATCTCTAAGGACATCGTGGGCCAGCAACACCACTGAATGTGATCGTTTTCTTTAGAGTGCAGTGCAACTGCAGTTTTCTCTCTAGAGCGCAGCGTGGAACCAGTAGGGACCGTTGAAAACCATTCGACGAAATTTGAACGTGATAAGAAGCAGCGAATGGTGCTTGTGTTTTTTCACCCCTTCTGTTTCACGTCTGCCACGGAGGAGTGCGACAAAGACACAGGCGTGAATAAAACAGGAAAGGGTTCCTCTACGACTCCCGAATTCGGGAACACTGTCGGTGGCACCTGTTCACATATATTGAGAATTTTGGAAATGTTCCTTTACATAGAAAGCTACGAAGTAGTTGTAGGTGTCTGTAGCCAGCCAACTGGCCTGGGAGCTACCTGATGCATGCGCATAGGGCTACTGCGAAGATTTTCCTCTAAAAGGCACATTTTTAAAAATGTCGCTAATTATAGGCGGGTGCCACCAAGGGTTTTTCCGAACTGGGAGGCTTAGACGGACCCTTTGCCGTTTTATTCACGCAACTGTCAATGCCATACCCCTCTGTAATCACGCCACATGAGGGTGTCAAACAGGAGTGCTGAAACATTGTCAGCACCCTTTATTGCTACAGACAATGCTCCACTTTCGTCCCTTTCGCACAGTCGCTAGTGGTTTGACACTGTAGACCAGAGCGAAAATAGAGGTTGCACTGCACTCAGGAGGAATGCGATCACATTCATTTGGGTTGCTGGCCCACGATGTCCTTGGAGAATGGTTGAACCATCTGGGAGATTTCAGCAGTATCAAAGATTCTCCAGAAAGTCATTCCACTCCACTCCCAAACTCTGTAGCAGTGGTACATCAATGTGGTAATGTTATAGAGTAAGTTCAATCGTGATTGCAATAAAGACAGAATTATTAGTTCCTCATTTGCGACGCATTTCACCTGTATGGAAAGACATCTTCATACAATGTAGGAAAATTACAAAAGGCTGTACAGATATAATGGCCATACACAAAAATTCTAAAAAAACCAAAACCACATAAAAATTATTTAACCCTACAACATATAAATACAGGTCAAAAATTTCTTTAGAGGGGGGTGGGGGGATGGTAACTAAAGAGTGTACAAGCTCCCCTCGCATGAAAAATGAAATTTAACACTTAGTTAACTACGGGTAATAATAATCTAATGAAAGTAGGAGTCAAACGCATAAAATTACACCCAGGAAATAAGGGGCCAAGTGCACGTACAACGTTAAAATAAGGAATAATGCCGATCGGCGTAAATTGTACCTAAAACAAGAACGACGTTAGGTCATATACAAGATTATTAGCAATAGCCAGAGAAGACAAACAGGCAAAACCCCAGATTGTAAAGGTTTGCAGTAATGTGCTAACACACCACAAGCCTATAACGGCAAGATCAGATGTTGACAGGATCTGTGAACAGCATAAAGATCATCTGGAGAAGGAGAACAACATTGTTAAAATATATAAGCTATGAATTTATATAACAGGAGGAATGAAACTGTCTGCATGACGAAAGAACTAAGACACAGGCATTATTTGACTTACGATGTGGGGACGATGCCTCTTAAACACAAAACAGGGCCTATTTACAGCCGTCATATATGCACAACCTTATGATTAGGCGAAAACTAAGGCTCACGGTGTCGTATTATCTGGAAGCTCGTCAGGTCGCGACGCTACGGTTTCTGGCTAAGGAAGCCAGTGTGTAAATAATCGGGAAGAACGCCCAGTGTCTGAACTGATACAAATTCGTGAAGTCATTTGAAGGTACGCAACATAGCATTAGCTATTGCAAATAATCTTGTTTACGACCTAATGTCGTTCTTCTAGGCAGAAATTGCAACCATCAGCATTATTCGTTATTCTAATGTTGTACATGCTCTTGGTCCATTCTTTCCTGGGTGTAAGTTTATGCGTTTGACACCTTATTTCATGAGATGATTATTCACCCATAGTTCGCTGAGAGTAGAATTTTATACTTTATGCTATGGTATCTAGTAAACTCTTTAGTTACCACCACCCATCCCACCCCCCACCCCCCCAAAGCAATTTAGGACCAATAATTTTATGTTTTATAGTCAAGAATTTTCACATGGTATTCTTGTTTTAGAATTTTTGTGTATGACCATTATATTTGTAATGGATTTTGTAATTTTCCTGGAGTTTCTTAAGATGAGTTTCAATACAGGCGAAATGCGTGGCAAATGAAGAACTAATAAATCCATCTTTATTGTAACCTCGTCTGAATTCTCTCTTCAATTCTCAAGAACGCCGTCGTGTCGCTCGTCACACTGTGAACCGTCATTATTGACCGCGAAACGTATTGGAAACAATGCTTCAAGAGAAGGGGTGGTTTCATTGACCCCCCCTCCCCCTCGTGAGGCCTTTTCGTGTCGGTTCTTAACGACGGTGTGTCTAAAATGTTTGCTTTACCACCCATAACAAAACAACGTGGAGGCGATAAGGGAAGTGATGAAATTTGGGTAGCTAGAGGGTGTGACACCCCCAGTGGTGGTGTTGGGCAGACTGATGTAGGCGGTAACGTGACATCATTAACTTGCCTTAGACCTCAGGTGACATTCTGAGCTCTGTCCTTTTCTTCACGTGTATCGATATCTTTGATGCGTCGCCGAGCCCAATGGTGACGTCGCATGGCTGCACTCTCTTGCATCAGTACAGAGGAAGGTTGTAGGCACCTTCGAGACAAATTTCAAACGTAATCGTCGGAATGGGAAACAATTACCGGGTTTCGAAAAAGCAATCTTTTAATTTTGGTTCGCAGTACACTTACCACCCATAACAAAACAACGTGGAGGCGATAAGGGAAGTGATGAAATTTGGGTAGCTAGGGGGTGTGACACCCCCAGTGGTGGTGTTGGGCAGACTGATGTAGGCGGTAACGTGACATCATTAACTTGCCTTAGACCTCAGGTGACATTCTGAGCTCTGTCCTTTTCTTCACGTGTGTCGATATCTTTGATGCGTCGCCGAGCCCAATGGTGACGTCGCATGGCTGCACTCTCTTGCATCAGTACTGAGGAAGGTTGTAGGCACCTTCGAGACAAATTTCAAACGTAAACGTCGGAATGGGAAACAATTACCGGGTTTCGAAAAAGCAATCTTTTAATTTTGGTTCGCAGTACACTTGGAACAGCGCCTGAAACCAGTCAATATTCCCACCAAAATGAGTGCCGTCATCTGGATGTGGTGCACCTGAAGGAACCTGTGTAGTCTCTTTCTCTCCATTGTCACGGCTGGAAGCAGTGTTAGACGGTGTTAGCGGAATGTTTCATGGGAGTTTCTATCAGCTGGGCTTAGGACTAAGTACATGAACTGACAAGTCTTGTTGCTTTCCTTCATCCACGACGTTATGCCTGTCTTCTTGTTTGTACAGAGGTAGGTGGGGCAGTGGTGCAGTAGGCGATGATATCAACGCTCTGTTCGATGGGTCACAGAGATCTAAGTAGAAAGAGTTTAGAAAAGGCATGGGTAATATTATCAGAATACATATCAGAATGACGAAAAAGGATGCCCACCCTAGATGAGAAGCGAGGTAGCGCAGCGGCTGGACTCATATTAAGGAGAGTGTCGGTTCCAACCTTCATCCGGACGAATTTAGATTTCCTATCATTTTCGTAAATAGTTGTAGACGAATTCCTAGATGGTTCATTTTAAAAGGCACAGACTCCTTTCTGCCCTTTCTTTTTTCAATCCGAATTCGTACTCTGTTATCCACTGGATGTTAAACCTTAATGCCGGTTTCTTTAATTTTTCTCGTATGTTCCACATTTAACTCTACTCCTTTCTCCTTCGACTCATCCACCACGACACTGATGATAGTGGATTTTTCGACTAGTTATATTTAACCACTCGTGGTCTCGCGGTAGCGTACTCGCTTCCCGAGCACGGGGTCCCGGGTTCGATTCCCGGCGGGGTTTGAAATTTTCACCTGCCTCGTGATGACTGGGTGTTATTGTGTTGTCTTCATTATCATCATTCATCCTTATTACGGTCGGAGGAAGGCAACGACAAACCACCTCCATTAGGACCCTGCCTAGTAAGGCGGTGCGGGTCTCCCGCATCACTCCCCTACGCTCTGTAAAGATGCATGGGACTTCATTTCATTTTCATATTTAAGTATAATAAAAACGGTGATATCTGTGTGCTATTTTGTCAAAAACTGTAGTTTTGAGCCCGTGGCTGTGTATAGACTATAGGTTGACTCTTACACAGAATATTACAGCAACCAGCCACTTTTTACAAAGTGTTAGTAGTTGTTACTAACATTAATGGAATAAAGAGCATTGAAGATCACGTACAAGTATTGCACAACACTAAGAAAGGTAATCTTATGAATCTGTTTGAGGAGATTGAAATATATGTACATAAAAGTAAATCACCCCAAAATCCCTTCAATGAACAAAACCCGTTAATCAATGCAGCCTTTCTTCAAAATTTCATTCACCTGCTTTCCAATTAAAAGTAAAAAAAAAAGTCCACTGTTGTAATACTTATACATTTACACCTACCCCAACCGATTTACTGTGCTTTCATGTATGCCATAATATGCCCATAGTTGTAATTTTTATTTATGTAGATCTGGCCCTTATCATTTACTTTTGTTCCAGTGTTTGCCATAATACGTAGATTGGAACTTAAATAGTGGCAACACTGCTGTGGAGACACTATGCAATGGAATCTACTATTGTCGCTGATAGCACACGTTGTTGACATACCTACCTCACCTCCGAGCAAATGTACTCGCCCGTCCCACGTCACCTGCGTGAACACAGTCTAGGGAAACATAGTCACGTGTGAGCGAGCTGTCTAACGTAACGGTGTCACTATGTTTTCGAAACAGAAACAGCGGAGTGGGATCAAGAATGAATGTGCCAGAGGTCATGCAGCATGACAGTGTCATCAAGGTCTTCAAGTGGCATGCGGACAATCGGCATTGCCGTACCGAACAGTGGTACATTGGGTAAAAGCCTTCTAGGAAGGTTGGCAAACTGTGGCGGACATGCATAGGGCAGGTCGTCCTAGCGTCTCTGAAGAAGAAGTGCATGCTGTTGCCTCGTTAGTGGACAGTGATCGACGCCATACGATTCGTGAGCTCGTCCACGAAACCAGATTAGTGCATACTATGTTTCGCATTCTGAAGGAACGTCTGAGCATGCGGCAAATTGCTTCACCATGGGTTCCGCATGACTTGATGGAAATGCAGACATGGATGCGTTACGACGATGCTCAGCGCACTTATAGCGCTATGAGTGCGAAGGAGAGCCTTTCTTACGCCGTATCGTATCACTGGATGAGACACGGGCCACATCGTACGAGCCAAAACTGAAACGCCAATCCAACTAATGGCGCCATTATGGGTTGCCGCGAAAGTCGAAAGAGCGTCAGAGCCCCAGTATGGTGAAAGTTGTGGTGATTCTCGTGCACGACTGTGATGGTGTTATCCTAACGCATTACGTTCGTCCATGGCGGACCGTCGACGCATAGTATTACTGTTCGTTTTTGGAGCATCACCTGCGACCAGCTTTGCGAAAGAAGCAACGACACTTTGTGCGCAACCTACCCATCATTTTGCATGACAATGCGCGGGCGCATACAGAGCAAGCTGTGGCTGCTCTGTTCGGTCGATGGGACTGGGAAGTACTGTACCATCCACCATAATCCTCGGACTTAAGGACTTGTTACTTTGATTTGATTCCGAAGGTGAAGGAACCACTTCGAGGCATTCGCTTCAGAACTGTTCCAGAGATTCGACAGTCAGTGACCGCTCCATTCGCATCATCAATAAAACAGGCTCTGCTAACGGTGTACTACCCCTTCAACACCACTGGCAAGGGGTTCTACACAACGCTGGTGACTGCTTTGAATGACAGTAACAGGTGCAAACATGTAACTTTTTTGTATCGGTTTTGAATAAACAGTTGTCACTATTTAAGTTCCAACCCTCGTATTTACGCAATATCACTGCAGTAACACTTTATAACAGACTGCTTTATATGTTTATGTTAATTCTACTCAGCTGTCTATCAGTGTAAATAGGAGGATTGTAACATCAGCAATTTGCAAATTTCGGTCACATTGGCTTTGTTATGGTTGTAGTATCGCCATCTTTGTATACATACTTCCATGTGACGAATCTTTTTAGTGTGTGCATGCTGGCTTACATTAAATATACAGAAAAGTACATTAGACAGTTTTCGCTGCAGCAAGATGATGAGGAACATGCATTGGAACACAATGGCGCGGGTTCTTCATCGTAAGTGACATCTTCCCTTTAATAAAAATGTTCAGATGTGTGTGAAATCTTATGGGACTTAATTGCTGTCATCAGTCCCTAAGCTTACACGCTGCTTAACTTAATTTATCCTAAGGACAAACATACACATCCATGCCCGAGGGAGGACTCGAACCTCCGCCGGGACCAGCCGCACAGTTCACGACTGCAGCGCCCTAGACCGCTCGGCTAATCCCGTCCCTTTAATAATAACAATTTGTTTACATCACTTAAAATCGTTGTGAGGCAGAGTTACAGCTAAAAAGTCGTTGTCTCACATCTTGTTTGGGTTGTGCGGCACCACCACCCCAAGGAAATTTCGTCAGATGGGGAAAAACAAGAAAAAAAGTAATGTAAAACGTGAACGAGCCGGCTGAAGATGAACGTGTCGGTTCGAAACAGGTAATGGCGCTGTTTAAATGAATAAACAACGTTGTAAAAAGTGGGTGGTTGCTGTAATTTTTTGTGTAATAGTCAACCTATACGGTAGTAGCTGACATCAGACGGAGGAGATAGAGGTTATCTTCGAAAAACTGAGTTATAACTCACTTTCAATGCAACAAGTGTACCAGAGCAATTTATAGTGTGGATGATTGCTTACGAGTGCAGCGTTTTGCCGTGACGCCTGACGTCTCATGAAGAAGAGTAAGCGGAAGGTGGGTGATTTTATGACGGAGGCAGGCAGTGAGTGACCACGGTTCGTGTGGAGGCCCCGTGTCGCCCGGCGGAGCGTGGGAGCGGCCCACTTGGGCGGACCGCAGTCGCAGAAACGCGGCTGACCGCAGCCCGGCCCAGGGGCTGCGGTGCCGGAGCCGGTGCCGGGGTCGCCTTACACCGCGGCGCACGCAACCGCCTCGCGACACCAGGTGCCAGGGAGTTGCAGCTGCAGGTGACCTCAGCCGCCTTCACACTACTGAAAGTTCGTTCAGCGCAGGAAAGTGGAGGGGTTTAAGCATCCGTCTACTCGGTTGTCCTTCAAGGAGGAGCGCTAGTTCAGCTGGACTGAAGGGACAACCCAGAGGATATGTGTGTGAGGACGACGCGGCTAAGTTAGCTAGCTTCGTGATTCCATTTATGCTGTGATTTAACCGTGATAGACTTTAACCTATGGAGTTATTTGAAGGCGAGAGTGCACTCCGACCTGCTCAGAAGCTTGCAACAGCTAAAATATCGAGTACACGATGAAATTCCGAGAATTCCTCCAGGACTTACGAAAGATGAGTTAAAAGCTTCCAGTATTGTGAAGGCGCGAATTATCTTCGTTTGTCCGATGTACACTACTGGCCATTAAAATTGCGACACCAAGAAGAAATGCAGATGATAAACGGGTATTCACTGGACAAATATATTACACTTGAACTGATATGTGATTACGTTTACACATACATCCTGAGAAATGAATACCCAGAACAACCACCTCTGGCCGTAATAACGGCCTTCATACGCCTGGGCGTTGAGTCAAACAGAGCTTGGATGGCGTGTACAGGTACAGCTGCCCATGCAGCTTCAACACGATACTACAATTTATCAAACTAGTGACTGGCGTATTGTGACGAGCCAGTTGCTCGGCCACCATTGACCGGACGTTTTCAGTTGGTGAGAGATCTGGAGAATGTGCTGGTCAGGGCAGCAGTCGAACATTTTCTGTACCCAGAAAGGTCCGTACAGGACCTGAAACATGCGATCGTGCATTATCCTACTGAAATGTAGGGTTTCGCAGGGATCGAATGAAGGGTAGAGCCACGGGTCGTAACACCTCTGCAGTGTAACGTCCACTGTTCAAAGTGCCTTCAATGCTAACAAGAGGTGACCGAGACGTGTAACCATTGGCACCCCATATCATCACGCCGGGTAATAAGCAGGTATGGCGATGACGAATACACGCTCCCAATGTGCGTTCACCGCGGATGCGACCATCATGATGCTGTACAGAGAACCTGGATTCATCCGACAAAATGACGTTTTGCCATTCGTGCACCCAGGTTCGTCGTTGACTAGACCATCGCAGGCGCTCCCGCCTGTGATGCAGCCTCAAGGGTAACGGCAGCCATGGTCTCCGAGCTGGTAGCATGCTGCTGCAACGTCGTCAAACTGTTCGTGCACACGGTTGTTGACTCGCAAACGTCCCCATCTGTTGACTCAGGGATCGAGACGTGGCTGCACGAGCCGTTACAGCCATGCGGATAAGATGCCTGTCATCTCGACTGCTAGTGGTACGATGCCGTTGAGATCCAGCACGGCGTTCCGTATTCCATCATGAACCCACAGATTCCATATTCTGCTAACAGTAATTGGATCTCGACCAACGCGAGCAGTAATGTCGCGATACGATAAACCGCAATCGCGATAGGCTACAATCCGACCTTTATCAAAGTCGGAAACGTGATGGTACACATTTCTCCTCCTTACACGAGGCATCACAACAACGTTTTGCCAAGCAACGTCGGTCAACTGCTGTTTGTGTATGAGAAATGGGTTGGAAACTTTCCTCATGTCAGCACGTTGTAGGTGTCGCCACCGGCGCCAACTTTGTGTGAATGCTGTGAAAAGCTAATCATTTGCATATGACAGCACCCTCTTCCTGTCGGTTAAATTTCGAGTCTGTAGCACGTCATCTTCGTGGTGTAGCAAATTTTAATGGGCAGTAGAGTAGTACTCTGTTTCGCCATTAGCTTGCGTGTTATTCAAATTTGAATTCTCCCAAACATCGTGAAACAGCCTATATTTTACAGAGCGTGAAAGCCTCCGTCTTGCACGTTTAAGGATAAGCGGACGTGCAACGCTGCTTCCTATTCGTGGTTTCACTGGCTCCAACCTCTTGCCATAGACATTTACAACAGTAGCACGTGAACAGCCGATCTGTTTCACTGATTCCGAGATGCTCGTTTTTAGAGCCAGGGCGATAGCTATTTGGCCTTTGTGTAAGTCACTTACAACACACTTATGTCAGTCTATTTCCAATGATAAAATCTTCTCGGGTGAACAGTCACCTGAGTGCTGGCACCGTGTTGTCGCAACGTTTCAATGAGTTTCGTGCCCATCATCTTCAGGCGAAGGACGAAAGTCACTGAAACGTTGCGACAAGGCGATGCTAACACTCGGCTGGTCGCGCGAGAAGATTTTATCATTGAAATACGCCGAGGAAGTTGCACTCACACATGGAGTATTTATACTTCCACTTCTGCATAGATACTCTGCAACCCACCGTTAGGCGCGTGGTCAAAGATACCCTGTACCACTGCTAGTCCTTTCCTTCCCTGCTCCGCTGGCAAACAGAACGAGGGAAAAAACGACAATCTATATGCCTCCACATGAGCCCCAATTTCTGATATCTAATCTTCGTGGTCCTTACGCGCAAAATGTTGGCGACAACAGAATCGTTCGGCAGTCAGCTTCAAATTCCGGTTCTCTAAATTTCCTCAATAGTGTTTCTCTAAAAGAACGTAACCGTCCCTCTAGGCAGCCCATTTGAGTTCCAGAGGCATCTTCATAAAACTTACGTGATGTTCGAACCTACCGGTAGCAAATCTAACACCCGTCTCTGAATTGCCTCGATGTCTGCCTTCAATCCGACCTGGTACGTATCCCAAACACTAGAGCAGTACTCAAGAATAGGTCCTATATTCTGTCTCCTTTACATGCGAACCATTTTTTTCTAAAGTTCTCCCAATAAAACGATATCCACCACTCGCCTTCCCTACCACAGTTCTCACAAGCTCGTTCCATCTCATATCGCTTTGCAACGTTACGCCCAGATATTTAAACGACTTGGTTGTGTGAAGCAAGACGCTAGAAATACTGTATCCGAGCATTACAGGTTTGATCTTCCTACTCGTTCGCATTAACTTACATTTTTCCACATTTAGGGCTAGCTGCCATTCACCACACCAGCTGGAAATTTTGTCTGAGTCGTCTTGTGTCTTCCAACAGTCAGCAAACAACCGCACATAGTTGATCACCCCATTCGCCAAATCATTGATGTATATAGAGAACAACAGACTTCCTTGGGCATTCTTGACGACACCCTTGTCTCTGATGAACAATTGCCGTCGGGTGCAACACACTGGGTTGTATTTTTTAAGAAGTCTTCGAGCCACTTACTTATCTGTGAATTTGTCCCATGCGCTCGTACTTCGTTAAGAGCCTGCAATGGGGCGCCGTGGCAAATGCTTTCGGGAATCTAGAGATACGGAATCTGTCTGCGGCCTTTCAACCATAGTTCGTAGTATGTGGTGCGAGAAAAGGGTAAGCTGAGTTTCACATGAGCGATGCTTTCTTTCCACATTTACGGTCCGCATCGTCGCTAGAATGTATCACCATCATCTCTGCTCCACGTATCTACGTTCTATACATCGTCACGTGGCCGCAACGTTACCAGTCGGCACTCTATCTCTTGGTGAACAGTGGTCATAGAGTTTCGGGGTCAGACCTAGTTTCGTGTCTTGGAGCTCGATCACTCTTGATAAAGTATTCCTGATTTTCTGTTGTTGCTGCTGTCACGCGGGATTTAGACGCAGCGATAAACGGCAGCGATACTTTCACTTTTGCTCAGTTACTAATCAACATTCACTAGATTCACTGGTCACAGCTAGTTTTCGCTCTTGCGACCTTTTCCAGTTGAGTTACTGCAAGAGAATGCAGAGTAGCTGCGATTTACCTAAATGCAAAGACGGAGTTGAAACTAAAACCATCAGCACAGCGATCCAGAGACACTTGCTGCCCCTGGACCAGTGTCTGTTCACTGTCGATGTAGAGCGACTATGCAGTGGCCAACTGTCGGTGAGACGCACCGTGGCCGTGAGAGGAGCCTGAATTGCACCACCACAAGCCCAGAGGCCGGGCTGGTACACCTGCTTATAGGTTCGCCTTACCCTTCGTTTCGCGACGTAATTTTAGTTATTAACTCTTGCTTGCCTGCCTTTTACTTCTGTACCTGTCTCTGCTGATGGAAAAAATCAAAAGAATATTGATAGTCCTATTCACTATGGACACATGATTATATTCTGCACTGTTCCTTCAACTCAGCAGAAGTAACCCTCTGCAACAGCATTCTAGAAGCTACGTCAAGGCTGCACCATCCCAAAGAGCCTTGGGAAACAATCTTGCGTTACATTTCTTCAGCACTTATAATGATTACACAGATAAACGCTTCTCTGATATCATAACTGAATTTAACATTAGACGTCTTAAAATATGCAAACTATCTGCTGCTTCATGACTGTGCACGAGGATTCCAACGGTTTTGTGAGTAATAATTATGATTAACGTTTGTGGACTGCTCGGAAACTCACGTACCGTTGTTCTCTATAAATGAACAAGCGTGACGAATTTCGCGTTAATGGGAAGTGGGATATCATCTTTCTGCGATTAAAGTTGCCTCTGTTTGAAACCAGTCTTACTTTAGATTACGTTCTGTTGTTGTTCTGCTTGTCTGTCTGAGGTACTCCTTATGGGCTCCTTGCTGGGCCGAGTGTAATCGAGATCCACCTGGTGTCAACACAAATATAGTAACGAGACCTTCACACCGCACGCTGCTACAAGGAATTTCTGTACGAAATTTAACCCAAATTTATCTATCACTCTATAAAAAGGGTGCGTAAGCCCAAAACTATGTACCCACAAAGTGTTATCCAACTTAAACTCGTATTGTAATCTTTGGCTGAACGCAACCAAATCTGAATTGAACAGTAACTAGTCTGAATACAACTTGTCTTTGTATTAAATGTGAAAGCGAAGTGAAACAATTATCTGGCCATAATAGAAATTTCCACTTACCTCGCGTCTTGACAAAATTGTTGCAGATTTCTCGAAAGTACAACAGCAAACAAACAGGCAGCGGTTAAGCTAGGTTTCCGAACAGTATTCAAACTGTTGAGTACCACATGCTGCAGTGTGGTAACCTTCTTTAAATAGTGGGATGGGGATAATAAATATTCCTATGAAATTATATTCCTAGACAAAGGTTTTAGAATTAAATAAGTATCCAAAAAGACTGAGTAAAACTTCGCGCGATCTTGACACATAACGTTGGTCTGAACAATATTATGATTAACGAAATGAAGAATGATTTAAACAGGGTACAATGTTAACAGAGAATTTCTATAAAAACCAAACAACTTGGTCAGTTGATAAGTTAATGCGTGTCTCAGGGAAGAGGGGTGGTCTTCTTCTCAGCTCTGATGAATTAAGGGGGGGGGGGGGGGGTGCAGTTTTACCTCAAACTACTTCTCGTAAAAAAAAACATCATTCAGAATTTACATTCTTTTGTGCTTTCAATATGTACACCATATTCATCCTTGCTGTCTTTTACAATAAGTCTTTCTTCGTGTAACAGACACAATCGCAAGTCAACACAGCACTACTTAACACGTCCATCTCGTTCCACACTTCAACTAAGACTGTATCAGACTGCGCAGTGGCAAAGACTACGCCATAACAAGATCACAGATTGTTCAACAGTAACATGATGCTGTCTCTCTCTGACGTGCACATCGATAACATACAAAAATCAGCATGAAATGCCCATCTTACAGGGAGTATCCGTCGGTAGTCCGTCGACTTTAACTGAATGCAGCAGTGTTTGACAGACGCCAACTGTCGCACCTCCATCCATGGTCCCCAGGATATCGCGAGAGAAGAGAGCAATCTGACTTTCACATGAGCAGCCCTTTGTAATCACATACTGATCTGTGGACAGAAGCTTTTTCTCCTAAGGAAAAGCACTATACTGAAATGTAGAACGTACTCAACACTTCTACACCAAAGTGACGTTGAAGATGTTCCCTAACTTTGTTTGTAGGTTTATTCAAGATCTTTCTTCCCGTCCTATTTCTTTTTCATTATACTGAGACTGACGTCTCTCGTTTTTGGGGCGTGACGAATTTTTTCCATGAAGCATGTCGCGCAGAGCACACAGGTGCTCTGCAACCGTGATGTGTTACCACTTCCCTCTGGTCCATTCGTCTTATGATTCTCTTTCATCCTAATCAATTTTTTCATTACCTCTTCTGGTTACTAGATGTGTTATTAGATCTCACATATTCTGAAACGTTAGAGCAACCTAGATGATGTACGCTATGGTAATATTCTTACTAATGAGTAACTGAGATAACGTGATTATGTGCATTGTTTTTTTTAGTGTTTGCAAACACAGTTTTCCAGGTTTTCTCACGATTCGCTGTATTTGTTATGTTTCACACGTTTGCTGCTTTGGACGCGAGTTATCATTTTGCCTGTACACGACATTTTAACAACTTCTCTTGTTGTTATCAGGTGAGGCGCGCATATATTTCGTTGCTCGTTGTTTGGACTAGTGAGCGCTACACTAGCTGAGGCTATACGCTGCGCGCCTTCTTACCTATGCTTCCGCGCTCCGCTAAGCAGACAACAGAAATTGAAATACACAGAACGGCCATCGCAAAAACTTAAAAATGCTATAAGTAAGGAGAGTGCCATAAGACACTATCGTTTACCATCTACATTACTGGCCATTAAAAATGTTACACCGCGAAGATGACGTGCTACAGACGCGAAATACAACTGACAGGAAAAAGATGCTGTGATATGCAAATGATCAGTTTTCAGAGCATTCATACAAGGTTGGCGCCGGTGGCGACACCTACAACTTGCTGACATGAGGAAAATTTCCAACCGATTTCTCATACACAAACAGCAGTTGACCGGCTTTGCCTGGTGAAATGTTGTTGTGATACCTCGTGTAAGGAGGAGAAATGCGTACCATCACGTTTCCGAATTTGATAAAGGTCGCGTTGTAGCCCATCGCGATTGCGGTTTATCGTATCGCGACAACAGCTGCTCGCGTTGGTCGAGATCCAATGACTGTTAGCAGAATGAGGAATCGCTGGGTTCCGGAGGGTAATACGGGACGCCGTACTGCATCCCAACGGCCTCATATCAGTAGCAGTCGAGATGGCAGGCATTTTATCCGCATGGCTGTAACGGATCGTGTAGCCACGTCTCGATCCCTGAGTCAACAGATGGGGACGTTTGCAATACAACAACCATCTGCACGAACAGTTCGACGAGGTTTGCAGCAGCATGGACTATCAGATCGGAAACCATGGCTGCGGTTACCCTTGACTCTGCATCACAGACTGGAGCGCCTGCGATGGTGTACTCAACGAAGAACCGGGGTGCACGAATGGCAAAACGTTATTTTTTCGGATGAATCCAGGTTCTGTTTATAGCATCATGATGCTCGCATCCGTGTTTGGTGACATCGCGGTGAACACACATTGGAAGCGTGTATTCGTCATCGCCAGACTGGCGTATCACTAGGCGTGATGGTATGGGGTGCCATTGGTTACACGTCTCGGTCACCTCTTGTTCGCATTGACGGCACTTTGAACGGTGGACGTTACATTTCAGATGTGTTACGACCCCTGGCTCTACCCTTCATTCGATCCCTACGAAACCTTACATTTCAGCAGGATAATGCACGACTGCATGTTGCAGGTCCTGTACGGGCCTTTCTGGATACAGAAAATGTCCACTGCTGCCCTGGCCATCACATTCTCCAGATCTCTCACCAACTGAAAACGTCTGGTCAATGGTGGCCGAGCAACTGGCTCTTCACAATACGCCAGTCACTACTCTTGATGAACTGTGGTATCGTGTTGAAGCTGCATGGGCAGCTGTACCTGTACACGCCATCCAAGCTCTGGTTCATTCAGTGCCCAGGCGTATGAAGGCCGTTATTACCGCCAGAGGTGGTTGTTCTGGGTACTGATTTCTCAGGATCTATGCACCAAATTGCGTGAAAATGTAATCAGAAGTCAGTTCTAATATAATATATTTGTCCAATGAATACCCGTTTATCATCTGCATTTCTTCTTGGTGTACCAATTTTAATGGCCAGTAGTGTATGAGCAGAGAGAGAGAGAGAGAGAGAGAGAGAGTGAGAGAGCATTGAGATGTTACCCGACATGGCTTAAGAAAACTAAGCGCCGCTTTCCACACTTTACTTAAGGTACACCCTGTGTGCCTTTCAGTTAAACTACATGCCATTCTAATTCTAATTGCTTCCCTTGTTATGCTATCCCAGAAATTAATCGCTTGCACAACGATGTTGGAATGTTCGCACTCCATTTCTTGTTCTCAAATGAGGTAGTTTTCAGTGACACCTACTGTAGTTGCCTACTTAAATCGGGTGTGGCGCTTACGTTATTTACATCTTTGCTCAACACTTGTTATAAGTTGTCCATCATATATCGCTAGAGCAGCGCGCACGTCGTATTGTTCAGTTTGCCTGGAGACCAATCGGAGAAAGGGCGCCGGCCGCGGTGGTCTCGCGGTTCTAGGCGCGCAGTTCGGAACCGTGAGACTGCTACGATCACAGGTTCGAATCCTGCCTCGGGCATGGATGTGTGTGATGTCCTTAGGTTGGTTAGGTTTAAGTAGTTCTAAGTTCTAGGGGACTGATGACCACAGCAGTTGAGTCCCATAGTGCTCAGAGGCATTGGAGAAAGGGCACCGCCGACTTCATTTCCCATCCTTGAAACATTTCAAGCTTGAGCTCGGACTCTAAAGATCTTTCCGTCGACGGGACGTTAAACCCTGCTCTTCCTACCTTCCAACCACGGAGTGATGAAATCTTGACACCTTGTAACGTCGCATCTATTTACATGGCTGCAGAGTTTTGCAGTAAGTTTGATTCCGTTAGGTCAAGCTGTATTGGAGGCTGGCAATGAAGCCTCCAGCCCCGACCATTGTGTGGTCGGCTGCTGGCGTCATAATGCCATCTGTCGCAGCCCGCGGAACGTGAGAACTGCTCTGTGTGGGCGTACTAAGATCACTTATTCATATCGCCTAAGAAACTAAATAACTATGATCTGTTTGTTTTCAAATTTGGTATAGGAACTTTTATAATTCAGAAGAACAGTGTGTAAAATTTTCATGGGGATAACTTTAATAGTTTTCGAAGTATAAAAAACCTATTAAAAAGTACTTAACCGACACTTAGTAAATTTAGAGAGGAATAATGACGGTTTACGTTTCTTTGTTATTTAAAAACAATAACAGCAGTCAAGGTGCGCACAAGTTATTTTTAAGGAGTTTTAATTCCAAACTTGTAATAATTTTGCTTTCGTAATGGAAATAATAGTTTAAAAGTTGATATTTATATTTCGTGTTAGGGTAGGAGTAGATGTGAGTGAATGTGCGTGTGTATGAGGGGACCTACTCCAAACTTAAATTTTATAATGTATCACATCATACGTAAATAGCAAGTGTTATGTAACCAAGATGTCCTGAAAACGGTGAATCCCCCTAACTGGTGGATGACGTATGTCTAAGAGAGTTTGCTTTTGTAATACGGCAGCCAGAAAGGTAGTAAGAGGATACTTAGTTCTAAAGTATATTTCAAGCACAGATTTATTTTAATTTTCGTTTCGTTTGGTTTTGTGGAACATTTTGTGGATTTTTGCAATATGAAATGACGTAGATGCATCTGTGAATGCTGATTGGAATAAAGCGGTTTGGGAGCAAGAATTATCATGAAAGGTAAATCAGATAGGATGATCGTTTTGATCAACCAATGAGAGAAAAGTCTTTCCCGCGTAACTGAATGAGTTATATGCCCTGTGAGCGACGGCATTCAGGTTGTCGTGGAGTCGCTGTCGGAAGAGAAAAATTATCTGTAAGGTGAAGGAATGACGATTAAATCACGCTCGGTTTATATCGTCGTGTTAGCAGATGCAATTGCGGACATTTCGCTGAAGTTTTGAGAGGTTTTGGAATGTTGGTTGCAGAATAAACCGCGTGTGAAACTATCGGCCTTTGTGAATATTCTGCATGGCGTGTTCCGTATGCATGTACAGAACATTTTGGCGAGCATCTCCTTTCGAAGAATCCACTGAAAATGAGCGAATGTGAACTCGTTTTGTAACAGTGTATTGGCTGTGTGAATCTCGTAATATTTCGGGTTGCACTTAGCACATTTCTGGCTTTCTTACGTGTGATATAAGCTGCACTAACTAGTAGTAGATGTAGACTACTACCAACGTAAATGTGAGCTTGGTGACACCATAAATGAAAAGGACCGTAATAAAACATCAGTATCTACAAACAAACATTTTCAATGAACGGTGGAAGCACCCACTTTTACCCTTATTAATAGAGATTTAGAGGTTTATCTTGTTACTTGATTGCGCAGACTTTGTAATTGTAGGTATGGACGGTGGTTTTATTCGACGCTGCTTGTCTCATCGTCTACATAGTACCTACGAATGCACAGCAAAGAGTGGTGAATGGACGCTATACTGAGGTAAGTGGACATCAATAACTAAATCGCCCCGCCGCAACCTGACGAAAAAGTTTGCAGCCATACAGTGCAAAGACAAAGTGACAACTCGGGTGCAATCACCAAAAACGGCTAAACCATAAGTTTCCTTGATAGATGCTGAAGGATGACACTGTTTTCGTGTTACTCGTACGCATTAAATTTATCTACAGATCTGAGGGAAAATGTTATTTCTTCTACGAGAGCGTGTTGAAAATTAATGCCTTCGAATTTTTTATATGAAAACAACTAAAGATTTTTAAATAAAACAAACGTTATTATCATGTTACATCCTTATTCTTCATGTCCACATATTCATTACTCAAAATAATTACAATTGTGACGAATATCTTTCTCCCAACGAGAGACCAGTTCGTTAATACCGTCGGCGTAGAAAAGTTTGACTCCGTCAATAGTGGCACAACGCCACCTCTGCTTGCTCCGCTTCATCACTGTCAGTGTGAAATCCTCGAAGGTTTCCCTTAAGCTCTGGAAACAAATGAAAATCGGATGGGCCCAAGTCGGGACCGTGTGGAGCGTGATCCATGACAGTGAACCCAAGGCGTCGGATGGTACCAGACGTCACAGCCCTCGTACTGGGTCTGGCATTGTCATGCTGAAGCGGATAGTTTTCCAATTATGGTCTAGCTCTTCGAATTCGAAACTCGATTACAACACGTTGTTTCTCACGCACCGACGTAGTTAAGTTACACACTGCCATATTACACGCTGCAGTTCGGAACACTCTATCGGTAGAAGACTGCAAATGTGTGGACACGAAGAATAAAGCCGTAGAATGTTAATATTGTTTGTTTTATTGAAAAATCCTCAAGAGTTATCACACAAAAAATTCGGAGACATTACTTTTCAGCACTCTCTCGGACAGTGTAAGTCGTAATGGGAACAATTTGTTTCAGTTCTGGACAGAATCGAAGATCTTGCACTTAGCGTGAGTCACAATTTCTCGAAAACGTATCTAACGGATCTACAAGAGTGTGTAGTGCCCACCCCACTATCACGTCTCCTCCATCTTACTTCTAACCCTATCCATGTTAACAGGTAATTAAACTGAAAGCGCAAAAGAATTCTTCATTTTCATCCGTTTTTAGTGCAGCTTGTTAGAGGTGCTATCAATACACTGTGATGATGCTGTGGAGCAGATAGAAAACGTAGCCATTCTGTAATTTCCTCGGTGTCGAATAACTTTTCCACGTTGTTGCTACATCATTTGGCCTCATTATCCGTTTATTAAAGCGAGTGCAGATTTGTATCCGGTAATGATACATCTTGTTTCGCGGTAACGGCCTCCGTAGCTGCTGTTTCGCTCATAACAACGTTTATGCCGTTAATAGGGGTATCAGCTGTTGAACAGCGCGGATGTCGACGACGTGCGAGAGAGAGAGAGGGACAGATACGGCAGTTGAGCCACAGTGTCTGAGCATCAGAACACAGGCTTCTGTGGTGGCGTTCAACCGAAAATTCTCTGCTATTTGCTTTTATATCTGATAGGGCGTAATTGTAAGGACTTCCTGTTATTCATGCGCTAACTGCCGGACAATTTGTCTTAAGTTTTGTTGGGCCAAATTGATACGGCTGTTACCGGGATCTGTTACTGAACAAACATTTACTGGGAACAATTTAGCCAGTAATTGCTGTTATTCGTGATGGGGGAACTGCGGCCGATTTAACGACTGGAGCGATTGCCCTGTAAACACGGCTTCAGTGGAAGTAATTAAGTAATTTGGCAAAGCATGTGGCACACATCACGTTAAAGGTCGGGTCTATACGCTTTCCGACCGGGAAAATAATTGAACCTACGTACACGTGTACGTCGTTACGTCATCTACTTCGGCGTTTGGATAGCTAATGACATCGCTCAATAAAAATAATCTTCATTACATTTTGAAATTTCTGCACTAGCAATAAATGCAATACTAAGCACGTAAGGTCTATCTAGCAAATGAAGGGGACTGTAGAGGAGAAACAAACAAGAAAGTAGTCTGAGTTGTTGCTTTTTTTGTGTTTCGTTGAATCCAATAACAAGAACGCAAATCCAATTAAAAAAAGAACAGTTTACATAATAGACATTTATTTATCGCAATTAATTTTAAATTACTTATTTTTAGTGTATGGTGCCTTCGAAAATACAATGGATAACATGAACATACTAATTAATACTGTAATAACGGTTAGAAAATGCTTCCGCCAGCTCCTTCAAATATGATTTACAGAAACCGATGACAGCCGAGATTTACTGTTACCTTGCTTGGATTTTAAATTATGCTTCATGTTTCTATATAAAAAAAACTGATAATCAGGAAATTATGACAATAGCAAACAAATACCCTAACTATCAAGGCCCCTTTATGAACTATGATGATCTCTGCAGTAATAAGCTAGTTGTTGTAACATATTTGTAACTATTATTTTGTTGAAAATTAATAACATGTTCTCTGCGGATAGAGTGCTCCGAACTTAGATACGAGCGGGGGAGAGGGTCAATCAGTAATCAACGCTTTTTTTTCTTGGCCAGTTCCGGTTGAACTGGGTCCAACGTCGACAAGAAGTGTAGTACGATGCGGACATACAGGGTAGGGTGGCGTAAGGCCGACATATTGAACGGAGATTATATTGAAAAATCGGGTTTTGTAGCCAAAAGAGTAGGGGAATAATATGGTGCATTTTAATCACGAATTGAATCAACCTGCTCTCAGAAAAACAGTGTGTTCCGTCACTTATTGAACTCTCCTCGCAAAACACAATACATGGGATTTAACACTAAACAAACCTGACCACCCCATTGTCAATAACACATGTGGCAAAATCGATAAATTGATTATCGTAAGTTCTTCGGTGTTTATATTGATAATCACCCCAGCTGGAAGTGCCATGGAAGTCATGGTGACACCTGAGCTCTGTAGCTCTGACCTTGGTGGGTAACATTTAAATAGTTAATTTATTGTTCCTGTTATTAGTCACCAATGATTTATCGCATCATGTTGTGAGATAGCTTTTCACTGAGGAAAGAAGTGTTTCTTACATATGTATCATAAGGATAAAAAGTGGTGTCCACTCCAGAACTCTTGTAGAGAACTCTGTAAAAGAGGAACATACTGATGACAGATTGCATTGTTGTCAAAAATCAGTCTCGGAAACAGCAGTAACGTTCATGAATATAACACAACAAGGGGAAATTATTCATACTAATTATCTCTCAGGTCTAGTGTGGTGCAGAAATGAGTTAGATAGGTATTGCAAGCATCTTTAGCCATTGAACTGGAGATGTTAAGAATCTAATAGACAATAAAATTAAAATGAAACACAAATTGAAAGCACGTTTCGTCGACAACTACTTCCACTGCACGGAACGATTTCTTAAAATTAAATAAAATGTGTGTGTGTGTGTGTGTGTGTGTGTGTATGTATGTGTGTGTGTGTGTGTGTCTCAAAAGAGGCAGAGAAACAGAAGATAGATAGAAAGAGAGAGAGAAAAAGAGAAGAAAATTGAACAAAGTTAAGTATAAATCACTGTACATTAATAAGAAATAGCTTCACATATGTAAATAGTCATATTGCTGCCATATTTTTCACTGTGATAATGTACTGCCGGCCGCTGTGACCGAGCGGTTCTAGGCGCTTCAGTCCGGAAGCTGCTACGGTCGCAGGTTCGAATCCTGCCTCGGGCATGGATGTGTTTGATGTCCTTAGCTTACTTAGGTTACAGTAGTTCTAAGTCTAGGGGATTGATGACCTCAGATGTTAAGTCCCATAGTGCTTAGAGCCATTTGAACCATTTATGATAGTGTACTACACTTGTAAAACTAATTGGTTCTAGATCATAAAGAGAGTTTACGATTATTTTCCACGTTACATGATAACACCTGGCTAACTAACTAGCACACTCAACGAAACCACCTAAATTAGTTGCACTGATGGCAGAAGGGGAGATTACAATGGCGTGACACACAATTTTAATGACGGACACAGCGCTCCAAGCACACGTGGAGACAATCTCATTACAGGGAAGTAATTGTGTATTTAAGGTACATGGTTCTGTATTCCCATCATGGCCTGAAGTTTTTTCCACCTCGGAACATGTTTCATAAATAAAAAATTTTTCCCTTAAAACATGTTTATTAATTTTATCAAACAGCTACAATAGAAAAACAGACAATAGCAATATATTGTTTCCCACATAATGTCAGTAAGGCCCCGCAGTTCATATATAACGTTAGAATAATTTTTACAGATGATGAGGTGTCAGCTGTTCAGTCTTTTTTTTTGTTTAATGTGACCTGAGCTGAGATGATGTAAAAAGTGTTGTGTTACTGAAAGATCCCAACTGGGACATTTAATTAGCTTGCTTACTAGTATTGCACTACAACCATGCGATATAAGCGAGGTCTCATGGAACGTTTTAGCATACGATACAGTTGAGTCGCTACATGGCCATTCTCTGGTTAGGATTACTGAAATTACGAAGAGCGATACATTTTTCACCCACATGTGTGTTGCGGAAGGTAACCAGTGCCAATTCTGTCCAATAATTATTTTGTTACCTGATTATTTCTGAGAGTAAGATGTAATTAATTAAATCACTATCAAATTACTCTTTAATAAGTCGTTCTTCTATGGAGGAGTATCTGATGAGTGAATGCAACTTAGAAACCCTGTAGTCTAAGAACAGAAACAACTCTGTCTTCCTTATCTCAAAACAACAATGTGTGTCAAATAATTGGGCTAACAGTATTTAATAGCTTCTATTAGATTCTGAATAATGTTCGACAAAGAAGTTCTGATACCTTTCTCACTGATAATGAATTTCAAAGTTCGAGGACTGTTGATTCATTGATAACTAAATAGCATGCTGATGTGATCTCTTTAATGATATGTATTGAAAATGAGTTTGCGGTAAATACCGATTGATGTCATCAATAAAAGCTCACCAGATAGATTCTGACGCACCAGATACAGAGGAAAAGAAACCATTGGGACAACTAACAGTAGATATCACACAGACTTCACAATTATTCACCTTAACATGCAGTCAATAAACAATGGATTTCAATCAGTTTGGAGTTGAGCTTCAGACTTTGAACTACATGGTAGTTTATACCACTCACCACGGCTGTAGAGTCAAAGAATTCCAACATGTAATATTATCCGAAAAGGATGGGTTCACTATAGGACCTAATCAAAGGATGAAATATCATGCTTTTGTATCAGAAAAGGGACACAACTTACTAGATACATGACCTAGGCACATTTAGTGAAGGTGAACACTTTAAAAGAATTGTATAACTAAAGGACTTAACAGAAGCAAATAGTTATGCGGACACTTATTTTTAATAAACGAACAGAACTTCCAGACAACGTCTCAGTTTCAAAAGTTCACGCAGTATTGTGATATAAACATAAATATAACTGTCACATAGTGAAACTTGTAGTACCTTCACAGCTTTGTCATATCCCAATTGCTCAACAGTACCACACGGGTAAGTACGACTGCATCCGTGATCAACCTTGTGGCTAGATATATGGAAAGGAAAATCTGTGGCGTAGCTGCAAACACTTTGAAAGTTGAGACCTTTTGTATCAAATATTAAAAGGCATGGAAAATACTCTAAACTTTAAGCCTATGACGCCTTTTATCAAGACTCAACCGATGTCAACAATGTAAAAGTTTAGACACTGACGGTCTATAAGACGTCGTTCTATGACTGATTCCTTACTGCACAAAATGAGACCCCAGTTACAATCATAAAGGCTGGAGAGCGTGTACGTGGATGCTACGGTGGACGTAAGCTCCGTAAGACGATGGGTTTGTCTCTGTGCAGAAGATGAAACGCATCGCAACTGGCTGATGCAGCGCAGAGCAGCCGGCTGGCGCCTACAGCGAGTTCACACGACATCCGTGGCGACAGCTGGATAGCAACAGATGAATTGTGTGGCCAATTATCTCTTGGTAAAGTCAGTATAACCCCCCCGCCCATGAACTATGGATCTTGCCGTTGGTGGGGAGGCTTGCATGCCTCAGGGATACAGATGGCCGTACCGTAGGTGCAACCACAACGGAGGGGTATCTGTTGAGAGGCCAGACAAACGTGTGATTCCTGAAGAGGGGTAGGAGCCTTTTCAGTAGTTGCAAGGGCAACAGTCTGGATGATTGACTGATGTGGCCTTGTTACAATAACCAAAACGGCTTTGCTGTGCTGGTACTGCGAACGGCTGAAAACAAGGGGAAACTACGCCCGTAATTTTTCCCGAGGGCATGCAGCTTTACTGTATGATTAAATGATGATGGCGTCCTCTTGGGTAAAATATTCCGGAGGTAAAATAGTCCCCCATTCGGATCTCCGGGCGGGGACAACTTAAGAGGATGCCGTTATCGGGAGAAAGAAAACTGGCGTTCTACGGATCGGAGCGTGGAATGTCAGATCACTTAATCGGGCAGGTAGGTTAGAAAATTTAAAAAGGGAAATGGATATGTTAAAGTTAGATATCGTGGCAATTAGTGAAGTTCGGTGGCAGGAGGAACAAGACTTCTGGTCAGGTGACTACAGGGTTACAAACACAAAATCAAATAGGGGTAATGCAGGAGTAGGTTTAATAATGAATAGAAAAATAGGAATGCGGGTAAGCTACTACAAACAGCTTAGTGAACGCATTATTGTGGCCAAGATAGATAGGAAGCCCACACCTACTACAGTAGTACAAGTTTATATGCCAACTAGCTCTGCAGATGACGAAGAAATTGAAGAAATGTATGATGAAATAAAAGAAATTATTCAGATAGTCAAGGGAGATGAAAGTTTAATAGTCATGGGTGACTGGAATTCGGTGGTAGGAAAAGGGAGAGAAGGAAACGTGGATTAGGGCAAAGAAATGAAAGAGCAAGCCGCCTGATAGAATTTTGCACAGAGCGCAACTTAATCATAGCTAACACTTGGTACAAGAATCATCAAAGAAGGTTGTATACATAGAAGAAGCCTGGAGATGCTGACAGGTTTCAGATAGATTATATAATGGCAAGACAGAGATTTAGGAACCAGGTTTTAAATTGTAAGAGATTTCCAGGGGCAGATGTGGACTCTGACCAAAATTTATTGGTTATGAACTGTAGATTAAAACTGAAGAAACTGCGAAAAGGTAGGAATTTAAGGAGATGGGATCTGGATAAACTGACTATACCAGAGGTTGTACAGAGTTTCAGGGAGAGCATAAAGGAACAATTGACAAGAGTGGGGGAAAGAAGTACAGTAGAAGAAGAATGGGTAGCTCTGAGGGACGAAGTAGTGAAGGCAGCAGAGGATCAAGTAGGTAACAAGACGAGGACTGGTAAACATCCTTGGGTAACAGAAAAAATATTGAATTTAATTGAAGAAAGGAGAAAATATAAAAATGCAGTAAATGAAACAGGTAAAAAGGAATACAAACGTCTCAAAAATGAGATCGACAGGAAAAGCAAAATGGCTAAGCAGGGGTGGCTAGAGGACAAATCTAAGGATGCAGAGGCTTATCTCACTATGGGTAAGATAGATACTGCCTACAGGAAAATTAAAGAGACTTTTGGAGAAAAGAGAGCCACTTGTATGAATATCAAGAGCTCAGATGGAAACCCAGTCCTAAGCAAAGAAGGGAAAGCAGAAAGGTGGAAGGAGTATATACAGGGTCTATACGCGGCGATGTACTTGAGGAGAATATTATGGAAATGGAAGAGGATGTAGATGAAGATGAAATGGGAGTTACGATACTGTGTGAAGAGTTTGACGGAGCACTGAAAGACCTAAGTCGAAACAAGGCCCCAGGAGTAGACAACATTCCATTAGAACTAATGACGACCTTGGGAGAGCCAGTCCTGACAAAACTCTACCATCTGGTGAGCAAGATGTATGAGACAGGTGAAATACCCTCAGACTTCAAGAAGAATATAATAATTCCAATCCCAAAGAAAGCAGGTGTTGCCAGATGTGAAAATTACGGAAAAATCAGTTTAATAAGTCTCAGCTGCAAAATACTAACGCGAATTCTTGACAGACGAATGGAAAAACTGGTGGAAGCCGACCTCGGGGAAGATCAGTTTCGATTCCGTAGAAATGTTGGAACTCGTGAGGCAATACTGAACTTACGATTTATCTTAGAATAAAGATTAAGGAAAGGCAAACCTACGTTCTAAGCATCTGTAGACTTAGAGAAAGCTTTTGACAATGTTGACTGGAATACTCTCTTTCAAATTCTAAAGGTGGCTGGGGTAGCATACAGGGAGCGAAAGGCTATTTACAATTTGTATAAAAACCAGATGGCAGTTGTAAGAGTCGAGGGACATGAAAGGGAAGCAGAGTTGGGAAGGGAGTGAGATAGGGTTGTAGCCTCTCCCGATGTTATTCGATCTGTATATTGAGCATGCAGTAAAGAAAACGAAAGAAAAATTCGGAGTACGTATTAAAATCCATGGAGAAGAAATAAAAACTTTGAGGTTCGTCGATGACATTGTAATTCTATCAGAGACAGCAAAGGACTTGGAAGAGCTGTTGAACGGAATGGACAGTGTCTTGAAAGGAGGATATAAGATGAACATCAACAAAAGCAAAACGAGGATAACGGAATGTAGTTGAATTAAGTCGGGTGATGCTGAGGGAATTAGGTTAGGAAATGAGACACTTAAAGTAGTAAAAGGGTTTTGCTATTTGGGGAGCAAAATAACTGATGAGGGTCGAAGTAGAGAAGATATAAAATGGAGACTGGCAATGGCAAGGAAAGCGTTTCTGAAGAAGAGGAATTTGTTAACGTCGAGTATAGATTTAAGTGTCAGGAAGTCGTTTCTAAAAGTATTTGTATGGAGTGTAGCCATGTATGGAAGTGAAACATGGACGATAAATAGCTTAGACAAGAAGAGAATAGAAGCTTTTGAAATGTGGTGCTACAGAAGAATGCTGAAGATTAGATGGGTAGATCACATAACTAATGATGAAGTATTGAATAGGATTGGGGAGAAGAGGAGTTTGTGGCACAACTTGACAAAAAGAAGGGACTGGTTAGTAGGACATGTTCTGAAGCATCAAGGGATCACAAATTTATCAATGGAGGGCAGGGTGGAGGGCAAAAATCGTAGAGGGAGACCAAGAGATGAATACACTAAACAGATTCAGAAGGATGCAGGTTGCAGTTACGTACTGGGAGATGAAGAAGCTTGCACAGGATAGGGTAGCATGGAGAGCTGCATCAAATCAGTCTCAAGACTGATGACCACAACACCAACAACAAAGTTAGTATATTAATGATATGACAGTGTATTAATAAGCTGGCAGATAATTTTAACAGTATATCACACTTTTCGTAGACGACGCAGTCATCTGTAACGATATGGTTTTTGATATAAACTGCACAAATATTCAGTCAGAACTTGATAAGATTTGAAGATCGTACAAGAATTCGCAATTTGTTCCATAAAGTTTCGATCGTGCAGCCGCATAATGTTCACTTCTTCTTCTAGTATTTCGTCTGTATACCGTCTAGTCATCTCCAGAGTGAGCCGAGGTGAAAGTGATTTTTCGAACCTCCACCAAAGACAGCAACACTCCTGGGTTCCGTTAAAGATGCTTCAGTGCTTCGGACGCCTGGAGTTTACAAGATCCCCTGTAAGTGTGGCCATTCATACATCGGACAGACGACACGTACAGTTCATGAAAGATGCACAGAGCACCGTAGGTGCACCTCACAACCCAATAAAACTGCGGTGGCAGTGCACTGTATAGACACTGGACACTCTATGGTGAACGACAACATCGAAACAATTTCAACTTTCTGGGACTCAGTAGTCAAAGTGGCAATTGAAATTCGGTCGGCGACGAATGTAATTAAAAGATATAGCGGCTTCAGCTCGGGAAAATCATGGAATCCGGCACTTTCTGTAATAAACTCACAAAGACGTCACGGCAGTGCAGCTCGCAGTGATAGATCTATATCACCGTGTGGATGGAGCGCGTAGCTCTAGATCTAGTTTCATGCATATGTTATACCTCTTCACCGCCGATCAACGTCTCTGGCGCCTTGTGTACCTGTGGCAGCCTGCGCAGTGGTGCAGTCCGCGGATTTAAATGAACGGAGCAAGTGCTGGAGCGTCAGTAACCTCGGATCACTCTGAAGATGGCTGGACGGTACACAGTCGAAAGATAAGAAGTGAAATTCACACGGCTACAAGCCCGAAACTATTGCGCCTTGAAAATATGAAAATGCATATTCGCAATTTGCTTTAACTTCCAAGATTAAGAAATGTAATACTTTGCACTTCACGAAACACAAAAAGAGCTTGCTATTCTATGAATGCAATTTCAATTACTAACAACTGGATTAGACACTTCATATGAATACCTGGTTCTAATAACTGATGCGGCAATGAAATGGAATGGACGCAGAGCCAGTCGTATATATAGCGATTGGCAGACTTCGGTTCACTGTTAGGCTGCTGTTACATTTCAATCAATATACAAAAGAGATTGTCTGAGAAACATTCAAGTGTGTGACACCCATATAAGACAGGGCTAAAAAGAGATATTGAACGTACACAAAGAACGACTTCACGAATGGCCACCTGTTTCTTCAATCCGAATGTCATGTAATGCTGAAACAACTGAAGTGGCAAACACTTGAAGATAGACGCTAAGTTTCATGTAAATCCTGCTTATCAAGTGTGAAGAACTAGCTTTAAATGTTGAATCTAGGAATATGCGGCAGTGCCCTACATATCGCTGTAGCAATCGCTAGGACTTGATTAGACTATTTACAATGCGCAAAGAGGCTTTTAAGCAGTCATTATATACGTTGAGGGAACGGTTAGAAGGCATTCACTTCAAAGTGGTTTGCAGACTATATATGTAGTTGTCACTAATGCACACTAGTGGAATAGCGCTTCCTTAAGGTGGAAGAAATTTTCGTTCCCAGACATTGGTAGATGAGGACATGCGGATGACGGTTCATAATTCCTGCGTCTCAAACAGTGCCAAAGACCTGCGTAAAATATAAGTATTATTTACTATCCCAGACTGACACAACGTCCGAGATTTCAAGGCTCTATTTTCATGAAATTACAAGCCTTGTAGTCAATGTGCGGGAGTAACCCCTCTCTTACACTCGATGTAAGAATATCTTACGGAGCGTGCTGCACTGTTAGCGAAATCCATCACTTCAGCATTATGAAATATAGACTACATGACACTTGGGAAGTCCACACGACAACATTCAGAGTGTGTAAATAGTGCCCGTCCAGCTCGCGGAGGGCATCAACCACTGATGAGTGGGCAACGACCACTGGTGGAGCCATCATGGTAGTTAAGCATCATTCGACGTAGCTGCTTGCCGTACAGTCCTGCATCTAGCACAGCTAGTCCCATGTACCACCCATACACCATGTGTCCGTGAAACATGGCTGTATCGCCAGACTGACTCAGAGGTCAGTTATCCACCATGTAAGACTGCTCTTTTCCGGACTAATTTGTGGTATTTACTGCTGTAGCTGGGAACCTGACAGCACACTTCTGTGAAAGCCTTATGAGTTTGACGCCCATCCGTGCTGCTGGGAGTGACTCTGGAGCATTTCTGTACTTTAACCAAGTATAGTAAATACTCATGCTTGTAACATAAGCCTTGCTACATATGCTGAACTTTAAGGATAAGAATGTTGGAACAGTTACCCTGACAAGGCTTCACAGGCTAAATACCAGCACTCCAGGGCAAACCTATTGTTCTCCTTTGCTTGACAGGTACTTAACCTACTGTTCTCCTTTGATTGACAGGTACTCGAACTATTGTTCAGCTTAAAAGATCCTTCCTTCAAATTGACAGGCACTTATTGTTTCCCCACCCCCTCCCCCAACCGCCCCTTCCCTTGCTGCTACAGGTACACTTTCAGGTTTGAGGTATTGGAATAGGCCCCTCTCACTCTTATCAATTTGACTGCATACTTAATTAAATTGATCAATTAATTAACCTCTCCACCTCTGCTAAACTCCACTCTCTTCCCACCCTCCCTCCCGGAAACTGGCGGGAAAAACACCTAGTTGATTTGTCATTTGGAGGAAAAGCGACTGCTGTGTATGGAACACTGTTCAAACAATTTAGACAAAGTATGGAATATTGTTTACTTCAACAATTTAGAGGATTCGAGGCAGTATGTGGAATAATGGGAATTGGTAGAGAGGAAGGATCTCATAACAGGAAATTCAAGGGTATATTGTTTATTTATAAAAAATTACGTTTGTGGGGGTTGGATTTCTCTTGCTCATCATTCTCTGCTGTTTCGGAACATGTAGGTCTTGCAAGAAACAATTACATGGGGCAAACATATCGCATAACTTAATGTTCGGCACTGTACTCTGGGTGTCTTAACCTAATGTTTGGACGTTTGTCGACACTTTATCTAATGACCTCTTAAGTGGTTTTCCATGTCAAACACATTTCCTTGAACTATTGTACCCCCTTTGATACCAAATTAAGTAATTAGTTATATCCTCTCACCATTTTCTGCTACACTTTTCGAATTTCACATGCTTTTGAACGCCATTTCTGGCGCATTCTTCTTCTTTGCCACCCACCCCTTTTAAACTATTGTACTGCATTTTACATAAAAATTATGCAAATTAGCGTAGTGTTCAACCTGCTGTGTTGCTCCACGTCACCCACTCATGCACACACTCCCATTGAATATTGTACTGCTAACACCACGTCGATATAAAAACGTTATGCAAATTAATGAAAACGATATTCTTCACATATATGGGGTAGCTTTTTCTAAATTCATAGCATCCTGTTGGTCAGTGATATCGATATAATATAGTTTAAACAAAAGATGACAAATAAAAAACACATCCCGTCACCCAGTGCCCAATGGTGACTTAACTGACTCAGCACAGGAGGCTACCGCACCCCCCCCCCCCCCCCACCCTCCACCCAAGATGCATCGACAGCCCCTCACAAAGTGGCGTGGCCGTGAGCCACCAAGCCACGCACAGGTGCCCATTCCGATCCCTCAAGCATGAGGTGGCGGCATCCATTTCATACTTGACACCCGAAAAATTCATCTCAAAATACATGATCACCTAGGCACCATAGCTGAAACAAGCATGAGGTGGCGGCATCCATTTCATACTTGACACCCGAAAAATTCATCTCAAAATACATGATCACCTAGGCACCATAGCTGATGCGACCGGACCGAGCGAAGGCCCATTTGCAGAGAGCTGACACTCCAAAGGGCCGCGTGTGTCGACACCGCTGCGAGCCAGATCCGGACGTAAGCCAGCATGAGTCATCACTGTCACACTGCTGCTGATGGCCTGTCCATGTCACCTATACAGTTAACACTCTTCAAGTGTTATACTGACATCACATGTCTATCTAAATAAGAAGTCATCCTCCGGTCCGCACGCATGTCTGTTCACCACAGCTGGTGTGATCCGTCTCTCTACTTTCGGCCCAGTGAATACCTAATTACTGAGTGACTCACCTTCGCAGACACTGCAAAAATCCATTCCCGAATAGCACAGGCTGCTTTCTCCCTGGCGAATCTAACACGATGTGTGGTGTGTGACCGGCTGGAGTGGCCTAGCGGTTCTAGGTGCTTCAGTCTGGAACCGCGCGACCGCTATGGTCGCAGGTTCGAATCCTGCCTCGGGCATGGATGTGTGTGATGTCCTGAGGTTAGTTAGGTTTAAGTAGTTCTAAGTTCTAGGGGACTGATGAGCTCCGCTGTTAAGTCCCATAGTGCTCAGAGGCATTTGAACCATTCTTTTTGTGACGTGTGGCTGATGTATCGCTGTGCATAGGTACATACCATTTCAAGCACATGTAGCAACGTCCTCAGTGTTATACTGAAGCAACATGGCTATCTAAAATAAGAACCAAGTCGAAGTCTTGGAAATTGTGTAGTGTCCCATAAACTCTTAATGTCCGCTTTTGTAGGAGCTTTCGTGATGTCTTGGCTTAAATGCACGGAAATTCTTGCCCTAACAGAACCTGTTTACGAAAACAGTGCAGAATAACATCGAATGCATTCTTCCTCGCTATCCTAATGTGGCACCCCATCCATCACGTGTTAACCTTCCTGCTGTCAACAAATGCAAACGTTCTCACTGCTATGTAGACTCCTATATCCCAGCACAAAGCGTGTCTTGTGAATGGGTTGTGCATTATGAGTGGCTCTTATCGAATTTACCTGCCGAATTACTGATGCCACCGGTGTGAAAGCACTTTCCACCTTTTTCTTTTCTTCCAGCAGACGATACTTTCAGTGGCAAAAAAACTAGTTTACACAGATTACCATATTGCACCTACAATTAAACCTTGAAGTGTGCTACTACATGTCGTCAAATACTGAAAAACTGTTACCCAATTACACTGCTCTCCCATTGAGGACAAGAGTTTGAATATTAGAGCTCGAAACCGACCTATAACCCAGCAATATATCACCGCATACTGTGTCAGTGTAGTAAACATACATTTCGTATCTTGCGCCATACAAAATTAGACCTTTTACGTCATTCTTGCATTTACCACGAAGGCAGACAGCGCCGTATACACTCCTCGCAGAACTAGATGTTTCCCTGCGAGGTCGGCGGTCGTCGACCCCTGACGCTTGACCACACCACCCTCAGCGGACCGATGTCACTCTCACAACTGTTCTACAAATTCGGGCTCGTTTCCCCTCAGCAGAAACGCATTAATGATTCTCATTCAAACCTGTTTCCCATAATGTTATACAATTTTCGTGGTACTTCTCGATGTCAAGCATGCAGCAGTATCCTACCACTCGCTCGCGCAACGTAATTCCGAAGATATAGACTGGAAAATATTTCTCTACAAACCCCAAACTTCAGCCAGGCGGAGCGTGCTCTAGACCACTGAGTAACTAGAAACTTATCCCATCTACGAAGCCCTTTACATGAAAAAAACTCGACAAAAGAAATGTAGAGTAAACTGATATTTCCACCGCTAATACTGATGCGGGTGATGTAACAGATTCCAAATTATCCCTATGATTTTAAAAGTCAAATAATGTATTTCTCATGTCTAGAGAACCAGCAAAATTGTCTTCCACCTGTTAGATGCATTCACCATAATCGATGTTCTGTCAACTAAATAAAAACACGAAATGTGAAGAAGCAGTCAATCAAACAGTTTACATGGGTGGGAATAATGGCCCAACGCAAACACACATTCATATTGAATCTTTTCAAATTTTCACGCAATCACGAAATCTGTCCAACACATACTAAGTATTAGTTCGCTATTCAGCCGTATGGAGGACCACACGGATAAGTCAGCTACATTCCTACACTCCAACAGGCCTTTCCATTCGGACAGCTCCTACCGTTAACGGGAAACGTGAATCATTGCCGTCACCAGCCCTGCATGCCAAGCATGCATAGGCAGTATCATTCTAGAAAACAGGTCATATATATATATTTCATCACCGCACTTACAATTAAATGTTATGATGGTGGTCTCAGTTTAACGACATTCGACAGTAAGCTAGTTATCGGAAATACACCCTGATGATGACTGTGGCTCTGGAAATGAAAGTACCATTCCTATGACCTGACATACTCTTCCCTTTGCTATCATAGTATTCCATGTCAAATCCATACCTTCCTTTGGACATGTCTGAACACGAACACATACTTTATAAGCCTGATACTCAAGGCGAACATATCACGCCCCCCCCCCCCCCCAACACTAAGTATAATACTTCGTCAATAACTGATTGTGGCCGATACGAAACAACACTGATAGAAAATTCTTGCGAGTGCTACCATTGTGTCTTAGAAAGAGAGGTTTAATCATCTTACAAATCGCCAGATGTTAAAAATATCCGATCCCAACAACTACTGTATGTTACTATCACAAGTGGTCTTGGTTCTACATGTGCAAACAAATGGATGTTAAAAGCTATATCGGCTTATAAATCCACGTGTGGCATTACCTTTGAATCACATGGTTTTTCCAGGCAAATACTGGGATGGTGATCTTAGGGGTGTATATTATCAGACCAGCAGTCTGGTTACACGAAGCCCACGATGCAACCTCGTCATAAAATCACTGAATTTTGAAAGTGATTTGGCTAAGGAGCATAGTATGAAACCGGTATTTGCGAACCACTCACGCCACTGTCACTAGATATTTCTCCAGTATTTCTAACGCATTCTATATCGATGCAATGTCAGAGGGTCGGTGATATATCCACTGAGCTATAGGCAATGGTTGATTGAGAAGGATTACAAACAGTAGATGGTGTCATTATTGAGGTCGTAAGAAATGTAAACTAGCTTTTAAAATCTCTAAACACACGCTTTCTGTCCGGGATTTGGAATCGAGTCCCTCCATTCAAGCACATACCTGCGTTGTATCCTATGGAGAAGTCTTTTAATGATTGCAGCCTCCACTGAATCATATTTCTGGCATTCTCATATCTCGAAACGAGTCACATTTCTCGAACCTGTCTGCTACAGTAAATTTCCAGCCTCGTTTTAGGTAGTTCCCATGTATCATGCAACAGCCCTCTCAGACTCTGCCCTACTAGCCCTGCAGCTTTGTGTATGTGATCGTTCAATGTAAGCCTGAATTGAGTAGAAGTCAGAGGAAACAATATCTATCACCTTCTGCATACTGTATAGAAACAGGCTAAGTTGCTAGAGGACTGTGTTTTGACCATTGGATTTCTTAATTCTGTTGATTTAATGTCAGATCTATCCACGCGATCATGACATAATCTCTTGTTCTGTGTTCTAAAATTGCTTGTAAATGCAACACAGAAGCCAACATCTAGTCCAAATGCACTTATCACGTTGTGTCGAGTCACCTCCACATTTGGAAAGCGATTGCTCTGTTTTCTGTATGTCTGTGTATACACATGTATCGCAGATGGCTCCCAGGAGCTGTAGTAGACCCAAGATAGCATTTGAGTGTGGATGTGCTGCGCACTATATATATATATATATCCGGACCGATGTTCGGAGGTGGATCCATCACACGTCACATCTGGGATAGGGCTCGCAGGTGGACCAGTCATGCGCTAGATACGAAAACGTATTCAATATTCGAAGTTTGGTCCCCCAGAGGTGGGACTGAGTCCTGTATACAGTGCAGTCTGTCTTCATGGTATATGTATGAATGATGTAAAAGTGTTGATTCTGTATGGCGCAGGATACAAATTGTATGTTTACTACATCAACATGGTATGCGGTGATATATTGCTGCGTTCTAGTCGGTTTCGCGCTCTAATGTTCAAGCTCCCGTTCTCAGTGGGAGAACAGGGTAACTGAGTAAGAGTTTTTCAGTATTTGACGATATGTAGTGGCACTGTGCAAGCTTTAATTGTCAGTGCAATATGTCGATCTGTGTAAAATAGGTTTGTTACCACTGAAAGCCTCATGTGCAGAAAGAAAAAAAAAGGCAGACAGTGCTTCCACACCTGTGGCATCAGTAATTCGGCGGGTAAATTCGGTAAGAGACAATCATAATGCACAATTCATTCACAGGACATCCTTTGTGCTGGGATACAGGAGTCTCTACATAGTGGTGAGAACATTTACATATGTTGAAAGCAGGAAGAGTAACTCATAATGCACGGGGTGCCACATTAGGATCACGAGGAAGTATGCATTCGACATTATTATGCGCTATTCGTTAACAGGTCCTGTTAGGGCAAGAATTTCCGTGCATACAAGCAAGGGCATCACGAAATCTCCTACAAAGGCGCACATTAAGTATTTCTGGGATAGTATTCAATTTCTGAGAGTTCACCTTGGTTCTTATTTTAGATAGCCATGTTACTTCAGTATAACACTGAAGATGTTGATACATTTGCTTGCGATTGTATGTACCTATGGACCTTGCCGCTGGTGGGGAGGCTTGCGTGCCTCAGCGATACAGATAGCCGTACCGTAGGTGCAACCACAACGGAGGGGTATCTGTTGAGAGGCCAGACAAACGTGTTGTTCCTGAAGAGGGGCAGCAGCCTTTTCAGTAGTTGCAGGGGCAACAGTCTGGATGATTGACTGATCTGGCCTTGTAACAATAACCAAAACAGCCTTGCTGTGCTGGTACTGCGGACGGCTGAAAGCAAGGGGAAACTACAGCCGTAATTTTTCCCGAGGGCATGCAGCTTTACTGTATGATTAAATGATGATGGCATCCTCTTGGATAAAATATTCCGGAGGTAAAATAGTCCCTCATTCGGATTTCCGGGCGGGGACTACTCAAGAGGATGTCGTTATCAGGAGAAAGAAAACTGGCGTTCTACGGGTCGGAGCGTGGAATGTCAGATCACTTAATCGGGCAGGTAGGTTAGAAAATTTAAAAAGGGAAATGGATAGGTTAAAGTTAGATATAGTGGGAATTAGTGAAGTTCGGTGGCAAGAGGAACAAGACTTCTGGTCAGGTGACTACAGGGTTATAAACACAAAATCAAATAGGGGTAATGCAGGAGTAGGTTTAATAATGAATAGGAAAATAGGAATGCGGGTAAGCTACTACAAACAGCATAGTGAACGCATTATTGTGGCCAAGATAGATACGAAGCCCACACCTACTACAGTAGTACAAGTTTATATGCCAACTAGCTCTACAGATGACGAAGAAATTGAAGAAATGTATGATGATATAAAAGAAATTATTCAGATAGTGAAGGGTGACGAAAATTTAATAGTCATGGGTGACTGGAATTCGGTAGTAGGAAAAGGGAGAGAAGGAAACGTAGTAGGTCAATATGGACTGGGGCAAAGAAATGAAAGAGGAAGCCGCCTGGTAGAATTTTGCACAGAGCACAACTTAATCATAGGTAACACTTGGTTCAAGAATCATAAAAGAAGGCTGTATACATGGAAGAAGCCTGGAGATACTGACAGGTTTCAGATAGATTATATAATGCTACGACATAGATTTAGGAACCAGGTTTTAAATTGTAAGACATTTCGAGGGGCAGATGTGGACTCTGACCACAATCTATTGGTTATGACCTGTAGAGTAAAACTGAAGAAACTGCAAAAAGGTGGGAATTTAAGGAGATGGCACCTGGATAAACTAAAAGAACCTTAGGTTGTACGGAGTTTCAAGGAGAGCATAAGGGAGCAATTGACAGGAATGGGGGAAAGATATACAATAGAAGAAGAATGGGTAGCTTTGAGGGATGAAGTAGTGAAGGCAGCAGAGGATCAAGTAGGTAAAAAGACTAGGGCTAGTAGAAATCCTTGGGTAACAGAAGAAATATTGAATTTAATTGATGAAAGGAAAAAATATAAAAATGCAGTAAATGAAGCAGGCAAAAAGGAATACAAACGTCTCAAAAATGAGATCGACAGGAAGTGCTAAATGGCTAAGCAGGGATGGCTAGAGGACAAATGTAAGGATGTAGAGGCTTATCTCACTAGAGGTAAGATAGATACCGCCTACAGGAAAATTAAAGGGACCTTTGGAGAAAAGAGGACCACTTGTATGAATATTAAGAGCTCAGATGGAAACCCAGTTCTAACCAAAGAAGGGAAAGCAGAAAGGTGGAAGGAGTATATAGAGGGTCTATACAAGGGCGATGTACTTGAGGACAATATTATGGAAATGGAAGAGGATGTAGATGAAGATGAAATGCGAGATACGATACTGCGTGAAGAGTTTGACAGTGCACTGAAAGACCTGAGTCGAAACAAGGCCCCCGGAGTCGACAACATTCCATTGGAACTACTGACGGCCTTGGGAGAGCCAGTCCTGACAAAACTCTACCATCTGGTGAGCAAGATGTATGAGACAGGCGAAATACCCTCAAACTTCAGGAAGAATGTAATAATTCCAATCCCAAAGAAAGCAGGTGTTGACAGATGTGAAAATTACCGAACTATCAGTTTAATAAGTCAGAGCTGTGAAATACTAACGCGAGTTCTTTACAGACGAATGGAAAAACTGGTAGAAGCCGACCTCGGGGAAGATCAGTTTGGATTCCGTAGAAATGTTGGAACACGTGAGGCAATACTGACCCTACGGCTTATCTTAGAAGCTAGATTAAGAAAAGGCAAACCTACGTTTCTAGCATTTGTAGACTTAGAGAAAGCTTTTGACAATGTTGACTGGAATACTCTCTTTCAAATTCTGAAGGTGGCAGGGGTAAAATACAGGGAGCAAAAGGCTATTTACAATTTGTACAGCAACCAGATGGCAGTTATAAGAGTCGAGGGACATGAAAGGGAAGCAGTGGTGGGGAAGGGAGTAAGACAGGATTGTAGCCTATCCCCGATGTTATTCAATCTGTGTATTGAGCAAGCAGTAAAGGAAACAAAAGAAAAATTCGGAGTAGGTATTAAAATCCATGGAGAAGAAATAAAAGCTTTGAGGTTCGCCGATGACATCGTAATTCTGTCAGAGACAGCAAAGGACTTGGAAGAGCAGTTGAACGGAATGGATAGTGTCTTGAAAGGAGGATATAAGATGACTATCAACAAAAGCAAAACGAGGATAATGGAATGTAGTCGAATTAAGTCGGGTGATGCTGAGGGAATTAGATTAGGAAGTGAGACACTTAAAGTAGTAAAGGAGTTTTGCTATTTGGGGAGCAAAATAACTGATGATGGTCGAAGTAGAGAGGATATAAAATGTAGACTGGCAATGGCAAGAAAAGCGTTTCTGAAGAAGAGAAATTTGTTAACATCGAGTATAGATTTAAGTGTCAGGAAGTCATTTCTGAAAGTATTTGTTTGGAGTGTAGCCATGTATGGAAGTGAATCATGGACGATAAATAGTTTGGACAAGAAGAGAATAGAAGCTTTCGAAATGTGGTGCTACAGAAGAATGCTGTAGATTAGATGGGCAGATCACATAACTAATGAGGAAGTATTGAATCGGATTGGGGAGAAGAGAAGTTTGTGGCACAACTTGACCAGAAGAAGGGATCGGTTGGTAGGACATGTTCTGAGGCATCAAGGGATCACCAATTTAGTATTGGAGGGCAGCGTGGAGGGTAAAAAGCATAGAGGGAGACCAAGAGATGACTACACTAAGCAGATTCAGAAGGACGTAGGTTGCAGTAGGTATTGGGAGATGAAGAAGCTTGCACAGGATAGAGTAGCATGGAGAGCTGCATCAAACCAGTTTCAGGACTGAAGACCACAACAACAACAACATGTGCAGCGATGCTTTAGCCACACGTCACACATGTCCTGTTAGAATCGCTAGGGAGAAGGCAGGCTGTGCTATTCTGGAACAGATTTCTACAGTGTCTGCGAGGGTGAGTCGCTCGGCAGGTAGGTCTTCGCTCGACCACAAGAGAGAGAGGGATCACACCAGCTGCGGTGAACACGTGCGCACGCGGACCCGAGGATGTCTTGACATTTATTCAGATAGAAATGTGATGTCAGTATAACACTCAAAGAACTTTAACTATATACATGATTTTGACATGCTGTCGGCAGCAGTGTGAGAGTGATGACTCGCGCAGGCTTACATCCGGCGGTGTCTCGCTGTGGTGTTCACATGTGCACGCTTTTGGAGCAACTGCGCTCTGCAAATAGGTCTTCACTCCTGTTCAGTTGCGTCAGCAACAATACCTGTTTATCACATACTTCGGGAGGAAATTCTCAAGTGTCAAGTGTGAAAGGGATGACACTGGCTCATGCTGGAGGGATCCGAACGGGCACCTGTGCGTGGCTTGGCAGCTGACGGGCATATCACTTCATGGGGCCTGTTGGTGCCTCCCAACTTCTGGGCGTGTGTGTGGTAGCCTCCTGTGCGGAGTTGGCGGCGACAGCGTTGGGCGTTGACTGGCAGGATGTTTCTTGTTACCGATCTTTTGTTTAAACTATATTCTATCGATTTCAGTGACCAATAGGATGCCATGAATTAAAAAAAAAAGCAACCCCATTTATGTAAAGAACATTGATTTAGATAATTTGTATAAATTTTTTATATCAATGTTTTGTTAGCGGTACAATGGGTAATGAGAGTGTGATTGTGAGTGAGTAACTTGGAGCAGAACATAAGGTTAAGTGCAGAACACTACATTGATTTGCATAATTTTTATGTGAAACACAGTACAATAGTTTAAGGGTGGTTCAAAAGCATGTGAAATTCGAAAAGTGTACCAGAAAATGGTATGAGGACATAACTGATTACTTAATTTGATATCAAAGGTGGTATAATAGTTTAAGTAAATGGGGGTTGACATGGAAAACTTCTTAACAGATCTATAGTTTAAGTCCAACAAAGGTTCAAACATTGGGTTAAGATAGCCAGAATACATTGCCAAAGATTAGGTTATGTAAGATGTTTGCACCATGTAATTGCTTCTTGCAAGGCCTACATGTTTCCAAACAGCAGAGAATGATGAGAAAGGGAAATCCAACCCCCACAAACGTAATTTTTTACAAATAAACGATGTACACTCGAATTTCCTGTTAAGAGATCCTTCCTCTCTACCAATTTCCATATATTCCATACACTGTCTTGAATCCTCTAGTTTGTTGAAGTAAACAACATTCCACACATTGTCTAAATTGTTTGATCAGCATTCCATACACAGCAATCGGTTTCCCTCCAAATGACCGATCAACTGAGTATTTTTCCCACCAATTTCTGGGAGGGATGGTGGGAGGGGAGGGGAGTTTAATAGAGGGAGAGGGGTTAATTAATTGATCGATTTAATTAAGTAGGCAGTCAAATTGATAAGAGTGAGAGGGGCCTATTCCTATAACACATACCTGAAAGTGTTGTACCTGTAGCAGCGAAGGGGGAGAGAGGTTGGAGGGAGGGGGAGGGGGCATGGGAACAATAGGTTAAGTGTCTGTCAATCAAAAGGAGAGCAATAGATTAAATATCTGTCAATCATCGGAGAACAATAGCTTAAGTACCTGTCAATCAAAGGATAACAATATGGGTGTCCATGAGTGCATATCTGCCCCTGATGTAGGCAACTCGCATTAACAAAATGCAGTGATTCCCTCCTTGCCCTGATATGCACTCCAACAATGTCAACACTACCTACCACTGGCGACTGTGTCACAACAGTTTCGTCTGAAAGTGCATGAATTAGTAGTTGCGATGGAATACCTGATGCAGGTTGTTTAGTTCATTTAGTGAAATATCTACCTTTAAATTAACCACTGAAATTGCAGTATTTGCGTAGCGAGCATTACACTTGAAAGTTCATTGTAAAACTTATTACCATGATGTAAGTGTCAAGTTGGTATCTAAGTTACATATAAAATTTATTTTGATACGGAATTGTGTAAGTTTCGGTGCAGGGTAACTGAACTATGTGAGAATTTAATTTTGAATGGATGCTACAGGACTTTGTAATAATTTAATTTTGAATGGAAGTATGTGGAGCAGGCACTACAGGATGTGAAATTCAAACTAGCCGTTACATCAAATAAATCGCCTGCAAGAAAGCAGTCCATTTTCACTTAAACTTACATATGGTATCTGACTGCAAAACAAAAATCTCAGATTAAAGTGTTCGCCCTGACTGTTGCTAATCCTTATCTTCAGTCTGTAATTATGTGGCAAATGGACATAAGATATTGCCACATTTGACTATGTGACAAAACTGCTTGAAAATGTGCAATATAACACTTTACTGAAATCTTTTACTGGTGTTAAGCGTCTGAATTCTGATATAACTTTCACCAGTAGACTCTGACACTCTGACTATCATTGTATCTTACAGTTGGCATCAATGTTGATGATATTTGTTGGCCTCCCTCTGTGTAATGAACTCTCATCTGCTCTGCACCTGTCTCCGTAAGGATAACGATGAGACTGTCAAAATTCAAATTACATTTGCTGTACTTGCAATGTGCAATGCAAGACGCTATCTTATTAATTTTCACTAAAATTCTTCTCAAACACAACTCGCGGTGTGCAAACACAGAAATGAAAGTAAATGAAAATGGGGAACTAATCTTAATGACTGATAAATAAGAGCAAGACTCCCAAGTTTAACTATGCTTCATTAAGCCATGACAAGAACACACCCTTTTCATAAAGTTCTTGCACATGGACAAGTTAGCAAAATATTTATTAACAACTTTCCTGTGTACCCTTGACACTTGTTTCAGCTACGGACAAAACTATATGTTGCAATACAAGACTGCTACAGCAAACTTCAGACATATACAGAGTTCTAACAATAAGAAGCTTCACAGTCACAAAACTATTAAAAATGAATTACCTTAAAAACTGCACTTTTGACATTCTCCCAATAATACAACCTTATTTTCTATCCTCAAATCATATTAGAACAAAATCTTCCGCTTTACGGCAGGCGAGCTTCCATCCATTTCAGACTACATACATAGCCAGATTACATTTATCCAATACACAACCTCATTCACATTTACGATGAAAACTACCTGAAAATCAAATAGGATGGTCGTCTTTCACACTATGATATTTGCTCTTACGAAATCTTCTCAGGTTATGAACCGAATCGACATTCGTCTTAGCTGAAGATGGTAGGTCGGAAACTCGTCGACACATTGCGACAGCCGACACCACGACAGCTGGTAACCCAGACGGTTTGAACAGTGAAATTCAGTGAGGTAGCCTGCATTCCCAGATTTCTCATTTCACTTTTTTCCTGTATCGATTCAGTGTTTTTGTTTTTTGTTAGTGTGCAATTCATCCACTCATTTAAGGGATACAATGATATTGTGCTTTCTGCTGAAAGGTAAACGCTGTTAGTGTCATTACAGACTTCTCTCTAGTTTCATCCTCTCTGTAATACATCTGACACCAATTATCTGATTCATTTATTCTGTATAACGAAGAAATAACACCTTCGTTCAATTTTGTAGCAGTAATCGTAAATTATGTAACTAAATTTAATACTGGGATGACAAACTGTTACCTTTCAAGGGGAATGCCCTACAGTGAACGTTTTTGATAGGTTAAGACTATGTGACAGGTTGGACTTAGAAACTAGATAGGTATATTTCTTTTTGGCAATGTGCAGACAAACAGATTCAGATTTCCATTTTGGTATTATTTTCTTTCTACATGTTCCTAGTTCCACAGAGGATCTCATAGGATTAAAAACTGTATGGGAGAAGTAATGGTTAGTTGAAGTTTTTGGTCTATTATTGCTGCACACTTGGATACCAAATATGGTAGCAAATGCCGAAGCAAGACAGGTAACCGACTTTGAGTCCCAGCCTAGCTGACAGATTTGACTTGTATCTGTTTTATTTATTATATAGAATTCATATTTTTGTCTCCAATATGTATGATTTATTTAATGCCGTTTGAACCGTGAGATAAATATGGCAATAATGCTCTACAAGATTCTAGGCAGCATCAGATCTTTATCTTTACCTCTGTAATCCCTTATCCTGAATTTCATTTAAATGCGTTTCTGTTTGTGTGACATGTAGGTGCTAAAATATTGACACTATAATTGGAAAGGCACTGTAACATAACGATACAAAATTTGTAAAGTAGGTGACACTTAAAGTTAGAAATACAGAGTGTTTTATATAAACCATATTATCAATTGCTTTTATTTTAAAATTAATATTTTCATTGCACTGTGCAATTTGCAATAAACTAATCAACACACATCGACTGTAAATTATTTATAACAATTTTTACTGATAGTTTTAACTTATAAGCCTGATCCAAATATTCAATTTTAAGTAGGAACTTCAAGGACACCAACATGATCATTTGGAAAAAATTGTAGCATCAAACATATGATCAATCTTCTTCAGCACTGGTACTTGGATCCACAGCTTTTTGCATTGCATATTCTTGTTCATTTTAGAGATGAAACATTAGCCTTTGTTGTAGCAGATATCGAACTCCACGAAATTAATAATTTTACATTTGTTCAGTCCCATTGTTATCTTACATAAAGGTAGGTACAAAATGGTGACTGTTACAAATGAGAAAGAAACCAATATAAGGTCAACAACACACTCTTCCTTACAGGAATTTTTATGTTATGGAATAAGATATTTTGTCTATGATCTGACTTATTTTCTGTAGACTTATCTTTACAGAATAGAATCTGATCAGTTGCACGTTTTTCAGTACTTTGTAGTCTTCAAAACCTCCATGCATCCAAATGCAGTCAGTCTGTTTTAAACTGTGCAGTGTCATCTACTTTATCCTTTGTGTGCAATACGTTTTACAAAGAAGTTATTAAATAATTTAAAAGGCTAGTCTATGGTAATTCATTTCTCAACACTAATCAGTGCACATATTATATACACATTATTTCACAATGTAACATCACTCACACTGTCAGTTGTCATCAAGACCATGGCGAAGATGTGTTGTTTCCATTTCATGTACTGTAACTTCCCATTTGTTTGCCTAAAACGTTGAGTCAGCATCCCTTCAAAATGAGTGAGCTGTTTAGTTCAGAAACAGGATAATATACAATTATTATGCACTTCAGTTCCTTGGAGCACACTTTTCCAGAAAAATGATAAAAGCAAAAAAAAAACTATAATGTGAAAGTGTGACACGAATTGACAGATGTTTATCATTAGTATTGTTGTTATTATTACTACTACTACTATTATTATTATTATTATTATTATTTGTTGATTTCTGTTAGATTTTTTACCAAACCCTTACTTTGACCTATGTAAATAATTCTTCACTGTATCATATTACTTAACAGGTACTTATCGACTATGTTTTTGAATACATATTTTGTGGTAATCTCTTTAACCTCTTTGAGTAGTTTATTGTACAATCTCGTTCTTTCATAGAAAATGCTGATATAATGAGTTTTATATTTATTATTTATTAGTAAATGTAGATTCAGCCAAATCTTGTTCCTCCCTCATAGAAAAACTGTTTGTGCAGTTACCATCAAGATTAGTGTGATGTGAAAAGAATGGGAAATGTAATCATATGGTTTATTTAATATCCCCCATCTTTTCAACAGAGCTTGAGAATAAGTTGATAACTGTTTTGCATTATTGTTCTTGTACTTTTTCTGTAGTTTCAAAACTGTGTTCATGTTCTGTTGCTCAGGAAAGAATTCTATAGCTAAGGATGGAGTGTACATATGAATAGAATGCAAGCAAAAGACACTGGCTACTGACAGGATTCTGATGAGAGTACTCTGAGGATATGACGGTCTGATGACATCCTGTTTGCAAATATCTTCGTTCGTTAACACCACTTCAACTGAGAATCAGTTTTCAGTCCTAGAAATTTTGTGTTTCTTGTGTTGTCTGTAGAGCTTCCATTTACATTTAATTTAACAGTTTTTTTCCCTCTGAAATTCATGTCACTTGTTTTTTAGTTTTTTGTAGTTCAGTGAAATATATTGCAAATTGACCACTTGTAAACTTTACTGAGGGCTTCATATGATTACTCCACAAGAAGTTCTCTCGTTTCCTCAGTGAGTACAATATTACTGTCACCTGAAAAGACAATTTTTTTCCAACGACAAATTTGCTTTCTCTACAAGGAATTGTCCTGTTTCTTCGGCGAATATAGTATTACTGCCATCAGAGCACCACTACTGGAAAAGTCACTGATGTATGACGAGATCCAAGTATTCTACACTGAAGATCTCCTGCATCAAGCTAATTTGATGCTGATAAGTGTTTCACTAAAACTGTAGTCTTATTTGAAGTTCGTGTGATCTCTGCACATTGTGCCCTATCTCTACGTATGTTCGGAACCAGTCATTAGCTACGGTCTGATGACATCCTGTTTGCAAATATCTTCGTTCGTTAACACCACTTCAACTGAGAATCAGTTTTCAGTCCTAGAAATTTTGTGTTTCTTGTGTTGTCTGTAGAGCTTCCATTTAAATTTAATTTAACAGTTTTTTTCCCTCTGAAATTCATGTCACTTGTTTTTTAGTTTTTTGTAGTTCAGTGAAATATATTGCAAATTGACCACTTGTAAACTTTACTGAGGGCTTCATATGATTACTCCACAAGAAGTTCTCTCGTTTCCTCAGTGAGTACAATATTACTGTCACCTGAAAAGACAATTTTTTTCCAACGACAAATTTGCTTTCTCTACAAGGAATTGTCCTGTTTCTTCGGCGAATATACGAGGGTCGGTCAAAAAGTAATGCCTCCCATTTTTTTTTCTACTTAAAAAAATTAAGTTAAGTGAAAAATTTGAATTTGGCGCCATTCCTCAAACCTTCTTCTGCAATCCACTGCAGTAGTAACTTTCTGTGTCAACAGGTGGCAGCACAGCAGAAGTTTGTAAGATGGCCGACATCGATGTTCGTTTGAGACAGCGTTGTGTGATTGAATTCTTCAATGCAGAAGGTGAAACGCCCATACGCATTCATGAAAGACTGAAGAAGGTGTATGGTGTTGTGACAGTGGATGTCAGCACTGTTAGACGATGGCTTCGTCGTTGTAAGGAAGCTGAAGGGCAAACACCGTTGACTGACGAAAAGTGGAGCGGCAGGCCGGTGAGTGCAGTGACTCCACACAACATTCAGCAAGTTGATGACATCATTCGTGGTGACCGTCGGGTGACTGCAGATGAAGTGTGTCGCATTATTTCTCTTAGTAAAGGCAGTGTTTGTGCACGGTGGGTTCCAAGAATGTTAACCGATCAGAATAAAGAAGCAAGGAAAACAATAGCCTCCCAACACTTGCAGCGCTTCCGTTTGGAGGGAGATGAGTTTCTGAAAAAAATTGTGACTGGGGACGAAACATGGGTGCATTTTTTTGAACCCGAATCAAAGAGGCAGTCAATGGAGTGGCGTCACGCAAGCTCGCCGAGGAAGAAAAAATTCAAAACTGTGCGATCGGCAGGGAAAGTTATGGCAACAGTTTTCTGGGATACAGCGAGTTCGCCCAACAAAATCAATGGCAGATGTTCTTCTTTTGCATGACAATGCAAGACCACACACCAGTCGTCACACCTCTGACGAGATTGTCAAAATTGGATGGGAAGTTTTGCCTCATCCCCCATACAGCCCTGACCTGGCACCATCAGACTTCCATCTGTTCGGGCCACTAAAAGAAGCTCATCGTGGGATTCATTTTGAAGATGAGGAGGCCGTCAAAACATCCGTGCGTCAATGGCTTAGGAAGCAGAGCTGTGATTTTTACCGTGCTGGGATACATGCCCTTGTTCAAAGATGGACCAAAACTGTAGAGATGGGCGGAGATTACATTGAAAAATGACAAAATGATCCTCAATGTTGTGGTTTTCAACCTATGTAATTGCATTTAAATTTCCTGACAATTAAACGTAGAAAAAAAATAGGAGGCATTACTTTTTGACTGACCCTCGTAGTATTACTGCCATCAGAGCACCACTACTGGAAAAGTCACTGATGTATGACGAGATCCAAGTATTCTACACTGAAGATCTCCTGCATCAAGCTAATTTGATGCTGATAAGTGTTTCACTAAAACTGTAGTCTTATTTGAAGTTCGTGTGATCTCTGCACTTTGTGCCCTATCTCTACGAATGTTCGGAACCAGTCATTAGCTACGGTCTGATGACATCCTGTTTGCAAATATCTTCGTTCGTTAACACCACTTCAACTGAGAATCAGTTTTCAGTCCTAGAAATTTTGTGTTTCTTGTGTTGTCTGTAGAGCTTCCATTTAAATTTAATTTAACAGTTTTTTTCCCTCTGAAATTCATGTCACTTGTTTTTTAGTTTTTTGTAGTTCAGTGAAATATATTGCAAATTGACCACTTGTAAACTTTACTGAGGGCTTCATATGATTACTCCACAAGAAGTTCTCTCGTTTCCTCAGTGAGTACAATATTACTGTCACCTGAAAAGACAATTTTTTTCCAACGACAAATTTGCTTTCTCTACAAGGAATTGTCCTGTTTCTTCGGCGAATATAGTATTACTGCCATCAGAGCACCACTACTGGAAAAGTCACTGATGTATGACGAGATCCAAGTATTCTACACTGAAGATCTCCTGCATCAAGCTAATTTGATGCTGATAAGTGTTTCACTAAAACTGTAGTCTTATTTGAAGTTCGTGTGATCTCTGCACTTTGTGCCCTATCTCTACGTATGTTCGGAACCAGTCATTAGCTACCCATCCGCTACCGAATGGTTATTGCTTAAGTAATAGAATCTTATGGTCAACAATATCAAAAGCCTTAGAAAGATCTACTAACACTCCTGTGACCACACACATGCTGGTCAAGAGCAGCATGTATCACTTTTGTGTATTACAGTATGGTAGATCCTCTACTTGTGCTACTCTGGAACTCAAACTTTGATTCACTTAGAAGATTGTATTTTTTCAAGTAATTCATTAATCTGTCTTCCATAATTCATTCTGCAATTTTTGAGAATGATAAACAAGCAAATGGGCCTGCAGTTTTCTGTGTCTTCAGTATTACTTTTCTGTAGCAGAGGCACAGTAGTTCCCTGTTCTAAATACTGTGGAAAGTTCTCTCGTGCGAATGACTCATTTATTATGTTTATTGAGGGAGCATGTGTACGCTGTTTGGACTGTTTCAGGACACAGATTGGTGTGTCGTACAACCCTACAGAATCTTGCTAGCTGGTGTAGCTCGTTCAGTAATATTACCCACCTTCTTGCCACTATGTTGTTATCCTTTAGTGTGCCTCTCTCTGTTTTCTGTTTAATGACATCGCAGTTTGCCTTTTTTTCATTCTTTGCAATGTACATTACTTTGGCATTAAATCACTTTTTATAGCAATCAGCTCCCCTCTCGGAAACCATTTTATACCTACGTTAAAAATGTTAGAACTTTGGCTCATTGCGACTATTTTCATATATAAGCTTCGGAGAGGACACTCTAATACCTGCTTTTCAGAAATCATTACTATTGATGTGGCTACTTTTGGAAATGATGACGGGAACTTACAGAATTCTGCATTTACACAGATTTCTCTATACACTTCATTCTGCTTTAGATTGCTAATTCTACTGAAAATTTTTCATTTTCACTCTTGATAAAATGCATTATAGGCTTACAGTTTAGGGAATTTTCCATACCTTTTAATATTTGGTTCAATGGTCTTAAGAGTCCAAGATGTCACACGGCTACGTCACACATTTCCATTTCCATATTTTTAGCCACATGGCTGATTACCGACGCAATCGTGTTTACCCATGTGGTGCTCTTGAGCAACAGGTATAGGACGAAACTGTGAAGGTGCTACTAGTTTCACAAAGCGACATTTGTATTTATGTTTATGTCACAACATTATGTGGGTTATACAAGAAAGTTTACGGAAGTGTGCCAAATTCATGATTATTACATCTGTAGAGCAGAGGCTTTTCTGTATCCTACCACTAGCTGTCCAGCAGGAACAATTGCTACCCTGTCCAACCTTTCTGACAGAGAGAGAGTGTATCAACAAAATGCTTTCTACTTCTCTCATGTTAGGTTCAAGCTATTTACAGATTTACAAATCATCTCATATTACACAAAGGTCGGTTCGATTAATGTTCAGAGAGCTGATGAAATCAAACGTCAATGAAATAATATCAAACTATCTGCGCACACTCCGCTGCAGAGTGAAAATCTCATTCTGGAAACATCCCCCAGGCTATGGCTAATCCATGTCTCCGCAGTATCCTTTCTTAGAGAAGTGCTAATTCTGCAAGGTTCGCAGGAGAGCTTCTGTAAAGTTTGGAAGGTAGGAGACGAGATACTGGCAGAAGAAGAACTGTGAGGACCGGGCGTGAGTCGTGCTTCGGTAGCTCAGATGGTGCCGGCACAGTAGCTCAGCGTGTTCGGTCAGAGGGTTTAACTGCCCTCTGTAATAAAAAACTGAGTTAATCGATTAACAACGAACTTAAACGGATGTCTTGCGACGTCCGCCCCGAGCAGTTGAAACGAAGAAAACCGAATAAAATGAGATTTAAAAAAAAATGGTAGAGCACTTGCCCACGAAAGGCAAAGGCCCCGACTTCGAGTCTCGGTCGGGCACACAGTTTTAATCTGCCAGAATTTTCATATCAGCGCACACTCCGCTGCAGAGTGAAAATCTCATTCTGGAAATATCAAACTAATTTTTCCCGCTTAGTCAGATATCACCGTAGGCTTGTCTAGGCAGAGGACTGTTGTCTTGTGGGGACGGAGTAATTTTCTTATTCTTGATTTAAACACGGCTAGTAATTTGCAATATGGCGAGCAGCTACAAAGGTTGTTCGAGCCGTTATTTTGAATTCCAGACCACGGCTTCTTCGTGGCGTAAGAAAGCCATTCTGTCACTCCCCTTTGGACGAGTTGCCACCAGTCTAGGGAACCCAACTTCGGGACAGTGAGACCGGGCTTTGGAGACCGCAACAAAACTTAACTGTCATTCTGGTTACGTTGGCTACAGGCTCCTCTTTCTGGCGTTAGACGCTTGCTTGGTTGTGATAAGCTCGGTAACAAAAGTGACGGGAGAGGACCTCTAGTCCTTAGTTGGTTGCATAATTACGAGGGTCAGTCAAAAAGTAATGCCTCCTATTTTTTTTTTCTACATTTAATTGTCAGGAAATTTAAATGCAATTACATAGGTTGAAAACCACAACATTGAGGATCATTTTGTCATTTTTCAATGTAATCTCCGCCCATCTCTACAGTTTTGGTCCATCTTTGAACAAGGGCATGTATCCCAGCACGGTAAAAATCACAGCTCTGCTTCCTAAGCCATTGACGCACGGATGTTTTGACGGCCTCCTCATCTTCAAAATGAATCCCACGATGAGCTTCTTTTAGTGGCCCGAACAGATGGAAGTCTGATGGTGCCAGGTCAGGGCTGTATGGGGGATGAGGCAAAACTTCCCATCCAATTTTGACAATCTCGTCAGAGGTGTGACGACTGGTGTGTGGTCTTGCATTGTCATGCAAAAGAAGAACATCTGCCATTGATTTTGTTGGGCGAACTCGCTGAAGACGTGCTTTAAATTTTTTGAGGGTTGTGACGTATTGAACAGAATTTATTGTGCATCCCTGCTCCAAAAAATCAACCAGAATCACACCCTCTGTATCCCAGAAAACTGTTGCCATAACTTTCCCTGCCGATCGCACAGTTTTGAATTTTTTCTTCCTCGGCGAGCTTGTGTGACGCCACTCCATTGACTGCCTCTTTGATTCGGGTTCAAAAAAATGCACCCATGTTTCGTCCCCGGTCACAATTTTTTTCAGAAACTCATCTCGCTCCAAACGGAAGCGCTGCAAGTGTTGGGAGGCTATTGTTTTCCTTGCCTCTTTATTCTGATTGGTTAACATTCTTGGAACCCACCGTGCACAAACTTTTGAGTACCCCAATAGTTTAATAATCGTGATCACACTGCCTTTACTAAGAGAAATAATGCGACACACTTCATCTGCAGTCACCCGACGGTCAACACGAATGATGTCATCAACTTGCTGAATGTTGTGTGGAGTCACTGCACTCAGCGGCCTGCCGCTCCGCTTTTCGTCAGTCAACAGTGTTTGCCCTTCAGCTTCCTTACAACGACGAACCCATCGTCTAACAGTGCTGACATCCACTGTCACAACACCATACACCTTCTTCAGTCTTTCATGAATGCGTATGGGCGTTTCACCTTCTGCATTCAAGAATTCAATCACACAACGCTGTCTCAAACGAACATCGATGTCGGCCATCTTACAAACTTCTGCTGTGCTGCCACCTGTTGACACAGAAAGTTACTACTGCAGTGGATTGCAGAAGAAGGTTTGAGGAATGGCGCCAAATTCAAATTTTTCACTTAACTTAATTTTTTTAAGTAGAAAAAAAATGGGAGGCATTACTTTTTGACCGACCCTCGTAGTTTGAGCAGGTCCTTGGAGTTCACTTGCACAGACGTTGCCGCCATTTGTATATCTTTGTCCTTGCTTGCTGTTCTCAGCAGCAGCCACTGACCTTACAGTTCTGATTATTATTGTTTCGCATTAAAGGTAATGTAACCGCAGTAATTTCGTTCGTGAACCGTCAGAAATGTAAGCGTTTGCGTATTGATCGTTAGGCGCGACAAAGCTAACCATTCTTGCGCGACAGTGCTTTGTACTGCCCATGCCTGGGCTTCATTTATTCTTTCTCGTCAATAATAGTCGCCACCAGTTACCTCTCAATGAACACGCACTCTGGCTCTAACCAAGGGCTCGACGAGTTATCTGAAGGCTCGTTTACATCGCAACAAACGGTTTCCTTTGTCTTGTCCTACAGCAAGACGTTTTCTGTGTCAGGTTTGTGCCATTCCTATGTACGTAGTATTCGAGAGCTGCCTAGCATTTCCATGCGCGTGTTTATGGAAATTATGTAAGACTGGACCAGATGTGTCTGACTTACGGTTGGTGTGTAGAGTCCCACTACAAGTCTTTAATTAATAATCAGAAACCCCCTGCTAGAAAAGATATGGGGTACGGTGCTGACCACAGGTGAAGACAGCAGTAGCATAGCAGGTACGGTCAAAAGTACCTGTTAATTGCGAATCGGAAATCACGCAACTATTTTAATTTGTGCCACCCAATCGCCTCGTTCGTTCTTTTAAAAGAGAACCGACGGAAGCCGCAACGTCTACACAACTTACCAGACGCGTGATATTTTCTTCCTTCTTTACTCGTTCAGCACTTTCAGGTATTTCAGATAACATTATTTCCCCATTGTCAGAACATAAATTTATAAAATTTTCTGTACAGGTGTACAACAGAAGATGCAGATTTGAAGTTGCGAAACCGGCTGTGTGGGTCTCTAATCGACTTAAATAAATACAACTGCGGCGTACTATTTCACTCTTCATTCAGTTTTGTATATTAATAGTTTCAACATCTCCACTTAATCACCTGTTGTACTGCATGAATTTTCAGTCAATTAAGTATAGCTATTTGAGCTGTGGCTACCCTAGTTTTAAAATTACCTGAAATATGTTGGAAACCTTTCTGCTGTTGTAAGAGGGCCAATCTTCTTTCTGCTTAAGTATTTGATAAATAAGATTTGTGATTTCATAACAAAAGAACGTTACTTACGAATGCTGTGTCATGTGGTACAGGGAGTTGGTACAGAATGCCGCAGGGTAACAGTTGCCGTGGCCAGGCAAAGTGCTCAGCCCCCCTCAAGTGACAAAAACCGTCGTCGATGGTGAACGTCCACTCTAATTAAGGATCAGAAGCTGATCCTTGATTAAGAACAGTGAAGCGGCCTTGATTAAAAACAGTGAAGCATTAAGTAAAATGGAAAAGCGATGGGAACAGTCCCTAGTCAAAAACGGGGCTGACCTGTTTTAAAATCACAAACTGTCATCACTTTACCGATTAAGATATTTTCCTGTCAGCCTGTTTCAAGCAAAATACAATGTCCTCGTAAATGTTATCCTGGAAAGTATTGGGTCCTGGAGTGACTGAAGAATAAAACAAACGTTAGTGATGAAAATAAATAGAAGTAACGTATCGAATACATTGAAAAATTATTTTTAACATGTTTTGCGGTCCATCATTGACCGAAAGTAAGAAGCTTACGCTGACGATCAAACTTAGCGAAATCCGCTAGTTTTGTGTACGTTTGTCACCAACATTATAGTAATCGTAGCAGCTGACAATACAAGCTACGAAGTGTCCACAGAGTGTTGTAGGAGCGTATGCGGTGGCTGCATTCCGGGTAGTAAGACGGTGAAAGAAATCAACTAAAACATGGAAGCTAAGAGAATCGCGTTGCTAGTGCTCGGCTGAGGAAATGCGTTCACCTCAACATAAGTTTGGAATACCTTAGAATTTGCTACAATGACTTCTATAGTACACCCATTCAGGTTTGTACAATCCCTCATTAAAAAAAATAAATATAACTGCTTCTGAAAACAAGAACGATTTTGGTTAGTTAAAAAGAAGCAGGCTCTCTGCTAAGCGTACATGTTCAAAACAAAAACAGTGAAAATCTTTATGTCATGATGATCATTATCAAAAATGGTTCAAAAGGCTCTGAGCACTATGGGACTCAACATCTTAGGTCATAAGTCCCCTAGAACTTAGAACTACTTAAACGTAACTAACATAAGGACATCACACACACCCGTGCCCGAGGCAGGATTCGAACCTGCGACCGTAGCAGTCCCGCGGTTCCGGACTGCAGCGCCAGAACCGCACGGCCATGATCATTATCAGTCTTTAGCAGTGAGTGTGTCCTACGTGCACATGGATAAGTTCTTTCACTCTGCGAGGCATGCTCTGGATGAGACCATCAAGTTTAACATGGGGTATGAGGCCCCAGTCCTCAATGGCAGCTTCAGCGAGGTCCTGAAGAGTGTCAGGTGGATTTGGACGCTGTGCAATGGCCACCTTCAACAAAAACCCTAGCATGCTCAGTTGCATTGGCATCTGCGTAATGTACTGGTCAATGCATTCGATTGACGTTTCATCTTTGCAGATGACGATACACTGCGATCTTGAATTGTCATCGACTAGGGCGAAGCTGTCACCGACTTCACATCTGTAGGGCCTTACAATCGTTTGTAGGTCCTCATGGAGATATCGGGGACCAGTCAAATTGCCGTAGATGGGAATTAAATGGCTCTGAGCACTATGGGACTTAACTTCTGAGGTCATCAGTCGCGTAGAACGTAGAACTACTTAAACCTAACTAACCTAAGGACATCAGACACATACCTGCCCGAGGCAGGATTCGAACCTGCGATTTTAGCGGTCGCGCGGTTCCAGACTGTAGCACCTAGAATGGCTCAGGCACCCCGGCCGGCAGATGGGAATTAGACCGGTCCATTATCCTTTCATAATAGCCATCCAAAACATTACCCTTCCTCCTGCAAACGGATGGACATGATGAACGTATCGGCGTACACGGTGCCGTCTAGCGCTCCTCCAAATCCTACCACGTCCAGCGTCCGGCAGCAAACCAATATGGTCTCGTCAGCAAACGTGACATTACTCCATTCTGCGATGGTCCAATGTTGATGTGCAAGAGCCTAGGCCCATCGGTTGCATCGGTTCCGTTGGTTCTGTGCAAAACTTCTTATTAGCCTTCTGGGATGAAGATCACCCTGACAAGATATTCTGCGTACTGTTTGGTCTGAGATACGAATCCCTACTGCTTGGAAGAAATTTATTTCCACTAGTTCTGGCAGTAAATATGGGGCGCCAGCGAGCGGACGACTGGAGAAAACGATCCTGCATTGGTGTAGTCGTACGAGGACGGCCACTGCGAGGTCTTTCGTTCACATTTCCCGTCTCTCCGTACTTTTTACACGCCTTAGACAAACCACTTTGAGTGGCATATAACCGATCGGCAACACCCTGCTGTATATGACCTGCAAGTAAAATCGCTTCCCCCCTTATACGTGGCATGTTACTGTAGTGCTGAATACAAACAGGATTGTTGTGTACATAATTCCGCGTTGTCAGCGCGTATACATCCTTCCAACTAGAGCGCGCCTCGCTAAGCACAACAGCACAGGCGCAGCGCTCGTCCGTCTCCGCATTACGAGATGGCGCTGTCTTAGAGACGGACCAAATTCTGTTTCCGCCGATCCGCGTATTAATATGTAACGCAGCCAATGAGACTGCTGCTAACGTAGAACCTTTTCTTCTCGCGTATCACACTCGCGCAGTGATACCTGAACGCTCGAGGTATTATAACGAGTGTACAGACCTCCGATTAGTCAGTCTTCATTAGTCTGTACCAGCCTATAGTCAAGTTTCAGTCTGCGCCTAATAAGATTACCATATTCCTGTAGATAGCTATGAAGATAAATGAACAGACACTTTGTCAAGTATCAGAGATATGTGAGATTAAGATTTAGGTAGACCAAAGGAACTTCAGATTGTTAATTGTAAATAGCATCCAGAACCAAGTTAAGTAATTTTTAGGCTTTTTATTATTTTAATAAATGTGTGTGAAAATTAATCTGTTTAAAGTTGGTCACCGTCAATCTGCTACTGTAAGTGAGCAAGTGGCATTTCTATCGTCTGATCTAACGGCAGAAGATAAACACACCACGATAACACCACCAGACATATTGCTGACACTCGCCTACTTCGTTAGAGCGACAAGTCAAATAATCTAATGGTGCGTGTACCGAAGGTCTTACAGCACGCACACCACAAGGATGAAGCTGTTGTTGATACTGGACTACTCGTCATGTGTCGCTGCGGCTGTGGTATGTTTATACGACTGGGAAATGGCCGCAGAGCTTACCAGTAGTAAGCACCGTCCATTATATGGGCTGTAACTGGATAACGCAAGAAGCGCCTAAATCAATCAGATCTCTAGTATCGCAGACTACATTCCACGTTAGTTTTCCAAACATTTGTTGTGCAGTGTATTAGGCTCGGATTCATGTATTACATAAAAATTGAACCTGGGTGATATACCTGGGGGGGAGGGGGGGGGCGCCTCGATGATACCTGCCGATGTTACCTCATGTGTAGAAGTAGGTAACCTTATTTATCGAAGTGTACAAAAGAGGAAAGAGAAGTAGAATAAATGCCTGATTAATTCGGAAGTATAGGTACTTCAAGTTTCTTTCCCAAGTGACGCACTGACGTAATTTTAACTTGAAATTCGGTGGTTTAAGCGGGAGAACGATTAGAAGGTAATAGTCGTCGATCTATGTACCAGGCGGAGAGAGTGGGCAATTCTAGCGCCTAATGGACGGCTCCCGGTGTAATCAAGGCTGACGCGCCAGCGACGGGCGGCGCACCGGGAAAAACCGGGGCTCCCGTGCCTAATTAACACGTCACGAGCGGCCGGAATTAGTGCGACAATTAGCGGGGGTGGAGCTGCGGCGAGCCGACGGCCGACCACGGGCTGGCAGCCGCGCCTAGTTCTCGCGAGGCACGAGTTTCCGTTGCGGCGGGCGGCCGTTTTCAATCTGCGCCCGTCCGCAGCGGCCACAAAGTGGAGGAAATTGTTATCGGCGAAATTACAGGGGGTGTGCTCCGCGGCCACACCCAGCGCTATCGCGCGCGGCCGGAGCGCCATCGCCGCACGCCTACACTCGCCCGCGAGGCGCCTAATTCCAGACGTAGCTCACGCCCCCGCTTTGATCTCGGCGGCGCGGCTGTTAGCGGCGCGCGGCTGTCAGCAGGCGAAAACAAAGGAGGCGCGAGTCCGGCCCACCGACGCCCCTCAGCCAACCCTTAACGTCGCGCACACACATTGTGAAGTCTAACTAACGATTATGAACAGTCGTCCTTCACTTAACTTTAACCTGGGAGCTCATAAGAACCTATTACTCTGGTATTATGCTCGGAAATGTTACCCCTTTATATCAAATGTGACCTACATGTAAGTAAGCATAACCTAAGATGTTTATCTTTTGGATCTACAGCTCCAGTCTTTCTTTCCGTGTCTCCAGCTAAATTATTGGATATAGGTTGCCCCTTTTATGCAAAAACACCGTTCTTTTCTTGTTACGCAACATGTTTCGGCACCTCTGCGCCATCATCAGTGAGTTATGTTTATTGAAAACTGTAAAAAGTGAACATATTTTAGGTAGTAGCTTATCTGACAAAGTGAGGCCTAACGTGTGGTATCGATAGTAACGATGCCATATAGTTTCTCAAGTTGGCACTACGAGAGACACATATGGCAGCACCCACTACCCGGTGCTGTGGAGGTCTACGAGCTCCGCGACTGCTTCAGCCCATTTGATCAGGTGCAGCCAACCAGGACACATCGCAACTTGGCACCACCTTGCAAGTTATGTAATATGTTTGCATTTGTTTATCAGCTAGTAAAGGTGATTTAACTGTACCTGCAGCACCCAGATATTAGGACCTTTTCCTGCTTCCGTTGCTACCCACGCGCCTCCTCCCAGGCGGGATACAAAATAAAGAAAGTTTTTGTTCGGTTTTCTTCTCATATGGATTTGCAGGATCATCTGTATTGTCTTCTGCACTGGTAACTTATCACCTGCAAGCCAAACGATGTAAATGTGAATATCATCGGCGAGTTACCACATCCCACGATTTTACAAACCGCGATTTTGGTGTGGCTAAATATTTTGCATGTATATTTATTATTACTGACGTTTTGTTGTGACAGATTCTTCTTCTTTTGCGTTCTCAGAGCATTGCATACATAAAGTGCATTAATATGTGCATGCAGCGTATTAAAATGAGCAACCAGTCAGTGTGTATCCAGAATGAGATTTTCACTCTGCAGCGGAGTGTGCGCTGATATGAAACTTCCTGGCAGATTAAAACTGTGTGTCCGACCGAGACTCGAAGTTTTAATCTGCCAGGAAGTTTCATATCAGCGCACACTCCGCTGCAGAGTGAAAATCTCATTCTGGAAACATCCCCCAGGCTGTGGCTAAGCCATGTCTCCGCAGTATCCTTTCTTTCAGGAGTGCTAGTTCTGCAAGGTTCGCAGAAGAGCTTCTGTAAAGTTTGGAAGGTAGGAGACGGATACTGACAGAAGTAAAGCTGTGAGTACCGGACGTGAGTAGTGCTTCGGTAGCTCAGTTGGTAGAGCACTTGCCCGCGAAAGGCAAAGGTCCCGAGTTCGAGTCTCGGTCGGACACACAGTTTTAATCTGCAAGGGAGTTTCAGTCAGTGTGTAGTTTCGACAGATAAATAAAATAAACAAACTAATTAAAAAAATTTTAAAACATACAAGATGGAAGAACTAGCTCAGTTTTAGTTTCCAACCCCTCTCTTCTCCTCCACGCACAGCCTGCTATTTAGGCCATCATTAAAATGAAAAAAAAAATGGCTCTGAGCTCTATGGGACTCAACTGCTGTGGTCATTAGTCCCCTAGAACTTAGAACTACTTAAACCTAACTAACCTAAGGACATCACACACATCCATGCCCGAGGCAGGATTCGAACCTGCGACCGTAGCAGTCGCACGGTTCCGGACTGCGCGCCTACAACTGCGAGACCACCGCGGCCGGCTAAAATGAAAAAGTTTGCCACAATGTAGCCCCGCAGTACCCATATTGGCTGTGCTCAAAATTATCTGAACGGCCAGAATTATTTTTTAAGAAGGTACGTTTGCAGTATTGCCACATCGTCAAAGCATATACACTTTAAAACATACGTAACCATTACCTGAATTGCATAAAATAGCGCCAGCTGCAAAAATACACTCCTGGAAATTGAAATAAGAACACCGTGAATTAATTGTCCCAGGAAGGGGAAACTTTATTGACACATTTCTGGGGTCAGATACATCACATGATCACACTGACAGAACCACAGGCACATAGGCACAGGCAACAGAGCATGCACAATGTCGGCACTAGTACAGTGTATATCCACGTTTCGCAGCAATGCAGGGTGCTATTCTCCCATGGAGACGATCGTAGAGATGCTGGATGTAGTCCTGTGGAACGGCTTGCCATGCCATTTCCACCTGCCGCCTCAGTTGGACCAGCGTTCGAGCTGGACGTGCAGACCACGTGAGACGACGCTTCATCCAGTCCCAAACATGCTCAATGGGGGACAGATCCGGAGATCTTGCTGGCCAGGGTAGTTGACTTACACCTTCTAGAGCACGTTGGGTGGCACGGGATACATGCGGACGTGCATTGTCCTGTTGGAACAGCAAGTTCCCTTGCCGGTCTAGGAATGGTAGAACGATGGGTTCGATGACGGTTTGGATGTGCCGTGCACTATTCAGTGTCCCCTCGACGATCACCAGAGGTGTACGGCCAGTGTTAGAGATCGCTCCCCACACCATGATGCCGGGTGTTGGCCCTGTGTGCCTCGGTCGTATGCAGTCCTGATTGTGGCGCTCACCTGCACGCCGCCAAACACGCATACGACCATCATTGGCACCAAGGCAGAAGCGACTCTCATCGCTGAAGACGACACGTCTCCATTCGTCCCTCCATTTACGCCTGTCGCAACACCATTGGAGGCGGGCTTCACGATGTTGGGGCGTGAGCGGAAGACGGCCTAACGGTGTGCGGGACCGTAGCCCAGCTTCATGGAGACGGTTGCGAATGGTCCTCGCCGATACCCCAGGAGCAACAGTGTCCCTAATTCGCTGGGATGTGGCGGTGCGGTCCCCTACGGCACTGCGTAGGATCCTACGGTCTTGGCGTGCATCCGTGCGTCGCTGCGGTCCGGTCCCAGGTCGACGGGCACGTGCATCTTCCGCCGACCACTGGCGACAACATCGATGTACTGTGGAGACCTCACGCCCCACGTGTTGAGCAATTCGGTGGTACGTCCACCCGGCCTCCCGCATGCCCACTACACGCCCTCGCTCAAAGTCCGTCAACTGCACATACGGTTCACGTCCACGCTGTCGCGGCATGCTACCAGTGTTGAAGACTGCGATGGAGCTCCGTATGCCACGGCAAACTGGCTGACACTGACAGCGGCGGTGCACAAATGCTGCGCAGCTGTCGCCATTCGACGGCCAACACCGCGGTTCCTGGTGTGTCCGCTGTGCCGTGCGTGTGATCATTGCTTGTACAGACCTCTCGCAGTGTCCGGAGCAAGTATGGTGGGTCTGACACACCGGTGTCAATGTGTTCTTTTTTCCATTTCCAGGAGTGTATGTGCCAGCTGTTTTCATTGTTGACTACAAAAAATTGTTTATGGGCTGTCTAATCAGTCAAATATACAAATTTCACTGGAAACTATACAGCATTCGCCACAGAACACGAGAACGATTATCAAACATACTTTCCATAAGTAGTTGAAAACCAAGATTTACTTAAGCGATGAAACTGGTGAATTAAAAATATGTGGTTATGGAAGAAATAAAATCAGCTGCTTCTTTATGTTCCTGTTGCTTGTCGTCGGTAGCTGATGGTCAGCGCGGCACAATTCCATGTCCGGGTTCGATTCCCTGCTGGGTCGGAGGTTTTCCCCGCACAGGGACAGGGTGTTTGTGTAGTCTTCATCGTCATTTCATCCCCATCTATACGCAAGTCGCTGAAGTGGCGTCAACTACAGTAAAAAGACTTGCACCAGGCGACTGTTCTACCTGACGGGAGGACCTAGCCACACGACATTTCATTTCACCAACATATGACAGCACTTGTAAACGTTAAAATTTCGATTATTGTACAAGTCTTGATTTAAGACACAACAGGGACTCAAATAATTTATTTTCTGCATCTACGATGCTTGTCACGTGTCACTTTATTCTTTCAGATCCTAAAATCTCTGGAAAAATGCGTCAGAAGTGCAAAAAGTGCAGTGTTTAAGTCTAGTGTCAGTGTTATTTTCCACACATTGCTGCCTAAAACACAATTGTGTAGCATGAAGTAAGTACCACAAAGCTGTGTCCGTGCCTAAATAGCTGCATATACCGTGCTAAACGGATAATTGAGAAAATAGGTTAGGCGTAAACGATCGATGTCGTAACATTCATCTGACCAGGCTTACAACTCCAGAAATAATTGATAATTAAAATACTACACTAAGCATGCAAGCACACAAAGAAATATCCAGTCTGAACTATTATCAATTACTGGAGAAATATATTTAGTTCCACTCTTAAGGCCTCCTCTTGGTGTAAGTCTCGATTAAAACTGAGCACAGTTAAATTGTTTTATGAGGTTTGACCAGTGTTACAGTGGTTTTTCCCATTTGAAATACGTTTTCCAAACTGAGGAAATGTTATTGGTAGTTCATAGATCACACTGTCGTCATCTGACGTTTTTACAAGGTTTTCAGTAATGTTTCACCATAAAAAGCACCAGTTTAAGAGGTAATATGTATACTACTAGCCATTGAAATTGCTACACCAAGAAGAAATGCAGATGGTAAATGGGTATTCATTGGACAAATATAATATACTAAAACGGACATGATTACATTTTCACGCAATTTGCGTGCATAGGTCCTGAGAAATCGGTACCCAGAACAACCACCTCTGGCCGTAGTAACAGCCTTTATATGCCTGGGTATTGAGTCAGAGCTTGGATGGCGTGTACAGGTACAGTTGCCCATGCAGCTTCAACACGATACCACAGTTCATCAAGAGTAGTGACTGGCGTATTGTGACGAGCCAGTTGCTCAGCCACCATTGACCAGACGTTTTCAGTTGGTGAGAGATCTGGAGAATGTGCTGGCCAGGGCAGCAGTCGAACATTTTCTGTGTCCAGAAAGACCCGTATAGGACCTGCGACATGCAGTCGTGCATCGTCCTGCTGAACTATAGGATATCGCAGGGATCGAATGAAGGGTAGAGCCACGGGTTGTAATACATCTGAAATATAATGTCCACTTTTCAAAGTGCCGTCAATGCGAACAAGAGGTGACCGAAACGTGTAACCAATGGCACACCCTATACCACCACGCCGGGTGATACGCCAGTATGGTGATGACGAATACACACTTCCAATGTGCCTTCACAGCGATGTCGCCAAACACGGATGCGACCATCATGATGCTGCAAACAGTACCTGGATTCATCCGAAAAAATGACGTTTTGCCATTCGTGCACCCAGCTTCGTCGTTGAGTACACCATCGCAGGCGCTCCTGTCTGTGATGCAGCGTCAAGGGTAATCGCAACCATGGTCTCCGAGCTGATAGTCCATGCTGCTGCAAACGTCGTCGAACTGTTCGTGCAGATGGTTGTTGTCTTGCAAACGTCCCCATGTGTTGACTCAGGGATCGAGACGTGGCTGCCCGAGCCGTTATAGCCATACGGATAAGATGCCCGTCATCTGGAGTGCTAGTGATACGAGGCCGTTGGGATCCAGCACGGCGTTCCGTATTACCCTCCTGAACCCACCGATTCCATATTCTGCTAAGAGTCATTGGATCTGGAACAATGCGAGCAGCAATGTCGCGATACGATAAACCGCAATCGCGATAGGCTACTATCCGACCTTTATCAAAGTCGGAAACGTTATGGTACGCATTTCTCCTCCTTACACGAGGCACCACAACAACGTTTCATTAGGCAACACCGGTCAACTGCCGTTTGTGTATGAGAAACTTTCCTCATGTCAGCACGTTGTAGGTGTCGCCACCGGCGCCAACCTTGTGTGAATGCTCTGAAAAGCTAATCATTTTCATATCACAGCATCTTCTACCTGTCGGTTAAATTTCTCAACTGTAGCACGTCATCTTCGTGGTGTAGCAATGTTAATGACCAGTAGTGTATTACTAAAAAAAATCCATGGCACTGATTTTTACTGCAAATGGCTGGGCCTAATCGAGGCTGCAATATTTACCAACCGGAACTGTGGTGCCAAAACTCAAACTTTTACTAATCGAACCTATGGTGTCAAGGCTCTCTAAAACGTTTACCAACCAAGACTGTGATGACAAGGCTCTTTAAAACATGTACAGTCTGTATTTCCTGTGATAAACTACTAATAAAGTTTCATGGTGTAAAAACTCCACACAGACAACATACTCAAACAACATTTTATGCAGTGTTTTTATTACAAAGTATTATTTAAACTGCAGTACACAAGGGAAACTTCTGTTGAATTGCAGCCCACATGATCAAAGACAGTGACAGCGGTGAAACATCGTCAAAGACGATGACAGAGTCGTTACCTCGAAAGTAAAATCTTCGGAAGCGAAATAATGTTATTTATAAAAACACATTCAGGTTACACGTAGGTATAATTATAGATCTCTAGGGAAATTCGATCTTAGTAGTAAAATTAAATTGTATTATTTCTCACATTATGCAAGCATGTCCACATCTAAACTGTCTTCATTACTTATTAAAATACATGCAAATTGCATATTAATAAAAACTTTTAGATTTGTAAGGTCCGTGAACCTTAAAATTAAATATTTCCACATTTAAATTAATTGTATAGCTTATTAAAATGCGCACAGCTCGCTTACTGACATTACTTAAATTAATTATAGATAAATTAACCACCATAGTTCGATCTAAATACATACAAATCTGTAACAAAACACCCACACATACACTACTGCAGACATTACTTACGGCTTAAAGTACACCGAGAATCAGCAAAGTAAGCACTGACAACATATCATGTTAGCAAAAACCAGTTCACCATGCCTCTTGAATGCTTTAGCTTAGCAATATGATCAGAATGCCTACGAAGCAAAACTTACATGTTTACTACTGCGCATCAAACGTAACAGCTTAAAATGTACTTGTCGACAAGATTTATTAAAAGTAAGCAACGTTATTTCCACATCTGTAAAACCGGAACTTCGGTATACCTACCACACTTTACAAGCACAATGGACATTTGAATTAAATATTTCTGCTTCTAATTTGTCTGTATAATTTATGAAAATGCATGCAGCTTGCTTACTGACAACATTAAATTCATCTAAATCCATCAAAACTTGTTACGAAACACAGACATCAGCACTATTGCTGAGGTACGGTATTCTCTAAAGTGCAGTGGCAATTAGCAAAGCAAACAATGACATCTCGTACTTCAAAAAACCAGCATCTATGTATCTTCGAACACATTTGCAATGATATGATCAGAATGGTAATACTTTTTGTTGATGTGTCAAATGGCAACAGTCCAACAAAATCCTCCATTGCCAAACACACGTGGACACTACTGCTGATTAACCTTACAGCTCAAAATGGAATGAGAATCAGCAAAGTAAACATAGACATTGTTTTATTGTAGCAAAAAGCACCATCCATATATTCTGAAATGCATAGAACGAAAAAGAATTTTGTCAAAATGACGAAAACCTACGGAAAGGTGAAGCTGTTTCCCACATCATATCATCCAGTCTTAGCTCAAGCGGCAAGGATCCAACTCAATGGAGTAAATTCAGTATGTTCATTTAGTAACTGGGGTAATAATCCAGTCAATGAAGATCAAACAATGTGGAATATGCGAAATAAATCAGGTAGTCGCAAACTTTTGTAGAGCAGTAGGAGAGAGTACCCCGAAAAAAATACTAAAAATCATTGCGGGGGGGGGGGGGGGGGATGTGGAGGGGGCTACATTCGCAGATCTCTTTTGTACATTTCTCTTGGATAACTCGAAAACCGCATCCTGTGGTGAAAACGTCCCAGTACGAGATTAAATTTTGTACAAAAAAGGTCCCATTCATTTTTCCTCTAGCACTAGTAGTTTGCGCGAAGAGAAAGAGAGAGAATTTTGAAAATATCCCACGACGCGGAAGCACTGTGCCTTAGATGGTTTTTGTAGATCAGTATGAGGTAGTTTCCCGGTTTGATATACCACATGTCTCCAGTATCAACTACTGTGGTACACTATAAACAGCTATCGTTCACACTCTGTATGTACATATGTACATATAAATGTAGAATGATGGTAACAATGGAAACAAAATACAGAATGAATTTAGACCACGACTTATGGTGCTTATTGGCTAACACCAAACAGAGTAAAAAAGCATTTTTACAGATGAGCAGCACCAGCTGTCTCATTGATTCCATGTTGTTTGATCTATTAGAATGCCTGCTAAGCCAGGTGAGTTCATCTCCCCGAGAGTTAATTAAATATTACTTATCTTGAAGCACTGTAAAATTGGGAGTTCTATTTTTCTTTTTTTCAGTTAGGTAGTAAATTTTGTTACGAGTATTGGTTGATAACGCGATCTCGTTTCGGAGTGGTTTCACCGGCTGGCCCGCTTCTTCATACTTATTAAGCTCAGTGGGCGGATATCAGTTCCCTAAAGCAGTGCGACTCAGTTCTGAAATAAAAAGTAAATAACGTAAATAAATAAAAATAAATAATAAAAATCTGTGAAAGAATTGCCTTTGAGAATTAGATTCCGAGCGCAGTTGAGTACAAAACATCTCTGACTTATTAACATTATTGTCGGCAGGATGGCGAAGACGCTGCTTCGGCTCTAGGTAATACCTACGTCTATAAACAAATCAAATGGAAATACTTATTAGCAAATATTGTATTATTATTTTATTATAAAATAACTTCTTTTAATTTCTAATTACTATTCGTATGAAAAAGTATTCACTGAATACTAAAATTTGGTACTAAAATGAAAACGTTGTAATATAAAATAAAAGACGCTTTATTTCTGGAGATTGCTCACTATTACACATGTATGTGATTTTTTTAATGTAAGAATTAGGAATTTATAAAATAAATTTATTTTCATAGGACAATTAATTAAAAATTAAAAAATATTTTTTGAAAAATACGAAAGATATGGGAATTGGCTGTCGCGTGAGGTCCCGTAGTCATAACGTTTCAGGAGCCCTGGTCTACCTGTAAAGTGCTGCCAACAATCCGTTTCGCACGACTCGTGGAACACAACCTTTGCGGTCACTGCCCGCATCTGGCTACTGACAAGTCTTCGCCAATTCTCAAATGGGACATAATTTGACACCCGAAGGAGGCAGGCATTTAATGCCGCATTATTAGTCCTCATTATCGTCTCGATACCTGGGTTTTTTGATATTTTATATGGTAACTAAAGACGATAAAAGCCTCCGGGGGCTAGCGAAATTGGCAGCGTTCTGAAATGGGACACAGCTCCCGTGCGCGTCGTATAAGGGCACAAAAACACGTGTTCCCGTGTTTGACATGATTCCCGGCAAGTTGTTTTAAATTACAACGTAATTACGGCATTACATTAGTGGCGGGGGTCCCGCAGAGACCGAGTCCTAAATCAAAACTCAAATGAGGCCCATTAAGCCCGGAGGTTTACATTATTCAAATCCGGCGAGAGTCGCAACCGTCGTACGACGGTAGCCGCGCCGCCGAAGGTAATTGAAAAATTATGAAAATTACACGCGGCCAGGCCGGCGAAACGTTAGACAGTGGTTGTAATCGGGCGAGCGCTCATCGATGCTACTACCGAATACATTATATTATGCGGAGCCACCACTCGTAACCACGGGTGCCTCCACGATGAAGGATAAATGGCCCGTCGTTGGCCGGTATGAATAAGTCCGCGTTATATTACTCTGGAACGAGCCTCTTGCGTCCGACGTTTCAGCCGTGTGTGGCTACGACCGGGACGCTCCACAAAGATGACAGGCGTTTAAGTCTTTTCGTAGCCACGGAAGTCGTGATTACCGTAATGGGAAATCTACGGCACTGTAATCACATTTTCTGGTCGCGAACGATGGGAAGACGAAATAATGGGTATCCGGTAGTGATAACGCCCACCCTCGCCGTTTTCTCCACAATTGTTAGCCCACGCGGCACGTAAACGAGTCGTTTACATACATATGAATGGGCACACGGATCTCCTTCGAAGAAAAGCTTAACATTTTCTGTTAGTGAATGGAACCCTCCAAACATCTCCTCCTTTACCCGGTTAAATACAGTCTGATACATTAGGTACGGATCAAGTCAGGGGAAGATACTGTAAGTAGCGTGAGTAAATGTAAGCTATGTGTGAGGTGCGTGAAGCGCACTTTGAATAAGAAAATTCTATCTGACATTGAAGTCAACGTAAGAGATTGGGTCGCCACCGACTCTAGCCACACGGCAAATAAGCGGTTGGGCTGAATCGGAAAATTACTGAATTTATTCATAATAAAAACTCATAAAATAACGTTCATTATAAAGTCACTCATAAAGAATGGGATGTGATTATTAATATGATCCAGGCATTGTGAATCAAATATTAAAATAAAGTGATGAGTGCGTGAACACTGTGCATAAGAGCAGCTTGCAGCAACATCACTGAAAACAAGATCTATTCTAAAGCATTTGTTTTAAATAGCCGGCAGGCGTGGCCAAGCAGTTCTAGGCGCTTCAGTCCGGAACCGCGTGACTACCATGATCGCAGGTTCGAATCCTGAATCGGGCATGGATGTGTGTGATGTGCTTAGGTTAGTAAGGTTTAAGTAGTTCTAAGTTCTAGGGGCTGATGCCCTCAGATGTTAAGTCCCATTGAGCTTAGAGCCTTTTGAACTTTTTTTGTTTTAAATAAAAAGGGAATACTAACTATTGGACTTAGGCGCATGGAAACGCTATGGATGGGCTAACAAGGAAACTACACGCTAAATGGCATAGGAAACAGAGATGTAACATCGGCACACTGGATAAGATTGGAGGTAAAATTCTTTATGCCTTACAACGTTGATGTAAGGCATTTATACAACTGCTGTTGCTGGGTAACTAAGTACAATTGCTTGTGAAACGTTATACGTTTCACAATAGACTCATGTGCTCACATGGTTCGCGGAGACAAATTTTAGTAACATCAAACCACGCAGTCGCGAACAATTAACATTTTAAAGAGTACACATGTGAAAAGACAAAGGATACTGGCAGAGGGCTAACAAAATCTAATATTAACCCACGTGGATCGTTTCCAACGGACATAGAGTAATGAGACAAAGAAAATTCGCAAAGAAGCAAAAATTACCAAGATTCGGAAAAGATTAGAGTGCATACACACGCCGGCCGCGGTGGCCGTGCGGTTCTGGCGCTACAGTCCGGAACCGCGGGACTGCTACGGTCGCAGGTTCGAATCCTGCCTCGGGCATGGGTGTGTGTGATGCCCTTAGGTTAGTTAGGTTTAAGTAGTTCTAAGTTCTAGGGGAGTTATGACCTAAGATGTTGAGTCCCATAGTGCTCAGAGCCATTTGAACAATTTTTGCATACACACGCAGTACCAGGGACACAAATATTCATACTAAACCGAGGGCGCTTCAACATATGCAACACCTTTGTGCTACGTTCTTGTTACGGATCAAAGTGAAGTCTGCATTAGGAATCAAACTGAAAGTCTGCAAAAGCCTTACATACCTTACCGCGATCCAGTAAACAATCTTTGTAAGTTGAAACGCGAGGCCAAAAGCTAAGAGCTCCTCTCTCCCTATGAGAGAACTCGCCACACGGTTAAATGAAATCACGCTTCTTCGAAGAGACTTCGGCTGGAGACCCTCGGCGAGCTGGAAGCAGGCTGACCGTCTCACTCACTCCAACGTCTCGAACGCGACCCCGTGGCCTGGAAAACCCAGAGATGAGGCTTCCGCCACAAACCTAACACCGGCAACTTTCACACAAGGGGAGCAAACCTCCTTGCCTACCTGACAACTACAAGGGTTGGCCATTCTGTACGACTACCGCTGATTCTCTGCAGCAGACTGAACCACTGTATACCAAAATGAAACACCCACATTCATTCACTCACACATGCCAGAGAGTTCTGTATCACTGAAAAGCAAATAAAATGATAATGAAAGGGGACTACATGACCCTTTCAATACATACAAATAAACTATCAGTGCAGGATCGCCTGCTTGATCAGTAAAGCCTTTTGTTGTGTACGCCTTTGTACTTAACGGTAAGGAGAGGTGGACTGCAGAGGGGTGTAGCAACTGTCATCGTAGGAAAGCAGGTAAGAAACAGAAATGATTAGTGATTAAGTTAACACAACAAACAGAAGATTTACTTAACTTGTATTCCTCCAAGTGTAAAAAGGCTCATTACAAATGATGGAGCAAGAAATAGAGCGCAGCCATCACAAGATCAACAAGGAATACAGTCTGAACAAAAGCATGAACTAAAGTGTGGGAGCCGCAAATAGGCGGCAATTGCGTAGCATCACGTAGCGATGAGGCTCCAAGTGCATGTGGACTGAGTAGCTGCCGCCCGTCACCCTACGTTGCTGCGGCGGAGAGCACTCGTGGTACGGAGCCGCTGGAGGTGTGGCTCAGTGGGAATGCACCACTGGGTCCACTTGATCCCACACGACCGTTGTCGGGGTCTGACGCAAAAATTCGATTACCAAATCAAAAGACGCCGATGGATTAGTATTGCCATGTGACACCATATTTCTTCTTTTGTTTTTTAAATGCACAAAAAATATTCAGTGCGGTAGCACTAGCTGCAGTGAGTGTTTCCTTGTTAATGTTGTTGTTGTGGTCAGTCCAGAGACTGGTTTGATGTAGCTCTCCACGCTACTCTATCCTATGCAAGCTTCTTCATCTTCCAGTATCTACTGCAAGCTACATCCTTCTGAACCTCCTTAGTGTATTCATCTCTTGGTCTCCCTCTACGATTTTTAACCTCCACGCTGCCCTCCAATACTAATTTGGTGATCCCTCGATGCCTCAGAAGATGTCCAACAAACCGATCCCTTGTTATAGTCAAGTTGTGCCACAAACTCCTCTTCTCCCCAATTCTATTCAATACCTCCTCATTAGTTATGTGATCTACCCATCTAACCTTCAGCATTCTTCTGTAACACCACATTTCGAAAGCTTCTATTCTCTTCTTGTCCAAACTATTTATCGTCCATGTTTCACTTCCATACATGGCTACACTCCATACAAATACTTTCAGGAACGACTTCCTGACACTTAAATCTGTACTCGATGTAAACAAATTTCTCTTCTTCAGAAACGCTTTCCTTGCCATTACCAGTCTACATTTTATATCTTCCCTACTTCGAATATCATCAGCTATTTTGCTCCCCAAATATCAAAACTCAATTACTATTTTAAGTATCTCATTACCTAATCTAATTCCCTCAGCATCAGCCGACTAAATTCGACTACATTCCATCATCCTCGTTTTGCTTTTGTTGATGTTCATCTTATATCCTCCTTTCAGGATACTGTCCATTCCGTTCAACTGCTCTTCCAGGTCCTTTGCTTTCTCTCATAGAATTACAATGTCGTCGTTGAACCTCAAAGTTTTTATTTCTTCTCCGTCGATTTTATATCCTACTCCGAATTTTTCTTTTGTTTCCTTTACTGCTTGCTCAATATACAGACTAAATAACATAGGGGATAGGCTACAAACCACTCTCACTCCCTTCCCAATCACTGCTTCCCTTTCATGCCCCTCGACTCTCACTGCCATCTGGTTTCTGTACAAGTTGTTAATAGACCTTCACTCCTTGCATTTTACCCCTGCCACGTTCAGGATTTGAAAGAGAATATTCCAGTCAATATTGTCAAAAGCTTTCTATAAGTCTATGAAAGCTAGAAACGTAGCATTGCCTTTCCTTAATCTATCATCTCAGATAAGTCGTAGAGTCAGTACTGCCCCACGTGTTCCAACATTTCTACGCAATCCAAATTAATCTTTCCCGAGGTCGGCTTCTACCAGTTTTTCCATTCGTCTCTAAAGAATTCGCGTTAGTATTTAGCAGCGGGCTTATTGAACTGATAGTTCGGTAATTTTCACATCTGTCAACACCTTCTTTCTTTGGGATTGGAATTATTATATTCTTATTGAAGTCTGAGGGTATTTCGCCTGTCTCGTACATCTTGCTCACCAGATGGTAGAGTTTTGTCAGGGCTGGCTCTCCCGAGGCTGTCAGTAGTTATAATGGAATGTTGTCTATTCCCGGGGCCTTGTTTCGATTTAGGTCTTTTAGTGCTCTGTCAAACTCTTCACGCAGTATCTTATCTCCCATTTCATTTCCATCTACATTGTCTTCCATTTCTACAATATTCTCCTCAAGTACATCGCCCTTGTGTAGACCGTCTGCATACTCCTTCCGACATTCTTTGCTTATAACTGGGTTTCCAACTGAGCTCTTGATATACCGCCGGAATATTTTACCCAAGAGAGCGCCATGTTACCTCATGTCCTGAAAATGATATGTGCGGGTAACACGTCGTAATTTGAGAGAATTGTTCCAGAAATTTCCCTAAAGTTCATGAAACTTGAATTTTGGGCGCATATGATTACTTGTACATTGAAATACCACTGCATGTCTCCCATACATCCTTCTCAGATAAGTATGGCAGGAGGTTGAGTCGTTTGCTTAGCTATTGGTTAGCATATTTATAATTTCGTCTTTTCGAGAGTTTGCTGACCTGCAATGGATCATCTGTAAAAGCAGTGTGTTTACATGACGTTTTGTTTTAAACTTGGGAAAACCTCGGCAGAAAGGCACCAAATTTTAAAAGAAGCTTTGGAAACACATGACTTACGACAGATGTAAGCGTTTCAAATACTACCGAATATGAACTGATGATGGCGACGATTCTGGTCTGCCATTTATTGGCTTCACACCAGTAGATGTTCACAAAGTGACAGGTCTGATTCTGCAACATCGTAGAGCAGGAATGGGCAACCTTTGGTGAGCCACGAGCTTCACTGACATTTAAACAGCCTGTTGGCTTCTGCCTCGGGTTCTTCGGCCGACGTTCACCTAACGATTTTACTGACGTTTCGTCAGCACGAGTGGCTGGCATTGTCAATGCTTCACCGTCCATTGCCAGAGTTTACCACCGGCAATGAAAGGTGAAGCTTTGACAATGCGCATTAAGATCCCTCTACGGTCGCGAGATCTAACACCTATAGACTTTTACTTGTGGGGAACTGTGAAAGATAACGCTTATCGACGTGAGCCACGCACGCTGAAAGAACTTCGCTAGGAGATTACAGCGCGACGTTTGCAGCGATCTCCACTGTAACACTGACTGACGTAGTTGCGGCGACCGCTCGTCGTTCTGTTATGTGTATAGCCGCCAACGGTGAACATTTTAAACTTTTAAAGTAGCGATGTGCTAAAGTGAAGGTTGTACAATACGTTTTATCAATTATTAAATGTAAAATAAACACGTAAGTAATACTGTTCGTTCCTTAAAGTGTATATACATTTTTCTGGCGGACTCTGTATATACATTGTGCTTTAGTTAGGCCGCTGTTTACATACATTTAAAGCATGACGTATCACTTTTCTTTCATAAACGAAATCAAACCAAAATTATTTTATAATTTCTTAAAGAGCATATTATTATGAAAAATTAATGTATCTCATGCCTAAAGCTGTCTGGTTTAGATTCCAAGGAAACACGTGTTGGAACCACAGCCAAGGGGAAAGAGTGCCATTCATCATCTAGGTTTTGCATTCCAAATGGTTTAAGTCGTTGAAGAAGATCTGCCATTGTTGTTAACGTGGTGCATTTTTCTCTCTGTGCGAGACAAGACTCTTTTTGGAGATAATACAGATAAATTTTCTAACAGAGGATCATTAGATTTACACCACATCTGAATTTGTTTATATCCATGAAATAAGAAGTTGCGGTATCTCTCCCTAATTTCCCTTATTAGATGAGGCATGGCCAAAACATCCTTTGATTTCATTGCTTCCAGTTCTATACCCGAATAAATATTGTTAACGTCCAAAAACCTGGTCTCACCTTCAGCCTTTATCTCACAGGATCCATAATAATTATTGTATGCAGAGATTCTTTGTGAACAAAACCTTTTCAAAAGATTTTTCCATTTGGCACTGCAACGTTTGAAAACTGGAAGGAAGCATTCATTGTATTAAATTTGGCTAAAATCTGCTTTAGAAACTGGTAATACAATTTAATAAATGGACCACAGGGCAAGTTTAGGTTCTCTTTGGATTTATTAAATCTTTTCTGTTGTTCACTAACCAACAAAAAATAAAATTAATGCATCGGACTGATCCAACATTGGTTCGACAATAGAAAGAAGTGAAAGTCAGTGATTCTGCGCTGGATGAAGTATTTCATATACTTTAAGCTGCATATATTTTTGAAACTGAACTAGCTGACGTTACCGTTTGCAACTTATTATGTACATCTCTTGAAAATTCCTCGCAACAAATAGGAAGTGTCTTGCCTCTGTCATTGGCATACAACTCAACTGCATAACAAATGCATTTTGTTAATGTAATTATAGGAAGAATCTTTAGTCGGATCGATACTGAATTGTGTTTCCCCACTATAGCATATGCGACATCTGGACCAAAACGAATGACGTTTCCTAATGGAATAATATTTTGTACTAATACATGAGTGAGTTTCTCACACAATATAGCCCCAGTTTCCTTAATTACAGACACTACCATTATTTGAGTCATAATAGCACACAACATTCCAAGTAGAACTGACTGAAACAATATTGGTACTATCATCTGTCAAAATCGAGAATTTTACCCTTTGAAGTTTGGAAATAACATTATTTTTATGAGAAGATGCGGTAGTATTTCTTATAATACCGGTGATTTTGCTCCTTTTCATAATAACATTTTGTGCTATCTTAGGATCTGGAAACGCACGTTTTAACATAGCTGTCAAATGGTTAGTTCTGTCAAAAGGATTATCATGAACTGCAAACAAAGCAGCGCTCTTAAGGTCGGCTTCGTAGTTTGTTTGTCGAATTTTGACGTGCCTTTAGATAAAAACTTTGCAAAAGTTCCGCATTATTTTTCAGTGGTATCATTCATTTTGTTAATGGGGCATCTTACTCTGTTACTCGCTCTTGTGAACGGGAGCGCGTTTTGCAGGTCTTGCTGTCACTCGCGTCCATCTACAAAAGTTTTCACTGAGTTTAACGAAGGCGATTTGGCCTGATATATTCGACGATGCCCTTTGGCTACACTGACTAAAGAATTCTTCTAAGATATACCAAATTAAGATAACCTGAAGATGCCTAAATATGGCGAAACGGGTCGTTGAAAAATAAAAATCTATAATTGCAACCAAGACTGTTTTTAACCAATACTGTTAATCACTGGTTTGCTGTATGCCACTTATGGCTTGGGGGAAGGATTTCTATAACCCTTCACTTAGAATCATATCCCGTACAGGACTTTTGAAATTACGGTATGCGTATGGTCTTTACCGTGCATCTAACAACCCGGGCCTGGAGCATGTGGAGTGGCGACGGATCCCTTAGCGGGAGCGACGCCGGCGGCCAGCGCGGATCTCACCGCCGGCAGCGTGACGTCACTCGCTACCTGTGATTAGCTTCGTTTGTGCGCCGCCGGGCTGAATCGCCGCCGCAGCCTTCATTAGCAGGCTAGCGCCGGCTCCCTTGTGCGTCGTTAATAGAGCCTGCAGCTGCTCCCTGCTCCCGAAATTGTTCGCCCGCCACCACGCCGAGCTTTTAAACAGCCTCCTCGATAACATTGCTCTTCCAGGGCTTACGCGTATCACGATCACAAAGGCTGAGTATTACAACGTTGCTAAGTAAAGATAGCCGCAATGAATTTCACTGTGCGTATCGGCAATTGAAGCACATCAAATTCACCTTCGAGCGATGCACAGTGAGAAGGATTAGTCGTTAGCCAAATAGGATAAGGTTGCTGTCAGTGGACCGGTTCAATTGATCGAGCGTCGCTATATTTTTGTTTGCTCGATAATCGCTGCCTTCCGACTCTGCTGAAGCGACTTACCTCTCGAGAAGCAGGCCACTATCTTAGTTTGAAAATTGCAGGTAACAATAAAGACCTGATGTCAATCCTTGACGAGAATTGTGTTATTTGATGTAGTGTCGGGTTCAGATTGCACTGTTTATGGTGGTCTAGTAGTCCATTCATGGATACAACGTTAAGTTACTTAAGGATATAATCTATACGTACAGTATTAAAATCTGTTTTACTGGCAAGAAATATATGCAAGACGCCATTCCTATTCCTCTGATAGATACATACATATACTTTAAAGTACAAATATTCCATACTGTAAACAATAACTGCAATTAAATCTTTAACAACTGATATTAAATACTTCTAGAAATCTGATAACTTTTGGGTATACGATAAATCGCACAAATCTAAGGGCTGTAAATTCGTCTAAATACAAGGAATTAAAATTACGAGCAACTTAAATTGGAAAGACCACATAGATAATATTGTGGGGAATGCGAAACAAAGACTGGACTTTGTTGGCAGAACACTTAGAAGATGCGACAAACCCACTAAAGAGACAGCCTACATTACATTCGTCAATCCTCTGCTGGAATACTGCTGCGCGGTATGGAAAAAGCGCAAAGAAGGGCAACTCGTTTCGTGTTGTCGCGCAATAGGGGTGAGAGTGTCATTGATACGATACGCGAGTTGGGGTGGCTGTCACTGAAACAAAGGCGGTTTTCTTTGCGGCGATATCTATTTATGAAATTGCAATCACCAACTTTCTCTTCCGAATGCGTAAATATTTCGTTGAAACCCACCTACGTAGGGAGAAATGATCATTATAATAAAATAAGAGAAATCAGAACTCGAACGGAAACACCTGTTCCTTTTTCCGACGCGCCATTTGAGAGTGGAATGGTAGAGAAGTAGTACGAAAATGGTTCGATGAATCTTCTGCCAGGCACTTATGTGTGAATTGCAGAGTAACCATGTAGATGTAGATGTAGATGTTGAGTTCCAAAATTATATTTAGCGTTACAAAGAATTTTTTATGAAATATTTGGAACATAGCATTGCTTATGTAAAACCATCGAAGGAGCGTAAGGTTTTTTTCTCCTTGTTGGTCACACAATCCAGACAAAAAAATTATGGCTGTAGCCTTTAGATGTGTCATTCTACAAACCTTAAGCAACTACTACGTAAACGAAATGGGAAAATGGTTACGAGCACATCCAGAACCTGTAGTATCAGCACCTTCTGGAAAAGCATGTGGGAGGGCAGCAACTACAGAGACAGAAGTTAATGGACTTTCTCGTTCTGGAATCTGGCCTGTGTATAGAGAATCATCACTTTTCTGCCTGTAATGCAGTTCACTCCCACCCCTTCAAAAAACAGTTACCAGTAGTGAGAGAGACAACACCACCACCACCAACAACAACAACAGTGATGGAAGGGGCGTTAGGTTAAATATCATGATTAGAAACCTCAGCAAGGCCACTAATCACAGCAAAGGGCATAAGGAAAAACGCTGCTCGACCCAGTCGTATGCTTCTTTCTTTAGCAGACGTTTCTCCTTTCCCAAAGCTGCAACGTCACAGAAGACCAGGTTAAGACAAAGCATGCAAAAAGCTTTAACATTGGTGAATTCTCCACACGAGGTTCGATAAGGACCTAGCGACAAACCTCCCGCTAATCCAGAGAGAAAGCTACCTACAGTGAGTCAAATGAAATAATTTAGAAACACCAACACTAATTATTGCTTTTGTGATGCCAGAATCGATCAGTGGAAGGCATGATCAGTGCATGGCATGTAGGAAAGGGGTGCTTGAAAACTGTTCTGTAGTTGGGAAGAATACTAAAACATACTTTTGTTTTTATTACAGGTAGACTGTATCCCTGTGTTACAGAAAAAGAGTGTGAACTGCCTCACAATATGTCCACACTTACACTCCTGGAAATTGAAATAAGAACACCGTGAATTCATTGTCCCAGGAAGGGGAAACTTTATTGACACATTCCTGGGGTCAGATACATCACATGATCACACTGACAGAACCACAGGCACATAGACACAGGCAACAGAGCATGCACAATGTCGGCACTACTACAGTGTATATCCACCTTTCGCAGGAATGCAGGCTGCTATTCTCCCATGGAGACGATCGTAGAGATGCTGCATGTAGTCCTGTGGAACGGCTTGCCATGCCATTTCCACCTGGCGCCTCAGTTGGACCAGCGTTCGGGCTGGACGTGCAGACCGCGTGAGACGACGCACCATCCAGTCCCAAACATGCTCAATGGGGGACAGATCCGGAGATCTTGCTAGCCAGGGTAGTTGACTTACACCTTCTAGAGCACGTTGGGTGGCACGGGATACATGCGGACGTGCATTGTCCTGTTGGAACAACAAGTTCCATTGCCGATCTAGGAATGGTAGAACGATGGGTTCGATGACGGTTTGGATGTACCGTGCACTATTCAGTGTCCCCTCGACGATCACCAGAGGTGTACGGCCAGTGTAGGAGATGGCTCCCCACACCATGATGCCGGGTGTTGGCCCTGTGTGCCTCGGTCGTATGCAGTTCTGATTGTAGCGCTCACCTGCACGGCGCCAAACACGCATACGACCATCATTGGCACCAAGGCAGAAGCGACTCTCATCGCTGAAGACGACACGTCTCCATTCATCCCTCCATTCACGCCTGTCGCGACACCACAGAAGGCGGGCTGCACGATGTTGGGGCGTGATAGGAAAACGGCCTAACGGTGTGCGGGACCGTAGCCCAGCTTCGTGGAGACGGTTGCGAATGGTCCTCGCCGATACCCCAGGAGCAACAGTGTCCCTAATTTGCTGGGAAGTGGCGGTGCGGTCCCCTACGGCACTGCATAGGATCCTACGGTCTTGGCGTGCATCCGTGCGTCGCTGCGATCCGGTCCCAGGTCGACGGGCACGTGCACCTTCCGCCGACCACTGGCGACAACATCGATGTACTGTGGAGACCTCACGCCCCACGTGTTGAGCAATTCGGCGGTACGTCCACCCGGCCTCCCGCATGCCCACTATACGCCCTCGCTCAAAGTCCGTCAACTGCACATACGGTTCACGTCCACGCTGTCGCGGCATGCTACCAGTGCTAAGGACTGCGATGGAGCTCCGTATGCCACGACAAACTGGCTGACACTGACGGCGGCGGTGCACAAATGCTGCGCAGCTAGCGCCATTCGACGGCCAACACCGCGGTTCCTGGTGTGTCCGCTGTGCCGTGCGTGTGATCATTGCTTGTACAGGCCTCTCGCAGTGTCCGGAGCAAGTATGGTGGGTCTGACACACCGGTGTCAATGTGTTCTTTTTTCCATTTCCAGGAGTGTATTTATAGTTAGTGTAAGTTTGGCTAAGTTATTACTGGTTTCGTAAACACAACGTTGACCATCTGTGTATAAAGTCATAAATGATGCCCTAAGCTCTACACACCCAGTCAATCATAAATGCATAGTAATGTAGTGCCATAACATAACAACGTTAGTCAAATTTCGCGTTAACAAATTGACGTATTACTCCCTGTATAACGTAAATTATTTTATTTCCACCTCTCCTAACCCTGAGAAGTTCTCGAGTTGTTCATCCCTCGCATGCGATCGAGCGGAACCGTACAACATAGCGGTGATCATGGGTTGTTTTTGATCTATAAGCTGAACTTAACGTCTACGTAAATTTCTTATCAGTTAATAAGGTCTCGATTTACAGTTAACGCTCATCGGAATTCTATCTACTTAGTGCCTTATTCTCTCACAAATTTACGGTTTAACTATAGGTAAGTTCCCAGTACATAACATGAAGACAGCCAATGGCAGGCATCTTTGACTCCGTGCGCGCATGTGCGTGATCCGCCGTCTTGCTCAGTACACATGAAGGGCTTATTTCAATAGTGGTACAAGTCCATTACCTTCACTTTTCTGTCTACAATGCTTCTGAAATTAATGATCCAATCAAATAGAAAGAAAGGTTCATCTCTAGCAAGAAGCCACATGCTTGTACATTTCTGGTATCTAAACTGTAGATTTTTCAGCTCTCGTTGAACTTTATGACTCTGTATCTCAAAATGAACAAAAATGGACTTGTACCGCTATTGAAATAAGCCCTTCACATCCGCGTGCCACAGTCAATTCCCACGTAGCGTCCCCTGCTAACCGACCGCTTTCCACGAAGTAGAGCCGGGGCTGTTCCTCAACTAAGTAAAGTAGCTTGACATGGTACCACGGTACTTCAGCTTTTTATGTCTGACTGTGCCTTATACTGGCATGTCTTACTTTATTTTATGCTACTGAAGAAGGCTAGATTACTCTAGCTGAAACCTGAGTAAAGGCCAACTGAGGCGGATTTTTAACATATTAATTTATCGGAGTTGCTAAAAGGGCTGCAACATGTTAAAATTCTTAGTGTAAGAGACACCTCGCCTTCTGCTGCGACCACGGTCGACGTCATTATTATGAATATTTACTAGTACTTACCGGAAAGGTATTGAATAGTAATAGTTAATATCAAATTTCACGAATTTAATGTCAAATATCAATCTCTATGATTTCTAATTCTTACATGCACACAGCGGAAATCACGAACCTACGCATAAGTTCACTGCCAGCGGTAATTTGTAATAATCAACGTAAGGCACACTTTGGTAAATCCCTCACGACATTATCTGGTCTCTTTAGTGTTAACTGTGTTACGTCTTCAAGGGCGTTCAATGTGTATTGCAACACTTTTTTTTTTCTCGGTTGAAAAGACGCAGAATTTGTTTTCGGGCATCTTGGAATATTCCTGCTTCAGCCTCTCTTGTTTCGTGATGTTACGATAGGTAGCGGTGCTAAACGTAGCCTTCAAAATGGCATCTACAACGGTGATGCGTTCCAAACAGAGAGCTGCCACTGAGTTTCTTTTGGCGGGACATCAGAGTATCGCAGATATTCATGGGCGCTTGCAGAGTGTCTACGAAGACCTGTCAATGAACAAAAGTACAGTGAGTCGTTGGGCGAGGAAACTGTCTTCATCGCAACAAGATCGCGCCAACCTGTTCAACATCCCGCATGCCTGGTGGTCGCACATACACTACTGGCCATTAAAATTGCTACACCACGAAGATGACGTGCTACAGACGAGAAATTTAACCTACACGAAGAAGATGCTGTGATATGCAAATGAGTAGCTTTTCAGAGCATTCACAAAAGGTTGGCACCGGTGGCGACACCTACAACGTGCTCACATGAGGAAAGTTTCCAACAGATTTCTCATACACAAACAGCAGTTGACCGGCGTTGCCGGGTGAACCGTTTTTGTGATGCTTCGTGTAAGGAGGAAAAATGCTTACCATCACTTTGACAAAGGTCGGATTGTAGCCTATCGCGATTGCGGTTTATCGTATCGCGACATTGCTGCTCGCGTTTGTCGAGATCCAATTACTGTTAGCAGAATATGGAATCGGCGCGTTCAGGAGGGTAATACGGAACGCCCTGCTGGATCCCAACGGCCTCGTATCACTAGCAGTCGACATGACAGGCATCTTATCCGCATGGCTGAAACGGATCGTGCAGCCACGTCTCGATCCCTGAATCAACAGATGGGGACATTTGCAAGACAACAATCATCTGCACGAACAGTTCGACGACGTTTGCAGCAGCATAGACTATCAACTCGGAGACCAATACGCCAGTCACTCCTCTTGATGAACTGTGGTATCGTTTTGAAGCTTGTAAGCGATCCGTGACTCCTTACGAACGAACATAGGTCCTAGTATCCGACGCCCAGGTCGATAGCAGACAGGAATCGATTGTCGAGCACTGCAGAAGGCAGTGACACTGGTGTTGAGTACGCAGAGTAGTACTGGAGTGTGTCGAGTGGAAAGGAGTGCGGGAAAGACGGGCAAGAATGGAGGTCGAGTAAAATTCACCGGAGTATGACGAGTGAGCACGTTTCCCTGATCGTAGTGGGGTTGACCCTCCCTAATACCGATTCGCGAGTGATATGAAGCAGAAAGTGACAAGTGCCGAATTACGTGTTTCGGGTTGCATGGATTGCAGTGAGGATTGTTGTGAATGTTAACTATCAGCATTGCATGTGACGAAGTACTGAAAATCAACAACCAATAAAAAGATTGTGATTAGACTTGTAAGGCAAAGGTAGCAACTGCCTCAGCATTTGTGTGTTAGTACTAAATAAATATATACAGTTTGTACATCGCAACTTTCGTGGTCCTTAATAATAGACAAACTTTCAATCATTCCACTATTCAGTCCCAGAATAGCCGCACTCGGTTGAAATATCCCCGAAACCACACCAGGAAAATCGATAGCCTTTCATCCATTAATCATAATAATTAATGGTTTGGCGGCTTCGGTAATTTACACAAAACCCAATAAGGATTTAATCGGAGCTGTTTCAATCTGCACGGGCAGCTGTACCTGTACACGCCATCCAAGCTGTGTTTGACTCAGGCGTATCAAGGCCATTATTACGGCCAGAGGTGGTTGTTCTGGGTACGGATTTCTCTGGATCTACGCACCCCAATTGCGTTAAAATGTAATCACATGTCAGTTCTAGTATAATATATTTGTCCAATTAATACCCGTTTATCATCTGCATTTCTCCTTGGTGTAGCAATTTTAATGGCCAGTAGTGTAGCTACTCTTGGAACGTGCGGACACTCTCATTAGAGGTGCTTGACGGCTCACAATTAAAACACCTAGGCGCACAATTGGACATCTCTGTTAGTAGTCGACTAAATTGGGGTACTCAAAGATCTGCGCCTGGTATATTCCTGCGCACCCGACAGGACCACCCTTCACCCGTATCTCGCACCTTCCTATCTTCCGCTGTTTGGCTCAATGAAGGATGCAGTTCGCGGGAAATAGAACGTGGATGATGGGCAAATTATTGATGCAGCAAGACCTTGACTCCGACGTCGACCGGTCGAGTTGTACCATACGGGCATACAGACCCTACCAGTAAGGCGGCGTAAGACCGTCCCTCTGAACAGAGATTATGTTGAAAAATAGTATCTTGTAGCCAAAAGAGTAAGGAATAATGTGGTTTATTGGAGTCCTTGCTAAAACCAACCTGCCTTCAGAAAAAATCCGTTACATTATTTACCGAACGCCTCTCACATTTCCGTATCTTCACCAAGATCATGAGCCCAAGTCCATACTTCCACTCGTTACGCATTTCAAGAGAACTACCTGTGAAAGTAAAGGTACAACGCCCGGCTAAGGCGAGAGAAACGTTTACAATCTCAAGAAGCTTTGATAAATATCGGAAATACTTTCTATTTCCGGTAGTATATGTACGTATCGCAAACAGAGACAATGTTTAAAGATTATTAACCTTATTATATAACTTTATTGGCAAAGGGTTTTGAGTGGCTAGTGTCCTTCATCAGAAATCAAGGCATTCAAGTCATTTAAATATTATCGTAAACAACCTGAGTTGCCAAATCTCATGGAAAGGCTGCAACGTTCACAGATGTACCGTATATGATGCCAGTAGTACGCAAACAGCCGACCAGCAACACCGTTTCAGAGATTCTTGTTTCCAGCCGCAGCGCTACGTCAAAGTGCCATATGTCAAAACGGTTTATATCAGTGGATTTCCGCATTTGCGGCCCGTATCTTCGCTATAATGACTGCCCAATTGTCTCTCTTCCGCTTACGTTCTTTCCTTACTGCATCATGTGCCGGCAACACCTCGCCGTGGGCTGTGGACACAATGTTTTGACTCATCTGTGTGTGTATCCAGTGCCTTCCAATGACGTTTGGACTCATAACATAATACTGAAGAGATTTGTATGCCCTGATGCCTGACGAAGAGAACTAGAGGCTTGAAACGCTTCGCTAATACATAAATGATTTAAGTTGAATACATTTTTTGTGGTACACACATATATCATTTACGAGAACAGATGTTAACTGTAAGATCTCATTCTTTGGCCGAAAGTATAGGAGATTGTAATGGAAATGGAAATATAAAGCGAATTCCAGTGAGTGTGTGGTTGCTGTAAGCACATCAAGTTCTTTTGCAATAAATGTAGGTTGAGAGTAGGCGTCAGGATTGAGCTTCGCTACTATGGCTCAAAAATGGATGATGGCGAGGAGCAGTTACATGGAATAGATAATTTTGGATTTTAATCAAAGGATGAATGGTGAGAATGATGCAAGATGTCACCAGCGAAAAATTTACCGGTTTTGAAAATAAAAAATGCGCAATGTACGACATAGGAAGTGATACAACTCGACTGTCCGAAGAATCTTGCTGGTTAGAAAGCAAGATTACATTAGCTGAAAGAACCAAATTAGATAATAATGAAAGCTGGAGGGGTGGCAAAAGCGAAAAGTGGTTGAGTTAGGTATTACCCGTCATAGACAATGTTTGGTTCGAGGGGCGCTCAATTGCGCGGTTATCACCGCCCGTAAAAATGCCCAGTCTTTACTCAGTCCAATCTCGCCACTTTCATGAATGACGATGAAATGATGAGGACAAGACAAACACCGAGTCCCCGGGCGGAGAAAATCCTCAACCCGACCGGGAATCGAAGCCGGCACCCCGTGATCCAGAGGCAGCAACGCTCCCATCATAGATGAATATCCAAAAACTTAAGTCAGTCGGTAGCTCTACCTGGCGCTCCATGTACCCATCAATTTTCTTTCTGGGCAATCGTGCAAAATGTAGTACAGTTACAGCTAGGTATTGACAGCGATCATCTACAACAAACAGAGCCACCTTCCCTCCACCAAAACGAGTCTCGCCCTGAGGAAGGTGTTGCAGTACGGTCGAAACGCGGGTTTTAAGTTCATAATCAAAGTCTTTTATACTATGACTTCGTACAACAATCAGAAAACTGTAATCATCGTGTAGTCCAGTGTTTCTTTCGGAATCGCATTGACCATCTTCGGTCATTCCCCACTACATCTACATTTACATCTACATATATACTCCGCTAGTGTGTGGCGAAGGGCACAATTCGCGCCAAAGTCATATTTTCCCCCCTCTGGTTCACTCGCGGATCGCACGAGGGAAAAACGACTGTTTAAACGCCTCAGTACGAGCTATAAATTCCCTTATCTTTGAATGGTGATCATTGCGCGATTTGTAACTTTGTGGTAATAATATATGCTCTACATCCTCGGCGACGATCTAATTTCGGAATTTAGTGAGCAGCCCCTTCCGCTTAGCGCGTCGTCTATCTTCAACTGTATCCCACTTCAAACTTTCTATGAGATTTGTAACGCTCTCGCAATGGCTAAATGTACCGGTCACGGATGTTGCCCCTCTTCTTTGGTCCTTTTCAATCTCTTGAATGAGACCCAACTGGTAAGGGTCCCACACAAACGAACAATACTCTAAGACTGGACGAACTAACTTATTGCAAGCAATTTATTTTGTTGAAGGACTGCATCGCTCCAGGATTCTACCAATAAACCGCAATCTAGAGTTCGTCTTGCCCGTTATTTGTGTAATCTGACCATTCCATTTGAGATCATTTCGGATAGTCACACGCAGATGCTTAACGGATGTTACCGCTTCCAAAGACTGGGCATTTATTTTGTGCTCTTCCATGAATGGGGATCTTCGCCTTGCTATACGCAGTAAGTTACACTTACTAATATTGAGAGATAACTGCCAGTCATTACACCACGCATTTATTTTCTGCAAATCCTCATTGATTTGTTCACAACTTTCGTGCGTTACTACTTTCCTGTAGACTACAGCGTCATCGGAAACCAGTCTAATGCCGCTGTCAATAGCATCGGCCAGATCGTTTATGTAAATCGTAAAAAAAAAAATCAGCGGACCTATTACGCTGCACTGGGGCACACCTGAAGTTACGCTTGTTTCTGTCGAAGTCATCCAATTCAGGATGCTCTGTGTCTATTAGAAAACTTTCTATCCAACCGCATATGTCATGGGATAGACAGTAAGCGCACACTTTTTGGAGCAAGCGACAGTGCTGAACTGAGTCGAACGCCTTTTGAAAGTCGAGAAATATGGCATCAACCCATGGAGCCGGTATATAGAACCTTTTGTATATCATGCACAAAGAGGACCAGCTGTGACTCACATGACCGCTGTTTCCTAAAACGGTGCTCGTTTCTGCCGATGAGTTTCTCAGAGCTTATGTCCCAGCATGGCCAGTTTTTTTTTTTTTTTTCGCTTCTGAAGGTTAGAGGGCTGGATCTACGAGAGGCATTCAATAAATAATGCAACACTTTTTTTCTCTGAATTTTTCTCTTGAAAATCTGCAGAATTTGGTGTGGAACATCGTGTAATATTCCCGCTTCAGCTCCTACAGTTTACGAACTTTAGATAGGTGGCAGCGCTATTGCTAGTATTGAAACTGGTGTCTGTAATGGAGGTGTGTTCCAAGCAGAGAGTCATCTTTGGGTTCTTTTCGCGAAAAACCATAACATCACAGATATTCAGTTTGCAGAGCGTCTGTGGAAACCTGACAGCGAACAAAAGTACTGTGAGTCGTTGGGCGGGGAGTCTGTCATCATGGTAACAAGATCACGCAAACCCGTCGGGCTTAGCGCGTGCCAGCCGACCACACAGAGCTGTGACTCCTGCAATGTTGGAACGTGCGGACACTCTCATTCAAGGTGATCGACAGATCACAATCACAGACCTAACTCCTGAACTGGACATGTCTATTGGGAGAGCCAGTTGGGGTACTCAAAAGTGTGTGCCACGCGGGTTCCCCGCCACCTATCAGTAGACCATAAAGGGCAACGAAAGACCATCTGTGCGGAGTTGCTTGTGCGCTACGAGGCTGATCGTGACAATTTCTTACAGAATATCGTCACAGGTGATAAAAAATGGGTTCATCATCTCCAACCGGGAACAAACGGCATTCCATGGAGTGGCGCCACCCCACCTCTTCTCCGAAGGAAAAGTTCAGAGCCATACTCTCAAACAGTGACCGTCTTCTGAGACTCTGAAGAGGTTACTCTGTTTTGTGTCCTCCCCGTGGTACAACGATCAGCTCTGAAGCGTATTGTGCTACCCCTCAGGAAATTTAAGAATTGACTTTAGCTTGTTCGTCGCCACAAAACTGTGAAAGAACTTCTCCTTATCCAAGCCCTCACACAAATCTCTGCTCACAGAACTTCGATGTGCCCTTTTTCTTCATCCATCCTACAGACTGGATCTTGCACCTTACGGCTTCCATCTGTTTGTCCCAATGCAGGATGCACTCCACGGGAAGCAGTACGTAGATGACTGGGAGATTATTTGGCTCCGACGTCGACCATGTCAGTGGTTTCCATGCGGCCAAGCGGGCCATCCTAGTAAGGCGGCATAAAGTCATCGCACTGAACGGAGATTATATTTAAAAACAGGGTTTGGTAACCAAAAGAGTGAGAAACAGCAGGCTGTACTGGAATCCTGAATAAAAATAACCTGCTTTCAGAAAAAAAAAATGTATTGCATTACTTAGGTCGTGTCCTACAAAACACAGACGCAGGTGTAGTTACGGAAGTGCCCTATGAGTGCCACATCTGTGTCTCTGCCTGTCTCCCGCTGCAACTGGAGAGGTTTGAATTCAAACGTGTTTGAATCTTGTCGCTGCAGCACGCGCGACAGAGAGCAGCAGCCACACGTCTTCTCGGCAAAGCAGTGGAGAGGAAACGACGGTAGCTATAAATTACTTAACATCCAATTTTAAGAAAACTATTGGGTGAAAACATTTGATTCTTCCGCAACCTATAGCTTGATATCTTTAAACGATAGAAGTCTGAATTTATTTTCGTTATTCGTCATAGTTACTGTGCTGCACGAAATTGAGTACATGGCTGCACGAAATTTTTAAGAATTTGCAGAGGTAAAATCACATTGTGTATATATTCCGTGTAGTTCATTTAAGGCCATACATTATTGCTTATGAATTGTAACCAATATATCTAAATTGTATTTGAAGTTGAAACCGGAATGATATCTCTTTTCATTCTTGAAATATTCGTTGCTATACCCGGGAATCAAGTGGTCGCAAAAATCGTCATATCTCATAAAAGGTTCAAGATATCGAAACGACTAATTTTGGAAATGACAGCATGCAGAAAGGATTATTTTATCACCTGATTAACACTTGATACGTTTTTATAAACGCGTGAGCAGAGTGAAAACAAGACTCCCTATAACTTACACCATGAGGTTTCGTCGAAATTTTCATAGAAAAAAAGGGAGAGAAACAGGTAAACGGGGTATCAAAGTGTCCAGCATGAGGTCTAGTTTGGCGAGAAAATATTTAATTGCTTGAAAGTAGTCAGGGTATTTAACGAAAACTTAATTAATAAGCTGAGGAGAAATTGAAATATTTCACGAAAAGCTGCTGTAAATGAAATGTAAAAAATTTCATCTGTTCAAGATCTAGCTATTTTACACATAAAAAGATAGATTGGTGCGGTATTTAAATGTGAAAAAGGCTTCCTTCGAATCAAGTACGTTAGGAAGGCAAACGAGTCAGTAGATCATGCTTTCTGAATAAAACTTAAATTTAAAAAATGAAAGAAATCAGTCAAATATTTTATGAAATGATTTGTGTAAAAGAAATAAGTAGATCAGAGAAACGTTCTACATGTGCCTTTAAATGATGCTCGAAATCACGAACAGAAAATGAGGTGCACCAAACGTTTTAATTCATACTTTTAGACAAATCATTACGCAAAAGTTTTACTTTCTTTTCAAAAATTTTGTAAGCTTTACTTTCACAGACTATTTAGGGAGACTGAAACACTTGACCTTAACATAGACTGCCGACGAATTACGTTCACAACATCAAATATCTGTAAAATTTCATCATTCATTGTAATTTATTAGGAATTGAATGTGTGTGACAGACTGGGATAAGAGCGAAGACCAAGTTCTTTGGCAAGAACTTAAAAACATACTTAGCGATTCAATGTAAACAGTATACATAAAATTTAGTACACAGAATTGTAACTGAGCCAGTAAAAAATATAAGATCGATACGGAATCGAATCCAGGACCTTCTCCTCTCTCGGAAGTATTAGCTGCATATGCTACCCCTACACCATAGCTAGCTATTGTTCAGCGTCATCACTCTGCATGCTTATGTTTGTATTTAGCGGAGTTAGTCATGCAATAGTAATTCTAACTCATTTATTGACTGTTAAAAGTTCTTGATTATGTAAAAAAACTTTCGAAATTATTGATGAGATAGTCGAATGCTCCTCTGCTCATTCAGGTGTATTCGAAGAACTTGTCTAGTGATCTTCGCAGTTGACGATACTTATGAAATTCTGCATGGAGATTCCTCCCTTTGTAAATTTCATGCACAGCGTTCCTTTATTTTCTTAAGTAAACATAATTCTGTAGCCTTAGTCTCCAACTACAGTATTCTACGGGTTTAGGGCGCAGTTTTATAGAAACAGATGGATGGCTCAAAAGCAGCCATCTTGTAGCGCAACATGATCACTCGCGCGCGGGACTCCCAATGTTTTCGCCCGATGTTGCGCTTGTCGCTCGATTGTCACGTATCTAGATATCGCTCGCTTCTGTTGCTGACGTGGGACACGGCCTTACTGAACGCCCCTCGGAACAGGCAGATTTCTGCATCGGGAATCGGAAGACATGGGACAGTTGTACCAGATAGTAACAAATTATCGTTCACGTTTAGTTTTGCTGTCCTTAGTGCGCTAGGAAGCCTTAGTAAACATCCAACGAATCTCTCCCTTCAGGGGAACGATTATACTGCTATCGCTGTCCCCGCGATCCGTTTCTTTCGTTGGGCGTAAACCTCCAGCGGTCTGACAGTAGGGGCCTGAAGCCCCCGTTGGTGTGTGTGTGTGCGTCTCGTGTGAATCTTCGCGCCTCCCTGTTAGGCGCGTCCGCGCTGTGTCGGGGATGCGGTCCACTTGGCGCGGTGGTTTATTCCCGGCGCTCGTGCCCGCACAACTGGTGGTAATTGGCGGAGAGCTCACCTGCCGCCACTCGGACAATGCCGGCAATCACGGCCGCATTCACGCCCCCCGGCCCGAGTCTGGATTCGGAGCAGCGCAGCCGACAGCCCGCGGAGAAGGCGTCCGCACCTGGGCCGGCGGCATCCCCCAGATTCACGGCTTCCCAGGAGCGCAGAAGTGCGGGGCGTACCGATGCCTTTGAGACGCGACCCGCTTGCGGGCTCCCTCGTTGTCGCCGCTGTCAATAGGTGACAACTATACCGGATCGCTTTGTCGAGCGATTGGGCCCGGCGGTAAGGCGGGCCTTTATTGAGACGTCGCCTGCGACAAGCGAGGAGGGAGCGGAGACTCAATGATTCTCCGGAGAGTCCTTTCTGCGTCAACGACCGCAACAATATGCGGTTGGGGCTCTACCCTCAAGTTGTAATCCTGCCGCACACACGTTCGGTAGCGTTTTCCTACCACAAAATTCAGAGTAAACTGCGGTACTGGACTGGCAATTATTGGGGAAATCTACAAGGATGAATACGAAATCACGGTGGTGAGCGTGAGAAATACAGGGTGCCTCAAAAAATGTATACACACTTTGAAGTATCATAGAAAATTTATTTCCCGATCTACAATGTTAAATTTCTGGAAATGGAAAGCTTAAAGTCCAATTGGAAAAATAAATGTACTTTGCAAATGTGATTAATGTTGAAACTGGTCGCCTTCAGCACCAATACATTTCTGAGTACGAGTCACCACTGACTCCGTACATTGTACCAAAGTGTCCAATGAGGTTTCTGCACACACCGCCTTAATCTCATTCCAAAGTGTGTCCAGGTTACGTGGTTTACGTTTGTACACCTCATCTCTTACTGTGCCGCATAAGAAGAAATCCAGCAGCGTGAGGCCTGGAGAATGTGCAGGAAACTCGATCGGTCCCCTCACTTCTCCACTGGCCTGGCACATTGTGATCTAGGTGTGCTCGTACGTCCCTATGATAGTGCGGAGGGGCGCCATCTTGTTGGAAATAAAACTCATCATTACCGTATAATGCACGAATGGCAGGGAATATGGAGTCAGCAAGCATTGCTAGGTACGTTTCTCCAGTAACAGTACCTTCAAAGCGGAAAGACCCAATGAGTCCCCTTGCGGACAAACCACACCATAAATTTACACCAGGCAAATTCACAGCCTTTTCAGCTGTAATGTGAGGATTATCTTCATCCCACTACACACAATTGTGCCTATTGATAGTTCCATTGAGTTTGAATTGGGCTTCGTACGACCAAATTATGCTACCCATAAATCCCCGTTCACGTCTCACCATCTCTTGAACCCATTCACAAAATGTTAAACTTCGATCTGGATCGTCGTCACTTAGCTGTTGCACCAGCCTTGGAATGTAGACACGAAACTTGCCTTTCTTCAGAATGCGTAGCACACTACCAGCACTTACATTACTCTCACGCACCGCTTGCCTTGAAGATTTTTGAGGCGAACGCTGAAACAGTTCCGAGACTGCAGTTGTGGAATCATCACTTGTAGCTGTACGAGGTCGCCCTGATCGACCTTTATGCACACCACACACTGTTCCATGAATTTCGAATTTGTCTCGTAGACGTGTAATTGTTAACCTTGAAGGTGATTCTGTACCATACTCACTTCTCCACTGTCTTCGAACCACAGCTACATTCTCAAACTTCCAGTACCACTTAATTATCTGCTTCTGCCCTTCAAAGCTCAAACTCGCGTCCGCCATGTTGCAGTTACCTCCTTGCCACTGCTGCCACCTGTTGAAGAAACATAACATTACTTTCTCACAGATATTTAACTTTGTAGAACGGGGAATAAATTGTCTATGACAGTTCAAAGTGTGTATACATTTTTTGACGCACCCTCTATTTTCTCACTAGCGTGTGCAACAAAACTAACATGATCTACTTAATTATAATACTGGGTCTATATCTATACTCCGGAAGCCACGTTATGGTGTGTCGTGAAGGGTACTTTGTTACCACCGTCGTTCCACTGCTTCCTGTTCAAACCGTAAGTGGTGCCCGGGGAGAATGAGTGTTGGGAAACCTCCGTGTGATCTTGAATTTCTCTAATTTTCTCTTCATGGTCTTTTCGAAAGACATACTTGAGAGAAACGTACACTCGCATAATTTTAACAGAAAAACACATCGTGGTGCACAACGGCTCTCATGTAGTGTTTGCCACTATTGTTTCGCACTTACTAAGCGGGACTAAACACGTTGCTGTTTATCGTATATTCTCAATATCATCTACAAATTCTATCTTATAAGAATCCTAGACCCACGAGATTCATGTCGGGTGGTCTTGCTGGCCAAGTCCTTCGTTCGAATTGTCTAGAATGTTCTTCTAACCAGTCTCTAACAACTGTGCTGAGTATTAAGAAAACATTGTTAATCGCGTTTTTTTTATTTATTTAGTACCGATCGGTTTCAGCCAAACCCAGGGGTCATCTTCAGGGCGAACATATGGCCGACTGCTGGTGGCTGCCACACCTCGGTAGACCTGACGCCACCAGCAGTCGACCATATGTTCGCCCTGAAGATGGCTCATGCGATGAGCTGGAACCGGTCGGCACTAAATAAATAAAAAAGCGATTAAGGCTGTTTTCTTAATTGTAGGGCAACGGCCTTGCCGCAGTGGATACACCGGTTCCCGTGAGATCACCGAAGTTAAGCGCTGTCGGGCGTGGTCGGCACTTGGATGGGTGATCATCCAGGCCACCATGCTCTGTTGCCATTTTTCGGGGTCCACTCAGCCTCGTGATGCTAACTGAGAAGCTACTCGACCGAATAGTCAAGAATACCATCTTACGACCGGGAGAGCGGTGTGTTGACCCCACGCCTCTCCTATCCGCATCATCCACCGAGGATGACACGGTGGTCGGATAGTCCCAGTAGGCCACTCGTGGCCTGAAGACGGAGTGCTTTTTTCTTCTTAATACTAAGTTAATTTATATTAATTGCTGAACTCCACAACCATGTTGTCCAAACATCTAACAACTGTGACCTGGTAACATCGCGCATTGTTTAGGAACGTGTAGTCCATGAATGGCTGAAAATGATCTCCAATTAGCCCAACATAACACTTTCCAGTCATTAATCGGTTCAGCTCGACCCACAGGATGCAGTCGATGTAAACACAGTCCACACTATTACAGAACCACCACCAGCTTACACAGAGCCTTGATGAGAGCTTGGGAACATTGCTCCGTGGGGTATGCGCCACACTCGAAACTCACCAGAAGCTCGTGCCAACCGAAATCGGGACTCATCCGACCACGCTGCTGTTTTCCGATCGTCTAGGGTCCTACCGACGTGATCACGAGCCCAGGAGAGATGCTGCAGGTGATGGGTGCTGTTAGTAAAACCATTCGCGTCAGTCATCTGCTTCCATAGCTCATTAACGCCAGATTTCGCCACACTGTCCTAACGGATACGTTCATCGTATGTCCCACATTGATTTCTACGGTTATTTCACTCGGTTTTGCTTGTCTGTTAACACTGACAACTCTACGCAAATGCCGCTGCTCTTGGTCGTTAAGTGAAGGCCGTCGGCCACTGTGTTGCTCGTTGTGAGAGGTAATGCCTGAAATTTGGTATTCTCGCCCCGCTCCTGGCATTGCGGATTTCGAAATATTGAAATCCCTACTGATTTCCGAAATGGAATGTCCTATGCCTCTAGTTCTAACTACCATTCCGCGTTCAAAGCCTACAAATTCCCGTAGTGGGCCATAATCACGTCGGGAACCTTTTCACATGAACCACCTGAGTACAAATGACAGCTCCGCCAATGCTCTATCCTTTTATACATTGTGTGCGTGATGTTACCGTTACCTGTATAAGTGCATATCGCTACCCTATGATTTTTGTCACCTCGCAGTACATATTGTAGAGAGTAACGCCGCTATAATATTCCTTTGGTTCACGCCCGTAGCCAATTCAAGTCTCACTACGCTTTTCCGATAAGAATAACATCATGTGTTCTTTATGCTATGGAACACTTAATCCAAGCCAGCCGGGATGGCCGAGCGGTTCTAGGCGCTACAGTCTGGAACTACGCGACCGCTACGGTCGCAGGTTCGAATCCTGCCTCGGGCATGGATGTGTGTGATGTCCTTAGGTTAGTTAGGTTTAAGTAGTTCTATGTTCTAGGGAACTGATGACCTCAGAATATAAGTCCCATAGTGCTCAGAGCCATCTGAACCATTGTTATACAGATCGAACTAGGTTTCACACTATCTGTGGAATCCATTATAATTTCGGCCCCCAGAAACAATTTGACACCTGAGAATAAAACGCATTCCAAAATTCTGATGTCAGCAATCTAGTTCTACTTTCCAGTTACGTACGTTTTTTCGTCCGATGTATGCCCGTTTTATTCAAAATGGTGGTAACTGAATTGCTGAGCACCCAAAAAGCCAGTGCGTAACTACGAGGAGGGACAGTAAAACAGACTAATGGATCATGGAACAGACTGTAACGAAAACGAACCAGAATTTTGGGGGCTAGTACCAATGTGAATGAATGTATGGAACATGGGTGTAGGGAGTTCTTACGTGCACTGGAAGAAATATGAAAGGACCGAGATGCCCATCTAATGGTTGGTGGTAGATGATGTCACAAAACGTGTACAAGCAACAGGCATGTGGACTCCTGGCGACCATGATGCGTGGAAAAGTGTGTGTGTGTGTGTGTGTGTGTGTGTGTGTGTGTGTGTGTGTGTGTGTGGAGAGAGGGGGAGGCGAGGGGGAGGGGCGGAGAGGGAGTAGAATGTCAAAAAGCTGATACTGATTATGTAACGAATATAACTAGTGAGAACAACAGCCATAGTCTTACCGTATTAAGCCGACTTCTTCTTCTTTACTGTACTTATTTCAGCTTCTTATCGTTAAACAACTAATTTGGGCATAAAAATCCATTATCTAGTGTTTACCCTCATAAAAAGAGCAACGCACTGAAAGGCGATCGCTTTGTCACGAGCTCCTTTCGTGCTTCGCAGACCCGCGGTATTCTTAAGTCACTTGTCGATTTGGCAGCCGTCCCGCTCCGAGAGAGAGGTACATTTTGTCCAACAGGAAAGAGCAGAAATCTGTTTGATTAGTCACCACATGCAGTTTGAAACACGAAAACACCTTTCGTCTCATCTTCTGTTCCGGGCAGCACACCAGACTAAAAGCAGTTTATACTCTTGTTCTTGCGTATTTGTACTGGAGCATTTGACCAGCACCTTTCAACAGAATGGTGAGATACCAGCAAGCTGCGAACTTTCGGTTTGCATTCACATGATTGAAACAGTGAGAGTATTGAAGATAGATAAAAATCGTGTAATTTTCGCACTGCATTTCGCATGTGGACTTGCCGTGCATAAACGTGTTCTCGTTTCCAGTTCCTTCGAACCCATGGCAGTCGGCGTACGTCCCTGAGTTAACTATCTGAGAATTCAACTGACAAACAGATTCTCTCAATTGCAAAGCTTTCTAAATAGTCTGTAAAGTTATTTTTACATAATTTTGTATCATGACATTCGGAATGGATGTTAGATGTTCTGTTCTTTACATTAATAGTTGACTTTGCGTACAGAATAAGATGTGTTCATGTATTACACTGGCTTATTAATAGATTTGGGCTTCGCTAATTCATTATCTTATTCCTTTCTCTTGTTCGAAGACTCTACCTCATGTAACTTACCTCCAAGTGCCTCATACAAAACATGCCGCATTCATTTATTCTCCAATTTTCTGCGGTTGCGCTATGCATGCTTGCAGTACTTACATTTCAGCAATACAGGTAAGATATCGGCAGTCAAGTTCTAAGAGTTATAATGCGGCGGAGACGTCATCATAAATTGATGATTTCATCACGTTATTAGGTAATATAGGCAACAGATGACAAACACGTTTGTCCTGCACAAATCTAGATTTGTTGTTGTTGTTGTTGTGGTCTTCAGTCCTGAGTCTAGTTTGATGCAGCTCTCCATGCTACTCTATCTTGTGCAAGCTTCTTCATCTCCCAGTACCTACTGCAACCTACATCCTTCTGAATCTGCTTAGTGTAGACATCTCTTGGTCTCCCTCTACGATTTTTACCCTCCACGCTGCCCTCCAGTACTAAATTGGTGATCCCTTGATGCCTCAGAACATGTCCTACCAACCGATCCCTTCTTCTGGTCAAGTTGTGCCACAAACTTCTCTTCTCCGCAATCCTATTCAATACTTCCTCATTACTTATGTGATCTACCCATCTAATCTTCAGCATTCTTCTGTAGCACCACATTTCGAAAGCTTCTATTCTCTTCTTGCCCAAACTATTTATCGTCCATGTTTCACTTCCATACATGACTACACTCCATATAAATACTTTCAGAAATTACTTCCTGACACTTAAATCTATACTCGATGTTAACAAATTTCTCTTCTTCAGAAACGCTTTCCTTGCCGTTGCCAGTCTCCATTTTATATCCTCTCTACTTCGACCATCATCAGTTATTTTGCTCCCCAAATAGCAAAACTCCTTTAGTACTTAAAGTGTCTCATTTCCTAATCTAATTCCCTCTGAATCACCCGACTTAATTCGACTACATTCCATTATCCTCGTTTTGCTTTTGTTGATGTTCATCTTATATCCTCCTTTCAAGACACTATCCATTCCGTTGAACTGCTCTTCCAAATCCTTTGCCGTCTCTGACAGAATTAAGATGTCATCGGCGAACCTCAACATCTTGATTTCTTCTCCATGAATTTTAATACCTACTCTGAATTTTTCTTTTGTTTCCTTCACTGCTTGCTCAATATACAGATTGAATAACATCGGGGAGAGACTGCAACCACGGCTTCCCTTGCATGTCCCTCGACTCTTATAACTGCCATCTGGTTTCTGTACAAAAATCTAGATTATAGTGTCGATTTTATTTTACTTTAATGCCATATAGTATGATGTTTGCAGTTAACGTTCTAATTCCTACTAAACTATCACCCCCTTTCGTTGCGTTTTTCTTTGTCATCGCTGAACTCAATTTTTGAATCCAGATCGCGTTATTAATGGGTCGTAATTATTCAGTGTTAGAGGGGGGGCAGAAGCCTGCATCATAATATTGTATTAACACTTAGGTTGAGTTTCATAAGGAATTGTAGGCTTACAACATTTACGCAAACACAGTGGTGTGTACGCAGGTTAATGGAAAGAGATATGTATCCAGAAGTGCTACATGCAAGGAAATAATCACGTTTTCAGACGATGTGCTACCGTCCGTAGCTGTTCACAAGTTATACTGTTTGTGATGGTTTCATAGATAATCAGTGAATTTGAGGAGTAAAAAATGCGGAAATATAACGCTTCCCTAAGAATATAGATGAAAGACTATCTTTTTCAAACAACTATGCAAGTATATTTATCATATAAGTAAAAATAATAATAAAACTAAAGAGAATAAGAATAAAAGTATCGAAAAGATTCGGAGATACAAAATGGGAACATTCGAAAGTTAAATACTTCACCCAAAGTAGAGACAATATAACTAATTGTACTTGTCCATGTGAAAACTACGAATGGAGCTGATATTTTGAGTTTCACTAGTTGCACGCAGTATGTGACTAACATTCTGTTTTGTGGATTTATTTGCTCGCTGATGAGTGTATCTCATTGTTTGTAAGGAGATTAAATAAATGGGGAGTTAACAGCCAGTACGACGCCGGTAATACGTATTGAGAACACATCTGACTCGCTGGTGCCATTTAAGCGGAGTGGAAAATCAGTAGGGGACTCTTGATGAAGCATTCGGCAGCACGGTGGTTGAACTCCGTGTATGGCCATCCAGATATATTCCGCTGAAATAAAAAAAGGAGGACCATCGATCTTCTACGCAAGTCAAAAAGCCTTGACAACTGGCTGCAGCGCCATCAATGCTCTACTTCACTAACAAGACATTCGTCTGAAGCTTATTGTAAGAGACAAAGTTACACCAGCCGTCCAAACATGTAACGTTAGTATAAAGTCCCAAAATCGGTAAATGTCGGCATATGTCAAGAACGCTGTACATTTCATTCAACGGCTGCGAGCGTAACCAGGAGCTTGTAGTGAAATTTGATGTGATCTGCCTCTTCATCAGAGTACCACATTCGTCATATATACATTCTTCATTAGTAAGTATAACAAAAAAACGAACGACATCGACATGTACTACTCTATATCACCGATTGTGGCAAATTTGTTGTGGAGGATTAAAAGTAAACCCTGGAAAAGCTGCACTGACGTCCACATTCTTTTTCAGATAAGTTGGTGATACAACTGCGGTGTGTCCACACGGGAGTGAAACACTTCTAGAGTTTCTCCAACATCTGAACTCTGCAGCCCAGAATGAAATCCATCATGAAAGCTGGAGAGAATGGCGAATTCCCCTCTTCGGACGCTCTATTCAAGCGCAAAGTGGACGACACTATTAGACACATACTATAGAGGAGAAGCATCCACTGTAATATCTGTCTCCACGCCTATAGCTATCATCGTTCATGGTGTGAGGGTTTGCTACTACACTTGTCCACAGGGGCGTGCAGTATAGAAGAAAGCTTACGGGAGGAGCTGAACCATGTTAAGTACATTTTCAAGGAAAACTGTATGGCGTGAGGAAAATCCGGGGTGCTTTCAGGCAGAAGGTAGAGGGTCTGCAAATAAAACACGGTGATGACGATAAGACAACGGCCTTTCTGCGGTAATCCGGCAAAGTGTCGAACAAAATCGGTAGAATCTTGGCTCGAGGTAACATTAAATGCTTCCCCCGTCCATCTCTGAAAACGGTTGCACTATTAGGTACGTTGAAAGACGACTCGGGACTCCATAAACCGGGTGCCAACCGCATTCTAAAAGCGATAAGGCCTACATTGATCAGAGTGTGGTGACAGTCGAAGAAGGAAGGAACTCAAGCAAATTATAAGATATGTGTTGCTGATCACTGCGTAGCTGTTCAACGAAATATGAGCAAACATTAGTGCTAAAACAGACGTCGTTTCGCATTGTGTTGGAAAGGAGGCTACTGAAATACAAGTGGCCGATGGCCTGGTCAATAAAAACAGTGGCTTGACTCTCAGTAAAGCGTGGGACCCAGCGTTCAGCCATCTGACGTCACAACGTCGGCCGAGGGCGACTTCGCAACCGACGCAGCGTGGCGTAAGCACTGAAGACGTGTGATATTTCTGGCTTTACCACCAGGAGTGTTTCCTCATAGCATTATATAGGTTGCAGCATTGTGTATACGATGTATTCAGTGGTATGAGGTACCAGTCTCAGATGGCACCTCTCTCTTGGGAAAGAACACCAGAGTTGTAGATTATCAATGTGATTAGCTGATACGATTAGAGGCTGCGAGCCAAACTGCTAACTTTCTTTCACTAATAAGCTAATAACGGTGCATTAGATTTGCTTATCTCTAAATAGCAAGCTATCGACGGCTCATTTAGAAAGTCAGAATTACAAGTAAAACTAAAAATAAAAGCTAAACCAAACGACTGACGAAGCTCTTCGGATGTCTTCGTAGCTTTGCCTAGACCAGGCTCCCAAGCGAAGTGGCACTGTTGCCTAATCAAATCGAAAGGGGAAGCAATGGGTAAATGTTGTACTGTCTAATGCGGACGGTTATATTTCAATTTTACCCAAATTCCGTACAGCGTTAATCAGATGAGAAGAGGCAGTCATGGATACAGACGTGTGTCTAACGCGGACACCTGTATATCAGTTTTATGCAAATTCAGTAAAGCGTGAATCATATCGGAAAATGGACAGACATGTTGTCTGACGCGGTCGGTCGGATCTTAACTTGCTGCGGGAATAAGAACTAGTTCATTTTAAGAATTGTGCTATCGATAGCCACGATGCCACGGCGTAGGTGCAACTACTTACGTTGGCACTACGCTCCATACCAACTATAGCGCCCCTAGCAGGCGTTGTGCACATCTACGAGCTCCGCTGCAGATTCTGCCCATTTGATCAAAAGCCGGGTCACTTCGCTTGATATTGAGACCTTGCACTACTTCCGACGGGAGTACGGTTTCGCACCTACGTGCTCCTCAATGCAAAGTTATGTAACCATATAATTATTTGATTTTGCCTATACTAAACACCTATAATTTTAAACGCAGTACCGATGTGTTTTACCTTTTCCTGCTCCTGCTCACTTCCTGCATTCGGTCAACCTTTCAGTTTTCAGGAGCAGACCGACGCGCCGCATACAAGGTGGGATACAAAAGTAGTCGATAACATGTAATCAATTACTAGTGTCACAAGATGAAATTTGTAAATATATTAATAACACGTGACTTGTTCTAGTATGTAACCTGTAGTTTCTCATGTTCTGCTTGGACAAATATTTGTGGCATCCCTAAATAGTGAACGAACCAGTTATTCAGGTTAGTTTTGTTTCGTTGGTAAGAGCAGTTCCTCGCTAACAGTTCATTACAGCCTCAAGACGACGGATCTACAACCTACGTGCTGCTGTCTGTGCAGGAAACATCTTTAGAATGCTGCAAGTTGGTCGAAATTGACAGAAAAAATGGTTCAAATGGCTCTGAGCACTATGGGACTTAACATCTGAGGTCATCAGTACCCTAGAACTTAGAAATACTTAACCCTAACTAACCTAAGGACGTCACATACATCCATGCCCGAGGCAGGATTCGAACCTGCGACCGTAGCGGTCGCACGATTCCAGACGACATTGACAGAATTCTAAGCGTTTCACTCAGAGTGGTGAAAGCAACTAGGCACCTCGAGTGTAATGCATTCCCAGAATAAATAAGATCATTAAGACGTAATCGTTGTTAACAAAGAATCGGTTAATATGATATGCTTCACTGATCAGATTATTATTTTCACGCTTTGAGCATTCAGCGATCGCGTCTCGCAGTCACTCGTCCTATTGCGGCGTGGGGAAGGACGGATGGAGGGAGAATGGGAAAGGAAGTGAGGGAGGTAGGAGAGTATAAAGGAGGTGCTATGTAGCGAAGACGCTTATTCTACAAGTATCGTCTGAAGATCATAGCTGTCGCAATGTTGTGTTTCGTAAACGAGTGAACCAGGCTGGACATCCGAGAGCAATAAAAACGGTCGACTCACTGGGAAAGCGTAAGATCACACGTCAAATTAAGGTTTTCCGTGCCTTCGTCCGTTAACACAAACGCCTGGTTGGCTGCGACATGACAGTGATTCCTTCCTGTCATAGCTCCAGCTCGAGCCTGTTGCCTGCTTGTAATGCCCTCGCCGTCGATCAGACAATAAACCTTCTTTTTTTTGTTATCATTCTTCTGACTTATCTGATGCGCCTCGCTACCAATTCCTCTCTTGTGAACCAACCTCTTCATCTCACAGTAGCACTTACAACCTACGTCCTTACTTATTTGCTAGATGTATTCTAATGTCTGTCTTCTTCTACAGTTTTTACCCTCTGCTTCTACCTGTGGTACCCTGAAAGCTATTCCCCGATGTCTTGACAGATCTCCTATCATCTTGTTCCTTCTTCTTGTCAAAGTTTCACACACATTCCTTTCCTCGCTGATTCTGAGGAAAACTCCTCATTCCTTACCTTATCAGTCCACCCGATTTCCAACATTCTACAATGCCTCTGTACTCTTCTGTTCCGGTTTTTTCCCACAGCCCATGTATCACTACCCGATACTAGTAGACTTTTATTGGCCTGGAATACCCTTTTTGCCAGTGCTAGTCTGCTCTTTATGTCCTCTTTGCTCCGTCCGTTAGGAGTAGTTTGCTCTGTACGTACTAGAATTCCTTAACTTCATCTACTTCGTGATTACCAATGCTAGTTTTAAGTTTCTCGCCGTTCTCATCTCTGCTACTTCCCATTACTTTCATCTTTCTTCGATTTACTCTCAATCCATATCCTGTACTCATTAAACTGTACATTCCATCTAGTAGATCATGCAGGTCTTCTTCACTTTCACTGAGAATAGCAACTTCATCAGAGAATGTTAAACATTGATATCCTTTCATCTTGAATTTTAATTCCAATTCTGAACCTTTCTTCCATTCATATAACTGCTTTTTCGATGTGTAGATCAACTGTAGGGGAGGGGGGGGGGGGGAAGACTACATCCGTGTCTTACACCTTTTTAATCCGAGTACTGTCCGTTCCTGGTAGCTGAGTGTTGCCGGCACGGTAGCTCAGCGTGTTCGGTCAGAGAGCTGGTTGGCCTCTGTAATAAAAAAAAACTGAGTAGAAGGATCAACAAAAACGAACTTGAACAAATGTCATGTGACGTCCGCAACAACCAAACACAACGATAAAAAACAAAAAAGTGCTCAGCGGGACAGAATGTCAATCCTACGGGTCCGGGTTCGATTCCCGGCTGGGCCGGAGATTTTCTCAGCTCAGGGAGTGGGTGTCGTGTTGTCCTAATCATCATTTCATCCCCATCGACGCACAAGTCGCCGAAGTGGCGTCAAATCGAAAGACTTGCACCGGGCGACCAGTTTACCCGACGGGAGGCCCTAGTCACACGACATTCATATTTTTATCGGAGTACTGCATTTTTGATCTTCCACTCTTGGTACTTGTGCATATTGCGTATTACCCATCCCTATAGTTTATACCTATTTTCCTCAGAATATCGAACATCTTACACCGTTTTACATTGTACAATGTTTTTTGTTAGGCAGACAAATAAATACTTTTCCTTCAGTCTTGCTTCCGTTATCATCCGCTCTCGTAAGTTAGCACTAAAGATAACTACGCATACCACAGCGCCCTCTGGCCGTTGCTGTGGAGCTCAGCGAGTGCCGTCTTGATTTCACCCCATTTCACCAAAAGCAGACGGCCTGGAAACATCGCTTCGACGTAGCTTGTTATGGACGCTTTGATCCGACACGGACTACGGCTTCACACCTACGTGCTCATCCTAGCCCAAGTTATGTATGCCTTTATATTTGTGCTTTTTGACTCTAGTAAAAAAGTGTTAGTTACATGCAGTACCGAAGTTCTGCTCCTACTCGTTCCTTCACTCTCGGCCTATATTACAGAAGCAGTTTACAAGAGCAGACACACACACCGCCTATCCAGGCGGCATACAAAATTACCTTTCCTAAAGTTACACTGATGATTATCTAACGGATCCTCAATTTTCTTTTCCTTCGTTCTGTATATTATTTTTGTGAGCGATTTGGATGCATGACCCGTTAAAATGATTGTGCGATAATTCTACAACTTTTCGCTCTTACTACCTTGGGAATTGTGTGGATGATGTTTTCCCGAAAGTCTGACGGATATCGGCAACCTCATACATTCTACTCACCAACGGTAAATAGTTGTTTAGTTGCCACTTCCACATATGGTTTTAAAAACTTCCGATGGCAAGTTGTCTACCCCTTCTCCCCAAAGTCTTCAAAAGCTCTTCTAAATTCTGATTTTAGTACTGGATCCCCATCTCTTCCTTGTCGGCCCCTTATTCTTTTCCTATCACATTATCAGACGAGCCCCCCCCCCCCCCCCCTTTCATAGAGGCCCTCAGTGTTCTCTTTCCACCTTATCCGCTCTCTCATCTACATTTAACAGTGGAATTCCCATTGCACTCTTAATGCTACCGCCCTTGCTTTTAATTTTACCGAAGGCTGTACTGACTCTTCTGTGTGCTGAGTCACTCCTTCGGACAATCATCTCTTTTTCGATTCCTTCACATTTTTCCTACAGCCATTTCGCCTTAGCGCTTCATATTTATTAAACCCTAATCTTCCTTACTCTGTCAGTGAATGGCCTGCGTTTGGGGAGGCGTTGCTCGGTATGTGGGCTTTACCTTTGACGACTAGGTCCCGTGTCTCAGCGCCTCGACGTAAGGAATCGGCGGCGGCGTCGGTGGGAGGGAGAGGAGAAGAACAGGCAGCAGCTCGCGCCCCCACTTGAGAGCGGCGACGCTGAATGCTCCACGCCGGAAACCGAACACCGAGCCGGCCCCCCGCGGAGCCAGTGACAAGTGAATGGCGACCAGGAGCGGCGCTGCCGGCGCTGCTCTGTTTGTTGTCGGCAGCGGGCGGCACAATGGCGCTCCCCACATCCATCTCGAGAGGAGTGGCGCAGCAGTCAACGAGCAGCCCACTCGCCACGCACCGCTTTATGCGTCCTGCGCCCGTCCTGTTTTCCTTGTTGCGCGTTACACGCTCGCATACTATAGTCTAGAGGCTCACACCACTTCCCGTCACCGGCAAAGTTCTTATAACGGTGTTTTTCTTGGGCTCATACCTCAGGTGTCATTGGTGATAGAAAGGTAGGGTCATGTTAAACCATCGGTTTAGCGTCCATTTGTCGCCACAGCTAAAATAGTTACACGTAATTGATTGACCAATTCATACAGTATATCTGGTGAAGGTACGAGTTCCGTTCAAAAGAACCCACAAGATTCGTAATTTCGCGCCAGTGGTGTGCTGGAGCGAAATGCGGTTGTAATCCATGCACATGCCTTTGTTTAATGTGCAACGGCCGGAATTTTCATTGTTGTATGTCTGTCAGTTATTGTCCAGTGCTGTTGTGTCGTACAGCTTGCGAATTTCGAAAGAGCGAAGCTAGAGAAGCGACGTGTCTGCATTACATTTTGCGTGGCACTCAAGAAAATCTTGACAGAGACACACCAAATGTTGCAGGAAGCCTACGGTGATGAGTGACTAAGCCGTATTCGGTGTTCACACGGTTTTAAAATGGCCGGACGGAAGTTATAGGCGACTTTCGTTCAAGACGCCCTTCAACGTCTACCGACGACGCTCAAGTCAGGAATGTCAACGAAACTGTGCGTGCCATTCGAAGACTGATTGTACGAGGGATTGAAGAAGAATATTTCAGTTGCATCATGTCATGAAATCCTGACACAGCATTTGGAAATGCATCGTGTTGCCGCCAAATTCCTCCCACGACTCGGGAGTCAAGACCAGAGAGTTCTTTGCCTCGCAATCTGTGAAGAGCTTTTGGATCGGACAAATGAGTGTGAGATGTTCCTTAAGAGAATCGTAACTGGTGATGAGACGTGGATCTACAGTTATGGCGTTGAGACCAAGCGCCAATCTTCACAATCGGCGGGCAAAGATTCTCGATGGTCAAAAGAAGCTCGTCAGGTTAGATTAAATGTCAAGGCAAGCTGACAATTTTCTTTGTCTTTGAAGGATTAGATCATCATGAATTCGTACCACAGAGACAAACTGTTAATCGATGGTGATATCGGGACGCGTTGCGACGCCTGCGATAAAATGTGAGCCGGCCGCTGTGGCCGAGAAGTTCTAGGCGCTTCAGTCTGGAACCACGCGACCGCTACGGTCGCAGTTTCGAATCCTGCATCGGGCATGGATGTGTGTGATGTTCTTAGGTTAGTTAGGTTTAAGTAGTTCTAAGTTCTTGGGGACTGATGACCTGAGATCTTAAGTCCCATAGTGCTCAGAGCCATTTGAACCATTTTTTTGAAAAACTGTGAGAAGCAGACATCCTGAAATGTGGCGAGACAATTCATGGTTCTTACTTTACGATAACGCACCTGCACATTCATCCATGTTGGTGCGTGACTGTTGCACAAAAAACTAAATCACTGTGCTGCCTCGTCTTCCGTGCTCTCCAGACCTGGCCCTTGCACACTTTCTTTTATTGCCAAAATTGATTACCCCTCTGAAAGGAGGAAGATTTGCAGCGACAGACGAGATAAAAGAAAATTTGCAGACGGTGCTTCGCGCGATTCAGTTTTAAAAAATGGTTCAAATGGCTCTGAGCACTATGGGACTCAACATCTTAGGTCATAAGTCCCTCTAGAACTTAGAACTACTTAAACCTAACTAACCTGAGGACATCACACACACCCATGCTCGAGGCAGGATTCGAACCTGCGACCGTAGCAGCCCCGCGGTTCCGGACTGCAGCGCCAGAACCGCACGGCCACCGCGGCCGGCGCGATTCAGTTAGAAGCGAACCAAGTGTGCTTCCAGCGTTGAGGGCGGTGTATCAATTGTGAGGAGAGTATTTCGAAGGAACTATGCATAATAAGAAACACGTAGGCGAACAAAAACCTTGTGGACAAAGTTCCGTAATTTTTTGAACACACCTCGTATGCAGGTGTACCTGGACGGCGGCCACCACACACTCTCCGGCAACATGCTGTGGACACATCATAGCTTGCTTCGTCAGCCGCTACAATTACTGTTGTTTGTGAAAGACACACATAAAAAGCACTCCATCATCAGGCCACAAGTGGCCCAACGGGACCACTCGCCCGTCGGATCATCCTCAGTTGAGGATGCGGATAGGAGGGGCGTGTGGTCAGCACACCGCTCTCCCGGTCGTTACGATGGTTTTCTTTGACCGGAGCCGCTACTATTCGGTCGAGTAACTCCTCAATTGGCGTCACGAGGCTGAGTGCAACCCGAAAAATGGAAACAGCGCATGGTGGCCCGGATGGTCACCCATCCAAGTGCCGGCCACGCCCGACAGCGCTTAACTTCGGTGATCTGACGAGAACCGGTGTATCCACTGCGGCAAGGCCGTTGCCTAAAGACACGCATAACCTTACCAAATTATGCAGTAAATTGCAAAAAACCGTCGAAACTGCAATATTAACTTCCTTTACTGATGACTAGTTTCGACTTCTTAGCTCATTATCAAATCGGCCACCAGTGGATGATTTGATAACAAGCTTTGAGCTCGAAACTAGTCATCAATACAGAAAATTAATATTGCAGCTTCGATGGTTTTTTTGTAATTGTTTGAATGATTTGGTAAACCATCAGGTACTTGCGTCATGCCTTTCCGAGTCCTGGAAATCAGTAGACAGGCCCTACACATAAGCCTGTCGGCTTCCGCACCAAATATTTTTCTGGATAACTTTACGAGCAGCATCGTCCATTGTTTCACACAGGGCCACAGGAACATTTTAATGGGTAACGTCATGACATTCATTTTTAATGATGGTTTCATCAACTGAAGGCTGAGAGCTTTTTCCTAGCCTTGCCAGCTGTTATTCTGTGGTATTCTGTAACAGCTCCCTGTAGCATATGACATAGCATTACATACACCGGAAGATGCAATTTAAAAACTGCGAAACCGGTTGTGTGAGTCTCTAATCGACTTGGACATTAAACAGCTTCTGCAGATTATTGAGCTCTTTATCCAGTTTTAACACTTAGCCGTCTCGTCTCATGTCGATTGCTATCTACAGATCGTATCTCCGGTTCGTTTTTTCAATCCCGCGTCCGGCCATCCCGATTTAGGTTTTCCGTGATTTCCCTAAATCGCTCCAGGCAAATGCCGGGATGGTTCCTTTGAAAGGGCACGGCCAACTTCCTTCCCCGTCCTTCCCTAACCCCATGAGACCGATGACCTCGCAGTTTGGTCACTTCCCCCAAACAATCCAACCCAATCTACTAAACTGGTGAACTGGAAGGCGTCCGGTTCTTTTCCCATCTGGTCGCCGTGTGGCGCTCTTGTGCTGCGTCTTCCTGTTTGAAATGCGGGCAAGTGAAGGGTCAGTCAATCTGCGCGAGACGTGGAGGAAGGAAGTCGTTTGGATGAAACGTGTTTGTCACGGTCTGTTAACGCCTTTTTGATGCGCTCTGAAGGAACCGTTGCAACGGGAACAACTTTAATGATCAGCAGCTGACTCCGTTGCCACGAAAGGGCACGTCTTACCTTTTGTCAGACCATTGTGTGATCTAGTTTGGCGACATTAACGGGCTCTGTTGTTACGGCCGGACATGAATTGAGCAACATAGACGGCGTCCAGATTAGGCCTCACTAATCCCCGCACACCAACTGAGAAACTTTCCCTTCAGGTAGAAGAGCGCAGACCTGGGGCTTCCCACCTAAAAGATGCGACCGGCAGCGCCTCTCTAGACCCAGTACGCTTCTTTGTGCTGCTTTGTTCGTGTCCGCCCGTGAAGAGCACGTAGTGGCGAGTTTCAGCATAAAGTTTTGTTAAACGCGTAGGAGAGTTATACTGAATATGGAGGACAGTGTAATGACAGTGTTTAGTGAAAGGGGTCAGATATTTCTTGTTTACAAAAATTTCACCTTTAGACGCTATAGGGAGGTGAAATCGACTGGCGGGCAGGGCTGAAGATGCTCTAAGAATAACTGCAATGCAAAAATTTCTACATTAGGGAATGATTATGTTTTGTCGAGGTGCGACGGAAATCTTAGTCATGATCCATATTTAGTGCAAGGCTTAGGAAGAAAATCAGTGTCGAATTCAATAAATAGAAAGCTACGTGTGATATTGACGAGCGACCGGCAAAACTCATTAACAAGGAGGTGGAGCAGCAGAGCCGTTTGGTCAACATCTTAACTACTCGAGGTGTAACATATATAAGAAACAACATTGTCAGTACAAGTGCCATCCGAAATTGCCAAAATCAACAGAGGAGGTCCACTTCGCGGTCAATTCTATTAAGAGGAAGACAATAAAAGATGAGGAATTTGTATTGAAAAATGATCCCGACTTAGGTTTGATAATTTTCAACGGAGTAAAATCTTCGTTATTTGTGTGAAAAGGACATAGTTCTGATGGATCCCACATTTGATTATCCTCCACAATTGATCTTGCAGTTATTTAGAATTCATGGGTACAGATGTGGGATGTACACTCCTGGAAATTGAAATAAGAACACCGTGAATTCATTGTCCCAGGAAGGGGAAACTTTATTGACACATTCCTGGGGTCAGATACATCACATGATCACACTGACAGAACCACAGGCACATAGACACAGGCAACAGAGCATGCACAATGTCGGCACTACTACAGTGTATATCCACCTTTCGCAGCAATGCAGGCTGCTATTCTCCCATGGAGACGATCGTAGAGATGCTGGATGTAGTCCTGTGGAACGGCTTGCCATGCCATTTCCACCTGGCGCCTCAGTTAGACCAGCGTTCGTGCTGGACGTGCAGACCGCGTGAGACGACGCTTCATCCAGTCCCAAACATGCTCAATGGGGGACAGATCCGGAGATCTTGCTAGCCAGGGTAGTTGACTTACATCTTCTAGAGCACGTTAGGTGGCACGGGATACATGCGGACGTGCATTGTCCTGTTGGAACAGCAAGTTCCCTTGCCGGTCTAGGAATGGTAGAACGATGGGTTCGATGACGGTTTGGATGTACCGTGCACTATTCAGTGTCCCCTCGACGATCACCAGAGGTGTACGGCCAGTGTAGGAGATCGCTCCCCACACCATGATGCCGGGTGTTGGCCCTGTGTGCCTCGGTCGTATGCAGTCCTGATTGTGGCGCTCACCTGCACGGCGCCAAACACGCATACAACCATCATTGGCACCAAGGCAGAAGCGACTCTCATCGCTGAAGACGACCCGTCTCCATTCGTCCCTCCATTCACGTCTGTCGCGACACCACAGAAGGCGGGCTGCACGATGTTGGGGCGTGAGCGGAAGACGGCCTAACGTTGAGCGGGACCGTAGCCCAGCTTCATGGAGACGGTTGCGAATGGTCCTCGCCGATACCCCAGGAGCAAGAGTGTGTATAATTTGCTGGGAAGTGGCGGTGCGGTCCCCTACGGCACTGCGTAGGATCCTACGGTCTCGGCGTGCATCCGTGCGTCGCTGCGGTCCGGTCCCAGGTCGACGGGCACGTGAACCTTCCCCCGACCACTGGCGACAACATCGATGTACTGTGGAGACCTCACGCCCCACGTGTTCAGCAATTCGGCGGTACGTCCACCCGGCCTCCCGCATGCCCACTATACGCCCTCGCTCAAAGTCCGTCAACTGCACATACGGTTCACGTCCACGCTGTCGCGGCATGCTACCAGTGTTAAAGACTGCGATGGAGCTCCGTATGCCACGGAAAACTGGCTGACACTGACGGTGGCGGTGCACAAATGCTGCGCAGCTAGCGCCTTTCGACGGCCAACACCGCGGTTCCTGGCGTGTCCGCTGTGCCGTGCGTGTGATCATTGCTTGTACAGCCCTCTCGCAGTGTCCGGAGCAAGTATGGTGGGTCTGACACACCGGTGTCAATGTGTTCTTTTTTACATTTCCAGGAGTGTATATTCCACTGGTTTCCTGTCTTTTGAAAGATAAAAAGACGGCAACGTACGTTAGTGCTCTGGATTGTGTTAAACAGGAATGTTTAAACAAAGGAATGTGCTTCGAACCAAAAATGTTCGTGGATGATTTTGAGGCAGCAATCCACGGAGCTGTTAATTCAGTCTTTCCCGAGAGTGAACTGGTTGGCTGTCGGTTTCATCTGTCCCAAGCTCAGTAAGTTTTCTTTTTTTTCATCGTTTTTTTTTATCTTATATTACCACAGTATAGTTTCGATTGAGATTATATGTTTTTCTTACTGAAAAAACAACAGATTCTTTTCAGACGTTAAGGTCTACACATAGTTGTCTACAGTGTGTTATCGAATGATTATTTAAGATTATTCACCAAATCGCAGAAATCTGGATGATTGAGTTTATTTCTTTGTTAACGGTCCACCACCGAATTGTAGTAACAAATCTGAAAAACGCACCCCTTCATCTTATTAAAAAATACTGTATAATATTGGGTTTACATTCTACGTTAGTTACATGACACTAATAAAAACCATTAGTTCTGTATTTGTTTTCAAATACTGATTGCCTGCATCAGTAAATGTTATAATGCACAGATTAGAAAGTATTACGAGAAGTTTGTTAGTATTTATTGGTGGCATTAAGTACTTAACTTTCATCAGTTTTCAAATGAATACCGTCTAGTGATAAATTATAACAACTTGTATTTTCCATAAAACTTCTTTGCTCGCGAAAGTACGTGAATGAGTAAAAGTAACATACTGGAATAGGCATCCATTGGTGCTAATTATTAGCGAACCAGTTGTTCGAATCTATCTCCTCTCAGTTGCATTTAAAATTGTATGTACTGAAATCGTTTTTTCTTCTTTCTTTAACAGGTGGCGTAAAATGCAGACACTTCGACTTGACACAGTTTACAAGGATAAAGAGTGTAAAAAAGGGAAATGGCTTCACTACTGCTTCTCCTTCGCGTACGTAAAACATGAAGAGGTAGGAAATGCGTTTTGTGATATTATGAGAATTATTCCAGAAGATTCATTACTGACGTAGTTCTCCGACTATATACTGGAAAATTATATTGACGAGGAAACTGCATCTTTCTCGCCTTCTGTTTGACCCGACAAATCCTCTGCACTTTGGAGAACGCATTCGAGAGCTTTCATTCTCGTTTTCATTTTTTGAATCAACTCATCCTAACATTTATATTTTTGTGAGCACTTTGAGAAGAGTGCAATCAGACACGTTCGATTCAATAGTGTTGGTTGGCTGTAGTTTCTTACCGTAAAAGGACAAGAGAACCAGAGAGACACAAATATTCATCGACAGATAAATTGTGCAATTGAGAAATGGAGAAACTGACTGGTTGCACTTTTCAGAGTGTGTTTCCTATAAAATTTAATTGATTTTCTATAAGTTTAATAAATTTCCTGAATAAAAGTATTTGCAACATGTGTATTTGTTTCCGTAAGTTCAATAAATTCCCTGAATAAAAGTGTTTGAAAAGGAACCTGCAGGTGCGCAGTTGAAAGTTGCTCAGTTCATGTATTGGCGGTCAGGCCCGTTTGCGGCAAGTTGCTCAGTTCGTGTGTTGCTCAGTTCGTGTGTTGCTCAGTTCATGTATTGGCGGTCAGGACAAAAAATGGCGCTGAGCATTATGGAACTTAACTTCTAAGGTCATCAGTCCGCTAGAACTTAGAACTACTTAAACCTAATTAACCTAAGGACGTCACACACATCCATGCCCGAGGCAGGATTCGGACCTGCGACCGTAGCGGTTGCACGGTTCCAGACTGAAGCGCCTAGAACCGCTCGGCCACACCGGCCGGCGCGGTCAGGATAGTTTGGGGCAAGTAGCACAGTTCATATGCTGAGCAAGTAAAAGTTGCTCTGTTCGTGTGAGCCGGTTGTTACTGCCCTGCCGTATGTGATTCTTCCCTGTGTTGTGAATTTGTGCTTTCTGGGAAGTTTGAATCTGCCGTAATGGGATCTGTATCTGTTGCACATACTGTTTGAGTCTGTCCACCTGTGTGTCATTCCTCGCCCTGTGTTGGTTTCCTGAAAAGTAACTCAGATGTAATCCTCGTGTGTGACGATTGTGGCGATAGGTTTTTTTTCTTTTTATTGTTTGGTTTAATATTCTCCTGGTCAAATTATGTGTAACATTATTACTGCCACCATACGTGCAAGCAAAGGGAATGTAACGGTGGTCGCAGGTGCCATGAACATTTATGATTAATGTGCTCTATTATGTTTGGGCCCTGGCGGAGTCGCTCGCACCAGTGATTCTGTTATCTAGTAGGGGCAGTAATCCCGTTGGAGTTGGCTTGCGTGTTTTCTCTTTGGTTTTCCTCTTCTGGTCGCTATTTCAGCTCGGCGCTTCCGGCTATGGCTCTCTTCGTTTTCCACTACGGGGCCCTAGTGGTCTTGCTTGGCCGTTGCTTCGGCATACGTTGCGTTGGCGAGTCTTGGGGTGACCGTTACGGAGGAGCTTTGGTTGCTCGCGGCGCTGTGTTATGGTTTGAGGAGTGTGTCGGCGGCGGGCAGGTGGTGATGGCCTCCAATGCACTAGCAAGTGCGTGTGTTTACTATATAATGCCGGATGCCTAAGTATGCTATGTGGATTCTCGTCGTTTTCTGCTACTAACGGTGGCCACCTGCTATTTCTTTGAAGTTGTGTTTTGTGATCAATCTGATCGTAATTTGTATTCACAGCCGGAAACAGTGATTTGTATGTGACTACCCCCGCCGTGGCGGTAATAATGAATTTACTTTGTTTCCGCTATATGTTGAGTAGTGATGTTAAGAGTGTAAAACACTGCTCAGTGACGGGAGCACTAAGAGCGATTAGTGTGAAGGTTGTCTGAGTCTCTCTAGGACAGCGCGTAGGCCATGTTTAGTGTTAAGACAGTGTGCTTATAATGTTACTTGAGTATATTATGATTTTTTCTGTGGTCTCTGTTTGCAGGGGCAATGACTTGGGTGTCTTGTATTATGGGTTTTTATGCTCTTGGTTCGGTAGGCCGTTAACTTCTCCAGACTTTGTTTGTTATTGGGATCTACCTGTAAGAGTAAAGAATTATGAGCTGTAAGAAGATAATAGCTTCTCATGCTAGTTGTTTGAGGTCTTGAATATGTTGAGGGTATTAAATTTAAAGGGGGGGGGGGGGCATAAATCTTACATAAGAGATTTTGTGTTGTCTCCTTTGGTTTGGTTATCCTTCATTATTTATTTATTTATTTATTGAATGTTACAGTGTACTAGAGCGTCAGGCACAATCAGTTCTGGACTGACCAACATAGGGGGCGGCGCCTTGATTGAAATACGTTCGGACGCCGTAAGCTCGGCCAGCTACCCTTTGGTGATGCTCTGCGTATCCTGTCAAAGTCACTGCTTGCCCCAGTAGTTGACAAGTGTTGAGTATTTTCTCTTGTAATTATTTGGAGATTCCTTCCGTTACTGTGTTCGGGCGCGCCAAGGTGGGTCCCCTGCTCCTTAACGTTTTGTCACTCCTGTATTAGAGTGGGTCGTCCTTTGGGGTGTGCCAGCTGTTGCTTGGAGCTTAAACAGACTATTAAGGTAACTATCTTTTCTGCCTAAATATTGTTGTTATACTTGAAAGGGATTTCATGAGCAAGTTCTGTGGAATAAGTCACTATATAATTGGTGGAATTCCGTTGTTCTGTGATCTGTTTATTGGTCTAAGGTTCCCGTAGGGGAATTTTCTCATTTACTTAAAATTTGTTATTTAATAATCTGTACTGTTGCTTGTTTTGGCTATGGGCATATAGTCCCGGTAAATTCCTGTTAAATTTGTGCACAATTATGCATCTATATTTATCTGGAGCGATTTGTTATTTAGATAAATGAAGGGTATTTACTTAACTTGTTTCATTTCATTTACTCTTGTAATTATATTTGTTATTGGTGGCTATTGGAAGGCCGGTTTTGTAAAAGATTTTATAAAACTGTTTTTGGGGATGTGTATAATTCGTTAGTGGTGGCTATTGGAAGGCCGGTTTTGTAAACGATTTTATATATAAACGATAAAACTGTTTTTGGGGATATGTACGAGAGTAATCCCAAAAGTAAGGTCTCCTATTATTTTATAAGTACATAGACCTGTTTATTTCTACAATGGTTCACATCAGTTTACAGCTTGAACATTTAGTTATTTTTCGACATAATCACCATTTCTGTCGATGCATTTTTGTAAACGCTGTGGCAGTTTTTGTATGCCCATGTTATACCAGCCCGCCTCCATGGTGTTCAGAAAGTTATGAACCTCTTCTCTCACTTCATTGTCCGAGCTGAATCGCTTTCCGGCCAAATGTTGTTTTAACCTAGGGATCAGGTGATAGGAATATAGGGTGGGTGGGTGATTATGTGCCACTGAAACTGTTGCAGCTTCTCCGGTTCTGAATTGCCCTTTTGAGTTTTTTTCAGAGTCTCACAGTACCTGTCAACGTTAATTGTGGTCCCAGTGATTCAACTCTGATGACGAGGTGAAAGAAGAGGTTCATAACTTTCTAAACAGCATCGCGGCGAACTGGTGTGACATGGGCATACGAAAACTGCCACAGCGTCTACAAAAATACATCGACAGAAATGGTGATTATGTCGAAAAATAGCTAAATGTTCAAGCTGTAATCTGATGTAAACCATTGTAAAAAAAACAGGTCTATGTACTTATGTAAAAGTAGCAGTCCTTGTATTGTATGTATGTTAACTGGGGACCTAGAAACGACGGAGAGGCTCCGTCCCCGCCGCAGCTGCAGTGGTCCACAACCCCACGACGACTACCGCAGTCCACTTCACCCCTCCAGCGCCCCACACCGAACCCACGGTTAATGTGAGGTTCGGCCCCTGGTGGACTCCCCAGGGAACGTCTCACACCAGACCAGTGTAACGCCAATGTTTGCTTGGTGGAGTAATAGTGGTGTACGCGTACGTGGAGAACTTGTTTGTTTCGCCGACATAGTGTAACTGAGGCGGAATAAAGGGGAACCAGCCCGCATTCGCCAAGGCAGATGGAAAACCGCCTAAAAACCATCCACAGGCCGGCCGGTTCACCGGACCTGGACACAAATCCGCCGGGCGGATTCGTGCCGGGGACCAGGCGCTCCTTCCCGCCCGGAAAGCCGTGCGTTAGACCGCACGGCCAACCGTGCGGGCTTAGGAGACCTTACTTTGGGAATTACCGTTGTATAATAAATCTTTGTGAACTACAAGCCTGTGTTTGCGTTTTCTTGTGATTACCCTCTGTGACTGGTTTGAGGATCGTAAATTTTACGTTCCAGTGTTATAGATTCTGATCTGGACAGATCGGTTAGAATACATGATGCACAGCCGGAGAGCTGTAAAATTTTCTGTGTTGGCTCCCTCGATGTTATAAGGCGACAACCCTTACCCGATTCTCGGATCCTGATTGGGTCTGCGGGCCGTCTTGTACCGGCATCTGGCCTATATTATTAATAGATGCAGCATTTCAATCCGGAAGTGAAGTCCAGATGCTTGTTTAAAATCTTCAAATATGTTTGTAGTTTGGTTATGTTAACATGCTTGTTCTCGATTCTTGCATTTTGTTCTGTTCTCGAAATTCCTAGTGTAATCTGTTAGTCGAAGTTTGCCTAGGTTGTTGCAACTTCTGGATTGCTCATTCAGCCTGCTATTTGCTGAAAATGTGTTATCGTACTAATTGACATGTTGGTGTTTCTAGGCCTCTTCTTGTCGTATGTCGCTTACTTCACGAGCGCCCTGCTATTGCCTGATGGTTCAGCTACTCTTTCTGCAATCTATGCGAGCAACTGGCCGGACTGACAAAAGTGAACGTACTGGCGCCACGATATTACTGGACAGCATTTGGGATTTGCTGCTGCCGTTACCTTGTGTGAAGCGACTGTACGGCACGGTGACTGCTGCTGAAGTCTTTTCTTCTTTGGCTCACGTTGGCGTAATCTTTTTTGAGTCCGCGTAGTTTCCCTTTTGGCTTGGGTCCCCTTTGAGTCGTGCCCTTTCTGTACCAAATTTTGCCTAGTGAGCCGGGCCATCTGCTGGTCCTTGTGTCGCTTAAATTTGTCAGCTCTCCCAAAATACGGTATTTAATTTATAATTTAAAACCATTTCGTCAGCCTGGACATTCAAATTTACTTAAACAGTTTCACTTGTTACTAAATTTGTGCTAGTCTTTGTTACATCTGAATTGCAAAATTTTTCTTTATATTTGTCAGGAGCGGTTATTTCTTGGGTCTATAATTTAAAACCATTGTGTTAGAGCGGTATCATTTTGCTATTTCTAAAAAGTTATTTCATGGTGTTCGGCTATTATTGCCTTTTTGAAAAAGAAAATTGTTTAAACAAATATGAATCACTTTGCAAATAGTGTATGATCCAGTAACCTGGGCCGTAGCCTTTCCAAGAATTTCTGTTAACTGTCTAGCTGGAGCACAAACATCCGTGTATGTACACGTGATATATACTGTATGAATTGGTCAGTCACTTATGCATTTGTATACCCAACGGAAGGATTGTCTTAAGGTACCTGTACACCGAAGCGAACACAAGCGAATGAGCATTCCGGAGAACAATTCACTATTTTTCACCACTATTCTCTTGTACTCACGAACAAGCGTTTACGCTAGACGAGCGAAAGAGAACTCTGCCGAACAGACATGCAGCGAGGGATCGCAAGTCAACGCTACGTTTATTTGGCGCTAAGCTTATATACACAGGCGTCATCTAATAGAATGCTACCATAACGCAGTAGTCTGGATGAAAACCTCTGATATCTAGACAGTATCGTTGTGTATGGAAGCTGCGCTGTTTGCAATGCAAAAAACAAAACCAAAGCAGCACAGGGGAAAGAAAATTGTGGATTTCTGTGTATTTGCAGATGCGCACTACATGCGCATGATGGTGGTGCACTAATTTACAACTCCCGACTTCATTACGCCTATTTCATAATTTTGCGCGTCTCACGGTGGGCGATTTTCACTGGCTGCTCACTACGATTTTGGGTAAAATTGCAAAGCAGGACGCCAACAACACACAAGCAGTCTCAGCTGAAGAAAGATTTGCATTTATTCTTCTGTTATTAGTAAATAGAGATAGTTAAATCAGTCCTAACTATATATTTCACATTTCAGCAACAGCCATATCTCATAGTTTCTGAAGGCTATTGTGATGTATACGAAGCGCTCGGGGGTTATAGTAAGATAAAGAAAATAATTTCAATAAATACGATTAATGTAAAGTAAAAGTATACACAGAAGCGCCGAAGAAACTGGTATAGGCATGCGTCTTCAAATACAGAGATGTATAAACAGGCACAATACAGAGCTGCGGTCAGCAGTGCCTATACAGGGTGATTCAAGAAGATATGCAAATATTAAGTCTGTTATTCTGCAAGAAATACTAAAAAAAAGTTCATATAAACATAGGTCCGCAAATGTTTGGTTACAGAGTTACGGCTAATAAAGATTTTGCCTGAAATTTTGCAACTTCGCTGATATGAAGCCATCGCAGAATTCTACGAGGTTAAAGTAAAGCACGACTTTCATTTATTTTGTTGATCTGGTGAATCTAATAAAATATCTCTCAGACGTGTATCTGCAGTGCTTTTGCAGAACATCCAGAGAAGCAAAGTAATTTAATAAATTTTTAATTTATTTACTTTGCCCAATTTGTTTTTTAAATTCTAGACAATTGCACGAAGTTTTCAAGAGAAGTTTTAGACAACTAAATTTTGGAAAAATGATGGTAATAACTTCAACTGAAACAGTATGAATGTGTCAGATAATCTGCTTTTATTAATACCATAGCACACTTGAATTCATGTTAAACCAGAAAAAATAAAGCTCAGTGTTGAAGAAGTTGTACAGTGTACATACAATTTCACAATATATTCCCAATAAATGTTCAGAAAAATCTCCACCGAGTTCAATGCATTTAGCTGCACGTGTATGAACAGATTTTGTTGCTCATTTCAGTTTCACAGGGTTGATCTTAAATTCATCAACTGAATTCATAATGCGAGCAAGTAATACCTCACGCGTATTGACTTCATCCTCATAAACTATTTCTTTCTTCCATCTCCATACACAAAATTGTTTATACCAAGTCGAGCAAACTGTGCCTCATCAGTAAATAATACGTATTAGTGTAACCGCCGATTAGTATTTAACCAGATGCACAACCCCAATCGAAGAGCAGGATCTTCCGGATGTAAATGGTGCACTTTTTGTTTATGGTAAGGACACAGATTATTGTGCTTCAATGTACGCCACACATTAGATTGTGAAATGTTAATATTTGAGAGATACGGCGTGTACTGATACCCGGGCTACGTTGAACTGCATCTATAATATCCTCATCGTCGTTTTCACATACAGAGCGCGCGTACTGATTATGAACACTATGTAGACAACCTGCCTCTCATAACATTCGAAATACTCCGCTAATGATTCCTACATTCGGAATCCTCCGAGTTGGATAACGTACATAAGATTCGTTAACTGCAGCTTTAGGACCATCATCACATCTGCCATAAATACACCATATCGATATATTCCGCTGTAGTAAATTTGAAAGGCATCCCTATTTCATAAATAATTTACAAACTACAACAGTTAGTATGTGGTTTCACTTAAGCACACTGCTGTTATTGCGTTCTTTTACTGAACAATACAGAAAACTAACTCGTTTCAAGGTTAGTAAACGACTGAAACAACTCACTAACGATTGCCAACAATGACACAAACGTTTCTACATTCTTAATAGAAAATAAACAAATTTATTTGTATAATAATCTTTGCTTCTCTGGATGTCCTGGAAAACTACTGCAGATATACGTGTGGGACATTCTTTATTAGATTCATCAGACCAATAACAACAAAACAAATGGAAATCTTGCTTTACTTTAACCTCACGCAGTTTTACGATGGCTTAATATTAGCGAAGTTGCAAAATTCTAGGCAAAATCTTTATTAGCCGTAACTCCGTAACTAAACATTTGCGGACCTATGTTTAAATGAACTTTTTTCTTTAGTTTTACTTGTGGAATAACATATTACAATATTTGCATATATTCGTGAATCACGCTGTATAAGAAAACACGTGTCTGGCGCAGATTTTAGGTCGGCTACTGCTGCTACAATGGCAGGTTATCAAGATTTAAGTGAGTTTGAACGTGGTGCGAAGCGTTCAATGAAACATCATCGATATGAACTTTCGGAGCCGAAGGCCCATTCGCGTACGTTTCACGACTGCACGACACAATAAAGCTTTACGTCTTGCCTGCGCCCGCCAACACCTACAGCGGACTGTTGACGACTGGAAATGTGTTGCCTGGTTGGACGAATCTCGTTTTTAATTGTATCTAGCGGATAGAAGTGTACTGGTAAGGAGACAACCTCATGAATTCATGTACTCTGCATGTCAGCAGGGTACACTTCAAGCAGGTGGAGACTATGTAATGGTGTGGGACGCGTGCAGTTGGAGTGATATGGGACTTCTGATACGTCTAGATACGACTCTGACAGGTGATACGTACGTAAGCATCCTGCCTGCTCATCAGCATCCATTCGTGTCCATTGAGCATTCCGATGGACTTGGTAAATTTCAGCAGGACAATGCGACACCCGACACGTCCGGAATTGGTACAGAGTGGCTCCAGGAACACTCTTCTGAGTTTAAATACTTCTGCTGGCCACCATATTCCCCAGGCATGAACATTGTTGAGCATATCTGAGATGCCTTGCAACGTGCTGTTCAGTAGAGATCTCCAGCCTCTCGTACTCTTACGGATTTATGGACTGTCCTGCAGGATTCGTGGTGGCAGTTTCCTCCAGCACTACTTCAGACACTATTCGAGTCCATGCCACGTCGTGTTGCGGCACTTCTGCGTGCTCGAGGGTGCGCTACACGATATTAGACAGATGTGCCAGTTTCTTTGGCTCTTCGGTGTAGAAATGACATGCCGAAATTGATAATCTGCTTTGTAGTTTTTAGGGGTGAATATTAAAACTGACCTTTACTTACATATACACGTACACACACTTAAGAATACTGTATTAAGTTAGTCAGTCCGGGACCGATATTCTTCAGTGAGAAGCAGCACACAATCATCTCTCAACTCCTTTCAACAACGAGCCTGAATTTCGCGTATGGAAAGCGAGTGACTATGGAAGCTAGTGCTCTCTGCGCTGTTTACAAGAAAGTGAGGGAGGAAGCGGAGCGAACGCCAACTTCCTTTGATGATTCGCTTCAAGACCGACAATCGGTGGATCGCAAGTGAACACTTGCGAATGCCAAAGGAACATTCACGAACGACGCTCACCATGCAGTACAGAATCGAAGTTTGAATATTACATACTTCCTCGAGCTTAGGCAAATGGAGCAGATCGGCTGGCTGTTTTTGCATTATATGTGGTCTATAGTGCGCCTTAAGGGGTTTAAAGAGGCACTATTTAGTTAAATGACGTTCCCGAAAAAGGGAAAACATTGTTTTGGGTACCGAAACCTAGTCGCGAATTCCAACATGGCTTTAGAGAGCAAATGGCTGAAACTTTTATGACATATTCCGAAGATTCCGATGTCGAACGATCTTCAAAATTTTGTTGAGAACTTTATCCGAGCCACGGAGTTTCAAAGTTTCCCTACTTGTAAAAATATACATGTAAAATCCGGCTTGAGGTGAAAATGACGTAGCACGCAGAAATATGCTATGAAATGTCTGCATGATCACCAGTAGGCCTCTGGGAGCCTCTTGCTGCAGTACTGAATCACATGCAAAATTTTTGTGCACGTAAAATTCAGTCTGAAGTGTAGTTTTTTTTATTTCAACTGAACACAAGTAAATTATCAAAATTCTATTGACCCATGAAGTTCTTTTCACATAAGTGGTTTGCCCTGCTGTAGCTGCGAAAACACGGGCACCAACAGAAAAATGTTCGTCTTGAAGAACGAAGAAGGCTAATATGTTCCGTTTTAAAAGACCGACTGAAAAGTGGGGTACCAACTGCCTATCCTCATCGTCTTTAAATATGTTCCCAAAAATGTTGGCCGGCCGGAGTGGCCGTGCGGTTCTAGGCGCTACAGTCTGGTACTGAACGACCGCTACCGTCGCAGGTTCGAATCCTGCCTTGGGCATGGATGTGTGTGATGTCCTTAGGTTAGTTAGGTTTAATTAGTTCTAAGTTCTAGGCGACTGATGACCTCAGATGTTAAGTCGCATAGTGCTCAGAGCCATTTGAACCATTTGAACCCAAAAATGTTGGCATGCGAACAACCTCGGGTTTTTTTCTTCTGAGAGATGAGGGGACAGTGACAGTGGGAAAGAGATGTAAAAGTGATAGGTATTGGAAGATAGTAGACAATGGTTGTGGTGTAGAAAGAGGGAAAGAGATAACAGCAGTGTGAGAGAAAAAGAGGGACACAGTGGCAGTGGAACATAGTAGACTGTGATAGAACAGTGGTAGGAAAAAGGTGAAGGAGACAATGCCAATGGAAGAGGAATAAAGAGAAGTGAGTGGCAGTGAACCGGTGCCAGTTACAAAGAGAGACAGAGTGTATGACAGTGACAACGAGTATTAGAGAAATAGTGACGGTGAGAAGAGGCAGAAGCAGTGGAAAGGAATGAATGAGGTACTAGCAGTAAGAGAGAGCAACAGGAAGACACTGAGAAGACACAATAGTAGAAGAGCGCAATTAAGGAGACAGGAGGGAGGAGAGAGTGACGATCAGAGGGATAAAAAGAGATAATGAGTCGGGCTGTACGAGTGAGTGAGAATGGCAAAATGGGAGTGGATGAATATGAGCGACTAAGTGATCGGCTATTAGGAGTGATCGATTTACAGTTAGGGGAGCTTGTGGGAGTCAGATTTTAGTTGCATCCTAAAAAGAGTGCGAATATGTTCACATGTCAAAATTGTTGGGAAAATGTTGAAAGGTGCTGAGGAAGGCAGAATGACTTTTCAGTCAGTCTTTTATAACAGGAGCATATTAGCCTTATGTACTCTTAAGGGAACATTTTTCATCTGGTTATAGGTTACCTGGCACGGCTGAACGTCTAAGATGGACTACTTGGAAACTCTTGACAAAATGTATTGTATTTTCGCTACTGATACTTTATTTACGGCTCCTAGCCGTCAAATCCAACTCCTTACCGACTTGCGACGATCTATTTCGAAGAATAGTCGTGAAGTTTAAATTATCACCTTAAAAACATCGATTTACTTAATTATTTATACAATGAAGGTTTTCATGAGCGGGTGCCTCAGTTGCTCGTAAATCTTCCTGATAATATGGTTGTGGCTTATGAATTGCTTCCGTTCCTAACGGTTCGCCTACAGCTGCGCTGGACATCTTCACAGTTTCTCGTGGTTGCGCCAAGTCTTGTCGGTTAGTAGTCGCAAATACTGTGAGAAACAAATCTGATAGAAGTTTACACCTGGTTGATAGAGGTCCACAAAGCGCTGCGCCTACGGGCGTACAAATTGCAACTTCGTCACAAAATCAAGCCTGAGGACAGGCAGCGACGGAAGGCGTTCGCTGAGACAATTGTGGCAAAAATGGATGAAAAGGAGGCATTCCTCTGTTTCGTGTGTTTATTGGACGAGGCTCAATTCCACACTTCCGGCACGGTAAACACGCACTGAACCACCCTACGCAGCGTTCCTACCAAAGTGAATGTATAGTGTGGACTGTTGAAGGGCAGGGGTATAGGCTCATTCTTCTTTGCGGTGCGTGCAGTTATTGCAACAAACGTAGATAGGCATGTAGGAGCTGTATGCTGGGACACAACTACCTCGCGACGTGATATTTTAACAAGAAGGCGTGCCATGCCTTTCTGCGAACATAATGCATTTCTTGGATCATCACGAGCTTCCAGATCGCTGGATTGGGAGATGTAGTCCATCGATTGCTTGGCTCTCTAGAAGCACAGACATTATGCAACTAATGGTGCGCCTACTGAGGAGCAATAGGAGTACAAAAATAATTTTCAGTTATCATACCTGTAGAAACATACCGTCAATAAACATCTTAATACTTCTCACGTTATTACATTTTACTTTATTATAAGTTTAACTCAGACACCCTGTATGACGGTGAAGAAATTTCTCTTTTGGTTGCTTAATTAGTATAAGAGTGTTATCGGGCACTGGCGATGTGTTTCTAAAATTCCCGTTATAATAAAAGCGAAAAAAATATCAGATTTCGTTAAGTCTACGATCTTTAACTTGATTCCCCAAACCCCGTTATTTGGAAAAATAAATTATTCTTTCCCGTTTACTCAATTAAGGATCTGTTTTAGAAGCCTCTCAGTTTCTCCGCTTTTTAATAAATGCGATGTAATTGGCTTTATTTAAATTTATGAATTTCAAGTTTAACCCTTCCGCCCGGGAGACGGTTTCACGTTTCCCAAATCCCCACCAAGAGACTGAAAGTTAAAGAAAAATATTTATCATCGTGCGACTGGAAAATAATTTCTTCGTCGCGCAAATTTATAATTGGGCTCGTTAAGACCCTCTTATTCCTCCAGAGAAATATATGATACACATCTGCTTGTCTCAGAGGGTCTCAATTAGAGAACCATTTCGAGAAGAGGCCAGTAGTATCTAAATGTAGCAGAGTTTTATTGACTGTGTGAGTCCATGGCGGAAACGATTATACTCGCAAGCGAAAATGTCTAACGTTACAGTGGAGAAATAATAGGCACATTCACAACGGCTTGTTGGCGCAATACATTGGAAGATTGAGGGCAACACTGCTGGAACAATACATCATCTGAATGCGTGTGTGTATGAGCGGCCCACGCCGTGAATGGGGAACCGGGCGGTGTTCCGTTACAACACAGGGGTGGACTCGGTTCTGGTCGCGCCCGCCCTACGCGAGACGCCACAATGGGTCCGTAATTGAATGAGACGTGACGCTGCATATTCGTACTCTTCGCCTGCTCCGGGTTCCGCTCCTTTGCTGTACCTGGGACAGTTGACTTCATACGTGTCCCTCGGTTCGAATTTCCGCGCTTTATGTTAACCCTTCCTTTGGTGGTGCATTTAAACTTTTTGCTTGGCGAGTAGCCGCGCCTGGCGAAAAAGGTTAGGGCACTCGTGTTCACAAAGAGGACACACGAAAAGTCGTACACTGTCACTCACGTCCATCTGTTGGCGGATACTAAAACACAATTTTAAGCTCGAACACTTTTGAAAACGGTGCCTGTGTCTGCTGGTGTTTCCTAAACGGGCGCCCCAACACCCCATTTCGCTGTACTAACCGTTACCTGAAACGTATTTTTCTTTTCCCACTATTTAGTTGATCCTGATCCCATTGCTGATAAAGCGACGGTGGCCAAACAGAATTAAAATTAAAGTTACGAGCTGATAGCAAAATCTACTCAAAGAACAGTCAATTACAGACTCAATTAAACAGATACATTCTTCCACAGATGCCCATAAATACATAATATGATTAGTTTCACATATTGTAAGTAGGCTGTTTAGGTTTTTATATTGTTAACGCCACGTAGCGCTCTGTATTAAAATCAATGGCTGTGCTGTGTGCAGTCTGTGGCTGGTTAGCATTCTTGTAATATTCGCTATTGTAGCGTTGGGCAGTTAGCTTTTAATAGCGCGTAGCGTTGCGCAGTTGGAGGTGAGCCGCCAGCAGTGGTGGATGTGGGGAGAGAAATGGCGGAGTTTTGAGAGCGAATGATCTGAACGTGTATCCATCAGAGACAGTAAATTTGTAAGACTGGATGCCATGAACTGCTGTATATATTATGCCTTTTGAACACTATTAAGGTAAATACATTGTTTGTTCTCTATCAAAATCTTTCATTTGCCAAGTATGCCTATCAGTAGTTAGTGCCTTCAGTAGTTGCAATCTTTTATTTAGCTGGCAGTATTGGCGCTCGCTGTATTGCAGTAGTTCCGAGTACGTGATTTGTGAAAAGTATAGGTTAATGTTAGTCATGGCCATTCTTTTGTAGGAAGTTTTGAAACTCAGGTTGCGTTGCGCTAAAAAATATTGTGTCAGTTTAGTGCTGATCAGAATAGGTAAAGAGTGAAATGTCTGAGTACCTTCAGTTCTGCTCAGCTGTTTGAAAATCAAATAATGTTAGGGGTTTACCAGCACAGTAATTCATAAAGTTTTCTAAGGGGACGTTTCAATATTTAGTAAATTATAAAATATTACTATATGATGGAAAAGTTTTCTAAGGGGACGTTTCAATATTTAGTAAATTATAAAATATTACTATATGATGGAAAGTCATCGAGTAAAACATAAGCGATTTCTGGCGTTCCGCAAGGTAATGTTATAGGCTCTTTGCTTTCCTTATCTATATAAACCATTTTGGTGGCAATCTGAGCAGCCGTCTTCGGTTGTTTGCAGTTGACGCTGTCGTTTATCGACTAATAAAGTCATCAGAAGATCAAAACAAACTGCAAAACGATTTAGGAAAGATATCTGAATGGTGCGAAAAGTGGCAGTTGACCCTAAATAACGAAAAGTGTGAGGTCATCCCCATGAGTACTAAAAGTAACTCAAACTTCAGTTACACGATAAATCAGTCTAACCTAAAAGGCCTAAATTCAACTAAATACCTTGTATAACAATTACGAACAACTTAAGTTGGATGGAACGCATAGAAAATTTTGTGGGGAAGGCTAACCAAAGACCGTTTTATTGGTAGGACACTTAGAAAATGTAACAGACCTACACTACGCTTGTCCGTCCTCTTTTAGAGTACTGCTGCGCGGTGTGGGATCCTTACCAGAAACGACTGACGGAGTACATCGAAAAAGTTGAAAGAAAGGCAGCAAGTTTTGCATTATCGCGAAATATGAGAGGGAGTGTCACGGAAACGACACAGGATTTGGGCTGGAAATCATTAAAAGAAAGGCGTTTTTCCTTGCGACACAATCGTCTCACGTAATTCCAACCACCAACACTCTACTCCGAATGCGAAAATATTTTGTTGAAACGGACCTACGTAGAGAGGAACGATCACTACTATAAAATGAGGGAAATCAGAGCTCGTACGGAATGATATAGGAGTTCATCCTTCCCGCGCGCTATACGAGATTGGAATAATAGAGAATTGTGAAGCTGTTTCGATTAACCATCTGCCAGGCACTTGAATGTAATTTGCAGAGTATCGATGTAAATGTAGCTTGATTAAGGGGTTACAAGAGGGCCCACGATGAATAAGGAAACACCATGTTGGTGTTGTGGTCTCCAGTCCTGAGACTAGTTTGATGCAGCTCTCCATGCTACTCTATCCTGTGCAAGGTTCTTCATCACCCAGTACCTACTGCAACTTACATCCTTCCGAATCTGCTAGCGTATTCATCTCTTGGTCTCCCTCTACGATTTTTACTCTCCCCGCTGCCCTCCAATACTACATTGGTGATCACTTGATGCCTCAGAACATGTCCTACCAAGCGATCCCTTCTTCTGGTCAAGTTGTGCCACAAACTTCTCTTCTCCCCAATCCTATTCAATACTTCCTCATTACTTATGTGATCTACCCATCTAATCTTCAGCATTCTTCTGTAGCACCACATTTCGAAAGCTTTTATTCTCTTCTTGTCCAAACTATTTATCGTCCATGTTTCACTTCCATACATGGCTACACTCCATACAAATACTTTCAGAAATGGCTTCCTGACACTTAAATCTATACTCGATGTTAACAAATTTCTCTTCTTGAAAAACACTTTCCTTGCCATTGCCAGTCTACATTTTATATCCTCTCTACTTCGACCATCATCAGTTATTTTGCCCCCCAAATAGCAAAACTCCTTTACTACCTTAAGTGTCTCATTTCCTAATGTAATTCCTTCAGCATCACTCGACTTAATTCGATTACTTTCCATTATCCTCGTTTTGCTTTTGTTGATGTTCATCTTATATCCTCGTTTCAAGACACCATACAGAATACGAATACAGAAATCAACCTTAATTACGTGTACAGACCACTCATACATTCCGGAATCGAGGATTTCGACGATTTTTGCCTGTTATGAACACTGATACTGGTAAGTTATCGGTTCTAGGAATTCCAAGATTTTGGGATTCCAAGACACTGAATTCGGACAACAAATGATGAAAGGAGTATTTCTTCTTGTGATATAATTACAAATTAACGATTTTCTTGGTTTCTTCCTCTACTTGCACTGTGAAACCATTCTTTTCGCCAAATTTCATGATTCTACGTCAAGGGGGAGTACCCTACGGGTTTTAATGAGCGAGTTTGCGAATATCAAAATATGTAACATAAAGAGCCGTTTTTTTTATTGTTTGGATTAGGAGCTTAAAATTTTTACATCACCAAGGGACTACACACCTCAGTGTCTGATAGAAATTTCAACTTGATACGTAAACTCGTTCCCGAGAAAAATTGGTCATAAAACACGGATGGCAGACAGACAGTGTGACTACCAACAACAAAAAATTATTTTCGTATGATGTAATTACAAATTAACAATTTTCGTATTTTTTCCTTTGGATGTAGCATGAAACCTTGCTTCCTGCGAGCGGCCTAAGGCGCTGCAGTCATGGACTGTGCGGCTGGTCCCGGCGGAGGTTCGAGTCCTCCCTCGGCCATGGATGTGTGTGTTGGTCCTTAGGATAATTTAGGTTCAGTAGTGTGTAAGCTTAGGGACTGATGACCTTAGCAGTGAAGTCCCATAAGATTTTACACACATTTGAACATTTTTTGCTTCCTGGCCAATTTCACTATTCCAGGTCAATGGGAAGTACTTATTTATTTCTAATTTCTGCTACCAGTCACTTTTTATTTTATGTTTAATCTTACATAATACAACGCGTTTCGAACATGTTTTGTTCATTTTCAGGCGTTTATACATACATACAGAGAAATGTTACTTAAAAATAAACAGTCTTAAACTGGATTAATCTAGAACTCTTTGTCCATTGTTTGTTACTGTAGCGGCTGGTGTGGCATTTGGGGGGGGGGGGGGGGGGAGGAGGGGGGCAGTGGACGGCTGGAATTCGAAATCAGTGATGACTTCTGCTGGTTTTCTTCCTTGTCCTTTACTAAGGATGATACCACAGCCTGTGTGGGAGGCAGATAGATTTGCATCAGATATGTGTTAGGAAAGTAGTGTGAAAGGGTTTTATATGACAGTTGAACGCTTACGATTTCATCTTCTTGGTGCTTCACTTGTATCACTGATGTAACGGCGGAGCTAATGATTAACTTTGCACTATTGCACATTGTATTTCGACACTGATTTCCAACGTAATTCACTGCATAAATTGCTTCGACGTACATGTAAACACGCATACAACACAAGATGGCGGACTGTAGCATGCGAGTCTATATCGATTATCGAGGTTTTGTATCGATATTATTAGTACTGACGGATTTATAGCCAATTATTCGCATTGGCACATCTTGAATCTATTGAGTTTGAACTGGCTTTAGACTGTTGAAGAATTCTGAGTTTTTGAATTTGGTTATCTCAGTAAGAATGTTATCTCCATGCTTTGTAGAAATGTAAATTTTCGTATGTAATTCTATGTACGGTTAGTTTACCAGACGCTGGCGTCTCCTAAGTGTTCAGATAATCGTATGGCACTATTCGTCAACAGCCCCGTCTGAGCTGGTTTGGCCACATGACGCAAGTCTTCTGTTTGACGTCATTTGGAAAATGTACTCGTCTTTGTGCTGCAGATGAGTTGAAATGATTAGCACAGCACAAATACCCAGTTCCCGAGCGAAGAAAATCTCCGATCCACCCACGAAAGCATCTGGAATCCCGTGATCTAGGTGGCAGCGACATAGACCATAAGCTATAGACTTCCTAATTCCTGAAAGCGTCTCTCTGATGTATTCATGAGCGAGGCATCAAGTGAGGGCTTACTTCTAAGGAAAGACGTCAGCTTGGTGAAAATTCTTAGCTCGGGAATGTAATGGAATAACGATCCGGAAAAAAACCTCAGTGTCTACGTATCCTTACTAGCTAGTTAATGTCTGTCGTCTGCCATCACATCACATATAGAATTAATAATAGAAATAAGCAATCATTAATAAATTAAAATTTCTATTATATTTATTACCGACATGTGACCTTTTCTGATGACATGTCGAAAGTGCGATATAAACTGTCTTTCGAGTCCCACTGGGAGCGAAGCGTGCTCTTGGGCGCGCCGTCTTAATGGCAGCCCAGTTGAATTCACTCTCAGTCATCGATAACTGGAGGACGGTCAACCAACGGCAGGCGCTGACAGTGTGTAGGATATGGACGCCACAAGCAACTGCCGGAATTGAATGTGACTTTGAGGGAGATTGCGTATTGCAAATATTTCAATTTACATCCCTAGGAACCACATCGTTCGGATTTGATGAAAGACGGTCTGCTGTTTGGAATCTACAGAAACCACGGGCAAATTGGGATGGCTTAGCCGTATGGACTTGTTTAGCGAGCATTTTAATGTGAGTACTGTGAAACCTACTATTAGGAGCCATCCATTGTGCCGAAATGCTCTTTATAATGTGTGTTTTTGGCTTCAACTAACCCTCGTGTTATTTAAAAGGAATTTACCGATAGTAATAACTTTCTCTTATAAATTTCTTTTACGTCACTGTTGTATTGTGCCTATTGGCTTTAGACCCTGTTGATAAATTATAAATACTGTACGAGTTGCTTCTGTAACCTACTGTGTGCTCAGTGCAAATGCAAGTTTTCCTGTCTTAGGTGAATCGGTGTGGGCGTTCTCGTTCAGATGGTATTTACATATTTTCTACCTATCAGATTACAGCCGGGTCTTTAGCTTATTGGTTTTCTTTGTTCTGCGTTTAGTAATCAGTGTTAACTTTACAACTTGTTGCTGAAGCCAACTAGACTTCGTTCTTTAAATCTTATTTATACATCTTTTTTCGTTGCCCATTTGTTTCCACTGTTTTCCTTCGTAATGGCTTATTGACTGTTCTGATTCTGGTAACTGATGTTTATTGCCGTTGGATTTACTGTTGCGGGACACTGAGTAATTGTAACGTTTTTCTGATTTCGTTTACACTTTGCTTAATTTAATCTGTGCTGAAACAGAACCACAGGAGCAGAATAAAAGTGAATGGTCTGATATCTCAAGTTAAACTGTTCAATTTCTAATTCTAAAATTGCGCTATCTGTGGTGTCATCGCCAGACACCACACTTGCTAGGTGGTAGCCTTTAAATCGGCCGCGGTCCGGTAGTATACGTCGGACCCGCGTGTCGCCACTATCAGTGATTGCAGACCGAGCGCCGCCACACGGCAGGTCTAGAGAGAGAATTCCTAGCACTCGCCCCAGTTGTACAACAGACTTTGCTAGCGATGGTTCACTGGCAAAATACGCTCTCATTTGCCGAGACGATAGTTTAGCATAGGCTTCAGCTACGTCATTTGCTACGACCTAGCAAGGCGCCATATTCTGTTATTATTGATATTGTGAATCATGTACCGTCAAGACCGATGTTAATCATTAATGGATTAAAGTTAAGTATTCCACCAGCTACGTCCGTTTTTCTGAAGTCTAATTTCCTTGTCCTGTTCCAGACCTCACGCCAGCCTACGTGAGCTAAATCACGTGCCTTTCGGCCTCCTCTAGTAACACGGTGTTGGCTCTCCTGCCAACCACAACACTATCCATTTGCTTACATTCCGTTTAGTTCCCCAGTACATAATAACTATTGGGAATACGCCTAAAAAAAAAAAAGTCTTTAGGGTTCCAGTTTTTATGACCTGGCATCTTATCAGTTCCTGCTCCGTAATTTCTCTAGTCTTTCAGTTGCCCCAGACAATTATTTTTCGGTGTTGAGAACATCACACATTAAAATCTAGTTTAAGTTAACTGTAAAAAACTGGTGTCCAGAACACCATATATTAAAATGTAGTATAAGACACCCGTAATAAAATTTAATGTTTAAACATGTTTTGCTCAATAATCAGCTACAGAAATGGCCTTATCATTAGCTAGCTGTATATCCAGCGGGATACAGCTTGCGCTGAAGCTTGGGTACGTCAGTAGCAGGTCGATCGGTTGGACATTCAACACATAGTGGTTCCCCGTCGAAGGAGCTCCACTGGGCAAGACTATACCCGCAATCTGGAAACCTCAGATGGTCCATATTTTGTAATTATCCTTCATGAATTAAATTCCTCTACCCTTAGAGGAAGTGCCATCACAGCTACGACAGTACTGGAGAAAAAAAATCCTTTCAAGCAGAACGAGGAGTGTAACACGCAGTTTACTTCATTCGTAGCTGTATGTTCCCGGCTCATGAGGTAAGTGTCTCACCGTGATTCCTACACACGGTCATCCATACCCACAGAGTGTCGAGTCGAGCTGGAGACAACACAGCACCAAAACATGTTTTGCGTTCTCCGCTTCAACTGTCAAAAATGCGCAACTCTTTTACAAATGCGTGATTTTAGCAGAGAGTGCGGTACTGGACCTCTTACAGCGTAATTGGCGTACGAGTCTAGAATAGCACCATTGGCCTACAGCGTCACCTGATCTCACAATATGTGATATTTGTGTGGGGCTCAGGCGAAGACTCCGTCTATTTTCTTCCTTTCCAACAGCTTTGGGCGAATTGTAACATACACCTATAGTTAATGCAAGAACTCCAGATTTGCTCGCATGAATATGACCATGGTCTGGATGTTCGTCGAGTGTTCGGTGGAGGATTCTTTGAGCATTTATGTTAATTAAATTATATCCTTGAACCTAAACGTAACTATAAAAGGTAACTCAATGTTATATCTACAAAGATGTGAAACATGCAATATGCCAATCTAAAACAGGATTGTCCCTTTAAAATAAAAACTTTGTACTATTATGTGTAAGTTACGTAGGGACTTCAGAAAATAAGCTACTCACACTCTCCTATGCTAAGACCATTGAACAAGAGTGGTGCGTTGTCACAAGACCATACATGTTACCGGTTTCCTGCTATGGCACCGATAACGGTGCATGGCAGTGTGCTACTGAACTCAGGTTGTAACTGGAAACCTATTCCAAAGTTGAAGTACGCCTGTAGAGTACCTTTCTTGTGGGCAAAACGTTTAAACTGCACCCAGATTCACCTGGAAATTCTGGCGGTGTATGAATAAAATGAAATGTCGCGTGTAGCCCCAGTGAAATGATGTCGACAATTTCACCAAGGTCGCACAAACGTACATGTTACTGATCGGGAAGGCCACTTCTCGGAATATGTGATTTATATATTTCCAGCGAACTGAAAGAACATCCGATGGCAAAGAGGGTTTCCAACGACGACGTTGTTCACAGGTCAGTTCTCAAAGGAGTCTCACAAAGGAGTGCATTTTTTTCGCCAGGAACCGAAAGTTTGGTAGAAGGTTTGGCTCGTTGTTTGCAGCGGCTAGTGCCATGAGTCTGATTCATTTTGACATGTAGTGCAGCATTCATAAAAGGTATGCAGCCTGTGATGAAAATGTGCAACTTGGTTTTTGAAGTCCCATCGTGCAATTTAACTGACGTTTCTGCTTGAGTTCATGTACAAGATAATGAGGAAGTTTATAAAACATCGATATATGGACTTATCGAAAATTTTCCGAGGAGAAACCGAAAAAACCGACGATACTTTTTTCACAGATATATCGGTATATCGATGTAGAAACTACAAGTGTAATTGCGATATTTTTATATTATATTATTTTTTTCGCAAACATTTGAAATTGTTCTTTTGAAGTTGTAGTGCAACATAATTTTACTTCCACTGCATGAAAGATCTTATGACTTTTTGCGCTTTCATTATATCCAGTCTCTCTCTTTAACTGTGTAAAGCAAATATAGGTGACACAAAGAAGAAGTTTGGAGGCACTGGGAGGCGGGGGCGTGAATGGGACAACCAGATTTCCGTTGTGAAGAAATAACACGTCTGTTGCGTTAAAAACAATTTTTAACACAGGTAGTGTGCTATTTCTTTACATTGGCATTCTTCAAAATCAGTGGCTGAAGCCAAAAAATCTAAATGACAAGACTGGTCTTTGCGGTGGGCGGTTGGTGCTACCAACAGAAACTGCAACTACACCACGCAATTTTGATACCGCAACTGCTAGTTCGGTGGCGTTTGCAGGAATTAAAAAACGGGGAAGTATTCCTGACAAATTCGATTTGTGACGAAACCGAACGATGGACGCATCGGACACCTTTTTATTGTGCCTCTTACACGCAGTTACCATTGTACCATATTGGTTACCGCTAAGCATGGACGTGCGTTGTTTTCCTTTCAATTCTTGCTCTAACGGGGATAAGCAGACTGATAGTGTTGATGTACACAATATCTAACAATAAATCAATACTTAAATGTACAGCTCTAAGAGTGGCAGCGTATTTACAATATGCAGCCGAAATTTTTATAGACCAGTAGCTTAATCGATGTATCGATAACTTTTATCAATTGTCGAGGGCCGATAATAATATTTTTTAAATATCGATATCTGATTCCCGATATTTTTAAAGATATCAACGATCCTAAAAGATAGGATAAATGTATGTGGTACCCCCTATCCTGTAAACAGTACATGCTGGTAAACAGACAGATTCTGACACACGCAATTTGAGTAAGCGGTTCAACAATTGCCGACACAGTCAACTGAACAATAAATTACGATGATGATAAGAATCTAAAAAGGTATGCGATGGCGCAAAGAATTTTTGACTAGCAGAACCTAATGCAGCGACTGGTTGACAGCAACATTAGAATCGTTATAGGACCGCTGACATTGTCAGTATACATATACGATGAGTTAGATGGGGGTGAACAGTACTCCCAATAGTTCACTGCCCACTCTGCTGCCTACATAGAAATGTATTCTTGTTGAGCAGTCGGAGTGAAATCTAAAAAAAGAGTTGGTGTAATGAATATCAGATGCCTTTAACAATGGATAAATGCAATAGAATGTCAGAAAGAAGGAGAAGAATCCGGTAACATCCTATTACGAGATTGATATTAACTTATTGAGTCCATCAGATCGTTTAAGTATTTAACGCTAACGCTAAACAGCGTTGTGAAACAAGATGCAACGTGAAAGCCGCGAAGGTGGATGGCAGGCTGAATTTGTTGCAATGGGTGTGAGAATTGCAATGTATCTTTAAATGATTCGCTGCATTACCAATTAAACTGTACTGTTCCTGCATATATAGTCCTTATCAAGTGACCATATCATCAGACTTCAAACGAATGAAGAAACACGATGATACAGTTGCAACAGGAAGATTCCGCAAACACAAAAATCGGACAGAGGCATCAGGGGCTTAAATTTGCAATTCTGGGAGAAAAGGCTTGTTCTTCTAAAATGTCGCGGTTGGGAAAATTTAAAGAACCTGTATTCGAGTAAGACAGTGCGCAGAATACAATGAGGGAGACATGGTCGCAATTGATGCATTTAGACAATAATTTTCCCTCGCTAAAAATGATCAAGTCATAAGACAGTAAGTCGTTAACGTTGATGAGACGTATGATCTGTCTTGCACAGTGCAAGAGCTTGCAGGTTGTGAGAGGTGAGACATTACAGACGACCAGCCCAATATACACAGAATGACCGAATATCTCGAGGTGTGGTTTTCACTAACAAGGGGAGGCCGCCAATTGTGAAGTTCAGATTCGATTCATACTGCGCATAATAAAAGCTCATGGCCAGAGGTGTAATGTGGCAAAGCACCAAGCTGCACTTCTCAGCCGTTGTCGAGAAAATCGACAGTAAAAGAAACCGTCCCGGTGAAATACTCTCTACGATTAATAATTTCCTACAGCGTCGTGGCGCAGCGGTAAGCAATCGGGTTCGTAATCCGACAGTCGTCGGATCGAATCTCGCGCCATGCAATTTTTTTTAGTATTAGTTTTTTGTAATTCATATGTAAAAACACACAGACACACACACACACACACACACACACACACACACACACACACACATATATATATATATATATATATATATAATTCCCAGCAATCACTTGCAACAATTGTGCATATAATAAGTTGTTGAAAGTCGTTTGTCGTGGAAAAACTAGCGATTTTGAACATCATTATGTTTTCCGCAAACAAAGTTGTATTTCACAAATGTTATTAATTGTCTTCATAATGTTTACCACGTATAGTTAACGGAAGACGTAGAAACGATATTCTGAAACGAATACATATAGCGCAAGTCAAACGTTCGAATTAGAATAGAGACCCCACGAACACAAATTTGCTGTGGTAGGTATGAAATATAAACTCCGTTACTCGCCCATTACACTTGAAGGACAGATGTTGAATGGGCCGAAACGAGCCGCCGCATAACAGCGTAGTTGCCTGCTAACTTCGAAAGAAGGTAGATGCGGTCCCTAGCGCAACTTATAACATCGTCAAAAATCTGTGCGTATGGGAGAGCTTTGGTACACCCTGTTAAACAAACGGAAAAATGGAAGCGGTACAATTGGAGAGCGATCCGGGCCCTTCGCATGGAAGTGATGTGTTCGAAGAAGATGCTATACACAGTGAAGTGGCGAAACAACAATTGAAAGATACGTTGGTGTATTTTGAAAGCCTCCTTCGTAACAGTAATCGCATCGCAGCAGAACCGTCATCATCAATCAACGAAGAAGCCATGGTAATTATGGAAGAAATGTTCCAGAATACGCTGCAAATGCTCGCGAAAACAACCCTCGTTCATGATGAGGAACTGATAGACATTAATGAAATCGACGATAATAATGCCTACGAAGACGTTGAAACGAGTCCCATTGCCAACGAATCATCAGACGAAACGAGCCGGACGAGAAGAAAAAGAAAGGGTAGGACTGTATTTCTCTGGATTTCAAAATTGGAGCTGTCAATCTGGCCAAAGAACATCCAGGCTGAAGTCTCAAAACTCTACAAAAAAAGGGGTGCTCTCGTTTGACAAATATGGGCTATTTATCCAGGTGGGAAGAGCAAATCAAACGTGGCGGTAGCAAATTTGATAAATATTGTACCTTCTATTCATGGGTGTATGATCGCTTCGTAGAAACTCGACAAAACTTCCAGCAACTTACTACCAGAAACCTCAGCAGTTGGCCTTGGGCGCTGCAAGTCAGTTCCCAGATTTCAACTTCAGAGCTTCAAAAACATGGATCACTGAAGTGTTCTTGTAAAAACGCATCGTTTATCAGATGTGCTCGATGTCGTGCTGTTTTCTGCTTTCCATGTTTCTATGATAACTATCACTCTGGTTCGTGCAATACTCCATCTACTTCTGGTCACTAATTGTTAATTATGTGCGAGTGTATACCGAACTTTTCAATAAAAAGTATCCACTTGAATATTATTTGTGATATTGTGTTTTATTTCAAGTATTATTTTTACACAACAAACGACTTTCAAAAACTTATTATATCCATAATGTGTGTGTGTGTGTGTACATTTGAATTACAAAAAACAAATAATTAAAAAAAGTTGCATGGCGCGAGATTCGATCCGGCAACCTTCGGATTACGAACCAGATTGCTTACCGCTGAGCCACGACGCTGTAGAAAATCATAACTTGTAGATAGTAATTCACCGCTAAGGTTTCTTTTAACTGTCGATTTTATCGACAACGGCTGAGAAGTGCATCTTGGTGCTTTGCCACATTATACCTCTGGCCACGAGCTTTTATTATGCGCAGTATGAATCGAATATGAATTTCACAATTGGCGGCCTCCCCTTGTAAGTTAAAGAGTACAGTGTGGTGACTTTTCTAACGTAAGGGAGAGAGTTTTCCTTCGGCACACTCTCGCTTCTATAATAGAAGTTTAATATATTTTCTTATTCCGTTTTGAAAGACTAGCATTCAGTTTATTTCTGTAATTACAAAAATTACTCCAGAAAACTAAGGCTTTTCAAAACGTGAAATAGTCATGTATCGAGGAACAAATATTCTGTTCAAATTTAAAAGTATTACAGCCCACAAAATGTTGTCAGTATTGTAATTAACAGCTTATGGGTTGCATTACTAATCTTGTACACACAAATAATTAGTAAAAAATTAAGAAATATTACCAAAAAACAGTTACAAATTAAAAACGTTTTTTGAAATAGAAGTTATTGGCAACTAACACATATTTCCCCTTTCGAGACAGAGAAAATTATTAAGACGTTAAAAAATGCAGTTCATTCGCAAATATCACGTGTTCCATGGTAGAAGATTTTCCATTTCAATGTAGAAGATGGTGCACGACTGACGAGTATGGCTTAACTACCCACACATTATGTTGCTAGTTTTAAAAATATACTGAATCTTACTAACCATAAAAGTCCTACGGAATAAACAATATCCCCCAAATAGCTTTAACACACTACGCAGCAATTAAACATGTAAAACTCTTAATATTAACATACGCTGCACAAAACAAAACCTCGTGTCTCACAACAGCAGCCGAAAATGCCGGAAACGGCTTACGGTGGTTTCTAGTGTGCGTTCCTCCATGTGATACTAAAATCGGTCACTAGATTGAAATATCTATCAGAGAAGGTAATGAATTCCTAAGTGCATTTTCCCCTAAGTAAGTATATTTAAAAACTGCTGTATTACGGTACATGCATTCTTTCTTAATAGACAGAGGTATATCTGTGGGACTGGAAAGAGCATTAGAAGAGTAATTAACATGTATGGAACCCACTCAAATGGTAACAAGATGCCAGCGCCGCGAAACCACTGACCCCCCTTCAGGAGAAGAGGTGTGAGAAACGTCTGCATTACTGTAGCAAATGAAACAAACACATAACTCTGCTGCAGTCCTTGTGTTTATTATTATCAATTATAACTGTATCGGTAGTATTTATTTTACTTCCCTATGTTCTCCCACTACCTAACGTTACTTCGGAGGCAACATTGCATTCGCAGCGAACATACTAATATAAGATTCTTGGTAATATCCAACAGTGGACATCTGTATACTGAACTTCACTAAATATGATTTCTCCATCAAACACTGTAATGCTGTCAGTCGCTACTTAGCTTAATGTCAGTCCCGAAATGTTACGTCCCATTAGTTAAAAGTTACTATGCAAGTCCCTAATCACATGCCCCAGCGCACACTATGGAATGCAACTGTCCATTTAAATTCGCCTGCTAGTTTGCTTCACAAGAAAAAAAAATGTTTTCGCTGCATAAAGGAAGAAAATTCAGACTATATATTGGTTCTTGGTACATGTATGTAACTCTGTTTTGTTCATTGTTGCTGTCGATGCTTTTCTCTCTTACCTTGTGACGTACGAAGACGGTGAGTGATGCTGCAATATCTGCCTTCGCTGATTTCGGTAAGATGGCGTGGCGCCGTCCATGATTTTACTGTAATGTACACTAAAAATGATCAGCCACACTCCTTGGCGATAAAATGGCTTGAATCAAGCAGATGTTCCGAAAAATACAAACCACCTCCGAGGACTGTATGAAGGAATGTTCAGCTGGGACTAATATTGTTAATTACCTCACAATTCCTTGTTGTTGTTCAGTCCTGGGACTGGTTTGATACAGCTCTCCATGCTACTCTGTCCTGTCCGAGCTTCTTCGTCTCCCAGTACCTACTGCAACCTACATCCTTCTGAATCTGCTTAGTGTATTCATCTCTTGGTCTCCCTCTACGATTTTTACCCTCCACGCTGCCCTCCAATGCTAAATTTGTGATCCCTTGATGCCTCAGGACATGTCCTACCAACCGATCCCTTCTTCTAGTCAAGTTGTGCCACAAACTTCTCTTCTCCCCAATCCTATTCAAAACCTCCTCATTAGTTACGTGATCTATCCACCTTATCTTCAGCATTCTTTTGTAGCACCACATTTCGAAAGCTTCTATTCCCTTCTTGTCCAAACTAGTTATCATCCACGTTTCACTTCCATACATGGCTACGCTCCATACAAATACTTTCAGAAACGACTTCCTATAATCGATGTTAACAAATTTCTCTTCTTCAGAAACGCTTTCCTTCCAATTGCCAGTCTACATTTTATATCCTCTCTACTTCGACCATCATCAGTTATTTTACTTCCTACACTTTCAGTGTCTCATTTCATAATCTAATTCCCTCAGCATCACCCGATTTTATTTGACTACATTCCATTATCCTCGTTTTGCTTTTGTTGATGTTTATCTTATATCCTCCTTTCAAGACACTGTCCATTCCGTTCAACTGCTCTTCCAGGTCCTTTGCTGTCTCTGACAGAATTACAATGTCATCGGCGAACCTCAAAGTTTTTACTTCTTCTCCATGAATTTTAATACCTACTCTGAATTTTTCTGTTGTTTCCTTTACTGCTTGCTCAATATAGAGATTGAATAACATCGGAGAGAGGCTAAAACCCTGTCTCACTCCTTTCCCAACCACTGCTCCCCTTTCATGCCCCACGACTCTTTTGACTGCAATCTGGTCTGTACAAATTGTAAATAGCCTTTCGCTCCCTGTATTTTACCCCTGCCACCTTCAGAATTTGAAAGAGAGTATTCCAGTCAACACTGTCAAAAGCTTTCTCCAAGTCTACAAATGCTAGAAACGTAGGTTTGCCTTTCCTTATTCTTTCTTCTAAGATAAGTTGTAAGGTCAGTATTGCCTCGCGTGTTCCAACATTTCTACGGAATCCAAACTGATCCTTCCCGAGGTCCGCATCTACCAGTTTTTCCATTCGTTTGTTAAGAATTCGCGTTAGTATTTTGCAGCTGTGACTTATTGAACTGATAGTTCGGTAATTTTCACATCTCTCCGCACCTGCTTTCTTTGGGATTGGAATTATTATATTATTCTTGAAGTCTGAGGGTATTTAGCCTGTCTCATACATGTTGCTCACCAGCTGGTAGAGTTTTGTCATGACTGGCTCTCCCAAGGCCGTCAGTAGTTTTAATGGAATGTTGTCTACTCCCGGGGCCTTGTTTCGACTCAGGTCTTTCAGTGCTCTGTCAAACTCTTCACGCAGTATCTTATCCCCCATTTCGTCTTCATCTACATCCTCTTCCATTTCCATAATATTGTCCTTTTTAAGCAGAAAAGACAAATAGAGCAATGTGTAAGTAAGTGATTACTCACTTTTCACAGAAATTCAGTAAAAGACCACACTCTTCCGTCATTTATAACTCACACATTAGCTCCACTAGGCTCATGAATCGCTTGCAGAATCTCATCAACTGCAACCGCATGGAATCACACTTCTTTACGCTATCTATACGCACTTTTATCACTAAGTGTTAGTCCTTGAGTCGTTCAAAACCGCATTTGATATATCGAGTCTCCAGAAAATCTCACGTCACTGCCATTCAGCTCTCTGTTCTAATTTTACTCAGATAATAATCTCTCGGGTAAAGCACTCACACAACAGAAAATATGCGTGTGAAATACACATATACTGAAAAACTTAGATAATTCAGATAATATAGATATTATTTATGTCTACATCTAAATACATACTCCAAAAGCCAACGCGTGATGCGTGATGGAGGGTGCACTGTGCCACTACTAGTAATTTCCTTGTGAATACAGCGGGTAAAAAAGGAAAATCTTTATGCCTCCATATGAGCCAAAATGTTCAAAAGTGTGTGAATTCATAAGGGAGAAAATTGCTTAGGTCATCGGCCGCTAGACTTACTCAATACTTAAACAAACTTAAACTAACCTCTGCTGACACACACACACACACACACACACACACACACACACGCCCGAGGGAGGACTCGAATCTGCTGCGGGAGGTGCCTCGCAGTCCGTGACATGGCGCCTCAAACTGCACGGCCACTCAGCGCGGTCTGTATGAACCCTAATTCCTCTTACACCCGTGTTCCTTACGAGAAATGTATGTTGGCGGCAGTAGAATCGTCTTGCCAACAGATAAAAATAATAAAGGAGAAAAAATACAAGCAAACACAACATGAAAATTCAGTTACAGACTATCACATCAAGATATCGAAAGTCAACATCTGCAACGCACAAATAAGCTAAAACCAGCCACAAAACAAAAACGATCAATTTTATTGTTTACACTTTGGTGATAAAAGTCAGCCGGCCGGTGCGGCCTAGCGGTTCTAGGCACTTCAGTCTGGAACCGTGCCACCGCTACGGTCACAGGTTCGAATCCTGCTTCGGGTATGAATGTGTGTGATGTCCTTAGGTTAGTTACGTTTAAGTAGTTCTAAGTTGTAGGGGATTGATGACCTCAGATGTTAAGTCCAATAGTGCTCAGAGCCATTTGAAACATTTTTGATAGAAGTCAAGGGATACCTCCCAATATCTTTTCGGACCTCCTTTTGCTCGTCGAGGTGCACAAACTCGACGTGGCAGGGACTAAATAAGAAGTTGAAAGTCCCCAGCAGAAATACTAACCATATTACCTCTACAGTCGTCGATAATTGGGAATGTGTAGCAGGTGGAGGATTCTGTGCACGAATTGACCTCTCTATCATGCCCCATAAATGTTTGATTGGATTTATGTTGGACGGTCTGTCTGGCTGACCTGATATTTCTGTCTAATTGTCCAGAATGTTCTTCAAATCAACTACGAACATTTGTGGCCCGGTGACAGCTTCCATTGTCATCTATAAAAATTCCATCCTTTTTTGGGAACGTGATGTCCATGAATGGCTGCAAATGATCTCCAAGTAGCCCAACATAACAATTTCCAGTCAATGATCGGCTCAGTTGGAGAAGAGGACGTAGTCAATTCCATATAAACATAGCCCACACCATTATGGAGCCACCACCAGTTTGCACTGTGTCTCATTGACAACTTGGGTTCACGGCTTTCTGCGGTCGGTGCCGCACTCGAATCCTACCATCAGCTCTTGCCAATCGAAATCGGGACCTGTGACCAGGCCACGGTTTTCCAGTCGTCTAGGCTCCAACCGACTGGGTCACGAGCCAAGGAGAGGCGCTGAAAGCGATGTCGTGCTGTTAGCAACAGCACATGCGCCCGCTACCATAGCACATTAAAGTCAGCCCCGATAGCTGAGTGGTCAGCGTGATGGATTGCCGTCCTAGGGTGCGGGTTCGATTCCCGGCTGGGTCGGAGATCTTCTCCGCTCAGGGAGTTGTGTTGTGTTGTCTTCATCATCATTTCATCCCCATCCGGCGCGCAGGTCGTCCAATGTGGCGTCGAATGTAATAAGACCTGCATAACGGCGGCCTGGTCTACCCAGCAAGGGCCTCCCGGCCCATGACGCCAAATGCTCGTTTCCATTTCCAAAGCACATTAGAGGCAAATTTCGCCGCACTGCACCAACGGATCCGTTCATAGTAAGCCCCACACTGACTTCTTCCGTTATTTCACGCAATGTTTGCCTATTAGTACTGACCAACTCAACGCAAACGCCGCTTCTCTCGGTTGTTAAGTGAAGGCCGTCGGCCTCTGCGTTGTTTGTGGCGAGAGATAATGCGCGAAATTTGGTATTCTCAGCACTCTCTCGACACTGTGGATTTTGGAATACTGAATTCCCTAGTCATTTCCGAAATGGAATGTCCCATGCGTCTAGCTCCAACTACCATACTGCGTCCACCCTCTGTTAATTACCGTTGTGCGGTCACAATCACGTCGGAAACCTTTTCATATGAACACCTGAGTGCAAATGACAGCTCTGTCACCGCACTGCCTTGTGTACGCGATCCCTCCGCCATCTGTATGTGTGCATATCGCTATCCCATCGCGTGTGCCACCTCAGTGTATAAAAACGTTGTAATTCGAGTCGAGGTGTGAGCATTATGCAGTGTGCAGTAGAATGTTGTGCACCGGGCACTCGTATCGTGTCTCTCGCTATCTGTACACCGCCGGTGGCGGTCCCTGTCCGCTTCCCCTGTAGCGTAGGCGGGATCCAGGAGGCAGGCGGACGGCTGTCCCCTAAAAGCCGAACGGTGTCGCCGATACCGGAGAAGCGGTCAGCGATTTGTCTCTGTGCTGCCAACACCGGTAGCGCCCACCGCCTTGTTCCGCAGCGACAGAGAAGCGTACGCCTCGGGCCGACGCCTCGAAGTTATTTACGTCCTATCCGCATCCACTCGTATGCATATCTCATGAATATAGTCCCGGATCTGGCATTGTCTTCCTATTCATTTTCTTACTGGCTACACTGCAAGTTCTATTTACTGACTTGGCAGAAAATCCTAAGAAATTTTGGTCTTATGTCAAAGCGTTAGGTGAATCAAAACAAAATGTCCAGACTTTCTGTGACCAAAATGGTACTGAAACAGAGGAAGACAGACTAAAGGCGGCAATACTAAATGTCTTTTTCCAAAGCTGTTTCACAGAGGAAGACTGTACTGTAGTTCCTTCTCTAGATTGTCGCACAGATGACGAAGTGGTAGATACCGAAATACACTCCTGGAAATTGAAATAAGAACACCGTGAATTCATTGTCCCAGGAAGGGGAAACTTTATTGACACATTCCTGGGGTCAGATACATCACATGATCACACTGACAGAACCACAGGCACATAGACACAGGCAACAGAGCATGCACAATGTCGGCACTAGTACAGTGTATATCCACCTTTCGCAGCAATGCAGGCTGCTATTCTCCCATGGAGACGATCGTAGAGATGCTGGATGTAGTCCTGTGGAACGGCTTGCCATGCCATTTCCACCTGGCGCCTCAGTTGGACCAGCGTTCGTGCTGGACGTGCAGACCGCGTGAGACGACGCTTCATCCAGTCCCAAACATGCTCAATGGGGGACAGATCCGGAGATCTTGCTGGCCAGGGTAGTTGACTTACACCTTCTAGAGCATGTTGGGTGGCACGGGATACATGCGAACGTGCATTGTCCTGTTGGAGCAGCAAGTTCCCTTGCCGGTCTAGGAATGGTAGAACGATGGGTTCGATGACGGTTCGGATGTACCGTGCACTATTCAGTGTCCCCTCGACGACCACCAGAGGTGTACGGCCAGTGTAGGAGATCGCTCCCCACACCATGATGCCGGGTGTTGGCCCTGTGTGCCTCGGTCGTATGCAGTCCTGATTGTGGCGCTCACCTGCACGCCGCCAAACACGCATACGACCATCATTGGCACCAAGGCAGAAGCGACTCTCATCGCTGAAGACGACACGTCTCCATTCGTCCCTCCATTCACGCCTGTCGCGACACCACTGGAGGCGGGCTGCACGATGTTGGGGCGTGAGCGGAAGACGTCCTAACGGTGTGCGGGACCGTAGCCCAGCTTCATGGAGACGGTTGCGAATGGTCCTCGCCGATACCCCAGGAGCAACAGTGTCCCTAATTTATGGGAAGTGGCGGTGCGGTCCCCTACGGCACTGCGTAGGATCCTACGGTCTTGGCGTGCATCCGTACGTCGCTGCGGTCCGGTCCCAGGTCGACGGGCACGTGCAGCTTCCGCCGACCACTGGCGACAACATCGATGTACTGTGGAGACCTCACGCCCCCACGTGTTGAGCAATTCGGCGGTACGTCCACCCGGCCTCCCGCATGCCCACTATACGCCCTCGCTCAAAGTCCGTCAACTGCACATACGGTTCACGTCCACGCTGTCGCGGGATGCTACCAGTGTTAAAGACTGCGATAGTGCTCCGTATGCCACGGCAAACTGGCTGACACTGACGGCGGCGGTGCACAAATGCTGCGCAGCTAGCGCCATTCGACGGCCAACACCGCGGTTCCTGGTGTGTCCGCTGTGCCGTGCGTGTGATCATTGCTTGTACAGCCCTCTCGCAGTGTCCGGAGCAAGTATGGTGGGTCTGAGACACCGGTGTCAATGTGTTCTTTTTTCCATTTCCAGGAGTGTACATGACAGACGTATAGTAAAACAATTAAAATCGTTCAAAAGAGAAAAGGCTGCTGAACATGATGGAATACCAGTTCGATTTTACACAGAGTACGAGAAGGAACTTGCCCCCCTTCTTGCAGCGGTGCACCGTAGGTCTCTAGAAGAGCGAAGCGTTCCAAAATATTGGAAAAGAGCGATGGTAATCCCCGTTTTCAAGAAGGGACGGTGAACAGAAGTGCAGAACTATAGACCTACATCTCTAACGTCGATTAGCTGCAGAATTTTGGAACACGTATTATGTTCGGGTATAATGACTTTTCTGGAGACTAGAAATCTACTCTGTAGGAATCAGAATGGGTTTCGAAAAAGACGATCGTGAAACCCAGCTCGCGCTATTCGTCCACGAGACTCAGAGGGCCATAGACACGGGTTCGCAGGTATATGCCGTGTTTCTTGACTTCCACAAGGCGTTTGATACAGTTCCCCACACAGTCGTTTAATCGACAAAGTAAGAGCATATGGACTTTCAGACCAATTATTTAATTGGATTGAAGAGTTCCTAGATAACAGAACGCAGCATGTCATTCTCAATGGGGAGAAGTCTTCCGAAGTAAGAGTGATTTCAGGTGTTCTGCAGGGGAATGTCGTAGGACCATTGGTATTCACAGTATATATAAATGACTTTGTGGATTACATCGGAAGTTCACTGAGGCTCTTTGCGGGTGAGGCTGTAGTATATCGAGAGGTTGTAGCAATTGAAAATTGTACGGAAATGCAGGAGGATCTGCAACGGATTGACGCATGGTGCAGGGAATGGCAATTGAATGTCAATGTCGACAAGGGTAATGTGCTGCGAATACATAGAAAGAAAGATTCTTTATCATTTAGGTACAATATAGCAGGTCAGCAACTGGAAGCACTTAATTCCATAAATTATCTGGCAGTAGGCATTAGGAGTGGTTTAAAATGGAATGACCATATAAAATCAGTCGCCGGTAAAGCCAATGCCAGACTGAGATTCATTGGAAGAATCCTAAGGAAATGCAGTCCGAAAAGAAAGGAAGTAGGTTACAGTACGCTTGTTCACCCACTGCTTGAATACTGCTCACCGGTGTGGGATCTGTATCAGATAGGTTTGATAGAAGGGAGAGAGCAGATCCAACGGAGAGCAGCACCCTTCGATACAGGATCATTTAGTAATCACGAAAGCGTTACGGAGATGACAGATAAACTCTAGTGGAAGACTCTGCAAGAGAGACGCTCAGTAGCTCGGTAGGTGCTTTTATTGAAGTTTCGAGAACACACCTTCACCGAGGTGTAGAGCAGCATATTGCTCCCGCCTACGTATATCTCGAGAGGAGACCATGAGGATAAAATCAGAGAGATTAGAGCCCACACAGAGGCATACCGACAATCTTTCTCTCCACGAACAATACGTGACTGGAAAAGAAGGGAGAACCGATAGGGGTACTCAACTTACCCTCCACCACACACCGTCAGGTGGCTTGCGCAGTATGGATGTACATGTAGATGTAGATGTTTTGGGATTGTCCGCGGAATTAACAAGTATTTTGCACTGAAAAGCTATGTAGGTACGACCGACAAAAGAGTTAGTCAGTCCCAGCAGACGTCTTTCTGATTCATTGTCTTACCGAATCACCGACACTGGTCTTGGCAATGGTCAAAAATCGGAAGAGAGTTCACATATGTCTTCACCTATGCCGTATTCAGCTGAAACTCACTCATTATTAGATGCCGTAAGAGCTCCCGGAATGGGCTGATGTTGACTACGATGTTTCGATCGCCAATCCAAATAGTCCCCGGCATAAACTATAGGATTTAGAGAGGCTGACTTTATTAAAGCGTGATGCGTGGGATTTAGGTGGAGTCGGTTTCGGACAGGGAGTTGTGCAGTCTTGGGGTCAATTTTAATAACAAATTATTAAACATGAAAAGTATCAATTTACAAATACAAAATTCTCTGGAAAAGTAGCCACATTCCTTGTACTCCAAATAACTTTTAGTAGGGCTCGAATAATAGCACAAAATACACTCTTAAAAAAAACAATATCCCACATACACTGACGAAAAAATGTCGCCACACAAAAAAATAATTTATGTAGAGTAATGAAATTTCGGGAATACGTTTGTCTACGTAACATGTTTCAGCGATTAACACTGCAATATGAAAGCGCGTGGTAGGCCTTACTTACTTATGAAACGTCCCCTTTGAAAAATTGTATAAGACTGTGCTTAAACTGACACACAATATTTTTAGCGCAACACAATCTGACTTTCAATAATCCCTACAAAAGAATGGCACTGACTAACATTAACCTATACCTTTCACAAATCACTTACCTCACCAAAAATCTTCGTTACTCGAACTACTGCATTACAGCGAGCGCCACTACTGCCAGATAACTAAAAGATTCAAACTTCGGAAGTCACTAACTACTGATAGGCACAGTTAGCAAATGAAAGATTTCAATAGAGAACAAACAATGTATTTACCTTAATAGTCATATATATATATATATATATATATATATATATATATATATATATCAGTTCATGACATCAATTCTTAGAAATTTCAAAACTCTGCCATCTCTCTCCCCACGTCCACCACTGCTGGCGACTCACCTCCAACTGCGCAACGCTACGTGCTGTTAACATCCAGCTGCCCAACACTACAATGGCGAGTATTACAACAATGCCAACCAGCCACTGACTGCACACAGCACAGCCAGTGGTTTTTCATACAGTGCGCTATGTGGCGTTACCAATAAAAAAAACCTAAACAGCCTACTTACACTTACTTACTTACTGCGCTGGCCGCACAAACTGCAGTCGGTCTTTGGCCTCACCAATCAGCCTCCTCCAGCGTCCTTGGTCCATGTATTCTTCTTCAGACTGCCCCAGCCGGCCGTTGTGGTCGAACGGTTGTATCTGCTTCAGTCCGGAACCAAGCGGCTGCTACGGTCGCAGTTTCGAATCCTGCCTCGGGAATGGCTGTGTGTATTGTCCTTAGGTTAGTTAAATTTAAGTAGTTCTACGTCTAGGGGACTGATGACCTCAGATGTCAAGTCTCATAGTGCTTAGAGCCATTTGAACCATTTTCAGACTGCCCTAGTGTACTCATATCCTCTCTGACCTGATCAGTCGTGGTCTTCCCCGAGGTCTTTTGCTTCTAATATCTTGGTAGGCCACTGCAAATATGATATTCTGGTACAGTAATAACCGCCAGATTGATGAATGCAAGCATGCTAACGTGTGTGCATTGTGCTGTACAAATGCCGGATGTCAGTTTGTGGGATGGCGTTCCGTATCTGATGCATTTGCTCCGTCGCCGCAGGGATTTTTAATAATGTTTATGGATGACACTGGAGTTGTCGTCCGATGACGTCCTACGTACGCTCGATTGGAAACGGATCTGGTGTTAGAGCAGGCCAAGGCAATATGTCGACACCTTGTAGAGCATGATGGGTAACAAGAGCGGTATGTGAGTGTGCGTGCTGTTGAATAACACCCCTTGAAATGCTGTTCCGAATCACCAGATTAATGTACAAATTTGCTGTTAGAATGCAGGAGATCACCACAACTGTACTCATGCTGTTATATGAAATCGCTCCCCAGACCATAATTCCCGGTGTAGGTCCAAGTGTCTAGCAATTTCCGGTGTAGGTCCAAGTGTCCAGCATGCAGATAGGTTTGTTGCAGGTCCTCAACTGACCTCCTAACCAACACACGACCATTACTGGCACCGAGGAAGAACCAGCTTTCATAAAAGCACACAAGAGACCTCCACCCTACCCTCCAATGTGTTCTTGCTTGACATTACTGTAGTCGCAAGTGCCTGTGGTTTCGGACCAGTGGAATGCACGCTACAGGGCGTCTGGCTCTGAGCTGTTTCCGATGTAAGCGGTTTGTACCAGTTCACTGTGTCACTGTGGTGCCAACTGCTGCTCAGACTGCTGCTGCAGATGCAGTACGATGCGCCAGACCCATGCGCCGAACACGACGGTCTTCCCTCTCGGTAGTGCCGCGTGGTCGTGCGTCGCCATCTGTGGCAGCAGTGCTTGGTGAAATCTATTTGTTCGTTTAGTATTTCTGACGAAATTTCGTTTTATTATGCAAACGCTCCAGTTACTCAAGTATATTTAACAGCAGCCCCTTTGGGGCGTTGTGTAGAATTGTAAGATTAGTTTGAGTTTCGCCCAGCGAGTGGTTCTTTCGTATCAGATGCCTTTTGTCGTACGTATACTCTCTGAAACGCTTTTTGAAACATCTGCTAATCTGTCCTCCATAAAATTTTTCGCAATCACCACAGTTAATAACGTAAACTCTCGTGCTGTATACGAAGTACCTGACAGCGAAAATCCATACCATGCAGTTCCCTTCGCAATGTTCGCTAGGGCCTGCATTAACTGACATCATAAATGCCTTCGGGTTTCAGCCCATTGCCATTGACAAGGCATGACACTAATCTATGGTTTCTGTCTGTTAGGATCTTTTTGCGATCGACATTCCTTGTAGACACTTTGAGCAGTTGAACATCAACAAATCGGGGCACATCATGCACTGTGTAGTCGTGGACACGTCCAAACACGAGGATTTCTTCCTGTCATTCAGTTTTGTCTCCCCCTCTCAAGAGACACCACCTTACCGTAGCACTGTCCATCCAGTCGAAAGGTTTGCGTGTTTCATGGAAGAGGAGGGCCATACCGGCACTAGCGTAGCGTAGCCGGCCAAGTCTCTGTAGGGCTACGAGACGTCCCGTCTTTCCTTCATCCGGTCCTGATATCTCCTTTCTAGTTTGTCGTGCGGGCAGAGCTCGAAGCCCTGGGAAGGTGGTCTGCCTAGGCGAGGGCAACCCGAAATATTGCCTGGTCCTCCAGCATGGGGCCTGAGTCGTTGGGCCAGCTCCCCAACATTTTAAAACATGTTTTCTCAGTCAAAGCCTCTGGAAAACTACAGGATACGCAAAAGGACTATGTTTATAGCAATATGGGATATGAATGGCTGGAGCACAAGAAAAAGGCAAGCATTCAGGAACCAAAGAGGTTCATGTTAGATTGTGTGTGTTCTCAGAGAAACGTAAAGGGGAAGGGAAATTAAAATATAGCGCATTAAATTCATTTTTATAGTGGCATTGGAAAGGAGGATAGAACCCAGAGAGCCATTTCAGTAGTAGTCCATAAGAAGCGTAGAAGTGGGATGAAACCGATGAAAGTATTATGACTGTGGAAATCTCAAAATATTGCCAATAAATTACCATTGTCGATGCTTATGACGATGACAGTACAGTTAAAGATGAGTTTTACAATAAATTAACAGAGGTAGTAGAGACCATAAGTGTCCCCCCCCCCAAAAAAATAATGGTACATTTTAATGCAAAAGCAGTTGCAGCTACCGTAAATTGAGCAGTGGGTGGATACGGTAATGACGCAGTAAATGGTAATGGAAAATATTGTACCTGAAAATTTTAAATGATGTTTTCCCTCGCAAGTAGATTCACACGTATACAAGGCAGACTCCTTTCAGAAATATCAAGTTAATAATAAACTGTGTTATTGAAAACATAAATTCCCACAATACTGTCTGAGTCTGCGGGAGTGCAGACCACTTCTTGTGTGATGCAAAGGTGGGAGTAACATCTAAGGGGAAAAGCAAAATGAAGAGACAGATTTTCCCGTTAGGGCAGTGCGTATTATGAAATAAAACTTTGATTCTTCGAAACAAGAGTCTGCACAATTCCTTTATAAATTACAGTTAGCACTGTGCCACCTAGAAAAAGGAATTAAAAGTGCATACATGAAGCTGTATGTTGAAGCGGCCGGACAGCAAAAAGACGATGGTACGTGGTGCCCAAAGTAGTCGGTTCAATTCACTTAGGAAAAAACGTAAAAGTGTGCCATATAATAATTGGTTCCGAACACAGGACAAACGGGAATAAACTCTATGTGTTAGAATGAATAGGGAAGTAAGAAAGGACATCTATAAAAGGAAAAATGAAATCTGGGAAGATAAATGCAAGTTGGAAGATACATTGGAGACGAGGGAGGGGAGTGGCACAAAAGTGACGCCACCATGCAAAATGTCAGCAATGTATAGAAAGAGGAAAATGAATGAGTAGACTTTCGGAAGCATTTAATATTTCAAAGGCCTGCTAACAGAAGAAAGTACAGAGTACAAGGAAAGAAAGTGGGAGAAGAGAGAGAACCAGGACTTTGAAGAGCTAGGGTGAATAGCCCCGAAAAAGATACAGCAGGCAGCTACACAAATGAAAACAAAAAATCCCCAAGGCCTGGAAATGTACCGGCAACGACAGGGAAGCATGGTGTAATTGTTATATGTAAAGATTTATATGAGGCATGGCGAGTAAACAGCATATCTAAGCCCCAAAATGGAAGCAAAAGAGTGTGAAGCAATTGTCGCGGCATACATTAAGTTGAATTAGAAAGCTGTATGGAAAGAAAAACTAGAATGGAGAAAATTGGTAATGAAGAGGAAAAACAAAATATCTTTATAAGAGGCAGATCGTGCGTAGATAACATCTCTGCCCCAAGGCATATTATGGAAACGATACTGGATGAAATTTAAGTAGCCATTTGGTGTTCATAGATTTTGAGATTTGATATAGTGGCAATAAAGACATTGTTCGACGTTCTGTGGCCAGAATAATTAAAAAAATATGTAAGAAGTATCATGAACCTCTACAAGTCGGCAAAATATGTAATTAAAATGGGGAAAGAAATTTCTAGGGAGGTCTTAGTGATTAAATAAACGACTGTGGGAATATCCTGTGGCAGGTGATGTGCCAGTCACACTGAAAGATTGTGAAATCGCCTTAAGAGATTCGTGTGTGATACTCTGGTGTAGAAAGTGCATGACCATGGGGACCCAGACGCGTTTCGCACGAGATACAAGGAGAAGCGAGCAGCGCTCGTGGCGGTGTCTGGTGTCCGGCAGCGGAAGCGCCCTCGGTGGTGTGTGAGGATTTTCAAGCTCGGTTGAAGTTTCATATATTGAGAAAATGGAAAGAGCAATCAGCATTTAACTAGAAAAAACTTTTTGTAGCCAAAATTAATAAATATTTGTTACTGACGACTGGATAGTTGAAGCTTTAACATCTGATCTTCAATTTTTTTTTTTTTTTTTTTTTTTTTTTTTGTAAATAGTGTTCCATAATGAGTTTGTCACCCATGCCATGTCGTCGTTATAGTGGAGAATAAACAGCACATTATACAAGGGACTGTCACACCTACGTATACCTATATATGATGTGCTGTATATTCTCCACAATAATGACTGCATGGCATGAATGATCAACGCATAATGCAACAAGATATTATAACCAACAATATTTTGAATATCAGAGAATCATAGCTTCAGCTGTAGGAACACTAAATGTAACTAATGCGCTCTTGGTTATAAAAAGTTTTTTCATGCAAGATTGTTATCGCCTCCCGGCTGGAATATAAATATTTCAATAGATCTGGCCACTCTTTCTTGCACTACATTGGGTTTTGTGTCCAAGAGATTGGATATGACGCTTCCAGGACAGACCTGGCCCTTCATAAAAGAATACTGCCGTCTCTCGAAAACGCCCACTGAGGAGGACCGCTTTGTCTTGTTGCAGGTGCCCTGTGGGGATATACTGCGGCAGGTGATTGTGAAATCGCCTTAATATATTCATGTGTGATGATCTGTTGAATATCAAATGGTTCAAATGGCTCTGAGCTCTATGGGACTTAACATCTGAGGTCATCAGTCCCTTAGAACTTAGAACTAGTTAAACCTAAGGACATCACACACATCCATGCCCGATGCAGGATTCGAACCTGCTACCGTAGGAGTCGCGCGGTTCCGGACTGTAGTGCCTAGAACCGCGTGACCACCACGGTCGGCTGTTGAATATCTTCTCACATGACTGAGCGGCGACGTATTCGATGACACCGAGGCATTCTGATATCGTAGTTGTTGAGTGCAGCAGCAGACAGAGGTGCTGGAGACCATGCAGCCCCCTCCCTCCTAGTTCTCCTTAATCGAGTGACCAATTTGTGATTCGTCAATCAGAGATGAAAAGTGTGCACAGAATTGGCCCCAGCACCAACCTTCAACTACGCATACGAGAAATTGTGGCGTGCAAAGAGACTCAAGGCTCGACGCGCACGTAATACACTCCTGGAAATGGAAAAAAGAACACATTGACACCGGTGTGTCAGACCCACCATACTTGCTCCGGACACTGCGAGAGGGCTGTACAAGCAATGATCACACGCACGGCACAGCGGACACACCAGGAACCGCGGTGTTGGCCGTCGAATGGCGCTAGCTGCGCAGCATTTGTGCACCGCCGCCGTCAGTGTCAGCCAGTTTTCCGTGGCATACGGAGCTCCATCGCAGTCCTTAGCACTGGTAGCATGCCGCGACAGCGTGGACGTTCACCGTATGTGCAGTTGACGGACTTTGAGCGAGGGCGTATAGTGGGCATGCGGGAGGCCGGGTGGACGTACCGCTGAATTGCTCAACACGTGGGGCGTGAGGTCTCCACAGTACATCTATGTTGTCGCCAGTGGTCGGCGGAAGGTGCACGTGCCCGTCGACCTGGGACCGGACCGCAGCGACGCACGGATGCACGCCAAGACCGTAGGATCCTATGCAGTGCCGTAGGGGACCGCACCGCCACTTCCCAGCAAATTAGGGACACTGTTGCTCCTGGGGTATCGGCGAGGACCATTCGCAACCGTCTCCATGAAGCTGGGCTACGGTCCCGCACACCGTTAGGCCGTCTTCCGCTCACGCCCCAACATCGTGCAGCCCGCCTCCAGTGGTGTCGCGACAGGCGTGAATGGAGGGACGAATGGAGACGTGTCGTCTTCAGCGATGAGAGTCGCTTCTGCCTTGGTGCCAATGATGGTCGTATGCGTGTTTGGCGCCGTGCAGGTGAGCGCCACAATCAGGACTGCATACGACCGAGGCACACAGGGCCAACACCCGGCATCATGGTGTGGGGAGCGATCTCCTACACTGGCCGTACACCTCTGGTGGTCGTCGAGGGGACACTGAATAGTGCACGGTACATCCGAACCGTCATCGAACCCATCGTTCTACCATTCCTAGACCGGCAAGGGAACTTGCTGCTCCAACAGGACAATGCACGTCCGCATGTATCCCGTGCCACCCAACATGCTCTAGAAGGTGTAAGTCAACTACCCTGGCCAGCAAGATCTCCGGATCTGTCCCCCATTGAGCATGTTTGGGACTGGATGAAGCGTCGTCTCACGCGGTCTGCACGTCCAGCACGAACGCTGGTCCAACTGAGGCGCCAGGTGGAAATGGCATGGCAAGCCGTTCCACAGGACTACATCCAGCATCTCTACGATCGTCTCCATGGGAGAATAGCAGCCTGCATTGCTGCGAAAGGTGGATATACACTGTACTAGTGCCGACATTGTGCATGCTCTGTTGCCTGTGTCTATGTGCCTGTGGTTCTGTCAGTGTGATCATGTGATGTATCTGACCCCAGGAATGTGTCAATAAAGTTTCCCCGGTGTTTCACGGTGTTCTTATTTCAATTTCCAGGAGTGTATAACATCACTTGCAATCACGACTGATTATTTTCGTTAAAACTGTACATTCCGTTTAAGTAATCTAGGAAATCGATTGTCGTCTCTGGCAGCATTACAACGTCAACGGAAAACTGCGCATTTTTTATTTCTACTCCCTAAACCTTAATCCCCTTTCCAAAGTCCACCAAGCATTCCTTTTCTCCTTGCTCATTGTAGTACCGATTGAAACCCTTGCTACACAGTTCCGTCTCACGTCGGTAGAGGAGCTAAAAAGATCCACGGTCTCCATCGGCTCCTTACAGACTAACATGGTAATTATGATTTATTCGGTTTGTTACCGCAATTATCCTTGTTTCTGCGAAAATATCTTCACAGTAGTGAAGAAGCCTGTAATATGAAAAAAACAAAACGTACAACACACCATATAGGGTAAGGCAACAGCCAACAGGGGGCAAACCTCCTGTGACGTGACCGCCACTGGTGCGCGAACATCTCGGCACAACGTCCTCACATTCAGTGAAACCACTCACGAGGTTCGTATCTGCCAGCTATTCATCAGTAAACCTGTCCACAGTAATGCACTGTAAGACCCTAGACAGAGTCTAGCAGTACTAAATGCGGACTTGAGGAAAATGAGGTAAGGAGGCGTTACTGTTGCCAGCAGCAGATACCCCGGGCGAAGGGAAACAAGACCCGTCGCATTCACAAAAAAGTTCAAATGGCTCTGAGCACTATGGGACTTAACATCTTAGGTCATCAGTCCCCTATAACTTAGAACTACTTAAACCTAACTAACCTACGGACATCACACACATCCATGCCCGAGGCAGGGTCGAACCTGTGACCGTAGCGGTCGCGCGGTTCCAGACTGAAGCGCCTAGAACCGCTCGGCCACACCAGCCGGCGTACCATTCACATTTGCACTGTTGGGCAGTGTTTCCGCTGCAGTACGGATACAAAGCTACTTGGGACGGACGAAATTCAATAACTCTGTAACGAGCTGCCAGAGGCCGTGAGCGCCTTACACAAACATACTCAGAAGGCACTCCTGAGCAACCTCTGAAAGCTTGTCAGTGGAATTCTGGTATAATTTTTCGAGAATATAATTATAACTTAGTAACAACCCATCGCAAAGAGAGATCATATATGAAACATGTTAAGATTTAACGACAGATGGGAAAAAATTTTACAGTAGGTAATAACGAATGGCCAGTTTCGAGTAAGTGGACGGTCGGAACTGAGCGTGCGGTACGGCGAGCACGGTAACGGAATCAGGTGGCCCGTGCTGTAAGGAGTGTGCTCTTCTATAACGGACATCGCTCACTTCAGGCGAGGCCGAACGCTTCTCACTTGTTTTCCACTGCGTGGTCTGGCTGGCGCCTCTGCGCTACCTGTTGACTCTTTGCGTGGTATTCGTTCTCTTGTGTCGCTTAAGTTTCGTGTTACGTAGGGGATATTCGCATTCATCGCTGCTCCGACAAGTAAAGCACTTCAAGATGAGCGTAAGCAGGTGGCTAACAAGCGGGATAACTCTTTCGAGTTCAAGCCGTTATTTCTCTCCCTCGTGATGATTGGGTGTTGTGTGCTGTCTTTAGGTTAGTTAGGTTTAAGAAGTTCTAAGTTCTAGGGGATTGATGACCATAGATGTTGTCCCATAGTGCTCAGAGCCATTTTTCAAGCCGTTACACCAACGGACGCTGGACGCTGTCGACAAGGGATCTCAGATCGATTCCATATTCCTAGATTTCCAGAAGGCTTTTGATACTGCTCCTCACAAGCGACTATTAATCAAATTGCGTGCATATGGAGTATCGTCTCAGTTGTGTAACTGTACTTGCGATTTCCTCTCAGAGAGATCACAGTTCGTAGTGATAGAAGGTAAATCATCGCGTAGAACAGAGGTGATATCTGGCGTTCGGCGAGGTAGTGTCATGGGCCCTCTGTGTTCATGGCTTATATAAATGATCTAGGTGATAATCTAAGCAGCCCCCTTATATTGGTTGCAGATGACGCTGTAATTTACCGTCTAGTAAAATCATGAGGCGATCAATTCCAATTACAAAATGAACTAGAGAGAATTTCTGTATGGTGCGAAAAGTGGCAATTAGCACTAAACAAAAAAAGTGCCAGGTCATGCATATGGATACTAAAAGAAATCCGATAAATTTTGGGTATACGATAAATCTCACAAATCTAAGGGCTGTCAATTGGACTAAATACCTAGGAATTATAATTACGAGCAACTTAAATTGGAAAGACCACCTAGATAATATTGTGAGGAAGGCGAACAAAGACTGCTCTTTATTGGCAGAATAATTAGAAGAGGCGACAAACCCACATTACACTTGTCCGTTCTCTGCTGGAATACTGCTGCGCGGTATGGGATCCTTACCAGGTAGGATTGACGGAAGACATCGAAAAAGTTTAAAGAAGGGCAGCTCGTTTCGTGTTATCGCGCAAGAGGGGTGAGAGTGCCACTGATATGATACGCGAGTTGGGGTGCTAGTCACTGAAACAAAGGCGGTTTTCTTCGCGGCGAGATCTGTTTACGAAATTTCAATCACCAACATTGTCTTCCGAATGCGTAAATATTTTGTTGACACCCACTACGTAGGGAGAAATGATCATAATAAAATAAGAGAAATCAAATCTCGAACGGAAAGATTTAAGTGTTCCCTTTTCACAAGCGTCATTCGGGACTTGAATGGTAGAGAAGTAGTATGGAAATGGTTCGATGAACCCTCTGCCAGGCACTCAAGTGTAAATTGCATAGGAACCAAGTAGATGTAGATGTAGATGGATGCAGTAAATTAGATTATAATTTTTTTCTGTTACATTACCTTTTTAACGATAGTTATCAGCATCGCGTCTAGGAAGTATGCTGTCACCATCAGTCATTATCAGGTACTTTACAGTTACATGAACATTATATCGGTCTGAAGTATTATTAAGTTTATCTACTTCATGTGCCAGTCAAATTCCGTACGGAAATTTAATCATTTGTGAGTTCTTCCAACATTTCGTGTTCACAGGGGTCACGAATGCGTTCCTGGTTTAAGTAACACTCAGGCACTTTGACCTGCGAAATCCTATGACATTCCCATGGGAAATATCTACCACTATTTGAAACAGTGGGTGAAACAGAGCAATCAACATCAGAGCAATTTAGTTACTCTGTGGGAGCTAATCCCAATTAACGGCTTCAGTTAGATATGTCGCACCCGAAGAAACATGTGGACTCTCTTCCTTGGGGGCCGGCCGCGGTGGTCTCGCGGTTCTAGGCTCTCAGTCCGGAACCGCGTGACTGCTACGGTCGCAGGTTCGAATCCTGCCTCGGACATTGATGTGTGTGTGTGTTGTCCTTATGTTAGTTAGGTTTAAGTAGTTCTAAGTTCTAGGGGACTGATGACCACAGATTTTAAGTACCATAGTGCTCAGAGCCATTTTTTTCTCTTCCTTGGCGAACTGAGACCGTTATCAAGGATCGAGGCAGTAAGAGTAAAGTTGTATGGGATGAATGGCGGGAAGATCCCCAAGGGCAGAGTCAGCCATCACACCGGAAAGGTTTTTCGTACCCTTTTCACCAGCAGACCCTTTTCTTCTGAAGTATCAGCGCTGGATGGTGAAGTTGAACTTAGGTGCTGATGACGGTAATGAAGCGTATTTAGAGTAGATAAGTCATTAGTTAAAACTTCCGTGGTAGATCTGTAAAACTTCTTCCTGACGTTTCGTTGCCAACTGCGGGCAACATCTTCCGAGGTGAGTCAACGACTGGCTGGCAGGCCAGAGCGCAAAGAGGGCTCCACCACGCGTCACGTGGGGCCGATTGTAAGTCTATCTCCGACTAACGTCATTATTCTCGATTGAAGTTAATCGATTGTCTCATGGTTGGTACAAAATCGACTGAAATGTCTTGTCTGACTTTAAACCTTCCTCTTTTCTATTAAAATTATTGTGGTGTTTCTGAATCTCTATAGCTTAGCCATACATAGTACATAACAATGCGATGTCCTGCCTAACACGCTCGTCTAGCTAAATTTTATTTTACGATCACCGTCTTTAAAGGAATGTTCCGCGACAGCTGATTTGTCGGTATGTCCTAGTCGACAGTTCCTTTTGTGTTCGGTTAAGAGGGGTATTGACACTTCTTTTCGTTGTTTCAATATAAACCTTCACACAGCTACACGGAACTTTATACACCCCAGGTGTTGCTTATCAGAACATATTGTTGCTGTAGCGGAACATGTTTTTAAAGAAGGTGATCACGAAATAAAATTTAGTGAGACGAGCATGCTAGCCAGGACATCGCACTATCATGCACTTATATATAGGGAAGCTATAGAGATTCAGAAACACCACAATAATTTTAATAGAAAAGAGGAAGGCTTAAAGTTAGACAAGATATGGCGGTCGACTTTTAACCAACGACGGGACGATCGATTAACTTCAACCGAGAATAATGACGTTAGTCAATCGGCCCCACGTGACGTATGGCGGTGCCCTCTATGCGTTCTATATAAACGGGACCTCCACGGTCTGGCAGCCAGTCGTTGACTCACCCCGGAAGATGTTGCGTACAATTGACAACGAAACGTCAGGAAGAAGAGGTTGTATAGATCGACCACGGCCTTTCAGTTTTAACTAATGAAGAGACCGGCTGTGAAAGCCTATACGTTATGAGAGTAAATGAACACCACAAAAACGGATAATCAATTAATTATTTCATAGCCACTCTAAGGTCGAAGAATCAACTTCCAAGCGGTGGGTGCATCGTTTGTCTTTCTACCTTTTGTGAGAAGCTGTTAATTTTACTGATTGGTAAGTATTTAATGGTGAACCGACCGCTAGATTTAAAATGTGTATCTCGAAGGAACAAGAAGAGCGGCGTTCGTCAGCTGAGGGAGTTCTAGCTACGCTGGGGCCTGCAAAATGATTAAAAAACATGCGTACGGCTTCTGACGCTGCGTCAGGTCGACGTACCTCGTTAGCGACAGCTGGGGTCCTTCCCCCATAACAGCGTGCCCTTCTCCCACAACGGTGGCCTAATTGTCCGGCGTTCCCACGTCCCTTGTCTTTCTTCTGCTCCATATCATATTTTCGTCAAAGGGGTTACTAGAACATGCGAACTCATACGTCAAAACGTGCTACATCTCTCTCTCTCTCTCTCTCTCTCTCTTTCTCTCTGTGTATGTGTGTGTGTGTGTGTGTGTGTGTGTGTGTGTGTGTGTGATTATGAGAGAAGGGCAAGGAATGAAAGCGAGAAAGAGAGATGATGAACCAGATGTCGAGAAATTTTCTTTGTGCATAATACTTAAATTGAAAATTTAAAAAAAGACAAAACTCTATAAAGTAGAAAATTAGTATCAATTGCCCGCTTTAAGTTTAATAAGTAGTAATATTTCGAGACAGCTGTCGTCTTGCTGGGGGACCGCCAGCTAAATTAGAAAAAAGTAAGAAATTAACAGCAGCTGTCCTTTATACAACAGCTTACTTTCATTATTGCTGGGTATAAGTCTCTTCTGTTCGGTAACGCATCTTCCAGTCTTGGAAGTATCGCATCCACACCTCCAAATATCTAGTGATGTTACAATTGCTTGTTACAGAATGACAATTATTGAACTATATGAAAAAAACGTAAATTGGTTACAACATGTAAAATTCGCTGCAGACATTCGGATTTAGGCTATGGCATGTTCGATACCCCTGCGGTCATTGGAGATGATGTGGCGCAGACAAATAGCGAAATTCTGCATGACCTCCTGAAACGTCGGAACATCGATGCTGTCGAACTTCTGAGTGGCTGTTTTCGGGTTACTGCAGTAAGCCTTGTCTTTAAATCTAGCCTCACAAAAAGGATCTGCATGTGTTCAGATCTGGAGAATATGGCGGTGAATCGAGGCCCATGCCAGTGGCCTCTGGGTATCCCAGAGACAGAATGCAGTCCCCAGAGCGCTCCTCCAGGACATCAAACACTCTCCTGCTTCGATAGGGTCGAGCTCCGTCTTGCATGAACCACATCTTGTGGAAATCTGGGTCATTTTGGACAATGGGGATGAAATCATGTTCCATAACCATCACGTACCATTCGGTAGTCACCGATTATTCCCTGACTGGGCGTTGCACACCACACTGCTACCCGTTGAGGGCGAAGAAACTTCTCAATCGCGAAATACCGTTTCTCGGTCTCGCAAATGCGTCAGTTTTACTTATTGACGAACCCATCGTAATGATAATGGGCTTCGTCCGTAAAACAAACTATATAGCGCATTGTAATTCCCGTCATGCACCCGGCCAACGGTGCAAATTGAACGTTCTAACGAAAATCTTCTAGAGTTATGACGATTATATTTCATATAGTTCAATAATTGTCACCTTGCATATAAAATATGAAAACCAATCCACTTTAATTACCCTAACATTATTAAAGAATCTAGTTACTTATTTATTTTTATCATATTTTTACATAGTCATGCACAAGCTTAGTTTCAAGCATTATATCTGTCTTACGAGGCCAAGATCCTGCAGTAGTTTGATGATAGCGTACCAACTCGCGCGGGGCGCGAACAAGTGCGGCGGCCAGAATGGGCGATCGGGTGAGGGTAGGAGTCGACGATTTTCTCGGGATCGCGAATTTTTCGGAGTAAATTAATTTCGACTAGTCCAAATAATTATATATTGTTGTTTTGATATTTAACTACGTTGCGAAGGAGGGTGGCTTACTTGTATTGAAACTTTAAACTTTATTATTTTTAGATGTATTCTGGTTATATTTTGTTTACTCATCGGTCTACCGACTTGACGACGCTTGGCTCCAAATGTTACTATTTATGTTAAACTTATTGAACAGACTATGTGAGAAACGGACTTAATGAAAAAATAGAAATAAGTAAAAATTAAATAAAGTGGAATGTAGCCATAAAACTATTTCTAGAAAAAGAGAGTGCCAGTCTGATGTTGACTAGATGAATCTTGGGAAGCTGTTACTAAAGAAAGAAGTGAATTACAAACCAATCGTTTCACCAAATACTGAGTGTTCGTCTTCAGTCTGTAACTAAAAATGTGTGAATTCAGAAGGGACCCAACTGCTGAGGTCATCGATCCCTGGACTTACACATTACTTAAACTACCTTAAACTAATTTACGCTAAGGACAAGACACACACTCATGCCCGAGGGAGGATTCGAACCGCGTAATCCGTGATACCGCACCTCTAACCGCTCATCCACTCCGCGCAGCAGTCTGTAACTATTACCAGCTACGATTAACTGAGGAGAAAGAAAAGATCCAAAAGGAAGATCGTTTGTTTTTTGTGAGAGATAGGTACCAGAGAAAACAATCGAGAGGAAACGAGTGTAGCCCGTAAGGCAAAGGAAGTCCTCCAGTTAAAGTGCGCGTGGGGCGGTTGGCATAATCATGTAACGCAGTTTTGTTTACGTTTATATGACAACGAGTCAGTGTTAGCTGTAGCTTTTAGGCAGTGATGAAGCAGCCTTTTGCACTTCGCGGTTGAAAGCATTGCTACTTGTCAACGATCTACTTTCCCTGTACGGGGTACAGTAAGATTCAGCTAAACCGACCGAAAGTGCAGCTTCATCGGGCTTAGCCTTCTCAAAATAAGTCCTTCGGGGTTAGATCTCTAGAAGAATACGTCACAGTGTGCTGAGAGCCCAGGCAGCGACTATACATCAGTGTTTCATACATAACAATATTACGAAGTGAAATCTTTTCTAATCAAAAATCTTCCATTAGGAATGTGGAATGCACACAGTGAGTGTGATATGACTTTCAAAATAATGGAGAGAAGCAGTCACTCGTCGTTTCTCTTCTATCTTTATTAAGTAAATCCACATTTCTGTTAGCAACTAGTCATTAGCAATGCAGTATTTCAGAGTTTTAATACATGTCCTAGTACGTCAACCCCTGTAGTTCAGGCTCCTGTCACAGTTCCACAAGACTCAGTCTGGGTTTGCTTTAATAAAGGTAGGAACAAAACGACAAGTGATTGCTGCTCTCCATCATTATCAAAAAATTTTCTCTAATGTCGATTAGCTAACAATAATGCCTTTTTTCAGCAAGCACGATATCAGTTGCAAACTTCCAAACCGTTCACTGCCAACTCAAAACTATTTACTTGCAGCACAAGTGGGCCCGTAATTATTTCTTCGCATTTCACATCAGAAACAGAGATGCTATAATTCAGCGTTGCATACGTGCTTATATATTCTAGGACGCGATCGATTTACAAGATGAACACACTGACGCGGCATTCTGATAGGTGTACTCAGGAAGAGGACTGTACCAGTCGCAGAAATATCACGTGCGTTGGTCGGCTCGAAACCCGAAAACTTGGCAGCCGCGCAGTTAATTTACTGGGCTATGTACAGGATGTCAATAAAGTATCGAACATTTTCAAAGTGATAGTACTCATCGAAACACTAAAAACAAGTCCAATAAACACGTGTCGAAATACGCTTAAATTCTCTGCTTATAGGAGAGGCCGAACGACTTCAGTTTGTGGGTATGAACTGAGTCTCTGACTTGGCGTTCTGTCAGCAGGATCAACAGCATTTCTTATACATCTCTCTCTCCAGCATAGTACTTTGTGTACACACGGCCAGAGCACTAGGCAGCCTGCAGTTAGTTATGGCATTCGACTAGTTTTGTACTGTAGTTTCACTCGTGTTGTTGTACACGTAGTACCGGCAAGACAAGGGGATGACTCACAACTTCTGCTACTGCCAGTTGCCACACACTGATTCCACGTCTTTCGTGCAATGTAGGTAGTGAAGCAACGTAAATCACTGTGTACCATTTATGTTCCTTTCAGAGTATGTTGATGTAATAGCTCCATACTTGACAATCATATACAACCGCCCACTCGACGAAAGATCCGTTCTGAAAGACTGGAGACTTGCACTGCTCGAACCATTATTCAAGAAAGGTAATAACAGTTATCAACTAAATTACAGGCCCATATCGTTAACATCGATATGGAGCAGTATTTTGGAACATATTTTGTGTTGGAGCATTATGAACCACCTCGAAGAGAACGTTCTATTGACACACAGTTAACACGGATTTAGAAAACATCGTTGTCTTGAAATACAGCTACCTCTTTACTCACACGAAGTTTTGACTGCTGTCGACAAGAGATTTCAAATGGATCCGGTACTTCTAGATTTTCTGAAGTTTTCTGACAACGTACCTCACAAGCGACTTTTAATCAAATTGCGTGCTTATGGAATATCGTCTCAGTTACGCGACTGGATTCGAGATTTTCTGTCAAAGAGGTCACAGTTAATAGTAACTGATGGAAAGTCATCGAGTAAAACCCGAAGTGATATATCTGGGGTTCCCCAAGGTATGTTATAGACCCTCTGCTTGTCCTTATCTATATAAGCATATAGGAGAGACAATCTGAACAGCCGTCTTAGGTTGTTTGCAGATGACGTTATCGGTTGTTGTCTGAATAACTGATCAAAAGATCAAAACATATTTGCAAGGGAATTTAGAAAAGATATCTGAATGGTGCGAAAATTTGCAATTGACCCTAAATAATGAAAAGAGTGAGGTCATCCACATGAGTGCAAAAAAGAATTTGTTTAACTTCGGTAACACGGTAAATCACATATGTAAAGGGGTAAATTCAAGTAAATACCTAAGATTTACAATTTAAATTGGAAAGAGCACATAGATAATGTTGTGGGAAGGCGAGCCAAGGACTGCGTTTTATTACCAGAACAGATCTACAAGTGAGACTGTCGACATTACACTTGTCCGTCCTATTTTGGAATACTGCTGCGTGGTATGGGACCCTTGCCAGACAGGATTAACAGAGTACATCTAGAAAGTTCAAAGAATAGCAGCACGTTTTGTGTTATGGGGAAATGGGGGAGAAAACGTCACGGACATGATAGAGTTCGCACGGAAAGGTATAGATGTACGTTTTTTACGCACGCTTTTCGAGAATGTAATAATAGAGAATTATTGTGAAGGTGGTTCGATGAACCCTCTGCCAGGCATTTAAGTGTGATTTGCATAGTTGACATGTAGACGTAGATGTTGAAGTAGGCTCCTCCATCCGTGGTGTGTGGACTGAGTCCGTCCACTGTTCACCTTGTGGGGTGCTAGAGGACCTGTCTCAAGAAGCTGAAAAAGTTGGGCGAACAGCTTATCGGGCGGTACTATTCGATTCGAATATTTTTCCCTGTAGTGCGAACGGATACACAGGCTGCTCTCATTTGCTAACGGTAGCGTAAAATCATATTCTTCATATCACCCGTACAGAACATTAGGACGATCACAAAAACAGCAAACACAACAATTAAGCCATTTTTGTAAGTTAGATACGACATTACAATACATACCGAGCGTTAAAAGTAATTTAACGCAAAATAACAAGCAATAACAAGACGGAAACTACAGTACGTACAACACAACACAACTGCCTGTACACTACCCAATGCTAAGAAAGATGTGTACACTAGAATAAGGCAATAGAGAGAGACATGTACAGCAATCAACCCTCTTGACAGATCACCAAGCCAACGGCTGTGTCCACTCAGTATTTGTTACGTCGATGCTTACCTTGTCTGATACGGAGGCAGACATATTCACAACCAGACATCTTCGGGAACTATGGACAAGTGCCGAGATCGCAGAAAATATGCTTTTCGAAACCCTTGCACATATCATTTTGAACTGCTAGCAACCGCAGCCAAATTTGCACATTGTTATAAGAAGATAAAGTGTATCGACCTGGCTACAGAAAGTTTTTTTTTATTAAAACCACAACCCGTTTCACACCAGCTTGGGAGCGGCATCAGGTGATCTAACCAGGTGTTAGAAAGGAAGGAGGCCTCTTTTACAATTTCTCACTGCCTTAGTAAATATCGTTATATGGAGTACAATAATCCCGTATATTACGTTCTCACACAAATTGCGCCTGTGACATTATTTTAAGCTGTCCTGTAGCCGCTGCCCGTCGTTCAGGTTATTGATAGACTAAAACGCGCTAGAAGCTTTTCTCTAATTGATAAAGAGGAGGTGTCACTAAAACAAGATCAACCAAGTATTTGGTGCGGAGAGAATAAAGTAAGCCCAACAAAGCGTGCGAGAACACGTCTAAACACCAGTAAAAGCGTACGGTACTATTAGCTGGAGGCGATATGGTTACGGCCGTAAGTAACACTGAACTAGCTATGCGGACAGCCATGAGAAAAACTGCATTGGCCGTGGTATCCAAAAACTAAGAGAGATGGCGCTAGAGAAAATGGGGCTAGTTAACAGAACGGCGGGGCGTGAAAGAGGGGAAGGTGCTGTAAATAAAAATAAATTACAATTTAAATCACCATGTGATATCCAACGTGGACGATGCGTGCATCTAAAGCTAAAAATGATTCAAATGGCTGTAAGCACTATGGGACTAGACTTAGAACTACTTAAACCTAAATAACCTAAGGACATCACACACATCCATGCCCGAGGAAGGATTCGAACCTGCGACCGTAGCGGTCGCGCGGTTCCAGACTGTAGCGCCTAGAACCGCTCGGCCACTCTGGCCGGCCGTTTACATTAATGTAAACTTTTATTATATAAAATATTTAATCTGACTTATTCATTTTAGGTAATTGCCTTACGTTCTGATGAAGTCACCCATAGGGGTGACGAAATCTGGTCAAGGTATATAGAAAACCTGTGCGACCGGTTAGCAGTTTATTACGTATTTTTCAAATTTGTGTATATGGTTGCTGCAAACGTCAGCCATGTTCAAAGTTGTACACCCTGTATTTATTTGTCTAAATAGTACCCTCGACATGGGTAATGTGACTGGGAATCTTGTTACACTTTAAGACTGTATTCAGTCCTTGGGACTCGATGTGCGTCAGCAGCAAACTGGGGCCCGAGGCGTGTAGGTGAGGCTGGGAGCGCTTGCAGCGGCGCATCCCGTTGCTGCCGGCTTGGCGGCGGCAGCGGCAGCTGGTGAAACCCGACACCGCCGAGGGTGGAGGGTGAGGGGTGAGGGGTGCAGGGTGGCGCTGCTGCATCCGCAGCCTTATTGGAGGGGGGGTGGACAAGAGGGGGGGGGGAGGGATGGTGGCGTCCCCTGTCCTCCAGGGGCGCGAGAGGAGAGCGCACTGCGCACAGCACGGAGCGTGGAGCGCTTTGTGGCACACGGGCGTTGACGCGGGTCTGCGACGATCTGGACTGGGCGTGCGATTGTTCAACAGGCGCCGTACAGCTACAAGGACCGCTACTGTGCGTTCTCCAGCCGTTTGCCACCAACGTCTTCCATGAACTGTGCTGTAATAGCCCGTCTTTGTTTTAGGTATTTCAATTTCAACTGGATGCAAGGTTAATAATTCCAATCCCAAAGAAAGCAGGTGCTGACAGATGTGAAAATTACCGAACTATCAGTTTAATAAGTCACAGCTGCAAACTACTAACACGAAGATCAGTTTGGATTCCGTAGAAATGTTGGAACACGTGAGGCAATACTGACCTTACGACTTGTCGTAGAAGAAAGATTAAGGAAAGGCAAACCTACGTTTCCAGCATTTGTAGACTTAGAGAAAGCTTTTGACAATGTTCACTGGAATACTCTCTTTCAAATTCTGAAGGTGGCAGGGGTAAAATACGGGGAGCGAAAGGCTATTTACAATTTGTACAGAAACCAGATGGCAGTCATAAGAGTCGAGGGGCATGAAAGGGAAGCAGTGGTTCGGAAGGAAGTGAGATGGGGTTGTAGCCTATTCCCGATGCTATTCAATCTGTATATTGAGCAAGCAGTAAAGGAAACAAAAGAAAAGTTCGGAGTAGGCATTAAAATCCATGGAGAAGAAATAAAAACTTTGAGGTCCGCCGATGACATCTTAATTCTGTCAGAGACAGCGAAGGACTTGGAAGAGCAGTTAAACGGAATGGACAGTGTCTAGAAAGGAGGATATAAGATGAACATCAACAAAAGCAAAACGAGGGTAATGGAATGTAATCGAATTAAGTCTGGTGATGCTGAGGTAATTAGATTAGGAAATGAGACACTGAAAGTAGTAAAGGTGTTTTGCTACTTGGGGAGCAACATAACTGATGATGGTCGAAGTAGAGAGGATATAAAATGTAGACTGGCAATGGCAAGGAAAGCGTTTCTGAAGAAGAGAAATTTGTTAACATCGAGTATTGATTTAAGTGTCAGGAAGTTGTTTCTGAAAGCATTTATATGGAGTATAGCCATGTATGGAAGTGAAACATGGACGATAAATAGTTTGGACAAGAAGACAATACAAGCTTTCGAAATGTGGTGCTACAGAAGAATCCTGAAGATTAGATGGGTAGATTATACAACTAATGAGGAGGTACTGAACAGAATTGGGGACAAGAGGAGTTTGTGGCACAACTTGACTAGAAGAAGGGATCGGTTGGTAGGACATGTTCTGAGACATCAAGGGATCACCAATTTAGTACTGGAGGGCAGCATGGAGGGTAAAAAGCGTAGAGGGAGGCCAAGAGATAAATACACTGAGCAGATTCAGAAGGATGTAGGTTGCAGTAGGTACTGGGAGATAAAACAGCTTTCACAGGATAGAGTAGCATGGAGAGCTGCATCAAACCAGTCTCAGGACTGAAGGCCGCAGCAACAGCAACATGTGAGTAAAGGCGCCTTAAACCGGGCGATAATTCACTGGTAAAATGTAGCCGCAATAGCGTTGCGATCAGTGTCCTCCATCGTGGCTGCAATGCACGACAATATTGCTTTATCAATTTTAGTTTCCAGACTAACACTGAGATTAAAAGTGCGTTTAAACGGGCCATGTTTTACGGCAATATGTAGCCCCTGTAGTGTTGCCGTCAACATTGCAGAAATGTGGCTGCAGTGTATGGTAATATTTCTGTATGGTCGGGCAGCATTGAAACAGGTAAACGTAGGTAGTTGCCGATGCATGGCCGAAGTGTTGCCGGTGTTTTCCATTAAGGATGAAGAATGTTTCGTGTGGCCGGGCAATACCGATCCTTTATACTTATATGGATATGGTGTCTGTTCTTTCGGACATGTCCGAAAAAGCAGACACCATTGATGACCTGCAGCCGTCTAGAACGAAATTAGAATTATATTAATACCATCAGCTGCTCATGGGCATTGATATATATCAACGGGGACAGGTGACCACGTGTGCCCCGACCGGTACCCGAACCCGGGATCTCCTGCTTACGTGGCAGAAGCTCTATCCATCTGAGCCACCGAAGGCACTGCAGGGACTCTCTCGCGCACGCCTCCTGCGAGACTCACATTCTCACCTTGAATGTCCACACACTACATTCGTAGTGTCGCACCCCAACACACTCATTACTCGTGGAAGACACTCTTATCAAGTCCCGTAAGAGTTCGGGGAATATGTGTGCATCCGCACAGAAGAAGGTCATGGCCTGTATTGCCAGAACTGTATGCTTATATGAATATAGTGTCTGTTCTTTCGGACATGTTCTGGCAATACCGGTCATAACCTCCTTCTTCTGTGTAGATGCACACATATGCCCCGAACTCTTACGGGGCTTGGTAAGAATGTCTTCCACGAGTAATGAATGTGTTGGGGTGGGACATTACGAATGTAGTGTGTGGACATACAAGGCGAGAATGTGAGTCTCGCGGGAGGCGTGCGTGTGATTGTCCCTGCAGTCGCACTATCCACTGTGCCCTCGATGGCTCAGGTGGATAGAGGGTCTGCCATGTAAGCAGGAGATCTCGGGTTCGGGTACCCATCGGGGCACACATTTTCATCCGTCCCCGTGGATATACACTCCTGGAAATTGAAATAAGAACACCATGTATTCATTGTCCCAGGAAGGAGAAACTTTATTGACACATTCCTGGGGTCAGATACATCACATGATCACACTGACAGAACCACAGGCACATAGACACAGGCAACAGAGCATGCACAATGTCGGCACTAGTACAGTGTATATCCACCTTTCGCAGCAATGCAGGCTGCTATTCTCCCATGGAGACGATCGTAGAGATGCTGGATGTAGTCCTGTGGAACGGCTTGCCATGCCATTTCCACCTGGCGCCTCAGTTGGACCAGCGTTCGTGCTGGACGTGCAGACCGCGTGAGACGACGCTTCATCCAGTCCCAAACATGCTCAATGGGGGGCAGATCCGGAGATCTTGCTGCCCAGGGTAGTTGACTTACACCTTCTAGAGCACGTTGGGTGGCACGGGATACAGGCGGACGTGCATTGTCCTGTTGGAACAGCAAGTTCCCTTGCCGGTCTAGGAATGGTAGAACGATGGGTTCGATGACGGTTTGGATGTACTGTGCACTATTCAGTGTCCCCTCGACGATCACCAGAGGTGTACGGCCAGTGTAGGAGATCGCTCCCCACACCATAATGCCGGCTGTTGGCCCTGTGTGCCTCGGTCGTATGCAGTCCTGATTGTGGCGCTCACCTGCACGGCGCCAAACACGCATACGACCATCATTGGCAGCAAGGCAGAAGCGACTCTCATCGCTGAAGACGACACGTCTCCATTCGTCCCTCCATTCACGCCTGTCGCGGCACCACTGGAGGCGGGCTGCACGATGTTGGGGCGTGAGCGGAAGACGGCCTAACGGTGTGCGGGACCGTAGCCCAGCTTCATGGAGACGGTTGCGAATGGTCCTCGCCGATACCCCAGGAGCAACAGTGTCCCTAATTTGCTGGGAAGTGGCGGTGCGGTCCCCTACGGCACTGCGTAGGATCCTACGGTCTTGGCGTGCATCCGTGCGTCGCTGCGATCCGGTCCCAGGTCGACGGGCACGTGCACCTTCCGCCGACCACTGGCGACAACATCGATGTACTGTGGAGACCTCACGCCCCACGTGTTGAGCAATTCGGCGGTACGTCCACCCGGCCTCCCGCATGCCCACTATACGCCCTCGCTCAAAGTCCGTCAACTGCACATACGGTTCACGTCCATGCTGCGCGGCATGCTACCAGTGTTAAAGACTGCGATGGAGCTCCGTATGCCACGGCAAACTGGCTGACACTGACGGCGGCGGTGCACAAATGCTGCGCAGCTAGCGCCATTCGACGGCCAACACCGCGGTTCCTGGTGTGTCCGCTGTGCCGTGCGTGTGATCATTGCTTGTACAGCCCTCTCGCAGTGTCCGGAGCAAGTATGGCGGGTCTGACACGCCGGTGTCAATGTGTTCTTTTTTCCATTTCCAGGAGTGTATATCAACGCTCATCAGCAGCTGACGGTATTGAGATTATTCTAATACCTATCCTTGTCTCTAAGCTATGTTTCTTCTTTCTTACACCGAAAGCAATTAGCACCAAGTCACGTGAAACAATATTATCTCGGTTCAGTTCGAAATTTGCCCTGCATAGGCAGAAACACCTAATTTGATTGTTCCCTACAGGAACTGAGAATTCCACAAAAATGATGCGTACGTCTACGACGAAAGCTAAGGAGCGCAGAAAATAATACAGGGTGTAACGGATATAAATGCGGATTTCTCTTTTCTGAGGATGATGTACTGAGCAACATTACATCAGTATTTACGTCATTTGCAGACATAAGTATAAGTATTACAAGTCTTGTGATTTTAGGTTGGTTAGTACCTCCATGGCAAGAGCAAGCCATTAATGCAGGTCAGGTGTCGAAGTGTGGATCCGTGGACGCAAAACTGTTTCTCTATACAGACAGACGTGGTCCTCCACTTAAGTGGTGCAATTATGACTATACAGAAAGCATCAGCTAGTAAATTATGTGACAGGAAGACTGTTAGACGCAGGGAGAAAAGAACATAAATATTAAGATATCGCGTATAAAAATCTCTGCACTTATACCAGTTAACATCCTCTACGTACAAAGCTTGAAATTTGAGAAAGGACGTTGTTATTGTTAGTGCAGTTTCTCTACACGTATGTTTTCACGCCCCATTGCCAGTTCCCGGAACAACTACTTTTAAACGCCTTGTTCAAAACCTATTTCAGCGTTCTGTAAAAGGTATGTAAAATACCTAGAATCAGCTCAGTGTTTTAGAAGCAGTTCGCCTACTTAAAAACACATCCACGAAGGCCGATTTCTCTTTTCTTGATAACTTTTTTCCTTCTCGAGCAAAAAAGCAAGAGACCCGCAGTCAGTTCCACTATCCAGTACTCGCCCATTTCGCCATCGTTGTGTGTTTCGCGTAAACACATTCTAAACGATCCCCCACCTCCCCCAAAAAAAGAAATCAGACGCACGAAGAAGAAATTATCCGAATGGGATGGAAATCGGTAGATACGATGTACGTGCACAGTCAAACAACTGATTAAAATTTCATAAAAACTGGATGATTTAGGGCACGTAGGAGAGAGTTGGACCACTTTTTTCTTCAGCAGAAAATATGTGTGCTTTTAAACTTTTTTTTTAATTTCTGGCAGCACGTTCGTATAGTACGTCAGATAAACAAGAATACAATATATAAATGATTCACTACCACTTAAAATACTCGTTCAAGCTATATGATAAAATGAAAATGTACATGACTGCTCCATCTTGCCGAAAGGGGTATGGGTGAGATGGGCCAGTGTACTCCGAGAGATAAGACTACATAAAAATGACTATACACGAAGAAAATAGGCAAAATTAATTTCTTTTGTTTGGAATATGTTGTAATGAATACAGAATTATACTGTTAATTGTTTTAGTCCGGAACAGTTTCATCATGACTGAATATTGATTTCTCTAACGAGCTGGATATGTTGAAGCATTAGCCTGTGTTTCTCTCACCACGGCAGTTACACTTACTACCAGATGTTGAACAACATTCAAAAAAATGGTTCAAATGGCTCTGAGCACTGTCGCAGCAAATTAAAGAGGAGGATCTCACACACCGGGCTCCTAACCACTTCAAGGTTAGAATCCTGCCTCGGGCGTGGATGTGTGTGACGTCGTTAGGTTAGCTCGGTTTAAGTAGTTCTAAGTTCTAGGGGACTGATGACCTCAGATGTTAAGTCCCATAGTGCTCAGAACCATTTGATCCATTTTGTTTTCATATGCTTGGGATCACTGGGTGTTCGGATAAGATTTGAAGTGGTTAGGAGCCCGGTGTGTGAGATCCTCCTCTTTAATTTTCTGCGACAGTCGTTTCTTCCGACAAGCGCAGCGTGGGACTGCGGCCATGTTCAGTGGGATTACTCCACGTACTTGGAAGCTAAATATAATTGTGTTCCTCCTCTCCCACATTAAAACGAGTGGCCTATGTCTCCCAAATAAGAGTGGTCCATCTCTCCCGATTGTCTAGGAGAAATAGATCACCCCGACTTCTATCTACTGGTAGCGAACTCGGTGACCGTTCCTGCCTACACATTTGTCAAGCTTACAGTAACAACATGGCATCAATACTGTGCATACGAAGCCTTACTAATAGAGTTTTGTAACTACACGATAAAACTTTTCGGCTTACCAGTAAAGATTACATGCTTCTTCTCCAGAACTAACACGAAGATGCAACACTTTCCCAGTACGCTGGTTCAGAAAAGAGCTTTCTCGCAGTAGCGGGAATTGTCCTCTAGCAGAGCATTTGTTAAATACGCTAGTCAGTGGCTATTCAAGAGAAAGAGCTTCACAAATTGAGAAATTAATTAATGCTTTTGTCCTCCACTAGCTCTTATGAAAGCAGTTACTCAGTTCGGGATTGACTGACAGAGTTGTTGGATATCGTCTAGAGGGATATCGTGCCAAATTCTGTCCATGTGGTGTTAGATCGTCAAATTCCCGAGCTGGTTGGAAGGCCCTGCTCAAAATGCTGCAGAAGTTCTCAATGATCTGGTGACCTCGCTGGTCAATATAGGTTTCGAGACTCTCGCGGTGTGTGTATGTGGGGGGGGGATTATTATTTTGAAGAATCAACCTCAGTTGCACAAATTTCCTGGCCTTTACCAGGTTTCGGCTAAATTAATGTAGCCTAGATTAATTTAGACGTAACCTGTTAAAGAACAGGAAATTTGTGCAACTGAGGCTAATTCCTCAAAATATTAGTCTATCACAGTTGCTGACGGGGCTGCAATATGCTAAAAATTTTGGGGGAGATTATCTTACTGAAATGTAAGCCCAGGACGTCTTGGCATGAAGGCATCAGAACGAGTCGTAGAATATCCTTGAGGTACAGCTGTGCTGTAAAGGTGCCGCAGATGACAACCAAAGGAGTCTGATAGTCCGGCCGTATGGCGGGCGACAGTCAGGATATATCAGTCTGTTTCAGGGCTCTCCACACACATCTTCGTTGGCCGTAGCGTGTCAGTTCGAAGCGGGAATCATCACTGAAGGCAATTCTATTCCAGTCAAGGAGATTCCGGGCCCAAGACACTGCTGCGGACGCCCCGGGCTGATTTTCGTCCTCTTCAGATAATTCCTTTTGGTGCATCGTCTTTTTGTCTTAGAGCGTATATTGCCGCAAGCAACGGAGGCCAACAGTGGGTTTCCGCACATGTGGCAGCAATTTGTGTGGCCGAAGTGTTACCGAAGAACACTGACAGGATATGTCGTCTCGAGTAGGCAATTTTTAAAGCTCATGTATAGGTAGTTTAGACATATTTTTAAAAATTTTGTGGAAAAATGTTCTAAAAATCGTAAGCATTTGTAGCTGCTAATCTTCATTTATTGCATCACAGCTTCAGGTTAATCTACAACTTATGTACGGGTTAGTGGCTGGTAAGTGCAGAAAATCGAGTAATGGTACCAACTATGAAGGAGAAAAATACTCACTCGGCTGTGTTTGATATCAAGCATTAAACCAACATATGCTGGCTACATCAAATCCAGTGGCTATTGAAACTTTGTTCAATAGTCTTAGATAATTGTTGGCCTTCACTCAGGGATTTACTAATTTTGACCTGAAAAATATGGTGGATAAACGGAAGCACACCAATCTCTGTTATGAGAAACTCGTAAACATAGTACGGCAGCAATTTACCGGTTTTGGTTTACTGAAAGTACTTAAAATGAAAAAGGCAGCTACCTCGGCTGCGATTAAATGACGACAGCGTGTGTAGAAGCAGCCGCTAATAAAGCACAGCAGGGACCGACGATAACTCTGCTGTTCAGTACTCGAGGGCGCGCAGACTTGTGAAGGGCCTTGTGTTGTCATGGAGCAGGAGACGTTTATTTGCCTTTTTGTGGCGACGAACATGCTGAAGCCGTTTCTTCGGTTTTCTTAGGTAGCACAATAAACTTCTGAGTTGATCGTTGCATCACAAGTGAGGACATCAAAAAGAATTACCCCTTCAGATTTCTAGAGGACCGTCCCCATGACTTAACCGGCTGAGGTGCGGTACGAACTTCTTCTCCGCGGAAGAGGTGGTGTGGCGCCAATACATTCATTGACGTTTGGTTTCCAGTTCCAAGTAACGAATCCATGTTTTTCACGATCAGCCTCGTAATCCGAAAGCGACTCCGCATGTATGGTTGTGGTCTAGTGTTAGGTTGCGAGGAACCCAGTGGGCATACGTGTTTCAGTACTCCAGCCGGAGCACGAGTACGCCAGCACTACCAACAGAGATGTCTAGCTGCGTCGCGAGGTGTCAGATTGGGATCCGTCGATAACGTCGAATGAGAGTGTCCGCACGCTGCAACGTCGTAGGAATTACAACAGCGTGCGTCCAGCCGGCACGGGGAATGTCGGGCACGTTTGCGCGACATTGTTGCGATGACAGACGCCTCTCCCAGCGACTCACTGTGCTTTTGTTAACTGCTAGGCATCCGCAGACATTCTGCAACCACCTATGTATGTCTGTGATGCTCTGGTTTCCGCCAAAAGAAACCCCATGACAACTCTACTTGGAATGTACGTCCATCGCAGTCGCCATTTTTAAGGCTACGTGTAGCGCCGCCATCTACCGGAATTTCATGAAACTGTAGGAACTGAAACGATGTCGCACAACAAATTTCGCAATTTTTCCAACCGAAACTGGCATTACTCACTGAGCCGGCCGCGGTGGCTGAGCGGTTCTAGGCGCTTCAGTCCGGCACCGCGTGACTGCTACGGTCGCACATTCGAATCCTGCCTCGGGCATGGATGTTTGTGATGTCCTTAGGTTGGTTAGGTTTAGGTAGTTCTAAGTTCTAGGGGACTGATGACCTCAGATGTTAAGTCCGATAGTGCTCAGAGCCATTATTCACTGAACGCCTTTCGTATTCAATTAAACGTTTTTCAGCTTGGAAGGCCAAGTCTGTCATCAAAGACAACCAGTAACTGGTAAACACACGAAACGAGGAGACATGCTTAACCCTACCTTCATATGAACGGTGGGAGTGCGGAGAACTGGTGGTATGTTAAGTTACGTTATTTTAACGGGGGACGTAGAAACGACGGAGAGGCTCCGTCCCCGCCGCAGCCGCAGTGGTCCACAACCCCACGACGACTACCGCAGTCCACTTCACCCCTCCGCTGCCTCACACCGAACCCAGGGTTATTGTGCGGTTCGGCACCCGGTGGGCCGCCCCTCTCTCAGGGAACGTCTCACACCAGGCGAGTGTAACCGCTATGTTTGCATGGTAGAGTAATGGTGGTGTGCGCGTACGTGGAGAACTTTTTTGCGCAGCAATCGCCGACATAGTGCAGCTGAGGAGGAATAAGGGTAACCAGCCCGCATTCCCCGAGGCAGATGGAAAACCGCCTAAAAACCATCCACAGACTGGCCGGTTCACCGGACCTCCACACAAATCCGCCGGGCGGTTTCGTACCGGGGACCGGCGCTCCTTCCCGCCCGGAAAGCCGTACGTTAGACCGCACGGCCAACTGGGCGGGCGCACTAGTGATAACTTGTTTGTCCTCAAGTAAAATTTAAATGTGTGACTAGGGCCTCCCGTCGGGTAGACCGTTCTCCGGGTTCAAGTCATTTCACGCCACTTCGGCGACTTACGCGTCGATAGGGATGAAATGATGATGATTAGGACAACGCAACACCCAGTTCCTGACCGGAGAAAATCTCCGACCCAGCCGGGAATCGAACCCGGGCTATTATGAGTGATATTCTGTTGCGCTGACCACTCAGCTACCGGCGGTGGACTGTACTCACATGTATGTCTACAGTTGCGATCTCCAGGGATTCTGTTATGAGGTGTCAATACATTCAGTCATAACGCATCATTTTGGGGCTCAAGTTTATTGCGATTATTTGCATATTTTGTTGTCCTCACTCTCCCCTTTCGTTTGCATCTGTGACAGTTAAATATTTTGTATAAATATAAGAAGAACAATAGAGAATAAATAAATAAATATAAAGGGAACAAACCAAAAGAAAGTGAAGGTGGGCAACATGAGTAAAAAAGGATGTACTTAATAGAAGACGTAGACTTACATCTGGTGAATCCAATGTAACAGTTTAAATCTAATCATCAATCTCAATAAAGCAAACAGCAAAGTACAGCCCAAGAATACTGGAAAGCAGTCTGAGAAGTCGTTACTTACAAAGGGTCATACACAAAGAGAATAAAAGATATCACTGAAAATTTTAAGTCTGAAGTACACGAGATAAGTTGTATATCCAGTAAGTATGAAGAATTACGCTGGTTGTAACCAAAATATTCATACATAATAAAAGTACAGATTGTTATAGACTGAAAAATCACAATAAAATAAATAAATACATTTGCTTACTGTTCATGTTCTAGATTTTCTGTTGCATTACTACTGCAGTGTCATATGACATTCACACGCTATCGACGTGTAGCATCTTTATCAGTGTTGTTCATCACTGCTATACAGCCTGGTTAACCAAACATATTAGTGCTATAGAACATCCACAACTTTGTGGTTTTCATTTATAGCTTTGAAATTATTCAAACACGTAACAACAACATTAATTTAACAAATTATGGCTTCTCTCTACATCATACTTCAGATACAAAAGCTGCAGTTCGTGTATCTGTCTCAATGTTGTGTCGCTGTTACAGATTGATTACAATCAAGTACCAAGTCTCCAGCCTGTGGACAATGATATACTACTGTCGCACAGACACGAATTTCTACTTTTCTGGCTGAAGATGGTCATGTAACTGAAGTCAGTAGGCAGTAAAGATGTTCAGTTTAGCAGTCGAAGGTTTAAATCGTAATGTTAGTGCTCCAGTACATCACAGCTGTGGAGATCCTCTTTATCAAAAATTTTCCACAGTAGTTCCAGCTTTACGTTGTCGAAAATATCTGCCAGCTTTAATCCATAACTAACATGTTTAACATCTCAAATATCAGTATACATTGCTTAGATAAAATAATCTGACAATAAGGCAGAACTGGGTGGGACATCTCGAATCGAACAAAATTTTACGGATAACCAAGGTATAAAATGTACCGTGGTCGAGACACGGCCGTAATACGGCAACTAATTTGTGACGATCGTGCGAAAATATCTACATTAAGGCTACCTTCCCGCAGCAGACACCAGTTATACACTCATGTACAGAAAAAAAAACAGGACACTTCGAACGACTATATACAGGACTTTCATATTCACAGGATATGTACAGTATCAAGGTCTGCAGAAATGACTAGCATTTCAGTCACCTCGGTTCGGCATGTGTCCTGTTAAAAGAAGGACACGGTCCACCATGGGGCCTGATAATTTGTTTCATGTGTGATGACATAGACGCGTATAACACGCGAATGACGTCCTGTACTATACCTATCCACGCTGCAGTCACCTGGTTCTAAAATTCATCTGTGATGGTTGGCGTTGGATCACAGCGCCACACCCGTCGTTTCACCATATACCACACATTTTCGATTGTGGACAAGTCTTGTTTTTGAGGCTGGCCAGATTACCAGACCTGGCTGACATCCTGTGATACCAAGAAGGCACGTGTCCGTGAATTGTCTTGCTGAAAAAATGGCGTCTGGACTGTTGTGCAGAAAGGGTATGACTACGGGTCGCAAGATGTCATTCACGCTGTCTTGGGCAACCATCAACTGTGATTTGTGGTTGTACCCAATAGTACCCGCACGATAAGATCTTGAGGTTGCGCTGTATGTCCTGTGCGAATGCAGTCACTGTGATGCCGCTAATCCTGTCTCTTGCGAATCAAATTGCAGCCATAGTTTACAAATAATCATGGATTCGTCCGAAAACATTATCTGATGCCATTCCTATCCCCAGCGACGTCGTTCCGTACACCACTGCCGATTAGCATGTTTCTGCACATTCGTCAAAGGCAGGCGGAGAAGTGGACGATACGTGCGTACCCTATGCCGTAATAAACGCCGACGGACCGTCACCCTCATACTGTACGATGTGTTACACTGTTCCACTGTTACGCTAGAGCCGAGGACACAGATAGGTCTTGCAACGCCATTCGGATGAGGCGGCGTGGTGCAACCTGACCCTTGCCGTCGTATTCTACGATCTTCCGTTGAACTTCCGGAACGCTTCATCCCACACGAGCAGCAGTTTCACGGATGGATGTATCACATTCTCTCGTGCCAATGACGCACCCTCTTTCAAACTGACTGATTTGACTGTCCGGCTCGCGCATACATCTGCGAGGCATGCTGCACGTCTGCTCATGTCCCACTGATCCACTACCTTCGGTGCGACAAGGAGAACCACACGCACATTTTACCGGTAGATGGAATTGCACCGCGATTTCGATGTTGACCTTGAACCTGAGGGCCGACGTGTTTCAGATGCTAATCATTTCTGCACAACATACTAATGTCCATGCCCTGTGAACAGGAACGTCTTATCTCTAGTCGTTCAAGGTGTTCTATTTTTTTCTGAGCATGTGTGTACAACAAAACGCTATTACTGGTTATTTTAACTCAGGCAATTAATCAAACTGTACAATCAAGTCTAAGCTAACTTTAAATTCCTATCCATTGCTTATTTCGTTCGACGCTGTTTTTCTATGATGTCTATTGTACTGAGTGGGCAAATCACAAGGGTCCCAAAAAATATTTACATCAAGATTGAAGCAGGGTTGACTCTTATTAATGAAAATCGTAGTAGATGCTGGAAATGGAAGCCATTGACGTAGATGCAGCACTGTGATCGATTTATCAGACAGAGACAGGCTTTCAGCTCTGCCTGACGGACAGTAGCAACAGCATTTTCAATGTTGTGCTGTAGCTCCTCCAGTGTGTGAGGATTAGTTGAACACACCTTACACTGCAATTTGCTCGATAGATAAAAATCACAAGGAGAGAGCCCAAGCGATAGAGGTGTCCAGAAGATTGCACTGCATCTGTCGATTTTTCTCTCCTGGCCGTCTGTTGCTCCATCTTGCCGAAAATGTCTATACAGTCGTTATCTTCTGTGAGTTGGTCCCCATATGGATTATATCATTTATGAGCGTAGCAGGCAGCATTAACAGTTTCGTGAAAGTATCGTATAACGATGTGGACACAGACATTGTGCACCAAACACCAATCTTGAAATAATTCAGCTGTTCCTCAAAGTACTGATGGCGATTTTTCGATGCGTGATGGCACATACTCTGTAAGATTACATACCTTACGGTGTAATTAGGGCTCATCTGAAGAAATGAAAAACCGAGGATCCCGAAGTCATTACTCCTCTTAGAAACCATCAACCACGAGCAATTTCGTCTGTACGATTAAACTTAAGCATCAGTAAACTTGTTCAAAAAATGGTTCACATGGCTCTGAGCACTATGGGACTTAACTTCTGAGGTCGTCAGTCCCCTAGAACTTAGAACTACTTAAACCTAACTAGCCTAAGGACATCACACACATCCATGCCTGAGGCAGGATTCGAACCTGTGACCGTAGCGGTCGCGCGGTTCCAGACTGTAGCGCTCGGCCACCTCGTCCGGCAGTAAACTTGTAATGACACAGATACAGCACGTTTTTGATAACGTTTCGGCATGACGATCCCTTTATTCCCACTTGCACGGATAGTTGGCGTTGAAATTTCATCGGACTTTGGTCTAGCCCTTCCTTTACTCAGCAATTTTCTCTAGTGTTCGAACACCACCGAGGCCGTTTAGCGTCATATTGCCACTATGTTTTACACTGCATTCTTTGTTGGAGGTTGCATCAACACACCTCCAGTCTTAAACTCTTGCTCAAACAGTTTCACAAAAGTTTCACTAACTGTGGTTCGCGTAACACTCAACAATGGTCACGCACTATTTAATCGTCAGCACCATGCTTAATAGCATTCAAACACATCTGTTCCTCTCGCTCATTCAAACGCAATGGCATAGCAAAGTACTTGGACACAGCATATGGCAGACGCGCATGCACACACATGTGGCAGCAACGGATTGGCCGGTCGAAATCACGGTTTCCAGCATTATCTGTGACGGGCAATTCTCTTCTTCACTGACAAGGTTCAGTTCCGTTCCAGACTCATAAGTTTTCTGGGTCAATTTTATTTTCTGCGCCCAGTATAAATATACAAATTGAAGATGCAGGTGTGGGGAGAAAGGAAAGGGATTACTGATGTCAGCTGCATCAGGAAATTACTCAGAATAAGCGGAGACGAGTGGAAAAATGTACAGGACTGGTATTCGAACCCTGGAGCTTCTGCTTACTAGGCAGGTGCGTTAATCACTGCGCCATCCGGGACACAGTCTTATTGCAACCCCGTGGCCCATCTGAGCACTCCTCACCCCTATCCTCACTCTCTGTCCATTTCTTCCATTCTCGTTACTCTTATATCCGGCAGGAGCTCGGACGTCCTTGTGCCTAAGTACTGAAGAAGGCGGATCCACTGTCTATCTAGGCGAATCAATTATATTAAAGAGTGGCATTTATATAATCTAGTATAAAGCTTGAGTATTATATCAACAACGGCGCAAAATACCTAATACTATTAGTTTGCTAAAATAATAAGTTGCACCATAAAATAGCATAGCAAGATGATAGCCGACTTGTGGTGGTGTAAGACGCTGTGTGTTTTAGCGATTAGTCTAAATGCCACGCAGTGTAACTTCGGAAGAGCGTAACCGAACCTTTAGATCGGCAACTGTCAAGCTAATAAAAACATGGAAAACATAACAGAAATTTAAATTGGGTCGTTTTTTTAATTTCTAAAATATTTTTCTGTTAAATGCACCGAACCGCTGGCTAAAGCGTTGTTAAAAATCAGAGGCTCACCCTCTGCGAAATTTCTGTTTCACCGACGTTGAGCAGACTAGCGTGGACTACTGCATCCAAAAATATGCCTACTCAAGAGGACACATCAACATTTCCCAGGAGCTGTAAGAAAAAATCCTCAGGAATAGTCAACACCGCTTGAAAGAATATAGATAATAAAATAATGAAATAATGAAAGGCCCGAACATAAATGCATGAATATTGTAGCTCTATGGATAGAATAATATCATAATGTGAATGTCGGTTTATACTTCTACAAAAATCGATATTTCGGATGTATCGATATACCACTGACCCATACACGTATGTAACGCCAACTTCATCACATCATGAACACATCTTTGAGGTGGTGACGAGTTGAAAAACATCTAAGAGAAGAAACAAAAGGTTTTTTAGCTTTGTGTATGTGCTTGAATGTAGTGGTGGTATTAGTCATTTCTCACACTTCTCACATTAAACTTGTACCATGTTAAAAACTTTAAATAGATTTTTTTTGTTTTTTTTGAAACACACAAAGAACATAATAGCTCAACACCGATGTACAGTCAGATGATTTCCAACACCGGATTTAGAAACCCACGCGCAAAGAAACTTCGGAGTACCAAAACTGCAGTACATTGCGAAAAAAAATCTGAACATATATTATAATAAACACATTGCTGATAAATATCTTGTGTTATAAGAATTTATAAAGTCGGTTACTTTTAATCTAAAACTCAAAAGTTATGGTCTTAAAAAGGGGGTTTTTCCTCGCAACAACATTAAAAAAATCACAGTTTTGGTGGGATTCATGGACTTACGAAGAATTTTTTTTTTCTTACATAGAATGATTCTACTCTGCTGTAGAAATATACCTTGATAATATCACCAAACAGGCAAAATATATCAAGAAACTTCCATACCAAGAAGATCTCAGAAGTTACGACCAGTGTCCACTTTTGAAAGATATAGTCACAGATACTGGTGTCATGACAGTCTCTCAAGAGAAATTCCTCTTCATATCAATCATCCTTTTTGTTTTGAAAATACGAAATTGATATTTTTTTCGTATAACTCTCTATGGTTCATCCTTAAATTAGTCCATACACAGTTCAAAGGGGGAGGGAGGGGTGGTTACCTTCTGTCCACGTTTTCTAAGTATTGTACTCTAGTTGCTTACTTTACACTTAATTTAAAAAAAAGTTATTTTTAATGAATTCTATGCCAGTTTCTGTAATTTTTTTAAAGTTAAACTTAATACAAAAATTTTTAGTCTAATCAAGGTGGTCATAAAGTACCACTCTCTTTATTAGCAGATGCGACTTTGCACAATAAATAATGGCGTTAAAATATCTTTCCGGGTTCTGGTCCTAACATACACATATGCTGTCAGTAAAAGTAAACTACATTTAACGAAATATGTGTATTTTTATTTTTCTGATGGTCAAGAAAAGTAAATAAATAAATTACGCCTTCCTCATTGGCAGTATACGTTATTGGAAATTCGACAACAGTTAACGAAATTGCATTTTTTTCTTTTTTGTTTTCGTTGTGGTCCCATAAAATACACACTCTTCCCCCCACCCAAATACGCAAGTTGTTAGTGTATGTTAGTGAAGTTGTGATGATGTTGCTCGATAAATATAGCTCATTCCAAAAAGATAGCTTTATTTTTAAAAGAACACTTCCATTTTACAAGCGTGTATGTTTTGCACACAAGTACGTACAACCTTGGTGTACTTTTCACAATGAAGCCACTTAAGTCAAAGTTTTTATTTACGTTTCGCAAATATTCAATGTGCATTCCACTAACACATGACAAACGTTTTGATAACAGTCAAACTCGTCCCATAGTTCTGAGAGCATGTCCGGAGCTACAGAGTCACTGCTGCTAGTATGTTTTGTTTCCATTCATGGACAGTTGTTGAATGGGGAAGCGTATAGGTGGGGTTTGCCACAGACGTTTCTTGCACCTCGGCACCCCCCCCCCCCCCCCCCCCTCAGCCACAAAAAAATCACATTTGATGTGATCTTGTGAGCTTAGAGGCCAATGGAAGAACCTAAAATACGTACGTTCCTTACAGCCAATCGATCGTTGAGGAAGCTCATTGTTAAGAACTGCCTTTACATGCAGGCTGAGACGTAATCTAGCCTGAAACACATTTTGAAGCCGTCGATTCTAATACGTACTTATAATTACATTTATAAGTAGAAACGTTCGTATATAAGACTGTTCTCTAAATTTCATTAGTTCATCTATAACTTTTCATGTTACAGGTAATTATGATAAATTTAAAGCTTGAAAATCTTTCAGTGCAGTCATACTACCTTTTGCTAAATGATGTACCGGTTAATCGAAAAAATGTCTTTGATAACATTGCAAATCATGTAAACCTCCTTGCTTCAGTTGTAAACTTTGCACTTCTTGTTCGTAGTTGGCGAGAAGTTGTAAAATGCAATCGAGTCATGTTTAGTGATGGTGTAGAAAGAAGACCAGTTGGAATTATCGGCTCAAGAAATTATCGGCTCAAGAGAACTAATGGATGTTTGATGTTGTCAGTCTGTTTGGTTAAAAATGCAAAAATTACACGAATAGAAATTTTATTTCGTGTTGTAGCTAGTGATTCATTCGAACATTCCCAACCCTGTAATCATTGTATATTCGTACATTGTGCGCGCAGTTAAGACCTGTAGTTATAGTCATACTGTTGATAGGAAGAGAACGAGACCAACTTCAAGACACTGAGCTCTCTAAAAAGTTATATTTAAGTAAAGTGAACATCCCCTTCAAAGACCTTTTTTGAGAATAATGACAACGGTCGGTCCATGGGTCATGTCTTTGAAATAGACATTACTGAAGAGGCCTGTTACAAGGCGCAATGCAGATGTGCTCTGTGTTACTGAAAAGTGATATTTTCAGCTCATTGTCGCCACTATGGAAAAAGGAAATTACATGGATCCCGATACCGATTTTTCCGACAAAAAGATGGTATATATTTTTCAGAGAAGAACGCTGAAAACATGTAGCCCTGGAGAGTCTCTCTCGTGCACCGCTAAGCTGAATGGCGGCTGTGTTCCTCATATTCTTACGTTGTGGCAGTTTACATTTCTTCTTAAATCGAACGCAGCTTCCTGACTGAACGTTAGAGGAAACTGTTAGCTTTCCTATCCATACCCACAGTTAATTGACGAAACTCTAGACGTTATTGCCTATCACCATCAAAAATGGCTCTGCAACAATTAAATCTTGCATCGTCGAAAAGAAACGTAGCAAAGCACGCGGACAAACGCACTAAGAATAGCTAATTTTGGCTGACACTATAAGAGGTCCTCTGCGGACTGCGTACGAAACTAATTAATCCACACCACTTCTTGACGAAGCGCAACGGGTGCGATTTCTCCTTACATAAACAACCATAACTGTGTGTTCTTTGATTTGTCTGGGAGACGTCTCCTCAAACTAGAATACATGAATTATTAGTTTACTTTATTAGATAAAGGAATAGATCTTTGCCACAGGATTACTGAGCAGTGCTCCGGCTCGTGTTTTTGCCGTTGACAGGTTGGCGTCGTGTATTCGGATTGTGACCTCTCGTTTCCTTAGTGCGTTCACTGGTGCCACTACGTTTGCTCGCTTTGTCTGTCCGTGAGTGGCAGCAGCGGCGTCTATCGATAGCAAGTGGTACTATCTGGAGCAACCTCAAGTATTTCCTTGTCGTCGTGTGTCGGAGTTTAGTTTGGGGGACGGAGCAGCAGCCAGGACCTCACCCAACAGCTGGCGCTATACATGCACTGCCGACGGAAGGATGTAGTCGTGAGAGCGCACGACCGCGTCAAGGACCGGATTCAGCGAGTTTTAGTTGAATGGATCGTTATATTCCAGTAGTACAACTTTCACTGGTGTGTGTGTGTCCGTCCGTCGAAGTGACCTCGTGGCAATAAGTTGTCAGTCTACGATTCATACTGGGACCTTTCTGTGCCCGACTTGAGTGGGAACGACAATTGGATTGTCGTTCGGTCGATCGTCTCAGCGGGCGACGTGTATCTGGTTTTCCGACCGCTTTTGGCCCCTTTGTTTTTGTGTAGACTTGTAACTCGTCCTGCTCCTCCATAGTGATGGTTTTAATATTGTTTGAGTTGCTTTTGGAATTGTTTTCAGGGATCCGTGTGTATCGTGTGTGGTTTGAATGAGCTGTCTGCGTGCTGGATTAAGCAGTTGGTTAGGAGGGGCAGCAGCGAGGTCCGAACAACGCCGGTACTCGGCGCCACCGCTGCCGACTCACGTGCACTGCTCGATCGAAGAATGTTGTCGCCGTGGAGGCGACCACGTTGGGGACCCGATTCACTTAGATCAAGTTGAATGGATCGTTAAATCCGAGTAGCGAAATTTCCAGCGTTGTGTGTGTGTCCGTCCGTCGAAGTGACCTCATGCCATCAAGCTGTCAGTTGGCGGTTTTATACTCCGATGTTTCCCTTGCCTGACTTGATTGACAACGACCGATGGTTGGTCGCCTCACTGGATAACGTGTATCTGGTCTTTCGACCGTTTCTGTGTTCTTAGCGTTCATGTCTACGTGCAATTCGTCTTGTTGCTGTACAGTGACTGTTTTAGCATTGTGTGAGTTGTTTGTCGAATTGTCTTTTGCGGTTCCATGTGCATCTAGTCAGATTTTGAATAGGCAGTTTGGTCCTTAACCCTGTCAGCGTACTAGCATTTCGTGGAGCCAACTTGTGTAATTAAATTCTTGTCATTTGACGATGCTACATTATTTTATCGTGGTATTGGTTATTGCATTTTAGGTGGATTTTGCTAATGTGCTGGTCGGCGTTTAAGCTGTCCCTAGTTTGAGTTGACACCTCGTTAAGTGAGCATAACACTTGGCTGCCTGTCTCACCGCTAACGCAGCTGTAGGGACTTTTCTTAGGCCGATCCTTGGAACACTGTCTGTGGATCACTCCGTCCTTTATTTGGTCTGATTGTGTCACTTGTTTAAAAATACATTCTTTAAATCATTCCTATTGCTTGTGGCATTCAGCCGACAAATAATTAGAATTCTTCTTAATAAGGCCTTCAGCCCTCAGTGAAGCTTGTGTTACAGTCCATTTTTTAAAATGATTGTTTTAAAAAATTATTTCCTTAAATAAAGTGTACGTGTTTACTGTGCAACCAACGGTAACTGATTAGGCCCCGTCCACACCTTTTCCTGCCTTCCCTAGGCACCACATATCAATTACTTGATTATTTACGACTGTCATTGACTAAGAAAACGTCACTTGATTCACAGATTAAGAAACTTTTCTCTTGCACTAAGTGTTCCACATTTACGAAAGTACCTTTTATCAGAATCGTTATCTGTCACTGTCCTACACAATGACGCTGAGTGCTGTAGCTGAGGTCTCAAACTAGACAGAACTCTTGTATGCTCGGCGCTTCATTGACTTCAGCGTGAGGGCGCTGCTATGCTGAGACGGAGGCGTGGTCTTCTGCAGTGCCTCCCACTGGTTGTTGCCGATTGCAGCGAACTCTTGCTAATTTCTTTGGTATCGATTCACGTTGTCGACTTTGGTGTGGCCCCGCGATCTCTGGACAGTACCAAACTTTGTCTTGAAGCTGCTGGTGCCATCACTGAGTGCTCTGATATGCAGTGCCGTACAAAAATCATGCCACAGAGTTGAAACTGAACTGTGTCGATTGAATGGGAAACGCCAAAACGCCCTTTTGCTGCTGTTTTATCGTCATCTCGATTCGGCGCTCACTGGGTGGTGATTAAGCAAGCGACTGAGCAAGTTAGCTGCATCAGGGAGACCTCTACCAGACAACATATGAACTGGCACTTTATTAATGGTGCCTAGCCAGACTTTTAGTTTAAAATTCGCTCGAAGTTTCTATCTTCATTCCTGTAGGGGATACAGTCTGGTGGCCATATTGAAGATCCATAGATCCTTAAACTGAACCTGTGGTGCGGACCCAGCCCGGGGAAATTTTCTGATACCTTACCCGCAAAAATAGTATTTCGGAGCAGTTTTCGAATAGAAGGCCAGTAACAAAGACCTGTATTATATACAGATTTGTGCACTGATAACATTAAATAAATGACACAAACGATCCCTGTAGCCGTTATTGCCATAGATGAATATTGATATGTCGCTGCTACTTTATTCAGGACACTCCTCATATGGCTTCGCGAAGCTGAGTGGATCCCGTTCTACACCTCTCTAACTCGGGAAATACTGAAGAGATACCAGTCTTCGAACACGGTACTTCCGACCCGACTACAGCAACGCCAACCATCCTGCTACGGAGAAGGTCTATGAAAAGAAAAAAAAAACGGTAGGAGCGAGTAGGACTTACGCATCGAAGGTTCCTTACAAAGTTTTATGTATGTACAGAGTGTTTCACAATGCACGTTACACACTTCTAGAGGTTGTAGAGGGGAATTAGTAGATAACGTCCCACATAGGAACCCATGTACGGAAACTCATCCAACGACGCTAAAGAGCGTTATAGGCGCCGACGCCTGTAGATGTATGTATATACAGGATGATTCCGTGATGATGTTAGAAACTTTCAAGAATGATAGAGACGGATAAATCTGAGGTAAGAGTATCTGCTTCGGAAACGAACAAGTCGAAAGTTACAAGAGAAAATCATTCTGATGCCTCTGACAGTGCATTACATATACTGGCACTGTTGTTGATAAGACTGCAGGGTAGGCAACATTTAGAGGTGGTAGTATGGACCAAGACAAGAAGAAGTGTCTAGGAAACACATCTCCTCTATTGAACAAGAGCTCATAGCTTTTAAGGTACGAATTTTAGAGCCCATGTTTACCAGACATTTTTTTCTTCTTTCGTCCTTACTACCACCCCTGAAAGTTGCCTACACTACGATCTCACCGTCAACAGTATCAATACATGTACTCCACAGTCAGAGATATCGGCACGATTTTCGCTTCTAACTCCCGACTTGTTCGTTTCTCGTACATGGACCCTTACTTCAAATTGATACACTTATCCTTCGCCCGCATTCTTGCAGGTATGTAACATCATCATGGAATCACCCTACATGTACATACACTTAAAGGCGTCGGCGCCTATAGCTTGGACGCTGTGTAGCGTCGTTGGATGACGTTTCTGTAGATGGATTCTTATGTAAAACTTTATCTACTAAGCCCCTCTACAACCACCTGAAGTGTGTAACATCAATTGTGAAACACCCTGTAGATATTTCATCCATCCCTGGAATCAAGAATCCCTGCGATCTATGCCTGTTACCAATATCGACGCTGGCAAGATATCGGTCCCGGAAATCTAAGACTTTATGGAATGCTTTAATTTTAAGTTGAAATTTTGTGCGCAATTTCGCATTCGCTATTGTAATTATTCATTAACTTTATTATTATTGGAGTTATTTTAACATTCTATGCTAACTGGCAACTGCGGATGGGTTGACTTCTGCTCTCGTCTCTGTTGCGACTACTGATAAGCTCTGACGGAAGTCTCCAGAGAGGCAAACGGTACAGACGGCCACAGGCCTATTGTTGTTACGCTAACGTCGAACTAATCGAGTGGAACGTTTCAATGGGTACTTTACGGGATATCAAAACCTTATTCAGAACAACGTAATTACAATTCTGCATAGGCTACCAACATTATTTTGCTTTAAAATGTGAACGATGCAACACGTGTAATAGGAAAGACTGCCAGCGTGGTAGTCCTTCAGCTTTTCGCCTAACACAGCTAGATAGCAATGGCGGGGGTTCTTGTCTTCGTCGTAGCACAGCCAGTTAGCACGAAGTATATGTAAATTATGCTCATGAACTTTTCTCGCGAATCACTCTTCCTGTTACTGAAAACCAGACCGGACCAAAATCCCTACAGGATATCTTGAGATTTTTGACGGATTACGAATGCGACGTAAGTTCGTAATGGAAAAAAATATTTTTATGTAATTGATATTTTTTTACCGTGAAACCTTGCTTCTTGCCACGTTTCATGAATCTAAATCAACATGAAGTACGGTACGTTGAGGTGAGCGAGTTTGCGGGTAACAAAATATTGCCATATATTTTGATTTCATTAACTAAGAAGCTTAAATTTTCTATGCCATTAAATAACCGTAGGCCTTAGTATGTGACATAAGTTTCACCTTGATACCACAATCTCTGCCAGAGAAAAAGTGATCATAGCAGACAGACAGACAGACAGATAACGAAGTTATGCGATAAGGCAGTGATGACGCACTTGGTCTCTACCAAAGGGACCAAAATCCCTACAGGATATCTTGAGATTTTTGACGGATTACGAATGCGACGTAAGTTCGTAATGGAAAAAAATATTTTTATGTAATTGATATTTTTTTACCGTGAAACCTTGCTTCTTGCCACGTTTCATGAATCTAAATCAACATGAAGTACGGTACGTTGAGGTGAGCGAGTTTGCGGGTAACAAAATATTGCCATATATTTTGATTTCATTAACTAAGAAGCTTAAATTTTCTATGCCATTAAATAACCGTAGGCCTTAGTATGTGACATAAGTTTCACCTTGATACCACAATCTCTGCCAGAGAAAAAGTGATCATAGCAGACAGACAGACAGACAGATAACGAAGTTATGCGATAAGGCAGTGATGACGCACTTGGTCTCTACCGCCCACTAGTGGAAACTCTAGCTTTCGTGGTGGGCGGTAGGTAGTTGGGGGTTAAACATATTTGCATTAGGTTTTTACAAAATTTTGACGTAATTTATTTGACAAGCAATTATTATTATAAGCTTTAACTTGGAGCAACTCTGCTGTATAGCTTTTATAATGTAATGCCATTTTCTTACTTTGTAAGTCACCACTATTGCAGAACTGGTAGACAGAAAATTTTTCTATCAGAGAGAATAAGTGGGCTGAGGTAAAAACAGGTTGAATACCCCTGCAATAAGAGCTCTATTCTGTCCGTATGAGGTATGGAACCATGAAAATGATGAAAATTGAACATATTAAAGCATTTTACATAGTTTTGACGTCATTGTCAGCAACTATATTTTTAAAAAATACGGAAATCTCCGATTCTTGTTCATTCGAAAATCAGTATTTCGGCCTCAAAAATAACGTTATTATAACCACAGGAAACATATTTGTCGGTCAAAAGCAAGGTAGCGAAAAGAACGTAACAAGAGAGAAAATTTTTAATTAAATTCAAATATAACACTTGATTGCAGAGTTTCATTAATGGAAGAAGTTATCCGGAAACGGTTTTCCCCTGTTTCAGTAGCTCATGAATCTGCATCTGGCGCCAGGAACTGAAGACCTATGTATGTCCTGTGTAGGGTGATATGGGATTTGGTAGAAATCGCCTTTCTGAGGACTCCAAGTAACTTTAAAATGACAAAATCTTAGTCCGCTTAAAACCATCTGAAGAGCCACGCGTTTTACCAGGGTACACAGGGAGCGAAAGGTTAATGCTGACTTTTCTCATACCAGTTGCTCACTGAAAATTTTCACCAAATTCATACACTAATGGTAGGTCTTGGTAAAGCAGCCACCCTTTCCTGTCCCTCACTATCCTTACGGTTTGGTTGTAGTTGCTAAAGTTTTCTCCACTGATAACACTTTGTAATGTGAAAGTTCTACATCTGCCGCTTGATTTATTTTTCCATAATATTTCTGTCGAAGACGTTTTTTAATCTGTAATGTCAAATTATGTGTTCAATTAGTTTGATATAATGTCAATCGCTCTTTCTTGTGCAGTTTGTTTTAATATTTGTTGATTAGATTTTCTTTCAGCTCAGGATGTTCATGTTGCTCTTCTACATATTCATGTCACTATTGATTCTAAGTTTCTTTCCTTTCTTGTTTCCCCTGAGTCCACATTTCATAACCATAACTTTAGATGCTCCAAACAAATGTCTCGATGAATATTTTTGTATTTTCTATATTAAGATGGCTCTTCGTTACTTTATTACTCTTAATTGTGAGGACACGTTTAGTAACTGGAGCTTTTCTTTTATTATTTTACTTCTGCTGGCGGCTATAGTGGTGCTTCTGAAGCAGTAAAATTTGTTTTCTTGCATTAGCAATTTTTTATTGTCTGATCAATTTATCAACCACCATTATTTTAGTCTTGTTTCTCTTTGTTTTTAGTTTGTGGTTGTCCATGACGTCAGACGAAATTTTCAACATACAGTTCATATCCTTTTCAGAATCTACCAAACTCATAGAAAGTAACTATGTCCTCGCCTTTTACGAAGTGGCGCAACACAGTGCTAAAACAGAGATTTATTTTGATTTTAAAATTTTGTGGTGCGTGCCCCAAGGCTGGACTCACATAGCCTGCGAATAAATGCGGCTCTGTTAGTCCTGTGAAATACGATGAATCTTTTCGAAACTCCCTATACTTGTATAATACGCAGTTTAGCAGAGAAGTCATGACTGTAGATATTTCGAGAATAGGGACTGTGACAGTATTTAAGAAAGAAACGATGGACCAAGCAGAGTGTAATATATTCATTTACGGTGCTATTAGCTAACTTCAAGCGTCGGTTATCTACAAGCACGTATCATAAGCTTTTATCGCAATTAATATGTTACAACCTTCTTGGAATATGTTTCATACTGAGACTCCGGACGCTCACGAGAGCAAAATTCTAACAACTGTTACGGCAGATCAGCGACATAGTGTACTAGTTCGCCGGCGCCACGGGCAAATGAATGGCGGCTGTGGTTGGGGGAGGAACAGGTGAGCAGGGCCGTCCTTGCCCCGGCGGCCTAGGCCACGCCGCCATGCACAGCGTGCGGCGGGCCTGCCTACCTCCCAGGGGCAGCGCTCTCGGGTTGCGCATGCGCCGTGACGCGCGGTTCCGGGCGTCGGGTTTCTGCGGGCGGGATCGGGTTTCACTTGGCCACGCCCCCCTCCCTGCTGCCTGCTGCTTCCACACAACATTGTCTTCTTTTTTAGAGAGAAAAAATCTGGACGGGAGGACGACCGCAACCGGCCGGCACAAAACACAAACAACGAGAGCGCTCGACTGTGCACCGAATATCGAATTACGACGCAGCGCAGCGACCTTGTTGCTCATTCACATCTCCACCATTCACCGCGGGCGCGCTTGCTCTGGGCACTGTTGGACGGCTGTCAGTAAATAATACGTCTAATTGGGATCATTTTAAACAGTGTGCCGCTGAGGGTGTCGGTGCGTGGAGCAAAGGTAGCACCACTTCAGAAACCACTTACCAAGCGACGTAGGGAAAATATTAGTGTCATAACAAACCCAACGAGAGACCCTATAAAAAAATCTCTGTATTAAACTGATAGCAGATAAGCGGCGAAGGGACAGAAACGAAAAACTGTTCACGTTACATCAATATGTATACTTTAAATGCGAACATTTTTAGGTTAGGCTTTACCGTGACTGTTGCTGTCGTAACACGTAACATGTTTTTACGATGTATACTCTTTGCACTTTGCGATTATGTCTTCTCTTCTGCTATACGATCCTTACACCCAGCTGGTTTCTGACGCCATATTTGTTTACAAATGTGGCAGTATACATGTGATGTGTTACGACAGCAAAAGGAACCTGTGACCACTGAAGGTACTGTAGTTTACTTATTTAATGTATACCATTAGATATCAGTTTAATTTTTTTTGTCAAAAGTAATCCTAAACCATATTCTGAAATAGTATCTTGTTTCTCCACTAGGCAGTGTCACAAGTTCCTCCAAAAATCGTAATACATCACACACACAAATGTAGTACTTGCTTACGTAAATCCACCCGATGATGGAGGTTTAAACCTTCGAAACGCGTCGTGGAAATAAATAAAACGGTGACTGGTAACAGTGAACTTGTTGTTTCATTTAATATCTATACTACTATACAGAGAGACAAGTTGTTGTTTAGCGTTGCTGCGGAAAATCTCAGGAAGTTCTTGACCGATTCATATCAAATTTTTACACGATACTCAAATGAACATCCACCGCAGATATAGGTTACATAGTTGTAATGCATATAATATGAATGTAAAACATACTAACGGGAAATAATATGGTTACCAATAATTCTCGACAAATTTATTTTAGATTTCACACGATACCCGAATGAAGATTTGGACGGATGTAGACTATATATTTTAAATGCATAATTGCAATATATAAATAGGCGACGTTCTCACCAAAAGTCTCGAAAAGTTCTACACAGGTATACTTAAGATTTTTACACGATAATGTAAAGAATATCTGAACAGACGTAAGTATATAGGGAGAAAGTTTGTTACCAAATGTCTCGAAAAGTTTTTGATTCACACTATAGCCAAAGGATCATCCGGACTGAAATGGGCTACAGATTTCTTTTTACAATGCACAGGTTTTCTGTTAAAACCGACTGCGACAAAGAAAATGGTGCGCTGTGCTGTGAAAATATGCGGTTTCGTTTTTTTTCTTATAGTCTATTTCAACTACGATAACGTTGCACATAAACCATTACACAAATTGTTTTTCACGTGCATATTCTTTCTCCTTATACGTAAGTTTAAAAAAATTGTGTGTACGACAATGTGCTGTTTTGTTTTCTTCCTTGCTGTTGGTGTTAATAGAATCAACGTCATCAGCGAATCGTATCGTTGATGTCCTTTCCCCTTGTATTTTAATTCCACTCCTGAAGCTTTCTTTTATTTCCGTCATTGCCTCCTCGACGTACAGATTGAACACAAGGGGCGAAAGGCTACATCCCCGTCTTACACACTTTTCAATACTAGCACTTCGTTTTTGGTCGTCCACTCTTATTATTCCCTCTTGCCTATTGTACGTATTGTATATGACTCGTCTCTCCCTATGGCTTACCCCTACTCTTCTCAGAATTTCGAACATCTTGCCCCGTTTTACACTGTCGAACGCTTTTTCCAGGTCGACAAATCCTATGAACGTGTCCTGATTTTTCTTTAGTCTTGATTCCATTATTAACCGGGAAGCCCAAATTGCCTTTTCTAAAGACGAACTGATCGTCATCTAGCGCATCCTCAATTTTCTTTTCCAATCTTCTGTATTTTATTCTTGTAAGCAACTTGGATGCATGAGCTGTTAAGCTCATTGTGCGGTAAATCTCGCGCTTGTCAGCTCTTGCCCTCTTCGGAATTGTGTGGATGATGCTTTACTGAAAGTTAGATGGTATGTGGCCAGACTCATACATTCTACACACCAATGTGAATAGTCGTTTTGTTGCCACTTCCCCAGCGATTTTCGAAATGCTGACGGAATGTTATCTATCCCCTGTGACCTGTTTCATCTTAAGTCCTCCAAAGCTCTTTTTAAATTCTGATTCTAATACTGGATCTCGTGTCTATTCTCCTGTTTTTTCTTCCATTACATCAGACGAATCTTCCCCCTCAAACTGGCTTTCAATGTATTCTCCCCACCTATCCGCTTTCTCCTCTGCATTTAACAGTGGAATTCCCGTTGCACTCTGAATGTTGTCACCCTTGCTTTTAATGTCACCGGAGGTTGTTTTGACTTTCCTGTATGCTGAAGCTGTCATTCTGCCAATCATTTCTTTTCGATGTCTTCACATTTTTCCTGCAGCCTCCCTGCAATTCCTATTTATTTATTTCCTCCGTGTGTTGTAATTCTCTATTCCTGAGTTTCCCGGAACATTTTTGTACTTCCTCCTTTCATTGATCGATTGAAATATTTCTTGTGTTGCCCATGGTTTCTTCGCAGCTACCTTCTTTGTACCTATGTTTTCCTTCCCAACTTCTACGATGGCCGTTTTTAGAGATGCCCATTCGTCTTCAACTGTACTGTCTTCTGAACTGTTCCTTACTGCTGTATCTATAGCCTTAGAGAACTTCAATCGTATCTCGTAATTCCTTAGTCTTTCCGTATCCCACTTCTTTACGTATTGATTCTACCTGACTAATGTCTTAAACTCCAGCCTACTCTTCATATATTGTGACCTGAGTCTGTGTCTGCTCCTGGTGCGTCTTACAATCCAGTATCTGATTTCGGAATCTCTGTTTGACCATGATGTAATCTAACTGAAATATTCCCATATCACCCGTATCACCCAGCCTTTTGCTCTTGTGATTCTTGAAGTGAGTATTCGCTATTACTAGCTGAAACGTCTTACAGAACTCAATTAGTCTTTCTCTCCTCTCATTCCTTGTCCCAAGCCCATATTCTCCTATAACCTTTTCTTCTACTCCTTCCCCTACAACTGCATTCCATCCTCCCATGACTATTACATTTTCATATCCATTTGCATACTGTATTATTCTTTCATTATCCTCATACACTTTCTCTATTTCTTCATCTTCATCTTGTGGCGTCGGTATGTCTACCAGAACTATCGGTATCGGTGTTGGTTTTCTGTCGATTCTGCCACTGAACTGTTCACAGTAACACACTCTCTGCCCTACCTTCCTATTCATAACGATTGCTGCTCCCGATATACCACTTTCTGCTGATGTTGATATTACCCTTCACTGATCTGACCAGAAATCTTTGTCTTCTTTCCTACCATTCGCTATTCAAAACTATGAGAAGTACTGTTATTGGAGCCACTATCTTCACAGTTCCAGCAGCTGTATCCAGTGATCTCGACCGATTTACCAGTTCATTTTAAGTGACTTCAGCTACGAATGAGGGTATCGTTTGTAATGACAATAAACAGGGCTCTAGGTCAGAAAGAGAGATAAGAGGATTGTAATGTTGTTGCATTAATTTGCTGTGAAAGCGGTGCTGATAGACAATAAGAACGGTTTAAAAGCTGTGAGCTATCTGCGGAAGTTAACGTTGCATTACTGAGCAACTGTTTCACCAGGTATCCAGTCTAGCTTACCAAATTTCCAACCAGACTAACATTAATTATAATCTTTTAATAGTCATACGAAAACCGGTGATACATATATAAAAAAGAGAATTTAAATAAAAAGAAATAAATCAGTTTATATTTGGAAATTTATTTTAACATTGCTCATTGAAATTTCAGCATATTAAACTTGAGTCATAACTAAGCTGGTGCCTTATTTAGGATTGTGAAAATGTGAGTTTGTAATCTTACGGAACACATCAAATGTGGAGCCAAGATTGGGAGACTGCAAACAACACTACATTCATAAAATAACACACGAAGAACATTGAAACATATGCAAGAGTAAGTTAACCACAACCAACAGATTCAATTTTCACCTACATTCGTAGCGCAATCCTGTCCGTCATGTAATTACCACACACTGGTATACTAAATTCATACTAACTCTCTGTGAAATCTTCCCGAAAAGAATAGCTGAGGGCTACTTTGATGATTACACCAGATGCTTCACGTGGTCAACTTGGTTTACACAAAAAGTGTACTCCACAATAATCTTGATAATTAAAATAAATTAGATCGAAAAGCAGTTTACAAAACAAAAACCTAGAACTGGTTACTATCGTCTTACTATTAACCTGATGAGTCAAACAATTGTATAAGCACGTGGTACTGGTCTCACAAAGTACACCCCACGTGGGTTGAACATAAAGAAAGTTGCTATATTGAAAAATATTGTTAAGACGAGACGTTATAATCTCACGCACATTCGCATTTAAGATTGATGATCTTATTTAGAGTTACTGATCAACACGTGGTTCCACTTTACTCGCAAAGTAGTGACAAAGCAACTACCGGAAGATATTCTGAAGTGTACACTCGAATCACACTGCCATGCAATTTAAGATAACATTATATATTTTAGAGCTAAACCTGAAATAAAGGTGATTAAATTTTCAGTTAGGCTGAACTTAAGAAATCCATTGTCCTACGGACTTAGTACACACGCGCTTAGCCGGAGATCTTACCACTTCAGACGCTCGCCGCGGACAGACTGACCTGCCGGGCTCCTACCAAGCGTGCTTCCGTATACAGAACGGAAGTGACCAGAGAGGCAGCTCCCTATACCAACATGACAAGGGACGGACAGTACAATACTAGGAATAGAAACCTCTTTGCTTTTAGAAACCGTAGCTACCTGTTCCGACGTTGGTCCTACTGTTCTCTAGCAGACAGGCTTGTCTGCTACCATCCGGCATGCAACTAGAAATACATTTGGTCATTCATCCTCTCACACAGAAGGGAAGAGGGATGACAGTATCTTATCATATACAGTATATAAAGGAAAGCGGACGTAGGTTCCGTATGAGACTGTGTGACATGAATTACATATAAACTGTGTTTTAAAGTGTAGTAGTGTGACAGATCGTTCTTGTTTATGTGTAAAAGTAACACATTTCACTGCTCAGTCTCCTCCCAGATAGTCAGAAACACCACAGTAAATTTAGAAGAGGAATTTATGCCGTAAATGACAACAGATTTAAGAAATTAACATGAAAGGAATCCAACAGAGACCTTTCCGGATGAAGAGAGGGGAGGGGGGACGCGAAATGAACATAGAGAATGGTGAGGAGGGAATGGACAGAGAGATGGGGGGAAGATGATGTGCAGAAAGAGGGATTAAAGGAGGAAGGGATGGCCAAGCAAGGGGAATGACAAGATGGACGGAGAGAGAGAGGGCAGTAAGGAATTTGATCCATGTCCCATCCTTATTTAGCAACTGAGATATATTGCTGGGTTCGCGCAGTTATCTACATTTCCATCAGCGCCTGTTCTCTGCAAGTTACCTCAGGGTTTGTGGCGGAGGGTACTTTTTGAACCACTGAAACTTACCCTCATCCGTCTTTCCTGTTGCAGTGGCGAATGGTGCGTGGGAAGAGCGATAATTTGCTAAGCACACATGTGGTTTTATGGGAGACAAAAGTGTAAAGAACTTCAACAACAAATTCGGCCGTGATGCACAACGCCTCTCTTCTAGACTACCACTGAGTGAGCATCTCTTTGTCACTTTCACCCTTTCTAAGTGAATCTTTGACGAAACGTAATGCTCTGCTCTGTATCTTCTCTATTTCGTTTTTCATTCCCATCTGCTAACGGTCCCATACTGATGAGAAAAATTAACCTTTTTTTAAAAGTGTTTTGTAAGACATTTCTTTCATGGATACGTTAACATCCTTAAGCGTCTTAACATGAATATTAGGGTGACATTTACTTTTCCTACAATTAGTTATATGTCCTAATTTACTCCGCATTGCTCCAGACGGTTACTCGTAGATATTTTACGGTAGTTGATGTATAGAGTGGTTTGTTTCCAATAGCGTTATCGAATAGTAATGGATCTCTACATCCATTTATCGAAAATAAATTACTTTTATTTACGTTCAAGGTCAACTTCTAGTTCCTGATCCAGTGATAGATCCTATGCTGGTTCTCTTGCATTTCTCTAGAACTCTTCTCGCTACAACCTTCCTACATGGAACAGCGTCGAATGCCGACATTCTCTTACAGCTTTCGACGTTTTTCAGGGGAAGTAAAAAAACTTATTGTTTACTTAATAGCAGATCCGTAGTGTGTCTCGCAACAACAAACATATGTTCATGTCATACTATCTTTTTTGAGATTCATGTTAGATCTAGGGTGACTCTTGCTATTTAATAGCCATTTACAGCACAGTCTTGAGGAGTAGTAATACAGCAGTTACCTTTCGACTGTTCTGCTCCTAAATCTAGTTCAACAGGTTCATATTTATAACAGAAATAGAAACTCTTGCTTAAAGTGCTGCAACTACTATTCTTTTACTCACAAGCCACTTCTCGGCTTCTTAACCCGGCATCAGGTTACTACTGGTTGTCGCCGTCACAGATGAAATGACGTGCAACTTACGCGTACGTTACTGGTATGTTGGCAGTACACGCCATAAAAAACAAGCAAAGAAATTACCTGTTGAAATGCAAATATATATTGGCCACGACATCTTGGTAGATGAATGTTGCAGTGTCTGTGTGTTTATTGGTTGCATTTTTTCATATGACTTGTCAAGCAAATGGCAGCACGGCATCTGTTGCCACAATTGTCACAAGTGTATGTGGCTGCTGAGGCAGGGGCAGTGGTAGCATTGCGAAGCTTTTTCTACCACAATCTGTCTAACAAGCCTTCAATGCTTCGACGTTCCAAATGATATATCATCACGCCACTCTGGTCTCATGCTAGCCCGTACCTCCCATCAGTTTGTGTCGATTCCAAAGCCCTCCTTATCTCGTTTACAGGAGTCCTTGAACCTCAATACAGGACGTCCTACATGTCTTTTGGCTATAGAGATCTCTCCAAGCATCACCTCACGTGTTAATCTGTCAGGATCCATACGGTGGACGTGTCCCAGCCAGCGGAGTCGTCTCTGCTTCAAGATATCTGAAATACTGTTGCAGTTAGTTTTAGATAGCACTGCTTCGTTGGTCCCTCGGTCCTTCCACGTTACTCCGAGGATGGATGTCAGGCACCGCAGTGGAAAGCATTAAGGCGACGTTCTTGTTTGGCATAGGTAGTCCATGATTCCTGAAATGCAAAAGAAACATTTATTTTACTATTGTAATGTGGTTTTCTTACGCATGGACAACTGGAAATTAATTTGAGTGAGCATTGTGTATGTGTTTGGCGGGAGCCGCGGGAGAGGAGAGGGGGGGGGGGGGGTTGAGCATACTGTAGTAGCTTATTTAAAACTATAAAACTATTAAAACTAAACCACGCTTCATGGTCTACTTAATAGTATCTTGAACATAACAGCCGGCCGCGGTAGTCTAGCGGTTCTAGGCTCTCAGTCCGGAACCGCGTGACTGCTACGGTCGCGGGTTCGAATCCTGCCTCGGGCATTGATGTGTGTGTGTTGTCCTTAGGTTAGTTAGGTTTAAGTAGTTCTAAGTTCTAGAGGACTGATGACCACAGATGTTAAGTCCCATAGTGCTCCGAGCCATTTGAACCATTTTGAACATTACAAAGTAAGTGATGTAACTGTATCCCTCTCAAACATGTTCAACGGTTTAATCTGTCTTACTGAAATATAAATGCACCGAGGGGGCAAAAGGCATACTATACTTACTATTATCAAGACGGACCTCCTTTTCGGCGTAGTGTAACAGCTCGACAGGGTAGTGACACAATAAGTCGTTGACAGTACCCTGCAGAAACATTGCGCCGTGCTGGTTCTCCTGCATTTCGCTACAACGCTTCTGGCGAAAGTGCTGCCGGTGCAAGATATTGTGCACGAAATGGCCTCTGGGTTTTGTCTCGTACATATTCGACGGGATTAAAGTCGGGCGATCTGGTTACCCAAATCATTCGCTCGGCTTGTCCAGAATTTTCTTCAAACCAATCGCGAAAATTGTAGTCCGGTGACATGGCGCATCATCATCATAATCCATAAAGACGAGTTTTTTGGGTACATGAAGACCATTAATGGCTGCAAATTGTCTCCAAGTAGCTGAACATAACGATTTCCAATCAATGATCTGGTTAGCGGAACTAGAAGAGCGAGTCTATTCCATGCAAACACAGCCCACAGTGTTATCGAACCACCAGCTTGCACAGGACTTTGTTGACAACTTGTATCCACAGCTTCGGGGTCTGCGGCACACTTGAAGACTGCCATCAGCTGTTACCCACTGAAACCGGGATTCATCTGACCATACCAGGCCACGTTTTTCGAATCGTCTAGGGTCCAACCGACATGGGCACGAGCCCAGAAGAGGCAAAAATGTTCAAATGTTTGTGAAATCTTATGGGACTTAACTGCTAAGGTCATCAGTCCCTAAGCTTACACACCACTTAACCTAAATTATCCTAAGGACAAACACACACACCCATGCCCGAGGGAGGACTCGAACCTCCGCCGCGACCAGCCGCACAGTCCATGACTGCAGCGCCTTAGACCGCTCAGAAGAGGCGCTGCTGGCCATATCGTGCTATTAGCAAAGTCAGTCCCGTCGGTCGGCTGCTGCCATAGGCCACTAACGCTAAATTTCAACGCACTGTTCTAATGGATACGTTCGTCGTACGTCCAACATTGATTTTTTCGGTTATTTCACGCAGTTTTGCTTGTCTGTTAGCACTGACAACTCTACGCATTCACCGCGGCTCTCGGTCGTTAAGTGATGGAGTCCGTGGTGACATAATGCCAGAAATTTAGTAGTCTCGGGACACTCTTGACGCTGTGGATCCCGGGTTATTGAATTGCCTAAAGATTTCACAAATGGAATGTCCCATGTGCCTACCTCCAAGTCTGTTAATTCCAGTCGTACAGCCATAATCATGTCTGACACCTTTTCACATGAACCGATCGAGTACAAACGACAGCTCCGCCAATGCACTGCCCTTTTATACCTCGTGTACATTACACTACTGCCACCTGCATATGTGCATATCGCTATCCCATCACTTTTGTCATCTGACTGTTTATAACAAAGGGCGCTATCTCAGATTTCGATAAAAAAAAACTGCATTTGCCTTCTTCCCTTCAGTTACATTAAGTCCCAATAGTGCATACGTGAGGAAATGAGATTACAGTATCAAAACAAGCTATGTATTTCATTTTATAATGTACTGATTTCTCCTGTAAATATTTCTGAAGTTTAGTGATTTCTTTCGTAAGAACTTTGTATCTGGGTTAGAAATATCTCGGCAGGCTCGACGTCATTTAATCTGAGATTACGTCGGTGAGTTGTCTTTTAATGATGGCCTAAGAAGACGAAAGCCGGCTTGCGAGTAAATAAACAGCAGCTGTAAATTACGAAGAATAGTTATATTGTCCGTTTCTGCCAAACTCCAACAGAGAAATCAGTCAACGATTCAAATCACCCAAAAACGTAACGTATCTCTACAAGGGCTGGAAGTCACAATACAGCATAAAATGTAAGGGAAGTTCTCAACTTCTATAGTAGGGAATTATACACCGAAGAGCCGAAGAAACTGGTACACTTGTCTAATATCGTGTAGGGCCCACACGAGTACGCAGAAGCGCTGCAACACGACGTGGCATGGTCTCGACTAACGTCTGATGTAGTGCTGGAGGAAATTGACATCATGAATCCTGCAGGGCTGTCCATAAATCTGTAAGACTAAGACGGCTGGAGATCTCTCCTGAACAGCACGTTACAAGGCATTCCACATACGCTCAATACTGTTCATGTCTGGGAAAATTCGTGGTCAGCGGAAGTGTTTAAACTCAGGAGAGTGTTCCTGGAGCAAAACTGTAGCAATTATGGAGGTATGTGGTGTCTCATTGTCCTGCTAGAATTGCCCACTTCCGTCGGAATACACAATGGACATGAATGGATGCAGGTGATCAGACAGGATGCTTACGTACATGTCACCTGTCAGAGTCGTATCTAGACGTATCAGGGGTTTCCATATCACTACAACTGCACACGTCCCGCAGCATTACAGAGCCTCCGCCAGCTTGAACAGTTCCCTCCTGACATGCAGGGTCCATGGATTCATGAGGTTGTCTCCATACCCGGGCACGTCCATCAGTTCGATACAATTTGGAATGTGTTGCCCGATTGGACGAGTCTAATTTCAGTCATCGACGATCCAATGACTGCGGCGAAGGGCCCAGACGAGACGTCAAGCTTTGTGTCGTGCAGTCATTGATGGTACACGAGTGAGCCTCTGGCTTCGAAAGCCCATATTGATGATGTTTGTTGAATCCACTTGATGGCCCAGCATTGAAATCTGCATAAATTTGCCTAAGGTTTGCACTTCTGCCACTTTGAACGATTATCTTCAGTCGTCGTTGGTCTCGTTCTTGGAGGATCTTCTTCCGACTGCAGCGATGTCGCAGGTTTTATGTTTTATCGGATTCTTGATATTCACGGTAGACTCATAAAATGGTCGTACGGGAAAATCCCCACTTCATATCTAATTCGAAGGTGCTGTGTCCTATCGCTCGTGCCCGGACTTTAACAGCAAGTTCAAAGTCACTTAAATCTTCGGCCCGCATCTGGTGGTCGTGCGGTAGCGTTCTCGCTTCCCGCGCCCGGGTTCCCAGCTTCGATTCCCGGCGGCGGGGTCAGGGATTTTCTCTGGCTCGTGATGGCTGGGTGTTGTCCTTAGGTTAGTTAGGTTTAAGTAGTTCTAAGTTCTAGGGGACTAATGACCATAATGTCAAGTCCCTTAGTGCTCAGAGCCATTTTTGAACTTAAATCTTGATAACCTGCCATTGTAGTGGCAGTAACCGATCTATAAACTGCGCCAGGCACTTGTTGTCTTGTATGGGCGTTGCCGACCGCACCACCGTACTCTGCCTATGACTAATCTGTATATTTGAATAAGCAGGCCTATATGAGTTTCTTTGGTGCTTCAGTGTAGGTATGGCGCTTCAGTGTAGCTATGATTAAGGAGAAAGAGGAAGACTAACAAGAAACCCCTTTGCGTGTGAGATCACAAGTTGAATCTTTAGTGAGCCTCATTTGTAAGTGTTGTGTTAACAGTTATGACAGAAGAAGTAATTAACTCCTAATGACGCACCTTGTGCATCAGGAGGGCAACAGGAAATGAGTGTCTGGGAGGTGCAGAGCTCCATCTTCTATGGGATATATGTATTATTATACTTCACAAAATGGACATCGTCGACGTTCAAGGATCAACCGTGAACATTGAACGAAAACTGGCACTCCACAGTGATCGTGAAGGTTCCCAGCATGGAGGCAGAAGGCTAAGGAGTTACAAAACGTGCAAGACGTTGAGTTAGGTATCCATTCTTAAAGAATGCATAGCGAATCACATTGGTGAAACGGAATGATGAGAGCTGATGGAATATGGTGGCATGCAGCCGAGGCTAGTTTGTCCAGTGGTTCCAGGCGGTATGAATTACAATGTCACTCACTTCTCAGAGGGATAGTTAGATCTAAGGGAATATGATTTTTTTTGTACGCAGAACAGGAATCAAGCAAAAGCTAGTTAACTTGACCAGCTACTGCCCAGTCGCAGTGCTCACACCATAGTTGTAAAGCTCTTACACGCACCTTTTCCCACTCTTGCTTTCTGCAATGTGAGCATTCCCTCCTGCCCTTGCAAGATCGCGCACACGAGAAAGGATCGTAGGGGCAGTGCACCTCCAACTTCTCGCAACACAATAAATAACTTCCACTTTAACAGTCAGCATAATTTGTACGAATGCGTTACGGCACTGGTGTTAGTTGATCTTGATGCAACTCTGTTGGTACCTTCAATTTCCGGGGTCCGTTTTATACGCATTACCTTTTGAAACCCCTACTAGTCAGAGTTGAAAACAGATTCCTTAGTGCACTATTGGATGAGTTTGTTTATCTCGTTTATAAATTTTCGGGCCAATTCTGTAGTTTGCTGTGCATCGTCAAGCAGATGCTTTATTTGAAATTTCTCTATGTTATGTCTTCCTATGCCGTAACACTGTTTCAAGGTACGTAACCACCAACTGCTTCCTTTAAAATTCCCTTAATCCATGTCGCGCACAATTTGATGTGCATAACGTAGTAGGTTAATGTCATGCACATCCTGTACGCCGTATAGAGCATCCCTGAAACGTACAAACATCAGTTTTGTAACATGCGCGCCTAGTCCTCCCTTGATCAACCGTAGTTTTTCGTATGCACTACGCGGTCATACTGTTGCGTACTTTTCTACTATGCTGCGCTTGATCTTCCATTTCCGTAATTACGTTTAGTATCTGCTCCATGGACTATGTTTGTCCTTTATTACGTTTCACTGGAGATGGGATTTGCGGCTCCCTGTTCGACAAGGATAGTGAACTACATGGCTCGACAGATTTTACAATATCACTTTCACTTGTCAAGCACGTGTCGCCATCATTGTGCTCGTAATATAGCTTGCCTGCTCAGTCGAGCGTATACGACCCCACACTTTCCAGTGAGTCATTTTGTAGAAACAATTAATAATTCATCTGCTTCTTTCTCACTCTGCGAAATTGCTTCGGTTCCTTACCGACGAAATATCAACTTCGACAACTGTTGTACATATACTGCAATGTTTGCTTTGTTTATCGTTACCGTTGATCTGCTTTGTAGGAGCTCCATTAGCAGTGTTCCACTATTGGGAGTTATTCGTAGATTTAGCAGTTCAGCTACGCTCCCTAGTCTCATGCTGTGCTGGTCGCTGGATACCTCCAGTCCTGCCCCCTGTAGCCATTAGCAGCCAATGTTGTGGTTGCATGGTGGACATAATGTGTGGCATCGAACGCCGCAAACAACATTGGCCTTTTGCGACCTCGCACTCAAGGGTTTGCTTGTAAGATGAAGAAATTAAAGAGCAGAGAATGTCGTGGAGGGAAACGACACATGTGTGGAGCCAAACAGAAGAGCGCTAGGCAGCGAAAGCTCTCTGAGTACTACGCTTGAGGCTGCCGCAAGGCAGAACAACTACTGATTGTAAAATGTAGAGTTTTATCCGCCGCAATTAGATTGCACCTTACTCCGATTATTTTCTCTGTATTTTTATTAACTTTTTCTTCACATGAAACTACATATACAATCCTGGAAATTGAAATAAGAACACCGTGAATTCATTGTCCCAGGAAGGGGAAACTTTATTGACACTTTCCTGGGGTCAGATACATCACATGATCACACTGACAGGACCACAGGCACATAGACACAGGCAACAGAGCATGCACAATGTCGGCACTAGTACAGTGTATATCCACCTTTCGCAGCAATGCAGGCTGCTATTCTCCCATGGAGACGATCGTAGAGATGCTGGATGTAGTCCTGTGGGAGAGCTTGCCATGCCATTTCCACCTGGCGCCTCAGTTGGACCAGCGTTCGTGCTGGACGTGCAGACCGCGTGAGACGACACTTCATCCAGTCCCAAACATGCTCAATGGGGGGGAGATCCGGAGATCTTGCTGGCCAGGGTAGTTGACTTACACCTTATAGAGCACGTTGGGTGGCACAGGATACATGCGGACGTGCATTGTCCTGTTGGAACAGCAAGTTCCCTTGCCGGTCTAGGAATGGTAGAACGATGGGTTCGATGACGGTTTGGATGTACCGTGCACTATTCAGTGTCCCCTCGACGATCACCAGAGGTGTACGGCCAGTGTAGGAGATCGCTCCCCACACCATGATGCCGGGTGTTGGCCCTGTGTGCCTCGGTCGTATGCAGTCCTGATTGTGGCGCTCACCTGCACGCCGCCAAACACGCATACGACCATCATTGGCACCAAGGCAGAAACGACTCTCATCGCTGAAGACGACACGTCTCCATTCGTCCCTTCATTCACGCCTGTCGCGACACCACTGGAGGCGGGCTGCACGATGTTGCGGCGTGAGCGGAAGACGGCCTAACGGTGTGCGGGACCGTAGCCCAACTTCATGGAGACGGTTGCGAATGGTCCTCGCCGATACCCCAGGAGCAACAGTGTCCCTAATTTGCTGGGAAGTGGCGGTGCGGTCCCCTACGGCACTGCGTAGGATCCTACGGTCTTGGCGTGCATCCGTGCGTCGCTGCGATCCGGTCCCAGGTCGACGGGCACGTGCACCTTCCGCCGACCACTGGCGACAACATCGATGTACTGTGGAGACCTCACGCCCCACGTGTTGAGCAATTCGGCGGTACGTCCACCCGGCCTCCCACATGCCCACTATACGCCCTCGCTCAAAGTCCGTCAACTGCACATACGGTTCACGTCCACGCTGTCGCGGCATGCTACCAGTGTTAAAGACTGCGATGGAGCTCCGTATGCCACGGCAAACTGGCTGACACTGACGGCGGCGGTGCACAAATGCTGCGCAGCTAGCGCCATTCGACGGCCAACACCGCGGTTCCTGGTGTGTCCGCTGTGCCGTGCGTGTGATCATTGCTTGTACAGCCCTTTCGCAGTGTCCGGAGCAAGTATGGTGGGTCTGACACACCGATATCAATGTGTTCTTTTTTCCATTTCCAGGAGTGTATGTTTACAGACACCTTTTCAAGTCTTTGGCAAGTGTTTTACACGTATGCAGGCAAGCGACGAATGAAAAGTGGAACCCTGGTCTACTACTCATTAAGTAGATACATTAACCACTATGTCATCTAGGCGCAGTGGCTCTGATATAAATTTTCGTTCGTCGCTTCAGTTTGCATACATATCTCTCTCTATTGCTGAGATTTATCGTTGGGTTATTTATTTATTTTATTACACATGTTTACGACTATTTAGGACTCGCAATTCCTGACAAAGTTTGCTTGTTAACACTATTAACCTTTTCCTTTATTTTGGCACTCCCTGAATGAATTCTTTGCATCAATGTATAGTTATCTCGGAACAGGAGAGTAGAAATTGCACTCACAGCACTGGACATTAATATTCCAACACCAGCAAGAACAGCAAATTACAGAATTTTACTTACGGTATGTATACAGTATACAGTCTTGAAGTAAGAATACATGATTAAATTTTTTTGTAGTCCGAGGACATACAGGGTATGTAAACTAGTATACGTAGTTGCCATCTCTGTTAGCAACAAAGGATCTAGCCCACGTGTGCATCGGCCGGCCGGAGTGGCCGTGCGGTTCTAGACGCTACAGTCTGGAACCGAGCGACCACTACGGTCGCAGGTTCGAATCCTGCCTCTGGCATGGATGTGTGTGATGTCCTTAGGTTAGTTAGGTTTAATTAGTTCTAAGTTCTAGACGACTGATGACCTCAAAAGTTAAGTCGCATAGTGCTCAGAGCCATATGATACCACCATTTGAACCACCTGGGAATCAAGGCTATGTGATCTTGAAGAGCAGACATGAGTACATCATACGAAATTCCATACTGTCCATCTCTATGTCCATAGACGACACTGAACGACCAGTGAAAACAGCTGTTCTGAGACCCATACGTCTCCATTTCTTGGGATAATGGTGTGGGCAGCTATCAGATATAACTGTTGAAGGATAGTTGAATGCTACCGAGTATGTGACAAGAACAGTAAAACTTGTTGTCATACGCTACGTGACCTGGATACCAAATGGCGCATTGAGGCAGGGTAATGGAAGTCGTCATTCTGCAGGTCATTTTACAAATGCCTAGTGGAAGAAACTGATTCCTGCAAGGTACCTGGATTGGTGATTAATGGGTGGGGAATTGGGTGCTGGGGCTGGGTTTTACGATTTATGTATAGGGTTGCTAAGGTGTTCTAGGAAGAGAAGAAGCTGTGGGAAGCAGAGGAATTAGTACAGTATGAGAGTTGGGGAATGTACACGGATGCGGAAGGCGAGGCGGAGTGCATGTCTTTCCAGGATTTCAAGGGTCTTATAGAATTTAGGCGAGGCTGAGATGCAGGCAAAGTTAGTACTTTTAGTCGGTTTCGGGCTTTGTGTTGGATGCAAGTTAGTTTTCTGTCGAGTGTTAATCCTAAAAACTTAATCGGAGGGATGGGCTGGTTGTAGATGGAAAGGTGGAAATACGGACGACGGAAACGTCGAATGGTGCGACCGAAGATGACGGGTTGGCTTTCTTGCGGATTTACTTGAAGTTTCCACGTATTGTAGCACTCGACCAGGAGTTTCAGGTGACGTTGGAGGGAGGCATTGAAGAGATGAAGAGTGTGATGAGTGACTAGGTAGGCGGTGTCGTCAGCATACTGCAGGAGGTGACGAAGACCCTACATAGCGCTCTGCGAATATTCCCCGCATGCTTCAGAATCAAGTTGACACACGGATCACACTTCCCTGCGGCAGCGCCCTCGCTGGTGGATCCGTGGAACTCAGCTGTCCTCTGCATTACTTCTCGCTGTTAAGCTCTGTATAAAGGAAAGTATGACCGTCCTATTCCCCTGCGTTTGCCGCTGTCCGCAGTTCAGCATTGGCTGAACCTGCGTCACGTGACGTTATCAACCACTGTGGGCCCAAGCGTTACGTGTGAAGCATAGGAAGTGTTTGCGTATTTTCGAAGTTTTAAGAACAATAATGCCTCGCTCCCGTGCTTTTGGCTGTTCGTTTCGAGGCGAAAATGGAGGAGAACTGTACAGAATTCCTTCCGAAGGGAGAGATGCAACAAGAAGGAGAATATGGTTAATACTGATGATAATCAGCTAAGACAACTGGCAGCCAATTCAGTTAAGTTAATTCATTTCTGGCCTTTCGTCTTTGTCTCCTTTTTACCCTTCGGTTACTTAGTTTCCAATCCATTCGAACAGCAAAAAAAGTCAAAAGAGCTAATAGGGTGGTTCAATGGTAATTTAATTAAAAAATAGAAATGTTTGAGGTCAAACTGATAATGTCAGCACATACAACGAAAAATAGTGAGTGTTACCATATAAAGTTATCATGACTGGTAAAAAAATTGACCTGGTTGACTGTACAGTACGGTTTAAACTTCTATTTAGGATGCTCACAATAATAAAGGGTACTTTTTTCCACATAATATAATGCACAAAAAGAAAAGTTACACTATCCAAGTACCAAACCTACGACGTTTCACTGAGTAACCATTAGCGTTACCAGGACACTATTATTACTGTTGCAACCTGGCCGATAAACTACATTGTATTAATACAAATACAGTTGTTGCAATTTCCTACAGCCTACTTTCGATCGCAGGCCTAGTTTTATTCAAACGCATTTCAGAAATATTATTTTCTCTTCTACCTTCGTAATCATTCTCCTAATGTCATAGAATAATTTTCAGACAAGATAGATTTGACAAGAATATGAAGCATACGTAATCACGTAAGCATGTTTCTCAATTGTATTTACTAAGGTACCGCACATACATATTTAAATTCAATGCTTTATTTCATATAACAAAAGAGACATTGGGCGAATTTTCGTAGTATTGAGTAGCAGGAACAAGAAGTAAGTCGATATAAAGCTTTAAATTACCGAAGGAATTCTCCTTGCACTTGCGAAGTAGTATTGGTTCTCTTTTGTCCTGCTGGCTATTTGGTAGGACTAGTTTAACGCTAATTACGAAAACAGGTGTTCAAACTCGATAGCGCAACAAGGACTGTGGAATCCTCTTTCTCTATTAATAATGGATAGCAGACAATAACTGTTTTTCATGCTCGCCACAACATTTGCTTTTGCACTCATTTAGCTTAAATTTGTTGAGATTTTTTGTTGCCAAATATCCGACATGTTCCGTTTGAAGTCACTGATCAATTTTAGCAGTGTATTAGACGACTGAGTGTACTTCTTTAATATACATGGATAAATATGTAGCAGAGGTCAATGTATCGCCAGTGGCGCAGTGGGCCCAAAATGGCAGGCACTGGCAAGTTGGACGTACTTTCCCTATTCAGAGCTTTATCTCGCTGCCGTTGTTGGCACACACTGTCGTCTTTGATTAGAACTAATCGCGAAGATGATGGGCGTTCCATGTACTGTGCAACTGGTAGCCATTATCACGGTTCTTCGTCTTCTCCGCCAAGCGTATTTCCACGGATTCTTTGATAACAGAGTCCCAAAAAGTTGTTGCTGTGGTCAGAATCGTAGTTCTATCATATTCCGTGCACTTTTGGAAGCTCCTACTCAACCCAGAAAACTTCAGCAGAAAGGGGTGTACTACAAAATTTGCGAGATGAAGCCAATGTAGTGGTACTGTGGGCTTACAAAGGTAATACAACCGTTTTGTTATCTCGAAGTGTGTATGATAAGATGTACGGTCCTCTATGTGACTATCTGCAGGAGGATTGATTTTGCATTACTGAATTCCTCCTCGTTACCTCCAGAGACCATTATAGATTAAGACCACACGGTTGTGTTCCATCAAAGCTGTAACGCCTTCCAAAAATGCATGAGGAAAGTGTTCCCGGACATCGGACAATGAGCAACATTAGGGTTCTTACTTATGATTCAGCCAAACATCTCGCTTTCTTGCTGAGGTTATTGGAAGACAAATGTTCACATCATATCCGTGACTCGGCCAACTTTATCAATAGACTGGGGGCTCTCTAAGCAGTTCTGACCGTTTGGTTAACTTTGATATGATATCACATTTTACAAAGGTCCCTCTCGCAGATTCTTTGTCACTAATCGGCAGAAAGTTTCAGGCTGTCATCACTGCTTTGTTTCGACGTGCTCTATCCTCAACCTGTTAATGCTCAACCAAGAATATTTATAACGGGCTGACTTCGTCGCTATGGGCAGTCCTCTGCCCCATTTATGGCCAACCTTTTTTATGGAGGATTTCGGGAAGAGAGCGTCTGATTCATCTGACCTTTAAGCAGCTGACTTTAGAGGTATGCGGGCGATACGTTTATAGCGTGGCCTCATGGAGAAGATAAGCTAATAGAGTTTCTTCACCATCTCAACTCCATTCACAACAACATTCGGTTCATTATGAAAACAGAAAAAGGTGGTTGTCTGTCTTTCTTGGATGTCTTGCTCACACGAAAGAAGGATGGCTCTCTGAGGCCTTCAGTATATCGTGAACCAACTCACACTAGTTCGTATTTGCAGATGTGAAATTGGTATCATCCACCACAAAAAAACCTCGAACACAGAGCCCACATTGTCTCGGATCAAGGTAGTTTGCCTAAAGAGCTCGCTCACCTAAAGACAGTTTTCTGAAAAAATGGATATTCCATCCAGCAGATTAACAATGGCACTGTCATTTAAAATCTGGCATAAGGAAGTGGATAAAGAGGAGAAGACGCCGACAAAATCCTCCTATTGTGTGCAACAAATCCTTTAAAATAACAATAATCCTCTAAAAATTTCAAGCGAAAGTGATTTTCCCGCCGCGTGGGATTAGTAGAGCGGCCAAGGCGCTGCAGTGATGGACTGAGCGGCTGGTCCCGGCGGAGGTTCGAGTCCTCCCTCGGGCATGTGTGTCTGTTTGTCCTTAGGATAATTTAGGTTATTTAGTGTGTAAGTTTAAGGACTGATGACCTTAGCAGTTAAGTCCCATAAGATTTAACACACTGAGCTTTTTTTTTTTATTTTCCGTCCACTATCTAAGACTGCACGCCTTTTGGGATCAGTTGAAAGACGAATTGCTATTGCGAAAGTCCGGAATTTATAAAATACCTTGTCAATTTAGTATGGATTACATGGATAAGACGACAAGACGTGTGGAACGATGCTGCACTGAACATTAACGTTGCACTAGCTTTTTGCTGCCTGACAAGTCTGCTATTGCCGAACACTGAATTTCCACTGGACATTCAATGGAGTTTGACGTAAATATTATTCTGATCACAGAAACATCTCTTTGGGACTCCGTTATAAAAGAATCCATGGAAATACGCCTGGCGGAAAAGGCTACCAGTGACAGTGGCTACCATGTAGACAGTCCATGGAACCCCATCATCTCCATGATTAGTTACAATGGAAGATGACAGAGTGCGTCAACGACCGCGACTACCGGTAACGCAGAGGACAGCTGAGTACCGCAGATGCACCAGCGAGGCTGCTGCCATCGGGAAGTGTGGTCCGTCTGTCAACTATTTTGACGCACGCGCGGAATACTCGCAAGAGCACTATTCGTTGCGGAACGGAGTGAGTCTTCGTCAATCTTCAGTGGCTCACCTGAAGATGATTAGCAGATGCCCAGTCGAAATTTCGTGGGAGGAATTAAACGACGGCCGGCTGCCAGGCCGCAATTTGTTTGAACACAGACGTACGCTTCCCTAATAACCCACCGTTACGTCTTCATAGTGTGACACAGGATACGGAATTCCTCATGATGACATTCGGACGCTGTTCACTTCCATGCCACAACGAATTCAAGAGCTTATTCGTTCCTCTTGTGGCCACACGCCACACTGATTTTGACGCTGGATACCAGTACCGAACGGATTGTAAGTGTAAACATTGAAACCCAAGTTTGATAAACATCTGTTTTAATGATCTAACACTTTTCATTTCCATCATCGTATCCCTGATTTGAACTTAGTAATTCGCTGCTGTTGAATTGTATTGACCGTGCCTCGAGGCTTGCCCACCATTTCCGATTACTGGTAGATTGTCGTATCAAGAGTATCTGTACACCTCTTAGTAGACATTAATATTAGGTTGGTCCTTCCTTCTCCATTACGACACTTTCAGCTCTGCTGGGGACAGTTTCAGTGAGGTGTCTGAACATCTGTGGAGAAATGGTAGCCCATTCTTCGCCAAAACCGAAACCAGAGAAGGTAGTGATGTTGGAGCGAAGTCGACATTCCAACACATTTCAAAGGAATTCCATTCTGTTCAGATTGGGACCCAGGGCAGGCCAGTCCAGAGACGAGAAGGTATGGTCGCAAGAAGACCGGGCTCCAGACGACCACATGGCACTACAGAAGTATTGTTCTGATGCATTTACTGAATCTGCAACAGCAGTTGGCACCACAGTGACTCAGCGAATTGTTACAAATCGGTTACTTCAAGGACAGCTCCATGTAGAGTGCATCCCACTGACCCCAAGCCAACGCCACTTGCGACTACACTAGTGTCAAGCGAAAGATCGCTGGGGATCTGGGTGCAGGTCTGTTGCTTTTTCTGATTCTATCTGGCTGCCAGTGATAGTGGTATGCTGGCTAGAAGGAGACTAGCTGAGGGCCTGCGGACAGTCTGTCTGCATGCTAGATGAAGTGGACCTAGAACTGGAGTAACGGTCTGCGGTGCGATTTCATCTAACATCGTGGTCATCGCACGTACCCTGATTGCAAATTAGCACGTGAATATCTGTTGGGCTGCCAGTCGCGAACAGTATCCCAGGGACCGTTACATTCTCAACAGAGTGTCGACATATTGCTTTGACCTGCTGATTACCAGATCTGTCTCCAATCAAGCACATAATGGGGACATCATCCACAAATAGCATTAACTGTATCTGGATTGGCCTACTAAGTGCATCACAACAACGTTTGAACAACAACGCTTAAACAACAACGCTTAAACAACAACGCTTAAACAACAACGCTTAAACAACAACGCTTAAACAACAACGCTTAAACAACAACGCTTAAACAACAACGCTTAAACAACAGCGCTTAAACAACAACGCTTGAACAACAACGCTTGAACAACAACGCTTAAACAACAACGCTTAAACAACAACGCTTGAACAACAACGCTTGAACAACAACGCTTGAACAACAACGCTTAAACAACAATGCTTGAACAACAACGCTTGAACAACAACGCTTGAACAACAACGCTTGAACAACAACGCTTGAACAACAACGTTTGAACAACAACGTTTGAACAACAACGTTTGACCAACAACGTTTGACCAGGCAACGTTTGACCAGGCAACGCCGGTCAACTGCTGTTTGTGTATAAGAAATCGGTTGGAAACTTCCCTCGTGTCAGCACGTTGTAGGTGTCGCCACCGGCGCCAACCTTGTGTGAATGCTCTGAAAAGCTTGTCATTTGTATATCACAGCATCTTCTTCCTGTTGGTTAAATTTCGCGTCTGTAGCAAGTCAAGTTCGTGGTGTAGCAATTTTAATGTCCAGCAATGTTCGTTACCTAGACTAATGTATTCCAGAAATTTCAGTCCACTACATTAATTATTTTTTGGTGTTGTGGTTTCCTTCTCTCAGTGTAGATAGTTACATCAGGCCTCGTGTGTCTCCACATTATTTACTTTTTGGTGTTGCGATTTTTTCCCTCAGTATGTACTGGCGTGCTGGCCTATCGTGACATCTAGAGATCAATTCCTCGTGACACAGGGGTGTCCGGATACTTTCGATCAAACAGTGCAGTAGAGTCCGCCCGAGCTGCCCAGCAGGTAGGCTGACTGCAGAGTGCTGCTCCTGAGGCGGCACGCAGGTGGGCGGCAGGACTGCACTGTGAGGCTTCGCTCCCACGGCCGCCGCGGCTTCCTGCAGCGCAAACCGCCCTCCCGTCACCATTCACCGATGCGCCGCTCCTTATCGAATTTCTCGCGGAGAGCCAACGGACTAACAAAACTCACAGCGTAATGCTCACTAATTTGGAAACTACAAGGTTACCGCCTACAGGCACTCCCTTATCCCACTTTCCTCCCAACACCTCGCATCCAAACCTTTGCCTGTGCTGTGTGATATGCTGCTGAAAGACGAGCCATCATTATCACCCTTTCACATTTTCCCGCCATAGGCAGGGTCTGCTTGAAACATCTCCTACGGTCTTCCCACCTCGCTACTCCACTCCTTCCAATGCTTTCTTCTACATCTCTGTCCGCTGTCCTTCTAAGCCTCTCGCATTTGATCTTCACCGCGTTCATCACCATGCGCACTCCCCTCTCATACATTCGCGTGAGACTGTTGGGAATGCTTCTTCTGGAAATCACTTCGAGCAGGTTGTTACACTACTGGCCATTAAAACTGCTACAATAAGAAGAAATCCAGATGATAAACGAGTATTCATTGGACAAATATATTATACTACAACTGGCATGTGATTACATTTTCACGCAATTTGGGTGCATAGATCCTGAGAAATCAGTACCCAGGTCAACCACCTCTGGCCGTAATAACGGCCCTGATACGCCTGGGCATTGAGTTAAACAGAGCTTGGAATTCTGCCCATGCAGCTTCAACACGATACCACAGTTCGTCAAGAGTAGTGACTGGCATATTGTGACGAGCCAGTTGCTCGCCCACCATTGACCAGATGTTTTCAATAGCTGAGAGATCTGGAGAATGTGCTGGCCAGGGCAGCAGTCGAACATTTTCTGTATCCAGAAATGCCCGGACCTGCGAAATGCGGTAGTGCATTATCCTGCTGAAATGTAGGATTTCGCAGGTATCGAATGAAGGGTAGAGGAACGGGTCGCAACACATCTGAAATGTAACGTCTGCTGTTCAAAGTGCCGTCAATGCGAACAAGAGGTGACCGAGACGTGTGACCAATGGTACCCCATACCATCACGCCGGGTGATACGCCAGTATGGCGATGACGAATACACGCTTCCAATGTACGTTCACCGCTACGTTGCCAAACACGGATGCGATCATCATGATGCTGTAAACAGAACCTGGATTCATCCGAAAAATGACGTTTTGCCATTCGTGCACCCAGGTTCGTCGTTCAGTACAACATCGCACTAGCTCCTGTCTGTGATGCAGCGTCAAGGGTAACCGCAGCCATGGTATCTCAGCTGATACTGCATTCTGCTGCAAACTTCGTCGAACTGTTGGTGCAGATAGTTGTTGTCTTGCAAACGTCCCCATCTGCTGACTCAGGGATCGAGATGTGGCTGCACGATCCGTTAGAACCATGCGGATACGATGCCTCATCTTGACTCCTAGTGATACGAGGCCGTTGGAATCCAGCACGGCGTTCCGCATTACCCTCCTGAACGCACCAATTCCATATTCTGCTAACAGTCATTGGATCTCGACCAAGGCGAGCAGCAATGTCGCGATACGATAAACCGCAATCGCGATATGCTACAATCCGACGTTTATCAAAGTAGGAAACGTGATGGTACGCGTTTCTCCTCCTTACACGAGGCATCACAACAAATTTTCACCAGGTAACGCAGGTCAAACGCTGTTTGTGTATGAGAAATTGGTTGGAAAATTCTCTCATATCAGCACGTTGTAGGTGTCGCCACCGCCGCCAACCTTGTGTGAATGCTCTGAAAAGTTATTTATTTGCATATCACAGCCTCTTCTTCCTGTCGATTAAATTTCGCTTCTATAGCACGTCATCTTCGTGGTGTAGCAATTTTAATGGCCAGCAGTGTAGAAAACTGACTCTTGAGGACAACGTCTTAGACCTCGTAGTAAATAAGGGATCCTAACTTTCCGAATCGGTTAATGTAGAAGAAGGAATCAGTGATCATAAAACTCTTGTATTGGATAGATGCATAAGTTCGTAGCATTTTTCCGCAAGTTTAACAACAGATACACATAACAGACACTTCAGTCATCTATAATACATTCTCCTTCACTATTTATACTGTTTAGAATGCTGGGGTAGCTTCTAAAGTCCGCGTCTGTTGAAATTACGAGATTTTGAGGCGAATAACTCTTTGTGCCATGTTCCGAGCTCATTTTCATCCGGAAAGGAAGTTCCTTAAAGGTTATTCGATAGAGACAGAAAAATATGAAACGATCAGGTGAATTAGTTGGGTGCAGAAGACTTTCCCGACACTACTCCTGTATAGGTTTTTTGTCAGTTTAGCAAAATGCGGGTGTGAGTTATCTTCACGCTGTCTTCCCGATTGTTGCTCTTGGAGTGCGTCTGCAAAACATCTCATTTGTCAATAGTGATGGCTACATCTCAGAGAAGCAATTCATAGTACACTTGACCGTCACTGTTCCACCACATGCATAACATTGTCTTTTGCCGATGCGCGCAGGTCTTTGTAAGAGGTGTTCCTGCTTTGCTTGGTTCCAGTCATTCCTTTCTTTCCCCTACATTAGTACAAGAAATCATTTCTCGTCACCAGTAACGATATAAGATAGGAATGGTCGGTGTCGTTCACGAGCCAATTAATGAGATGCACATATTGTAAGCAGCGTGTTCATGTGTCTGTATGTTGGCAGCGCGAGAGACTGCATTAATAACTATGACAGCGCTGTGCGCACTCTGTAAGAATCTGTGGATGGTCGGACTAGCAGTTGGAGGTGAACAGTCAGCGGTGAGGGCAGTTGGAGGTGAACAGTCAGCGGTGATTGTAGTTGGGAGTGTGTAGTCAGCAGTGGAGGAGGTTAGTGGTTAATAATTAGCAGTGTTGGAGGTTTGCAGTATTAGTGCGAGCGGACGGTCTGAATGTATATCCGTTATTGAAATTTATTACTGATGACTATGTAATTTTTGAACTGGTTGTCACATTCTTAAGGTAAAAACATGTTTGCTCTGCAACAAAATCTTTCCTTTGCTAACCACATGCCTATTAGTAGTTAGAGCCTTCAGTAGTTTGAATCTTTTATTTAGCTGGCTGTATTGGTGCTTGCTGCATTGCAGTAGTTCGTGTAGTGAAGATTTTTGCGAGGTAAGTGACTTAAGAAATGTATAGGTTATTGTTAGGGTTTCTACTAATTCAGGACCATTCGTTTGTATTAATTATTTGAAGTCAGGTTATCATTTTTGAGCAGTCACGTTGCGTTGCGCTAGGATATTGTGGATCAGTGTTCGTATGATAAGAATAAGCAAAGAGAGAGTATAGTCAATTCCACTCAGAAATATCAGCAGAAAATTTAAATAAAGAAGTTTCAGTATGCCACAAGCTGAATTTTGTGATTCTGGCTGAAGAACATGCGGTACCCACATACCCGATTTTTGAACCTTCCGCATTGCATGCAAATGCCGCACGATGGTGGAATGATCACAGTCCATCACATTTCATCAAATCCTGAAAGTCTTCCTGAATATGGAGAGCCACAAATGTCCAAACGAATCTCTCTAACACGAGAAAACCATTTTCTTGCCGTGCGCTGTTCAGTGGCATTATCCCCATACAAGGTGCAAATGTTTCTGTCTATGTCCACTGCTGTCACGTCTCTACTGAACGCAAGAATATGTAGGAAGTTCCGATTTCTCCACTTGGCTCTCCATTGTCTAGGGTGCACCGCTCCACTCACGATCTCCAAATGAAAAAATGACAATAAGTAAACTTAAATTGCAACCGTGAACTACAAATAAAAAATAACAATCGATAAATTAACCCATGGAAACAGAAATACTTACATGCAAAAAAACTACGAGCTTACGCACCAGCCCAGTATTATCAATGACTGCAGGTGTTAAGTTACAGGAAACGTTAAATAAGATATGAAAAATACATTGCAGAGTGAGAGGAAACAAGTTGTACGTAATGTGACTAATCAACATAATATATTCTGCTCCGGGAACGAAGATAGGGAGGAAAAATGGATAAAACTCAAAAGCATTGCACAACACGCCTTAGGGCAACGTGTAGTGACCGAAATTGTGAGGGATGCGAAAGCTGCTACAATAGGAAACAGTGCATGCTCACAGATTTAAGCGAAGTCAAATCCGAGTTGAAATACAAAATTTGAACAAAGCCAAAATGAGCGTAAGATTAGCTACGCGAGAAGAGAACTATTCCATGAATTCGCGAATAAGATTTTGTCAACTGATCTCTCCAAAAAATTTAGGGAATTTGAACTAACATAAAGCCCAGTAGCCGGATCGATATAATATATTCAGTCGTTCAGAGACCATATTGACACCGGAACAGAAGGTACTGAACAGGCTCATAAAGCTGAATTTCATCTTGAAAATATTTTTAACGCCGTTGACAGTTGTAATGGTTCTCCTTTCAATCTTCTTGCTAACGGTAAGGGGGCAGATATTCAGATAAGTGATCTAGGAATAGAAGAGTGACAGACTCTCAAGCAGTGAGGGCATCTGTGCTGGATGCGATACCTGTGAGGTTCTTCGGAAATCATGCGAAACAACTTACTCGTCTCTAGCAGCAGTTTATCGTAGGTCACTGGAGTAGTGAAGGGTACCTAGCGACTGGAAAAAAGGGATAGTGTCCATCTGTGGTAGAACTATTCAACACGCTTTGTACTTTTTGACTGCCAGTTCCCCTGAAGCACACACAAATACGAGAACTTCTGAAGACTTTTGTATCGACAAGTATCAAAACTTTTGAGGAAAACAAATGTTAGTAAGCCCAACATAACGTGATGTATCAGGTTTATTGACTACCTGAAGGGAACATTGATTTTCTGTCACAAACTATTGATATACGTGAAATGAAGATCGTAAGAGGGTGATGGATGGCACATAAAATTGCATTGCGAACTACATTTTGATTGTAATGAGAAACGAAAGAGCATGTTAAGTTTACTTAACACACCAAAGAAACCATTCAAATGTGGACTCTTAAGAAACTTTCGAACGCCGAGGTCGCTAGTAAAGCAATTATCGTATTCTGATAACTGGTTTCGGCAAGGCTATATCTAGTAATTAATCAATTACAAATCATATTACTACCCTTGATACTTATGCCCTCAGAATTACATAATATTCATTTTATGTTCTTCAATATTGACAAAGGAAAGGAATGTTTCTAACTATCTACATAACTAACAGTGATATTTAGAGAAGCAATTTAGTTGTGTCTAATGCCTGAAATCGTTTACAAGGGACAAAGTCTTTTATAAAAAGCCGAAAAGTCAACTAAATTAATATGGAACATCCAACCTCAAATTTCATATATTTATGAACAAGTTATTACCTATCGAGAATTTATATCTCATTGAAAAGCTAAGAGGAGAGAACTAACATAACTAATTTTCTATTACTTTAAAACTGGATAGTTGTCTGTTACATTTGAAACTTTCAATACTTAATTTGCTGCTTTCACTATTGAGTTATTGCGGCCACAGATTAACACCAGTCTTCAAAAAAGATGCAGTTTGTGCCTTGTTATCGACTGTGAATTATTTAGTTATCTTTGGGTCAGTCTATGAGATGTTCAAGACATTCTCTGAATTCCAGCTCAGGCAACGGAACAGATCACGACTCACTTCAGTGTGAATAAGCACTTTGTGTCCCAGCGCGCTTGGACGAAGACTTCTTCGGCGTCTGATGGTGCAGGTTGCTATTCGCTGCACGGTGTGGTGGCAAGATCTTGTATGGCTTCGTGGAAGATGAGAATTACGATTTTGTTACTTATTCATAGGGAGCATATAGTTCACGCATAATCATTTTCTCGATTCAAGAAGTCATTGAAACTTGCGTGATTTGAGGCCGTATCTGACATGTGGAGATCCGATATCTGCGTAATTTCTATTAATTCACAGAAAGATAAAACAGTTAATTTAGACGCACACCGCATCAGTGAAAATTTGTCACACCTTTACATTTTGTATAGATCTTACCGTGTTTAGTTTGTGTGTTAGAACTTGGCGTGCCACTTTTTTTCGGGAAGTTAACATTACACGTCCTAATGTGATGTTATTACTTTTGAGAGTCAGTTACATGTATTTACGTTCAAATATTGTTTAAAATCAATTTTTCTTTTATTTAATTTATTAGCTTTTGGTACATCCACATACACCTATCTCAACACAGGAAATATGATTCTGCACATTGTTTTGAGAATGAAAAGTATACGTTACTTTAAGTCGTACCCTGGTACGGAGTTATATAGGCTTAACGAAACACAGGTTCCCTCATAAAACAAAATTTGCATCCACATTATACTGAAACGAGTAAACAAGACGAAAATCTAACGCAGGATGCACAACGGTGATATGCTATAAAATCCTACTAGTAACAATAAGAAATGATGAAACACTGTTGGCGCACATTTGGGATATCCCCAGGTCAATCCAGATTAATGACTATATATCTAAATTAACAACAAAATTTTCTGTTACGTGTCCTCAAAAATTGTTTTATTAGCTGCAAGTAGATAACTGAACGTTCGTGCAGGTCTGTAAGTACCATTCAGGCAGAACACCAGACCAGGATACAATAACCAGATATGGGTATTACATCCATGTGTACACGAGTAGATACACCAGTATTCAGACACACACATATAGGAGGAACATAGTGACATACATTTATAGCCTGAGCGTTCCACATGCTGCTAACAAGGGAACCTCCCCATTGCAGCCCCCCCCCCCCCCCCTCAGATTTAGTTACACGTTGGCAAAGTGGATAGGCCTTGAAAAACTGAACACAGATCAATCGAGAAAACAGGAAGAAGTTGTGTGGAACTACGAAAAAATAAGCAAAATATACAGACTGGATAATCCATGCGCAAGATAGGCAACATCAAGGGTAGGGTGTAGTGAGGAGCACCGTTGTCCCATGGTTAGCGTGAGCAGCTGCGGAACGAAAGGTCCTTGGTTCAAGTCTTCTCTCGAGTGAAAAGCTTACTTTCTTTATTTTCGCAATGTTACGATCTGTCCGTTCGCTCATTGACGTCTCTGTTCACTGTAATAAGTTTAGTGCCTGTGTTTTGCCACCGCACCGCAAAACCAAGCGATTAGTAGACGAAAGGACGTGCCTGTCCAATAGGAACCGAAAACATTTGATCGCAAGGTCATAGGGCAACTGATTCCTCCACAGGAAAACACGTCTGATAGATTCTATACGACACTGGTGAGGGCTTGTGCGTCACATGACAGGAATATGTTGTCGACCCACCTAACTTGTACACTTGGCGAATGGGTAAAAAGATTCTTCTACCTTGCCCGATTTAGGTTTTCATGTGAATGTGATAATCACTCCCAAAAAATGGATGAAAACGTAATAGTTTGTCACATAAACTGCAACAAATGAATGCAGCAGTCTCACAGTCGCACAGTTTTCTCCGTGCTCTGTCAAAACATATGCTTTTAGCGTTTTCAAATTTTTCCGTGTGAAGACCGTCAAATCCTGCACATGTCCAAGCAAATCTGAACATGTCCTGGAATTTTGGAGAGCGAAGTTGATTATGTGTGAGTGCCTGAACTTTGATCATTGACACACGATCACGTAAACAATACTGCTCTGTGTACCTGTGCAGTTTCGCAAAATAATTGTTTGAAAACAAAAAATTAAACTTTTCACTCGAGGGAAGACTTGAAACAAGGACCTCTCGTTCCGCAACTGCTCAAACTAATCACGGAACCACGGCGCTCCTGTGGTTAAACTATTCTTGATGTTGCCTTTATTGCGCATGGACTACTCAGTTTGCATATTTTGCTTTTTTTTCATAGTTCCACACAACTTCTTCCTGTTTTATCGAGTGATCTGTGTTCCGTTTTTCAGGGCCTATCCACTGTGCCAATTTATAACTAAATCTGAGGAGGGTGCGATGGGGAGGTTACCTGGTAAGTAGCACATGGAAATGCCCTGAGGTCTCCGGCAGCCTGTTACAAATACACTGAGGTGGCGGAAGTCGTGGCATACCTCCTAACATTGTGTCGCACCTGTCGTTGTCCGGGCCAGTGTAGCAACTCGACGTGGCATGGACTCGAGAAGTCGACGGAAGACCCCTGCGAAAATACTGATCTATGATGCCTCTCCAGCCGTCCTTAATTGCTAAATTGTTGGCTATGCAGGAATTTGGGCACGAACTGACCTCTCCTCTATTAAGTCTCAAATTTTAGATGGGATTCATGTCGGGGGATCTGGGTAGCCATACCATTCGTTCGAATTGTCCAGAATGTTCTTCAAACCAGTCGAGAACAATTGTGGCCCGGGGACATGGCGCATTGTCATCCGTAAAAATTCCGTTGTTCTTCGGGAACATGACGTCTATGAATGGCTGCAAATGGTCCCCAAGTAGCCGAACATGCAAAGGATCTAGTCCAGTCCATGTAAACACAGCTCACACCATTATGGAGCCACTACTAGCTTGCACAGTGCCTTGTTGGCAACCTGGTTTCATGGCTTCGTGGCGACTGTGTCAAAACTCGAACCCTAGCATCAGCTGTTGCCAACTGAAATCGGGGCTCAGCTGACCCGGCCTCGGTCTCCCTGTCGTCTAGGGTCCAGACGATATGGCCATGAGCTCAGGACAGGCGCTGCACCATCGCCACCTAAAGAGAAGTCGGCGTCACGCTCAGTGTGACATCACACACAGTGGGCCAAGCTTGGCGACGTGCTCGGCTGATAGAATTGAGGCACACGCTCCGCAACCTTTCTCAAACGATTTTACGGAATCCACTCGCCAAAAATTTTGATTTCTAATTTACGTTGAGCTTTAAGCGTGAGCTTCATCGTGAGGTACCCATCATTTTGTTAATGGTCAGAGTTAATGCGATATTTCATAAATTCGTATACGTAGCAATAACAAATAGGGATCGCTATGAACTGACATTTAGTGCATATTAGACCATATGTTCATGAGCATGAAATGCAGCTAACAGTCTCAGTATTCTTTTAAACTTGGGAGGGAATCGATATGTGTGTCCAGTCTCGAGAACATATTTTATGTAGCATGTACACTACTAAACGAAGGCACGTGGATATAGAATATTCATAACATCCCTCATATCTTGTAAACTGTTCGAGATATCGAAAGGAAGTTTTGACAAATAGCACGCAAAGATAAGTTTATTTCGGCATATGGTTAACATGTGGAACTTTATGTACTGCGATATATTTAATTTTTTTCAAACCAGAGCTATTTTTCAAGTCTTCGACAGCTGCTGAAAAGAGTCTGCTAGTAATAAAAACTTGAAATTTCTCTTATGTTACCATGAACCACCACAATGAAACTTACCAAACGATTTTCTTTCCGTATTTCCATTAACGTGAAAATTTACAGAAAATAGTGTAGCCTCCTCCCATTCTCATCCCTGTTCAGAGTGAGGGAGTGAAACTCCTTACTACAAATATTTCTTAATTCGTCAGTGAAATTGTCTTTGACAAATATTTGGAAAGGTTCTGGAAGTCGTGATTTTGTTCACAGCTTCAGAGTTGGAAGAGAGTGTGATTGAAGGTGGCGTTCAGTGAAAGAAGTCGGCTTATCGCAGTCTGACTGGAGACAGTAAATATCACTGGTTTCCGTGGAGACTTGAATTGTGTTGCGCACTCTCAGGGGGCAGTCTTACGTCTGAGAAACAGTGTGCACTGTAGAACGACGCAGGAGAGAGCTTCCCCGAAACATCTGCTTTGGTTGAGGGTGCCCTGAAGAATGGACACCAAATTAAATTTGACGTCACTTGTGTCCCGGTTCGCGTTAATGGCTTCTGAGATTGTATAATTAAAGAAACTATGGAAATATTCAGGCGCATTGACGACACCCTTAACAGGAACGGTGACCTACAGCTCATTGTGGTGTGGATTACAACGAAAGCGAGGGTGAAGCGGAAGCATCGAATGCACATACAACGTATTCCCTACATGGCGATAGCGTGGGCACCTGTGACCTCACAATCGTCATCTAGAATGTATAAAGGCGTACCAGCAGCCCATCAGGAGGTATTCTAATTGACAGTGACTGAGGACTACTTGGTCGAAAGTTTTTGACCAATTCACGTCGCTGCAAGTACAACATTTTATTCAAAGATAGTCGAGAGACTCGGCATTCTTAGTTCTTGCAAGTAGTTACATTTCCAGAGAGCGTTTGTTAGTAGAGCAGCTACAGTATTTTCTGTAAATTTTCATATTAACGGAAATACGGAAAGAAAATCTTTTGGTAAGTTTCATTGTGGTGGTTTATGGTAACGTAAGAGAAATTTCAAGTTTTTATTACTAGCAGATTCTCTTTTCAGCAGCTGTCGAAGACTTAAAAAATAGCTCTGGTTTGAAAAAAATTAAATATATCGCAATACTGCTGGTCTTCTTACCGAGAACACACGGTCAGTGTATGAAGGGCAGTCAAATGAAAACAGTAGCCCCGATCACAATGTGGCCATGGGATGGTTCCACTCAACAGCAATCGCCACGCAAGTTAAGACGTAGAAGGCGGACGGTTGCCGATGGATCCACAATCGCACCAACTCTTTCACTTCCTCGTCCGACTGAAGCCAACCTCCAAGCATGTCTTTCTTCAGGTCACCAAAGCAGCGAAAACCGCGCGGTGAAGGATCCGGGCTGTACGGATGATTTGCAGTGTTTCCCAACCAAGTAGCTGAAGCATAGTCTTCGTCCAATTGGCAGTGAGGCGGCGGGCGCTATCTTGAAACGGGATGATTCTGTCCCACAGCATTCTCACTACCCGAGGGCAAACCTCAAAGCCAACAGTGGAAGCATACTACGTTTCCCCCCGCCAAAATTACTCCAAAGCTGTCCACACAAGTTCCGATTAAGTCGTGTTGTTGTTGTGGTCTTCTGTCTTGAAACTGGTTTGATGCAGCTCTCCATGTTACTCTATCCTGTGCAAGTTTCTTCATCTCCCAGTACCTACTGCAACCTACATCCTTCTGAATATGTTTAGTGTAGTCATCTCTTGGTCTCCCTCTGCGATTTTTACCCTCCACGCTGCCATCCAATACTAAATTGGTGATCCCTTGATGCCTCAGAACATGTCCTACCAACCGATCCCTTCTTCTGGTCAAGTTGTGCCACAAAGTTCTCTTCTCCCCAATCCGATTCAATACTTCTTCATTACTTATGTGATCTACCCATCTAATCTTCAGCATTCTTCTGTAGCACCACATTTCGAAATCTTCTATTCTCTTCTTGTCCAAACTATTTATCGTCCATGATTCACTTCCATACATGGCTACACTCCATACAAATACTTTCAGAAATGACTTCCTGACACTTAAATCTATACTCGATGTTAACAAACTTCTCTTCTTCAGAAACGCTTTCCTTGCCATTGCCAGTCTACATTTTATATCCTCTCTACTTCGACCATCATCAGTTATTTTGCTCCCCAAAGAGCAAAACTCCTTTACCCTCAGCATCACCTGACTTAATTCGACTACATTCCATTATCCCGATTAAGTCATGATGACCTTATTCTTCGACTACAAGGGCTTCCTGCTTCGAGAGTTCTTCGAGTGTGGAACCACGATCAGTGCACGGGGCTATGAAGACATTCTGCAGAAACAAAGTTCCATGAAGGATTGCTGTCGTACGGAATAATCCTGTTGCACGATAACGGCCGCGCTCTCACATTGCCTGTCGGTCCAAGGCTACGCTTAAACGATTTGGTTGGGAGACACCGCAACATCTTCCGTACAGCACGGAACTTTCACCTCGTGATTTTGACATCTTTGGCGACATGAAGAAGGACAAGCGTTGACGTCGGTTTCAACCGCACGAGGAAGTGCTCGAGTGGGTGCGGCTGTGGATCCGTCAGCGATCGATCCTCTTCTCCCTTTCTAGCGGGTGTTCAATTTTCATTTAACTACCCCTTATAACATAGCACGTGCCGAAAAAAAACTCGCCACGTCAAGCATATTCCATGCCAGCTCTTCCTTACATATCCTCCTAAGCAGATCAACTTTACTGAGCTTCATTCACTACCGACTTGTTTCAAGCAACACCCTTAAAACATCGCCACCTCCTACAGGGGACAAGAGAGGCTACTTACACTCGCGAGGGTTACTTGCTGACCCCCTGATTTTGCAAACTCCAAGCAACCTCAGGAAAATTGCCAAGCAGCTCCACGAAAATCGTTTTCACATTCAGTCTCTTGTTACAGTCAGATTCAGCAGCTGAATGAAGAATTTTTATCAAGTTGCTTCCCACTCACTCTAATAACACTCGCATGTAAATTCCTGCTTCCTGGCATGCGTGGCCGCGGTGGTCTCGCGGTTCTAGGCGCTGAGTCCGGAACCGCGCGACTGCTACGGTCGCAGGTTCGAATCCTGCCTCGGGCATGGATGTGTGTGATGTCCTTAGGTTAGTTAGGTTTAATTAGTTCTAAGTTCTAGGCGACTGAAGACCACAAATGTTAAGTCGCATAGTGCTCAGAGCTATTTGAACCATTTGAACCTGGGATGGGTCTTTTTATTCTTTATTTCTTTTTTGTCATTATGAGAAATTCACCCGCTCTTATACCAGTAACCAATTAAGAAGGCGATTTCTCCAGACTGGACAAAGCTTCCTTTAAACTGATACCGGAAAATGGCACTAATGTCCATAACAGCCCACTGGTACAGCACAGAATAATACGCTGCAATAGGTAAACTATGTGGACATAGCACATCGATGTGTGTAAAATTTTCATCATAAGAAGCGTATATAAAGTTGCCAAGCAGCAGTATCCCCTGTTCGTTCAGTGGGTGCCATGTCGACGCAGACAGATTCGCACCCATTGCAGTGGATGAAACTGTATAGTGTGTTCAGATAACACTGACAGTACCGGTATAGTGGTGCCGGCCGCTGTGGCCTTGCGGTTCTAGGCCGTTCAAACCGGAACCGCGCTGCTGCTACGGTCGCAGGTTCGAATCCTGCCTCGGGTTTGGATGTGTGTGATGTCCTTAAGCTATTTCGGGTTAAGTAGATCTAAGGTTAGGGGACTGATGACCTCATATATTAAGTCCTATAGTGCTCAAAGCCATTTGAACCCTTTTTTTTTTTTTTACAACTGCCGTAGGTGAGCCTCCGAGTCGTCTCTCGTCTGTTGGGAGGGTTTCCCCCTATTCCGTCCGTAGAGGGTCAATGTGCTCCAGGATTCTTCTTCAGTTTCAGCATCTCATACACGTAACGCCTCAATGAGCAAGAGGGTCTGCAAATAATGAACCAAAATAATTTGCGAAACGAGTCCCGTACTTCGGGTGGCAGCTGAAGCCTGCATGTGTCGACATCAGTAGGGACCAAAAGTTGAGTGTGCGTTTGTGAGCATAGCGAAATATGTAGTAAAGGGCCATGTCTTGAAGCCAGTCCAGGTCGATGGAAAGCATACGTCGTCAGGGGAGACAGACTCCGGCAATCGTCGCAAGAGTAATGCCAGCATGCGCTGCGTGAGTAGCCAGCACTCGCTGATCGCGGTACAAGTCAGGCGGTGTACATCCGAGTCAACGACTGAGCACGTCGGACGCAAGGGGCCGTCCGTCAGATGAACGGAATGTAGCCTCTGACGAGTAGCGAACTTACCATTCACAACCACGTACCACCATGAACGCACCGTGGTAGGTAGAAAAGGATGTGTTCCGCTCGCCACACCGTGTTCCAGGCAACTTCAGGATGTCTGTGGGCGACCGTATTGATAGGTTGCTGCTATTATTAATAGAGGAAATAACAGTCGTTCGTGCTGGGCATCCGCATCGTCGGAAGTTCTGACCGTAAATAGCTGAGGCGAATCAAGAACTCCCTGACGTGGGCGAGTGTCGGAGAAATGTGTCCTACAGAAACAGGGGATACAGAGAGTGTGGTGCCACTTCAGCTATCAGAGTGCCCGTCAGAGTGGCATCGGCAGAGATCCACGTGCGACGCACACTGTTGAGATAAAGCGATCGTGCACGGTTATAGGCATGATTTAAACCGATGCCGCCCATATGCTGCGACAGTGCCAAAGTGGCGTATCGGACTTAAAAACAACGCTTGAAATCTGTCAGCCATCGTAACCGAAGGACATGCGCAAAATAACCTAGTTTGGAGACAAGATAGGTGTTGACATAACGTGTTCGGAGGAGAAAATCCATCTGAATCTTGTGTAGGACCCGACGGTACCTAGCCACTGCTGTGCGGCGAACATTGCTTTAGAACTGCACTCCTAAACATTTGAATACAAGCACCTTGTCAAAGGGCAACGCCGTTGATTGGAAAAGCCCCCCTCCGACATCCATGTATTTTGTCTTCTTCAAATTGTGACGCTATCAGCAACCGCCCCGTACTGGCGTAGCCACTGAAGTGCCATAAGCTTTTCATTCTCTGATCTGGCCAGTAACATGACATCGTCGGCGAATGCACAACTAGAGGTCACGTCCCTCATGGAAATGCCTGTTAATCGCTGCCGTAGATCATGTAAGGCTGGTTCAAGGGCTGCCGCAAATAATAGACCAGACAAGGGGCACCCTTGTCGCACTGACCGTCCAACAATAATGTGACCAGACTGGTAACCGTTGACCATCATGCAGGAGCGCGCTTCGTGGACCAGTCGAAGAACCACCTGTGCAGACTTAGGAGAGAGGCCCATGTGTTCGAAAACTGCGCGTAGGAAGCCGTGGTCGACGCGGTCGAATGCGTGATCAAAATCTACGGCGACAAGCGAGCCTCGTATTTTGCAGGCCGCCGCCAAAGCAATTACGTCGCGGTATGCTCCTAACGCTGTATGAATGATGCTGACACCACCTAAACATGTCTGATCGGTGTGGATGGCTTTCCCGATAGTGGTGTGGAGACGAGCGCGGAGGATGCGGGCGAAGATGTTTTAGTCGTTGTTGAGGAGTGTGAGTGGGCGATAGTCCTGCTAGCTACAACTACCATTCGGTTTCGGTACTGGGATCAAGATGCAGTCTGTGAATTCCGTGGGGGCAGTGAAATCAGTGCGGATCAGTTCCTAAAACAGTTGTAGCCACTTGTCGCCCATAAGGTCTTATGAAGTGTGGTAAAATTCCAGGGGTAAACCGTCCGGCCCAGGCGATTTGTTCGGTGCTCCACGTGCCAAGGCTGATACCAGCTCGTCGGATGTAATGGGCAACAGCAGAGTATCATGAGGTGCCAAGTCCCTAGGGGCGGGAAAATCGTGCAACAGCTCGTGTTAATCACCTACGGTTCGCGCATCTTCCATGTACTAGTTCCCGTAGGTTCGCAGGAGAGCTTCTGTAAAGTTTAGGAGACGAGGTACTGGCAGAAGTAAAGCTGTGAGGACGGGGCGTGAGTCGTGCTTCGGTAGTTCATTGGTAGAACACTTGCCCGCGAAAGGCAAAGGTCCCGAGTTCGAGTCTCGGTCGGGCACACAGTTTTAATCTGCCAGGAAGTTTCACCATTGACATTGACTGTCCTCACATGTTATGACAGACATGTCAAGTGGTGGAGGCAGTATGCTGGTGAAACCCTACGGTGAGCTCGCACACCACACAGTAATCCAGCCGCGTGACTTGCATTGCTGTGCCGCATGGTCCCCTGAATGTCAGAGCCCTCTGGGCTCAATGTCAGCCATAGGCTCCGGAGGAGGTATCGACGTATGCTCTGTATCATCGGCCTCCATGTCGTCTGCCTAATCACCAAGAGACGATTGAGAAGTCAGTGGCGGCTGGCCGCTTTCACAGGAGCCCAGATTTTGGGAGTCTACCCGATGTGCCTCGTTTTCAGGGCCATCAGGTGCAGGAGTGTTCCTTTTCGTCAGGCGCCTTCTGGTGAATGAGGCACTGAGATCCGTTGCAACGGTGGATGCGTCAACGGAGTCGATGTCTTCCGCGATTCTCACATCCCTGTCCCGTTCTTCAACTGACAATTGTCTGTTTTTGTGTCGCTTGCGTGATGTTTGCTTGCGAGTCCGAGGTTCGACATCCGCTGGAGGGCGGGGCTCAACACGGTCTTGGTCCTCGGGAATCCTTGTGTCCGATCCTGACAGTGACGGAGGCCGAGTGCCCATGACGTCGCGGTGGGCAGAGACTGCAGATATCTCTGCACCGTTTCGCTGCGGTGGCGTCGTCGGCGTCGGTAATCATCTTGTGGTGCAGTTCTTCTTGTCTCCGTGCTTGCTAAGAAAATTGGATGAGAAGTTCTTCCTTATGCAAGACACTTTCTTTTTGTTTCACCCATACTTGTTTGAGCACTTTTGTGCTATCGTCAGTTGGTTCTATTTTTATTTTAACATACATGATGTTATTGTCCTCTTCTTTTGGTAGCTGTTTGCTACACAATATATCACTTGTCATAGTTTTGAAGTTGTAGCACGTTTTCCTGTGTTGTTGGCGAAGGAAATAGGCTTACTTCTCCGCCTGTGTTCGCGTGGCCATGCAGTTTTTCGGTTACTCAAAACATAGGCGGAGTTTTCGCTGCCATTACGTCGGGTTCGGTGCTGACACTCCAACGGGGCTCGCAGCGGCTTGAGGTGGTATCAGGTTTTGAACATGAGTCACATCATGTCCGCCATGTCGTGCCGCCTCCACATACGTTAGCGAGAGAGAGAGGTCATCGTGGATCGTTGGGGAAGTTCATTGCGGGGCACTTGAACGAGGCGACACTGCAGACATTCAGTTCTAACACGACCCTCCTGGCCGCAGCCCGAGCGGGTCCTCGGTTGTCTATCATATATAACACTTGCGCGGCAGCCGCCAACGAAAACACATGATGGAAAGTGGTTCTTAAGTTCTACGCGCACTTGTCCTATCGCGTTAATGACAAGGTACGTTTCGAATGTTTTTCATTTCTCCTCTGTGTGGCTCAGAACTGTGATATATTGCCGCCGTGTATCAATGACAAGGTTGTAAGTAGGCTGTTTAGGTTTTCTTATTGGTAACGCCACGTAGCGCTCCGCATGAAAATCACTGGCTGTGCTGTGTGCAGTCTGTGGCTGGTTGGCATTGTTGTAATACTCGCCATTGTAGTGTTGAGCGGCTGGATGTTAACAGCGCGTAGCGTTGCGCAGTTGGAGGTGAGCCGCCAGCAGTGGTGGACGTGGGGAAAGAGATGGCGGAGTTTTGAAATTCGTAAGACTGGATGTCATGAACTGCTATATATATTATGAATATTAAGGTAAATACGTTGTTTGTTATCCATCAAAATCTTTCATTTGCTAACTATGCCTATCAGTAGTTAGTGCCTTCAGTAGTTTGAATCTTTTATTTAGTTGGCAGTAGTGGCGCTCGCTGTATTGCAGTAGTTCAAGTAACGAAGATTTTTGGTGAGGTAAGTGATTTGTGAAAGGTATAGGTTAATGTTAGTCAAGGCCATTCTTTTGTAGGGATTATTAAAAGTCAGATTGCGTTGCGCTAAAAAATATTGTGTGTCACTTTAAACACAGTCATGTATAGTTTTTCTAAGGGGACGTTTCAAGATTAGCGGGAACTTCGAACGGTAGTTCAAAGATGCGCACGGTAGACATCCCCAAACCAACACGGTCAACTGCTACCACGCTCACATTACCGTCTGAGTGGTAGAAGTGAAAGCCGTTAGCAAATAGCTGGAGGAGTCTGTCACAGGCCTCTTCGTCAATCAGTTTGAGGTCCACTGTGTTGGATACAATAGACAAATGAACGTCTGTAAGTTTCTGCGGTTCTATGTGCATGAAGTCTCTAAGAAACCGTTCAATTTCGTGGGCATTCGGTCTCGCGTACGACGCGTTGAACGTTAGTTTGATTGTAGCTTCTTGATATGATAACGCCATGGCGTGTCGGTACCGGTACTATAAGGTAATACAACGACGCAACCGTGCGCTAGCGGGTACACAACAGCGCCTGCGGAGTGCTGATCGGCGTGCCGAGCCCGTCCACACGGTATCATGGCTGAAAGCCGACTGCGTATTAAACCGGGCGGAGACTCGCACCAGGATTGTGAGAAAATTTCGGTATGTCGTCAACCATGTGTCTACAATCCGATTCGTACATCCATTATGTATGTTCCGGTACGCGGGAGACTTTACATTTTACGGTGCCGGCGGATAAATACGATATTGCAGTCCCTGTGTTATTCCGAATTACGATGCAATGTTGCTTCTGACATGCAAGCATAGGAAACGACCAATTTACTTCCATATTTTTTCAAAATATATCACTCCGTCTCCAGTGACACTAAAATCTACTGTACGGTAAGCAATAATAATTCCTTTCAAAATATCGGATTCTTTGCATTCAAGTTATTAATAACGAAAAACCTATTTAAAATTGTTGAGCCTTTGGCGGCCATTGCTTCACCTGCAACAAATTAAACGCGTGCAGCCGTCCTCTTGATCTTATTTATTTTGTAGCTACCAGTTTCGGCACTTCAATAAATAAGGTCATTAGTACGGCTGTAGGCAGTTCATTTTCTTACAATAGTGAACGGCCGTGGTCCCCAAGACCTCGGGTCAAAAGGATGGACTAACCAAATCTTGTTGACCTGTGTTGTCTGTTGGCACCCGTATTGGGATCTTCGGCCGACGGTCATTTAGTGGCATTACTGACGTTTCTCCAGCACAAGTGGCTGACATTGTCAGATATGTACTATACATTCGCCATCAGCTGTCGAGGGTGAATTTTTGACAATGATGCTGTCGAAGCGTCAGGAAAACCACTTAACGGTCTAAGATTCAGCGATGAAAACGCTCAGACGTGCGTCAGCAGACAACACGTCAAAAAATTTGTTCCGTACTCTGATTTGTCCTGAAACGCATGACCATATAAAGCGATCAACATAAACGTTGCTTTTTCTTCACTGTCAATACTGGACATAACAGGGAACAAAACTTCTTTTATTCTATCAGGGATTTTTTTTTTTCATTTAATCTTATGGCTAGGGCCTCCCGTCGGGCAGACCGTTCGCCGGGTGCCGGTCTTTCAGTTTGACCCCACTTCGGCGACCTGCAGTCGATGATGACGAGGACAGCACAACACGCAGTCCCTGGGCGGAGAAAATTCTCCGACCCAGCCGTTAATCGAACCCGGGCTCAGAGGATTGACTATCCGCCATGCTGACCTTTCAGCTACCGGGGGCGGACATTCTATCAGGTATAGTCATAAGAAAACAAAAATACAAAAGACCTGTAAAAGATTCTACTGCAAACACTACAGCCTCTACTCAGTGATATCTTGCATAACATGTTATTTATGAACGAATGGTACTCATTGTAATTGGAGACGATTTTGAATCCGTTAGACACACTGGTTACAAAACTGTCTAGAGAAGCCTGTGGGATATTGTCCCATTGCTTCAAAGCGGTCTCTATGCTATATATGGCGTCTCTAGGGCAACAGAGCTATTGCAATCCGCTCGTTTTAGCATAGCCCATGCATTTTCAGTGCAGCTGATATCTGGATAACATGGAGGCCACTCCATCCGACTGATTCTGCGCTCCGCAACGAGGGTGTCAACAAGATTGTGACGATGGGGCAGTGTAATGTGGTCCACCGGCATGAATTCCGCTCCAATATGTTCACCAAATGGAGCCACAATGCATTGAATGCATGTCGTCCTAGTACTTCACATCAGTCATTCTCCAATGTATACTCACAAGGCGTGTCCTGCGGCCATACATGAGTCCAACTCAAAATATGCCTGAACTGCCTTGATAAGGTTGGAGGTCTACGATAGAATTCTGGTGTAAACTTGTTCTGGTTGTCTCCACACACGAACATCAGTATTCCAGGGTGGAAACATACAATTCTCCTCAGTAAATAGTGTTGTATCCCACTGCCGCCTATTCCACAAGAAGCAGTTTGGCGCACACGCAAGAAGAGCCCGTCTCTGAAACAGATTTAGAAGTAGAGCCTTCAGATGTCTTCTGGCACGTAATCTCTGCTCATGGAGCCTGTGAAGTTTGTGTTGTCATCAGCACTCGAGATTCTGTTTGGAACTGCCGCCGTAGACGACAAGTGTTGTATTGAGGGTTTCTGCTCCCTGTTATACGCAGATCCTGTTGTTTATCTTCCCCAGACACTTCACTGACGATTCTCAACTGATCCTCTCTCTAGAAATTTGTTCCAGGTTGTAGAGATATCTCTCTGACTTAAAGCAACAGTCATTGCTGCATTTACATGTCACTTTCCCAGCACCAATAGATTGACTATATGGTGGCTGCGAATGTACTTTATTGTTGTCTGAATCTTCCTGTTGCGACGCGACTGTGGTTTCGGCATTATACACTACTGGCCATTAAAATTGCTACACCAAGAAGAAATGCAGATGATAAACGGGTATTCATTGGACAAATATATTATACTAGAACTGACATGTGATTACATTTTCACGCAATTTGGGTGCACAGATCCTAAGAAACTAGTACCCAGAACAACCATCTCTGGCCGTAATAACGGCCTTGATTCGCCTGGGCATTAAGTCAAACAGAGCTTGGATGGCGTGTACAGGTACAGCTGCCCATGCAGCTTCAACACGATACCACAGTTCATCAAGAGTAGTGACTGGCGTATTGTGACGAGCCAGTTACTCGGCCACCATTGACCAGACGTTTTCAATTGGTGAGAGATCTGGAGAATGTGCTGGCCAGGGCAGCAATCGAACATTTTCTGTATGCCGAAAGGCCCGTACAGGACCTGCAACATGCGGTAGTGCATTATCCTGCTGAAATATAGGGTTTCGCAGGGATCGAATGAAGGGTAGAGCCACGGGTCGTAACACATCTGAAATGTAACGTCCACTGTTCAAAGCGCCGTCAACGTTAACAGGAGGTGACCGTGACGTGTACCCAACGGCACCCCGTACCATCACGATGGGTGATACACCAGTATGGCGATGACGAATACACGTTTCCAATGTGCGTTCACCGCTATGTCGCCAAACACGGATGCGACCATCACGACGCTGTAAACAGAACCCGGATTCATCCGAAAAAAAAAACCGTTTTGCCATTCATGCACCCAGGTTCGTCGTCGAGTACACCATTGCAGGCGCTCCTGTCTGTGATGCAGCGTCAAGGGTAACCGCAGCCGTGGTCTCCGAGCTGATAGCCCATGCTGCTGCAAACGTGTTCGAACTGTTCGTGCAGATGGTTGTTGTCTTGCAAACGTCCCCATGTGTTGACGCAGGGATCGAGACGTGGCTGCACGATCCCTTGCAGCCATACAAATAAGATGCCTGTCATCTCTACTGCTAGTGGTGGTGGTGGTGGTTAGTGTTTAACGTCCCGTCGACAACGAGGTCATTAGAGACGGAGCGCAAGCTCGGGTTAGGGAAGAATTGGGAAGGAAATCGGCCGTGCCCTTTCAAAGGAACCATCCCGGCATTTGCCTGAAACGATTTAGGGAAATCACGGAAAACCTAAATCAGGATGGCCGGAGACGGGATTGAACCGTCGTCCTCCCGAATGCGAGTCCAGTGTGCTAACCACTGCGCCACCTCGCTCGGTACTGCTAGTGATACGAGGTCGTTGGGATTCAGCATGGCGTTCCGTATTACCCTCCTGAACCCACCGATTCCATATTCTGCTAACAGTCATTGGATCTCGACCAAGGCGAGCAGCAGTGTCGCGATACGATAAACCGCAATCGCGATAAGCTACAATCCGACCTTTATAAAAGCCGGAAACGTGATGGTATGCATTTCTCCTCCTTACACGAGGCATCACAACAACGTTTCACCAGGCAACGGCGGTCAACTGCTGTTTGTGTATGAGAAATCGGTTGGAAACATTCCTCGTGTCAGCAGGTTGTAGATGTCGCGACCGTTACCAGCCTTGTGTGAATGCCCTGAACAGCTAATCATTTGCATATCACAGCATCTTCTTCCTTGGGTCTGTAGCACGTCATCTTCGTGGTGTAGCAGTTTTAACGGCCAGTAGTATACATCATTTATTTTGACCACTATATCATTTACACTCCATGGTAAATTTTATTTTCCATACGTTCTCGAATGCAGGGGAAGCTCTCGCGGTGTCTGTCGTCGAGAGGCGTATGGGCAGTGAAACGCCCCCGAGGGTGCGTGGCCTCCAGGGAATAACGCAACGCAACGTTCAAATTGGGTGAGGCGGCGAGCGGCGCGGCGTGGAGCGTGCGAAACTCTATCCGGCTGGCGCGGCGGCCGGCCGTGCACCGGAAACCCGAGCCGTGATTGGCGGGCCTCGAGGCGCTGCGACGCTGGGCGCTAGGCGCTGCGACGCTGGGCGCTAGGCGCTGCTTGCTGCTGCAGCCGGCAGCCACCCGCCACCCCGCTCTCTTCCTCTCTCCTCCCGCTCTGTCCGAACAGCAGGTGGAATCGCGCCGCTCTGCAGCTTTCGTTTCGGCACTTTACCTGCAAACAGTACACGCCGTGTTTACATCCAATTCAGGCAGAGCCCGTTACAGTTATCGTCGCGCATACACCTTCTTGCTGCTCCCCTGTCTCCCATTCACTTTCCCTCTCCTATTCGTTTCATTGGCGCAGCGTCTTGGACATTAAGGGGCTGGATGTCAGGGGAGGTAGAGCTCCAGAAGGTTCATACGGAATGCGTAATGAAAGGAAAGGAGATCACTACAGTTTCACAGCCCTTGTTGGTACAGTACCTAAGTGGGTAGAGACGTCCGAAATATCAGTACCGATTACATAATTCCATTAAATTTTGAGATGGTCGTTCGGGGCCGCAGAGCTGGCTCCCTGTAACACCCCGGATGAGTTCAATCGGGTTCAGATCAGACGTATTTGCTGGCCAAGACATCGAAATGAGATCACCGTCATGCTCCTGAAACAACCGCAGCATTTTATCATCGCTATGGGGGAAGACACCGAGCATGAACGGATGCAGGTGGTCCATAGTAGCCGGCCGCGGTGGCCGAACCGTTCTAGACGCTTCAGTCCGGAACCGCGTGACTGCTACGGTCGCAGGTTCGAATCCTGCCTCGGGCATGGATGTGTGTGATGTCCTTAGGTTCGTTAGATTTAAATAGTTGTAAGTTCTAGGGGACTGATGACCTCAGATGTTAAGTCCCATAGTACTCAGAGCCATTTGGTCCATAGTAATATTCACATTGCGGGAAACTGCTATCCCGTCTTCTATTGCGACATCAGACTAGATGGGACCTCAAATGAACTTACCCTCCACGGCATAATAATTTCAGCTAGTAGTAGCGAATGCACTGTTCAAAAATCCCTAGACGAGGAGGTATACTTGGAAAAGGCCGGGAGATACGGGAAGATTTTAGTCAGAATACGTCGTGATCCAGCAGAAATTCCAAAATCAGGTATTGCATTGTAAGGCACACCCAGGAGCAGATACATACTCAGTTCACAATTTAGTAATGATGAACAGGAAGCAATAGGGAATGATGGGATCCCCTTGAAGTTCTCTGGACTATACGTTCTGCGATAATGAATAGCTCACTACGCAGTTCAGTTGAAGTGGAATGGACACCTCTAAAAAGGGCATTCAGAGAATTTCGAATGAAAAACATAGGTGCAAACAACGTAAGTGTGAAGCAACCATAGGTATCAGAAGAAAGACTTTAGCTGATCGACGAAATAAGGAAGCACAAAAATGGTCAGGGAAATTAACAAACACAGAAAAACAAGTAACTTACGAATTGAATATGTAGGAAGTGGAGTGTAACTAATGCGAAATGCTTACATGAAAAACGTGAAGAAATCTAAAAATAAATTACTGTAAGGAGGACTGACACAGCATATAGAAAAGTCAAAACGAACTTCGGTTTTATCAAAAGCAGGTGTGATAACATAAAGAGTGCAATTGGAATTCCACTTTTTACTGCAAAGGAGGGAGGGGTGGTTGGAAAAAGCACACGGAGGGACTCTATGACAGAGATACTTATCTAAAGAAGGAACGGGACTCGACAGGGAAGAGATAATATTAGAATCAGAAATTAAAATTATCTTTAGAAGATTTAAGATCAAATGAGGGACAAGGAAAAGAAAACATTTCATCGAAATTTCTAAAATCATTCGGGGAAGTGGTAACAAAACAGCTATTCACGTTAGCGTGGAGTATGTATAAGACTGGCAATGTACCATCAGACTTCGGCAAAAATATCATCCACATAGTTCCAAAACAGTAAGAGCCAACAGTTGGGAGGATTATTGCATTATCAGCTTAATACCTCATGCAAAACAAGTTGCTTACAAGAATAATATACAAAACAATGGAAAAAGAAATTGAGGATATGTTAGGTGACGGTCAGTTTGGCTTTAGGAAGCGTTTAACCATCAGGGATGTAGCTCTGACGTTGCGGTTGATAAAGGAAGAAAGACTGAAGAAGAATCAAGACACGTTCATACGATTTCACGACCTGCGTTCGACAACGTCTAGTGGTGCAAGATGTTCGAAATTCTGAGAAAAACAACAGGGATAATCTATGCGGAAGGGCGGGTAATGTACAATATGTACAAGAACCAAGAGGGACCAATAAGACGCGAAGACCAAGAACGAAGTCCTCGGATTAAAAAGGATGTACGACAGGGATGTAGTCTTTCACCCCTACTGTTCAGTCTGTACATCAAAGAAGCAATGACAGAAATAAAAGAAAGGTTCAGGAGTGGAACTAAAAATCAGGATGCAATTATATAAATGACAAGATTCACTTATAACATTCGTTTCCTGAGTGAAAGTGAAGAAGAATTACAGGACCAGTTGACTGGAATGAACAGTCTACTGAGAACAGGATCTGGATCGTAGAAAGACGAAAAACAGCGTAAAGAACAACAGCGATTAACTTAACATCAGAATTAGAGATTACGAAGTATACTAACTAGGCAGCAAAATAACTCATGATGGACGGAACAAGTAGGACACAAAGGGCAGATCAGCGCTGGTGATAAGGACACTACTGTCCAAGAGAAGTCTACTAATAGCAAACATAGACCTTAATTTAAGAAAGAAACTTGTGAGAACGTATGTTTGGGTTACAGCATAGTGTGGTAGTGAAACATGAACTGTCGGAAAACCCGAAAAGAAGAGAATCGAAGCATTTGAGGTGTGGTGCTACAGAACGATGTTGATAATTAGGTAGATTGATAAGGTAAGGAATGAGGTTTTCCACAGAACTGGAGGGAATACGAATATAAGGAAAACAGTGAGCAGAAGGAACAGGTTGGTATGATACCTGTTACGACATCAGAGATTAACTTCACCGGTATCAGAGGAAGCTGTAGAAGCTAAAAACTCTAGAGGGAGACAGAGACTAGATTACATCCAGAAAATAACTGATGTCGTAGGTTACACGTGCTACTGTGAGATGAAAAGGCTGACCAGTCAGAAGAGTGATGACAAAAAAAAGCTGAATGCTTCGTATGGAATATGAATTGCGTGATGAAATAAAAGAAAGAAAAGAAGGTCGCTACAGTCTGACGTCTCGTGTTGGAACCGTACCTAAGTGAGTAGAGATATCAATATTGACATACACACTAGTGAGCGAAAACATTATTACTAAGCGATTAACAGACTGTTAGTTCACATCTGGAACTCAGTAAAGCGACGATACTGCGTGGTATGCATTCTTCAACTCCTTGGTATGTTTCCTTAGATGTCTGGCTGCCGATACGGAAGCACAGACCACACAAACCCCTTAAATTGGTGCTCTGTGGGTGCGGAGCGAGTGCTTCGAAAAAAAAAAAAAAAAAGATTCCAATAGCTCGGAGCACTATGGGACTTAACATCTGAGGTCATCAGTCCCCTAGAACTTAGAACTAGTTAAACCTTACTAACCTAAGGACTTCGCACACGTCCATGCCCGAGGCAGGATTCTAACCTGCGACCGTAGCGGTTACGCGGTTCCAGACTAGCGCCTAGAACCGTTCGGCCACCTCGGCCGCCGCGGGTGCTTCATGAAGTCCCAGGGATACGTTCCATTGGGTTCAAATCTGGGCAAGACATCAACCTGAGTTCACTATCAAGCGTCCCAAACCACTGTAGCACGAATTTGGCATCCTCAGAAACATATTTCTCCGCATAGAATGAAGGCTTTCACCACTGGGTGACATAGCTGCTGATAAACCTTTCGGTATGTGAAGTCGTGGTCCAAGAAACTCTTCTGTTCCTGAAGTTTCGTCCAGGACTGCGCTGGACATCATCAGAGGCGCTCATCCGCTGAGTCTGCCCGTCGCCATCAGAGAAGACATCAAGCATAAACGACTGCAAGTCGTCCTCAACAGTGTTCACCTTGCCTTAGGCTAATACCACAGCCCCAGTGGCAACTCGGGTGAATTTTCTCCATAGTATAATATTACCTTCATTTGCCTGCATCCGTGGCGTTGTGAATATTTCGAATAGTCGTTCGCCTGGATGACAGACGGCATATCCGGACGCGACATTCGGTGAGATGCGACAAGAAGCGTGGTCCATCTGAGCAATCGACATCTTTCCAGTGATGCGGTCCGCTCCCGTCCCCATTGCAAATGGCAAATGGCAAATGTAATCGACGAAGTCCGACGAGATGTGACAAGTAGCGTTTTGCACCTGACCAATCGACATCTTTCCAGCGATCTGCGGTCCGATGTCGATGATCTTGTCCCCGTTGCAAATGTAATCGACGAAGGCGTCAGGTGAACACGGGAACAGTCGTCTGCTCTGAAGTTCTTCGCCAATGTGCGCTGAACGGTGTGCTCCAAAACACTTCATCAGCGTATCACTCTGTCGTTCGATCTGTCACAGATCGCAGCTTACCATGCTTTACAAAACCGGCGAGCCTCCAACCTCCGGGTGAGGCATGGAGGTCCACACCAACGCCTGTTCGTTGTTTTGGTGTCCTTCAACCACTTCCTGCATAGCACTCGAACAGACGGCTCGCATCGCCGTTTCCGAGATAACCGTTCCAAGGCGCCGGGCCATAAAAATCCGTCCTTTGTTAAAATCTCTTATGTCAATGGATTTCTCCAATTGCAGCTCACATCGTCTCTAGAATGATTCCCTATCCGTCTTTCCTCCGCTAATAAAATTTTCTTGCCGCGTCATATCTCCGCAGCGCGTCCAGTTGGTAATAAGTCTTGCGGTGAGTAGTGGTCGTAATATTTTGGCTCACCAATGTATACTACGCAAGGTACTGTGCAATCCATAGCAGAAGTTACATCGTACTAATATTATCGATATTATCGCACGTGAACTAGGGAATATGAAGCAACTATACGACCCTGTTTTCCTTTTTAGTGCCGGCCGGGGTGGCCGAGCGGTTCTAGGCGCTGCGGTCTGGAACCGCGCGACCCCTACGGTCGCAGGTTCGAATCCTGCCCTGGGCGTGGGTGTGTGTGATGTCCTTAGGTTAGTTAGGATTAATTAGTTCTAAGTCTAGGGGACTGATGACTTCAGAAGTTAGATCCCATAGCGCTCAGAGCCATTTGAACCATTTTTTCCCATTTTAGTCATCAGTCTTCTGACTGGTTTGATGCGACTCACCACGAATTCCTCTCCTGTGCCAACCTCTTCATCTGAGACTAGCACTTTCAATTTACGTCCTCAACTATTTGGTGGATGTATTCCAGTCTATGTCTTCCTCTACAGTTTTTGCCTTCTACAGATCCTCCAGTACCATGGAAGTCATTCACTGATCTCTTAACGGATGTCCCCTCATCCTGTCCCTTCTCCTTGTCAGTATTTTCCACATATTCCTTTCCTCTCCAGTTCTGCTCAGAATCTCCTCATTCCTTACTCTGTCAGTCTACCTAATCATCAACATTCCTCCTTAGCACCCCATCTCAAATGCTTCGATTCTATTATTTCCGGTTCAAATGGTTGAAATGGCTCTGAGCACTGTGGGGCAACATCTGAGGTCATCAGTCCCCTAGAACTTAGAACTGCTTAAACCTAACTAACCTAAGGACATTACACACCTCCATGCCCGAGGCAGTGTTCGAACCTACTACCATAGGGGTTGCGTGGTTCCAGACTGAAGCACCTAGAACCGCTCGGCCACAACAGCCGGTTTCTTATTTCCGGTTTTCCCACAGTCCAAGTTTCACTACCATACAATGTTGTGCCTCAAACGTACGCTCTCAGAAATGTTTCTCTTTAAATTAAGACCTATGTTTGATACTACTGAGCTTCTCTGTGCTACGAATGCCCTTATTGCGAGTGATAGCCTGATTTAGTCGGATGAATTCTTCTCGGGTTATCGGCCGAGTGGTGGCGTCGTCTTGTCGCAACGTTTCAATGAGTTTCGGACCCATCATCTTCTGGCGAAGTGTTGGGACGCCGTGTTCTCTGAGTACCTATATAGAAATGCTGAGAACACAGCATCCCGACACTTCGCCAGAAGATGATGGGTACGAAACTCAATGAAACGTTGGGACAAGATGACGCCACCACTCGGCTGATAAACCGAGAAGAATTTATCAGTGGAATACGCCGAGAAAGACTAATCGAATATAGCCTGAATTTGATCTCCTCCTTGCTATGTCCATCATTGACTATTTTACTGGCTACACCGTAGAATTCCTTAACTTCATCTTCTTCGTGACCATCAATCCCGATGTTAAGTTTCTCGTTGTTCTTATTTCTGCTACTTCTCATTGCTTTCGTCTTTCTACGATTTACTATCAGACCATATTCTGTACTCAGACTGTTAGCCGGCCGCTGTGGCCGTGCCGTTCTAGGCGCTTCAGTTCGGAACTGTGCTACTGCTACGGTTGCAGGTTTGAATCCTGCCTCGGGCATGGATATGTGTGGTGTCCTTAGGGTAGTTAGGTTTAAGTAGTTCTAAGTCTAAAGGACTGAGGACCTCAGATTTAAGTCCCATAGTGCTTAGAGCGATTTGAACTATTAGACTGTTCATTCCTCTCAGCAGATCAAGTAACTCTTCTTCACTTTAACTCAGGATAACAATGTCATCAGCCAGTCTTATCATTGGTATCCTTGAATTTTAACCCCACCTTTCTTTTATCCCATCACTGGTTCTTCGATGTACAGATTGAACAGTAGGGGCGTAAGATTTAATCTTTGTCTTACGCCCTTTCTAATCCGAGTACTTCATTCTTGGTCGTCCATTCTTGTTATTCTCTCTTGGCTCTTGTACATATTATACGTAACTTATCTCTAGCAATAGTTTATCCCTATTTATTCTGGCATCTTTTTACTCTGTCGAACGCTTTTTACACGTCAACAAATCCTATCAATGCGTCTTGTTTTTTCTTTATCTTTGCTACCATTATCAACCGCAACTTCAGAATTCCTTCCCTGGTGCCTCTACTCCTCCTGTAGCCAAGCTGATCGCCATGTAACACACCGTCAATTCACTTTTCCATTCTTCTGCATATTATTCTTGTCAGCATCTTGAACGCATGGGATGTGAAGCTGACTGTGCGATGATTCTCGCACCTGTCAGCTCTTGCAGTCTTCGGAATTGTGTCGATGATAATTTTCAAAAAGTCAAGTGGTACGTCGCCAGATTCATACATTATACACACCATCTGTTAAATTCTGATGCTAATACTGGATTCCCTATCTATTCTTCTATCACGTCAGTGGACAAATGTTCCCCTACAGAGAGGCCTTGAATGTACTCTTTCCACCTGTCCGCCCTCTGCATTTAAACGCGGAATTCGCGTTCCACTCTTAATTGTACCACCCTTGCTTTTAATTTCACCGAATGTTGTTTTGATTTTCCTGTACGCTGAGTCAATCCTTCAGACAATCATTTCTCTTTCAATTTCTTCACATTTGTCATGTAGCCATTTTGTCGTAGCTTCCCTGCACTTCCTATTTATGTCATTCCTCAGCGACTTGCATTTCTGTTTTCCTAAATTTCTCTGAATATTTTGTACTGTCTTCGATCAACTCAAGCATTTCTTTAGTTACCCATGGTTTCTTCACAGTTACCTTCTTTGTATCTATGACTTTCTTTTCAATTTCTGATTGCCCTTTACATATATGTCCATTTCCTCTTAAACTGTACTGCCTACTGAGCTATTCCTTATTGCTGTATCTATAGCCTCAGAGAATTTCAAGCGTATCTCGTCATTCCTTAGTAGTTTTGTAACCCACTTCTTTGAATTTCCTCTATACGCGCCGTAATCTCTAGCTCATTTTGTTGATTGCTACGCGATATATACGGTGGCGGCAGCAGAACTGACATCAATTCTTCATCCATTAGTAGTCATGGAAATTTACTCAAGAGGGTTCGCGAGAACTACACTAATGAACCAAAACATTTGACCACCTACTTAATACCTTGTTTATCCGCTTTTGCAACGCAATACGTCACTAATTTTGCGTATTGGGGATCTAGCAGTTTCTTGGTAGGTATGCAGAGGTATGTGGCATTAGATGTCTACCCACAGGTCGTCGAATAACGCACAGCTGATCGCGTACCCGGCGATGGCGCCCAACGACCCAGACGTGTACCAGAGGATTTACTTCAGGCGGATTCGGTCGCCGAGACATCAACGTAGGTTTACTATAATGCTCCTCAAACTACTGTAGCAGTGTTCTGACTCCGACACACGGACAATTAAATCGTTGAAAGATGACTTCGCCGTGGGGGAAGAAGTAAGGCACGAAGAGATGCAGGTGATTCGTACCGATCGTCGATTACTACACCAGGGCCGATGCAAGCTCAGCAGAATATCCCCCATAGAACGTTTTGAGCCGTTGTTCACCTCTATGACGGCATTTGTGGAGACGATCATCGACCTAGTGTAGCAAAGAAGTGATTCACCCGAAGAGCCGACAGGTTCACATTGATCGACGGTCGAATCCCGATGATCCTGTGTCCATTGCAATCGTAACTGACAATGTCGCTGGGTGAACATGTGAACACGTAAGGGTAGCCTGCTGCTGAGCTCCATGTTCAACAACGTATGATTAACAGTGTGCTTCGAAATATGCACGAGCATGGTGCTCTTTCGGCGGAAATCCCATAGATCGCCATCTATCCTACTTTACGGAACAGACAAGCTTACAAATCTCACATTCTGTAAAGAGTCTTGGACGCCCAACTATTGAGCGCCTAGTGATAGTTTCACTGTCCTATCTCATTCGTAGGTGCTCACGACAGTGGCACGTGTACATTCGACCAGTTTCGGCAGCTAACAGGAGCTGCCGAATACACTGAAACTCCAAAGAAACTGATACAGGAATGCGTATTCAAGTAGAGATATATGTAAACAAACAGAATGGGGCGCTGCGGTTGTCAACGTATATAAAAGAGAACAAGTGTATGGCGCAGACGTTAGATCGGTTACTGCTGCTACAATGGCAGACTATCAATATTTAAGTGAGTTTCAACGTGGTGTTATAGTCGGCGCACGAGCTGTGGGACACAGCATCACCGAGGTAGCAATGAAGTGGGGATTTCCCCGTACGACCATTTTACTAGTGTTCGTGAATATCAGAAACCCGATAAAACATCGAATCTCCGACGTCGCTGTGGCCGAAAAAGATCCTGCAAGAACGGTGCCAACGACGACTGAAGAGAATTGTTCAACGTGACAAGTGCAACCCTTCTGCAAATTGCTGCAGATTTCAATGCTTGGCCGTCAACAACTGTCAGCGTGTGAACCATTCAACGGAACATCATCGATATGGGCTTTCGGAGCCGAAGTCTACTCGTGTATCCTTGATGACTGCAGGACACACAGCTTTACTTCTCGCCTGGGCACGTCAACACCGAGAGTTCATGACTGCAAACATGTTGCCTGGTCGGACGAGTCTCGTTTCAAATTCTATCCAGCGGATGGATATGTACGGGTAGTGAGACAATCTCACGAATCCATGGACTATGCATGTCAGCAGGGGACTGTTGAAGCTGATGGAGGCTCTAATAGCGTGGGCGTGTGCGGATGGAGTGACATGGGACCCCTTATGCAACTAAATACGAGTCTGACGGGTGACACGTACCTAAACATCCTGTTTGGTCACCTGCATCCATACATGTTCATTGTGAATTCCGACGGAATTGGGCAATTCTAGCAGGACAATGCTACACCCTACAAGGTCAGAATCGCTATGGAGTGGCAACAGGAGCACTCTTCTGAGTTTAAACCCTTCCACTGGCTACCAAGCTCCTCAGACTTGCACATTGAGACTGTCTGGGGTGCCTTGCAATGTGCTGCTCAGAAGAGATCTTCACCCCATCGTGCTGTTACGGATTTATGGACAGACCTGCAGGACTGTTATCAGTTCCCTCCAGCACTCCTTCAGACATTAGTCGAGTTCATGCCACGTCGTGTTGCACCACTTCTGCGTGCTCGCCGGGTCCATACCCGATATTAGACAGGTGTACCAGTTTCTTTGGCTCTTCAGTGTAATAATCTGTCCTGTGTCAGAGTCGCTTACCTCAAAGTATTTCCCCCATTTGAAGCCCATATCTTCGCTAGTGTGATGCCCCGTCCGTGTATGCACCACTTACATACTTTTGTTACTGTGTCACGTGCCCGCAACACTACCACACGTCATCCAACGTCGTGGTGGGCAGTGGTCATAATGTTTTGACTTTTCAGTGTACGTTGTCTTTCTTCCAAGGTTTCACATTTATGTTCCCCGAGCGTTTTTATTACAGATAATATATTACCTGTTGAATATGATTATTGCGTGGGGCAGTCACATTAATGTGACCACTGCCTTGGTGCGACGTCAACGTCCAATAACCACTCACAGACGGAGGTTGGCAGCACTGGCAGTGGAAGGTATAAAAGGAGTGATACATGGATAACAGTGCAGTCGTTGCGCGTACTGAGGTAACGGAGCGATTTATCTGGCGTCCGAAAAGGGCATCTTTATTGGATTTCGGCCCAAGGGTGGAAGTTTTTCCGAAATGGCCAAGTTCGTGTACTGTTCGTGAGCAACCGATGCCGTGCATGGCAAAATGGCGCTATTGAAAACTAGTACTGATGCGACTGTGGTGTGCACCACAGGCTCTAGGTGACTATAGTGAATGACGACTGCGAAGATATCTGCGGACGAACAGACGTGCAACTGTTGAGCAACTGAGCGCCCAGGTGAACCAATGGTCTACCAACAGTATCCCCTCACCAACCATTCTGCGAACGTTGCTGTTTGCTCCTGCTGACTGCTGTTCATCGTCAAACCACAACTGGGCACCCACCCGGTTGCGACAGGTGCCTTTTCAGATGACACGTCTTCTGCGCCATCTGACAGACACTCGTGTGTACGGCGTGAAACGTCTGAAAGCAAACACCACACAACCGCAAGGGAGCGTTATGGTATGGGCCCCTTTTTCGTGTCATGTGACCTCGTCATGCTGAAAGGCACGATGCATCAACACAATCATGCATCTATCCTTGTGTCTACCGCTACACGCAGTTCTTTAATTTTCGGCACAAAGGCTTCTACCAACAGGACAATGCAACGTGTCACAAAGCTCGCGATGTACGTGGGTGATTCTAAGAGCACCAGTATAAGTTCACCGTATCCCACTGGCCACGAAACGTCCATGGTTTAAGTCCAATAGACAGTCTGTGGGATCACCTCGATCGCGTTGCTCGCGTCACGGATCGTCAATCGAGAAACCTAGGACAGTTGACCACGGCACTCCAGTCACCATGGCTCTACATCCCTGTTGGTACCTCATCGAGTCTCTCCATGCACGTTTTGTGCTGCAAAAGGTGGTTATTCAGGATTTTTAGAGGTGGGCACTCTAATGTGTCTGTTTTTTTCTTTTTTCTACAGACATTATTTTGTACTTACACATTTAAAGAGAGATGCCCAACAGTATACCAAGTGGAAATTTTGTCCAAATTTTTCTGCATTTTTCAGTACACAATACTGTCTGATAAAACATTTTAGTATGTTGAGAACTTTAACTATTCTGAATAACGCACTGGCCCATAGCAGCTAAGTAGAGGTCTGCGCGGATGCGGATATCCGCAGTATTTGTTACTTGGCGGATAAAATCGCGACCGGCTCGGATATCCGAGGGTCATCTGCGGATAATGAGCAAGGCATCTGCCCAGTACGTATGTTGCAATGTTAGTTGAAAACTTAAAGTCTGTTGACACTCTTGGAATCTTGCAGGGCCCGGGTAGAGCGGATGTCTGTTGTCCTCAGCCCCTGGCTACGGCCGACGTAGCTGTACCCAAGAGACCTGCGCCTAATCCGTTTCCGCGACCGTGTCTTGTGTGGCCTGTGAAGTGCTCTCTGGGTGGCAAACCTGCCCCCTGTCTACCAGTCTACCATCAGATGGTTAGAGCGTCTGCCATGTAAGCAGGAGATCCAGCGTTCGAGTCCCAGTCGGGGCTCACATTTTCATCTGTCCCCGTTGGCGTATGTCAACGCCTGTAAGCAACTAAGGGTGTTCATTTCATTGTAATTTCATTCTAACGAGCTGCATGGTCACCGATGGACTATGGTATCTGTTCTTTCGGACATGTCCGAATGAACAGATACCATCTTAGTACATATAAAAAGTAGTTAAGTTGTCGTAGAAATGGCACCCTGACAATAACTATGTCATTACATACCATAATTCTAAGTACTACTGTCTATCACTATTAATTACTCATTTAAAATTTTAAATATATGCGGATGCGGACAAGGAACTTGCGGACGCGGTTTGCACTTTTCTTATCCGCGCAGACGTCTACCTCGGAGCTGATGTCTGTGAAGAGATTCTGCATGATCTCATTTGTTTAGTTACTGACGATATGTCATAGTGTCTAACGCTGTTTGTAAATCTAGGCAGACAGGACCTACCTCTACACCTGCATCTTTATTGTTAGCATGTTGCCATGTATGAATTAAGCAAGATATGTTTCATACGAGTGTTTCCTCTAAATCCGTGTTGGTTCTCTGATAGATACGTGTTTTCCACCAGGAATTTCGTAGTGTTTGAGCTTAGAATATTTTTAGGCTACTGCAACGGGTGGTCAGAAACAGCTTGAAATGCTTGTAAGAGTGTTGCAGGGTACGTTGTGCTGGGAATTAATTATAAAGGAAAAAAAATCGATAAACTGTGCCGTTTTCGAGTTCATAAGCTTTAAAGAGAGCTAATAGGCAATTTCAAGCTACTCGCCAGAGACGGTGTAATCAAACATGAACTTTCCAAAAATCAAACAAGAGTGCGATACAAAGATTGGTTGTAGGACGGTACTAAGGATCGAACCCCAGCCAAACGCTGAGCAGCTTCCTGCACCGTCATCTGCGCTATGAGAACAAGCGACACTAATTGTATGTGACTGGCCGTTTCAGCTTTTGCGCGCAACGATCTGATTGGTTCACTTCAAGGCTAATTAACTCTGCAACGGCGCAACGTATCGAATTCTTTTCTCAACAGTTATTTGTCAGCACAGCATACCTTAAAAACTTTTCAGACGCTTTCCGACCAACCTGTATACTTGCCGAGATTGTGTTATTTATACATTTGCATGTTGCTCCGTTTTTGTGTTAAACTTTGTGTTGTTCGTTGCCTGTTGTTGGAGAAATACGCACACTGTAGTGTTCACCTGCCAGCCAGCAGAGTACAGCCAATCATATTAATGAAGGGTACCCAATGATTAACTACGAGGATTGGAATTTTAACTGTGACAACTCTTTATTTTCAACTCGTACAAAATAGACAGGTGGTTCAGTGTTTTACTGACCTTCAAAGTAGTCACCAGCATTGTGTGTAACCCGTTGCCAGCGATGTGGAAGTCGTAGGATACTCTTTGCAGTGCCAGTTGTGTTGACAGTTCGAGCGGCGCGGTCTATTGCCAGACGAATTTGTAGCAGTTCTGAAGCGAATGCCATGAAATGTTTCCTTCAGTTTAGAAATCGAGGTGAACTTAAGAGGGCTTAAGTAAGGGGAGTGGTATAGCAATTAGTAGCCCCATCAGCCAAACAAATCAGTAACAGCTTGCACTGTACGTGCTTGAGCATTGTCCTGCAGAAAATGTCATCACTTCGGTCTCTATGTTGTTCATTTTTGGAACACAACCAAAGACCAGTGTAGAGACAGAAGTGATGACACCTTCCTCAGGACCTGACCATCATTATGCAGGACAATGCTCAAGCAAGTACAGTGCAAGGTGTCCCTGATTGTCGCGCGGTATAAGCCGTGCGGTCTTAGGCGCTGCAGTCAAGGACTGTGCGACTGGTCCCGGCGGAGGTTCGAGTCCTCCGTGTGTGTGTGTGTGTGTGTGTGTGTGTGTGTGTGTGTGTGTGTGTGTGTGTGTGTGTGTGTGTGTGTCCTTAGGATAATTTAGGTTAGGTAGTGTGTAAGTTTAGGGACTGATGGCCTTAGCAGTCCCGTGAGATTTCACACAAATTGAGCATTTCTTTTTGTCCCTGATTTGTTTGACTGATGGAGCTGCTAAGTGTTATACAACCTATTTCACTCTCCTCGTGAGTTCAACTCAATTTCTAAACTGAAGGAAACTTCACGGCATTCGCTTCAGAACTGCTACAAAGTCGTCGGGCAATAGACCGCGCCGCTCGAACTGTCAACACAACTGGCACTGCTTAGAGTATCCTACGACTTCCACATCGCTGGCAACGGGTTATACGCAATGCTGGTGACTACTTTGAAGGTCAAAAAAACCTTTGAAAAACGTATCTATTTTGTACGATCTATAAATAGTTGCCACTATTAAAGTTCCAACCCTCATATTTAGATTAGGGGACAGCTTGGATTCTCACTGATGTATGTTGCTGTACATTTGGTCATGTGTCAGTATTTCTCATTCTATGATATTGCAACACAGTGCAAGATGTTTCTTACTTGTATGGTAAAGATTAATAATCGTTTCAATCCGTATGAGCGTAATATTTAGGTAATTACGGGAAAAGTTAAAATTTTCTTGGTTTTAGCTAATTCAGAGAGATGTGTCAGGGTTATTCCACTTTCATTAAATCAGCACTGTCATTTTTAGTATGATTAGGGTGATTCTAAAAATACTTCACAACTTCACTTACATACAGAACCTTATTTAGAGGACTTACACATGTGGGCAAGGTGACATCTTGTAGCAAAAGTTTCATTTACTTGCTGTTGTAGTATCATATTCCCCCATTAGAAACAATGTAAGGTCGAAAATCAGAATGGTTGATTTGACAAGAATATGCTGAATAGCGTGGCAAGAAACTGACTTGCGATGGTATGCTTGTTGAACCACTAATGCCGGCCACATTCAGCCAAAGCGGATGAAACTCAGTATTTGGCTACACGATGACACTTCTATTACCCGTGTAATCCTTCTTTATGAAATTCTGTGTGTAAATAAAATTGTAAAGATCTTTTAGAATCGCCCTATGGTAGAGATGGTTCCTGTTTCGTTACACAATGAATGAACCTTTGTGAAGAAACGGGAATTCCAATAGGAGGCACTAGTGGTGGAAGACAGGAGTATCACAATCAAGATGACTGTATATTCTTGGTGTTTTTAATCTGGTCCCTACAGGCTATGCCCGTGAGGGGAAAACCATTACAGCAGAATACTACCGAACTCTGACCAGGTTGTAGTGAGCTGTCAAACTGAAGCGTCGACGAAAGCCGTCCGAGAGGGTGTTTTTGCTTCACAATGCCCCAGCTCGATCTGCACAGGGCACTCATGCTGCTTATTTGGGGTGTATTTTGCTTCTGATGCGACACACAGTGACTCCTCCTCCTTTCCTCACATGAAGAAACCACAGAGTGACAGGCCTTTGCGTAATGCCGACAAGATAGTTTTCGAGGGCGAACGTATCCTGAACAAATGAAATGAAGATTTCTACAAGCAAGGGCTGTGCCAAGTCAATAATTGTAGAGAAAAATGTGTCACATCGAAGAGTGAACTTGAAGGAGACGAACTAACATTGTCAAAAAAGTTCGGGGTTGCAATTCCATGTTCGCGAGGTGATAAAACCGGCCGCGCTGGTCGAGCGGTTCTAGGCGCTTCAGTCCGGAACGACGCGGCTGCTACGGTCGCAGGCTCGAATCCTGCCTCGGGCATGAATGTATGTGATGTCCTTAGGTTAGTTAGGTTTAAGTAGTTCTAAGTTTAGGGGACTGATGACCTCAGATGTTAAGTCCCATAGTGCTCACAGCCATTTGAACCATTTTTTCGAGGTGGTAAAGCAAATAAAAACGTACTCATAGGTGACAAGAGTCACGGAATAGCTACGTTCACATGGTATCAGATACACAAAATATAAAAGGGGACTGCATTAGTGTAGCTCTCATTTGTACTCAGGCAATTCATGTGAAAATGTGTCCGACGTAATTATGGCTGCTCGTCGGGAATTAACAGATATGGTACTTGGAATGGTAGCTCGAGCTAGATGCATGGGAAATTCTATATTCCAAGATCCACAGTGCCAATAGTGTGCCAAGAATACCAAACATCAGGCATAACCTGTCACTATGGACAATGGAATGGCAGACGGCCTTCCCTTAATGACCGAGAGCAGCGGCGTTCGCGTAGAGTTGTCAGAACTAACAGGCAAGCAACACTGTGTGAAAGAACAGCAGAAATGAATGTGAGACACACTACGAAAGTGCCCATTAGGACAGTGCGGTGAAATCTTGCGTTATTGAGCTATGGGAGTAGTCAACCGACTTGACTACCTTTGCTAACAGCACGACATTGCCTGCAGCGCTTCTCCTGGGCTCATGACCGTATCGGTCGGACCTGAGACGACTGCAAAACCGTAGCCTGGCTCGATTTCAGTTGGTAAGATCTGATGGTACGGTTGGAGTATGGCACGGACCCCTCGAAGCCATGGACACAAGTTGTCAATAAGGCACTGTGCAACCTAAAGACGTGGGCTGTGTTTGCATGGAAGGAACTATGTCCCTTAACCAAACAGAACCGATGATTGACTGGAAATAGTTATGTTCGGCTACTTGGTGACCATCTGCTGTCATTCATGGACTTCATGTTCCCAAACAACTATGGACAATGTTCGGTGTTTCCGAGCCATAATTGTTCGCGATTGTTTTGAAGAACATTTTGGACATTTCGAGTGATTCAATTGGCCACACAGATGGCCTGTCATGAATCCCATCGAACATTTATGGGACATGATCGACAGCTTAGTTCGTGCACAAAATCCTGCACCGGCAAGTTTTCCGCAGCTATGAACGGCTGTAGAGGCAGAACTGCTCAATATTTCTACAAGGGACTTCCAACGATCTTTTGGGTCCATGCCAATTTGAGTTGCTGCAATACGCCAGGCAAGAGGACACGAAACTGGAAGGTATCCCACGAATTTTTCACCTCAGTGTATAGTTACAGAGATCTTTTCGAGTCTCAGACACATGTGATGGATATATGCAGATGGAAACGACGAATAAAACGTTGTTACAAGTCCGATATTCGAACCCAGGTCTCCTGCTCACTAGGCAGATGCGCTAAACACTACGCTCTTCATAACTTCATGGACGACGCTAGCACGCCTCCCTCTTCAATACAAATCCCCATTGACACCTCACATCACTTGGTATTACCCCTAAACTCGAATGGCATTGTATAGGCTCTCCAGCTATATTGGAATAGCACATCAACTTCCAGCGAGGACCCTGCCTGTGACTTGTTCGATGCTGAGGTGCTATTCCAGTACAGTTGGACTGCCTCTGCAATGCTGCCTGAGTTTAGGGTGAATACCAAGTGAGCTGAGGTGTAAATTGGGATATGGAATGAGGGAGGTGCTTGGGTCGTCTGTGCAGTTGTGCACAGCCGCTGTGACAGGTTGGCTAGCTGTTAGCGCGTCAACCTAGTGAGCAGGAAACCCGAATTCGAATCCCAGCCTTGGAAAAAATTTCGAAAGCGCTGTGACTGCCACTCGCCCACCTGTCACGCAGACGGCTACGACAGTCGGCGTCACACAGAAGCCAGTCAGTTTCTCCCGCCCTCCTGCTGAGGACGGCAGCGAGCGGCAGGCAGGCGACGCCTGCGGCTCTTACCGGAAGCGGCTGCCGGCTTCCCTCGTCATGTCCTGCACACCTGCGAGCCCGCAAGAAGCGCGTCGACACACCCCGCCACAGCCGGGCAATTACATCCACATCCGGCACAAAATTGCTTCCAAAAACCAACAGTGTCGAAGCTTGCCTACTCCTTTCCTCGCAAGAAATGCATGCTAGGGACACGGCACTGCAGAATCGTCATCGTGACGCTGTCGAATGTGCAACGCGAAACGTGACCGAGGCAGGAAATTGTCTAAGCACCTGTTTTATGCCCATCAGGCAAAGCACGAGTCACCTTCTTAAGAAAGCTCACTGATCAGGTTCGACGGCTGCAATTGGTTTATAACTGGTACAAAGCGGTTATGTTTTCAGTGAAATGGTATGTACGTCGCAGTTAGTTGCAAGGACTCAGCGCAGGAAGCTACTTCGAAGTGAACGATCGACAAAAAGGAGCTATCTTGTTTGAACGTATCGATGGTCACACAGAGAACGAAGCTGCTTATGTTTTGGGAGTGTCAACGCAAAAGTTGATAGCCCGTAACGGCACATAAAAGATTCACGTTTTGTGATGAGGCTTTTCACCCGCTCTGACTGAAAAGTAAAGGTCAGGCTGGAGATGCTTTTATGAAGTTTTGGGGTTGTTTTTCGTACATTGACATGACACAACTCACTTAGGTTACGTCAACACGAATGAAATTATTTATTTCAGCATTATTGGTGAACAAGTGTTCCCAGAGTGTTCTACACGGTCCAGTCACATTGATGTGACCACCGCCTACGTTCGACGCAATGTCCATGTACCAGCATTAGTAGTGTTCCCAGGCCCGGGTTCGATTCCCGGCGGGGTCAGGGATTTTCTCTGCCTCGTGATGACTGGGTGTTGTGTGACGTCCTTAGAATAGTTAGGTTTAAGTAGCTCTAAGTTCTAGGGGACTGATGACCATAGATGTTAAGTCCCATAGTGCTCAGAGCCATATGAACCATTAGCAGTGGTGGGTATATAAAGGCGTCCTGGGGAACGCGGAAACAGTGGAGTCGTCGTCTAAATGCAGAAACGGAGCGATTTATCTGACGTCCAAAGGGGCATGATCATCGGCTTTCGGTGCAAGGGTGAAAGCCTTGTGCCAGATTCTTCATCTCGTAGTGTCTACTGCTAACTACATCTTTCTGAATCAGTGTAGTGTATTCATCTCTTGGTCTCCATCTACCATTTTTACCCTCCATGCTGCCCTCCATTGCTAAACTGGTGATCCCTTGATGTTAGAATATGCCCTACCAAACAATCCCTTCTAGTCAAGTTGTGCCACAAATTTCTCTTCCCTCCAATTCTATTCAATACCTCATTAGTTATGTGATCTACCCATCTAATCTTCAGCATTCTTCTGTAGCACCACATCTCGAAAGCTTCTATTCTCTTACTGTCCAAACTATTTATCTTCCATGTTTCACTTTCATACGTGGTTACACTCCATACAAATACTTTCAGAAACGACTTCCTGACACTAAAATCTATACTTGATGATAAAAATTTCTCTTCTTCAGAACCGCTTTCCTTGCCATTGCCAGCCTACATTTTACATCCTTTCTACTTCGACCACCATCAGTTATTTTGTTCCGCAAATAGCAAAACTCATTTACTACTTTAAGCGTCTCATTTCCTATAATACCCGCAGCATCACCCGATTTAATTAGACCATATTCCATTGTCCTCGTTTTGCTTTTGCTGATGTTCAGTTTATATTCTTCTTTCAAGACACTGTCCATTCCATTCAGCTGCTCTTCATCTACATCTACATCTACATGACTACTCAGCAATTCACATTTAAGTGCTTAGCAGAGGGTTCATCGAACCACAATCATACTATCTCTCTACTATTCGACTCCCTAACAGCGCGGGGGAAAAACGAACACCTAAACCTTTCTGTTCAAGCTCTGATTTCTCTTATTTTATTTTGATGATCATTCCTACCTATGTAGGTTGGGCTCAACAAAATATTTTCGCATTAGGAAGAGAAAGTTGGTGACTGAAATTTCGTAAACAGATCTCGCCGCGACGAAAAACGTCCTTGCTGTAATGACTTCCATCCCAATTCGCGTATCATATCTGCAACACTCTCTCCCCTATTACGTCATAATACAAAACGAGCTGCCCTTTTTTTGCACCCTTCCAGGTCCTTTGCTGTCTCTGACAGAATTACAATGTCATCGGCGAACCTCAAGTTCTTTTTTCTTCTCCATGGATTTTAATTCCTACTCCGAATTTGTTTTTGTTTCCTTTACTGCTTGCTCAATATACAGACTGAATAACATCGGAGATAGACTACAACCGTGTCTCACTCCCTTCGCAACCACTGCTTTCCGTTCATGTCCCTCGACTCATAACTGCCATCTGGTTTCTGTACAAATTGTAAATAGCCTTTCGCTCCCTGTATTTTACCCCTGCTACCTTCAGAATTTGAAAGAGTATTCCAGTCACTGATACATACGGAACATTATGTCATATGTGATACACAACCTGTAGACAGGCTATCACTGACGCAAATTGGCTTCCTGTCGACGCCACCATTCTCGAAGGTAACCATCAGCACTTAGGGATGATAACCATAACTTTATACTGTTTCCTTTCCAACAGTATGTACATTATCCATATCTAATTTATACTGATATTTCATGAGATTAATTAAACTGGGTCCATCTATAGGTTGGACATGAATGGATTTAGGGTATAAAGGTTGTTCAGTTATATGTTAATCGTTCATCTACATTGTGAACGTGAAGTGTTTTGACATAATTTCTTGCATTCGGTCCACTGTACGCTGGGACCTCCGCCTCGGCGTAGCACTGACCCTAGACCGACAGGCGGCACTCAACGCGGAGTCACAGTGTCTTGGACGCCCCTGGCCGAGGCGACGCCCCGGGTAACCTGAGTCTCGTCGCGGCGCTGTTTACAGATGACAATGCGTGGCGCGGCGCGGCGCCTGTATCCAGTGCTCGAAACAGCCAGCGCCGCCAGCGGCCACGTTTTGTGTCGGGGCGTGAATCGCCAGACGCCCGCCGCGCCGGCCAGCCGACGACCTAATCCCGCCGCTGGCGACTCTATATTTAACCCTTCTCGCCTTACACTGTTTTGACTCTGCGCCACGCTCTCCCGCTCTCAATGGGCCAGTAACGGGAGACTTGTACAAACAGCTGCGAGGCGCCCTCTGCCGCTGCCGCGCCGCGCCGCTGCTTCTGTCAGCCCCTGCGAATATGCAACACCAGCAGCAGATCCTACACCGGTGATCGATCTGAGGGGTATTTCCTGCTTTTGAATATGTTTGGTACTGGCTGACAGAGAAACTGAATATTGCAACTTGATGAAAGTACCTCTCCTGTTTGATGTGAATCTTAAGGGAGGATGTAACGGAAAATGTAAACATTTATTTAAAAAATCATTACAGCCGTATTTTGTAACGTACAAATATAATATGTTGCATGTGTAAAGCAAAAGAGCTGTGTTTGAACAGAACGATATACACTACTGGCCATTAAAATTGATGCAACAAGAAGAAATGCGGATTATGGACGGGTATTCATTGGACAAATATATTATACTAGAACTGACGTGTGATTACATATTCACGCAATTTGGGTGCATAGATCCTGAGAAATCAGTATCCAGAACAACCACTTCTGGCCGTAATAACGGCCTTGATACGCCTGGGCATTGAGACAAACAGAGCTTGAATGACGTGTACAGGTACAGCTGCCCATGCAGCTTCAACACGATACCACAGTTCATCAAGATTAGTGACTGGCGTATTGTGACAAGCCAGTTGCTCGGCCACCATTATCTAGACGTTTTCAGTTGGTGAGAGATCTGAATAATGTGCTGGTCAGGGCAGCAGTCGAACATTTTCTGTATCCATAAAGGCCCGTACAGGACCTGCAACATGCGGTAGTGCATTATCCTGCTGAAATATAGGGTTTCGCAGGGATCGAATTAAGGGTAGAGCCACGGGTTGTAACACATCTGAAATGTAACGTCCATTGTTCAAAGTGCCGTCAATGCGAACAAGACGTGAGCGAGACGTGTAACCAATGGCACCCCATACCATCACGCCGGGTGATACGCCAGTATGTCGATGACGAATACACGCTTCAACGTACGTTCCCCGCGATGTCGCCAAACACGGACGCGATCATCATGATGCTGTAAACAGAACATGGATTCATCCGAAAAAATGACGTTTTGCTATTCGTGCACCCAGGTTCGTCGTTGAGTACACCATCGCAGGCACTCTTGTCTGATGCAGCGTCAAGGGTAACCGCAGCTATGGTCTCCGAGCTGGTAGTCCATACTACTGCAAACATCGAACTGTTCGTGCAGATGGCTGTTGTCTTGCAAACTTCCGCATCTGTTGACTCAGGGATCGAGACGTGGCTGCATAATCCGTTAAAGCCATGCGGATAAGATGCCTGTCATCTCGACTGCTAGTGATACGAGGCCGTTGGGATCCAGCACTGCGTTCCGTATTACCCTCCTTCACCCACCGATTTCATATTCCCCTAACAGTCATTGTATCTCGACCAACGGGAGCAGTAATGTCGCGATACGATAAACCGCAATCGCGATAGGCTACAATCTGACTTTTATCAAAGTCGGAAACGTGATATTACGCATTTGTCCTCCTTATAGGGGGCATCACAAGAACGTTTCACCAGGCAACGCCGGTCAACTGCTGTTTGTGTATGAGAAATCGATTGGAAACTTTCCTCATGTCAGCACGTTGTAGGTGTCACCACCGGCGCCAAACTTGTGTGAATGCTCTGAAAAGCTAATCATCTGCATATCACAGCATCATCTTCCTGCCGGTTAAATTTCGTGTCTGTAGCATGTCACCTTCGTGGTGTAGCAATTTTAATGGCCAGTAGTGTAATAAAATATGCAGGATTAATATTTTGCCAGGTATTAGAATTGTTAACTTATTTATTGTCTTTCTTATATAAAACCATTACTCAACTTCTTGTCATGCAATTAATCTGAAAATTTTAATGTAGTAGCGAAAAGAGGTTGTAAGACCACTAAACTACAGTCAATAATTTATTGTACAAATTTTATCATTAACAAAGTTTTTAATTTTGCAGATCAAAATTAACTTCTTTTCTGCGTATAATCATGTAAAAATCAGAATGTAATTGCAGGATCTCCTATTTTTTAGTTCCAGGGAGACAGCAATACGTTGTGAACAGCTCCTGAAAATTTCATAGCATTATCGCAAATAATTTTCGAGAAAAGCCTTCTAATAACAAAAAATGTAAAGCAGAGAAAATGAGGTTCAAAGATTTTCTTCTCATACTTCTACATGTAATAAACTTACCTCAATTTTCAGATCTTCCATACTGATACTCCTCATCCTCCAGGTTCCTCTTCGCTCCTCTTCGAATCTGCCTGTCCTGTATTTGCAGGTAAAACACTCATCTGTTAACTTTCTTGACCCTGCTCTCGTCGGTGGTGTATAACTCTGTTTCGTAAACACACCAGGATCCATACCAGCTCTATTCAGAACTTCAAAAATGGTTCAAATGGCTCTGAGCACTATGGGACTTAACGTCTGAGGTTATCAGTCCCCTAGAACTTAGAACTACTTAAACCTAACTAATCTAAGGACATCACACACATCCATGCCCGAGGCAGGATTTGAACCTGCGACCGTAGCGGTCGCGCGGTTCCAGACTGTAGCGCCTTGAACCACTCGGCCACGCCGGCCGGCTCTTCAGAACTTCAATTGTGCCATTATTTCCTTTAATGTAACAAAACTACATCATAAACACCTATTGTGAGTACTTCGAGTCTATAGAAAGTCTTTTTCAGCATCTAATCCAAATTAAATTATTGAGGCTTTCATTTAGATTTTGTGTCTTTTCGTCAAGACACCTCAAAAAATCATGGTTTGCAAGAATCCTGCATGTGAGCTTAATTGGTTCTGGTAATGAGTGTTTATGTGAATAAGTCTCATTTCTGTTGTTGAACTTACACGAAGCGTCTTTTGGACACAGACTGCGCATTGGTGTTTGGTCAGTAGATAGTCAGTCGAAAAAAAATTGAAACTTCCTGGCAGATAAACTGTGTGTCCGACCGAGACTCGAACTCGGGAACTTTGCCTTTCGCGGGCAAGTGCTCTACCACCTGAGCTACCGAAGCACGACTCACGTCCGGTACTCACAGCTTCACTTCTGCCAGAACCTCGTCTCCTACCTTCCAAACTTTACAGAAGCTCTTCTGCGAATCTTGCAGAACTAGCACTCCTGAAAGAAAGGATGTTTGGAAGGTAGGAGACGAGGTACTGGCAGAAGTAAAGCTGTGAGTACCGGGCGTGAGTCGTGCTTCGGTAGCTCAGTTGGTAGACCACTTGCCCGCGAAAGGCAAAGTTCCCGAGTTCGAGTCTCGGTCGGGCACACAGTTTTAATCTTCCAGGAAGTTTCATATCAGCGTACACTCCGCTGCAGAGTGAAAAACTCATTCCGAAAAAAAAATTGCTTACACAGCACGCCTCATTGCCTCTAAATTATATGTATTTTTCCTGATAGCTCTCCCATAAAATAAATTAAGAAAATCTGTTTCTTTCAGAGTAATCCTGTCTTTTCCTCCTAGTGGTTTTCCATCCTCAAGTACTTCGCCTTTCTTGTCTTTCAGCAAGAGACAAAGCCTACCACCAATCCTCTGAAAGAAGAGGAGACGCCATCACAAAGGTATTTAGATATCTAACATCATACTGGTCTTCAGATATGGAGAATATCCTCACAACTGCAGCAGCCTCCATGCGCCCAATTGAGCTACTATAATTTTCAGAGCTTGCTACTGCATGCATTTCTTGCCACAGTTTCTCACTGTCTTCACTGTTGGACATTTTCTTTGTTGCATGCTGGTGGCAGTATTTAGACATAATTTCTACATCTAAAACTTTAGCTGAGTCAATACCAATAACAAATGCAATTCTTTACAGAAGTGTGTGACCCCTTTTTATCCAGGTTCCATCTACAGATACACACAGTTCAGTAATATTTGTAGAAAATTCACTGTCATTAATATATACTCCAGGACTATTTTTTAAAATTAAAATTATTTTCACCAATTCCTCAACTGCTTTGTTCATAGAAACTTTGGCAGTATCGCATACAGCATCAGACATTTCTTTATTTATTTTTTTCAAATCTCGCACAAGGTGGAGGCATGTTCAGAAAACTACACGATAAATTACCTCCTTCCCTGCCCTGTCAAAGGCTTCTGAGAGCAGATGCTAACCTAAAATTGCTTTCATAGGTACAGTGTCCGTTTCTTTGGAGGAGAAAAATGAAAATTCATAGCCACAAGAATTACAAATTAATTTAAAATCACAGTCTATTCCAAATCATCTTTCTTCAACAACAATAATCAATTCCGCATTTTTACAGCTAACACATGAACATGAAACCTTTATAGCCTAGCAGAGAAGCTCTAAATCAATAAGTTTGAATCCAGTGGAATCCGTATCAACATCATTCACGCACCTGTACAATAACCCTGTCCCAAGTTTCGATGCTGAAGCTGAGAGCTTATGTTCATCATTTCGAGCTACTTCCTCTTTTTTGTTGGTAAACCGATGTACATGAAACCTCGGTTTCCTAAACACAGTTTTTCCATCACCCATTAAGCATAAACCTCGACTTCCATGTAAAGATTTGCGAATTCAACCTTCCACCTCGTAATGTGTGTTAGTATAGTCAAAACGTAAATAAACTACATGCAAGAAAGCTTTCAGGCAAAGATATAGATGCCAGCCACAGATATAGATATCAGCCATTAGTATCGAAAGAAAATAGCCTTCACACTGGCGAAAATTACGCTGCAGAAAGCGGTTTCCAAATGTCGAAAAAGGTGGGCGTGGCCGCCAGTGCAGAGTTAATCAGATTAACAATTTAAAAGCGTTTTTAAAGCTGTTATCACGATAAAATTCACACACAACTGTAGATCAAGAAAATAATATTTTTGAAAAATAGATTTTTATACCAAAATCCATTACATCCCCCCTTAATAAATTTTACGCCCTCACTACCGTCAATGCCATTCTAATCCCGGATCCAGTTCTAAAGAAGTAAAAGACAACACACACACACACACACACACACACACACACACACACACACACACACACACACACACACACGTGAGGGGGCAGAGAGAATCTCAGTAGAGAGAGAAAGGCAGGCAACAAGGAAAATGGAGAATAAGAGTAAGAGAGGAAAATGATATAACAGAGAGCGAAAGGTAAACAAAAAATAAAGAGTCTGAGACAGTAAAGATAGAAATGAGCATATGGCATCTTTGACTGGGAGGCCCCTATTCAGGGAAGTTCGCTCTCCAAGTGTAAGTCTTATTTCACTCGACGCCACATTGGGCGACTTGCGCGCCTCTGATGAGGATGAAATGGTGATGAGGACAACACAACACCAAGCCCACGAGCGGGGGAAATCTCCAACCCGGCCGGGAATCGAACCTGGGCGAGCACGTTACCACCCAGCTAAGCAGGTGGACAGTAACTATAGAGAATGCAAGAAACGAAGAGACGAAAGGAATGAAACTGAGAATGTGACGAAGATAAAGACCAAGGGAGAGTGAAAGACAGTGAGAGAGAAAACAAAATAAGTATAAGGAAAGAAAAAGGACAAGTGGTTAGAGTGAAGCAGGGAAGAAGGAAGGGATGAAAGAAGAAATAAAGATAGGACAATAGAGGGAAGGAGTGAAAAGCCAATAAACTTAAGGAGAGCGAGAAACAAGCAAAGAGAAAGTGAGAATGGAAAAGAGAAAGTGACAGTTATAAACAAATCTAATACGTTAACTAGAAATCAAGATGTAGATAGAATGCTCTTAAATTCCAATATATGTATGGCAATACGAACAGAACTTTAGAAACAAGATGAAGAGAGAAACTAAAGTTAAAACTATGGTAGTCCATCTAATTCTCTACATAGTGAGACCAGGACCACTCCAAACGACAGAGAAATGTAATTCAGGCGTCTGAGATGAGTTTCCTAAGAGCTGTGAAAGGATGCGCAGGATTAGATAAGATGAAAAGGAAGATCTTAGAAATGAGTTCAAAGTTGAGCGAGTAAATCGTATAATAGATGAATATCGATAATGATAATTAATAAAACCAACCGGTAACAATGTGAGAGCAGTGATTACTACTGCACTCTATTAAATATGCACCCCAATACGAAAAGAAGTCTAGCAAGACCCAAGAAAAGATGACATTCATAAAGCTGGCCCACAATGACGATACAGGCGTCACACCTAAACCCTGAAATAGAAGACGATGGTAATTACTGAAGCAGGCAACTGCGAACAAATGAAAAAAAATGCTTATCATTTTTTGATTGGGATTAAATGAACGTATATAAGACCGAAATGGAAGAAATGAAAGTGAAATGTCCAGAAAAACAAATTCCTGTTAAGAAGGGGGACGAGCCAAGGTTGCAGATTGTCAGTACCAGATTTCAAAGGAAAAATTAGGTGACAGGTAGCAGGTCACAAGTTTTTTCAAGCCCAGTGCGTATCTCAGCCAGGTGATAGAGGATGTAGGATCATTGTGCAAGGATATTACGTACACAACAGGATCATGTTGTGATAATGGATGGAGCAGGAAACAGTATTGATAGGGATCAAGGTGTGTGTGAGGTGGTAAAAATAGCATCTGCAAAGAATCATACAAAAGTTAGCTTGGTTTCTGTTTTCATGCAGCTCAGAAACGGGCGATTCGGGCAATAAGTGGTGTTAGTTCACGAACCTCTGGGTATTTTGACATTGACCTCTCAATACGTATATTCCTTATTGTCGTTTCTTGTTACCAATATTAGTTTACTCCCAAGAATAAGCAACTTTCACTCGGTTAATACTCGGCAGAAATCAAAGCTGCATTTGGATCGGACTTCCTTAACTCTTGTGTAAAAAGGTGTGCAGTTTACTGCTCCATCCATTTTCAACAAGCTGCCACTCGAATTCAAAAATCTTAGCAGTAATCCACGCGCTTTCAAATCGAAACTGAAGAGTTTCCTCATGGACCACTTCTATTCTGTCTAGGAGTTCCTTGAAAAATTAAGCTTATTTTTGTTGTACTGCTGATAGCGTTTACTTAGACTTATGGACTGTTTTTGTCGATGTTCATGAACATTTATTTTTAACTGTTATTTCGTTTATGTAGGCGAAAGGTGGACATCCCACATATTAATGGCGACTAACAGGTGTCCAGATATTTTTTATCAGATAGTTACAATAATGGCGCATCTTTTTCGACATGCACGAGTAGTTTGATTCTGGAGAAGGCAGTAGATTAGAGAAATAGGACAGGTAGCGAAGACTAGAACATGAAAAGTGGATTATAGATGGCAGTGCTTGTAGTAATAATCTAGAGAATAAAATATAAGAATAAGGTACAAAAAACATGGACGACAGTACATCACCCAAAATAAAACTGGCCCTACTGTATTTAGTAAACCATAGTCGGAACTTTCGTGCACAGAAAACATATCGTGGTTTCCTACTTTACGGGTATTGTCTAGCGCCGTTAGAAATACTGCAAGAAGCTGTCTAAATAAAGCAATGAAACTGGCAAAATAATCTGCAGTTTCCGTTGCACAGAGCTTTCTGGGCTAAAAAAACAAGCATTTTCTACCTTTATGTCACCTCTTATGTGACAATCATTCGGGATGTTTATCGAAATAACAAAATATAGTTATTAGCGAGTAAATTCAGTAGGATAATTCTGCACCACCCCAGGAAATAAACTGCTACATAGCTGCCAAACTTATTCTACAATGTTTCGAATTCTCCATTAATTAGACTTGCCTAGAAAACGTTCATTAGCCGAAGTGTTTCTTAAGCTACCTGGCAATGGGAATGCTTGCACTTCTGAAACGCGATGGCATTAATACTGGGATCTGAATTACCACTTGTATAGTCAAATGGATTTTATTTGCATTCTTGTAAACGTGATTTGGATCGAAAGCACAGCTACGAGTAATATGCTGCTATATCGACTGCAGCTAGGTTTCCAATAAAGAGTGTGTGTGTGTGTGGGGGGGGGGGGGGGGGGGGGGGTAATTATGCGGCCCTCATCTTCAGTACCTGTAGTAGCTATTTTCGTTGTTAGGATTTCGTTACCTAAATCGGTAAAAGTGGAACCCTAATAGTCTCACTTTCTTGACCGTCTGTCTGTCTACCCAGCCCTCAAAACCCGTTTTGCTAGTTCGTGACGATCTGGGGTACTTTGTCTTGCTAAAAGTGTTATGCTATCTCGATAAGTACAGTTCATACTAATTAGCGTTACTTCTTTCATTTATAGCTTTTATTTACGTGTTGTGTTTAACACACTAATCAGCATTAATATAGTCATACACATGATTGAAAACAATCTGAGAAAATTCGGATAGTTCGTCAATTTCACACCTGTGTATAGTAGGTTGGTAGCACTTCGTCGCCTTGCCTGTTATGCTGTGTAGCAGACTTTAAAGCTGTGCGGATCAGCATAACGAAAAGGCGAGGGGTCTCGCTCGTTTTGTCCACGATTGTACATTGTTTGGGCGTGTCATCTCCCCCCCCCCCCCCCCATTCTTCATGGTCGTATACTCTCCACTGATAGTGCTACCACGTGCCGTCTGTGAGTCACATGGATTTAGGTCGAGAGATCTGGAAGACGACACATTTTGAAATTTCTTAGAGATGATGCTGTCCTACCGAAGTTTTCTCGAAACAAATCTTTCATCTGCCAGGCGACCTGTGATGTCGCCCCATCTTGCATGAAAACAGTGGTGTGGACACGGCTGCCTTCTTGCAAAGACAGAATCATGTGTTGTACAAGGAGTTTCTTATAACGTGCAGATGTTACTGCACACCTAACAGGCCCATGAGGAGTCACCTCCTAGAAGAAAAACGGGCCGAGAATGAAGGAGCGTGTGAAACCATACAACATAGTCACGTAAGCCGAGTGCAGTGGATTTTATCTCACAATATGTGGCAGTGTAGAAAACCATATGTGACAGAGCTTTGCATTCACGGCACCGTGGAGGGTAAACCGTTCCTCGACCGTCCAAACAATATTCCCCAGTCACATGATTTCTATCTCCATGCGTGCCAAAAAATGAAGAACGAAGTCGGGGTGTTGTATCCATCTTGGGGCTTCATTTGATGCACATTCTGAATCTTGAAGAATACCAGTGTTAAACGGACCGCAGAATCTTTTGAACTGTAGATTAGGGAAGATAATTCCCGTGACACCAAGAGACAAATAGAATGCTGACGACAAAACAGGAAGAGTTCACATTCTGACTGCTTGGAGTGCTTTATTTTCTCCTGATGGCAACAAATCGAAATATTGTTTTTTCAGCATACACCGCGATCGCAGTTGTTAATGGACATACCTACGATTTTCAGCCTCCTGCAATGTATACAGCCCGTAGTGCATCACACGGAACACCGTGGGTTTAATTATAACCACCCTGAACTTTGTTTACAGACCCGTTATTGGTTGAAGTAACTAGTCGACGATGTGTAGCAAACTTGCTCCACCCAGCGAATGTACTGTACTAGCTACAGCGCTTCTTAAATACTTCCCAGCACTGTAGAAGAGTTGCAGCTTTTACATTAGTTTATGGTGGAAAGCACTTCAGTACATTTATACTTTTACTTTACAGTCCGAACTACGCATCGGAAACATTGTGCTTCATAAACCTTTCACTCCACTGTTCCAGTGTTGTAGCTGTTATATTATTTCCTGAGATATTAGTTTCTGGCGAGAAGAACTTTGATACATACATAAATTCGTTGAAAGTCCGCACTATGCATCGGAAACAGCCTATTCTTCCTGCTACAAAAGGGCCATTTTCACTCTCACCACAACAACAACAACATCCTCTGCTACTGATTTTACGTTGTTACTGAAATAATATTAAGCTCTCAAAAAATTATAACTTCTTAAACCTTTGCACATGACAATCAGTTTAGACTTTATTTGAAGGAGGAAAAAAACATATTGCTGCTGCCGAGGTGGAACTATTGAAATGTCTTTCAACAACAATCGAGATCAAGTGCAGTGAAATAAATGTTCATTTTTAATGTTATTTCACAATCTCCGCTACACGACGTCAATATTTTCGTACTGTTCAAATGGTTCAAATGGCTTTAAGCACAATACGTTTATTATTTAAGTACATTTGTTGTATTAACACTTAAACATTACGTGTTTTCATTATCCCAAAACAAGAAAGAACTCAGCATACTGTACGTACAAAACAGTACTGATGTATTACAACGGCTGCTCGTTATGGCGACCACCAACGTTGTTATAGACATTGTACCTACGAAGAATTTTATGGTGTACAATTTCCATCCCACCAGGTCTCTCATTTTTGTAGTCAGAGCTCGTGCCAGCAAATCATCTGTCTATACAGGAATCTCGAAGCAAGGCAGACGTTAAGTGACATGTGACCGCCTGAGTTAATACATGTCATCCTGTTTACCCTATTGTATACCAGGACCAGCAAGTGTGAGACTTATCTTTCCCTCAGCAGGCGTGGAAACGTTTCACATCTGAACTGTAAACCGTCGTAGAACGGAAATAGTACATTACCCAACATGGATTTCTAATCGAAGTATTATATACTCACTCTCCTCTTCAAGTTCTAGGAGTTTGTAACGGGAATGTCCGAACACTGTGTATACTGTGATGAGCCAAAACATTATTACCATTAGCTTGTTCGCCCGTCTTTGGAATGAAAAGCATCCGGGATCGGACAGTTTGTTTCTTGGTTTGTGGAGGTATGTGGCATTAGACGTCTACGCACAGGCCACGTAATCCGCGTAAATAATGCGTCGCTGATTCGCGTACGCAGTGATGGTGCCCGATAGCGATCCAGATGGATTCTATCAGATTCACAGCAGCCGAATTTGGTGTGCAAAACAACGTGATATCACTGTCATGCTCTTCAAACCACTGTAATATGTTTCTCGCTTCGAGACACGGACGATTATACTGCTGAAAGATGACGTCGTCGTCGTCGTCAGGGAAGACGTTAAGCATGAAAGGATGCTGGTGGTCCACATGTGAAATGATCGATTACTACCAAAGGTCCCATGCAAGCGTAGGAGAATGTCTCCAATTGCATAGTGCTGCTTCCACCAGCCGACGTTCGTCGCCCGCTGCAAGCTTCGAGCCGCCCCCCCTTCACTTCGATGACGGCGTTTGTGGAGACAGAAATCGACCTAGTAAGGCAGAAACGTGATTTACCTGAAGAGCCGACACGTTTCCATTGATCGGCGGTCGAATCCCGATCGTCCTGTCGCCACTGCAATAGTAATTGACGATGTCGTTGGGTCAACATGTAGAGGGTGATCTGCTGCTGAGCTCCATTTTCAACTATGTACCATGTAAGGAGTGCTTTGAAACAATTGCGCATTAACCAGCATTATGCTCTTTCGGCAGAGATGCCACCGATCACCATTTATTCCACATTACAGAGCAGACAAGCCTCCGAACCCCCGAGTTCTGTGCAGAGACGTGGACGTCCAACCATTTAGCGCCTAGTTATAGTTTCATCCTACCTCGTTCCGTAGATGTTCACGATAGTAGCGCGTGAATATTCGACCAGCTTCGTCGTATATAATCCGTCCTTTGTAAAAATCGCTTATGTCAGTGGATATCCTAACTTGCAGCCCATAGCTTCGCTAGGGTGATATGCTGTCCTTGTCTGCTCCTCTTACACACTTTTGTTACCGCGTCACGTGCCCACACCTCCACCAGGCGCCATCGAACGTAGCGCTGGGCAGTGGTGATAATGTTTTGGCTAATCAGTGTGTGTTTTGCATTGGAGATAATGCATGGTATGTTTTCAGTGACAATGAAACAGTTACCCAACGTTTCACATAGATGCAGTTGCAACCGTCCTCACTCACACAGGCGAACTGATGATACTACAGTGTTTATTCAACTACGCATTTACTTTGGTAGGTATTCATATAACATAAATATGCACTAAAAAGGATAAACAGATTACACAAAAACTGCAAAGCAGTAGCGGAAAAAATAATATGTTGTTGTGGTCTTCAGTCTTGAGACTGGTTTGATGCAGCTCTACATGCTACTCTATCCTGTGCAAGCTCCATCATCTCCCAGTACCTACTGCAACCCACATCCTTCTGAATCTGCTTAGTGTATTCATCTCTTGTTCTCCCTCAGATTTTTGCCCTCCACGCTACCCTCCAATGCTAAATTTGTGATCCCTTGATGCCTCAGAACATGTCCTACCAATCGATTCTTTCTTCTAGTTAACTTGTGCCACAAACGTCTCTTCTCCCAAATCCTATTCAATACCTCCTCATTAGTTACGTGATCCACCCACCTAATCTTCAACATTCTTCTGTAGCACCACATTTCGAAACCTTCTATTCTCTTCTTGTCCAAACTATTTATTGTCCATGTTTCACTTCCATACATGGTTACTCTCCATACAAATACTTTCAGAAATGGCTTCTTGACAAATCTATACTCGATGTTAACAAATTTCTCTTCTTCAGAAACGCTTTCCTTGCCATTGCCAGTCTACATTTTATATCCTCTCTACGTCGACCATCATCAGTTATTTTGCTCCCCAAATAGCAAAACTCCTTTACTACTTTAAGTGTCATTTCCTAATCTAATTCCCTCAGCATCACCCGACTTAGACTACATTCCATTATCCTCGTTTTGCTTTTGTTGATGTTCATCTTATATCCTCCTTTCAAGACACTGTCCATTCCATTCAACTGCTCTTCCAAGTCCTTTGCTGTCTGACAGAATTACAATGTCATCGGCGAACGTCGAGGTTTTAATTTCTTCTTCCTGGATTTTAATACCTACTCCGAATTTTTCTTTTGTTTCCTTTACTGCTTGCTCAATATACAGATTGAATAACATCGGGGAGAGGCTACAATCCTGTCTCACTCCCTTCCCAACAAATGCTTCCCTTTCATGCCCCTCGACTCACAACTGCCATCTGGTTTCTGTAAAAATTGTAAATAGCCTTTTGCTCCCTGTATTTTATCCCAGCCACCTTTAGAATTTGAAAAAGAGTATTCCAGTCAACATTGTCAAAAGCTTTCTCTAAGTCTACAAATGCCAGAAACGTAAGTTTGCCTTTCCTTAATCTTTCTTCTAAGATAAGTCGTAAGGTAAGTATTGCCTCACGTGTTCCAACATTTCTACGGAATCCAAACTGTTCTTCCCCCATGTTGGCTGCTACCAGTTTTTCCATTCGTCTGTAAATAATTCCTGTTAGTATTTTGCAGCTGTATTATATTCTTCTTGAAGTCTGAGGGTATTTCGCCTGTCTCATACATCTTGCTCACCAGATGGTAGAATTTTGTCAGGACTGTCTCTCCCAAGGCGGTCAGTAGTTCTAATGGAATGTTGTCTACTCCCGGGCCTTATCTCGACTCAGGTCTTTCAGTGCTCTGTCAAACTCCTCACGTAGTATCGTATCTCCCATTTCATCTTCTTCTACATCGTCTTCCATTTCCATAATATTGTCCTCAAGTACATCGCCGTTGTATCGACCCTCTATATACTCGTTCCACCTTTCTGCTTTCACCTCTTTGCTTAGAACTGGGCTTCCATCTGAGCTCTTGATATTCATACAGGTGGCTCTCTTTTCTCCAAAGGTCTCTTTAATTTTCCCCTAGTGATATAAGCCTCCACATCCTTACATTTGTCCTCTAACCATGCCTGCTTAGCCATTTTGCACTTCCTGTCAATCTCATTTTTGAGACGTTTGTATTCCTGCCAGGACTGAGCTACCCAAGCACGACTCACGCCCCCTCCTCATAGCCTTACTTCTGCCAGTACCTCTTCTCCCACCTTCCAAACTTTACAGAAGCTCTCCTGGGTAGCTCAGATGGTAGATCACTTTCCTGCGGAAGGCAAGTTTCATATCAGCGCACACTCCGCTGCAGAGTGAAAATCTCATTCTGGAAAATGATATTTATTAAATGTGAAGAAATACTCAATGTAAATGATTCTTTTTTTTTCAAATTTCCAGCACAGCTAGACGTTTGGAATTAGTACAGCTCCTTTAAAACAATAAGTCCTGTCACAGCGCCTCTGAGTGATACCTACGTAGAGTGCAGACCTGGTCTGCGACACCTAAAGAGCCTGAGTCTCGGAGACGATGGACCAACTCTGCAGCTTATAGTCTCGGTGGTAACTGGAGAATGCACACGACTCGGCATTCTGAAGAGTAATGTCCGCCGTAGCTCAGTGTTCCGCTATTTAACGAGGCATCGACCTATCGCTGTCCACACACACGTAATTCCCATGGCTGGCACCTGTGGGACGAAGTAGATCTCGGTATAGTTCGTACTGCCAATCCATGTTGTTGCTGCGTTACGAGTGTTTCGATCTCGGCTTATCGATTTTAGTGTGGTACTCTCTGGAATCATGATTACTGTCACCACGTGACATAAATGACCATAATTTTTAATTGCATTAACGTAGAATTTTAAATTTTTTACACTGCCAAGGCAACATAGACACTATGTGAGATAAATTTCAACATGATACGACTACCAGTTATTGAGAAGCCGGAGTCTTGACAGGCAGACAGACACTCTGATAACAAACGGCCAAAACATATTTTTGTCATGTAATGTAATTACAAATTATCTATTTTCACATTATTTCCCTTACTTCTGCTACGAAACCTCGGTTATTGGTTAATTTTATGATTCATGGTCAATGGAAATTATCCTACAGATTTTGATAAGTGAATTAGTCAGTATCAAAACTTGTGATATAAAAGGCCCTACCTTTCAATTGCATGGATCTAAGAGCTTAAATGATTTACACCGCCAAGGAACTGTGGCGGTACCATATGTATCATAAATTTCAACTTGATACCTCTACACGTTCCTGAGAAAAAGGATCCTCAACAGTCGGATGGACAGACGTACAGAAGGACAGACGAGCAGCTAGACAGGCAGAAAACAAAATGATCCTACAAGGTTACCGAGTTTACCAACTGAGGAACGGAATCCTAAAAAAGTAAAGTTTTTTTTGAAAAGAGGCGGTGAACGTCTCTTCACACCTGCGTCGCGTGTACCGCAGGGTGCCGGACCAAAGTTGCTGTTGCTGCGCGTTACGCAGCAAAATGTCAGAGCCGCCTCTAGCTCGGGTTCGAGTGGAAACACAAATAGCTGGAGTGGTGTGGTTCTTGTATCTCAGACTCCTTAAGCCCCAGCCCTCCTCCCTGTACGGCGTATGTTCCTTCTGAAGACCAGAGCTCAGCAAGCGGGCAGCACGATAATCTTCCAACAGCAGAGAACCCGTGGACTGCTACGCAGGCAACTACGACGCAAGAGACACTCATCCGTAGACGAGTGGTGCAGCCGCTGTCAGTTGATGCTGTACCTCAATAAACATAACTTACTGCGCGTAAGGAAGCGAGGTGATTCACTACTGTTGGAACCCTTACCAAATTCTCTTAATAGATGGAACAGGGAAGATCCAACTAAGAGAAGCTACAACTACACTCGTACATCCATTATGTATATTCAGGTACAGGGAAGACGCTTTATCTGAAAGTCGCTGAAACGACCGCTAAACCCGCTGGGCAGAACAGTTGTGGTAATAGCCAAACAAGGTTGGGGTCAGTTTCACCTTAAAATTGTTCAAAAACCGTTCAAATGGCTCTGAGCACTATGGGACTCAACTTATGAGATCATCAGTCCCCTAGGACTTAGAACTACTTAAACCTAACATCACACACACCCATGCCCGAGGCAGGTTTCGAACCTGTGACCGTAGCGGTCTCGCGGTTCCAGACTGTAGCGCCTAGAACCGCACGGCCTCTCCGGCCGGCTTAAAATTGGTTGTAAATGTGTTATTAAATTACAAAGCAGCACGTACCCGAATTTTTACAACTAGGAGTTTCAAACTTCAAATCTAAATGCAATTCTTTAACGGCTGAAGGCTTCCAAGCAAGAAATCTTAAAATCAACAAGATTAAAATGCAGTTAAAGTAGCAAATAAAACATATATATATATATATATATATATATATATATATATATATAGAAAATTTGGTCTTATGTCAAAGCAGTAGGTGGATCAAAACAAAATGTCCAGACACACTGTGACCAAAATGGTACTGAAACAGAGGATGACAGACTAAAGGCCGAAATACTAAATGTCTTCTTCCAAAGCTGTTCCACAGAGGAATACTGCACTGTAGTTCCTTCTCTAGATTATCGCACAGATGACAAAATGGTAGATATCGAAATAGACGACAGAGGGATAGAGAAACAATTAAAATCGCTCAAAAGAGGGAAGGCCGCTGGACCTGATGGGATACCAGTTCGAGTTTACACAGAGTACGCGAATGAATTTGCCCCCCTTCTTGCAGCGGTGTACCGTAGGTCTCTAGAAGAGCGTAGCGTTCCAAAGGATTGGAAAAGGGCACAGGTTATCCCCGTTTTCAAGAAGGGACGTCGAACAGATGTGCAGAACTATAGACCTATATCTCTAACGTCGATCAGTTGTAGAATTTTGGAACACGTATTATGTTCGAGTATAATGTCTTTTCTGGAGACTAGAAATCTACTCTGTAGGAATCAGCATGGGTTTCGAAAAAGACGGTCGTGTGAAACCCAGCTCGCGCTATTCGTCCACGAGACTCAGAGGACCTTAGACACGAGTTCACAGGTAGATGCCGTGTTTCTTGACTTCCGCAAGGCGTTTGACACAGTTCCCCACAGTCGTTTAATGAACAAAGTAAGAGCATATGGACTATCAGACCAATTGTGTGATTGGATTGAAGAGTTCCTAGATAACAGAACGCAGCATGTCATTCTCAATGGAGAGGTCTTCCGAAGTAATAGTGATTTCAGGTGTGCCGCAGGGGAGTGTCATAGGACCGTTGCTATTCACAATATACATAAATGACCTGGTGGATGACATCGGAAGTTCACTGAGGCTTTTTGCGGATGATGCTGTGGTGTATCGAGAGGTTGTAACAATAAAAAATTGTACTGAAATGCAGGAGGATCTGCAGCGAATTGACGCATGGTGCAGGGAATGGCAATTGAATCTCAATGTAGAGAAGTGTAATGTGCTGCGAATACATTGAAAGCTAGATCCCTTATTTAGCTACAAAATAGTTGGTCAGCAACTGGAAGCAGTTAATTCCATGAATTATTTAAAATGGAATGATCATATAAAGTTGATCGTCGGTAAAGCAGATGCCAGACAGATTCATTGGAAGAATCCTAAGAAAATGCAATCCGAAAACAATAGAAGTATGTCACAGTACGCTTGTTCGCCCACTGCTTGAATATTGCTCACCAGTGTGGGATTCGTACCAGATAGGATTGATAGAAGAGATAGAGAAGATCCAACGGAGAGCAGCGCGCTTCGTTACAGGATCATTTAGTAATTGCGAAAGCTTTACGGAGATGATAGATAAACTCCAGTGGAAGACTCTGCAGGAGAGACGCTCAGTAGCTCGGTACGGGCTTTTGTTAAAGTTTCGAGAACATACCTTCACCGAAGAGTCAAGCAGTATATTGCTCCCTCCTACGTATATCTCGCGAAGAGACCATGAGGATAAAATCAGAGAGATTAGAGCCCACACAGAATCATACCGACAATCCTTTCCACGAACAATACGAGACGAATAGAAGGGAGAACCGATAGAGGTACTCACGGTACCCTCCGCCACACACCGTCAGGTGGCTTGCGGAGCATGGATGTAGATGTAGAATTAAATTTCCAAAATTGATTTACACAATAACTTTTTTAATGTTAAAGCAATGGCTGTGATACATTATAAACATACAATTAAAGACCGGTGAGTAGGACAATAAAGGAAACGGCACTGATAAGCCTCCAGGGTGGTTAGTCTGCCCTCGTTCACTGTCGTGAGACAGGTGGTGAGCCAGATGGTGAGCCCAGTACACTTGATCCTTCGGAATCCAACCAGGGGACAGCCACGGGCCGACTGACAAAACGACTTGCTTGCCACCAATCGGTACATGAGCGTTGAATCAAAATATCATGGGCATGATTATCCACAATCAAATATGTATATGTATTAAGTTGTCAAAACTACACACCATGTTGGACAGCGACAACAGGTGAGGAAAGGACGCTACCTGAAATTACATTAGTGGCCAGGACAGGCAACCGGAACACTAACGGCCGCAAAGCAGAAAATTCCGGTGGTACACTTGAATTGTAGTCAACCCATATAGTTAACTGCAACGCATGGTGGCTAAATTTCAGTGGTAGAAACACTGGGTGTTGCTCACAGGAAAACCTCCCCAACAGCGAACCACCGAAATGAACCACACAACATGAATGGATGTGGCTTGGGTAGTTTAAAACAGTACTCAACTTTGACGTCCTGGGTCGGTGAACCACTAAGCTCGTAGCGATCGGACAGCTCCACACACGCTCCGACACTGCGAAGGGGCTGCCAGCGGACCCAGACGATTGCACCGCGCGGAGACAACTTCCCTGGTCAACAGCAACCCACCGACTCGCTGCAGACCTCCTGGCCGGAAACTATATGCACAAAACCAAAGATGGTACACGGTAGAAATATCGATACAGATCGCTGCTGCCACATGTAGAAGGAAGAAGAACCACGACGTAACCGCAACAAGGGCGGGAAACCAAACACAGATAGCCAGCGCAGTTCACGAAAACCCATAGTTGGGAGTGAGCACGGCTCAGTCGCTTGCCCGGTATTGGCAGATAAATACAGTATTGCAGTGCCTACGTTATTCGGAATTAGGACGGAATATTCCTTCGGACATGCATTCGTACGACGACGTATGGAAGTTTGGTAAGGCGGCCATTCGCAATATGCTGGAAATCCGGGTTCGAATCCCGACCCAGCACGAATTTCGATTGCCATTGTTCTGTTATACAGTTTAAAACTGCGAATACACGTTATGTATTTCATAACGGCTGTATTCACCGCAGCGCCTGTTCCTTCGGGAATGCACGCATGTGTGAAGGAAAATTGCATCGTAATTCGCAATACCACAGGCACTGCAAAATCGTATTTACAAGAGAAGCGTTGCACTTCAGAGAAAGGTTTACTGCGGAATTCCGAGAGCGAACTTCTCCAGAATAATCGGGCTACATCCTCCAACGTACTTCTCGCGAAATGACCACGATGAGAACATCAGAGAAGTTCGAGCTCATACAGAGGTTTGCCGACAATCACGCTTCTCACACATCATTCCTGAATAGAACAGGGAAGGGGGAAATAAAGTGATACGATAAGTAATTGTCACTTCACGGCGTAAGATAGCCTGTGGAATATACTCGTAAAATTAGGTTTAGTGCATCACTTACACACCACCTTTTTAATGTGCATTCAGACTTTGTAGTACATTGGAAGTGCGGTTAAGTCGGATAATATTGTGGTGGTTTCTACATAACTTACCAAGCAACTTTTCTCTGCATAGATCTGAGTTCTAACAGTACTTGCTATGTTTCAGAAGCTTCTTTAGGCTGCTTGTAGTTCTCGATCCTCAAGCTTCGTCTACGGTCCACACACAACATTTGATCACAAACTCATGAAATTTTAAACTTAAGTTGCCGTCATACTGTTTCTCATTCCCCTCACTGTCCATCTTGCTACTGTGTTTGTGTATAGTATTCTCAGGCCAACAGTTATCCAGCAAAGAGGACATTTACATTTCGTTATTACATCTGTGTCTACTTTCAAGTCACGTGTTATCCACCGAACAAAGTATATTCATTTGGTTGTCGGTTGCAACTGCTAAATTCCTAAGTTTAGACTAGGTTTCAACATATGTTTTGCTGACACTCTTTATTAAATTGAATTCAGCAACAGCGACTGTAAGTTTTTAGTCAGTCTGAAAATCTCATCGAGCCACTGCCCTCCACTATGCTGTTCCAAGAACCTGAGTACCGACTGAAGAACAGTGGCCACAGAACTCCGCCTTGGTGAACTGCTCATCGGAGTCACATAAGATCTGTAGTGCTGCTCACACAATACACCGATATTAAGTTTGTTTCGTAACAGTAACATGAGAACAAAACGACCAATATATTATAAATTACGGGTTGTAGCACGATCGCTAAACCATAGGGTACTACGATTTCGCTTGACTCGAAGGTAGGCTGTATGAAATACCAAACGATGCTGGATGAATGCAGTCTGTACGTATGATGGGATTTAAGCTTTCCGAGTCACAGTAAATGTCTGGAAAATTCATGGAAGTGGAGCTGCCTACAATCACACAATACGTTTGATATTTCCACTGCCAACCACCGCCCCCTGTCCTTTACAAAGCATGAACTGTAAGAGAGAAACCGTTTATGCTCTTGGATTTAAACCGACGCGGTAAGAAAGCAAACAGGCAGAGAAACCAATGATTACCATATTCAAACATTTTCTTGTGGCAACTGCTTATTGCACAATGGAATGAGTGGTGCCCGGTTTGCCGGTTCTGTTTACAGATCCCACCACACTGGTTTATAAGGCTACGAGCTGAAAAATCTGAACGATATCCTCATAAAACCCAGCAGTTTGTAGTAAATGCGAAAAGTTAGTAATGGGAATGTACCTTGGTTGTTCTATAACGAGTCAATGCTCTGTACTCACATACTTCCTTGCTTGTTACGTAGACAAATACAGGGTATTTCAAAGAGATCCATCAGACTGCACAAGGCTGTATGTATCCTATACTTGAATGAAGACACAGCCTCACGCGTAGAGCTACAAAGCTTTTGTTTCGAAAAGAACCATCTGAAGTTACAAGGGAATATCTTTCACCCACATGTATAAAAGAATCTGGGATGCTTTTTTACGGTTACACTTAAGAATGATATTGAGACTGTGCACTGCACGATCTGCGTTCTTAATATAGTGTCAAGACTTTGTCGTTAGGCGCCAGTACTGGTAAGGCGACGTAGGGTTGAAACGCAAGCACCAGCATGCACCACAGTCGCGGACAGCCAACGTGGGTCTGAACAGGGAGACCAGGGTTTTCCTCATTAAGCTTTTTTATCGAAACAACCGCAACTACGTTGCTGCTCTTCGAAAGTATCGTCGCAATAAAGCAGTCCGAAGAGGTCCTCTTTCCGCCTGGGGTTGAAGAACATGATTCGGAAGCTCGAATTTACTGGCGATTTGGGAACTGCTTCTGGTAGAGGTCGATGGCCAATAGCGCCGGAGGCTGTTGAAGCAGTTACTGCTGCCATGGCTGAGAATGCTGTACGGAATGTGCGATCTTCAAGCAGTGCACGTGTGTTCACAGCAGCTGAATTTCGAAAGTCCGCCGCTGTTTCGGGACCTGTAGAGAAATCTGTACTGCGGTTTCAGGATGTCGTGTATGCCAGTGGTCGTCAGATGTGAAAGGTTTATTTACTGTGAGTGGTGTTATGAGCGTCTTTGGATGCCTCGATGACAGATACATTACTTTTTGAATACCATGGATTGTATTAGTAGTAGAAAGAGAGAGAGTGTGTGTGTGTTTTGAGTTGTCGGTGAATGAGAAGCTTTGATGACGGACGTGTGAGACGTTCTCTGGCTTGACTGAGGGTAGAGAATGTCTTTCAGATGATTTGGTGGAATGAGGCACATTCAGAAAAAAGGTAACATGAATGTAGTTATTATCTGCTGCAACCACTACGGGCGAAGTATTATAGTGTAGAGATTACCTTTTGTTCACCAATATCTACGTTTTGATACCCACGGCGAATTGTTGATCATGTCTTCAGAGTCCTAATTATTGTTCATCACCATTCACTTTCATATATAAGTAAAGCAAAGAATAAATTTGTAACTTAAATACTGTTTGCCTAAATCACATTGCATTGTGTACGACAACGCAAAGAAAAAACCATAGTTTCATGTTAATGTGATCGAATTCTGTGCTATCAAAGAGTTCCAAACAATACTTCAGTTTCTTTATTTATTTGGGAAACATTTTACTGAAGTTTATCTTCACAGTCTGGATGCAAATTGTAACATTACTGCACTGCCACATCTTGTACTGCTGCGTCGACAGCTAGATGCGTTTGGGAAAGACAACAAAATTGTCATTTCGCAAAGCAGCCTGAAGTAAACGAGAAGGCAATTAGCCGTGCAGTGATTTATTTCAGGACCATGCGCTGTGTTACTTTATATTTGTACAATGGAACAAAACAGAGCAGAGAGCTGAGTAACCCACTGCACGTACGAAACAACTGTAGGACCTAAACGAACTTCCTGAGATGGAATTAGAAACTGTATCCATTTGTAAAATTTTCTCAAAATTCAGTTAGTCCCTTTTTTATAACAGGGCACAGTTTCAATTCGCTCGCGTGAAACTCAGCCTCCACTTCTCTCACATGACATATTGTGAACTATGGATGAAGAACAACAGGCAGATTCCATATTTCTAGATTTCCAGAAAGCATTTGACACGGTGTCCCATGCAGGCTGTTAACGAAGGTACGAGCCTATCGAATAAATTCACAGATATGTGAGTGGCTCGAAGACGTCTTCAGTAATAGGGCCCAGTAAGTTGTCCTCGACGGCGAGTGTTCAGAGGCAATGATGTGGTCAGGAGTGGCCTAGGGAAGTGTCATAGGTCCGCTACTCCTAAATGTGGAAAACTGTAAGTTAATGCTGATCAGTAGGAAGAATAAACCTGTAATGTTCAGATACATTATTACTAGTGTCTTGCTTGACACAGTCAACCCGTTTAATTATCTGGGCGAAACGTTCCAAAACTATACAAATGAAACGAGAATGTAAGGAACTGTGGTACAGAAGGCCGACAACGGTTTACTGAGAGAATTTTAGGAAAGACTGGTTCACCTATAAGGGATACCGCATATACAATGCTGGTGCGGCCTATTCTTGAGTACATCTCAAGTGTTTGGGATCTGCACCAGGTCGGATAGAAGGAAGACATCGAAGCAATTCAGAGGCGAGCTGCATGATTTGTTAACGCTAGGTTCGACCAACATGTAAGTGTTTCGCAGATGCTTAGGGAACTCACATGGGAATCCAAGGAGGGAAAGTGACGCTCTTCCCGAGATACATTATTGAGAAGATTTAGAGAACCGACATTTGAAGCTGACTGTTGAACGATTCTACTGCTGCCAACGTACATTGGGCATAGAGACCACGAAGATAAGATACGAGAAATTAGGGTTCATGTGGAGTCATATGGACAGTCGTTTTTCCCTGACTTTATTTGCGACTGTAGCAGAAAAGCAAACGACTGTTAGTGGTACAGGATACCCTGCGCCACAGTACATCTATGTAGATGTAGATGTATATGTAGAGTTAGCTAGTGTGCTGTGAATGTTTGATGAGGCAGCTATTGTGTAGAATATTATTGATAGCCAATTCTTTGTATTCAATTTCATTTACAGATAGTCATATTCAGTTTAGAACAATTGGCACTACACACATCGAAAACAATGACATAGTGAAGGTTCACGTTCAAAACAGGGTAGCACAGGCTGTTCTACACTGAAGGGCCAAAGGAACAGCTACACCTGCATGACACCGTGTAGTGCCCAAGCGAGCATGCAAAAGAGCCGCAACACGATGTGTCATGGACTCGACTCATGTCTGAAGTAGTGCTGGAGGGAACTGACACCATGAATTCTACAGGGCTGTCCATACATCCGTAAGAGTACGATGGGGTGGAGATCTCTTCTGAACAGCACGTTGCAAGGCATCCTAGATATGCTCATAACGTTCATATCTACGGAGTTTGGTGGCCAGCCGAAGTGTTTAAGTTCAGAAGAGTATTCCTGGAGCCACTCTGTAGAAATTTTGGACGCTTGGGATATCGCATTGTCCTGCTTTAATTGCCCAAGACCGTCGGAATGCACAATGTACGTGAATGGATGCAGGTGATCAGACAGGTTGCTTACGTAGTTTCAACTTTCAGAGTCGTATATAGACGTATCAGGCGTCGCGTATCACTCAAAATGCACACGTTCCACATCGTTACAGGGCCTCCACCACCTTGAACAGCCACCACCTTGAACAGTCCCAGCTGACATGCAGGGGCCATGGATTCATGAGATTCATAAGGTGGTCTCCACACCCGTACATGTCCATCCCTTCGATACAATTTGAAACGAGACTCTCCCGACCACGAAACATGTTTCCAGTGATCAACGGCCCAATGGCGGTTTTGAAGGGCCCAGGAGAGGCGTAAAACTTTGCGTCGTGCAGTCATCAAGGGAACATGAGTGAGCCTTCGGCTGCGAAAGCACTTATCCATGATGTTTCGTTGAATGGTTCAAACGCTGACACTTGTTAATGGCCCAGCATTGAAATCTGCAACAATTTGCCGATGTCCTACACTGCTATCGCGTGAACGATTCTCTTCAGTCGTCGTTGGTCCCGTTCTTACAGGACTTTTCTCCGGCCGTAGCGATGTCGGAGATTTCATGTTTTACCGGATTCCCGATATTCACGGTACACCGGTGAAATAGGCGCATGGGAAAATCCAACTTCATTGCTACCTCGGAGATGCTACGCCCCATCGCTCGTGCAGCGACTATAACAAGACGTTCAAACTCACTTAAATATTGACGACTTGCTATTGTAGCAACAGTAACCGATCTTCAAATGGCTCAAATGGCTCTGAGCACTATGGGACTTAACAGCTATCGTCATCAGTCCCCTAGAACTTAGAACTACTTAACCTAACTAACCTAAGGACATCACACAACACCCAGTCATCACGAGGCAGAGAAATGTAACCGATCTAACAATTGCACCAGACCCTTGTTGTCTTATAGGCGTTGCCGACCGCAGCACCGTATTCAGCCCGTTTACGTACCTCTGTATCTGAATACGCATGACTATGCCAGTTTCTTTGGCGCTTCAATATAGAGGGTAGTCCATTGATAGTGACGGGGCCAAATATCTCACGAAATAAGTACCAAACGAAAAAACTACAAAGAATGAAACTCGTCTAGCTTGAAGGGGGATCCAGATGGCGCTATGGTTTTGCCCACTAGATGGGCGAACGGTCCTGACTCTTGAATGATGCCATCCAGGATACCGAGCAGCATACATAGCACACGCCCGTTGGGCATTTTGATCACAATAGCCATACACCAACACGATATCGGCCTTTTCCGCAATTGGGAAACGGTCCATTTTAAGACGGGTAATGTACAGTTTCATGAAGCAAATACCGTCCGCACTGACGGAATGTTAAGTGATACCACGTACTTATACGTTTGTGACTATTACAGCGCCATCTATCACCAACCGAAAAAAGTGGTCCAACTAAAATATTCATATTTCTTTACGTACTACACGAATATGTAATAAAAAATGTGGGTTCCTACTTAAAAAAAACGCAGTTGATATCCGTTTGACCTATGGCAGCGCCATCTAGCGGGCCAACCATAGCGCCATTTGGTTTCCTCCTTCAAGCTAGACAAGTTTCGTTCTTTTTAGTTTTTTCGTTTGACTATTATTTCGTGAGATATTTGGCCCGGTCACGATCAGTGGACCACCCTGTATGTGAGATTATGTTGCTGACACACTTATGGGGATTTAAAGGATTCTGATTTTCAAGTTTGTTGCCTGGAACGTAGACGTAGTACGCTATTAACAAATGTTATTTCCAAACGTTGAAATTAAAATGCATTTCTTTCAGTGATTTATGTGTTCTTTCTCTTCTGCGAGTCCTCACAAGGATTCCTAGAAAGTTTTCTTGTCCTACAGTCTCCTGTTTGTCTCAAGTAGCATACGTTTAATTACAACCACCCTGTATATCGGTGTTCATACTCAATTCCATACAAGCGAATCCGCAGCTGCAAAGGAAACGACTGATCCAGTACTGCACAAACCTAAGTTCTACTTAACTGCGTTCGTTCCTCAAATATTTTCGGAATGCACTCTTCATTTTGTCTCTCTGTACGACTGTTTTAAGTCGAAATGATCCCTGCGAGCGGAAAGGATGCTTTTGCCTTAGAACCGGAGAGTTCTTGCCTTTCACGTTTCGAAATTTCAGTTTGCAGTAGTGCATCAGAACGTAACATCCGTTGCTCATTGTAATCGTTTTGATCAAAAATGCTCTAGAGATGGTTCAGCTCATTAGATAGGCCTCCAGGATTAGAGGAAGCATAGGTCCTGTGCACCGAGCCTGGAGCACTGTGTCGCAGTGTGATGGATCGAGGCTGCAATTGTTATGTTTGTATAAATCTGTGACAACTGGATTCTTATGAAGAACATGTCTCGGTACATTATGATCATTTTATGAGAGAAAAAATAACTGTCCTCGTCAACTTCCAACGTAAATCGAATACTGAAGAGGAGAAATTTTAGATCAAAGTAAAATACAGGATGTTTAAAAAATTGTCATTTTTCGTACAACATGCAGTATCGGCCAAAAGTAGAAGCATAGTACCTATAATTATACGTCCGGAAAGCAATACCGGTTCAGATATGCTGAAGATCGGCAATTCATAGCATTTCTTTTATTTACATAACTTATGAGGCATGATTCACAAGAGGTGGCTTGGTAAATTACCAAAATCCCCTATCAATAATGGAGGATCTGTACGGTATCAGTTTGTGGTCAGCAATTGTCGGTGAAAAAATCATATAACCATACACTTTACCACACATATTAATAGGTGTCGTGTATTAACTATTTCTGCACGATGAATTACCGGTGCTATAGGAGAACGTTACCTTTGCAGAAAGATAACGGCTGTATTTTGTACAGGACGTGACACCAACCAATTTACACGGTTTGTGCGTCAGTACCTCACAGCAAAATGTTATGAGCGACGGACTGCTCTAAGAGGTTTTGCAGAATGGCCTCCGCGTTTACTGTAACTATATCAGTATGGTTTCTACGGGGAAAGCTTAAGGTATTAGTGTATGCACAACCCACTGACAACGTGTAGATGTTACTGGAGCGTTGTGGCCAATGCATGTGACGCAATACGAATGGAGCCAGTGTACAAGAAAGAGTGTGTGATTCTCTGCGAAGGACGTGTCAGGATGTGTGGTAACCACATGGAGCACTGTCTATACTGTCTGCTTCTGTTTGTACATAACTGTCAGATGGGTATGAGAGGACAGATTGGCCCATATGTCAGTAGGTATTTGTTTCTGGATGTATCATCCTAGGAACCTTTCTTCTAACTTTGACCAATACTACCCGCTGTAGAAATACCTGGCTTTTTTTACGCCTTGTATACGCGAATTCCTACAGCCGTGGAGGCATATGATAAAGCTGTCAATCTGGTAAGTCCAAAAGTGGGAATGTTTCAGGGGTACCGTGGCAGAAAAAAGGACACCTGTACATGTATGGCTATCTGTTCGAAGAACGTATAAATGTAAAATGTTCGAAGAACTGATTCTCCCTGTTTCTAAGTGTCCATATCCCTTTGTAGGGATCCGCTGTTTTCATGATTTGCTTTTTTTTAACTTTTTCCTTGGAACCCCTTCCTATCCGCCGAACCTCGTCACTAGTGTTGGTCCAGAAGTTCATTGAATGTAATGTTTTGACAATAAAAGGCCGGTTTAGCTGTAAATCGTTTATTTTATAGGTACGACCGGTTTCGCAAAATTTTAGCTTCATTGTCAGGTGCAGGAAAATATGTTCCGATCGAGCAATGAGAATGACATGACCCAATGTTCGTCGTAAGCAATTTTTCGCTACTTAGCGCACTTCAAACGTAAAATAACGTAGAACGCTCCCGGGACACTTCGAGTAACACTGTCAAAAATGTTGCTGTAGTCTTCAGTCCAGAGACTGGTCTGATGCAGCTATCCATGCTACTCTATCCTGTGCAAGCCTCTTCGTCTACCAGTACCTACCGCAACCTCCATCCTTCTGAATCTGCTTAGTGTATTCATCTCTTGGTCTCCCTCTACGATTTTCACCCTCCACTCTGCCCTCCAATACGAAATTGGTGATCCCTTGATGCCTCAGAACATGTCCTACCAACCGATCCCTTCTTCTGGTCAAGTTGTGCCACAAGCTCCTCTTCTCCCTAATCCTATTCAATATTTCCTCATTAGTTATGTGATCTACCCATCTAATCTTTACCATTATTCTGCAGCACCACATTTCGAAAGCTTCTATTTATCGTCCATGTTTCACTTCCATACATGGCTACACTCCATACAAATACTTTCAGAAATGACTTCCTGACACTTAAATCAATACTCGATGTCAACAAATTTCTCTTCTTCAGAAACGCTTTTCTTCCCATTGCCAGTCTACATTTTATATGCTCTCTACTTCGACCATCATAAGTTATTTTGCTCCCCAAATAGCAAAACTCCTTTACTACTTTAAGTGTCTCATTTCCTAATCTAATTCCCTCAGCGCCATCTATCACCCGACTTAATTCGACTACATTCCATTATCCTCGTTTTGCTTTTGTTGATATTCATCTTATATCCTCCTTTCAAGACACTATCCATTCCGTTCAAGTGCTCTTCCAAGTCCTTTGCTGTCTCTGAGAGAATTATAATGTCATCGACGAACCTCAAAGTTTTTATTTCTTCTCCATGGATTTTAATACCTACTCCGAATTTTTCTTTTGTTTCCTTTACTGCTTGCTCAATATACAGATTGAATAACATCGGGGAGAGGCTACAACCCTGTCTCACTCCCTTCCCAACCACTGCTTCCCTTTCATGTCCCTCGACTCTTATAACTGCCACCTGGTTTCTGTACAAATTGTAAACAGCCTTTCGCTCCCTGTATTTTACCCCTGCCGCCTTCAGAATTTGAAAGAGAGTATTCCAATCAACATTGTCAAAAGCTTTCTCGAAGTCTACAAACGCTAGAAACGTAGGTTTGCCCTTCCTTAATCTAGCTTCTAAGGTAAGTCGTAGGGACAGTATTGCCTCAAGTGTTCCAACATTTCTACGGAATCCAAACTGATCTTCCCCGAGGTCGGCTTCTACTAGTTTTTCCATTAGTCTGTAAAGAATTCGTATTAGTATTTTGCAGCTGTGGCTTATTAAACTGATTGTTCGGTAATTTTCACATTTGTCAACACCTGCTTTCTTTGGGATTGGAATTATTATATTCTTCTTGAAGTCTGTGGATATTTCGCCTGTTTCATACATTTTGTTCACCAGATGGTAGGGTTTTGTCAGGACTGGCTCTCCCAAGGCCGTCAGTAGTTCCAATGGAATGTTGTCTACTCCGGGGGCCTTGTTTCGACTCAGGTCTTTCAAGGCTCTGTCAAAGTCTTCACTCAGTATCGTATCTCCCATTTCATCTTCATCCACATCCTCTTCCATTTCCATAATATTGTCCTTAAGTACATCGCCCTTGTGTAGACCCTCCTTCCACCTTTCTGCTTTCCCTTCTTTGCTTGGAACTGGGTTTCCATCTGAGCTCTTGATGTTTATACAAGTGGTTCTCTTCTCTCCAAAGGTTTCTTTAATTTTCCTGTAGGCAGTATCTATCTTACCCCTAGTGAGACAAGCCTCTACATCGTTACATTTGTCCTCTAGCCATTCCTGCTTAGCCATTTTGCACTTCCTGTCGATCTCATTTTTGAGACATCTGTATTCCTTTTTGCCTGCTTCATTTACTGCATTTTTATATTTTCTCCTTTCATCAATTAAATTCAATATTTCTTCTGTTACCCAAGGATTTCTGCTACCCCTCGTCTTTTTACCTACTTGATCCTCTGCTGCCTCCACTACTTCATCCCTCAAAGCTCCCCATTCTTCTTCTACTGAATTTGTTTCCCCCATTCCTGTCAATTGTTCTCTTATGCTCTCCCTGAAACTCTCTACAACCTCTGGTTCTTTCAGTGTATCAGGTCCCATCTCCTTAAATTCCCTCCATTTTGCAGTTTCTTCCGTTTTAATCTACAGCTCATGCCCAAAAGGTTGTGGTGAGAGTCCACATCTGTGCATGGAAATGTCTTACAATTTAAAACCTGGTTCCTAAATCTCTGTCTTACCATTATATAATCTATCTGATACCTTTTATTATCTCCAGGGTTCTTCCATGTATACAACCTTCTTTCACGATTCTTAAACCAAGTGTTAGCTGTGATTAAGTTGTGCTCTGTGTAAAATTCTACCAGACGACTTCCTCTTTCATTTCTTAACCCCAATCCATATTCACATACTACGTTCCCTTCTCTCCCTTTTCCTATTACCGAATTCCAGTCACCCATGACTATTAAATTTTCGTCTCCCTTTACTATCTGAATAATTTCTTTTATTTCATCAATCATTTTTTTCAATTTCTTCGTCATCTGCAGAGCTAGTTGGCATATGAACTTGTTGTACTGTAGTAGGTGTGGGCTTCGTATCTATCTTGGCAACAATAATGCGTTTACTATGCTGTTTGTAGTAGCTTACCCGCATTCCTATTTTCCTGTTCATTATTAAACCTACTGCATTACCCCTATTTGATTTTGTGGTTATCACTCTGTAGTCATCTGACCAGAAGTCTTGTTCTTCCTGCCACCGAACATCACTAATTCCCACTATATCTAATTTTAACCTATCCATTTCCCTTTTTAAATTTTCTAACCTACCTACCTGATTAAGGGATCTGACATTCCACGCCCCGATCCGTAGAACGCCAGTTTTCTTTCTGCTGATAACGACATCCTCTTGAGTAGTCCCCGCCCGGATATCCGAATGGAGGACTATTTTACCTCCGGAATATTTTACCCAAGACGACGCCGCGATCATTTAATCATACAGTAAAGCTGCATGCCCTCGGGAAAAATTACGGCTGTAGTTTCCCCTTACTTTCAGCTGTTCACAGTACCAGGACAGCATGGCCGTTTTCGTTATAGTTACAAGGCCAGATCAGTCAATTATCCAGACTGTTGCCCCTGCAACTACTGAAAAGGCTGCTGCCCCTCTTCAGGAAGCACATGTTTGTCTGGCCTCTCAACAGATACCCCTCCGTTGTGGTTGCACCTACGGTACGGCTATCTGTATCGCTGACGCATGCAAGCCTCCCCACCAACGGCAAGGTCCATGGTTCATTATATTATACACTCCTGGAAATGGAAAAAAGAACACATTGACACCGGTGTGTCAGACCCACCATACTTGCTCCGGACACTGCGAGAGGGCTGTACAAGCAATGATCACACGCACGGCACAGCGGACACACCAGAAACCGCGGTGTTGGCCGTCGAATGGCGCTAGATGCGCAGCATTTGTGCACCGCCGCCGTCAGTGTCAGCCAGTTTGCCGTGGCATACGGAGCTCCATCGCAGTCTTTAACACTGGTAGCATGCCGCGACAGCGTGGACGTGAACCGTATGTGCAGTTGACGGACTTTGAGCGAGGGCGTATAGTGGGCATGCGGGAGGCCGGGTGGCCGTACCGCCGAATTGCTCAACACGTGGGGCGTGAGGTCTCCACAGTACATCGATGTTGTCGCCAGTGGTCGGCGGAAGGTGCACGTGCCCGTCGACCTGGGACCGGACCGCAGCGACGCACGGATGCACGCCAAGACCGTAGGATCCTACGCAGTGCCGTAGGGGACCGCACCGCCACTTCCCAGCAAATTATGGACACTGTTGCTCCTGGGGTATCGGCGAGGACCATTCGCAACCGTCTCCATGAAGCTGGGCTACGGTCCCGCACACCGTTAGGCCGTCTTCCGCTCACGCCCCACCATCGTGCAGCCCGCCTCCAGTGGTGTCGCGACAGGCGTGAATGGAGGGACGAATGGAGACGTGTCGTCTTCAGCGATGAGAGTCGCTGCTGCCTTGGTGCCAATGATGGTCGTATGCGTGTTTGGCGCCGTGCAGGTGAGCGCCACAATCAGGACTGCATACGACCGAGGCACACATGGCCAACACCCGGCATCATGGTGTGGGGAGCGATCTCCTACACTGGCCGTACACCTCTGGTGATCGTCGAGGGGACACTGAATAGTGCACGGTACATCCAAACCGTCATCGAACCCATCGTTCTACCATTCCTAGACCGGCAAGGGAACTTGCTGTTTCAACAGGACAATGCACGTCTGCATGTATCCCGTGCCACCCAACGTGCTCTAGAAGGTGTAAGTCAACTACCCTGGCCAGCAAGATCTCCGGATCTGTCCCCCATTGAGCATGTTTGGGACTGGATGAAGCGTCGTCTCACGCGGTCTGCACGTCCAGCGCGAACGCTGGTCCAACTGAGGCGCCAGGTGGAAATGGCATGGCAAGCCGTTCCACAGGACTACATCCAGCATCTCTACGATCGTCTCCATGGGAGAATGGCAGCCTGCATTGCTGCGAAAGGTGGATATACACTGTACTAGTGCCGACATTGTGCATGCTCTGTTGCCTGTGTCTATGTGCCTGTGGTTCTGTCAGTGTGATCATGTGATGTATCTGACCCCAGGAATGTGTCAATAAAGTTTCCCCTTCCTGGGACAATGAATTCACGGTGTTCTTATTTCAATTTCCAGGAGTGTATATATATCCAGACTGTTGGTGCCCTGACTGCAAAGTCTGCTGCGAATATAGTATTTTGGGAGCTTGCACGTAAAACAGAGTATGCGTTTAAGACACAAAGTGGAAACTGACCCCTTTGTGTTGTTGGAAGGCTTACAGCTGTTGGCAATTAGCAAGTTTTCTGATGCCGGGAGTGTAGGAGGAGACACTTGCTGGCGCTGCAGGAAGTTACCGGGACATTTATACCTCTAGTTTCGTCGCGATGAGACGGCCGATAACGAAGCCGCCTGCTATTTATAGTGGCCCTGCTTCCGTGCCGGCGCTACCCTTGTCGTGGGTCGGAAAGCCGAACAGAGTGAAGGGTTATATCGGCGGGGTGGGAGGCGCCTCGCCTTGTTTGATTTACGACCGCGAGTACCGTTTGAGGGCGTCTCAGGCGAGTCGATAGCATCTGGCGGACGCCGCTAGGCCCGGCCTATCTGATGGGGAGAGTCGGCGTACGATGCGGCGCTGTGCGGGCGTGGCCATCTGTTTCCTCTTCTACACAGTCTCCCCAGCTGCACCATCTGACAGAGGCGCCGAGAAAGAACTCCCGACAAAAAATTACTCCTTATGTTAAAAATTCGTGCCGTTCGGGTACGTCCTGGTGCGATTCAGTACAGACAGATCCCTCTGGTTGGCAGCATTACTCGCGGTGGTAGAGCCAGAGAGATTTTCCACCACCAGGCGGAGGCGGAGAGGCGACGACGTCGAAGTAAGCGCGATCAGGGGGACGGTTGCTGTCTCTCATTGATCGGGTATCAAGCGGTTTGTATGGCGACAGCGGGAAGTAAGCGCCGTGACGTAGCAGCCAATAAAACCCTTGGCTCGGTGCTGTATTTGGAATGTTAGTCAGAGCGGATTATGCGATGTCCTATTGGGCCGTGCAGACCAGCGGTATATGGACGATATTCGACGCCTCGTTTTGTCGCCCATCAAGACAAGTCATCCTGGTCTTACAGTTCAGCAGGACAATGTCCGCCGGCATACGACTATAGTTTCTACTGCTGGACTTCGTACTTGTCAAACTCTACATTGGCTAGTGACATCTCCGTATCTCTACCCAGATGAGAAGTCTGGAGCACTGTAGGCAGGACCCTCCAACCATCTCGGGATTTTGACAATCTAACAAGCCAATTGGACAGAATTTTGCACGATATCCCTTGAGAGAATACCCGACAAGTCTATCAGTCACTGTCAAACCGTGCCACTGCCTGAAATAGGAACGGAGGTGGACTAACGCCTTATCTTTCTATTAAAAAATTATCCAGTTTTTGCTGCAATTGTAATAATTTGTTCATCTGTACACATATATCACATCTAACGATTTCCGTCTCATTTGGATAATTCTTCCGTGTTGCTTCGCTGTTTTTGTCCTAGAGTATATATTTAACATTCTCAGACAGAAAAAACTGCGACACCAAAAAATAATATTGAGTAATGAAATTCTCTCGAAAATCTTTGACTAGGTTTACGACATTAACACTGCTAGATCACAGGTTAATGTAAGCGTGGGGTAAAATTGCAGACGTGGAGTACTGGTACATTAATAACCGATGTAACCGCCAGAATGTCGAATGCAAGCATGCAGACGTGCATGCATGTATTGTACAAATGCCGGATGTCAGTCTGTGGAACGGAGTTCCATGCCTGTTGCGCTGGGTCGGTTGTTGTCCGATTATATCCCACAGGTGCTCGATTGGAGACAGATATGGTGATCGAGCAGGGAAAGGCAACACGTCGGTACTCTATAGAGCACGCTGGGTTACAACAGCCGTACGTGGGCGAACGTTACTGAACCGTGAATTTACTTTCAAATTCTTTTCTTAAAAAAATTTACTTTATTTACTAGCGATTCATCAAGAACATTAACACAGTCAATCACACTAGGTGAGAGTGGAAGTAGTTGCCAGGAAGTAGCTAATGGAAAATGAAATTGCTGTTACCAAATGTGAATTTTATTCCTAAAAGCCTTTTCAAAAACAGATTTAAAATTATAAGAAGAAAAGCACCCTCGAAATATCAAATTACAATTTTATTTAGAGGCAGAAAGAACAATATTAACGGTAGGAGCCTACGGGATGAGAAACTTGCCTGCTCCCTTTCAACATGGCCGTAGTCATGACCGCTCATAACAACCTCTGAAATAGTACACTGGTGCAAATCTGCAACACAGCAGATTACTTTAAACGAAAAACATTTTAAAACAACTCCCACAAACACGTAAACTATGCACCCCATAAGAGCGATGGAAATGGTACAACACTCACATTATTTGTCACCGAAAGTGCATTTTTTTAAGGACTCTTACAGTGGAAGTGTGGCAACCTTATAACCTCAAATGACAATTTAAATAAAACCCATAAAATGCAGACTTACATAAAATGTACAAAATGCTCTAAATTACACATATACCACCTCGCAAGATGATGGGCAAGAAACATATTTCAAGAATTCGGTCTGTAAGCAAGAAATTCGTTAACACCGAATCCGACAAACATGACAGAGGCAGCTTTAACGTATGGCAGATCGACAGGGGGGGGGGGGGGTTACTAATCAGCCCGAACTGCAGATTGCTCTAAACCTCCCCAATTCCACAAGGGAAAAACGAACCACCCAATTCACAAATAACCACCTTCCCGCGGCTGGGCAAACGGAGAATGGTGGGACGACCCCAAAACAAAGCGGCCAAGAAAACAAGTAGAATTGAACAAGTAAATGAAACAACATATCTCCAATCACTTAACTTCTAATAAACTACGATTTCTGGCGAAGACCTGGCGCATCACCCCCCAATGCCCTCCCAAACCGTCCGCTGCCAGCCGCTTCAACCGACGCAAGAAGCCGCCTCGCCCCGGCCAGCCCGATGTCGTGGTTTCACTCCTGCTGCTCTCGTGTGAACCGCGAAGCCACTACCCCTTTCTATACGGCGCTGCCCACTGGACTCACGTGGGGACCCCACATGCGCCGACGCTCAAGATGGACAAGTGATCTCGTGTCTCGGTGCGCGACCGACCAACCGACCGATCCAACCGCCAATAACCGTTGCCCGAGCAACTCGAGCAGAGTGGCGGCCTAACGCGCAAACTCAGATGCAGGAACTCACCCCGACCGGGCGACCACTAGCTGAGTTCTTTTACTGGCGGAGTGGCAAGACTCTCATTTTCTGGCTTTAAAGTTTGATCCAAGCGACAGACATACGCCCACTCCGACGATAGACAGACACTAACTGCCGCACAAATGCAAACGAGAGACAGGCCAGCAACTGGTGACGCGAGACTGACCTAGCCTCACTCGGACTGACCAACTGACTAGACTCGCCGAGACTGACAGACTGGCACTCATAGCGCCACTTAAATGCACGTGCACAGGCAACTTTTCCCCTTTCCCACCACAGGGAAACACCAAAGCTGCGATAGCCACAGCGGCGCCACCGCCAAAAACAGAAGGCGACTGCTTTACACTACGCGCTGCGGCGCGCTCTTCAAAAGAGCAAATTTTACCACGGCTCAGTTACCATGTTGGGAAACACCCCTTGGAATACTATTCATGAATGACAGCACAACAGGTCGAATCATCAGACTGACGTAGAACTTTGCACTCATGCGCGGATTAACCACGAGACAGCTCCTGCTGTCAAACGAAAGCGCACTCCAGACCTACACTCAAGGTGTAGGTCCAGTGTATCTAGCACGCAGACAGTTGGCTGCATTCCCTCAACTACCCTTCTTCTATCCACCACAAAGGCAAAACCAGTTTTCATCAGAGGACACACCAAACGGCCACCCTGCCCTGCGATGATCTCTCGCTTGACACCACTGAAGTGGCAAATGGCGGTGGCTTGGGGTAGGTGGAATGCACAACACAGCATCTTGCTCGAAGCTGCCCTTGAAGTAACCGATTTGCAACAGCTCTTTGTGTCACGTGAAACGTCCCCTTAAAAAAATTAATGAATTACTGTGCTGATAAACCTCTTACATTATTTGATTTTGAAACAGCTGAGCAGAACTGAACGTACTCAGACATTTCCCTCTTTTCCTATTCTGTCCAACACCAAGCTGACACACAATATTTTTAGCGCAACGCAATCTGACTTTTAATAATCCCTACAAATGAATGGCCCTGACGAACAATAATCCATACCTTTCATAAATCATTTACTTCACAAAAATCTTCGTTACTCAAACTAGTGCAATGCAGCGAGCGCCAATACTGCCATCTAAATAAAAGATTCAAACTACTGAAGGCACTAACTAAAGTTATAATATATATATATATATATATATATCCAATATTACAAATTTACTCTTTCTGATGGACACACGTCCAGATCGTCCGCTCTCAAAATTCCGCCATCTCTTTTCCCACATCCACCACTGCTGGCGGCTCACCTCCAACTGCGCAACGCTACGCGCTGTTAACATCCAACTGCCCAACACCACAATAGCCAACAACAATGCAAACCAGCCACAGACTGCACACAGCACAGTCAGTGATTTTCATACAGAGCGCTATGTGGCGTTAGCAATAAAAAAATAAAAACTGTACAGCCTCCTTACACACGGTGGAGCTTATTGCTGCTCAAATTGCTGATGCAAATACAAAACTATGCATTAGATCAAAACGCTGAACACGGTGGTATGTCCTCTCTGTACTGCGTTGTGACCGACCGGAGCCCTGTTTTCATGCGACCGTACATTCCTGCCACCACCGCTGCCAGGTGCACAGTGGCTACATCCCTACCAAGTCTTTCTGCAGTATCGCAGAAGAGCTCGTAGCCGTATTACAAGACTCAGTGAGGTGTTGTGCATTCTTGACTAACAACAACTCATCATGTCCAATCTCAAAGTTAACTAACCCTCACGACAGTTACAGATCGTATTTAAAGAAACGTGATTTGCATCCTCATAGTGGCGATACTAACGCCACTCTTAAACGACTGGCGTGAAATTTGATTCGACATCATTTTTCAGTTGTAGAAACACGCCTGCCAACTTTCTTTTATGTCACACATCTCCTTCTTTGTGCAGCGTTTTTTTACCATTAGTGTATTTCAGACGTGTTTGTATATGTGCTTCATATGTATCGCTAGTGAATCTCGCTCTGCAGTTCCATTTTCACGCACTTCAATGTCTAAGACGTCTTATCTCTTGAACTATGTGTCGTACTATAATATAGTTTTATGGGCACACTCAGCAGAGTATGTGGACACAGTCTGAGCAACATGTTAGTACAAAAGAAGTAATAAATTTAAACGTAATGGATGATGCGGCAGTTAATCTCGCATCTCGGTTTTCATGACATACACTCCTGGAAATGGAAAAAAGAACACAATGACACCGGTGTGTCAGACCCACCATACTTGCTCCGGACACTGCGAGAGGGCTGTACAAGCAAATTACAGGATGTGTTGAATGCAATTAAGAGTCTAATGAATACAGAGTATGTACTGAGGGAAAATCAAAGAAAGACGAAAATAATGAGAAGTAGCAGATACGCGAACAGCAAGAAACTTAAGATCAGAACTGGGGCTGACGAAGTAGATGAATTTAGGAGTTCGGCTATCTAGGCAGCAAAATAGGTAATGATGAGCGGAGCAAGAATGTAATAAAAAGCAGACCAGGGCATTCCTGGCCTAGATAAGTCTACTAGTTTGAAACATAGGCCTTAATTTGAGGAACAAAATTTATGACAGTGTACGCTTGGAGCACAGCAGTGTATGGTAGTGAAACCTGGACTGTGGGAAAACGGTAACAGGAGAGAATCGAAGAATTTGAGATGTGGTCGTGTCACTGTTTCCCAAATATGTCGTCTCTCTCGGTGAATTCGTCCTCACAAAAACCATCTACCATCCTCAGCTAGACAAGAGGGCATCTCAGTTAAGCTTCATTCTCTATTCTCATCATAGCTCTTCACTCAGTGACTACTCAGCACTTTCTTTCTGCAGCCGACCCACTCGCTCGCTCGCCCTCTGCTAACAACACACCCTCTGGTATCCAAATAGGATCTTTTGGTGTCTACTACTGCTACAACAGCTGTTATAGCAATTGTGGACACCAAAAGATCCTGAGGAAGATCCCAGCGGGGGGTCGAAACCTCGAACATTTTAGAAGAAACATGACGCAGCCTAACAACCCAGAAGATTTTAACTTCAATTCGTAAAAGGTCGATTTCCACATTCAAAGATAACTGAAACATTTACAGTCATCTGTACCGCGATCTTGAAGCACTGTGTAATACAGTCCCCTGAGCAATAAGTAATATACATTGGATTTTTTTTCATTATCTTACACTTCCGACTTTTTTATTAATAGATTGAGGAAAAGTAGTTCTTCATTCGACGCCAGTCTCCCAGCAGACTGCTTCCGGATGACAAGTGATCTACGAGAGGCGTTCAATAAGTAGTGCAACAATTTCCTTTTTGTAAAATCGGGTTGATTTTATTCAGGATTCCAATAAGCCATATCATTTCTCATTCTTTTGGCTACAAACCCCTATTTTTCATCGTTATCTGCGTTCAATGCCACAGTCTTACGTCACCTCACTGGAGGGACTGCATGCTCGCAAGGTACCACTCTATTCGTCGACGTCGGAGCCAACATCTTGCTGCATCAGTACCTCCCAATCACCTACGTACTGCTTCCCGCTGTTAATAGCTGGAAATGGGAACGCGCGAGATCAGAGCTGTAGGCTGGGTGTGGAAGAACAGTCCCACGAAGCTTTCTGAGCTCCTCTCGGGTGCGCAGACTTTTGTGACGCCTTGCGTTGTCACGGAGAAGGAGAAATTCGTTTGCATTTTTGTGATGACGAACACGATTAAGTAGTTTCTTCAATTTCCTGAGAGTAGCACAGTACACTTCACAGTTGATCATTGCACCAAATTCAATAACCCCTTCAGAGTCCCAGAAGAGCGTCACCATGAGCTTACCGGCTGAGAGTGCAGCTTTAAATTTTTTTCGTAAGCGGTGTGGTGTGGCGCGACTCCATTGTTTCCCGTTTGAAATGATGAACCCATGTTTCATCACCTTTGGCGTAATTTGACAAAAAATTACCGTGCGAACAATTCGACACAGATGGTCCTTCGTTGCGTGTTATGGTAATCAGTTAGGTGGCGAGGAACCCAGCGGGCACATACGTTTGATTACACCAACTGGTTAACAATTGAGTCGGCACTACAAACAGAGACGTCCAGATGTGCAGCTAGGTGTTTGGCTGTTATTACCTCGAATGAGAGTGTCCACAAATTTGCAAGAGTCACGGCTTTCTGCGGCTGGCCTGCACGCGGGTGTCGGACAGGTTTCTATGACTTTGTTACGGTGATGAACGATGGCCGGCCGGGGTAGCCGAGAGGTTCGCCGGCACGGTAGCTCAGCGTGTTCGGTCAGTGGGTTAGTTGCTCTCTGTAATAAAAAACTGAGTGAATCGATCAACGATGAATCTGAACAGGTATCATAGGACATCCGCCCCGAACAAATGCACCAAACAGTAACGAAAAAAATGCGATAAAAAAAAGATTATAGGCGCTACAGTCTGGAACCGTGCGACCGCTGCGGTAGCAGGTTCGAATCCTGCCTCGGGCATGGATGTGTGTGATGTCCTTAGGTTAGTGAGGTTTAAGTAGTCTTAAGATCTAGGGGACTGATGACCTCAGAAGTTAAGTCCCATGGTGCTCAGAGCCATTTGAACTATTTTGGTGAACGATGCCTTGTTCGCCGACTCGCCGTGCTCTTGTACAGTGCCAGGTCTACGTTGACATTCTGCAAAAGTCTCTGAATACCTGATATGCTCTAGTTTTCCGCAGAAAGAAACTAAATGACAGCCCTCTGCTTGGAAGGCACTGAAATTCGCTTTCGCAGTACAGAGCGGATCAGAATAAGGTTGTGGAAAGGGGCCAAGATCAGATACTGTTCGTTACACAAGAGCACAACTTTAGTCCTCCAAAACAGAATGCACAGTTTTCTCTTTAAAACAACAAGGATCAATACACGGCTGAGGGCCCAAGTAACTTCTCAATAATAAAGTTTAAATAACACCTTTTAAAGCACAAGAATTTGGAGAAACGGCTAGGGCTAAAGGCCCAAATAATATCTCAGATCAGCAAAGCAAATTCTTTAAAAGGCAAGCCGCGCGGAATTAGCCGAGCGGTCTACGGCGCTACAATCATGGACTGTGCGGCTGGTCCCGGCGGAGGTTCGAGTCCTCCCTCGGGCATGGGTGTGTGTGTTTGTCCTTAGGATAATTTAGGTTAAGTAGTGTGTAAGCTTAGGGATTGATGACCTTAGCAGTACGTCCCATAAGATTTCACAGACATTTGAACATTTTTTTTAAGGCAAGCGTTTACCAATTTCGGCTAAAAGCCATATTAAGGAAAATTTAAATTAATTAAACGGCTGAAAGCCCAATAATATTTCAACGTTATAAAAGGCAACCTTTAAAAATCAGCATTTACACAGTACACCAGAAAACCATCTTAAGAAAACTTGAAATATCTTCACGGCTGAAGGCCCAAACAATTATTCAAAATAATTAAAGACTAACCTTTAGATAAGCATTTACACAGTACGGCTGTAGGTCATTTTAAGAATTCAAGATAATTAAAGAGAAACCTTACAGACAGGAATTTACACATTACGGCTGAAAGCCGATTTTAAAACAAACGCGGCAGAAGGCCTAAATACAGAGAAAACAAAATTTTAAATAAAACACGGCTGAAGGCCTAATATTAAAATACTTTACATAAGGTTCGGCTAAAGGCCATATACTGAACATAGAACAGACAAAATTAATACACGGCTGAAGGCCTGGCACAGTACTCGCGACAAAAGAAAATCACAAACAGAACAGTGGTGCTCAAAAGTGCTCCAAGGGTCGGCCTGGGGAGGGAACTCTAACAACAGTTTAGGTGAGACAGGCAGCCAGACGTAACACTAAATACTCGGATGGCAACACGACCTAGGGACGGCTAAAGAACCAACTGACAGCCTAACCAATTCCCTACCGTCGACCAACGGCACGACAACCCAAAATGCCAGCGAAGGCGAAGATACCAGCAGAATTACCTCTTCAAATATTGGCGTCTAAGTACATCCAAGGCACAATACCCACTGAAAAAATATGAACAAAGGATGTGGAACTACACGCCGTGCCGGACAGCATCAACACGGTGAGGAAACACACACTCGCTGCTCTGTCCAACCGACCGACTCCCTACTCCAGTCCCCAGGGCAGCATTAATCTGCTCAGTGGGAATCACAGAAGCTACACACAGTTCCACGTAAACACTTGCATCAGGAACTCCGACAATCCGAAAACCATTCACAGTGGGACCACAAGGAGAAATAACAAGTCGACACACATAGTTTCCATAAGAAGTCGGCTACCATATATACGTCGTCGATTGAGACGACCGACCGAACGACCAACCAAGGTCGCCTCCACTCATGTTACGTGCGTCGGCAACGGTCGGGTGAGTCTCGGCTGTCCGTAGCTCACAGCAGCCCCAACCAGACTCAACTTGATGTCCGTTCGGAACTCAGAGACACGGCACCCGGGCACACTGGCTCGGACCCAACCATGAAGAGGTAACTCTTGCCCATTGGCCACGACATCTCTGTACAAGGAGGGAACCGACCCGCGTCCGGCAAGATGACCAGCTGACGACACCCAGAAACGTGCCAAAGACCTAATACACGTCGCCCAATGAGACGACCAACCAGCGGTCGCTCCCGCTCCAATCTTCTTCCGTCGGACAGTTCACCTGTTGTATCGCCAGCGGTCGGCGAGTACTGGCTGCCCGGACCTCCCTGGCGCTCCAACCCCGACTGAACTCCAGACACACGACGAGCCGGAAATACTAACGGTCGTTCCAGAGATAGTACGGCAGTGCACGTATCGATAAGCGCTGCTGCTGCCACTCACGGGCAAGCAAAGCAGCAACCTAGGGACGCCAGTAAATCGAATTAAAAGAAAACGAGGCGACAGAAATAAAAACAAGATGACGGGCAATAAACGGTATGACCGCGAGCCGCACACGGCTCAGGCACCTCTGTTATAAACGCCATATGAAATCTACGCATAACGCTGCCACTCTTCAGAACTTCATGAAACTACTACAGCTGAAACGGATTATTCCACGACATCTCACAGTTAATTCCGTATTTTTTTCAACCGAAATTTGCCAGAAAAAAGTGTTGCATTACTGGTTGAACAGCTCCCCCCCCCCCCCCCCCCCATATTATGAGAAATAAAGTAAGAGCAACACTACTAACTTCAATGTGAGGCTTAATTTCTCTTCTCCTGAAAAATTATTGTTTAGTCCTGTGCCAATTGGAGTTACATTATCTTTTACATGTCCGCCCCCGGTAGGTGAGTGGTCAGCGTAACACTGTCAATCCTAAAGGCCAGGGTTCGATTCCCGGCTGGGTTGGAGATTATCTCCTCTCAGGTACTGGGTGTTGTGTTGTCCTAATCATCATCATTTCATCCCCATCGTCGCGCAGGTCGCCGAAGTGGCATCAAATCGAAAGACCTGCACCAGGCGAACGGTCTACCCGACGGGAGGCCCTAGCCACACGACATTTCATTTCATCTTTTACGTAGCCAAGCAATGATGATACCAACGTTGGACGATAACAACATTTACTGTCGTCTGCACTTCGATCGTCACATAGTGATAATATAATCCTATGGTCAATCGAGTAATATACATTGGATGCTTTCATATTTTCCTAACATTTTGGCTTTTCCTTTTCAACACTCTGAGCCCGGATAAAATAAAAAAAAAAAAAATTTATAATGTTTTTTTACAATATTGCCTTCTATCATCACAGTAAGCAACGAATGCAAGATGAAATTAGCAAGAAGTAAACAATCAATTGTTTCAAGAAGGTGGCTTCACTTTTGAATACAATAACATTTTTTTTTTCACAGAATTAACCTTTATTGTGATAGCAACGAATACAAGAAGTTCACAAAAAGTGAATAATCTACTGCTTTAAGGACGTGATTTCACTTTGGGACCACTGATACCCACTCTTTCCAATCACCCAACATTTTATGGGATATATTTGAAAGGAATTTCGCTTTATCCCTAGACATAATCCCAGTTCTCGAGACTTCCATGTACTCGTAAAGCCTAAAACAAACTATAGTTGTAAATAAAGAGCAACAAGAGCCTATAATTTCATAAATTTATTTCAAAGGTACATAGTTTCAAATTGGTTTCATTTCGAAAGCACTCATAAAAGCAGTAACACTCACTCAAATTTACGTTGCAGTAACAGAAGATACACTTTTTTCGCTATCAATGATCTCTTCAGTATGATCAGTATAAAAAAAATCACTTCCCACAAACTATTGCAATCAATTTGCACAATTTCCACGCCGACTGTTGCTTGATCTCTGTGACTGCTGCAATGCACTACTTTCGTAGAGATACCTCAGTGCATCACTACATGTCTCTTTTTTGCAATACCATCGGTGGCTTGGTGCTAAAAGCACCGGCACGTCAAAAAAACAAAAAAAATACACTACTGGCCATTAAAATTGCTACACCCAGAAGAAATGCAGACGATAATTGGGTATTCATTGGACAAATATATTATACTAGAACTGACATGTAATTACATTTTCACGCAATTTGGGTGCACAGATCCTGAGAAATCAGAACCCAGAACAACTACCTCTGACAGTAATAACTGCCTTGATACGCCTGGGCATTGAGTCAAACAGAGCTTTGATGGCGTGTACAGGTACAGCTGCCCATGCAGCTTCAACACGATACCACAGTTCATCAAGAGTAGTGACTGGCGTATTGTGACGAGATCTGGAAAATGTGCTTGCCAAGGTTGCAGTCGAACATTTTCTGTGTCCAGAAAGGCCCGTACAGGAACTCCAACATGCGGTCATGCATTATCCTGCTGAAATGTAGGGTTTCGCAGGATCAAATGAAGGGTGAAGCCCCGGGTATAACACATCTGCAATGTAACGTCCACTGTTCAAAGTGCCGTCAATGAGAACAAGAGGTGACCGAGACGTGTAACCAGTGGCACCCCATACCATCACGCCGGGTGATACGCCAGTATGCCGATGACGAATACACGCTTCTAATGTGCGTTCACCGCGATGTCGCCCAACACGGATGCGACCATCATGATGCTGCAAACAGAACCTGGATTCATCCGAAAAAATGACGTTTTGCCATTCGTGCACTCAGGTTCGTCGTTGAGTACACCATCGCAGGCGCTCCTGTCTGTGATGCCAAGGGTAACCGCAGCCATGGTCTCCGAGCTGATGGTCCATGCTGCTGCAAACGTCGTCGAACTGTTCGTGCAGATGGTTATTGTCTCGCAAACGTCCCCATCTGTTGACTCAGAGATCAGGACGTGGCTGCACGATCCGTTACAGCCATGCGGATAAGTTGCCTGTCACCTCGACTGCTAGTGATACGAGGCCGTTAGAATCCAGCACGGCGTTCCGTGTTACCCTCCAGAACCCACCGATTCCATATTCTGCTAACAGTCATTGGACCTGGACCAACGCGAGCAGCAATGTCGCGATACGGGCAACCGAAATCGCGATAGGCTACAATCCGACCTTTATCAAAGTCGGATGCCTCCTTACACGAGGCATCACATAACGTTTCACCAGGAAACGCCGGTCAACTGCTGTTTGTGTATGAGAAATCGGTTGGAAACTTTCCTCATGTCAGCACGTTGTAGGTGTCGCCACCGGCGCCAACCTTGTGTGAATGTTCTGAAAAGCTAATCATTTGAATATCACAGTATCTTCTTCCTGTCGTAGCAATTTTAATGGCCAGTAGTATAAAATAAAATTAAATGATGGATTCGGGCAAAAACCACTGGAACTCATAGGGTTCATAAAAGAGTGAGAAAAAGTAGTTCATCGTATGACATCATTTTCTCAACTGACAATTTCCCGAAGAGAAGGGCTTTTGTATTAAAAAGTGGCGCCAGAAGTTGCTTGATTCTGTTGAAACCTCTGGCAACTAGTGGCGCCAGACGAGTGGCGTCACTGGTGTCCGTCTGTTAACAGCCACGCACGAGCGGCAGCAGGATCTACTGCGCTTCGGCGCAGCGCCCAGCGCGGCGCCTGCAGTTGGGACAGCCGCAGCCGCAGCTGCAGGTGTGGGTGGAGGCGGGTGGTGGGTGGTGGGGGAGGAGCCCGGCGCAGGCGCCGTCGGCGTCGGCGTCGCGGTGCCAGGCGGCGCTGGTTATCGACGCCGGGCGCCGCCTCTCCTGGGCGCGTGCGCGCTGGCCGATCGTTAGTGCCGTTGCCATGGAAACGGCCGGAAGGCCGCGGGTGGGTTGCTCGCCCGCCATTGCAGGTATGCGGAACACCCACGCCTTCCCGAACAAGAGCGTCGCTTCCCCAAAATTCGTGTTGCCGGCGCCAAGTACGTGAAGTAAATGCAATTCGTGACGTCTTTCATTACTGTCTGCTGTTTACAGAACGGCCTTCATAAAGCCGCCTTTCCACCGAAGCCAACACAAGCGAACGTGCAACAGCGAACAAGAATTCTCCGTGGTGTAAACGCTAGACGCGCGTTAGCGAACTGTATTCACTCGTGCTCGGATCGCATTTGTTAGTGTCATCTCGTGTTCCCTTGGTTGTCAGCCTTTAAGCAAGCCATCAAATGAAGTTTGTATACTCTCCGAAAAGCTTTCGTCTGCTATATTTTATACTTCTGTTGTTGTTGACATGAACTGCGTGAATGATGGTTTTGTCCGAATAGAATATAGATATACGATTTTGAAAAACAGAGCCGTCAGTCGCGAACACAATTAATTTGTGACCTAGGTTTCGGTGTCACATGGGACACCTTCGTCGGACAAAATTAAAACTAAGTGTTACAGTATAACATATCAAAAAATACGAAAGTTGCAGTCAAACCTGACAGCGTCAGGTAGTCGGAATTAAAATCAAATGCAACAGAGTTGCAAGGCGCTAGGGGCTCTCATGTGTCCTCTGCTACAGTCAACACAAAAAAGTGTTATACAACAGTCGCTGATTGACAACCATGTTAAAAAACCTGAATGTAGATATCATAGATTCTTCTACTATCCAACAGATCCGCAGCAGAAAAAGCCGTTGGAAAAGAAATGTGATAGGTAGAAATTTGCCGAAGAATAGAGGTGTCACTGGGGACGTAAGAAAGACGATACATTTTCCAGATTCCTGCATTAGTCAGGACCGGAGTAAACACGCAGAAGTATTATAGTTTTCCTCAAGCACAATAAATTTCCTAGAAAGTTAATTAAGTGTGTATGTGTATTTATTATCCTTATTAATATTTAAAACATACGAAATACCTTATCATTCGCATAGCTTACGTTCATTTTATTTGTAATTACGCGCCTAAGATACCTCGGTTATGCTAGCGACTTCTGACGGTAAACAATGATTTACTCGGGATCACGCTATCTGCCCTTTAACAAAATATATAGCAGATTTGGTCAAGTGAGTGTGTGACACAACGTGTGTAGGAGTGAGTGCTGAAAAGTAATGCCACCGAGATTATTATGCTAAAATATAAAACTTTTTAAATAAAATAAAACTTACACTACTGGCCATTAAAATTGTTACGCCACGAACATGACACGCTACAGAAGCGAAATTTAACAGACACGAAGAAGATGTGATATGCAGATGATTAGCTTTTCACAGCATTCACACAAGGTTGGCGCCGGTGGCGACACCTACAACGTGCTGACATGAGGAAAGTTTCCAACCGATTTCTCATACACAAACAGCAGTGGACCGGCGTTGCTTGGTGAAACGATGTTGTAATGCCTCGAGTAAGGAGGAGAAATGCGTACCATCACGTTTCCGACTTGGATAAAGGTCGAATTGTAGCCTATCGCGATTGCGGTTTATAGTATCGCGACATTGCTGCTCGCGTTGGTCGAGATCCAATGACTGCTAGCAGAATATGGAATCGGTGGGTACAGGAGGGTAATAAGAACGCCGTGCTGGATCCCAACAGCCTCGTATCACTAGCAGTCGAGGTGACAGGCAACTTATCCGCATGGCTGTAACGGATCGTGCAGCCACGTCTCGATCCCTGAGTCAACAGATGGGGACGTTTGCAAGACAACCACCATCTGCACGAACAGTTCGACGACGTTTGTAGCAGTATGGACGATCAGCTTGTAGACCATGGCAGCGGTTACCCTTGACGCTGCATCACAGACAGGAGCGCCTGCGATGGTGTACTCAACGACGAACCTGGGTCACGAATGACAAAACGTCATTTTTTCGGATGAATCCAGGTTCTGTTTACAGCATCATGATGGTCGCATCCGAGTTTGGCGACATCGCGGTGAACGCACAGTGCAAGAGTGTATTCGTCATCGCCATACTGGCGAATCACCCGGCATTATGGTATGGGGTACCACTGGTTACACGTCTCGGTCACCTCTTGTTCGCACTGAAGCACTTTGAACAGTGGACGTTACATTTCAGAGGTGTTACGACCCGTGGCTCTACCTTTCATTCGATCCCTGCGAATCCCTACATTTCAACAGGATAATGCACGATCGCAAGTTGCAGGTCTTGTACGGCCCTTTATGGATACAGAAAATGTTCGAGTGCTGCCCTGGCCAGCACATCTCCAGATCTCTCACCAATTAAAAACGTCTCGTCAATGGTGGACGAGCAACTGGCTCGTCCCAATACGTCACTACTCTTGATGAACTGTGGTATCGTGTTGAAGCTGCATGGGCAGCTGTACTTATACACGCCAACCAAGCTCTGTTTGACTCAATGCCCATGCGTATCAAGGCCGTTATTACGGCCAGAGGTGGTTGTTCTGGGTACTGATTTCTAAGGATCTATGCACCGAAATTGCGTGAAAAATGTAATCACATGTCAGTTCTAGTACACTATATTTTATGCAATGAATACCCGTTTATTATCTGCATTTCTTTTTGGTGTAGCAATTTTAATGGCCAGTAGTGTATTAACATCCTAAATCTTTATTCTTCATATGTAGATGTTTCTTTCTCAGCGTGGTCATCCTGGCAACGAGCACACTTGTACCAACGAGAGACCATTTTGTTGATACCGTCACTGTAGAATGTTTGGCTTTGTTGATGAAGCCACAACCTCACCTCTGATTGTACAGCTTCGTTAATATAAAAGTGGAGTCCGCAAAGGTATTCTATAAGTTTTCGAAACAGCTGAAATCGGATGGGGTCAAGTCCGGACAGTACGGACGATGATCGGTAACAGTGAACCCAGGGCATCGGATTGTCGCAGATGGTGCAGCGCTTGTGTGTGCTCTGGCATTCTTATTCTGAAAGAGAGGGTGCACCATGTGTGGACGAACTCTTTGAATTAGAAACTCGTTTACAGCACGCTGTTCTCACTCACCGACTTAAGTAAGTTACACACCGCCATGTGTGTAACATGCCTGGAATTCGCAGCAGTGGGCTGCAAATACGTAGACATGAAAAATAATGATGTGGAATGTTAATAACGTTAGTTTTGTTTAAAAAGCTTTAAAACTTTTCACATAAGAAATTCCGGAGGCGTTAGCGTTCAACACGCCATTGTGTATTTGACATTCTACTAATCATACTATATTACTGAGGCGTTCTCGCTTCCCACGCCCGGGTTCCCGGGTTCGATTCCCGGCTGGATCAGGGATTTTCTCTGCCTCGTGATGGCTGGGTGTTGTGTGATGTCCTTAGGTTAAAGTAGTTCTAAGTTCTAGGGGACTGATGACCATAGATGTTAAGTCCCATAGTGCTCAGAGCCTTTTGAACCTTATACGTACAGTAGCAAAATCCCTGAAGTGCTTATCGTATGTCACTGCAGACGCTTGTAATTGTGGTGGAGCTGCGGTATTCGAAACAGTCTCTAACGCAAAAGTCTCCTTTTGCTAATAATCATAACGTAAATTCAATGGTAAGTGCATTATTTTACATACTAATTCAGGCATAAAATCTTCTTTTCCTTATCCGTTTTGCTAACATCATCACAAACAGTGCGCTCACCATGCAAAATAATGTTTCCTGAATGTGGTAACTATATAGCGTCATATCCTGTGTATCGATTACCAGCACCAAAAAACAACAACCCATTGTTCATAGGCTACGTTCGTTATTACGCACTCTCATTCTTTTTCTCTAGTATAAAAACGCTTGTTACACAGATACAAGCGAATGTTAGTAAACAATGGCAAACTGCCTGCGAACGCGTATTTGCTGGCGCTCGCTCCATTCATTCGGGTGTAAAATCGTGCAGGCACAATGCGTTGAGGAGCGGCAAGAGATGCTTCTCCTTACGAACACGGAATCTTATTCTCTTTTGAAATTGTTTTCGCTCTGCCATATTTGATTATTGAAACCACTGTCTTTCTGCGTTTTACTCCTCATTAGACCATAAACACTGACTTCAGGAACATTCTAGCTGCATGTACTTTGCGAATAGCGCAAATTGTGTTTCTCATCTTCTGGGAAGAATAGAATAAGTACAATGTAATAAAGAAATATTCACATGCAAGAAAGTGGGAATCGAAAGACGCTATTATGGTTTATAATATCTTTGCAGCATTAGTTGTTAAACGAGCCAAGACATTCGTTCTCGACGGCAGACTATTAAGTGCTCTCCTATGCTAACTCATGTCTAGATACGAAACAGGAATTTCTGATGAACGGCCTCGTATCTAATACGCAGTGCTTTATATCCATTGTCTGGCAAATACATTTGTCTGCTTTTGACAGAGATTCACAGCGTATGGTTGCTTGTCAACATGACAACCATAAGATGGTGCGATTCAGTCACATACAGCTGCCTGCAATGGAGTTCCCGTTTCAGCAAGCCATATAGGATGTACCCAAAGAAACATACACGTCTTACCCAAAATATTCGGATGCCAGATGCAATCAGGAACTGACCACCACATGTCACAAGAGGTGGACACACCGCTGTAAAAGGAGGCGGGTAGTATTATGTTGTCAGCAGAGGACAACACAGCGGTGAAAGCTACATGTAAAAACTGGAAACACGCCGAGAAGTTAGATTAGGTTAGAGATTAGATTAGATTAATTATTCATTCCATAGTCCCATAAAAGCGGGAATCCTCCTGGGTGTGGAACATGTCATGTTCATCTCCAGATCATTAGAGGCGCTGGAAGGGTCATGAAGCCATCTAACTGATTGACTGGAGCCCAAGCAACTGTCCAATGAGTGCTACCCAATGCCATTCAATGGCGGCTGATTCCACTGTGTCGTTTTGTACTGCAATCTGCAGTATTGTTCGTTTTTATACCCTTTCTCATTGCATATCTGCATACTGCGAATTATACTTTGTTACAGCTTAGTTATAATCGGTTTGTGTACTTAAAATTTCATAATCCTTACCGTGGAAATGGAAAGAGGTCCTGCTGGAAAAAAGGCCACTTTTAATACTAAGGTAAGATATCTGATTTACCGTACTTTCATTACGAATAAATGAAATCTATCATCTTCTGTCACGAATGAAGCTCTGTGCTTTCCTTATGTTTATTTAAATAAGACTGACGTGTCATTAACAGTTGCTCTAGTGAATGTAATAAAGCATTTTGTGTTTTTCGGAATATTGCGCACAAAAAATTAAAGTTGAAATATTCCTGCAAATTCCTGTGCTGTCCATCTAGACATTACGTAAGTTCAATGGGCAAAGTTAACGCCTGCCGCTGTGGCCGAGCGGTCCTATGCGCTTCAGTCCAGAACCGCACTACTGCTACGGTCGCAGGTTCGAATCCTGCCTCGGGCATGGATGTGTGTAATGTCCTTAGGTTAGTTACGTTTAAGTAGATCTAAGACTAGGGGACTGATGACCTCAGATGTTAAGTCCCATAGTGCTTAGAGCCATTTTTGAACAAAGTTAATAACAAGTAATTCTAAAGTTTTCCTACATAAATTGAAGAGTTGCTTCAGAGGTGTAAAAGTGTTTGTGAGCTCTCATTTGATGTGAACTGTGTTAGTGCTTTTGTTTTTGGGTACCATTTCTCTGAAGAAGTCTTTGTGAATAAAACTAGGCATAAGCTAAACAAGAATTGTGTCTCCAAAACATCTGAAAAGTGTTCATTGTGTGGCTGCTAATACCAGAAATGAATCGCTTGAGATTGATGTTAGTAAACTACCATGCACTATTTGTACTGTGACAAGTGTTCTTTATAGAGCTGCTAATGTCAGAAATGAAAATGATATTAGTGAATGACCGAGCACTAGTTGTGCTGATAAGATTCATAGTAATACTTTAACAAGGCTACATCAGGAGAAAAATTAACTAAAAACTCTCAAAGATTTGCGTAATAGCAGCACTTTGTCTTTCATAGAAAACAGTTTAAATTCTGTTGCCAGAAACCCCTATCGACTAGCAAATAGTAGGCGATGGACGTCTGAGGACGAGGTATTTGCTCTGTTCTTATACGAGTGAAGCCCTCACCTATACAGATATTAGTCAGTTCGCTTTTCCCTTCCTTCTGAGAGGTATCTGAAATCTCTGCAGTCTGCTATGCCTTTTGAGCCAGAATTGAATCCTTCAGTGATGAAGCTAATAAAAGCAGAATTTGAGACAATATGCAACAATGATAAATATTGTGCCTTGTTGTTACATGGAATGTCTTTCAAGAGAGGTTTGTATTATGTTGCGAGCAAGCGATATATCATAGGGTTCAGGATTTAGGACGTTTGGGAAGTTCAATTGTATATGCTGACCACGCATTGGCATTCATAGTCAGAGGCATATATAAAACCTGGCAGCAGGTTGTTCCATATTACTTCACTTAGAACTCGATTTCAACCATTACTTTAAAAGTTCTGGTTACCTATGTTATAAGGCAACTGCACGAAATTCGGTTGAAGGTGGTTTGTGCAGTTTTTGAGCGGCGTGCAACCAACCAAAGAGCACGCATTGGCATTCATAGTCAGAGGCATATATAAAACCTGGCAGCAGGTTGTTCCATATTACTTCACTTAGAACTCGATTTCAACCATTACTTTAAAAGTTCTGGTTACCTATGTTATAAGGCAACTGCACGAAATTCGGTTGAAGGTAGTTTGTGCAGTTTTTGAGCGGCGTGCAACCAACCAAAGAGCACTGAAGGAAATGTGCAGTGAGAAATCGATTGAAGCCAGTCCATTTCATTTTTCAGTTAGCGATGAACCTACTGTAGAAATTTATGATCTCCCACACCTGTTGAAGAAAACGATAAATGCTGTACTAGGAAATAAAATATAATTTGGGTTTAGAAAGGAAGCCAGTTTTGAATTTATTAAGGGCTTTTCTTTTGTATCAGCAGAAGATGATTAAGACTTTGCCAGAATTGAAGAATAGTCATTTTGATTAAGGACTCTTTTACAGATATGAAAGCTAAGGTATCCTGCAGCCCAGCTTAGTTATAGAGTTGCTGCAGTTACTGAGACCCACGTAGCATTGAACATAAACAGCAGAATTCGTTAAAAATGTGGAGTGCATGTTCGATTCACTAAACATCTCCCAGTCTTATAAGCGTGCCCTCGCTCCAGGGTCACCACTTACTGAAATGTGGTACAGTGTATTAAAAGATATGGAAAATTGGAAAGTGTCGAACCGAGGAACAGCCACAAAAATAATCAGTTTCATAAGTGGGTGGCAGACTACAATAATATCACTGATGTTTATTTGGAACAGGTTGGCTTCAGTTTTTTAAGCATGATGGCCTTCAGTCAAGACCTACTGGGGAAGGGGTTTTTGTTGTGTGAGGCAACATGGTGTTTCAAAGCAGCAGTGTAAACGTATTAGCAATAGCATGTACCTAACTGCAAATCCTTTAGGCAATTGTCACGATGACAGTTGTATGCCATTATGGAGTTTAAAGCAATTTCTGGAAACTCGTAATGACAGATTTCTTGACTCCACAAAAGTGATTGTATAGTTAATGAAAATGTTTTATGCTGTGTCCTCGATGAAAATGCAGCTGTTGGTGGTGACAGTGTTGGTGAAGAGGCTGATGTAAGGAGTGGCAGACAAGCATTGGCTGATGTAGCTGGTTACATTCTGCGAAACATGGATGGAGTACCTAAAACCAACAGTGATGACTGCAAAACAATTCTGTTTTTACCAATTCCCACTGAGGATCTCATATTTACAAGTTTCATGGAATTTGATTCCTTAAACACACAATTATTGTATGCAAATAACAGCCTAACGTCCTTTTTAACAAATGTTCACTATCAGTCGTACGCCTTTTTAGATAAATATGGTCAGCAGGAAAAATTGGAAGTCTAGATTTCCAAGGGATAACATTTTATAAAGCCTACTTTTCTGAACAGTATGTATTAAGAAAATGTATACGATTTTTTATTTACAAGTATGTCAGAGACTGGAAACACAGCGTCTGTAATTAAAGAATAAATGTGGTTTAGGAGATATTGAATAAAAAATTTAAAACTGTTTGACCGTTGAGATACAAATTTTAGAGTGTGCTTTGTTTTCAGTTAAGCACTTCTATCCTCATTTCATATCTGTGATGCTTTCCTCTTAATTTACTCTTATTTTAAGATGTAGGAACATTTTAAAGGAAGACAGTGGTTAATAATGCAAGTTTGCTGAAACAGGCGTAAGTTGTGACAAATTATAGGTAAAAAGTGGACCTTCATGCTTCTTCCACTCCTACTGGCGACATTCTAAGCATGGCATAGACAGTAAAATATTTTTAGTGGTAGAGTAGTGATTCTAATCGTCGAAATGAAAGTTAGTTGAAGGATAATACCGCTGTAGGTACGTGCAGAGTTTTTTCTTAATTGCTATTGTCATAAAGATCAGCAGGGAAAATCGTGCACCAGCAGGTAGTCACTTGAAAAAATCAGCTATTTATAACACAATTATTGTTGTAAAGTTGTGGTAGAAAACATTTTTTACACTTAGTGACAAATGCTCAATAAGATAGTGCTACAATCTGTTAACAATAGCCGTGTGGGAGAGACAATGTGTCGACTGTTAATATTAGCCGCGTGGGAGAGACAATGTGTCGAGTAAAGGAATATAATTGTTCGTCTGTACGATTTAATTATGTTAAAACACCTACAAATGTGTCTAAAGGAAAATGCAATAATATATTATCTATAGCTTGAACATACAAGAAGGTAGATTGATGTTTTACTTCGCGTCGAATGAACTTGCTTAAGAAGAGAAAAATATAAAGGTAACGCAAAGGATTCGAAGTTTTCTTTTAGTAAATTAATGTATTATTCGAATTAACTTGCCTCTACATATGATCAAATTTATTTCCATTACTTTCGTGAGTTTTTTCCGTGGGTTTGCATAATCAGAATGGTATATGCAGAAAAAAATACCATTCGTATTGTGTTAAAGGTGAGTTAAAGTCACAGTCGTGTTGCAATATGTTCTAGCTACGTTTAAGTTGTTTCATTCCGATGCTAACCAAAACCATAACTTTTGAAGTTAAGAAGATTTCTATTAGTAAAATAAAAGCACAAAAAATTACTATGTACCCTACAGGAGACGCAACCCGCAATGTTTACGTTTTCTTTAGTGCATCTCTATATCACTTGAGGCGCTGCTATTTCGATGTATCAATTTTTTGACACGGGACCAGCGCTTCTCATTTATTGCTGTTCTGTGTAGAAGCAGTAACAGTTGGCCGGTCAAGGAAGCTCAGTGATTTCGAACGTGGAGTAGTAATCTATCAGGGATAATTGAGCCCTTCTAAAGGTGCCCAAGTTGAATACTCGTGATATAACTATGACGTGGAAACTCGAAGTAACAATCTCAGCGAAACCAAGAGCAGACAGAGCTCATGCACTGACGGACAAGGTTCGTCTAGCATTTCGGTGAGTGTTTGTAAGAGATCACTTGAAAGCAGGAGAGTTCCGATGCTACCAGCAGTCCAGGACACACAATGAGTGTGCCTAAGAGCGAAAACGAATGGGATACAGTGGTCGAGCGGTTTCCCATAATGCACACATTTTTTGTAGTCAGTGCTAAGCGACGCTTGAAGTGGTTTAAAGAGCGATACAAATGAAAAGTGAACGACTGAAAACGAGTGGTTTGGAGTCACACCATACCCTGTGGAAATCCTATACAACGTTTTGGGATTGGCGATGCCTGGAGAACGATACCTGCCGTCATGTGGAGTGTCAACAGCGAAATACGGAATACGTGGTATTACGATGTGGGAGCGTTATCCGTGGTTATGGTAACTTCCCCTTATTGCGTTAATGAAAACTCAGAGAGCGGAAGGACATGAACATATTTTACAGTATTGTCCGCTACGTGCAGTAGAGAAACGGTTCGGAACCTATTATTGAATGATAATGACAATGTAACCTGTCATAAAGCAGTTACCGTGAAATGTACTGGCCTGCCCAGAGGTCCAACCTGAAGCGAATGGAATCCCTTTGGCATTAGTTATAACGTCGACTTCGCTCCACAACCCATCGTTCAACATCAATACCCGTCGGATTTACCTATCCACGTGGCGCAGTGGTTAGCACACTGGACTCGCCTTCGGGAGGAAGACATTTCAAATCAGTGTCTGGCTATTCAGATGTAAGTTTTTTTGCGATTCCCCAAAATCGCTTAAGGCAAGTGCCGGATGGTTTCTCTGAGAGGGCGCAGTCGATTTTCATTGCCATCTTTCCCTAACGTGGTCTTGTGCTCAGTTTCTATTGACCTTGTTGACTATGGGACGTTAAACACTAATCTTACTTCTTCCTTCCTTTTTTTATAGTTTCGACTCCTAATTAAAATCTTCATAGTGCGATTCTGTATTTACACCATATACAGTTTGTACGAGGGTGAGTCAAATGAAAACCACAAATATTTTTTAAATCTTATTTATTGTGCAGAAGTGGTACAAAGCTGTATCACTTTTCAACGTAATCTCCCCCACGCTCAATGCAAGTCCTCCAGCGCTTACAAAGTGCATAAATTCCTTTAGAAAAAAATTATTTTGGTAGTCCGCGCAACCACTCATGCACCGCGTGGCGTACCTCTTCATCAGAAAGGAAATTCTTTCCTCCCATTGCGTCTTTGAGTGGTCCAAACTTATGTAAATCACTTGGGGCAAGATCTGGTGAGTGTGGTGGATGAGGAAGACACTCATAACGCACGTCTGTGATTGTTGCAACAGTTGTACGGGCAGAATGGGGCCTTGCATTGTCATGTTGCAAAAGGACACCTGCAGACAGCAATCCACATCGCTTTGATTTAATTTCAGGCCGCAGATGACTTTTTAGGAGATCCGTGTATGATGCACTGGTGATAGTGGTCCCTCTAGACATGTAATGCTCCAAAATGACGCCTTTTTCATCCCAAAAGAGAGACAAGCATAACCTTCCCTGCTGATGGTTCTGTTAGAAACTTCTTTGGTTTTGGTGATGAGGAATGGCGCCATTCCTTGCTCGCTCTCTTTTTTTCGGGTTTGTGAAAGTGAACCCAGGTTTCGTCCGCAGTAACGATTCTTGTAAAGAGCCACCACCTTCTTGTTCAAAGCGCCGAAGAAGTTCTTCACAAGTATCAACACGTAACTCTCTCATTTCAGGAGTCAGATGCCGTGGCACCCATCTTGCAGACACTTTGTGAAACTGTAGAACATCATGCTAATCTGTAAACATGCTGCAATGTCATTCAGTGTCACTCGACGGTTTTCCTTCACTATGGCTTCAACTGCTGCAATGTTCTGTGGAGTCACGACTCGTTGTGCCTGACCTGGACGAGGAGCATGTTCCACTGGAGTCACACCATTTGCGAACTTCCTGCTCCATTCGTAGACTTGCTTCTCTGACAAACACGCATCACCGTACTGAACCTTAATTCGTCGATGAATTTCAATAGGTTTCACACCTTCACTACGCAAAAACCGAATAACAGAAGGCCTTTCTCGCCTGGTGTAAGTCGCAAGTGGAGCGGCCATTTTTATACTGATACCGCGACGGTATGTGTGCATCTGCACTATGCTGCCACCTACAGGCCATTCTGCACGCTGTTTGTAGCACGTTTAAAGGATAACGGAGCGAAATTTCAGTTTTTATTACAAATTTAAGGTTTTCATTTGACTCACCCTCGTAATTAACGCGTGAAGTCGAACACTAGCTCCTCCACAGCCAAATCCGGTTGAGAAACGAGGATGGGAGGGGATAACACCTCTTTAAAAACCTTGGTCCAGCTCGCTCGGCGAGGCGAAATGGGTCCAAGAGACACATCCATCATGGCTCAAGAAAAGGTAGTAGCAGCTCCTCTGCTGGAGTAATGAACTGAGAAGCTAATGCCTTACAGTACGCCGTTTTACGCCGGAGGCTAGGGCAAGAAAACTTCGATTTCAAATTTCCCTGTCCTCCAGTTTTGAGTGTTGTGCACTCGGATGGTAGCCCACTCAAGCATGAAGGAAAAACCTCATCATTCATCAGCCTGAATGGAAACAGCCGGACAGGTTCAATCGCCATACAATTTGGAATGGCGGATTACGCTTAGAGTGCCACAGATCGTAGAACAAAAGACAACATAAAGAATTAAACAGGAAAAGTATTTATCATTTTGACTTCCAGCTCCTTGTGTTGGCCGTGTTTGCAGTTAAAACTGTTGGACGTGAGGTCCACCAGTTATGCAAAACACCGTTTTTTCTCACTACCCTAACATGTTTCGACACCACTGTGCCATCATCAGAGGCGGACCTCACATCCAACAAGGAAAAGTACTAATATTGCAGTTCTGTCAGCAACTCTAATGCCGTCCGAAGAGCGTGGTGCCAGAGAACGTTTGGCACCTAGCCACGCACCCACAGGAAACGAGGGTCACTACAAAGCCCCACCGACGAATGAGCAACACAGGCGTAGCCACGCCCACAAACGTTTCGCTACGCCACAGCAACGGTTCGCCTACTTACGGCCGAGCATAGGACCGGTCAGGCCTAGTTCGCGGTCGTCGAATACGACGACAGCATCGACTTCTAGAAGGCCAGCTGTGTAGTCAGTGTCTTAGGCAGAACTATAAGTGATGTTACGTCAATTGTACTCTAAGTGAAGAGACGTGTAATTTGTCTGTATCAAGTGAAACGTTGTTGTTCACAGGTACATGTTAATTCTCATGACATTCCTGTGGAAATGGGTTGTACAAACTAAAGTAATTCTTCTTATCAGTGTTGCAATAAAGTGAAGTAATATTTTGTGTGTTACAGTATGCACGCGGTCTCTACCGAAGCAAACCAACGAACCTAGCGTTGTATCGGCAAGTGTATTTTCCCACGGTACAACGGAAACAGACAAGCAATTGAGAGGACCTACAGATTCACAGGATGAAACATTATTATCACAGTGGTGTTGAAGACCACATCTGTGCACCCTCTGGTGTAGATATGATGATAGATTCAAAATGGAAGGAAAGCATTAAATCCTATGCATTTCACAATGAGACATTAACGACTATAAGATCCAAAATAGACAGAGGGTACCTAACTGACATAGGCGTTTACTGCACAGAAGTAGGACGAGTACAGGGCTCAGAAAATCTTTACGAACAGCTCCATACTGCTCATGATGGAATAAATAAAACGGACTTGGTTTATATATTGTGAGATTGGAATGCCAGAGCAGGTACTATCTCTATTAAATACGTAGTAGGGAGGTGCAGAAAATACACTGTAAATACAAATGATAATCAGATGAGAAGTTTCAGCACTTACTTCAACGTCAATGTAACTTATACATTTTTCTGAAAGAAAAATATTCACAAATACAAGCGGGCTAACAGAGCAATTAGATTAGTTGCAAACGTCTGCCTCTTTAGCGCAAGACACTAAAACTTTCAGAAGATGTGATATTTTCAACGATCATTTTCATGGATTATTGCTAAACTTGAGAATTTTCCATCTGATGATTACCTTGCTGGCTACACACTAAATTACCAGGAGACTGGCTTATAACAAAAGTATTACCACTGTTTAAAAAAGCAGATCCCAGGAAAACTCCAAATTTAGAGTTTTCAGTTTGTTAAACACTGAGTGCAAAAAAGAAAAGCCCAGCAAATTTAAAGGAGTCAGCATGTTAAACACTGAGTGCAAAAGATATTCAGGTATATCAAATAAACGGTTAAGGATTATTACAGAAGTCCTACTTCTAGAAGAACAAAACAGCTTCATAAGAGGAAGTTCATGTAACGATAATATATTCACTGTGCCACAAATAATACAGGAAAGATAAGAATTAAATTTACCAACGTAGTTGACTTTCATAGATTTAGGAAATGGCTTTCCGAATAAGGAAAAAAGAGCGCCAGAAGGGATCCGCATACACAGGAATAAATTCATTGATCTACTATTAAATGCTGGCGACATTGTATTAAAAGCAAAATCTTGAGACGACCTACAAAAATCTTTCCATCTTTTAAACTGAATTAGAAAGGATTATAATTTTAAGACGGCAGCAAGTAAAACTCAGACAACAGCATCTCTTGGGAAATGCTCAGTACGAAACAAACTGTAATCGAAGCCCGGATTCTGAATCTAGTTTAGCACTTGAATTACATTGGGAGCTACATTACTTTTAACGAAGACAAGGCTGTAGGTATTAAATTCCACAGATACCAGGTTATATGTTTCACTACAAGCAAAACATTAAAAATACCCGAAGAAACATAAAAATGAAATTCTATAAGGTGATGGCTGCGCCTTTACTACTGTACGACGGTGAATTCAAAGAGGAAAGATTTTAGGTATGTTCAGACGAGTGAAATGAAATTTTTAAGAGCATTCAAAGGTTGGGCGAGATTCTAATTGAAAAAAATAGGCAAGAACTGAATATTTTTGCAATAAATGACAAAATAGAGCATAAATAAAACTAGAAGGAACACCTGAAGTGAATGACAGAAACAAGGATTCTAAAGACGTCTTAAAATATAAACGAGAGAGTAAAAGTAATATAAGTAAAAAAAAAAGGCATAGGACGGCCCGTCACAAGATGGAACTGAGCCCCTAACAGGTCGATGGAGATAATCTGTAAAAGACAGAAGAGGAACAACAATATTAGGTGGCTGACAATAACGGAAGGATCGATACAGGCTGATTAGAAGATTTTCTAACAAGCATTGGAAACAATCACGTCTCTTGAATATCTGAAAGTATGAGCACGCAGAGATTTAAAGAGAAACAACATAAAATTAATATAATTTCGTAGGCTTCTGCGGCCAGAGTCAGTCGACATAAAAGTTTTCTCGTTATGGTACCAACAGAAAATTAGTCGTAGGATATGTGGATGTCAGATTGAGATTCAATGGAAGAATACTTTGAAAATGTAGTTCCCCGAAAGAGATACAAACCGACGATCCCCCGATACTTGCCTATTTCTCACTGGTCTGTGACTCCTATTAGGTGGACTGACAAGAAAATAAAGGAAATTCAAAGAAGAGCAAGGTGGTTAGTCAGTGTTTTGTTCGGTCAGCGCGAAAGCGTCACAGAGATGTTCATCCAGCTCTGGTGGTAGACGCTTCAGGACGGGCGTTCTGCATCACTGTGAGGTTCACTGTTGAAATACCGACAGCACACCTCTCTAGAAGAGTTGGCCCAGCACTTTATTCCATGCTTCACATATCTCGCGACAAGACCGTGATATTCAGAACTTAATCCAGCGGAGCCTTCGCGACTGGAACAAGGTGGGGGTGGGGAGAGAGATGTGGGTGGTGGAAGGGGGAGGGGGGGGGGAGACAGTGGCAGGTGAGGACTGTTTCCCATATCAGGCACGTTTCCCTGAACCCCTGTGCTTAAGGTAAGTACCCGTAGTATTTGCAGTGCGTGTGTTAAACGATATGCTACACAATGTCCTTCAGACATGTATGCATGTCTTAAGGATCGGACACTGCTTCGAACGACATTTGTATGAAATGAATTGAACGTATTCGCAATTGGGAATTATATTATACAGTAGCTCCACAATGAAAATTTGTGCCGGACCAGGACTCGAACCCAGATTTCCCGCTTACACGAGCTGTCGCCCTTACCACTTAGGCTATTCGAGCATGCCTCCAAAACTTCCATATGATATTGTGCGTGTGTACGTCCAGCAGCCGTACAGTTGTTGTGATACCCGGGCAGGGAGAGACTTTCGTTATTTCTGGCGTAGGCTCGTCTGGGCATAAAATAGTATTTGCAGCGTAGTTACGGAGATACACAGTGACGTACGGAAGTTGGGATCGGTCCTGGAGGGGCGCTCGGGTAGCCTAAGTGCTTAAAGGAGACGCTCGCGATAAGCGAGAAATACTGGTTCGAGTCCCGGTCTGGCACAAATTTTCACTGTCACTAATTTATCCGTTGCACAGTTGATGCCTCACCGTATTCGCAACTGCGAATACATTTCATACACTTTATCTGTTGGGCCACCTAAAAACCATGGTTTACGTATTAGGCGGTCCTAATACTAAGACGCTTCAGCAGTGTGTCACGGAAGCTGAGAAACGGTTCGACATAACTGAAAGAGTGCGACAGTCCATAATACAACGAGATTGTAAGTGTAGAATCAAGAGGACATTTGGCTCTTGACTCTATGACTTGATAACTTTAAAAATGTTATTTTATTAATAACTCAAAAATAAAGTATTCCACGAAATACGTTTATATGGAAGTGAGGACTATTTGGAGTGAGAAAGTCACCCACAAAATTTGTAGAAGTATTTCTGGTATTTTCTGTATATGATGTTCCTAAAGTGCACGCTGTTTTATAGCAGGACATTCCAGAACGTTTGAATTAATTATTATTGTATTAAATATGCTTTGAATTGTTTATTGTAGGACAAGTCATATTCCCAAAAGTTTGAATTAATTATTATTGTATTAAATATGCTGTCATTTATAGCAGGACAAGCCATGTTCCAAAACGTTTGAATTCATTATTATTGTAATAAATACCCTGTGAGTGATTTTTCCTTATGTACTAGCTAATCGCATCGTATTCCACCGTTAAGACAAGAATGAGGTTGCGCAGTGGTGTAAATTGGTCGGAGTAGAACGCAGGATATTAAATTTTGCCGTAGAACTAATTCCAAAAGCTGCTGCCTTTCGTTTCTTGATGCCAGGGGGAAGGGTGATGGTATATTGAGACATCCCCTTTGTAGGAAGCCAGCTAACATTGATTTGTTTTTCAGGCTGATCTTTGTCACCATGCAGCTAGGTCAGGAGGTATAGTTAGTATGGTTATGACGCTCACGTCATCGTTAACCCTGCACGTTTGTCAGCTGTGTTATCCCACTTGGAGGTCATCTTTGCTAGAACGGTTATAGTGAAAGACCGATCAGACGCGTTGCGCCATCGACCAACAGTGAATCTGGTATGTGATGAAAATAACGCATTGGCACCAAAGTCTACGGCATTTTTGTCTGTGCAAGTAACATTTCCAACAGAATTGGTAGTGTTCTTCTGGAACACGGCGTAAAGTCTGTTTTTTGACTGTCATCTAAAACTATTTATTTAAATTTTATTTATTTATTTGCTTTATCTTAAAGTTTTTAAGCCCTTTCTGAGATCGGACAACGGTTTGACACACACAGTTATCTTTTTTACGCCATAGTTACCTAATAAATAACAATAATTTTAATTGGAGAGATAGAAATGAAGGTACAAATATGTTCGAAAAAGCCGCGCACGAGAATGCGATTTTTCCGGAGGTCATATCTCGTGTTCTACTGATCACTGAGATAAAGGGTCAAATGTTTTGGATAATCGTTGGTCTAGTGACCATTTGTATACCTGCCGGAAGAAGGGGCACACTGTAGATTTAATCTTCCATTTCAAGTAAATTAAGAAAATTTGTTGGATTTTTGCATTAGGTGTGGTCTAGATTGTCTCTTAACCATCTTATAAAAGCACAATTTTGTTCGTAGGCGGTTCCTGAGAAAATCCCGAAAATCTAAGATTATTTGTTATGACGAGTACCAGTTGTGGGGATGGACGCATCTAAATTTTTTTATTCACGGCATATTATCGAAATTTTTACCGTCTGTTCCTAAGATGATATTCTCCGGGAGCTTCGAAATATTTTTCGATATCATCATACGTTACCGTGCTGCAGAGATTCAGAGTTACCATACTTAAGCAGAAAACCGCAATATGAATTTTAGCAATTTTTGGACCATGGACCGCAATTACCAACGTAAATAACCAGAGAAAATGCTCAAATCTTAACTGTACGTTCTTTAGACATGCATCTAGAAACACCACGTTCCCGTTTTCGAAAATCTGTATTCGTTATCAAGGTACACCCAAACAAAGATTTTTGGGTGTCAAAAGTGGCAATTGTGGGATTTCCCGCTTTTATAATTTCTAGTCTTGGGAAACGGTCGAAAAGATGATGATCTCTGGAAACCTTGAAATTTTATTCGATGTCAGTATTCATTGCCGAAATCCAGAGTTCAAAGTTGCCGTATTTATTTATGCATGTAAAATGTGCATCTTATATCCGGTCTCAGGAGTAAACATAATTTTAATCGACATAGTGAAACGGTGGCAAGGGATCTAGGATCGCAAGGATTCTGAAGTCACCAAACTATGTTTTCAGTCAGCATTTTCCACCAATAAAACATTACGACGCGCTGTCTGTGTGTGATACGCACTTCACGCCTATACAAATATGCTCATTGCTGTACTGTAGTGATAATAAATGGCATAAAAAGGGTTCAACGTGTCTGAAAAGAACGTAAAATTACAGCCAAATATTACCTAAAACTGGAAAGACTGGAAATGCAGTAAAATATTTGTAGCAACATTTGTATTCTTTTCATATATAGATCATGGCATTTTTGATAAATTGAGATCGATGATCAAAGTATCCAGAAAAAATGGAAATGAAACGATTTTGTGTTAACCTTATAATATACGTAATTATTCGTTGTCTATAAGTGTCAAAGTATGTAAATGTGTGGAAGTATATGATTAAATTGTCAATACTTTGCTAGCCTTCTGCATTTGTGTTATATAAGCACCACACACTGCTGTTGCAGGGAAAACAACAAGGGAACCAGCAGACAAATGATGCTGTCGGAGCACAAAAAACGCGAATATGTCCCTCTATGGAAGATTCTGATAGAAAAGTGGGGAACCATTACCCCATACCTCATTGTGCCTTCATCACCAACAATTTTTGCATGCGAACATACTTGGGTCTTTTCTTGTGCTGAAAGAGAGCAGCAGAGAGACAGTGAAGGCGAAAGGAAGAGGAGACAGTGTCAGTGGGAAAGAAAGAGATAGAGAGAGGAGACAGTGATCGTGGGAGAAAGTGGCAAACAAACAGAGAGATGGATGAAGACACAAGCAGTGGGAGGCAAAGAGAGAGAAGCTCCATCAATGAGAGGCAGTGATAGCAACAAGGAAAGAGAAATGGTTGAAGATAGAAGCAGTGACAGAGAAACAGAGAAGAGACAGTGGAAAGGAAAAATACAGATGAGTGGAGACAATATATAGGCTTGTGGAGTCTGGATCGTTCCAGACCAGCGAACCTTGACGTGTAGTTATAGCGCAGGGTTCAATTTGGACCGAAATTGTTAACACGTAGGTATAGGCGAAAGAAAACTTTGGACCCCCCCCCCCCCTCAACAATTTTTGAGCTGCAGTGGTATGGTAAAGGCTGTGGCAGTGGGAAAGAAAGACTAAAGGAGACAACGTAAGTGAGGGAGGAAACAGCAGTGTGATAACCTGTAAATCAATGGTAGGAAATGAAAACAGTGGGATAGAGGCATATGTAGACGGTGGCAGTGACAGGGAGATGATTGGTAAGAAGGCTTAACTACAAAGAGGGACTGGATAAAAGGATTTAGAATGTCCGGAATGAGGATTGAAGAAGCTCGTTCTCCACTTTTCTGTCAGAGTTTTTCTTAGAGGAGCCGGCCGAGGTGGCCGAGCAGTTCTAGGCCCTTCAGTCCGGAACCGTGCGACTGCTACGGTCGCAGGTTCGAATCCTGCCTCGGGCATGGATGTGTGTGATGTCCTTAGGTTAGTTAGGTTTAAGTAGTTCTGGGTTCTAGGGGACTGATGACCTCAGATGTTAAGTCGCATAGTGCTCAGAGCCATTTGAACCTTTTTTTTTTTTTCTTAGAGGAACATATTCACAATTTTTATACCCCGACATTTTTCCGCTGGTACTGCTATCTTTATTATTATTGTTGTCGTCGTTGTCTATAACCCGTTTTCGTGCACATGACAACTCTAACACTGACAGAGCACTGAAAAAATTTTCGCACTTCAGCCACCTCTACAGATTCACTTTACAAAGAAAACTACAGAGTATCTGAAATGACAAGAAAGGAAATTTCGTATTCAGGGCACATTTACCGCAGGTCTCACCTTCAAATTAAGGATGGTAACCCTGGAATTACCAACCAAGACCCCACCTCTTTTAGATGGACTGAGCTTTAAAAGTATGTTCTGTACCCATTTTGATAGTGCACACAGGTCAGTGCTGAAATTCTCCATAGTTGTTCCCAAGTTCATTGGTTTTGGGCTTAGATACAACTGGAGGTCATCAGCATAAATGTGATATCTGCAGTGGGACAAAACAGATAAACATAACTGATTTACAATGAAAATAGTATAGGACCAAATACCGAGTCGTGGGGTTCTCTGATACTAACTACCTCCATTCTGACTTTATGCTGCCCTACATGATGCGCTGCTGGTGAGACATCATGTATGAGTGAAACAACTGAGCAGCACTTGGAGAGAAACATAGGCTTTTTAGCAAGTAAAATTTCGAAGTCGGCAGTGTCAGAGGCTTTGCTGAAGTCGAAGACGCGCATGATGGTGGCCTGTAGTCAATCCATGGTAAGCTTCATGCCATCTGTTACTTCTATTCTAGGACAGTTTGTGTTGTGTTGTTTATGAAACCCTGATTGGTATTCGTCTAGCAGGTGGTTGTCGTTAACTAGTTTGTTATCCAGTCGTGGACTATACAGTGTGTTTCATAATCCATGTTACACACTTCTAGAGGTTGTAGAGGGGACTTAGTAGATCAAGCGTTACAAGGAACCCATGTCCGGAAACGTTATCCAACGACGGCTACAGTGCGCCAGATCTATAGTGGTCGATGCCTGTAGATGTATGTATCTACAGGGTGATTCCATGATAATATTGCAAATTTTCTAAGATGATGGAGAATTATAAGCGTATCATTTTGAGGTAAGGGTCCCTGTACCGGAAACGAACGAGTCGAAAGCTGTAAGCAGAAACCGTTCTGATACCTCTGACAGAGGAATACATGTACTCTTAAGGCTGTTGCAAAGATTGTAGAGTTGGCAACTGTCAGAGGTGGTAGTATGGACCAAAAGAAGAAAAAATGTCAAGTAAATATGGGCTCTAAAATGCGTACTTTAAGAGCTATGAGAATTTGTCCAGTAGAGGAGATGTGTTTCATAGTAGCCAAGATGAACAAGTGTTTCCAGCTTTACAGGTATGCATTTTAGAGCCCATGTTTACTTGATCTTTTTTTCTTATTTTGGTCGACACTACCATCTCTGAAAGTTGTCTGCCCTACAATCTTAGCAACAACAGTACCAGTACAATCATTCCACTGTCGGAGGTATCAGAACGGTTTTCGCTTGTATCTTTCGACACGTTCGTTTCCGGTGCAGTGATCGTTACCTCAAATTGATACATTTATCCTTCTCCATCGTCCCAGAAAGCCTGTAACAGCATCACGGAACTATCCTGTAAATAAGTACGTTTACAGGCACCAGCGCCTTTAACTTTGACGCTATCTTAGTATCGCTGGCTACAGTTAAAAGCTCGTAAGTCGATTGGAGATTTTATAGGGCAGTTTCGAATCATGCCTACCGACATACTTTAGGAGGTTTGTAGAGGACACAGATTAGATACTTTATTTTAAGGAATTCGATCCCTACGAACTTGTATTCCACTCTTTTATCTTCATTATTTTTGTATATGTATATCACCGTAGGCAAATGCCATTTTACGGTGTGTAATAGATGATATTAGTTTGCGTAAAACGAGTGTTGCGGTAGGCCTTTTGTCAGGACCATGGAAGTGTGTGCGTGTTGTCTTTCTGCATACGACGTATTGCGGCTCTTGGTTATATCGAAGTTTAAATTTTCTTGTACAGCGCTCTTTCGTTCCATGGGAATTTGAAACCGGCAGGTTGTGTACCTGTCGAAATATAGGCTCGCGGCGAAGACGTCAAATGTCGGATACCCGTAAGTTGTTTGAACACCCTGTAGTATGGTAATTGTACGTCAATTTAGAAACAATCTCTATGTCAATACTCTGATATTAATAAAGGACGATTTTAAAAGACTCAAATTAAAAACTAGTTTAGCGGAAAAAAATAATTTAGGTTAAAATTGGTTACTATCGTAGGTGACATTATGGCGAAGGAAACAAACACTGGCAGTCGGTCACTAAGAGAAGTGTCGATGGGAGGCGGAAAAAGTTTTAACACTTAGGAGGAAAGTAAACTATATTCAATGAATATGATGATGAAAAAAGTGGGGACTAAATTAGTTTTTCTTGCATTTGATATAATTATTTTAGCGCACACTGAATTATAACGCGGTAAAGGTATATGCGAACTTCCACAGCGAGCAGTAACTACTCTTCTGCATGCTTTCATGATGAAGCGCTAAGAAGCTGCGTATTCCCTACACATAATATGTATGTAAGTATATGTGTATTTTTCGCATCTCGCCCTAAACCACTGGATCGATTCAACCAAACTTGGTACACTTGGGGTAAGAACCTTCTACCTACCATAGTTCAGATCACAACATAAATAAAAAGATTCGCGAAAAAATGCCGCATCATGCATGAGTTTCTAAATCAGGGACGTTAAATAACTAGTGCAACACTTTTTTTTTTTCACGGCCAATTTCGGATGAAAAACGCTAAATTTGTTATGGGACATCGTAGAATATTCCCGCTTCAGTCCACGTAGTTTCATGAAGTTCCTATAGGCGGCGACACTATATGTAGACTACAAAATGGCTTCCACGGGGATGCGTGCTGCACAGAGAGCGGTCATTGAGTTTCTATTGGTGGAAAACAAAGAGCAGCGCAGATTTTCACAAGTCCTTGTAGAATGTTGACGGAAACCTGGCAGCGAACAAAAGCACGGTGAGTCTTTGGGCGAGAAGTCTGTCATCTTCGCAAAAAGATCGCTCAAATCTGTCAGATCCGGCCGCAAAGCAGCTGTGACTCCTGCAGTGTTGGAACGTGCAGACACTCTCATTCGAGCTGATCGACGGATCACATTGAAACAACTCGCAGTGTAACTGCACGTCTCCGTTGGTAGTGCTGACACATGTTGGTTCCGACGTCGACCAGTCGAGTGTTACTATGCGGCCATGCAGGCGTAATGACGTCTCACTGAACGGAGATTATGATGAAAAATAGGAGTTTTGTAGCCAAAAAGTGGGGAATGTGGTGTACTGAATTGAATAAAACCAACTTGCTTTCAGAAAAAATATGTTGAATTACTTATTGAACGCCTCTCGCACATTTATTCTTTACTACTGAGACGCTCCTACAGTCGAGTCACTCAAGCAAATCCCAGACACCTGGCAACGCTTTTGACTGCTTTCTAGTGCAAAGTGCGAACGGCTCTAGGCGAAAACCGTTGCCGTCTTAAGACCTACGAAGCGACGTTGCCATAGAAACGTTTACCATATCGTGTTGCAGAGGCACAAAGCAATTCTACGTTTACATTTGCGCATTATGCGTATTTCTTTGTACGACTACATCATGGAAATGATATTTTGTCAACATTAGACCACAAACACAGTTAATTTGTTGTTTTGTGGTTATAATAGACAACTGACATCGAAAAAATCCGGGAATTCCGGGTGTGTCAACTACCTGTTTTAAAAAAGGCTAGAGAAGATAGTAAGGCAATAGGAAAATGATAACTTTCTCCATGTGCAGCTTGAGATTTCAAAACCACTATCTCTATTTATAAGTGATGATATGCCGCGAACTATAAAAAGGACCCGAATACAGCATCTAACCTGCTTTTTTAATTTTATTTATTTACTTATTTATTTATTGTTCCGTGGGACCAAATTAAGGAAAAGTCTCCAGGGTCATGGAACGAGTCACTACATGAAATTATAACACGATAGTAGAAACAGATAAAATGAAATATGAGAAACATATTCACGCGACAAGTCATAAGTTCAAATGGTTCAAATGGCTCTGAACACTATGGGACTTAACATCTATGGTCATCAGTCCACTAGAACTTAGAACTACTTAAACCTAACTAACCTAAGGACAACACACAACACCCAGCCATCACGAGGCAGAGAAAATCCCTGACCCCGCCGGGAATCGAACCCGGGCGCGGGAAGCGAGAGCGCTACCGCACGACCACGAGATGTGAGCAACCATTCATAGACTGGCATGCTCACCGGATTTCGACACAAGTCCGCCGGGTGGATTCGTTCCGGGGACCAGGCGCTCCTTCCCGCTCCGGAAAGCTGTGCGTTACACCGCTCAGCTAACTGGGCGGGCAAGTCATTAGTTTAAATAAAGAAAATCAACAATATAACACTGGAATCTGCTTAATTTTTCAGGTCTTCCAGGAGCTCCTGGACAGAATAGAGGGAGTGAGCCATGAGGAAACTCTTCAGTTTAGACTTAAAAGTGTTTGGACTACTGCTATGATTTTTGAGTTCTTGTGGTAGTTTATTGAAAATGGATGCAGCAGAATACTGCACTCTTTTCTGCACAAGAGCCAAGGAAGTGCATTCCATATGCAGATTTGATTTCTGCCTAGTATTAACTGAGTGAACGCCGCTAACTCTTGGGAATAAGCTAATATTGCTAATAACTAACGACATTAAAGAAAATATATACTGTGAGGGCAATGTCAGAATTCCCAGACTATAGAATAGGGGTCGATAAGAGGTTCTCGAACTTACATCACATATAGCTCGAACAGCCCCTTTTTTCCCAAAAATACCCTCATTGAATCAGAAGAATTACCCCAAAAAATAATACCATACGACATAAGCGTATGAAAATATGCGAAGCTGACTACTTTTCGTATTGAACTGTCGTTTATTTCAGGTCCTGTTCTAATGGTAAATAAAGCAGCATTTAGTTTCTGAACAAGATCCTGAACATGGGCTTTCCACAACAGCTTACTATCTATCTGAACGCTTATCAACTTGAACTTTTCCTCTCGCCTATAATATGCCCATTCTGTCCGATCAAAATATCGGTTCTTGTTGAATTGTGAGTTAGAAACTGTAAAAACTAAATCGTACTGTGATTTAGCATCAAATTACTTTCCACAAGCCACGAACTTATTTCATGAACTACATTATTTTATACTGTTTCAATATTACTGTTAACAACTAAAACAACTGGAAAGTCGCAACACAAGGTCTTTACTAGGAAAAAACATTACATAGTGCTAAACACGTAACAGCACGAAGGGTAGCCAAACAGTTTTAAATACCATCTCGGAGAAATAACTTTACGTAACTTATTTTCCGTTTGTTTGTTGATAAACACTGAAATTCTCGCGTGACAATACCGTAGCACGTCGCTAGAGCAGCGAAAACAAAATGGTGCAGCCCGTTAGTACAGTGAGGGACTTTTTAAAACAACAAAACCTCATTATGGAATTTCATTTTTTGCTAGGTGATACAACTTTATGACTAACCCTCGTATTTTGGATAAAGTTTCTCAGTTTGAAAAAATGTCAGCAGCTATCTGCACTGAAGTGGCACTAGTCATGGAATATCTCCTAAAATCATCTTGAATCTCCTTTTCCCGGCATTGTAACTTGACCTCGCATGGATTCAAGAAGACTTTGGTAGTCCTGTGCAGAAATATTCAACCATGCTGCCTCTACAATCGTCCATAACTGTGCAAGTGTTGCCAGAGCAGGATGTTGTACCCGAACTGACTTCTCAGTTATGTCCAATACATTATCGATAGGATTCCTCTCGGGCGATTTGGGTGGCCAAATCAGTCGCTCTTATGGTCCAGAATGTTCTTCAAACCAATTTCGAACAACTGTAGCTCGGTAATGACATCGTTGTTTGGGAATATGAAGTCCATAAATGGCAGCAAACGGTCCGCAAGTAGCCGAACGTAACCACTTCCGGTCAATGGTCGGTTCAGTGGATCATAGGACCCAGTAAATGCCATGTAAAAACATCCCACATCATTACTAAGTCACCACCAGCTTGCACGGTGCCTTTTTGACAGCTTCCGTCCACAGTTTCGGGGGGTCTGCGACACACTCGAAACCTACCACCGGCTTTTACGAACTGAAATCGACACTTATCTGATCAGGCCACGTCTTTCCAGTCGCCTAATGTCCAGCCGATATGGTCATGAGCCAACAAGAGGCACTGCAGGCGATGTCGTGCTGTTGCCATAGCCAAGTAACGCCAGATTTCGCCGCATCGTCCGAACGGATACGTTCGTCGTACGTCGCAGATTAATTTCTGCGTCTATTTTACGCAGTGTCGTCGCTTGTCTGTTAATACTGGCAACTCTACACCAGCACCGCTTCCCTCGGTCGTTAAGTGAAGGCCGTCGGCCATTGCGTTGTCCGTCATGGGAGGTAATACCTGAAATTTGGTATTGTCGACACACTCTTGACACAGTGTGTCTCAGAATACTGAATTTCTAACAATTTCCGAAATGGAATATGTCACACGTTTGGACCCAGTTACGGTTCCGCGTTCATACGGCCATAACAACGTAGGAAAGCTTTTCAGAAGAATCATCTGAGTACAAATGACGGCTCTGTCAATGCACTGCTCTTTTATATCTTGTTGCTGTGGTCTTGAGTCCTGAGACTAGTTTGATGCAGCTCTTGTAAGTAGGCTGTTTACATTTTCTTATTGGTAACGCCACGTAGCGCTCTGTATGAAAATCACTGGCTGTGCTGTGTGCAGTCTGTGTTTAGTTTGCATTGTTGTCTGCCATTGTAGTGTTGGGCAGCGGCAGCTTGATGCTAACAGCGCGTAGCGTTGCGCAGTTGGAGGTGAGCCGCCAGCAGTGGTGGACGTGGGTAGAGAGATTTTGAAATTTGTAAGAATTGGTGTCATGAAGTGATATATATATTATGACTACTAAGGTAAATACATTGTTTGTTCTCTATTAAAATCTTTCATTTGCTAACTATACCTATCAGTAGTTAGTGCCTTCTCTAGTTTGAATCTTTTATTTAGCTGGCAGTAGTGGCGCTCGCTGTATTGCAGTAGCTTGAGTAACGAAGATTTTTGTGAGGTAAGTGATTTGTGAAAGGTATAGGTTAATGTTAGTCAGGGCCATTCTTTCGTAGGGATTTTTGGAAGTCAGATTGCGTTGCGCTAAAAATATTGTGAGTCAGTTTAAGCACAGTCTTGTATAAATTTTTCTAAGGGGACGTTTCACTCTCCATGCTACTCTATCCTGTGCAACCTTCTTCATCTCCCACTACCTGCTGCAACCTACATCCTTCTGAATCTGTTTAGTGTATTCATCTCTTGGTCTCCCTCTACGATTTTTACCCTCCACGCTGCCCTCCAATACTAAACTGGTGATCCCTTTGTTGCCTCAGAATATGCCCTACCAACCGATCCCTTCTTCTAGTCAAGTTGTGCCACAAATTTCTCTTCTCTACAATTCTATTCAATACCTCCTCAATGATGAATACACTAAGCAGATTCAGAAGGATGTAGGTTGCAGTAGGTACTGGGAGATGAAGAAGCTTGCAGAGGATAGAGCAGCATGGAGAGCTGCATCAAACCAGTCTCTGAACTGAAGACCACAACAACAACATCCTCATTAGTTATCTACCCATCTAATTTTCAGCATTCTTCTGTAGCACCACATTTCTAAAGTTCTTCTTGTCTAAACTATTTATCGTCCACGTTTCACTTCCATACGTGTCCACACTCCATACAAATACTTTCAGAAACCACGTCCTGACACTTAAATCTATACTCGATGTTATCAAATTTCTCTTCTTCAGAAACGCTTTCGTTTCCGTTGCCAGCCTACATGTTCTATCCTCTGTACTTCGACCATCATCAGTTATTTTGCTCCCCAAACTGCAAAACTCCTTTACTACTTTAAACGTCTCATTTCCTAATCTAATACCCGAAGCATCACCCGATTTAATTCGACTACATTCCATTATCCTCGTTTTGCTTTTATTGATGTTCCTTTCAAGACACTATCCATTCCGTTCAGCTGGTCTTCAAGGTCCTTTGCTGTGCTGTCTGTGACAGAATTACAATGTCATCGGCGAACCTCAAACTTTGTATTTCTTCTCCTTGGATTTTAAATCCTACTCCGAATTTTTCTTACGGCATGCTCACTATACAGTTGAATAACATGGGGGATAGGCTACAACCCTGTCTCACTACCTGCCCACCCACTGCTTCCCTTTCATGCCACTCGACTCTTATGACTGCCATCTGGTTTCTATACAAATTGTAAATAGCCTTTCGCTCCTTATATTTTACCCCTGCCACCTTCAGAATAGGTAGAATATACTGCACATTATTTATTTCGACAAACCCACGTACAATGCGCACTGCGTTTTTCACCACATTGATGACATGGCAAGAGTGATAAACTCATAATGGCACACGATTTATAACGAAAACATTTTTGAAGGTCAGAAGATGACAGTTTCAACTGTCGGAATGGGTCGTCAATAATAAATATTAATTAATGCGATGTTGGCTATAAAACGTTTTCTAACCCTCGTACTCAGTTTCAGTGACGACACTAGTACAGATTGTAAGACACTTTCTTTCAGTCTTACGTCAGCAACTGTTATACAGGGTGAATTGCCTAGAACTGGCATCGCAATGGAAAGTGTTATTGACGTGCGGTTTTCGCAGAATGGATTGGTAGACAGGGCCTCGTATTGTTAGCTAGTCAATAGATTGTACGAGTAATAATACTCAGAAAGCGAATTTTTTGTGGAAGCATACACTTTTTTAAATGGAGCAATGCCATTTGTCATTAAGAAACTAAAAGTACGGTATCTTAGAATGTCGGTGTTAGCCGAGTGAGGTGGCCGAGCGGTTCTAGGCGCTTCAGTCTGGAACCGCGCGACCGCTGCGGTCGGTGGTCTCGCGGTTCTAGGCGCGCAGTCCGGAACCGTGCAACTGCTACGGTCGCAGGTTCGAATCCTGCCTCGGGCATCGATGTGTGTGATGTCCTTAGGTTAGTTAGGTTTAAGTAGTTCTACGTTCTAGGGGACTGATGACCACTCCTGTTAAGTCCCATAGTGTTAAGAGCCATTTGAACCATTTGAACTGCTACGGTCGCAGGTTCGAATCCTGCCTCGGGCATGGGTGTGTGTGACGTCCTTAGGTTAGTTAGGTTTAAGTAGTTCCAAATATAGGGGACTGATGACCTCAGACGTTAAGTCCCATAGTACTCAGAGCCAGTTGAACCATTCTGAATGTCGGTGTTGTTTGTTGCAGGATCCTAGTGCGAGTCAAAAAATGGCTCCAAGCAATATGGGACTTAACATCTGAGGTCATCAGTCCCCTAGACTTAGAACTACTTAAACGTAACTAACATCACACAAATTCATGCCCGAGGCAGGATTCGAACCTGCGACCGTAGCAGCCTCGTGGTTCCGGACAAAAGCGCCTAGAACTGCTCGGCCACAGCGGCCGGCTATTGCGAGTCGTTCATGAGATATCGTATTTTGAAAAGTTCCCACTTGTACAACACCTGTAGTAGCAAGAACAATACAAGTTCATACACTAATTATGCGGATTCTGACCAGTAACGATACAACTGACCATCATAGGTTGTATACAAAATGGCCACCGGCAGCGGCAGTACACGCTTCCAATCTGGTATGGAACGACTGCTGTACATGTGCTAACATCTCAGGGGAGATGTCTGAGCACGCTACAGTAACACGTCGTTGCATATCATCATCATGGGTATGTACTTGTAGGCAGCATCTTTCAGCTGCACCCACACAAAAAAGTCTACAGGCGTCAAATCCGGGGAATGGGCCAGACATCGTACAGGGCCTCTGTGTCCAATCCACCGACTTAGGAACAATTCGTGAAGACATACTGAAGTACTTAGTGCACTATGAGGTGCAATTATCATGTTGGTACCACGGGTTCGTCCTAGGAGCAGAAAAAGTCTTCTAGCATCCGTGGAGAATTGTCCGTTAGGATGCTACAATAATCTGCGTTATTATTGTTGCGTCTACCAAAAACGGGCCTATAAGCTGATGGTTGACTACCCCAAACCACACATTTACACTCCATGGACACTGACGTTCCACGTCACGAAGCCAACGGGGATTATCAACGAGCCAATAATACATGTTTGTGTGGTTTACTTAGTCATGGTTGATAAATGTGTCTTCATCACTAAACAAGATGCATGATGCATCTGGAGTATCCTGTTTTAACGCCCGTGTACAGAAGTTAACACGGTCTCATAATCGTTTCCATGCACCTCTTGATGGAGAGAGATGTGATGGGGATGGAACGCATGTCGATGGAACATACTTGGGACACTTGCCTGATTCATGCCACTTCCTCGTGTGATTTTGTGGGATCTAAGGTGCGGATCAACTGCAACACCATCTTCTCCGTCACTTGTTTCCTTCTGTTACGTTGTCTAGATGTTGAAGGGGATAAATAATTGCCGAGATGGTTGACGTCTATCGGTACATCTTGACATACACACTGTACAAGAACCAACTGCATACTTCCTACACCGAGTGAGGTGGCGCAATTGTTAGACACTGGACTCGCATTCGGGAGGACGACGGTTCAATGCCGCGTCCGGTCATCCCGATTTAGGTTTTCCGTGACTTCCCTAAATCACTCCAGGCAAATGCCGGGATGGTTCCTCTGAAAGAGCACGGCCGCCTTCCTTCCCCATCCTTCACTAATCCGATACTTCCTACACTCTCCATACACCATGAGCATGTCGGCTTTTTTTTTTACATCGGTAAACCCTATCGTCCGCTCACGACGCAGTACTTGGACTCACATACGCTAACAGTAGTGTTAGCAGAAGAGCCGTGTGGAGGCCGAAATGTACGCGTTTTAGCTCACGCAGGCTGGCGTGAGGAGGGAAGAACTATACTGACGTGAGGTCTGGAACATGACAAGGAATGAGAATTCCGAAAGCGGAAATAATTAGTTTGATACTCAACTTTAATCCATTAATGATGAACGCCGCTCTTGAAGGTACATGATTCACAGTATCAATAGTAACTGAATATGGCGCCTTGCTAGGTCGTAGCAAATGACGTAAGCTGAAGGCTATGCTAGACAGTCGTCTCTGCAAATGAGAGCGTCTGTAGTCAATGAACCATCGCTAGCGAAGTCGGCTGTACAACTGGGACGAGTGCTAGGGAGTCTCTCTAGACTAGACCTGCGTGTAGCGGCGCTCGGTCTGCAATCACTGATAGTGGCGACACGCGGGTCCGACGTATACTAACGGACCGCGGCCGATTTAAAGGCTGCAACCTAGCAAGTGTGGTGACTGGCGGTGACACCACACTAACTGACTTGAAAATTGCAATGCACTGAAAGAACACACAAGCCAACATAGAGCAAACGTAGCAACATCGTACCTAGCAATTATGCAGGTTGAATGTCACAAACAAGTGTCGGTTTGGGAACCTTTCAAAATACGATATCTCGTAAACGACTCACACTAGAATCCTGTAACAAGCACCACTGACATTCACATTTATTTCAGTATGTTAATATCATATGGCATTGTTCCATTTAAAAAGCGTACGATTGCATAAAAATAGACTTTCTAAGCATTATTACTATCCATTGATTGGCTAACAGCACGAGCCGCTGACTACCGATCCATCCTGTGAAAACCGATTATCAATAGCACTTTCCACTTCCGCAATATTTGCGCTGCAAGTTTTAGGTGATTCACCCAGTATACTAGTTACTGACATAAAACTGAAAGAAAGTGTCCCACATTAACCGAAAGTAGTTTACGAGGTACAATAAACTAAACGACAACTATATTTTTTTTCGCCGAGTGCTGGAGGAGTACGTCGCGGGCATTTCTGCAGCAACTACTTCCGCAAAGTGAATAATGAAGGCGGTGTAGCATCGTGACTGGAACCAGGTCGTGCGGTGTTTGGCCGCGCCATCTCGGCGAGCGTCTGCTTGCAGTCCCGCCTGAACCCAACGGCACACCATCTGCATAATGAGGATAATTTCCGTAGCAGTCGCTACGTATAGCTCGCATTGTTCTGTTTATAGTCGAATCAGGCAGACGTGGTTGGCGAAAGAAGCCCAAGGATGCATTTAATGCCGTGTAGGCCAGCCAGGTTCCACCTGTCGTAAACATATTTCACATCATAAGATCGTTGCTCTATATATTTCAAACGGACCATGCGTTTCAATGTGGCCACGTCTCTAAATTGGAGGAATAAGTTTGCCTCAGTACAAGATAAGTGTAGTGGATGGGCGGAATTACAGAGCCGAATTTATGGACAACAATTCTTTCGCATCGAAATCGGAGACTTATCATATCGTTCATTCGGGCCATATTTATAGCATCATCAACTGATATCACCACCAATTTACGGAAAACCAATCATCTTCAAAGTCTTTAGATTATTTTATACGTGAGTTGTGGAAGACAGACACAATATTTTACTCCTCATTCAAATCGATTTACGCTATCCTCATTATCGTCATGGAGAGTGACATATTCCATTCCAATACAGTCGCACTCAGTTCGAATCCCGACGACAACAGGCGCAACGTTGATTCGAATGATGTAGCTGAAGCACGTCCTAATACTCAATCTAACCTTCCGTTTTCTTAATAATACTTCAGTTAATTTTCCAATGATTGTCCGCTGCTTACATGTTTCCATTCCACTATAACACCTACTATGACTGAAGTCTTCCCTCATATTTTTCGTCCTTGGACTGTACTCTTCATTAAGGACTTGAGTAATCATTGTGGTCTGGTGATGGACCTCTCATGTTTCCTCAAGTTAACTGGTCGTCTTCTTTGTTGTTTACAATAAATTACACAATATCCTACAAATGTGTGTTGCTAGTTCATTCAAATGAAACTACTCCCCATTTCTCTTTTGTTCTATTTCCGCAACTGTTGCAGGTTCCAATCCTGCCTCGGGCATGGATGTGTGTGATGTCCTTAGGTTAGTTAGGTTTAATTAGTTCTAAGTTCCAGGGGACCTCAGAAGTTAAGTCTCCTAGTGCTCGGAGTCATTTTTTTACATTTCAAAGATACTGTCCCTGTTGTTGCTGAACGTTGTTATGCTTGTTAGTCGCAAATTAAGTTACCGGCGGACGAATTTAGTGACGGAGCTTCTCTTTGCACATTTCTATTTTCACTGAAGTTAGTGCTTGTTTTAATTTACCTATATTTACATTCGGCTGTATTCGGGAGAAATTCTTTAGAATTTCAACACTTTTTTTCTATTTCTGCGATGTCTTCTACTGAGTTACAGTTTCAAGTTGTGCAGAAAATGGGTTTCTTTGTAGTAGCTATTATTTTATTAATGCTGAAACTTGTATTACTTCTTTGCACACCAGCCGATGTTTCTCAAATCGTTTTTCCTCCCTTTATGTTACTGAAAATTTTGTCAACTCCGTACGTTCCAACAAGGTTAACACGTTTTGTAAAGTGATAAATTTCCCTCCTTTGAAGTAATGTACAATCATATCACTGCGTGGTAAACGGCTGGCTGCTACCTCGCGGTAACCAAGATATGAAACCTTGAAGGTTCTGGTCTTAATCTACGTGACGTTTCGTCAGACACGTAAAAGAACGACCTTTTTCCCACAGACTGTTGCTCCGTATTTCCAAAGCAACCGTAGAACTATATTTGCACTTTATGTTTAGCGCACTTCAAATAAATTGTGGCAGACTATTTGTGATGACCGCTTTTCAGGCACAAAACTTCTTCTTTAAGACTAATTCCTTCTGTCGCCCTTCTATATTTGCTGATGGCAGCGGATGACGATTAACTGCAACGCCTGCAAAGTTTCGGTGGCGCTACCCGCATAACTAAAAACCTCGTGTGCCAGGTTAACGGAGGATAGGTTCCCACGTTTATTTTTCAAGCCTGAATGCCTCTCTACCCACATTTCTCTTCCATTAGCGTACTTTTTCTGTAACTAGTGTCAAACAAATGGCGAGGAGAGATCCTGTGAATAAAGCCTCTCTCCTCTATCGTCAGAACTCCGATTCATACAGAACACATGTAAATCTTCGATTGTAGCGAATAAAACTCGCTGCAGTTGTCATTTCGGACTTCCTTTATCTGGCTAAAGGCGTGTAAACTACCCGAGCTTCGGGACATTAATCCAATCTTGAGGTGCTACTTAACTGCCTACGACAAAACCGTAATGTCATGTTGAACATCTTACGAACTAATAATTTTTCTACGTGACTGTACTCAATTAAGCACCTGAAGATGGGATTAGTGTCCTGAAACCCGGCTAGTGTACAAGCCTTCAGCAAAGTAAATAATCTTTGAAATTGAAACGGCAGAGGATTTTATGCATCATGAAAATCAAAAAAAGAGTTGCAGACGTAGCACTAAGATTATATTAAATCTTAGATAATTGACACGCTCAATAACTGAGTTGTTAAATGAAAATTCTAGCAAAAATGTAGACTTTATAAGTTACCGCACTTCGATTAAGTGAATTCGTGATTCGCATTTCAGAGAGCCGAATGCGCCAGCCGCCTACGTATCATAGTTCTTTCTCGGAGGCCACGCGCCCACTGTGTTGCCCGTTCTGTTAAGTACACGCAGTCAGTCTTGGACTGCTTCGTTCCGGGAACACTGCCATTTATCTAATCAATCAATAAAGTTATTTAACTGGAACTATAAGAGTGGGAATCAGCTCACCGGACAAACTCTTACTCACCTCCTTGAAAGAGCACACTGGTAACAGTTTTTCACGTTATTGGCTCCATCGCGTCATAGCAATGAATTAGTGTGTGTGTGACCAGTCGGTTGTGTGGAATCAAGGACATAAGGTGCGTCTACGTCACGGCGTGGCAGATTGGCACAAAGATCCATTAGTGTTTGAATTTGCCAATGACCACAGAATGCATGAAGTTGCCAGACTTGTTCGTGTATCAGTGCTTACTCTGTAACGTGTATTCAAGGAATAGTGTTCAACTCGCAATCAGGTGACACGACATAAGAAAAGAGGTGCAGGAGACGAGTCTCACGCTGCGGCAACCGATTTCAAAGGCTGCACTAACTGTTAGAGTCAGTAGATCTATATGCAGCTTCCGACTGAACACCGGGAAGGAAACTACGTGCAATGGTCATTTTGAGTTGACTCACTGCGGCAAATGAATCTGCGTGTCTGCAAGCGGCCATACAGCACCGAAACTGGACAGTAACTGACTAGAGGTTAGTGGTGAAGTGCGACCAGCCGCGAATTTGCACCATTTCATATTATGCAAAGCGTCTAATGCGCTGACAGCCGAGTGAGGTGTTTCACCCGCTGTGTGTGGAGAGTACAGTGTATGCTGCAGGTGATTTTGTCGTGTTTGGGAGTGGTTTTCGTACAACGACTCAGTCAGGTTACCGTGAATATAAATCAAGGTATTTGTTGTAATATTCTGCGTGACTAAATTATACAAAATGTCTCGTTTAGTGGTAAGGTATGAGGGGTACCTCTACTGAACTTGTGGCCCTGACTATTCTATGGCACAGAACCGTCCTACAGTTACACTACTGTAAAATTAAACGCAACAAGCTATCTGCATACAAATGACTAATTTGGGCCCATAGTAGTGAAGCTGAAGTTGACACGACGTGTAATACTACAAAAGACGCCTGTTATCTCCCACATACATGAATCATAGTAATAAGTGACCAAGCAATAGTACCTTCTGTAATAACAAATGACATTCAAGATAATGATTGATTTAGCAAGAATGGCACTGGACATGAGTAGGAACATTGGTGGACGTTGGCGGAAAATGAAATAGACTTTGGATAACATAATGTGACCAGCTATTTCACTTGATAGTGATTGTGAACTGAAGATCTGCAACCTACTACAATATGCATAAATTGGACAACGACTTCAGCTGTTTGAGAGGGCACACTGTGCCCAGTGACATTTGACTTTAAAAGTTTCTAATGTGCCGGAGCTGCGAAATGCTCACCATCCACCTGCAGGAGTCTGCACTCCAGCGACAAGTGCGCCTCCATGTCGACTCAGACTCTGCACCTCTGTCTCCTCCTTTTGTCCCAGGATATGAGATCGTGTGTCCGGATCGAACAAGAATGTACGATCAGACTCACCTGTCAGCCAACACCCAAACAAATTAAATCACCAAACCAAAGCCCGAATCACTATACCTGTGTCCAGAGCCCGAATATATCTCTCTGACTTCTCAGTCTCTCCACTATCATTTTCAAAAACAGTCCATGTGGAGTACTCTCGAAAAGAGAAACATCCAGTCACATTGGAGCTGCAGTTCTACACACCAAGCGTGCAATCCTCCACTCACTATATGCTCCTTCCAGACGACGGGAAAATTATATTCCAGCAGTCCTATCGCTTTGCATGACACAGAACTGTCACCCGTTGGTGCGTCTTCTCACGTCACAATCGACGTCCCAATGGAGACATTATTTCTCTACTCGCGCGGGTGCCTCCGTGTCTCCATATACCGCAACGTGTAACCCGGCAACACTGTGTCGGGAGTTCTGCCATGCCGATCCATTTCAGCGACTGCGGCGAAATGTAGGATGATCAACAGGTAAACATAAGAATCTGAAGACTACTCTCTCCTCAACAGAGAAGAATAATCAGGGCACCTTTCCCTCGCGACTCAACTAAAGAAATTGTAAATGCTCTATGGCAAACCTCCGGGACAATGTCACGCTGCCCACTGAGAGCTCTTTACTGCCCGTGGCTGGCAGACCCATGGGTGCTCCGGCCGTGTCCGCCAGGTGTGTTCTTCTGAATGAAAGCAGCGACTGAATCTTCCAAGCCCTATCGTTACACCTGCGTCCACGTCCCTTCCTCGTTCTCCAAACTGACGCCAATAAACCATCCTTTCCACCACCTACCCCTGGCAAGCTGCCCTTCGCCATCTGCAGTCTTAACCGCCCAACAAAACATAAACTGAATACACTCAACTCAGAATTATTCTGTGCAATTAGCTACCAAAGAACTCAATAGACAACCACTGTTGACTCTCGTTATTAAACAACTTATATGTCACAGTGGTGTCCTAAGTCGAGACAATTGACCTAATTGACCATATAATTAAAGTGAAAGAAATGCAAGTCCGAAGGACTCTTTCTTCTCTGTCTTTGCTATTGTTTCGAGACATGACAACAGATATAATCACATGGTTCTTTCCGAACTACATTACATAAAGCAACAATGCTCACTCCATGTTTCTTCTTGTGCGATGAAATATTTGGGTGACAGAGTTATCAACACATTCACGCTGCCGCTGATAATTATGTACTTCGCTGTGGGGTGGCGTGCGTATTCCTGTTATCCTTCATCCGGCGGCGCTACTTTACCTGTTTTTCGCTGCGGACTAATGGTCGTGTTCAAACTCCGTAGGCTACTTAATACATAATGACCTTTTGTTTTGAAAGTGGCATAAGTCAATTTTTTAAAAACAGCGAGAGATCTCATAAAATAATTTTACACTGAATTAATCCCAAATTATGTGATATCTCATTATTCGGAAAACTCTCGCGTTGAAGGGCTACAGAAAATTGTATTCACAGCTGTTTGTCGATCCTGGCTGATAGGTCATACATCATACGTTAATGAGTCACTAGTTGCATAATTGGTAGTTTTTATTTATTTATTTGTTTTTGGCTTTGGAAAGCAACGACCATATATCCTGCAATAGTTACAGAAGTACTATGTTAACATACTTGCAATTTCCATAGTGGAACAATAATACCAGTTCCATGTACAAACATAAGCTCATAAAGTAAAATAAAACCACTGAAATATTAACACTAAACATCCAGCGGTAGGTAACAACAATGCCAAGTTCACACTAGTGCAGCTTCCACAAAATAACAATGATAAAAGTACACAGCACAAAGATAAGTTCGTACATAAATTAGAAAAAAAAAATACGATCCAGGTTTCGAACCAGGCCGGTTCCATTGGAGAATGACATCCACAGCAATTTATGAGTGAAAGCTGGACAACGGCGTCGTTTACAAGAACAACTTCTTAATGCAAAGTAAAAACAGAGCCGTCACAGTATCGATAATAGGTAGAGATTAGCGTGAGCCACCAGTGGCACACACCGCCTGATGGGAGAAGCTAGCGTGAGGCGCCGCCGTTACACGCCGGCATGATCGTGTTAAATAACTTCGAACAGGTGAGATGGAAATTTTATAACTAAGCACATGAGAATGAATTCTGTATTTCCGTACATGTCAGTCCCTCTTTATGATGAAACATTGCCATTCGATTGTGGATTGTGGAGAATTCCCTATTGAGAACCTTCGAGAACTTATCTTAAAAAGTCATTGTGAGTATCATTAATTACGCAGGTCATACGATCATCCAGCACCGTAAAAGAAATTTCGTTACAATCCATATCAAGTCTGCTTCTCCTTCCGGAACTCTGCTATTCCAAAAGACTGAGAGTATTTATTGCGCTTATACGAAAAAAAGAACGTAAAGTCATGGATAATTTCTGTTTATTGTGTACGACAATTTTTAGAAGTTTGAAAAGGAGCACGTCATCCAGTCTCTCGCACATTCAGTTTTATTTATATACTTCTGAGCAACTAATTCCAAACTTAATGGTTATGATGCTTAGCTAAACGTCTACGCTGCCTACAGTTTTCTGTCAGAAAAGGGACCAAAGAAATAGATCCCATTCCGTGTAGCCTCGAAGACATCGTATCCGAACCTACTTACATGGGTGGACAGAACAGTGAATTGGTACTTTCACCAATCACGGTGATTTGATTGTATAACGAGGGTCGTACCAAAATCATACAAGGAGTACCCCAAAAATAAGAGTCGTTTGTTCCTGTTTAAATGTTGGCAGCTCATAAGAAGTTTCACCAACACAGCGCCATTTTTTGAATGTTTGCGAAGCCATAAAGTCATTGTTTCGACCAAGTGGTCGTTTGACTATGTCTTCAAAAACCGTCGATCTGGGAAGCTACGAAGTGCGTTTTAGAAGTTGATTTCTCTGAGTAAAAGTTTCTGAAGCTACTTAAATAGTTCTGTTAATTTACTAGCCGACAGTAACGAGTGAAGGAAAGGTATCAGGACGTTACAAGAGGCCGTGCAGATGTGCGTGACGAAGAGGGGCGTGGCTGGTCCAGTGTAAAGACTGAAGAGATCACGAAACAAGTGGACCAAAAAGTGCGGTTTCATCGGAGATTGATGAATGTGGTTTTTGGTAGAGAACCTCCCGCCCACCCATCGTACAGCCATGAAATCGCACACAGCGACTACTACTACTTCTCGTACTTTAAACGATGGTTTGGTGGACAATGGTTTGAAGATAAAGAGGGACTCAGAAACGGCACTGTCAAATGAGAACGCCTTTGCCAAGGAATTGAAGATATTAGTGCTGTGTTGTCATCAGTCTTCTGATTGGTTTGACGCTGACGGTCACGAATTACTCTCCTGTAGCAACCTCCCTGTACCAACCTTATCATCTCACAGAATTACTTGCAGCCATAAGTATTTGTTGGATATATTCCAGTCCCTGTTTTCCACTGCACCTTTTAACCTTTCTAACCTTTTGTGTGAGTTGGGAGTGGAAGTTAGTTCAAGCCTGTGGAGGCAGCCAAGAAAGTATCAGTGCTTCATGTTTTTTATGGCTGTAAATAAATCACTGCAGAAAGTATTATTGTAGTCATATGTGTGTATACTTTTTTAATTACTCGTTTATGTAGTTTTTGTGAGCTGAAACTCATAGCAGATGCGCTTTTCACAGGTTTTCCATACACGGAATGAACTGACTGCCAGGTCTTAACCGTTCACATCAATTGCTTTGTTCAGTCTTCAGTGTGCCTATTATTTGACCTGAGAGCTAGCAGCAGCTAATTTCATTTGGCAACTCCTGCCAGGATTTAAAATTAATCGACTCATAAGTATAAGCAGATAACTTTTGTTTGACAACTTCAGTCAGGTGTAATTCACTGACTGTTTTACGTTGTGGGCATTCGCAGCTGAAGTTATCCATATTTGACAGATAAACCACTTGCAGCTGTATATTAACCTTTATTTGCAGGAACACAACTAGTTTCGTGATATCAAATCACTTGCACAAGTGTACATGCGTCAGTAAAACATTAAGCCCATAATATGGGAATGACGGGGACAAAAACGTCTCAAAACAAAATTCCGTTAGTCGGAGGCACAGATCAAATTCACCAACGGAAACCTGGTTTTAACATGTCAGTTTTTTAAATGGTGAATTTTATCCCTACCACCCTGCTTGTTGCAGTTAAGAGCATTTTATTCTGAGAAGGTTATGTCCCCCTCCTTCCCATGTTGTGGGCTCAATGTTTTACTGATGTATGTACGCTTGAGGATGTGAACTGATGTCACGAAATCGATCGTGTTCCTGCAATAAAGGTTCACTTACAGCTGGAAGCCGTTTATTTGTGAAGCAGGATTAATTCCGCCACTACAGTTATAAGAAATTACTTTCATTTTCTAACTCTGGCCAGGACTATATAAATGAATTCCAGGGGAATAAGCAAATTGTTTTCCACCCCCATTCCGTTCACATGGAAGTCTTCAGTCTAGGTATTTATGTAGTGCTGGAAGAGGTCACGACAGGGCGGGGCAAATAAAAGTATTTGTTGGATATATTCCAGGGTACAACAGAAAGAGCAGAGGAAAGGAAACACAGTACTAACCTCATTATAGCAGATGTTGAAAGTAACCACCATTCATCTCTTGGCACTTTTGGGCACTTGTCAACAAGGTGTTGAAGGCGGATCGAAGCTGGACTACTGGAAAAGCTGCAGTCTCATCCGAAATTGTCTGTTGCAATTCTAGAAGATTGTGAGGGTTGTTGCGATACACTTTAGACCTGAGGGCTCCCCACACAAAGTAATCGCACATTGACAGATCAGGTGATCAGGGGGACCAGCTTAAGGCCACGACCGGACTAACCTCTGCTAACAGCTATGTCAGGAGTGACAATTGTGTAAATGTGCTCCGTGGAACCGATGTGGATCACGTGGTGGGCGGAGACATGGTTTGCGCCCCACGGGGTGTGGTCATTTGCATACATTCACGTCCACCCGTATCCGATCGTCAGGGCCACTTTCACTTGCCCCGCTCTATATTTCACTGCTCACCTACAAAAGTCAGACTGGGCGGTTAAATAAGTTTTGTTTGCCAATTGCTGATGGGATGCTTCTTAACTTTTCTCAGACATGCCTTCTTCATCGATGTATGTTACAAAAATCAGGATACTAAGGACACATCCTTCCTGAATTCTTTTTCTTGTCATTTCTTTCCTTATCTGAAATTGACCAGAAATTGAATTTTACCGACGCAAATGGAAAGTGCTACACCATGAAGTATCTGTTCGATATTTATTAAATTTCGTATAAGTGTTCACCACATAACAGGTATTAAATGATTAAACTTCAATGGTATTCGGAAGTGATGACTGTCATCAGTATCAGTATCACAACAGGCGCAAATATACTCATGGATAAGTCGTGGCATGGAAGCAAAAACGCCTCAGAATCTCATTTGGACGAATTTCTTGCCTCTATGGATGACATATCAGGGTATGATGCTCGCAGTCAAGGACCTGTACATTTCTCATGGTGTTCGTGATGTGAACTACATTGTGGAATTTTGCATTATCTTTCTTTGGTGCCCTCGTTATAAAGGCTATCACCACAGAATTTACCAGTCGTACTGGCAAACATTTAGCATCCTGTCATGTTATCCCACATCTACCCATAGCATGGACACAGAAGTTGGAAAAGTATGGTCACTGAGAATAGCTGCTCCCTTTGGCTTCTAACCAGGGCCTCTACAGACACGTTGGCGTCGACCAGACCGCCACAAACAAAGCGGAACATCACTGAACATTACAGAACGTCACTCAGTATCACAGCTAACTCCGATTCTGTAATAAACAACTCTCTGTTGCCTGAGGTACGATGTCCGCAGATGCTAAAGGCAGATCTCAGCCACGTAATCTGTTTAAAATTTTATTTTTGTGGGGGTCCTCAGCCTCAACGTGTGATCAGAATGAAAACATATACATGTACATACATACTTCGCAAGCCACCGTAATGAGGCCTGAAGCTATGCACTCCTAATAACACAAGTCATGCAGTTCGTTCTACAAGACAATTTTCGGCCACACTCTCCAGAGCCAATGAAGATGCTCCAGCAGCGTTTTCGATGGGAAGTGTTTAATCACCCACAATATAGCCCATAATTAGCTACTGCTAGTAATTTCCTTCCCTGTTCCATTAGCAAACAGAGCGTGGAAAAAACGACTGTCTGTATGCGCCCGTATGAGCCCTAGTTTTTCGTATCTTATTTTCGTGGTCCTTAGGTGAAATTTATTTTGGCGGCAGTACAACCATTCAGCAGTCAGCTTCAAATACCGGTTTTCTAAATATTCTCGATTGCGTTCCTCGAAAAGGACGTCACCTTCTCTCCAGGAATACCCAAGTTAGTTCCTGAAGCAGCTCCATAATACTGGGTGATCAAAAAGTCACTATAAATTTGAAAACCGAATAAATCACGGAATAATATAGATGCAGAGGTAAAAATTGACATACACGCTTGGAATGACATGGGGTTTTATTGCAGCCAAAAAAATATACAAGTTCAAAAAATGGCGCTTCATCTGATCAGAATAGCAATAATTAACATAACAAAGTAAGACGAAGCAAAGATGATGTTCTTTACAGGAAATGCTCAATATGCCCACCATCATTCCTCAACAATAGCTGTAGTCGAGGAATAATGTTGTGAACAGCACTGTAAAGCATGTCCGGAGTTATGGTGAGGCATTGGCGTCGATGGTTGTCTTTCAGCATCCCTAGAAATGTCGGTCGATCACGATACACTTGCGACTTCAGGTAACCCCAAAGCCAATAATCGCACAGACTGAGGTCTGGGGACCTGGGAGGCCAAGTATGACGAAAGTGGCGGCTGAGCACACGATCATCACCAAACGATGCGCGCAAGAGATCTTTCACGTATCTAGCAATACTTTTTTTGTTTTTTTTCTAATAAAACCCCATGTCATTCCAAGCATGTGTGTCACTTTTTACCTCTCTATCTACATTATTCCGTGGTTTATTAAGTTTTCATATTTATACTGACTTTTTGATCACCCAGTAGTTGCATTTTGTTCAACCTACCCGTGACAAATCTACCAGCGTGCCTTCGAAGTGCTAGATGTCTTCCTTTAATCCCAAACACTCGAGCAGTACTGAAGAATAGTTCGTACTAACATCCTATATGCGGTTATCTGTAGAGCTTTCCCAAAATTTTCACACTAAACGAAAGTCGACCTTCAGCTTTCTCTGACGCAACATGCTCGTTCCGTTTCATATCGCTTTGCAACGGTAGGCCTACATACGCAAACGACGTGACTGTGTCAGGAAGGACACTGCTAATGTACGAGAGTTATTCGGAAAGTAAGGAACCATCGGTCACGAAATGGAAAATATAGCGAAAATCTGATGAAGCTTTGCGCAGATGCATTGGACGCTTTGCGTAGTCTAGTACGCCCATCGATCGCATCATGTCGCTCTTTTGAGTTCTGATCTCACAGTGAGAACGTAAAGATGGCTACAAAATAGCGTCTAACGCTAAGTATGAGGGCCTGGGGAAAGATTTTGCCTGAAGCTATGCAATCCACATAACATAACTGTCATGCGATTCGTTCTACAAGACAATTCTCGACCACACTCTGAAGGGGCAACAAAGATGCTTCTGCAGCGTTTCCTATGGGAAGTGTTTGATCACCCACAATACAGCCCATAATTGGCTACCCTTGAGGTTCATCTCTGCGCAAATGAACCGTTGGTTATGAAGACAATATTTTGACACAGACAATGAGCTGCAGTCCTGAGCAGAAAATTGTCGAAAAACACTGGCGGCTGTCTTCTATAACGAGTTAATTGAAGAGTTGGTACAACGCTACGGCAGATGACGGAGTCTGAAAGGCGGCTGTGTAGAAAAGTAGCTGGAAGGTGTAACTAACCGTTGCAAATACAAGTTTTGATTTTCACTGTGGTTTCCATTTCGCGACCTATCGTTCCTTCCTTTCCGAATGGCCCTTGTATTCCAAACATTACGGTTTTGTTTCTACTAATCATCTGCATTAACTTACATTTTTCTACATTAAGAGCTAGCTACCATTCATCTCACTAACTCGAAACTTTGTCGAAGTCTTCTGATATTCTCCTACAGTCACTTCGGCCCCTTACCGTACATAACAGCATCATAAGCAAACAACTGAAGGTTGCTGCCCAACCTGTCTTCCAGATGATTTATGTGCATAGAAAATAATGGCACCCTATACTACTTGCCTGGGGCACTCTGGACGTCTCTGAAGAACACTCGCCGACGAGGACACCACATTAGGTTCTGTTACATAAGAAGTCATCGAGACAGTCACATATCTGGGAACCTATCCCATATGCTCGTGCCTAAGTTCACAATCTGCAATGGGGCAGTGTGTCAAATGCTTTCCTGAAATCTAGAAACACGGAATCTCCCTGTGTCCCTTCATCCGCAGTTCACAGTGTATTATGTGAAAAAAGGGTATCAATGTGCCGTGGGGCACTGTGTCAAATGCATTCCGTAAATCTAGAAATACGGAATCTTCCTGTGTCCCTTCATCCACAGTTCACAGTGTATTATGTGAAGAAAGGGAAAGAAAACGTGGTCCAAATAATCTGTAGTCTTTTTATTTTTCGTGAAACCAGCCAGTTTCAACCATGAGTTATTTTCAAGCACCTACAATACGTTCAACAATGGCTACATGGGTTTGCTATGATGAGCTATGTAGGGGTGGTCTGCTGCTGAGCTCTACGTTCAACAATGTTCTGTAAACGGTGTGCTCCGAATTTTGTGTGCTTGCACCAGCATTGTGCTGTTTCGATAGAGATGCCACCTGCTTAATAGCTTATCAGTCCGTCTTTGGAACAATGTACATTACTGATTGTGCGTACGAGGGATACGATCGTTTGTTGTTAGGTTTTGTGGAGGTAAGTAGCTTAGACGTCAACGCACAGGTCATTTAATTCGCGCAAATAACGGGCCGCTGATTTTCGTGTGCGGTGGTGGCGACCCAGAGAGGTTCCATAGGATTTACATTAGGCGAATTTGGTCTCCGAGACATCAACATGAGTTCACTATAACGCTCCTCAAACCACTATAGCGCGGTTCTGGCTCCGAAACATGGCCAATTATGCTGTTGAAAAAGACAGCAAGCATGGAGGGATGCAAGTGGTTCGCAGCTGCCAGTGTGTCTTCGATTACTACCACAGGTCAAATGCAAGCGCAGGAGAATGTATGCCATACTGCTCCCACCACCCTGTGTCCGTAGCGAGCTGCTGTTTCGAGCCGCCGTTCACCTCAATGATGGCGTTTGTAGTGACACCGTCAACATAGTGTAGCTACAATGATAATCACTCGAAGAGCAGACGCGTTTCTATTAATCGACGGTCGAATCCCGATGGGTCCGGTGCCCATTTAAACCGCAATTGATGGTGTTGTTGGGTCAACATGTCAACACGTACGGGTGGTCTGCAGCTGAGCTCTATGTTCAACAGTGTCCTGTGACCGGTGTGCTCCGAACTTTGTGTGCATACACCAGCACTGTGCTCTTTCGGCAGAGATGCCACAGATCACCATCCATCCTACTTTACAGAGTACACAAGCCTTCGAACACACGTTCTGTGAAGAGTTGTGGAAGACCAACAATTTAGCGCCCAATGGTAGTTTCACTGTCCTACCGCTTTCCGTAGATGCTCGCGACAGTAGAATGTGAACATTCGACCAGCTTCGCCGTTTTCGAGACCTTCTTTCATATCCTCTGCGTAATAATGATCTGCCCTTTGTCAAAGTCACTTGCCTCAAAGAATTTGCCCGTATCTTTGCTAAGGTGATACGCCGTCAGTGTCTGCTACGCTTGCACACTTTTGTTACCGCGTCATGTGCCCGCAACGTCACTAGGCGGCATACAACTTCTTGGTGGGTAGTGGACATGTTCACATCTACAGGCTCTCTCATATACATATACTTCATAACCTAAGTTATAAATATACTTTATAACCTAAATTAGTTATATATTTTGAGCTTCATTTCACATTCTAATACATCGCAGGTACATATGGACAGGTATAAATTGTATGTCTTCGCGTTTGTGGTACAAAATCAATACAGTAATGTGAATGATTACGCCCATTGGCCGACACGAACTGAATGGTGCCATACTGCAGTATAGGCAGAGCTGTTATGATATGACCAATGACATTAAAGATCCCATTTGTAGATAGCAATTATGACAGCTCTGCCTATACTATGCTATGGCAGCTTTGTGTATTTGTCGGCTTATGGACGTAATCATTCACACTACTATACAATGTATAGTCGTCTACATGTACGAGTGATGTATTAGAATGTGAAAGAGAGCGTGAAGCTTAAAACATGTAGCCGGCCGGTGTGGACGAGCTGTTCTAGGCGCTTCAGTCTGGAACCGCGCGACAGCTACGGTCGCAGCTTCGAATCCTGCTTCGGGCATCGATGTGTGTGATGTCCTTAGGTTAGTTAGGTTTAAGTAGGTCTAAGTTCTAGGGGACTGATGACCTCAGATGTTAAGTCCCGTAGTGCTCAGAGCCATTTTTGAAACATGGGAACTTAAATTTCTTATTTTGCTTTTAATGTCTCATTAGAGTGGGGTTTGTTTTATTCCTTCTTTGTATATCCATCCTTGTAATGAATGCTTACAAGGACTTGGGCTGTTCAATTAAAAATGAAAATTAAAACTCCTGCAGCCGTCGCTTTTTCACTTAATTTGCACTGACGGATAAAAATTGCAACACCAAGAATGAATTCTGTAAGGTGCGTTTCTACATCTGAAAGATAGCGTCTGTTCAAATTTCGCACAAGTCGCCTCAGAGTATCGCTAGTAGCACCACTAAGATGATGCAAATCAGATTTGCTTTGAATACACGCCGTAACCATCGTGAGCGTTAGTTGCTTTTAACATTGGACGTAGTGAGTTGGTGTTAAAGAAGAGTGTCTTTAAGGTGAAAAAGACGTCATTACTAACACATCACTGAGGTTAAACGAGGCCGTGTAATAAGGCAACGAGGAGCTGGATGTTCTTTCTGCGATATTGCAGAAAGACTTGCCAGAAAAGTAGCGACTATACATGATTGCTGGCAGCGATAGTCACGAGAACGTACGGTCAAAGATGACTGGGCTACGGACGAACACGTGGCACTACCGAGATGGAAGATCATCGTATTCAGCGTATGTCTTTGGTGCATCGTACTGTATCTGAAGCAGCAATTTCAACAGTACACCACAGGGACTTAATGAACTGTTACAAATTGGTTACTTCACGGAGAGTTCCTCTATCGTGCATTCCAAAGTCAGTTGCGACTTTAGTGGTGTCAAGCGAAATCTCACTGAAGGGGAGGGTGGAGGTTTGTTGTGTTTACTGATGAAAGCTGGTTCTGCCTCTGTGACAGTGATGGCCGTGTGTTGGTTAGAGGAAGGTCGGTTGACGGCCCGCGACCAACCTGTGTGCATGCTAGACACAATGGACTTTCATCTGCACTTCTGGTCTGGCTTGTAATTTCGCATGAGAGCAGGATGACTCCCGTGCCTATCCCATCCCATGGGCCCTGAATGCAAAACTATACGTCAGTTTGGTGATTCGACCTGTTGTGCTGCCTTCACGAACAGCATGCCAGGGGATGTTTTCCAAAAGGATAACATTCGCCCATATACTACTGTTGTAATCCGACATGCACTACGAAGCGTCGACTTGTGGCCTTGGCCTGCTCGATCACAAGATTAGTCTCCAGTAGCACACGAGTGGGATATCATCAGACGACTACTCCAGCGACATCCACAAACAGCATTAACTCTCCCTATATTGACCGACCAAGTGCAAAAGGCATGGATCTCAGTCCCACAAACTGATACCAGCAACTGTACAACACAACGCACGCTTTTCTTCAACATTCTGGCGGTTACACCGATTGTTAATGTACCAGCATTTCACATTTGTAGCGCTTATCTTGGGCTTACAGTAACCTGCGACCCTACAGTGTTAATCACTTTAATATGTCACCTAGACAAATGTATTCCCGAAATTTCATTATTCTACATTAGTTATTTTTGGTGTTGCAATTTTTTCCCGTCAGTATATTTACGGAACCATCTACAGGCCCCTTGACCCACGTAAATTGGGACGAATCCAGTTTTTTATGCAATCATAACAAGAGGAAATGTTATGTATCTGCTTTCCGTACATCTCTGATTTACACGACTTTGAGTGTCGAGTAAACCAGAGATGTACGAAAACTGTCATCTAATGTTGTCTCCTTTTATGACTGGATATGAGATTGGATTCCTTCCAATGTACGCTGTTCAAAGTGCCAGAAGATGGCATAGTGGAATGCCGAAGTCGGTTTCGTAAATAAATTGAATGCAAACGTGACAACTGCAGGTCTTAATTTTCATTTCATTTTATCCTTTCTTTCATTATGTATCTTCTTACATTTCACGCTTTTCGCTACTTTTATTTGTCTTATATCTCAAATGTTGTGACTCTTTTTTGAAAAGAAAGCTTGTAACTCTGTACATAGGGGGACTCTTAGCAGTGCTGCCGCACTCTGCATCAGTTTAAAGTAGAGCACTGACCTTCACATTTAGTATACGACACGTCTACTTGGGAAGCGAGTATGATGACTGCACGTTTGGCTGGCCGGGGTGGCCGAGCCGTTCTAGGCGCTATAGTCTGGAACCTCACGACAGCTACTGTCGCAGGTTCGAATCCTGCCTCGGGCATGGATGTGTGTGATGTCCTTAAGTTAGTTAGGTTTAAGTAGTTCTAAGTTCTAGAGGACTGATGACCTCAGAAGTTAAGTCCCATAGGGCTCAAAGCCATTTGAACCATTTGATTGCACGTTGATTGTTAAGTGGCTGCCTATATTTTAAGGCTAATTGTGTACCACGTATTTCCTAACGTAGAGGAAAAAATATTTTGTAATTGTAATATTGTGTACCCCCACGAACCATGGACCTTGCCGTTGCCTCAGCGATACAGATAGCCGTACCATAGGTGCCACCACAACGGTATCTGTAGAGAGGCCAGACAGACGTGTGGTTCCTGAAAAGGGGCCAGCAGCCTTTTCAGTACTTGCAGGGGCAACAGGCTGGATGATTTACTGAAATGGCCTTGTAACTTTAAACAAAACGGCCTTGCTGCGCTGTTACTGCGAACGGCTGAAAGGGGAAACTACAGCCCTAATTTTTCCCGAGGGCATGCAGCTTAACTGTATACTTAAATGATGATGGTGTCCTCTTGGGTGAAATATTCCGGCGGTAAAATAGTCCCTTATTTGGATCTCAGGGCGAGACTACTCAAGAGGACATAGTTATCAGGAAAAAGAAAACTGACGTTCTACAGGTCGGAGCGTGAAATGTCAGGTCCGTTAATCCGGCAGGTAGAGTAGAAAATTTAAAAAGGGAATTGGATAGGTTACAGCTAAATATAGTGGTAAGGAACAAGGAGGAACAAGACTTCTGGTCAGGTGAATACAGGGTTGTACACTACTGGCCATTAAAATTGCTACACCGAGAAGAAATGCAGATGATAAACGGGTATTCATTGGACAAATATATTATACTAGAACTGACATGTGATTACTCAGTTAGGTGCATAGATCCTAAGAAATCAGTACCCAGAACAACCACCTCTGGCCGTAATAACGGCCTTGATACGCCTGGGCATTGAGTCAAACAGAGCTTGGATGGCGTGTACAGGTACAGCTCCCCATGCAGCTTCAACACATTACCACAGTTCATCAAGAGTAGTGACTGGAGTATGGTGAAGAGCCTGTTGCTCGGCCACCATTGTCCAGACGTTTTCAATTGGTGAGAGATCTGGACAATGTGCTGGCCAGGGCAGCAGTCGAATGTTTTCTGTATCCAGAAAGGCCCGTACAGAACCTGCAACATGCGTCGTGCATTATCCTGCTGAAATGTAGGGTTTCGCAGGGATCGAATAAAGGGTACAGCCACGGGTCGTAAGGTCCATTGTTCAAAGTGCCGTCAGTGCAACAAGAGGTGATCGAGACGTGTAACCAATGGCATCCCATACCATCACGCCGGGTGATACGCCAGTGTGGCGATGACGAATACACGTTTCCAATGTGCGTTCACCGCGATGTCGCCAAACACGTATGCGACCATCATGATGCTGTAAACAGAACCTAGATTCGTCCGAAAAAATAACGTTCTGCTATTCGTGCACCCAGGTTCGTCGTTGAGTACACCATCGCAGGCGCTCCTGTCTCTGATGCTGCGTCAAGGGTAACCGCAGCCATGGTCTCCAAGCTGATAGTGTATGCTGCTGCAAACGTCGTAGAACTATTCGTGCTGATGGTTGTTGTCTTGCAAACGTCCCCATCTGTTGACTCAGGGATCAAGACGTGGCTGCACTATCCGTTACAGCCATGCGGATAAGATGCCTGTCATCTCGACTGCTAGTGATACGGCCTTTGGGATCCAGCACGGCTTTCCATATTATCCTCCTGAAGCGGCCGATTCCATATTCTGCTAACAGTCATTGGACCTCGACCAACGAGAACAGCAATGTTGCGATACGATAAACCGCAATCGCCATAGGCTACAATCCGACCTTTATCAAAGTCGGAAACGTGATGGTACGCATTCCTCCTCCTTACACGAGGCATCACAACAACTGTTCATGAGGCAACGCCGGTCAACTGCTGTTTGTGTATGAGAAATCGACTTTCCTAACGTCAGCACGTTGTAGGTGTCGCCACCGGCGCCAACCTTGTGTGAATGCTCTGTAAAGCTAATCATTTGCATATCACAGCACCTTCTTCCTGTCGGCTAAATTTCGCGTCTGCAGCACGTGATCTTCGAGGTGTAGCAATTTTAATCGCCAGTAGTGTCAATACAAAATCAAATAGGGGTACTGCAGGAGTAGATTTAACAGAAAATAAAAAATAGGAGCGCCGGTAAGCTATTACGTACAGCATAGTGAACGCATTATTGAAGCAAAGATAGACACGAATCCCCCGCCTACCACAGTAGCACAAATTTATATGCCAATTAGCTCGGCAGTTCATGAAGAGATTGAAGAAATATATGATGCGATTACAGAAATTATTCAGATAGTTGAGAGAGATGAAAATTTAATTGTCATAGACAGGAATTCGACATTAGAGAAAGGAAGGAAAGAAAAAGTAGTAGGTGAATATGAACAAGGTGTTAGGAATGAAAGAGGAAGCCTCCTGGTAGAATTTTGCACAGATCATAACTTAAACATAGCTAACACTTGGTTTAAAAATCATGAAAGAATGTTGTATACATGGAAGAGGCCTGGAGACACTGGAAGATTTCAGATAGATTACGTAATGTTAAGACAGAGAGTTAAGAACCAGGTTTTGGAATGTAAAACATTTCCAGGCGCCGGTGTGGACTCTGACCACAATTTATAGGTAATGAACTGTAGATTAAAACTGAAGAAACTGCAAAAAGACAGAAATTCAAAGAAATGGGACCTGGACAAAGTGAAAGAACCAGAGGTTGAAGAGAGTTAGGTAACGATAGACAAATACAAGAGAAAGAAATACAGTAGCAGGAGAATAGGTAGCTTTGAGAGTTGAAATAGCGAAGGCTATAGAGAGGATCCAGCAGGTAAAAAGACGAGGGCCAGTAGAAATCCTTGGGTAACAGAAGAGATACTGAATTTAATAGATGAAAGGAGAAAATATAAAAATGCAGTAAATGAAGCAGGCAAAAAGGAATACAAACGTCTCAAAAATGAGACCGACAAGAAGTGCAAAATGGCTAAACAAAGGTGGCTAGAGGACAAATGTAAGGAGGTAGAGGCATATATCACTAGGGGTAAGATAGATACTGCCTACAGGAAATTAAAGAGACATTTGGAGAAAGGAGAACCACCTGTATGAATATCAAGAGCTCAGGTGGAAAACCAGTCCTAATCAAAGACGGGAAAGCAGAAAGATGGAAGGAGTATATAGAGGGTCTATATAAGGGTGATGTACTTGAGGACAATATTACAGTAATGGAAGAGGACCTAGATGAAGATGAAATGTGGGATATGATACTGCGTGAAAAATTTGACAGAGTACTGACAGACCTAAGTCAAAAAAGGCTAAGGAATAGACAACATTCCATTACAGCTACTGATAGCCTTCGGATAGCCAGCCATGAAAAAACTCTAGAATCTCGTGAGCAAGATGTGTGAGACAGGCGAAATACCCTCAGACTTCAAGAAGAATATAATTCCAATCCCAAAGAAAGCAGGTGTCGACAGGTGTGAAAATTACCGCACAATTATTTTAATAAGTCATGTCTGTAAAATACTAACACGAATTCTTAACAGACGAATGGAGAAACTGGTAGAAGCCGAACTCGGGGAAGATCAGTTTGGATTCGGTAAAAATATTGGAACACGCCAGGCAATATTGAACCTATGACTTATCTTAGAAGATAAATTAAGGAAAGGCAAACCTACGTTTTTGGCGTTTGTAGACTTGGAGAAAGCTTTGACAATGTTGAGTGGAATATTCTCTTTGAAATTCTGAAGGTGTCAGGGGTCAAATACATGTAGCGAAAGGCTATGTACAATTTATACACAAATCAGATGGCAGTTATAAGAGTAGAGGGGCATGAAAAGGAAGCAGTGGTTGAGAAGGGAGTGATACAGGGTTGTAGAATATCCCCGATGTTATTCAATCTGTATATTGAGCAAGCAGTAAAGGAAACAAAAGAAAAATCCGGAGCAGAATTAAAATCCATGGAGAAGAAATAAAAACTTTGAGGTTTGCCGATGACATTGTAAATCTGTCAGAGACACCAAAGGATCTGGAAGGGCAGTTGAACGGAATGGACAATGTCTTGAAAGTAGAATGTAAGATGAACATCAACCAAAGCAAAGCGAGGATAGCGGAATACAGTAGAATGAATTCGGTGATGATGAGGAGATTAAATTAGGAAATGAGACAGTTAAAGTAGTAAATGAGTTTTGCTATTTGGGAGGCCCAATAACTGATGATGGTCGAAGAAGAGAGGATATAGAATGTAGACTGGATATGGCAAGGAAAGCGCTTCTGAAGAAGAGGAATTTGTTAACATCGAGTATAGTTTTAAGTGCCAGGAAGCCTTATCTGAAAGCATTTGTATGTTGTGTAGACATGGAAGTGAAACACTGACGATAAATAGTTTAAACAAGAAGAGAACAGAAGCTTTCGAAATGTGGTGCTACAGAAGAATATTGAAGATTAGATGTGTAGATCACGTGAGTAACGTGGAGGTACTGAATAGAATTGGGGAGAAGAGGAAATTGTGGCACAACCTGACTAAAAGAAGGGACCGATTGGTAGGACACGTTCTAAGGCATCAAGGGATTACCAAATTAGTACTGGAGAGTATCGTGGAGGGTAAAAGTAACAGAGGTAGACCAAGAGGTGAATGCACTAAGCAGATTCAGAAGGATGTAAGTTGCTGTAGCTTGCACAGGATAGAGTAGCATGGAGAGCTCGATCAAACCAGTCCCTTTACTGAAGACCACAACAACCATATTGTATAACTGTATATTGACGTTGATACTGGACAAAGTGGGCAAACAAAAATTGCGATTGTACATCGTAACAAATAATTTTTCTCAATTGTTCGACCTCTCAAAGCCCGAAAGATGGCTACAAGCTCTACGGGAACCCTTTCCGGGTGTCCTGTGGTTCGATATGCACTAGAAAAATTACATTAACGTGAGATCCGTACCCAGTAGCCACCAGTACTTTCATCATTCTACACATACAGGAATGGCTTCCTACTGTACTGAAGTACTGAAAATACGCTCTTATAAAGATGATGTTTTAATAGAGACGTCTCACAGTGGTGATAAGTCTGGAGTAATAGGTTGGTTGCATCAGATCGATCTGCTCATAGTGTAAGACTTCCCATTTCTGTCAGTGAGCAAGGTTATCTGTGTGCCTGTTGTAAATGGAAATCGTTTTTGCGCAGTCGCTCTTTATTTATTTCCACCGAATGCGCTATTCGTAAAAATGGTTCAAATGGCTCTGAGCACTATGGGACTCAACTGCTGTGGTCATCAGTCCCCTTGAACTTAGAACTACTTAAACCTAACTAACCTAAGGACATCACACACATCCATGCCCGAGGCAGGATTCGAACCTGCGACAGTAGCAGTCGCACGGTTCCGGACTGCGCGCCTAGAACCGCGAGACCACCGCGGCCGGCTGCGCTATTCACTATAAGACACTTGGAACGACAGACCTGGCAATCAGCCAAAGACAGAGGCACATGGCGGGAACGAGTGGGGGGGGGGGGGGGGGGGGGGAGGAGAGAGACAGACACCCTCGGTGTGTTGCTGTGCTGGGGTCCTCGCCTTTTTTCCGCCGTTTGTTGTTGTGGGGGGCGGCGGCTGCGGCGGCGGCTGTGTCGGTGTTTGTACAACACGCCTTTGTCTGGCGGCGGCGCCCATTGTTTTGGCTACAGCCTCTCTGCTCTCTAGGCTGCTGGCCCTCAGTCAGCCACTTCTGTCGGCCTCTCAGCTCAAGCTGGGCCAGCCTCGTCACTCGGTAGGCAGACAAGACGCTCTTGTTGGAACAAGCACAGCCTGAACTGCGTTAAGGTTTGGGCGCCATGGCCATACCCCGTGAGAAAACATTTACCATGGCAAGTCCAGAACCCCGACGGTGAATGAAGTTTACTAAGTTAGGAAGGTTTCAGATGAGTTACTGGTTTAAGGAATCGCGGTTATCGGTGAAGCAACCGGTTTCCAGTTTAACCTCACTATTAAAACCACTCAAAATAACCGCTTTCTGAAATAACAGATTTTCGGTTTTTTTATTCCTAGTATTTCCTGTAATAAACGTAGAAATCGAACAAGGATTTGTATACTCTGTTTCAAGATACATAGAATTAAGATATTAAACAGCCACGTATAAAATCTTAGTCCATCACCGTTCGCTGCTTTTCTCGAAAAATGTTAAGTGATTGGATACTGTAAAAAATCCCCAGTATTATCCCGCTAACTCTAATTTTTTTGAAACTCAGCTCAAAAATCATGTTGAAATCTGGGATCATACCATTATTTCGGCATTACGAATAGTGAACGCTAAAGGGTGAAAACTGAGATTTACTTATTTTTATTTTTCTAGTCCAGAACATAAAATAATTACAAAAACTAATAAGTATTGATTCACATAACAACTTTGCAAAATTAAATATGTACAGTAGTATTTATGACACAGATTCAGTAATATATACAAACAAGCAGCAAGATGATTATATTTTTTGACGGGCCCAGTATTCGGCAGTTATCACAGCAGCTTCGCTGGCTGCAGCAAGATCACAGACAGCGCCTGCAGCCGGTAGGTTCCTGCAGACTAGCAGATGTTCGTCCTGCACGTCACCACACTGACAAGTTTCCTCCCCACTTCTTGAGGTTGGCTTTGCACCTCGACACCCCAACTCGCAGTCTGTTCACTGTCTTCCAGGTCACGTATGACAGGTGTGAACCTTTGTCTATTTCCTCCTTGACCGTTATGTGATTGTCTTCAGCTAGGGAGTCTCGCCGAAGCTCCTTTCTGCGAGGTCTGGGAGATGAACGAATTGCCATAGTTTTCTGTAGGAAACTTTTTATTTACCTCAGTCTTGGCTGTTGAGGGTCATTTCCGAACAAAGGATGTCTAGGGTGGATTTATTCTTTTTTCTTCTCCACTTCTGTTGCAGCTTGCCTTCGAATGCATGGCGGTGCTATGCACATAGTTTGGTACAGCTTATTGACAGGAGCACGTCGCAAGCAACTTGTAACAATGCGTTCTGTCTCGTTCAGGGCTGCATCTACATGTTTAACATGTGCAGAGTTTTACCAGGCGGGTGCTGCGTACTCTGCGGCGGAGAAACATAGTGCTAAGGCAGATGTTCGAATCACTTTTGGCTGGGCACCCCAGGTGGTTCCTGTAAGTTTGCGAATGATGTCTCGCGCTTTTACTTTGAGGCTGGTTTCTTCACAGTGGACTTTGAATGTGAGGGAACGTTCCATATTCACCCCAAGGTATTTAGGACTTTCGCAGTGGAGTAGTTGTCCTCATCTCCAAGTGATGTTCAGTTTCCTTTTGGCTTCCCTATTTCTAAGACGGATTGCACAGACTTGGGTCTTTCCAGGGTTCGGTTTCAATTGGTTTTCCTTCTAATACTTGGGCAAATTTTCAAGAGCTGTTGTCAGTTTCCTCAAAGGTCTCACCTTGGGCAGCGAATGCTATATCGTCAGCATATATGAATGCCTTAGTTGAAGAGTTAGTTGTAGATGTTATATAACAGCGGAGACAGCACACTTCCCTGAGGGAGACCATTTTTCTGCATTCTCCATCGACTCTTCTTGTCTTGGAGAGAGACGAAGTATATCCTGTTTTGCAGCATACACTGAAGGATCTGAGTTAATCGGTAACCCTCTATAACAAGGTATACTTTTCTAAGCAGCTTTTTGTGGTTAACAGTGTCATAAGTCGCCGTGAGGTTGATGAAAGCCACACCTGTTATTTCGCCTCTCTCACATCCATCCTCAATATGCTGAGTCAAATTAATGATCTGTCCACCGCAAGACCTTCCCGGTCGGAAGCCGGACTACTCTTTTATGAGTATTTTATCAATATACTCTGACATTCGATTTAGGATCAGCCTTTCCAATGCATTGTACAAATGACAAAGGAGTGAAACCGGACGGAAACTTTTTGGGTCTGTTGGTTCTTTCCCAGGCTTTAAAAGTGCTATTACCTTGGCTTTACGCCAGATCTTGCAGATTTGCAATTTTGAAATGCAGGTGTTCATAAGGTTTAATATCCGTATTTCGTCTAGGTCAGCAGCTTTATTTCTCTTTATAGTTGTGAAAACTGTTTCCAGTTCTTTTAACGTAAAAGGAGATACTCCTTTTCATCTGCCTGTCTAATGAATTTAGATTTTTCTGATCTTCCTTTAGTCGTGACATTGAGAGGTAATTGATGAGCAATTTGGTCAGGTGTTACCTTTGAGAGGTCAGGGGGAGTAATGGTTGGGTCGTGGTTGAGGGTCTTCAACAATTTCCACGCTTTTCGGCTATTCTGTTTCATATCTAGGTTTGATACCAAATCACACCATTTTCTGCTTCTGGAAACTGATACGGAATTTAATAGGTCGTCACCTGTTTTTTATTGTTTCACCAGACAGTGGAATTATTTCAAATAGTTGTTCATATCTGTCCAGCAGAAATGTGGAGTCTTCATCGTGTCCTGGGATGTAGTGCGTTCTGCATCCTCTCGGGATATATTTACGTGAGATGGCTTGGACTGTTTTGACAAAATCATGATACCTCTCTGGCGACGCGCCGAGATTTAGGACTTCCATATCAAGATCTTGTGTGAAATTCTCCCACTTTGCTTTCTTGAAGTTAAATTGTCTTTTGAGCTGGACGCGTTCAGGTTTCACAACTGCTTCAACAGAGCAAGCAATAGGTCGATGTTGTGTGCGTGGGATTACGTCTGCAACGTACTTCTTTACTTGTTGGAAATATGTTCACTGGCGAAGATGTTATCTGGGATATAACCTCTATACCATCTGCCACTTTGAAGGATGGTGGCAGCTTCAGGTCATGGATTAACATCAGTCCCATTCGTTCACTTTAATCTTCCAAATCTTCTCCATTTTTTTCAGTTTCCTTGTAGCCCCATGATGTACTGTGGCAGTTAAAGTCGCCGATTACTAATTTTGTTGGTTGAGAGTGGAAGTTAGATGGTTCCTTGAAGCAGAATTTAGCGTTAGGTGGTTTATATATGGATGTCACTGTACATGACTGGATTTCCACCGCCAGGATATCTATGTCGTTACCTGACGTGAAACCTACTGAGACGATGTTAGGTTTACAAACACTGCACTACCATATGTCATACTTGGTCTTTCAATGATAAGTTTCATTCCATTTACTTCGGTCTTCTAGGCCTCTTGAATTAACAGAAAATCACAGGCTGTTTGTTTGCAGATGTTAGATAATAAAACTTCTTTATCAGATGAAATATCTTCTATATTAATGGATATTATTCTACGAGCTGACTTTGATAAAAGCCTTTTCCGTTTTGATCCTAGTGGTAGAAGGATTCGCCGCTAGGATTCTTCCTAACGCCCAGGATACGCCCGATCGTTCTAAAACTCATGCTCTCTTTGTCAATACTGACCCTTGCACGATCTTCGTGGAGGCTCCTTCCTTGTATTGAAATTGAAGCACTCTATTTTTAGTGTTAATTTGGCCTTATTCAAGAGCTACAATCAGATAAAGTCATATTATGCAGACACAGGCAAGAGATCAGCTGTTATCCATTTATGTTCTAAACTATGTATGAATTGTTAAGTTATCACTGTGTTACTGTTACCATAATTTCCTTCACAGAAATGACAGACAAATCTTTAATCTTTTTCAAGCAAATGAAGCACTGTACCTCACTGCTACGTTACTTTGTAAAAATATCTCCTTCCAAAACTCTTTCCAGACTAGGGTTTGTGCTATCATGCAAACAACGGATGTCCGGCAACGACAGTGAGAAACTACCACATAGACCAGATGGGACCAGCCTTGCGAACTGAATGTACACGTGTACCATCTAATAGACCATGCCACATGTTACACGTAGCCTATCGTCCCAGCAATGCTGAGCCAATTTTTATTCAATGAGTTTATTGCTAGCGTTGTTATCAAAATAGGATTGATGGCTTTTTCCCATTTTGTCTAATAACGCAATATTTCAAACTAATACAAATTTTGTCAGTAAAAATTTTAAAAACTTAGTAAAAATACTAAAAATTTTAGGATTAAAAATTTAGTTACAAACGAAAAATTTAGCACTGCTGCTGTGGCTAATTCAAATTTCGTATTTTTTTCTCGGTTATTAGTAAAACATAAAAAACATCCATTATAACTTAGACTAAACAAACGCCAAAAACTACGGTTATTCCGGTTATGCCGATATCGGTTTCAACCGACCGGTTTTCCCAAACCATTACTGTCGGAGGTAGAGCTGGGGGGAGGGGAGGGAGTCATAAGTCGTGTTTGGATGTCTCGGTCAGTAGAGCACTTGCTCACAAAAGGCAAAGGTCCGAGGTTCGAGTCCCGCTTCGGCACATAGTTTTAATCTACAAGGAAATTTCGCATTCCACAACAGTTTGATCCACTCGTTTAAGCTGTTTATAATGCTCTTGATGTCAATTAGGTCTACACACTACACACTAGTGTTCAAAAATATCACTGTTATTTGCATAAAGGGGATCTCGATTACTCTGATAGAAACAGGAAGGAGGGGGGGGGGGGGGGAACTTCCTAAGTGGTTGTATTGATCCAATGCCACTCATTCGATTAACAGTAGAAGTGAAACAGTTACGAGCAGACAATGGCGCGTTACCTTGTGGTAAAAGAATACAATAATTTTGTTCCATGCAGGTAGATCAGATGGTTTTGTGGCAATCCTTCCTTCAAGGTTCCGTTAAAATAAGACATATGATCATGGTCGTTCCAAGGCGTGGCAGGCAGCGAAAGGCGTCCCCGGAAGCTGACCAGAAAGCCTCCCCGGTGCGTCTGACAAACCGGTTTCAGGCACTGTCTCTGGCTGAGCCAGATGCAGCTGCCTGCCCTGTTTCAGAGGATCATTCTCAGCCTTCAAGGTCCGGGCAATCGCAGAGGTTGGGCTTACTGGTAGTTGGGAGCTCCAATGTTAGGCGCGTAATGGGGCCCCTTAGGGATATGGCGGCTAAGGAGGGGAAGAAATCCAGTGTGCACTCCGTGTGCATTCCGGGAGGAGTCATTCCTGATGTGGAAAGGGTCCTTCCGGATGCCATGAAGAGCACAGGGTGCAGCCAGCTGCAGGTGGTGGCACATGTCGGCACTAATGACGTGTGTCGCTTTGGATCTGAGGAAATTCTCTCTGGATTCCAGCGGCTATCTGATTTGGTGAAGGCTGCCGGTCTTGCTTATGAGATGAAGGCAGAGCTCACCATCTGCAGCATCGTTGACAGAACCGACTGCGGACCTTTGGTGCAGAGCCGGGTGGAGGGTCTGAATCAGAGGCTCAGACGGTTTTGCGACCGTATTGGCTGCAAATTCCTTGACTTGCGCCATAGGGTGGTGGGGTTTCGGGTTCCGCTGAATAGGTCAGGAGTTCACTACACTCAGCTGGCGGCTACACGGGTAGCGGAGGCTGTGTGGCGTGGACTGGGCGGTTTTTTAGGTTAGAAGGCCTCGGGAAAGTGCGGGATGGGCTGCAATGTCAAAGGGTGCTTGGCAATTACAGGACGTGCTTGGATCAAGGAACAGTCGGAATTATAGTTGTAAACTGTTGTAGTTGCGCTGGAAAAGTCCCTGAGCTTCAAGCGCTAATAGAAAGCACAGAAGCGGATATCGTTATAGGTACAGAAAGCTGGCTAAAGCCTGAAATAAGTTCTGCAGAAATTTTTACGAAGTCTCAGACGGTGTTCAGGAAAGATAGATTAGGCAGATTTGGTGGTGGAGTGTTGGTGTCTGTCAGTAGTGGTTTATCTTGTAGTGAAGTCGAAGTAGATACTCTGTGCGAATTGGTGTGGGTGGAGGTTATACTTAACAGCCGAATTAAGTTAATAATTGGCTCCTTCTACCGACCCCCAGACTCCGATGATACAGTTGCGGAACAGTTCAGAGAAAGTTTGAGTCTCGTAACAAATAAATACCCCACTCATACGGTTATAGTTGGTGGGGACTTCAACCTACCCTCGGTATGTTGGCAAAAATACTTGTTCAAAACCGGTGGTAGGCACAAAACGTCTTCCGAGATTGTCCTAAATGCATTCTCCGAAAATTATTTAGAGCAGTTAGTCCACGAACCCACGCGAATTGTAAATGGTTGCGAAAACACACTTGACCTCTTGGCCACAAATAATCCAGAGCTGATAGAGAGCATCATGACTGATACAGGGATTAGTGATCACAAGGTCATTGTAGCTAGGCTCAATACCATATCTTCCAAATCCATCAGAAACAAACGCAAAATAATTTTATTTAAAAAAGCGGATAAAGTACCACTAGAAGCCTTCCTAAAAGACAATTTCCATTCCTTCCGAACTGACTATGCGAATGTAGACGAGATGTGGCTCAAATTCAAAGATATAGTAGCAACAGCAATTGAGAGATTCATACCTCATAAATTGGTAAGAGATGGAACGGATCCCCCGTGGTACACAAAAAAGGTCCGAACGCTGTTGCAGAGGCAACGGAAAAAGCATGCGAAGTTCAGAAGAACGCGAAATCCTGAAGATGGGCTAAAATTTACAGACGCGCGAAATTTGGCACGTACTTCGATGCGAGATGCCTTTAATAGGTTCCACAACGAAACATTGTCTCGAAATTTGGTAGAAAATCCGAAGAAATTCTGGTCGTATGTAAAGTACACAAGCGGCAAGACGCAGTCAATACCTTCGCTGCGCAGTGCCGATGGTACTGTTATCGACGACTGCGCCGCTAAAGCGGAGTTATTGAACGCAGTTTTCCGAAATTCCTTCACCAGGGAAGACGAATGGAATATTCCAGAATTTGAAACACGAACATCTGCTAGCATGAGTTTCTTAGAAGTAGATACCTTAGGGGTTGCGAAGCAACTCAAATCGCTTGATACGGGCAAGTCTTCAGGTCCAGATTGTATACCGATTAGGTTCCTTTCAGATTGCGCTGATACTATAGCTCCCTACTTAGCACTCATATACAACCGCTCGCTCACCGATAGATCTGTACCTACAGATTGGAAAATTGCGCAGGTCGCACCAGTGTTCAAGAAGGGTAGTAGGAGTAATCCATTTAACTACAGACCTATATCATTGACGTCGGTTTGCAGTAGGGTTTTGGAGCATATACTGTATTCAAACATTATGAATCACCTCGAAGGGAACGATCTATTGACACGTAATCAGCATGGCTTCAGAAAACATCGCTCTTGTGCAACGCAGCTAGCTCTTTATTCGCACGAAGTAATGGCCGCTATCGACAGGGGATCTCAAGTTGATTCCGTATTTCTAGATTTCCGATAAGCTTTTGACACCGTTCCTCACAAGCGACTTCTAATCAAGCTGCGGAGCTATGGGGTATCGTCTCAGTTGTGCGACTGGATTCGTGATTTCCTGTCAGGAAGGTCGCAGTTCGTAGTAATAGGCGGCAAATCATCGAGTAAAACTGAAGTGATATCAGGTGTTCCCCAGGGAAGCGTCCTGGGACCTCTACTGTTCCTGATCTATATAAATGACCTGGGTGACAATCTGAGCAGTTCTCTTAGGTTGTTCGCAGATGATGCTGTAATTTACCGTCTAGTAAGGTCATCCGAAGACCAGTATCAGCTGCAAAGCGATTTAGAAAAGATTGCTGTATGGTGTGTCAGGTGGCAGTTGACGCTAAATAACGAAAAGTGTGAGATGATCCACATGAGTTCCAAAAGAAATCCGTTGGAATTCGATTACTCGATAAATAGTACAATTCTCAAGGCTGTCAATTCAACTAAGTACCTGGGTGTTAAAATTACAAACAACTTCAGTTGGAAGGACCACATAGATAATATTGTCGGGAAGGCGAGCCAAAGGTTGCGTTTCATTGGCAGGACACTTAGAAGATGCAACAAGTCCACTAAAGAGACAGCTTACACTACACTCGTTCGTCCTCTGTTAGAATATTGCTGCGCGGTGTGGGATCCTTACCAGGTGGGATTGACGGAGGACATCGAGAGGGTGCAAAGAAGGGCAGCTCGTTTTGTATTATCGCGTTATAGGGGAGAGAGTGTGGCAGATATGATACACGAGTTGGGATGGAAGTCATTACAGCATAGACGTTTTTCGTCGCGGCGAGACCTTTTTACGAAATTTCAGTCACCAACTTTCTCTTCCGAATGCGAAAATATTTTGTTGAGCCCAACCTACATAGGTAGGAATGATCATCAAAATAAAATAAGAGAAATCAGAGCTCGAACAGAAAGGTTTAGGTGTTCGTTTTTCCCGCTCGCTGTTCGGGAGTGGAATAGTAGAGAGATAGTATGATTGTGGTTCGATGAACCCTCTGCCAAGCACTTAAATGTGAATTGCAGAGTAGTCATGTAGATGTAGATCATCAAGAGGGGATGAATAGTGTAATGCTCTAAAGGCACTTGTGAGGAGTTCTTATTACGAGTACCATAGGGTTCAAATGGCTCTGAGCACTATGGGACTTAACAGCTGAGGTCATCAGTCCCCTAGAACTTATAAGAACTACTTAAACCTAGCTAACCTAAGGACATCACACACATCCATGCCCGAGGCAGGGTTCGAATCTGCGACCGTAGCGGTCGCGCGGGTCCAGACTGAAGCGCCTAGAACCGCTCAGCCACTCTGGCCGGCAGTACCATAGGGTGGCAAGTCACTACGTATCACTGTTTCGTTCGTGACACCACGTCAGTTTTGACTGCAAGGGAAATGGACGTTACAGAGTCGCTCAGTAACTGGGATGCGCGTCTCAGACTATATTTTAAAAAGATAAAATTTCTCTAAGCCATGAATTCATTTTTTGTTACTGTATTAAATATAAGTAATCGAATAACCTGGTAAAGAACACAGGCTTGAAACAGTTCATTTTTTTTTCTTTATTGTATTTCAATACCACACATAGGGCGGGGGTGGCAGCAGCAAAGGCGCCGCTCTTCAGTCGAGAGACAGACAGTAAGTACAGAACATGGAGACACTAAGAAACCACCAAAAAATAGGAAATATGGAGAAACAGAAATATAAAATGGGAAATATAATGGAAGATAACGTAAAAAAGTGGTGACTGAAAAATGGCGATTAAAAACAAAAAACTGTATCAAAAACCCACACAATGTGACAATTAAAAGAAACACAAGGCAAAGTGTGGCTGGAGCATAAAAGTAGCGATGGGCGGCGTAGCACATAACAATCACTGACAGTAACACTACGTACAAGTCCAGCACACAATTAAAATCACAGCTCTTAACGTCACAGAAGAACAGCGCCAAGCACAACACTGACTTAGCTCACCGATGGCGATGAACAAACTGAGAGAATCTGCCAAAATGGGGTGAGATGGAGCTACACAGGTGGGGGCGCGCCGAAATGGGGCAGGGAGGGAAACCATTGAGGAGGGGGTGCAGAGACTCAGGATGGGGGTGGGAAGGAGGAAAATCCACTCTGGGAGAAGGAGGGGAGGGGAAAAAGGGGGGCCCTGGGGAGGGAACAAGGCCAGGCTAGAGATGGTAGAAAGGGTAGAAGTCACGGTGAAGTTCAACATCTGGGAGGGGCAGGTGCTGGATACTGCCCTGATGAAGGGGATGGAGGGTGTGGAGGTGGAGAGAGGGAGGGAGACAGAAACAGAGGTGCAGCAAGGGGCAGAGGTGGAGAGGAAGGAGGAAACTATGGGGTGGGGGGATCAAGCCTGCAGGCAGTGTAAAGGATGCATATATGTTGGAGGAAGAGGAGAAGGTGGGGGAAGGAGATGAGGTTACATAGGAGTCGTGTGGGGGGGGGGGGGGAGGAAGGCAGACATGGAAGGCAAAGTGGAGTGCATGGCGTTCTAGGATTTGGAGGAACTTATAAAAGTGGGGGGCAGGGGAGGGGAGTGTAGATCCAGGCAATGCTGGCATGAGATAGAGAGGATAAAAAAGATGAAGGATTTGCAGTTGAGGAGAATGATGGAAGGGTGCAATTCCCATGTTCGACCAGACAGGGGTTTCATGATGTGGAATGGGCTTTCTGCTGGATAGTGAGGAGATGAGTGGTCCAGGTGAGGTGACAGTCCAACATGAGACCAAGGTATTTCAGGGTGGGGGTCAGCTGGATGGGACGACAATAAATGGTTAGGTAGAAATCATGGAGACAGAAGGAGCAGGTGGTGTGGCCTATGATGATGGCCTTGGTTTTGGTGTGGTTGATGAGAAGGAACCATTGGCTACACCAAGTAGTGAAATGGTCAAGGTGGGTTTGGAGGGTGTGTTGGGACCACTGAAGGGTAGGATAAAGGAACATGCAGTCACATGCAGCCACATACAGTCAGAGGCATTTTAGTCAAGGGAAACAAAAATGGTGGAGCCACAGTAGTTAAATTGGAGGGAGAGAAGGTGGACGAGGTTAAGGAGTTGGTCTTTGTTGGAGATGGGGGGTCAGAATCCACACTGGGTAAGGGGGAGTAGGTGGTGTTGATTAAGGTGATGATGGACACGATGGAAGAGGATGGATTCTAAGAGCTTAATGAAGACAGAGGTGAGGCAGATGCGATGAGAATAAGATAAGACAGAGGGGGATTTGTTGGGTTTGAGGAATAAGAGGACGTGGGAAGTCTTCCACGGAAGTAGAGAGGATGACCTTGTATAAACTGGCAAGGATTGTCAGGAAGGAGAAGGGGCATTCTCTGAGATGGCAGTAGGTGACACAGCTGTGACCAGGGGCCGTTTTGCATTCTGTCTGGAGGATAAGCTTAATGTCATGTGCTGTGATGGGAGTGGTTATGTCAGAGGGGGGAGGGGGGATGCAACTGCCCCAAGTACTGGAGACTGGGAGCAAATGGAGCACTTTCCATGGCGGTGGATAAAAGGGAATACTCAATGTGGGGATCATCAGGCACAGAGAAGACCTCAGAAAGGTGGGAAGCGAAGTGGTTGGCCTAGTGGAGATTGACAGAAAGGGGTCTGTCATGATTGAGAAGGGGTAAAGGGTGCAGGACGGAAACAAGTAAGGTGGTGGAAGGCTGACCAGTACTTGGAGGAGTTTATAGGGAGGATGGCGTTGCGTCCTGTACCGCTCTGGCGCCAGTCCTGGCGTTTCTTTCCTGTAATGACGTTCCATACATGTCGCTGTACTTGCCAGTGGCGTTGGAGTGTATCCCTGTCATGAGCACGCAGGACGGAGCGGTAGAGGCAGCGGGATTTGTGGAGATGGAGGACAGTCTGCGGAGGGAGAGAGGGGCAGTTGGAGTGGTTTGTTTTAGTAGGAACATAGCCTCCACAGAGCCAGTAATGGCCTTCTGAAGGGAGGACGAGGTGTGGACGATGTCATCAGAACGGTGATAGGTAAGAGGGTGGCTTTCGACCTGGGTGGCGATGGATTCCCGGTAGGCATTCGAGTTGGCGCGGTGGTAGTCATGGACTACCTTGTGCGGGGGTGTAGTGTGATGAGCCAGAGGCGGGTGGTGAGCAGCGTTATGGTGAGATGTTCAGGGAAGCGCTCGCTACCTGTAGGGTCAAGGATGCTGACAGCAATACGCCCAAGGTGGTTGGCAGAAGCAATGACAACATTAGGGATGGTGTTGCTTTCGGGACGGGTGTGCTGGGGAAGGAGAACAAGATCACCTTGAATCGTGAGGAGGAACTGATGCCACCGCCGAAGGGCGGCAGGGTAGCGGCTATGGATGTTGAAGTCGGCAGCAATCACATACGTGGAGAAGGTGCGGTCAGTGTGAGAGATGAAATTATAGGGAACAGTAGCAGTGCAGCGGACATAGATGGTAGATAGGGAGAGCTGCGGGTAGTATGGTGGGGTTGGAGAAAGATTTCGTTCACGAGATAAGTGTCGACTCGGTGATGGGAGAGGGTGTTCATGAGTTGGTATTTGTTGGCGCGGATGGAGCGGATGTTCTGGAAGAGTATGCGACACTCGTGCCGCGTCATGACGGGAAGAGAGAAGAGATGGGAGGGAAGAGGCTTAAACTAGGGTGTCGAGGAGGGTGTTGAAACAGTTCAGCTACCTCCATATCTTTATGCAGCAAGCAGCGCTCCTCAACGCATACAGGAGGAAATAAAATAGCAAGTTCCTGAAAAGAACGAGCAGTTTATGATTACCATGTGCGAGGGTTGGTGAAGTGAATTGCTCATCAAATCATTAGTGAGACGTGGAGCAAAATGAACGGTACTACAGATGCCACCAGGAAGACAATCGAGAATGAAGTGTCGTTGAAAAATAAATTATACATAAGAGGGAGCAGTCATACTTCAAGAGATGCAACTAGATGGCGACAGGTTTGCGGATGGAATTCGACCGCTACTACAGATGAAACATCGGAAATTTAAAGGACATATTTAGCACAATCACGTATATTTTCCACGAGAAATTGCCACTTACGGCAGTCACCGACAATCTTCAGATCTACAAGACAGATAATAATGAAAATAAGTATAACAATGAAAAGCGAAAGTTCACAGTATATAGGATGATTTTGCTAGACAGTGTGACGGGTAAAAAGATTCAATGGTATTTGGTGTCACGGTCTTAGTATCGCCTTAACGCGTTGGCTCAGTATCGAGTGTATATTGACACAAAAATGTGTCTATTCATGTGTAAGTATAAATGTTTGCTTGTATTTTGTTGTTCAGATATATATTATAGAACAAAATGAACAAGTGCTGTTACAAAGTAGAGTACCGATTGCTTACAACTCAGCAGCGTATCGGTCATCAAAGACGTTACAGCACGCTGCAGCTGTTCTCTGGAAGACGAACCAGCAGCTGTATCAATATATTGTCAAAATTGATAGTAGCGTTGTACGTTTGTTTCTTTTAATGTTTCCAAAACGCCTTATTAGCAGTTGCGGTTGAGCTTTGGGTACTCACTGGGTTAGAGTAGGTACCCACCATACTTGTCTGGGAGTTCAGACATAGTCGAAAGCTAGCTTCCAAGTGGTAAGTTATACAGAGAATGGCTACCAGAAATTTTGTATCTTGTCGAGTTTTCCCACCGGTAGAATACGACAGAGGAGGTTTCGATTATCATTGTTCGAACTGGTTTTAATTGCATTATAGTGTTGCTGATAGGGTGGATACTATGAAACAGTCGTATAGGGGGCGAGCGTATATAAAGTGTTAGATTACTGCAGAGTTCTGTTGAAACAGCTGCCTCTTTACCGAGCGATTATTATTCGTAATTTGATATGAGGATTTACTGCGCTCGGTCTTGGATCTGATTTGTTCCGTATCTTATTGTAAAGGTCTTGTTCGGCACCCTCTAAGGTAATTGAGGGATTGCTTAATTTGTTTTGGAGATTGATTTGGAGATATTCCCTGCACGAGGTATTGACTGAGTTGTAAGATATTTGGCAACTGCAGAATATTTGGTTAAACAGGCACAAAAGATTTTAAAACGGAACTTCTCTTATGTCATACAGCGTGCATCTTGTTCAAAAGTTTTCATTGATCTTTCCCTGAATTGTTAAGAAACTGTACTCTATAGCAATTACTAATGCGAGCTTTGTGCAGAATTATCAGACACTTACAGAATTATGGCGTCGATAGGTCATTTATTAAGGAAATGTTACACGCGTCTGTCAACACTTGAGAAACAGAAATATCATTTCGTGGCATAACTTCAATGCCTAATATGGTCGTGGCGCCTGAGTGTATTGTCTGTATTTTTTTAAATTATTCACTTACGTTGTTGATTTAAGGATTTAACTTTGCTTCACAGCCGACAATTAATTGCTGTAAACATAAAAAAAGGAAATTGGTGTTTGATTAATGAACGATTAGAAATCAGCTCCCGACTTTTCAAGTAAATAAGATTTTTCCTTAATTAGTCTTGAGCCCCAAAGAAATAAAACAAAGGAAATAATACTTTTAAAGGGTCGTAAAGAGAGTACAAAGTTAGTAGAGATTCTCCTTTAGTAGCATTAGAGAGTAACAACCCAGAGGTACCACTTACAAGTTTTACGTCGGTGTAGGTGATAATGATCATTTGCATATTACTTGAGGTAAAGAAATAAAAAGTTGAAATAATTAATTTACAAAGGCGAACATATACAAAAGAAAGTTCAATAGTAATTTCCATAATAGGAAAATTAATAAAGAGAAATAGCAGTAATTGATAAATATACTGAAGCGCCAAAGAAACTGGGATAGACATTAGTATTCAAATACAGAGCTATGTAAACAGGCAGAATACAGCGCTCCAGTAGGCAACGCCAATATAAAAACAACAAGTGTCTGGCGCAGTTATTAGATAGGTTGTTGATGCTGTTACAATAGTAGGTTATCAAGATTTAAGTGAGTTTGAAGTGGTTTTGTAGTCGGCGCACGAGCGATGGGACACAGCTTCTCCGAGGTAGCGAAGAAGTGGGGATTTTCCCGTACGACCACTTCACGAGTGTACCGCGAATATCAGGAATTCGGTAAAACCTCAAATCTCCGACATCACAGCGACTGGAAAAAGATCCTGCAGGAAAGGGACCAACGACGACTCAAAAGAATCGTTCAACGTGACAGGAACGCAACCCTTCCTCAAACTGCTGCAGATTTCAATGCTGGGCCGTATACAAGTGTTAGCGTGCGAACGATTCAACGAACGACCATCGATATGGGCTTTCGGAGTCGAAGGCCTACTCGTGTACCCTTGATGACTGCACGACACAAAGCTTTAGGCCTCGCCTGGGCCCATCAACACCGACTTTAGTCTATTGATGACTGAAAACATGTGTACGTCTATGGAGACAACCTCGTGAATCCATGGACCCTGTATGTCAGTTGGGGACTCTTCAAGCCGTTGGAGGCTCCATAATGGTGTAGAGCGTCTGGAGATGGAATGATGTGGGACCCCTGGTACCTCTAAATGTGACTCTGACGGGTGACATGTACGTAAGCATTCTGTCTGATCACCTGCATCCATTCATGTCCTTTGTGCATTCCGACGGACTTGGGCAATTTCAGCAGGACAATGCGACAGCCCATACGTCCAGAATTGTTGCAGAATGACTCCAGGAATACTCTTCAGAGTTTAAACACTTCCTATGGCCACCAAAACCCCCAGACATAAACATTATTGAGCATATCTGGGGCGCCTTACAACGTGCTGTTCAGAAGAGATCTCCACCCCACCTACTTTTACGGATTTATGGACAGCCCTGCGGGATTCATGGTGCCATTTCTCTCCATCACTACTTCAGACATTAGTCGAGTCCATGCCACGTCGCGTGGCTGCACTTGTGCGTACTCACGGGGGCCCTACACGATATTAGGCAGGTGCATCAGTTTCTTTGGCTCTTCTGTGTAAAAGGACAAGGCTGATATTATATCTCTGACTTGGCGGTTAATTTGTTACTTGATTGGTGTTATCAAAATTTACACGACAAAAGAAATCAGGCTGGAAGGTCGTAAGCATATTTATGTAAACTCTAAGTAAAAGAATATTTGTCATCGGAGGGTTGCCCAAATATTCATCATTTTAACCGTAAGCAAGCTGAATCTTTCGCGAGTAATAAAAGTAAGTTAATTATATTATAGCAAAATTAAAGATATCTTTGGAGAAAAGAGGAGCAGCTGTACGAATATCAGGAACTCATATGGAAAACTAGTCCTAAGCAAAGAAGAGAAAGCTGAAAGGTGGAAGGAATATATAGACGGACTGTACAAGGGAGATGAACGTGAAGGCAATATTATAGAAATGGGAGAGGAAGTAGATGAAGATGAAATGAGAGGTGTGATACTGCGAGAAGAATTTGACAAAGCACTGAGACACCCACGTCGAAACAAGGCCCCGGGAGGAGACGACATTCCATCATTACTACTGATAGCCTTGGGAGAGGCAGCCATAAGAAAAGCCTTCCATCTGGTGTGCCAGACGTATGAGACAGCCTTAGACTTCAATAAAAATGTAATAATTTCAGTTTCGAAGAACGCAGCTGACAGGTGTGAAAATTAACAAGCTATCAGTTTAATAAGTTCAGATGGTTCAAATGGCTCTGAGCGCTATGGGACTTAACATCTGAGGTCATCAGTCCCCTAGAACTTAGAACTACTTAAACCTAACTAACCTAAGGACATCACACACATCCATACCCGAGGCAGGATACGAACCTACGACCGAAGCGGTCGCGCGGTTCCAGACTGTAGTGCCTAGAACCGCTCAGCCACACCGGCCGGCAGTTTAATAAGTCACGGCTGCAAAATACTAATATGAATTCTTAACAGAAGAATGGAGAAACTGGTGGAAATGAACCTCGGGGAATATCAGAATAGATTTCGGAGATATACACTAGCCATACTACTTGTCTTACGAAATAAGTCAAGGAAAGACAAACCTACGTTTATAACCTTTGTAGAATTAGAAAAAGTTTTTGACAATGTTGACTGGAATACTCTCTTTAAAATTCTGAATGTAGCAGGGGTATAACACAGAGAAAGAAAGGCTATTTAAAACTTTCATGAAAGCCAGAACGCAGTTAAAAGATTCGAGTGGCATGAAGGAAAGCGGTGTCTGAGAAACGAGTGCGAGTGTTGTAATTGTAATGTCCGTACGTAATGTAATATGATTGCAATGTTAAGGCTGCGACTACCAGAGATGATGCACTCCGAAATTTGCTAAGACAATGCTCTTTGCTTAAAACAAAAATAAAAAAGAGAGAGAGAGAGAGAGAGAGAGAGAGAGAGAGAGAGAGAGAGAGAGAGGAGCATCTGTTTTCTTTTCTCTTGTAACTGTTCGAAGTAAGTAATGCCGATGGGACACTGCGTTTTTTTTTTTTTTTTTTTGTTGAAAAAGGTAAATATCGTCTACGACCTATTATTCTATGTTGGATCTCCGGAACTTCGTAAAAACTGTTAGTGTGTTTTGCAATACAGTACATAGTGATTTCTTCGTGACTTTACAACACTGGACGAATCTGCTACTATCACGGTCCGAACGACGTGCAATATTTCGCCCTCAGATTGTGTGTTCAAGACGTTCCCTAAGCGATCAGTTTGTCATTCAGGAGATACCAGACTGCCACTGTTTGTTCAACTTTCTCATTTTAAAAGTGTTTCCCAAAAAATCTTATGGCGATTGTCAGTACTTTTGTGGCCAAGAGAGAGACCGAGTCTTCATCACGAGTTGTAGCAGTTTTCTCCAACTCTACCTGGCGTTCTCTAAGAACTGAACAAGCAGAAACCTCCGACCGGCAACTCGCCCTGTACCTAATCCGGTCTCTCCTAACATCATATATTCATTTATAGTCAATTTTTTCCCATAGATTTTTTATCTTAAACAGGAAAAAATTAGAATGTTTGTATCTAATAAAAAGAATAAAAAGCGAGTTTAAATCCAGTACCTGTCTTATCTGTGTCAAAGATAAAAAGTCGAAGACTAAGTTAGCTATTTTTTTTTTCCTTCCGACACAGAAGCAGTCTCATTTCGTAGCCTACCCCCGGTGTTATTTAATCTGTACACATAACAAGCAGTAACCGAAACCAAAGAGAATGTGGAGTAGGAATTAGAGTTCAGGGAGAAAAAATAAAAACTTTGACGTTGGCCGATTACATTTCTGTCAGAGACAACAAAGGACTTGGAAGAGCAGCTGAATGGAATGGACAGTGTGTTCAAAAGAGGATATAAGATGAACATCAACAAAAGCAAAACAAGGATAATGGCATGTAATAGAATTAAATCAGATTATGCTGATTTAATTAGATTAGGAAACCGGACACTTAAAATAGAGGATGAGTTTTTCTAGTTGGGCAGCAAAATAGTTGGTGATGGTCAACGTAGAGGGGATATAAAATGTAGACTGGCAATGGTAGGAAAAGCATTACTGTAGAAGAGAAATACAGATATGCGTTGCGAAGTCTTGTCTGAATTGTCAGGAGTGTGTTCATGTGTGGAAGCGAAACATGGGCGATAAACTGTTTGGACAAGAAGACAACAGAAATGTTTGAAATGTGGTGCTACAGAAGAACGCTGAAGGTTAGGTGAGCAGCTCACGAAACTAATGAGGAGGTAATGAATAGAACTGGGAAGACAAGAAATTTGTGGCATAACTTGACTGAAGAAAGGGCTTGATAAGACACATTCTGAGACATCGAAGGTTCACTAATTTAGTTCTGGAGGGAAGTGTGAGGGATAAAAATTGTAGAGGAAGATTAAGAGATGAATACAATATGCAGATTCGGAGGGATGTAAGTTGCATAGTTATTCGGAGACGAAGAGGGTTGCGTGGTATAGAGTCGCATGGAGAGCTACTTGAGACCAGTCTTCGGAGTGAAGACCACAACAAGAAGAACACAGCACAAATCACCGACATAGCAGATGCCCAATTGCGCTTTAAAGAACCATATATTACTTAGTGTCGCACCTAGTATTATAATCGGGATACTAGATAAAGGAAGGATCCTTGCTTCGTTAATATTTTAGTGGAACTAAGTTATAGTAAGAAATGAATTACAATTTAAAAACCATTAATACTGGTAACTAATCATATGATATGTGTTTTCTGGCTATAAGAAACATTAAAATACACTAATGAGACAGTGCTTTATGACCACCGATCTGCTATCGATATAAACCCGCCCAGGCGATAGCTGCGTCACCTGGCGAGGAATGTCTCCGAGTTAGACACACGAATGGTGCATGTAACAGTAATGAGCGTACCGCCCGTGTGTAGAATGGGGAAAGCGCCCGATATATCTGAGTTCGACCGAGGGCAGATTGTGATGGCCGGGAGGCTCGGCACGAGCATTTTGGAAACTGCATGACTTGTCGGGTGTTCGAAGAGTGCTGTAGTGAATATCTTTCAATGTGTGGCGAAACCCCGTCCAGACATCGCGGGGTTGGGCGGCTACTCTCATTACGGAAGTTGGACGTAATAGACTGGGAAGACTGGTAAAACAGGACAGGCGGTGAAACGCGGCGGAACTAACATCAGACTTTAATGATGGGCAGAACAAAAGTGCATCTGAACCCACAGAGCATCGAAGACTCCAACGATTGGCCTCCGCAGCCGACAACCCATGCATGTGCCAACGTTAGCACCAAAACATCGGCAGCTACGGCTAAAATGGGCAAGTGATCACAGGAGCTAGAAGTTGCGCAGTGGCGCAGCTTTGCATGGTCTGATGAATTCCAATACTTCCTTCATCATGCCGATAGGAGGGCGGGAATCCGTCGTCCTCCAGGGGAACAGCTCCTTGACGCCTGTACTGCGTGACTGCGACATTGTGTTCTGGGAACATTCACGTGGGCATCCATGGGTTCAGTGGAGCTCGTGCAAGGCACCACGACGGCCAAGGAGTGTCGTATGCTGGTTGCAAACCACGTACACTCCTTCACGACGATCATGTTTCCAGACGGCAGTGGCATTTATCGACGCGATATGTGCCATGTCACAAGGCAAGTAGTGTGACGAAGTGTTTCGAAGAATACAGTGGCGAGTTCCAGTTGATCTGCTGGCACCAAAGCTCGCCAGATCTGAACCAGATCCAACACATCTGGGATGGGATTGAAAGAGGCGTCAGACCTCATGGCCCGCCCTCCCTGGAATTAACAGTAATTGCTGTCTTCTGTGAGCACACTCCCTCCGGTGACTTACCAAAGCCTCATTGCCTCCACGTAACGGCACGTCGTCGCTGTTATCTGTGACAAAGTGAACATGTCGGCTATTAGGTGGGTAGTCATAATATTCTGGCTGGTCAGTGTATATTAACTCTCAGCATCGTTTTGCAGGAGTACTCAAGCCATCTGATAATCCTAATTAAGTATTAACGAAGCGATATAGTATAGATGCGACCATACGTATATAAAAAATATATGTTGATTTAAGCACCTGAGTCGGCACAGAATGAAATTCTAGACATTATTTTAGAAATTCAAACACATATACTCAAGCCCTTGTAACCTCCCACAAAATAAAATATTATGAACAATACACTCATTTAGCATAACTACCCAACAGTGAAACTATAATACAATGTGACAAACCTATAAGCTTTCAATAATTGACAGTCAATTTAACCTGGTAAATTTTGGACGTCAGCAATGCTGCGTCATGGCCCTGATACGTCATCCTGAATAAACTGAAAAATCTTACCTTAATTAGATCGCCGGATAACGCGTATATATCTGCTCCTATAAGACATTTTCCTGGTGCAGCTAAGTGCAATGCTGCCCGATAGATCAGTCTTATAAAAAAGGAAAGAACTGACTTTTCTGTTCAATAATCGGGATTGCCAATGATTGGAGAAATTAATGAATTCTTTAAATTGAGATAAATGTCAAAAGTTACTTTTTATGAGAAAGATTATTATTAATAGATTTTTTAAAAACGTTTACATGGGACTTGATGTAACAATACTACATATGCGCGAGGCTGCTTTTACCTTATCCTACAACGCTCAGGCTCCGCCATCGCTGCACACGACCGGCCCACCCAACACGATACACCAGACACGACTGCTCGCTAGCAACAACTTACTCCTACTAACACACAGTTCTTACTGCAGTCAATACTACTCTTTGGTCTCAGATTCTCTTCTAGCTTACATATCGCAGGCAGCGCGTGAGCAATACATCGAAATTACATCAGCTCGAGTGCGCTAGCAACAAATTCTTTAATTATAGACCTCTTACATAACCCACCACTGGGGGGCAAAAATTTGGCAGCGATGGTGAGTCAATTGGACTTGGATGAGCAACAAATTTTTCTATAATCTAGTTTACTAAGGCTACAATCACAGAGTATATACATCATTGATAAGTGCAGAACATATTAAGAAATTAAATAAAGTGCACACGCACTGAGTACAAAACATATTCAGAAATGACAAAGTATATACGCAATGAGTACAAAATATATTAACAAATGACAAAGTGCACACGCACGGTATACATGTTTGGCATTTTTACATGAACTGATCACATTAACAAATGAAATAAAGTGCACAGGAAAAAAGTTTTAACATTTTGTAAGTGCTGAATTCGTTAAGAAAAGAAATAAAGTGCACACGCACTATATATATGTCTTTATAATTTTACAAGAATTTAAATGCACTGTATAAGCCTTTACTATTTTACAGGAACTAGGAAAGGAATGGGAAGGATTGCATCATGGTTGGAGCACAGTAGGTTGCACGTAGCTGCACTGAAAGTCCATATCTTTCTACAGAAGCACAACACCAAGTGAGACAATCTGAAGTTCTCTTCCCTGAAGTATTTATCAGTGTAGCCAAGACACTGAAATGTTGTATTAATATTCAATGTTATCATTTTGGTAGTACATTAGGTACACCAAACAGTAGGACCATAATAACATCTCCATCGTTCAAGGTGGTGGACAGCTTGATATGTTAACACCATATTTTTGTAGAATCCATACTCTTACAGCAGCGTAGAATTAGTGCAAAAACCAATATAGTGCTCCATGATCATGAGGATGGACAGGGCACACGGATATTGCAGTAACTGCTGGTAATTAGGTCAGAAGGTGAAGGACATTAAGTCTTATGCTAGTCATCATTGAGAATTACATTAGTGTATCAAACGATTTGAATAATTATTGGCATTCATTGGCCAGTTACAAAGTATTCATATAGTGTTACAAAACATTATTCAGTGTTATTCATAAGTCATCATTTAAAACAGGAGCTCTTGAGTGTAGCATCAAGCTACTGGTGTTTATATATGATATCATGTAAGTGACATAAGACATATTTAAAATGTAAGACATTGGAACTATTACTCGAGGTCGGTAGTCCAATAATAGCTAGACATAATGGAATCAATACACAGAAAATTTGCATTATCTTTAGGACTAAAAATATGTCTTAAACTGGTAGCATTATATGGTTGTATACTGGTAATAGTTGGGACTCGTAATAATTTTTTTTTAAGCAATGCATTGCACTGGGATCGATAATTAATTGCTTGGGAATGAAAATATTTGCTTTTGACTTTTTGCTGGAAATAAGGATTATTAACGTCATTCGTCATGAGTCAGCTGTAGCAACGTTATGAAATAAGTACAGTATATGTGATCACATTCATAAATGATAGACACAACTGGGTAAAAAAATGCAAGTACTAGAACAGGTTTAATAACTGACTACTTATAGCATATTATGTCACGAAAAGCTTCTCCTGGAAAAAATACAAAAAGGATTATTGAGCTGAAAGAAGAAATGCATATTATGCTGAAAAATAGTGAACTTCGAATTAACAGGTAATGAAACGTGTACTTAATATGTATGTACTCTAGCGTCTTTTCCAAAACATTCAGTCATTATACTATGCGACATAAGACATACTGTCAAAAGGAACTGCAACAAATACTTAAATAACTACATAGCATTTCTTAACTAACAGTAAATATATAAACTTCATCATTATCATCATCTGCAAAGAAAAACTTCATTATTCATATTATCATAACTTCATCACTATAACCACCTGCAAAGAAAAACTTCATTATTCATATTACCATATTCTTCATATAACTATTCATCATCATTTATCATCATCTGCAAAAAATACACTTCAATATGCATATTCATATTACCATTTACTTCATACAACTATTCATTATCATTTATTACTTCATATAGTATAGAGTTTCTTACTTCTAGTATATTTCATCACTAAAATTAACATGTGTAGTTCTGTCTGACAGTCTGCATCAGTCGCCTTGTATTCTGAAAGAAAAATAATTAGTCAAGACTGCTATCATACGATGTGTACAGTATATTCTGGTTAATGCTTGTTAATTCTGATCCATTTACTCTTCATGACAATATATTGCATTTTCTTTCCTTCATTCTGATGGTAAAATTTCCATTTCATAGTAAACCAGTGTGGTTGTTAATTCATTTCTTTTACACGGTATTGCTTTCTGAAATATGATGAATATGGATTAATATCTTGCATTTAATTCATATACCCATTAAATAAAACTTGTTTCTAGTAAAATAATTAAGCATACAGCATAGCATGACAGAAAACGTATTAGGTCAAAAACAGTCAGTTTCCAAGTGCAAAAATGTACACACAGTATCATAATGTAGTAGCAAAAAATGTAGAATAGTCAAAATATTGAGATATCATAAGGAAAAACGTCAAAGTCAACTGGTGTTTGTTACATCTTCAACATTTGATAGTGCATACAGACAAAATTCTACTTTCGATAGGAAAACAATGATACATACACAAAACATAGAAAATGTGCACGGTCTGATATAGATATATAACGAAAAGAAAACCGACCTGCTAACCTTACCTTTCCGGGCACTTGCCAGGAAAAAATTTGATAATCATCAGTAAGTGTTCATATCAATAACCGGAAAAGGCATTAAAATGTGATAAATCATAAAGTATGTTCATTCAATAAAGGGTTTAATATTGGAGACATGGTGATTGCCTTTGCTTTTTCTGGTTCTCAAAGTTTCAACATGTACCACATTGGGATGAGGAATGCTGCGAATTCTGTATGGACCTGCGTATAGAAGTTCAAATTTACTGCATCTACTCTTTCCTCTGTTGGATAAATAGTGTGTGCGTACTTATATCTTCTGTCCAATGTGAAAGTCACGGCGTGTACAAACCTGTTTTTGCTGTCTTCTCCGGCGCTCTGCGGCACGTTTGATGTTGTTGAGCGCAATCTCAATTACTTCATGGTGGCGTAGTCGACGAGATGTAGGAAAGGATACTAATTCTTTAATTTTGTTAGGTGGTTCAACATTATTCAATATAACAGTCGGAGATAGCATAGTAGATTCATTTGGTATGGAGTTAATTACATCCTGGAATGAGAGTATGTGTGTATCCCAATCAATATGTCTCTCATGGCAGTACATTCTACACAGTTTACCAATTTCTTTCATCAGTCGTTCACAAGGGTTCGAAGAAGCGTGATACTTGGATATATAGTTCGGAGAAATGTTTCTAGCTTGTAACATACGTGTCCATATCGCAGATCGAAATTGTGCTCCATTGTCGGAAATTACTTTCAATACATGCCCTACATGAAATAAAAAATGTTTTACAAATGCATTCGAAATAGATTTAGCAGTAGTTTTGTGCAAGGAGTGAAGGTAACAAATTTCGAAGTGAGTTCAACAGCGACAAAGATGTAGCAAAAACCTGTATTAGTTCTGGGAATCGGTCCAAAAATGTCTACAGGGGCCATGTGTCTCAATTTAACAGGTACAATGGGATGTAACGGAGGAATATGTGAAGTCGTGTCTGACTTAGCTTTCTGGCAGATTTTACATGACGCTAAAACTCGTCGAATACGTTTCTCCATGTTGGCAAAATAACAGTTCTGTCTCAGTATAAGAAAACATTTTCTGGCTCCATAATGTGCGTAACGTAAATGAGTATACCAAATTAATTTGTTAACAAGCTCATCAGGAATACATAATAACCAGTTGTTGCTGTCAGGGCGAGAGCGGCGAAACAATGTTATTGCGTACCGTGTAATGGTAACGTTAGTCTTATCTTGCCAAAGGTGTTTAATTTCTTTCCATACGTTGTCTTTACTCTGCTCTTGTGCTATGTCTCGTAATGACGATGAAATGAAATTTTCAATGCGACATGTTGAATATACATGACGCTAGAATTTGCTTGGCAGAAGTTGGTTGCGAAGTCATGCTGATTGTTGGAGAGAGAACGGGATAGTGCGTCTGCTACAATATTTTGTGTACCGGGAATGTGAACAAGTGTGAAATTAAATTCCTGTAAATAAAGTTTCCATCTACTTAATCTATCATGTGTAAATTTAGCGGAAAGTAAAAACTGGATAGCTCCATGGTCTGTGTAAACGGTAGCATGTCTTCCATGAAAATGCCTAAATCGGGTAAATGCCCATACAACACATAATGTTTCAAGTTCTGTAACAGAATAATTGCGTTCAGCAGGTGACAGAACGCGACTTGCAAAAGCGATGTTTTTAATTACTGTATTACCGTCTTCTTCATTTGCCTGAAAAATGTGTACGCCTAAAGCTGTGTTAGAACTGTCGGTGGCAATGGAAAAATTTCTAATGAGATCTGGGTGTGATAAAAGTGGTGCGTTCAACAAAGCTTGTTTCAGATTGACAAATTCAGACTGCGCTTGGCTATCCCAGGACCAAATAGTGTTTTTACCCGTCAGTTGGCATAATCTAGGGGTGTCTAAAGCAGAGTAATGAATAAGTTTACGGAAAAAGTTAATTAACCCCAGAAAGCCGCGTAGTTGTTTCTTCGTCGTTGGAACAGTAATGTCACCTAAAGCTTGAAGTTTTTCCCGGTCAGGCGCAATGCCTTCTGCTGAAATTACATGTCCAAGAAATTTTATGGAAGTTCTGTCAAAGTGCGATTTGTTAAAATTAACTGTGAGTCCTTGTGCACGAAAAGTTTGCAATAGTTGTTCCAGAATCAAATTGTGTTCAGACCAGTTAGCTTCTGCAATAAGAATGTCGTCTACATACGTTGTGACTCTGTCTTTAAGTTCTGCCGGAAGTATAGCATTGAAACCGCGAATAAATGCTGCTGAAGAAATTGTTAAACCGAACGGTAATTTGCAAAATTGATAACAGTCACCAAAACAGAGAAATACTGTGTACTTTCTGCAGTTCGGATGGAGCTGAATTTGCCAAAATCCCGATCTCAAATCTAATGTGGAATAAATAGCAGTACCATGAAATTTCTGTAGAAGTTCTTCTAGTGTTTGTGGGCGATCTGTTTCATTAATAATAATGTCGTTGATGTGACGTGAATCAAGTACGAGGCGAAGTGAGCCATCCCTTTTCTTAACAATATGGAGCGGGTTTATGTACGGACTAACTGCTGGTTCAATTATACCTTGGTCAAGCATAGTTTGCAATTCTTTCTTAACTTGTTCTCTGTGAATATACGGAATGGGATAATGTTTGGCTTTAAACGTATCGTGCTGTTTAACTTGAAATTCATACATGAAACCGGACATAGTACCAGGGATGTTGTCAAAAACTGGAGCTTGCTGTAAAAGAAAACTGCGTAGTTGAGTACGTTCGACGTCTGTATTTGCACTGCTTTGTTTTACTTTATCACAAATCATCTGCATAACGTCATAGTCAACTTCGTCTGGTGTACTGTAGTTGTGTACGTACGTATCTGAACAATGTGGACTGTCAGTCCGTGTCACGCGATGTAGAAATAACTTCTGCTCGATTAATTGCCTGTTCATCTGCATATACAGCGTGCTGAAATTCTAATGCCAGTTGTACCTTTTCATCCTTTAACATTAAATAGGAATTTTGAAAGTCAATAATTGTGTCGTGTTGTACCAAAAAATTCGTACCTAAAATAACGTCTGTTGTCAATAAGGGAACAATCCAAAAATTTGAGTGGAACGTGTGACCTGCAATACAAAATGATAAGTGTGTCTGTAATTTTACATCTACTCCTTTACCAGATACTGCTCCTTTTACTTTAGTTTTGCCTAATGGTAATGTAGGATAAGTATTCTCTTTGTTACAAGCGTTGAAAGTTTCCTCATTTATAACTGACATAGGTGATCCAGAGTCGATTACTGCCGAAAATGTGGATGATTCAATCTTTACTTCAATGACAGGGTGGGAAATGGTTTTTTGAATAACTGGTTTTTCATGCAAAAGAGTGTCTCGGATGTCGTCAAAAGTAAAAACATTTTCGTGAACAAGAGTCTGTGTATCAAAAGTATTGCTTACATCGCTGGAAGGTTCAATCTGTGCTGTATCTAGTCAAGTTCTATCTGACGTGCTGTTATTTGCGGGAGGATGTGGCATTTCCACTATTTGTACTGCTCTGTTATTTCTCCCTGACGTATTACGTTGGGGATGATATCTACTGTCTGGTTCATTCATGATAATCTGTTGTTGCCGATGATTCTGCTGCTGGTAAGACTGACTGTTACGCTGAAAACTGTGCTCATTACTTTTACGTCTGTCATAATAATCGTTGCTATACGGCGCATTGCGATATGAGTTGAAATGGTGTGTTCTCTGTACGTAGTGATTTCTTTGTTGCTGTGCGTTACTATTTGGTGGAGCCGACGCTATATGTGTAGGCGGCGAAACATTAAAGCTTGGTTGACCTTGCAGACTACGTTGTTGGTTTGCTATGCTAAGAGGCTGCTTTTGATGCTGTTGCGGTGAAAACCGTCTATTGTAGCCAAAATCTGTCTGTGATTGCTGAAAATTTTGTACATACTGATGATTAACATTTTGTCTGTTATTAAAATTACGCTGGTAGTTCTTGTCGGTTCGGGAGTGTCTAAAGAAAACTGTCACTTTGGGTAAAACTTGTCATATCAAGTTTTCTCTACACATTCGTAATCCTAGATAGATCGATAGTTGAAGAGCTGTTTTGATAGATATAAAGGATAGTAGAAGAGAAGGCAGCAGTGCAGAAAACTAAAGATGAAATAGCACTACTACGGCTCGGGGCCCTGTGCACGCTACGGCACATATTCATCGAAGTGTAATGAATCCCCTGAGGTCACTTACGCGCTGCAAATAAATTTTAATTTCTGCGTTACAGGCAATGCCGGTGAAAATTCAAAAAGAAGTTGTTGCATCCAGTCCAATTCTAGTTTCTGCATTACAGGTAAAGGTGGTGAAAATACAAAAGCAAATTGTCGTATCCAGTCCAAAGCGTGAATCTGTGTTCTGTCATTATTAAACACCTTAGATTTTTTCACGGATAAAAATTGCTTATAATCAACGTTATCGTCTCTGAATATGTGAACTGGTTCACGATTATATGATAATCCGTTTGTCTGTGTCTGCCCGGAATCCAAGTCACGTACTCTCTAAACTACCTAAATTATACTGGCTGTGTGAGTGTGGCAAATGTTCGGAATGTGGCGTATGCTGTGTCGTGTTAGAGGCTGAAACATTTTCCATTTCTGTCACTTTAAAGCGTTCGTCAATTTGGCTGTTCTGTTTTTCAAATTTCACATCGACTTTCGCATCCGGAGTGCGTGAAAGTTCTGCTGACATTAATTTAAACTCGTCGCGTAAATGTGTTGCGTTTTCTGAACATTGTTTGCTAACCACACTAATTTCATCTCTAAATGTGGCTGCATGTGTATTACTTAATTCTTGTGCAACAGATCTAATTTCTTCACTACTGTTCCTAAAACAACCATTAATTTCCTCACCTAATTGTTCTTTAGTATCATGACTTTGCACGGTAACGTCTGAAATCTGTTTACTAAGATGTTTGGTCTGTTCATTAAGGTTGTCGTGTTTTTCATTCGACTGTTTGAAACTTTCATTAAATTGTTTGCACGATTCAGTAAGTTGTTTACAATTGTTGTCCAGTTTTTCATTCCACTGTTTGAAATTGTTGTCTAGTTTTTCATTAAGTTGTTTGTTGGATTCATTAATTTGTTGTTAGAGATTTTCATTAAGTTGTAGCAATAATGCCATAACTCGATCCATGCCAAAATTAGCTGCTGCATTCTCTGTGCTGTGTGATGGTGTATCTGCATGTGTCACGTTTTGTATAACCATTTGGTCATTGTCTGATTCACAAAAAGGTTTGCTAATTGGACGTGCACTGTGGGTCACTACCTGGGAATCAAATAAATCTGACGTATTTTGACTACATTGTTCATCTTCGTGAGAAAAATTTATCTGTTCACTGTGTAAATTTTGCAAATCACGTGTGTTAAACTGGGCAGCGTTCATTGTAACGGAACATGCCGCCTCATCACTTGTCGTTAAATTAACAGAGGACACAATTGAATTTCTTTGCTCATCATTAGCATTAAAATCATTACTAGTGATCGGTACGCACTGATTGTCTGTAACAGGAGGATTATCATCAAGACACTGAGTGTCGCTAGTATTATCAGTCAAATTATTAAACTCAGCTTTTTCACTCATTACGACTCGCGATGTACTGTTAGCAGTTTTTCGCGGCATTTTCACAACTCAAAGTTAAGCACAAAATCAAACAAAGACAAAGCAAAAATGGAACAAATACAGTTACAACAAAGAGCAACAAATTGCCGATGATCTGTGAAGGAAAAAGTGACAAATTAGTAAATGCGTTGCGCCAGATGCAAACTACTTTTAATATTAAGTAAATAAGAGCAGATATATAGCTGACCACTTCTCAGAAATTCACAAAAATACGATCCTGGCCGGTTGTCGCCAAGTGTAACCTCCCCACAAAATAAAATATTATGAACAATACTCTCATTTAGCGTAACTACCCAACAGTGAAAATATAATACAATGTTACAAACCTATAAGCTTTCAATAATTGACAGTCAATTTAACCTGGTAAATTTTGGACGTCAGCAATGCTGCGTCATGGCCCTGATACATCATCCTGAATAAACTGAAAAATCTTACCTTAATTAGATCGCCGGATAACGCGTATATATCTGCTCCTATAAGAAATTTTCCTGGTGCAACTAAGTGCAATGCTGGCCGATAGATTAGTCTTATAAAAAAGGAAAGAACTGACTTTTCTTTTCAATAATCGGGATTGCCAATGATTGGAGAAATTAGTGAATTCTTTAAATTGAGATAAATGTCAAAAGTTACTTTTTATGAGAAAGATTATTATTAGCAGATTTTTTAAAAACATATACATGGGACTTGATGTAACAATACTACATATGCGCGAGGCTGCTTTTACCTTATCCTACAACGCTCAGGCTCCGCCATCGCTGCACACGACCGGCCCAGCCAACACGATACACCAGACACGACTGCTCGCTAGCAACAACTTACTCCTACTAACACACAGTTCTTACTGCAGTCAATACTACTCTTTGGTCTCAGATTCTCTTCTAGCTTACATATCGCAGGCAGCGCGTGAGCAATACATCGAAATTACATCAGCTCGAGTGCGCTAGCAACAAATTCTTTAATTATGGACCTCTTACACCCTTAATAATACCTGGATCTTTGTGCTATATACTATGTCAGATGCGAAATTGCTTAAAGGTTGCATGTATCTACATAATTAAAATGTGCACTGGAAAGGGGGAGTACAGATCCGACATAAACAGGACGTCTGTTCACAACTTAAGTACGTAATCGCCGCTTGCTTACGAAATATTTCCGGGCAGTAACATACTCAGTGTGTGCATTGGTATTAAAGCCAACACCGAACATAGACTATCGACACTGCGTGGTCAGGAAGTACTAAAGTGCTACTACGTTCTGTGAATTAAATATTGTTTTGAAAGAGAGTGCACAGATTTTTGACCATAGCACTGATTAATTTTGGAGGCACGGCAGCACAGATATTTTTGAACATTGTCAGGAATACCAGTGGAGGCAAGTTATGTGAACAAATCCTATGCACATTATTCCTGAGCAGTACAATGGTGGCAAAGTGCAGGAAACTATCTCTGAGAGTATGAGGAACAATAAAGGTTATATGGATATGTGATATACACCCACTTCAAGGTTGAGATGCAAAATCTTTGAAAGTTTAGGTATCAATGACTAAAAGCGCAAATGGTAACACGCTAGGTAAGTGGGAATGATATGCCTGTACTGGTGTTTCTGCTTCACGCTCAAGAAGGCGTGCATGGTGTCTGTGCTACAGTATCGCTGCAGAGGCAAGTCCGTAGGTAATATGAAAGAGCTGCACACGTTGTAAGTGATACGGATAGTGGCAGTTTTAGATAGCATTACTACTCTGTTGAGTGTGGAGCCAAAACATCAGTAGAGTATAATGATTTCCAATTACTTGGTGCGTTCTTATATGTGTTTCCAATCTATATAGTCAAAACTGTCAAACATATTGCATCTCCACCTTGAAGTTGGTGTACCTTCCTTGAAACCCATTTCCGGCCGTATGGTCGTACGGCGTTTTGCGCTCCTAATCCTCTGTGGGATTGTTTCCTGCCGTTTGTCATTTGACTAAAGCATCCTGTTCAACGGTACTTCGCCAGTGTCATCGAGCTAATGTGATCTCTGTATGCTGGTACAGCAGTTGGCAGAGTGTAATCAGTTACGGATAGTGAAGCAGTTCAAGGCACTTCAGTCCGGAACCGCGCTGCTGCTACGGTCGCAGGTTCGAATCCTGCCTCAGGCATGGATGTGTGTTATGTCTTTACGTTGAGTTAGGTTTAAGTAGTTTTAAGTATAGAGGACTGATAACCTCAGAAGTTAAGTCGCATAGTGCTTAGAGCCGTTTTCGCACGTCGTTCAAGGTTTTAGAGGCGACTGATAACGTTCTGTCACGTCCCTGCGAGAAACTTAAGTGTGAACTGCACGTTAGTCATGTGGATGTAAACAAGTTGGGTAGAAAAGGTTGCTTGTAATGTTAACGCAGGTAAGGATAGGATGGATGAAGGTTGTACGTGTACGGATAATCATGGGATTTTCTACATCTTCATCTACATTTATTCTCCGCAAGCCACTCAACGGTGTGTGGCGGAGGGCACTTTACGTGCCACTGTCATTACCTCCCTTTCCTGTTCCAGTCACGTACGGTGCGCGGGAAGAACGATTGCCGGAAAGCCTCCGTGCGCGCTCGAATCTCTCTAATTTTACATTCGCGATCTCCTCGGGAGGTATAACTAGGGGGAAGCCATATATTCGATACCTCATCCAGAAACGCACCCTCTCGAAACCTGGACAGCAAGCTACACCGCGATGCAGAGCTCCTCTCTTGCAGAGTCTTCCACTCGAGTTTGCTAAACATCTCCGTAACGCTATCACGCTTACCAAATAACCCTGTGACGAAACGCGCCGCTCTTCTTTGGATCTTCTCTATCTCCTCCGTCAACCCGACCTGGTACGGATCCCACACTGATGATCAATACTCAAGTATATGTCGAACGAGTGTTTTGTAAGCCACCTCCTTTGTTGATGGACTACATTTTCTAAGGACTCTCCCAATTAATGTCAACCTGGCACCCGCCTTACCAACAATTAATTTTATATGATCATTCCACTTCAAATCGTTCCGTACGCATACTCCCAGATATTTTACATAAGTAGCTGCTACCAGTGTTTGTTCTGTTATCACATAATCATACAATAAAGAATCGTTCTTTCTATGTATTCGTGATGTAACAATTAATTTTATATGATCATTCCACTTCAAATCGTTCCGTACGCATACTCCCAGATATTTTACATAAGTAGCTGCTACCAGTGTTTGTTCTGTTATCACATAATCATACAATAAAGAATCGTTCTTTCTATGTATTCGTGATGTAACAATTAATTTTATATGATCATTCCACTTCAAATCGTTCCGTACGCATACTCCCAGATATTTGACATAAGTAGCTGCTACCAGTGTTTGTTCTGTTATCACATAATCATACAATAAAGAATCGTTCTTTCTATGTATTCGTGATGTAATGCATTTGTCTATGTTAAGGGTCAGTTTCCACTCCCTGCACTAAGTGCCTATCTGCTGCAGATCTTCCTGCATTTCTCTGCAATTTTCTAATGCTTCAACTTCTCTGTATACTACAGCATCATCCGCGAAAAGCCGCATGGAACTTCCGACACTATCTACTAGGTCAACTTCCGACACTGTCTACTAGGTTCAGCCGATTTGTTATATTACCAGTTTCATTCTGCTGTGGCCGTTCTTCCGCGCCGTTATTAGGTGAGTGTTCCAGCTTAGATTTTGATCAAGCGTTAATCCAGTGAAATGATTATTGACTTAGAAAATGGTTCCGCACGGCACCGGTCTGCTAACGAAACACTTAAACCTCAGTGTTACATGCTTCATGTTTACCAGTGTAGCTGCTGCCGTGTTGATTTCCTCCTCATTTTAGGGAAACGAGAGCACGCCCCCGCTGCGCAGCGCGGCCCGTCTGAGGCGCAGCCCGGTGGCGAAGGCGGCCGAGCTGCGCGTGACGGCGCCGCATTAGGCCATGCTAATGAGCCGGCTCTGGCCGGCCTCACGGGCCGCGATAATTAATATTTAAATGGCCGGGCCAGGCCGAGCCGTGATGAATGGCGGCGCGCTTATCGCCCGCTCCCCCCCCCCCCCCCCCCCTCTACCTGACCCCGCCAGCCGTGGCCGCCCACCCCTCGCACCCCGGCTGGAAGCGCCCCCCTACTGCTCCGCCTCTCTTCTACTGTAATCAAATACACTATTTCCCACCACACTTCCGACATCCAGCGGCTAAAGCGCTGCCGGTCATGAAGGCGCCATTATCCGCCTGCGTCCGACCGACGCTACTTTCGGCTGGGCAGTCAGATAATGGAGCCAATATACTGCCGGCAGAGTGTGTACACGTTTCCTCTCTGTGAGTTACGCGAGCTGTACGCCCTGCTTCTCCGGGCACGATGATACTATCGCTGAGCTCAACTAACATTTTACGGTCCCTCAGCTATTTAACACGTGCATGTTGAACGACTGCTCTTCACATTCGTGTTAACCAGTGAAACTCATGTAATGCTTGCCACACTTAAACCAAAACCTTTATTAAATCACTTTCCAAACACCGAGAATATACGAGGGGCGTTTGCAAAGTCTGTGCAAAAATAAAAACTGCGGGGGTCACTCCAAAAGAAATGCACAAAAAAATGGTTCAAATGGCTCTAAGCACTATGGGACTTAACAACACTCCCCTAGAACTTAGAACTACTTAAACCTAACTAACATCACACACATCCATGCCCGAGGCAGGATTGGAACGTACGACCGTACCGTACCGGTCGCGCGGTTCCAGACTGAAACGCCTAGAACTGCTCGGTCACACCGGCCGGCAAGAAATGCATACTATTTTTGTAAAAATACAGTTTTCATTCTGCATATGTGAAAGTTTTACAGTGTGTAGATACATCCTTCCCACTTGTTTTCAAACTTAGTTCAACCTGTTCCCGTCAGTGGCGCCGTCACAGCATGTCTTCAAGATGACTGTTAGACTTGACGTTCCGCAGAAGCAACGTGCTGTCATAGAATTCCTGTGCTGTGAAAACGAGACAGAAACATCCACAAGAGGATGAAAAAGATGTATGGAGATGCTGCTGTCGATTGCAGTACATTTAGTCGTTGGGCAAGCAGGTTACGTGATGAAAGCAGCCTCGTCCTGCACACACTACAGACAATGTGCAGAGAGTTAACGAATTGGTGACTGCTGACAGACGCATCACAATGAATTGTCACGCTACGTTTGGATAGGGGAAGGAAGTTTTTGCAGAATACTGAAAGTGTTGGCGTTAAAAAAGGTTTGTGCCAGGTGGGTTCCCAGTATGTTGACAGTGGCTCACAAACAAACGAGAAGAACTGTATGCAGCGAACTTTTGGGACAGTACTTGAATGGTGGAGATGAATTTCTTGGAAGAATTGTGACAGGTGATGAAACATGGCTCCATAATTTTTCACCAGAGAGGAAGGGGTAATCAATGTAGTGGCATCATGCAAATTCACCCAAGGAAAAAAAAAATTAATACCACACCTTCTGCTGGAAAAGTTATGGCTACGGTGTTTTTCGGTTCCGAAGGACTTGTGGACATCATGCGAAGTGAAACCACCATAAAATCTGGTGTATATGTGACCACACTGAAGAAACGTCAAGCTCGATTGAGTAGTGTTCGATCACAAAGGCAAAAGCAGGATGTTTTGCTGTTCCACGGCCACACGTCGGTCAAAAGACCGTGGAACCGGTCACAAAACTCGGCTGGACAACACTGAAACACACGTCTTACGCTCCTGACCTGGCTCCACGTGACTATCATCTCTTTAGGAAACTTAAAGACTCTCTTCGTGGAACAAGGTTTGAAGATGATGACTCCTTTGTGCACGCTGCCAAACAGTGGCTCCAACAGGTTAGTCCAGAATTTTACTGTGCGGGTATATAGGCGTTGGTTCCAAGAGGGCATAAGACAGTTGAGAGGCATGGAAATTATGTGGAGAAATGAAAATATTGTTTCTAAAGAACGTATCTACTGTAAGTAGGCTGTTTAGGTTTTTTTATTGGTAACGCCACGTAGCGCTCTGTATGAAAAATCACCGGCTGTGCTGTGTGCAGTCTGTGGCTAGTTTGCATTGTTGTCTGCCATTGTAGTGTTGGGCAGCAAAATGTTAACAGCGCATAGTGTTGGGCAGTTGGAGGTGAGCAGCCAGCAGTGGTGGATGCGAGGAGAGAAGTGGCGGAGTTTTGAAATTTGTAAGACTGGATGTCATGAACTGCTATATATATTATGACTATTAAGGTAAATACATTGTTTGTTCTCTATTAAAATCTTGCATTTGCTAACTATGCCTATCATTAGTTAGTGCATTCAGTAGCTTGAATCTTTTATCTAGCTGGCAGTAGTGGCGCTCGCTGTATTTCAGTTGCTTGAGTAACGAAGATTTTTGTGAGGTAAGTGATTTGTGAAACGTATAGGTTAATGTTAGTCACGGCCATTCCTTCGTAGGGATTTTTGGAAGTCACATTGTGTTGCGCTAAAAATATTGTGTGTCAGTTTAAGCACAGTCGTGTATAAATTGTTCTAAGGGGACGTTTCATACTACAAACTGTAAAACTTTCAAACATGTAGAATAAAATATGGATCTTTTAAAAAATAGTGGGCATTTCTTTTGGAGTGACCCTCGTACTTACGTGTTTGGGGTAAACTTTTTCATTTTTCGACGTAGTCTCCTTTTAGACTTGTACACTTCGTCCAACGCTGTTCTAATTTGTTGATCCCTTCCGAATAATAGGAATTGTCCAAGACTGCAAAATAGCTGTTAGTTGCTGCAATCTCCTCCTCCTTTGAATAAAATCCTTGCGAGCCAGCCATTTCTTCAAATTGAGGAACAAATAGTAGTCCGAGGGAGCCAAGTCTGGACAGTAGGTGGGATGTGAAACGAGTTGGAATCCTGTTTCCATTAATTTTGCGACCACAACTGCTGAGGTGTGTGCTGGTGCATTATCACGATGGAAAAGGACTTTTTTGCTGTCCAATCGCTGGCGTTTTTCTTGCAGCTCGGTTATCAAATGGTCCAATAACGATGAAAACTATGAACCTGTAATAGTTTTACCTTTTTCCAAATAGTATAAGAGGATTATCCTTTTGCGAATCCCAAAAGGCAGTCACCATAACCTTTCCGGCCGAAGGAATGGTCTTCACCTTTTTGGTGCATCTTCTCCCTTGATAACCCATTGTTTAGATTGTTGTTTGGTCTCAGGAATATAGTAATGTATCCATGTTTCATACACAGTCACGAAATAACACTTAAAGTCCTGCGAATTCTTCCTGAACAGCTGCAAACCATCCTTTCAACACTTCACACGAATCCGTTTTTGGTCAAGCGTGAGCAATCGCGGAACCCATCTTGCGGATAGCTTTCTCCTGTCGAAATGTTGATGCAAAATATTATGTACCGGTTCATTCGAGATGCCCACAGCACTAGCAATCTCACGCACCTTAACTCTTCTGTCCTCCATCAGTATTTCATGGATTTTATCAATGATTTCTGAAATCGTAACCTCGACAGGGTCTCCAGAACGTTCAGCATCACTTGTGCCCATATGGCCTCTCCGCAAATTTTGAAACCACTTATAGACTCTTCTAATAGAAGGTGCAGAGTCACCGTAATGTTTATCAAGCTTCTCTTTAGTCTCGTGAGGCGTTTTGCTTTTCATAAAGTAATGTTTAATCATCACACGAAATTCTTTTTCGTCCATTTTTGACAATCACTCGACTTCCTTGATTCACACGAATGCCAAACACAAAGAAATAGACCAATATGGCTGAAACTTGGGGTGCGTTCTTTACAAAGACGCAACTAACTAAACATGACCTCGTTACACGCCGATGGTGCCACCTCTCGGACTTTGCACGGACTTTTCAAATGCCCCTCGTAATAGGACACACAAACATTTTCCGCTTGCTTGGTCTGTCACTAAGCGTACACTGTGTGATCAAAAATATCCAGCCAGTTATTACCGGAGGTTAGTAAGGAAAATATGCACCCTTCGCTTTTACACTACCGGAAAAAACAATGCACCATTTTAGAAGCTTCCGTTTCACTCAAGATTTATCGTTACAACAGTGTATATGGTGTAAATAAAATGGTTACATTTACAGATCAATAGCACAAGCGGTTCTGAGGTACCAGGTATCGGCCCATGTTGAAACACTAATATTAGTACGTGGTGTGGCTTCCATGGATGGCAATGCAGGTGCAAACTCTGGCATCCAGTCGATCGTACAGATGAAGAACACTATCCTGAGATAAGTTATGGCACGCCTACTCGAACCGTTCAAGTAGTTCTGTAAGAGTTGTTGGCTGATGGGCTGGACGTGGTGACCGAGCGGTTCTAGGCGCTTCAGTCCGGAACCGCGCGCCTGCTACTGTCGCATTTTAGAATCCTGCCTCGGGCAAGGAAGTGTGTTAGTTAGGTTTAAGTAGTTCTAAGTCTAGTGGACTGATGACCTCAGATGTTAAGTCCTGTAGTGCTCAGAGCCATTTGAATCATTTTTGTTGGCTGACGAGTCTTACAAGCCGCTCCTCGTTCCACCATATCCCGTATGTGCTCAGGTAGGGAGATCGGGATCACAGGAAGTTGCGGAACAAGTTTATCCTTTTGGAACAATACATCACCGCCTCGTTACAAGGACGGCAAAAGATCGTGTGTAGCAACGCTGCACATACCGTGCACTGGTTAGCATTCTGTCCAGAAGCAGCAAAGGTGAATGAGAGCTGTAGCAGTGTCTCATGGACGAATGTCAAATGGCTCTAAGCACTTAACATCTGAGGTCATCAATCCCCTATACTTACAACTACTTAAAGCTAACTAATCTAAGGACATCGCACACATCCATGCCCGAGGCAGGATTCGAACCTGCGACCGTAGCAGCAGCGCGGTTCCGGAATAAAGCACCTAGAACCGCTCGGCCACAGCGGCCGGCGTTCTACAAGACAGCCCTCATCACGCTCACGTCGCACGTACAACGGCCATCAGTTGCACGCAATTAGAATCCGCTTTCATCGCTGACGACTACGACGCGCCATTCCATCACCCAAGTGATCCCTGACGGCACCAGTCAAGCCGTGCAGGTCAGTGCTGTCACGTGGGTGGAAGTCGGGCCAGAGGCGTGCGTGCCTATAGTCTCACCTCCAATAACAGGTTAGCAACAAATCGTGTTGACACTTCTGGGCGCACAAGCCCTGTTACCTGTGCTGCGGTAGCTGTAATGCCCTCACAATACGACGATACTTATGGACATCATCCGATCATCGGATCAGAACCGACATCGTCTTGACAGGTGTACTAACTGCTTTCCCGGCGCTGTATGAAGGCTTAAACTCAGGTGAGGACACTTTCAGTAAAATGTCTGAATGTCTACGGAGGAATGGAGAAGGTAGTGATGTTGGCGGCAGGACTCTGATCTCGACGTCCTAGCTCATGCAAAAGCTATAGCAGTGGGTCGCGGCAGGGATTCTGAGCAGGGCGATCCATTTCAGGAACACCATTCTCGGCAAATCATCGCCTCACTAATGCTGCTTTACGACAGGTGCACGGTCATGCTAACACAAGCAGTCGTCGTTTCCGAACTGTGCCTCTAGCGTATGCAGTACACAGTGCTGTGGAATGATATATTCATATCCTTCTGTATTTAGCGTTATCTTAAACAATCAAGGAATCCTAATCACGAGAAATCCTCCCCCCCCCCCCCCATGCCGTAACACCATCCCACCTGTACTTCACTGCAAGCACTATACATGATAATGTTCTCCAGGCACTAGCCAAATCCTAAATTTTCCATCGGATTGCTGAAAGGCATACAGTGATTCATCACCCCCGCCCCATGCCGTAACACCATCTCACCTGTACTTCACTGATGACACTATACATCATAACGTTCTCCAGGCACTAGCCAAATCGTAAATTTTCCATCGGATTGCTGAAAGACATACAGTGATTCATCACTCCAAAGCACTCGTTTCCAATCTGTCCAGTCGCCTCACTCTTTGCACCACTCGTGAGTCGAGAAGCTGCTCATTATTTTCATTCTCCGCACAAATTTATTGTGCTACATGGATTGCTGTAACACTTTGGAACTTACCAATGATTCCTTTCAGTGGCTGCATGAGACATTTTACAAGGACCGTTCACAACGTTCGATGGTCCCTGTCCGTCAGTACTTGGGGACTAGCTAGCCTTGGTGTAGCTTTGGCTATTCCTTCGTGTTTCCATCACAATTACACCACCTAACAGTCGATTTGCCGGGTTCTTCACAATGATTGATTTATCCCTAACGTATTTTTTGCTCAGGCGACATCGAGTGAAAGTCCACGTTCGGCATCACTGAGCTGACCCGGCCTTCTGTTAGGGCTTATCCACTGACTACACATTACTTTTGTACTGGTGGAATCTCCTCTTATGACATCTAGTGGTCAGTTCTACATTAGATAGGGTATCGAGATACTTTTTAAATCAGATATTGTATTTATTCACACAGATCGCGATTTCTGCCTATTATGCCATTTTGAATGGATACCTCACTATGAACCGCGTCAGTCTATCCTTCGGTCTTGAGAGCAGAGTTTCCTGGTGCTCACAATGTTTACATATTCCATGTTGATAATAAGACACAAGCCTCTGCCATTCAAAATGGTTCAAATGGCTCTGAGCCTATGGGACTTAACTTCTGAGGTCATCAGTTCCTACAACTTAGAACTACTTAAACCTAACCAACCTAACGACGTCACACACATCCATGCCCGAGGCAGGATTCGAATCTGTGACCGTAGCGGTCGCGCGGTTCCAGACTGTAGCGCCTAGAACCGCTCGGCCACCCCGGCCTGCCTTCTGCCATTCATACAAAAGAAAGCATCACTTCATTCAATAACTACTATCGAAGGAACTTGGTAGTGAGCTATCACTTGAAAATGGCACAATAGGCCAAAATAACGAGCATGGTAAATAAATAACTTTGACAACAGCCCAGGCGGAAAATGAACCAAGCTATTAGCACTATTGAGGACCTGTTAGATATGGCCCAACAGTACACGATTTTGGTTCTATTTTCAAAACCTACTTGCAGTGTAACGAATGCAAACTTTCTAGATTAATTTTAAATAATGGCCGAACACCTGGGTCGCTTCCCGGAAAACGACATTCAGAAATGATTTGACCAGCGGAAGGAATCACTTTGATTACTGGATTTTTATATCATTCTTGGGCCGAACAACTCATGTATATTACGTTGTTAATGGATTATCTAATAATACTGCACAGTTCATGGAATATAGTCAATATACCATCTTACAACTCAGGGGTAGGTTAATATAGAGTAGTGAGGCTTGTTAATGAGAACGGGATACAACGGTTTGAGATTAATCTGAAGGAAGTGGTACTGGGTTCAGGTATACAGGGTAAGTCACTAACTATTGCCACCGAAAATAACTCCGAAAGTATAAAAGGAGCTGAAAAGTTTGTGGGACAAAAGTTGTATGGGACAACGGGGGCCATAGTATCACGTTTGTTTTTTGTTGCTAGGTGGAGTCGCTTCAGAGATATGAAGGTCAACTTTGTATTTTTTAAATGGGATGCTATACTGTGGTAATTTTCTGATAGCGGCTATCGAGACGAATCCAATGATGTGTAACAATAAAGTCTTTGAAGTTCAACGAAGGTCACAATGGTGGCATGAACGTCCATTTACAGAAGGTTTTCGAAGTGATGACCATTGGTATCAGTGCAGTGCTGCAAGCTTCTTATCATGGATTGAGTGGTATTCCTTATCACTTCTGCACTTATCGAAGCACAGGCACTGAGTATTTTCTCTCGTATATCGTGCAAATAGTAAATATTCGCCGAATAATGCGTATCCATCTAACGTGCCATTGACATGTAAACCCCATTCAACGGTTTCGCAATACGACACTAATAGGAATGGTAAGACTAGTATCGTAGAATCAAGTGAATGTGAATGATGTATCCAAAATGAGATTTTCACTCTGCAGCGGAGTGTGCGCTGATATGAAACTTCCTGGCAGATTAAAACTGTTTGCCGGAGCGTGACTCGAACTCGGGACCTTTGCCTTTCGCGGGCAAGTGCTCTACCATCCGAACTACCCAAGCACGACTCACGCCCCGTCCTCACAGCTTTTAACTCTGTCAGTATCTCTTCTCCTACCTTCCAAATTTCACAGAAACTCTCCTGCGAACCTTGCAGAACTAGCACTCCGCAATATCCTTTCTTCCAGGAGCTAAAAACTATGAAAATTGGTGTTTGGTTTCTCAGCCAGAAATAAAGAAATAGCGGGTGAAAGTATTTTTTGTAACTAAATCATTATTAAAGAACTACTAGCATTTTTATCTCGGTTACATATAAGAACACGTGTTTCACTGTTTTTGAAAATTTATCGCCCAAGGCGGTGAAATTGGGAACGAAAATTTATAAGAAATATCGTTATGTTAAATAAAGTTTTAAAGCTAAATCTTTGAAAAATTGATTTCACTTCTCAGTTATATATAAATAATACGTTTAGGACATGAAATTTTCTGTGGTAATACCACCATAAGAAAGTAAAAGGCGTGATTAACAAAACCCTTGGCCTACAGCTACCAGAACCGGTTTTCGGTCACAAGTACATTCGGAAAAGACCGTGCTCGTAGGACATTAATTAACGTGAGAAGTTTAGAAAATGTTCTAACTAGTGAACAATATAAAAATTCGATTAAAAAAATCAATGCAGACTATACAGTCTACACGAGCGAAGCAGCGGACGCTAAGCTAGCTTTTACATATATACTGAAGTAATTACAGAATTGAGCGCAACGTACAGTAGTTTGCACTGAAAGTAAGGTACCGTTCAGGACAGAACATGCACACTGAACCGAAATTGTTTGAGGAAGGTAGAGCGGAATTTAATTTTATATTTTAAGGTCTGAAACTGTGTGAGCCAACAACAGTGTTTCCCTGTTGCAATAAATTGGCATCAGATAATGAAAGACGGAGCATGCAAGTGTTTTCAAACTACGTCTCTGAAAGTGAGTTAAATAACGGCATTCTTCCTTAATTTTACCTTCACTGTCCAGTCTTTTCATTTTGCAGGCCATTTGTTCTGTGGAGCTGTGAGTGGTTAAAACAGGCGATTTTCTGAAGTAATTCGAAGCAAAAAAAAAAAAAAAAAAAAAAAAAAAAACGGGGCGATCTATCGGCTTTCTCATGTGTTGCAAGCTGCAGATTTCGCTGATTACTTCTAAAGATATCACATCCCTCTCACTGCATAGGAACACGGTGCAGAAACATGGAACATCTACCTTCCACCATGATTTACTAAGGAATATCAGTGGCAAGTGATTGCATTAATTATATGACAATTCACGTCTCATTAAAAAATTATTCAATGCATCATCGATGACGGTGAAAGTTTTAATAACTCTCCAACATGAGAGTTTTTCATAGGGCACTGAACAAACTAAACAGTGACACACACACTCATACACGTACACATAGGTTTTGTCTATGACAATAAGCTGGCTTTGTTGAAAGACGAATGCCGCGACTGACAACCGCCTCACAATGAACCGCAGTTGGCATGGCCTCTGCCCATCCAGTAGATCAGCTGATAATTAAATGGAAGAATTCGCGACGAAGCAGATCTCATTTATATATAACTGCAAAATATTTTTTCCACAGTAAGCTGGGACTGAGCGAAAGATTAGTAGTTGGTTTATGAAATGCATTCGCCCGGTGACCAAGAAAAACTTCCGAAACAGTCGGCAGGATCTAAGCTCCAGGGTGTGAGGGGAGGGGGGGGGGGGGGAGAGGAGGAGTGTTTGGAAAATTTTTAAAGTTGTTTCTAGTGCGATGTTGAGGAGAGCTGGTTATAGAACAAGTTTCATTTTGCTCTTGGGCAGTGTTCGTAATGTAATAGTAAACTCACACAATGATTTGTTTACATAGCAAAAAGAAAGAGAACGACAGTGCAAATTTAATGTGAATTTTGAAGCTATTTTGAAGACAAGATCTTTGGTATTAACCACGTTAGTTGATCTTACACAAATGCACAAAAGGTTATTAAGGGAAACGACGACTTTTAATGCATGATTACCTGAGAGACAAGCAGAAAGAAAAATTGTTTGTGTTCTGTGTGAATGCCCATTTTCAAATTTGCATTTTGTGCGAATTGCAGTATATTTCGTTCGTTTCCGTTTCCACTGTCAAAAGCTATTGAAATCAAAGAGCGGTAGGAAAGAAAGGAAAAAAGAAGGCGGTAAGAAAATTAAACAGTAAAACACTCATAACGTAAATTCACATTTCAGTGCTTTATTTTACAATAAGTGACTGACTACCCCACAATCAAATCCAATACTGTTGATCTCATAAGTTGATGAATGTTACAATATTATAGCTGTAGCCAGTACTAAAAAAAGTTTTGGGTTCCACCATAATTACAGTTTACGCACTGCAAATACATTTACGTCAACTGGATATGCGGGTAACACAAACCATCTACATAATTTTACACACTGATCCAACCATCTTGTCATAGAATGGTTACCTGACATAATGTAGCTTAACTAAAACTCTATCCAACATTCTTGAAACTATACTTTATGTATTTTAAGGTCTTACTTTAATTCAACATTGATAGACGGCTGTAGTTTTATATAATTATAACTTTCAGCATGTTTATTGAAAGCTTCTGACAATGTTTTTGACATCCATAGCAGATACTATTTTTCTGAAAGAATACGCATGCCACAAAGTCACTATCTTAATTACAGTTATAACAGAATGTACTTTTAATGTTGCAGTATTTGCTCTCCAATATTATTTCCCAATAGAGTGCCTTCGTGTGAGCGCTGAAATGTTATCGATCAGCAGACAAACAATAAATCCCCACAGACTGAATACGTTTCCGGCACAGATTTCAAACCGTTTAATTCCATGTTGTCAACGAGTTGGGCGTTTCCTTTAATTGATCAAGATTTGTATAATAAGGCTAATACAAGGATGTCGTGGTACGACCTCTTCAGTAGTGGCACGTACTCCTGTTAAGTCTAGCAGCAGCTACGTGCAACGCATTGCTGCATTCTTTCGACAGCAGTAAACACCTACGCAAGGAGGCTGCTAACCAGCTCCGAAGAAATTTTTATCTCAATTGCAGAGATTGGGTGGTTTCGCTGTTGTCTTAGGAGTCATATATAGAGACACATGTGCTAGCTTAGTACGACGACATTAATTTCAGTCATGTGTGCCGAATTTTCACCTCGTTGCTGTGGATACCTCCAATACTATATTTACCTTTGACAGCGAATTATCGACACTATTAGCGAAATCAATACGCTTACATGATTAGATGTATCTCAAGTTATTATAGAACATCAGTATGTGTACATGTTGTCGAAGTCTATGTGAGTTAATTAGTATCTCATTTTGACAAACATTTTCGTAAGCCCGATTTGCCAGAGATTCTTTTCCTGACAGAATCGGCGGTTTACGTTATATCTGCATCTCGTTTACTCGTGTTTACAGAAAATTTCAAAATTATCACACATACATGGCGTCTCCAAAGACCACTCCCGATGTCGCTTCTAAATTAAAGTGATAATACATAAATTTTAAGGTGCAATCTATTTTTATTGATTGTAGTAATAAGAGCTAATTTCACTTTAAATGAACTGAGACAAAAATCAAAGATGCTGTTCGTTGTCAACTGTATGGGAAACGAACTGACTTCACCTTTCTCTAAATTCTTCACAGATAAAATCACACATGCTTCATCCAGCCACCCACAAAAAAAATTAGCGACCCTACGACATATGTTCCACAGACCAAACAATATCCCACTCAGCAAAGAAAGCCTTGAAAAAGAATTACAAACAGTAGCTACAATATCTATATAGTTCAAAATCTCAACCAAAAAGTCAAAACACAGCGAAAGGAAAATGAAAACAAGCAGAAAACACAAACACCAAATAATCCACAACCACTACAGCTCTCTCTCTCTCTCTCTCTCTCTCTCTCACACACACACACACACACACACACACACACACACACAAATATCCTTTAAAACAATCCACTCTATCACTAAGAACTACACATTTACAAAGAACCAAATGTACATGCATACACACACACACACACACACACACACACACACACACACACACACACACAAAGGAAACGAAAAATATCAAACCACACACACACAAAACAAAAAACGACGAAAGATAACTAGCGACAGTTGCCAACACTATACACTGTAAACACATACATGTTGATCACAAAATGAAAAGTTCAAGTGATGTAAGTGATAAATATGGGTGAACAAACGCCGGAAATCGGCCAGCTGGAGCATGAGGTTTAATGAACATATCTCTAAGGCCACACATACGGGCTAACAGCACGTTAAATCGTAAGAAACAGCTAAAGATAATTTCACCGCACGAAATTTATGCTACAAAAGTTGATTCTAATCAGACAAACAAGAGAAAAACATGGTAATCTATTGTAACTACTACATAATACACATATTATACGTATAAAAAGAAACATGTATTACAGAACACTTAAGATGCTTCACAAATAAAAGAAGCGAAACGCGTACGGCCACAAACAGACGGCCTTTCATTTAGTTGCATAGACGAAACATACCTCCATGAAATCCTTCACAATTTGGAAAAATATTTCAGACGACATCAAGCTTTCTTTTTTGTTAGAACCAAGTCCAGTTTCTTCACAGTGATTGTACACACTTCTTGGTAACATGAACCACGTAACGTAAGTAGTTCTAATTACTATTCTTAGCATACATAAAATTATGTCTCAACCAACTTCACTAACAGCTTGACACAGACTGACTCTAACCAAACAAAAATAAACACGACATCCGCTTCCTTTCTGCAAAGATCGTAGCACTCAGGAGTCGACGTCTTCTTCTGGTTCTCCTTTTTCCCCGTGGACGTCGATTCGATGGCAAAGTCGACGAGATACGGCTGAATGGGTGGACGAAAACTGCTGATGTCGGCGATTCCTTCTATGTCGCTCATGTGGCATGGGAAAAAAACCGTTTGTAGACACCAGATAAAGAAACATCCTATGATGCACAAACAAGAAAATATTTAAACGCTACACTTCCCTCTTACGATGTGCGTATCCCTTGCGCTGACAAAGAAAGCTATTGAGGAAACTTCCTGTCCCATTACAAGGGGTTGCCATAATGTTTTGTTTCCTCGAACAACGTACATTTACGTAATTATTATTATGTAAGTACCTGTTCGCAGTATGGGTACACACTGAAATGTCCGCGCCACACTACGGCAGCACTCCACTAGCAGTCGTAAAACAAGAGAGCGTAGGCCATTGCTAAAGTAAACTAATGTTCCCTAGATTTGAAGGGTGACAACGCTGCTACCATGCATGCTAAGTTAGTGGAAATGTACAGCAACAATGCGCCATCAAATGATACTGTGGTTAGCTTGCGCATGCACTTCCAGTGTGTTCAGACATGTCCTAATTACAAAAAATGGAGTGACAGATCACAGCTCTGTGATGATCCGGAAGTCGCAAGAGAAATCGCTCTGGCACTCGAAGACCGGCGTATCAGAGTCGAAACGAAAAATATTGAAAATGGCTCATGAACCAGTTTTCAGTGTCCTGCACGACAGTTTGATCACGACAGAGATCGCCGTCCGCTAGGTTCCGCGACTGCTGATGTTTACTAGAAAAGCTGTGGCAGTCCAAACCACGTGTCTTCGTAAGCCGCCTAATCACCGTGTTGGTTGTATTACTATGTCCCTAAGACGGAGGATTAATGCCAGGTGTGGAAACACTTGGGTTCATCACTGCTGAGAAAGGCGAAGAAATAGCCTTATCGAGCAATATGATACTGCGAGCTTTTTCGGGACTGCCATGGCGAGGTCCTAACAGATTATGCGACCAAACCGTCAGAATAGCATACTACCAAAATCTCATGGTAACGTTACGGGAGGCAATAATGACGAAACCTCGCCAGAAATAATCCGGGCAACGCCGCTGCTCACTCCGTGTAGGATACACTCGCTCATGCTGCTTCTTTCGGCTATCAGATTTTGCCTCAGCACCGGAATTTTCGTGACATGGGACCCTGCGAATTCTTCCGCCTTTCCAGAATGACGAAGACGTAATTTTGAGATGTAACATTTTCTGAACACCCGAAATATAGACTTCCTACTAACAAAGCCTCCGCAAAATAATTCGTTGTTGAGAAAAATGTGAGCCATTCCATGCTTATTATGTAGAGGATAACTAATATCATCACTACGTATCACGCCCGTTGCAAGACTTTTTCTTTTTGCGGATAATTAAAACTTCATGACTACCCATCATATAACCCAGACACCCGTGCTAAAGTCATTATGATCGGTGTGGTTGCACCGAATAATTTCTCTGGGAAAGATTATATTGATTACGGAGTGCACATAAAACCAGAATCTATTTGCTGGGCGGAAATTTCGAATGTGTACCCCCGTCTCCTCAAAGCGAGTCCGCTGTCTAGATCTTACTAAGTGACGAGGGAGGATACTGGAAGAAGTCTCGTTCGTAGATGTCCCCCTCCCTTAGCTCATCGAAGAAAGAAATGATAAAGCTGAGAGGAAAGGAATAAAAGCTAGCGAGAGGCGGCGTCCACGTAGGCGTGTCACTGAAGGCAGGAGACAAGGGAGGCGTGGGCGATGCATATCCATGACGCTGCACCGCCGTAATTAATGATCCCTTCAGAGCTTTCCCTGCTTCTGTGATCAGGCGTTTTAACACAAACATAATTATCATAACTTACAATACGATTTGAATGAATGAGAGGTGAGCGGTGGGTGGGAGATATACTCCCGCATCCTGTCCACGCACGCCCACTGTCACCCTACGGGTTGCTGCCCTCCCGACGTTTGACATGACACGGCAGATGCGTTGGAGGTGCCTCCAACCTGCGCCGAGCTTTCGTCTCACAGGGTGTGTCACAGAACTGTACTGCTTGCACGGACGACAGAGCGCGTAGGAAAAATCGCGCGAACGTGCCCGCCAGACATAGCAAACCCATACTAATAAAATTATAAATGCGAAAGTAACTTTGTCTGTTACGTTTACACGTCTAAACCCCTGAAGCGCTTTTGGTGATTTTGGTATAGAGATAGCTTCAACGCTGAGTAAGAGCACAACTACTTTATAAAAATTGCACTACAAGATATTTATTGAGTTGAAGAATATTGTTTGAATTAGGGATCAATATTTAGTCTTTGAAAAATCTATGTACTCTTTGACTTTTGAACTTCATCATATTTGTGAAAATGCTCTTATTAATTGATGTGTTCTACATAATACGATTCAGTGTAATGAATGTAATGCTTATACAATCCTCATTATGTTTAATCCATATTTCCATAGCACGGGGTGTTCAAAAAGTCTCTTGTAACATCCATGTGATAAATTTTTGGCTACAGTGCGACGAGAAGAAATTATGCCTCTAACGGTTATAAACATTACCTATTCGACATATAAAAAAAACAGTGAAAACGGAAATATTAATTATTTATATAATATTCTATGATGTGGTTGCACAAATCTATGTATATTATACAAAGACAATGATAATTGTGCCGGCCGCGGTGGTCTCGCGCTTAAGGCGCTCAGTCCGGAACTGCGCGACTGCTACGGTCGCAGGTTCGAATCCTTGCCTCGGGCATGGATGTGTGTGATGTCCTTAGGTTAGTTAGGTTTAAGTAGTTCTAAGTTCTAGGGGACTTATGACCACAGATGTTAAGTCCCATAGTGCTCAGAGCCATTTTTGAATGATAATTGCCGGCCGCGGTGGTCTCGCGGTTCTAGGCGCACAGTCCGGAACCGTGCGACTGCTACGGTCGCAGGTTCGAATCCTGCCTCGGGCATGGATGTGTGTGATGTCCTTAGGTTAGTTAGGTTTAAGTAGTTCTAAGTTCTAGCGGACTGATGACCACAGCAGTTGAGTCCCATAGTGCTCAGAGCCATTTGAATGATAATTGTAAATTCCTTTTATGATCTGAATTTGTCTTCCTTTGTTTTTACCTTTTGTTAGATGGCTTTTGTAGGTTCAGCACGCAAGACGCATATCAAACTGAGGTCTGTTAAGAAATTGTAATTATTTGTTAATTATTACTTGAAAATAGAGTTCATTATTATTATAAACATGAATGAATAATAATTTGTAACTGTAATTCCTCCCTCAGTAAGAATTATCTGTGTTAATTGTTTCTTTCCGCTGCAAGGAGCGCAGCCATTGATGATAGCGATTTGTATCGCGTTTTTGTCTGCGTTTTCCTTAGAAATCAAATGTTTGCTTGATGAAGTCTAAGTAGTGCACAATACGAAAATAGAGTTTCTGTAAAGTTTAATAAGCAGTTAAAATACTTATTTGGTCTAACAATAGAAAGTCTCTATCAATTGTCTGCCGCCATCTCACAGCGGCAAATTCAGATTACGCAACTCTGCAGACATAAATGCTGAACGTAACACAAATGTGTAAAAATAAATGTGCGCCGGTGGTCCCGAACTCATTTGAATGAAAATGATTCGAATCAGATTGGTTCTTAAAAAACACTGCTCATAGCACGAACGTTAAAACAAACTTTTCTAGTTGATGTATGGAGCCGAAATTAATTACGCACGAGTTGCCAAGAATATTGTTTCAGGTAACATACGTCAGTGTTGTGCGCGGCTGATATTCGGTGCTTTTAATGATCATTTTGCTGAAGATAACTGTTTCCATCATAATCCATAGTTGTACAGAATCTGTTGTATGAACTGTGATTTAGTGACACTTACAACACTTTAACACGACGTTAACTTGGAGTTCTTTAGCAACTTGACCAATTCTTTAGCCGCGAGAAAATTTATTTAGTAATTACTCAATGTAATAAAATAAGATTATCATTTTCATTCACGAATTAGTTAAATACCAAACCACTGAACAACACAGCGAACGCCACACTCTCCGCAATACCGTGTCATTGTTAGCCGCGCGTGCCGTATGCCTCAATGAACATACCGAAATGAAATTCAGTGAAATACAAGTTATTAATTCATTGAATATTCATTTTTACTTACAAATTTTTACATTACATGTTGATAGTTTCCCCCCTGTTGTTGAATACACAGTTCAATTCGTCTAATCGTATTTCCAAACACAAGCTCTAACATTTCTTCTGTAACATAAGCAGTGAAAGTGGATATTGCAGTTTTTAATTCTTCGATGTATTTTGGACAGTTTTTATAGAAATTTGCTTTCTCTGCACCACAGAAGAAAAAGTGGGGTGGTGTTAGGTGAGGCGATCGTGGAGTCCCTGTGAAATTATGCGATCACCAAAAACACAGCAAGCAGTGACATTAAAACGCGAGCTGTATGCGCGGTTGCACCATATTGTTGAAAGTAACCGTTCAGTACTTCACTTAACACAAGTTCTCCTATGAATGGGTACAGAACTTCACTAATCGTTGTGCGTTTGTTGTTTCATTGAAATACCCAGGCACGCGAACGATCATACGGCACGCACGGCTATCATACGGCAATGCGGAGAGACTTTTTGAACACCCCGTATACTATCCATATTGATATTATAGAAGCGAAAGTAACCTTTCTGTTACGTTTTCACAACTAAACAGCTGAACCGAATTTGGTAAAATCTGGAATGGAAATACACTCCTGGAAATGGAAAAAAGAACACATTGACACCGGTGTGTCAGACCCACCATACTAGCTCCGGACACTGCGAGAGGGCTGTACGAGCAATGATCACACGCACGGCACAGCGGACACACCAGGAACCGCGGTGTTGGCCGTAGAATGGCGCTAGCTGTGCAGCATTTGTGCACCGCCGCCGTCAGTGTCAGCCAGTTTGCCGTGGCATACGGAGCTCCATCGCACTCTTTAACACTGGTAGCATGCCGCGACAGCGTGCACGTGAACCGTATGTGCAGTTGACGGAATTTGAGCGAGGGCGTATAGTGGGCATGCGGGAGGCCGGGTGGACGTATCGCCGAATTGCTCAACACGTGGGGCGTGAGGTGTCCACAGTACATCGATGTTGTCGCCAATGGTCGGCGGAAGGTGCACGTACCCGTCGACCTGGGACCGGACCGCAGCGACGCACGGATACACGCCAAGACCGTAGGATCCTACGCAGTGCCGTAGGGGACCGCACCGCCACTTCCCACCAAATTAGGGACACTGTTGCTCCTGGGATATCGGCGAGGACCATTCGCAACCGTCTCCATGAAGCTGGGCTACGGTCCCGCACACCGTTAGGCCGTCTTCCGCTCACGCCCCAACATCGTGCAGCCCGCCTCCAGTGGTGTCGCGACAGGCGTGAATGGAGGGACGAATGGAGACGTGTCGTCTTCAGCGATGAGAGTCGCTTCTGCCTTGGTGCCAATGATGGTCGTATGCGTGTTTGGCGCCGTGCAGGTGAGCGCCACAATCAGGACTGCATACGACCGAAGCACACAGGTCCAACACCCGGCATCATGGTGTGGGGAGCGATCTCCTACACTGTCCGTACAGCTCTGGTGATCGTCGAGGGGTCAGTGAATAGTGCACGGCACATCCAAACCGTCATCGAACCCATCGTTCTACCATTCCTAGACCGGCAAGGAAACTTGAGGTTCCAACAGGACAATGCTCGTCCGAATGTATCCCGTGCCACCCAACGTGCTCTAGAAGGTGTAAGTCAATTACCCTGGCCAGCAGGATCTCCGGATCTGTCCCCCATTGAGCATGTTTGGGACTGGATGAAGCGTCGTCTCACGCGGTCTGCACGTCCAGCACGAACGCTGGTCCAACTGAGGCGCCAGGTGGAAATGGCATGGCAAGCCGTTCCACAGGACTATATCCAGCATCTCTACGATCGTCTCCATGGGAGAATAGCAGCCTGCATTGTTGCGAAAGGTGAATATACACTGTAGTAGTGCCGACATTGTGCGTGCTCTGTTGCCTGTGTCTATGTGCCTGTGGTTCTGTCAGTGTGATCATGTGATGTATCTGACCCCAGGAATGTGTCAATAAAGTTTCCCCTTCCTGGGACGATGAATTCACGGTGTTCTTATTTCAATTTCCAGGAGTGTATTTCAAGCTATTACGATAAGTCTCGCAAACGTAAGCCTGATTCAGCACATAGATCTCACAGAGCTCGAGCCGCGGAAGTAACTCCAGCCCATCAAACCTCGGAGAAATTTCAGATAATCCGGAACTTAGATGCAGAAAGTTATCTGGCTTCATGGGCTAAAGACACATTACAAATCTCATTAGCCCGTCACATTGTAGCCGCCGAATGTCACGCCTCTCTTGTAACTTCAGTGACACTTGAAGCCTTACAACAACATTTAAATGCTGCACAACAAACAGAGAGACGTCATCCTTTTTCATGCGAAACGTGGGAGGCTTTTAGTGACGCTGCATTTGGTTATGACTATCTTAATTATTACCGACTAGTCATATTAGTCAGAACAGGTTAGAAACGTAGGCATTGCAATGCACTGAAATGCAAGGAAGAAACGATTCGTACGTGTTTCTCTGGAGGCAAAGACTCACCTCCAGTGCTAGGAGAATTTTTGCTCTACTTCTCTACGAATGTGATGAATCGAGGCGTTTTTTAAATATGATTAGAAATTTTAATACATGCTTTCGGATTCCACATACTGCTTCGTAAAAGAAAAACATTCATTGTGTATCTACATAACGGCACTGAATAAATTATACGTACACACAAACATACCATCACCACTACCGACACCATTATATACCCAGATATAAATTGCTAGCTTATTTATTCACCAAAACTGCTAACTTGCGAGAGTAGCCGAGGGTAATAGTTAATGATGATGATGATGATGATGATGATGATGAGGTTCCGTACTTCGAGAAGCGTTGGGGACGATGCGAGAGACCCGCACCGCCGGCTAGGCAGTGTCCTAGCGGAGGTGGTTTGCTATTAACTTCCTCCGCCCGTAACGGGGATGAATGGTGATGAAGACGACACAACACCCAGTCATCTCGAGGCGGGGAAAATCCTTGGCACCGCCGGGAATCGAACCGGGAACCCTGTGCGTGGGAAGTGAGAACGCTACCGCAATACCACGAGCTGCGGACAGGGTAATAGCACTCCCATAATTTTGGCTACTGTGGTTACATGTGGCTCCCGAAATCGGCTTTTGTAGACCAGTTGCTCTACACCAATTCTGGTTGTCCATATAAACACTCAAATATGTATTACAAAAACGCAGTTCTAACTACCGGTTTTCCTATAGCACAATCAATGTTCGATCTCATGCACGCTTTGCCGCTTTTGCAGTATACGACGGGCATAACGGTCCCTAGCTTCGAGCCGCGCCAAATCGTTAAAGTGCTACGGACTTTCGTCAAAGTACTCCTTGGTCGTTGTTAAGTGTAATGGGTTGCTGTGTAATTTTATAAACTGTGGCTGCCAACTGTGGCGTCTGTGATACGGTATCGCCATGCATGGGCAGTCATTGGCTCCGCGTTCCAAGCTCACGCTCCAATCCTGCGATTGGTAAATCGCACGCCGCACTAAGTTGCAGACGGTCGTCTCTGTTAAGACTGTTGTCCCTGACTTTCATATCGAAAGCTTCTTTAATTAAACTGTGCCAGAAGACGTCAGTGAGAGCCATGATAGAGGTTTAGTCAGATTTGATCACGTGATCACCACCTAGAGCATTCTCAGCTAAAGCGTATTTTTCAGGTCAACGTACACAACAAAATCTTGTATGTTCCTTCCTGCGTTGTTCTACAGTGCATGCTGTTACTGTCGGAAGCCTGCCCGCACTTGCAAGATATTTGGCACAACCTGGTTGCTGTGAGGCCTACCACAGTCACGAACGGTCTCAATAATTGCCGCTTTTATGACAGAGGCCTGAAGAGTGATTTGTCATTTGTTCCCTAATCAGCAGATTAGAAAGCCATCTCGAGCAAAGAGACTGAAAGCAACGAGGTACGTTGGACAAGACAGAGAGGTTGGGACACATACTTGCGCGCCACTAACCAAGAAAAGTACTGCACGTGAATGTGTTCTATCTCGGAAACCATTCGGATTAGAACATATGTCCGTATGAAGTTTTTTTGCTCCGAGTATCTCAGGATACTGACTGTTCCTTCTGGGGCACTGTGTACTCTGTTTGTTCACCGCATTTAACGAAACATAATGTACTGAAGGTTTTTTGTTTATAGAAAACCTTTTGGTAGGGTTCTTGAAAACAGGTCTAAGGTCGAAATTGTACAATAGTACCAAAACAAACAAAAGGTTAACTGTTGCAGACTGCATGGCGTGACAAAAATTCATAGCAACTGTAGACACAGCTTCAACAAAAATCATAATAAAAGTTTATGTTGTATACTGTACAAAAAATATTGTTTTTTATTGTGGATATCGAAGGATGTAAATCATTCTGTTTGATGAAAATAGTGTGTATTTGTTTGCGCATGGACACGAAGGCAACAGCTGAAAAGCAACTGCATTGTGCGTATGTAACATCCTTGCATTTGCAGGGAAATGAATAGGAAAAGAGACATCGTTTTGAAAAGATAAGAGCGCTTTAGCTGTAAGCCCTTTATTTATGGGCGCGACCGGCTTCGCAACATTTTAGTTGCCTCATCAGTAAAATAAAAATTCTGGTCCTACGTAAAATCGCTAAGCGGGTGTAAAGCTTCCATGCAGTCACTCGCTGACCAGTCTGGTTTGGCAGAAGATAGCAAAAAGAAAGCCGAAGTTCCAAATTCCACCTTGAAGAAATCGTTCACGCAGAAGAATCGCACAAACGTACCGCCGTTTGACCATCGCACAAAGTCCCGTATGAATGATATAATATTAAGCATCCCTGGCGTAGACAAACAACTGAAAGAGTTTTAAAAAAAGTGGCCATTTCCGTATAGAATTGCAGTTCGGTTTTACAAAATGCACTCCACCTCATTGGCCCCTTATTTAGTTTGCATTTATTGCGAATCTCGAAACCAGCAACGTGTAAAGCGACTGGACAAAAGCTCAGGTGACTCCTGTATATAATAAGGGTAAAAGAACGCAGAATTACGGGCAAATATCGATCACATCGGTTTGCTGCAGAATCTTAGAACATGTTCTGAGTTCGAATGTAATACATTTCCAAGAGTTCGAAAAGCTCATGTACATGAGTCAGCACGGCTTTAGAAAGCATCGCTCCTGCGAAACCAAGCTTGCTCTTCTCTCACATGACATACTGCGAACTATGGCTGAAAGCAACAGGCAGATTAGGATATTCCATATTTCTAAATTTCCGGAAAGCGTTCGGTACGGTATCCAGTGCAGAGTGTTAACAAAGGTACGAGGACACGTAATAGGTTCCCAGATACGTGATTGGTTCAAATGGCTCTGAGCACTATGGGACTTAACTTCTGAGGTCATCAGTTCCCTAGAACTTATAACTACTTAAACCTGACTAACCTAATGACACACACACACATCCATGTCCGAGGCAGGATTCGAACCAGCGACCATAGCGGTCGCGCGGTTCCAGACTGTAGAGCCTAGAACCGCTCGGCCACTCCGGCCGGCGATACGTGATTGGCTCGAAGGCTTCTTAATTAATAGAATCCAGTAAAAGAACCCAAAGTGTTCAGGGGTAAAACGTCAGGGGTGCCCCCTGAGACTGTGATAGGACTTTGTTATTTTCTATAAATAGTCTGGCAGAGAGAGTGGGCAGCAATTTGCGGTAGCTCGCTGGTGATCCGGTGGTGTACAGGAAGGTGTTGAAGATAAGTGACTGTGGGTTGATACAATATGATCTAGATAAAATTTCTAGTTGGTATGATTAATGTAAGCTAATGCGGATGAGTAGGAAAAAGAAACCCGTAATTTTCGGATACACCAGTAGTAGCGTTCTGTTTGATATGCCCACATCGTTTAAACGTCTAGGCGTAATGTTGCAAAGTGATATGAAATAGGACACTCGGTAATCATAGTTCAAATGGAGAGGAACCTGAGAGGTGTTGTGATAGGGAAAAAATCAAGGTAGGTACATGAAATCAATTATAAGTTACCTTATATTTGAGCACACTAACACATCCAATAAGCTGATCCTTCACTTTACATTATTATAGTATTCCGTTACAGTGATGGCGCAATGTGGTGGTAACTGCATGTTGGTAGGTGGATTTGCAGGGAGAATTTCTGGACTCTGTTCCCTCTTGGTGGCGATGATAGATACCAATTGCAGAATAGTTCCAGCTATTTATCCATCCATCCGAGGCATTGGTAAGCGGCAGGAAAAGACTCTCTCGGAAGCAGCACAATATACAACTTTTACATGGACAGTGCACAGTTTGGTAGCTCGTCCCCGACTGACTCTTGTTCCACCTTTTCTACCTAGACCAACCACAATTTGCGCACGCTACTTATTTCCGTTCCCGAGGGGAACTACACTACCTATTCCACACAGAATAACTAAGAATCCTAAGTGAAGGTCGGCAGTTTATATAACAGCAAACAAACATATTAATTAAAACAGGACATTTGCACATACTGGCATTTCTACAAAACATTATTTAAATAAAATTATTTAATTTTAAAGATAACCAAAGACATTATGTGAGAAAGATAAAAATATCATTTGCTCATATCGTAGATATTACGTAAGTCAAACTTCCCACATTCTAAAAGACATCAAGTTTATAACAGAGAAAAGAATAAACACTCTCATGGTATCTATTCAATCAAACACATTTACAGAAGCACAACGATGTAACATTAAATAAAATAAAAGGCAAAATAAATGAGTAGAGTATTAGAGCTATGGTGTTACAAGCTCAAGTGCGAATATCTGCGGGGAAAAAGACATTCATATCGGACAACACCACTGAATAAGCTGACTGCCGCCAACATACATTGCGCGTAGAGACCACGAAAGTAAGAGACGAGCAATTAGGGCTCATATGGAGGCATATAGATAGTCGTTTTTCCCTCGCTTGTATGGTGTGTAACGTAGATGCAGATTCTATGCTAAACAGGCCTTTGGAAAGTGGGGAACAGTCAGCTGCTCAATTTTAGTGTTATTCCGTAGATGATGATTGCGGTCTGTGCTTTATTCACCACTTCGGCATATGGGGCCGAACTAGCTCATCAGATACTGTTCTTCAGGGTATCATAGGACTGTTACTTTATTTTTGATGTCCTCTGCTTAGGGAAAATTTGCTGTGAACGCTGGGTCATCCCATTCCCAATCCATTCTCATGACTTCTTTTTATTAAACCTGATGATGCATTAAAATACTGCAAAACCGGTCGTGCTTATAAACTAAGGGCTTACATCTGAAGCGGTCCTATCTTTTCAAAATGGTATATGCAGGTTGTGGCTGCCCTAATTTCAAAGTTTACTGTGAAAACGCTGGTGGATATGTTGATGTCAGTAAAAACGTAAAGATGAGCTACCTCGGATGCCAGACACTTAAGGACTTGTAAACGTGTCGGCAGAGTTAGCAGCAGGTGTGGATGGGTGCTAGCTGGGCGAAACCTAAGCCGGCGGGCGACACCCGCTATTGATTGAAAGCGATCGCCAGTCGGCGCGGTGTTGACTCACCGACCGTGGAGCAGAGCGGTGGCGGAGGCCGAGTAAGCGTCTTTTGTCTTATATCTGCTGGCGTAGTAGGACCGGGAACTTTCTGAAGCAGAAAATTGTGCCAGTTCTTTCAAGATTTACGCACACTTAAGTATAAAATGCAGTTTCTTTAGTCACTCACTACAAAGACGTCTGGCGATAGGTAACGGTCGGGAAAATTTTTATACCAGGTACTCTGGTTTTAGGTTAAAACATCCAGTTCCGCCGGCCGGTGTGGCCGAGCGGTTCTTGGCGCTTCTGTCTGGAACCGCGCGACAGCTACGGTCGCAGGTTCGGATCCTGCCTCGGGCGTGGATGTGTGTGATATCCTTAGGTTAGTTAGGTTTAAGTAGTTCTAAATTCTAGGGGACTGATGACCTCAGATGTTAAGTCCCACACTGCTCAGAGCCATTTGAATCCATCCTGTTCCTCTACAGTTACTAAGGTTACTGAAAGCACTCGCAGCTGGCTACAATAACAAACCCAAAGCAGTTATGCAAGGGGACTTGCAGAAATGTGTTGCACATTATCATGGCAGGCGAGGGTGATTTTTAATGAGTGACGCACTGCAAGGGGACACTGTTACATATAATGTGCTATTTTTATCCACTTGACATCTTGTGCATGAGGTCGGGGTAAAACGTACGTGTTTTGCAACAAAAGATTTTAAGGTCTGAAGAAGACAACATATTATGTTGAAACCGCTTGTCTTAAATAAAAAATATTTTATAAAATCTTGGCTGTTGACTAGTTTATAACAATTAAAAAGATCGCCTTACAGTTCTTTCAAAATGAGAAAATTCAGTCAGAATTTAAAATGTTTGCAGTTTTAGGGGTGGATGCAACACACTATACATAATTAACTGTATCCAGATGGATGTTCTCGCGGCGAAATGCTCATTTATCCTGAACGTACAACACATTGTGCCTTATAAACGACCTGCGGCCGAGATGTAACGTTGGTGCTGCCATGGAGTGATAAGCTTCCTCAGTGCTCTAAGTAATCTTCGGTTAGATTGTAGAAAATATTATTACAGAGTTTTTATTTACAACATTTATCTTTTTAATGATGCGCTTATACACGAAATGTCGATCGTTAAGATCGAGCAAAGCGTTCAGATTTTAGCATCCAGGTCTTTGTTACAAAACTTGTTAATTTCACTTCAACAGTTAATCCTAAACTATTACAGATATGATCAATATTCTTGTTTTATTAGGATCTCTATGAAGGATGGCAGACTAAAATGACTGAGGATTCATTCCCCGAATTACTACAGAATTAAATAGTTACTACGGGGTTCACCTATGACGTAGGTTCTCGTCTGTCTCACTCGCACACTACAGCGCTTCGGCCTTATTCAATACAATATACGCATGTAAATATCCCCATCTTGGGGCGAATCTGCGCTCTTTGTGGCACACAGTCCTGGACCATAGGGTTCGTTTCAAAACTCCTTAAGGCTGACTCTTTTGGCCATGTACTTAAATGAGAGCGAAATGCTCTTTAACTGACACAGTTCTTCTCTTTATGTCTCCTGCGTTTATAGTTACATCTGTTGCATATGTTGACTTGACAGTGGTAATACTTAATATAATGTATTAATTAGTTACGTTAGGTAACAAAACTGAACACGAACAACACCAATTCAATCTGTGGCCGTCGTACGTGTTATTGAGATTTGCAGCTACGGTCGCAGGTTCGAATCCTGTCTCGGGCATGGACGTGTGTGATATCCTTAGGTTGGTTAGGTTTAAGTAGTTCTACGTTCTAGGGGACTGATGACCTCAGATGTTGAGTCTAATAGTGCTCAGAGCCATTTGAACCATTTTCGTATCACGTAGCGGGTGTTCTCAAAAATTGGCGTGATGTACATGGGTTTAATAAAAAAACCACATCAATTGGCTTCGTTAAGATTTCTAAATATCTCCTATGACCTCCACCTCCCTCATTTACGCATTAAGAATTCACTGATATCCCAACAAAATACGAGGGTAATCCCAAAAGTACACACTAGCACTCCGTCGTCAGGCCACAAGTGGCCCATCGGGACCATTCGACCGTTGTGTCACCCTCAGTTGAGGATGGGGATAGGAGGATCGTGTGGTCAGCACACCGCTCTCCCGGTCGCTATGATGGCTTTCCTTGACCAGAGCCCCTACTATTCGGTCGAGTAGCTGAGTGCACTCCGAAAAATGGCAACAGCTCACGGTGTCCCGGATGGACACCCATCCAAGTGCCGGCCACGCTCGACAGCGCTTAACTCCGGTGATCTGACGGGAACCGGTGTATCCACTGCGGCCAGGCCGTTGCCTAATCCCAAAAGTGAGGTCTCCTATTTTTCTGTAAGTAAATAGACCTGTTTATTTCTACAGTAGTTTACATCAGTTTACAGCTTGAACATTTAGCTATTTTTCGACATGATCACCATTTCTGTTGATGCATTCTTGAAGACGCTGTGGCAAAATCGCTTTCCCAAAAAAAAAAAAAAAAAAAAAAAAAAAAAAAATGGCTCTGAGCACTCCTGAGGTCATCAGTCCCCTAAAACTTAGAACTACTTAAACCTAACTAACCTAAGGACATCACACACATCCATGTCCGATGCAGGATTCGAACCTGCGACTGTAGCGGTCGCGCGGTTCCAGACTGTAGCCCCTAGAACCGCTCGGAATCGCTTTCCAGCCAAATGTTCTTTTAACGCAGGGAACAGGTGATAGTCACTGGGCGCCAGGTCAGGACTATAGGGTGGGTGGGTGATAATATTCCACTGCAACTGTTGCATAAGAGCAGCGGTTTGCGAGCGAAGTGTGGGTGAGGGTTGTCATGGAGAACGTGTACACCCTTGCTCAACATTCCTCTTCTCAGGTCCTGAATTGCCCGTATGAGTTTTTCAGAGTCACTCAGTACTTGTTAGCGTTAACTGTAGTCCCAGTGGGCATAAAGTTGACCAAGAATACCCCTTTCTGATACCAAAAAAAAAAAAAAAAAAAAAAAAAATGTTGTCATGACTTTATCGGCAGATTGTTTGTTTGAATTTCCGCGGCTTTGACGAAGAAGGATGCCGCCGCTGGCGTGATTGTTGCTTGGTCTCAGGTGTAAAGTGGTACGCCCAGGTTTCGTCACCCGTGACAATTGAACCCCTAAAGTTGTCCTGATCGGCTGCAAGGCGGTGAAGAAATGAGCGGGAAGCATCAGCTCGTTGCCGCTTGTGGTCCTCCGTCCGCACGCATGGCACCCATCTTGCGCTCACCTTCCGGTAGTTAAATGTTTCCGTTAAAATTCTGTGAGCGGTGCTTCGGGAAACCTTTGGAACCAACGTGCAGACATCATCCAAGGTGATCCGCCGATCTTCACACATGCTTTGCTCAGCACTGTCTCCTCAGAAATTGACGGTCTCCCGCTCCTTTGTTCGTCGTGAATTTCGGTCCGACCAGCCGCAAACACTCTACACCACTTACGGACATTTTTGTCATCCTTGCACAACTCACCACATACTTCCGTTAGTTGGCGTTGGATTTCCGTCAGCGCAGTGCCCTTTGAGTTCAAAAGCCGAATAACTGCTCGCAATTCGCACTTGGCGGTAACATCCAACAGGAGCTCCATTCTCGACGGCTGCCAAGCCAAGACTGAGCGCCTCAGCGCGGCGTGCGCCATGCTTACACACAGCGCGTGAAGCACTCTGCGTAACAGTGTGACCAGCTGCCACACAAACAGAGTTCTGTACTTATGCAAAAATAGGAGACCTTCTGTGGTGAACGTGAGGGTGCTATTCTGTCATTCTGCGCAACGGATTAATCTGAGATGTACCCTTTACCCTGTGGCTCCTGCAAGATGCAATTTCCACCACCACGCTACTACAGAAGTCAGACAGACGCTCCTAACGTTCTAAAGAGAAATGCCCGAAAAACTTTCAGCATTAGATATCTTCTGGAGTCGTCCGCTGAAAGGAAATGACACAAAAATTTACAAAATTTCTTACGTAACTAGTGGAATATTTGAGTACTGGAGTAGTGCTAGTTAGTGTAAGAAAAACATGAACCTAATGAAAATTATAATTTTTTATGCAAAAATTCTGATAAATCACAATGGCACTTTTAATTATGAACTGAACAAGTTATTTCCGGGTTCTTTTCGGAATGTGAAGTTACCTCTTAAGGATTGGCTAATGAAATTTCTATACAAAGTTTAAGTTTGTTATTGACTTGGCAGAATGGCTGACAGCTGCGCCTACTCAACTTGAATAATTATGCGTTAGAATGTTGCTAGGTACGGTCGAGGCTGTCGCGTGTGAAATGCAGTGAAGTGAACTGTTGTAGAGGAAATATGGGGCTCGCAACAGCTGTAACGCACAATACCATAAGCTGCGATGATTGCTGTCTGCGCCGCTCGCTGCAGACAAATAAGATAACTCTCGTTCTATCTGGATTGACCTTCGCCAATCAAACTCTCCCTACGCCTTGATGAAGTCAAGGACTCCTATTCGCCTCTAGTCTAACTATTGGCGTGGTACACCGGTCAGATAACCAGTCCACCACGATGCCACTCAAATATTCGCTCGCAGGCGTTTAACTATGACGCTGTCCATTCACACCGCAAATAAGTGTGGCGGCCAACACAGTGAACAACGCTTATTCGCAAGGACTCAATATAAGGTCGCACTCCGATTCTCTCTCGACAGAGGTGCTCTCCCAGTGAAGTACTGAGGAGAGACTTGTTTCTCGCTCTTTGAGGACACGTTCGAGCGCACACGCTCTCGTTAAGCGTTCTCGCTCCAAGAGCGACAACGGAATGGGCCATCTCCACGCCAGACGTGAAAGGGTATATCTTTCTGTCTCTTCCATTACTCCTTCCGCTCAAGGCATCAGGAATATTGTCTGCCAATCAGCATTGGTCTTCTAAAACGGGAGAATGACGTTTCGTTTAAGGCGAACAGTCCGGAAATCTGTAGCATCGGCATTTGGCATTTGCTGTCTCCCTGTGAAAACCTCTGAAACTGGGTGCTATGTTTGTAAAGAAAGCGTAGGCTGGGCGCTCCCACACAATGTTGCGGAATTTGCTTTTAAGCCGAACACGGGGTCGTTCTCCCTTTGACTCAGACAAACGCTGTCTGCTCTACGGGCAGTCGCCAGCCGACGTAGAAAGGTTGACTCGTCCTCTGAAGGGACCGGCCTCCTGGCGTGCCTCTCTCGAACTAAACGCTTTTGCGACCTTGAATGTGTGCGTGTACGCCAGCCTCGAATATTTCAATCTCCGTGCGCACTTGCGATTTACTTGTTATTGGCATATCGTTTACATGAATTCATACAACATTGATTTTATGTTATCGTGTTTGGGTTCGAATGAACCGTCTTGATGTGCGGAATATGATTGTGAGGGCGGAATATGTAAGCAATGAAGTTCAGGTGACCACGACGTCTTACAACCTTACTTTTGGAATTAGCCTCGTACATATTTCATCAGGTACTAAAACTGATGCACGCGTAACGTGTGAATACTAAGACGAAAATTGTTTTCCGGATCTCGGTTCTTGTCATTTGCAGGTTTGTCGCATGTAAACGACGTGATAGACCGAAACTTTAAGAAAAAGGACTCACGAGACATCGTGACACCTGACGCGACTGGGCCGCTGGCGATAATCTGATCCGGCAGGCAGTGCCTCCGCTCGCCTTGTAGCCGCTGCTGTGGTCGTTGCCCCGCAGACGCAGGGTGGCGCCAGCCGGCATTTTCTATTTGCGCGCAGCATGCAACCTCCCGTCTCCAGTTGCCGCTGTTTTCCTCGCCGGCGCGGACAGCAGCACGGAAGGGTAGCAGGCGCCCGCCCGCTTTTGAAAATTTTAATACCGCCCCGTACGGCTCCGCGGCGGGTATTTCATGTCGCCGAGACGTCAAAACAGATCCTTATCGCGTTCCGCCCGCGAGCAGAGGGCGGGCAGGCTCCGTTTAAAAGCGCAGTTCCGAACAAACAACATATTTTATTGGCCCGCGCTGTGCCGGGCACCTCGGCCGCCGGAATTATGTGGAAGTTTTGATGAGCTGCGCGGCCGGCATGCGATGTGTCGTGGCTGCACGGAACGGAACCGCTATATCTGAACGCGGCCGACGCCCCTCGGCAAACAACGGCCACTCCTGTCCGCATTGCACTGCACACAGCTGCAGTCCGGTGGCTGTAGCCCTGGGTGCGGCCGGAACACCCGACTTCGTTCACGCTTATACTCCGCAAGCCGCATTACGGTGTTTGAGTATCCGGCGTAACGACTCCCGTAACATCCGTGAACAGTGGTAGTATGAGCATGGTTGTTTGACTGTCAACAACGCAGGTAAGGCACGTGTCGGGGGCCCGATTAGTTGGAGCGTCAGTAACCAAAACAGCCATTCCATAGAATGTTTCAAGATGATGATCACGTTTGGGTGTTGCCCTCAACTGCTCGGTTATCGGCGCCCGTACGAATGTTTCAAGAGCAACTGTTTCAACAGTTATGAAGGCCTACACAAAACATAGAAAGACATCATCGTGTAAACGTAATAGTGGGCGCAAATCTAAACTAAGTGACAGAGATCGTCATAGGCTAACACTAATTGCGTCAAAACAGCACAAAACTACGGCGGCTAAAGTGCTTGGAGAGCTCAATAGCAGTGAAACGGTCGCTAAACCCGCTGGGCAGGAGGTTAGGATAGTGGAAAGGGTCAAATAAGGTGTCGGTCAGGTTCACCCAAAATTGTAATTTATTGTAATCTAATAACACCTTTAAACCAAAATGGCACATAGCCGAACCTTACAGCTACGAGTTTCAAAATCTAACTCTTTCACGGCTGAAGGCCTCCAAACAAAAAATCTTAAAGCGACAAGATAAATCTCAAGTGGTAAAAACATGCAGTTAAAATTGCAAACAAATGAGAGCCTCAAGGCAAGGGTGACTAGACGAACATAAACAAGATGCAATACAAGCGGCTGAGGGCCCACATTAAAATTTTCAAGATTTCAAAACAAATTACGATAACCTTTCCAAGGCAGAAGGCCGCAGTGTCTTCTTTTTTTAATAAGAATTTGAGAGGCTGAAGGCCCACAACTCAAAAAATACATAAAATCCAGTAAAAGCTAGAATTTTTTAAATCATTGGCTATGATAGATTATAAACAGACAATTAAACTCCGGTGAGAAGGATAATAAAGAAAACGACACTCAGAAGCCTCCAGGAAAGTCGGTCTGCACTCGTTCACCCAGGTGAGACAGGTGGTGAGCCCAACTACACCTGATCCGTCGGAACCCAACCAGAGGACAGCCACGGACCGACCGACAAAACGACTTGCTTGCCACCAATCGGTGCATGAGAACTGAGGAAACATTCATGGACGAGCCACTATAATGAAACCATTAGTGACGACAACCAACGCAAAGAAGCGTAGAACATGGTTCAGGAACATAAATCTTGGACGACTGATCAGTGGAAATTCGTCATATCGACCGACGACTCAACGTTTTCGTCATTTCCAACGTTGGACCGGATTTACGTTTGGAGTACGCCAAAAGAAGCCTACACTCCTGTTTATCTGATTCCAAAGGTGTGGCAACCATATCATAGTATTCTGCTGGTCCCATCATTACTCTCAAAGGCTGTGTTACACCCAACTATTATGTGAACATTTTAGGTGATCAGGTGCACCCCATGGTTCAAATGTTGTTCCCCAATAACGATGCCACGTTTCAGGACGACCACTGACGGAGCCAGGACAGTATAACCGTTGTATGAGAAGCACGCAACTGAACTGCAGCGTCTTCCCTGTCCAACACAGTCACCGGACTATAACAATACCAAACCCTGATGGGCGGTATTGCATAGCAGATTCCGTAGCAGATTTCCGTCTCCCTCGTCACTACAAAAGCTAGAAGAGGTTCTGATTGAAGAGTGGCATAATATTCCAATGGAGACTATACAATCATTATACGCCAGTATTCCAAGAAGAATCGCAGCTGTATTATAGGCAAATGGATCAAATGGCTCTGAGCTCTGTGGGACTTAACACCTGAGGTCATCAGTCCCCTAGAACTTAGAACTATTTAAGCCTAACTAACCTAAGGACATCACACACATCCACGCCCGAGGCGGGATGCTTACCTGCGACCGTGGCGGTCGCACGGTTCCAGAGTGAAGCGCCTAGAACAGCTCGGTCATAAAGGCCGGCTATTACAGGCAAATGGGGGCAAGTTTATTTGTAAAAATCACGGGAAATTCTTGAACGAATTACTTCAGACTTTCACATGATACTCTTATAAGCCCTTGAATGGACATAAACTACATATTATTTAAATTTATGTGGTACAAATAATTATATTTGAGATCTATGCTATTGCAAGCAGGCAAGACGAAGTTTAAAGTTGTCAAAATATCGGGGGATAACTGATCAACTTATTTCAGCCCTACCACTATACTCTAATAAACAAGTATGTATAGGTTTTCTGTTAAAATTGACTGGGAGAAAGAAAATGCTGTGCTGTAAAAATGATCGGTTTCATTTTATTTCTCTCTGCCAGTTTTAAATAATACCGTTATAAATCATTAGATAAATTAGTTCACACATAAATATTCTACCAGTTTAAAGCAAGTAAATTGTACATTTGTTATGTGCTCTTATCTTTTCTTCATCATGTTCGGATACAACTTCCGGCACAGCAGTCAGGTACGGTTAATCGCGTTACGATTAGAATACGAATACAGAATCTGTTCCGTGCGAAACTTTTATAATCCTACCAATTTGCAAATTAAAAATATGCGAAATACTGTCATTGGAGCTAGTATCCTCACAGATCCAGCAGCAGTAGAGACCTCTCATACCTTGCGTACCAATAACCCCAGCCGATTTACCCATTTATTTTAAGAGTCTTTAGTTCCTAATCAAATTTTCGTTGGTTATAACAATGAGCAATGCTCAAGGTCAGCGAAAGGGGGAAGAGGAGATTAACAGAGAGGGGGGCAAGAAACGGACACAGAGAGCTTGAAAGAGGAGACGGACAGAAAGAGGAGGGAGGAGGAGGTGGAGAGAGATAGAGAGATGAGGGAGAAGAGAAAACAGAGAGAAGGGGCGGTTGTGAAGAAGATCAGGAGCTATATTCTAATCTCATACAAATTTAACAATTGTGACGTATTCCGGGTTCGCTAGTTCGAAAATGATAAAATATTAAGAAGATACAATAAAGTCAGGTAGGATCTTCTGTGAGTTATCGAAGGCACTGTGTCATTCACAATATTATATTCCAGAAGTTAAATTTTTATTGAGCAGCAGCGAACCTGGCAATAATTAGCAGTTGTTAAATATGTATGGCATTTTGATATGATTTCATTTGATTTATTGCTCATTTAGAGACCTGTTCCCTTACATTTTATAACAGGTCGTTCATTTTACAGCTTTTCATGTAGATTACAAAACTTATTGCATATTACGAACAGTAATTATTGTTTTCAGCAATTACAATGGAACTAATAATAAATTAAAAATTTATTAGGAATTGAAAGAAATAACACAGAAAGTACTTAGATTTTAAGAATATATGATGATAGATGATAGGAAAGACTTGGACAGTAAGAGAGAGAAAGAGAGACAGAAATGTTACTCTATCTCAGCCAGCCTGGTCTGAAAGCCTCGGAACTGCAGGGTGATTATAACTGAAGTTAAACTTTGAAACCGCTGTAGAAATAACCACTCGTCAGAATGACGTCAAATTGCAACTAAATATTATCGGAGAAGGGGGATAACGAATGGCAGAATAAAAAAAAATAGTTAAAAATGTAAGAATAGATGGCGCTGTAAGCATCATATTTTAATAGTGGTCGACTACAAATGACAAATGAATCACACAACAATGCCTAAGGTGTACGTTTGACGATAACAAACTGTACTACTCAGTGTGCATGTTTGTGCAGGTTTGATACTGAAAATCGGTTTTTAATCGTCCTCAGGCCAAAAACCGTATAAAAAGCATCACTGACATCAATCTGCTTTTAATTTTCCTGAGGCCAAAAACAGCATAAAAAGCATCAATCAAAATGAAATCGGATTATTAATTTCTGTGTGACGGAGCAAATCATGTTCAATATGCTGTCCACCGTTTTCTGTAACAAGCTGAAATCGAGAACAACTGATCGAAGTGTTTCAGGGGTCACGTTCAGAATGTGTCGTGCAATGCGCGCCTTCAATGCAGCTAAGTTTGTCGGAGCACTGAACACAATATCTTTCAGATAGCCCCACAGCCAGAAGTCACACAGATTAAGATCAGGTGATCGGGACGGCCAGGTTCTAGAAAAATAGTTCTAGCATTTCCGAAATGGCGCTTAAACAGCTGCATAACTGGATTTGCAGTGTGCGCAGGGGGGGGGGGGGGGTGCATCTTGCATAAAAACGAACCCATCGACACATCCACGCTGTTGGAGAGCTGAAATGACGTGGTTGCGCAAAAGACACTCATAGCGCTTACCAGTGACGGTACAGGTAGAACGATCAGAAGCACATGTCTCTTCGAAAACATATGGTCCTATGGTAAATGATGCCTTAAACCCGCACCACACACTACCGTTTCAGGATGAAGTGGTTCTGATTGATTTGCCGTGTGGATTTTCCGTAGCCCATATTCGACAATTCTGTATACTGTCATATCCTGTCAGATGGAAGTGGGCCTCGTCTGTCTACAAAGTTTTCCACGAGCAATCATTGAACATGCGAGCAAGAAATTCTAAAGCAAAGGTCTCTCTTGCTGGCAGGTCAACAGGAAGCAACTCGTGCACATGTCCATGTCTCACGGGCATGTCCAATGTCGGGGCAATTCTCCGTGCACTACACGTACAACCATTCGTCCCCTCCTGCGTTGCTGTGACCACTGCTTCCACTGACGTCGAATCAATTCGTTTCCTCCCTCTACCAGGTCGCACCCCCAAAAGAACCCGTACTTTCGAATTTCCGAATCATTTCAAGCAGACCGCGATCCTGCATAGAGACAGTCATGGCGAACGTCGCAGACGCGAAAGGAGTAAAGCAGTGAACCCGGCGTGTTTATACCAACTTCAGTGGGTCGTGCGCATGCCAATTGTTTTCATTTATGTATTCTGACAACTACAGCGCCATCTATTGATCAATTTTCACACTATTTTTTTAATTCTACCATACGTTTTCCTTCTTCTTCGATAATATTCCAATTTGACGTCATTCTGACCGGTGGGCTGGTGTTAGTTCTACAGTGTTCTGAAAGTTTAATTATAATCACCCTGTACTTCGACCTTTGAAGTCCAAGTTCGCTACAGTTTAATTTACAGATAAATATTTCTAAACATTGTGGGGAACTATAGGTATGGGAACACTACATGCATGGGACCCACTATAACACTATGAACACTATTGCATGGGAACTGGATATACGTTCTAATCTCCTTCTGTCCACTCGTTCTGTCCCTCTCCTTCTCCCCTACTGTTTGTCCATCTTCTTATCCTCCCCGCTTTCTCTAACTATCACCTCCTCTCTCTTTCTATCTCCTCCTTCTCCTCCCTCTCTGTCGAATCTCTCCCCTCCCCTTCTCTGTTCATCTAGTCCTTTCCTCTCTCTGATCTTGAACATTGTTTATTTATAAATTTTGGAAATTTGGGATAAGGTCTTATGGGGCCAAACTGCTGAGGTCATCGGTCCCTAAGCTTACACACTATTTATTCTAACTTTCACTTACGCTAAGGACAACACACATTCCCATGCCCGAGGCAGGATTCGAACCTGCGACCGTAGCAGTCACGCGGTTCCGGACTGAAGCTCCTAAAACCGCTCGGCCACCTCGGCCGGCGATTGGGTGAAAGAACAAACCACCCCCCTCCCTCTCTACTCACTGCACAGAAAAGCACAATGTTTTCTTCCTCGCAGTCGATTTTAACAGAAAACCTGTACAATGTCGTTTCAAAAAACATGTAGCCCATGTCCATATGAACGTTTGTTACAGTATCCTGCAAATATCTGAAGTAAACCGTCCTAGAACGCCGAGATTTTTAATAACAACGTTTCCCTATTATGTATTATATACACATTTACGTTATCATGTATATTAAGAAATGTTGAGCCTATGTCTATCCGAAAGTAATTTGAAGTAAATCGGTGAAGCACTTTTCGAGATTTTTGCTAACATTTCCCCTTTACATGTTGTTTATATGTGTTTATACACCATACATATTCTTTTTTAAAAAAAGAAATGTAGCATTAGTTATATAAAAGGAGGCACGTAACGGAATGCAACACTGTGACAAAATTTCATTGCAATCAGTGAAGAACATTCGGAGATTTAAGAGTATGAAGAAACGAACATTTACATTTTTAATTATATAGAAGACGTATTACAGTAGAATACTAGTTTTGTCTTACTTTAATAAGTAGAATGCGTAAAGTCGCCGCAGGCTGTTGCAATATCACAAAGGACGTCACATAAGCTGCACGGATACAAATTAAAATTGGAGTCCCTCAGCGTTCGATTGCTGTTGCAGTGCTGTTCTTGTTTTGTCTTAACCGTCTTGAATCAGGAGGCACAATTAGTCCTGTCTGTAGGTGATAAGCCGGCCGCGGTGGCCGGCGGTTCTAGTAGCTACAGTCTGGAACCGCTACTGTCGCAGGTTCGAATCCTGCCCCGGCCATGGATGTGTGTGATGTCCTTAGGTTAGTTAGGTTTAAGTAGTTCTACGTTCTAGGGGACTGGTGACTTTTAAAGTTAAGTCCCATAGTGTTCAGAGCCATTTGAAACATTTGTTTGTAGGTGATAAAAAGCGTTGTAGTGAAGCCGAGCGAAGAAGAATCCACAGAGAAAACACACTGCCCTGTAGAACTTACATTAACTACTAGCTGTAAATGAATGAAAGTGCTGGAGAATGTTACCAGAGGTCACCCAGTCGCGCGCGCAAAGTTGAATGTCACAAGGCGTGAGGCGGGGCCACCCCGCTACGACCTTGTGACATCATACTAGTCGGCTTTTCCGCTACACTTCACGAATGCTCGGCTCCGTGTAGGGCTCACGAAAAATCAGTATTTAATCGGAAAAAGATGGTCTAAAGGTCTTAATTTTGTCGTGTGCTGTCGAGAACTTGCGTCCACTTAAACATGCAGTCAAGAATGATTCGCCTGTAGCTGTTAGTCGCTCTACGCCGAAGACGACTGTTGGCACTCACTCGTAACGCCTGTAGTATCACGTGGTGCGACGTACGGCCTGTTTTCTCGTTGACCTCGGCTTGAGGTAAAAGCGTCTATGGCACCAAATGGGGCTAGCGCGGCAACTTGAGGCAGTTGAAGGAACAATGATATACAATTTGTGTCACTAAACGTGCAGTTGCGGTGTGTTCGCGGTGGTATTACACGGCCAGAAGACAACATTTGAATGGGAAACTGGAAGAAGCACGTAGTGTCAGGGGTGTAGCCCAGGGGTTCGGTACTGCTCGCAGCATTGGTCCACGTACATCGGGAGCGTTGCGGAGCACAGCCACTGCTGCCTGAAGGAGGAAAGGTGGTCGACCACGGTCAAAACAAAAAGGGACGTACGTCAACCAGCCGGTGCAACTGCAAGCATACTTGAGAGACACGCAATTTCACCCTCCGCAGTGGCACATCGACAGCATGAGCGTGGTCTCTTTGCCCAACGCCCAGTGTTCCGTAGACACCCGCACATCGACGGCAGTGTTTGCGATGGTGCGAACAGCACAGGGACTGCACCAACGAGAAGTGGGTTCGCGTACTCTTTCTCAGATGAGAGCATACCCAGTCTAAGAAGTTAATCTGGATGCACCCTCATATGGCTAGAGGTAGGAATGCGCAATGCACCCAGGAACATTGTCCAACGGTATTGTTTTGGTGGCCCGGGTGTTATAGTGTGGGGAGACATAATGTTGCATGGATGTACTGACATCCAAATCTTTGAGTGCCGTACAACGTTACGGTGGTACTGTGCTCCTATTCCATGTGCTCCTCTTCAGGGGTGCATAACTGGATACAAGGTCCACATGTTATGCAAAAAAAACTGTTTTTTCATATGACCCAAAAACGTTTTGCATAACAAGCACACCACAGGTCCAATAATTTTATGTGCAGACACGGCAAATGCAAATGCAGCAACTTCAAATGATGAATAATTCGAGACCTTTTACTCTCTTAAACATGTTTTATGCTGTATGGTTCAAATGGCTCTGAGCACTATGGGACTTAACATCTAAGGTCATCAGTCCTCTAGAACTTAGAACTACTTAAACCTAACCTAACCTAAGGACATCACACACATCCAAGCCCGAGGCAGGATTCGAACCTGCGATCGTAGCGGTCGCGCGGTTCCAGAATGAAGCGCCTAGAACCGCTCGGTCACACCGACCGGCTATGCTGTATGATTCGTTTGTGAGAAACAAGTTTGTTCCATCACACTGCACATCCGTATTTTGCTGAAAAGAATGTAGCAATATTATGCACACAGATTTTATTATTCTATCCATGGTTGTAAGTTTCAGCAACTGTAGTACATATTTTTCAGAATAAAATTCGCTCGTCAGTTACTAATATATTTATATTATCTATTACCGGTTTCGACAAATTAATCAGTCACCAGAAGCCTGCAAACTTTGGGATATTTTAAATGTTCAGACTTAGGCTGTACATTTACGAAAAGTGTGAGAATTAGATTACAGAAACTTACTTAATATTGGTTTAATGGATGTCAGTACCTTCTTCATAGCTGCATAGTACCATGATATGTAGAGAAATGTACACATTGTATGTGATTATTGTAAACGCAGATTGACAATATACAGTACCTGAAAGGTATTTGAAACAATATGACCAAAATATATTTAAAAATTATATATAATACATTTGAAAGAAACATGACTCATAGTTGTCATTTATAAAAGGAATGGGCTAATGTACACATTTTATAAGAGGTGATATGCATTCAGAATAATGTCGGTTTTCTTCATGCAAGTCGATCATTCAAAAATCTTTTGAAATTAAGGAATGTTTACAACTTCAAATTGTTCTGATAGGTCATTTTGTAGCGTTGGTCAACAATACTCGAAATTCCCATGTTGAGCAAGGGTGGAGAAGGATGAGCGTGTTACTCTACTTTGAAATGTTCTGCAAATGTTGACTTACATGAATTCTCGTCATCTTTATTAAGCAAGTGCACACGAATGCGACTCCTGTATAAAAACTCGCACATACATTGTGTTTTATGTGCTGCACGTTTGAGAAATTTGTCTGTTGCTAGTGCCTCATTAGGTACAAAGAGCAACCTGACGGCAAATTTGATGGTAAAGGGCACATAATACTACATTTTTAGATAAATTAGTTATACGATGTGAAATGTCACCTAGAAGTGGGATTGTAGTGTATTTTTCAATAATAAGGCCATTTTTATTCAGTGAAGAGGAATTTATATTCTTGTTACATTGCTATACAGCGTGTTACAAAAAGATACGGCCAAACTTTCAGGAAACATTCCTCACACACAAATAATGTGCACATGTGTCCGGAAACGCTTAATTTCCATGTTCGACCTCATTTTAGTTTCGTCAGTATGTACTGTACTTCCTCGATTCACCGCCATGATTTCATACGGGATACTCTACCTGTGCTGCTAGAACATGTGCCTTTACAAGTACGACACAACATGTGGTTCATGCACGATGGAGCTCCTGCACATTTCAGTCGAAGTGTTCGTACGCTTCTCAACAACAGATGCGGTGACCGATGGACTGGTAGAGGCAGACCAATTCCATGGCCTCCACGCTCGCCTGACCTCAACCCTCTTGACTTTCATTTATGGGGGCATTTGAAAGCTCTTGTCTACGCAACCCCGGTACCAAATGTAGAGACTCTTCGTGCTCGTATTGTGGACGGCTGTGATACAATACGCCATTCTCCAGGGCTGCATCAGCGCATGAGGGATTCCATGCGACGGAGGGTGGATGCATGTATCCTCGCTAACGGAGGACATTTTGAACATTTCCTGTAACAAAGTGTTTGAAGTCACGCTGGTACGTTCTGTTGCTGTGTGTTTCCATTCCACGGTTAACGTGATTTGAAGAGAAATAATAAAATGAGCTCTAACATGGAAAGTAAGCGTTTCCGGACACATGTCAACATAACATATTTTCTTTCTTTGTGTGTGAGGAATGTTTCCTGCAAGTATGGCCATACCTTTTTGTAACACCCTCTATAATTTTTGCACAAAGTTTGCTTCATATCCATGTTCGACCGTTTTATATTTTATGTTGTTATTGAGTTCAATAATTACATACAATATGGACATTTCGGGAGATACCATTGCATTACGCATCGATGATGAAGATACTGACATCTGCTAAGCCAATACTACTACTTATACCTCGCATCGTAGGTCTGAAGATTTATAAGTATCCCTAATTTTGTAGGCTTCTGAAAATACCGAATCAATTTGTAGAAAGCGTTAAGGCATAGTAAAAATATATTTACAACTGATGACTGAATTTTGTTATCAAAACCACGCGGAGTGGCTGCCTGGTTTAGAGACACCATGTCACGGATTACGCGGCCCCTCCCACAGGAGGTTCGAGTCCTCCCTCGGGCATGGGCGTGTGTGTTGTTCTTAGCATAAGTTAGTTTAAGTACTGTGTAAGTCTAGGGATCGGTGATCTCAGCGGTTTTGTCCCTTAGGAATTCACTCATTTGAACATTTTTTGTTATGAAAAAAAAACTTTACTGAATGTACACTACTGGTCATTAAAATTGCTACACCACAAACATGACGTTCTACAGACATGAAATTTAACCGACAGGAAGAAGATGCTGTGATATGCGAATGATCAGCTTTTCAGAGCGTTCACACAAGGTTGGCGTCGGTGGTGACACCTGCGACGTGCTGACATGAGGAAAGCTTCCAACCGATTTCTTATACACAAACAGCAGTTAGCATTGCCTGGTGAAACGTTAATGTGGTGCCTCGTGTAAGGAGGATAAATGCGTACCATCACGTTTCCGACTTTGATAAAGGTCCGATTGTAGCCTATCGCGATTGCGGTTTTTCGTATAGTGACATTGCCGCTCGCGTTGGTCGAGATCTAATGACCGTTAGCAGAATATGGAATCGGTGGGTTCAGGAGAGTAATACGGAACGCCGTGCTGGATCCCAATGGCCTCGTATCACTATCAGTCAAGATGACAGGCAACTTATCCACACGGCTGAAACGGATCGTGCAACCACGTCTCGATCCCGGAGTCAACAGATAGGGGACGTTTTCAAAACAACAACCATCTGCACGAACAGTTCGAAGAACGTTTGCAGCAGCATGGACTATCAGCTCGGAGACCATAGCTGTGGTTACCCTTGACACTGAATCACATACAGGAGCCCCTGCGATGGTGTATTCAAGGACGAACCTGGGTGCACGAATGGCAGAACGTTATTTTTTGGGATGAATCCAGGTTCTGTTTACATTATCATGATTGTCGCATCCGTGTTTGGCGACATCGCGGTGAACGCACATTGGAAGCGTGTATTCGTCATCGCCATACTGGCGTATCACCCCGCGTGATGGTATGGGGTGCCAGGCATCTTATCTGCATGGCTGTAACGTATCGTGCAGCCACGTGCCGGCCGGAGTGGCCTTGTGGTTATAGGTGCTACAGTCTGGAGCCGCGAGACCACTACGGTCGCAGGTTCGAATCCTGTCTAGGGGATGGATGTGTGTGATGTCCTTAGGTTAGTTAGGTTTAAGTAGTTCTAAGTTCTAGGGGACTGATGACCACAGCAGTTAAGTCCGATAGTGCTCAGAATCATTTGAACCATTTTGTGCAGCCATGTCTTGATCCCTGTGTCAACACATGGGAACGTTTGAAAGACAACAACCATGTGCACGAACAGTTCGACGACATTTGCAGCAGCATGGACTACCAGCTCAGAGACCATGGCTGCGGTTATGCTTCACGCTGCGTCGCAGACAGGAGCGTCTACGATGGTGTACTCAACAACCAACCTGGGTGCACGTCATTTTTTCGGATGAATCCACGTTCTGTTTACAGCATCATGATGGTCGCATCCGTGTTTGCCGACGACATCGCGGAGAACGCACATTTGAAGCGTGAATCCGTCATCGGCATACTGGCGTATCACCCAGCGTGATGGTTACACGTCTCGGTCACCTCTTGTTCGCATTGACGGCCGTTTGAACAGTGATCTTTACATTTCAGATGTGTTACGACCCGTGGCTCTACCCTTCATTCGATCCCTGCGAAACCTTACATTTCAGCAGGATAATGCACGGCCGCATGTTGCAAGTCCTGTATGGGCCTTTCTGGATACAGAAAGTTCGACGGCTGCCCTGACCAGCACATTCTCCAGATCTCTCACCAATTGAAAACGTCTGGTCAATGGTGGCCGAGCAACTGGCTCTTCACAATACGCCAGTCACTACTCTTGATGAACTGTGGTATCGTGTTGAAGCTGCATGGGCAGCTGTACCTGTACACGCCATCCAAGCTCTGTTTGACTCCATGCCAAGGCGTATCAAGGCCGTTATTACGGCCAGAGTTGGTTGTTCTGGGTACTGATTTCTCAGGATCTATGCACCCAAACTGCGTGAAAATCTAATCACATATCAGTTCTTGTATAATATATTTGTCCAATGAATACCCGTTTAACATCTGCATTTCTTCTTGGTGTAGCAATTTTTATGGGAAGTAGTGTATTACGATACTACAGTTAGTATTGGAGATACTTCCATTAGTATTTTCGGTGTCGTGGTACCATTGGCAGGCATGAGCACCCATACGATGGCTTGTAATGGGAGGGGGGGCGGAATACCAGGAGGGGCATGAAGTACTTTAATATTTTGGAAGACGAAAGGCAGGTTGTAATTAGCCATAGAAAAATTTCAGTTCCGACCCTGCATAATGCAGACTATTAATACATTTTCTTGAAACCAAAGCAACTCGTGAGGGGGGAAGTGCTGTCCCCGGGTATGGGAGCCCTTGTGGGCAGGCATGATCGGAGAACAGGTAGCCAGCGTTCTTCCTTAGAATGGCGTGGCGTTGAACAGTCGGGGCGCTGGTTACGGGGGAGGCAGGCAGCGTGGCGTGAGGCAGAGATGCGGCATAAGTCAGCGCGGCGGCCGTACGTCGTGCCGCCTGTCACGGAGGCCCTTGCGCTCATTACAGCGGCCGTGATGTAGGCACGCCGGTGACACCGCCACTGCCACAAACGAGCGAGCGCGCTGCTTTACGGCGGCATGCAAATGAGCGGACAGTCGGCCGCGGGCCTGCGTCCCATCCATTATCGCCACTCCACACCGGCCCGCCTGCGCCGCTTGGCGCGGGCTGCCATTGTTAGGAGCGTGTAAAGCGCCGCGGACTAATCGCCGTGACATTGTTGGGGCAGCTATTCACGCTAATGGTAAACACCCGGGGCGACATCTCTACAAACCATCCCGGGTAACTTCCCCCGGACAAATTGTCTCCAAAGGACATTCCTTTCTTTTTTACCGCCAAAGGCGTATCCCCTGGAAATAGGGATAGGTGCGGGAGAGAGAAACGCGCACTAAACCTGCGGTGATACTCTATCTGATCAAATGTATCTGGACAACTACCAGCGCACATTATTACGGGGCGTGTCCATCGTTCGCCTTTGAACTCTGCTGGGGCACTTTTAATTAGGTACCTGAATCTCGGCAGAAGAATGGCAACCCAAGACACTGGTGCTGGAGGAAGGGGTCTTAAGCGAAGTCGACTTTCTAACTCATCCCAAAGGTGTTCCACTGGGCTAAGGTAAGGACTCGGGCAGGCCAGTATCTTTCAGTAATGTTATTGTCGACAAGCCGGGAGAGCAGTGTGCTGACCACATGCCCTTCCGTATCCGCATCCGGTGACGGTTCGGGGCTGAAGATGACACGGCGGCCGGTCGGTACAATTGGGCCTCCAAGTCTTTTTCGGTTGTTGTTTGTTTTTGTTTGCTTTTATTGCCGACAAACCATTGCCTCCCACATACTGCTTTGCGACAGGGCCACTGTCATGCTGACACCAAATTATTGTCTCCGAACTGTTCTTCTACAATATTCAGTCCGCATATTCTTCCGTATTTAGCGTTTCCTCAAGCACAAAAAGAGGACCACACTGTAACTACGAGGAAAAGTCCCCATGACGTAACACCACCTCCTCCGTACTTCACTGCTGGCACTACAGGTGATGGCACCTAACGTTCTCCACGAATCGGATTGAACCAGGGTATGGCATGGTTCACCAAACCAAATCACTCATCTCCAGTCATCCCCTGTCCAGTGGTGTCGCTCTTTACCCCGTCGCATTTTGTGGTTCATGAGGAGATACTGGAGCCCTGTACCACATTGTTTGTTTAGGACGAGACTTTGCAGGTTGGTAGTGTACATCAAGGACGTCCACTCAAAGAACCCTTAAATCACACTATCCAGAAAATTCCGAGAAAAAGGGCTCCAAAGTTTTAAGCGTAGCTCATAAGCACCTCATCCTCATGTACGCTACGTGATCGAAAGTATCTGGACACCTAGCTGAAAATGAATTACAAGTTCGTGGCGTCCTCCATCGGTAATGCTGGAATTCAATATTGTGTTGGCCCACCCTTAGCCTTGATGACAGCTTCCACTCTCGCAGGCATACGTTCAGTCAGGTACTGGAAGGTTTCTTGGGAAATGGCAGCCCATTGTTCATGGAGTGATGCACTGACGAGAGGTATCGATGTCGGTCGGTGAGGCCTGGCACGAAGTCGGCGTTCCAAAACATCCCAAAGGTGTTCTATAGGATTCAGGTCAGGACTCGGTGCAGGTCAGTCCATTACACAGATGTTATTGTCGTGTAACCATTCCACCACAGGCTGTGCATTATGAACAGGTGCTCGATCCTGTTGAAAGATGCAATCGCCATCCCCGAATTGCTCTTAAACAGTGGAAAGCAATCATCAGCATCATCATCATCATCATCATCATCAGTGCTCTGCCGCAAGGCAGGTGTTCACATGATAGTTCTCCAGGCTGTCCGGTCTTCTGCCATCCTCTTCAGGTCTGCATTTCCTCTTCCCTTTATGTCGTCTACCATCTTGTATCTCCTTCTTCCTCTCAGTCTTCACCCACAAACCAATCCTTCCAAAGCATCTGCTAGCAAGCAGTCCCTTCTCAATGAATGTCCCAACCAGTTCTTTTTCCTTTCTCTCACAACCTTCAACAGACATCTCTCACCAACCTGTTCCAATACTCTTTCATTACTCACCCTTTCCAACCAGCTTATTCTAGTCATTCTCCTCCGCATCCACATCTCAAATGCTTCTAATCTTTTTTCATCCTCTCGTCTCAGCGTCCATGTTTCTGCCTCATATAGTACTACACTCCAGACAAAACATTTGCCAAGCCTTTTCCTTAGACCTTTATCTAATTTGCCACATAAGAGTCTCCTTTTTCTTTTGAATGCCTCCTTCGCTATGGCAATTCGAGTTTTCACCTCCTGGTGACGTCTCAAGTCTTCAGTTATTGTGCTTCCAAGATATTTAAATGCACTTACTTGGCTAATGGTAGATTGTCCTATTTTAATATTGGACAGCGGGCCGCTGTGGCCGAGCGGTTCTAGGCGCTTCAGTCTGAACCGTGCGACCGCTGCAGTCGCAGGTTCGAATCCTACTTCGGACATGGATGTGTGTGAAGTCCTTAGGTTAGTTAGTTAGGTTTAAGTAGTTTTAAGTTCTAGGGGACTGATGACCTCAGATGTTAAGTCCCATGGTTCAAATGGCTCTGAGCACTATGGGACTTAACATCTATGGTCATCAGTCCCCTAGAACTTAGAACTACTTAAACCTAACTAACCTAAGGACATCACACAACATCCAGCCATCACGAGGCAGAGAAAATATCTGACTCCGCAGGGAATCGAACCCGGGAACCCGGGCGTGGGAAGCGAGAACTCTACCGCACGACCACGAGATAAAAGTCCCATTGTGGTCAGAGCCATTTGAACCATAATAATGGACGGCCTGCGTCTTGTACTAATGAGCATACTCTTTGTTTTTGCTGTGTTTATTAGCATCTTTTATTCTACACAAGCTTCATTTAGATCTTTCAGCATGTTAGTCACTGTCTGCTCACTTTCTGCCACTAATACCATGTCATCAGCAAATCTTATACATTCTTTTGTCTTTCCACCAATAAATATTCCTCTTTTCCCAGCTAAGCCCATCTAAGCAAGAAGGTACTTAAAACAGCAATGTAGGCCTGTGCTGTGATAGAGCTACGCAAAACGACAAGAGGTGCAAGCCCCCACCATGGGAAACACTACCACAATATAACACCACCGCCACCTTATTTTACTGTTGGCAATAAACTCGCTGGCAGATGACGTTCACCGGGTATTCGCCATACCCACACCCTGCCAATCGGATCGCCACACTGTGCACTGTGATTCGTCACTCCACAAAACGTTTTTTCGCTATTCAGTCGTCCAATGTTTACGCTCCTTACACCAAGTGACGCGTCACTTGGCATTTAACGGCGTGATGTGTGGCTTATGAGCAGCCTCTCGACCATGAAATCCAAGTTTCTCACCTCCCGCTTAAGTGTCGTAGTACTTGCAGTGGATCCTGATGCAGTTTGGAATTCCTGTGTGACAGTCTGGATAGATGTCTGCGTATTACACATTACGACGCTCTTCAATTGTAGGTAGTTTCTGTCAGTCAACAGACGAGGTCGGCCTGTACTCTTTTGTGCTGTACATGTCCCTTCACATTTCCACTTCACTATCACATCGAAAACAGTGGACCTAGGGATGTTTAGGAATTTGGAAATCTCGCATACAGACGCATGACACAAGTGTCACCCAATCACCTGACCCCGTTCGAAGTCCGTGATTTTCGCGGAATGCTCACTCACCATGTCTAATGACTACTGAGGTCGCTGATATGGAGTACATGGCAGTAGGTGGCAGCGCGATCCACCTAATATAAAAAACGTATGTTTTGGGGTGTTTGTATACTTTTGATCACATAGTGTACGTCAGAACTAGCATCGCACAATACAGGTGAAATAAAACTGTCAGCAGCGTCCTAGAAAGTTGTAGTACGGCAAAGCCGGGTGCGTTCCTACCTGCCGGCTCGGTGTTATTTTCTTTTCTTAATTGTTTTAAAAATCATAACAACTTTTAAATAAAGATTCTGACTGAATGATTGTCAATTAAGTAATAAATAATTTTATTTTGTTTATGAATTGGCTGTCACAGGCTACGTAAAATGTGAGTTACACATGTCAATACATTCTCTTTAAACAATTTGATAATTTCAAATGCAATTTTAATGGAGGAAAATTAAAGCATCAATTACTGTCATAATTGGACGATATTGGAAGCTATGGAATCGTTATAAATATTCGTTGTAAATTCAAGGAATCAGCGACTTAGTGGAAGGCAGAGTACAGCTGTTGCCGTATTGTATATACAAATAGGCAGACGGTCAGGAAGTGTCAGGGCCTGCATGTAACTAATCGAGCAATGGGCCTTACCTGCTGCAGTGCCACTTCATTCGTGAAGATGGGAGCGTTTTCTAATGTGAAATGTTATCGGAATTTTCACAATATCGTGAATTAAGAATGTCTGTCAATGACGACTTCGGTAAAGTATGAGAAGCTGCAGATACATTATACAGTGAAGCGTAGAAGGTAACGTTAAAAGATGCGATTGTTTATTACGGATGCTCCCTTGGTGCAAATAATTTGGTTGCATCAGAATCTTCAAAGATGAGGAAATTTACAGACGTACTATGGACATGTTGGCTGCAAAATACTTGTGACTGTTGGTGAACTTGCCCACGAAAATGAAAACTGTGTAGGTAAGTCTTTCGAAAAGTACGAAGATCACAGCTCATCCGGTAAGTATGAACCAGAAGAAAAGAAGGCAAAAGAAGCAGACTGTCTTTCTTTGATCACAAAATTAACGTTGTTAATATCACGAAGACTCATCCCACGTGGAAACAACAAATATTTAAAAAAAAAAGGGATGCAACCGGTTAAGAAAGAAGGAATATTTATCCCAGTGGGAAGAAGGAGTAAAAAATGAGGGAATCAATTTCATAAATAAGCAGCAATAAGTTCCTTGACGTATGATCGTTTCATTGAAACCTGAGAGGATTATCAGCAAGTGACTGCACGGAATTTACAACTGTGGCTTTAGCATCAGCAACAGCTGACAGATTTTGAATTTAACCTTCTGACAGCTGGTTTTATAGATTCCAAAATAAGCACGGAATTCGTCAGCGAAAAATGCCAAAATTTGTTTCAAGAAAAGAAACAGCGACGATCGAAGAAACCTTGGCTGCTGCAGAGACTTTTCGAAACCAGAAGTTAAAACTGATACCGGATTTCAACAAAGTTTTTGTTATCAACACTGACCAGACAGATATTAACGGCAGTGTATTTAAAAATTCATTTTGCTATTTTTACTATTCCCTGACAAAATCCTTAAATTTCGGTAAATTTTTTCTTTCCAGGACGTCAATACCAGTCGGTGCACAGCAGGACGATGGCTATCGAAGTAACCAAACTATTTTGACAAAAGACACGACACGAATAAAGTGACGCATAAATATACTGCTCGATATGCTCTTATCTGTCTTGAAATATTCTACCTCAAGTGTTTTTTGTTTACGAGAGTCAACTGGTAACTTTGGTCCGCGTGTTAAAAAAACATTAAAAGAATAGGAGCAGAATTTTAAAAAGCTTGTAATAACGTCTTCCAATTCCGGGAAGCGAACGACAGAACTATATACTGACTTTCTCAACCAATTTTTGAAGTCTTACGTGAGTCAAGAGCTGCTTCTGTTAATGATTGATTCTTGGAGTAAACGAGCAAAGCCTGAACTCTTTCAGTATGATGAAGAATCACCAACATGTACAATTAAAGTGATTACTCCGAAAGGTACTACCCTGTTCAGCTGTGTGGAGTTTATTTTTATAGAGAAGTAAAAACCCTGATAAAGCTTTTCTTACTGCAAATAATAGAGAAGTAAATTCTCGTAAATAGTGTACAAAAATACAATCAATAGTCTATCGACAGCTGTCATCGCTAGTTTTTAAGAAAATCATCCGATGTACCTGTTATGCTATCAGGCTTCCTGATGAAAGAGAAGTTCTCAGGAATCTCAACGAAGTATGTTTTTCAATAGATTTTTTTAAAGAAACGTTGTTTCTGTAAACAATCGTCCTTCATAATTTGTGCAAGATGCCAAAATACTTTTTGTTTTCAATCTCTTTACTACAGATATTCTGGTGCTTGCACATGAAATACAAAATTGACAAATGAACATTATATTGTAAAAAATGTTATATGATTGAAAATAGACCCAGAATTTTGTCACAGTGGTAATTAATTTAACTCCATTAAAATCAATTTGAAATTATTCAATCTTTTAAGAAGAAAATATTGATTAGTGGAATTCACATTTTAAGTGGCTATGACTGCCTTTGCATTAAAAAAACAAAATTATTTATGATTTTATTGATAATACTTTTGGCTATTAACTAACAGTCTTTTATAATTTTTTAAACAATTAAAAAATAAAACCGTAGCAGCTGGCAGGTAGGAACGAACCCAGATAAGCCGCATGACAGACTTTTAGAACATTACTGATTGAGCTACTTTACTTATCTGCTGCTTGCTTCTTTTGACCTGTACATGAGGTGTGTATGAGCTACTTTTAAAACTTTAGAGCACTTATTTAGGAATTTTCTGGACAGTGCGCTGTATGACTTCTGTGAGTGGATACCCTTGAGGTATGCTGCTAACTTGTGAAGACTCATCCCGAACTGAATTTCCGAGATCAGACGGTCCCCTTGTCAGTCAGAGTAATTCCTTGTGCAGATTTCATGTAGCGTTCAGAATAACCCACCGCAACACTCAGCGGTCCTCTTGGTTTATTTGTGGCTGTTACTTCACGTTTCCACTTCACGACCACATGATCAATAGTCATCTAGGGCAGCTTTAATTGGATTGACATGTCCCTAATGGGTATGTTACTCAGGTGATATCCAGCGACTATTCCATGTTCGAAGTCACTGAGCTCCTGGCTGACCTTTCAGTTGTTACTGCCTCTCTACTGATAACGCAGTACGCTTCCCCTCCTTTTATACCGGCTGGTCCTCCTCTCATGGCATCTAATGGTCGGTTTAACGTTACGTAGACGAGTCCCAATATTTTTGATGCGATCGTGTACAACAGTGGCGGCATAGGAGTATAAACTAACGAACATGCACCGGTGGCCAGTTGCTGCTATCTGCTACAGCATCTTGTAAACTTACACTGGTGGCTATGGTATGCCGTACACCAGTTCGAAAATATCAAAATTTATGAAGATGTTTATCACGTAACACTTATTAAACTACAAAACTTTCATTCCATTTGGAACTGATGTTCGTCCTCGATACCAGTAGAAGGTGCAGCCTCCGTGGGCAGTCAAAAATTCTTGTATGTGTTACAGCATGCAAGGAGACAAACTCCGAAGACCATCTTAAGAAATTTCTTGCCCTGCCACAAAGGCATGCGATGTCAGCTGATGAAGACTGCTAGGTGGATGCTGATATGAAAGTATACGACTTCTCACCACATCAAGGGGCTGGGTAGGCACGTCAGAGGTCCACTCATTCCTATTGATGATTTTTTTTATGGGACCAAACAGTTACTTCAAAAACTGAATATCCTAAAATAATAGCTGCTGAGGAAACTGTTCTTTTCTACTCCACGAGACAGTTGTGGTGGTGATTTTGGAGCAGGTCTGACGTCCAAGGCGACAGGGAGTAGGATGGCTGCCTTTCACATGTTATAGTAGCATAGTGGTACAGTAAGGGAAGGGGGTGGCTTGTGGCTGCTCTGGTCTGAAACTGTACAGCGGGGCTTCGATGCTCATCCCCTGCACCAGCTAAACAACAGGGGAACTTAGCTTCTTATGATTACCACATAACCTTAAAAAAGGCAGTGCGAAGTTTCACAGTATCTTACTGGAATATGCCATTTGGTACCCTGTTCATCAGTGTAATGACCATTCTTGCCACATACAGCTGCTTAATCGGTCTCCTTCAACTATCACCAGATAAGCCCTGCTGCCGCCATGATTTCTGGAGCTGGAGACGTACAGGCGAATCGCTGCTTCCTGTGACCTATCACTGAGTCTTCTACGGATACGTATCAACGCCTGAAGTAAAAGAACAAGTGAAATGTAGTATGAAGAACGAAAAACCCATTCCAAGACGATGAAATGATGTTCTAAGAAAGGAGAATATGAAGCGAGGAAGAGCTGAAATCTGCATAGCGGGCCGTAATGAAAATAGTAAATAAACTCGTTTATCAGTTTTGGATGACAAGCAGTAACCTTGACTACCTTTTCAGTCTGTTGCATTCATCCAGATATACAGCACTCGTTATCGCAGGAGTGTGTTTAGCATCTCTTCTTTTTTCTTTTCCCCGAGTCCTGGAAGCGAGCGCTTTTTAATGGACGCAGTTGTCTGGGTGGTTCTGAGCGTGTCAAGCACTTTATGTTCAAAATGCCACGGGGTACATACTGTGTGTAAGAACCTTGAGGTAACGAATGCTGTATGTAGTTAGACGATATGAAGGCCAAAGTAACTTCATTGAAGCCGGTGGACTATTTTGCAATCAAGACAGAAAGTTTTGTTAAATTATGATTGTGCTGTCAACTGTGATAATGAAACTAGGGGTGATTGAAGAAAAATAAAAGGCTACTGACGATCCTGAAAACGACTTGATTAGGGATGCCACATGTAAGGCGCGTATTTGAGAAGATTTAAGCTTCGTGATTACAAAAAGCGGTCACCCAGGATGCAATATGGTATCAGTAGAGGTTGGCAGTTAACGCTTATCAGTTAACACTTATTCACATACGGATATCTCTGTATTAATGAGCCTGCTTGCGTCAGGCGGATAAATAAAGGATCTGAATCTGTCTCAATCTGATTAGGGCACTCACAGAACTGACGTCGATTTTACGAGCAACGGAAACTTTCAGTATCACACGAGATGGAGAATACGAGATGACGGATGGAGACATTTAATATGAATAGCAGGATGGGGTGAAGTTCGGATCTATGCGGTTTATTAATAAAAGATAGCGGGTCAATGGTCACAGATAATAGATATTTCTTCTCTAAACACATAGCATGGCCGTAAATCTTTACAAGAAAACGTTAGGAAAACTGGCTTCACCCAGTGAAACGCGGACAAAAATGAAAATTATATATTTACATGGTTCCCTAAAATAACTGATAATCCATTTCAACGACATGGGGATCCTACCACAGACGTAGTTTGTTCTATATTTGTGGTGGATAGGGAGCGCGCCACGGGACAATGTAAACGGAAAAAATAACTGGAAACTCACGAAATTTACCATATTAGAATTCAGAGCTCATTCTGCTTAGGATATACGGGGGTTTATTTATTACATTCAAACGGACTAGGGTAAACGCCGGACGAATACAATGATAGAGTGTAACTGCCTTTAAAAATCTGTTGGGAGAAATACTTAAGTGTATCGTTCATTAATTATTAACTTTTAGAATACGTTGAATGAAAGTGTAGCTTCTTTAAATAACTACTGTTGAATAAATGCGCGACTGAAGATTTTGTGCAACTGATTTTACTTACTAACGTTGTTTCAGGTATCTCTTCTTTGTAATACATTGAAATAAATGCTTGAACTGAGAATGCATACATTACTGGCGTTGTTGTGTAGCGCGTTGTAACTGCAAGTGGTGTACTTACTCTGTGTTATTGTTAGCAAAACTTTGTATGAACTGGTTAAGCAATGCAACTCCCAGTACCAATAAAGAAATGCAGTCACTGCAAAATACGTTCAGCCCACTAGACACTGAATCCTCTGTCCTGTTAAAAACTTTGGTCCCTGTGCACACAACAAATAAATAAATAAAACTGTCTTACCTCTAAAGCAACAACGGAGGATCGTTTTATATTCTGGTCTCTCATGAAGAAGAATAAAATATACTAGCTACAGGCTCAGCGGTGTGCAATGCTGCCTGTAATACTTCGAAATATACATGAAATTTTTTTGGCTGATAAATGAAAAAATTGAAGAAATATTCAATGTCTGCGAGAAACATACGACCAGGACAGGCAGGCGGTACTGATTTGTGTGAATTACTAACACAGAGTTCTTCAATAGTGAAACTGTATTCAAAGTTAAGTTTGCTTTCGAAAACATCTGACATTTGGAATTACATTACTCAGAAAAATTACTTCCTTTTTACTCATTGAATCACAACAATGAGATTTATACAGCAGGTATGATTTAACCTCATCAAAAAAGCATAAACACAGATCATCAAATTAGATATAGCTGTGTTAACAAATCTTAGAAATGCTACAAAGAGGAAACATCTAACTAACCTCTACATCGTATCTGTTTAGGTAAATTCTGTAGATATTCAACAATTGCAAATTACCAGCCAACTCAGTTACACTAACGCGCTAGCAAAACGAAAGTCATAAATATGTAACACATTTACCTTGCTTGCGAGAAGACTTCTGCTCCCACATTCATTCCTCGAACAAAACATCTACTCGTAATTCCCACATTATCATCTATCACTTGGTGACTTCACACAACACACCACAAAAACTGCCTACTCCATCCTCTTTCGCTACCCAATGCTTTGCACTAAGCGCTCTCTTACTCCAACACTAAGTCTCAGACCAGAAGCAGTATCTTTGGCTCAGGGGTCGTGCTCATCAGCGATGCACTTTATAAAGCGTGTCAGAGACATACATCGTTTCTAATACAGTAGTTTCAGTTTAGTTTACAAGAGAATTATTATCGTATTCGGGTGCCACATACAAGTTGAAACCTGGTAGCCAAGGAAGGCAGGATTCGGTTACGATTGTGGATGGGACCGTAATCAGTTACTATTGGTTCCTTTTTGCAATTACACACATTTCTTTAAAACGGTAATTCCAGACTCAGCAATAAATAAAGATATCACACGTTATTAATGAAAGAATAGACAACTGTGTCATTAATAGTGCTTTCAGTGCGTTACAATTTACCAAATAAGCATAAAATACAGACACCGCAAATAATGTTTTAAAAGCAAGACATTGTGATCCCAATTAGAATTTTAAGGCAAGTAACCACAGTCATGGCTGAAGGCCTTTAACGCCAAGAAGGGCAATTATAAAAAAAATTATCAAAACACTTTAAAACAGCAATGCAATAGCAAAGGTTAATTAAAAAAAAAAACAGGCAACTGATCACCAAAAGGGGTGAGACAAAATGATGGTAAACTTGGCACCTCAACCATTTAAACCTGCTGTAAAGCCAAGAATAGCAATTATATAAAAAAAATTAGAAACATACAATAAAACAGCAAATACAATAATAAAACACAAGTGCCAATCACAGAATCGACCTCTGTCACGAGCGATGAGAAAGGCAGCCAAGAGTTGTATTCACTTCACAAGATGGTAACTCAGACTAGTGGCAGTCTAACAAATGACTAATGATAATCTTGCTGAGGCTACCGGGCGTGCAATAAACCAAATGCAAGGATGTAAATATACGCCAAAGCCGAGACCTGCGGTCTGAATTCCATCCACAGAATACTGTGCTTAGAGCGCCCACAACAAGAAAGAAATCTCTACCACCAGAGGAGCAGAATCGCCAACAAACCTAAAATCAAGAAAGCTGTCAAAACTACACACCTCACTGGACAGCAGTAGCAAGGCGAGGAAATGCACTCTGCTGTTACATACACTAACCGCCAGGGCAGGTAACTGGGGCGTTAGCGGCCACGAGGCAGGAAAAATACCGCTGGTTGAACTCAACAAACTGAATGCAATAAACAGTAATTAGAAGTCCAGGAAAGCTAATCATATCTGCCTTTCCCAAGCACTCCACTCGCTGCTCTTCGCGTCGGAAATGCTACGAGCAGCAACATGAACCCAAGTCGCTGGAGAATCGCAAGATCTCACAATGGTGGAGGTTTCTCTGCTTGAAACCAAATGCACTCAACTTAAAGCTTGCAGGATGCGGTTTTCGACGAGGTCTTGCACCCTCGTAACCACAAGCCTTCGATCCAGCAGTCCATGCGCGCCGCCAGCAGTCCCAGCGTGTTCCCGCACTGTGCGGTCCTGGCTCCTCCTGAGTCCCCAACCGAACTCCAAACTGTCACGACCCAGAAGAACCACGACGTCGCTCCAAAGATAGGGCCACAGTTACTACATATCGATAACCGCCGTTGCTGCCACTAGCACACAGGCAACGCCTGCGAAACCAAGTAGCGCCAGTCAACACGAGAAAAAGACAAATAACCACAGCCGTGTCAACTAAACGATACGGTCTGGTTCCAACAGGACAGAAACCTATGAACAGCACCAACGGCAGCCGCAGCACGTCTCACAAGTGTACCACAGTAGACTCTTTTCAAGGGCAAAAAATTACGACCATTGTCCACTGTGGTGTTGGATGTCGTCTGATACCGTTACGAGCACGTGACGCGGTAACACAAGTATGTATGAGGAGCAGGCACAGACGGGGGTTCATCCTAGCGAAGATAAGGGCTGCAAATGGGGCAATCCATTGAGATAAGCTACTTTGACCGAGGGCAGAGTATTACTAAGCAGCGTCTGTGAACGAGTATGAAAACGGCGACGATGGTCCGATGTTCACGTGCTACTATCGTGAGCATCCTTCGAAAAAGGTAGGACAGTGAAACTTCCCCTAGGCGCTAAACGACTGGACACCCACGAATTTTCACAGAAAGTGGATTTCGGAGGCCTGTGTGCTCTCTATAGTAGAACAGATTCAGTCGTATCTATGCCGAAAGAGCACAACTGCTTCTGAGTACACCATTCATCGTACATTGTTAAATATGGAGCTCCACAGCAGACCACTCCTACATGTTCACATGTTTAGTCCACGACATTGTCAATTACGATTGCAGTGGGCACGGCACCATCAGCATTCGACGGTCGATCAATGGAAACGTGTCGACTCTTCCGGAGAATTGCGTTTTTTCTACACTAGGTCGATGGCCGTCTCCAAAACGCCGTCATCGAAGCGGTCGGACTGGTTCCGGCGGAGGTTCGAGTCCTCCCTCGGGCATGGGTGTGTGTATTTGTCCTTAGGATAGTTTAGGTTAAGTAGTGTGTAAGCTTAGGGACTGATGACCTTAGCAGTTAAGTCCCATAAGATTTCACACACATTTGAACATTTTTTAAGTAAACGGAGGTTCGAAACGATCAGCGCGCCACGGACACAGACTTGTGGGAACGGTATTGTGCTACGGGAGACATTCTTCTGCGCTTGCATGGCACCTGCGGTAGTAATAGAAGACACGCAGACAGCTGTGAACCTCTTGCATTCCTTCATGCTTGATGTCTTCCCCGACGGCGATATCATCTGTCAGAAGAATAGTTGTCCGTGCCTCGAAGCCAAAGCCGTGCTACACTGGTTTGAAGAGCATTGTAGTGAACTCACATTAGTGTTTCGGCGACCAGATTCACCTATGGAACCGTCTGGGTCGCTATCGGGCGCCATCACCGCGTACGCAAATCAGTGGCACGTTACGTGAATTACATCAGCAGTGCGTAGTCATCTAATGCCATACACCTCCACATAGCTACCAGCGAACCGTCGGATCCCTGATACACGGAGTCAGTGACATATTTTGTTCCAAAGAGGGACACACATGCTATTAAACAGGTGGTTATAACTTTTTGGCTCATCTGTGTACTTCCCTATCGTTGGTCAGATACCGACCTGGTGAAAAACATCTTAATTCTATAAATGCAAGACGAGAAAAAAAATTCGTTACCCATGTCGGTACTTACACAGTTCGTAATCTTATGTACGACAATATGAACCATAATGTGATTTGTTGGATGTAAAATGAAGGAAACGTGGCAGCAAATCATTAACTTTCTTAATGTTGCGTGTTGTCTGTGATATATTTACAGTTACACTTGAGAGGCACTATCTAAATATTTTAATCAAATTTCTCCTGTCATTCAATCAGTAATGTGACGGTGCATGTTTGCTTCTCTTATTCAAATGGTTCAAATGGCTCTGAGAACTATGGGACTTAACAGCTGAGGTCATCAGTCCCCTAGAACTACTTAAACCTAACTAACATAAGGACACCACACACATCCATGCCCTAGGCAGGATTCGAATCTGCGGTCGTAGCGGTCGTGCGGTTCCAGACTAAAGCGCCTTGAACCGCTCGGCCACACCTGCCGGCTTCTCTTATTCGTCGTACGATACATCAAGATCGTGCCATGTGTTCAAACGAAAACTGACTTGATTGACACAATGAAAATACATAGCGTCAAAGCGATTTGCTAGAGAATAAAAAGATTTCGGCTTTCTGTTTGCATCGGTATAAAAGGTGAGTCCGCTAACTCAGACCATGTCAGATATATCCAGAAAGAATAAATATAACGAGGTGCGGTTTTCACGAAGCTATAGATGATAATATGACCAATTTCCTGACGTTCGCAATTAACTTTATCGTTTATAGCTACCGAATTGCGACACCGACTTCCTTCTAGTTACCCGTGGCAGTTGAAAGTACTTTGTAAGAGACCTTCAACGACGTAATATATGTGAGACATAGACAAATAATGACAAGACAACAGCGCCGCAAACCATTGTTTCGTCATCTGGAGAGGAGGCTCCACAAAAGTCTGCCAAATTTATGCAAACTCTTAACTCAGGTTTACCTGTGCGCTTGTAGCACGTCAGTCCATGTCCTGCAGCTGTAGTAGTCGAATAACTTAACCGTAAAAGTGTTAAGACATTCTGAATGTATAAGACGATCGATAAGACAGTTGAGTAAGTGAATACCGTGTATGGTGAATGTCGCCAAAGTGTTAGAGCATCATGTGGTTGTGCGCTCAAGAGTAGCCAGATTCAGCCACGTACTCACAATCAGGTCTTTACAAACATTATAATAAAAATATCTACATCTACATGGATACTCTGCAAATCACATTCAAGTGCCTGGCAGAGGGTTCATCGAACCATCTTAAAAATTCTCTGTTATTCCAGTCTCTTATCGCGCGCGGAAAGAATGAACACCTACATCTTTCCGTATGAGCTCTGATTTCCCTTATTTTGTCGTGGTCATCGTTCCTCCCTATGTAGGTCGGTGTCAACAAAATATTTTCGCATTCGGAGGAGTAAGTGGGTGATTGGAATTTAGTGAGAAGGTTCCGTCGCAACGATAAACGCCTTTCTTTTAATAGTTTCCAGCCCAAATCCGGTATCATTTCTGTGACACTCTCCCCCATATTTCGCGATAATACAAAACGCGCTGCCTTTCTTTGAACTTTTTCGATGTACTCTGTCAGTCCTATCTGGTAAGGATCCCACACCGCGCAGCAGTGTTCTAAAAGAGGACGGACAAACGTAGTGTAGGCAGTCTCTTTAGTAGGTCTGTTACATTTTCTAAGTGTCCTGCCATCAAAACGCAGTCTTTGGTTAGCCTCCCCCACAACATTTTCTATGTGTTCCTTCCAATATAAGTTGTTCGGAATTGAAATACCTAGGTATTTAGTTGAATTTATTAGATTAGATTTATCGTGTAACCGAAGTTTAACGAGTTCCTTTTAGCACTCATGTGGATGACCGCACACTTTTCGATATTTAGGTTCAACTGCCACTTTTCTCACCATTCAGATATCTTTTCTAAGTCGTTTTTCAGTTTGCTTTTATCTTCTGATGACTTTATTAGTCGCTAAACGACAGCGTCATCTGTAAACAACCGAAGTTGGCTGTTCATATTGTCTCCAAAATCGTTTATATAGACAAGGAACAGCAAAGGGCCTTTAACACTATCTTGGGGAACGCCACAAATCATTTCTCTTTTACTCTAGTACGAACTGTGACCTCTCTGAGAGAAAATCAGAAATCCAGTCACATAACTGAGACGATATTCCATAAGCACGCAATTTCACTACGAGCCGCTTGTGTGGTACAGTGTCGAAAGCCTTCCCGAAATCCAGAAATACGGAATCGATCTGAAATCCCTTGTCAATTGCACTCAACACTTCATGTGAATAAAGAGCTAGTTGTGTTTCACAGGAACGATGTTTTCTAAACCCATGATGACTGTGTGTCAATAGACGGTTTTCTTCGAGGTCATTCATAATGTTCGAACACAATATATGTTCTAAAATCCTGCTACACATCGACGTTAACGAAATGGGTCTGTAATTTAGTGGATTACTCCTACTACTTTTCTGGAATATTGGTGTGACCTGTTCAACTTTCCAGTCTTTGGGTACGGATCTTTCGTCGAGCGAACTTGACTGAATTCACTCAGCCACAACTTCCTGTGTTCCATAGAATGTTAATCTTTCCCTAGTCAAAATACTGGCTACTGTACACTCACTGTGGTTTAGAGCAACGCGCACAATTTCTGCCCACAGAATTCCTGCAGGAATAATTAACAACCACTTTATTGTCTGTCGCCACGATACGTGAAGCGTATCATACTCACTTCGCAGAAAGAAAAGATCTCAACGCTCTCACTTACTCCACACACTTGTCTACTGTGAGACAAGAGAGAGAGAGAGACAGGAATTTAAGGTCTCAAAATGCTTTTATATAATGGGGATCTCCCCACCGTGTCATATCTGTTACCAAGTATGGCTTTACCCAATCACCGTCTCGCTATAGGTGAATAAACCTTTTAATTTTTTTCTTGCCAGGTCGCAGCCTAGCCCTGTTAAATGACGTGTAGCCCCTTCCCTCTGTCACGACCTTATTTACATTAACAGGAATAATGTATTGTACTGGCCTTATCCCTTTCTGTGCTGAAGCTCGCCATTCTCTTGCTATATGGAAGTTAGCTGCTCGGTTCGTCTCCAAAATGTGTTTGACTTTAACTTGTTTCTTCTTGCCAGTCCATATATTGGTAGATATTATTTTGTTAGTTATCGATACATGAGATTAACTGCAATTGCCTTTTGTTGATATAATTATTATTCTGTGAGAATCTCATACTGTATCATCCTGTCATTACGGATCAAGCTCATGTGAAGTCTGTAAAATCCGGACACCTTACACTTGTCGTCCCTTCTGGATTAATTTTTTGCTGCGGGGATCAATGGTTGAGGCATTGATCATTGCAGTGTACATTTATAATTTCAAATTATTTAATCGTTGTCCAGGTACTTGCTTATCTTATGCTAGATGATGTAGTTTTAACATTAAATTTTTAATTGAAATGTATTGCTTTACAAGGCATTTACTATTTAGATGATTATTATGTGGTTTTACAGTCCTTTATAGATAGTTATTTGAATAATTTTACAACATTTTTCTCTAGTGCTTGTGGTTAACTTCTATGAAAATGGTTCATCCACCCTTAAGATTCTTTGTTTACAATAATGTAGGGCATTCCTCAGTTCTCAAACATTCATGATATTGATGATTTGGAAGTTAAGGAAGCTTTCATTTCTCTTATATCTTTTATCAACACTTAAATACTACATCACTATTGAAATTTGTCTTCTTAAACAGACCTTTAGGTACTTAATTGGCCATTATATTTTTAAAATAGTTAATATTTTTGCATATTTCCATAATATGAACACAAACTTTATATTCATTGACATTATTTACCATTAAAAACATATGTTTCCAAAATATCTACAATACACAAATTCTTATTAACATATATTTAGATTGAATGGACATTTACAAATTGCAGATGATATACGAAAAAATGGTACCTTTATGAATGTACTTTTAACAATTTACAAATCGAATTACAGAAAACAAATGAAACACATAAAGTACAAACTCCCAGTGGCAGCACTGGTGATCCACCCCTGACAGGTGACCAGAGCGCCCTCTGCAGATCGAAGCCACTCTCAGAACTGTTCTACAAATTCGGGCTCGCTTCCCCTCAGCACAAACGCATTACTGTTTCTGCTCTGGACCTGCTTGCTTCATCTCTTTTTTACACCCATCTCCAGATTCGGGGATTACAAGAACAAATGTATTTTTGCAGGGATTGCCATAATATTATACCATTTTCGCGGTACTTCTCGACATCAAGCATATGACTGCATCCTACCGATCGCTCGCACAACGTAATTCCCAAGATATAGACTGGAAATTATTTCTCTATAAACCTGAAACTTTAGCTAGGTTGAGCGTGCTCTAGACCACTGAGTAACTAGAAACATGTCCTGTCTGCGAAGACAGGACAAAACAAATAGAGGAAACTGATATTTCGACTCACGAATACTGATGTCTGTGTTGTAACAGATTCCAAATCATTACTATAACTTACAAAGTAAACTAAAGTGTTTCTCGTGTCTAGAGAACCAGCAAACGTGTTTTGCACCTGCTAGATGCACACACAACAATCGATGGTCCCTCATCTAAATAAAGGCGCGAAATGTACAGAAGCAGTCAACCGAACAATCTACAAGGGAGGGAATAACGTCCAGCGCAAACACACCCCCATTTTCAATCTTATCAAATTTCCGCGCGATCACGAAAGTTGCCCAACACATACTAAGTATTAGTTCGCTATCCTGCCGTCTAGAGGACGACACAGTTAACTCAGCTACATTCCTGCATTCCAATAGACCTTTGCATTCGGACGGCTCCTGCCGTTAGCTAGAAACGTGAATAACTCTCACCACAGGCCACACATAGACAGAATCATCTTAGAAAACCGGTCACATATATGTTTTATCATTGTGCTTACAATTAAATGTTACGATTGCGGTTTCAGTCGAATGACATTTGACAATGAGCAAAGTATCAGAAATACATCCTGCGGACGGCTGTGGCTCTGGAAATAGCAATATCTCTACCATTCTTATGACTTGACACACTCTCCCCTCTGCTTTCACAGTATTCCACACTCATCTCCTTTGCACGTGTTGGAACACAAACACATACTTAAGAAGCCTGATGCTCAAGGTGGATCTATCACGCATCCCCTACCACTACTAAGTATAATACTTCGTCAATAATTGATTGCCCCCTACTTATACCTCCCGAGGAGATCACGAATGTAAAATTAGAGGGATTAGAGCGCGCACGGAGGCTTTCAGACAGTCGTTCTTCCCGCGAACCATACGCGACTGGAACAGGAAAGGGAGGTAATGACAGTGGCACGTAAAGCGCCCTCCACCACGCACCGTTGGGTGACTTGCGGAGTATAAATGTAGATGTAGATAATAATACTGAGCGAAAATCAGCGATGTGTGGACATGCCTCATAAGGTTTTCTTGTGAGTTATACCACTGTGTCTTAGAATGAGAGTCCTAATCATCTCATATGTTAAAAAACACGATCGCAACAACTACTGTATGCTACTGTTCAAATGGCTCTGAGCACTATGGGTCTTAACATCTGAGGTCATCAGTCCCCTAGAACTTAGAACTACTTAAACCTAACTAACCTAAGGACATCACACACGTCCATGCCAGAGGCAGGATTCGAACCTGCGACGGTAGCGGTCACGTGGTTCCAGACTGAAGAGCCTAGAACCGCACGGCCACACCGGCCGGCTATGTGTTACTGTCAGAAGTGGTCTTGGTTCTACAGGTGCACACAAGTATCCCTGTTAAAAGCTATACTTGCTTTATAAATCGAGGCATGACATTATTGAATGAGGTGGTTTTTTTGTCCAGACAAATACCGAGGCGACGATCACTGGAGTGTATAGTATCATACCAGCAGCCCAGTTACACGTAGCCCACGATTAAACCTCATGATAAAATCGTTGAATTTTGAAAGTGATTCGGCTAAAGAATGTGGTATGAAATCGCTGTCTGCAACTCCCTCACACCGCTAGATATTTCTTTACCATTTTTAACGTATTCTGTCTCGATACACTGTCAGAGGTTGTGGGATACGCCCAATGAGTTATAGGCGATGACTGATTGTGAAGGATCACAAACAGTAGTAGATGGATTGCTGACTGAGGTCGTATGAAATGTACATTAGCTTTTCATATCTCTAGTTTTACGCTATCCGCTAGACATGATGTCTATGATTAGGAATCAGGTCTTTCCATTCAAGCACATACCTGCGTTGGATCCCACTGACAAGTCCTTTAATGATTACAACCATTACTCAATCACATTTCTAGCACTCTCATATCTCAAAACTAGTCACCTTTCTCGAACCTGTCTGCTACAGTAAAATTCCAACATGGTTTTAGTCAGCCCCCACGCATCTTGCAACTGATCCCATTTCTACAGCTTAGCGCATGCGATCGTACCAATTTAAGTGGGAACTGAGCAGAAGTCGGAGAAAGCCATATCCACCACCTTCTGCAACCCTTGTAGAAACAGAACGACCTGAGTTAGTGCAACAGGAGCGTGTTTTGACCATTCGGTGGAAATGCACCCATTGTGGTGCGTCTCCAAACCAGATACAGGTACTACAGTCCAAAGCAGATCCGCGTGCATTCACATCTATCAGCCCAACATGCTATCATCGTTATTCTGTACCATCCAACAGAGAAAAATTACGAACTATAAAAGCTCCGTTAACTTCTTCCGATGTCACTTCAGAACTGTTCCAGAAAGTCGACAGGCAGTAGACAGCTCCATTCGCACCATCAACAGAACAGGCTATGCTGACGGTGTACTACGCCTTCCACGTCGCTGGCAACGGGTTCTGCACACCGCTGGTGACTACAGTGAAGGACAGTAACAGGTGCAAACGTGTAACTCTTTTGTATCGGTTGTGAATAAATGGTTGCCACTATTAAATTCCAACCCTCGTAATTTCAGTATCCATTTTCATTTATTAGGTTCATTTCACACGTGGTCAGTTTGAAATGAACGAGAGGGATAGTGTTACGAAACTGTATTTTATGCGTGCCGTAGCTCTCACTCTGAAGAACCTAAGAAATTATTTAAATATATCAGATAATGTTACTGTTCCCAAACAAATCGTTAAAGACAATAATTTGGCATTTCCAACCGTTTCCATTGAGCCTATTGTGAAGTTGTATGATTTCGACAAAGAGGAAAATTGAACAAGGAAAAAAGTTAAAGATGCTTCTGCTGTAGCGATTTTAAATAGTAGTCTTTCAGCAGCAGTTAGGTATGTAGTGAACAAGTACTTTGAAGTTCAGCTGCATCAAGCATATATTTCGTAGATACAATTTTCTTGTGGTTTAAGTTAATGACATGGAGGAATGGAAAAACTGCACTGTGTATAGCTGTTGTAGGATACATGATGATGCTGTGTGGCTCTTCATGGAGGTTATTACGCCGCCTGAAAATTTGAAAACTGAGAAAAGAAATACCTGAAAAAAAAGCAGTATTTCCGACAACAACCACAGCAATTAACCATCACAATTATCTTCCGAATGAAAAAAATTTCCCATGTGTTTTATTGTTCAGACTTTCATACCCTGTTTTGGAAAACCTTTTCAGCACGGTCCAATCAAATCATTCATTTCCAGATTCTATCAATTTTAAGACAATTCTAAGACTTATTGCTGTATCATAGTACTTCCATCCCAATCGCCTTGCATTGCAATTTTCACATCTCTTCTTTGCGGAAAACAAAAATTTGCATTGGTTGTGATGGACGAAGAGTCCACAAGCGCATTAACTTTCGGATGGTTTCCACTATCAGCCTGAACAAAATTCCTTTCCATTGTTACTTAAGAGTTTTTAATACATTGTCCATCACTAAGCAACTAGTGTTTACAGAAAAAGTACGGAAAAACACTTGTAACTTCGGCCAACACACCTACCACACACATTGCTTCGACTTTCTCCTAGTCTGCAACAGCTTCAGCGAATAACATAGCTTTTTCGATGACGTAGCCAAATCTTGAAATTTATTTATTTTTAAGCTTCAGTTTCATAAAAATAACAGTTATTTTGTGAGAATATTGACCGAAAATATTATTTTTGTGTTATAATCATTCAGAATAACAATAGTTCGTACATATTATTTTTAACATAATAAAACAGCTTTTACACTGGGCAATGCGATGCTGCGTGTTTCTGGAACTTCCAGTGTGTAATGCTAACAGATTATGCTCGTAAAAAGCAAACCGTCATAAGAGCACACTAACGAAATTTCCTGAGGCTCTTTAGACGAATCGACACGGGTGGGGGGAGCTTTAGCTCCACGACAGCGGCCCACCTAATTTTGCACAGCACACTGTCGCAGTACCATTTTTCGAGGTAGAATTTTTCACATCCCGCCATACGACATGGCACATAGTGACTTACTCCTGTTTCCTCGAATGATGAAACCATTTCGAGAAAGGCATTTCCAGACAGACGACGAGTTGATTTTCGACGTAAAACTTTTACTGAACAGCCATAACGCCGACTTCTACTAGGAAGGTCTCCACCGACTCATCCGACGTTGACAAAAAGTGTTGCATTTAAGGGTGGATATGAAGCACACCCATGCACAAGACGGTTATTCCGTCAATAGTTAAATAACGAAGTTAACTTTTCGAATAACGGATTAACTTTGAAGTTAATTTTAAAAAAACATCAACGAGCTACTTAGCTTTCATTGACTTTCTTTCAGTCCGTTAATCGGTAATTAGGTACCTACTGTTTATGGCAAAAATGACGCCACGCCAGCGGTGATGTAGGTTTGTGGCTAAGTTGGGGTGCGCAAGATTGGTATGAACAGTGAATGCGAGCAAGGTTAACAAGCTGTTAGCTGTTTATCATTTTATGTTTGCTGATTTCGTTGTCTATTTGCTGATTTCGCATCTAACTCTACAACTGACGAAAATCTGTGGCCCCATGTAAGAATAGCACATGAATCGTGATATGTATAGGTTCAATAAATTGTGAAGGCAAGGTCCCGTCAAGGAAAGCGAAAAACAAAACTCAGTCTTGGGCATTCAGATGTCTACGGCGGAGCCATCAGCAGCAATACGGTTAAAAGGATACGACAGAAAAGCATTGGAGAGTGTTTTGGGATTCCAGCGATTGGCAGCTGGTGCGAACCAATGAACACTTTTTGTTACAAACATGCTTGCTTTACATCGCGTCTAATTGAATCGTGCTCATCCCAACTTGGCCACAAACCTACATCACCTCTGGCGTGGCGTCATTTTTGCCATAAACAGTAGGTAACTAATTCGAGCACCTGTTACAAACTTTAAACGGCAGCAAAAGTTCAGTTTCGAAGAGAACATTGGGCAGACGGATCGTTAACGAGCTATTCGATGAAGGAAACATCTTATTTTGTAATTAAATACTTTTTCATTGAAATTCGAACTAATCTACCAACGAGTATTTTACGAGTACGAGTCGTTATTTTAAAAAAATTGGTTTTGACAATAGAGATAGTCTTATCGTTTATCTTATATGAGTGGCGGTTCAGTCTTTCTTATGCAAGGCTTTTAAAACCTGACGTACAGACAGATATACAGAACATTATAACCACCTACCTAATAGCCTGTATGGCGGCCGGTGTGGCCGTGCGGTTCCAGTCGCTTCAGTCCGGAACCGCGTGACCGCTACGGCCGCAGGTTCGAATCCTGCTTCGGGCATGGATGTGTGTGATGTCCTTAGGTTAGTTAGGTTTAAGTAGTTCTAAGTTATAGGGGACTGATGGCCTTAGGTGTTAAGTCCCATAGTGCTCAGAGCCATTTTTTTAATAGCCGGTATGTCTACCTTTGGCACGGGTAAAGGCAGCGACGAGTCGTAGCATGGAAGCAACGAGACCTTGGTAGGTCGCTGGAGGGAGTTGGCACGACAACTCTACACACAGGTCACATAATTCCCTTAAATTCCGGGGAGGCGGGCCATGAGCCCTGACGTCAAGTTCAGTCAGAACCCAGATGTGTTCGACCGGTTTCAGACCTGGCGAGATGGAGGGCCAGCACAATTGGAACTCGCCACTGGATTCGTCGAACCACTCCATCACACTCCTGGACATGTGACGTAGCGCATAATCTTGTTGAAAAGTGCCAGTGCCGTCGAGAAACATGATGGTCATGAAGGGGTGCACGTGGTCTAAAACCAGTTTACGATACTCCTCGGTCGTCATGATATCTTGAAAGAGCTCCACTCGGCCCATGGATGTCCACGTAAATGTTCCCCAGAGCATAATGGAGCCGCCACCAGCTCGTCTCTGTCACGCAGTACAGGTGTCAAGGAACTGTTCCCCTGGAAGACGACGGATTTGCGCCCTCTAATGGGCATCATGACCAAAGTATCGGGATTCATCAGACCATGCAACCCTCTGCCACTGCGCCAAAGTCCAGTGCCGATGGTCACGTGCCCATTTCAGTCGTAGTTGCCGATTTCGTGGTGTTAACTTTGCCACACGCGTGGGTCGTCGGCTGCGGGGGCCCATCGTTAGGAGCGTTGTATTCAGACGCACTTGTACTCCGCCCAGAATCAACATCTGATGTTATTTATGCCACGGTTCGCGCCTGCCCTATTTTACCAGTCTGCCCAGCCTACGACGTCCGACATTAGTAATGAGAGGTGGCCGCCCAACCCAACGACGTCTGGATAGTTCATCTTGGTGTTGAAGACATTCACCACATCACCCCTAGTGCAGTTTCCGAAATGCTCGTGCCGAGCCTCCGGGCCATCACAATCTACCCTCGGTCAAACTGAGATAGAGAGCACGCCTTCCCCATTCTACTTACGGACATCACGCTCACTCGAACTACATGCGCCGTACGTGTCTGATTCGCAGTCACTCCTCGCCAAGTGACGCGCTACAGCCTGGACGGATTCATATCAATAGTAGGTCGGTGGTCACAATGTTCTGACTGATTAGAGTTAAGTTGAACAATATAGATGTTATGATTATTAGGTGATTGGGTTGAAGGCGAAAATTAAATAATTTTAGGTCCTGTTGCGATAATTGCGCGGATTACAAAGTGTAATATTTGATTTATCCCTGCGTCGCGAGTACTTTGGAGCTCCATCATCACGAGGTAGTGTAATGAATCTGAAATTATTTCATTTCACTTGGCAAAGTCGAGTGGCTGTCAACTACGGCTGACTGCTGGTCAGCTCACAAGAAAAGGTATTTGAGCATGGCTGTTCTGTGCTTTGATCCTGACACAAGAGCTAGAATTTGTGCAGTGTTGGCACGCATAGGATAAAAATTTAACGTTGATAACTAAATAATTATGAAACTAAATCATTAAATGCTTAAATTGCTTTTTATTTATCTTCAATGTCTACATAAACTTCCACAGCCAAAAAATGTTTATGTAAGCAACAGTAACACGTTTGATTCATTTGTTCCTTTCACTACATTTATAACATAAAATTTACTGTGACAAGTTAACGATTATCTGTAACTTTCGATGAATCTCCTGTAAACTAAACCAGTAGCGTTTAATGAAGTTAACTTTTTAAGTTACGGATTAACGATGAGCGAAGTTAAGCTCTTGATTAGCACTGCCCCGCTGTTATATGAAGGAAAGGCTATCATCATCACCATGTTTCATTGTTCCAGCTTGATTTTTCGAAATGCCGCAAGAGCACTCGATACGTTCGCAGAGTTATTCCGATAATCTCGTTGGTATCGATCGAGAGGATCGACACAGGACTCAAGCTGTTCTCCCGCCGAAACGTACGACATCCCCTCCCCCTCCTTCCGGCCCCCACGTGTGACGTCGACAGGTGCGTCGCAGAGGCCAGCGCCACAATGTCCGCCAGAAATTCAATTAACACCTTTCATAGGCGCGCTGACGCCTTCCATTATGCCCGGCGATACGCATTTCATCACGCACGTTGTGCTCGCCACTGAGTTGTTCACGAGCGCGAATTAACATTTTAATAGTGCCGTAATTGGGACGCCACACCGCGCTTTCGGAACATAGATAAACAAATGTTATCGAAGCTAACGGCAGATAACGCAGCTGGAAATTGCTTCGAGTAACAGGAGTCATAAATAAGGCGTGCTATCTATGCATACACAATACTGTATCTGCGTTCGAATAGGCCGTTTGGGAACACCGGTCCCTTCGAAGTAATTCCGCCTAGAGAATACTGGAGAACAAAACAAACACAGGAACACTGACTCGGTAATTCTCTCACACTCACATGTCCCAGAGGTGGAGCTGTCCTGTACATACAATGAAAAAAATTATCTTTCTCAAGGGGAGACTTTATAGTTATCTTTGTCGCTCAAGTACGGAATGGCTGGATCTTCCAACTTGCTGAATTCGCCGAACTTCCGGGATACACGGAACTACTTTTCCGGTTTTGAAAAAATTAGTCTCAAAGACCATGTCGTAGGATCCGTTTATGGCCAGGTTAAATTGTTAGAACTTTCGAAAGTAAAGAAGCTTTATGTATACATATCAAAATATAAAAATTCTGGTCACTTTTTCGCCATCAGATTCCTAGGAAAGTATACACTGTTCGACCAAAAAGTGTAGCACCTACACGAAGAGGTGGAAATTAAATGAAACTTCATGATATAAAACGATACATGATGTTATTTCAGTGATTATTAAATGGAGTCGCAAAGCGAGGCTATTTTTTAGTGTGACTTTGCACTCTTTTTAGCTTTGATGCACGCACTTCTTCGGCTATGGAAATGGTCATAAAGCCGTTGTATCCTCATTTGGGGCGAGCAGGCTCACAGTTGTAGGAACAGGTCCTTGATATACCAGCACTGGGACAGAGCTGTTGTCCCATCTGGCCCCACACATGTTTTATCGGAAACAGATCTGGGGTATCCGGCTGGAAACGGCAATACTTCAAAATCACGCAAGCAGTTCACTGAGACACGTACCACGAATGGACGAGCATTTTCCTGTTGAAAAATGACATCACAATAAGGTCGCATGAAAGGTAACACAGGAGGACGCTGAAATCTGTGTTCACAAGTATGCCTGCCCTCTCTTTCTCGAGCATGGGGCCGATGCTGCACGATTTGACTAATTGCTAATATGTTGTTTGTTGTTGTGGTCTTCAGTCCTGAGACTGATTTGATGCAGCTCTCCATGCTACTCTATCCTGTGCAAGCTTCTTCATCTCCCAGTACTTACTGCAACCTGCATCCTTCTGAATCTGCTTAGTGTATTCATCTCGTGGTCTCCCTGTACGATTTTTACCCTCCACGCTGCCCTCTAATGCTAAATTTGTGATCCCTTGATGCCTCGGAACATGTCCTACCAACCGATCCCTTCTTCTTGTCAAGTTGTGCCACAAACTCCTCTTCTCCCCAATTCTATTCAATACCTCCTCATTAGTTATATGATCTACCCACCTAATCTTCAGCATTCTTCTGTAGTACCACATTTCGAAAGGTTCTATTCTCTTCTTGTCCGAACTATTTATTGTCCATGTTTCACTTCCATACATGGCTACACTCCATACAAATACTTTCAGAAACGACTTCCTGACTTGCTAATAAAAAATGGCTCTGAGCACTATGGGATTTAACATCTGAGGTCATCAGCCCCCTAGAACTTAAAACTACTTAAACCTAACTAAACTAAGGACATCACACACATCCATGCCCGAGACTTGCTAACATAGAGGCCCATAATGAGTACCAATCCCAACGCTTTCAGGTGCTGATAACACTGTCTCACACGGCTACGCAGCATTCCGCATGCTTAACATTGGTCACTCAACATTTGTCGCTGTACACGTCCCATATGTAGCCTACCAGTCATGGTAACAACAGTGAAAACTATTGACACTAACAGACTTTGGTGACCACCTACCTGTCACAGATAGCTACTCATTTACATACAAGCCAATGGTGTGCACATATACCAAATTACATTGACTTCCGGTGCGTCATCTGAGTGCTTCGTTTTTTTTGCCAGACAGTCTAATGTACTTCATGAGAGCCAAAACAGAACAAACACAGAAACGTAAATTCTGCTCCAAGGAAGAGCATGTATCGTCTAAGTTTATAGGCGCTTAAGCTGATCATTAGTTTCCCCTGTCCACAATAAAATTTATCTAATTTCTTTGTTTAAAATTTTGAACCTGGCTCGACGCAGCAGCTGTAGAATCGAACATCCTTTAAGTTTAAACAGCAATGAAGAAATCGATGTTTTCATTCTCTTCTTCAAGAGCAAAAAACGTAACAAGAAATGGGATATTAAAAAGTTATCTGAATGGAGATCTCCTATCACTAGACAACTCTATAAAGTAACGAATGGCTCCATAGTCAAGTTTTTTTTAAAGAATGGAAATCACCTGTACAAATAAAACGGTCTTAGTTAATAAAATTCTTCTGGGTTTGAGGCCGCATTGTCAACTATAAAATTCTGATGTTTCGGCGACTGTTGCAAGACTCCTTCCCGTCCCCAAACCGAGAAGAATTTTATTGACTGTGACAACGGCCGCGGAAGCCTACGTCTACAAAACGGTCTTATTTTCGAGTGCACTAAAATCTAACAATTCAACTTCGGGCGTAATGACCTTTCATTCTATTTATTCTAGAATGGAAGTGAACTGACCTAAACACTTTGACACGGCTTTGTTTAGACTGAAAACTGACTAATGTGCAGAAATTCGTCTAAATCAGTGGATCTAAGGATGTGACCAAGCCTTTTAAGCGGACTGTCAATTATTTATCGTTTTGGATTCCAGTAGTATAATGTCGTATTGCTCAACGCCCTCCACATGAACCATGGACCTCGCCATTGGTGGGGAGGCTTGCGTACCTCAGCGATACAGATAGCCGTACCGTAGGTGAAACTACAATGGAGGGGTGTCCGTTGAGAGGCCAGACAAACATGTGGTTCCTGAAGAGGGGAAGCAGCCTTTTCAGTAATTGCAGGGGCAACAGCCTGGATGATTGACTGATCTGGCCTTGTAACAGAAAACTGGCGTTCTACGGATCGGAGCGTAGAATCTCAGATCCCTTAATCGGGTAGGTAGGTTAAAAAAATTAAAAAGGAAAAGGGATAGGTTAAAGTTAGATATAGTGGGAATTAGTGAATTTCGGTGGCAGGAAGAACGAGACTTCCGGTCAGGTGAATACGGGATTATAAGAACAAAATCAAATATTGGTAACGCAGCAGTTGCTTTAATAATGAATAAAAAATATAGGAACGCGGATAAGCTACTACGAATAGCATAGTGATCGCATTATCGCATCCAAGATAAACACGAAGCCCACGCCTATTACAGTAGTACGAGTTTATACACCAACCAGTTCCGTAGTTGATGGAAAGATTGAAAAAATGTATGATGCGATAAAAGAAATTATTCAGATAGTTAAGAGAGACGAGAATTTAATTGTCGTGGGGGACTGGAATTCTACAGTAGGAAAAGAAAGAAAAGAAAAAGTAGTAGGTGAATATGGACTCGGGATAAGGAATGGAGGAGGAACCAGCCTGGTGGAATTTTGCACACAGCACAAGTTAACCATAGCTAACATTTGGTTTAAAAAATCATGAAAGAATGATGTATACCTAGAAAAGACCTGGAGACACTGGAATGTTTCAGATATATTATACAATGGTAAGACAGAGATTTAGGAACCAGGTTTTAAATTGTAAGTCGTTTCCGAGAGCAGATGTGGACATTGAAGTCAATTTATTGGTTATGAACTGTAGATTAAAACTGAAGAAACTGCAAAAAAGTAGAAATTTAAGAAGGAGGGACCTGGATAAACTGAAGGCGCCAGAGTTATAGAGAGTTTCAGAGACAGCATTAGGGAACGACTGACAACAACAGGGGAAAGAAATTCAATAGAAGAGGAATGGGTAGCTTTGACAGATGAAATAGTGAAGGCAGCAGAGTATCAAATAGGTAAAAAAGGCGACGGCTACTTTGAATCCTTGGGTAACATAAGAGACATTGAATTTAACTTATGAAAGGAGAAAATATAAAAATTCAATAAATGAAGTAGGCGAAAACGAATACAAAGATCTCAAAAATGAGATCGACAGGAAATGCAAAATGGCTAATTAGGGATGGCTAGAGGACAAACATAGAGATGTAGAAGCACGTATCTCTAGGGGTAAGATAGATAGTGCCTACAGGAAAATTAGATCTTTGGAGAAAAGGGAACCGCCTGTATGGAACTCAAGAGCTCAGATGGAATCAGTTCTAAGCAAAGAAGGGAAACCAGAAAGGTGGAAGGAGTATATAGAGGGTCTACACAAGGGCGATGTACTTGAGAGCAATATTATGGAAATGGAAGAGGACGTAGATGAAATGAGAATACGATACCGCTTGAAGAACTTCACACACCACTGAAAGACCTGAGTCAAAACAAGGCCCCGGGAGTAGACAACATTCCATTACAGCTACTGATATCCTTCGGTGAGTCAGCCATAACAAAACTTTCATTTGATGAGCAAGATGTATGAGAGATGCGAAATACTCTCAGACTACAAGAAGAATATAATAATTCCAATCCCAAAGAAAGCAGGTTTTGACAGATGGGAAAATTACCGAATTATCAGTTTAATAAGTCATGGATGCAAAATACCAACACGAATTCTTTACAGACCATTGGAAAAACTGGTAGAAGCCGGACTCGCTGAATATCAGTTTAGATTCAGCACGAAGGTTACGGAAAGGCGAACCTACGTTTCTAGCATTTGTAGACTTAGAGAAAGCTTTAGACAATGATGACTAGAATATTCTCTTTCAAATTCTGAAGTTGGCAGGGATAAAATACAGGGAGCGATAGGCTGTTTACAATTTGTACAGACACCAAATGGCGGTTACAAGAGTCGAGGGGCACGAAAGGGAAGCAGTGTTTTAGAAGGAAATGAGACAGGTTATTCAATGTGTATATTGAGTAACCAGTATAGGAAACAAAGTAAAAGTTTGGTGTAGAAATTAAAATCTATGGAGAAGAAATAAAAATTTTAAGGTTTTCCGACGACCATGTAATTCGATCAGAGACAGCAACGGACGAGCAGACGAATGCAATGGACAGTGTCTTGAAGATATAAGATGAACATCAACAAAAGGAAAATGAGGATAATGGAATAAAGTCGAATTAAATCTGGAGACGCTGAGGGAATTAGATTACGAAATGAGACTTAAAGTAGTAGCCCGCATCTCGTGGTCGTGCGGTAGCGTTCTCGCTTGCCACGCCCGAGTTCCCGGGTTCGATTCCCGGCAGGTCAGGGATTTTCTCTGCCTCGTGATGGCTGGGTATCGTGTGATGTCCTTAGGTTAGTTAGGTTTAAGTAGTTCTAAGTTCTACGGGACTGATGACCACAGATTTTAAGTCCCATAGTGCTCAGAGCCACATTTTGAAGTAGTAGATGAGTTTTGCTATCTGAGAAGCAATATAACTGATGATGGTCGAAGTAGAGAGGACATAAAATGTAGACTGACAATGGGAAGGAAAGTGAAGAAGAGAGATTTGTTATGAACATCGAGTATAGATTTAAGAGTCAGGAAGTACTTTTTGAAAGTATTTGTATGGAGTGTGGATATGTATGGAACTATAATATGGGCGATAAATAGTTTAGACAAGAAGAAACGTGGTGCTACAAAAGAATGCTGAAGATTAGATGGGTAGATCACGCAATTAATGAGGAGGCGCTGAATAGAATTGGGGAGAAGAGGAATTTGTGGTACAACTTGACTAGAAGAAGGGATCGGTTGGTAGGACACGTTCTGAAGCATCAAGGGATCCCAAATTTAGAAGGGAAAGAATCATGGAGGGTAAAAATTTTAGAGGGAGACCACGAAATGAATTCACTAAGAAGATTCACAAAGATGTAGGTTGCAGTAATTACTCTGAGATGAAGAGGTATCAAACCAGCCTCTGGACTGAAGACTACAACAACAACAACACTATTCAAAGGTCTTGAGCAATTCTTTCCATTGGGTGCCAGTTTGGCGAGTCTCGGGTGCCAATAGCAACCTGTGTTCCCAGCCAGTCACCCATCTTAGTAGTATCCCTGCTCGACGTTACATATCTTCACTGATTGTGCGAGAAATGGTGTATACATAATCACTCGCGAAACTGACCTTCAAAATTTCGCCATCACAGTGGTGGTGGCGGCGAAGTAGTATTTTTCTTCTTTTAATTCGTAGGCCAACTGGGTAATAGGCTGGGAAAACACGGACATTCGTATGCAGCGACGCGTTATTTGTATGTGGCTATTTCTTCAAATAAACCACATTTGATATGGATGTTTAAAAAGAATATCAGGAGTCCAGACTTGGTGTTACAGTTTCCCAAAATAAAAAAATATATAATAACACCATTCCAGTGTGGAGCAAAAGGTAGAAAGGAAACAAGAAAAAAGGAAAAAAAGGCAGAAGATATGCCGAATTGTTTAGTATTCACGAAATATCTCGCTTTCAGCGATAAACTTTGAAATGAATGGCGAAATAGCGATCGAAGATAGTAACAGAGAGCACGGAGAGAAATTAAGGTTAAATGATATGCATGATATAAGCAGAGTTTTACTTTGATCACTGGTACTATTCTAGCGAGTTTATCTGAAAAGAAAGAAGTACACATTAAAAAAAGAAAAGGATTAAGAAGCCTTAAATTGGTTTACGATCAAAAAATTCCAAAGGTTATTAACACTACGTTGCGGTCTGGTCGATAGCTGAGTTTTTGTTTACAAGAGATGTTAAGCTTGGACCAAAAGACAGGGGTCAACTGCAATTTTCTAAATGTTATTAAAAAGAGGCGATAGTAAGTAAATTTTCATGTGAATGCTTGCTTCTCAAAATCAAAATCTGAACTTTTCGCCCGTGATAACAGAAGGTTGCTAGTAACTTTGTAGTGTTACGTATTTGTCTGAGAAGGGTTACAACCAGCGACACCGTATTTTTCTAGCCTGCGTTTTATAGGAAGCCTAGCAATACGCGACATATTTAGCGTTATAGACTGTGAGGTTCATTATATACTCACAGCACAACCGAGGATTTATACTTTGAAAATAGAAGTAATAATATTAAACTAGCAGTGCACAAGATTAGTTTTGCATAGCATTGAAATTTGAGCAGTATTGGTACAGCGCAGATTTTCCTCCCAGGTTTATTAGTTCACAACGAAACTAATTGTTTACTCTGGAAAAACGTAACACCATACACAGGTTATAGAACCTTGGTATTCTGAAAGTGTGTCTTTGTCAGACTGTGTTATGTCATTAGTTTGTTGTTAAGTAAAGTTAATATACTGCATCGGTCACGAGGGTCGGTAATTTTAGTCAGCCACATAGTCAGGACAAATCAAGTTAAAAACTTTGAAGTAAATATCACTGATCGTAGTACTTGGCCACTGACAGTTTCATTCCATATCTGTCGGTGTCGTTCCACGTTTGCCACTTTAATCGGTTTGCAGGCTAAATATTAGCAGGGAAGCTAAGTTTGATTACGGATGAATTCCCGCAATATTTGTGACCATTAAGCCATGTAATGTATATCAAAAAGTAGCTTGAATTAGTGACAACATCAGAAAAAATGAACCTCCACCAGGCTCATCCACCGAGGCGACCAGAGTCATGGGATAACGATATGCACCTATACAGATGGCAGTACTATCGTGAATATACAGATAGCAGTAGTGTCGCGAACGTAAGGTTTAAAAGAGCAGTGCGTTGGCGGAGCTGTCCTTTGTACTCAGGTGATTCATTTGAAAATGATTCCAATGCGGGTAAGACCGCACGAAGGGAATTAACACACAATGAACGCGGTGTGGTAGTTGGACCTAGACGCATGGGATATCCCACTTGGTCAATCGTTAGTGAATGCAATATTCCGAGATCCACAGTGTCAAGAGGATGCCGAGAATACCAAATTTCAGGCATTGCTTCTCACCACGGACAACGCAGCCGCCGATATCCTTCACTAAACGACCGAGGGCAGCGGCGTTTACACAGAGTCGACTGTGTCAACAGACACGCAACACTGCGTGAAATAACCATTAAAATCAATGCGAGAAGTACAAGGAACGTATCCGTAGGGCAGTGCGGCGAATTTTGCGTGAATGGGCTGTGGCAGCAAACGACTGACACGAGTACCTTTAGAGGAGGAGGACATTGGTGTTTAACGTCCCGTCGACAACGTGGTCATTAGAGACGGAGCACAAGCTCGGATTAGGGAAGGATGGGGAAGGAAGTCGGCCGTGCCCTTTCAAAGGAACCATCCCGGCATTTGCCTAGAGTGATCTAGGGAAATCACGGAAAACCTAAATCAGGATGGCCGGACGCACGAGTACCTTTGCTAACAGCACGACATCGTCTGCATCGCCTCTCCTGGGCTCGTGACCATTTCGGTTGGATCAAAGCGACTGAATAACCGCAGTCTGGTCATATGAGTCCTGATTTCAGTTGGTAAGAACTGATGGTAGGATCCAAGTGTGGCTCAGACCCCTCGAAGCCATGGACGTAAGTTATCAGAAGGCACTACGAAAGCTGGAAGTGGCTCCATAATTGAGTGGGCTGTGTTTACATGGAACTGACTGTGTCTTCTGCTCCAACTGAACCGATCATTGACTACTTTGAGACCATTTGCTGCCATTCATGGGCTTCATATACATCTACATGCATACTCCGCAAGCCACCTGACGGTGTGTGGCGAAGGGTACCTTGAGTACCTCTATCGGTTCTCCCTTCTATTCCAGTCTCGTACTGTTCGTGGAAAGAAGGATTGTCGCTTTGCTTCTGTGTGGGATCTAATCTCTCTGAGTTTATCCTCGTGGTCTTTTCGCGAGATATACGTAGGAGGGAGCAATATACTGCTTGACTCTTCGATGAAGGTATGTTGTCGAAACTTTAACAAAAGCCCGTACCGAGCTACTGAGCGTCTCTCCTGCAGAGTCTTCCACTGGAGTTTATCTATCATCTCCGTAACGCTCTCGCGATTACTAAACGATCCTGTAACGAAGCGCGCTGCTCTCCGTTGCATCTCCTCTATCTCTTCTATCAACCCTATCTGGTACGGATCCCACACTGCTAAGCAGTATTCAAGCAGTGGGCGAACAAGCGTACTGTAAGCTACTTCCTTTGTTTTCGGATTGCATTTCCTTAGTATTCTTCCAATGATTCTCAGTCTGGCATCTGCTTTACCGACGATCAACTTTATATGATCATTCCATTTTAAATCACTCCTAATGCGTACTCCCAGATAATTTATGGAATTAACTGCTTCCAGTTGCTGACCTGCTATTTTTTAGCTAAATGATAAGGGATCTATCTTTCTATGTATTCGCAGCACATTACACTTGTCTACATTGAGATTCAATTGCCATTCCCTGCACCATGAGTCAATTCGCTGCAGATCCTCCTGCATTTCAGTACAATTTTTCATTGTTACAACCTGTCGATACACCACAGCATCATCTGCAAAAAGCCTCAGTGAACTTACGATGTCATCCACGAAGTCATTTATGTATATTGTGAATAGCAACGGTCCCATGACACTCACCTGCGGCACACCTGAAATCACTCTTACTTCGGAAGACTTCTCTCCATTGAGAATGACATGCTGCGTTCTGTTATCTAGGAACTCTTCAATCCAGTCACACAATTGGTCTGATAGTCCATATGCTCTTACTTTGTTCATTAAACGACTGTGGGGAACTGTGTCAAACGCCTTGCAGAAGTCAAGAAACACGGTATCTACCTGTGAACCTGTGTCTATGGCCCTTTGAGTATCGTGGACGAATAGCGCGAGCTGGGTTTCACACGACCGTCTTTTTCGAAACCCATGCTGATTCCTACAGAGTAAATTTGTAGTCTCCAGAAAAGCCATTATACTCGAACATAATAGGTGTTCCAAAATTCTACAACTGATCGACGTTAGAGATATAGGTCTATGGTTCTGCACATCTGTTCGACGTCCCTTCTTGAAAACGGGGATGACCTGTGCTCTTTTCCAATCCTTCAGAACGCTACGCTCTTCTAGAGGCCTACGGTACACCGCTGCAAGAAGGGGGGCAAGTTCCTTCGCGTACTCTGTGTAAAATCGAACTGGTATCTCATCAGGTCCAGCGGCCTTTCCTCTTTTGAGCGATTGTAATTGTTTCTCTATCCCTCTGTCGTCTATTTAGATATCTACCGTTTTGTCATCTGTGTGACAATCTAGAGAAGGAACTACAGTGCAGTCTTCCTCTGTGAAACAGGTTTGGAAAAAGACATTTAGTATTTCGGCTTTTAAGTCTGTCATCCTCTGTTTCAGTACCATTTTGGTCACAGAGTGTCTGGACATTTTGATTTGATCCAAATCAGACAATTTTTATGGATGATAATGCGCTATGTCACTGGGCCACAATTGTTCGCGATTGATTTGGAGAACATTCTGGACAATTCGAACGAATGTTGTGGCCACCGAGATCGTCCGATATAAATCCCATCGATCATGTTCAAATTGTTCAAATGTGTGTGAATTCCTAAGGGACCAAACTACTTGGGTCATCGGTCCCTAGACTTACATACTACTTAAGCCAACTTATGCCAAGAACAACACACATACCCACGCCCGAGGGAGGACTCGAACCTCCGGCGGGAGGGGCCGCGCAGTCCGTGACATGACGCCTCAAACCGCACGGCCACTCCGCTCGGCCCATCGATCATATATAGAACATAATTGAGTGGCCAGATCGTGCACAAAGTCCTGACCCGGCAACACTTTCGCAATAATGAACGCCTATAGACACATTGTGGCCCAGTATTTCTGTTGGGGATTTCCATCGACTTGTTGAGTCCACGCCACGTCGACTTGCAGTACGCCACGCAACAGACGGTCAGACACGATACTAGAAGGTGTCCCAGGACTATTGTCAGTGTATTTTAACCACTCTTCACTATACGGAAATTCACACATAGAAATACGAAATTTGCACATATAACGCGGAATATAAATTGAGTTGTTTGGATGAAAGATTCTATCACGTAGGAAAATCGCGTCGATTTGTACATGGCGAGCAAAATAGAGCCGACCTGGAAAATAAAATGCTGTTACGAAATTGACCCTTGCTGTTGAACATGAGAACTTACCAACCAGTTGCAGTCACATGCCTGCGTATGCGCATCTAGCGCATACTCTGCCCCGAGTCACTACATTTGAGTAGGAGGAAAAGATGTGTTTAGTGTGTAGCTGAATGACACACACAATGGTGCCCACTATAAAACATTGCGTGTTCACAGACCACTGTTATGCGGAGCGCAATTTGTGAGAAACCAGTACGAAACTGTTTGCGCAGGAGCTGATGACTGAAAGTGGAAATAAGATCACCAGGAAAGTCTGCGATGCAAAACTTAGTGGCAAAATGGCGCGGAACGGTCTCTGTGGCTAATATAAACCGTAACTATACGAAAATAGTTCGAACACTAGAGAATATTGCTCGAGTAAAGGAAAACCTGGAACGAAATGCTAAGAAATCTCAACCCGTTTATTTGTGCATGTCTTGTATGCTTTCCCAATTCGAATCACTACCAGGGCGGATCTCTGGGAATCTCTTATTTTATAGTTTCATCTGTCCAAAACGTAGTTTATACAGTTTATTACAAGCAATATATCACCCACCGTTTCGTACATTTCCTTCCTGTTAATCTCAGGGTCCAACTTCCTGAGTCATGCAGATTAGACACAACACAAACTGCTTGTGCATCCCCAGATCAGGCCCAGCGGTTACTAATTGCGACTTCTTTGTGGATATAACCTTGCTCTGTCAATCTTTGGTGAATCAGTTATATTTTTTCAAGTGTAGCACAACTCATTTCACCAAAGTTTATAACGAAAAATGAGCAATCTTTTAAGGAAACATAATGTAAAACAGGATATTTATTTCAAATAGTTATTTTTGTTGCTGACAACAGCTATTAAGTGTCAGTTTAATGCCAATACAGAAGTCTTTCACTATAACAGAACACCTTTGGCTGTATAAATATCTTTGGCAATCGTGGTGGAACAATATCTTTGTACTGTGTTACGATTTAACGCAAACAAATAGTGTGAATTTTGAGGTGCGTGTATTTTGTGCTGCGTGTTTGTGAACTTCTGTGTAATGAGGGGGTACAATAGCCGTAAGTAGAAACAGAAAGAACATCAGCATCTAAACTCCAAGATTTATATTTGCTGTCTTTTGATTCGAGTAGTACCACAGAAAGACGAATGCAATAAAAGAGAGGCAGAAAAACACAAATTAGTTACGTAAGCTCACATACCATTTGCAAATAGGAATAATTTCTGAAACAGACGGTGATAGCATGAAAAAATATAACGGATACAGTACTTTATTACTTAAGTCATTATTGATACAGTTACATGCTTTCGGAAAATATCGTTTATGATGGATGAAATTAATCTTTTGTTTACTCTCTGCAATACTGCCACAGTGTAATAAGTCTTGTAACATGACGGACTTTCGTGACCCACGTAAAAATTTATGGTGTTGCCACAATAACCACTCTGTGTGACCCTCAGTTCAGTACTAACATGGAAAAAAGTACTGCGTTGTTTTCAGTGATATTATAGTGTAGAATAAACGTTATGCTATGATGCTGCAAATGATGGTAGAAAATCAATTGTTCATTTAGATATTTCAGAACTAAACCTTAAAATACATGTAACTTACACGTGAACAGTATTATCTGCTCTCGATCAAATATTTGAAACAATTTTGTCATTTTAGCGAGCATTTGCAGTTACTCTCAGCCAAAGCATTCACATACATTAACAATTACCACACCTCAGCATCGTGTAAAAACTGTTTACCAACGCTCAGTGTTCATCAGCGTATAAAATATAGCTGCTGTGGCACATAAAAGTATACACAGACAAAGAAAGACGTATATATGCCAGTAAAACACACACTCAGCATCTGGTTGTAGCTGTTCTCATTTCAGGTACTACCCAACCTGACTTAACACGTCCATCTCTCTTTGAGTTACTTGCAGTTCATATTCTGTGCTCACTAGACTGTGCATTCCATTCATCAGGTTCTGTAAATTTTGCTCATTTTAAAAGGAAGGGTGATTTTACAGTTTAACGTCCTGTCTACACCGCGACCAACAGAGATAGAACACAAGCTAGAGGAGCATTTATGGTAGAAAAAATGGATGAACACTTGTTAGCATCTCATTTATACGGTGAATGAACATCATTACTTCCAATATGACGGACGCTGAGGAACTATGGGCAAAGTTTAAACTGATTGTAAATCGCACTCTGGAGACTTGTGCGCCGAATAAATGGAGTAAGTGCGGAAAGTACTCTCCGTGGTTTAATAATTAAATTCCGAAAATGATAGGGTAACAGATTTTTGTACTCTTGGCTCAAAAAAGAACACGTACAGTGGAGCTGTTCTCCTCACGAAGCTAATCCTCCTGAAATAAGAAATGTTGCAACAATACGCTGGTTCCCCACAGAATAAAGGTCGTTTTTATCTTCAGTGTGTGCCAGTATCTGCGTCGCCGCATGTGGTTATAGTAAATCTGTTTTCTGTCACGTTACTGATACACAGAAGAACAAACTACATTATTGATAGTACAGAAGAGCAAACTCTAGAGACAAGCGAATTGTGATGGATTATTGCCATAGTTGAAGAATACAACACAACAAATTAGAGTGTACCGTGCACTATAACGTGAAATTTTAAACTATTGTTAATAAACATATAAGAACAAGGGTTATGTAGTTTGTATATCAACAAATATTACTGGCCTTTTTCCACAAAGGTCTAATTTACTGCATCTTTCTAAATGTCTGCACATCGGGCTATTCCTCCCCAAACACGGGATGCTATTTCCACTCAGTCAAATTATTAGTTTAACTGATATTTTACTGTGAAATTCTAGCGAACACCTTTTCTTGGTTCCTTTTTAAGTGGCCCGTACATAAAAAAGAAAATAGCCAAACGCTTCGTGGTCTGAGGAAGATACGAAACCAGCAGCTCCTCTGGACACAGTGTCAGCAATGTGCTACTTCACATAGTGTGTGTGGACGTAAAAGGATGAATACCACTCCAAGTTTTGTGTCATGTTATATAGGGCTTACAGTTGAAATGAGAGGCATAGCCCCGATGTACCCTAAGTGGTTTAAGTACTGAAAGGATCCTCCATTGTTTAATGATAAATTTCGGAAATTGCTGTGGAAACAGACTGTAGCACACTCTGTTCAAAAAAGAATGCGCAAATGTTGACAGGCAAAAGTTAGCAGAAATTCGTGCGTCCGTAAGATCATTACGTAAGCATAAAACTTCTATCATACCTTACCGAAACACCTTGCCGGGAACCCTAGAAAATTTTGGTCGTACGTAAAATGCCTAAGCGGGTCGAAGGCTTCTATCCAGTCACTCGTCGACCATATTGCGGTGGCAAACGTAAACAGCAAAAGCAAAGCTGAAGTTTTAAATTTTTCTTTTAAGAAATAGTTCAGATAGGCATCCGTGGCGTAGGGAAACAACTGAAAGAGTTGAAAACAAATATGTGGCCAGGTACAGATGGAGTCTTAATTCGATATTCCAGAACGTTCTCTACGCCATTGGCCTCTTATTTAGCTTGTATTTATTACGAATCTCTCGCCCAGCGAAAAGTCCCAAGCGACCAACAAAAAGCGAAAAGCGTCTCCTGTATATAAGAAAGGTGAAAAAAACGACCAGGGTAATTACAGACCCATATCCGTCACATCGGTTGGCGCAGAATTTTTGAACACGTTCTGAGTTCGAATATAATAAATTTCCTTGAGATGTAAAAACATCTGTCAACAAATCAGCACGTATTTAGAACGTACTGCTTGTGCAAAACTGAGTTTGCCCTTTTCTCATATGATATCCTACAAACCATAGGTTGAGGGAAACAGCCAGATGTCATATTGCTAGATTTCCAGAAAGTGATTGACATTGTGCGCACTGCAGACTGTTGACGAAGGTCGGAGCATACGGCTTAGGTTCACTGATATGTGTAATTGCCTCGAAGACTTTCTAATTAATACAAGCCAGCATATTACCGTCGACGGCGTGTGTTCATCAGAGACAAGACTATCGTCAGGAGTGCCCCAGAGAAGTAAGGCAGCACTGCTCATAATCTCTATTTAGATAAAACATTTGCGGCCAGGATGAGCAACAATTTACTGCTGTTTACCGATGATGCTGTGATGTATAGGAAGGTGTTGTCGTTGAGTGATCCTACGAATGTACAAAATGACGCTGGCAAAATTTCTAGTTGATGTGATGTATGGTAGCCAGCTCTAAATATAGAAAACTGTAACCTAATGCAGATGAATAGGAAAAATAAATCCGTAATGTTCTAACACTCGTACAGCATTACTAGTGTGCTGCTTGATACATTCACTCCGACTGAATATCTAGGCGTAACGTTGAGGATTGTGGTTGAGGAGATGAATGGTCGACTTCGGTTTATTGGAAGAATTTTGGTAAAATGTGGTTCATCTGTAAAGGAAACAGCATATAGAACACTAGTGCGACTCTAACGAGGGGCGTTTGGAAGGTCCATGCAAAGTCCGAGAGATGGAACCACCGGCATTTATCGAGGTCATGTTTAGTTAGTAGCATCTTTGGAAAGAACGCACACCCAGCTCCAGCCACATTGGTCTATTTCTTTGTGTTAGGCATTCGTGTGAATCAAGGAAGTCGAGTGATTGTCAAAAAATGGACGAAAAAGAATTTCGTGTGGTGTTTAAACACTACTTTATGAAAGGCAAAACAGCTCAGGAGACTAAAGAGAAACTTGATAAACATTACGGTGACTCTGCACCTTCGATTAGAACAGTTTATAAGTGGTTTAAAAATTTCGGAGTGGCCACATGGGTACAAGTGATGCTGAACTTTCTGGACGCCCTGTGGAGATTACGACTCCAGAAATAATTGATAAAATTCGTGATATGGTGGTGGATGACAGAAGAGTTAAGGTGCGTGAGATTGCTAGTTCTGTGGGAAACTCGAATGAACCGGTACATAATATTTTCCATAAACATTTGGACATGAGAAAGCTATCCGAAAGATGGAATCCGCGATTTCTCACGCTTGACCAGAAACGAAATCGTGTGAAATGTTGCAAGGATGGTTTGCAGCTGTTCAGGAAGAATCCGCAGGACTTTAAGCATCGCTTCGTCACTGTGGATTAAACATGGATACATCACTATACTCCTGAGGCCAAACGACAATGAAGGAATGGTTATGGCGACTGTCTTTGGGGATTCTCAAGGGATAATCCTGATCGACTGTCTGGAAAATTGTAAAACTATTACAGGTGCATATTATTTATCGTTATTGGAGCGTTTGAAAACCGAGCTGCAAGAAAAACGCCGGAAACTGGACCGCAAAAAAGTCCTTTTCCATCACGACAATACACCAGCACACACCTCAGCAGTTGTGGTCAAATAATTAATGGAAATAGATTGCAGCTACATCTATCACAGACTGGGATCATAATTTGACAGGTCCCAGTTATGATTCCAACTCGTTTCACATCCCCCCTATTCTCCAGACGTGGCTTCCTCAGACTACTATTTGTTCCTCAATTTGAAAAAAATGACTGGCGGGATAAAGATTTTATTCAAACTAGGTGGTGATTGCAGCAACTAATAGCTATTTTGCAGACTTGGACAATTCCTATTATTCGGAAGGGATAAACAAATTAGAACAGCGTTGGACAAAGTGTGTAAGTCTAAAAGGAGACTATGTCGAAAAATAAAAAATGTTTACCCAAAACACCTAACTAGTTTTTATTTTTGCACGGACTGCACGGAGTGCTGTTTGGGATCCCCATCAGGTCGAATTAAAGAATGACATCGAAGACATTCAAATGTAGGCTGCTAGATTTGTTACCAGTAAGTTCGACCAACACGCAAGTGTTGCGGATATGTTTCGGGAACTCAAATGGGAATCCATGCACGGAAGGCGACGTTCATTTCGAGGAACGCTACTGAGAAGATTTAGAGACCCAGATTCCGAAGCTGACTGCAGAACGATTATACTTCCGCCAACGTACACTTCCCGTAATGACTACGAAGATGTGATGCGAGAAATCAGGGCTCGCACGTTGGCTTTTAAACAGTCGTTTTTTCTCTCTCTGTTTGCGAGTGAAACACCAAAACAAACGTCTAGTAATAGTACGCGGTACCCTGCGCCATACATTGTACTATGTCTTGCGAAGTATGTATACAAATGTAGATGTAGATTACGAAAGAATGGGAAATGAAATCGTCCGTTCCCGATCCAAAGGCACCATCCGGGCAATTTCGAGGAGCGATTTAGGAAAATCGCGGAAACCTAAATATGGATGGCCGGACGGTTCAAAAAATGGCTCTAAGTACTATGGGGGTTAACATCTGAGATCATCAGTCCCCTAGACTTAGATCTATTTAAACCTAATTAACGAAAGGACATCACACACATCCACGCCCAAGGCAGGATTCGAACCTGCGACCTTAGCAGCCGCGTGGTTCCGGACTGAAGCGCCTAGAACCCCTCGGCCACAACGGCCGGACTGTGATTTGAACCGTTCTCATTTTCAAAAATGATAGCAATGGCATGAGTGAAAGTTATTATGAATATCTTTTCACCCTGAATTATTATACAGTTGGGATCACTAGGGGTAAAAATAAGCGGATTTTATTTTAAAAATCAAATTTTTTCCTGTAGTTTTTACTTTCGACCAAGCTGCAAGTTGACTTAAATCAGTAAATAATTTCTGTCGCATTACAGTAACAAGCAGCAATTTCTTTTTATATGTATGCTTTTCCAACATTCCTTAGCTCATAAGCTGTTAGATTGCCATAAAACCGTCAAAGTTTTCTTTTGTTCTACCCGTACTCCACTTCTCCCGTAGATCGTAAACTAGAAGATTCCTTCCATCATGCATAAAATCATGTTTCTCGTAATGAATACACAGGATAACTTTTTCTTACCCTAACTAATCCCTCGTTTCAGCGACCACATTAAATCTCATGTGTAGAAATAACACCGGATGTACAACGACACTGATGTCAAATAGATTGCAGCTACGGTTATCACAGACTGGGATCATAATTGGACAGGTCCCAGTTATGATTCATTCGCAGTTCTGTAAGCAGGTAATATGTATCCACAGAGCGAGCAAGATCGTGAATAGATACGCTTCATCAGCCGAACTAACGACGGAGAGGCAGTAGAAAAACTGCTGTGACGACGCGCGAACACGTCGACAGAAAAAAATTGCATGGTGCTGATAATAATAGCGACGGCGGTCTCCGTAATGATGATACTCACACCAAAATATGAGGGTTATAAATATGAATGGAAATTTTATTCTTAACGTTCCTTGCAAAAAAGAAAACGTTTCTGTGCGCAAGTTTGTTTCTGCTAATTGTAGAGATTCTCCTTGCGGTTCATTACTGTGTGCGAGATTGTTTTAATGGTACTCCGGACACAGTATGTTGAAGTACCTTCGGACTGCAGTCAGAAACACGATAACCACGCTGAGCAAAGGCATTAGTATTCAAAGTCCTCATTTACTATTGTTAGTAAGACAATTAGAATCATGAGTTTGTGCAGTCATGACTGCACGATATTGATTAATTAAAAATTATTATACAAGTAATTAATTAAAATGTCGATTATTACCAAACTGTCAATACTATCATGCTTGTGGCGGTTCTCGTGTAGCTTTGTTATATTTAATTACAATTATTTAAATTTAGTGGTCTAGCAAAGACGCTGTTAGGATGTTCTGTATTGTTACGGGCATGACATCCGAACCGTTCCCGGACTTGATAAGGACGATTACATGTCTGGCGATGAGGTTACGATGGACGGCGAAGAACACAAACCGGGGTTCCAATCGCGAGGCCGTCTAAAGAAGAAAACCTCTTCAGGAAATTGTAAGTAAAGTCTACGTCACAACCATACTGAAAATAGGTTATTCTAAACCATTTATACTAACATAAATGACAGAATGAAAGCAACTCTAGGATGAATTATCTCCAACTCAAGAATATTTATTTTATGTGTACTTAATTCTGAATGCAAAAATTTGAGAGTGTGTGTGTGCATTAGTATACTTCAAATTTGGTACACATATTATTCACGATCTGCAAAGAAATACTGCTTGGGTGAGAACCACCAGCCTTTTAGTGGGGTGGAGGTGACAACCTAAAGAGAGAAGGCGGAGGAGGAGCTAGACGGACAGAGAAGAGTAAGCAGCAGATGGACACAGGAGGCGAGGAGGAAATTAACAGAGAAATTGGTAGGATGATATGGATGGGGAGATGGGGATAGGGGGGGGAGAAAATGGACAGAGAAAGGAAGAGGAGTAAATCGACAGAGAGGGGGGGAAAGGAGGAGATGAACAGAGAAAGGAAAGGGGAAGAGATGGAAAGAGAGAGGAGGGAGGAGGTGATGAATAGCAAGAGGGAGAGGAGGAGATGGACAGGGAGAGGCGTAGGACCAATAAATTTCTGGAATTTTTTTAATAAATAACTGTTTAACCGTGGGCATCTAGTTACGGTATGTATGTAAGAAGTGTCATTTAAGTTGATACATGAAAACATCTGAGAACGTTGCATCAACAATGAAACAGTAAAACCTAAACTGACGTAAATGCTGAGGGCTACATGATGGCAGTACCCACTTTCTAGTAGATGCCGCTTTTATGAGTGGAACATGGAGAAACTCCATATTTAACTCCATTTTTTAAACTCGGTATTGGTGATACACAAGAAAAAAAAAACTAATAACTCTGTACAGAACCATTTTCGTGCAAATGAAACCTGACGCCGAAGGCTATGTCATGATTACCACCTGGTGAATGCTGCACATTTTCTACATAGTGCTTCAGCAAGTGTTATCGAAGTGCATATCGTGTTCATTGAATGATTGTTGCACTTTGTTTTAATGAATCGCTATTGAGAACGACAAATCCCGTGATAAAGTGTACAGTGTGTTAGGGCTATAACAGCAGATTGTGATCATGGGTGCCTTAATATGTACCCACTTCTGTGTGTTACTTTTTTTTCTCTGTGTCTAACTACCTGTTGCGTTACGCACTGTCGTAATGCACCACTAAAAGGAACATTCGCCAAGTGTCAAGAAACGATCTTGATGAAACTTGGAAGGTGTATAGAGGGCCTAAATAGTGCAATACGCCTTTTTATTGTTTGTGCCCAATTTCGCTTTTAATGGGCAAAACATAAACCGAAAGATAATTTTGCATTTTAGGTTTAGAGGGAATATCTTCGAAACAATGATACATAAAAAATATTTTCATTTAAAAACTTTTGTTAGAACAAAATTAAAGTTGCTTTCAAATCACATACACCCCTGTGTAACAGAGCTGGTTTCTGAAATATCCGTCTGGGAAATTACGCTGTGCACAAAGTGCTGTCGGAGTATTTTCAACATACCTAACTAAACACTCACTAATATTCTAATTACTTATTTCTCTTACATTCATTTTATGTTTTAAATTGTTATTTTACGTTTTATTTTCATGTTTTTGTTTTCTTTTTTAGTTTACCGTTTCATATCGATTTGTTAATTTAAAATAACAAGTAACTCATAATTGCGATAGAGAATAATTACAATAACGATACTCCTTTAGGAAATTCTTCAAACATAAGGTTTTTCTACATATTGTGAACAAAATGAACTAAATTTCTTCACGTAATATACTCGACATAGAAGACAATACAAAACAATGTTCTGCAAATTTGAAATCATCAGGGGTGATTCTCTAAGTATGCCGATTCGTGTCGGGCATATTTCAGTATATTGATAAGCCTTGGTGAAGAGAGTTGATCACGTACTAGTGACTGCTGCTAGATTATATTGTTTTTCAAGTGGAGACCTACATCATACTCATTTAGTACAACTAGATCTGAAAGTCTTGTCACGAAGTTCTTCCAACATCGAAAGCTGCACGCGTTCCACGACTGTACCTGTGCCATCGAGCCGTTTGGAAACACTGGATGAACACAGATAAAAAAACCGGCATTACACTATTGTGGCACCTCAACACATCCGCCAAGTTTCGCCAAGGTCACTACTTCTGTCAGTATAGATTAACTGTTTTGTATCCATGTGTCCACATTAAAGAACCTGACCTGTTGCGGAAATAAGTGTTAGCTGCTTGCTCTTGTCACATACAGCTGGAGGCACTAATCAACCTGAAAACATACTACTTCTAATGGCTATAATTATTAGACTGCAGATGAAGTAAATACTGATGTAATGTTGTTCAGTACACTGTCCTCAGCCAACGAAAAAAAGATCTCCACTTCTAACTAAATACCCTCCATCTACAGGGATGGCAGAGCTAGAATTCCGAGGCACATGAAGGGCGGTCTTCACGAAGTTCGGAAACTGACACTGCAGATCAGTCTGACCGCCTCTTTACAAGGTAAAAATGTTCTTGGTGAATGCACAAAGTTGTCCTAGAATGTGACATCAGAGCAAAAACGTCTTCACGCTTCAATGTCAGAGGCAATGGATATCATTATTGCAGTGAAATCAGCAGCATTCAGTGAACGTGTTACTTCCAACAAAGCCTCTCATTTACAGCCACTCCTAAGAACGTAAAACTACAGTCTTCACTGACTAATTATTGTCTTCTTCGAGGTCTCTACATTACATATTAAATTACAATAAATAGGAAAGTAAATAATAACACTGATAAAGTTTAAAAGATTTGTATATTTGCTAGAAATAACTAACGCAATGCCTGTCCATCACAATATGTACTGTCCATTACTTCCTCCTAAGTGGACTGATAAATCTGAATAGTTTTCAATGCTGTATGGTACAGTTATTAGAAAGGGTTTATTGTTATTCCACCAAATGAATTCTGTTGCTTCCATTAGCACTGAGTAAATTGCTTTGAAGGCGACGAATCTGTCAATATTTTCTAAAAATAATGTTACTGCCCATCCAAGATTCGTCTGCATAAAATATTTCTCCTTTCTCTCTCAACTACCTTACATTTATCGTACCTACACCAACGATCAGTATATTAGATCCACATACGAGTATTTTTAATTTACTTCGTTCCTCATAGAAACTTATGTAAAACGTCTTTCTGCCATGTAAAATGAATCTTCTGGTGTACAGTAAGAAACAGGTAACTCGATGTTAGGTACAAAGTTTTGATTGTTAGGTGACGTCTTCCACGACTTTTGTGATTACCGCTTTGTTGCAACTCTCTGCTAAAAAAAGAATATCCCATTAAAATTCTTACCGACTTTCTCAGCGATTCCAGTAAATCTTTTCGTATGAATGCAGCCCGTTGGTTATAACTTGCCATATTATTTAATAGTTCTTTTTGTGCTGTACATTGTGCACAAACGTCAGTGAGAGTACTCGTAGAATTGAATAATGGCTGTTTACTGAGCAGACACCTTCTCTTTGCGTCGTTTCAATGTTATTGTGGGAAGATTATACATCCTGTTACCTGTCTAAATAACATGCACACTGATTAGCTAACCTAATAATTCACTAACTAAATAACTGAATACCTCGATAGACCAAACCGGCGCTAATAAATAACAGATGTTCTGTTATCGAACTCTTTTTCTAAGACGGTAGAAGCATGTTGACTCATAATATGTAAACCATTTCTTGTTATCAGCCACATTATAGGAAGGTAACGACTCACAGATAGTATTTTGATTAAAGCATGTGTTTGTCTATGGAGCATTAATGAATTTGGCTTTACCGAAATAAAAAGCGAAGTTATTCGTCATATAACACACCTACATCTAATTGAGGGTTGAGGCTTTAACGGAACAGAAATATCATCCAAAACAATACTACTCGAACGTCGACTGGGCTAGAGGCTACCGTGTTCCATTACTCGGACTGACAACACTCCGATCCGTCATCTCTAATTTTCCGCATCCGGAAATTTTAAGTTTCTAATTTTCCACATCCGGAAATTTTAAGTCAACTAGTATAATTTTAAGTTAGCTAGTATCAGGAATTTCTTCAATTTGATTGAACGTTGTTCACTCATGCAAGTAATTACACAAAAACTGTAACAACATGAATGATCATCCATTAGCACTAATCAAACAGATTACCATCTGTGCCGTGTTTCTGCTTATTAATGCAATGGCGATTAATGTGGAGCGTGCAAAATTCTTTGGCAGAGTACAATAATTCGCATGAGATCAAATGCGAAACAATAAAACATGCAAATGCAGATAAACAATTGAAGAATATAGAAACTAAAAATCAGCAGCTACGAGCAAATGAAAGGAAACATAAACTGATGAGTGAAACCCAGTTCTAAGTAATGTTCTGAACGTTACTGAGCAGCTGAAGAGTATTGCAATACTGTACGTCAGTTTAAAATTACGTAAAATGAATGACCAAGTTATTGTTGTTCCTGCACAAAACTGATTAGAACGATGTAGTTCGTGATGTTCCTTCAAAACAATTTCCACTTAGCTGATTCTGCCGCCGAGTCGTCGACATCCGCGTCGTTCGTCCATGATCCTTGAGCGTGTAATCCAATATACACTCCTGGAATTGGAAAAAAGAACATATTGACACCGGTGTGTCAGACCCACCATACTTGCTCCGGACACTGCGAGAGGGCTGTACAAGCAATGATCACACGCACGGCACAGCGGACACACCAGGAACCGCGGTGTTGGCCGTCGAATGGCGCTAGCTGCGCAGCATTTGTGCACCGCCGCCGTCAGTGTCAGCCAGTTTGCCGTGGCATACGGAGCTCCATCGCAGTCTTTAACACTGGTAATGCCGCGACAGCGTGGACGTGAACCGTATGTGCAGTTGACGGACTTTGAGCGAGGGCGTATAGTGGGCATGCGGGAGGCCGGGTGGACGTACCGCCGAATTGCTCAACACGTGGGGAGTGAGGTCTCCACAGTACATCGATGTTGTCGCCAGTGGTCGGCGGAAGGTGCACGTGCCCGTCGACCTGGGACCGGACCGCAGCGACGCACGGATGCACGCCAAGACCGTAGGATCCTACGCAGTGCCGTAGAGGACCGCACCGCCACTTCCCAGAAAATTAGGGACACTGTTGCTCCTGGGGTATCGGCGAGGACCATTCGCAACCGTCTCCATGAAGCAGGGCTACGGTCCCGCACACCGTTAGGCCGTCTTCCGCTCACGCCCCAACATCGTGCAGCCCGCCTCCAGTGGTGTCGCGACAGGCGTGAATGGAAGGACGAATGGAGACGTGTCGTCTTCAGCGATGAGAGTCGCTTCTGCCTTGGTGCCAATGATGGTCGTATGCGTGTTTGGCGCCGTGCAGGTGAGCGCCACAATCAGGACTGCATACGACCGAGGCACACAGGGCCAACACCCGGCATCATGGTGTGGGGAGCGATGTCCTACACTGGCCGTACGCCTCTGGTGATCGTCGAGGGGACACTGAATAGTGCACGGTACATCCAAACCGTCATCGAACCCATCGTTCTACCATTCCTAGACCGGCAAGGGAACTTGCTGTTCCAACAGGACAATCCACGTCCGCATGTATCCCGTGCCACCCAACGTGCTCTAGAAGGTGTAAGTCAACTACCCTGGCCAGCAAGATCTCCGGATCTGTCCCCCATTGAGCATGTTTTGGACTGGATGAAGCGTCGTCTCACGCGGTCTGCACGTCCAGCACGAACGCTGGTCCAACTGAGGCGCCAGGTGGAAATGGCATGGCAAGCCGTTCCACAGGACTACATCCAGCATCTCTACGATCGTCTCCATGGGAGAATAACTGCCTGCATTGCTGCGAAAGGTGGATATGCACTGTACTGGTGCCGACATTGTGCATGCTCTGTTGCCTGTGTCTATGTGCCTGTGGTTCTGTCAGTGCGATCATGTGATGTATCTGACCCCAGGAATGTGTCAATAAAGTTTCCCCTTCCTGGGACAATGAATTCACGGTGTTCTTATTTCAATTTCCAGGAGTGTATATTGCTGTCGTCTTGCTGAGCTCCTTGATCGTGGGCGCCTATTGCTAACATAACACGAATGACTGGTGTTTGCAGAATTAATTCCAATCTGCATACCTGTATGCAGCGACGAAAATAAAACACCCTTCGTACCATTAACGCATGACGTACTCTGACGTAATAGTGTTAATTACACACGTTAGACAGGGTTTTCAAATTTATGGTTTACGACTGCGCACTGTAGAAGTAAATCAAGTCCATTGTACTGTGAATCATTAGTCCGCGCTTTAAACAGAACGATGAGTTCCATGCACAATTGTCTTCATAATCACTTCAATCACGCGGTATCAGCACACTGTTCAGTCACAGTCCAATGTCTTTGAATCAGTATACGATATGAAAATGCGTTACATATTTTCTGTTTCATTCCTCAGCCCACAGTATGCAATAAACAGTTTGTGCTGTCTACTATTGAAAACATTATTTTTACAGAGTGCATGTTGCTCACTGGCTTGCATATCCGAGTTTCGTGTGTAATGAGTTCAAACACAGTTTCCGCAAATGAGCAACGTGACATGTAAAGTTGCTAGTTCTTTAATCGCTATGCACACCGAGATCATAGATGTAGCACTGTCCAGATAATATTTGTCGGCGATCACGAACACGATGTGTAGCAATACATACGCTCCCAACTCTTTGTTGACGCCACAGTCTAACGTAACAGTCGCGACACATCGCCTCGATTTTGTTACCTACCGCGCCAGCAACGTCCCAAGCGGCCAGTAACTTAAACTGTTAGTTCGGCGCGATCGTGAAAACGAATAGTGGTTGTTTATTTTGATTTCTACAATGGTTTTTACTAGCGCGAGCGTTTGTAGCGCAATAAATTGCAGCAACAACAGGAAGAAGACACCACAGCTGTCTTTTTTTAAGTTTCCTAAGGATCCTGAGAGGTGTATACCATCATGTTACTAAACTGTATCGTCAGGATTCACTTGCAAACTACATGTGTATTAGTGATTAATATTTCGTTTTAGGAGTAGACAGTGGCTAGTTAATAGCAGACGAGAAGACCTTATGAAAAAAGACCCAGTTTAAATGTATAATAATATTAGGTTTCGTTCGCTACATTTCGAACAAAACCAGTTCAGGCATGTAGGTAATAATAAACTCGTGTGGAATGCAGTACCCACATTGTTTGACATCCCAAATAAGCCACCTCAACTGACGATGAAGAGGAAACTGCCACGAAGATTCGACAATCCACCTAAAGCTGTAAAACAGTCCTATGATACAAAAGCAGCTAGTTCAGCTTTCCACGTATCAGTGCCTGATTCGTATGAATCGTCAACACAGACCTGCTTTGATGATGAAGTGGTTGATTAAGTGCAGTTATTCGTGTCTTACAAAATCGTAATGTTTGGTATGTATTTCATTCACTTCTGTTGTTAGTTACTTAATTTTCCTTGCCTCCTTTGTGTGATGGCATTATTTTGTTAGCACTGTTCACTGACAGATTGTTTGCAAATTGTTCAAATATTTGGTTTTCCGTGAAATGTAATGTAATCACCTCATTATAATGTTTTCAACAAATTTCACCCACTATTTGTCAGTTGCTAGTCCCACTTAGAATGATATAAAGATGAAGGTCGCACTTTCGGCAACAGGCGACAATGACAAACACAGTAAGCCTACAGAACGATAAATGAGCTGTTGATCGCGTTTGCTTTAAGAGTTACATGTCTGTACTTCTTACGTGTGAATCAGTGTGTTTATATTCTGTTGATATCAACGAGGTAAGCAAGTTCAAATACCTCACTTGACATACCACTTTCAATAATTCTGTTTACATCGATTAACCGTTTTATACCAAATCAAAATTTCGTGTAGCTATGTCCATTAAAAATGATTTCAAATAACATGTCAACAAATAAGAAATTATGCAATATCAGAATAATTGGAAATGGCAGTTACAGTCTTAACAGCTACATTATGTAAATAGAAGCATAACTAACCAAGAATTAAATTTGAAAAACTCATTCTGAAATAACTTTTTCAATGTACGATGAAAATAAAACAGGAAAGAAGTAAAAGAAAATATATTAAAACAGGGAAAAATTCTATATTAGCCTTTATTGCTATCTTCACTGGGTATAATACACAAATAAAACACATACGGTTGTATGTCATTAATTTATGATGTATTTGGCCTGAATTCCTGAACTGTATACTTGCAGCTGTTCTGATCATTTATTGTACAGCGCTGAAGCATTTTGACATTGGCAGCCTACATCGCCCGTATGTCTCGACGCCGATAGTGATTTCATCACCTAAATGTTCGAAGAAAGATACTATGATTAGTGCTACCGTCCCGGCGACAACGAAGTCATTAGAAGCGGAGAAAAATGTCCGAGGAAGGAAATAGCCTGTACCGTTCCGAAGGAACAAACATGGAATTTGTTCCGAAGAGATTTACAGAAATCAAGGAAAACCTAAATCTCGATGGTCGGATGGGGATATTAACTGCCGTCCTCCAGAATACGAGTCCGTGAGCTAACCACTGCGACACCTGAGATGTTTTCGTCACTGAATGAATCTACGTTCACTGATTCACAATTTTCCAGAAAAAGTGCTACAGAAAAAGTGCACAGAAACAACTAACTGAATTCCCCTCATTTACAAACTCGCCATCGTCTGCATAATAAAAGAATCATTGATAATGCTAAAGACGCACTTCGAATTTATATTTTGTATATTTTGATGTTGTCCGGGTTGTGAAAATTGTTGCTGTAATAGGTACAAAACCAGTTTCATGCCTAGCACTTCTGAAATGCTTTCTCTAGTTAGCAGTTTCCGGGATGTCGTAATCAAAGGGTTTTGATAGAGTAGAATATTACAGTATGGCCGATGTGCTAAATGTAACTACACAGGTAACAAGTGACCTCTGGGTCACAATTAATCTAAATTTGAATCCATATGCTGCTGTGAGAGCAAAAAATGAATAAACTGACACATTTAAGATATAGCGAGGAGTGAGAGAGAGCTGTAATTTTTTGGCCACTGATATTTAATCTTTATCCGGTCACTTTAAAGTCCTTGAAAACGTCGAAGAAGAAGTTTTGACCCGAGAGTAGGTGAAAGAAGGAATCGTCTTACATGGAAAGAAGCTGAAACATATTCGCTACGCTGATGAGACTGTACGAGGTGCATTCAAGTTATAAGGACTTCGATTTTTTTTTTTTTTTCTAATTCTCACCCGAAATCGATGAAACTGGCATTACTTCTCGACGTAATCGCCCTGCAGACGTACACATTTTTCACAACGCTAACGCCATGATTCCATGGCAGCGGCGAAGGCTTCTTTAGGAGTCTGTTTTGACCACTGGAAAATCGCTGAGGCAATAGCAGCACGGCTGGTGAATGTGCGGCCACGGAGAGTGTCTTTCATTGTTGGAAAAAGCCAAAAGTCACTAGAAGCCAGGTCAGGTGAGTAGGAAGCATAAGGAATCACTTCAGAGTTGTTATCACGAAGAAACTGTTGCGTAACGTTAGCTCGATGTGCGGGTGCGTTGTCTTGGTGAAACAGCACACGCGCAGTCCTTCCCGGACGTTTCTGTTGCAGTGCAGGAAGGAATTTGTTCTTCAAAACATTTTCGTGGGATGCACCTGTTACCGTAGTGCCCTTTGGAACGCAATGGGTAAGGAATACGCCCTCGCTGTCTCAGAACATGGACACCATCATTTTTTTAAGCACTGGTGGTTACCCGAAATTTTTTTGGTGGAGGTGAATCTGTGTGGTTCCATTGAGCTAACTGGCGCTTTGTTTCTGGATTGAAAAATGGCATCCACGTCTCATCCATTGTGTCAACCGACGAAAAGGAAGTCCCATTCATGCTGTCGCTGCGCGTCATCATTGCTTGGCAACATGCCACACGGGCAGCCATGTGGTCGTCCGTCAGCATTCGTGGCACCCACCTGGATGACACTTTTCGCATTTTCAGGTCGTCATGCAGGATTGTGTGCACAGAACCCACAGAAATGCCAACTCTGGAGGCGATCTGTTCAACAGTCATTGATCCCTCAAAACAATTCTCTACACTTTCTCGATCATGTCGTCAGACCGGCTTGTGCGAGCCCTAGGTTGTTTCGGTTTGTTGTCACTCGATGTTCTGCCTTCATTAAACTGTCGCACCCACGAACGCACTTTCGACACATCCATAACTCTGACACATCCATAACTTCATCACCACATGTCTCCTTCAACTGTCGATTAATTACAATTGGTTTCACACCACGCAACGAATGATTGCACGCTGTTCAAGTAAGGAAAACGTCGCTATTTCAAGTATTTAAAACAGTTCTCATCCTCGCCGCTGGCGGTAAAATTCCATCTGCCGTACGGTGCTGCCATCTCTGCAACGTATTGACAATGAACGCGGCCTCATTTTAAAACAATGCGAATGTTTCTATCTCTTTCCAGTCCGGAGAAAAAAAATCGGAGGCCTTAGAACTTGAATGCAACTCGTAGTATTTGCTGACAGATTAAATGGCCTTCACCACCTTGTATGGCGGATCAACGTAAGTTGTGCACCTTATGTCCTAGAAACCAATATAAGTAAGACAATATTAATTTTCAATGGCAAGAAATACGTATCACGCTGTTATCTGAACATCAAAGGAGCTTATTGAACGAAGAAACAAATGTACTTATCTGGGAACTAACACTGACAACCAGCGGGATGGCTCGCAACAAATTAAAGCCTGCACTGGAAAAGCCAGAGTCGCGTTTTGTAATGTGACTAATTTGTTCAAGATCCACCACCTCTCAACCTAAACAAAACTAAGATTTCTGCGACGCTACGTATTACCCATCCTATTCTACGGAGCTGAGGCCTCGTCTTTGAACTAGACAACGGGAAAACGACGACGCATTTGAGAAATGGCTGTAAATGAGAATGGCAAGAGTGCTATGGGCAAATAAGATTACTAATGACAATCTCCGCGAAATTAAGATGGAAAATGTGTCCACAGTGAAAAGCAGAATACTGCAATATCTCGGTCAAATGAGTCCCAACCACAGTGAAATGCAGAAAACTGTAATGTCTCGGTCAGGTAAAGAGGAATGAAAACAGATGTAAACTGCTGGGGAACATTCTTCAAGGAAAGATACTTGCCGAAAGAGGACGACGAGGAAGAAAAATTTATTGGAAACTTAAGGTCATGGGAGTCACAAACGAGCGAGAAATGTCTTCCAACAAACACCAGTAACACAGATTAAATAGATTAGATGTACTTTTCCTTCCAATAGATTGTGAGGAGATCCTTCAGGACGTAGGACATGCCAGAGAAAAATACACAATACATATTTACAAAGAAACATGCTAATTCACCTTTCACAGATAATAAAGATGACAAATAACTTGTCTCAAAACATGTAGAAGTTCAGAACAGCGCGATACATATGATAATTCTGAGTCTATTGCAGTCACGCATTACCAAACAGAAAAATCGTTTAACAATAGTTTTTTTTACAGTGATAATATTACTGTACTAAATTTTGCAGAAGACAGATTGTGCTATTGCTGTCATTTTTATATTATTAGTAACATATACCCATCAGTTGGTTGTTTTGGAAGAAGCAGTCGTTAGTATATCTAGTTCCCTAAACAGGCCTCTGCAGGTTCTTGAGTTCACACAATAACTAATTCCTATTACATATCTTTTAACTTGGGAAACTCTAGCCTGTTTTAATAAGTTACCCCCCAAAAAAATCCCCTATGACATAGTGCAACGAAAGTAAACATAGTGTGCTAGCTATTTCAGTTTTATATCGCCTATACCTCATAACGTTTCGTTGCAAACAGAGATTTGTTCGGGCACTTCAGCAGTTATGTGATATGTGCTCCTCTCGGTTGAATTTACTATCAAGCAGTAATCCCAAAAATTTAACACTGTCAAATTCTTCTACCTATTTGTCGTCATATTTTAGGCTACAAGTCCTAAACTGCATGTAATGTGTTTGTTCAAAGTTTAGTGGAAAAGAATTGTCCATTTATTAATGTTCATGAAAATATAATTAAAGATCTTTCTAAAACAATACTTTATTTGCTATATATTGCAATGCTTGTGTCACCTGCAAACAAAACAAACTTAGTCTCTGATAATGTTACAAATGGAAGGTGATTAATATATACAATAAAAAATACTGTCTCTAAAATGAAACCTTGCAGGACATAACATGTAATTAGCTCCAATTTTGGATGGTGCGTGGTAAGTTCATATATGTTTCTTTCCTAATAACGGTCTTTATTTTCTATTAGAGATATGTGGCATCATTTCCTATTACACCATAATATTCTAATTTCTTAAAAGAATAACCTAATTGATATAATCACATGTTTTTGACAGACCACAAAATATACCATACACCTGTAATTTATTGTCTGGTGAATAAAATATATTCTCGCTGTAAGTGTAGGTAGCATTCTCAATATCACAATCCCTTAAAAATCGCAATGTGACTTTGACAATACAATATTTGTTTTTAGATGGTTAAGAAAACGATTGTGTATTGTAATACAGTCTACAAATATTGACTAAGTTACTCAGTAGAGATTATCTTCATTTAATTATTGCCGGATTGACAGGGATGTACTAGGTACATCTATTATAGTCATGGACATCTGGAACGGATAGGCAGTGAATAAAAACAGTAATTCTAAAATTATGTTTACATTTACAGACATACTACGCAAGTCAACTAAAGGTGCGTAGCGGAGGGTGTCTTTTACAACAACTAGTCATTTTCTTTTCTGTTCCACTCACAAATAGAGGGAGGGAGAAAACTGCGAATATGTTTCCGTGTGAGCCCTTATTTCTCTTTCTTTATCTTCATGCTTCTTATCTGAAATGTACATTGGCGGCAGCAGAATCGTTCTGCCGTCAGCTTCAAATGCCGGTTGTCCAAATTTTCTCAATAGTGTTCCCAGAAAAGAACGTCGGCTTCCCTCCTGGAATTCGCATCTCCGTAACACTCGCATTTTGATCTAAATTGCCGGCAACAAACCTAGCAGCCCGCCTTCTGAATTGCTTCAATGTCTTCCTTTAATCCGACCTGCTGCGAATCCCAAAACAGTCAAACAGTATTCAAGAATACGTAGCACTAGCGTCCTATATGTACTCTCCTTTACATGTGAACCTCGCTTTCTCGGAAATCTTCCAATAAACCAAAGTCGACGATTCGCCCTCCCTACCACACTGCACACACGCTGGTTCCATTTCATATCGTTTTGTCTCATCTGGATTAGCTTACATTTTTCTACAATTAGAGCAAGCTGCCATTCATCAAAATAAATAAAATAAAAATAAAAAGAGCACTATTGGACTTGAATTCTATGGTCATCAGCTAAATTCCAGAGCGATGTGGTAAGCACTGATGTAAACAAATTATATTGTTATTGTTATTATTATTATTATTACTATACACAAACACTTCATAACATTTTATAATTATTCGAACCATAGGCATCCGTGGCACATTAAAAATTACAGTGACGAAAGGTTTTGTCTGAGGGTGGGAGGAGTGGGGGGGGGGGGGGGGGAGGCAGCGGTGGGAAGGGAGACTGTCTCAAATTGTGAACCGCAGCACCCCTGCAGAACTGAACCCCACACCCGTGCACCCGTGCCAGGACCTTGTAGGAGGTGGAGAAGGGGGGGGGGGAGGGGAGAGGCAGGGGAGACTACGTGGGGATTGAGTCGCCCGGCAGGCGAGGCTCGGCCTCCTGGCTGGGCTGCGCTGCGCTGCGGACCCCCGGGCGGCGCTAACAAGCTGACAACGTGCGCGCGTTATTTAGGGGGAGGGAGGAGGGGGTAGGAAAGGCCCACCACCGCGAAGCTGGAGCTGGAGACCTGGAGCTGGACCTCCGCGGCTGCGCGTGCTGAGTTATGCGTCACGGGGCCCCGCTGCGACGGCCGGGCGCCTCGCCATTAACTCGCACATTAATTTGTTACGGATAAATCAGGGGGGCGGCGTGATGTAGGGGCACGCATGCGGGCGCACACACACACACACACACACACACACACACGCCTCGCCACCTCGGCGAGCCTCGTGACGGGCCCGTGTAGGATTCCAGCGGCCGTTACTCACGACACCTTCGGGAAACGCCGGGGATGCACCGCGGCGCCACGGAATCTATCACCTAACTCATCTCAGCCGCCCAGGTCCCACACGACGCATACATTACCACAACTGTGTGTGTCCAAGTGTTTGAGTGAGAGTTTGTGTCTGTCCTAACATGGGAATACCGTACACAAACGGAAAGACTCACATTCCTTGGAAATATTTATATATAAATATTGATATAAACTGCCCGATAGAAATCACCTTCATTCATTTCTATCTTGCCCGACTAGTATCGGTGCTCGTGCTCATCGTCAGTGGCATATTACGTATCTCTGGATCAGGGCTGGCTTACACTAAGGTGACAAATATCAAGGAATAAGGGTGTGCGCATATACAGATGGGAGTAGTATAGCATACACATGGTATAGAAGAGCACTGCATTGATGGAACCGACAGTCCTACTCACATGGTTCTGTGAAAAGGTTTCGGCGTGATTATGGCAGCTGGACGGGAAGTAACAGACTCTGAGTGCAGAACGGTAGCTAGAGGTATGTGCATGGGACATTCAATTTCGGAAAACGTTAGGGACTTCAATATTCCGTGACCCACACTGCCAAGAATGTGCCGAAAATACCAAATTTCAGCAATTACCTCTCACCACCACCGAGAGCAGCGACATTTGCGTCATGTTGTCAATGCTAACAGACAAACAACACTGAGAGAAATAACAGCAGAAATTAATGTGGAACGAACGACGAACGTATCCACGAGGGATGCCGAGTTAATGGCTTATGGCAGCATGCGATCTGTGCGAGTGCCTTTGCCAACAGCACGCGTCACCTGTAGTGCCACTTCTGGGCTCGTGACCTACGCGACTAGACAACCACGGCCTGTCCACATGGGTCATGATTTCAGTTGGTAAGAGGTGATGGTAGGGTTCGAACAAGGTGCAGACCCCATGAAGCCATGGGCCGAAGTTGTCAACGAGGCATTGAGCAAGATAGTGGTGGCTCCATAATGGTATGGGTTATGCTTCGCGATTGGGGTGAAGAACATTCTGGCCAGTGCCAGCGAAGGATTTGGTTACCCTTATGAATCTCATCGAAAGTTTTTGGGATATAATAGAGAAGTCAGTTAGTGCACAAAATCATGCACCGGCAACACTTTCGAAATTATGGTCGGCTGTAGAGGCAGCATGGCTCAGTATTTGTGCAGTATTTGTGTTGAGTCCATGCCACGTGGAACTGCTGCACAACGCCGGGCAGAAGGAGGTCCGACGCGATATTATGAGGTCTCTAATGACTTTTGTCACCTCAGAGAAAGGCCCAAGTTGTCACCTCAGGGAAAGGCCCAAGCGAGCCAAGTGGGCGTCAAGCTGAGAAGGGGACCAGGGGCGCTCATGTGCAAAATTTGTATACACGATGTATGATAATTAGCATCGAAAACTGATACTGGTAAAAGTATACGACAACAGAGGCAAGAACGTTCCAGTAAAAGTTGATCCGCAAACGAGCAGCTTGCGAGACCACTGGAGATGTATGGCTTCGAAAAAAATGTTCAAATGTGTGTGGAATCTTATGGAACTTAACTGATAAGGTCATCAGTCCCTAAGCTTACACACTACTTAAACTGAATTATCCTAAGGACAAACACACACACCCATGCCCGAGGGAGGAGTCGAACTTCCGCCGGGACCAGCCGCACAGTCCATGACTGCCGCACAGTCAATGACTGCAGCGCCTGAGACCGCTCGGCTAATCCCGCGCCGCTGTATGGCTTCGAGCCAACACTGCCTTCAGTACCAAATATTTTCGTAGTTAGAATCTATACCAGTAATCACATACTGCTGATTCATTAAAAAATCGAAGTACCGTGAACAAAACAGCTTCAAACTTCTTGTTACTCAACACAAAAGTTATTGAACTAAATCTTTTGCGTTGAGCATGTAAGAGAGAAAAAGTTTAGAAAATGTTTGAAACTATATGCAAAGTTCATTGGAAGTAACTAATTCTTAAATACCGAATGAATATAGTCTGGGTAATTTGCGCGCCATGAGTTTAACTGTCTCAGGACATATACGTAGGTTTTAACTTTAATATTTCGAATATCGTGTTAAGTCTGTAATGTGTGATTATTCCTCTTGACGATTAGATTATGACAGGATTTTCAAATTTTAAAGTAGGCAAAAAATTATGTGAAATACAGAAAATAAAATTTTTCCTGTCCTGGAAGCCTTTATATAGGCAACCTGCAACTGGAATCGTGCACCATGAACCGTTTCAGCCATTTAGTAATGGAGATATTTGAAATGTAAAATGCTAGATTAAGTCTCCACGTAAAGGGGTTGAAATCTGACCCAAAGCCTTCCTCAACAAGATGTACAATATAGTAGCACACGATGTGTCACAATTTATATTCCATCTGTCCTCACATTACTTTATTAATACAAAATTCCTCTCTCCTATGACCCCGCATAAACACCCACATTTGTGTTTTCTGTTCCATTTGAATTCACAAAAATTTTGAACATGTTTATCAATGTTCAACTAGTTTCATGGCAAATTTTCTGAAATTTAACTACTTATTGTGAAGAATACTCACCAATAATACGTAAATACTACTTATGCTCCTTAAATTTAACATGTCAATACAATATCAGCTGAAATTTTTTGCATTTCTGTCCCACTTTTTTCCGGTGAGAAGCAAATAATTTGTCAAATACAGAATGAAAAAGTTCACTTAATAAACTAAAAAATAAGAGGACTACTTTACATTTTCATTTTTCCGATTTAACAGAGACCACATGATTATTGAGCTTAAAATATATTAATGGGTTTAGTTCTTTCTCCTTTACTAAAAGAGCTCAAGAATTGCTTTAAATGAAAGTTTAGTTTTAAGATTTGGCGCTGGGATAAGATTAAGAAATTCATTTCTGTTAGAGACAATAGCGTGTGCAAGTCTTACTACATTTTGACGTTTGTATGACAATGGCTGTTAATCGAAAATCTCTTTGGCGTGCTTACAAATCAGCATATAAGAAGCCGTTGACGACGTGCATGCGTCCGATATTAGTCCTGCAATAAATGAATAAATATTGAAGAACTTACAAAGAGATAGAGAAAGTATATGAGGACACTGAACGGGTAATTCAGTACGTAATGGAAGATAAAAAGTCAAAGGTGATTGAAATGCGGCTGTAGGAGAAGGAGTAGAAGAAAGAGTTACAGGGAAACATTGGATTGGTACAAGGAATGAGAGAGGAGAAAGACTACTACAGTTCTGCAATAAATTTCAGAAGGTAATAGCGAATACTCTGATAAGAGTTACAAGAGGAAGAGGTATACTTGGAAAAGGATGGAAGATACGGGAAGATTTCAGCTAGATTACAACATGGTCAGGCAGAGATTCCGCAGTGAGATACTGGACTGCAAGGTGTACACAGAGGCAGATATAGACTCAGATCAAAATTTAGTTTTGGTGAAGAGCAGGCAGAAGTTTAGAGACTGTCGAGACTATCCAGGAGGAATCAAAGAGCAAGCAAATGGGATACGCAAATATAAGGAATGAAGAGATACGCCTGAAGTTCTCTGAGGCTATAGATACTGCAGTTAAGAATAGCTCAGTAGGCAATTCAGTTTAAGAGCAATGAACATCTCTAAAAAGTGCAGTCACCGAAGTTGGAGAGGAAAACGCAGGTAAAAAAAAGGTAACTGCGAAGAAACCATGACTAACAGGAGCAATAAATACTTCAGTTGATCGATGAAAGAAGGAAGTACAAAAATGTTCAGAGAAATTCAGGTAAACAGAAATTCAAGTCACTCAGGAACAAAATAAATAGGAAGTCAGGGAAACTAAGGCGAAATTCCTACATGAAAACTGTGAAGAAATCGAAAAAGAAATGACTGTCGGAAGGATTAGCTCAGCTTACAGAAAAGTCAAAAAATGGTTCAAATGGATCTGAGCACTATGGGACTTAACATCTGAAGTCATCAGTCCCCTAGAACGTAGAACTACTTAAACCTAGCTAACCTAAGGACATCACACACATCCATGTCCGAGGCAGGATTCAAACCTACGACCGTAGCGGTCGCGCGGGACGAGACTGATGCGCCTAGAACCGCTCCGTCGCATCGGCCGGCTATATAAAAGTCAAAAAATTCTTAGGTGGAATTAAAAGCAAAGACGGTAACATCAAGGGTACAATGGGAATTTCACTGTTAAAAGCACGGGAGAGAGCGGATAAGTCAAAAGAGTGCACTGAAGGCCTCTGTTAGGGGGAGGCCTTGCCTGATGACGTGATAGAAGAAGAAACTGGAATCGATAAGGGGATCCAGTATTAGCGTCAGGATTTAAACGACCTCTGGTAGATATGAGACACAAATAAAGCAGAAGGTATAGAAAACACTCCGTCGGAATTTCCAAAATCATTAGGCGGAAAAGGCGACCAAAGTTGGCATATAGAATCTATGGTGACTTACCATCAGACTTCTGGAAGGATGATAACCACATAAATTCCAAGGTTGCAAGAGCTTTCAAGTGAGAGATTTATTGCACAATCAGTTTAATAGCTCATGCATAGAAGTTACTGACAAGAATAATATGCAGAAGAATGGGAAAGAAAATTGAGTATTTGTTAGATGACGATGAGCCTGGCTTTAGGAAACGTAAAGGAACCAAAGAGGAAGGTCTGACGTTGAGGTTAATAATGGAAACAACTAAAAAAAATTAAGACACCTTTGTAGTATTTGTCAATATGGAAAAAAGCGTTCGACAATGTGAAATGGCGCAAAATATTCGAAATCCTGAGAAAAATAGGGGTAAGCTATAGGGTAAAATAGGTAACAAAAATATGTACGACAACAAAGAGGGAACGATAACAGTGTAAACCAAAATGAAGTGTTCGCATTAAACACTATGTGAGAAGACAGGAATATAGTCTTTCGTCCCTATTGTTCAGTCTATAAATCGAAGAGGCAATCACGGAAATAAAAGAAAGATTCAAGAGTGGATTTAAATTCAGGGTGGAAAGATACCTATTTGCTAGTTGCTGATGACGTTGCTATCCACAGTGAAAAAACAATTACACGATATCTGCAATGGAAAAACAGTCTAATGAGTGCAGAATACGTACCGAGAATAAACAGAAGAAATACGAAAGGAATGAGTAGCAGCCGAAATGAGAATAGCAAGAAATTTAACATCCACATTAGTTGATCACGAAGTAGATGAAGTCAAGGAATTCTGATGCCTATGCAGCAGAATAACCCGTAACGGAGAGAAGACGGTGGATATAAAAAGCAGACTAGCTCTAACAAATAGGGCATTAAAAAGAACGATGAAACGAAATTCGCGCTCTAGGACACTGCATCGCGATTCCTTGCATACTTAGATTACAAAGATGGAAATGTGCCTATTCATTGCGTGAATTTTTTCAGCAGAAAATGGTCGTAGAAGAAAGGGAAGTTAGGTTAGGTTAGGTTAGTGTTGTTTAACGTCCCGTCGACAACGAGGTCATTAGAGACGGAGCACAAGCTCGGGTTAGGGAAGGATGGGGAAGGAAATCGGCCGTGCCCTTCCAAAGGAACCATCCCGGCATTTGCCTGAAACGATTTAGGGGAATCACGGAAAACCTAAATCAGGATGGCTGGAGACGGGATTGAACCGTCGTCCTCCCGAAAGGGAAGTTAGGCAACGCTGCAATCACATCTACGACAGTTATCTCCATTCAGTACTTTGACCTGTGCTGCATAGCTATTGTGGTGGGAACTTTTTGCGTTGGAATACTGGAGTTCGAGGGTTCGATTCATGCTGAGGTTGACACATGATATGGATATGCAGCATACCACTACTAGTTCAAAGCATGTTTGCGTTTCTGTTCCTCATAACACGGAAAAAGAATTAAAGTACAGTTGCAAGGCTGCAAAAATTAAGTAAACTAAAACAAATCGAATGATTTATCGAGTAGATTGAACGGATAAATTCTACAGTAAATATCGTAAAATGATATGGCGCATTAGTTGGACAACTCTGCTTGTAACCGCATAAGGAACACACATTTCATAAACATAACACGATTTAACCGAATTATTGACAAATTTATATCAACGAACATGGTCTACGAACCGACGCAATAGAAACAATGAAAGACTATAAAACAGTGCAGTGAACAGACGATCAGTTGACACTGAAGTGATTGCTTGATTATTTAAAATGGTGTTGTTCTATCCACGCTAGTCTCGTTAGACTACGCCATTGCTACTGAATTAAAGACCGTTGACGGAGGTAAAAGCCAACCGCAAACACTTCTAAGAAAGCTTTATTTCACGGCCACACCGGTTTCAGGCACTTCTTGGGATGGCCACAGTTGTTTCATTACGTTGATTGTGTCGTCATCGACATATCATCTGTGTCTGTATTGCAACAGAATATATACGTAGACTACACCACTCCACTTTAATGACATGGATGACTGACATTGAAATGTGGTAATGCGCATACAACAGAAAACATAAGAAGTAGTCATTTACATTTTTTTCTAGTGTGCGAGTTTTGTTCATCTATATGGATTTTTTAACGAAGTACGAAATGTTTAAATATAAACAACATCTACACAATATACAATCGACTGTTGCACACGGGCACATCGCAATATTCTTCAAAGCAGTTGCAGTTTCATACATGTCTTTGCAAAAATAGTTCAAATGGCTCTGAGCACTATGGGACTCAACATCTGAGGTCATCAGTCCCCTAGAACTCAGAACTACTTAAACCTAGCTAACCTAAGGACATCACACACATCCATGCTTTGAGGCAGGATTCGAACCTGCGACCGTAGCAGTCGCGCGGTTCCGGGCTGAAGCGCCTAGAACCGCTTTACACGCAGTGTTTTTGAATGTACATTAGACTTTTATTACTATTTGCGTATGGACCCCGTTGGATCACGCTGTGCCTTTAGATACGTTTTCCTGTTTTTCCTGTTGGATCCGCGGAGCTGCCATTCCTTGTACCCAGCACCAGCACGTTAAAAGGAACCTCGATGGAGTAAAGATAGAAGCTGTGGAATTAATAGACTTTTCAATACAAATGTTTAATTTTGCTATGTACTGTATGTCAAAATTTTGTGTCTTAGCCTCATTGTTCAGCGTTCAGTTTATAATGTTGGCTGCCAGGTTTGATAATTTCTCTGTTACTGTGCGAGACTTCAGTCTGTACCTGTCCATTTTTTCCGGGCCAGAAAGTTTCCCCCAAAATCCTTTGTTCTTCCTTCAGGATGTTTTGCAGTTCGCCCTTTTGGCTGATAATTAGTTTTGTTTGCTTTTGTACATTTATGTACATCTAAGTCACTTATACACCACATTATGTGATGTTAAGTACATATATATTATTACGTAGCACAGAAGCAGAAGACATGCGGCTGAATATATTCAAAATATAATAAAACAACTTAAACCACATGACGATGGGCTTAATGACCCGAAGGCGGACATGACGAGGAAACAAAGCTTTTCATGAGTCCATAAGGTATGTCACGGCTGTCATTTGATCGTTGACTGGTGCATTCATTTTACTTTTGCAACTTAAGTGAAGTGATTGTTGTGTGCTAGATGCATTGGTGTGGATTCAAAAAGTTGATCCTCTCCTGAAAGGGACGCGGACAAACGTAACTACTGGATGATGGAAATCAATTTAATTCAGTCGAACAGTGAAACTTTTAGTAGTTTATTCTCTTCGCGCAATGATAAAACAGTAATTCAAACTCTAAAGCCTATCTTGCAATCCCAATTGAAATTTTGCTTTACAAGAGATTAACCTCACATGCATTTTACAAGAGGCTAACGAGAATGGGCTTCATATGTCCCATTATCTAATGCTCTGTGCTGCAGGAGGATTCAGGCCTTACCTATTACGAAAGTTACGCTAAACAGTTATTACTGACCCGCACTGCGCAAAACGTAGAACACAAAACGCTTTCTGTTGTCCAGACACCATTCTTAGTACAACTGAAGTGAGCACACACTTCTGCTACCTAGCGGGAACCATATAAAACTCGAGAGTTTACTCTTTCCAACAATACATTGTTCAAGCACATATCTCAAATAACATAATAGTTATGATTTTTTTTAAATCAGATGATTCTTTTTGATACACCTTGTATTTTAAACTTACTCAGACCTAGGGCTGGTCACGGCCTGCGAACGTGATGGTCACGGCCTGCGAACGTGGTTCGGGGTGTGCGGATCGCATGCAAGCCAATGCTCGTTCCTTCCCGGAAGTACTGGGTACAGCGCAAAATTTAATTTATTAATGCAGTGTAGCATTTTTAGGATAAGACTCGCATATCTGCTGACTGTCTAATGGCGGATTGCAGCTTCGTCACACGAAGACACGGCCTCTGTAATGCGCGAGTAGATCAGAATTCGATTTGATGACGTAACATCTGTGTACAAACCGTTTCGACAGCGCTGCGTCACACAGTTGGAGGCACCTTGAAAGGAGTCCACTGGGGTACACTTCTATGTGGCACCCGAATATGGTAATAATATTAATGTAAACTAAGATGAAGCTACTGTATTATAAACGATGTATGTCCCTGATAGACTTTACAAAGCGGGTCGTTGACTGTGCACGACCGCAGAGCCAAAGATACTGTTTCTCGTCTGAGATTGTAGTGTTGGAGTAAGAGAGCCCTCGGTGCACGGTAGTACGCCGTGACCAAAAGAGGATGGAGTAGGCAGTTTTTGTGGTGTGCTTTGTGAAGCCACCACGTGTTAGATTAATGTAGGAATTACAAGAACATGTAAGCAGAAGTCTTCTCATAAGCAAGGCAAAGATGTTGTCGTTTTGCCTGCTCGTTAGTGTAGATGAGTTGGCTGATAATTCTTAATTGTTGAGTAACCCCTGAATGTACGTAAACTGATTTGGTGAAAAGGATAGTTAGATATTTGTTTTTTGTAATGTTCCTAAAATTTGTTAACACCGGTGTATGTAATTAGATGATTTGTATTTATGCTTTTTTAGTGAGGTTAGATAATACCTGCTGTTTAAATCTCATAGTTTGTGGATCAGTTAGTAAATGTGATGCAATTTCCTGAGTAATGTAGTTTCAATTGTCAGATGTTTTTGAAAAGCCAAACTTAACTTGGAATATAACTACACAAAAAAATCAATGCTAGTACTTCACCAAAATAAGTACCGCCTCGCTGTCCAAGTCATATTTTTTCAATGACGTTGAATTTTTTAAAATGTTTTCATTTATCAGCCAAAAGAATTTCATGTACATTTCAAAGTATTACCGCCAGCTTCGCACACCTCTGAGCCTGTAGCTTGCATATTATATTTCTTTCGTGAGAGACCAGAATATATCGCGTTCCACCGTTGATGCTTTAGAGGTAAGACAATTCAATTTATTTGTTATGTACACAGTGGCCAAAGTTAACATTTTTGAACAGGGCCAGAGGATTCAATGCCTAAGGGGCTGAATGTACTTCGCAGTGACTGTATTCTTTAGTGGTATTGTGAGCTGCATTGTCCAATCAGTTCGTGTAAATTTTTGCTAACAATAACACAGAGTAAGCACGCCATTTGCAGTTACACCCCGCTACACGATAACTCCAATTGTATATGCATTCACAGTTCACACTTTCATTCAAAATAATCTAAAGAAGATTTTTTAAAGAAATTTATAACCTTCTACAGGCGTTGAATCCTCTGCGTTCAGGGTCGATACCATTAAGTTAAGTAACGGTTTTAGACTTTGTGCATATGTACTGTTTGTGTTTCCCTTTTTTCGTTTATAAATATATAGCCATGGTGTTCTTTTAATAATTGACAAAAGTCTTTTTAGGCACTTGTGGGTTTTATTGTTCTGAAGAAGGTGTAGTTATCTTCGCCGAAACCTAGGTAAACACTATGTGCTTTTTTCGCAGTCGAGGCGGGTTTCTAGTTTTTTTAATATTTTAACCAACGACTGCTGACGCGCTGCAATGTTGAAGGTTCGATAGAGAGCCTCTCACCAAAACGTGACATAGTATTTGGTAGCGCGAGGCACAAAGTAAAGCTGACTGGATGACATAAAAGCATGACATGGTCGAATGCTCTTGCATAGGGATACTTCTGCTGAACAGAAGACATCGTCTACAGAACGTGAATGAACTCTCACCTGGGAAGAATGGACTCACCCGGAAGAGGTACTCCGGTGGTAGGCAAACATTTTAAAGCATGTTTCCATAAGAAACAGAACTACATAAGATATTCTGTTGTTGTTGCCATCAGCAGAGGTACATGCAAAACAATTAAGCAAAGAGTACATGTAAAGCCCAGTCACGTCTAATGTCTTACACTGTCGACGAGTGAAGTTTATCGAATCTCTTATTTCTGATGCAATAGTAGATTGGTTCCATATGCCCTCGATACACTCTATCACTAACGCCTTATATGAGTACTGGCCGTGGACGTTTCTCCTAGGTACTGTTAACTTTGTACCAGCTTGATCTAACCGTCTTTGTGGTTCTCTGACTATATCCATTTTACCCATTTGCCTTGAAGATGGTTTGTAGCTTGCATAGGCTGCGGGTATTGTTTATGTCTCCTACAAGGATACTCTCCAAATCATACTTAAGTACCTTGAAGAGGGTTCATCGAATCACCTTCACAATAATTCTGTATTTTCCAATCTCGAACAGCGTGCGGAAAAAACGAACACCTATATCTTTCCGTGAGAGCACGAATTTCCCTTATTTTATTGTGATGATCGTTTCTCCCTGTGTAGATCGGCATCAAAAAAATACTTTCGCATTCGGAGGAGAAAGTTGGTGATTGAAATGTCGTGAGACGATTCCACCGCAATGAAAAACGCTTTCGTTTTAATGATTGCCACACCAAATCATGTATCATGTCAGTGACACTCTCTCCTCTGCTCTCGATAGGACAAAACATGGTGCTCTTCTTTGACCTATCTCGATGTACTCTATTAATCCTGTCTGGTAAGGATACCAGGCCGCGCAGCTGTACTCCAATAGATGACGGAGAATAGATGTAGGCAGTCTGTCACATTTTCTAAGTGTGCTGCCAATAAAAAGCAGTCTTTGATTCGCCTTCCCCATAACGTTCTCTATGCGTATTTTCCTATTTAAATTGCTGGTATTCATAACTGGTAGGTATTTAATTGAATTTGCGTCGTTTAGATTTGACTGATTTATCGTCAAACACAAGTTTAAGGGATTACCTTTAGCACTCATGTAGATGACTCACACTTTTCATTATTTAGGATAAATTGCCAATTTTTGCACCGTACAGATATCTTTTCTAAATCGTTTTGATATTTGTTGTGATTTTCTGATGACGCTCAGATTGTCTCCTAAATCATTTATATAGATAAGGAACAGCAGAGGGGCTATAACACTGCCTCGGGGAACGCAAAAAATCATTGCTGTTTTACTCGATGACTTTCCGTCAATTACTACAAACTGTGACCTCTCTGACAGGAAATCACATAACTGAGACGATATTCCGTAAGTACGCAATTTGACTATAAGCCGCTTGTGAGGTATAATGTCAAAAGCCTTCTGTAATTCTAGAAATACGGAATAAATTTGAAACCTATTGCCAATAGCACTCAGTACCATTTGTCGTGTTCTGTATTAATCACATTCTCCTCTGGTTGGGGCCTAGAGATGGCGTTGAGGCGGACCTTTACATTTTACACAATCCAAGCAGCTACTCAGTACTGAGGGAAAAATCAAGGAGGTTGTCGAGGTAGCAGAGTGGCCGCCCGACACGAATCACGAGGAGTTCTACAGATTCTGTCCATCCTGATGGACAGCTACTGCAGGCCGGTGGACCAGCCGTGGAATAGGAGATGTTGCAACGCGCTCCGTAAACAACGGGCAGCTGGGAACAGGGAGCTCCGACAGGTCATAATAGCCACCGGCCATTGCGGAAGCACCTTCCATCAGGTTCACTGCTGGCAGCCAATGTCAACCATTCCTTGTAATGAGACATGCCTCCCCCCCCCCCTTTGATCCTTTAATCCGGGCAACATAAAGCACGCAAGGACGCCTTGTACAGTAGGAGCGATGGCGAGCCAATATTATACAGGTGAATCACGTAAAATTTGCTCCGCAAAACTGCGGAATTGGGAAGTGCTACTGAAGTGTGGTTTCCACAGAATGGATTGGTAGTCAATTCAAAGTCATACCAATTACACCGCTTATATACTTACAGGTTGTTTGTGGGATCCCTGAGTGCACTGGGACTTGCTACTCAGTTAGTGCGTCACAGTCCAAGCAGTAAGTTGTGGACAGCGGAATTTACGGTTGGAGAAAATGCTGACGTGCTCATGGTGTGTGGAGAGTGTAATGAATAATGCAATTCATTCTTGTACGGTGTATGCAGCAAAATACTCCAACAGATCCCAACCATGTCGGTAGTTATTTATCGACCTTTCAACAATTTACTTGAAAGTGGTAGTGTAACACCTAGACGACGTAACGGAAGGAAACAACTGATGACAGAAGAGGGGAGAATTAATGTTCTTGCTGCTGTTGCAGCTGATCAGCACGTTATCTCCCATGCAATCGTGGGATGAGTCAGGCAAGTGTCCTACACATTCTTCATCGACATAGGTTCCATACCTGTCACATCTCACCCCATCAAGAGCTGCATGGAAACAATCGTGTTAACCTCTGTACGTGGGCATTGAGACAGGATACTCCAGGTGTATCATGTATCTAGTTTAACGACGAAGCGACGTTTACCAACCATGGCCAGGTAAACCGCCGAAACATGCGCTATAAGGGTTGTCGACAATGCTCGTTGACTTCGTCAATTGAAACGGCAGCGTACATGGTGTGTGGTAGTGAACCATAAGTGCATAGGACTCTTTTTCACAGACGGAACACTACACGCGCACAAGTATCGCAGCCTCCTAACCGACCTTCTTCCACGGATGCTGGAAGACGTTCCTCTGCAGACCGGGAGGAACCTGTGGTACTAACATGATGCATGTCCAGCCCATAGTGTACGATATAATACAGCATATCTTCACGAATTGTTTCCAAATCTTTTAATTGGACGCAGAGGACCTATACCTTGGCCGTTACGTTCCGTGGATTCGACGTCTGTAGACTTTTTTTTTCTGTGTGGACTGCTGAAAGACGCTGTCTACGAGGACATACCAACTGCACTCGATGATATGCAATGACGTATTACTGCAGCCTGCTAGAACATCTCCGCTGAAATGCTGGCACGTGTGCAGCAGTCGTTATATATTATACAGGAAGCGTGTATTGCCGCTGCTGGTTGTCATTTTGAACACCACCTATGATGGTCAATATTGTCTCGTTACAGGTGTGAATCCACATAACCAGTGTATACACTTGCGTTGTTCTTTAGTGTGTGCTACAACAGGTACTGTACTAGCGTCGGTGCGAAAACTTTTCAAAATACGATATCTCGTAAAAGACTCGCACAACAATCCTGCAAAAACACCACACACGATCTAAGTATTATTACAATCTGTTTATCCGCTGACTAGTAATCCAGTCTGTGAAAACCAAACATCAGCAGCCTTTTCCATCACCGCAATATTTGCCGTGCAAATTTTGGGCTATTCGTCCTGTATGTGTGGCAAGGCAAGTAAGACAGGACAGCTCAGATATATCTAAAATCAATAAAATTGTCGAGGTACTGATTTTGGCAAGTTTACGACGAATTTCCTGACGTTTGCAAGAAAATTTATCATTTTTAGCCGCCGATTTACAACACCGACTTCGCATTTTTCCTAATGGAAGTATATACTTTTTTTCTGCAACATTTGGAACAAGCTTCTAAGGGAATTTCAACGCTACAAGATGAATGTGACTTGATCATGAAAATAAATGGGCTGCAAACCACAGCCCCAACGTCAGCAGAAGCGTTCCAAAAACGTCTGCCCTATTACACCAAATGTAAGCAAATTCGTATCTTCGGTACAGTTCTTGCGCTTACCTCTGCCCTCGAAGCCCATCAGTCTGTGTTCTGCTATTGCAGAAATGAAATAACTTTGTCATAAAGCTATTGAGACATTCACAGCGTATACGATAGTCGAAAAAGTTGAAACTTCCCTTTTGAAAATAAAAATTACTGTGCTGGTAACCTTCTACGTTATTTGATTTTCAAACAGCTGAGGAAAACTGAACGTACTCAGTTTTCTCTTTACTTATTCTGATCATCACTAAACTGACACACAATATTTTTAGCGCAACGCAATCTGACTTTCAATAATACCTACAAAAGAATGACCCTGATTAAAAATAAACTATACCTTTGATGAATCACTTACTTCACAAAAATCTTCGTTACTCGAACTACTGCAATACAGCGAGCGCCAATACTGCCAGCTAAATAAAAGATTCTAATTACCAGAGGCACTAACTATTGATAGGCATAGTTAGCAAATGAAAGATGTTGATAGAGAACAAACAATGTATTTATCTTAACAGTGTTCAAAAATATATACCAGATCGTCCTCTCATAGTGACCTCTCAGAACTCTAGGATCTCTCCCCACATCTACCATTGCTGGCGGCTCACCTCCAACTGCCCAACGCTACGCGCTGTTCACATACAACTGCCCAACACTATAGAAGTGAATATTCCAACAATGAGTCCAACCAGCCACAGACTGCACACAGCGGAGTCAACGATTTTCATACAGAGCACTACGTGCCGTTACCAACATAAAAACCTAAACAGCCTACTTAGAAAGTGAATATCCTTTACAACGCATGTCTCGAAACCCTTGGAGCATCGGTGCGATTGTGTGCTGAGGACTATCCAGATCGTGCCAAGCACTCACTATCTGTCTTTGCAAACATTATAAAAAAAAGTTTCAGAAACTGGAAGTGTAGAGAATAGAATACACCACGGAAAAATAAGAGGAACTGATGAAAGATATGAAAATAACATTTTTGTAGCAGTTAACACACAATGCAAATGTCGCCGAGAGATATACTGGAAGCACGAGAGGAATCAACCAGATGGGTATTTTGAGAACCCTGCGATCTACATTCCATCGCCTTTCATCTTTATTTCGCTGCATGTATAGTTTCATGGCAGTGACCTCCAAGATTGGTTATAGATCTGCGAATTTTATCCACGAAAAGTGCAAAGTGGTCCTCGCATTATACACGAATCGCCAGTAGAAAATCCACGCTAACTCAAAGTAGTGGCAAAAAGCAACGCTCTTGCTCTGTCAATGTTTGTTTTTGGTCCCAGATTTATTGACGGAAGTCTAAACACATTCAAGTATCTCGCTTTCCTGAGATACGCTGCTGTCGCAGGTAGTGGAAGACATCACAGCGGGCATCAGGCAATCAGTGTCTGTGGTACCAACATGACGGACGTCCCTCCCATTTCCACACGTAATGATAGACCCTCTTAAAAGAACATCTGGAGAGCACTGGATCGGTCGTTCAGGAAACGCAAAACAGTCTGTACACTCACCAAATTTAACATTACTATTCTTTTATCCGTGGTGTAAATTAAGCCGAGAAGTCTGCTAGGACACACTGAGGGCTCCAAGCACGAAATGCCTTATTAACACGGACCTGTGCTGCCGTTAACTGCAGATGAAATTCAACGATGCAATATTATTTCTCCAAAAGCGGTTTATAGCGTGTGGCTATGCTGAACGTTGACACTTTTGAGCACTTGGTATGAAAGCCGTGATACTAAACACAAGAACCGTGCGTGAGTTAGGCGATTGCTTAAGTTAGGTATAATGAGACAGCCCTTGGTGGAATCACTTCTTCTGACGGCAGGTCACTCGTATGCGGCGCTGTTATCTTAACACTATTTCAATAAATCCCATAAACATTATGTTGAAATTCTGTTAGAAGTTTGTTCCAAATGCCACAGAAAAAGTATATACTTTCATCACAAAAACAAAAAACAAAAAAAGCAAGAAAAAACGGAACGACTTCCTAATTCGGCAACTATAAACAATAAAAATTATTTGCGAATCTCAGCCGGCCGCGGTGGTCTCGCGGTTCTAGGCGCGCAGTCCGGAACCGTGCGACTGCTACGGTCGCAGGTTCGAATCCTGCCTCGGTCATGGATGTGTGTGATGTCCTTAGGTTAGTTAGGTTTATGTAGTTCTAAGTTCTAGGGGACTAATGACCACAGCAGTTGCGTCCCATAGTGCTCAGAGCCATTTGAACCATTTTTTGCGAATCTCAGGAAATTCGTCATATTGTCCGCTATAACCCCGTGAAAACTGAACGTAGACATACAAGAGCGTACTACAAAGTAATAAAATCTGTGAATTTTTATGTGAAAGCTCTTCAAGCTTTTTAAATAAAAGGAACGTTATTACAATTCTACACCTTTATTCTTCATATCTACATATTTGCATCCCTCTGGCGCTAGCGTATAACACGGCAGTACGTAAAGTACTCATTTCGATGCCTGAGCAACAGTGGGCTGTAATTGGATTTCGCATTCGGAGAGTTCGTCCTCACATGGAGTACAGTCTCCTCCAGCATGAGACTACGAGGCAACACCCGAGCTCAGCCCCATCTGCTACCATCCGCCATCTTGGGTTCCCTGTCATCGATCGTCCTCCATACAGTCCCAACTTGGCCCAATCTGATTTTTATTTGCTCCAAAAACTTAAAGAACAACTTCGAGGACAGCGATGGAGCGGTGCAAGCAGAGGTGAGGTCGTGGCTCCGTCAACCAAGCCAGGCGTTCTACGCTCACGGTACCAGCAAAATGGTCCATGGAGTGGTAGAACTGTGTTCGTCGTCTGGGTGACTGTGTAAAGAAATAAATATTTAGACACGAAGAATGAAGATGTAGAATGTTAATAACGTTTGATTTGTTTAAAAAAGCGTGAAGGTTTTTCACATAAAAATTTCAGGGGCTTTCCAGCACGCCCTCGTACACAACTGGCCATTAAAATTGCTACACTAAGAAGAGATGCACATGATAAACTGGTATTCATTGGACAAATATATTATAGTAGAACTGACATGTGATTACATTTTCACGCAATTTGAGTGCAGAGATCCTGAGAAATCAGTACCCAGAACAACCACCTCTGGCCGTAATAACGGCCTTGATACGCCTGGCCATAGAGTCAAACAGAGCTTGGATGGCGTGTACAGGTACAGCTGCCCATGCAGCAGCAACACGATACCACAGAGCAGTGACTGGCGTATTGTGACGAGCCAGTTGCTCGGCCACCATTGATAAGACGTGTTCAATTGCTGAGAGATCTGGAGAATGTGCTGGCCAGGGCTGCAGTTGAACATTTTCTGTATCCAGAAAGGCCCGCACAGCACCTGCAACATGCGGTCGTGCATTATCCTGCTGAAATGTAGCGTTTCGCAGGGACTGAATGAAGGGTAGAGCCACGGGTCGCAACAAATCTAAAATGTAACGTCCACTGTTCAAAGTGCCCTCAATGAGAACAAGAGGTGACCGACACGTGTAACCAATGGCACCCCATACCATCACGCCGGGTCATACGCCAGTATGGCGATGCCGAATACACGCTTCCAATGTGCGTTCACGGCGATGTCGCCAAACACGGATGCGACCATCATGATGCTGTAAACAGAACCAGGATTCACCCGAAAAAATGACGTTTTGCCATTCGTGCACCCAGGTTCGTTGTTGAGTACACCATCGCAGACGCTCCTGTCTGTGATGCAGCGCCAATGATACCACAGCCATGGTCTGCGAGCTAGATAGTCCATGCTGCTGCAAACGTTGTCGAACTGTTCGTGCAGATGGTTGTTGTCTTGCAAACGTCCCCATCTGTTGACTCTGGGATCGAGACGTGGCTGCACGATCCGTTACAGCCATGCGAATAAGATGCCTGTCATCTCGACTGCTAGTGATACGAGGCCGTTGGGATCCAGATACTGCTTTCCGTATTACCCTCCTGAACCCACCGATTGCATATTCTGCTAAGTCATTGGAACTCGACCAACGCGAGCAGCAATGTCGCGATACGATAAACCGCAATCGCGATAGGCTACAATCCGACCTTTTATCAAAGCCGGAAACGTGATGGTATGCATTTGTCCTCCTTACACGAGGCATCACATCAAGGTTTCACCAGGCAACGCAGGTCAACTGGTGTTTGTGTATGTTGGAAACTTTCCTCATGTCAGCACGTTGTAGGTGTCGCCACCGGAGCCAACCTTGTGTGAATGCTCTGAGAAGCTAATCATATCACAGCATCTTCTTCCTGTCGGTTAAATTTCGCGTCTGTAGCACGTCATCTTCGTGGTGTAGCAATTTTAATCGCCAGTAGTGTATTTATGCATTCTGGATATATTTGGGGTGCACAATCCTAACGGTTTCACTATGTATCAAGGGCGCCTATACCCAGATGCCAGAGGGACCGTCCAACACCCCTCCCTGCCCCAAGCCCCCATCTTAGCTCTCAGTGAATGGAAGTACTATAGTGCAGCAAGGTGTTTTTGTTCCAGGAAACTGATTCTAAGATCGGTATTGGGCAGGCTTTTAACAGGGTGGGAAATAGAATTCTTTAATGGTTATCTACAAGTCGCAATTCGTTTTCTACATTATTAAAAATACTCCATATCGACAGCTGCAGAGCTCTCTTCCCCCCCCCCCCCCCCCTCCTGTACCCGGTTACAATTACATTGTGGGCGCTCTCGCTCAGTATATGCGATACATGTGCTGGTAGATACGTATTAGTGCACTTGCAGGTCTCGTGTAAGCGGCAGTTCTGGTTATGTGCGGTCGCTTGTTTTCCGTTGTGTCCGGACGCCACCGTGCCCCTTACAAGGCAGTGACACGAGGGCGTGTAATCCGCGGTGTTTGTGTACAGGGCGCGTGGCAGCGGCTAATCCCTTAGTGGGGACAATGCGGCCACCTGGTGCCGGTAGCGGCAGCTAATGGCTGGCTGTCTGGCCGCAGTCATACAGGGCCGCCGTTGTTCCCACGGCGCGCGCACCGCGTGGTGTCCGCCGCAACAATGCCGCCCCATTACCGGCGCACGCGCGCACGCCTGACACGACACGGCCCATTACTGGGCAGATCACCGGCCGGCCTCCCTCCCCCGTACTCAAGCAAGCGCGGTTGCTGCATCATAGACGCCACAGTACTCTCCTCGATTTTTCGAAACCACTCAGAAATCGAGTAAACGCTTCTTCGCCGTGGCGTCTTGGTAAAGAAGACACCTGCGATCCTGTTCTTTAACCCATTGACTCACACAGCCAGCTCACAGCCTGCAGCGGGTTTCAAGTCTGTCATTACATTGTCGGCTGTAAGACAGCCCGAGCAGCTATAGCTTCTTCTTAATAGATGGCATGAAACTACCGGGTGATCAAACAGTCAGTATAAATTTGAAAATTTAATAAATCAAGGAAAATGTAGATAGAGAGGTAAAAATTGACACAAAAGCTTGAAATGACATGGGGTTTTATTAGAACAAAAAAAAGTTCACAAAATGTCCGGCAGACGCGCGTCGTTTGGTAATGACCCTGTGCTCAGCCGCCACTTTCGTCATGCTTGGCCTCCCATGTCTCCAGACCACCGTCCGTGCGATTATTCACTTTGGGGTTACCCAGTCTCAAGTGTATCGGGATCGACCTACATATTGAACATTTCCTGTAAAGAACATCATCTTTGCTTTGTCTTACTTTGTTATGCCAATTATTGCTATTTTGATCAGATGAAGCGCCATCTGTGGGACATTTTTTGAACTGTTGTATTTTTTTGGTTCTAATAAAACCCCATGTCATTCCAAGCATGTGTGTCAATTTGTACAACTCTATCTACATTATTCCGTGATTTATTCAGTTTCCAAATTTATACTGATTTTTTGATCACCTGGTATATCATTGGAAAGCTGAGAAATCGATCTATTTAGTGGTGTGTAACACCATTTCTTTCGATATTTTCCGTGTTATAAGTAACTGTTTTCAGGTTTTGTTAGGTTTCTGTTTTCCCCAATCCCATCAAGAAAACACAGTCCATAAATGGTGTAGTGTGCAAAGCAAGGAAGAAGAAATGTAGAACACGGTGTTACTGTGAGAAATAACCAGTGGCGTATTTTTTCGGGTATACCACACTAATAAAAACTTCTAAAACGGTTTTATCTTCACCTCTAATCACTTCAATCAATAGTAACGATGGATTTATAAGGAGTTCCTATCAAAAATTATGTAATTTCGTCTATGGGGGAAAAATATTGGTGGGTTAGCCATCGGCACACGGGACTAGTCAGCTAATGTCCAAGTGCACACAGATATCCAAAGTCACGAAGCAGATATCCGAAGTCACGAGGCACAGCGCCGTCGGTAGGGGGTACTAACTGGTTTAAAGGAAGGTAGGACATGAAACGAGCCGACTTGGAGCACGAGAGGCACCACAAGACATTTTCATTTCCACTGTCTGTATTTTTACAAATAATTTCACGAAACGTTGTCAGCAAGACCAGGCAGGATTCAGGATTCATACTCATAACAGTGGAAGTTCAAAAACATAACAAAATATTTTTTTTACATGTGGAAATATCATCATTTTTTCACTTACTATTGGTTGCATTTGTTGCTATACATGCACTTCTCTTCATATGTAAGAAAGATGCTTCGATGAATTTTGCACAGGATACAAACCTTACTTACACGTGTATGAAACTCTCGAATATTTAAAAAAAACTGTGGTAAAAATGGAGATAACTACCTACTAAATTTGAGTTCTAAACATAAAGTTTAAGATGTAAGAGCTCATTCGTTTTTTCACAAAATAAATAAATTGTAGAATTGCATTCACCTGTACGTATGGTTCGTACGCTGTGCAAAATTTGTCAAAGACTCTCTCTTACTTATGAAGAAAAATGTACCTATAGCAACAAATGCAGCCAATAGTAAGTGAAAAAATGATGTAATTTCACATGTTAGAAAAATTTATTTTCTTATGTTTTTAGGCCTCCACTGCTACGACTGTGAATCCTGAATCCTTCCTGGCAATGCTGACAAAGCCTTATGAATTTATTTGTAAACGTATAGACAGTGAAAATTAAAATATTCCGTGGTGCCTCTCCTGCTTCAAGTCGGCGCATGTTTACAGGACACGTGTATCTGGACATGCTGGAAAATTGGCTCATGCCACAACTGGAGACCAGCAGCGCCGACTTCATCTTTCAATAGGATGGTGCTCCATCGCACTTCCATCATGATGTTCGGCATTTCTTAAACAGGAGATTGGAAAACCGATGGATCGGTCGTGGTGGAGATCATGATCAGCAATTCATGTCATGGCCTCCACGCTCTCCCAACTTAACCCCATGCGATTTCTTTCTGTGGGGTTATGTGAAAGATTCAGTGTTTAAAACTCCTCTACCAAGAAACGTGCCAGAACTGCGAGCTCGCATCAACGATGCTTTCGAACTCATTGATGGGGACATGCTGCGCCGAGTGTGGGAGGAACTTGATTATCGGCTTGATGTCTGCCGAATCACTAAAGGGGCACATATCGAAGATTTGTGAATGCCTAAAAAAAACTTTTTGGGTTTTTGTATGTGTGTGCAAAGCATTGTGAAAATATCTCAAATAATAAAGTTATTGTAGAGCTGTGAAATCGCTTCAATCATTTGTAATAACCCTGTATTTTACGTGGTACGTTGGTGAAATATGACAGAACATATTTTGTGTTTCACGTGACGAAATGGTTCCTCAACGTGAAATAGCAGAAAGTGACGTCAGGAAACTCGTAGAGCGCCACATTACCGTTAGTTAACTAGTCACGTGGGCTGACGGCTTTAGCTGCTAATTGTAACAATTTAAATATCCATGGTTTAGGATACAAAACGGATTTTCTACTGAGTGTCGCACTGGCACTGCAGCCAGGATGAGCATCCTGGCGACCGGTCCTACAAGGGAGAGTTCTGTGACAGGCGAAAAAGTTAGGAGGGGCGAAAGAAAAAGGCAAACTGAAGAGAGAAGAAGAATGGGAATAAGGGAACGGATTGGAGGTGCTAAAATGCAAACGTGGCGGAGGTTTACAAAAGGAAATCATGAGGAGTTTCGGACTGTGCGGTTTCGTGGACTTTTCAACTCAGGACGTGACGTCAGCATGGTAATCCCGACCACAGATATCTTAGAGGTGGTTTTTGCACCCGTCAAAGCAGGCCGCAACAGCGGGGGAAGCTGTGGTCTGAAATACAACTGTGCAAAATTGGTCGGAGTTAGTCAACGCTTCTCCAACCACTTTCTAATAAGAAGATCCCTTCACATTCGAACCAGGCTTAGGACAGGCTGTCAACTTAGAACATAGGTATGTTTAGATAGATTTTAATTTTTTATTTTTAGTCTGATTAAACACGAAAGGTCAAATTGATGATAGTGAAACGAGCAGCAGTGACTTTGTAACGTATGTGCAACTAACATGTGTGTAGCTGCAACAAATATTGCCAATGTTCGTCTGTGAAACTGGACTAGATAAGCAACCTGAGCTATCAGTAAACGGAATCTAAGCTGCATAAGACTGTGTGTGTGTGTCGTATGAGAGTCAGTTTCACTGTCATTTGGTTGGTTGGTTGTTTGGGGAAGGAGGCCAGACAGCGTGGTCATCGGTCTCATCGGATTAGGGAAGGATGGTGAAGGAAGGCGGCCGTGCCCTTTCAGAGGAACCATCCCGGCATTTGCATGGAGTGATTTAGGGAAATCACGGAAAACCTAAATCAGGGTGACCGGACACGGGATTGAACCGTCGTCCTCCCGGATGCGAGTCCAGTGTCTAGCCACTGCGCCACCTCGCTCGGTCACTGTCATTTAAACCCTCAACAGATTGTTACATGAAAAACTTAAAAAATAACATTTGGATACGCTACCTGACTGCATATTTGAATATGAAAAACTACTGGAACAAATGAACCTGTAACAATGACTTTACAAGTGATACAGAAGCTGACTTGTGCAATGGAATTTACAAGATTAGAATACATGACCTGTTGTCGAGGGTCAGTGTCTCTGTTCAGTGTCTCTGTTTTGGCCGTAAGTTTTGCACTTTAGATAACTACCTTTCTCCATATGGTTTACAGCAATTCGCAGCGGCTAGCCGCAGGTTATTGTTACTAAGAATGAATTTAATTAAGTCTGATTAGGTCTTGTTAACCACTAAATAACTCGTGAGTAGGGATTTCATTAATTACGTCTAATTAAAACTTCAGACTCATCATGAACAAGTATTAGTAATGACAATGACATATGTGTCAATAATTACTGAGTGCCAGATTAACAAATTATTTGAATTTCAAAGTTACATTAACATTTAGTAATCACATTATATTATTTAAATGTGGAGAATAATTATTATTATTTGGAGGATAAGGGGGCTTCTTTAACTGACAAGCAAAACGTGGGATTATTGCAAACTCGGACTAACAATGACGAGCCTAACCTTGCAATTGCTTTTGCGCTATGCTTGCGAATTTTACCTTGAATTACAACTTCAAGCGTAGTTAAGCCATCTAAATCTCTCCCGGCTATATAAATGAAATCAGGCCTTGAGTGTGGTAAGACCTGCCATCAGTGACGTGAGGGCAGCGTGACTCGCCTTCTGTCTTCGAGCTGTCGACACTACAGCTTCCAGTCTCACAGACAGACCTCGTCCCTCAACAATGCTTAGAATCGCGCGCCCATGTTTCGCCCTCAGATTGTTGTTATCGATATGTGAGTGCTTACACTATGCAAAGAATAGCGTTAAGTTGGATGTATTGTTTTATGTAATGGAGAGTTCTGACACATTCCTTACAACGTTTGTAGTCCTGTTTGTCACAAATGTTGGTCTGCTTTTTCTCAATATGTCGCTATTCCCGAGTGTCTGGCTAAGCAAGAACCTAAGAACGCCACTTAAATTGGTGGGAGTTAAACTGTTCGGTCGGATGGAAGTGCCGCGATCCCTATGCCATCTACAAAAGGATCTGAAACGCCACAGTCGAAAAGTCCACAGAACGAATTCGACTGTGTTAATCAACAAACCTACCTTCCCCTGCTACAGTAGACGCTTGTTTCTTGACTTGAGTTAGTGCTGCCGCATATTCTCCATTTTTTGTTTTGTTTGTTATGCTCCATGTTTGAAATCATACAACAAGGATTTTTGAAATGCGTGCCCTTTACTTGTTTGTAAAGTCCTGTTGTCCTCAATAAAGGAATAAACAGGCGTAGTACTTGAATGTTAAACGAAAAGAACTGTGATGTCAGTGGAGTGCATGGTAAGGGGAGGGGGGAGAGCGCGAAGTCGAAATTAGTCCTGGACTTCAGAGATCCTACTGGAGGGTCATCTCCTTACGGAAAGATTGTGATAAGCACATTGTATTCACTGCTCTCAGACGTTCTAATCAAGATGGCAACATATGGGATGCCCCATCTATCCTCCTCCAGTGGTGAGTTGCGTGAAGCTAAACTTTTCGTTTCGTTTCGTGTCTCCAACATACTCAGTTCACCTTTTTTATGGTGCCTAGTCGTTATGACTTTTTATCATCAAGGTAAAGTACCATTTCACTGACCATATGATCTGCGTATGCGATCTTTAGCATGCGATGCTACATCTAAATTTCTAGCACTTTCAGCCTGCTCATGAATGAGGCTTTAATTGACCAAGATTCTATTCCACATAGCCGCACTACGGATGAGGAAGTATAAGTGCATGGGGGTGTAGATGGTTAGGGTGTGGTCCCCATACTGCGATTAAGAAAACGCTAAATGTGAAACGGTATGAACACATGTTGCACTATAGTGTACTGCGTTCAGTAGAGGAACATTTACGAGCCGATGACTGTTTGTATGGTAATGCACTCTGTCATAAAGCGGTATGAATCCAAGCCTAAGCCCAAAGGAACTACTCTGGGATGACTTCAACGTCGATTACACTGCCAGGCTCCAGTGTCCTACATCACTATCTTCTCTGGTTTCTGTTTTTGCGGAAGAGTGGCCTGCTATTCTTCCACAGACAGACATATCGTTGAAAGTTTCCCTAGCAGAGTTCAAGCCGATATACAAACAGCTTATTCAAAAATAGATCAGATAGCTCTGAGCACTATGGGACTTGGCATCTGAGGTCATGAGTCCCCTAGAACTTAGAACTACTTTAACCTAACTAACCTAAGGATATCACATACATCCATGCCCGAGGCAGGATGCGAACCTGTGACCGTAGCGGTGACCCCTGTTTCGTCACTGTAGTGTATTATATTTATTGGAACTGGTATTTAAATCGAAGCGATTTCGACAGAGGTGTTTGGATATAAAGCTTTACGTCCGATGATAACATTGAAATTAAGTGTACACATGAAATGTATTCGCAGTTGCAAATATCGACAACCATCAACTCCACAACGGAATGACAACGAGAATTGGTGCCGGGCCGGGACCCGAACCCGCAATTCTCACTTATCGCGAACGGTCGCCTTACCATAGGCTATTCGAGAACGACTCACGACCACACCCAAACTTTCCTATGTCGTCAACCATGTGTCTACAACTTGCAATCGAACGTTCCTTACGTATTTTCTCTTACAGGAGAGACATTTTAATTGCAAGTCGGGTGCCCGGTGAATAAGCTATAAGCAGGAAATCCGCGTTCGAGACCTCGTCCAGCACAAATTTTCATTGTAGCCATTCCATTATACAGCTCATGGTTGTCCACATTCGCAGCTGTTAATACGTTTCACGTTAATTCGTAACGACAGGGGCACTGCAATATCGTATACAGCTTTACGTACGGCGATAACATTTAAATTTAGTGTGTCGTACGTCTTTGCTTATGAAGGATTAAGTTGCCTATTCCTGACGTTTCGGTTTTTAGTTCACTGAAGGTCTAAATTTAAGCGTGTGTGGATTCCATAACGGAATATTTCCAGTGACGTTTATGGTTCATCCTAGTTTCGACGAATCCGATCGTCAGTCACGTAATATCGTACGACTTTTAATGGATAGGATAGACAGTTAAAAGTTTTTCCACGCCATAAGTGCTTTTATTGTATTTTGTAGCTTTGTATTGAATTTCATCCCATCTTTCTTTATATTCCGCTTTGAGTCACAAGCTATCACGTCTTCTTCAGAACTGTTTCGCGTATTACTTTTAATGTTGCTGTTTCTCATATTAACAGAATCTTCCGTCGGTTCTTGGTAGAACAACATTATAATAATAAATGAAAAGCACCAGTTTGCTTTTGTTCTACAATATTACGTTTATTGCTAACCGGTTTTCGGCTTACAAGACCATCTTCAGACGATTGGCGATAATTCTCAGTAAACGTCTGAAGATGGCCTTGTAAGCTGAAAACCGGTTAGCAATAAAAGTAATATTGTAGAACAAAAGCAAACTGGTGCTTTTCATTTATTATTGTTGCTGTTTCTGTTACACTGTGTCTGCCACCTGGGAGAGAACCCTTTCGAAACCTCCTCGATACGACCCTGTTTACAGCCTTTCCGCCTAAGGCCTTGTTTAAAAAAGTAGTTCTTAATTGTTCATTTAGACTATCTACATCTTCTTAATACAGTGCTTGGCTGCCTGCAGATTGGCTGTTCTGGCACGCCATATCATTAAATGACATCTGCACAAAAAAGGTAATCATTATCATCATCATCATCTTGACAGTTTCCAGCCCCCGGCTGGAATCTGTTCCGAACATAAGCCTCGCCATCTAATCCTGTTTTTCCAACATTTTTCTGTGTTGAGTCTGGTCCAGTCCTCTCCTCTTTTTTCAACACATTCGACACCTTTCGGCCATCTATCTCTCCGCCTTCCTCTTGGTCGTTTCTTTCGCATCTCCAGTTCATGTATCTTCTTGGAATCGGTCTTGCTTTCCATTCTCTGTAAGCCAGTGGTCGTCAAACTTTTTTGCTCAATGGCCAAACCTAACAATATGATGTGGCACCTCGGGCCGCAGATTTCCAGGTCTTTTTATTAACTGGCAAACCACGTAAATGATTTGTTATGAACCTCCAACAGACTAGTTATATTAAAGAAGCGCGACGTTTACCACTGACGTTCTAGCACTTATCGTTAAAGTCGACATCATTCGGACTACTACGTGCAGAATGTTCTCTGTTGCAGATTGTTGCCACCCTCAATGACCCGTAAATTGTAACACTGTAATTGCCCGACGAAATGTTGCTGTGTTGTCTTTGTGCACAGATGGATAATAAAGCAATTGTACTTATACTTAAATGTATTATGTAACATGAGACACGATCACAACTGTTTTCTACATGTTTTGAAAGCTATTTTTCTTCAACGCACTTGACTGAACTACAACTAACTTTATTTCATACTATATGAACTACCTGGCATTGGCTAGATATGTATTTATTACAATCTTATGTTATTCTGTCTCTCGCTTCCCTCACTCTCTGTCGTCCATATCGACTTTCCCCTCACTCACCATCTCTTCATCCCTTTATCTGTCCATTTCACACTCCCCCTGTATGTGTCCATGTCCTCCTCCCCCTTCTCCCTCCACATTACCTTCCCCCGCCCCAATAACACGTTGCCTTTGCTTACCCCACAATATTTATTTACAGATTGAAAATTATATGTGTGTCAGTGTGGTTGAAATCGATCCGAGGGTTTAGGAGGAGAAGTGGACGATAAACACACACACACACACACACACACACACACACATTCACACACACACACACATAAATACATACATTTTTAAGACCTAATGACTAAGTATTTCTTTCAACAAATATGTACCGCATATGACCGTCCTATAATGCGTATTCATGAATCCAACGCATTTTCATTTAAGATTGATTCAATAGCAGATAACTGGTACGAGGCACACCCACCCATTTGTTGTCAGCACTGAGAAACAAACAAGAAAACATTTCCATTATTACGCCCCCTCCCACCACAACGACAAGTCTATCAGCACCTGTTTCAAGCGGCACCCTGTAAAGGTGAACAACTTTACGCGCTTCTACTTATAATTCTTCCAGTGTATTTTTCATTTGACGAAGGAGACAGGTACAGCCGACAGCTGCAAACCATTTATTCTTTACCGGATTTGGATATATATCATTTATCGTTATTCAGAAACTTTATACGTTACCACCTATTAAAATGTAATAGTACTTTCGGAAACAAACCACTCGCAACTTTTGGATGTATGTGACTCCTTTGCCAAATAACATTGCTGTGCAGTTCCTGATAACAATAAGCCATGTTTATGACACTGAAATTCTGCAATACAGGGAAAGAGATTTTTTAAATACCCGTCCGCCGGTTTGACAACTATTAGATTATGAGGGATATATTCGTAAGATACATATGAGTAAATGTGTCACATTGTCAACAATTACATTTTTAGTCAGTCTTCACATGAGTCGAGTGTTGAGACCGACTGGAATAATCGTTGTGGTAGCATGAGTCAATGATGACATGTGCCATTCACAGACTTTTACAGAATGACTGTGACCATTGTTTACGAGTGTTGAATACTGCATAAATGCTGCTGATCAAATTTCAATGAACTGGAAAAAAGTATACAGTGCATCTGACTAATTCATTCGAGTTTAATTATGTCTGTGAAAACAAAATTCACATGACTTGCATAATCTTACAATATTCATGTAGCTAGGCAGGAGCATATGAAGGGTGAAGGGAAGGAAGGGAATCATTAGTAATTTTGAGCCACTACCAAAAACAAATCTGGGATCAGTGTCTCTTGTCCCTGAAATTTATTTTAAAGTACTTTCATGCAAAATGAGATAGATGTATTATTAAAATATTATATTACATTGTTCAAATGGCCACAAAAATTTTATTATAATTGCATTAATCTCAAACTTTCAAAAAATGTAGAAATAAATAAGAAATTTAAAAAATGAGTAAAGAACAAATGCACTGCACATGCAACAGGCTATAAAACAAAGCTACAGGTCTCTTACGCAATCTGGTTTTTATTCGTTATAATTGTAAAACAAACGTAAATACAAATATATAATTTTCCCTTAATGTAACTTGTGGTGTTTAACTTTTTTGGCTATGTCGTCTATATCTGCGTCGTTTGGGGTGCATGCAATCCTCATTGCGTCTTCTAAATGACTGAACAACCGATTACGATATTTATTTTTGAAAATGAACTGTGCAGTCTCGTAAATTTTTATAATTTTTAGGCACACATTTCCGAAATTCAGTGTACTGTTGTGTTTCACGATGTTCTGTAAACAGAGCTTTACGCTGTGTGTCATGCTGAAGTTCGATTATTTCATTTAGCAAATTAGTTTTAGGAAATCCAAATTGGCATAATAATTTGCGATCATCATGTCCAACATGCCAGGAGTTGTCTACGAGAATGAAACAGCTTCGAATATTTCTAATATCTGCAACTCTGTTTTTTTATTTCTTCCAAATAGGCTTCCAAATATTCTTTCATGTTTTGGTAAATAGTTTCGGCGATTGTTAAGCCTGATCGGAGCACAGCAACAGTTGGAAAATTAGACAGATCTTTTACTCCGAGTTCGTTTATATGTAATTGCAGTTTGGCTTCAAATGAAAATATTTTGTTAATCATTTGCCCAATTATCTTGTTTGGTACTTGTAATTCCAAGTTACGTGTGTTGAATTTTTGTGTAACATCGGTCAAAAAATCTGTAAGTATCCACCATACATCATTATCAATTTCAGGATAATTTTGTCCACTTTGTTGTAAGAATAAAATAATTTAAGATTTCAAAATGGCAAACCGTTCCAGCACTTTTCCTTTGCTTAGCCATCTGACAGCTGTATGTAAGAGAACATCACTGTAACAAGCTTGCAATTCCTGCAGAAGTTCTTTAAATTTTTGCTGATTAAGGTCACAGGCACGAATGAAATTCATAACGATTATAACCGTTTGCATAACATTCTTTAATTTGGTATTTGAAATTTGACATGCCAAACTTTCTTGATGCAGTAAGCAGTGAATGGAGAGTAAATGTGGCAAATTCCATTCCTTATTAATCAGTGCTATCAAACCATTGTTGACGCCCATGACTGACGAACAACCATCTGTACATACGGATACTAATTTGCTCATAGGTAAGTCATTTATTTTTACAAATTCTTTATTTTCATCCACAAAATCACATATTTTTGTGTGACTTTTCATGGTGATAATTGCTAAAAAAAACCTCTATTGCCGCAGCATTTGTGCGGTAACGAATAATTAATGAAAACTGAGCCATTGAAGTTAAATCTGTACTGGAATCACATGCGAGACTGAAATATTTGGATAGATTGACTTTATTAATTACTGCCTCAAACATATATTTTGAAATACGACGTCGACAGGTAGATTCTGAAAGTTTGAGCTTATTTGTTTCAGCTGATATTTTTTTTACTGTTGGGAAAATTTTGAAACAAAGTTTCAGAAACAGTCATCATACATTGCTTCACTAATTCAGCACCAGTGAAAGCTTTCATATTTTTTGCCAGAATATTACATACTTGGTATGATGCTCTTGTGACAGCCTCACTTTGCCCAACTGCTGCTAACATAATGTTTTGTTGACGACGAATGGTAGATTTCAGATGAGCAAGTTTTTCCGTTCTTTCATTGGAATTCAAAGGAATTGCTACTGTAAATGAATTGTGCTCACTTGTGTAGTGGCTTCAGTCCCCCAATCGTACCCCGGCATACTAAGCAAGTAGTAGTACACTTATAAAGCAAAACTCTTCTTCCCATATTTCTTGGAAGCTTCTTTTGTCTTCACATATTTTCCTCTTAATCAAGTTCTTGAGGGTACATCAGACATTGTTTATTCCACTAATAATTATATCACCAAATATGAGCACAAATACACACAGTACGCGACGAACGCTCAGGGCACTTAAACTTAGTTCACGACTGACACACTGACACGACAAAGCTAACAACAATGAGGCGCCCGCGAGACAAGCCTGCCGCCGACAAACGAGCGGCGCGTTTGTTGGCTAAAAGGCCGCTCACGCCTTTAGCGCTGCGGAACACCGACAAGTGGCGCGTTAAATGAAATATTGATAGATGGTTTTCAGTTACCTAATTACTTCCATGACTTTAATCACAATTCTACGTAGTTTACGTAAACAAAACACAGCTACGCCAGACAAGTAGATACCTAATGCTACCCGTGCGAAGCCGAGGAGGGTCGCGGGCCTCACGAAAACATGATCTGGGCCACTTGCGGCCCGCGGTCCGCGGTTTAACGACCACTGCGTCTAAGTGCACATACCGTTGTAGCCTTCATTTTTCTACCCTGCTCAGAAAGGGGTTCCTCTTTTGTTGTTTCCCGTAGCCTTCGATTCCTCATCCTATCTCTCTCCAAGCACGTGCGAAAGAGTGCGGCAGTCCATGGTGCGATGATTGAAAGCATACAGCCGGCCGGAGTGGCCGTACGGTTATAGACTCTACAGTCTGGAACCGCGTGACTGCTACGATCGCAGGTTCGAATCCTGCGTCGGGCATGGATGTGTGTGATGTCCTTAGGTTAGTTAGGTTTAAGTAGTCGTAAATTCTGAGGGACTTATGACTTCAGCAGTTGAGTCCCATAGTGGTCAGAGCCATTTTGAAAGCGTAGATTGCATTCCATGGAGGCCACTTTGAACATATGTTGTGACATGGATGCTTTTTAGCTCTGCACTGTGTCCCGCGACGATTTGTTGCACGCACGCCGTCCATTTCCGGACACATGTTCATAAAACCTCTTTTTCATGCAATTCTAGTCAGGAATCTGACCCTGTAGTTTGTCGGTTTCAATAATGTTGACCATGTGTATTACTTTGTTGCTTTGGTGTGCGACGTCTTTGTTCCAAACCGGGTTCCTAACACTTGGCAGGAATGTTCCTGGCTGCGCTAGATTAGCCGAGCGGTCTCAGGTGCTGCAGTCATGGGCTGTGCGGCTGGTCCCGGCGGGGGTTCGAGTCCTCCCTCGGGTATGGGTGTGTGCGTGTTTGTCCTTACAATAATTTAGGTTGAGTAGTGTGTAAGCTTAGGGACTGATGACCTTAGCAGTTAAGTCCCCTAAGATTTCACACATGTTTGAACATTTTTTTAATATTTCTGCCCGTCTGCCACGTTCCGTCATCTCTTTTGTGGTATCGATAGCTACGATGTCACAACGTAGGTGCGCTCTGCTTAGGTTGGCACTACGACACCGACACAGACGACAGCGCCCTCTAGCCGGCGCTGTGCAGCTCTACGAGCGCCGCTCCAGATTCAGCCATTTGATTCCGAGGAGACGACCAAGCAACACTTTTTTTATTTCATAGTGGGCGAGCCATTACAGATTTTGCCTGTGTAGCTTCTGTGAGCTTTGATACATCCGGCTCCGCACCTACGTGCTCCTCAGTGCAAACTTATGTATTCATATTCTTCCTATAGCAAAGATGATTTAAATTTAAAAGCCGTACCGAAGCATTTCCCATTTTCCTGCTCCTACTCACTTCCTACATTCGGCCTACCCTTCAGTTTACAGGAGCAGACCCACACGCCGCATACCAGACGGCACAAAATCTTTCTCATTTCTTACGTTTTCCTGTAACGCAGTTCCAAGTTGTCACTCTCCACCTCCGTCAATTCATGAAATGCAACCCTGATTTCGATAGTTGGTCTATCTTTCTTTCTAGTTGTAACCAGGATCACGCATTTGGTGATGATTCTGGAAAGGTACTGGACGCTCGTGAATTATTTATTTACAGGAAACATAGCTGTAGTTGTAGTATGGAATCTGGGATGTACACTTTGTTGTGTACATAGTTCCGCGTAGTCACGCGTACACAACTTTCCCACTAGAGCACGCCCCGCTAAGCACAACTGCGCAGGCGCAGCGCTCGTCCGTCTCCGCACTACGAGGTGGCGCTGCCTTAGAGACGGACCAAATTCTGCTTCCGCCGATCCGCATATTAATATGTAACGCAGCCAATGAGATTGCTGCTAACGTAGAACCTTTTCTCCTCGCGGATCATACTCGCGCAGTGATACATGAACGCGCGAGGTATTATAACGAGTGTACAGACCTCCGATTAGTCAGTGTGCATTTGTCTGCAACAGTCTGTACGAGTTCTACATTTGTCTGTACCAGTCTATAGTCAGGTTTCAGTCTGCACCTAATAAAATTACCATATTCCTGTACATAGCCATGAAGATAAATATATAGCCACTTTTGTCAAGTATCAGAGATATATGTGAGAATAAGATTAACCTACCAAGACCAAAGGAACTTCAGATTGTCAATTATACATAGCATCCAGAACCAAGTTAAGTAATTTTTATGCTTGTTATTACTTTAATAAATGTGTGTGAAAATTAATCAAGTTCTGTTTAAAGTTGGTCACAGTCAATCTGCTACTCTAAGCGTGCAAGTGGCATTTCAATCGTCTGACCTAACAGCAGAAGATAAACACGCCACGATAAGATTACGAGACATATTGCTGACACTCGCCTACTTCGTTAGAGCGACTAGTCAAATAATCTGATGGTATGTATACTGAAGGTCTCACAATACGCTCACCACACATTTATTGTTTGTCTCTTCTTCGCGTCTTCTACATTACTTTCATTACGGACTCTTGGCGAACAGGATGGTACGATTCAAAATACTTCTAGACATGAAAGAGGTGGTCACAGTTGTACACTTTCAGAGCGTGTGACAGTATGAACAAGATTAATAACAATCTCCTCGTCAGCTGCGCAATGCTACCACTAAGCTGTCGCCATGCCTCGGACGTGAGCTGCGCGTGGCCGATAGACGCCGTCCCCCGTCGGCCACCATTGCGGGCATCGGCCGGCCAATCCGGTAGGCGCATTGTGCTCTCGCCGCGGGCGGCCGACCATTTAAATTGATAATTAGCGCGCCACATTAACGCCGTTATTAATAACGCCAGCGCCATTGTCCGCCCGTCGCGATACGCATCTCCATTGTTACGGGCTGCTCCTGCCGTCCGCGCCTGCGCCCGCGGGCATTAAGGATGCTAATGTCCTGGGCGCCCACCAAGCCGTGAGGCGCTCCCACACGCCACGGGCCGGAATTTGCATCTGCGGGCGCTCCCGTGCTGAAAGACCGGCAGCGGAGGTGCTGGTCGGCGGATTTCGTGACGACAGGTAGCGAACTGCACGCCGCCGAAAAGGCAGATGGTTCTCGCTCGATAAGAACGCTTCTGCACCCAGCACTTATCTGATCTCTCGCGGTTATTTATATAAACAAGGAACGCGCCTTCCATCTGCGTGTAATGAGCCACATTCAAAGCCTAATTACTATGATTGTCGGCCAGGGAGATTGTGCAGCGGATAGCGAGCCACTGTCGTGGCAGGCAGAGATATGGATTCGGCTGCCGTGGAGTTGGTGGACGGATGGCGGTGGGAGCGCCACTTGAAGGCTGGTCAGCATTTTTCTTCGTAATCGCTCATAGCACCCCATCGTTGTTACGAAGGACGAAAGTTTTGTCGTGGGGTACTCATCATCAGCAGTTCTTTGATATATTAGCAGGTCTCCATTTATCATGGTCCATCGCTCACTTCTCAGTGCTGCTGAATGTGCTACCGTCGACCTAGGGTTGCCAGAATAAGCTAGTGAAATTACCGAACGTTGCCTAACGAAACGATTTGCTGAGCACAGGTTTGAGGGTAAACACAGTAAAACACTTATAAAACATCAAAAATTACCTTGATTGTTGCTAGATAGCCTACAGCTTTCAACAAATATTTGTTATCTTTAATGTTTTGGTAAACATGTTGCAAACTTACGACGATTGCATAACTCTACTTTTACCATATCGGCATCCAGTTTGTTTCTAGAGTCAGACCATATATCGCCATTCCAGAAAAATAATGACATAATGTGACTAGTTTACAGGAGAGGCAGAAAACTAAACGACGTTTTTTAAGAACTTCATTAAACAACAGTAAAGTTATCTATGGAATTGAAAGTTGGCCTAATTGTGACACTAAGTGTTCTCTACTAAATACAAAAATTATTTTCTTCAAGCAGTATCCCATTCACCCCCTTTCAACCTTTTAAGTAAATGTGTCATCGTTCTTCCGACATCGTTATCGAAATTAACAAATATGACTAAAGGAGGTGTGTGGGAAACAGACATATATCTCTCCAATCCATAATTTTTTTTCACTCTTATAATTTCATTGTTTTATTATCATTTTTATTATTTGCGTCTTATAACTGACATAAAATAGTATACTAATTGAAATAGAATTTCGAAACGACATAAAAGCAACAAATTACATTATGTTGGAAAAGAATCATAGAAGGCCTTGTAATATTTGGGAATGATGTTGCTGTTAACCAAATTGCTTAAATCTTGAAATTTATTTCCTGAAAGGGTAATTTTTGTAGTATAAGCAGGTTTCAGAACCAAATTAGTCCCATCTACATTTCCTGTTAAATGCCTCTTTCTCCCTTTGAACTGAACTTGTCCCCACTCTGACTGTTTGTAGCTGTTCTTATGCCGATACACATCACTTCCCTTTTCACACGGAAATAATTTAATTTCGGACACATTGAATGAAAATATTCCCGTCAGCGTCCTTGGCCATGTAAGGAGCCATCTCATCATGCAAAGCTTTAATGGCATTGAAATCTGAAAAACCCATTTCTCTAAAATGTAGCGGATTTCCCTCCTTTTTTGCATTTCAGATGACTTATATGTATTGATCGGGAACATAAATTGGCCCTGACTTCTTAGCACTCTTAACGGCTCTTTCACTGATGCTGTGAACTGCGTCTCCCTCCTTCTGGGTGTGACCATGAATCAAATACTTGTGCGTAATGAACTGAATATCCAGCCTTTGTACTGCATACAAATACATTGCAATCATGTATCTGAAATAGAATGAACATTGTAATCAATGTGATTTCTTCAATAGAAACGTTTTGTTGCCTGATTTATGCGATTCACAGTCTGAGTTTATGGTACTTACTTGTCCTTCTGTTGCCCTCCACAACTGTCGGAGTAAAATACGACATCTGTCCCAAGAAGGTTCTTGGGTAACTCTTGTAAGACACAAGTTGTTATTTCTACCACGCCTCAGTTTCCAATGCCCTGGTGCAAAAAATAATCTCAGTGACCTGCAACAACCATAAAAAATAAGTGGAACAGACTTCAAGAGTAATAATAGATAGTGGAAAAAATGTATGTATGGGCATTTACTATGAAATTGTAACAGTTGAGGCTCTGAAGAGTAATTACTGTACATATCTGCGACGGATTAGCCCCCATCGATGAATACTCTTGTTGTGTCACTTCTTACATAGTGAATCTCAATAGGGGAATTGAGTTTATCTGAATCCCTACTGACTCCAGGATTTCTGGATCAGTCTTACGGTGTTTTCCACGTTGTCCCCTTTTGTCCATAGGTGCCATCCCAGCCACAGTACTTTTCGCTTCGGTAACAGTAGGGATTTGCCTTTCAGTTATTCCCAAAGAGTTTATCAGAAGCGTTTCGCATACACGAATCTTCTGCTCATCTTTCACCAAGTAGTAAACACAATTCGGCTGCCGGCCGTTGTGGCCAAGCGGTTCTAGGCGCTTCAGTCCGGAACCGCGCGACTGCTACGGTCGCAGGTTCGAATCCTGCCTCGGGCATGGATGTGTGTGATGTCCTTAGGTTAGTTAGGTTTAAGTAGTTCTAATTTCTAGGGGACTGATGACCTCAGATGTTAAGTCCCATAGTGCTCAGAGCCATTTGAACCACAATTCGGCTTTCTACGTTTTTGGGCAGTAATACGACGATATCTGAGAACGAACTTTTCAATGCATGTATTTAGAAAATCCCGTTGTCTTTGTAACTGTCCCAGTGCCCAGCTAGTCCGTGAACATCTATAGTCTTCTGTTACCCTGTTTGTACAAGAGAGGATGCATTTATCAGTACACAATGCACCCAATTTTCGACCCTTGACAATTTTACCCATACGTGACGTATAACTTTTCCCACTGTTTCTCAACGCTTTGGCTTTTACTCTGCCCCGGTTGCTAACATTTCGAATTCCTTTTTTCAGGATTTTTAATTGGAGTTTTTCCTTATGGACGACTAATCTTTCACCTGAATTAGACGATTCATCGCTGCTTGATGGGTGATAATTGTCACTTGAGCCAGAGGACAAATTTGAACTGCAGTTGGACGTGCAGCTCGGCAAAGGGGATGTTACTGGCACCCTTTTCAAATCTGATTTTGTTGCGCATGCCCTTTCAACCACATACACATTTGAAACGTCCGGCAATTTTGTTACCTTCGATTTATGTTTTGATGTTGATGCCTGTGGCTCCACCTTGCTCACTTGCTTGTCTGTTACTGCACAGTGAGGGCTTGGTAGTTGTTGCTCTACACTGCTCACGCGTGCTTGTGGTTCACTTATCATGGAACAGTTTACTTCCCTAGTCCCTTTTTTTTATTCTCCGCTAGCCCTCGAAGAGCAAGTCGCACGGGCTTTCGGGTACGGAACCGCCATTATCCTTTTGATATTTTTTTATTCTAGGTGTTGCTCGGTCGCTCAATTTTACACCCGTAAAACGGAAATGAAATTGACCTAAATGTATTAAAATGCCATTTTGTTCACATAAACAATGATGCGAACAACAGTTATGACAAAAAAGGTATTTAAAAGTTGAGGTTACAATGACAATTATGACAATGTTCTTCGCAACCCAAGTCATAACAATCGATATTTCCACATTGACGCAACTACCCTCTAGCCTAGCGGCACTATATAGAACTAGAGTTCCGACGATCTTTCACAGCATACGCTATTTTTTTCTGAGATTACTGGTGCAATAACTTTGATTTGATGAATTTTGAAGTTGTTCTTCCGGAACAACGATATGATTCATGTGACTGAACTCTCTTTTCTCACAGGCTTTCGGGTACGGAACCGCCATTATCCTTTTGATATTTTTTTATTCTAGGTGTTTCTTCTCCGTTTAAAAAGGTTTTTCACGAAAACGAGTTTGTGGACTCAGAAACTTGACTTTTTAATTGCACCGGCTGGCAACAACGCAACAAATGTTTATTGACTTGATTGTGCAAGTCAATAAAGAAATTAGCAATACGAATAGCCGGTCGCGGTGGTCTCGCGGTTCTAGGCGCGCAGTCCGGAACCTTGCGACTGCTACGGTCGCAGGTTCGAATCCTGCCTCGGGCATGGATGTGTGTGATGTCCTTAGGTTAGTTAGGTTTAAGTAGTTCTAAATTCTAGGGGACTAATGACCACAGCACTTGAGTCCCATAGTGCTCAGAGCCATTTTGAGCAATTCGAATAGATTTCTAAAAATACCGAATCACTCATGCTTTGGTACCGAATACTGCACACAAAGCATCAAAATGAGCTACGCGACTCATTCTTCTGTTATGTACTCTATGGCCTGGAGACGGTGTTGCGCTATACATGTGACTGGCTAACGTTTCTAATAAGGATTAAAAATTTTGTTACAGCCTCCCTGCCATGTAAAAAACAATATGTTACTAATGGAGCTGTTAAGTGCAACTTTTCAAGTTTCCAGTCCCATTTCTGTAGCACGATGTGATTTCTAGCATTTTCATATACCCTGTTTATAACTCCCATATGCTATTACCGCAGGATAGCGAAATTTTAAGTCAAATTCTTCTCCATTTATCTCACGAAAAAATTATTTCTCTGTCTACTGTATTTGATCTAATGTGATAGGACAGAACTGTTAACACGCTGTTGTCACTGTGACTTATCAAATACGCATCCGAAAGGGCATTTGTTAGTTTTCACAGCATATTTTTGTTATAAAAGCAAAAGTTTTCAGATCATCTTGTCTAGTCACACCTGTTCGAAAATGCTCTGTCTTCTGCAACTCGTTAATAATGCGAGCTTGTCAAACACTTATCGAAGGTAAAATCATACCGTCAAGGTATACAGCACAGCATGGACTCACGCAGCTAGCGTCCGTTTACCTGCTGAAGATGCCTCCTTATAAGATTATACCTTTAAGAGTAATCATTTCTGACACAGATACATCCTTAAGTTGATTTCCTGATATTTATTTCCTTCATCCTTTACTGCACCGAGTGTAAACTGCAGATAAATTTATTTCTTCAGCTGGATTGTTGAAGGTGTCTGCTTCTTTAATGTCAACCTTCTCTTTCACAATCGGCGTTATGTTTCCCACAGTTAGTCTACAGATTAAAAGGAAATTATGGCAAAAGTAAGAGGAATGTGTCATTTGTTCCTACTGTTCGATATGTAGAATATAGGATATATTAAATTGTTGTGATTGCTGAAAGTAATTTGTTTCCCATATGACTAAATTCTTGCACATTAATAACGCAGCACACCGCTACCTCATTTACAGCTGAATGCATGAGACGTGCTATTTACTGGTATTACGGAAAACGTGGAAGGAAGAACGCACCAAAGTAACTTTATTTTCACACAACTTTTTTATTTAACAAAACATAATCATATTTTTTTTACAAATTAACAAATTTGTGAAATGAATAAGCTTTTGCAAGAGAAATCAAAACAAGAACACCATGACAATAATTACAAAAGCTCGGACCTGCAGCCCGCCTGTTATAGTGTGAAACAGCGGTGTTTACTACCGCGCTGGACACAGTATCTCGTATTACATGCCCTTCTGCAAACCCATGAAAACATATGAGTAATCTTGATGACAAGAGTGTCTCAATTACTCAAACAAATTACGTAATTTTTGTTTTTTGGCAACTGTATGTCGAAAGATTCGGGATTAAGATGCCAACCTAAAGGTTAAACAAATCAGGAAACAATTATGACAATGATAAGGCTTGCTTCAAAGCGAACAACCTTTTCATTTCAGTTCAGTCAACCACAAGGTGCGAGTGGATCCCAACCCGTCCCTTTTGACAATCTTATTCTGAATAAAGCCCTGGTGACAGCTGGCTCTTAATATGTCAAAAGTTAAATTGCTTCTCAGTTATGAAGGCCACGCTGAAGGAACGTTTTAAAACATTACGCATGAGCACTTATTGCAAGAGAACTCACTCGGTGGAACTGCACTAATAAACTAATAAACTGCACTAATAAACTGCACTAATAAACTGCACTAATTTTAGCTCTATTGTCGTCTTATGGCTTTCGGGAAACTCCTAATTACAACTACATGGTACTCAACGCCCACGAGATAAGTACAGCAGGTATGTTAAGGTAGCTATAAAATGAGGGGTGACACAGTGATTATGAAGGGGACAGCCATATAATGTTATGAAATTTTCAATTAGGTTGATGCATAAGTTCGTAACGTTTTTGTTTCCCATGTTGGTATTCCGGCTGCTATATGTTTATTTATTGATTGTCATTTTTTTGTAGATCATTGCTCCTATTTGACTTTACATATTGACATTTTGTTGTTTGCAGATAGTTAGTGGCGTTGTGGAGGCTACAAAAAGGAGTGTCAGGTACAGAAACCGGAACATTTCCGACGAATTCTTCTGTCTGAGCCGGCCCATGTGGCCGAGCGGTTCTAGGCGCTTCACTCTGGAACCGCGCGACCGCTACGGTCGCAGGTTTGAATCCTGCCTCGGGCATGGATGTGTGTGATGTCCTTAGGTTAGTTAGGTTTAAGTAGTTATAAGTTCTAGGGGACTGATGACCTCAGATGTTAAGTCCCATAGTGCTCAGAGCCATTCTTCTGTCTGAGTTCAGCAGCGGAGGCAGTCAGAAACATTTGCTCCGTGTGTACAGAATTCTTTTGGAACCTGGAATACCAAAGAAGTATGTTAGACTTATAGAAGCGAGTTTGAAAAACACCAGAGGGAGAGTACGCGTGAGGAAATTGGAGTCAGAAGAATTTATAATAAAGAACGGACTTAAGCAGGGAGATGCCCTGTCTCCTCTACTTTTTAATTTAGTCCTAGAATGTATTGTACGAATGGCAGCAGATAATTCAGAGGCTGTGGAGTTAAATGGAAATATTAAGATATTAGGGTATGCAGATGATCTGAACATTTTTAGCGCTAGGACAGAAGCAATAACAGCAAATGGGAATGCGTTAATCAAGGCTAGTGAACATGTAGGTCTAAGGGTAAGTGAAGACAAAACTAAATACCTGGTTACTACTAGAATGCCAACAGCAGTAGATCAGGAAATGTTAACAGTTAGAGACATGCAGTTTGAAAATGTGAACTCATTTAAGTATCAAGACGTGGCCATCACTTCGAGAAATGAGATTGAATCCGAACTGAAGAAGAGATTACGGGCGGGAAATGCGTGCTGCTTCTCACTGAATAGATTACTTTCATCACGGATATTGTCTAGGAATTTAAAGATTAGAATATACAAAACTATTATTCTACCAGTTATGCTGTATGGGTGTGAGACTTGGTCTCTCACTTTGCAAAATTAAAAGCCTTTTCGAGTATTTGAAAACTAAATTTTGAGGAAAATTTTCGGAGCAAAAATGGATGATATTAGCGGAGAGTGTCGAAAACTGCATAAACGAAGAGGTTCACGAACTCTATTCAAGCCCTGACATAATCAGTATTATTAAAGCATGTAGGCTGCGATGGGCGGGTCACGTAGCTCGAATGGATGAGGGCAGGGCAGCGCGCAGAGTACTGGTAGGGCACCTAGCGGGAAAACGTCTCGTGGGGAGACAGAGGCGTAGATGGGAGAACAAAGTGAAGGCTGGTTTGAGGAGCCTAGGTATTGAAGGTGAATGGAAGTAAATAGCCCAAGACAGGGACAGATGACGAAAATACGTTGCTGCGGTAATGGACTCTCGAGTCCGGTATGACCAGTGTGTGTATGTGTGTGTGTGTGTGTGTGTGTGTGTGTGTGTGTGTGTGAATAATGCCATTGGACACAGCACGGGAAGAAAACGGTTTTCTCGTTTTAAGAGGGATCGTTTTGACACCAGTGACTCTCGACGCTCAGGGAGATCTTCGGGGATTATCGTTTAAACGCAATAATCCAGAATGATCCACGTCAGCGTACTCTGGAACTGGCAAATATGATGAACTGTAACCAATTCACCTTCGCGAAACATTTGTATGCGAAGGCGAAGGCCCAAAAATAAGATGTATGGGTAGCGCATGCTCAAAGCCAAAGTCATAAAAATCAGTAGGTGGTCATATCTGCATCTCTGCTCGACATTAGTTGGCTTGTGAACAACACCGATCGTTCGTATCCTGTATCGTTACCGATGACGAGAAATAGTGACTTTATGCTAATATGAGGAAAAGAAAGAAATGGCTAAACGCTAATCAAAGGAGCAGCTCCCTGTACAAAGACCTGCGCGCGTCCACAAAAGATGATGTTATGCATCTGGTGGAACAGTGACGATGTGGTGTACTACAATTGTTTTCCCGAGGTATAACCATCACTGCTGACATTTATTGTCAACAACTGAGACGTTTTGCAGACGCAGTATAAGAACAACGGTCAGGAAGACTGCGTGAAGTGATGCTACTCCACGATAGTGTCCACCAGCATTCTGCTACACTGACAACTAACTCTAGCCACGAGTTGGTTTGGAAGTCATTCCACACCCACCTTATTCCCCGGATCTTGTACCCTAAGATTTTCACCTTTTCTGCTCTCTTGCGAACATCCTTCAACGATCTTCTTTTCTGGACAAAAACGCACTCCGAACAGGGCTCGAAGAGTTCTTCTCCTGCAAACCAAGTGATTTCTACAGTCACGGAATCGAGAAGTTAAACCAGCCCTGGCAGACTATTGTTAACAGTGAAGGAGAATATATTATTGATGACGGTGTATCTCTTGCATTTATTAAACTCACGTACTTATACACCGACACCACAACAGTCTTTAATCGCGAATATTTGTTTATTCAATTACCGGTATCAGTCACCATGATCAGCTTCACACTGATCCGTTTGCATGAAGTTAAGTACAGGGGCCAGCAATAATACAAACACAAAGCTTTAATTCAAAGAAAAACAACACAACCCGTAGCACATTTAAGAAGCCTCACCAAATACCTTCCCTAGGCCAAGCTTTTCCTCCGTTGTCTCTCACCCCCGCTAATTTTAGTCTTTCGTCGACTTATGTACTCTACATCGCTAGATTACCAGAATTTTTTAAATATGCTGTTCGCGTCTTCATGACATATGGAAGATGCCGTGCTACTGATGACAATGTACACACCACATTATGAGCTTCAGTGCGGTGACCTCAAAGAATCGCAACGCTTAAGACAAAGACACTTAACTTCATACACAAACGATTTTGCGGCGCCGACGAAATACTATGTAACCCCATACAGTTTTTTCCTTGTAACAACGAACAAAAGTCATTTAACAAGCAAAATTTCACGTCTCGAATAAACAACAACAATACATACTTTGTGCGATTGCTGCTCCACCCAGATTCATTGACTTAATTTTTGATTGCTGCCGATGCTGCACTACGTCATCAAAAGTATCCTGACACCCCCAAAAACATGCGTTTTTCATACCAGGTGCACTGTGCTGCCACCTACTGCCAGGTACTCCATATCAGCGACCTCAGTAGTCATTAGACATCGTGACAGAGCAGAATGGGGCGCTCCGCGCAACTCACAGACTTCGAACGTCGTCAGCAGATTGGCTGTCACTTGTGTCATACGTCTGTACATGAGATTTCCACGCACAAAAACATTCCTAGGTCCACTGTTTCCGGTGTGATAGTGAAGTGTAAACGTGAAGGGACACGAACAGCACAAAAGCGTACAGGCCGAACCGTCTGTTGACTGACGGAGACCGCCGACAGCTGAAGGTCGTAATATGTTATAGGCAGACATCTATCCAGACCATAACAAAGGAATTCCAAACTGCATTATGATCCACTGTATGTACTATGACAGTTAGGCGGGAGGTGAGAAAACTTGGGTTTCATGGTCGAGAGGCTGCTCATAAGTCACACATCACGCCGGTAATTGCCAAACGACGCCTCGCTTAGTGTAACGAGCGTATACACTGGACGACTGAACAGTGGAAGAACGTTGTGTGGAGCAATGAATCACGGTAAGTAATGTGGCGATCCGATTTCAGGGTGTGGGTATGGCGAATGCCCGGTGAACGTCATCTGCTAGCGTGTGTAGTCCCAACAGTAAAATTCGGAGGCGCTGATGTTACGGCGCGGTCGTGCTTTTCATGGAAGGGGCTTGCACTCTTTTTTGTTTTGCGTGGCACTATCACAGCCAGGCCTAATTTGATGTTGTTGACGAGTAATTCGGGGTGGCAGTTGCATTTTTCAACAGGATCGAGCACCTGTCCATAATGCACGGCTTCTGGCGGAGTGGTTACACAATAACATCCCTGTAATGGACTGGCCTGCACAGAGTCCCGACCTGTATCCCATAGAACACCTTTGGGATGGTTTGGAATGCCAGCTTCATGTCAGGCCTCACCGGCCGACATCGATAATTCTCCTCATTGCAGCACTCCGTGAAGAATGGGCTGCCATTCCCCAAGAAGCCTTCCAGCACTTGATTGAACGTCATCAAGGCTAAGGGTGGGTCAAAACCATATTGAATTCCAGCAGTACCGATGGAGGGCGCTACGAACTTCTAAGTGATTTTCAGCCAGGTGTCCGGATACTTTTGATCACATATGTTACCGCTTGTTGTGGGTACTGCCATTGTCGAAATCATTTTCCAATTCGGTAATGGGTTTGTAAAAGTCGGCCGACTGCTTTTCAGAACAATTCAGTGTTCCGTCAGTTGCCCGTTTTTTGTTTTCAGATACAGCTGCGTAAGCAGTTAATGGAAAACGGAAGTCTAAATCGGGAGTCTGTAAATACTCTGGCATCTTGACGTCTCTAATTGCACAGCTACGGCGGTAATTAAAAACAGACATCACATTACGGCAATTTCTGAGTAAAATATTTTCGAGCCTAGAAAGCAAAGTACGAGAACGGCTGATCACGAGGTCATAGACACTTCTTTTTTTTTGGCTCAGACAAGCTAGGGTTCAGGGACTTTACTATTGAAAAGAGCTGATGAACTTGCAAAACAAATTAGTCCTCAATTGTCTGCAAATACTTGTTGGTTTGATAGTTTCAAGAAAAGAATGGCATAGTGTTGAAGATATTGTGGTGAAGTTATCCGCATTTTACCAATTTTCGCTAGAGCTTTGGTGCAATCAACGTTGCTTTCAGTGCTTGAACAATGGTTATTTTTACCGCTTTGTATCCACTAAAACTTCATCGTTCAAGAGACAATCATGCTTGTGCACGGAAGATCTCTAAGGAAAGATATCCGGTATTGATAAAATGAAATTAAGATGGATTTAAAAAAAAACACCATCATTTGTCACTGCGAGAAGTCAAAAACAGTGTCGTTTTACACATGTATAAAGTGCACAATAAGTGCGGATGATGGCCGCAATGTTCACCGATTTCTCCATTAAATTAATGCTATATTGCAGACTTTCAATGTGCGCTGTGTTCAAACAAGAGCAAATTTCTGCAGGAAAAATAATTATTGTCCTGTAATAAAATTTGACACCACTGAAAATACAATATCGCTTTTTTTAGCAAGCACAACTGTGCAGAAATCCTTTTGGCACGAAAACATATCACTGTCCCCCTCTAAGAACTGTGCTATTTTACTAACTAATTATGGATTAAACAGAAAAGAAGCCCGCCGATCAGCAGGGTTAAAGTAACTAAAATCCCCTTTGTCATCGCCTGTATGTTAACTGGTTTCTGTTTGATGGAGCAACAACAGCGTGAACGTAACCAGACGCCAATCTAAAGCATAACCAAAATAAAATCAACACATGCGGGAGGAGTAGGATTGTAATACAGCATGTTTGACTGCAATCACTTCATAATCCGCGATGGAAGTCCAATTTGAAATCGAGATGCTTTCATTCCAGATCGATTGTGTACAGAAATAGCGAAGTCTCTTTTTGTAGAAGAAGGCGCAAATGTATTGTTATTTAATGGAGACTATATCGTGTACCATCTTCATATACAGTTGGATGTGCAGTTTGTCAGTTAAAACAGTAATTATTACCACATCTGCGTGCTGTAGTACACGTCTCTTGGAGTTACTGTGTCGTATAGAGCACTGATTCTCAACTTGGACTTTATAGACTACTTGAAGGGTGAATTCACTTTTCAAGTGGACGATCGAACGAAAAGGGGCGCCAGTGAGGGGAGAAGTGTGGGGGAAGAGGGGGCGAGGGGTTTCGATGCGAGAGTTCTCGGTTTGTCTTGATCGTTTTCTTTTAGTTAGATGGTTTTCCTTTTGGTTACTGAAATACAATAATCAAATTTGTTTTTGCATTTGAGAGCTGAAAATCTCTTACAGTTTATTTCTGATCCAAGGTAAGTGAAACTACACCCCCCGTCAAACTCTCGTCTGTAAAGCAATGTTTATGGATGGGGGATCATTTGGATAATCTTTCTTAGCTTCAGGCATATACTTAATTTCCCTTCTTTTATTTGTAGTTTCATCTTTCTAGCAGCTCATTCAAGACTTGTAAGTGCTTCTTTCATTGCTCTTCGCGGTCTTGCAATTACATCAGTATCATCTACCTGTGCCAGCACCTGAACTGATACATACAGGAGGTCCCTCTTGTATTGATGTCCCCATCTCTCGTAGCCTTCTCCAAGGCTATATTAATCAGAAAGCAGGGTAATGTGTCTTCCGGTCGTACTCCATGTTAATGGTCACAGCACTTGTTAACATATTCTGTAATTTAACATGACTCCAGATGTTTTCCATAGGAGATTTCATTTAGGTAATCAGTTCATTAGGAAACTATAACTTTTCCATTGCTGTATACAGATACCTTCTGTCAATACTGTCTTAAGTCGATCTGAAGTCTACAAATAGGTTTTGTATATCAATCCGATTTTTTTTACTTTTTTATAATAATTTCCATATCGCGAAGATCTAATCAAAAGTAGATCTTGACGGAACCCAAGCTGATAGTCCCCAACAGCATGTTCGGCATAGGGTATAAGCCTATCAAAAAGGATGTTGGAGAGTATTTTATACGATGTATATGAGCATATGGTATTTGTGTTATATACACTCCTGGAAATTGAAATAAGAACACCGTGAATTCATTGTACCAGGAAGGGGAAACTTTATTGACACGTTCCTGGGGTCAGATACATCACATGATCACACTGACAGAACCACAGGCACATAGACACAGGCAACAGAGCATGCACAATGTCGGCACTAGTACAGTGTATATCCACCTTTCGCAGCAATGCAGGCTGCTATTCTCCCATGGAGACGATCGTAGAGATGCTGGATGTAGTCCTGTGGAACGGCTTGCCATGCCACTTCCACCTGCCGCCTCAGTTGGACCAGCGTTCGTGCTGGACGTGCAGACCGCGTGAGACGACGCTTCATCCAGTCCCAAACATGCTCAATGGGGGACAGATCCACAGATCTTGCTGGCCAGGGTAGTTGACTTACACCTTATAGAGCACGTTGGGTGGCACGGGATACATGCAGACGTGCATTGTCCTGTTGGAACAGCAAGTTCCCTTGCCGGTCTAGGAATGGTAGAACGATGGGTTCGATGACGGTTTGGATTTACCGTGCGCTATTCAGTGTCCCCTTGACGATCACCAGAGGTTTACGGCCAGTGTAGGAGATCGCTCCCCACACCATGATGCCGGGTGTTGGCCCTGTGTGCCTTGGTCGTATGCAGTCCTGATTGTGGCGCTCACCTGCACGGCGCCAAACACGCATACGACCATCATTGGCACCAAGGCAGAAGCGACTCTCATTGCTGAAGACGACACGTCTCCATTCGTCCCTCCATTCACGCCTGTCGCGACACCACTGGAGGCGGGCTGCACGATGTTGGGGCGTGAGCGGAAGACGGCCTAACGGTGTGCGTGACCGTAGCCCAGCTTCATGGAGACGGTTGCGAATGGTCCTCGCCGATACCCCAGGAGCAACAGTGTCCCTAATTTGCTGGGAAGTGGCGGTGCGGTCCCCTGCGGCACTGCGTGGGATCCTACGGTCTTGGCATGCATCCGTGCGTCGCTGCGGTCCGGTCCCAGGTCTACGGGCACGTGCACCTTCCGCCGACCACTGGCGACAACATCGATGTACTGTGGAGACCTCACGCCCCACGTGTTGAGCAATTCGGTGGTACGTCCACCCGGCCTCCCGTATGCCCACTATACGCCCTCGCTCAAAGTCCGTCAACTGCATATACGGTTCACGTCCACGCTGTCGCGGCATGCTACCAGTGTTAAAGACTGCGATGGAGCTCCGTATGCCACGGCAAACTGGTTGACACTGACGGCGGCGGTGCACAAATGCTGCGCAGCTAGCGCCATTCGACGGCCAACACCGCGGTTCCTGGTGTGTCCGCTGTGCCGTGCGTGTGATCATTGCTTGTACAGCCCTCTCGCAGGGTCCGGAGCAAGTATGGTGGGTCTGACACACCGGTGTCAATGTGTTCTTTTTTCCATTTCCAGGAGTGTACTTTCAGCTATCCAGGTCTTAATTAAAATTGACGACAAATTCATTTCCTGCATTTCTAATGAGTTCTGCTTGTATTAGATCCATTCCTCGTGCCTTATTATTCTTCAGCTTCGTGCTGGCCGCCTCCAATTCCTTCGCAGCCGTTACTGCTTCCCCTGTTTCCGAGTTTCTTGTATTTAGATAAGATCCTTGGTTCTCAGCTCTACCATCACTGAAAAGTTCGTCGAAGTGTTGAGCGTATCTTCTACATATTGCTTCATCACTACTCAGAATTGATCCATCTGTGTTTCTACATAAATTCGTCCTTTGCAGAAAGTTCTTTCGGCTCTTATTGTTCTACGCTAATGGGCCAGAACATTGTGACCACCGACCTAATGTCGATATAAATCCGTCCAGGCGATACCACCATCACCTGGCGAGGAATGACTGCTGGTCACACAGACACACGGTGCGTGTAGCATCAGTGAGCGTGCTGTCCGGGTGTAGAATGGGGAAGGCTCGAGATCTCTCTGAGTTCGACCGAGGGCAAGGAAATTTAGGAAACTGCACGCCTTGCCGGGTGTTCGAGGAGTGCTTTGGTGAGTGACGAAAACAACGTGAAACCACATCCAGACGTCGGGTGGTTGGACGGCCACACGTCATTACAGATGTCGGACGTCGTAGGCTGGGCAGTCTGGTAAAACAGCTTAGACGGCGAAGTGTGGCGGGACTAACATCAGACATTAACGCTGGGCAGGGTATAAGTGTGTATGAGCACAGAGTGAACCGAACACTCCAACTATGGACCTCCACAGCCGGCGACCCATGCAGCGATGTTAACACCACTACGTCGGCGGCTACGACTGAAATGGGCACATAACCATCGGCACTGAACGTTGGCACAGTGGGAGATCGTTGCATGGTCTGATGAATTCTGATGCCTTCTTCATCACGGCGACGAGAGGGTGCTAATCCCTCGTCTTCGAGGGAAACAGCTCCCTGACACCTGTACTGCGGGATGGAGACAAGCTGGCGGCGGCTCCATTACGCTCTGGGGAACATTCATGTGGACATCCAGATCTGAAACCGATCGACCACATCTAGGTTGTGATTAAACGTGGCGTGCGAACTCCTCGCCATCCTTTTCGGAATTTATGGGAATTAGGTGACGTGTGTGCAGAACTACTAAGACCTCATTGCTTCCATGCCACTATGCGTCACTGCTGTTTTCCGTGCCAAAGGTGGACATACCGGCTATTAGGTAGGTGGTCATTATATTCTGGCTGATCAGTATGGTACAAATGGCTCTGAGCACTATGCGACTTAACTTCTGAGGCCATCAGTCTCCTATAACATTTTTTTAAAAATCTTTATTTCCATAACAATAATAATTATACAAAATAACCCACCACCTTTGTGATTAGTGGGCCTTAATTTTCTTAGTGTTATAATAGCAGCTTCTACATTTTTACTTTACTACACACAGTACTATATTATTTTTATTACTGGGCAGACTACTTCTAGTTTTACTAGTGTTAGCATAATTTCTAATATTTACGAGCGGTTAGTATTGACTGCCTGCAGAGTTACAGTTGTGCCAGTGTTAATATAAACCTACTTGGGTGCCTGGCTCATAGAGCTAATCCCTATGAGCATGCCCCTGGCACAGGACAGGCAAGGACTTAATTATCGCTGCAGGTTCCTAACTTACTATCCTATTCTATTTAACTAAATCTACTACCTGTTCTACGTCATAGTTAGTGCTTTGTCTCAGGTCGTGAGGAAAATCACCCCAGTCGCCCTAGTCCTGCACGTGGCGGATTCCAACTGTAAAGGCGACCTATCCACAAACAGGCGGTACGGGATTGGAGTGGTTGTCGCGATCGGTGATTTCTAGTTATTAGTCACGAAGGTCTCTCAGAAAAGTTGTTAATACTTTTTGTGATAGAGTGTTCAGTCCCTGAAAGACCTCCTCTTGTCTTAGTAGGTCATAGGTGTTTGTACTCGGTAGTTGTTGTCTTAGTGCGACTGGTACATCATCGAAAAGGGGGCACGCGTAAACCACATGGTCAGGAGTACCCTCCGATGCGCCACAGTCACACGTGGGCGTCGCCCTTTTCCCAAACCGACATAGATAAGTCGGATAGGGGCCATGACCAATGAGAAAGTGGAGCAATCCCCGAGTTGGCTCGAAGTACCTCATTTTCATTATTTCGTTTACATCTGGTAGGAACTGAGAGGTTCTTCTACGAGCTTCATCTGACTCCCATAACTCCTGCCATAGATCTTCACCCCTTCCCCTTATCTCCCCTTTCTCCCTAACTGGCGCTCCCATAATTTCCTCCACTTTTGTAATATTATCTTTCTTGGCCCAGTACCATGCGGCCTGTTCCCTTATCTTTATATCCAGGGGACAGAGCCCCATTATGATTAACAGGGCTCCTCCCGGAGATGTTCTGCATTCCCCTACAGATCTTAGTAACATGTTCCTTTGTACTCTTCTCACCGTCATGGCGGGGACCACCCTCGTGAGCCTGTGAGCCCAGACTCCCGAGCCGTAACCCACTATTGACGACATTATACTATTATGATATAGCTGCCGGCCGAAGTGGCCGAGCGGTTCTAGGCGCTATAGTCTGGAACCGCGCGACCGCTACGGTCGCAGGTTCGAATCCTGCCTCGGGCATGGATGTGTGTGGTGTCCTTGGGTTAGTGAGGTTTAATTAGTTCTAAGTTCTAGGGGACTGATGACCAAAGAAGTTAAGTCCCACAGTGCTCAGAGCCATTTGAACCATTTTTTTATGATATAGCTTAATTAGATGAGGCGGACGGTGAAATCTTTTATGTCCTATGGAAATGATGTTATTTAGTAGTTGTAGTGCTTTCTGGATTACGGTTTGAATGTGCTTTGCGAAGTTCCACCTTTCATCGATGATGATTTCCAAGTAGCGTGTTTCTCGTCTCCGAAGAACTGGCGTACCCTCAATTCTCACGGTCGGATTTCTCATTAGCTGTCCTCCAAGAACTTAGAACTACTTAAACCTAACTAGCCTAAGGACATCACACACATCCATGCCTGAGACGGGATATGAACCTCCGACCGTAGTGGTCGCGACGTTCCAGACTGTAGCGCCTAGAACCGCTCGGTCACTCCGGCCGGCGGCTGATCAGTATAGCTACAGTTTAAATTTCTCTTGTTATTAGATAACCATTCACGCTTCGTCGCCTCAGTTTCGGATTAGAGGCTGTCGACGAAGCCGGTAGCGGCCGAGTTGTAGAAATCATTTGCAGCAAGAATTTGGAAGCTTTCAACAGCTCGGCAGGAGCGGGACGTGAACCCGGATTCTCGTGGTCCCCAGCGTTTTTACCGCAGTCTCCGTTGTACGGGCATTCTCTCCCAGCCGTTCGTCACCGCTGGCGTGCGGAATCACTCGGCTCGCCTCGTACGGCGAACAGCCGCTCGTATTTTGTCCGTCCGGCAACCGCGCCGCAGGAGATGGCCGCGCCGGCGTTATTTTATGCCGGACGTGGACGAACGCGCGTGTTAACGGTTGCTCGATGCGCCCGCCCCATGTTTATGCCTCACATTAGAGGCGCAGCGAGGAGCCTCGTACTTAAATACCCGCCGCTGACGTCACGCCGGGCCCGGAGGAAAAATAAAGCCTCGTAATTCGCGGATACTTCATTTATGAACATAAGCGACAATTGAAAACGTCACATTCGTCTTGGCGCGACGTCATTAGAGTCACGGTTCCCCCTGTAAATTCTACGTAATTTCGAAATTCTGCACGGAACGACGCGCTGAGAAATGTAATGTGAACGAAGCGCTACGAGGGCTCGGAGGCTATCCCTGGGTCTGCGTCCCAGCTGAGAAACGAGCGCAGGCGGGAAAGCGAACAGGCGACAGACATCTGCGCATCCACCCATGTTGATCTTCGCCGCTGATTATGGATAGCGTTACGAGTCCCATTCGATGGGCTCGAAAATACGGACTACATTTCAGCTGCGGCAGTAATAAATGGCCGTCCGCACAAACTGCGGCGAGCGCTATGCGAGAAGACCTTTTTAGGAGATTGATCATACGAATATAGTTCGATGAAAGATGTTCAGAAATATAATGCAGAGTGTGAAACAGCCAGGTACGCTTAGTCTAATCTGAAATGCATGTCGTGAAACGACCGTAGATGCTGCTGACTAACTTCAATGGACGCTACGGTCGCAGGTTCGAATCCCGCCGTGGGCATGGATGTGTATGCTGTCCTTAGGTTAGTTAGGTTTAAGTAAAAGTTCTAGGGGACTGATGACCTCAGAAGTTAAGGCCCATAGTGCTCAGAGCCATTTGAACTTCAATGGAAATCATATTTGTTTCCATAGTTAGTTGTGCCCAGCGACTGCATTCAAGTAGTAAGAGGTACATCATCAGTTCTAAAGATGTTCATTTCATGTCCGTATTTCAGTCAGCGCTAAAAAAAAAAAGAAGTGAGGAACCAGTTGCAATAAGGTAACTTGCATGCATTATTAAATTTATAATTGCATAAACTCTAGGTGTACACTACTGACTATTAAAATTGCTACAACACGAAGATGACATGCTACAGATGCGAAATTTAACCGATAGGAAGAAGATGCTGTGGTATGCAAATGACTAGCTTTTCAGAGCATTCACACAAAGTTGGCGCCGGTGGCGACACCTACAACGTGCTGGCACGAGGAAAGTTTCAAACCGATTTCTCATACACAAACAGCAGTTGACCGGTGTTGCCTGGTGAAACGTTGTTGTGATGGCTCGTGTAAGGAGGAGAAATGGGTACCATTACGTTTCCGACTTTGATAAAGGTCGGATTGTAGCCTATCGCGATTGCGGTTTATCGTATTACGACATTGCTGTTCGCGTTGGTCGAGATCCAATGACTGTTAGCAGAATATGGAATCGGCGAGTTCAGGAGGGTTATACGGAACGCTGTGCTGGATCCCAACGGCCTCGTGTCACTAACAGTCACATGGCGGTAACGGATCGTACAGTGACGTCTCGATCCCTGAGTCAACAGATGGGGACGTTTGCAAGACAACAACCATCTGCACGAACAGTTCGACGACGTTTGCAGCAGCATGGACTATCAGCTCGGAGGCCATGGCTGCGGTTACCCTTGACGCTGCATCACAGACAGGAGCGCCTGCGATGGTGTACTCAACGACGAACCTGGGTGCACGAATGGCAAAACGTCATTTTTTCGGTTGAATCAAGGTTCTGTTTGCAGCACCATGATGGTCGCATCCGTGTTTGGCGACATCGCGGTGAACGCACATCACCCAGCGTGATGATATGGGGTGCCATTGGTTACACGTCTCGGTCACCTCTTGTTCGCATTGACGGCACTTTGAACAGTGGACGTTACATTTCAGATGTGTTACGACCGTGGCTCTACCCTCCATTCGATCACTGCGAAATCCTACATTTTTGCAGGATAATGCACGACCTCATGTTGCAGGTCCTGTGCGGGCCTTTTTGGACACAGAAAATGTTCGGCTGCTGCCCTGGCCAGCACATACTCCAGATCTCTCACCAATTGAAAACGTCTGGTCAATGGTGTCCGAGCAACTGGCTCGTCACAATACGCCAGTCACTACTCTTGATGAACTGTGGTATCGTGTTGAAGCTGCATGGGCAGCTGTACCTGTACACGCCATCCAAGCTCTGTTTGACTCAATGCCCAGGCGTATCAGTGCCGTTATTACGGCCAGATGCGGTTGTTCTAGGTACTGATTTCTCAGGATCCATGCACCCAAATTGCGTGAAAATGTAATCACATGTTAGTTCTGGTATAATATATTCATCTTATGAATACCCGTTTATCATCTGCATTTCTTCTTGGTGTAGAAATTTTAATGGTCAGTAGTGTAACTCAGTTATGAAGTACATACCAGTAAATGTAAGTTAAACATCAAAACGCTTGTATATGCACATAGTTCCAATAGTCCCACATGAATAGTGCAGTTGGTACTACGTACATATACAAGTGCTTTTAATTTTTCAACTTACTTTACTGGTGTTTATTTTATGACTGACTGATATTTAAAGCTTTAACAAGGCCAGCATATTACTTTATTGTAATCAGGTGTTCACTTTTCTTTTGCACTAAAAATTGCATGGTGATCGAAATTTAGATATGAAATAAACGTAATTGCCACTGATTGCTATATCCTTTACTACTTGATAACTGGAAATGCTCGAAATCCTACCCACCCTCTAAAACTTTAATGCAAGTTCAAATAAATGTTGCACATGTATCGTCCTGAATTGTACATTAATTTTCAGATAGAGAATCTTGCATTATGTAATCTGACTTGTAGAACTTGTAAAAACGGGTGGAACCTTCGCAGGCGCAACTGGTTTTTTCCTTAAAGCATTCCTGACCAGTGTAGATTGAATAGTACGTATACCCGCTGCATAAACAAAGACCTAACGCGTTCCGAATCTTGCCTTGTATGCTCGATTCTTGAGGTGCAAATTTACTTGCTATTTGTTGTAGATATCACTTCTTCAAAATTACTAAACAATGAGCTGTGATGGGCCTGAAAACTTCTAAACTGCTACTCCCAGCTGCATATCAGGATCCTTATCACAGCACCCTTGCCTGATTGCTGAAAAATCTTACGAAAGATAGCAGACATGCGCACTATAAAGAGAAGAGGTTCTCTGGCTTCCAAATAAACTTCAGGGGGAAATCGGGTTGGGCGTCATGGAGGCCACTTCGTCTCAGAATGAATGAACAAAGCCATGTGAATACAGCGAGGACAAAGGACAATTCTGTACTTCAATTCTGTTAATATGCGTACGAAAACCTGAGAAAATTCAGTGCTGCAATATTTGAAAATAAGTAGTATAGACAGAACAGTACAGATCACCAGTAAAACACAAATTCAGAAATCTCTTAATCAACAGATAACGTCTATAATCAAAGGTAGAAAATGGGAGAGATATAGTACGCCATTTCCAGCCATGAATGGAAAAGTTATAAATAGGTATGGGCACCCACTTCTGCACATGGATTATAATAGCCCATTAAGGAATAACAAAGTTATTTTGAAAGACTGTTATTCGAAAAACGAGTACGTGCTTGAAACACGATAACTGTGAACGCATGGAGCCTGCAGCAAGCTGTAGTCTTAGCCAGCAGTGCCAAATGGCGTGCTGAAGACGAAGCGCTACCATCTACGTTCAGAAGTCTTAGATGCACCAGAGCAGGAACCAGATGCAAGTGTGTAACTTCCTTAGTTCTCTGCATGTCGGTACAAAAGTATTTGGCGCCATGACCAAAGAGCTAAATAATCAACGTAGAGACGCTATTTATCTGTTACCAGGGCTCTGGGTGACAGCACTAAGAAACCCTGGCTGCTACGTTTTGTAACATCAACACATGAGCGTATTAGGGGACCGCAACAGCAGCTTTGTTTCGTGATCGAAATCTAACGTAAAACTATCTTCCTTAATCATAAATCACGCCCAGAATATGTTCAAAGTGGCAGATAGGGTATTAAGGAATTGTCAATAGGGGAAAACAATTTTCTCTTAAGATTATATCTTGGTCTATTCACAATGTTGGGAAATAGGCCGAGTTTATTTACGGGATTTGATCACCTAAGGGTCTGATCTGAATCTCAAAAAGAATGTCGTTATTGTATTCCGATGGATATCTTGTTATAAAAAAAATACTTCACTTGTAGATTACATCATTTGTGCTAAACTAAATCGGTGAAAGGCAAAGGAAAACACACCAGAAAAACATACATAAAGATGATTTTGTTTAAGGATAATGCTGGACCTTTGTCGTAAACTGGACTACTTAATATTGAATTGTAGTCTCAGCTACAATTTAATGCCGAATAAAAGGAATTCGTTAACATCGAGTATAGATTTAAGTATCAGGAAGCCATTTCTGAAAGTATTTTTATGGATTGTAGCCATGTATGGAAGTGAAACATGGACGATAAGTAGTTTGGACAAGAAGAGAATAGAAGCTTTCGAAATGGGGTGCTACAGAAGAATGCTGAAGATTAGATGGGTAGATCATATAACTAAAGAGAAGGTAATGAATAGAATTGGGCAGAAGAGAACTATGTGGCTCAATTTGACTAGAAGAAGGGATCGGTTGGTAGGACATATTCTGAGGCATCAAGGGATCACCAATTTAGTATTGGAGGGCAGTGTGGAGGGTAAAAATCGTAGAGGGAGAGCAAGAGATGAATACACTAAACAGATTCAGAAGGAAGTAGGTTGCAGTGGGCACTGGGAGATGAAGAAGCTTGCACAGGATTGAGTAGCATGGAGAGCTGCATCAAATCAGTCTCAGGACTGAAGACCACAACAACAAGAGCACGGAATTATATGTTGTTATGCAACAGAATCTGCTGCTGCCAATCATAGAAATGTTTTTGGGAAATAATTCCCGATGTGAAGTGCGTTTGTCATCATAAGCGTGATATTGGTGATCGTTCGGCTGATTCATTATTTTTGTGACTTTTCTATAATGTACAAATGTACAAATGGCTCTGAGCACTATGGGGCGTAACAACTGAGATCATCTGTTCCCTAGAACTTAGAACTACTCAAACCTCCAGTCGCGCGGTTGCGGACTGGAGCGCCTAGAACTCTCGGGCACAGCGGCTGGCTACTATAATATAAGTATCCGGTTTTTTGTAATTACGCATGTACCTTTCCCTGTAGATACAAGCGAATTCCCTTACAACTTTTACATTCATTTGTTCTACCTCTGATTGAAATAACATTTTGCACTTGCATTACATATATATAAGAGGTACATTTATACAGGTCGTTGGTATTTATAATGAAAGCAAGCCATAGTCGAATCAACAAACATTTACACGTGATTCGAATACTTACTTATCGTTGCTGTTGAGGAGAATTCCAGGTATGTACGCTTTTTTCTAGCGTTTGTGTGTGTGTGTGTGTGTGTGTGTGTTGCAATTTGAGCAGTTCTAATGGAAGCAGGGCCTGTCATGAAACTTCCTGGCAGATTAAAACTGTGTGCCCGACCGAGACTCGAACTCGGGACCTTTGCCTTTCGCGGGAAAGTGCTTGCGAAAAGCAAAGGTCCCGAGTTCGAGTCTCGGTCGGGCACAAAGTTTTAATCTGTAAGGAAGTTTCATATCAGCGCACACTCCGCTGCAGAGTGAAAATCTCATTCTGGAAAGGGCCTGTCATGTTTTATGTCATACTGAATTAGGATATTTTTTTCTCGGAAAAGAGCAATTACTTAATACCCTAGGAGCTATTCATTCAGGCTATTCGCACATTCGTGTAACCTGCTGCAAGATTAAACAACCTACAGGATTCCACTAAACTGATGTCAACCTGCCGCTGCCATTGTATAAAGGGAAGCATTACTATTGGAGAAGCAAGACCAGTTTTCATGGCAGGCTTTCAAGAACCATCTGGTAATGGATAAAATAGAAATGAATGTTCAACAGTGAGCTAAAAATATATATTGTTGCAAAGCTAATGGGAATAAAGGAGAAATGAAAGAGAGCACGTTTATTGTATACAGTAAGAGACAAGTTCAATTACAAACAGTATTTTGTCGGCTTTACCAGTTTTCCCATTCGTCTGTATAGAATTCGTATTAGTATTTTGCAGCTGTGACTTATTAAACTGATAGTTCGGTAATTTTCACATCTGTCAACACCTTATTTCTTTGGGATTGGAATTATTATATTCTTCTTGACGTCTGAGGGTATTTCATCTGTCTCATACATCTTGCTCACCAGGTGGTAGAGTTTTGTCAGGACTGGCTCTCCCAAGGCCGTCAGTAGTTCTAATGGCCTTGTTTCGACTCAGGTATTTCAGTGCTCTGTCAAACTTTTCACGCAATATCGTATCTCCCATTTCATCTTCATCTACATCATCTTCCATTTCCATAATATTGTCCTCAAGTACATTGCCCTTGTATAGACCCTCTATATACTCCTTCCACCTTTCTGCTGCTAGCAAACGATTAATATCAGCCAACCTGGCTTTGTAGAACATGGCGCCTAAGTTTCCAATTTGCCTGAAATATGCCGGCGACCTGGGCGGTCTGTGTTGTTTATATAGGTCGTTCGGGGCCCCTTCATTGCGTTACGCCGGCACAGTGCCTGATTTGGCAAGAGATGACACGAAAGTGGGGCAGAAATCTTTGCCGCTGTCTAATGGACAAATAAGGATTGCTGACCTTCGTAAATAAGTGATTCGCGCAGAGCACACTACCGCAGAGTATATGGCTTGAAGAGCTTGCGGAGCAGAGGCGTCTCTTAGGCTATGCTGCAGGCGTGTGGCCACAAAAATGTCGATGAACTGTATGTGTCAAAGAACTGCGTAGGATGCAACTAGGAGAATATCTTAAGCTCTTTAAGGCTTACAAAATTCTCTCTTCAACAGCGCCATTGGTAGGTTTCGGTATTTTCTGCCTCATCTGAAACTGAGAAGACATGGAGGTCTATTGGCTAGATAAAGGAGGAAATTACAGGGTGCAGAAATGGAGAGAAAAGAAAATTACATACGTAAGAAAGCAACGGATGTCACAGATGGAAACTGCTGGGATATTTCATCACTGCTTCCAGATGAAAGGGAACGGAAGAAGATGAGAGAATGAAGTAATGGAAGACGTAAAGAGAATTGCCTAACTTGATAAGGGGGCTCATATTTTTTTCCACACACTTACACAGGGCCGGCCGCCCGTGGCCCAGCGGTTCTAGGCGCTTCAGTCCGGAAACGCGCGACTGCTCCGGTCGCAGGTTCGAATCCTGCCTCGGGCAGGGATGTGTGTGATGTCCTTAGGTTAGTTAGGTTTAAGTAGTTCTAAGTTCTAGGGGACTGATGACCTCATATGTTAAGTCCCATAGTGCTCAGAGCCATTTTTGAACTTACACAGGTTTAAATCATGACAAGGTAATCATAAACATACAAAATATCACTGTAGTGGACAGGATTATTATGATGAAGTGAAGGAGACACTTGTAGGAGGGAATGTGTACAATGTGCTTAAAAATAACGTCTCATCTGCAGTTCTGCAAAGGCCGCGGAAAAACATTGATGCATAGAAATAGAAACGTAAGACGTAAATGCGTATTGTGGCGTAGTTTAGATGTAGTAGATTGGTGCCCAAGTTCGTATCGTTTTTGTTTTGTATGTTGGTATTCCGGTTGTGATTGGTTTACTTATCGATTGTCATTTTTTATTTGCAGTTAATTGTTAATATTTGAATTTACATATTGATATTTTGTCGTTTGGAGATACTGAGTGGAGTTGTGGACGCTAGCAAACGGAGTGCCAAGGGGAAAAATCGTAACATTTACGACATTTTCTTCTATTTGGGTCGTCCGGTGTGGCCGTGCGGTTCTAGGCTCTTCAGTCTGGAACTGCGTGACCGCTACGGTCGTAGGTTCGAATCCTGCCTCGGGCAGGGATGTGTGTGATGTCCTTAGGTTAGTTAGGTTTAAGTAGTTCTGAGTTCTAAGGGACTGATGACCACAGGTGTTAAGTCCCATAGTGCTCAGAGCCATTTGAACCATTTTCTTCTGTTTGAGTTGAATAAGGGAGTATCACCAGAGGAGGCAACCAGAAACATTTGTGCCGTGTATGGAGATAATAGCATTGGAGAGAGCACGCCAAGAAAATGATTTCCTAGTTCTTAAGGAGGATCGTTTTGTCGTTATAATGACTCTCCACGTTCATAAAGACCTTTTGGGTTTGATGAACATCTTTTAAACGTATTGAGCCACAATGATCTACGTCATTGTACCCAAGAACTACCAAATGTAATGAAGTGTGATCGTTCCACCCTCGTGCTACATTTGAATGGTAATGGGAAACGTTCAAAAATGAGATGTACGAGGGTAATCCCAAAAGTAAGGTCTTCAATTTTTTTATAAGTACATAGACATGTTTATTTCTACAGTGGTTTACATCAGTTTACAGCTTGAACATTTAGCTATTTTTCGACATAAACACAATTTCTGTCGATGCATTTTTGTAGATGCTGTGGCAGTTTTTGTATGCCATGTCATACCAGCTCGCGGCCATGCTGTTTAGAAAGTTAAGAACCTCTTCTTTCACCTCGTCGTCCTAGCTGAATCACTGGGACTGATGGGCAATTTAGAACCGGAGAAGAGGAATGTTGAGCAAGGGCGTACACATTCTCCATGACAACGCTCACCCACACTTCACTCGCTTAACCGTTGCTCTCCTGCAAGAGTTTCAGTGGAACATAATCACCCACCCATCCTATAGCCCTGAATTGGCTGTTCCTTAAGTTAAAAGAACATTTGGCCGCAAAGCGATTCAATGCTTCTCCATGATGACGCCCGCCCGCATTCTGCTAGACTGACAAAAAGCACTATACAGGAGTTGGGTTGGGAAGTCATTTTGAAACCGCTTCAGTCGCCTGATCTTCCACCCACAGATTTTCATATTTTTCCTGTCCATCGAACAACCGTCAACGAACTTCCTTTCCGGATGGAAACGCAGTTTGAAAATGTCTCGACGAGTTCTTCGCCTCAACGCCACTCGATTTCTACAGTCGCGGAATCGAAAAGTTACCATACAGTTTGCCGACTGTTGCAAATAGCGAAGGAGAACATATTATTGATGACTGAAGTTTGTGTTACTTGTATCTGTCGTATTTATTAAAGTTATGGCAAAACGCTACAAACTTATGAACCAATATGATAGTAAAAAATTGCAATATAAACATAATTGTGATTATTGTTTCTTTCGCTCTCTGTCTCGTTCTCTTTTCCCCAAATTGTGTTAATTTGGGCACATAAAAACATAATAACATTCGCGGATTGCAAATTTGAAAACCGTCCTTCTTTATGACATTTAGTTGTAATAGTCGTAGTTAAAGTTACTTAATGCGCAATTGGCTACATTTTCAAACTTAAGTGATAGAATTTCTTCTGTATTACAACTTACATTACTCTCTGAAGGTTGCAAAAGTAAAGAAACGGAATCGGTTTGAATAATTCATGCTGTTAGATGAAAATTGTTTCAATATTATCGTTGTTGTATTCTTTATTGAGATGATTGGTTTCGTACAGCTTTCCACACTAGTCAATTCTCTCCATAACTGCACCCGGTTGTTTTTGTCGTCAAGCCTTTGTCATTTTTTAACCCTCTCTCCTCCCCATACCACCCTCCATTACCAAATCGACGACTCCTCAACACTCACAATGTTGCTTGGCAACCGATCCCTTCTTTTAGTCACGTTGCGCCACAACTCTCTTTTTACTACGTTTCCATTCAGTTACTCGATCCAATCACCTTGTCTTCAGCATTGTTCTGTAGCTTCACATTCCGAAGCTTCTATTCTCTTTTTGTCTATTTGATCAAATTCAACTTATGTTCCAAAGCTACAGAAAAAGTATACAGTTTCATAGAAACGTTAACTGGGTACGTCAGAAAGCTAGTCTCATTGTTCGCTACAACTTTTCGAAACGGGGACATCCGTACACTTACTCACTTCTGACTATATTTAAGCGACTTGGCTAGATGTTCCCTCTATGGTTGAGCCTTTCATACCAGTGGTCAAAACCCTGGCAAAGCAACAGTACGTTCCTCCGATTACCCGTCATTCAAATCAATGAACCAAACGCAAATTAACAAGTTTACTTCATTGTCTCTACCTGTTGATACATTAATTACAAAATTGTGCTCAAGGCATCAAGAAGCTTTTCTTCCAAATGACATGCTATTTTCTTAGCTCTACTCGAAACTGTGCAATCACGAAAGGAATTGAATTGATCGCTGCACGCGCGTCAGGCCAAGAAATGGCAGCGAAAATTTGTTTAATCCCAAGGATACAAGTGTTCCCCATATTGCATGTGATTTCCTGCATTTTTGTGTTAATAATGAAACTTCATAATATCAAGGAGGAATAACTTGCCTGCAGTGCTACGTTTCTCAAAATTTAATTTTATAAATTGGAAACATGAAACTGGATTCCCACTTTGTCACAAGGTAATTTTTCAAAGTGTCCAAACAATGTGGAAGGGTTTACAGCTGCATTTGAAATCGTCTTTTGACTAATTATGCGCAATTATAGTTGTCCATTAGCAAGTGAAATGCTGAATCAATGTACAAGTAATCGTTGGAATATTGGTGAAACTTCTTTTCCTCAGAAATTTTGAGAAAAATGCTTTCAAAACGAACTGATTATTTCACCGATTAGTCGCTACAGATTTTCACCGAGCTCCACCGAATTATGTCACAACGTACCACAGTAGACACGCAACGCACGCACTGACTCCAATAGAGAACACCTAACGACATTGCATCAGTTTGTAGAAGTTGTCATTCACATATCAGCTTGTAAAAGTTGTCATTCTCATAAAACTGTATTTAACAACATATCCGTGTTTATAGTCATTTTTCAGTGACACATATACACTCCTGGAAATGGAAAAAAGAACACATTGACACCGGTGTGTCAGACCCACCATACTTGCTCCGGACACTGCGAGAGGGCTGTACAAGCAATGATCACACTCACGGCACAGCGGACACACCAGGAACCGCGGTGTTGGCCGTCGAATGGCGCTAGCTGCGCAGCATTTGTGCACCGCCGCCGTCAGTGTCAGCCAGTTTGCCGTGGCATACGGAGCTCCATCGCAGTCTTTAACACTGGTAGCATGCCGCGACAGCGTGGACGTGAACCGTATGTGCAGTTGACGGACTTTGAGCGAGGGCGTATTGTGGGCATGCGGGAGGCCGGGTGGCCGTACCGCCGAATTGCTCAACTCGTGGGGCGTGAGGTCTCCACAGTACATCGATGTTGTCGCCAGTGGTCGGCGGAAGGTGCACGTGCCCGTCGACCTGGGACCGGACCGCAGCGACGCACGGATGCACGCCAAGAACGTAGGATCCTACGCAGTGCCGTAGAGGACCGCACCGCCACTTCCCAGAAAATTAGGGACACTGTTGCTCCTGGGGTATCGTCATCAGCGATGAGAGTCGCTTCTGCCTTGGTGCCAATGATGGTCGTATGCGTGTTTGGCGCCGTGCAGGTGAGCGCCACAATCAGGACTGCATACGACCGAGACAGACAGGGCCATCACCCGGCATCATGTGTGGGGAGCGATCTCCTACACTTGCCGTACACCTCTGGTGATCGTCGAGGGGACACTGAATAGTGCACAGTACATCCAAACCGTCATCGAACCCATCGTTCTACCATTCCTAGACCGGCAAGGGAACTTGCTGTTCCAACAGGACAATGCACGTCCGCATGTATCCCGTGCCATCCAACGTGCTCTAGAAGGTGTAGGTCAACTACCCTGGCCAGCAAGATCTCCGGATCTGTCCCCCATTGAGCATGTTTTGGACTGGATGAAGCGTCGTCTCACGCGGTCTACACGTCCAGCACGAACGCTGGTCCAACTGAGGCGCCAGGTGGAAATGGAATGGCAAGCCGTTCCACAGGACTACATCCAGCATCTCTACGATCGTCTCCATGGGAGAATAGCAGCCTGCATTGCTGCGAAAGGTGGATATACACTGTACTAGTGCCGACATTGTGCATGCTCTGTTGCCTGTGTCTATGTGCCTGTGGTTCTGTCAGTGTGATCATGTGATGTATCTGACCCCAGGAATGTGTCAATAAAGTTTCCCCTTCCTGGGACAATGAATTCACGGTGTTCTCATTTCAATTTCCAGGAGTGTACATTCACTTGGGATAGTACATCATTGCTAGTGAAAGTATAACATCATTGTCAAGAGGTAAGGAGTGTGAACAGTACATAGTCGTATTTCGAAATTTGCATTCTAACAGTTGCAACTTGACAACATAGGCGTTTTATATACAATTTGTGGTACTGCAAAAACAAAACACAGTGATATAACGAAAGTTGTCATATTACATAAAATGCCTTTATTGCAGCAAGGGCGTGCACCATGTCACGTAGAGTTGCACAACCTATTTCTGTTTTTGCAAAAGCGTCTCACACTCTGACACTTCTTTTAGCAGTTGTATTTGAAGAGTCCGTGGCCGGTCCAAGTCGACTGAGATGTCTGGTACCACTATTGGATGCACCATTAATAATCTGCTAATGTGCTGTGACCCGGCGCTTTGGAGTTGATTTGTTTCACTGCCAGAAACAGTTTTTTCTTTATTTCTTTTTATTTTAAGGGCAATTGGCTTCACACTAAACGGCTTCTGGGGGACTTAGATGTTAATGGAGCGTGGAGACATTGCGGTGTAGAGGTGTCGTTTTCTTCGCGAGCTGCTAGCAGTGAATAGAGACAATGTAATACGGATGGATGAAACGTCGCGTAACATACACCACACTCTATGCGTCAGGCAGGCAGACTATACACGTCACGGAACAATAAACGTGCCGCATGGGAAGGCTGAAGACCTATTATTTTTTTATGTTGGCTCCTAGAACGTACTCAGGACAGGATCTGTAGTCCAGAAGCGAGGTTGGGAACGGCGGGAGGGGGGAGGGCTAAGGGGGGAGGGGCAACTCAAGTTATTTTCACAGCGAATGGGGAAATATATTTGAGGTTTCCCGAACCCCCGAAGAGACGTGTCTATTTCCTGGGAAAGAAACAAGATCGGTGTACGAATATTTTCTTTTCTACGAGGGTTGACTATAAAGTAATGCCTCCACCTTCATAACTCTTCAACAGTCGGCAGCATTGGTATGTGGCAGGTAGTGACTTGTTCGGCCTCTTCTCAACAGCCCCAGTTGGCGGGAAGCCTTAGATTTGAACGGTTGTGTTGTAACACTGTAAGGTATGGAACCCGGCGCAGACTGTCGGTCAATGCGATTTAAGCAACGTGCAGTCATTGAATTCTTGACAGCAGAAGGTGTCACTCCAGAGGAGATTCATCAGAAAATGAAAGCAGTTTGTGGTGATTGTTTTGACATGAGTACTGTGCTTCGTTGGGCTAGTAAGTTTGAAGACGTTGAGGCGCGAACATCTGACCTGCGTGATAAATAAAGAGTTGGACGTCTTGTGACAGCAACCACCGAGTTTCACAAGCAAAATGTTGACAGATTGATTCAGAACGATCGTCATATCACCGTGTGGGTCACTTATTGCTTTGCTTGGCTATCGGAAGATCTATGCACCCTAGGTACCCCGGATGCTGACACCTGAAATGAAAGCGCATAGACTTGAAATTTGCCAGGAACTCCTATCACGTTACGAGAATGAAGGTGACGTCTTTCTCCATTCAATTGTGACAGGAGGCGAAACATAGGTACACCATTACCACCCGGAGACGAGACGTCAGTCTATGGAATATCTACACAAAGACTCGCCCCAGAAAAAGAAATTCAAGACGCAGTCTTCAGCTGGAAAAATAATGGCCACAGTGTTCTGGGACGCAGAAGGAATTATCCATGTTGATTTCCTTGAACGTGGAACAACAATAAATTCAGAGCTTTACATCACAACGCTGCAAGCTCTGAAACGACGGCCGGCCGGAGTGGCCGAGTGGTTCTAGGCGCTACAGTCTGGAACCGCGCGACCTCTACGGTCGCAGGTTCGAATCCTGCCTCGGGCATGGATGTTTGTGATGTCCTTAGGTTAGTTAGGTTTAAATAGTTCTAGGGGGCTGATGACCTCAGAAGTTACGTCCCATAGTGCTCAGAGCCATTTGAACCATTTTTTTCTGAAACGACGACTAAGAAGGGTGCTAAAGGAAATGGGAAATGTTTTCCTGAAGCATGACAATGCCAAACCACCCACTTCACGTGCCACCACAGCACAAATTCAGAGAGTGAATGTCACACCGTACGGCATCCTCCATACAGTCCAGATTTAGCATCGTCTGGCTTTCATGTGTTCCCGATAATGAAAGACGATCTGTGGGGACGTCATTATGCTTCTGATGACGACGCTGAGAGAACTGTGAGACTGTGGTTGTGGAAACAGAGTGCTGACTTCCTCCGTGACGGCTTCAGAAAACTTGTTCATAGTTGGCAGAAATGTATCAATTGGCTGGTGATTATGTGGAAAAGTGAATAATGGTAGTTAAAGATCACATTCTAAGGATTATTTCAGCATTTGATTTATTAAAATATTCCCATCCGAACCCAGTTAACGAAGGTCGAGGCATTACTTTTCATTCAACCCACGTAGCAGTGGAGGCAGCAGCCGGTTCCTTGAGCCTCGCTGCTTAAGCCCCTTGCTGGCTGTATTAACAGTATTTTACGTTTGCTACACACGGAAGCCTTCTTAACTTCATGGCTGAAAGATGGTAACAGCGCCGACAACTAGTAGAATCTTGTCTCCGTGAACACAGTTATAAATAATTACACACAAATCGGAATATTATTGGAAATAAAGATACGTTAACTTTGTCTACTAGTTGGGGTTATATGTAGTGCGATGGCCTGAAAGTACGGGAAATGAAATACAACGTTAAACCAGGTGGAAGCTGTACAATTACAAAATATTCTCATTGAACATTCACATTTTGTGGATCACAGCTGGAGGTGCCAGTCACCGTATCACTGGCTACGGCGTTTAGGCGTCGGCGTGTAATAAGAGGCAGCAGTGCACGTGATCTTTTAGAAGCTTCCACCGAAAAGCGCTACCACTTGACGACAAGCTACTACTCCGCGCTAACCTAAGCCCACACCAGTAAACAGACGAAAATACAAAAAAAGAGACATTAGCAAAGAGGTAAGGAGATAAAATAATCGTCATTGAAAGACCTTGCATAACGGTTTAGAGGGAGGTCGGGTAGTACCAGACAGCGGATTTTTACCGTACGCAGTCTAAACTCTAGTGTTAATGGAAGCACATCAGTGTGAATTATGGAGGAACAAGAGCACTCACGCGATGTTAAATCAAAACAGCAGTGCTTTTCCGAGTACTAACGAGTTACTTTTCTTTCTAGAGTGTTTTTCGGTACACGGACTTTACTTTAGAGTGTTATGGTTTATTTACAGTTAAGTAATATTTCATTTTCATTATCTCTTTATGTACAACTGATATTGTGGTATCCACCACCATTAAATCGGCGCATCGAACAGCTGCGGGCCCCATTACTCGCGACCAAGAAACTCATGGTTGACCGGCCGTTGTGGCCGAGCGGTTCTAGGCGCTTCAGTCTGGAACCGCGCGACTGCAACGGTCGCAGGTTCGAATCCTGCCTTGGGCATGGACGTGTGTGATGTCCTTAAGCCAGTTAGGTTTAAGTAGTTCTAAGTTCTAGGGGGATGATGACCTCAGATGTTAAGTCTCGTAGTCCTTGGAGCCATTTGAACCATTTGATAAGGTCACGTGTCCAATAGTACCCGATTTTTCCTTATCACTTCTCAGACTAAGAACAAAAAACATTAGACGAGGAAACGTTTTCTGGAGACAATGCAAATGCGAAGGCAGAATCCAAGAAATAGGGGTAACTTGTCATTCTGAGAAAAGTAATGCTCCATTTGAAAGTATTTTATTGCTCTAAATTCTAGGATGAGTGAACATACTACTTATTTTCAGATACTACGATACGAGCTATCTCGAACACCCGTATTTTGTTTCTGGTCAGTCGATACATGGAGACTCCGATGCATGTCGACCGTTTTATTATACTTGTCAGCAGACTGATGCGCGTGGTACACAATACAAGTTGCTGTAGTTTACCACCTCTCAGACACAGATTACGCATCCATCAATGTTTATGGCTTGCCCAGACTACACGATAACGCTGCGGTGAACGGATCACGCCATGTGCTCGTAAACGTGTTCCGCAGCTTTACGTATTTCCGTTTCTCCTATGACACCGAAGACTCGTAGGTTGCAGTATCGTACTTCATGGAGCAGCACTTAGGTCACAATTCTATGTACTCCATTGAATGAAACCTAGATCATAAAATCGCCTCGATGTCTGTGCTTTTCACATTGACCATACATGCTTACGATTGCGTAAAACAAGAACACGATTCTTTAGTACAAATCATGCAGCAGATAGCCACTGCGAATCGTTTAGTTCGTAGCGTTACGTGACTCAGTTGTTGTCAGACCTTGTAGTGGCCATCAATACATTTATATCTTTATCCATTTCCGAGATACGGAGGTTCAAAGTTATCCTACTTGTACACATAAAATACGCACTTAAAATCCGGTGTGAGGGGACAACGTAGTTTAGAATGTACGTAGCCCGAAGAAATATGCTTTAAAATGTTGCCGTTATCATCTGGGAACCCCATGTTGTAGTACTGAAGTGCATGCAAAATTTTGGGGCATAAAATCCGGTCTGAGGTGTAAAATTAGTTTTATGTTATTGCAGTTTCACATAAGTAAACTATTTAAATTTTACTGACCAATATACTTCTTTTCATATGAGTCACATGGACTGCTGCAGCAGAGAAAAAGACTTGAACCAGCGGAAAAATGCTGTTATCAGAGACTCTGTCTAAAAGCTGGGGTACCGGCTGCCTCATTCTACATTCCTCGGTACCTTTAAAAATGTTACGACAAATTTTGGCGTAACAACATATTCGCGCTGTTTTATGCTGAGAGAGAAGAAGACAGTGGGTGTCGCAAAGAGACGGAAAAGTAATAAATACTGGAGGACAGTAGACAGTGGCTGTGTTTTAGAAAGAGAGAAACTAAGTGATGGTGGAATGTAGATGACAATAACGGAACAGTACTAGGGAAAGAGTGAAAGAGACAGTGCCAGAGCACGGAAGGGGGAGGAATGACGAAAAAGAGAAAGTAGAAGTGGGTGAGAACCAGTGGTAATGGGAGACAGAGTGCATGGCAATGGCAACGAGGAGAGATGTGACATTGAGAAGAGACAGCACATCCTTCAGATCCCCCATCTAGTTGCTGTATAAACAGTTTATTAATACTGGTACTCTAATGCAACTACTGGAGTGCACATTTTTGTCACAATACACTTTTCGTTTTATTCAGTTAGAACATCACCAATAGTAGGATTCTTCCTTCCGTTTCTTGCTTATAATGTGGACGTAACGTCTGCAGGCACATTTCACTAGAATTTACCTCTTTGGCACTGGCGCTCTGCACAAAAAACAAAAGAAAACGAGAGACTATAAGCAGCGAATAGTGAAACACAACAAAGAAAACAACGAAGTCTACTGCTAAGCCAGTCTTTTTTAAAACGGTCAATAACACACCCCGTAGCCAGCCGCGGGACGAAGCCACATCTCAGCCGTCGCAGGCACTCTTCTCAGCCATACACTGTGTAAGTAGGCTGTTTGGGTTTTTATCTTGGTAACGCCACGTAGCGCTCTGTATGAAAATCGCTGACTGTGCTGTGTGCAGTCTGTGGCTGGTTTGCATTGTTCGAATATTTGATATTCCAGTGTTGGGCAGTTGGATGTGAACAGCGCGTAGCGTTACGCAGTTGGAGGTGAGCCGCCAGCAGTAGTGGATGTGGGGAGAGGGATGGCAGAGTTTTGAGAGCGGACGATCTGTACCTGTGTCCATCAGAAAAAGGAAATTTGTAAGACAGGATGTCATGAACTGATATATATATTGTAAGTAGGCTGTTTAGTTTTTTTTATTGGTAACGCCACATAGCGCTCTGTATGAAAAATCACTGGCTGTGCTGTGTGCAGTCAGTGGCTGGTTGGCATTGTTGTAATGCTCGCCATTGTAGTGTGGGGCAGCTGGATGTTAACAGCGCGTAGCGTTAGCAAATGGAGGTGAGCTGTCAGCAGTGGTGGATGTGGGGAGAGAGATGGCGGAGTTTTGAAATTTGTAAGACTGGATGTCATGAACTACTGTATACATTATGACTTTTGAACACTATTGAGGTAAATGCATTGTTTGTTCTCTATAAAAATCTTTCATTTGCTAACTATGCCTATCAGTAGTTAGTGCCTTCCGTAGTTTGAATCTTTTATTTACCTGCCAGTAGTGGCGCTCGCTGTATTATAGTAGTTCGAGTAACCAAGATTTTTGTGAGGTAAGTGATTTGTGAAACTTATAGGTTAATGTTAGTCAGGGCCATTCTTTTGTAGGGATTTTTGAAAGTCAGATTGCGTTGCGCTAAAAATATTGTGTGTCAGTTTAAGCACAGTCTTGTACAATTTTTCTAAGGGGACGTTTCAATATATAATGAGTTTTGAACACTATTAAGGTAAATACATTGTTTGTTCTCTATTAAAATCTTTCATTTGCTAACTATGCCTATCAGCATTTAATGCCTTCAGTAGTTAGAATCTTTTATTTAGCTGGCAGTATTGGTGCTCGCTGTATTGCAGTAGTTCGAGTAATGAAGATTTTTGTGAGGTGAGTGGTTCATGAAAGGTATAGCCCGGTTATTGTTAGTCAGGGCCATTCTTTTTTAGGGATTATTGAAAGTCAGATTGCGTTCCCCTAAAAATATTGTGTGTCAATTTAGTGTTGATCAGAATAAGTAAAGAGAGAAATGTCTGAGTACCTTCAGTTTTGCTCAGGTGTTTGAAAATCAAATAACATAAAGGTTTTCCAGCACTGTCACTTCTAAATTTTTTCTAAGGGGATGTTACAACTGTACCTCTGCTCATCGCACATCACAGGACACATAGCAGAGCGTGGATGAAAGAGCTCCTGCATTGGATACTCGAAGCATGAAATAAGACACCTGGACTGTTGAGTGACAGCGCAAGTTTGTACTCGCCGACGGCAGAGTCACGAGTGCACTTCGTGCAATTAGTGGAGGTGTCCTCACTAGGGTGATGTTGATACGGGGTCAGGTGGGGACCCCGGTTCGTCTGCCGACGTCTCACGTCAAAGGAAAGTTCACTGAAAAAGAAATCACTAGGCTAGGAGACAAGTAGCACAAGCTATTGCTAGATGGCAAAATCGGAAGGAAAGGAAGTTTGAAGTCCGGTCATTAGAGACGAAGCACATGCTAAGTCCTGTCGACAGTGCGGTCATTAGAGACGAAGCACAAGCTCTGATTAGGAAGGGATGGGGCAGTAAATCGGCATCCTCGTATTTGCCTCGAGCGGCTTAGGGAAAGCACGGAAAACCTAAATCTTGATGACTGGACGGGGATTTGAACCTTCGTCCTCCCACATGCGGGTCCATTGTGCTAACCAATGCACCACATAGCTCGGTGTGTACCGGGGATGAGGCAAGCAAGACAGTGCAGTTAAAACCGATAGAAATTTCTAGCTATTCGAATCCACGTGAAAACCGGCAAATAGCCAGCGACTGACATTATTCCTGCTGTTGAGACAAGATCTGCAAGATAACAGCATGCTATGTTCATTGAGTTATTCTTGTTCGTGGTGCTGCCTCTGCAGTGACACATGCAGTTTCCAAAATTCCATAAACTTGAGATCCATAGTACCGGCTGTGGGTCTGAATGTGTCGTAGACTCCATGATAGGGCAAGAGCTCATTGCCACTTCCTTATCCACGTCCAATGCGAAACTGTAAACCACTTATGGAAAGGTCTGTTTACAAAGAAATAGTCGTCATAAGCTGTGCACTGAGTGTAAACGAACAGTGAAATTAAGACGGCCCAGAAAACAAATAGGGTCATTGTGGTCGCAGCGATATGACGGCGTCTACACATACTGTCAGAAGTACTGTCATATGGTGTATCAATTGAAATATGTAACTGGACAGAGGATTTTTTGGTAGGAAGGCCACAGCAGGGTATCTTTCACGGAGAGTCATCGTCAGAAGTAGAAATGACTCCAGGTGTGCCCCAGGGAAGCGTATTGGAACCCTTGCTGTTCATGCTGTATATCAATGACCTTGCAGACAATGTTAATAGTAAAATAAGGCTTTTTACAGATGATGCAGTTATCTATAGTAAAGTACAATCCGAAATAAACCGCATAAATATTCATTCAGATCTTTGTAAGATTGCAAAGTTGTTCAGAGATTGATAACCTGCTTTAACTGTTCAAAAATGTAAAACTGCACGTCACAAAAGGAAAAAAAATGTTGTATCATATGACTATAGTATCAGTGAGTCGTAGCTGGAATCTGGCAATTTGTACAAATACCTGGGAGCAACACTTTGTAGGGATATGAAATAGAATGGTCTCGTAGGCTTGGTCCTGGGTAAAACTGGTGGTAGACTTTGGTTTGTTGATGCGGGAGAAATGCAATCACTCTACAAGTTAGATTGCTTACAAATCACTCCTGCGCCCCACTCTAACTACTGGCCATTAAAATTGCTACACGAAGAAGAAATGCAGGTGATAAACGGGTATTCATTGGACAAATATATTATACTAGAACTGACATATGATCACATTTTCATTCAATTTGGGTGGATAGATCCTGAGAAATCAGTACCCAGAACAACCACATCTGGCCGTAATAACGGCCTTGATACACCTGGCCATAGAATCAAACAGAGCTTGGATGGCGTGTACAGGTGCAGCTGCCCATGCAGCTTCAACACGATACCACAGTTCATCAAGAGTAGTGACTGGCTTATTGTGACGAGCCAGTTGCTCGGACACCATTGACCAGACGTTTTCAGTTGGTGAGACATCTGGAGAATGTACTGGCCAGGGCAGCAGTACGAACATTTTCTGTATCCAGAAAGGCCCGTACAGGACCTGCAACATGCGGTCGTGCATTATCCTGCTGAAATGTAAGGTTTTGCAGGGATCGAATGAAGGGTAGAGCCACGGGTCGCAACGTATCTGAAATGTAACGTCCACTGTTCAGCTGCAAACGTCGTCGAACTGTTCGTGCAGATGGTTGTTGTCTTGCAAACATCCCCATCTGTTGACTTAGGGATCGAGACGTGGCTGTACGATCCGTTACAACCATGTGGATAAGATGCCTGTCATCTCGACTGCTAGTGATACGAGGCTGTTGGGACCCAGTACGGCGTTCCGTATTACCCTACAGAACCCACCGATTCCATATTCTGCTAACAGTCATTGGATCTCGACCAACGCGAGCAGCAATGTCGCGATACGATAAACCGCAATCGCGTTAGGCTGCAATCCGACCTTTATCAAAGTCGGAAACGTGATGGTACGCATTTCTCCTCCTTACACGAGGCATCACAACAACGTTTCACCTGATAACGCAGGTCAACTGCTGTTTGTGTACGAGAAATCAGTTGGAAACTTTCTTCATGTCAGCGCGTTGTAGGTGTCGCCACCGGCGCCACCCTTGTGTGAATGCTCTGAAAAGCTAATCATTTGAATATCACAGCATCTTCTTTCTGTCGGTTAAATTACACGTCTGTAGCACGTTATCTTCGTGGCGTAGCTATTTTAATGGCCAGTAGTGTCCCGGAGTAGACAACATTCCATTGGAACTACTGACGGCCTTGGGAGAGTCAGTCCTGACAAAACTCTACCATCTGGTGAGCAAGATGTATGAAACAGGCGAAATACCCTCAGACTTCAAGAAGAATATAATAATTCCAATCCCAAAGAAAGCATGTGTTGACAGATGTGAAAATTACCGAACAATAAGTTTAATAAGTCATAGCTGCAAAATACTAACACGAATTCTTTACAGACGAATGGAAAAACTAGTAGAAGCCGACCTCGGGGAAGATCAGTTTGGATTCCGTAGAAATACTGGAACACGTGAGGCAATACCTTACGACTTATCTTAGAAGTAAGATTAAGGAAAGGCAAACCTACATTTCTAGCATTTGTAGACTTAGAGAAAGCTTTTGACAATGTTGACTGGAATACTCTGTTTCAAATTCTAAAGGTGGCAGGGGTAAAATACAGGGAGCGAAAGGCTATTTACAATTTGTACAGAAACCAGATGGCAGTTATAAGACTCGAGGGGTATGAAAGGGAAGCAGTGGTTGGGAAGGGAGTGAGACAGGGTTGTAGCCTCTCCCCAGTGGTATTCAATCTGTATATTGAGCAAGCAGTAAAGGAAACAAAAGAGAAATTCGGAGTAGGTATTAAAATCCATGGAGAAGAAATAAAAACTTTGAGGTTCGCTGATGACGTTGTATTCTGTCAGAGACAACAAAGAACCTGGAAGAGCAGTTGAATGGAATGGATAGTGTCTTGAAAGGGGGTATAAGATGAACATCAACAAAAGCAAAACGAGTATAATGAAATGTAGTCGAATTAAGTCGGGTGATGTTGAGGGAATTAGATTAGGAAATGAGACACTTAAAGTAGTAAAGGAGTTTTGCTATTTGGGGAGCAAAATAACTGATGATGGTCGAAGTATAGAGGATATAAAATGTAGACTGGCAATGGCAAGGAAAGCATTTCTGAAGAAGAGAAATTTGTTAACATCGAATATAGATTTAAGTGTCAGGAAGTCTTTTCTGAAAGTATTTGTATGGAGTGTAGCCATGTATGGAAGTGAAACATGGACGATAAATAGTTTGGACAAGAAGAGAATAGAAGCTTTCGAAATGTGGTGCTACAGAAGAATGCTGAAGATTAGATGGGTAGATCACATAACTAATGAGGAAGTATTAAATAGGATTGGGGAGAAGAGAAGTTTGTGGCACAACTTGACAAGAAGAAGGGATCGGTTGGTAGGACATGTTCTGAGGCATCAAGGGATCACCAATTTAATACTGGAGGGCAGCGTGGAGGGTAAAAATCGTAGAGGGAGACCAAGAGATGAATACACTAAGCAGATTCAGAAGGATGTAGGTTGCAGTAGGTAGTGGGAGATGAAGCAACTTGCACAGGATAGAGTAGCATGGAGAGCTTCATCAAACCAGTCTCAGGACTGAAGACCACAACAAACAAACAACAACAACAGTGTAGAATACTGCTCAAGTGTGTGGGACCCGTAGCATATAGAATTTACAAGGTATATGGGACGTACACAGAGAAGGGAGCGCCAATAGCCACAGGTTTGTCTGAACTATGGGAGGATGTCACAGAACTGAAGAAACCGAACTAGCAGACTCTTGAAGATAGACATGAATTATCCTGAGAAACTCTACTTACGAAGGTTCAAGAACTGACTTTAATTAATGACTCTAGGAGTATATTATAGCACCTCTGTATCACTCACAGAATTAGAATAGTAACAGCATGCACAGAGGTGTTTGTTTAGTCATTCTTCCCGCACTCCATACATGGGTGGAAGGGAAAGAATTCCTAATAATTGCTGCAATAGGACGTACCCATGTATTTGATAGTTGTTTGCAGATTACGGAATTAGAAGCAGATATAGACGTAGATAAGTCAAGAGCTTCATACACCACGAAACGATAGAAGACTGCACAGCCCACGGTACACACCGCTGTAGCCGCTTGCAAGCACAGGCTGCAGTTTTCGTAGACAGATGCAGCGTCTCTCCATCGCTATCAATTTCCGCTGTTGGTGTGGATATGAAAGGTGCTCTCAGTTACTCTGCTTGAATCTCTACCACTGTGTAAAATATTGGTTTCTTCAACATTTTATTTTATTTTTATTATTTTGCGTATGGCAATACAGCGACAATATTTTATATAAGTGCAACAATATTTGATCGAAAAGTATAAAACAAAACAATGTGTAAATAGTACATGTGTAAAAAACAAGCAATAGCATAAAAGGATAAAGTACAAACACTCAGGACAAAATAAATACACGTTAAAAGCTTGGCAAGCCTGACTAGAAACTCATTCATATATTTAAAGCTCAATATGTAGATTGCACAGCCAATCCAAAGAAGAGGGTTTCACATATATAACCTCAGAGACAGGTCCGGCGTATCTTCTTAAGGGGCATTCCTCAATAATATGGCGGACGTTCTGTTCTGGTGCTTCACAGTCACAGGCTGGTCCAAATGGATCTGAGCACTATGGTCACTATCTATGGTCACCAGTCCCCTAGAACTTAGAACTACTTAAACCTAACTAACCTAAGGACATCACACAACACCCAGTCATCACGAGGCAGAGAAAATCCCTGACCCCGCCGGGAATCGAAACCGGGAACCCGGGCGCGGGAAGCGAGAATGCTACCGCACGACCACGAGCTGCGGACGTCACAGGCTGTTGAGTCGCATATAACCCCACTTGTACTTATATGCATTGCATCTCGCATGGCCCGATCTGATGCAGTTTAATTTAGTCCTGGTACATCTCTTCAGGTCAAAGCCCGGTAATTCCAGAGTAGGATCTTGGATACCTTGTTTATGAATTCCAGAATCATTCCGCCATTGCTCCTTGATGTCAGGTTGATGTTCTTGTGTATTAACCCATATACGCTCCAGTGACTTCAAGCGGGTCGATGGTATTCCGTTCGAAACATCATGGATTGGTAGATTCTGTGGGTAATCTGAGTCATGAATTTTTGACCACTCTCTTGTTGCTGCTTCTTGCCTTCTCAATTGTGGAGGTGGGATATGGCTTAGAGTATGCAGCCAAGGGACTGGGGTGGATTTCATAGTACCCGTTATTATCCTCCTACACTCGTTCAACTGGACGTCGATGTTCTTAGTATGAGTGCTCAAATGCCAGACAGCAAGCAATATTCGGCAACAGGATATACCAGGGCTACTGCGGCAGTACGTAAGGTGGATGATTGAGCTCCCCAAGTCGAGCCAGACAACTTTCTCAGGATGTTGTTGCGACTCTTTAGCTTTTGACTTACGTTTTCTAGATTTTTTTGTAAGTCAGGGAGAGGTCTAGTGTTATGCTAAGGTATTTGGGGTTGAAGTTGTGTTTGACTCGTTGTTCACAGAAGTTCACATTCAGTTCCTGGTGGGCCATTTTATTGTTCAAGTGGAAAGCACACACCTCAGCCTTGGTTGGATTAGGGCAGAGTCGCCATTTTTATAACAGGAATTCAAGGAATCCAGATCTTCTGTGAGTACGTTCGCTCCTTCCCCAAGTACTTTAGTTTGTACAACTAGTACAACATGATTTTCATCTTGAGGAAGAGGAAGAAGTTAAACTGCTGTGTCCTCCAGAAGACACAGGACGCAGTCAATTCTCGAACTTTTCTGAAGAGCAGAGCTGTCTGCGACTCAGGCTGACATCAAAAGTGGGTGCACGCGACGTGGACTGTGTTACACATCTGGTTCACGTCACACGAATAGTTTCCAAGTAGACATCTATCCGCCAAACGTGTATATATGCCGACACACGGCTCCAATCAGGTAATTAGTACGTCAGCGGTGAGACAGTATTGCAGGATAGGGCATCGACACAGGACCATTTCTCAGGGAGGGTATGAGGGCTCATCTACAGGCACCACCAAGAAGAGTCCAACTGGATATTACTCAAGTATTGCTGATCATCGTTCACTGGGTTTAGAACTATACCAGTGTCTAAAGACAGATCAGTGGACGAGAATATTGATCTCTATAGCCGCACATATTCTTCATACTCTAGTTAAGTACTGCAAAAGTTTTATTAATAAATCATTATGAGTCGTTGCTAATCTGCGTTGCCATCAGTTCTTGTGATAGTGACCGAGCGGTTTTAGGCGCTACAGTCTGGAACCTTGCGACCGCTACGGTTGCAGGTTCGAATCCTGCCTCGGGCATGAATGTGTGTGATGTCCTTAGGTTATCTAGGTTTAAGTAGTTCTAAGTTCTAGGGGACTGGTGACCTAAGAAGTGAAGTCCCATAGTGCTCAGAGCAATTTGAACCATTTGAACCAATTCTTGTGATAGCTCTTACCTAACCGTATTTGGCCCGGGGATAAAGCTATTTAGTTCACGCAAGTAAGCCTCCTATAACAGCAGGTTTTCTTCCTGCCACATTTGTGTGTTTGACACCAAGTTAATACAACAGTACAGAGCTAAGTCAGGTCACTATCGCGTATAGGCGACCATTCTAAACTTGTTTTTAGTCTCAAATTGCTAAATAATGAAGGGTGGTCGAAAGGTTTGTACGTTAAATGAAACAGTAGTAAATCACAGTTACTCTGGTATACCACCATTTGGTCCACCTCTGAGTGAAAAAATATTCAAAATGCTGCTACGTAAAATATTTTTGCATGCTGAACACATGAACAATAACCAGTCCCTGGTTTCCAGAGGCTACGTTAGCGAGAAAAGCACGGGCTACCAATTAAGTAACAGTGGAGTCTAGTCGCAACCTTGCGCAGCAGCACGTATGGAGCAGTGGAGAGAGGGTGTTGGAACATGGCGGAATGAACAACTTGGATAGCAGATGGTCCCCACATAGACGCCTGTTTGAGGTGTTCCGGATGTGTAACGTGAGATGAAGGGTGATTTTTAAGAGGATTGTATTAAGAGAGAGCACTTCACAAAAATGTAAATTATTTTGATTTTGCTAGCGGCAAAGATTTCATTGTGTCAAACAATGGTTCAAATGGCTCTGCGCACTATGGGACTTGACATCTGAGGTCATCAGTCCCCTAGACTTAGAACTACTTAAACCTAACTAAGGACATCACACACATCCATGCCTAAGGCAGGATTCGAACCTGTGACCGTAGCGGTCGTGTGGTTCCAGACTAAAGCGCCTAGAATTGTTCGGCCACACCAGCCGGCATTTCATTGTTTAAAGTATACATAATAATAAATGAGAGAGCACAGTACTGCGTATGCGTGTTGACAATCAGGCACAAATATTAGTCATGTATTCAGTACTCTTATTAGCACTCTCCCATTCAAATTAGTCGTATAGTACTGCATTACGAATTCAAGATAACACCTTTTTTGTAACAGAAATATTTTTCAGAAGCAGACATTGTCGAGTGTGACTATGAGAAGAGAGTCATAACATGTATTAGTTCAAATTTACTTTCGTGACTTTAAAAGAATTTCAGAGGGCTTCCTTTTGTCATTTAGAGATATTTCACAAAGCGTATCCCCAACGTTCAAAGGAACATGCTCGCTAAAATTTGAATTCTCACGCCTTGCACTTTTGCGTGAGCGATAATTAATGATTTGAAAATGAGAACCTATACATGTTTGCTAAAACAACAAGTTAAATAAAATAATTATAATAAGACAAAATTCTGGGTAGTGATTTATTTCAATTCATAATTTCCAATGCAGCCAGAACAGAGTCAAATTACCCGTTGTAGAGCAATAAACTGTTGTAGAGCCTAAGCGAACCTTTTTGGCAGAATATTGGGAATAGTTTTAATTAATTAACTTTCATGTAAGTTTAACGGATGCATTTTTGTAATAGAGCACATTTTTAAATTACGTAACAGTTAACCGTTCTGAGTGTTCTTGTGAATTATTCTTTTACGCAACATAATTTACAGACAGTTAGATGCATGTCAGATTAATTAATATCACATTTCTAAAAAGTAAGCTGCATAAATAAGTTCACGGCTAGAACTAGGGTAGCGACGCCGGTTGTAGATATGAATGTGTTATCGAAATTTAGAATTCAGACGGTTCTTATAATGCTAAAGAGAAATTCAGTCACACTCAGTTTCAGCATACATCTTCCAACTAAAAATATAACTTCCACGTACACAGGCGTTCATTCTCATAGTAAAGTACCTAGTCATTTACATGCCACTTCTGTGGAAGTTTTTTTGTCATTTTCTGCTTCAGACATATCAACAGAACTGGTTTCGATCGTCTGACTACAAGGCAGAAATTCTTTAGGAAAAATCCACTCAGTGTGAGGAAGTGAAGAAAGGCAATTCGGTTGAGGCGAATGCTGCATATAATGTTAACTGTTCTTCCGTGGCTTCTTGGTAAAACAACATAATAAATGGTTCAAATGGATCTAAGCACTATGGGACTTAACATCTGAGGTCATCAGTCCCCTAGACTTAGAACTATTGAAACCTAACTAACCTAAGGACATCACACACATCCACGCCCGAGGTAGGATTCGAACCTGCGACCGTAGTGCTCACGCGTTTCCAGACTAACACAACATAATAATAAATGAAAGAGAACTATATTGTGTGTGCACTACAGCATTAATTAATCCTGTAAAAGATACGCAATATAGTGCTAATAATTGTTACTTAGTTCAAGATCACAGCGATCAACCTGTAAAATTCCGCTTCCGCTACCAGTGACAACTTTTACAAGAAAGGATCGTACTGAAGCAGTTATTACTTCGCTGCAAATTGTTTCTTATGATAGTCTTGAAGCAGTGGTGGAACTAACTCCGTCACAGTCCTTCTCATTTTCAGTTCTTTTGAAAAGATACGTTCTCATGTACCATAACTTACTGCTAAGATGTGGAAAACGTCTTTAACGATCTGTCTGCGAATTTGCAGATTCATATCCCTCACTTCCTGAACGATTCCTGGTGTGATGTCAACTGTACGGTCGTCATCATCTCTCGACATCCGCCTATTCTGAAACGACTGTATCAACAAAATCTCTACTTTCCAGAACTTTACCGCAATATTTGGTATGTTTCTGCATCGGATATCCCAATCTTAAGAGAAAACGTTATACGTGGTCCGCTCAATAAGTAATCCAATACATTTTTTTCTAAATGCATGTTCGTTTTATTCAGGAGTCAGACACACCTGATTCTTATCCATTTCTTTGGCTACAAAACGGTATTCCTCAACATAATTTCCGCTCAATGTGACCGCCTTACGCCATCTTACTGGAAGGGCCTGTGAGCCTGAATGGTACCACTCTATTGGTCGACGTTGGAGTCAACTTCTTGGTGCACCAGTAACCTCTCGTTCACCCACGTACTGCTCCCCGAGGAGTGAATCATTCATTGAGCTGAACAGGTAGAAAACGGGAAAGGTCGGGGCTGTATGGTGGATGAGGAAGAACAGTCCAATGAAGTTCGTGAATTCCTCTCGCGTGGACAGATTTGTGTGAGGCCTTGTGTTGTCATTCAGAGGGAGAAGTTCATTGACACTTTCATGAGGACGAACACGCTAAAGTCGTCTCCCGATTTTCTTTAGGGTAGCACAATACATTAGAGAGTTCAACGTTGAACCAGAGGGAGGATATCAAACAGAATAACCGCTTCAGAGACCAAGAACTCAAACGCCGTGACTTTTTCTTCGGGGGGACAAGTGATGTGGCGCCACTTCATGGACTGACGTTTTGTTTCGGTTCGAAGAGATGAACCCATATTTCATCGCCCGTGACGTCACAGTCAGCCTTTGTACCGAGCAAACAGTTCCACACGGATGGTTCATCGTTGCTTTTTGTGGTCTTGGGTTAGACAGTGAGAAACCCAGCGAATATACCCCAACTTGTGGAACACTACCAACAGAGACGTCCAGCTGTGCAGCGACGTGTTTGATTCTGATCAGTGTATCACCTCGAATGAGAGTGTCTGCACGTTCCAACACCACTGGAGTCACAGCTTTGTGCGACCGGACGGCACGCGGGAGATCGGACAGGTGTGGCGACCCCTTTGCGGTGGTGACAGATACCTCGCCCAACGACTCACCGTGCTTTTGTTCACCACCAGGTCTTCGTAGACACTCTGCAAACGCCTCTGAATATCTATGTAACTCTGATATTCCGCAAAAAGAAACTAAATGACAACTCTCTGCCTGGAACGCGCCTCCGCTACAGAAGGATAAGTTTAGAGCCGCCAAGTATCGGAACTTCATGAAACTATAGGCGTGAAGCGGGAATATTTCACGATGTCCCACAACGATATCCGCATTATTTCAGCCGAAATTGGTCAGAAAAAAGTGTTACTTTACTAACTGAACCTTCGTACAGATACGCTGCTCTTTCAGGTCAGCCACTGCACAATCGCAAACTCATGGAAATATGACAATGGATTTACCAAAGATTAATCAAACTACTGAGCTCGGAGCCACTCTTCATACTGATTCAAAAAGTTCTTACGAGGAGAGACACAGCAATATTTCTGTGTACTTCTAACCTTATACCGTCAAAAATATCCGCCCCCCGGTAGCTGAGTGGTCAGCGCGACGTAATGTTAATTCTAAGGGCCCGGGTTCGATTCCCGGCTGGATCGGAGATATTCTTCCCTCAGGGACTAGGTGTTGTGTTGTGCTAAGCATCATCATTTCATCCCGATCGACGCGCAAGTCGCCGAAGTGGCGTCAAATCGAAAGACTTGCACCCGGCGAAGGGTCTACCTTACGGGAGCCTCTAGTCACACAACATTTACATTTACTGTCAAATTCAAATTTCGGAAATCTTGGATACCACCGCGTAGGTTCCAGAAGCCCCGATTTAACAATTTATTACACTAAATTTCTGTTGTCTTCTTCGGAGTTGTAAGAAGGAATTTACTACTTTGTTTATTCAGATCGAAACATACACACATCAAAAATTTTTTGCATCACCTCGGTTCCGAGAGTTCCGTAACCTGTACAGAAAATTGGAATAGAGATCAACATAAATATCATTTCTGCCCTTTTTATTGCTCACGAAAGCCACACACTGCATGTTGTTCCGCCATACAGTGAGACCTTCAGAGGTGGTGGTCCAGATTCCTGTACCCCTGGTACGTCTAATATCCAGTAGCACGTCCGCCTGCATTGATGCATGTCTGTATTCGTCGTGGCATACTATTCACAAGTTCATCAAGCCACGGTCGGTCCAGATTGTCCCACTCCTCAACGGTGATTCGCCGTAGGTCCTTCAGAGTGGTTGGTGGGCCATGTCGGTCATAAAGAGCCCTTTTCAATCTACCCCAGGCATGTTCGATACGGTTCATGTCTGGAGAACATGCTCGCCACTCTAATCGAGCGATGTCGTTATCCGTAAAGACGAATGACTCGCCAATATGCTGACGATGTGGCTGCACTATCGGTCGGAGGATGGCATTCAAGTATGCTGCAGCCTTTACGGCGCCTTCCACGACCACAAGCGGTGTACGTCGGCCCTACATAGTGCCACCCAAAAAACAGCAGGCGACCTTCACCTTGCTGCACTCGCTGGACTGTGTGACAAGGCGTTCAGCCTCACCGGGTTGCCTCCAAACACATCTCCGACAATTGTCTGGTTGAAGGCATATGCGACACCCATCGGTGAAGAGAAAGTGATGCCAATCTTGAGCGGACCATTTGGCATATTGTTGGGCCCATCTGTACCGCGCTGCATGGTGTCGTGGTTGGAAAGATGGACCTCGCTATGGATGTCGGGAGTGAAGTTGCGAATCATGGAGTCTATTGCGCACAGTTTGAGTCATAACACGACGTCCTGTGACTGCACGAAAAGCATTATTCAACATGGTGGCGTTTCTGTCAGGGTTCCTCCGAGTCATAATCATAGGTAGCGGTCATCCGCTGCAGTAGTAGCCCTTGGTCGGCCTGAGCGAGTCATGTCATCGACAGTTCCTCTCTCTTCTGGACATTTCCCTTGTTGAGAGCCCTTCCTGGCACAAAGCAACGATGCGGACGCGATCGAACAGCAATATTGAGCGTCTATGCATGGTTGAACTACAGACAATACGAGCCGTATACCTCCTTCTTGGTAGAATGACTGGAACTGATCGGCTGTCGGACCCCCTCCGTTTAATAGGCGCTCCTCATACAAGGTTGTTTACATCTTTGGGCGGGTTTAGTGACATCTCTGAACAGTCAAAGGAACTGTGTCTATGGTACAATTTCCACAGTGAACGTCTAACTTCCGGAGTTCTGGGAACTGGGGTGATTCAAAACTTTTGTTGTTGTGAGTTCCATATGATGTCGCCTCGCGGAAAGTGATAGCACTGCAGTCATTACGAATGGTGGACCTTTTGGATTGTTAGAGAGAGCTCGCTTAGTAGCTCCTTATTATAATTTTTCATCCTAGGACGTCGTCCAGTGAAATTTTGCTCTCATACAACATTTTTGCATAATAATGCACCTGTCACGTTTTTTATACGCGCTTAAAAGTAATCTAAATAAATTATACACCCTAAGTGCTGGAACGTGATTCACACAGCTGGTCATTAAAACTGCAACAACATGCAGGCGACATGCAACAAACGTCTACTACGTGCTGGGACATTCAAATGATTAGCATTTCAGGGCTAACGGACACTAAATGCTGGAGAGCGCCATTTACAATCCGCATATAAAGCAAAATTATGCAGCCGCTTCCTCATTCATAAATCGCGTATAAATGTTGGTTTGTTTACGGTAAGATAGTTCTTGTCTCGAGTAAAAAGCAGAAACGTCATCCAGCATTATGCGAGTAGTTGAGACATGAAATATCATAGGACGCAGGCGATCATGCTTGTTTTATAATGCAGTACAGTACTGGAGCTCACTTGATGCGTTTTAGATTTTTGGGATGCGAACAAGTTTGTACATAGAATATAAAAATTTATAACAGGAATTAAGAAAGTACAAAATGCAGTGTATGAAAAAGTACACAAGTGCACAGAAGATCACGGGGTACAAGCGATACTAATGTATATGTAACATAAGCTGACAGACTACTGTCTATCGTAGGGAGACAGAGAATTAAGGATGAGAAGAGACCAGTGGGCTGGGGTTACATGGCAAAGGCTAAGGGCATAACATACGACGTTTCGTATACAGAAATGTCAAACTATTTTTATAAACTGTGTACTAACAGTAAGAACGTAATGTACAAATAACAATTGAAAATATTGATAAGGTGCACATATGCATTCACAACAATCATGCACAAAGGCTAGGCTACATGTAGCAAGGATGCGGGCAGCTTACAAACATATCGTATTCAGAAAAATGAGCGGCGTAAACAGTGCAAAGACGGCTGCGTCTCATTACTAACTGATATCTATAATCACTACAAGGTAACACATTTACAAAAGTAAGTATAAAAGCGAGTTTATGTACACATAGGTGAAGGTGCCACGTGAACAGGTCACAAATTTATATCAACAATGATTAAATTATGTTTACAAGGTCAAAACGTTTGGTGTAGAATAACAAAGGCGAAATCTAATCCATTGAAATGGACCAGTTAAATTAAAAGTTTCTTGTGAGATGTGAAAGTAATAGGGGGTCATGGCATTCAGGTAAAAAATAGGGAGGTATGAGACAGAAGTGAGTTGGTGTCGTTGGAGGGGAAAGTGAGGAGGAAAGGGGGTGGGAAGGGGAATAGAAAGACGAGTTTCAGTGAGTGTCAAAGAAAAACATATGCTATAGAGGGTAGACGAATAGCAGCAAAATCTGCAACCAAGTACACAATCGGTCCACAGTATTTTTTTTTTTTTCATTCAATATTAATCTTCCAACCTACGCAGGAAGTAATTAAACAGTCACACATATCCATCCACAAGGGAAAAAGGTTATACAGTCACGTTTATAGTAAAATAAGTTTACCGGGCATATTAATTCTAACCCCAAAGGTCAGTACAACTGAAGCTATACATAATTTCAGTAGTTTTTTTTTCTTTTTAACCAGTATGATGTTTTCTGCTCGTAAATACAACAGAAAGGCAACTGCTGTCGTAAGTAGTGCAGGCCTATGTCACCCTCGTTCGCACTAACTTGAGTTCTTTGTATTCATGTTTCACAGACATATTCACACAGTCATGCAGACTGGTATTGCGTATAATTACTTTAAACACGAAATCCGTAGCATTCAGTATGAAGTGTTCCACAAACAACACCTCCCTCAGCCTCCACCCAAATATGCTTCTCTAGCTTATTTAGACATTACTGTGAGCCGATAACTAACACTTTCAGAAAAGTTGAAGCATGGACCGGCTTTAGAGTGCATTAAAGTCTCATATTCATCTGTAGATCATGTAACGGTTTCTACATTGGACACAGAGAGCGTGACATTGCAATTAGGTTTAAAGAACATTCCAAATAGAACACATCCGGCCTGCACAGCCATATACGTGAAAATGAGCATACATTGGATTCTGTTCGTATTTTCTTCACAGTTCTACACACTGAGCCGAGGGGATTCGACTTGGACATAGTAGAAGATACTGAAGCATACATACATTAAAATTACAACAGACACGATATACTGAATGAGAAAATTGTTGTAATAGACAGTGGTTCTTTGATAAATTTGTGGATTTAATATGGAAACTCTGTTTCCTGAACACCGCTCTTTAAGAAAACCCTTTTCTTCTCCCCCTTCGTTTCCTGCTATTTCCCCACCCCTTCATCCTTCCTTCCCTCCTCCAGCACCCCTCATCTGAAGCTGTCAGCAGTGTTCTTAATACTCTTCCTTACGTTTTTTATTCAAGTATCATTCATCATACTACTTCTTGTCGCGGCTACTCAAACTAAGTGAGTAGTCTTGGACGGTACATTCTTAAATAGCATGGTTTCCTCTCCTATAGCAACCCTAATGTGTTGGTCACATATCAATAAGAAATGGCATTGGCATTTTCCTGTCGCTTGATTAATCATTGTTCTCTTGCAATTACATTTTTACATCGTCCTATTTCCTACTCTCTTCCAGCACCATAGCAGTCCTTTCCCCAGCCACCCCCACCCCTCCCAACACACAAACATACATACATATGTGAGACCTTTTTCTTCCCTCCCCCACCCCCCTATTCCCTGCTACTGTGTTTCCCCTACTTCTAAGACAAGTCTGTTATTAGACAGGCTACTATTATGATGTAATTAGTCTTAATGTTATTTGGTATCTGCTATCGAGAGATAACATAAACCTTTACAACTAATTCAGTCACCTTATTCATATATTGTATTCTCCCTGAAGAACACTGTATTTTATTCTGTTAATCTGTTTCTACACTCCTGGAAATGGAAAAAAGAACACATTGACACCGGTGTGTCAGACCCACCATACTTGCTCCGGACACTGCGAGAGGGCTGTACAAGCAATGATCACACGCACGGCACAGCGGACACACCAGGAACCGCGGTGTTGGCCGTCGAATGGCGCTAGCTGCGCAGCATTTGTGCACCGCCGCCGTCAGTGTCAGCCAGTTTGCCGTGGAATACAGAGCTCCATCGCAGTCTTTAACACTGGTAGTATGCCGCGACAGCGTGGACGTGAACCGTATGTGCAGTTGACGGACTTTGAGCGAGGGCGTATAGTGGGCATGCGGGAGGCCGGGTGGACGTACCGCCAAATTGCTCAACACGTGGGGCGTGAGTTCTCCACAGTACATTGATGTTGACGCCAGTGGTCGGCGGAAGGTGCACGTGCCCGTCGACCTGGGACCGGACCGCAGCGACGCACGGATGCACGCCAAGACCGTAGGATCCTACGCAGTGCCGTAGGGGACCGCACCGACACTTCCCAGCAAATTAGGGACACTGTTGCTCCTGGGGTATCGGCGAGGACCATTCGCAACCGTCTCCATGAAGCTGGGCTACGGTCCCGCACACCGTTAGGCCATCTTCCGCTCACGCCCCAACATAGTGCAGCCCGCCTCCAGTGGTGTCGCGACAGGCGTGAATGGAGGGACGAATGGAGACGTGTCGTCTTCAGCGATGAGAGTCGCTTCTGCCTTGGTGCCAATGATGGTCGTATGCGTGTTTGGCGCCGTGCGGGTGAGCGCCACAATCAGGACTGCATACGACCGAGGCACACAGGGCCAACACCCGGCATCATGGTGTGGGGAGCGATCTCCTACACTGGCCGTACACCTATGGTGATCGTCGTGGGGACACTGAGTAGTGCACGGTACATCCAAACCGTCATCGAACCCATCGTTCTACCATTCCTAGACCGGCAAGGGAACTTGCTGTTCCAACAGGACAATGCACGTCAGCATGTATCCCGTGCCACCCAACGTGCTCTAGAAGGTGTAAGTCAACTACCCTGGCCAGCAAGATCTGTGGATCTGTCCCCCATTGAGCATGTTTGGGACTGGATGAAGCGTCGTCTCACGCGGTCTGCACGTCCAGCACGAACGCTGGTCCAACTGAGGCGCCAGGTGGAAATGGCATGGCAAGCCGTTCCATAGGACTACATCCAGCATCTCTACGATCGTCTTCATGGGAGAATAGCAGCCTGCATTGCTGCGAAAGGTGGATATACATTGTACTAGTCCCAACATTGTGCTTGCTCTGTTGCCTGTGTCTATGTGCCTGTGGTTCTGTCAGTGTGATCATGTGATGTATCTGACCCCAGGAATGTGTCAATAAAGTTTCCCCTTCCTGGGACAATGAATTCACGGTGTTCTTATTTCAATTTCCAGGAGTGTATATCGCCCTTACTACTAAGCCAAGACTTTTTAGGTATGTCACTACTTTATGGAATTAGTTCAAAGATATTAATTGCTGTAAATAGGTATCTGCTTTGACAGATAACATAGGCACTTTGTAATTAATTGTTTCACCTCTCTTTGGGTTTTATTTTCTCTGAAGTTTATATTGTATTCTGTTGACTGTTCATCTGTTGTTCCAAATGTATTGACTGTTCTGTTCTACCAGATGATTTTACTCATGTAGTTTAGCCTATCACTATATACTATGCTCTCTTCTGTTGTCCATATGCTTTTATATTCCATCCCTCCAACCTGGCACCCTCCTCTACCCCCACCCCTGACAATCCTTCCTTACTGCCCACTGCTTCTCCTCCAACCCCACCCCCTCTTCGTTACTTTCGGCGAAGACGATCTTACTTTATTGTATTTAGGAGATTAAAAGTTCATGTGGGTTAAACAGTAATATCGTTGTAATTACACTGAAGCGCCAAATAAATTGGTATAGCCATGCGTTTTCAAATACAGAACTATATAAACAGGTATAATGCGGCGCTGTGGTCGGCAACGCCTGTATAAGACAACAAGATTATTGGTAATGCAAGTGTTTTATGAAATATTATTTTAAATTTTTGAAGTAGGTTTTGCTTGTGTCAGGTCGCTAATTGATGATACAACGGCAAGTTATCAAGATTTAAGTGAGTTTAAAAGTGGTGTCACAGTCGGCACACGAGCAATGGGACACAACATCTCCGAGATGACGATGAAGTGGAGAATTTCCCGTCCGACCACTTCACGAGTCTACCGTAAATATCAGGAATCCAGTAAAACATCAAATCTCCGACATAGCTGCGGCTGGAAAGAGGTGCTGCAAAAAGGTGACGAACTACGATGACGACTTCCGAAAAATTGCTGGAACTTTCAGCCCAAGGCCCACTCATATACCCTTGATGACTACACGACACGAAGCTTTACGTGTCGCGAGGGGCCACCAACACCGACATTGGACTGTTGATGACTGGAAACACGTTGCCTGGTCGGACGAGTCTCGTTACAAATTGTATCTAGCGGATGGACGTGTACGGGTATGGAGACAGCCTGATGAAAACATGTACCCTGCATGTCAGCAGGGGACTGTTAAATCTGGTGGAGGCTCCTTAATGGTGTGGGGCGTGTGTAGTTGGAGCGATATGACTTCCAATACGTCTAGATACGACTCTGACAGGTGAACCGTACGTAAGCATACTTTCTGATCACATGCGTCCATTCATGTCCATTGTGGATTCCGACGAAACGGCAATTCCAGCAGGACAATGTGACACCCCACGCGTCCAGAATTGCTACAGAGTGATTCCAGGAACACTCTTCTGAGTTTAAACACTTCCGCTGGCCACCAAACTCCCCAGACATGAACATTATTGAGCATATCTGTGATGCCTTGCAACGTGCTGTTCAGAAGAGATCTCCATCCCCCCTCGTACTCTTACGGATTTATGGACAACCCTGCAGAATTAATGGTGTTAATTCCCTCCATCACTACTTCAGACATTAGTCGAGTTCATGCCACGTCGTGTTGCGGCACTTCTACGCGCTCGCTGGGGCCCTACATGATATTAAACAGGTGTACCAATTTCTTTGGCTCTCCAGTGTATGTACAGCTTTTGCCTTACAGACTTTTGGTTTGGAATTTATACGTCCAGTAAACATACTCTACTATAAATTATAGTGTTATAACCTTATACCCTTTCCGGATAGACACTTTTGACTCAATTTAAGTACTTTCTGTGTACATTGCAAGGTTAATTTAAATGACAAAAAGAAATTTGGTCGGTCTTTTTGCCTTTCATAACATAGTTTCCTTCTAAACTCACTGAACCCAATCTTCCCATTGCCCCTTCCCTCCCTTTCCCCCCTCACCTCCTCCCACCACACCACCATCCTCTGTCTCATACCTCCCCATTTTATAACTGGACACCATGACCTCATGTTATCTACACTTCTCACAAGAAATTTTTGTTAAATCGGTCCATTTCAGTGTACTACTTTTTGTCTTTGTTATTCTACACCAGACGTGCTGACAAACATAATATAATTATTGTTACTGTAAATTTGTGACCTATTCGTGTAGCACTTGTATGAATGTAAAGTCGTTTCTAAGCTTACATTGCAAACCTGCTACCTTGTAGTGATTATAGATATTATTTAGCAATGATTCACAGTCGCAATTGCTGCTCATTAGCCTGTATACGATGTGTTTCTACGCTGCCCGCATCCTTGCTACATGAAGCCTAGCCTTTGTTCATTGCTGTTATGAACGGTTATTTGTAACCTATAGTCAAGATATTTGCAGTTGGTATTTGTACATTTAGTAATTATTGTCATTATACAGTCTGTCAACTATGCAAAAGCAATTTGACTTGTGTACGAAACGTCCGATACAATGTCGTGGTGCAATCATGTATCGGCAGCCCTCAGGTGGCCAAATTTGTCTTTATGTAATATGAAAATGTAGTAACAGTCGTATCATGTGACCTTTTCTGCACTTGAGTAGGTTTTCATGCACTGCATTTCGTAGTTTGGTAACGCCACTTTTATTTTTTCATATTCTAGGAACAAATTTGTTCCCATCTTAAGTTTTTAATATATAATGACAGAACTAAATCCGAAACACGTCAAGAGAGCAATTTAAGGAATAAAAACATTTTTCACCGCCCTGTGTAATTATGTTGGAGCGACACACTCGGCTCCAATACAGTACTAAATTATAATAGTCTTCCAGCGTGTTGTGGAATTAGACAGCAGTATGTAGATTTTGGTTTATTGAGACTGCAGTTTATCGTTCCGTAATAGTGCTTCTCGCGTTGGTGAATGTGAAATCGATGGGGTGAGGAGGCCACACTTAAAGTCATTCAGGATATCAACCGCCCAGTCGACTAGGAGTCACGGAATGTACAAGGCTGGATAGACTAGGAAATGAAGTCATAGGAGCAGGACTTGGTGTATATGCAATAAACGAGAAGATCAAGTCTAACCGAAAAAGCAGGCTAGAACATGTACACATGATGAAATGCACAATTTCAAAGAGTTGGCCGGTTGCATACACATATGATTTTACGTATACAGGGTGTTACAAAAGGGTACGGCCAAACTTTCAGGAAACATTCCTGACACACAAAGAAAGAAAATATGTTATGTGGACATGTGTCCGGAAACGCTTACTTTCCATGTTAGAACTCATTTTATTACTTCTCTTCAAATCACATTAATAATGGAATGGAAACACACAGCAACAGAACGTACCAGCGTGACTTCAAACACTTTGTTACAGGATATGTTCAAAATGTCCTCCGTTAGCGAGGATACATGCATCCACCCTCCGTCGCATAGAATCCCTGATGCGCTGATGCAGCCCTGGAGAATGGCGTATTGTATCACAGCCGTCCACAATACGAGCACGAAGAGTCTCTACATTTGGTACGAGGGTTGCGTACACAAGAGTTTTCAAATGCCCCCATAAATGAAAGTCAAAATGTTGAGGTCAGGAGAGCGTGGAGGCCGTGTAATTGGTCCGCCTCTACCAATCCATCGGTCACCGAATCTGTTGTTGAGAAGCGTACGAACACTTCGACTGAAATGTGCAGGAGCTCCATCGTGCATCAACCACATGTTGTGCCGTACTTGTAAAGGCACATGTTCTAGCAGCACAAGTAGTGTATCTCGTATGAAATCGTGATAACGTGCTCCATTGAGCGTAGGTGGAAAAACATGGGGCCCAATGAAGACGTCACCAACAATGCCTGCCCAAACGTTCACAGAAAATCTGTGTTTGTAGACGTGATTGCACAATTGCGGGTGGATTCTCGTCAGCCCACACATGTTGATTGTGAAAATTTACAATTTGATCACGTTGGAAAGAAGCCTCATCCGTAAAGAGAACATTTGCACTGAAATGAGGATTGACACATTGTTGGATGAACCATTCGCACAAGTGTACCCGTAGAGGCCAATCAGCTGCTGATAGTGCCTGCACACGCTGTACATGGTACGGAAACAACTGGTTCTCCCGTAGCACTCTCTCCATACAGTGACGTGGTCAACGTTACCTTGTACAGCAGCAACTTCTCTGACGCTGACATTAGGGTTATCGTCAACTGCACGAAGAATTGCGTCGTCCATTGCAGGTGTCCTCGTCGTTCTAGGTCTTCCCCAGTCGCGAGTCATAGGCTGGAATGTTCCGTGCTCCCTAAGACGCCGATCAATTGCTTCGAACGTCTTCCTGTCGGGACACCTTCGTTCTGGAAATCTGTCTCGATACAAACGTAGCGCGCCACGGCTATTGCCCCGTGCTAACCCATACATCAAATGGGCATCTGCCAATTCCGCATTTGTAAGCATTGCACTGACTGCAAAACCACGTTCGTGATGAACACTAACCTGTTGATGCTACGTACTGATGTGCTTGATGCTAGTACTGTAGAGCAATGAGTCGCATGTCAACACAAGCACCGAAGTCAACATTACCTTCCTTCAATTGGGCCAACTGGCGGTGAATCGAGGAAGTACAGTACATACTGATGAAACCAAAATGAGCTCTAACATGGAAATTAAGCGTTTCCGGACACATATCCACATAACATCTTTTCTTGATTTGTTTGTGAGGAATGTTTCCTGAAAGTTTGGCCGTACTTTTTTGTAACACCCTGTATAAACTGAAGCGGCGAGTGAAAATTTGTACGGATTTCCTGCTTGCAGGGCAGGTGCATGTAATGGGGAATTTTAAGTAGACTGGGGCGACAGTGATGTTTTGGATCGAGGAGGGAGACGTGCCGAGTAATCAGTGCATTGCGTGAACCGCTGATCAAGGTGCTTAGTGGCTAACGCACCTGTCTAGTAAGCAGGAGACACGGATTCGATTCCCGGCCTTGGTACAAAGTATCACTCGCCGCTTCAATTTATATCCATAAAATCTACAAATAATGTCAGATTCGACAATATAAAAACGTTACTTTTCAGATGTATGGATCCAAGATCCGCAGGAAGACCAGGAAAAAGATGGCTGGACACTTAGAAGACGGAACAGGCCTATGTCCTGGTGTTGCGTTTGTAGTGATGCTGTATCAGTTGCTGCTTAGCGAACTCTAAGCGAAATGTGCTCTGTAACTGAACACTCCGCTGCGAGCACATCCTTGCCTCTGAGACGGTGCTGTGCGAATCCCTCCGCCACGGCAGCGCTCCGGCACGCCTGTTCGCGCCTCGCGGGCCCCGTGCTGTTTCTGTGTGTGTGGGGCAGGAGGTTAGGCCCTCGGCTGTGGCGGGTGATTTAGCGGCGTTCCTAATTGTCGCTCGCGGAGAGGCGTGCTTGTGATGCATGGCCGCGCGCCGCGACCCGACTCACCCCTGCGCGAGAAATACGGCCCCCCACAGGCTGATTGAAAAAACGTATTATGCCCCTTGTTAGCCTACCGCGGCCCCGTCAGCACAGCAAGAAAAGGAAACGAAACGAAAGGAAAGGAAATAAGAGAAACAGACCCGGCGTCGGACACAGGCCAGCCCACTCACTAGTACTATGCGATCGGCGTTTCCACTTAATTGCAGTGGAAATTTAAGAGCCGCACTCCGGCAACCGTTCGACTTCGTATTATTCTATGTCCACATCGTGCTACTTGCTCATTACAGTGTTACCTCTTATGCAGCATGATTATGTTCTTTTTTATTTTGCAGCTGCAAACGTGACTGTATTTAGTACACTGGAAGTATGAATTAGAAAACGCCTTCAGTCACTAATTTTTGTATTTTATTGAATTCGCGATGCATTCCGGACCCTGTGGGTCCATTATCAGATGTAAATTGTCTTAATGTAAGATTTATTTTTGCTCGTGAATAAGGGAAATACACGTTCGTGTCATGAAAAGGTTTGGTGTTAAGTTATGAATTTCGTAAGTCAAATGCTTAAATTACGTGTGAAAGAGTGGAAAAATAAGCAGGCTAAACTTACCATATGTAATGTAACAAAATAAAAATTGTTTGTGACTCTTTTTCTGTGCTATCAGTGTAATGTAATAGAATGAATATGAGCCGTGACTTATATAAAAAAGAAACACACATTAATACAATGGCTCAGCATAAAAGAGAAATAACTAATGTAGGAATATTATTAACAGTGTAATATGTTGTTTAATTTAGCCCGACGTGCATAGGCACTCAGTAAACTAGCTCATTTCTCAGGGTAGTTACGTAATCGTCGATAGTTAATTGTCCTTTCCTTATATACCCAATACTACAGATATTATTCCAGACTCGTGAGAAGTCGTTTGCTTATTGCACCAGAGAATATTTGCCAAGTCTGTTCGATGTACACTCTTGCAATACGTAACTTAACATTGTGGTTTCGTCTCGCTTCCCCAATATAAAATAACAAGATTAGCGTCTATAAATGAAATCCTATAATGGAACTGGAATTCTGTGACCAGATCTTTTCTGCCTGGGATGTTATCTGGTTATCTCGTGGGATCTGAAATAGGGTTAATTGTCCTAACCGATGGCACGTCTCGTAGATGAGGTAAAAGAAATGCACTCCTGGAAATGGAAAAAAGAACACATTGACACCGGTGTGTCAGACCCACCATACTTGCTTCGGACACTGCGAGAGGGCTGTACAAGCAATGATCACACGCACGGCGCAGCGGACACACCAGGAACCGCGGTGTTGGCCGTCGAATGGCGCTAGCTGCGCAGCATTTGTGCACCGCCGCCGTCAGTGTCAGCCAGTTTGCCGTGGAATACAGAGCTCCATCGCAGTCTTTAACACTGGTAGCATGCCAAGACAGCGTGGACGTGAATCGTATGTGCAGTTGACGGACTTTGAGCGAGGGCGTATAGTGGGCATGCGGGAGGCCGGGTGGACGTACCGCCAAATTGCTCAACACGTGGGGCGTGAGGTCTCCACAGTACATCGATGTTGTCGCCAGTAGTCGGCGGAAGGTGCACGTGCTCGTCGACCTGGGACCGGACCGCAGCGACGCACGGATGCACGCCAAGACCGTAGGATCCTACGCAGTGCCGTAGGGGACCGCACCGCCACTTCCCAGCAAATTAGGGACACTGTTGCTCCTGGGGTATCGGCGAGGACCATTCGCAACCGTCTCCATGAAGCTGGGCTACGGTCCCGCACACCGTTAAGCCGTCTTCCGCTCACGCCCCAACATCGTGCAGCCCGCCTCCAGTGGTGTCGCGACAGGCGTGAATGGAGGGACGAATGGAGACGTGTCGTCTTCAGCGATGAGAGTCGCTTCTGCCTTGATGCCAATGATAGTCGTATGCGTGTTTAGCGCCGTGCAGGTGAGCGCCACAATCAGGACTGCATACGACCGAGGCACACAGGGCCAACACACGGCATCATGGTGTGGGGAGCGATCTCCTACACTGGCCGTACACCTCTGGTGATCGTCGAGGGGACACTGAATAGTGCACGGTACATCCAAACCGTCATCGAACCCATCGTTCTACCATTCCTAGACCGGCAAGGGAACTTGCTGTTCCAACAGGACAATGCACGTCCGCATGTATCCCGTGCCCCCCAACGTGCTCTAGAAGGTGTAAGTCAACTACCCTGGCCAGCAAGATCTCCGGATCTGTCCCCCATTGAGCATGTTTGGGACTGGATGAAGCGTCGTCTCACGCGGTCTGCACGTCCAGCACGAACGCTGGTCCAACTGAGGCGCCAGGTGGAAATGGCATGGCAAGCCGTTTCACAGGACTACATCCAGCATCTCTACGATCGTCTCCATGGGAGAATAGCAGCCTGCATTGCTGCGAAAGATGGATATACACTGTACTAGCGCCGACATCGTGCATGCTCTGTTGCCTGTGTCTATGTGCCTGTGGTTCTGTCAGTGTGATCATGTGATGTATCTGACCCCAGGAATGTGTCATTAAAGTTTCCCCTTCCTGGGACAATGAATTCACGGTGTTCTTATTTCAATTTCCAGGAGTGTATGTTAAAGATATTTCTAAGATGGCGCCTAACAATGAAAATTCTTTGTTAAGGCCCATATCTACTTAAGACAGTCCAGGTATCAGACTACCAATTGATTGACCACGTATACAAATTCTTTTGACAAATTTACCATTATATTTTTCGGGTTTTAAGTGCAACTTACATTATCAGCTGGTACAGCAAGATGAGGTTTATACAAAAACGTCCACTTAGGTCCGAATCCAAACAGATAAGTGAAAGACAAAGGAAAGATAGTTCATGAATATAAGGGCAGGAGCCCATGGAATAACACGTCGATTGTAGCTCTATCTCTTCGTCTTTGGCGTACTTGTAGATTATTTATTAAATTTATCGTAATATTTAGTTTACATTTTTTTAAACCCAAGTCCACCCAGGAGAAACAGTACACATACAATCCAAGAAAAGCTTTTTTAACTTTTGAACACCATCATACACTGTTTTCTCCATCCAGTTCATGTATACCACTTCACTGAAGAGGCACGTTAGTACAAACAGTTTTGCAAATGCTTTACTGAGGTTGTTCTACATGGTGTCATCGAAGATGAATTTATTCGTAGTGCCAGAGATCTAATTATTGAACATATGCAGGGAATAACTTTAGAATAGGTCTTTAAAATTACTAAAATATCTATGGCTGCAAATTCTATCTGTTCATTTAACACAGGTTCTGGTTTTTTCATGTTATGGAGGTATATCTCCAGTTGTTCTCGCAGATTTAGGGTCCTACCATTGGCCTCATTGTCCATTACTAACATTTCTAAACCGTTAGTGATACGTTTAGCTTCCAACATTTGTTGTGCAAGAACTGATTTTTCGAAGTGGTTGAGCTTGAAACTAATATTTATCTGGCCTTCAAAAAGGGTTTTGAAGTTTCTGCCTGTTTTTGTGATATAGTAGACAGGACGACTCGGGCGTAAGATTTTGATACACTCCACTGTTCTTTATTTGTAAACATATTTTGGCTACCAGCAAAAAATAAGGGGGTGCACGAAAATACGGGAGCACCGCAAAAGGAATATGTTTTTCAAAATTGTAAGTTTTCTAGCTTATTTTTAGTATTCACGATGTGTCGTATTTCAATTGTGCATACTAGATATTTTTCAAACAGTAGTTTCCGAGCGAGGTGGCGCAGTAATTAGCACGATGGACTCGTATTTGGGAGGACGACGGTTCAAACCTGCGTCCAGCCATCCTGATTTAGTTTTTCCGTGATTTCCCCAAATCGCTTCAGGCAAATGCCGGAATTGTTCCTTTGAAAGGGCACGGCTGACTTCCTTCCCCATCCTCCTCTACTCCGATAAGACCGATGACCTCGCTTTTCGGTCCCCTCCTCTCAAATCAACAAGTCAAACAGTAGTTTTCAATAGTCGGTATGTTACGTCACAGACCTCCTGAGTACAGCCACTGTGATCTTTGGTTGCCAGTAGGATTATCGTTGCAGTAGACATTCTGGGAGCAGCTAGCGAGAAAGCCGGGTGTTGGCAATGCTGCTTAACGGATGGAAACAGCTTGGAGAAACAGAGCAAAAGATATACAGGATGAATTGCGAATTACAATTCTGAGAAGATTAATCAAACAAATGAAGATTTTTGACTAAACTGTTGCTATTTGCTTTCTTTGCGCGGGGCTATGATGTTTGTGAATAACTGAAAATTTTATGGACTCTCTCTTTATTGGGTTGGGTCAGTTGGTTTCATTGTTCAGATGAGAATAAGTTTTTTTTCACATGGCTTGCATTCAGATATTATAAATTTAACATAATATGAAGGACAACCAAGAAATTAAAAATCAGATATGGCTAATAGTCCTTATCAAAACTGAGTGAAAATCTAAATCCTCTGTGTTTTCACTGTATGGCGACCGGCTTCATACCCTGGAAGTACATCTTCAGGTCATATCTTTTTATACAATAAAACTATTCGTACATAATTAAAAGCACTAATAGTCTACATAACGTACCGAACAAAGTAGACAGTAAAGCGATGTACTAACAAAGCTAATACTTCATGTGCCACGAATTCCAAGGTACAAGTGCGCGTAAGATCATCTCAGTCCTCGGTGAAACCTTGGATGAAACCGATGATGGGCATTCGATGCGAACCATACATGATCAGTAAAAATCTCCAAAACTCTGTCAAAAGACGGGCCTGGTCGGCACCTGACAATCCACGTATGATGGAATCCGTGAGCAAAAAACATAGAAGAATGAGCGTAATGTAAATTAAAACATAGCTCGCGGTGTCGGTAGAGAACAAAAGAGAAGAAGCCTACCATCGTCAAAATTCGCAGAATAAACAGCGAATTAAAAGAAACGCTTGCCTTCACAGTATTCGTAGTGTGGCTAGCGCTGTAACGTGTAGTTCTGGTTGACACGTGCCAATCTTTTTTTTTATTTTACGACTCCTAAGGATTGTGTGTCTTTTAATTCCTTATTTCTCACGCGGATTTTGACGATGGTAGATTTCTTCTCTTTTATACTGTACCGACACCGCGAGCTGTGTTTTCATTTACATTACGTTCACTCTGCGATGTTTTGCACTCATAGGTTTTAATCTATCATATGTGGATTGTCATCTGCTATTCGGGCTCATCTTTTGACAGTGTTCTGGAGATGTATTACTGGTCATGTATGGCTCGGATCGGATGCCCATCTGCCATTTCATCCGAGGTCTTACCGAGGAGTGACATGTTTTTACGCGCACTTGAACCTTGGAATTTGTGGCATATGAAGTACTAGCTTTGTGGGTATATCGCTTTACTGTCTGCTTTGTTCGGTAGGTTAAGTGGACTATTAGTGCTATTACTTATGTACGAGTAGTTTTATTCTGTAAGAAGATATGACTTGAAGATATAACTCCATGGTATGAAACCGGTCGGCATACAGTGAAAACACTGTTGGGTTTGTACTTTCACTCCGTTTTAATACAGACCATTTTACCATATCTGACTTGAAATTGTTTTATTGTCCTTCACATTCTGTACAAGCTTTTTTCTGTGGTGCCGGCCGGAGTGGCCGAGCGGTTCTAGGCGCTTCAGTCTGGAACCGCGCGACCGCTACGGTCACAGGTTCGAATTCTGCCTCGGGCATGGATGTGTGTGATGTCCTTAGATTAGTTAGGTTTAAGTAGTTCTAAGTTCTAGGGGACTGATGACCTCAGATGTTAAGTCCCATAGTGCTCCGGGCCATTTCAACCATTTCTTTTTTGTGTGGTTGCCCGACCTATGAGGTTATTTGTAGCATACATTTAGCACTCCATTACCATTTCAGAAATTAATTTTGGCAAAGTAATTTTTTTTATTAAGGTAAATGTTGTAAAGATGATTGTTACATAGTGAGACAATGAGGTAGTTTTTGCAATACAGTTTTCTAAAGATCAGTTTTCCTTCTGTCATTTAACAAATTCAAATTCCACTACCGTGCTCTCACGAAAGCATTCTATTTTCTAATTCCGTGTGACGCGGCATTGCACGTGCAACGTACGGGGCGTTTATTGTAAAATTATCGATATATTGAAAAATACCTGTTGGTAGTCTTAGTCGACCATGAGTTGCTCTCTGACTTAAGTTGGCTCTGTTTAAACGCGCTGTTATGCCCCCAGTATAATTTGCATCGAAATTACCATTACACTCTAATTATTAAACAAAAATATGGTGGTTGCTAGCTACGAAATCAATAATGCGGTGATTAGCATATGATACCAAATTAAGATTTATTCAGAAAGCACGATGGGCAATGTTTCTAGCCTAACATGACAATAAAATACACTCGCTAACCTAACTAGCCTATCTTTGGCCCAATGCATCCTCTTTTCCTAACTACTTAAGTCAACACTGAACCCGCAAATGACTCTATTGAAGTTCTGCCTAAACGGACACAGACTCAGAGAGGGCCAGTCAGAGAGCTAGCGGAATACGAACTCATTTAGGATTACAGTGCCCTTCTTTGACTGATGATCGCTAACATTACCGTAATTCTCCGTGATGATTAAGACGGTCGGCGCAGCCAACGTCGTGATGCCGTCTGTCCCGTGAGCGAGCTTGGCTTTAATCTCCAACGTGGACGTGATTTGCGTCCGTAAACTCCTGTACGCAAGTGTTCAATTGCGGAGTCCGTCACTAGTCAATACTCAAGCTTCTTGCACGTGTAATAAGAGTAGTTGGTCGACTCAAGTGCGCGGCAGCAAAGGTACACTTCAGATTGCATATGAACACCACAAGTTAATACAAATCTACATGTGTGGAGTCGTATGCTCTACACTATTCAGACTTGGAGAGTAACCACTGGACTCTATGCCGGTAACTTCTCCAACCTACTTCTCCCCACGCTCTCCAAGTAGGGCAGCCAGACACCGCGACTGCTCTCCTCCACAGCCGACCCCCGAGTCCTCCTTCAGAGTTTTTGCAAACCTGGCCGTTCTTTGCCGCATGGATCCGCGCGCGTTGGTAGCCAATCACGACACAGACTTCCATGTATCTGTGCGCGTTTGTACCCAACCACGACACAGCATTCTGCCGCGGTTACTGTTGCCGCCTAACTTTTAATATGTATCTCTACGCGCTCTGTGCCAGTCCCGTCACAGTCTTCCGCAAGTTTTCCACTGTGGCGCGAAATCGTCTTTCTCTCTTTCGCATATAGCTCCTTCTGATGGCCCAGCCTCTCCGAACGTCTTTCGTGGTCTGAAGTGCCAGCCGACAAAGGGCACTTCCATAGGGGTTCCGGTCGTGTTCCAGCTGTAAGTAGGCTGTTTAGGTTTTTTATATTGGTAACGCCACGTAGCGCTCTGTATGAAAATTACTGGCTGTGCTGTGTGCAGTCAGTGGCTGGTTGGCATTGTTGTAATATTCGCCATTGTAGTGTTGGGCAGCTGGATGTTAACAGCGCGTAGCGTTGCGCAGTTGGAGGTATGCCGCCAGCAGTGGTGGATGTGGGGGGAGAGATGGCGGAGTTTTGAAATTTGTAAGACTGGATGTCATGAACTGCTATATATATTGTGACTATTAAGGTAAATACATTGTTTGTTCTCTATTAAAATCTTTCATTTGTTAACTATGCCTATCAGTAGGTAGTGCCTTCAGTAGTTCGAATCTTTTATTTAGCTGGCAGTAGTGGCGCTCGCTGTATTGCAGTAGTTCGAGTAACCAAGATTTTTGTGAGGTAAGTGATTTGTGAAACGTATAGGTTAATGTTAGTCAGGGCCATTCTTTGTAGTGATTACTGAAAGTCAGATTGCGTTGCACTAAAAATATTGTGTGTCAGTTTAAGCACAGTCATGTATAATTGTTTGAAGGGGACGTTTCACAGCCCCTGAGCCCGTCTATTTAGTCTGATATGACACACATAACTTCCTTTTCTGTGTCCATTCTCTCCTACCCGGGGGCCAATTATCAATTATTATTCGGTGTATTAGTACTGATTTAGCATCACGTAAGGTGCAAAATCTGCTACCTTACACACTGAACGAAACACAGTTGCACAAATAAAAGCAGAGGATGATCAGCTTACAATAGTTGCACCTCCCTACACTGAACTCTTCGAGGTTTTCTTCCCCATTCCCCTTACTTTGTGCTGCTGCATATTTTGTGTTCACCACTTCAAACAGTACCACGTTACCGTAGCCACAAGTAACAAACAGAAACAAACACTGTCCGAACAGGCCTTAAAGGTCCAACGGTACAAATTGCCCGCTGTGTCATCCTCAGCCTTCAGGCGTCACCGCAAGTGGGTACGAATGGCCATGAGGTCAGCGCACCGCACTCCCGGGCGTTGTTAGGTTTCGTGACAGGTGTCGCTACTTCTCAATCAAGTAGCTCCTCAATTGAAACTTCCTAGCAGATTAAAACTGTGTGCCCGACCGAGACTCGAATTCGGGACCTTTGCCTTTCGCGGGCAAGTGCTTCGGTAGCTCAGATAGTAGAGCACTTGCCCGCGAAAGGCACAAAGTTCGAGTCTCGGTCGGGCACACAGTTTTAATCTGCCAGGAAGTTCCATATCAGCGCACACTCCGCTGCAGAGTGAAAATCTCATTCTGGAGCTCCTCAATTGTTCTCACAAGGGATGACTGCACCCCACTTGCCAATAACATTCGGCCGACCCGGACGATGACCCACGCAAGTGTTAGCCAAGCCCAACAGCGCTTAACTTCGGTGGTCCGACGTGACGCGGTGTTAACTGCTGCGGCAAGGCCGTTGACTGTCGACATAAGCCATACGAAATTTGTTAGGCCACGTTGTGTAGTACGATTAGGTTACAGATAGATCATGCAGTTAGGTTTGCTGCTTAAAAATATATTATCAGAGTCATTTTAGGTAAAGTTTATTTCACATTTCATTTAATACGCAGACACTTCTATTTTCTCAGTGCAGTGTTACATTTCCGTGTGCAATATTCAGTGATTTGAAATTTGTTAGCCAGTTTTGTGTAAGTAAATTTTTATTGAAACATTTCTGTGATTTGTTCTCTCATAAACTGATTATTAATTTTATGTAGCATTTTCACTGTGAACTTTGTATGTTGGAACTGCAAGTCAAGTCACGTAATGTAGCGTCACGCACTGTAGCACTGATCACTCCCGCACAGTACGTTGTTTCACAGGACAGCTTGTTTAATTTACAGTTTGCCTTTTCTAATTGAATCACTGATTGGAAAAGGAAGAAAGACCATTGTCTTCGAAAATAATCTGGGATATACATTTAATTTTGGAGCTGTCCAGTCACTGATGAGTGGAAACTGGAAGAATAAACCAGTAATAATACGGAAAGCACAGCCTTTTAAAGTTCGTAATTAGTGGAATAGAGAAAAAAGTCCGGACGTTCTTCTGTTTTCCACTCACTACTGTAAGCAGCATCACCAGATGTCAGGCAAAGAACGTTGCAAAAATGATACTTAGTGGCATTTAAACACATTGTTTCAGTTTTACTGTCCCACTTTACTGTCAGTGCGTTTACGGTAAGTTGCTGTTTGTAGACTCGTAGCATAATGAGTGAAAGTGACTCTGAAATTGGAAAAGTGCACGAGAGAACGAAAGGTGTAAGAAATGTAGATGACTATGTCAAAGAAAGACTCAAGAGAGCTACACTCCTGGAAATGGAAAAAAGAACACATTGACACCGGTGTGTCAGACCCACCATACTTGCTCCGGACACTGCGAGAGGGCTGTACAAGCAATGATCACACGCACGGCACAGCGGACACACCACGAACCGCGGTGTTGGCCGTCGAATGGCGCTAGCTGCGCAGCATTTGTGCACCGCCGCCGTCAGTGTCAGCCAGTTTGCCATGGCATACGGAGCTCCATCGCAGTCCTTAACACAGGTAGCATGCCGCGACAGCGTGGACGTGAACCGTATGTGCAGTTGACGGACTTTGAGCGAGGTCGTATAGTGGGCATGTGGGAGGCCGGGTGGACGTACCGCCGAATTCCACAACACGTGGGGCGTGAGGTCTCCACAGTACATCGATGTTGTCGCCAGTGGTCGGCGGAAGGTGCACGTGCCCGTCGACCTGGAACCGGACCGCAGCGACGCACGGATGCACGCCAAGACCGTAGGATCCTACGCAGTGCCGTAGGGGACCGCACCGCCACTTCCCAGCAAATTAGGGACACTGTTGCTCCTGGGGTATCGGCGAGGACCATTCGCAACCGTCTCCATGAAGCTGGGCACACCGTTAGGCCGTCTTCCGCTCACGCCCCAACATCGTGCAGTCCGCCTCCAGTGGTGTCGCGACAGGCGTGAATGGAGGGACGAATGGAGACGTGTCGTCTTCAGCGATGAGAGTCGCTTCTGCCTTGGTGCCAATGATGGTCGTATGCGTGTTTGGCGCCGTGCAGGTGAGCGCCACAATCAGGACTGCATACGACCGAGGCACACAGGGCCAACGCCCGGCATCATGGTGTGGGGAGCGATCTCCTACACTGGCCGTACACCTCTGGTGATCGTCGAGGGGACACTGAATAGTGCACGGCATATCCAAACCGTCATCGAACCCATCGTTCTACCATTCCTAGACCGGCAAGGGAACTTGCTGTTCCAACAGGACAATGCACGTCCGCATGTATCCCGTGCCACCCAACGTGCTCTAGAAGGTGTAAGTCAACTACCCTGGCCAGCAAGATCTCCGGATCTGTCCCCCATTGAGCATGTTTGGGACTGGATGAAGCGTCGTCTCACGCGGTCTGCACGTCCAGCACGAACGCTGGTCCAACTGAGGCGCCAGGTGGAAATGGCATGGCAAGCCGTTCCACAGGCCTACATCCAGCATCTCTACGATCGTCTCCATGGGAGAATAGCAGCCTGCATTGCTGCGAAAGGTGGATACACACTGTACTAGTGCCGACATTGTGCATGCTCTGTTGCCTGTGTCTGTGTGCCTGTGGTTCTGTCAGTGTGATCATCTGATGAATCTGACCCCAGGAATGTGTCAATAAAGTTTCCCCTTCCTGGGACAATGAATTCACGGTGTTCTTATTTCAATTTCCAGGAGTGTAGATCACTAGGACAGGAATGCATAACCTCTAAAGGATTAGTAGTGCCAGCAAAACGGTCTGGTCCACCGCGCAAGTAGGTTTTATATAAATGTTCTCATATGATACTTGTCTTCATACTAACGCTAAATATGTAAGTGAAGTATATTGTATCTTGCTCCAACATTCTGTTTGATTACAGTTGTTCCAAAATGTGTTTTGAACATTTCAAAGATGAGTATCAAATGGAAATAATTAGGAGATCATACGATGGTAAAACTAAGAGTGAGAAAGATCTGTATTTAATGAAACTGACAGAGCATTCACCTGCACAAAGGAGAAGGAGCAGAAAAGAAAATCCGATATTCATAAAGAACGGTACATAACAGCTTGTTTGTTATGAAACAGACAGAAAGTATACAGGCATGTCGCAAAGCATTTTGCAGTTTGCATTCTGTGAGTGATAAGGCTGTTGTACGCTTAACATCGCTCCTTGTTAATGGTGAGTCTCCAGATGACCGTAGAGGAAAGCATATTAACAGGGGAAACACAGTTGGATCTGATGTCATTGCTAGGACTGATGCTCATATTCGACTTTTCCCAACCCAATAGTCACAATCCAGTGGCAAAAGTGTTGTATATTTGGTTCCAACTGAAATGTGAAAAATACGCACGACTTGTTTTGTGATAAAAACCCAGAACTGACAGTGAAGTATGAATATTAACTCAAATACTTAAATGAAAATTTTCATTATAGATTCGGGCGCCCACAAGTAGATGCATGATCTTCCAGTGAGGAGCTTCTAGCCAAAATTAAATCTCCGTTCGTGAATGAAGTTACAAAACGAGTGGCTGTCGCAGAATTGATTGTACACAAGCGACGAGCATCTAAGTTTTATAAAAAACAACAAGAGGTGCTGAAAGGAATGATGTAGTCGGCCTGGTATTTGATTATATGCAAAATGTTTCCTTTCCCTGTCTTCCTTACGAAAAGTATGGCTTTTTGTATTTGGAAACCATAAATTGAAAGACAGTACAGCACAATTTTACTGCTACCATGGAAGACAAGTCAATCGAGGTCCCAATGAAGTGTGCACATTTATCAGTGACTACATAAGTGGACTACCTGACTCAATGAAAGAACTACATCTGTTCAGTAATTCTTGTGGCCAGCAAAATAATAACAACAAAGTTGCACATCATCTCATGTATCTCACAGTGATTGGGAAATTTCTAATAGTTCAGCATTATCTTCCTGTTCGATGTCAGTTCTTCTTCCCAAGTGATAGGGATTTTTCCGTAATTAAGGCAGTCATACGACTATAAGATAGAATCTGTCAAACAGTACGTTGAACTGATAGTTCATTCAAGAAAAACACTGAAATCGTTTCAAGACAAGACTATTGAACACAATGATATTATTGACTTTAAGGAATGGTGGTCACTCCACTTTAAAAGATCTTCATTTTCCATGAATTGTCAAGCAAAGGAAAGATTTCCACTTGCCACATTTCGGCATTTGACCTATAAGCATCAGAATCTAGGGTATGTCGTTTGTTCGTAATAGATAGATGGAGTGTTTCGCAATACGTACAGGCCTTTTAAAGGAAAACAAATACTTGATTATCCCAGTACTATGGCATACAACAATAAGATTCCTATAAATATGAAGAAGCAAGACCTTAATAGAATAATGAAGTACATTCCATTAGAGTATCAAGAGTTTTTTAACAACATTATTCAGTGGACCACAGGAAATAATGATTTCCAGTCAAATGGAGAAGATTAGGATTTCCAAAAAGACAACATAGTACATCTGATGAAGAAGATTAAAAAGTGTTATAGAATATTGTTAATTAAAATATTTTATATTGTATCAAAGTACATTGTTAATGTTAAGGCGTTTTACTAAATAAATATCAATGTTATCAAATGATTAGTAACATCAATAGAAACCTTTGTTACTGTGGAATTCTTTGCAAACTCCCCACGAAAGGATCATTTATTGGAAAAGAAACGAATGTCCACCAACTTCCAAACAGGATAGCTTCAAAAATATTTACCCAGTGCGCTGGGACGACTCATCACTATGTTCAGATAATCTAGTTCTACAAGTTTGTAATGAATCACAAAACTGTAGGAACAATATTGTAAGTGTTAACGAGTTTTTTTAGTTTTATCTAAACAGAGCTGACTGGACTTTCTTCCCTTCTCCAACCAGTGATTCAGTTACATTGTTGATTAAAAATACCTTTATACATTTTTTGTTTCCCTGACTTACTCTTTTTATCAGGTAGCGTTCCTGTAATCGCACCACTTGTTTTATTCAGCATTACAACACAGACACAGACGAGTATAAATAATAGTAGTTCACTTTACTCCAGTTTCAGTTCAGGAAAATAAGTTAAATAGAGATGTTATAACGTAACTGCAGTTGTTAGACAAGCCTGCAGGTTGTGCTGTTGTATTTGACTACGAAACGCATCTCTGTGATGTCTTCAATAAGTTGCAAGTATCTGTCGCGGTCAGTCCAGTGTGCTGTGTAGTTCTAATTGCTTTATGTCGGAGCTAGGTGAGTTCGAACGTGGGCAAGTTGGTGCTCCTACAATGTGTGCTTCTATAACCCATCTAGTGCGAAATTGGCTCTGAGGACTATGGGACTTAACATCTGAGGTCATCAGTCCCATCACACACATCGATGCCCGAGGCAGGATTCGAACCTACGACCGTAGCAGTCGCTCAGTTCCGAACCGAGGTGCCTAGAACCGCTCGACCACCGCGGCCGGCTAGTGCGAAATACCTTACTTATTTTTTTTTACTTATATATAGCTATAAACTATGCCCTAAGACATTCATTTGAATTTTCACAGTTGTCACTTGTGACATAACTACAGCAGTAGCCTGGTCTCCGAAAAAGATCCTTCTAATTTTTAAAGTGTTCAATAAATAATTTAAGCATGCAGTATTTCACAGTAAAAATAATAAATCAGTATTAACAATCTGTTTTTTTTTTAAATGTCGGAATGCAATTTGGTACTACCATGAAACGGTTGAGATCACCCTGAGAGGAATGAGGGATTGGTCAAAATAATTCTAAGACATGGCTCGTGGAAGGGCACTCACGGGAAATATGCTGATCTCGTAACTACAGCTGTTTGTGGGTTTGAGAATGTAGAGTAATTTAAATACCATGTATCGACCATAGCCCACAATAGCGGTGCCTCACATGAAATTAAACAACGACTTGTGGCAGATAATGGAGCACCTATCGCCTTCAGAAATAACGTTTTTCTATATTCCAGTCTCACACTGCTAAACTAATCGTCTAACACGTTTATAAGGCTAGTGCTCACATACACTTAACAGCTAAAAACACTGCTCACTGCGGCGTTGGGTGGTGTCTGGTAGCGTTGCGGGCACGTGATACCGTACGGAAAGTATGTGAGCGGAGCATAGATGGGTGAGAGGTCACCATAGCGAAGATGTGGGCTGCAAATGAGGAAATCCACTGAGATAGGCGACTTGCACAAAGGGCGGATTATTATTACACAGAGCCTGTGAATGAGTATTTCGAAAACGGCAAAGCTGGTCGAATGTTCAGGTCCTACTGTCTTGAGCATCTACGGAAAGTGGTAGAAGAACAGCGAAATACCACTGGTGCTAAATGGTTAGACGTCCACGAACGTAGTGTTCGGGGGCTTGTCTGTTCCATAAAACAGGGTAGATGGTGATCTGTGGTATATCTGCCGGAAAAAAAAGAAAAAAAAAAACGTGTTCACATGTTGACATAGTCAATTACAACTGTGAGGGCACGGGACCATCGGGATTCGCCCATAGATCAATGGAAATGTGTCGTCTATCGGGTAAATCACAATTTCGCTATGCTAGGTTGATAGCCGCCTCCGCAAAAGCCACGAACGGCGGCTCGAAACATGCACGCCACTGACACCGACTGGTGGGAGCGGTATTATGCTGTGCCAGACATTCTCCTGCGCTTGTATGGGATCTGTGTTAGTAAGCGAACCCATCATTTCAGCTCCAGACCACCTGCATCCCTTCATGCTTCATGTCTTCACTAACGGCGATGTCATCTTTCGGCAGTTTAATGTCCGTGCCTCGAAGCTAGAATGGTGCTATAGTGGTTTGAAGAGCATGATAGTGAAAAAACGTTAATGTCTTGCCCACAAGATTCGCCTGATGTGAATCCGATTGAACCCATCTGAATCGCTATCGGGCGTTATCACCACGTGCACAAATTAGCGGCCCGTTGTTTACGGGAATTACATGATTTGTTTGTAGACATCTGATCCCACATACCTCCACAAACCTACCAACAAAGTGAAGAGTTGATGGTGCGCAGAATGGGTGCTGTATTGTGTTCCAGCGATGGACCAACAAGCTATTAAGCTGATGGTCATAATATTTTTGCTCGTCAGTATATCGCCCAGGAATTATTCTACTAACAGAGACATGTTGTTCATGTTTGAGACGATACTACTGCGCAGAGTAACAGGCCCCGGTGCGAAGACGGAGACGAAGGAATAACAATGAATTTTTTACCAACTATAAAGACCCTCCAAACAGGATAAATCAAAATTAAAGGCGATTTTTAAAAAGAAACTTTCTATTATGGAATTTGGACGCAAGATCATTTGTCTATATAATCTCTCTTACCCGCTATGCAGCTGGTTCATCTCTTGGCAAAATATAATCATTCCGTTTTCGAAGAAGCTTGATGGTATCGTACACAAACACTCTCGCAAAGCTTTCTCAAGGTCTTCATCCGACGGGAACGGGAATTCTTAACGGGGCTCCAAAATCGGCCTAAAAATGTTAAAATGACTTGGCGCTATGTCTGAACTGAATGGTGGATCCCACAGCAGCTTACAACCAGGATTTTGAACTCACTGGATTCTTTTCCCTATTACATGAGGGCGTGTATTATTCTGAAGCAAAATCACATCTTTTGAACGCTTCTCTCTCCGTTTTCATTTTGGGTTTCAGACTTGGCAGTAGCTCACAGTAGATGTTTAAGCTTTAGGGGTGTAAAGAATCAGCAGTGGAATTTTCATAGCCGAAAACAATGCAAACGTTAACTTTTTTGCAGGAACTTCATTGGTTATCGAGCCTTTTTGACGTAGGCGAAGATGGGTTTTTCCACACGCTGCTCTACTCCATACACTTTGTCTCGACTTGCCTGTCCATTCTCCAAATGAACAGCCTACTGAAACGTCATTAGCGCAGACAGTTAATCATCAACTTTTTAGACGATTTATCCACTCATAAATATTTCGTTCACGACGAAAGCCTTCCTTGAGAGTACAGGAAACGAATCAGTTCCGTTTCTTCCTTGGTGCATGTGTGCAACATGGTAATCATAATAAAATTCTCTGAAATGACTACGTATAAACTATCCACTAAACCAGATCAGTTAATGCACAAGAACAACATTGATATTGTGCTATGTTAGTCTCGAGTCGCTTCTGTCAGCCTAAGGAGCAGAAAAAAAGAACTGCCTTTATTGGCGTTACATCGTAGTTAAATCAGAAAAAACCTGCGTGGATGAGACGGGGGTACCGAAGAAGATACTAACTTGAAAGAAATCGAGAGCATTAAAAACAGGTGGAGGTATGGTGTTGATCTTCAGATTAAGGCATACAGGAATAGGAAAGCACTGTCACAAAATCAGCCCATCGTGCTGTAGGCCCGCAGTATATGAATAAGATACATAATGAGCTAAATCGAAGCAGAGTTTGTTGAAACGTATACAGATGAACGCACATTACTCCCATTCTCCTCAGAATTGTTGAAGTGTTGATGTGGAGTGCTATGTATTATACTGACTCCAGCCAGTCTCAAACAAAAAATTACATGTTTTGAATGTGGCTGCGCTTCGGCAACTGTGCATGACATAGCTTCAATGGATTAGAAATAACAGTCAACCAGTTCTGAAATTTACAAAATGATCCACAGTAATTGTCCCAGTTACTGTACTGGAAAAACTGGTAGAGCAATCAAGGTGAGATATAAAGAACATCTGTTGGGAAAGAAAGTTAGTAATGTACACAATTCCGTCGTTCCAGAACATTTATTTATTGCTGGTCATACTCCGAAGGATCTGGAGGATACCGTAATCTTACACAAAGAAGTGAAAGGCCGTAGATTAAATTCATGGGAAGAGCTTGAAATTTTCAAGCACTTAGAGAAAAACGATGGCTACATTTTAAACGATCAGCTTGAATTTGCAAGTAGATATTTGCTGGAAGGCTTTAAGTCTCTACTTCTGGCCGAGTAGTCAAATTTACCACTTGGTACTGGCCTCCGCATAGTGTTGCTTTTCCTCAAAAACTCTGTGTTCATTAAGAGTGAGTCTCTTGTTATAATCCACAGTTAGTTGCTTTTCAACATTTTAATGGTAAACCATCCTATACCTATCGCCCCCTTTTTATTTTTAGTGTGTTTTTATTCTCCCTATAACAGAGATTTCTGGGCATGTACACTGCTTAGTAAGGCTTCGATTATTACCTTACTGGTTTTTTGTAAGAACCCACTCCCCTTAGCATGATGTTTTACAAGTGATTATCTATCCTGATACGTCCCCTTCCCCCTTCTTTTTACCCAATCTGCATTTGTCTTTTAATGTCTACCTTTTCTCCGTCACAGTGTGTCCTTCTATAGTAGTCCAGCGTGACAGGGGTCAACTGGATACGTCTAGTGTTGGACCTCTTATATAGTGGCAGTGTTCCTTGAAGTGGTTTTGCTTTGATGTTCAAGCATGATACGGTTGCGTATTCAAGCACAAGGCCTTCTCGTGCGGTTTGCACATTTTCTTAAGAGTCTGCTCTATTTACCTGAACCTGCGGGCTTTTTGTAAGCTATGTGACTTTAGTGACACACTTTTTACTCCCTTTCCTCTCCCTTTAGTTAAGATGCAAAATTCTGTTAATAATATGTACTCGCGAGATCACACACGCTGCCCATTGCAGCTACGCGCATATAGGACGCACGGGAGCGCCACCAACCAAATGCGACTTCAGGCTAGTGTCTCTGTTCTTACACTAGTCGGTGCATGTCACTAGCTCCGAACATGACATATTTACGCTCTATAGGAGCGATGCCAAGTTTTATACTTAAATATCAATTTTATACCCATCTTTTAAGTGTAATACTATATGTTGTTGTGCCCAGCGTAAAATACGTGGTATTTAAAAAAATTCTGAGACAAAGCCCTACAGTAGCTACTATTTTTATACAATGTATTGTAAATGGCGGTAAATGTATGACATGCACTACACAGAGTAAACAGTTCCCCCATTGGCTATAGATAATGTTACTTTTCGTTACTATGCTTCAGTAAAAAAATTTGTAAGCGTTTCCTGTAATTTTGCTTATTTTAATGTTAATATCTTTGTTCCACATACAGTATCGTTATCTTGTTGACAGGTACAGTATCTTCTGAAGAAGACGGTTTTAAAGTCGTCGAAACCATAATCAATTCTTAATAAACCTTTATTTTGCAGCTGGTCGGCTGTTATTTCTAATCAATCGAAAAAGTAATAGCTTTTATAGCAACCCCTGTATAGGGAGCAAGAACCGAAATGACTTAGAGGCATTTCCAATCTGTGGCGACCGTTAAGTCAACCTGTTCCCAGTTCGTTACAGCCGCTGCGAGGCGACACTAACAACACAGAAGGGATCAGACCAGAATTTACTGCGACGCACGCCCAGTAGGTCCCAGGTGGTTGTGACCGGAGGTTGCGAGGAGTTCACTCGTTTCAATCAGCTCCAGAAGTGGAGCAATAGTTTATTAGAAGCTGTTACTCTCGGTACAGCTGAAGAAAAATCCGCTGGCAGGAATATGGTCGCTGCACAACTTACCATGTGTGAGCGTACGCTACGACCGCGCTAGTTACACCTGCCACGTTAAACATGTCGAGCCAATTACGGACCACACTCAACAACATATGGAATACGTGATTCCGCTCACTGTCCTCACAGATCTAACAGTAACTGTCTATTGCAACTGGAAGCCAACGGATATAATTCTCCCTCCTCAAAGCAACGTTCGTGATCGGGGTCTACTTAAGCAGTGCTTACATTTCGCACGTTGTTCGTCTGTTCGGCCCTTAAATTCAGTTAAAATCCTCTTTATGAAGAAGTATACGAAGTGTGAGAGAAAAATGAGAGGAAAGAAATGAGACTTATTTTTTTATGTACCAAAATTTTTATTTTTTCCAAACAATGATACTGTCCCCTTCAAATTTGTTCCCTTCGGCAGCTATACACTGGTAGAGTCTGATTCCCAATGTTGGAAGTAGCGCGAAGGCTTCAACTAGTGCAGTTTTAACATGTCGTTCACACTGTTTTCAATTTCCCCAAACTCCCGAAATGAGACCGTTTTAAGACATTTTCAATTTCGGAAAAAGAAAACAGTCGCAAGGATTCAGATCAGGTGAATTGGAGGGGGGGGGGGGGGGGAGGCTGTGGAATAACAGGAATGCCTTTTGAAATCATAAATTTCGTGATGGAAGTGGCCATGTCACATCGGACGTTCTTATGAAGCAGCATTCACTTGTCTGCAATGACTGGTCTCACTCTGTTCGCAATTTTTCCGAATCTTTCAAGGAAATCATAGTTGACCGTCTTCGTATGGTTGAACTACAGACTACACGAGCCATGTACCTCCTTTATGATGCAATGGCTGGAACTGATCGGCTGTCGGAACCCCTCAGTCTAATAGGCGCTGCTCATGTATGGTTGTTTATATTTTTGGGCGGGTTTAATGACATCTCTGAACAGTCAAAGGGACTGTGTCTGTGATACAGTATCCACAGTAAACGTCTATCTTCAGGAGCTCTGGAAACCGAGGTGATGTGTGTATGTTTCCCATTTTCATTGACGAATGGGATAAAGGATTTTATTGTGCGGTAATTTCTCTTTAAGAAAGAGTCTTCATTGCATAAAAGTGTGTCACAAAAAATATATCATCATAAAGACAACAGTTGGGTGAGTATTTTGACTACGGCATTACTGTGCGTATTTTCTGCCATGAAATTTGTTTGTAGGTAATCATTTATAGTTCAGAAGGTACTATAACATATACAATAACAATACTAGAAGGAAAAATGCTCTGCATTTCTCTTCATTAAAACTCACTTCAGATCAGAAACAGGAGAATAATGCAGTTAACAAAATTTTTTGTCACTCAACCACAAATTTTGAATGTCTGGCAGATAACTAAGTTAAATTTGAAATTTAATTGAATTATACACTTCTGTGAAAGTCAGTCTATTCCTCTGAAGAATTTTTATTTATAAACTCGCAGCTTATTTAGTGCAAAATCATAATTTTCTGTTATGTGTACTCAGTTGTTAATGGCTGTCGTGCAACGATATATAAGCGTCAATGAAGGCAATATTCTGTAAACTGATTTGTTGTACGTCTCTACAATACATCATACAAAATGACCTTTGGGACACGTAGCTATCTCACAAATTAACTAAGTGAAAAACGATTTGGTGGAAGCAGGAGTGCAAGACAGAGATGGTGAAGAGACATACGACATGCACTGCGTTACTGGCAATAACACAATGAAGACTAAATGCAGAAGGGTTCAATAGCCTAATGTGAAAGGCAAAATAGATTTTGCAGCGTCAATATACGTTTTCAGTATTGGTATCTTCTTAAGTTTCTCATAGGTCTTCATAATCATCAAAAAAAAAAAAAAAATCTGTAGCAGTAACTGACGATCTTTTATGTTTGCCGCTCCATTATTTATTTTCTAGTGTAGTTAATAACGCCAACAGCCTTGCCGCAGTGGTAACATCGGTTCCCGTTAGATCACCGAAGTTAAGCGCTGTCGGGCTGGGCTAGCAGTTAGATGAGTGACCATCCGGTCTGCCGAGCGCTGTTGGTTAGCTGGGTGCACTCAGCCCTTGTGAGGCAAACTGAGGAGCTACTTGATTGAGAAGTGGCGGCTCCGGTGTCGGGAACTGACATACGGCCGGGAGAGCGGTGTGCTGACCACATGCCCCTCCGTATCCGCATCTAGTGACACCTGTGGGCTCACCTTTGGACCTTCATCGCCTGTTCCGGAAGAGTTTAGTTTAGTTTAGTTTATAGTTAATAACACTACTTTTTCTGTATAGGCTGCAGTTCATTCGTAGCAGGCTATTCCTTCATTCATTCGTGGTCTTACTTGTCTGTGAGGACATCAGAGGTTTTGAAACAGTGGATTAGCAGCAATACAGCAGTCTCTGTCTTCCGCGTATTCATCGCATGTACTTTTTCACCCACTCTCCCATTCTTAGATGCCACTGATATTGATAATTATTGCTGTGGCCAATACCTCTCACAGCCTCAGAAATGAATCTCCGATTGCAAAAATAAGGTGCAGGACGTACATAGAAAAGTTAACTCTGAGATTGTTCGTAAATGGAAGCGAAAGTCTCGTTCCATTCATCAATAGAAAACAATTATTTCAAAATAAGACCTGGTAAAATTAACTAAACACCTACACGACGACATTCAGCGTTTATCTACCACTGCACAGCAACTTCAGAGTACACAATAACGAAACAATTTGTACAGTGACAGCTACAGATATCTTCGAGCAAAAGCGTGTTTTGAGTTACTCATTCACTGCGAATTTTGATTTAATCCACTGGTTTTGACAGAACACAATAAAAATACAAAAAATATACCACTACGCTGTCATGTCACCTACAGCTGGGACAGACGAGAGAAGAAAACGTGAGAAATATATATCACACGAAAAATGACGCTCCACTGACTCATTTTTTTAGGACGTTGAGGTTAATTAAGTCCGAGCTTTAGGCTAAGTCAGCTGTTGTAAAATATTATTGCCTACTTACGGAAACTTTTTGACGAAACTTTGAAAAGTTTTCACCAGTTCACAAGTAGAGAATCGAAGTACTGCTTGAAATGTCTCATTCGCGTTTGGTAGAAACTTACTGAACGGAAACCAGTAATCCAGGAACCTGTGTATTCGAAACTGCCTCTTTGGCTGAAGAAAGAAATCATTATCACAGGCAAATGTGTATAGAGACTTTTTTAAAGTTGATAATTTTCAGTTTTGTTAAACAAGTCGTAAATTCCGCCATATAATCTGCATGATAAGAGAAGTGCTATGGTAGGTTGTTGTATACATGTCTGTACTGATTTTAATCCGCTTGAAGTCTTTGTAGAGCTTGTTTCTGGTCCTGCCGTTATGTTCATGGATGTCACTATATTTTTTTGAGAAAAGAGAAGTATTTGTATTAACAAAGGTCGTTAATTAGTATCTAATATTAAAAAAATGACAAAATTTTGAAGATGTCTCTGCAACATGTTAAAAGTTAACAAGAATACAATTTTATAATATGCTTCTGTGCTCTTGAAATACTATCTCTTTGAGTTGAGTTTCCCCAAAAACTGATTCCCTAAATCAATAGTGAATGGAAACATGTATATTAAATTAGTTTCTACAATTTTAAATCACCTATGACAGTAATCAAACGTACTGAAAACAAGCTGAATCAAAGAACTTCATTAATAGTAGGCAGTGGGTTAATCACTTGAGATTGTGATCTATCTGTTGTCCCAAAAACTTGACACTCACTTGTTCATGTATTTCATTGATTAAGACAAGTAGTGTGTTAGCTTGTGAAGGTCTATGCGAAGTACTGAAATGAATTTTATCAAAATTCAAATGATAATATATTTGTCTATATCCGCTTACGTTTTCTAATATTTCAATAGCTGCCTTTTCAAAATGAGATCTGAATGTACTTTTTATTCTTATACTATTACCATTAGAATTAAATGAATTCGATTAAGATGACAGCTTTCCGATTCTCATGGTCACAGTCAGCTTAGATTCGATCTCAGCCGAGGTTCCTGTAATAATGGTTTAGCAAGATTACGATTGATACCCGATTGTGTTTCACTCTCTAATAGTTCGAAGCAAGTGATCAGGAGGAAGTAAACGCTGTGAATTCAGATAAATTCTCAATGATTACAATTACGGATAACTTTAGTTGGAACGATCACATAGATAATGCGCATTAGATGGGACTAAGAAGGACATCGAAAAAGTTCAAAGAAGGGCAGCTCGTTTTCTATTATAACGAAATAGGGGAGATAGTGTAACGGACATGATGCGTCAATTAGGATGGCAGTCATTAAAACGAAGGCGTTTTGCGTTGCGTCAGAATCTTCTCGTGAAGTTCAGTCACCAACTGTCTCCTCCGAGTGCGAAAATATTCTACTGGCTCCCATCTACATAGAGAGAAATGATCACCATGACACAATAAGAGAATCAGAGCTGGCACATAAAAACTTCACTGCTCGTTTCTCCCGCGCGCTGTTAGAGTGGAACAGTAGAGAAATAGCTTCAAGATGGTCCGACGAACCCTCTGCCATGTATTTAATTGTGAATTGCAGAGTACTCATGTAGATGCAGATGAAGTAGAAAACTTGTGTACCTCTGAAAGGGGAAATACGCCTTATTTCCGTGAAAGTATTGACGACAGCGTAGTAACTGTAACCCTAGCACTAATTTGTAACATGGACACAATACATTTGAGGTTTGCATGTGGAGTGATCCTTTGCAGCCAAGTAAGGTTTAAATGAGAGTGATCCTTAACGAAGTCTACACATTTCCCCAAAACACACGTCCGTTGTAAGAAGTTCTCGCACTTTGTTTTTAACCTGGCTGGTACAAACCGATCCTTTTGTCAAGGTTTTCCCTCCTAGTTTCCAGCGTCTTTCGGCTTTATCGCAGCATCACGCTGATGCTCAGCTTCCATGAAGGTGACCACACGCTTTTGCCAGAAATCTGGAAGTTCGTAATTGCCGTTAATGTACCTTTCTTGCAGTTAGCTGCTGTGGCCTCACATTATTATAACAATCTACATAATGAGCTAATTTGTGTGTTTAACATATATCATCCCATCATCCACTTCAACTACAGTTATATTCCATTCGTAAAGCGTCTTGACGTGTGTTTTTACAATCCATATTAGCAATATTGTAGAGCAGTAGTGATTTTAAATCTTCATTCCATGATATTTGTGGTTTGCGCTTGTAATTGCCGAATCTAGATCGACATCCGAAATTATGCATCGTTGTTGCCTCCATAGTAAATAATTTTATATTAACAGTCTTCAGAATCGTTGCAACGAAAGAAACTTGCCTTTGCGTAACTTCACACTTAAGCGTCGAGAATAATCCTGATCGTGGCAGATATTACTCATAATAATAGGTTCCCTGACCCAAACTGTACAGATGGAGGTTAATAGGGAGCAACATAAAGCTGAATTTGGACAATAGGTAACACGAAGTTCTTCTTGACCGCTATATCTGTTTAAGCTTATTAAAATTTTCATGAAACATGCTGTGTAGACTTTCAAAACAAAAATACCTAGAGTCAAGGAAAACAGAATTACCATCCACTGTATAAGATTTGAGGATGATATTACCCTAATAACTGATAGGAGAAAACATACGCAAACTATATTTTCTAAATTTCCAACAATTCAGAAAAACGTACGACTGTAAGCAAGTCCAAGTTGAGAAGGACATTTGACATTAAAACCGAAAGATATGAATAAAAAATGTTAAATCAGTTTCTAGGCATGTTAATTACAACAGAAAGCAAATGATGTGTCGAACTCACGAAATGACTTGCAACGGGAAAACATGCCTTTATTGCAAGTTAACAAATGTAAAGATGTTCACATGTTCCTTTCCCTATATGGCTGTGAAATTATTGAAAGTTAACAAATGTAAGGATTTTCACACAGAGCGTTCCCTATATGGCCGTGAAAGCTGGATTCTGTTGAAACAGAAAGCGCTTAGAAGTGATAGAAATTTGTCTTTATAATAGAATAACAAGAATCAAGTAGACAGAAAGAAAATTCATTGACAATGTTTTGCAAGAGATCAGTGAGTGTATGGGTCTCGAAAGATATTATTTAAAAAAGGAACTAAATATTTTATGTATTTAATTACACACAACAAATTTTTCTAACAAAAATATACTGGCAGCAAATAGGGAAAAACCAAAGAGGAAACAAGAACGAAAATGGTAGAACTATCCAATATTACAAAATTTCAAAATTGCAAGGAAAAAAATTTCAAAATTACAAGGAAATAAAGCAGACAACAGAATATAGAGAAATCGTCACACGATATACGATTCAAGTAACATTCCTACGCAAGTAATAAAACTGTTTTGCATTTTGAAAAGAAGAATCTTGATATTGTCTTTGTCAATAGTAGTTGCAGATCCTAGACATAACAGAAGAAGACAGAGACTTAAACATCTTAGAAGACCGAGAGATTAATGTTTCAAGAACAGAACGAGTTCTTCACCGAAGCCTATTTCAACGCCTATGACGAACTGCTAACCTGAAATCTGCTGCTCTCCCTTCCTCACATCCCGCTAAACGACTACAGGGTGTCCCAGGAGGTGTCATCGGTATTCAGGAATATGACAAGACCGATAATTTGTACCAAAAAAGTAAACATCAGTTCTGAAATGCATATCTTAAGAGCTGTGAGCAGTTCTTCATCTTCAGTATTGTGAAACAAATCTCTTCTACTGTAAGCTCTTTGCTTTCCATATTTTGGGACTAGGTAGCAAACAAAGACCTGGCATTAGAAGAGATTTGTTTCACTGTATCTAAGATGAAGAAGTGCTCAAAGTCCTTAAAGTATGCAGTTGAGAGTCTATGTTTACTTTACCTTTTTGCTTCGAATGATCGTTCCTGTCATATCACCGAATACTGACGTGTTCTCCCAGTTGAGAGACTATGTTTACTCTACATTTTATGCTTCGAATGATCGTTCCTGTCACATCCTTGAATACTGACAGCTTCTCCTGGGACAACCTGTATACAGTGTCTGGAGACCAGGCCGCCCTCTGCAGCCAGCCATGCTACGAGGAAATGCTGACCTAACAGCTAGCCGCGCGGGGTAGCCGCGTCGTCCTAGGCGCATTGCCACGGTTCGCGCGGCTCCCCCCGTCGGAGGTTCGAGTCCTCCCTTCGCCATGAGTGTGTGTGTCCTCCTTAGCGTAAGTTAGTTTCAGTTAGATTAAGTAGTGTGAAAGCCTAGGGACCGATGACCTCAGCAGTTTGGTCCCATATAGGAACTTACCACAAATTTCCATTTTCCTAACAGCTGAGTATCATGACAAACGCATCGCCACCTATTGTCTGATTAAAATTTAGCTGACGTCTGTCACTTGCCACTATAGTGTTGCAACATCGGCTTACGACTACCGCTCGGTTACAGGTGACGGAAACACGGCTGGTCACTTCACAAATGCTGTTAATGTGTAACGTGGAACAGTGCTGGAAGCGGCCACGGCGGGGTATGTCGGAAATGCGAGCTGCTCAGCCAACAACTGATTTTAAGTGACAAATGACTGAACTACGGCAGTCGACGCGTATTATAGCCCTGAATTTAAACTCATGTCCTAACCTAACCACAACCTCGTCATATGCAATCTATCCGAGAAAACGCCGATCAGCTGTCTGCAACAGAAAAAAAATCACGATTGCTTTGTTCACAGCGAATGAAGCTAACCTCTACGGGCAAACTCAAGACGAAAAATTTCAGTTTCAGTGGTAAAAAACAAGCTAATTTTTCACTATCCTTACATTGGCTACACGAACTGCTGCATTACCAACCGATGAGCAGCCCTGTTTGGCACATGGTTGCAGATTGTAGACGATACTGGTAGATTCCAAAAGAAAAATGAATGACTGTAAGAAAAATAAGGGCAAATAACAAACTCAGTATCATAGTGAAAAGTATTAGAAATTAAAAAAAAATCATTTAAATTAATTAACTGAATAAAAATAATAATGACAATCTTTTGATTAGATTTATAAATGAAGAAATTTCACTGTCGTCCACGAATTTTGAACTTACGACTTTGTACACGGCATGTTGCTGCGCTAACCACTACACTACGACACTACTGTATTACAAATTGATACACTCATGACTCACATTTCAGGAGCAACGATGAATTGGAGGCTTAAAATATCTGTTTTGTCGTAATGTCGTACGAAACTTTACTGATGTAAGCCGATCTCTGTGAGTATAATACCTGCCTATGTGACGCTGAATTGCGTCCTGCGCGGAAGGATCTAGTAGAGTTCGGTTAGTGTATATCGCTAGCATCGTTAGCACCGTTATATATATATATATATATATATATATATATATATATATATATATATATATATATATATACATACAGGGTGGTCTATTGATAGTGACCGGGCCAAATATCTCACGAAATAAGCATCAAACGAAGAAACTACAAAGAACGAAACGCGTATAGCTTGAAGGGGGAAACCAGCTATGTTTGGCTCGCCATATGGCGCTGCCATAGGTCAAACGGAAATCATCTGCGTTTTTATACATAGGAACCCCCATTTTTATTACAAATTCATGTAGTACGTAAAGAAATATGAATGTTTTAGCTGGACCACTTTTTTTGCTTTGTGATAGATGGCGCTGTAATAGTCACAAAGATATGGCTCACAATTTTAGAAGAACAGTTGGTAACAGGTAGGTTTTTTAAATTAAAATACAGGACGTAGGTACGTTTGAACATTTTATTTCGATTGTTCCAATGTGGTACATGTACCTTAGTGAACTTGTCTTTTCTGCGAATGCACGCTGATACAGCGTGATTACATGTAAATACCACATTTTTGCAATAAATGCTCAAAATCATGTGTGTGTGTGTGTGTGTGTGTGTGTGTATAGTTTAATGACTATCATGGGTAATTTCAAACACGAAATTAAGAGGACAGATCTAGAATTTGATATCCAAACACAACAAGAAAGAAACCCAGACAAGGTGAACTGTACAAATACTATGGCAGTTTGGTAGCGGCGAGCGGTTCAGGTGTGACATTGAGCACACTGGCTGGAGAAAATCAGACTATATAGTTAGAGTGCACGTCGTTTTAATAATAACTAACGAACATAAATGCTACTAATTATTTTCGTCTTTTTCTACATTAATATACTTCTTTATTACTCCTATTCAATAATTTCCTTCTATTATGCATCCCCTCCTCCCCACTCATTGTAATTTCTGAAACTTAAAAAGTGTTTTAAAAACATTTATAGCTTTTTAAAAGTTAAAAAATCATATCACATTTCTGTAATGAAAAGAGTTACAAAATCGGCCAGAGCAGACATCTATGAATAGACAAAGAAAGGATATCATTCGGACTACAAATCCTGGACTTGTATCATCTGTTTTACCTTCAGCGAATTTGGCATCGCAACGAAAATCGCTGGCAGCGTGTAACTGCAGGTGTGATTACTTACTTTCTAATCATTATATAGATCCTTACTTCTATAATGAATCTTTGTTCCCTCTTTTTATTGATTGACAGTCTGAAGATAACCACTCGCCGGTCGAGGCCAGTTATGGTACTAGGAGATGCTCATGTGATTGTGCCGTGAAAAACAGAACTGACAGAGTGACTGGTGAATTATTTCCATCAGTTCTGCTACGAGGCAACCATTTTTCATTCGACTCCTTTAACGCCTCCGCAGTGCAGTAGCATTTATTTCAACTCACAACATAGTCTTCACCGGTTGCTGAAATAAAGATCGATCTCCCCGACAAACGCACGCGTCACTGTGTTATCTGCACCCTTAATTAAGGACAAGATACACAGAACGTTGCGATGGCCGAAAAAAAAATTGTTTAACATTCCATCCACAGAGGAGCTCGTGTCATTTTCTGATAGGATTCCAGGCAGGTGCTCATTCGGGAGGCAGTGGTCATGAATTATTATGATTAAATTGACGAAGGCACATATCTAATTAATGTTCCGGGGCCCGCCACCTGCTGACGTAACTCAGGCTTATTAATCGCTGCGGGCGACGTCTAGCGGCGCTTCCTGTCATAACACCTGCTTAAATAAATTCCTGCGTCTGCGCGCGGAGCCCTTCAGATAGGCAGGCACTCAGTATCGATACCGCCACGGTGGCTACACTTCCTGCGTCGATCAATTAAAATTTAAGTCGGCCTCGACTCGGCTTCTTCGCCGTTGCCACAAGACGATTTATCCGTTGACTGTGCATTGCCGCCGAAATCCCCGACTCGTGCAAATTGTTTGACACACCAAGTATTACCTGTGATTCCTCCGCTGTTAACCCTTGAACTGCGGCACGTAGCTGAAAGTTGTTACCTCACATGGCACACAAATGACGGCGCGAGCGAGCTCCGCTGTACGCTGGAATTTGTGTCTGCGAGCGGACACACTCCACGAGACTAGGCGCAACGGCGTAATAGTTTCCGAACTTCTTTTGTATTTGAGCTTTCGACTGGCGCTCACAAAGAAATAAGTATTTCTATTGATTCTTACGTTTTGATTTGTAAATTATTGCTGATCATTACTTTCCACATGTAATATATAGTTCATTGTACATCAGACAGGAACATTCAGCTACGGTAAACAATAAAAAATATTAAGAAGGTGCATAACCTCGTAGCGTTTTCCTTTTTCGGGTTGGTATTCCGGTTGGTATGGATTTATTTACAGATTGTCTTTTTTATTTGTAATTCACTATTGCAATTTGAGTTTTCAAATTGTCGTTTTGTTAAAAAATGGTTCATTTGGCTCTAAGCACTATGGGACTTAACTTCTGAAGTCATCAGTCCCCCTAGACTTAGAACTACTTAAACCTAACTAACCTAAGGACACCACACATATCCATGCCCGAGGCCATCAACAAATGAGGTGGCTCACAAAACACTCGTTCGACCTATACTTGAGTGTTGCTCATCAGTGTAGGATCTGTACCAGGTCGGGTTGACAGAGGAGATAGAGAAGATCCAAAGAAGAGCGGCGGGTTTCGTCACAGGGTTATTTGGTAAGCGTGATAGCGTCACGGAGATGTCTAGCAAACTCAAGTGGCAGACTCTCCAAGAGAGGCGCTCTGCATCGCGGTGTAGCTTGCTGTCCAGGTTTCGAGAGGGTGCGTTTCTGGATGAGGTATCGAAGATATTGCTTCCCCCAACTTATACCTCCCGTGGAGATTACGAATGTAAAATTAGAGAGATTCGAGCGTGCACGGAGGCTTTCCAGCAGTCGTTCTTCACGCGAACCACACGCGACTGGAACAGGAAAGAGCGGTAATACAGTGGCACGTAAAGTGCCCTCCGCCACACACCGTTGGGTGGCTTGCCGAGTATAAATGTAGATGTAGATGTAAATTCGAACATTCGACCATAGAAGTTGCGCTTAGAATCGCTCGGCCGGCGTCGTTTCGTCATTTGGAGATAGTGAATGGAGCTGCGGACGCTATAAAATGGAATCCCAAATGGAGAATAAATTTCCTTTGTTTCACGTCTATGGTCACAATTTTTTTTGTCATCAGACAACCGGTTTTGCTCTATAACGACCATCTTTAGATCTGTTTTATAAAAACATGTCCTAACATACTGGAGCCATAATGGCATTGTCATAGGCTAAACACAAAATCAGATATATGCAAATAATAGTACATAGAAGAGTCATCTTTTCGGCACCACTGACGATGCCACTATGACACCACTATATTAGGACACGTTTCTATAAAACAGATTTGAAGATGGGCATTATACATCGAAACCTGTAATCTGATGACAAAATATTTGTCACCATAGACGTGAAGTAAAGAAAATTTATTCTATATTCGGGTCACTGCCGCAGCTTGTGAAACTAAGCGGAGAAATCTCAACATTTCCGACGTATTCTTCTTCTTGAATCCAGTAGACTGGTGAAAGCAGCGGAGGGAGCCAGAAACATTTGTGGCATGTATGAGGATAAAGCCGTTGCACAGAAAACGGCAGGAAAATTGTTTTCTCGCTTTAAGGAGGATCGTTTTGACATTAGGGACTCTGTGCGTTCAAGAAGACCTTTGGGGTTTGATGAAGATCTTTTAAACGCAATCATCAATCGGGTATGTATGTACCTCATGCTCAAAGCCACATTCACAGACTTCTGTGGGTGGTCATATGTGTACCTCTGCATGTGTCATCAACTGACTCGCGAACGACACCGACTATTTCTATCCGGTATCGTTACTGGTAACGACAGATAGTGTCTTTATGCAACCATAAGGGAAAGAAAGGAATGGTTGAGCTCAAACAAAGCACCAACTTCCCGTAGAATGACCTGCGCGCATCCAGAGAAGATAATGTTAGGCATCTGATGGAACAGCTACGATGTGGTGTTCTACAAATTGCTTTCCTGACGTTTACTGTCAACAGTTAAGACGTCTTGCATACGCAGTCCAAGAACAACGACCAAGAAGGCGGCGTGAAGAAATGTTACTCCATGATCATGCCCGCTCGCATTCTAATAGACTGACAAAAAATACTATACTGGAGTTGGGCTGGGAATTAATTCCTCACCCACCTTACTCAATTGCTCTTGCGCCCTCAGATTTCCACCCTTTCCGCTCTCTGTCGATCACATTTCAAGGAACTTCTTTTGCAGATGAAAATGCACCCCGAACATAACTCGACGAATTCTTCGCTTTAAAACCACTTACCTCATTCGCAAAATCGAAAAGTTACCCCAGCATTTGGCAGACTATTAAAAATAGTGAAGGGGAATATATTACTGATGACTGAAGTTTTATTATGTGTCTGTTGTATTTATTAACCTTATGAAAAAAATCCATGAGCTGAGGCACCAACCTAATACTTTTTCCTATTACGCAATGGGTGGTTGACACCATATTTTCTTTGCGTTATTATTGATATCCAGTGTATTCCACAAACATATCGTTACACTACTGTGCAATTATCTCATTTCTTTATCAATCAAGAGTCAAGAAACAGCAAAAGAATTAACAGAAATACGACAGCAGTCGATCAGTTAAATAAATGCAGATTACAGAGTACCTGACGGCTCAACACAAAAGTTTTGTCTCAAGTACAGATAGTGTTGAGGATCAGTGGACAAAGTTCAAAACCATCGTACAATATGCGTTAGATGAGTATGTGCCAAGCAAGATCGTAAGAGATGGAAAAGAGCCACCGTGGTACAACAACCGAGTTAGCAAACTGCTGCGGAAGCAAAGGGAACTTCACTGCAAACATAAACATAGCCAAAGCCTTGCAGACAAACTAAAATTACGCGAAGCGAAATGTAGTATGAGGAGGGCTATGCGAGAAGCTTTCAATGAATTCGAAAGTAAAGTTCTATGTACTGACTTGGCAGAAAATCCTAAGAAATTTTGGGCCTATGTCAAAGCGGTATGTGGATCAAAACAAAATGTCCAGACACTCTGTGACCAAAATGGTACTGAAACAGAGGATGACAGACTAAACGCCGAAATACTAAATGTCTTCTTCCAAAGCTGTTTCACAGAGGAAGACTGCACTGTGCTTCCTTCTCTAGACTGTCGCACAGTTGACAAAATGGTAGATATCCAAATAGACGACAGAGGGATAGAGAAACAATTAAAATCGCTCAAAAGAGGAAAGGTCTCTGGTCCTGATGGGATACCAGTTCGATTTTACACAGAGTACGCGAAGGAACTTGCCCCCCTTCTTGCAGCGGTGTACCGTAGGTCTCTAGAAGAGCGAAGCGTTCCAAAGGATTGGAAAAGGGCACAGGTCATCCCCGTTTTCAAGAAGGGACGTCGAACAGATGTGCAGAACTATAGACCTATATCTCTAACGTCTATCAGTTGTAGAATTTTGGAACACGTATTATGTTCGAGTATAATGGCTTTTCTGGAGACTACAAATCTACTCTGTAGGAATCAGCATGGGTTTCGAAAAAGACGGTCGTGTGAAACCCAGCTCGCGCTATTCGTCCACGAGACTGAGAGGGCCTTAGACACGGGTTCACAGGTAGATGCCGTGTTTCTTGACTTCCACAAGGCGTTTGACACAGTTCCCCACAGTCGTTTAATGAACAAAGTAAGAGCATACGGACTATCAGATCAATTGTGTGATTGGATTGAGGAGTTCCTAGATAACAGAACGCAGCATGTCATTCTCAATGGAGAGAAGTCTTCCGAAGTAAGAGTGATTTCAGGTGTACCGCAGGGGTGTGTAATAGGACCGTTGGTATTCACAATATACATAAATGACCTGGTGGATGACAACGGAAGTTCACTGAGGCTTTTTGATGTGGTGTATCGAGAGGTTGTAACAATGGAAAATTGTACTGAAATGCAGGAGGATCTGCAGCGAATTGACGCATGGTGCACGGAATGGCAATTGAATCTCAATGTAGACAAGTGTAATGTGATGCGAATACATAGAAAGATAGGTCCCTTATCATTTAGCTACAAAATAGCAGGTCAGCAACTGGAAGCAGTTAATTCCATAAATTATCTGGGAGTACGCATTAGGAGTGATTTAAAATGGAATGATCATATAAAGTTGATCGTCGGTAAAGCAGATGCCAGACTGAGATTCATTGGAAGAATCCTAAGGAAATGCAATCCGAAAACAAAGGAAGTAGGTTACAGTACGTTTGTTCGCCCACTGCTTGAATACTGCTCAGCAGTGTGGGATCCGCACTAGATATGGTTGATAGAAGAGATAGAGAAGATCCAACGGAGAGCATCGCGCTTCGTTACAGGATCATTTAGTAATCGCGAAAGCGTTACGGAGATGATAGATAAACTCCAGTGGAAGACTCTGCAGGAGAGACGCTCAGTAGCTCGGTACGGGCTTTTGTTAAAGTTTCGAGAACATACCTTCACCGAAGAGTCAAGCAGTATATTGCTTCCCCCCACGTATATCTCGCGAAGAGACCATGAGGATAAAATCAGAGAGATTAGAGCCCACACACAAGCATACCGACAATCCTTCTTTCCACGTACAATACGAGACTGGAATAGAAGGGAGAACCGATAGAGGTACTCAGGGTACCATCCGCCACACACCGTCATGTGGTTTGCGTAGTATGGATGTAGATGTAAATGTAGAACGGTGTGTTTATGTAATACTTTTTTCAAATACTTCGTCGGCAAATGTAGAAATAAAAGAAGCGTGATATCTAGACTGGTCGGGTTATAGTTCAAACTCTGCAATGATAATACTGAAGAGCTTAAATATTTTGTTTCCTGTTGTAGTGAGGGGATATTTTCATTGTCCGTATGATAGTCATACATGTGGATCAGATAATACTGAAGCGTAGATTTTTTATGCTGTAAGTAGTTCCGAATCAACACTAGAGCAACAGACAACTGAAAGCTAACAAGCCAGCTGTTTCTAGGCAACGTTCAGTCGCATACCTCTTGTCTGTGTAAGTAGCAAATCAGCGCAGTGTAACACTAGAGACACTGGAAGCCGTCCTTCCAAGTGGTTATTCGAGAGGCTTCATCAGTCCATGTGAGTGGTATGTATACATTTTTCTTCGTCTTTTGCTTGTCCCCTGTCTCTATGCGGTACATCTGTTGTGGCAATACTATTAGTAATCTGTGGTCTGCGTCTCATGTGGAGAAGGTTTTCTACCTGTTTGTTCAGGGTAAATCTGAGGTGAAACGTGGGTAGCAGGCCGGTATTTACGTTATTGCGTGTGAAAAGCCGCGTAAAAGCCACATCCAGGATGGCCAGCACACTGGGTCCCATCGTGAATCCACGGGGCGGATTCCGACCCTGGTAATTTCCAAGAATAATTGCCTATCGAAGACGCTGGGTCCAAACGATACATATAGAACGTGTGATCGTAAATCGATCATGGGACTGGTGGCTGGCGTTGTGATCAATTATTTGTCATCGTCATTTTTATCTGTTTACCGTCGTTCGCTTAGTTGCTCTAAATTACATGACTCCGCGAATTATTTGTGAGTTGCTAGGGAAACCCAGACGATTTATGTCTTTAGTGAGTAGGATGTCTGGTGTTCTTGACGTTTCTTCCGCTGATTCTCTCACATGGAAACATCTGATTCCATGTTCATACAGCGTAGAAAATTGTTTGACTTTTTGTCACAAATATGGAGTACTACCGGTCGAGGAAAGAAGGGACTGTGAAGACTGTGGTGGTGCGAAGTGTGTAAGACTTCGTAAGAACAGTTTCGATGTTGAAATACCGTTATAATTTCATTGCAGACAGTGTGGAAAACGAACGAGTATCAGGAACAGCACTTGGTTCGACTCTTCCAAATTGTCCTTCCACACCAGCGTAATGGACTTTAATGTGACAGCAACACCGACGACGAGTAAGGTAAGTCGTCTTCTTTGCAATTTCTTTTTGTAACGCTCTTCCTTTGTCGTTTCTGTAGTGACCACCGTAAACATACTCATAAAGCCCACCACCGGAGTCGCATGATCGATTTACGATCACACGTTCGATATGTATCGTTTGGACCCAGCGACTTCGGTAGGCAGTCATTCTTGGAAATTACCCCGACGCGCCTTCCCGTGTACCGAAAGCGCGCACTTTGGTTGGTACAACGCAGAGTGTTGTTCCTAGTACGCAGAGTTCGATACTACGATACAGCACATAGTATAGTCAACAGTAGATGTGTAAAAGGGTGATAGTTCGGGGAATCCAGGCTGCAACTGTTTGCACTTACATGTGTTCGTTGTTGATTGAGTCGAAATACACTGAGGTGTCAGAAGTCATGGTAAAGCCCCTAATATCAAGTCGGATCTCCTTTTTCCGGGCGTAGCGCAGCAACACAATGTGGCATTGACTGCATAAGTTCAAATGGCTCTGAGCACTATGGGACTCAACTGCTGTGGTCATCAGTCCCCTAGAACTTAGAACTACTTAAACCTAACTAACCTAAGGACATCACACACATCCATGCCCGAGGCAGGATTCAAACCTGCGACCGTAGCAGTCGCACGGTTCCGGACTGCGCGCCTGGAACCGCGAGACCACCGCGGCCGGCGACTGGATAAGTCGTTGGAAACATTAAGCAACGCTGCCTCTACAGCCGTCCATAAATTCGAAAATGATGCCGGTGCAGGATTTTGTCCACGAACTGACCTCACGATTATGTCCCATTAATATTCGATAGGATTCATTGCGGGCGATTTGGGTGGTCAAATCATTCGTTCCAATCGTCCTGAACAATTGTGGTGCGGTGCATTATCATCCAGAAAAATTCCATTGTCGTTTGGGAACATGCAGTCCATGAACGGCTGCAAATGGTATACAGTTACCCGAAGATAACCATTGCCAGTCAATGAACGGATCAGTTGGACCAGAGGACCCAGTTCATTCCATGTAAATTCAGTCCACTCTGTAAAGGAGCCACCGACAGCTTGCACGAAGCGTTGTTGGCAACTTAGGTCCATGGCTTCGTGAGGTCTGCGCCACACTTGAACCCTATCATCATCTCTTCCAACTGAAACCAGGACGCATGTGACGAGTCCACAGTTTCCCAGTCGTGTAGGACCCAACCGATATGGGCACGAGCCCAGGAGAGGCGCTGCAGGCGATGTCGTGCTGGTAGCTAAGGCACTCGCGCCCGGTCGTCTGCGGCAATAGCCCATTAACGCCAAATTTCGCCGTACCTCCCACATCGATTTCTGTTATTATTTCAGGCAGTGTTGTTTGTCTATTAACACTGACAATTCTGCGGAGAGGCCGCTGTTCTCAGTTATTAACTGATGGCCGTCGCTAGACGCGGTGTTCAGAGTGAGAAGCAATGCTTCAGGCTGGCTCTGAGCACTATGGGACTTAACATCTGTGGTCATCAGTCCCCTAGAACTTAGAACTACTTAAACCTAACTAACCTAAGGACATCACACAACACCCAGCCATCACGAGGCAGAGAAAATCCCTGACCCCGCCCGGAATCGAATCCGGGAACCCGGGCGTGGGAAGCGAGAACGCTACCGCACGACCACGAGATGCGGGCAGTAATGCTTGAGATCTGGTATTCTTGGCATACTCTTGACACTGTGGAGCTCGGAATGTTGAATTCCCTAACGATTACCGAAGCTAAATGCCGCGTGCGTCTCGCTCCAACTACCGTCCCGCGTCCCAAGTCTGTTAATTCCCGTTGTGCTGTCATAATCACGCCGGAAACGTTTTCACGTGAATCACTTGAATACAAATGGCAGCTCCGCCAAGGCACTGCCTTTTTACACTTTGTGTACGTGATACTACCGGCATCTGTATATGTAAATGTCACTGTCCCATGACTTTTGTCAGCTCAATGTGTTTAAACTGACAACGATGAAGGAAGTAAGTCATACAGGCGTAACAGCACATAATGAAGATAGTCACCTTTCTACAATACTCACCCAAATTAACACTTTCAAATATCGACAGAGGAGACGGTGAAGATGTAGTTCATGCACAGCGTTGGTATAATTAAACGTTCACTACCTGAGCCAGTGCAAGCGCAAAACTATTTGACGTATGGCTACTCAACTGTATAGGAATGATTTTCAGACTGTGCCCTGCAGGAACTGTGTTGTTCGTGGTGTTAACGTCATGACAGACGGTTAGGCCCAGGTATTGGTACGGTGACGTAGGGAAGAAACACAAGCATCAGCAAGCATTACAACTGCAGTCAGTCACTATAGGTATGAGAAGGGCTTTACTCGGAAAGGTGTTTTATCAAAAAAACTGTAAAAGTACTGTTGCTCTTCGCGTTGACGCACTAAAGGAATACTGAGAGATGCTCTTTCTCCATAGCGCTTGAACAACATTATTCGGAAGTTTGAATTACCACGGGAGAATTGGCAGAGCATGTGCTTCGGTAAGTGCCGAAGTGATAAGGAATACCACTCATTCATGATAAGAAGATTGAAGCACTGCATTTATACCAATGCTCAGCATTTGGAACACCTTTTGTACATGGACGTTCATGCCATCTTTGTGACATTCGTTGACCTTCAAAGGCTTTACTGTTATACGTCATTGGATTCGTCTCGATAGCCGCTATCAGAAAATAAGTACCAAACTATAGCATCCCTTTTAAAACAACGAAGATGACCTTCAAAGCGACACCACCTAGCAACAAAAAACCAACGTCATATTATGGCCCCCGTTGTCCCATGTAACTTTTTCCCACTAGCTTTTCAGCTCCTATAATACTTTCGGAGCTATTGTTGGAGGCAATAGTTTGTTATGCTGTTGGACCCAACGAAATTTATATGTGGTATTTTATTTAATGTATTCTGAGCTACATCTATTGTGGTACTAACATGTCTTTTTATTTGTTTGAAGTTACATTACATGAGTCTTGAGAGAGTGAGACAGACAGCTTGCTATGAACTATAATTAGCTTTCATCTGTGCTTTTTCCGATTTGATTGAGGTAAGACCTTGAGTAGAACGTTTTACCTTCATCAAGCATGATAGTTCTTGAACATCCCTTTAGAGATACGAGTATCTGAAGGTCCTTTATGTAATTGGGAACAGAATTGGATCCAATATCGGCCTATGTGAGATTCTACATTTTATGTGCCCTCACTCTGATTGTTGTTTTATATCAGTGGTGCTATTAATCAATGTCATCCTCTGTGTTCTGTTATGGTCTGATCCCAGTCATATAAGAATAGTGTAACATTTTACTCTTCTGAACAGAAGTTTATGATTCGCGGAATCACTGGCCCTGTAGAGGGCCCAGGATATGTAAAAGGCGTTTCTGAGATCATAGATGACATTCTCCATAGAGAATTCTTCGCGAAAGACAGATTTGGTGGAATTAAACAAATGATACTGCTGTAAATGAGGCAGTATTCTGTTGCATTCGGTTTTCTCTCTCTTTTTGACATGACCCTGTAATTGATGGTGATTTGCTTGTCTCCATTTTCACAGGTGTGTGCCTCTATTACATATTTAAATCTGTTGGAAAATATTCTTTAAGTCATTGACCAATTATGTAAATGGTAGGAGGAGATTTTAACACAGTGTTAGAAACATTATCGTAGCAATTATAATTTCCGGTTTGAAGAGACATAATAACGTTTGTAACGTACTTATGAGTTGTAGTTCGGACACTGATATCTGACGTCACTGTAAAGTGTCTGCTGCAGTAAATTTGATGCATCTTATTTAATTGTTTATCGTAAACTGCAATATTTGCCGCTACTGTCACGATGCAATCACTGAAAGAGGTGTCCAGTGTCTTCAATGTGTTACCATTGCTACCGCATTTATTTTCTGAGAACTCAGTTTCATTTCAGTTTTTTTTATTTGTAAACTTTTTCTGTCTAGTGAGGGTACAAGTTGTGTGCGCTTTTTGCATTTAACTTTCGTTTGTGTGTTTCTTGTGTTTGCTTTTTAGAAGAGTTTGTGCTACTTGTTCAATTGTAAATATGGGATTTTAACTCTTGATTACTGCTTGTCTTCTGAGTGAGCTAGAGGTTCTTTTTACCTATATACAAGATATTTTAATTTCATGTGTTATGCTCTCCTTCTCCCAGTTTCTTCTTCCTATTACCCTAGTTCGGTTTAGACAAAAACAAGACTGAAAACGCTGAGGAAACATACTAATGAGGGAGCTGAAATTTTCATCAATACTGGTTTATAACTTTATCTTTTGGATTTGCCACTCTTGTATTTTTTCCTTGTTTGCAGTTAAAATTATTGAATGTAGGTTTAAAAATCAAGGGATTTGTTAACTCGCCAATAAAATTCACATTTACAGCATTTGGTTTGCGGATGACAAGCTATCAGTGTAGGACACCATAACATGGTCCTGTAAAATCTTATAATATAAAGCAAGATAAGAACAAAAATGGACAAAAGCTGTCTTTACGCCTCATTTTGTTAGGTCTGTTACAACCTAATATATGTTCTCTTTTCACAGTTTTTCAATAAACAAAACCCACTGATGATGGCGCAGAGGTGCCGCAACATATTTGAGTAGAAGAGAAAACAGTGTTTTGCATAATATACAATAATGATTAGTAACTCTCTCCCTAGTGTTTTTACCTTAAGCTTTCTCTAAATAATGCTTCTGTTATACAGTACTTTTTAAGGCAGGAACGTGTAAACTCAGCATATTTTATGGGCGACAAATGAAGATTGTAAAACTGATCATTAACTATTTTTCTTTTCTGTTCCTAAGTACCAGAAAATATTTTTGATAGAGCTCAAGTTGTTAAGTTTCACTGCGAATTTTATTGCCGAAAGTTTTTCAGAGCTTGACATCGACCACCCTAGATGTCCTCGATCAACGCTGTCAAACATAAACATATTTAAGTTATGACAATTACTGATTTTTCAGTTAACTTTTTAAAATTTAGTAGAAGTCCAACTGCTTGATGAGACTAAGTATTTCGTGCGTGTGGTCTTCAAATTTACAGTAACACTACGCGGTGTGTTTTAGTGTCTGTATTACGGCGCAGCATTCGAAGATCTGCTTAACATAATATTCACTAACTTCTAGGGTCTAAGATCTGACGTCGAATTTGGACACTTAGCCACTCTTTTTATTTCCGAAATTTCTACTGTTGTATAGTATGAGCCTCTAAGAATCTCAAAGTATCTGTTAAAGTTCAGTTATTTTCAAGTGTCGTTCACATAAACATAAAAATTTGCTGAACGTGCTCCATAGTAACACGCATCTCCTACGGGTAGCTATCAATATTCTGAGGCATGTTGAAGCAACTGCAAAAGATAATGGGTTTAATAGCCATGGACAAAGGATAAACAAGCAAAGGTGTCTGGGTTCCGGGAGCATACTCGACTCCTTCAGATGACTGCCAGACAATGTTGAAGTAAACAGCCTCGTTCACGATGTGTCGACGAAGCTCAGATTGTTCCTAGAAGCTACCTGTGTACTTACGTTATGAAGGTGAGTGGAATGTCTGGGGCAGATAATTTGGTGGTTCTGTGACTATCTAGCTTGGAGCTTCCTAGGCTTACACCGTAAACTAAAAACTGCAGGACCTGCCTAAGCGACTCTGGGGTTCACCACACATCAGTGGCGGCTACATATGTGGCTGACTGTACGCTTTTCTTTTATTCAGATTAGTGACTCAACACAAAGGTAGTTACAGATGGTACTACAAGACATCATATGAACAGCCCCAACAGACAAAAATATCAAACTGTTGGGCTATTAACATAGTTGCAAAGTTTGAAACACTCCAGTAAAGCAGCCTTATGTAACACTCGGTACTGACAGATGATGGACAATGTTTCAAAAGGACGTTATAAAAAGAACATCAAGAAAAGTAGAACAAGGGTAATGGAATGAAGTCGAATTAAATAAAGTAATGTTGACAGAATTAGGTTAGGAAACCAGACACTAAAGGTAGGAGATGAGTTCTCCTATTTGGTCCTCAAAATAGCTGACTATGGTCGAAGCAGAGAGGATACAAAATGCAGACGGGCAAGAGCAAGAACATCGTTTCTGAAAAAGAGAAATCTGTTAAAATCGAATGAAAATTAAAATATTTGGAAGTCTTTTATGGAGATATTTGTTTGGAGTGTAACCTTGTACAGATGTGGACTGCGAACAATAAACAGTTCAGGCAACAAGAAAATAGAAGCTTTTGAAATTTGGTGCTACTTAGCCGTAAACAAAACTTTTCTAGAATTTTAGGCAATAGTAGTGCAATGGAATATCGCAGTTTTAAAATAATTCTACAAGGGATGGGGTTGGTAAACTACCTCGAAAAGCGTTCCAGCCTCGTGCAACCGGGCCCGCTCTAAATGTCTCACGTCCTCGATTGTAGTAGACGGAATTTCTCTTTGTAATAAAACGTTCCAACTACGTGTTCACTTTGATCTGTTTGTGTTTTCCGGAAAAATTTTGGTTTAATTTAGAACTCCCAGAGCTTCATAGCATATGCCAACGAAAAACATACGTGAACGTAGAATATTTCCTCTGTTGGTGATGTTTACGTTGAGACAGAATTCTGAAAGGTGGCGCAAAATTGCTGAAGATTAATTGGGTAGATGGAACAACGGGGAAGTACCGAATCGTCCATCTATAGCACATATAACACTGGAGGGAAATGAATGGACTTCCGCCGCTCGGGATTAGCTGAGCGGTCTCAGGCGCTGCAGTCGTGGACTGTGCGGCTGGTCCCGGCGGAGATTCGAGTCCTCCCTCGGGGATGGGTGGGTATGTGTTTGTCCTTAGGATAATTTAGGTTAAGTAGTGTTTAAGCTAAGGGACTGATGACCTTAGCAGTTAAGTCCCATAAGATTTCATACGCCAATGGACTTCCAGATACGCATCATGGTTTCTGTATCGAAGAAGGCTGCAGCTACAAAATGTCAACAGTGCCGAGCCTTAAGTCTGTTATTGCATGCATCAAAAATTCCCCTAAAGATAATTCTGGGGAGAATTGAAGATATCGTGAAGGGTATACTGAATGACGATCATTTTGGATTCAGGAGGAAATGAGGAACAAGAGAGGCGATTGTGGCTCTGAGGCTTGCTGAGGCTTCTTATCAAAAAGCAAATACAGAAAAATAAAGCAACTTATATTGCCTTTTTCGACCTAGGAAAGGCATCTGATAATATTATTTGGCAAGAGTTGTTCAGAGTGCTCAAGAAAGCTGGTCTAATCTACGAACACATGCCGGTGATACACAGTTCCTACAAGAACAAAGTAGCTGTGATTAGAAATTTTCATCAAAGACAAAAAGAAAAAAAATCAAAAAAGGAGTGAGACAAGGATTTGGCCTTTCCCCTTTTACATTTAGTGCTTGCATCTAGAAAACTATAGACAAAGCTCGTGAAACTGCGGAGGTGGAGATCGAAATTAAGGGACAGAGACTTGCTGCGTTATTCAGATGGTATTTATGTGATCACGGAGACGAAAGAAGTTCTAGAGAAGGTCCTCAGCACAATGGAAAGGATTTCCTGCAGTCGTTATGGTATAAGAATAAACAGGCGAAAGACTAAAGTAATGGCATGCAGTGCTGAAGAGAAGTATTAACCTTTAAAAATAATGATTTGAAGAGAAGAGCTAAGAGAGAGAGAGAATTTTGCCTGTTTGGGAAGCAGGATCTCAGGGAACGGTAGAAGCCAGGAAGAAATTGTAAGCGGAATACATCGGGCTAAAATTTCATTTAATTTGAGGAATAACTTACCGGCAGGAACATCAAGCCCTGGAGTTTCATGCTACAGAAGGATGATTAATATTAGCTGAAAAGACAGAGTCACTGATGAAGAGATGTTGAGAAGAGTACAATAAACCATATATTTGTGGAGACACATCCAAATAAGAAGAGACAAACTCGTAGGACACATTTTGGGACAGAATAACGTCATTGGATCTATAGTAGAAGGACCTATTGAGGGAAAGAATCGTCGGGGGCGGCCGAGGAAGTCATAAAGGCAGCAGATTATGAATGATATGGGCTGCAATACTTACGTGGAACTGAAGGAGAAGACACACAGAAGAGGGGAATGGCGTGCTGCTGCAAACTAACGTCAGGGTTTGAACTCTAGAGAGGAGAGAGAGACTGAATTGAATTTGGGAGAAATGTAATTTATGCCACATCTTGACTGAAATATGGGACCGGTTGATAGGACACGTCCTGAGTCAACAAGGAATTCAATGGAAGTGTGAGGGTGGCGGGGAGGAGCTAAAAGTGGTAGAGGGTTACCAAGGTTTCACAAAAAGAAGCACATCCAAGTTGATGTAGTTTGAAGTAGATATGGTGAAGAAGTTCGTTGCACAGAATAGAGATCTGCATTAAACCAGTATTTGGACTCAAACCGAGTTATGTAACACAGTGGTTGGCATACAGGATTCGCATGCAACCCCATCTGGCTAACTGGATTTGGCAAATTGCCGTATGACTCCTTTGAGTTACTTATATCTTCCATAATTCATATGAACTATTCTTATATTGAAATGATGTGGAACAAGTTAGTTTACTTTATATGTATACATAATTGGCGTTAACATTAAGTACCTCATTATTTTCTTCTGGCTACCAGTTTTTAAACCGGTCCTCATTAGATCATGGAAGTCAAACATTGTCGGGCTTGGATAGCACTTTGATGGATACGGGTCTGCCGAGTGCTGTTGGCAAGCGGAATGCACTCGGCCCATGTCAGCCCAAATGAGGAGCTACTTGACTGAAAAATAGCGGCACTGGTCATGGAAACTCACAGCGGCCAGCAGAGCGGTGTGCTGACGACATGCCGCACGGGGTAGCCGAGCGGTCCAAGTCGCCTTATCACGGTCCGTGCGGCTACCTCCGTCGGAGGTTCGAGTCCTCCCTCAGGCATGGGTGTGTGTTGTCCTTAGCATAAGTTAGTTTAAGTTAGATTAAGTAGTGTGTAAACTTAGGGACCGATGACCACAGCAGTTTGGTCCCATAAGACCTTACCACAAATTTACAAATTTTTGCTGACGACGTGCCCCTCTGTATTAGCATTCGGTGACGCCTAAGGGCTAAGGATGACACGGCGGCCAGCCGGTACCGTTCGGCCTTCAAGGCGTGTTCAGACAGTATTTGTTATGTACCAATTTTTAAATAGAAATTCGTCAATAGAACAGAAGTAGCTGTCCAGAAGAAATGGTTTTAAATTAAATTTAATACTTACTTTGCTACCTGCCAAACATTTTGTTGTTGGCTAAATGGTCAAAAAAATTTTTTTTGCCTATTGAACTGCTTTCCGATCCACTGACAACAACAATAACAATAGGTAATAAAAGTAATATTTCCCCTGTAGTGTTATAGGTCTGGAGAACACTGTTCTTCTCAAATTGTGAGGGATACTTTACGACGAATTTCGTTAGTGAATATATGCATTGTGATGGCGCAGTTAAAATGCCTAACTCCTTGAAGAGGTACCATCATGACGTCGGTGAGTGTACACGACATAATAATCTTACTGCTCGCTTTTGTGCAATCAATACTTTATTTCTAAATGATGAGTTAGCCCAGACAATTATTCTTTAAGATATTACTCAGTGGATATGTGCAAAATATGTCAGTAGGTTGATACGTTTGTTTCCAAGATTAGCAATTATACGAAGAGCAAAAGTAAGTGAACCTAACTGTTTAAGAAGTTCAGTAACATGCTTCTTCCAGTTCAAGTTTTCTTCAGTATGTACACCCGAACACTTGGAGAATTCTACCCTGTTTACTGACTCCTGCTCATGTGCTACAGCAATTTCTGGGTGACTCTGTTCGTTGCACAGAACTGAATGTAGAATTTTTTAAATTTTGGGAGCCCCATTTTCAGAGAACCACTTACTAATTCCTTGGAAAATATAATTTATCAACTCTTCTGTCGCTTTCTCTCTAATAAGATTTATTATCTAACAGTAGTATCATCTGCAAAAAGTATCAACTTTGCTTGTTGTGTTAAGTGAAAGGTCATCCACACACACATACAAGGGATACCATTGGAACCAAAACTGAACCATATGGGAGTCTTTTGGTGATTTTTTTTCCAATCACAAAAATTTTCTACCTTCCCTACACTGTGTGAATTATTCAGCATAACCTTTTGTATTTTGTTTGTTAGATACGATTCAAACCAGCTCTGCATAAAACCAACAACTTCATACATCCTGAGTTATTTTGAGAGAGTAACATAATCTTCACAATCACACTCCTTGAAATGATCACTAAAAATACCATCTAGCTATATATCATTATTTAAAGCTTCTACTATTTGATCAATGAATGTATAAATAGCGTTCACAGTGGAGCAACCCTCTGGAATCCAAACTGTGATATATGGGACTCATTGAGTACATTATACATTTTCGGATATTGTGAAATAGGGTGTTAGTAAGGAAACTGGATGACAAAATAGCACAGCTGACTTCCTTACCCGTCCTTTCGTAATCCGAGCTTCTGCTCCGTCTTTAATGACGCTGTTGTCAACATAAAGTTAAACTCTAATGTGCCTTTTATCCGATATCAAGACCACAGCGAAGCTTATAGTTAGCAGTAATAACGATCATAATGGCACAAAGAATTTAAAAAAAAACAAAAACATTTACATATTTGGTAAATTAGATATGGAGAATTTTGCTCCACTCCTCAATCGTGACCAACGATCATTTAAATCTGTCAGTGAACACGTAAATATTTTTTAGCTGAAGTTCAAAATAGCAGTTGATGAGGCTCTAGCAAATTGTTTGTATATACGTGAATAATGAGGTTCCATTTGGCATGTAAACAATATCTTCTGACATAAACACAGCGTGTACAACGTAAACATCTGTGGTTTATGATGTTCGTAAATCATATTCCATCTCCATTCTCAGAAAATGACAAAACCAGAAGAAAATATTGTAACACTATCCTCTTACTGAAAAGACAGCTAATGAAATATCTGAAAATATGAACACATAGTGCAACGCAAATGGAGTGTTATCCAGTTTCGAAAATACTCAGGACAATGCAGTGCCTCTCGTAGAATTCCATAAGCTATAAAAATAGTCTACTCAAACTATGAAATACAATATAGAACATATACATATGGAATATCCATATCAAGTAGTTCATTAAGCGCCATAGGTCAGCTACGTTAGCAGTGTGCATCATTACTGAGAGATAATTTACAACTGAAAGGGACCAGTTTATTCGGCGTATGACCTTTCACTGATGAATTATGGAGTCATTATCTTGGGGATACTCATCTGCCAAGGATGTAATGTCATAACGCAGAAATATCTTATCTCAGCTATATTTGGTATTAGTTCTACAACACATTGCAGATAGTTTTTCAAAATTTGCTGTTTTGACAACTGCGCCACAGTATATACATATTCCGTGAGTTCCGATACTGAGACTTTCAGGGAGGTGTTTCTGAAATTCAGTTTTCTTAAAACGTTGTTTTAACGCCTTTTTGAGCATTTTAAAGTGTGAATACGACTTTTGTACTGGTAACAAACAAAACTCGCATGTACACTAATAATCAGTCATTACACGTTTTATTAATTAAGTTAAATATTATTTCTCGGTTTACGATTTGTTACAAAAATGAAATTACAATAAATTTGAACTATAAGATACTGGAAAAGGGAAAAATCATAAATGTTTCAACTTACGGTTCACGAAACTGTCCACAGCTTTGAAAGGATTTCGTTGCACGTTCCTCTTCTCTCTCTTTCTTTACTGTTGGTGTCTATAGTGGAATGCAGTTCAAGATTAAATGATTAAATGTACTTTGATGGGTCAAATCTAGTCAGTGGTAGGCCATTCAACTTCAGAAAAAGTTGTGAAGAAATAGTAGTTGTTAACAGAGAGGCTCTACCGTCAGTAGTGATCAGATTCATTTGTGAAAACCCTCCCTCACATTTACTAAATGACAGCGGAACTACCTTGATAGTAGTTGTCAACGGAAGCAAAGATGTGAGATACTTTGTTTTTATTTTCATGATTTCCACTGGCTGAAGTTCTCATAGATGCAAAAGCACACGCGCAAAAGGCTGCAATAGTATCTCGTTCGTTCAATTGAAAGCGAACTGCATATGTCTCAGTCTCTTTTCCCCCAAAAATTCGGACTTTAATATCTTTGGCCCAAGTGCTTGTGTCAACTATGCATGATAAATTGGCCACAGCCACATCTTCCCCACACAACAATCTCTTTTCACTTGCTCGTGAAAGGTTGTCATAAAAGTCAACAGGGTTAATGAGCGTTTCTCAAGTTTTTTGTACACTTTGATCCCATAAGTATTTTGTTGTTGACAGATGTCACATCCTGCTCATGAAAAGTTCCCGAGTTACCTTTTCGAATCATAGATGTGTTAACCAGCGTCTGAAGTTGTTTAAAAGCCCGTAATAAACCAACATATCAGTGTTGCAGTTCGTTACTAGCTTCTGAAAGTTCCTGATGCGCATGACATATCAACGCCAAATCTAAAACAAAGCATGTCAATATAAATTTCCTTTGTAGGCCTTTGTGCTTGTATGTGTGTGAAGCAACACATGTTGGGTCTTCTTTAGTTGCAATGAACTAGTTTGCAAGAACCCCGTAGTCCTCTCAGACTGCTGAAACTGTATGAAAACTGGACGAAACCCACCTTGTGTTTAACACCCTTCCAATTTTCAACTGTTGAACACGAAGTTCGTCTGCAAACAAAGGCAACTCCAGGCTGTTCTTTAGTGAGGCGTGGTGTAGGACAAAGTTTTTTTCAGTGACTACTTTAAATTGACTGATACTTGTCATTTTCTTTAATACGTCACTTACACAAAGTTAAAGCCTATGATTACAGCAATGACAAGCAATAAGGCAAGGAAACTCGTCTTTAGAAGAACCCCCAACTCCAGATTTTCGTCCAACCGTTACTGCAGCTCCGTCACATGCCACGGAAGTTAATCTCCTCTTTAAAAATATTTCAGCCAATTTGTCGCTTTCAAGACATTGACGCACAGCATGAAAAATGCCAAGAGATGTCACACGTTTGAGTTCAGCAAGATCCTCAATAAATTTACGGGGAACTGCATATTGAATTTTGTAAGCAAAATCTACTCTACAAAATAAGAGTAGATTTTTTTTATATTTATCCATACTGGATGAGAGGTCGTGGTTGTGAATGTCACTGTTAAAAAACTATGATTGACGCGTTTCGGAAGTCAAGCTTCCATCATCAGAATAATAAAAAAATAAAAGAACGCTAAAATGGAACATGCACCAGGCACAATAAAATTGATAATAAATTAAAACATCGTGGCTACTTCCCTTGTTGCAGCCGTATCTTCCAAGGTGCATCTCCACATAATCGTCAAAATATAAAAAACTCCAAAATGGTGTCGCCTATGGTGTTCAACATCTAACCACATGGCTCTCTCCTTTATCGTCGTAAACTTCCCGTGCTTCTTCGTTGATACCACACACCACATAGCCAAACACGACGTCGATACCACAAAAAAAAAAGGTTCAAATGGCTCTGAGCGCTATGGGACTCAACTTCTGTAGTCATTAGTCCCCTAGAACTTATAACTAGTTAAACCTAACTAACCTAAGGACATCACACACACCCATGCCCGAGGCAGGATTCGAACCTGCGGCCGTAGCGGTCTCGCGGTTCGAGACTGCAGCGCCTAGAACCGCACGGCCACTTCGGCCGGCGTCGATACCACATACCACATAGCCAAACACGACGAAGACGCATGGGCGGTTTACGACGATACTGGATAGAGCCATGTGGTTAGATGTTGAACACCATAGGCGACATCATTTTGGAGTTTTTTATATTTTGACGATTATGTGGAGATGCACCTTGGAAGACACGGCTGCGACAAGGGAAGTAGCCACAATGTTTTAATTTATTATCTGTTTTATTGTGCCTGGTGCACGTTCCATTTTAGCGAGTTTTAACAGGTTCTTTTACTTTTTATTATTCTAATGATGGAAGCTTGACTTCCGAAACGCGTCAATCTTAGTGTTTTATATTTTTTAACATTGAAAGTTGATTTTTTGCTTAAAGTAGTTAATTCATCAATGATGATTGGAGGCTTATCGACCGCTTGTACCATTTACTGTACAATAAATTGCTCATTTCTTCACTAATATTGTTCATGATATTCACACAAGCTTTATACGAATGTAAAATCCGGCCCATATTTAACCCATTGAGTTCTTGAACATCGATTTCTGATATAAAGTTACAACGTCACTCTCTTTTGATGTGGCTTTCAAACAAACGTTTTCCAATGTTTCTTGTTCGAGTTAGCTTTTTTTCCCAACGCCCAGAGATCCAACTTTTCGGTAAACCTTACAGCCCAGGTTTTTGTTGTGTACAATAAGCCAACCGTATTTTTTTAGAAAACTCGCTGTTTTGTTCAACAGCCTTACAGTCTGGCCACTGTTTCTTGCTTTCTTTGATGTCCTCGATATAAGAAGATAATGTAACGCTGCATGAAGCACGCAAGGGCGACTCCGTTTGAGCTTTCTCTGTTGGCTGCGGCGGGTATTTTTCAGCTTCTTCGTCCACTTTTTGGTTTTTTAGTTTTTTTTACTAAAATAACTAGTTCTTTTTTACGTTGTACATGGCAAACGGAAACTTTACACACTTTGATATTAAACATTAACCAAGAGAACTGAGCAAGCACAACAGAACGGTGCCATATGGAGCAGACACTTGACACACCGAACTGAGTCGAATCGAATAAACTGAGTGAAGTGACATATAGCAGTATGGCGCACATTGGATGCGCCGGTCGGTCGGGGCTGCATCCAGGTAGACTGACTAGCGCCAAGGAGACGCCACTCCAATGGGCAAAGCATTGAAGACCGGCAGTAAAGCAGAGGATGGGCCCTTACTAGGCAGGAAGTCGATGAGACGACTGTGAGGTTTGTGCGAATTCCCGTGGGACAGGTCACTGGCGCCCAGACTTCCAGACTCTGTCACAAAACATATTTGTGAAGGCACTGGCTTCTAGCGAGTTTATAGCCGTTCTTTGGAAACTTCGAAATGGACGCTACAAGGGACATAACAATCTGTTTATGGAGGGCTGTGGTTCTATCCTGCTAATGCTGTTAGGAAAAGACATGGCGTAAACGTGTGGGAAAGAGGCTGCTAAGCTGAATCTTTTCCTTTCTCCCAATTAACTTTAAAGTCTCTGATTGGTCAAATCTGTGTATGCAGAGCAAGGGGCAGTCTCTCATCTTCGAATGCGGTGCTCCAGCTTGTGATTGATTGTTCCAAACGTCTAAGATGTAAATGTGCTTTGCTGCTGAGGTGGCGAGGAAAGCTGATAGAAAGAGAAGGGGTCACTTTTGTGCTGGCGCTTCGCTAGTAAAGAACTGCGGGTCTCTACCTAAACGGTGAGACCTGTGTCCTTTGCTTGTGTGCCACTTAGAGCCTGTGCCAGTCACCTTCTGTTCGTCTAGCATCGCACACACAACGAGTGATGCGTGGGTGTACTAATTTTTCTTGAGTCGGCCATCTGAACATTTGACATATTCTGTCACACATAGTCGTGGGATTAAGTCAAATTGGTTTGGCACACCAGCAAACGGGTGCAGCTGCACACTGGAATCCACCGCGGTTTCAGAGGCTCATAGGAAAGTACCTGCGTTCCGAATAACCCGAACGCGAGACCGCGTACTTGCATTTTTCAGGTGCGCGCCATTAACAACAGACTGCGGCTGTCCATGACTTCAGTCGCCGAACGCATCGTCGTCTGCCGGCCTGAGCAGAAGGGTAAAGTATTCTTTGCTACGGCGTAGGGCTTCGACATATGTTTCTCAGCACCCTGTTCTTTCGAACCATGTTTTTCCTTTTGGAATAGTAGAGTTTAGATGCTTGACTGTAGCGTAGTTTTTGGGCCGTACCACGGATTCGCGTTTATGGAGTCATATAAAGCGATCAGTGTTCTGGTTAGTGTCGTGTGTCCGTCCCCAGCTGATTATTTTGTCCACCATAGACCTGATATTACTGAATGCGTTTGGCAAATGAAAATGTTTGTGTGGCGTTTCTTTAGCCATCTTTTTTGTCTCGTAATGTTGAGAATGAATAAATCTGTTGTTATTTAGATCACAACTCCTCCCTGTGTTCTGATTAATATTTCCTTTGCCATTTTTATTAAAGTCTTGATTGCAAAAGAAAGTAGCAAGCTTGCACCGCTTTAAACGCAGTAAAGTTCTGTCGTACCACATCTCAGAATCTGCAGTTCTGACGTTTTTTCGTCAGAAGTACTGGTATGGCGTACCGGTATATATTGTCACAAATCAAGGTCATTGTATTTTCAGTAACGTCCTCTCACGTTAGATTATTTCTCTGCTCTTAAAAAATAGCAAAAGCACAAACATACTGCTAGGACTAAAAATAAGCTCAATAAAGACATCTGAGGCTGAACATCATGACAGAAATGTTACAGTTACATTAATGCAAATCTGTTCAGAAAAGCTACTAGAGTGTATTAAGACAGTGCCCTAGTAGTTTAAGAATGAATTGTAGATATTTCCGTTGTGTCAGTCCTTTTTCTCCGTTAAAGATTATCTTCACAGAAGAAATTTTAGGTCATTTAATATTTAATATTATCCTTGTAGTACAGGAACATTTTAGAGCGTTAAGTTATTTCATTGTATTGTGCTTAAATGAAATGTATAACTGTGACTTCCTTTCATATTCTGCCATCCGTAACAGAGGGCCCTTGAAAAATGACTGTTGTAATAAAGTTACACATACGCAGATACGAAAAGTAACACTTTCTGCTGCTGTATGGACAATGTGTGCAATAATGAGAACGCTTAAATCGCTCGAGGACTACCACGGCAAAATCCTTTTTCATAAACTCTCCTTAAGCCCGGGGATATTTTGTCATTACCAAAAGTTGTTACTGCTCAGAAACTTGTTGATAATAATGTGGAACAGAAAATAACAAAAACGAAAGCCCAAATATTAAAAGTTGGCCCCAAATGCTCCATAACACAGCAGAAATGAGGAGTGTTGTCATCTTTCGATTTCCAAGAGGGGTTATCTACGTAAATAGCAATAAGAAGTAGTGCCATTGATAACCAGATGAAATAGCTGATGAAATAGTCTTCTCCATATAAAAAAGGATCGATTTTCAAGCCACAAATCAGCTCTTGTCACGTATAATACCATAAAGGCCATGGAGAGAGGTAACAATGTGAACTCAGTATTAATTTTCTACTCTCAAACAGTTTTCCGTTCGCTATAACCCTGCTCTCTATTAATGCTTCGATGGTTCTCCAGAAACGCATAGCTGACATCTGGAGTCTCCCAGGGAAGAATACTAGCATTGTTACTGTGCACTACATTCATTAATGACATTCGAATTTTACTAGCCCCAGTCCCCGAATTTATGGCATCAGTTATGTTTGGAGGACTCATACACGATAAAAATTTAATAATAATCCGTCAGATCTTAACAATGTATATATTCTGTAAAGATTTACTGCTCTTAATAAAGAGAAATGTGATCTTGTCCACTTCACAAAACATGAGTTGCAGTAGTAACCTTTGACTAATAATGAGCCACAATTGGAGTCAGGCAGGTCATACAAACACCAAGGAATAACCCTGTATAGAGGCATTCGGTAGAACGATCTCTTAGGCTCGAGTGCGATATGGGGGGCCTGAATTTGTTAGATGTTAACTATGAAACTGCTAATGACACTCTTGCACGGCTTACATTCAATTATTATTCAAGTACTTGGAGCCCTTATTAGATCAAACCAACCGGTAACATCTAGTCTGTGCAAGCGAATGTCACACAAGGAAAGGCTACTGCCGCTCAGAGTAGTGTCAGAAACTCTGAATAATCTCAACTGACATACGCTCTAAATAGAATTCCTAATATTTTGTTGAAACCTACTTGTCAAAAATCCAGAAATGGCTTCTCAAATCAGTATCTAGAAATATTCTTGGTCTTCTTATGCATTGCTCTCTCACAACCTGTTAAATAAAATTAACTTAAGAACAGGTAAGTAAGCAACCTGCGAAAGGATTCGGAAGGATACTCATATATCTCATATATGATACTAAAAGTATCCTCCCCCATTAATTTAAAAATGGATCACCCAGTAGGGTTACATGTGAAGATGGAGATGAATCAAGCAGTGCTCATTCCGATTCGTACTGGAATGTTAACTTTTTTTTTAATTAATGATGATGAACAAATCAATCATCAGTACGATATATTTCATTTTAATAACAGCGAGAACTGTGTAATATATTTCTTATGCCTTCAAAAACTTTGGTACTAAATGTGCAGAGCCTCGACTGAATCTTCTACAATGTGTAAAGAACAAGGATAATTGTTAGAGGGTTTTGATGTTGTTTTAAATTCTAGAAGATCTTCCTCTGTTATCCTTGAATGGTTCATGAGAGCCTCACTGGCATCAAAGAAACTTTTTCATATTAAGCAAGCAGTAGTTATAAACCATGCACTGCCACGCAGCTTTTTTGGTCATCCACAAACGTTTGTTTTCGAATGAGAGCTCATATATATATATATATATATATATATATATATATATATATATATATATATATATATATGTGTGTGTGTGTGTGTGTGTGTGTGTGTGTGTGTGTGTCTGTGTGTTTGTGTGTGTGTGTGCGTGTGTGTGAAAGTAGCATACTGGAAGTACCCATGTTGACGACACCTCACGTTTATTCCGGAAAAAATTGTTTACAGTTCGTCACTAACTTAGCAGTCAAACATACTGTAAAACAAAATGTGGTAATTCTTTTTTTTACAAATTCTCTTATTTCCCGCATTTTTAAGCATTATGACACAAGAATTGCGCCGGTAATTTTTAAGCTGTTTAATAGTATTCAGATGCAAGTTCTAACAATATAGGTCAATTTACGAGTCCGACTAAATTGTGCTGATGTGGGCTGCTGGGTAGAGATGTTTCAGAATGGCATCGCTTTTTTAGCTAGGAGCTCCAGAACGGTACTTCAATTTACAAATCCTAACCGAAAAACTGAGAGCGCGAAAAACACTATCGGCATGTATGTACTCTGCTAGAACGGCATCAAGACGCCGACAGACGTAACATTGTTATGCAACGGACGGATCGACGCCAATACTATGTTCCAAATTCTTTATGAAACAGTGTCAAGAGGTTTGGAATTCAAACGACAGATAAGTGCGTTTTTCGTTCATAAATGAATTCACTGCCTGTTCCTTGGTTCGAGTGTAGCCACGTTAACTGGATTTAGAAGTTAACAGATTTTCTACTTGATTCTAAATAAACGAACAGGAAAGAAGGAAATCTTGAGGTAGTTACACGGACTTTCCAGATTACTGCATGTGGTCCGGACACAAGAAGAAAAATGTGCACTGAAAAATATATGGCTGCATGGTAACAGCTATATCCGAAGTTCTCTGTAGCATGGAAATACCAGTACCGAAGCTGATAATTGCGCGAAAATGATTTGCAGCTTCAGGCTGCACAGCTCTGCCAATTAGCTTTCCTAACAAGGCTGGCGAGCCAACCTGTGGCTGAACTTACGAGAAAGTTATGCATCGGAATCTGAAGCACCGTGTTGGATGCATAACAACTGCAGGAAGCACACTGCGGTTGTTATACCACCAGCTGTAATTGACCAGCGTGCGTGATGGTAAGAAATAGGTGATTGTGTCCCTAAGTATAGCTGTGATGTATGATACCAAACGAAACGAGGGCCGAACACTATTACTTTTCTATCAACGCGACAAAATTTACTGTGGGAAATATTTTACAAGAATCGTTTGAATGCTGGTGAATCACAACGCTAAAATTAACATTCTAAAATAAGAGTCACACGAAAGATTTTTTGTTTTTTAAATCAAATTTGTTTGACCGTATTCACTGATTAGAAAAAGAGAACACAATGTTTCGGATATAACCTAAAGATCTTACACAACACGTTATCTCTGAGGACTCTAAAGTTCTATTTATTTTGAAGTGTTACGACTGCATGCTTTTCATCGGCTGCTTAGTTATCAGCCAGGGGCATTGTCCAACGTAAAGGTGTCTGCTTCATTGGCTTGAGGAAGTCCACACACTATTCAATGGCTAAGACTGACTTTATAATTGGCGGGGGGACGTTGTACAGCCAGCAGCAGCACTAAATTTATACAATACACGCCACGGTCTCATGACATTCGACCGTAATGGACATAACAAAGGTATACCAAATACATTAGAACAAATATGGTTAAAAACAAAGTTAACACTCGGATCGGTGGCTGCTGGGGGCGATCTTAAAGGCATTTCTCATACACAGTGGCTCCCATCAGACACCACGGAGAGTGTTAACTTTGTTTACACGTATCATACACAAGAAGGAGACACCATAAGAACTGACGAAACTAAGATTCAAATAAAACACGGTCCCCTGCTTGATCGGGTAATGAGTAAATCACAGCAGACCTTAACTTAGACATGGTAACGGCAGCGTAACAAAAATCCACTATAGCATAATCAAAAGATTGTTCAGGACTTTGTGGTTACTGAGCCGACCACTGTGGCCGAGCGGTTCTAGGCGCTACAGTCTGGACCCGCGTGACCGCTACGGTCGCAGGTTCGAATCCTGCCTCGGGCATGGATGAGTGTGATGTCCTTAGGTTAGTTAGGTTTAAGTAGTTCTAAGTTCTAGGGGACCGATGACCTCAGAAGTTAAGTCCCATAGTGCTCAGACCCATTTGAACCATTTTTATAATTACTGAAACACTATTAAATTACGCTGAAATGCTCAGTCAAGATGCTTTTAACACTTGTGACATAGGAAAAACTGCTAATAGATATGGCAGCACGCATATTTTAATTTACAATGCAATTTTGGATTATGGTCTCATAATAATACCTGACCCCCTCCAATCATTAAACTAACCCTTTTCCCGGGTATAATGTTACGCTTCACTCACCATACAAGTGCCAACAACTGCGATTTAAGCTCTCCACGACGGAATATGCTCTGCTTGTTGCACTTACTTTGGGTATTGCTACCTCCTTTAAACAAAATTTTCTAAAGGCTTATCAGTTTTACGTTGTAATATCTCTAAGAGATCAATAACAGATAATCTTTCCAATTGTATGAATATTGTGTTTTTCTGTGTTAATGTGTGCAATAATACTCTAGTCAACATATAACTGAGCCTCAGTACTTTCATTTTCTTTTTGACGGTATTGCTTTTTTTCATGGAATATAACTAAGACGAGTTCATTTCATCTAAGAATTTTCTTTTAAATGTCTCTTGGACGTTCATGCGTTTGAGCTTCAGAAATCTGACACACACTATCAACAATTGTAGGATTCTATCTCAACAAATGGAAGCCGTCGTTTTTAATTCAGTCCGTCTCCCCTTTATTTGAACGTTAGTGTGAATCAGTTGGAAGGCTGGCTCGTTTCTGCTCATCATCTGCCGCTAATCAGGTATTTAACTTATTAACTCTTGAATATGTAGCACGCATTATATGGCGACAGGTGCCAACGATACGCAGGTAGTGGCGATGTTTGCTCCAACACACGCCATGATGCGCGCGGGACTTCTCCTCCAAGGCATAGGGCAGCGAACATAAAACACGACGTTAGCCATCTACGCGGCTGACACAGCCATTCTTGCTCAAGACTGGAAACCGTGAAACATAAATTCACGATTACAGAGAGCACTCATAACTGCCGAGACTTGGTTCGAACGACGGCTTATTAAAGTAAACGTCGGCAAGTGCGAAGCAGTTCTGTTCGCGCAGACCGAAGCTATTGGGCAGACATCAGCACTATAAACAGGTAGCTCTATTTGCACGCCTAAAACGTATCCGACAGAAAGTTAGGTACATCGGTGTTTGGCTGGACAGGAAACTTACATGGTGGGGAGGGGGGAGGGGGGGGGGGAGGCACCTCACAGAATACGTTGCCAAAAGAGCGCATATGAGGCTCAAATAACTCTACCTTATGCTCAACAGGGAAAGTAAAGTAAATACGAGGGTATTGAGGTCCCTATACATGACACTGATCTGACCTCTGACGATGTACACAGCTCCCGTCTGCTGATATGTAGCTCATATGCCCCTGCGCCGCCAGAAGGTCATACAGGACGAAGTGCTATGTATCATTAGCAACGCTCCACGCTACAATTGCACCACAGATCTTCACAATGATTACGGCCTTGAAACCCTCAATGAGGCATTCAAAAAACTGGCCACACAGTTGCACAGAACTCGAGACACTCGAACAACTCTTTCATCCCTATTCTGGAGAGCTATGATCAAAACAACAGATGGAAGCAAAGCAACCAAAGACACTGTTAGGGCCTCATCAACTACGGCGAGCTAACACACACAAGCGACAACGTCGGCGACCCCAGCACATCAGCAGTATTGACTAGACTGCCGGCTGCTATCATAGCCGACCAACAGGCAACAGAAAGGAAGCCGATAAACCAGTACACCAGCGCACAAACAAAACGCCTTCTACGGTATATGACCTATCTGACATTAACCGACGACGAACTAAAGTGTTACTGGTATGGTGTTGCTGGCCGAGAAGACGACGCCGGTACCCAGCTGCAGCTGCCGAATGACAGCGCATTTCAACGTCAAAGGTACCCGCCTGCATGATACCCACTACCAACTTACCTAAGCCTTGCGTAATCTATCGCAGATAACAAGGAATCCACTACTGCTCTTACTATCTGATCAGACTATCGAGATGTCTTTGGCTCCTGACAACACATTTTTTGCTCTGACCTTCAAACCGCTACGCTTCGTTCGATTTTCGACCCACTCAGCCTCCAGATGAGAGCGTATTAATGGTTAAACATAGCGAGACGTACCCAAACATAGCAGTACCCTCATCCTGCGAAGAACTTAGTGAAAACTAACACTTGTGCAGAGGTGGCAGTGAACCGTTTTGTGTCGAACATCATGCGGTGTGGGCGTGGAGGGCCTCCACCGTATACATTTGCTTGCAGCCACCTTACGACTCACAGTCTCGCTTTGCAATAATGCCATATGAACATCAGCAGCAGCCTTTACAATCGATGAGTAATATCAGTTATTTACAATTAATCGTTCCCTGGCGGTAGTTATTTAAATGAGGTCAGTAGAATTTATTATGAACTTTTTTCTAATTTAAACGCGGAAGTTTACCACCACAAGAAACAGTGAATGCCTATAGTCTCAAGACTGCCACATTTTTTTCTTTTCTTCAGCTGCTGTGTCAGCTAATATTTACGAAAATGCTTAACCATCAGCAGTCTTGATTCCTATTTTGCGGAAACTTGACAGATTAGCAAAATATTATTAAAAAAAACTATAACAGCAGTACGGGGAACATCGCCAAATGTGGTACGAATGGACGTCGCCAAAATATACCAGCGGTTCAATTACACATGTAAGGTCTTGCATACCGAAAAAATCTTCATGCGGCGTTCAAATGGTGTCAAATGGCCCTGAGCACTATGGGTCATCAGTCCCCTAAAACGTAGAACTACTTAAACCTAACTAACCTAAGGACATCACACACATCCATGCCCGAGGCAAGATTCGAACCTGCGACCGTAGTGGTCGCTCGGCTCTAGACTGTAGCGCCTAGAACCGCTCGGCCACACCGGCCGACTCATGCGGCGTGCTTGGGAAGTAAAACTTTTTCCCTCTGTCAGTTATTCTAAGATACGAAATCTCGACTTACGTTGTTTCAAAAAGCTTCCCCCTCCCCAATTCTGCTAGAATGACAAAAAAGCTATACAGAAGTTGGATTGGGTCATTCCGTACCAACCTTATTTATCGGAATTTTGCGCTCTCAAATTTTCACCTTTCTCGCTCTACGGTATATCGAACAGCGTTCAAGAAACTCCCTTCTGCACGAAAATCTTCTCGTTACGTGACTCTTCGCCTCAAAATCACGTGATTTTTATTGTCTCAGAATCTAAAAGTTACCCTAGTGCTGGCAGACTGTTGTACATTTTGAAGCAGAATGTATTACTAATGTCTAAAGTTACTGTTATGAGCAGAACCTACATTTCGCTTGAAGCGAGGTTAAAATTTGTTACTTTTGCCAAATAACAGCGGAGTTAACAGGTAGACAATGTCACCTCACTAAATGTTGTGCAGATGCAGTTGCTAGATAATTCTGAAACAGTGGTTCATTAATTTTATTAAATAAGGAACTGAGGAAAAGGAAGGTCAACAGACTGTGAAAAAGCACAATCTTGGTACAAAAATAAAAGTGTAATGTCTTCACTTATGTTATGTGTATCTGTTGTATTCGTTAAACTTGTGAGAATGCCCGCGAAAGGCAAAGGTCCCGAGTTCGTGTCACGGTCCGGCACACAGTTTTAATCTGCGAGGAAGTTTCGTATCAGCACACTCTCCGCTGCAGAGTGAAAAATCTCATTCTGAAAACGCTACGAACTTATGCACCAACTTAACAGATCGTCTTCAAAAACTGCAAAATTTTTCTTACATTACTAAATTTCCCAGTTGATTGTAACTAACAAAATATTTTAAAAATAAACAAGTGTCCACTTGTACAAAGTGGTTGTATTACACACGCGCCTATATAAGAAAGATATCTCCTTGCAGATGGTCCACCACTCTAAAACAGTGATACTCAATGTGTGCTCTGCAGAGAACGTCAAATCTTGTCACACACTGAGAAAAATAAAGGCTATAAATATCACACCAACGTTGGCTTTACAAGGATTATTTTTTTTTCTCAGTACCAATGTTGGCTTTACAAGGATTATTTTTTCCTCTCAGTACATAACAGTGAAAAATGAGGCGACAAGCAGCATCTAAATCTACAATTATGCTACGATCAATAATGTACGAAGTATGACTGACGAATGAGTCAGGTCAGATAACGCATGTAGGATATATTATAAAATCCTGTAGACACAAACTGTATAAAACCAATGAAGTAAAATTTAAAATCCTGTGTATTGTGCGTTCTTCCGCCATATTACTAACAGGTCGATGTTCTGTAAGCAGCCCACGGTAGCTAGCAATACACTCATTATTGTCAGCCTCCATGGGCTTCTTACATAACATAGGTCTGTTAGGAATACGGCAGAAGTACGTACATTACACGGGATTTTAAGTTATACTTCATTTGTTTTATATAGTTATTGTCTGCCGTATCTCTTAATGTATCGTACGTGGTGTTACCAGCCCTGGCTCAAAAAATGGTTCAAATGGCTCTGAGCACTATGGGACTTAACATCTGAGGTCATCAGTCCCCTAGAACTTAGAACTACTTAAACCTAACTAACCTAAGGACGTCACACATATCCATGACCGAGGCAGGATTCGAACCTACGACCGTAGCGGTCGCGCGGTTCCGGACTGAAGTGCCTAGAACCGCTCTGCCACACATGCCTGTGCAGTGGCTGATTCAGCAGTCATACTTCGTACATTTTTACAAGCATTTTTTGGTTTTACTCTATTTTATTATGACAATCCACCATTGTCGTTTGACTTTTAACGTGGTTAACTTCCGGAAAGATGGGACTTCGTAATTGCCCATATACATTATGGAAACATAAACGTTAACTACCTGAAGATGCGTCAATGCTGACGTGAAACCGGTAGTTGCGATTTAACCAACTTCATACAGCTACGCGGCTTTTGGAAACACCTCATCATTCTTGACTTTAATTGTTGTAATTTGTATGATGGTTTTAATTCTTATTGAGTGTTGTTATTGTTACTTGTAACAAAATAACTGTATCAAAAATATTAGATTTTTTTTTATTTTTGCAATTATGAAATTAAATATTTGAAGAATTGGTTCAACGTCACCATGATATCCGTGCATTTTTTATACTTATTCTCCTCAAGAGCAAATACAAAACTGAAAATAAATTCTTGGATTCAGAATTCTTTTCTACCGAACTTGCAGATGCCATTAAATGTGTCAAATGAAACCTATAGATCTCTTTTAGAAATGAAATCAGATTCCATAGTGGAATCATTGTTCAGAACAATGTTACTTGATTATTGGAACAGGATTCATGATAAATATCCACAACTTGCCACTCAAGCTCTGATAGTTCTTCTTCCTTTCCCAACAACACGCTCATGTGAAACAGGATTCTCATTATACGCAGTCAAAAAGAGAAAACAGCGCAAAAGGCTGAATGCTGAATCTGACATGCGTCTTCGACTCTCTTCTATCAAGTCTGACTTTAAAAAGTTGATCAAAAATAAAGAACAGTTTTGTACCTCCCGTTAAATGGAGACAATTTTATCAGTGTACAGTGGAAGCAATACAGTGATATTTTGTGTATTGTATGTTGTTTTGAACGTTGTTCTAGAAGTCAGTAGTGTATTATTGTACGATTTTTATTAAAATAAAATCAAGTTTCCCTTATTTCAGGACTCCACAAAACATTTAGTATTTTAAAAGGGTACAGTCGCTAAAAACGTTTGAAAACCGCTGCTCTAGAAGGCCAACACCATGTTCTCAATGGGGCGAAATCGTCAGATGTAGAAGTGACTTCGGGCGTCTACCAAAATGAAAATATTGTAGGGCTGCTGTTTACCACTGTATGCAAACAGGGGGATTCCGTGATGTTGCTACAAACTTTCAGAGATGATGGAGGAGGGTAATTGTGTCAGTTTGATGCAAGTTGCCCTGGTCCAGGAACGACCGTAGAAAGTCATAAGCGAAATCTTTCTGGTGTCTCTGACAATGGACATTTTCTGCTGCAAGTTATTGGCTTTCTTTATTCTGGGAGGAGACAGTTTGGACGAAACGAAGAAAAATGGCCATTAAACATTGGCTGTAAAGTGCATACCTTAAGATCTCATACTTCATAACCGCACTGAGATATCGGAACGAGACTCTGGCAAATCATAGCATGCAAAGAGAAGGATATTTTGACATGTGGTTATTATGCGAAACTTTATTATCTACCGTGTTATTCCACTAACTACAGTCTTTATAAGAGCCATCAATAGCTGGTGAAACGAGAAATGCTATGCTTTTTGAAACAACATAAGTGAAGACATTACACTTTTATTTTTGTACCAAGATTGTGCTTTTTCACAGTCTGTTGACCTTACTTTTCCTCAGTTCCTAATTTAATAAAATTAATGAACCACTGTTTCAGAACTATCTAGCAACTGCATCTGCACAACATGTTAGTGAGGTGACATTGTCTAAACTCCGCTGTTATTTGGCAAAAGTAACAAATTTTAACCTCGCTTCAAGCGAAATGTAGGTTCTGCTCATAATTTGTCACTCACGACTTTTCTCTGTAAGTTACAAACGGTTAAAAGCCAGGCGAAAATAAATCGACTTCCTGTTGCATTTTCAGGGAAATTCTATTAGAACCTGTCAGGAGGTTGACACGTCTCTTTCCAATATTAGCAGTTATACGAAGAGCAAAAGTAGCTGAACTTCACTGTTTGAGAAGGTTTCTCCCAGCTCAAGTTTTCGTCAATAAGTATACCCACACATTTGGAGCATTCTACCCTACTTATTAACTTCTGCACAATTGCTACATTACTTGCTGGTATGGCTGTTTGTTGCCTAGAACTAAATCCAATGTGTGTTTTCAAAATTTAGGGAAAGTTTATTTTCAGAGAACCACTTAATAATTGGAAAATATCATTTATAAACTGTTTTGTTGCATATCTCCAATGGAATACATTATAACACTAATATCGTCTCCAAAAAGTACCAATTTTGTTTCTTTAGTGTTAAGCGGAAGATCACTATCATATATAAGGAACAGGAGTGGATCCAGAGGGCCAGAACTGAATCCTATGGGACTCCCTTTGTAATTTTTTCCCCAGTCCCTTAAGATTTCGGTCTGTCAGCCCCAACGTTCAAACAGTTACATTCAACATTGCGATTTAATAAACGTGTTCTATTTTACATCTCTGGTGATGACTTGTTCCAGTGAGTTCAAAACAAGTTTTCCCGCCGCAATTAAGCCCTGATCCAACCGATAATTCATTGCTCCCCGTACGTTCTGAAACGAAAGTACAGTCACGCGAGTGCATTACAAATGAGACCTTTGAGTTCTGGAACTATATTCGACGAAGGAAACACACACACAAGACCTATCAGACAACCGCATACAAAGAAATTTGTGTCAGGTCCCGAGCAAAAGAAAACCTCCTACCGTTAACACTTCCTTCGATGAAATAGGGGCCTATAAATCTGTCCTACAGAATCCCACACCCTACATTCACCAACCACGGTTTTTGGTGTGCAGCTTGCCGCAGTCAACATGAATTTTCAGTTGCCCAATAATATATGTTATGCAAAGTAACATTTCCATGGTTCGTGAATGTAGCCTCGTCAGTAAATAAAATCAAATTAATAAATGTGTCATCCCTTTGAATCTGATGTTGAGCCCATCGGCAGAATTCAGTGCGACCCATACAATCCTTACCAGTTAATTCTTGGTGGAGATTGATATTGTAAGGATGATATTTATGGCGATGCAGAACACGAACAACACTACTCTGGCTCATGCCAGATTCCCTTGCGATTTGACGCGAACTAACACAAGGATCTCGAACAAAAATGGCAAGAGTACCAATTTCCGTTTCCTCGTTAGTAACTTTCCTTTGTGCATATGTTTCCGACGCGTTATAAATCCAGTTGTTCTCGATTTATCATACAAATATTTAAATGAACGAAGTGTGACTTGAGTACGTCGAGGATACCTTTCAGCATATAAGTCTCTAGTTCTCACTGAGTTTCGTTGGTATTTTCCGTAAATGAGAAGCATATCGATTTGTTCTTCGAAGGAATACATGTTTTGCATTCGCTTCTTTCGAGGATACTAATCTTGACGTTCCTATTACTGTTGTATTGTGAAACCGTCGAATAGTGTTTACATGTCTGTGGCAAGTTAGATGGATACTTCGTATTCGGCGAATATTTAGTGTTTGTACGATATACGAGAGAGAATTGTCAGAGCATGTGCTTCGATAAGTGCTGAAGTGATAAGGAATACCACTCAATACATGATAAGAAGATTGCAGCACTGCATTGATACCAGTGGTCATCACTTCGAACACCTGTTATAAATGGACGTTCATGCCACCTTTATGACCTTTGTTGACCTTCAAAGATCTTACTGTTACACATCATTGGATTCCTCTCTATAGGCGTTGTCAGAAAATAAGTACCAAACTGTAGCATCCCATAAAAAAAACTGACCATATCTCTGACGCGACCCCATCTGGCAACAGAGAACCAACTTCATAATCAGGCCCCCGTTGTCCCATGCAAATTTTGTCCCACAAACTTTTCAGCTACTACCATACTTTCGGAGTTATTCTGGGTGGCAAAAGTTAGTGACTCACCCTGTACAATAGTGAAACGTTGTTAGCAAACAGGAAAGTTGTATTTATGGCTTATTGGCTTATTATTAGAGCGCTACTACAGAAAGTGAAAATGCAATAGCAATAAACAATGCTCAAAGTCAGAAAGAGGGGCAAGAGGAGACGAACAGGAAGTGGGTGGAAATGCAGGTAGAAAGTGGAAAGGAGACGACGGACAGAGAGAGGGCGCAGGAGAAGATGGAGAGATAGGGAGAGGAGAACACGGATACAGAAACAGGGGAGGATGTGATAAACAGAAAGAGGGGGATAGAGAGGGCAGGAGGAGATGGAGAGAGGTAGAGGAGGAGAAGATGGACAGAAAGAGGGGGGAGGAGGAGAAGATTTACAGAGACAGGGGAAAGAAAGTGACTGGACGTATATCTAATTCGCATACGTTTCAAAAACTCCTTCTTTTTCTTTCTTTTCCATTTAATCAGGTTGAGCCACAGCAACGCCTAGTGAAAACAGCTAGCTCTACAGTATTTATTATTTAACTAACTGCCTAAAACTTTTTAGTTAAATGATAAATATCGTGTCCCGTGTTTTTCATTCATAATTTATAAAATATTCTACCAGAACCAATGAAGCAGCGAATTAACGCATAGCTGAAATTTTATTATCTCTTTTGTGTCATAGCTCAGTCTATATACACTTTCACGCAGGAGCATACAAAATAACAGAAACCGACAGTATTGAAAAAGTATGTACGCAAACGGAATACATCTGCAATGAAGTAGATCCGTTTCAGGAAATCTGCAGTCTTGTTAACAGAGTCCCATACACTGTTCATCTTATGCCATCCGCCACAGAATGGTACTTATATATATATATATATATATATATATATATATATATATATATATATATATATATATATATATATATATTTCTTTTTAATTCGTCGGAGGGGCGCACAGCTTTGGCTCGTAAACAGTTATCCACTAACATAACTCAGTACTCAATTTCACTGTCTTAAAGAAAACTATGTTCATAAAAATAAATAAGGGACCCAAAATTTATGTGTGGTCTCAGTTTGTCCCATAAAAAATAAGTTTATTCCTTATTTCCTTCTGAATAAACTTTTTAACAAATTCTGCAATTGTTGAACATCGGTAAACTGTGGTGTTCTGCCACGTATCGGAAAGCTGCGATGTTCCAACCATTAAAATCTATAATGTTTTTTCGTCACGTAGCGGTGGGTAAGGCTTAGCATCGGGACTTCTTTCATTACTTTTGTGATTCTTTAGCCACCAGCAACACCACAAACGGTAGTAAATGTGTCTTTTTCCTTTTTTTAATAATAATATAATTTGAATATTTGTATCGGTTGATATTTATTTGACTGCAGGCTTTTCGACTCTGATAAGATGAGGACTGCTAGCTTGGACACAGAACGAAGAAGTCAATTTTATTCTTAGAAGGGCTATGAACTGTGTTTTTCTGAGAACCCAAATGGATTCTCTCTCAGTGTAAGGAAAATTGATTAGTTTATTTCCGTGTATATCAGTGCAATCAGCTTCGGATAAGTATCTTTAAAGACATCGATGGGCATCGGCGGCACCACATAAATCAATACAATCTATCCCCTATTTCGCGATAGTACAAACCAATTAATATCTTTTGTCAGTTCAGTCGGATAAGATCCCACACCGCAGAGCAATACTCCAGAAAATGACGGTCTAACGTTTTGAGGCAACCTCTTTAGTAGATTTGTTATAGCTTCTAAATGTTCTGCCAGTGATGCCTCCTATTTTTTTAGTTATCTGTAATTTAATTCCTTCCTATTGAGCTGAACAGACAACCTTTAAATCTTTTGTGATTTATCGTGTAATCGAAATTTAACGTAATTTTTTAGTACTCAAATGGAGGACCTTAGTTTTTATAAGCACTGGTCATTTGCTACTTTTAGCACCATGATCTTGTCTATGTCATTCTGCAATTTATTATGACCTTCTAGTGACTTTAGTAGATGGGAAACGACAGCGTCTTCTTCAGTCTTAGAGGACTGTTCAGTGCCGCGCGAAGTGACAGCGCGGTTAGAAGCGCCGTGTCACGTATTGCGCGACCCCTCCCGCCGGAGGTTCGAGTCCTCCCTCTGGCATGGGTGTGTGTGTTGTTCTTAGCGTAAGTAAATTTGAGCAATGTGTAAGTCTAGGGACCAATGACTTCAGCAGTTTGGTCCCTTAGGAGTTCACATACATTTGAACATTTGAAATCGCTTGTGACGAACGATAATAGAAATCTAGATGTATGTAATGAACTTGACATCCCTAGTCGACAGTACTCATTAGTTAGTGTGGAGGCGTTTGAAAAAAAAAATGGCTCTGAGCACTATGGGACTCAACTGCTGTGGTCATCAGTCCCCTAGAACTTAGAACTACTTAAACCTAACTAACCTAAGGACGTCACAACCATCCATGCCCGAGGCAGGATTCGAACCTGCGGCCGTAGCAGTCGCACGGTTCCGGACTGCGCGCCTAGAACCACGAGACCACCGCGGCCGGCGAGGCGTTTGAAGTTTGAACTCAGTTCAATAGATTTGTCCCGCTGAATTTTACATTGACGAACTGGAGCATGCGATCTATTTTGGAAGGACATTTTTATTCACAACTTTCTCGATCGTATTTGGCAGAGTGTGCTTTGATCTGTCAGGAGGATTCAAATTCTTACACACTCCGCTGCAGAATGAGAAATTCATTATGAAAAAAAAAAACGGTGCTTTGGCTAAGTCATGTCTCTGCAGTATAGTTTCTTCCAGGAATGCTAGTCTCGCAAGATAGCCAAGAGAACTTCTATAATGTTTGTAAGGTAGGAGAGGAAGTACTGAGCAAGTACAGCTGTGAGGGCTCATTGTGAGTAGTGTTTGGGTATCTCAGTCGGTAGGATACTTGCTCACGAAAGCGAAAAGTACCAGGTTCAAGTCCTGGGTCGGCACACAGTTTTAATCTGCCAGGAATTTTCTTTCCAATGTCCTCTTCAAAATTGGTTGCTGCCAATGAACTTAAATGAGACCTGAAGTTGTCTCCTTAGTTTTGGCGCGCTCACCTCCCAGTCACTTCTTCAGGTGAGCGAAAAGATGAAAGTCACTCGGCGATAGGCGGGAACCTCATGACCGGTGATCGAAAATGTCAGACGGAAACTCTTCAAGGCACCACTGAACTGCACCAGTACTGTGAAGAATGGCGTTGTCGAGCATCAGAACAATTCTAGAAATCTTCCTCTTCAGTTATGAATGATTCTCCTCAAACGTCGTAAAGTTTCACAATCAACAGTTGCCTTAATCGTGGTCCGTGCCGACTTCCGGCATTGCTCTGATCCACGATAACTCAAGCCGTCACAGTCCTGGTACAACCGAACGGCTCCTCGAGAAATTTCAGTCGAGCCGTGTCACGGCAGACACGAGCTAGTGTGGAGTGATTTCCATATTTTCCCTGAACTTAAGACGCGGCTGCAAAGGCAGTACCTCCAAACTAACGAGGAACTTCGAGGCCACCTCAAGACTCATTTTAGTTCATTGGCGGCTACATTTTATGATGACGATACTGGAAACATTGTCCACAGATATGACAAATGCGTCGGTCATTATGGTGATTAAGTCGAAAAGTAACCATAATTATACGTAATTTTACAAATAAAATATTCCTTATAAATTATTGCCTTTTGTTTCTGGTCTATAGGAAGTTTAGAAAAGCTGTTCTCGTAATATTTCCTCATTAATAAATGTCTGGCTTTACCACTACAGTTGCAGCAGTTTCTAAGCCGTCCCTCGTATATACAAGCCGAAAAATGACGGTGATAATCCTCACCCCTGTCCGACACTTGGTAATATTTTTTCCTGCTATAGTCCGTCTTGTCCAGTGCCACCTTTCAGAACTGTACTCTGTAATTTGTTAAACTTTTCACTTTAGTCTGCCACTTTACGCCCGTAATGGCCACAAATACGCCACGCTTTAGGCAGATACGGCCGCGGTGCTGGTTACAACGAGTTAAAGCGCCGGCCATTAAACATCTGTTTTACATAACTCGGAGCACCACCGAAGTGTGTTCGGAGATGGCCAGATTACGAGTCCACCCCCGACAGCTATTCTCGGCGGCCCACCCATCCGAGCACGGAAACCCCGGCGCGCACGAGCCTCTCTCCCTCACCCCTTCGGGCGGCGTCCGAGGAGAGGGTGGGGTGAGGGTGGTAAGTTTTCCACCCTCGCGCGATGGGGCTGCGCAGATAACGAGGCAGCCGGCCGTAGTGATACTTTTCCCCGTTCGGCCCGTGGCCCGCCTAAATGAATTAAACAGCCGTACTAGATTACTCTGTGCCCCTGAATAAATATGAGGAGCGGTCGGTGGTGGCTGTGACTTATTGTCGCAGGGGAGTTGGGTGGGGAAGAAGAGGGGCGGAGGGGGGGAGGCGGCGTGATCTCTCGAGCGGGGGTGTGGCTCGCAGCCGAACCACACACACAAAACGACGGGTCTGCCCGGAATAATTAATGTACTTAGAGCCGGTAATAACGCCTGTTAAAAAACTATCTGGCCGCATCTCTTGCGTGCCCTAACAGCTGTTATTTTAACACTTCCCCCCCTGCAATCACGGCCGGCGAGGGCCCGGTTTACGACGCACTGGAAGGCACCGATCCAACGGATGGGCCCCGGTTTTAATAATAAATAATTAGAAAGCACATTCCCCGCCGGCCGGCTCTAAGTACTGGGGTATCGCCGTAACCTATCTATCGATACATAGTTTGCCCGCTGATTTATCGTTCCGCGCCGATATTAATATACAAACGACTGCGCCCACCGATCGACTCGGCGCAGCCGCCTTCTTTTTGCTTCTCCGACACGCCTCTTCGCCTCGGGCGGCCGACAGCGGAGAACCTGAACGCTGTATAAAGTGTGAAGTGGATATGATGTATATTTCTTAATTGGCATAGAGTTCGATCGATGGCCGGCGGAACGAGGAGGACTGTAAAAAAGAGGAGTGTGTGTGTGTGCGCGCGCGAAGGCGCCCATCTTGTTGCCATGTGTGGCGCGCATACATAAAATTTATTTTATACGGAAATTGTTATTGATATCGTGAGAGGGGTTCAGCGGCGCAGAGGGTGTGAGCACACTCTGGGGGTACTCACACACACACACACACACACACACACACACACACACACATAAACACACACACACACACGGGCGACCGCAGGTCCGTGTGTGCTGCAGCCGCTTACTTCACGCCTCGGCTTAAACACCGCCGAAAGTGACACGATGATTGGCACCTGTATCTGAGAACCGGAAAATGTAGAACCGGGTTAAGACCGTCTCCTGACGCGTGAATATTCAGTGCGGATGTTTTTTAATCACGTGGCTTTCAGTTGCTTCAACGCAACCTTTCATTTCGTGTACCTCCTGACCCTTCTTATCACCGTCGCCAAGGTATTACACATAAACGCCACTATTACATGAAATTACCTGACTTTACTGCCGAAGAACGTTTCATACTTATGGACTTGATAGAGGCGTGCATGGGCGTTAGCTATGATACTGGCCTCCTTATGGGCAAGTGCAGAGATAAGACACCATCTGGCCATACAAATTTAGGTTATCAGCGTCTTTTCTAAACCAGTCCCCGAGAATTATGCGCTGGTACCTTTCAAAGTAATACACTCTGAAACAAAAAAAAAAGAAGAAAAGAAACGAGGTACCAATAAGGAATGGTGCGAATGGGGCGGAAATCAGTATGTGTGATGATCATGTAAAGACAAACAAATGATTACAATTTCAGAAAAATTAGATGATTTATTTATCGGAAGGAGCTACACAAATTGAGCAAGTCAATAATGCGTTGGTCCACCTGTGGCCTTCACTAGTTACTCAGCTTGGTATTGGTTGATAGAATTCTCGGATGTCCTATTGACAGTGAGCGATACCATACCAAATTATGTCCGACTGCCTGGTTAGATAGTCAGAATCCCATTATGGTTGCAAGGTTCTGCCAATAACGCTCGAAACGTTCTCAGTTGCGAAGAGATTCGGCGTCTTTGCTGGCCATGTTAGGATTTGGCGAGCACGAAGAAAAGGAGCAGAAATATTTGTCCCGCGCAGGCGGGCATTATCTTGCTGAAATTTATTCCCAGGACCTCTTGCCAGGAAAAGCTACGAAACGGGGCATTCAATATCGTCAACGTACAGTTGTGCAATAAGGATTCTGCGGGTGGGAAGTAGAAGGGTCTTGCTATGGAAAGGAATGGCGCCCCAGAACACCACTCTTGGTTGTCGGCGCCATGTGGCCGGCGACAGTCAGTTTGGTATTCCACCACTGTCTGTGGGTCTCCAGTCTGGACGAAGGCGAAGGTCATAGCAATCTATAAAAAGGGTAGAAAATCGGATGCACGTAATTACCGGACAATTTCACTGACATCGATTTGTTGTAGAATCATGGAACATATTCTGTGTTCAGGCATAATTAGCTTTCTGGACTATGAGAAGCTCATCTGCAGGAACCAGCACCGTTTTAGGAAACAGCGGCCATGCGAAACACAGCTGGCCCTCTTTGTGCATGATATACAACAGGCTCTAGAAACCGGCTCCCAGGTTGATGCCATATTTGTCGACTTTCGAAAGGCGTTCGACTCTGTTCAGCACTGTCGCCTGCTCCAAAAAGTGTGCGCTTACGGCCTATCCGATGACATATGTGGTTAGATATAAAGTTTTCTAACAGACAGGGAGCAGTATGTCGTCCTGAACGGGGTGATTTGAACAGAAACAAGCATAACTTCCGGTGTGTCCCAGGTAGTGTAATAGGTCCGCTGCTTTTTACGATCTACATAAACGATCTGGTTAATGGTATTGGCAGCGGCGGTAGACTGTTTGCCGATGATGCTGTAGTCTACAGGAAAGCAGAATCACACGAAAGTTATGAACAAATCACAGAGGATTTTCAGAAAAAAATGAGTGCTGTGATGACTGGCACTTATCTCTCAATAATAGTAAAATCCCCATTAATGTACGAAGACAAAATATGTCCAGTCTTTGGAAGCGGTAGCATCCGTCAAGTATCTGGGTGTGACTATTCGAAATTATCTCAAACGGAATGATGAGATTACACAAATAATAGGCAAGGCGAACTCTAGATTGCGGTTTATTGGTAGAATCCTGGAGCGATGCAGTCCTTCAACAAAGGAACTAGCTTACAATACGTTAGTTCGTCCAGTCTTATAGTACTGTTCGTCTGTATGGAAGCCTTACCAGTCGCGCCTGATTCAACAGATTGAGAAGGTCCAAAGAAGAGCGGCAAGATTTGTGACTGGTACACTTAGCCATGAGAGCGTTACAAATCTCATAGAAAGTTTGAAGTGGAACACACTTGCAGATAGACAGCGAGCTAAGAAGAAGGGGCTGCTCACTAAATTACGACATTCGATCTTCGCCGAGGATGTTGAGCATATATTATTACCACCAACTTTCAAATCGCGCAATGATCATCATTCAAAGATAAGGGAAATAAGAGCTCATACTGAGGCGTTGAGACAGTCATTTTTCCCTTGCGTGATCCGCGAGTGAAATAGACGGGGGGGAAATATGACTTTGGCTCGAATTGTGCCCTCCGCCACACACCACATTTGCCAACGTGGTTACTCTTTCGAGAATTTGCTCCGCAGCTAGTGACATCGCCTTTGACTGGCCGTTAGATTATAATATTGCTTCCTTACTTTCAGAAAATCTTTGTCTCTTACATAGAATTTCTACATTTGTAGCTTCACACAGAGTATGCTCGAATAACTTTTATCATAGGTATGTTGTTAACTGTACTTGGAATTCCCAAGCAAATTGTTTCTGAAAAAAAGCAGAATGTCGTAATTGCATATACCTCTGCTACGAAGTCACAACACAGTGCAAACACACGAATTTCCTGCTATCGTACCTCATTTTATAGCCGACTTGGTTTGGGTACGTGCCACAACGTATCCCCTTAATTAGGCTCGTCTCAACACGCGAGAATGCGTAAAGCATAATATAACGTCACGAATTACTAAGAAAACAAACTCGTAAATTTCAGATAAAGCGCAATATTTCAAGATACGTGCGTTCTGAATCATGGAACAACCGGTGATACAGTTTCTGTTTAAGCTTGGAAACGTACACTTGCTCACATGTGGCTTGGCCATGATTTTTCCAAAACGCTAAAGATTAAAAAGCCACGTTCTTTTCCCGCTCAAGACACAGACATATCACTTTTTTCTGTGATAAATCTCGTTTCAAATCTCTTGATAAATTATGCTTTCATATTTGTGCAATTCATTCGTACTCCCTGTTTTTACAGTTTTTGGTTGTGATGTATTGCATACTTTCGTTCACGCTTCTTTTGGCTTTACGGTGGTGTGTTAAATTCTCTGCATCAAATGATTTCCAGCCCGGTGTTGTTCCTGTCAACCAAAATGTTAAATTGCAGAACAGTATTGGATAACTATTTATTTGCTTTGGTAGGAGCCTATTTGTTTAAGACAGTTCTGCAAATCTGCAATGCAGATAAAATATTTTCGATTGGAATGTGTTTCTAATTACTACCACATAGCTGTAGTGTACCGGTCCCAAGCCTAGCTGTAGCACCAGAGTGGTAAGGCCGCAGCTCTGCGTGGAAGTACAGTAACATTTAAGATTCTTCGTCAGTGGTGGCCGGTACTGTATACCTCTTAGAAAATTTCCTATAATATTTTTATGCCCCCTCCGTGCTTCGTTCTTGACGTGTCTTCACTACGTAGTTTACATTAACTGATAGAGATAAAGCTGGTTCTAGTTCTGGAGGAGGAACAGATTTCAATTAACATAGTTAAACTGCCACTGGTTTTATGTTCATTCTTTAATTACAAAAATTATCATAATTATGTGAAAACTTCTACTAAGAATTATCAATAGAAGAATTCACGGAAGACTGGAAAAAAGTATTGCAGAGGAAAAGTAAGGAATTAGAAGAGGGAAAGCCTGTAACCCATACAGGGCGCGTCCCCGGGTGGCAGATAGGAGAATGCCTCCCAGAAATGGGTTGTAGCATTGAAATATCAGCAGCGTCTGATCCACAGTGGGCATCTGCTTACAGCGTCTCTCTCCATGTTAGGAGCGGCTGACATTTTTGGGGAAGGCAACGGAATACCACCCCGACAGAATTCCTAGAGGACCACATGGATGGATACATTCATTTCTAAATGTTCCGGAGTTTTGAATAGTTCCCCAGTCGGATATCCGGAGGAACAGGTCTGAATGGATCCACGTTCAAGATGAACACAAGGAAGAAAATTAGTATTGGAACCTGGGATATTCGAAGTATATATGAAGCAGGAAAATTAGCAAATGTTATTCAAGAAATGACACGACGAAATATTGATATACTTAGTATAGCAGAAACTTGGTGTGTTCTACAGCTGGATGTACACTGTTTTATCCTGGGAATCAGGACCGAAATCGTAGAAGAGGAGCGGGCGTTATTGTCTCAGAGCGCTATTCCAAGAGCGTTACGGATTTTGCGCACCTTTCCGTCAGAGTTGCCTTGTTAAAACTGAGTGGCGAACCAGTTAACCTCAATATTATTCAATCATGTACACCAACTGCAGATGCAGATGAACAAGAAGTGGACTCTATCTATGACCAAGTCAAAGAAGTGTTTGCCCTTACAAAATATCACGAAATTAGTAGAATAGTGGGAGATTCCAATGCCAAGATGGGAAATGGCAAAATAAGGGCCCCGTAGGCCCTGTTGGTTTAGGAATACGAAACGAGAGATGTGGTCGTCTGCTACAATTCTGCCAAGCAGAAAACATTAAAGTCACTAATACATAGTTCAAATTACCATCACCACGACTTTACACATGGAGATCCCCAGCTGACAACAAAGACAACGTGGTCCGTAAACAGACAGGGTATATTTTATTTAATAAGCGTTTTGGAACTTCAGTTTCAAGAGCATCGACTTATCCTGAAGCAAATGTTCCATCTGACCATATACTACTAATAGCGTCTCTAAAAACAAAACTTGTCAAACACAAAAAAACAACTCAACAAAGGAAGATAGCTTATGAAAAACTCAAACAGCTTGAACCTTATAAAAAGTGAAGTTACCAAGAACAACAACAATGAAATAGTGATAATGAAACCTCTGATAGACCAAGAAAACAGTATCAGACGTAACATCCAAGAGATAAATTTTAGCTACAGTGCGGCGAGAGGAAATTATGCCTCTAACAGTTATAAACATTACCTATCCGGCATATGGTAAAACAGTGAAATAAAACAAAACATTGATAAATATTAATTATTTATATAATATTTTATGATGTAATTGGACATATCGATGTGTATCATACAAAGAATATGATAATTGTAAATTCCTTTTATGATCCGTGTTTGTCTTCCTTTGTTTTTTTATCTTTTTTTGGTTGGCTTTTGTAGGATGCAGCCGCAAGACACATATCAAACTGATATCTGTTAAGAAATTGTAATTATTTGTTAATTATTACTTGAGAATAGTGTTCATTATTATTATAAATATGAGTGAATAATTATTTGTAACTTTGATTCCTCTCTCAATAAGCATTGTCTGTGTTAATTATTTCTTTCCGCTGCAAGGAGCGCAGCCATTGATGGTTGCGATTTGTATCGCATTTTTATCTGTGTTTCTTACGAAAGTATCAAAGGTTTGCTTGATGAAAATTAGTCTAAATAGTGTACAATATAAAAGTAAAGTTTAATCGGCATTATTTCAAATACTTATCCGTTTAAAAGGAAATTTCCTCTAACAATAGAAAGTCTCTGTCAATTGTCTGCCGCCATCTTAACAATTATCTCAGTGTCAAATTCAAATTCGCATCTCTGCTGACATAAATGCCGAAGGCGATAAATATGTGTAAAAATAAATGTGCACCGGTGGCCCCGAACTCATTTTAATGAAAATAATTTGAATCAGAGTGGTTCTTTAAAAACAGTGCTCATAGCAGCACGATCCATATAACAAACTTTTTCTTGCTGATGTATGAGACGATATTAATTACGCACGACTTGCGAAGAATATTGTTTCCGGTAACATACGTCAGTGTTGTGCGTGGCTGATGTTCGGTGGTTTTCATGATCATTTTGCTGAAGATAAGTGTTTCCATCACAATCTATAGTTGTATAGAATCTGTTGTATGAACTGTGATTTAGTGACACTTGCACAACTTACAGACGACACTTTAACATAACGTTAACTTGAATTTCTTTACCACCTTGATAAAATCTTTAGCCGGGAGAAAAAAATTATTTTGTAATTACTCACTGTAATGAAATAACATCAACATTTTCTTTTACAAATTAGTTAAATACCAAACCACTGAATAACACAGCGAACGCCACACAGAGTATGGGAAGAGACGAAAAACATTATGCTAACCACGGCTCGAGAAAAAATAGGGTATAAAACAAGAGATCGAAAACTGAAGTGGATGACTGATGAAATTCTTTCATTGATGGATGAACACCGAAGGTATAAATACCAGTTAAATCAAACTAAGTACAATAATACCCAGAAACTCGAAGGTCAAAGATTACAGCAGCAAAAAATGAATGGCCAAAACATGAATGTGAAAAAAGTGAAAGCATGCAAGCTTCCCATGACGATTTTAACTTATATAAAAAGTTAAAAGAAACTGCTGAATTATGCAGAAGAAAAAACATCTCCTTATTAACCAACAAAAAGAATAAAATTGTTCTAGATACCACTGAGAAGAAAGAGATATGGGAAGACTACATTACGAACCTCTTTTCAAATGGTAGGCCAAATGTTGAGATTTCTAGGAACAACAGTTTAACAGGACCTCCAATCATGAAAGAAGAAATCGAGAAAACAACCAAAAACTAAAAAACCAGTAAAGTCTCAGGGCCTGACGAAATTCCATTAGAACTTATTAAACTCCTTGATGTAGAAGGTATCAAAGTCTTACGCAAACTGTTTAACAAAATTTGCGACACTGGTCATTACCCTGCCGTATGCCTATTATCAACTTTCATTCCCTTACCGAAGAAGAGGAATGAGAGAAGATGTGAAGGTCACAGACTCATTACTCTTATGAGCCATTCTCTGAAAATATTTCCGAGAGTCATCCATCAAAGGCTATACGAAAAATGTGAGAAATACATTAGTGAGACACAGTTTGGATTTAGGAAAGGTTTAGGTACAAGAGAAGCAATGGTTACACTCAAGTTCTAGCACAAAACTGCTATGATTAGAGTAAAAATGTAGGCCTCTGTTTTATTGGCTTTGAAAAAGCATTCGATAGAGTACATCATAAACTCATGGAAATACTCAAAAGAAGAGATATAGATGAGAAAGATATCCGCTGTATATAGAATTTATATTGGAATTAGCGTAGGTGAAATTTGATAATGAGGACACAGATTTGGTCACTATATGTAGAGGAGTCCGACAAGGATGCATAATGTCAGCACTGTTGTTTAACTTATACTGTGAGAGTATTTTTCAGGAGGCACTTGACGATGTAGAAAAAGGCATAATGGTTAACGAAGTGTATATCAACAACATTCGCTATGCTGATGACACGATACTGACAGCTGATAATTTAGATGACCTTCAACAACTCGTCAACACAGGAGGAGATTGCAGCGGTACTCTAGCGGTGAATATTAACATCAAAAACTCTAATTTTATAATTGTGACACGAGAGTCCGACTCATTTAAAGATGCAAATCTACGATTTCAAAGGTGTGTAATACAAAGAGTCAACAAGTTTAATTACCTCGAAACCTAGCTTTGTGAAGACTGGCCAACAGACTTGAGAAGAAAATGTCACATAGAGAACGCCCGAAACACCGTCATAAAATTTAAGAACATTCTTACAAGCACAGAGCTAGACCTAAACCTTAGAGTCCGATTTGTAAAATGCTACATCAGGTCCGGGCTTCTATGTGGCTTTGAAGCATGGATACTAAATATGACAAAACCGAAGATATTAGAGACCTATGAAATGTAGTTTTATCGCAGAATGCTTAAAATACCATGGACTGCAAGAATAACCAACGCCGAAGTACTGGAACGAATGAACAAACAGCTAGAAATGTTGACCGTGCTTAAAAGAAGAAAAACGGCATACATAGGACATACAGAGCGGAACATCAAATATATACTTCTGCAGTTAATAATAGAAGAGAAGATTGAAGGAAAAAGAAGACAAGGGCGAAGAAGACCATCTTGGTTGGACAATATAAAGCAGTGGACAGGACTACGAAGTGTAGACCAGCTATTACATACAGCGGTTCACAGAAGAAAGATGCAACATATGGTCGCCAACATCCATTAATGGATAATATTAAAAAAAAAGATACAAGAGATGTAAATGGACTACTGAGAACTATAGCAGAGAGATTCATTTAAAGGGGAAAAGAAGTTTGTACTGGTGTCACTGATTTGTAGAAAGCCTTTGACAGAGTACAGTGGACATTCTAAGGAAGAATGGTGTCGACTGGAGGGATAGAAGGGTAATGAGGAACCTATATTTACAACAGAAAATACGAGTACAGATTAGGAGTGAGATGACAGAGGAAAGCTCAATTGGAAGGGGATTGAGACAGGGATGCTGTTTCTCCCCAATACTGTTTAACATATACACACATTAAAAAAGGTTTTGCGTTACCTCGGTTCCAAGAGTTTCGAAATCTGTACAGAAAATTGTAATAGGGATCAACATAAACATCATTTCCGCGGTTTATATTTCTCATTAAAACCACACATTGCATGTTGCACCACCATACAGCGATACCTTCAGAGGTGGTGGTCCAGATTGCTGTACACACCGGCACCTAAATACCCTGTAGCAACTTCTCTTGCATTGATGCACGCCTTGATTCGTCGTGGCATATTATCCTCATGTTCATCGAGGCACTGTTGGTCCAGATTGTCCCACTCCTGAATGGCGATTCAGCGTAGATCCCCCTGAGTGGTCGGTCGGTGACGTAGTCAAAAAACAGCCCTCTTCAATCTTTCCCAGGTTCATGTCTGGTGAATATGCTGGCCACTCTAGTAAAGCGATGTCGTTATCCTGAAGGAAGTCATTCACAAGATATGTACGATGAGGGCGCGAGTTGTCGTCCATGAAGACGAATGCCTCGCCAATATGCTGCCGATTCGGTTGCACTATCGTTCGAAGGATGGCAGGCACGTATCGTACAGCCGTTACGGCGACTTCCGTGACCATCAGCATCGTACGTCGGCCCCACATAATGCCACCCCAAAACAGCAGGGAACCTCCACTCGCTGGACAGTGTGTCTATGGCGTTCAGCCTGACTAGGTTGCCTCCAAACATGTCTCCGACGATTGTCTGATTGAAGGCCTAAGCGACACTCATCGGTGAAGATAACGTGTGCCAATCCTGAACGGTCCATTCGGCATGTTGCTGGGCCCATCTGTACCGCACTGCATGGTGTCGTGGTTGTAAAGTGGTTGTAAAGGTGGACCTCGCCATTGACGTCGGGACTGAAATTGCGCTTCATGAAGCCCACTGTGCGCAGTTTAGGACGTAGAACGAGCTTCTGTGGGTGCAGGAAATGCATCATTCAACATGATGGCTTTGCTTTCAGGGTTCCTCCGAGCCATAATCTGTAGGTAGCGGTCATCCACTGCAGCAATAGCCCTTGGGTGGCCTGAGCGAGGCATGTCATCGACACTTCCTGTCTCTTTGTATTTGCTCCATGTCCGAACAACATCTCTTTGGTTCACTCCGAGACCCCTGGGCATTTCCTTTGTTGAGAGCCCTTCCTGCCATACAGTAACAGTGCGGACGCTATCGAACCGCGGTTTTGACCGTCTAGTTATGGTTGAACTACAGACAACACGAGCCGTTTACCACCTTCCTGGTGTAATGACTGGAAGTGATCGGCGGTCGGACCTCCTCCGTCTAATAGGCGCTGCTCATGCATGGTTGTTTACATCTTTGGGTGGGTTTAGTGACATCTCTGAATAGTCAAAGCGACGGTGTCTGGGATACAATATCCACAGTCAATGTCTATCTGTCTGGGATACAATATCCACAGTCAATGTCTATCTTCAGGAGTTCTGGGAACCGGGGTGAAGCAAAACTTTTTTTTGATGTGTGTATTTGGAGCGTATTATTCAGAAGTGTTAGAAATGGAAAACAAGAACTGTGACGAGAAGACCAGTTCTAGTCATAGGTTTTTAGTTCCCTGCCAATAACAGCATATCATCCGCAAATTGAATACATTCTATCCTCCTATCACCAACCCGCACTCCTTATAGTTCGAGTAATCCCCGAGACGACAAAACCGTCGGTTTGCGGCGTAACTGTCTTATGTGTGCTGACATAATCTTTACACAATGCAGAAACAATCGCCACTGAAGAGGGCATTATTCAATGTAGGCCTAACTGATTCTTTTTACTGCTTCGTCAGGAAGCAATGTTTAATTTGGCGCCATCTTATTTATTGCGAATGTTTTGTCTGTGCAGGATATAATGGCTGGAACTATAGTTTGGAACTTTTCTTTTAATTGGCGATGCCGCTCCTGCTGTTTTACCAGTCATTGCCTTGGATTCATCCTTAGAAATATTTACACAATCGTTTTAGTCCAGTTGGTTTATTTAAAAAAAATAGTTAATCGTGTAAAAACATTCTTTTCAAGTAGTGTTAGTGGGCAGCTATATTCACGCAAGTAACTCTTTTCCGAGTGTTTCTTTATATGGATAACATATAATTACCAGCGAAATGATCAGTAAGCAGTATTCGTTTGCAGAGAGATTTGCTTGGGTAGAGGGCGAAAAACTATACTCTGTCATCATAAGAATAAAGCTGACGTAAACGTTACGCCATGTATTCTTCTGTGATTGTTGAATCTCATTGGATTTAGTTTCACGTGGAGCGGAAGGCCAGTTGTGACCAGCACAGTCAGGTACGATCATAAGGATACGTTTTGATGGTTTGTTTCACGCATATCGATATGCAGCGCAACAGCCTTACCGGTGCGTTAAACTTGGACGGCACTGGCCAGTCAGCGGTGTAACTAGCCTGTAATGATGTGAGCAGTTACAGTTCAGACGTCAAAAGAGACGGGCAGAGAAACGATATAACTTCGAATGACATTTAATTTTTAAACAGTATGAAATATTATTCGGGAAATCTCCAACCCTACCGCGCGTTTCTTAGGTGACCAGACGGAAAGCTTAAAATGCTCTCGTCCACACCTGACATAGTATTCTAATTGCAAACAAGAATACTGTCGAATACTGAAGCCACTGAAGGTATTAATTACAGTCAGTCGCCTGGTAATCTCTTAGCTACTTCCTTAAACCGAATGCGAGAAATATATTTCAGCACTGGAACTGTCATCTGCTACGTTGATAACGAGTCGATCAACAACAGAATCCACGAAGCCACGCAGGCGCCGCATTTTCTGCTCTTATTTTATGACATGCGTTCTACGAGGTGCATTCAAGTTCTAAGGCCTCCGATTTTTTTTCTAATTAACTACTCAACCGAAATCGGTGAAACTGGCGTTACTTCTCGACGTAATCGCCCTGCAGACGTACACATTTTTCACAACGCTGACGCCATGATTCCATGGCAGCGGCGAAGGCTTCTTTAGGAGTCTGTTTTGACCACTGGAAAATCGCTGCCACAATAGCAGCACGGCTGGTGAATGAGCGGCCGCGGAGAGTGTCTTTTATTGTTGGAAAAAGCCAAAAGAACTAGGAGCCAGGTCAGGTGAGTAGGGAGCATGAGGAATCACTTCAAAGTTGTTATCACGAAGAAACTGTTGCGTAACGTTAGCTCGATGTGCGGGTGCGTTGCCTTGGTGAAACAGCACACGCGCATCCCTTCCCGGACTTTTTGTTGCAGTGCATGAAGGAATTTGTTCTTCAAATGCACCTGTTACCGTAGTGCCCTTTGGAGCGCAATGGGTAAGGATTACGCCCTCGCTGTCCCAGAACATGGACACCACCATTTTTTCAGCACTGACGGTTACCCGAAATTTTACTGGTGGCGGTGAATCTGTGTGCTTCCATTGAGCTGACTGGCGCTTTGTTTCTGGATTGAAAAATGGCATCCACGTCTCATCCATTGTCACAATCGACGAAAAGAAAGTCCCATTCATGCTGTCGTTGCGCGTCAACATTGCTTGGCAACATGCCACACGGGCAGCCATGTGGTCGTCCGTCAGCTTTCGTGGCACCCACTTTGATGACACTTTTCGCATTTTCAGGTCGTCATGCAGGATTGTGTGCACAGAACCCACAGAAATGCCAACTTTGGAGGCAATCTCTTCAACAGTCATTCGGCGATCCCCCAAAACAATTCCCTCTGCCGTACGGTGCTGCCATCTCTGGGACGTATTGACAATGAACGTGGCCACATTTTAAAACAAAGCGCATGTTTCTATCCGTTTCCCGTCCGGAGAAAAAAAAATCGGAGGCCTTAGAACTTGAATGCACCTCGTATAACGAGGCAACGTTCGGCAGTAGCATGTGAAAAAGATGCGGGTGTTAGTTCCAGTGCGTCTGGCAGCTTAACAGTCTTGTTATTTCTCGGGCCAAATTCCTTAGCTTGGCTCCATCAGTTCTGTTGGGTTCATATTGTAATGGCACAGTGGAAAATGTAAAAATGCAGCATTTGTGTGGTGTGCTGGATGCTGTGAAAATGATTGTTTTTCGTATTTCTACGACACATTTACATCTGTGATATAAAACTATGGACATAGTCCAAGTAAACAGTACTGAGTTTTTAATTTTTCCCTTAAAAATTAAATTCTTACATTTTCTTAATTTAAACGACATTTATTAACAGCCTTTCATAAAATATCGATAGCTGAGAATTTATATTTGTAATGAAAACAGAAATTCAGTGTGCAGTATGTAATTAAAAACAAGAAGACATGCATTACTCATAAAAAATGATGGTGAATTTTATAATTACAAGATGTAGGTAATTCAAATTGAACGAAAAAAATTGACGCTGGCGAGACTTGAACCAGCGTATCACTTACTACAATTATTTACCAATTTACTACGCTAGCGATTCCGCTGCACATGATTGTCGCTTATATCTGAAACGTATCTAATACAGTCCTCGGAAAACTTGAAAGCCGATTGTCTGGAAATTTATGACAAACATTAAGAACAACCTATTTCTCGGCACTTTTTAACCGTGTTCCACACGAGTGTTTCACTACGGAACAGAAAGCAACCTCAGCCATTTTTATACTGCGAATTAACAGCGCGACAATCAGAGCACAACAGCGCAGAGACTATGACTATACACGATTTTTGAAATGAAAACTATATAACTAAAGCCTGATTAAGAAAAACGTTAATGACTGCTAATACATTTGAATACCTTGAAGTTTTATTTAACGTAACATAGCAGTAATATATCTAATACGTACGTAGCACCTACTTCCACGAGCGCAACAACACCAGTGTACGTGTGCTACGGCTTCTGACCGATCATCGCGTTTGTGTTTGTTTACTTTAGGTTTATTGTTCTGATGAGCGGAGTATAGTTCTTGTTTTATATAGGTAGCGAGATCTAGCTAGCAATATCTAGTGCCAATATATATATTTTTTAAATTCGGTAAATATCTGAAATTCTGTTTCCAAAACTTCAGTAGAACATAATTTTACTTTCATTTTGTGAAGGACTCTTGCTATTTTTTGAGCTTTCATCACGTCCAATCTCTTGACTGTATAAAGTAAGTCTAGAGGGCACATTCAGAAGTCCGATTGTACGGGGGGAGTGGCGGTGTGAATGCAGTAACAACATATCTGATGTGAAAAAATAACGCACTAGTTGCGTTGAGAAACAATTTTTAACGCTATTTTCTCACATCGGCATTCTTCAAAACCGGTTGCTGAAACTGAAAAATATAAATGACAAGATTGGCTTCTGTGGCGGGCGGAGACGTTTGAGGGGAAATAGTGACGTAATCGGCGCTGCCAACAAACAGGGAAGTCGACATGAATTGTTTCAGACAAAGACAAATCCGATACGTGACGAAACCGAACAGCGGAACCATCGGATACCTTTCATTGTGCCTACTTACACTGCCAAGCGTGAACGTGCATCGTTCTCCTTTGAGTCCTTGCTTGTAAGGAGGAAATCAGGCTGTGATCTTGTTCATGTATATAATATCTAATACGAAATCTCTACTTAAATAAACAGCTCTAAAACTGGCAACTTATTTACATTATTTACAATATGACGTCGATATTTTTTCCGTCGATATACCGAGAATATTTTTCGGTATATCGCGGGCCTATAATGATATTTTTTTAAATATCGATGTGTCAGATTCCCGATATTTTTAAAAATATTAACAGTGCTAGTTTATAAAGCCCTAGGTGGTGCAGCGTCGACAGCGGAGCGACAAAATCCGTTGAGGATGAGAGGGGAGAGGGCAGAGAGAGAGAGAGAGAGAGAGAGAGAGAGAGAGAGAGAGAGTCATTACAGCCGCTACTTGCGTGTGTAGTAAACGAGTCACTACACCGACGTAAACTGAATTATTTTTTGGTGTTTTTTGATCATAGTATTATTGTAGATTTCTTATGCTGCTTATCGCTTCATTCTCGGCTATTACACACTGGGAGAAAAAACAACTGATATAAAAACTACCCTGATCTATTGTTTATGAGAGTTGTTTTTCTAAGTGAGACAACACTTGGTGGGTTTTGTTCTTCACGTAGATATTATTTTGGCCGAGGCCGTGCTGAGTCCCAGGGCTCCGCAGAGCGCACTATTGAGTATCGCTGCTGTAAAGAACCGGACGCCTGTGTATAAAAGAGCTTCGAAAATCTTCCTTTCATTCTTTTGTGGGAGGTGTCAGCGTGGAAAAGGTTGAAATAATGTGTAAAGTTTGCTGAACGTCACTAAATGCTCTCAAATACTGGAAGGTCGCTAACACACGCTCGTGTGGTGATGTTCGAGCAAGCAGGTTCGAATCCTGGTGGTAGAAAACATTTTCACTGCCTTTAGCCGGCAAGAGGAGGAGAGGTGGTGGCGTAAAGTTCCTGATCACCAGACTTTGCGCCAATGTCCTGGTTTAAGTACCAAAGCTCTCCACGCTGTCTCATGAAGTGGAGCCATGCGACAGTGTTAATGATCCGTCCGTCGGATTGGCACGCTAAGCTTGACGAAGAGTAGGCTATGTGCCGGCACGGAGTCTCGCACTCTTCCTTCTCTTACGGCCATCATACAGCGCAAACCATACATTACGCTACCTACACTATACACACACACACACACACACACACACACACACACACACACACACACACACAATACATACGGGGCGTGTTTTTTAAGTAAGTATCGCACTGAAATTAAAAAAAAGACGTGCTAAGGTATCTCAATTATTTTATTTTTACATGAAAGCCTGTACCTTAATCTACGCACTGACGCCATTACAGTCTGATTCTTCCTTGTTTACGTTGTGTACTGAGTGTTTAAGATGCCTCCGATAATCGTGAGTCACGCCGACTGTGAAGTACGGGCTGTTTATAAGATTTCTTAGAGCTAAAGGCCTACAAGCGATCGATATTCATCGTGAGATCTGTGTAGTTTACGGAGGAAACATTATGAGTGATGGAATGGTACGAAAGTGGGTGACAGCGTTTAAAGATGGCCGCACAAATGTGCATGACGAACAACGGAGTGGGCGTCCTTCGGTCGTTAATGAAAGTGTTGGTGCAGGAAGTGGACAATAAGGCGAGAGAAAACAGACGCTTTACGATTTCCTCCTTGCGGGATGACTTTCTTAATGTTTCTCGTAGTGTTTTGTATGGCATTGTGACTGAACAGTTAAAATACCGAAAACTGTGCGCACGTTTGGTACCGAAAATGTTGACGGATGTGCACAAAACCAAACGTTTAGACAGACTTTCCTTGAGCGGTACCACAACGACGCTGAAGATTTCTTAACCAAATTGTTTCGGGCGATGCAACATGGGTGACCAACGTCAAACCAGAATCAAAGCAACAGTCCATGGAAGTTGAGCAAGGACATCGTTTTGCTGCAAGACAATGCCCGTCGGCATGTGGCGAATAAGACCAAAGATCTCATCACATCTTTTCGATGGGAAACTCTAGCTCATCCTCCGTACAGCCCCCATCTTGCGCCCAGTGACTGCCATCTGTTCCTGCACCTGAAGAAACACCTGGGCGGTCAGCGTCTTCAAGACGATGACGAAGTCAAAACAGTGGTGATGCAGTGGTTAACAAGTCAGGCGGCAGACTTCTATGAGGAGGGTATTCAGAAACTGGTACAGCGTTAAGACAAGTGCCTCAATATTGACGGAAATTATGTAGAAAAATAGATTAAGGTACAGGCTTTCATGTAAAAATAAAATTATTGTGATATCTTAGCACGTCTTTTTTTTAAATTTCAAAACGGACTTACTTAAAAAACACGCCTCGTACATGTAATACTGCAAATATTGTAATGGAGCAAAATACGTTTAAAATAAAACTGCTCGTTGGATATTGTTTAAGTAAGTTACGCATTGAGTTACTCTGACTCAAAGCATGTAGACAGTTTCTAACTTAAACACTTGACTTATTGCGTTAAACGTTTAAGGTAAGATAATACAAATACGTCTAAATGAGTGTACGACAACATTTTAAAGTTTTAAGTACACTCATGTTAAGAAAAAGCAAAACACCTTGAACAATTAGAGATAGGACGTTCATATTCGCAGGAGATGTATATTAGTACTTTCTGCAGAAATTCAGTCACCTCAGTTCTGAGGTCATCAGTCCCCTAGAACATAGAACTACTTAAACCTAACTAACCTAAGGACGTCACACATATCCATGCCCGAGGCAGGATTCGAACCTGCGACCGTAGCCGTCGCACGGTTCCAGACTGAAGCGCCTAGAACCACTCGGCCACACCGGCCGGCAATAGGATTTGGGATTCCCTAAAACCTACACAATACACGTGAACACATCCGTGGCAGCCCGAAGGTTAATGTTTAATGTGGCCTATTGCACGATATGTTGGTAGGCCCAATTTCTTCGCAGACAAAACAGTAAGTCTTCAACCTTCAAACAATACTGTCAGAACAGCGCAGAAGAATTACTTGTTCTCAACATAGTAAAATCCTCTCTGTACCATTACATCACACTGCCGTGTTCTCTAAATCATCTTCTACATCAATAACCCGACTTTGGAACAATCTTCTTCAAAATATAAGAGAAATTAAATTCCTTCCAAATGTCTAATGGCCCACTTTCTGTGACACTAGCTGTCTATTTCACGTACTTGACTGCAACTCATTCTCGTCAGCCCGCTTCCGAACAACTTTTCCCACTACCTCGTTACAGAGTTCTTAAATTCTATACTTTTTTAACAATTTTTGTCACTGTCATTTCAATCTTCTCTTTCGTTGTCCCTTCGCTTATGCTGTTACTAAACAAGGCTTCAAATGTGCTAAACTAACCATTCTTAATGCACTTTATTATTGTTATTATTATTATAATCAATTATTGATATTATTAATAGTTGAGATTGGCCGGCCAGCCGGAGTGGCCGAGCGGTTCTAGGCTACAGTCTGGAATCGCGCGACCTCTACGGTCGTAGGTTCGAATCCTGCCTCGGGCATGAATGTGTATGACGTCCTTAGGTTAGTTAGGTTTAAGTAGTTCTAAGTTCTAGAGGACTGTTGACCTAAGAAGTTAAGTCCCATAGTGCTCAGAGCCATTTGAACCATGGTTTTTTTTCGGAGTATCCAAGCAGCTCTCATTTTTTCTCAGTGGATTATTTTTCTTTATTCAGTCCGTTTTGTCCCTGGTCTGGCGCTGATTTCATTCCATGGCAATACTTCCCATATGCTAACTTTTGTCTGCATAAAGTTTTGTTGAAAATGTCTGATAGACTCAAATGAGCCTTTTCTATCCCCCTTTCCACCTGCTGGTTCCAAGGCGTGGTTTATAGTTGTTCAATAGATGTTGCAATTTTGTGAATGAATCTTGTTGCTGGGAGTCTGTGGACATGCCCTTCAATTTTAATCTGCTTTTTCTTATATGCGCCGCGAGATTCGATAGTTTCGTAGTTGTTTTCCGCTGTTGAAGTCTGTATCCATCTTCTGTTGTTTTAGGTCGAGTATCTTTCTTCGAACTTTGCATTCTTCTTGTAGGATGTCTACAAAATAACCATTTCTGTGGTGTGTAAGAGTTTAGCTAGCTTACAAGACTAAAGGCTACGTTATGGTGCCTTATTTTTTGTGTAGTTTTACATCCGAAATTTCTGTGCCATTTTCTCTCCCACTGAAGAATCAAGGATTTCACCTATGTACTTAAAGTATGGTACTCTCTTCATTTGTCCATATTATGCGATCGATTTTTGAGTGCAATGTTTTGAGCAGTTGCATTTGGTCTAGGGGACTGATAATCTCAGATGTTAAATCCGATAGTGCTCACAGCCATTTGAACCATTTGATTTTGCATTTGGTTTTTTGGAAGGATATTTGGAGGCCAGCTCTTTCAGTGAACTCCTTGTGAGTTTCTATCTGTTTAATTGCAATCATCTAGTCGTCAGTTAGTATTGCCAGCTCATCTACGAAAGCTAGGCAAGAAATTTGGGAGTCGCTTTTAGGTCTTCCAAATCGTATGGGTTTCCAACGGTTTTGAGTTTTAAATTCTGTTCCCCACTCTCGAATCTTTGACACTATTATTATTGTTACTGTTATTATTATTATTATTATTATTATTATTATTATTACTGTTAGTGCCTGTAATTATTATTATTAATTATTTTGAATGTTTTGTGAGATACACTTATGAGCCAAAACATTATGACCACCTGCTTAATAGCTTGTTTTCCTTCTTTGAAACGAAATACATCACTAATTCTGCGTGTCAGATGTCCGACCGTTTGTTAGTATGTTTGTAGAGGTATGTGGCATTAAACGTCTTCGCACAGGTCACGTAATTTGCGTAAATAAGGGCCACTGATTTGTGTACGACGTGATGGCTCCCGATAGCGATCCAGATGGGTTCCATAGTATTACCATTGGGCGAATTTGGTCGCCGAGACATCAACGAGGGTTCGCTATTAAGCTCCTAAAATCATTGTAGCACGGTTCTGTCTCCGAGACTCGGACAGTTATACTGCTGAAAGATGACATCGCCCTACCACAGGCCCCATGCAAGCGCAGAAGAATGGCTTCCATAGCACAATACTGCTTGCGTCCGTGGCCCGTTGAACGTTTTGGGCTGCCGTTCATAGCGCGCTGAAAATTTCAAGCCGCCCTCCAAGCGAAGAGCCGACACGTTTCCATTGACAGACAGTCGAATCCTGATGGTCCTGTACCCACTGCAGTCGTATTTGATGTCGTTGGGTCAACATGTGAACACGCAGGGGTGGTCTGCTGCAGAGCTCCATATTAAACAGTGTACGACGATTGGTGTACTCCGAAACAATCGTGCGTGCATCGCATTGTGTTCTTTCGGCAGAGATACCACAGATCACCATCTATCCCACTTTATAGAGCAAAGAAGCCTCCGAACCCAACGTTCTGTGAAGAGTCGTGGGCGTCCAATCATTTAGCGGCTAGTGGTAGTTTCACTGTCTTTTTACCTCTTTCCGAGGACGCTCAAGGCAGTAGCATTTGAACCATCGAACAGCTTAGCCGTTTTCAAGATTCTCGTTCACAGGCTCCGCATAATAGTAATCTGTTCTTTGTCAAAGTCTCTTATCTCCATGGATTTCCCCATTTACAGTCCATGTCTTCGCTAGGGTGATCCCCCGTCCGTATTTGCCCCGCTTACATACGTTCCTTACCGCGTTACATGCCCGCATCGCCACCAGGCGGTAGACAGTGGCCATAATGTTTTGGAGTATCAGTGTATTTGGTGTGTGTTGTTACGAGCAGGATGTAAGAGAGGGTCAGTCCTACTCTGGCCTGGGTAAAGAAACAATAAACAAAGATTGAGAAATGTTTACCTGGACATGCTCCAACAGTTCCTGCTACCACAGATCGAAGAACTGCAGCCGCTCATCATCTTCGAGCATTATGGTGCACCCCGCATTGGAATATGAACGTGGGAGACGTGCTGGATGGTACATTTCCTGAAAAATGTTCAGATATGTGTGAAATCTTATGGGACTTAACTGCTAAAGTCCTCAACCCCAAAGCTTACACACTACTCAACCTAAATTATCTTAAGGACAAACACACACACCCATGCCCAAGGGAGAACTCGAACCTCCGCCGGGACCAGCCGCACAGTCCATGACTGCAGCACCCTAGACTTCTAGGGTAATCCCGCGCGGCTGTACATTTCCTGAGATCTCTGTATGTTCATCTTTGTAGAAGATGATGGTGGGGACGTCGGTTGATCACTTTCAAATGAACAGCAATACATCTTCAGCCGTTAATTTTGAACTCTTTATAAAGTTACTGGTTTCGATGTAATGTAACATCGCAACCGACAACTTCAACAAAAAAAAAAAAAAAAAAAAAAAAAAAAACAGAATTAAGGGCTGAAGGTGTACGGCTTTTCATTTCATTTCTGGAGAGGTGAATGGGCCGTGGAGGTCCCATCGAATGAACCCCGTGCTCTTACGATTTTACGCCATTAGACTTCCTTCTGTCGGATTACGTCAAGGATACCGGCTATATAACACCAATGAGATTGCTACTCTTCGTGTACGAATTAGTGAAGTAATCAGGGCTGTTGACAGAATGAAATTTTCACTCAGCAGCGGAGTGCGTGGCGATATGAAACTTACTGGCAGATTAAAAAGGGAAGGTAGGGGATGAGATAAATGCGGGGCGTGAATGTGCTTGGTAGTTCTATCGGTAGAGCACTTTGCCGACAACAGGCATAAGTCCCGAGTTCGAATCTCGGCCCGGCACACAGTTGTAATCTGCCAGGAAGTTTCAGAACTATTGATGCTGCAAAGCTGACTGGTACGTGGTCAGAACTCGAACATCAAATATATGGACATGGTGTCATATATGTCCGAAAGAACAGACACCATATCCATATAAGTATATAGTTCTGGTGATACCGGCCGTGACCTTCTTCTACTGTGCGGATGCACACATATTCCCCGAACCCTTACGGGACTTGGAAGAATGTCTTCCTCGAGTAATGAGTGTGTTGGGGTGGGACACTACGAATGTAGTGTGTGGACATACAAGGTGAGAATGTGAATCTCTAGGGAGGCGTGCGCGAGATAGTCCCTGCAGTCGCACTATTATCTGTGCCCTCAGTGGCTCACATGGATAGAGCGTCTGCCATATAAGCATGAGATCTCGGGTTCAAGTCCCGGTCGGGGCACACATTTTCCCCAGTTCCCGTTGATCTATATCAACACCCGTACGCAGCTGCCGGTATTAATATAATTCTAATTTCGAACATCAAATGGTTCAAATGGGTCTGAGCACTATGGGACTTAACTTCTGAGGTCATCAGTCCCCTAGAACGTAGAACTAATTAAACCCAACTAACCTAAGGACATCACACACATCCATGCCCGAGGCAGGATTCGAACCTGTGACCGTAGCGGTCGCGCGGTTCCAGACTGTAGCTCCTAGACCCGCTCGGCCACCCCGGCCGGCAACTCGAAAATCATTTTGATATTCTACGAGAGACGAGTGGGGCATACTCTGAAATTCGGCGTAACAGAAATAAACTTTGAGAGCTGGTAAAAGACTTACAACAAACCACGATGCCTTATCTCCAATAGTTTCCTAGGCACGGATTTTTAAAACGATACCAGGACTTTACAGGCACCCTTCATATCCGGTGAGGAATATTTTCCACACACTTTCGCCTAATAGTTTTCAGTTATTTAGGAAAATATTTTCATGTAATGTTGTCTTTGGGCCAAGCTATATTATTCATCATTTTCAGTCCTCAGTTTCTCATGTCTGATACAAAAAGGTCCACCGTCCCATCCACTCGCTAAATGTTTCTCGGTTCTCGAATTATTCCCACGCCAAATCTTCCCCCTCCAGTATACCCTCAGAGATTGCAGCCATTGTCTCCTAGTTTTCTGCAGCCTTAACAGGAATATAATATGAGCGTATTTCAAGCTTCTGGGGGTAACCTTTACAGACAACGCGTCGTGCGATTCAGAAATCAACGCGAGAATCCAAGCCGCAAACCGATCATACTTCAGTCTTAGTCAGCTTTTTAAATCGCACAGTCGCTCAATGAATTTCAGATCCCAGCTGTACAAAGCACTGATTCAATACGTAGCGCTGCACTGTTGCGAAACTTGGGGTGTCCGGAAAAAAGATTTATATAATCTCCTCGTTTTCGAACGCAAAGTCTCAAGAAAGATCTATGGTCCGGTACAAGACGATGTTACTGGAGAATGGAGGATCCCGCACAATTGTGAGCTGGATGAAATCTGCACTAGACCAAATATTGTAGGATGGTGAGAAGCAAACATCTAGTATGGGCAGAATATGTCACTCGGAAGGATGAACACCGATGGCCTCTGAAACACGTGGATTTTATTCCATACACAAGACGACCGCAAGGAAGACCAAAGAAAAGGTAGAGAGTTGGAATCCATGACGGCTTTCTGCAGATCGGTATAGAGGATGATTGGCGACAGAAGGCACAAAACAAAATCCAGTGATAGATGACACGCATTCACAGTTGCGAATATGGACAATCGTCAGGTATGTTCCTGTTCATTTTTATTGTAGGATTGATAGTTTGCACTTAGCAAGAGACTATGGAAATTTCGCTGGTAGTTTTTTAACGCGTTGCAGGTTCCAAAAACCTATCGGTAGGGGGAGCTAAATAACACTGTATACTAATGTTAGCCAGTGCAACAACTGCACCGCAATTTCGTTTCATATTATAACACGCTTCCGAAACCGGCCCAGATAGAGTCACAGATTAACGACCAGGCTAGGTGATCAGGGCAGCCTGGATGTTGTTTTTAGGCAGTTTATCACATCCGGGCCGGTACCCACGTTCCGCCTCAGACACGCGTTACGTAAACACCGGGAAAAATTTATCACGTGAGCGTGAGGTCTACACTAGAGCAGCTGTGCTACACAGATTCCTTCCAGGGGGGAAGAGGAGGGGATGGTGGCGTCAGGAACGGGAGCTCCATTCTATGATCAAAAGTATCCGAACACCTGGAGAAAATGACTTACAAGTTCGTGGCGCCCTCCATCGGTAATGCTGGAATTCAATATGGTGTTGGTCCACCCTTAGCCTTGATGACAGCTCCCACTCTCTCTCGCAGGCATACGTTCGATAAGGTGTTGGAAAGCTTCCTGGGAAATGGCAGCCCATTGTTCACGGAGTGCTGCACTGAGGAGAGATATCGTTGTCGGTCAGTGAGGCCTGGTTCGAAGTCGGCGTTGCAAAACATCCCAAAAGTGTTATGTAGGACTCAGGTCAAGACTCTGTGCAGGCTAGTCCATTACAGGGATGTTACTGTCGTGTAACCACACCGCCACAGGCCGTACATTATGAACAGGCGCTCGATCGTGTTGAAAGTTGTAGTCGCCATCCCCGAATTTCTTTTCCACACTGGGAAGAAAGAAGGTGATTAAAGATCAATGTAGGCCAGTGCTGTCATAGTGCTACGCAAAACAAAAAGCTCCCTCCATGAAAAACAAGACCACACCCTAACACCACCACCTCCGAATTTTACTGTTGGCACAACACATGTTGGCAGATAAGGTTCACCGGGCATTCGCCATACCCACACCCTGCCATCGGCTCGCAGCATTGTATACCGTGATTCGCCACTCCACACAACGTGTTTCCACTGCTCAATCGTCCAATGTTTGCGCTCGTTACACCGAGCGAGGCGTCGTTTGGCATTTATCGGCGTGATGTGTGGCTTATGATCAGCCGCTCTACAATGAAATCCAAGTTTTCTCACCTCCCTCCTAGCTGTCATGGACTTGCAGTGCATCCTGATGCAATTTGGAATTCCTGTGTGATGGTCTCGGTAGATGTCTGCCTATGGCACTTTACGACCCTCTTCAACTGTCGGTGGTCTCTTGTCAGTCAATAGACGAGGTCGGCCTGACGCTTTTGTGTTGTACGTGTCCCTTCAGATTTCCACTTCACTTTTACGTCGGAAACAGTGGACCTAGGGATGTTTAGCAGTGTGGAAATCTCGAGTACAGACGTGTGACACAAGTGACACCCAATCACCTGACCACGTTCGAAGTCCGTGAGTTCCGTGGAGCGCCCTATTCTGCACTCTCACGATATCTAATGACTACTGAGGTCTCTGATATGGAGTACCTGGCAGTAGGTGGCACCACAATGCACCTAATATCAAAAAAGTATGTTTTGGGGGATGTCTGGACACTTTTGATCTCATAGTGTAGTTACAAAATGCCACTAACTCTGTCAAAACCGTTGTATAAAATTGCCTATCCCCCAGAGAAACTGGAGAAGGAAAATAGGAAAAGAAGAAAATCCGAGAACAACACCATGGCTAAAGTCTCTGTAGGCCTAGCCCTCCTGTCCACTTTCATCAGCGTTGCAAACCTGCCCTTGGGGAAAACTATTCTGTTGCGTGTAATTGAAGAAGTCATCTCAAAAACCATCACCTGCTTCTTTGTTAGCATAAAGTCTATCGCACCGAACAACTGTGTCTCGAATCCCAAACCGAAGTTTAAATCGAGTCACCCGCCGCGATGAAACGTTTCATTTTCGTTCAGTCTCGAGAGTTCCACGAAAGTTGCGTGCTTTCTCTATTAACAAGTAATCTGATACAAGAACTGCTCCTACTGTCTGCTGCTGTCATCACGAGTGCTGTGGTTCATCCAGTTTCTCTTGGGTTGATCTTTTCGGGCACTTAACATTGACGATCCAGCTTGGATGTCAGCATGGGTTGCAAAGTTTAACAGTTTTCCTTCATTTTCCCGCAAGTTCCTACTGTTTGTATGCCTACCCTATAATCACGAAAATGTTTATCTACAGATTCATCCTTTTCTAAAACTTCTGATATCTTTTCTATTCTGAGAAAAATGTATTTGAGTTGGGCTCTGCACTCCCTAGCACATGTAAACCATTTGTAACAACAAGAAATATGGTGTACGCAGGTTAACATTCATTGTCAATTACCCATTTTAGAAGTACGACATTTCTGAGATCTGTCAGTAAACCATTTGTAACAACATTTGTAACAACAAGAAATATGGTGTACGCAGGTTAACATTCATTGTCAATTACCCATTTTAGAAGTACGACATTTCTGAGATCTGTCAGTGGCTAGAAAACTAAGATCAACTGCGCATTTCTCCTGCCGGCGTTTTACAGTAAGTTTTTATTTCCTATAAACACGCGGCAAGAATTCTGAACGGAGCCATACCAAAAGAAAACCTAAATCATTTTCTTTTATTGTTAGTTTTCTAACTGATTTTTTTTTTAAATTTACTGCTCACGCTTAAATGTTGTACGTTGTGGAAGATCATGATTATTTTTAGTGAGCTATAACAATGAAATCCAACAAGAAGTTGGAATGCAATCGTCCTGTACCTTTGGTTCATAAGTTGTTATCTAGAAAATGTATTTTGGTATGAAATGATAATGAGATGAAACATTGTAATATTTCAGTGATAAATATCTTTAATTAAATAGGTCCGCTCCGAACCAACGTCCTCAGTGATTTCGGCTTGTGCGATTTGAACAAGATGACTGAAAATATATGACCGTGCCGCCCATCAGGAAAATCATTATACGTCTTTTAAAGTAATTTCGAAAACTGCAGATTGCTTTTTCAGATATATAGTATGGCTAAATGTCAGTAAGCTGACTTGGAACTCTCCTATGAAAGCCTCGTCTTTGACACATGCCACTTATCTCGCAATATTTTTGAAATTAAAGAAAAAAATGGTTCAGATGGCTCTGAGCACTATGGGACTTAACTGCTGTGGTCATCAGTCCCCTAGAACTTAGAACTACTTAAACCTAACTAACGTAAGGACATCACACACATCCATACCCGAGGCAGGATTCGAACCTGCGACCGTAGCGGTTACGCGGCTCCAGACTGTAGCGCCTAGAAACGCACGGCCACTCCGGCCGGCAAATTAAATTGTGACTGGAAATGCGTAAACAATACATACGACTTTGGATAACATTTTGCTTTCAAATTACGTTTCAACATATTTACATTAATTCAGCAATGAACAGCAGTAAGAATAAGAATCAAATCAGCTGAGGAATGCGCAGCGATATGAATGAGAATTCGAATACATGTACAACACTTCAGATGTAATAAAATATTTTCGTCGCGTTATGACGTAGTTTGTATTACGTCTTCCACCGATCTAGTTTCTCCTTGCTCCTACATAGTTTTAGCCATTGTGCTTGAACTTAAACTATTATTACTCATACGTAACTCAGAAATCATCAAAACTATGTAAAAACTCTTAAAAAAGGGGTGCCACAGTGTTAAAGGATTTATAAATTATCGTGCTTTGGCTCCTAGTGAAAGTGATAGACAAACATATCGACAGAAAACCAACTGCAGGCATGTTACAAGGGTAAAGTCGCAGCGCTTGCATGAAAATGGGAGAGGAAACAACGAAAACTTTTTCAAAGTTGTTCGACGGTGCTACTGAGCCCCGCATAGTCTTCAAACGGTAAAAGATGAGTCTCGTGCATAATAGGGAATCCTAAAACGAAATATCCGTTCTAACTATAACAAAATACTTCAGGTTTCGGTTAGCTGCAAGCTGCAAGCTGCATAGGAGAGGAATCACTTCTCCTGATTCTCAGACATTTTTTGTAGCTTCTTTTCTTATCAAAGTTAGATTCACTAGAGAAATGTGTAGATCATTTTTTCCCTCTAGAACTGTGCTATTCAATACCTCTACTACTCTCAATCTACAATGGATTGTTTAAAACAAATTTCATAAGTGAACAAATCCACTGTGAGGCATATTTCTGATTCAGGAAAAGTATTCGCAGTTGCGAACACGGGCAACATCCAGCTGTAGAATGGAATGATGACACTGAATACTGGTGCCGGATAGGGACTCCAACCCAGATTTCCCGACTGTAACGAGCGTTCCCCTCTACAACGTTGGCTACCCGTGCACGCTTCACGTCCAGACCCAAAGTTCCATATGTCGTCGTACATGCGTCATTTACCAGCAGACATACGCCTATTGTAATTCTCGTACATGGGACACATTTTACTCAAAAGTCGCCAGCCTGATATCGGCAGATAAACACGATACCGTATGGTACTTCTTACAGAGGCACTGCATTATCGTAACTAGTACTAATGGTTTAGAGAGCTGCCTGAAAATGTGTGTGCGAATTCAAATATGATCCTAATTACTTTCTTTTGTGGAATTGACACTTTTTTCCTAAATGTTGAAGTCTTCTTATACGAACACTTTGTTCGCCAAGACGGCAATTGTTTGCACAAACAATTACGATTCTGGCAAATAAAATGTTCGTATAAGAAGACTTCAACATTTTCAGTGAGAGATTGCCTCAAACACGATTGACTGTGGTTGGTGATCGTCTTTTTACCTAAGTGAATAGTTACCACTGAATATTACCATGTAGGGCATCAGTAGATGATAATGTACGAACTATGTTAAACTTAATCACTTCCGTATCTCCAAAGTTGGTAATTATTTTTATGACAAAAGTAGCTGACACTACATGTTTTAGCAGGGATATTACGTACTTTTTTCTTATTAAAGCTTTAATCAGTATGCACTCCCACGAAGTTATAACTTTCTGACCTGTTGATTATTTTTATTTTAGTAAGCAACGTTCATGATTGGTTAGGGTCTTTGAAAAGTACAAAACTGATTCAGCTGTGGTTTTCTTTCAGTTCAAAGGCAGTCCATTTGTGGAAGGCGAGTTAATGACTTCAACAAAAGTATCATTTGCTATTGTTCCCGGGAAAGCTTTTTCAATCGTTATGACAATAATGCTTGTATCGTGTACAATAAGGACGAACTTTGCTCTCTAATACAAACGACGAGTTAACGCTAGAATACTAAACCCTCGCAAAACCTACTATTGCACTAGGGCACTAACAGGTCATTTTGTAATTAATTTGCTATGTAACATACCATTAAAGATCTAATAAATGTAATTAACTAATGCATAACCTATAAATTACGACTTCCTTTGAATAACATGTGGAGCAGTACACTTTACGACGGATTAGTAGCAATGTAATGTTTTCGTCCCTTTAGTATACTAGAATTAAATACAATACTTGCCTTTAAAATTGCTACACCACTAAGGTGACGTGCTACAGACGCGAAATTTAACCGATAGGAAGAAGATGCTGTGATATGCAAATGATTAGCTTTCCAAAGCATTCACACAAGGTTGGCGCCGGTGGTGACACCTACAACGTGCTGACATGAGGAAAGTTTCCAACCGATTTCTCATACACAAACAGCAGTTGACCGGCGTTGCCTGGTGAAACGTTGCTGTGATGCCTCGTGTAAGGAGGAGAAATGCGTACAATCACGTTTCCGACTTTGATAAAGGTCGGAATGTAGCCTATCGCGATTGCGGTTTATCGTATCGCGACATTGCTGCTCGCGTTGGTCGAGATCCAATGACCAATGACGGTTAGCAGGATATGGAATCGGTGGGTTCAGGAGGGTAATACGGAACGCCGTGCTGGATCCGAACGGCCTCGTATCACTAACAGTCGAGATGACAGGCATCTTATCCGCATGGCTGTAACGGATCGTGCAGTCACGTCTCGATCCCTGAGTCAACAACTGGGGACGTTTGCAAGACTACAACCATCTGCACGAACAATTCGACGACGTTTGCAGCAGCATGGACTATCAGCTCGGAGAGCATGGCTGCTGTTACCCTTGACACTGCATCACAGACAGGAGTGCCTGCGATGGTGTACTCAACGACGAACCTGGGTGCACGAATGCCAAAACGTCATTTTTTCGTATGAATCCAGGTTCTGTTTACTGCATCTTGATGGTCGCATCCGTGTTTGGCAACATCGCGGTGAACGCACATTGGAAGCGTATATTCGTCATCGCCATACTGGAGTAACACCCGTCGTGATGGTATAGGGTGCCATTGGTTACACGTCTCGGTCACCTCTTGTTCGCATTGACGGCACTTTGAACAGTGGGCGTTACATTTCAGATGTGTTACGAGCCGTAGCTCTACCCTTCCTTCGATCCGTACGAAACCCTACATTTCAGCAGGATAATGCACGACCGCATGTTGCAGGTCCTGTACATGCCCTTCCGGATACAGAAAATGTTCGACTGCTGCCGTGGCCAGCAAATTCTCCAGGTCTCTCACCAGTTGAAAACTTCTGGTCAATGGTGGCGGAGCAACTGGCTCGTCACAATACGCCAGTCACTACTCTTGATGAACAGTGGTATCGTGTTGAAGCTGCATGGGCAGCTGTACCTGTACACGCCATCCAAGCTTTGTCTGACTCAATGCCCAGGCGTATGAAGGCCGTTATTACGGCCAGAGGTGGTTGTTCTGGGTACTGATTTCTCAGGATCTATGCACCCAAACTGCGTGAAAATGTAATCACATGTCAGTTCTGGTATAATATATTTATCCAATGAATATCCGTTTATCCTCTGCATTTCTTCTTGGTGTAGCAATTTTAATGGCCAGTAGTGTAACATAGGACATGAACAGTCACGAGAGCATGTCATCGGGTGAGAAACTTGTCAGAATTGAGTTTCGACGCGAGATCGTGTGTGGGGTGCGTCGCTTGTAGAAGACGTGCCCTCAGCACCGGTCATTTCCCGCCAGACTGCACCCGCCTGCAGCAGAGGCGAAGGCTGTCCCATCCGCTCGGCCCCCAGCCTGCGTGGGGCCGGTCGGGTGTCGGAGAGGCGGCTCAGCGTGGGCACGTGACTTATGGGGGCCGCTGTAGCCGTACCACCTCCCGGGCGCGACTAATGGCGCATTTCACAGGTGTTAGAGTCCTTCATAACTACCCGCCTGTCTCGTTATTCCCTGCTTTATGGGCGCATTTCTCACTCCTCCCCATACGGCGTCGCCGTGAAATCCAATTTCAGCCGGCACCTCACCTACTATGGGAGTTTGTTTAGTGAGTGTCGTCGAAGCGCTCGCGAGCACACACCTTCCTTGTCTCCCTCGTTGCCTGCCCGCCGTGTGATTTTTATTCCGGCGAGATAAATCTCATTCTTTTGGAGCTTTACGGGCCACAATAGAGGCGCGCTCGCTCGAATAACTCCGGCGCGATGTGGCGCGGCTGGCAGCTCTTTCTCTTTATTGTCTTGCGTCTCCGAGCGAGAAGCAGAAATTAAGGAAGGGGGAGAGAGAAAAAAAAGAGAGGTCGGAAACGGCTTGGACCTACCGTGCGCTGAGCCGGTGCGAACTTCATAAATTGATTCCAACTGTACGGTATACGCGTACATCTGTTGTTAAACATGGCGACTGGGGGCGTGTCGATAATTCTCAAATGACTGCAGCTGTGTTATACGCAGCGTGAGTACGGTTCGTTACTGGGGAAAAAACATTTACCGAAAACTATATACCCTTCACAGTCTTGTTTTTCCACCTTCATTTCATGTCTCATATATCTTCAATCCTTTTTTGCATTTTCAAATTACTATGTCTCATATTTTGCTTGTGTCCCCAGTCTTCTCATTCCCATCGAAGATCTTCTAAAACATAACAGTTCTTATTTTTTTTATAGTAAATTCTGTTCTTATATTTATGTCACCACCTGCATCACTCGTACAACAAATTCTGAAACTTCTCGGCTAACTTTCGGAGAATAAAGTAGGCCTGAAGCAAAGACTCTCGAAAACGGTAAGCTATTCTAAAAAAAAAATCACCAGCAGTGTTTCAACACAGGACAGCTCCAGTTACTTGACTGGCCAACTGCAGCAAACATTCCAGCCAAGTGAAGAAAGGCATCCAATCACAGAGTGACTGCAGCTGCATTCAATAGCACATCTGACACCGTTCGTGAGTTCGCAGGCGGAACCAGCAAACCACAATAAATTGAGTCAGGGGTAACGGAAAGAGAAATACACTCCACTAAGAAAAAAGAAAAAAAAACAAGAAGAGTGACTTTCGCAAATGAAGGAGGAAAGAACCGGCATTACCCCAGTTACACGATCGTACATTCGTAGCTTGCAGATCTTCCGTCACTTTCATAGTGATAAATTTAATACTGATCATCATGATGGCACGCTTTGATTTTATATCGTGTATTGTCAAAGCTGTGATAGTTTGTTGGTGCTACATTTTTTAAATCAATTGGATGACATATGTACGTCTTAAATTTAGGAAAAAATGGTTTCCAAATGACGTATTTCTCTGATCTGCAATTCCTTGGAAGTTATGCAGTGTACTCAGGATTGATGTAAACGAATTATTATTATTATTTTTGTATTAGACGTTCAATGTATTTTATTGTTACTGTTACTAAAGTCCTAGTGGTCTGTTACTCACACGTTAAACTAGGGACAACAACAAGTGTCTCTGAGGAGTGGAGGGAAGACTTCAACACAGCGAACATTCCTCTCCTTTCTTCCTCCCCCTCCACCATGTGAACGGAGCCTTCGATCTGCGTCTGTGTACCTTGCATAAAAGCGAAAAGAACATACACTGATGTCGTGGTAACTTTGAAACAAGACAAATATTTTGCTTAAAATTTAGTTGGAAGAGAGTGGTTCACTCAAATAAAAATATTTTTCCCTTCGCAGTTCGAGAATCCTCAATGATAATATTTGCTACGAAGCAGTGATCTCCGTAGAACGACACTTCCTTGATGAAGAGGGCCCCGTTATACTTGGTTATTTCCGAGGTTTTACTTTGGTTTCTTTTTGAAGTTTATGTGTCTCTGAAGGAACTAACAATTATCTTCCTCTATAACAAAACACAGTACAACCGACACGAGTAAATTTCAGAAATATTTTTCTTTGATACACAGAATATTCCCAGCGTGTAAAGAAAAAATGAACTGAAATAGTCTGTCTTTGGTCACTAACCTTGATCACTATCTTAAATTCTCTATAACCCCTTCTACCTGCATTTTGCATCGTACGGACTGCCGTAGACTGTAGAAAATTGGCTGTGTTAAATTACTAAGGCTCCACATCAGAAATTTTATCCAATTTCTGATATTGAGGACGATAACTTAATGAGGAAAACTAGACATGAATGGCGCCGCGATCTGCCCACGTATTTGCAATACATTGTTTATTTATATTAATACTGCTACTTATAAAATATAGCCTGGCGAGGTTTTGAACTCTGGTATATGCTTGAAGTGATTTTGGAAAATCACTGGAAGCAAAATCAGGATGGGCGAATTGCGATTAGAATACTACTTAGCAAGAGTTCAGTATCTCAAATTTGCACTACATTTTTCAGTGCAGTCCGTTTCCAGGATACTAGCTCTTCTATACTGTGTTTGTCTGCATTTCAATAGGAATCTCACTCAGGTATTTAAATGCCACGTGCCATGTCACACTTGTTGATACAATCCACATTATCTCGTCCTAAATTTTTTGCTTTTCAAGGGGCTGCCTTAGGATATTATACAACTATCTTACCCAGTGAAAAGCTTGTTACACTTTATTCGATTTCGAAGATTTTTCTTCCTAGGAAGAGGGGCTATTTTATTATTATTATTATTATTATTATTATTATTATTATTATTATTATTATACTTTGCTGCTGTATACATTCGTTGAAGAAATACAGACACCTTTCATTACAATGCAGACATAACGCGCAGACATATTCGTTATTACTGGATAACATGAACTGTGATATCGTCCAGAGATCGCGGTACCACATCTAAGTCGGCAGCGCTAATGGATACCACAGACATTAGCGGTAAACACAAGAAGCTGCAAATCCAAATGGTGAAGCTTTTCTAGTCTATAACAGATGGAAATTGTCCAGTACTCCAAGAACGATGTCAAAGTTAAGTAAATATGTACGTCATTTATGTCATAATGTGAGCTAATATTCCATGTCTTCTAGTCTGACGAGCCTTCTCCCAGAACAGTCAAAGAACCCAAAGTTATCGCCGGATAAAAGTAATTTCATCGGGTCACAACATGAACATTTTGACGTACACTCGCGGTGCTGTTCCGGGCACTATTGATGCAATGTGTGTGGGGTTCCTTTCTTGAATTTCACATACAAATGCGTTTTGCGAAAACTTTTCAAAAAGTAAGTTTTATACTCAAAGTACATGCGTGTAATGTCCTTACTTATTGGCTGTGTGAAATGCATGGGACATAAAAGGCACAAATGAGATCCATATGTATCAGACAGGTTTCGTACTGTGCAGGGGAAGTAGGAACGAATACATATTGGTTTGCATAAATATTGTCACCTCCCCCATGAACCATGGACCTTGCCGTTGGTGGGGAGGCTTGCGTGCCTCAGCGATACAGATAGCCGTACTGTAGGTTCAAATACAACGGAAAGGTATCTGTTGAGAGGCCAGACAAACGTGTGGTTCCTGAAGAGGGGCAGCAGCCTTTTCAGTAGTTGCAAGGGCAACAGTCTGGATGATTGACTGATCTGGCCTTGTAACAATAACCAAAACGGCCTTGCTGTGCTGGTACTGCGAACGGCTGAAAGCAAGGGGAAACTACGGCCGTAATTTTTCCCGAGGGGATGCAGCTTTACTGTATGATTAAATGATGATGGCATCCTCTTGGGTAAAATATTCCGGAGGTAAAATAGTCCCCCATTCGGATCTCCGGGCGGGGACTACTCAAGAGGATGTCGTTATCAGGAGAAAGAAAACGCATTCTACGGATCGGAGCGTGGAATGTCAGATCCCTTAATCGGGCAGGTAGGTTAGAAAATTTAAAAAGGAAAATGGATAGGTTAAAGTTAGATATAGTGGTAATTAGTGAAGTTCGGTGGCAGGAGGAACAAGACTTCTGGTCAGGTGACTACAGGGTTATAAACACAAAATCAAATAGGGATAATGCAGGAGTAGGTTTAATAATGAATAGGAAAATAGAAATGCGGGTAAGCTACTACAAACAGCATAGTGAACGCATTATTGTGGCCAAGATAGATACGAAGCCCACACCTATGGGGCCAACTAACTCTGCAGATGACGAAGAAATTCATGAAACGTATGATCAAATCAAAGAAATTATTCAGATAGTGAAGGGAGACGAAAATTTAATAGTCATGGGTGACTGGAATTCGGTAGTAGGAAAAGGGAGAGAAGGAAACATAGTAGGTGAATATGAACTGGGCCAAAGAAATGAAAGAGGAAGCCGCCTGGTAGAATTTTGCACAGAGCACAACTTAATCATAGGTAACACTTGGTTCAAGAATCATATAAGAAGGCTGTACACATGGAAGAAGCCTGGAGATACTGACAGGTTTCAGATAGATTATATAATGGTAAGATAGAGATTTAGGAACCAGGTTTTAAATTGTAAGACATTTCCAGGGGCAGATGTGGACTCTGACCACAATCTATTGGTTATGACCTGTAGATTAAAACTGAAGAAACTGCAAAAAGCTGTAAATTTAAGGAGATGGGACCTGGATAAACTAAAAGAACCAGAGGTTGTACAGAGTTTCAGGGAGAGCATAAAGGAGCAATTGACAGGAACGGGGGAAAGAAACAGAGTAGAAGAAGAATGGGTAGCTTTGAGGGATGAAGTAGTGAAGGCAGCAGAGGATGAAGTAGGTAAAAAGACGAGGGCTAGTAGAAATCCTTGGGTAACAGAAGAAATATTGAATTTAATTGATGAAAGGAGAAAACATAAAAATGCAGTAAATGAAGTAGGCAAAAAGGAATACAGACGTCTCAAAAATGAGATCGACAGGAAGTGCAAAATGGCTAAGCAGGGATGGCTAGAGGACAAATGTAAGTATGTAGAGGCTTATCTCACTAGGGGTAAGATAGATACTGCCAACAGGAAAATTAATGAGACCTTTGGAGATAAGAGAACCACTTGTATGAACATCAAGAGCTCAAATGGAAACCCAGTTCTAAGCAAAGAAGGGAAATCAGAAAGGTGGAAGGAGTATGTAGAGGGTCTATACAAGGGCGATGTACTTGTGGACACTATTATGGAAATGGAAGAAGATGTAGATGAAGATGAAATGGGAGATACGATACTGCGTGAAGAGTTTGACAGAACACTGAAAGACCTGAGTCGAAACAAGGCCCCCGGAGTAGACAACATTCCATTGGAACTACTGACGGCCTTGGATGAGCCAGTCCTGACAAAACTCTACCATCTGGTGAGCAAGATGTATGAGACAGGCGAAATACCCTCAGACGTCAAGAAGAATATAATAATTCCAATCCCAAAGAAAGCAGGTGTTGACAGATGTGAAAATTACCGAACTATCAGTTTAATAAGTCACAGCTGCAAAATACTAACGCGAATTCTTTACAGACGAATGGAAAAACTAGTAGAATCCGACCTCGGGGAAGATCAGTTTGCATTCCGTAGAAATGTTGGAACACGTGAGGCAATACTGACCCTACGACTTATCTTAGAAGCTAGATTAAGGAAGGGCAAACCTACGTTTCTAGCATTTGTAGACTTAGAGAAAGCTTTTGACAATGTTGACTGGAATACTCTCTTTCAAATTCTGAAGGTGACAGGGGTAAAATATAGGGAGCGAAAGGCTATTTACATTTTGTACAGAAACAAGATGGCAGTTATAAGAGTCGAGGGACATGAAAGGGAAGCAGTGGTTGGGAAGGGAGTGAGACAGGGTTGTAGCCTCTCCCCGATCTTATTCAATCTGTATATTGAGCACGCACTAAAGGCAACAAAAGAAAATTTCGAAGTAGGTATTAAAATCCATGGAGAAGAAATAAAAACTTTGAGGTTCACCGATGATATTGTAGTTGTGTCAGAGACAGCAAAGGACTTGGAAGAGCAGTTGAACGGAATGGATAGTGTCTTGAAAGGAGGATATAAGATGAACATCAACAAAAGCAAAACGAGGATAATGGAATGTAGTCGAATTAAGTCGGGTGATGCTGAGGGAATTAGATTAGGAAATGAGACACTTAAAGTAGTAAAGGAGTTTTGCTCTTTGGGGAGCAAAATAACTGATGATGGTCGAAGTAGAGAGGATATAAAATGTAGACTGGCAATGACAAGGAAAGAGTTTCTGAAGAAGAGAAATTTGTTAACACCGAGTATAGATTTAAGTGTCAGGAAGACATTTCTGAAAGTATTTGTATGGAGTGTAGCCATGTATGGAAGTGAAACATGGACAATAAATAGTTTGGACAAGAAGAGAATAGAAGCTTTCGAAATGTGGTGCTACAGAAGAATGCTGAAGATTAGATGGATAGATCACATAACTAATGAGGAAGTGTTGAATAGGATTGGGGAGAAGAGAAGTTTTGTGGCACAACTTGACTAGAAGAAGGGATCGGTTGGTAGGACATGTTCTGAGTCATCAAGGGATCACCAGTTTAGTATTGGAGGGCAGCGTGGAGGGTAAAAATCGCAGAGGGAGACCAAGAGATGACTACACTACGCAGATTCAGAAGGATGTAGGTTGCAGTGGGTACTGGGAGATGAAGATGCTTGCACAGGATAGAGTAGCATGGAGAGCTGCATCAAATCAGTCTTAGGACTGAAGACCACAACAACAAATATTGTCACTCTAAACTTGTGAAATAATTTATGTACACGAGTGGCAGTTTCGATGTCACAGTCTGCTCAACTGGGTTCAAATGGATCTGAGCACTATGGGACTTAACATCTGTGGTCATCAGTCCCCTAGAACTTAGAACTACTTAAACCTAACTAACCTAAGTACATCACAGACATCCATGCCCGAGGCAGGATTCGAACCTGCGACCGTAGCGGTCACGCGGTTCCAGACTGAAGCGCCTCGTACCGCACGGCCATACAGGCCAGCCCAACTAGGTTCGTACAGTTTATTTCACAAACTTACCTAAAACATATCATTTGTCTGTGATATGTACCACCGTTTATGACCTGTTCTGTGACGAATGCAAAAGCCCCAACCTGCACCAAAATAGCCAGTGTAAGTTGCAGTATAGCAGTTTATTTATTTATCTCCGTTACCTGTATGTAAGTATTAGAGTAGAAATTTAGTGGAACTAGGAACATAAATAAACAGAAAGGTTGGCACTATGTAATTACTTTCACAGTTTGGCAATCTTTCAATTCTACATTACATTGTTGACTGCATGCTGCATATCATGATGGCAGTATCAGGAACCACCGTACACCGCAATGACACAGGTGGCATATGCTGAAATTGTTACGACTTCAAAGGATTTAACTGTGCTCCCGGCACACTAATAACACGAATTAGGTTTTTGGATAATTATTTTGTTACTCAGGAAACACAGATAGTCATCCAGGTACCAAATGAACCCATAAATATAAACTGAAGGGGATCACTGCTGTTAGAAATTACACGGAATCGGCGGCGACGCTCGAACATGTATAGCGGACTGGGATTCGAACCCGGGATCTCCTTCTTACTAGGCAGATGCGCCCTGCTAACCAATGCGCCATCCGGGACACAGCGTTATCGCATCTGCGAGGTCTATTTCGGCTCGCCTCAAGGTCCAATCAACATTCCCCCCGAACACCACCTATTCGCAGTATCTGTCCATTTACGCACTGTTCTCTACTCTTGAGATTCCCGCAGTAGGTCGGAAGTATTTTTGCACTGAAGAAGGAGGATCCATTGCCCAGCTAGGCGTGTCAGTTATATAAATGCGTGGCGTGTGTTCTTTCGGACATATTCGAAACAACAGACACCACACATTCATACAAATCCATAAGATTTAGAACTAATGTCATAAACGCATTCTAGTGGCTACCTTAACTGTACTTGTACCAAATTGAACCTTCATTCTCGGACATTGGAATACAAGACTGTTCAAATGTGTATGTATTCCTAAGGGACCAAACTGCTGAGGTCATCGGTCACTAAACTTACACACTGCTTAAAGTAACTTATGCTAAGAACAACACACAGACTCATGCCAGAGGGAGGACGCGAACCTGCGGCGGGAGGGTTCGCTCAATCCGTGACATGATGCCTCTAACCACACTGCCATCCCGCGCGGCGGAATACAAGAATGGTAACCCCAGTTTGGTGCACGTTGTGCTATCAATAGGTACACTTTTTAACATGAATTTTGTTCTGGCGTAATAACAAGCGCCGGAACGAAGACGAAGACCGCAACACCAGAGAAGGCGCTGAAACGACGTCGGCGAATGGTGCGCGGAATAGGGTCGCACCACGGCAGGAGCACCCTCAGGCCGAAGTGAACATAAGCTCCGCTCCTGGCAAACTCGGCCGTTCAGATCGGCTCAGTATACGGACATTAGTGGACAGTATTGGCACGGTCTAGCAGAGAGTGCTATGATATCAGACTGTCGTGACCCATATCCATTGCCTGTATGAACACTGTGTACAGCAAGGACTCGGATTTACGTTGCGTGTCGCCCATCGATTGCGGCACGATTGTTATTTCAAAGTTAAGTATTGTCAGTCTGCTTTATTAAAATAAAACTACTAATGATCAAAATATCCACGGGTGTACTGCCGGTTTATAGTGTCCAACAGGCACAATATTTCGGCGATCAAACATGTCGCCATCATCAGGTGAACTGACGGACTGAGCTCCTGTGAACGTGCCGGCACGGAGATCCGTACGCTATGACTGCTCAGGGGGAACTGGGTTCGGCCGCGGTGGCGGCCGATTTAAATACCCTCCGCCCGCGGCGTGCTCCCTCCGCCGTCCGCGCCCCGCGTCACGGTAGCGCGATGGAGCAGATTGCGACGGCGTCTGAGATGACGCCGGTGTGATGGCTCTGTCCGCCGTGGTCGTCACAACTATGCGTTAAATCGGCCGCCGCCGCGACCGAACCCAGTTCCCCCTGAGCAGCCATAGCGTACGGATCTCCGTGCCGGCACGTTCACAGGAGCTCAGTCCGTCAGTTCACCTGATGATGGCGACATGTTTGATCGCCGAAATATTGTGCCCGTTGGACACTATAGACCGGCAGTAGACCCGTGGATATTTTGATTATCAAATACGCCGGGAGAAACTCAAGAATCACATCATACACCTATACGGGGAGGAGATGTATCGCGGCATGAAGAAATTTGAAAAGTTGCGCCACCGTAGATGTCGTTTGCTAAGTATTTAAATCGGCCGCCGCCGCGACCGAACCCAGTTCCCCCTGAGCAGCGATAGCGTACGGATCTCCGTGCCGGCACGTTCACAGGAGCTCAGTCCGTCAGTTCACCTGATGATGGCGACATGTTTGATCGCCGAAATATTGTGCCCGTTGGACACTATAGACCGGCAGTACACCCGTGGATATTTTGATTATCAAATACGCCGGGAGAAACTCAAGAATCAAAACTACTAATGTTTTGCTTGAATTGTTGTATAGCTTTCCGAGAACGTAGCATCCAATAGGCACCCTATACGTGACGAGTGGGCAAGACTCAACAAATTTTGTACAAGGATGATTCGATCGTTCTGGCAGAAAGAGAATTCCTTACAGACAAGAACTCACTTATTTACTTGTAGTTTCGGAGATGCAGTTATCATTCTTTTTGTAGATGAACTATAAACACAAAAAGTCCTGACAGTGCCTTTACTGAAAAATCATCTGAGAAAAATATTCGAAAACCTCATCATACGTTTCGAACTTATTGAGTTATCACTGCATTTTGGCAAAACCTAGTACATACAGTTCAGTAGTTCGCACTGAACCCCAAAAGCTATAACACAGGTTTCTCAAACAACGAAATACAAGTAGTGGAAACTGTGTTTGGGACCGTAGATAGAGCATAAACTTATTTTAGAAACACTCTTTATAGCATTAATGAAGTGCCTTCCTTACTTCAGGCACGTCTACTGTGCGCGTATTTACTCTATACGTGTTTTAAGAATGAATAAATTACTTAATCCTGGTCATTTACATCCAGTAATGACATATGGACTAATTTTTTGGGGAAACTCATTTTATGAGGACAGTAATTTCACAATACAGAAGCGTGTTACTAGAATATTCGTGTGTTTTGACATCACTAATATTTACTTTTCCTCATAGTGCCAAGCTTGACTATAGTGCTACGACCAAAAACAACGTCTACAAAGACTTCAAGGGGTTTACGTTAGGACGGAGAGGAATGAAATCTACGAATACACTTGTATTCAACTACCTTCTGATCACATCAACTTCGTGCGGACAAATGTGGTGGAGTTTAAGACTCAATTAAAGAACATTCTGCTGGACACCTTTTTTTTTTACTCCACTGAAAACTTCATTCACGGAAGTTATTAAATTTTGTATGTTATGTTATTTTACAGTAGTAACTAGGAGTGCAATACGAAAGTCCCACGTAATGTTATCTCATTTCATTGTTGTCCACTTAAATTAAAGGAACGTCTTTGACATCTTTCTGCAAACCAGATTCTGTGCTCCATGGGATTCTAGAAATATAACGAATTTTACGCAGTGTAATTTACAGACGTCATAGGAACACTAAAACTGTGGCTTTTAGGACGTAGACTGATTAAGAACAATTTTATTTATTTTTATTTCATCGTATGGCTAGAGCCCCCCCGTCTGTCAGACCGTTCGCCGGGTGCCGATCTTTCAATTTGACGCCACGTCGGCGACCTGCAGTCGATGAGGATGATAGGATGGTGATGACAGCACAACACCCAGTCCCTGGGCGAAGAAAATTCCCCGACCCAGCCGGGAATCGAACCCGGGCCCAGACGATTTACAATCCGTCACGCTGACCATTCAGCTACCGGAAGGGGGGGGGGGGCGGACACATTAAGAACAATAGTGGTTGCAGATAAAAAAATGTTATAACAAGTTAAGCAATATTACTTGTGAAAATAAGGGCGTACGTAGATAAAAACTAACATAACTCACAAATGTTGCGGGAAATTAATACATGTTTGAAGTTCTATAGCTATGCCGACTTTACTGAAGGGTCGTGTCATGAACCACAAATAAACAAGAGAATAGGTTTCATGCGACAGAAATGAGATTTTTCAGAGAGGTAGAAAGACATGGCAGATTAAACAGAATTAGGATTTAAAGTATAACATTTTAAAAATCTCTCTGTCTTTCAGATCTCAGAGCTGCCGAGCTGAAAAAGAAACAGCATTAAAAAGGGTGTTCTAGAGACTATGTAAGCAACCCAGATTCGTGTAAACTCGTGATATTCACTGAACGAATTCTGATATAATCTACGAGCTCCCCTCTGTTGCATCTACTCGCTACGACAGTTACCAGACGAGGACAAAAGGTACCAGCTTTTAATTTATTTCGAACAAGTGAGAATGACTCTGCAGCAGAGGTATAATTATTCGTCTGGGCGCGTAATCTATAATAAAAGAAGCACAAACCAACAAAATATAAGGCAAACGCTACATACAACCACTAAACTAAACGGAAGTGTTAGGTTGGTGCCTACGTTCGTAGCATTTTCGTTTTGCATGTTGGTTTCCGGTTGCAATGGGTTTATTTGTCGATTATCATTCTTTATTGCTATTTGAGCTTACATATTGTCATTTTGTCGTTTGGAGATTGTGGGTGGAACTGTGGAGGCTAGAAAATCTAGTACAAAGTGGAGAAATCGGAACAGTTCCGACATATTCGTCTGTTTGGCTTCAGTAGAGGATTGACAGCCGCAGAGGCATCCAGAAACGTTTGTGCCTTGTATGGGGATAGTGCCACTGGACAGAGCACGGCAATAAAATGGTTTTCTCGTTTTAAGCAGGATCGTTTTGACATTGGTGGCCCTCCACGTTCAGGAAGACATTCGGGATGTGATGAAGATCGTCTAAACGCATTAATCTGCAATAGACAGCGTCAGTATACTCCCCACTGACAAATATGAATAACTGTGATCATTCCACCGTCGTACGACATTTGCATTCAGTGCGTAAGGTTAAAAAATCGGGTAGTGCATGCTCAATGCCAAAATCACAAAAATCATCCGGTGGCCATATACTGATCTCTGCTTACCCGTCATCAATTGGCTCATGAACAACACCGACATTTCCTACCATGTATCGTTACTGGCGACGAGAAATGTCTAACATAAGGAAAAGAAAGAAATGGCTGAGCCCAAACAAAGCAGCAACTCCCGGTACAAAGATCTGTGCGCGTCCACAAACGATAACGTTATGCCATCTGGGAGAACAGCGACTTTGTGCTGTGCTATGAATTGCTTCCCCGAGGTGTAAACATCACTGCTGAAATTCACAGTCAACAACTGAGATGTCTTGCAGTCCAAGAACAATGACCAGCAACACTGCGTGAAGTTATGCCACTCCACGACTACACTCACCCTCATTCTGCTAGACTAATAAAAACACTCTACAAAAGTTGAGTTAGTTGGGAAGTCATTCCGAATCCACCTTACTCACCTGCTTTCGCGCCCTCAGATTTTCAGCTTTTCCACTCTCTCTACAACCTTCAAGGAATTTCCTTTCCGGGTGAAAATGAGCTCCGAACTTGGCTCGACGAGTTCTTTGCCTCAGACCACGTGATTTCTACATCCACTGGACCGAAAAGTTACTCCAAAGTGGAAGGCTGTTGTGAATAGTGCAGGAGAATATATCAGTGATGACTAAAGTCTCGCTTATATGTATCTGTTGTGTGTACTAATACGGAAAAACGCTACGAACTTATGCACCAACCCAATAATATCTTGCAGTCGGCAGAGGTGCAAGATGTTACAGAATTACGACCTTATAAATGAACTGGTCATCAGTAGATCTACGTAAAGCGAACAAACCGCAGTGAACACATTTACAGAATGAGTAATCGAAGACTACCCGTCAAACACCATATAACAAAAATGTTCAAATGGTTCAAATGGCTCTGAGCACTATGGGACTTAACATCTGAGGTCATCAGTCCCCTAACTAACCTAAGGACATCACACACATCCATGCCCGAGGCAGGATTCGAACCTGCGACCGTAGCGGTCGCGCGGTTCCAGACTGAAGCGCCTAGAACCGCTCGGCCACACCAGCCGGCCCTAACAAAAACGTATTTATGTAAGTATATAGGGGTAGTTATCGGTACACGTTTCAGATTTTTGACTAGTCAGCTCTGTAATAGAAGTTCAATATATCTTCTTATTCCATTTTAAAATGATGTTACTCACTTTTTATGTGCTGCAGTTTTTTATAGAAATTACTCCCGAAAACTGAGGTTTTCCCAAATGTGAAAATATATTCCTAGCTACAACGTGGTCATGTACCTAGGGACAAATATTATTTTGAAATTTAAAATCGTTGGATTCCATAAAATCTTGTCAGTACTGTCTTTAATCGTCTAGCTGTTGTATTATTAGTCTATTACACACCAAAAATCAGTAAGCGAAAATAAATTAAGTGAAAGTATTACCAAAAACCAGTTACAAGTTAAATGCATATTAAATAGTAGCTATTGGAAACTAAAACCAATTTCTGTTGTCAAGATGATTAAAATTCTTTAGTTAAAATTATTAAGTCCTTAAAGAAACTCAATTCATCTGTAAGCTATACATGTTGCGTGGTAAAAGACCTATTGTTTGAAGGTGCCAGTGATGCAAGACCGACGAGCAGTCCACATCTTAAATTTGGCTTAATTTCGGACGGAACATCGTTCCAATACTTCCAAGGCCATTCTTTTTAATTCATTGGAATAACACGGCACTGATGATTGAAAACAGGACACCTGTATAAAATCACAACGTAACTATAATGAACAGAAGACAAACGACAGTTAAAGAATTTCTACACATCTAACTCTGTGTCTAATGTGACATCGTGTTTTATTTTTCCTACCTCTTCGGGAAGCCGGAATTGCAGCGTGATTCACCCCAACGGATCAGGAATATCTACATCGTTACTCATTGCTAAATGCTGTGTTAATTAATACGGGATATACCTTCACCGAGCGGCTACAACGCAATTGTTTGAACGTTGCCGCTGGCAGCAGTTGTAAGCATTACGACATAGTCACGAAGAATACCGACTTAGGAGCAGAACTAGGAAGCAAAGTGGCACTACCACGCGGACAGACGGTAGCAGGTGTTGCTTATATCTTGCGGTTTTGTTGATTTGATTGTAAGAAACTACCTTTTAAAAGATTGATTTCAGAACAGAACTTTGAAAAAATAAAAAAAAGGTTTATAATTGTCAGTTGTTTTACAAGTTTTAAAAATCGAAACTAGTGATTTTTATGACTGGAAGGGGGAGAGGGTGAAGGGATAGTGGTGGTTGTATGGTTGAAAAGGTGTATTTCGGCACCCAAAATTTTATAAAGTAAGCGCTGATCTGATATAAATAGTTTTAAAAATCCATAGCACGTTACTCATCACAGAATTCTATAACGAAAAATTAAAAACATATTAAACGTACTTCTAATACGATACACAGCAATTAAATGTGTAGAAAGTGAAATATTTACGAATCTTGCGTAAAAGACTATCTCACGTCTAACAAGAACAAAAGCTATATGCGAATTTATACTTTCTCGGCGAATCGCGATGATGGAATCTCCACGGGCAACCAGCCAAGTCAAGGCGTCGTTCTGTGGCCACCATCCAGTGCAACGCAAATCCGTGATCACCACCTCGGTGCGAAGAGCACGAGACATATGCAGCAAGAAGAGTCTGCCTGCCGAATTGCAGCGCTTGAGAACGGCTATTCTCAGACGGAGACAAGGCGCATAACGACGCCTAGACTCGCCGGCCAGAGTAGCCGAGCGGTTCTAGGCGCTACAGTCTGGAACCGCGCGACCGCTACGATCGCAGGTTCGAATCCTGCCTCGGGCATGGATGTGTGTGATGTCCTTAGGTTAGTTAGGTTTAAGTAGTTTTAAGTTCTAAGGGACTGATGACCTTAGATGTTAAGTCCCATAGTGCTCAGACCTATTCGAACCATTTTTTTGGCGCCTTGACTCGGCTGATAACCCGAGAAGACTTCATCATCAAGAACTATAAAATGGCTGAAAGTGGTTATAGCGGTCTCTTGTGTGCATACCTTCACGTGATTCTAAAACCAGTCGTTCGACGAAAGTACGGACCAGAAGGCGTTATGTCTTCCTAGGCACACTATCCTCTATCTCCCCTAATCAACGGGATCGAATTCAACCGAACTTGGCACGCATATTACTACTATGTGCAAAGAAACGCTATGTGGCTAAGAACTACATACCTCCCATAAGAGTCGAGGTGGGGTGAAAAGGAAGTAGCATATAAGAACAAATGAGGAAGGCCTGTCGTAATGTCAACAAAATGAAGTATATACTTAACTCATTCTCTGTGTAACTTTTTGCGTAAAATAAAACGGCCAATATTGGTATCCAACCCATAGTTTTCGCGTTCGCTAGGCTAATGGTAGTCCCGAAGACGTTTCAGCCCTCGGCGGAAGGGCGTGGAGAGAATGCACAAACAGTGACATATCAGCGTATTTCTTTAACGACTGGACCAATTTCTACCAAGATTTTAAACATGGCTGAAACAGCAACAGTTGAAATTCTTCACAGTAAATGATGACAGCCAAAACAGTTGCAGGATAAAGATTTATTAAAATTCTTGACCAAGGTTGCGGTATATATAAATATACCTTCATCAGAAGTAAAATATCCAAAATTACATCCTGCAATGGTGATTAATAAAACAAGTGTGCCAAAGGCGTCGTCACTATTTAAGACATCATCTCCATTTTTAATAAATCTTTATCCTGCAACTGTTTTGGCTGGCATCATTTACCGTGAACAACTTCTACCAAATTAGGCACACGTATCAGTTGCTACCTGTAAAATATTTCTGTGAAAATAACACTCTTACCACACCTACGGCTGACCGTGGGGGTGAAACGGGGTGATACAAAAGAGTAACACAGGAAATGTCTGGAACGATTTCAACCAAATTTCGTATAACGCATGACTATCGTCACGATAGTCCATAGGCGAAGTACTGATGCTGTTCGCATCGACTCTGTGTCCATAATCATGTTGTATAAATGGAGATGATGTCTTAACTAGTGACGACGCCTTTGGCACAATTGTTTTATTATCCCCATTGCAGGATGTAATTTTAGATATTTTACTTCTGATGAAGGTATATTTATATATACCGAAACCTTATCAAGAATTTTAATAAATCTTTATCCTGCAACTGTTTTGGCTGGCATCATTTACCGTGAACAACTTCTACCAAATTAGGCACACGTATCAGTTGCTACCTGTAAAATATTTCTGTGAAAATAACACTCTTACCACACCTACGGCCGACGATGGGGGTAAAACGGGGGGATACAAAAGAGTAATTCAGGAAATGTCTGGAACGATTTCAACAAAATTTCGTGTAACGCCTGACTAATTATTTGTAAGAAAATAATGTGGTAGTAAGATTCCCCTTCTACTTCTAGGAGCGGAGGGCGGCGTTGGGAAGGATTAAACGCAAAAATTTTCGAAAGCCACACGCTGACATTTCTTTCCTGTATTTAGTTGACTTGGAATTCTTTAAAACTGTCAAGCGCAATCGTCACTTATTTGTGTTTTTCAACACTATAAACATTTATTTTTCGAGGAAAAGAAGGAATATGAGTGAAAGTGAAGTAATGAGGAGAAACATCTACCCTACTACAATGTAAAAAGTCCTTGTTCCACTTGTAAACCTAAAATGTGGCATTATTGTCCACGACCTTTTGCACACTTACTGCCCCGGTGGAGTTACGGTTTTCCTTAGGAAACTGCAGGGCAGAATTCGCAACATACGGAGATGCGATGCTTGTACAAATATCTTGTGAAATATATGTCACAAATACTGTACGTATGCGGGGGAAGCCATGGGCGGAAAGCTGGTCATTGGACGAAAACCTGATGGAGGGAGGAGTCAAATATGGGTATAGCAACCGTTAGGTGCCTGACCCGTGACCTGTTGGAGCAAAACATCGTGGACTGGGTACTGTCGTTATTATTAGAAGAAGATAAAGAATAAATAGGATCGGAAGTCGTTTGGGGACATTCCACAAGCGAATTTAGAAATTTTGTCAGAAGCATTATCCGGGGCACCTGCTTTCCGCAGCGCCTACACAGCCCGGCAAATAGATGGTAAGGAAAATTTCTTTCATGACGAGTATTCTGAAAGGCTACTTCCAAAGTGAAAGATGCAACGCTTCGGTGGTTAAGTAACTTGTGTCACCGAATCGCGTAGAACCAATATTTTCTTCAGTTTGAAATAATGACTAGAGCTGATGAGCAACGCACACGATTGGCAAAAAGTGTTCTTCAGAAATCAGTTATATGTTTGAATACATAAACAGTATGCATCATTATTACAGATAATGCAGACTAAAGATAACAAACGAATTCGGCTGGCCGGAAGAGAGAGGGTTCTTTATGAGAAAGAGAGAGATAATAAATTCTCAGCACTGCATTGCGAAGGGAGATTAGCGTAAGACATCTTGCACCAGATGTTATGCAACAATCAACTGAGTGGCGCTGTAAACACTATGGCCAGTGGAACAAACAGAAATTTGAACTTAACGCTGAAGATGAACTGTAAAGCTGTAAAGGGCGGCCCTTTTCTGAGCTTCTGCGTCGATGTCTTGTTTGGAACGACACAAAAACTGCGTTGCGCTATTCATATCAAATTCTGACGATGTCGTGCGAATGGTGAACGAGGAACACGCCAACTGCCAACGGTACTTCTGATGGAAGCTGTGGTTGATCTGCTGGGGTGTCCAGAATCTCCAAAGATGGCTTATTCTTATTTTCAAAACATAATTAAGTCCAAGATACGGTGATAATGCAACTGGTTGCGGGACAGTGATGCTATGGCTGTAAGAACAAGCGCTGAGCATTTACATGATGTCTTTCGGGGGCGCAGCTTTCAATTCAGTTTTCGCATTTTTATTGCTGCATCAAACGTCTCAGATACGTCATCATAAACTTTGGTAGGACTATCTCCTTTTTTTTCATCAGCAATGATTTAAGTCTCCGTCAGATACGAGTCTGATTTCTTATTTTATGTATTGTAGCCAATGTAATTTTTTGCCCCTGTAATGTAATGGAGTTTACCGAACCTACAACATTATTTGTTTGTGGATCATATAAATTTTTATACTTTTTGCTTTAAAATTTTCGCATATTGGTACTACACATACCAAAAAAACGTTTTGCATCACCCAGGTTCCCAGAACTGCTGAAGATAGACGTTGACTGTATCACAGACACATTGACTGTTCAGAGATGTCACTAAACCCGGCCAAAGATGTGAACAACCATGCATGAGCAGCGCCTATTAGCGGAGGGGATCCGACAGCCGATTAATGTCAGTCATTCCACCAGGAAGGAGGTACACGGCTCGTGTTGTCTGTAGTTCAACCATGCCTAGACAGTCAGTACCGCATTTCGATCGCGTCTGCATTGCTACTTTGTGCCACGAAGGGCTCTCAACAAATGAAGTGTCCAAGAGTCTCGAAGTGAGCCAAAGCGATGTTGTTTGGTCATGGAGGAGATACGGAGAGGCAGGAACTGTCGATGACATGCCTCGCACAGGCGGCCCTAGGGTTACTACTGCACTGGATGACCGCTGCCTACGGACTATGGCTCGGAGGAACCCTGACAGCAACGCCACCACGTTGAATAATGCCTTTCGTGCAGCCATAGAACGTCGTATTACGACTCAAACTGTGCGCAATAGGCTGCATGAAGCGCAGCTTCACTCTCGACGTCCATGACGAGGTCCATCTTTGCAACCACGAGACCCTGCAGTGCGGTACAGATGGGCTCAACAACATGCCAACGATGAGTGTCGCATATGCCTTTAACTAGACAATCGCCGGAGACGTGTTTGGAGGCAACCCGGTCAGGATGAACACCTTAGACACACTGTCTAGGTGGAGGTTCCCTGATGTTTTGGGGTGGCGTTATGTGGGTCCGACGTACGCCGCTGGTGGTCACGGAAGGCGCTGTAACGGTTGTATGATACGTGAATGACATCATTCGACCGATAATGAAACCATATCGGCAGAATATTTGCGAGGCATTCGCCTTCATGGACAACAATTCGCGCCCCCATCGTGCACATCTTGTGAATGACTTCCTCCAGCATAACGGCATCGCTCGACAGGGGTGGCCAGCAAGTTCTCCAGACATGAACCCTATCGAACATGCCTGGGACAGATTGAAAAGGGTTGTTTATGGAAGACGTGACCAACGAATCACTCTGAGGGATCTACGCCGAATCGCCGTTGAGGAGTTGGACAGTCTGGACCAACAGTGCCATGATGAACTTGTGGATAGTATGCCACGACGAATACAGGCTTGCATCAGTGTAAGAGGACGCACTTCTGGGTATTAGAGGTACCGGTGTGTACAGCAACCTGGACCACCACCTCTGAACGTCTCGCTATATGGTGGTGCGACATGCAATGTGTGATTTACATGAGCAATTAAAAGGGCGGAAATGTTGTTTATGCTGATCTCTATTCCCCCTTTCTGTATAGGTTCCGGAACTCTCGGAACCGAGGTGATGCAAAACTTTTCTTGGTGTGTCTATATTTTCTGTATATGTAAAGTAAGGTGTGCTATACTGGAGACTGAATTTCTTTGCATTGTGTGTATTTGTTTATTACGTTAAAAAAAATTCCGATGAGATTTTGTATTTAAAAATAGTTGTGTGTATAGATTGTTCATGTGGATGTAAATTCGATAATTTAAGAAATGGTTAGGCTTAGAAACAGTGTAAGAAATACGTGCTTTTGTTTGAAACGAAAATGGATCTGGGGAGTGGAAAAGATGCCAAGGGCGAACTGGCGCTCTACCTAGAGCAATCGCGTCAGTAAATGTAAATGCCGTGTGACTAGGGCCTCCCTTCGGGTAGACCGTTCGCCGGGTGCAAGTCTTTAGATCTGAGGCCAGTTCGGTGACTTGGGCGTTGATGGGGATGAAATGATGATGATAGCATGTAAGCTTTCACGACCGGCGTCTTCATTAATTAAAAATTCCGGGCTGAATTGCCGTTGTCCATATATAAAACTACTTCTCCTTCCTGACGTTTCGTTGCGGCTGCGGGCAACATCTTCTGAGGTGAGTCGGCGACTGGCTGCTAGGCGCTGGTGGTCCCGCTTATATAGAGCGCTTAGATGGCGCCATCACTCGTCACGTGCTTTCGACTTTAAAACTATCTCTGGCTATTGCCATCTCTCTCGATTACAGGTAGTCGATTGTCACTTCGTTGGTACAAAGTCGAACGCTATATCTTCTCTAGTTTAATCCTTCTTCTTTTCTATTGAAATTATTTCCGTGCTTGTAAATCTCTATAGTTTTTCTATACATGCGAGTATAATAATGTGACGTCCTAGCTATCACGTTTGTCTTACTAAATTTTATTTCGTGATCACCGCCTTTGAAAACGTGTTCCGCTACAGCTGATTTCTCAGTCTGTCCCAATCTGCAGTTCCTATTTTGTTCCGTTAGGCGGGTATTAACACTCCTTTTAGTTGTTCCAATATAAACCATGCCACAGCTACACGGAATCTTATACACATCTGGGGTAGCGTCTTTCACCGATCTTAAACTTTTACTAATTTTCTTGGTAGGTCGAAAGATTTTCTCCACTTGAAACTTGGCCAAAACTTTACATATCCGTCCGTGATGTTATGAATAAATGGAAGAAAAACTTTTCCAGCCGACGGTTGTTGTTGTCGTGTATTTTCGGGCACTTTTCTTCTAGGGTGGAGTGCTCGATCTATTTCCTTGTCAGTGTACCCATTTCTCTTGAAAGCTGTTCGCAAATGGCTTAATTCATCTTGCAAATAAATTGGCTCATAGATGTTATTAGCTCTGTCCACTAAAGTTTTTACGACTCCTCTCTTCTGCCTAGGATGATGATTCGAATTCTTATGTAGGTAACGATCGGTGTGTGTGTCTTTCCTATATACCTTTTCCCTAAAGTCCCATCTGCTGTGAACCATGCTGAAGAGGAACTGAGTGAGTTTTTGGTGCACATACACCGTTTCATTCCAAGGATACAATTCACCATGGAGAAAGAGAGTAATGGACAACTAAATTTTTTGGATGTATTGATTATTAAACGGGCAGATGGGACTTTAGGGCACAAGGTATATACGAAAGACACACACACTGATCGTTACCTACATAAGAACTCGAATCATCATCCTAGGCAGAAGAAAGGAGTCATAAAAAACTTTAGTGGGCAGAGCCTCGGATGAAGACTGTCAACAGTTTACGGCATAACGGAGAGTTGTTGGGCTACTGTATGTTAAATTGTACTATGCCAAGAAGGGAAATTGAGCCCATACAGCAAGTTACTTGCAGGCCGTTCTGTGAGTGGTGTAGCCATCGTAAGTGTTCGCCACACCCTAGCCTACAGCCACCAGAGAAGATTTATTTGTATTTTACTTTTGTACAGAGTGAACCATTAATTTGAACTTTGTTTTAAGAATCATTCTTGAAGCTTAAAGAAACTGGTTCACCCTGTTGTTTCATCCTAATCATACACCTATAGAGAGGTTCTTCCTGGTGTTTGATTAATCCGAGTATCCTGTTTTACAGGCTTATGAAGTGCCAAGTTAATATAAAGAAGCACAGTTTAAAGGGTTTTTGTGTAAATAATGAGAAAATTTTCTTAACTGTTGCAAACTATTATAGAAAAGATTGCTCACATAAAAGTTAATCAGAGTTAAGCGAAGTTACTAGAATCTGTTAAATGACTATACATTGTTAGTTCAAAGAATAATGGCTTTTGAAAGTAAATTCCATTGAGAAAGAGGTTTTCTCGAAGTGAAATGTTCAGTATAAAAAGAGCGTGCTTTATTATCTAAGTATTTTAGAAGTTAAGTTTGTGTATTATGGGAAGTGCTTTTCTGAAGGTTCCCTGTGGACAATTTTGCTCTCTTGAAGTTTTCTACTGGGATTCTTCTCTTTCGAAACCATAATGTATAAGAGTGTTGTCCAACATTGTTCATGTGGAGTAATATGTGTCTGAAGAAGCAAATTAACGAGTAGCAAGAAAGTAGGCAAAATTCATACTTCTTCTTTTCCAAGACTTCACTGTTTCATTCCCTGCATAGGCTGGCGACCATTAGTAGGTATTTTAAGCCGCTAAATGAACTTCGAACTGAGTTGGCCTAGCTTCAATATAATATTATTCATACTGCATTTCTATCTAACCGTTAGGTCAGATATTAGGAAAATAAGTGAATAGTTTGATTTACTTATCCATTAGACATAACACACGGTCAAATATTGTAAAAGGGGCAACTCTATCCATTAGCTTTTTCTATTAACAGACCTGTCTTCCCATAGGGTACTTTACTTGGAAACTAAACTAAATTTTAGTAACATGGTTATACGTGGCTTTTCCCGTGACAGTACAATTTGTTCTGTTGGGGTATATTATACGTGGCAATATAGAGACAGAGCTTTCTATTATTTAGATAACAACATTGTAAGTATATAAATATCACCTTCAGGACCTTGCAGCAGGGGTATGTAAATGCTCTGAGGCTGCTATTGATAATATCTTTGTAGACAAATCTAGGAAAAAAAAGTCGTATCACAAAAACAATAGTAAATGGGCTATCTGATAATGACATGCAGCACCTTGTGTTAAATGTTGAAACTTTTCAGGATTAAATATCTATTAAATCTGAGTACAGGAGGGTAATAAATTAGTCAAAAATTGAGAATTTCAAGAGATTGCTCAAAGACATGAATTAAATAGATATTATAATACTTGTAATTCAAATGGAAAATACAAATCATGCATTAATGAAGTTACTTCCTCATTTGAAAATTGTTTTTTCCTAAATGTAACCCAAATGAAGCAGAAGTCAAACAATAAACCATGGATCTGAAAAAAGTTGCAACCATCATAAAATCCTTAAAAGCAAAGTATTTTAGTGACGAATTTAATCAAAGAAGGTTCACGTGAGTTGAGTTCTATCTGAAGTTATTTGTGTAACTAATCTTTTATCAGGAGAAAGTTTCTAGACTGACTAAAATAGGCTGAAGTTAAGCCTCTTAACAAGAAGGTGGATAAGGAGATACCATCAAACTAAAGATTAATTTTACTTTTGCCTGAATTTTCAAATAATTTTGAATAGGTTGTGTTCAAGCGTCTTCTTAAGCATCTGGCTACAAGTAATATACTGTCCAAGTCATAGTTTTGGTTCCTTAAGGGTTCCGATATAAAGAAGGCTATTTACATGTGCAATGATAATGTACGTAATTCATTAGATAACAAGTTAGAGGCTATGGCATTTTCTATGACTTATCAAAAGCCTTTGACTGTGTGAATCAGAGCGTTCTTATAAGTAAATTAGAATATTATGGTGTCACTGGCAGTGTTGCAAAATGTTTCGTGTCTTAACTGAGCAACAGGGAACAAATGGTGTCGTTGTGAATTACCTGTCGATTAAGCAATCAGTCTTCATCTGACTGGGAATTAATTACATATGGTGTTCTTCAAGGTACCATCTTGTGTCCGTTTATTTTTCTTGTGTACATTAATGACATCTCGTCTCTTACATTGCCAGATGATAAGTTTGTTTTCTTTCTAGATGACACAAACATTGCAATAAATAGCAAGTTAAGTGCAGATTTAGTAATGGCTGCTAAACTAATTTTCATTGACATTAATAAATGATTTAAATCTAAGTCATTGTCATTAAACTTCGAAAAGGCACACCATATGCAGCTCTAAACCTGTAAGAGATATCCTTCCAGCACGTGTACGACATATGAAGGCATGCAGATAAAAGACACTGCCAGTGTTAAATTTTTGGGATTACAAGTCACCATAATAAGTTTAGTTGGAAAGCGGATTCCACAGAATTGCTGAAGCACTTAAACAAGTCTGTATATGCAGTGCGAATGATGTCAGATGTAGGAGATATAAATGTAAAACAACTTGTGTACTTTGATTACTTTCATTCTATTTATCATGTCGGATAATATTCTGGGGTAGCTCGTCATACCGAGCAAACGTTTTTAAAGTGCAAGTGTGTGTAGTAAGACACATTTGTGACGTAAATTCAAGAAAATCATATACAAACTTGTTCAAGGAACTTGATATTCTAACCACTGCTTCTCATTATATTTGTTGCTTAATAAAATTTGTTGCAAACAATATGCTTCTGTTTCCAGCCAAGAGCTCGATACATAGTATCAACGCAAGAAATAAGAACAATCTACATAAAAATCGAAAATCACATACCCCTGTCCAAAGAGGACTCCATTATTTAGGAAGATATAGTAGCAATAAACTGATTGCCAGCGACCATTAAAAATTTAAATTCAAATTTTGAAAGACTTTTTGGCAGGCAACTCCTTCTACTTTACAGATGAATATCTTAACAGGGACTGCTAGTCCAGCTTAAGTAAAAATGCCTGTTTGATTTCAATTTTACCATTATTTGGTCACTACAGTCAGGATTAGGTATTCTGTCTATGATAAATTTATTAAAAAATGCATAATCATGTTTCATTTTGACAATGTATTAATTCTGTAAATATTAGCAGTTACGGTTTACTGTAATGTATTCACATATCTTGACAATCTTCTGACAGATGAGCAGGAAAGTGAATACTGTATTCAAATGTTCTATGTTTTTTATGTTACACTTTCTGACATGTTCTATACCCACGAGAATCATCTTATTTTTGGGTCTATGTTATAAAAACTGAATCTAATCTCATCTCTGTGTGTGTGTGTTTTTAAGGTGTGCTGTTATTGTCACTGAGCACATTTCCGTCTTTCTTTATGGCTCTATGCGTGGAATACTCTTCTCGCAGAGTGAATAGTCCCTTTCTTTTGTTATTATGGCATAAAATTACCGTGTCTGCTTTTATTAAAGTCTGGCGGTGATATTCTTCCTCCTTCCTCCTGAAACATAAATGAATTTGATTGGGGAAAAATATAATGAATTCGGAAAGTGAAACGCGATGGAAACAGATGTTGCTGTCACAACTACTGTGTGCACCAATACTCCTCAAGGCACCTTACAGTGTGTGGTGGAGGATACTCTGTGTACCGTTTGTATTTTCCCGTTTTCTGTTTCAGTCGAATGATTCGTGGGAGGAATGATCGCAGACAAGCCTCCGTGTGAAGTCGATTCTTTTTGTTTTTGCCTTCATGGTCTTTTCGCGACATATACGTAGAGGGGAGTAATACACTGGCTGACTCTTCTAGAAATGTACCCTCTCGGAACTTGAACAAAAAAAAATACTGTGATGTAGAATGCCTCTCTTGCAGCGTTTGCCGCTAGAGATTTCTGAGCCTCTCCATGACGCTTGCGCGCTTACTAAATGAACCTGTAACGAAACGTGCTCCTCTTCTTCGGATCTTCTCATTTCCTCGATCAATCCTGTCTGGTACGAGTTCCCCGACTGACGAGCAGTATCCAAGAACGGTCGACCGCTATATTTGTAGGCTACTTCATTTATTGATGGACTACACTTGCTGAGGATTCTTCCAATGAATCTCAGTCTAGCATGTGCCTTTGCTGCGATTTCTCTTAGGTGGTCGGTCCACTTTAAATCGTTCCACGTGTATACTCCTAGATATTTTATACATGTGACTGTTTCCAGTGATTGTTCTGCAAATCGACTAATCATACAATAATGGGTCTTTCTGACTGTTTATGCGCAGAACGTTACATTTGTTCATTTTGAGGGCCAACTGCCAATCCGTCCACCATGTTTAGATTGCCTGTAGGTCTTCCTGGATTTCGCTGTCTTCCTGCATTCCGCTATAATTTTCTAGCGTTGCGGTGTTTCTGTATACAACGGCATAAAGCGCAACATGCCTCATGTAACACTAGGACATTTACATATATTGTGCAAAGGAATGGTCCTATAACACTCGTTTAGGGTACTCCTGATGTAACTTCTGCGTCTGAAGATTCCTCCGTTGACATGGCATATTGTTTTCTGTTTGCTAGAAACTCTCCAGTCACACAGCTGATCTGATATTTCATACGCTCGTATTTTGTTCATCAAGTGGCACTGCCGAACTGTATCGAAACCCTTCTCAATATGAAGGAACGCGATCTCAACCTGAAAGCTGGTATCTAGACAAAGAGAGCGAGCTAGGTTTCACATGTTCGTTATTTTCGGAATCCACGTTGATTCCTACATAGGAGATTTTCGACCTCCAGAAGTGTCACAACACGCAAGCATAAAACATTATCAAAATTTATACAACAAACCGACGTCAGAGACACAGAAATATTGTTTTGCTCCTCCAGCGACCTCCGGTACAGTTCTGCCACGCGAGGAGGAAGTTCATTTGCATGTTCTATGCAGAATCGTACTGATGGTTACGAAAGTTATAAAGTCGGTCAATAAGGCTAGGAGAGTATTCTTACTAGAAAGAGCAGATAAGCAATTGTTAGCATCCCACTTAGTAAATGAATCGACTTCATTTACTTCCACTAAGATGGACGTAGAAGAATTATGGGCAAATTTTTAAAAACACTGTAAATCACGCATTGGACAAGTATGTGCCGAAAAAGTGGGTTACGGACGGAAAAGACCCACGGGAAAAGACCCACCCTGGTTTAACAGCGCAATTCGGAGAATGCTCAGGAAGCAAAGGCAGCTGCACTCGCGGTATAAGAAAGGTCGGGAGAATGAGAACAGGCAAAAGTTAGTAGAGATTCGTGCTGCTGTAAAAAGAGCGATGCGCGAAGCATTCAACCACTACCACCGTCATACCTTAGCAAAAGATCTTGCTGAAAACCCATAGAAATTATGGTCTCACTAAAATCGGTAAGCGGGTCGACGGCTTCCATCCAGTCACTCACTGATCAGTCTGGCCTGCCAACAGAAGACAGCAAAACGAAAGCTGAAATTTTAAATTTAGCACTTGAGAAATCTTTCACGCAGGAGGATCGTACAAACATATCGCCATTTGAGTCTCATACAGATTTCCGTATGGAGGAAATAGTGATAGACTTCCCTGGGGTTGTGAAGCAGCTGAATGGATTGAAAATAAATAAATCGCCAGGTCCTGATGGGATACCAATTCGGTTTTACAGAGAGTACTCTACTGCATTGGCTCCTTACTTAGCTTGCATTTATCGCGAATCTCTTGCCCAACGTAAAGGCCCGAGTGACTGGAAAAATGCGCAGGTGACGCCTGTATATAAAAAGGGTAGAAGGACGGATCCTCAAAATTACAGACCAATATCCTGAACATTGGTTTGTTGCAGGATTCTCGAACATATTCTCAGTTCTAATATAATGAATTTCCTTGACACTGAGAAGTTGCTGTCCATGCATCAGTACGGCTTTAGAAAGCATCGCTCCTGCGAAACGCAACTCGCCCTTTTTTCACATTATACCTTACGAACCATGGATGAAAGGTATCAGACGGATGCCATATTCCTTGACTTCTGGAAAGCGTTTGACTCGGTGCCCCACTGCAGACTCCTAACTAAGGTACGAGCATATGGGATTGTTTCCCAAATATGTGAGTGGCTCGAAGACTTCTTAAGTAATAGAACCCAGTACGTTGTCCTCGATGGAGAGTGTTCATCAGAAGTGAGGGTATCATCTGGAGTGCCCCAGGGAAGTGTGGTAGGACCGCTGTTGTTTTCTATCTACATAAATGATCTCTTGGATAGGGTGGATGTGCGGCAGTTTGCTGATGATTCTGTGGTGTACGGGAAGGTGTCGTCGTTGAGTGACTGTAGGAGGATACAAGCTGACTTGGATAGGGTTTGTGATTGGTGTAAAGAATGGCAGCTAACTGTACATAAAGATAAATGTAAATTAATGCAGATGAATAGGAAAAAGAATCTTGTAATGTTTGAATACTCCATTAGTTGTGTAGCGCTTGACACAGTCACGTCGATTAAATATTTGGGCGTAACATTGCAGAGCGATGTGATGTGGGACAAGCATGTAATGTCAGTTGTGGGGAAGGCGGATAGTCGTCTTCGGTTCATTTGGTAGAATTTTGTGAAGATGTGGTTCATCTGTAAATGAGACCGCTTATAAAACACTAATACGACCTATTCTTGAGAACTGCTCGAGCGTTTGGGATCCCTATCAGGTCGGATTGAGGGAGGACATAGAAGCAATTCGGAGGCAGGCTGCTAGATTTGGTACTGGTAGGTTTGATCATCACGCGAGTGTTACGGAAATGCTTCAGGAACTCGGACGGGAGCCTCTAGAGTAAAGGAGGCTTTTTTTCGTGAATCGCTAGTGACTGCAGTACAATTTTACTGCCGCCTACTTACATTTCGCGGAAAGACCACAAAGATAACATAAGAGAGATTAGGGCTCGTACAGAGACATATAGGCAGTCATTTTTCCCTCGTTTTATTTGGGAGTGGAACAGGGAGAGAAGATGCTAGTTGTGGTACGACGTACCCTCCGACACGCACCGTATGGTGGATTGCGGAGTATGTATGTAGAGGATATTCTGTACGACCCGGTGGACTTTCCTCTGTTGCGAAATATCAGTTGCTTTTCTATGCTGTGGTCATTTATTACGTAATCTGACGTTCTGATGATCATGCGACGATTTGGAGGAGGAACTGCAACGCGATCTTTCTCAGTGTAACTGTTTTGGAAAAGGACGTTTATTAGTATTTTGGTCTGCTCTGTGTCTACCTCCTTTCCGACGGCATTGTGGTCGCTGAGTGGAAAGATGGCCTCGATCCGTTCACAGATTTAACATGAGACTAAAACTTGTCATCATTTCCTGTCAAGTCGGGAGATAAAATTCTGCTTTCGAATTCGTTGAACGTCTAGCGCATGGCTCGCCTTACGCTAATTCTGGCTTCGTTCAGTTTTTGTATGTCTGTCTTTAGCGACCACATTGTAAACAGGAGCGGGACTGTTTGCTGGAAACTGGTCCACTGTGGGTATTACGGAGACCGGGAGGCGTCGGTAGCGACTGGAATGGAGGTGCGGTCGATTAGTATTCAGGACAGCGCGCGCGCCGCGTCCCGGGCGAGAGCATCGCCGCGTGTGAATGGTCGCCCAGAAACGTGACACGGCCGGAGCGATCCGGCGCGTCAAGTCGACGATGTCATTAGGCGCCGCTCCCCACACGTCCCGAGTAATTCCTGCGTCGCCCGTTGTACGAGGGCTGCTATATATATTTCTGGCCTAATAATGAAAATACGAATATTTATCAACGAAAATGGTTTATTGTTTTTCAAAATATTCTCCATCAAGATTTATAGACTTTTGCATGCGCTCAAACCAATTTTCGAAGCACTTTTTCCACTCCGATTGAGACACCTCCAAAACATGGTTTTTGAATGCTGCAACAGCATCTTCTGGCGACGAAAATCGTTGACCACGCGTTTTTTTCTTGATGTGTGGGAATAAAAAGAAGTCATTGGGTGCCAAGTCAGGGCTGTACGGCGGATGACCCATCACTTCGACGTTTTGGCCGGTCAAAAAGGCGCTGGTTTGAGCCGATGTGTGACAGCTCGCATTGTCATGGTGCACAATGATTCGTCTTCTCTTGTTCATTTTTCGAATTTCTCCGAAGACTTCAGGCAAACAAATGGTGCTGTACCACTCAGAATTGACCGTCCTACGTTGCTCAAGCGGAACAGTCGCCACATGACCAGTTTTGCCGAAGAAACAGGCGACCATTTGCTTCGAAGTGCTTCTTCCACGAACAACTTTCGTTGGATTTGGCTCGTCTTGGAAGAACCACACGGTCGATTGCTGTTTTGTTTCGGGCTCATACGCATAGATCCATGATTCGTCACCTGTGACGATCTTATAAACGTCTTTTGAAGCACCGCGATCGTATTTTTTCAGCATTTCTTTACACCAATCCACACGAGCTTTCTTTTGAGCGATTGTCAAATTGTGCGGGATCCAACGAGAACAAACCTTTTTTACGGCCAGGTGTTCATGCAATATCGAATGTATGCTGGCGGGAGAAATGCCTAGGCATGCCTCTATCTCACGGTATGTCACATGACGGTCTTGCATTATCAGTTCACGTACGGCATCGATGTTTTCTGGCACAACGGCTGTTTTTGGACGACCTTCACGGAATTCGTCTTTGAGCGAGCGTCGGCCACGATTGAATTCGTTGTACCAGTTTTTCACAGTGCTATAGCATGGTGCTTCGTCGCCATACAAAGATTTAAGTTCATAGATGCACTCTTGTCGTGATAATCCACGTCGAAAGTTGTGAAAAATGATCGCACGAAAATGTTCACGAGTTAATTCCATTTTTGTGCCAAATTGATTTCTTCAAGTCCCTGTAAAAGAAAAAAAAAATTGTCGTAAGTCAAAAAGTTCTGAGTACATTTATGCTAAAAAATGTCAAACTTTCCAATGGAAATGTCATTGCACCTGGCAACACTTAGTGTTGCCTAGGCCAGAAATATATATAGCAGCCCTCGTACTAACACCGCTCGTTATCGACACTCCGCCGGTCTATTTCTTTCCGTTTTCCCCATTTCTTTGTTTTTGTGACATCTCTTTCTTACTTGAAGACTACGCTTCTCTCGAGGGCGCGTCGGCATCTTACTGACGTTGAACTTTCCTGTGGTGAGACGCTAGTCCCTTTAGTCACATCTAACGCCACAACTTTTGGACTTTGCTGTGATTTTTTTTTTATATTTTACTCGGCATAGGTGAGCTACAATTGAGAGATGGCTACGCTTCTCAGTTAACCACATGTCACTCTTGATCAGAGACAGAACAGAGTAATATGTTAATAACAGATAGAATGTGGAAAAGGCTCTTAGAACCGTAAAATGATATATGGCTGTGATTGCAGAGACGGTAATATGTATCTGTCCTTGGCCTTTCTTTACTGCAGTTCTACAGGGTGTTCCGAAACTATTCGTTCAAATTAATAGAGGAAGTAGAGAACATCGAAAGAAATACAGGGCGTTCCCGTAAGCATGTGCAAAAACGTAACAGGACATAGAGAATGCTCCACTGAACAATTTGAGGTAGGGAACCTGGGTAGGAGAAGCCAGCTTAAGGAGATATGGAAGCAGACGTGTCTACCGCTTTGCCTAGCATTACTGTTTTCAGCTTATTTACAACTAACATGTACAAGTTTACATCTACTGTGCTGTTTATTTACATGTACCTTCTTTATTTCCAGCTGAGATACAAGGAGGACAAGGCTGGTTACTAGGAAGTCATGATGTAGGTTTTGTTTACGTTACTTGCCCATAGGATGGCTCCATTTATCGTACTTACATTGTCCCGTGACAGAACGTGCTGTGAATCAACGACAGACTCATTCATTTCAGTGTTATTCAGAAGCGTACAGTGCGACACGATGGAGCACCGGTACACTTTTTCACAACCCATCGCACCTTGTGTGTGGAGAAGTACGTTGCAGTGCTCTCGCTGCTGAAAGACTGTACAGGGAACGATTTCCTAACAGGCATCGTACGTCACGAAGAGTATTTATTTCTCTCGATCGACGAATGCGGGAGGCCGTTTCACTGGAAGGAAGAAACGAGGAACCAGGCGACATGAGGACCTCTCGCACACCCGATTTTGAGGAGGAGGTGCTGGAAGGTATTGCAGCGGACCCCACTACAAATACTCGTCGCATTTTACGACAAATGATCGCTGCACATACCGTCATGTGACGAGTACTCCACGAACAACAATTACGCCCGTATCACCTACAACGAGTCCATACAATGTTTGTGGCTGATTTTGCACCAAGGGGCGCATTAAGTAAGTGGTTGCTCGAACAATGGATTGCATCGACCAGATTTCCTCCAAATCCATGCCCGCGACAGGATTCGAACCTGCGACCGTAGCAGCAGCGCGATTCCGGACTGAAGCGCCTGGAACCGATCGACCACAGCGGCCGGCTACTGACGAGGCCTCATTTTATCTTGATGCTGTTTCCAACAGCAGGAATAGCCATGTATGGGATGACGAAAACCCTCACGCTGTAGTAGAGCTACACCATCAAGTAAGTTTTGCTGTGAATATCTGGGCCAGCACTGTAGGCGACAATCTCAGGCCATGTCTTCTACCTGGCCGTCTGAATAGCCACCTGCACTTGAGGTTCGTGCCAAGAGCTCTACCTGAGTTGCTGGAGAAAGTATGGATGTGAATACAATATGACGGTGCACAGTCTCACTTCAGTGTGGACGTCCGCAACCGTCTCAATGCTGTATTTCCCTGTCACTGGACTGGAAGGAGAGGTCCACTATCTACTAGGTCACGTGACCTGAATGCCCTTGATTATTTAGTATGGCGAATATCTAAAGTCACTTGTGTATGAGATCCTAGTGGATACGTAGATGGAATTAGTTGCTAGAATTGTAGCTGCCTGTGATGTGATTCGAAATTTGTTAGGGTGCGTCAGAATCTTGTTCGCCGATGTCACGCTTGCATCGAGGCAGATGGTGGTCAGTTTCAGCACATTTTGTAAGACGCAGTGCAAATGGTACATTCATTGTGTCTATGAAGGTATTCGCAGTTAACTGTAAATAATGTAAATAAAAAAATACAGTAATGTAATTTTATTCCTATTACTGCCTTAAGATGGCTTCGCCGAGACCAGCTTCCCGGTCTCAAGTTTTTCAATGGTGCTTCCTCCACCAACTGTAAACATTTTTGCGCGCTCGTACGGAAACACCCTGTATATTAGTTATGGTACACACGGCCCCTGGCGCCCGCCGATGTGGCCGAGCGGTTCGAGGCGCTTCAGTCTGGAACCACGCGACCGCTACGGTCACAGGTTCGAATCCTGCCTCGGGCATGGATGTGTGTGATGTCCGTAGGTTAGTTAGGTTTAAGTAGTTCTAAGTTCTAGGGGACTGATGACTTCAGATGTTAAGTCCCATAGTGCTCAGAGCCATTTTTTATGGCCCCTGGCGGCAATTTCTGATGCTACGGACGATTTACACAATAGATAGTTTAGCATGCTAATTGCGGCAGTGGCATAACTGCTCAAATGCGCGACCGTTCGCGTGTACGCGTGCAGTCCATCGTCGGACCATTTATTTTAGTGTCCGTCCGAAAATTCCTTCCACGTCCACCACAGTGCCAGAAGCAACGGCAATTCTAGCGACGAGGTCTTCTTCCGTTTCAACCACCTCGGATGATCAATTGACGTTCCGATGTTTCCTCACAGTGATGCTGTAATTGGCTGGCGGCCCATCGTTCTGGAAGCACATTCTTTTTCTAACATTTCTAACATTTAGAGGTTAATTCTCCAGCTGTTTTGGCTGCACATGTTCCACAAAGATGTGATAGCCACGCCCGCTGAGGCGGATTGGAAGAATGTATGATCCAATCGAACTATCACCAAAAATTCCTGTCCACAAATTAACACAGAATCGCTGTTGATGGGCACGGCGTTGAGTACCTCATGAATTCACATGTGCCCAAACATGAGACAAGGGGATATTTGAATGCCAGTACACCTACCCAGTTAGCAAACTGACCCAAAACCTTGGATCACCACCACTAACAAAATGTTCCCTAACATTGAAAGTTGACTTCAGAGATCCTTACCGAAATATATTTGTTTTGTACCTACTGTATTAAACTGAACGAATAGTTCAGGAATACTCTGAATATCTGGTAGTGTAAAAGGTAGACACTGGGCCGTACGGTACAGCCGAGAATCGAGCAATGAGGGTCGGCCGCAGGTGTCAATCCCTCGGGATGCAAACACTGGTGGTGTCTTTTTCATAACTGGGCTGTGAACTCAGAACAGGGAGAAAGCGACAGACCGGGCTTCGTGCTGATGGACGGCCAATTACTAGATCTCGATCTGTCCGAGGATAGGACTGTGGAGTACGCACTTTCGGTGTTAAAATGCCCGCCCTCCACCCCCAATCCTCCCCACTGTTTCCGTAAGCACAGACGGCGTAGAGAATCTGCAGGTGGACATAGAAGCACTCCAGTGGCGTGAGGGAATGCAGAGAAGTGCTGTTCTCGACGTGTAGGAGTATAGGTTCCGGAGGCAACATTTTCAAAAAGCTGGTCAAAAACACCACCACCGATGCCGTTTTTGTAGGGTGGATGACTTTCCCAGCCGACGCTAAAAGAACAGAACATATTTTTGCCTTCTATTTTTCCGCAGTAAGGAGATCGTAGTGGCGGGACCTTGCCGTTCGCAGATTGGTTGTGACGTCTTTCTTGAGTTTTATTTTAGACCAAAGATGAGCGTCAAAATGTTAGACTGGGGCAGAAGTCGTTACGGAACCGATTGAGGGAGCAGGAAAGACTTTATAAAATTATACTATTGCTCAACGTTGGCGGCAAAGTGGGAGACTGGTTAGAAAATCTTAGGTATGCGAGAAGGTGTAGCATGACATGGAGGAATGCGCTTTTCAAGCGAGTGAGCAAGTAATTCGGAAACCGGAAATGGAGCAGGCGAAAAAGTAAGAAGTACACTACTGGCCATTAAAATTGCTACACCAAGAAGAAATGCAGATGATAAACGGGTATTCATTTGATAAATATATTGTACTATAACTGACATGTGATTACATTTTCACGCAATTTGGGTGCATAGATCCTGAGAAATTAGTACCCAGAACAACCACCTCTGGCCGTAATAACGGCCTTGATACGCCTGGGCATTGAGTCAAACAGAGCTTGGATGGCGTGTACAGGTACAGCTGCCCATGCAGCTTCAACACAATACCACAATTCATCAAGAGTAGAGACGGGTGTACTGTGACGAGCCAGTTGCTCGACCACCATTGCCCAGACGTTTTCAGTTGGTGAGAGATTTGGAGAATGTGCTGGCAAGGGGAGCAGTCGAACATTTTCTGTATCCAGAAAGGCCCGTACAGGACCTGCAACATGCGGTCGTGCATTATCCTGCTGAAACGTAGGGTTTCGCAGGGATCGAATAAAGGGTAGAGCCACGGGTCGTAACACATCTGAAATGAAACGTTCACTGTTCAAAGTACCGTCAATGCGAACAAGAGGTGACCGAGACGTGTAACCAATGGCACCCCATACCATCACGCCGGGTGATACGCCAGTATGGCGATGGCGAATACACGCTTCCAATGTGCGTTCACCGCGACGTCAAAAAACACAGATGCGACCTTCATGATGCTGTAAACAGAACCTGGATTCATCCGAAAAAATGACGTGCACCCAGGTCTGTCGTTGAGTACACCATCGCAGGCGCTCCTGTCTGTGATGCAGCGTCAAGGGTAACCGCAGCCATGGCCTCCGAGCTGATAGTCCGTGCTGCTGCAAACATCGTCGACCTCTTCGTGCAGATGGTTGTTGTCTTGCAAACGTTCAGGGATCGAGACGTGGCTGCACGATCCGTTACCGCCATGCAGACAAGATGCCTGTCAACTCGACTGCTAATGATACAAGGTCGTTGGGATCCAGCACGGCATTCCGTATTACCCTCCCGAACCCACCGATTCCATATTCTGCTAACAGTCATTAGATCTCAACCACCGCGAGCAGCAATGTCGCGATACAATAAACCACAATCGCAATAGGCTACAATCCGACCTTTATCAAAGTCGGAAACGTGATGGTACGCATTTCTCCTCCTTACACGAGGCATCGAAACAACGTTTCACCAGGCAATGCCGGTCAAGTGTTGTTTGTGTATGAGAAATCGGTTGGAAACTTTCCTCATGTCAGCACGTTGTAGGTGTCGCCACCGGCGCCAACCTTTTGTGAATGGTCTGAAAATCTAATCATTTGCATATCACAGCATCTTCTTCCTGTGGGTTAATTTTCGCGTCTGTAGCACGTCGTCTTGGTGGTGAAGCAATTTCAATGGCCAGTAGCGTATATAGATAGGAATCTGGAGATCAAGCAAGCAACATTCGGAGTTTGAGGCCAGGAGCAGGGGGTCGCACAACCAGCAGTGACGGATGGCCACCCCGAGTTACTGCAGTCCAACGCCAGTCACCATAACTCAGGTAAGATTACACCGCTGCAGCAGAATGCCAGTGCCAGATACGCACAATAATGTGTTCGTTTAGACTGAAGCAGCCTCCAGAATGGCCCCTCTACCCCAGTAAGGCTGTGTTCACACTGGCATCGTCAACGGTCTTCAGAGACCGTCGCCAGATGTTGCCCGATAACATCGGCCGACAGCGTAGTCATAGTGCGTCGGATCTACTTTGTCAGTTTTTGGCAGGATCAAAGAGGTTAGATTAGGTTAAAATCTATTATGTACATGAAGTAGGTTAGATTTTAACCTCTTAGGGTGGGGTGGATACGCCTCTGTGTTTGGACACGAGTGATGTATAGCGGCATCTGCTATTGAAGTGACGACGAATCCATGTGAATGAGCTTTTCTGTCAAGTAAAGAATGTGGCGAGTACTATACGCTCTATACTCTATACTATTATCGGAATAACCAGACAAGTTTCACGAATATATGAGATGACGTCCCTCACAAGCGTCTTCTAACAAAACTGCGTGCCTACGGAGTATCGCTTCAGTTGTGCGACTGGATTCGTGATTTCTTGTCAGAAAGGTCACAATTCGTAGTAATAGACGGTAAGTCATAGAGTAACACAGAAGCAATATCCGGCGTTCCCCGAGGAAGTGTTACAGGCCCTCTATTGTTCCTGGTCTATATTTACGACGTAGGAGACAAACTGAGGAGCCGTCTTAGATTGTTTGCAGATGATGCTGTCTTTTACCGTCTTGCAAAGTCATCAGATGAGCAAAGCAAATCGCAAAATGATTTAGATAAGACACCTGTATGGTGCAAAAAGTGGCAATTGACCCTGAATAAAAAAAAGTGCGAAGTTAATCACATGAGGGCTAAAAGAAATCAGCTAAATTTCGATTACGCGATAAGTCACACAAATCTGAAGGCTGTAAATTCAGCTAAACACTTAGGGATTACAATTACAAATGACCTAAATTGGGGCGATCACATAGATAAGATTGTGGGCAGAGCAAACCAAAGACTGCGATTCATTGGCAAAACACTTAGAAGGTGCAACGGACCTACTAAAGTGACAGCTCACATAATGCTTGTCCGCCCTATTCTGGAATATTTCTGTGCAGTGTGCGATCCGCATCAGGTGGGACTGACGGATGACATCGAACAAGTACAAAGAAGGCAGCTCGTTTTTTACTATCGCGGAATAGGGGAGTCTGTGTCACAGACATGATACATAGGGAGAAATGATCATCACTATAAAATAAGAGAAAGCAGGTCTCGCACAGAAAAATTTAAGTGCCCCTTTTTCCCGCGTGCTGTTCGAGAGTGGAACCGTAGAGAGACAGCTTGAAGATGGTTCATTGAACCCTCTGCCAGGCACTTTATTGTGAATAGCAGAGTAATCACGTTGATGTAGATGTAGAAACATTGTGTAACATATTCGACATAATTCGTGGTGACTTTGAAACGCAAGTTATAAACACTCTGTTTCGATGTATTTATTTAAAATTGTGGCGACGTGCACAATTAGCCTTCAGTGACTCTCATTTAGCATACGATTGAAAGACCAGCATCAAGTGTGGCATAAGGGAAACTGAAAACCTAAAGAACTTAAAAGTGGAAATACATATCGTACACCACATTTGCAAGCCACTTCGTATTAACAGTATGAATATACTACTTGCATAAAACGCCAGTAAGCAGTAATAACGATTTGTATACAACTAATGACAACCTACCACCAAGATACTCACCCTCTTTAAGTGGACAAATTTAGTTTTGAGGTTACAATCTATGGCTAAAATTTCCAATAACGATTTTGCCTATTTAAGGTTTAAAATGAACGTGCGATCTCAGTCCATAGATTATGAACTACATCCCTATTATGATATTTTCATTGTCAGGATTCCGCAAGCTCACTCTTTCTTGGGCTAAACGTATCAGTTTCTCACGCTGCACATTTCGTGTACGAGAACGTCGGTCGATTTGACCGAAGAAAGCATATTGATTTGAATTTCGCTGATAGTCGTCCGAAGTCTGTACGTTCGGAACATAGGATCGGCTATAGTGTGACAGCGCACATAGTGGCGTACTGATTTGAAAAGATCGACCTTCTCGTACTGATTTGAAAAGATCGGCCTTCTCTGGCCGATGTCGGTCGTCGGCGGAATCCACCGATATCGGAACCACTGTGACCGCAGCCAAAGGGTGTTGCCTTCATGCACTGTCACCTCTTTGCCACGCTGTCAGTGCATACCTACCATGCGACATCGCACTTCTGTGTTGACAATTGTTAATGTAACGGAGTTCGTGAATCGTACGTCTTAAAATAACCTGTAAAAGTGTTTATATTTGCATGTATAGAAATTTACAAATTTCTGAGAACTAAGAATCTCGAAAATGCCAAGCGATACCAGAAAATTACAAGCTGTGGTTAACAGAGGACAGTTTTCACTTCCTTGCGGCCTAGTCCACGTGGATGGGCTTGCGGATTGACTGCCAGCAGGTAATATTCCAGCAACACTAACTATACCGGGAGTCAACAATAAATCCGACACGGTTCTTGAGTCCACAGGTAGAACAGCACACCACAGAAAGATTAGTGATGGAGGACAAAAAGGGAACGACCCTACACTAAAAAAAAGAAAATAAGGAGAAGACTGACTTCCTAAACGAAGGTGGAACTGATTGAAGGCTGCTACCTCCCCCTCAATTACACAATCACGTAACCACAGTCTACGAACCAACGTTCACAATAGTTGTGTTTAGTGTAGCACTGAAAAAGGTGAATGCACAATACATTTTTATAACGTGCAATTTATGACGTTGACAATATTACGAGAAATTCTGCTGTCATAAAGCCTTAACAAATTCCATGACATATTTCTTTCCCAAATTCCATTTCAAATACTGTATTTCTCTGAATTACAATTTCATAGGAGCTGTGTTACACCGATATAATTATATTGAAATATTTAATATGTTATGGTTCTTGTTGTCCTCTGTAGCAGTTTAAAAGTTGGGATGATGGTTTAGTTCTATGTTGTATAAGGGGGGGGGGGGGGGGGGGGGAGGGGGCAGGGCGAAGACAGTAACAAACTATGAAGAGACCCCCGCATAACAACCAGCCTCACATCCGTAACTGGCAAAAGACGATCACGGTCGTCACGCTGGAACCGTAAAAAATACGGAGCAGTTGATGGTCTGCTGTTAGTTGGATCACCTCCAGTTAGATTGAGAGATAGCAGGGCACTCTCACTTCAGATTCGGTGTCACGCCGCTTAATGTTCTTAGGGAATAGCCAAATGCACTGAAGACACATTTGGACCTTTATTTTATGTCTAGCTTTGCTTGAATGTCCCGAAATATTTGTAAGACAGAGCTAACATCTGAATAATGGCCACTAGGCTCACTCCACACCATCGGAACAACGAATAACATGGCTCGGCGTTTTCCTTTCAACCACTCGGTTAAGGTTGTAGTACAGGTTATGCAGGCAATATGAGGTGAAAATTTTTATCTTGATCACCAACAGGACAAACAAAATACAATTTATATGCCTTTTTAACCAAATCAGTGATTGGTTTTCTTTGGACTTTCGGAGTGAATTTCCCACACAAATAACAAAAATGGTCGGGGTGGCTTACCAGCTGCCATTTTTCTTAGTGTAAGTTTTAAACACAAACAGTTTGGACTCTCTTTCACAGGAAACACTCACTGAGGATCTCTTTCACACCACTGGATTACCACAGCAACCATTAACTGATGATTTGTAGATCTTCTAGCTCTCCTCTGCAAATCAAAAACAAACGAACATCAAAACAGAACAGCAAAAAGAGAAATACTGAATACGAAAAATAAAAAAAAAACTTTAAAAACTCAAAAATCGTACGTTCTAGAACATTTTGAAAGGTATATTCGGATTCTACACCCCAAAACACATGATACACTCCTGGAAATGGAAAAAAGAACACATTGACACCGGTGTGTCAGACCCACCATACTTGCTCCGGACACTGCGAGAGGGCTGTGCAAGCAATGATCACACGCACGGCACAGCGGACACACCAGGAACCGCGGTGTTGGCCGTCGAATGGCGCTAGCTGCGCAGCATTTGTGCACGCCGCCGTCAGTGTCAGCCAGTTTGCCGTGGCATACGGAGCTCCATCGCAGTCTTTAACACTGGTAGCATGCCGCGACAGCGTGGACGTGAACCGTGACGGACTTTGAGCGAGGGCGTATAGTGGGCATGCGGGAGGCCGGGTGGACGTACCGCCGAATTGCTCAACACGTGGGGCGTGAGGTCTCCACAGTACATCGATGTTGTCGCCAGTGGTCGGCGGAAGGTGCACGTGCCCGTCGACCTGGGACCGGACCGCAGCGAAGCACGGATGCACGCCAAGACCGTAGGATCCTACGCAGTGCCGTAGGGGACCGCACCGCCACTTCCCAGCAAATTAGGGACACTGTTGCTCCTGGGGTATCGGCGAGGACCATTCGCAACCGTCTCCATGAAGCTGGGCTACGGTCCCGCACACCGTTAGGCCGTCTTCCGCTCACGCCCCAACATCGTGCAGCCCGCCTCCAGTGGTGTCGCAACAGGCGTGAATGGAGGGACGAATGGAGACGTGTCGTCTTCAGCGATGAGAGTCGCTTCTGCCTTGGTGCCAATGATGGTCGTATGCGTGTTTGGCGCCGTGCAGGTGAGCGCCACAATCAGGACTGCATACGACCGAGGCACACAGGGCCAACACCCGACATCATGGTGTGGGGAGCGATCTCCTACACTGGCCGTACACCTCTGGTGATCGTCGAGGGGACACTGAATAGTGCACGGTACATCCAAACCGTCATCGAACCCATCGTTCTACCATTCCTAGACCGGCAAGGGAACTTGCTGTTCCAACAGGACAATGCACGTCCGCTTGTATCCCGTGCCACCCAACGTGCTCTAGAAGGTGTAAGTCAAATACCCTGGCCAGCAAGATCTCCGGATCTGTCCCCCATTGAGCATGTTTGGGACTGGATGAAGCGTCGTCTCACGCGGTCTGCACGTCCAGCACGAACGCTGGTCCAACTGAGGCGCCAGGTGGAAATGGCATGGCAAGCCGTTCCACAGGACTACATCCAGCATCTCTACGATCGTCTCCATGGGAGAATAGCAGCCTGCATTGCTGCGAAAGGTGGATATACACTGTACTAGTGCCGACATTGTGCATGCTCTGTTGCCTGTGTCTATGTGCATGTGGTTCTGCCAGTGTGATCATGTGATGTATCTGACCCCAGGAATGTGTCAATAAAGTTTCCCCTTCCTGGGACAATGAATTCACGGTGTTCTTATTTCAATTTCCAGGAGTGTAGTTGATGTATCTCATCCCAGATGCAAAATGGCTATTGACTAGTCTAAGCTGCATAAATTCCAGCAGCCGAAACATATCCATTACCTATCCATTGCTTTTGGCCACACAGTGTATAAGGTAATCTGTATTAAAGAATATCTTCTCTGTTAACAAATTTTGTTCTGTGAAAACTTTATTCCATGGATGGAACTGCTGACTTCATGAGAACGAGAGACACAGAGAGAGAGGAAAGATGTAGAGGGAAGGGAGGCCGCGATATGCGATATGAGTGACCTTTTTATTTCTACACAATGTTGGTGAACCTGACGCAAAGATATATATACTCTGAAGAAGCAAAAAGATTGGTACACCTGCGTAATATCGTGTAGGGCCCCAGCGAGTATACAGAAGTGCCGCAACACGGCGTGGCATGAACTCGACTAATGTCTGCAGTAGTGGTGGAGGGATTTGACACCATGAATTCTGCAGGGTTGTCCATAAATCCGTAAGAGTACGAGGGGACGGAGGTATCTTCTGAACAGCTTGTTGCAAATATTCCCAGATATGCTAAATAATGTTCATGTCTGGGAAGTTTAGTGGCCAGCGGATGTGTTTAAATTCAGAAAAGTGTTCCTGGAGCCACTCTGTAGCAATTCTGAACGTGCGGAGAGTCACATTGCCCTGCTGGAATTGCCCAAGTCAGTCGGAATTCACAGTCGACGTGAATGGATGCAGGTGATCAGACAGAAAGCTTATGTACGTGGCACCTGTCAGAGTCGTATCTAGACGTATCAGAAGTCGCGTATCACTTCTACTGCACAAGCCCCACACCATTACTGGGCTTCCACCAACTTGAACAGTCTCCTGCTGACGCGCATGAATTCAAAGGGTTGCGTCCACACGTGTACCCCTAAGTCCGCTCTATACAAACTGAAACGAGACTCGCCCGACCGGGCAACTTGTTACCTGTCACTAACGTACAATGTTGGTGTTGACGGGCCCAGGCAAGGCGTAAAGCTTTGTGTCGTGGAGTCATCACGGGTACACGAGTGGACCTTCGGCTCCGAAAGCCTTATCGTTGACGTTTCATTGAATTGTTCTCACGCTGACACTTGTTGGTGGCCCAGTATTGACATCTGCAGCAATTTGGGGAACAATTCCACTTCTGACAGGTTTAATGATTCCCTTCAGTCAGTGTTGCAGTATCTTTTTGCGGCCGCAACAATGTCGGACATTTGATGTTTTAGCGGATTCAAATGGTTCAAATGGCTCTAAGCAATATGGGACATAACATCTGATGTCATCAGTCCCCGAGACTTAGGGCATTGCGTTGCATCGAGCAGCAAGCGGAACCTACTCCATCTGACACCACACTTGTTAGAAGATGGCGTGGCAACAAAGGACTATGGACAGTCTCTTTAAAATGTAACACATATTTTTGAAACTTGGAAATGTGTGCCCACATATGTACAGATATCACAGGTATGATCTATATCGTTTTTTGTTATTTATCTTTTAGTCATTATTGTGCTCATTAAACATTTGTTCCTGATTTACCCACTGATTTAGTGATATGTCCTTACTGTCCGAATTTTTTGTAATTCGATTTAGCCTCAGCTCCAGTTAGCTGATAGTACCGGGGCACGTGGAGTTTCGAATTCTTCATGACAAAATGTCGTGGGGAACACCTTTTGCTACAGGGAAAATGTTCTCTTACCCTTCCCGTCTAAGTTAGGCGTCGTTTTATATAACTCGCCGGCCCTGGGACAACAAAAGTTCACTGAACTACCAGGGCCTACTAACCAGTTGTACTGTATCTGTTTATTATATACCCCAGTAAAATGAGTGATTTTCAAGAAGAAGTTATCAAAAATTTGAGCCACTCTAAGCGGAGAATGATATTGCAGCAGTTTGGTCTACCCACTTTCACGGGGCTCAGATGACTGGCTGACAGGCAATACACATTGCATACGGACTCTGCAAAGTGCTTATGCCCTGCCGCCTCTCAAGAGCATAAACAGTAATAAAAGATGCCTAGCGTCAGTGAGGAGCATTAGGGGACATTTTGCCCGTAACTAAAGTTGTTCCCCATGAAGTTATCTGTCATCTCTAGAAATCTGTCGCAAAGACAGATGTTCCGATATTCCAATTACAGACTTCTAGAACTTGAATAGCAGCGTGAGTACGTAATGTTCTGAAGTGGAACCCACATCCGGAAACGTACCGTTTCCGTGCTACAACCATTTGGAAACATGTTGGTAACGCTCCCACTTTTACCAGTAATTGATTACGTGTGACACAGTACATCACTCGTTCAACAGTTCCTCTCATTATTAAAGAAAGAAATTGCTTGTGTACTCTATGACGGGTTCTCTTAAATGTGATGCACTACGGCCTCTTCCAGTTCGGATGTGCGGTGTCTCCTTGGAGCACTAATCACGCCTGCTGACGTTGAAAGTACCATTCCTCGAAGCCGTTGCATCATTGTGGCAATAAGGGTATGCACCGGAGTCGGACGTTGTGGAGAACAATCTTGATAAAGGCGACGTGCACCTCTTCCGTTATCATGAGCTTCGCCATTTAGAAGGATGGCGAACGTGCAAACATGTTGCTCTAACAGTCACAGACACTTGCATGAGTCTCGAAACAGGTCATAAAGATGGATTAGACGTCACATGATATCACCCAAACCAACTAATCCACCTCCCCCTCTCCACATGACAGCACTGTTGCATACCTACCTAGCAAAAATGTTTTCAAGCTGTTGTATCACGGACACGGTACGTTTCCGGACATCGGTTGCTATTCTGAACATTACGTACTCATTCCGCTCTTCAAGTCCTAGAAGTTTGTAATTTCAGAATATCCTGTATATTTCGGCTGATACTTGAATCGGAACGATTGAACTAACAGGAAACTGTGAAGAAACCTACATGACACAAATTGTTGAAATGGCTCTGAGCACTATAGGACTTAACGACGGAGGTCATCAGTCCCCTAGAACCTAGAACTACTTAAACCTAACTAAACTAAGGACATCACACACATCCATGCCCGAGGCAGGATTCGAACCTGTGACCGTAGCAGTACATCACACACATAGCTTCTAACTATAAAGAAAAACCTAGCGCTAGACAAAAATATAAGACAGGAATCAGACTAAAGTGAAATACAAATACTAATACGATGAAAAATTCAGAGTGTGAAGCACTCCTCCAGTTGCATCATAACAAACGATGCCACAAATCTACCTGACCGTGGGGAAGCATGTACTTTAGGACTCGTCTAGAAACTGAGATCAGATTCACTCATGAATTTACGTGGCGAGAATCCAGAGTTACAGCCATATTCAACAGATCGCACTCTATCGGAGACAGGAAAAGAAGAGGACGTCACGATGACAGGAACTGTATGCCACCACATGAGACATGCTTCCGGGTTCTCTGGTGACGATGGCCTAGATCCAATCAAGGGATGAATATATATGAGCGTGTAGCCAAATTTAACAAATGGAATGACACCATGTATTTGGATAACGTACTTTCTTACTTGGAGGGCACTGACAAGCAGTGGTATGAGAACAACGAGGAGACGTTCACAAGCTGGCAAGTATTCCAGGCGGAACTGCAAGTATTTTGGCGACACACAGCGACAGAAGTGCAAAGCTGAAGGTAAATTAAAGTGCAGGGCACAGCGTCCAGGAGAAACTACAGCATCCTATATACAAAACTTGGAGCTGTGTAAAATAGTGGATCCTAGAACGAAGGAGGAAGATAACGTTGCACATCTCATGAAGGGTGTTGCCTAAGGTCATGTATCAAGCGCTACTCCTGAAGGAGATTTCGACAGCAGACGATTTCATAAAATGGTACCAGTACATCGAGACAATGCATCAAAAAAAGAATTACAACCAAGAAGTTGCAACGATGAAAAACTGGAGACCCAGGCGAAGTTACGTTCCTACAGTGCCACATAAGGAACCTGTTTGGGCAACAATGGAGACTGACGTCTGGAGGACCCAGGATAAACAACCAGTATGTTTTCACTACGGTCGACCGGGACATGTGGTGCGCTATTGTCGAGAAAGGCGCCGGATATTTGATGGCGCCCGCGCCAGAAGACAGCAGACCGATCTCACCTGACGCCAACTCCGGGACGACGAAGACGGACAAGAAGATGTGGGCAGAGGATGAAGTAGGTCACCATCGCCGCAAGCTAGCCGCTGGAGAGGACGCTCCCCAACACAACGATGAAGGTCCCCATCGCCGTTTAGAAGCTCCAGTCCAACACCTAGACGCCGCAACCTGGAAAACGAAAGGGTGCGACCTATCTTGGAGACGACGCCCCGAAGAGAAAAATCCTCCACCGTCGATCACTACAAAAATGACAGGAAACTACGTCGATATCCTCATGGGTGGCCGTCCAGCTTGTGGACTCTGGAGCATCACATTCAGTCATTTCGGAGAAGTACCGTCGCCAGTTGCAGAAAACCGTATTCGTCGACAGAAAAACATCTCAGCTGAAGGTGGCATTCGTGTTGGTATGAATGGCCATATAAAGCCCTCAGCATTCATCGTTTTACAAGAGTTTAGTCACAAGGTTATTATGGGATGGGACTTTTTGAAAGCTTCTCACGCAATTATAGATTGTGGTCGTTCGAAGATCATGCTAAACGAGATGAGATACTGTGGACAGGATGGCTCTGAGCACTATGGGACTCAACTGCTGTGGTCATTAGTCCCCTAGACTTAGAACTACTTGAACCTAACTAACCTAAGGACATCACACACATCCATGCCCGAGGCAGGATTCGAAACTGCGACCGTAGCAGTAGCACGGTTCCGGACTGCGCGCCTAGAACCGCGAGACCACCGCGGCCGGCTGTGGACAGGAAGATGCGCATCCGAGTGTATGGAGACTATGTGTGCTGGATGAAGTGGTCATTCCTGCAGTCAGGCTAGAAAGGTAACTGTCATGTGTCATGCCACGCATCAACCCAGGCCGAGTCTGTGGGTGAAATTAGCGCTACTGCTACAAGACCTTCTAGCTCGGCTATTACCAGATCTCACTAAGGAACAACAGAAGAAGCTACTTGCCATTCTTCAAGAGTTCTCTGAATGCTTCAATCCACAGGTGAAGAACAAATCGACGGTGACGCACCGGATTAGCACTGGAGACCACAGTTCAATAATGTCGGACTGTCCAGAACGGATATAAAGCAATGGCTGAGTAACCAGTTCATCATTTTTATGATTATACACAGCGCCAGGATTGTGGTCTCCGCCCCTTTTGTGCTCTGTTCGCCTCCTGCACGACATGCACATCCATCCTGAGGGTACAGCACCTCCAGGAACTCGAAACTAGGTGGCAGCTCGGAAGGTCTATGCCGATTACATGAAACCATTTTTTCCAAAACTCAATAGTAAAACCATTCTCCCCACTTTTCGATCTTCTCCTATCACTCAGGAACAGCTTGACATTAATAATATCGTGGCTTTTATTTAACGGAGAAACCCTGCGGTATTCGTGTATTTATTTGCAGCTGTGCATCCACACTCTTACCATGGCCTTGGCGTTTAATGTTTATGATGTCGTATCTCCTGAGCTATGTGTTGTGCAATAATATAATTCCGTAGGAATGCAAAATATGCTGCGAATGGGGTTAGTAGCAACAAAGTAATATATCTGAACACCATGCACAATGAGGCAGATTTTCACACATCTCCTGATTATGACGTTATATCTCCTGAACTACGTGTCGACACTGTCTGCCAATTTGTAGCGAAAAGGGTTAGGAACAAAAAGTAATAAATTTCAACGCCATGCATGATGCAGCCATTTTTTCACGGATCTCATATCTCCTGAACTACATGTATTGCAGTGATATAATTTCGCACTTAATTCAGTGGTATACGTGCATACTGTCTGTAAAACGTGTCGTGCATACAGTTAGTAGTAAAGGGTTAATAAAGTACAACGCCATGCCTCATGCGGTACTTTTACTGCATGAACAGCGGGAAAGTAGTAGGTCATGAACATGTTTCCTTTCGTTATTTTGTAGGGGTACTAAGCGAAAAAAAAATGCTGTAAACCAGAATGAGATTTTCACTCTGCAGCGGAAGGTGCGCTGATATAGAACACTTGCCCGCGAGAGGCAAAGGTCCCGTGTTCGAGTCTCGGTCCGGCACACAGTTTTAATCTTCCAGGAAGTTTCGTATCAGCACACACTCCGCTGCAGAGTGAAAATCTCATTCTGGAAACATACCCCAGGCTGTGTCTAAGCCATGTCTCCGCAATATCCTTTCTTACAGGAGTGGTAGTTCTGCAAGGTTCGCAGGAGAGCTTCTGTAAAGTCTGGAAGGTAGGAGACGAGGTACTGGCAGAAATAAAGCTGTGAGGACGGGGCGTGAGTCGAGCTTGGGTAGCTCAGTTGGTAGAGCACTTGCCCGCGAAAGGCAAAGGTCCCGACTTCGAGTCTCGGTCCGGCACACAGTTTTAATCTGCCAGAAAGTTTCAATGTTGTAAACGTTTGAAATTATGCAAGTCGCTAAGTGGTCTCGTTCTCAAATACTGGATTAATAAAGTCTGGGAATCCACGTGTCATGGGCTACGCTTCTTTTTCATTCCCCCTCCCTCCGCTTTCATAGGTAGGTACTTCTTACCCCCACAGTGCTTGTCACCTGACATTAGGGTATATTCATATCAAGGTTGGTTGAAATGAGTAGAGATACTTCTTCGTCGAAAAAGGAAGTGGCCCTCGAGTCAGAGTCGGCTTTTTTGGATGAGGGGAGGCGGGATGCCGCCATTCCAGCCTCATCCGTTCGGAGGCCGTATCAAAGTGGTGACACCCCATCTCATAACACGAAACAATCAGAGCAACGAAATACGTTCCCTACAGTGTAATCTCAACACATGTCATGCCAACATCCATTCTCGCTGACTTCTGATTCTCTGAAAGGTGCTTTGGCGCCCTCTGTCGCCAAACTTTATCACAACGAAGGTTATCGTGGATTATGTAATGGACAGCTCCTTTGCCTGTCGACAACTCAACAGGAAAGTCATATTTGGAGATACAACCATTCGTCTGTATGAACTCCTCCACAGCCGAAATCGTGCCACTAGTGATGAAGGGCGCCTGCTCGCAGCGTGGTGTGTCCTTAATGTTTATACACTCCTGGAAATGGAAAAAAGAACACATTGACACCGGTGTGTCAGACCCACCATACTTGCTCCGGACACTGCGAGAGGGCTGTACAAGCAATGATCACACGCACGGCACAGCGGACACACCAGGAACCGCGGTGTTGGCCGTCGAATAGCGCTAGCTGCGCAGCATTTGTGAACCGCCGCCGTCAGTGTCTGCCAGTTTGCCGTGGCATACGGAGCTCCATCGCAGTCTTTAACACTTGTAGCATGCCGCGACAGCGTGGACGTGAACCCTATGTGCAGTTGACGGACTTTGAGCGAGGGCGTATAGTGGGCATGCGGGAGGCCGGGTGGACGTACCGCCGAATTGCTCAACACGTGGGGCGTGAGGTCTCCACAGTACATCGATGTTGTCGCCAGTGGTCGGCGGAAGGTGCACGTGCCCGTCGACCTGGGACCGGACCGCAGCGACGCACGGATGCACGCCAAGACCGTAGGATCCTACGCAGTGCCGTAGAGGACCGCACCGCCACTTCCCAGCAAATTAGGGACACTGTTGCTCCTGGGGTATGGCGAGGACCATTCGCAACCGTCTCCATGAAGCTGGGCTACGGTCCCGCACACCGTTAGGCCGTCTTCCGCTCACGCCCCAACATCGTGCAGCCCGCCTCCAGTGGTGTCGCGACAGGCGTGAATGGAGGGACGAATGGAGACGTGTCGTCTTCAGCGTTGAGAGTCGCTTCTGCCTTGGTGCCAATGATGGTCGTATGCGTGTTTGGCGCCGTGCAGGTGAGCGCCACAATCAGGACTGCATATGACCGAGGCACACAGGGCCAACACCCGGCATCATGGTGTGGGGAGCGATCTCCTACACTGGCCGTACACCTCTGGTGATCGTCGAGGGGACACTGAATAGTGCACGGTACGTCCAAACCGTCATCGAACCCATCGTTCTACCATTCCTAGACCGGCAAGGGAACTCGCTGTTCCAACAGAACAATGCACGTCCGCATGTATTCCGTGCCACCCAACGTGCTCTAGAAGGTGTAAGTCAAATACCCTGGCCAGCAAGATCTCCGGATCTGTCCCCCATTGAGCATGTTTGGGACTGGGTGAAGCGTCGTCTCACGCGGTCTGCACGTCCAGCACGAACGCTGGTCCAACTGAGGCGCCAGGTGGAAATGGCATGGCAAGCCGTTCCACAAGACTACATCCAGCATCTTTACGATCGTCTCCATGGGAGAATAGCAGCCTGCATTGCTGCGAAAGGTAGATATACACTGTACTAGTGCCGACATTGTGCATACTCTGTTGCCTGTGTCTATGTGCCTGTGGTTCTGTCAGTGTGATTATGTGATGTATCTGACCCCAGGAATGTGTCAATAAAGTTTCCCCTTCCTGGGACAATGAATTCACGGTGTTCTTATTTCAATTTCCAGGAGTGTACGTTCCGCCTCATAACGCTGATAGCACACTGCTCCCCGTATGTCTCTTTCATTCTGCGATAAACTTCTGAAGCATGGCCCTCTTCTGCGTGGAGAAACTGGATAACCGCTTATTGTGCTTATCTGGAGAAGTGTATCATGCAACGGAATGTGGAAACAAGTTTCCATGAATGTGGCAGTTATTATTAAGCCGTTAACTTCGGTTGTGCTACTGGGAATACCATCACGCCATCTAACGTTAACTTATTCACTCCCTGGGATTACGACCGTGGTTCGATAAGTCCAGTAAATTTCCATGACAGAATGAAAAATTTGTATTTCTGGTAAGCTTGATCATTCCAAGGATCATATAAAGAATTTCAACAGTGTACTGTGAACAGTTCATTGCTGGAAGCTATCTGAAATGGTCAGTGTGCTGCCTGCGACTGAACACTGACAAAACCGAGTTTCGTACTGTTATTAAACATTTTCATTTGAAGAGTTGGACTGCCACACAAATCAAAACAGCAGTGGATTGAGTTTGCGCGGACTCTGCTCCATCACTGAAGACCATTTACTTCTTGATTAATGAATTTAAACGTGTTCAGACAAGCACCAAAGACGAAGCGCGTTCCAGCCATCCATTTGAGGTTACCACATGGGAAGATATTGACAAAATCCATTATATGGTAATGCAAGACCGCTAAATAAAAATTCGTGGGAGACAGTATGCATCGCAGCTGAGTGAGTGCATAATATCCTGCACGGAGAATTGGCTATGAAAAAGCTGTCTGCGAGGTGGGTATCGCGATTGCTCAAAGTCGACCAAAAGCGCATGCGACACAGCATTCCAGTACAATGTCTGGCGATGTTTAACAGCAATCTGCAAGACTTTTTGAGCGGACTGTGACTGATGATGAAAGCTGGATCCATCATTACACACCAGAGTCAAAACGACTGTAAAAACAACTGAAAAGCGCCGAAGAAGGCAAAGATCATTTTGTCTGCTGGTAAGGTGATGGCCACTGCTTTTTGGCATTCCCAAGGGATAGTCGTCATAGATTACGTGGAAAAAGGCAGAACCATAACTGGTCTCTGTTGTGCTTCATTGTTGTATCGTTGGAAGCTTATGTTGGCTGACAAAAGACTAAGGTTGGCACGAAAAGAAGTCCTCTTTCACCAGGATAATCTACCATTCCACGCATCAACGATAACGATGGCGAAAGTACATCAATCGTGCTTTGAATAGGTTCCTCATCCACCATACTCTCTGCCCCAAGTGACTCCTTCCGGTTCCCTAACTTGAAACTTTGGCTTACTGGGAAGAAATTTTCATCAAATAAAGAAGTGATAGTTGCATTCAATGAGTATTTTTCAGAGTTTGACAGAATGCATTTCTCCGATAGGAGGAAAAGTTGGAGGATCACTGGAACAAGTGAATATCCCTCAAAGGAGACTATGTCGAAGAGTAAGGTGAGTTGTTTGTGAAACTAACATTTTTTCTTTTTTTTTTACCAAATTTATCAAACCAAACTCGTACATACGACGCCTCTACAGTGAAGGTTTCCTTCTCGACTGTGCGTACCTTATAATATTTGGGCGGCTAAATAAAGGAAGACCTATCTAGTGGAGAGTCGCTTAAAACAGGGTACTTAATAAACAAAGTGGCATATGTAATGAACTATGTGTACCAATCTGTTGAGTTTTTAATGACTACTTGTCCAATCTGTCTACTTACAATTGGGCATGAAAAACATACATTAAAAAAATTGCCTCATCACAGAAAACAAGTTTTTATACTTGTGTCAACTACCCTGTTTTACCAGAATAGTTGGATAAAACATGGTACTAGATTAAAATGAAAATGTTTTTAAAAAACTCCATTGGCAAACCCTGACAATCAGTTCATGTACAAAAGTCACATTTATATGGTTCATCATCATCATCATTAATGCCGGCACACTGTTCATGAGCCCAATGACTACACTTATAACACCTCACCCAGCCTTCTCCAGACTTAGAATTGGAGAAAAGTTCATTACAATAAATGGAAGTTATATTATTATTTCCTCCTTCCTCTACCGATGATCTGCTATTGTCTCGTAGTTTTTCAACTTTCTTTGCTTTCTTCTGTCCAACAGTTCTGACTTCAGTAGGCCTAGGACTGTTAGAATGTGGCCCCATTTGAAGTTTCCTTTTGGGAGTCTTCCCCTTTTCCATAGCAGACTTTAATTCTTTCATATAGGGTTAACTTCTATCCTTCTACCAGATTTTTGTTCCTTTCTTTCAGCTATCGGCAATGCTTTTATGTCTTTCGGAGAGACGCGGAAAGCTGAAGTTGAAGGTTCAGGCCTGTCCACTTGGGAAGACCCTGGTGTGGTTGGGAAAGATGTTTCTCTGTTTTATGACTCTGAAGATGGTTCCGAAGGCAGGACATCACCTTTCTCCGACGGTGGGTCAGTGTCTGTTGTTTCAGCAGGCTGATACATCCAATCAGGAAAAATATCTGCATCCAGTGGGAAGATTCCAGTTTTACAGAATACATTTACAGCAGTCTCAATAGAAGTAGCTTTCTGAATGCTATCCTATACAGCCCAGCAACTTGATTGATTGTTATCACTCGTCCAGGATGACACTGAAGCCACTTTCGAACATCTTGAGAGTAATAATTACTCAGTGGGGCCATGAATGTAACATCCAGGGGCTGCATTTCGTGGGTGCAGTGGGGAGGGGGGAGCAGAAGAGTTGCACATGGTTTTCTCTAGCCATATCAATAAGTTCAATACTCTTTGTGTGTGCTGAGTACCATCCAAGAGCAGAAGAACGGGTTTCTCCGCAGTTAGTTTAGAAAATTCAACAAATCGTTGAAAAAACTTCAGGAAAATTTCTTTTTACATCCATCCGCTAGGGTGATACTCCGCAGTAGATCCTGGCGCAGCATTATCCAGCAGCTCAGGCATGGCTCTTTGTATAGGGGCATATAAATTTCAGAAGCGCTCATACAGGCTACAGCAGTGACTAAGATGCCTCTCTCCGCAGAAACCAAACCGCCAACTTGACGCTTTCACCTCAAGGCAAGCACCTATGATTGCTTCTTAGGGACTGTTGTTATTCCTGTCTCATCCACATAATAGTCTCTATCGGCTGTGAAGTTGTGCCTGTTATAAAGTTCTAACACCAAACCAAAGAACTGCTTCACCACTGCACGGTTAAAGCCCACTGCTCTCGCAAGAGATGTTGGCTCGGCAGAACGGAGGCTTATTTCCGGATTCTTCTTCAAAAACGAATAGAACCATCATTTACCAGCCATATTCTTAGTCTTGCTGAAGTTATGCGGCAGGTTCTTTTTCTCTGTCAGTCCGAAAGCAAGACTCCACACCTCATCGATGGTCAATCCAAACAATCTGCTTTCGATTAACAGGATATATTTAGCCACTTCATTTTCCTGCTCCTGATTAAATACAGGTTTGTAGCAACCTAGACCTAAAACAACAACAACAACAATAACAATAATAATAATACCTGCAACAGTTTAATTAATATCTTCTAAAATACTAAATAGGCCTACTTTTCTTTGTAGCATCCATTAAACACAGTCCACTTGGGTCCTTTTTTACACGTGCTTCCAGAGTAGTCTGAGGAACCCCGGGCTTTGATGCTTTCAAATAGCCCATTGTTTGGGCCAAAAGTGCTGTTACAGCTTCTTTCATACACTCTTGACTCCATGACTATTCTGCAATAGAGATTAACAAAAGAATTGTGCCAAAGGCGTCGTCAGTAGTTAAAACATCATCATGATGTAATTTTAGTGTATTTTATTTCTGATGAAGGTATATTGAGATATACCGAAACCGAGGTCAAGAATTTTAATAAATCTTTATGCTGCACCTGTTTTGGCTGTCATCATTTAACGTGAATAACAAATTTTCTAATTGCACAAACTAAATAAACAATTTGAAAATCGGAAACGGCGATTTTTAAATCAGTTCGATAAAACGGGGTACTACCCTTTTTCATCAAAGTTAGTTGCACCCTGTTTTATCCGACAACGCCATTCTAAGAACAAGTTAATTTCAACAGTCCTTGAGCGGGGCAAACATTTTGAAACACTCAACGACCTGTAGTGCAGACAACGTTTAACTTATATCATTCTTACTTTACAGTCTTCAAAATAATGTCTTGCAAATATAAACGCACAATTCACAGTCGAATATTACAACACAACACTGTAAAAATATATTATTCCACCGAGAGAACCCACGGTTGCTTTCAATGGACTGCAGTTACTCTAAGAATGAAGGTCATCGAGTGGGAAAGAGGTTGCTAACTTTACCGGGAGATGGCAGCACATATCAGACGAGAAAAGTACAATACCCTGTTTCATCAGACTCTCCCCTACATGGATCGTTACATACTGAGAATGTCTCCAGTGTTGGAATATGCCTTAAGCCGTCGGCACACGGACCGTGCATCCGAACGTTGGGCGTTGAGCGTGCCGAGTTTCTGACGTCATAGCGTGGAATAGCAAGTTCGGGAGTCTTTCCGAACGTGCAGAGCAAAATTTGGCATATCTGATATTCTGAGCGTTGAGCAATGAGATGGCAGAACGCCACCTACGTCACACGCACGCCGTCTCCCTTCAGTACAGAGTCGTGAGGCGCCATATTGCCATTCATTTCAAGCCTATACGTATATATACCGTTTGTGAGCACCAGCAAATTGAGAATCACTAAAAAAAACCATTGTTAACTGTGTGATTCGTTCCAATAAAATAATGAGACACATCATATTCGTGGCAAAAGAATTATTGTAACTTGCGTATTATGAGAGTAGGCCATTTGAAGCCAGTGACACAATGAAGATCTACCCAAAACGCATTGTTCTTGGTACAATTTGTTATAATTAAACTCCAGTTAGTGACATATCTACGATTAAGGTTTTCTGCACGAGCTAAGATACTATAATTAGACGTTTCGAGTATGTTATTGTTGTAGCTTAGTGAGCGTCACTGCCCCGTCTAGATTATTTTGATGGGGCGGTAGTTCGTGTCTTGCCACTTCCAAATTTTTTTCCTATAATTCGCGTTTTTATTGGGTTCTGATATTTTATTATTAGTTTAATATAAGTATATACTATAGTATTTGATGTTATGTAAATATAATTTCAGCTGTTTTTGAGGGGTGACTTTGTTCGATTGGACCTGCAGGACAGCTTGCACTACTTGTATAAAGATATTTTGCTCCTTTTTCTTTTACGCTTCGTAATACACATATTGCAAAGATTCTGCTACTTGGTAGGAACAATGATCAAGTAAGACTGACCTTGGGGTTTTACTAAAATGTGAGAATGATGAAATAATGTTTATCTTATGCGGAGACGTATTCCAAGTTTGTACCGCACTGTTTGTAATGGAACTTTTATAAACCTGTTTAAAGCCATTATGACTATATTTCGACCGTGACTGTATCAAAAATTATGAAAAAGTTTATTTAAATAACCGCTACCAGTCACAAAATTTGTTACTACTGTATTATTTATTGAGCAACATGTTTCGGGGAATACCCCATCTTCAGGCTCAAAGGCCTTACAAAAACATATTTTAACATTAAAGTCATATTAAAGCCTTTTATAAGAGCTGTTGGTGTCTTTGTTCTTCAGGCGTCGCAGTCTCGTTGTGCTGGGATGAGGCGTTTCCATTCCCGTGGTTCTCTTGGTGTCCTTGGTCACTGGTCACAAGTATTCACTGACGTATCAGTAACTTGGAAACACGATCGCAACAGCAAGTTTGTTTTGCGGTGGACAAGATGGCGGTCGAGAGTACAGCTGATTTCGATTTGACTATCGATCTGTCGATCTATGTGCTGTCGGATGTTTACATGCCTTCTGCGCGTCTTGTTATCGTATTACAGATGTAGGTTGACGAAATACATAACAAAATTGAGCACCTGTTACAATATTCTTATACAAATGATATAAACTATTTATTTTACGTATTTCTAAGCTATTGCTGGGGTTAAAGCCAAACGATTGTCATGTTATGTATCTTTTATTCTAAGAGTACTGTAGTGAAATTGGAAAAGAAATGTGAATTTTTGAAGTCTGTCATTTCATTTAGGATCTCGTTATTCCCCTTGTGGCCATGGATGAATATTTCCATTTCTTCCAAGATGTCCATTTTCCAACTCTTTTCTAAATTATGCAGTACTTTCAGATCGTTGTCTATTGTGACACTGTGTCCAGTTTCGTTTATATGTTTCGCTATTGCTGATTTATGTGCTTTGCCAAGTCTGAAACCTTCAACGTGTTCTTTAAAGCGGGTTTTAAAATTTCGTCCCGTTTGGCCAATGTAATATTTGTTGCAATGACTGCATGTAATTTTATAAATACCTGATTTGTTAAGTTTCTCTGTAGGATGTGAGATGTCATGTATCAGTTTCTTTTTTAAGTTGTTGTTGGTGGCAAAGGTAATCCTGATGTCTGCTTTTCTAAACAGCTAACAGCTTGGCTATTTTGTCTGATATGACACCTAAATATGGTAACGTTATATACCTGGATTTTTGGATGTTGTTTGAGGAAGCTGTGTCACATTGTTTGTTGTTAGTTTTAGTTGTGCATTGTGATAGTGCGTCTATTTCATGTTCGTGATAGCCATTATTATGTGCAATGTATTTGATGGTGTTTATTTCCGTCTCATAGTCGGCGTCATTAAGTGGGAATTTCTTTGCTCTGTTTAAGAAGGACCTGAATGCAGCTTGTTTATGTGATTTGGGGTGTGTAGAAGATTTATTGATGACTGTGTCTGTGTTTGTTGGTTTTCTGTATACATTGATGTTTAGAGTTTGGTCTGTGTTACTTATTGTCATGTCTAGAAAATTAATTTTGTTAACTTTTTCATGCTCTAAGGTGAACTGGATGTTGTGTAAGTTATTGAATCTGTTTAATAGAGTTTCTATTTCTTCATCAGTCCCATCATATACAATGAATGTGTCATCGACATATCTGCAGTAGTGTATTATTTTCTGGGTTATTATGTCTTTGTTGTTGAGAAGTTTATTTTCAAGGTGGTTGATGAAAATTTCTGCAATGATTCCACTTAGAGGACTTCCCATTGCTAGGCCTATATCCTGTTTGTACATTTTATCATTAAATGTGAAATAATTGTGTGAAAGAACAAGCTCTAGCAATTCTATTAATTCAACTACTTCAGCTGTGTACATAGTCTGACCTTTTAATAAATTATTTTTGATTATATCTATGGATTCTTTGATGGGTATGCTGCTGTATAAGTTTACTATGTCAAGGGAGATGAGCTTTGCATTGGATGGGATATGAAGATCTTTGATACTCTGAGCTGCTTGGTAGCTATTTTTCACTGAGAAAGAGGTTTTGAATTTATATTGTTTTTGTAGAATTGAGTGCAGCTTACGCATAACTTTGTAGCCTGGATGATTTATAGCATTGACAATTGGTCTGATAGGGACATTAGGTTTATGGATCTTAGGCTGGGCTCTTAACTTCGGGGCTGTTGGGTTCATAATTGTTAACCTTTGTGTTTCTTCTCTTGTTAATAAGAAGCATGTTTTATTCAGCTGTTTTTTTAGTTTAGTGTTGAATTTCTGTGTGGGGTCATGAGAGATTTCTTGTATATGATTATTCTGAAAGAACTCAAGTGTTTTATTTATATATTCGTGTTTGTCCATGATAACTACTGTACTGCCTTTATCAGATTTTACTGCTAGTGCATTGCCCTCAATAAGCTTCTTGTTTATGTTTTTAAGTAATTGGTTCTCTTCTTTAGCTTCTTTTAGTGGATTATTGTTGATGTGTTTCTCTATTAATTTGTTCGTTTTGTGTCCTATTACTGTTTGTTCATTTTTGTTTAGTTTGGCTATATCTGCTGCCATTTTGACTGAGCAAATGATGTCTTTAATGTTATGCTGATTGAGTTCTGGTTTTAAGTTATGTTTAAGACCTTTGTTTAGTAGAGAGAGTTCATTGTTGTTAAAATGAATGTTTGTGGAATTGACTACTCTTGGGAAAAATTTGTGGGAGGTCTGACTTATGGGGCTGTAAGTGCTAGATTGTCTGAGTTGATCTAGTTTCTTCAAATGTGTTGATTTAATTCTGTTATAATTTTCGTTTAGAGCATGATTTATGGCATCTTGGAAGAAAGGTAGTTGTGATGGATGGGTGAGTAGTAGTAACTCTAAATGTAATTTATATGCTAACATATTTAAGTGATTTTTCTTTTTGTACTGTTGTTTCACCTCAGTTTTCAACCATATTTTTTCACCTTTCCTTTGAGCCAACTTGGCAGAGAAAGAACTGCTGTTTGTTTTCAGTTTTACATATTAGGGGGTCAAATCCTCTTTCAAACAGACTTTGTTGAACTTTATGCTTAGGTTGGTTTTCAGTATTTTGTCATGTATCATCTCACATCCTGCAGAGAAATTTAACAAATCAGGTATTTATAAAATTACATGCAGTCATTGCAACAAATATTACATTGGCCAAACAGGACGAAATTTTAAAACCCGCTTTAAAGAACACGTTGAAGGTTTCAGACTTGGCAAACCACATAAATCAGCAATAGCGAAACATATAAACGAAACTGGACACAGTGTCACAATAGACAACGATCTGAAAGTACTGCATAATTTAGAAAAGAGTTGGAAAATGGACATCTTGGAAGAAATGGAAATATTCATCCATGGCCACAAGGGGAATAACGAGATCCTAAATGAAATGACAGACTTCAAAAATTCACATTTCTTTTCCAATTTCACTACAATACTCTTACAATAAAAGATACATAACATGACAATCGTTTGGCTTTAACCCCAGCAATAGCTTAGAAATACGTAAAATAAATAGTTTATATCATTTGTATAAGAATATTGTAACAGGTGCTCAATTTTGTTATGTATTTCGTCAACCTACATCTGTAATACGATAACAAGACGCGCAGAAGGCATGTAAACATCCGACAGCACATAGATCGACAGATCGATAGTCAAATCGAAATCAGCTGTACTCTCGACCGCCATCTTGTCCACCGCAAAACAAACTTGCTGTTGCGATCGTGTTTCCAAGTTACTGTTACGTCAGTGAATACTTGTGACCAGTGACCAAGGACACCAAGAGAACCACGGGAATGGAAACGCCTCATCCCAGCACAACGAGACTGCGACGCCTGAAGAACAAAGACACCAACAGCTCTTATAAAAGGCTTTAATATGACTTTAATGTTAAAATATGTTTTTGTAAGGCCTTTGAGCCTGAAGATGGGGTATTCCCCGAAACATGTTGCTCAATAAATAATACAGTAGTAACAAATTTTGTGACTGGTAGCGGTTATTTAAATAAACTTTTTCATAATTTTTGATACAGTCACGGTCGAAATATAGTCATAATGGCTTTAAATTGTTTTATACCAACAAGCCAAGTTGTTCGAGTATTTCAGGCATACAAAAACATTAAAATGAAAATACTGAAAACCAACCTAAGCATAAAGTTCAACAAAGTCTGTTTGAAAGAGGATTTGACCCCCAAATATGTAAAACTGAAAACAAACAGCAGTTCTTTCTCTGCCAAGTTGGCTCAAAGGAAAGGTGAAAAAATATGGTTGAAAACTGAGGTGAAACAACAGTACAAAAAGAAAAATCACTTAAATATGTTAGCATATAAATTACATTTAGAGTTACTACTACTCACCCATCCATCACAACTACCTTTCTTCCAAGATGCCATAAATCATGCTCTAAACGAAAATTATAACAGAATTAAATCAACACATTTGAAGAAACTAGATCAACTCAGACAATCTAGCACTTACAGCCCCATAAGTCAGACCTCCCACAAATTTTTCCCAAGAGTAGTCAATTCCACAAACATTCATTTTAACAACAATGAACTCTCTCTACTAAACAAAGGTCTTAAACATAACTTAAAACCAGAACTCAATCAGCATAACATTAAAGACATCATTTGCTCAGTCAAAATGGCAGCAGATATAGCCAAACTAAACAAAAATGAACAAACAGTAATAGGACACAAAACGAACAAATTAATAGAGAAACACATCAACAATAATCCACTAAAAGAAGCTAAAGAAGAGAACCAATTACTTAAAAACATAAACAAGAAGCTTATTGAGGGCAATGCACTAGCAGTAAAATCTGATAAAGGCAGTACAGTAGTTATCATGGACAAACACGAATATATAAATAAAACACTTGAGTTCTTTCAGAATAATCATATACAAGAAATCTCTCATGACCCCACACAGAAATTCAACACTAAACTAAAAAAACAGCTGAATAAAACATGCTTCTTATTAACAAGAGAAGAAACACAAAGGTTAACAATTATGAACCCAACAGCCCCGAAGTTAAGAGCCCAGCCTAAGATCCATAAACCTAATGTCCCTATCAGACCAATTGTCAATGCTATAAATCATCCAGGCTACAAAGTTATGCGTAAGCTGCACTCAATTCTACAAAAACAATATAAATTCAAAACCTCTTTCTCAGTGAAAAATAGCTACCAAGCAGCTCAGAGTATCAAAGATCTTCATATCCCATCCAATGCAAAGCTCATCTCCCTTGACATAGTAAACTTATACAGCAGCATACCCATCAAAGAATCCATAGATATAATCAAAAATAATTTATTAAAAGGTCAGACTATGTACACAGCTGAAGTAGTTGAATTAATAGAATTGCTAGAGCTTGTTCTTTCACACAATTATTTCACATTTAATGATAAAATGTACAAACAGGATATAGGCCTAGCAATGGGAAGTCCTCTAAGTGGAATCATTGCAGAAATTTTCATCAACCACCTTGAAAATAAACTTCTCAACAACAAAGACATAATAACCCAGAAAATAATACACTACTGCAGATATGTCGATGACACATTCATTGTATATGATGGGACTGATGAAGAAATAGAAACTCTATTAAACAGATTCAATAACTTACACAACATCCAGTTCACCTTAGAGCATGAAAAAGTTAACAAAATTAATTTTCTAGACATGACAATAAGTAACACAGACCAAACTCTAAACATCAATGTATACAGAAAACCAACAAACACAGACACAGTCATCAATAAATCTTCTACACACCCCAAATCACATAAACAAGCTGCATTCAGGTCCTTCTTAAACAGAGCAAAGAAATTCCCACTTAATGACGCCGACTATGAGACGGAAATAAACACCATCAAATACATTGCACATAATAATGGCTATCACGAACATGAAATAGACGCACTATCACAATGCACAACTAAAACTAACAACAAACAATGTGACACTGCTTCCTCAAACAACATCCAAAAATCCAGGTATATAACGTTACCATATTTAGGTGTCATATCAGACAAAATAGCCAAGCTGTTAGCTGTTTAGAAAAGCAGACATCAGGATTACCTTTGCCACCAGCAACAACTTAAAAAAGAAACTGATACATGACATCTCACATCCTACAGAGAAACTTAACAAATCAGGTATTTATAAAATTACATGCAGTCATTGCAACAAATATTACATTGGCCAAACGGGACGAAATTTTAAAACCCGCTTTAAAGAACACGTTGAAGGTTTCAGACTTGGCAAAGCACATAAATCAGCAATAGCGAAACATATAAACGAAACTGGACACAGTGTCACAATAGACAACGATCTGAAAGTACTGCATAATTTAGAAAAGAGTTGGAAAATGGACATCTTGGAAGAAACGGAAATATTCATCCATGGCCACAAGGGGAATAACGAGATCCTAAATGAAATGACAGACTTCAAAAATTCACATTTCTTTTCCAATTTCACTACAGTACTCTTAGAATAAAAGATACATAACATGACAATCGTTTGGCTTTAACCCCAGCAATAGCTTAGAAATACGTAAAATAAATAGTTTATATCATTTGTATAAGAATATTGTAACAGGTGCTCAATTTTGTTATGTATTTCGTCAACCTACATCTGTAATACGATAACAAGACGCGCAGAAGGCATGTAAACATCCGACAGCACATAGATCGACAGATCGATAGTCAAATCGAAATCAGCTGTACTCTCGACCGCCATCTTGTCCACCGCAAAACAAACTTGCTGTTGCGATCGTGTTTCCAAGTTACTGTTACGTCAGTGAATACTTGTGACCAGTGACCAAGGACACCAAGAGAACCACGGGAATGGAAACGCCTCATCCCAGCACAACGAGACTGCGACGCCTGAAGAACAAAGACACCAACAGCTCTTATAAAAGGCTTTAATATGACTTTAATGTTAAAATATGTTTTTGTAAGGCCTTTGAGCCTGAAGATGGGGTATTCCCCGAAACATGTTGCTCAATAAATAATACAGTAGTAACAAATTTTGTGACTGGTAGCGGTTATTTAAATAAACTTTTTCATAATTTTATAAACCTGTCCTTACTGATTGGACATGGTACTCTCCTTTTCGTAGATGGTGGAGGAAATGTGCGTTTTAACAGAGTGTGGGAATTTTACGAGTGCCTGTTGAGTAAACAGTGTGATATACGAGCTGGAAACATCCCTCAACTGCTGCTGGAGTGAGTTTCGATCGCGTATACCACGTTGGGGGCCCACGTACCGTATGCACAAGTCGCATCGTTCCTGAGCGTTCATCAGCACGTTGAACTTGGCACTCTCAACGTTAACGTTCGACAGCACGGTCCGTGTGCCGACGGCTTTAGACCACTGTCGACCCGTAGAACAAAAACTGCAAATGTTGTTAAGTTCCGGCCGTGAGTACTTGTATGAGTGATTATAATGCGCATTGTCGGTGATGTGCCAAGTCATCCGAGAACGCGAATGTAGTGTGAAGGCGCAACCCAGGAGGCACGCATTACGAATCACTGTTGCCGGCAGCGTCCTGGGCAGCGGCGTGGCAATTTATCGGCGATGGTATCGGGCTCGTTAACAGAATCGTCCGGGGCGCTCGGTCATAATGAGAGGCGAGCGTGCTATTGACACCGCGGTCGCACGGCGCGCGTCGGCAGCCGAGGGACGGCGAACAGTCCCGTAGCCCGTAGCCTGCTGGGCGCCTTAATAAATTGAACAGGCAGGACGGGGTGAAGGGAGGGAGGGGGGAAGGGAAGGGAAGGGAAGGCGCAGCACGGCGTTTATTAATAAGTAATTGCTCGGCGCGGATCGGGCCCGGCGCGCTCTTATACATAATGCAAACAGGCGCGCCTGTCCTACACGGACGATCGCTATCGGCGTGAGAAGAGTGGCAGGAGTCAGTATGGGGGAGGGGGAGAGGGGGGGGGGGGGATGTTGTGAGTTCGCACTGAGGACGGCGGGCTTCACCTGCACAGATAAATGCTGCTCACCACGGAAGTCGTTCCAGTCCGGAACTTCGTTACTCGTGACTCTTAACGGTACTCGTCAAGCCTCTTGACGTAGCGCTGTAATTACATAGAGGGCGCTGTACTTGATACGGTGTCGGTAGGCAGCATTATAGCCGCAGACTGAACATAGTGTCTCGTTAATCCGAATGCGGGACGTGACAAAAAGTTCGAATAATTTACAGTTGAATGTAAGTTTGATTGACCATTGTCAAATCAGCAAGAAGTCAAAACATCGGTATAAGTTGAAAAAAAGCAGTACTCTGTCTTCAGCAACATGTGTGTTTTCACAACTTCTTCTTTACGTTGAAAGGTATATGCTAAGGTCTGATCAGGGTAGATCCAGAAAATGAAGTCGATAGTTGCCAACCGCAAGGTGAATGAGTATAATAATATCTTTGAGTAGGAGGATCTTTGATGATTAAGAGAGCCGGGCGCGCGCAGAAAAAAAAAAGTAAAAACTTGGTAGTTGCACCTAGGTGCCCGGAGGAAGCAGACCTGTGGTGACAGCTTTGAGGTAGGATTCGCACTACGCATTTTTCAGGTTGTATACTGAACAATGGGAGAAGCTATAAAATGATTACCAAATGGTTTTTGTTAGATAATGTCCAGAGTTAGGATTTGTATGTCCAAGTTTGACGCAGTAAGCATTTTGTAAAATTTTTTGTAAGAGTGATTCGTGCTACAAAAATGTTGGAAATGGTAGTTTTTTTATATGATTTAAAATTTTAACTATATATATATATATATATATATATATATATATATATATATATATATAGAGAGAGAGAGAGAGAGAGAGAGAGAGAGAGAGAGAGAGAAAGATAAACATTGCATTTAAATCTAACAGCCTTAATCATAATCCACATCCTTTGCTTGTAATGAATATGAAAATGAGTAGTAAAGTAAAGTTGCCCACTACATGAAAGAACGTACAGAAAATGAGGCCTCTGTGTAATATATATGTGTAGTTCATGGTCTGAAATCGATTTTGGTATAACTAAAGTTATACGAGCAAAGTTATTTCAAATAACTAATTTTATTCCATTGCGCAACTGGCATTATTCAAGTCAAGATATAATTTCATTAAGTAAACATCAGGGCCAAAAGTTAATTTTTCAGTACCATCTTAATGCCATTGCACAAACAGCATTATTCTCTTAAACTTGATTGCTGAGTCAAATACATGTTTCATTACTGGCAATCTGGAGGAGTGCACAAAGCAAGTTCACAGATGCAGTCAGATGCTTATCCCGTCTACTTACGATTTCCACTGTATTCAAGTTCTGGGAAGTTTACGCTAAGGTGATATGTCATGGGATCCCTCCTGATACCGTGTCGGTCCTCCTTCTGCCCGCCTTAGCACAGCAACTTGACTTGGCGCAGATTCAACTAGTCGTTTGAAGTCACGCAGAGAAAAACTGAGGCATGCCACCTCTATAGCAGTCCATAATTGCAAATGTGTTGCTCATACATATTTTGTGCACGAACTGACCTCTCAATTATGTTCTATAAATGTCCGATGGGATTCAAGTCAGGCGATCTGGGTAGCCCAGTAATTCGTTCAAACTGTTCAAAATGTTCTTCAAACTAGTTGCGGACAATTGTGGCCCAGTGACATGGCGTACTGTCATTCGTAAAATTTCCATAGTTGTTTGGGAACATAAAGTCCAAAACGGCTGCAGATGGTCTCAAGGTAGCTATCTGAACATAACCATTTCCAGCCAATTATAGGTTGGATTGGACAACACGGGCCAGTCCATTCCACGTAAACACAGCCCGTACCATTATGGAGCTACACACCAGCTTGCACAGTGCCTTGTTGACAACTTGGTGTCTGCACCACACTCGAACCCTGCCATAATTGAAATCTAGACTCATCTGACCAGGCTACCGTTTTTCAGTCGATATGGTCACGTTCCCCGGTGAGGCACTGCAGGCGAAGTCGTGTTGTTAGCAAAGGCACTCACGTCAATCATGTGCTGCTGTTGCCATTAACGCCATGTTTGGTTGTGCTGTCCTAACGGATACGTTCATCGTACGCCCCACATCCATTTCTGCGGTTATTTCACCAAGGGTTGCTTGAAAGCACTAAGCAAACGCTACTGTTCTCGGTACTTAAGTGGAGGTCCTCGACCGAAGCGTTGTCCGTCGTGGGAGGTAATGCCAGAAATTTGGTATTCTCAGCACACTCTTGGTACCGTCGATCTCGAAATATTGAATTTCCTAACGATTTTCGAAATGGAATGGCCCAAGCGTGTAGCTCCGGCCGTCATTTCGCTTTCAATGTATGTCAGTTCCCGTCGTGCGACCATAATCACTTCGGAAACCTTTTCAGAATCACTTGAGTTCAATTGACAGCTCCACCAATGTACTGCCCTTTTATACCTTGTGCCATCTGTATACCTGCATATCACTATCCGAGGCCTTTTGTCACCTCAATGTCTTTTATTTAACTTTGCGGCCGGACACCCTTCCAGTCGCTACGCATTCTTCCTTTATCTATGGGATGAGAGTCGTGGGTAACAGCTGTCTGTGAGCTGTGTAAACTTCAGTCTATAAGTGGAAGTGTTTTATTTTTTTGTGTAGCGTGTTTTCTGAAGCAGACAGTGGGGACCAGCCCACCGCTCTCCTAAATGAGCGTGGGAAACGGTCTAAAAACCGTCTTCACGCATGGCAGTCCATTAGTCAAGATCGTTTATTCGACATGCTGATTCGATCTGGGCTCGGCTCAATCCCCAGTCTCACAAGCTAGCATACTGAACGTTACCCTATACAGTCAAATAATACATGTATTTTCAGTCCCATCAGCCTTAGATCTGTATTTTTCAAGCTTTTGAGCCATCCTATCCTGCCATTTCCATAAACACCTACAACTACACCTACCCATTCCTGTCCACCATTGTGGCTTTCATCCCAATTTCTCCTCTGATGACCAACTCCTGTTCCCTATATATCTCCTATCTCACGAAATCCCTTGATCTCGAAAACGCTTACCGTGTATGGCATTCCGGCCTCCTCTTTAAGCTCCAGACCTATGCAGTTCCCATAAATTACCTCCGTCTTAGTTCTCTCTAATCGCCCATCTTACATCACAATCAACAACACCAACTCACATATCCTTCGTCCCACCACAGGAGCGCCACAAGGTTCCGTCCTCTGTCCCGTCCTATATGTCTTGTACACCGCTGATATGCCAAAGCTCCATCTCCCTGTTCATCTCCCTGTATGCCGATGACATGGTGTTCCTTGCCCTTTACCCTATCCTCCATAAATCCCAATGACCCCTCCAGCTTCATCTCAACCACTTCACCTGCTGGTGCAACCAGTGGCTCCTTAAAACCAACCCTCCAAAAACCCAGGTAATAATTATAGACCAAACCACACAGAACCTTTGCATTGCGACTGTACTATCCAATTAACTTAATACATTAAAATATCTTAAATTAACACTTGAACGCCGAGTAACATGAAGGCCCCATACAACAGATAACCCACAATAGACTAAAATCACCAAAACTACTAACTGGCAGAACATGGAGATTGCACCCTTCCACAATCCTCCACACCTATAAACCTGTGATCTGACACATCCTCTGCTCTGCAAATGTTTGCATGGACTTCCGCTCCTCGCTCCTTTTATCATGCTCTAGAGATGAACTCCACCTAGCTTTTCGAATCTGCTTACCTTCCCCCACCCGCATCCTATACCAACTTATAAAAGTCCCCTCACTCCTCTTCCGTTCTGAACATCTCCGAATATCTTAAACTCGACACTGCCCAACTCGTAGCTTCCCCCTTGTTCACTGCTCCTGGTATTCTGCCGCACCTCTGCCACCACATTCCCCCAACACTACAGCTCCACACACTCCACATCCTCTCCCAATGAAACTGTAATCGCTTTCTCCTACTCGAACGTGAAATTCTCCCTGATACTCGCATGTACCCATCTTACCTCATTTAGAAGAATCCACCCCACCTCCCTAGGTAGGGGCTCCCTTCCATTTCACTCCTCTCCACCCACATCAGAAGCCTTGGTCCAGAATGGCGTCCCTCATCACTCTCCAAACTCTTAATCTAAACATCCTCCTACACAAACACCCTTTTACGTATTACATCAACTGCTACATTTCCACGATATCCCTGTTCCTGGCAGTCTAGGCCCACTCATCACTTCACTCATCTGTTCATACACTCCTGGAAATTGAAATAAGAACAACGTGAATTCATTGTCCCAGGAAGGGGAAGCTTTATTGACACATTCCTGGGGTCAGATACATCACATGATCACACTGACAGAACCACAGGCACATAGACACAGGCAACAGAGCATGCACAATGTCGGCACTAGTACAGTGTATATCCACCATTCGCAGCAATGCAGGCTGCTATTCTCCCACGGAGGCGATCGTAGAGATGCTGGATGTAGTCCTGTGGAACGGCTTGCCATGCCATTTCCACCTGGCGCCTCAGTTGGACCAGCGTTCGTGCTGGACGTGCAGACCGCGTGAGACGACGCTTCATCCAGTCCCAAACATGCTCAATGGGGGACAGATCCGGAGATCTTGCTGGCCAGGGTAGTTGACTTACACCTTCTAGAGCACGTTGGGTGGCACGGGATACATGCGGACGTGCATTGTTCTGTTGGAACAGCAAGTTCCCTTGCCGGCCTAGGAATGGTAGAACGATGGGTTCGATGACAGTTTGGATGTACCGTGCACTATTCAGCGTCCCCTCGACGATCACCAGAGGTGTACGGCCAGTGTAGGAGATCGCTCCCCACACCATGATGCCGGGTGTTGGCCCTGTGTGCCTCGGTCGTATGCAGTCCTGATTGTGGCGCTCATCTGCACGGCGCCAAACACGCATACGACCATCATTGGCACCAAGGCAGAAGCGACTCTCATCGCTGAAGACGACACGTCTCCATTCGTCCCTCCATTCACGCCTGTCGCGACACCACTGGACGCGGGCTGCACGATGTTGGGGCGTGAGTGGAAGACGGCCTAACGGTGTGCGGGACCATAGCCCAGCTTCATGGAGACGGTTGCGAATGGTCCTCGCCGATACCCCAGGAGCAACAGTGTCCCTAATTTGCTGGGAAGTGGCGGTGCGGTCCCCTACGGCACTGCGTAGGATCCTACGGTCTTGGCGTGCATCCGTGCGTCGCTGCGGTCCGGTCCCAGGTCGACGGGCACGTGCACCTTCCGCCGACCACTGGCGACTACATCGATGTACTGTGGAGACCTCACGCCCCACGTGTTTAGCAATTCGGCGGTACGTCCACCCGGCCTCCCTCATGCCCACTATACGCCCTCGCTCAAAGTCCGTCAACTGCACATAGGGTTCACGTCCACGCTGTCGCGGCATGCTACCAGTGTTAAAGACTGCGATGGAGCTCCGTATGCCACGGCAAACTGGCTGACACTGACGGCGGCGGTGCACAAATGCTGCGCAGCTAGCGCCATTCGACGGCCAACACCGCGGTTCCTGGTGTGTCCGCTGTGGCGTGCGTGTGATCATTGCTTGTACAGCCCTCTCGCAGTGTCCGGAGCAAGTATGGTGGGTCTGACACACCGGTGTCAATGTGTTCTTTTTTCCATTTCCAGGAGTGTATATTTTAATCCATCAACACATCGGCTTTTTACTTTTTTAACTTAAACAACTGTCCCTTTGTCGGTTATCTTTTGTGAAATGTTGTTTGCCATTTCATTTCTGTCAATCTTTTAATTAATCAAGAAATCCGCCAAATGTGTTTTAAATTATGCAGTGGCTCTATGCTTTTTTATTATGTCAAACATTCATTTAGTCAGCTGTCATGTCCAGTTTCATAATACTTTTTAACTTTTTACTCTCATACGTCTGAAGAGCGGCTACTTGTATCCGCTGATAGCCTCCCCTCCCACTCCCCCCCCCCCCCCCCGGTCCATTGGTGGTGAGGGGAATCAAATGACGAAAAGAGTAAAACGTGTATTTTCACTATTGCTGAAATATTCGTCCTGAGAGATTCGGCAACCATTTTGATACTTACATTTTTAACAATTAGTTTGCGTCTCAGCTGCACGTTTTTTGGTGGCCTACAACTAGTTTCAATGAAAATTAATTGTCTTTAGTTGGGCAACCATCTAGATGTGTCTATATGCAGCTATATCTTGTATATAAAAATTCAGCCTGCATATGTTTGTGCTCGAAAAACTCGAAAAGTGATGAGTCGATCGGGTTGTAATTTTGATACAACGTTGCGAGCACGCTCGTGTTTTTATACACATTTTTTAATATATACAATACGTAAATAAATACATAATGCATAAAGGGGCAATGTTATTACCAACAACCTTGAAAAGTTCTAGATCTATTTACTTCAAATTTTTACACTTTACTATAATAATTCAGTTTCTGTAGTAGCGTTCTAATCATAAGTAGATAAGCCATACATACAAGCATTTTGTATGAGTATACATATAAAATGCATATTAGTGAAAGGCTGTTAGCAATAATCTCGATAAGTTCTTGACCAATTTACTTTTTATTTTAAACGATAATCTATTAAACATTCAGACGGATGTAGACTGTATACTTTTTAAGCAACAATGCACAGTTTTTTTTGTTAAAACCGACTGCGAGAAAGAAACTGGTCTGTTGTATAAACGTGTGGTTTTATTTCCTTTGTTGGAGGAAATTTAACTACGATAGTAGGGCATTGCCATTTCTGCTTAACCCAACTATGAGAAAGTAAATGCTCTGCAATATAAATGTGTGGCTTTGTTTCCTTTGTTGCAGCCGGTTTTAAGCACGATAATGGGGCATTACATGAATTGTTTTTCCCGTATGCATTGTTTCTAATAATAAATTTTTTAAACATAAATTGCGTACACTACGATGTGCTGTTTTGTTATGTTCCTCGCAGACGGATTTCACTGAATAAAAGGAAAGTTGTATGTCTGGCTTATATATTTATGATTAGAATGCTACTGTAGAAACTGAATTAGCAATAACAATAAATTAGGCTCATGGTTAGTGGGATGAAGAGTTGATGGACCTAGGGTGGGAGGGGGGGGGGGGGATATTGGAAAGAGAGAAGCGGAAGGAGGAGGTGATGGCCAAAGAGACAGAGGAGGAAAAGATGGACAGATACAAGGCGGAGAAGGAGTTTAGGACGTAACTCCAGTTTCCATACATATTACAAACTGTAGTTTCTCTTATCTTTCTTTTCCAATTAACCAGACTGAGTCTTAGCGACGCGCGGCCGGGTCAAGGTAAAGTAAGTATTCTAGTCTTACCAAAAAAGTATATGTTCAACTGAGACATGCGTATATCTTTATAAAGGCAAGAAGAAGGTAACAACTAAAACTGAAATTAAAATAAAGTCGATTTTTTACCTACAGTGCTAAATTACATTTTATCTATTGAACATTTTAAACGAAAGACACATGCCAATTTCCGAGAACCCATAAAAAAGTTTGTACTTCATCCTGCTTCCATGTCGAAGACACTGCGTCAAGGCTCGCATTCACCACAAGTCATCTTAAACACGAAGTAATGTCTTTTTATGAAGTAAGTGAGCCACCACTCACTACGGCTGGAGTATTTATGACTAAAATTGTTAATTACGTTTTGTATGTCTCTGCATGCATTCCCGTGATGACCTCCGGGCTAAAATTTCTATATGTAATTATTCAACTATTTTGGCAATAACTGATGAAATTGTACTCTCTCTGCTTAGAGCCAGGATAGAGAAGATGCAAGTGCTTTGTGTGCAAATTAGGGCCGTTGTATTTACACGTTATCTTTATAATAAATACGCTAACTAGTGTAGAGGATTATGCTATTATTATGGTACTGATTATTTACTGTTAATATCCGTGTTCATTGTGTGTGTATTGTGTATAGAACCGAGGTCGTAGAAACGACGGAGGTGCTTCGTCTCAGTATAGCCCTCAGTGGGCCACAGCAGTCCACCAACCTCACCCACCAACCTCACCCGCGGCCCCACACCGAACCCAAGTTTATAGTACGATTCGGCCCCCAGTGGACCCCCCTGCTACTCCTCCCCCCTCCTCCTCCCCCCTCCTCCTACCCCCTCCTCCTCCCCCCTCCTCTCCCCCCCCCCCCGCCACCCCGGGTATGTCTCATATCAGACACGACAATAACCCCACTGTTTGCGTGGTAGAGTAATTGTGGTGTACGTGTATGTGGAGACAGTGTTTGCGCAGCAACCGTTGGCATAGTGTAACTGAGGCGGAATAAGGGGAACCAGCCCGCCTTAAAAACCATCCACAGGCTGGCCGGCACACCGCCGGCGGATTCGTGCCAGGGACCGGCACACCTTCCCCCTCGGGAAGCAGCGCGTCAGACCGCGCGGCTAACCGGGTGGGCTATCGTTATTTACACTAAATCATGAAAATCGTTCATAAAAAATTATGAAAATTGTCCATACAAAATCATGAACATTTTTATATTTCCAAAGGAGCCGTTACGGATTTCGTGTTAGCTGTCTGAATTGTTTTATGCTTTATCTGATGACCGAACGATAGAGTGTCTTGCTGTTTTACTGTTAATTACCTTATTAAAGTCGATCCTGCTTGTTTTGCTGAGTTTAATTGTGATCTTTCTTACTACTTAGACATTTTCTTTCAGTATCCACGTCGTCAGGTATTTCACATAAGCAAGACAAGTTCTGAGACTCAGCAGTATCTCATCAACACTCATGCTCTGTACGTAAGTGAAAAAGTATATTCAACTCAACAGAACAGACTGATATTTTGAGTTTCTCTGGTAAAAATTAAAGTTAGCGCTCACATATGGTATTATGTTAATGACTATATCCTGTAGTATTTCATGTTATTACAATGAATCTAATCAGTTAAGTTCATAACTTTGGGAATTTCACTTAATTACCCCTTGTAAGGAGATAGTAGATGGCGAATCCTTCAGTACCCAGACTAACAAGTATTTAACAGGTATGTTTTGTCCTATCAACATCGACTCAGGCATTTCAGTAAGCGTTTTGGGAGACAGGGGAACGCATCTTGCCAGGTTCGCTTCCTCCATCCTTACGATACTTCCCAGCAACCTCATCTCGTATAGACTTCATCATTTTCTACAATACGGTTGACGAAATATTTCACTACATTTTTTGATCATTCTACAAGCCACTGCCACACTTACAGTTTTTTTTTTTTTTTTGCAAGAGTCAAACAGTTGTACTTCTTCCATGTAATTTTAACTCTGACTTTTGCAGCGTACGAAGTTATGCATTGTGCTGTTTGAGTCTTTCTCAAAGTAGTAACTGCTTGAATGGTTCACGGTAGCTGCGTCAGATAGTGTTTCGTAAACTGTACAGAATCTCCACGAGCCACCTGCTCGCCATTTTTACTCGTACTTTAACTGCATCTTTAACAATGGAGTCCCACTCATTACTTGGGGGCGTTTGAGAGAATCTTTGTCTCTGCGTAGTTCACGTCGTGTCCCGCAGCAAGACAATGTTCAGCAACAGCGATCTAATCTGGTGTGACATTTATGTTCATAGCATCTGTCTTTAGCAGTGCGACAAGTACAGCCAATTTAAGATTTTCTAGACTGGCCCTGCATTTTATACACGGGTCAGTCGTATTAATGTGATCACTGCCTACCTATGACGTCAACGTGCAATAACCATTCACAGATGGTAGGTGTCAGCACTAGCAGTCGAGGGTATATCAAACGTGTCAGGGAGGACGCGGATAACAGTGCAGTAGTTGTGGCAATGCAGAAATCGATAGATTTACCTGACCTCCAAAACGGCATGATCGCTGGCTTTCGGGCAAAGGGTGGAATCATTTCCCTAACGGCTAAGATTGTGGATCCGTTGTTAAAGAATACTGTGCATGGCAAAATGGCACTATCCAAAAGCGGCGGGAGGCCGAAGTGACTGTTGTCCACCATGGGTAAACGACGGCTGCAGGGATGTGTACTGGTGAATAGATGTGCAACTGTTGAGCAGCTTACCACTCAGGTGAACCAAGGGCCTACCAACAGTCGACCGTTCGTCGACGACGAAGGCTGAAATTTGCACGTTAATACCGATTTTCGACGTCCGCTGAGTGGCGATTGGTGTCCTCCTCAAATGAATCATGTTTTATGCCTTATCGAACAGATAACCGTTAGCGTGTATGGCGTGAAACGTCCGAAAGGAAAGGGAGGAGGCAGCGTTATGTTCTGGCGAATGTTTTCGTGGCATTCCTGGTGTGATCTTGTCAATCTGGAAGACACAGTGGATCAACATAAGTATTCCTCTGTTCTTGAGGCCATGTCCACCCATAATACAACTCCTCGGCACGATGGTATCTTACATCAGGAAAATGCAACGTGTCACACAGCTTGTAGTGTACGTGCGTGGTTCGAAGAACATCATGATGAATTTGCCGAAATCCTTTCCCCATCAAACTCCCCGGATTTAAATCCAATCGTGAATCTCTGGCACCACCACGATCGGCCTGTTCGCTAAATGCATACTCAGCCCAACAATCACCGCAGCTGGATATGGCACTGGATTCGACATGGCTCCACATCACTGTTGGTACCTTCCAGAACCTCATCGACTATTTTCCTCCACCTCTCGCAGCGCACCACGTTTCAAAAGGTGGCTATTCGGAATTTTGGCAGGTGGACACATCTAGTTTTGACTGGAAATTGTGTGTTCCTGGTCTTCTTAGACCTAAGTCGTCTTCAATATTCGCACTCGCGCCAGAAGGCCGAAAATACCGACCAAAGTGTGTCTGTGGATGCCGACACCTACTACAAAACGGCATGGTCCTGCCCCATGGGGCCTGCGCGTTTCTTCTAGTGAGCCGGCGCATAAACTGGAGAGCGAAAACAGCAATAAGTCATTAACACTTGAAGCGAGATCTACAAGAAAGACAAGCCGTGGTGCATACGTCACAGCACGTGACACTGAAGGTCTTCTGAGTGCCAGCAGCCGTCTCCGGGGAGGAACGAGTAAATATGACAGAAAAGTTTAATAATTCCCTACAGTTGATTTAAATGGCTGTAAGGTCTCGATAGCATACGAGAAATCTAAGAAATTTAGTGGATGACTTTTCAGTTACATATTGACTTTCCGTGTGCGCTGCACGAGCCGAGCGTTCGCAAGTGGCCGTCTAGTGTCGCGTCAGCCGTCCGGATTGGCCATTCGGTTCTAGGTGCAGATAAATCGCGGAAATAATGAGCTGTTAGCACGACACTGTCCGGAACAACGTCCATGGACCACTTAAATAAGTTGTGCATTGTTGAGAAAGGAAGGGAGTGTCGCGAAGAGTTGATGGCGGAGCAATTACCTGAATAATTGACGAAACAATTGAATTACCATGTAGGTTTGCCACCATTGGCATCTCAAAAGTCGGAACACTTCAAACTTTAGTACTAAGTATATAAACTGCGCAGTTCTTTCTCAAATTCGTCAGTGCTCATCCTCACACCAAAACCAAACTACCAAACCTATAAAAGTTAACTGTATTTACCTGATACATTGGCGAAAATCGATTGGCATGGGGCTGGAACTTATAGACGTAATCATGTAGCGGCTTTAGAAGTTTCTTCTCCTGTAGATCATCCAGATACAAGTCTGAAAACTCAAATTATACCTTATTTTAACAAGAAGTTAATTTCTCACAGATTTCATCATAACTTTTTTTCGCTTTTCAGTTCACAAGTTCCTCATCATGGAAATCATCTTTTACCGGTGCAGTGCGCACAGGAAAAGAAATACAAATTTCACTATGTGTAGTAAGTTTAGGGTTGCAGTTTCACTTTGATCTGTTGGTAAGTCGAAGTTTTAAAAATTTCCATGACACTTCGTTACTGTGAGAATTCAATTCGTCGCAATGTACTTTTAAACTACGGTCGCTTGCAGTATCCATATACCCATCAAAGGTCGTCTAGTCTTTCAAGCTTTGGACATAGAATTTCGTAAAAGGCGAGTTTTCGAAGTTAAACCTCTTAAATGAATAATTTACGCTTTTCTGTTAAACGATAGGAGCATCTTTCCTAAATTTGTACTCGTCTGATTTGTGCAAGATCTTTGAATTTTGATCGACATTAAAATGATAAAAGCCGTCTTCTAATCTAGATTCAAGGTTTTTCTTCAAGAATCCTATAATGTCAGAGATCTGTGGGTTGCGTTTTCCGAGTTTTAACTTGTCATATAAAAAAAAATCATCTAGTATGAACTGCATATAATAAAAGGTAAGTGACCATGGATCTTCTTCGTCCACGCCTTTCATGAAAGGCCTTCTTGAGAAAGAAAGTACGATCAAATACCTTTCCGGTGACTGAATATACGCTCAAGAGCCGGCAAGAAGGACAACCACCGTACGTGATTATGCCATAAAATTGTTGAATAGTGTTGTTCAACAAACTCATTTTCTTGGGTTGTTGAATTTTCTTACTAGAGAACGAAAATTCATTGTAGACTTTCCCTACTAGACTGTCAACGTCGAATTTAATCGTTTTGTAAGCGTTTTTGGCCGTATTGTGACTAACATGACAGTTACAATTAGCTTCAGTTATATTACTATTAAAAATTTAAAATTATAAAGAACTGAGTGGTGTTTTCCATAGTTCACTGCTGCATTCTCTGCACCGAATTCTGATATATTAGGGACATCCAAACTGTGTTAATCTAAAATGAACTTAAGTGTCACGAAAACAGCATCTGACGTTTCATGACCATCGTCATAGCAAACTTAGTAATTTCCTTTTCACCCCAGATACCTCAGAAAAATGCTTTATCGACATAGGAAAGCAATTAATATTACTTTTACTGCAAGCATCTGTCCGAGCAGAGAATTATGTCTCATCTTTTGATTCTACGAGTTCTAATCAATGTGGAGCCAGCACATATTGTACGAGCATTTCACATTTTGTTTGCTCACAATGAAGATTTGAACTTAAATTCGTGTCTTTGAAAAATGTATTCCTAGCGTAATATCACAACCAGTAGAAAGATAACTATACTTATACACAGGTCCGTGATTTACATGTCACAGTTTGGCAGCTGAGACTTCATTGTCAAGAGAAGACTGTTTTACACTAAAAAACTTTGCAAAAGATTTACTTTTGCAACTTGATAAAAGAGAAAGTTTACGCTTCTTGCTTGATAAATGCTTCCTCAGCGCTTCAATACCCTCACTTTTTATTGAAAAGAAATCAGGACACGCTGTGCACATCGCTATCCCTTCTTCGTCATCTTCATTTTCACTGTGAAGACGAAATCCATTTCCGCGGCAAAAGGAGGTGCGCTGAGTCAAGTAAGCCAATTGACAGAAACCTGTAAAATGAGAAAACTCAATTAAGCGGTACTGTTTCTCGAACAACGATATAAAAGCTGGATAAAATAACGGACGCTCTTCACGAAATTACATACGACGAGAAACGTTTAATGCCAAACCTCTTAACATGAAATATCGGTGTACCCGCAAAATACTATGTGATGTCAAATGTGTCGTTTCGCGTAACATAATACAAATATCGTTTAAACCTGTGGTACACATGTCTACTGCAGTGTACAGCTGCGAATGGTCACTTTCTTTTTGGGGGTTTCAAACAGTAGCGAGGCTGCAAATGTATGAAGTTCACACCAGTGAACAGTCCCCGCTGTTGCTGTGTTCGAGTGCATTTGCAGCCTCACGACTGATTGAAAACCCCCCCAAAAAATCGACCATTAGCAGCTGTACACTGCAGTGGATATGTGTTCCACAGGGTTAAAAAGAGAAGAGTTCTCAGACTGATTTCGGCAGTTACCACGTCACCCAAATTGTTTGACAGTTTTTTTTTTCTTTACAGCGAACAAATTATTCAATAGTTGCTACTGCTTATGTGTTACCGCTTGCCTTTGGGTGCAGCCATTGTCAAAACGCTTCATTTACTTTTAGAATTCGGTTATGCTTAGGTGTGTGTGTGTGGGGGGGGGGGGGGGGGGGGAAGGGAATTGTTTGACGAAATGAGAGAAGTTTATGCCTGATAAACTTCTGAAGATAAACGACGAAAAACGGGAGTCTAAAACCGTAAATAATATGTCATTTTGAATTATGAGCTGTCGATTATGAGGAAATACCCGAGCTCAGTATGTTCGGCCCGAGAGAAAATGAAAGAGAAAGCCTAAAAACCGAGATTTAGTAATGGACGGCATTGCTCGTTGGATAAAAACAAGGTGTCAAAATTCTCTCTTTCTTTTTTGCTGGAAAGAGTTGACGAACATGCCAAACAAGTCGATACCGAATTTTCTGCAACTTCATCCTGTATCGATCGTTTCGAGAAAAGGAATGGCACACGTTTCAAACAAAATGTTGCGGGTAAGCTAACAAATTTTACTGACTGTGGCACCAGACTGGTTTGCAGTCTACTTTGCTTTCAATAGGTGAACAGCATGACGACAAAGGCGTCTACTACGTCTGCTTAAGCAAGAAAACTTTATCGTTCAAGCGGCAATCGTTTTCAAGAGGGAAAATCATAAGCAAAGAATTTCGGTAGCGGTGGGGTGCAATTCTGATGGACCTGAAAGACTACTTTTATATGTCACTGGGAAAAAGTTGAAACACAATGTTTTAAAATTCAAACATCACCATTGAATTTTTATGGTTTTGACTTTTAAGTGTTCGTTCTTAAATATTTGCTTGTGCAATGAATCTTTTAAAACATCTTTTCATATTAGAACTGCAATGAGATGTCCATGAGAGAATCTGAGAATAAAAATTCAATAGCTAGCATGTTATATAGTTCACAGCTCTCAGAATGTCTTCTAACGATCGAAACGGATCAACGTCACTTACATCTTCTAGCAGCCGTGATTAAAATAAATAACCATTAATGTACGGTACATAGATCCCTGTAACCAGAGGATTCTCTCTTTGGACACTTGTGGAAAGTGAAGCGGATAATGTAAATTCGGTTCAGAAAACAATTTGTGAGCACTGAATGACAGTACCTCACGGGGCCCTGATAGTAGTACGTACTTCGTTTCATTAGTATTTGAAGTGTAGCCTCCTACCGCGTAGTGGTAAGAAATACAAGTAACAGGTTAAATTTAAATCTACAGTCCTATGGAATGTGGCCGAGATACCTCCAAAACCTCAGTTTGCTCCATTGTCTGGACAGTAGCCATTTGCGGAAGTGAAAGGTGGACAATAAATACAAGTGTCTGACTGTGGCACTGCAGAAGAATGCTGAAAGTTAGATGGGTAGATCGAATAACTAATGAGAAGATATTGAATCGAATTGAAAAAATGAGAAATTTATGGTACAACCAGACTAAAAGAAGGGAACGATTGAAACGACGCATCCTGAGTCATCAAGAAGTTATAAGTTTAGTCATGAAAGGAAGTGCGGGAGGTAAAACCTGTAGAGAAATATCAAGGCTTGTTCACAGTGATAAGGTTCAAATAAATGTAGGTTTGTGCAGTTATGCAGTGATGATCTTTGCAGGACAGCGTACTGTGGATAAATGCATTAAATCCATCTTCGGGTTGAAAACCACAACAACGGTAATGGTTTCAGATTGACGAGCAGTATTCAAGAATCGGTCGAAGGAGTGTTTAGTGATACATCCCTGTTGTGGACGAATTATATTTTCTAAAGATTTATCTAATAAGTCCTCGTCTGGCAACTGCTTCTACTGCAATTTGTTGTATATGGTCGGTTCGCTTCAGGTATCATCTGACGGCTACTCCCGGATACTTTATGATTGTTAGTGTATAAAATGATTCATCGTCAGTAATGTAATCGAGCAGTAACAGTTCATTTTCCTCTGCTTAAGTGTAAAATGTTGAATTTATTTACGCTGCGGATCAACTGACTGTCAGACAAGCGTTGATTCTGTGCAGGGTTCTCTGCATTACGCTACACTTTCATTGTGCTATTGTGTTACAAGGTCCATATGTACAAAACCATCATCCGCCAACAGCCTTTCCTAGGTTTCCATTAAATCATTTGTGTACACTGGCTCTCTCACAGTCTCTTGGTGCATTCTCAAAATTGGTTCTAGATCTAACGATTTCGTTTCGATGTGTTGACTCGTATAAGCCAGAATATCCTGAATCCGGTATATGCTATAAACTAGTGTCTTGATTATTAAGAAACGATGTGGGTCTGTGCAGAAAGGCTTTCGGAATCCAAGAAACTTGGCGTTTAATTGGATGCTGTTCACATCTTTCTGCATCGCATGGAGAAACAGAGCTAGTTGTGCTTCAAAGTATTTTTGTTTTTAGAATCCATGTTGATTCCTATAAAGAAAAATTTTTGTTCTCCTAAAATTCCACAATACAGTAATGTCTTTGTTTCAGTTGATCTCAGCATAGTGTCTTCCATGACTATACGGTTGAAACAACAAGATTTCAGTAATTTCATACAGCCATACAAGTCGTTTTGTAGAACTCCACAAAATACTTCGACGAGATATCTTATTCTCTAGCTATAATTTCAGTTTGGGAATAGGAAGAAACTACTCCAACTAAAGTGAAACAACCAGGGCAATAAGGAACTAATTATGTGTGTAATTGCCTCCAGTGGTGTAGACTGCTGCAGTATTCTAGTGAAACGGCAGTTTTTATTGGTGGGAATTCTTTGTTATTCGATCAGTTCTTGTGCAAAATACACCAATATGGAAGTAAAACAGATCAGTATGGTTCAGCCTTTGTGCGACAAGTCTGAATTACACTCTGTGAATTCCAGAAATCATAAATTCAGATATTAATTTATTCTACGAGGGTTCTTTGGAAAGTAAGGAACGATCGGTCGCGAAATGGAAACCACAGTGAAAATCCGATGACGTTTTGCACAGGTGTGTTGGGCAGTGTCTCTAGTATGCCCGTCGATCGCGTTACGTCGTTCTTGTTAGTTCCGAACACACAGGGAGCACCAAAAGATACCTAGAACAATTGTGTCTTCCGCGAAGTACGAGGGCCTGGTGAGAAATTTCACCTGTAGCTGTGCAGCCAACATTACATTACTGTCGTGCGATTTATTCTTCAAGTCAATTCTCAGCCGCATTCTGCATCATATTAGTTGCTCGTGACAAAAAGATTTACTATCGATTACTTTGATGCGTCAGTTAATTTGTGTTATGTAATTCATCTGACTGGCATAAATGGCATAGAATATGCCCCGTGTTACGAATCCTAACGACAAGAGTAGGAAGCAGACGGTCAAGATGAAAGAGCAAGGGGTCAGCTTCCAGGGGGTGGCCTGGGCGTTGCGACCTGACCCATCTCGTCGTGTTCTACGACCTTCCGTGAACCGTGTGAGGTAACGGGGGAATTGTAGCGCCCTGAAAATATTCTAAGTTGGCATGGCCGTACGGACCTCTCGGCCAGCTGGGGCCGGCAGCAAACACGTGGTTGCGGACGCTAGCCGGACGAGAGGGGTAGCCTCAGCGCATGGTCCAGCCGCGTGGCTGGGAATTCCAGGGTGACGCTGTGTCAATGAAAGAGACTTGTATGCCGAGAGTGCCAGAGATGGCGGACTTCGTGAAACCATCGTGGCAGACATTTCACAATTCGCATAGAAATTAATAGTAGCCAGATGAATCATGATACCTCAAAAAGAAACATGTACATTACTATTACTTGCGTGATGATTCTGATGGTGTAATCAGATTTCAATATATTTATTAGTTTAAAGTTTAGTATCTGACGATAAATTATACAAGTAACACCCAGCAACGAATTTCCAAAATCCAAACGATTCTGTCGATCGGCGTGTCTTTAGAAAGCTATTAGTGTAAACCTAAATTGGTATGAATTACAGGCATGTAACTTGAATAGTACATGAGTTATTGGAGGTCAAAGTGGCCAATTACATTACACGAAAAAACGGCAGCAGCATGCTTGTAACTATATTTATTCGTCCATGTCTTTGTTTACATTCGATGAAGAAATTATTAAATATTTACTGTGTGTTAGAAAGCACAGAGACATTAGGCTCCTGGCCTACAATTTGCTTCTTTTCTTTTGATATATGTTTATTTAATTGTTTATGTATTTAATAATGTATGTTATAACGTGTTTATGGTCCAGCCGTAGGCATATTTATTTAATTTCAAGTTATTTAAATGTAAATCCAGTATTTCGAAAAGGTTTCATTATGTCTGTGAGTGTGCATTGGCTTGAAGACAGAGCGGGAGCGCTCTATCCAATCACAGCGATCGTTGCAAAAAGGACAAGTGGAGAGACTGTATGGAAGTGGGAAGGAATATAGTTTCCAGAGAGGACAAGAGGCAATTCGGGGCGGTATGGGAAGTGCGGCAGTTCTGTAGAGTATGGCACAGGACACGGGAAGTGCTGGACGCGACGGCGCGACGGACGTGGAGTCGGCGGAAAGACTTGGACAGTCGAGCAGTTTGCGCATGGTCGCGGAGGATAGAAATATTTTGGAGTGCCAACATGTGCTCTTGTGAGATTTCCGTGGCTTCTGCAGTGAAGACGTAGTGTGCGTTCAGAAGTTAATATCTCGCGAGCTATGTTGTTGTTCATTACTAATTACGTGAAGTAGGGATCTATTGTTTCCCTGTTGTTCAACTTATACTTTATTTAATTGCTGGACCATCGACACCAATAGGTGTTTTGCAGAAATATACCGCGTCCTCAAAAGTACTTCTACAATCGTACTCAGCATTTGAAGACGTTAAGATAGTACCGGCATATTTTATTTAATTGCAATCTTTCATTTATAAATTTATATGTTACGTCATAATTCGCAATTGCCGAGTCATAGAAAACTTCGACCATTCGATTCATGTGTGTATTCTTATCGTATACTGTAGACTCAGCAGTAATTGGCCTGTAATGCGGCAACTACGTATCCCAGTTCCTAGACAACGAAACCAGCCAAAACTTCTAATATTGCAACTTTGAGTCTGAGGGTACGTAGTTGAGGGTCACCACACCATTTCATTGTTTATCATTGAAAGCCCGCAACCATTCTGCACACGCCCGTAGTACTATCGAAACACTTCGTCCCACACGAGTGGCAGTTTCGCGGATGGATACTTCTTATTCTCTAACACCAATAATGCGCCGTCGTTCAAACTCACTGATTTGACGGTACGGTTCGCACATGCGTCTGCGAGGCATCCTACACATCTGCTCAAGTCACACTGCTCTATTACCTTCGGTTTATAGTGACAACGAGAGTCGTAGGCACATTTTACCGGTAGGTGGTGTTGCGCTGCGATATCGATGTTGATCTTGAACCCCTCGGACCGACATGATTCAAATGTTAATCATTTCAGCAGAACATGCCAAGGTACGTGTCCTGTGAGTATGAACGTCCCACCTCTAGCCGTTCAAGATGTTCTGTTTTTTTTTCTTAACATGATTGTATTTATCTCAGTTCTATTAGTCAATCTCCTCCTTCCCTTCTCAATGTCCATCTCCTTCGCCCCCTTCCTGTCCATTTCATTCTCCCCCTTCTTTCCGTACACCTCCTCCACCATCCATCTCTGTCCATCTTCTCCAGCCCCTCTCTGTTCATCTGTTACTTCCCCCTCTTTCTACCCATCTCCTCCTCTTTCTTTTCTATGCTCATCTCCTCTTCCTCACCTCTCCCTGTCCATTCCTCCTCTCCCCTTTCTCCGTCTATATTCTCCTCTCCCTCTATCCGTCCATCTCCCCTTTCTCTCATATACTGTGCATCCTGAACTCAAAAAATTGTTCAAAAGGCTCTGAGCACCAAGGGACTTAACATCGGAGGTCATCAGTCACCTAGACTTAGAACTACTTAAACCTCCTAACCTAACCTAACCTAACTCTAGTACCTCCCGCCGCGGAACAAATGGACGTGGCCAGCCCATAGAGGGCTCCGCGTCCGCGGCGGCCCTTCCGCGCAGCGAGGGCGCCACCGCTACACCACGTGCAGACCGCGGCCAATAGCCGCTCCCTCCGGTATCGTATACAGGGACCTGCTCTGCCCTAGTCCAGCCCCTCTCCTCTATCTCCTGTACACTGCTGATATGCCCAGACCTCCCCTCCTGTTCATCTTCTCCAGTTTGCTGATGACACCGCCTTCCTAGCCCTTTATCCTACACTTTAACGGTCCCAACGTACCCTCCAAACACACCTTGACCAATTCACGGCTTGGTGCAACCAGTGGTTCCTCCGTGTTAATCCCTCCAAGACCCAAGCGATCATCATAGGCCGCACCACCCCCTCCTTCCGCCTCCATTTATGGCCGTCCTATCCACTTCACTCCTACCCTCAAATACCTTGGCCTCACAGTCGACCGCCACCTCACCTGGACTCCCCATCTCGTTACCACCCAAAACAAAGCTCACAACTGCCTCCGCCTCCTGAAACTCCTGTCTGGCCGGACGTGGGGCCTGCATCCTTCCACCATCCTTCACACCTACAAATCCTTGATCCGCCCCATCCTCTGTTATGCCAGCGTCGCTTGGATATCAGCCCCTCCCCGGTTCTATCAAGCCCTCCAAATCCTCGAACGCCATGCGCTCTGCCTCGCCTACCACATACGCCTTCTGTTCCCCACGCGCATCCTCTATGACCTCATTCCCTTCCCCCACCTTCTCCTTTTCCTTGAACACATCCGCACACTCTATATTGTCCGCCGCCTTGGCCCCCTCACCCCCTGGTTTCTCCCATCCTCTCAACCCCCAACCACTTTCCGCAGCTTTACCGTTGTGTCCCACCTTCTCTCCATCTCCACACCTTCCATCTCCTTTCCCAACACAACTTCCACCGTCTACCCCTCCCAGATGATGAGGTTCGCTCTGACATCTACCCTTCCTACCAACTCTAACCTCTTCTTCCTGCCTCCTCCTCTGGGCTCCCTTTCCTCCCCCTCCCTCCTCCTGAGCGGCTCCCCCATCCTACTTCCCCTCCATCTCCTGTGCTTCCTTCCAGTGTCTCTGCCCTCCCTCCTTCCCTGTCTTCCCTCATCCTCTCCCACACCACGTGTCTCCTGCCTCTTTGTGAACCCACTGATGACCCTCCTCTCTTTATCCCGCCGCTTCCCCAGCTGCCCCTTGCTCTCCCCTCCTTTTCCATACTCTCTGACCTTTTCTCTCGGCAGGTCCCACCTGGCAGTTTTATTGTTCGTTGAGTGTGCTCCAAGTGGGTCTTCAGTGTGTTGTTCCGGAGTGTTTTTACTACTGTGGCCGACTTTTAACGTGTGCCTGCGCATTCAGTGTCATCTCTGTGTTTTAAGAATCGCCAATTGTGTTTGTTATCTTTCCGGTGATTTTTTTTAACTGTCCCCCATGAACGTCTCCATGTCAGTGTATGTTTTACCTCCATTTTCTCCCCTTACTCTGTTTTATGTTCCCGTTTTTTATCTCCTTATGTATGTATCATTTTATTCTTGTTTTAGTTGTAGTGTTACTCGGCTGAAGAGTGGCAGATTGTGCCGCTGACAGCCCTCCCCTGCCCATATGGGGCAGGGGAATGAAATCACAATAAAGAAAAAAAAAAGAAAAACATAGTCCAGTCAGTCTGGTACTCGCTCTGGATTGCATCTCTATCTCGGTGGTACTGCGTTCTGGTCGTTGCTCGTTGTTGACATTTGCCTGGCTCTGGCTCCGAGTGGATTTACTGTTGGTGTTTGGTGTTGTGGTTTCTACAAGACTCCGTTGTTTATCTCTTCCTTGTTGTGTCGATTATAGTCGGTTATTGTCGGTTGTCATTGGTCTGTCGTCCGACTCGTCCTTGTGTTTGCCCGGTGGTGCGTGCTCCACCGCCGGCGGCTTCTCTGTCTGCTACAATCCGCAGCCCAAGGCGTTCCCGCGGTTGGTTTTCGTTATTGCATTAACTAACCTAAGGATATCACACACATCCATGCCCGAGACAGTATTCGAACCTGCGACCATAGCAGTCGCGCGGTTCTGGACTGAAGCCTATAACCTCTCGGCCATAGCGGCCGGCTATCCTGAACTATGTGTTGTACAATGATGTAATATTTTTAGGTATATTCATCAGCATATATGGATAATTTCTGTTACATGTTAGCAGCTTAGAAACAATGAACGTAGCTGTCATAAGGTCATGCCAATTGCGACGTTATACTAGACGAACATCGAAAGTGTGGTAAGAGATATTTTCTTTTCCTTTCGTTATTTTGTGGGGGTCGTTAACAAGAAGTAGTGTTGTAAAGGTTCGAAATTATGTGAAAAATTCATTGCAAGTCACTAATTGTCCTCATTCGCGAATGCCGAATGAATAAAATATGGATATTGGCTCTTGTGGTCTACACTCCTTTTTCACACCCACCCCTTTGATAGGCAGATGATTCTTAACCGCACAGCGATTCTTTTCAGACAGTAAGTGTTATGTGTATGAATTTTGGCTGAAATTGGTCCAGTGGTTTCGGAAGAGATGTGGAACACACATACATATACACAAACAGGCTGTTTTTGTAGTATGTATCAATACCTATTTTCTTGACCCCGAGTTTGATGAGATATAGCATACACGGTGCTCCGAGCTACGCTGACGTTACCAGAGAAAACCCCATAAAAATCCGTCTAGTAATTTTGGAGACGAGCGTGAGACAGATAAGAAAATAGTAGTAAAACTGTAAATCACGGTATCTGCTTTTTTTTCGTCCGATTTTGATTATGTAATGCCTATACGGTACGCCAAGTTACCTGCGAAAACCCCACGAAAATTCGTCTAGTAGTTTTGGTTATTAGCTTGTTCAAAGGAAGACAGACGCGACCGTTTTACAGATTTGTTATTAGTATATACAGATGTATAAACCTTGCTGTTGTGGTAGCAAACGATGTTGCCGTGGCAAGGAACCTTATAAAAAGAGAGGGTAGTTCTTGCTTAAATTCTGCTTAATCCTGCTGTCTCCCTAGCTAAACAACCGAGGAACAGAACGCTGCCTGCTTAGTTATTGTTCTCGTGGTCGTGCGGTAGCGTTCTCGCTCCTCACGCCCGGGTTCCCGGGTTCGATTCCCGGCGGGGTCAGGGATTTTCTCTGCCTCGTGATGACTGGGTGTTGTGTGCTGTCCTTAGGTTAGTTCGGTTTACGTAGTTCTAAGTTCTAGGGGTCTGATGACCATAGATGTTAAGTCCCATAGTGCTCAGAGCCATTTGAACCAAGTTATTGTTCGTTAACATTTGACTATCGATTGACGTTCGTCGCCTTCGGTAGTGTGGCGTTGCGAGTTGTTCACAATGTTTGTCTTTCAGCATGCGGTGTCTCTTAGTTTTGTCGCTGCAGCTCCTGCGCCCATCTTGCCGTGCACAGTGATCTGTCGTTCCGTTTGCGCTTGGAAAATCGTCTAGGGGTCCACCTGTCGAAGTATCGTCAGCTGTTTACATTTTACCCGGCTGCATTCCTCAACGTTACTCTAACAGCTTTAATTTGTTTCATTTTCTCCTACACAAAATATAGTGTTGAAATATACTAAGTTGATAAGAAAAGATTTTTTTATAAGAGATAGAATGTTTGGGAGTATAAAATAACTATGGGAAAAGTCATACTTCCGATGTGTGCAGAATGAACGAGGCAAATTTCAGAGGAGGAGTCTTGGCCTTATCTTCAGTCGCGCTGTTCTGAAGTAACTAGGTGTATCTGTTGCGTGTAGAGTGATTGTGTGGTTTAGTGTTGTTTGTGCTGCTACGGATGAAATGAAATGAGAACCACTACTGACACATAGACTTCTTCTTTTGATGATGAGCTTAGTACCCTATCCGAAGGGGGAGTCACTGACAAAAGTATTATGTGCTGTCTCTTCGCTGTCGAGAGGTTTAGAATTTAACCTTGGCCAATTGAGCAAGAGCTGGGAACCAAACATTGGAATTGAAAATTTCTTTCTCCGACAGGATGGGAGTCAGGCACGTCCGTAGCGAACTGGACAACACTCGAGTGAAACAACAGTACCTACTATGGCGTTGGAAAATAGAAGTCAACTACACTCATGATCATAAATGAAGGATAATTGCAGAATGTGGTGCCACACAACGTGGCACGACACAAAAATGGCGCTAATAGCATAGGAACATAGGGAACACACACGACACACATCTGTAAGTCCACGGTATTGCTAATAAGTTGAGGAAACCGTCCCGAAACACATGTGCTACAAAACGCCACTGTTTCTTACGCATGTACCCCGACATTAGTATGGGATATGATCACCATGCACACGTACACAGGCCGCTCAACGGGTTGGCACTCTGGATCAGGTGGTCGAGCAGCTGCTGGGGTATAGCCTCCCACTCTTGCACCAGTGCCTGTCGGAGCTCCTGAAGTGTAGTAGAGCAGCGATGCGTAGACCGAGAGCATCCCAGACGTGCTCTGTGGGCTTTAGGTCTGGAGAACACGCAGGCCACTCCATTCCCCTGATATCTTCTGTTTCAAGTTACTCCTCCACGATGGCAGCTCGGTGGGGCCGTGCGTTATCATTCATCAGAGGGAATGTGAAACCCACTGCACCTCTGAAAAGTCGGACATACTGGTGCAAAATGACGTCCCGAAACACCTGACCTGTTACAGTTCCTCCGTCAAAGATATGCGGAGGTGTACATGCACCAATCATAATTCCACCCCACACCATCAAACCACGAACTCCATAAAGATCCCTTTCAAGGACATTAAGGGGTTGCTATCTGGTTCCTGGTTCACGCCAGATGAAAACACGGCGAGCAACACTGTTCAGACTATACCTGGACTCGTCCTCGAACATAACCTGGGACCACTGTTCCAATGCCCATGTCCTGTGTTCTTGACACCAGGCTTTACGGGCTCTCTTGTGACCAGGGCTCAGTGGAATGCAACTTGCCGGTCGCGGGGCGAATAAACCATGTCTGTTCAGCGTCTGTAGACTGTGTGTCTGGAGACAACTGTTCCAGTGGCTGCGGTAAGGTTCCGAGCAAGGCTACCTGCGGTACTCCATGGCCGTCTGCGGGCACTGATGGTGAGATATCGGTCTTCCTGTGCTGTTGAACGCTGTGGACGTCCCGTACTGTAGCGCCTGGACACGTTTCCTGTCTGCTGGAATCGTTGACATAATCTTGAGATCGCACTTCGTGGCACACGGAGGGCCCGTGCTACGGCTTGCTGTGTTTGACCAACCTCCAGTCGCCCTAGTATTCTACCCCTCATAACGTCATCCATATGTGTTCTTTCAGCCATTTTCAACACACAGTCAAGTCTGAAAACGTCTGCACACTTACTCGATGCATCTCTGCGTATGTGCACTGCTGTCAGCGCCACCGTGCGACGACCGCAAGTCAAATGGACCGCATGGTCATACCCCGAGGTGATACAAACCCGCAGACCGCCCATCAGAGCGTTGTTTCACCATGTATCAGCATTATCCTTAATTTATGAGCATGACTGTAGTATAATTTGTCCGAATCGGAAACAGTTAAGCAATTAAATGACACAATTAGTGTTGTACAATGAATGAAAATTAAAGTTTTGCGAACAGGAACTAGAGGAACCGCCAGCTTTCGTTGCCGAAGAGTATGACTGGTGCCTCGTAAAAGAGAGATCATGGGTTAGAACCATGCCTCGAATATGGTTGTAAGTTTTGTATGTTTTCTACACGGTCCAGTTACATTAATGTGAACACCTATCAAAAGCCTGACTAACCACCTTTTGTAGCGTGGACGTGGAGGAAGAGAGTCGGTGAGTTTTGGAATGAACTGATAGGGATGTGGAGCCATGCCGACTGCAGAGCCGTAGCCAGGTGCGCTAGGTTGAGGATCCCTGACACGAACAGCCCGGTAGAGGTGGCCTCACAGATGCTCAACTGGGTTTAAATAAGGGGAATCTGTTGGCCAGGCGAGTACACTAAATACATCCTGGTACTCTTCGGGTCACGCACTTACGCTTCCAGCGGAGCGACACGTTGCATTGTTCTGCTAATAGATGCCCTCGTGCCGAGGAAAAAACGAACTACATTTACGTGTGAACTTGGTTCCCAAGGATAGATGCATTCTTTCGTTGATTCATAGTGCCTTCCAGAATGGCGAAATCACCCAGAGAATGCCACGAAAACGGTCCCCAGACCATAATACTTCCTGCTTTTAGAAGTTTCACTGTGAAACGCCAACAGCCGTCTGTCCAGTGGATCGTGAGAAGTGATTCATCTGGAAAGCTCACCTGTTGGCACTCAGTGGACGTGCATTCGCGGTAGTGGCGTGCAAATACAAGCCTTCGTCGCCGATAAAGAGCTACAATCGTGGTTGCATCAACCGGGCACGTCCATGGGCAGCAACGTTCCTGAACGGTCGTTGAGGAGACGCCATTAGTAGCCTCTTGGTTCATCTGCGCAGTCAGTTGATCAATAGCTGCACGTCTTTTCACCTGTACACATCTCTGCTGAGGTAGTTCACCGCTGTTATCACTGGCACCTGGTGCACTAGTCACCTTGGCGCCAGTTTTGGACAGCGCTATTTTGTCAAGGATGATATACTTTAAACGCGCCTGCACGTGAACAGTTTACCAACTTAGCCGTTTTGAAAATGCTTCCACCTCTAGCCCCAAAGCCAATGGTTCATAAATGGTTCAAATGGCTCTAAGCACTATTGGACTTAACATCTGAGGTCATCAGTCCCCTAGACTTAGAACTACTTAAACCTAACTAACCTAAGAACATCACACGCATCCACGCCCTAGGCAGGATTCGAACCTGCGACCGCAGCAACAGCGCGGTTCCGGACTGAAGCGCCTAGAGCTGCTCGGCCACAGCTGCCGGCCAAAGCCAGTGACCATGCCCTTTTTAAACGTCAGACAAATAGCTCCATTTCTGCAATACGATAAGGCCTGCATTGTTTCCAGCAACACGTCTTGTATGCCCTCCACTGCTAATGCCACCACCTGCCGTCTATGAGTAGTTAATGCACGTCAATATCGAACATAGTCGGTGGTCTCATTAATGTGACTGGACCATGGATCATTTCATCCCCATCGACGCGCAAGTCGCTCAAGTAGCGTCAAATCGAAAGACTTACACCAGGCGAGCGGTCTACCCTCCTCACAAGCCATTATTATTATTATGGATATAGCTAATAGATTTGATATGATAATATGGGACCCAGTTATAAGAAGTGTGTGTACGAAAATTAGCCTTAAACAAACAAACCAAAAACAAACAAAAAACACACAAACTTACATAGTGAAATTTTTACTGGCACACTGAAGTCCCCCGTGATATTAGTGTAGCACCTGCTGGAGACTCCAACACAAAATGGGGCAACCGACTAATAAGTTTCGCGTATCGTAAGGCACTTTGTTTTCTGAATTCGTAGGGGAACAACCCTCTGATCATCTATACTGTGTTGATGGAAGGGTTTGGCTGCGGTGCACCATCATACGACACCGTGGTTAAAATAGGACGCTTTCAGTTTTGTCAAACAGGTCTGGATATCGAAGAACGAAGTGGTAGGCCAACTCCTGTGATCGCAAGAGAAGTAGAATCTCCTGATGCTCAAAATCCGTCCTATAAGAACCGAGGTGACAGAGGAAAAAGTGAAAATCCGTCATGGAACAGTTTTCATCATCGTGTACGATATTTGCAACATGACAAAGATCGCCATCTACTCGTTCCGTGACTGCTCGCACCCACCCAAAACACCGCCGAACCAAGGCAGCAGCGGAAATGTTGCAGATGTGTCAGGCCATTTCAGATTACTTTTTTAGCAGCCCAGTCACCATGCACCAGTCTCTGGTGTATCACTTGACCTCGTGACAAAGGAGTGAAAACGTGTGGATTCACCACTGCCGAAAAAGGCGAAAATCCAAGCATCATCGAGCAAGTTGACACAGGGTGCTTTTTCGGAGTTCCTCGGCGCGGTGCTAACACATAGTGGCAGGCCATCCTCTTTCCGCAGATGAAGAAACGGTTGCATGACAAAAATTTCCAGAATGCCGTCTAAGTCATTGTCGACATAAAACCTTTCCTGAACAGTCAACTTTCAGACTTGTTCTATATTGGTCACCGCCAAGTTATCCATCGATGGAAAAAATGTGGCACATTGAAGGGTGTATAAGTAGAGGAGAACTGACACCATCACCAAATTTCAGGTCGTGGTATGATTTTTCTCGAGGTGGTAATGAAAACTTTGACTACACTTCATAGTGGCTGAGAACATCAATGTGATAAAGCATACAACAACTGCTGCATGTATTTCATTCTTTTCACTTAGCTTTCTGCCACGTTCCTCACCCCTCTCTTTGTTACGGTCTGTTATAGTTTATTTTTACTGCTATCGGACTAGCGGACTCAAGTATGGGAGCTTCACATAAAGGTCACCCTTTTATTAAGAAAATGACCTGACCATGTGCTTACGACAAATACGTGACTCTTAGATGTGGCAAATACTAAAGTTATCTAATAAAACAATGAGAAATGTTACTTTGAAATCATAACAATGCAAGTCTACCTGTTGTTGTTGTTTCTGTGGTCTTCAGTCCTGAGACTGGCTTGATGCAGCTCTCCATGTTACTCTATCCTGTGCAAGCATCTTCATCTCCCAGTACCTAGTGCAGCCTACATCCTTCTGAATCAGCTTAATGTATTCATCTCTTGGTCTCCCTCTACGATTTTTACCCTCCACGCTGCCCTCCAGTACTAAATTGGTGATCCCTTGATGCCTCAGAACATTTCCTACCAACCGATCCCTTCTTCCAGTCAAGCTGTGCCACAAACTCCTCTTCTCCCCAATTCTATTCAATACCTCATCATTAGTTATGTGGTCTACCCATCTAATCTTCAGCATTCTTCTGTAGCACCACATTTCGAAAGCTTCTATTCTCTTCTTGTCTAAACTATTTGTCGTCCATGTTTCACTTCCATACATGGCTACACTCCATACAAATACTTTCAGAAACGACTTCCTGACAAATCAAAACTCGATGTCAACAAATTTTTCTTCTTCAGAAACGCTTTCCTTGCCGTTACCAGTCTACATTTTATGTACTCTCTACTTCGACCATCATAAGTTATTCTGCTCCCCAAATAGCAAAACTCCTTTACTACTTTAAGTGTCTCATTTCCTAACCTAATTCCCGCAGCATAACCCGACTTCATTCGGCTACATTCCATTAACCTCGTTTTGCTTTTGTTGATGTTCATCTTATATCCTCCTTTCAAGACACTGTCCATTCCGTTCAACTGCCAACTCCTTTGCTGTCTCTGACAGAATTACAATGTTATCGGTGAACCTCAAAGTTTTTATTTCTTCTCCACGGATTTTAATACCTACTCCCAACTTTACTTTTGTTTCCTTTAGTGCTTGCTCATTTAACAGCATCGGGGAGAGGCTACAACCCTGTCTCACTCCCTTCCCAACCACTACTTCCCTTTCATGTCCCTCGACTCTTATGACTGCCATCTGATTTCTGTACAAATTGTAAATAGCCTTTGCTCCCTGTATTTTACCCCTGCCACCTTTAGAATTTGAAAGAGAGTATTCCAGTCAACATTGTCAAAAGCTGTCTCTAAGTCCACAAATGCTAGAAACGTAGGTTTACCTTTCCTTAATCTTTCTTCTAAGATAAGTCGTAGGGTCAGTATTGCCTCACGTGTTCCAACATTTCCTCGGATCCAAACTGATTTTCCCCGAGGTCGGCTTCTAACAGTTTTTCCGTTCGTCTGTAAAGAATTCGCGTTAGTATTTTGGACCTGTGACTTACTAAACTGATAGTTCGGTAATTTTCACATCTGTCAACACGTGCTTTCTTTGGGATAGGAATTATTATATTCTTCTTGAAATCTGAGGGAATTTCACCTGTCACATACATCTTGCTCACCAGATGGTAGAGTTTTGTCCGGACTGGCTCTCCCAATGCTGTCAGTAGTTTTAATGGAATGTTGTCTACTCCGGGGGCCTTGTTTCGACCCAGGTCTTTCGGTGCTCTGTCAAACTCTTCACGCAGTATCATATCTCCCATTTCATCTTCATCTACCTCCTCTTCCATTTCCATAATATTATCCTCAAGAACATCGCCCCTGTATAGACCCTCTATATACTCCTTCCACCTTTCTGCTTTCCCTTCTTTGCTTAGAACTGGGTTCCCATCTGAGCTCTTGATGTTCATGCAAGTGGTTCTCTTATCTCCAAAGGTCTCTTTAATTTTCCTGTAGGCAGTATCTACCTTATCTCTAGTGAGATTAGTCTCTACATCCTTACATTTGTCCTCTAGCCATCCCTGCTTAGCCATTTTGCACTTCCTGTCGATCTCTATTTTTGAGACGTTTGTATTCCTTTTTGCCTGTTTCACTTATTGAATTTTTGTATTTTCTCCTTTCATCAATTAAATTCAGTATCTCTTCTATTACTCATGGATTTCTACTAGCCCTCGTCTTTTTACCTACTTGATCCTCTGCTGCCTTCACTACTTCATCCCTCTTCTTCTACTGTATTTCTTTCCCCCATTCCTGTCAATTTCTCCCTTATGCTCTCCTTGAAACTATGTACAACCTCTGGTTCTTTCAGTTTATCCAGGTCCCATCTCCTTAAATTCCCACCTTTTTGCACTTTCTTCAGTTTTAATCTCCAGTTCATAACCAATAGATTGTGGTCAGAGTCCACATCTGCCACTGGAAATGTCTTACAGTTTAAAATCTGGTTCCTAAATCTCTGTCTTATCATTATATAATCTATCTAAAACCTTTTAGTATCTCCAGGGTTCTTCCATGTATTCAACCTTCTTTCATGTTTCTTGGACCAAGTGTTAGCTATGGTTATGTTATGCTCTGTGCAAAATTCTACCAGGCGGCTTCCTCTTTCATTTCTTAGCCCCAATCCACATTCACCTACTACGTTTCCTTCTCTTCCTTTTCCTACTGTCTAATTCCAGTCACCCATGACTATCAAATTTTCGTCTCCCTTCACTACCTCAATAATTTCTTTTTTCTCATCATACATTTCATCAATTTCTTCATCATCTGCAGAGCTAGTTGGCATATAAACTTGCACTACTGTAGTAGGTTTGGGCTTCGTGTCTATCTTGGCCACAATAATGCGTTCACTATGCTGTTTGTAATAGCTTATCCGCACTCCTACTTTTTATTCATTATTAAACCTACTCCTGCATTACCTGTGTTTGATTTTGTATTTATAACCCTGTATTCACCTGACTAAAAGTCTTGTTCCTCCTGCCACCGGACTTCACTAATTCCCACTATATCTAACTGTAACCTATCCATTTCCCTTTTTAAATTTTCTAACCTATCTGCCAGATTAAGGGATCTGACATTCCACGCTCCGACCTGTAGAACGCCAGTTTTCTTTCTCCTGATAACGACATCCTCCTGAGTAGTCCCCGCCCGGAGATCTGAATGGGGGACTATTTTACCTCCAGAATTTTTTACCCAGGAGGACGCCATCATCATTTAATCATACAGTAAAGCTGCATGCCCTCGGGAAAAATTACGGCTGTAGTTTCCCCGTTGCTTTCCACCGTTCGCAATACCACAACAGCAAGGCCGTTTTGGTTAATGTCAGTCAATCATCCAGACTGTTGCCCCTGCAACTACTGAAAAGGCTGCTGCCCCTCTTCAGGAACCACACGTTTGTCTGGCCTCTCAACAGATACCTCTCCGTTGTGGTTGCACCTACGGTACGGCCATCTGTATCGCTGAGGCACGCAAGCCTCCCCACCAACGGCAAGGTCCATGGTTCATGGCGGGGGGGGGGGGGGGTCAAACTACTTTGGTTTATTATTCCTTTTGCACGTAACTCACTTCCATAAGAACGCTTACGTTCACTCCGCCTCATTTAGCAGTTACGTTTGTTTCACATTCACACTGAAGCAACCTTTGCTGCATTGCGTATTCAAATTGATTAAGCAGGTAATTACTGATCACAGAAGCCCTTTCCATTTACGTTTCACTAACAATATGTTTCTCCACAACAGTTACTGATTCTCAAACACGTCACAGCGTCAACCATTAAATTATTAATTAATACCGTGCGTTTCTCCACACTAACTTGCTGTAATGTGGGCCGATACATACACAGTAGAATGGTTATTTAAAACGATTCACGGACAATAAACTGGCAGAAAAGGCACACTTCGATAAAAATTTCTTAGAGGACAAGACGTAGGAACAATAAGAATTTCAAACAGATAAGATAATCTGGAAAACCGTGAATGTGCAGTTTGTTGAAATCTCATCACACCTACATTCAGTTGAGTTATATACACAGCCTCTGAAAGCAACAAAAGGAAATTTTGCAAGTTTGCGGTTTTTTCCCACAGAGCAGTATAAACACATGATAGTAAAGTAAAAACAATGTAATGAACACAGAACGCAAACAACTGCAACATGCTAAAAGGTAGACAAAAATTTTCTTCGTTTTATCCAACTTAACGTGTTTGCACACACATTCCAACAACTTGTTAATGTGCTCAGTATAGAGTGTGTCCACCTCTGGCAGTAATACAAGCCTCACAACGACGCGGCATGCTTTGAATGATGTCTCCATTCTCATGTTGAGCCAATACCGCCTATTCTTCCCGCAGACCGCTCGAAAGTCTTGGAGAGTGGTTGATGAAAGCTGACGTGATGTAACCCTTCCTCTAATGCATTCTAGACATGCTCTGCGGGATTCAGACAGGATAGCGAGCAGATTAGGCCACGCGTGCAATATCTTCCGTTTCCAAGAAAATATCAACCACCCGTGCTTCATGAGGTCCAACATTATCGTCGATCAATACGACGTCTGGGACCACAGAACCTCGCCGATTGAGCCGTACAATTTTGTGAACAGGGGTTCGTGTGGGAAACATAATCCCTACCCACACCATTAGGAATCCTCCTCGGTATCGGCCTCTTCCCACAGTATTTGGGACCTAAATCGTATGTCACGTTCCCTCCAGATGAGAATCCATTGAGAATCGCTCTCCAGACTAAATCAGGTCTCATCTGTGAAAACAACATTGGCCCACTGTTCGACCGCCCGTGTGGCATGTTGATGACTCCACACTAGACGTTCCCAGTTGTGAAGACACGTCAGAGGTCTCTGACAAATAAAGGCCACCTGCCGAAACCTTCTGCACACCGTTTGCTTCGATAAAACACGTCCAGTGGATGCTGTGAGCTCACATGCCAGTTGCCGTAAAATACTAATGCGGCAATGTCGTGCCCTTACATCCAAATAACTGTTCTCTCTTCTGAAGTCACACTTGTTCGACCCTGCCCTGGCCTTCGGTGTACAGTTTCGATCTCTATAAACTGTCGCCACATCTGAAAAACAACAGAATGATTCACATTAAGCCATCGGACCCCATCAGTTTGTAACTGGCTGCTTCCATTCTTCCTATGGTCCTCCACCGCAGAGAGTCTGGTAGGCGTCTTCTCTGTGCCATACTGCACGGTCTGTGACTGTTTACACTGCGATTGTAGACGTGGGGTTACCCGGCAAAGGCTACCTCGTTTCATAGGCGCCCTGGTGTCATGGTTGTAATGGTTATACGTTGACCGGAATGCCATCTTCCGTGCAGAACACGACCGTACGGACACCTGCTTGACAGTAGGATTATCCCGTGGATTAGAAACAGGACGGGGAAATAGCGATCTGTCGCTTTAACTTTGGACGACAGTGTAAGTTGAACCAGAACTCAACCAATAAAATTTCGGAGCGTATTCAGGGATGTTTTCTGCATATTTCGCTATAAGCGGCGTGTCGGCTCCTTTCAGAATAACAGCATTTCGTTACATATCTTACGCCCACTTATCTTTGTATCAGTACTGCAATGATAGTTTCTACACAACAGTGAAAATGTCTACGTCATATGCTGTGTCTCTTGTTATAAAATAAACGTGTGCTAATCACTCACGGTACCTGCAGCTGACAACATTAATGTCAACATTATTCTTGCCCCCATGGGCTCAGCATTCACTTGCTGAGTACGGGCTTGGCGACCCCGGGGTCCTGAGCTGGGGACTGGCCAGCGCCGCCAGTGTCCTGTCACCGTAACCCCCGGGCATGCTTCAGCGACCACCGTACGGCGGTGAAATGTTGTGTGCCGCGGGGAATGGTGATCTTGGCTTGACCGCCTGGATTGCGAGGAAGGCCAACCTCTAGAAAAACCCCTCAGCCTTTCGGTGTGCTCCGCGCTTAGAGGATGCATGGCTGTTGGGATGTAACAGTTGCAAGCGGGCAACCTCTGGGGCACCTGCCACACCCCAGTTGTATAAGGCTTACTCAGGCACGCGGGGCTCTGTCTGAGCGGACCTTTAGTTCCCTAGCCGCTCGTGGGACCGCAATGGACCGTTCGACCTTTACATTTCCCCCTACCAGTGGCTTGGGTGGGCCACTGGAAGGAAAACACACCCCACCGAAAAAGCGGCTACGAGCTGCGAGTCCTCCAGCGCCTGGTGTTGCTAGAGATTTAACAGACTGTCGTAACGGAGCACATGCTGATAATCAGAATGTATTTTTGATTATTAAACGGAAGGAGGGTAGCTTTTAGAGGGTTTCTCCCTTTTAAATCCACAAGGGTCTTGAGGGAATTGCAGGAACACTGAAATCTGTGAAGCGGCTGCGCAATGGGACTCTGTTAGTTGAGACTTCTAGCTCCTGTCAAGTCGCTTCCCTTCGGAAAGCAACCTGTCTAGGAGAGTACGCCATCGAGACCGAACTCCACTCCACTTTGAATTATATAAGGGTGTAGAGACGTGTAGGGACTTGGTGGATATCTCCATAGACGAGTTAAAATCTGAGTGGGCTAACGAAGGTATTGTTGACGTGCAGCATATTACGAAACGAGTCGATGGGGACCTCGTCAAATCCGACTCGTTTATTCTCACGTTCAGTTGCCCGAGACTCCCAGAGCATGTTAAAGCGGAGTTCTTACGTTTGCCAGTACGGCCATATTTCCCCAACGCAATGCGCTGTTTTAAATGTCAGCGCTTTGGGCATACTACGTTGGGGTACAATGGGATAGCCACTTGTGGTAAATGTGGTCAGCCTGCCCATGACGGAGCCGATTGTTCATCGCCTGTGAAGTGCATGAATTGGTCTGGGAATCACCCTGTCTGGAGCCGGATCTGCCCCATCTATCTCTAAGAACGGAAGGTACAGGAGATTAAAACATCTAAGCGCATCCCCTATGGTGAGGCCAAAAGCTCTTTAAGGCCATGCAACCTCCTGTGTTTTCAACATCTTTCGCTTCCGCTCTGAAAAAACCGGTACAAATGGCCACTGTTGCTACGCAAACGGAAGTTTCTAGTGTTAGCACTAACACCTGCGTTTTCCAGTGCACTTGTCTTGCTGCGCTTGTTTTGCAGCCTGCGGCTCTCCCCGCTATGTCGGACAAGGCCGTGGTTGCTGACATTGGGGTACTTCCTGCCTCTCCCCATATGACGCCTTCTGCCCAGGCGAATAAAGCTCCAATTGTTGACAAGGCTCTGCATTCTAAGTCCCCCAAGACAAAGACGCTGAAGGTGAAGGTTTTGCCACCTGAGGAGATTAGTCAGGGTCGGTCCGATGACGAGGCCATCGTACTGTCTGACATCTCCCGTGGGTCGTCATCGGAGCTTATGGCCATTGATGTCGACCAGGGGCGATCTTCTCGCCCCAGGAGTAAATCTCCGTCCAGTACGGGCTCTCCTCCAAAGCACAGAGGCAGGGTGAAAGTTCAGCTACCCTGATCACTGGCTCCCATATTACAGTGGAAGCTGAATGGGTTCAGGACGCATGTGGCCCAATTACAACTCCTTGTACGATAGTGCCCTTTGTGCTTATGTCTCCAAGAGACACATCTTCGGGCCACTGATGCTCCTTCTTTACGGGGCTATACCGTATATCGAAAAGATGATCTGACGGGGAAAGGGCAAAGGATGATGTTGCTGTTTTTGTCCGCGACATGCACCCCTCATCTGAGCTCCCTCTCGTCACCGACTTGCAAGCAGTTGCAGTTGACATTCTTTTGGGTCGGAGGCTCACAGTCTGTTCAGTTTATTTACCGCCTCAGGATGCAATAGACTATGAGGCTCTCACAGATCTTATTAGCCAACTCTCTCGCCCATTTCTTCTTCTGGGGGACTTCAATATTCATAATGTCTTATGGGGCTTCCGACTACTTACCCCAGGGATCGCATTCTGGAAAGCCTCATGATGTCTGAAGAACTGTGCATCCTCAACTCTGGTGCTCCCACTCATTTCTGTACTGCTTCCGGGTCGTCATCGGCTATTGACCTTTCCTTTTGCTCTCCAGCACTTGCGGATTCTGCTCTGTGGGAAGCTGCTGCTGACCTCCAATCTAGTGACCACTTCCCCCTTTGGATTCGCCTCCTGGATGAGGCTGTGGTATTACCAGTGCCGCCCCGGTGACACCTCTGCAGAGCTGACTGGACACTTTTGAGCCAACTGGCTGTTTTGGAACACTGTGCCAGTGTCCACGAATGGGTAGACCATGTTACAGCTGTGATCTCCCATGCTGCTGAATTATCAATCCCACGGTCATCCGGTCATCCCAAGAGGCGTCCTGTCCCTTGTTGGACCACTGAGTGCCGCTCAGCCATCCAAGCCCACCGTGCAGCTCTGCGCCACTTCAAGTGCCGTCCCTCAGCTGACAATCTTGCGGCCTTTCGGGTGGCAAAGGCCAACGCGCGGTGAGTGATTAAAGAGAGCAAACGACGGTCATGGCAATCGTTCTTGAACTCCATCTCTCGCTCCACTAGTTCTACGAAAGTATGGGAAGCCATCAGGAGGATTTCCGGGAAACTCAGCCAACTACCTGTCACGGCGCCGAGAGATTGCCCAGACACTGGCCATGCATGTTGCGGATTCTAATGCCACTATTAACTGTGACCCAGATTTCTGCCACTACCGCACTGCCGTCGAGAGGGGTCACTTGGACTTCCGGTCTCTAAATTCTGAACCCTATAATTGCCCCTTCACAATGTGGGAACTGGATTCTGCGCTGTCTGTGGCTCATGATACTGCGCCTGGTCATGATCAAATCCGGTACAGCATGCTGCGACACTTGTTGCTGCCATCCAAGGAAGTTCTCCTGAACTGTTTTTATGATATGGTTATCCGGCACATACCCTGACTCGTGGAAGGAGGCTATTTTGATTCCCCTCCTCAAACCAGGGAAGGATCGAACGCATCCCAGTAGTTATCGAAGCATTGCTTTGACGAGCTGTGTCGGGAAGACGTTGGAACGCATGGTCAACCGCCGCCTGGTTTGGCTGCTCGAGACCAGGCAGCTCCTTAGCCTCTCTCAGTGTGGCTTTCGGAGATGTCGTTCCATTATAGACAACTTGACCCTGCTTGAGGCCGCCATCCAGCAGGCCTTCCTACGTAACCAGCGTTGTCTAGGTGTATTCTTTGACATTAATAAGGCGTATGACACTACTTGGCGCCGCCTTATCCTCAATCAACTCCATGAGTGGGGCTTTCGTGGCCGTCTCCCCATCTTCATTCGGGCCTTTCTTTCTCACCGCCTCTGTCGGTATCGGTTTGGTAATGTGCTATCTGATTTGTACGTGCAGGAGAATGGTGTTCCTCAGGGCAACGTTTTAAGTGTCATCTTCTTTGCCGTCGCTATTAACAGTATCACATCCACTATCCGGAGTCCTGCCCAATGCTCCTTGTTTTTGGACGATTTTGCTGTTTTCTGTTCTTCCTCCAGTCTTGTCACTGCTAGTCGGCAGTTGCAGCTTACGATAAAGCGCTTAGAGGCATGGACTGCAAAGACGGGTTTTACCTTTTCTGCAGACAAATGTGTGTGTGTTCATTTTAATCGTTCTTGGCGTCCTTTTACCTCCCCTGAATTGCGTCTGAGGGACACGGTTCTTCCTTTTAGAGACACTGTGAGGTTGGGCCTCACTTTTGGTTCCAAGTTGTCGTGGTTGCCTCACCTTAAGGACCTCAAGGTGCGGGCCCTGAAGGCACTGAATATTTTGAAGTGTCTGAGCCATCGGTCCTGGGGAGCAGATCGGGCGCGTCTGCAGCAGTTTTATAGGGCTTTCGTCCGATCGCGTCTTGACTATGCTTGCACCGTGTATGGGTCAGCAAGGCCTTCGTATCTGAAGATCCTTGACGCAGTACACCATGAGGGTATCAGGCTGGCCACTGGTGCCTTCCGTACCAGTGCCATCCCCAGCCTGTGTGCTGAGGCAGGGGAACCGCCGCTCGCCATCCGGCGGAAACTCCTCATGGTGCGACGGGTGTGTCATTTCCTTGCCTGTCCTACCTCCCCTGCGTACCCTACCGTTGCCCGACAGCCTATGGAACGTCTCTTTTCCAGTCGTCCCAGGGCAACGAGACCATTTGGGATTCGTGCCAAGCATTTGCTTGAGTCCCTTGGTGTGGAGCTTGTGGCCCCCCAACGACAAGGTTTTACTCGCCTGCCTCCCTGGTTACTCCAGAGGCCCAGCATCCTTCTAGACTTGTCGGAGTACCGGAGGAGCTGCACTCCAGCGTTTGTTTTTACCTCTTTATTTTACGATTTTTTACACCATTATCCGGACCATGTACCTTGTAAGTAGGCTGTTTAAGTTTTTTTATTGGTAACGCCGCCGCCACGTAGCGCTCTGTATAAAAATCACTGGCTGTGCCGTGTGCAGTCTGTGGCTGGTTTGCATTGTTGTCTGCCATTGTAGTTTTGAGCAGCGGCAGCTGGATGCTAACAGCGCGTAGCGTTGCGCAGTTGGAGGTGAGCCGCCAGCAGTGGTGGACGTGGGGAGAGAGATGGCGGAGTTTTGTAATTTGTAAGAATTGGTGGCCCGAACTGATATATATATTATGACTATTAAGGTAAATACATTGTTTGTTCTGTATTAAAATCTTTCATTTGCTAACTATGCCTATCAGTAGTTAGTGCCTTCAGTAGTTTGAATCTTTTATTTAGCTGGCAGTAGTGGCGCTCGCTGTATTGCAGTAGCTTGAGTAACGAAGATTTTTGTGAGGTAAGTGATTTGTGAAACGTATAGGTTATTGTTAGTCAGGGCCATTCTTTCGTAGGGATTTTTGAAAGTCAGATTCCGTTGCGCTAAAAATATTGTGTGTCAGTTTAAGCACAGTCGTGTATAATTTTTCTAAGGGGACGTTTCAACCTGTATTTACGGATGGCTCTAAACAGGGGGACTCTGTTGGTTGTGCTGTTGTTTTCCCTGATCGAGTCTCAAGTTACGGCTTCCTGCGGCGTTTACCATCTTTGATGCCGAATTGTTTGCGATCTTGCGGGCATTGGAGCAGATGAGATGTGTTCCCAGTCTTAAGTTCCTCGTCTGTTCTGACTCCCTGAGTGCCCTTCAGACCATGCAACTCTTGTACCCAGCGCATACGGTCGTCCAGAACATCCATGATGCCCTACTCCACCTGCAACGGCAGGGGAAGGAGGTTTCTTTCTGCTGGGTGCCGGGGCACGTGGGTATTAGGGGAAACGAACTGGCGGATGTGGCTGCCAAAGATGCATGGTTCCCTCCCTCACGTTGTTGAATGTGCCCTCCCCCTCCATGCTGTCACCTCCCTTTTGCGTTTTCGTGTTATGCGTCAATGGGAAGAGGAGTGGCTAGCAGTTGGTGACAATAAGCTGCGTCTGGTCAAGGCCACTACGCGCCCATGGCGTACGTCCTACCAGTCATACAGGCGGAATGAGGTTCTCCTCACTCGCCTCCGCATCGGGCACAGTCCCTTAACGCATGGTTTTTTACTCCGGCGGGAGGACCCCCCAATTTGCAGTGCTTGTGCAGATTACTGTCCGCCACATTTTACTTGACTGTCTTTTATTCTCTGACCAGAGGGCGGTGGTTTCTTTGCTACCGGATTTGCCCTCTATTTTGCAAGACGACGCAACGACTGTGGTTAAGGTCTTACGGTTTTGTGTCCTGTCCAATTTGTTGCCTCCGATTTTAGAGAGAGGGTTTTAATGTGCTGCTGGGTGACTGGCTCACCCAGGTTTTAGGTAAGAGGTCCGCCAGTCACGATTACCTCCTTGTTTCCCTTCGGTTTCTGTTCTCTTTTCCTTGTGTTTCCTTTCCTTTTTAGTGGGTTCCTTCTCCTCCTGTGCCGATCGCGGTGGCCGTGCGGTTCTGGCGCTGCAGTCTGGAACCGCCGGGCTGCTACGGTCGCAGTTTCGAATCCTGCCTCGGGCATGGGTGTGTGTGATGTCCTTAGGTTAGTTAGGTTTAAGTAGTTCTAAGTTCTAGGAGACTTCTGACCTAAGATGTTGAGTCCCATAGTGCTCAGAGCCATTTGAACCATTTCTCCTCCTGTTTTGCCTCTGTATGTGGGGATTTGGAACTGCGTCAGGTCTGCGTCTTTTAGCCATTCTCCTTGATCGCTGTTCGTCTTAGTCCCTTCACTGCATGTGTTCCTGTTTTTATGTGCTTGGGCGCTGATGACCGCGCTGTTTAGCGCCCGTAAATGTCAAACACACACACAACATTATTCTTTATCCACAGTCTTGAACTCAGTACTACTCGGCTCTATCTCCAGTTTTTTCGGAATTATTAGGCTACAGTGGAAAAGGAGCCGGCCGAGGTGGCCAAGCGGTTCTAGGCGCTTCAGTCTGGAACCGCGCGACCGCTGGAACCGCGCGACCGCTACGGTCGCAGGTTCGAATCCTGCCTCGGGCATTGATGTGTGCTATGTCCTTAGCTTAGTTAGGTTTAAGTAGTTCTGAGTTCTAGGGGACTGATGGCCTGAGCAGTTGAGTCCCATAGTGCTCAGAGCCATTTGAACCATTTTTTGGAAAAGAAACACAACAACGCTATGTTATTTCAGGGGCGAAGGCAACCGCATCACAGCACTTTTACATCTGAGCGTTTCCTTAATTAAAACTTTGACAATTACTTGTAATGGCCTAAAATCTGAACGTAGTCGAAAATGGTACATCTACTTAGAGTATCCACTAGACCTTATTTTGTTTGTGCATGTCAGCTTACGTAGCTTTTAGGATGGGGAGGCGTTCTTTACAAAGCCAAGATGCGTTCTTGAAGTTGTATTCACCAACTTAGTTGCCCTGCGTATAGGTAGCAAGGAGAGAATCTAGCAACAGACTTCCGCGGCTATAGGAAAATGGCCTACTTGCACGCTTTCCACGGTTATGCCAAAGGGTAATACACACAGTGTCACAGGAGGAATGGTTAATATTGGGTATGACAGAAACGATCATTCGAAACAAAAGAGTCTAGCAGTCAAGGACAATGCATACCTTAAGAGCTACGAGCATTTGTTCAGTGGAAGAGATGTGTTTCACACAAACAAAGAAGAAGAAGTGCTGATAGTTCTCAAAGTATGCAGCCTAGAGCCCATGTTTACTGGACATTTTCTCCCGTTTTCCTCCACACTCGCACATACCAAAATACGGAAAGCAAAAACCTTGCCTTAGAGGAGATTAGTTTCACATTGTCGACGATGCTGAAGTGTTTATAGCTACACTACTGGCCATTAAAATTGCTACACCACGACGATGACGTGCTACAGACGTGAAATTTCACCAACAGGAAGAAGATGCTGTGATATGCAAATGATTAGCTTTTCAGAGCATTCACACAGGGTTGGCGCCGGTGGCGACACCTACAACGTGCTGACATGAGGAAAGTTTCCAACCTATTTCTCATACACAAACAGCAGTTTACAGGCGTTGCCTGGTGAAACGTTGTTGTGATGCCTCGTGTCAGGAGGAGAAATGCGTACCATCACGTTTCCGACTTTGATAAAGGTCGGATTGTAGCCTATCGCGATTGCGGTTTATCGTATCACGATATTGTTGCTCGCGTTGATCGAGATCCAATGACTGTTAGCGGGATATGGAATCTGTGGGTTCAGGAGGATAATACGGAACGCCGTGCTGGATCCCAACGGCTTCGTATCACTAGCAGCCGAGATGACAGGCATCTTATCCGCATGGCTGTAACGGATCGTGCAGCCACGTCTCAATCCCTGAGTGAACAGATGGGGACTTTTGCAAGCCAACAAACATCTGCACGAACAGTTCGACGACGTTTGCAGCACCATGGACTATAATCTCAGAGACTTTGGATGCGGTTACCCCTGACGCTGCATCACAGACAGGAGCGCCTGCGATGGTGTACTTAACGACGAACCTGGGTGCACGAATGGAAAAACGACATTTTTTTCGGATGAATCCAGTTTCTGCTTACAGCATCATGATGGTCACATCCGTGTTTGGCGTCATATCGGTAAACGCACATTGGAAACGTGTATTCGTCATCGCCATACTGGCGTATTACCCGACGTGATGGTATGGGTTGCAATTGGTTACACGTCTCTGTCACCTCTTGTTCGCATTGACGGCACTTTGAACAGTGGATGTTACATTTCAGATGGGGTACGACGCGTGGGTCTACCCTTCATTCGATCCCTGCGAAACCCTACATTTCAGCAGGATAATGCACGGCGGCATGTTGCAGGTCCTGTAAGGGCCTTTCTGGATACAGAAAATGTTCGACTTCTGCACTGGCCAGCACATTCTCCAGATCCCTCAGCAGTTGAAAACGCCTGGTCAATGGTGGCCGTGCAGCTGTCTCGTCACAATACGCCAGTAACTACTCTTGATCAACTGTGGTATCGTATTGAAGCTGCCAGCTGTACCTGTACACGCTATCCAAGCTCTGTTTGACTGAATGCTTATGCGTATCAAGGCCGTTATTACGGCCAGAGGTATGTTGTTCTGGGTACTGATTTCTCAGGATCTATGCACCTAAATTGCCTAAAAATGTAATCGCATCTCAGTTCTAGTATAACATATTTGTCCAATGAATACCCGTTTATCATGTGCATTTCTTCTTGGTGTAGCAATTTTAATGGACAGTAGTGTATTAATGTATGCGAGTACTGATTTTAGACCCCATGTTTACTCCAAGTCTTTTACTTCTAATGACCGTACCTGTCGTAGGTCTGAATGTTGACCAGTCCTCCTGAGGTGTCCTGTACGTAAAACACAGCAATTGTGCTAATACGTGAAAAACAATACAAATCATTTGTTAAAATAATGCACATCAAAATATACTAAGCATTTGCTTTGTGAGAAGGCGTGACACTGATGTTAAGTTCTGAACCTAATCTAACCTAACAACTGGAGATGACTACTGACTAATGTAACTGACCAAGTGAAACTAAATGGTTCCAGAGATATTTTCAAGTCTCAGTCATCTGTGATGTATATAAGCAGACTGAAGCGACGAATGAAAATTTGTGCGAAGGCTGGGATTAAAACCAGAGTCTCCTGCTCACTAGCCAGATGCGCTCACCACTACTTTGAGACTTAAAAAGGTTTCTGGAACCACATAATAACCAGAGTATTTTATTAAAGCACCTATACCTGGGTTTCAGGCAGTATCCCAATTTCGTTCGATGCTGAGGTGCCATCGCAATACAGTTGGAGAGCCTCTACATTGCTATTCGAGTTTAGAGTGAATACCAAGAGGGCTGAGGAGTGATGGATATTTTGATTGAGGACAGAGGCGTCCTAGGTACATTTGTGCAAAGTAACTGTGCCAAGGTGACCTAGTGGTGAACGTATCTGCCTAGAGAGCAGAGACCCAGCTTCGTACCCAGGCCTTGGTGCAAATTTTCATTCGTCGCTTCAGTCTGCAGACAATCATAATATAATCGAAGTTGAGTTTGGACTGTAGTTAGAGAGTTTATAAGTTTAGTCTGAAGAAACACTTTGTCCATCACCTCGACTGATCTTCGACCCTTGGCGCCAACTCTTCTACGACTGGGACTGGTTGGCCAATAGTGACTGTAGATGGGAACTGTCCCATCACTGAGGGCATCTGAAGGCTACTGGGAGTGGAAATCGTCGAGTGCAGGCGTACTAACATGCGACTCCAACCTGTTAAGAGGATACACAAAAATAAGACCAAGTTTCATCGCTCTCTGTGATGTCACAGTTAACTATTGGCAGATGACAGTAGTACTTGAATGTATTCTAGAGGAAGCATAAAGCAGCTCCGGATACGTATACCTTCGAGGAGGCGACTGGCCATTCAATGTGTGAAGTCTGTTGTTGCGTACCATGTACTTCCGAAGACACACCACATAATATGGTTACGGTAACTGAAGCGTTTCCTGTAAAATAATTGGCCTTTGAAGAACGGTTACTTGTACTGTAGTACATGCACATGGTCACTGACATTCACCAAATCGACTACAACTAATTTCATATGTCGATCCCTGCCAGAATCACGCGAAAAAGACTAATAATACGAGGAGTGTTTATTAAGTAAGGTCCCTTTTGTTGTAGACACTAGTAGTTCTCGCGCCTACCGCAACGAGCGCGTGCTTCGTGTACCGGCATGCTTCGGGAACAACTGTGCTCAGTTTCATCTCTGTAGCTAACCTGTACGGTTCTGTTCTGTGTTTTCAAAATGCTTAAGACTATCAACTTGCCCGCCGCGTCTGAGCTTCACTCAGTGATGCGGTTTTTGTCAACAAGGAACCTGTCTGCTGCAGAAATTCAGTGACAGATTTGCGAAGTGTACGGTGATAGTGTTATGAGTGAATGCAGACTGCGTTGAGTGAGTACGAGAATTCAAAGATGGCCGTGACAACGTCCATGATGAGGACCGCTCCGGTCGCCCTTCTCTGTTTACAGACGATTTGATGGCTTCAGTGGAAGCGACGATTCGTGAGAACAGGCGCTTCACAATAACAGGCCTCTCAAACGAATTTCCTGACCTGTCGAGATCAGTGCTTTACAACACTGTTTCTTTACATCTAAAGTTTAGGAAACTGTGCTCCCATTGGGTTCTGAAACTCCTAACAGGGGACCACAAAAACCAAAGCTTTGAGTGTGCGAGGAAGCTCTTGACTCGCTATCACGAAGAGGGTGACGGCTTCTTGAGTTAGATCGTAATTGGCGACGAAACACGGGTTTCGCATATCACGCCCGAATCGAGCATGGAATGGAGACATACACACACTCGCCTGTAAATGTGAAGGCCAATTAGACTCTGTCCCAGCGCAAAATCATGGCGTCGGTGTTTTGGGATAGGCATGGTGTTTTGTTGGTCGACTACATGTAACGTGGCACCTCTGTCAATGCAGAAGCATACTGCCAAACCCTGAAAGTGCTACACAGAGCGATTCAAAACAATGACATGGCATGCTGACAAAGGGAATTGCCCTTCTCCATGACAATGCAAGACCTCACACTGCAGGTCACACCTGCGATTTATTGGAAAGTTTTGGCTGGGAAAGTTTTGGCCACCCACCCTACAGTCCTGATTTTGCGCCGAGCGTTTACCTTCTGTTCCTCCACCTCAAACAACAACTCAGTGGCAACCGTTAAAATGATGATGACGACGTGAAAACAGCAGTGAACTCTTGGTTACCTAAGCAGGCGGCAAGTTTTTATGAAGAGGGTATTTTAAAATTGGTTGAGAAGTTTCAGTAAACTTGGCAACTATGTAGAATAATAGAGTGAAGTATGTACTTTCTGGAAATAAATTTACTTTTTGGAAATAACCTTCCGTTGTGAACTTATGTTCAAACGTACCTTACTTAAAAACATGCCTCGTATTTCAAGGCGATGCACCGATAAAAAAAATAAAACAGCTATCCTTTTTACTGTGACTGCAGCATACACAAGAGCTGTCAGCTCTTAGCGCAGTACTGTAAAAAAATAATGCTCCGTGTTTCGCAATGGCGAGTCGTTAGTCAATCAATCTACTTCACTAAAATTGCTGTGTATACTATCGCGTTTCAGTTGTATTTTCTTCTTTTACTCACGAAATCTGAAAATATTAATTAGGTGGATCGAAACATTTGGCACGGCCGGGTGCTGTCTGGGTGCTGTGCTATCTGCTGACACATCAGTTCACGGCTCTGAGGGCCCAACCGTATTATTAGGAGCGGCGTGGCGCGGCGTTGCTAGCACGATAGCCTCGCTGCCTGCAGATACTCATCGCAGCCTTTGGCGGGCCTCATTACAACGGCATTGCGGGGACCTGTGCGGTTTCTTGTAACGCGCCCGGTGTGGGAGGAAAGGCGAGAGTGCTCTGCAGCTGTTGAGAGGGCAAAAAAATTCAACACTTCGTCCGCGCGACTTGAGATTTAATTTAGATGTTACACAGAAAGTTTTTCGAGAAGGAAAATCTCCTCTATAAAAATCAACATTGGTTTCACCAACGAAAGATCTTGCAAAGCTCAGCTACCTGAATATGTGCGTCAAGCCACTGTAAAGGCCGGCCGCGGTGGCCGAGCGGTTCTAGGCGCTTCAGTCCGGAACCGAGCGACTGCTACTGTCGCAGGTTCGAATCCTGCCGCCGGAATGGATGTGTGTGATGTCCTTAGGTTGGTTAGGTTTAAGTAGTCCCAAGTTCTAGGGGACTGATGACCTTAGATGTTAAGCCCCATAGTGCTCAGAGCCATTTGAATCCTTAAGATAAATAAAAAACGTAGTGTGCAGAAAGCAAAAGGCGTTTTTGAACTATCAAAATTTATTATCTTTTTTTCTTTCCTATATGATATGCATTTGAGCGGAAGAAAGATTACTGTCTTGTCGCAGGTGCGCGATTCACGGTTTCCCGCGGTTGCGCTACATCTTGGCGCATGTTGGCAGTATTTTCCCACGTGTCCAGGTTCTTGGCATTTGAAGCACTGTGGCTCCATATTCATGTCCGATGGGAGATGTTCAACCTTTACTTCGCCACCTTCAAAGTCTCGCTGGAATTTTGTCTGTCCGTCCTTCGTCGACTGTTTTCACAGCCAAGACGAAGAGGGGGAGGATTCCTCTTGTTAGTTCGTTCGTGAAGTCGGTCTGCTGCCTCCTGAAATCCGATATTGTCCAGTCCCATCTTGACTGACTTCTCGTTCACGATCAACGGCACGCACCTCCTCAGTGCCTTGGTTACTGGCGCCTCGAACCGACTACATTGGTCGTAGTACGATGTACTGCTGCACTTGACACTTGATGATCTTGTGGTCGTATATGCAACTGGCTTGTATCTCGAGTATGCTATCATCGTCCACAGACTTAGCATTAAACTCGAATGCGGTAACAATGCAGAGCTTGTCGCGTCGGCCAGCCCAGGAGCTGCACCCTATACTTGATTTACAGGAGCGGTTCCTTGAATTCGAATCCTTATGATTCGGAGCATACAGCAGCGGTGATGCTCTCAACGCGGCTGTCTAACTCGGGAGTACAATGATGAGCCAAAATATTGTGATAAGTGCCTACCGCGAGGTTCCATGGTGCCTGGTGGCGCTGAGCGAGCGCGACGCGATAAGAGATATACGAGGTGCATTCAAGTTCTAAGGCCTCAGATTTTTTTTCTAGTTAACTACTCACCCGAAATCGATGAAACTGGCGTTACTTCTCGACGTAATCGCCCTGCAGACGTACACATTTTTCACAACGCTGACGCCATCATTCCATGGCAGCGGCGAAGGCTTCTTTAGGAGTGTGTTTTGACCACTGGAAAATCGCTGAGGCAATAGCAGCATGGCTGGTGAATGTGCGGCCACGGAGAGTGTCTTTCATTGTTGGAAAAAGCCAAAAGTCACTAGGAGCCAGGTCAGGTGAGTAGGGAGCATGAGGAATCACTTCAAAGTTGTTATCACGAAAAAACTGTTGCGTAACGTTAGCTCGATGAGCGGGTGCGTTGCCTTGGTGAAACAGCACACGCGCAGCCCTTCCCGGACGTTTTTGTTGCAGTGCAGGAAGGAATTTGTTCTTCAAAACATTTTCGTAGGATGCACCGGTTACCGTAGTGCCCTTTGGAACACAATGGGTAAGAATTACGCCCTCGCTGTCCCAGAACATGGACACCATCACTTTTTCAGCACTGGCGGTTAACCGAAATTTTTTTGGTGGCGGTGAATCTGTGTGCTTCCATTGAGCTGACTGGCGCTTTGTTTCTGAATTGAAAAATTGCGTCCACGTCTCATCCATTGTCACAACCGACGAAAAGAAAGTCCCATTCATGCTGTCGTTGCGCGTCAACATTGCTTGGCAACATGCCACACGGGCAGCCATGTGGTCGTCCGTCAGCATTCGTGGCACCCACCTGGATGAAACTTATCGCATTTTCAGGTCATCATGAAGGATTGTGTGCACAAAATGCCAACTCTATAGGCGATTTGTTCAAGAGTCATTGATCCCCCAAAACAATTCTCTCCAGTTTCTCGATCATGTCGTCAGACCGGCTTGTGCGAGCCCGAGGTTATTTCGGTTTGTTGTCACACGATGTTCTGCCTTCATTAAACTGTCGCACCCACGAACGCACTTTCGACACTTCCATAACTCCATCACCACATGTCTCCCTCAACTGTCGATTAATTTCAATTGGTTTCACACCACGCAAATTCAGAAAACGAGTGATTACACGCTGTTCAAGTAAGGGAAACGCCGCCATTTTAAGTATTTAAAACATTTCTCATTCTCGCCGCTGGCGGTAAAATTCCATCTGCCGTGCGGTGCTGCCATCTCTGGGACGTATTGACAATGAACGCGGCCTCATTTTAAAACAATGCGCATGTTTCTATCTCTTTCCAGTCCGGAGAAAAAAAAAATCGGAGTCCTTAGATCTTGAATGCACCTCGTATATCAGCGGAGCAGAGATAAATGGGGAATCATTCTAGTAACAACAAGTGTCGCAAATGCGCAAAACCGTCAACTTAGGCGACTTTGACAAAAGCCAGGTTATTGTGCCCCAGTGCCTGGGAGCGAGTATCTCGGAAACAGCGAAGGTGGTCGGCTGTTCGAGTACTAGTGTCGTGAGCATCTATGGAAAATGGTTGAAGAATGCTGAAACCACGAGTAGGCGACAAGAAGTTGGACGTCCATACCTCATTACAGCACGGAGGGATCAGATGCTTTCCCGCTCTCTAAGGCAGGGTAGTCGGTAATCTGTGGAAAATCTGACGACAGAGTACAGTCCAGCCGCGGGTACAAGTGTTTTAGAGCACACCGGTCACCGCACAGTGTAGAAAACGGTGTCTCGCAGCAAATGACCACTGCATGTTCGCATTTGACCCAACAACATCGTCAATTATGAGTACAGTGAGCATGGGATCATCGAGATTGGACCGCGGATCAATTGAATCGTGGCACCTGGTCGGATGTATGCTGTTTATTGTTAAACCAGGTCGATTGTCGTGTCCAGATACGCCAGGTGAATGGCTGGAAGGCCCCATGACAGCTGTGGACCACCTGCAACCCCTGACGCTGCATGTCTTCCTCAACAGCGACGGCATCTTCCAGAAGGATAACTATCGGCGCTACCAGATGATAATCGTGCTGCAACGGTTTGAGCAGCACGATAGTGAACTCAAATTGAGGTCCTGGCTATCAAATTCGGCTTATCTGAGTCAGATGAAACTCAACTGGGACGCTATGTGGCGTCATCTCCGTGCCCACAAAACAACCATCCGTAAATTACGGGAAGTGTGTGACCTATGCTAGATATCTGGCGCCACAAACCTCTAGAAACCTATCCAGTACTTGTCGAATACATGTCACGCAGAATCATTCTGAATTGCGTTCTGGAAATGGGTCAACATGCTTTTAAGTTCAAATTGTTCAAATGGCTCTGAGCACTATGGGACTTAACATCTGAGGTCATCAGTCCTCTAAAACTTAGAACTACTTAAACCTAATTAACCTAAGGACATCACACACATCCATGCTTTAGGCAGGATTCGAACCTGCGACCGTAGTGGTTGCGCGGTTCCAGACAGAAGCGCCTAGAACCGCTCGGCCACTCTGGCCATCCGCTTTTAAGTTGGTGGTCATAATGTTTTGGCTCATTAGCTCGAATGTTTCTTATGTTCTTCTCCAAATCACTATACCAGATTTACGAGGTACATGTACACAGATTTTTGTCAAATTCAAATTTTCAAAATATGCAACTAAGTTGTCGTTCTTCTAAGGATTCCCATTTAAGTTCCGTGTGCGTTTCTGTTACATTTGTGTACGGGCTATACCGGAATGCTACGATCCTAACGGCGCGTCTCCAAATTCATTTATTGTCTTTTATCGTGCGTGCTTCATACGCACTCCAAACACTGGAGCAACAGAATTAGTGGCAGTAAGCGTCTCGTGTGCGATTTCCTTTCCTGTTGTAGTGCACTTCTCCAGAATGTATATTGGATGAGTATAGTTTAAGTTCTAGTTTCAAAATACTGTAAAAAAAGAACGGTTGCTCAGAATGAGGACAAGTTTGAAGGAAATATGATCGAAGAAGTGGGAAGCTGTATGGAAGCAAAAACAATTTAACTAAAATTTTCCCACTAGATGCCGATGTAAGCGTTGTAGCCTAAATAGATGAGTTGCACATTAAACCAACAGTACTGTGCACTGAGCGTGACCACACAACTTTTGCATTTAACACTTGAGCCACTTTTATGTATATAGATTGAAGTGGCGAGTGAAAATTTGCACCAAGGTTAGGAATCGAACCCGGGTCTCCTGCTCACTAGACATGTACGTAAGTCAGCAAGCCATCTCGGGGCAAAAGTTCACACATCTCCACAGATTATCCTGGCACGCCTCCCCCTTCGATCCAAATTCTCATTACCGCCCCATCTACTTTAGATTCTCTCTTACATACGGACAGATTTTACGTTCGATGCTAAGATGTTATTCCAGAAAATGCAGAGAGAACCTCGGCAGTTCTGTTCGTGTATAAAGGAGAATTTAAAACAGAGCATATGGATCGACGAGGGAGGCGTGCCTGGGTAATCCGTGCAGTTGTGTGAACCGCTGCACCAAGGTGGCTTGGTGGCCAACGCAGCTGTGTAGTAAGAAGAAGACCGGGCTTCGATTCCCGGCCCTGGTGCAAATTTTCACTCGACGCTTAGGTCTATATACAGAAAATCATACCTTTAGGAGACCAGTAAAGTATCTGTCAGTTGTGCCACTACTGGTCAGATAAGCCCATCTACAATGGCAAGGTCTCATCACATCGGATGGAAAAAATGGGATTTAAAGTGTCCTGTGGAAAAAAACGCCTAAAAAGCAATCACTACAACGGTTTGTAACTGTCCTGAGGCCAAAAACCACAATGAAATCGGTTTATAACTGTTTTGAGACTGGCGGAAGATAAGATCAATACGCTGTCCACCGTTATCTGGCACAAGTTGAAACTGAGAGACAGCATGTCCCCGACTCATCGGAGAGTCTCAGGGCTCATATTCAGAATGCGTTGCTGAGTGTGCGCCTTCAGCTCAGATGTAATCGGAGCATTGAATAGACCATATTTCAGATAACCACACAGCCAGAAGTCACACAGATTACGATCAGGTGAACTGGTCGTGCAGAATGTAGGGAAGTGACGGCTGATATTTCTAGCATTTCCAAAATGGCTTTGTAGCACCCGCTTCACCGGCTGTTCAATGAACATAAGAGCGCCACCTTGCATGACAATGATTCTACCCACACGCTGTTAAAAGGTTGGAAAGGCGTCGGTATGCATAAGACTTGTTGTATCGCACCTACTCGTCGAATATGGGACCTGCTTTGTCGGATCGCTAGACAACAACTCAAGCAAATCGTATTAATGAATTTTATTTACAGAAAATAAATGACAATACCTAACTTTAAGAAATTTACAGTGATGTGTTGCAAGCAAAGGGCGACGTGCAACATGAGCAATCTCTTCAGTATATACATCTCGCAATACAAGAGAAGCAGTACAGTTCCTGAGTCGCTGCAATCAAGTGCCTGTTCTTGATGCCACTGTCGAAGTCGGCGAACTGGCTAGTCTTCAAGTGGCCCGAGGCCAGGCAGCACAGTGCTTATGTCTTCGTGTCGAGGGCGCTGCCGTCTGGTTGTAGTCCAAGAGAGAGGTCGGTCGGCTTGCAGTTGGCTGATGTCTTCTTCATAGCCCTCTCTGCTCTAGCGTTCCCGACCGGCGTGCTGGCCCTTGACTTTCCGCCTGAACATTCCTCTCCCTCCTGCCCCCCCCCTCCCCCACCCCCGAAGAGAAGGACCGTCGTCGTATGAGGAGCTCGACAATGGATCGTGGAAGTTGCGCTGGACTGTAATCTGTGGCTGCAGGGGACGTCAGGCTTCCGATCGTACCCAGCCATCTGGCCTTCGCTCTGGTGGTGTTATCCCCCAGAAAAGACGGAAGATTACGCGTCCGCCTCTTGAGGCCCATAGCAAAATGAAGAAGGCGTCGGCTGCTGCGGTGTGGGCGGGTCCAGCTCCGTCGGTAGGACGAGAGGAAGCGGAGGAGACGAAGGCTCCATCTCCATTGGGTCGTCCGGCGGAGTCGTCATGACACCCTCTGGCGGTTGCTGTGGCCACGCTGTCCTCAGGATCCGTGAATCTGTGGGAAGAGATACAGACGGATCACCATGCACATGACAGTGGCGAATTTGACTTTGATGTCGACGCTGCAATCCGTCTGGGCCTGAAATGAGATACATGCATGCGCCACGTCGACGAAGGATCTCGCCTCTCCCCGCACTGTCAGCTGCTCGCCTCTCCCCCACTGTCAGCTGCCGCTAAAAGCCCTGCAAAACACATCATGCGCCGGAAAGCGATACTTGCTGCCTTCCTTCGGCGCCGGATGCTAAAGGAGCTGTTGGAGCAATGTCCAATGGCGACGTCTGTGAAGCAATTCCGCCGGCGGTGGTCCATCTCGAACAATAGGAGGCGAGAAACTTGATCACTGTTATGTGCGGTGACGACAAGTTTGGCCATCTGCCGCTAGAAGGTCCTGACAAAACGTTCCGCTCCGCCGTTTACTGCAGATGGGACGGTGCACTGTTTAGATGCTGTATGCCATTAGGTTCACAGAATGTTTCAAATTCATTTGACGTTAACTGAGGGCCGTTGGAGACACTATGGCATCGAGTCAAAAAATAAAGCACAAGACCTGAAGTGTGCTACCTGACATTGTCGAGTTCATTGGCACAGCAAATACACTACTGGCCATTAAAATTGCTACACCACGAAGATGACGAGCTACAGACGCGAAATTTAACCGACAGGAACAAGATGCTGCGATATGCAAATGATTAGCTTTTCAGAGCATTCACACAAGGTTGGCACCGGTAGTGACACCTACAACCTGCTGACATGAGGAAACTTTTCAACCTATTTCTCATACACAAACAGCAGTTGACCGGCGTTGCCTGGTCAAATGTTGATGTGATGCCTCGTGTAAGTAGGAATAATGCGTACAATCACGTTTCCGACTTTGATAAAGGTCGGATTGTAGCCTATCGCGATTGCCGTTTATCGTATCGCGACATTGCTGCCCGCGGTTGGTCGAGATCCAATGACTGTTAGCAGAATATGGAATCGGTGAGTTAAGGAGGGTAATACGGAACGCCGTGCTGGATCCCAACGGCCTCGTATCACTAGCAGCCGAGATGACAGGCATCTTATCCGCATGGCTGTAACGGATCGTGCAGCCACGTCTTGCTCCCTGGCCGGACGGTGTGGCCATGCGGTTCTAGGCGCTTCAGTCTGGAACCGCGTGACCACTACGATCGCAGGTTCGAATTCTACCTCAGGCATGGATGTGTGTGCTGTCCTTAAGTTAGTTAGGTTTAAGTAGTTCTAAGTTCTAGGGGACTGGTGACCACAGATGTTAAGTCCCATAGTGCTCAGAGCCATTTGAACCTTGATCCCTGAGTCAACAGATGGCGCTGTCTGCAAGACAACAACCATCTGCACGAACTGTTCGACGACGTTTGCAGCAGCATGGACTCTCAGCTCCGAGACCATGGCTGCGGTTACCCTTGACGCTGCATCACAGACAGGAGCGTCTGCGATGGTGTACTCAACGACGACCCTGGGTACACGAATGACAAAACGTCTTTTTTTTCGGATGACTCCATGTTCTGTTTACAGCATCATGATGGTCGCATCCATGTTTGGCGATGACGCGGCGAACGAACATTGGAAGCATGTATTCGTCGTCGCCATACTGTCGTATCACCCGGCATGATGGTATGGGGTGCCAATGGTTACACGTCTCGGTCACTTCTTTATTGACGGCACTCTGAACAGTGGACGTTACATTTCAGGTGTGTTACGACCCGTCGCTCTACCCTTCATTCGATCCCTGCAAAACTCTACATTTCAGCAGGATAATGCACGACTGCATGTTGCAGGTCCTGTACGGTCCTTTCTGGATACAGAAAATGTTCGACTGCTGCCCTGGCCAGCACATTCTCCAGATCTCTCACCAACTGAAAACGTCTGGACAATGGTGGCCTAGCAAACTCTCGTCACAATACGCCAGTCACTACTCTTGATGAACTGTGGTATGGTGTTGACGCTGCATGGACAGCTGTACCTGTACACGCCATCCAAGCTCTGTTTGACTCAATGCCCAGGCGTATCAAGGCCGTTATTACGGCCAGATGTGGTTGTTTTGGGTACTGATTTCTCAGGATCTTTGCACCGAAATTACGTGAAAATGTAATCACATGTCAGTTCTAGTACAATATAGTTGTCTAATGAACACCCACTTATCGTCTGCATTTCTTCTTGATGTAGCAATTTTAATGGCTAGTAGTATAGAAACGTGCTATAAGAGTCTGCCACAATCAACTAAAGGGTGTTCCAAAAAGGTTCCGCAAAGTCTATGTGGACAAGTTGTCATGGGGATTGCGATTTAGGCCAAGCAGAGAATTTTTGTGGTGAAGCAGACTGATTTTCCGCACATGCGTGACACTGTGACGTCATCTGTTCTATTTGGGCTTCAGTACCGTGCCAGGTACGATGTTGACGCGTTAACTGTTTCGTACGAACAGTCCCCCTTTGTCCGTGGTGAAGTAACACCAACACTTCTTTTTGAAAAGCTTTGGGGATCAACACACGTGACTGTCCGCTGTCATTTTGAACCGGAATTACACCGTGCTGTATAACGAGGCTATGTCGTATTATTATTACTATTATTATTATTATTACTACTACTACAAATACTTCGTTACGGCGTGGGGTAGCCGCATGGTCTCAGGCGCCTCGCCATGGTTCGCGCGGTTTTCCCCATCGGAGGTTCGAGTCCTCCCTCGGGCGTGGGTGTGTGTATTGTCCTTACCGTAATTTAGTTGAAGTTAGATTAAGTAGTGTATAAGCCTAGAGACCGATGACTTCAGCAGTTTGTTCCCATAGGAACTTACCATAAATTTCCAATTTTCCAGTTCGTCACATCCTTTAAAGAATATGTACAATCAACAGGTAGGTTTAGTCTTGATCTTCATATCTCCTAAAAATATTTTCCTCCTTCGTTGCAGTGTCCATGGATTGTTTTACTTTCAGACTTATTTCTGTTGGTTTCTTGGACGTGAACTCAATTAAAGTCATTCGTCTATCCATAAGTTGTCCCTGTAGCTGCCGGTGGGTAAACACCAACTTCATTCTGATTGTTTAGGATGTCAGATAGCCACTCTGCAATAGAAGTAAATCGTGGCGTCAGTGGATATAATTCTTCTTAACTTTAGTGCATCCAGATGCCGTCTGGGGTCTTGAGTCAGGGCGTTTGTAGCAGTATCTATCGTTCCATTTTATCGATGACACTGATTTCCTTATACTTACATATTTGTACTGATATCTGTTATTATTGGACAGTGTGATCAATGTAAACCTGAACTACCGTAATGATTCTTAACATTTGAACCAATGATGGGACGCATTTGCAATTTGGGGAGACGATAACACGCTATAGGGGCTCACATACATTTGTACAAAGTCCTTAAAGCAAACTTTGGAAGTGCCATCGACCAGCATGTATAAATGCACTCGTTTCATTCCGTGACGTTCTGCAAAGTGTATCCTCGCCATTGCTGCTGATTTCGTGTGTAATGGCTCCCGGAGCTGTGCAGTTGTCCATGATCTATTCTTGTACACTCCGATTTTAAGGTACCCCAAGGAGGAATATATCCGAGGGGGGAGGGGGATTGAGTGAGGTGATCGCGCGGTGGAGGTGGGGGCACAAATTTCTTGAGGTTGTTCGGTCGCCATTGCAACAGGTTAAAAATTGCATGGAAGCGTCAGACATGTGACACGTTTTGCTCCACCTTGTTGGAAATAATCTTCTTTAAGTTCGACTTCTTCCAGTTGTTCCACAGACCTATTGAAGATGTCCGTATAATCTGTATTGCCTACGGTCGTATCAAAGGAAATGGGGCCAACAATCCAGGAAGCTGACAACGCGTACACACTCCAATCTTTCCTTCCCACAATGGTATTTCGATGGTGATACGGAGGCTTACACTATTGCATGATCTGCTGTTTTGTGCGTTGATATAACCTGACAGATGGAATCATGTCTCATCTATAAAACAAGTTATGGAGAGAGTGTCTGGACGTTGGATAAGAAATCCCTGGAACCATCCACTGTAACGCATTCTTTTCTCATAGTCTGTTACTTACAATGCTTGCTTCGTGTACAGTCTATATGGTTCACTATGGGACTTAACTGCAGTGGTCATCAGTCCCCTAGAACCTAGAACTACTTAAACGTAACTAACCTAAGGACATGACACACATCCATGCCCGAGGCAGGATTCGAACCTGCGATCGTAGCGGTTCCAGACTGAAGCGCCTAGAACCGCTCGGCCACTCCGGCCGGCACACTCTATATGGTCACAGTGCCGATTTCTTCGCAGCTCTCTTACAAGTAGCATATGAAACACCTGCCTGATTGCTCAATCGACACACAATTTCTTTGGGGAGTTCTCCAAGCGTATTGAACTTTATCAATAGCCTCTGCACTTGGTGATGGTCTATGTTCACCACTGTCACTGTTCAACGCCCAAGTTGTCTCCAGCTTATTAACAATCGATAAAAATTTTGTCTTTGTTGCAACATAGCGCACGTTGAAATGTCTTCAGAAAGCCGATTGTCTGTAACGAATGAATCAGCCTTCAATTTTCACAACAAAAACACGCTCACGAAGGGTGTACTGCATGCTTCTGCCAGCTAAAGACTGCGAACGAGCCTCTAATATAGTAACTATTGCCACGCGGCCCCAACTTGACACTCACACACTTCACGAACCGCGACCGACGAGTCTATGAACCAGGGCCGGCCAACCGCTGCACAGTGTGCAGACGTGCGGAAGTGCTGCACATATGCGCACGTGTGCGACAGCGATATCTGTTATTAGGCGTCGGCGGCGTCTCCACTTCCCTGTTATATGTGGTACAAGCAAGAGCGCAACAAACCCAGTCTCGTTTATCCCTGGTAACCGTAACCTTAACAAAAAGTACTTAGAAATGGCAGGTACTGTGAAAAAGCAAAGGAGGGGAGATCTATGTTGTCAGTCGTTTAGAAATGACTGGGAACTGCAATTCTTTTTTGTAGCCGTTGGTGAAAACTCACAATATTTGCTGTGCCGTCGAATAATAGGCGGCCAGCGTAAGTTTTCAGTTGCAAGACACTACAATACACATCACAAAGACGAGTGTAGTGTGCTCAACAGTGAAGAACGGCAAGCAAAATTAAATGTCCTTAAGAAAATGGATGAGACACATCTACTCGATTATCATTTCTCATGACCAGTGATAAACGTGTTTGGATTTATTCCTTTCATATTTTAAAAAAAATGGTTCAAATGGCTCTGAGCAGTATGGGACTCAACTGCTGTGGTCATCAGTCCCCTAGAACTTAGAACTACTTAAACCTAACTAACCTAAGGACATCACACACATCCATGCCCGAGGCAGGATTCGAACCTGCGACCGTAGCAGTCGCACGGTTCCGGACTGCGCGCCTAGAACCGCGAGACCACCGCGGCCGGCCTTTCATAATTAAAAATTATTGTTTACTAACTCTGCACTAATCCCTCATTCTGCTCCATGTAACATTATTATCAGGAAAGTTGGTCATTAAACCGATTGTTGCAATGTATACTTACATGTAAGTTTTTTTTATGTGTGAAGGGCTACGCTCAGATGAAGTCGATAAAACATAACATTCATCTAATTGTCGGTTATTATGCAGATTTGAGACGTAACTGATGAAAGATATAGCAACAATGGTATTGAAATCACAGGTGATCATCGAGAGGTCTGCGGTTATCATTCTGTTCAGAGGTCGGTGAGGTAGAAATTATGTGGGTGTAACTGAGGGCACCGAGAATTAGTTATAGGAAACCTCGCATTAGTTTAATGTTATTTGAAATCATGGATAAGGTTCGTTGTCAGTCGCTAAGTGCTCTGTTTCCTAAATACTAGATCAAAAATATCACTCGTATTTACGTGCCGTCAGTCAAGCTGCCTTAATAAAAACCCACGGTTGTATTACTTGTCTTTAAACTGTTAACATAAAAGTAGACGTTGACAGTATTCTAAATGGTTAATACGCGAAATACCTTCCCATGGTTGGCCTGCAAGCTGTGGAAAGAGCACTAGAATGCGCCGGTACAGCAAGTGGATAAAGCGACATCTGTGCGTAGAAACATGCACTACATGAACGCTGACGGCTGCGGCGTGCACAGGGTGACCCGGAAGTTGCACATGTGCAGGAGCACCGCACGCGTGCAGAATTTCTGGTCGGCCCTGCAGTATGAACTAAGGCTGCGTTCACAGTGGCACCGAAAACGGTCGTCGGACGCCGTCGCCAGAGGTCGCCCAATAACATCGGCCGTCAGCGTGGTCATACTGCGTCCCATCTCCTCCGTCGGTTTCTGGAAAGGTGAAGGAGGTTAGGCTAGGCTAGAATCTACACTCATCCTCATAAATTAAGGATAAGTGCAGAATGTGGTGCCATGCAACGTGGCACTACACGGTACTGGTGATAACGTGAGAAAACCGTCCCGAAACACATGTGCTACAAAACGTCACTGTGTCCTGCGCATGTACCCGGACATCAATATAGGATATGATCATCATGCACACGTACACAGGTCGCACAACGGTTTGGCATACTCTGGATGAGGTGGTCGAGCAGCTGCTGGGGTATAGCCTCCGATTCCTGCACCGGTGCCTGTCGGAGCTCCTGAAGTGTCCTAGGGGTTTGAAGACGTGCAGTGATACGTCGACCGAGAGCATCCCAGACGAGCTCGATGGGGTTTAGGTCTGGAGAACAGGCAGGCCACTCCATTCGCCTGATATCTTCTATTTCAAGGTACTCTTCCACGATGGCAACTCGGTGGGGGCGTGCGTTATCATCCATCAGGAGGAAGGTGGAACCCACTGCACCCCCGAACAGGCGGATATACTGGTGCGAAATGACGTCCTGATACACCTTACCTCTTACAGTTCCTTTGTCAAAGACATGCTGGGGTGTACATGCACCAATCAAAATCCCAGCCCACACCATCAAACCACGACCTCCATAAAGGTCCCTTTCGAGGACATTAAGGGGTTGGTATCTGGTTCCTGGTTCACGCCAGATTAAAACCTAGCAAGAATTATTGTTCAGACTATACCTGGACTCGTCTGTGAACATAACCTGGGATCACTGTTCCAATGACCATGTACTGTGTTCTTGACACCAGGCTTTAAGGGCTCTCCTGTGACCAGGGGTCAGTAAAAGGCACCTTGCAGGTCTCCGGGAGAATAGACCATGTCTGTTCAGTCGTCTGTAGACTGTGTGTCTGGAGACAACTGTTCCAGTGGCTGCGGTAAGGTCCCGAGCAAGGCCACCTGCAGTACTCCGTGGCGGTCTTCTGGTGTTGTTGTACACTGTGGACTTCCCATACTGTAGCGCCTGGGCACGTTTCCTGTCTGCTGGAATCGTTGCCATAACCTCGTGATCACACTTCGTGGCACACGGAGGGTCCGTGCTACGACCTGCTGTGTTTGACCAGCCTCCAGTCGCCCTAGTATTCTGTCCCTCATAACGTCATTAATATGTGTTCTTTTAGCCACTTTCAACACACAGTTACCATTAGCATGTCTGAAAATGTCTGCAACTTACTCGCTGCACCGTACTCTGACATGCAGCAACACACCTCCGCGTATGTGGACTGTTGCCATCGCCACCGTGCGACGACAGCAGGTAAAATGCACCGCATGGTCATACCCTGAGGTGTTTTAAACCCGCTAACCGCCCACCAGAGCGTTGTTTCGCCATGTATCAGCATTATCCTTAATTTATGAGAGTGAGTGTATTTTATGTATGAAGTAGGTTAGATTCTAACCTATTAGGGCGGGGTGAATACCATGACGCCTCTGTGCTTGGATACGAGTGCTGCATAGCGGCTTTTGATGTTAAAGAGATGCCGGATGCATGTGAATGAGCTTTCCTGTCTCGTAAGAGCGTGGCGAGTACTATACATTCCGTCCTCAGTTATCGGAATAAACAGACAAGTTTTACGAATGTATGAGATGACGGGAAAAAACACTGTGTTACATACTGGAGATAATTCGTGGTGACCTTGAAAAAGCAAGTTGTAAATAGTCTGTTTCGCAGTATTTATTTAAAGTTGTACTGACGTAGGTCAAGTAACATTCAGTGACTGTCTACATGACACACGATTCAAAGACAAGCATAAAGCGTAGCGTACGGTACTCTGAAAATCTAAAGCACTTAAAAGTGGAAATACATACCGTACATCAAATTTGCAAACCACTTCATTTATTTTTACTTTTATTTTATTTTACACGTCTAGTTCCGTAGGACCAAATTCAGGAGCAAACCTCCAATATCATGGAAAGTGTCAATACATGAAATTAAAACATACAAGTAATAACAGATAAAATAAAATGTTTATGAACCAAAAAAAACAAACCATAAGTTTGTGTAAACCTAATCAACAACATAACACAGGAATCAGCTTAATTTTTCAAGGAGCTGCTCGACAGAATGAGAGGAGCGACCCATGAGGGAACTCTTCAGTTTCGATTTGAAAGCACGTGGACTACTGCTAAGATTTTTGAATTCTTGTGGTAGCTTGTTGAAAATGGATGCAGCAGTTTACTGCACACTTTCTGCACAAGGGTCAAGGAAGTGCTACCTAAATGCACACCGGATGTCTGCCTAGTACTGCCTGAGTGAAAGCTGCTAATTCTTGGGGATAAGCTGCTATTGTTAACAAGAAACGACAGAAAAGAATGTATGTATTGAGAGTCCACTGTCAGAATACTCAGACTAGTGAACGAGGGTGTACAAGAGGTCCGCGAACTTACACCACTTATTGCCCGAACTGCCCGTTTCTGAGCCAAAAATATACTTTGAGAATGGGATGAGTTACCCCAAAATATAATACCATACGACATAAGCAAATGAAAATAAACAACGTACACTAGTTTTCATGTCAAAATATCACTTACTTTAGATACCTTTCGAATAGTAAATTTTAATATAATAATGTATACATGTAAGTAGGCTGTTTTGTTTTTTTATTGGTAACGCCACATAGCGCTCTGTATGAAAAATCACTGGCTGTGCTGTGTGCAGTCAGTGGCTGGTTGGCATTGTTGTAATACTCGCCATTGTAATGTTGGGCAGCTGGATGTTAACAGCGCGTAGCGCTGCGCAGTTGGAGGTGAGTCGCCAGTGGTGGTGGACGTGGGGAGAGAGATGGCGGAGTTTTGAATTTTGTATGTCTGGATGTTATGAACTGCTATATATGTTATGACTATTAAGGAAAATACATTGTTTGTTCTCTATCAAAATCTTTCATTTGCTAACTATGCCTATCAGTAGTTAGTGCCTTTCGTAGTTTGAATCTTTTATTTAGCTGGCAGTAGCGGCGCTCGCTGTATTGCAGTAGTTTGTGCAACGAAGATTTTTGTGAGGTAAGTGATTTCTGAAACGTATAGGTTAATGTTAGTCAGGGCCATTTTTTTTTGGTAGGGATTTTTGAAAGTCAGATTGCGTTGCGCTAAAAATATTGTGTGTCAGTTTAAGCACAATCTTGTATAAGTTTTTCTAAGGGGACGTTTCATATGGCGACCCTGCCAGGATTCGAACCTGCAATCTTCTGATTTTGTTCTTGTAGTTTGTGTAATTAGTATATCTATTGTTTATTGCTAGTGCGTAATTATAGAGAGAATTTCCTTTGTAGTTGTAGTTTTTCATTGTTGTACAGTAAAACAGTTGTGGCACACATGTAGATTTGCACCAAATATTTCGCAGCTGCGCTTGCAATTAACGAGATATTATTTTCAATGCTATGTTAATGTGTTTTCTCGTTTTGCTCTTCAAATTGTGTTTTTATGTGTTGTCGTGTGAAATATTGTGACAATAATGGCGTGTGAAAAACGTAATACTAGACTCCAAAGTAAATTGAGAAATGACAGTGAAGACGAAAGCAGTGTGTTAGCGCCACCATGTAATGAATTAACTAATTTTCAAAGTAGTAATTTGGTAATAGTACATAGGGAAATGGAGCGGGCTGCAAATAATGGTGTAGGCAGTGAAACAATTAGTGAACAGGGAAGCATTATCGATCGATCGGTCGGCAACAGCTCGCGTCAGGAATCCGAAATGACAGGACACAATCTTGCAAATACTGTACATTCAGATTTTGCGGCCTCACCGTTTTCTTAAATAAGTCAAAACACATTTTCAGCTTGTCAAAATGTGAATGTTGCCGGTGCAAATGCACTGCCGAAAAGCATAGAGGAACAGATTCCAGACATTAATACATTATTATCGCAATTAATGCAACAAATGAAACAAAATCAGAGACAAACACAGCAACAGGTAGACACAATGGAACAAAATCTTCAAAAGTTAGACACAATGGAACAACACTACGCACAGTTTAGCGCTACAGTACACGTATTTGAGTGATTAATTTTGTACTTAAAACATTTATTTTTAAAGATGTTTGAAGTACGATGATACAAAGGTTTTCCGTGATACATTTCATTCCATTGCTGTAATGTGCAACACCTGAGGATATAATTACATTATCCTCAGGGGGGTACACGCTTACTTTGTCTACCATGTGCCTGGCAACCACAAGGAGCCCTAGCTAATATGGTATTTGCTTATACAACTTTACACATCGGTACCATATTTCCCAACACAGAATTACACAGCTACCTGGTTATTTAACAGAGAAACAAACATTTTTTTTTACTACGTCAGTGACAGATATTTACGCAATTACACAGTTGGATAATTTCACACTTATGAAATTGTATTTTGTCTGTACTGTGTGAATACTTCATATTTTTCGGAACCATTGTGATACTAAGAGAGCTTTGAATGATGTATTTGGTATGGGATCATGATTTTTAAAGTACGTTTGAGGTAAATGACACTTTTGACATGAGCACAGAATTTTTTTTAGGTTTCGAAATTATTGAAGGAAGCCACGACGATTTTGAGATTTGTCTGAGGTTTTATGATGTTATGATGACGATATGTATTACGCTGTTGCGGTATGTTTTTGATCAATAAGCTGATGCTATATGAGGCATTTGATTATGCTACGTATTTATTATGATGAAAAATTGAAGAAGTGTCTAAGAATATGTATATGTGTAATTTTTCTAAGGGGACGTTTCATACATTACAACTATCAGTACTCTACTCGCATAAAGCGACAGTAATAATGATTTGTAGACAACTAATGACATTCTATCACGAAAAAGATCCAGTACAGTAGCTATAAGCGTATAAGATGCGCCATCCTCTTCACTTGAACAAATTAATTTTTGAGATTATAATCTATGCCCAAGATTTCCAATAAAGTTTTTGCCTCTATGAGGTTTCGAATAATCCTCTGATTTCAGTCTATAGCTTCCGAACTATATGCCGATTTTGATATTTTCATCTTCAGGATGCCGAAAACTCACTCTTTTATGGTATAAACTTACCAGTTTCTCACGCTCCACATTTCGTATGCGAGAATGTCGGTTGATTTGACCGAAGAAAACAAACTGATTTTAATTTCACCGAATGACGTCCGAAGTCTTCATGTTCGGGAGACAGGATGACTATAGTGTAACCGCGCACGTAGTGGCGTACTGATTTGAATAGATCGGCAGTCTCCGGCCGATATCGGCCGTCGGCGGAATCGACATATCGGAGCCACTGTGACCGCGGCCTGACGCGACCCGAACAAGGGCAGCATTATACTGGACTAAGGAGCTCATCTGTCGAAACAACAATCAACTTACATTAAAGGAGTGTTACTTTTGATTCTTCCAGAGCTACTGCGGTCATTAAAACAACTTTCCCCTTTCTACAGGCCTTCGGCGAAAAATTATTACCCATTGAAATAGTTCAGGTTTATAAGGATCGACCTGTATGTCGTACGATAAATAAATAACGGCACTAAATGACGACCTGTCCGCTACGTTTCGTCCTGTCGGCATATAAGCAAGGCTCAGTTTCGAGAAGGTTCCGAGGATGCGAGGTAGATAGCTGTATCTGCCCGCATCGCGACGCGGCTGCGAGCGCAGCGCCTCTCGGCGGAGGCGGCCGCAATTACGAGCGGCTCCTCTGCTCCACTGTGCCAGCCGCCCCGCCCAGCTGTGGAGTCCGACCGCCGGTCGCTATCTGCGCGCCCATCGCGCTGCGCCCCTCGCACTACGACGCCTCGCGAGCAAAAATAAACAAAGCGCGACGCCACCGACGCCGCCGATAAGGCGCCCCGACGCCCGCCGGCCCTGCCTCCCTACCCTTCTCTCCGTTGTCGGCCGGGCCGCATCTGCCCGCCGCCCCAAAAACGAGGCCGAGCAAACAGCGGCCACCAACCTCGGAGAAAAAGACAAGGCGCGCCGCATAACAACCACAAAAAGGCGACGCTGCTCTCGCCCGTCCCGAGACGGTATTAATCATTCGTAATATCAGCCATAAGTTGGGACCTCGTTGGTTCGCCTATATTTAAGATAGAATGATGGCCGCAATTGAAAGTCTTATCGATGTTAATTAATGGTTATTAACCCGCGGGGAAACGTGTCCGGTCGGGCGGAGAACGTGTCGAGGCGGCGCCGTTCCGTGTAAACGACGGACACCCGAAACCCGCGCTCGTCCGCCCCCTGCCTCCCCGGGCCGCTCGTTCACACGTCTCGTCCCGCCCCCCGCCCCCCTCTCGCTCGCCTTTCCCTCCTGCGCTTATCTCCCTATGTTCTCCGTAAAAGCACACCTCACTGCTTCCCCGTCCCGCCCTACCTGCCTGCGTCCTCCAAAATTAACATCAGAACGACTCCAGAGATTGATTTCGGTATGGTAGGGAGATGATAAGTTACGGAAGCGTTTAGGGAATTTAATCGTGCCGAGCTTTGGTAGGTGCCTTTTCATTACGATCGGGATTGTAGTGTAGGAAGTCTTGGGCACTGACGGCTATGTTTACATTGAAACATTTGACATCGCAAGGTAGCCGTTGCAGTACGTGCAGAATCTACATTGGTTTTCCAATAACCAGACTGTCTTAGTATCTGAGAATCGATAACTCATGCTCATGCAGCACGGATCTTGCTGTAAGGACAACATTTTTGTGTTCAGTATTGGATCAAAAAGGATGATACGTATCTGTGGTTATTTTTATGGCATTTAATGAAGCCTACATTAGTAGATATCCAAATCTACCATGCTCATGATAATATGTAGTTAATGGAGTTTCGTCCACGGTTAGACTTAACTTGCAGTTTGTGGTTTTATTGATGTTTGAATAACGAACGAAAAACTTACAGAATATTTGTTTCTTATTAATAAAAATGGTTAAAATGGCTCTGACCACTATGGGACGTAACAACTGAGGTTATCAGTCCCCTAGAACTGAGAACTACTTAAACCTACCTAACCTAAGGACATCACACGCAGCCATGCCGAGGCAGGATTCGAACCTCTGGACTGAAGCGTCTAGAAGCGCTCGACCACCGCGGCCGCCTCTTCTTGATACATAGTACCAACAAAACATATGTGATGCACTCCAATATCGCTGACATTAGTCTTGCTTGACACCATGCCAGTACACAGAAACGAAAGCACAGTATCATTTTAAGTGATACACAGCTATACCTGTCACTATCCGTCACTCTGCTGATACTATCTGGGTGCCCTCCCAGTAACTAGCTATCCCCTTCCAGTTGAGACAGTTTTTAGTATTGGCTTGTGTCAACACTCTTATGGCAGCACCAAAGTTATGTTAATCAAATGATCTATCCTGAAATTTGAAATTACACTAAAGGCCAATTTTATAGAAGGTAAGGTGTATCAAAATAGACATCCGAGTCCCTCAAAGACTGATAGTTCTGTTTTCAGGAAAATAATGTTTGCTTGTGGGTACAGTTTTTTAACGCTAAGGCGAAAAAGTTGTCCGACCGTACATATGAAGCTCACTAGTTTATATTAATTAAAACACGATATTTTAGATGAAAATGTTGAAAATGTTTCTGAATAAATATTATGAACTCATACGTCATCTAAGGTACCTTATTTGCTTCAAAATATTTTTTGAAGAAGGCGTCAGAAACTAATTTGTGGTACTGCTCTTAAATCAGGCTTGGTGGAATTAGTTCACGATTAATCGGTTGTCATTCTGTTGGCGTAATGCCTGCATCCACATCGTTTCTAACTGAACCCTCTCTTCCTGTGTGTTAAAATTTCTGTGGTGCTTGTAAACCTCTATGGCGTCTTTACAGATGCGTGCAAGATAATGTATTGTCTTTGCTGAAACGATACTCTCAGTGAGCTTCATTTCGTGGTTTCCATCTCGAAAAGCATGTCCCGCAACTGCTGATTTGTCAGTTTCTCCCAGGCGACAGTTCCTTTCTGTTCACCTAAGCGGATGTTAACATTTTTGTTTGTGGTTACAATGTATAGTTGTCAACAAGTACACGGCTCTTTGTATACGGTAGGTGTCGCTATTTTGGGTAATAATAATGAAATTTGAGACTATTTAACATATCCACTATATCTGAGTATTTAAGCGTCAACCGTATATAGTTGTCTCCTGTTCTGTTTCTTTGTACACTACATCATGTATCTTAGAGTGGTCAATAGTGACAAAAAGTCAATTGCATGTATCTGCTGAAATTACTGAACGAAAAGGCTGTGTGCCGGGGAGTACCAGAGGATTATAAAGGGAATGGAAGAAGGTGTTGCCACAAATAGACTGGAACCTTCCCAACCAGTGAGTCAAGCCCATAACACTGAAGAATGTAAATTTTTATAATTATGAGTAGTTAATTATATTATTTCTTTCTCAAATCATGTGGAAATGGACAAGGTGAAATCTGAACCTCTTTGCTAAGCTATGCTTGAGCATGTACTCATCGTCACTGGATGTTTGATGTTACACTCATCGTCACATTTTATCTTCACTGAAGTGAACTTCATGATGGGCTGAATGGTACCTTTTGCGGGCATTTCGTACTATGTTTCTGGCAATTTTTTTACAGATTACGGTATCTGGTTCCCATCTACGATACTCTAGGGTGGTTGGGGTGTGGGGACTGAAACGTACCAATACATGTAGTTAGGATGGTGTGACATGGAGCCCTAACCTTAGGTGTCATGTTACCACATTTACAAGCTTATATAATTTTTGTGACAATCTTATTTAATTTATCTGGTCATTGTACAATTCCATTTTTTACACTATCCATCAATAATTTAGTTTCGGCTTTAGTAAGCATACACATACGTTTGCGCAAGTTCGACTGTTATTAATCCATACTTGAACATAAAACATAAACAGTTCTCATTTTGTAATTCCAGAATACCTTACTGAAGAAGTGAAACTAGTTTTTCGTTGATATTTGTGTAATGGACAATGCAAATGTTAGGAACATCTTCTAACTAATAATCTACTTGATACAAGCAACTATATAGAAAGCATTGTTATCATATATATTTTATGAATTTCAATAGTAAAACCTAAACGCCGTGTGAAACTTCACGTTTCAATGGGAGAGTAGCGAACTACTGCATAATTCCGTGATGTGAGCCTATATATCTAAGTAATGGCGAAGCAGCCATCAAAGTCATAGTTTTCCTGCAGTTTCTGTGAGCCTGTTTTATTACAGTTTTGCAGTCGTATTACGCAATAAACATGTAATTCTGGAAGAGGAACATCGTATCAACCAGAATTTCTTGAAATTTCTCGTGACGCTACCAAATCATTACCTACACTGTCAAGACCTCAGCAAGTTGCAGCAAATTTTGATGGAGCATATACTTGCAAATTATTTTACAGACACTGCAGCATCGAAGATCGCCGAGAAACGAATACGAGTATTTACTTATTAACTATTGCAACCTTTTGCATTTCAGTTATAGTGTATACTTGCCAACAAGTACACGAATATTTGTATACTGTAGTTGTCGCTAGTTCGCTAGTTAATGCCATACTTCTTTTATTGTTCTTAAGCAATATGTATTTTCTAGGATGGTCTAAAGAACTTTTCAATCCATACTTGGCCAACATTTTCGCGATACGGTCTGCAATCAGTATACATAGTAATGTAAGTGCAGTTTGTCCGTGCATGTCGATGCAATCCGTAATCCATCCCTGCCACCCCCTGAGTGTTATTCCCCATCCGTCTTCCATCTATGAAGAATGTTCTGGTCTAGAGCTGCAGGGTTTGTGTTCGAAGATACGGGTGTCGGAAGAGGGTGTTTGGTGCAATTGCACACTCATTGAGTTTGGACGAAGAAGGACTGATCGAGTGAAGATTGAACATTATTCGTTACAATAACGACGCTAAATGTCATTTATTCAAAAATGTTTATTCACTTCAAACAAAGAAACACTTAAGATTCAAGGTAATAATTTTTTGTCTAAAGAGAAGAGCAACTACCTTAATTAAAACAGAGCAAGATTATAGAAGTTGCCAGTATATTTAAATTAAACAGTAAATCTCAAGAGTAGGAAGGCCTCACTAATAAACTAGTTAAACTCAGAAAGATGCATAAAAACAAAAATTAATAATAAATACTTTAAATAAGGTACCAAATCCTAAGAACAGTAAATACTTTAAATCAGGTATCAAATCTCGAGTACAATGGTGCCGTAAAATCGCGCATTAAAATCCCAGAGCAACTGCACAAGCGGAAGAGTCTACACAAAATAGGCTCTGCTGTCATCGTGAACTAGGGCACCTCACAACAGACCACCCGAACAACTCAGATTAGTTTCCTCTAAAATACTTATAAAATATATTTTCAAAACATTAGGTAAGATACACATACTCATGCAACGGAAATATGCCAGATCCAGTTCCGACAGGTTAAATAAAGGACTCTATCCCTCCCAATGATAATTCAAGGAAAGGGAACCGGTACGTATACTAAGTAGCAGTCACAAACAGAGCACTTCCCGCATGCAACGCAAGTAACGGCTACTGTTAATTACTCAGGCAAGTTATGAAATTCAACTGTTGGGTCATCAATAATACACTTTAAAGTTATAAATCAGCAGGTACATTAATATATAGGATGATAAAAAGAACTATCCAATATTTCAGGGGATGATAGTATGCATCAAAACAAGATAAACATGTCTTACGACCGTAGGTCCTACAAAGCAAATGTTCTGACATACGACGTATGAACACGTGTTTATAGGACGTGCTTTTGTGATGTCATCCATGACAATGCATTACCTGTCCTACTATAGCCGACTACTTGATAGTTAACGAGAATTACAACTCCTGCCATGGAATACTGCGAGGTAGAACACCATCACGAACATTTGGTTGCGGGTACGAGCACCTTTGTTGCATTGGCGCTCCGTGACATACTGCCGTCGTGAAATATCGATGTAAACATTAGTTGGCACAGTTGTCTGCACTAAATTGTTCCGTTTATGTTTTGTGATTGTACATCTGTTTACATCTGTTTTGCTTTCGCGTGCATTTCTATTAAACCCCGGGTACGTACCGTGATGTTTAACCTGCCTGCAGGTCACATTTAAACTACATGTTACTGTGATGTTTGTGGAGCGGTAAAACGTGTTTTCCCTCTTGCAGATAGTCTGACACAACCCAGCAATGGAGGTCTTTCCATTTCCACAAGGGAAATGGCAGACATGATTTACCGCTGTGGATGATTTACAGCACAAAGGGTGCCACCTGTTAAGCTGTATAGCCGACTGTTGGAGCGTCTTGAGGAAACAGGTTCTGTAGCACCCAACAAAGTAGACAGTGGAAGGCCTCCTCAAGTTCGCACTCCTGAAATGGAGGAGCGTTTTCTGGGTGCAGTGGCCGACGATCCTGGAACCAGTGTGCGACGCATAGCAGCAGCTGGAGGTATTAGTCATCCTCTAGTCTGGGCAGTACTTCATGAGCAGTTGTTGTATCCGCACCATGTTTAGCAATTACAGGCCCTTAGGGTTCAAAATGGTTCAAATGGCTCTGAGCACTATGGGACTTAACAACTGTGGTCATCAGTCCCCTACAACTTAGAACTACTTAAACCTAACTAACCTAAGGACATCACACACTTCCATGCCCGAGGCAGGATTCGAACCTGAGACCGTAGCAGTTGCACGGTTCCAGACTGCGCGCCTAGAAGCGCAAGACCACCGCGGCCGGCGAGGCCCTTAGGGCACAAGACCATTCTGCCAAGTGCAGTTCTGGCAATGGCTCTTGCAGCAGTGTGGTGCAGATCCACAATCTGCCTCCTAGATTTTGTTTACTGGTGAAGCATGGTTTACACGAGATACCGATGCAAATTTCCATAATCAGCATGTGCTGGCCGATGAATATCCGAATGCAGTTCAAGCAACAAGGCGTCAGGATTGATTCTCTATCAATGTATGGGCAGGCGTTCTTGGGGATAGGTTACTAGGGCCATAAATGTTGCTAAAGAGGTTAACCGAGGTTCGTTATCACCGCTTTCTGAATAACATACTGCCTGTCTTGCTGAAGGACGTGCCATGTCAGGTCAGACTATAGGTGTGGTTCATTCATGAAAGTGCACCAGCACATTTTCTCTGCACTGTTTGTCGGTATTTGACGTGAACATTTGAAAACCGGTGGTCTGGCCTAGGGGGTCCATACCTTGGCCTGCTCGTTCTACACACATAAATCCACTAGACTTCTGGTATGGGGACACTTGAAGGAATTAGTCTTTGCCACTCCAATAAACTTTGTGCAGACACCACACAGTCGTGGCTTCTGTGCATCTCAGCGCATTCAGAGCCAACCAGAATTTTTCATTAATGTGATCTGTGACGTTGAACTTTTTTTGCTATATCGTCTATTATCTGCGTCGTTTGAGCTGCTTGTAATCTTCATTGCGTCTTCTAAATGACTGGACAACCAATTACGATATTTATTTTTCACGTACTGCATTTTTGAAAATGAAGCTTCACAAAGGTAAGTAGAAGGAAATATTGTTAAAGTGAACTGTGCACACTCTCGTAAATTTTTATAATTGTTAGGCACACATTTATAAATTTCAGTGTACTGTTGTGTTTCACGACGTTCTATAAACAGAGCTTTAAGCTGTGTGTCATGCTGAAGTTCGATTATTTCATTTAGCAAGTTACTTTCAAGATATCCAAATTGGCAGAATAATTTGAGCTCATCATGTCCAACATGCGAAGGGTTCTCTACGAGAATGAAACAACTTCGAATATTTCTAACATCTGCAAATCTGTTTTTTTACTTCTCCCAAATAGGCTTCCAAATATTTTTTCATGTTTCGGTAAATAGTTTCAGCGATAATTAAGCCTGATCGGAGCATAGCAACAGTTGGAAAACGACAGATATTTTACTTCTAGTTCATTTATATATAATTGCAATTTGGCTTCAAATGCAAATATTTTGTTAGTCATTTGCCCAATTATCTTGTTTGGTCCTTGTAATTCCAAGTTAAGTGTGTTGAATTTTTTGTGTAATATTGGTCAAAAGAGCTGTAAGTATCCACCATTCATCATCATCAAGTGCAGGATAATTTTTGCCACTTTGTTGTAACAATAAAATAATTTCAGATTTCAAATTGACAAACCGTTCTAGCACTTTTCCTTTGCTTAGCCATCTGACAGCAATATGTAGGAGAACATCACTGTTACTATCTTGCAATTCCTGCGGAAGTTCTTTTAAATTTTCGGTGATAAAGTTCACGGGCAGAAATGAAATTTAAAATGCTTATAACCGTTTGCATAAAATTCATCAATTTGGTATTTGAAATCTGACATGTCAAAGTTTCTTGATGCAGTAAGCAGTGAATGGAGAGTAAATTTGGCAAATTCCATTCCTTCTTAATCAGTGCTATCAAACCAGTCTTGACGGCCGTCATTGACAGACAACCATCTGTACATACTGATATTAATTTGCTCACAAACTCTTTAATTGCATCCACAAAATCACATTCTTTTGCGTGATCTTTGTAGTTATAATTTGCTAAAAAAATCTTCCTCTATTACCCCATCATTTGTGCAGTAACGCACAAACAATGACAACTTAGCCTTCGAAGCTAAATCTGTACTGTAATCATATGCAAGACTGAAGTATTTGCATAGGTTGACTTTAGTCATTACTACCTAAAACATGTTGTTGTTGTTGTGGTCTTCAGTCCAGAGACTGGTTTGATGCAGCTCTTCATGCTACTCCATCCTGTGCAAGCTTCATCTCCCAGTACCTACTGTAACCTACATCCTTCTGAATCTGTTTAGTGTATTCATCTCTTGGTCACCCTCTACGATGTTTACCCTCCGCGCTGCCCTCCAATACTAAATTGGTGATCCCTTGATTTCTCAGAATATGTCCCTTCTTCTAGTCAAGTTGTGCCACAAATTTCTCTTCTCCCCACTTTTATTCAATACCTCCTCATTAGTTATGTGATCTACCCATCTAATCTTCGGCATTCTTCTGTAGCACCACATTTGAAAAGCTTCAATTCTCTTTCTGTCTAAACTATTTATGGTTTTGCTTTTGTTTATGTTCACCTTACATCCTCCTTTGAAGACACTGCCCATTCCATTCTACTGCTCTTCCAGGTCCTTTGCTGTCTCTGACAGAATTACAATGTCATCGGCAAACCTCAAAGTTTATTTCTTCTCCATGGATTTTAATCCCTATTCCAAATTTTTCTTTTGTTTCCTATAGGCCAGTAGGAAGTTCATTTAAAGAGCAATACATATCTAAAAGGGCAATCGCAGAAGCTGGAACGAAAAACGCAACCAAAAAGACGGTAATTGAGGCGAAAGTAAGGGTAACAAAGAAATACAGGTACTTCAGTCGATCGATGAAAGAAGGGAGTACAAAAATGTTCAGGAAAATTGAGGATTACAGAAACACCATTTGATTAGGAATGAAACAAATAGAAAGCGCAAGGAGGCTAAGGCGAAATGGCTGCATGAAAAAGATGTGATTGTCCAAAGGACTGACTCAGCATATAGAACAGTCATAACAACTTTAGATTAAATTGGAAGTAAGGGTCGTAACATTAAAGACTGCAATGGAAATTCCAATGCAAAATGTAGGAGAGAGAGCGGATAGATGGTAAGAGTGCACTGAAGGCCTCTATGAGGGAAAAAAAGATTTGTTTAATGAAATAGAAAACGGAACAGGTGTCGATACAGAAGAAATAAGGGATCTACTACTACAATCAGCATTTAAAAGAGCTTTGGAAGACCTAAGATCAAATAAGGCAGAAGGGACAGATAATATTCTATCAGAATTTATAAAATCATTGGGGGAAATGGCAAAAAACTACTATTGACGTTGATGTGTAAAATGTATGTCTGGTGATACACCATCTGACCTTCGGAAAAATACAGTCCACGCAATTCCGGAGGCTGCAATAGCTGGAAAGTACGAAAACCATCGCACAATCAGCATAACAGCTCATGCACTCAAGTTGCTGACAAGAGTAATGTACAGAAGAATGGAAAACATAACTGAGAATGTGTTAGGTGACGATCAGTTTGACTTCAGGACAGGTAAAGACAGAGGCAGTTCTGACTAAGCGGCTGGTAATGGCAGCAAAGCTAAAGAAAAATCAAGACACTTTCATAGGATCTGTTGACTTGGAAAAGGGATCAAAAACGTCAGGTGGTGCCAGATGTCCGAAACTCTGAGCAAAATAGGGGTAAGCTATAGGCAGAGACGGGTAATATACAGTAATATATGTACAAGAGCCATAAGAGTGAAAGACCAAGAACGAAGTGCTTGGATTAAAAATGATATACGGCAGGGATGTAGTCTTTCGCCCTACTCTTCAATGACTATATCGAAGAAGCAGTGAAGGAAATAAATGAAAGGCTTAATAGTGGAATCAAAATTCAATGAGAAAGAATATCAATGGTAAGATTCACTGATGACATTGCTATGATTATCGGTGAAAGTGAAGAAAAGTTACAGGATCTGCTGAATGGAATGAAGACTCTAACGAGTACAGAATATGGATTGAGAGTAAACCGACAAAAATGTAGCTAATGAGAAGCAGCAAAAATGAAAAGAGCGAGAAACTTAACATCAGGACTGATGATCACGAAGTAATAGAAGTTAAGGAATTCTGCTACTTAGGCAGCAAAGTAACCCATAACGGATGGAGCAAGAGAGACATCAAAAGCAGACTAGCACTGATAAAAATGGCATTCCCGGCCAAGAGAAATCTGCTAGGCCTTAATTTGAGGAAGAAAATGTACGTTTGGAGCAGCGTATTGTACGGTAGTAAGCCATGGACTGTGGGAAAATCGGAACAGAAGAGAATCGAAGTATTTGAAATGTGGTGCTATAGACGAATGTTGAAAATTAGATATAATGGTAAGGTAAGGAATGAGATGGTTCTTCGCAGAATCGTAGAGGAAAGGAATATGTAAAACCCCCTGATAAAAAGAAGGGACAGCATAATAGGAAATCTGTTAAGAGATCAGGGAATAACTTCCATGGTACTAGAGGTAACTGTAGAAGATAAAAACTAGAGGAAAACAGAGTTGAAATACGTGCGGCAAGTAATTGAGGATGTAGGTTGCAAGCTTTGCACCGATGTGTTGGTCACTGCCTCTAATACACCCGTCGATCGCGTCACGTCGGCCCTTTCAGATCTGACCGCACAGTGAGCACGTAAAGACGCCTAGAAAATGGTGTCTACCGCCAAGTATGAGGGCCAGATGAAAGATTTCGCCTGATGCCATGCAGCCTTCATAACACAACTGACATACGTTTCCTTCTTCATGACAATTCTCGGCCGCACTCTGCAGGGGCAATGAAGATGCGTTTTCGATGGGATGTGTTTGACCAAGCGCAATATAGCCCGTAATTGGCGCCCCCTGATTTTCATCTGTGTTCAGATGAACCACCAGCTACGAAGACAGCATTTTGGCACAGACAATGAGCTGTATACCAGCGTAGAGAATTGGCGGAAAGCACGGGCGGCTGCGTTCTCTGGCCAGGATAATGGGAAATTGGTACAACGCTAAGACAAATGTCTAAGTCGGTGCGGCGACTATGTAGAGAAGTAGCTGGAAGGTGTAGCTAACTGCAGTAAATAAAACATTGTTGATTTTCACACTGGTTTCCATTTTGCGACCAATCTGACGTTACTTTCCGAATAGCCCTCGGACGTGCTTCAAAATGGTTCAAATGGCTCTTGTATCCTACACTTGGCTCTGAGAGCTATGTGACTTAACTTCTGAGGTCATCAGTCCCCTAGAAATTAGAACTAATTAAACCTAACTAACCTAAGGACATCACACACTTCCATGCCCGAGGCAGGATTCAAACCTTCGACCGTAGTGGTCGCTCGGTTCCAGACTATAACGCCTACAACCGCACGGCCACAACGGCCGGCCAAATGGCTCTGAGCAGCACAATGGGACTTAACGTCTGAGGTCCAAATGGCTCTGAGCACTATGTGACTTAACTTCTGAGGTCTTCAGTCTCCTAGAACTTAGAACTACTTAAACCTAACTAACCTAAGGACATCACACACCTCCATGCCCGAGGCAGGATTCGAACCTGCGACCGTAGACGTCGCGCGGTTCCACACTGTAACGCCTAGAACCACTCGGCCACTGCGGCAGGCGGACGTGCTTCAAGATTGTGATATAGGTGTCACTACAATATAAACAGGCACGGTGGTTGGCTTGATGTCACACATAAGTGTGTCTACAATCCCTTAGCCATATTTTAGTCAACAGTTGAATTTAACTCTGCTTTCTTAAAATATGACATTCTGACAAACTGCTGTGCTAAGTAAATGTACAGTTATTGTTGTGAGATAATAAACGTCAGGTAACACACATCCATAATTTTGTCGATATAATAAGTTTCCTGAACTTTATAATGAGCTAAAGCGCTCTATTTCCGCTAGGGAAATGTCAGTAGAAACCATTACACTGTACTTTGTGCCTCTTTTCATTACTGCCATATCTTACGCTCTACGGTGTTCAGTACGAAATGTTGTATATAAGCTGTGTATATCTTTGTCGCTGCCTCACCGTACCACGCTTGAACATGAGCTTGTTTCAAATGCTCTTTGCGAAACCTCATTGTAATTGTGTCTAACGTTACTATCAAAGCAGATGATCGGCAAGAAAAAGTGTTTTCAGCACTATACGACATGCACCTACTCCCCCTGCCCCCGCGACAACGACAATGCCACTGATGAAGCCTAATGGCCGATTGTTCCGGGTATTGCATGTGCGGCAAAGGGTGTTTGGCAGTTGGCAGCCGCTCCGACTGCGACAAACTGCATCATACAGTCTGTAGTATTCACCATTTTGTGTGTGTGTATTGTTGTGAGGTTTAACATCAAAGTACACATGGGACGGTAATTGTCCTGTCTTACTTCTGCTAGTCTCTGACCAATGGTGAAGGATGACACAATGTTGTAGCAGGTCCAATTTGTTCTCGGATGGCAGGCGCGGACGAGAGGAGTTGTGGTGTACTTGGTGCACAATACGGCGATCGTTCCTTGTGGTGATCAGGCGAGGTCGACCCAAATCTTGACTCTCACTCTCGTTCTCACACAATCCAACAGCGAGCCATTGTCACGTCTGAATGCCCCACAAATATGGATGTTGCACGATTCGACCAAATGGCCAAGTGGAGACACATAATGAGACCTTTTTCAATTCTGACAGGTGCTGACAACGCTATCTCATACGTGTACACGGCATCTCTGCGTGCTTTGTAGTGATAACAGTTAACAGTATTCCCAACTACGCATAGTAACAACACGAAACATGAACAACAGTAATGCACTCTGGTGGCCGACCTACCTGTTACAGATGCGTAAACAGCGCTGGTGTGTGCATGAACAGAGTTACGCTGATAAACAACCTTGTCTTCTAGGTGCTCCAATTTTGTCAGGCCGTGTACAGGACATGTCCTACGCTACACTCGCAACAGAATGTCTCGAGGGTCACGTGCCGCGACTTAAGCCAATCACGGACTGCAGATGGAGATAAGCGGGGAGGAAAGGACGGCCATACGTTCCCTATATTGAACTTTAGCCTCTATTTGTTTAACTGACGACTGCAGCCACAGCACAAAGTTAAATTAAAACGAATTTGTCAAATCACGGAAACGACGAAACAAAAATTAAAAATGAAAACTGAAGTAATTTGAAGTGTCTGCCAAAGGGTCTGAGGGCAGATGACACCCATTTTTCGTCAAATAATGGAAGTGCAAACGTTTCCAAGCTAATATGAACAGTATTACGTGAGTATAGGAGCTACAGACCAAACTAACTATAATAGCATAATATTTCGTTACTAGAAAAAATTATATTCTTCCTGTGTAAGTCTGTCAAAACATTGATTAGGGGGTACGTTTTTTCTGTTATTGAGTTTTCGTGTCAACAGGGACGCGAAGCAGGAAGGCGAAACAGGCAAATGCCTGAAACTTGAAAAACAAGAAGAAAATAGCTTGCAATTTTTATTTTTCCTTTTGGACTACCTATGGAGGACATCCTGTCGACAGACATTAGGTGTATCAGAGAATCAGGTATCTCCGGTATGTGTCAGGATGTCAGTGATACAGAGGATTATGTATACAACATAACGATTAAATCGTAATTTTAGTCTCCATATTACAAATAGATGTTAGCAGTAGTAACACAGGTATATGTGTAGTTTAGACAAGCAGATTTTTCTAATACTACATGCAAAACACGATTCAGATCGGTGACTGTAATTACCATTTCACTGCGATAAAGTCTATTTTCATAATCAGTCACTTCTTAATTTGGGAAATAAACTACAGCAAAGTGGTTTAGTAGCACAGAGCCATCTACAACTGTCTCTACTAGTTTAAATCATAACACATGTTATAAGAATATATGTTTTGCTTTAAATACGGTAGCTCTTTTATTTTGATACTAGAGCTACACATCGTCGCTTTGTCGTCTTCGGTTAGAAGGAATACAGAATACACAAAATCTTGTTTTTAAATCATATCTGATAACATCGTATATCGGCTGAAATTCAACGTGCACAATTTCAGCAGCAGTGATTTGCAGATGATAAGACCTGTCCTTTTTTTGAACCAAACTGTGTGGAATTGAAATAATGAAACTTTCTCATTCCAGTGATAATGCACAGCATATACTGTAATTGAAATTAACCCGGAACCTCGAACAATGAACGAAGAGTTAGACTTAGCGTTCGCCGATGACAGTTTAAAAAAAAAAGAAAAAGCTGCCGCCTCTTTTTTGTGTGTGTGTCACGTTGATACTTTTGCCGCCTCTGTAGCGCACGGTATAATGTTCAGTTATTTTTCGTTGAGACGAAGCAGCTTGTATCGCGCGGCATCTGCGGCCAACAGATGGCAGCACCTACAAACACGAGAGCGCTGAGTGCTTCTCATTTTGAAGATAATCATCGATATTTATGAAACTAATCAACGCTTCCAGCTGCCTAAACTATAATTACTCGGCGCTATTTACGTTACCTCACTACCGATATCTAAAATTAATATACAGCTTTAACATGAATACTGTCTAATAACATAATGAAACGAAGTAAATCAAACACTGACGCTTAAGAATGCCGTACTTCATCGTAACGAGTATTTTTTAGTATGACGGATGTGAGTATCCGACATATCTGAAGGCCGATATCGTAGTGACAACAGAAAAGGTAGCCGACAGATTGCTCTAGGTACACTTGCCACTAGTAAATAATTATCCATTACTTGCTCTGTCTTTGAAGTAACGCTAAATTGACAAGAGCGTCTGTTTAAAACATGATCGGTGTCTGGTTTAGCAAAGATTATTGTTCTATGGCGAGGGAGGGGGAAAGAGCAGCTTCATTCCCCTACACCTCGCTGGATACGCCCTTAAAGTACACAGCTGCAGTAAAATCTAACGAATTTCAGGCCGCGTTTCTCAACCTTTCAGTATTCGCAACCCAATTTTTACCTCATACCATAACAAAAAACAATATACTTCAACGTTAAAGATACAAAGTTTCAAACCTTAAAAATTACCTAGAATAAGTGAATTACATCTTCGATTTTGTGATAGTATTTCAGCAGTAGAAGAGCTACTTTTCTACAAACCAACAGAACTGAAAGAAATAGCACTCGTACTATTATTTTACATGATTTAATAAACGAAGGAAACACGAACAGAAAAATTGCGTTGGAATATGCACCAACGGTGATCGTTTAATATCTGGAAGATTCCTTAGTACAGAAGCACTTATGAAACAAAAATCTCTACGGCGTGTCGAAATACACTATGTGTTCAAAAGTATCCGGACACCTGGCTGAAAATGACTTACAAGTTCGTGGCGCCCTCCGTCGGTAATGCAGGCCTTCAATATGGTGCTGGCCTACCCTTAGCCTTGATGACAGCTTCCGCTCTGCAGGCATTATGTTCAATCAGGTTCTGGAAGGTGCTTTGGGGATTGTAGCTCACTTTTCACGGAGTGCTGTACTGAGGAGAGGTATCGATAACGGTCGGTGAGGCCAGACACGAAGTAGACGTTCCAAAACATCCCAGAGGTGTTCTATAGGATTCCGGTCAGGTCTCTGTGCAGGCCAGTCCATTACAGGGATGTTATTGGCGTGCAACCACTCCGCCACAGGGCGTGCATTAGGAGCAGGTGCTCGAACGCGTTGAAAGATGCAATCGCCATCCCCGAATTGCTCTTCCACAGTGGGAAGCAAGAAGGTGCTTAAAACATCAATGTAGGCCTGTGCTGTGATAGTGCCACGCAAAACAACAGGGGGTGCAAACTCCCTCCATGAAAAACACGACCACACCATAAAACCACCGCCTCGAATTTTACTGTTGACACAACACACGCTGGCAGATGTTCACCGGGCATTCGCCATACCTACACGCAGTCATCGGATCGCCACATCGTGATTCGTCACTCCACACAACGGTTTTCCACTGTTCAATCGTCCAGTGTTTACGATCCTTACACCCAACGAAGCGTCGTTTGGCATATACCGGCGTGACGATGAAATCCAAGTTTTCTCACCTCTCGCCTAACTGTAATAGTACTTGCAGTGGATCCTGTTGCAGTTTGGAATTCCTATGTGATAGTCTGGATAGACGTCTGCCTATTACACATTACGAACCTCTTCAACTGTGGCCGTAGCGGTTCTAGGCGCTACAGCCTGGAATCGCGTGACCTCTACGGTCGCAGGTTCGAATCCTGCCCCGGGCGTGGATGTGTGTGATGTCCTTAGGTTAGTTAGGTTTAAGTAGTTCAAAGTTCTAGGGGACTGATGACCTCAGCAGTTAAGTCCCATAGTGCTCAGAGCCATTTGAACCAATTTTTTCTTCAACTGCCGGCGGTCTTCGTCAGTCAACAGTCAATGTCGGCCTGTACGCTTTTGTGCTGTACGTGTCCCTTTACGTTTCCACTTCAAATATCACATCGGAAACAGAGGACTCAGGGGATTGTTTAGGAGTGTGTCAATCTCGCGTACAGATGTATGACACAAATGACACCCAATCATCTGACCACACTCGAAATCCATTGAGTTCCACGGAGCGCCCTATTCTGCTCTCCCACGATATCTAATGACTACTGAGGACACTGATGTAGATTACCTGGTAGCAGGTGGCAGCACAATGCACCTAATATGAAAAACGTATGTTTTTTGGGGGTGTGCGGATACTTTTGATCACATGGTGTACATTGTATCATCCACAGAGAAGCTCTGGCTTCCAAAAAACGAGTCATAGTATGAACACTGTCCTACTGGTGCTCGTAACCGTTGTAAATTACGTAAAAACGATACCTTTAACGCCAAGAATTTTGCTGCTCTTTGTAAAGACCTGAGTTCAGCACACTCAGCGTTACTGTTGTTTTATTGTGAAGCAAGAACGTTATCAAGTGGGAAAACTTTGCAGTGTTTATCAATTAAGATTCGAAATGAACATTTTGCGTGAAGAGGAAGACCGCCAGGAAGCTGAGAAGGTTTCAGATGGTTTACTCGTGATGACGGAACTGAGCTATTTAGTCGACACATTTGAAAATTAAATAGCTCGAATCTTCACCTCCAAGGAAGAAATACACATATGTTGGTAACGAGTGATGAAAATTATGTTTCTTGTACAAAATTGGAATTGTGGAGCAAAAATTTAAAGCGAAAAAACCTAGAAATTTTTGCAAAGGTGATGAATGTGTTAGTTATAAAGTTGAAAAAACGCATGGAAAAGCTGTAACCATTCAAAATCATTTAAGCATGCTGGGAAAGAATTTTAAAAGGTATTTTCTTGTGTGACGAAAACTTAGTAACACGTTACGAGTGGGATAGGGATCCATTTCAAAACACATACGAAAGTCTCCCAACTGCCGAACAAGAAATCTTATACGCTTGAACGGAAAGACCATAAATCAGATGACAGTTCAGTAATAAATCTCTCTTTGAATTTTGAGCAGGGAGTGCATAAAACAAGAGCATTTAGTATAAATTGTCATTTTCTACCTCCTATCCTTCAGAAACCCGTTTTTCTGCTTTTTGCTGCTTTGAAGATAATATATACCACATATACATAATTTAAATTCATTGGCTTTAGGATCATGCCCATTGAACCATCTCATTAATGGAAAGACATTACGACGTTGTACTGGAGACGATTTTCTGTGTCGCTTGAGACGATACGAGTGTAGTGACAATACAATACCCAGTCCCTGAGTGGAGAAAATCTGCGACCCGGACGGTAATCGAACTGTGGTTCCCTCGGTTTATAGATCTCAGATAAACATAGAAAAAGAGCTCTGAGTGTCTACTACCAACATTAAACCCACCTTCGAAAACCGAGGCCCACGATAGTACATTATACTCGTTTTTAATTTAATACTGAAAAGTTAATTATTAAATGTGTTGTGCAGCACAATCCTATTTATAAGTGCATTATATTGGTGTAAAAGTGAATTTTATACTTTTATTGTTTCATGGTGTATTTTACTGTGCTTTCCTTTCAGTAAATAATCATATTTTTCCCTTTTCAGTAAACTAGCGCCCCCCCCCCCCCCCCATTTAGTGTTATCATGTCCCATAGGCGTAGGGGACTTCTACATCTGAATCTACATCTGCATGATTACTCTGCAATTCACAATTAAGTGCTTGTCGGAGGGTTGATCGAACTACTTTCAAGCTATTTATCTACCGTTCCACTTTCGAATGACACGCGGGAAAAACGAGTTTTCAAATTTTTCGGTGCGAGCCCTGATTTCCCTTTTTTTTTTGTCGTGATGCTCGTTGCACCCTATGTAGGTGGGCACCAAAAGAATATTTTCGCAATCGGAGGAGAAAGCTGGTGATTGAAACTTCACAAGAAGATTCTCCTCCAACGAAAAACGCCTTTGTATTAGTGACTACCACCCAGATTCACGTATCATGTCCTTGGCATTTTCTCCCCTAGTGTAATACAAAACGAGCTGACTTTCTTTGAACTGTTTCGATGTCCTCTGTCAGTTCCACCTGATGGGGATACCACACCGCACAGCAATACTCCATAAGAGGACGGACAAGCGTGGTGTAGTCAGTATCTTTAGTAGGCCTATTGCAATTTCTAAGGGTTCTACCATTAAATTGCAATCTTTGGTTCGCTTTACCCAGAACATAAGCTATGTGATCATTTCAATTAGAGTTATTCGTAATTGTAATCACTAAGTATTTAGTTGAATTTACAGTCTTTAGATTTGTGTAATTTAGCGTGTAACTGAAACTTAGCAGATTTCTTTTAGTACTCACACTTTTCACTTCGCTCACCAGAGGTTGAGAATCGCTGGATCAATGAGAACCTAATCGAGTTAATGAGTCGGATTTATTATTCTCAGAAAAAAATGGCAGTGATACTTCTTAGCACATTAAAAGTTTCTTCCGGGGCAGAATCTGAATCAGGGACATCGTGTTTCGTGAGTAATGTTCTTATCGACTGAGCTATCGTCTTCTTGTTCCCAGGCGCGACTCATGACATACCTTCACTTCTTTGCTTTCGCTAGTACCTCTCTCTTACTTTGTGTTCTGTAATCGGATCAGTAATTATAAGTCAGTGCCCAAGTAACGAAGAAGGATAAAGTAGATTTTGTCTGCCAGAAAGATTCTGACGATTGCTGAGGGTGTTTCCTTCTGAATCTCCATATGTTGCGTGTTTACTAGATCGAACTATTGTTCTTTTTTTGTATCTCAGGGAATAAACTAAACTCACTGTGTCCGATTGTAGCATGTACTTTACACCATGGAACTTCCGTCCATCGCTTGTTTTAGTTTCTGTCATGCTGCCAGTAGGTGGCTGCATCAGCTTGAAGAAAGCTGTTTGCCGCAATATCAGCGCGTCTTCTAGAAATAAAGTTAATTTCTGTTTATTTTTAGTAGTTTTGGACTAGAATGTGTTTACAGTACGCTGTAACACGCCAATATATTCTCCTCTAGCGAATAAGTGAGTGTTTATTTCATCACAGCAATAGGGCCTACAGCGATATATTTCTTTTCGGTGTAGCACTGATCTCCATTCTACTACGATTTACACTTTCACAATTCTGTGACACAGTATTTATAATTTTTTTAGGTATTTGACATTTAATGTTACACATATTTCAATTATTTTCTAACAAATACAGTATTCTGTCATGTCCTAGAATTTTGGTTAATCACATCAGATTTTTAAATCAGCATTTTAGTTTTATTTTATCCGATAAAATTGCGTTAACCACTAGTATAAACTTTAAACACAGATTAAGGAGACTAATTTGTCATGAGTAAGTAGGAAAACAATAATCTGCCAAAGTACAGTGACAAACGATGTGCCAGTTACTTACGTAGCCTCTGAAGGCAGAAAACTACTAATTTTAACTAACGTGTACGTATATGCAGCACTCTCTATCGAAAGATAACATGAAGTTGAATCTGATGACGGTCATTGGCCGCAGGAAAGTTTAAGCGACCCAAGTGTGAATCATGGTTGCGCCATTACAATACGGGAAACTGTCGGCCAAAGTGCATAGACAAAAAAAGTGGACAATATACAAAAATTATTCCAATTTTGTTGCCGTGCGGTATCACAGCGTCTAAAAATTTCATGATGCCACGGACGATCCATAGTACGCTGTATTGTCTTTCTTTATTTTTCATTATTTTATGACTTTATTTTATCTTGGACACGCCGTTTTCGATACCAGGGTGAGAAGTTTCCCGCTTCTGTCTCGCACGTGCGTTTACTGGAACTGTAATACATTTTTGTCACTCCGAATGTTCTTCAGGAAGGGACAGCAGTAATTTCTTGCGCTCGCCATTGACTGCTAGGCCTTAAAATGTAACAAGTAGTTTTCCGTCAAATGTTATACGCCCTTCTGTCCGTGATTGTTAGTTTCAAGTTTTCAGTGCTACTGTCACAATCTACAGTAAGCTAAACGAGCCCAGTGCTCCCATTACACTGGTTTGCAAAGTACGGATGTAGCTGTAGATTTTTTGTTCGCAATATGACTCATGTTTGCCCAATTTGAATAACATTACAGTACGACTATGGAGGCGGCTTACTCTGTCATCACACTGATTAATGTTATACATCTCTCTTTCCTACGTCCGAACATGCCTTTGAAAGCCCAACGGTACCTACGGCCGTCGTGTCATCCTCAGCCAACAGGCGTCACTGGATGTGGATATGGAGGGGCATGTACTCAGCACACCGCTTTCCCGGCCGTATGTCAGTTTACGAGAGCGGAGCCGCTACTTCTCAATCATTCTCAATCAAGTAGCTCCTCAGTTTGTCTCACAAGGGCTGAGTGCACCCCGCTTACCAACAGAGGCCGGCAGACCAGACGGTCACCCACTCAAGTGCTAGCCCAGCCCGACAGCGCTTAACTTCGGTAATCCAACGGTAACTGATGTTACCACTGCGGCAAGGCTGTTGGCAGGGTTATATATGGTTTCCTTAAATTACTCGAGGAGATTGTTGGTATTTCTAGAACAACGCCACGTATTTTTCGTTTCAAATGATCAGCGCTTCGGCTTTAATCTCAATTTAACGGAGTTTCAAACGTTAGCGTATGTTCCCTACTTAACATACCAGTACACATCCCACCCCGGTAAGAACAGTGACACAACTGAGAAATGAAGTACCTAAGAAAACTAGACTTACTGTTAGAGAATTAATTCTGTAAAACTTACATTGAAATGGTATGGTATTCCTTCACATTTCAAGTACGTATTGTCTGCAGTAAATTCCATTAGATTTTTCGTGCGCACTGGGGCACTTCACACTTATTTTTAGGATATAAACTAAAACTACCGTTTTTCGACATGTGCCATGTTTCTCGCTCGTGTGCGACATAGCCTGAACATTTTGTAAGCGATATACTTCGCAACTGAATGGGTATTTTTATCAGCGTCAAAATGAACCTGAGTCATACAATGAATCTGTGGGAGTGTATCGGTTGGCATCTACAAATGTTTATGCTCCCAATAAATTCAGACACGTTACTCGTTCAGCCAAAACCAAAAACAGTACTGCATTTAGTGACGAGCACAACACATTGTTGTGGGTCAATCATACTTCTCCCCATTACTAATATCGTATCCAGATGAGATTGGATATTCTCTCACTTTCATTCGGATTACAGTTCACAACAATGATTTTCAACAGCTAAATGTTTGTGGCAGCATCTAACAACACTGACGTTTCCGTCTGTAGTCATACGAGGGCATTCTGAAAACTCATTCATCTTTGTAAATAAAAAAAACGATGTTAACATATCTATATACGAGGGTCACTCCAAAAGAAATGCACACTATTTTTGTAAAAATACAGTTTTCATTCTGCATATGTGAAAGTTTTACAGTGTTTAGATACATCCTTCCCGCTTGTTTTCAAACTTAGTTCAACCTGTTCCCGTGAGTGGCGCTGTCACAGCGTGTCTTCAAGATGGCTACTACACTTGAAGTTCGTCAGAAGCAACGTTCTGTCGTAGAATTTCTGTGCTATGAAAACGAGACAGTGGGAAGCATCCACAACAGGTTGAGAAAGGTGTATGGAGATGCTGCTGTCGATCGCAGTACAGTTAGTCTGAGGGCAAGCAGGTTATGTGATGAAAGGCGGCACCGTAATATTGAGGATTGTCCTCGCAGCAGCAGGCCTCGTACCGCACACACTGCAGACAATGTGCAGAGAGTTAACGAATTGGTGACTGTTGACAGATGCATCACAGTGAAGGAATTGTCACGCTACGTTGGGATAGGGGAAGGAAGTGTCTGCAGAATACTGAAAGTGTTGGCGTTAAAAAAGGTTCGTGCCACGTGGGTTTCGAGGATGTTGACAGTGGCTCACAAAGAAACAAGAAAAAGAGTGGGCACCGAACTTTTGGAACAGTACAAGAATCGTGGAGATGAATTTCTTGGAAGAATTGTGACAGGTGATGAAACATGGTTCCATCATTTTTCACCAGACATGAAGAAGCAATCAATGGAGTGTCATCATGCAAATTCACCCAAGAAAAAAGAAATTCAAAACCACACCTTCTGCTGGAAAAGTAATGGTTATGGCGTTTTTCGATTCCGAACGACTCTTGCTTGTGGACATCATGCCTAGTGAAACCACCATAAATCCTGATGCATATGTGACGACACTGAAGAAACTTCAAGCTCGACTGAGTCGAGTTCAACCACTTCAGCAAAAGCAAGATGTTTTGCTGTTGCACGACAATGCACAGCTACATGTCAGTCAAAAAACCAGGGAAGCGATCACAAAACTCGGATGGACAACACTGAAATACCCGCCTTACAGTCCTGACGTGTGACTATCATCTCTTTGGGAAACTGAAAGACTCTGTTCGTAGAACAAGGTTTGATGATGATGACTCCCTTGTGCACGCTGCCAAACAGTGGCTCCAACAGGTTGGTCCAGAATTTTACAGTGCGTGTATACAGGCGCTGGTTCCGAGATGGCGTAATGCAGTTGAGAGGGATGGAAATTACACTCCTGGAAATTGAAATAAGAACAGCGTTAATTCATTGTCCCAGGAAGGGGAAACTTTATTGACACATTCCTGGGGTCAGATACATCACATGATCACACTGACAGAACCACAGGCACATAGACACAGGCAACAGAGCATGCACAATGTCGGCACTAGTACAGTGTATATCCACCTTTCGCAGCAATGCAGGCTGCTATTCTCCCATGGAGGCGATCGTAGAGATGCTGGATGTAGTCCTGTGGAACGGCTTGCCATGCCATTTACACCTGCCGCCTCAGTTGGACCAGCGTTCGTGCTGGACATGCAGACCGCGTGAGACGACGCTTCATCCAGTCCCAAACATGCTCAATGGGGGACAGATCCAGAGATTTTGCTGGCCAGGGTAGTTGACTTACACCTTCTGGAGCACGTTGGGTGGCACGGGATACATGCGGACGTGCATTGTCCTGTTGGAACAGCAAGTTCCCTTGCCGGTCTAGGAATGGTAGAACGATGGGTTCAATGACAGTTTGGATGTACCGTGCACTATTCAGTGTCCCCTCGACTGTCACCAGAGGTGTACGGCCAGTGTAGAAGATCGCTCCCCACACCATGATGCCGGGTGTTGGCCCTGTGTGCCTCGGTCGTATGCAGTCCTGATTGTGGCGCTCACCTGCACGGCGCCAAACACGCATAAGACCATCATTGGCACCAAAGCAGAAGCGACTCTCATCGCTGAAGACGACACGTCTCCATTCGTCCCTCCATTCACGCCTGTCGCGACACCACTGGAGGCAGGCTGCACGATGTTGGGGCGTTGCGAATGGTCCTCGCCGATACCCCAGGAGCAACAGTGTCCCTAATTTGCTGGGAAGTGGCAGTGCGGTCCTCTACGGCACTGCGTAGGATCCTACGGTCTTGGCGTGCATCCGTGCGTCGCTGCAGTCCGGTCCCACGTCGACGGGCACGTGCACCTTCCGCCGACCACTGGCGACAACATCGATGTACTGTGGAGACCTCACGCCCCACGTGTTGAGCAATTCGGCGGTACGTCCACCCGGCCTCCCGCATGCCCACTATACGCTCTCGCTCAAAGTCCGTCAACTGCACATACGGTTCACGTCCACGCTGTCGCGGCATGCTACCAGTGTTAAAGACTGCGATGGAGCTCCGTATGCCACGGCAAACTGGCTGACACTGACGGCGGCGTTGCACAAATGCTGCGCAGCTAGCGCCATTCGACGGCCAACACCGCGGTTCCTGGTGTGTCTGCTGTGCCGTGCGTGTGATCATTGCTTGTACAGCCCTCTCGCAGTGTCCGGAGCAAGTATGGTGGGTCTGACACACTGGTGTCAATGTGAATGTCTTTGCTGCCCATGTCATTAGCAGCAATTAGATTAGATACCTGTCTAACCACACCCTTTGATGTCGCGAAATATTCTGAAGAAAACTGTCAAATATTTGTGACAAGAAAGAATATAAATGTTATTGCTGGCTGTTTCACTTGCAGCAGCATCATCTGTCTATTTTTTTTTTTTTTTTTTGAACCAAAATCCGAATGAAGGCACAAAATCGAATAAACTCATTGCTGATATAGCACGCTCTTACATGCAGATAACATGGAACGTCGCAGAATATAAATCTCTTACATGAATAAGAAAGTCCCGAACGCGAATATTGAAAGAAAGCATGCACCACGACGCCAGCATACTTTCTTCGACTCCCCTGTTGCACGTCCATAATCGCATGACCACAGCGATCGGTTACAATTTAGAAAATTATTATCGTTCGTGTTAGACTCTCCTAAACACTTTTACAGTTGATGTGCCCTGAACTGACGTTTCATTATAACAAATCGTACCTACAGTGACGTGTTTGTGGTAAATCTTCAGTGAGCCGTTGCCCTGAAACACGATACTGTGGTAACAAGCAAATTACAGTACGGAAACAACGAAATACGAAAATTCTCTCAAAATTAACGAGGCGTGGGACCACGTGACTAATTTTCGATTTCAGACGAATGCTAGGCGAAAACAGTTTTGAGTTCCTCATTTTAGCCACTCATCATTCTACGGTTGTTTTAAAACCGAGATAGTACGTGTGCGGACTTCTAAGGATTGAAATTGCCGAATTTCTTTCCGAAATCGTGCCTAAAGTTAGCGCAGTGTATAACTGCAAGTGCAAAAGTAGTAAAAGTACTAATATATCTCACTTCTTGTACATACTGTTTAAAAATATTATCTGTTGGTCGTTTTGTTCATTTGTGTTACACACCAGCACAGAAAGGACTTCATGTGTTTAACCTTTCGCGAATATGTGAATTTATTATTTTAGGCTTGGTTCCGTAATTTCCTTACTCACTGTCACACAGCACGTCCCTTTGTTTTGACTTCCAAAAACATGTCGGAGGTTTTTTCAGTTTGCTTTACTCTGATCGTGGTGTTGCCTTTCTTAGCTATTCTACCTCTTTGGGTCCTAATGTCCTTAAACGTCAACGTGGCTACAGCTTGAATCTGAAAATCACGGATCCTCAGCTTCTATAGAACTTCTCTGTCTCTGAATTTACTGAATTAAATGATTGGCAAACGTGAAAACTGTTCATCCTCATCATATGATACCTATCTACCCAGGCAAGCCATCGGCGGTTTCAGCTGATTTTAATACATAAATTGCCTGATTAAATTCATCGACCTTTTAATTAACTCGTTTATAAACCTGTGATTACCAGCAATGAAGTTGTGATTACCTAAGCAGTAGAAATCTGTGATTTGAAACCTGATTTTAACATAATTTATATCTCTTTCTTTCTAAGGGGACTGGACTGAACAGCTGCTGTCACTTCTCCACATCTTTTACGTGTCTCGGGAAAGACTCCATATACTCCATACACAATACTCGTAGTTTTGGATACAAAGAACATTTTTTTCCCTAAACAGAACGAAGTAACCTAGAAAATTTTGTAAGCACTGGAAGGTATGAGTTCAGCGTCACTTTTTGCTAATATTTGTAATGAACTTTCCACAAAAAACATATCCGGGAAATGTTGTTCTTACGAGACCAAAGCCATCTCTTGGATCCCAGTCATTTAATGTTTACCTACCAATTGAGATGAAATTGCACACCACCATTACTTGCGCCTCAAGCACAGTAACACATTTGCTTTCTTCTGAATGTTCGACTCAGATAACGAACGTGGTAACACTGTACTTTTCCTTTAGAGGAAACGCTTTTTGCATTGAGGATGTAGCTCCTTCGGTTTTTTAGCATAGTTGCTTAAGTACCTTGATAGATAGAAGAAATTGCCGGTGTTGACAGTAGTATTAAGCATAAACTAAAATATTCGCCCCACTGACACGTGGGATGTATAGTTCCAAAACCTCCAGCCTTCTATGAAATACCAGTAAGCCCGCTTCCCCCTCGATTTCGTAATTCCCATCTATAAAACGTCACATTTCCTGCACTGTGTGCCGTACAGTGATACAATTTAGCACGTACGTTCAGTGAGTTACGTGGATACTTTTTGCAAAATGTGTTGCGAGTAAGAGTTGGGAGTAAAGAAGTAATAAATTAGAACGTTGTGCCTGATGCCGAAGTTTTACAGCATGGACAACGAAAATGTAGTAGAGGATAAACTTTTTTTACCTTTCATTATTTTGACTGACTCGTCTCTTACGTATTCTCCTCGCATCTTTGAATTAGTGTAAGCTAAAGGTGAACTATTAATATCATTGCTAATGTCCACTACCGCGCTCTCATTGTTGCTTTCATCCTTCTGGTACAGGGCAAGAGTTCTTTGTGCACCACAGAAAGTATTACAGAACAAGTCATCCAGCGAAACCTAACTTTCTCCACAAAATCGTGTTGTATGTACAACTGTGCCCCAGTGGAACAGTCTACTTAATATTCTATAATTACGATGGATCCTTTCTGAAGTAGGTTCTTTCACAATGTCGTTTATAAAGATATACAGCGTAACTTACAAACCAGCTACTAACCTCTTACAAGGAGAGAGTCTCAACTTGGGGTCACGAATTTTAAAGCCTTTTTGTTAGTCAAAATCGGCCTGAATAACCTGAGGTGATTCATATAAACGTACCGTTGCATCAGCTATCGCCAAGGCTGCGTGGTTTAGAGGATGAACACCAGATTACTAACCAGGCGGTCCGTGTTCGACTTTCGGGCCGGACGTTCTGTTTCTTTCTTTTATTTTGTTTTCTACTACCTGAGGTTCCCGCGCAGGGAATTGCACCAGGTTGGGTGGTAGTTGGAATAAAAGAATAAACTTTTAAAAGTATAAGAGGCAAAAAAATTATTTTAAACTTATTCTAGCTATTTACAATACTTATTTACAAACAGTGTTTCTTGTTTTGTTATCGGGGGTATATATATACAAATTTTTCGAATTTCCTACTTGAGAGTTCGTATAGTTGACCGTGAAAGAAACATAGGTCTTTGAGGTTGATGACGTAATATTTTAAAGTTTAACCTTGCACTTTCTTAAATGTAGAACTGTAGGCTAATTTGATTCAAAATAGCAGTCTCTTAAGTTGGAATCGCAGTCCAGTAGAGATCAGTGGTATTCTGGTAGTAAATAGTGTGTATCCTTCGTACTTTCCAGTCATAAGTTCGGCTTCGATGGTGTTACTCGATAGCTATTCGACGATCATCCTTGCTCCGTAACACAGTTTTGATGAGTTGAGATTTCTGAGTAGTATGACCAGAGATCCAATTTTAAGTCGAAGGCAGTGTAATGCCATTCCTGGTACTGCAAAAAGTTTAGAAATTCTGTAGGGAAGCTCACGCTTATTCGGCGTTTACCACGCCGTCGATCGATTTGTATATTCTCTCTTCCCCGGGAATTTTCTTTTGAATATTTCAGTTGATATCGTCGATAATATTCGATTGCAGGCTTTCCCGGCGTATTTCAGCTATGAAATCTTCGCCTTAAGATGATGGATATACAATCCATTGAAACTTTGGGACTAGAAGACGACGGCACTCGGGTAATAAGCCGTGAAGATTTCATAGTCGATAATAGTATTTTTAGTTGCCAAAATTGCCCATTCAAATAGCCAGTCCGGAATGGTATAATTGTGAACAATGTTTGCATAAATTAGTTCGATGAGTTCGTTTTCAGCAGTGGTTATCTTGCAGAAGTCATTCATTGTTGAGTTTAATGAGGCCGGTCATCTGGTCAGTAAGATATGTGCCTTCTCCTATTTATGAAAGTTGTTGAGGAAAATGTGCTGTTGTTTCGTCTTTCGACAGTTCAACTCTCATATTTTTTGTTAGTAGTAGCAGCTGTATGTAGGGTCAGAGATGTTTCCGAACATTCTGCTATCTTCCCGAATGTTCCAGACTATCTCCGAACATTTCAGAACATCACGGATCAGTGTGGAACATCTTGGAACATTATGTAATGCTCTAGAATGTTCTGTAATGTTCTCGAGTACTCTAGAATGTTCTGGAATATTCCAGAAATTTCTAGAGGGCCGAACTTCCCAGCCCTTATATCTTCAAACGAGCGCCCTTCGGGTAAAAACTGGTACCCTCTTCAAGGATGGGTGATAGAGGACTACCACACCATATAACTTCCTTGATCGAACCGGGACAAGTTTATGTGTTTTAGCAGCACGCACATAATGTATATTGTTTTGCGCGTGTGCAGGAGCAGGAAAAGGTGAAAATTTCTCGGTACTGCAGTGTGAATTAAAATCACCTTTACTTTAGCAACAAGAGTAATACATAACTTTGCCCTGAGGTGCGGAGCTGAAGCGAAGTGTCCCGGCCGTCTGCTCTAGATCATATGGGCTGAATCTGGAGCGGAGCTCGTAGAGCTGGACAGCGCCTGCTAGGGGGCGCTGTCGTCGGTGTCGGTGACGTAATGCCAACCTACTACGTGGCATCGCACCCTATCGATACCACATATTGATTACTGTCTCACGACGTATTATTCTTTTTTCCACTATTTTTCAACTAATCTGTGGACTGAAACGCTATTAATCTTAATTATTTACAACAATTTATAGTAAAATTTTACAAAAATGTGCAATATACTGTGATTGCGTTATTATTCGCTATCGCTGCGGTCGTCAGGAGAACAGCCCCTACATTGATACGAATGGCACTTATCGTAGAAGCATGTGAAACATAAATTGTATTCACACTACGTGCGTTGTTATTAAAGCGCAGTGTTCTCGCACTGGCCACTTATTTTTATACTTCGTTGTCTTTTAAGAAGGTGGGTCCTTCTTGATCAAACAGTTGTCAAACCAGGATGTTGCAACATATTAGGAAATATTGGTGTTCTTAATTGATCGAGGTGTGTATATTTATGGGACTCTTACCTCTGGTCTTTTATTAAAAAAAGGGGCATTTTGTTAGCGCTTCATCAAATTTTCAGCTGTCGGTAGAAATACATGACACAAGGTTGGAAGGAGGTTGTATACATGCAAGAACCCTGCAGATACTAAAAGGTATCAGATAGATTATGTAATGGTAAGACAGAGATTTAGGAACCAGGTTTTAAATTGTAAGACATTTCCAGGGGCAGATTTGGACTCTGACCACAGTCTATTGGTTATGAACTGTAGATTAAAACTGAAGAAACAGCAAAAAGGCGGGAATTTAAGGAGATGGAACCTGGATAAACTGGCTAAACCAGAGGTTGTACAGAGTGTCAGGGAGAGCATAAGGGAACAATTGACAGAAATGGGGGAACGAAATACAGTAGAAGAAGAATGGGTAGCTTTGAGGGATGAAGTAGTGAAGGCAGCAGAGGAGCAAGTCGGTAAAAAGATGAGGGCTAGTAGAAATCCTTGGGTAACAGAAGAAATACTAAAATTTAATTGATGAAAGGAGGAAATATAAAAATGCAGTAAATGAAGCAGGGAAAAAGGAATACAAACGTCTCAAAAATGAGATCGACGGAAGTGCAAAATGGCTAAGCAGGGATGGCTAGAGCACAAATGTAAGGATGCAGAGGCTTATCTCACTAGGGGTATGATAGATACTGCCTACAGGAAAATTAAAGAGACCTTTGTAGAAAAGAGAACCACTTGTATGAATATCAAGAGCTCAGATCGAAACCCAGTTCTAAGCAAAGAAGGGAAAGCAGAAAGGTGGAAGGAGTATATAGAGGGTCTATAAAAGGGCGATGTACTTGAGGACAATATTATGGAAATGGAAGAGGATGTAGATGAAGATGAAATGGGAGATACGATACTGCGTGAAGAGAATGACAGAGCACTGAAAGACCTCAGTCGAAACAAGTCGGAGTAGACAACATTCCATTGGAACTACTCACGGCCTTGGAAGAGCCAGTCCTGACAAAACTGTACCATCTGGTGAGCAAAATGTATGAAACAGGCGAAATACCCTCAGACTTCAAGAAGAATATAATAATTCCTATCCCAAAGAAAGCAGGTGTTGACAGATATGAAAATTACCGAACTATCAGTTTAATAAGCCACAGCTGCAAAATACTAACACGAATTCTTTACAGACGAATGGAAAAACTAGTAGAATCCGACCTCGGGGAAGACCAGTTTGGATTCCGTAGAAATGTTGGAACACGTGAGGCAATACTGACCTTACGACTTATCTTAGAAGCTAGATTAAGGAAAGGCAAACCTACGTTTCTTGCATTTGTAGACTTAGAGAAAGCTTTTGACAATGTTGACTGGAATACTCTCTTTCAAATTCTAAAGGTGGCAGGGGTAAAATACAGGGAGCGAAAGGCTATTTACAATTTGTACAGAAACCAGACGGCAGTTATTAGAGTCGAGGGACATGAAAGGGAAGCAGTGGTTGGGAAGGGAATAAGACAGGGTTGCAGCCTCTCCTCGATGTTATTCAACCTGTATATTGAGCAAGCAGTAAAGGAAACAAAAGAAAAATTCGGGGTACGTATTAAAATCCATGGAGAAGAAATAAAAACTTTGAGGTTCGCCGATGACATTTTTATTCTGTCAGAGACAGCAAAGGACTTGGAAGAGCAGTTGAACGGAATGGACAGTGTCTTGAAAGGAGGATATAAGATGAACATCAACAAAAGCAAAACGAGGATAATGGAATGTAGTCGAATTAAGTCGGGCGATGCTGAGGGAATTAGATTAGGAAATGAGACACTTAAAGTAGTAAAGGAGGTTTGCTATTTGGGGAGCAAAATAACTGATGATGGTCGAAGTAGAGAGGATATGAAATGTAGACTGGCAATGGCAAGGAAAGCGTTTCTGAAGAAGAGTAATTTGTTAACATCGAGTATAGATTTAAGTCTCAGGAAGTCATTTCTGAAAGTATTTATATGGAGTGTAGCCATGTATGGAAGTGAAACATGGACGATAAATAGTTTGGACAAGAAGAGAATAGATGCTTTCGAAATGTGGTGCTACAGAAGAATGCTGAAGATTAGATGGGTAGATCACATAACTAATGAGGAAGTATTAAATAGGATTGGGGAGAAGAGAAGTTTGTGGCACAACTTGACCAGAAGAAGGGATCGGTTGGTAGGACAATTGAGGCATCAAGGGATCACCAATTTAGTACTGGAGGGCAGCGTGGGGGTAAAAATCGTAGAGGGAGACCAAGAGATGAATACACTAAGCAGATTCAGAAGGATGTAGGTTGCAGTAGGTACTAGGAGATGAAGAACCTTGCACATAATAGAGTAGCATGGAGAGCTTGCATCAAACCAGTCTCAGGACTGAAGACAACAACAACAACAAGGTTGACAGACGATCAAACATTTCGGCGGTTATGAATTTGAGCGTGCGTGTCGCTTCTTCAGCCTTATTGTCAAAGAACATGTCGTGCATGCTGCAATCTGTTTGTCCACCCCAGGTATCAATAAATTATAAGAATTTTTCATTCCCCACGTAAGGGCGAAGGACTGTTTCAAGCTAGTTCCGGTAAAGACATTGATAATATTTCTGAACTTTAAGGAGGTCGACAACATTTTCAATTTATCAAGATTTTTCAAAGTTTTATTTTTAATGACTGCCTTCTCAGGTTTTAGGTCACTCATTTCAGTTGCTATGACATACAGGGCTACTGCATTTTTGCAACATGTATCTCTGTAGCCTTTGTAGTAATCCTCCAGTAATTATTTAAAGGTGTGCGAGAGGATTGCAAATTTTCAAATACGAGTAACAAGTTACACATTATTACGGCAGGCCAAGTAACTTAAGTTAATCGCTGCACAACACTTCAAAGTGACACAAATACGTGACACTATTTCTCAACATAGTCACCACGTCTCTATAAACAGTGGTATGGACGTTCTAAAAATCGTAAAACTCCTCGACAGTAGAAATCCGCACCATAATCATGGATACATTCGTCAACCACTATGTGGAAGTCCACATCACAGACAAATCTCTCCTCTTCCCTACCCCCTTCTTTCGCCTTGCCGAAAATGTGGTAGCCGCGTGGTGATGGACCTGGAAGTCCTGATCAGCGTCGCCCACGCCGGTGTGGCCTTGCTCAAATTGGTAGCCTCATTTTGCGACATTGCATGTGGTCAGTATATCCCCAGAATTACACGGAGAATCTGTGTGGAGTTCAGTTGTTTGTCTCACAAGAACCGTACTGTTCCGCATATAGGTGTGTTCAAATTATCAGACTAAACAATTATATTTTATACTATGAGTCGTTTTCTGGTGTAAAAATAGGATAGAAAAGTGTAATATTTGATTTGTTTTAATGGTTTGACTGATGCCACGAAATTTCCCTTCCAAGCAGCTCACAGATCACTGAATTTTTCACATTTGGTAACATTTGTCATTTTCACAACAAGAAATTGCTGACAGAATTAGAATATCACAGAAAACTGTCAGCAGAATCCAACTTTCAGTGCAGAAAGATGGTGAAAACAAGCCAAACAGGAGGGAAATGTGGACGTAAAACAAAAATCAGTCCTAGAACAATGAGAAGACTTACAAATGTGGCAACAATGAACCGTGAACTTACTTCTACAGACATGAGCCATCCGCTGAAAGGTTTGGGTGTTGAAGTTTCACCTGTGACAGCGAGGAGAAGGCTGTTTGAATGTGGTTTAAAGGCATGCCGAGCAAGGAAAAAACCGAAAATCACACCTGACATGAAAACCAAAAGATTGCAGTGGGCTAAGAAACTTCAGGAATGGACAAGTGAGGACTGGGCTAAGGTATGTGCAATGATATGGTAATTTAAGTGGGTCTGATCTCTAAAGTCACGAGTTTCGGCTTGAAATTGTGATGTTTTATTGATACTGAAGAAATGCATATTTGAATTTTGGGACTGTTGAGGTCTCCTATGCTACTTTTCCCAAATTTTCTAACTTACAATTTTGTACACATGCTTCAGGTATGCTTCAGTGATGAACCTGTATTCACTGTGATGGATAAAAGCAGCCAGTATGTTCCTCGCAGACCTGGAGAACAGTTCAAAGCTGAGTGTGTGCAGCAATGTGCGAAGCATCCAACTTCCATTATGGTCTGGAGAGTGATGACTGTGAAAGGTCCTGGCAGATTACACGTTATTGAAGGGACAACGCGGCAAGAGCAATATAAAGAAATCATTGAGAAGGAACTTTTCCCCAAGTAAATGAGTGGTTCCCTAATAAAGATGCCGTTTCTATGCGTGATGGGACGCCTTGCCACAAAGCCAAAAGTGTTTCCAAGTACTTGGAAGAAAAGCAACTGAAAGTGTTGCCCTGACCAGGGAATAGCCCTGATATGGACCCAATTGAAAATTAATGGGCTACTGTGAAACACAGGATAAGGAAATTTACAGTAACCATTTCATGGAGAAATTAGAGGAAATCTGGTACCATGACAATGATATTAAAAAGTCAAGTTAATGAAAACTATGCCACACAGGATAAAAATGTTGATTAATAACAAAGGAATGCATACAAAGTACTGAACGTACAAATATAATCTGCATGTGGATGTTAATGTGTAATAAATGTAGAGTTTTGAAAAAAATGTCTTTAGTCTAATAATTTGAACATGACTGTATGTCAGCCTCGGAGTGCACTGAATGCGTTTCCACTTGGCCGCTCCCGCACTCTGATACACCTGTTATCCGTAGCATACCTGTGTCTGCAAGAGACCCAGATCATATGTAGTATGCGAAAAAAAGTAATGAGACTGATTTTTTTACCCACTACATTTTTTTATCTTTTTCAACAAGAGTACTGCCACTTTCAAAGTAGTTCCCTTCGGCAGCTATACAGCAGCGGAATCGTCGTTCCCAGTCTTGGTAGCAGCGCTGAAAGTCTTCAGCAGGTAGAGCTTTTAACATTTCACCCACATTCTTTCGAATGTTCTCCAGAGTCCAAAAATGGCACCCTTCTAAGACGATGTTGAATTTCGGGGGAAAAAATCACACAAGAACTCAGATCAGCTGAATAGGGAGGCTGTGGAACGAGAGGAATGGCTTTTAAGATAAAAAATTCCGCTATGGAAGTGGCTGTGTGACGAGGGGTATTGTCATGATGCAGCATTCACTTGTCTGCACTTCCCGGCCTGCTAAAGCGCCTAAACAAGTCTGTGTTTTCAATGAGAACGATGTCAGACATAGGAGATACAAATAAAAAAAGGTTGCATGTTTTCCTTATTTTCAGTCCATTATGTCATATCGTATCATATTTTGGGATAACTCCACAAACCGAGAAGATTTTTTAGACTACAGTCGCGTACAATAAGAGTAATGTGTAGTGTAAATCGAAGAACATCACGTCGAAACCTATTCAAACAACTGGGCAAACTAACCACAGCTTCTCGATGTATTTATTCCTTAATGAAGTTTGTTGTAAATAGTACATCTCTTTTTGTAACTAACTGCTTAGTACACAGTATCAATACTAGGAAAAAGAACAGTACACACAATGACTTAAAATCGCTTACCCTTGCCCAGAAAGGAGTCCAGTATTCAGCAATGCATATTTTCAATAAGTTACCAGCAACCATTAAAAGTTTAGTTTCAGACAAGGCACAATTTAAACATAATTTAAAAGAATTTTTGGTGGCCAGCTTCTTCTATTCCATCCATGAATTTCTGACAAGTGCAGTAATTCATTTTAATGAAATTTTATGAAAATTTATTATACTTTAATTATTGACAATACTTGGTTGTAAGAGCCAAGTAACTACCTACTGTATGAGCGATGGATAAATGGAAAGCAGATGTAAGTCTTAAGTCTATAAATACTGGAAGTTTAATTTTAAATCTTGTACATAATTTGACTGTTCTTAACTGAGGATCACTGAAATGAATAATTTACTTTAATTTTTGACAATACTTCATTGTAACAGTCAAGTAACTAGCTTTTGTGTGAAAGAAGGATTTAATGAAAGCAGATGTAAGCATTAAACATGTAAATATTAGAAGTTTAATTTTAATTCATGTACATAATTTACTGTTTATTGACTGAGCATCATTAAAATTAACGAAACTCAAGTTTTTCTAAATACATTTTTGTATATGTGTATATCTGACATGTTCCACACCCAGGACGATCACCTCTTTTATGGGTCTATGGAATGAATAATTGATCTAATCTAATGAAAAGAGCTTTTTTCAGTCGAGGAGGTGTCTCGGTGTGCCACTCCTCACTTTGCCGCCAGAACCAAAATTTTATATGTCGTCGTCCATATCTCATTAACCTGCGTCGTACACTAACTGTAATTCCCGTAAAGGAGAGACATTTAATCGGAAGTCGGAAGCCTGGCATTGGCGAATAAGTAAGATATTGTAGTGCGTGTTTTGGTAAGAAGTATGATACATCGCTCCTTTGCATGTGCACGCATGTCCGAAGAAACAGGCACTGTTGCGACCATAGCCGTTATGAAATACAGGAAACGCATTTACAGCTGCGAATACGGGCAACCTTCAACTGTAGAATGGAATTACATTATTGAAAATTTGTGCAGGAGTGAATCGAACTCGTCATTCTCCCGTACTGCCTTTTTCTTCGGATAAGCATGCCTGCGAGAAGGGACTTGCATCGCACATCTCACAAACACGGGCACTGCAATTTCGTAGAAATAAAACGATTGGAAGAGTTTGATGTGTGATGTTATAGGAGACGGTTGGTGATGAACTGCATTAATCGAGTAGGGAATGGAGATGTCCTATTAGGAGTCAACGAGAAAAGATGCCTAACGAAGAAAGTAATGAATCGAAGATTTGGAATGCAGGGGCACACATAAACTCTTGGAACTTTATTGTAAACTACAGTGAAAGGGATGGCAGAAGGAAATAACCACTGGCCGGGGTGGCCGAGCGGTTCTAGGCGCTACGGTCTGGAACCGCGCGACCGCTACAGTCGCAGGTTCGAATCCTACCTCGGGCATGGATGTGTGTGATGTCCTTAGGATAGTTAGGTTTAAGTAGTTCTAGGTTCTCGAGGACTGGTGACCTCAGACGTTAAGTTCCATAGTGCTCAGAGCCATTTGAACCATTTTTGAAGGAAATAACCGCACAGGAAGGCCTGCATATCAGTATTAAGGCAGATCGTGGATGAGGTGGGGTGGTGTGGTTAAATTGCAATACAGAGGATAGTTGGAAAACGACTGGAATTGAGAACTGCATCAAACTTACCTTAAGGTTAATGAGCAGAACTGCAACATGGTCAGTGCAATATACACTGATCAACGAGAACAGTATGACCACCGACCTATTATCGATACAAACCCGTTCAGGCGATAGCAGTGCCACCTGGCGAGGAATGACACACATACTATGCAAGTAGTATCACTGAGAGTGCTGTCAGTGTGTAGCGTGGGTAAGGCGCGCGATCTGTGTGAGTTTGAAAAGGGCAGATTGTGATGTCCCAGAGGCCCGGTACGAGTATTTCGAAAACTGCACGGCTTGTTGGGTATTCGAGGAGTGCTGTGGTGTGTGTCAATACGTGACGCAACCGAGGCGAACCACGTCCGCACATCGCGGGATGGGGTGGCCACCCCCATTACGTATGCAGGAGGATCTGCAACGAATTGACGCATGTGGCAGGGAATGGCAATTGAATCTCAGTGTAGACAAGTGTAATGTGCTGCGAATACACAGAAAGAAAGGTCCTTTATCATTTAGCTACAAAATGGAGTGACCATATAAAGTTGATCGTCGGTAAAGCAGATGACAGACTGAGATTCATTGGAAGAATCCTAAGGAAATGCAATCCGAAAACAAAGGAAGTAGGTTACAGTCCACTTGTTCGCCCACTGCTTGAATATTGCTCACCAGTGTGGCATCGGTATCAGATAGAGAAGATCCAACGGAGAGAAGCGCTTCGTTACAGGATCATTTAGTATTCTCGAAAGCGTTACGGAGATGATAGATAAACTCCAGTGGAAAACTCTGCAGGAGAGACGTTCAGTAGCTCGGTACGGGCTTTTGTTGACGTTTCGAGAACATACCTTCACCGAGGAGTCAAGCAGTATATTGCTCCCTCCTACGTATACCTCGCGAAGAGACCATGAGGATAAAATCAGAGAGATTAGAGCCCACACAGAGGCATACCGACAATCTTTCTTTCCACGAACAACACGAGACTGGAATAGAAGGGAGAACCGATAGAGGTACTCAAAGTACCCTCCACCACACACGGTCAGGTGGCTTGCGGAGTAGATGTAGATATGTCAGACGTCGTAGGCTGGGCAGACTGGGATAGGCGGCGCAACTGACATCAGACTTTAATGCTGTGCAGAGTACAACTGTGTCTGAACACACAGTGCACTGAACACTCCTGACGATGGGCCTCGGCAGCCGACGACCCATACATGTGCCAATGTTAACATCACGACATCGACAACTATGGCTGAAATGGGCACATGACCTTCGACACTGGACGTTAGTGCAGCGGCAAGGCGTTGCATGGTCTGATGAGTCCCAATACTTTTTCATCATGCCAATGGAAGGGCGCGAATCAGTCGTCTTCCAGGGGAACAGCTCTTTGACATCTGTACTGTGAAAAGGAGAGAAGCTGGCGGCGGCTCCATTATGCTCTGGGGCACATTCAAGTGGGCATCCATGGCTCCAGTGAAGCTCGTGTAAGGCACCATGACGGCCAAGGCGTATCGTACACTGGTTGCAGACCACGTATACCCATTCATGACGATCACGTGTTCCGACATCAGTGGCATTTTTCAGCAAGACAATGCACCATGTCACAAGGCCAGGAGTGTGATGGAGTGGTTCGAGGAACACAGTGCCGAGTTCCAGCTGATGTGCTGGTCCACCAGCTCACCAAATCTGAACCCAATTTAACACATCTGGGATGTGATTGAATGTGACATCAGAGATAATCGCCCCCTCCCCGGAATTAACAGGAAGTACGTGCCTTGTGCGTGCACATGTGGTGCAAACTTCCTCTAAAGACCTTATAAGGCCTCATTGTTTCTATGGTAAGACGCGTCGCAGCTGTTATCCGTGCCAAAGGTGAACATGCGGCTGTTAGGTAGGTGGTCTTATAATGTTCTGGCTGATCAGTATATATTGCTTGCCGCCTCTTGCCCTAACGGCTGGTTCCGTGCTCTTGGTCTCATATTTTCTCCTGCTATTTATATCTGTAGCTTTGATAAAGGGATTCTTTTCGCTCTTTGCGCAGATTGAAACTTTATGATGAGCTGGCCGCCCTCATTGGTCGCTTCTGCTGCACTCTGTCGGCACAACTCTCTTCCCTGTGTTTACCTGCACGAAACTGTGGCTCTCAGCAGGAACACCTTATGATCCACGAAGTTCCATGAAGTGACTCTTCCCTTTCGTCAGCCCGATAAAAGCCCCTAGACTGCCATAATTACGAGACTGCTTCACTGTACCAACAGGAAAAGACATAGAATTAATCAGAATTGCAGTCATTGCCATTTTTTATTGCTGTTTGTAGTTTTTGTGCAGCATTGGTAATTTGATTTGGCGTATTGGATTATTAAACAGGTTACATGACAGTTTTCGGAAAAAGCTGCCACATAACATATACTCCACCAATAGTAAACAGAATTCCGGTTTGAATAATATTTTTGTGTTATGGCCAACTCAAAATATATTCTGTATCTACTTTTATGGCGGCGTTAGCGCGTCAGCGTCATGGCAGAGAATACGCCGCATTTGGAAGAAATCGAGAAGGGCCTTGGCGATATAGAATTTTGAGTCGGTCCCAAGAGTGATCAGGTTGTTGGTTATGAAGCACTGCTCATGAGAGGAAAGTATTCCCGCTAGACTTTTAACGCATTATTTGTAAACTATCAGGGATAAAATGCACCCACTGCAGACACGTAAAAAGCAATTGAATTTACAGTAGCGCATAAGATGATCTAAGATACAGCTCAACTCGGAAATATTGCGTTGAATAAAAGTTAATCTCAGATTATTTCCCTGTGACCTAAAGTCGACTCTGGTTTCGCGTATCAACTCGAGCTCAACTGCAATGACCACTTCATCATCAAGTGACACTTCAAAAGAACGGATTCCGTTTTCCGCAAACATAAGTTGAAAAGAAGTGAATAATAAACACTTCCAAACCACAGTCGCCCACGTTTGTGTTCGAAAAGAAATCAACTGCGTCACCTAACAGCTGCCGAATGATGTACAGAGTTATGACAACACTGAATGAACCACATGTTGTTTGCCTATTGTTCTATACCACTGTGGCGGGCAGCGTTCTGTGTTCATTGTTGGTAATTATATCGTTTCTCTTCGTTTATATGACGGATATCTGACTGTTAAGCTGTTTTAGGCTGTGTAAATTTTTATTGAAGGTCTGACAAGTTTGTTTCAGTGATTTTCATCGATATTTACAACACGAAGCCATCAATAATAAACACTGTGTCCCTACGATGTGCGATTAGTATCTGCAGCCGAATCGCAGTAAACGTGTCGATAGCTGATTTAGCAGTGTTGCTAATCATACCTCATCGGGTTCATGAATGACCGCTGTTTGCGCAGATGGAGGCACAGCCAGGTACTGCATTGGTGTCGGTTCCAAGTGACGGTTGTGGTAAGCGCAGACATGTGCATTGCGCTTAAAGAAAGAGTGACTCCTGCAAATTGTGTCTCTTGCTTGCTTATGCAGAATTTGCCATTTACCACCATCATCATCGATGACAACTCGCAACAAAAGGAAAAAAAAACTTTCTTGAATAGCTCTCTACGATCACATTCAATGCTCGCTTTGGCTACGACATTCACAGTAGAGAGCTCGTTGGATGTCGGAGAAAGCGTGACGCAGATGCGCAGAACATGCCTAAGCTCGACCGACATCGTTCGTGAATTCATTTTGATCAACACTGAATCTCATTCAGCTGATACAAGTTTGGTGTTACATAATGTAGGAAATTCGTGAACTGGGTTCATTTTCTAAACTAAGATCATATTTGATCTACAATCAGTGATATTTATGCAATCGAGCCTAAGTATACGTTTGTCCTCTAAAATAGAGGAACTATGGTTCTTAATACCCTTTTCCGTAATTAATGAGTTTGGAATTTACTGACATTTTACTGTTTGCAAGAATCAAACTAGAGGTACCTGACTTATGTAACAGCCGGCCTCGGTGGTCTCGCGGTTCTAGGCGTGCAGTCTGGAACCGTGCGACTGCTACGGTCGCAGGTTCGAATCCTGCCTCGGGCATGGATGTGTGTGATGTCCTTAGGTTAGTTAGGTTTAAGTAGTTCTAAGTTCTAGGGGACTAATGACCACAGCAGTTGAGTCCCATAGTGCTCATAGCCATTTGAACCATTTGACGTATGTAACACTCTCCTATTTTTAGAAATTGGCCGGTAGAGGTCGGATGGGGGTGGGAGCAGGGTGCGAGAAGAGGGTTTTAGGAGTGATTACATCGATTACACATTTCATAGTAACTGTTACTAACCATGTGGACTATAAGACGTGTCCGCAGCTTGTGGTCTAGTAGTTAACATCGATGTTTATAGATAGCACGATCCTGCATTTGATTCCCGGTCGCGTCGGAGATTTTCTTCACTCGGATCCGAATGTTTGAGTTAACCCACTGATTTCGTCTCATCTTCATCACAAAGACGTGCTCGTCGCCGAAGTAGCCTCAAATATAAAAATTTGCACCATGCGAGTGAACAATTTGAGATCGATTCTGCCCGATAATAATGCCATACCATCATTTCATATTCTTACAAAATGTGCCTCTATCAATGGTTTAAGTACAGTCATAACAATTAATCTAAATTCAAATAAACCGTTTATTATGCGTTGCAAACAAAGTACACCCGATGGTTTCAAAATCTCACTCTCACTATTTGTACAAATATTTGCTCTGTAAACTTAAACCCCCATTGCATCTGTAACCACATCATGTAACATCCTATCACGACTCTAAGCAATAGCATGACTATCTCCGGAAACTCGGAAATCTTGCTCAGCTCAGAACCTTCTAGCAACTTGTGACTTGTTAGCGTCCTACAAAACTTATTTTCAACAGTCACTGTTACCCCTGCAGGCAATGCCTGCTCTTTCTGTAAACCTTGTAGTAAACCAGAGGCGCTGGTTCGTAGGACTAGGATTCGGTCTGTCTTGCATGATCGATAGCGGTACGCTTACAAACAGATGCAAAGTTAGAGACTCGTTGGAAATGATTTTATTCGAAATACAAAAGTTAGTTGTAGAAGGTTGGGTTGGTATCAATAGCAATCTTGAAAGAACCACCCTTACATCAGTGTGAATTAACTATGGAAAATCAAGGAAACTCTGAAACACCGTGGCTGGACACTTATTTCAAAGCCGCTACTCTCCTATTGTCTTCAGAACTACGACACATCGTTCTCGAATTTGAGACGTTGTCTTCAATTCTTTGTTACTTCAAAGTAACGAGAAACAGTAATCTCTGTTTTCGGAATATTGCATTAATGTCAGCCACGAAATTCCCTTTGTAACTAAAACATCCTCTACTTCGTAGTAGAAACACAAGTTGTTTTGTACAGGTACAGAGTGTAGAGTATGAAATTGCTGGCTGTTGTCCCATATCTCTCTCCGCTTTTCCTTCTTTGTGCCGACAAAGGATTGTTTACCTGAGGCATGTCCGGGCTTACGGCTGCGGCGGGAACCGTGTGAAGGTGTCGGCTATCCTCGTTATATGCCGCGCTTAAAACGACAAAAACGACAGTTATCCTACGATCGAGGGAGATTAACTTGAAGGCTTCGAGCGTAAAATAACATGGTGTGAAAAGTGAAGCAGAGCTATAAAGCCCCGAGTAATTTATTGTATATAACGAAAGCGGCACGTTAGATATTCGGTAGGACGTTGCCGTGATTTTTATGAAGTGATGAACCTGGGGCGGATACCACCTCAAACACTCCAAAGGCCGAGTTTCAATATCAGAATGAGAAAATATTTCACTGGGCCTGTGCGAGTATTAACATGAGTCAATTATCGTTGTGAACATTGATATAGAAGACAGGCTATTCACCGTCAGTCACAGAAAGACGAAAGTAAAAATTTAACTTTTCTATGTCTCTTAGAAACCATTCATCGATCTGTTCAGTCGTAACTTACGATACCCATAATTTCTTTTATTTGTAACAGTCTCTGCACGCTGTGGGCATCACAGAGACATTTAACTCTTCAGGTAAAGTACAGTGCACATTAGAGCTCTACAGAAACGTAACAAATCTAACATTCTGTGTTACTCCAGCAACGATCGTCAGTTGATCTGCGTGAAGCGTAGGGGTCAGCTCCCATCAACGTAAATTGCGTGCGATCTAGCATAACATAGACGTTTAACTGCCTGTCCGTATTTATTGTCATTAACGCGATTAAGTCAGAGACAGCAAAGGACTTGGAAGAGCAGTTGAATGGAATGGATAGTGTCTTGAAAAGAGGATATAAGATGAACATCAACAAAAGCAAAACGAGGATAATGGAATGTAGTCGAATTAAGTCGGGTGCTGCTGAGGGAATTAGATTAGGAAATGAGACACTTAAAGCAGTAAAGGAGTTTTGCTATTTGGGGAGCAAAATAACTGATGATGGTCGAAGTAGAGAGGATATAAAATGTAGACTGGCAATGGCAAGGAAAGCGTTTCTGAAGAAGAGAAATTTGTTAACATTGATTATAGATTTAAGTGTCAGGAAGTCATTTCTGAAAGTATTTGTATGGAGTGTAGCCATGTATGGAAGTGAAACATGGACGATAAATAGTTTGGACAAGAAGAGAATAGAAGCTTTCGAAATGTGGTGCTACAGAAGAATGCTGAAGATTAGATGGGTAGATCACATAACTAATGAGGAAGTGTTGAATACGATTGGGGAGAAGAGAAGTTTTGGCAGAACTTGACCAGAAGAAGTGATCGGTTGGTAGGACATGTTCTGAGGCATCAAGGCATCACCAATTTAGTATTGGAGGGCAGTGTGGAGGGTAAAAATCGTAGAGGGAGACCAAGAGATGAATACACTAAGCAGATTCAGAAGGATGTAGGTTGCAGGAGGTACTGGGAGATGAAGAAGCTTGCACAGGATAGGGTAGCATGGAGAGCTGCATCAATCCAGTCTCGGGACTGAAGACCACAACAAAAACAACAACAACAATGCGATTAAAACGACACTATGAAGGGGCTGTATGAGAACGGTGTAGGTATTTATAACTTTTCTGTAGCAGAGTTTGTATAGTTTCTCTATAAATATTTTAACAACAGAAAATGAAATACTGGATGAATATTAAATGAAATGAACCGTAAAACTGGAAGTAGGTTAAACTATTTTCTTGATGAAACCGACAAGATGATGCCTCCACAATATTTCTTGCTTACGCCTCGGAGACCTTTAGTCAGTAAGACAGAAAACACAACTGAGAGTGTCATCCAAGGACGAAATGGCCGCGTATGGAATATGAAATATTCTGTTAGGAGAGGTCATGTTTCTCACTACGTTATGGTTCATAGTCCGTGCCCATACCACAGATGACGACTAAATTGAAAATTTTATTGATGAGAGGGAAGAAATAAAAGATTTCAGGTTCGCCGATTACATTGTAAATCTGCTACTGACAGCAAGGGACATGAAAGAGCAGATAAACAGTATGGATGACATTAAAAGAGGTTAAAAGATTAAAATCAAGTAAATAAAGAAATATAAGAGAAGATTTACACAATGATCGAGACGTTTGGTTATAAGGTTGCGAGAAATACCCGAAAGAGCTCTAAACAACTCCCAAATATATTTATATGTAAAAGATGAATATTAACAAAAGTAAAAGAAGGATACGGAAAACAATCGAATTAAACTAGACGCTGCGGAGGGGATTATATTACGAAACGGGAAACTAATGGTAGCAGATGATATTTGATGTATGGGCTGTAAAGTAATTAATGATGGTCGAAGCAGAGAGGATGTAAAATGCAGACTGGCCATAGTAAGAAAAAAGTTTCTGAGAAAGTGAAATTTGCTAAAATTTAATTTAAATTTAAATGTTTGAAGGTATTTATATGATATGTAGCATTTTAAAGTTGTCTGTCATATTTGCAACTTCCACTACTGAATTATTTCTCTTGTTGGTAGATGCATTGCAAAGCTAAATTCTGTACCGAGCTACCGATTTCTGCTAGCATATTGTCTTTGCCGTTCAGTAAGGTGTTCGGAAGAAACTTTCTTTAGTTTTCCCGATCTGCAGGCAAAGCAGATTTGAGGGCGCCCGAGTTGTGGAAGGTAAGTTTGAAGGAGTTAAAGCAACTCTATAATCTGGACGGTCTGCTTGAGTTGGGATCTGGTGGTGAATGGGGTGCTGCTGCATGGTAAGTTATAATTTGGTTGTGTAGGCGTTGAGCACATTTGCAGTAGGAGTTTGCTGGTCATTCGTAGGTATAATACAGTTAGCGCATGACTATTTTTCTGATTCATATTGCAAGGCTTGATGTGTAGATTTTCATGGAATCTTTCATAACATTAGAGTGTGCTTCCAGTGATGCGATGTTAATTTTGTCACCTTGTGAAGTGGTTGATCTTTCATGTACGGCGCCGAATCGGTTTTCTATTAATCCATCCGATTAAAAGGGCATTAGTAGGATAGCTATGCGCATTCTGGCCCACTTTCTTTACATTTATGGTGTCACTTACGCGTGTTAGTGCCTTACAAATGACATCTCAAACCTTGCCCCTAATCTATAACGTTATCATCATGATGTCAGAAGACACGCCTCCTTTCTATCATATAATAAGTATGGCATCACAAATCACGACCCCCTTTACGTGACAGCACATTGGCAAGAAATTAAAAACAGCGGACATTAAAACGATTCACCCAACCAGTATATAGCAGGCATGTTCTAAAATATCCGAATGACTCGAATTACTTTTTTAAGCTTCACCTAAATTGCTTACATTGGCGTCATCTTCAATAGTATCCGAACAATCCCAATTTTGTGAATGTTCAGCAGTACCGAAATTACCTACATTCAAAGAGAAACGTGTAAGCATGCGTACGCCCACACACACACACACACACACACACACACACACACACACAAACACAAACACGCGCACGCCTGCGCGCGTGCACTGTGTAATGTTCGACCTATGTATTATTTATCAACAACGTTTATGCCAAATACAGTATGACATTGACAATAAATTTTATCCCTGTTTTATACGTCACAAAAGAAAATATTTATGTCTAGTGCTGCACAGTGTCATCTTCATGGCTTGGATTTTAATAAACTAAAGAACAGTGAAATATCCAAGTTTTTATGATTTGAAATTTACATAAATATGACATTAAAAATAAAATATAACTTTGTATAACTTTATTTAAAACATTCTTCCTGACTCTTTATGTACCATGTAATACAAAATTCACTTCTAAACAAATTGTGAATATAGTACTTACTTTTTGCCATGTTTGAAACTAACTAGCTCTTATTTTTGAAATGTGTGCATGTGATGGAAAAAAAATTCCGTGAAAACAATAACTCCTATCCAAAGAATAAAACAATGTTTTTAGTACTGCACACCTCCTGTTTCAAGTATTTCGGGTTAATTAACACGTCCTGCCAATCTTCGGTTTCTGTACAGTTGTATTTTTAAAGTTTTTGCATTTTCATTGATCTCCAGTTGTCGCTGAGTATAGTTTTATACCTGAAAAAGCTCCTGTCCACATCACCGGACGTCATAAGAATGTATCCGAAGGGAGCGAGGTCTCTGCAGATCGTCTTTGGTTCATTGTCTTTAAATGTTGGGGTATTCCCAGGAAGACTGTTACTTATTAGCACCTTGTATAACGTCAAAGATACCTCTAGAAAACACTTTGCAAATTGTTGTTCACTTTGTCCGCCACATGACCATAAGCTCGACCCAACTTACTCTGCACATGTCGCATAACCCACAGGGCGTCACACAGTTGAGTACCAGCAGCTTCCAGTCGTGTGATTGCTTTTGACACCACTGAAAAGTTGACGTTAGTGTATGCCAATTTTCTAAACAAGGTATCGGTAAAGACCTCGTTCACCGTTTTGGTAGCACTTGATTCTTCTTATGAGACTCACAGAAGATTGTCTTCATTTTGGCGCAGTTCGTGCAGTATTACTCAGCAACAGTAATTCAAGAACCCTGTCGTGTAAGAACAGGTTGAGGCGGTGGGGCCAGGGGCTGGAGCTATGAATGTGCTTGTTCCTTTGCTTCTGCAACGACAGCAGGGCTTTCACTTTGATTCTATTGCCACAGAAATTAATATGTCCACATCAGAGTAATCTGCTAGCAGCTCTTCTCCAGGTCTCTGCAGCTCTTGGGGTAGAGAAATCTGAAGTCCGTTACGTACTTTACCCATGAAGCACCGTCTGTTACTAGCACCATAACCTTGTCTCGGTTCAGACCATCCGGCCACAGTAGCTTCACAGAATTGGTAAACAAAACGGCATTTATCGAGTTATTTACTGTCTCGAAACCTTCACACATTTGGACGAACACTTATCCAGCCCTGTCAGCTTTTAGAACACCAACAACATCTGCCACACAACGCTCACGCACATCGGTTGTTTCATCTATGGACACCCAGACCTTTTGGTCAGTAACACTGATTCGCATGCTGCCGGGCATCTCTTCGTAGCACACGGATAAATAATTATTTCTCGATGTAGTTTCATCTGGAACTTGATGTGTTCTGTACTTCGCCAAGAACTGACTGAAACCTAGATTCTTCGGCTTCTGCACTGGGTGGTTCCAAGACCCCATCATCTTGCACAAGTCCTTTGAAGAATGTTTGCACGGTTGAAGATGGAACTGTCTCCTCGGAGAACAGCATTTGTCTGCTATCATTTTCCCCACTTCTCCTCACACAGTGGCTGTGTTTGGCGGTATTACATTGTTTTTGCACACTGATGTACTGCTCGGCACTAACTTTAATTTCAAATAGTTTACAATCACGTATAATATTTCCTCAGCCATGCAGAAAATCTCTCCATAATCAAGAACGAAACCTTTCCACTTCATGCTCCTGGAGCACTTTACTTTCGGCGAGTTGAACCAGATTGAGTTTGCATTCGAACTAAATAGTACGACCACATGTTCGACGTTTACAACGTCTGAAGCCGCTGTTATTGACCTCAGGAGCGTTTTCTCGACCTCACGCAACGATATCTGACGTCGGCGAACCTATTACTATGTTACTCTGATTGCCTAATATAGTCCTGATAAATAAAGCTTTGCAGTAATTATTTCCTTTATTTGTCACAAAATTATAGAAAACATTGTCACATGAGCAAGATTTTCGTGTTTCTGTTCTTATGTCCTTAAAGATACGACAAATATACGCAGTTCTGGCAAACGTTGACCTAAATATGATCTAACATGGCAAAAGTAGACCGAAATCTTACCTAGTATGGCAAAAGGTGGCAGAAATATGACCTATTACTAAAATAGATGTAAATATGAGTTTAAGTGAACAATAAAAATACATTTTTCTACACTGCTATACCTAGATTAGCCCATAAATTGCTCTAAATAGCAGCCTAAAGTGCAGAAAGAGTGTGACTTGTCATTAAAAACCGGACTTCACTTATCACTACATCTCACCTCTCTCTCTCCCTTACTTACATTTATGAAGTTAGAACTAAATACTTACACTTCCAAGTACAAGATCTGGAAATTATTATCTTTTATCCTTCATATTTTTTATTAGTTTCAGTGAAATAAAATAGATAGATAGCAACAACAGCCGAGTTTAATTTCTGAAAAAAGCAAAATTCATAATGGACGTCCCTGCTAAAGACTGCATGGTAAATTCAACATGTTATCAGGCTGAAAGAATACAAGAACTGTACATTTCAAAACGCTAACGTCTATTTGCTCGATAAAATATACCCATGGCTGGCATTTAAAATTTCAGCGTAAGGAAGGATAGAAAGTTACAAAATGTTACTTAATGTGCATACGCAGCGTAGTAGGAAGAATGCATGACTGAATTTGTAAGTGACTTGTGGAACACACAGTGCGGAAACTGTATAACAGTTTCTCAGCTACCAATTACCAGATGTTACCAAAGGGTCAGGTATCTGCTCAACATGGTGTCCAGGGTAACAGTCTAAAACCCTCATAGCTCGAGATATTGTCTGGCATGGATTGCACAGATTTGGTCAATGTTCTAGCCTATCCTCCTCTTTCTACGGCGGGTCCCACAAAATGTTGTAAACAGTCACCTTTAGATAGACTGCACTTTCCTAGCGCTCTGCTAATGAATTTAACTCATCCACCTTATTTAATTACTACTGAGCCTATCCCTAAAAATTGGTAAACTCCCATATTTTATGAACTGACGTCTTCCACCTGTGAGTCGTTGATATTGTAGTCATAAGACAGAATGTTTAATCGTTTTGTGAAGTGCGCAATTTTACATTTGTAAATCAAAATCTTACTGAAAACTATGTCAGCTTTTCTCAGATAGAACTAATAGATTAAGCTCTAGTTAGATTGCTAGTAAAGGCATTGTTGTTGTTGTGGTCTTCAGTCCTGAGACTGGTATGATGCAACTCTCCATGCTACTCTATCCTGTGCAAGGTTCTTCATCTCCCAGTACCTCCTGCAACCTACATCCTTCTGAATCTGCTTAGTGTATTCATCTCTTGGTCTCCCTCTACGATTTTTACCCCCACGTTGCCCTCCAATACTAAATTGGTGATCCCTTGATGCCTCAATTGTTCTACCAACCGATCCCTTCTTCTGGTCAAGTTGTGCCACAAACTTCTCTTCTCCCCAATCCTATTCAATACTTCCTCATTAATTATGTGATCTACCCATCTAATCTTCAGCATTCTACTGTAGCACCACATTTCGAAAGCTTCTATTCTCTTCTTGTCCAAACTGTTTATAATTCATGTTTCACTTCCATACATGGCTACACTCCATACAAATACTTTCAGAAATGACTTCCTGACACTTAACTCTATACTCGATGTTAACAAATTTCTCTTCTTCAGAAACGCTTTCCTAGCCATTGCCAGTCTACATTTTATATCCTCCCTACTTCGACCATCATCAGTTATTTTTCTCCTCGTTTTGCTTTTGTTGATGTTCATCTTATATCCTCCTTTCAAGACACTGTCCATTCCATTCTACTGCTCTTCCAAGTCCTTTGCTGTATCTGACAGAATTACAATGTCATCAGCGAACCTCAAAGTTTTTATTTCTTCTCCATGGATTTTAATACCTACTCCGAATTTTTCTTTTTTTTTCCTTTACTGCTTGCTCAATATACAGATTGAATAACATTGGGGAGAGGCTACAACCCTGTCTTACTCCCTTCCCAACCACTTCTTCCCAACTCTTCTTGTCCAAACTATTTATCGTCCATGTTTCACTTCCATACATGGCTACACTCCATACAAATACTTTCAGAAAAGACTTCCTGACACTTAAATCTATACTCGATGTTAACAAATTTCTCTTCTTCAGAAACGCTTTCCTAGCCATTGCCAGTCTACATTTTATATCCTCTCTACTTCGACCATCATCAGTTATTTTGCTCCCCAAATAGCAAAACTCCTTTACTACTTTAAGTGTCTCATTTCCTAATCTAATTCCCTCAACATCACCCAACTTAATTCGACTACATTCCATTATCCTCGATTTGCTTTTGTTGATGTTCATCTTATATCCTCCTTTCGAGACACTGTCCATTCCATTCCACTGCTCTTCCAAGTCCTTTGCTGTCTCTGACAGAATTACAATGTCATTGGCGAACCTCAAAGTTTTTATTTCTTCTCTATGGATTTTAATACCTACTCCGATTTTTCTTTTTTTTCCTTTACTGCTTGCTCAATATACAGATTGAATAACATTGGGGAGAGGCTACAACCCAGTCTCACTCCCTTCCCAACCACTGCTTCCCTTTCACGTCCCTCGACTATTATAACTGCCATCTGGTTTCTATACAAATTGTAAATAGCCTTTCGCTCCCTGTATTTTACCCCTGCCACCTATAGAATTTGAAAGAGAGTATTCCAGTCAACATTGTCAAAAGCTTTCTCTAAGTCTACAAATGCTAGAAACGTAGGTTTGCCTTTCCTTAATCTTTCTTCTAAGATAAGTCGTAAGGTCAGTATTGCCTCACGTGTTCCAGTATTTCTACGAAATCCAAACTGGTCTTCCCAGAGGTCGGATTCTACTAGTTTTTCCATTCGGCTGTAAAGAATTCGTGTTAGTATTTTGCAGCTGTGGCTTATTAAACTGATTGTCTGGTAATTTTCACATCTGTCAACACCTGCTTTCTTTGGGATTGGAATTATTATATTCTTCTTGAAGTCTGAGGGTATTTCGCCTGTTTTATACATCTTGCTCACCAGATGGTAGAGTTTTGTCAGGACTGGCTCTCCCAAGGCCGTCAGTAGTTCCAATGGAATGTTGTCTACTCCAGGGGCCTTGTTGCGACTCAGGCCTTTCAGTGCTCTGTCAAACTCTTCACGCAATATCGTATCTCCCATTTCATCTTCATCTACATCCTCTTCCATTTCCATAATATTGTCCTCAAGTACATCGCCCTTGTATAGACCCTCTATATACTCCTTCCACCTTTCTGCTTTCCCTTCTTTGGTTAGAACTAGGTTTCCATCTGAGCTCTTGATATTCATACAAGTGGTTCTTTTATCTCCAAAGGTCTCCTTAATCTTCCTGTAGGAAGTATCTATCTTACCCCTAGTGAGATACGCCTCTACATCTTTACATTTATACTCTAGCCATCCCTGATTAGCCATTTTGCACTTCCTGGCGATCTCATTTTTGAGACGTTTGTATTCCTTTTTGCCTGCTTCGTTTATTGTATTTTTATATTTTCTCCTTTCGTCAATTAAATTCAATATTTCTTCTGTCACCCAAGGATTTCTACTAGCCCTCGTCTTTTTACCTACTTGATCCTCTGCTGCCTTCACTACTTCATCCCTCAAAGCTACCCATTCTTCTTCTACTGTCTTTCTTTCCCCCATTCCTGTTAATTGTTCCCTTATGCTCTCCCTGAGTAAAGGCAGCGAGCAATGGGTAAAACGCTAGGGGTTCTGTATGATCATTCAGTAGCAAGCATTCCCCTGTGCATAATTTCTCATACGGAGAGGCAAAAAGGATGCTCCTACTATTGGAGGCATCACTTGAGGAATGTAATCTCATACTAATTCAACACATAAATAACAATATCAGTACGTGTGGAGAGTGCGAGAATGGTGAGTCAATTAAGAATTAGTTCCAGTAATTGAATATTTGTTACTTGTAATACTCTCCACATCGAAAGCAATCATTATGTTATGAACAAACGTAAGCACGAGCGTCCCTTATGCAGTGAAGTCTAATTTCTGATCTGATCAGCAAGAATAATGGGATTTTATGCTGTGCTAGTTGACAAACCGGATTAAGATAGGATCATCTCATATAGTTAGTCCCCAAAGGTAGGAGAATTTCTAACTTCATCAAATCTGACCAAATACAATTATTTGGAAAAATCTGAGCTGGAGAGTGATTATAATGCACTGAATGGAGAAGGATACCGTTTGGCTAGCTACCGGAGTGAAGCCAAAAAAAGCGTGAAAGCACCAAATTTGCAGCATACAATGTTAGGGCGCATCCATGCAGCAGAAATAGGTGGGTTAATATTGCTACATTCTGAATCAAAGAGGCTTCTCTGCTCTATCCAACTACATTTGAAAAACACTCACACAGCCATATTGTACAAACACACATTCCGGATGTGGAAAGGTACAAGGAAAGTGGTTGCTGAACTCAAATAAAATAAAGCAGAATCTCTCCATTTTATCCATATGCCAGGACATGAGAAGAAAGAAGAATTTATGTCAACTCATTGAGCATTTCATATGAGATGCCCATGGAATTCATATAGTGAATCCTGTATCTTGTAATATTTTATCCTTATGATGCTTTATTCCTCTGTATCTCATGTTAACTCTTCTACCTTCAAAAAATTTAAAATCGAATCCATTAATTAATTTCAAATATCTGTCTGGCAAAATAATTTTAAATCGTTGTTGAGTCCCATACAAATTTTTCCCCATGTCCCCTGTTCACATGATAACAGCCAATAAAATTGTATACACTGTTTACTTTTAGTTCACTTAGTCAGTCAAATAATTTAGTACTGCCTGCATTGTTGAGTTTCATCAGTAGAATCTCCAATATGTGGAAAAAGTTAATAAGATAAAAAGGAACATTTTTCCTCTATCTTATCATCATCATTATTTTTAAAAAATACAATTAAATTATTTTCTGTTTAAATTAGCAGGAAAAATGGAACAGTTCATAGTCACACAACTTCACCTCTTTTGTAAGCAGAGTGACTTAACTAGGTATAACACATTTAAAAAAATATTCAGTTGCATTTTCAGAGAAAAAACCTGAGAAAACGGTTTGAATGCAATTACCTCAAGTTGCACTGGAAAGAGGATGAAATCTTCAAAAGTGAGGACCCTCAACAAGTGACAGAAGTACTCCTATTTATTACCATTTAAGGGACAAAGAGATAGAAAAACGATTAAGCAATATCCCGTCAGCAAAGCATTTGCCATCAGGCTAAAGAATAAATTTCGAGAACAATGTAAACTTCCTTGGCCTAAACTTCTTCTTGAACGAATGGAGGACCCAAATTTTGAAAATTTTGAAAGATTATCTTATAATTGATTATAGATTGAAGGACAATTTTGCCTTTTTGTGTGACAACAAAATGATGCAAACAAGAAAAAAACTATGGAGTTTAGGTTTTCAAAACAGAACTATAGGGTTGCATCTTATTTCCAAAAAACGTCCATTTATTAGCTCTAAAATTTCATTAAGGTTATGGCTGACTGACTTCACTTTTAGAACAAATGAACAGAAGTATCTCCATCTGTTTTCACCAAAGTTTTGCATTCTCTCAGTGTTTTAGTGTAATTCATTTTGACCCACGCAGTTAACCAATCGTTATTTTATGTTTCCACCAAATGAATAAAATACAGATGTTGCATCATTTACCTTATAGTAACATACTCAATGTGTTCCAACTTTGTCAGAAAAATCTAAATTTACTACTCAATATTCAACCATTTTTGGTGGACTGTGTAGATCATTAATCATTTGAACCCTGTGAAAATGTTTGTTTTTCAGTAGTTTTGCATGTTTTTCTGTTTCAGAAGTACTTAATGTATTGCAGCACATATCAATTATTGCCCGAAACGACTCTTGGAACTATGTCCCTATTTTTTGCAATTTTTTTTTTGAAACCTGAACTTTTTTAAAATTCCACATTAAGTCTCTGCTGTTCTTCTCTGTATTTTTTGTTTTTAATTTATAACTACATTTTTAACAGCAGATGCGCCACTGGTCAACGAACTGGCAGCAGCCACATATGGTACTGCAACAACTAATAATGGTAGAAAACCAAATTCATGTTGTGTTAGACATGAACCTTCTTTCTTCTTCATCAGGTATTCATTGATCTTTTTCACAACAGGTATACCTAGTGTTATCAGCAAGTTTTCTCCAAATTTCTTGGATCTTTCACTCTTTTGTGCATCAGTTGAAAAATTGTCAATACTGTATAGTTGATCATTGTTGAGTTTAATTTTAATTGCTCTTGCTTTATCCTTGCCACTAGGCAGGAAACTGTAGTCAGTAGTGAAGTTGTTCATTTATGTAAAACAAAAAGGAATAAAATATTTTGTACCTGTAGAAATGGGTGTCGACCAGCAGTTTCATAGATCCCTACTATTTTCACCAAGGCCCATGCTTAGTTTCCCGTTTCGATACGTTATTATTCTAACAGCTGTTGCAGCTAATTTTTCACCAAGTAAGGCATCAGAACTGTGAGTTTGTCCTTTTGCAATTTGTCCAATTTATTTGTTAGCCTCATGTCTTTTCTATAAATCTTTATGATCTCTGTAAGCAATGTCATTCTTTTGCATGCCATGATTTTGTTCTTTGATCTCCCCCAGCCATCCTCCATCCAATTTGGTTCCACAATTTCAAAACCCTAGCAGATGCATTTCAAACATCAGTTTGTCGATGAACGTGTCTACTAGACCTTTCATAAGCTTCTCACTTTTCCAAAATCTGTGATGAAGCTTGCTGAAAAATGTAATCAAATATTGGTTTGTTGTAAGATTATTGACAATGAACTCAATTAAATTATTCAGCAATGCATGTGTTATTACAACATTTTTGTCATAGTTTTTGTTGGTGGCTATTTCTTTTCCATGAAAAACCATTGATGTGTGGAGTAGTTGATGTACAACTGATTTGTATATACACCTTTTTGTTAAACATTCACCCGTGTATTTTGGGGTCAGTCCTTCTCTTACATTCTCATCACACTTGACAGTGAAACATCAGCACTTGGCTCAGTCACCAGTCTTGGGAAATAGACATAAAGAATTTCTCTCTTCAAATCATTAAGCTAGATGCATCTATTTTATTAGTGTATTTCTGAGTAATATCTCTGTATAATTTAATAGATCAGCAGCATCAAACTTTGTGTTCTTCACTATGGTTAATATACTTTTACATCCTTTCACTTGTATTTATATTTTTAACATTGCCCTGATTAATTCTTGGAATGAAGTTCCCATTCTGTCCACTATTTTTGTTCGCTGCATTCTGTTTATCTAGTTTGTTTCTGTCTTTCAACATTCTTTCTATTTTTAACTTCATCTTCACACTTCTTCATCGTATCTTGTATATCTGATTCTCTTAATATATAACAGACTGTGGACGTTCATAACGTATATCTTCGTAATGTCTACAATCATAATGTTTAATTGGCGATATGTCATTCAAAATGGTGATGCTGATGGTATGGAACCATTTGTTTTCCAACATGTCTATTTTCTTCCGTGGCCTTCAACGCATCGTCACCTAAATTTCAATTCCCTGTTTAATTTGTTCGTTTGCATCAATAACAGACCGATTTTATTTTTTTATAGTGTCCATATTCTGTTCTTGACTGTTTCTTCCATGTTCGAAAAACTTTCTTTGATTCTTCTTTTTCTTTCTGTTTCGTTTGGATTTCTTAACAACATCGGAACTGCACTTTGCCAGCATTTAGTAACGATAAAAACATGAATAATTTTGTAACTGGTTTTGCATTCATGTTTAAGGTGCTTAATATGTACATTTAATGTATATGTTCAACATGTTTAAGGTGTATGTTTAACATGTTAAAAGTATGTGTTAACGTGTTTATTTTGATGTAGTAAAGCTCACACATGTATGAAAAATTTTCATTAAGTTAGAAAACTTTCATTTCTGTACTTTTCATCATTATGTTTCACTATTTTCAGAAATCCAAACTTACCTTCATTCCAACATTTACTACACATGTCTTTAAAATAATCAAAATATAAGTCACCACTAACAAATTCACAGTACAATACCACGGCTCGATCTCGTCCGCATTGTTACTTTGTGCCAGGTAGGACTCTCATTAAGGGAAGTGTCCAGGCGTCTCGGAGTGAACCAAGGCGATGTTGTTCGGACACGGAGGAGATACAGAGGGACAGGAACTGTCGATGACACGCCTCGCTCAGACCGCCCAAGGGCTACTACTGCAGTGGATGACCGCTACTTATGGTTATGGCTTGCAGGAACCCTGGCAGCAACGCCACCATGTTGAATAATGCTTTTCGTGCAGCCACAGGACTTCGTGTTACGACTCAAACTGTGCGCAATAGGCTCCATGATGCGCAGCTTCACTCCCGACGTACATGACGAGGTCCATCTTTGCGACCACGACTCCATGCAGAGCAATACAGGTGGGGGGGGCACAACAACATGCCGACTGGACCGCTCAGGATTGGCATCACATTCTCTTCACTGATGCATGTCGCATATGCCTTCAACCAGACAATCGTCGGAGACCTGTTTGGAGGCAACCCCGTCAGGCTTAATGCCTTAGACACACTGTCCAGTGAGTGCAGCAAGATGGTGTTTCCCTGCTGTTTTGGGGTGGCATTATGTGGGGCCGACGTACGCCGCTGGCGGTCATGAAAGGCACCGTAACGGCTGTACGATACGTGAATGCCATCCTCTGACCGATAGTGCAACCATATCGGCAGTATATTGGCGAGGTATTCGTTTTCATGGACGACAATTCGCGGCCCCATCGTGCACGTCTTGGGAATGATTTCCTTCAGGATAATGACATCGCTCGACTAGAGTGGCCAGCATGTTCTCCAGACATGAACGCTATCGACATGCCTGGGATAGATTGAAAAGGGCTGTTTATGGACGACGTGGCCTACCAACCACTCTGACGGATCTACGCCGAATCGCCGTTGAGGAGTGTGATAGTCTGGACCAACAGTGTCTTCATGAACTTGTGGATAGTATGCCACGACGAATACAGGCATGCATCAATGCAAGACGACGTGCTACTGGGTATTAGAGATACCGGTGTGTACAGCAGTCTGGACCACCACCTCTGAAGGTCTCGCTGTAGGGTAGTACAACATGCAATTTGTTGTTTTCATGAGAAATAAAAATGGTAGAAATGTTATTTACTTTGATCTCTACTCCATTTTTGTGTACAGGTTCCAGAATGGCGTTCACGTATCGTACAGCCGTTACGACGCCTTCTATGACCACCAGCGGCGTACGTCGGCCCAACATAATGCCACTCCGAAACAGCAGGGAACCTCGACCTTTCTGCAGATTCTGGACAGTGTATCTAAGGTATTCGGCCTGACCGGGTTGCCTCCAAACACGTCTCCGATGATTCTGGTTGAAGTCATATGCGACACTCATCGGCGAAGAGAACCTGGTGCCAATCCTGAGCGATCCACTCGGCATGTTGTTGGGCCCACCTGTATCGCGCTCCATGGTGTCGAGGTTGCAAAGATGAAACTCGGCATTGACGTCGGCAGTGAAGTTGCGCATCATGCGTCCTACTGTGCACCGTTTGAGTCGTAAAACGACGTCCTGTGGCTGCACGAAAAACATTATTCAACATGGTGGCGTTGCTGATAGGGTTCCTCCGAGCCATAATTCGTGGTAGCGGTCATCCACTGCAGTAGTAGCTCTTTCGCGGCTTGAGCAAGTCATGTGATTGACAGTTCCTGTCTCTCTGTATCTCCTGCATGTCCGAACAACTTCGCTTTGGTTCACTCCAGGACGCCTGAACACTTCCCTTGTTGAGAGTCCTTCCTGGCACAAAGCAAGAGTGCGGACGCGATCGAACCGCGGTATTGATTGTCTAGGCATGGTTGAACTACACACAACACAAGCCATGAACCTTCTTCCTGGTGGAATGACTGAAACTGATCGGCTGCCAGACCCCCTCAGTCTAATAGGCGCTGCTCATGCATGTTTGTTTACATCTTTGGGCGGGTTTAGTGAAAACTCTGAACATTTAAAGGGACTGTGTCCGTGATACGATATCGACGGTCAACGTCTATCTTCAGGAGTTCTGGGAACCGGAGTGGTGCAAAACTTCATTTGATGTGTGTAGTTAGCTTATAATCAGTGCGAACAAGCTCAATATTCGGTGTTTTTTTTTAAAATAAACGCACCATAGTGGCATCCTCTGTAAAATTATTTCTACAAAAAAATTTATGCTTCGCTCGTTGTTTAAAACATCGACAATAGTATTTCACTGATGTCTGGTAACGGTCGGGAGAAAATGATAGGAAAATTGGAGAAGACCGTTCTTTCTAAATGTAGTGTGGAAATGGGAGGAAAGCTATTAATCTGACATCTGAAGAAAGTGTGACCACAGCATTGCAGGAGAGGTCCATCAGTGGTGCATAAAATCATATGAAACATCCTGCATTATTCAACATGGTGGCGTTGCTGTCAGGATTCCTCTGAGCCATAATCCGTACGTATCGGTCATCCACTGCAGTAGTAGCCATATAAAATCACCCATGTTCAGAAAACTGCTGACCTGCCACAACACAAATGTTCGCTGAGGAATTTCTTGCTCGTTCGTAAGTGGACAATGAATGGCCATGGAACATTCAGTGGACAGCCGAAGACCGTTTCCATAACAAAGGATATGTCAATACGCAGAATTGCAGAATACAGGCAACGAGAATCCTCACGCACTTGAGCTGGTACCACTTCATTCTGCAAAGGTGGCTGTGTGGTGTTGGTTGACTACATCGTTTATGGTAAGTTTTTATTTTTTTCGAGGAGATGAGTCCTAAGGGCTCTGCCACCTGTATCGTCTCTGGTAAACATTATCAGAGTGTTGGGGGTTGTTGGGGGGAAGAGACCAAACAGCAAGGTCATCGGCCTCATCGGATTAGGGAAGGATGGGGAAGGAAGTCGGCCGTGCCCTTGCAAAGGAACCATCCCAGCATTTGCCAGGAGCGATTTAGGGAAATCACGGAAAACCTAAATCAGGATGGTCGGACGCGGGATTGAACCGTCGTCCTCCCGAATGCGAGTCCAGTGTGCTACCACTGCGCCACCTCGCTCGGTATTATGAGAGTGTCATTCCAACCCTTCAACAGAGTGCGTGTGTGGATAGGATCATTTTTATGGAAGATAGCGTTCCTTCCCATGCGGCACAGACGTGAAGCGGCTACTACAGAGGCATTTCCGAAATGCTATAATTATTAGCCATCATTTTCCTACAGCCTGGCGGTCCAGATCACATGATCTTAATCTGTGTGACTTCTGTCTGTGGGGTTATAGGAAAGACATTGTGCCCAGAGCTCCAATTACGAACGTAGCTGAATTGAAGGCACACATTTGGCAACGCATTCTGAAAGTGGCCCCCGAGACAGTCCTGTTTGTTGTGGATGAAGCTGTTTTTCGATTTCAGGTTGTGGAAGAAAACGGTGGACAGTGAATTGAACATGTCTTGCGCCAATCTCACGACAATTAGAAATCGATGCCTTTTTGGTTTTTTTTGCGGTTTTTGGCTTCATGACAATAAAAACCTGTTTTTCCCATCCGATGTGGTACGACCTTACTGTGGTGGATGGGCTTACCTCACTAACAGTGCCGCAACAGTTGACTGCCGAACTTGCACATTGAAGAGTATGGTTGGCGTAATGTGCAACACAAACCATAACCGTCGTATTGCGGTTCATCTGTCACTCGTAGCCGATCCCATTTGCGTTAAGACGCTTACAGAGCCACATGCTGGTAAAACGTTGTTAAAATCTTTTTTGATCAATACGCTGTTCAAATTTGTCGTCATTCTGAGCAGTGATTCTCTTTCTACAGCATTCTGAAACTGGAATTTTCCAGACCACTTTTACTCTCTCCACCTTGTACACTGACGGTCATGGAAAGTGTTACGCCACCAATCAGCAAGTCCTGCGTTAATCAAACCGTTTGTAGGTGTTTCTCACATAAATGCTATGAAATAATTTTATTTTCTGTATATTCGGAACTGACGTCCACCAACTTCTCTATAGGGTGTGACCCAACGGCCAAGAACGCATTCTTGTATTCCTTGTGGTATGGAAGCAAACATTCTCCAAATGTAATCTTAAGCAGCTCCTTAACATGCCTGAGGCACAAGCTGTATCAGTTCATGAAGACTGCTGGAAGGAGGCCGGTATGGGCGTATACGTCTCCCCATCGCCTCCTGACACGCTATAGGCGTGAGAAGCCAGGGTACCAGGTAGGTCAGGCTAGCAAAGGATGCGTACGGTAGTCAAGGAGGTTTTTCTTGTGAACTGCAGTGTGGTGTCTCTCATTATCCTTTTGGAATATGAGGTATGACCACAAAATTTACTATTCTTGCGACACATTTAAAAGAATTCCGCCTGATTTTTTGAACAATTATTAAATCAGTCCTTTTGTTGCATCTAATAGGTCCTTACACCGTGATCACAGGAAGTATAAAACTGACTCTCACGGATAAAACGTAATACTAAAGCTGCTGTGGAGATATTGTCGCCCAACACCGAAAGCAGGGTGCTGGGAAAGTTAATAGTCTGCTGCAGAGTGGCTAAAAGTGGGCAGTCAGGCAAGAGGTGGACGACTGTCATTTGGAAGCCACAGCGACACCAGTTGTTTATTCGTCGGAGCTATCCGAACAAACAATCCTACTATCGTATCGCACTGGAGACATTGTGGAAGGACTCGTCCCTACTCTCCTTGCATTAGTCAGCCATATGACGAATACTGCATTGCACCAGTGAACATGATATATGTTTGTGCTATAAGGAACAACAAAATACAGAATAAAAGACAGAAAGCAGCATTCAAAACACAGTCTGCATCAACATCTATATCTACATGATTATTCTGCAATTCACATTTAAGTGCTTGATACAGGATTCTTCGAAACACTCTTCAGAGCTTCAGACTATTTCCCCACCGTTCTACTCCCGAAAAGCGCATGGGAAGAACGAACACTTTCCGTGTGAGCTCGTACTCTTTTTTCTTTTGTTTTATTGCACTGATCATTTCTCCCTACGTAAGCTGGAGAATAAAATATTTCACATACACAGCAGAAAATCAGTGGCTCAAATTTCGTGGAAAAATCTCACCGCAACGAACAACACCTTTGTTTTAATTACTGCCACCCCACCTCGCTTATCATATCAGTAACAGCCCCACTCCTGTTTCTCGATAATACAAAACGAGCTGCCCATCTTTGGAATTTTTCAGTGTCCTCCGTCAATGATACGTATCTGGTAAGGATCCCACACAGAATAACACTTTATAACAGGTACGAGGAAGGTAACGGCAAACCACCTCTCCTAGGACCTTGCCTAGAGCGGCGGTGCAGGATTCCTGTCATGTTCCCCTACTCTCTTTTCCCGAGTACGGAACTACTTTGACTTCATTCTGGTGTAGGGGAGAGTTTAGGAATAAGCGAGTGAACAGCAGACTTCCTGGTAAACAGCGTACAGAGCTTCGATAGCGGACTGGAACAGGGCATGCTGTCACTCAAATACGTTTTCAGCACTGGGTGAAAATTGACTTATTTTGCTGATTGGAAACAGAAACCATTTAACTAATGAAACTGAATAGCTGTAGCTCTGTTTCTGTTAATATGGATTTTAAGGTGGCGCTCGACACAGACGAAGTCTATTAGATTCCTGGTATTAGCTAAAGTTTTCATCCCTTCTAGTATTTGGCCGGGAAGGGGAAGGAAGACGGTAACGTGAAGTTCTTGGCCAGCAGAAACTCCGACAATATCATGGGTTAAATTCTAAACTTCTCCTCAGTGTCTCATGGAGTGAAGCCATGAGTCGATGTTGAATGTAATACGTTCGTCGGATGGGGGCGCTAAGCCCGACAGCCCAGTTGGTGCTATTCGAGAGCAGTGGGCTACCTGCCGGTGCCAGGTTTCATCCTCTCTCATCATAGGACACCACACTATACAAACAAACATTATAGTAAGCTATACTCAACAGATACACTTAAGATACAACTCTCATATCCCACACGGAAATGGAACGAGCAAGTGAAGCTGGCAACCCTGATATACAAGGTGATTCGGTGATGATGTTACAAATTTTCAGGCATGATGCAGGAGGCTAAATGTAGCAGTCGGAGGTAAGGGACCTTGGTCCAGAAACCTGGAAGACCAGTAATAGTTTCCGAAGCACATCTGGAGGCATTCGGTAATCTGTGGACCTTCAGATTGTTGATGAAACACAGAAATTGCATCGGGATTGAATACAACAGGCACCATGCGGACTTTTCCGTTCTGATAACTCCGACAGCAGAATGTACAGGGTGAGGCAGCTAAGTCATAACACCCCTTGTATCTCCCCAACCGTAATAGATACAAAGATGCCGTTTGGACAGTGAATTGCAGGGACAGGGGCTACTTGAATACATCACAATTCATGTGTAAGAGGTCCATGATTAAGGAATTTGTTGCTAGCGCACTCGAGCACATGTAATTTCGATGGATTGCTCGTGCGCTACCTGCGATATGTAAGGTATAAGAGAATCTCAGACAAGAGAGCAGTGTTGTATGCAGTAGGAACTGTGTGTTAGTAGCAGTAAGTAGTAGCTAGCAGTCTGGTGTATCGTGTTCGCTGAAAGCTTCCTCGCGCATATGTAGTATTGTTATATCAAGACAATCGTAAATGTTTTTAAAAAATCTCTACATAGTAATCTTTCTTGTAAAAAAATTAACTTTCGACAAACATTCAACTCAGTTTAAAGATTTTACTAATTTCTCCAATCCTTGATCACCCTGATTATTGTAAAGAAAAATCAGTTCTTCCTTTTTATACATGACAAATCTATCGGCCAGCATTCCACTCGGCTGTGCCAGAAATATTTCTTATAGGAGCAGATATATATGCGTTATCCGGCGACTTAATTGAGGTAAGATTTTTCAATTTATTCAGAATGAATTTTCAGGTCCATGGCGCAGCACTGCTGACGTCCTAAATTTACCATTTTAAATTCACAGTCATTATTGAAAGATTATAAGTGAGCGACAATTTTTTATTGACAAATTAGTCACATTTTATTATTCATAGGTTACGCAATTTATTTTTTGGGAAGTTACACTAAATGAGAATATTATTTATATTATTTTACTGTGGGGAGGTTACACTTTCTTTTGTGGGGAGGTTACACTTGGCGACAACCGACCAGGATCGTATTTTTGTGAATTTATGAGAAGTAGTTAGTTATATATCTGCTCTTATTTACACTATTGTTAAAGGTAGTTTGCATCTGGCGCAACGCATTTACTAACTTGTCATTCTTTCTTTCACAGATCATCGGCAATTTATTGCTCTTTGTTGTAATTGTATTTGTTCCATTTTGCTTTGTCTTTGTTTGATTTTGTGCTTACCTTTGATTTGTGAAAATGCCGCGAAAAAGTGCTAACAGTTCATCGCGATGTGCAATGAGTGAAAAAGCCGATTCGAAAAATTTGACCCATAATACTAGCGACACTCAGTGTAATCCTCTAATTACAGATAATCAGTGCGTGCTGATCACTAGTAATGATTCTAATCTAAATGATGAGCAAACAAATTCAATTGTGTCCACTGTAAATTTAACGACAATTGATGACGCGGCAATTTCCGTTACAATGATTGCTGCCCAGTTTCACACACCTGATTTGCAAAATTTACACAATGAACAGATAAATATTTCTAACGAAGGTGAACAATGTACACAAAACACGTCAAATTTATTTGATTCCGATGTAGTGACCAACAGTGCACATCCGATTGGTAAACCTTTTTGTGAATCAGACAATGACCAAATGGTTACCGGTACACAAAACGTGACACATGCAGATACACCACCACACAGCACAGAGAATACAGCAGCTACTTTCGGCATGGATCGAGTTATGGCATTATTGCTACAACTTAATGAAAATCTCAAACAACAAATTAATGAAAGTCTCAAACAGTCGAATGGAAAACAAGACGACAATTTCAAACAACTTAATGAAAAACACGACAACAATTTCAAACAACTTAATGAAAGTTTCAAACAGTCGAATGAAAAACACGACAGGTCGTTCAAACAAATTAATGAAAAAATTGACACCTCTATTGAACAGCTTACGGAACAGATTACAGCCGTTGCGGAGCAATGTAGTAAAACTAAAAAACAATTACGCGAGGAAATTAAGGCCTGTGCCAGGAATAATAGTGAAGAGATACGCAGTACACATGCAGCCACAACGAAATTACTTAGAGATGAAATTAGTGCAGTCGCTAAACAATGTTCTGAAAACGCAACACAGTTACGCGACAACTTTAAATTAATGTCAGCAGAACTTTCACACACGCTGGGCGCGAAAGTCGACAAGAAATTTGAACAACAAAACAGCCTAATTGACGAACGTTTTAATCACCACCTACAAAACAGTGAAACGTGTTACCGTAAATTTATACAGGAACAGAATAAAGTAAAGAAACAAGTCATGGAAGCAATTACTGCTCAGAGACAAGAAGATAAGCGAAAGTTGTTTACGAAAGCAAAAACATACGTAGACAACAACATTGCTACAGTATCAGACAGTTGAACACCGAACTACATGATGAAATCTCCGATCTTAAAACAAAAACAGACCCACACACATTAGACTTTCAGACAATGACCAACAGACTTGAAAAGTTGGAACTAATACAGGATCCCGATGCCATCAAAGCAGACGTTAAGAAATTTAACAAAACCACACGTAAAATACAAAAGCAAATTAATCCTTGTGACACTAAAAATGACGATCACGTAAAAGCACTGACTGAAAAATTTGATGAATTGGCCAGTCGTATTGACGTTATCGAAAATAACAATGACATCAAATCAGACGTTACTTCGCCAGTTTCATTTAATCAGACACCCGAATTCCAAAATTTACAGCAGACAATGAGCGAGATATGTTCGTCCAACAATACATTGCGTAGAAAATTGTCATCTTTACAGCAAGAAGTGAGAGAAACGAAAAATTTTCCAGCCTCTAACACGTCACCGCATATGCCACATTCTGAATATTTGTCACACTTACACAGCCAGTATAGCTTAGGTAATTTACAGAGAGTACGTGACTTGATTACGAACAGTCACAGACAAACAGATTATCATACAAACCTGAACTTGCTCAGTCATGTAGAGACGATAACTTTGATTACAAACACTGTCCATCGGTTAGGGAATTTAAGAATAACAGAAAACAGATTCACGCTTTGGACTGGATACAACAATTTGCTTTTGAATTTTCTCCGGCATTGCCTGTAATGCGAAAACTAAATTTTATTTAGGCGCGTAAGAGACCTCAGGGGATTCATTACACTTCAATGAATACGTGTCGTAGCGTGCACAGGGCCCCGAGCCGTAGTAGTGCTATTTCATCTTTAGTTTTCTGCACTGCTGCCTTCTCTTTTACTATCCTTTACATCTATCAAAACATTTCTTCAACTATCGACTATCTAGGATTAAGAATGAGTAAAGACAACCTGATACGACGAGTTTTACCTGAAAATGACTGTCATCATTATACGCTCCAGAAATGACAACCACGAGAACTTTAATAACAGACAAAATTTTGATCATCAGTATGTACAAAATTTTCAGCAATCGCAGACACATTTTGGTAACAATAGAGATTTTTCTCCCCAACAGCATCAAAACCAGCCGGTTAGCATACCAAACCAACAATGTAGTCTGCAAGGTCAACCAAGCTTTAATGTTTCACTGCCTACACGTATAGCGTCGGCTCCACCAAATACTAACGCACAGCAACAAGGAAATCACTACGTACAGAAAACACATCATTTCAACTCCTATCGCAACGCGCTGTATAGCAACGATTATTATGACAGACGTAAAAGTAATGAGCACAGTTTTCTGCGTAACAGTCGGTCTTACCAGGAGCAGAATCATCGGAAACAACAGATTATCATGAATGAACCAGACAGTAGATATCATCCCGAACGTAATACGTCAGGGAGAAATAACAGAACAATACAAATAGTGGAAATGCCACAGCATCCTCCCGCATATTACAGCACGTCAGATAGAATTTGAGTAGATACAGCACAGATTGAATCTTCCAGCGATGTAAGCAATACTTTTGATACACAGACTCTTGTTCACGAAAATGTTATTACTTTTGACGACATCCGAGACACTCTTTTGCATGAAAAACCAGTTATTCAAAAAACCATTTCCCACCCTGTCATTGAAGTAAAGATTGGATCATCCACATTTTCAGCAGTAATCGACTCTGGATCACCTATGTCAGTTATAAATGAAGAAACTTTCAACGCTTGTAACAAAGAGAATACTTATCCTACATTACCATTAGGCAAAACTAAAGTAAAAGGAGCAGTATCTGGTAAAGGAGTAGATGTAAAATTACTGACGCGCTTATCATTTTGTATTGCAGGTCATACGTTCCAGTCAATTTTTTTGGATTGTTCCCTTATTGACAACAGACGTTATTTTAGGTACGAATTTTTTGGTACAACAGGACGCAATTATTGACTTTCAAAATTCCTATTTAATGCTAAAGGATGAAAATGTACAACTGGCATTAGATTTTCAGCACTCTTTATCTGCAGAAGAACAAACAATTAATCGGACAGAGGTCATTTCTGCATCACGTAACATAAACTGTCATTCCACATTGTTCACAGATACGTATGTTCACAACTACAATACACCAGACGAAGCCGACTATGACGTTATACAAATGATTTCGGATAAGGTTGAACAGAGCAGTGCAAATACAGACGACGAACGTACGCAACTAAGCAAAATTCTTTTACAGCAAGCTCCAGTTTTTGACAACATCCCTGGTACTATGTCCGGTTTCATGTATGAATTTCAAGTTCAACAGCACGACACATTTAAAGCCAAACATTATCCCATTCCGTATATTCACAGAGAACAGGTTAAGAAAGAATTGCAAGCTATGCTTGACCAAGGTATTATTGAACCAGCACTTAGTCCGTACATAAACCCGCTCATTATTGTTAAGAAAAAGTATGGATCACTTCGTCTCGTACTTGATTCGCGTCACATCAATGAAATTATTATTAATGAAACAGATCGCCCACAGACACGAGAAGAACTTCTACAGAAATTTCATGGTACTGCTATTTATTCCACATCAGATTTGAAATCGGGATTTTGGCAAATTCAGCTCAACCCGAACTGCAGAAAGTACACAGCATTTCTCTGTTTTGGTGACTGTTATCAATTTTGCAAATTACCGTTCGCTTTAACAATTTCTTCAGCAGCGTTTATTCGCGGTTTGAATGCTATACTTCCGACAGAACTTAAAGACAGAATCACAACGTATGTAGACGACATTCTTATTGCAGAAGCTAACTGGTCTGAACACAATTTGATTCTGGAACAACTGTTGCAAACTTTTCGTGCACAAGGACTCACAGTTAATCTTAGCAAATCACACTTTGGCAAAACTTCTATAAAATTTCTTGGACATGTAATTTCAGCAGAAGGCATTGCGCCTGACCCGGAAAAACTTCAATCTTTACGTGACATTACTGTTCCAACGACGAAGAAACAACTACGCAGCTTTCTGGGGTTAATTAACTTTTTCCGTAAATTTATTCATTACTCTGCTTTAGACATCCCTAGATTATGCCAACTGACGGGTAAAAACACTATTTGATCCTGGGATAGCCAAGCGCAGTCAGAATTTGTCAATCTGAAACAAGCTTTGTTGAACGCACCATTTTTGTCACATCCAGATCTCACTAGAAATTTTTCCATTGCCACCGACAGTTCTAACACAGCTTTAGGCGTACACATTTTTCAGGAAATTGAAGAAGACGGTACTGCAGTAATTAAAAACATCACCTTAGCAAGCCGCATTCTGTTATGTGCTGAACACAATTATTCTGTCACAGAACTTGAAACATTATGTGTTGTATGGGCATTTACCCGATTTAGGCATTTTCGTTATGGAAGACATAGGACCGTTTACACAGATCATGTAGCTATACAGTTTTTACTTTCCGCTAAATTTACACACGACAGGTTAAGCAGATGGAAACTTTATTTACAGGAATTTAATTTTACAGTTGTTCACATTCCCGGTACACAAAATGTTGTAGCAGACGCACTATCCCGTACTCTCAGCAACAATCATCATGACATTGCAACCAACTTCTGCCAAGCAAATTCTAGCGTCATGTATATTCAACAAGTTGCATTTGAAAATTTCATTTCGGCGTTATTACGAGACATAGCACAAGAGCACAGCAAAGACAACGTGTGGAAAGAAATTAAACGCCTTTGGCAAGGTAACAATAACGTTACCATTAGAAACCATTACACAGTACGCAATAACATTCTGTTTCGCCGCTCTCACCCTGACAGCAGCAACTGGTTATTATGCATTCCTGACGAACTTGTTAACAAATTAATTTGGTGTACTCATTTAAGTTACGCAGATTATGGAGCCAGAAAATGTTTTCTTATACTGAGACAGAACTGTTATTTTGCCAACTTGGAAAAACGTATTCGACGAGTTTTAACGTCAAGTAAAACCTGCCAGAAAGCTAAATCAGACACGACTTCACATGAAACTTCCTGGCAGATTAAAACTGTGTGCCCGACCGAGACTCGAACTCGGGACCTTTGTCTTTCGCGGGCAAGTGCTCTACCATCTGAGCTACCGAAGCACGACTCACGCCCGGTACTCACAGCTTTACTTCTGCCAGTATCCGTCTCCTACCTTCCAAACTTTACAGAAGCTCTCCTGCGAACCTTGCAGAACTAGCACTCCTGAAAGAAAGGATATTGCGGAGACATGGCTTAGCCACAGCCTGGGGGATGTTTCCAGAATGAGATTTTCACTCTGCAGCGGAGTGTGCGCTGATATGAAACTTCCTGGCAGATTAAAACTGTGTGCCCGACCGAGACTCGAACTCGGGACCTTTGCCTTTCGCAGGCAAGTGCTCTACCATCTGAGCTACCGAAGCACGACTCACGCCCGGTACTCACAGCTTTACTTGTGTCAGTATCCGTCTCCTACCTTCCAAACTTTACAGAAGCTCTCCTGCGAACCTTGCAGAACTAGCACTCCTGAAAGAAAGGATATTGTGGAGACATGGCTTAGCCACAGCCTGGGGGATGTTTCCAGAATGAGATTTTCACTCTGCAGCGGAGTGTGCGCTGATATGAAACTTCCTGGTAGATTAAAACTGTGTGCCCGACCGAGACTCGAACTCGGGACCTTTGCCTTTCGCGGGCAAGTGTAGAGTAGATGCAGCAAATTTGAACTTCTATACGCTGGTCCATATAGAATACGCAGCATTCATCGCCCCAATGTAGTACATGACGAAACTTTGAGAACCAGAAAAAGCAAAGGAAATTACCGTGTCTCCAATATTAAACCCTTTATTGGATGAACATACAGTTATCACACTGAAATACAATTTCCAGATATTTATATGACCACTTACTGATGATGCCCGGCAGGGTAAGGTTAGCAGGTCATTTTTCTTGTGGTTATATATCAGACCGTGTACATTTTCCATTTTTTGTGTATGTATGATTATTTTCATATTGAAAGTAGACTTTTCTCTGTATGCACTATGAAATCTTTAAGATGTAACAAACACCAATTGACGTTGACATTTTTCCTTATGATATCTCAATATCTTGACTATTCTACATTTTTTGCTACTGCATTATGATAATGTGTGTAAATTTTTGCACTTGGAAACTGACTTTGTTTTTGACTTAATATGTTTTCTGTCATGCTATGCTGTATGCTTAGTCGTATCACTAGAAACAAGTTTTTATTTAATGGGTATATGATTTAATTGCAAGATATTAATCCTTTTTCATCATTTTCAGAAATTAATACCATGTAAAAGAAATAAATTATACAACCACAGTGGTTTACTATGAAATGGAAATTTCACCTTCGGAATGAACGAAAGAAAATGCAATACCTTGTCATGAAGAGTAAATGGATCAGAATTAACAAGCATTAACAAGAATATACTATACACACTGTATAATAGCAGTCTTAACTAATTATTTTTCTTTCAGAATACGAGGCGATTGAGCAAGCTGTCAGACAAAACTACACATGTTAATTTTAGTGATGAAATATGCTAGAATTAAGAAACTCTATACAATGAATAGTTGTATGAAGTAAATGGTAATACGAATAATGAAGTGTCTACTTTTTGCAGATGATGTTAAATGATGATGAATAGTTACATGAAGAATATGGTAATATGAATAATGAAGTTTTTCTTTGCAGATGATTATAATGATGAAGTTATGGTAATATGAATAATGAACTTTTTCTTTGCAGTCGATGATAATGATGAAGTTTATAAATTTTCTGTTAGTTAAGAAATGCTATGTAGTTATTTAAGTATTTGTTGCAGTTCTTTTTGACAGTGTGTCTTATGTCGCATAGTATAATGACTGAATGTTTTGGGAAAGACAGTTAGAGTACATATATATTAAGTACACGTTTCATTACCTGTTAATTCGAAGTTTACTTCTTTTCAACATAATATACATTTTTCTTTCAGGTCAATAATCCATTTTGTATCTTTTACAGGAGAAGAGAATGTGGTGTTGACGTATCAAGCTGTCCACCACCTTGAATGAAGATGTTATTATGGTCCTGCTGTTTGGTGTACCTAATGTACTACCAAATGATAACATGCAACATTAATACAACATTTCAGTGTCTCGGCTACACTGATGAATACTTCAGGAAAGAGAAGTTCAGATTGTCTCACGTGGTGTTGTGCTTCTGTAGAAAGATATGGACTTTCAGTGCAGCTACGTGCAACCCACTGTGCTACAACCATGATGCAATCTTTCCCATTCCTTTCCTAGTTCTTGTAAAATGATAAAGACTTTTACAGTGCGTATGCACTTTATTTCAGTAGTTAATCTTTTCAGTTCTTGTAAACAAAGATGATAAAGACTTACACAGTGCGTGTGAACTTCATTTCATTTGTTAATATGATCAGTTATCCTAAATATGCTAAAGACTTTTACAGTGCGTGTGCACTTCATTTCATTTGTTAATGTGATCAGTTCTTGTAAAAATGCTAAAAACTTATACAGTGCATGTGCACTTCATTTCATTTGTTAATATGATCAGTTGTCCTAAATATGCTAAAGACTTTTACAGTGCGTGTGCACTTTATTTCTTTTCTTGATGTATCCAGTTCTTGTAATATGCTAAAGACTTTTACAGTGCGTGCGCACTTTATTTCATTTGTTAATGTATCTCGTTCTTGTAATAAATGCTGAAGACTTATACAGTGCATGTGCACTTTATGTCACTTGTTAATATATTTTGTACTCATTGCGTAATCATTTTGTCATTTCTTAATATATTCTGTACTAAGTGCGTGTGCACTCTATTTCATTTCTTAATATGTTCGGCACTTATCAATGATATATATATCCTCTGTGACTGTAGACTTAGCAACTAAATACATTATAGAAAAAATTGTTGCTCATGGCAAGTCCAATTGACTCACCATCGCTGCCAAATTTTTGCTCCCCAGTGGAGGGTTATGTAACAGGTCCATGATTAAGGAATTTGTTGCTAGCGCAATCGAGCAGATGTAATTTCGATGAATTGCTCATGCGCTGCCTGCGATATGTAAGGTATAAGAGAATCTCAAACCAGAGAGCAGTGTTGTATGCAGTAGGAACTGGGTAGCGGTAGTAGTAAGTTGTTGCTAGCGAGCAGTCTGGTGTATCGTGTTGGCTGGGCCGGTCGTGGTGGTGCGATGGCGGAGCCTGAACGTTGTAGTTAAGGTAAAAGCAGCACTAAGTGTAACCTCCCCACAGTAAAATAATATAAATAATGTTCTCATTCAGTGTAACTTACCAAAAAATGAATTGCGTAACCTATGAATAATAAAATGTCACTAATTTGTCAATAAAAAATTGTCGCTTACTTATAACCTTTCAATAATGACTGTGAATTTAAACTGGTAAATTTAGGACGTCAGCAGTGCTGCGTTATGGCCCTGGAAATTCATTCTGAATAAATTGAAAAATCTTACCTAAATTAAGTCGCCGGATAGCACATATATATCTGCTCCTATAAGAAATATTTCTGGCACAGCCGAGTGCAATGCTGGCCGATAGATTTGTCATGTATAAAAAGGAAGAACTGATTTTTCTTTACAATAATCGGGATGACCAATCTTTAAATTGAGTTGAATGATTGTCGAAAGTTAATTTTTTATAAGAAAGATTATTATTAAGAGTTTTCTTTAAACATTTACATGGGACTTGATATAACAATATTACATATGCGCGAGGCAGCTTTTACCTTAACTACAACGCTCAGGCTCCGCCATCGCACCACCACGACAGGCCCAGCCAACACGATACACCAGACTGCTAGCTAACACTCAGTTCCTATTGCATACAACACTGCTCTCTGGTCTGAGATTCTCTTATACCTTACATATCGCAGGTAGCGCACGAGCAATCCATCGAAATTACATCTGCTCGAGTGCGCTAGCAACAAATTCCTTAATCATGGACCTCTTACAGACGTTTGTGCTATTTTTTATTACAGAGATATGAGTCCATCTTTGTATTTTTTAATGGAACCCTATGTCAAATTTTAGCGTAACATGATGAGCTTAAAAAGGCGGTTTCAAATATGTGCATATCATAATATTTAGTCCAATAGTTTTTGAGACACAGATATGGTCTCCTATCATGTTCGTCTCTCGAAGCGGCGTTGTCCAAAGCCACCTTTCCTGTTGTGTGTAGTACACGGTAAACGTCGCGAGTCCGTCCTTACACAAACACGTCCATTTACCCGACGATAGTAATACATGCTGCGATATTTTGCGCAAAAATTAATTGATGATGTCGCACAAATATTCAGTTTTTTGACAACTGTGATACCAAAATAGTAGACATCATACAGTATTAAAATCCTACAAGATGTTAACACATTTTAAGTAACAGAAATACAAATGTAAATGAGGAGGCCCTTATTGGTCACAGTTATTTCGTACATATTTGTTTTTCATTTGAAAATATTTACTATTGATCACAATACGAAGCAAATACACACAAAGATGCAAAATACATACTGTACATAATACAAAACTTCACTGAAGCATGTGCTCAAAGTGCTTCCCCTCTGCTGCAATGCACATTTGTAGTCGCCGTTCGAATGATTTGTGAACGGCTGCGAGGGTGTCACGTGAGATATCAGCGCACGCTTCGATGATACATTGTTTCGTATCATCTTGCGTAGTTGCTATTTGAGCATAAACTTTATGTTTGATTGCCCCCCATAGAAAAAAATCAAGAGGGGTCAAATGAGGAAACCGGGCTGGCCACTTCACTTCAGCACGTCGACCTATCCAACAATGCGGGAACTTTTCATTTAACAGCTCTGTACACACACGGGAAGAGTGAGCAGGACAGCCGCTATGTTGGAACCACATGCACAGACGCATAGTCAGTGGTACCTCTTCCAGCAAAATGGGCAGAACGTTTCGCAGGAACTGTGCATAGTTATTGCCATTCAGTGTTCCCGGAATGACGTACGGCTCCACAATGATATTTCCGACGACGCCGCATGTAGCGACCCTTTTTTCTATCCCGACTTCCGTATCTTGCATGGAAGTAGGAATGTTAATTTATCTATACATTGACTGGTATTGAGGGGGTTTTGTTTTATCCCGGCTAGTTCTTAAATTAACCCCAGTGAGTCACTACACGTATTGTCTTCCCAGTTCTGAAGGAAAAAACCATAAGCAAATTGATACTAGTGTTTTCAATAGATTCTAATTCACTTGTTTCAGTTACTAGTCTGCAGTTTATTCTTGGTGAAAATCACGTAACCTAATTATTTATGGACCCAAATCGAAGTAAAGTTCAAGACGAATAGTCAGTTTCAAATTAACACGTTATTTTATTTAACAATAATTATTAATAAATCAGTTCATTCACACGTTCGCATTCAAAGGGGTTCTTTGAATAAGTATCTAATCTGGAATCCCGTCAATATCAGAGATACTAAACAATGCTCTGTCACTTTCGATAAAAAGATTGTTCCCGTTTAATATCCATAAACTATCACGAGCTATGATTACTAGTCGCGTGAAGTAAAGCTTTTCCACTATCACAATACAGAGTCCGAATCTGTCCAAAAATCGTTAATTCCGTAAAATATTTAAATCTTCACACGAAGTGATGTTAAAGTAAGAAAGATCATTGATCACCTCCCCGTTCCTCTAATATGACAAAAGTTCTAATTCTGTTCTGGAATTAATGCTTCCCAAAAAACAATCTCCTCGCAATTTATTCTTGCCCCTGGTTTAATAAAGCTCCTATTGTTGCTTCCTGAATCTGTACGTCCTAATTGACTTCGAACAGACTGGAGTATCATAATTGGATTGTATGTCTATCTATACTTTAGTAAACGCTATCTTTGGTGTTCAAGACCTACGTTCTGTGACTATAATATTGATGTTCTCATATATAAGAATAACTAATAACTTAACCATTTCTATCGTTTTCCCCCTCCCATGCTTCCAAATTTATGATTAAATTTCTTTTCTTTTTCTATTATTTTTCTACTATAGATTTCCCTCTATTTGTCTCTTATTCCTATTTCGTAAATTACTACTTGTGGAGGGGCTTGGGACATTTTCTGAATTTGTATTTCGATTGCGTGGGACCTAATTTGAGAGCTATTTTGGTTTCTTAACACCGAGAGGCGTTGTAGTTGTTACACGCACCACACGTTAACACTCCACGGTTGCTGATGATGTACCTGTCGAAGCCAGTGAGGGTTCTCTGTTGACCAGTAATGCATATTATGCAAATTCACATTACCGTGGTTGGTGAAAGTCGCTTCATCAGTTGGAAAAACGTTGGATCATCTTGTACGCGCTGCAGAGCAAACCGGCAAAATGCTGGCGCCGTTCGAATCCACACCGGAGAGTGCTTGATGTAATGAGAGGTAAAACGGGTGAAATCTATGTCAGTGCAATTGGCGTAGAACACTTCTCTGACTTATACCACATTCCGAGACGATACGTCGCGACGAAACAATGGGGTCGTTATGCACCAAAGCTATAACGCCCTCTTCATGTACCTCGCCAGTTGCAGTTTTCTGCCTTGTCCTCTGTATGGCGTTTCATGATCCCGATTCAAGTAGTTTCTTGCAAATACGTGCAAGAAACTGGCGCGTAGGACGCTCACGATCAGGATACGGCTCTCCATATCGCTTTATTGCTCTAACAGCGTTTCTCCTGCTTTCACCGTATACTAGAAGCATACGTATCTAACTTTTCTTCGTTGGTGTACATGTGTGCTCCAAGAAACTGTGACGGAAATGCGATGTCTCATTACCCCAGCAGTACATTTGTACCCTTCTCTCCAGCTACCTCGTGCGTCACCTTGCTGCGTTATTGAGAAGCAGGAAAACAGCGTCTTCCCTGTTACGTTCCTCAGTGGTAAACAGGAAAGGTCGCATTCGACAACGCCGCTTCGAAAGACGAACACGATACGAGACAATATGTGTGTCTCAAAAACTATTCGCCTAAATATTATGATATACACATACTTGAAACCGTCTTTTTAAGCCCATGTTACGCTAAAATCAAACTTAAGGGTTCCATTTAAAGAAAAAAAAGATTGTCTCATATCTCTGTAATAAAAAATAGCACAAACATGAAATGTGATGTATTCAAGTAGCCCCTGTCCCTGAAATTCACTGTCCAAACGGTATCTTTGTATCTATAACGGTTGGGGAGATACAAGGGGTATTATGACTTACCTGCCTCATCCTGTATGTACCGGTACTGTTGTTGCTAAGATTGTGGGATACACGCTTTCAGAGGCGGTAATATGGACCAAAACAATAAAAAACTAATAAACTTGTGCTCTAAAATGAGTACTGTGAAAGCTATGAGCACTGCTTGGCTTCCTTATTTTTGGGGAAGGTGGTATAGACCAATTCAGGAAAACATTTCCATTAAGTATGAAGTCTAAAATGTGTATCTTCAAAGCTATGGGCACTTATTCAGCAGAAGAGATGTGTTTCACACATACCACCACCATTAGAAGCTACCTACCATACACTCTTAGCAACAACAGTACCGATACATTTGTTCCAGTGCCAGAAGCATTAGAATGATTCTCGCTTGAAACTCTACTCCATCGTTTTTGAACCAGGCTTCCTCAGCTAAAATTGATATGTTTGCCCTTGTCCATCACACCTAAAGTTTGTAACATCATCATGGAATCACCCTATAGAATATACAACATATGGAGGGTACCAAGCAGCAGACTGATATGTTGCATGCCAAAATTCCAGTACAGAGTTTCTCCTTTGATGTTCACTGCGTGATACCAAACCTATTAGAGTGTGACTGTATACTGTGAAGTAACAATTAAGTATCCACGGAAAGTAAGGGAGACGTAATGACTGTAAATTACCTCCGAATGCTCAGTGTGTAGCTTTCTGCGGTGGGCACATGATTTGTTAGGAGGATAGCGTAGCCTGTTTTTCCAACGCTAGCACAGTTTTATGCAGTAATTTCCTCGAGTGTATCCCCCCGCCCGTCAATAAGTCTAATAATACCAAACACTCAAGGGGCGGGAATGCGGCAATAGAGAACTTGTAAACGAGAGATTTATCTGTAAAATTAATAGGCTCCCCGGGCGTTAAAATTCGCAGCGGAAAGGTGCAGATAGCAAATTGGGCGCTGCCGTAATGGCCCCTAATGCCGGGTTCACATTAGCTTTGGTGCGTAACATGAGTAATAGGACGAGATAGCGCCTGCTGCCCCGCGAGCAGGTAGCAGGTAGCTAGCACGGCTCTCATCTGTTTTTTGAGTCGCCTCGCGGTCTGCGTCAGTCACCGCCCAGGTTCTCCAACCCCGTCCTCACTGCGCAGGCGCAGCACGGCAGCCACGAAATTGCTGGCGTGTTTTCGGTGTGTAGCACAGAGCATTAATATCTATGAAGTGAGCATTCGGATGCGGGGAACGAGAATTCTGTCCGCAACATCTCCTGCAGCTCAAGTCCCGTGATTCTGGGACGGCTCATTTTTAGCCCGTATAGTGCTTAGAGTATTTTGAGTGTTATTATTTCGCTGCTGCATGTAGATCGCCGTCAGAAGTACCGCGAAACTTTATATACGCTTTTTACAGGCTTCTTCTCGGCGCCCGATAGCTGAATGGTCAACGTGACGGATTGTCAATTCTATGGGCCCGGGTCCGATTCCCGGCTCAGTGGGGGAATTTTTTCCGCCCAGGGGCTGGTGTTGTACTATCATCATCATCCTTTCATTCTCAACGACTGCAGGTCGCCCAAGTGGCGTCAAATTGAAAGACCTGGACCCGGCGAACGGTCTGCCGGACGGGGGGGGCCCTAGCCATATGATAAAATAAATAAAAATAAAAAAAATACTTCTTAGCATTGTGAAACCAGGACCTGATGTTGGCTAAAGGATGTGAAAAGCAATGGTATTGTGCTGTTTCGCCACAGTATCGTAACTCAGCTTCCCTTTTTTTACGTCCTTTCGGTAAAGGGAGAAGTGGCAGCCATCATTACTTGTTTTTGTTTTCCGTTGCACTTATTCATATTTTGAAAATCTGTTGTAATTAATTACGTTACAACGACACTGTAGACGGCGCCGAAGTGTCATGTTACATCATATTTGGAATTACGACATTGTTTCCATAAATACGGTAAGAGATTAGCACCATTTGGTCCGACATTATTATTTTCAGTTTGTCTTCACTCACCCTTCTGCTTTTTACAGAAAAGTAAAATACCTGTAACATTTTTTTCGTCATCTCATCAGAAAAGTAAAACCATACACTATGCTCAGAATAATAAAAAAATACGATATCAGTTCTAGAATTTTGGAGCAATAAAAGAAGTGACAGCCAACAATATTTTCTGTTTTGTATTGCACTGATTCATATTCTCGAATCTGTTCTAATTACAGGGTGACGATTATTGGACTATATGAAATAACATCTACATCTATACTACTGTGGGTAGAGCAAACCAAAGACTGCAATTCATTGGCAGAACACTTAGAAGGTGCAACAGGTCTACCAAGGAGACTGCTTACACCACACTTGTCCGCCCTATTCTGGAGTACTGCTGTGCGGTGTGGGATCCGCATCAGGTGGGACTGACGGATGACATCGAAAAAGTACAAAAAAGGCCAACTCGTTTTGTATTATCGCGAAATAGGGAAGATAGTGTCACAGCCATGATACGTGAATTGGAGTGGCGATCATTATAACAAAGGCGTTTTCGTTGCGACGGGATCTTCTCATGAAATTTCAATCACCAGTTTTCTTCTCCGATTGTGAAAACATTCTGTTGGCACCCACCTACATAGGGAGAAATGATCATCACGATAAAATAAGAGAAATCAGGGGCAGCACAGAAAAATTGAAGTGCTCGTTTTTCCCGCGTGCCGTTCGAGAGTGGAACGGTAGAGAGACAGCATGAATGTGGTTCACTGAACCATCCGCCAGGCACTTTATTGTGAATAGTAGAGTAATCACCTAGATGTAGATGTAGAAAATCGTTATAACTTCTGAACGGTTTCCGTTAGGACGTTCGAACGGCACGATTGACCGCGGGCATTTTGGGAATTAGTATGGCATTGTTGTTTGACTTAGCGACGAAGCCCCCTCTCATTTGGATGAGTTCGTGAATAAGCAAACTCGGCGCGTTTGTAGGACTGAGAATCCGCATTTCGCGATCGAGAAGTCTCTTCACCCTCAACGGGTGTGGTGTGCAATGCCCAGTCACGGAATAATCGGTGCGACATTCCTTGATGTCACGGTGAATACCGAATGCTACGTAAAGGTTTTGGAAGATTATTTCGTCCTCATTATCCAAAGTGGCCCTGATTTCGACAATACGCGGTTCAAGCAAGACGCCATCGAAGCAGGAGTGTCCGATGCCCTGAAGGAGCACTTTGGGAACAGCATTCTGGCTCTGGGATACTCAGTGGCCACTGGCATGGGCCTCAATTGTCCACGATATTCTCCAGATCTGAACACATGCGACTCCTATTTGTGGGGCTATATTAAAGTCAATATGTACAGCAATAACCCCAAACCCTCTGCTGAGCTGAAAACAGCCATTCAGGAGGTCATCGACAGCATCGATGTTCTGACACCTCAGCGGGTCATACAGAAGTTTGCTATTCGTCTGCACCACATCATTGTCAATGATGGCATGCATATCGAACATGTCACAACCTAAATCCGAATATCTGTAGTGACGTTTACATGTTGAATAAAGTGTGTGCATGCCGTAGTTTGCAACTAGTTTATGTTTTTTTTCGTATAGTTCAATAATTGTCATCCTGTAATTACCTTACAATGACACTGTATTGGCAACTGCCACACGAAGAAATACTTAGATACACACAGAAGCGTTTGAGAACTTGCATAAACTGGAGGAAATGAATCTGACTGCCGGTATAAATTTTATCTGCTTAAGAACATACCACCAATATACATCCACTGACTGGAAGTTTATTCAAAGGCACTTGAAAATCTATCCATCACTTTATGGTAAATACATGGATATAAAAGAGCAGAAATTATGTTTACAATACAAGACTTTATAATACCGAGTTTCGATATTTTTCAAGTTACAAAGCGCCTCATATCAATATGACATTTAATTTCATATACTGCTCTTTACATCTAGAGGAACGGCAATACTGCACTATGGCTGTAAGGAAAACGTACATTCATTAAGGCGAATAAGCGTAATCTTCAAGTTTTCTTTTACCACAAATTGTAGACAAGCAGCGTCGTCCCAGAATCACGTGAACAGGCGGATTTGACTTTCAGAAAATGTGCAATACGACTCTCTATGCTTTTTCTATCTATTTGATATGTTCAGGAGAAACTACTTTCACAGTATCTCAGCCTCTCTCTGTGAACTATGACTGCTGCTGCTGCTGGGTGTAGTAATCCCAGTAACTATCACATCATACACATAGTTTTGAGCAGCTACTACGTAGTTGTCGCGACTTGCTCGTACAGTTTAACTGACAGTTCACTAACTTACAAAGACTACAAGGTGAGCCAGACCCGGATCAAAACCACGGGGCAGATTAACGGCCATTTTGTCTGGTACTTGCCGCGCGGAGAGGCCGCGCGGTTTGAGGCACCATGTCAGACCGCGCGGCCCCTCCCGCCGGAGGTTCGAGTCCTCCCTCGGGCATGAGCGTGTGTATTGTTCTTAGCACAAGTTAGTTTCAGTTAGTTTAAGTAGTGTGTAAGTCTAGGAACTGATGACCTCAGCAGCTTGGTCCCTTAGGAATTCACACACATTTGGACATTTGTCTGGTACTTAGGCTACCGTAGTGTGTTTTTATTTGGTTTCTCACGCTCGTTTAAGCAAATGTTTGGATGGCAGCCAATCTCCGGTCTAAGAAAAAACAATTCACAAACAGTTGAAATATGACAGCACATAGAAATAAGATTACACTATTCACAGACAGTGAAACCCGGCCGGGTTTTATGCCAAAGTTAGCGCCGATCGCTAAGTGGGACACACAAATTGTCCACATTAATAATTCTCCAGGTTCGGCTTTCTGCGTAGTCTGGCTATTCTGTACGCTGCGGCAGCTTCTAACGGAAGTCTACTGTTTTGTTCGAGGTTTTACGCTACATCTGCGCCCATGGTCTAGTGATGGAAGGGCACAGTAGCCCAGCGTGTTCGGTCAGACGGTTGGCCGCCCTCTGTGACTTAAAAAAAAAAAAAATAGACTGCGTGAAGTGTACAACGACGTACCTGAAGGGGTGTCATGTGACATCCGTACAGAGCAAATGACGAAACCAGTTACGTTAAAAAAGAAAGGAGTACACAGCGCATTGTTTGAAAGCACCGTATCGCGCTCGAAATCGCCCATTGCATAAATTTTTGTAGCGCTTTTGTTCTCAGAGCTGAAATCCTTTGCGTGATGGTAGCACAGCTATAACCCGTTGCACTTTCTTACACGCCGGTAGTAACAGTACTGTCGAATAATATTTATGTGAAAGATGACTTGGCAGAATGTCTGCCTCTAAACGCCGCATGCGTCAGAGGTCTCCGGCGCCCACCTGCTGACGCTGGCAGCGGCTGCCGCGGTGGCACTGTACTTCCTCGCACTTTGTCGAAACCATCAGCTGCCTGGTTGGCAGGAGGGCGAGCTGTTGTTGAACTTCTTCTTGCGTGATTTCTTCAATCACACCATCTCCAGCTCCCTGAAATGGAGGCAGCTGCATCTCCACCAGGCGGACGTGGTCGTCGTTGATGACGTCTTCCACCGGCGTGAATTTAGCCGCAAACGCGTCTGCTAAAACGCCGTCTTTGGCGTCGGGCTGTGCGAAGACGTCACTCCCCACCTCCTCAAACAACTGCCGTCTGGCGCAGTGCGCGACCTGGCGGCAATTTTCAACGCAGTTCTAAAGAGCTGCAGCTACCCCTAGGCGTGGAAACATGCTGAAGGTATGGCCATTCCAAAGGCAGGGAAGGATACCAGACTGGTACAGAACTACAGACCGATCAGCCTGATGCCGTCCACATCAAAGATCCTCTAACGTCTCTGCCTGAGAAGGTTGCTCCGCCACGTCAGGGAAGAAGGCCTGCTTCCCGACGAGCAGTTCGGGTTTCGCAGAGGGCACTCGAGGCAACAGCGGCTGCTACGGCTCGTGGGACAGGCGATGGGGCCGCTGGAACGTCGCGAGCACCTGAGGGCGGTGCTTCTGGACGTCGACGGCATCTTCTACTGCGTGTGGCACAACGGCCTTCTGTACAAGCTGCTTGTGCATGGGGTGCCAGTCTCTCACATTCGCCTGCTCCAGTCATATCTACAAGAACACACCTTTCACGTGCGTGCCGATGTCTGTACGCCAACAGCACGTTCCATCCGAGCAGGAGTACCACAGGGGTCCGTCCTCGACCCTCTACAGTACTGCCGCTACACAGTCGACGACCCCAAAACGCAAAGGGTACACCTGGCGCCTTACGCGGACGACATCGCGCTGTTCGCGCAGAGCATGAACGCGTAACTCCTGCGTCGCCGCCTGCAGCTCGCCTGCGACGAGCTTGGACCTTGGGCCACCAAATGGCAGGTCAAATTCAACGCGGGCAAGAGCCAGGCGATGATGTTCACGTGGATGGAAGGTGCCAGCGGACATCCGGCCGGTACAGTTCATGGGTGGACCGGACCCATCCCACGGTCACGCACTGGTCGGTACCTCGACGTTACATTGGAACGGCGCCTGATGTGAAAGGCGCATATCCGCGAGGTGCAGGCAAAGGCGCTGGCTCAACCCAGAGACGAAGCTACCTACAGACTGCGGCAGGACTTTATACTCATCAGATCAGTGCTGGAATACGCCGCTGCAGTCTGGGGAAGCGCAGCCGAAACGCGGCTCCAAACCATGCAGAGCAAAGCCCTCAGGCTTGCACTGCGCCTGCCACGAGATTTCCCCACGAGGAATCTGCACCAACTTGCCGGAATACCGCCGCTAACACAGCGCACACGCAACTAGCAACGAGATTCTAAGCGGCAACGCGGGAGTCCGAAAATCAACACGTCAGTGGCCGACCACACGCTGACCTTCTCCTCCATATGTATCATAGGTAATGCATACTAACGTTCTTGTTCATTTCTTCCGTGATTTATCCCATCTTGTTTGATGCTGGTATGATAAACAAAATATAGATTCGTGTCAATGACAGTTGTTTCGAATCCGTACAGAGACTTTGTCTTGTTTTGTTGGTGATATTACGTGGTATTTGCGAAGCAGACGGCTATGGCTACTCCTGTGACATTGGCAGAGACACGTGACTTGGAGGGTTAAGATTTGTCACTTATCTTGTGACAGCTATCAGCTCAAAAAAAAAGGGGGTTCAAATGGCTCTGAGCACTATGGGAGTTAACATCTGAGATCATCAGTCTCCTAGAACTTAGAACTACTTAAACATAACTAACCTAAGGACATCACACTCATCCATGCCCGAGGCATTCGAACCTGCGCCGTAGCGGTCGCGCGGTTCCAGACTGAAGCGCCTAGAACCGCTCGACCACCCCGGCCGGCAGTTATCACCGCAATTAAAGTTGTAACGAAAGGAAGTGATAAGACACAATTGTTAAAGGAAAACTGGAAATAGTTTTAATATCAGCTACTGTTTTAGAAAGGTGTCAAATTACAACTAGCATCCAAGGACAGCGATTTTGTTAGTTCTCAAGTTAACTGTAGTTGTTCATTTTACGATTGCCAATCGCAGAACGAGGAACTAAACTTTGTATACGTACAGACGAGACCAAAGGCGTCCAACAATATTCGAGAGTACACGACTCATGCACGTGCCAGTGCAGTCACGTTATAGTCATAGCGCATTACTTCTTCTGGATGTTATAAGCATCTGCTGAAATGTATAGTCATCACGCAAATATATGTTATCGAAGAGTACACTGAGATGGAAAAGTGTTGGTAAATAATGCAGCTGAGTTCTGTCGAGAAGAAAAACCGAAAGGTCTGCTACATTTGAAAAACTGTTAAAATAGGACACTTGTTGTTGAGAGGGAGGTCATTGTAGCATAGCATGAACCTTTCTTATAACAATGAGAGAAAAAGAGAAAGGAGAGGAGATACCTAAAACTGTGATCTGAACTCCAGCTGCAGTTATTAAATCCAGACAAAAGAGTTTTATTAAAATTTCGTACACTTTTCTCTAGATGAACTTATTAATAGTAATTGCTTTACAGATCTGCTTCCATTATTAGACAATAACACTTTTTTTTCATTTCCTACGCTTTCCTGTAGAATATATTAAAAGCGAAAGTACCATTGTGTCCTACACTCACAGCTGCATTGTTTGACTGCAAAACAAATTTTATTTTCCTTTTGTTCATTTTGATTGTTTTGCTGTAGATGTGCCGGCCGCTATGGAAGAGCGTTTCTAGACGCTTCAGTCCGGAACCGCACTGCTTCTGAGATTGCAGGTTCGAATCCTACCTCGGGCATGGATGTGTGTGATGTCCTTAGGTTAGTTAGGTTTAAGTAGTTCTAAGTCTAGGGGACTGATGACCTCAGATGTTAAGTCTCATAGTGCTTAGAACCATTTGAACGATTTTGCTGTAGACGTGAGTTAACAGAATGTATGTTTGTTATATTCGCTGCCCATATAGCAAGTTACAAAATCCAGTTCAGGAACCGTGTTACAATTATAATAAGCATGGTTATATCGCTTGTGCATCATTCGACACAACCAATTGCAGAACATGTCAACAGTTCGCAGAACGCTTAGCCGATGCATCAGTTGTAGAGTGAACAAGCTATACGTAAATGAGCGAATAAATCCAATAATATTGGTAAGCGTTGTGAACAAAATAAAGTTGGTAACATTGTTTCCTGAAACCAAGCACAGACTAAGAAACACAGCCAGCGTATGAGCTGGTGACTGTCATTAAGTTTCTATTTTACTTCCAGCGTTGTTTTATGTCAGGAATATAAGTAAGAGAAGAATACAAACTAGCCCCATACTCCGTAAAGCAGACTATAACAGGCGGCAATAGCCGCGCATGGCACATGGCACCTCATTGCGGACAGTCTCCAATATGTCTCACGAATTTTCTCGAGAATGGAAAGAGGTGAAAAATAATTTTAATAGGTTAGCTACATTTCGTACGCAGCAACCTATGTCCTGAAACCCACCAAACGTAAACTAACCACGGACTACATTTTTTGCTGAACACTTTTCAAAATGCGCACCGTGTTGTACTTTACTTTGAAGAACCTCAATACTTACGGATCATAACGAAAAGAAAACAAGTTCATTATCAGCTTGCACTGTGTGGCTATAGCATGTGGAAATGTAATATTTTCTTACCGAATAATTTCCTAAAAATCGAATGAGGAAGACTGGACAGCAGAAAACACACGTCAATCCCAAAACAGTGGCTTTATTTTTTTTACGCAGTTTTAGTGAGAAACTAACTATAGCAATGGATGTAGCTTTGCTTCATCTACAGAAAACAAATAGGATGACGTGAAATTTTACTCGCCGTGCATTGTGCGATACGTGTTGCTTGGTGCGACCATCACCTCAGTTGTTGTGGGCACCCAGAGGAAGGGTGAAGCTTGACACACATCGCGTGGGCGAAAAGGCCACTCTATTTAATAGTATGCTCTGTGGTGAGGAGCAGTCAGCCGGCTCTGTCACTTGGTGCCCGTTATACCTTCTGGTTTGATCGTCGAAATATAGTTGTGTGGCTCGGGTATTACAGGGCAAAGAATTAACGGTTGGTATCCGTCGCCACATTGTTGATCTTGACATAAATTGTTCTTATTAACGTTGTTGCCGTTGTTGGTGGTCGTCTGGTACTGGCATGCTACATCTACATCTACATATACAGTATACTCCGCAAGTCACCGTGCGTGGCGGAGGCTATCCTGTACCACCACTTGTCATTTGTTTCCCTGTTCCACTCGCAGACAGAACGAGGTATGCGCCCGTAAGAGCCCCAATTTCTCGTGTCTTATCTTTGTGGTCATTACACGAAATATATCTTGGCGGTAGTAGGGTCCTTCTGCAGTTAGCTTCAAGTGACGGTTCTCTAAATTTTCTCAACAGTGTTCTTTCCCCAGGGATTCCCATTTGATTTCCCGAAGCATCTCCGTAACATCTGCGTGCTGTTCGGACCTCCAGTAACAAATCTAGCAACCTCACTCTGGATTGCCTCGAGGTCTTTCCTTTGATCGGACCTGGTGTACATCGTACCTTCGTTAACAGTCTGCAGTGGGATACGGTATCAAATGCTTTTTGGAAGTCTAGAAATATGGATTCTCCCTGCTGCTCTTCACCCATAGTTCCCAACATATCGTTTGAGGAAAGAGCAAGCTGAGTTTTACACGAGCGATGCTTTCTAAAACCGTCCTGATTCGTGGGCGTAAGCATTTCGTAGTTAGTTGCTATGGGACCAAACTGCTGAGGTCATCGGTCCCTAGGCTTACACACTACATAATCTAACTTACACTAACTTACGCAAGGGACAACACACAGACCCATGCCCGAGGGAGGACTCGAACCTCCGACGGGGGAAGCCGCGCGAAACGTGGCAAGGCGCCCTAGACCACGCGGCATAACATTTTGGTATGTAGGAAATTTATTATATTCGATCACAGAATATATTTTGGCATTTTGCAGCAAACCGATGTTAAGGACTGTTGGCAGGAGAGCCAAAACTGTATTACTAGAGGAGTCCGAAATGCACGCGTTTTAGCTCAAGCAGGCTGGCGTGAGGTCTGAAACTTGACAAGGAAATAAGAATTGTAGAAAAACGGACGTAGCTGGTGGAATACTTAACTTTAATCCATTAATGATGAACGTCGGTTTTGACGGTACATGATTCACAATATCACTAGTAACTGAATATGGCGACTTCCTAGGTCGTAGCAAATGACGTAGCTGAAGGCTATGCTAAACTATCATCTCGGCAAATGAGAGCGTATTTTGTCAGTGAACCATCGCTAGCAAAGTCGGTTGTACAACTGGGGCGAGTGCTAGGAAGTCTCTCTAGACCTGCCGTGTGGCGGCGCTCGGGTTGCAATCACTGATAGTGGCGACACGCGGGTCCGACGTATACTAACGGACCGCGGCCGATTTAAAGGCCACCACCTAGCAAGTGTGGTGTCTGGCGGTGACACCACAAGGACAATGGTCTGTAATTTTGCAGGTCTGTTCTTTTACCCTTCTTATGTACAGGAGTCACCTGCGCTTTTTTCCAGTCACTTGGGACTTGCGCTGGGCGAGAGATTCGCGATATATGCAAGGTAGTAAGGGACCAGTGCTCCTTAGGGTACTCTTTGTAAAACCGAATTAAGATTCTATGCTCTTGTGGCCAAAATTGTGACAGGCATGTGTTGCTTCGTTGCCTTAACCAAGAAGTCTTTGTTTCGCTATTTTGTCAAGTGTTCACTATTGGCTCAAAGAAAGAATCTTGTAGTGAAGAGAGGTGCCATTGCGTGTGCAACAGTCACTATTGGAATTCCGTGAAAACGTCCGCCCAGCCGACGCCACCGTGTACGGGCGCAGAAGAAGGTCTGTGTTGTCTAGTTGATGCGAAGTGTGTGCACGGGGTGTGGCCCACGTCGGATTTTCCAGCGTTGTAGTGTGGTATTGCTGTTGCTCTGTTTGGTTTGAATTAGACTATAGCAAGTTGTGGGTTGTTCGTTCTCGCCCTCTTGCCTGTTATAAAGAGTGTTTCATAGTGACGTTTAACACGCTTGTGTGTGAATGTGGCCGGTCGCCGTGGCCGAGCGGTTCTAGGCGCTTCAGTCCGGAACCGCGCGACTGCTCCGGTCGAAGGTTCGAATCCTTCCTCGTGCATGGATACGTGTGATGTCCTTCGGGTACTTAGGTTTAAGTAGTTCTAAGATCTAGGGGACTGGTGACCGCACATGTTTAGTTCCATAGTGCTCAGAGCCATTTGAATCATTTGTGAATTTGTTTCCGGAATTTCTGCATATGTGCTGAACTTGCAAGACCTTATTCTGTTGGGAATTCTTGTCGAGATTTAGTATCTCGCGTCACACGCACGATAAATGCGAGAGGTTGGCCCGTTAGCAGCAGTGCCTGTGAAAGCGTTATATGCCTTATGCATCCTGCTGAAAAATGCCAGGAAGTCTATTTACAGTTTTGCTTTATTAAGTGTGAGCAGAAGACTGATTTTTTAAGTTGAGTTAAAGCGCAGTCTGCACGGTCTTTTTGTGCTGGTGATTTTCATTCTATTTAATTTAATTACAAGCACTAGCATAAGAATTTTTTTGCAACTCAATTCGAATGCCACCTAATTTTTAGTTTAGATATGCTGCACCACAGTCTCTTAGACTAGCATACTTATTAGCTATGTACCATAGTGATGGCCTGCTTTAGAATAAATACATGATAAGGCGCAATAAGCTATCTAAATTCCGCTGTGCGGAAAGTGAACTGCTTAGACTACTGATGCTTTGGCGTGCAGAATGCTTAGTGTATAACGCGATTCAACTACGATGGTGCACTTGCTACAAGTAGTTCTGTGTTACGTATGTTATCCGCTGGTGGTTAGTTCTTCTATGCGTTCGATGTGTGAAAGTAAAAGGAACTATCAAAAGCTGAGTGTGTACTCTCACACCATAAAACATGCAAGGTCAGTTTTGAATTTAAAAAAAATGAGAATCTGTGGATTTTAGTGAGTCTTTTAAATTATTTTGTTTCTTCAAGTCTATAAGATTTTGTTAATATACTATGGTTAAAATTTAACATTTCGACTGTGGTAGCATATGGAACTAGCTTTAAAGTTTTCATTATTAAATGAGAATAAGTGTATTTTGGAAACGCATTATTCCGTCCGAATGTTCTTAACATAAAATTGTCATATCCTTCCGTATTCATCTCACCTGTTGTGTTGCCTACACTATGTAAGAGATGTTGTGGCTGGGTTGTGGTTCTCACACCAACCTCAGTTACAGGTCTGTCGCCATTACTGGGGAATGAATGGTGTCCGACGTCACCTTCCAAGATTGTAGCCCCACAGGCACGATGGAATCTCAACTGCAGCCTGCAACTAACTGATGCTGTCGCAAATAAATATTTCAATAAATGATTTTCAGCGCAACCTCGGAAATTAATAAAAACCCAGCGCTCCACTACGAATCATCCGTTCAGCTGGTAGCAGAACTTGGTTGTGCTTCTGGACCGACAGATTTTGAGCTGGTAACTTAAAATTTTTTGGTGTTACGTTCTGAGACCCTTCAGTGTGGATGTATATTGTGTACGGGGTCCGCAACTACTCCGACGGGACGAGCTGCGGTACAAACTACGTGTCCAGTGATGCGATTATGAAGCTACAGTACCAGAACCGTGCGCCGGTGGTGATCCTGGCGGACTGCAGTAGAATGGCGAGTTAGATGCTGGCGCCTATAAAAGCAGCTATCGCAGAGATGCTATCTATTAGAGAACTTCTTGATGCGATGCACTGAGGAGCCCAGATACATGGACACAGTTGAACGGAATCGTCAACAACATCTCAAAAGCAAAAAAATGGTTCAAATGGTTCTGAGCACTATGGGACTTAACATCTGTGGGCATCAGTCCCCTAGAACTTAGAACTACTTAAACCTAACTAACCTAAGGACATCACACACATCCATGCCCAAGGCAGGATTCGAACCTGCGACCGTAGCAGTCGCGCGGTTCCAGACTGAGCGCCTTAACCGCGAGACCACCGCGGCCGGCTCTCAAAAGCAGAACGTCACACATAGAAACAGACTCTTCATTACAGAAGGTACTGATAACGAAGACAGGCCAACGTAATAGCTCGAGTCTGTTCTGACGAGAAAATGAGTGACAGTGACAATCCAGACATAACATAGAGACACATAATATACATAACATAAAACAAGTGAAACGTGCACGACTACTCACGCGAACATTAATCAAAGAATATAATTTGTATCTTATTATGAATGAATCTATGTAAAAGTAAAAGTAATTTAAAAAATCCATGGGTAGATATTTTTTTTAGAATCCACGTTAAACCTGAACATCGTTAAAAATTTACATAGATGAATAAATCATTGTACATGCAATGAATGCAATATAAATTTAATATAAGGTAGATGAAAGAGTGTAAATACACAACAGAAACAAACTACGCATATTACGCAACTATGCAAAAATTATTAATGGGCCCACCACCCAAAAAAGTCTACTTTTATACAATAAAAACATTTTTACAAGATTAATAATAGGTTAGTGGTGGCTTGTTATTCCTCCTACAGCTATGCACGAACAGTGTGTAGCTTAATTAGATTAAATTGTTCCAGAGCCATGCACAATTTGTTCACTAACTGTAGTAGGAGTAGTAGTTGTTATGTAACCTAAGAAACATCTATTCACACAGCACTCTAACAAACAACACCAACATGGATTAGATCCTCATGGACTGAACAAATCGACTTTTCCCAAAGAGGGATTTTGATGTGGGTAATACTGAAATGGGTAGCACCACATGTGGACGCTGGACCTGAAGTGCAATACCGCCTCTCCTTCGCCAGGTGGTGTTGGTGAAGGAATATCTATATCTACTCTTTCCTGTCTTCTTTTATTCTCTTTTCAAGCTAAACCATGAATTTGTAATTTCCTATTTCCAAATTCCGGTATTTATCTTTAAAAATGAGTGTAATTGCTGGAAGTAGACAAAAGATAACACCAAAGAGAAGACAAAAGAACTCCACCTCCACGTGGTGCCGCATGGCCAACAGCAGCCGTGGCATCAAATGTGTAGAGCAGTGTTGCTGCGTGGCGGTGGCCATTGGTACAGGCTGGAGGACCACGACCAGAATAAAGTAATAAGATGGCGCACCCTAGTAGTCACAATGCAGCTTGAAAGAAAAAAAAGCTGTACGACAATCATTAGCCCAACAGCGACGACTGAAGAGCCAGGGTGTTGCGAGTAAGTTGAGAGATGCAAGCTAGGCTAACGGAGGCAAGAAGCCAGATCAACCATTGGAATAAATGGAGGATTGATTACGTGACTAAATGGAGTGGTTACGATTAGGTGGCGAAGAAAGTAGAAGTAGGATTGAGGAAGGGGAACCGAAAGTCAGCTCAGTTCCGTCAGTGCAAGCGATTAGGAAGGTTACTGTTTTTGCTACAATGTCAAATCCGTTCCAGGAGTTTTGTTTGTAATAATATGAATCATTGGTGATAGCTCAATTACTAATGTGATGAACTTAGCGTATTAGTGATGAAGATTTGTTAACACTGTTTGCAACTAAGGTCTTCAACCTTTGTTACAATTTATTAAGGACGCTACAGAAAGAAAAGTCTTAGAAAGGTTTCTAATTATGTTTAAAGTTTGTCGGAAGCCGCTAAATTGGAATGTGATCTCATCCTCAAATACTGTATGAATATAAACTGGGTATTTGCGCGCTGCCTCTTATGCTGCCTCAATACATAAACACAGTTTCTAACTGCAATACTCATCTTAATATTAAACTATTACCATAATGCTACACCTCTTAACGAGTAGATTATGACGGCATTTTTAAATTTTTAAATTCGGTCAATAATTACGTGAAATATTGAAAATCAAATTTTTGTTGCCCCAGGAAGCCGTTAGATAGGCAACCTGGAACTAGAACTGGGTTACGGGTTAGTCACTTAGCGATACTGATTTCGTGTCAAGGTGTGCCATGGATGAAATATTAGCCCAGTTGATGGGGACTTATTCGAAAATTATAAATTTAAAATACATTTGTGTTTATGAGATTTTTTCTATCTGGGGTGTTTCCGTAAGCGTCTACAGCCTGGAATCTCATTGAATGGAGTAGATGAGTCCCGCTTCGAAATGAGCTATGACGACGAGCAAATACTTGCCTGGACACACTCCGGCGAGCAGCGGGGTAGCAACCCGACTGTTGCCCACTATATGGACCGACAACCAGGTGTGTTGATCTGGGGTGCCATTTGTTTTCATACTATGACCCGTTTGGTTGCTATCCGCCTGACCCTTACGGCACAGCGGTACGTCGACGATATTTTACGCTGCGTTTTGCTGCGCTTCCAAGGAAAGTTTTACACTTCAGCAAGATAATGCCCGCCCGCACACGGCGAGAATTTCAACTGTTTTCCTTCGTGTTTGCCAAACCTTACCTTGAAAGCGAGGATGTCGGATCCTACGCTAATTGAGAATGCTTTGAGCATTATGGGTAGGCTCCTCCAACCATATCTAGATTTTGACGATCTGTGGCGCCAGTTGAACAGAATTTGGCACGATATCCCTCAGGAGGAGGACATCTAACAACTCTGTCAATTAATGACAAGCTGAGTAGCTGCTTGCATAAGAGCGTCTACATATACTTCACATCTACAGATTTCCGGTCTATTCGGATAACTCGACGAACGAAACAATACGTCCTAAAATCATGTCGCCTATCCTGTCTCACCCAACGCAACTGGTGATAAGAAAATTTGACGTTCATATTAAAACACATTTTATGCAAACATTTATTGCTAGCTCGAACCCTCTACAGATTTTCGTTGTTTGTGTGTGCTGAAGTGCAGTATACGTCACCAACAAAGATCCTACGTGTTGATGACTGGACTAACTTTTCTTTGTAGCAAATGGAAACATTTTTCTAAATTCTTCAATTGCATGTAAGCAAGCGAGACATTTCCTGCATTGTATGCAAGCGTGTTGCTTCCCTGAATTCTGAGACAGTTTGTTCTTTCCCATTTCGGCGCTGTAATGAGTGCTAAGAGCCAAAAGAGATTTATTTCCGTCAGGGACGTATTCCCCGGCACCACAAGTGGTCAGTCCGACATAGCTGACACCATAAGCAGCATCAAATGGAGTCGATAAGAAAACTGAACTATAATTCCAGACAAGGGCATCCTAAGTAAAGCTGGAATTGGCTGCCCTCCAACACGAAATTTCCCCCACGGTACTGGCGCGAAGATTGTGACACAGTATCGAAGTCGTTACTGGCATAATTATTTGACTGAACTTCCACTACAAAAATTAGACTGGTCCAGAAAAGCAGTACGACATGGCTCTTAAAACCATTGAAAACTGGAACTGAATAGGTCTATAAGAGGCCGGCCGGAGTGGCCAAGCGGTTATAGGCGCTACAGTCTGGAACTACGCGACCGCTAGGCTCGCAGGTTCGAATCCTGCCTCGGGCATGGATATGTGTGATGTCCTTAGGTTAGTTATGTTTAAGTAGTTCTAAGTTCTAGGGGACTGATGACCTCAGATGTTAAGTCCCATATTGCTGAGAGCCATTTGAACCATTTTTGTCTATAAAAGAAAAGATTCATACGCAACAGACAGAAAGTTTGGAGTGGCTTAAAGGAAGACTGTCAGTTCCCAGAATCGCCATCGAAGGAAGGCGACGAGAACTCAGCTGATTCTTAATCCGTGATATGTGATGGGGACTGGGGCTACACATAGATGATAGGTGTGAAAGTCTCCAACACACGGTTTAGAACTTGACTAACTTTAAATAATAGTTAGCATTAGGCAGAAGAGCGAAGCAAAAATTGAGAATTTCTGGGTTATATTTAGAGCGAGTTGGCAACCAGCGCTTGTTAGAATTTGAGTTGAGGTAGAACTGAAGCAGTTCTGTTGTTTCTATAGAACAAACTTTAGTAATAAAGTTTGACGAGGATTTAAACTAGGGAAAAGAGATTACGTCTCCTCTGAAGAAGTAATAGATACACGAAGTGAGTCATCTGTTTTATTTCGTGAGTAGTTCTGTATATCAAAACGAAGTTCTCGGCAACTAACAGTTAGCTAACGGAGACGTATTTTTGTTATGTGATGAAGCGTCTTAACTCTTGTATCGATCAAGGTATTTAAGCAAGTATGCTTTTTTAATCACAATGATGTACTTTTTTAAGGGCACACGAAAGCGCTTGAAAAGAAGAGTATAGTGATACTATGCTTGTTAATTTTGAGGTGGATAGTCTTTGCAAAAGAATCCGAGAAACATCCCAAAACTGAAACACAAGTCGGCCGGAATTGCCTACTGCGTTGTGAACAGTCTCGTGCCAGGTCACGTCGTCGTATCAGGCCTTTCGACGCTTTATCTGCACTGCATAACAAGCAGGAACTGACTCGTCCTGCGACATATTACTTCTGCTTCAACATCGCTTGCACATATGCATATACACCAGTGAGGAGAAGTTCAGCATCCTACTTTTATACGGCGAATGTCGAACAAACGATGCCGAAACGGTCCGGTGGTATAGGGATGTCTACCCTTAACGTTTCTGTCCGTCGCGGCAGGCACTTTCACCGTCTGTTAAGGTCAGTCGTGCGAACAGGCAACTTCAGCATCAAATGGAGGATGACGACGAAGACTACAATTGACAGATCACCTGAAGAAGTTGCTCTGAGTACGATGCCTGGCAATTCGCATTGTAGCACGAGGCGTATTGCCATGGAATGTGGGATCAGCCAGACGAATGTCACTCACATGGTGCATCAACATAAATTCCACCGTTATCGTCTGTTGCTACGTCAGGCACTTGTACGACGTCATTTCGAACCTCTTATACAACTCTGTAGGTAAGCTGTGCAGCGCCTGGGAGAAGACAGTACTTTTTTCCAGCAAGTGCACTTTACCGATGAAGCAACATTTATGAACCACGGTAGTGCGGATTTGCGTAACATATCTCAATGAGGAGTTTGTGGCACAACTTGACAAGAAGAAAGTACAGGTTGGTAGAACATGTTCTGAGGCATCAGGGAATCACAAATTTAGCATTGGAGGGCAGCGTGGAGAGTAAAAATCGTAGAGGGAGACCAAGAGATGAATACACTAAGCAGATTCAGAAGGATGTAGCTTGCAGTAAGTGCTGGGAGATGAAGAATCTTGCACAGGATAGAGTAGCATGGAGAGCTGCATCAAACCAGTCTCAGGACTGAAGACCACAACAACAACAACAACAACCGCAATGATCAGCTGAAAATCGGCGCTGGCTACAACAATAGCAACTACAGAGCGTAAGCGTTATGGTGAGACATCATAGGAAATTCCATTGTCAGCCCTTACGTCACCCAAAGGGCGTTAAATTACAATTTATATGCACACTTCATTACTCTAGAAGAGGTACCACTAAATAAGCGACAGTGTATGTGGTTCCAACGCCACGGATGCTCATCTCACTCTTACCCCGCTGCAACGCATATTCTGAGTGGAAAGTTTCCTGAACACGGGATAGGACGAGGTCCCGTGATTTGAATCTTGATTGTTTCCCTCTATGGGCAGCCCTTGAGAGATACAGTCTACCCTGAAGCACCAACTACATCAGATGATGGTTCAAATGGCTCTGAGCACTATGGGACTCAACTGCTGTGGTCATCAGTCCCCTAGAACTTAGAACTACTTAAACCTAACTAACCTAAGGACATCACACACATCCTTGCCCGAGGCAGGATTCGAACCTGCAACCGTACCAGTCGCACGGTTCCGGACTGCGCGCCTAGAACCGCGAGACCACCGCGGCCGGCTACATCAGATGATATGTGCCATCGGACCGCCAAACCATGCAACACCGTATCATCCAATGCAGTTTCATCTGTTCATCTACATCTCGAATGGCGACTGCAAATCTGCCTTGCAATCTATCATGTACTTAAGCATGTGAACAAATTGTTCTTGCACAACTATATTTCCTTAAGAGAAGAATTTATTTTTTTGGTGACATATCGTCGGTTATTCTGAATAAAATGTTTCGTTTACTTAAAGTGTATCTTTTCCATTTACAATTTCGAGTAGAATCTACAGACGTATTTGAGCCCTGACAGACCGACACCAGTGTTATTTTGTCCCTGTATCGTTGGGATCGATTGTGGTTGAGCTAAGCTATCTTTGCTTTTCGCGTGTCGTATCTTCCGGGTTGGCGGGCGAAGGGGATGGGGGTTGTTAGCCTTCGACGGGGAACCCTTGAGATCACGTGACATTTCGCTGGAATAAGAGTGTCAACGGTTGCCGAACGAGAGTGATGACCGTTATGTGTTGTGGTGTGAAATTGGTCGGGCGTTTTGGTGACAAGGGCAGCTTGAAGATATAAGTTCTGTGACTTAACTGGAACAAAATTTAAAGTGAAACGGTGAAGCTGTGGAACCCGCTCCTTCGCCGGCCACGGTGGTATAGCGGTTCTAGGCGCTCAGTCCGGAACCGCGGGACTGCTACGGTCGCAGGTTCGAATCCTGCCTCGGACATGGATGTGTGCGATGTCCTTAGGTTAGATAGGTTTAAGTAGTTCTAAGTTCTAGGGGACTGATGACCACAGATGTTAAGTCCCATAGTGCTCAGAGCCATTCGAACCATTTTTCAACCCGCTCCTTCGTGTTGTGTACGTGATCTGAAGTAAGTGGTCGTAATTGTGTTTTGTTACCCGACGCACTCAGAGGCATTTAAATTTTATTATTATGGTGAAACTCACATAGTGCATGGTGTAGAAAAGTTCAGTTGGCCTAGTTAAATGGTGGCCGTTACTTGAAACATGTTTGAGAGTTATTGAAATGTCTTTGTGATTCGCGCAAAAAACCTTTGATTGTGCCAGCACCTTGGCGGGGAGTGACATGTCGTCCGAGGTGTAGGCCTGGCAGTGTTTAAGGACCTGACCACTACCGGGAAGTGTTCACACACCGCGTTCCAAAGATTAGTATTTATCTTCCTTCCGCCAAGGCGTGTTAAGCTGGTAGATATATAAATATATATTGTATGTAACCTGTTCTTATACGAACCTGTTTCCTTAAATACTTGCGACTGGCAACTGGCTAAACTTTAAATTGCATAGCATCTGCTGAGTTCCTTACACAGCTCTTTCTAGTAGTCTTTTATTAACACGCCTGAGCATGTGAACATTCATTTTTAAAGATCAGTGTTTCTGCTGTAGTTGTTTATGTAAGTGGTTCTATCATGTTATGTAGTTGGATCTTAGCTTGGCACTATTGTTGAAGTGTCATTAGGTCACCCTTTATTGGTAACAGTGGTGTCACCGCCAGACACCACACTTGCCAGGTGGTAGCCGTTAAATCGGCCGCGGTCCGGTAGTATACGTCGGACCCGCGTGTCGCCACTATCAGTGATTGCAGACCGAGCGCCGCCACACGGCAGGTCTAGAGAGGACTTCCTAGCACTCGCCCAGTTGTACAGCCGACTTTGCTAGCGATGGTTCACTGACAAAATACGCTCTCATTTGCCGAGACGATAGTTTAGCACAGCTACGTCCGTTTTTTTCTAAATTCTAATTTCCTTGTCCTGTTCCAGACCTCACGCCAGCGTACGTGAGCTAAAACGCGTGTCTTTCGACCTCCTCTAGTAACACGGTGTAGGCTCTCCTGTCAGCCACAAAAGTAACTGTCTTCATTATATGTATTTTGAGGGAAATCCTATATTGGAGTTTGAATTTCTGAAGTTTGTCAGTAATTCTGTTTTCTTAAAAGGGAAAATAAAAGTGGTTCAAATGGCTCTGAGCACTATGGGACTTAACTTCTGTGGTCATCAGTCCCCTAGAACTGAGAACTACTTAAACCTAACCAACCTAAGGACATCACACACATCCATGCCGGAGGAAGGATTCGAACCTGGAACCGTAGCGGTCACGCGGTTCCAGACTGAAACGCCTAGTACCGCACTGCCACAACGGCCGGCAAGGGAAAATAAAGCGAGGGGTATTGGTACGTAGCGACGTTATGTTTGTGATCGACCTTTTAACAAGTGCTTCTTTAACGGATTGAAATAGTAAGTATATAAGGGTATTTTAGTGAAGGATGTAAAGTGTGACCATGTTAATGTAATAACTGGTATTAAGGAGTTTGATGATGTGGCTAGGTGAAGTAATTGGTAATTGCTATGCTTAAGGTTTCTATAAATGTCTGGCACATTTTTTATAACTTTCTCTTAAGAGACTATTTATTTGAGTACTGAGTATGTTGGGTTTCTAACTGTATTTGCAAAGCCTTATCTAGTAGTTCGTCCACAATGTGTAATTGTCAAATTCCTTAAAAGGCGTAAGGTCAATAAACTGTGACTACCATAAATTGTGACTTCCATAAATTGTGACTACCATAGCGGGTGTTTTATTTTTCAGAAGCAACCAGATGCCTCCAGGCAAAGACATATCAGGTGTTATTTTCTTTTTTTAAGTAAGTTAATGACGTTTCTGTTTCGAGTTTGACAAGTAAGCAACAAAAGGAGGGTTCAAATGGAAAACTGCCTAACTACACTGTAGTTGTTTCCACAAAATCCTGAAAACGTACACACATTGGAAATAGTTTTCCTAGCCCCTTGCCGCGGGGAGTCGCCGAGCGGTTAGAGGCGCCATGTCTTGAATAGCGCGGAAGCACTTAAAGTAGTGCTTCGCAACAACCGAAAACAGCGGACCATTACAAAGACCATCCAGATTTATACCAACATCTTTTACTATTTTTCACTAGGGTAATTAGGTACCGGTACCATGAAGGAGAACGAGAGGAACTGGTTCACGATTACGCCTTTTTTTACTCACACGCAGCACACTTGGCGTATGGTTCAGTAAAGTCCTTCGTGGGCGATACAACTAGAGGCTTATAACCAATGCTATGTTTGTTATCGTCCAAAGATCACGGCGCCACACCAAAGTTGGTAACACATATCGGTGCCACAGACTTAAGGGATTTTTTGCTGCAGTACGCAACGACGAATTTGATAGGCTGAAGAAGACACGCCCATTCTCTCAGCCCATTTAAGTCTCAGATGAAAATTTAGTTTTGTAAACATTGAACATCGTACTTCATGATAACCAATTGTTGATTAGTGCATTAAATGATACTTTTTAACAAGCACTACTGTGGCAAAGGATTGCATCAAGTTAAGAAAATCTTTTTATGCTTAATGAAATAAAGTGAACTAATATTTTATCTCTTGTAGTTCCGATTTGGCATCTCGAGAGCAATCAGACAGTTCACAGTCGTGGCTGGACGATTGCAGTTTCGTCTGGTCGCAACATTATACATTCCGGTTTTATATGGAAAGCTGAAAACAGCAGGGAGAGCGGTGTGCTGACCCATTGTCCTTCACACAGCGTCCAGATGATGCCATATGGTAGTGGACGACACGGCGAGCGGTGGGAATTGTGTGATCCACTGGATTTGATCGCAGAAGTACTCTATTATTGCATACCATTAGCCTTATTTTACTTTTGTCAATGTTCATATTATAATTTCAAGACATGGTCCTTTCCGTTCAATTGTTCTTCCAAGTCCTTTTCCGTTTCTGGGAGAATTAGAATATCACCATCATATCCCAAATACTTAATAGCTTCTCCCTGATCATTAAATCCCTTTCCAAATTTCTAAATTCTCCTTGCTTTCCTTCACTGATTTCCCACTGTACAGATTAACTAACAGTAGGGATAGACTTCAACCTTGTCTCACTCCATTCGCAACTACTGCTTCCATTCCGTATCCGTTGACTTCTATAACTGTAGCCTGGTTTCTTTGTAACATGTAGGTAACATTTCGTTCCCTGTTTTTATGCCTGCTTGCTTCTGGATTTCTAAATATACAAATACATGACGTCCATCGAATCTATCTCCAAAGATAAACTGGCTGGCTACCCTGAGGTCGACTTCTACCAGATTTTGCATTCTACTGTACCTAATTTGCTTCACTATTTCGTAAAAATGACAGTTCGACAATATTATTCACACCTTCCAGCACCTGTCTTGTTTGAGTTGGAATTATTACGCGTTTATTGAAGTCCGGGGTATTTCACTTGTCTCATATAGCTTGCACACCAGATGGCATTGTTTTTTCGGGCTATGGACTATCAAAGATCTCAAAATTTCAGAGGGTATGTCTTCTACTCTATGGACCTACATGCGACTTAGGTGTGTCATTTCTTATCTCAGTATCATATCTCCATTTTATTTTCGTCCATTTCCTCTTTATTTTTTATAAAATTGTCTTTAAGTTTGCCGGCCGCTGTGGCCGAGCGGTTCTATGCGCTTCAGTCCGGAACCGCGGTACTGCTACGGTCGCAGGTTCGAATCCTACCTCGGACCTGAATGTGTGTGATGTCCTTAGGTTAGTTAGGTGTAAGTAGTTCTAAGTCTAGAGGACTGATGACCTCAGATGTTAAATCCCATAGTGCTTAGAGCCATTTGAACCATTTTGTCTTCAAGATTGTTTCGCTTGGTTGGCGCTTCTATTTGTTGTTTTAACCTATCAGATTTCCCTTCTTTGTTTAGTACTGGCCTGCTATCCGAGATCTTGATATTGATCAAGCTGTTTCTCTTTTTACCAAAGGTCTCTTTAAATTTCCCGTTGGTTGCAGTCATCTTCCCTCTGGTGATGCACGCTTTTACATCCTTGCATTTGTTCTCACGCTATGCCTGCTAAGATACGAGGGGCGTTCAGTAAGTAATGCAACGTGTTTCTTTTCGGGGTCAATTTCGGTTGAAAAATGCGGAATTTGTTGTAGAACGTCGTGGAATATTCCCATTTCAGCCTCTATAGTTCCGTGAAGTTCCGACATGTGGCGGTGCTAGCCCTAAAAAAAAGGTTCAAATGACTCTGATCACTATGGGACTTAACTTCTGAGGTCATCAGTCCCCTAGAACTTAGAACTACATAAACGTAACTAACCTAAGAACATCACACACATCCATGCCCGAGGCAGGATTCGGACCTGCGACCGTAGCGGTCGCGTGGCTGCAGACTGTAGCGCCTAGAACTGCTCGGGCACCTCGGCCGGCAGTTAGCCTTAGAAATGGCGTCTGTAACGGAGGTACGTTTCAAGTAGAGAGGTGTGATTGTGATTCTTTTAGCGGAAAACAGAGAATCGCAAATATTTATAGGCGCTCCATAATGTCTAGGGCGGCTGGCCGCGCGTAGGTGTGACTTCTACAGTGTTGGAATGTGCGGACACTCTCATTCGAGGTGATAGAAGGGTAGTGCTCACACTTCCATCTGTTTGGCCCAATGATGGATGCACCCCACGAGAAGGAGTACTTGGATGATGTGGAGGTTACTGATGCAGCAAGATTTTGGCTCGATGTCGCCGGTTGAGTGCTACCACGCGGGCATACAGGCCTTCCCAGTAAGGTGGCGTAAGACCGTCGCATTAACGGAGGTTATGTTGAAAAACAGTGTTTCGTGGCCAAAAGAGTGGGAAATAATGTGGTCTATTGGAATCCTGAACTCAATTAATCTGCTTTCAGATAAAAAAATGTGTTGCATTACTCACTGAACGCCACTCGTATTTTATGCTTTCTGTGAGTCTCATTTTTCGACTTCTGTATTCTCTTTCACCTGCTACATATGCTGGAGTTTTATATTTTCTCCTTTCGTCAACTGAATTCAAAATGGTTCAAATGGCTCTGAGCACTACGCGACTTAACTTCTGAGGTCATCAGTCGCCTAGAACTTAGAACTAATTAAACCTAAATAACCTAAGGACATCACACACATCCATGCCAGAGTCAGGATTCGAATCTGCGACAGTAGCGGTCGCCCGGTTCCAGACTGTAGCGCCTAGAACCGCACGGCCACTCCGTTGGCCTGAATTCAATATCTCCTTCATTATCCAAAGACACAAATATATAAGGCTTCTGCTTCTGGAATGCTGATGTTCAGTTTAGTACCTATTTCAGATACCTATGCAGGAGCACCACGTGCAGGAGTAATATCACCAGAGAGCTAATATGCACGACGTGGGGAGCACACGTCAACACTGTGAGAACCTCTTCCCTTGCCCTGCGTTGCTCTGCCGGAGAATACACAAGCCCAGTGTGCTTCAATTCTTGCCAAGCCAAAACTGTAGACGTCGCTCTTAATGATACTTGTCGTATCATCACCGGGTGCCTGAAGCCTACTCCTCTCGCTAAACTGTACAGCCTCGCGGGAATTGCACCCCTCGACATCAGCCGAGAGGTAGCAGCTGAAAGTGAGAAAACAATCAGAAACTTCTGAAGCTCATCCCCCTATATGGCTACCAACCAGCAAACCCACGTCTAAAATCCAGAAAGAGCTTCCTCAGATCTACCGAGACTCCAGTTGGGGCACCACAGCAATGACGAATCGAACTATGGCGTGCAAGGCTTACCAGTACTGTGGGATGGATTACACGAAGCAAAAGACTACCACACGGCTACATAGAGAATTGAAGTACATGGAGATCCCCCCACAGACTACGCTCGGGTGTCGCGGAATGTAAGAGCAATTTGACTAAATGGGGTTTCCTAGAGGAGCCGCCATTCTGTGAGTGTGGAGCACCGCACACGACCTACCATATGCTCCTGTTTACCCAATGTCCAGCAACATGCATAACACAAGACCTGCTGGGCGGCAGAAATGTAAATAATTGCCTTGTAAATATATATATATATACACACACACACAACATGTAAATATTGTACATTATTTTATACATCGTAAATGCTTCTGGCACGAATAAATAAATAAAATGTATAAGAATGAGATTTTCACTCTGCAGCGGAGTGTGCGCTGATATGAAACTTCCTGGCAGATTAAAACTGTGTGCCCGACCGAGACTCGAACTCGGGACCTTTGCCTTTCGCGGGCAAGTGCTCTACCAACTGAGCTACCGAAGCACGACTCACGCCCGGTACTCACAGCTTTACTTCTGCCAGTATCCGTCTCCTACCTTCCAAACTTTACAGAAGCTCTTCTGCGAACCTTGCAGAACTAGCACTCCTGAAAGAAAGGATATTGCGGAGACATGGCTTAGCCACAGCCTGGGGGATGTTTCCAGAATGAGATTTTCACTTTGCAGCGGAGTGTGCGCTGATATGAAACTTCCTGGCAGATTAAAACTGTGTGCCCGACCGAGACTCGAACTCGGGACCTTTGCCTTTCGCGGGCAAGTGCTCTACCAACTGAGCTACCGGAACACGACTCACGCCCCGTACTCACAGCTTTACTTCTGCCAGTATCCGTCTCCTACCTTCCAAACTTTACAGAAGCTCTTCTGCACACAGTTTTAATCTGCCAGGAAGTTTCAAAATGTATAAGCTTAAGACATCAATGGCGTAACAGCCTATCGTTTCCTTCGAAGTCATATCGTTTCACGCGGTTGTCACGAGACGTGTGACGGACGTTATTGAGCTCTACAGCTCTCCATTGAAACAGCATTCGACAACTTTGGGGTCGTTACCGTCGTTCAGAGGCAGCTACGGGTGCCTGCTGTGCGTTCATCAGCCGCTCTTCTCATCACAGGCTAGGCCAGGTCAGCCGGCCGGGAAGCCCGCCACGCGCTGTTTGTTTATTCCGGTTGTCTGCAACTAATCGAGCGTGCCACGCCGGGGCCGAAGCCAGCCGCCTCCGTTCGAAGGGCTTCCTTCAGGGGAGACATCGCTGCCAGGAACACGTCGGCCAGCCGCTGCCATCTCGGGAACATCAAGCAAGCGGTGGCGAATGAGAGCGGATGTCTCGAGTTACTAGAGAGCTTCTCGAGACATTTCTCGTAACGCGTGCCTCATGGAACTCTGGAGAATGTAAGCATGCTTCTGATACCGCGGCCCTCTGAGGACAGCATCACCAAGCTCGAAGGTGTGGCCTCTCCGCAGTCAATAGTACACTGAGGTGACAAAAAATAATCAGGTAGCGATACGCACATACACAGTAGAGGTAGTATCGTGTGCGCAAGGTGTCAAGGACAGTGAACTGGGGGAGCTCTCATATGTGAAACGTCCCCTTAGAAAAATTATACATGACTGTGCTTCAACTGACTCACAATATTTTTTTTTAGCGCAACGCAATCTGACTTTCAATAATCCCTACAAAAGAATGGCCCTGACTAACATTAACCTATACGTTTGACAAATCACTTACCTCACAACTACTGCAGTACAGCGAGCGCCACTACTGCCAGCTAAATAAAAGATTCAAACTACGGAAGGCACTAACTACTGATAGGCATAGTTACCAAATGAAAGATTTTAATAGAGAACAAAAAATGTATGTACCTTAATAGTCATAATATACAGGGTGTTACAAAAAAGGTACGGCGAAAATTTCGGGAAACTTTCCTCACACACAAAGAAAGAAAATATGTTATGTGGACATGTGTCTGGAAACGCTTACTTCCCATGTTAGAGCTCATTTTATTACTTCTCTTCAAATCACATTAATCATGGAATGGAAACACACAGCAACAGAACGTTCCAGCGTGACTTCAAACACTTTGTTACAGGAAATGTTCAAAATGTCCTCCGTTAGCGAGGATACATGCATCCACCCTCCGTCGTATGGAATCCCTGATGCGCTGATGCAGCCCTGGAGAATTGCGTATTGTATCACAGCCGTCCGCAATACGAGCACGAAGAATGCCTACATTTGGTACCGGGGTTGCGTAGACATGAGCTTTCAAATGCCCCCATAAATGAAAGTCAAGAGGGTTGAGGTCAGGAGAGCGTGGAGCCCATGGAATTGGTCCGCTTCTACCAATCCATCGGTCACCGAATCTGTTCTTGAGAAGCGTTCGAACACTTCGACTGAAATGTGCAGGAGCTCCATCGTGCATGAACCACATGTTGTGTCGTACTTGTAAAGGCACATGTTCTAGCAGCACAGGTAGAGTATACCATATGAAATCATGGCGGTGAATCGAGGAAGTACAGTACATACTGACGAAACTAAAATGCGCTCTAACATGGAAATTAAGCGTTTCCGGACACATGCCCAGATAACATCTTTTCTTTATTTGTGTGTGAGGAATGTTTCCTGAAAGTTTGGCCGTACCTTTTTGTAACACCCTGTATATAGCAGTTCATGACATCCGTTCTTACAAATGTACTGTTTCTGATGGACACACCTCCAGATTATCCATTCTCAAAAATCCGCCATCTCACTTCCCCACATCCACCACTGCTGGCGGCTCACCTCCAACTGCGTAACGCTACGCGCTGTTAACAGCCATCTGTCCAACACTACAATGGCGAATGTTACAACTATGCTAACCAGCCACAGACTGCACACAGCACAGCCAGTGATTTTCATACAGAGCGCTCGCTATGTGGCGTTACCAATAAGAAAACCTAAACAACCTACTTACATATGTACTCCGATGATTCATGTGAAAATGTTTCTGACAAGTTATGTCCGCACGATGGGAATCAACAGACTCTGAAGGTGCAATGTTTTAACTAGACGCATGGGACATTACATTTTGGAACTCGATATTCCGAGACCCACAGTGTAAAGAGTGTCCAGAGAATGCCAAACTGTAGGCATTACCTATCTCAACAGACAACGCAGCGGCCGACGGCCTCCACTTAATAACAGACAACAGCAGCGTTCGCGGAGAGTTGTCAGAGCTAACAGATAAGCAACAAAGCGTGAAATAACAGCAGAAATCAATATAGCGCGTACGACGAACGTATCCGTTAGGACAGTGCGAAGGAATTTGGCAGAAGTTGGCTACGGCAGCAGACGACATCGCCTGCGGTGCCTCCCATGGACCGGCTGCTGCGGCCGAGCGATTCTATGCGCTTCAGTCCGGAACCGCGCTGCTGCTACGGTCGCAGCTTCGAATCCTTCCTCGGGCATGGATGTGTGTGATGTCCTTAGGTTAGTTAGGTTTAAGTAGTTCTAAGTCTAGGGGACTGATGACCTCAAATGTTAAGTCCCATACTGTTTAGGGCCATTTGAACCATCTTTTGCCTCTCATGGGCTCGTGACCATATCAGTTAGACCCTAGACAACAGGAAAACCGCCCCCTGGTCAGATGAGTCCTGAGTTTAGTTGGTAAGAGGGTTGTAGTGTGGCGCAGACTCCACGAAGTCATTGACCCAAGCTACCAACAAGCCGCTATTGTTGATGGTGGCTCCATAATGGTGTGGACTGTGTTTACATGGAATGGACTGATTCCTTTAGTCTAACTGAACCGATAATTGACAGAAAATGGATATTTTCAGTTTCCTGGAGACCAATTGCAGACATTCATAAATCTCATCTTTCAAAAGTTGTCACCAGGCTACAACTCGCCGCAATTGGTTTAAAGAGCAGTTTTAAAGACAGTTCGAGCGAATGACTTGGCCAACCAGATCACCCGACGTGAATTCCATCGAACATTCGCGGGGCACACGTAGAGGTCAGTTCATGCACAAAATCCCACACCGGCAACACTTTCGCGAGTTATGGAGCTCACGATATCTGGACGGAACTTCCAATGACTTGTAGAGCACGTTCCGCATCGAGTTGCTGCACTACACCGGGAAAAAGTACGTCAGACACGGCATGAAGACGTACCCCATGACTTTCGTCACCTCTGTGTGTATTACTTGGCAAAGCGAACCTTTGTCGCCGCCCTGGCAAAAAGCACCTTATTGATGTGACTAGTGACGACACTGTCTTCTGGGGAAACTTGGCGAACGTCACGAGGCTCCTAGAATTACGAAATTAAAATAATTGGCAATATGTGTGTTACAAACAATGGGTATACTGAGACCTCCTGTCAGATTACAACTGACTCTCCTTTATTCCAGGAGTGCTAGTCAAACAAGGCATGCAGGAGATCTTCTATGGAGTATGAAATGTACTGACGGAAGTGAAGCTTCGAGAGCAGGTCTCGAGTCGCGCTTGGAAAGCTCTGGTGGCGCAACTAGTTTCCTCGAATGGAAACTAGTCAGAGTTGAGGTCCTGCACACAGTTTTAATCTGCCAGGAAGTATCAAATCAGCGCATACTCCGAAGCAGAGTGAAAATTAATTCTAGAATACGTTTCCTGTCGACCACAGTCAAAAACTTTAAAAGTGCTGTTCATTCCCTCCGTATACATAACCTTACCCGACAAAAAATTAGTCACCCCTACAGAAAACATTAGAAGCATCAATTAATACTGTGCAATTCCGCCTCTGTATTTGATAACCGCCTGGGTTCGGTTTGTTCAACGAGTCCATAAGGTTGCACAGTTACGTCGCATCCAGATTAAGCCACTCGCTGAGGATCTGATCGCACAGTTTCGCCAAATTGCGGCGATCCTGACCGCTATTCCAGTATTTGACGTACACATTCTCTACCGTTTCAAGTCAAATTAATATGTAGGCCAAATGCGTTGTCAATAATAGGATGGGTAGTGTTGAGAAAACCAGTCACGTATTCATCCAGCCCAATGAATTTTGCTGTCGTCGTCTTGAAAAACAAGGGTATCAATGGCATACTCATAAGGTTGATGTTGACTGAAAGGCAACACCTGATCGTTCAGAATGTTTAAATAAACATATTGGTTCATGTTAGAGGTCACCTCAGCGAGCGGGCCCAACAGGTCTAGCTTGAACCTGACCTTGCACACATTCAGAATGAAATGCTTCACTTGACCTTCGATGCACTTGACACAAATGTCATTTGAATACAGGGAACAATGTGATTCTTCAGACCACATTACGTCGCGCCATTTAGCTAGTGTCCATGTTAGATTAATTCCAGTCCAACGAAAACGCGGAGCTTTACGTGGCAGTGGAAAAAATCACTCCATATATGTCTGACTGACCGCTATTGTTTTGTGCTCACGTAGAGACAGTGCGCACGCAACTGAACATCTGACTCGATCGCTATGTCAGCTATAAAGGCTTAAGGATTCATCTGTGCGTGCACTCTGGGATGACTAATTCTTTGTCCGGTGAGCTTATATGAGGTGCTGATTTTCTTGTGCAAGAGGTTTCACAATTGCTATTACACATTTCTGAGGGTTGTAGAGAAGCCTTGTTTTTTGGTAAGCAACCCAGGTCTGCAAATGTAGCGTATAGATATTAAAATAAATTTGAAAATCAGATCACTTTTAAATCTCCCACTCTGTAGTACATTCTCGGCTACCACAAAACCCTTTGTGCCAGCGAAAGCGGGCTCGAGGGGAGATACAAGACATAGAAAAAGCTGCTTTCAGTTCATTTTAGGTCACAGAGGCATTTTTGTTCAACGAGAGCAAAGCTCCACGAGAAACTCACGTCACGATGAAGTTTTGGAGGCGCCAAAAATGCTCAGCCATTTCTGTTCACTGATGCTGTTCAACTGAGATCGACGTACAGAGGGTAGGAGGGAAGACCATTTCTGGTTATGAACCCTCACTGGTCAGCGACCTGCTACGTCACCAGGCAACCGCCTTAGCCTTTCTAGCGTCAAATGCTTACAGCGACTACAGTTTGTAACGTCTCTTACTGTTATTCCACGTAGAGAATCACCCTGACAGGGTCCAGCATTCCTTTAAAGAATTAATACAATTACATAATCAAAAGAAAAAAATGATTCAAATGGCTCTGAGCACTGTGGGACTCAACTGCTGCGGTCATTAGTCCCCTAGAACTTAGAACTACTTAAACCTAACTAACCTAAGGACATCACACACATCCATGCCCGAGGCAGGATTCGAACCTGCGACCGTAGCAGTCGCACGGTTCCGGACTGCGAGCCTAGAACCGCGAGACCACCGCGGCCGGCCAATCAAAAGAAAAATTTGACTTTAATAACAAGAGTTGCAACCGAGCAACCTATGTATAATACACTATTACAGTTTTTCCTTTACACAATCAGCGAATAGAAATACAATGAGCTTCATACACACTTTATAACGTTGACAACGCTCCGTTTCCGAAGATGTTCAAATGTGAATGAAATCTTATGGGACTTAACTGTTAAGGTCATCAGTCCCTAAGCTTACACACTACTTAACGTAAATTATCCTAAGGACAAAGACACACACCCTTGCCCAAGGGAGGATTCGAACCTCCGCCGGGACCAGCCGCACAGTCCATGACTGCAGAGCCCTAGACCGCTCGGCTAATCCCGTGCGGCAACACTCCCTTTCTCTGAAAGTCCGCTTCACTGCATCTCATCTAGCTCTATTCTTTAAACACCAAATGCGGACGAAACTTTTTCCTTTGAAATATAATTCATTGGTTTTCATGTTTATTTCGAGAAATTTTAAATGTGTCATAGCTGCTGAAGTTTGCACTACATCGTTATACGAGGAAATTTTTGAATTACGAAGGGTGTTCAATAAGCATGGCAACACATTTTTTTTCTCGGCCAATTTTGATTGCAAAAAATGCCGTATTTATTGTGTGACATCCTAGAATATTCCCGCTTCAGCCTCTCTAGTTTCATGAAATACCGACAGGTGGCGGAGCAATACGTAACCTACAAAATGACGTTTGTAACGGAGGTGAGTTGCAAGCAGAGAGCTGTCACCGAGTTTCTTTTCACGGAAAACCAGAGCACCGCTGATATTCACAGAATGTACGGCGACCTGGTATAGAACGAAAGCACGTTGAGTCGTTGAACGAGGCACCTCTTATCATCGCAACAAGGTCGCAAACCTATCCGATCTCCCGCGTGCCGGATGGCCGAACACAGCTGTGACTCCTACATGTTGAAACGTGCGGACACCCTCAGTCGAAGTGACCGACGGATCCCAATGAAACACCTCACTGCACAACTGGGCGTCTCTGCTGGTAGTGCTGGCACATATCTGTGCACCCGAGAGGAGTTCACAATACTTCGTTGGACTGTTCTTCCTCATTCACCCTATAGCTCGGATCTTGCATCTTCCGACTTCCATCTGTTTGGCCCTATGAAAGATGCACTCCGGGAGAAGAATTACGTAGACGATAAGGAAGTTGTTGACGTAGCACGACGTTAGCTCCGTCGTCAACCAGTAGAGTGATTCTATGGGGACATACAGGCCCCCCAGAAGGGTGACGTAAGGCCGTCACATTGAACAGATGTTACGTTGAAAAATAGGGTTTTGTAGTCAATCGAGGGGGAATAATATGGTGTACTGGAATCTTGAATAAAACCAAGCTGCTTTCAGAAAATAAATATTGCATTACTTATTGAACGTCCTCGTACTTTACAAAGTACAGTAACCAGCCTCCTTTTGTACAGCTTTACTTACACCTAGACGCTGTTTGGGCTTTTATCCATTTTCAAATGGTGTTAAGCTTCTGTGCCTTCGTCAGTATAACGCTTTTATCGACTGAGGCCACAGATGGCGGAAGACATCGAAAAACGTCAAAGATAGGCAACTGTAGCTGCAGCATTCAAAATGCAGTCGATAAAAACGGTGTAATGACGAAGGTATATAGGTATAACGTCAACTGAAGAGGGACGGCAGCCCATAATCCGTCTAGGCCCAAAATAAAGCTATAGAAAAGTTGGCATATTACTGTGTTTCCTAAAGTAATTCAGTCCATGTTCTCGGAACTCAACCACTACTAAAGTGGACAAGTATGTGCAAGTCTTTCGATTTGACGCCACTTCGGCGACTTACGCGCCGATGGTAAATGAAACGATGATGGTTAGGAACAACACAATACCCAGCCCCTGGGCGGAGAAAATTTCCGACCCAGCCGGGAATCGAACCCGGACCCTTAGGATTGGCATTCTGTAGCGCTGACCACTCAGCTACCGGGGACCGACACCAAAGTTGATAAACTATGGGGAATATTTGCTCAAAAATGAAGGAAAACATAATTTCTTGCTCTAATATAGTTGAAAAACACTCAGACAAGGGATACATTACATTGGCCTAGTTTTTGTAGCTGAGGAATTTGCAAAAAATGTGATTTTACTGCTGTGTTACCTGAAGTGCAGATGATTTTGCAGATGAATGTAATATAGCCTAACAGGTGTTTGAAGGCTCGCGAGTCATGTCATACTATAACAGGTCGAAGAAATGATATCACAATCGAGAAAGAAGTCTTCTTCACACTTCATACGAACACTGAATTTCAAATCAAACAGAGAGAGAATGAAGTCTTCAACGCTTACCTACAATTTTCTTTTATCCTTACGGTGGAGCACTTCTATTCTTCACGGTAACCTATTCTTTCTTTAGTTTCTTGACCGATTAAAAACGCTGTCGATAATAAGTACAACCTATAATTAATTTCGTACGTCCTCTTTGCGGAACAATTCTTTGAACTGACAGTAACTTTTTCTTCTCGTTTACAACAAGATAGCCGTTTACGTTGCAATTTCATGTGTTTTGGAAGGAATCAGTATCCTTAATGTGATGTGCTTTGATTCATGTTACTCTCTAAATGATCTAGAATAGTAGTTCCCGATCTTTGTGGGGCGATTACGTCAGAACGAGATCAAATGTTATCCACTTTTTCGATTTCTTCACATTTTTCATGCAGCCATTTCGCCTTAGTTTCCCTGCACTTCCCCTTTATTCCTTTCCTAAATGATTTGTGTTTATGTGTTCTGAATTTCCTCGAACAATTTTGTACTTCCTTTTTTCATAGATATCTGAAGTATTTCTACTGTTATCCATGATTTCTTTGCAATTACCTCCTTTGTACCTATGGTTTTCTTCCTAACTTCTGTAATTGCTATTTTTAGATGTGTCCATTCCTCTTCAAGTGGACTCTCTACTGAGCTATTCATTATTGCTGTATCTAGAGCCTCAGATAACTTCGAGCGTCTCTCTTCATTCTTCAATATTTCCGTATTCAATTTCTTTGCGGTTTGATTCTTCCTGATTAGTCTCTTGAACTTTAGCTTACCCTTAATCACTGCTAAATTGTGACCTGCTCCCTGGTACACCTTAAATTGAGTACCAGATTTCGGAATATCTACCTCACCATGGTGTAATCTAACTAAAATCTCCCCGTATCTCCCGGTCCTTTCCAATTGTGCTTCCTCCTCTTGTGGTTATTGAACAGAGTATTCGCTATTACTATTTAAATTTTATTGCGGAAGTCCACTAGTCTTCCCTCTTCTCTCATTCCTACTATCAAGCCCATTTGCTCTCGTAACCTTTTCTTCTACCCCTTCTCCTACAGTGGTTTCCAATTTCCCATTACTATTAGATTTTCATCTATCTTTACGTTCGCCCCTTGTAGCTGAGTGGTCAGCGCGAAGGAATGTCATACTTAACTCCCCGGGTTCGATTCCCGGCTGAGTCGGGGATTTTCTCCACTCATGGACTGGGCGTTGTGTTGTCCTTATCATCATCATTTCATCCCCATCGACATAGAAGTCGCCGAAGTGGCGTCAACTCGAAAGACTTGCACCAGGCGAACGGTCTATCCGACGGGAAGCCCTAGCCACACGGCATTTCCATTTCCATTACATCTCTCTTTACGTACTGAATTATAGACTTTCCGTATCTCTTCAGCTTCGGCTTGCGACATCGGCATATTTGCCTGAACTATCGGTGGTACTGGTTTGCTGTAAATTTTGATGAGAATAATCCTTTCGCTAAACTGTTCACTGTATCACACTCTTGGCCTTGCCTTTCATTCATAACGAATCCTACTCCCGTTATACCACTTTCTGTTGCTGTTGATATTACCCTACATTCATCTGACTAGAAATCGTTGTCTTCTTTCCATTTCACTTTATTGACTTACACTACATGTAAATTGTGCCTTAGCATTGCCTTTTCAGATTTTCTAGCTTACTTACCATGTTCGAACTTCTGCAGTCCACGCCCCGACTCGTAGAACGTTGTTCTTTCCTTGGTTATTCAATATTTGTCTCATGGTCACCTCCCCTTTGACAGTTCTCTCCCGAAGATCCGAATGGGGACTGGTCCAGAATCTTTCATTAGTGATGAGATCATCAAGACACTTTTTCAGTTATAGGTCCCCTATCCTACGGATATACACTATGCGTCTTTAATGCAATGGTTTCGATTGCCTTCTGCATCCTCATGCCGTTGATGATTGCTGATTCTTCCACCTTTCAGGTACAGTTTCCCTCCCTAATGGCAAGAGAGGCCCTGTACCCCTGTCCGCATCTCCAGCCTCATTGGCAAGGTGTGTGCTCATGCCCGAAGTCTTTGGCCACCACTGTTGATGATTTTTTTCAATAATTAAGCGGTAACGTGGTTCTAACTTGGGACCAAGTACGCTTTAATTAGTAATTAAAGACTATTCTCCTAGACCCCGGTTGCAGACAACTTTTTTTACTACTATATTCAACGGCATGTGTAGATGCTGTCTGTGAAATCTGTTGTGAGCTTCTTTACTACTGACTCTACTCAAAACACACTTCGCAGACAGTATCCACATATGCCGTTGAATGTACTTACAAATAAAACCAATGTACAACACATATTTCAGAAGTTGTGATGTCACAAACACTGAGATGCGTGGAAAAGTCCCGGATCATGCATGACGTTTTAATTTATTACTTATTTACTATTAATTCTATTCACAATACATTTAGCAGACAGTAGCCACGTATACCAGTGGATGTACCTTCAAGGTTTTATGATTGTACAGCACATAGCTCAGGAGAACGACGTCATAAACATTAAACAGCATGAAATTGAACTACAGGGCGAAATTCGCTACAGATGCAGGTGAAATATGTGGGTGCGCAGGCAAAGCCACGGGTAAAAATTTCATCTTAAACCCTTCGAATTATGTCAACCAGATTTGGTACATATATCAGTTACAGTCTGGAAAGAAATACTGTGAGGGTAAGAACCACCAGCCTTCTGTTGGAGTGAGCATGATAACATGGAGACAGATGGGCGAGGAGCAGATGAATTGACAGTGAGGGGAAAGGACGAGATGGGCACAGACAAAGGTAGGATGAGATAGACGGAAAGAGAGGAGAGGAGGAAATTGACATGGGAAGATAATCTATCTACATCTACATGTACAAGGATACCCTGCAAATCTCATTTAAGTGCCTGCCAAAGGGTTCTTCGAACCACCTTCACAATTCTCTATTATTCCAATCTCGTATAGCACGCGGAAAGAAAGAACACCTATATCTTTCCGTACGAGCTCTAATTTCCCTTATTTTATCGTGGTGATCGTTCCTCCCTATGGAGGTCAGTGTCAACAAAATATTTTCGCATTCGGAGGAGAGAGTTGGTGATCGGAATTTCGTGAGATTCCGTCGCAATGAAAAACGCCTTTCTTTTAACGATTTACAGCCCAAATCCTGTATCATTTCTGTGACACTCTCTCCCATATTTCGCGATAATACAAAACATGCTGCCTTTCTTTCAACTTTTTCGATGTACTCCGACATTCCTATTTGGTACGGATCCCACACTGCGCAGCAGTATTCTAAAAGAGGACGCACAAGCGTAGTATAGTCAGTCTCCTTAGTAGGTCTGTTACGTTTTCTAAGTGTCCTGCCAATAAAACGCTGTCTTTGGTTAGCCTTCCCCACAACATTTTCTATGTGTTCCTTCCTATTTAAGTTGTTCGTAATGGAAATACCTAGGTATTTAGTTGAATTTACGGCTTTTAGATTAGACTGATTTATCGTGTAACCGAAGTTTAACGAGTTCCTTTAAGCACTCATGAATGAGTATGACCTCAGGCTTTTGGTTATTTAGGGTCAACTGACACTTTTCGCACCATCCAGACAGCTTTTCTGAATCGTTTTGCAGTTTGTTTTGATCTTCTGATGACTTTATTAGTCGATAGACGACAACGTCATCTGCAAACAACCAAAGACGGCTGCTCAGATTGTCTCCCATATGGTTTATATAGATAAAGAACAGCAAAGGGCCTATAGCGCTGCGATGGGGAGCGCCAGAAATCACTTCTGTTTTACTTGATGACTTTCCGTCATTTACTACGAACTGTGACCTCTCTAACAGGAAATCACAAATCCAGTCACATAACTGAGACGATATTCCATAAGCACGCAATTTCACTACGAGCCGCTTACGTGGTACAGTGTCAAAAGCCTTCCGTAAAAAACGGATACTGAGGAGATTTAAATCAACACGCTATAACTGCATTTAGTTTACATTCCTTTACGCTACCGACTGCACTACGTGTTCAGTAATAGGAGGAGATGGACAGAGGCAGGGGGAGGAAGAGAAAAGTGGGGAGACAGGGGAGTAGGAGATAAACAGAGAGGAGGGGGAGGAAATAGAGAAGGGCAAGAAGAGGAAATGGACAGAGAGAGGGGAGGGAGGAGAAGCACTAACAGAAGACTGGAAATTAATACGTACCTCGACAACGCTAGTATGGTAAAAAAAACTCCCTGGCGCTTATCACTGCAATCCAGTTCCGTCTCGAGCAGGTTTCTAAGTGTCCTGCCAACAAAACATCACTTCACAATACAAAACATACTTGAAAACGTCTTCCTCACTGTTGATGTTCACATTTTGTAAGCTGACTACAATATGCGTCTTTCGAACATGATGTCCAAGACTTGACTTTTTCAAAGTCCGACTCTCTAATTCTAACTGCTTACGCGCCCAAAAATCAGAGTTACAAGTACGTCAAAGATCATAGTAACCAAAGAAAGAGTAATATCATTGGAATATAAACACGTCGATGTATCAAAGTACCTCTACATTAATGAAATCAAATCTGAATGTTGTCTCAGAAATATGACTACTTTGCAGAAACACAGTAGAATATTGCCGGTATCGAGAGGTTGAGGCGAGGTGCCGTAACGGTTACGCAATTCAAGTACCATTACAAGCTGCGTCAAACCAGTCTCAGGACTGAAGACCACAACAACAACATGGTTTCGGACGGACGGTGAATTCGTACTCATCCCACACGCAGGTGAAAGAGAGCACTGAAAGCGAGGGGAGTCTTCACACCGCATAAACTCTTCACACGAGACGGCGGAGTAAATTCGCTCGAGGGCGGAGCCGGCAAGTGCCGGCAGCCTCGGAGGCTGGTCGGCTCGCTGCTGGCCGCGGGCGGTCGCAGCCGGAGCCGACACCTGTTCCCGGGAACAGGCGGGCTTCACCTCGCCTCGGCGCGCTGCTGCGGTCATTTTCCCGGGCCGTTCTTCCTCCTCGGCCAGATTTATACACACCGCAGGCAAATTACACACCCGCCGCTAATAACGCCTGCCCGGACGGCCGCGGCCCTGTTATCTTTGCGCGTCTCGGAACACGTAATTTATGTCAAATAAATCACCGGTGATTTCGCCTCTCAATAGGCGATCCCGCGAGACGCGCTCTTATTACGGCAGCTACTGGCGGCCGACGCCCCCTCCCCTCCCATTCCACCCCCACCCGCCCCCCGCTGACGACCCCCGCCCGCCACTTCCAAACGGCCGTGTACGCGCCGACACCACTATACGTGTGCTATGACCGGTAATAGCAGTGCTTTCGTGGCCAGATTGCCGCGTGGCTCACACGGACATGCGTCTGGCGCGGCCTCTTCGCCGTCCTTAGTCCCAAATGACCCACGCCGAGTAATGAAAGAGTTATTACGGAATTAGATCAGTCGTTGGATTCGCGGCACTAACGACGCGTATTGCGTTACAGCTGACAGCCTACTTCCGCTTTCCACGGTTCTGTAACCGCTCGAAACACCGCTCCGGAGAGAACTGAATTAGAAAATTTGCCGCTTCGTAACAAGAACGTAAGTCAGGAATATATCCTCAGTGAGGAAGAGGAAGAATTATAGGACCTGCTGAATGAAATGAAAAGTCTGCTGAACACACAATATGAACTGAGAGGGAGCCAAAGCAAGTAGCAGAAACGAGATTACCGTTAAGCTCTACGTCATTATTGAGGACCACGTAGTAGATGGATTGAAGAAACGCTGCTTTCCTGTAGGCAAAATAACGCATGACGGAAGAAGCAAAGTGGTATAAGAAGAATCCAATCAGAGACAAAGAGGGCTTCCTCGTTAAAAGAAGTGTCCTAACATGAAATATAGGCCTCAATTCGGTGTGTGTGTGTTTTTTTTATTATGATTGGCTTTGATTTAGCCATCTCAATAGTAATGTCATTTACGACGATACGAAAGTAAAGACTACACAACCTCCCGTCTCCGACCAGGCCAGGAAATGAACCCGGTCCCCTTTGCTTAGCAATCTACTGCGCTGCTGCCAAGATGGACAACTCGAAATGTCTGGCATGTGGTACCAAAGGATTTTATTTAGCGTATGGTTCAAAATGGTTCAAATGGCTCTGGGCACTATGGGGCTTAACATCTGAGGTCATCAGTCCCATAGAACTAACAACTACTTAAACCTAACTAACCTTAGGACATCACACACATCCATGCCCGAGGCAGGATTCGAACCTGCGACCGTAGCAGTCGCGCGGTTCCGGACTGGAGCGCCTAGAACCCCTCGGCCAGCGCGGCCGGCTTAGCGTATGGCTAATACAGACATATCATGAAATTAAATTACATATACATATGTACATATTGACACACAAGAAATTTAAGTTTGTCTTTACAACTGAATATCCAGTCCTTCAATCCAGCGCACTGCATCTGGAGTTGCTAGCGGGAAGTCCTCTCTGGCGCCGTGATAGGCTCGAATCCTGCATTCACTGCAGTCTGGTATGGTGCCCCGCAGTCACTGGCTGGATCAGGCAGCTTCTTCCACTTAAAGAGAGCATCCCTGCATCGGCCATGGCCGGTATGGATTCTGTTGAGAGTAGTCCAGGTTTTGCGTGGTAGGTTGAATCCACTGGGAAGTTTAGCACCTGAGAAGATGTTATGCCAGCAGCATCGCACATGGTTGGATGGCGTGATTTCAGTCTCTTACGATTTAAAAGTGGCAGGTCGCTATGCACGGGTAGGTTAGAATTCCTGGAGATCTTGTGGAATTCTCTCATAAGGGCAGTACATCTGCGTAGATCAGGAGGCATTATACCGGTTAACAGTGCAAGCCAATAAACTGGAGTTGATCTGATTGCGCCAGATATTATGCGCATTGTCATATTCAGCTGAGTATCAACAAGCCTTGTATGACGACTGTTCGTCCAAACAGGTGCACAATACTCAGCACTTGAGTATACCAAGCCCAGAGCTGAAGATGGCAGGGTGGTCGCTGAAGATCCCCAGGTAGTTCCGCATAGTTAATGGAGGATACTGAAGGTAATTAAACTGATAAGATGATAAATAAATAGGTTCTCCGTAAAATCGACCGTGAAATGAACATATGGAGAACACTGACAAGAAGAAGGGACAGGATGATAGGACACTTATTAAGACATCACAGAATAACTTCCATGGTACTAGCGACAGTGTTAAGTGACATATTGTTAAAGTAAGAGGAATATCCAACAAACAATTGGGAATGTGGCGTGCAAGTGCTACTCTGACCTGAAAAAGTTGGCATATTAGATGAAATCGTGGTGGGTCGCATCAAACCAGCCACAAAACAGACATAGAAAATGGTCATCCCTTTGACATTACTTCATGTTCTGTGTTAAATTCTTTGTAGAGTACGAAAGAAATTTCGTTCAGATATAGTCTTGATTTGTCGTTATTTCTTCAGTTTGTATGTACCTTGACTCGCTTTGTAGTCCTTTTTAACAATACTCGTCGTTTCATCTATTGGAACGCAAGTGACAATTGCTAAGGAAAAACTGACACTCGCTAAGGAACAACTATCAGTTTCTACCGAACAGCCGACAATAGCTACGGGACACCCGACCAATGATAATGAAAGGTAATGTAGAGGGCGAGACGTGTTAACTGCAGCAAAGCCTGTGCCCGAATGCTGTGTATGCATTCGACAGTTCATACAATACAGTATTTGACGAAAGCTGCTGTGGAACTGACTAGTGCGAAATTCAGTGTGGTACGGTAACGTGTCTACAAGACATCATTTAAGTACTTACGGTCGTGGACAAGCAGCTGGGCGGCTCGAGGTCAGCGCAAGTGTAATAACCACTGTGGCTGTAGTAATAGGTGTGTCCAAAAGTGTCACCTCGCGATTAAAAATGGACGCTGAAGGTGAAAATGTTAGGCGAAAGCATGTTGGTGGTTGTAAATCGACCAATACATGGCAAGAGGATCGATACATAGCTCTAGTGGCGAAAAGGAATAGACGTCTTACTTGTAGGCAGATTGTTAGAGACTCTCCAACCGCTACAGATACTCGTGACTCTGCCACAACTACACTCCTGGAAATTGAAATAAGAACACCGTGAATTCATTGTCCCAGGAAGGGGAAACTTTATTGACACATTCCTGGGGTCAGATACATCACATGATCACACTGACAGAACCACAGGCACATAGACACAGGCAACAGAGCATGCACAATGTCGGCACTAGTACAGTGTATATCCATCTTTCGCAGCAATGCAGGCTGCTATTCCCCCATGGAGACGATCGTAGAGATGCTGGATGTAGTCCTGTGGAACGGCTTGCCATGCCATTTCCACCTGGCGCCTCAGCTGGACCAGCGTTCGTGCTGGACGTGCAGACAGCGTGAGACGACGCTTCATCCAGTCCCAAACATGCTCAATGGGGGACAGATGCGGAGATCTTGCTGGCCAGGGTAGTTGACTTACACCTTCTAGAGCACGTTGGGTGGCACGGGATACATGCGGACGTGCATTGTCCTGTTGGAACAGCAAGTTCCCTTGCCGGTCTAGGAATGGTAGAACGATGGGTTCGATGACGGTTTGGATGTACCGTGCACTATTCAGTGTCCCCTCGACGATCACCAGAGGTGTACGGCCAGTGTAGGAGATCGCTCCCCATACCATGATGCCGGGTGTTGGCCATGTGTGCCTTGGTCGTATGCAGTCCTGACTGTGGCGCTCACCTGCACGGCGCCAAACACGCATACGACCATTATTGGCACCAAGGCAGAAGCGACTCTCATCGCTGAAGACGACACGTCTCCATTCGTCCCTCCATTCACGCCTGTCGCGACACCACTGGAGGCGGGCTGCACGATGTTGGGGCGTGAGCGGAAGACGGCCTAACGGTGTGCGGGACCGTAGCCCAGCTTCATGGAGACGGTTGCGAGTTGTCCTCGCCGATACCCCAGGAGCAACAGTGTCCCTAATTTGCTGGGAAGTGGCGGTGCGGTCCCCTACGGCACTGCGTAGGATCCTACAGACCGTCGCTGCGGTTCGGTCCCAGGTCGACGGGCACGTGCACCTTCCGCCGACCACTGGCGACAACATCGATGTACTGTGGAGACCTCACGCCCCACGTGTTGAGCAATTCGGCGGTACGTCCACCCGGCCTCCCGCATGCCCACTATACGCCCTCGCTCAAAGTCCGTCAACTGCACATACGGTTCACGTCCACGCTGTCGCGGTATGCTACCAGTGTTAAAGACTGCGATGGAGCTTCGTATGCCACGGCAAACTGGCTGACACTGACGGCGGCGGTGCACAAATGCTGCGCAGCTAGCGCCTTTCGACGGCCAACACCGCTGTTCCTGGTGTGTCCGCTGTGCCGTGCGTGTGATCATTGCTTGTACAGCCCTCTCGCAGTGTTCGGAGCAAGTATGGTGGGTCTGACACACCGGTGTCAATGTGTTCTTTTTTCCATTTCCAGGAGTGTATTTTGCGACGGTTAAATTACACTGGTCTGTATGCTCAGAAGCCTGTTAAATGAATCCTGCTTCCACCACGCCATCGTCGAGGAAGAATTAGTTCCGGTCAGCAACCGTGGTCCATATGTACCGGGTGACCAAAAAGTCAGTATAAATTTTAAAACTTAATAAACCACGGAATAATGTAGATAGAGAGGTAAAAATTGTCACACATGGTTGGAATGACATAGGGTTTTATTAGAACAAAAAAAGTATTGCTAGACGCGTGAAATATCTCTTGCGCGTGTCGTTTGGTGATGATCGTGTGCTCAGCCGCCACTTTCCTCGTGCTTGGCTTCCCAGGTCCCCAGACCTCAGTCCGTGCGATTATTGCCTTTGGGGTTACCTGAAGCCGCAAGTGTATCGTGATCGACTGACATCTCTAGGGATGTTGAAAGACAACATCCGACGCCAATGCCTCACCATAACTCCGGACATGCTTTACAGTGCTGTTCACGACATTATTCCTCGACTACAGCTGTTGTTGAGGAATGATGATAGACATATTGAGCATTTCCTGTAAAGAACATCATCTTTGCTTTGTCTTACTTTGTTATGCTAATTATTGCTATTCTGATCAGATGAAGTACCATGTGTGGAACATTTTTTGAACTTTAGTATTTTTTTGGTTCTAATAAAACCCCATGTCATTCCAAGCATGTATGTCAATTTGTACCTCTGTATCTACATTACTCCGTGAATTATTCAGTTTTCAAATTTATACTGACTTTTTGATCACCCGGTAATCCGCTTCAGTGTGACAAGTGATTCTGGCCACCAGTTACTGTGGAGAGAGAGGAGAACGCGCTGCACAACACAGAATGTTCAAGAACGTCATCAGTATGGCCTACACGTTATGATGTGGGCAGGCGTTATGCACAATGGCCGAACATTGCTGCACATCTTTGTGCGAGGTACCGTTCAGCACAGCAGTACTGCACGGAGATTGTTCTGGATCACGTCCGTCCATTTAAGGGTGATGGGGTAGGTCCCTACTTTCTGTTTGTGGACGCCAATGCCCGCCAACACAGGGCCGAGATGCGTTGAACACACTGGAAAGTGAAGATATTGCACGTATATAAGGGGCTATGTACTCCCGGGACCTAAACGCTATAGAACGTCCCTGGGATGTTCTTGGCAGGATTGTTTCTCAACGAACACCCCCTCAACAAATCGTGCAAGAACTGAAAACCGGCTTGAGAGAGGAGTGGGGTTATACCCTCAAAGGACTCCTCAACAGTCTGATGGCCAGCATGAATAACAGGCGCAAAGCTTGCATTAGTGCTCGAGGACATATTCCTCACTGAGAGTCCGGTATCGACCTGTATATTGGGAGTCTGACATGTGTCAAATATCCCGATTTCCCATCTGGTGAAATCTGTACCATTTTTCTTTATAAATATACCACTCCCTCTCCATTACGAATGTAGTGGGTTTTATATCGTGCTTATGGTTATTCCTGTCCAATAATGTCTCCGTTCCGCAGCAAATATCGAGCAGTGTAGATTTAATGCCAAATCATGTTAGGGTTGCCTCGTCTGGGATGTCTACATTCTCAACCTCATCTACTAATTCTTTGGAGTGTTTCAGGCTCCTGTTATTGTCAGAATGGTATATTTTCTTTAGTAACAGCATGAGAAGTTACGAAATAACGAGGTCTTCAGCAGACTCGGAGAGAAAAGAAGAATTTGGGACAACACTGCCTGGAACGGACCTGTTGATAGGACTTGTGTTAGGACATCGAGGAATAACTTCAGTGTTACTAAAAGGAGGCATAAAGAGCAAAAACTGTTGCAAGGAACAAAGAATGGAATATATCCAACAAATAATCGAGGACGTTGAGTGTAAGTGCTACTCTGGTACGAAGAGGTTGGCGCAGGAGAGGAAGTAACGATGAACCGCATAAATCTAATCTGAAAACTGGTGATCAAAACAAAACAAAACTGAGTTGCAAGTACAGTGACTACTCAAAGAAGTTGCACCCAAGAGAACGATGCGGGTGGTGGCAAAGTCATCCAGGCAGGTAAAGATTGCAGGGTGTCCAACGAGGAAAAATTATTACAATTTGTCATCTTAACAGTAACATTTATAGCAGTATTAAAATAAAAATACTGGATTTCAAGTAGGCTTGTCTGGAGCTGTAGAGGAGGAGATAGTTGAATTACTCAAATGCCTAACTTATCCGTTATTATTTGGCTCATCAGTTGTTATTTACCAACGTCAGTTGGTTCTTTATGGATGTAACTATGAGAGTAGTTATGGTGCTACAACACACATCAGGATTTCATCGACATGCTGTCATCCTTTTGTTAGCAGCCCGATAACTTAGAGACAGGGAGGTGGGCCTGACGAGTTCAAAACGCTCATTGACATTACTGGCCATTCGCCTGACACATCGGCCAAGAGGTTTTCCACGCTCCTTTAGGCAAATGCAGGGCAGGGCCCGAAACTGCTCAGAAAATACGTCACAGAAACAGCTGAAATACGACAACACACAGGACAAAGAATACACAATTCACGGAAACTTGGCGCAGTACAATTCTCATTCCTTAGGTTAACTGAGTCTCTCGTAACAGGGAGGGTACACGGCCACAATGTTAAAATAAATTTACTAAATCATGGAGACAGCAGACTCCCATAAGATGGGCAAACACTGGAAAAGAGACGCGCTGAGATTCCATGGAACAGGATTTCTCAGTCTTCGCTAAATCATTGTGAGGCAATGGTACATTTTTGGACATCCAGTTAGAAATCTGATTCTAGACGTTAAACTAATCTTTTTCTCTTTTTTCCCAAAAAGAAAAAAAAATTAAGTTTACACGTGACCACTTCAGCCAGGAGACACTCGTACTAAGCTAACAAAGTAATTATTGGGACATACGTACCGTCTTAAAGTTCTAAACAGTTTTACCATTGTGAGCTTTCTTCCAAGTGTCACGATCAGTCAGGTGCGTATCCAATACAGAATATAGTCTCAGGATGACTGCTCCGCATCCTCAACTTTTAGTTGCGACGTAACTGAGTTTTAAATGCTCGCGTTACAAATTAAAAATACTGAAAACTCTTTTAGGACATCTGCAGAGTTTAGAAACTTAATAAACATTACAGTTTTTGTTTAAAGACAGTCTAAAAACGACGCATCATGAAGGAATTATTCAAATGGAACGGAAATTGGTAGATGTGATGTACATGCTCAGGCAAACATATGAATACAATCATAGAAAAATTGTATGAATTGCTTCACAAATTGAACAAGTCAATAACGCGCTGATTCATCTCTGCCCCTTATGTAAGCAGTTACTGAGCTTGGCATTGATTGATAGTATTGTTGGATGTCCTCCTGGGGAATATCGTGCCAAATTCTGTCAATTTGACGCATTAGAGCGTCAAAATCCAAAGATGGTTGAGCACTCTGCCGATAATGCTCGAAACGTTCTCAGTTGGGGAAAAATTCCCTTGCTGACGAAGGTGGGACTTGGCAAGCACGAACATAAGCAGTAGAAACTCTCACTGTGGTGGGCGGCATTGTCTTGCTGAAATGTAAGCCCAGAATGGCTTACGATGGAGGGCACCAAAACGGAGCATAGAATATTGTCGACGTACCGCTGTGTTGTAAGCGTCCTGCCGATGAAATCCAATAGGGTCCTGCTATGGAAAGAAATGGCACCCCAGATCAACAGTCCTGGATGTCGGGCCGTATGGAGGGCGACAGTCAGTTTGGTATCCCACCACCGTCCAGGGCGCTTCCAGACACGTCTTCAACTTGGAATTTCATTGAATGGAGGAGAACTGCCTTCAGTGATGAGCACCGCTTCGAAATGAGTCCTGATCACTAGTGAAGATGTGTCTGGAGACTTCCCAAACAGCGGTAAGATACCAACCTGAGTGTCACCCTCCGTACAGCCCAACAAACAGGAGTGGTGGTCTTGAGTGCCATTTCTTTCCATTGCAGGACCCCTTTGGTTGTCATCTGCGGTACCCATACAGCACATCAGTACGTCGACGATATTCTATGCCCTATATTGTGGCCCCTCAAGACCTTACGCTTCAGCAAGATAACGCTTGCCCGCACACGGCAAAAGGTGCTACCCCTTGCCAAACCCTATCTTGGCCAGCAAGGTCGTTAGATCCCTCCCCAGTTGAGTAGGTTTAGAGCGTTATGGGCCAGGCCCTCCAACCATCTCGGGTCTACCTACCGCGCCAACTGGACAGAATTTGTCTCTCCCTGAGGAGGACATCCAACAATTGTGTCATCAATTCCAAGCCCATAACTGTTTGCATAAGGGCCAAAGACAGTCCAAAGCGTTAGTTACTTGCTCAATTTGTGAAGCTCTTTCTCTTGAATAAATCATCCAATTTTAGTGAAATTGTAAACATTTGTTTGCGTGTGCATGTACATCATATCTACCGGTTTCCATCCTATTCGGATTAATCTTCGAAGGTGAGTGTTTTTTCCAAGATTCGGTTGTTTCGTCATCCAGCGGCATTACAAAAGATTATTTTTCTGAAGAAATTTCCTGAAGTGCTCCTCCATATATGTAATTGTGCTTCTAATGAGCTCTTTGTCGCCGGGTCGTCGTACCTCTTACATAGTTCGAGTTTCACATCACGCTGGATGTATATTCGAAATTGATGCCGAATGATACCGAAAACGCCCTTCAGTACCAGGTATGCTCACGTATAATTTGTGCACTAATAACTGGGCTTACTTATAAACTTTTTATGTTACGCTTTGCGAGATATACTGAGGTGACACATGTCATGGGATGCCTCCTAATATCGCGTCAGGTCTCCTTCTGTCGGCGTAGTGCTGCCACTCGATGTGGCATGGACTCAAGAAATCGTTGGAAGTCCACTGCAGACATACTGAACCACGTTGCCTCTATACCCATCCATAATTGAGGAAGCTTTGTCGGTGCAGTATTTTGTGCACAAACTGACCTCTCGGATTCATGTCGGGCAATTTAGGTAGCCAAATCATTCACTTGAATGGTCCAGAATGTTCTTGAAAACATTTGCCAACAATTATGGCCCCATGAGATGGCGCAATGTCATCCGGAACAGTTGCATCGACATCTGGGAACATGAGATCAATGAACGGCTGCAGATGTCTTCAAGCATCCGAAAATAACCATTTCCAGGAGTTCGGTTCAGTTAGACCAGAGGACCCTGTCCATTCCATATTAACACGGTCCACGCCAGTTTGGAACCACCACCAGCTTGCACAGTGCTTTCTTGACAACTTGTGTCCTTGGCTTCAGGAGGTCTGCGCCACATTTGAATCCTGCCGTCAGCTCTCACCAACTGAAATCGAGACTCTTCTGACAAGGCCACAGTTTTGCAGTTGTCTAGTGTCCAACCGATTCGTCACGAGCCCAGGAGAGGCGCTGCAGGCAATGTCGTGCTGTTAGCAAAGGCAATAGCGTCGGTCGTCTGCACCAGTAGCCAAATTTCTCCACACTGTTCTAACAGATACGTTCGTCACATGTCCCACATTGTTTACTGCGGCTATTTCCAGGGAGTGTTGCTTGTGTGTTGGGACCGACAACTTAACGCAAACGCCGCTGCTCTCAGTCGTCAAGTGAAGGCCATCGTTCACTGTGTTGTCCCTTGTAAGAGGTGTTGCCTAAAACATGGCACATTCTTGACGCTGCGGATCTTGGAATATCGAATTTTATAACGGTTTCAAAAATGGAATGTCCCATCGTCTAGCTCCAACTACCATTCAGCATTCAAAGTCTGTTAATTCTCGTCTTACAGCCATAATCACTTCTGAAATCTTTTCACATGAATAACCTGTGTACAAATGAAAGCTCCACCAATGCGCTACCCTTCTGTGAGTTGTGCACGCGATATTGCAGCCGTCAGTCTACAGGGTGACATTCATTGAACTATATGAAAAAAAAACGTAAATTAATTACAAAATACGGCGTGCACACGCTTTATTCAACATATAAACGTCACAGCAGATGTTCGGATTTAGGTTATGACATGTAAGATATGCCCGCCATTATTAGTGATGAGCCGCGCGAGGTAGCCGCGCGGTCTGGGGGCCTTGCGACGGTTCGCGCGGCTGCTCCCGTCGGAGCTTTGAGCCCTCCCTCAGGAATCGGTGTGTGTTGTCGTTAGCGCAAGTTAGTTTAAGTTACATTAAGTAGCTTGTAAGCCTAGGGTCCGATGACCTCAGCAGTTTGGCCCCTTAGGAACTTATCACAAAGTTGGCGATGATGTGTCGCAGACGAATAGCGAAATTCTGCATGAGCTGCTGAAGTGTCGGAACATCGATGCTGTCGATGATTTCCTGAATGGCTGTTTTCAGCTCAGCAATGGTTTTGGGATTATTGCTCTACACCTTGTCCTTAATATAGCTCCACAAAAAGGAGTCGCATGTGTTCAGATCCGGGGAATATGGCGGAAATTTGAGGCCCATGTCAGTGGTCACGGGGTACCCCAGTGCCAACATGAGGTCCCAAAGTGCTTCTCCAGGACATCAAACATTCCCCTGCTTCGATGAGGTCAAGCTCCGTCTTGCATGAACCACATCTTTTCGAAATCAGAGTTCCTTTGGATAGACGGCGCTGTGGATGAAGACGTCGATTTCGCCTCGGCCAATTCCTGGCTAATATGCCAATGACCAGACGACAACGGACAGAAGCCTACTTGGAAGATAGAAGAGCAGTTCTCGCTCAATTGGTTATAGATCATCTTCCAGGGCTGACTTAGAGAGGGGACGTCGTTTAGTGAACTCTTAGAAGTGAACAGACAATTGTTATAAATTGCATTTTCTGTGTGCTGTAAAGTTTACCTACGATCATTCGTATTTAGCCATTGATGGCCTTTTTTGTGTTATATTACATGAAGTGTTTCAGACAGGTCACAAAGATAATTAACCCTTTTTAACTCATCTATGTGACTTCGATACTAATTTAGGGTTGTAGGGTTGTAGAAGCTTCGTTCTCCTATCCTGTTACCTGACCCTGCGGCATATCTGTGTAATAGTGGCAGGGAGAAGCTGTCTTAGCGGTGTACTGGACCAGAAGCCGTTTCATGAACTCACAAACTTGGCCTACCGTAACAACAGTGGCAAGTCGGCCTCCACAGCAGTAGCAACGGAACCTTTACAAAACTGGCGACGAGGGTTTACAAAAGAATATCTCACTGATTAAATCTGTACATCGGGCTAAGACTCGAAACCGACACAATGCCGTTCGCGGGCTGTCTGCTTACCGACAGAGCTCTCCTTGCGCTATACAAGACCCTCCCTTGCAGCTTCGGTCCTTCCAGTAGCTCTTTCCTACTTCTTACACCTGGCAGAATCTCATTTGGTTACTTCACTGGACGACAGCTGTTGGACTAGGGCACTACCTAAATGTTTATTTCCAGAACGAATCTTCCGCTCTTCAGAAGGCAAGGTTCGAGGTCTGAGACCCAGTCTGGCTCGCAGTTTTAATCTACGAGGAAGTTTGACAACAGCACTCGTTTCACAGCAAGACTGTTTTCTAGATGAAATGACCTACTGGCATCCTGACTGTTCTGTAATAGGAATTGTAAAACAACCTTCATAACCTAATTCGTACTGCAGTAGTTTTGTAGTTCTGATGAACATAATGGAGTTGCCTTTGCCGATGATGTCATGGTCTGGGATGAAGCAGAAGAGGAAGTTTAGACAGGACTCAACGTATAGAAATATCAATTGCAGGAATACTACCTCCACATCAGCGACACCAAAACAGTGGTGATGGCAGCCAACAGAGATGGGCATCCTGCAACAGTGAAACTAGGAGATCACCAACTAGGTGTGTGATCAGTTTTCCATACCTCAGAAGCATAATCTCCAGGAATAACTTAATTAGACAGGAGATTACCAACGTAATGCAAAATGGTACTGAATTCTACAAAGTTTTTACAGTACATGATTCCAGAAAAAGCAAAATCAGTGGTATTCAACAGTTACTTCATACCAAAATTCATATATGTTGAGTGCAACTTTGTACACAACGGTAAGGAGAGATGGGCTCCAGTATGGTGTGGCAACTGTCATAGTAGGAAAGCTGGACAGGAGCAAAAATAGTGAACAAGTACATAGGTAACCAAAGATTTACTTAAACTGTATTTCTCCAAACACTCAAACACTTATTACAAGTGGTTCAACAACAAGTAGCGTCCAGCTGTTATAACAGTAGCAACAACGCTGATGGAGCCTTGACTAGGCAGCGTCTGCATAGCTTTTTGTAGCAATGTGGCTCCGAGCACGAATGGGGTGAGTCGCTGCTGCTGGACATCCTACACTGCAGCGGCACAGGGCGCTCATGGTACCGAGCCACTGGAGATGTGCATCATTTGGTCCGCCACATCTCCCACGACTGCTATCGATGTCTCACAGGAACTTGCTGTTCAGTTCTCAACCTTGATATGCCATGGGTTTGTACTACTAGATGATACCACAACGTATGGTATAGAAGCATGCATCCTCACAAAGAGAGAGTCATTGAAATCAAGGCGTTAGAAATGAATTCCTTGAATCCAACATTCAAAAGACGGAGAAGGACGAGTTAAGAAATGAGGAGGTGAGGAAGAGAGTTGGAATCAGCGCATCCAGACTTTGGTGGTACGGGTATTGAATGAGGCTGGAACCTATAAGAACAATCGGAATAAATTTGGAAAGAGAAGTGAAAGAAAGACGTACTGTAGAAAGACCCAGAATCTGTTGAATGGACATGATCAAGGCTGACCTTGCTACCAGAGGAAGGACAATGCATGGTGTTCTTGAAGACAGTTTATACATGGAGCGATGGAAGTGGAAATGTACAATGAAGATCATGATATGGTTACCCGCCCTTAATTGAAGGTTGCTTATCTAATAGCTTCATGTAATGTAACTCCCTGTGCAGAAATTACCCGTAGTATATTCATATGGTATTTCAAAATGAGAGCACTTAGTGACTTCCAGCACACTTCATGCATAATCTCATATCTTTTCGAAAGTTTTTCTTGCTGATTTCCCCCCTCTCCCCCCGCCCTCGCAACAAAATAGTGAAAGGAAAAAAAAACTACTATCGCTTTGTAGTAAGCGATGTCCATGTAGTAAAACTTCAGCATCAAACATGATGTTTTAATTTGTTACTTCTTAACTACTTACACTATTTGCAAAAGTTTTTGCGAACTATCAAGTATATCACTTAACGTAACCGTGAAGTTACATCATTGTACAAAATGTAATAAATGGAATATGACGCCATAAATATTTAGATGCGTAAAAAACTCCACTTTCTTCAACAATAAAGGTTTTACATGCTCAACGTCAAATGTTTATTATATTAACTCATTTGCAAGCTGTTCTATATAGTGGAGTACTCTTCTTCAAGGAATCAGGGATTGGAGTAGAGACAGCGTTACTGGTTCACACGTAAACAGCATGATGAATTTATATTACTTGTTTGATGTAAGGGAGATCTGATAAAATGTGGTACAGAACAGGTAATTCGGAGATAATGATACCTATTGTGACCTTATGTCACTCCGTTGTACACCTAGACATTTTTGGATCGTAAAGTACTCATTTTACGACTTAAGTATTAGTGTATATGACAGTGAAGAATGTGTACACAATGCTGCGTTGTTTTGTGTAGTTGATGAAGGAAAGGGAGAAGGGAGAAAGTGGATCTCACTGGCAGCACATGACATAATCCGATCAGGATATTCTAATTTGTAAGAGGAATGAAGTATTCCTGTGTTTAAAATTCTGCACAGAGGGTCAAAATCCAAAATCCCATCGGGTTATCGGGGTATGGGTTTCCATGGCAGTCGATTGCTGCAATGGTTCAGGGTACGACCAAATTCCGCCTCCTCCTTTGACCAATCTGAGCCAGTCCACTGTGTCTAACCACCTTGCTGTCGGCGGGGCACTGCACTCTTTAAAATTACTCAGCTTTTCTTTCGAGTCGACAATATTTCTCTTTCGAGATCCCGAGATTGGAAATTTCAAAAATGGTTAAAATGGCTCTGAGCACTATGGGACTTAACATCTGAGGTCATCAGTCGCCTAGAACTTAGAACTACTTAAACCTCACTAACCTAAGGACATCACACACAGCCATTCCCGACGCAGGATTCGAACCTGCGACCGTAGCGGTCGCGCAGTTCCAGATTGAAGCGCCTACAACCGCTCGGCCACATCGGCCGGCTTTGGAGATTTGTCTCACATATTGTTAAAATTGATTTGTGTCTAGAAAATGTTGCGGAAGGTGATGCACATTACGTTTCTGCGTTAGATGTAGCGTAAGACAGTTTAGCGCAGACTTGTGAAAGATTTAAATCGAAAAGAAATAAAGTCTTTCCAAGTAAATAATAAGTTTTTTCTTTGTAGCTAGACCTCGAGTTGTCTGTAGAACTGAATATCTATGAATGAATTATTTATGACTGAATTATCTATGAATCTTTATCCCTGTATCTAATAAAATTGAATGTGATTAGAATCACCAAACCTGGGGCTCAAAATTTTTTCATTCAGCACTCAATCTGTTTCGATCCCAAACAATTAAATAAAGATTATTTACGTACAAGTTAAATAGTGTCTATTGTTGGATCACCTAAATATTGCTGCTTTACCCAACTTGGAGGAACTTCTTATTGAGTACATAATGTGCAAACGTTGAAAGAAAAAACAGCTGCCACTTCGATACGAGCAAACATTATGAACAGAGATGAGATTTTGGCCAAGATAAGTCACTCACATTATCATGTAACTTTTATGTAATATAAACATAAATCTACTCAAAATAAGCTTCTCAACTTAGAAGTTTAAAGTCTTTGGTGATTATTATGGTTGATAATAACATGTAGCATGTTGTGATAACATATGGTCTTTAAAATCCAAAATGCGTCGTTTAAAATACTAAACATAAATCAGACAGCTGGAAGAGACAGGGAGCTCTGAGAAATATAGGTTGGGCAAGGAATAAATATCTGTTCAATAGTATCTGGACGTCAATTAGTTAATATTGATGTGAGTTGTGTCCACTCTTGACCTTTCAGACGGCTTGAATTCTGCTGGGGACTCTTTCAAAGAAGTGTCTGTACATCTGCAGAGGAGTGGCAGCGAATTCTTCCTCAAGAGCCGAAGTCAGAGAAGGTAATGATGTGGGACGCTGGGGTCTGGAGGCAAATCGACATTCTAACTCATTCCAAAGATGCTACATTGTGTTCAGGACTCTGTAGGCCAGCTCATTTTGGGAATGTTAATGCCCACAGAGCATTGCCTCACGGATGCTGCTTTGTCAGGGTAAATTGTCATGCTGCCATGAACAATCGTCGTATGCGAACTGTTTCTCTATATCAGTGATGTCCAACCTGGGGGTAATTACGCCCTGAGGGATGAAATGAAATTTTCTAAGGGATAAAAACAAAAGAATTCGATTGCGTTACGGTTACGAAACTAAATTGTTTTTTTAAAGATTATTATTATTATTATTATTATTATTATTATTATTATTATTATTTCGTAAGGTCTGCTGACCAGATGCCCCTCCATACCAGCATACGGTGGCGCTTTGGACTGAGGATGACACGGTGACCGGTCGGTACCGTTGGCCCTTCATGGCCCGTTCGGGCAAAGTTAAGTTTAGTTTTAGTTTTATTATTTCGTAAGACTATAATACTGATTACTGAGTTATCAGCTCTTATCTTTTACCAAATACGAGCATCAACCTGTGACACAGTTTGGCCGAGGTTAAAGCTTATGACACGAACGAATGAACATCTTTTACTCACATAGTCTACTTTTTACCCACATACTTTTTAGATTGTGTCGTGCTTCTATTACAGTAAAATTTAGACGTATACATATGAGTTATTGGTAGTTCCCACAGTGGACCACAAATTACTTTATTTTTCATTTGGCAACAGATAATCCAGCTAATTGACGACACGGCCTAACAGTAACAATGTAATGGTTAGCAAAATGTTGCAGGGCCTACACAGAGTTGTTATTGTTAGTATTAGTTGTCAGACATGAAGCTTTGGCAGTCTAAGGTTTTCCAGTTTCTACTAGTCCAGAAGTAAGGAGTTAAACACTAAGTGCAGTGCATGTATTTTAATTTGGTTGCTTTTAAATGGTGGTTTAAAGCGTGTGTGAAGCAAGAGCCTGTAGGGAGAGGAGTGATGCAGAGGAAGCATATTATGTAAAAAGTATCCATCGTCAATGTGCATAGTTAGCTTTCTCTTCTGAAGAGGAGATATTGGTAGCTCTCGTGGTGCACTGCTAAGCTTTTCATCATTCTATAAAAAAAGTTTGATCTAATAAAACACCTACAGAAACTTCCGTCATTCTAAAAATAAAAGTTTTCAAACAGAATTTATTTCTTTCCAAAATTTAGTTAGGCACTGATGTTGACGACATTAGTGGTGATGGGCACTAGGTAATATCTGACTGCACTCAGGGGTTAATGGCCCGAAAAAGGTTGGGAAACATTGCACTACAGTATGCCGTACACATTGCTGTCAGTGTGTTCATATCCTTCCGCATTTAGCGTTCTGTTAAACACAATAAGGGGCTACACCCTAACCAAGAAAAATTGGCACTAGACATGATAGCAGGTTACATTCTCCAAGCTTTCCACAAACCTAAATTGATTCATCGGGTTGCTGCAAAACATATCGTCATTCATCACTCCAGATCAGTCGTTTGCAGTCATCACAGTCCAGTGGCGTCGCTCCTTACATTACCTCAGGCGTTGCTTGGCACTGATAACAGAACTTAAGTCCTTAGTGTAATGAGATTAAGGTTGATGTTGAAATCAATCCCATTGTTGAAATTATTACAGTTATAGGAAGAATAATTCTTGATTTTTGAGATTTTATCTTTATAGATCATAAATTTTCTGTGTATGACATGATTAAGTCTGAGAATCTAATATGTATGTAATAATAAAGTGTAGTTGTAGTTAATACAACTATAGTAGTTATGATAGTTGTCATGTTTTTTTATTAATGATTATATTACAATTCATTTTGGTAGAAATCCAAGGAATGGTGCTAAACCACCTGGAGATAGGAGAGATAAGAATATTATGAATTTTATTTCAGTTTTTATATTTCTGGCTGAATAAATCTGCTTCGTGAAGAATAGATTTATTTGCTTGAATAATAAAACCATGATTATTCTTAGTAGTGAATAAATAATCAAGTATAGTTCTCAGATGTTTTCTCTGACTGTTAGGGATCTAATTATTCACCCTGAATGTCTAATTGAAGAATATACTAGAAGTTGGCGTAGAGATGTTTGATTTAAACCTCCTATTGCTCCAATAATGAGTCTTAAAATGATAATGGTTCAAATGAAAGTTCTTAGTTGAATAAGTGGAAGTGGGCTACTACGTAATATGTACCATGTAATACAATATCAAGTGGTGAATTTGCTAATACTAATCCTGTTAATCCACCAATTGTGAATAGGAAATAAATCCTAGAGCTCATAATAATGGTGGATTAAACTTGAATTTAGTTCCATATAGTGTAGCTAGTCATCTGCATACCTTAATTCCTGTAGGTACAGCAATAATTATTGTTGCTGATGTGAAGTATGCCCGTGTGTCAACATCCATTCCTACTGTAAATATATAATGCGCTCATACAATAAATCCTATTCACCCAATTGATAACATGGCTTAAATTATACCTAATGTTCCAAATGATTCAATTTTTCCTCTTTCCTGACATACAATTTGTGAAATAATATCAAATCTGGGTAGAATTAGAATGTAAACTTCTGGGTGCCCAAAGAATAAGAATAGGTGTTGGTATAGAATTGGGTCTCCCCCTCCCGCAGGGTCAAAGAATGATGTATTACGTTTTGATCTGTTAATAATATGGTAATAGCTCCTGCTAAAACTGGAAGTGAAAGAAGGAGAAGAAGGGCTGTAATAGCTACAGATCAAACAAATAAGGGTGTTTGATCTAAAGTTATACTTTCTGATCGTATATTAATTGCTGTTGTAATGAAGTTTACTGCACCAAGAATAGATGAGACACCTGTTAAGTGAAGTGAAAAAATAGCTAGATCTACAGATGCACCCCCATGTGCAATAGCTCCTGCTAGAGGGGGGGGGGGGGTAAACTGTTCATCCTGTACCAGCACCGTTATCTACTATAGAACATGTAATAAGAAGGGTTAAGGAAGGTGGTAGTAATCAAAAACTTATATTATTTATTCGTGGGAATGCTATATCTGGTGCACCAATTATTAATGGTACAAGTCAATTAGCAAATCTACCAATTATAATAGGTATTGCTATAAAGAAAATTATTACAAATGCGTGGGCTGTAATAATATTATATGTCTGGTTATCTCCAATTAGAGATCCTGGTTGACCAAGTTCAGCACGAATAAGTATTCTTATACTTACACTGTGCTAGCTGGACTACTGGCAGCTCGTTGGAACCTAGGAGTGACTCCTCCAGTTTATTTAATGTTCTTTTTAACAGCCACCTTTGGAAATTTGTTCTACAGTCCCTCTGCTTCAGTAAATTGTAAGTAGCCTGTTTGTATGTTAGCAGCGCTATAGACTGTGTTAATATCGCTGACAGCGCTCTGCGCCTTCGACAAGAGACTCTGTGGTTGGACGGACTAACAGTTAGCGAGTGGGTAGAGAAGTGTATGGACATGTTTTTCTTAGTGGAGACTCCGTGTTGGTAGGACATGCATTGTAATGTGAGATGCAAGAAAATGCGGATGTATGACTCCTAAAAAAAAGAAAGAAATAGGGGGTTCGTGATTGAAATTAATTTAGGCACTTAGCAGAGTTGGAGATAGTTTCATATTTCTTTAATTTCATATTTTTTGGACGTTTATTATTGTTAGCATTTCTTGCAATTCAGGGCCATTCTTTGTGTTCATTATTGGAAGTTGCCACTGTATAGCAGTCAGATTGAGTTGGGCTTGTATATTGTGGGTAATAAATGTATAAGTTAAGTTTCAGTTGTCTTTGGCAGGGAAAATTCTGTAGGTCAGTGTTTACATGATAAAAATAAGACATTGTTTCAAAATGAGCCCTGGGTGGTCTCGGTTTAACTGTCTGTCCCTTCGCTTTTACACTTTACAGTCACCAACAGTGGCCTTGGGCATCTTTAGAAGGCGATATCCAATGACTAGTTGCACGTTCGAAGTCACTGAGCTCTCCTGCTGTTACTGCTTTGCTTCTGACAACAAATCTGTGGTACATCGATGGGCACCCATACAGCACCATCCTATGGCAACCTAACCATCCAGAAATCCCAAACCCCTCACAAGGTTCAGATTCATTGGCGACATCTTCATTATCGAGACCAAAGGTAAAGACACCATATCTAAATTCCTGCTGAATACCAGCACCTTCTCTACCATTTCCTTCACCCGGTTCTCCTCAGCACAAAAAGCCACCTTCCTCAAAGTCGACCATCACCTCAAGGATGTTAGATCGTTACCTGTTTCCACATTAGTCCTACCAACCACCAACAATACCTTCACTTCAACAGCTGCCATCCATTAAACACCACGAACTTCCTTCCATACAGCCTAGCAACCTGTGGTCATCACATTTGTAGTGACAATCAGTCGTCTTCCAAATATGCTAAGGGTGTTACTAAGGACTTCACAGACTGACATTATCCTCCCTAACTTGCCCAGAAACAGATCATCCGTGCTTTTGTCTCCCCAGTTACATATCGTCCTCTACATTTTACACTTTACATCCACAAAGGAGCACCATCTTGTGACTCAGCATGACCCAGGACTTGAGAAACTGAGTCACGTTCTCCACAACAGTTTTGACTAACTCTTGTCATATCGTGAAATGAGAATTAACTTCCCCACTAACCTTCCTACATCACCCATGGTGGTATTCCAGCACTGACCCAACCTTGTGATTGTCTTTTCTGTCCTTATTGCACCCCTCGTCCCAATTCTTTGCTCTATGGCTCACACTCTTACTGCCCCCTTTATACCGGTATGTCCGCCTCTTGTGACGCCTCGTGGCCCATTCCGCATTATAGAGTGGTGTCCGGATACTTTTGATCAGATAACTGATTCGAAAATACACATTTGTATCAGATGCTCCAATACTCGCGTAGTATCTCGCAAAGACGAAGTTGAGGCAGTGAAATGTAACAGATAGAACCTTCACCACTTCTTTAAAGTTTGTTGCCCCCAGTTTCTCGATCACATTTGATTAATTGAAAAGCTAGTAACATGCCAACACTAATCCTAAGCATATACAAGTACGGGCAATATAGGAAATACTGTACTTTGGGATCTGGTATAATGAAATAAACATGTACAGTGTATTGCTTACGCTTCAAGCAGACACTGTAATTCGTAGTAATGTTTGAAACAGTACTATTTACTTACAGTCCGTAAAAGACTGTTATAATCTTTGTCTGTGACACATATTTTAAATCCAATCTTATTTGTAACTAAAGAGCCCAATTAAATCTAAATATGAGTCTCAATGTGTAAGTGCAAAGAATTTTCCTCTGCGCATGAAATTTAATTACTGCGTTATTAACAAAATAGCTAGTTACAATACTTAAACAAACTACTTTAAGAACTTCCAGAATGTTTTTCGAAATATTGTTATTACTGAAATGAAGTACATTTCTCCTAATGCTAGTAAAGATGCTAGGAAGAAATTATGTTTGACATTTTTCATATAATCCACTAAAATGCAATATGAATTGCCATATATGCATATCTATTTTCATTGTGAATGAGACTGTCCTGTAACAAGATTCACTTACCGCTTAATGACATTTTATTTTACGATTCATACTATTTCATTTTCTGATATATGTGAATTTTAATTGTATTTCATTAATTTTCTGGTGTTAACAGTCACCGATATTGTACGAGGGTCGGTCAAAAAGTAATGCCTCCCATTTTTTTCTACTTAAAAAAATTAAGTTAAGTGAAAAATTTGAATTTGGCGCCATTCCTCAAACCTTCTTCTGCAATCCACTGCAGTAGTAACTTTCTGTGTCAACAGGTGGCAGCACAGCAGAAGTTTGTAAGATGGCCGACATCGATGTTCGTTTGAGACAGCGTTGTGTGATTGAATTCTTGAATGCAGAAGGTGAAACGCCCATACGCATTCATGAAAGACTGAAGAAGGTGTATGGTGTTGTGACAGTGGATGTCAGCACTGTTAGACGATGGGTTCGTCGTTGTAAGGAAGCTGAAGGGCAAACACCGTTGACTGACGAAAAGCGGAGCGGCAGGCCGGTGAGTGCAGTGACTCCACACAACATTCAGCAAGTTGATGACATCATTCGTGGTGACCGTCGGGTGACTGCAGATGAAGTGTGTCGCATTATTTCTCTTAGTAAAGGCAGTGTGATCACGATTATTAAACAATTGGGGTACTCAAAAGTTTGTGCACGGTGGGTTCCAAGAATGTTAACCGATCAGAATAAAGAGCCAAGGAAAACAATAGCCTCCCAACACTTGCAGCGCTTCCGTTTGGAGGGAGATGAGTTTCTGAAAAAAATTGTGACCGGGGACGAAACATGGGTGCATTTTTTTGAACCCGAATCAAAGAGGCAGTCAATGGAGTGGTGTCACACAAGCTCGCCGAGGAAGAAAAAATTCAAAACTGTGCGATCGGCAGGGAAAGTTATGGCAACAGTTTTCTGGGATACAGAGGGTGTGATTCTGGTTGATTTTTTGGAGCAGGGATGCACAATAAATTCTGTTCAATACGTCACAACCCTCAAAAACCTTAAAGCACGTCTTCAGCGAGTTCGCCCAACAAAATCAATGGCAGATGTTCTTCTTTTGCATGACAATGCAACACCACACACCAGTCGTCACACCTCTGACGAGATTGTCAAAATTGGATGGGAAGTTTTGCCTCATCCCCCATACAGCCCTGACCTGGCACCATCAGACTTCCATCTGTTCGGGCCACTAAAAGAAGCTCATCGTGGGATTCATTTTGAAGATGAGGAGGCCGTCAAAACATCCGTGCGTCAATGTCTTAGGAAGCAGAGCTGTGATTTTTACCGTGCTGGGATACATGCCCTTGTTCAAAGATGGACCAAAACTGTAGAGATGGGCGGAGATTACATTGAAAAATGACAAAATGATCCTCAATGTTGTGGTTTTCAACCTATGTAATTGCATTTAAATTTCCTGACAATTAAACGTAGAAAAAAAATAGGAGGCATTACTTTTTGACTGACCCTCGTAGATAAAAATATATAAGGCCCATGCAGGACCACTGTTGTATGCCAGTTGCGAACGAACTTTCCAGGTGGCCACTGTGAGGGCTTGATTTGTAAATATCTAAAGATGCTGCTAGGTACACAATATGCCGATTTAACTCAGCTGCACTATTGCTTGCATAGTATCTGGATGACTTCAAGACGGAAATAAATTACTTCGAAATTCAAATACAGGTAAGCAATTTTTCGCCCTGGTCAGTTTTTGCTATACCTGGATTTGGACTTTCATTTTCTACAGCAACAGCAGCAGATCATCTTTTCGATGCAGATTCCTCAAGCTAAGTACAAGTTCAATGGGTTCACCCACCACTTAACTTTTTGCACATACTGATATTTAAGTGGATAACGTCAAGAAATTTCATTACAACATTATATCAACGTAATTCAGTATCGTTATAAAGCTCAGTGAATTATTTGACTTTCAAATGTTTGATCCCTGCCAGCTTCAGTTACTTTAAAGGCAGTAGGAAAATTTTTTGTGGTTACGGAAACTTTTCAGTATTCAGACGCTGTCCTTGGAAACGGCAGTGCGAAGAACACGCGGCAACAAGTGGAGACGTCAGAACCGCTCAACCAGATGGCCGCCTTTCCGCCCGCGAGTGATTTGGCTCGGTTCGGACCCCCGAGTCGGGAATTACAGTCTTTACGTGGTGGCCGGTCATCAGAATATAAGTGGCGGTCCCGGCGCCGCCAGCCAGGGGCATAAATCAGGGGATCTGTGACAGGGGGCCAGGTGGCGTTCTCCCGCAAAGCAGGCGCGCCTGTTAACACACCCGTCAGGACCCAACAGCTCACCACATCCGTCTCCACCTCAAAACTGTACCAACGGAGCTCTTGCCTCTCTCTTCCCATATCCCAGAGATCCTTTTTGTGCGTAAAGTATTCCATTTAGTGTAAAATCTAAAACTTTCCCTGCTTATACAGCGTGGTCCATTGATCGTGACCGGGCCAAATATCTCACGAAATAAGCATCAAACGAAGAAACTACAAAGAACGAAACTTGTCTAGTTTGAAGGGGGAAACCAGATGGGGCTATGGTTGGTCCGCTAGATGGCGCTGCCATAGGTCAAACGGATATCAAGTGAGGTTTTTTTTTATTAGGGACCCCCATTTTTATTACATATTCGTGTAGTACGTAAAAAAAACATGAATGTTTCAGTTAGACCACTTTTTTCGCTTTTTGGTAGATGGCCCTGCAATAGTCTCAAACATATGGATCACAATTTTAGACGAACAGTTGGTAACAGGTAGGTTTTTTAAATTAAAATACAGAACGTAGGTACGTTTGAACATTTCATCTCGGTTGTTCCAATGTGATACACGTACCTTTGTGAACTTATCATTTCTGAGAACGCATGCTGTTACAGCGTGATAATCTGTAAATACCACATTAATGCAACAAATGCTCAAAATGATGTCCGTCAACCTCAATGCATTTGGCAATAAGTGTAACGACATTCCTCTCAACAGCGAGTAGTTCTCCTTCCGTAATGTTCGCACATGCATTGACAATACGCGGACGCATGTTGTCAGGCGTTGTCGGTGGATCACGATAGCAAATATTCATCAACTTTCCCCATGGAAAGAAATCCGGGGACGTCAGATCCGATGAACGTGCAGGCGATGGTATGGTGCTTAGACGACCAATCCACCTGTCATAAAATATCCTATTCAATACCGCTTCAACCGCACGCGAGCTATGTGCGGACATCCATCATGTTGAAGTACATCGCTATTCTGTCCTGCAGTGAAACATCTTGTGGTAACATCGGTAGAACATTACGTAGGAAATCAGCATACATTACGCCATTTAGATTGCCATCGATAAAATGGGGGCCAATTATTCTTCCTCCCATAACGCCGCACCATACATTAACCCGCCAAGGTCGCTGATGTTCCACTTGTCGCAGCCACCGTCGATTTTCCGTTGCCCAATAGTGAAATTATGCCGGTTTACATTACCTCTGTTACCGAATGTCGCTTCGTCGCTAAATAGAACGCCTGCAAAAAATCTGTCATCGTCCCGTAATTTCTCTTGTGCCCAGTAGTAGAACTGTACACGACGTTCAAAGTCGTCGCCATTCAATTCCTAGAGCATAGAAATATGGCATGGGCGCAATCGATGTTGATGTAGTATTCTCAACACTGACGTTTTTGGGATTCCCGATTCTCGCGCAATTTGTCTGCTACTGATGTGCGGATTAGCCGCGACAGCAGCTAAAACACCTACTTGGGCTTCATCATTTGTTGCAGGTCGTGGTTGACATTTCACATGTAGCTGAACACTTCGTGTTTCCTTAAATAACGTAACTATGCGGCGAACGGTCCGGACACTTGGATGATGTCGTCCAGGATACCGAGCAGCATGATCACAGTAGCCATACATCAACACGATATCAACCTTTTCCGGAATTGGTAACCGGTCCATTTTAACACGGGTAATGTATCACGACGCATACACCGTCCGCACTGGCGGAACGTTACGTGATACTACGTACTTATACGTTTGTGACTATTACAGCGCCATCTATCACAAAGCGAAGAAAGTGGTTCAACTAAAACATTCATATTTCTTTGCGTACTTCACGAAAATGTAAAAAAAAATGGGGGTTCCTAATTTAAAAAACGCAGTTGACATCCGTTTGACCTATGTCAGTGTCATCTATTGGGCCAACCATAGCGCGATCTGGTTTCCCCCTTCATACTAGAGCAGTTTCGTTCTTTTTAGTTTTTTCGTTTGATGCTTATTTCGTGAGATATTTGGCCCGGCCACTATCAATGGACCACCATGTATACCGTTCCATGAAATTCAGTGTGAACTTGTTGATGTGAGTAACTTGGTGTAACATTTTGAGGAGTGAACACTCAACTCAGTGTTTTCAAAACCAACAGTGCTTGGCGATATGGTGATAATACTTTAATGATTGGCCTAATTTTTTAGTCCAGTAGTCGTTAAACTGCGATCCGCAATCAACCCGGTTCAAGTAGGTTCAGGAGGTGTGCGCCACACTCAAACCTTACCGTCAGTTTTTACCAACTATAATCTGAACTCGTCTGACGCTTTTCCAGATGTCTAGTGTCCAACCGATATGGTTACGAGCCCAGGAGAAGTGCTGCAGGCGATGTCGTGCTGTTACCAAAGGCACTCACGTCGGTCGTCTGCTGTCATAGCTCATCAACGCCAAATTTCGCTACAGTGTCATAACGGATACGTTCGTCGTACGTCCCATATTGATTGCTGCGGTTAGGTCACGCAGTGTTGTTTTCTGTTAGCGCTGACCACTCTACCAAAGGCTGCTGCTCTCGGTCGTTAAGTGAAGTCCATCAGCCACTGCGTTGTTCGTGGTGAGTGATGTTGCCTGAAATTTGGTATTCTCGGCACTCTCTTGATACTGTGGATTTTGGATTCATTACAGATTTAGGAAAAGGAATGTCCCATGCGTCTAGCTCCAACTAGAATTCCGCGTTCAAAGTCTGTTAATTCCCATATTGCTGCCATAATCACGTCGGCAACCTTTTTACCTGACTCACCTGAACACAAATGATATCTCCACCATTGCATTGCCCTTTTATACCTTGCGTACGTGATACTATCGCCACCTGCATACGACCATATCGCTATTTCATTACGTTTGTCACCTCCTTGTACATCTAGCAACCAAGAGCCGACTTCGAAGACATCAACTACCGTTTAGAGCTTCTTAAAAATATATTTTTACTGATCAGTAACAACAAAACAACTTAAAGACAAAGTAATATTTTAAGATGTGCTTAATTTTACTTGACGTTGGTGAATTCTGCCGCTTACTTAGGGGGCGTTGGGGTAAGCACGTGGCCACTGCCTGTTAGAGAACGCAAGAGGGGGGAATGTTTTGTAGTTTGTCTTCCAGTACCGAAAACATACGGGCGTGCGCTGATACAGCATCAATTTCAAACTGAAATTACGTGGATTCGTGAGTGCAGATTACAGAGACGGTCATCTTCAGGTATGGTACATTCAAGGTGATTCCGTGATGATGTTACAAACTTCCAGAGATATCGGAGAACAGTAAATGTATCAATGTGAGGTACGGTCGGGTTAGGTTGTTTGGGGGAGGAGGCCAGATAGCGAGTTCATCGGTATCATCGGATTGGGGAAGGATGGGGAAGAAAGCCGGCCGTGCCCTTTCAGAGGAACCATCCCCGGCACATGGCTGGAGCGATTTAGAGAAATCACGGGAAACCTAAATCAGGATGGCCGGAAGCGGAATTGAACCGTCGTCCTCCCGAATGCGAGTCCAGTGTGCTAGCCACTGCGCCACCTCGCTCGTTAATGCGAGGTAAGGGACCCCAGTCTGGCAACGACCGACACGAAAGCTTTCAGAAAACATCGTTATAATCCTTCCGACAGTAGAATACTCGTACTGGTACAAAAGTGGTAGTAGGACCAAAACAAGAAAAAAATGTCCTGTAAACATGGTGCTTAAAATGCATGGCATAAGAGCTATGAGCACTTGTTTTTCATTTCGATAGTATCTATTCTACTGCAAGATCTTTGGTGTCCATATTTTTAGAGGACGTATTATAGACCAAACCAAGAAAAACATTTTCCAGTAAATATGGGCTCGAAAATGTATACCCTAAGAGCTGTGGGCAGTTGTTCAGGAGAAGAGATATGTTTCACAGAAGCGAATAAGAACAAGTGCTCTTAGCTCTTAAGGTATGCGCTTTCGAGCCCATGTTTACTGGATATTTTTCCTTCTTTTGCTCCATACTAGCTCCTTTGAAAGTGCCCTCCCTACAGTCTTAGCAACGACGGTACCGGTACATGTATTCCACTATCAGAGATATCAAAACTGTTTTCTCTTATAAATTTCGACTCTCTCCTTTCCGGATCAGGATTCCTTAATTCGGAGTGATATTTACCCTAATTAAATTAAGGCTATTGTAATACGACGTAATAATAAGAAGAAACTTGACATACAAAACACTTAGAAATCATTTGTTGTTGTCTATCGTACCGAATAACGAATTTAAATTTATTTACTGTTATTAATGAATTAGTCATTCGTTCGCACGGAACTTTGAGGTCGATGAGGGTGAAACAAATCTATAACAGATCAATCGACACGAAGTGTTCCGAAAGGTGACGACTTTTAACGATCGAAACTCGGGGGCCGGTGGCCAACTTACCACGCAGTTACCACAGCTAATCTACTGGGGGGGGGGGCTCATAACATATTAATTTATGTACGTGGCCAATTAAAAATAAGATCAGTACCGACGCGACTCGAGGTGCTGCCCACCAATGTCAGTACTGTCTCTTTAAGAAAGTTGTTTGACGACATCTGGTTTGAACAATCTCTGAGATGTCTTCCGTATATGGGAACACAGAATGTCGTATGGAGAAGGAGAAAGAAGGTTGTTTGCAGTTTATTAGGCGTTCTAACACCTGCGATCGTATACTTGGACACTCGGTATTTTGAAAGCTCACTTTTCCATCCCTGTATTTACAGTTCACTAGTTGGATAAAAAAAATGGCTCTGAGCACTATGCGACTTAACTTCTGAGGTCATCAGTCCTCTAAAACTTAGAACTACTTAAACCTAACTAACCTAAGGACATCACACACATCCATGCCCGAGGCAGGATTCGAACCTGCGACCGTAGCGGTCGCTTGGTTCCAGACTGTAGCGCCTAGAACCGCTCGGCCACTCATGCCGGCCACTAGTTGGATACTCTGCAAAATAAATATACGTCGCACATCTCATCAGATAATGAGAGCGCTGCATACGTAGAACCGGGAGAATAAGTAAGATGATGAGTCCTGTAAGACGACAGCGTACCTTCCACATATTGCAAATGTTTGCGCGAATGTAGGCAGAGTGCTAACAAAACATGAGGTCAAAGTGATCTCTCCTCCTCCATAGAAAATCTCAGCGTTTCTGGAATCGATCAAAAGCGAATTGAAGCTGTGAAAGACAGGTAAGAATCTGGCGAGAGCGCCAAATACTACAAAGGACGTACGACATGCACTATTTGGGACCGCATTGCGGAACACGAACGACATACTCGCCTCCTCCAAGCCCGCTAGTGCGCTGTCGCCGAACACTGTATTTTTTTCTAGTAATCCTATTAAATGCAATGAAAGAGACGTTTTACCTATACTTCAAACTTCTGAAACTCCACTGTCAACGAAGCAGGGGAAATCACACTGTCTGAACCGAGACGAAGGTTACCAGTTAGACACTGCATGGAATCCTGTCATAGAAAAACAAGTGTTCTGCGTAGCCTGTTTTGTTACATGATTTTACTGCTTGGAGATGATCGATCTGATATCGATGAAACGAACTTTCGCCTCAGAAGGTGTTCGGAACAGCGCACTAACTTCCAGCACAGCGCATGCGCTCAAACATGGCCAGTGGCAACTGGGTACACAATGCAGGCGGTGGCATATGGTCGCGTTTAGGTTACTTGAGGAAGGGAGGAGGCAAGGGGTTCCGTCTACATTTTATAATAACACAATATTGGAAATTTGGAACTTTGTGGTAAGGCCTTATGGGACCAGACTGCTGAGGTCATCGGTCCTTAGGCTTATACACTACTTAATCTAACTTAAACTAACTTACACTAAGGACGACACACACACCCATGTCCGAGGGAGGACTCGGACCTCCGACTGGGGCAGTCGCGTGGACCCTGACAAGGCGCCTCAAACCGCGCGGCTACCCCAAATGGTAACACAATATTCAGGGCTTAATAAAAGCACAAAAATTTATCGATCTCAATCTAACAGTCGAACACCCCTTATCAAATATTTATCCGTCGTGACAGTTTGGAAAAGTAATTTACTATCTTCTCTGGATCAAGTGGAACGCTGTGATACACAGAGAGGAGAGCAAGACCGCCAAGTCTGTTTTGATATGTACTGTTAGGTAGGTTTTTCAAGATTTAAAAGTCAAAAATGTCCTTCCTGGCGTTGCTGGTTGAAAGTGGAAGGATGAACAGAATTTGCACCTGTGCTCTAATGCTGAGAAAGAATTTTGAATTGGTGTCTCTGACGCTACGAATGCGTTTTTCTGGCTTTGTACTTGGTTCTTCGTTAAGCCATTCTTATTTCCAGCCTGAAAATTCTCCACGGCATTCGTGTTAGTCGATTTACTGAAACCACGGAAAACGCTAATATGGATGGGCAGGTAGAGAACTGAAGCCCACTTCCGAATGCGAGTCCAGTACCTGAATAACAAATCCACCTCGTTCGGTGCCAGGTGGTGCGACACTGTCAGGAGTTCAGTCTCGTAAGTTGAAAGGTGACTATGTCATCGGTAACCTTTCACTATCACAAAATAGAATCCTCTAAGGCTTAGACGATTATTCACAGGGCTGCTGCACATTTGGACATATCTCTGTTACTCTGTCTTCCTGAAACAGACGTCCGCTATTTGCACAAATAGTATCCCAGAAAGAATGCTCAATATTCAGTGATATGACAGGAAAGATCATTCGATGCAAAAAAAGTATGGCAAACATGGGCTCTAAAGTGCATTCCTTCAGAGCTATGAGCATTTCTTTACTGCGAAAAAGATCTCTTCCAAAGCAAGCTCTTTGCTTTCCATATTTATGGAGGAAGTAATATGGACCAAAACAAGAAAAAAATGTGCCGTAAGGATGGGCTTTAAAGAGCTATGGGCATTCCTTATGCATTTTAGAGCCCACGTGCACAAAATATTTTTTTCGCGTTTTGATCCATACTACCTAGTCCCAAAATATGGGGAGCAATGAGCTTACAGTAGAAGAGATTTGATCTATAGTACTGAAGATGAAGATGTGCTCATAGGTCTTAAGGTACGTATTATACACTCCTGGAAATGGAAAAAAGAACACATTGACACCGGTGTGTCAGACCCACCATACTTGCTCCGGACACTGCGAGAGGTCTGTACAAGCAATGATCACACGCACGGCACAGCGGACACACCAGGAACCGCGGTGTTGGCCGTCGAATGGCGCTAGCCGCGCAGCATTTGTGCACCGCCGCCGTCAGTGTCAGCCAGTTTGCAGTGGCATACGGAGCTCCATCGCAGTCTTCAACACTGGTAGCATGTCGCGACAGCGTGGACGTAAACCGTATGTGCAGTTGACGGACTTTGAGCGAGGACGTATAGTGGGCATGCGGGAGGCCGGAGACGTGTCGTCTTCAGCGATGACAGTCGCTTCTGCCTTGGTGCCAATGCGTGTTTGGCGCCGTGCAGGTGAGCGCCACAATTAGGACTACATATGGTGTGGGGAGCGATCTCCTACACTGGCCGTACACCTCTGGTGATCGTCGAGGGGACACTGAATAGTGCACGGTACATCCAAACCGTCATCGAACCCATCGTTCTACCATTTCTAGACCGGCAAGGGAACTTGCTGTTCCAACAGGACAATGCACGTCCGCATGTATCCCGTGCCACCCAACGTGCTCTAGAAGGTGTAAGTCAACTACCCTGGCCAGCAAGATCTCCGGATCTGTCCCCCATTGAGCATGTTTGGGACTGGATGAAGCGTCGTCTCACGCGGTCTGCACGTCCAGCACGAACGCTGGTCCCACTGAGGCGCCAGGTGGAAATGGCATGGCAAGCCGTTCCACAGGACTACATCCAGCATCTCTACGATCGTCTCCATGGGAGAATAGCAGCCTGCATTGCTGCGAAAGGTGGATATACACTGTACTAGTGCCGACATTGTGCATGCTCTGTTGCCTGTGTCTATGTGCCTGTGGTTCTGTCAGTGTGATCATGTGATGTATCTGACCCCAGGAATGTGTCAATAAAGTTTCCCCTTCCTGGGACAATGAATTCACGGTGTTCTTATTTCAATTTCCAGGAGTGTAGATTCCATTTTTTCTAGACTCTTTTACTTCGAATGATCGTAACTGTCATGTCCCTGAATACGGGCCATTGATCCTCGGACACCCTGTATATACGAAAGAATTCCTTGGCTTAAATGCTTTGTTGTGATCTTTCGATCAGGCTCGTCGCAAGGCGGGTATGTATAATGTTTTTTACAAATAAACTAAATATGTTAGCCACCACATCTCATGGTTATCAACACAGTTCGGTGAACACTTGTTTGTCTGGTCAAAGTGCCTTGCCAGGTAACTGACCACATTTTTCTCAAATACTTTTTAATCAGTTTTTATTAGTATATCAAGCTTTTAATTGAAAATAGATCACAGGAAGTAATACGTTTTCGCTGATACTGACCAGGTAAAACCGCCTTTCCAAATTTTCGACGCTTCTATATCCACTATTTCGTAACTTTTCTTTAACATTCTGCCATATTGATGATTGTTATAACATGCACGTCAACTAACAACTGTGTGCCCTAGACTTACGTGAGCTGTTACATCAGTGGTACATGTCCCTGTAACTGCTTGCAAAATGTGTCCCTAATAGCGTTAGTAGTAAAGAAGTAATAAATTGAAACTCCTGCCTGATGCTGCAGTTTTTATTGCTTGAACAGCGAATATATAATAAGCCATTTTTTTTCCTTTCATCGTCTCCTTAGGGATCTGAATCAAAGAGAAAAGTTTTCATGAAAGTCTCAAGTAATGTGTGGAGTACTGTCATTTTCAAATACTATTTGAATATTGTCTGGGCAATTTGAGCGCCCAACGTTATGTTGCCGAAAGACATATACGTGCATAGTTTCTAACTGTAATACTGGATAATGTATCAAACCGTTAACATAAGATTACAGCTGTAAATGAGTAGGTAATGACAACATTTCAAATTTTTAAATTCGATCAATAGCTGCATGAAATTTTTTGTTGTCCCCAAAGCCATTAAGTCGTCAACCTGCTACTGGGAACATGGTCCGGGTTACCCATTTAGCAACACTGATCTTCATCTACATCTGAGTCTACGTAAAAACTCTGTGAGGCGCCATACAGTACATGGCAGAGATTATCCTCTGATACTACTAGCCATTTCCTTTCCTGTTCCACTCGCAAATGGAGCGAGAGAGAAACGATTGTCTATATGTCTCCATGCGAGCCCTGATTTCTCGTATCTTATCTTCACAGACCTTCCGCGAAATGTGCGTTTGCAGCAGGAGAATCATTCTGCAGTCAGCTTCAGCTCCCTTTTCTCATAAATTTTATTTTTGTTCCTCGAAGAAACAGTCGCTTTCCCTGCAGGGATTCCCATTTGAGTTCCCGAAGCATCTCCGCAATACTTGAGTGTTGATCGAACCTACCGGCAACAAATCTAGCGGCTCGCCTCTGAATTGCTTCGATGTCTTCCTTCAGTTCGACGTGGTGCAGATCTCAAACACTAGAGCATTACTCACGAATGCGTCGCACTAGCAACCTACATGCGGTCTCCTTTACAGATGAACCACACTTACCTAAAATGTTACGATGTGTGGACGCAACTGTCACAGAACAAAGATGCAGATGAATGCGTTGTGCATTTTTTGTGCCTAAACTAGCACACCAGTCAGCTTATGTTATTATACTATTTGTAACTCCGTGTTCGTTAAAGCTAGTATGGGCTTCACCCTTAGCCTTGATAGTGTGTTTAGCGCACAGTAACACTGGGCAATTTTATGACTTAGTTATTAGTTTGTGGCAACAGCGGCTCCAGTTGTTTTTCGTTTTTTTTCTTTTTTTTTTTTTTACGCTGTACTCGGGTCAGGTCAGCATTCCACGTATAGCTCAGCTGCAGCGTGTATTTGCATAGAGTTCTCGTCAGTGACGGAAAGTGGCACCACGTCCATCCCACTTGAGCTGGTCACATAGCCATTTTGTTTCGAAGTGGAAAACCGCACTTGTTGATTTCTTAGAAATTTTCTGCTACTATCGACAAATTTCTAGAGCTGACTAACTAAAGGTGAGTTGATATAAATAAGATATATGTGCACTCCAGTTTGTATAAGAGTTAAATATAACAAAAAATTTTCTTGTGCTACTCAAAAGCAAAGAAAAGTTATTTCCGTAGATTATAATGGTAATTTTGTGACAACATACAAACCTGCTGAAACAACTGCAACAATTGAAATTATAGGAACTAAGTCCCATTAACGACGTAAGGACGTTTTTGAGTGATTTAATAAAGAAGACATCGTTTCATCTCATACCACTAAACTTGTAAGCAAGTGTTTAACAGTTTGAACTAATTACCTTGCTTAGAGGTACAGAATTTGCTCATACATGTTTACTTTACGGAAATAATACTTATCTGTTTTGAAAGAACCATGCACTATATTTAAGAGAAACCGCATTTGTTGATTTCCTAGAAATTTTCTGCTACTATCGACAAATGTGAAGAGCTGACTAACTAAAGGTGAGTTGATATAAATAAGATATATGTGCACTTCAGTTTGTATAAGAGTTAAATATTACTGTTAAATGCGTTGTAACCTGTTTTATCTCATATGGCTCCACTGAAAATCGCATAACTATGTAAAAGTTTTGCTTAATTACCTTTTGCAGTTTTGTTTATTATTGATTCGTTTCAATAAAGACAGATGTACCATTATTTGGTTTTTAAGAAAATTAGAAGAATAAATCTCACTAAAGTGGCAAACTTTGTCACAAACGTTTGTTGAACACTGATAAAACAAAATTCATAAAACATTAAATATGTCACAAAGAAACAGTAATTCACCCCATCTTTGTGGCAAACTATTTTAACTCTACTTCCCTATCTTAGATTTCGTGCCACAGTTTTATTGCCCACAAACTTAAAGGATAAACATTATAAAATTTAATTTGTGTGAATTAAACGTCGCCATACACATTTACATAAGATTATGTTACAAATGGTGTTGCGAATGGCGTTAGTAGTAAAGAAGTAATAAATTGAAATTCCTGCTTGATGCTGCAGTTTTATTGCTTGAACAGCGAATATATAATAAACCGAGTATTACTCTGAATGAAATAATTTACAAAAAATAGTTTGGTCTTGGGGTGCCAGTGTACATGATTGAGTGGCACACACCACATGCCCGTGTCCGTTTTAGGGCTATTATCAGGGAACATAGAGAAATAAAGGGGGGCACTTGCAAAGTATTCGTGGTGCCTCAGGGGTGGAGGGAATGTGGCACTGTAACGGCGATCCATCCATCGGGTCTTCACCAGATTCCGCATACTCTTTTTTCTATCGTCGTCAGTAACAGCAGTAACACAACCCGTTTTTTTTTTTTTTTTTTTTTTTTTTTTTTTTTTTTTTTTTTTTTTTTTTTTTTTTTTTAGAAACTCAGAAGTGTCACCTACACGATAATGTCAAGGCTCAGTTATAACGTTTGATAAGGAAAGATGGACAGTGAGAGCAGTGAGAGAAGAACATGAAAACCTTTACGATTGGTCTAGTGAACTAGCGGTCTAGGACGATGCAGTCGTGGACTGTGCGGCTGGTCCCGGCGGAGGTTCGAGTCCTCCCTCGGGCATGGGTGTGTGTGTTTGTCCTTAGGATAATTTAGGTTAAGTAATGTGTATGCTTAGGGACTGATGATGACCTTTGCAGTTAAGTCCCATAAGATTTCACACACATTTGAATATTTTAAACGACAGCAAAATAACTTAAATCTGAAGGAGTTTCGGGTATGAATTCCTTTTCGTAGCAGACCAACAGATTCCGAAGCGGCAGACTCTCAAATGGAACAGAGGAAAGAAAACCGGAGTGTAACATCCCTCGACGACGAGGGTATCAGAGACAGCTCTGACACGGACTGGGAAACGAAATTGGCCGTAATCTCTTCAAAGAAACCACACTGGCATCTGCCTTCAGAAATTTAGCGAAACCACAGAAACTCTAAATCTGATGGCCGAAGGGGTATATGAACCGTTGACCTTCTCAACGGGGTCCAGGCTAGTATCGTTATCACTACACCATCTCGGTCAAGCTTTACAGGCATGAGAATGCTTCTCGGCCTTAGCCCTACGACGATCACAATCCCTGAATAAATATAACAGAGCAATCAGCTGTGTTTTTGGATGCAGAAATGTGTTCTCAGTTCACGAATGTTGCACATAGCCAATAACATCTACAGATATCTATATCTACAGGGACACTCTGCAAATCACATTTAAGTGCCAGGCAGAGGGTTCATCGAACCACCTTCACAATTCTGAATTATTCCAATCTCGTACAGCGCGCGGAAAGAATGAACACCTATGTCTTTCCGTACGAACTCCGATTTCCCTTATTTTATCGTGGTGATCGTTCCTTCCTATGTAGGTCGGTGTCAACAAAATATTTTCGCATTCGGAGGAGGAAGTTGGTTATTGAAAATTCGAGAGTCTTCGTCGCAACGAAAAACGCCTTTCTTTTAATGATGTCCAGTCCAAATCCTGCATCACTTCTGTGACACTCTGACCCACATTTCGCGATAATACAAAACGTGCCGACCTTCTCTGAACTTTTTCGATGCACTCCGTCAGTCCTATCTAGTAAGGATCCCACACTGCGCAGCAGTGCCCTAAAAGAGGACGGACAAGTGTAGAGTAGGCAGTCCCCATAGTAGGTCTGTTACATTATCTAAGTGTCGTGCCAACAAAACGCACTCCTTGGTTAGCCTTCCCCGCAACATTTTCGTGTGTTTCTTCCAATTTACCGAGCCAGATGGCGCAATGGTTAGTACACTGGACTCGCATTCGGGAGGACGACGGTTCAATCCCCCGACCGGCCATCCTCATTTAGGTTTTCCGTGATTTTCCTAAGTCGCTCCAGGCAAATGCCGGGATGGTTCCTTTGAAAGGGTACGGCCGACTTCCTTCCCTAATCCAATGAAATCGATGACCTAGCTGTTTGGTCTCTTCCCCCAAACAATCCAACCAACCTCCTTCAATTTAAGTTGTTTGTAGTTGTAATACCTAGGTGTTTTGTTGAATTTACGGCTTTTAGATTAGACTGATTTATCGTGTAACCGAATTTTAATGAATTCCTTTTAGCACTCATGTGGATTATCTCACACTTTTCGTTATTTAAGGTCAACTGCCACTTTTCGCACCATTCAGATATCTTTTCTAAATTGTTTTGCAGTTTTCTAATCTCCTGATGACTTAATTAGTCGATAAACGACAGCGTCATCTGCAAACAACCGAACACGTCTGCTCAGATTGTCTCCCAAATCGTTTATATACATAGGGAACAGTAAAGAGCCTAAAACACTACCTTGGGGAAGGCCAGAAATCACTTCTGTTTTACTCGATGACTTTCCGTCAATTACTACGAACTGTGACCTCTCTTAAAGGAAATCACAAATCCATTCACATAAGTGAGACGATATTCCATAAGTACGCAATTTCACTACGAGCCGCTTGTGTGGTACAGTGTCAAAAGCCTTCCGGAAATCCACAAATACGGAATCGATCTGAAATCCCTTGTCAATAGCACTCAACACTTCATGTGAATAAAGGGCTAGATGTTTTCTAAATCCATGTTGACTGTGTGCCAATAGACCGTTTTCTTCGAGGTAATTCATGATGATCGAGCACAATATATGTTCCAAAATCCTGCTGCATTTCGACGTTAACGATATGGGCCTGTAATTTAGTGGATTACTCCTACTACCTTTCTGGAATATTGGTGTGACCTGTGCAACTTTCCAGTCTTTGGGTGAGGATCTTTCGTCGAGCGAACGATTGTATATGATTGTTAAGTATGGAGCTAATGCATCAGCTTACTCCGAAAGGAACCTAACTGGTATACAGTCTGGACCAGTACTACTGTACTACTAGGATATTTACTTCTACGTTACTCATGTTGGCAGCTGTTCTCGATTCGAATTCTGGGATATTTACTTCGTCTTCTTTTGTGAAGGCATTTCGGAAAGCTGTGTTTAGTAACTCTGCTTTGGCAGCACTGTCTTCGATACTATCTCCATTGCTATCATGCAGATTGTTTCTTGCCGCTAACTTACTTCACATACGACCAGAACTGGTAGACCTGTGAACTGGTACACTTTTGAAAATACAGGTAACAAACCTGAAACTGTCAGACATACTACAACTGTGTTCTGGACTTGTACTCGAGTCGGGGTATCTATCTGCAGTGAAAGGCTGTCTTGTCAACGAAATTCAGGTGTTCAGAGCACCAAAGCCGCAACTTCTCAAAAGCTGAATTTGCCATTGTTTCTGCTTCCATTGTTTCTGCTTTTTAAAACTTCAGATGGTCTCCGCCGCACACCTTGCCGTGTTGTCACGCACGTGATGACGAACAGAATGGGAAACCCATAGCGCAGAGGATTTCCCAGAATGATGTTTTCACCTTGGAACACCACGTGAAATGCACCGTGAGCAACTGACCAACTGCAACTTTTAATCGAGTCGTGAGGCCGGCGCCGATTTATCAGCGGTTAGTGCGTCCCTCACGAAAGGCACACGACATGGCCGAAGTCGCGGTCGAGCACAAATTTTTAAACTCCGAGCATTTTCAGTACAGCGAGCACACCACTGCAGTGTGTGTGTGTGTGTGTGTGTGTGTGTGTGTGTGTGTGTGTGTGTGGCTAGAGAATCTGAATGTAAATGGATCTGAATGTAGAGGATCTGAATGTAACTCCTTGACCAAGAGATATGTTTGTCAGTTACAAGAGCAGCTGCTGAAGCTAACCGTTTCATGCAAACGGGTAGATTAGATTAGATTTCGTTCCATAGATCCGTGTTGAGGAGATCCTCGTGGATGTGGAACGTGTCACCTTTTTTTTATTTTTATTTTTTTAAAGCTGAAATAACAATACTAATAGTATAAATATATACAACACATCATTTGTTTCTATTAAAAAATTCGTCAATGGAGTAGAAGGAGTTGGCCACTAGTAAGTCTTTCAGGCTCCTTTTAAACTGATCTCTTATTTGTAACTAAATTTTTTATGTTTGCTGGCAAATTATTGAAGATGAGTGTTCCTGAGTAGTGGACCCCTTTTTGAACTAAAGTAAGTGCTTTTAAGTCCTTGTGCAGATCATTTTTGTTCCTGGTATTGTATGTATGAACTGAGCTGTTTGTTGGAAAAAGAGATATATTATTTAGGACAAATTTCATTAAGGAGTAAATATACTGAGAGGCAGTAGTTAGTATACCCAGTTCTTTGAAGAGGTTTCTACAAGACGTCCGTGAGTTTACTCCACAAATAATGAGTACTACACGCTTTTGGACTCTAAAAACTTTTGTTTGACTTGAAGAGTTACCCAAAAATATTATATCCTCAAGCAGTGTGCTGATCTATGTTTGCACTGGGCAACCCGCTTGGTACACTAACGGAAAATGAAGCAAGAAGTAACTACTTTCCAGCCTTTCCAAACACTCCCGCGAAACGCACATGGGAGCTAAAAGAGGTAGATATAAGAGACAGAAATTCAAAATGGATCTTATACTAGAATGTAACACAGATTTAGACGCAGCGCAATCAGAATACTCTTAAATATGTTACATGGTTCTTTCAAAACAGATGAGTATTATTTCCGTAAAGTAAACATGTATGAGCAAATTCTGTACATATTTCATCAATACAGGTCAGCAAAAGGTATAGGATTCCGGGCTCCCACATTCCCATTAAAATGTAAATATTTTAAGCGAACATCTTGCAGAACAGAAGTCATGGTTACAGCAACGAGAAACTGGAGGTATTAGTTTATATAGCGTACCCAACAGAACACGTTTGAATGCAAACTATGTTTTACTAGTCACTTACTTTACCCGGCAAAGAATTCTCCCTCGAACATTTCAGGTTCCGCTTCTTCGTACAGCCTACAATGCTCGTACAGGACCTTTTAAACCTTGAGTTGGTCTCGAGTTTCCTTTTTTCTTCTTCCACACTACGAGGTCCATGGTGGTCAGTCAAAAACGTTGCGGATACAACATCAAAATAATGCTAGGCAACAGCATTCGTCGGCCCGGACGATATTGCATTGTTGGAGTGTCTTCTCAAACACATGTTAAAACGGCTCGTCATATTTCTGCAGAATACTCCAAATTGTTTTACTTAGCATGTGTAACAACCATTCTTCTATTGTGGTCGTGCAGAATAATTATATAAATAAGAAAAATGATGCAGTGGATAGCTCAAGCTATAATTTCCATTTCTGATCAAGTCTCTGTAGATTTGAATCTCGCTTACCAAGTATTCCATTACATACTGTGTAACGAAACAATTTCTTTCTTCTAGGCACCGCCGCGTCTGAGACCATTACAAATATCAGTGACAAAAACATAATACAAGTTCATGTTATCAAAACAGTTTCTAGTTACACTATTGTGGTAACATTCTGGTGCTATCATGTCGTAATCGTAATGGAATTACACGAAGTTTGTAATCCATGGTATGCAAGACGATGAAGGCCTTTTATTTGTTCGGAGGCTTTTTGAAAAGTGCTGTACTGCCGATAAGAAAACTGCGTTCAAGACTCAGGTGTTCGGAAAGTTAGAATAATGTCTCAGTGCCTGTGATCCTCATCAAGTAAACCCAACCGAAGTAATTTACCAGAGTGCATATTATATACAGAGCAATGGGCAACATAAATGAAAGCACACATGAAGTACCTGGCCAACGGTAGGTACCGGCAAATACTTCCACACACAGAGCTACGTCTAAAACGACGTGTATTCAGAATCTAAAATGAAGAAAAGGCCCTTTTCAGAGCCTCATTTGACAATCATATCTCTCAACACTGAGAGCACATCAACTGAAAAAGAAGAACCTATGTCCAACACACGTAAACTTCATTCCTGAGACGTCCTGTGCCTCCAGGGTACATAGAGGGCCATCACAACGCCGTCCAAATATTCCTGGGATGACCTTGGTGAAGGAATGCCTTCACGATCAATATGGAAGTGCTCTGTTTATTCGGCCTGGACTCCAAGTATCCGCCATTCAAGTTAACACCGTTAACAACACGGAAATCATTTCTGTTATTATCGGAAGCATTACCATGTCATCAATATATTAACCACCAGGGGAAAGGTTTGCTTTCAGCCGACATTTTTGTCACCCACAGCTAATAATGGGAGATTCTCACTGTCACAGTTGAGTGTGGGGCTACCAAGACACAAATAAGGACGAAGAATTACTGGAAAGCTGGACAGAACAACACAAGCTGAATGTCATCCATGATCAGAAACAACATGCGTCATTCAGCAGTGCAGTGTTTCCAAAACCTTGTCTGGGTCAGTCAATAAATTTTTTCTCAACCCTATCCCAAAGACCCAACACAGACCAATCACGCTAAAGTTTAGACCAGTAATAAGACACAAAAAAATACCCGTTAAAAGACGTTTTAACTTTGAAAGGGCTAACAGAAAAGAATTGACAGACACCTTAGATACGGAAATCTTAAATTTACCCTCAAACATTGAAAACCACAGAAAGTTCGTCCAAGCTGTTAAAAGATAAGCAAGACTCAGCATACCCTGAGGCTGCAGAACGCTCTACATTCCTGGAGTTTGCAGCGGCATGAAACAAATATATAACGAATATCTGGAGCAATGTAGCCAGAACCATTTCAGTGAAGAAATCATAAAACTTGGGGATCAGCTGATTGAAACTAGAAGCACAGACCGAGAAGAGTCCTGGAAACATACGTTGTCTTGACATGAAGCATAGTAGCAGAAGAGCTTGGAGCCACATAAAACGATTGTCTAGCGACCCTGCAGACCCCAAGGATCAGGTTTCCGTGACAGCTAATCAGATCGCACTTCAGCTTCTTTTGAATGGTAAACCAACCAGGAACAGCAAGATTGCCACCTCATATAAGAGGCCAAAAGTGACTGAAATACCATCTGAGCCATATTTCACTTCAACAGAATTGGAAGCTACTATCAGTTTCTTGAAACCCAAAAAGGCCGCGTTTCCCGATTACGTCATTAATGAATTTATACAGAATATGGGGCCCATAGCTAGGAATGTATCTTACAACTCTACAATTTCTGCTGGTCTAACAACACGGTACCTAAGCTGTGGTTGAAGGCCAAGGTAGTAGCTATCCCAAAACCAGGTAAATCAAGAGATGATGATCGTCCAATATCGTTGCATTGTTGCCCTTTCAAACTATATGAACGTCTTATGTGGAATAAAATAGGACCCCAACTAGAAACCCAAATCATTCCACAACAAGCTGGATTCAGACACGATAAGTCTTGCACTGCCCAGGTCCTCTGCCTAACACAATACATAAAGGACGGTTTTGAGAAGGGAGAAAAAACTGGTGTGGTGTTTGTCGACTTATCAGCAGCATACGACTCGATAAATCGCAAAATCCTCCTGGGAAAAATTTTCAAAATGACGGGAAACCTCCATCTTACTGAAGTTGTGAGATTACTGATCTCCAACAGAAGATACTATGTGGAATTTCAAGAGCAAGGAACACACAGGAGGAACCAGAAGAATGGGCTCCCACAAGGTAGTGTTTTGTCCCCTGTACTTTGCAATCTGTGAACAAATCACCAACCAGCTGGAACAACGACAAGAAGTTTTATGTATTCTGATGATGAAGGCATTGCCTACCAATCCAGGTCAGTCAAACATATTGAGAGAAACCCAACAGATGCCTTAGAAGTACTAACTGAATATTACAACGGAAACCAGCTCCGACCGAATCCAGCAAAGACGCAGACTTGTTTATTTCATCTGAACAATGAGGAAGCTAACAGGAAATTACAATTGGAATGAAACTCAGTTAAACTGAAATACTGCCCAAACCCAGTTTATCTTGGAGTCACGTTAGATCGAACATTGTCTTACAAGAAACATGTATAAAAAACTAAGCAAAAGTTAACACATGGTATGATATAGTCCGCAAACTTACCAACTCAGACTGGGGAGCAAATCCCGTAATCGAAATTTAGTGGATTTCTTTTAGTACTCATGTGAATAACTTCACGCTTTTCTTTATTCAGGATCAATGCCGTTTTTCGCTCCATACAGATATCTTATCTAAATCATTTTGCGGTTGATTTTGGTCATCTGATGACTTTACAAAACGGTAAATGAGAGGATGATCTGCAAACAATCTAAGACGCCTACTAAGATTGCCTCCTATGTCGTTAATGTAGATCAGGAACAATAGAGGGCCTACAAAACTATAGGATATTACTTCTGTTTTACTCGATGATTTTCCGTCTGTTACTACGAACTTTTCTGACAGAAAATCACGAATCCAGTCGCACAACTGAGGCTATATTCCATAAGCACGCAGTTTGATTAGAAGACACTTGTAAGGAACGGTGTCGAAAACCCTCTGGAAATCTGAAATTATGGAATCAAATTGACATCCACTGTCGACAGCACTCATTACTTCATGAGTATAAAGAGTTGGTTGTGTTTTGCAAGAACGATATTTACTGAATGCGTGCTGACTATGTGTCAATAAATCGGTTTCTTCGAGGTACTTCATAATGTTCGAATACAGTATATGTTCCAAAACCCTACCGAAAATCGACATTAGTGATATGGGCCTGTATTCCTAACGAATTACTCCTACTTCTCTTTTTGGGTCTTGGTGTGACATGAGCAATTTTCCAGTCTTTAGGTACGGATCTTTCTGTGAGCGAGCGGTTGTATATAATTGAAGGGCTCTGAGAGATATAGTCATAAGCCACAACTTTCACGAAATTTTTTCAACACATTGTGAAGAATTCCTTGTTACTGCAACAGATGGCAGGCTATGCCGCAGTGCAGTTCTATGCTGTGCCATCTGGTGGTAGTTTTAGAAGATACATAGTCACAAGCCACGGCAAAATGGCAAAATGGAAGGTGGGTGAGGAATGTCTGAAGCGTCTTCGGGTCTTCAACGCATGTTTTGACACAGACAGTAGTGAAAGTGCAGAGCTTTACCCTTTAGATCCTGACAGCGATGAATCTTGGCATCCATTGACCAGCAGATGTTTCGGTAAGTATACAAAATGGTTTGTTTCTGGTGATTTATTTCCTGTCGCTTGTGACTTTGTTTCTCTCAACATTGCCCACGCATTTGACAGACATCCCTTGTGTTAATAATGAAACTTGATGGGCACATTTATATTACTGCTTAATGGTGCAATAATGTAGTTTCAAAGGCAAAAGATGTGTAAAAAATATTTTCTCATTAATGTGATTTTAGTGGATTTTAATGTTTTATGTGGCTTATGACTATACCTCACGCAAATTCTTAGACTATTTTGCTCTTCATATTTTAGCTGGAAATAAGTAGAATAAATGAAGAATCACCGGAAAAACCAAACCCTTCACGGAAAAAAAGCGAAATATTGATCAGTGGAAGAAAAATAAAGCAAAATGTCTAAGAATTTCTGGTCAGTAGTATAAGTCTTTATAAACCGACAAGACTGTTGAGGCTGCTACTATAGGAAGTCCCAGTACTTGTTTAAATAAATGCTTCACAAAACTGCTTGGAGAGGAAGAAAACATTTTTCATTCGTTTTGGGACATCGGAAACTTTAATGCCCAGAATACTTACCTGATGAGCTGTATGGAAATGGAACAGAAAGAGTGGAGGTTTGTTCACTATTTAAATATAAATGGTTTAATATTTTGTATATTTATTTCATTTTGTTATATTTGTTATAATTTCTTTCAAAGTTATCCAAAAAAGACTTCAAAGAAAATATCATCCAGGTATGTTACATTTTCTTATAATGTGAGGGTATGTGGGATAGAAGTCATGATCTGGAAGGAAGCTTTCCTAAGGGTTCATGGCTTGCAGATACATGCTCAAAGAGTGAGGAATTTGCAGTATCAAATGAACCAGGGATTTCCAGTGCCCAAAGAAGATGGAAGAGGTTTGTATGTTACTCTGTGCTATAAGTTAGGGAAGGAAGAGGATATAAGCTCATCTTTTTTTTTCTTTCAGGAAAACATGGAAACTACCCGCATAAATTTAAGGACGAAGCTGTACAAAGTGTTGAAGAATTTCTCAACGCCATAGCGAAATATAACAGTCATTACAGTAGGCAACAGAACACCAATACAGTGTATTTGGATTGTGATCTAACAATTGCTTCCTTATTTCGAGATAAATACTCAGAATACTGCAAGGAAAAGCAAGTTTCTGCAGTATCTGAAAGTAAATTCAGAGAAATTTTTGTATCTGAATTTAACATAGGCTTCAAACTACCAAAACGTGACACCTGTTCAAAATGTGATAGATTTCTAATTGCAATAAATAACCCTGAATTATGTGCAGAAGAAGTCACAGAAAACAACAATATGAACTGCATCTCAAAAAGGCTGTCAGAGGACAAAATATGACTGTGTTTTTAACTGGTCTGGCTAAAGAAAATTCGAAAGAGCATCATGCGATAGCAATGGACATTCAGAAAACGTTCCCCGCAGCTAAACTAACAGTTGGTCCAACATTTTACAAGAGGAATATATGGACATACAACTATGGTACCCACGACTGTGGGTCAAATAAGGGTTATACGATTCTGTGGAGCGAGGAAGTAGAGGATGGGGTTCGGATGAGGTTTGGAGCTGCTTATTGAAGTACTTGGAGGTAACCAATCCTCATACAAAACATCTCCATATAATCACAGACAACTGCAAAGTTCAGGCAAAGAATTGGACTGTTATTGCTTTGGAAAGGTCCCTTCTTGCTACCAAAAGATTTGATTCTGTCCAGCATTACTTCTCTGTGGTAGGTCACACCGTGCTACCTTGCAATCGTGATTTTGGTCGCATTGAACGGTATGCAAGAAACAGGTGTCTAACAGGGTACACTCCAGATGAATGTGCAGAAGTAATAAAATCTGTGAGTCCAAAACATTTCATTGTAACTAAAATGGAAAGAGAAGACGTCAGAAGTTTGGAAAGCCTGAAGACATTGATCTCAAAACATACAGAATCCACGTCTGGAGATCCCCACCATTTCAGTGAAGCTACTCAATTTAAGTTTGAGTCTGAAGATCCCTTGAAGCTAAGTGTAAAGCACTCTTATTCAGACATAGGAGCTTTCATGTCAGTGGATATTCATGTCAAAAAGAAAGGAAGGCTAGTTGAACCAAATCCATATCAGCTGCCAATAAAGTACAGAAAGCCACTACCAATTAACCAAAAAAAAAAAAACCAACTGATGATGCACTGTCTCTTACGCCATACATACCTGCAGCAAATCAAGATTTCTTTCGGTCATGTACTGGAAATAATGAATACAATTACGAGGTAGAGGAACTTCCTTGATGTAATTGTATCAATGAAAAAGTAATTTATACATCTCAGATAACTGATATGTATATATTAATATGTAAAAATTATATATTCTGCTTGCTCTGTAAGAGTAGTTAAAATAAATCCTTACAAATTCATAATTTATGTTTTAAACAATTTTTTGCGACTGTTGAATACATCTTAATTAGAATCATTCTAAAATTAATATTTTATAGCATGCTGAGAGTTGACTATTTAACAACATGCTTCGCAAGTATTAAGAAAGTGTTTGCAGTAGAAATAAGGTTTCTATTTTGTATTAAACATTTTCAGACCTCCGTGGAACTTTAAACTCGCTGTATCTCAAACCTAGTTCGATGTGGCTTATGACTATATCTCTCCGACCCCTTCAATTGCTAAATATGTAGCTATTGTATCAGCATACTCTGAGAGGAACCTGAGTGGTATCCAGTCTGGACCAGAAGCCTTGCCTTTATTAAGTGGCTTAAGGTGTTTAGGGTCGCCGAGGATATCTACTTCTATATTTCTCATCTTTGCAGTTGTTCTTGATTGGTTCAAATGGATCAAATGGCTCTGAGCACTATGGGACTCAAGATCTTAGGTCATAAGTCCCCTAGAACTTAGAACTACTTAAATCTAACTAACCTAAGGACATCACACACACCCATGCCCGAGGCAGGATTCGAATCTGCGACCGTAGCAGTCCTGTGGTTCCAGACTGCAGCGCCAGACCCGAAATGGCTACCGCGGCCGGCTGTTCTTGATTGGAATTCAGGAATATTTACATCGTCTTCTTTGGTGAAGGTGTTTCTGTAAACCGTGTTTAATAACTCTCTTTTAGTGGCACTGTCATCAATAACTTCACCGTTATTATCGCGCAGTGAAGGTACTGATAGCGTCTTGCCACAGGCGTGCTTTATGTATGACCAGAATCTTTTTGGATTTTCTGCCAGATTTCTAGATGGAGTTTCTTTATCTAAATTATTAAAAGCATCTCGCATTGAAGTTCGTGCTATATTTTGAACTTCTGTAAAACTTCGCAATTATTGGGGATTTTGCGTTCTCTTAAATTTGGCATGCTTTCTTCGCTGCTTCTGCAACAGCGATCTGTCCCGTTTCGTGGACCATGGGGGATCAGTAGCATCACTTATTAATTTATGTGGTATATATCTCTCAATTGCTGTCGATACTATCTCCTTGAAATAATTCCACAACTTTTCTGCCCTTGCATTATGAGATCGGAAGGAGTAAAGACTGTCTCTTAAAACGGCGTTAAGCGCATTTTATGAGCTTTTTTACATAGATATACTTTGCGTTTCTTTTTGAAGGTTGTAGGTGTTACGGCATTCAGCCTAGCAGAAACTGCCTTGTGGTCGCTAATCCCTGTATTCGTCACGATACTCACTATTTGTCCATGATTATTTGTTGCTAAGTGCTCAAGTATGCTTTCGCAACCGTTTACGCTACGAGTGGGCTCATGAATTAATTGTTAAAAATAATTTTTTGACAAATCATTCAGTACAATTTAGTACGTCGTTTTATGCCTGTCGCCGGCTTCAAGCGTAAATTTTTTCCAGCGTATCGAGGGTAGATTGAAGGCACCACCTACTATAATTGTATGAATGGAGTACCTATTTTAAATGAGACTCAAGTTTTCTTTGAACTGTTCAGAAACTTTATCTTCTGAATGGGGGGGGGGGGGGGGGGGGTCAGTAAAACGATCCATTTAAAAGTTAAGTTCGATTGTCAAGTATAACCTCTGTTGTGGTTGTGGTCTGCAGTCCTCAGACTGGTTTGATGCAGCGCTCCATGCTACTCTATCCTGTACAAGCTTCTTCATCTCCCAGTAGCTACTGCAACCTACATCCTTCTGAATCTGCTTAGTGTATTCATCTATTGGTCCCCCTCTACGATTTTTACCCTCCACGCTACCCTCCAATACTAAATTGGTGATCCCTTGATGCCTCAGAACATGTCCTACCAACCGATCCCTTCTTCTAGTCAAGTTGTGCCACAAACTTCTCTTCTCCCCAATTCTATTCAATACCTCTACCCATGCTATTTCGCATGTTACTTCAATTTCACTACAAGCAAACTACTTCTGACAGCAATAAATACTCGACCACCAATTGCATTTAATCTATCCTTTTTGAAAACTTAGTTCGTTTGACAAAATTTCGGGTGAACTTATTTCCGGTTTTAGCCAGCTTTCCTTACCTATAACTATTTGGGCTTCAGTGCTTTCTATTAGGGCTTGAAGCTCTGGTTCTTTCCCAACACACCTACGACAATTTACAACTACGATACCGATCGTTTCTACAACTAGCTTATTGTATTTTACCTGTCCCCTTTCAGACGGACGCACTTTCTTTGGCTTCCTGATACCTTCTAACCTAAAAAACCGCCGAGTCCCTTCCACACAGCCCCCGCTACCCGTGTAGCCGCTTCCTGTGTGTGGTGGACTCCCGATCTGTTAATCGGAACCTGGAAACCCATCACCCGATGGTGCAAGTCAAGGAATCTGCCACTTACAGGGTCACAGAACCGCCTGAGCCTCTGATTCAGACCCTCCACTCGGCTCTGCACCACAGTCGCTTCTATCGACAATGCTGCAGATGGTGAGCTCCGGCTTAATCTCGAAGCAAGTCTGTCATTTCCGCTAGCCGCCTGAAACCGGAGAGACGCCTATCCCAATAGTTTTGGCTAAATCTCCTTTCGGATGAAAGGTTTTTTTCTGGTTTTTTTTCTTCTAGTGTTTTTTTTTTCACCTCTGCTGTCCGGACGCGACTCTGACCCAAATTCCCATATTGTCTACTGACGTAGCACCCCTTGTCATAGCTGCAGGATTATGAATAGTGTCTGTCTGAAAGAACAGACACCACACATACTTAAACCTTTGACAGTTCATGTTGCCCTAGTTTGTATATGTTCGATATCCATCGCTAGCCCTGTTTGGTACGGTTATTAGTACAAATTTGAGCAATATTCTATGCTGGATGACATGAGTGTTTCGTAAGCAATTTCGTTTCTAGACTGATTGAATTCTCATAGTATGCTACCAATTAAGCGGCTCTGTTTCTCAGCGTCACTAACACTAACATAGACTGGTCTGCGAAAATTAAGGCCGAAAGTAACTTTCGCATTATGTGTCACGGAGATGCAACATCCTCGATGAACCTTGCACCATAGAGAGGAAGAACTGATACAGCGAAGTGCAGAAGACAACTGAAAGAAATGTGCAATGAGACGAACATAAATGACACTTTCATTCAAACACAATAATTACACTAAAGCCACCGCAATTCATAATTGTTGTTGTTGTTTTTGTGGTCTTCAGTCCAGAGACTGGTTTGATGCAGCTCTCCATCCTCCTCTATTCAGTGCAGGCTTCTTAATCTCCAAGTAACTACTGCACCCTACATCCTTCTGAATCTGCTTAGTGTATTCATCCCTTGGTCTCCCTCTACGATTTTTACCCTCCACGCTGCCCCCCAACACTAACTTGGTGATCCCTTTATGCCTCAGAACATGTTCTACTAACCGATCCCTTCTTCTAATCAAGTTGTGCCATAAATTCCTCTTCTTCCCAATTCTATTCAGTACCTCCTCATTAGTTAGGTGATCTACCCATCTAATCTTCTGTAGCACTACGTATCGAAAGCTTCTATTATCTTCTTGTCTAAACCATTTATCGTCCATGTTTCACATCCATACAAGGCTACACTCTATACAAATACTTTTAGAAAAGACTTCCTGACACGTAAATCTATACTCGATGTTAACAAATTTCTCTTCTTCAGAAACGCTTTTCTTGCCATGGTCAGTCTCCATTTTATATCCTCTCTACTTCGACCATCATCAGATATTTTGCTCCCCAAATAGCAAAACTCATCTACTACTTTAAGTGTCTGATTTCCTAATCTAATCCCCTCAGCATCACCTTATTTAATTATACTACATTCCTTATCCTTGTTTTGCTTTTGTTGATGTTCATCTCATATCCTCCTTTGAAGACACTGCTCATTCCATTCAACTGCTCTTCCAGGTCCTTTGCTGTGTCTGACAGAATTACAATGTCATCGGCAAACCTCAAAGTATTTATTTTTTCTACATGGATTTTAACCCCTACTCCAAATTTTTCTTTTGTTTCATTAACTGCTTGCTCAAGATGTATATTGGATAACATCGGGGATAGGCTACCACCCTGTCTCACTTCCTTCCCAACTCGCTGCTTCCCTTTCGTGCCCCTCGACTCTTATAACTGCCATCCAGTTTCTGTACAAATGGTAAATAGCCTTTCGCTCCCTCTATTTAACCACTGCCACGGTCACAATTTGAAAGAGAATATTCCAGTCAACGTTGTCAAAAGCTTTCTCTAAGTCTAAAAATGCTAGAAACGTAGGTTTGCCTTTCCTTAATCTATCTTCTAAGATAAGTAGTAGGGTCAGTATTGCCTCGCATGTCCCAACATTTCTACGGAATCCAAACTGATCTTCCCAAAGGTCGGCTTCTACCAGTTTTTCCATTCGCCTGTAAAGAATTCGTGTCAGTATTTTGCAGCCGTGACTTATTAAACTGGTAGTTCGGTAATTTTCACACATGTCAACACATACTTCCTCTGGGATTAGAATTATTATATTCTTCTCGAAGTCAGAGGGTATTTCACATGTCTCACACATCTTGATCACCAGATGGTAGAGTTTTGTCAGGGTTGGCTCTCCCAAGGCTGTCAGTAGTTCTAATGGAATGTTGTCTATTCCCGGGGCTTGTTTCTACTTAGGTCTTCATGCAGTATCATATCTCCCATTTCATATTCATCTACGTCCTGCTCCATTTCCGTAAGTATCTCCTGAAAATCACAAAAGGCCCTATTTGATGTTTAATGGTGGCTGTGATCACCACGGATGGCAATGCAGGCTCTGCAACGGGCTTACCACAAGGTTGGTAAGCACTTCTTGGGGTACTGCGTTCCATTCCTTCACCAATACAGTTGACATATGACAGATGGTCGTTGGTGCATGTGGACGTGCTCCCCAACGCATCCCGCACTTTCTCTATTTGATTTAAGTAACCCTTTTCATTACCATTCTCTATTTGTGCCTCTATGCTTTGTTTTACATATTTTATGTAATACTCTCTGGTTTTTAGAAGCTTTTTAATAATGACATGACGTGCGTAGTTCTACTAGGCACATAAACGGATACAAGAATGTACCGTAGGGATCACGAGGCGAATGCGCAGTAACAAGACGTACCCTGACGTCAGGTTGCAGCCCACAATTACTATAACGTGTTGTAATTTCGTTTACGACTGAAATCAAAGTTGAAAGGTCTCTGTTGGATTCCTTTCATGTTAGTTTCTTAAATCTGTTGTCATTTACGGCATAAATTCCTCTTCTAAATCTACTGTCTCGTTTCTGACTATTTGGGAGGAGACTGAGCAGTGGAACCTGTTACTTTTACACATAAACAAGAACGATCTGTCACACTACCACACTTTAAAACACAGTTTATATGTAATTCATGTCACACAGTCTCATACGGAACCTACACCTGCTTTCTTTTATATACTATATATGATAAGATACTGTCATCCCCCTTCCCTTCTGTGTGAAAGAATGAATGAGCAAATGTATTTCTAGTTGCATGCTTGATGGTAGCAGACAAGCCTGTCTGCTAGAGAACAGTAGGACCAACGTCGGAACACGTAGCTACGCTTTCTAGAAGCAAACAGTATGGTCCTGTCCGTCCCTTGTCATGTTGGTATAGGGAGCTGCCTTTCTGGTCACTTCCGTTTTGTATACGGAAGCACCCTCGGTAGCGGGCTAGGTCAGTCTGTCCGCGGCGAGCGTCTGAAGTGGTAAGATCTCCGGGTAAGCGCGTGTGTGCTAAGTCCGCAGGACAATGGATTTCTTAAGTTCAGCCTAACTGAAAATTTAATCAACTTTATTTCAGGTTTAGCTCTAAAATATCTAATGTTATCTTAAATTGCAACGCTGGGTATTTCGAGTGTGAACTTCAGAATATTTTCCAGTAGTTGCTTTGTCACTACCTTGTGAGTAAAGTGGAACCACGTGTTGATCAGTAGCTCTAACTAAGATCATAAATCTTAAATGCGAATGTGCGTGAGATTATAATGTCTCGCCTTAACAATATTTTTCAATATAGCAATTTTTCAATATAGCAACTTTTCTTTATGTTCAACCCACGTGGGGTGTACTTTTTGAGAGCAGTACCACGTGCTTATACAATTGTTTGATCCATCAGGTTAATAGTAAGACGATAGTAACCAGTTCGAGGTTTTTATTTTGTAAATTGCTTTTCGATCTAATTTATTTTAATTATCAAAATTATTGTGGAGTTACACTATTTGTATAAACCAAGTTGACCACGTGAAGCATGCGGTGTAATCATCAAAGTAGCCCTCAGCTATTCTTTTCGGGAAGATTTCACAGATAGTTAGTATGAATTTAGTATACCAGTGTGTGGTAATTACATGACGGACAGGATTGCGCTACGAACGTAACTTCTTTGGGTGAAAATTGAATCGGTTGGTTGTGGTTAATTTCCTCTTGCATGTGTTTCAACGTTCTTCGTGTGTTATTTTATGAATGCAGTGTTGTATGCAGTCTCCCAATCTTGGCTCCATATTTGATGTGTTCCGTAAGATTACAAACTCACATTTTCACAATCCTAATAAGGCACCAGCTTAGTTATGACTCAAGTTTAATATGCTGAAATTTCAATGATCAATGTTAAAATAAATTTCCAAATATAAACTGATTTATTTCTTTTTATTTAAATTCTCTTTTTTATATATATCACCGGTTTTCGTATGACTATTAAAAGATTATAATTAATGTTAGTCTGGTTGGTAATTTGGTAAGCTAGACTGGATACCTGGTGAAACAGTTGCGGAGTAATGGAAGGTTAACTTCCTCAGATAGCGCACAGCTTTTAAACCGCTCTTATTGTCTATCAGCACCGCTTTCATAACAAATTAAAGCAACAATATTACAAGGTTGTTACCGGCAGCTTCAAATTTTGTTAATGTTTTCACATGAAAAGTTATGGTTTGTTGTGCGATCGACAATTGTACCAACCACAGCATAGACTAACATGGAAACTCCCCATCCCATCCCGCTCAGATTTAGTGGTAAAATGGCCCAGTCCGTCAAAAACTGAACCCATCCAAGCATGAAAACAGGAAGAAGGTGTTCTGAATTGTCTAAAAGGAAGTAAAATAAAAACACTGGACGGTCTTAAGGCTAAGATGTGCAACATTGAGCGAGTGTTTGGCATCATGACCTCGTGGTCATGTGGTCGCGTTGCTGGACTACAAAGTCGGAGCCCCTTCTCAAATCTCTCCCATGCCTCTTTTCTTTTTCCACAAAATTATGAACGTTCGGTCTGGCCTTTGATGTGTCTGTTCACCTTATGTACTTTGGCAATTGTCATACCATATATTGCTTGTAGAATACGAGTCATATGGTACGAATATATTACAGTCGCTAGTAAATGTGATAAATAATGAAATGAAGTGAGAGGCCGCATAGACCTCTAACAGAAATGAAAACAACTAATGAATGGGTGTGAAATGTGTTACAACAAAGGAATTCAAGAGGCAAAAGTTCCAAAACGGAACTCAGGACTACATGAAAATGTGGTAATTGTGTAGAACGAATAACATGTACGTACTTCTGGACGGTCTTAAGGTTAAGATGTGCAACATTGAGCGAGTGTTTGGCATCATGACCTCGTGGTCATGTGGTCGCGTTGCTGGACTACAAAGTCGGAGCCCCTTCTCAAATCTCTCCCATGCCTCTTTTCTTTTTCCACAAAATTATGAACGTTCGGTCTGGCCTTTGATGTGTCTGTTCACCTTATGTACTTTGGCAATTGTCATACCATATATTGCTTGTAGAATACGAGTCATATGGTAAGAATATATTACAGTCGCTAGTAAATGTGATAAATAATGAAATGAAGTGAGAGGCCGCATAGACCTCTAATAGAAATGAAAACAACTAATGAATGGGTGTGAAATGTGTTACAACAAAGGAATTCAAGAGGCAAAAGTTCCAAAACGGAACTCAAGACTACATGAAAATGTGGTAATTGTGTAGAACGAATAACATGTACGTACTTCTGGAGGTCCCTTCCTTACACTTCACTGTTGCAAATGGACATTGCAGCATTACACAGAAAAAATTTAAATACAGCGAACGGGCACGTCGGTAACCGGACGGGTGGTTTATAATTTTTGTGAAAAGAATGTCGTGACCACATAGCCACAACGCCATGACGCCTGATATTCGCTCGATGTTGCACATCTCACTCTTTCAATTTTCCTCCTTTTTTCACAGTTCAGTACATCTTCTTTCTTTTTTCGTAATTGACTTGTGTTCAGTTTTTGCCGAGGTATCCACTGGTACACTTACCACTAAATCTGAAGGGTGTGATTGGGAGTTTCCCTTTTAAGAGAGCTAGGAATTACGTTTCATGTATTTTCTAAAAACAATGAGACGAAACCCAAATGTTAAATGCTTGTAAACGTGCACAGTCGTTTTCGGTTGAAAATGCTCGTGTCTACTCAGTACGTTATACTGATTTGGATTATGAAACGGGTTTTAAAAGTGAACTGTTGAATATTCTTTCGAAACGTAAGTCGAAAATAAATGCAGTTCCAACTCTAAATCTGCCTCTGGTGCTTATTTAAGCTTAGCAGTGAGCCTAATTATGAGAGAAATATACGAAGCTACCCCAAAGAAGTGGAAGATAATTTACAGGTAAGCATACAGGGTGGTCCATTGATAGAGAACGGGCCAAATATCTCACGAAATAAGCATTAAACGAAAAAAACTACAAAGAACGAAACTCGTCTAGCTTGAAGAGGGAAACCAAATGGTTCTATGGTTGGCCCGCTAGACGGCGCTGCCTTAGGTCAAACGGATATCAATGGGAACCCCCATTTTTTACTACATATTCGTGTAGTACGTAAAGAAATATGAATGTTTTAGTTGAACCACTTTTTTCGCTTCGTGATGGCGCTGTAATAGTCACAAACGTATAAGTACGTGGTATACACGTAACATTCCGCCAGTGCGGAGGGTATTATTACCCCTGTTAAAATGGACCGTTTATAAATTGCGGAAAAGGTCGACATCGTGTTGATGTATGGCCATTGTGATCAAAATGCCCAACGGGTGTGTGCTATGTATGCTGTTCGGTATCCTGGACGACATCATCCAAGTGTCCCGACCGTTCGCCGTATAGTTACGTTAATTAAGGAACCAGGAAGTCTTCAGCCACATGCGAAACGTCAACCACGACCTGCAACAAATGATGATGCCCAAGTAGGTGTTTTAGCTGCTGTCGCGGCTAATCTGCACATCACAGCAGACAAACTGCTCGAGAACCAAGAATCTCAAAAACGTCGGTGCTACATCAACATCGATTGCACCCATGCCATTTTTCTATGCTCTAGGAATTGAATGGCGACGACTGGGCACAAGAGAAATTACGGGACGGTGACAGATTTTTTGCACGCGTTCTATTTGGCGACGAAGCGTCATTCACCAACAGTGGTAATGTAAACCGGCATAATATGCACTATTGGGCAACGGAAAAACCACGATGGCTGGCCGGCCAGAGTGGCCGAGCGATTCTAGGCGCTACAGTCTGGAACCGCGCGACCGCTACGGCCGCAGGTTCGAATCCTGCCTCGGGCATGGATGTGTGATGTCCTTAGGTTGGTTAGGTTTAAGTAGTTCTAAGTTCTAGGGGACTGATGACCTCAGAAGTTGAGTCCCATAGTGCTCAGAGCCATTTGAACCACGATGGCTGCGACAAGTGGAACATCAGCGACCTTGTCGGGTTAATGTACGGTGTAGCATTATGGGAGGAAGGATAAATGGCCCCCATTTTATCGATGACAGTCTAAATGGTGCAATGTATGCTGATTTCCTACGTAATGTTCTACCGATGTTGCTACATGATGTTTCACTGCATGAGAGAATAGCGATGTACTTCCAACAAGATGGATATCCGGCACATAGTTCGCGTGCGGTTGAAGCAGTACTGAATAGCATATTTCATGACAGGTGGATTGGTCGTTCACCGGATCTGACGTCCCTGAATTTCTTTCCGTGGGGAAACAACGCCTGACAACATGCATCAGCGCATTGTCAATGCATATGCGATCATTACGGAAAGCGAACTACTCGCTGTTGAGTGGAATGTCGTTACACATATTGCCAAATTCATTGAGGTTGACGGACATATTGTGAGCATTTATTGCATTAATGTGGTATTTACAGGTAATCACGCTGTAACAGCATGCGTTCTCTGAAATGATAAGTTCACAAAGGTACATGTATCACATTGGAACAACGGAAATAAAATGTTCAAACGTACCTATGGTCTGTATTTTAATCTAAAAAACCTACCTGTTACCAACTGTGCCGGCCGCAGTGGTCGAGCGGTTCTAGGCCCTACAGTCTTTAACCGCGCTACCGTTACGGTCGCAGATTCGAATCCTGCCTCGGGCATGGATGTGTGTGATGTCCTTACGTTAGTTTGGTTTAAGTAGCTGTAAGTTCTAGGGAACTGATGACTTCAGAAGTTTAGTCCCATAGTGCTCAGAGCTATTTTTTTTAACCAACTGTTCGTCTAAAATTGTGAGCCATATGTTTGTGACTACTACAGCGCCATATATAACAAAGCGAAAACACTGGTCCAACTAAAACATTAATATTTCTTTACGTACTACACGAATATGTAATAAAAATGTGGATTCCTATTTTAAAAAACTCAGTTGATATCCGTTTGACCTATGGCAGCGCCATCTAGCGGGCCAAACATAGCGCCAATTGGTGTCCCCCTTCAAGCTAGACAAGTTTCGTTGTTTGTAGTTTTTTCGTTCGACGCTTATTTCGTGAGATATTTGGTCCTGGTCACGATCAATGGACCACCTGTGTTACCTACTGACGGAGAAATTACTACTAGACAAAACATTAACAATGAAAATAAACACTGCATATGCAAATGCACTCTTAGTCAACAGTTAAAAATTATGGAAGTAGAAATAAAAGACATTCGGCAAAAGAATGTAGGTTGACAGAATCTCGATGAAGCGCTGAGTTACATGAAATTAAAACATGTTCAAAAAGTGATTCAGATCTCTCTTTCTGACCGTTAACAATAAGTCGTTATGAAAGGGTGGTTTACTAAGTGGCCATCTGACGATAAGTGAAGGCGGCGACTTTAGGTTCCGTATCTTATAAAGCGTTATCTTTTGTCAGAGACGTGTTGAAATATCCTATTCCTAGTGAAGTCGCTATTAAAAAGAAGACTCAAGCAGTTTAGCGTTTCGCCAAGTGTTATTGTTTAAGCTTTAGTGTTTTGAACACTCAAAATCATTAACGAAATTAGTAAAAGACGCAGTTCGGTGACTGTAATGTCACAATTTAATATGAACAATTTTATTACTGAAATGACTGTTTGGCACTGTGCGAAGTATGCAGGAATCAAAGACGCTGTAATCTTGCTGAGAAATACGAATTATTGTTCGTAGTAGAATCTATTGTTTTCTGACTATTATTTCCGTTAAGATTATCTTAAAACTACTACACCTCTCGAGATATATTGTACTGAATCAGAAGAAATAAAAGAGCTCATCTCAACTGAATAACGAGTGAGACGCGAAACTAATTATTCTCCTACAATCGCATTCACATAAATGTCTAGAGAGTTCCAGACATTTACATTGACTTTCATTGGGAGAGACGCTGGAGACGTGGTGAACGAAGTCATACGGCGATTCTTTATAAACTCAAGAACTCGCGATTAAATGCCGTTATTAACCCTGAAAGAGTGGTTCGGTGTGGGGCGGCGGAGGGGTGCAGTGGACTGCTATAGTCGTCGTGGGATTGTGGATCACTGCTGCTGCGGCGGGGACGTAACCTCTCCGTCGTTTCTAGGACTCCGGTTAACATACAATACAATACAAATACCGTTATCAACACTTTACCAAGATTTTGTTCTCAACCTATTACGTAAACCACGAGCTTAGTTAAGAGTACATCGCTTGAAAGCCAACAGTACAAAACAAATTCTCGTCCCTACGGTATTCCAACACAACATAAAACACCACAACAAATAAAATAACAAGGCCTTATACTAGCATTTTACCGACTAGAGAAAAAAGTAGCATAACTAATATAAAGCTTAATACCAAGAGCAGTAACAATAATAAGTATACAATATAACCTGGGAAACTCGATTACATTCATAGCTGCATATGAGTTATACATGTGTGCGGCATGTGCCTATAACATGCAATGCAGTGCGATGTGCAGAGAGGGTTCACCGTTACGTCACACTCACAGCTCGCCTACACATGATCTCTACCGTGGATACATATCTATCCATTGCTTTTTACTTGAGCCACAGTTCCTATACATACTTCTGTTCTGAGCAGAATGTTTCAAATTTCGCATCGAGATATGGCACTACAACATAATTTCTGAAAACAGTCAACAGCAAACGGCAGACATGTGTCATAGGAATCTGGTACAGCGTGAAGTGTAATAAATGGTATCTGCCACTGGAACTTTCACAATACTGTGACAACATGCAGTCCGATCTGATGGTACGCAGGTAATTAGGGATAACACTCACTTCTTCACTGTCAGCCAGTCGGCCATACATTATCGTTTTATTCAATTCAGCGGCGGAGGCGCCCGCCTGTCGGAGAGCATTCAATGGAGTCCAAACGAGCGGCATCGACACTGCATTGTCAGCGGCAATAATTAGCGCAGGTGGTAGGTAGGCGGGCAGCCACGAGGCTGGGCAAAAAACTCAGGGGACCCAGCACTACAGCCGATACGATCAAAGCTGCTTCTGTCGTTCCAACATAGGCCTTCTCTGTACTGTCGATACTAAGGGCTGTCAGTAGTACGGAAGTTAGTGTCCAGACACTCATGGACAGTGCAGGAACTGAAACTGATATAAGCAAAGCAAAGGCAAAATTGCTGAGATCAATTCCAAATATTCCTTTACAGTGCAAAATCCATAAGTCATGACCCATTTTACATGTCGCTCTACTACAAATATGAGTCACAAATAGTATCAGTTGCGTTGAAGAACAGATGAACTCGGTAAAAATTTAGTAAAACTCCAGAACCTCGATGGATATTTTTTTCTTTTTGCAGATATTTTTGCCAGGAGCCGATGGAATCCCCGTAAGATTCCACATAGAATGTGTGGTTGCGTGATCCACTTTTCTACTCATAACATACTGCAGATGCCACAAAAAAAGAAAATAGAACCATGAAAAATTTTTCCCAGTAGTCCGTAGAAATCACAGATTACACCCTCCTGCGAGAAGCATAGCAGACGTGATCCTCGAAACTACCATCCACTATTTTCACATCCGTCTGGTGCAGAATCTTATAACATGTTTTGAACTTAAAAATAAAGTGAAAAGCAACTATAGCTTTTCTCACATGACATCCACAAGCCATGCATCATGGTAAACAGGTGGATACAATAATTCTGAACTTTGTAAAAGCATTTGACTGAATCCCACAAACGCATTTATTAAAAAAGGAAGGTCGTGTCCAATATCAAATAGAATTGGCACGAAATGAGGATTTCTCGGTAGTGTTGCGCCATGACTTCCCTGTGGGCGATGGCATTCTTTTGCGACGATCAGCTGAACGACGCCCCAGAGTAAGAAGCGTCAATCAGCTACATTACCAGGCACTAAGGAGTACAACCGCGTATTTAATGGGCAACAACACTCCTTCAGTAGACTGGTGAAGCTGCAAATTACAGCCAGCACCTCTGAAAGCAGAAGTTGCGACATGTTACAGGACCAACAGAACTGATGACGGAGCTGACCAGACAGGAAATCCGGGACAAATGGAGTCATCGTTTTGCAGTGGCAACGTCCAGTCTCTCCAGACTGCAATGATTTCTGGGTTGAGAGTGCAACTGTAGGAGGAACACTAGCCAGCTGGCACACATAATTATTTATTTGCTATTTACTTTTAGTCTCCCATCTATACAAAAGAACAGGCTGAATGTTGCACATGAATTGGCATGAATATAACACATAATATTTTACCATAATTTCAAATATCTTAATAATAACTAAGCATTACATTGTTCAAGGGAGAGGGAGGAATCTGCATAGAAGGTCTACATAAAATAAATGATAGTAAGTACTAAAAAAGTTTACATGCTACCATTTGGCCAATTGCTGCATAGATATCTGTTCATCTGGAATCCAGCAGACACAAGCTACTGGTCTATTACTCTATCCAGCATTGGTAGACCGCAGTTTTTGTACTTTATTGGACTGCACTATTACAATGTAGTACACTTCACAGCATTATACTACACTACACTACTGGGTATCAGAAACAATCTGGGCTTCTTATTTGTCTAGATGGTTGGTCCTAGTGCACTGAGGTGCAACTCAGGGTTTACAGGAACTACGCTGCTGTGCATCCCAAGCTGTAAAGATTGGGAGATGGCTGTCAGGGTCCCGGAAATCATTTCTAGACCTCCTCGAGGTTCGTTTCCTCGTTGCTTCCAGAAGACTGTTGTAGGTGGATGTTCTTCCGTGGCGCGTTTCGTTATCATTATGTATGGCCTCTTCTAGGTCGTCTCTCAGCCATGTAGGATTGCGTTTCATAAGCTGATATCTTAGCTGTCGGTGAGATCAACTCATACCACAGTGACTCATTCCTTATTACATTATAGGCTGTTACATTTCCAAATGTATTCCTGACCTGGTCTGTAACATCTTTTCTAACGGCACATTCCCAGACGGTGTTATCCAGGGTGGTGATTGCTCTAAATTGACAGGTGTCTGTCATTCGCTGTCGTGTTTCTAATAAGTAGATACTGACCATTTCCCGACAGGCAGTGTGTACCTCCCTTGGTCGGAAGGAATTATGTCATTCTGGTTTTTAAATTTACGTTAGAAAGCAACTAACAGGTTTTCCTCCCGTTTTCTGCCCAGTTCCAGATTTCTTTCTATTCCCTGTCAATGAATGCCTTTGTTTGCTTATTCGATACGGCTCGTGTGTGCAGTATCTACTTCACCTTGTTATATTCGCGCGTTTTATCCCATATTGTGCACCTCTATAACTAACTGCAAACCTACTACCACCAGCAGCTGTTGTCGCTCTATACGCACCTGTCACGTGCAGGAGTACTCTCCTCTATGTACGCCGTACAGCCTGTACTGTCCTTACCTTTCTGACTCCGTGAGCCCAAACGCTCGGCCCGTAGCGCACAGTAGCGAGGAAGATTAGGTTGTGGTTCGTTCTTACTGCACTCAGTGGCAGCTAAAAACTTCTTTGGCCAATTGTTGCTATTTTATTTAAGATTTTAAGCCTTTCTGGAGACGATTTCTACACGTGTATGAAAATTTTGCTTTCCGTTGATGTTAATTCCAAGATACCTGTGTACTACTTTTCACAGGTTGGTCATTTCTTCTGATTGTGGGATTTCTCATCCTTTATAACGTCTCTTTGAGTAACATATAAACTGTTTTGTGCCAGCTCTCGTTAGTTTGTTTTCTATAACCCAGTTGCTTAGTCTTTCAAGACCTACCCTACTGTTTTCCTCTAAGTTAACGCTTGTGTTAGCAGGTATTATAATTAGCAGATCGCCTGCGTAGGGGATGCATTCTCTGGTGTTGGTTATACCCTGATGCTGGTTCAGTTGTAAGTGGGCTGCTTCTGTGTTGGCAGCACTGTGTAGCGCTTTGAATTGGATCTCTGAGTGCGCTTTCTTTGTAAGAGACTGTGTGGTTGGTTGGACTCGTTGTTGGAAGTTAATAGCCAGTAGTGTCGGGCAGTTGGAAGTTAATCGCCAACAGTGATGGAAGTACTGTTTGGCAGTTGGAGATGAACAGTCAGCAGTGATGGATGAATGTGAGAAATTAGCATTGATGGAGGATAGAGGTCTGAAGTGTTAGCGTAAGCCAACGATATGGAAGTATCCGACTTGAAAAGTATTCATGATTATATGTCTGTCACATTATTAAGGTAAAAAATACATTATTTGGTTTGCAAAAAAATCTTTTCTTTGCTAACCATATGTCTATTAGTAGTTAGTGGCTTTAGTAGTTAGAATATTTTATTTAGCTGGCAGTATTGACACTTGCTGTATTGCAGTAGTTCACGTAATGAAGATTTTTGTGAGGTAAGTGCTTAATGAAATGTATAGGTTATTCTTAAGATTTCTTTTTAGTCACGACCATTCTTTTGAATTAATTATTTGAAGTCAAGTTATTCTTTTTTTTCTGAGCAGTCAGATTGCATTGCGCTAGGATACTGTGCATCTCAGTCATTCAGCAATTTAAGTACAGCCTCACTCATTTTAAATAAAGAAGTTTCACAGTAATGATTTGCCACTTTTACATAACAAGGGTTTAATGATACTGCTATATTTTGTAAGATCTGTACAAGCTCGTGGGCTGTTTAGTGAACGTCACGCTTGACCTGCGCCGACTGAATATTGTCGGTGAGCAGGTAGCTCGCCTCAGACGGGAAATAAAAAACTTTTTGACACAATGGTATCAAGATAAAATTCAAGATCCTAACAAATGAAGCCAAGGTGCGATCCTTACAGAATTCAATAATAATGAGGACAGTGGAGGATCACCAAGCCATCGGAAAGTAAAGAGTGTTCCAAAGTAACCCGGGATTACTATAAGCACGAGCTCAATCAGGAACAAAACATGGTTTGATACTAGAGTAACATTAACTTCAGATAATCGGAAATAAATAAACTTATAACATAAAATCGTTTATATAATCAGATGCGGCCGTAATTCTACGCAGCATCCAGATGTAGATAAAGGGAGTATCAGATTACTGACACATTTTGCCTGGAAATCCTGGATAGAGTTACGTACTCCTTCTTGAGGGAAGTGTCAAGAATGACATATTCATTTCAAACGGTATGATAGCATAGGCAAAGTTTTACGTTTTTAGAGAGTTGTAAGTGAAAAAGAAACTTTAAAGACAGCAAAACATGCATTAGGTATTCAGAACTTTGACGTCTGGTGCGTTTACTGTAGCAAATTTCTGGAGGTTCGTTCCACGCTGCTGCCCCCACTAAGATTGTGAAACCAACAAATCCGCCCGTTTGCATGCCAGTCGTGGTAAGACACGTTCCAGAATTAAGAATATCAATTAGAGATCAAGATGAAAATCTTTTATATTTTGATGGTGAAGAAATGATAGTTTAGCTGCAATTAAAGAAACGGAATAGAAGGCATCTTATAAAGCCAACACATTGCGTCTCAAAAGAAAAAAAAAAACTAATATAAAGATGAGTAATACGAAGAAGAATAAGAAACTGCAAAATGTGTTGACTCGTCACAGTCAACAAATATGTCATCACTAGGATTCTCAGTAAGCTCTCATTCGATATTCTGGTGTGTGAAGAGGAAGAAGAAGAAGCATAAGAGGAAAAAGATGAGTTATATACATAATGTGTGAGAAAAAATTCTCATCGAAGCTTGTACTCTCGCTTCAAATATAATTTGTTCAACCAGTTTCCACTGCAACAATTCCGTATCGACTCTGATACAAAATGGAAACATTTATTTAATACTATGCGAGATTCGTCTGTTTGTTTTAGGAAGACTTGTCGGTGGATCAGGACAGCAGAAATTTATTGACATTTACTTGAATAAAAATTGATACTTTAGCTATTTTCGGAAAATTAGTGCGTGTGCAATCTGGCAATTGCAACTCTTACGAAAGGATACACGTCTATTAGGCCAAATGATGCAGTCGCATCAACGATGAATGAACTGAAGGAACCGGATGCTAGTGATGGACAGGTCAGTTTCTGTACCACGCTCAGTGTCGTATTGGGGTTCGCAGAGGATTACAGGAAGATTACTTTAAACAGTTGGCGTGAAACTGCACTGCCGTGACACTAAATGTATTATCTCAGATAACGCAGATACCAAGTCGAAAACTGCGATTAAAGAAATGTACTGGCTTACGCCAGAAATGTCTGTGTTCAAGAAAGAGCAAACAGCAATATAGAATATCTTAAGAATTGATCTAAGCCTGAGTCTAGCACTCAGTTTTTGGGATTTAGCTGCATGTGTTGCACAAGAAATTAGAACATCGAGGTGGTAAGTTAAAGCCTGTACAATGCGCGAAACTACAAGTAACGTAATTCGTGGTTTTCAGACAAACAGGAAATAGATTGTCAGTAATTTCAGCATAATCGATTCAACAGACATAACAGAGGTGAATATATACCTGAATTCATCTAAAGATCAAAAAGGGAAATCTACAGCTAGTTTTAGTACAAAGAATACTTTATAATTATACGAAATGTATTGTGCCTTTCACTGTACTTGTATACATTGAATTACGCAAATATCTGCTCAAGAGCTGCACAGAGATCCAAAACTGCCCTTTATATATCGACTATTTACGTCGAGATGAAGAAACACTTAAATAGTCTGTCACTGATACAAAAAATTAAAATGCAAACAAGAACACCTATTTCAAAAAGCTCACTGTCTAGTTATTCAAGATAATTTTAAGGGCTTGGCGCCTTCATTCGTAGCCAGGTATAGAAAATTTAATGCTGTCCATATGAAAAGGGTCATGCATTTCGTCAATTGGAAGTGATATTGGGATCATGTGATAGGCAGTACAGCCATGTTGAATCTTTACAGTATGTAACACCATTTGTGTAGCTATAAGGATTCAGGCACAATTTGATTACTTTTTAACCCGACATTCCCACCTGCCATACCCACCAACCGTGGCCACTTGCCACGCCCCCTTATGGATGATGCCTTCATAATAATCATCATGTGACACGTGTAGTATTAACAGTCAATTTCCTTTCCCTTCACCTTAATCGAAGGAGCCTACAATTGTGTACTTCTTGATTTAAATATTTATAGTAATTAAATAATTTAAATAAATAAAGTAAATTTAAAAATCTAAAATGGTGGATCTGATCCAGTTATGGTTTGTTTCCCATGCCCCCTTTTACCTCTCCAATTAAAATGTGGCGTCCCAATCATAATGTAGTTTCAATAAACAAATGAAATGAATTCAATAAAACAACTAGCCCAGTTGTAATTTGTATACCTCTCCTCCATCCCCTCCTATCCAGCCAATCACAGCATGGTGTAATGGCATAATGGCATAATGTACGACCTCTCTCTCCTCCCCTCCAATCAGAGCCTACTATTTAACCATCATTAAAATGAAAGAGCAAATTACAAAGTAGTCTCGTCTGGCCTGTACTCAGAATTCCTCAAAACCGAATTATTGATCAAAATATGTCACACACTTAAAAAGTATCAGAAAAATGTAGAGTTAAATTATGAAAATATTGTTGGTTAGTGATATGTATTATTGTAGAACTATATTATTTAATGTAACTTTGTTTTATTACTAATCTATAGGTTGTATTTTGTTGCATATAAATTGAAACGAAACTTGTACCATTCCATATTTTTCTCATTAAATTTCCGGTACAAGAGAATTAAGAGCGAGAGGGTTCTTCCCTGCAGAAATAAATCGGTAACAAGCAGGAGAGAATGGATCAAACTGCGTTTGTTTATTAATTTATTGATTTCATTCAGTGTGTACCTCGTTTCCCTGCACCTTTTCCCTTGTGCGACCTGGGCTGTGTGACTGAGAAATTCTGTGAAATAGCAGAAAGCTTTAGTCAGAGGTCATCGCATGAGTAGAGTGGTTCTGTGGTACGGTAGTACTAACCACCAAGTGCGAACAACTTTTACAAAGACAAAGTGTGCAAGTCAGGTTAAGGAGATCGCGAAGGCACGAGTATACACTCTGTCAGGTTGGCGAACCACTCCCTCCACCCTTGCTTTTAAATGTGCAAGAGTTAGGCGATGTGACCCACAGGATACTGGTTCCAGGGGTAGCGGTGCTGTGCAAACGTTGAAGACTCTACTCTCTATTTTGTCGTTAGAAAGGTATTAGAATGTTTCAGATCTGTTCGTTACTAAGGTCCAGATGTTAAAATCAAGTATGATATCACTCGCGAAATCCCCACAAGGGAGTTTATTTTCGTAATTTGATCAAATTTAAGTACGAACTTTTTGCGTTTGTGCCTTGATCATGCATGCAGTGTGGGCCTTAAGCTCACAGACGTATCACTGCTCTGAGTGTAACAGAAGTTAATTCATTTAACGTGTTATAATGTGGTGTAATATTTTGGGGGATGTTTTTGATTTCTGATATGATTTCTTTGTGTACTTGGTTTCCCACCATGTTTGTCGGTTGGAGTCACCGCCACATTAGTAAAGTGTAGTTTCGTTCCAAAAATGTACAGTAGCTCCACTACAGTTTCGTGTAGCTCAATTCCAAAATAGTACATTTGTGTGGAGAATTAGAACTCTGAATCATGAAATGTGCGCCTGTTCACTTTGGCGCGAAAGTGTGTCAACAGTCGTTAATAGGAGGGTGGGCCAGATCATTTGCTACAAGGTACGAGTAAATAATTATACGGTAGTGCATGAGTGGAACATACGAGAGAAATAATCTTGTTTGTCACAATTTTTGCATTTCCGTTGGCTACCTCAACTTTGCCACGTGTGTGAACTAGTATCAAGGTGATGATTAGTAAAAGTTTCTTATGCCCTTCTATAACTATTTGATTCACTTGTAATGAAGTGTATTACATAAAATACTCAGGTTAAACGATTGTGTCTCTGAGAAATCCCTATTTTAAAGCCTGTTGATGAAATGGAGACTTGCTTGATTTTTCCCACCATTTGATAGTAAATGTTTCTTGTGGCCCTATAACTATTTGACATGCTTATAATGGAGTGTGTTACATCAAATATTCGGGTTAAACTGTTATGTCTATGAAAAGTTTCTATTTTAATGCCTATTGATGAAATGGGCACTTGCATAATTTTTCTGCTGTCTGATAGTCAGTGCTTCTTGTGCCCCCACAACTACTTTGATTTAAATACACTGAAGTATGCTACCAAATATTCAGGGTAAACTATTGTATCGCAGAAGGTTGCGATTTCATTGACATTTATTCTGTTGAGATGGAGACTTACGAAATTTTCCTGCAACATGATAGTAAATGGTCTTGCGCCCAATTCAGTTAGGTGTTGTTGTTTCGGAACGCATGATTAAATCAAAATTGCCGTTCACAGTCAAGTAAACCATTTGCTACCAGTCTTTGGCACACGTTTTAATGAAGTTCGAAATAGTTAGCCAGATACTCTTCCGCCCTGAACCAGATCACTTGTAGTGCCTTTTGCTGAACTTGCTCTGTGTGACCTATAATAATTAAATTTAACATCAATAGAAGGCGTGGGTTTAGGTATAATTGTGTCTGCATAAAATTCCACTGACGTCAGGTCTCTGCTCCCCTCTCCCTTTCTATAACTACATGGCGAAAGTAAATCCTGTGACAATAATATTGTCTTGGAACTCTTCCATTTGGTCCGTATTTGCATAGAAAAACAGTAATATCAGAAACTGAGTCTTTCTTGATGCAAAACACCTTGTTATTCTTTTATTTCTTTATTATCCCAAACTAGTTTCGGCGACAAATATCACTATCTTCAGTGGGCTTTTTTCATCTAAAACATGCAGAAAATGGTATGGTTGTACAAACACAGTAAAACATTATTACATTTTTACAAATCGTCTTTTGAAATATAGTTTTATATTGATATTTTTATACTACCTTATTTATCTTTTTTTTCAGCAATTATTGGCGCTGTTTGTGACACATTTTCTGTGCTCTTTTTTTTCTGTTGCCGTCTGTTTACTTAGCAAACATTATGTCATGTGAACGGCTGTTAGTAAACAAATACTAAAAGGTGAACTTCGTATGTCAGCAGTAATACGTGGGGTTGTGGTAGTGTTATGGAAACCAGTTATTTTGGTGTGTATTGAGCTGTTGCTTAGCTATCCGTGTACTCACGTTCGTTCGATAGTATGTGCCTGCTTTTTGCACAGAAAAACAAAACCTTTGCACTTTGCTTCTGCTCCATAATATTACGCCATCTTGCTGTTCGCGTGTGTCGCGAGAGGTGTATCACACGTGGCGAGAAAGGCTATGAAAAACTGTAGCGCGAATTACTACCACTTCTGTTCATTATTTATGTCTCTGTGTGTGATGGGGAAGTGGTTCTTTTGCGTGTGTGTGCTTTCTGTTCTGTGTCTCTCAGAGCACTAAAGAGTGTGTTGTTGCAGAGTGTTGTGATTTCATTTATTACATTTTTCCCTTCGACTATAGTCTTTTGTGTATGGTAATTTTATTCTATTGTTAGTTGTCGGTATAGACTGTTGCTGTTTCTCAGAATGCGTAGATCGTTTTCGATATTAGTGGGGCAATGGTTTTTGTTCATTAGACGTTCTGCAAAAGTTGAATGTGTGCTGTTACTTCTTAGAGCTCTCATGTGCTCTGTGTACTCCGTTCGAAAATTTCTGCTTGTTTGTCCTATGTAGTGGGCCTGACAAGAGCTGCAAGTGAGTTGATATATTCCAGCGTTGCTGAATTTGTCTGAGGTTTTTCTGACTGGTCTTAATCTTTTCTGAACTGTATTTTTTGTTCTGAATGTTATTGGGATCCCTTGCTTTTTAAAAATGTTTCCTATTCAATGCAGACACAGACAACACAGCAGACCACACCACTTCAGAAAAAAAGAGAGAGATGGTACACACTAACATACAATAACAAAATATCACACCTAACTTATACAAACCTCCCTAGAAAATGGAAAACAGGAATTGATAAAATACCCCTTAGATGACAGGTGAACCCCAACAAATTAGTCCCAACCTCAACCGCATGTTGAATCAACAAATGAAAATAATATGAAAATAATTAAAGCTCTATGCTCCCTATCAATCCCTGCATTGGTGCCTTCTGTAGTGGTTACAAAGATTGCGTTACCTGTTGCCTTCAAATTTTTACGTTTTAGTTAAACCCATCCGCTAAAAATCATTAATACCCCAGCAGTAACCCGCAGGGTGCCTGTAATTTAGTGGAGCATATGAGTTTTGTAAAACAGTACTACAGAGGGTAACTTGCAGAAGCATTAGGACATGATAAGCAATTGTAAACATCCTACCAAGTAGAATTTTATCAGTACCATTGGTAGGCGTGTTACGTTGCAAAATATTTGAATCTTGGGTGGGGCAATGACTTACATAGGATGTGACGCCAATGTCTGGTCTGTCACAAATGAATTTTGGATCACACCTAGTTAGACAACTGGAAGTTAGTGTTGCTAGGCTCCACAGTTTGCGTCTAATTTGTATGAGCAGCAGCGATAGCTAGCATTACCTGTACTATAGTATAATTCTCACAAGAATAATCAATAGAACTCCATCTCTCTGCAGCAGTGTGTTTCATAGATGCAGCTCAGGGCTCTACAAATTAGTTATTCTATGTCTATTATTTTAAATTGATCTGCTATCTTGTGGGAATATACCAGGTGGCCCACACAAGCCATCTTCAATTGACTTCAGTTACTCCCAGATACTCCACACGCTGAAACGTTTGCCGATGCAGAACAGGAAAGGAGACTCCACACCAACAGAAAGAAGACCCTGCTAAACGTAAGACCTGTGCCTGAAAATATACGCTTTACAGCTGTAACTGGTCCTATAGCTCGTCGCTAGAAAATTTGCTTGCTGTAGGAAGGGCGCCAAGTTCAATTGCTGGGCTCGAGAAAACTGTCTGTGTAGAAGAATGACTATCCCTGACCAAAACAATAAGTTTAAGTGCCAAAGCATATTAATTATCTGTTTCAAGGCAAATCAACATATGACAGCTAATTTATTAACAACGTATAATCCACCAATTTTTGCTTCACAGTTGGTGATATTACATAAATGATATTATATCTTTGATGGTAATAAAGAACAATGCATATAATGAATATCGGGAAATGATGTTCCTTTAAGCCTGTTTATAGACTGACATATCCTTATAGTTGCATTACACATAACGCAAATGTTCAAATGCATGTTCCCCTTGTGGAGACACTGATGTAAGAGCCTCTCGTTGTTAGTATGTACACCTTTTAACATTTCTGCAGACACTGCAGTACAAGTATGGCGTATTCGTTCTTTTAACACATCTCGATTTTCCGTAACTCCTGGATTTGATGAAAACCCATTAAAAAATATCCATGGGGGCTAAATCAGGCGATCTCGCTGGCCGTCGAATGCAGCCACCACGATCTATGCACATTCTTGAGACATTCCCTACCACACGCTTATTACAGCCAGACAAGTTAGCTGTAGCCGAATATTGTATTGATACATGGCATTCCATTAATTCTTTTTGGGAATCTTTCTTCAAGGAAGCTACAGAGATTAGATTAGCTAATAATTTAATAAATATAGATCGTGGTTTTAATTTGGACAAAGCATGTAATCCAGCTCTTGGGGTAATTAAACTGCAGGTCACACATCGATAAGCGAATCGAATGTCTGTACGCCTTCGCCACAGGCGGCGCATGTGTAAACGTATTTCTCTGCCGCCGACCAGCATCTGTGACTCGCATGCGCAGTACCGCTGCCATGGAGCAAATAAGGCCGCGCTTGGCATCTTGTCGTCAGCCTTGTGACTCACTCTGAGGGTGGCCGGACAACACGCGGCTGAAATATCAGTGGAGTAAATTTTATTTGCGCAGCTGCATATCCGAAATTTAATGGACTATTCATTACGCTGCGACAAGTTGAAAATGCACATTCCCTAACCTCTACAGTAATGGGGTGGTGCACCATCGTGCTGAAACCAGAGAAGTGGGATGTCTTCTAGGAGATGCCTAAGATTCAGCTCATTCTGTAGGAACTGCAAATGCAGCTAAACAGTTCGTCTGGGAGCTAAATAAACTGGTCCAATGATGCAGTCTCCTAGAATGCCGCACCAAACGTTAACATCCGAGTGTGCTTGCACGTGATGTGGCCGTAGCCAACGAGGATTTGCGGAAGCCCAGTAATGTAGATCGTACATTTCGACGATTGTGTCAATGGCGAAATACCATTCATCTTCCCATAAAATCTGCCTGATGTAGTCAGAATTTACAGTTGATTTATCTACGAGACGTCTGTACAACGATATCTGATTTTGGAAATCGTTTCTATGTAGCTATTGGTGTAAATGCAGTTTAAAGGGATGCAATTTTTGTTCCTCCAGAATCCTTTGTACTGAAGATCTCAATCTTTGTTCTAATTACGATGAGAAATGGATACTACTCGACGACATCTAATGACTTTCATAGTATTAACAATAATGACCATAACAGTGTTATTATTATTATTATTATTATTATTATTATTATTATTATTATAGGTAAAAATAAGAATGCATCCTAAATGTAATAGCAAGATAACACTTCCATATATATTACATTGTACTTAATCGTTATTTCCACTTTCAGCATGCTTGCCGTGCTTGGTGTGTGCTCCAGGATACTCAATAATATTACGGGCAACAGCGGGTGCGTCGCAGAGTAGTCTTTCCACAACACATTGTACCTGGGAATCCCCTTTCGGTCCCCAGCTGCATTGCGATGCATCTCCCCATAGATCAGAATCATATCTGTGTAGTCTTCACTTGCATTTGCAGTGCATTTGTTACCTGTTTGGTTGTGAGACCTGACTCAAACTACAAACAGACGGCGAGAAAAACGCATGCAGATGGTGGCACAGTTCGGTGGTGGCTCGCTTGTTTTTGAACTTCCCCTTTGGACAGCAGTGGCAAGGCCACGCTTCTTGCAATAATGCATGTGGAAAGCATAAAACTACAGAGAACGGCACGTGTGGGCCACCTGGTATTTTTTCATTATGGTGGCAACTAGTACAAAATGTAACAAATTAATGAAAATAACAGTCAGACATATGAAGTGGGAATTCTAACGTCAAAACGCCAACCCAAGGTCCCTTTACGACGATTTTATGGTGGTTAGCATCCATTCAGAACAGGAAAGATGTCATCAGGTGTAAATTTATTAAGTCACATTTATAATAAAGTAGGCAAATTAATGGATAAAATAATCGACATTTTTTAAATGAACAGATTTATGATGTTATGAAAAATTTCACAACCAAAGTCAGTGAAATCAGAATAAGAATCGTTAATGTAAATTGCTAGTCTATTGCGCTAAAGCATAACAAAAATATACCTTCAACAGGAGGGAAAGACAAAGGAAAAATTCTTTGTGGGGTTATTAACATCGTCAAACATAAAAAGATGAGCAGGTAGTACAACGTGTTCATGAATATGTACAAGCTGCAACAAGTAGTCGAACTATAGATACTGTAAGAAATGATGATAATTATTATTGTATCCCAAAGAACAATTTGAAGGCATACCAGAGCAAGTATCGACTGATAAACAAAATGTTAATTAATGCTCTGGTGGAGCTGCAAGCTTGCTAGTATGAGTCATGTGACCTAGACTGATTTCATACTGCGAGTCCACCTTCGGAATATCACAATCAGAATGTATATCCACTGCTAGTGGAACTCTGCCAATCACATCGTGTGCAACAATAATTACGAACCAGTTGTAGTTACTTGAGGATTTTGAAGCGTATTGCCCCAGGCATAGACAGATAAGCGAAAAGCCTGCTATGTCATAGGATACATTCAAGGTGATGGAGCCCTATGGCTGACAGCAACAATAGATTCTGTACAACATACGAGGACTTTGAAAAGACAGTCCTTGCAAAGCACTGCCTGAAAGGTGTGGAAGAGAGACTACGAAAAGAGGTGTTCATTCTGGACCCCTTTTCTTTCATCGATAGTCGTCTGCCGGCCGAGGTGGCCGAGAGGTTCTAGGTGCTAGTCTGGAACCGCGCGACCACTACAGTCGCAGGTTCGAATCCTGCCTCAGGCATTGATGTGTGTGATGTCTTTAGGTTAGTTAGGTTTAAGTAATTCTTAGTTCTAAGGGACTGATGGCCTCAGAAGTTAAGAGCCATTTGAACCAATTGATAGTCGCCTAAAGTGGTACTCTGAAAATATTTTAACAAAACACACTACTGGGATGAGCTCACAGTATCATTTGAAGCCTTTCGGACACACTGCCAATTCAGATTAGGGAAAAACTAATATGTACCTCTGAATGAAACCTAGAAAAGTTCATGGCAGTGTTTGATTCAATTGATTTTATTCAAGAGGACTTGAACACCACTCATATAAGATGTTGGGCTGGGTGTGATTAATCGTCATGATTCAGCACAAACAGAAAACCAAAATTCAGAATACACGTAAGTCCAATTAAATATCATAACACAAACAAAGGGAATAGTAACGGAAACAATTTCAGCCAGAAATGTAATGAACAAAAAAGGTAAATAGACGATTTAATCCAGGTTATATGCCAAACAATCTCAACCCGCAGTTACAATATAGCCTAATGCCATAATGAGCAAATCAGAATACTCAGTGGCAATATAACCTCCCCACAGTTATGGAACCGGCAGTTAAGATATTGTCAACGATAACAATCGTTCAATAGAACACAGGCCACTAAACCAGACATGACAGTATCTAGTCCTGGAGTGTCTCTGATAACACTGTTCAATTCTTGAATTATAGTGATGGTATAAATATGAAGGAAGTTCTCTGCTCTCATTTAAATAACAGCAATAAGGAATATTTTTCAGTACGACAATCAGCAATCAAGGCAAAAATACAAGACACTTCTGTGACAATTATTCTGCATGCTGGTGCAGCAGTCAGCATCATTTCTGTCATTTTTTCTGACAAATATCAGAGGGAACAACTGTATCATTTTTTCCATGAATAATTGCAGGATATTTGGAGTTGTGGGCAGCCAATCTAAGAATATGAAGTTACAGATGCACTTAGGAGTTAAAAATATGTAACCATGAACTGCCCATTTCTAGTAACCAAAGGGTTAATAGTTGACTGGATAGTAGACTTTGAGCTTACAAGGAACAAGGACACAAATATTGATATCTCTATGGGCAAGGTTACATTCTTAATGGAGGGTGCCAAAATTATAATTTATTTACTAAGGAAAGAAGGTGGCTGCTGTAAGTACTGAAAAGAATTCTGCATAAAGTGATTGCCAAATCTCAGTGAGAAATCAACAGTGACACTGAACAAATCTAAAAATGACCTTGGATTGAAAGCCCAGGTCCAAACAAAGTAGAGAAACCAGATAATTTGTCTGAAAAAGAAACTAGCTATTCTATCTATTAAACAAATGTATCAAATTCATCTACACAAGAAAATTAAAATACAAGCATAGAGATTGATGTAACTAATTTAAGGAAAATTTGATAGTAATTAAACAAATATATTTCTGTGTTTTAAGGGTAACCTGGAGCGACCAAATGTTATTTTTGTCATTTAGATGTAGCTCCGCTCCGCATAAGACATATTGTGGAAGTTTCTATCCCATCCCATGGTAGTAGAAGAAAGCGGTAGAAGGGGAGATTCAGAGAAAGAAAGGCTGTAAACTAATCGAACCTTCCTACAGTCCAATGAATAAGTAGCGAAAAGACACTCTAAAGAGATGGGCTTTCCACCTATGATTTCTTAATATAACTCTTTATATGTTTCTCCTGAACTGTGCTTAGTATGTGTATTAAGGTAAATAAGAATGTATGTGATATGTATAAGACATATGTATAAGACATAAGTGCTATACTACCTAATTTGTGACAACAATCTTGGATATTTTCTTTTCCTTAGTATTAGAAACATTAGTTATTAAAATTTGAGTTTTTGGTAAATCACATTAATTTTCTTTGTAATAACCTCCCATATGAACGACGTATTTACTCTGACAAAGGGTACTGGAATTTTAAGTTGACAGTTTAACCATCAAGATAATCTGACCTGTAGTCAGAGAAAACTAAGCTTGGTACAGCTGGAGTTAGCTGAGAATGTTGATATATTGGATTCAGCACTTTTGTTTCTCTCCACTTTCCTAATCATTTTTTAGGTTTATGATGAGCGGTTTGGTGTGTGGTTGCAAGGAAAGGTACATGAAACTGATAAAGTAGAAGAACTACTGTAAACTAAATGTCCCTGTTTTCACACTACTGAGCTCATTCTGTAGGTGGTTTGTAGATAATGTATCTGCGTATATGTTAGAAAATTTTATGAAAGAAATGACAAGATAGACAGTTTCTAATGAAGCAGATGTATTGCACAGTATATACATTTATAAGTGCATAAACAAACATGAGCATATTGCATTGTCATGATAAAACAAAGAAATTCAAGTATGCCCAAAAATATCTCTAGCGAACATCTGATCTCTGGAGGACTTCACATGACAATCAGAATGCGAAATAGTATTGTTGTTCCAGAGAAAGCGAGTTATTTAACTGAAGGTTCGTGTCTTAAATTTGTATTGTCTGAAGGGTGCTCAATAACATGCAAAGAATGTAAGATAAATTGTTTAGAATATAATTTAGTGAATGAGCAATAGATTAAAAACCCAGTTGGAAGAATTTATGTAAATTACTTCTCCCAGATCAGATGAATGCAGGGCAGCAGATGATGTCACTTAATTAAAGAGCGCTGTGTATACCTGGAAAGCTGCTATTTTGCATATAATCCTTTCGATTTCAGGTATTTGTGCCTTCTAAATTTTGCTCATATCCAAATAATATTTTTCATGTACATGCACCAACGATTGATGATGCACTGTATTGAGTTCAACCTTGTAATCATACAGGGACACCAACCCATATTCAATCCACATCCATCCCTTTCTGAATTAAAGAATGGCTTCAATGCCAACTTCCCCAGTTCTACACCACCATTGCTCTGTTCATTATTGAGAACATCGATTTGATGCAGTTAAATCAAGTGAACTTTGTTGATTGTGTATATTTATGTATTTTGAGGTGTGATTTAAAATTCATCAACACAATAAAATTAAAATACAAGCACAGAGATTGATGTAACTAATTTAAGGAAAATTTTGATAGTAATTCAAAACTTAACTAGCATTTATATGTATAAATGTACTAACAAGCTGTACTTGATTCACTACATATCGTTTAAAATAAGTCAAGCTATATCTATAGGAGTTTAACATCTTGTCATCTTGACAAGAATTAGCTTGATTCATAGTTTTTCATGCTTTTTTACTCAGACTGTAGGCTGAATGAGGAAGCTTTAATTAAAATTAAGGCTAATAATGAGAGAATGTACAAGCAAACATGATGTCAGTCTTGAGATACTTAGGTAAAAAGTTGTGGTGACACTACACAAATAAGTTGTAACTATGCTTTGAGCAGTAGTAATAGTAATAATAATCCTCTACTTGTTCATGAGTGAAACCTGAGTAAGAAAGTTTTCCTTCGAAAGAATTACTTTTTCGCATCGCTCTTGAACAAAGTATGGTAGCAAATATTAAACTGATTAAGATTTTTGCTCCCTTACAGAGCTTTGTAATATATCATATGATAAAAGTCGCATCACAGACATTATTTAATGGAGAGTAGTTGGAATAGTGCCTGATGTTAGATTTTCTGTGATTGTTAGAGACTTAATGCTTTGCGAAATTACGATTACTCTTCTCTTATGTTCTTACTTTTTGTGAAAAGAAGGTTCACCTAAGAGAGACCTTATTTGAGAGAGAGTAGTAATTGTCTGAATGTGGATGTTAAAAAGGTAAGCACACAAACAGATGGCCTGATTTATTGCAAAGATTCAATTAATTAGGCCTACTCTTGATATAGGTCAAATACACCCTCAATTAAATATTTCCACATATCAGTTGTTGTCAGACATCATTTTAGGGGATCAAAGATAATTAATTACGTTAGACACTAGAAAAATATAATTGTTGATATTCATTGTCAGTTATTATTTTTATTGCAAATGACTCAGGCCTAGTCAACAGTATTGTGACCTGGAGTATTAACAAATCAGAAAGATAAATTAACCCATGATTAAACAATTTATTAGAATCCATAAGTCATTTGTCATAGAAAAAATAAATATTTAAAAATCATTTATGTGTGCAATTTAATTAACAAATTAGTAACATTTGGTTGTTAAATAGGATTTTCATTTAAATACTACTCCACAAGGCTTCAAAAACACACAGTAAAACAACTACTGGTTTAAGCTATTGTTGACGAAGTTCCTTGTCCCCATCAACAAATAGCTGATTTGGTAAAACGTTCAATGTTTGATATAAGTACCATAGCGTAAGATACAACAAAACCTGAAATTAATTATTTTCACATCTATGATGCTTGAATTCTTTTTTGAAAATCTGCAAAAATGCTTTGCTGGCTCAAAAATTGTGCAGAAACCATGATTGTGAACTCTGAAGTACCCCAATGCTTCTTTTGTACCTAGCCTCATGTGGCATGCTGAACAGGCAAGAGAACTCCATATGGAATATGAGAACATCTATGAAACATGTTCTGAGTAAATAGTTAAAAGGCAATGTTTCTGTACTAATATAAAATGAGAACACGTAATATGAGAACATGTGTAAAAACTACTGCCCATATATATTCAAAAAGCAATGTTTGCTTATATACTGTAATTAATAAATTAGGAACATGTGATTCTCGAGGATGAGTTTTATTTCAAATATTATTTTGCAAAACTTAAAAAATGCGGAATAAAATCAACAACTCCTCTGAGGTTGCCATCAACAACATTCATGGCCTTAGACAAGATCAAGCTAAATACTATTTTATATTACATAATTGCTGAATCAGACAATCCATCTGGAGTTATAGCCTTCATCACATCACTACCCTAATGCTATTCATTTTTGTTATCTTTCAGATGGGTAGAAAATATAAAGGGAAGACAGAAAAGCTAAATGGACTGTAGAAGGCAATAAAGACTGTCCATCATTGATCATTGTTCAAAATTGATCAACCACCCACATCATTGACCAATCCAGTGACCATCACTGACCACTGACATTATCATTGATCAGTGAGCATCGCTGACCAGTCTTCTGATCATGACTGGCCACTGATCATCATCATTGTTGACCACTGACCATTGTTGTCCAATAAAATGCTCATCATTGACCACTAACTACCAGCATTGGCCAATGACCAGTCTAGTTGTCATCAATGACCAGTGATGATCATTAGCAACTGACTATCTTTGACCACTGACTGCCACTGGTCAATCCAGTGATCATCATTGACCACTTATCATGAAATAGTTTATTGGGTTTGAGTTATTGGTTATGAGTGCTGTCTTTTGGGTTTCAGGTTATGGAGCTTAACATTTAAGTAGTGTCAATAATCAAGCTGTGGGTATTTTAGTAAGTAATACAAACAATTCTGTAGAGATATGTTGCTAAACTTGCATATTATAATCAGCATTTCAGGTGTGCTTTTTATGTGTGTTTGTATGTGTGTGTTTTTATTAGATTTGATCTTACTTAATAAATGGTTGTAGGAATTACAGTCTATAAACTATTAAAAAGTCTTGACACAATAGTTTTCTTTGTTAAGTACTGAACTTTTGTTCACCCCTTAGTTATCTTTGTAATTTCTAATACATTTTGCAGTAAAAACAGTAACTGTCAATCAGTATCATCGATTATATTTTTCTTGTGTATAATATAGTTCATCATCTTTGTCCGCCTAAAATGGTGCCTGACAACAACTGCTAAATATAAATATTTAATTTTTGTGTGTGTTGTGAGTTACATCAAGAGTAGGCCTAATTTTTTGCATCCTTCCTATAAATCAGACTATCTGTTTGTGTGCTTGTCTGCTTTGTATAGTATTTTAGCTGACACATATATTCTGCAGTTATCAGCCTGGTCAGATCAGTTTAAAACACTGATCCTTTTGGCCTAACTTGTAGTGTCAACTATTAGTTCATCATGTTATCTGTAACTATTTAGTCGTTGAAACAGCATTTTAACACTCAATTTAAAGTTGAAAATTAAGTTTTAAGCTGTAGTTATACAGATCCATGTGTATGTGGAAAACAACATTGCGATATTTGTCACAGATATTGCATTTTCTTCATTGCTGACATATTTCTGCAGACATTTTAGACTTTAAGAGAACACTGTGACAATTGAAAGTATCATAGGTTTCGAAAATAGTTTGATTCTCTGTTGTGTCTGAAATCAAGTGTAGTATCACCTTGAACAATGAACATCTCCAGTTATTACTAATGGCAAGCTTAAAGGGGCAATTGCTTTTAGTTTGTGTTTCTTAAATTTTGTGGGATAGTATTAAAAATATAACTCATTTTCTATAACCATATCATAATATTAATAAGTGAACATCTAAAATTGAATTTCCAGTTTTTATATAGATTATTCAAGGAGGCCAAGGAAACTTACATAGTCTAAAAGTGCTTTGTCACAGATACGCACAAAAAGCTCACATGTGTACATAGCTATTAAAAGAGGTAAAAGGAAGTGGTCATACACACATCAGAAAAGTTATCCTCTGTCTCTCACACTGCAACCTGAAAAACTGATCGAGTAATATACTAGAAGCAATATATGAAAGTAACAACGATTAGTGAAATCTCGTTCTATGGGCTTTTGAGTGTGACAGGTGGTTTGTTTGAAGTGACACACATGTACTGGGCATCTACAATGCCACAACTTCTAAGACGTTTATGTTGGTAGTGGTGGACAATTAAACATAGTTGTAACAAAGCTCTTGGGAGCAACAAGGCAGTACATCAAATCGTTTATTTGTGTCTTTTCTGTTTTCATTTGTGTAATGGTAACTGGAACTAACTTCATGTTCATTTGCCCACTTTACCATACGATTTGAACTAAGTTAGTAACTTTCAATTTCTTCGTTTTGAATAGCTACATTTCTGTTATGCAGAAACTATTCATTTTGAGCTATGCCTTGAAGAACACTAATGGGTTGGATTGAAAGACGAGGAACTATGGAGACACAATTTTTGCATAGTCAAAGCAGTAGGAATAATGTGGACATTGATAATGATAATTCTATTGTTGTTTTAAAAGACATTGAAATCAGCAATGAATGCAATTCTAAGTAATTTTGTGAGTTATAGTTGTGGTTTAACGAATTGCAAGTGCAGATTTTGTAATGCAAAACATTTTGCATTTGACATTACTTTATGTGACACAACAGCATTCACATAGTGTTGCCATAAGAGAAAAGTTAAATTGCTACTTTTAACACAAGATTTATTTTTTAACACACTGTATTATGGATTTACTTCAAATGATTGGGCAATGCAAGAGAAATCAAACAATTATTTAAATAATATTTCTATCTACAAGGTAACATTTGCTATGGCAACTCTGAGGCTAAAATTTCAGATGCAGATTCATGTGTTCATGTGAAATGTATCACTTTAAAGTACACTGAATATTTTTGCATAGATCCAATTAATCATATAAATAAAATTTGAGTTTCCTTACTTTGTACTTATGTTGCATATTCAGAAGTTGTTTCTCAAATAATTGAAAATCCAGGATGGAATGTAACAATGTTATGAGAAGGATAGTTGCTACTCAGCATGTAGTGGAGATGCTGAGTCACAGATAGGCACAACAAAAAGACTCTCACAATTAAAGCTTTTGGCATGGTGCTTCGTCAAAAATAGATACACGTACTCACACACACACACACTTATGCAAATGCAAGTCAAATGACTGAGACAGCAGTCATGTGTGCGTGTGTGTGCGTGCATGTGTGTGTGTGTGTGTGTGTGTGTGTGTGTGTGTGTGTGTGTGTGTGTGTGTGTGTGTGTGTGTGTGTGTTTGTTTGTGTGTGTGTGTGTGTGTGTGTGTGTGTGTGTGTGTGTGTGTGTGTGTGTGTGTGTGTGTGTGTGTGTGTGTGTGTTTGTTTGTTATAAGAATATTGTGCATTACACCAGGTAAGCCATTTGTTGATGAAGAGAAGTGTAGAGTCCCCATACGAAAGGGAAGTGAAACTGTGTAAAAAACCATCAACAAGAATAATTATGATATGTATATGATGTACAGTGTGTTATGTATGAGGAAAATTATGTGATATTTGTAATATGAGAGATGTTTTTGTGTGATAATGATTATCATAGCTATATAATATACCAGAGAATAAAACATGTACTACTGTTATGTTAATTGCAGAAAAACAATTAGTTATTACTATCTGACATTTCCATACGATTCATATTGTTAATATCGCCATTAAAAAACATCAGTCTGCTGTTAGTAGCTGCCTCAGTGATCAGTCAAATGTATAATTAGTAAAGACTGCTGTACAACAGAAGGTGTGTAAAAGTTGCCAATATTTTAACATACGAATTAAAAATATTGTTGTAATTATTTAATGAATATTGATAACATTCCATGTCAAATAATCCAGCCATTTTCAGAATTTAAATCTATTTTCAGCAACAGAAGGAACTGCAGTCACCATCGTTATACTGTACATTTGGAATTATTTCACCTACACAAAAGACACACAACTTGGTGTGAAGAAATTTAAACGTTTCTATCTTCCAGAACTGTAGTACACAAGAATATTATCTTTTCAAATTATTATTTTCAGTTGACTTATTAAAATGGAATAGATAGGCCTTGTCCTGAACTTACATAGGAGCATGGAATCTTGTCTGGAGAATTTGAAGGTGTTTATCAGTTAAAAGCATTTACAGAAGAAAATTAGATTAGTAACATTAGAATTTATTATTTTCGTTGTATTTAGTCAGAGTGATATAAATTATTCATATACAGTTATAGTAGAAGATTTTACTCCTCTCCAATGTGTATATATTGTGCACTATATAAAATATAATTTCCCTCTATCAAGGAAAGACTTTATTTTCATTTCAAGAATTACTCTTATACAGAAGAGATTTTTTATTTATTTTTAATTATTGTTCCGTGGGACCACATTAAAGAGAAGTCTCCATGGTCATGGAACGAGTCGATACATGAAATTATAACACGATTGTAGAAACAGATAAAATGAAATATAAGAAACATATTGAGTTGTAGAGATAATACTAATATTACTAATACTAATAATACTAATATTACTAATACTACTAATATTACTAATACTACTAATAATACTAATATTACTAATACTAATATTCATTTTAATTAAGTTTAAAAATTAGTTTTCAATTAGTAAACTAAAAATTAAATTTTGAGCAGAAACAGGAGAGACAATATAAACTGTCACACAATAATATAGAGCAGAAATAATTGTTTTTTATGACAGTATAGTAATTTATAAATTTATGTTTATATATATATATATATATATATATATATATATATATATATATATATATATATATTGTATTAATTTTGACTTAATTTTTCTTTCACATGCATCCTATGAGCGTTGTTTACTAAGGAAAAGTTTCTTAAATAAAAACTCTGAGAAGAGCTGCATAAAGATTTTGTGAAATAAATAATAAGCAAACATAAGAAAACAAACTGTAGCTAAAAAAATGAGGACCACAGTGCATAACTCATGTTTTCATATAGAATTCTGGAAATGAGGGTATACTAGATTACTTGTGGTGCACAATAAATTTGTAAAATATTTTATTATGTGAATACAAGAGCCTTCCTGTATTTTTTATTGTCATGGTGTGTTTCATGTGCAATTTTACATCAAGTGCAATGACTGGATAGGAGTGTAATAGTCTATAAATCGATATGGTGGAAACTAGTAGAATGGTACAATCAGCAGCTAACTCAGATATTTATTGCAAGGGAATATTCACAACGTAGATAGTGACGAAAATTCACTAGCCACTGCTTTGGCAAATGTACAACTGAATGCATGAGCCATGAGTTTAGGAGAAAGACAGGTATCTGACAGCCAGAAAATGGGAAGTGCAGCTCAGATAGCACCCACTACAGTAGAAGTAGATTCACATCTTGACAGTGTAGGGAATGTACCTGTCTGTTTACCTATTCCTGATCCTTTTGCAGAATTTTTTCATAAACTAGAAGCACACGATAAAGAACGAGAAAGTCAATTAGAACAAAATTTGATTACATGTCATAAAGAACTAGATAGTTGTGCTGGCATTTTCTATTGCCAGCACACCATATAGCATAGAGGTTACGAGAGATCGATCGAGGCCAACGACAAGACTCGTTACAAAAGTGCCGCCAACGCCCTCTCAGCCACCAGTATTTAGGATCGCCGCCAAGGACTGGAGGGCCAGTTTAGCCAGTTTGTTCTAGCCTGTACGCCATGGAGTTCCAGACTTAGCCTGTAACACAGAAACATACAGCACTTAGTAACCTTATACTGAACGTAGCGGACTTCTACTTCAATGGCATTGAGGCTACATGGACTATACAGAAGAGAGCTTGTACAACAGGAAATACAAACTTTAAGTGCAGTAGTTTTTTGTTCATGAATAAATAAGACCTGAGTGGAAACAAGGCCCCGGGAGTAGACAACATTCCTTTTTTTTTTTTTGTTGCTATAACGTGTTTGTATAAACCATGACTACCCCTCCTCCTTCACCCCCTGTCCCCACACCTCAGTCGCAGATGGCAAATGTGGTGGATTTAACACAAGCTTTTCAGTTTCAGAAACAACAAATTGCTGGGTTGATGATGACGGTACAACAACTTCCGGCTGCACAAGCAACGGAAACCGCACAACAGACCGACCGACATGGCCAAGTGCCGCAGTCCAACATACCTACGAGGGTAATCCCAAAAGTAAGGTCTCCTTTTCTTTTATAAGTACATAGACCTGTTTATTTCTACAGTGGTTTACATCAGTTTACAGCTTGAATATTTAGCTATTTTTCGACATAATCACCACTTCTGTCAAAAGAAAATTTCGACGGAGAGCGATTCAGCTCCGACGACGAGGTGAAAGAAGAAGTTCATAACTTTCTGAACAGCACGGCAGCGAGTTGGTATGACATAGGCATGCAAAACCTGCCACAGCGTGTACAAAAGTGCATCAGCTTAGGTGATAGTCACTGGGCGCCAAGTCAGGACTGTAGCGTGGGTGGGTGTCTATGTTCCACTGAAACTGTTGCAAGAGAGCAACGGTTTGCCGAGTGATGTGTGGACGAGGGTTGTCATGGAGAATGTGTACGTAATTGCTCAACATCCCTTTTCTCCGAATATGAATTGCCCGTTTGAGTTTTTCAGAGTCTCGCAGTACCTGTCAGCGTTAATTGTCATGCTAGAGATTCAGTTCCGACGACGAGGTGAAAGAAGAGGTTCATAACTTTTTAAACAGCATGGCGGCGAGCTGGTATCACATGGGCATACGAAAACCGCCGCAGTGTCTACAAAAATGCATCGACAGAAATGGTGATTACGTCGAAAAATAGCTAAATGTTGAAGCTGTAAACTGATGTAAACCATTGTAGAAACAAACAGGTCTATGTACTTATAAAAATATGAGAGACCTTACTTTTGAGATTACCATCGTACGTTCCGGCAATTTAACGACACGGGAGTGAAATGACACGAACACCTGACGCAGTTCCAAGCTCACTGTGCAACTCATTGCCTTCGAGATACTGTGAAGCTACAATACTTCCTTTCGATTGCACCGTCCCCAGTGTTCAAGTTAATACAGAAACTATTTCCAAATGCGTCTCCCAACAAACTCCTTTATCACGAAATAATGCCTGCATTAACCAAGTACTACGACCAGCAAGTTCAAGTAGCTGCAGCCAGATATTAGCTTTTTCGTTTGCAGGAAAAGCCGGGACAGACGTACCGTCAGTGGTATACAGAATTAACGGGAATGACTAGGAAGTGCAAATTTAAATGTAGTTACACCATCTTTCTCAGTGACCTCATGATTCGAGACGCTATAACGTTCGATGTCCCCAATGGTAGAATACGGTAACAGATCCTAAAGTACTCTGACCCTTCACTTCCTCAAATTTTGCAAGTCTTAGATCAATATCATTCGGGTGTCATAGCGGCTGATAAGTTTGACCAGACCCCGGCCAGCCAGTGTCGCCGTGCGGTTCTAGGCGCTTCAGTCTGGAACCGCGTGATATCTACGGTCGCAGGTTCGAATCCTGCCTCGGGCATGGATGTGTGTGATGTCCTTAGGTTAGTTAGATTTAAGTAGTTCTAGGGGACTGATGACCACAGATGTTGAGTCCCATAGTGCTCAGAGGCATTTTTTTTTTTTGTTAAGTCCCATAGTGCTCAGAGCCACTTGAACCATTTTTGAACCAGATCTCGATTTGTCGGTTCGAGTCGCCCCTTGATCGCGGCCGCTCCAAGCAGCCGCAACAGCGAGCGCGTACACAGCCGCACGGACCGCACGTAATCACATTAACAAACCTGTGAAAATAGTGAAGTCTTGTCCCTGCCATAAAAGACAGGAATGCCCGTCACGTAACGCAAAGCATTACACGTGTGGAAAAAAGGGCCATGTTCAAGCAGTTTGTTTGCAATGGAACAAAAACGCCAATGTTACCCGCTCCCCCCACAAAAAAAAAAAAAAAAAAAACCATTGCTAGTGCACTTGGCAGTGAAAGTTGTTTTCCAAAGCTACAACAGGTTCTGACAAAAGTAAGATTACGTTTGTGCATCCTTCCCGCCCTAGTGATGTGCAACGACGTTCTAATAAACTACTGATCTCATTACGCATTGCTGGCTGTCTTGTGAACTTTCAGTTAGACAGAGGTGCTTCAATAACCTTGCATAACCGTGTCACGTACGAACATTTAGGCTCACCACGCCTTTATACACTACTGGCCACTAAAAGTGCTACACCAAGAAGAAATGCAGATGATAAACGGGTAAAAATTGGACAAATATATTATACCAGAACTGACATGTGATTACGTTTCACGCCATTCGGATGCATAGATCCTGAGAAATCAGTACCCAGAACAACCACCTCCGCCTGTAATAACTGTCTTGATACGCCTGGGAATTGCCATTGGATGGCGTGTACAGTTACAGCTGCCCATGCAGCTTCAACACGATATCACAGTCCATCAAGAGTAGTGACGTGTATTGTGACGACCCAGTTGCTCGGCCACCAGTGACCAGACTGTGGTGTACTTACTGTAAGACCTTCGGTACACACACCATCAGATTATCTGACTTGTCGCTCTAACGAAGTAGGCGAGTGTCAGCAATATGTCTCGTGGTCTTATCGTGGCGTGTTTATCTTCTGCCGTTAGGTCAGACGATAGAAATGCCACTTGCACGCTTACAGTAGCAGACTGACTTCGTCGAACTGTTCGTGCAGATCGTTGTTGTCTTGCAAACGTCCCCATATGTTGATCGAGACGTGGTTGCACGATCCGTTACAGCCATGCGCATAAGAAGCCTGTCATCTCGACTGCTAGTGATACGAGGCCGTTGGGATCCAGCACGGCGTTCCGTATTACGCTCCTGAACCCACCGATTCCATATTCTGCTAACAGTCACTGGATCTCGACGAACGCGAGCAGCAATGTCGCGATACGACAAACCGCAATCGCGATAGGCTACAATCCGATCTTTAACAAAGTCGGAAACGTGTTGGTACGCATTTCTCCTCCTTACACGAGGCATCAAAACAACGTTTTACCAGGCAACGCCGGTTAACTGCCGTTTGTGTGTGAGCAATCAGTTGGAAACTTTCCTCATGTCAGCACGTTGCAGGTGTCGCCACCGGCGCCAACCTTGTGTGAATGCTGTGAAAAGCTAATCATTTACATATCACAGCATCTTCTTCCTGTCTGTTAAATTTCCCGTCTGTAGCATGTCATCTTCATGGTGTAGCAATTTTAATGGCCTGTAGGGTACAAATTTCAAACTAGGACAGTGAATTTAAGGGTGCTGAAATTAAGGGACAGTGAGAACATTTTCGGTTTAGATGCCATTGATTTGTTTTGCCTTAGCATCGAAGACAACATACTTTCTATACCGACTTGTGATCTAATACACAGTGTCGCTAGCTTACTCAAAGAATTTCCTGAACTATTTTCGGAATGTATGGGAAAAGCTAATAACTTTGTTGTGCATGTTACATTGAAACACAATGCACAGCCTAACTTTTTTCGCTCTCGCCCCGTTCCAATTGCATTAAGAGACAAAGTAGCCAGTGAACTGAAAGAATTGCAAGATAATGATGTAATTAATCGCATTTAAGCTAGTCAGTGGGCGAGTCCACTAGTTTTGTTGCCTAAGCCTTCCGGTCGCATTCGCTTTTGTGTAGACTTAAAGTCTACACACAGCAGTCTACTCACAGATAGTAAGATAGTAACTGACACCCGTTACCTCGTCCTGAGGAATTCGTGGATAGGCTTGGTGCAGCACGTTACTTCTCTAACATAGGTCTGCGCGATGCCTATGTGGAAATTCCATTGGATGAAGAATCTCGGGAAGTGTTTGCTGTAAATACAAACTTAAGACTGTTCAAGTATTTGCGTTTGCCTTTCGGCTGTGCTTTCGCACCCACCATATTCTCAACGTTACTTGGTACAAAAAAAATGGTTCAAATAGCTCTGAGCACTATGGGACTTAACATGTGAGGTCATCAGCCCCTAGAACTTAGAACTACTTAAACCTAACTAACCTAAGGACATCATACACATCCATGCCCTAGGCAGGATTCGAACCTGCGACCGTGACTATATTGCCGTCTCAGGTCGTATTCCAGAGGAACTCATTGCCAATTTGCCTGCCATTTTTCGAGTGTTGTCAGAACCAGGACTCAAGTGTCGTCTCGAAAAGTATTACTTTTCTCAAACTGAACTACTATACTTAGGTCTTGTGATAAACAGTCACGATGTGCACCCCCTCTAATCCCATTTACTCTCAGTCCGTCAGTTGACTGTTCCTCGCAGTGTGTCTGAACTGCAGTCGGTACTAGGCAAGATGACCCACTACATTCGGTTCATACCGAATACAGCTCGCGTCGCAAAAATGTGCCGTTTGCATGGTCTCGCTTAGTGACAGATGTTTAGTGCATTGTGACCCTGCCAAGTCAGTACTTATGCAAGTTGACACTCTTCCTACAGAATCAGCGCTGTGCTATCATACAGAATTGGTGCAGAAGACAGACCTATTGGTTTTTCCTCAATGTTGTTAACTCATACACAGTGCATTTATTCTCCAATTGAAAAAGCTCTTCCTATTGTGTACGGTGTGGCAAAATTCCATCACCATTTGTACGGTTTCAAGTTCTACACACATAAAAAAAAGTTTTGCATCACCACGATTCCGAGAGTTCCGGAACCTGTGCAGAAAATTGGAATAGAGATTGACATAAACGTCATTTCCGCCCTTTCTTTTTTGCTCATGAAAACCGTACGTGGCATGTTGTACCACCGTACAGCGAAACCTTCAGAGGTGGTGGTCCAGATTGCTGTACACACCGGTACCACTAATACCCAGTAGAACGTCCTCTTGCACTGGCGCATGCCTGTATTCGTCGTGGCATACTATCCACAAGTTCACCAAGGTACAGTTGGTCCAGATTGTCCAACTCCTCAACGGCGATTTGGAGTAGATTCCTCAGAGTGGTTGGTGGGTCCATAAACAGCCCTTTTCAATCTATCCCAGGCTTGTTGGATAGTGTTCATGTCTGGAGAACATGCTGGCCACTCTAGTCGAGCGATGTCGTTATTCTGAACGAAGTACATCTACATCTACATTTATACATCGCAAGCCACCCAACGGTGTGTGGTGAAGGGCACTTTGCGTGCTACTGTCATTACCTCCCTTTCCTGTTCCAGTCGCGTATGGTTCGCGGGAAGAACGACTGTCTGAAAGCCTCCGTGCGCCCTCGAATCTCTCTAATTTTACATTCGTGATCTCCTCGGGAGGTATAAGTAGCGGGAAGTAATATATTCGATACCTCATCCAGAAACGCACTCTCTCGAAACCTGGCGAGCAAGCTACCCCGCGATGCAGAGCGCCTCCCTTGCAGAGTCTGCCACTTGAGTTTGTTAAACATCTCCGTAACGCTCTCACAGTTACCAAATAACCCTGTGACGAAACGCGCCGCTGTTCTTTGGATCTTCTCTATCTCCTACGTCAGCCCGATCTGGTACGTATCCCACACTGATGAGCAATACTCAAGTATAGGTCGAATGAGTGTTTTGTAAGCCACCTCCTTTGTTGATGGACTACATTTTCTAAGGACTCTCCCAATGAATCTCAACCAGGTACCCGCCTTACCAACAATTAATTTTATATGATCATTCCATTTCAAATCGTTCCGCACGCATACTCCCAGATATTTTACAGAAGTAACTGCTACCAGTGTTTGTTCCGCTATCATATAATCATACAATAAAGGATCCTTCTTTCTATGTATTCGCAATACATTACATTTGTCTATGTTAAGGGAGAGTTGCCACTCCCTGCACCAACTGCCTATCCGCTGAAGATCTTCCTGCATTTCGCTACAATTTTCTAATGCTGCAACTAATCTGTACACTACAGCATCATCCGCGAAAAGCCGCATGGAACTTCCGACACTATCTACTAGGTCATTTATATATATTGTGAAAAACAATGGTCCCATAACACTCCCCTGTGGCACGCCAGAGGTTACTTTAAAGTCTGTAGACGTCTCTTCATTGATAACAACATGCTGTTTTCTGTTTGCTAAAAACTCTTCGATCCAGCCACACAGCTGGTCTGATATTCCTTAGGCTCTTACTTTGTTTATCAGGCGACAGGGCGCAACTGTATCGAACGCCTTCCGGAAGTCAAGAAAAATAGCATCTAGCTGAGAGCCTGTATCTAATATTTTCTGGGTCTCGTGAACAAATAAAGCGAGTTTGGTCTCACACGATCGCTGTTTCTGGAATCCATGTTGATTCCTACAGAGCAGATTCTGGGTTTCCAAAAACGACATGATACTCGAGCAAAAAACATGTTCTAAAATTCTACAACAGATCGACGTCAGAGATATAGGTCTATAGTTTTGCGCATCTGCTCGACGACCCTTCTTGAAGACTGGGACTGCCTGTGCTCTTTCCCAATCATTTGGAACCTTCCGTTCCTCTAGAAACTTGCGGTACACGGCTGTTAGAAGGGTGGCAAGTTCTTTCGCGTACTCTGTGTAGAATCGAATTGGTATCCCGTCAGGTCCAGTGGACTTTCTTCTGTTGAGTGATTCTAGTTGCTTTTCTATTCCTTCGACACTTATTTCGATGTCAGCCATTTTTGCGTTTGTGCGAGGATTTAGAGAAGGAACTGCAGTGCGGTCTTCCTCTGTGGTACAGCTTTGGAAAAAGTTGTTTACTATTTCAGCTTTACGCGTGTCATCCTCTGTTTCAGAGCCATCATCATCCCAGAGTGTCCGGATATGCTGTTTCGAGCCACTTACTGATTTAACGTAAGACCAGAATTTCCTAGGATTTTTGGTCAAGTCGGTACATAGAATTTTACTTTCGAATTCACTGAACGCTTCACGCATAGCCCTCCTTACGGTAACTTTGACATCGTTTAGCTTCTGTTTGTGTGAGAGGTTTTGGCTGCGTTTAAACTTGGAGTGAAGCTCTCTTTGCTTTCGCAGCAGTTTCCTAACTTTATTGTTGTACCACTGTGGGTTTTTCCCGTCCCTCACAGTTTTACTCGGCACGTACCTGTCTAAAACGCATTTTACGATTGCCTTGAACTTTTTCCATAAACACTCAACATTGTCAGTGTCGGAACAGAAATTTTCGTTTTGATCTGTTAGGTAGTCTGAAATCTGCCTTCTATTACTCTTGCTAAACAGATAAACCTTCCTCCCTTTTTTATATTCCTATTAACTTCCATATTCAGGCATACTGCAACGGCCTTATGATCACTGATTCCCTGTTCTGCACATACAGAGTCGAAAAGTTCGGGTCTGTTTGTTATCAGTAGGTCCAAGATGTTATCTCCACGAGTCGGTTCTCTGTTTAATTGCTTGAGGTAATTTTCGGATAGTGCACTCAGTATAATGTCACTCAATGCTCTGTCCCTACCTCCCGTCCTAAACATCTGAGTGTCCCAGTCTATATCTGGTAAATTGAAATCTCCACCTAAGACTATAACATGCTGAGAAAATTTATGTGAAATGTATTCCAAATTTTCTCTCAGTTGTTCTGCCACTAATGCTGCGGAATCGGGAGGTAATTCATAAAATGTCCACGGTGGGGGAAGGGGGGTTGTTGACAGCCCTTCCTGGCACAAAGTAACAGTGCGGACGCGATGGAACCATGGTATTGACCGTCTAGGCATGGTGACCTACAGACAATATGAGCCGTGTACCTCCTTCCTAGCGGAATGACTGGAACTGATCGGCTGTCTCACCCGCTCCATCTAATAGGTGCTGCTTATGCATGGTTGTTTACATCTTTGGGCGGGTTTAGTGACATCTCTGAACAATCAAAGGGACTGTTCTCAGTGATAAAATATCCACAGTCAACGCCTCTCTTCAGGAGTTCTGGGAACCGGGGTGATGCAAAAACTTTTTTGATGTGTCGATTTAGTGACAGATCACAAACCTTTGCAGCCCCCGTTTCATCTCTTAAAGCCGGTTCCTACACATGCTCTTCAAAACTTGTAGCTATGAGATTTGTTGCTTTCGCAGTATCAGTATGAAATTCTGCACAGACCTGCAGCTGACCGGCCGGGGTGGCCGAGTGGTTGTAGGCGCTACAGTCTGGAATCGCGCGACCGCTACGGTTGCAGCTTCGAATCCTGCCTCGGGCATGGATGTGTGTGATGTTCTTAGGTTAGTTAGGTTTAAGTTGTTCTAAGTTCCAGGGGACTGATGACCTCATAGTGCTCAGAGCAATTTGAACCATTTGAACCTGCAACAAAGCATGGCAATACAGACGCCCTATCTCGCCTTCCGATTGGCACTGACTCTGATTTTGATGCATCTGCCGCATCTTGTTGCCAAATCGATGCACATGACTCTGAAGTGCTGGAATCTTTTCCCTTGAACTACAGAAAAAATAGCACAAGCCACAGAAGCAGAACCAGACCTCAAGACTTTGTTGCATTTTATTCGCATGTCTTGGCCTTCTTCATTGAACAGTATCCAGAACTCAGTTGTACGCCGATATTTTGCACGCCGACATAGTCTTTCAGTTCAACAAGGTGTGATTCTAGTTCAAAATGACAGTGGACAATCCCGTGTGCTTATTCCAAAGGTGCTGCAAAAGGACCTGCTTCGATCGCTCCAACAAGGACATTGGGAATGTTTTCGTGCTATACAGTTAGCGCCCCAGCCCTGTATTTATCAAGGCATGGACGCCCACATAGACAGGTGAAATGACAGTGTTGCGCATGCACAGGGAACCAATCCGCTCCTCCATAGACGTTTGCAGCTTGATCTAAGACTCAATCGCCCTGGCAACAACTGCACTGACTTTACAGGACCATTTTGAAACGTCGTTGCCTCACAGTGGTAGACTCTTTTAGTAAGTTCTCATTTGCGATGCCTAAAGCGTGTACCAAGTCACGTAGCACCACTCAAGCTTTGTCCTCAATATTTTGCATCGAAGGTTTGCCAGACGTACTTGTGTCGGATAATGGACCACAGTTCACTTCACGTAACTTTGGGCAGTTTTGTGAGCGCAGCGGCATTCGTCATCTAACAAGTGCTCCGTTCCACCCACAGTCCAACAGAGAAGCAGGATGCTTCGTACACACTTCCAAGCAACAGATGGCCAAGATTCGCACCACCCACACATGGGAACAGGCGCTGCAACTCTTTCTCGCCTCGTATCGCTCCCACCCACAAGACAGTCCATCACTAGCGAAACATCTGTATGGCTGGCGCCATCAGACGCTGCTATACCTATCGCAGCATCCGGCGCCACCAATGTTCTGCACGTATTGTTTTGCGTCTTGCAATCTTGTTCTTATCAGGGCGCTGGGAAAGAGTCGAAATCCAGGAGCACATTGGCTCATATATGTACTTAATTGTAAGTCACGATGATTTTCAGTGCCACCATCGGGACTGAATTTGCTCATGTCATTTGCCCCGTGATTCTGCTACTTTTCTTCCCCCAGATTCACGGCTTCACAGAACCACAGAGCCTTCACAGCTGGCTGCTGGTTCCTCCAAGGCACCCCAGAAGGAGCAGATGGGCGATGCACACTCATCCCTTCGTCCCCACTCGCCAACCTCGTGGACCTGGACCTACCACCGCCGTCATCGTCGCCGACATCACCCCAACACACACCCTCTGGCCTGGACGTGTGCCATGGCATCAGGTTTCCAGAGGATGTTTCTGTTGCTTCGCAAGCCTGATGGCGGAGTACAGTCGGGAGTCCGCGGTTGCCCAATCACAGCTGCCGGCCTATCGCGACATCCAGCGTCCTGCCTCCCTCCCCACTGTCTTTTGCAGCCTCATTACAAGACAATGGTGTGGTATTTTGGTGGGGACAAATGTGCTGGCGTACGCTGGCCCAGCACTCCATGCAGCATAGAGGTTATGAGAAATCGATCGAGGCCAGTGACACGACTTGCTACAAACACGCCGCCAACGCTGTCTCAGCCACAAGCATTTAGGATCGTCACCGCAGGCTGGAGAGTCCGTTTAGTTCGAGTCTGTAAGCCGTTGAGTTCCAGCATGTCACTGAGATGGAGCTGCAGACTTAGCCTCTGGCACAGAGACAGGCAACACATAGTAGGAAATTATACTGATCATAGCGGACTTCCACTTAAACAGCACTGAGGCTACATGTAGAAGAGAGGTTGTACCACAGTAAATGGAAACTTTAAGTTAAGGAGCTCTTTGTTTATGAATAAAGATCCCAGTTATTAACTGCATGCAGTTTGTGTTATATAACCATGATACCGCCCACCAGTCAACATCCTCTCCTTGTTACCCATGGTACAGCTCTACTAAGACATCGAGACGACATGAAAGCGGCTAAGAGAATACAACAATCGTCAATTAGAGTAAAAATTAGCTGAATGTGACCAAGCTTTTGAATATAAATGGAGACTTGACAAAAAATACAGAAGATGAAGAAAACATGTGAGGGTATACCAGATGTGGTTCATAAAATAGCCAATGGAATGCAAACAGTGCAGTCTTCACGTGCTGTGATGAAAGACGAAGTGCAGTGCATATCTAGTGGCTCAGAGATACTTGCTGATCAGGTAAAAAAGGTGGAGGAGGAAATGGATCAACAGTTAGAAAATGAAGATACTGAAATAGCTGAACATGTTGACACTCTGGTAACGAAAGCTACGCAGAAAGTCGACAGTGAAACAGTCTTCAGGAATAATAAAAATACTGATTCTATGATCAGTGAAATAAATCAGATCAGAGGTAAATTGGAGACTGAGTTACCATGTTGGCAGACAGATGTCACCAAATGCGTCTGAGCTGGAAAAGGAATTAGGAAGCAGTAGACGAACAGAAGATACTTACATTCCAAGAACTAATTACTTAGCAGATGCAGATCGCTTTCCAGGCGTATCTGAGCATTCAGCTGCGTTCAGTAGTGGGAACACTAGCCTAATACCCCATTTCGCTCAATTTTGTGTATAATCTACCATGCATAGACGAAATCTAACGTGGATTACGTAAAGCGAAGTACTTTTCAACAAAGGGATACAATCAGGTGAAAACGAGAGAGAAAACACAGCCTTCAGTATGTCATATGGCCACTATGAATACAAAAGAACACCAGTTGGATTAAAAACAGCTCCTAGTAAGTTTCAAAAATTAATGATCTCCATATTGACATGGTTACATATTTGAATGAGGTTTTGGAGATAAAGTTAGTGAACTGCTTATAGATGTTGACTCTGACGTTATTGGTATACTGGAGCACCACTTAATAATTAGACAGTTCAGAGGCATCCTTTATCAGGATACAGATTAGCTGGCTGTTTTTCAAGGAGTTCCTTGCTGAGTGAGAGAGTGGCCACTTGTATAGAAAACAGTATTTGATTGGAGTCCATGGACCTATCACATAATAGAAATGAACAGGTATTTGAATGCTGTGCAGAGGCAATTGAATTTAATGAAACTAAACTTCTAACTGTTGTTATTTATTGGTCCCCTAACACCAGATTCAAAGCATTTCTGCTCAGGCTAGAGACCATTATTAGTTCAGTTTATAGAAAATACCAAAAATTAGTTATATGTGGTGACTTCAGTATTAATTTCGTGTAAGATTGTGCAAGAAAAAGGATGTTGGAAGACCTCCCAATTTCATACTATCTGATGCAAACTGTGCTTTTTCTCAACCAAGGTACAAGGGAACAGTAGCACAGTCACAGACAATATTTTTTTCATCCTTCATTACTCGATAGGCATTATTATTAATAATATTAATAATTTGCTTCTGTATGTGAGAATAAAAATACAGATCAGATAATCAATAATATTTCAAAGTATTAAGATTAAACAATATTATTCTCTCACACATTGTCTGGCATGTGAACAATGAAACTGGTGGCTGTGGTCACGCATTTGCTGAGTATTTTCTGCATTACTGTGTGAAATATCAGATTTCTTGCAGTACAATTGTTGTGAAGATTGACTTATGGTTCTTTTATGTTAGGACTTCGTAAATTTCCATCAGGTTGCACACAAACCTCTGCCATGTCGCAGCCACTTACATCATTGCTACACAACTAAAGTGAAAAGAAGTCATAGAGATCAATAAAACACATATTCAAAAAATCACATAAATACATAAATTATGAATAGGCACTTACATATAAACAATAATTGTTGCTTTGCTGTATATTAATATGAATGAGTATGTCGATGCACCTCTTTAAATCTGCCTGTGTTCAGTATTTAACAAAATGTCTGGAGTTATGGAGCAATGACAAAATATGTTCGTACAGAAACAGATTATCTCACCACTCTTAGTGGAGCGAGAAGAGAAAGAGCTGAAATACAATATTAAAGCATTTACTGTTTCTTCACCGCAGCTACATGTTGTTTATCGATAGTGGTTCATATCCTGTGTTGGCAGCGCAAAAAAATTATATTATCGCTCTCGCGTGCAGATCACCCTTTAAATTGCCCCCTAAATTGTGAAGCTGAGGTACTTAATCTGCAGGTGAGCAATTTATTGAATGAAATTTACTGTCAATCGTCATTCCTGTGAGATAGAGATGGTAAAATGTACAAAATGAGGTTTATTTACATGTGAAACATCACATGTAAAACAAAGAAAAATATAAATAAATATTACAAAAAATGAGAAAATCCATAAAATTGTCTTGTATCTAAGTCATTGTGATCATTTCATATCAATAAGAAATAAAAATATTTGCCTTCACTTGGTATAGAGCCTAAGTCATTTGGTATTACAGTCAATCACTTTACTTTCTTTTTAAAATTATTATTCCACAAAAACAGTAACAAAAATAGCTAGTTTACAATGAAATGACATAAATAAGATGACAGGTAATTGCAGTCATAAATTACAGCATTCACTGAATGAGGAATGAAATCCAGTCTTTAGCAGCAGCACACATTTAATGTCTTCACTTTCACCTTGAACTAGTGGCAGTTCAGCATGCACATTTTCTTTTTCTGCAGCCTGAGGTTCCTCATCATCATTTCCCAGACCCAAATTAATCATTCAGTAAATCCTTTATGTGTGTTCCTAAGTATTTTCCAGGGTAAATTACGTTGACAGAAGAGCAATCACAAACAGCAAGTCCCTCACTGCCTTGTTATTTTTTGTCAGTTTCAGCCTACTAAATCCATCCTTATGAAGTTCAAGATCTTCCCTTATAACAAACACCAGATGCTTGCTGTCATGTTCCTGTATCTGCTACACTACTGATTCATTTTTTATTTGTGACCTGCAGGTGAGGCTAGGGTTGGGAAAGCGCTGCGACACAGCTAGTGCTTTGTGGCCTAAACCATCCCCTCTTCACGAGGAATCCATGTGTTGCTAATCTATATACATTCTGTTGAAGACAATTCGGAGCATGTTACCATATTTGTTAGTTTGATTCTGATACTTAAGTGTTTTCTCGAAGTCATGTTCCATATACATCTTGTGTTCAATACGTTCATCACTCCCAGTTTTGTTAAAAATGTAACTTGTTTATTTCCCAATTAACCAAATCATGGAGTTATTTTTTGCCTGAGGGTAGTAACTATCTTCTGGTCTGAAGGAATTGTTATTTGGTACATTGTTTGCGGAAGTTCTTGTTGTTTGAGCAGTTTCCTTTCTGGTCCACCTCCAGTTGAAAATCTGATATCCACATGTGTACCGATGAGGCAAATATCAACTTAGATATTATGGTTCACATTAAATGGACTTTCATGAACAAGCATATGTATTACAAGGTTGCATTACATGTGAAATCTAATATATGAAAAATGAACACATTTACAAATTTAATGGAACTAAACATTAAAAATGAAAGGATCAGAGATTACAGTTCATTTGTGCAATTATTTATGTGTTTCTCTTTCTTATGAATGTTTGTTTCCATCAAAATATGCACAGTAAAATGTGAAGACCCATAGTCATGTTCACAAATATTACAGTTTTCAACATAAGAAATGACAGGTCAGTTTTGTTAAAAAAGTTAATCACTAATATATTTGTTGCTTATTTTGTCGTGGATTTGCACTACTAGAGCGTATATTCACATGGCTGTTAGCACACATAGCTTAATACCACTTGCACTTTTTGTAGATGATTGAATACTTTTGGGAGAAAGATTGGCCCTGAAGTGAGTGGATGGGAATTTCCATATATCTGCTGATGTGGGAGGTGTGGACATATAATGGAATCTCCATGGCAGCATTACTGATGACCATGTCCTTCTTCAGGTGGTATCTAAATAAAAGCCTCTGTTGTACGATTCTCCAAGTTACCTTGCTGTATACAATGTCGTTTTACAATAATTTTATGCATAATAGTTCATAGATTTGATTCACTTGCAGTGATACATAAATATAGTGCAAAATGTTCCAAGAGAGACAGCACATGCTGTGTTTTCATTATAAATATTAAGTCTTTTTTGCAATGGCAGAGAAAAATGGCACAAATAGAAAAACATTCATAAACACAAAATATTCATATTGTCCACTAGTTCAGCTGTATTAGCAGCATTAGTCAAATTCTGATAGCTAGTTATGCTCAGTTACATTCTTCATGTCATAGACTTGGATTTGCATAGCAATGACAGGATAATAACATAGATATATAAATACATACATGCGCAACATAAATATATGGATACAAGAATAAAAGAAATAATAGAGCATACAATGTTATAAAATGCCACAAAAGTAAAGAATATTACATAAATATAAACGTTTTCATTACTGCCACAAGCAGTGTTTATTTACTTTTCCTTCATGAGGCTATAGTTTATATTAACAAAATAGTTACATATTGATACCTTTGCCTCGTACTTCATTCCATGTAATATTTTGGCTTCTGGAAATAAAAGGATTTGCAATATTTGAATGGATTAAATCATGGAGAAGCACTGACATGAAAAATTCAATGACTGGTTAGACACAACATCAAATGTAACATCTGAATTCAGTTCCAAGTGCACATTTACAAAATGAAAACATGAAATATCTCAGTGAAAAAACTGTAGCATATAACAAACTTCAATGACTCTATTATGAAGAGTGTTGTGAAAATGAGTGCCTACTTGGATTGTGTTGTATTTGTACTGTGGTTTGTGTCTAACATAAATTGTGAATATTTGTAAGGTTGTACAGGTGACTTGTCAGGCTGTCGCTAAGTCTAAATATGTTTTTTCTCTCTTTCTTCTCTCAGTCTCGTAATCTGCGGTTATGCTAAGCATGGTGCATGATGTACTGAGCATTTTGGAAGATGTATCCACTTCTTTCTTCTATTTCTGATGCTGATGTTCTCAGCTGCTGAAATGTTATAAATCCTTAAAACTAAGGTTGTCGGTATGTTTCTCTTCTTCTTTTGATCGTCTTCAAGCACTTACCTGCTTGCTGGTAGCTGTTTTACTGTTTGGCATAAAATGTTTTAAGATCTTTATGAGGGTGTAAGGCAAAAGTTCTGTTGGTTCTCGGATTGTGTAACAAATGAGCTCCTGGATGAGATATATCAGTCATTGTGTGTGGAACTTTAAACATCAGATGCCACTTGGCATTTCTTCTCAAAAGTACTACTAGCAAACATAAAAGCGGTATACTTCTTGGAGTCAGATGTGAGAGGTACCTGCCACAACGAATTTGTCAAGTCAAGTGAAGAAAAGTACTTTACACAAAAATCGTTGTAGGTGTTCCTCTAAAATCTCAGGTTGTGTTCTGACTCGTAATGTTATCTGGTTAATAGCTCTGGCATCAAGTGCAAGATATATGTTTCCATTAGATTTTCTCACTATGTGTAACAGACTAGAATAGGGTCTTGTGGATGGCTCTGTAATTCCCCCATGTTAGCATTTGCTTTAACTCATTCCAAACTGCAGATCATAGAGATATAGGTATGTTATAAGACTTATGGAAACATATTTGGTGAGGCTTCACTTCGGTGGTGTATGTGTAAGTTTTGATCACACTGGGGCTTTCTGTGAATACGTTCATATTTTTCACTAGAATATCCTTTAGCTGTGACTCTTCATTGATCGCTTTGCATTCTGAAAGCTTAGAATTAATTTGTGTTAATTCATCTTCACATTCATACTCTGTCATGATGTAGGTGTAGGTGTGCAGTGTTGATCGGTCTCGTGTATCATCTGTAGTTTGTATCCAGTGCCGTGTTTGTCATGTTCAGCTGTTCTTGTGTCTAATTTCGCTCAGGTTTCACAGTCTTCACTTAAATATTGCATATACCATTGGAGAAATCTATAGTGAAGTCTCTCTCTCACAAAAATGTATACCTAAAATACAATTCGTAGATAAGTGTGGAACGACAAGGAATGGCCATTGTGTAGTCCCATTACCTACGGCCAACTTCACAAACACTTGTTTACTTACCCTAGACTTATTATCTAATGCACTGGGTATCTGACACTTCTGAACAGGAAATTTTGGAACTTCGCTCACTTCATTCATCTTCACATAAAAGTTCTGTGGTACTACTCTGACTGCAGCACCTGCTTCAATGACAGTAGTAGTGAGTAATCCTCCTGCTGTACCTGTAGTGGATGATAGCACAATTTGTTTCTTCTTGGATCGACACTGTGAGTTATCACTCATTAGGTCATCAGCCAAGTTTCCTTGTTCGTTGTATCTCAAGAATAGTATGTGTGATTTATGTGGTGTGAATCTGATCGTATTACTGAGTGGTGTGTTACTCATTGGTGTGTCAAATAGTAATTGTGTGTCGAAGCTGCCCCCAAATATTCCTCAGTCACGCCCTGGGTCACACTAATGACTGCATCCAATTAAACTCTCAGGGCGTTAAATTCTTTTTGTCAGTATTAGCTGGAGGTGGCATTTCGCTTTGCATTTCAATTATATTTACTTGTGAGTACTGGCGTCGCTGTTCTCTGGGTTGATTTTGGTGTTGTTGGTGTTGCTGTCGTATATGAGATGGTGTTGGCATGTTTTTTTGTTTGCATAACTGTTCTGTTGTATTGGCTGTGGTGGTGGCTGTCAGTGTTGAGCGTAATGAAATTGCTTTTGCGGATAAAAGTTTTGGTTTTGCATGTGGTTTTGTGGTGCTGTGTAGTTCGTAATTTCCTGTTTGAAAAATGAAATGGGGGATATGGCATCACTGGCCATGAGGCACAGAAGTTTGGCGGCCAAGTGCAAGTCTTATTTCAGTCGACGCCACATTGGGCGACTTGTGCAACGGCGCTGAGGATGAAATGATGATGAGGACCACACATCACCCAGTCCACAAGCGGAGAAAATCTCCAACCCGACGAGGAATCGAACCTGTGCCCACTTGCATAGGATGTAAGCATGTTACCACCCAGCTAAGGAGGCAGACACCTGTTTGAAGATTGTCCATTACAGAAGTCGTTAGCGTTTTGTCTGTATTGGTTATGATTTGTTCTCGGATTGAACCTATTAAGTTTTCGTCTTTTGTAGGGATTGACCCCTTGTGTAAAGTTGTTTTGGTGACTGTAGTTATTTGCATTGTATTGTGGTGGTGACTTTTGGAAATTATTCTGTGTATTTTGAGGCTGCACAAAATAAACGTTTGACTTCGTGCCTGAGTAGGGTTGTCTATCATGCAAGTTCGGCATAGCTGCAACGTAAATATTATGATTTATGTTCTGAGACTGGCGTTGTTGGTTCTCTTCATAGAGTAAAACAGCTTTCTAAAAAGCATTCTGCTTCTCATCAGGGAGATGGACTAATATTTCCTTTATGTGAAATGGCAGTTTGGATTTGAGTTTACAGGTTATGTCACGCGGTGCGACTGATTCGTCGAGGATGTGGATCAGTTGAGATATTTCTCAAACTATCGTCTCAGGTTTCCGTTTTTTGGATTGAAGTGCTCAGGTTCCATTACTTGTTTCCTAACGCGCTTCTGAACAGTCTCTGGCCAACATCTATTCAGGAATGCATTTTTAAATTGCTCATATGTGTTACATTTGTCACTCCTTGTATACTCCGACGGCAGATTCGCTCTGAATGTAATCAACAATGTGGAAAATTTTCTTCTTATCGCTCCAAGAGCAAGGAAAGGCGTTTTTGAATGCTTTGAGGATTATGGCAGTGTGTATGGTATTTTTTCCTGGAATAAAGGCTTGAAACTTTGTGTGTTTAAGCAGGCTACCTTCTTCCTTATAAGCATTGGCTCTACTGCGATCTGAGAATGTGTAGTGTTCTTGTGGGTGTAGTGAATATATATCTTCTGAGCAGTAATTGTAATTGTAATCTGGTGTCATGTGCCAGTTCGGGTCACTGTTCATATTTGGTGCTCCTGTGTGCTGCGATTCGTGACAATAAAATTGTTCACTACCAAATTTTGTGTTTTCGTGTATCAGACTGTTGAGTAGGTGAAGAATAGTATGTTTGTCTGTTCAGATGTGGTATATTGTATTGTGTTGTCGATCACCTGTTTTTGACATATAATCAGTCACTGTGTCTTCCACTAAGGCAGACAAATTCTCATTCAAACATGTATTGAAATTTTTATTTGCTGTGCTGTCCAAGTCCGAAACTGCTCATTGTAGTTTGCGAATCAGTTTCTTTCTGTATAGTGTCATATATAAGTGAATGCACCCTATTGAGTTAACATTCAACATCCTGCACTCTGGTGAGTGTTTCTTCATTTGTATGAGTATTAGTCTTAATCTGAGCAACCCAATTTTCACAGACTGTGACTAGGTCTTTTATCTGTTGTTTGACTACAGTGACATCTGATACAGTCTGATCATGCTGCAAAGTAAGTTCTGAGAATGTCTCCAATAAGTCGTTAACTTTCTTTGTCAAACGAGTGTTCATGTTGTCAAGTAATTGCGTCAGTCTTTCTTTGGGCTTTGTAAGATGGTTTGCATTCTCTTTCACAGAGAAATGTGTTCGTCAATCTTTGTCTGATTTTCATTTAGGATAGAAATTCCTTTCATGATTGTGTTCAATATTGCAATAAAATTTGTGTTATATAATGTTGCTGCCCCCACTGTGTTATTAGCTGATTGGTGCAAACACAGATTTGGTTCGGAATTTCATCTCTTGGAAGTTGACGGCAAGGAAATGAAATTATTTTCTGTCAGAATCTGATTTCGTTCAAATGGTTCAAATGGCTCTGATCACTATTGGACTTAAAATCTTAGGTCATCAGTCCCCTAGAACTTAATTACAACTAAATTCGTCATAACTAAATACGTAAGTGTGAAAACCGTGTGTGTAATTCCTATAATAAAGTCACTGACCCTGTTAATGTGAATAAATGAAAGCACATCTTCACAGCAAAATTTCAGCCTTGCTAGCTTATCGACATGTTATAGGCAATGAAGTGGAATACAGCCATTTTATGTATTGAAAAGAACCTGTTATTTAAGCTGATAACTATTGTCGTACATTCGATGCACTCGTGCATTCTCAGGAAATGAAATAAAATGAAACGAATCTGAATTTTGAATGAATTTAACACTGAATTTAAAGATGGATTGTGCACACTGTAAATTAAATGCAAATACGATTATACTGTGTCTTACTGTAATCTGGAATTTGGATCCACAGATTACAGTTTTGGCCAGGTCTTGATTGTTTTCCAAATAATGCTTGGTAATTCTTCCTCCAGTTGGTGTTCGTTGTCATAGAAAAGTGAACAGTTGGTATAATACATAACAACAAGGTCCTAACATGCAGTCGCCAATCTAAATAATATAAATAACGGTATTAAGAACTTGCTTCTGCATGTGAGGATAATAATATAGATCAGATAATCAATAATATTCAAAGTTTTAAGATTGAACAATATTATTTCCTCACACATTGTCCAGCATGTGAACCATGGCGTTGGTGGCTGAGGTCATATGCTTGCTAAGTATTTTTTGCATTACTGTGTGAAACATCGGACTTTTTTCAGTAAAATTGCCATGAAGATTGACTTACGTTTCTTTTATATTATGACTTTATAATTATAATTATAATTAATTAACTTGCAAAGTGACTTTTCTGTAAAGCATACCACAAGGTGAAGTCTCTGGGACCCCTATGTGTAAACCGAGATTTACGGCATAAAGCGTTTGAGATTTTTAATTTATGCAACATTTATTTTTACAATTATTTAAGCATTGTTTACATGCTTATAGTTTATTTTTTTTGCACTACATAAATCCTTCAGAGTTTTACTATTAGAGTACTGAATTTTACATTCTGAAACATTATGCAATCTCTGTAGATGATAAACTTTCAAATAAAACTAAATTCCAGAGTTTAAATGTGCACATAAAATTTCCGCCCAGTAGGTACAAAATGAAAGTTTGTCAAACTGACATCAATTGCTGGGAACTACATTTTTTGTTATCACCACTCAGAACACATTCGATTTTAAAGTATACTTGAAGTACTCCATTGAAAAGACAGACAAATCCCTATCACAACTTTCCTAAAGTTCTTCCTCTGAATGATTCTCTTGTTCGCTAGCAGAACTGTGATCACTGGATAATGTAAAATCGTCTTTTTCGCTTTTTTTCTAAATCTATATAACTCACATCTTCCTCCATAGTCAGACTAACAGTTTCATAAAACATGAAAACTTCAAAATGACACATTTTTGCCAACAAATTTTGAGCTATACAGTACCGTACTGAAGAAAACAGGTACTATTTTGCGAGGCGCCGTCTAGGAGACTCCAACACAAATCAATAAGATGTGTCAACAATAAACACAGAAGGCGATAACGCAACAGACAAGAAAACATCTATGCTTGGCAATTTAAAGAGGGTAGGGGTAGTATAGAAGCATTCCACCACAACTGACCTTCGAGAGCGAGTTCGAAAACTTTCGCGCCGTCTGAGAGACCATACCTCTTTGAATTAAGGGTTAAAAATACTAAATTGAACAGAAGGCATAGAAATTAATAAAATATATATTCAAGAAATCACATAAATACATAAATTATGAATAGACACTTACATATAAATAATAATTGTTGATTGGCGGTATATTAATGTAAATGAGTACATCGATGTGCCTCTTAAAATCTGCCTATGTTCAGTATATTACAAAATGTCTGGAGTTATGGAGCAATAATAAACTGCATCTATAGAGAAAGAGATTATCTCACCACTCTTAGTAGCATGAGAGGAGAAAAATTTGAAATACAATGCTAAAAAATTTGCTGCTTTTTCACCGCAACTACATATTGTTAATCGATAGCGCTTCATATCCTGTATTTGACAGCGTGAAAAAATTATGTTATCGCTTTTGCATCCAGGTGAGCCCTTAAAGCAATTCCATTAGTAAAAGTGTGAACAGCATTTCAGATCATGATGCAAAATTTTTAACACTAAAAGGTTTTTGTAGTCTAACAAATATTATATATAATTACAAGCTAGACAGATAAGCTAATCCATTGGCAGTAGAGAGTTTTTCAAGCCTCTGTAAGGAACGAGAGTGGCAGGATGTTTATAGTGCCGATAACATGGATGACAATTACAGTGCTTTCCTTAACATATTTCTCATGCTCTTTGAAAGTTACTTTCCCTTAGGACGTTTTAAGCAGGGTACAAGCAGTAAAAGGCAGCCTTGGCGAGGATAACATATAGAAGAAAGTGGGAATTGAATCAAAATGTTAGAAGTAGTCACAACTGAGCTACAGTAGCCCATTACAAACAGTATTGTGAGGCACTTAAAAATATTATTAGGAATGCAAATAATATGTGGTAAACAAATAGAAAAGCTAATTTACAGGATAAAATTAAAACCTTACGCTCAGCCATGAAGGAAGTGTATGATCAGCAAGACAAGGTCAGTGATACAAAGTCAATTCATAGTAAAAATACTTCTGTTAGTGACAAGTCAGTGTATAACAACACTTTCTGAGCATTGCTGGTGAATTAAATAAAGACTTAGACTCTACAGGCAATCATATAACTCTCATGGAAAATGCCTTTCCAAAGCTGACATCTGAAATACACTCCTGGAAATGGAAAAAAGAACACATTGACACCAGTGTGGCAGACCCACCATACTTGCTCCGGACACTGCGAGAGGGCTGTACAAGCAATGATCACACGCACGGCACAGCGGACACACCAGGAACTGCGGTGTTGGCCGTCAAATGGCGCTAGCTGCGCAGCATTTGTGCACCGTCGTCGTCAGTGTCAGCCAGTTTGCCGTGGCATATGGAGCTCCATCGCAGTCTTTAACACTGGTAGCATGCCGCGACAGCGTGGACGTGAACCGTATGTGCAGTTGACGGACTTTGAGCGAGGGCGTATAGTGGGCATGCGGGAGGCCGGGTGGACGTACTGCCGGATTGCTCAACACGTGGGGCGTAGATCTCCACAGTACATCGATGTTGTCGCCAGTGGTCGGCGGAAGGTGCACGTGCCCGTCGACCTGGGACCAGACCGCAGCGACGCATGGATGCACGCCAAGACCGTAGGATCCTACGCAGTGCCGTAGGGGACCGCACCGCCACTTCCCAGCAAATTAGGGACACTGTTGCTCCTGGGGTATCGGCGAGGACCATTCGCAACCGTCTCCATGAAGCTGGGCTATGGTCCCGCACACCATTAGGCCGTCTTCCGCTCACGCCCCAACATCGTGCAGCCCGCCTCCAGTGGTGTCGCGACAGGCGTGAATGGAGGGACGAATGGAGACGTGTCGTCTTCAGCGATGAGAGTCACTTCTGCCTTGGTGACAATGATGGTCGTATGCGTGTTTGGCGCCGTGCAGGTGAGCGCCACAATCAGGACTGCATACGACCGAGGCACACAGGGCCAACACCCGGCATCATGGTGTGGGGAGCGATTTCCTACACTGGCCGTACACCTCTGGTGATCGTCGAGGGGACACTGAATAGTGCATGGTAGATCCAAACCGTCATCGAACCCATCGTTCTACCATTCCTAGACCGGCAAGGGAACTTGCTGTTCCAACAGGACAATGCACGTCCTCATGTATCCCGTGCCACCCAACGTGCTCTAGAAGGTGTAAGTCAACTACCCTGGCCAGCAAGATCTCCAGATCTGTCCCCCATTGAGCATGTTTGGGACTGGATGAAGCGTCGTCTCACGCGGTCTGCACGTCGAGCATGAACGCTGGTCCAACTGAGGCGCCAGGTGGAAATGGCATGGCAAGCCGTTCCACAGGACTACATTCAGCTCTCTACGATCGTCTCCATGCATTGCTGCGAAAGGTGGATATACACTGTACTAGTGCCGACATTGTGCATGCTCTGTTGCCTGTGTCTATGTGCCTGTGGTTCTGTCAGTGTGATCATGTGATGTATCTGACCCCAGGAATGTGTCAATAAAGTTTGTCCTTCCTGGGACAGTGAATTCATGGTGTTCTTATTTCAATTTCCAGGAGTGTACTTCTCTGTAATACAGACAATGGGGAGATTGAGTAAATAATTAAATCATGGGAAACTAAGGACTGTCGTCGATATATGGAGTACCAACAGAATATTAAAATGGTGTGCCGCATGTGTTAGCCCTGTACTTGGCCATATTTGTAATTTTCCCTTTAAGAATGGTCAGTTTCCTTAACGATTAAAATACACAGTAGTAAAGCCACTTTTTAAAAGAGACAACTTTAGACATATATCTATGCTATCAGTGTTTGATAAATTTATACAAAAGGCTGTGTGGAAAGATAATCGATCATTTTATTTCACATAATTTGGTATCAATTGTACAGTTTGGTTTTAGAAGTGGTACAACTGCTGAAAGTGCTATATAATCTTTTCTCTGTAACTAAGGCTTTTGATTGTGTTGATCACAAGATGTTGCTCCAGAAGTTGGGTCATTATGGAATACAGGAAGCAGCTCATAGCTGGTTCGTCTCTTACTTAAATAACAGACAGTATAACATCTTTCTCCACTGTGCTGCGAATGGCTATGATGTGGGGTCTGAGTGGGGGGGGGGGGGGGGATCAGCGCTGGGACAACAAGACCTGTTCCTTATTTATATAAATGATCAACAATCTAGTAATACAGGTGATTCTAAAATATTTGCTGATGGCGCAAGCTTGATTGCGAAGAATGTTGTGTGCAACATTGGCACTGTTTCAAATAGTGCAGATCTTGACGCAAGTTCATGGCCTGTAGAAAATAAACTAACGCTAAATCACAGTAAGACTCAGTTTTTGCAGATTGTAACACACAATTCAACAAAACTCGACATTTCAATTTCACAGCATGTGCATATGATTAGAGAAAATGAACCGTTCAAATATCTAGGTGTTCAGATAGATAGTAAACTGTCATTGGAAGCCCACATTCAGGATCTTATTGAAAGACTTAATGCCATCATTTTTACTATATGAACAACATCTGAAGTCACTGATAGTTTGACATGAAAATTAGTTGCTTTGCTTATTTTCATTCACTTATGATCTACGTTATTGTATTTTGGGGTACCTCTTCCCATTCTCAAAGGATATTTTTGGCTCAGATACAGGAGGTTTGGGCAACACGTGGTGTAAATTCGCTACCCTCTTGTTGAGTGGGTATTCTGACATTGGCCTCTCAATATATATATTCCTCATGTCTTTTCTTGTTAACGATATCAGCTGATTCCCAAGAATCAGCAACTTTCATCTAGTTAATACTAGGCAGAAATCCAATCTGCATTTGGACTGCTGTTCCTTGACTCTTAAGAAGAAAAGTGTGCATCCATTTTCAATAAGGCATCTCAAAAATATAAAAACCTTAGCAGCAATCCACGCGCTTTAAAATCGAAACTGAAAGGTTTCTTCATTGGTCACTCCTTCTATTCTGTCGAGGAGTTCCTTGCAAAATTAATCTGACTCCTGTGTTATATTGTTGATTCCATTTACATAAACTTGTGGCTTGCCTTTTTTGGGTACATAAACATTTTATTTTTTCTGTAATTTCATGTACTGCCAGGTTTCATGACTTTGGAGAATTGGGCCCATGGAACTATACGTGTAAAATAAAAAATAAAACACAGGTGATGGCTCTCCTAGTAAACAAGACAGGGAGCATGACATGAGCGAAGCAAGTTTGTTCGCCAGAAAGGACACAGCGATCCAATGACACATGGCTGAGTGGAATCGAGAAGCTAAGCTGGTCGCCAAGGATTAGTTAGCCATATTAAAACAGTACCATAATTTAACAATAAGAGACAGCCAGGGAATAGGCCACACTTACAAGAGAATCAAAATATTTTACATGTAGGAAGTTATGAAAGTTCATGTTGCAGATTAAATTCGTTGTTGCAAAATTTGTCATAAAAATATGCTGACAGGAAGCCATATAAAGATGCCCTTAACAATCATACCACAACTCGTTTTTGAGAGGTGTGATACAGACATTGTTAGCCCAGTGAATCAGATGCAACAAGGCAGTTAATCAATTTAACTTCCCAAGATTCACTAAAGAAATTTGTTGTTGCTGAACCTACTGAGAAGCAAGATGTAGATACAATAGGAAGGGTATTTGTAAAAAGATACTATTAAAATTTGGAACACCCTCGACATTGGCAAGTGATATGGAGAGTAATGTTGTTAGTGACACAATGAAAAGGGTACGCAAATTAATATATATTGATACAATTCAGAGCACAGCTTATAGCCCTCAGATGAATGAATCACTTGAAAAAGCTCCTAGAAATCTTATAGAAATATTCATACAATATGTAAATCTTGCTCAAATGGACTGTCATACCTAGATCCCATATGCCACTTTTATATACAACTCCTCCTAACTTGACAGGATGTATCACCCATGAATTATTCTTTGAAAGACAGTACAGTACTTCCGACATTTTTCAAATAGATCCTGAAAAACTCTTATAAATTATGATGACTGTGTTACAGAGTGGAAAAAATGATTGTAATGTGTACTTCAGGGTGACAGAGAACGTAATTTAGAATGCAAACAAAGGAGCTAAGAACAACAAAACACAAAACCCCGAATACTTCATGGGGAAATGTTCACGAAAATGGCCAAAAATTTGAAAACGTGTCCTTGGCCTATAGAAAAGTGCATTTCATGCTGATGTGTAGTTTATGGGCATTATCATTTTCCGTTCATTCTAAAATTGAGGTTGAATGTAATGTTGAACAGGGGCCACGAACATTTGTCTGTTTGAAGTGCATCAGAATATGAAATGCATATTTTGTTCTTCTGTTTTTTCCATCGTTAGTTATGGTTCGTTAACACAGGTGTATTCTAGAAGGCACTGACTCCTAGAACCAAAGTACAGGCATGTCTAGAAGGCTACGGTTCAAACGTAATCAATATCTGAAAATATATGAATTTGGAATTTGATACATGTGTAGTTTTGTAGTTATTGGGTGTTGTTTTGTTTCTCTGTGTGTGTTTTATGTGCTACAAATGCAGAGAGTAAAGAAATTTAGTCTTAAACGAAAGTTTTGCGGCAACCAGTTCCAAACACAACCAAATAATACACATAAATTGCTTCAAAGTTCGCCCACAGAAACTATGTCTACAGGCAGATCTTGTAGAAGTAAACTATCGCTTTCTGAATATAATAAAAACAAATGTTCAAATGTGTGTGAAATCTTATGAGACTTAACTGCTAAGGTCATCAGTCCCTTAGCTTACACACTATTTAACCTAAATTATCCTAAGGACGAACACACTTATCCATGCCCGAGGGAGGATTCGAACCTCCACCGGGACCAGCCACACAGCCTAGGACTGCAGTGCTTAAGACCCCTCGGCTAATCCTGCGCGGCATAATAAGAACAACCCTGGTAGTATTGTGGGCAGCAATAACGACAGAAATGTTATTGTGAACCTAAACCTGTGACGAGTGCTGTGAAATGTAAGTACTGCAGTTGTGAAGGTAGTATTGACGTTTCTGAGGACATTTCAGCAAGGAATGGTCTTTCAAGTCGGTTAGAGATAGCCTACAACTCGTGTAAGATTCTCAGTGATACTATGACATTGCCAGTATCTCATTTTCGGCATTACAGTGTAAGTATTCAGCTTGCTTATCCAATGCGATGTATTGGAAGGGGAAGGAGAGCTGTCCAGACCTTTTGTGCAGTAACGGATTTGCCTCCACCTCCACTGAGGTTTGACAGATACACTAAATTAATACATAATGCTTTTGTGGTGTAAGTGAACATTCAGTGAACAGAACAGCAGAAGTAGCAGTAGCCTTGTCTGAGAATACAGACATTGTGGCAGCATTTGATGGATCTTGGCAGAAGAGAGGTCATACTTCTCTGAATGAGTTTGAAACTGCCACATTTATTGAAGCTGGTAAGATACTAGATTATGAATGTCTAACAAAGCACTGCCAGGGTTGTTCAAGTAAATTTATTGGCAGCCATGTTTGTGTAAATAACTTTGGTGGCCCAAGTGGAAACATGGAAACGAAAGGAGCTCTAAACATTTTTAGAAGATCAGAGGTCAGTCATGGTGTGAGATTGTAAAGGACACACAACAGTTGTTAATGACAGACCATATGGGGATACTCTCATAGAAAAGCTGGAATATGTTGGGCATACAAAAAAGGATCGGAGCTCAGCTGAGAAGACTATGTAAAGACTTCAGTGGAAAAAAAAACTGTCATATGGAAAACACATAGGTGGTCCACGTTTTCTTACAAAAAGTGAAATTGATTCTTTGGCTCAGTATTATGGACCAGCAATAAGGAGAAATGTAGGAGATTTGGAGAACTTGAGACGAGTTCTTTGGGCAACATGGTTTCACAGAGTGTCAACAGATGATACCTCACAGAATGGTTAGTGTCCAAAAGGGGAAGATTCGTGGTGCAAGTCCTGGTTGAGCGATGCTACAGGCATACAATATACTCACAAGCATTACTTACTACTTGCTGTAATGGAGGCAATTAGGCCTATATATATAAGGATCTAGCAAATAAAAATCTACTTATGAAATGTACGCATGGTTAAGAGGTTCCATGCCCTCTTTTACATGTCTCCTCTCATTTTCATCAATTTTATTCATGTTCTATGTGATTGCACGGTAGTAGCAGACTGAATAAGGTTATTGTAATGAGAGTATTTGTACTGAGAGCTCAAAAATACTTTTCACTTGATTCCTAAACATGTTGGGTTACTTCCCTGTGTGGCCTGTGCGAGGCGAGCATCGGAGGACGCGGCACATGGCATTACCGGTCGGGGGCTGCACTTCCCTGAATTCTGTGGTGTTCGTACAAAAGGCTTAAGCGTCTGGTGGAACGACTGACGTCGGTCGAGTCTCGCCTATTGCATGCTGGGCGAAACGACCTGCGAGACATCTGTGAGTTTCGTCGCAGTTTATGTGTTTACCGTTTCGGCGCGCCCGGAACAAAGATTCCTGGCACCGATTGACTGCATTGTCGGCATGATTCTGAGAATAGTTGTGGATTGTGCCCTGCTGGATGCGACTGGCTGGCACTGGATGGCCAGTGGTCTAGGCAGGTTCTTTTTGTAGCCAGTCAAATGGCAAGTTCAGTGCTCTCAGCTGAATAGTCGAGGCATAACTGGTCAACGTAAACTGAGGCTAGTTGACGTCATAAAACCCTGATCAAAATTGGAGGGAATGGTCGCTATTGGCGCGAGACAGTGTGGGGGAATTTTGGAATCAGCACTGAATGCTGATTCGCTATTTTCGAGGACAGTAGGGAGTTGAGCAATGCTGGCTTCACTGCTTGCATCGCATCACAGAAGGGGATTCGGGATCTGACCTTCGTCAGAGCCGGACGGTCTCGTCTTCGGAAGAACTTAGAATTCTTGGACAGCCTACGAGGCCAGGGGTTGACACAGAGATGCTGCACGGCAGAAGTCGGCGCCTACATCATCATGACTCTGCCTACCGACGTTCTGCTGCAGATTTCAGTACTGGTGCAGTACTTTGCGGCTCCAGCATTGTAGGACCTTGCTTGTTTCTCCATGTGATCCCGTTTGAGCTCTCACTACTAACTGAGATATTGGCATATAGTCAGGAGATTAATATTTGATTCATTAGGACCTCAAGTCATTATTGTCGATCGTTTGCATCACAGAGAGTAGGAGCCCCTTGTTCTCGAGCCAACTCTTATTCTCATATTATTTCAGTATATCCTGCCCTTTAACCCATTGCTTGTGTCGATAATCATGTACATTTATGTTCTGATGTATAATAAATCTCATTGTAATATTTAATCGGCATATCATTTCGTAGGTATATGCAGAATCCAAATTCGTGTTGTTTATTGTGATAAAGTTCTCTTTTTTCTGAGCAGATTACGATTTTTGTTAAATTATTATGAGCGTGCACTCCTTATTTTACCAACTAGCATGGTCCACCATCATTTCTTAGTTCTTACCATATACTACAATTCCACCATAAGTTATTCCACTAACTGTAGTTACAGCTGACCTTTCACTAATAAAAGTATCTAAACTGTACATTTTTCCCTTAGTAGCTAGTAGGAAATCTGTATCTGCTTCATGCTTGTAGTCTAAATCTTTTTCACCTTATGCTTTTTACAAGCTCCATCAAATGGAATAATATGTTTATCTCATCTAACCAATCTTTCTTCTAGTTTAGAACAAAGAGTACAATAATTATATTCAGATACTTATATAGCAACAAGAACATGAGTAATCAAACAATTTGCTAATCCCTTACTATGTTTCTCTGACTTCCATTACATAATGCTGAACTATTTAAGAAACTTATGAACATGAAATATTTTTAGGTTTAATGAAACTAATAACAATACGTTCAACAATTTAAAATCTGTCTGCATTTTCACATTGACAGTTACTATTTCCAGCCAATTGTTCTCTGTGAATAATCACCAGTCTTTTTATTAATTTTCTAATGCTAACCATTAGAAAATATATCGTTGGTCTTTGGTAACTTTTTAATCAGTCTGTTACTTTTCTTTAACATAGACATCAAATCATTAGAAGTTGATTTTATTCTTATTGCTTTTGGGAAATTACTTCCAACAATTTACTTACAAAATATTTTTATATATTACCTTCAATAGATTTAAATCTGTTTTACTTATTGGCACAATATGCTGCACATAGATCAATTAATACGCTTATATGCTTCCATCAATCAAAAGTATTAAATTTTAGATTGAAGTGGACTATAGTGCATCCAGCTGTCAATGCCTTCATAAGTTACTTCATCCATTGTTAATTTATCTCCATTGAATTCTGTCAATAAGGTACCAATAAATTGAAAAATACCATCAGCTATTAATCCAAACAACATATCTGTATTGTTTAGGTACTTTCATATTTACTCACTCATATTTACATTTTTTAAGTTTTATTTTTTTATCTGTCATCTTTTTACATTCAACCTGTTCTTTACAGTTCTTCAACAGATCCTGTACTTCTCATTCACTTACTGCATGATCATTCTGATATATTGATTGATCTAAAGACGATGGGTTTCTGTTGAATGGTACATGGTGTGTGTGGTATTCTTATATAACTTTAAACATATTTTCATCTAATCTTATAATTTTTCGTTTAATTGCTCTGATTACAATAAATGCAGACTATATATTTCTATGTTTCTCATTGTCTGTTCTTGGTTATTTTTTCTGTGTATGGAAATCTTCTTTTAGCTCTCCTTTTTTCTGCCTAACTCTTTTTGATTTTTTTACAACCTATTGATACAACTTTTAGGGAAAATATGAATAATGTTTAATATTTATGATTACCATTTAGCTTTTACATTGGGAAAAAACGTTTATTTTCTTGTAAGTCCATTGCAACAAAAACAAATTAATCATTCCAACAATTACTACAACTTTTTCAACAAGTCAAATTTGAAATCTCCATCTACAGACATGTACAAATTATGATTTAAATTCATATGATCCAATCAAAAGATGTTCTAAAAATAGTTTTTTCTCTGATTGACTTATTTGTAACATATTAAAATAGAGATAGAAACAATACACTCTTTTCTGTCTTCCTCTAGTAAACTACTCACTAACTATATTGTGGTATTAAAAATGAAATCATCAAATAAAACAACTGAATTATCTTTCATTTCATCTAATGGAATAACTTCATATTTATTTTCTGTAAATATGGTTAATTTACTATACAGTTGATCTTCAACTTTATTTCATTTCTCTTAAAATTTTTGATATATAGATTCATATAAACTTGGATAAAAGCACAAAGTGATTTTTTTCTAGATTAACCATACGAGTACTAAAAGAGAGTTTTAATAATTAGAATTTTTTCCACTTCTACGGTGTGCTATAATCCATTTCCTACTGAATTAGATAATAATTTAGCATGTTTTTGTTTCATTTTATTTTCCTTTACCCTAGTATTTGGTTCCTGAATTGTTTTATCCATTTACTTTTTAGAAATTGTTTACTTTGTAAATGAGGAGACTAATTCTTTTAAAATGAGACTTTAGTTCTGAAAAAAACTAAGAAACGAATTTGAACAATTTACATAGGCTAGAATTAATTTCTCATGTCTTATTCCAAAGTATACATTTCAAAATTATAACCAATGCTGCATTGGAGAGACTATTGTTACCTGTGAAGTTCAATACATTTTAAAAATCTAGAAAATGTTTCACCCAAAGAAATGTAATACAAGTGATAATGCAGAGGTACTTCTAAATATTAGTAATATTCAGAGAGATGTTACAATACAAGAAAGAAGTGTGAAGAACCAGATCCATTAGAAATGCTTGGAGGATTCCTTACCGGTTATAAAGAAATTTGTGTTAAATAACTTTTAATAAATATTTTATAGAGCTCAACTACAGCAGGTAAATAAGCAACTGACACTGAAATTCTTGGAAAACTTGCAAAAAGTACAACATAGCTTTAGAATTACAGAAATTTGTGTTCCAATACTAAACTAACGTCTAGAATGTGTATTTGAATAGAAACCAGAAACACAAAATATCTGTTTACACCCTTCTTTTCCATGATTTACAAAAATATTTTACCAGATTAAGAGATAGAAATAATTTTGAATTAGATGCAACAAATTACTATAGATCAATATGTCTTGGCATGTCTTATTTAGGATTTGTAGTTTTCCAAACAGATAGGAAGAATAATAATCTAAGTGAGTTCACAGTTTGACCATCTTCCACTTCAGGATATTTATATAAGGAGTAGTTCTAATGATATTTTCCCACAAATGTGTAAAAATTGGATCTGCTACATAGGTGTCTGAAGGCATATGATTCATTTAATGAAATCAATCACCAACTGAAAGGAGACATTGATGTGAATCCATGCAATTTTATTCTCACTTATGCTGTTTATGTCGTAAATATAACTTACAGGAAGAATATTTAGCACTTTAGAAAACATCTATGAAACTATATATTGTTTTTAACGATAAGATACCCAAACACACTTTAGGTTTTATAGTCACCTATAGGACAGGACTTTAATTAACGATTTTCAGCATAGGATACTTACTACAAATTATAAAATGGATAAATGACTTGTTCAACTTCTTGTGAAGTACTTTGAGACAGATATATCTGCTAAGCATTACATTTTTTCTGTTTTAAAATTTTAACTATTTTTTATTATTTAGATATTTTTAAAAATATCTGCTTATACATATAGTTGTAACAATTTGAAATTTTGAAATTAGCTGATATTTGGCTCATAAAGGAAGGTGTAAAGCATTACTTTCACCTAGTGTTTTTGGAGGTAGAATAGTTGTTCAAAAATGCTGTCAGAATTGAATTATTTTCCAAAAATAAGAATACTCTTAAAAATTAAATATTTGATGAACCTAAACATACGCAAGCTAACTAGCATGTCAACTGAAGTCTTTCTGTGGTCAAAAGTGTTGAGTGAATTACCTTCAACTGTAGTACCTTGAATTTAAATTGCGCATTCTGTGAATAGTAGTGAGACCCAACATCATATAATAATCTAAAAATTAAGATTTAGTTCTTCATTTTCAATTTTCTCTCAATATATATCGTATTCAATGTTGAGCTGTATCCTGTTTCTGGTTCTTCATTTTCAATTTTCTCTCAATATACATAGTATTCAATGTTGTGTTGTGTCCCGTTTCTGGATTAATCGTTTGAATAATATATCATCATATATTTCCTTTTCTCCCTTTTAGTAATAAATGAATTGTTCCTGAAATTTGTTAAAACAGTCTTGAAGAAGCCTTTTAAACCAGTATCAGAAAATCTAAAACTTTTATAGTGCCAAAATCAGAGTGACAACTATACCAGTTATGCTTTTGATACAGTCGACCACAAGATTCTATTAAATAAATTAGAAGCATTAGGAATAAGAGGGGTAGCTAATGACTGGTTTCGATCATACCTAACAGATAGGGTACAAAGAGTAGAGATAACACATACTTCAAATAGATCTAAACATTTAGTAAAATACTTATCAGAACCAAAACATATTAATATAGGGGTTCCACAAGGTAGCATATTAGGACCAATACTATTCCTGATATACATCAATGACTTTCCCAGTAGTGTTACTCATGGTGAGAAAATTCTCTTCGCTGATGACAGCAATATTATAGTCACTGAGAGAACAAGAGAACTCCTTACCGAGAAAGCAAATGAAACTCTCAAGGAAGTTTACGATTGGTCAATAAGCAACAAATTGACATTAAACATAAAGAAAACTAATGCCATGAACTTCAGTTTGAAGAGGAAAAATGACAATGTTAAATTAAATGTAGATGGCACCTCTATAGACTGTGTAACAAATGCAAAATTTCTAGGAATGAATATTGACTCTCAGCTGAAGTGGTGCGAACACACAAAGGTACTTGCAAACAGAATGTCATCAGCATGTTATGCCCTTAGAATTCTATCATCTGTGTGTAACATGCAGTGTCTTTTAGTTACATATTATTCATATGTACACTCAATTCTTAGCTATGGCATTCTTTTTTGGGGAACAAATCCACAAAATATGAACACAATTTTCAAACTCCAGAAAAGAGCCATAAGAATAATAACCAGAAATAGTAGTCGAGCTCATTGTAAAGATCTGTTCAAAACACTGGGAATTTTAACTGCTCCATGTGAACACATTTACCAGTCAGTTGTACACATCAAAAGTAACATTGGCAATTACTGCACAAACAGCTCTGTCCATGACCATGCAACAAGAGATAGACTCAACTTACATTTACCAAGAAAAAATAAACATAAAACTCAAAACAGCATTTTCTACCAAGGAATAAAACTGTACAATAAATTACCAAAAGAGATTAAAGAAATTTCAAAAATACACTTATTTCAGAAGGCAGCTAAAAAGTACCTGTTATGCAATACATTTTATACATTGAAGGATTACTTAGATAAAGCAGAGTAGGGGTTTGATAAAAAAATGTTATACAAACAAATAATAATAATAATGATGATTATAAAACATCCAATATTCCACATAACACCTTCACTTTATTATTTTTCTTCTTTTTTCCTTTCTAGAGACACTCTCCCCTCAAGCTATGCATAGCACAATACTAACACCTCTTCCTCTTTCTGAGCTCAACATCTCACTTATTATGAAGGGATGCTGACTCAGTTTTTCAGGATAGCAAATGGGAACTTGCAGTACAGAAAATGGCCCAAGGATCACCTGTGTGTGTGTGTGTGTGTGTGTGTGTGTGTGTGTGTGTGTGTGTGTGTGTGTGTATGTAGTGAGTGAAGTGTTATGAAACAATGTGTGTATAGTGTGTGCAGTGACTGATAGTGAAATATGAGTGAATAGTGTGGCATTACATTATTTAATGAGTTATTTGTAAATAAATTATTGTATACCAGGAGTAAAATCTAATGATGGTCTCTAACTAGAAGTCTGTAAATATATGTGTATACGAATTAGCTCTTCCTCTTCCTCTTTCTGAGCTCAACATCTCACTTATTATGAAGGGATGCTGACTCAGTTTTTCAGGATAGCAAATGGGAACTTGCAGTACAGAAAATGGCCCAAGGATCACCTGTGTGTGTGTGTGTGTGTGTGTGTGTGTGTGTGTGTATGTAGTGAGTGAAGTGTTATGAAACAATGTGTGTATAGTGTGTGCAGTGACTGATAGTGAAATATGAGTGAATAGTGTGGCATTACATTATTTAATGAGTTATTTGTAAATAAATTATTGTATACCAGGAGTAAAATCTAATGATTGTCTCTAACTAGAAGTCTGTAAATATATGTGTATACGAATTAGCTTATTGTAAATTGATCTAAGCTTGTAAATACTTTGACATGTCCTATATCCTTGTAAAAAGAGATCTACGGATGAATAAAACTACTACTACCACTACTACATAGGATGATACAAATATTGCTGTTCACTAGAGTGGCAAATTTGGAAAATCATTTCCATCCTCAGTTATGTACAACTTATTGTTACCTTGTGCAGTTCTAGAACCAATGCTCATAAAATTTTCCATCTTTTAGACAAATTAAGAAAGTGTTCTGTTAGAGGCTGTTTCTGTGTCACTCTGATATGCTGAAGGTCTGACACCTGAAACTCCTGGCCTTGAGTTTACTATGCTGTCTGAGCTTGACATCAGGAAGAGGTGTCAACTTTCTAATTCTGAGACTGCTGGAGCCAACTGTAAAAAGAAATTTGATAGTATTTAGATGTCAAATATAAAGTTAGTATACTTATTAAGGGTATATGTAAATGTGGTTAAAAGATGTTAAATCATATACCGGCTTTTATAACATGCAAATTTGGAAAGAATAGTAGGTCCATCCATGTAATTGAATTATGTTGATGTGTTAACTGGTCTAGTTTTCTTTTTTCATTTTACTTTGTACATATTTGGTAACATTCGTTGTGTTTTTATAAACTAATTGATATTAGTAATATTTTATAGTCTGTATTTTAGTTCAGATTCATTCAGAAAATAGCTTGTTAATCTCTCAAGTTTGATTTATTTTTAACATACTTTAATATTTTACTTCAATTTGTGATTATTTCATTCAGACATGTTTGAGTATCTTCAGGTTTTCAAAAAAGTTTGTGATTTTGAAGAAAAATGAGGATGTTAACACAATTCTGAAAGAAATTTAGAAAAAGTCGACAGTAGTTCAAAAGTCCAATAATAAATCTACTTCTATCTGATTCATAATATACTGAAATCTAGTAGCTTGCAGCTTTACTACCCAAATAGACGACAGTCTGAGTTGCCAAGCGACCTACCAAAATTTGCTCCCCATAAAGTGGTCCATCAAGATGTTTACCTTTGATTTCTAACAGCTACATATCACAATTGTACACTATGAAGTTGGTTTTAACCATATATTTCATTTTTTATGGAAATTTTAGTTTTCAAATGAAACATTATTTAGCAGTTTGTAAAGTTTCTGTCGTTATAAATTGGTATATCTTCCCAGTCTTCACATGTTTTTGACACTGCAATTTACACAACGATTTAATTAACTTTTAAAAGTTCTGATACTGGTTTCTTTAAGTGATGCAAGAAATATAAGGTTTCTTATCTTCTATACAAATAACACAGCTGTAAAACTGTCGAGTATGTCTGTCTGTTTCTTTAAACACGCTAATCATCAAAAGACTAAACAAATTTTCATAGGCTTTTCACGTATAACTTGAGCAAAGTTTGGAGTAAAGTATAAGCCTTATTTCATCAAAATCGGACTTCAGAAAAAAAGATATCGGAATATAATGCGTCTCAGGAAAACATATTTACCCTTTGAAGAAGCTGTTTACACTCTCATGTTTGAACTGTATCATATTTGTGAAACAGGATAATAAGTTATAAAGTCATTAATACAATACTTACACAATCCTCAGTAGGTTTACTTCATATTTCCATGCTAATACTATTAAATGGGAAAGTAACTCTGTTTGTTATTTTTTCATAGCTAAACTTGTAAACTTGTTTGGATGAAATTTGGCATGGTGATATCTTGTACCATGAGGAAGGCATAGACCCCTTTAGAACAATCGATACATAAGAGTGAGAAATAGGAAATGGAACATCTGTCTTTTGCATCAGTCAACAGAAACTATATTAAGAAGTTATTAAATCTGTTGGATAATGTCTATGTTGCATGGTGTATAGTTACTACAATAGGACGATTCATAGATGTCCCTCTACTCAGCAGCACCCACCACCACTCATCATAACGTAGTGCGAGTGGAGTCACAGGTCTGTAATATACCTCTTGGCTCCTAGAACAGTTATTATAAAGATATCTCAGTTTCAAAAAAATATTGGTATTTTGGTTGTATATTCTGATCCTTCGACAAGTTCTGAGGCCTCAATGAATGGTCTTGTTTTATTTTCAGCACCAGTATTTCTTTTAAGCTTATGTACACTGAGATGACAAAAGTCATACGATAGCGAGATGCATATATACAGATTGTGGTATATCACATACAGAAGGTATAAAAGAGCAGTGCTATGGTAGAGCTTTGGTTCATGTGAAAATGTTTCTGAAGTGATTGTTGCCACAAGACGGGAATTAACAGACTTTGAATGTGGAATGTTAGTTGGAGCTAGATGTGTGTTAAATTTCCACTCTGGAAATCATTTTGTAATTCAGTATTCCGAGATTCAAAGTATCTAGAGTGGAACGAGAATAGCACATTTCAGACATCACTTCTTGCTTCAGTGGTTGATGGCCTTCATTTAACGACGGAGAGCAGTGGCGTTTGTATAGAGTTGTCATTGCGAACATACACGCAATATTGCATCGAATTAGCACAGAAATGTGTGGGACTTTTGGTGAACGTACCCATTAGGGCAGTGTGGCTAAATGTGGCGTTAAAGGGCTGTGGCAGCAGACCAGCGAAGCGAGTGCCTCTTCTGGGCTTGTGACCATATCGGTTGGCCCTAGACGACGGGAAAAGTGTGGCCTAGTCAGATGAGTCCCTATCTCAGGTGTTAAAAGCAGATGGAAGGTTTCGAGGGTGTGCAGACCCCACGAAGCGCTCGGCCCATACAGTCAACATGGCACTGTGCAAGCTGATGGTGGCTCTGTAATGGTGTAAACTGTGTTTACAAGGAATGGACTGGGTCCTCTGAATGTTCTCCTACTTGGAGACCATTGGCAGCCACTCATGGACGTCATGTTTCCAAACAACAATGGCATTTTTATCGATGACAATGTGCTTTGTCACCAGGCCACAATTGTTCGCAATTGCTTTGAAGAACTTGCTGAACAATTCGAGTGAATGGTTTGGCCACCCAGATTGCTCAACATGAATCCCATTGAACACTTATGCAACATAATTGGGAGGACAGTTTGTGCACAAAATCCTGCACAACAACACTTTCTCATGTATGGACGGCTGTTGAGGCAGAATCGCTCAATATTTCTGTAGGGTGTGAGGTAATGGGAGAGTTGTGGCGCCCTGGAAATATTATATGTTAAGAGTTGAGGCGGCCACACAGGATGCTCAGCGGGCACAGGCCACTGGGCAGACCGAACATTTGGTGCCGGACGTTGGCTGAAGCAAGAGGGGTCCAGCGGCCATGTGGTTGAGAATTCCATGTTGACACTGTAATGAGGACAGTGCTTTGTGTCGATGAAGGAGATTTCTATGCCGGGAGCGTCAAAGATGGTGCACTTTGTGAAACCTTAATGGCAGACATTTCACAGTTCATGTAGAAAATTAATAGTAGCCAGGGGAATGACAATACCTCAAAAAGATACATGTACATTACCATTATCTACATGACGATTCTGATGGTGTAATCAGATTTGTAATATCTTTATTAGTTTAAAGTTTGATATCTGACTGTAAATTAGACAAGTAACACCCAGCAGCGAATTTCCAAAATGTGAACACTTCATCTGATTTCGTCGATAGATGTTTCTTTAGAAAGATATTAGTGTAAACCTTAACTTTTAAATTTTCAATCCTAAGTCATAGGGTGCATAGTTGAGGGCCACCACACCATCACAACATTCATTCCATTTGTTTGAAAGCCCGCAAGGGGACTTCCAACTACCTGAGTCCATACCATATCAAGCTGTACTATGCAGTCTGACACAACATTAAGATGTATCCCATGATTTTTGTCACATCAGTGTCTGCACTGTCTAAGTGCCACAACAAGATCACAGTTTATAATCTGAAATTACCGAAAAAAAGAATTTTTGCTGTAGTACAAGGGAAATCGTGAACAGCGAATGGTTGAAGATGGCAGTTGCTGTACTTTTTAAGAAGCCTTTATGTTAATGTATGAACCCAACTAGTGCAGTCCACTTTAAATGAAAACGTTTATTTATAACAATCAAATGTTTGTAATTAGCATAAGTTAGTTGTAACTTTTTAAAAGACAACATTGTCACCTTCAATTATTAAATTTATTTATCATTAATATTCACTATTGGAAACAGCTTTTGGCCATTTCAGAGATGAACACATCAAAACTGCAAAAACCAGAGTGTACATAGAGAATTGTAACATTTTTCTTACATAGTGCCTTTCAAATGACTGTTACATGACAAAATGATACATTAATCACATTTAGTGCCTTCCTACAAGTAAATACTTAAAATGTCATACAAGTACACATGTCATATGGTGCTGTCTGATATGTTCAATTTTAACATGTGCTAAACCACAAAATATAAGTGATACCTAGTTTTAGAATGCAATTGTCATTTATTTGGATCTATGTACGTGAGGTGAAACAACTCTGCATGTGCACTCTGTTTTTACAGTTTCATTATGTTCGATTTGATAAGGTCTGAAAGCTGACATTTCAATTGTGTATATAAAAAATAAATGGTTTCATTAATCAAACTTGACATGAAGTATTAAATTTGTCAAATAATGACCTGAAGACCTGTTGCCGTTAAGAAAACGGGGATTCTTGGTGGAACAATGCAGTGTTTGTCGTTGAATCAGTAGAAATTGTTTATTCTGCAGACAATTCGCTCTCTTAAAACATTATCATACACTGTCATCTGAATCTGAATGCCACCAGTTCTTGAGTTGTCTTTGAAGACAGATTTGGAAAACTAAATTCCCTGCTTCAGCTCGGAACTCATAGTTGTGCTACTAAAGCCATCACTTCTTACTTAAATACTTTTGGATGGAGATAAGGGGTGGGAATGATATTTGGCAGGAGTTACACCATGATCTTCCTTCATAGGAGCTCATGATGTTTGGGAAATTTGTAGATTTTGGTTTCATTGAAAATAATCTACATCAAAAAGACAGAAAAAAACAAGAGACGGTTTGTGTCTTCCAGAGAGGTTTTTCAGATAAACTAGTTGAAGTATAAGGAAATGTAATGCATCTAGGAAAATGTAACAGCTGAGGGAAGCACATATGATAACCTCCTTAGCACACTCGAACTACATGTGTCTGATAGTTTTGATGTGATACCCTTGAGGAAGAAGAACGTTGTGCAGATGTAGAAAAATGTAAAGTGTAGTAGTCTAATGAAACCATTCAGAGCAGATAACAGCAAAATGAAGAGTCCTCCTGTGAGGTTGCAGCAGTCTCGTTTGTGGGGCAGTTTAGCAGCTGCAGAAAAAGTTGTATTCAATGTGCCAAGTCACAAGTTTGGTAAAGCTTGTTTTAGCTAGGTTACAGAAAACCTAGAGCAAATACTATGTGCTGATAGATGTGGGACCTGGAAACAGCCTAGTTAAAAAATAAATTACTGTGCAGAATGTAACCCAGACAAAACAGAAGCAGCTACTCCACGAAAATGTGAGTTTCACTTATGTCCAGCAGCACCATGACTAGCTCTAACAAGGGGAAGACTTCAAAGATGGCCAACAGATTTGTCTCATATTTGGCAGGTCACTTGTGTACAGTCTGAAATTAAGAACTGTATCACAGGTTCTTTTGAAGTGTGATGTGGCAGAGGGACGAAATCACTTGATCTGACATCTGTAGAAGATGTGGTCACAGCATTGCAGGAGGGATTCAGCGGTAGTATGTAAACATATTCAACACAAAGAATTGCTCAAATATTGGTTATGCCTGTGACCATGGAGTATAAAATGCTACAAAATGTCCTGCATTAGCACCCATACAAAATCACCCTTGTTTGGGAGTTGCTTTGTGCTGAACTGCCAGCAAGACAAACAAACACATGTTCGTTCTGGAATTTCTTGATCATATGGAAGTGTACAATAAATGTCCGTGGAACATTTTGTGAACAGGCAAAGCACATTTACATTTCAAAGGATGTGTCAATAAGCAGAACTGCAGAATATAGGCACCGGAAAATCTGCACACATACGAACTGGTACCACTTCATATTGCAAAGGTGACTGTCTGGTGTGGGTTGGCAGCATCATTTGTCATAAAGCCAGAGTTTTTCCGAGGGAATGAATTGTGCAGGTTCTTTTACAAGTACTTCACAGGTAAATGCTATGAGAGTCTTTTGCACAACAACATCATTCCAGCCCTTCAACTGCATGCATGTGTGGGTAGGATCACTTCTATGCCAGATGGCTCTCCTCTGCACATTGCACAGCCGGTGAAGCGACTGCTGCAGAGGCGTTTATTTCGAAAATGCTAAAATTATCAGCCATTTCCCTAAAACTGGCCATCCAGATTACCTGATCTTAATCTATGTGACTTCTGGCTGTGCAGCTATCTGAAAGATGTTGTATTCAGTGCTCCAGTTGTGAATGCAGTTGAATTGCAGGCACATACTGCAAAATGCATTCTGAGCATGATCCTCAGGACAGTCTGATCTGTTGTGGGACATCCTATTTCCCTATTCAAAACTCTTGGCAGAAAACTGAGGACAGCATATTGAACATGTCTTGTGCCAGTCTCATGATAGTTAAAACACATGTCATTTTGGTTTATATGCCGTTTTTGTTCACAGGATAGTTAAAAACCTGGGTAATTTTGCTTTTTAAGCGGTTTTTGGCCTCAGGATACTTAAAAAACTATTTTCATATCTGATGTGTTAAGACCCTGCTGTGGTGGATGGGTTTATGTCACAGTGCCACAACTGTCGACTGTCAAACTTGTGCAGTGATGCACATTGAACAGTACAGATGTGCAATGTGCAACTCAAAACATATAACCGTTGTATTGCGACTCATCTGGTGTTTGTAACTGACCCCACTTACTCTAAAACGTTTACAAAGCTATCCATTGGTAAAATCTTGGTCTGTCTTTTTGATACATAATGTATCAGCTTGCATTAATGACATGCTGTTCAAATGTGCAGTCATTCAGAACAATGGTTCACTTTCTACAGTTTTGAAATTAGAACTTTCGTCATGAACATCCTGTACATTTACAGCAAATTTTTATTTATTGATGTGCAAATATATGGCTATTATTTGTAAGTATGTTCCCAGAACACTCTTAAGACAACATCAACGTTCAATAGGCATGCCTCCATAATCTCCTGCTCTTCAACTTTTGAAGAGGATTAGTGAATGGCGCTTTATGACTGGATTATTTCAGTTGGTCTGACACTTGCAGATTTGTGATTGTTAGTGTTAGTCAAACATTATTGATCTACATGATAAATATTATTTGTGAATACCTTTCAGTTTCATTTTCTGATTTATTCATTTTGTTGAAAACTTACTAAATTTTATAACATGAGAATACAATTACAGATCATGAGGACTACAAACAATTGTATTAACGATGTCATCTACACTTTCTATATATCATGTTAATTATCTGTAAAAATATGTAATGGAATATTATTAGCCATATAAGCTTTGTTAAATTTAGTGTATTTTCTGTCACAGTTCCTTCTTAGGATGTGACACATCTTCAGATTCACAGAAAGAATTACAAATAAAAGTGGCTATTTTACAATGTTACATCCCATTCTTAGAAACAAATCTTCTGAAGTCCATAATGTTGTGGGACTGTGGGAATAGACTTCATAGAGGCCCTGTCTGAATAGAAAGAGAGAACATTAGTTAGCAAATCTAGTAGCATGGTGCATGCAGGGGGCCTCCATCCCAAAAAAGCAGAGCTCTGTGTTTTGGGATCAGATGACACTTTTTAGGCTAAATGCAGAAAGGCAGTGTAATTCCAATTAACTATTTAGCAATAAAGGACAATGATACATATTTCAGAGTGACTGAAAATAAAGTAAGTGACTTGTTACTTTACTCAGAAGATCTCTAAAATTGGAAATAAATTATTATAATTTCTCTGTCTGAGAGCCACGTTGGAACAGGGATAGAATATTGGCATAATTCTCTCCCATCTTTCCAACTATGCTCACTCCTTCCCTCTCTCTGTATTCCAACATCTTTCTCTCCCTCTCCCTCTCTCCCTTGCCCCCCCCCCCCCTCTCTCTCTCTCTCTCTCTCTGTGTGTGTGTGTGTGTGTGTGTGTGTGAATGTGTGTTTGTGTGTTATATCTACAATTTTTCAAGTTTTATAAGTTTATATTCACTTGGAGGCTCTTGCATTTAGATTGGGATACATTACATTGCAGTCATTAAGTCCAAATCATAATAAACAACAAGTCAAATAAATAAATTTATAACTTTCTTTACATAAACGAATGTATTCTGGTTCAAATAAACAATAGGCACTATAAAGCAAGGAAATGTTAAAGACTCTAAAACATATACGAAAGTAAGCAATATTAAAGAATGTTTTAAAAGAGTTGTAGTAGATTCAATAGATTTCTCAAAAATGAAACATCAATTGGACAAAACTAGCTTAATGACAAAACTGTTATATTCTGCATAACATGTTGCACAAAAGCTCAGTAGACCGTAAAAATTTGCAACACATATAGCAATAACTTTTCATCACGTAAAACAGAGAGCAGATCCCCAACAAAGTTGCGAACTACCCTTTCACCGGCAAGCCAGAGGTACTACTCCAAAATGAAGTGTCCCATCTAAAGGTAAATGAGAAGGCCTTAGTTTCTCTTTATTTTTAACCACATTTTCATCTTATAGCTTTAAGCAAAGATACTGAAGGTCGAGTTATTACGACTGATTTATTTCACTAACACATCTTCTTTTGTGATCTTAAAAATTAAGATGATGGCACTGTTTCAAGGCATAGAAATTTGGACACTAATATTTTGAATTACACACTGAAACAAAATTAAGGCATTAGTTTCTCACCTTCCAGCAACAGAGTTTAAGAAAAATACAGAGAAGGTCTGTAGAACAGGACTCAAATTCATTAATTTATTTTACACAAACAAACAAAAACACTAAAGTTCAGCTGTAGGTGACTTGACTTCTGGAGATGTAGGTGCCACCACATGTGCATATAATTTTGTTTTAAAAAACACATGAAATCACTGATTATTAAACAAAACTATTTTTGTATAGACACTTCTAATCAGAGCCTGGTCTAACTTCTTGCTGTGGAGGCTGACTTCATCATGTAGCCTTATTTTACAATATTCAACGAGTACAGCTTTCTTTCAATTGATGAATGTGATTATCAAGGGGAGAACTTGTAACCTCCCAACAGAAAAAATATGTATAAAATGATATATGTATATATAATTTCTATATTTTTATTTAAAACATTCACATAACCTTTCAATAATTAACTGACTGTGAATCTAAACTGGTAAATTTGGACGTCAGCAGTGCTGCGTCATGGCCCTGAAAGATCATTCTGGATAAATTGAAAATTCTTACCTCAATGAAGTCACCAGATAACGCGTATATATCTGCTCCTATAAGAATTTTTTCTGGCACAGCACAGTGAAATTCTGGCCACTAGATTTGTCATGTATAAAAAGAAACAACTGATTTTTCTTTTCGATAATCGTGATGGCCATGGATTGCAGATGTTAGTAAATTCTTTAAGTTCAGATGAATGATTGTCAAAAAGTTAATTTTATAAAAAAAGATTATTATTAAATTATTTTTCTTAAAACATTTACATGGGACTTGATATAACACTAGTACAAATTTAGGTGTAACAAATTAAATATGCACACTGCCGTTTTTACCTCGTACTACATTGCTCAGGCACGACAGGCCCAACTGCCCGATGACAAACCACCACCACTACTGCCCACACTGCTCCTACTGCAGCTGACACTGCTCTCTGGTCTGCAGTTCTATTATAGCTTACATTTCACAGGCAGCACGTGAGCAATCCATCGAAATTATATCTGCTTGAGTGCACTAGCAATAAATTCCATAGTCATGGACCTCTTACAAACTGTTTGGGCCTTGGTTATTCAACTGAAAGAACAAAATTCCTTATGTCTATTGGCCCATTTTGCACAAATAAACATGATCATTCGATATAACAGCTAAGCCAATTCTGTTTTTTTTGTTCAAGATTCCAGTACAAGAAATTTTAGGACATGGAGAAATTTGTCAAATGAGTCATTTCAGTCTTTTGATCAGTTTCCTAGCCAGATTCAAAGTGTATGAAACAGATGCGACTCTTCAGGCTTACCCGGCAGATATGTTGTAAATAGTCTTCACGGGTGTGCCACCGGATGACACAGTGCAAATCCCACAATATTTCTTCTGAGCAACTGTCCGACATCATCAGGTATGAGTCAGGATGAGGTATGTAAACATAGTCGTTACTTATCACCATGGTAGAGCAATTAGCGTTAATAGATGTAGCAGTCCGAATGTGTACCAAAAATTCCTTGGAAGCAGCTTCAGACTGTTGGATTGACAATCTGCTCCTCTACGACTTATCACAGCATTAAAAAACACTTCCTCCAGTACAAACATCCTTCAAGGTGCAGATCTGCTTCTGACAGCATCATACATAACTAAAGATAAATGTAAACTGTTGAGTGTATCTAGAATATCTGTTCTTGTTGAGTGAACCAGGTAAGTTCCCTCAGGAAATTCTTCTAATATAAACTGGCAATCTTTTACTTTCTTTCAATACCTGCATCACTAACTATCAAGGTATCGTTGTGACTGCAGACGAATTAAAGCAGAAGTTCTTTATATGTTCTGCTGGTTTATTCATTGTAAATCTGGAACCATTGGCGTCTTTTCTTTCTTTGAAAGTGACTTTCTGCCAACTTCATACATGTTATTTACATGTCACTATGTAGTACAAATACCACTTAAGGAGCTTCCCCAACGCTAAACAAGTGTGCTGGTTGTATGAAGTATGTTCTAATTTGTCCAAAAAATTACAAGTATGCTGTACTTTCCTTCTTTGAAAGTGAGAACCTGTCAAATACATACTAGTTATTTATGTAGCGACAGTACTGCAAAAAGTACTGAAGGATGAGGTCCTGGTTGTGTGAAGAATGTTCTAATATACACGAAAAATTACAATTCATTGCCAGGGAAGTAAATCTCTTACGCCAGGGAAGTAAACTTCTTCCTTTGCTCTTGAAAGTAACTGAAATAGCTAGAAAAACACCAGCAGAATTGGCTGAGCGGTTCTAGGCTCTACAGTCCGGAACTGCGCGACCGTTACGGTCGCAGGTTCGAATCCTGTCTTCAAATTAAGTACATATGCAGTCGAAATGTATTCTAGTAATGCAATAGCCCTCAGCAGTTCGTTTTACTTAAGTAGACCACGATTTCCATATGAAACGCTCTTTATTATGTCTTTTTCGTGAACTCCACATCCCATTCAAGTAAAGATGCCTCAGGCATGGATGTGTGTGATATCCTTAGGTTAGTTAGGTTTAAGTAGTTCTTGGTTCTAGGGGACTGATGGCATTTGAAGTTAAGTCCCATAGTGCTCAGAGCCATTTGAACGAGCAGAATTATGCCTGCACCATTACTAGAATACATTTCGACTGCATATGTACTTAATTTGAAGACGTTCTTGTTTGGAAAAGCAGTCTCATAAATTAAAGAGCTTGTAAATTTTCTTTTATACATTATAGACAGCTGACAGTGAAACTAAGTAGCCTTTTAGTTTTTCTCACATGTGTAAGTCCTGTTTACGTATTTTTTTGTTTTGGCGATGAGTGATAGTTTCTTTTTACCAGATAATCAATATTTTTTGAAAATTCACTCCCATTTCCTTATTTCATGCTCAATTTGTAAATGATTGACAATGAAAAAGTCACAAAAGCTGTCAGAAACATGAAGATGAATATTAAAATTTTTCGGGATGGCAGGATGCGGACTAATAATACCTCCTCGTGCACTTTTATTGGAGTTACCCACTACACCGCAGCGGTGACAAGTTTTGTATGACTGTGTTCTATCTCATACTTCTACTGAAACCTTTAAATGCTGGTAACTCATTATTTGACATCCAATATCAATAAAGTGTATCTTTTAGAGAGATCCTCAAAGTGCTAGCATTTTGAAACAGCATTTATTTACAGGACATAAGTTATAAGTTGGTTGTAACATAAAACACACAAAATACGAGCTTGACGAGATCCAATATGGGCTCATGCAGTTGCTTCAGCCAAAATATATCTTTGGAAGTAGCACAGCCACAGTTCCTCTCGTGACGTAGATACAAGTAAAGGGATATATAATCCTTAACTCTATGTTGGTAATGCAAGTAAAAGGTAAAAAATTAAAAAAGCTGTAATATCAAAATTAGAATCAGAAAACAAATAGTGTAATTGTACATATCTGATAGTAATATCAGTGTTAATTTCAACTGCAAACGATCTACTGTGGAGCCCATTAAACAGCTTCCTGGATTTTTGTCATGCAAATACTTGTCATATTTGTTGATACAGAGTTAATTTTTCTGTGGTTTCATGAAACAGTTATTTCCTTCTACAATTTAAGATGAGTTAGTACTTGGTTATTGGCCCTTAGCTTTGAGTATTCCAGTCGCAGAAATTATTCACACTGCCACTGAGGTTGCTCTGGAGGACGATGAAGGCTCCACGAATTCTTCTGAGTAGTTCGTCTACAGATCTCTACCATGCAATAGTCCTCAGCAGTTCGTGTTACGGAAGTAGACCACGATTTCCATATGAAACGCCCTTTATTATGTCTTTTTCGTGAAGTCAACATCCCATTCAAGTAACGATGCCTCATGTTTTTGACGGGAAATAGAATTAATAAACGTAAAGAGTAATACGACAGCAATATTCCCTACCAATATAGTTTCTTACTCTTGAAACTGCAACAAAAACGTATATACGTGGGAGGTTTTATCCTAGGGAGCAGTTGTTATTCAGTTTGATATGAAACTGCTTGTTATTCACTTTATATGTTTAATTTTTTTCTTGAAGACTTATATGATATTTGATTACCCTGAGATTTTGTTTGTGTTCTATTCCTTCTTATAATTAGCTGTTTCATTTTGTGAAACCCTTTGTATATAACGGACGATGATATGTGGAATGCGTAACAGAACTAATAGTTATTCTTTTTCGATCTAATAATAACTTTCATTAGTTGGTCCAGTATATCCTAAACGTAAATTATAACAGAGATGTTAACCTCTTACTGCTGAAAAGTAATGTCTTTGGCGAAGCGGAGTGTTTCTGCTACCTGCGACCTAAAATCGATTTAGCTTGGGAGAAAGCTGAAACAATGAAATGTGTGTCAACGAGGAGGTTAGTGACAGCTGTGTGTTTTGATGGGTGTGTTAGTGTGTGGTTTATGTCCGTCGTCCGTCTCCAGTTTAGGACTGGAGGAAGGTAAGTTATATTAATAGAAAACATCCGGCTTGGATTTGCATTACATTTAAATAAGTAACATTTATATTTAGATGAACGGCGTAAATATAGCTCCCCCTTTCGTAACTTGCCTTTAAACCGTGCCCGACTTTCCGTGTTGGTATACAGTGTTCAGTAGTAATTGTGTACACGTTTTACAATGCCATGAAAATTTCGTGAAATGGATGAGGTCTGTTGACGGTTCACGTACGCAGGCTGTTTACGTCGCTGTTCTTAGCGTTCGCCATCCACACAGTTGTTTATTTAGTGTTCAACTTGGTATAACTCTTTAAAAAAAAAGTTTGTTTACTTGACCTCACAAATGTTTTTCAGATGAGGGAGCGTCTAGGTTCAGCTGATAGTGGGAGTAAGAAGCTGAGTCTTGCATATTTACATCAATGCAAAAGCAAAAGACAAATGGACAGGGCAAGAAATGGAGCCCGATATTTTCGAAATCCACCGCAGCCTCATATGTGTGTGCAAGATTTTATTCATGTATGTTATCTTCTCTTTGTAGTGTCTGCATCCGGATATGTTTTTGATAATGTGTGAGTATTCTAATTAACTGTTTGTTTTTCATTAGGGTTCTGATCGACCATGTTATATTAATGTTATGTCTTGGGTGAAAATTGTGATGCCACATAACACAGAAGATTCTATACCTTTATATGGAGGTATGCGAATTCTTCCTGGGTCTTCCAGCCAGAGAGCGCAAAAGAAGCAACCTCTCATATTTGCTGTTATGGCAAATCCTGAGATTCTTAAAATAAGTGGAAAGTCTGCAAAGAATTTATCGGTATGTAATACTTACTGTGTGTGTGTGTGTGTGTGTGTGTGTGTGTGTGTGTGTGTGTGTGTGTGTTTGTTTGTTTTATTTCTCTTGCCCACAAGGCTAGCTGTCTTTGATGTTTGTTTGTTTGTGATGGAAGTGAGATTTGTTGTTGTTGTTGTTGTTGTGATTGTCCTCTTCTGATAAACTGCTGCTTGCTGAGAGAATATTTCATAGGCTGATGTACCTAAAATTTATATTTGTAGTGTAAAAGTATTTGTATGGTTGAAAAGACCAGAAAGACAGAGTGGAAGAGAAATGTGGGTTATATCAAATATTTCCATCTGAATATGTCAACAAGGAATCTGATGCATATTTTTGTTTCGCATGGTCTTTAAAGTGCTGTGCAGGTGTAGGATGAAAAAGTTTCCTCAGTCAAGAGAATTGTTCAATTCTAGTAATTGCCTGTGACCAGTGAAGTAACATTAATGTCCACTGTGATGTCACCTTTTGGTCAGTATTTTCACGATTTTGTTGTTAGTTAATGGAACCAGTTAATTTGAAATTGAAGTATCTGGTTGTGGTGATAAACTGATCTGTAGCTTATCCCATTTGAAAAAATCTCCTCTGGTATCCCATTATATTCCCCATTTTTATGATGACATTTGTCCCATATTTTCTACGTCTGTAGTCTCAGCCGATTACTAGTATTAAGTATTCTTTGTTATTTGTTAGCTCTCTCTTTGTATTTTTTTTTTTTTTTTTTTTTTTTTTAAAAACAGAGGAGGTAGTAGGACACTGTTGCCGAATTTTGTGACCAAACTTTATGAGCCATGGCCAATATAGTTAAACTGCAAAGACCAAATTTGAAGTGGAGTTATTCAGTTTCCATAAATTATAACTACTGGAATCTCCACCAATGCTCTAAGTCCAGAATGAAATTTTCACTCTGTAGTGGAGTGTGCTCTGGTATGAAACTACCCGGCACATTAAAACTGTGTGCAGTATGGAGACTCGAACTCAGGAGCCCCAAATTGGAGTCTTGGTACTGCACACAGTTTTAATCTGCCAGGAAGTTTCAATGCTATAAGTGTTTATTTAGGAGTTGACTGATACACACATTACATATTTCCCAAGTATATTCATCCATCCATCCATTCATTCATACATAGTGTTCTGTGAATCCCATGATGGATAGCCTTCTAGAATGTTTACACATGACAGAAGCTGCAATTGCTGAGTACCCCTGCACAGTATGTTAACAAGAAATTATTACCATTGCTAATATACTCATACTGATTAGTATGTGAATTACTCCTAAATCACACTACATATCTGTAATAAGAGAAAAACAACTACATTGAAATAAAGTCAGTGCTTTTTCTCTGGCATTACTCAGCTGCTGTTTTATCTAATGCTTCAAGTAAAACATGCAATTCACATACATCACTGTCGGATGTCTACATATACAGACAGTATCAAGACCTTTTCAAAGAAAACATCAGAGTTGGAGGGTTCTTATATCCTCGAGTCCAAATATTCTGAAAAATTGTATGAGGAGTGTCTGATAAGGTATTCTCATGCTTCATTTTAGGAATATTTTTATTATTAATTTGCTGTGTTCAGTCACAGTATTTTATTTTCTTGTTTTAGCTCAAAATGTTTTGGAACCACGACTCCGTTGTCAAGGACTGCAAAGACATTTGTGGGTGTTACTTCTTCTTCAGTTTCATTTGAGTATAAAATGCTCTTTGTCTGTATTGTTGAAAACTTCATTCACACTAGGTGTTCAAATGACCTAACATGTTTATGGATTTCTACATGTTACCTTGTTTGACATGGAAGTGCTCTACTGATGTAGGACAACAACGCTTTGTGTCCAAATGAAACAGATGTAACACTTGAAAAAATGAAATTGTAGTCCTAGAAAATGGTGTTGTAGCTCCAAAAGTCGTGAACTGAAACAAAGGAATAAAATATTGTAACTGAATGTGGTGTAACAGTACAAAAATGTCCATGACCTATCACTTCCAGTAATGGGCTGGCCCAAACAAAATATCCGTTATACTTATCCTTTGTTTTTCAGTATCACATAAACTCCATCCACAGACCCTTACAGGCATATCAGTGCCAACCACCCACCATGCAGTCATTGCTGAGGGGTCATTGGGTGCAGTATTGAGGGAAATGGGGTTAGCATGCTGCTCTCCTTGCCATTGTTCGTTTTTGTGACCTGGAGTCACTGCTGTTCACTCAAGTAGCTTTTCAGTTGGCCTAACGAGGCTGAGTACACCTCTTTCCGGTCCTCCCACAAGGAAAAAATGTCTGGCAGTTACAAGGCATCTAACCCGGACGCTTCACATTGTCATCATTCGCACTGACCACTCAGATATAAGGGTGGACTTTTCTATACTTGGGTGATATTGATGTCTACCAGCAATCTGTTTTATACTTAAGCACTGGAGTATAAAACTCTATTATTAACCATAGATAGGTATACATAGTCTGTATAGATATTAGTTTTACTTCTAGTGTTATGGTTGTGAATTACTGGTATCATCCTGTATCACTTTTGTCATTAACCACAAATACCATTAGGGGGTGTATGTATTGGTATGTATGCATAAAAGATCCCTATGTTCCTGAAAATGCTCCTAAAGGATGTTGAATTACCAACTTTACATGATACTTTCATCAAACACTTGTCTGCAATGCATACTTTTTGACCCTAGCTGCATTACCCCAGAAGGTTATGCCATAGGACAGTATTGAGTGAAAGTGTGCAAAGGTTCTAGCAAATTTGTCTGTAGGTCAATACAGTGAGAGTTGTTTCTAGGTGCAAAGAAGCTAGAACTTAGCTTTTTGGTTAATTTGACCACATGCTGTTACCATGTCAGTTATAATCAATCTGGATGCCTAGTAACTTCGCACAAGCAGTATTATACAATATATGGCCATTGATCTCTACTTCTGGTATCTGTAAGGGTAAGCCATTGTTACTTGTTTGGAATTGGAAAATATGAGTTTTTATTAGACTAAGGGTTATGCTATTACCTGTGAACCAGTTGTAACCCTGTTACATTATTCACCTGCACGCGTGTGGTCCTTTATTGATATATACCCTACTTGTTTCATCAGCAAATGTCACATTTCGTAAAGAATCCTCCTAGGTCTCAGATAAATCATTTATATAGGTGAAGAGAAGGAGCAGGCCAAGCATAGAACCTTGCAGGATACCACATCTAATTTGTCACCCCCTTTGAATTTAGTCTTACTCCTGTCACAGGAGAGTGCCTTTAATGTCATAAGTGTTTTGCTTTGGTAGTAGAACTTCATGCCTATGCAGTCAAAGATCTTTGGAATATTATAGAAAATACCAACAGGGTGATTTTCCTCTTTTAGCTACCCCAGAATATTTGAGTTCATGAGATTAAATGTAGCTTTCTTGAAAGGGAAGCCTGTACAGAAACCAACTGCTCTGAAAAACATTATTGTCAGAAAGATGGTTCAATATTCTGTAGTGAGGCGTCCCTATAACTTTTGACAATTCGGGAAGAAGGAAGATCGGTATATAATTAGATATCAGTTGCATACCTCTACTTTTATAAACAAGTGTTACTACTATGTGCTTCAATTGTTCAAAAAATATACATCGGCTTATTTGCTGTTTACAAAATTAATTCAAGGTGGCACTGCCAAACTTGGACAACATCTGTAGTATTTTTGTGAAATATGAGCCAGGAGAATCACTGCTTGTGGTGACTTTTAACACCTTTATGGTCTGTTTAACATGTGATTTGGTAGAGTTAATGTCTGGTGGTGGATCATGCTGTGGCTGTCTAAGTGGATCTTCCTATTGTGGTCTATTTTTGTCCTTCACGTTCAGCTACTGTTACAAAGAATTCCTTGAATTTGCTGGCCTATGATTTGAATCTGTTTTGGGGTACTGTCATCAGAGAGTTGGATATCATTTGCTTTACCGAGCTTATTTGTTTCATGTCAGTAATGGTGCAAATTAGTCTTGCCCTTTTTTTGTGTATTGCCTTCTTTAACAGTATAATAGCATGTGTGTTTTAATTGGACGGTGAAGAATTTTGCCATAGTGCTTGCAATTCACGTCAAAATCTTGATTAGCCTAGAGCTAGTGTTCTGCATTGAATAAAGCTGTCTCTTCTTAGAGCAAGATATTTTGATCTTGGAAGTTTGCTGCTCCTCTTCTGTAATTGTGACCCACTATACAGGAAAACTGAATCCGTAGTACTGAAGGAATATTTTTTGGAAAGAAATTTAATTTGTTACATACTTTGTGTCCTTGGTAACATCTTGCCATTTTGTACCCTGTAAATCCCCTCTGAAAAGTGTAGCTCAGTCAGCATTTTTCAAATCTGTGAAAATTTACCTTTCAGTTGATGTGGTGCACTATAGCTGCCATTTGACTGTGACTGTCAGATAAACCATGTATTATATTTTTCATAACAGACAACTGTATTGAAAAACAAATGATCAAATCTTGTTGGATTATGTTTATCAATTCTCATTTGGGATGTGATTGTGGGTATTAAAGCAAATATGCTGCCATTGATCAGTACCGTCTTAGATGAAATAATGATTCAAATCTCTGCATACAGTCGGTTCCCAGTTACTTCTGTTGAGTCTTGCTGGTACTGTCTCCAGCTGCTTAATGAAGTTAAAAACATTTTATTTTGAGTCCCTGTCCTCTTAGCCACAAACAATCCAGAGCTGATAGATAGCATCATGACTGATACAGGGATTGGTGATCACAAGGACCTTGTAGCTAGGCTCAATACCGTTTCTTCCAAATCTACCAGAAACAAACGCAAAATAATTTTATTTAAAAAAGCAGATAAAGTGTCACTAGAAGCCTTCCTAAGAGACAATCTCCATTCCTCCCGAACTGACTATGTAGATGTAGACAAGATGTGACTCAAATTCAAAGATATAATAGGAACAGCAATTGAGAGATTCATACCTCATAAATTGATAAGAGATGGCATTGATCCCCCGTGGTACACAAAACAGGTCCGAACTCTGTTGCAGAGGCAACGGAAAAAGCATACGAAGTTCAGAAGAATGCGAAATCCCGAAGATTGGCTAAAATTTACAGACGCGCGAAATTTGGCACAGACTTCAATGCGAGATGCCTTTAATAGGTTCCACAACGAAGCATTGTCTCTAAATTTGGTAGAAAATCTGAAGAAATTATGCTCGTGTGTAAAGTACACAAGCGGCAAGACGCAGTCAATACCTTTGCTGTGCAGTGCTGATGGTACTGTTACCGACGACTGTGTTGCTAAAGTGGAGTTACTGAACACAGTTTTCCGAAATTCCTTCACCAGGGAAGACGAATTGAATATTCCAGAATTTGAAACACGAACAGCTGCTATCATGAGTTTCTTAGAAGTAGATACCTTAGGGGGTTGCGAAGCAACTCAAATCGCTTGATATGGGCAAGTCTTCAGGACCAGATTGTATGCCGATTAGGTTCCTTTCAGGTTAAGCTGATACAATAGCTCCATACTTAGCAGTCATATACAGCCGCTCGCTCACCAATAGATCTGTACCTATAGATTGGAAAATTGCGCCGGTCGCACCAGTGTTTAAGAAGGGTAGTAGGAGTAATCCATCTAACTACAGACCTATATCATTGACGTCGGTTTGCAGTAGGGTTTTGGAACATATACTGTATTCAAACATTATGAACCACCTCGAAGGGAACGATTTATTGATACGTAATCAGCATGGTTTCAGAAAACATCGTTATTGTGCAACACAGCTAGCTTTTTATTCGACAGGAGACCTCAAGTTGATTCCGTATTTCTAGATTTCTGGAAAGCTTTTGACACCGTTCCTCACAACTACTTTTAATCAAGCTGCGGGCCTGTGGGGTATTGTCTCAGTTTTGCGACTGGATTCGTGATTTCCTGTCAGGAAGGTCGCAGTTTGTAGTAATAGACGGCAAATCATCGAGTAAAACTAAAGTGATATCAGGTGTTCCCCAGGGAAGTGTCCTGGGACCTCTGCTGTTCCTGATCTATATAAATGACCTGGGTGACAATCTGAGCAGTTCTCTTAGGTTGTTCGCAGATGATGCTGTAATTTACTATCTAGTAAGGTCATCCGAAGACCAGTATCAGTTGCAAAGCGATTTAGAAAATATTGCTGTATGGTGTGGCAGGTGGCAGTTGATGCTAAATAACGAAAAGTGTGAGGTGAGCCACATGAGTTCCAAAAGAAATCCGTTGGAATTCGATTACTCGATAAATAGTACAATTCTCAAGGCTGTCAATTCAACTAAGTACCTGGGTGATAAAATTACGAACAACTTCAGTTGGAAAGACCACATAGATAATATTGTGGGGAAGGCGAGCCAAACATTGCATTTCATTGGCAGGACACTTAGAAGATGCAACAAGTCCACTAAAGAGACAGCTTACACTACACCCATTCGTCCTCTGTTAGAATATTGCTGCACGGTGTGGGATCCTTACCAGGTGGGATTGACGGAGGACATCGAAAGGGTGCAAAAAAAGGGCAGCTCGTTTTGTATTATCACGTAATGGGGGATAGAGTGTGGCAGATATGATATGCGAATTGGGATGGAAGTCATTACAGCAAAGACGTTTTTCGTCGCAGCGAGATCTATTTACGAAATTTCAGTCACCAACTTTCTCTTCTGAATGCGAAAATATTTTGTTGAGCCCAACCTACATAGGTAGGAATGATCATCAAAATAAAATAAGAGAAAGCAGAGCTTGAACAGAAAGGCTTAGGTGTTCGTTTTTCCCACGCGTTGTTCGGGACTGGAATGGTAGAGAGATAGTTTGATTGTGGTTCGATGAACCCTTTTCCAAGCACTTAAATGTGAATTTCAGAGTAACCACGTAGATGTAAATGCAACAGAAGAAAAATTTTCTGGAGAAAACTGTAAAATTATGAAATGTAATTGCTGGCCATTACCCCTAGAAACACCAATACGGGCAAAAATTGCCATTACATTTTTATTTTTTAAAAATGTCATGGCAAATATCCTATGTTTTTGGGTCTTTTTCTATTTGTCTGTTACGTTATAATACAATGTGCTGTATGTTTCTGTGGTTAAATTTTTATAATTCCATGTACAAAATAGGAATTTTACGCCCAAGGGCACATTTTGCCCGGGGTTGGTACTCCATGAGACCATAATTCTTATTATCTTACCTACAACCACCAAGCATCGACAAAATTTGCCCGTACATTTTTCTTTCTTTTATTCAGTTGGCAAACTCAAACATGAGTTTTACAGTGGTTTGTTGAGCGTCTAATTGTTGAGTTTCACTTTCATCGTCGATTTTAGACTTGCCGTTATTACTATTAGCAGTTTGTCACAGTAGAGCGACCCCTTTATTGTAAAGTGGATTTTGTAAGATAAGTTAAAGAGCCTTGAATGACGCAGAAGTTCTTGCAGAACTGTTACTCAACGACGAATTATCAGATTTAAGTGATTTTGAGTCACATCATGCAGAAGCGAAAGACAATGAAGAAGAAACAAACCATGCAAGTAACGTTCCAAATAAATATGTTACAATTTCTGGCAAAGTGTATCTTGCAGAAGCTCCGAGGCATAGTAAATGGGATTTTGGTAACAAAGTCCGTGAACATCGAGGAATAACCAGTGATGGGAAAGTTACAAGCATATGTGAATTGTTTAAAAAAATTTTCACTCCTGAATTAGTACAGAAAATACAGGGTGATTCAAAAAGAATACCACAACTTTAAAAATGTGTATTTAATGAAAGAAACGTAATATAACCTTCTGTTATACATCATTACAAAGAGTATTTAAAAAGGTTTTTTTTTTTTTCACTCAAAAACAAGTTCAGAGATGTTCAATATGGCCCCCTCCAGACACTCGAGCAATATCAACCCGATACTCCAACTCATTCCACACTCTCTGTAGCATATCAGACGTAACAGTTTGGATAGCTGCTGTTATTTCTCGTTTCAAATCATCAATGGTGGCTGGGAGAGGTGGCCGAAACACCATATCCTTAACATACCCCCATAAGAAAAAATCGCAGGGCGTAAGATCGGGGCTTCTTGGAGGCCAGTGATGAAGTACTCTATCACGGGCTGCCTGGCGGCCGATCCATCGCCTCGGGTAGTTGACGTTCAGGTAGTTACGGACAGATAAGTGCCAATGTGGTGGCGCTCCATCCTGCTGAAATATGAATTGTTGTGCTTCTTGTTCGAGCTGAGGTAACAGCCAATTCTCTAACATCTCCAGATACTGTAGTCCAGTTACAGTAGCACCTTCGAAGAAAAAGGGACCAAAAACTTTATTGGCTGAAATGGCACAGAAAACGTTCACCTTAGGCGAGTCACATTCATACTGAGTTGTTTCCCGCGGATTCTCAGTTCCCCATATACAGACATTGTGACGGTTGACTTTCCTGATAGTGTGGAAAGTTGCTTCATCATCGTCGATTCACTTCTGCCATACTCAATAACACAAAAAGCTTTCTGTTGAGCGGTCGCCATCTTAGCATCAACTGACGCTGACGCCTAGTCAACAGCGCCTCAAGCGAACAAACGTACAACTAAATGAAACTTTATAGCTCCGTTAATTCGCCGACAGATAGTGTTTAGCTCTGCCTTTTGTCATTGCAGAGTTTTAAATTCCTAAAGTTGTGGTATTCTTTTTGAATCACCCTGTACTTGACCATACAAATGAAGTAGCTGAAAGAGAAAACGTATCTCCCATTAGCGATTCTGAAATATATGCATTGATGGGAATTTTAATTCTAATGGGAGTTTACCAGGACACCAATATTTCTTTATTTGATTTATGGTCAAATTTATTGGGAAGAGCGATTTATAGAGGAGCTATGGGTAAGACCAGAGCACATCAGCTATTGAAAATTCTTCACTTTGATGATAAAGACACCAGATCAGAAAGATGTGTACATGATAAATTTGCGCCGCTGCATGAAGTATTTGAAGTATTGAATGGAATATTCCCACGTACTTCAGAAGTGGATCTGACAATACAATCGATGAAATGTGTCTTTTCAGAGGTCATTGTCCTTCAAAAGTTTTCCTCAAAGACAAACCTGGAAAATATGGAATATTAGTCAGAATGCTTTGTAGTGCAACTGAACAATACATAATAAAAATGGAAGTGTATGCTGGAAAAGACAGTAGACCTGCTAGTGAACGAGGTCCTCTAGAGATTGTGAAGAGACTGGTAGAGCCAATAAAGAATACATGCTACAATGTCACAACTGACAGCTTCTACACTTCTGTGGAGTTGGCAGACATTCTCTATCAAGACTACAAACTTACACTGGTTGGGACACTCAAATCAAACAGAAAACATGTACTGCAGGAACTTAAGACAAAAGCAGGCAGAGAGCTGTATTCCTCCAAATTCACATTCACAGACCCATATTCTAAGAAGCCACCAGAAACAATTGTATTTCACATCACAAAGGAAAAACCAAAGAAAAATCTGTTGATGTTGTCTACACAACATCGTAATGCTGGAGTAGAAGTTGATATACCAGAAAAGAAAACACACGTAAACCTGTACTATGATTCCACTAAGGAAGGAGTGGATGCCGTAGATCAAATGGTTAGGACATACTCTACAAAAAGGGTTACAAGAAGATGGCCACTGACAATGTTCTACAGCCTACTTGATATAGCTGCAGTTAACTCATACACACTGTTCAAGATGAATGTGCCTAAATGGAATGAAGGGAAACCAATCACCGGAGAACTGTATGTCCATGAATTAAGCCACGAACTTTCGAAACCATACGTAGAAGAGCGAGCCATGGATTTGAAAGGACTCCAGTTGCCTATTATTTGCGTGATGGGAGAGATCTTAGGAAAGAAACTAGAGGTAAACAAAATTACTGCAAATGAAAAACCTACTAGGAAAGCAAGGTGCTACTTATGCTTGAAGAATGCAAGTAACCAGAGAGCAAGAGACAGCATCACAAGAACCAAGTTAAAATGTGGAAACTGTGGGCACCATCTGTGTAAGACTCATTCAGAATCAACCATTTTGTGAGCAGGAGGTAAATGTCATCTGTAAGTGAAAATATTCTCTCCAAGTGAAAAGTGTTTCCCGAGAGTTTTCAATGTACAATAACATGTATTTTAGCAACTGTTTTTATTTCTGTTTTTGAAACTTTTTCTAATTGACAAAGCTGTATTATTCAGTTAATAGATCAAAGATTGCATAGAAACTTTACGCAAACTTTCATTGACCAAGATTTCACCATTCTTTGTTGTTATATTCACCCCATTAGTGTTAAAAAATTAGGCTTTCAATTATGTTGAGCAGATAAAAAGAAATTATTCAGGTAGTGAAGGGAGGTGAAAATTTAATAGTCATGGGTGACTGGAATTCGACAGTAGGAAAAGGAAGAGAAGGAAACATAGTAGGTGAATATGGATTGGGGCTAAGAAATGAAAGAGGAAGCTGCCTGGTAGAATTTTGCACAGAGCGTAACTTAATCATAGCTAACACTTGGTTCAAGAATCATGAAAGAAGGTTGTATACATGGAAGAACCCTGGAGATACTAAAAGGTATCAGATAGAATATATAATGGCAAGACAGAGATTTAGGAACCAGGTTTTTAAATTCTAAAACATTTCCAGGTGCAGATGTGGACTCTGACCACAATCTATTGGTTATGAACTGTAGATTAATACTGAAGAAACTGCAAAAAGATGGGAATTTAAGGAGATGGGACCTGGATAAGCTGAAAGAACCAGAGGTTGTACAGAGTTTCAGGGAGAGCATAAGGGAACAATTGACGGGAATGGGGGAAAGAAATACAGAAGAAGAGGGCTGAAATAGTGAAGGCAGCAGAGGATCAAGTAGGTAAAAAGATTAGGGCTAGTAGAAATCCTTGGGTAACAGAAGAGATACTGAATTTAATTAATGAAAGGAGAAAATACAAAAATGAAGTAAATGAAGCAGGCAAAAAGGAATAAACACTTTTCAAAAATGAGATCGACAGGAAGTGCAAAATGGCTAAGCAGGGATGGCTAGAGGACAAATGAAAGGATGTAGAGGCTTATCTCTAGAGGGGTTAGATAGATACTGCGTACAGGAAAATTAAAGAGACCTTTGGAGGAAAGAGAACCACTTGCATGAATGTCAAGAGCTTAGATGGAAACCCAGTTCTAAGGAAAGAAGGGAAAGCAGAAAGGTGGAAGGAGTCTATAGAGGGTCTACACAAGGGCGATGTTCTTGAGGACAATATTGTGGAAATGGAAGAGGATATAGATGAAGATGAAATGGGAGATATGATACTGCGTGAAGAGTTTGACAGAACACTGAAAGACCTAAGTCGAAACAAGGCCCCGGGAGTAGACAACATTCCATTCGAACTAATGACAGCGTTGGGAGAGCCACTCCTGACAAAACTCTACCATCTAGTGAGCAAGATGTATGAGACAGGCGAAATTCCCTCAGACTTCAAGAAGAATATAATAATTCCAATCCCAAAGAAAGCAGGTGTTGACAGATGTGAAAATTACTGAAGTATCAGTTTAGTAAGTCACAGCTGTAAAATACTAACGTGAATTCTTTACAGCCGAAAGGAAAAACTGGTAGAAGCCGACCTCGGGGAAGATCAGTTTGGATTCTGTAGAAATGTTGGAACACATGAGGCAATACTGGCCCTACGACTTACCTTAGAAGAGATATTAAGGAAAGGCAAACCTACATTTCTAGCATTTGTAGACTTAGAGAAAGCTTTTGACAATGTTGACTGGAATACTCTTCTTTCAAATTCTGGAAATGGCACAGGTAAAATACAGGGAGTGAAAGGCTATTTACAATTTGTACAGAAACCAGATGGCAGTTATTAGAGTCGAGGGACATGAAAGGGAAGCAGTGCTTGCGAAGGGAGTGAGACAGGGTTGTATCCTCTCCCCGATGTTATTCAATCTGTATATTGAGCAAGCAGTAAAGGAAACAAAAGAAAAGTTTGGAGTAGGTATTAAAATCCATGGGGAAGAAATAAAAACTTAGAGGTTTGCGGATGACATTGTAATTCTGTCGGAGACAGCAAAGGACTTGGAAGAGCAGTTGAACGGAATGGACAGTGTCTTGAAAGGAGGGTATAAGATGAACATCAACATAAGCAAAACAAGGATAATGGAATGTAGTCGAATTAAGTCGGGTGATGCTGAGGGAATTAGATTAGGAAATGAGACACTTAAAGTAGTAAAGGAGTTTTGCTATTTGGGGAGCAAAATAACTGATGATAGTCGAAGTAGAGAGGTTATAATATGTAGACTGGCAATGGCTAGGCAAGTGTTTCTGACAAAGAGAAATTTTTTAACAATGAGTATAGATTTAAGTGTCAGGATGTCATTTCTGAAAGTATTGGTATGGAGTGTAGCCATGTATGGAAGTGAAACATGGACAATAAATAGTTTGGACAAGAAGAGAATAGAAGCTTTCAAAATGTGGTGCTACAGAAGAATGCTGAAGATTAGTTGGGTAGATCACATAACTAATGAGGAGGTATTGAATAGAATTGGGGAGAAGAGGAGTTTGTGGCACAACTTGACTAGAAGAAGGGATCGGTTGGTAGGACATGTTCCGAGGCATCAAGGGATCACCAATTTAGTACTGGAGGGCAGGGTGGAGGGTAAAAATCGTAGGGGGAGACCAAGAGACGAATACACTAAGCAGATTCAGAAGGATGTAGACTGTAGTAGGTACTGAGAGATGAAGAAGCTTGCACAGGATAGAGTAACATGGAGAGCTGCATCAAACCAGTCTCAGGACTGAAGGCCGCAACAACAACAACATTATGTTGTCACTATTTCCTGTTAAACTAATATCTCAATGGAACAGAATTACATAAAAGAAATACATATTACAACAAATTACAAGATTTACAACTTATTGTAACACGGGCAAAATTTGCCCTTGCTTGGTGCTCCGTGTTACCTAAAATACCTTTGTGTTTCTAGGGTTACTTACCTTCAGGTGAAATATCAGTATTTTTGATAGACATGTATAAAAGTTTTTGGAGCCGAGAATTCCATCTGTGGGGAGGAGAGAGCGATGGATCTGGAAAGGTTAAAAAAGAAGGGCAGATCACTCAGACTCCAAGGTTAGAGTGATAAAGTGACACACCTGTAGCAAGAATTGGGAGAAAAATGTTGGAAAAGGGGGTTGAGTGTCACAATAACTTTTTGCTCGCCATCATTATTGTCTCTCTCTCTCTCTCTCTCTCTCTCTCTCTCTCTCTCTCTCTCTCTCTCTGTGTGTGTGTGTGTGTGTGTGTGTGTGTGTGTGTGTGTGTGTGTGTCACCTCCTTCCCACTATCCGTTTCTCCCCTCCTTGTAGAAGATACTTTTAGTCCAAAAAACTGGATAGTTATGTAGAAAAATGTGTGTATCAGCAGTACTACTGTTTCTCCTGAAGATAAGTACTTTCAAATAATTTAATAGGACTATTGTCTTACATGTTCCCTAGTCTCTTACTGTAGTGCAGCACCCAGAAAACTGTTCAGTGCAATACTTATTTAAGTCTATAGTCTCAGCCTTTATTCCACATTTTGTGTATGAAAGTACTTTCTCTTTCCTCTTGTTATCCCTACAATAACATGTCACTAGCTTGTATCCAAGTAGTTGCATTAGTTCAGTTACTATGACTACCAAATGATGTTCTGTTGTGCATAGCATGTCTATAGAAATACCTTTAGATTTTTCTATTTCTTATAGTGATGTGGAATTTTTATCTTCTGATTTTAACAAACTTCTTATGTTTTGTAGAAAAGTGCTAATGTATTGTGATATTTAGCCTTTACACTGTCAGAGCTGCTTTTTTCCCCTGATTGTTGCATCTGGGTCCATAATAGGCTATTTCCTCGCGTTAAAAATATCATTCTGATTAATATAGCACTTAAATAGCATGATCAGTGTTTATGTAATTAAAGTTCAAAAATCATCGAACACCAAGTTTCAGGCACATGAACGAAACACTCTGTTATTAGCTGAAGCTCTGGTGACATCTCAGACTAGGAGTAAGACAAAGCTATACATATGTGCTTGCAGAAGTAACGAGGATTTTACATAGTCTTTCTCCATACAGTTTGACTATTTAGTGATGGAAAATGTAGTTAAACTCTTAAGTAACATTAGAAAGGAACTTTGTGAATACTGATAGTGGGGACCTTGTGAAAGTTGATGCACTTATGCTCCACCCCTTTAGAGCGGTGATATGTGTTACAGAGAAATTCTCTTCCCTGCTCCCTGCAACATCATTAAATTCACTCAAAACTAAGGAGTGGTAGGACTTTTGCAAATGAGTTTGTATATTATAACTACACTCCTGGAAATAGAAAAAAGAACACATTGATACCGGTGTGTCAGACCCACCATACTTGCTCCGGACACTGCGAGAGGGCTGTACAAGCAATGATCACACGCACGGCACAGCGGACACACCAGGAACCGTGGTGTTGGCCGTCAAATGGCGCTAGCTGCGCAGCATTTGTGCACCGCCGCCGTCAGTGTCAGCCAGTTTGCCGTGGCATACGGAGCTCCATCGCAGTCTTTAACACTGGTAGCATGCCGCGACAGCGTGGACGTGAACCGTATGTGCAGTTGACGGACTTTGAGCGAGGGCGTATAGTGGGCATGCGGGAGACCCGGTGGACGTACCGCTGAATTGCTCAACACGTGGGGCGTGAGGTCTCCACAGTACATCGATGTTGTCACCAGTGGTCGGCGGAAGGTGCACGTGCCTGTCGACCTGGGACCGGACCGCAGTGACGCACGGATGCATGCCAAGACCATAGGATCCTACACAGTGCCGTAGGGGACCGCACCGCCACTTCCCAGCAAATTAGGGACACTGTTGCTGCCGGGGTATCGGCGAGGACTATTCGCAACCGTCTCCATGAAGCTGGGCTACGGTCCCGCACACCGTTAGGCCGTCTTCCGCTCACGCCCCAACATCGTGCAGCCCGCCTCCAGTGGTGTCGCGACAGGCGTGAATGGAGGGACGAATGGAGACGTGTCGTCTTCAGCGATGAGAGTCACTTCTGCCTTGGTGCCAATGATGGTCGTATGTGTGTTTGGCGCCGTGCAGGTGAGTGGCACAATCAGGACTGCAAACGACTGAGGCACACAGGGCCAAGTAGACAGCAGGGAATAAGCATTAATACACATGTTTCCGATCATGTTGGGAATTTTGGACTTCTGAAGATGAGAGGACTGTAGAGTTGCTTGACAAATAGGTTAATATGTTCAATCAGGTTGGATTTGAATTACCAACCTATAGATATAATCTTATAAAATTCTTCAGTTTGTGCTCTGTCACCTGAGCTACCAAATTACATGCATGATATAGCAACAATTTTCACTGAGAGTTTTATTTCCTTGTAACAGTCGTAAACCATATCTCAAAGGTAGATTGATGTTAATGCAATGCATGTTTAATTAAGTTAGTGAACTTGTGCATTGACGTGGTGTCAGTTTGCCAGTACAGGCGACCATATTTTTGGAATCTTCTCAGTCTCTGGAAAAGTCAAAACAATTTTTCACCAGTTTTTATTTACATATTTGTACAATGTGGTACTACACAACATTTGTGAACCAATTTCCAAAACGTAAATTCCAAAACAAGACATCATTGTGAATTGGCGTTATAACAGTAGGTACAACGAGTTAGTCAGTGACGTCACAGGCATCACGTGACTCGAATAGTGTTTTAGCGGACCTTCAAATTATTTAAATTTCATTTCCATTTTTATAAAAGAATACTAAAATTTAAAAAAAGCATGTTAGGTGTTACATATTACTAACAATAACGTAACACTTTTTTTTCAAGCTCTTGTTTTCTATAGATTGTTGGTTTCAAATGAGGCATTATAACGAATGCATCCTCAAATGTAAATCGCATATACATTATAGTGTAGCATTTGTTACTGTATTGAAAAGCTGAATAACACTGTAACAACATTATGAGAAAGATAGTTGTTACCATATAGCGGAGATGCTGAATCAGAGATAGGCATACCTAAAAGACTCTTGCAGTCTCAGATTACTGAAACCACACTTGAACCATGAAGTCGATGTTTGTGGATCTAAGGTCAAATTTGATGTTTTATGTGCAACAACCTGACAGCATGCACCTGCTTTCAGGAAAATTATGCTTTTGTGTCTGGTGAAAATATTGCATTAGAGTATGGACACTGAATAATCATAGTCTTATGTAAAAACTATCATTGTATCTTATAAGAGCACAACAGCATTGTTTTCGTAGTCTACAAGAAGTGGAAGTAATAACTTTTTGAAGTGAAGATTGTTTTACTGTGTTAAATCACGCGTCAGTGGTAATATGAGGGCTGTTTCGCACAGGAAAAAAGTGTTCATTTACTAGGATGAGTAGTTAGATTTCCAAAGATTAATGCACATATTGGATAGAAATAACACAATGCAGAAATTAAAGTCTTGTTGCAATGCAAAACTCTGTAAGAGAGCTGAAGACTTCTAGAGAAAGCTGTAATGCCCAAAAGAACAGCCAAGGAGGAAATAAGGAGGAAACAGCGTGGAAAATAACTGCTGTTATGAAGTTCAGTCAGTGTCAAATAGGTATTTTGGTGTGCCACAGTCTTTGATGACATATTGGTATGATAGAAATATGATATGATACCTCAGAGAGGCAGAAGAAATCCACATTAGTGGGTAGTTGAATTCCATACATGACTAAACAATTATGCTATTGTGGTGATGTTTACACGTTTATGTTGCATGACGATCATAACTTGACATTTACACAGAAGTAAATGAACCTAATAACACAGAAGCAGTCCAAAACTAACATTACTGGTGAGAAAATTTATATGGTACATTATTTGAATTAACTGATCCCTTAGATACTGCTTCGCTGGCTCACAACCAAACTGTCACCTTTCAGTCTAAACTGGAACTCAGGCTGTGCTACAGATCAGTATACCACCACATCTAAGATTCAATGTTCCCATTTATTGACTTCTCCAACCCGCAACCAAATTGCTATCTTACAACCTAATCTGTACCTCGTGCTACTCTACAAATCAATTTGTCACTACAACCTGCATTCCAAAAATAGCTTTGACACAAATAAAATATTGTCAGTTTTCTATTCTCTTCTTATTTGCAAATGTGTGGTTGATATCAAACGCCACAACACCGTAAAGTAATAGGAGGAAGCCAACATCCAGGTTCAGTTGAATCCATTATTTTAGTCGAAGTATAATCAATTTTCAGACCAGTCAGTTTCCAAATAATTTATTTCCACTGCAGGTTAATGGTTATATGCACTATGGGCTGACAGCTTTGTTCGCTTTTATTCCATTAATATGTATTTCTTCTTCTGTTCCCTCTTCAACTTCTTTTAGGACTGCCCGAGGTAGTTTTTGTGTAAAGTCACCTTGCCAGATTCCTATTTCGATATTGAATTTTCCATTGTTCTGAGTAAGTGTAATAATAGCTGCAGTATTGATGTACATGTTCTTCAATGTACAAATCCAGTTCAAAGCAAATACTTGTGTCTCAATGGCTATTTGTATAAAGTTTCTCTTAATTGATTCGGATTGGGAATTTGTACTCAATTCGTGGTTCTGTAGATATGTACACAATTTACAAATGATCCATTTGTAATGCCAGCCTGTTTGCATAATTAAAATTAAATGCTTTTGTGTGTGGATAACGAAAATTTCAGTGAATAAGTTCATGAGTAGAAAGCTGACTATACTGGAGATATTTTTGTTTCCTTTTGGATGTCCATGTGCCATTATTAGGCACATTTCTCATTTTACTTATTTTTTAAGGTGGATAAATGCCATCTCTCTTCTTGTCATGAAAAGAACAGTTGATATAAATTTCTAAAGAAAACAGGCTAGAAATTGCATAATTGTTTCCCAGGTATGTTCATGTTTTCAGATTGAGGGACAGATGTTGTTGAAGAACAGGCCGTTTGTAGTCTGTGCAACAAATCATGTTCAAGGAAGGACTTAGTTATTTGAAATGAACAGAGTAGTTTTTTTTCCCCTGACAAAAAAAAGTTACAGATGTTTTCATCACTGTGAGAGAGACTCAAGACATTAAAGATATATGAATTAGTGCTTGGGTATCAAGCCTAGAATGGCCATGTGAGAACAATATATCCCATTACTATCCTTTGTTGTTCCGCACATTCAGAAAGTAAGTGTATGAGCTTTTTTTTTTTAGAAAAAGTTTATTTGAAAAGAAATTACAGTGTATTGTTGATACACCTGCTGGCTATCTTTGCACATAATGGACATCGTGTTCAGTTCATGTGGTGAGCCATGGCACAAGCTTCTTTATGTCTCTCTCAAAGAACTCTCCTGCCAACTCCTTCTCCTACTTCAACATCTCTCTCCGTACCTGCTCATTGGTTGAACATTTAATTCTATTCATGTGTGCCTTCAAGGAGGTGAATAAATTCTAATCTAAAGGCCATGGGAATATGAGAGGGATGAGGGATTCTCACCTTCCGATTCATCACTCAAGAAACTTGCAGGCACTATTGACCTGATTTTTCTTATGCTATTCTGTCAGCTGTTTCGGGACCGATATTGTGCACCGTTTCTGGTATCCCAGCATTTCTATTAGTGTCTTGCACAAAAGAGTTTTGCAGAGTTGTGGAAACATACAGAAATTTCATTGACTATCAGTCAGTGGTCTTCAGATCAGTTCCTTCCATTTTTTGAACCAAATCATCACTCAGAATGGAAGGTCTCTTCCACAACTCTGTTCATCATGAACATTTGTTTTGCCTCCACTAAACTCACTACACCACATAAACACACTTGTTCTGTTCATAACAACTTGACCATAAACTGTTTTGACTCTCTCAAGTAATTTTGTAGATGTTATTGCTTTTGTGAGTAAGAAGCAGATCATGGCATGTTGCTCGCACTTGGCAGGCTTTCTTATCAGCGTCTTCCATGTAACTGGACACTACAACGTGAGTTTATGTACTGCCCTTTATGGTTGTAGTACACTTACTTTCTGAATGTTTCTCGTAGTTACAGTATCAGGAGGCTGAACTCACTTCAATGATATAAGTAAGTAGGTTCTCATGGTCAGAGTCGATTCCATTAAAATCCTTCCAAGTTTCCTTTGGTGCTAAATCCACAAATAATCTCCCATGAAACTCCTCTCTCTGTTCAATCACACAAAAGTATTATTTTGGGTGATCAGTGAAACTAACATGTTACTGATTAAGGCAGTCCCCTCTGCGGGTTTGGGGGTAAGAATAGGCCCGCAGTATTCCTGCCTGTTGTAAGAGGCGACTAAAAGGAGTCTCAAAAGTTTCAGCCTTATGTGATGGTCTCCTCTTGGGTTTGACCTCCATCTTTCGAAATTCTTCCGAAGAGCGAGCCAATTGGGGAAGGGCACTTTACATGGTGCACTACATCCGCCTTGCATTCAGATCTTTAGCTGGCTTTCTCGTCATTGCAATGCTGTCCCACTCGTTTTCCATCTTGTGGGCAAGGATACATCCCTGGGTGCGATTACCATGCTGCACTGTGCAGTGTTGCTTTTTGCTGCGACGATGACCTTGGACATTTTTGCACCTAAGATCCAGCATGGTAGCTAGTCCGTTGTGTGGGGCCACCATGTACCCTGTTGTTTGTAGCTCCCTGACAACACAGGGATCGCTCTGCTGATGCCTGCGCCATTAACTCCCCACGTATGCCAAGGAGTAGATGTCTGTCTTCCTGGGGCATCGGGACTCCTGGAAATGGCCATCCTGCCAGGTGGCCCTTGCTGAGGTTGGGTGGCACCCGTGAGGAGGGCCCTTGGTCGGAGTATGTGGCATCAGGGCGGATTACCCGCAATGAAGTGTGGTAGATCATCTCTCGCTGGTGGCCAGCCACCAGCAGTCTCTAAGTGTTCTCGGGCTCAATTTAACGCTCAGAAATACAATCCAAAAATGTTCCCCTCCCTGGCCACACCATGGGAGGAGCGTAAGTCTCAGAATGGCAGGGACAGTTATTGGCCCTGGTTCCTAGTTTGTACGAGATCTGATGGGGAGTCTTTTATGCCCACAAAGCCTCAGTTCTTTGTAGAGCATTTAGAGGACAAGTTTGGGGAGGTGGTGGGCTTGTCCAAAATGCGCTCTGGGTCAGTTTTGATAAAAACAGCATCCTCTGCCCAGTCATGCAGGTTACTTGCTTGTGACAAGTTGGGGGATGTTAACATTACCATCACCACATAAGAGTTTAAATATGGTCCAGGGTATTATTTTCCATAGGGACCTACTTTTGCAGTCTGATGACGAGCTGTGCCTCAGCTTAGTGTGTCGAGGAGTTCATTTCGTCCAGCGCGTTCATTGGGGTCAGAGGGATAATCAGGTTGCTACTGGTGCCTTCATCTTGGCCTTCGAGGGTGATATATTACCAGAAAAGGTCAAGGTGATAGTCTACTGTTGTGACGTCAAGCCATATATCGCTCTCCCAATGCGGTGCTTTAAGTGCTGGAAGTTCGGCCATATATCTTCCCGTTGTACTTCCAGCCTCACCTGTCGAGATTGCGGACGCCCATCACATCCCAATACTTCATGTGACACGCCTCCCATCTGTGTCAACTGCGGAGAGCATCATTCACCTTGCTGGCCAGACTGCAGGATCTTGCAGAAAGAGTGCAAAATCATGGAATATAAGACCCTGGACTGACTGACCTATACTGAGGCTAGGAGGAAATATGAACAACTACATCCTGTGCGAATGACTTCCTCCTATGCCGCTGCAATGACAACTGTTTTAGCACCATCTCCCTGCGCTGCCTACCTTGGGAGCAACACCCCCCCAAATGTTGGAGACATCTGTCCCCGCTTCTAAGCAGGAGAAGCATCACCCTTCTTCAGCTTCTCTTACTTGAAAGGGGTCCCTTGGGTCCCTCCTTTCCCTGGTTTCCACAAGTGGGAAGGCTGACGCCCGACAGTGGCATAAGGGCCCACAACCAGCTGGTCGTAGGGCTTCACGATCCTCCTCCGTCCCGGAGTCTGAATCAGTGAAGCCCTCCCAGCCAGTGAAACCAAAGAAGCAGTGTGAGAAATCCAAGTGGAAGACCTCTAAGGCCAAGGAAGTTGCAGTGGCACCCACCCTACCACAACCTTCGAGCTCTACGTCTTAGGATGAGGTGGAGATCCTGGCATCTGCTGAGGACCTTGATCTTGCCGGTCCCTCAGACACCATGGATAGCACTTGTACAGGTGCTCAATCGGTGGCAGCAGGTGATTCAGCGGCGTAATCTGCCTCCCCAGTCCCTTCACACCTTTCTCAGCCATGGACAATACCATCCTCCTGTGGAACTGCAGCGGTTTCTTCCGCCATCTAGCTGAGCTCCGACAACTTCTCAGCCTTCGCCCTTTCCTCTGTATTGCTCTTCAAGAAACTTGGTTTCTGGCAATGAGAACACCTGTCCTCCGTGGCTATCGGGGTTATTGTAGGAACCGGGCAGCTTATGAAAGGGTATCTGGTGGTGTCTGCATCTATGTCTTTCACTCCCTTCACAGCGAGTCCCTCTGCAAACACCTTTAGAGGCTGTCGCTGTTTGGGTGTGGACACGATAGGTTGCTACTGTCTGCAGTCTTTATCTTCCACCGGATGGTGATGTCCTGCAGCATGTCCTGGCTGCGCTAATAGCCCAACTGCTGCCACCTTTCCTGTTACTGGACGACTTCAACACCCATAACACTCTGTGGGGTGGGTCAGTGGCAACAGGTCAAGGCGCCACCATTGAGAATGTATTGACACATCTCGACCTTTCCATTTTAAATGATGGTGCCTTCACACATTTCAGTGTGGCACATGGCACGTACTCCGCCATCGACCTTTTGATCTGCAGCCCTAGCCTCTTACTATTTGTCCAATGGAGTGTGCATGATGACCTGAGTGGTAGTGACCACTTTCCGATCTTTCTGTCACTGCCACAGCGTCACTCTTCTGGGTCCCCTTGCAGATGGACTATGAATAAGGCTGACTGGGACTTGTTCTCCTCCACTGCCACCATTGAGCCTCTTTTTAATGATGCCATTGATGTGGTGGTTCACTCGGTCATCACCGGCATCATTACTGCTGCAGAATCTGCCAATCCCCGTTCTTCTGGGTCCCCTCGGTGGAGGATTGTGCCTTGGTGGTCGTCTGTGATCGCCGAGGCGATTAAAGATAGCAGGTGTGTGCTCCAGCATTACAAGCGGCATCCCTCATTAGAAAACCTCACCACCTTTAAATGGCTCCGTGTGCAGGCCTGACGCATCATTCACCAACACAAGCGGGAGTGCTGGGAACGGTATGTCTCCACCATCGGCCTGCATCTCTCTCCATTGCAGGTTTGGGCTAAGATTCGTAGGCGCCTCTATGGCTATCGGACCCCTGTCAGCGTCCCTGCCCTCTCACTGAATGGAGCAGTTTGTACTGACTCCGACATAATTGCAAACCACTTAACAGGCCATTTTGCTCTCAGTTCCGCTTCTGTGTATTATCCACTGGCCTTCCACTCCGTTAAAGAGCGGTTGGAACTTTGGAGCTTTTCCTTTCACACCCGCCATCCTGATTCCTACACTGTTCCATTCAGTGAGTGGGAATTATACAGTGCCCTAGCCACTTGCCCTGATACAGCTCCCGAGCCAGATCGCATCCACTGTCAGATGCTGAAACATCTCTCAGTGGACTGCCAGTGACGCCTCCTTGACCTGTACAACCGTATCTGGGTCGAGGGTGAGTTTCCATCGCAATGATGGGAAAGCATTGTTATCCCCATTTTGAAACCTTTCAAGAACCCACTGGAGGTGGACAGCTACTGCCTCATTAGTCTCACCATCATTCTTTGCAAGTTGCTCGAACACATGGTGAGCCAGTGCTCGAGTTGGGTACTCGAGTCTCGGGGCCTTCTGGCTCTGTCTCAGTGTGGGTTTTGTAAAGGCCACTCTGCCACCGACAATCTGGTGAGCCTGGAGTCAGCCATCCGTATGGCCTTTGCCCGCCATCAGCACCTCATCGCTGTCTGTTTTGACATCCGGAAGGCGTACGATACAACATGGTGCCATCACATCCTCTCTACGCTTCATGGTTGGGGTCTTCGGGGTCCACTGCCGATTTTCATACAGAATTTTCTGTTGTGTCGTACCTTCTGCATGCAAGTCGCGGCCTCCCATAGTTCCCCCCAAGTTCAGGAGAATGGGGTACCACAGGGGTCTGTCTTCTGTCTTAAGCGTCTGCCTGTTTTTAATTTCAATTAATGGGCTCGCTGCAGTGGTGGGAACGTCTGTCTCAGCTTCCTTGTATACTGTTGACTTCTGCCTCTACTATAGCTCCATTGGTATTGCAGCTGCTGAATGTCTGTAAGGCGCAGTCATGGGCTGTAGCGCATGGCTTCCAGTTTTTGGCTGCCAAGACCTGCGTTCTGCATTTCTGCTGGCAACGCACGGTTCACCCTGAGCCATGGCTTTATCTTGCCGGCGAACTTCTTGCTGTGGTGGAGACACATCAGTTTTTAGGTGTGCTTTTTGATGCCCAGTTGACTTGGCTCCCACATATTTGGCAGCTTAAACAGATGTTTGGCGGCACCTTTTGCTCTACGATGCTTGAGACACACCAGCTGGGACGCCGACCGATCTACCCTCTTACAGCTCTAAAAGGTGTTAATCAAGTCCCGTCTGGATTATGGGAGCCTGGCTTATGGTTCAGCATCCCTTTCTGCGTTGCGGGTACTGGACCCAATCCTTCACAGAGGGATCAGACTTGCCACTGGAGCTTTCCGGACCAGCCCTGTGAACAGCATACCTGTGGAGGCAGCTGTCCCTCCACTGTGGTTACAGCACCAACGTTTACTGGCCACTTATGCTACACATGTTTGTAGCTTCCCCGGGCATCCTAATTATCATCTCCTCTTTCCTGAGTCGGTCGTCCATCTCCCAGAACGTCGGGCCCGGTCATATTGTATGATTGTGGTTTGCGTCAGAGAGCTTCTGTCCGGGCTTGGGGTTTTCCCTCTTTCACCTCCTTTCTGGGGTCCCCTGCGTACACCCCATGGTGTGTGCCCTGCCCTTGCCTTCGTCTCGAATTGGCACAGGGCCTGAAGGACTCAGTACATCCGGAGGCATTTCGCTGCCACTTTCTTTACATCCTTGCCACTTATTGGGTCTCTGGCGTTGTTTACACTGACGGTTCATTGGGTGCTGGTCATGTCGGTTGTGCTCTAAATCTAGGGGACCATTATGAACAACGCTCATTGCCAGCTGGCTACAGTGTTTCCACTGCTGAGCTGGTCGCCATCTTTTGTGCCCTAGAGTATACCCGCTCCCGCTCAGGTGACGAGCTATCAACCAGTGCATCCCTTGCTCTCATCTGGTGATGGCTGTCCAGGAGTCCCTCCATACTCTTGCCCGTTGCGGCCACTCTGTGGTCTTTGTGTGGACCCCTGGTCATGTTGGCATCCTGGGCAATGAACATGTTGACTGCCTGGCCCAACAGGCCACCAGTGAACCAACTCTGGACATTGGTATTCCGGAGGCTGATTTGCGAGCAGTCTTTTGCGCTTTGGGACACTGAATGGCGCGATCTGACCACACCCAATAAACTCCGTGCTATCAAGGAGATGACGACTGTGTGGCGATCATCCATGCGAGCCACTCTCAGGGACTCTGTTGTCCTTTGTCGGCTCAGCATTGGCCACACCTGGCTGATGCACAGATATTTACTGAGCCGTGAGGACCCGCCTCTGTGTCACTGCGGGGCAGCTTTGACGGTGGCCGACATTTTGTTGGCCTGTCCCCTTTTAGCTGTGCTCAGGCAGACATTTGCGCTGCCTGATAGGTTCCCTGCCCTTTTTACAGATGACACTGCCATGTCAGGCTTGGTTTTGCGTTTTATTCGGGCAGGGGGCTTTTATCACTTAATCTAAGTGTTTGTCTTTTTTTGTGTTGAGTCTGGCCTTTGGCCTATGGTTTTAGACTGAGTTTTTAATGTGTTTCTCAGTGATTGGCTTTGCCTTTTTTGTCTCTATGGTCGGCCAACCACTGTCACACTCTGTGTGATTTTAATTCCTTTTGTCTGGTCACTGTCTGAATCTTTCTTGTCCTGTGTCGTCTGTCGTCTTCTCCATTGTTCATTTTTTATTCTGTGTGTGTGTTCACAATTTTGGAAAAAGGGACCGATGACCGTAGCAGTCTGGTCCCTTCAATCCCACAAACCAACCAACCATTAAGGCAGTACAAATATGGAAAATGTGGAGAAAACTTGCACAGAAAGAGAAAGGTTACTGGAAAAACAAAGGACTGTAAGGACTCAAGATGCAGTAAATGTGAATGATCATTACGGTTTTTCCTATTTTATTAGCTAAGTTAAGCACAAAATTAATTTTTGAAGAAACACTCTTGGCCCACACACTTTATTCATACTGTAACTTTCTGATAGGTTTGATGCAGCCTGCCATGAATTTCTCTGTTGTCCCATGCTCTTTGTCTTGGTTATTTGTTGGCGGTATCCCAATCTCTGTCTTCCCCTGCAGTTTTTACCCTCTACAGTTCCTTCTATTACAATCATTTCACCTAATTTACAGTGTCCTTCTGTGTCACATCTCAAATACTGTGATTCTCTTCTTTTCTGAATTTCCCACAGCCTTTGACTGATTTCCACTCAGTGCTCTGCTTCAAATGTATGTTGTTGTTGTCTTCAGTCCTGAGACTGGTTTGATGCAGCTCTCCATGCTACTCTATCCTGTGCAAGCTGCTTCATCTCCCAGTACCTACTACAACCTACATCCTTCTGAATCTGCTTAGTGTACTCATCTCTCGGTCTCCCTCTACGATTTTTACCCTCCACGCTGCCCTCCAATGCTAAATTTGTGATCCCTTGATGCCTCAAAACATGTCCTACCAACCGATCCCTTCTTCTGGTCAAGTTGTGCCACAAACTTCTCTTCTCCCCAATCCTATTCAATACCTCCTCATTAGTTACGTGATCTATCCACCTTATCTTCAGTATTCTTCTGTAGCACCACATTTCGAAAGCTTCTATTCTCTTCTTGTCCAAACTAGTTATCGTCCATGTTTCACTTCCATACATGGCTACACTCCAAACAAATACTTTCAGAAACGACTTCCTGATACATAAATCTATATTTGATGTTAACAAATTTCTCTTCTTCAGAAACGCTTTCCTTGCCATTGCCAGTCTACATTTTATATCCTCTCTACTTCGACCGTCATCAGTTATTTTACTTCCTAAATAGCAAAACTCCTTTACTACCTTAAGTGTCTCATTTTCTAATCTAATTCCCTCAGCATCACCCAAATTAATTTGACTACATTCCATTATCCTCGTTTTGCTTTTGTTAATGTTCATCTTATATCCTCCTTTCAAGACACTGTCCATTCCGTTCAACTGCTCTTCCAAGTCCTTTGCCGTCTCTGATAGAATTACAATGTCATCGGCGAACCTCAAAGTTTTTACTTCGTCTCCATGAATTTTAATACCTACTCCAAATTTTTCTTTTGTTTCCTTTACTGCTTGCTCAATATACAGATTGAATAACATCGGGGAGAGACTACAACCCTGTCTCACTCCTTTCCCAACCACTGCTTCCCTTTCATGCCCCTCGACTCTTATGACTGCCATCTGGTTTCTGTATAAATTATAAATAGCCTTTCGCTCCCTGTATTTTACCCCTGCCACCTTTAGAATTGGAAAAAGAGTATTCCAGTCAACATTGTCAAAAGCTTTCTCTAAGTCTACAAATGCTAGAAACGTAGGTTTGCCTTTTCTTAATCTTTCTTCTAAGATAAGTCGTAAGGTCAGTATTGCCTCACGTGTTCCAACATTTCGACGGAATCCAAACTGATCCTCCCCGAGGTCTGCATCTACCAGTTTTTCCATTCGTCTGTAAAGAATTCGCGTTAGTATTTTGCAGCCGTGGCTTATTAAACTGATAGTTCGGTAATTTTCACATCTGTCAGCACCTGCATTCTTTGGGATTGGAATTATTATATTCTTCTTGAAGTCTGAGGGTATTTCGCCTGTCTCATACATCTTGCTCACCAGCTGGTAGAGTTTTGTCAGGACTGGTTGTCCCAAGGCCGTCAGTAGTTCTAATGGAATGTTGTCTACTCCGGGGGCCTTGTTTCGACTCAGGTCTTTCAGTGCTCTGTCAAACTCTTCACGCAGTATCGTATCTCCCATTTCGTCTTCATCTACATCCTCTTCCATTTCCATAATATTGTCCTCAAGTACATCGCCCTTGTATAAACCTTCTATATACTCCTTCCACCTTTCTGCCTTCCCTTCTTTGCTTAGAACTGGGCTGCCATCTGAGCTCTTGATATTCATACATTTGGTTCTCTTCTCTCCAAAGGTCTCTTTAATTTTCCTGTAGGCAGTATCTATCTTACCCCTAGTGAGATAAGCTTCTACATCCTTACATTTGTCCTCTAGCCATCCCTGTTTAGCCATTTTGCACTTCCTGTCGATCTCATTTTTGAGACATTTGTATTCCTTTTTACCTGCTTCATTTACTGCATTTTTATATTTTCTCCTTTCATCAATTAAATTCAATATTTCTTCTGTTACCCAAGGATTTCTAGCAGCCCTCGTCTTTGTACCTACTTTATCCTCTGCTGCCTTCACTACTACATCCCTCAGAGCTACCCATTCTTCTTCTGCTGTATTTCTTTCCCCTATTCCTGTCAATTGTTCCCTTATGGTCTCCCTGAAACTCTGTACAACCTCTGGTTCTTTCAGTTTATCCAGGTCCCATCTCCTTAATTTCCCACATTTTTGCAGTTTCTTCAGTTTTAATCTACAGGTCATAACCAATAGATTGTGGTTAGAGTCCACATCTGCCTCTGGAAATGTCTTACAACTTAAAACCTGGTTCCTAAATCTCTGTCTTACCATTATATAATCTATCTGATACCTTTTAGTATCTCCAGGGTTCTTCCACGTATACAACCTTCTTTCATGATTCTTAAACCAAGTGTTAGCTATGATTAAGCTGTGCTCTGTGCAAAATTCTACTAGGCGGCTTCCTCTTTCGTTTCTTAGCCCCAATCCATATTCACCTACTATGTTTCCTTCTCTCCCTTTTCCTACACTCGAATTCCAGTCACCCATTACTATTAAATTTTCGTCTCCCTTCACTATCTGAATAATTTCTTTTATTTCATCGTACATTTCTTCAATTTCTTCATCATCTGCAGAGCTAGTTGGCATATAAACTTGTACTACTGTAGTAGGTGTTGGCTTCGTATCTATCTTGGCCACAATAATGCGTTCACTATGCTGTTTGTAGTAGCTTACCCGCATTCCTATTTTCCTATTCATTATTAAACCTACTCCTGCATTACCTCTATTTGACTTTGTGTTTATAACCCTGTAGTCACCTGACCAGAAGTCTTGTTCCTCCTGCCACCGAACTTCACTAATTCCCACTATATCTAACTTTAACCTATCCATTTCCCTTTTTAAATTTTCTAACCTACCTGCCCGATTAAGGGATCTGACATTCCACGCTCCGATCCGTAGAACGCCAAGTTTCTTTCTCCTGATAACGACATCCTCCTGAGTAGTCCCCGCCCGGAGATCCGAATGGGGGACTATTTTACCTCCGGAATATTTTACCCAAGAGGATGCCATCATCATTTAATCATACAGTAAAGCTGCATGTCCTCGGGAAAAATTACGGCTGTAGTTTCCCCTTGCTTTCAGCCGTTCGCAGTACCAGCGCAGCAAGGCCGTTTTGGTTAATGTTGCAAGGTCAGATCAGTCAATCATCCAGACTGTTGCCCCTGCAACTACGGAAAAGGCTGCTGCCCCTCTTCAGGAACCACACGTTTGTCTGGCCTCTCAACAGATACCTCTCCGTTGTGGTTGCACCTACGGTATGGCCATCTGTATCGCTGAGGCACGCAAGCCTCCTCACCAACGGCAAGGTCCATGGTTCATGGGGGGAGGTTCAAATGTATATTCTCAGAAATTTTGTTGTAATATTAAGACCAGTGTATGATGCTAGCAGACATCTCTTGACCAGGAATGCCCTCTTTGTCTGTACTAGTCTGCTTTTTATGTTGTCTTTACTTTGTCTGTCGTTTTATTTAGCTTCCAATATAGCAGAATTCTAAAGTTTCACCTGCCTCATGGTCAATAATTTTAATGTCAGGTTTATTGGAAAACTCACTTCTACCACTCCTTATTAATTCCATATTCCTTCAGTTTACTCTCAATCAATAGTCTGTGCTCTTTAGACTGATCATTCCATTCAGTGAATCCTGCAGTTTATCCCCACTTTGACTAGGGATAAAAATGTCTGCAATGACTCTTATCACTGATAGCCTTTCACCTCTTTCTTTTATTTTCATCATTGATTCTTTGATGCGTAGATAGGACAGTTGGGACAGAAATCTCTATCATATGCCCTTTTTAATCTGAGCATTTTGTTCTTGATCTTCCATTCTTATGGTGTCCTCTTGGTTTTGTGCATATTATGTATGAACGGTATTATTGTATATGTGGATGTAAACCATTAACCTATCATCATAAATTTACAGTAATATATTCAGACACATTCAGATAGCAGTGAAGTTGCCATTACAATTAGACTCTGCAACAAAGTAAAGTAATAATCGTTCTTGCTTTTAAAGACCCACAATTAAAAAAAATGTTATTTGTCAAATCAGCATTTGTATAAGTTGTGTATGAGAACTTCATAACCTTTATTGACTGGGGATTTGTATCCTAAGAAGCAAGAAGGCATTTGCTTTTTATGAGAGGAGTAACTATAACTTTTGACATATTTCCCCAAGGAGAAAAAGATAGCTAGTTAGATACTTGTGTACTTTAAGATTTTACCAGTGTGTGCTATGCTCTAATAACAGATGAGAATGCGATGGGATAAAGTATCTAACACAGCCTTTTTCAAAGCAAAAATTGTGAAATCTTATTTTAAGACAAGGAGGTTTACATGTCAAAATATCAGTGGTTTTTGACATACTTCTGGGCTTCAACTGAAAGCCAGTATGGTGCCTCGCAACTTTGCACCGAAGGGAGATGGTGAGCATGTGGTGTAGGTGGCGTTCTGCCAGCTAATTGGTTAACATTCAAACGCACATTCAGAATATCGTGTCTAATAATGTTCCAAATAGTTCTCTCCTTATTCCTGGAGTGTGTTTTATTTTTTGAGCTCATTACAAGAGTTTGCTTTTTTAATGAAAGTGACAAAATTCTAGGATAATGGTGTTAGCTGATTTTCATGTCCAGAGTATTGCTGTTTCTCTGAATTATGAGTGGTAACCCGCTCCTTATCGTTGCTCCTGTTCAATTATACCGTTATTTGTTTTAGGGGCCAAGAAGGCTCAAAGGGGAGACGTTTTAATAAATAATCAAAAGGTTCCAGCAACACTATCTGCTTCATATATTTCTGCTCAGTGTTCTTGCTGTAATTACTCTCCTAACTCTGATCAAGTCATTGTTTATGACTCAGCAATAAAATAGTTTTTTTCTTTGATCTTTGTTTTCAACCTTTGTCCATTATGGTCCCAAAGCTGTACTCGTCAACTCTGTGTGATTGTCAGTCTTTGGTAAAGCCTCCACAAACAGTGATTCTAGTTAATTGTGCATATCCATATTAAAATTGTTTATAGCGGCTTTATGAAGCCTGATATACTCCCTGCGGGTGGCATGTAGATTGTCAGTACAACAAGCTTGTGTGTTTCCTACCCACTGTTGTGGCATAGCATTCAACGATTTGTTCAGTACATCATTCGTTAATCAGAAAGGCCTGGGACTTAACATTTTTTGCATATAAGGCACTCTGCTTTTCTTCTTATTGATTTTGCAGAGCAATTATATGAACTTATATTCATGAAGGTGAATCTGATCTGCACTGGAAATCTGTTGCAAATTCCATCTATCCTTTCATTTGTGTGTAGTATGAAAACAAAGGAAAGGCAATCACTCAGCTATAGTGGATCAATGCATGGACCACAGTAATGCATAACATGAAACTGCATTCACACTATCTTTCGAGTGCTAGCTCTTTTTCCAGCAATAGTACACACATTTACATGTTGTTCCATACAAGAAACTCAATTATTGTTACATATTTCATTTGTTTGAATGGATATATTTAATTCTTCCGTTTTGTTTATGAAGCTTCTGTAGTTTGTTATTTCTTTAATGTCCTTGATTTTACCCAAGCTGCTGTATTTTGTTGGTCTAGTAGCTATGTCAACTTCAGCTATATTTTGGGTGAACTTACTATAAAAAGACTAGTGAACACATTGGAAACTAGTGGGATGTGATGGACTGGCTGCTAGTGGTATTTAGCTGTGTAAGTAGTCTCTCATGAGAATCATTTAGATACAAACCATGCCATGTATGATGCACCTGTGAAAGTGGTGATGCATCAGTCAGGACCATGTCAGGTGTCAGAACTCACCTTTATCAGAACCAACCAGATTATAGCTGATCAGGTTTGTAGCAAACAGTTCCAGTCATAATCTCACGAAAACTCATAATATGTGATTTCCTATAAGGAAACATGACCTGCTAGCACCAGAAATGGTCAAATAGAAAATGAAACATCACATGTAAATTACCTTATGATCCAACTGAATAAGAGGGTAAGATGGAATCAACACAAAAGTAAATTAATCAAGAAGCCATGTTCAGAATGTTTACCTCTTAGAAGTATATCTCATTGGGCTGTGTTATTTTGTATATTTTCACTTCTTGTTACCATATGGAATTTTCTTCTGGGGAAGTGCACCAAAGGTAATTAAAGTATTTATTCGTAGGTGCAGGCAGTAATAATATTATGTAAGATATTAAAAAAAATTCTTGCAGAGGCCTTTTTTTAAGGATCTTGGAATTCTTACACAGTCCTTTCACTCATTAATGGTTTTCGTTACTGACAGTAAAAATCAGTTTCAGGTGAACAATGATTTTCCAATTGCAGTACCATACAAACAAATAAGTTCCATGTAGCCTCTGACTCTTTGTTTAAGATTCAGAGTGGAATTTGTACCTGGTGCAAGGCATTCAGCAATCTGTCTAAATTGCATGTAGAATCTTAGTCTCCTTTCAGCATAATTCAAGAGCTTGTTTTTTTTGTGTCTTGCCAGAACCATATTAAATTAATTACTCTGTGGTAGCAGCAGCAATCAGTGTATTTTGAACAGTCTGGGTAGTGTTGAATTGGTTCAAAATTGTGGTGACCAGAGTAATGTACGCTAGGCTCTTCACCTGTACCTGCAAAAATATACCTATGAATAGTAAATCAACTGGTTGAGTTATAAAGTATTCCATGTTTGGCAGGAGCAGCAATTTTAAAATTATAAACCTGTGAAGTTTTGTTCCCTTACTATATGAGTTGATTGTGCATCAGGTACTGTCCTCAATACCTACTTTCTGATCTTGGTGTCTTCTGTTGAGGTGTTTCGTTAAAACAAGGGGGAAGTGATAAGGAAAATGTCATTATTTGACTCAAAATTGTAAAAATAAACAGATCCGGTGTGTACTGACAGTGTCTCTCAAATGGGGCAGAGCCTATGTAGCAGTACAGTGAGCCAAATCATATTTGCAAATCCTTTGTAGACTGACACATATCCCCATCTCCCCACTACTGGATGTGTACTATGAGGGTGAGGCAAATGAAAACAAGACAGGTAGAAAAAAGTAAATAAATGGTTAATTATTTCAAAAGTAATTACCAAAACTGTCAATACATTTAATCCAGTGTGAGGTAAGGCAGTCAGTACCTTCAGGGAAAAATGTTGGCAGTTGCCTACTCTGACAGTCACATCCCCACAGTTCAGATAATCAAAATGATGAAATTAAAGTTCCAGCAATAACACTTCTTTGTCTGAACTACCAGACATGTAAATGTAAATCGTTAAACATTGGGAAATGGTGCTCTAGAATAACTGTTCCAAAGCTGGTTTCTTGCATCAATTAAAAAATAACAATAATACTCATCTGGATTATTTGATGAAAGTCGTGGCTCAGCTTCTTGTCCAATACATGATGGGATATTATTTTGCTAGAGGCCAAGGTTTTACAGGTTCCCAAAAAGATATTGATTTGTTCAAAATAAATAATCATAGTATATCATCAAATTTGATGCACCCAACAGTTCGCTACTCACCAGTAACGTATAAAAGACTGGATATGGCAGGTCACTCTCAAAATAAACTCTGGTTTTGAGATTGACAGATTTGTATTTTTTCTTATAACTGATGAATCACAAAAATTAACATTTATGCTACTCATAGTTTTGACGATAGTCAGTTAAATGAGATGAATTTCTCTTCATCTTACATAAAAACATGTTTTAGTCCACCCTTACCACCACAGTTCTCTCCCGTGACTCTATCACGGTTTTCTATGTGAAACTAAACAGACACATCACTGCTCATTGAAGCAAAGAACCAGTGATGTATTTTTTCCCAGTGAGCCTAACTTCACATTTACCAAGAAAATGTGTAAGGTGTAAACAAATTTTAAAGAAGGATCTTAAACATAACGTTATAAAGAAGTTTTGTGATCGAATGATGCTAAATGCATAAATACTTGCCAGGTACTGATGAAAGAAACAGTTGGAATATTACAGGATAATTAACATGAAAGAAATTGTTTTCCAAATTAACACAGAAAAATTTAAAAAGAAGGAAGGAATTTCAAATAAATGTCTTCGGGCATTATATTGATCTCAAAAACTCTCTTCATGAACAAACGAGATGCAGCTTTTGAAGAATCATCTAGTGGAAAAAGAATGGAATCAGGGAGTTCATCAAACCGAAAATGTATCAACTGGTATTGAACAGAAGTATCAGTAGTACAAATTTGCTATACTACAGGACCATGATTGTACTTGGGATGAACCTCTTCATCTGAAGCAAATCAATGGCCACAAATGTCTTTCTTCAGGGCTCCAAAAATATGGAAATGGGGAGGTATTGCGACTATATGGAGGATGTGTAAGAGCGTCCAAGTGAAACTACTACAGCATATTCGAAACAACAGGTATGCCAGCTCCTGGAAAGTCTTTGACTGCAAGGGCCCACTGCTCATTGACTTTCTGGAACACGGTGCCACAATTAACACACAGCAGTACGTGGACATTTCACAAAAATTGAAGTGTGCTGTCAAAGCTAAATGCCCAGGAATGTTGACACATGGCATCATTCTGTGTCTTCCTGCCCACTTGTTACCTAGGTTGATTCTACTACATCGTAGAAGTTTTGCAGGGAAGCCGTGAAACATTTTTCATACAGTCCTCATCTCTTACCATGTGATTTTCATTTTTTAGGAGCCTGGAGAAATATGTGGGTGGTCACCAATTTCCTTCAGATGGAGAAATGCACACCTGTGTACAACAATGGTTCCATAGGCAAGTGCTAACATTATTCCAGGAAGCCCTTGACCATTTTGTCTCATTGCTGGATAAATGTGTTAACAGTTATGGTGATTACTTTCAAAATAATAAACATGTTATGTACTTTTCCATCTGACTCATTTTCATTTTACTACCTTGGTGCCAATTTCAGCCAAAAAATAGTGATCCCATTGTGTCCGCTTAAAGAGAAACACAAACAGTAACTGGAACTATCGTAAATAAATCTAGTCATATCAGTATGGTGAAGGCCTTTCAAGTCCTATTGGCTTTCACTTTATTTCCTGTAGAAGATTATTCCTTAGTGTGTAGTTTTTTCTGTAAGTATATAGATTTTTTATGGTGTGCCACTATCAGAGCACGCTATTTAACAACTCTTTCATGTTCTGAACAGAAACAATCTTCCATTTCAGGTAGAAATCAGATTACCAATAAGAATTTTTGGCTTGATTGTGGATTTCTTAATGCAACATTAAGAGTGTGAAATTCCATAATGTTACAGTGTTACTATTCGTACAGTCATTGCTATTTAACCTACAGCACTGTATTAGATGTTTGGTAAATTTTAGTTTCCGTTATTGTGGAAAAATTGTATAAAGAATATGATCACTAATCATCCACACTGCCTGAAAAAAAGGTACACCACCCTCCTAAGGACTGTGTTCAGTAGTACCAGGTTACAATATGTGCATATGAGGGACTGTAATGCTGGCAATTCATTCGTCACAATCATCGGTGGTCAGATGGTGCTCAGGAGACCTGTCTGTGCGCCGTATGCTTTGACTCTTACGGACAGTAACTTTGCTGTGTTTACAGGTGAACAGCATTTGCAACATTAATTCTAGGGTACAACCATGCCACACTGATGTGTAATTACTCCTGTTGGACAGCTTCAGCTGTTTGAACAGGGTCGCATTGTGGACCTGCAGGATATATTGATGAATTGCTGCTCTTGTTGAACACAATGTATCCATGGTGTGGCACTGCTTTGAACAGTAGTTTATGGAACCCTGACACACCTATAGACCAGGTTCCGGATGTCTGTGTAGTATAGACACACATTGTGTGAACCACAGTGGCCAACCAAATATCACCCAGGGATGAAATATGGCCACATGTTGCACCTAACTGTGTCGTCAGAGGTCACTGGGAACTGTCTGCTTGCAGCAGGATTAAGACCATCTGTGCCCTGGATGCATTACCACGGTCACCAGAGCAATGCCCAGCATGGATAAACTTTGGTGCCATGCGAGACTCGACTGGAGGGAGGAATGATGCTCTGTTGTCTTTAGCGATGGGAGCAGGTTCTGTCTGTGAGTGAATGAGGAATATACATGTGTATGACTTGGACATGGTGAACTGCCTACCGGAGCACATTCACGCATGACACAGAGGTACCATCCCAGCCTTCACGTTGTGATGAGGTGTCAGTTACAACATAACAATCACATTTCGTGTTTCTGCAGGGTAAAGTAACCAATTCCTGCTAGATTGCACAGGCTGTTATTCACATGCTACTGCCATTTCTTTGAAGGAAAGATGGTCTGTTTTTCTTAGCATGAAATGCACAACCACATACAGCTGCTGTGTCACGATGTGCTCTTCGTGGTGTACAACAACTGCTGTGATCATCAAGCTTATAAGATATCTCTTGTCAGTTGAACATGTATGGGATATGATAATGTAGGAACTTAATAGTTCTCCAATGCCTGCAGAAACAATTGTCACATCGCAACAAAAGGTGCAAGCTGCTTTGGACAGTGTATCACCTATTGTTGCCTTCAGAGGGGTTACACTGTGTATTGACCCAACTGTTTGAACTCACTTTAGTGTGACATATTTCAATTGGTCTGAATGTATCATATTTGTTGTCGTCTTCAGTTTGAAGGCTGGTTTGATGCAGCTCTCCATGCTACTATATCCTGTGTGAGCCTCATCATCTCCGAATAACTACTGCAACTTACATCCTTCCAAATCTGCTTATTGCATTATCTCTTGGTCTCCCTCTACAATTTTTACCCCACACACTTCTCCCCAGTACCAAATTAGCGGTACTGGAATGTGTCCCTGTCAGCTGATCCCTTCTTCTAGTTAGGTTGTGCCACAAATCTCTTTCGTTGTCAGTTCTATTCGGTACCTCCTTATTAGTTACATGATCTACCCACCTCACCTTCACCATCCTTCTGTAACACCACATTTCAAAAGTTTGTTTCTCTTTTTGTCTAAATTGTTTATCATTCATGTTTCACTCCATACAAATGCTTTCAGATAAGATCTAACACTTAAATCTGTATTCAGTGTTAACAAGTTTGTTTTCTTCAGAAACAATTTCATGCCATTGCCAGTCTACATTTTATATCCTCTCTATTTTGGCCAACATCTGTTCTTCTGCTGCCCAAATAACAAAACTTGTCTGCTATTTTAAGTGTCTCATTTCCTACTCTTATTCCCTCGGCATTGCCTGATTTAATTCCTGTGCATTCCATTAGTCTTTCACTGTTTTTGTTTATGTTCATTTTATGTCCTCCTCTAAAACACTGTCTATTCTGTTCAACTGCTCTTCCAAGTCCTCTACTGTGTTTGACAGAATTACAGTCATCAGCTACCCTCAATTTTTTATTTCTCCTCCCTGAACTTTAATACCTACTCCAAATATGTCTTTGGTTTCCTTTACTGCTTGCACACTGCAGAGGCTGAATAACGTCAGGGGGAAGCTACAACTCTGTTTCATTCCCTTCTCAACCACTGCTTCCGTTTCATGGTCCTCGACTGTTATAACTGCCGTCTAGCTACTGTACAAGTTGTAAATAGCCTTTTGCCCCCTGTATTTACCCCAACTACCTTCAGAACTTCAAAGAGAGTATTCCAGTCAACAACGTCAAAAGCTTTCTCTAAGTCCATAAATGCTATAAGCATAGGTTTGCCTTTCCTTAACCTACTTTCTAAGGTAAGTTGTGTTCCAACATTTCTCTGGAATCCAAACTGATCTTCCATGAGATTGGCTTCTACCAGTTTTTCCAGTCTTCTATAAAGAATTCATGTTAGTATTTTGCTCTCATGATTTATTAAACTAATAGTTCAGTAATGTTCACACTGTCAGCACCTGCTTTCCTTGGAATTGGAATTATTACATTCTTCTTGAAGTCTGAGGGTATTTTGCCTCTCTAATACATCATGGAAGAATTTGTCATGGCAGGTTCTCCCAAGGCTGTCAGTTGTTCTGACACAATGTTGTCTACTCCATGGACCTTATTTCAACCTATGTCTTTCAGAGCACTGTCAAATTTTTGCAGTATCATATCTCCCATATCATCACCATCTACATCCTCTTCCATTTCTATAATGCCTTCAAGTACATCTCCCTCATATACATCCTGTATATACTCCTCCCAACTTCTGCCTTTCAGCTTTGGCTTATTTGCTTAGGACTGGTTTTCCATTCAAGCTCTTGATATTCATACGTCTTGAGTTTTTTTTCTCCAAAGACCTCTTTAATTTTCTTACTTTTAGTATCTGTCTTTTTCCTAGTGTTACGTGCTTCTAAATTCTTATATTTACCCTCTAGCCATTTCTGCTTAGCCATTTTGAGCTTCCTGTCAATCTCATTTTGTAAATATTTGCATTCTTTTTTGCTAGCTTCATTTGCTGCATTTTTGTTTTCTTCTTTCATCAATTAAATCCTATACCTCCTGTATTACTCAACGATTTCTGTTTGGCCATGTCTTTTTCTGATTTGATCCTCTGCTGTCTTCACTATCTTACCTCTCAAAGCTATCCATTTGTCTTCTACTGTATTCCTATCTCCTGTCCTAGTTAACCATTGTCTGATGCTCCCTCTCAAACTCTCAACAACCTCTGGTTCTTTCAACCCATCTCCATAATTTCCTACCTTTTTACAGTTTCTTTAGCTGTAATCTAAAATTCACAAGCAATAAATTGTGGTTAGAAGTAACATGTGCCCTTGAAACATCTTCCAATTTAAAACTTGGTTCTGAAATCCTGTCTTACCATTACATAACCAAATCTGAAATATTCTGGTGCTTCCAAGTGTCTTCCATGTGACCAAGTGTTCACTTTGATTAAATAATGCTCTGTGCAAAATTCTACCAGGTAGCTCCCTCTTTTCTTCCTTTCCCCAGTCCATATTCACCTACAATTTTCTCCTTCACTTGCCTTTCCTTCTCTCGCTTTCCAGTCCTCAATCACAATTAAATTTTTGTCTCCCTTAACAGTCTGAATAATTTCTCTTGCCTCATCAAACTTTTTTTCAATCTCTTCTTCATCTGTGGAGCTAGTTGGCATATAAACTTGTACTACTGTGGTGGGTGTTGGCCTTGTGTGTGTCTTGGCTACAATGATGTGTCCATTATTCAGTTAATAGTAGCTTACTCGCATTACTTATAACTCTGTATGCACGTGACTAGAAGTACTGTTCCTCGTGCCACCATACTTCTCTAAACACATCAGATGAATTTGCAATTACGAATAATGACTATGATCAGCTGTGGAATAACGACAATGAAAATTTGTGCCAGACTGAGACTTGAACCCTGATTTCCTGCTTATTGTGAACGGTTGCCTTACCATTGTTGTCATTCCGTTCTACAGCTGATGGTAGTAATTATTTGCAATTGCGAATTCATCTGATGTGTTTAGTAATGGCTCTGGTTGCCGCAGTGCATCGTCATCAAAATAACACCGGCTTTGCAATATCATATTTATCTGCCATTACCGGGCATGCAACTTTCAAACACATCTGATCAGTGTGGGAATACACAAAATGGATGTGTGTGTACAGATTGTAGATGTATGGTTGATGACATTAGGAAATTTGGGTCTGGCCATGAGTCGTGCATGGATAGCCAAATGGTAAGGCAACTGCTCGCAATAAGTGGGAAATCTGGGTTTGAGTCCCAGTCCAGCACAAATTTTCGTTGTCGTCATTCCATTCTACAGCTGATTGTAGTCATTATTCGCAATTGCAAATTCATCTGATGTGTTTAGTAACAGCTGTGGTCGCCACAGTGCATCGTCATCAGAAAAACACCGTCACTGCAATATTATATGCTTCACTAATTCCCACTATATCTAATTTCAACGTATTCATTTCCATTTTTAAATTTTCTATCTTATTTGTGCGATTAAAGGATATAACATTCCGCACTCCAATCTGCAGAATACCAATTTCTTTCTCCTGATTAGACATCCTCCTCAGTAGTCCCCACCTGGAGATCCGAATGTGGGACTATTTTACCTCCAGAATATTTTACTGGAGAGGATGCCATTGGGAAAAATTAAGATTGTAGTTTCACCTGGAATTCAGCTGTTCACAGTACCAGCACAGCAAGGTCGTTTTGGTTGATGTTACAAGGCCAGATCAGTCAATCATCCAGACTGTTGCCCCTACAACAACTGGAAAAGCTGCTGCCCCTGTTCAGAAACCTCACATACACTCCTACTACAATAAACTACCTGTCACCTCACTTGTCAGTAAAATGACCTTGTTCTTGAGGGTGTTGCATTTTTTCACTGGCAGTGTACAATCATATTTCTATTTTTCCAAATAACATTAGTGGAGTACTTTCATGTGATTTAATTGCAGTTCTTATGTGTAAATTAATTTCTTACTATTGATACTTAAGCATCAGTGCTATGCAGCCTTACATACAAAATATCATCATGCAATAAAATTACTAAATCTGTGAAGTAAACATTTGTAGTGGTTCACTAGTTCACGAGCCATTCCTTGATGAAGACTCTCATTGTTTAAAAACATTATACGTGGATATTTAAAACAATTTTAATGTATCATTTATTTTCAATCTGAGTTGTACTTTTTTGTTTTAAATATCAGTACAGTTGCTGTCCTCTCATGAAGAATATGTTGGTTATAGTATGGGTGAGAAACCCTGCTCTTTGTGATGAATAATGTGTGCTTGCATTATTTTGTGCCTGTGTGTAATAGAAAGTTGTCAATTTTGAATTCATTTATTAATTTGTTCAACAGGATCGTGATGGTCTCATTGAAGTAATGCTGGATTTTGTCGAGGCTATGAATCCAGACATTAGGTTCAAACGGCAATTCTCTGTACTGAAGGACAGAGATCTGACTGGAGAACTGAAAGACATTTGGCTGGCAGTACATATGATGAGAGAGCGGGAGAGAATGGAAGGTGTGAAAGGACGTGATGTTGTAGGACCTGAGGGTGAATGGTTGCAGGTTGCATATGAGACAGAAGTGACATTAACTGAAGATAGCCCAAGTGCAACCGCAGAACCAGCTGTACATTCTCGAGAGAATCCCACAAGAGAGACTCTTGCAGCTGAACAAGTTTCCAACGAAGAATGGTTGTATGTTTCTCGTGAAAATGAATGTGCAAGTGGAAGACATTTGGAGGCTGCATCATCAACATATGGGAGCAAGTCTAGACACAGAGATGCTGACAAAAATATTGCTAACTCTCCACCACCGAAAGTAAAACAAATAGAGAACTGTCATACTGGGATGAATGAAAAATTAACTGACTGTTTCTCAGGTGTTGATGCCACACGGCAGGTGCCCAACAGTTCTAGAACTACTGTGTGTAACTCATCCGAATCTCAGGGCTCGCACCATACATCGAATGTTGTTCCTCAGAATACACATCAGGGCTTAAGCAATAAGAAATCTGAGTTTGAAGCGTCAGCGACTAATGCTCACAGTTACAAACCTAATGAATCTCCAACAAATGTAATTCACCTTGATCATGATTATAATTTAGTTAAGCCTTTTAAAGTGGAAGATCGTAATGAGAAAAGATCTTGTAAGAATGGGCAGAAGCGTGATCATCTGGTACATGAAAAAAAGAAAAGTTCAACAGAGAAGGTGCCACTATCTGAGCGTGGTGATTCAGATAAACATAAAATATGTGCAAAAACTGCAGATGGAAGTGCTAGTCTCCATACACAGTCAGATACTACTGAGAAGTTGTGTTCAGGGAACCCCACAGACTGTAGTTCTGTTATTAAATCTAAAATTTCAAAACATGAATCACCTACAAACACAGAAAGAAATGAACATTCAAAAGAGAATTTGTGTACGGGTACAGTGACTGTTTCAGTTCCATAGTTGAAATTAAGACAGGAAGTTTCATAGTTAGCAGTATGATACAATTGCCTTTTTTTAATCAGTATTTGTGCTTTAGAAGAATATCACCAGACAAATATGAAACCTACATGTTGTTAGAGCTGTGCTTTTTGTAATTATGTATATAAAATTTTAAATTTATATGTATTTGCTTTTGAAATAATGTTTACAGGTGGGTGGTAACATGTTTATAACCTTTCTAATTAGTCAGTGCTGATCTACACCTGTTGTTGGTGTTTCAGTGTCTATGACAGCATTTATTCATTAATACTACTCAGAAGATAAAATAGGAATAATCCATGCTGAATCCTACCTTCCAGCTTTAATGACAATTAAGTTCATGTTAGTGGAAAAATAGATCATCTAGCAGTTAGTGTGTCAACTTTATTTGCACCATCACATTCACAATACCAGCAGATGAAGGTCTGATATTGTAGCTGTTACTAGCTCTTAAGTGTAATGTTGCACTGTCATTTGTATGTTGTTCGCTTATAAATTTCATCAAGGAGGAATTATATTATCAAATGTGCTTGGTCCCAATATAAATGATGAACTTTGTCATCAAATGTGTGATAAATCACTCTGATGGCAGGTTATGTAGAACAGTATTGTGCACTAACATGAGTTGTATTCTGTGAACAGAAACCTGATACTGACAGTGAATTGTGCTTGTTTCATAGAGAATTGTTAATATAGGCTGCATTAGAGTTAAGACTGTGTAACTGTTTGTTTCTTGACTTGAGCTTAGCTGGAGACATTTTGTTACTACAATGGTAATAAAAATTCAGTTATGTTATTCATTCTGGTAATACAGAAGACAGTCCCATTTTTGGGAAAAGATGGCCCTCTTGACTCTCACAAATTAATTTTTGCTATCATTAAGGGACATTTGATTAACTTGAACAGAGCATAGGATGGATGGCTATTATTCAAGATGTTATATTATTTGAGCATTTTTGTTGTGTTTCCAGGACTTTAAAATTGATCAGTAGTTGGTTTTCATGAAAATGGGTAATAGTGCTTCATATTTGTGGCTGTTGTAAGATTAGGCGTTGATGCCCCATTGATGTGTGATAATTGAGGATGGAGAAATTTGAGGGGCAAGGGTGAATTAATCTCGGTACACAGATTACATGAAAAGAAATAGTTTCTGATGTACTCCAGTTGGTCATGGGATGTGAAACTGATGATTATAGTTTGTCTGATATTTAAAAAAAACTAATATTGTTACTTTAGATGATAACATGTTGACTAATGGGAATATAAAATCTTTGAGCCACAGATACTGTGAACACCAGTCCACTTTATTCTCTCTTTGGTAAGATATAGCATGAAGATTCCATCTCTAACAGTAGGTAAAATATATAACTTGATAACCATAGTCTAAGACGTGTGGGTGCTTCTTCTCATGACACATCAGATGTGGCATAATGCTATGGCATATTCTCTCACATGTAAACACTATATTCCAATTTGGAAAGTTTAGATATTTGTGTGCAGTTAAAATAGATGTTAGTGTCACAATACATTCGGGTTTCTGAAACACTGAGAAGTAATAGAGGTGTGAATCTTTTTGCCCACCGTGAGGTGTACATTCACTATGTGGGTAGACTGTGACAAGTTAAAACGAGAGGAATAGAGAGTAGCTACATTAAGTTGGAAGCTGAAGTGAGACCATGACATGTGGTTGAGTGCTTCAGTTGGTAAGAGCACTGCTTGTGATACACACACATCAGGGTTAATATTTACATAGCAAGCTGTTTTTAACTGCTCACATTCTGTGTGTGTCTGTTAAGGGATGTTAAGGGTATTACTTAGATTTCCTGTATGTTGAAATTGATGGCTATGCAGAGATTTCACCATGTTTAGTTTACAAAAAAAGTAAAATCAAATGTGTGCTTGTATGTACCTTAACATATGTAAGAGAGGTACCCAACTGCTCATTGAGAGTTGTTTGACTGTCTCTGGCGTCTCTGAGTCTTTAATGTACCGTACTGAAATAAAGTTAGTATTAACTTGATTTTTCATCACGGAATTAATATGCATAAAAACTACAGTTTTATGCAGAGTTCAAATATTTTGGTGTTGTGTTCTGCATTATGTTACAGAGTTCGTAAAAGCATTGTAGGATGTGAGAGTCCTGTTTCCACAAATATTTGGCAAAAGCTGAAACTGTGCTGAACTGAGTAATCCAGAGACGTACTATTTATAGGATGTGCTTGTTAAATTGCCGCACACAAATGAGCCTTACAAAACAATTCAGTGCATCAGCTTATCACTGGCTACTCTCCATTTCCCCCAAACTCCTTAGGGGGTCTTCCTTTATTGGCCTGGGGCTGTCAACTGCAGCGAGATTCTGTGGTGAAGTCACTTTCTCCACTATATCCATTTTTCTCAAGCTGCTGGATGTGGAAATGGGCAGTCTGTGGCAAACTGAAGCTTTTTGTAGATACGTGAAGTTCATTAGGGTGACCCAATTAGAAGAGTCTTGTGCAGGTTCAAGATTAATTTGAATACACAGTTGTAACTTGTCATACATGACCTATTCAAAATTCCCACTACCAAGTGTAAAATAATTCCATCAGTTTTAATTTCATCATTAAAGGTATACAGGCACAGCTGTTTTTTCCTAAATTCTTTGAAGTGTACAAAGTAATAACATGTTTACTTGCCACCATTAGCAATTCATTACTATGTATGTGTTTTGATTGCACCCAACTAAATTTAAATCTTATGTAGATTGTTATTTCATACATTTTTAATTACTGGAGAGAGTGGTAAATTAGTGCAGACTTATGATACCAGGCAATTTTTAAACTGAGTTAAGAGTAAATGTCACAAGAAAATGTTAGGAACTGAAATAGTTTTACTGTCCAATTGAAAACTTCAGGTGCCTCAGCCAATACTAGTACTGAGCTGTGTAGAATTACAATCTTTACATAGAGGATTGAGTGAAATAGAGTATCGATGCTAACTGTTCTCAACTACTAGTCCTCCACTATACCCTCCCCTTATACCAGCACACCTCACAAGCACATGTATTTGACATTTCAGGTTATTGTCAAAGGAAGTCTTAGAATCTGAGTGTTAGATGAATTGCTTTTAGGCCACTTTTGTTCAGTAATTGGGGCAATAATTTTTATGAGACATCTTTGTGTGAAGAGGGATGATTATGTTATGAGAATTTGTTCGGTTTCTGCATCCGATATAGTCCTCGAATTAATAAGAACTATTATTGTTGAACTGTTTTATTAACATTTATGGAAAGATTTTGTTGTTACTATATTGCCTAATATTTGTATGGTAGATTATGAATTTGTCCTGTTGCTACTGTGTGTTTACTTTTAATAACTCATTGTTTTGGTTCCCTTCAAAATATCTGTTATTTTTTTATGATGGTTGCTCTTACCTTCCCCCTCCCCCCCCCCCCCCCCCCCCCCCCAACCACCACCACAAGCACCTTCAAAGTGTATCCTACTCGTAATTTACTAATAAGCTAATGTATTAAAATAATTGACCACATAGTATGGTTCATATTAAGAGCAAACTTTTTTTGCCCTCTTGTTTCACAGCATCCAAGAGTATGAACATTGTTATTATTTGTAATAATAATTTTGAGTTCTTTAAACGTTACTGCTTTTATATGTTGCTTACACTCTACATTTCCATTCTCATTGCATCCTTTCTCCCAAATATCAACATTGCTAATACTAAAAATAAATCTTATTGTGCCTACGTAATGATATAATGATATCCTGTTACATCCCACATTAGCCCCGCTGCCATTTACAAGTTCTGAGTATGCCAATAGATGTTCAGTCACTATCTAGTTTTGTAACATGCATATCTACTTTGTGCTTATGTTCATCATGCTGCACCCACAATAAGGAAGAAAACATTCTCTGTTTTGCCTGCCACTTCACTCACCATTCTCATTTATCATTTAAAGCCTATCGGTTTTCATCTGTAATCTTAGACATGACTCCCCCTCCCGCAATGGAAAGATATCATCTGCAGCCAGATCATGCCTACTTTTAATGATTTTTTATTTATTTTAAATTTTGTATGCTAGGTTTTAGTATTTCCCCACTGTTTCATCCTTTCTTTTAGGATTGGGACTAGTAGCAATGGATTTATCAGTATAGTAGTGTTGTTTATAGTAGTGAAAATTTTGCTCTTCAGCAAAAAATTCTGAAATCAACTCTCCTTCAGATACTGATGAGTGTATGTTCATCATTTTTGTATCATTCATTTCCAATATCTTATGAGGGAAGAGGTTTGTATTATTTACAGATAGAGCCAAAATTTGTCAGGAAGATTTTTCCTCACGTATTGTGGGACAGTAACCCACTGTGAAGAAGAATAAGAAACTACTGAAAGACTACATTAAATAGAATTAACAGCAGATTTCTGTTGATTTCATTTCTTTGTACCCTTGAATGAGTAGTTAGTAGTTTTATAAGTAGATAAATGAGTGTGCATAATGCTGACTTTCTGGATTTTCTGAACAGCCCCCACTGCATGCTATGTTGAAGTGATTCAGGTGTGTCACTTTGTTTGATTCCACAGTATTGAATATCTCCAATATGTTATCAGTTGGCTGACTTGTGTTCGAGGAGTATAACTAGGTTTGCACATTCACACTGTCGTCAATCTGTGAGTTTTCTCCATAGTGGAGAGTTCTTATGTTACATTAAATATATGTCAATAACCATAATGTGTTGTGGTGATTACACTTGTAGACAGCAGTTTCAGTCGTCTGATCATCTTACCTTCTCTGTTGAAGTCAAACAGTGTCTAGACCTAAGTTCAATGTGAATACTGTTCATCTTAATGTAACCAGTTTTTCTTCAGGAGCTTATTATCTGATTTATTCATCAGTTGATATGTTTGGAGCCAGAAAAACATGAATATTTTTACTTTTCATTAGCAAAAACTGTTGTATGCTGTGAAGCTTTATTTTCCTATGTATTAAGCATTGAAGTGGCTTTTTAGGAAGCAACCCTATTTACTGTATCCCCTGTAAGGGGAATCTGAATGGAGTCAAATCTTCCTCTAAGGCCCTAAAGGCAATGTGTATGCCCAATTTGTATTGATGTATAATGAGCAGATGTGTAACAAATGGTGACAATAACAGAACATACATTGGAACTATTCGAGTTGACATCTCATTTTTTAAGATAATCCATAAAGAATCTAGGAATGCTGGACATTTAATAAAGTGTGAAACAATAGGTAGAGATTAACTTCTTGTAATATCTGTGTCTTGTAATATCTGTGTGCAGCCTGTGTGATATGTTTAAAGGGCATCATTTTCTGCTTATGGCTGTAGAAGTTTTTATTATGGTATTACTGTTTCAGCATTATGGCATTGTCATGTATCCATAAAGTGTAAAATGATGTCTTTTAAATAGGTAGAAAGCTAGTAGACGCATGCTATTGTAGAATAAATTAAAAATATTTTTCCTCTCGTCATTAATATAGTTATTCCTCTCCTGAAAGATTTGTTTATGTACCCACACAGTACTTTATACTTTCATTGTTAAATCTTGTTAATCATTTCCAGTTTGTAATTTCAAAACTTTATCCAGCTCAATAACAGTTTCATTTGAAATGTGATACAATGTGACAATTTAGACATCTTTCCACATTGGTTATAAGTTTGGATTGTTTTACAGCTGAATGATACGTAAAATATCTAAGTGAATGGGAACTTTGTTTATATTGCATTGTATCATACCCTGGAAAATAAACATAAATAAGTTACTTTTTAAATTAGAGATAAGTCTCCAAAATGTTTACTTGACACAACTAGATGTTAATGTTTGTTAAAAATCTTAAATGTTTGAAGTGTCTTAAAGTCACAAGAGTTTAGAAGTGTGTCTAGACAATGTGAAATTGCTGGAGGAATATTTTGCAGTTCTCATTTGAGTTTGAGGAATAATTTTTTGATAGGTACAAAAAAAAATTGCCTTTTTAAACTTCTCTTACTCAATTACGACAGCATAAAACATGATTTTTGTTACTGATTGGAAATTTAAACACTTTTGTGGATTCTGGGAAGCTCTTGTATGATTCCTTAAGATAGCTTTTCATCATCTCATTAATTGAGTGTTAATATGTCTGCATTCATCGACATTAAAATAACAAACGGATTTTGAATGACAGTGTGCTTGAGACAGTTTGATGAGCTCCAGAGATTTATGGTAGTTGTGTAAATTATTGGAAACTGTTTGCAAATAACCATTATTTCCACCTCTTAAATGATGTCATTTTGAATTTTTGTGAAGCCAGTCCCACCAACGAAAGGCAATTATAACACAATACTGGCCAATCTAAAAGCTAATATATAGTTCAAGATAATTGTTTTCATATTAGCTGATCATCTGCAGTCATTATAAGAGTAAGTTATAGTATTAAGTTATAAATCTTAGAATTGCTGAATGTGTTAGCCTTCTTATAAATGGACATAGTCTTGTGAATGTTAAATAGCTTTGAAGGAGTAATGTAGCACTCAGTAGATCTGTCTCGCTGTTACCTTATTAGAATTTTCTGTGCAGAAATGATGATGATACCATTTGATATACTCTGATCTCAGTGTGAAGTAACAACTTGTATATTTACTTTACTAGCTATGAGTAAGTTCAGTGAACAAAACAGGCCTTATGTTGGTTTCCACTGTTTTGCTTTCCTAAGGGGGAGCTAGGTACTTGCCAGATAAACAGTTATTGACTTTAAGAACATTTGAAAGTTTGTATAAGATGATGTATAATGTTTCAGTGAAAATGTGACAGGTGTTTACGTTGAAGATATGGTAATTGGATTTCTCATGGTTTTTTATGAACTTCGTATGAATTTTTGCTTTGTAATGATTTTACTTGACATGTGTTGTTGTAACAGAGTTCTATAAACCAACAACTGTGCTAGAACTATTGGATTTTTTAAAAAATATGTATATAATACTCAGTATTTGTAAGTTCTATATTTTTGAATTTTTTTCATGTTAGACTAGTATGCTGTATTGCATTGGAGTTGCAATGTGATTGGGCAATAACGTCCTGTGCTTGTTTCGGAAACATAATTCGTTGCATGCACTGCAGAATTTTTTTAAGGCTAGTGATCCACAGTGACATGGTAGATGCAAATTTACAATTTGTAATGATCTCACAAATTCATATGATTTGGTGAATAAAAATATTAAACTTTTGTATTAATTAAATTGAGTACTAAAACTCCTTCCTAATTATGTACTGTAGAACATGTGATATTATTGTAATCATTTTGCTTTGCATATGTCGTGTTACTTTTAATGAGATCGTTGTTTTATTTTTGTTGAAAAATAATTGAACGTGCAATATGTTAGACTAGTGTTGATATTGCTATTCTTACACCATTTGTTGAAACATTAACAGTTTACACTTAATTTTTTCGTTTTATAAGAAACAAATCTTTTATTGTTCACATCTGATAAGGCGCTATGTGAAAGATTTAATAGTGCTTACATGTTAAACTGATGTTCCATCCCATTAGTGCCTAGCTTGGGAGGATCTCTTAGGTGATTGATATCTAATCACAAGGTTTTTATCACCTCCTTTATCTGTCAGCTTAAGTGGGATTCCATTGTGCTGTACATTTTGTATCATTAACATTGCCTTTGTGCAACATCAATACTGCCATAATGATTTAAAATAAGACTCTTGCTCAAACTAATTGTGAGAGTCACTTTTTTGTAGGTACCAATACATGTACACTGGAAACTAACAAATTGCAGGGGAGCTCGCAGATTTCTGGCAAAAGTCTTTTCAGCTACACTACATCCATTGTTTCAAATTAATATAGTTCAAAGGTCTCCAGGTTTCAATTTTGTGTTGTACTGAACATTTGAGAGACTATCTGTATTATTTAATTTATTTTACAGTATTCCACCTTTCTAACATAGCATTATTTTCTTGTGCCTTTGCCAACTACTGAATTTACACTTACTTTCTCAGTTGCTCATTTTTCTACAGCTAATTGTCTTATGGTAATTAATGCAGCTTCTGACTGTTCAGATTTTTAGATCACTCTGTCATTCCTAACTTGTTCTGTTCAACATGTCATGTTTGACCTGAAGTTCTGAGTAACTATCCAACTATTCTCTTCTGTCATTGTAAAGGCACTTTCCTCCAATGCTTTTTCTCTTTTTAAACAGTCAAATCCACCTCAGGATTTAAAGACCATGAATTTATAAGCAGCTTTTTATTTATTGGTCGACTGTCTGTTACGAAAACTTCATTCTGTGATATCTCTTGAAATGTGTTTCTGTATTTACCTTTTCATAGTTTTTTGTCATTCCATCTTTATTTTTCTCAACATTGTAGTCACATAAACATTCCATCACACACACACACACACACACACACACACACACACACACACAATTTTGTAATGATTTTTTTCCTTGTTCATAACCAATAGCTCTTAAGAAAAGAAAATTTAGTTTCTACTTTTTTGTCCTCTGTAGGTGGATTGTATTTATTAGCTGCTTAACCCATTTTTGTCTCATGGAAAGCTTTTATTCAAAATTGAAATAAATGCAGTAAACCCTTTTAATTTTCTTAAACTGTGTACTAGTTCTTTTTCTACATCCCCCAAAAAATGAAAATCAGCAGTAACATGATATTTCATACTGTAATGGAAGATGTATATACATGGTGGTGAGCCCAAAAAACAAACACAATTTGGAAAATTGGTGCTGGTGTGTTTCTGTGTTCACTTCAGTTTTGCTTTTACCAACTTTTTATTCATACCTGTGTGTGTTATTGGTGCCCATGAGCTTCTTTGAACACATCATTGGTACAAATTTGCATGGGCATGTTGGAAGGGCAATGTGTGAACATGGTGCCCTCTTCATTCAGGAAGTCATGATATTCTCCTCAACTGGTCATGCTGTTTGAAACTTGTCACCTTTTTTCTTTTTCTTCACTGGTGTAGGTGAACAATAGACAATTCTGATAATTGGCTACAGTAGTAATGGATGACCTGCGCATTGTCGGTAAAACATTTGTGTGAGTGTAAGGATCTGTGTTCATTCGTTTGAAGACTTCACTTGCAGTGTGGAGTACTCTGGGAACTTGACATAGTTTGTTTTAGGGCTTGAATATTTGCGTTCTTTCTTAGTGCACAGTGTTCTTATTCTCACTGTTCCTGTGTTAATTTCCTGCTCTACATTGAGTACACTGAAATTTCAAGTACACTGGTGTCCTTTCATGATTTTGTGTGCGGCGCTGATGGGGCCTGAGCTATTGCAGCCCATTCTTCTTTCCCTGGCTCATTTGCTTCACCCTGCCTTCTCTCCCTATTCTCACTCACTCCCCGTTGCCCCCTCCTTCCCCTCTCTTGGTGTTCTGATTTATATCAACCTGGCTATCCGCCTGATCCACTTGGTTCCCTGTATTACTTACCATTTTGTTCCTTCTGCCTGTTCTTTCATCCTTATAGACATTTAGGTCCTTCCTCGAGGTTTGACCTCCACTTCTAAATGTTCTGTTTTTAGTGTGAGCCTTTTGGGGAAGAACTCCCTCCCTAGCATCTACTGTGGATTCTTCTCCCCCCCCCCCCCTTCCTTCCCCTTTCCCTTCCCCACCGGCATATTTTAGTTACCCTCCATGACTGGGGCCTCCATGGCCCCCTTCTGATTTTTATCCACAAATTTTTGTCTCACCGGCTCTCCCAGGCTTGAGTTGGCATTTCACTCAATGCTCCTCAGATTCAGGAGAACGGTATCCCACAGGGTTCTGTGCTAAGTGTCCCACTCATAGCCATCAATGGGCTTGTAACCTCTGTTGGGCCTGTGGTTACCCCAATGTTGTACGTTGATGATTTTTGCATCTGGTGCAGCTCCCACTCAGTATCATTTGCTGAGTGCCAGAGGTGCCATTCGACAGGCCTGTGTGTGGGCCATCTCCCATTGTTTCCAGTTTCCTCCCTTCAAAATACGGGTTATGCATTTTTGTCATTGACCCATAGTATACCCCAATGTGGAACTTTATTTAGACGACCAGCTGCTTGATGTTGTAGCACAGTCCCGTTACTTGGACCTTATTTTTAATAAAAAGCTGACATGGCTGTCTGATATTTTCCACCTAAAGACTACATGCATGTGGAAACTTAAGGCTCTCCACCTCCTGGCCCACACATCTTGTGGTGCAGACTTTACTGTTCTCTGGTCTCATCCAGACTAGATTATGGTAGTCAGGTTTATGGCTTCACAGCTCCTTCCGCTCTTCAACTGTTCGACCCTGTTCACCATTGTTGGGTGTGTCTAGCCATTGGTGCCCTTCACCCTAGTCCTGTTGACAGTCTTCTCACAGAAACAGGGATTCTCCCTCTACCAATACGACAGAACCAACTCCTGGTTTCTTAATGCAATCACCATTCGCCGATTCCCTGACCATCACATGTACTCTGTCCTCTTTGCTAATGAGGGATGTCTCCCACCTAACCGCCAATGGGTGGGATTGCCGGTTGCCATGCACCTCACTTCCCTCTTGTCTGTATCTCCATCTCCATTCACTGGAATGCACCCCATGTATTTCCTCTCACACTCCTCCTTGGATGGTGCCTAGACTACGGATTAGGACCAGACTATTCCAGGGTCCTAAGCTTACTGTCGCTCCTGTGTTTTTCCGGTGTCTTATATGTGCCATCCATGCAGAGTTCCAGAGTGCCACCATCTTCTACAATGATAATTCTAAGACAGTCGATAAGGTGGGATAAGCTTTCATGTCTCCTACTGGTTTCTAACACCGTTTATTGCCAGAATCATGTACTGTGTTCACAGCAGAGCTTCTAGCCATTCACAGAGCCCTCCGTTTGGTTTCGCAGGCCTCTCTCCACACTGTTTTAATTTTTTCCAACTCAATGAGCGGACTGCAGGCTGTTGACTGCTGCTACTGTCATCACCCTTTGGTCTCTGTTATCCATGACCCTCCCTCTGTCCATGGCCGTGCCACCTACTCAGTTGTCGTTCTCTGGGTACCAAGTCATCTGGGTATCCCAGAAAATGAACTGGCTTACCATTTGGCTAGAGCAGCAGATACTTACCCCTGTTCCCTTTCATGATTCCAGGTGCGGATATGCAAATCTACGCCGAATCTCTCTTTGCCCATAATTGGTGTGCTACTGCTCATTGTAACAAACTCCGCAATCAAGGAGTCTACTGCAGTTTGGCTCTTCCTTCCACTGCTCTCGGAAGGAGTCTACTGTTTTATGTCATCTACGAATCGGTCATACCAGGCTCACGCACTGTGTACTCATGTGTAACCATTTACCTCCACAATGTGGTTGTGGAGCCAGACTGACAGTATCCCATATATTGGTGGAATGACCCTTTCTTTTGGCCCTTCATGCTAAGTATAGTTAGTCTTCCAGATCCCTTAATTTTAATATTGGCAGATGATTCATGGATGGCTAAACTGAGCCTCAGTTTCCTCTTTGAAAGTGATATTTTTATTTCCAGATACAAGGTTTTGCTTCACTCTTGGTGCAAGGGCAAGGAGATTGTGGTTGGGACCTTTCTCCATGTCTTTATAGTCTGGGACCCCACGACTACGCCTCCATGGAAAACCACTTCTTTTTTTTCTAGTTTTTAGATTTGGTTTCACCTTTTATGCCTTTTACTGTGTGTGTTTTAACTTCATTATTTTATAATTTGACTCCCCTGATGGGATCCATCCACTTTTAGTGGACCCTCTTTCTTCTTTGAGTAACTTCAGAATCACGGGACTGATGACCTCGCCATTTGGTCCCATAAACCCTCTCAATTAATCAATCTGTTTCACTGTCGTTACGTTTTTTTGTTGGTGTTTCTATTTTGTCACAAACTATTCACAAGTATCTCTTTGCCAATACCTTTCCTGCAGTTTGTTTGTATTGTTGTTCTACAAAGCTTATAATATTTACAGATAAACATAAACTTTGCATTGACTTATTTGTACTTTCATTCTCCTAAAATTTCTCAGCTTGTTGCTTTGGATTTGCAGGTAATAGCAGTTTCAAAAATAACTTTTAGTGGACTACTTTCCATTTCTTAGATTTTACTGGTGTGAAAGTAAATGTTTAAGATGCTTGGGATGGTGGCTGAATTAAATTTGATGCCACAAGCAGTAAAAGATACTTCATTGTAACATATACAGTGTTGCTTGGAAGGAACACTGGGTCATTCAGAATACGGTGATTCTAAATAAAACGGTTTTAGTCAGATAGTTATTCACAAAGTGAAGCATTTTAATAGTCAAGGCCTGAAGGAGTGGATTTCAATGACATTCAATCCTTCAGAATTGAGGTTTCGATTTCATTAAGTAGCTTGGTACATACATTATTTGGGACTGTTTCCATTTTGCGACTGATTTCTCCTTCCTTCTTGTTCAACTAAGTATGAGCTTTTTCTCTAATGCTTTTGACTCAAGTAAAGTGTTAAATGTGTATGATGGTGTAACAACCACCACTGCACTACAGGCTACAAATCCTGGATACTGTAGCTGTCTTTCGTCGTATTTATCTATGTGCCATGATACTGAGAAAGGTGTAAGTTCAGAAGCTGGGCTGCACTGGTCAACTCCCCGTTCATGTGACCATCTACTGCCTAACACCAACTCTACGTGGTGAACCTTCATGTGTTTGTTAAGCGGTTGTCATTAGTGATAATATTGCTTGTTTGTTATCCAGAATATTCATCTTGAATACTTTAAAATTATCATCAAAATATTTTATTCCACATAAACTTCGAACATAATTTTAAAATGACATTGCAGAATTCCAAACCAACTAGTTATGCAAGAGACATCGTCATCAAAAAGTCACAGCTTAACACTGTATGAAGTTTAAAGAAGATTCCTTGACATCAAATGCAAGTTCTTTTTGTTGTAGCATTTATCACATACACATGCATTGATTTTAAATTTTCCATACGTCCCCAATTACAAAAATCAAGTCTCTTACATTATTAAGCATACTGTCTATCCAAAGTCATACCATGGAGTAAAGGTTTCAGTGCACAGTAAATACTTTCCTGGAGTTCAAAGCTTGTCCTTTGGCCCAAACACTCTTTGTGACATCATGAGAACTTTTCTGATCATTACTTTGCAAAATTATATCATGAATGATTCAGCTACTTAGCAGGGTGGATTTTAGCTAAAGGCAGGTGTGAACCAATGAGAATGCCAGTGGGTGAGAAGCAAGCCATTCATTCTACAGTAATATCACTTCCAGGTTAAAAAGCAATTGTTCAACAAATTGTGGTAGTTGCCCTGATCTCAGAAAATGGTTATGACCGTAGACCCATGTAGAATAAAGAAGCTAGGTGCAATGAGACAGACACATGGCGCATTACTGGCAGTTAAGAATTTCTTCAGTGAACACTTTTTTTTTTAGGGAGTACCTGATTTCAAGACGGCAGAATTGCTGTAATGGCAGCTGGTCAGTAGCTGCAACTTTCAAAGCCAAGCATACAGTTACTCAAAGTGTTCCTAACAGTTTAACAGTGGCAGGTTAAGTAGGTGGATGTTAGCTGGAAGAGATTTGATCAGAGAAATACACTTTGCAACATTCATTCAAGTGAGAGCAAACTGTGTTAGAATCTATAGTGTTTGAATTTGGGTAACTTTCTAAGCTTGATATCTGCTAAACTTTATCAGATTTTCACCTTACTGGGAATGCTTAAGATACTGCAAAGCATCAGTTGTGACTTCTTAACCTTTACTGAAACTTTTTTGAAAATTTAAGTGCATGGGGAGTTTATCTGGGTTCAATGATGAGTAGTTTCTTCACTGCCAGTAGTACGATTTGTTTGCTTACAGAGATAATGTGCCCAGTAAAGGCCAGAAGCACATGGACATCATCACACGCATGATTTTGCATGGCTGAGAGAGAAACATATAATTAAAAGTGTATTATTTTCTTGCAGTATAACAATTCCAGCCTCTTCAACACAATAATCAATATTTTTTTATCCCTTGAAACCACACTCCTTTTTTGTTTTGTTTCTTTTGTAACTTTAAAATCATTGTCTCCCAAATGCTGCTACACTTTAATATGCAGAGAACGGCTCTGTCATTTTTTCATTATTCACTTTGGGAAACCAGCAAATTGTCAGGCAAAATCAATGTTATAGGAAGGCTTCTCAAGGACTCCAAAACCAACTCTTATTAAATTGAAATGCCAAAATATTTTATCAGCTGAAGAAATGTTCTGATGAAACAATAAAATTTAGGTAGAAGGTTTAAGTAACGTAGTGTGGAAAGAGCATTCTTTTCACATAACAGTTTGCAATGCCTGTTATTAATGAGAGAGCTTACAAGTTAAGGTACTCACCACAGAATGGAGAATTCGAGCAGCATTATCAATTCAGCATGTAGCCTACCCATTACCTGTACAAATGTAACCTTGATAGCTGCACTTCTGTAAAAATTGTTGAAATTTTGGTGTTGAAAGGCTATTGTCGGTAATGTAAGCTCCATCAATATTACACTTCAGACACTTTAATTGCTGAATGAACTAACGTTTATGGTCATCTCAAGTCTCATAAAGATGAATTAGACACACATAAATGGATTGCCACATACTGCAGTGATGTCTTGCCATATTACACTGAAGATCCAAAGAAACTGGTACACCTGCCTAACATCATGTAGGGCCTCAACAAGCTCACAGAAGTGCCACAACATGATGTGGCTTTGACTCAACTAATGTCTGAAGTTGTGCTGGAGGGAACTGACACCATGGATCCTGCAGGGCTGTCCATAAATCCGTAAGAGTACAAGAAATTAGAGATCTCTTCTGAACAGCATGTTGCAAGGCATCCCAGAAATGCTCAGAAATGTTTACTTTTGGGGAGTTTGGTGTCCAGCAGGAGTGTTTAAACTCAGAAATGTGTTCACGGAGCCACACTCTAGAAATTCTGGATGTGTGGGATATCGCATTGTCCTTCTGACATTGCCCAAGTCTTTGGAATGCACAATGGACATAATGGATGCAGGTGGTCAGACAGGATGCTTACATTCATGTCAGCTTTCAGATCCATATCTAGACGTATCAGGGGTCCCATATCAGTCCAGCTGCATACTTTCCACACCATTACAGAGCCTCCACCAACTTGAACAGTCCACTGCTGACATATTGGTTCCATGGGTTCATTAGGTGGTCTCCATAACTGTACATGTCCGTCCATTCGATACAGTTTCAAATGAGACTCACCCGCCCAGGCAACCTGTTTCCAATCATCAACAGTGCTATGTTGGTGTTGACAGGCCCAGGCGAGGCGCAAACCTTTGTGTCATGCAGTCATGAAAGGTACATGAGTGGTCTTTGGCTCCAAAAGCCCATATCAATGATGTTTCGTTGAATGGTTCATGTGCTGACACTTGTTGATGGCCCAGCATTGAAATCTGCAGCAATTTGCATAAGGGTTGCACTTCTGTTTCGTCAAACGATTTTCTTCAGACGTCATAGGTTCTTGCGGGATCTTTTTCAGGCAGCAGTGGTGATGGAGATTTGATGTTTTACCGGATTCCTGATATTCATGGTACACTCATGAAATGGTCATACAGGAAAACGCCAACTTCATGCTGTGTCCCATCACTAGTGCACCAACTATAAAACCATGTTCAAACTAACTTACATCTTGATAACCTGCCATTGTTGTAGCAGTAACTCATCTAACAAGTGTGCCAGACCACAGGAGTCTTATAGGTGTAGCTGACCGCAGTGCCATGTTTACATATTTTAGTATTTGAATATGCATGCCTTTACCAGTTTCTTTGGCACTTCAGTGTATTTAAGTGCAGTAATGTAATATAATGTACAATCACAACTGTTCATGTGTGGTAAAGAAATAATTAATATAGGTACTGAATTACACTCGTAAGACACTGCCTTTTATAACTGAGAGTGAAATCGGTATGAAGAAAATTTTCACAGTTTGCATTAATTATTCTTGAAGTTTTATGCTGTCTATGTTAATAATTACAAGTTCACTGCCAATCACACAGGTCAACGAAGGAAACTTATTCTTATGTTTTTAGGGTGGGAAATCCAAATATGATACTTAAAAAACTGTATTGCCCACCATTTCTTCACATTTTACAGTTACATTTATTAAATTAAGCGATTTTTTAAAGAATTTAGCAGCTGTTATATAGTTAAAATAATTTAAAAAGGAAGTGTAATGAATGTGGATGATGTTGGTAGCACTGGTGTAAAACATTTGCTGCCAACAAAAAGGTCGATTCTGTTTTTGTGTTAACAGATGGTGTTTTGTTTACTGTCAACCTAACCTCACTTTCCAGTTTCCTGTACATGTGCTTAGTACAATGTCTAATCATGGTTGTAAAAACTATTGACAGTTTTTGTTATCAGAATGAGATTTTCACTCTGCAGCGGAGTGTGCGCTGATATGAAACTTCCTGGCAGATTAAAACTGTGTGTCCGACCGAGACTCGAACTCGGGACCTTTGCCTTTCGCGGGCAAGTGCTCTACTAACTGAGCTACCGAAGCACGACTCACGCCCGGTACTCACAGCTTTACTTCTGCCAGTATCCGTCTCCTACCTTCCAAACTTTACAGAAGCTCTTCTGCAAACCTTGCAGAACTAGCACTCCTGAAAGAAAGGATACTGGGGAGACATAGCTTAGCGAGTCTCGGTCGGGCATACAGTTTTAATATGCCAGGAAGTTTCATATCAGCACACACTCCGCTGCAGAGTGAAAATCTCATTCTGGAAACATCCTCCAGGCTGTGGCTAAGCCATGTCTTCACAGTATCCTTTCTTTCAGGAGTGCTAGTTCTGGAAGGTTCGCAGAAGGGCTTCTGTAAAGTTTGGAAGGTAGGAGACGGATACTGGCAGAAGTAAAGCTATGAGTACCGGGCGTGAGTCGTGCTTCAGTAGCTCAGTTGGTAGAGCACTTGACGGCGAAAGGCAAAGGTCCCGAGTTCGAGTCTCGGTCGGGCACACAGTTTTAATCTGCCAGGAAGTTTCAGTTTTTGTTATATTTGTGGTGAACTTGTGATTGAAAAACACGAAAGAAACATTAGAGACTTTGTGAAAAAGGTTTACCTATTATACTTTGGATCTAAACTTGTTTATCAAGGTAAATCTTGGCTGCCGCATAAGGTATGTTATATGGTGTGTTGAAGATCTCAAAAATGGTCCAAAAAGGAGGAAAAAAGCCTTTAGATTTGCTGTTCCTATGATATGGAGAGAGCCAAGAAATCATTCCAATGATTGCTACTTTTGTAGTGTTTATATTACTGGTCATAATTCGAAAAATAAGAAGGTAATAAGCTACCCTAACCTTCCGTCCGTGATCTGACGAGCAGGGCATGGTGTACATTTGCCAGCTCCCGAACCACCAGATGATTTAAATTATATTCCAACAAAAGTATTTTCTGATATACAATCTGATTTAGATGAACCAAATGATGATGAGTTCCATTGTAATACAGAAAGTCTAGAGCGCAAATTGTGTACTCAGACCGAGCGTATCGATTTGGCTAGGGATCTGGGCTTAACGGAAGAAAAATCTGAATTTCTTGGCTCTAGATTAAAAGAAAAGAACTTATTGGCAGTTGAAACTAGCACATACATGTATAGAAAGAGAGCAGCAATTTTCCAAGTTTTTTCAACAAGGTTATTTAGTGTATTGCTCAGAGATTCCCGGTCTGATGAATGAGTTTGGTATTGAATACAAAAAGGAAGATTGCAGGCTGTTTACTGATTCATCCAAAACTAGTTTAAAGGCTGTTTTGTTACACAGTGGTAATATGTATGCATCTATATCTGTTAGACATGGTGTACATATGAAAGAAAGCTATGAAAACCTAGAAAAGTGCTAAATAAAACAGGTTATTCTGTTCATGGTTGGATGATATGTGGTGATCTAAAAGTAACATGAATGCTCCTTGAACAGCAAGGTGGCTTTGCCAAACTTCCATCTTTTGTGTGTGAATGGGACTGTAGGGCTAGGGATCGACACCAGTTCATAAAGAATTGGCCTTTGAGGGAGTCTTTAAAACCTGGTGAGAATAACATTCTGCACAGAAATCTTGTAGATTCAAAAACATACTTATACCAACTCTAAATATAAAGTTAGGCCTAATGAAATAGTGTGTCAATGGTTTGCCTAAAGATGGACCATGTTTTAAGTACTCCTGCCGAAAGTTTCCACACCTTTTGGAAGCTAAACAAAAGAAGGTGTCTTTGTTGGACCTGACATTAGAAAATTGATGTTGACTTTGAATCCATAATTACCTTAAATGAGAAAGGAGCTAGGGTATCAATCAAGCAAGTTGTTACAGAGTTCTTAGGACATGAAAAAGACCCAGAATATGTTTCTATTATAGCTACAATGTTAAAGAAGTTTAAAACTTTAGGATGTTTAATGAGACTGAAAGTTCACTTTTTGAACAGTCACCTTGACTATTGTCCGGACAATGTGGTATGGGAGATGTTAGTGAGGAGGAAGGAGAGCATTTTCAGCAGGACATTAAAGCGATGGAAAAAACGCTACCAAGGCCACTGGAGCACCCAACATGATGGAGGGGAGGGGGGGCGCTATTGTTGGTCACTTCACCGAGAAGTTCAGCAAGTGACTCATCATAGAAAAAGCTACGCAAGAAGCTTCAAAGAAAAAAAGAGAGAGAAAATACAAACCAACTCCAGCTGACAAGTGAAACCTCTATTGACTCATATCATTGTTTTAAGTAGCTTACTGTAAATACAAACTATGCTTATGTTGTAACAAAGCAATTCATTAATTTCCCCATTTATCGTATAGCATAGGAATTTTATACTATTTAGTAAAAATCATATTGCTCGAAAACTATGGGTGATACAAAATAAACTAAGGCTAGATTTGGATTCAGCTCTTAAAGATCAGCTATCAAATAAAAAAAAAGTTTTAAAAAAATTTCATTGGCTTGTGACATTATGTATTTAAGACAGTCACTCAATAAACTTCTGTGCACAAAATTTAGATAAAAGGTGATATATTTTCTGACTTGTATCTTATACTAACTCATCTGCATATTTTGTATGTCTCAACAGATTGAGCTTAAAATAGCTTTCAACATGTTCCTTTTATAAGTCTTCGATAATCTGAATTTGTCTGTTTTTATTTGCTGGATTTTCATAAATTGCAATTAGAGACTTACATTTCCGGGTAACTGAATAGTAGGTGGAGATTTGTTTTAACAAGGACTTTCAGTTCTAGCCAATAAGTTCTGTTGCATTATGCTGTTTAATTTACCTAAATATGGGAGTCATATTTATGGGTTTCCTTATCATTGTTCATATGTGTTTGTCAAAGAAGGGTTAATTGCAAAGTATCAGTAATTTCAGATTTCATTCTCATTATCGTTGTTCCTATGTGAAGTCGTATGAATGATGATAACAAAACCAAAAGTTAATGATATTTTGTAATTAACAAACTGAGTAACCCATTTACCTGATAATCAAAGGAATGTAACAGATAATAAAATTAAGCCAGATAAGTCTTGAGTCAATATTTGAAATTTTTGGGTGTAAATGCCATATAAATGGCAGTACTAAAGATATCGCAAAAATACTAATTTTTTAAATTTTTTATTATTTATTTATTTATTTATTTATTTGCCAAAACTGGCCATAAACCTGCAATACAAAGATACTCAAACTGGTCAAAACATTCAAGTACAGAATCACATAATATAGAAGAAAACCATATTTCATTATCAAACGTTTGTTGCTGAAGAAATTACGTATCAAAAGAAAACATATTAAAAAGTCTATTCAATCTTTCTTTATAATAAAAGGAAGGAATTTCCCATCTTCCAGTCACTTCGCTACTTGTTGGACACCAATACACTTTTCACTGTTGCACTTAGCTGAAGATGGGTCCATGACTTTTTCAGGTACAGATGGTCGTCCCATGTCCTCGAATTTCACCAGTGTCCTTGAATCCTTCATCACTGCACATGGAAAGTAAAACAAAACATCTTAATTTGGTATACAAATAATTTTTACAACTAAACTCGTAAACTATTTCATTTTAATTACATGTTCATTGCATAACATGATATACACACACATATTTCTTGAAGTATCACAGTTGTATACTACAACTAAATCCGAAATGATGGGAACTGTTTCATGCACTCCTGCACTTTAAGTTAAATCCCTATCTCACTTCATTGAACTCAAAAGAATTCAGTCAAATTTGCAAAATGATGGTTAGTATTCCTCATAACATCATTCTCATTAATGTCAAATCCGGTCAACATATTCAAATTTTGTCACCATATTCAAATTTTGTCACCATTTTGTTTAATTATTGTCACTTAATTAGCAAAACCTCAGTCCTTTTACTGATGCTCATTCTTATTGGAAACATAAATAGTAACAACAAGAAAATTGGATATGCAACAGGACATTTGTAGTACCTCATAAAAGTACAGTGTCTCTGTCTTATTCAATTTGTTTCTATCCACTGTCATTTATTGTATACAAAATTACTACCTGCTGCCTAAATCATAAAAGATGGCCCATTGCACATAAACCATATGTGTCTGTACACAGTTAGTATTTAGTGTGTCCTTGCTATTTCTGTAATTTACTTTCACTGTAATTAGTTAATTCGAAGAGCGCATTCACGATATTACCTTAGTGCAAAGTCAGGCTTCCTTACTATTTGTTCTGTATCCAATGTATTTCTCTTTACTTCTTGTAATGACTTCATCAGATGTACTTTCTCACAAATGCTGTAATTTCGTCTCATTTTTTATTAGTGGTTGAAAACCAACCTTCATCTATCACATTTTGCCAAATCAGTGCGAAACAAAACAGAATTTCTGTTTATTTGACTCTTGCCTTACACTAGTGCACTGACCATTTTGTGTCCAGTGAACACAAAAACGTTCAACACTAACAATTACTGCTTGTACATTTATGTGGAATGTTACCTTTTGCAAACTACTGAATCCAGCATTACATCTAAAAATTCTTTCCACCAGCACATCCTGTGGGCCCCTTGCAGGTCTGGGGGTTAGAATAGGCCTGAGGTATTCTTGCCTGTTGTACAAGGCAACTAAAAGGAGTCACACACATTTCAGCCTTTATGTGATGGTCCCTTGTAGGGTTTGACCTCCATTCTTCAAAATTTTCCCAAAGAGTGAGCCAATTGGGGAAGGGCGCCTTACAAGGTGCATCGTGCATTGAGATCCTTAGCCCACTTTCTCGTCGTCGCATTGCAGTCCTGCCCATTCTCCATCTCTTGCACGAGGACACCTTCCTGGGCGCATTTTCCACCAATATGCAGTGTCAATTTCTGCGTCAATGATGACTTGGTCTTCTTTGCACCTGATATCCAGCATGGTAGGCAGTCCATTGTCTTGGGGCAACCATGTACTCTGTTGGTTGTAGCCCCCTGACCACACAGGGATTGCTCTGCTGATGCCTGCACCATTAACTCCCCACGTATGCCAAGGGGTAGATGCCCATCTCCCTGGGGCATTGGGACTCCCGGCAATGGTCATCCTGCCAGGTGGCCTTTGGCAAAGGATGGCAGCGGATATTATTCGCTCTGGTACCTTGTATGTTCGAGAGCTGATGGGGAATCTTTCATGACAATGAAGCCTCAGTTTTTTGTTGTGCATTTAGAGGGCAAGGTCGGGGGGTGGAGGGCTTGTCCAGAATGAGATCTGTGTCAGTCTTGATCAAAACAGCATCCTCTGCCCAGTCATGGGAGTTACTCGATTGTGACAAGCTGGGGAATGTTCTGTAACTACCACACCCCATAACAGCTTAAATATGGTCCAGAGTATCGTATTTCACAGAGACCTGCTTTTTCAGTCTGACGATGAGCTTCACGCCAGTTTAGAGAGGCGAGATGTACATTTCATCTGGCGTGTCCACTGCCATCCAAAGGATAATCAGGTTGTCACCAGTGCCTTCATCTTGGCCCTTGATGGTGATATATTGCCCGAGAAGGTCAAGGTGATGGTCTACCGGTGTAATGTAAAGCCCTATATCCCTCCCCCGATGTGGTGCTTTAAGTGCTGGAAGTTTGGTCATATGTCTTCCTGCTGTACTTCCAATGTCACATGCTGATGCCAAGATTGCGGACACCCATCACCCATCACATCCCAATACTCCATGTGCCCCACCTCCCGTCTGTGTCAACTGCAGAGGGCACCATTTGCCTTGCTTGCCTGACTGCAGGATTCTCCAAAAAGAAAGGAAATCATGGAGTACAAGACCCTGGACTGAGGCTAAGAGAAAATTTGAATGCCTGCATCCTGTGGGTGTGACATCGACTTACTCCACCGCTACAACAGTTCTGGCACCATCAGATCCGCCAACCCTGGTCACCTCTCAGCACCGGAAAACTACACCTGCCCCTTGGTGGGGGGCATTTCCCTCCTTGTTGCTCCTGCACCACCTACTTTGGGAGCAACATCCCCCTCCTCCCCCAACCAATGGGGATGTCCATCCCCACTTCTAAGACAGAGAAGTGTAAGTCTTATTCAGCTTCTCTCGATAGGAAGGGGTCCCTTGGGTCACTCCCTTCCCAGGTTTCTTCTAGTGGGAAAGACTACACCCGTCAGCTGGTCGTAGGGCTTCATGGTCATTCTCAGTCCCGGAGACTGAGATAGTGAAGTCCTCCCAGCCAGGGAAACCCAAGGAGCAGCGAGAGAAATCCAAAAAGAAAGGCCCTAAGACCAAGGAAATTGTGGTGGCACCCACACGACTGCTACCTACAAGCTGTGTGGCTGATGATGTGGTGGAGATTTTGGCATCCGCTCATTGAATGTTCCATGCCTTCCCAGTCTCATGTTGTCATACTCCAGTGAAACGGCAGCAGTTTTTTCCACCGCCTGGCTGAGCTACGGCAACTGTTAAGCTTTACACCGCCTATCTGCATTGCTGGAAACCTGGTTCCCAGCAATGCGGACCCCTGCCCTCCGCAGCTATAAGGGATATTACAGAAACTGTAGTGACGATAATCAAGTGGCAGGTGGAGTTTGCGTTTATGTCCTAAACTCGGTCTGTAGTGAACATGTGCCCCTTCAAACCCCTCTTGAAACTGTGGCTGTCAGAATAAGGATGACGTAGGAAATATGAGGCGTGTTTTTTAAGTAAGTACCATTTTGAAATTAAAAAAAAAGACGCTCTAAGATATCTCAATAATTTTATTGTTACATGAAAGCCTGTACCTTAATCTGTGCACTGACGCCATTACAGTCTGATTCTTCCTTGTTTACATTGTGTACCGAGTGTTTACGATGCCTCCAATAATTGTGAGTCCCACCGACTGTGAAGTATGGGCTGTTATAAGATTTCTTAGTGCTAAAGGCCTAAAAGTGATCGATATTCATCATGAGATCTGTGCAGTCTACAGAGAAAACATTATGAGTGATGGAATGGTAAGAAATTGGGTGAGAGCATTTAAAGATGGCCGCACACATGTGAATGATGAACAACGGAGTGGGCGTCCTTCGGTCGTTAATGAAAGTTTGGTGTAGGAAGTGGACAATAAGGTGAGAGAAAACAGACACTATACGATTTCCTCTTTGTGGGATGACTTTCCCAATGTTTCTTGTAGTGTTTTGTATGGCATTGTGAGCGAGCACTTGAATTACCGAAAATTGTGCGCACATTGGATACTGAAAATGTTGATGGATGTGCACAAAACCAAACGTTTAGACAGAGCATTGACTTTCCTTGGGTGATAACACAATGACGGTGCTGATTTATAAGCCAAATTGTTGCAGGTGATGAAACATGGATGGCCTACGTCACACCAGAATCAAAGCAACAGTCCCAAGGGCATCGTTTTACTGCAAGACAATGCCCGTCCGCATGTGGCGAAGCAGACCAAAGATCTCATCACATCTTTTCGATGGGAAACTCTAGATCATCCTCCGTACAGCCCCGATCTTGTGCCAAGTGACTACCATCTGTTCCTGCACGTGAAGAAACATCTGGGCGGTCAACGTCTTCAAGACGATGACGAAGTCAAAACAGTGGTGATGCAGTGGTTAACAAGTCAGGCAGCAGACTTCTATGAGGAGGGTATTCAAAAACTGGTACAAGATTGTGACAAGTGCCTCAAAATTGACGGAAATTATGTAGAAAAGTAGATTAAGATACAGGCTTTCATGTAAAAATAAAATTATTGAGACATCGTAGCACGTCTTTTTTTAAATTTCAAAACAGTACTTACTTAAAAAACACGCCTCATAACTGTCTGCAATGTATGTCTTCCTCCAGATGGTGCACTACCCCTTGAATGTATTAGCTGCACTGATCGATTAACTCCCTAAACCTTTCATACTTCTGGAAGATTTTAATGTCCATAACCCCTTGTGGAGTGGTACCGTGCTTACTGGCCGAGGCAGAAATGTCGAAACATTACTGTCGCAATTCGACCTCTGCCTGTTCAATACTGGGGCCAAAATACATTTCAGTGTGACTCATGGTAGTTACTCGACCATTGATTCATCAATTTGTAGCCCAGGACTTCTCCCATCTATCCACTGGAGAGCACACGATCACCTGTGTGGTAGTTATCACTTCCCCATCTTCCTGTCACTGCCTCAGCATCAGGCGCACGGACACCTGCCCAGATGGGCTTTAAACAAGGCAGACTGGGGAGCTTTCACCTCTGCTGTGACTGCTGAATCTCCCCCACACGGTAACATCAATGTGATAGTTGAGCAGGTGACCAGCACAATTGTTTCTGCAGCAGAAAACGCAATCTGCCTGAGGCGTAAGGCAGTCCCTTGGTGGTTGCCGGAAGTCGCTGAAGCAATTAAGGAGCAGCATAAGTGGCACTCTTCCTTGGAGCAACTCATAGCCTATAAATGGCTCTGTGTCCATGTTAGCTACCCCCCACTCCGGCCCTTTCGCTCACTCAAACGGCGGCTGGAAAGGAACGTCCTTTCATTCACCACACGCTACAGTGAATCGTATAATGCCCCATTTACAGAGTGGGGGCTCCTCAGTGCCCTTGCACATTGCCCCAACACAGCTCCTGGTCCTGATTGCATCCACAGCCAGATGATTAACCATCTCTCATCTGACTAAAAATAACATCTTGTCATCATCTTCAACCGGATATGGTGCGCAATGGTTTCTTTCCATCGCAATGGCCAGAGAGCACCATCATTCCGGTGCTCAAACCTGGTAAAAACCCATTTGATATGGATAGCTACTGACGCATTGGCCTCACCAACGTTCTTTGTAAGCTGCTGGATCATATGGTATGTCGGCGGTTCAGGTGGGTCCTGGAGTCACGTGGCTTGCTGGCTCCATGTCAGGGCGGCAGCTGCCAGGGTCGCTCTACCACTGATAATCTTGTGTCCCTGGAGTCTGCCATCCGAACAGCCTTTTCCAAGATGACAACATCTGATTGCTGTATATTTTGACTTACATAAAGCATACGACACATCTTGGCGACATCGTATCCTTGCCACATTGTATGAGTGGGGTCTCTGGGGACCACTCCCAATTTTTATCCAAAACTTCCTGTCGCTCCGTACCTTCCATGTCCGAGTTGGTGACTCCCATAGTTCCATCCATATCCAGAAGAATGGATTCCTGCAGGGCTCTGTATTGAGTGTCTCTCTATTTTTAGTGGCCATTAATAGTCTAGCAGCAGCTGCTGGGCCCTCTGTCTCATCTTCTCTATATGCAGACGACTTCTGCATTTCGTACTGCTGCTCCAGTACTGTTGTTGCTGAGCGACACAGGCGCAGTCTTGGGCTCTAGCCCACAGCTTCCAGTTTTCAGTGCAAAGTCGTGTGTCATGCACTTCTTTCGGCATCGTACCATTCATCCGGAACCCACACCTTACCTTAATGACGATCCACTCACAGTAGTGGAGACATATAACTTCCTAGGACTGGTTTTTGATGCTCGATTGACTTTTCTCCCTCATCTTCGTCAGCTTAAGCAGAAGGGCTGGCAGCACGTTAATGCCCTCCGTTGCCTGACCAATACCAATTGGGCTGCAGATCGCTCTACGTTGTTGCAGCTCTACAGAGCCTTGTCCAATTCCGAGTTGAGTATGGGAGTGTGGTTTATGGTTCAGCAGCGCCTTCATCATTGCATTTACTTGACCCTGAGAACCACTGTAGGGTCCGATTAGTGACAGGAGCTTTTAGGATGAGTCCAGTGACCAGTCTACAAGTGGAGGCTGGTGTCCCTCCACAACAGATCAGACGTGCACAACTGCTCACCAGTTTACATAGCATACATTCATAGTTCCCCTGAGCATCCAAATCACTGTCTCCTTTTTGCGCCCGCAGCAGTCCATCTCCTGCATCAGTGGACCAGATCGGGGCTAATGATCAGTTCGCATGCAGTACCTTTCTCTCCGAACTTGTGTCCTTCCCTTTGCCACGTCTACATGCAGTCCGTTCATGTACGCCTTGATGGTGTACGCCTCAGCCACAGCTTCATCTACACCTTTCGCACAGTGCCTAAGGTCTCCATTAACCCTGTCACTTTCCGCTGTCACTTCTTCTCGATTCTTGGCATGTTCCGGGGCTCTGAAGTGGCTGATGGTCACATAGGCTTCGCATATGTTCATTGAGGACATACTGAGCAGCCCTCCTTGTTAGTTGGGTGCAGTGTTTTCACTGCAGAGCTGGTGGCCATATCTTGTGCTCTTGAATACGTCTGCTCATGCCCTGGAAAATCATTTCTCCTCTGTACTGACTCATTGAGCAGCCTGCAACCTACCGACCAATGCTACTCTCGCAAGCCTCTGGTAGCATCCATTCAGGAGTCCATCTATGCTCTGGAACAGTCCTGCAATTCCATGGTGTTTGTGTGGACCCCAGGACACATCAGAATCCACGGCAACGAACTTGCTGACAGGCTGGCCAAACAGGCTACGCAGAAACCGCTTCTGGAGATAGGCGTCTCCGAAGCTGACCTGCATTCTGTCTTACACCACAGGGTTTTCCGGTTTTGGGAGATGGAACAGCATAACAACACGCAGAGCAAATTGCGTGTCATTAAGGAGACTATGAATGTGTGGAAATCTTCCATGCAGGCCTCTCGCAGGGAACTAGTTGTCCTCTGTCGGCTCCGCATTGGCCATATGTGGCTAATGTATGGTTACCTACTCCATCGCGAGTACCCACCTCATTGTTGCTGTGGCTCCCAAATGACAGTCGTCCACCTCATGCTGGACTGCTCTCTTTTAGCTGCTTTGCGGCAGACTTTAACTTTCCCAGCACCCTGCCTTTGGTGTTGGGTGACAATGCCTCCACAGCAGCTTTAGTTTTACATTTTATTCGTGAGAGTGGTTTTACTGCATGTTCTTTGTCCCTCTGTGTTCTCCACACTAGCACTATTAGGGTGGAGGTTATAATGTGTTGCAGAGTGGCTGGCTTTCCCTATGTATTCTCGTGGTTGGCCAGCCACTGTAACCTGCTTTCATGTTTTACTCTCTTCTGTTTCCAGAGTCTGTGTTGTTTTCTTGCCTCTTTTGTTCCTTTTAGTGTCTGTTGCCTTTCCTTAGTTCTTGTGGCTTCTACTTTCTTTCTGTTTTGTGCTATATGTTTTGTCCGTTTTATTCGAGCATTGTTTTATTAGGAACAAAGAACTGATGACCTCATAGTTTGGTCCCTTCTCCCACCTTTAAACCACCCAACCAGCCACATCCTATGGTACTTTCTCCTTTCCAGTTCTACTATCAGTTAATGTTAACATTACACAAGCTACCCAGAAATACAGTTAAGCTTCTATTCATTCTCATTTTTTTCTTATATGGGTCATAAATTTCACTGCACTTTTACTACCAAGACACATTCTGTTTCAATCTTAATTAGTTTACATCCAGTTATCTGTGATTTATCCACTTGCTGACCACTACCATGTACAGTCAAACAAATGATTACATTTTCAGAAAAATTGGATGGTTTATTCAAGAGAAAGTGCTTCAAAACTATGCAAACAGCTATTCAGCTTCGTGTTGATAACTGGATTTGTTGGATGTCCTTAGGGATATCATGCCAGATTCTGCCCAATTGATGTTCTAGGTCGTCAAAATCGTGAGCTAGTTGGAGGGCCCTACCCATAAGGCTCCAAATATTCTCAGTTATGGAGAGATCCAGTGACATTGCTGGCCAAGGTTGGGTTTGGCAAGTATAAAAACAAGCAGTAGAAACTCTTGTCAGTGCAGGTAATCATTTTCTTGCTGAAACGTAAGCTCAGGATGACTTGCCATGAAGGGCAACAAAACGGTGTGTACAATGCTGTCGACACACCGCTGTGCTATAAGGGTGCCACAGATCACAGCCAAAGGGATCCTGTAATGAAAAGAAACGGCACTCCAGATCATCACTTGGTAGTTGTCAGGTCATATGACAGGTGACAAGTAGCTAGACCACCATTGTCTGGGTCATCTCCTGACACATCTTCGCTGGTCTACGGGACTTGATTTGAAGCAGGACTCATCATTGAAGACAGTTCTACTCCAGTTAATGAGTTCTGAGGCCAAAGATATGTCTACAGATGCCTCAGACAGAAGTGGAATGCCAGCCTGACTGTCATTTACTATATGGCCTGACAGCCAGGGATGATGGTGTGGGATGCCATTTCTTTTTGGGGCAGGGCCCTCCAACCACCTTAGGTTCTAACATACCAGCTGGACAGAGTTTGGCATAATATCCCTCCTCAGGAGGACAGCCAAAACCTCTTGTAAACCAACATCAAGCCAAATAAGTGCTTGAATAAGGGTGAGAGTTGGACCTATACGTTACTGACTTACTCAGTTTGTGAAGTTCTTTCCCTTGAATAAATTACCCAGTTTTTCTGAAATTATAGTTATTTGTCTGTTTGTACATGTATGTCACACCTACCAATTTCTGTTCCATTTAGATAATCCCTTCATGGCGCGAACCTCTTTTTTTCCATGGGAGTGTATTTCAGTATCCTTACCTGCATCAATATTTACATCTACGTTCTTTGTAACAACCCCCATTTTTTCAGTATTGACAATGTTGAGTGCTTTACTTTTAATAGCAGTTTGGAGCACAAAGAAAGACACTTAATTTGCTTTGCTTTCTTCAGTTGTTTGTAATTTTGTCAGCATCCTGACATACCTTCCTGTAATCTTCTGTACACTGAGTAGTTACAAACAATTCCTCCCCACTAATTTGATCTATCATTGTGCCTACTTCATTCTGAATTATAGGATTTGAACTACAAGAAACACTTTTACTCAGCACAACATGATCTACTTTCTTAACGAACCCCATTACTAATGTTTACTTTAATATGCTCAGAAATTACAGTACAGATATTTACAAATGACTGTTTCCTGTATCTTGCAAGTGTGAGTGCCAACAGGAGCAACTCCTAGTTTAAATGACCTAATACAGAGTTACAATTATTTTCAATATATCTCCTTGAGAATTTCTTCTACCACTTATATTTCAATTTGGACCATAGTCCATTCATTTATTCCTAGGACCACCATGGTTCCAAATCCACTCTATTCATCCTATCTATTACATAATAAACTGTCATTGAATGGTTCCTATGTTATGAGTTCCTCCCATTTTCTTTTACTGAGGGCTTGGCTCTTTTTTTCTCATCATATAGTTCACAATATCAGTAATATTATTCTTAGGAGCAGGCATAAGCAAATTTCTAATTCTCTGTGGAAGTTTGTTTTCCAACCCCATAGTTATTGTCTCACTGCACAGTTCTTTTTCTAAATACTTCAATTTGTTAATACAAAACTGACATAGACCCTTAACAGTACCTCTCCTATGATTATATCTGTTACCTACTGAAAATTCACTCAAAATTCTTTGTTGTTCATTTTTGGACCTACATTCTTTTAAAAATTATTTGTGAAACTCTTCCCATGAACTACAAGATACTGCAGCTACAGATGCCCATCCATAAACATCAGACTTCAAAAATCCTCTTACAAAAGAGATTTTCGCTTTCTCAACTTTAAGGCAAATCACTAAGTATCCCAACAGATTCCATTCTCTTTTTCACTTAGTTTCCAAACTCTGTTATTGGATAAAACATTCTCGGTTTTCAAGCCGCGTCAATTCGAATAAAATCCTTGAGCTTTCGATGACCATCTCTGCCATCGTCGTCAGGAGTGTCGTCAGGAGTTCACTGACTGCTGGGGCTGCTAAGATTTCTCACTTATATGTGCGTCATTCCTATATAAATGAGAAACCATAGCAGCCCTGGCAGTCAGTGAACTCCCAACGATGATGGTGGAGATAAGTCATCAAAAACTAGAGGAGTTTATTCGAATTGATGTGGCTTGAAAACCGAGAATGTTTTCTTCATGTATGCTGTTGCGAAAGACTCAGAGGACACAAACTCTGTTATTGTTATCCATACAAGCACTGCTAACATTATTCAGTTTCACTTTTCTATCCATTCTTACTTCCTTTATCTTGTCCTCACAAGGAATGTCCAAATACAATTACTTTCTTACTTTGTTTAGTAAGATTAATTGATTACACTAATTTCTCTCTCTCTCTCTGTCTTTCACATCACCTTTTAAACTATCAGTATCTTCTTTAGTATACATTTTTGATTTCAAACTAACCACATTTGAAACAACTGATGCCATTTTTCGGATCACTCATTTCTCCTGTTGTTTCATTAACTGCACCAGTAATGAATTAATGTCCTGATTTCTCAGCTTATCTTGCATTTCCTGATTTGCATCACAAGCTTCTTGCGTAATATTAACTTGTTCCACCAATTCGGTCCTGTTCACTACTTCATTCACACTACAGTGAGCAGTGGATGAAGCCCTAGACATTTTGTTCACGATTTGGCTGTCATCAAGTTCATCATATAAAGATGAGTCTAACCTGCTAAATCCACTCCTATCTTCAGGCTCAGCTTTACTGTTTTATGTTCATCTACCAAGTGAAACTCCTCTATTATCTCCATAAAAACACTATTTTGCTCAAGTCCATCCTCAGTGATTACTCCTTGTCCACCACCCAACACACTGTTTTTAATCTCACTGTCACACATTTTTATAAAATAATTAAATGTCGATTTACCTTGATAATGTTCCTCAGCTGTCACAGCTGCTGTTATGTCATCTGTTGGCTGCTAGAGCTTGAAATCTCTATGCTGGCTCAGCTTTTCTTATTGTTTACAGCCAGTCATGATGTGACATTAGCTGAACTCATGCTGTCAGTCATGGACCCACATGTTGATGGACTGCTTGTACAAGATGGTTGTGTATGTGTATGTCTGTGTATGTGCGGATGGATATGTGTGTGTGTGTGTGCGCGAGTGTACACCTGTCCTTTTTACCCCCAAAGGGAAGTCTTTCTGCTCCCGGGATTGGAATGACTCCTTTCCCTCTCCCTTAAAACCCTTATCCTTTCGTCTTTCCCTCTCCTTCCCTCTTTCCTGAAGAAGCAACCGCCGGTTGCGAAAGCTAGAAATTCTGTGTGTGTGTTTTATTTATTGTGCCTATCTACCGGCGCTTTCCCGCTTGGTAAGTCTTGGAATCTGTGTTTTTAATATATTTTTCCCATGTGGAAGTTTCTTTCTATTTTATTAAGTTTCTTTCTATTTTATTTAGAGGTTCTCAGGACTCTACAGAAATGGTATCAGTTTAAAAGGGTGCACAAAACCTTGCTGAAGCTGAAGACAAGTTCAGTCAAATATTATGCTAAGGACCTAATGGTGTTCAGAAAGGACAGATTAAAGACAGTTGGTGTTGAAGTGTACGAGGGTCAGTCAAAAAGTAATGCCTCCTATTTTTTTTTTCTACGTTTAATTGTCAGGAAATTTAAATTCAATTACATAGGTTGAAAACCACAACATTGAGGATCATTTTGTCATTTTTCAATGTAATCTCCGCCCATCTCTACAGTTTTGGTCCATCTTTGAACAAGGGCATGTATCCCAGCACGGTAAAAATCACAGCTCTGCTTCCTAAGCCATTGACGCACGGATGTTTTGACGGCGGCCTCATCTTCAAAATGAATCCCACGATGAGCTTCTTTTAGTGGCCCGAACAGATGGAAGTCTGATGGTGCCAGGTCAGGGCTGTATGGGGGATGAGGCAAAACTTCCCATCCAATTTTGACAATCTCGTCAGAGGTGTGACGACTGGTGTGTGGTCTTGCATTGTCATGCAAAAGAAGAACATCTGCCATTGATTTTGTTGGGCGAACTCGCTGAAGACGTGCTTTAAGTTTTTTGAGGGTTGTGACGTATTGAACAGAATTTATTGTGCATCCCTGCTCCAAAAAATCAACCAGAATCACACCCTCTGTATCCCAGAAAACTGTTGCCATAACTTTCCCTGCCGATCGCACAGTTTTGAATTTTTTCTTCCTCAGCGAGCTTGTGTGACGCCACTCCATTGACTGCCTCTTTGATTCGGGTTCAAAAAAATGCACCCATGTTTCGTCCCCGGTCACAATTTTTTTCAGAAACTCATCTCCCTCCAAACGGAAGCGCTGCAAGTGTTGGGAGGCTATTGTTTTCCTTGCCTCTTTATTCTGATCGGTTAACATTCTTGGAACCCACCGTGCACAAACTTTTGAGTACCCCAATTGTTTAATAATCGTGATCACACTGCCTTTACTAAGAGAAATAATGCGACACACTTCATCTGCAGTCACCCGACGATCACCACGAATGATGTCATCAACTTGCTGAATGTTGTGTGGGGTCACTGCACTCACTGGCCTGCCGCTCCGCTTTTCGTCAGTCAACGGTGTTTGCCCTTCAGCTTCCTTACAACGACGAACCCATCGTCTAACAGTGCTGACATCCACTGTCACAACACCATACACCTTCTTCAGTCTTTCATGAATGCGTATGGGCGTTTCACCTTCTGCATTCAAGAATTCAATCACACAACGATGTCTCAAACGAACATCGATGTCGGCCATCTTACAAACTTCTGCTGTGCTGCCACCTGTTGACACGGAAAGTTAATACTGCAGTGGATTGCAGAAGAAGGTTTGAGGAATGGCGCCAAATTCAAATTTTTCACTTAACTTAATTTTTTTAAGTAGAAAAAAAAATGGGAGGCATTACTTTTTGACCGACCCTTGTATATTGCTGCCAAAAATAGTTGACCTTGTAATGAAACTGAAGTAAATAGTTCCTTTGAGGCTATACTTCACAACCAGAATAAACTAATAATAATTAAATGGACACCCTAACTGCAAAGAGGCATTGATATACTTCATTGGGGATATGTTGAAAATGTGTGCCCCAACTGAGACTCGAACCTGGGATCTCCTGCTGGCAGACGCTCTATCCATCTGAGCCATCAAGAGCACAGAGGATAGTGCGCCTGCAGGGACTTATCCCTTGCATGCTCACTCATTACTCATTGCAGATTAATCAACCAAGTCCCGTACGAGTTCAGGCATAGCTTGTGCGTTCGCACAAGAAGGTCAATGGCCAGGAAGCCATATTTTGACTATATGTGATGGTAGTATCTGTTCCCGAAAGAACAGTTGCTGTTGGTGACCGTTCAGCTTTGCTAGAATGAAATGATAATTAAATGGACACCCTAGCTGCAAAGAGGTGTTGATATACTTCATTGGGGACATGTTGAAAATGTGTGCCCTGACCGGAACTCGAACCGGGGATCTCCTGCTTACATGGCAGATGCTCTATCCCTCTGAGCCACCGAGAGCACAGAGGATAGTGCACCTGCAGGGACTTACCCCTTGCACAATCCCCGTGAGACCCACATTCCCAACATGTCCACACTACTACATTCGTAGTGCACCTAATACATGTTTGCCCATCATACTCATTACTCATGGCAGATTAATCTACCAAGTCCCGTAAGAGTTCAGGCATAGTGTGTGGGTCTCATGGGGAGCTTGCAAGGGGTAAGTCCCTGCAGGCGCACTATCCTCTGTGCTCCCGGTCGCTCAGAGGGATAGAGCGTCTGCCATGTAAGCAGGAGATCCAGGGTTTGAGTCCCACTCGGGGCACACATTTTCAACATGTCCCCAATAAAGTATATCAATGCCTCTTTGCAGCTAGGGTGTCCATTTAATTATCATTTCATTCTAGCAAAGCTGCATGGTCACCAATCGTAACTGTTCTTTCGGGAACAGATACTGTTGTCATATATCATTAATAATAATTGATTCCCTTTAATGACCCACTGACTTATATGATATAGTTGCTGAACAGTTCAAAGAAAATGTGAGCCTCATTCTAAATAGGTACCCCACTCATACAATTAGAGTTAATGGTGACTTCAATCTACCCTCAATATGTCACCGAAAATAAATGTTTTAAGTCAGTTGTAGGCATAAAATGTCATCAGAAATCATCCTGAATGTATCCTCTGAACTTTATTATTGACAGTTAGTTTAGGAGCCTACTTGACATGTAAACAGATGTGAGAACGTACTTGACCTCTTAGCAGCAAATAAAACTGAGTGTATAGGAAGCATCAGGATCGCTGCATGGATTAGTGGCTATAAGGTTACTGTAGCAAAACTGAATATTAGCAAGTCTGAATACTATAATATCCAGATCCAACAAAAATAACCACAAAATATATCTGTTAAAAAAAAGATAAAAATTCACTTGACACTTTTCTAAGAGAGAGTTTCTACTCCTTCCAATCTGACTATCTAAGCATAGAGTAGATATAGTCTAAATTTAAAGAAATACTGATGACAGCAATTGGGAGATATATACCAAATAAATTAATAGGAGATGGTACAGATTGGCTACAGTACACAAAACAAGTCATAACACTGTTGTGGAAGCAATGAAAACAGCATATCAAATTTAAAAGAACTAAAAATCTACAAGATTTGTGATCTACTGAAGACCAAAACTTACTGCAGACTTCAATTTAAGATGGTTTAATAGTTTCCACAATGAAAGCTTTTCTTGAAATCTGGCAGAAAATCCAAAGATAGTCTGGCCATATGTAAAGTACACCAGCGGCAAGACATGATCAATACCTTCAATGCATGATAGCAATGGCAATGTTACTGATGCCAGTGTCACTAAAGCAGAGTTACTAAACACAATTTTCTGAAGCTCCTTCACCAAAGAAGATGATGTGAATATTTCAGGATTCAAAGAAGAACAGTTGCCAATATGAGTAACTCAGTAGTAGATATCCTTGGTGCAGCACAGCATTTTAAATCACTAAATAAAGGCAAGGCCTCCTGTCCAAATAGATTCCTTCCAGCATATGCTGGTACAACATCTCCATACATAGTAATAATATACAACTGTTCATTCAGTGAAATATCTGTACCACGGACTGGAAAAATTGCCTAGCTCATACGAATAGTCAAGAAAGGAAATAGAAGTAATCCACTGAATTACAGACCCATACCACTAATGTCGATTTGTTGTAGGAATAAAAATAGCCAAAATGAATTCAGAAAATATCTTTCTTGTGAAACACAACTAGCTTTATTCACATGAGGTAATGAGTGCTGTTGACTGGGGATCTAAAATTGAATCCATATTTTTAGATTTTCAGAAGGCTTTTGAATACCATTCATCGCAAGTGACTTCTAATGAAATTGTATGCCTGTGGAGTATCATCTCAGTTGCACAACTGGACTCTTGATTTCCTGTCAGAAAGGTCACAGTCTGTAGTAACTGACAGAACGTCATCAAGTAAAACAGAAACGATATCTGGTATTCCCCAAGGAAGTGTTACAGTGGATCTGCTGTTTATGATCTATATAAACAATTTAGGAGACAATCTGAGCATCCTTCTAAGACTGCTTGCAGATGGTGCTGTCATTTATCATCTGTTAAAGTAACCAGATGATGAAAACACATTGTAAAATGATTTATACAAGAGATGTGTACAGTGCAAAAAGTGGCAATTGACTCTGAATAGCAAAAAGTCTGAGGTTACCCACATGAGTACTAAACAAAATCCATTAAATTTCAGTTACATGATAAATCACAAAAATATAAAGACTGTGAATTCAATAAAATACTTAGGGATTATGGAACAGACTTTAAATTGCTGTAAGACTGCTCTTTTTTTTTTTTTCTCCACCGTTTCTTGTCATGACATATCTCGGAATCATTCCATCATCTTATGACCATAGAGTACATATGTACAACATGACTTTGACATATGAATTGTGTATTTTCAAAACTAGAAGTTATACCTGTTACGTTTCTTGTTAGTGTTAAATTTTAAATGGATGAAGCTTAATCTTTAATTGATGTTACACAACTGATATGTCAAAGTTGTGTTGTACATGTGTACTCTATGGTCATCAGATGATGGGATGATCCTGAAATGTGTCATGACAAGAAACAACAAAGAAATTCACAAAAAATCAGCCAATATTTTTTAGCAACATTACAGCATTTTCAAAATTACTGTGATAATGATTGCATTCCTCTGTAAGGATTTTCAATCCAATTTAGGTTAAATTACAATTACAAATCACTTAAATTTGAATGGTCACATAGATAATATTGAAGGGAAAGTGAACCAAAACTGTGATTTACTGGCAGACCACTTGGAAGATGCAACAGGTCTCCTAAAGACACTGCCTGCAATATGCTTGTCTGCCCTCTTCTGCAGCATCGCTGCCCAATGGGGGAACTTTACCAAAGATGATTGACAGATGACATAAAAACTTCAAAGAGGAGCAACTCGTTTTGTATCATTGTGAAGTGGGGAGAGAGTGGAAATTAAGTGCAAATTGAGGCTGCAGTAAAGGCATTTTTCATTGGGATGGGATCTTTTCACAAAATTTCAATCACCAACCTCTGAATCTGAAAATATTTTGTTGGCACCCATTTGTGTAGGGAGAAGTGATCATTGTAATAAAATACAAGAAATCAGAGCTAACATGGAAAGATTTAAGTGTTTGTTTTTCTCAGTGCTATTTCAGAAAGGAATGGTAGATAAGTAGGTGGAAGTGGTTTGATGAAGCCTCTGCCAGGCACATAATTGTGAGCTGAAGAGAAGTTATGTAAATGTAGATGTAAAAAGCCTCTTCTGTTTGGTGAGTGTCTACTCCTAAATTATTTACATTCTGCCCAAACTTTCCTGACTAATAACAGGGTACATTCAAACAAATGAGAGACTTTATTTGCCATATGAAGTCAGCAAAATCCAGTGAAAATTATGTTAGTATCATTGAATCCTGTGGTAAATGTGGTTTTATTAAGATTAAGTGGAAGGTTGTTATTGTAGGAGATTGTTAACTTTCTATATTGATATAAAATCAGCCAATATATAAACAATACATTGATAATTTCCTATGTGAGTCTGCAAGTAGGCATAATGGACAATGCCAAAGCCACTAGTAGTGGCTTCCGTGACATATCTGGCTTCCGTGACATATCTGGCTGTGATGAGAAACTCTTCCATCAACTATTCCAATTGTGAATCAGTGTGGAAGTTGCTCACCAGATTCCCTAGTGGGACCTATAGGAAGCCATGACAGAGTGACTACATTCCCTTGCTGGTCCCATGTATGATAACTAAAGTGTTCAACATTGTATTAACCTCTGAGATACCCATTCAGGAAACTTTGACTTAGGGCCAAATATGGATACAGTGGCTTATAATCTGTGACAAGATGAAATTAGTTGCCACAGGAAGCTGCAGAATATCTGGATTCCAAAGATAATTTTCAGTATCTCCTTCCCTACCTAGGAATAATTTTTTTGTGCTTTGATGAGCATATTGGAAACAAATAAAATGGGCCATTCTGAACCATTCAGATACTTATGAGACAAAATGGCCTCAGCACCATAGGATGATGTGTCTGTGGCCAACACTAAAGGTAAATAAGGCTGATACAAAATCAGGCAAGAGCAGTTTGGAGAAATTTTTTCATCATAAGAAATGCTTGGTGACAATACCTGGCCCACTGGAAAAAAGATCCTGTTTGCTCTGCAAATGATTGAACTATAATTGCAATTGTGCATAATATATAAACTTGCCTATAAAGACCAGCAGGTCCTTAAAGTTCTTTGGTACTAGAGTATATTAAATGGCTGCCACAACCTCTGATGTCAATTTGAGGCCTTCCTGACTAAGAATGTGTAATATTTACTTAATACAAAGCTGAAAGAAGGAACATTTTAATAAGTTGCAGTTTAATCTGGCTTTCAACGAATGGAAAATACATGCCTTAGGCTCAATAAACTTTCTGTCTTAGTTCTTCCTGTCACTGTTATTTCATACACATAATTAACCCATTGTAGAATGTTGGGAAAAATTGTTCTAGAAACTTCTGAAGGACTCCTTTTATGCAAAGAACACTGAAAGTGTAACCTGTTACATTGACAGAGGCCAGCCAAAAGGTGTACTTCATACCAGAATGGCTTTAGAAGCTTTATCAAAAGGAAATTGAAAATATTATTCTGAAATATTGATGTTAGGGAAATACTGACACCTGCCAGTTTTGGAAAAGATTCATTAGGACATGGAAAGGGGTCTGAGTCAATAAATGACTGCGCATTTAGTGTGTTTCTTAATTTCCCACAAGGTGTAACACACTACCTGGTTTATTAACACTGACTAAAGGTGATGCTCATCTGCTAAAAGGGATTGACGACAGCGCTTTTAACTCCTCTAAGCAATGGAGTTCTACTATAACCTCATCCAGCATGGTTGAAGTTATTGAGTGGATGTTGAAAAATTCCAGTAGTGTAGACTCATTTATTGTAATGTGGGTGAAAATAATTAGAAGCCATTCCCAGGACAGAGAGAATAAGAGTGCATACTGAAAACATAGAATCTACTTTTGCACACGGAACATTGTTAAGAATTGTTTGAACTGAGTGTTGGACAGAAAAGACAAAGACAAAAATTCACATCCAGGCTGAAAATATTTTTCATTGTGGGTTCTTCTACTACAGAGAAAATGAAAAGGTTCTGGCTACTTGCTTTTATATTAATTCCAGGACTACCTCGCATATATCAGAATTTCGTAATGAATGGGAGTCTATAGTTTAGGTGATCCTGATTTTAAGGGTGGAGATCCTTAATCAGAGAAACATAGGCTGATTAATAATTTAGACAGAGGCCTCAGTAACAAAAATGTATAAAATGGGAATACCATTAACCACTGCCAACAGCATAAGATGGTGTGGTGCTACCCTTGACTCTGTGATGTTGTTTTGCATTCGCACACTTGACTGCTAGTGATGTGGCTGGCTGTGGAAAAATTGTTGACAGTTATAATTCATTTATGGGCAACTACTTCTAGCATGTAGAGAAAAACAGTCAGAGCAACTGAGCAGACAGTGAAAATATTTTTGAGGCTGTGTGCAAAAACTGTTGTGCTGTCACCTGGATTACATGGCACGTGATATTTTTTGGACAACTCCAAAGGGTTCCCGACAACGGACGAAATATTGGCAGCTGCAGAAGGATTCTAGATACTAATAAAAGCACTCCTCCCCAGTTCTGATCTCGACCCTGTAATTAAGATGGTCAGTGCCTTCACGCAAAAACGTTTGAGGTTACATATGGAACCATGATTATACCCAGGCGTTCACGTCTTCTTTCAAAGCAAATCGAAGGCCACGAATGTCTTTCCTCAGGGTTCCAAAAATATGGAAATCGTTGGGGGTGGATCGGAAATGTATGGAGGATGTATAAGGGCTTCCCAACGAAACTTCTGAAGCATAGTCGAAACAACCTTAGCAACATGTGGGCGAGCATTGTCGTGCTATAATATGATGCCATCCGTCAACAGTCCTGTGGTTCAGTTTTTGCGACGTGTCCACGTACCGCTGTGCGTAACCTTGCCGCTGTCATCCAGAAATTCAATGAGCAGAGGATTATTTAAACCAAAGAAAAAGATCTGGCAACTTTTACAGAGCTGGTGGCTTTGTTGTTTTGCCGGTACTTCAGACGAAGAGATGCACGCCTGAGTACAATCAACGACCACAAACATTTTTCCATGGAGGCACTGACCGTCTTGTTTCACAGTGTGATAAACGTATTAACAATACAGCGATAACTTTCAGAATACTAAACAGTTTACTTTTTTTTCCATCGGTTTCGTTTTCATTTGGCTGCCCCATATAGGACTCCATACCGGCCTAGGAGGTGGTAAGATTCTGTTGAGTATCAGTCGCGTATTAGTGACAGTCATGCAGTATTGGGTTAAAGTTGCTGAAAAAATGGTGGCATATCTGTTTGCAGATGAACACAACGTTTGTGGTATATGTGCAAACCATGATAAATAATGCGACTAACCGTCGCTTGTTGACATAATAACGGAAAACCTCCTTTAGTAATTAATGGTGGAAGAAATCCTGAACGATAATACTAGCCAACAGAATTTTACTTTTTTTTTTAAACCAGCATGAAGACAGCTAATCTTTAAATTTTAGTGCGTGATGACTTTACGTTATTGCCTCTACATAAGCTTATGAATGTATTTACCTTGGTGTTATCCCTCGGAGGAAGGTCATTGTTGGTGCAACCGCTTTGACTGGCAAAGTTTTCTACTGACGATTCCCTGATTAGTTCGAGCAGCAATCGCTGACATAGATGCGCTCCATTTTTCCTGGTATCTCATTTCCACGTCCGAAGGTTTGCTGGTGGAAACGTTCTCCGTACTCGTCGGCTATAGCAACAAAGTTGTCAGCAAAGAAGTTCAGGTGAGTGTCTAGGAAATGTGACGTCCGAAGTATTGTTGGTGGGAACGTTCTCCGTGATCGTTGGCTATAGCACCGAAGTTGTCAGCAAAGAAGTTCAGGTGAGTGTCTAGGAAATGTAGCTTTAAGGAAATGATGCTCCCTAATTTATTGCAACAGTACAGGAAACTTGTCACAAGATCCTAGTAGTTTTCTGCCCTCTTGTTTCCTAGAAAGTCTGTTGACACTTGAACAAATGCATACCAAGCTAACTTTTCATCACCTTTCAAGACGGTGTTGAAATGTTTATCCCGGTACAGTTTGAGTATATGGAAACCGACGAAAATTCCCTCTTTTATTTTCGCTTCACGCAGTCGAAGAATTTCCCGCACTAATAGAGAAATGATTCCCCAGTTTTTCTAAGGTCTTAATGAAGTTTTCCATTAGGTCCAATTTCATATGAAGAGCTGGGAGAATTATTTGAAAGTGCAAGTGGGCAAGTGCTTGGTGCATAACATTGTGAGATCCTGGTCCAAGTGATTGACGCTTATGCCAATCTTTCTTGTGCTTTCAATCATTCTTTCATAGTGAAGTGCTTTGGTGCGAGTATCCCACAGGCGCAGGAATCAACAGAATTTGGTGTAGCTGTGTTGTAGCCCAAGTAATACGGCTGTGACCTTCAGATCCCCGGAAATCTGTCATTTAAACTTATCACAGATCAATCGTAATAACACCTATTTCATCTTATCATATGTTTCTTTCGTGTAAGGTGCTTACCTAATCGGAACCGATGGTAACACGTTGCCATTATGCAGTAGCACACACTTGTGACTTATATTAATGGACTGAGATCCGCCTCGATTGCGAAAAAACACCTAGGTAAACACTAGGTGTTTTTTCGCAATCGAGGCGGATCTCAGTCCATTAATATATTAACAAACGATTGCTGACGCGCTGCAATGTTGAAGGTTCTTAAACTTGTGACTTACTTTGGAGGAGTCGTTGAACAAACTCCACTGATCACTTGTATAGTCAATACCCATAGCTGCAGCACTATAAAATACCAAGCTCTTTTCACTTTTGATAAATAGGAGGATCAGCATATGACTGTTACGGAACGTAGTCACGTTTACCGTCTTACAGTACGCTTGTTCGCCCACTGCCTGAATACCGCTCAGCAGTGTGGGATCCGCACCAGATAGGGTTGATAGAAGAGATAGAGAAGATCCAACGGAGAGCAGCGCGCTTCGTTACAGGATCATTTAGTAATCGCGAAAGCTTTACGGAGATGATAGATAAACTCCAGTGGAAGACTCTACAGGAGAGACGCTCAGTAGCTCGGTACGGGCTTTTGTTAAAGCTCCGAGAACATACCTTCACCGAAGAGTCAAGCAGTATATTGCTACCTCCTACGTATATCTCGCGAAGAGACCATGAGGATAAAATCAGAGAGATTAGAGCCCACACAGAAGCATACCGACAATCCTCCTTTCCACGTACAATAAGAGACTGGAATAGGAGAAACGATAGAGGTACTCAGGGTACCCTCCGCCACACACCGTCAGGTGGCTTGCGGAGTATGGATGTAGATGTAGATGTTACCAAGACGAGTCCACTGTTACAGTGCTGATGCAAACAGTTCAACTTTACCTTTCTGCAATTCCAAATGTCTCACTAGGTCATTAAGGTCACACTGTGTTATTTTGTGTATGTCTGTACACTCATTTTCACACAGAAAGTCAGAATCTTTCGAAGAATTGGGCTTTGAAGATGATGGTACAGCGATAGTGTCACAGCCGCCTTTGTCACTATCAGAATCTGGTGGGACAGGAACAGGCAGTCCGTCTCAGTGAGCGACCGTTCGCGTGGCCGAAGGTATGTTAGGGTACGTCGAGGAAGACTTTTTGTTGTGGTTGGCAGGAGAGCCAACACCGTCTTACTAAAGGAGGCCGAAATGCACGCGTTTTAGCTCACGCGTGAGGTCTGGAACATGGCAAGGGAATTAGAATTGAGAAAAACGGACGTAGCTGGTGGAATACTTAACTTTAATCCATTAATGATGCACGTCGCTCGTGACAGTACATGATTCACAATATCAATGGTAACTGAATATGGCGCCTTGCTAGGTCGTAGCAAATAACGTAGCTGAAGGCTGTGCTAACTATCGTCTCGGCAAATGAGAGCGTATCTTATCAGTGAACCATCGCTAGCAAAGTCGGTTGTACCACTGGGGCGAGTGCTAGGAAGTCTCTCTAGACCTGCCGTGTGGCGGCGCTCGGTCTGCAGTCATTGATAGTGGCGACACGCGGGTCCGACGTATACTAACGGACCGCGGCCGATTTAAAGGCTACCACCTAGCAAGTGTGGTGTCTGGCGGTGACACCACACTTTTCTTCTTGGAAATACCATGTGTTAATGGGGTCGTCATACAAACGTAACAATCATTCACGTGGTCTGATGGCTTTCGCCAGATCTTAGATATAGCAAAGTCCATGGAAGATCATTTACGATTGAACCACGAATGAAGACTCGAGACACAAGTCCCTGTGTTCGCAGCCAAAGTACAGTTTGTACGATTACCTAATGTATGGCGTTATTGATCTCCTTTGCAATTCAATGCAGTCTGTCCGCAAATGCACCAAAAATTGTCATTACTGTTTACGCATTTGCGAGGTACATTCAACCACAGGAATTATAATGACTACACGCACTGGTTACACTTTAATAACACGCCTTTTCAGCGCATGAACAGAACACGGCATGTAACAGACTGAAACAACGCAACAACGCTTATATGAAACCGCACCTCACTCTCTCTACCACTTCGCCTTGTTGCTACGATCCTGAGCAAAAAAAAAAAAAAAAAAAAAAAAAAAAAAAAAAAAAAAAAAAAAAAAAAAAAGGCAGCTGTTGTTGCATGAAATTCATCATTCTGTCTACCATCAGAGATATTTCGAAACCTATTTGGGAAGTGATTGACAATGAATGTTAGTAAAATACGAACTTTCGTTATCAGCAAGCTAACAAATATTTATTTCGTCCTAGTTGTTTTTTCACTGTTGGCTAATGTAAAAAGTTCAGATTTCAGTATGGAAATGCTCACTACTTCATCCTGTAACATGGCAGTGAGAATACTGACGCTTAGGAAGCTATAAAATTTGTCTCAGTGGGCTGGCTGGGTTACAGAATGCGATCAACATGCCATATGTTGCATCTGTTCTCACTTGATGGTCGAAGGCTGCCAGTTTCTTACGCTCTGCAGATCGTTCAACTTGCACACCAACCAGTGAATTAATGAAGTCATTTGCCTACACCAATTTGACATGCAGTTTTGCCGAGACTTTCAGAATAACAACCGTTAACTGCTGTACGATTCTCAGTTTTGTACTTGATATAATTTTGAAGATGTTTAAAATTACCTGAAGACTCAAGTCCGTGCCGTGTTGGAAGGCGGTCCAATTTTCAGCCGTTCTGCGCATCCCTCTCCACTATCCACTGGCAGCCAATAATGTTCATTCTCTTTCCGAGCAGCTAACATCAAGTTACAGCTAGACAGCGAGAATCTCGCTCCTACATGCTGAAATGTTACCGTACTTTGCAACAACCGGATCATTCATTCAACTGTCTTTCTTACTTGTAGCTGTGTAGAGGTGAATGTATACCTGTAAATGCTTAAGTGCGATTACAAAAAAAAAAAAAAAAAAAAAAAAAAAAAAAAAAAAGGCCAGGTGATGGCAATAAATGTGAGGTGCTTCACAAGCAGGCGAGGGGTATTATTTACCGCATTTATAACTTTTTCAAACGTGAATTTGGAAAGTCTCCTACTGTTGACAGTTGAAGACACAAGAGCGGACTCCAGAACAATGTGGTGTCTGCAAGAGAAATGTAAAGACAATTGAAATATCAGAGCTGTAGGAACCACAGAAAAAGTTGGTTTCGTGTTGTCTGGAACGCATCGAAATCGGAAGGAACTTGGAACACAAATAGATGGTTTTGGTTCAAACGGCTCTGAGCTTCTGAGGTCACCAGTCCCCTAGAACTTAGAACGAATTAAACCCAACTAACTTAAGGACATCACACACATCCATGCCCGAGGCAGGATTCGAAACTGCGACCGTAGCGTTTGCGCGGTTCCAGACTGTAGCGCCTAGAACTGCTCGGTCACCTCAGCTGGCCAAATGGATGCTTTTAACAACGACGTTTCAAAGTGTTCCACCTGAATGATGAATGCCCAACGTCAGAAAGACGTGTTACAGTTATACAGGAGAAAAATTACTTCTATGGTAAACACTTCGTCAATCTAAAGAATTTTAAAAAAAAGTTGGTTCCTGATATGTTAAGAAGAGAGTTTTTAATTCAGAGAAGTGACATAGGTGCAGCACGAACTACATCGCATATACAGATTCACGATACAATAAGAGGAGATAGTTCAACAGTGTATTACTTTGATGAAACGTGGGGCAATTAGAATCATTCCAGGAAGATCTGCTGGAAAATGAGTGATGGTACTGGTGGTTTTAAAATTCTCGTAGGAATAGGTTCTCCGATAATTATTCTGCATGCTGACTCTTCTTGTGGTTTTGTTTCTGAGAGTGAACATGCATCTACATGTAAGAAAAACAGCAATGACTACCATTCGGAAACGAACGCTGTCAGTTTCGTGAGTTGATTTACAATTCTTGTCCTACCTTGCTTCGAAGTCGGCCGTTATCAGTTATAATTCAATTGTTTCAGAGAAAACACCAAGTATAAACACCAGAGAAGAGGATATTTTTCGCTGGCTTAAAAATAAAAACATTAAGTACAGTATAAAACAGACTCGTGCCGACCTCCTGCAACTCGTTAATTTACGTGACAGAACATATAAACTTGACTTTCTTGCTCGTGAATGGGGTCACACAGTTTTGAGTTCACACACGTGTCGCTGTCAATGTATCCCTATGGAATTAATTTGGGCAAATGATATCTGTGGTTTTCGATTTTATCTGTCATCATTCCCCGGAGTTATTCGCAGGTGATGGTTAATTGGTTGCTTATTCAATGAATTATAAATGCGGTCTCTCACTGTAATGTCGAACGAGTTAGTTTATACTCATAATGCCCATTAGCAGCGATAAATATGACAACTTACTGGCCATTTTTACGATAGTCTCTTCATTGGTCCTTCCTACCATTAATTCTTTTTTGTGCACAGTGATTACTCTTAACAACAGTCAAACACATTAACACACACACATACACATTTTTAAATATTCCATTGAGCATAAGCAGTTGTCAAGCAATTATAATGATTTCGTTTGTGCTTGAAGTTAATTTTGTTGTGTATTACATTTTTACTTATAATACAGTTCAAATGACAATAAATGATAATTATTGCAAGCAGTTTCATAAATCTTGTCGTTAGACAATTGTCCTTTTGAGAAAAATTGTACTTCACGTCTTCACAAAACTGAGTCAGCTGTTCTCGCCTCCTGACGTCACTCAGAGTATATCTGTGGAGCAGTGGACACAACGTCATCAAGACGTAAATTAATATTTCTCTCATGACCACTGATCGAAATTGGTTTTAATATTTACTATTTCCCTCATATATTTGAACGTACAATACGATGTACCGCAGGCAAATGAGCCTTAGTGTTGTATGCAGCAACGCACTTCGGCAACATAGACTTTGCCATCTCTCTACTGCCGCGCATGCGCAGTTCTCATTCTCCTACTGCTCCGCCTCCATACGCGGAAGCAGCTTCTTACATGAGGCGAGCTGTAATCTCTTTTCACGTTCGTATTACAATCGACCTTCAGGGGTTTTGATACATATTTGTAGTAATTTCATCAGGCAATTGCTTAAACTCAGTACTTAATCACCAAAAGTATTAATTAAAGAATATTTTGTATAACGGTGTAAGTTACACAGTGTTCTCAGTGTGTTTGAAATTATTAGTTTGTTGTATTGCGCTTATTGAGTGAGTGAGGGAGTCAATGCAGAGTATACGTCACATATGCATCATGAATAATTTGCTTTTATTTATGATGAAAGAGCGTATAAATTATGTTGTATAACTATATGTTATGTACAAGACAGTATTTTTCTGTAACAATTTTCGAGCATATGGCCGGATCCGGTCAACATTCTGCCACAATATTTCGGCCCAGAGACGTCTGGCCATTTTCAAGTAGGTAGACAACTACTGAAGAGCCCAGGTGCATTCATGGTATTTTCGCTGAGTCTCGTGAATGTGAAATTTGATGGCACCGTGAGTCAGTCGATGGCACGCGCGGGAGAGCCCAATAATATGTGCTACATTCGATGGTGGAAGTGAGAAATTATCTTATCACTGAGTATCGAATGAGCCAGTCTAATCCGTTGTGAATGGATAATTTTAATTATAGGGTTCCGATTTTTATGCAGTTGAGAGCCGTTGTCACGATTTGTAAGATTATTCCACCGATTCTTTGATTACTGAATCCCAAAAACTGTAAAGTGGAGCTGAAATTTTTGTTATATTGTGTTCCATTGAGTGTCTCATGGAAATACAGTGTTCAGCTGATTTTAACGGTTGCCGAAGACCGGTTTATCTTTCGTGTTCTGTACAACGCTCCTGGACAGTTCGTGTCGTCTGGCGTATATATACAGCACCACACTCATAGGGAATTTTGTAAACGCACGTTTTTTTTTCAGTTGTAAGTCGTTTTTAACAGATCCTTCCAGGGCCAAGCTATGAGCTGGTGGACGGATGATATCCTTGATTTCATTTTTTCCTAGGCCATCTGCCTATTTTACAAGACACAGTTGATTTGTAGTCGTCATCAGTGTCCTCAGTGCTTTGCATCTTATTATTATATAGTTGTTCATGACCGTTCTTATTCGATGTGCGGTGTAGCCATTCTCTTTAAAACCCTTCTCCAAGTGTTCTAATTCTGCTTGGAGGTTTTCATCGTTCAATATTATGTGCTCCCGATGTATTAAGGTACTAAGAACACACGCGGTTTGGGCGGGCTGGTGGCGGTTGGTGTAGGCATCTGCCTAGTGATATAGATCTGTGTGCTTGGGTTTTCTGTACTCAAAATGTCCCAATGACCCATTATACTACAGCATACTAGCAAGTCTAGACAGGGCAAAGGCCCATCCTTCTCAGTCTCCATTGTAAAATTGGTGTTCTCATGTAATGAGTTTAAGTGACAAAGGAATTCTCGATTTCTTGTCTGCCATGAGCCCAATACAACAAAAGTATCGTCTACATAACGCCAGAAAACCGTGGGCTTTACACCAGCAGACTCAAGTACTTTCCCTTCACAGTCCTCCATTAGAAGATTAGCCACCACAGGGAACAATGGGCTCTCCATGGCGATGCCGTCTGTTTGTTCATAGAATTCGTTTTTAAATACCAAGTAGGTCGAGGAGAGAATATGTTCAAACAACGCCATCAGGTCAGCACTGAATAACTTGCCAATAAGATGTACCGAGTCCATTAAAGGCACTCTGGCAAAAAGTGAACCACATAAAAGATAACTAGTAAATTCGACCTGCTTATCTTAACTGTCCTCAAGTAATTGACAAAATCCTGTGAATTACATGAATGGTGACAACACTTACCCACATACAGTTTGAGTAGAGAGGCTAGATGTTTTTCACTCGAGGCAGCAATATTACTTACTATTAATCGCCTTGGGAGGCCATCCTTGTGAATCTTTGGAAGATCAAGTGGTTTTGGTGGTACCGCTATCTGTGGTCTCAGTCTATTGATAACTTGTTCAGGTAGAGAACTATCGTTCAGAAGAGTAGCAGAGTATCTTGATCTACAGCTCGTTGGGACCTTTTCGATTTTGTGATACGTAGAATCACTTAGCTGATTATACATCTTCGTGTAGCAGGCTTCCCTTATCAAAAGAACCGTGGCATTACCCTGATATGCACGGAGTACGACAGTGTTAGTATCTTCTCGGAGGCAGCGGAGAGCAGCTCTTCCAGCTAGCGAGACGTTACTACATTGTCGCGCACATTTCAATAGCGTTCGGCAAGATTCTCGTCGAATCCACAGAGACAGGTCTAATAGCTCCCTGAATAGAAATGATGAAACCCATTAAAGGAGCTGAAGTATGTTTAGGAGCGAAGTTTAAACGTTTCTAAAGCACTGATATCGACGCATCGTCAAAAAACTTATTCGTGATGTTCACCGTGTATCATCCAGCACATCTCGCATGCGCGAGGTTCGTTATAAATACGGTGAGTGCCCCTGGGCTCTTCAGTAGTTATCTACTCATCTGAAAATCTCTGGGCCGAAATATCGTGGCAGAATGTCGACGGTATCCGGCTGCGCAGCCGAAAATTGTTAGAAGAAGAAATACACAGGGAAAATTTCAGAAATTGCAAAGTGCAGATTAATTTCGGTTTATTTCATTTCAGGAAATACAGGCTCTGGGAACTGATGTAACTAAATTTAGAATTTAGATTGGTTAAAGAAGGTCATTACCAGGCACAGCGTGAAAAACAATGAAGCTGGTTTGCTACAATACGTTTCAGCCAATCAGTAGGAAGATCGCTCGCAGTCTGAAGAGTGAGAAATTTGTGGGCTCTATTGTAGGGGGGAGGGGGGGGGGGGGGAATCACCTACCGCAGCGTGCGGAAGTATGCTTATGCATGCTACCAAATGTTGTAATTTGCTTCCGCTAAAAAGCAGAGTGGCTCAGGAAATGATTACGATCTGGCCTAAACAATGTCTCCAGATGTTTCCAGATTTTTATAGAATTTTGCGACTTTCTTCCGATGCGCTTAAAAATTTCGTGTGGCGTGCTATGCAGTCGTAATTCCGAACACAGATCACTGAATGTCTGTGAATTTTGTAGTACTGCGCAAGTATATCACAACTGACAATCGTCATTGCAAATACAAAGTGTTTTTTCATTGTTGTAAGTTGCGGTTCTTTAGATATCAGGTCGCGAGATCTGTTCTTGTGCTGGCTACTACTGAGAGAATGTGCTATGCACGTCGGCGTGATAGTGCAAGCTATGAGCAAATATTGGATTTTGCATCAAGCATTGTGTGTTGTCTGCACTTGGTAGCATGGGGTACATCGTTCAAATGAGGATATAGCACAAACACTTTAGATCAGAACTTATTTCATTCTGTTGCTTCAGTTGGACATGTAGTTCAGCCTTTCTTTCAAACAGATTTTCAGGTTGAACAGGTTATGATTCTAAGGGAAATTACGTAAGTAAGGAATAAATTACAAAAGATATACTAGACGCGCGCTGATACAATTAGTTTAAAGAATTTCCAGTATGAAAAATTTGAAAATAGTAGGTGGTTACATGCATGAGTAAAGGACAGGCAGTTACTTAGGCGTATGTTTATTTTGGCTTTATTGTGCACATCAGGTCAAATATTTGTGTCCCTATTGGTTGTATTGAAAATATAGTTCATATCTCGACATTCATTTTTAAGTGGGTAGCCAGATCGGCATTTTATTAAGTGCTGAAATGCGCTGGAAGTTACGTCTGAAAGGTTGCTGACACACAGTGAAGCACGTAAAATATGCAGTGGCTGCGGTACCAACGCTAGTTCAGAAATTTGTCGTTTTGTATAAGTTGGTAGGCTTCCACGGCCATTGTCACTGTAAAGCTCAAAGCTTCAACCTTCTTGCTGCACTCTTCAGGGCGGTTAAACACCCCGAAGAAAACTGTTGCAAGTCGGTCGAAACATCGGCTTTGTGTTTCGCAGTGAAGCGGCCTAATATCCAAAATTATTTTATTGAAAATTGACATTTAATGCTTATTATATTACGTATTAGTGCTGTGGATAGGTGTCTAGCGGATAGTAATACCTTACAGGATCATATTTTCACATAGTTTATTGAAGCCATACGATAGAAATAACAGCAGTGCTTGATAACCAGGCTGACACATAAACAGCAGTGTTAATTTAAAGGCCGTGATTGTAATAACAAGCTTAACCAACACAGGAGAACGAGTGTTGGCCGTTACACAAGAATCCTAAAATTACTGAGCAAATATTTAGTATTTGGATTGGACGGCAAAAAACATATTTTGTCCTAGGTAACAGCAGTATTCATAATTATGTCATGTCTTTCCTTTAATTTATTGGAATGTGCGTATTGAGAAACTCGACGTCTTATGATCTTCATTACGTCTTGTGTTCATGGCGGTCGCAGTTGTTGTCTTCTTCACTTTTCTGGAAATAAATTAAAAGCATTAATAGCTGATACAGTGCTGCTCACTCTGTTTTACTGTAGTCAGCGTAGGGTGCAAAACTAAAAACAAAAAAAGAATCATATTACATTTTATCCGTTTATTAATTTAAACGACACAGAACGTAGATATAGTAACATTCATACATAAATTCTTTTAAAGGCACTCATGATCCTGACGCTCTATCAGTACATTTTGAATATATGGCGTGAAATCAGTTAGATTTAATTTTAAATTTCCTCAACACGTGATTTACAGTCTGTTTTTAGGGTTCTGTATATCAGTCGGTAAAAAACGGAACCCGCAATAAAATCATTTTGTTGTACGAGTGTCTCAGGCCATTAATGTCACATATTTTGATACTCGGAAATTCACTTATCAAAACCTACAGAGTACTTCCCACACTGGCCTAGAATCACGAAATTTGACAACAAGGATGGTTGCACAGCACAATCAAAGGAAAAAAAATCCGAAAACTATGCCACACGAGAAATATATTTCTTTTGTCATTTGCTATCCAAAGTCAAACTTGGAATTAATACAATCGGTAGTTTTACATTCAGGCTGACTCGTTTGCAGTGGTAAAAGTCTAACATCAGGCAAGTAATGACTTTATATTGTTTTATTCACAGACTAGTCTGCGATTGTTTGTTTCATATACAACTTAAAACACCATACCTATGTGTAGGAATCACCCTTGGAAATTTGACAATGGATGAATTCCGAAATGCACCATATGAGCAATAGAGTCACTCCTTGCCTGATGTTTGCCTTTCACAATTACGACCCACTCGGTTGAACGCAGCACCATTGATTATTATAATAATGACTTTATGTCACATTTATGTTAGGACATTCTAGAAAGTCTTGAAATCTCTGAGAGCGATATCTTGCCAAAACCAAAATCGATAACAGGCAGAAATTTGTCGAGATTCTCGATTCCAGGAGTTGTTTACTGTTTGTATCTATAATTAAGTCTGTATCTAACCCTCAGTGTGCGAGACCTACACGCAAACTGTCATTTTTTTTGTTTAAATCCTTCTATTTGTAGTTCATTTTATTTTTTGTAATAATTTTAGCAGCTACGGTAAAATTCCGTCCCACGATGTACGAAGATGGAAAAGTTATCAAAAACTGTCTTGTAACAGTCTATAATACATGATAAGTAGTAGGTATGTCTCTCTGAAGCCAGAACTGCTGATACCCCTTTCCAGAATGTACCTTAAGTTCTTCGTTAGTGCTTATTACAGTTATTTCTGACTGTAATGTGGCATCCAGTTTTTCAGTATCACAGCATGGCTGGTAATCTACTAGGGTATTTCCATAGTTACAACATCTTCAAACATACTTTCAAAGCCTGTGTGAAGGACATTTATACCGCGGTGTTGGCCGTCGAATGGCGCTAGCTGCGCAGCATTTGTGCACCGCCGCCGTCAGTGTCAGCCAGTTTGCCGTGGCATACGGAGCTCCATCGCAGTCTTTAACACTGGTAGCATGCCGCGACAGCGTGGACGTGAACCGTATGTGCAGTTGATGGACTTTGAGCGAGGGCGTATAGTGAGCATGCGGGAGGCCGGGTGGACGTACCGCCGAATTGCTCAACACGTGGGGCGTGAGGTCTCCACAGTACATCGATGTTGTCGCCAGTGGTCGGCGGAAGGTGCACGTGCCCGTCGACCTGGGACCGGACCGCAGCGACCAACGGATGCACGCCAAGACCGTAGGATCCTACGCAGTGACGTAGGGGACCGCACCGCCACTTCACAGCAAATTAGGGACACTGTTGCTCCTGGGGTATCGGCGAGGACCATTCGCAACCGTCTCCATGAAGCTGGGCTACAGTCCCGCACACCGTTAGGCCGTCTTCCGCTCACGCCCCAACATCGTGCAGCCCGCCTCCAGTGGTGTCGCGACAGGCGTGAATGGAGGGACGAATGGAGACGTGTCGTCTTCAGCGATGAGAGTCGCTTCTGCCTTGGTGCCAATGATGGTCGTATGCGTGTTTGTCGCTGTGCAGGTGAGCGCAGTCCACAATCAGGACTGCATACGACCGAGGCACACAGGGCCAACACCCGGCATCATGGTGCGGGGAGCGATCTCCTACACTGGCCGTACACCTCTGGTGATCGTCGAGGGGACACTGAATAGTGCACGGTACATCCAAACCGTCATCGAACCCATCGTTCTACCATTCCTAGACGGGCAAGGGAACTTGCTGTTCCAACAGGACAATGTACGTCCGCATGTATCCCGTGCCACCCAACGTGCTCTAGAAGGTGTAAGTCAACTACCCTGGCCAGCAAGATCTCCGGATCTGTCCCCCATTGAGCATGTTTGGGACTGGATGAAGCGTCGTCTCACGCGGTCTGCACGTCCAGCACGAACGCTGGTCCAGCTGAGGCGCCAGGTGGAAATGGCATGGCAAGCCGTTCCACAGGACTGCATCCAGCATCTCTATGATCGTCTCCATGGGAGAATAGCAGCCTGCATTGCTGCGAAAGGTGGATATACACTGTGCTAGTGGCGACATTGTGCATGCTCTGTTGCCTGTGTCTATGTGCCTGTGGTTCTGTCAGTGTGATCATGTGATGTATCTGACCCCAGAATTGTGTCAATAAAGTTTCCCCTTCCTGGGACAATGAATTCTCGGTGTTCTTATTTCAATTTCTAGGAGTGTAGTAATCAAATCTCATAAATTAGCAATGTCTAGTTTTCAGTTCACTAAACTTTTGGTTTTAATCAGTCTATGAATCCACGAAAGCACCCAAACGTGATAGGTGCTCCATCTGCTGCCGCTGATGTTACGAGGGTTGTCCAGAAAGTAACGCACCGCATTTTTTCCTTCAACAATTCTCTACTGAACATAATGAGAATTTCAAGCACGAAACAGTGGTGTTTTATCTACACATCCTATTTGCGTCCGCCCTCGCGACATCAGTTCGCTGCAACATGTCAGGTGTGGCAGCCGTGGTTGGTCTCCCTGACCGCTGCAAATCTTGGAGTTCCCCCGAACCGCCTTCTGATGATCTCACCCTCCGTGCCCAGTGGCTAACGTACTTCTGTCGACAGCAGATTCTCCATAGACTTTGCGCAAGCGTTTGTGAATAATCCCCACATTCTTTCTCTGCAGTGAGAAAGTCAATGACGGCAGTTGCTTGTAATGTACTTCACCTACAGACGCCATTTTGAAACTGTCCTGCAGCTACGCTATCTGTCGGAAGTGACGGAAACATGGGGCCCTACCTCAGGAGACGTTAAATAATACATCCGTAACGTTTCGCGTTCGGCTGGCCTTTAGTACCTGTTGTCACTGTTCTTGTGAAGTGCGGTTCTTCATGGATTTGTTGGTCCACAACAAAGCAAACACTTGCCAATAATAGTGCTTCATTACAAGGTCAAGTTCATTCATCCAATTATATGGAGTAAGGGGCCCTCTGCATATAAGTTCCTGGTTCCCCAGATTTTGTTGTAAGTAGCAAGATATTGTGTGATGCCTGCAAACCAGCATTGTCTCTCTGTGACACTGAAGTGAACATACTGTTTACTCTGGGTCTCTTTAGAAGCTTTTTTATGTCCACTGACGAAAAAGATCGTACCACCAAAAAAAAGTAATATAGAGTTATGAAATTTCAGGAATGCATTTGTCTAGATAACATATTAAAGTGATTGACGCTGCAGAATCACAGGTTAATGTAAGTGCGAGATAAGCCATTGCAGATGTGAAATGCTGGTACATTAATAAGCGGTGTAACCGCCAGAATGTTGAATGCAAGCATGGAGACGGGCATGTATTGTTCTGTACGAGTACCGGATCAGTTTTTGGGGTTGAGTTGCATGCCTGTTGTAATTGGTCGGTCAATATAAGGGCAAATAATGCCCTTTGTGGATGAAGCACGAGTTGTCATGCGATGATGTTCCATATTGTAACGCCCCAAGGACAGAAAACCCCAATTAACAAACTTTGTGGAGACTTAAAGTAGGGAAGTGAGTCATCTTGACAGTGACGGCAACTATTGACTATAAAATCTACACCAGTAATATTTTGATTAACACCTATATCATTCAAATACTGAGAATTGCGTACTAAAAGGGGAGATAAAAGGAAAGGATTATCATAGATTCTTTATCAAACATCTATAGAATAAATTCAAAATCATATAAACTAAGGTTGAATCCAAGAAAGTAATTCAGTCAAAGATAACATTTACCACGGAAGAGAGTTGTAGCCGCATCGAAAAGGAAATTCAATGCGACTACAATGCAACTCGGATACGGAAATGTTCAGTTAGTTAGTTGCTTCTGAGTCGCTCTAGAGTACTTCTGCGATAGTTATCTGCACGCAAATGCTATTAGAGTGTTTCAGTTTTTGAAGTTTGATATTTCGTGAGGTAGAGACTCAAGTATTGCTCAGTCATTCGACTGATGAAAGTTAATATTTACAATTTTCAACGCGGACGGTATAGTAGGACGAGCGTTAGACTTCAATTGAGTGATATTGGTTTATCGGACTTAGCCTTCGTACTGATGAACAGCTACAAACCTTGAGACCAATGCATCCACGATAGAAAAACAATTCGTAGTCCTGAGTAGGACACAATAAAACGAAGACACGAAGAAATTAGTCAAAAGTCGTCGTCAGCATCACGATTACTGAGCTGAACAGAAGTTCATCTTGAATGACATATCGGTGTGCGTGTGTTGTACGGACAAACAATTAATTACAGAAACGACAATTAAAACTGAGTCAACAGGTAAATTTTACGTGTCGCCTAAGTCATTAAACGGACAATAAAATATGTATTAATGCACGTGAATTGTCTTTTTAAACATTTTAAGTGACTAAGAGAGTACATGAATAATGGACAGTGAAGAGTGATTAGTCTAAACCAGTATTACGGCGTTTAAAAAAAAATTACTCCAACATAAGTTATCTCTGGAGTTACGTCGGACCGTTGTTAATAAATGGACGTAGCAACGGCAGAGCAACGGAATCGTAGACAGCAAAATTTCATCCTCGCTATGTATGATATGAAAAACGACCCCAATGACGAAATCAAGAATCAAGATTTTATTTCACCACAGAACAAACGGGCATAAAAATAAAAATTAACTATTGAAATTTACCAGTTCGCACAAACTGGGAAGGCTGCTGCGGACAGATAACAGAATATTTCTAAACCACGCAAGGAGTTGTGTTCTTGCGAGAGTTACAGGTGCTGTTCCACGTCACACCGACGGGGACGAACATCATTAAGAGTCGAATCTCCTCCCGGCGCGTGAAGAAGGATTGGAGACAGATCTGGTGATCGAGGAGGTCAAGGCAACATGTCGACAATGTGCAGAACTTGTTGGGTTACAACAGCAGAGAGTCCTCCTGGTATTATACGAAATCGCATCCCAGACCATAACGCCAGGTGTAGGTCGAGTGTGATTAGCACACAGACAGTTTAGATGCAGGTCCACAACTGCCTCCTTTTTTTTATGGGACCTAACATCTATGGTCATCAGTCACCTAGACCATAGAACTACTTAAACCTAACTAACTTAAGGACAGCACACAACACCCAGTCATCACGAGGCAGAGAAGACTGCCTCCTTATAATCCACACACGGCCATTATTGGTACCGAGGCAGAACCAGCTTTCATCAGCAAACACAACAGGCCTCCACTCTGAGCTTCAATGGGCTCTCGCTCGTAACTGATTTTTAACTGATCTTTAAGTAAGTGATTTTTAACAAGGCGTTGTGGTACGACCGCCGCTGTCAGCAGTTACGTACAGTGGCTACATTACTGCCAAATCTTTCTGCTATATCGCAGAAAGAACATCCAGCGCCTCGTAGCCCTACTACACGACCTCAATCAAACCCAGTGAGGTGTAGATAACTGCGTCTCTGTAGCCAGTCTCAAAGGTAACCAACGCTGACGGCCTGTACAGTGCGTATTTAAAGCATCCACATCGTGGCGCTAGTCTTACACGACTGGCTTGAAATTCGAACAGATATTGTCTTTCAGACGTAGAAATACGCCTACCAATTTTCGTTGTTATCGCACAACTCCTTTGTGCTGTTGCGATCTTTTCCGTCAGTGTATTTCAAAGTACACTCCTGGAAATTGAAATAAGAACACCGAGAATTCATTGTCCCAGGAAGGGGAAACTTTATTGACACATTCCTGGGGTCAGATACATTACATGATCACACTGACACAACCACAGGCACATAGACACAGGCAACAGAGCATGCACAATGTCGGCACTAGTACAGTGTATATCCACCTTTCGCAGCAATGCAGGCTGCTATTCTCCCATGGAGACGATCGTAGAGATGCTGGATGTAGTCCTGTGGGACGGCTTGCCATGCCATTTCCACCTGGCGCCTCAGTTAGACCAGCGTTCGTGCTGGACGTGCAGACCGCGTGAGACGACGCTTCATCCAGTCCCAAACATGCTCAATGCGGGACAGATCCGGAGATCTTGCTGGCCAGGGTAGTTGACTCACACCTTCTAGAGCACGCTGGATGGCACGGGATACATGCGGACGTGCATTGTCCTGTTGGAACAGCAAGTTCCCTTGCCCGTCTAGGAATGGTAGAACGATGGGTTCGATGACGGTTTGGATGTACCGTGCACTATTCAGTGTCCCCTCGACGATCACCAGAGGTGTACGGCCAGTGTAGGAGATCGCTCCCCACACAATGATGCCGGGTGTTGGCCCTGTGTGCCTCGGTCGTATGTAGTCCTGATTGTGGCGCTCACCTGCACGGCGCCAAACACGCATACGACCATCATTGGCACCAAGGCAGAAGCGGCTCTCATCGCTGAAGACGACACGTCTCTATTCGTCCCTCCATTCACGCCTGTCGCGACCCCACTGGAGGCGGGCTGCACGATGTTGGGGCGTGAGCGGAAGACGGCCTAACGGTGTGCGGGACCGTAGCCCAGCTTCATGGAGACGGTTGCGAATGGTCCTCGCCGATACCCCAGGAGCAACAGTGTCCCTAATTTGCTGGGAAGTGGCGGTGCGGTCCCCTACGGCACTGCGTAGGATCCTACGGTCTTGGCGTGCATCCGTGCGTCGCTGCGGTCCGGTCCCAGGTCGACGGGCACGTGCACCTTCCGCCGACCACTGGCGACAACATCGATGTACTGTGGAGACCTCACGCCCCACGTGTTGAGCAATTCGGCGGTACGTCCACCCGGCCTCCCGCATGTCCACTATACGCCCTCGCTCAAAGTCCGTCAACTGCACATACGGTTCACGTCCACGCTGTCGCGGCATGCTACCAGTGTTAAAGACTGCGATGGAGCTCCGTATGCCACAGCAAACTGGCTGACACTGACGGCGGCGATGCACAAATGCTGCGCAGCTAGCGCCATTCGACGGCCAACACCGCGGTTCCTGGTGTGTCCGCTGTGCCGTGCGTGTGATCATTGCTTGTACAGCCCTCTCGCAGTGTCCGGAGCAAGTATGGTGGGTCTGACACACCGGTGTCAATGTGTTCTTTTTTCCATTTCCAGGAGTGTATTTCAAATTTTTACCTGATTCATCGGGGTGACACATTTAGAGGTGATCCTCAGAGTGGATGGTTTCACGACGTTATTGCTTAGCACTTTGTCGCATAAAAGGCACATAGGTAACCGTTTGTCTGGCAGTGATGGAATGAAGTGAAAATTCAAATATTCGACCGAGGGAGGTGGCGCAGTGACTAGCGCACTGGACTCGCGTTCGGGAGGACGACGGTTCAATCCCGCGTTCTGCCATCCTCATTTAGGTTTTCCGTGACTTCCCTAAAACCGCTGCAGGCAAATGCCGGGACGGTTCCTTCGAAACGGCACGGCCGACTTTCCTCCCTGTCCTTCCCTAATCCGATGAGACCGATGACCTCGCCGTCTGGTCTCCTCCCCCGAACAACCCTCAAATAATCGACACTCTACTATCTACTTTACTTTCTAGACTCACTAATTTTGGCATCAGTTACCTCGCGAGATCCCACGAGCCATATGGTTTTATACCTAACTGATGCAGTTTCGCCGACAGTTCGATATTCAGGAGCCAGTGCTGATTAATTAAGTTACGCAATGGAATTTAATAAAACGCTATATGTTATGGGCCGCTGAGCGCTGTATCCTAATTTGATCTCACTGACCTTTCTGTTACCCCTACATATAGAGACTTTAATCATAAATTACGAAACGAAAATTATTGAGTAAAGTATATTTATAATTTATTCCGCAACTGAAGGGATTAAAAATTCATTGCTGGCAGTTTCAATTCAAGTAGTACATAATGGTCACATTGATGACAGTACCTAGTTGTTGCTAAGGTTCTGAGATGGATGGAGGTGGCAGTTTGGTTACAACAATTTACTACCATTGTTACTACATTGCGAAGATATATGACAGGTATACAATGACTTCAAGGCGTTGGATGACAGAAAATGAGGACAATCATCTTAATGGGGCATAGAGACAGACAAAGGGTTCGCTGCTGCCGTAAAAGTTAACAAGTTATCGCACGTGTCTGCGCCTACCATGCTGACACTGCAGTGTGTACTTACTGTAAGCAGCGATGGTCGACGTCGAACCACAGTGGCGTAACTTGAGAGAGTTCTGTCTCTGCCAGTCCGGCGTGTGTTCAGAGTCTGCCGGTCTCCGAATCTCAGGGTCCGAAAATTCGACCCCAAACGTATGTTGTTCCGGACTCCATGACCAAGTGTACGTGAACGTCCTGTTCTGTATTCCATGCCCGAAAGTTTGCGTGTATCGTAAAAACGCACTTGTCCATGCCTAGCGACAATTCTTCGCGCGCCTAATATTTGCAACCAATCACCCAGTTTGCCGCCCACACTGGCTACTGATATAATTTTGTAATGTGTTTCGACAGCCCCCCGGCGGATCCTTATAAACTCCTCTCCCAGTCTGTTTTACTACCCTTCTCAGTCTAAAAAGTCGTACCTCAGGACGAACTTCAGAGGCCGTCTGCCAGAGTGGCAGATCGTGTTTTTCCCACCGGCGCGATTTCGCCATTGTGGGGAAAAAAAGAAGAAAAAAGTCCCATTCTCTCGCTATCGGTTTGGCGAGCGACCAGCCAAACAATAGAGTCACTGTCAGTGGTGTTTTTGCAATAGTAACGAAAGATGTTATCTGCAGACGGATCCTATGCTCTTGCACACCCAGAGTAGCGTTTCTCTGAAATTCCTCACACAACCAGGCCCCGCTTTCTTGTTAACCTGAGGGTGTACTGTACGGCCCTCAAGTTCCACTGGGCGGGAACTATACGGGTTGCGTCTTTAGTAGTGACTGCATCCTGACATATTGTCCTTGGCCCTGGCAGACTGTGGCTGTTTTGTACAGGAGCAGAAATGATAAGCGAAAACATAAATATAGTAATGAGAAGTTTTACGTAACTTGTAAGTTTCGCGAAGCATTTCAAATAAATTTTATAAACGAACAGACCGTAATAAAGTCCAGCTATTACCGGAAGCAAACTAAAGAGCATGGTACAGTGTGAGGCTCCCACTAGTAATGCATCAGCAAATTCTCGAAGGCTGACGAAGATCGAAGACTGTCGAAGACTGCAACTGAGGTGGGCCATGTAGCTGTCAGCAGGCATCCTATATCGCGGCGGCAGAGGATGTTCATAGTCTGAGCCGCTTAAGGTATGGCTCAGCGGACGTGCATCATTGGATCCACTTGGTCCCCGCGCTACCGCTATATCGCCGTCTGTCGGAAACGTGCGTTTCCAACTTTGAGACGCCGGTGGGGCTGGTATTGATCTATGATATCCCAGTGGAATAGTGCTGGCCTGGCAACTGCCCAGCCACGTGCACAAAGCCTTGTTCTTCTGATTTCCCTCAGCTGTGGGTTCAGTGTTCAGCCCGTAAAAGACACAGCCCCCTACGTCTGAACGGACTGACCCTCTTGTCAGCCCTTCACGCTCTCTAGTGCTCGCCTGCTCCTGACAGCTCAGTGTTGGCCCCTATATGGCTTAGTATGATACATATGAAATCCTATCAGAACAGAAAACCACAGAGAATTAGTACTGCCCCTGCAATCACTGCCATTTCCCTCCTTAAGATACCAAGTACAATTGGCGTGTTAAATTGTCGTTAACATACTAAAATGTTCCTTCACTGTTTACATGGATGAGATGTGACTAACCAGGATGATTACCAACCTCTCAGTTCGTGGACAAAAATTAAGCAGTTTGGGTAAACATTGTAAGGCATAGCAACCAAAATCAACTCTAAAACTCAAGTCATGGTCAGCCCACCTCTGCATAATCGAGAACAGTACAAAAAGAAAATCTGATAAAAAAAATAATTTACTTACTTTTCTATGGCTCTGCGAGATAACGTTAGACCGACTCACGGTAACTTTCAGATACACGCGCAGATCTTAATTTGTGATCATATCCATTCATTTTTGTAAACATACTTATTTTTCTATAATATAATTTCTGTAATATTTAATTCCTGCAATGTTTACTTTTTGTGTAATATTTACTTAACTGCAAAACTTATTTTTCTGTAATAGACCTGAGCCGAGCTGACCCCGGCTAGTGTGTTGCTTTAAACTTGGCTTGGTTTCCCGTGGTTATTGCTGTTATGCCGTGGTTCCTACTCTTCCTACGTGCGACAGCAGCTGTGTGTATCGATATTTGTACCGTGTACCATCTTTGGTCTGCTGCTTACAGTTCCGGCTTGGCGGTATGCAGCAGTCGGTCGGTTGGAGCGGATCACCAAGCAAGTCTCTGCGCGCCGCAGTCGGCAGGCCCACCGACGGTCTCTGTGCAGTGTCGGAGAGTGTGTGGGGGGCTGTCCCAAGTGCTACGAGGTTCGTGGCTCACCGACCTAGGACATGAAAGTTGAGTGGTGGTTTAATTACCGAGGCCACGTCTGTTCACGTTGTCCCGTTGATTGGTGGTTCGCTGTCGGTGGTATTCCTGGGAGCAACAGCGAGTGAACGAGTTGGTGGAAGATTTATCCGCCGTGTGGTGGAGTTAACTATATTTGAAATTCAAATGCACCAGTGGAATTTTCTGCCCTGTGGCCGTTAGTATTCCAGTTACCTGCTCTGGCCGCTGACGTAAATTCAGTCAGTGTCCTTTGCTCCCCTGTTGTTGCTGTACAACATGGTGTGCAGTTTTCGACAGCTTAATGTGCTTTTTGTTGTGGAAGGATATGTCTGTAATGTTTTGGCTTTAGAATTCTCGTATACTGGTCGGTGGTTAGCAAGTCGTCTTGTCGGTGGGTCCCTGACTGTCTCTTGGTTGTGTTGCCGGCGGATCGAGAATAGTTGGGCCGACTTCTTGTCTCATCTCAGCGAAGGTTAAGATTTCAAGGGCAGACTGAGACCCCTGGAAACTTCTGAGAGCCGTTGCCTATACTGTCTTTCTTGTTGGCGTTTAATTGTGTATTTTTAATGGCTCATAGCCGATGGTTGGAATTTGTATGCTTGAAATTGTGTTTCTAAAATCAAAGGCCTTCAGCCGTTTTAATACCTAAGCTGTGGATATTTTAATATGAATAATAGTACTACTTACATAAGCCCGCCCGGCTAGCCGCGAGGCCTAACGCGCTGCTTCCCGAACAGGAACCTGCGTGGTACCTGTCTAAATGACGTCCATTCGTGTGGATCCCATTTAAATCTAACGCATCCCCCAGTTTTTGTTTCCTTTGACATGGATTCCCTGCAGGTCGGAGTCGACCCATGGGCGTCGGTACGGATCGCTTTTGGAATAACTGCTCTAAAAATATAGCCTGTGTGTAAACAGCCGCAAGAGTAAATATCAGAAAACCATGCAAATCCCTCGTACCATTACATCAATCTAGAGGTGGCAGTAAATTTCTTGTGGCTGTGATTAGTATACAAAGCGATGGTGGCCTAAATTATGACATAACAAACAGAGTCAATACAGTATGGTTATAACTGCAATGAGTTGGAGGAATTCTGTGCGGTTCATAGACAAAGTGATGGTGGAATAAATTGTGATGCTAGAGCCAGAATCAATGCAGCATGGATACGATTACAGTAAGTCATAGGAATTCTGTGTGACAGAAAAATTCCATGATTAAAGCGCGGAAATGAGCTATGTGTTTCATCCGTTATGTCGATTTGTTCGCTGTCCACCTGGGCTACATTGCGGGAACGGAGGCGTGCGCACGCCGGCTGTACTGCAACCTTCCTTAAACGATTTTAAAGAAACTAGTCGCTCAGAAAAAAAATTAATTCTCCTTCCATCTCATAGCCTCATGCGTCAGCTTCATGATGAACTAATATCATTTCGTTAAAGGTTATAGTTACTGTGACATTTCCATTCCCATTTTAAGCAAGATACTACATTAAATTTGAATATTTTGTAATGAAATATACGGTTCACCTGAAATTGCGTTTAATCCATGTTAGACCACATAACGCTGCCGTATTTTTGGCATCTGATCGCATGCAATGCGTAGGATATTTTTCCGTATGGCTAACACACAAAACTTACTTATCTGTTGCGGTATAAAATCGACAACAGTTTTTTTTTAATGAAGTAATGTAATTATTTTAAGAGTCATCGATAGCTGGTCACATGAGAGAACTATTTTAGGTCTGTGACAATATAAGTGAAGGAGAAAAACGCTGAATAATCAATGAAAGGGTAATGTTCTAGGAGTCGGAGCGTGGAATGTCGGAAGTTTGAAGGTGGTAGGGAAACTAGAAAAGCTGAACAGGGAAATGCTAGCCCTCAGTCTAGATATAGCGTTGGTACTGAACTGAAATGGAACTACGACAAGGATTCCTGGTCAGAAGGGTGTAGGGTAACAGCAGCGGCAGCCAAAAATGGTATAACAGGAATATTATTCGTTATGAATAGGAAGGTAGGACAGAGAGTGAGTTACTGTGAACAATTCCGTGAATTATTCAGTCATGGGGGATTGAAATGCATTTGTAGGGGAGGGAGTAGAATAAAGTGTTACGGTAGAATATGGGCTAGTTAGTATGAATGAGAGAAGAGAAAGAGTAACTGAATTCCCCAATGAATTTCAGATGGTAATCGCGTATACTCTGTTCAAGAACCACAAGAGGAGGATGTAAACTTGGAAAAGATCGGGTGATACGGGAAGATTGCAGTTAGATTACATCATGGTCATACAGAGATTCCGGAGTAAGATACTTGATAGTAAGGCGTACCCAGGAGCGGATATAGACACAGATCACGATACAGTGATGATGAAGAGTAGGCAGAAAAGACATTAGTCAGGAAGAAACAATGCGCAAAGAAGTGGGATATGACGTAGTAAAGAAGGAAAAGAAACGCTTGAAATTTTCTGAGGCTTTAGATACTACGATAGAGAATAGCTCAGTAGGCAGTTCAGGTGAAGAGGAATGGATAGCTCTAAAAAGGTGAATCACAGAAGCTGGAAAGAAAAACATAGGTACATGGAAGGTAAATGCGAAGAAACCATGAATAACAGAAGAAATACTTCAGTTGATCGACGAAAGAAGGAAATACAAAAATGTTCAGGGAAATTTAGGAATACAGAAGTGCAGTCATTTAGGAATGACATAAATAGGAAGGGCAGGGAAGCTAAGGCGGAATGGCTACATGGAAAACGTGAAGAAATCGAAAAAGAAGTGATTGTCAGAAGGACTAGCTCAGTATATAGAAAAGTTAAATTCAGAAGCAAGGGAGGTAACATTAATAGAGCAACGGAAATTCCACTCTTAAATGTAGAGGTGAGCGGATAGGTGGAAAGAATACACCGAAGACCTGTGTGAGGGGGAGGACTTGTCTGATGTCATAGAAGACGAAACAGGAGTTGACAGGGAAGAGATTGGAGACCCAATGTTAGTGCCAGAATTAAAAAAAAAGGCTTTGGAACACGTAAGATCAAATAACGCAGAAGGGATGGATAATATGCTATCGGAATTTTTTAAATCATTTGGGGAATGGCAACAAAATCACTACGCATGATGGTGTTTAAAATATATGAGATTGGCGAACTACTGTCTGACTTTCGGAAACCCTTCATCCACACAATTTTGGAGACAGCTCCTGCATGAACGCAACTTACAATAATAACATACAGAAAAGGAAGAAGAAAATTGAGGATCTATTGAATGACCATAAGTTTCGCTTTAGGAAAGGTAAAGGCAGAGGCAGTTCTGATGTTGCGGTTGATAATGGAAACAAGACTGAAGACAAATCAAGACGCGTCCATAGGATTAGCCGACCTGGAAAATACGTTCGACAACCTAAAATGGAGCAAAATGTTCGAAGTTCTAAGAAAGACAGGTTTTGAGCTATTGGGAAAGACGGGTAATATATATACAAGAACCAAGAAGGAACAATGAGACTGGAACACCAGGTACGATGTGTCCGGATTAAAAAGGTGTAAGACAGATATATAGTCTTTCGTCCGACTGTTCAATCTGTACATCGAACAAGCCGTGATGTAAATAAAAGAAATTCAAGAACTGGATTAAAATTCAGTGTTACAGGATATCAACGATAAGATTCGCTGGTGACATTGGTGTCCTCTGTGAAAATGAACAAGAATTACAGGTTCTGTTGAATGGAATGAACAGTCTAATTGAAACTAAGTCGAAGAGAGAAGAAAGTATTAAGAAGTAGCAGAAATGAGAACTGCGAAAAACTTAACATGAGAATTGGTGATCATGAAGAAGACGAAATTAAGGGCTTTTGCTATCTAAGCAGCAAAATAAACCATGCCGGTCGAAGCAAAGAGGAAGTAAAAAGCACATTAGCACCGGAAAGAAAGACATTCCTGGCCAAGAAAAGTCTGCTAGCATCAAACATAGGTCTTGAATTGAAGAAGAAATTTCTGTGAATGCAAGTTTAGAGCACAGCATTGTACGATTAGTAAGACATGGATTGTTGGAAAACCGGAACAGGAGAGACCTGAGCGCTTTGGGATGTGGTGTTACAAAATATATTGGTAAATAAGGTAGACTGACAAGGTAAGGAATGAGGAGATTCTCTGTAGAATCGGTGAGGATAGGAATATATGAAAAAAATTGACAGGAAGAAGGTACAGGATGATAGGACATGTGTTAAGATGCAAGGGGCTACCTTCAGTGGTACTAGAAGGAGATTTATAGGGCAAAAACTGCAGAGGAGGATAGAAATTGTACTATATCCAGAAAATAACTGAAAGTAGGTTGTAGTTGTTACTCTGAGATGAAAAGCTTGGCAGAAGAGAAATTGGTGTCTGGAAGCATTAAACCAGTCTAAAGTCTAACGGCTCAAAAATAAATAAATAAATAAATAAATAAAAAATAAAGGAAGCGTACTTTCATTTTTACGCTGTGGGCCTTGCCCTCAGTTGCTCGATTAATAGTAGACTGTTTCAGAATTCTGCCGCAACTGCATTAGTATGTTAGTAGGGTGAAATTGTGTAAGCACTGCTGTGTTTTGGGATAAGAAGCTAATTTTAACATGATAACGAGAGAAATGAAAAAAGTAGGTACAAGACAGGCGAAAATAATTCGCTCCTTGTATTGGAACTTCAGCGTCATCTTGTACCCACTGTTTTTCTAAAAATAAACGGTTGACTGGTCAAGGTATATTTGTAGGTTCTTCACTGGAAACTGGTCCTTGAAATATAACTGCGTAGGCTTCCGCGGCCAGAGTCAGTCGACATCAAAGTTTTCTGGGTTTGGTGCCGCGTCGTAATGTAAAAACTACTGCTGCTATAAAAAAGCCAACGTTTCGGCCACGATTGCAGCGGCCTTCTTCTGGGTCATAACTTTTATGTCGTGTGGTCCTTGAAACTTTGTATTACTTGCGTACTCTCAGATGACAGACACTTGGCGTAGCGGCTGATGGAGGCTCAAACAGTACTAGACTGGCACTGGCAGCCATCTCTCGCTGCCATCCTAGTCTGACTTCGTTAGCAGACATCACTGAGCTGAACATGTCATCTGCTTTTCTGTACAAAAGCGTAAGTGACACGTGGAGATAACGACATACGAAACAAAACAACACTGCATAGCGACAACAGCGCCGCTGTGGACTGTACTGAATGGTGGGCAAGGTTGGTAGCAACGCGAAGCAAATGAACATCGGTCGAAAAGTCGCACACCATCTTTTGACTCTAGTCGATTCTGTTACTGCTCCGAATGTTAATAGAAAAAAACCAAAGTTCCAAACACGTAGAGAATTCAAATTTGCACTGGTTAAGTACCAAACGTCGCCGTTTACTTAAATTTTCCTACGTTACAAAATGGTATTTTTCACGCTTTCCGAAAAACACTCGTTTCTTCGCTACAAAACGTACAGCTCCTGAGAAATGACGCAAACATTTATAGGACGAAAGTTGTACAACATCAAGTTGTATCTTCAAAAACTCAAAGAAAGTGACAAAAAGTCTAGTTGGTAAATAGATATTACCTTCATTCAGTTATATGTAAATCTCATGGTTAACGACTAACATGAGCTTTCTGAATTCGGTTGAATGGTTTATTAAAATTTCACTCTTGTCCGTTTACTTTTCGGTACATTCATTCTCTGCCTACGCAGATATTCGGAGACCAAAAAAGCAATGTTTAACAAGTTGTTTGACGGCTTTAAAGTCCCAGATGATTTCGAGAAGGTAGAGTTTGTTGTAGGTGGAGAATTTCTATTGCATAGAGTGACATGGGAGGCAAAAGAGCTATTTTTTCCATCATTACAAAGTACACTCTCCCATCATATGAATGTGATCACTTGTCAAAAGCCAGGATAACCACCTTATGCAGCACGAGACTTGCAGGAAGAGAGTAGGTGAGGTTCTGGAAGGTGCCAACACGGATGTGGAGCTCTTCCGTCTCCAGCGCAGTGGCCACCTGCGTTAGGTTTGTCGGCTAAGGAGCCATGTCGCGAGCAGTCCTATCCAGGTGGTCCCATAGATTCTCGATTGGTTTAAAATCCCGGGAGTTTGGTGGCCTGGTGCTCTTCGAACCACGCACGAACACTACGAGCTGTGTGATCTGTTGCGTTGTCCTGCTGGTAGATGTCACTTTGCCGAAGAAAACAAACTGTGTGTGAAGGCGGACACGGTCCCCAAGGATAGAGGCATACGTGTGTTGATCCATTGTGTGTTCCAGAATGACGAGATCACCCAGGGAATGCCACGAAGACATTCCGCAGATGGTAATGATCCCTCCTGTGTGTTATTCATCTGAAAAGGCCACCTGTCGCCATTCAGTGGACGTCCAGCTGCGGTATTGGATGCGAATTCCAGTCTTCGTCACCAGTAAACAGCAGCCAGCATGGGTGCATGAACCGAATGCTGGCTGCAGAGGCCCATATGTTACAACGTTCCCTGAGCGATCGTTGAGGAGACACTGCTGGCAGCCCCTTGGTTCATCTGGGCGATCAGCTGCCTAACGGTTGCACATTTATTCAGCCGTACACATCTCTACAGTCATCGTTCGCCCCTTTCATCTATAGCTCTTGGTGCATCACAGTTGCTGGCCCGAACGCAAATGATCACACCTTTTTGGACGTCAGATAAATCGCTTCGTTTCCCCATTTTGACAACGACTAAGCTTTATATACCCTCCAATGCTAGTGCTGCCATCTGCCGTCTGAGAGTGGTTATTGCAGGTTGCTGTCGAACATAGGCGGTGGTGACGTTAATGTGGCTAGACCGTGTATACAGTTATATCAAGCTTTGGTTTGGCAGAAAAGTCGCAATTGTGTTTGACGGATACCCTGATGTGACAAGTGACAGGAGCACGAAGTCAGCTGAGCGGCTGCACAGAGGCACGAAAAGATCTGCACCAACTGTCACGTTTAGTGAAACAAGGTCAGTAAAAATGGCTTAACATTTATTTCTGACGAAAGAACAAAATAAACAGCGCCTCCTTTCTTTACTGGCTGCACACTTTAGTATTAAGCAAGATGGTGAGGTGCTGAGGGCGATGAAACTATAATTGTGGTACCTACTGCTGTCGACGTTCAGCACTCGGCGTTATTGCCGTTGGGGCGGACGCCGACCTTTTTGTGGTTCTGACCGCTTCGGTCCCATTGACCCCCATGAGTTTTTACTAAAGCCAGGCAAAGGCAGACAAAGCCCCATACATTTCAAGTTGCCTCAAGTAACGAAAGGCAACATTTTATTCTTACATGCCTTCAGTCGTCGCGACACGACTTCATTGTTTTACGGCAAAGGAAAATTGAAACTCTTCAAGGCATTAGAGACGAAAAATAACCTACATAAAGCAACAGATATATTAAGCAATTCCAGTGTACTTCTGTTGAGACTTACGAGGCTGGACGGAAGGTCATAGCAGTTCTGTACTGCGAAGATGAAACAAAGCTATGAAATATGCTTCCCTGTAAAATCTTTGAAAAATGCATAATAAAGACATCGTTCAACCTCACCTTTTTGACTCCTACAGAAACAACTGCTACACAGCATGTAATACCCATCTGTTATTTAATAGTTCTTTTGACTATCGCACGAATAGAGGAGGGTTGGCGATTAAATGCATATATGTGGGCTATTACTGAAGTCTGCCTTTTGCATTAAGCTGAACTACGCACTGCTTCTTAATCTCATAGGAATCTTTATTCAATGATATTTTATAAATGATAAAAGTCACTCTATGGAAGCAAAGTTTATTCAACTGGCTCTGAGCACTATGGGAATTAACATCTGATATCATCAGTCCCCTATAACTTAGAACTACTTAAACCTAACTAACCTGACGACATCACACACATCCTTGCCTGAGGCAGGATCCGAACCGGTGACCATAGCGGTCGCGGGGTCCAGACTGAAGTGCCTAGAACCTTTCGGCCACACACGAAGTTTATTAATTCTTGAAACAGGTAACTGTTTCATAATCCGTCTTTAGTAAGTTCACTCACTTCTGCTAGTGACAGCGTAGAATTTAACTTGAAAAGTACTGTCTGAAAGGCTAAACTGACTTACCGAGACACAATATAACTTCTTCGAAGATCCGATATCAGTCAGCACTTTGTTAATGTTGGAACACCCGCGTGTCATTAACGGCAGCAACACGCGTAATATTTGGAGATCTCACTTTCACTTACAACTTCCAATTCCTTGTAGTTATGTAGATAGAACTTCATCCAATTTTTCTGACTTACTTCCATTGCTCACTGGACTCCTCATAATCTTGCGGATATTGCTTAGGATAAACCATTCCGACACTGGGGCTGCAGCCCGACCGTCATCATTGGCCGCTCGTTCCAGGCCGAACTTCTTATAACGTGTCTGCCCAATGCGCGTGATCTTCATCATCCATTATTCCGAACTTGTGGTCCATCTCTGATGACCCCAAAGCCAGAGATATGATATGCGTGACGTCATCCGAAGAGTGGGCTACCAAAGCAAGGTTAGCACCTCGCAACGAAATCACAGAGAAGTATAACAGTTGCATGCCGCAATGACGAATGAGCGAGCAACACTGGAATAGCCACTCCTTCCAGAGTTTCGCTACGTTGCCGCTGAGCACAGGAAGACTCGGCCCAGTTCGCAGTTAACAATGAAGACGACAGCATCATCTTAGGTACGCCTCCAGTGTACTGAATATATTAGGCAGAACTTTAATGTGAACATTGTATTCTTTAGTCTTCACGTGAAGAGTCCTCTAAATCGGCATGTACTCATGTGATACTTCAATATTCAGAACAATTGTAAATACTCAGAACGTTCTTGTAGAAATGGATTATACAAAGTGAAGTAAATCTTCATATCTATATGTATACCAATATTTTATACGCTATAGTTCCATTCCGTCTTCTTCCGGAACAGACAAAAGAACCTACCGCTTCGTACAGCATGACAGGTTCCATCAGAAGAGGTGTTTGTAATCGATTACTTGGTAATGATATCCCTCAAATGGCACCCTTTGAAACGATCTCTGAGAATGTATTTGCAGGCGCAAGCTTGGAAAAACAACCCACTACGTCCACTGCAATGGGGCTAGTAGGTTACAAAATTTGGCGTCTTGCTAGTTCCCACTGAGCCGTTCGGCTCGTACTGTGTCCTTACATTTCTGTCTGCTGACGCAGGCCGTCTCTGTCCAGTCGCCAGGTGGCGTTTCAGTCGCCTGTTAGTTGACTCTTTGGTTGTAGTTTCTAGGAGTGGGTTGTTGACCACGTGGGCAGGCTGTAAGGTGCTCTCAATGAGAGACAAGAGGCACCTGTGACGTACGGTAAGCTGCTCACGGAGCTTACGGGTACCCGATTGTCTAAGCGTCCGATGGTCGGTAGAGTTGTGTTGGTCGCCAATATTTGGGCCAAATGTCGACGCAGCCGGTTTACCCTGGATTTAGCAGACATAGTTGCTGGAGTGTGTGTTGGAGTGCTGTTCATTTTATGGGGCCGTCTGTTCTGCCCTTCGAGGGGTGAGGTGCTCAATACTTGGTTGATACATGTGATGATGGTGAGGTCCCATACTCCGAGGAGCGTAGGGGACGATGCGGGAGACCCGAACCGCTGTACTAGGCAAGGTCCTAGCGGATGTGGTTTGCCATTGCCTTCCTCCGACCGCAATGAGGATGAATGATGATGATGATGATGAAGACGACACAACACCCAGTCATCTCGAGGCAGGAAAACCATTGCCTTCCACTGACGATGATGAAATGACAATGGAGACAACACAACACCCAGTCCCTGAGCGGAGAAAATCTCCGACCCAACCGGGAATCGAACCCGAGCCCAATGGAGAGACAGACCGCCCTGCTGACCACTCAGCTATCGGGGCGGACTGACACATGTACTCCAGCGTTGAAGTTTCTCCCGCTACGCTGGATTACCTATGGTTCTCCGTCACTCTGTCTCGAGCTTTGAATCTACTTTCTTGTGCCTCTGACTGAAATTATTTGAGTGCCATATCTGATGTGTTTAAAAATTTCTTTTTATTGCAACTTGTTCAATGACTGCTTATCATTTCATTCGGGCCTGAAATTAATTATATCACGTGTTCTAGGCCGCCACGTGTTTTAGTGACCGATGAGGTCGAAATTGAGTCTTATTTATATTGGAAGTTATTGCTTCCCTGACCGAGATAAAAGCTGTAAAATTGCCTACGGCCCTGGTAAGCAAACGCTAGTGGCCCAGTGAATCTTTCCTCATTTGGGTAATTAAGTTCCATAACTCTGGTGTGATATCAACCCCTTTCAAAAAAAAAAAAGTGAAACTTCCTGGCACATTAAGACCGTGTGCCGAACCGAGACTCGAACTCGGGACCTTTGCCTTTCGCGGGCAAGTGCTCTACCATCTTTTTTTTATTTTTTATTATTTATTGTGCTGAAAAAAAGTGACGGACAGGACTTGATCCAGCGACCGACGACCTACGATTACAGGGCTTGGACGTTAAAGGATATTGCGGAGACATGGCTTAGCCACAGCCTGGGAGATGTTTCCAGAACGAGATTTTCACTCTGCAGCGGAGTGTGCGCTGTTATGTTCTCCGCAGTATCCTTTCTTTCAGGATTGCTAGTTCTGCAAGGTTCGCAGGAGAGCTTCTGTAAATTTTGGAAGGTAAGAGACGAGGTACTGGCAGAAGTAATGCCGTGAGGACGGGGCGTGAGTCGTGCTTGGGTAGCTCAGATGGCGGTGGCACGGTAGCTAAGCGTGTTCGGTCAGAGGGTTAGCTACCCTCTGTAATAAGAAACTGAGTGAATGGATCAACTAAGAACCTAAACGGGTGTCTTTGGGCGTCCGCCCTGAACAAAAAAAAAAAAAAAAAAATGATGGTAGGGTGCTAGGGAACATGCCCGCGAAAGGCAAAGGTCCCGAGTTCGAGTCTCGGTCCGGCACACAGTTTTAATCTGCCAGGAAGTTTCATACCAGCGTATACTCCACTGCAGAGTGAATATCTCATTCTGAAAAAAAAGTTGTTGCTCTAGATACAATTACTATTGTCGCTGTTTGAGTGTTAGCCCACAAGATTTTAAGTCACCGAAGTTAACGTGTTTGAGTAGTCCTGTGATTAATTCGTTATTTGTTTAAGTTGTTCTTATATTTTATTGTAAAATTAAGCGGTTAATCTTCTTAGTAATTTTTATTGTAATATTCTTGATGTAATAGTAAAGTTTTGTTGGGGCTTGGAGCCACGCTCACATAATTTTCTTATCTTGGTTCAAATGGCTTTGAGCACTATGGGACTTAACATCTGAGGTCATCAGTCCCCTAGAACTCAGAATTAGTTAAACCTAACTAACCTCAGGACATCACACACATCCATGCCTGAGGCAGGATTCGAACCTGCGACCGTAGCGGTCGCACGGTTCCAGACTGAAGCGCCTAGAACCGCTCGGCCACAGCGGCCGGCGTTCTTATCTTGGTTTGAGCATTTTCATATGCTCTATGATAATGATGTTTGAATTATATGTTTGCTTGTTTTGCTCTCGGCTTTCCGAGCTGACCGTGCTTTTTGGAGGCGCTGCCCCGGGGTGTTCTCTGCTACCCACTGTTACCCACCCGTCCATCGGGCGTAGCCTGTGTGTACGTGGGCGCGGGCGGCGCGCCGCTTCCCGTCTCAGCGTAGCCTCAGAGACGTTGCGGCCTCCTGGCTTGCAACGGCTTCTTCCATCCATCTCGTAGCAATCGGAGGTTAACTTAACCGTACCTGCCCCTTCCACGTTTTCCCTGTTTGAAGTTTCGTTTTGACGTAACAATTTTAATATTGGTGTAATGCTCATTTCGTTAAATGGTATTTTATTATTCTTCCACGTCAGTATCTCGATTATGCCCACGGGGCTTCTCTGATTGATCAAATATTGGATATTTTCGTTGAAACTTGTTCTTGTGCTCGTTGCATATAATATTACTACTTAATGGGTCTCAGCTCGTCAGATACCAGTAGTGTGAAATTTAATGTTACCACACTTCTTGTAAGTTATATGGGTTAATGCCAAGTATCCCCTTCGACCAGCCAAATGTTGGAACAGTAATCCTTAGCATCGTTGCTGTCATTGTTTTCCCAGCGCTAACGGCGTGTTTCAATTATATCTGATTGTACTACTTGCTTGTTGGTCCTTCCTAAAATGGTGCAATTTCTTCGTTTAAGTTACCATATCAATCATCAATTGGTTTCATTGTAGAAATTTTGGAGTAACTGCGTGAATGTCTTTCCTTAATCGTTTTATCTAATTTTCTGCTGAAATTCTGCTGTTAACATTTTAAATCTGTTGCACGCGTTAGTTGCGCCTTATTAATTACGTACACTGCTAGGAACTATTATCACTTGTATGTTATGAGTGTTTTTGTTATCCCTGAAATAACAGGTTATTGCATTCTTGTGAAGTAGCGAATGACTTGTGATTGTTTCTTTGTTCTGGGGCGTCCACAGATATTTCTCCCACTACTAAAGAAACAGCTTGTGCTGTTGAAGACTATTTACTGCACATGTGATACAGGGTGCCATGGAGAGTGTTCCTGCAGGAACAACAAAGCTAAGCATACCACCATTTGCGAACTATGCAGTGGCTAGCTCTATACCAATGTTTCAACTAACGTCCCTATGATTGGCATTGCTGACTCTGACATACATAATGACAATTTAGAAATATGAAGAAGAGATTCCGCCGAGGATTTGAAACGGGAGAAATGGAACAACTAGAATTAATATTGTTTGGACCCTCGTCCTACAAGTGGGTAAAGACGTAAAATTGTAAAATGAAGGAAAACAAATTCTACATAGCTAAACATCAATCTTTTGGTCTAAGATTCTTTGTTTCATTGTAAAACATAATGCAATATTATATAATCCCATGTAACTCAATTTTTTGTTAATTGAATGAAGTTTCTCTATTCCTAATATAACATTAATAAACCTATGACATTTCTTTTCACTAAAACACTTATAAGCAATTTTTTGCCCAGTATATAAAATTTTATATTTATTTTTTCTGCGAATTTCACTATTATCTCGACAATGTGTAGGTTACGGATTATGTACCAGAAAGAGAAATATAAAATGTGAACAGTGGAAAAATTTATTGAACAGAGAGTAGGAAGCTGATGTTGGTCGTTAACTATTCGGTTTACTTATAATTGAGTAATGGCAATATATATTTACCAGCTAGGTATTTTTCATTTTGTTTGACTTTTTGAAAACACAATTTGATACCCTGCAACATTTGTCCTATAAAGCTTCTCGTCATACCGGCCAGTTCTCATATCCTCCATGTTTAATAGAGCGAAAACAATTGTTTTTCGAAAAGGGTGCAAATTTCCATTTTCTGGCGTAACTTTTATGTTATTAAATGCAATCAAAGAGCAACGTTTTGCTACTAAATAAATGCAGAATCTAATGCTCTACAGTTATGATACTATTAGCTTCTCGATTAAACGCTTAGTTTCAGAAATTTGAAAAATACCAGAAAAAGTTCGAAATTTTGTTGGTTTTCTTTTCATCATGGCTGAAACTCCACTCAAAATTCGAGAGAAATCCACGGAATTCTGAGATTTCGACAAAGGACAAAGTGCTATGGCCCACCGATTGGGAATGGGCGTCTCGGAAGCGATAAATCCGCTCGGCCGTTCACGTGAGCACCTAAGAAAAGTGGTTGACGGACATGAAACTGAAGGACATGAAGCCATGAATAGGGCGGCAATGTGGTGGACGGCAACGTCTTTTCACAAACGTTCCCGTGTTGACCCAATTACGATGTCAGTTATCATTGCAGTGGGCACAAGATGAAAAACATTGGACCGTGGCTCAGTGGAAACGTATCATCTGGTCGGATGAATCATACTTTTTGTTACATCAGGTCGGATGTAAGACCAGTAATATCGAAGGAAGCATGGCAGTTGTGGATTACGTGAAAATTACTGCGGATCTCCTGCTCCCCTTCATTTCTAGAATGGCTTTTCACTCTGCAGCGCTGTGTGATATGAAACTTCCTGGCTGTTTAAAAGTGTGAGCCAGACCGAGACTCGATGTAAGTTCCTTTGTCTTACGCAGGACATTGCTCTAGAAACTGAGTTCCCCAAGCATGACTCACGACACGTTATCAACGCTTCACTTCCGTAGTGCCTCATCTCCTACCTTCCAAACATCAGATACCCTCTCGAGCGAAACTTGCAGGATTAGCACTTCTGGAAGAAAGGATATTGTGGATAAATGGCTTGGCCTCAGCCTGAGGATGTTTCCAGAATGAAATTTTCACTCTGCAGCGGAATGTGAGATAATTTCTATCTTTCCTAAAATAGTAGATTAAAACTGTGTGTCTGACCGAAACTTGAACACGGGACCTTTGTCTTTTGTTGCTTGGGTAGGGACCTTTGTCTTTTGTTGCTTGGGTAGCTCAGCTGGTAGAGCACTTGTCCCAAAAGTTAAAGATCCAGAGTTTGAGTCTCGTTCTGGTACACAGTTTTAATCTGATAGGAAGTTTCATATCAGCACACGCTCCACCGCTGACTGAAAGGTTCATTCTGTAGAGAAAGGGGTGATGGTTGTCTGCAGTAATGTTTACGTAGTCGACAGAACTTCTATTAAGTCTAAACTAAACTCCTCCCGAACACGCCATGAAGGCCCAACGGTACTGACCGGCCGCCGTGTCATCCTCAACCTATAGGCGTCACTAGATGCGAATATGGAGGAGCATGTGGTCAGCACACCGCTCGCCCTGCCGCACGTCAGTTTCCGAGACCAGAGCCGCTACTTTTCAATCAAGTAGCTCCTCAGTTTGCCTCACGAGGGCTGAGTGCACCCCGCTTGCCAACAGCACTCGGCAGACCGGATGGTCACCCATCCAAGTGCTAGCCCAGCCCGACACTTCGGTGATCTGACGGGAAACAGTGTTACCACTGTGGCAAGGCCGTTGGCTCAGTAAAGTCTGGAAAGTACAACTTTAGGAATTTAAAACTCTGCAACGACAAAAGGCAGAGCTAAGCACTACCTGTCGGCGAATTAAGGGAGCTATAAAGTTTCATTTAGTTGTACATTTGTTCGCTTGAGGCGTTGTTGACTAGGCGTCAGCGTCAGTTGATGCTAAGATGGCGACCGCTCAACAGAAAGCTTTTTGTGTTATTGAGTACGGAGGAAGTGAATCGACGACAGTTGTTCAGCGTGCATTTCGAACGAAGTATGGTGTTAAACCTCCTGATAGGTGGTGTATTAAACGTTGGTATAAACAGTTTACAGAGAATGGGTGTTTGTGCAAAGGGAAAAGTTCTGGACGGCCGAGAACGAGTGATGAAAATGTAGCACGCATCCAGCAAGCATTTGTTCGCAGCCCAGGAAAATCGACTCGCAGAGCTAGCAAAGAGCTGCAAATTCCACAATCAACTGTATGGAGAGTCCTACGAAAAAGGTTAGTTATGAAACCTTATCGTCTGAAGCCGATGGATCGGCCGCCAGGTAGCCCTTGACAGAGCACTTCATCACTGGCCTCCAAGAAGCCCTGATCTTACCCCCTGCGATTTTTTCTTATGGGGGTATGTTAAGGATATGGTGTTTCGGCCACCTCTCCCAGCCACCATTGATGATTTGAAACGAGAAATAACAGCAGCTATCCAAACTGTTACGCCTGATATGCTACAGAGAGTGTGGAACGAGTTGGAGTATCGGGTTGATATTTCTCGAGTGTCTGCAGGGGGCCATATTGAACATCTCTGGACTTGTTTATGAGTGAAAAAAACCTTTTAAATACTCTTTGTAATGATGTATAACAGAAGGTTATATTATGTTTCTTTCATTAAATACACACTTTTAAAGTTGTGGTATTCTTTTTGAATCACCCTGTATTAAACGAGTTACTAGCGCACATAAAGCTATGAGGAGGGTTCCTAAGCCGTGCTTAGGTAGCTCAATTAGTAGAGCACTTGCCCGCAAAAGGCAAACGCCAGAGATCGAGTCTCGGTCCGGCACACAGTTTTAATCTGCCGGGAAGTTGGATTCCTTCGCGCTTGACGTCTTCCCCGATGGTGATGGCATCTTCAAGCAGGATAACTATCCGTGTCGCACTGCCAGAACTATGCTACAGGACTTTGAGGAGCGCGGTAGTGATCTGATACTGATGACTTGGTCGCCAGAACTACCTGATCTCAACCTGTGTCAGCTCCAACCTATAAACACCGGTCCATAATTTACAGGAGTTATATGAACTGAACGTACACATCTGGCAATACACATCCCCTGAGAGCTGCCAAGTACTTGGCAAATCCTTGACTCACAGGATCCCTGCTACACTGTGGTCCACATTTGGGCAAGCGGCTGAGTTGGTGGTCGTAATGACTTGGTTCAGCGGTGTAGTTCGACGAACGTTCACATATCTCTGGTAATCCATCAAGGAAAGTGGGGCTGCAGCTGGACACGAAGTAACTGAATAACGATAGCAAAACTAGCGGTTGAATTTGAATCCAGCGTCGTTCACTCTTTTTATCTTGTACAACAATAAACTAGCACCAAAGATCACAGGAATTCTTTGTATTCCATGATTACCGGTTTCGGCGAAACTGAAGTCGTCATCATCGGATCTAGGGAGGACAGAAAACACTATAAAAGTGGGCCTGGATTCCACTCATGTAACATGTGTACATATAAATTTAGTTACATACCTATGGACACATACAGGTTACAACATCAAGGGAAACAATGGTGATATTAATAGTCGCCTATAACACGCAGACCTTACAAAATTGTCGTGTCACATAGGCGTCCAAGAGAGATGACATTATAAATGTTAAGTGTCTCCATCACAAGGTGTGTTTTATTGGTATTTTTATATATGACCAGACGGGTATGCACTGTGTAACCCTGTAATGTTCTTAAAATTTGTATATAATCTCGGTAGATTTTGTATATCATCAGACTGGTGGGCTGTGCATAACCCTGCATATTCCATAAAATATCTATGTATGTTCGTATCTTATTACATATAGGACCAGACAGATGTACATTTTTGTAATTCCGCAGTTTTCATGAAATTTGCATTTGCTTTTCGATATGTCGTATATGTGACCAGGCAGATGTACAATTGTTTAGGTCTGCAGCTTCCATAAGTTTTGTATATGTTTATGTGATACAGCAATCTCTAGAATTATGTACAAGCCCTAATGACGTAGTGTTACTACACACGAAGACCCGCGAGCTGTGACATTCATTGGCGCCTCTTCTGCTAGCTCTGTCTCGCGACGCTGCCTACAGCGTAAGAACAGAGCCGTAGTTGCGGTAGTACCTAGCTTGCGGTTGTATGTGATGGAGACACTTGAACATTTATAATGTCATCTCTCTTCGAAGCCTATGTGCTACTTACGACAATTTTGTAAGGCCTGCGTGGTATGGGCAACTATTAATACACCATTTTTTGCCTTGATGTTGTAACCTATATGTGTCGTAAGATATGTAACTAAATTTATATGTTGTTGTTGTTGTGGTCTTCAGTCCTGAGACTGGTTTGATGCAGCTCTCCATGCTACTCTATCCTGTGCAAGCTTCTTCATCTCCCAGTACCTACTGCAACCTACATCCTTCTGAATCTGCTTAGTGTATTCATCTCTTGGTCTCCCTCTACGACTTTTATCCTCCACGCTGCCCTCCAATACTAAATTGGTGATCCCTTGATGCCTCAGAACATGTCCTACCAAGCGATCCCTTCTTCGAGTCAAGGTGTGCCACAAATTTCTCGTCTCCCTAATGCTATTCAATACCTCCCAATCAGTTATGTGATCTACCCATCTAATCTTCAGCATTCTTCTGTAGCACCACATTTCGAAAGCTTCTATTCTCTTCTTGAACAAACTATTTATCGTCTAGGTTTACTTCCCTACATGGCTACACTCCACACAAATACTTTTAGAAATGACTTTCTCACACTTAAATCTATACTCGAAGTTAACAAATTTCTCATCTTCAGAAACACTTTCCTTGCCATTGCCAGTCTGCATCTTATATCCTCTCTACTTCGATCATCATCACTTATTTTGCTCCCCAAATAGCGAAACTTCTTTACTCCTTTAAGTGTATCATTTCCTAATCTAATTCCCTCAGTATCATCTGACCTAATTCGACTACATTCCATTATCCTCGTTTTGCTTTTGTTGATGTTCATCTTATATCCTCCTTTCAACACTATTCATTCCGTTCAACTGTTCCTCCAAGTCCTTTGCTGTCTCCGAGAGAATTACAATGTCATCGGCGAACCTTAAAGTTTTTGCTTCTTGTCCGTGGGTTTTAATACCTACTCCGAATTTTTCTTTTGTTTCCTTCACTGCTTGCTCAATATACAGATTGAATAACCCTGTCTCACTCCCTTCCCAACCTGTATACATGTTATATAAGTGGAATCCAAGCCCATTTTTATAACGTTTTCTGTTCTCCCTAGATCCGATGATGGCGGCTTTAGTTTCGGCGAAATCGGCAATCATGGAATAAAAAAAATTCCTGCGATCTTGGCTACCAGTTTATTGTTTTACAAGCACCTAGATCGAACCCACATGAGCACCCCTACAAAACACTCTTTTTATCGTTTTTAGCACATGCTACCAGTTTCGACACCAGTTTCAGGACCTTCCACAACAGTTGTGGCCCGCTGCATCGAAATCTGTTGATTGTGCATGTAAACGGTTTCGGATCGCAGGTTATGCTTGAAGCCTGAAGATGATACCACTTGGTGTCGAAACTGGTCGCATGTGCTAAAAAGAATTTTGGATTCAAGTACAGTGGCTGATTTTGTTATCACTACGCAAGTATTCACATTCTTTTGTTCAAGGAGGAGCAACGTACCTGCGGTGGAATAGTATCTCGAGCAAGAGGGCGACGACGGCGAAGGCGACGCCGTAGACGGGCACGAGCAGCGCAGGGTAGCAGTCGGCGATGCCCACCGACACGAAGCTGCTGCCGCGGCCGGCGGCGCAGCGAGGCTTCCGCGTCGTGTACAGTCGGGACAGCTGGCGGTGCTGCAGGCCGCACTCCCAGATGCGCCGGTACCTGCAGGGCACGGACAGCAGGTGTCACAGCGAGCCGAGCGCCACGACCGCGTGCGGCGCCATACTGCTCCAGCCACTGGACTAGCGTTCGGGGGAAGTGAGATTTTGCTCCCCGCCTCTCTCTCTGTCCGAACAAGCCTTGGAAGGCCCAGCGGCACCGACCGACCGCCGTGTCATTCTGAGCCGACAGGCGTCGCTGGATGCGGAGGAGGAGGGACATTTGGTCGGCGTGCCGCTCTTCAGGTCGCTGTCAGTTTTTGTTACCGAAGCCGCCGCTCCTTTGACAAGCAGCTTCTTAATAGGCCACTCAAGGGGTGAGTGCAGCTCGCTTCCCAAACGTGTTAGGCAGACTGGACAGTCACCCATCCAAGTGTAGCCAAGCTCGTCGTCGCTTAACTTCGATGATCTGATGGGAACTGTGTGATAAACCTTTTGCATTTCCTTTATGTTTTCGTCTTCTTTAAAGGCAAAGAGAGGAGATGAAGCGGTAGCCCATCATAGAGCCTATGCCTACCTTCATGTATTTTTTGACTTTCAGTTGTTAAAAAACAGAGGATTTTTTCTGGTACCAACAGGAGGAAGGAAGGATTCGCGCTCAGCTAGTGAACGAGTGAGAAGCACGCAATTTTTAGCGAGTAATTGTAGACCGCTATTTTGGGGTCGCTATGAATAAATCAGGAGTATGTATTTCATATGTGCACCGTTTAGAAAAATACAGTATTGTTTTATTAACAGAATGGTCGTGTGAGTTGTTATTTCAAATAGTACAATAATTACAAGAACTGAAGCCCACCTGTGTACTTTGGAAAATTACGATAAGCGTAATGGGAAGCGTAATGGGAACACGGTCAAGACTTCAAAGGTGAACACGGCGACCAAACGTAGCATTATAAAGAATGGTAAGCACAAATCTACAGCGGAGAAAGAAACTACTTCGCCCTGCAAAATAATATGAACTAATACAAACTTATTTCCAGGCATAGCTCAGCTTATTGTGCTTGTCATTCACGCCGAAAAATTAATCTCATTAATTCAATACATCTTAAAAAAGCCACGCATTTCAACGTTTTATTATCATCTATTACATTATTTTCTTATATTATAACTGGTTTTATCACTGTGGCAAGGCTGTTGGCTTTACTCTCCATCTATCTAGGCGACAGGCGAAATACGCTCCCTCCCTCTTCCCATCTACATGTACGTGATTACTGTGCTATTCACAATAAAGTGCCTGGCAGAGGGTTCAGTGAACCACCTTCAAGCTGTCTCTTTACTGTTCCACTCTCGAACGGCGCGCGGGAAAAACGAACAGGTAATTTTTTCGGTGCGAGCTCTGATTTCTCTCACATTATCGTGATGATCATTCCTCCCTATGTGGGTGGGTGCCAACAGAATGTTTTCGCAGTCAGAGGAGAAAACTCGTGACTGAAACTTCATGAGTTTATCCCGTCGCAACAAAAAACGCCTTTGTTTTAATTATTGCCACTCCAAATCACCTATCATGTCTGTGGCACTATCTCCTCTATTACGCAATAATACAAAACGAGCTGCCCTTTTTTTAACTTTTTCGATGTCATCCATCAGTCCCACTTCATGCGGATCCCACACCACACAGCAACACTCCGAGTAGAGGATTATTGCACTTTCTCACAGGACATGGGCAATATCCATCTATGTCGATTTGGAAAAAGAGCTACACCAGCGTGTGACTGTGGCGCTCAAGACGGTACACCTGAGCACATCACCTAAGCATACAATTACCGAACAACGACACTTACGCCCTAATACGACGAACCGATATCTTCAACGTCCTTAACATTCTGGCAAACGAGGTATCACAGAAGATCTTGAGGGAGTTCATAAGTAACCAAAATGGTTAGCAGCAAAACCGAAATAGACTGAGATGTACTCGCCCATACCGGACGATTGCGGTACTGGCCAGTCGCTCTTAATCCACCGCGCTACTGGAATAGGCCAGCGGGTGCATCACATCACAAACAAAAACAATTTGCACTCTTATTTTAAGTACTAGAAATTAGTATTAGTTTTAGGTAGAATTAGAACACTAACAACGCTAACCAAGTATGGACTGCAGCGACAAAACCGACTTCGCCAGCCCAGTGACAGGGGCACGCTCGCTGGGATTAGCTCGATGAGCAGGCCACAACATACATATGGACTGTAATCGCTGCATAGTAGATTAGATTAGAATTGGAATAGATTAAATAAATAGATTAACCTTGCTCATAGATATGCCAGTTTTAGAAAATTCTTGTAACAATGCTGCTGCTTCAAGTTGTATCATACATAGACCCACTAATTAGTTATGGTTGAGGGTTTTGTTGTATCATTATATTGTATTGTATTAATAAATAATTTTTTTTAAAATACTCCAGAATAGGTCGGACATGCATAGTGCAAGCAGTCTCTTTAGCAGACCTGTTGCACCTTCTAAGTATTCTGCCAATGAATCACAGTCTTTGGTTTGCTGTACCCACAACATTTTCCAAATGATCATTGCAATTTAGGTTATTTGTAATTGTAATCCCTAAGTATTTAGTGGAATTTACAGCCTTCAGATTTGTGTGATTTATAGCGTCATCAAAATTTAGCGGATTTCTTTTAGTACTCATGTGAATACACTCCAGGAAATTGAAATAAGAACACCGTGAATTCATTGTCCCAGGAAGCGGAAACTTTATTGACACATTCCTGGGGTCAGATACATAACATGATCACACTGACAGAACCACAGGCACATAGACACAGGCAACAGAGCATGCACAATGTCGGCACTAGTACAGTGTATATCCACCTTTCGCAGCAATGCAGGCTGCTATTCTCCCATGGAGACGATCGTAGAGATGCTGGATGTAGTCCTGTGGAACGGCTTGCCATGCCATTTCCACCTGGCGCCTCAGTTGGACCAGCGTTCGTGCTGGACGTGCAGACCGCGTGAGACGACGCTTCATCCAGTCACAAACATGCTCAATGGGGGACAGATCCGGTGATCTTGCTGGCCAGGGTAGTTGACTTACACCTTCTAGAGCACGTTGGGTGGCACGGGATACATGCGGACGTGCATTGTCCTGTTGGAACAGCAAGTTCCCTTGCCGGTCTAGGAATGGTAGAACGATGGGTTCGATGACGGTTTGGATGTACCGTGCACTATTCAGTGTCCACTCGACGATCAGCAGAGGTGTACGGCCAGTGTAGGAGATCGCTCCCCACACCATGATGCCGGGTGTTGGCCCTGTGTGCCTCGTGATTACTGTGCTATTCACAATAAAGTGCCTGGCAGAGGATTCAGTGAACCACCTTCGAGCTGTCTCTTTATCGTTCGACTCTCGAACGGAAAAATGGCATACCAGCTGCTTCATTCTACCTCCCTCAGCACCTTTAAAAATGTTCGCGTGCTTGATCATGATGAAAGGCAAGAGCTCCCTGTTATTATTGATAAATGGGAAAATTGTATATGAATAACACAAACATATTTTATGTATAAGCTCGACGAAGTATTAAAATTATGTCTGACTTATTTTTGTTTTGCAGCTTTTTATTTTACCTTTCTATTGAGGAAATTGCGTTTCCTTGATACATGATAAATCTGAGTTGTTTTCAATATTTCTACATCTGCACCTGTGTGGATACTCTGCAAACCACATTTAAGTGCTTGGCAGAGGGTTCATCTAACCACCTTCACAATAATTCTTTATTATTGCAATCTCGAACAGCGCGCGGGAAAACAAGAATATCTTTGCACAGAAACATCCCTCTGTTTGTAGTCACAAATCAAAAATTATTGAATAAGACCTGAAATAATTGTTGACAATTTCAGTTTTGTTATAAATACTGTCTATTATTAAGTAACGGACATGAGAGTAAATGCGCGGAACATAAGTGTTCTGTATGTTACCCGTCTCTTTATAAACTGAAGCAGCAAAGCAACTGGTATAGCCTTGCGTATTCAAATACGGAAGTATACGGCGCTGCGGTCTGCAACGCCTATACAAGACAAGTGTTTGGCACATTTGTTAGATCGGTTACTGCTGCTACAAAGGCAGTGAGTTTGAACGTAGTGTTATAGGCGACGCACGAGCGATGGGACAGAGCATCTCTTAGGGAGCGATGAAGCTGGAATTTTCCCGTGTGAGTGTACCGTGAATATCAGTAATCCGGTGAAACATCGAATCTCCTACATCGCTGCGGCTGGGAAAAGATCCTGCAAAAACGGGACCAACGACGACTGAAGAGAATCGTTAAGAGTGACAGAAGTGCAACCTTTCCGCAAATTGCTGCAGACTTCAATGCTGGGCCATCAACAAGTGCCAGCGTGCCAAACGTTCAACGAAACATCATCGACAGGAGCTTTCGGAGCCGAAGGACCACTCGTGTAAACTTGATGGCTGCACGAAACAAAGCTTTACGCCTCGCCTGTGTCCGTTCACAAAGACATTGGGCTGTTGATTACTGGAAACATGTTCCCTGATCGGACGAGTCTCGTTTCAAATTGTATCGAGTGGACGGGCATGTATGGGTATAAAGACAACCTCGTGAATCCACGGACCCTGCATGTCAGCAGGAGACTGGTCAAGCTGGTGGAAGCTCTGTAATGGTGTGGGGCGTGTGCAGTTGGTGCGATATGGGACCCATGATACGTCTAGATACAACTATGACGGGTGACATGTACTTAAGTATCGTGTCTGATCACCTGCGTCCATTCACGTTCGTTGTACATTCCGACGGACTTGGGCAAGTCCAGCAGGACAATGCGACATCCCACACGTCCATAATTGCTACAGAGTGGCTCAGGAACATTCTTCTGAGTTTCAGCACTGCCGCTGGCCACCAAACTCCCCACACATGAACATTATTGAGCATATCTGGGATGTTTTACAACATGCTGTTCAGAAGAGATCTCCATGTCTTGTACTCTTCCGGATTTATGGACAGCTCTGCAGGATTCAGTGTGTCAGTTTCCTCCAGCACTGCTTTAGACATTAGTCGAATCCGTGCCATTTCGTGTTGCGGCACTTGTGCGTGCTCGCGGGTTCCTATACGATATTAGGCAGTTGTATCAGTTTCTTTGGTTCTTCAGAGTATATCCTCACTCCGTTTCTAGATGGTACATCGCATCTGGTTTTTAGGGGAATCTGGTAAAATATTGATCTCGTATGTAAAGATAGCAATCATTGTGAGGTAACATCCAACAGCTGTGCAACACACCTATTGTACAGGCAACACGGGTGCGACCTTAACTGATAAGGTTACTACGAAAACTGCAGTAGCCTACGCTTACTTATGGTAGTCTACGGTAGCCTGTGGTAGTGTTACAGCTCTAGCGTTGAACTTGATTGCCACACTCACCTTTTGCAGCTGCTCCACAGGACATTTTATGGATTATTCTGCCCCAGAAATCTTGTCCCCGAGGAGATCCTTCTGATTTTAAGCTATCGAGAAATTAATGGAAATACGTTTGATCACAGTTCCTATTAATCGGGATGCAGGCTTTGAGATGGATAAAGTATGAGACCTGGCGATTTCTTTAATTTCTTCGGAAAGGTAATGTTTCGCGCTTAATGACAAATCTACTTATTAACGGTATTATTTTGACATCGGAATTTTAAATCGGACCCGCAATCTGAATGAAGGCATACAGGCAATATCACCATTTTGCATGAGACTGCACGCCTCAGCTGGAGCATTACTCTAAGAGAGAGCTGAACTCGACAGACGGCGCTAACAATGCAATAACTTAAGTACACACATCGAAAAAAGTTTTGCATACCCCGGTTCCAATAACACCTGAAGATAGACGTTGACTGTGGTTATTGTATCAGAGACACAGTCCTCTGGAGTGTTCAGAGATGTCACTAAACCCGCCCAAAGATGTAAGCAACCGTGCATGAACAGCGCCTATTAAATTGAGGGGGTCCGACAGCTGATCAGTTCCAGTCATTCCACCAGAAAGGAGGTACACGTCTCGTGTTGTATGTAGTTCATTCACGCCCGACAGTCAATACTGCGGTTCGATCGCGTCCGCATTGTTACTTTGTTCCAGGAAGGGCTCTCAACAAGGGAAGTGTCCAGGCGTCTCGGAGTGAACCAAAGCGATGTTGTTCGGTCATTGAGAAGATACAGAGAGACAGGAACTGTCGACAACATGCCACGCTCAGACCACGCAAGGGCTGCTACTGCAGTGGATGACCGCTACCTACGGATTATGGCTCGGAGGAACCCTGATAGCCGCGCCACCATGTTGAATAATTTTTTTCCTGCAGCCACATGGCGAGCAATAGGCTGCATGATGCGCAACTTTACTCTCGACGTCCATGGCGAGGTCCACTTTGCAACCATTACACCATACAACGTGGTACAGATGGGCCCAACGTCGGAGACGTGTTTGGAGGCAACCCGGTCAGGTCGAACGCCTTAGACACATTGTACAGCCAGTGCAGCAAGGTGGAGGTACCCTGCTGTTTTGGGGTGGCGTTATGTGGGGCCAACGTACGCCGCCGGTGGTCATTGAAGGCGTCGTAACGGCTGTACGATACATGAATGCCATCATCTGACCAATAGTGCAACAACATCGGCAGCATATTGGCGAGGCATTCGTCTTCATGGATGACAATTCGAACCACAATCGTGCACATCTTGTGAATGACTTCCTTTAGGATAGCGACATTGCTCTACTAGAGTGGCGAGCATGTTCTCCAGACATGAACCATATCGAACATGCTTGCGATAAATTGAAAAGGGCTGTTTATGGACGACGTGACCCACTCTGAGGGATCCACGCCGAATCGCCCTTGAGCAGTGGGACAATCTGGACCAACAGCGCCTTGATGAAATTGTGGATAGCGTGCCACGACGAATACAGGCATGCATCAACGGAAGAGGACGTGCTACTGGGTATTAGAGCTACCGGTGTGTACAGCAGTCTGGACTACCACCTCTGAAGGTCTCACTGTATGGTGGTACAACATGGAATGTGTGGTTTGCATGAGCAATAAAAAGGGAGGAAGTGATGTTTATGTTGAGGTCTATTCCAATTTTCTGTACAGGGTTCGGGAAGTCTCGGAACCGAGGTGACGCAAAACTTTTTTGATGCGTGTACACACGTCCCCACATAATTTTTTGGTATAAACATATCAGTATGCACCAACATTCTCCGGTGTTATTTTTTCACCTCAAGGTGGCTGTATCATTGTCACCCGAAACATAGTACTAAGACGCCAGCGACATCCGGGTGCAATCGCAAAACTTCGTTTGTGATGGGCGGTGGTGTAGAATGACATACATCACCGTTCTCCTGCTAAGGTACTACGTATTTGTAAAAAGAAAAGAAAGAACATTCTTTTCTTCTGCCTAATCTTTGTAAAAGTTCAGTGTCAGAGAAAACAGAAGCAAATCCAGAATGAGATTTTCACTCTGCATCGGAGTGTGCGCTGATATGAAACTTCCTGGAAGATTAAAACTGTGTGCCAGACCGAGACTCGGAATCGGGACCTTCGCCTTTCGCGGGCAAGTGCTCTACCAACTGACCTACCCAAACACGTCTCGCAGCCCGTCCTCACAGCTTCAATTCTGCCAGTACCTCGTCTCCTACCTTCCAAACTTTACAGAAGCTCTCCTGCGAACCTTGCAGAACTAGCTCTCCGGAAAGAAAGGATATTGCGGAGACATGGCTTAGCCACAGCCTCGGGGATGTTTGCAGAAGGAGGTTTTCACTCTGCAGCGGAGTGTGCGCTGATATGAAACTTCCTGGCGGATTAAAACTGTGTGCCGGACCGAGGCTCGAACTCGGGACCTTTGCCTTTTGCGGGTAAGTGCTCTACCAACTGAGCTACCCAAGCACGACTCACGCCCCGTCCTGACAGCTTCACTTCTGCCAGTACCTCGTCTCCTACCTTCCAATCTTTACAGAATCTCTCCTGTCAACTTTGAAGAACTAGCATTCCTGAAAGAAAGGATATTGCGGGGACATGGCTTAGCCACAGCCCAGGGGGATGTTTCCAAAATGAGATTTTCTCTCTGCAGGAGAGTGTGCGCTGATATGATATGAAAGCTGTAAGGAGGTGCTTGGGTAGCTCAGTTGATGGAGCACTTGCCCGCGAAAGGCAAAGGCCCTGAGTTCGTGTCTCGGTCCGGCACACAGTTTTAATCTGCCAGGAAGTTTCAGAACCGCATCGTCCGGTAATAGATTTTTTTGATTGATTTTGGAGAAACTGCGGCGGCACTCACGCTATCTTGAACATCTCCTTGTAGGCGCCGTTCTTCTGCACGGCGATGTAGGGGTGTATGAGCTGCAGGAAGGGGATGGCCTGCAGGCCACACTTCTCCTCCTCGCGGAACGTCTCCTGCACCAGCTGCCAGGCGGGGCTCAGCTCCGAGTGGAAGGCGAACGGCTCGGTGCGCAAGCGCCGCACGCCCTCCTCCAGCGTCATGAAGTGCGGTTCGGAGCCCGGGGGCGCCACCTTCTGCCGGTACAGCGCGCGCCGCACCGGTTCATCTGCTGCCTGCGGCACACGGCGGGGCGGCGAAGGTTCGTGCCGTGAGGATACAGTCTCAGATCAAGGCGTACCTTCCTGCTTGCTTAGATCTGATGGATTGACACTTGGATACGAACAAACACAGTGCGGTCAGGGGAACAACGACATGGGAGGTGGATGGCCGGTTCAAACATCCACCTGTGGGGCGAATATCGCTTTTTTAATCAAGCCATTGTTGAATTTTGGATTTTCGTAAAAATTTTTGCGCAATATTTTAGTTACACACAAATAACGAAGAGTGTCACTTCAGTAATACTAAGATAAACTAATTCCTGCATGTCTCAGTTTACAGAGCGTATTGCTTAAAAGCTGCAGGTGTACCATGTAAATTTACTTAATTAAAACAACTTAGTATTAATATAACTCCATAATACATCGTAATATACACTATCAAATTTGATTAGTCATTCATATATATTGTAAAATGTTCAGTATCGTCATAGACGTATTAATGAAACAGAAGTGTTATAGTAACGTAAACATCAGTCGAGCTGTGCTCCAAACGGACATTGTCAGAAATTTCTTCCTCAAATTAAGAGTTAGGTTTGTCGCTAGTAGGCTTCTACTGCCCAGGAATGCCCTTATTGCCAGTGCTAGTCTGCTATTACACGAGAATAATTCGGCAAAAAGTCTTTTTGCCACCTTCAGGTGGTTCCTGATGACTACTGCTCCTCTCCTGTCGGCGATATATGTATGCTGGCGATTCTAGGCGCTCCAGTCAGGAACCGCGCTGCTGCCACAGTAGCAGGTTCGAATCCTGCCCCGGGCATGGATGTGTGTGATGTCCGTAGGTTTAAGTAGTTCTACGTCTAGGGGACTAATAACATCAGATGTTGAGTCCCATAGTGCTCAGAACCATTTGAACCATTTTTATGTATGCTCGCCCTTACCCCCACCACCACTCCGCTTCTTATGCTATCCTCGAGGCGGCCATGTTGGACGGTAGCGATGGTCGGGGCAGATGCCCGCGGCTCTGAGCGATTCCACTGTACGCGCTATCGCTGTCGGATACGGACCTCACTGTTCGGAAAGTTTTTTTTTTCTATGTTCAGTGCAGGGTTCCAAGTCTGACTCAATTGTACGCCACTATGTTTATTGATTACACCATCCTGGGCCCTGATCTCAAAGACGTCTTTATCACGCAGCCCCATAAGGAGGAAGATTCCCTATTTTAGTGTTGTTGTAGTCCATAGTATGGCCATGGAGTCATTACGACATGACCTGGCTGGACTCCCGAGAATTCTGCAGCTTAAAAATACACCGGAAGAACGTGCGATACCTTCGGGATAAGTTAGAATGTTGACTTCTGTCCAGACCTTATCGTCCTGCATCGCTTCTTTTTCTGGTTCCGGTTCTTGAGGAGGAATGGGCCGCTATTCCTCGACGGATATTCCAACACCTCACGGAAAAAAGTGTCCCCAGTAGAGTTTTGATACTGTGATGGTGGCTATAATGATTTCCCTTTTATTTCGTAAAACATCAGTACTTAAATTGACAGAAACTCCTGGTTTACTTGACTAACTGGTTACCGGGAAGAAGTGCCTGTTGTAGACAATGTCGTGGACGCCGAGCCCGAGCGGGCTGTAGAGCAGGTCGGCGAGCGTCCGGATGGAGGTGGTGGTGGACTGCAGCAGCACGACGATGCTGGCCGAGTAGGAGGTGTACAGGAACATCACCGTCACCAGCAGGGACAGCGTCACGATGCGGCCCGGCACGCCGCGGCTCTCTGCTGGCGAACCTGCGGAAGAGGAGACCGAGCCAGTGCTGCCGGAGTCTCGCGATTCCCACTGCCACGGCGTCGTCCCGAAACACTGGCGCCAACAGAGTATTCAGCACTGGTTCGGAGTGAGAAGTGTGAAATACCGCGACGCGGTATACGTGGATCGAATGAGATGTCTGCTAGAGGCGTTCCGGGCTAGAATTTTACATTAACGTAACTAAGAGCGGAAACGCTCAATTCAGTCTCAAAGGTAACTGGAGGTGATGTTAAGGTGAAATAGCAAACGAAACCATTTTTCTGTCTCACACAATAATCCTAAATCAACTCTGGTTCACAAAGGATGACAAGTACAGAGAGCACTCCGTCTACAGGCCACAAGTAGCCCATCGGGACCATCCGGCCGCCGTGTCATCCTAAGCTGAGGATGCAGATAGGAGGGGCGTGTGGCCAGCACACCGCTCTCCCGGTCGTTATGATTGTTTTCTGTGACCGGAGCCGCTACTATTCGGTCGAGTAGCTCCTCAATTGGTATCGCGAGGCTGAGTACACCCCGAAAAATGGCAACGGAGCATTGTGGCCCAGATGGTGACTCATCCAACTACCGACCACGCCCAACAGCGCTTAACTTCGGTGATCTGACGGGAACTGGTGTATCCACTGCGGCAAGGCCGTTGCCTCTGAATGTAGACTTTCATGTTATATTCTACTGATGAAAAACTCTTGCGTTTCCAGCTGTGACATACACAATATCTTGCCACTTTGCCTGAATGTGCTGGGAACTACACTGGTCGAAACGTCCCGCTATCTCTTCGCTACAACCCGGCTGGCATCCATAGATTTTTGTTAGCAAGAAGAGCAGTCTGTAAGCAGCCATCGTCTAAAATGGCAGGAATTCGTGGAGTAGTGAACCAATGAAACCAGTGAGCCAGCGTGGCAGATAGCAAATCGCTCGCTCGCCAAAATTAAAGGGAATGCTTTTGGACTACGTGAAGGATCAGTAACAAGAACCCGGAATAACGTTCTCCTGATTCGGAGGCTAATGAGTGGAACATACAGAGCGAGGGAATAACAGTACAAAGTTGGGCGATGCAGGTTGTCCAGTTATACTCTGTCTAATCAAAATTATCTGGACTCTTATTTGTGGACTTTAATATGGGTTGTGTCCAGTCTTGGTCTTTATAGCTCTGCTGGGGACACACTTATCGAGGCTTCTTAAAATCTGTTCAGGAATGGCAGTCCATTCTCTCATTGAGGCATTTTAATATCTGTGGGGGAATGGAAGGCCACTCTCTCATTGAGGCATCTTAATATCTGCGGAGGAATGGCAGCCCGTTCTCTCATTGAGGCATCTCAAGATCTGCAGTGAAATGGCAACTCATTCTCTAATTGAGGCATCTTAATATCTGTGGAGGAATGACAGCCCATTCTCTCGCTGAGGCATGTTAATCTCTGTGGAGGAATGGCAGCCTATTCTCTCATTGAGACATCTTAATATCTGTGGAGGAATGGCAGCCCATTCTCTTACTGAAGCATCTTAATATCTGCGGAGGAATGGCAGCCCATTCTTCCCAAATCAGAGAAAGGAGTGATGTACAATGGGGTCTGGAGCGAATTCGACATCATAACTAATCCAGAAGGTGCCTCATTGGGTTGTGGTCGTGACTCTGGGCAGGCCAGTTCACTTCAGGAATGTTATTGTCCACATACCATTGCCTCACAGATGCTGCTTTATGACAGCGTACATTGCTATGCTAGTGAAATCATCGACTACGAACTGTTCCTCTATTGTACTAAATACAAAATTTTGTAAACTGTGTTCATATCCTTCCACATTAAGCGCTATCTTTAGCGGAATAAGCGGATGACACCCTAACCAAGAAAAACACCAGCACACCGTAACACCACTTCCTCCCTAGTTCAGCTTTGACACTACACATGACACCAACTAACTTTCTAGAACAGTGGTTCCCAACCCTTCTAAGATCTCTCCACTCCCAAGTGCAATCAGATATTACCTAGTACCTTACCTCCCTGATGCCCTGCTGCCTCCCCCTGTAACCGCTCCCTCCACTATCATCAACATTAGCGCCTAACTTTAAAAATCAAAAAGAATTTTCTTTGAACACAGTCATTTTTAAAATTAGGAAATGAATAACTGAGATTACTGGTACTGAAACTGTGAGAACGTGGCGTGAGTCGTGCTTGGGTAGCTCAGGTGGTAGAACTCTTGCCGCGAAAAGCAAAGGTCCCGAGTTCGAGTTTCGGTCAGGCACACAGTTTTAATCAGCCAGGAAGTTTCATATCAGCGCACACTCCGCTGCATGGGGAAAGTATCATTCTGGAAACGCCCCCCTGGGCTGTGTCTAAGCCATCTCTCCGCAATATCCTTTCTTTCAGGAGTGTTAGTTCTTCAAGGTTCACAGGAGAGCTTCTGTAAAGTTTCGAAGGTAGGAGACGAGGTACTGGCAGAAGTAAAGCTGTGAGAACGGGGCGTGAGTCATACTTGGGTAGCTCAGATGGTAGAACACTTGTCCGCGAAAGGCAAAGGTCCCGAGTTCGAGCGTCGGTCCGGCACACAGTTTTAATCTGCCAGGAAGTTTCATATCAGCGCACACTCTGCTGCAGAGTGAAAATCTCATTCTGATAACTGGTACTGTTTATTTCCAACAAAATATTTGTAGAATGATGAAACTAAAAACAGAAAAGAAAGATAACCATCCACACTGAGGGTAGACAGTTGTTACGAAAGATGCTACCTCCACACAGCTCCTCTCCTTACCGACACTTGCTTCGCCTACCCCCTATAACAAGTTAATATCAACCAAATTATGTCGATGATGCTTTAACCTACTGTTTGGAAATCACGTGGTTGGCGGAAACTAGAAGACTTGAGGCTTCCAATGTTTTGTGACTGACCACCGCCACTCATAATAATAATAATAATAATAATAATAATAATAATAATAATAATAATAATAATAATAATAATAACAATAGTAATAACAGTACAGGCCCCACAGCGGTGTAGTACAGTAGTCTGTCTTGTTTTGTGTGTCAGTTTAATTTTGTGGAGTAAATAATGAAGGAAATTCCGATGTAGTGTTGGAACTACCTACAACGTGGGGAAGGCATTCCCATGCGCTATTTAAGCATGCTCCATGAAATATATGTGCTTCAGTTTCACTGTCGAATATGCATGGTACAAAGCATGCGTGTGGTGCACAACAAGTAACCTCCACCAAACTGTGATACGTACCAATTCACGCATTTGAAAAAAAGAATAACTATCAGGTAATTTATATAATCAGTTTTACAGTCTTAGAAAATAGTGATAATAGTACTGACCTTTTAAAAATAATTCTATTTTGTGACCGAAATACAATTGAGTCCTTTTGTTTTTAACCCAACAAAATTACATTTTACCCTTCAGGGAGTAATTACCACCAAGTTGATAACCACTGTTACAGAGGCATTCGCTGAACACAGACACTTCCATCGCATTACCACGGGATCTAGGGTGATTTACCCATTCCTAATCACTCATTTTCAGTCATCCACTGTCCAGTGGCTTTTCTCTCTACAACATCATAATCGTCGTTTAGCACTGCCTACAGAAATGTGTGGCTTATGACGACTTGCTCAATCATTTTATCCTGCTCTTTTTAACTCTTTACGCGCAGTTACTGCGCTAGTTGGATTACTAGCAGCATTCTGTAACCCATAGTGAGTCTTTCACCTGATTTCATCTGATTTTTACAGCCACAGTTCGCAATGCTCCTGGATCACTGTCCGTCAGAATATCAGGACTGTCTGGTGATGCTTTAGCTGTGGCTGTGCCCGCGCTTTCCACTTCACAGTCACGTTACCGACAGTCTACTTGCCCATCTTTAGAATGGTTGAAACGTGCCAGATGGATTTGTTGCCTACGTGACGTCCAATGACAAGTCGACGTTCGAAGTCACTGAGCTGCTCTGACCGACCCATCCTGCTGTTACTGCTAGTCTGCTGAAAATACAATACTCCCCATCTCTTCATACTGACAGGACCGCCTGTAGCGACATCTAGTGGTTGATTCCACATCAGAATGGGGTGTACAGACATTTTTGATCATATCGTATATAAAATTTGACCGTTTCTTTTTAAGCGCTGAATACTTCTAGATAAGCTCAAGTACTGTCGTATGAATGGGACAGCGCTCAAATGGTTTATATCACGCCTAACTGGAAGAGTGCAGAAAGTTGAAAAAAGCAGTTCACATAATATGCAAAAAACTGACGATTTCTCAAAATGGAGTGCCGCAAGGTTCGGTCTTGGTTTTACTGTTCTTAATATACAGGGTGTTACAAAAAGGTACGGCCAAACTTTCAGGAAACATTCTTCACACACAAATAAAGAAAAGATGTTGTGTGGACATGTGTCCGGAAACGCTTAATTTCCATGTTAGAGCTCATTTTAGTTTCGTCAGTATGTACTGTACTTCCTCGATTCACCGCCAGTTGGCCCAATTGAAGGAAGGTAATGTTGACTTCGGTGCTTGTGTTGACATGCGACTCACTGCTCTACAGTACCAGCATCAAGCACATCAGTACGTAGCATCAACAGGTTAGTGTTCATCACGAACGTGGTTTTGCAGTCAGTGCAATGTTTACAAATCCGGAGTTGGCAGATGCCCATTTGATGTATGGATTAGCACGGGGCAATAGCCGTGGCGCGGTACGTTTGTATCGAGACAGATTTACAGAACGCAGGTGTCCCGACAGGAAGACGTTCGAAGCAGTTGACCGGCGTCTTAGGGAGCACGGAACATTCCAGTCTATGACTCGCGACTGGGGAAGACCTAGAACGACGAGGACACCTGCAACATACGAGGCAATTCTTAGTGCAGTTGACGATAACCCTAATGTCAGCGTCAGAGAAGTTGCTGCTGTACAAGGTAACGTTGACCACGTCATTGTATGGAGAGTGCTACGGGAAAACCAGTTGTTTCCGTACCGTGTACAACGTGTGCAGGCACTATCAGCAGCTGATTGGCCTCCACGGGTACACTTCTGCGAATGGTTCATCCAACAATGTGTCAATCGTCATTTCAGTGCAAAGGCTTCATTCCAGCGTGATCAAATTGTAAATTTTCACAATCAACATGTGTGCGCTGACGAGAATCCGCACGCAATTGTGCAATCACGTCATCAACACAGATTTTCTGTGAACGTTTGGGCAGGCATCGTTGGTGACGTCTTGATTGGGCTCCATGTTCTTCCACCTACGCTCAGTGGAGCACGTTATCATGATTTCATACGGGATACTCTACCTGTGCTGCTAGAACATGTGCCTATACAAGTACGACACAACATCTGGTTCATGCACGATGGAGCTCCTGCACATTTCAGTCGAAGTGTTCGTACGCTTCTCAACAACAGATTCGGTGACCGATGAATTGGTAGGGGCGGACCAATTCCATGGCCTCCACGCTCTCCTGACCTCAACCCTCTTGACTTTCATTTATGGGGGCATTTGAAAGCTCTTGTCTACGCAACCCGGGTACCAAATGTAGAGACTCTTCGTGCTCGTATTGTGGACGGCTGTGATACAATACGCCATTCTCCAGGGCTGCATCAGCGCATCAGGGATTCCATGCGACGGAGAGTGGATGCATGTATCCTCGCTGACGGAGGACATTTTGAACATTTCCTGTAACAAAGTGTTTGAAGTCACGCTGGTACGTTCTGTTGCTGTGTGTTTCCATTCCATGATTATTGTGATTTGAAGATAAGTAATAAAATGAGCTCTAACATGGAAAGTAAGCGTTTCCGGACACATTTTCTTTCTTTGTGTTTGAGGAATGTTTCCTGAAAGTTTGGCCGTACCTTTTTGTAACACCCTGTATGCCGCTGTTAGGGTAATGAATTCCCCCAATGCAGTGCTCTTACCAAAATGTGATATGAAGTGTATAGTGACCACGTCTCAGATAATACAGTGAAAAAAAAAGAATAATCTGAAAACAATTCAACGCCAACTGTGGTAACTGACTCCACTTCAACTACTAAATGCAATTCTTTAATAAAAATTAGCAATGTTTTCCCAAACGTCAGCTTTGCTTTCAGAACATTTTGTTCCCTGTCGGTATCTGTGGCTCAGCCGAAGAGATCGTTTAACGCGCTGAAAAGAGTAATAAATATTCTTCGTCTCACACTGACTTGTCAGTTATTTCATGATGTAATTGGCATTTATGCCAACAAAGAATCAAATAAAGTTGGTTTATTAGCTTAATAATCTACTTCATATAATCCTCTGCTACAGTCATACCACTGTACCTCCGTTTGATGGAATATATGATAAACTGTGTCACTAAATCATACTATGGAATATCAGGTATTCCCTCTATCCACCATATTGTTTTAATGTGAGTTGTTTGCTTTTCTTTGAAAATTTGTGGTAAGTTACTATGGGACCAAACTGCTGAGGTTATCGGTCCCTAGGCTTACACATTATTTAAACTATCTTAAACTCACTTACGCTAAGGACAACACACACACCCATGCCTGAGGGAGGACTCGAACCTCCGACAGAGACAACCGCGCGAACCGTGGTAAGGCGCCTGGGAGCGCACGGCTACCCTGCGCGGCTGTTGTTTGCTTTGTATGTATTGTTAAACTCAAATGATGTTCTATTTTTCACTGAATTTTTCGGTCTATGCTTACCAGAACGTATCAATAATATTAAATAGGTAACACTTTCCCAAAAAACTTCTATTTATTTGGTCATGAACTAGCTCTTCGCTGCAATGGCAATCTTCAGGTGATAACTGAATGTGGCAGCCACAGATAAAAATGACCTGCGACTTAAAAAAGAAGTATGCAGAGGATGCAAAAGATACAAAAAAAGATGACATCTAGCGTGTTTTTAATGGAAAGTATTGCATTATTATGTCACGAAGAAATGTTTACATTCGACTCAATCAAAAACTACTTCATTATTTGTGTAAGTAAATTTTACAGAGAAGAACAAGGAAATCGGGTTTGGTCATTTAATGCTAAGTTAGCAACGTGGGTAATATGTTTATTGATTTCAAGTTTTTCCAGGAGGGTCCTCTTTCTTGTTTCCTTAACAGTGCATAGAACGTAAGAACCTGCAACATATGGATATTTTCTAGTTGAAAGAGTTTGCATAATGTCGAATCTACGTTAATCCATGTTCAGCATCTCTCATGACACCACACATACGACGTAGGGGTGTGAAGTTTTACAGACAGTTAAGAAAGAGTCCGATAATATGAAATGGCGCAAGATGTCCCAAAATCTGGGAAAAATATGGTTAAGCTATAGGGAAAAACGGGTAATATACAATATGTACAAGAACCAAGAAAAAACAATAACAGGGGGAGACAGTGATGTAGCCTTTCGCCCCAACTGTTCAATCCATATGTCGAAGAAGCAATGTAGAAAGCAAGGAAAGGCTCAAGAGTGGGATTAAAATTCAAGGTGAAAGGATATAAGTAATCAGATACGCTGAGACATCGCTATCCTCAGTGAGAGAGAAGAAGAATTGCAGGATCTGTTAGATGGACTGAACAGTCTTAATAAGAACAAAATGTGGATTGAGAGTGTAAGACGTCGTGGTCACCTGACCTTAATTGCTTACATATTCCGTCCTCACAAACATATTCCGCACATCAAGACGCTTCATTCGAACCCAAACTCGATAGGATAAAGTCAATGTTGTATGAATTCATGTAAACAATATGCAAATAACAAGTAAGCGCACCATGGTTGAAATACTCGAGGCTGGCGTACACACATACATTCCAGACACGACAGTCATAGGAGCTTTTAGTTTGGGAGAGAAACCGCACAACAGGACTCCGGTCCCTTCATAGGACGACCCAACCTATCTATGTCGGCCAGTGACCGCCCGTGGAGCGGACAGCGTGTGCCCGAGGGAAAGGAGGATTGACCCCGTGTTCGGCTTAAAAGCAAATTCCGCTACATTGTGTGGGAGCGGGCAGCCTACGCATTCTTTACACATAGCATGCAGTTTCAGAGATTTTCACAGGGAGGCAGCAAACGCCAAACGCCAATGCTACGGATTTCCGGATTGGTCGCCTTAAACGAAACGTCATTCTCCCGTTTTAGAATAACAATGCTGATTGGTAGACGATATTTCTAACGTCTTGAGCTGAGGGAGTAATGAAAGAGACCGAAAGATATACCCTTTCATGTCTGGTGTGGAGAGGGGCCGTTCCGTTGTCGATCTTGGAGTGAGAACACGTAACGAGAGCGTGCGCCCTCGTACGTGTATTCAAAGAGTGAGGAACAAGTCTCTCCTCAGTACTTCACTGGGAGAGTACCTCTGTCGATAGCGAATCTAAGTGCGACTCTACGTTGAGTCCTTGTGATTAAGCATTGTACACTGTGTTGGCCGACACACTTATTGTGCAGTGTGAACGCACAGAGTTATAGTTAAACGCTTGCGAGCGAATTTTTGAGTGGCATCGCGGTGGGCTGGTTATCTGACCGGTGTACCACGCTAATAGCTAGACTAGGGGCGAATAAGAGTCCTTGACTTCATCAAGGTGTAGGGAGAGTTTGATTGGCAAAGGTCAATCCAGATGGAACGAAAGTTATCTTATTTGTCAGCAGCGAGCGGCGCAGGCGGAAGTCATCGCAGCTTATGGTATTATGAGCTACAGCTATTGCGAGTCTCATATTTCTTCCACAACAGTATCCTTCACTGCATTTCACACGCGACAGTCTCGACGGTACCTAGCAACATTCTAACGTATAATTATTCAAGTTGAGTAGGCGTGGCTCTCAACCATTCTGCCAAGTCTATAACAATCTTAAACTTTGTATAGAAATTTCATTAGCGAATCCTATCCTTGAGAGGTAACTTCACATTCCGAAAAAAAACCAGGATATAACCTGTTCAATTCATAACTAAAAGTGCCATTGTGATTTCACAGAATTTTTGCAAAATAAATAATAATTTTCGTTAGTTTCATGTTTTTCTTACACTAACTAGCACTACTCCAGTACCCAAGTATCTCACTAGTTACGTAAGAGATTTTGTGAATTTTTGTGTCATTTCCTTACAGCGGACGTCTCCAGAAGATATTAAAGTTTTTCAGGCATTTCTCTTTAGAACGTTAGGAGCGTCTGTCTGACTTCTGCAGTAGTGTGGGGGTGGAAGCCACAGGGTGAAGGGAAAATCTCAGATTAATCCCACGCTCATAAGAGTAAATCGAAGAAAGACGGAATTAATGAAAAGTAGCAGAAATGAATATATCGAGAAGCTCGTTTTTGCCACCTGTGCATGTGGGCTCAAGGCAGCTCGCCGGTGGACGCATAAGCTGATGCATCTCCATCTACATTTAAGTGCCCGTAAAGACTGGCAGAATCACCTTCAGGGTATTTCTGTACCGTTCCAACACTCTCGAACAGCTTGCGGAAAAAACGAGCTCTTAAATGTTTCCATGTGATCTCTGATTTTTTCTCTGATTTCATTGTGTACATAGGTGATCTAAATATCCTGAGAAGATCCTATCGCAATATAAAACGCGTTTTTTTAATGACTGATATATCAATCCCATGTATCATATCCGTGGCACTCTCTCCCCTATTTCGCGGTAATACAAAACGAGCCGCCCTTCTTTCAACTTTTTCGATGTCCTGATGTGGATTCCACACCCCACTGCAGGACTCCAGAAGAGGGTGAACAAGCGTCTTGTACGAAGTCTCTTTAGCAGTCCTGTTGCATTTTCTAAATGTTCTGCCAATATATTGCAGTTTTTGGTTTCCTTTCCTGACAACATATCTATGTGATCTTTCCAATTTAGGTTATTCGTAATTGTAATCCCTAACGAATTTGTGGCACAACTTGACTAGAAGAAGGGATCGGTTGGCAGGACACGTCTGAGACATCAAGGGATCACCAATTTAGTTCTGGAGGGAAGCGTGGAGGGTAAAAATCGTAGAGGGAGACCAAGAGATGAATACACTAAGCAGATTCAGAAGCGTGTTGGCTGCAGTAGTTACTCGGAGATGAAGAAGCTTGCACAGTGTAGAGCAGCATGGAGAGCTGTATCCAACCAGTCTCTGCACTTAAGATCACAACATCAAAAAGTATGTAGCAGCATTTACGGCCTTTAGATTTGTGTGATTTAATGTGTAACCGAAATTTAGCGAATTTCTTTTAATACTCATGTGAATTCATTATTTAGAGTCAATTCCACTTTTCACACTATGCAGAACTCTTATCTAGTTTGTTCTGCCGTTCATTTTGTTCGTCTGGTGAGTTTACTAGACGGTAAACGCCAGCACCATGTGCAAAAAATCAAAGAGGGCGGCTTAGATTATCTCCTAAATTGTTTATGTAGATCAGGAGCAGCATGCGCCCTATATAACGCCCTGTTTCACTCCACGACTCTTCGTCAGTTACTACCAACTGTGATCTTCCAGACAAAGAAATCACGAATGCAGTCGCAGAATTGAGGCGATAGTCCATATGCACGCAATTTGGTTAGAAGTTACTTGCGAGGCATGGTGTCAAAAGCCCTCTGGAAATCTAAAAGTATGGACTCAATTTGAAATGCCATATCAATAGCACTCATTACTTCGTGAGGATAAAGAGCTAATTGTGTTTCAGAAGAGTGATATTTTCTGAATCTTTGTTGGCTATTTGTCAATAAATAATTTTCTTCGAGGTAGTTCATAATGTTCGAACACGGTATATGTTACAAAATGCTACTGCAAATCGACGTTAGCGATATGGGTCTATAATTCGATGGCTACTGATATGGGTTTGAAATTTAGTGGATTACTCGTATTCCCATTCTCGGTTGTTGGTGTGACCTGTACAGCTGTTCAGTCTTAAGGTTCGGATCTGTCGACGAGCGAGCAGTTATATATGGCTGCCGAGTATAGAGATATTGTATTAGCATAGTATGTAACGAACCTAACTGGTATACAGTCTCAGTCGGAGGCCTTGCCTTTAATAAATGATTTAATCTGCTTCTCTATACCGATGCTGGAGGTTGTTCTTGATTTGAATTCTGGAATATTTATTTCTTCTTGTGAAGGAATTCCGGAAAACCGTCTTTAGTAGCTCTGTCATCAGTAAGATCACCACTGTTATCGCGAAGTGAAGGCACTGATTGCGTCTTGCAGCAGGTATATTATACATACGACCAGAATCTCATTAGGTTTTGTGCCATATTTCGAGATATACTTTCGTTGTGGAAGCTCTTAACAGTATTTTGTCTTGAATTTCGTGCTAAATTTCCAACTTGTGTAAAACTTAGCGAATTTTGGAGATTTTGAGTTGTTTTAGATTTCTCGTTGCTTCCGTAAAGTGTTCTGGCCTGTTTTGTGCGCAGTTGGGTATCAGTACCGTCTCTTATTAATTTATTTGTATATGTCCGTCAGTTCCTATTTATCTGGTTTAAAATCACGTCTCGTCTACCCTTACATAGGTCACATAGTACAGTCTGCCTTAGATCTTAATCAAGTCCTTATTCACAAGCTGTCCCTCCCACCTCTTTATCTGGTCATTGAAATTCCTGATGACCGCACCAATCACCATCACCACCAACCTTAACGGGCTCCCATTTGATGCGCTCATCATCATTACAACAACTGAAAAAGAAATCACTACACCTAGAAGGAGTTGCGTGACATAAACTAAAGCTGGTTGGCGTGATACGACACTCATGCTCATAAATTAAGGATAATGCTGATACACGGTGAACCAACGCTCTGGTGGGTGGTTTGTGGGTTTGAATCAACTCGGGGTATGACCATGTTGTGCATTTGGCCTACGGTCGTCGCACGGTGGCGCTGGCAGCAGTCCACATACGCAGAGGTGTGTTGGTGCATGTCAGAGTACGGTGCAGCGAGTAAGTTTACAGACGTGCTAATGGTGACTGTGTGTTGAAAATGGCTCAGAGAACACATATTGATGACGTTATGAGGGGTGGAATACTAGGGCGACTGGAGGCTGGTCAAACACAGGAGGTCGGTGCACGGGCCCTCCGTGTGCCACAAAGTGTGATCTCAAGATTATGGCAACGATTCCAGCAGACCGGAAACACGTCCAGGCGCTACAGTACGGGACATCCACAGTGTACAGCACCACAAGAAGACCGATATCTCACCATCAGTGTCCACATACGGCCACGGAGTACTGCAAGTAGCCTTGCTCGGGACCTTACCGCAGCCACTGCAACAGTTGTCTCCAGACACACAGTCTACAGACGCTGAACAGACATGGTTTATTCGCCCAGAGACTTACAAGGTGCATTCCACTGACCCATGGTTACAGGAGAGCCCATAAAGCCTGGTGTCAAGAACACAGTACATGGTCATTGGAACAGTAGTCCCAGTTTATGTTCACAGACGAGTCCAAGTATAGTCTGAACAGTGATTCTCGCCGGGCTTTCATCTGGCGTGAACTAAGAACCAGATACCAACCAGTTAATGTCCTTTTTGAAAGGGACCTGTATGGAGGTCGTGGTTTGATGGTTGGGATTATGATTGGTGCATGTACATCCCTGCATGTCATTGACAGAGGAAATGTAACAGGTCAGGTGTATCGCGACGTCGTTTCACACCAGGATGTCTGTCTTTTCAGGGGTGCAGTGAGTCCCACCTTCCTCCTGATGGATGATAACGCACGACCCCACCGAGCTGCCATCGTGGAGGAGTATCTTGAACGGATATCAGGCGAATGGAGTGGCCTGCCCGTTCTCCAGACCTAAACCCCATCGAGCACCTCTGTGATGCTCTCAGTCGACGTATAGCTGCACGTCTTCCGGAGCTCCGACAGGCACTGGTGCAAGAATGGGAGGCTATACTCCATCAGCTGTTCGACCACCTAATCCAGAGTATGCCAACCCGTTGCGCGACCTGTGTACGTGTGCATTGTGATCATCTCCCATATTGATGTCGGGATACATGCGCAGGAAACACTAGCGTTTTGTAGCATATGTGTTTCGTGACGGCTTTCACAACTTATCATCAATAACGTGGACTTAAAGACCTGTGTCGTTTGTGTTCCCTATGTGCATAAGCTATTAGCGCCAGTTTTGTGTAGTGCCACGTTGTGTGGCACCACATTCTGCAACTATCATAAATTTATGAGCATGAGTGTACATCTAAAAGATGATGTCTGTTCAGATTTCGCGCCAGTCGTATAAGATTGGTGCTATGAGAATGCAAATCAGGTTTGCTTTAAATACATGCTGAAACGCTCGTGGGCGTTAGTTACCTTTGAGATTGGGCGTGGTAAGTTTAGGTTAGTCTAATATGCCATTACAGTGACAAAGAATCCGTTATCAAAACCTCACTGAGTTTGAACGAGTTGGTGCAAGAAGGCTACCAGGAACTGGATATTTCTTCTGCAGGAAGACTTGGCAGGAATGTAGGAATGTAGAGGGAAGACCATTGTACGGCTCTGGCACATCGAACTGCCTCTGCAGCAGCAGTGTGAGCAGCAGTTGGCACTACAGGGACGCAACGAACTGTTACACATCGGTTGCTTCAAGGACGTCCTGTGGCGTGCATTCCGCTGACCCCAAACTACCGCCATTTGCGACTTCATTGGTGTCAAGCGAGAGCTCATTGGAGGGTAGGGTGGAAGTCTGTTGCCTTCTCCGATGAAAGCTGGTTCTGCCTCGGTGCCAGTGATGACCGTGTGTTGGTTAGAAGGAGGCCAGTTGAGGACCTGCAACCACTCTGTCATCATACTAGACACACTGGAATTACATCTGGAATTATGGTCTCGGGTGCGATTTCTTATGACAGTAGGAGCACTCTCGTAGTTTCCCCACAACCGTGAGTGAATCTTTGTACGTCGTTCTGGTGATTCGATCTGTTGTACCGCCGTTCTTGAACAGCGTTCCAGGGGCCGTTTTCCAACAGGATAATGCACGTTTGCAAGCTTGCGTTCCACATTCTGACGGTTACACAGGCTGTAATTGTACCAGTATTTCACATTTGCAATGGCTTTTCTCACCCTGACATTAACCTGTGATCTTGCAATATCTATCTCTTAAATAAGTTATCAGACATATGTAATCCCGAAACTCCATTACTCTTGAATGAGATTTTCACTCTGCAGCGGAGTGTGCGCAGATATGAAACTTCCTGGGAGATTAATACTGTGTGCCGGGCAGAGACTCGAACTCGGGAGCTTTGCCTTTCGCGGGCAAGTGCTCTGCCATCTGAGCTACCCAAGCACGACTCACGCCCCGTCCTCACAGCTTAGTTCTGCCAGTATCTCGTCTCCTACTTTCCAAACTTCACAGAAGCTTTCCTATTGACGTTGCAGAACTAACACTTCTGGAAGAGAGGATACTGCGGAGACATGCCTTATCCACAGCCTAGGGGACGTTTCCAGAATGAGACTTTCACTCTGCAGCGGAGTCTCGCTGATATGGTATGAGAGAAAGCTGTGAGGACGTGCTTGGGTAGCTCAGATGGTAGAGCACTTGCCCGCAAAAGGCAAAGATCCTGAGTTCGAGTCTCGGCCCGGCACACAATTCTAATCTGCCAGGAAGTGCGATAGACCACTATTGATATTCAGAAGCATGTACCGTCCTAAGTGACAATTGGTGGATGTCGGGCGGTGGTGATTTGCGATGGTCAACCACGTACATGTTCTGGCTGTGGCCAGGAGGGACACCTCAGGTTGAACTGTATGCAACGGCGGATTACGCAACTGCCTTCAGATGTGCGGGAGCCGTCGCCGGCGATGACAGTACTACCGATCACTTATGCCAAAACCATCACCTGCGTCCGCTGATGACCGAAAGGACACAGCCCCGGTGGAAGATCAAGATGGCACTCTCCGAAACCTTGTGGCAGACGTCGGGATCACAGAGGATGCTGCTGCATCGAGCATACAATCTACGGCGACAGCATAAGTTGAAATCGAACTCCCACCAAGCACAACGATAGTACCCGAAGCAGTTCCGGCTACTACGGATGCTGTTCCGTCTAGAACGCACTCTGTGACGACAACATCAATTTCGACCGAACTCCCGCCAGGTACAACGATGGGACTCGAAACACTTCCAGTCCCTACGGATGCTTTTCTGTCGGGCAGTCGTGATTCCCTACAATCTGAGGACACGGAAGGAAGGTCACGCAAACAACGTTCCCCGAAAAGGAGGAAACGGCGGCGTCGCATTACATCTCCTCGGGATGACTCCCCTTGCCCCGACGAAGATGTGCCTGTGGACCAAGACGACACAACAGCCTCTACCAAACAGGATGAGGCAATGGAAACCGTTCGATCAGACCGGCAGCGGTCTGTCACATTGACGGTAGCGGGACGTGGTGATGCTGAAGAGGAATCACAACCAGTTGGCTCTCCAGACGCAGATGCTGTGGCTATGGACACGAATATATCACTGCCTGAAAAGACGTAGTATGGCGATATTGAGGAGACGCCGGACGTCATACAGAGGCAGCCGACGCTCACGAAGACGGCCTAATAATTGCTGAAGGTGAAGGGAGAGGGGCGGGAGAACGTCTTCTAACTCAGCCCCCAGCGCCATGGAGGGAGATGTTGTTGCGCCTCGACAGAGTGGGATTTAACGCCATGCTAACCGTATTGCGACATTAAATATAAATGACGAGCGTTCACCGGCCAAAATACACCTACTGAAGGAAACGATTTGGGCATCTGATGTGTATTTTTCTTTGCTACAGGAAGTCCACATAGCTGCATTCCTATACATCGCAGGCTACCAGTCCTATTCGTCACGTGGAGATGACAGTGGGAGTGAGGTGTCAGTTTACGTGCGAGATGGATTCCCAGTGGAAAACGTTTGTTATATTCCGTCGGCCAGGGGAATGGCTTTCACGACGTTTGGGACACGCATCATCACTCTTTATGCACCGTCGGGAAATAACCGGTAGCGGGAAAGGGCGCGATTTTATGTACAAGACATTGCCCCACTATTCCATGGACGTTATGGATGTGTAATAATTGGTGGAGATTTCAACTGTGTTCTCAGCCAGAAAGACCAATGGCCGCAAGCAAACATCAGCCAGGAGTTGCGAATCGTTGTCAACGACCTTGTACTTAGTGACACGTGGGAATTACGACATGGAGATGCACCGGGATACACCTATGTGACAAGTCATTCGGCCAGCAGATTAGATCACATTTATATCTCACGCCCCGTAGAGAGGTGTGGAAAAGTAAGGCCCCGTGGAAACTAAACATTCAACCTCTACACGATCCTGAATGCCGTCAACGGATGCTTGAGACATGAACGATGTGCGAGCGAAGGGTTGGAAGGTATGAGACGATTCTTGATTGGTGGCTGACTTGTGCTAAACCGGCGCTTCGCCGTACGTTCATCTCATATAGCAGGGAGACGGCAGAATGGCGCCGCCGTACGACCGAGTTTTATTTTGCAGCGCTGCGCGACCTGGATGATGGTCGGCCGGGACAGGATATCTGGATCAAACGGAAAAGGATAAAAGCTAAACTAGTGGCTTTAGCTCGGAAACGTCTTCAGGGAACCATGTTGCGCGCCAGATGTCACGATACGATAAGGTACGAGATTCCTTCCATGCACCACGTCGTGAATGAACGAAAGCACCGACGACGCGTTTTGATACGGGAATTAATTACCCGCGAAGACCGAAGAATGACGCGTCAAGCGGACATTGTCTCAGCATTTGTCGACCATTACCAACACATCTATCTGGAAGAAGCAGCCCCTGTCGATGACCTCGACCGTATAGCCACGCACGTATGCCGTACACTGACGGTGGAACCCGCGGGAACCTTACTGGAAGCCATTAGCTGTGAGGACGTACATGATGCGATAGCACAAGGTGCGTTGAATCGGTCCCCAGGCATTGATGGGCTTCCTACTGAATTTTACCGAGAATTTCGCAACGAAATGGCACGGCGATTGACGGAAATGTACAACGAGATAATAAATTCCGATGCGCCTATTCCACCGGTTTTGGTGCCAGTACATAAACCGAAGCCAGGGATTACGGTCACACATTATCGCCCATGACCCTGCTTAATTCCGACTATAAGATCTTTGTACGGTTGCTAGCGACCCAATGTCGTATATTAATTTGTAGCTTTCTCTCTCCAGAGCCGGCCGGATTGGCCGTACGGTTCTAGGCGCTACAGTCTGGAGCCGAGCGACCGCTCCGGTCGCAGGTCCGAACCCTGCCTCGGGCGTGGATGTGTGTGATGTCCTTAGGTTAGTTAGGTTTAATTACTTCTAAGTTCTAGGCGACTGATGACCTCAGTAGTTAAGTCGCATAGTGCTCAGAGCCATTTGGGCCATCGCTCTCCAGAACTGACGACACCGGGTGGATCGGTAAATGTGCAAACAGCTACTGGCGAATGCCGTGATGTGATAGCGCAAGCGGAGGGGTGCCGGCTTAAATCGGCGATGGTTACGGTTGATTTTCACAGTGCTTTTGATAAGGTGCGCCACAACTATCTGTACGCTATAATGGAACAAATGGGATTTCCAGACCGTTTCACTGGTCTCCTTAAAATGATTTATGGGGGCGCACAATCCTTGGTACAGGTTTATGGGCGTATAGCAGGGCCCATTCAAATTCGACGATCAATTCGCCACGGCTGCCCTCTTTCGATGCTGCTGTTCGGGATAGCGTTGGAACCATTAATTGGGAGGCTAACAAATTCTCTTTCTGGGGTGGAACTGCGGGGCTACACCTTGAAGTGTCGTGCTTATGCGGGTAGTGCAGTGAACATGAACAAATTGGCGGCAATGCCGGTTGGAAGGGGCCTTACGCCGGAAGAAATCATTCCGTTTCCTTATGTGCAACGAATCACTTATCTCGGCACAGACTTTAAAAACCACACTGCGGCAGTTAACTAGCGAAGTATTTTACAGACAACACGTACTATGGTCCGACAACATCTCCTACGGCGCCTTGATCCTTTGCAGCGAGTTGAGTATCTGAACACTTATGTGGTTTCTCGAATGGTGCATATTTCGCAGATCCTGCCCCTACCACTCACGCTCTGACGTCGACTTCAATCAGCACTAGACTACTTTGTGATGATTGGATAGCCCCTCAAGGTGCGATACGCAACGCTCACGCTCCCTACGGACAAGGGGGGACTCGGACTTACGAATGTTCACTGCCGAGCGACGGCGCTCCTTCTAGCCACGATGTACAAGCAATGGCGTAGCAGGGATGATTCCTTCACATCCCGCCTAGTGGATCTCCTTGTTCCAGCGTCCCTCGCACCTCCGGTGGCGATGGGCAACATTACGTCACATTTTGCACATGTATCAACATTTATCGTGGAACTTAGTTATATCAGAGACGAGCTACCGCGCACGAGACCTCCATGCGCAAAGGATTTTTATGTTTGGCTGCTACGACGGATAAGTCGTAATGTCATTGAACTCCCAACACTGCAGGTTGCATTGGCCGAAGATTTGGAGACATGTGCACCAAAAAGTCCTTTCTACCTTCGTTCGGGCACTGTGGTTCCTGTCGCCTGTGGCAAGTTCAACACCAACCAACGGCTCCATGCGACTGGACTACTGGACACTCCACTGTGCCCGAAATGTCACCAAGCGGATGACGACCATCACCGCTTAACTTGTATCGCGGTGGAGATCGTCTGGCTCCTAGGAAGACAGATGGTGGCTTGCTACCTCCGTGTGACCCCGCAACATGTTACACCTGCTTCCTTCTTACATCCGGAGAGTGACTGCTTTCCGGCGACTAAATCGCAGTCTATCATTTGGGTCAAAGGTTAGACGATCGGGTGCCTCTATGGAGATGCTGGCAAGTTGCGACTTGACTTTTGGTATTTCTTGCAGCAAGCCCACAATGAGCTTCATAGATGGTCACATTATCGGAAAACCTTTGCCAACTATCTTCAGGCAGTCTTCCTCGACCCCCCACGCAGTTGGGATGTGCCAGGTGCAGTCGGTGTGCACATTTGACAGTTGATAATGAACCTCACGCTTCTCTCACCACTCAATATGTAATGCAAATACTATACCATGAAATGATCTACATGTTCCTTTTCACAGAGTGATGTTTATTGACAATAAAAAAACAAAAGATGGCAGAGCACTCGCCCTCGAAAGGCCAAGGTTCCCGAGTTCGAGTCTCGGCCCGGCACACAGCTTTAATCTGCCAGGAAGTTCCATTACTCTTAATTAATTACTTTTTGGTGTGGCGATTTTTTTTGTCAATATATAATTACCACCAGTTTAAAATATTATTCATCCTTACCGAAGTTTAAAGTTTTATTGAGAGTAACGGTTTTTAAAGCTGCATGGGCTACGAGTAGTCACATTGTTGGGTCTTTTATTTTTACCAGTTACAGAAAGTCTCACCCTGCTGGCAGACGGCGCCCACGGCGAGCATGGCGACCTCGCCCCACTTGTCCCGCAGCTGCGCGCCGGCCGCGTGGAACTGCTGCAGGTATGCCGTGAGCTGCGGGTCTCCGCGGTGCCACTCCCAGCGGGTGGCGGCCAGCAGCAGGGCGGCGCACATCGCCACCAGCGCTGCCGCCGAGGCCCACACGGCGCGGCTGAAGGGCAGCGTGAACAGGTTGCTCACCAGCGACAGCGGCGGCTGCCGGAACACGAACGCCGCCCTGCAAACACCGCAACAGGTCACTGTCCAGAGGTCAGTCACGATGCAGGAACACTTTGCAACCAGACGAGACAGAGTTGTTTAAGCCGATCCATCACTGAAGTGGTCGTGGGACTGCTCCAGGTCATAAACTTGTAGAAACACCAATAGTCGTACTCTATATAAAACAGTTTCAACACTAAATTAGTGTCATCTTGTGGTGTGCGTACTGTAAGACCTTTGGTACACTCACCATCAGAAGATTTGACTAGGCGAGTGTGAGCAATATGTCTCGTGGTATTATCGTGGCGTGTTTATCTTCTGCCGTTAGGTCAGACGATATAAATGCCACTTGCACGCTTAGAGTAGCAGATTGACGGTGACCAACTTTAAACAGAACTTGATTAATTTTCACACACATTTATTAAAATAATAAAAAGCACAGTCATTACGTAACTTGATTCTGGATGCTGTTTACAATTGACAATCTGAAGTTCCTTTGGTCTTGGTATGTTACTCTTATTCTCACATATCTCTGATACTTGACAAAAGTGTCTATACATTTATCTTCATGGCTATGTACAGCAACACGGCAATCTTGTTGGGCACAGACTGAAACATGACTATAGACTGGTACAGACTAATGCAGACTGGTACACACTGACTAATCGGAGGTCTGTACGCTCGTTATAATACCTCGCGCATTCAGGTATCACTGCGTGAGTGTGATCCGCGAGGAGAAAAGGTTCTACATTAGCAGCAATATCATTGGCTGCGTTACATATTAATACGCGGATCGGCGGAAGCAGAATTTGGTCCGTCTCTAAGGCAGCGCCATCTCATAGTGCAGAGACGGACGAGCGCTGCGCCTGCGTTGTTGTGCTTCGCAGGGTGCGCTCTAGTGGGAAAGCTGTGTATGCGCTGACTATGCAGAACTATGTACACAACACATCTTCAGGCATCTATGTAAATAAATGGTGAGGTACGATGTTATTCACTGGTTTCATGGATTTCTATGTACACAACACACTTACTTCAGCCATCTAACAGTACATGAATGTACATGATACCTGTCATAATGCACTGGTGGGTTTGGATATCACCATTCGCTTTGCATAGCGGCCTGAAGATCACGGGAATGTAGTCAAATAAAATGAAATGGTCGTATGACATTGATCGTGGGGAGGCCTCACCTGGGGTAGTTCGGCCGCCGAGTTGTCTTTTCAGATGACGTCACACTGCACGGTTTGTGTGTCGATGATGGTGATGAAATGATAATGAGGACCACGTAACACCCAGTCTCCGAGCGAAAAAAAAAATCTTCGACTTGGCCAGGAATGGAACCCAGACCCGCTCGTGACAGCCAGACACGCTGAGCACTCGGTTAAGGAGACAGACAACCAATATAGCGTCGAAACGACATGTAATTCATACGTTTTATAAAAAGTACGGTTGTTGGCATTCCTAATTTCTCAACAAAAAAAGACGGAATCGTGTCTTGTGACTTGTGTAGAGTAGCGAAGGTGGGAAAGCCACAAGCTCAGGTAGTGAAATGGCGATCACACAAGATGCCCGAGACACGCGCGCAGTTCGGCCAGCAAGTCGGTACAACGGATTAACGATCAAAAACCAGAAAAAAGCCAATTTCGTCAAAAGGCAAACCCTTACGTAGCAAGAGAGAATTCCGAAAGTGTAGTCCAGTGTAAAATATACATCATGGCTGTGCTGGTACTGTTAAGGCAGCTGTTTAATAGCGTTACAGACATACTGCAAGTAAGCCTATTGGTTTTGCGAGCTGCGTGATTCTTTAAGAAGGGGCGTTAATGAAAAACACACACAATTTAAAAGACGCTCCAAATCCACAATTGTGAAGATACGGCTATCCCTGATCTATATAAATGAGATAGGTGACAATCTGAGCAGTTCTCTTAGGTTGTTCGCAGATGATGCTGTAATTTACCGTCTAGTAAGGTCATTCGAAGACCAGTATCAGTTGCAAAGCGATTTAGAAAAGATTGTTGTATGTTATGGCAGGTGGCAGTTGACACTAAATAACGAAAAGTGTGAGGCGATCCACATGAGTTCCAAAAGAAATGCGTTGGAATCCGATTACTCGATAAATAGTACAATTCTCAAGGCTGTCAATTCAACTAAGTACCTGGGTGTTAAAATTACGAACAACTTCAGTTGGAAAGACCACATAGATAATATGGTGGGGAAGGTAGGCCAAAGGTTGCGTTTCATTGGCAGGACACTTAGAATATGCAACAAGTCCACTAAAGAGACAGCTTACACTACTCTCGTTCGTCCTCTGTTAGAATATTGCTGCGTGTTGTGGGATCCTTACCAGGTGAGATTGACGGAGGACATCGAAAGGGTGCAAAAAGGGCAGCTCGTTTTCTATTATCACGTAATAGGGGAGAGAGTGTGACAGACATGATACGCGAGTTGCGATGGAAGTCATTAAAGCAAAGACGTTTTTCGACGCGGCAAGATCTATTTACGAAATTTCAGTCACCAACTTTCTCTTCCGAATGCAAAAATATTTTGTTGAGCCCAACCTACATCGGTAGGAATGATCATCAAAATAAAATAAGAGAAATCAGAGTTCTGACAGAAAGATTTAGGTGTTCGTTTTTCCCGCGCGCTGTTCGGGAGTGGAATGGTAGAGAGATAGTATGATTGTGGTTCGATGAACCCTCTGCCAAGCACTTAAGTGTGAATTGCAGAGTAATCATGTAGATGTGAAATTTTGTCCCATGCTTTACGTAAAATTAACACATTTACATGGTGTCCAAAAAATGAACATCCAATTAATGATCTGTGCCACATTAGCTGGTGGAACTATTTACAAACTCACAGGGATGACCACCTCTCCTTAGATTATGTATATTTTACTTTTTATGAAATTTAAAAATTTTATTTTCAAAAACTGTGTGTACCATTGTCTCAGAAACTAATCAAGAGCTTTCTAGAAAATTTTCTTTGTTTAATTTATTTATGTATGTTGAGCTTCTCGCATGAGGCGTTAGGAATATGTCGAATAGGACAATTTTAATAATTTTTAATTATAGTTCTACAACTTCAATAGAAAATTCATGCAAAAGTCCAAGCCTTTCGCTCCATATCTCAGCTTACTCTCAGAATTTCAAAATTTTCTCTTGAGACAACATTTTCTGAGCTTATCGAAAGAGTGTACAAAATTTCACAATTCTGGCCTTCATAGATCCTGAAAAAACGGTACATAAATTTAAAAAAGCATAATATTTAGGAAATGCAGTTTCTAAAGTTCAACTTAACGTTTTTTGTTCTGACACCTCTTGAGAAGGTTCCAGATTTGTACTCAGGGTCCTCTTTCCCTTCAAGGCTTCTCTTCTGTTTTCTCGTTTTCTTCCTTCGTTTGTTTATCGGGTCTTCAACTGACTTTTCAGATACAGAGAAGCACTATAAATGTATTTCCCTCCTAATTATTGAGTGAAAATTCCTATCTTAACGCTCATTCTCTGTAACACATATATCTTTTCTACGTTCCCCTCACTTAACACAAGAACTGCATCGTAAATTTGCAAATCTGACAACTGTAACAAATGAAAATGTGGTTTTAGGGAATCGCTTCCATAGCAGTGAATTTATAGAATCATTTGGATTACTGGTTTTGCACTTAAGAAAATTTTATAGAAGTTGAGGATCCGCCAAAATCTGTAAGTGGGCTTGACAACATCCATGATGCAATTTGGCAACCTCTCCTTGTGGATGTGGGAGTTGTTACCCCTTTGAACCCGTAGATATTGGCACCAGCTGATGTGGCAGAGATTAGATTAGATTAGATTAGATTAATACTGGTTCCATAGATCATTAATACGACACTTCGTAATGATGTGGAACGTGTCAGGTTAATGAAAGATGTCTGTACAAGATAGTACATTACACAAAATATTGCATGACACTAATGCTTAAGTTAGTTTTTTTCCCTCCCTTAATTTATATCTAAAAACTCAACCAATGAGTAGAAAGAGTTGTCATCTAGAAATTCTTTTAATTTATTTTTAAATGTTGGTTGACTATCTGTCAAGCTTTTGATGCTGTTTGGTAGGAGACCAAAGACTTTTGTGGCAGCATAATTTACCCCCTTCTGTGCCAAAGTCAGATTTAACCCTGCATAGTGAAGATCATCCTTTCTCCTGGTGTTATAGCTATGCACATTCTATTACTTTAGAACTGGGCTGGATTATTAACAACAAATTTCATAAGTGAATATTATACTGTGAGGTTACTGTGAGGATCCCTAGATCCTTAAATAGATGTCTGCAAGATGACCGTGGGTGGGTTCCAGCAATTATTCTGATTACACGTTTTTGAGCAATGAATACTTTTCTACTCAACGATGAATTACCCCAGAATATGATACCATACGAAAGCAGAGAATGAAAGTAGGCATAGTAAACTAATTTACTGAGATTCTTATCACCAAAATTTGCAATAACCCTAATAGCATACGTAGCCGAACTCAGACGTTTCAGCAGACCATCAATGTGTTGCTTCCAGTTTAACCTCTCATCAATGGACACACCTAAAAATTTTGAAAATTCTACCTTAGCTACAGACTTCTGTTCAAAGTCTATATTTATTACTGGAGTTGTGCCATTTACTGTATGGAACTGTATATACTGTGTTTTATCAAAATTTAAAGAGAGTCCGTTTGCTGAGAACCACTTAATAATTTTGTGAAAAACATCATTTACAATTACATCACTTAGTTCTTGGTTTTTGGATGTTATTACTATACTTGTATCATCAGCAAAAAAAAAAACTAACTTTGCATCTTCATCAATATGGAATGGTAAGTCATTAATGTATATCAAGAACAGTAAAGGACCTAAGACCGAACCCTGTGGGACCCCGTGCTTGATAGGCCCCCAGTTTGAGGAATCAGCTGTTGTATTAATATTACATGAACCACTTATTTCAACTTTCTGCATTCTTCCAGTTAAGTATGAATTAAACCATTTGTGCACTGCCCCACTCAAACTATAATGATTTAGCTTATCTAAAAGAATTCTATGATTTACACAGTCAAAGGCCTTTGAGAGATCACAAAAAATACCAATGGGTGATGTCCGGTTATTCAGAGCATTTAATATTTGATCAGTGAAAGCGTATATAGCATTTTCTGTTGAAAAGCCTTTCTGAAAACCAAACTGACATTTTGTTAGTACTTTATTTTTACATATATGGGAGGCTACTCTTGAATACATTACTTTCTCAAAAATTTTTGATAGAGCTGTCAGAAGAGAGATTGGGCGATAGTTGTTGACATCCGACGTATACCCCTTTTTATGCAATGGTTTTACAATGGCATATTTCAGTCTATCGGGGAAAACACCCTGCTCCAAAGAGGTATTACATACGTGGCTGAGAATCCTACTTATCTGTGGGGAACAGATGATGAATCGGATGTTCATCTGTTGACACCGTGTGGAAATATTTAGCCCATACTGCATAGGTTCTGTCAGACATCCTTGACATAATACACTTCAAGAGTGTCTATCGTCTTCTTCGTGTGTCTGTTGTGTCCACCAGCGGATTTGCTTCTTCATAAACAAAGCAGCTGATTTGTTATTGTTTCTAAGATATGTAACAGAGCCACAGATGATCTATGAAACCAAAGAGTGTATATCACAGCCTTTTAGATGTATCCTGGCCATGTTTACTTGAAAGTAATCCACAGAATGTTGTTAACCAGCTAGTACTGAAGTGTTGCTTCAAAAAGAAGGGGTGGCAGGAAATTCGTGTCTTGTATTTAATTATTTTTCAGGTACTTCAAATGCGATTTCAACACTGAAATTTTGGGGAATTACTATAGAAGAGTTCTACTAATAAACAAAAAATAATTTGGAAATTTATATTTTTGGGCAATTCCATGAACGTTCTCTCTTAAAGCTACTCGTCTGCTTACTTGTGGATGTGTCCAACATACCTGTCAATGGTGCCTCACTCATCTATGATCTTAAGGCTGCCACCCCGACTAAAGTTTATGTCTCTGAGTTAATACTGACTTCCTAAGATACTAAATACTCCCTCCTTTAACATGCATGTAACGCTCTAAAGTTCTAGCGTGATGACGTTGGTGTCGTGACCAGTCAGTGCACGGGGTGGGCGTGGTTGATTTAGGGGCGCGAGCCATAATGTTGGCCGCATTCGGAGAAGTGGGTGCCAGGAGAGTCCAGGGCGGTGAGCATGGTTCTTTCTACATTGGCAACCATTGTCACTCGATCGTCCTTTCGAAGGCGCAAGTGGCTTGTGGTTGGTTCGGAGGTGGCACTGCCACCGTGCCATCGTCATTGGTGAGAATGGCGTCGGTGGCAGGTTGTGCCTGCGCCGATGGCTACGGGACTCTCTGGGATCCTGAGTGTGTATGTGTTACTGGCTGGATGAGGTGGAGGCACTGTATAATTCTGATTCTTATAACGCACTAGCTTCTGGAGTCCACGACGTCCAAACACAGGCCATCATGTGACCGGTTACTTCGATTTGTATACAATGTTTACCCCTGTCAGATTAATGTTAAGTGCAAGCACAACAGTTTGATAATAATTACGGATCTATCCTTAATGAGTGTACTTCTTGTGAGGGAAAAAGCCATTTGGGAACAAGGGAAGTCACCAACCAACGACTCATTCCGCTAGCCGTCTCGACCGAAGAACATATGTCACACGCAATCTTAACGCTGACGTGCTACAAGCAGGGCTGTGGCCTACAGACTATACGAAATTAAAAAAAAGACGTTCTAAGATATCTCAATAATTTTATTTTTACATGAAAGCCTGTACCTTAATCTACGCACTGACGCCATTACAGTCTGATTCTTCCTTGTTTACGTTGTGTACTAAGTGTTTAAGATGCCTCCGATAATCGTGAGTCCCGCCGACTGTGAAGTACGGGTTCTTATAAGATTTCTTAATGATTAAGGCCTAAAAGCGATCGATATTCATCGTGAGATCTGAAAAGTTTAGGGTGAAAACATTATGAGTGATGAAATGGTAAGAAAGTGGGTGAGAGCATTTAAAGATGGCAGCACAAATGTGCATGATGAACAACGGAGTGGGCGTCCTTCGGTCGTTAATGATAGTTGGGTGCAGGAAGTGGACAATAAGGTGAGAGAAAAGAGACGCATTACGATTTCCTCCTTGCGGGATGACTTTTCTAATGTTTCTCGTAGTGTGACCGAGCGCTTGAATTACCGAAAATTGGGCGCACGTTGAGTACCGAAAATGTTGACGGATGTGCACAAAACCAAACGTTTAGATAGTGCATTGACTTTCCTTGAGCTGTACCACAACGACTGTGATGATTTCTTAAGCCAAATTGTTACGGGCGATGAAACATGGTTGGCCTACGTCACACCAGAATCAAAGCAACAGTCCATGGAAGTTGAGCAAGGGCATCGTTTTGCTGCAAGACAATGCCCGTCCGCATGTGGAGAATCAAACCAAAGATCTCATCACGTCTTTTCGATGGGAAACTCTAGATCATCCTCCGTACTACTCCGATCTTGCACCCAGTGACTACCATCTGTTCCTGCACTTGAAGAAACTCCTGGGCGGCCAGCGTCTTCAAGACGATGACGAAGTCAAAACGGTGGTGATGCAGTGGTTAACAAGTCTGGCGGCAGACTTCTATGAGGAGGGTATTCAAAAACTGGTACAACGTTACGACAAGTGCCTCAGTATGGACGGAAAATATGTAGAAAAGTAGATTAAGGTTCAGGCTTACATTTAAAAATAAAATTATTGAGATACCATAGCACGTCTTTTCGTAATTTCAAAACGCTACTTACTTAAAAAACACGCCTCAGATATCGGATAGTAACGCTCGGACGACACAGCAAAACTATTGAGAGGAAGCATCCACCTATCAATTGGCAAGTAGTATGGCGATCGATACTCCATATTTCCATAGACACAGAGAGACGTGCAACTTGTTAATGGTAAAAATGTCACCCGATCCAGACTACATGCGATTCATATGACAGTTTCACTGTTGTGCCCTCAGCGCCAAACACTGGACAACGTTGAACAGCGCCTCATATGCGGTCCTTCGGCAGAAGTTAGCTTTTGGCGACACAAATGATCGCTTTCTTTCTTCGAATGGGACAACACAAGATTGAATCAGGAATTATATTCTTTCCTGAAGGACATAATTCCCACGTACCAAAACGAATTCCGTAACGTGGCTTCGAGGCCAGACGGTGTTCTATTTGTTCAGAGATGACCCACAGAATATAATAGACTTTCGGACTTTTTTTACAGGAACGACATTTAAAGATCGTGAACAATCCGAAATTCTGAGTGCATTTCCCTAACTTCCTATGCAGTGCGTTTCAATAGCCCCGCATAACTGGAACGAAGGTTCAAATGGCTCTGAGCACTATGGGACTTAACATCTATGGTCATCAGTCCTCTAGGAGTTAGAACTACTTAAACCTAACTGACCTAAGGACATCACACAACACCCAGCGATCCCAAGGCAGAGAAAATACCTGACCCCGCCGGGAATCGAACCCGGGAACCCGGGCGTGGGAAGCGAGAACGCTACCGCACGACCACGAAATGCGGGCGCATAACTGGAACGTTCAGGATAGGAGAAGTTAAATTTTCGATGTGGAGAAATAATGAACAGAAGATAACGATCGGTGGATGCATTATACTTACGAGAAGACAACAGCGGGAGGGGGATTGGAAATACGATTCTCCGTTGTGATGTGTGTTTCTTTCTTTATGTAATGCGATAAAAATGTTCAGTTTACTAGCTTTCAAGCAATACTGACATATTGTTTGTCGTATGACAATGCAGTGGCTGTTACCGAAATTTAACTTCACTTAAATGTTATATGTGAACGAGGATTTGCTTTAATTTGTGAAAGATATTCTTTGAAATTAGAAGCATTTCTTTTTAAGGTAATGTGTTTTTCAATTTTAAGTTATTATTACCTTCTCAAAGCCTACTGCTTCTCACAATGTTAATTTTACGTCAGTCTGGTTTATAGTTATTCTCTCAACTTATCTGTGTATATGATAAAGAAATTGTTAATTTCGTTTTGTAATACCAACATAAAGTTAGATTTTTTAATTTCTGTTGTTCCTGTTTAAATGTAAAAAAAAAAAAGGCGGTAGAGCACTTGCCTGCAAAGGTAAGCGGGCGAAACGGATTCGATTCCCGGCCATCGAACAAATTTTCACTCGCCACTTGAGTCTACATTCATAAAGCGACATGTTATTTTACTTATGCCTTCTGTCTGGATGATGTCAGTTTTAAATAAGGTTTTAACAATGTCTTGAGCTGTCATGTTCGTGTGTAGCGGAAACTAGTAATAAACTAAATTCAATTATTTGCGATCTTGACTTACAGGATATTCAAGGCTTCATACACCAAATATGTCAGTCGATGCTGGAGCAATGTTAGTGTAAGAGCGTACTTGTTTGTGAATTAACTGTCCTCTTAGCGGCATCCGCTGACCACTGTGGGACGTCACTTGTCTCTCTGTTCTCCGAAGCTGAGCGGAGCCAGTCAGCCGGCATGTGCGAAAGTTGATTAAGGAGACGACTTTCTCTTTCTTTTTGAGATGTTTGAGATATATTACTACCTTTGGTGGATGGACTTCCTGGATGAGTGGTTCAAGAGCAATTTTATTTTTTCTTTGTATTTAGTTGGGCTATGGGCCTAGTGGTCCTTTTACACCTAAGTTGGTAAGGTTATTACATATTGTAAGTTATTGGGAGTTCTCTATTATTTTTCATGGTACTTTAATTCGATGACATCCTGATGCAACAGATCCTGTATAATCAAGATGTTCATCTTAGTAAAATTGTTTTTCGGGAAGTTTCTGTATACGATTTATGATTTGATTCTGGGTTATTTCGATGTCTAAGTCTTGGTGCATATCTTGTATTCGTGCCCATCTTGTCATTCGGAGTCATTCGTTCTGTCGAACTCGTTAAATTCTGATGTTGGTGTTGCTGGTTGTCCCTCCACCTAGAGCAGCCCCAGGAAATTTCCGGAACTATTGTTGTCTTGTGTGAACTTACGTTTGTTCTGATATTCATTTGTGAAAACAATGAGATAGTGTACATTTTATGTAGTAGGCTGGTGATTTTTCTTCTGTTTAGGCGAGAGATGTAGGCCGCCAGGCTACGGGCTGGGTTCTCTGTCGATGGTGAGGGATGTGGACAGCAGCGGAGGCAGGTCATGGTGAAGATACAACAATCCTTTATTAGTTCTTTACTGATTCAGACACTCTTCTGATTGTGCTCCATCCTCTAGTGCGGCCCGACTTCCCTTCGTAATATTGTGACGTCGTAGCTGCAGACGTTGAAGTATGGCGAGTGGCACGCACGCACGCGCTGCTCCGGAGACAGTGTTTTACTGGTGTCTCCGTTATGTGAGGATGCGGCCACCAGGTCTGCTCTTACTCAGGAGGTCGCACCGTTCCAGATGTCGTCTCCCGGAGTCGAAGTCTGGGCCGACAGTGAGGAGCGGGGACGGGCGGATGGTGCGGTGTCGCGTGCTCGGGCTGGGCAGACAAGCAGAGGTCCCTCCTTTGTGGTTCGGTGGCGGCAGAGTTCACAGCAAGGATTCCCGGCTGACATATGGCAGGAGCCGGGTGTGGCCCCCGAACGTGTTGTGCTCGGCTGGGTCAGCGTTTAACCACTAAATGCTGGTTCCCGACACAGGGCTGCGTTTGAGAGCCATTGAGAATCATCTGGAACAGGCAATGTTCGGGTCTGTCGTAAGTCGAGCCAGAATGGCTTCTCGAAGGCTGGCCCCGGAGCATTGACACCCGGGACGGTGTCCGGGCCGGCCGGAGTGGCCAAGCGGTTCTAGGCGCTACTGTCTGAAGTCGCGCGACCGCTGCGGTCGCAGGTTCGAATCCTGCCGCGGGCATGGATGTGTGTGATGTCCTTAGGTTAGGTTTAAGTAGTTCTTAGTTCTAGGGGACTGATTATCTCAGAAGTTAAGTCCCATAGTGCTCAGAGCCGTTTGAACCATATGACCGGTGTCCGGAAGTCTTGCTGCTGCTCAGGGGTGCTGATCATACAGGAGCGACGTCCGGCAGCGGCTGATGTCCGTGGCTTGATTTCGGCGCTCGTGGTCCGACGTCCAGCATCTGCTGTCTGCCTGCGGTCTCGTTGCAGTTCTGGGCCCTGACTAATATAGTTTTGTCCTGTTACACCCCTCTTGTATCTGCGTGTTATAGACTACTCGCCACTAAAAATTGCTACACCACGAAGATGACGTGCTACAGACGCGAAACTTAACCGAAAGGAAGAAGATGCTGTGATATGCAAATGATTAGCTTTTCAGAGCATTCACAGAAGGTTGGTGCCGACGGCGATACCCCCAACGTGCTGACAGGAGGAAATTTTCCAACCGATTTCTCATACACAAACAGCAGTCGACCGGCGTTGCCTGGTGAAACGTTGTTGTGATGCCTCGTGTAAGGAGGAGAAATGGGTACCATCATGTTTCCAACTTTGATAAAGGTCTTAGCCTATCGTGATTGCAGTTTATCGTACCGTGACATTGCTGCTCGCGTTGGTCGAGATCCAATGACTGTTAGCAGAATACGGAATCGGTTGGTGCAGGAGGGTAATACGCAACGCCGTGCTGGATCCCAACGGCCTCGTATCTAGCAGTCGAGATGACAGGAATCTTATCCGCATGGCTGTAACGGATCATGGAACCACGTCTCGATCCCTGAGTCAACAGATGGTGACGTTTGCAAGACGTCTACCATCTGCACGAACAGTTCGACGACGTTTGCAGCAGCATGGACTATCAGCTGGGAGACCATGGCTGTGGTTACCCTTGACGCTGCATCACAGACAGGAGCGCCAGCGATGGTGTACTCAAAGACGAACTTGCGTACACGAATGGCAAAACGTCATTTTTTAGGATGAATCCAGTTTCTGTTTACAGCATCATGATGGTCGCATCCGTGTTTGGCAACATCGCGGTGAACGCACATTGGAAGCGTGTATTCGTCATCGCGATACTGGCGTATCACCCGGCGAGATGGTATGAGGTGCCATTGGTTACACGTCTCGGTCACCTCTTGTTCGCATTGACGGCTCTTTGAACAGTGGACGTTGCATTTCAGATGTTTTACGGCCCGTAGCTCTACCCTTCATTCGATCTCTGCGAAACCCTACATTTCAGCAGGTTAATGCACGACTGCATGTTGCAAGTCCTGTACGGGCCTATCTGGATACAGAAAATGTTCAACTGCTGCCCTGGCCAATGGTGTGGTCGAGCAACTGGCTCGTCACAATACGCCAGACACTACTCTTGATGAACTGTGGTATCGTGTTGAAGCAGCATGGGCAGCTGTACCTGTGCACGGCATCCAAGTCTTGTTTGACTCAATGCCCAGGCGTATCAAGGCCGTTGTTACGGCCAGAGGTGGTTGTTCTGGGTACTGATTTCTCAGGATCTATGACCCAAACGGCGGGAAAATGTCAGTTCTAGTATAATATATTTGTCGAATGAATACCGGTTTATCATCTGCGTTTCCTCATGGTGTAGCAATTTTAATGGCCAGTAGTGTATATAAGCTTTTTATTTATTAAGACACCAATGTCCACTTAACCGCTAGTTTGTTAATGGTCGGTGTGTCACACAGGGTTGGTCTACGTCTTATGAACATTATAACTTTAGTTTCCTCTGCATTTAGTTCGATTACGTTTTCACTTGCCCATTGATCTGTAATGTTGAGTTGTCTTAGTAGCTGCGTAATTGTTGTTTTTATCCTTCTATTGCTTATTAAGAGAGCAGTGCCACCTGAAGACTGGACTAATACGACGTGAGGTATTACTGATAAGTCGTTTGTGTACATTATGAAGAGTGGAGAGGTGGGAGAGTGAATGAGAGAACCTTGGTGACACCACTGACCCTTTGTCCACCTAGAAATTCATGTGCTGATTGGTGATGACTAGCTGAATCATTAGCCTAGTTGGAGCTCCATATGGTGCTGCTAACGGTGTGATGTGCGAAGTGCAGCGCTACTCCGAGCAACCGTCGACGGCCTCTTGGCATACGTCACACTTGACGTCATGATACTGACTCTGATAGAGTTCGTGTTTGGCGTAGAACGTTATCATTTACATAAATTTACATTACAGAGCCGTGAAGGCGACGACGTGGAGGAGGAAATACGACGTGTCGCAACGGCTGATTACCGACCGTAAACTGTACACTCCTCTAGTGGCACATCTATCAATGTATTGATGGCAAAATTAGTCGCTACTTTGTGGCGCACTGAGAGACGTAGAACTACCGAATCTGAGGATGATATCCGTAACTGTGTGTCATCAGTTGGATAACGACTTTGGCTTCTGAATAATGTACGGATATTAACGTTGTTTTCGAAAGATAACAGGATGTTGTAAGCATGTAAACAAGATAACTTTCTAACTTTCCATGTTTGTTGTTGCACCTGTTTTCCGCTTTGTTTTTCATTTCATTCTTCGTACGGATGGAGAGGAAAGACAGCAGACACCACCCATATTGCGGCTTTTCAACCCAGTGCTTTTAAAAATAGTCCCATTAATTGTGATATAATTCTGTTGAACTGACTTCTCTTTTCATCAAATATCGATTACAAGCAACTTATTGATTGCTTCAGACTTAAAGCCTTTTGTCCCTTATAACCTAAATATCCACATAATAAAAGGTGGTTCTGATGTCTAACATTGCTCACAATTATTAAAAGTCAGAAGCACCTTTTATTTACAGTGACATAATAACTTCGGTGGAACATTACGTGCATGATATAATGGCAACCAGCCTGACAGAAACGCGATGCTCTCTTTTTGAAAATAGTTAGTTGAAGACATCGAGTTATCTCATTTAAAGTAGCAGTTCAAATACTTCGGCTGAGACAATCTTTTCACATTAAACAGGTCTTCATTAATATCAATTAATCGGTCCGTGTACGAAAGAGCACAGAAACAGCATGTTCCATAAAATTTCATTATTCAGGGGGCCATATCTCGCCTTCCGTTGATCAAGTTTTTTGGATAGCTCTGAATAGGAGTGGCGTGGATTGGGCGGTTTTGAAGACATCGAGTTATCCCATTTAAAGCAGCAGTTCAAATACTTCGGCTGAGACAATCTTTTCACATTAAACAGGTCTTCATTAATATCAATTAATCGGTCCGAGTACGAAAGAGCACAGAAACAGCATGTTCCATAAAATTTCATTAATCAGGGGGTGATATCTCGCCTTCCGTTGATCAAGTTTTTTGGATAGCTCTGAATAGGAGTGGCGTGGACTGGGCGGTTTTCTAGGTTAGAGGGTCTCGGGAAAACACAAAGGGTGCAGGCGGAACACAGGAAGAACGTAGATACAGGAACCATCGGTATAACAGTTGTTATATAATAATAATTTTTATAGAAAGAACCTGCTGAAATCGTTATAGGCACTGAAAGCTGGCTAAAGTCTGAGATAAGCTCCGCTGAAATTTTTGCGAAGAACCTAACAGTGTTCCCAAAGGAAATACGGCTAGCGGTGGCATGTTTGTTGCTGGTAGAAGTTTATCTTGTCGCGAAATTGAACTAGATAGTTCCTGTGAATTAGTATGGGCATAGGTCACGGTTGGCAACCAGAATAAAATAAAAATTGCTGAAAGGTGCAAAGAAAACGTGAGTGCGATTTCAAACAAGTACCCGACTCATACGATTTAGTTGATGGTGACTTTAACTTACCCTCGATATGTAGGCTGAGATACATATTTAATCCCAGAGGTACGCATAAACATCATCCAAAATTGAAATTATTTCGAGCAGTTGGTTCATGAGCCCATGCGAATAGTAAACAGCTGCGGAAACACCCTTGACCTCTTAGCAACAAATAATCCTGAGTTAATAGCGAGCATAAAAACGGATACAGGGATTAGTGAACACAGGACTGTCGTAACGAGACTGAATATTGTAACTCCCAAATCCTCCAAAAAAGGAACGAGAAATATACCTATTCACAAAAGCAGATAAAAATTCACTTGACGCCTACATGAGTGACAATATCCATTCATTCCAAATTAATAATATAACTGTAGTGCAGATGTGGCTTGAATTCAAAGAAAAAGTATCGGCAGCAATTGAGAGATTGATACCAAATAAATTAACGAACGACGGAGCTGATCCTCCTTGGTACACAAAACGGGTCAGAACACTGTTGCAGATACAACGAAACAAACAAATTTAAATAGACGCAAAATCCCCAAGATTGGCAAACTTTTATAGAAGTTCGAAATTTAGCATGGACTTCAATGCGAGATGCTTATAGTAGTTTCCACAACTAAACTTTGTCTGGAAACATGGCACAAAGTACAAAGAGATTCGGGCGCATGTAAAGAATTCTAGCGCAGCGGCAGGACACAATCAATGCCTTCTCTGTGTGAGGCCCATATCATTAACGTCGATATGCAGTAGGATTCTGGAACATATATTGTGTTCGAACATTATGAATTACCTCGAAGAAAACAGTCTAGCCGGCAGCTGTGACCGATCGGTTCTAGGCGCTTCAGTCTGGAACCGCGCGGCCGCTACGGTCGCAGGTTCGAATCCTGCCCTGGGCATGGATATGTGTGATGTTCTTAGGTTAGTTAGGTTTAAGTAGTTCTAAGTTCTAGGGGACAAATGACATGTTAAGGCCCATAACGCCCAGAGCCATTTGAAAAACAGTCTATTGACACATAGCCAACATGAATTTATAAAACATCTTTCTTGTGAAAAACAAGCATGAAGTGTTGAGTGCTATTGATAAAGGATTTCAGAGTGATTCCGTATTTCTGTATTTCCTGATGGCTTTTGATACTGTACCACACAAGCGGCGTGCAGTGAAATTGCTTGCTTATGGAATATCGTTTCTGTTGTGTGACTGGATTCGTGATTTACTGTCAGAGAGGTCACAGTTCGTACTAATCGACGGAAAGTAATCGAGTGAAACAGAAACCATTTCTGGCGTTCCCGAATGTAGTGTTATAGGCCCTTAGCTGTTCCTTATCTATGTAAATGATTTGGGAGACAATCTGAGCAGCCTTATGTTGTTTGCAGATGACGCTGTCTATCGACTAAAAAAGTGATCCAAAGATCAAAAAAATTGCAAAACGATTTATAAAACATGTCTATTTGATGTGAAAATTGGCAGTTTACCCTAAATAACGGAAATTGTGAAGTCATCCACATGAGTGCTAAAAGGAATCCATTAAACTTTGGTTACACGGTAAAGCTGTCAAATATAAAGCTCGTAAATCAAATTACATACCTAGGGATTACAATTACGAACAACTTAAATTGCAAGGAACGCATAGAAAATGTGGGGAAGGCTAACAAAATACTGCGTGTTATTGGCAGAACACTTAGGAAATGTAACAGATCTACTAAGGAGATTGCCTACACTACGCTTGTCCGCCCTCTTTTAGCGGTATGGGAGCTTTACCAGAGAGGATTGACTGAGTAGATACGCACATCACATTGCCGATTTCCTTCCCACTCGAATGATTGCTTCCCGATGCGTCTTTTTTGTCTTATCATACAATGAAGGCTTTCACGACCGAATGTTTCAGCTACCGAGAATTCTTTCGGGTTGTATGGCTGTAGGCCGTAGTCCATGGAACTCTTTTGGCCCTGACGTTTCGTCCAAACTTACGTTGGACATCTTCGGAGGTACTCCAGGTTGTGCTGAGTCTTGTCGACTGACGAGTCGGACGACGAAGAGCAGCCTAAATACCGTGGAAAGTGGGCGTGGTCTGGATTTCACGTGATAACAGAGATAAACCTTGTCAAAGATAAAATATAACTATCGATCATAGTACGTCAAAGATAAAAACTTCTCATCATTTCTGTTGTGCCACTGTCCATATATCGCTGAGTTTCATGGCTTGTTCTTTTCTGTTAAAATTATCCCTATTGAGCCGTGGCGCGGCTCTCGGGCGCTGGACGCTATCGATTACTCCTCTGGTTGAGGTTGGCACTATGTGCGATCGCGAGCGCCTCCTGTCGGAGCGGGTCCTAACGGGGTTGTAAGTACGAGTAACGAGAGTCTGGGGCGGACAGCAGGGGTGAACGGACATTGCGGCCGCACTCTGAGGCTACAAGAGAAGAGTAGTTGTGCACGGCCGAGAAGGGAGCGTTGAGCAAGGCGGCAGTCAGCATCGCTTTCCGGGCGACAGAGAGTTGCGACAGTCCAGGGAGCAGACACCAGCTCCGGGAGCAGTGCTCCGGTTTGTGGATGTGACGCGGGTCGTATTTTGGCGCAGTATAGTTTGCTTGGTACGCATCTGCTGCTCCCTTTATGCCCACGTGTTGTTCTGTCCGTATATGCATTGAAAAGGTTACGCTCCGGCTGGAACACTGGCTTGTCCTTTACGTTCATGCACCCGGACTCATTTGTTTTGCTGCAGGCAGCTGTAATTTCAGAGACTTTTTTTCCGTCGCGATTGTCTTAGACCGGTTGTGCCTAGTATCCGATAATAAGACAGCTAACGTGTGAGCTGTGTTGGGTTTTGGAGTCCTAGTTATCAGTCACACAAATGTAATGTTTTGGAGTCCTAGTTATCAATTACACAAATGTATTGTGCCGAGTGAAGTTAGCTCTCATATTGTGAAACTGAGCTTTCAGTGACTGGCTCGTCTGCAAATTAATTAATTTAACATTTGTGGTGTGTTGTTTTTTTGCTTTCAATGGTGAATTTCTTGTCATTCATTTGTGTATGTTTCGCCGTTAATGATAACTGTACGATAGCAAGGTCTTGAAGGGCTTGCGTATCGTGACTGTATTTTGGCTACTGTTTAATTTGATTTCTTATTTATCGGTGTGGTGAAAACTTATGCCAAGTTTACTAATTTCCGCCTCTGGTCCGGAAGTTGGTTTGAAGGTAAATCCGTGGGTAAATCTTTACTGGACCTAACAGTTAACTGATCTTTCGTTGAACTAATGCCATTATTAAATCGTTTCTTGTGTGCTATAAATTGTACTACAAAGACAAGGAGACAGGACACATTTTGTGGTCGAGGGGTAGGCACGGTTGCTGCTTTGCGCGTGGCGTCTTGTCACTCGGTATCATTTCCCTCGTTAGCAAGGGCGGCGTGAGATTTGTTTGCTCGCGGTTGTATGGCCGCTAGTCAGCTGTTCCTGCTCCCACTTCAGGGTGTGCCGTATTTCTTAGTTGGTCTGAAAATAGGTAGATATATTTTACCTTTGACAAGGTTTATCTTTGTTGTCTCATGAAATCTAGACCACGCCCACTTTTTTTGTCTTCTCGGTCTTTTCTTGTCTTCTTGGTCGTTTTCGTATCATATCAGTCTGTCATTTATTTATCTTAATTTTGTATCTTTTCGTTTTAGTCTCGTGCCTGCTAGTATTTCGGATCTACAACTAGCAGCTCTGTAGCTATCTGAGCAGTGAAATATAAAATCTCCACTATGGCCCTCTCCGCTCTCTCCCTACCTTACTTCGCTGAGACAGAGTCCATTTCATTTAAAACTTTTCATGATGTCAAAAATGGTTCTTTATCTACATAAACACTTCGACATTGCACAGTGCATGGCGGAGGGTTTTTATATCAATGTTATCAACTAGTTTTGCAATTAGATTCCCGTACCGAGCGAAGCAAAAATGATTGCTATATGTCTCTGTGCGCTTCCTAATCCCTCTTATCACTTACGATCTCAAAATGTACCCAATGACGTTTCGGAAGAAATGCATCATCTTTCTTCCACGTATTTCCGTTTAAGTTCGCCGCACATGTCTGTTACACTTGGTATGGACTATACACACCTGTTACCATCCTAAGAGAGCTTCTTCGAAATATTTCGTTTCCTGTTGTTACGGCTACTTGATAAGGACTCCAAACACTGGAACGCAATTTTCTGTACAAGTACACTGAATTTTCACAGAGCCTTTGCAACGACTCTAAGATTTACACTAACCTCCTGTAATACTGATTACTGTTAGATATCTGGTGTTTCGCAAGGTAGTGTTATAGGCCCTCTGCTGTTTCTGATTTAGACAAATGATCTAGGTGATTATCTCAGTAGCCCCCTTAGATTGTTTGCAGATAACGTTGTAATTTACCGTCTACTAAAATCATCACATGATCAATTCCAATTACAAAATGATCTAGAGAGGCAATTGGCACTTGGAAATTGACTCTAAATAAACAAAGTGCGACGTTATCCACATAGGTACCCAAAGAAATCCGATAAATTTTGGGTACACGATAAATTGCACAAATCTAGACTAAATACCTAGGAATTACAATTACGAGCTACTTAAATTGGAAAGACCACATGTATAATATTGTGGGGAAGGCGAAACAAAGACTGCGCTTTGCTGGCAGAACGCTAAGAAGATGCGACAACCCACTAAAGAGACAGCCTACATTACACTTGTCCGTCTTCTGGTGGAATATTGCTGCGCGGTGTGGGATCCTTACCAGGTAGTACTGAAGGAGGACATCGAAAAAGTGCAAAGAGGTGCAGTTCGTTTCGTGTTATCGCGCAATAGGGGTGAGAGTGTCACTGATATGATACGGAAGTTGGGATGGCAGTCTTTTTGGCGATACCTATTTACGAAATTTCAATCACCAACCTTCTCTTCCGAATGCGAAAATATTTTTTGACATCCACCTGGGTAGGGAGAAATGATCATCATAATAAAACAAGAGAAATCAGAGCTCTAACGGAAAGAATTAGGTGTTTCTTTTTCCCATCGCGCCATTCGAGAGTGGAGTGATAGAGAAGAAGTATGAGAATGGTTCGATGAACTCTCTGCCAAGCACTTAAGTGTGAACTGCAGAGAAACCATGTACAGGGTGTTTCAAAAATGACCGGTATATTTGAAACGGCAATACAAATTAAACGAGCAGCGATAGAAATACACCGTTTGTTGCAATATGCTTGGGACAACAGTACATTTTCAGGCAGACAAACTTTCGAAATTACAGTAGTTACAATTGTCAACAACAGATGGCGCTGCGGTCTGGGAAACTCTATAGTACGATATTTCCCACATATCCACCATACGTAGCAATAATATTTCGTAGTCTCTGAATGAAATTACCCGAAACCTTTGACAACCTGTCTGGCGGAATGGCTTCACATGCAGCTGAGATGTACTGCTTCTGCTATTCAATTGTTTCTGGATTCTGGCGGTACACCTGGTCTTTCAAGAGTCCCCACAGAAAGACGTAACAGGGGTTCATGTCTGGCGAATAGGGAGGCCAATCCACGCCGCCTCCTGTATGTTTCGGATAGCCCAAAGCAATCAGACGATCATCGAAATATTCATTCAGGAAATTAAAGACGTCGGTCGTGCGATGTGGCCGGGCACCATCTTGCATAAACCACGAGGTGTTCGGAGTGTCGTCTAAGGCAGTTTGTACCGCCACAAATTCACGAAGAATGTCCAGATAGCGTGATGCAGTAATCGTTTCGGATCTGAAAAATGGGCCAATGATTCCTTTGGAAGAAATGGCGGCCCAGACCAGTACTTTTTGAGGATGCAGGGGCGATGGGACTGCAACATGGGGCTTTTCGGTTCCCCATATGCACCAGTTCTGTTTATTAACGAAGCCGTCCAGGTAAAAATAAGCTTCGTCAGTAAACCAAATGCTGCCCACATGCATATCGCCGTCATCAATCCTGTGCACTATATCGTTAGCGAATGTCTCTCGTGCAGCAATGGTAGCGGCGCTGAGGGCTTGCCGCGTTTGAATTTTGTATGGACAGAGGTGTAAACTCTGGCGCATGAGACGATACGTGGACGTTGGCGTCATTTGGACCACAGCTGCAACACGGCGAACGGAAACCCGAGGTCGCTGTTGGATCACCTGCTGCACTAGCTGCACGTTGCCCTCTGTGGTTGCCGTACGCGGTCGCCCTACCTTTCCAGCACGTTCGTCCGTCACGTTCCCAGTCCGTTGAAATTTTTCAAACAGATCCTTTATTGTATCGCTTTTCGGTCGTTTGGTTACATTAAACCTCCGTTGAAAACTTCGTCTTGTTGCAACAACACTGTGTTCTAGTCGGTGGAATTCCAACACCAGAAAAATCCTCTGGAATAAACCATGTTGTCCACAGCACACTTGCACGTTGTGAACAGCACACGCTTACAGCAGAAAGACGACGTACAGAATGGCGCACCCACAGACTGCGTTGTCTTCTATACCTTTCACATCATTTGCAGCGCCATCTGCATCTACATCTACATGACTACTCTGCAATTCACATTTAAGTGCTTGGCAGAGGGTTCATCGAACCACAATCATACTATCTCTCTACTATTCCACTCCCGAACAGCGAGCGGGAAAAACGAACACCTAAACCTTTCTGTTCGAGCTCTGATTTCTCTTATTTTATTTTGATGATCATTCCTTCCTATGTAGGTTGGGCTCAACAAAATATCTTCGCATTCGGAAGAGAAAGTTGGTGACTGAAATTTCGTAAAAAGGTCTCGCCGCGACGAAAAACGTCTATGCTGTAATGACTTCCATCCCAACTCGTGTATCATATCTGCCACACTCTCTCCACTATAACGTGATAATACAAAACGAGCTGCCCTTTTTTGTACCCTTTCGATGTCATCCGTCAATCCCACCTGGTAAGGATCCCACACCGCGCAGCAATATTCTAACAGAGGACGAACGAGTGTAGTGTAAGCTGTCTCTTTAGTGGACTTGTTGCATCTTCTAAGTGTCCTGCCAATGAAACGCAACCTTTGGCTCGCCTTCCCGACAATATTATCTATGTTGTCCTTCCAACTGAAGTTGTTCGTAATTTTAACACCCAGGTACTTAGTTGAATTGACAGCCTTGAGAATTGTACTATTTATCGAGTAATCGAATTCCAACGGATTTCTTTTGGAACTCATGTGGATCATCTCACACTTTTCGTTATTTAGCGTCAACTGCCACCTGACACACCATACAGCAATTTTTTGCTAAATCGCTTTGCAACTGATACTGGTCTTCGGATGACCTTACTAGACGCTAAATTACAGCATCATCTGCGAACAATCTAAGAGAACTGCTCAGATTGTCATCCAGGTCATTTATATAAATCAGGAACAGCAGAGGTCCCAGGACGCTTCTGTTGTTGTAACTACTGTAATTTGGAAAGTTTGTCCGCCTGAAAATGTACTGTTGTCCCAAGCATATTGCAACAAACGGCGTATTTCTATCGCTGCCCGTTTAGTTTTTATTGCCGTTTCAAATATACCGGTCATTTTTGAAACACCCTGTAGATGTAGATGGTCTCCCTTTTCATATCGCTTCTCAGTAGAATCCCTAAATGTTTCGAACACTGTTTGGATTGAAATTCTTTTGACTAAGGAAATTAAGGGGGTCTGTTTGACAGGTAACGAGGCGTGACGATGAGGTGGGCGAGCGAGCGCTACTCACACGGAGGGCGTGGTCATGGCGATGTAGTCGATGAGCCGCATGCGGTCCGCCGTGACGAAGAGCGCCGTGCCGCCCACGTCGGCCTCTGACCGCTGCAGGCTGCCCACCATGCCGCTCCACGACCCGTTGTTCTCATAGCCCCACTCGGTCGCCACCATCAGCTCCAGGCTGACAACACACAGGCAGCACGCTCGAAACGCTCACACTACGCCACTGTCTATTAAAATTCCTACACGGGGAAGGATACTTACAGTACACCTGTGGGCCGGCCGCTGTGGCCGAGCGGTTCTAGGCGCTTCAGTCTGGAACCGCGCGACCGTTACGGTCGCAGGTTCGAATCTTGCCTCGGGCATGGATGTGTGTCATGTCCTTAGGTTATTATAATCACGTAGGCTTCCGCGGCCAGAGCCAGTCGACATCAAAGTTTTCTGGGTTTGGTACCGCGTCATAATGTAAAAAACTACTGCTGCTATAGAAAAGCCAACGTTTCGGCCACGATTGCAGCGGCCTTCTTCTGGGTAGACCGAAACGTTGGCTTTTCTATAGCAGCAGTAGCAGCAGCAGCAACAGCAGCAGTAGTAACGTGGGATATACACTCCTGGAAATTGAAATAAGAACACCGTGAATTCATTGTCCCAGGAAGGGGAAACTTTATTGACACATTCCTGGCGTCAGATACATCACATGATCACACTTACAGAACCACAGGCACATAGACACAGGCAACAGAGCATGCATAATGTCGGCACTAGTACAGTGTATATCCACCTTTCGCAGCAATGCAGGCTGCTATTCTCCCATGGAGACGATCATAGAGATGCTGGATGTAGTCCTGTGGAACGGCTTGCCATGCAATATCCACCTGGCGCCTCAGTTGGACCAGCGTTCATGCTGGACGTGCAGACCGCGTGAGACGACGCTTCATCCAGTCCCAAACATGCTCAATGGGGGACAGATTCGGAGATCTTGCTGGCCAGGGTAGTTGACTTACACCTTCTAGAGCACGTTTGGTGGCACGGGATACATGCGGACGTGCATTGTCCTGTTGGAACAGCAAGTTTCCTTGCCGGTCTAGGAATGGTAGAACGATGGGTTCGATGACGGTTTGGATGTACCGTGCACTATTCAGTGTCCCCTCGACGATCAGCAGAGGTGTACGGCCAGTGTAGGAGATCGCTCCCCACACCATGATGCCGGGTGTTGGCCCTGTGTGCCTCGGTCGTATGCAGTCCTGATTGTGGCGCTCACCTGCACGGCGCCAAACACGCATACGACCATCATTGGCACCAAGGCAGAAGCGACTCTCATCGCTGAAGACGACACGTCTCCATTCGTCCCTCCATTCACGCCTGTCGCGACACCACTGGAGGCGGGCTGCACGATGTTGGGGCGTGAGCGGAAGACGGCCTAACGGTGTGCGGGACCGTAGCCTAGCTTCATGGAGACTGTTGCGAATGGTCCTCGCCGATACCCCAGGAGCAACAGTGTCCCTAATTTGCTGGGAAGTGGCGGTGCGGTCCCCCACGGCACTGCGTAGGATCCTAGGGTCTTGGCGTGCATCAGTGCGTCGCTGCGGTCCGGTCCCAGGTCGACGGGCACGTGCACCTTCCGCCGACCACTGGCGACAACATCGATGTACTGTGGAGACCTCACGCCCCACGTGTTGAGCAATTCGGCGGTACGTCCAGCCGGCCTCCCGCGTGCCCACTATACGCCCTCGCTCAAAGTCCGTCAACTGCACATACGGTTCACGTCCAATCTGTCGCGGCATGCTACCAGTGTTAAAGACTGCGATGGAGCTCCGTATGAAACGGCAAACTGGCTGACACTAACTGCGGCGGTGCACAAATGCTGCGCAGCTAGCGCCATTCGACGGCCAACACCGCGGTTCCTGGTGTGTCCACTGTGCCGTGCGTGTGATCATTGCTTGTACAGCCCTCTCGCAGTGTCCGGAGCAAGTATGGTGGGTCTGACACACCGGTGTCAATGTGTTCTTTTTTCCATTTCCAGGAGTGTACAATTTCTGAGGGAACTTGTGAACCTACAGGAGAACAAGCTGAAGGCAGTAATGAAATTGCTGTGACTCGAAATTTATTATCCTATTGTAGTGAAATGCACGCTTCGGGTGAAACGAGGCTCATTTTGAGAAAGTGTAGCCCACTCATTGCTAATTGTGGGACATCTCCGAAACAAAATCTTTCTTCTTTTGTAGAAAGATGTAATGAAGACAGTGATAGTTTATCACCACCTGTCCATGACTCGCACTGTGATCCAGAGTATGAAGTTTCTTCAGAGAGTGAATCTTCATGTACAGAAGACTTTCTGTCTGAAACTGAGGATAAAAATGTTTGCCGGCCGCGGTGGTCTCGCGGTTCTAGGCGCGCAGTCTGTAACAGTGCGACTGCTACGGTCGCAGGTTCGAATCCTGCCTCGGGCATGGATGTGTGTGATGTCCTTAGGTTAGTTAGGTTTAAGTAGTTCTAAGTTCTAGGGAACTAATGACCACAGCAGTTGAGTCCCATAGTGCTCAGAGCCATTTGAACCATTTTTGATAAAAATGCTTCCCCATTTGCCGATAGCCCCTTAACCAGAGTTCATGCATTACGAGTATCTGATGCCCATCCCACATGTTCATATATAGTAGGGGCTAGTTTTTCTTCACTACTCTCGTCATATCAACATAGTAATAAAGAAATACATCGGCAAAAAATCGTGTCGCCCCCAAAACAGCTCACCAAAAGAAAGACCTCCAAAAAAATCCCTCTTGGATTAAATAAATCTGAAAATTCCAAGGCAACTCAGTGAAGAACACGTCTCTTCCTCAAAGACTAAAAAAGTGTTTTCTGAAAGAAAATTTGTCACAGCTTGTACGTTAAAGCGTAGCCTACAGTGCAGTACTGAGTTCACTGAGAAGGAGCGAAAAGTAATAATCTTAGATACTTACTGTGGGTTAGGAAATGCAATCCGAAAACAAAGGAAGTAGGTTACAGTACCCATGTTCGCCCACTGATTGAATACTGCTAAGCAGTGTGGGATCCGCACCAGATAGGGTTGATAGAAGAGACAGAGAAGATCCAACGGAGAGCAGCGCGCTTCGTTACAGGATCATTTAGTAATCGCGAAAGCGTTACGGAGATGATAGATAAACTCCAGTGGAAGACTCTGCAGGAGAGACGCTCAGTAGCTCGGTACGGGCTTTTGTTAAAGTTTCGAGAACATACCTTCACCCAAGAGTCAAGCAGTATATTGCTCCCTCCTACGTATATCTCGCGAAGAGACCGTACTATAGAGTTTCCCAGACCGCAGCGCCATCTGTTGTTGACAATTGTAACTACTGTAATTTCGAAAGTTTGTCTGCCTGAAAATGTACTGTTGTCCCAAGCATATTGCAACAAACGGTGTATTTTTATCGCTGCTAGTTTAGTTTTTATTGCCGTTTCAAATACACCGGTCATTTTTGAAACACCCTTTATATCACTTCATGACATCCAGTCGTACAAATTTCGTTTTTCTAATGGACACACGTCCAGATCGTCCGCTCTCAAAACTCTGCCATCTCATCCCATGTGGGGAGCCACATACATCGATCAGATAGCTGTGTAATTCTGTGGTAGAGGAATATGGTATCGATGTGTAAAGTTGTGTAAGCAAATACTGTATTAGCTCCTAGCGCTTGCCACACGCTTAGTACACGAAGTAGGAGTGTACCCCCTGAGGATAAAGATAATTATACCATCAGGTGTTAAATATTACAGCAATGGAATGAATTGTATCACCGAAAACCTTCTTTGTATCTTTGTAATTCAAAAATATTTAAAAATAAATGTTTAAAGTACAAAACTAATCATTCAAATACATGTGCGTCTTGTTGTAAGATAATGTCTGTCACTACTTAACGGTAAAAATGTGCCAAGTGTCGTAATTATCGTCATCCTTAAGCAAAGTTCTGTGGAAGTCAATGTACTTACCTCGTAATAAACAAAATTGAAATGCTATGCATGTAGATATCGTAGATATTACATACACTACTGTGATCAAGAGAGTACTATACTGTAACATATTGTTGTGCTACGGAAAAGGCTGTCTCATTGAAACTATATCATAAAAGTTACTACTAAAACATTTTTTACTTTCCAGAAGAATTCAGAAAAACTGTGTAGATATAAAACAGATACAGCGCAAAAGTAATAATATAAATTGTGTCACTCATTAGTAGCGTCGTGATATAATCGTGTAGCTGTCAAAGAAACTAACGAATGTGTCATCTGGTATCTCTCAGAAAGTACTTTAAATCGAGAATGTATTTTCAAGTAAACCAAAATGTTGCAGTAAAATTTCATTAGCAGTATATGTTCTAAGTATGTAACGAACAAGGAACACTGTTCACACAATAATACTGTGTCGTCTGCTGCCTATAACAATGCATTCGTAATTACTGTCTAAATAAGTTTCCGTATGTAACGAACAAGGAACACTGTTCACACAATAATACTGTGTCGTCTGCTGCCTATAACAATGCATTCGTAATTACTGTCTAAATAAGTTTCCTAGGTTCTTGCCTGTATAGTTGACTTCAAAACATAGTTGCATGTTAACAATTTCTAAGTGTGACAAAGCGTACTAGTAACGTGAAGTGAAAGATTTGATGGCAAAGACTAAGTTAAAAAGCAGATTATCTTTCAATAAACTGTTTTACATGTGAAATGTGGCGTTACCACCATAAAAACCTAAACAGCCTACTTACAAGAGGGGGCAGAGCACCTCCCAAGTTGGCGTGTTCTAAGTTCAATACACGCGCAGCCGCCACTCACTGCCGCGGCATCGCGATACAGCTGGTGCCGCGGCCACCGCAAGCGGCGAACCGCCAATGCAGCAGCCGTCTGGAACGAAGCGTGCTGTGTCAGCTGTTGTCAGCAGGCTTGAGGCCGCTTACGGCGTGATACCTCTTCGGCAATTGACAGACGGTGCCAACTACGAGTTTTATGGAAATAGATAACTAATTCTGAATCATCCTCCACTGCAACTACCGGTGGACAACTGGCAAAGAGCCATCTGAGAGAAAGGCTCCTGACACAAAACCTACTTACCTAACCTATAGTGGCCACTTACAGTAGTTTTGTTGTGATTAGTTGTGGTGAGTAAGCTATTGTGCATTCAATAACGTCAGCTGCGCTTACGTGTTTGCCAGTTCAGATAGGCGTAGCTCGTGATGTATTCCTCCCGCCCACCCCCTCCCCCCTCCCCAACCTCCTGCCCCAATCCACGATGTAGCGACGTGTGCAGCATCGTAGCCGAGCGATCCTTGCAGAGGCATGTGCACAGTAGCGAGCATTTATGCTTCATGCTATTGAACTAACTACACATTTTACAATGTATAAATTGTGCAACAAATTTTAGTGTACTTAGTGTTGCACGGGAATGTCTTTTATGTTAGTTTGCCTCTATGTTTTCAATGGCTGGATGGAGTGTGCCGCACGTAGGAGCTTTATAATTCACGTGTCCCATGTTGTGAAGATGGCAATATACACTACTGGTCATTAAAATAGCTACACCAAGAAGAAATGCAGATGATAAACGGGTCTTCATTGGACAAATATATTATACTAGAACAGACATGTTATTACATTTTCACGCAATTTGGGTGTATAGATCCTGAGAAATCAGTACCCAGAACAACCACCTCTGGCTGTAATAACGGCCTTGATACGCCTGGGCATTGAGTCAAACAGAGCTTGGATGGCGTGTACAGGTACAGCTGCCCATGCAGCTGCAACACGATACCACATTTCATCAAGAGTAGTGACTGGCATATTGTGACGAGCCAGTTGCTCGGCCACCACTGACCAGACGTTTTCAGTTGGTGAGAGATCTGGAGAATGTGCTGGCCAGGGCACCAATCAAACATTTTCTGTATCCAGAAAGGCCCATACAGGGCCTGCAATATGAGGTCGCGCATTATCCTGCTGAAACGTAGGGTTTCGCAGGGATCGAATGAAGGTTAGAGCCACGGATCGTAACACATCTGAAAGGTGACGTCCACTGCTCAAAGTGCCGTCAATGTGAATAAGAGGTGACCGAGACGTGGAATGGCACCCCATACCATCACGCCGGGTGATACGCCAGTATGGCGATGACGAACACACGATTCCAATGGATTTATCCGAAAAAATGACGTTTTGCCATTCGTGCACCCAGGTTCGTCGTTGAGTACACCATCGCAGGCGCTCCTGTCTGTGATGCAGCGTCAAGGGTAACCGCAGCCGTGGTCTCCGAGCTGATAGCCCATGCTACTGCAAACGTGTTCTAACTATTGGTTCAGATGGTTGTTCTCTTGCAAACGTCCCCATGTGTTGACTCAGGGATCGAGACGTGGCTGCACGATCCGTTGCAGCCATGCGAATAAGATGCCTGTCATCTCGACTGCTAGTGATACGTTGTCGTTGGGATCCAGCACGGCGTTCCGTGTTACCCTCCTGAACCCACCGATTCCATATTCTGCTAACAGTCATTGGATCTCGACCAAGGCGAGCAGCAATGTCGCGATACGATAAACTGCAATCGCGATAGGCTACAAGTCGACCTTTATCAAAGTCGGAAGCGTGATGGTACGTATTTCTCCTCCTTACACGAGGCATCGCAACAACGTTTGACCAGGCGACGCCGGTCATCTGCTGTTTGTGTATGAGAAATCGATTGGAAACTTTCCTCATGTTAGCACGTTGTAGGTGTCGCCACCGGTGCCAACCTTGTGTGGATGCTGTGAAAAGCTAATTATTTGCACATCACAGCATCTTCTTCCTGTCCGTTAAATTTCGCATCTGTAGGACATCTTCGTGGTGTAGCAGTTTTAATGGCCAGTAGTGTAACTTTGCTGTAACTAGTAATCAGCGTATTAGTCATGAAAAGTAATATAGAGAGTTTCTTTCGCATTCAGTAATATTTGCATGGAAATATGGATCAAATATGTAGAGGATTGTGTATTGCATTCATTGCGCTGAATCGTATTAAGTAGTACTTATCAACAATAAAATCATTTTCAAAAATATAAAAAAGTTCAAAACCCAAAGACAAAATAGTTTTTTCAGAGTAGATATGTAATATTTCAGTTATGTTCAATACATCGGTCACTGAGTTAAAAAAAATGACAAGCGTCATCTATTTGTTCTTCGGTATACTACGACGTGGCGATCGTATCACTGTGATAAATATCCGAATTACTAAGCTGAGCAGACTATTTTAGATAAAACTTTAAATCTCGATATCTTCTTTTCCGTGTTCCGATTTTGATGAAATAAAGCCTATATGTTGCCCCAAGCTATGCTCACGTATCCTGTGGAAACTCCACGAGAATTCCTCTATTCGTTCTGAGGAGTAGCGTGTCAAACAGACAAACAGACAGGCACGACGAGTTCAGCGGTGGAGGGACAGACAGTGACAGTGAGAGAAGACAGAATTAGTATGACAGAACGAATGAGAAGACGGTGGCTGTGAGACAGTTGCTGGTGACAGCAGGAGGGACACAAAGAGGTGATGACAATGAGTTGGACTCAATTAGTGAGTGAGGATGGGCAAGTGAAGTGGACGGATACGAACGACTTACAGCGATGGACCAGTGGTCGTGAGCGAGTTACAGTTAGGGGGGCTTGTGGCAGTGAGAGGTGAGTTGCATGTTAAAAAGAACGCGAAAAGGTTCGCATGCCAGCATTTTTGGAAAAATTTTTAAAACTGCTGAGCAAGATAGAATGAAGCAGCTGGTGTCCCACTTTCCACTTCATACTTGTTTAATAAGCAGGAGCATATTCGCCTTTTTTGTGCTCCGATAGGAAACACTTTTCAGATGATCTCTTACGCTTATGAAAATGATCCTGAAAAGAAACTACGAAGGTACGTATAAATGTTCGATACGATTAAAAGGAAGCTAGTGAACAAAACTAGGAAAGGAACAGTGCTTAAATTCTGTAACACAGGGCTATTCAAAAAGGAGGAACAACTTCAAACATTTATTGCTTCCAAACTACAAGATATAGAAAGACAATTCCAACGTCCCTGGAAGGAGAAAAGTTCAAATTTATATGCATTCAGTGTGAGAACCTTATATTACACGACAAATATCAAAACTGTGGCTCATTTCCTGCCACACACGAAACAGCTGATCTCTCGTTATCGAATTCAAAGCTTCAAAAGTGCGATGTCGCAGATTTTCAACAATACCAGGCATAGGGGGAATAAAAACGTTGTCTTTTACGTAACCTTACAGATAAAAATGAGGTCTGGAGACCTGGGAAGGTAACGGGGATGAAGTTCTTCTAATACAATGTCCTGTGACGGTGTCATTTAGGTAACGTCGAACGTGATTCGAGAAATTCTCGTTTGTGTTTCTGTCTTTTGTAGTTACGAAGGAACAAATGTTTGAAATCTGTTCCTCGTTTTTCAAATGGCTCAAATGGCTCTGAGCACTATGGGACTTAACATCTAAGGTCATCAGTTCCCTAGAACTGAGAACTACTTAAATCTAACTAACCTAAGGACATCACACACATACATGCCCGAGGCAGGATTCGAACATGCGACCGTAGCTGTGAAGCGCCTAGAACCGATCGGCCACCTCGGCCAGCTGTTCCTTGTTTTTGAATAGTCATCTACTATGCTAGTACCTCTACTACTATATGGATCGGAAGTATAGGTTTTTAACAATCAAACAGTTGTGGCACACTGGCAGGGACGAGACTTCTAAGACTTTTGGCAGGATGTAAATTAGATCATGAGGGGAACAGTGAGGTAAGACATGGGGTCCATGTTCTAATAATAGTGGAGTGATAAGCGCTAGTTGCTTCTTTTAGGAACAGGCAAATATGTCTAACACGAAAATGTACATAAGAATGAATTTTATCTTTTGTGCTTCTACACCATAGAGCCACCATGTTACACAACGTGACAGAATACATAACGAAACATACGTCACACAATGCTTTAATGGTACAGGGGGCGAGCTGTGAGCAGCCAAGTTGCTGTTCTTTGGCCTTGATTTACAAGAGTAAAAGTAGTAAAAAATAATTAGTAGAATGAAGCAATGGTGATATAAATGACATGTGATAATGATGTATTTGATCTGCTCTGCGAGGACGGTGATGGTGGGTCCTCCTAGAAACTGAAGAGGAAGAGGGAAGTATGCCAAAAAATGTTACATCAAAATGGATGTGGGATGATAACTGAGATGCAGGAATTAGTCGGTTCGATTTCAAGTAGGCTGGAACGGGATGCAATGGAGTCTTTGTTTGCGATGGAACAGGTGATATGAGGCTCAGTTGATAGGATGGACAGATCTTAGGAATTATATCAGTGGATGGAAGACGGAGGAAAGCCTGTGAAATATTTGGTGGTGTCAAAAGGTGGGACTTGTGTATAGAGGTAAGGCAGAAAGAGGCAAGTTTATGAAAGATGGGGAATGCAATTCGAATGTTGGGACTCTAGGTTGTGGGAGATTTAGGCCAGCATTCAAATTAAGAAACATGATCCTCAACAACAATGTTGCAAGCAGATGTGTCTACAGTATGATTTTGTATACATCTCTAAAGAACTGCCTCTTCATAGCTCTGTAACTGACTACTGTTTTCGCCTACAGCACATTGCGCTTCATAGTCCAACCCTATCAAAAGCGCTGCCAGCTGTCAGGGATTGCCTTATACTGAATCGACTGTGGGAGTTTCTCAGTAGTAACGCATACGTGTGTTTAAACTTCATGCATGATACGGCAGTTTTCATGCATCGTAGTGTTTATGACGTCATATCTCCTGAACTGCGACAGGTAGGTAGTTATTACCCTCCCGCCCCCCCCCCCCCTCTCCAATTTTTACCTGATAGAACGATGTGTGTGCACCAAGTTTGGTTGAAATCGGTTCAGTGGTTTATCCTCTACAGTCCCCAGGATTCATATATACCTACAGATTTTAATTTTTTTCTCTGGTGCATATGCAGCTGAACCTCTTCTGGCCTGTGGTATCATGTACTATACTCACCGCGCGTGCCGCAGCCCACTTGTAAATCCTTGCGTCGAGCACCACGAAGTAGCACGTAGCAACACTTTCTGCAAAATTCGGGTTCTGCAACTGCACAGCTTGTCTCGGCGAAATAAAGGTAAAGACATGTCTTTTTCCAATAACAAATGTTTTCATATGCTTTAATAATTTATTAAAGCTGTACGGACATTTCTCAGTTACTAGATAACTGTGAATTAATGTTATGGTGGATTTATAAGCATTAAACTCTTGGGTATCATATATGATACCTCAGGACTCAATGCTAAATTTTTACCTGAGCGGAAGTGAGGCTATTTTCTTTTTAGTCTGATTGCCAGGCTTCACTGCCATTTTGAGAACAACAGGACAAAATACCACGCAGAAGGCTGCAGAGGCCTTATCGTCGTACGGTGTGAGGAGAATGAAGTATTCTGACGGGAATTGCTTTACATATACCACAAAAACTACAATTAAATTTGCACAAGTAATGTTTATTTAATACAGATCCATGTGATAATACCAGGAAAAACAAAAATGCTTTGAAAAATTTTGCTACAGTAATTTTGTTTAAGTATTTTTATCTGTTTACTTACAGTTGTTGAAAGTTTTGATACCAAGGGCGTATTTTGACCAATCTTGAAATCTACAACAAATATGAGGAATGTGTGTATGAATATGTTTATTTTTTTGTAGTAAAGCAACATGAAGACGCGGAGTTGTATGTATAGTTATCCTGATTACGTCCTGTGGTATCATATATGATACGATCCATAAAAATTTCGCTGTGGTTTCAAAAAAATTTTTGATGTCATTCTTTGTTAACCAGCATTAACGCAAAGCTATTAACAAAATAGTAGCCACTTTTACTTTTAACATGTGCTTGGGATTGAGGCGGTATGGAACATAAACACACACACACACACACACACACACACACACACACGTACACACACACACACACACTTTTATAATATGTATGGATATATGAATTTAACTTCCTCTGATGGAAAAAAGCCTCAAAATATATTTAATTTGATCAAGTAGAAGAATTTTGTTGTGTGTTAAATGCAAACCAAAAGTTGAAGGTTATAATAACATATGAACATACGTTCGTTTTCCACGATAAAAAGTTCGTGCGTAAGTACTCACCTAGCATTCAAAACGTCAGTTGCGTGCAAGAGGAGAAGGTAGTTGAGCTTAGTGACTGTATCGATATGCCTGTTGTGAAGGTCATTAAGGTGATCTAGCGTCTCTGGGTTGGTGACCTGTAAAAGCAACAAAAACTCGAGGGAATGTTGCTTTTGGACTATGAATTGATAAACCTGTGAATACCATGAAAGCATGACTAAACGTTACACGACGGACTGGGTTTGTTCCTCATTACCGTCAAGCATATTTCTTTGGTCGAAAAAGCCAGTGAGCGGCTTGTTGGTGAGAAGAAGTAGCTGGTCCAGTTCACTGAGTGTTTGCTTTTTAAAATTTGTGTTACGGACTGAAAACCCATGAAATCAAGATCACACACGGAATCTTCTTTATTTGGATTGATTACTATTTTCGGCTACCAATCTAAGCATCTTCAGATCTTAAAACATTCTTGACTAGTGTTGGTGCCACTATGGCTTCACACATCGCTAAAATATTTCTTAAAGTGGCAACAGATATACACGACATAATTAAAAACAGTTTTTCATCGTCCGTAGCCAGTATAATTGAACGACGGTCATATAACAGTGGCATTATGTCGTTATTATTCAGTAAATGACACAATCAGTATTTACATAATTTCGTAACAGAGATGTAAATTACGAAATGATGTAAATTCTGATTTTGTCAGTTATTGAGTTGTTACGAAATTATGTAAATTCTGATTGTGTCAGTTACTGAGTTGTAACGACATAGCTGGCACGGTGGCCGTGCGGTTCTAGGCGCTGCAGTCCGAAACCGTGGGACTGCTACGGTCGCAGGTTCGAATCCTGCCTCGGGCATGGATGTGTGTGATGTCCTTAGATTAGTTAGGTTTAAGTAGTTCTAAGTTCTAGGGGACTGATGACCTAAGATGTTAAGTCCCATAGTGCTCAGAGTCATTTGAACCATTTTTTGTAACGACATAACGCCATTGTTTTATGTCCATGTTTCAATTACATGGTTCACGTACGATGAAAAGCTGTTTTTAATTGTGTTGTGTATGGATGTTGTCATTTTAAGAAAGATTGTAACGATATGAGACATAGTAATGGTACCAAATTTAGTCAAGAACGTTTCGTGATCTGACGGTGGCTTTATTGTTAGCCGAAACTATTAATCAATCCAAATGAAGAAGATTTCATGTGTGATGTTGATTTAAGGATTTTCAGTCCTTAACAAAACTAATAAAAAATTGCAGCAGTTGCTCAACTGTGACAGACGCAACGTTATTAGGAAGCCTAAATTAGATAGGCAAGGGAGCAGTTGTTCGTGCGGTGTAGATCGACAGTTGCAGGAGACATAGGTAAGGACTGCTGCGTCATAATCATTTTTAAACTAGATGTTGGGGCCAATTAGGTGGTCAGTAAATTTTACTGCTGAAGGCCCTATACTGACATTGTAGCCTAGTGCCTCGAACCGCCTATGTACCTATCTTATTAGTAATTGGTAACTTACATAAATAAGTATATTATGAACCCCTAACAGAATAGGTATAGTAACGGCACGGTAAGATGGCCGACGGCCCCTAGATACTGACGGTTGACAGTCGCTTCTTGGAGTTCACCACGAGTCTTGGGTTGCAAGAACTGTCAGGAAGTAGAACTTTGCCGCTCGGGCACAACATGGAATCGTATGGCAGAATAGCGCTTCTAGCCCCTCATCAGTGTGAATGCCCCAACTAATTATAGCAGTCGACTCGTCTGAAGTCGGCGATGCGCCGGCTGCCCCTTCTACATCTACATCTACATCTACATCCATACTCCGCAAGCCACCTGACGGTGTGTGGCACGGAAGGTAAATACGTGAAACCAAGAGGAACCGTGGTGCAGCTGGGAAGATCTTTGAACCGTTAGCCTCATTCCTTTTACGTTTCGTAGCCGTTGACTGTGAAGATGATTGGCTCATTGTGAGAAAATCCCCCATGATTGGCAGCGTCTCCGATGGCGCGCTCGTTCCTACTGGGGCCCCTTCAGAGAGGGGTGCACCCACCTTGAATGATCGTACACACCACAGGTCACACCTCCCGAACACCCGACAGAGGGACCAATCGGCAATCTGTGCCTGATCTGTACAAAGGGGAACGTGAGACTCCCACCTGTCGACCTGGCGCTGGAAATTACGCGTGGGCCGGCCTTCAGGAGCACACAGGAAGGAAGAAGAGAAAGAGAAACCTTAAACGCCAAAGCAGAGGAAGGATAGGAGAAGGTGAATGTAGAAAGAAAAAAGCAACGAAAATCAGTGGAGGGAATTCTGATATACCTAAAATGCAGAATACGTTTCCAAAAACAGCCCAGACATGTTCGCTAAGGGACGAGGAAAATAATAGCAAGAGGACAGATATGCAGCATGGAAGGGAAAAGATGCTGTAATGGCTGGGGCCCGGTGGTAGCCAAGCACGAACCCGCCAGAAAGCGGTGAGTCCCCTGAAGGGATGAGCTGTTAAGCTGATTGTGCGATAGTTCTCGCACTTATCGGCTCTTGCAGTCTTCGGAATTGTGTGGATGATATTTTTCTGAAAGTCAGATGTGTGTCGGCAGACTCATACATTCTACACACCAACGTGAATAGTCGTTTTGTTGCCACTTCCCCAAATTATTTTAGAAATTCTGATGAAATTTTATCCACCACTTCTGCCTCATTTGATATTAAGCCGTGCAAAGCTCTTTCAAAATCTGATTCTAGTACTGGATCCCCTATATCTTCTAAATGCACTCCTGTTTCTTCTTCTGTCACATCAGACAAATCTTTCCCTCACAGAGGCCTTCAGTGTACTCTTTCCATCCATCTGCTCTCTCCTCTGCATTTAACAGTGGAATTACCGTTGCACTCTTAATGCTACCACCCTTGCTTTTAATTTCACTGAAGGCTGTGTTGATTTTCTATATGCTGAGTCAGTCCTTCCGACAGTCATTTCTTTTTGGATTTCTTCACATTTTTCATGCAGCCATTTCGTGTTAACATCCCTGCACCTCCCATTTATTTCATTCTTCAGCGACTTGTATTTCTGTATTGATGAATTTCCATGAACATTCTTGTACTTTCTTCTTTCATCGATCAACTGAAGTATTTCTCCTGTTACCATGGCTTCTTCGCAGCTACCTTGTTTGTACCTATGTTTTTCTTTCCAACGTCTGCGATTGCCCTTTTAGAGATGTCCATTCCTCTTCAACTGAACTGCGTACAGGGCTATTCGTTATTGCAGTATCTACAGCCTTAGAGAACTTCCAGTGTATCTCGTCATTCCCTAGTACATCCGTATCCCACTTCCTTGCGTATTGATTCTTGCTGAATAATCTCTTAAACTTCATCCTACTCTTCTTCACTACCAAATTATGATCTGAAACTATATCTGCGCCTGCAAATGTTCTATAATCCAGTATATGATTTGGGAATACCTGTCTGACCATGATGTAACCTAACTGAAATCTTCCAATATCAGCGGGCCTTCTCCAAGTATATTTCCGCCTCTTGAGGTTCTTGAACAGAGAATTAGGTATTACAGGATGAAATTTATTATAGAACTCAATTACTCTCCTCTCTCATTCCTTGTCCCAAGTCTATGTTCTTCTGTAACCTTTTCTTCTACTCCTCTCGCTACAACTGCATTCCAGACCCCCATGACTATTAGATTTTCATCTTCCTTTATGTACTGTGTTACCATTCCAATATCCTCCTATACTTTCTCTATGTGTTCAGCTTGCGACGTCAGCATGTGTACCTGATCTACCGTTGTCGGTGTTGGTTTGCTGTCGATTCTGATAAGAACAACCCTATCACTGAACTGTTCCCAGTATCACACTGCCTGCTGATTATTAATCAGTGTTTCGAATCTGGGGCCGCGGATGATTTAATTACCAACCAAAGTGGCTACCCCCCCCCCCTTTTTTTTAGAACCTTGCCGGCGTCCAAAGGGAGGGATGGGAGCAAAGTGGGCAAGGATCGCAACCCAAGGCTTGGCCACCATGCCCCGCTCCCATCCTCCAGGAACCAAGGAAAGCGTAGGGAACGTGGAGCAGAGGTACAATGAACATCGTTTATTTATTTATTCTAATTTTCTTTCTCTTATATTTTTATTTATTTATCATTTTTGTCGTTAATACCACCGAGAATATCAGGAAACAGGCGTCACGGGAGGAGGAAGGCGCAGTAAGAGGTCAGACTAATGGAGACTATCAATGTAGAGTTCTTCCGAGAAGAACATTGCGGTGACCAGTGAATATATCAGTTCTAAGTGTGGAAGAGGCAGAGATCAACTCTTCATGACCGGAACACCTCAGGTCTGAGGTGGGTTAAGGAAGACATCAAAGGAAACTGGAGAAAAATTGTCTGTATTTTGGATTGCGGATAACTGCACAATGGCGTTCATTAAGGAACTGCCACAAGTCAAGTATACATTTCCCGCCATCAACAAACCTCACAGTCTTTGGTTGCGGGAAGTATCCCACGTCCGGAAACAGGAGTAGTTAAGTAGGTATCTGATGAGGAGTAGTACGGGTAATTAGGGCAACATCTGTCGGACCAAGAACCAGACACCTCTCGCCGATGTTCACTCCGTAACATCACAGTAGACATACAACAGGGTGCCTGCGAGGTGAATCCTGTGAAGGCGAGACCGGCGTACTTGCTTCCCATTGACAGTAAGGTACCATGCAGACTGGACTTCAGAATCAAGATAAGGAGCGCACACCGATTGCCAAACGCCACTCCAGTCGACGTTGGGAAGCTTCCTCTAAACCACATTCGGTGAAATGCGCTGCTGAAGGAAACCATAGATCGCCTTCGTGGATGTCAATTGCGCCGGCAGTATTACAATAAGGGAGTAGCTCAGTTCAAGGAAGAACTGGCGGAAGTAAAAGAAGGGCAGCGAGACTTCCGAAAGCTGGATAGGTGTTGAGAGAGAGAGTGTGGTGCAAGGGTCTCCAGCAATAGGCTGGTAAAGAACGTAGGACTACGGCGTCACGAAGTCATGTGGGAGCCAATAAACGGGGCACCGCTCTGTCAGGCACATGACACAGGTCTAAACTGCCCCTGCACCGGGGAAGGGTGAGGGCCTCGTTCCTTATCTTGAAAAGCAGGCCATGGCAAGCAAACGAACCCAATGCCAAGAGCAGTGGGCAATGGATGGCGGAATAGGAAGTGTCTGTGCCACGTTGGGGATACGTGACGCCAAATATAGATGTATGTATTTTATGCGTTGCCGAAGATCGAGAGTTTGTACACGGTGATCTAAGAGCCCAACTCGTAGTTGGGTAAGTAGACGTCACAGATGAGGGCAATTGTCCGCCGCAGATCACTTGTGAAATCGAGTCTTAAGGATCGGAGAGTATCAGCTACACGGAAAGCAGCAGCACTGCTCATAGGAAGCCTCCACCCATAGCCGTGGCGTTCTATTTTCGGGCCGGCCGGGGTGGCCGAGCGGTTCTAGGCGCTACACTCTGGAACAGCGCGACCGCTACGGTCGCAGGTTGGAATCTTGCCTCGGGCATGGATTGTGTGATGTCCTTAGGTTAGTTAGGTTTAAGTAGTTGTAAGTTCTAGGGGACTGATGACCTCAGTTCCATAGTGCTCAGAGCGATTTGAACGATTTTTTTCTATTTTCTGACCCTATGACAGCTACTAGAAGCTTCGCCGTAGGTGGTAACCCATGCCAGGGACTCCCTGCCGTCAGCACTGCTTTGGAGAACGGTGACGAGATCGCCTGCAGAAGCAGTGCACCTGAATACATGGTCACCGAGAGCGAGAGGCATACCAGAGAGGCGTTGACGGAGGCTGCACAGCAACGGTTCCATGGCGAATGCATACAACAGTGCAGGGTGCGGACAGCCTTGACGCACTGATCGACGGATCGAGGTGGGAGGAGTGAGACGGCCATTGTGGATTACGCGAAACGTAGCTCCACGGAGGAGACGGATTACGACGTCGACGGCAGTATCAGGGTAGCCCGTATTGCGGAGCGCCCTTTCCTAGAAGTAGTGATCAACTCGAGCGAACGCGTGAAGTCACGAGCTGCGAAAAGTCCTGGCATACGACGAGTATGAGCAAGAGCGATTATGTCCAGATGGCGGCAAAGGCACGAAAGGTGACATAAGGTTCTGACAAATTTCCGTCCACACTGGTGCCAGAGGGGGACGAAATGTTCCATAAAACTCCAGTGGGAAGCCGTCAGGGCCAGGCAACCTGTTTGTAGAACCCTCCTGGATAGCGACATGGACATCGTCCTCCGTGACGTTAGCAATCAAAATAGCTCTGAGCACTATGCGACTTAAGATCTGAAGTCAGCAGTCGCCTAGAACTAAGAACTACTTAAACCTAACTAACATAAGGACATCACACACATCCATGCCCGAGGCAGGATTGGAACCTGCGACTGTAGCGGTCGCTCGGTTCCAGACTTTTGCGCCTGGCGTTAGCAATCAGATCCAGCGTCGTATCCATGGGAACCGAGCCAAATGAGGGCGACTTGTTTGTAGAACCCTCCTGGATAGTGGCATGGACTTCGTCCTGCGTGACGTCAGCAATCAGATCCATCGTCGTATCCACGGGAACCGAGCGAAATGAGGGCTACTTGTTTGTAGAACCCTCCTGGATAGTGGCATGGACTTCGTCCTGCGTGACGTCAGCAATCAGATCCATCGTCGTATCCACGGGAACCGAGCCAAATGAGGGCGACTTGTTTGTAGAACCCTCCTGGATAGTGGCATGGACTTCGTCCTGCGTGACATAAGCAATCAGATCCATCGTCGTATCCACGGGAACCGAGCCAAATGAGGGCGACTTGTTTGTAGAACCCTCCTGGATAGTGGCATGGACTTCGTCCTGCGTGACATAAGCAATCAGATCCATCGTCGTATCCACGGGAACCGAGCCAAATGAGGGCGACTTGTTTGTAGAACCCTCCTGGATAGTGGCATGGACTTCGTCCTGCGTGACGTCAGCAATCAGATCCATCATGGTATCCACGGGAACCGAGCCAAATGAGAGTCTGGAGACTGCCTTAATGTTAGCAGAGCGATGACGTTGTTTACAGTACAGCGTAACATAATATGCATGGAGGGCGGAACCAATATCCCGTTGGGTATCAAAACGTTGCCCATCATCATTCCTCCGACGGTAGGGTCGCTCCGCTATGACATGATACATAGATGGATGCTCTTGCACTAACCCATCGTGTGTGCGCGACCTGACTATAGTTCAAGGTGGCGGCAAGAGATGGACGCGGGCTGTGCCTTGGCACGATTCGCCATCGCCTGGCTCTCTGGCGAATACTGCATCGTAGAACATTCTCGGAGAAAGGTGAAATAGAATTCCTGAGTCAGTTGCCTCGACGCCGCAACCTCCTTTCCGTAGCCAATCAACACACTGCGGAGAGCAAGCTGTGCAAAGAGGACCCACTGCGACAGGGCAGACTGACTGGCATCACGGCGTCGACGACAAGTTGCTCACGTGGTCTCGATGAGCTGCCGGCAGTTGGGTGAAGTAAGGTGGACCGTGTCCCAGCCCCATGGTCGACGGCCGTGCTACACCCTTTGGCGGCAGAGATTGATGGCGCAGATATATGCGTCATGGTCAGAGAACGCAGCAGCCTGCATCCTACTGACAATATTGCGGGAAATGTAAACACGATCGAGTCGGCTGGAAGAATGGCTCTTGTAGTTGGTAAGCCCCGGATGGTCGCAATGAACCTGCTCCAGAGAATCTACTAGGCTGAGGTGCTGGAGAATTGTAGTTAGCACCGCGCACGGAGAGTGTCGTGGTAGTTTGTCTTTGGGTGCCTGGGTGCCGTTGAAATCGCCTCCCATGGTCAAAGCATCCTGCCGACCCAGGAAGAGAGGCATTACTGTCTGTGAGAATAAGGAACTTCTAGGCAGTGACGTGAACCAGACGGTACATAGACATTAATGATCCCGACGCCACTAAAAATGAGAACCATACCTCTAGTCAACTGCATCAGGAGGATATCGTCACGTAAGCGGATCGTCACCTCACTACCAGTAGCGGAAGCATGAGAGACATGTACTGTAAAACCATCAGGAGCACAGAAAGTTGCAACATGCACCTCCTGAAGGCGAGCTACGTCAACGTCCCCAACACACAGCATGTCATGGAGTAAAGTGAGGACGTGACGTAAGAGAATGGTTTTGGCATTTACCGTGACTAAGCGGTGTCTGGAAAGATGCCATCGCCAGGAGGACAGGCGATTCAAACACAGTGAAAACGCAGGGATCACCCTGTTAGGTCCCAAGGAAGGACACATCACTGGGAGGGAGCCGACCCCACGAAGGGGGGGTCCATCGTTCTGTACACCTCCAGAATGTCCATCCTCAGCGTCAACATCGTCCACCCAGGAACAGACGTGTCACAAGGCTGGTTCAGTGGCCATCGGAGGCGCGCCCACAGGTAGCGTCAGATACAGAAAGAGACGTAACCGCATCAGTCGCAGGCTGGAGAAGGTCGATGTCCGGAGGTGGTCGGTGACTGGAGATGAAGGCAGGGATCGACGTCGCGGTGTAAGGGCGTCCGAGGACAGCACACCATCCGTAGCAGGGTCGTCATTCTGTGCAGACTTCCGATGGACGCAGTCATCAGAAGGGGTACAGCTATGTCTCTTTTGTTTCCTCGCCGGCCGTTGCTTCCTGTTCCGTGTAGGGTGGTGGGCGGCTATCGTCCGACATGTGGCAACGTGTGCCTGCTGACATTCGTCGTTCATTTGTATTGCCTCCGGCAGGGGTGTAGGAGAGGCAGACGGAAAGAGCATCGCATCGTCGAGAGGCGCCGACACCGGTGACGACTGATCCAGAGGGGGTGTAGCAGACAGCACCGCCGCAGTCGCATAAGACAGAGGTAACACATTGGGCGTTGACTTTTACGCACTTCCCTGAACACTCATGTCTATGTATTAGTACATTTAGTGTCTTAGAGATGACGTTCCCCTGTATCTAAGTGAGTTTACGTTATTTCATGTCATCGACTCTATCGTTGCGTTAATCCTACTGTGGCCCAACCATAAGATTATTTACTCGTTATCCCTAGTCCTAGTTTTTAGCCCCTTTTACTCCTCGCTTATTTTTATTACGTCTGGTATTGTGAGGATGAAAAGGGCTAGCTTATAAGTGTATATTGTTATACCTTTGTGTTTATCATTTTAAGCCTAACTAAGCCTTTTATACTAAGATGTTTTCTGTCTCTGTAAGACAAGTCTGAATGTGGTTACATCTCTTGTTGCCCTAATATTCAACTTCTAGATACATTTTTATATATCATCGGTACTCACTCTTTTTGTTGTGTTTGTAACTTATTTCTCTTTAATCTGATGGACCCGCCAGGGTCGCCGAGAGGGCTAATGCGTTGCTTCCTGGACTCGGAGTAGGCACGCCGGTCCCGGATCTAATCCGCCTGGCGGATTACCGACGAGAGCCGGTATGCTGGCCAATCTGGATGTGGTGTTTAGGCTATTTACCACATCCCACTAGGTGAATACCGGGCTGGTCCCCACGTTCCGCCTCCGTTACACGACTCACAGACATTTACAGACGTTCGCACTATTCTATGGCTTACACTAGACGCAGACCTGGGGTACAAATCAATAGCAACACGTCCGACCCTGCGTGACGCGGGACGAAGGCCCCAAGACAACACATCTCTTTATTCTGATGGACTCCGTCAGGGGCGCTTTTAGGTATTTTTGCCGATTCCCTACATGTGTATGTTACTACATTATTCTTATATTTATAGTTCTGTTTTGTATCGATCTTGTGAACCACACGTACGTAAGCAGACTGACCAGTGAACCCCCGTTTCCTGCCCTCTGCGGCTATTTACTTTGCTTCCCCTCCTCATAGGCTCCTACGCCAGTCGTTTCCGCCGCCGCTGTCATCTGGCTTCTGGGCCGTCTGCACTTGTTACTGTCACGCGGGGTAGCCGAGCGGTCTAGCCGCCTTGTCACGGTTCGCGCGGCTCCCCCCCCCCCCCCCCCTCCCTCCGTCGGAGGTTCGAGTCCATCCTTGGGTATGGATGAGTGTGTGTTGTCCTAAGCGTAAGTTAGTTTAAACTTAGGTTAAGTAGTGTGTAGGCCTAGGGACCGATGACCTCAGCTGTTTGGTCCCATAGTACCTTACCACGAATTTCCAAATTTGCACTAGTTTCTTTCGTGTCGTGCCGTCAAGGCTGTCGCTGCGAGTGCTGATCTTTCTCGTCAGTTCAGTTACTTATGTTTACAGTATTACTGAGTTCATTTCTGTCGAGAAGTTAGCGGTTTTGTTCGAGCCCCATGTGTTCATTTCACTTGGGTGTGCTTCCCCATGTCTCACTGGCCCGACCGCCACACATTTATGTTCCGATAATTAATGCGGGTACACCACTTCCCGCAACTATAGCTTTCATTCTAATACATCAGCCACATGTTACCTGTACGTTAGTAGCCCCTCTTGTTCGTATTTGGTGCCACATGAAGAAGAGGCTTTAATCTCCAAAATGGGCCGTGGAATAAATTACGAAAATTATTGGCACCTGAAGCGGATCTCTTTATATATATGTTCCTCAGTTGCGGATATTGACCTGATCATATATTTTGCACTCCTGTTTAAGTCGTAGAATTGTGGGATTAGGAGAAAAAACTCAAAACTCCTTCACTTCGCAGCTGCAGAGTAGGAAGAAGATGGTTATCCTCCAGTGTCAATGATTTTTTTTGAAATTACAACAAAATCCAGACATTTAGCTGCTTACAGGCGTTGATAAATATCAAAGTGGACAGTTGAAAATGTGTGGCCCGACCGGGACTCAAACCCGGGATCTCCTGCTTACGCGGCAGACGCTCTATGCGTCTGAGCCACTGAGGACACAGACAATAGCGCGACTGCAGGGACTTATCTCTGGCACGCTCCCAGTGAGACCCAACTTACTGTCCACACACTACATTTGTAGTGCCCCTGCTCACTAATTACTCGTGGCAGTCTAGTTACCGATTCCCGTAAGAGTTCGGGCAATGTGAGTTCATCCGCACTGAAGGTCACTGGACGGTAAGCCTTATCTGTATGAAGATGGTATTCAGAGTGTAAGAATGATCTCCACTGTTTCTGACACCGAAACTCGAAGACTTTATATTTACTTTGGTTACTTTCACTCTGTTACTCGTATGGTGTTACGGTTTGCGGAACTCTGTGAACCCACCAAGAATGTTGTCAGCCCAGAAGCGCGCGGTCACACTATTCGTCAGTTTGCTGACTTCGTGTAGGCCGTTGTTCAGATGTTTCGAAATTCTAACTCTGCCGTCCCTGTGCACGTGCTCAGTCAAGGCATACGTTATTGACAACAGTGACTCATTCAGAATAAACAGCAGTATTCATTCAGTGAGCACTAGACGTAAAAACAGTATACGGTTGCATAGCACTGTACATTGTGCAGAAACGTGTACGTAAAGCACTGTAAGGAAAGGTGTGCATTATTCAGCAGGTTTCATTTTCAACAGGCTTACTCTGGAATGGAATAAAGTGAGATAAACACATGTTGTTGTTGTTGTTGTTGTGGCCTTCAGTCCTGAGACTGGTTTGATGCAGCTCTCCATGCTACTCTATCCTGTGCAAGCATCTTCATCTCGCCGTACTTACTGCAACCTACATCCTTCTGAATCTGCTTAGTGTATTCATCTCTTGGTCTCCCTCTACCATTTTTACCCTTCACGCTGCCCTCAAATGCTAAATCTGTGATCCCTTGATGCCTCAGAACATGTCCTACCAACCGATCCCCTCTTCTAGTCAAGTTGTGTCACAAATTCCTCTTCTCTCCAATTCTGTTCAGTACCTCCTCATTAGTTATGCGATCTACCCATCTAATTGACTATTCTTTTGTAGCACCATATTTCGAAAGCTTCTATTCTCTTCTTGTCCAAACTATTAATCGTCCATGTTTTACATCCATATATGGCCACACTCCATACAAATACTTTCAGAAACGACTTCCTGACACTTAACTATATACTCGATGTTAACAAATTTCTCTTCTTCAGAAACGCTTTCCTTGCCATTGCCAGTCTACATTTTATATCCTCTCTACTTCGACCATCATCAGTTATTTTGCTCCCCAAGTGGCAAAACTCCTTTACTACTTTAAGTGTCTCATTCCCTAATCTAATTCCCTCAGCAACACCCGAATTAATTCGACTTCATTCCATTATCGTCGTTTTGCTTTAAAGCTGCATGCCCTCGGGAAAAATTACGGCTGTGTTGAATTTTGTCCTCCCGGTGCGAGTCTGGGCGAGAGAATTGAATTCTACGTTGTACTCAGAGATTTATGACAACACTAACTGCCTGAGAGGCACCAGTGCAAGGAATGGGTTTCCCATACTAGTAATGTTAACTGAACCTACTGGGTAGAGCTGCACAGGAGCTGTTAGGAGTATTACTTATAATGAGTTATTTATTTGTATAGTCCCAGTTTTTTCGTGTTTTATTAATTCTTTAACTCTTCGTTTATAATTTTTCTAATCACCATTCCGTAAACTACGTGCTGATTCTTTCCGCAACTAAGGAGCTGTGGTTCACATAGTCCGACGGAATCAAAGAAATAAAAGCAATGCTCCGAGATGAGTAAGCTGACTGTGTGCCCCCCACCCCCCTTTTCCCGCCTCGACCCATTTGTTTTTCTCACTGATGCACGGGGCAGAAGCTGAAGCAGAAGTCATTCAACAGGGTGAAGGCGTCCATGATGCTTTATTGCACGGAATAGATGGATAATGTTCAAAGTCATAAGTCAGGGAACGTAATTGAAGTCTACGCTGCACTCAGGAACCTATGACATTACCAACTGTCAGAGAGTCGTTGTTGAAACAAATGAATTCTCAAAAATGGTAGTGTCAACTGCACCTAACGCGTGGAACTATGTAGCTTTTTAGTAACGAATCAGACTTAAAAGATATCTACTTTGTAATTATGTTGAAACTTACCACTATGGATGCCACCACCTTTGTGCGCTTCAGGTTGAGCCTCCTTACCGCTACTTCACGGACAGCTTTCCAGACGACGGCAGTTGACCTCTCCCAGTACCCCAGCTCCGAAACGACGAGTTCTTCGTGTTTTCTACGCCTGTAGGCTTCCAGAATTGTGTACTTACTATCTGCATCCCTTCTACCCACAAGGACCTGACTGTCAACCAGGATGTTCAGCTCACGAAACACTTCACAATAAAAACAAATTTCTACAGTCTCATCCACTGGAGTATCGTCACTAACTCCTTTAAAGTTGAGTTCAGAGTTTTCCTTGCTGGTGCGAAAAGGTATTTGAGTTACGTGCATACTGTTACCGTTTGTGTACCCCGTGCTTCTTATGGAACTAGTCCCGTCACTTAGGTCATAGACTTCCGCTGAATTGCAATCTTTATCTCCCAGCTTTATTACATCCGTCGTTATTGTATTGTTGAAACTGGGCACGGTAATATGTTGTTCTTTTACGAAGTTCCTTCCGTCATTTATCCGTGTTGATACTTGTAACTTAATGTCAGCGACAGTATCTGTGAGTCGCAGAGCACCTGCAGGAGGAGCATCGTGCAGGATCAGCCAAATATGTGGAGGTTTGAAGAACTCCTGTAAAGAAAGTGGTAAATGACTTTTAGAAACTGTACAAATTACAGATTTATATTATTATATAAGCTTATAAGAGAGAAGGCAGTTCATCTTCTGTGCACATTCAGGCCTCAGGACAGTGTGAAAACATAAGACAACCATTTTATTAAATTTTTGGTGTTTGATTACCATGGCGTCTCTCTGGAGATCCTGCAAATATCTCAGCATTTTGCTTAAAAAGGCACTTGAAAGTAGACTTGATCACTGCCTCTGTAAAATGCTCGTCTGCTCAATGTTTTCATGTTGTTGTTGTTGTTGTTGTGGTCTTCAGTCCAGAGACTGGTTTGATGCAGCTCTCCGTGCTACTCTATCCTGCGCAAGCTTCTTCAACTCCAAGTAACTATTGCAACCTACATCCTTCTGAATCTGCATAGTGTATTCATCTCTTGATTTCCCTCTACGATTTTTACCCTCCACGCTGCCCTCCTATACTAAATTGGTGATCCCTTGGTGCCTCAGAACATGTCCTACCAACCGATCCCCTCTTCTAGTCAAGTTGTGTCACAAATTCCTCTTCCCTCCAATTCTGTTCAGTACCTCCTCATTAGCTATGCGATCTACCCATCTAATTGTCAGTATTCTTCTGTAGCACCATATTTCGAAAGCTTCTATTCTCTTCTTGTCTAAACTAGTTATCGTTCATGTTTCACTTCCCTACATGGCTACATTCCATACAAATACTTTCAGAAAAGACTTCCAGATAATTAAATCTATACTTCATGTTAACAAATTTCTCTTCTTCTAAAAGGCTTTCCTTGCTATTTCCAGTCTACATTTTATATCCCCTCTACTTCGACCATCATCAGTTACTCTGCCTCTTAAATAGAAAAACTCATCTACTACTTTAAGTGTCTCATTTCTTAATCTAATTCCCTCAGCATCACATTAGACTACATTCCATTATCCTCTTTTTGCTTTTGTCGATGTTTATCTTATATCCTGCTCTTCCAGGTCCTTTACTGTCTCTGACAGAATTACAGTCTTATCGGCAAACCTCAAGGTTTTTATTTCTTCTCCGTGGATTTTAATTCCTACTCCAAATATTTCTTTTGTTTCCGTTACTGCTTGCTCAATATACAGACTGAATAACATCGGGGATAGGCTACAATCCTGTCTCACTCTCTTCCCAACCACTGCTTCCCTTTCATGCCCCTCGACTATTACAACTGCGATCTGGTTTCTGTACGAATTGTAAATAGCCTTTCGCTCCCTGTATTTTATCCTGCCATTCAGAATTTGAAAGAGAGTATTTCAGTCAACACTGTCAAAATTTTTCTCTAAGTCTACAAATGCTAGAAACGTAGGTTTGCCTTTCCTTAATCTATCTTCTGAAGTAAGCTGTAGAGTCAGTATTGCCTCGCGTGTTCCTACATTTCTACGGAATCCAAACGGATCTTGCCCGAGGTCGGCTTCTACCATTTTTTACATTCGTCTGTCAAGAATTCGTGTTAGTATTTCGCAGCCGGGACTTATTAAACTGATATCCTGGTAATTCTCGCACTTGTCAACACCTGCTTTTTTGAAATTGGGATTATTATATTCTTCTTGAAGTATGATGGTATTTCGCCTGTCTCTTCTTCCTCACCAGATGGTGGAATTTTGTCATGGCTAGCTCTCCCAAGGCTATCAGTTGGTTCTCCATCTGAGCTCTTGATATTCATACAGGTGTTTCTCTTTTCTCCAAAGGTCTCTTTAATTGTCCTGTAGGCCGTAGCCATCCCTGCTTAGCGATCTGACCTGCTTCATTTACTGCATTTTTATATTTTCTCCTTTCATCAATTTAATGCAGTATCTCCTCTGTTACCCAAGGATTTCTACTAGCCCTCGTCTTTTTACCTACTTGATCCTCTGCTTACATAACTATTTTATCTCTCAAAGCTACCCATTCTGCTTCTACTGTATTTCTTTCCCATATTCTTGTCATTCGTTCCCTAATGCCCTCCCTGAAACTCTCTACAACCTCTGGTTCTGTCAGTTTAACCAGATCCCATCTCCTTAAATTACCACCTTTTCGCAGTTTCTTCAGTTTTAATCTACAGTTCATAGTCAATAGATTGTGGCCAGAGTCCACATCTACCCCTGGAAATGTCTTACAATTTAAAACCTGGTTCCTAAATCTCTGTCTTACCATTATATAAACTACCTGAAACCGTCCAGCGTCTGCAGCCTCTTCCTTGTAAACAACCTTCTTTCATGATTTTTAAACCAAGTGTTAGCTATGATTAAGTTATGCTCTGTGCAAAATTCTATCAGGCAGCTTCTTCTTTCATTCCTTATCTCCATTCCTTATTCGCCTACAACTTTTCCTTCTCTTCCTTTTCCTACTATCGATTTCCAGTCCCCCACGACTATTAAATTTTCGTCTCCCTTTACTATCTGAATAATTTCTTTTATCTCATACATTTCTTCAATCTCTTCGTCGTCTGTGGAGCTAGTTGGAATACAAACTTGTACTATTGTGCTAGGCGTGGGCTATGCGTCTCTCTTCGTTATAATAATGCATTCACTATGTTGCTCGTAGTAGCTTACCCGCGCACCTATTTTTTTATTCATTACTAAACCTACTCGTGCATTACCCCTCTTTGATTTTGTTTTTGTAGCCCTGTATTCAACTGACTAGAAGTCTTCTTCCTCTTGCCACCGAACGTCACTAATTCCCACTATATCTAACTTAAACTTATCAATTTATCTTTTTAAATTTTCTAACCTACCTGCCCGATTAAGGGAACTGTCATTCCATGCTCCGATCCGTAGAATCCCAGTTTTCTTTCTTCTAATAACGACGTCCTCCTGAGTAGTCCCCGCCCGGAGATCCGAATAGGGGACTATTTTATCTTCGGAATATTTTACCCAAGAGGACGCCATTATCAATTAACCATACTGTATAGCTGCATGCTCTCAGGAAATATTACGACTGTAGTTTCCCCTTGCTTTCAGCCGTTCGCAGTACCAGCGCAGCATGGGTTATGCGAAACTGGTATAGCTCTTTTCTCACACGGGTCAAGGCAAGCAGGCGGATGCAGTATTTCTGGACTTACGAGAAAAATTTGCTCAGTATCACACCAATGCTGGTAATGGTACGACCCCATAGGACGTCAAACTAAATCTGTGAGTGGATGAAGATTTCTTGGTAGAGAGGATTCAGCTTGTTATCTGGGATGGAGAGACTTCGACATACGTAAAAGTAGCTTTGGGCGTGCTCCTTGGAACTTTCTGTTCATGTTTTATATGTAAGATATGGGAGACAGTTAATAAGAGCTTAAGATTTTTACGGATGATACAATGGTCTATAATGAAGTATTCTCTGAAAAAAAAACTACACAAATGTACAGCCATATACTGACAAGATTTGAAAGTGAAATAAAAGTTAAAACACCTGCATTTAATTTATTTATGTAATCAGTTCCGGTGTTCCATTACACCATCTTCAGGCCCCTTGATCAATTTAAATTGGATGGAATCCAGTCTCGCGTGCACTCATAAGAGGAGCAAATATTGAGTCGTCGTTTGATGAACCAAGGGATAGTGTCGTGGACACCGGTTGTTTAATATTGGCTCCTGCTATGACTGCACACGAGATTGGATTCCTTCTAATGTACTATTGTCAAGGGGCGTGAAGGTGGTGTAATGGAACACCGAAACTCCCTGCGTAAAGAAATTAAATGCAAAAGAGACGGATGCAGTTGTTTTAAAATTTTAATTTCATGCTGAATAGCCTGCATCCTTGTAACCATCTATTACAAGGAGGGACATACAAAGACGTTTTGAGGTTCCTTCTAATGTACTATTGTCAAGGGGCGTGAGGTGGTGTAATGGAATACCGAAACTCCCTGCGTAAAGAAATTAAATGCAAAAGAGACGGTTGCAGTTGTTTTAAAATTTTAATTTCATGCTGAATAGCCTGCATCCTTGTAACTATCTATTACAAGGAGGGACATACAAAGTCTAAGACTGGCTAAACTAAACTCTGCGGTCGTGCCCGGATGAGCGCACGGTGAAGGTAGTCCGCGGTGCCATATGGCATCATTCGGCTGGGCTGCTGTGTGGGTGGGTCAATTGGAATCAAGAGGCCGAGCTGACACGGTTCCAGTCTTTCCACGAAGAACAAAAATTCCAGGCAGTAGCGGAAATTGAACCAGGGTGCTCCGTATGATTCTGAATCGCACTGATGACGCAGCTACTGAGGTGTACTCGGAGAGTGGCCGCTTGCTTTAGAAGTTCAGAAATGTAAAATTGTGCCCTTCAAAAAACGTAATATAGTATACGATGATAACGAGTCAAGTGTAGAATCAGTCAGCTCATATACGAGGGTTGGAACTTTAATAGCGGCAACTATTTATTTACAGCTCGTACAAAATAGATACGTGTTTCAAAGTTTTACTGACCTTCAGAGTACTCACCAGCATTGTGTATAACCCGTTGCTAGCGATATGGAAGTCGTAGGATAGAGACATTTGAGTTGACAGTTCGAGTGGCGCGGTCTATTGCCCGACGAATTTGTAGCAGTTCTGAAGCGATTGCCGTGAAGTGTTTCTTTCAGTTTATAAATCGAGTAGAGCTCACGATGGCTTAGGTGTGTAGTGTAGTAGGTGGTATAGCACTTAGCAGCCCCATCAGTCAAACAAATCAGTAACAGCTTACACCGTACGTGCTTGAGCATTGTCCAGCAAAATGATGGTCAATTCTGCAGAAAGTGTCATCACTTCTGTCTAAGCTGGTCACAGGTTGTGTTCCAAAAATGAACAGTATAGAGACAGAAGTAATGACACTTTCTGCAGGATCTGACCATCATTTTGCTGGACAATGCTCAAGCACTCACCTACTGCCCTCGTGAGTTCAACTGAAGGAAACACTTCACGGCATTGGCTTCAGAACTGCTACAAATTCGTCGGGCAATAGACCGCGCCGTTCGAACTATCGACAAATGGTTCAAATGGCTCTGAGCACTATGGGACTTAACATCTTAGGTCATCAGTCCCGTAGAACTTAGAACTACTTAAACCTGTCTAACCTAAGGACATCACATAACATCCAGCCATCACGAGGCAGAGAAAATCCCTGACCCCGCCGGGATTCGAACCAGGGAACCCGGGCGTGGGAAGCGATAACGCTACCGCACTACCACGAGATGCGGGCGAACTGTCGACACAACTGGCTCTGCTAAGAGTATCCTACGACTTCCACATCGCTGGCAACGGGTTATATACAATGCTGGTGACTACTTTGAAAGTCAGTAAAACTTTGAAACACGTATCTATTTTGTACGAGCTGTAAATAAATCGCTGCCACTATTAAAGTTCTAACCTTCGTAAATAACTGGGTCTAATAGTTGGTGAGGATTTGAAATAGAAAGCTCTCATAGGTTCAGTCATAGGTAAAGAAGGTAGTTATCTTCGGTGCACTGGTGGACTACTTTGAAAATGTAATCAGTCTTCTTTCAACACGTCCTAAATATTGCTTAATTGTAAGGGACTCATACCCAGTAGGAATAACGGGAGTGCCGAAAGCATACAGACAGCAGCAGCCGACAGATGATACAGGAGACCCTCACGAAGATGCTGAACACCTGAAGTGGCAGAAGCCTGAAGGTAGACGACAACTATCACAAGAAAACCTACTTACGTAATTTGAAGAATTAGTGTTAAGTGAAGACTGGAAGAGTATAGTACAGTTCCCTACATATCGCTCTTGTAGAGACGGCGAAGACAAGATTGGACAAATCACGGCGTGTGTAGAGGTCTTCCCACGCTCCATTCACAAATAAGGGAGAAATCCTAGTATACGACACCAAAGAATGTGCCATCTATCATCCATTTCTCATTATTTTGCAAATTATGGATGTAGATTTGCTAACATTCTAATACACTGTAATACGGACTACAGAGCCATCTAGTGTAGAAACATAGACGTTGGTTATACATCCCAATGATGCATCACTACAGTTAACTGTAATACTTAAATGCTGTATGTTATAATACAAACGACGTTAAAGTCAGTGAAATAAAACAGAAATACACAGAAGACATGCCGAACGAATAGACGACAGCATGCACTTATACGTTTTATACTAATACGTACCCCGTTTTCCCCTGCTTTCTTCAGTAGAGCGGAAGATTCTTCACATTCCAAGTCAAGAACGAAGAGCAGGGGATTCCCGTCCATGTGAAATGTGGGAAGCTGTTCCCAGTGCTGCCAACCGTTGTACACTGACGATAGTACTCCATCGCGTGAGAGCGCCTTCAGTAGTTGCAGGTCACCTGCAATACGTAGGAATCACAAAGTCCCATACGAGCAGAAACGCATTTTGCGTGCACAAAGACATACCGAATATAAGTGATTTAACCCTTTGAGTACCAGTGATTTGTATCTGAAACCACCATTTTATTAATTTTTTCTTGAAGTACCAGTGCCTTTCGCATGAAACTACCGATGCCATTGCAAGACAGGGACATCTAGCGGTAAACTGAGCTACTTTTACGAATGTAGTGCATTGTAGCACTCACTCATAACGTTCAAAGCAATGGACGGCGTGAATAATGTGCAACATTACTGTAGGAGATTATGACAAGTGGTTTTTCACATAATGATCATATTGAGGAGACCACTGACAGTGAATGTAGTGTATCTATAGTTACTGTAAAGTAAATTTGAGTTTGTATTAATACTTTCATGAGCGGTTTGGAAATGAAAAGACTGACGCAGTATGTGCTTTTAATACAAATTTATTAAATGTTAGGCCCATTTTTGCTTGTTATTTAGGACCATAATTTGTTTTAATCATTATAAGCCCATGGAAGATACGAGATGTGCGATTGTTTCTAGGAAAATGTGAAATTGCTTTTTATTATACACTCCTGGAAATGGAAAAAAGAACACATTGACACCGGTGTGTCAGGATCACCATACTTGCTTCGGACACTGCGAGAGGGCTGTACAAGCAATGATCACACGCACGGCACAGCGGACACACCAGGAACCGCGGTGTTGGCCGTCGAATGGCGCTACCTGCGCAGCATTTGTGCACCGCCGCCGTCAGTGTCAGCCAGTTTGCCGTGGCATACGGAGCTCCATCGCAGTCTTTAACACTGGTAGCATGCCGCGACAGCGTGGACGTGAACCGTATGTGCAGTTGACGGACTTTGAGCGAGGGCGTGTAGTGGGCATGCGGGAGACCGTGTGGACGTACCGCCGAATTGCTCAACACGTGGAGCGTGAGGTCTCCACAGTACATCGATGTTGTCGCCAGTGGTCGGCGGAATGTGCACGTGCCCGTCGACCTGGGACCGGACCGCAGCGACGCACGGATGCACGCCAAGACCGTAAGATCCTACGCAGTGCCGTAGGGGACCGCACCGCCACTTCCCAGCAAATTAGGGACACTGTTGCTCCTGGGGTATCGGCGAGGACCATTCGCAACCGTCTCCATGAAGCTGGGCTACGGTCCCGCACACCGTTAGGCCGTCTTCCGCTCACGCCCCAACATCATGCAGCCCGCCTCCAGTGGTGTCGCGACAGGCATGAATGGAGGGACGAATGGAGACGTGTCGTCTTCAGCGATGAGAGTCACTTCTGCCCTGGTGCCAATGATGGTCGTATGCGTGTTTGGCGCCGTGCAGGTGAGCGCCACAATCAGGACTGCATATGACCGAGGCACACAGGGCCAACACCCGGCATCATAGTGTGGGGAGCGATCTCCTACACTGGCCGTACACCTCTGGTGATCGTCGAGGGGACACTGAATAGTGCACGGTACATCCAAACCGTCATCGAACCCATCGTTCTACGATTCCTAGACCGGCAAGGGAACTTACTGTTCCAATAGGACAATGCACGTCGGCATGTATCCCGTGCCACCCAACGTGCTCTAGAAGGTGTAAGTCAACTACCCTGGCCAGCAAGATCTCCGGATCTGTCCCCCATTGAGCATGTTTGGGACTGGATGAAGCGTCGTCTCACGCGGTCTGCACGTCCAGCACGAACGCTGGTCCAACTGAGGCGCCAGGTGAAAATGGCATGGCAAGCCGTTCCACAGGACTACATCCAGCATCTCTACGATCGTCTCCATGGGAGAATAGCAGCCTGCATTGCTGTGAAAGGTGGATATACACTGTACTAGTGCCGACATTGTGCATGCTCTGTTGCCTGTGTCTATGTTCCTGTGGTTCTGTCAGTGTGATCATGTGATGTATCTGACCCCAGGAATGTGTCAATAAAGTTTCCCCTTCCTGGGACAATGAATTCACGGTGTTCTTATTTCAATTTCCAGAAGTGTATATCATGAAGTGAAAGCTGTATGCCCCATTTGTTACGAAGTGAAACCACCCGCTTAAGGCAACTGGTCATTTACTTTTTGCCAGTTTCTTCCCGTATTCATTGCTTACTACGATGATTACGCTCACCTTTAAAATGAATCTTTTTCTATATTTTTCGGCTCACAGGGTTAATAGAACATTAGGATGGTAAAATTTGGACCAGAAATAGCAAACATATGAATTACTATATAAAGATCTCATATTCAAAGATATAAGGTACTGACTGAACAGTAACAAAGTTTACTACTAGTTTCAAATGAACAAATCATCATCAGCTACCATAAAATGTCAGTCAAGTTTACATAAGATAGATAATACAATGTTGTAAATAAGATGTAGTCTATCGGGTACAACAATCATAGTTACCATGCTATGTGGTCTTTTACGGGTTACGATTATAACAGGACCTCACATTTTATGTCGTGTGGTTGGCGTTAGGGTGTCATGGTATACGGTAGCTGTTCTCATTGCAGGCTACTAAAATAGAAACTTCAGGAATGATATCGAATAGTAAAATTTTACATATTGTGCGTGTACACTGTAGTAGGTAGAATTCATAAATTGGTATCTAATATGGGGTTATGCTTAGCTGCGAAATCTGGCAGCGGCAGTGGCTCTAACCCGACTGGCTATGGAGTCGAGTGACTACAGATGACAGACAGGAATACGTCACTGCAAGCTGCTTCAGCGCTGTACAAGAATTCATCGATAGCAGTGGCTGACGAATGCTGGGATGTCAGCCTCTCGGAAGCACAAGACCAAATATTTTCAGTGGGTGAGAGATTCGGAAATCGTGCTGGCCAGGGCTACAGTCGAACATACTCTGTATCGAGATAGGTCACGACAGCACGGAAAGAATCTGTCTTGCGTTATGTTGTTGATAAAATATGCCACGGAAACTATGCCATGGAAACCTCAATGATAGGTCATAGCCTTAAAAGTGAACTCAGCTGTCAAAATTACCGGCTCTGTGAAACAAAGGTGATCGCATTGTCTACCGAATGACATCACATGCAGTCTGGCAATCTTCGTATTCCTCTGAGCATCCACATGTGGGTACCTGTATTGTGATAATTTACACAGAACCTGGAATACCCTGTGTCCTATTGCACGACGCATAACACGATTTTCTCACAAACAACCAATACTCAAATCCAATTTCTGAAAGGGAAACTCGCTGCTTAGTCTTTTCTTACATACAAAACGTGATGATGCTACTCCTATTATGTATGTTGTATGCTCGAAACCGGTAGTATATAACTTCTTTTTGTTCAATGAGCAGCTGACCTTAATGAGTATGACTTACTTTAAACATTTACATGCTCGAACACTTCGTTCATAAAGAACAGCATCATGAGGTCTACAGTTAGTGACAAATATAGAGAACACAGTTTACTGTGTAGGCCACCTTTTTTTTTCAATACGCATTTCGTTGCTTCACACCATCATCTTCAGTTGGAGAACTGTGTGGCTATATTGCTGGCGTTAGTGAAGACCGCAGACGCTTTTTCACAGCAGAAGACCAAATGTAAGATTATGTGACGTCTTTTGCTGTTGACAGATATGTCTATTCAAAAAAAGGCACTGTTAGTGTTAAAAACATGAATCTGTAAGACTGAAGGGTACTTAAAAGATGAGTAGAGTGAAAAACAATGCTGCATACTGTCGCTCGTAGCATGTTATCTTCACTGCACATTTGCTTATGTTGTCACTTGACTAATGTTATACATGCTTTGAATACAAAGGTAAATGAAAGACACAATTGCTAGAGGTTGGCTCTTTGTTTGCTGTAGATCACAACACTATTATTATATTAAATCGTTGGATATACATAAATGTGTTTTTATTTTATTTAATCTGCTTGAGAAAGAAACCACAAGCGAAACAGACACACCGCCACCATTAATGAGAATAGAGCACACTACGCACTAAACACAAAACTGAAACACCATTAAGCAACTATCACAAAATTAGATAAAGGCACGTCAGCAGTAGTTATTTAAGAAAACGTATAGAACCCAGAAAACATTTTTCGAAGGAAATAATATCATACAGCTGGATAAAAGCCCTACGAAAAACTTCCAAACTGTACTTAACGCCTTCCTCAAGAACACTAACTTCCTGTGTACAGAAAAAGAGAAGCACCGCTCTATATCCATGACTCCAGTAGCACCACAACTAAGATTTCAATTAAAATCTCACTAAAAAGATGACTCCATAAGACCAATCTCAAACACAATAAATTACCATGGGTGTAAAATCCTACAGAATCTCATTGTCCCCCAGGACATCTCCAGGTTTGAAAGTAATTACTCAGTAAAATAGCCTGTAGTTGGGTAACAATCTGTAAGACATTCAAAATACTTGCAAATGCTGGATGATGTAGTTAGATGTAATTAAACTGTATAATGACAAACCCATTAATAATGCTGTAGCTGTTAATGAACAGAACGTAATGTGATACAAGAAACATTCCCCTGTAGGGATCACATATTTCATTAACCTCTTGAAACTGACACTGAAATGTAATCACATCTCTTTCGATGTAAAAATCTGCAAACAAGGGATGCCAACATATCAGGAACTGTAGCTAATATAGTCCTCAACCACTGTGAGCATAAACGTTTCACAAAAAAGCCATCATGGATTCAAAAAGTTCAGTTCTACAGAAAATATGTAATTGTTGAATTGAAAAACAAAGATTATGTCTACGACATCCTCCAAACCTTCAATGCAAACCTTCATCTGTGAGCATGAAATAAATAATACCATTGGCTTACTTGATCTAACCATCAGGAAGCAAGGTCAAAAATGTCTTCCAAATTGACAGGAAACCAATCACCACTGGCATACACGTACATGCTTCCCCCTGTCTCTCAACATGCACGAACTACCTGCATAGCATTAAATGATTCATTGAGCTCGGGAAGTCCTACTGACTGACGTGAACCTTCAGAATGAAATGAGAATCAGAAAACAACTAGCTGCAGCTAATAGATGTAAACCCACACTAATGAGCAGTTTAGCTATAAAAGCGAAAGAGAAAATGAAGAAAATATCCATCAAGTAATACAAAAATACAATGACAACATGCATATTCTTCCTTGGTTATCTCCTAAGAAATTGCCCATTTCTTCAAACAACATAAAATTAGAATTACATTTCAAATAAAAAATAAATTAACAATAGACTCACAATCTAAAAACTAACCAAGATAAATTTTAAACCTCTAACATATACAAACTCAATTTTAGTAAATGTCCAGCTTCCACACCAGATTCAAAGAACACATCAATGCTTGCCAATACAGCACGCCACACTAATAGCCAATTGTCTCCTTTATCGAAGATACAGGACATCCATTTGATGGTGTACAGAGAGATCTTAAGATACTACATACAGTAAAGAAAGGACAGAAGATATCTCTGTGTGAAGAAATAGAAACCTGTATGTACAGAATGAAACGTGGTTAAAATCTAGTCAGTGACAGTAATGAAACTTGAAGAAACCATCTTTTCAAAAGCTTTGACAAAGCACTTTAAATATTATCCTGATTTATGATGAGTTTCAATGGACAGCAATTTATTTAGTCTCTTCCATTTACATTTCAATAACTTCCACCTACAGTATTTATATAGAATCTGTTATAACCAGCCGTGCAACACAAGAAAGATCTTCAAAAATACAGACATGTAATATATAAGAAAACGTTTTGTTAATACAACAACGCAAATAACCAAAATATGGCGACTGCAACATTATAGTGTTAGATGTTTAACGTTTCATTCTTTAAATCAAGAATGCATTTATAACTACTAACATGTCTAAATTTAAGAACAAGTCAGTAAATTAAATTATTTTTGCTCCTACGATTGATGACAAGTCAGTAAATTATTTTTGCTGTTACCATTGATAACATTTTCTCACGGTTATGTACATATCCACTTTCTGTTACAGCCCATCCGTATTTTGAAAACGAAAGAAAAAATATTTATGTATATGTAACCATTTAATACAATATCTGAACTGTGATGTGTAGCAAAAATAAATAAATAAATATATATATATATATATATATATATATATATATATATAAAATAAAAAAATAAAAAAAGCAGCCAAGCTCTAGCAACTGCAGCTTTCATTTGTGTTTGTATTCAGTGTAAGCAATCATAACTCTGACGTGTAGTCGTATAACATCTTTGACGTGATATTTAAACAAATGTACAATGAAGAGAACATACAACAAGCGGCAGTATGCAACATTTCTTCGACTCTGCTTACTTTTTAAGTACATTTTACTCTTACAAATTCATGTTCTTTAACTTTAACAGTACCTTTTCTGAAAAAAATAATTTTATCATCAGCAAACGGCGTACCATAACCTACCTTGGACTTGGTCTACTGCTGCGAAAAGACATATATGCTCTCCACAGAAATATAACTACGCAGTTTTCCACCTAAAGGTGATGATGTGAAGCATCGTAATTCTTAATGGAAAAATAGGTAAGTGATTGATGCAGTAAAGTGTTTAATTTTGTACAAAAGATTTGTGGCACCTTATGAAGGGCATGTAAATAAATCTGAGTCTTGTGTTTATTAAGTGATCTCTTCTCAAGATCATTACCCAAACCAGATTTCGTCTTTTCAGATGTAATATATAATCTACATCACAATGCTGTTCTTATACACATGGTGCGATTTCAAAACCAACATCAAACTCAATGAGAATAGAATAATCAACGACTTTTACGCCCCGTCGAGATTGAAATCATTAGAAAAAAATGGCTATGAGCACTATGGGACTCAACTGCTGTGGTCATTAGTCCCCTAGAACTTAGAACTACTTAAACCTAACTAACCTAAGGACATCACACACATCCATGCCCGAGGCAGGATTCGAACCTGCGACCGTAGCGGTCCCACGGTTCCGGACGCCTAGAACCGCACGGCCACCACGGCCAGCTATGTCGTTACAACTCAGTAATTGACACAATCAGAATTTACAAAATTTCGTAACATTAGAGTCGGAACACAAGCACAGATGTACACAGCGAGACAAGGCAATTGTTGTACACACTGTACGGGCATTATTCTCAAGTGATTTATAGAATCCACGTAAAACGAAAATGAGTGTGACGTAACGGTGACTTCAGCAGCACTCTTCTGGAATATGATACCTTTATAGATTAAAAACGGCGGTTTTGTGGGGCTGCAATATTTTGCCAAACATTAAAATTCATTAGCACAATACACATGACCAATTTAAAGTCACAACAAAAAGCTACCAAAAAGACATACCTCGAAAAATGTTCAAACTGGCCCATCTTGATATATCAATAAATTTGAATTTTTGGCAGAAGATTGCAGTCCTGACTAAGAAATGGTTTTATCAGTTAACAAATTTACAGCAGGTGCGGAAAGTAGCGTGAAGACGTTGAAGCTAAAAAGTTTATTTCTGTCAACTGTTCACATAAATTTGTTAGCCAGTGGCTGAGTTTATGAGTGCCAGAGCTCAAAATTTCAATAAGGCTCTTACTAAGAGTCACCCTGAGCAATGTCCGCTCCTGGTAGCTGAGTGGTCAGCGCGAAAGAATGTCATACCCAACGGCCTGGGTTCGATTCACAGCTGGGTCAGAGATTTTCTCCGCTCAGGGGCTGGGCGTTGTGTTGTCTTTCTCATCATCATTTTATTCCCATCGACACCCAAGTCGCCAAAGTGGCGTCAACTGGAAAGACTTGCACCAGGCGAACGGTCTACCCCACGGGAGTACCTAGCCACACGGCTGAAACCCTTAGCAATAATGTCGCAAATATAAGGGGAACTCAAAAAGAAATTAGCCAGAGATTGTAAAACGAAAACTACACTATTGATCGGGAAGGGAAGGGAAAGGAAGGGAAAGAAAGGGAAGGCAAGGAAGGATAGGGAAGAAGGTACTGTCTCTATAACAGTGATGAAGCCCCATACTCGCTGCTAGGGGGAAATGGATGTGCACCGACGTGACGAAGGAGCGAGTGCATCTACGCGTCGACCGTCTCCTGCGCACGGTATTGCTGAATGCAGAAAAATGGAGGAGTCAAAAGAAGAACAGTGATGTGTAGCAGAAAGAGAGAGGGGAACGGAATTCCTCCAAGAGCGGCGCAAATATGCGGAGACTACTGAAAGTCTGCTCCAATTCCGACTCTTAGTCCAATCTCTGGGCCAATGGCTGCCACCGTAACTCACCGGTCTTCATTGCTGAGGGCATCCACCTGCTGAACAATGGTAACGCCGTGTGGCGTTCTAGACCGTGTGTCATCTACATCCGTCCTTGTGCCACGGCTTAACCCTTATAACTTACATGTGTTGCTCTTGGTACACCTATTCTTCGATGAATTTACTTTGTCCGTACTCCGTCAGGAAATGCAAAGCACCCTTCTGCTCTTTTTGAAGTCTCCATTTTTTCAGCACTGCTGATTGCAGTGGACGATCGAAGCGTGCACGTTCTCACTCTATCGACGTTTGGGTGTGTGCCCATGTCCATTTAGCCTCAGCTCTCTTACAGGGCCACAGCTTCTTCAGTAGGGAATGGCATAATGATCCCTTCAGTCGTTTTTACAGTGCCAACGGCCTTGCCACGTTGGTAACGCCGATTCCCACCCGATCACGGAAGTTAAACGACGTTGGTCTGAACTAGTACGTGAATGGGTGACCGTCCGGGGAAAGCCGCATGCACTTGGTGTTCCGGACACGCAAGTCGCCGAAGTGGCGACAAAGCGAAAGACTTGCACCAGGCCGTGGTGCCACAAGACATTTACCTTATTTTACAGCCTCCGACTCGTTTCTTTTCGAACAAAATAAAGAAATTGATATCGAGTATGAACAGCGCTCTACCACTACGACATCTCAATAACTAGTATAAAAAATTAAGATTCTGATAACGATAATAATTTATAGTCAAAGTCAGTTATGAAACTTCCTGGCAGATTAAAACAGTGTGCCCGACCGAGACTCGAACTCGGGACCTTTGCCTTTCGTGAGCAAGTGCTCTACCATCTTCTTTTTTTCTATGTGCCTCGACCGGGACTCGAACCCGGGTCTCCTGATTACATGGCAGACGCTCTATCCATCTTCTTTTTTTTCTCGCTGAACTACCGTGGCGACGACTATTAGGCAGAAATGCTGAGCATATTTTTTATTTTTTTTATTTTTTTAAAATTGTAAATTATTTCCTCTGCAAACCTTTTCTTTTTTTATATATATGGAAAAAGGCGTCATTCATTTACGACAAACAAAATTAGAATGTACATCCGTAGCAACAACAGAACAAGAGTTCCTTCTGAACTATGAAATAGAATTTGAAACTAATAGTGTGATGATAGATAATAAAGAAAGAAAAATGTAACCAAATCCCGCACGCGATTCCATGTGCATGGCTCTTCGGCGTACAGAACCATGTTCCAAATTGGTACAACATATCGCAGCGTGTGGAGCCCCATGAAGGCGGTCATCCTCTGCCCGGTACTCCCCAACTGTGAGGGGGGTCATCGAAGACACTGCGCAAATAGTTCGCAAATAGTTGTCGGTATCGGGGTGTACACTCAAGTGTGCTATGACTGTCCTGGAGAAATTGCCAGTAATCAAGCACCATCTTCTCGTCATCTCGAAAGAGGTAGTATATGGAGATGCCTTTAAACAATGTGAGAGCGTGAGTCTTCGCACGTGGGAAATAAGTATCCTCTGGACAAAGGAGGAGCCGTGGCTCAATTGTGCGAGACGCGATATGTAGATAGCAGGCGAGGATCTTCTGCACTAGCAGCCATACCCCTAACGTCGATCCACATGTTAAACGGTGTTCGTCATTATCCACGAGGTGGCAAAGTGGACAAAGGGGGGAATCCGTCATCCCAATAGCGTGCAGCCTTTGTCGTGTTACAACCTTCCCGTTCACCACCCGGTACCACGCAGCTCGTACCCGCGTGGGGAGGAACGGCTTCTGGACCGCTCTCCACACTGCAGGCCATAGGGTCGTAGGGCTCTTCCTCTCAATCACATTGCGAGGGATGGACCTTAGCAGCAGTCTGTAAACGTCTCTCGCCTTGGGAGTGCGTGTGTTGGGAAGGTCTGGGTGCACGTAACTATACCCAAGAATAAATGCCGAGAGGTGCGAGAGTGAGGGTGTAATGTGCGCAACCGTTACAGGTGGCAGAAGAGACGCCGGCAGCAATTCCTCTAACAGACGTCCCGTAAGGGAAGCATCTGTGTGGGTCCACAATTTCATCATTGTGCACGAGTATAATGCTGTAGCCCTCGCTCGTACATTTATAAGTCCCAGTCCGCCATCAAGCGGAGGGAGGGTGAGTGTTTCGTAACGGACTTTGAATAGGTGTCCGGCGGTAAGGTAATATCAAAACGCTGCTTGCAGTCTGTGAGCCATCGCTGTCGATATCGGTAGGACCTGGGCCATGTGGATCAGCTTAGTCGCCACGTAAAGGTTGAGGTATTCCACACGCTGTAGGAGGTCCATCCGTCGAAGTAAGTTCCGGCGAACTTCTGTGCGTATTGCCTGTAGTAATCGTGCATAGTTCATGGCAGCCGTGCGACGAACATCCTGTGTAAATGTTATGCCCAAGAACCGAATCTTGTTAACTAGTGGGAGTGGGGCTAAAGCGTCCTCCTGTAGACCTCTCCCAATGGGCAGCGCTGCCGACTTGGCCACATTCATGAGGCTGCCCGCTGCCAATCCATAGCGATTGATCCATTGTATCACCGAGCATACCTCGTCACCAGATCGGACAAGTAATAGAATGTCATCAGCATAGATCCTGCAGTGAAAGGTGTGATCCCTCAATGACATGCCCAAGAGACTGTTTTTCAACCCTCCGACAAGTGATTCGAGTGCGATCGCGAAAAAAGGATCATGGAGAATGGGCATCCTTGGCGAACTGACCGTCGGATAGGAAAGGGACCCGCAATCCGTCCATTTACCAGTAGACGGGATGCAGCTCCACGGAAAGGGCGCTGAAAGACGTCGAGAAAGTCAGGCGGGAAGCCCATACGGGCCATAACGGACAGAAGGAACTTGTGGTGAACTCTGTCGAAGGCATGGTCGAAATCAATGGAGATCAGAGCAGCTCGAAGGCGACAGGATGTGGCGATGGCTATTAAATCACTGCATTCACTGGTTGCCGTTTGCATGTTGGTCACTCCGCCCTGTGTCGTTTGCTGCATTGAGAGGAGTAGGGGCAGAACCTTCTTTATGCGGCTGGCGAAGATTTTATAGTCCGAGTTGAGCATTAATGGGCCTGTAGTCCTCGACCGTCCGACCTCTGGAAGGCTCGTGTATCGGTATGAGACCTTCCTCGAATGCAGGTGGCGCATGGGACCCAGGGGTCATGAGTTCTTGGTACATGATGATCCGTCGGGGCATCATTAAATCGCGGAAAGTCCGATAAAACTCGAGCGGCAGTCCGTCTGGCCCGGGAGATTTGTTGAGTGTTCCCTTGTTAAGCGCGTCCTCGATGTCGTCCCGTGTAATTCCACCTAACAGCGTCGCCGCTGCTGCATTGTCGAGGCTGTGCGACACCTGCTGCAGTATGTCGTGATCGTCTGCTTCCTCGTCCTCTGTGTTGACCTCGTCGTAAAACCGGCGATAGTGATCTGCGAAGGCTTCTGTAACGGCCGCCTGAGTCATTACGACCCTACCACCTGGCAATACGAGGTCCGTGATCAGCTGCTGTCGGCGTCGGCGGCTGTCGAGCACGATGTGATGCATAGTCGGGTTTTCTCCTTCCGCTCGGTCTTGACGTCGCGTTCGCACTACGACCCCCCCCCCCCCCCCCAAACGTTTCCTCGTAAGAGACAATATTTTACCTTTGATTCGGCGGCTTTCCATTTGTCGGTTTGGAGATGGTGGTTGGCTGTCGAGTTCGCGAAGCATCGTGTAATAAAAATGTGTGACGATGCCAAGCTGCGATATCTTTTCCGAATTGTGCGAGCACACGCCGAAACGCTGGTTTCGCACAGTCCACCCTCCATGCTAGAGTCGAAGGGTATCGTGGAAGACGACGTTCGCAATCCAGCCATTTGTTGGCGATAATCTGACGGCATTCCGGGGCTTGAAGATGTGCCACATTCAGCTTCCAGGGTCCTCCGCTGCGCCATATCCGCTGCTGTTGTAGAGTGAGTGTGCATATGAAAGCGCTTTGATCGGAGAAGGCAAGCGGCCAACGTTCGGCGTCCAATACTCCCGGCGCTAGAGCTCGTGAGACATAAATGCGGTCTAGGCGACTGGCTGAGTGACTAGTAAGGTATGTCGGCCCGCGACGGTCACCGTGCACTGTTTCCCACGTGTCGGTGACAAGCAGATCTCGAACCAGGAGCCGAAGTTCTTGACAAGTCGAGAAATGTGGGACTTGGTCTTTGGGGTGGAGCACACAGTTAAAGTCGCCGCCGAAGATATATTGATCGAAGTGGCTGATAAAAAGGGGAGCGATATCCTCCGAGTAGATCAGCGATCGTTCGCGGCGTTGGTCAGTTCCTGATGGCGCGTAAATGTTAATCATGCTCGTGCCCAGTGCTGTGATCGCCAGCCCCCGTCCTGACGGAAGGTAAGTCACTTCTTCGATGGCAATTACGTCGCAAACTAGTATTGTCGTACCGCTACCATTCCGGTCCGCCGGTGACACATATGTCACATAACCGTAGAAAACGGGGAAGGCCACTATATACACTTTTTGCAATACGGCAATGTCATCATCCGAAGAACGAAGCATCTCACGCAGCAACTGGATCTTCACTGCCGTACGTATCGTGTTGAGGTTAAGCTTGGCGATACGAAAATCTTGTTGCCGAACCGCAAGTGTTAAGTTATCCATTATGACTGGAATTACCTATGACGCTTCTGGCTGTATTGACACCTCCGCATCCCCCCAAACCTCACCTGCAGTCGTTTCTAGAGAGCCGGCGCCAATGGCGTGGGCCCCGTTGGCGTGACTTGCATGGTGCCGTCGTCGTCGTGGTCATCCGCCAACGTCGGGGAACTCAAAGCAAGATCGGTTTCCCTAGCTTCCTCAGGACACGGCATGGGTGCTTGTACACCAGAAGGTGGTGGGCAGCGTCTGTCCTGCATATCCGCATCCGATTTTGCCACTGTAGATATATGTGGTTTGTCCTCAGTTCCGTTCGGTGGTGCCACACTGCAGCAAATGGCGGCTGCCTCTGTGGTAGCGTCGTCATTGAAGGTGGAATCGTCATCCTCTGGAGGCTGTGTCGCATCCCGTTCGGAAGTTGCTCTACGACTCCGCTTTCGTCGCTTCGGAGAGCGTTGCTTCCTGGCGTGTCCTTCTGTGTCAGACGATGGCAAAGATTCACGTCGTTCGGACACAAAGGCAGCCAGGCACAATAAGCGAGTTGACGGCCATGCTATCGTCATGTATGTTTCCAGAATGAGATTTTCACTCTGCAGCGGAGTGTGCGCTGATATGAAACTTCCTGACAGATTAAAACTGTGTGCCTGACCGAGACTCGACCTCGGGACCTTTGACTTTCGCGAGCAAGTGCTCTACCATCTGAGCTACCGAAGCACGACTCACGGCCGGTACTCACAGCTTTACTTCTGCCAGTATCCGTCTCCTACGTTCCAAACTTTACAGAAGCTCTCCTGCGAACCTTTCAGAACTGGCACTCCTGAAAGAAAGGATATTGCGGAGACATGGCTTAGCCACAGCCTTGGGGATGTTTCCAGAATGAGATTTTCACTCTGCAGCGGAGTGTGCGCTGATATGAAACTTCCTGACAGATTAAAACTGTGTGCCCGACCGAGACTCGAACTAGGGACCTTTGCCTTTCGCGAGCAAGTGCTCTACCATCTGAGCTACCGAAGCACGACTCACGGCCGGTACTCACAGCTTTACTTCTGCCAGTATCCGTCTCCTACCTTCCAAACTTTACAGAAGCTCTCCTGCGAACCTTGCAGAACTAGCACTCCTGAAAGAAAGGATATTGCGGAGACATGGCTTAGCCACAGCCTGGAGGATGTTTCCAGAATGAGATTTCCTAGTAGAGCACTTGCCCGCGAAAGGCAAAGGTCCCGAGTTCGAGTCTCGGTCGGGCACACAGTTTTAATCTGTCAGTAAGTGTCATGTGTGTTGTTATCCGTCGACGTGGGAGGCGGCATCGGAGTTGAATCCGTAGCTTGTGGAACGGGTGTGTCATCATCGCCCTGTACTGGAGCAGGGAGCAGCGACCCAACAGTGGATGTCGGCTGTCGTGGTGAAGTGGTAGCTGTCGTGAGGGCTGCTGCATAAGTCACGGGAAGCAGCGTCGGCTGCGATGGCGCGTCCGTGTCAGCCGGCAGCAGTTGAGTGATTCGGCGTTGGATACATTCTGATCTGAGGTGTCCCTCCTTCCCACAACCAGAGCAGGTCTTCGGTTGCCCATCGTAGATGACGATGGCACGGCAGCCACCGATATTCAGATATGAAGGGACATGTTTTTTAAGTTCTATTCGGACCTGGCGGACTCCGTTCAGCACAGGATATGTCTGGAATTGCGTCCATTTTTCCGCAACATGATCATGGACCGTGCCGTAGGGGCGCAGCGCTTTCACGTCGTCCTCCGCCGGTAGTTCGAAAGGAAGTTCGAAAATTCTGATCGTGCGAAGTCCCATGCCAGAGTAGTCGACGTGCACAGTCCCCACATTGCCATCAGCATGGCAGAAACGGAGGCCCTGTTTCGTGTCCCGAAGGATCCGTTCACTTGTTGCATCGTTGATGATCTTGACATATACTACTCACAATGGAAAAGTGAATGCCGAGAATGTCGGTAGCCGGGATTTTAACTTCTTCTCGTAGAAATCGTTCGACTTCGAGCGCTTTGGGCCGTGCAAATTCGTTGCGGAACGTAAATTTCAGAGTCGATTTTCTGTATCGGTGCGCCATAGTGACCTATGCTGAGTACGGCACGCGCGAAACGGCCGAGTACGATGTAAACAAACACGAGCGTTCGCTCCGCGGCAAGAACACAAACAGCGCGTCCTCACCGCAACACAGCGAAAGGCCAACTACTTCTCCCTCTGAGCTACCGAAGCACGACTCACGCCCGGTACTCACAGATTTACTTCTGCCAGTATCTCGTCTCCTACCTTCCAAACTTTACAGAAGCTCTCCTGCGAACCTTGCAGAACTAGCACTCCTCAAAGAAAGGATATAGCGGAGACATGGCTTAGCCACAGCCTGGGGCTGCAGAGTGAAAATCTCATTCTGAAAGTCAGTTATGTTTGTAATAAAGTCATGTTTACCGTTTTTAATAACGTTATGTTTACGTGAATGGTATATTGTGATAAGTTCTTGAACAAGTTTTGTGGAGAGGAAAATGGCTCTGAGCACTGTGGGACTTAACATCTGTGGTCATCAGTCCCCTAGAACTTAGAACTACTTAAACCTAACTAACCTAAGGACATCACACACACCCATGCCCAAGGCAGGATTCGAACCTGCGACCGTAGCAGTCGCGCGGTTCCGGACTGAGCGCCTGAACCGCTAGACCACCACGGCCGGCGGAGAGGAAGTGACTTACCAATATATATGTAGAATGGCACTTAAAGAAAAGGCATATTGCACTTCATACCTTCGTAACGAAGACAATTAGGTTAACATTCTCCTGGTCGCTAAACAACATTTACTTGATACCTTTTTCGTTTTACTCCTGGAAAAACAGGAGTGCACATGGGTTTTTTTTAGGTTAGAGAATTCCCTCCCTAGGCCCGACAAGACGCCTCCTGAGACGCGGCAAGGCAGGAGTAGGCAAAATGCAACAAGGAATAACAATATTAATGTGCTAATAGTAAACTGCAGGAGCGTCTATAGAAAGGTCCCAGAACTGCTCTCATTAATAAACGGTCACAACGCCCATATAGTACTAGGAACAGAAAGTTGGCTGAAACCAGACGTAAACAGTAATGAAATCCTAAACTCTGATTGGAATGTATACCGCAGAGATAGGCTGGACAGTGAAGGGGGAGGCGTGTTTATAGCGATAAGAAGTGCAATAGTATCGAAGGAAATTGAGGGAGATTCGAATTGTGAAATGATTTGGGTGAAGGTCACGGTTAAAGCAGGCTCAGACATGGTAATTGGATGTCTCTATAGGCCCCCGGGCTCAGCAGCTGTTGTGGCTCAGCACCTGAAGAATAATTTGGAGAATATTTCGAGTAGATTTCCCCACCATGTTATAGTTCTGGGTGGAGATTTTAATTTGCCGGATATAGACTGGGAGACTCAAACGTTCATAACGGGTGGCAGGGACAAAGAATCCAGTGAAATATTTTTAAGTGCTTTATCTGAAAACTACCTTGAGCAGTTAAACAGAAAACCGACTCGTGGCGATAATATATTAGACCTTCTGGTGACAAACAGACCCGAACTATTTGAATCAGTTAATGCAGAACAGGGAATCAGCGATCATAAAGCGGTTACTGCGTCGATGATTTCAGCCGTAAATAGAAATATTAAAAAAGGTAGGAAGATTTTTCTGTTTAGCAAAAGTGACAAAAAGCAGATTACAGAGTACCTGACGGCTCAACACAAAAGTTTTGTCTCAAGTGCAGATAGTGTTGAGGATCAGTGGACAAAGTTCAAAACCATGGTACAATATGCGTTAGATGAGTATGTGCCAAGCAAGATCGTAAGAGATGGAAAAGAGCCACCGTGGTACAACAACCGAGTTAGAAAACTGCTGCGGAAGCAAAGGGAACTTCACAGCAAACATAAACATAGCCAAAGCCTTGCAGACAAACAAAAATTACGCGAAGCGAAATGTAGTGTGAGGAGGGCTATGCGAGAGGCTTTCAATGAATTCGAAAGTAAAGTTCTATGTACTGACTTGGCAGAAAATCCTAAGAAATTTTGGTCCTATGTCAAAGCGGTAGGTGGATCAAAACAAAATGTCCAGACACTCTGTGACCAAAATGGTACTGAAACAGAGGATGACAGACTAAAGGCCGAATTACTAAATGTCTTCTTCCACAGCTGTTTCACAGAGGAAGACTGCACTGTGCTTCCTTCTCTAGATTGTCGCACAGTTGACAAAATGGTAGATATCGAAGTAGACGACAGAGGGATAGAGAAACAATTAAAATCGCTCAAAAGAGGAAAGGCCGCTGGTCCTGATGGGATACCAGTTCGATTTTACACAGAGTACGCGAAGGAACTTGCCCCCCTTCTTGCAGCGGTGTACCGTAGGTCTCTAGAAGAGCGAAGCGTTCCAAAGGATTGGAAAAGGGCACAGGTCATTCCCGTTCTCAAGAAGGGACGTCGAACAGATGTGCAGAACTATAGACCTATATCTCTAACGTCGATCAGTTGTAGAATTTTGGAACACGTATTATGTTCGAGTATAATGTCTTTTCTGGAGACTAGAAATCTACTCTGTAGGAATCAGCATGGGTTTCGAAAAAGACGATCGTGTGAAACCCAGCTCGCGCTATTCGTCCACGAGACTCAGAGGGCCTTAGACACGGGTTCACAAGTGGATGCCGTGTTTCTTGACTTCCGCAAGGCGTTTGACACAGTTCCCCACAGTCGTTTAATGAACAAAGTAAGAGCATACGGACTATCAGATCAATTGTGTGATTGGATTGAGGAGTTCCTAGATAACAGAACGCAGCACGTCATTCTCAATGGAGAGAAGTCTTCCGAAGTAAGAGTGATTTCAGGTGTGCCGCAGGGGAGTGTCATAGGACCGTTGCTGTTCACAATATACATAAATGACCTGGTGGATGACATCGGAAGTTCACTGAGGCTTTTTGCAGATGATGCTGTGGTGTATCGAGAGGTTGCAACAATGGAAAATTGTACTGAAATGCAGGAGGATCTGCAGCGAATTGACGCATGGTGCACGGAATGGCAATTGAATCTCAATGTAGCGAAGTGTAATGTGATGCGAATACATAGAAAGATAGGTCCCTTATCATTTAGCTACAAAATAGCAGGTCAGCAACTGGAAGCAGTTAATTCCATAAATTATCTGGGAGTACGCATTAGGAGTGATTTAAAATGGAATGATCATATAAAGTTGATCGTCGGTAAAGCAGATGCCAGACTGAGATTCATTGGAAGAATCCTAAGGAAATGCAATCCGACAACAAAGGAAGTAGGTTACAGTACACTTGTTCGCCCAATGCTTGAATACTGCTCAGCAGTGTGGGATCCGCACCAGGTAGGGTTGATAGAAGAGATAGAGAAGATCCAACGGAGAGCAGCGCGCTTCGTTACAGGATCATTTAGTAATTGCGAAAGCGTTACGGAGATGATAGATAAACTCCAGTGGAAGACTCTGCAGGAGAGACGCTCAGTAGCTCGGTACGGGCTTTTGTTAAAGTTTCGAGAACATACCTTCACCGAAGAGTCAAGCAGTATATTGCTCCCTCCTACGTATATCTCGCGAAGAGACCATGAGGATAAAATCAGAGAGATTAGAGCCCACACAGAAGCATACCGACAATCCTTCTTTCCACGTACAATACGAGACTGGAATAGAAGGGAGAACCGATAGAGGTACTCAGGGTACCCTCCGCCACACACCGTCAGGTGGCTTGCGGAGTACGGATATAGATGTAGATGTAGATGTTATTTCGAGTGTTCTAGATAAATGGGGACATTCATTACATCTCATCACTTTTCGATTCCCTCTCTCTTTCTTTCTCTCTCTGCCCCCCCCCCCCTCTCTCTCTCTCTCTCTCTCTCTCTCTCTCAACGGTGACAATAGTCCACTTCCTGCGTGTCCGAGTGTCTGAAATAATCGAAAAAGAGAATAAGAGAAACGAAGTACCTTTCTTGAATATTTAAAGCACACAGTGCACTTCCAGAAGGCAAAAACGTGATAACTGTTACGCGGAATCTGTTGAAAAACTTATAAAAAGATAGAAAATAATTAAGTGATGAAATAGAAACTCCTTTCCATCCTAATAACCGTCCACCCCCGGTAGCTGAGTGGTCAGCGCGATAGAATGTCAATCCTAAGGGCCCGGGTTCGATTCCAGGCTGCATCGGAGATTTTCTCCACTCAGAGACTGTGTGTTGTGTTGTCCTAAATATCATCATTCCATCCCAATCGACGCGCAAGTCGCCGAAGTGGCGTCCCATCGACAGACTTGCACCTGGCGAACGGTCTAACCGACGGGAGGCCCTAGTCACACGACATTTACATTTACTTCCTAATAACCATAGTCACAAGTTTGGGACAATCTCGTTTGACGCATGCCACAGTAATCGATTCACTACAGCAATTACAAAGTCACATTTAGTTTATATTGCTGTTAGATTCTGATATTATCGACAGACTGATCAAATACATTCAATAAGAACTGATGTGATAGCTTTTTCCCCCGAGAAAGTCCGTCTACGTTTCTTGTTTCCTGTCCACCTCTGCTCCTCCCCTCTCGACAAGATAGAGTGATCTTCTACAACGCCAGCCACTCATACTGAGGAAGCATCGGAACAACAGTAACTGTACTACCTACAGGACGCTGAAATGATGCTCATCAAGCAAAGACAAATGGTTCAAATGGCTCTGAACACTATGGGAATTAACTTTTGAGGTTATTAGTCCCCTAGAAATTAGAAGTACTTAAACCTAACTAACCTAAGGACATCACACTCATCCATGCCCGAGACAGGATTCGAACCTGCGACCGTAGCAGCAGCGCGGTTCCGGACAGAAGCGCCTAGAACCGCTCGGCCACAGCGGCCGGCCAAGCAGGGATAGCCAAATAAATCTTTAAGTGTGTTAAGACCGGCTGCTAAAGGCATCACAACACACACATACGAAGTAACTACTGCAGCTTTTCGGCGCTATACATACCTGCATTCCAGCAGACGAAAGCGTGAACTCCTTTAATGATGGATGCTGTGTTCGTGTGGCGGATGAAGTCAAGAATAAAATTAATTCTGGTACTGAGATCATTTAGAGGTTTACAGAGAGCTGTGGACGTTACACAAAGAATGAATACCACCCTTATTATAAATGTGTGGCCAAGTAGTGCCATTGTTTCCAAGCCTTTTCAACACTACATACGTAAACCTTGGACACTGGACGGACACTCCGTCTGTGCTAGTCCGTTTCTCAAATCAGAAGCGCTTCCAGGTGCTTCCTCCAGACCTTTCTCTTCCTTCATTTTTAACGAAAATTAGTTGGCAGAGGGTAACGTGGCCGGTAATAAGACGGCGAGCTAGAGGGACGATAGCCCAAGCATTAGGCATTCGGTAACAAGCAATGCGAGCGCTTTGTTATCGAGATGACTACGCTGCTCAGCGAAAACTGAACCGCTGCCATGTAATTTTTGTCATCGTTAATGGAAGCAGTAGCGACTCCGTCTGCCGTGCCGAGTGCGCGGTTTCGAGTAAATTATGAATTGCCGGTGACCCTGAGAAACACCACAACGGTATACCCAAACTTGTAAAATGAGACATATACGTCAGTACTCTGTGCTTTGCAAATTTTAATGATCCTAATAGCAATATAATGTAATTAAAACTAGATGATAAATGGTTACGGTTAACTAGCAACCATCCGCACATCATGTTTACAAAATAATTGGTATCTTGGTACAGTGTCAACCAAAGCAACTGAGCGTAACTTATCAATATTAAAAGGCTGATCAAACTATGTCTGTTGGCGTACGAAACCAGTATGAGATTCTTAACACGAGACGCTTGAATGCGACATCTACGTCAGTATTCCGTGCCTTGCAAATTTTAATGATCCTAATAGCAATGTAATGTAGTTTCAACTAGATGATAAACGGTTTCGGTTAACTAGCAACCATCCGCACATCATTCTTTCACAATAATTAGAACCTTCGTGCAGTGTCAACCACAGTAACTAAGCGTAACTTCCCAGTATTAAAAGGCTGGTACAACTATGTTTGTTGGCGTACGAAACCAGTATGAGATTCTTAACACGAGACGGTAAAATGAGACATCTACGTCAGTACTCTGTGGTTCAAATGGTTCTGAGCACTATGGGACTTAACATCTGAGGTCATCAGTCTGCTAGAACTTAGAACTACTTAATCCTAACTAACCTAAGTACATCACGCACATCCATGCCCGAGGCAGGATTCGAACCTGCGACCGTAGCAGTCGGGTGGTTCCAGACTGAAGCGCCTAGAAACCGCTCGGCCACTCCGGCCGGCTAGTACTCTGTGTCTTGCAAATTTTAATGGTTCAAATAGCAATGTAATGTAGTTGCAACTAGATGATAAACGGTTTCGGTTGACTAGCAACCATCCACAGATCATGCTTACAGAATAATTGGTATCTTGGTACTCTGTCAACCACAGCAACTAAGCCTACCTTACCAATATTAAAAGGCTGATCAAACTATGTCTGTTGGCGAATGACACCTGTATGAGATTCTTAACACGACACGCTAAACATCGCACATTTGACCTGGCTTTTAATATTCACAGGATGCGCCTATAAACAGTGTTGTTGTGGTTAACGCAATAACTAGTTACTAATTGTTCTCTAACCATGAGATAAGGATGGTTACTAGCCAGTCGAAACAGGTTATAAGAAGTTTTAATTGCGTTATATTGCGAGGAACACCACTAAAATTTGTAATAAATAATAAAGATCACTATTGAAAAAGAGATTCTGCCAGGGCCGGAGCCAGAATTAAAATGTGTATTTACTCTTGAAAAGGCAACGGCCTTGCCGCAGTGGCTACACCGGTTTCCGTGAGATCACCGAAGTTAAGCGCTGTCGGGCGTGGTCGGCACTTGGATGGGTGACCATCCATGCCGCCATGCTTTGTTGCCATTTTTCGGGGTGCACTCAGCCTCATGGCGCCAGTTGAGGAGCTACTCGACCGAACAATAGCGGCTTCGGTCAAGAATACCATCTTACGACCGGGAGAGCGGTGTGCTGACCCCACGCCCCTCCTATCCGCATCCTCCCCTGAGGATGACACGGCGGTCGGATGGTCCCGGTAGGCCACTCGTGGCCTGAAGACGAAGTGCTTATTTGTTTTTCGAGAAGTTTCTCCTCCTTTCCCGATTTTTAAAACCAATAAAGGCGTATACATCAAGATCGTACTTCTACCTGTTTAGTTTACTCCTCCGATTACTGCAGTTTCACGTTTCAAATTTTTTTAATATACATATCCACAATGACCTACTATTTTTCTGGTATTCACTGATTAAAACACAGGACTTGGACCAAAATATCGAAACATCACGAGAAATGTATGGCTCTGAGCACTATGGGACTTAACTGCTGTGGTCATCAGTCCCCTAGAACTACTTAAACCTAACTAACCTAAGGACATCACACACATCCATGCCCGAGGTACGATTCGAACCTGCGACCGCAGCAGTCGCGCGGTTCCGGACTGAGCGCCTTAACCGCTAGACCACCGCGGCCGGCGAGAAGTGTATGCTTCATTAGAAATGCAGATGCTAGCTGAGTCTGCAGGTTGCACTGTTGACCAGGAACGGAGCCTGTCCGATATCCTCAGTACGTTGCAAGCGTCGATCGTGGTCAGAACAGTGTTTTTATGTTGTTGTGAGTGCTTTATGTCAGAGCGAAATGAATTTGAACGTGGGGAAATTGCTGGTGGTCGTTTGATGGGTACTTCCGTAATAAATGTAGCCGAAGTGTATGGTGCTTCAAAAGGCACGGTGTCGGAGTTTTATACCACACACAGGGAAAACAGAAAGACACCTTCCACTACGTCGCAGCGCGCACAAAAGTTCGTGTTGAGTGATAGTGACAGACATGGAACCTGGTGGTACTGAAGGGAAGGCAGGATTAGGTTAGGATTGTGGATCGGGCTGTAATTAATTAGTATTGTGTTGCCTTTTACAATTACACACAATTAATTTTAAACCAGTAATTTCAGACTCAACAATAAATAAAAAATACCACACGTTATTAATGAAGGAATAAACAACAGTGTAAATAATAGTGTTTTCAGGGAATTACAATGTATCAAATCACCGTTAAATACAGATACAACAGATAATGTTTTAAAATAAAGCCACTGTGATCCGGGCAGAAGGCCTTACACGTCAGGAATAGCAATGAATTAAGGAGTGTTTAAAACTCGCTGCAACTTACAAGGTATAAGTATTGAAATATTAAAGGCAAGTCGCCACAAACACAGCAGAAAGCATCAGACGCCAGGAATGGAAGTAAATAAGGTTTTAAGGCTCACTGCTAAAATACATATACCAAATTATAATTTTAAGGAAAATGACCACAATCACGACTGAAGGCCTTACACGCCAGAAATGGCAATAGTATAAAAAATTTTGATGAGCAAAAGTTAACTAAAAAAAACAAGCAATTGATCCAGACGGTGCTCCAGGAATCGACCTCTGAGAAAGTCCAGCAACAAACACTTTCGCGAGTGATGAGATAGGCATCCAAGAGTTGCATTCACTTCACAAGATGGTAACTGAGATTAGAGGCAGTCTGACGAATTACTAATGATAATCTTGCTGAAGCTACCTGACGTCTAATAAACCAAATGCAACGATGGAACAATAGACCAAAGCCGGAACCGGCGGTTTGCACTGCGTCCCCATAATTCTGTGTTTAGAGCGCCCAGAACGGGGAAGGATCCAGTACCACCAGAGTAGAAAGCACTCCACTCACTGCTCATCGCCTCGGCGACTCTACGAGCAGCAACACGAACCCAATGGCTAAAATACATGTAACACCTACCAGAAAAAAGTTAGTTTCTTTCATCAGAACAATAGGAGGCTAAAAAAAGAAGCTTTTGTGTGCCTAGAATTTGTGAAACTTTCTGATGTGATAGATGTTCTGTGCCTCTCTGGACACGATATAACGACAGGGACAAAAAAATTAAACATAAGGGATTATAAACTAGCATCATTTTCATGTGGAGTAAATATGTTAAGGATGAGTTGGAACTGTACTACCTCACCGCCTACTCCTTTCAGTAATTAACCTACATCGATGTAGATGCCCAATGTTGGCTTCAAACTAGTTTTTGTTACGTAAGGATTTTTTTATTAACGCTAAATTATTGCTCTACAGACTTCAAAAGGGTGTTGGACTAGAAAGATAATAACTATATGGAATATCGTCAAACGGAAGACAGGAGAGCCAATCAATGAATTAGATATCATAGCAATTAAGTTAAATGACAGTCTTGTGACTGATAATTCATAAGTTCCAAGTACTTTTAACAATCCATTTCTAAATGAACCACTAACAGTAGGATTAAATTACGTACTAAAAATGTTTTTCCACAAAACTTTAAGCAACTTTCAGTAGCATCAGCATCCTCACTGAAATTTATAGAATTATAAAGAGTCTAAAAAATAAAGGCCCATATTGTGTTAATAAGTAAAGCCCTTAGCAACATACGTAATGCCTCACTGGCACAGAGAATTTTTCCAAACAGCTTAAGATACCGTATGCAATTGTTAAGCCTCTTCATATGCAAAGGGACAAGAAGCACTTAAATCATTATCATACAATTTTCCTACTGACATCTTTTTCCAAAATGTTCGACAAAGTAATGTACTGAATGTTTGTCTCACTTTAAGTACAAACAAATTACTTAGCTTATCGCTGTTTGCATTCCAGAAGGGCTACTAAAATGAGAATGCTTTTATTACATTCACCCGCCCAGCGAGAGAGGCATTCAATAAGAAATGCAACACATTTTTTTCTCTGTCAGTTTAGGTTAACAAAATGCGGAATTTGTTGTGGGATATCGTGGAATATTTGTGCCAGAGCCCCTATAGGTTGATGAAGTTGCGATCGGGGGTGGCGCTATACGTAGCTTTCATCTGTAACGTAGGTGCGTTCCGCGCAGAAGATCATCACAGAAGTTTTTTTCTTTTTTTTGTGGAAAACCAGAGAATGCAGATAGTCTGACAAGATGCTTATAACGAGGTAGAGCATACCTGTCCGACTGGGTCCGCTGGTTTCCCAACAGAAGACCCTAAAGAGCAACGAAGGAAAATCTGCGCGGAATTGGTTGCGCGTTACGAGGATAATGATGACAATTTTTGTCGAACATCGGCACAGGCGATGATATATGGGTGCATCACTTCGAACCAGAAACAAAACGGCAATCCACGGAGTGGCGCCACACCACCTCTCCTCCGAAGAAAAAGTTCAAAACCCCGACACCAGCCAGTAAAGTCATGGCAACCGTCTTCTGGGACTCTGAAGAAATTAATCTGATGTCCATCGTCCTGGTGCAACGATAAACTCTGAAGAGATGCCCTCAGAAAACTGAAGAAACGACTTCAGTCTGTTCGTCGTCACATAGATGCAAACGAACTTCTCCTTTTCAACGACGACGCAAGGCCTCACACAAGACTTAGGAGGGGTTCACAAAACTTCACTGGATTATTTTTTCTCGTCCACATTATAGGCAGAATCTCGCAGCTTCCAGCTTCCATCTGTTCGGCCCAATGTAGGATGCACTCCGCAGGAAGCAATACGTGGATAATAGGTAGGTTCTTGATGCAGTAAGACTTTGGTTGATGCAGTAAAACATTGGCTCCGTCATCGACAGGGCATGCATAAAGGCCCTCCCTACAAAGTGGCGTAAGGCCGTCGCATGGAACGGAGAGTGTTGTAAAATAGGATTTCGTAGCCAAAAGCATGGAGAATAATATGGTCTATTCGAACCCTGGTTAGAACGTACCTACCCTCAGAAAAAATGTATTGCATTACTTATTGAACGCCCCTCGCATTAAAAGCCTTAAATATAAAATTTCGCCATTTGATATTTTTTGTTATCTTTTCGAGGCATTTAACTGTGTAGATCACGTTACACTCATAGAAAAACTTTAGTTTTATGGAATTTATGGTTTTACACACAGCTGGTTTGAATCATACTTAAAAAACAGAAATTGTGCTGAATAATTGAGACAATGTTAGAAAGTCAGAAAATTTTAGTGACTGGGAAGAAATCACCAAAGGAAGTCCCAAAAGATTCAATTTAGTGTCCACTCATATTCCTTATATATGAAAAATTATCTTCTAATTAACATTCAGCAGGAAGAACCAGTACCTTTTGCAGTGTTATAATGAATCCCATTAGAGAAAAATCAAGACAAGAATTGTTTATGATTTTTACAATGTATTATCATGTGGTTCTCTCAGAACTGATTACACCTAAGTTTTGAGAAAACACACTATTTTTATTTCTTTTGAAGAAGTACAGTCATACCAAGAACTGATCTGGTGCATGAACAGGAGTTAGTAAACGGGTAGATTGATCCAAATTTTGTGATGTATATTTTGATGAAAACTTGAACTGAAAGAAGCATATTCCTGAGTTTCTCAAACAGTTAAGGCCAGTTACTTTCGCTCTTCCTATAATTGTTAGTCTTGGGAACAAATGAATCAGCCTCCCGACTTATTTTGCATATATCCAATCACTAATATCTTATGGAGTGCTTATCTGGGGTGACACATCACTTAGAAAGAAAGTACTTACTGCAAAATAGCGAGCTGTGCGTATGATGCTCACCCGCAGTTGTCATGTAGGTACCTTTTTAACGAGCTGCGCATTTTAAATGCACCATAATACATACATTCGCCAGTGACATTCGTCATTAATAATCCAACACGAACTGAGAAGGATAGTGATGACCGCATCTACAACTCTAGAGAAAAAAGCCGGCCGACAAGCAGTAGCGGGGAGTAACCGATATTGTGACTTTTACGAGTTCTTAACCAGGAGCGCATTTTATACCATCTGTGTGCTCTAATAGTTTAGTTTCTTGAGTATCTGCGTGTTTATTTAGTGTGTAACAGCCACAGTTCTAGGGTTTTTGTCTGCGTCGGAAAGTAAACCGATTTTGTGACATATTACAAGTTCATAATCAGGGGACAATTATTTAATTTCACCTGAGTGTTTAGGCAGTTAGGGTTTTGGATCTCTGCGTATTAATCTGATTTATTAGACACAATTCCAGCGTTTTCGTCAGGGTCTACAGTAGAGTTGCGTGGCACGTGCCGATAGTCCATTTATCTGCCTAGTTTAGTTTTCTATAGTCTTTAGTATGGACAGGGACTGCGGTTGTGTGCGGATGCGAGCCGAGTTGGTGACACTTAGCTCTCGGCTTCAGGCTGTGATGGCTTCGGTTACACAGCTTGGGGGTGCAGTGGATGGGCTCCACTGTTGTGTGCCGGCTGTGGGGATCGAAAGGACGTCCAGGACATCTGAGTCCTCCAATCGGTTCTCACCGGTGGCCAGCCCAGTTACTGCTCGCACTGAGGTTGACCCTTCACCTATGGTCGAGTGGGAGGCGCAAGACTTCCCAGGCGGCCGCACGAAAGGCCTCCTCGATTTGACTGACAAACAGGTTCCAGGTACTGTTTGTGGCTGAGCCAGATGCTGTCACCTGTACTGTTTCAGAAAAAACCTCTCAGCCTGCAACATCCGGACAACCGCGGAGAGTGGGATTATTAATAGTTGGGAGCTCCAACGTTAGGCGCGTTATGATGCCTCTCAGGGACATGGCTTCCAAGAAAGGAAAGAAAACCAATGTGCACTCGGTGCGCATACCGGGTGGAGTTACTCCAGATGTGGAACGCGTCCTTCCGGACGCCATGAAGAGCACAGGGTGCTGCAGGTGGTTGCTCACGTCGATACGAATGGTGTGTGTCACTTTGGATCACAAGAGATTCTCTCTGGTTCCGAGCAGCTAACAGAAGAGATAAATCTTGCTTGCAAGATGAAAGCAGAGCTGACCATTTGCAGCATAGTCGACAGGACTGATTGCGGACCTCTGGTACAGAGCCGAGTGGAGGGTCTGAATCAGAGGCTCAGACGGTTCTGCGACCTTGTAGGCTGCAAATGCCTCGAATTGCGCCAAATGGTGGTTGGGTTTCGGATTGCGCTGAATAGGTCAGGTGTCTACTATACGCAGGAGGCGGCTACACGGGTAGCAGGGGCTGTGTGGCATGGACTGGGCGGTTTTTTAGGTTAGAGGGTCTCGGGAAAACACAAGAAGGGCTTCAGTCACAAAGAGTGCAGGCAGAACACAGGAAGAGCGTAGATACAGGAACCATCGGTATAACAGTTGTAAATTGTCGCAGCTGTGTTGGGAAAGTACCAGAGCTTCAAGTGCTAATAGAAGACACCGATGATAAAATCGTTATAGGCACTGAAAGCTGACTAAAGCCGGAGATAGCTCAGCCGAAATTTTGGCTAAGAACCTAATGATGTTCCGAAAGGATAGGCTAAACACAGTTGGCGGTGGCCTGTTTGTTACTGTTAGAAGTAGTTTATCTTTTTGCGAAATTGAAGTAGATAGCTCCTGTGAGTTAGTATGGGCACAGGTCATTGTTGGCAACCGGAACAAAAGAATAACAGGATCCTTTTACCAACCTTCCGATTCAGTTCACACAGTTGCTGAAACCTTCAAAGAAACTTGAGTTTGATTTCACACACGTACTCGACTCATACGATTATAGTTGGTGGTGGCTTTAATTTACCCTCCATATGTTGGGGAATATACATGTTTAATTCCGGAGGTAAGCATAAAACTTCATCCGAAATTCTACTAAACGCAATATCTGATAATTATTTCGAGCAGTTAGTTCATGGGCCCATGCGAACAGTAAACAGTTGTGAAAACACGCTTGACCTCTTCGAAACAATTAATCTTGAGTTGACAACGAGCATAAAAATGGATGCAGGGATTAGTGAACACAGAGTTGTCGTAGCGAGATTGAATATTGTAACCCCCCTAAATCCTCCAAAAATAAAGGAAAAATACCTGTTCAAAAAAGCAGATAAAAATTCACTGGACGCCTTCCTGAGAGACAATCTCCACTCGTTCCAAATGAATAATGTAAGTGTAGACCAGATGTGGCTTAACTTCAAAGAAATAGTATCGGCTGCATTGAGAGATTTATACCAAATAAATTAACAAACAACGGAGCTGATCCTCCTTGGTACACAAAACGGGTTAGAACACTGTTGCAGAAACAACGAAACAAACATGCCAAATTTAGATAGACGCAAAATCCCCAAGATTGGCGATCTTTTACAGAAGCTCGAAATTTAGCGCGGAATTCTATGCGCGATCCTTGTAACAGTTTCCATAACGAAACTTTTTCTCGAAACCTGGAAGAAGATCCAAAGAGATTCTGGTCGTATGTGACGTATGTTAGCGGCAAGAAACAATGAAAGTCTTCTCTACGGGATACTATCGAAGAAAGTGGTGCCAAAGCAGAGTTACTGAAAACAGCTTTTCGAAATGCCTTCACAAAAGAAGACGAAGTAAATATTTCAGAATTCGAATCAAGAACAGCTGCCAACATGAGTAATGTAGAAGTAAATGTCCTGGGAGTAGTGAAGCAACTTAAATCACTTAATAAATGCAAGTCTTCTGGTCCAGAGTGAATACTAATTAGGTTCCTTTCAGAGTACGGTGAGGCATTAGCTCCATACTTAACGATCATATACCACATTTCGCTCGACGAAAGATCCGTACCCAAAGAGTGGAAAGTTGCACAGGTCACACTAATATTCAAAAAAGGTAGTACGAGTAATCCACTAAATTACAGGCCCAATCATTAACGTCGATATGCAGCAGTATTCAGGAACATATATTGTGTTGTCTCGAAGAAAACGGTCTATTGACAGATAGTCAACATGGGTTTAGAAAACACCGTTCTTGTGAAACACAGCTAGCTCTTTATTCGTATGAAGTGTTGAGCGTTATTGACAAGGGATTTCAGATCGATTATGTTTTTCTGGATTTCTGGAACTGCACCACACAACCGGCTTTTAGTGAAATTAGGTGCTTATAAAAAAAAAATGGTTCGAGTGGCTCTGAGCACTATGGGACTTAATATCTATGGTTCATCAGTCCCCTAGAACTTAGAACTACTTAAACCTTGGCAGCAAGACTATCTTGTGCATTTCATAAATACTTAAACCTAACTAACCTAAGGACATCACACAACACACAACCATCACGAGGCAGAGAAAATCCCTCACCCCGCCGGGAATCGAACCCGGGAACCCGGTAGGTGCTTATAGAACACCGTCTGAGTTATGTGACTGGATTTGTGATTTCTTGTTAGAGAGGTCACAGTTCGTAGTACCTGACGGAAACTCATCGAGTAAAACAGAAGTGATTTCTGGCGTTCCCCAAGGTAGAATTATATGCCCTTTGCTGTTTCTTATCTATATACGATTTGGAAGACAATCTGAGTCGCCGCCTTAGGATGTTTTCAGATGAAGCTGTTGTTTATTGACTAATAAAGTCATCAGAAGATCAAAACAAATTGCAAAACGATTTAGAAATGACACCTGAATAGCGCGAAAATTGGCAGTTGACCCTAAACAACGAAAAGTGTGAGGTCATCTACATGAGCGCTAAAAGGAATGCGTTAAACTTCGGCTACACGAAAATCAGTCAAATCTAAAGGCCGTAAAGTCAGCTAAATACCTAGGTATTAACGAACAACTTAAATTGGAAGGAACACACAGAAAATGTTGAGGGGAAGACTGACGAAGGACTGCGTTTTATTTGAAGGACACTTAGAAAATGTAACAGACCTTCTAAGGAGACTGCCTACAGTACGCTTGTGCCTCCTCTTTTAGAATACTGTTGCGCGGTGTGGGATCCTTACCAGATAGGACTGACGGAGTAGATAGAAAAAGTTCAGTGAAGGGTAGCATGTTTTGTATTATTGCGAAATATAGGAGAGAGTGTCACTGAAATGATATAGGCTGGGCATCATTAAAAGAAAGGCATTTTTCGCTGCGAAGAAATCTCCTCACGAAATTCCAATCACCAACTTCCTCCTCTGAATGTGAAAATATTTTGTTGACACCGACCTACATAGGGAGAATTGATCACCACGATAACATAAGGGAAATCAGAGCTCGTATGGAAAAATATAGGTGTTCGTTCTTTCCGCGCGCTACACGAGATTGGAATAATAGAGAACTGTCAAGGTGTTTCAATGAACCCTCTCCCAGGCACTTAAATGTGATTTGCAGAGCATCCATGTAGATACAGATGTGGACCTATGTTACCCATTATCAAAGCCATCAGTGACCTAGAAAGGGGTTCAAAATGGGGTAACAATTTTTTTTTTATCATTTGTTCAATACCAGAAAATGTCAACAGGTAGCAAAGCGAGATTTAAATCTAACCGAAAATGAATTCTCTTGGACGGCTCCTATAACGTGGAGAAATATCTGTTTAAAATTTGATAGCCTAACATTAACCTATACCTTTCACAAATCACTTACCTCACAAAAATCTTCGTTACTCGAACTACTGCAATACAGCGAGCACCACTACTGCCAGATAAATAAAAGATTCAAACTACGGAAGGCACTAACTACTGATAGGCATAGTTAGCAAATGAAAGATTTTGATAGAGAACAAACAATGTATTTACCTTAATACTCATAATATATGTAGCAGTTCATGACATCCAGTCTTACAAATTTCAAAACTCCGCCATCTCTCTCCCCACGTCCACCACTGCTGGCGGCTCACCTCCAACTGTGCAACGCTACGCGCTGTTAGCATCCAGCTGCCGCTGCCCACACTACAATGGCGAGTATTACAACAATGCCAACCAGCCACTGACTGCACACGGTACAGCCAGTGATTTTCATACAGAGCGCTACGTGGCGGCGGTGTTACCAATAAAAAAACCTAAGCAGCCTACTTACAACGTCTTCATTAATGTTAACGGTAATCAGGCATCATGTATACCTGTTAGCTGACACGTTCCACGTCATTTCGATGAAAGAATTTTTCAAATGACTTGTGGGACACATAACTAACTAACTGTCAAACTAACGAAGAAGGGACAGGATGATAGGACATGTGTCAAGACGTCGGGGAATAACTTCCATAGTAATAGAGGGAGCATTAGAGAGCAAAAACTGTGGGAGAAGACAGATATTGGAGCTCATCCAACGAATAGTTGGCGATATTTTTGTATAAGTACTCGCACTGAGATGAAGAGTTTGGCGCAGGAGAGGAATTCATGGCGGGCTGCATCGAGGCAGTCAGGAGCTTCATGACGTAAAAAAAAAGAAAGTGCTCGAAAAAAGTAAAATAGCAGGTGCGCTTATTACGTTTTTGCATAAATAACCTAGAATTCGTAATATACACCGCCTCTCAGAGAAGTGGAGCACCAAAAATGGGGGATGAAAAGAAATGAAACCTCACTGCCTTAGAAAGTACGTGATGTTATATAATGAGTATAAAGTCAAGTCACATTTATGAAGAAGTCTACGATCGCACTTATGAGTATGCATCTCATTCGGGCTGGAAGCAAGAACGTTTTCGGTTGAGGAACGTGTTATAAATCCGTAATATTCTCTTCTGAGGAAGTCTGCCCAAGATTGTTGTAACTCTTTCTTGTTTCATCATCTCCGGGCACTGGCACTGGGATAGAGTTGACATCCGACCTGGTCCCACACATGTTCTATCAGGGACATATCTACGGATCATGCTGTCCATGGGAAAGCCTCAACGTTATACAGTTGATAGAAATATGGGCCATGTGTTGACGAGCATCGTCGTGTTGAAAAACGGCTCCACGATTCTGTCACATGAGCGGTAGCTTACGAGGGCTCAGAGCGTAAGCAACTTACCGTCCGAGTATCCTCAGTCACTTCCTGCCGTGTCCTAATGTGACCCCCGACGGCTGTGCACAACATCGCGCCCTCTAGTACTGCCATGAGTCCCCATTGGAACAATGGGAGAACTCCCCAGGTAGCCGCCATACTCGCCGACGATGGGTTGGTGCAGAACCGCGATTCGTCACTGGGCTCAATGCAACGGCATTCATTAGCAGTACATGTTTCATGGTCACGAAATCAGTTCAAACGCAGCTGTTAGCTTTATAGTGTTAACTACAGCCTATCAATAGGGCGGTAATTCCCTAGTACGGAGGGTGCTAATCTCCGACCAATATTGCGGGATGACACACATTGTTCCAGTCAGTCCATTGCTTGTTACCGGATGGCAGCGCAGATATGAAGGGGTTGTTATGATATGCTTGGTGTGCAGTATGGCGATCCTCCCTCGTGATGGTCAACTATGGTCGACCGGAACCTTACGAAGACTACGCCAGCCCTTACGTTCGCCCGCAGTCTAATATCACACCACATTCGAATACCTCGAAATTATTGATACTGCACGATTCGACCAGGGGCTCATAACGCTGTCTCAGACGGGCACACAGAATCTTCGTGTCATTCACAGTGATCATTCAATATTCGACAATGTTCAGGTCTCTTATATGATTGCGAGGCCTGGTAAAAACACTGAACATGAAAAACACTAATGCACACTGGCGTACTATTTGCCTGTCGAGGTTTGGGGTTGGGTTGTTTGGGGGAGGAGACCAGACAGCGAGGTCATCGGTCTCATCGGATTAGGTCCCTTTCAAAAGGACCATCCCGGCATTTCCCTGGAGCGTTTTAAGAAATCACGGAAAACATAAATCAGGATGGCCGGACGTTGGATTAAACCGTCGTCCTCCCGAATGCGAGTCCAGTGTGCTGAGCATTGCGCCACCTCGCTCGGTCCTGTCACGGAGAATCGCAATTCTAATCATTAACGTACCCGCCGATGATGGATGCATGTTCGAAGTTAACGTCCGGCTGAACCGTTACGCGATCAGCTCACTCCACGTCTCTTGGCGTCTACTTGGCGTGAAGGGGGCGTGGCTCGTTTGCCACGAATACCGTTGAGGCCGTTTTTCGGGTGGAGGCAATGAGTGATGCAACTCAGACGGCGCCGATCTCCAAGGCAATGGGCCGGCTGTTTGTTCTACCGCCCGCGAGACTTAGAAGTTGATTTGGCGCAACAGCTTACGGACGCGGGGTACATGCACCGGCAACGTAAGTAGACACGTTATTCCTTTGGCCGAACAGGCCTGGGGGCGAGCGGTGAGTCGTCGCCATCCACACATCTCCTGACGGCTCCACGTTCTACCACTGTTTGCCATTCCACAGCGGCTTTATATGTTCGGTGAGCTACTTTTAGTTCGTTGATTCGTGGCCAAAACCGTGCGAGATTCTTAAAGACTGATTTTCCGCCCCACAGTAAATATGATGATTGTGACTTGTTCGCTCCCTTTGCGTATTTATGTCTCGCTGCTGCTGTGCCACATTCGGTTCAGTCTCCTGTTGATGTTCCCTGTTTCTGTGTCTGGCCAGGCGATATGAGGAGCGTGTCGCTCGTATCAAAACGTAATACCTGCAGTTTGGTAATCGTGATAGAGCTACAATTTCACTACGTGTTTTAAATTAACAGGGTTTTGTGAATTTCTTTTATGTTCAGTTTCATTAGTTATGACGTACGAAACATTTTTCATGCCTAGTACCTTGTGTACTAAATCGCAAAGACACTTTCTATAGTTATTTGGAGCCCGATAGCTTATGCGCCCAACCGGAGAAACTCTTGTTCCTTGTATTTTGATAGCTCATATTTCCATGCCAACCTTGTGGTGAGTTTCACCAGCTAGCCCTTCGTGTCTTCCTTCCACCTACGTTTTCCGTCCCGCGCGACGGTTACGTATTTCCGTTTCCACTTCGTGACGTGATTTGAAGCTGTGTCTCGGTTGCCCACTGAACTTCTTTACTATCAGTTGTAAGTGGGGATGGTTGCATGGGCCAGTTATCGTACTATCTTTTAGCCACTTTTCACGTGTGTTTTGTCTACGCTGTCAGCGTATAATCTGATGACTTCACTTTTACTCGTTTTACTTAAAAATTACTTCTGTGTTCATTAGGCTACCATTGTATGTTTGTGCCGTGAAGCGTGTTCCCACTGGTTACTTAGAAAAGGAGAAATGTAGTGAGCAGCGTATCGGACCAGCTCTAATTAATTTGGGGTCCATTAGTCAGAACCACACTTCCGACGCTTAATGTTTCCGTATCAGGTAAGTTTAATTATTTTTGGTTCCTTTTAATGCGCTCCTTTTTAGATAAATTTGAATTATTTGTTGCATTTGACCGATTATCAGTAATTTTTGTTCCTTAATTTTATTTAAGTGAATAGTTTTGTCTTAATGTCAGGGTCCTATTCGCCTATTTCATAAAGTTATTTTGCTCAGGAGTGTTAATAAAAATCGTAATACGAGTGATGTTCAGCCTTTATTTGGCCAGGTCTTTTTATATATATAACGCCGTAATAACTGCATTGCGTTTGGCTAGGAACAGTTTGTTGTTTTCTGGCTTTGGATTTCATGTGCATTCGTCTGTCATGGAGCCTAGCGTCATGGTGGGGTGAACAACTTTCGCAAGGACCAATTGTGATACGAAAATATAATCTGAGGATTGGCACACGATGGGAGCGTCGCAGAGATATAGGTGCGTCCTTCGCAGCCTTCCCTTGTTGCACTGAATTTTATTCTCCAGACGCGTTTCGCCTTTTTTCACTTGAAGGAATCATAAGTGGTATTTATAACGATACAGCTATGATACACTTTTATTTTGATATGTATTATTCGTAGATTATAAAACAGTTCACTTCTCGCTTATTATGTAAGTGAGTTGTTACTTACAGTTCTGTGCGCCTTTAGTTGCGTCTTCGTTAACTCACATCTGGCCATATGCTGGAGATCGCAAAATCGCTCTGTTTGCGAAATATAAGCATGGAAATCCACTATGAAATGCAGAGGACAGAGCGGATAGGTGGAAAGAGTACATTGAAGGCCTCTGTGTGGGGGAAGATTTGTCTGATGTAATAGAAGCAGATAAAAAGAGCCCACTTAGAAGAGATAGGTGATCCAGTATTAGAATCAGAATTTCAGAAACCTTTGGAGGGCTTAAGATCAAATAAGGCAGCAGGGATAAATAACTTTCCGTCAGAATTTTTAAATTGGAGAATGTGGCAACAGAACGATTATTCACGGTGGTGTGCAGAGTGTGTGAATCTGGCGAGGTACAATCTGACTTTCGGAAAAGTATCATCCACACGATTCCGAAGACTGCGAGAGCTGACATGTGCGAGAAAAATCTTACAATCAGCTTAACAGTTCAAGTATCCAAGTTACTTACAAGAATAATATACAGAAAAATGGAAAAGAAAATTGAGAGTGTTAGATGACGATCAATTTGGCCTTAGGAAAGGTAAAGGCACCAGAGAAGCTATTCTGACGTTGCATTTGATAATGGAAGCAAGAGTAAAGAAAAATCAAGACACGTTCATGGGATTTGTCGACCTGGAAAAAGCGTTCAACAAAGTAAACTGAGAAAAATAGGGGTGAAATATAGAGAGAGACGGGTAATATACAATATGTACAAGAACCAAGAGGGAGTAATAAGAGTGGACCAAATGCGAAGCGCTCGGATTAAAAAGCGTTTAAGACAGGGCTGTAGTGTTTCGCCTCTACTGTTCAGTCCGTACGTCGAAGAAGCAATGATGGAAATAAAACAAAGATTCAGGAGTAGAATCAAAATTCAAGGTGAAAGGATATCAATGAAAAGATTCGATGATTTCACTGCTAACCTGAGTGAAAGTGAAGAAGAATTACGGGATGTGCTGAATGGAATGAACAGTCTAATGAGTACAGAATGTGAATTAAGAGTAAATCGAAGAAAGACGAAAGTAATGAAAAGTAACGAGGACAGTGAGAATCTTAACATCAGCATCGATGGTTACGGAGTAGATGAAGTTAAGGAATTCTGCTCCCTAGGCAGCAAAATAACCAATGACGGACGGAGTAAGGAGGACATCAAAAGCAGACTAGCACTGGCATAAAGGGCAACCCTGACCAAGAGAAGTCTACTAGTATCAAACATAGGCCTTAATTTAAGGAAGAAAATTCTGAGAATGTGCGTTTGGAGCACAGTATTGTAATGTAGGAAAACATGGACTGTGGAAAAACTGGAACAGAAGAGAATCGAAGCATTTGAGGTGTTGTGCTAAACTCGAATGTTGAAAATTAGGACTGATAATGCAAGGGATGAGGTGGTCCTACGTAAAATCGGAGAGGAAAGGAATAAGTGGAAAACACTGACAAGGAGTAGGAAGAGAATAATAGGAGATATGTTAAGACACCAGAGAATAATTTCCATGGTGCTATAGGGAGCTGTAGAGGGATCCAGCAAGTAATTGAGGACCTAGAATGCAAATACTACTCTGAGATGAAGAGTTTGGCAAACAAGGTAACTTCGTAGCTGGTCGCAACAAAGTAGCCAGAAGATTGATGACTCAAAAGAAAAATGCAGTATTTGATGTTTCCTAAACAGAGCAGTAGTGGCAAGTCGTTATCTCACTCTTACCTTGAACCTACCTGGGGCGCCGTACCCGCTGATAAGGTGAAGTTCTCCCAAGGTAAGTGTTATCGCTGTGGTAGGCATGGTCATTTTGCTCGACAATGCGAGGTCAACGGGAAGGGGCGTTCCGACAGGGACGTCATCGGCAGGGACGGCGTGGCACCTTTTTCACCTTGCCGTGCACGTGCGATAAAGTGACAGGAGTGACCTACAATTCTCTTCCGTTTGTGTGCGCGTACGTTAATCATCAGCAACTCTGTGCGCTGTAAGCATCCAGCAGCAGTCTTTCCGTAATGAGTCGTACGTGGTACTCCCGGTACTGGATCATTAGTGAGCTTCCTAATTTAAAGCCCACGGGTAGAACCTGTAGAAATGTTAATGGTCAAGCTCTTCCTTTGATGGGATCCACACGCATTTCTTGTCGGGTCGGTGAATTACCTTTGGCCGTGGAGATGTTGCTGGGGGAGGGATTAGGCACCGACCGCTTGGGACGTGGTTTTGTAAGTAAAATGGGACTATTTTTGGCTTATGTCTTTGGGAAATTCTATTTTGTGTTTCGACTTGAGGTGAAACTTCGCCTGTATTGCCATTCTAGAAGGAGAGGTCTCTGTAATACTAACATTAGTGGAGCGGAAGTTGACATTGCGCCCTTATCTACTGATCAGACTGAGGTTCCCATTCAGATGTTGAGTGCTTTTCCATAAATGTCGACAGATAAAGTAGGTGTGAGTAATCCTACTGAATAGCGGATTTTACTTTCTGGCCATCTTGCACTCAGACAATCACCCTACCAGCTGTCTTCGCATACGACGAAGGTATTGCGTGGGTTGGTAGATGAAATCCTGGGTGAGAGAGTTGTAGGGCTGTCCACTTTGCCCTATGCATCGCCGATATTTCTGGTGCCTAAGATTAAGTAGGGAGGAGGGATTCAGCCCCGTTGTGGACTATCATGTCCTTAATCAGAAAGTAATCTTGGAGTCTGTCCCTCTTACTGATCTACACAGGCGATTTTCATGCTCTTTCAGCGCTCACTATTTTTCAGTTTTCGATCTTAACCACATGTATTCCCACATTGCCGAAGAGTCGAAAGCAGCCACTGGCTTTTTTGCTAACTGGATCTTGTATGAATTCAACAGGGTGCCTTTTGGCGTTTCTACTGGGGTGGCAGTACTTTCTAGGTTACTCGATTTTATGTTCAAAGATCTTAAGTTCAAGTGTGTGGATAACATTTAAAGTGCCTCGTTCTCCGAGCATTTGGAACACATACGACGGGTTTTGGAGTGTATGAGGCAAGGGGGGCTAACTGTCAAACAGTCTCAAGTTACCTTAGGTCTTCGTGAGATATCTTTCCTCTGGCATCTAATCTCGGCTGAGGGAATCATGACATTTCAGTCCAGGACCCGAACTTTTTACAGTTTGCATCCTCCTAAAAGAGGGCGCGATGCCACTATCCGAATTTACTGTATTAGTATTAGACCATGTGGCATCGGACTTCCGGAAAGCGGCTCTCGCGTGTGATAGGTTTGAATAGACACTCTTTGGTGAGCTAACTATTGCATGGAATTTTTGGAATAAATAATGATAATGGCACGTAACAAACTTATTTTTACGTCTATATTTGAATATTAGTAGCACTGATAATCTTTTTGAAGTGACTGAACAGGGAGCACTTAATTCTGTATGTTTGATATTGTTCAGCAGGAGGACACCATTCATTTAAAACAATACCAAAGCCTGAAATCGTTTCCCAATACATAAACACACATGAAAAATACTTGAACTTGTTTTATGTTTATGTAAACTACACAAATTGATATTACTGAATTTAATGTTATTGAGCTTGCATTGTGCTGAAGGCACAATGTGTACTGTGGTGGCAGCAATTTCCTAGAACGTTTGATTAAACAACAATATAGATCTGCTTGTCAATATAGTTACTGAAAACACTAATTGAGCATCACGTTGCTCCGACGGAACCGAGTAATTTTTGACAATGTCAATGAACTGAAAAGCCACCACATCGAGCTGGATAGTAATTAAGGTAGCACAGTACCTGGCATCTCCCATCCGTTGCATGAAGCGGCTTCTGCTGGCAATTTCGGCGTTAATTTATACTATTTTCTCTTGTAATAAAGCTACGCCGATACTCACGCACCATGACTTTACACTGATGTTGCAGCACATAGAAATCACTGGATATGGGGTAATAATGAGCTATTTCATAATAATACTCTTGTAAGGTAACTTCTAGTTCGCTGCTACCGAAGTGAGCTCACCAATGGTCCTAATCAGTTATTGAGATCACAATACGCCGTTGGATGCGGCTGCTGGTCCCTTCACACCTCGGCGTTGGCACAAGCAACTCGTCGCAGTTGACACAGCATTGCACCATGCAGGCCATGTACCTCAGAGCGGGAAACCGTACTCTTTTGCCGCTCACAGCCCGTCTTCGTCGAAATACCGCGTCTTACAAGCCTTAGTATCCATTTAGCTTGTACCTTACAGTCATTTTCATATATTAAAATAATATTGCATTTTTTCTACACATAAGAGTATTATTTAGTTTAATTCTTTTGTTATTTCGCTGTCAGTGTGCAGCACAAGCCAGACACTGTCTCCCGCATAGCGTTCTTTAATTTAGCTGCCACCAGGCGGAAGCACATCCGCTTCGCCTTCGATTCTGGCCCACGGATGGCATAAGCGTCCTCTTTCTCAACCCTTGCGCCTTTACTACGCCTGGCATTCACTAGACGGCACGTTGTCACATTACAAGGGGCAGCTCATTCCCCTGGAATGACTAAGTTCTTCCGAAAATTCGTTCCGAAATTTGCTGAGCTAGCCGCTCCGTCAAACCAGTTCCAAAAGAAGAGTGATCGGTTTGGGTGGACCGATAGCCAGCAGACTGTATTTGATGAGCTTACGTTTTGAGTAATGACCCTGTTATGGCCATTCCTGATTTCCGTCAACGCTTTGTGGTCAAAACCGACGCCTCTAAGTCAGGGGTTGCCGCCGCGTTGCTTCACGAGCAAATTGGCGAGCAGAGGCTCTTAGCCTACACCTCTAGGTGCCTGTCTCCAGCTGAGAATAAATTACTTATGAGTTGGCTGGCTATCCTCTTCCCTCTAGAGAAATACTACCTCGAACACCATGAATTCGCGCTGGAGATAGACAACGAGGCCCTTAGTTGTGTTCTGGCCCGCCGACGTAAAATTGTGCGTATTGCAAGGTAGGCTGTCCGAATTACCTCTTCCGCTTGATCGTGTGGCATGTTAGGGGGTGCAATAACATTGTAGTGGATACCTTGAGCAGATGTTTGAAAGGAATAGGTTCTTATCTCCACCGTGATGAGGTCGGTCTTGTTAAATCAGTGCTGATAGAGGTTCTGGTATTGTTTGTTGACTTTCCGTAACAAGAAGAGCAAGACCCCAAGTTGGACTGTATTAGAAAGCAGTTTAGAACGTGTCAGGAGGTTCCTGGGTACAAATTGCGAAAAGACATTCTCTGCCGCTACGGGCGCCACGATGAAGACCTAAAAATCTGTCTGCCTACCGCGCTTGTTATGATTGTTTCCAAATATTATCATAAATCTGTTGTGGGGTATATAAAACAGTTCACAAGATCCGTGAGTCCCTAACATGGTCCACCCTGTCTCGCGATGTTAGAGAAATGGGAATGCAAGATGGCTAAGCCGATCCGATGGGCGTAGAGGGTTGCTTCAGTCCACTCGGCCGGAGGACGTCATGGAGTCCTCTTCCGCGGATCCAAGATAGGAGCCGTATGCATTTGTGGTAGTTGATGGTTTTATTCGGTTGAGCTGGTTGCTCCCCTGTAGTGTTATTACTACCGGGCAAAGTATTAGGCACCTGAGTAAGATTTTTCTCTTGGTTCAGTCCTCCGAAGGTCATTGTCAGCTATGAAGCACCTCGTTTCTCTTCGGAAGAGTTTTGGAACTTCTGTTTGCGACAGGGATTAAACAAGTCACCGCGACACCTTATTACCCGCAACCTTCGTTCGCGGAGTGGGTTAATTGTAACTTAAAGTCCTCTCTGATTGTTTTACACTCTGAGGCTCAAACTAAACGGGCCTTTAATACCGCCAGACATGAGGTGCAAAGAGCTACTCCTACTTCTCTATGTTTGACTATCCTCTTAATTCCCCTTTATCAAATATCTGGTCCATACGTGATTTGTTTCCCAGTGATATTAGTCCAGAGTTAATAAACGATAATTGGTGTACAGCCCGGGGAAGTATTTATATCGCATATAAAAGGGCGCGTACATCCAGGGCCGGCACCCGGAGTATATTAGCTCGGGGTATAGTCTACGTAAAAACGGGGTTACGAGCCAGCCGATTGTTCTGCTGCCCGTGTGATTTGAGAGTCGGCCCGGATGAGCATCTTCGGACACGTGGGACGTGCACCGGCAACTGGAGTGGACACATTGTTCCTTTGGTGGTCCAGGTCTGGAGGCGAGCGGTGGGTCGTCGTCATCCACACGTCTCATGGCGGCTCCAAATCTTTCCACTGTTTGTCATCCCAGGCCGGCTCTGTATGCTCGGCGAGCTACTTTCAGTTAGTTGCTTTGGTGCCGAGACTACGTGACATTCATAAAGACTGATATTCCTCCCCGCTGTGAATGTAATAATTGTGAGTGGTTTTCTTCCTGTGAAGTTTTTTGTGTCCTCTAACTTCCATACTGGACTCGATTTAGTCTCCTGTTGTTGTTGTTTCCTGGTCCTGTATCTGGCCAAGCGACTTGAGGAGCGTGTCGCTCGAATGAAAACAAAATATCTGCAGTTTGGTAATGGTTGTAGACTTACAATTTGACTATGTGTTTTTAATTAATGGGGTTTTGTAAATTTCTTTTATGTTAAATTTCATTTACTTATGACGTATAAAACATTTTTCTTCCCTAGTTCCTTGTGTGCTAAATCGCCAAGTCGCTTTCGTTAGTTACACTCCTGGAAATTGAAATAAGAACACTGTGAATTCATTGTCCCAGGAAGGGGAAACTTTATTGACACATTCCTGGGGTCAAATACATCACATGATCACACTGACAGAACCACAGGCACATAGACACAGGCAACAGAGCATGCACAATGTCGGCACTAGTACAGTGTATATCCACCTTTCGCAGCAATGCAGGCTGCTATTCTCCCATGGAGACGATCGTAGAGATGCTCGATGTAGTCCTGTGGAACGGCTTGCCATGCCATTTCCACCTGGCGCCTCAGTTGGGTGGCACGGGATACATGCGGACGTGCACTGTCCTGTTGGAACAGCAAGTTCCCTTGCCGGTCTAGAAATGGTAGAACGATGGGTTCGATGGCGGTTTGGATGTACCGTGCACTATTCAGTGTCCCCTCGACGATCACCAGAGTTGTACGGCCAGTGTAGGAGATCGCTCCCCACACCATGATGCCGGGTGTTGGCCCTGTGTGCCTCGGTCGTATGCAGTCCTGATTGTGGCGCTCACCTGCACGGCGCCAAACACGCATACGACCATCATTGGTACCAAGGCAGAAGCGACTCTCATCGCTGAAGACGACACGTCTCCATTCGTCCCTCCATTCACGCCTGTCGCGACACCACTGGAGGCGGGCTGCATGATGTTGGGGCGTGAGCGGAAGACGGCCTAACGGTGTGCGGGACCGTAGCCCAGCTTCATGGAGACGGTTGCGAATGGTCCTCGCCGATACCCAAGGAGCAACAGTGTCCCTAATTTGCTGGGAAGTGCGGTCCCCTACGGCACTGCGTAGGATCCTACGGTCTTGGCGTGCATCCGTGCGTCGCTGCGGTCCGGTCCCAGGTCGACGGGCACGTGCACCTTCCGCCGACCACTGGCGACAACATCGATGTACTGTGGAGACCTCACGCCCCACGTGTTGAGCAATTCGGCGGTACGTCCACCCGGCCTCCCGCATGCCCACTATACGCCCTCGCTCAAAGTCCGTCAACTGCACATACGGTTCACGTGCACGCTGTCGCGGCATGCTAGCAGTGTTAAAGACTGCGATGGAGCTCCGTATGCCACGGCAAACTGGCTGACACTGACGGCGGCGGTGCACAAATGCTGCGCAGCCAGCGCCATTCGACGGCCAACACCGCGGTTCCTGGTGTGTTCGCTGTGCCGTGCGTGTGATCATTGCTTGTACAGCCCTCTCGCAATGTCCGGAGCAAGTATGGTGGGTCTGACACACCGGTGTCAATGTGTTCTTTTTTCCATTTCCAGGAGTGTATTTGGATCCCGCAAGCTTATGCGCCACACCGTGGCAAATTTTATTGCTTTTATTTTGGTGGCTTATACTTCCAAGCCAAGCTTGTTTTTAGGTGAGAGAGGTTCTTCAGGCAACTGTTCGCGTCTTCCTTCCATCTATATTTTCCGTCCCGGACGGCGATTAAGTACTTACCGTTTTCTTTGAACGTAGCTGCTGAAGGTTCAGTGACCGTGTCAGAATTATATTAGAACAAATAAGCCATTTGTTCTAATATTTACCGTTTTCTCCTTGTGGCTTGATTTGAAGCTGAGTTTCGGTTGCCGGCTGAACGTCTTTACTCTCAGATGTAAGTGGTGGTGGTGGTTGCCTGGCCAGTTACCTTGTTATCTGTTAGTGACTTTTTACAAATATTTTGTCTACGCTGCCAGCGTACAATCTGATGACTTAATCTCTTTTCGTTTTAATTAAAAATTACTTCTCTGTTCATTAGGCTATAGTTGTATGTTTATGCCTTGGGGCTAGAAAATGAGGGGTGGGGTGAGCAGCGTATCGCGACCACCCTAGGTTCAAAAATGGTTCAAATGGCTCTGAGCACTATGCGACTTAACATCTGTGGTCATCAGTCCCCTAGAACTTAGAACTAATTAAACCTAACTAACCTAAGGACATCACACACATTCATGCCCGAGGCAGGATTCGAACCTGCGACCGTAGCAGTCGCGCGGTTCCGGACTGAGCGCCTGGAACCGCGAGACCACTGCGGCCGGCCCACCCTTGGTAACATAGGATCCATCACGATGCGTGTTGGCTTCATACCAAGCAGTTTCATTGTATCTGTTTCCTTTTAATGAACTCCTTTTTAGGTAAAGCTGAATTATTTTTTCTACTTTAGTCAAATACAGTCTACCTACCTGAAGATGTTTTCTTGGAACCTATGAACAGATTATTATGTAACTTCAATTGCTGAAATATTATCTTGTTTCTTTCATTAAAATTTGCTGTAAATGTTTCAGCAATAGTAACCAGTGGCACGTAAGATTTTGATATATTTGTAAAGAGAATAGTATTTGTTGCAAACTTAAATTTTCGTACTTCATGTTTCCATTAATGATTTTGGAGAATTGAGAGCAATTATTTGAATTAACACTTCAACATTTTGTTATTCGATATCACTGAAATATTTGATAACTTTGTTGTTCAATTATCAGTAATTGCCATTAGTTAATTTTATTTAAGTGAACAGTTTTGCCTTAACATGTCGAGGTCCTGTTGGCATAATTGATAGCGTAAGTGTCAATAAAAATCTTGATAGCAATGATGTTCAACACGTAAGTGTCTTCTCAGAGATGGTTGTGAGACTCGGCTGGTCAGTATGAAACATACTTCAGCCGTCTAATTTCCAAACTGTTATTTTACTTGGCTACCAGTTTCGGCGATTTACTACGCCATCTTCATGCCTCCTGACCGACATGTAGGAAGATTCCAACACCGGTTCCGCTCAAAATAGAGGTCATCATTCAAATACTGCTATGTGTAGATTTCTGCTTCATACAGCGATCACATCAACCATCATATACCTGATTCTTCCTCTCCCAGGCAACCTTACACCAGTAGTGCGTAGCACCAACCATGTCTTCTGATTGCTGCACATTCTTATCGGGACTGTACCAGATGGTCTCAATGGCCCAGAACATCGTTGTCGTCGTCGTGAAACGAAGAGGAATTCGTGTAGATCGCGTGCGCGGCGCTGGTAGAAAACGTTCCCGAAAAAAAAAAAAAAAAAAAAAAACGTATCTGTGATGTTTTATTGCAGGCCCGGCTGGCGAGCTAATATAGTGCCGACGCACGAAAGCCTGGATCGTAATAAATAGGGAAGTATGGGAACAGCTGTACTGTGCGGAAGAAATCGATTGTGAGGCGGTGTGCCTGAGGCCGACCGATATGAGTGCGCCTGCGTTATCCGTCCCTCATTTCAATAGACTAGCGGAACTTCTCATTTCAGTACACAGCTCCACGCTTCACGACCGACGGGGTAGTTGTTTAAGTGATGTCAGATGACTCGTTCGAACGTTATAACGAAGTCAACACTAAGTCGGCTGCTCATCTTGACTTAAATGAATGATTCTGCCACCTGTGTGTTGCCAGGTAGCAGTCATGCACAGTAACTCGGAAAAGAAAAAAAAGTAATTTATCCAGTTCGGTAAATTACAACAATGCTACTAAACTAACAATTCATTCTCATTTGTGAGCGCAACGAGGCACACAATTGGTTTGTAATTATTGAAGCAAAGCGTATCGAGAAAAATAATTATAATAATTAATTTTTTCTTCTACTTATAGGTAAAAGTTAGAGCAATTTCAGCGCCTTAGAAAACGTTTTCCCGCTGGGGTAATAACTTTCCATGGAACTGCTGCAGATGTGCTTCTTCTATGCGAATGAAACTTATTAACAGATAATTGTACAATTGTACAACACTCATATGCCACTTCTGCTCACGACAGGCTTTTTTATTTCCTTCAGATCTAAGAAGTCACAAATTCGTGTCTCACACTCTTGCTTTATTCTGGATGTCCTCTACCGCCTAAAAGTTTCCCTGGCCCCGGCACTCCATTTCCCAAGACCACGGTGTCAGCATTCGTACACCTTAATATTAATCAGGATGAGATGTTGGTCAAATCGTTCGAGCCACACCTGAAACGTCAAACAAAGGACTGGGGTCATTACGTCTCATCACGACGAGCGAAAGTTCGTCATAGTCTCAGAAATGTGTAAGTTACCATGATTCTTGCATACGGATGTGGTGTTGTTTGCCGTTGTGGTCTTCAGTCCAGCTACTCTATTCTGTACAAGCCTCTTCATCTCCCAGTATCTACTCCAACCTACACCCTTCTGAATGTGGTTACTATACTCATCTTTTGATCTCCCTCTTCGATTTTCACCCCGACTCCCCCCACCCCCCAAGTGCTAAATTGATGATTTGTCCTACCGACCGATCCCTTCTTCTAATCATCCTGTGCCACAACTTTCTTTTGTTCCCAATTCTATTCCGTACCTCCTCATTAGTTACATGTTCTACCCATCTAACTTTCAGCACTCTTCTTTAGCACCACATTTCGAAAGCTTTTATTCTCTTCTTGTCTAAACTGTTTATCGTCCATGTTACACTGCCATGTTTCACTCCGCACAAATACTTTCAAGAAACGCTTCCTGACACTTAAATCTATACACGATGTTAACAAATTTCTCTTCTTCGGAAACGTTTGACAGTCTACATTTATATCCTCTCTACTTCGGCCATCATTAGTTATTTTGTTTCCCAAGTATGAAAACTTATCTACTACTTTAAATCTCTCATTTCCTAACCTAATTCCCTCAGCAGCACCTGTTTTAATTCGACTGCATTCCAAACAGATATCGACGGCAGCCCGTCAGTAAATTGTATTACTGTTAATTTGTGGAACAGAATCTGAGATCAGCTCCAGAAAGGAGCAGTGACGAATTTTGCGAAGCCCACCCATCATTTTGCTGGCCAATTCTCGGGTGCACGTGACGCAAGCTGTTTCTAAATTGTCGATTCGAAAGGGCTGTTCCATTCACCGTACTCCCCGGACTTAATCCCTTCTGTTGGAAGAACTACTTCATAGAATTCACTTCAGTACTATTTCCCTGTTGTTAGCATAAAGTTTCATAACTCTTACATTAACGTAGACTGAAGTAGCTCGGGGATTCTCCGCACGCGGTTTCCTAATGTGAAAATTATTTATTTCTACATTAGATACTGGTAGATGTAAAGCTGTGTGTGTGAGTCGTATTTGGCTAGTCCAGTCAGTAGAGCACCTGCACACTGAGGGCAAAGCCCCAGGTTCGAGTCCCGACGTAGATTACAGCTTTGATCCGCTATTATGAATTTATCTGGTGACAAATGAAGCCGCGAACAAAGACATGAGATGTGATTTGAAAATTGTTCAAATGGCTCTGAGCACTATGGGACTTAACTTCTAAGGTCAACAGTCCCCTATAACTTAGAACTACTTAAACCTAACTAATCTAAGGACATCTCACACATCCATGCCCGAGGCAGGATTCGAACCTGCGACCGTACCGGTCGCGCGGTTCCAGACTGTAGCGCCCAGAACCGCTCTGCCACTCCGGCCGGTTGTGATTTACATCCATGATAATTAAATATTATAAATTAAAACATAATCTTTTATGTGAATCAGTGTAGAGTAAGTAACTGCGTTAAAAGACTTTTTTTTAAAAGGAATTGTCGATAAATAAGATGGACAGTGATCTAGTATGATCTTGGAGGGATTGGTTCATGGAAGCTGTCCCACGAAAAACAACTACGTCACTGCGAACAAAAGGTGATCGTGAAATTCCATAAATGTTAAGAGGGGCGTTTAAGTAAGTAATACCACACTTCTTTTGTGAAAGCGGGCTGGTTTTACTCTGGACTCCAATACACGTGGCTATAAAACCCAATTTGTCAACATAATCAAATGGCTCTGAGCACTATGGGACTTAAAATCTGAGGTCATCAGTCTCTTAGAACTTAGAACTACTTAAACCTAACTAACCTAAGAACATCACAAACATCCACGCCCGGGGTAGGATTCTAACCTGCGACCGTTGCGGTCGCGAGGTTCCAGACTGAAGCGCCGAGAACCGCTCGGCCACACTGGCCGGCTCAGCATAATCGCCATTCAGTGCGACTGTATTACGTCACCTTACTGGAAGGGCGTGTGTGCCTGCATGGTACCACTCTATTGGTACTGCTTCCCGTGAAGTGCGTCCTTCACTGGACGAAACAGATGGAAGACAGAAGGTACGAGGTCCTAGCTGTAGGGTGGATGAGTGCTCTCAGATGCGCCGACTTGTGTGAGGCCTCGCGTTGTCATGGTGAATGAGAAGTTCGTTTGCATTTTTGTGGCGACGGACACACTGAAGTCTTTTCTTCTGTTTCCAGACTATAGCACAATATACTGCGGAGGTGATCGTTGCACCATGAGGGAGGAGATCAAACAGCATAACCCCTTCAGAAGACCGTTGCCATGACTCTACCGTCTGGGTGTGTGGCTTTGAACTTTTTCTTCGGGTGGGGCCACTGCATGGATTGCCGTTTTATTTTCGGTCCGAAATGGTGAACCTATGTGTCATCACCTTGTCCATTTTCCACAAAAAATTTCACGATCAGCATCGTGACGCGCAAGCAATTCCGCACAGATCGTCTTTGTTGCGCTTTGTGGTCTTCTATTAGGCGGCAAGGAACCCAGCGGACACAAACCTTTGAGTACCCGAACTTGTGGACGAGTGTGTCAACAGTACCAACAGAGACGTCTAGTTGACCAGCGAGGTGTTTGATTGTGATCTGTAGATGACTTCAAATGAGTGTGTCCACACCTTTCAACATTTCAAGAGACGCGACTGTGTGTAGCCGACCGGGACGGGGGAGATCGGACAAATCTGTACGACCTTGTTGAAATGACGACAGACGCCTGGCCCAACGACTCACCGTGCTTTTGTCCTCTTCCAGGTCTCCTTGGACATTCTACAAGCGTCTATGAATATATGCGACGCTTTAGTTTTCCGCCAAACGAAAGTCAGTGACAGCTGTTTGCTTGGAACGGACCTCCATTACAGACTCCACTTTAAAGGCTATGTATAGCGCCACTACGCATTGGAAAAACATGAAACTGTAGTGGCTGAAGCGAGAACATTCCACGAGATCCCACAACAAATTTCGCACTTTTTCAACTGAAATTGGCGGATGAAAGAAGTGTTGCACTACTTATTTTGCTCCCCTATAAAGAGAAAGTTGACTCACAGAATGCGGGCTGTTAGAGTAAATAAGAGTAATGATTCAAATGAAAAGAGACGCACAATTCAAGGCAAATTTATATTGTAGTCGAAAGTGTTTGTTATGCTACATCAGAACCTACGTTCATTCGTGAAAATTTTGGCCATGGTGAACAAGCGGCTTTTCGTCTGAAGCAGTATATTGTTTTCTTTGTATGTTAACCGGGGACCTGTACACGACGGAGACGCTCCGTCCTCGCTGCAGCCGCAGTGGTCCACAGCCCTACAACGACTACCGCAGTCCACTTCACCCCTCCGCCGCCCAACATTGAGTCCAGAGTTCGGTCCCGGGTGGACCCTTCCCAGGGAACGTCTCACAACAGACGAGTGTAACCCCTACGTTTGCGTGGTAGAGTAAAGGTGGTGTACGCGTACGTGGAGACCTTGTTTGCGCAAGAATCGCCGACATACTATAGCTGAGGCGGAATAAGGGGAACCATCCCGCATTCGCCGAGGCGGATGGAAAACCGCCTAAAAACCACCCACAGACTGGCCGGCTCACCGGACCTCGACACAAGTGCGCCGGGCGGATTCGTGCCAGGGACCGGCGCTCCATCCCACTCCGGAAACCCGTGCGTTAGGCCGCTGGGCTAACCGAGCGGGCAAGCAGTGTATTAGGTACAGAACGAGTCCTCGAAGCCGACTTTAGATTGGTAAAAGAAGCACGGAATTCAGTGAATTACAAGTTGTGGCGGAGGTTGAGCAGTCGTGGATCTAGATGGTTGCTCAGTCTTTTCGGTGTCCAGCAGATCCCCGTGGATCGATGTGACCTCACTGTCCACAGCACCAAACAGCTAGAAACAGACAGAGTTGTGCACATATTTATTGCTAAAACACTTTTAAATTCTTTTAATGGTTTCGCCTTATGGACACTGTGTGTATGGAGCTTCTATTTGTGCCTCTTGTTCATATTTGTGTCTAAAATTTCACATTTATATATTTCATTGACTGCTGTAATCTTATGTTATTTTCCTTGTTCTGATATGAAACGGAAAACTCCACAAACTCGTGGCTTGTTTTTTGTGATGATTGCCTTACCCTCTCCTTCTCTTTATATTTATCCCATTACAGTGCCATTAACTGAAACTATTTACTATTGTTACGTTTAAAAGAAAATAAGAAGGATGATGTCATCATTTGAGTGACCTACTGCCGATAGCATATCTAGTAAAAAATTATTTTAAATGGGACGCATATGTCTCGCTGGAATAAATTTAGGGAACCACTTATTCCTGCTCGAGTTCAACAGGACATATATGCCACACTTAAAAATAATTATAAAACTATAAACCACAATTTAAATTTAGAAACATGGCTTTATTCAGTGTCCATTCCAAAAGCAGAAAACTAAATTAATTCGGCCATGAAATCATTAATTGACCTGCTATATGGATTAGCGTCCAGGTCTGTAGCCGAAGAGTCAATGTGTCTGTAATGCATAAGGCAAAGGGTCAGTCGTTAGTTATTTTGTGCATCAAACTTGTAACTGGTTTGATGCATCAGCCTGTGACTTCCTATCCTGTGCCAGCCTCTTCGTCTCAGAACTGCTCTTATACCCAAAAGTCTCAACTATTTGTTGGATATATTCCAGTATCTATATTGTCTCAAAATTTTTGCTTTATACAGCTCCCACAGATACCATAAAAGTTATACTTGATGTCTTAACACATCTACACTGAGACTGTCCCATCTCATTTTCAATGTCTTCCACATGTTCCTCCCCTCATTTCTTACCAGCCCATTTAATTTTCGAATCTTCATCGATTCAGTTCTCTCCTTTTCCGATTTTACCACAGCCCATGATCCATTTCTATACAACGTTCTTACTGAGGAACATATCCTCAAATTGCGAGCGATTTTTGATACTAGTAGACTTCTGTTGCTAGTAACGTACTGTTTACCTTTGCTAGTTTTTATGTCTTCTTCGGTTCATGTGTTGTGTGTTATTTTGTTTCCAAGATAGCAGAACTCCTTTACTCAGTCTACTTCGTGGTTTCCAATAGTGATGTTAAGTCTATCGCTATTCCCATTTCTGACTTTCATTAGCCTGTACACTCAGCTGAACAGGTCCCAAAATTTTTCATTACTTCACTGAAGATAGTGAGGTCATCAATGGGTCTTATCATCGATACTCTTTCGGCTATAATTTTGGTACCAAACATGAACCTTATTCTTATTTCTGTCTTTATTTGTTCTATGTATAGACTCCACCATATGTACTCCTAGTATTTGGTTCTTGGGCTTCCTGTCTTTGCCAAATGCTTGCACTTGTTTCCCATAAAATTTCGATCATCTTGCACCACTTCACATTTTCATACTCTTTTCTTACTCGCCACATTCTAAGAAAGTGTTTTGGTTTTTCTTAAGTTTTGTTTCTGTATTGAAGTGAAACACTGGAAGTACCTCTCTGGTGCCTTTGCCTCCGTTAAAGCGAAACTGATCATCACCTAGGATTGTGGCATTTTCAGAAGCCATCACATGGAGCAAGAGGAAGAGATAGCTGTTTCTATAGCTAGTGGGAGCCGGCTGACTGGGTGAGAAGGGCCGGCGGGCTAGCGGCTTATATGCGTGGGGGTTTTCCTTGGTGTTATCAGTACAAACCTACCACAAAACGACTGAGTCTGTTATAGTTCTCCCAGACTGAAGAAGCTGCGAATGTGACGTATGAAGTGAACAATATCCCAAAGAAGGACTTTTATTACAGTTTGACACGGTTGTACGAACGTTCTGTGCACTTTAAGCAAATTGCGGGAAACTATGTAGAGCACCTGAAGCACTAAAACCAACATTTTAAGTTTTATCTATTTTTGTTAATCCGGTACCAGAGCTTTTTGGACTGACGAGGTAGGCTGGTAATTGTCGTTATCGATCAGAAGGCCTTACGCTCCCTCCAAGAACGTAAATTACTGAATAATATGCTAATGAAATGGACTATGTTCCTGCAGCAGTTCAGGTATGATGTAACATTTATAAAAGGATGTCTTGTGTTATCTACCTATAAGTTATAGTGAGTATGGGGAAGAAATAGAAGATGATAGAGAGTTCGAAATATCACACATAAAAGGACCTGAAGAAGAAATAGAGATGAAATCCATATCCAAGTATACACACATAGTTCAAAATGGAGAGCCACTAACAAGATTTATTAACGTTTATATCTAAAAAGCGAAAGGGGCCGAAAGACACCATTCAAAATTTATTTACATAGTTAAGGAATTTTTTAAATATTTTTACGTCAAATGTTGTGAATTTTCCTTATTTATGCCTCTTTTGAAAATTATGTATTGCAGTTTGCTGAAATTTCATGACTGAACAGAAATTTAATGAATTATACCTTGAAGTGCTGGAGGATTCAGTTGACCCCAGGTGTAACTGCTTTTTTAAAATATTACTCTTTTCATAATTACAAAAACATTAGCGCTAAATTTTGATTCAGTCAAGTATCATCGCCTCAAATTATGATGTATGCATTGTGGTGAAGGTTTGCACCATGGACACTGTTATGTAACTTTTCAGCTATGATTTACATGTTGCTGTCATTATTCATCTCATCTGATGGTGTTTTTTTGCCAGCAACAGGCATTCTAAATTATGTCGTCTCAGGGTTGTTTCACATATGTGAATTATATTATTCTGAAGAACTTAAATACTGAATAAGAAAGTGGTTTACTGGATTCAGATTTTTAATTTTTTGATAGAGTCCAACTGTTGATATAAGACTGAAGAGGAGTTACCGTAAGTAAATGCCTCACCAGCTTATGTCTCCCTACAGCAGAGACTAAAGATCGTCCTGGAAACTGCTGCAGAATGCAAAAAGAATTCAAAACGATAAGAACACACAGATCTCAAACTATAGAAGCAAAGCCGTTTGGAATATAATAAAGAAAAATACTGATAGTTCAGATATAAAACAGATCAACATGAAGATCTAGAAGTAAAGATGGTTTAATAGATAACCCTACAGAGCTGGTCAACTTTGCAAAATTGCAAAAAAAGCATCAAAAAGTGCAACATACTGCTACAAATAAAAACCAATACAGTTGCTACAATCACTGGTGAGGAAATCAATGGGATCATGTATAAATCCTTTTATGGTGACATAGTACTCGAATCTTCCTTCTTTCTTTCATGCATAAATTTAAGAATAAAATTTCTACAGGTAAAGATGGGTTACCAATGTGTATATTAAAAGACAGCATAAAACCACCCTTAACTGATATTATAAATCAGTCATTCGCATCTAATAGCCTCCAGGTTCATTACTGTCTTCTTTTTCAAAAATAAGACAATTTACTACTACAGACTTGTGTGTTATTTAAGTAGATATAATCTTTTGGGCAAAAAAGCATCTTTTGGATGAGAACAGAACCAGAACCTGCTGAAGTAAAATTAATAAAAGTGGTTTTAAAAGGCTTAGATGAAGGGTAATGTGTAACAGTTACCTTCCTAGACCTAAGTAAAGCATTTGACACTGCTGATCAGTAAATACTTATAACTAAACTTCAAGCACTGCCAATTAGGGGGGGGAGGGGGGGAGGGAGAGGATTGTAAATAAATTGTTCAGGTGTTAGCCAGCAAGTAGAGTGTAGAGGGTAGAGGGTAGAGGTCTCCCAGATTTCAAGTGGCGCAGAATATATGGTGGGCCATTTTCCAGACCCACAATATTTGAACGTTGGAGCCCCTCAAAGGAGTATTTTCGCCCCAGTACTGTTTCTCATCTACATTAATGACTTCCTACTGTGGGTCACACGGAATGGAACAGTGTTATTTTTGATGACAGCAACATGATAATTAAAGACAGGACATTAGAAATGTTAGAAATTAAAGCTGACAAGGAGCTTATGGCTTGTGTAACTGATCAACAAACAATAGGACAACTAAAATAAAAAGATTAACAACTTGAACTTCTATATAAGTAAAAAATCTAATAGAATAAGTCTTAATATACATAATGAGACCATAGAGTTGTGTAGCTAGCACAAAATTTTTGGGTACATATGTTGATCAGCAATCAAAATGGGATGAAGATATTAGTGTAACTGGAAAAAGAATTAGTGTAGTATGCTATGCCCTATGAATACTATCCACAGTGTCTAATGACTCATACATAAAAAACATATTCACACGTATACAGTGTATCATCAGTTATGGCATAATATTCTGGGGTGCAAATGCTCATAATATGTAAAAATGCCAAAATGACCCATCAAAATAATGAGCAAGAGTTACAAAAGACCCACTGCATTCGGCTGTGTAAAAATGAGGTTTGAGAGTTCCAAGTGAATACAAAATTGAAACTACAGCTTTTATACAGAAAAACGTAGTGCAATATACAGCAAACAGCTCTAAACATGATCCCTGAGCCCGATAAAAAAGCTGCTGGCACCAAAATAAAAAGAATAAACCACTATATTTCACCAAGAAGTCAAGCAATATAATAAAGTTCCAGAAAAATCCAAAACGTAAGGAACTGTATAAACTTGAAACATATATCAACGTATATTTACTAAAAACTAGTTTTTACTGGCTAAAAAGTTCATTCAATAAAAAACTATTACAAATAAATAATTATCTTGAGCCATAAAATGTACCAAAAAAGATGGGGTATGTAAGTTACACAGAAAATGTCTAGTAATATTTTTTTGTCATCAATTATTTGCTGGATGTATTCCAGTCTCTGTCTTCCTTTACTGTTTTGGCCCTCTACAGCTCTCTCTAGTACCGTGGAAATCATGAACAGATGTCCTATCATCTAATCCTTTCTCCTTGTCAGTGTTTTCCACTTATTCCTTTCCTCTCCGATTTTGTGGAGAACCTCGTCATTCCTTACCTTACCAGTCTACCTAATTTTCAACATTTGCCTATAGCATCACATCTCTATGTTTCGATTCTCTTCCGTTTCGGTTTTCCCAAAGTTTATGTTTCACTACTGTACAACACTGTGCCCCAGACGCAAAATTCTCAGAAATTTCTTCCTCAAATTAAGACCTATGTTTGCTACTAGGGGACGTGTCTTGGCCGGGAGTGTCCTATTTGCCAGTGCTAGTCTGCTTTGGATGTCCTTGTTACGTCCATCATTGGTTATTTTGCTACCTAGGTAGCAGAATTCCTAAACTTCATCTGCTTCCTAACCCTGAATCCTGATGTTAAGTTTCCCGCTGTTCTCATTTCTGCTACTTCGCATTACTTTCGTCTTTCTTCTATTTACTCTCAATCCATATTCTGTACTCATTAGAGTGTCCATTCCATCCATTAGATCATGTAATTATACCTCACTTTCACTCAGAACAGAAATGTCATCAGCGAATCACATCATTGGGAACCTTTCACCTTGAATTTTAATTCCACTCCTGAAGCTTTCTTTTCCTTCCATCATTATTTTTTCGATGAACAGATTGAACCTTAGGGGGCATGGACTACATCCCTGTCTTACACCCTTTTTAATCCAAGCTCGTCGTTCTTGGACGTCCACTCTTATTATTCCCTATTCTCGTACATATTGTATATTACCCGTCTCTCCCTAAAGCCTACTGATACGCCCTGCTTTCGTCCGCAGGACATAACAGGTAGTTGGAATTGTGGAAAGGGGCCAAAAGGGGGCTGTCAGTTACACTCAAACACATATAAATTTATTTAGTTGTCCAAACAATACAGCAAAAATTTTTTGAACTTAGTTTTCGCCTGTAAAGGCCACACTGTCTTATGCCTTAAATTTAAAAACGGCTTTAGCCATTAACTTAAAATCCAGACTCAAAACATAATATTTAGAAGGCAGAAGGTTTCACATAAGTAAGTTCTATAATTTGGCTGAACGCCCAACAAATCTAACACTTGAATAGCAAACAAGTTTAATTTAAAGACGGCTGAAGGCACATGATTTAAGACCGGAGGTAAAATTAATTAAAAAAAAAGCACAAGGCAGAAGGCCTTATCTTCAATTAGGCTGAAGGCCCCACACAGTCTGATACTTGAAAGACAAGAAGTTTAATTTACATACAGATGGAGGCCGATTACTTAAAACTAAAAAAAATTTAGTAGGCAGAAGGCCCAAGGCTTTATCTTTAAACGATATTTTACACAGGCTGAAGGCGCAAACAATCCAAGATTTAACAAGTAAGGAATTTAAATTGTAAAGCTTCGAAGGACCCATAATTGAAAAACACAACTCCAATAAATTTTCAAAAGGAAGAAGGCCCAACGCATTATCCAAAATAACGTTTTAAAAGAGACCGAAGGCCCAAACAATGCAAGACTTGACAAGTAAGGAACCTCCAATTTTAAAGCGGCTGAAGGTCCATTATTTAAAACCCAACTAAAAGCATACAAATTCAAACAATCGGCTATAAACCATTAAAATACACAATCAACGACCAATAAGAAAGGCAGTACACCAGCGGTGCTCAGAAGTTTCCGGGGGTCGGTCTGCACTTGAAATATTTATGACGCGTCGTCGTCCCAATTATATCTGATCCGCTGGTAACCCAATCAAGAGACAGTTAACTGACCCACCGACAAGACGACTTGCTTTCCACCTGACCAGTGCACAAGAAACTCCAAAGCTAAAATGTAAAAGGCGTGGCTGCCCACAACCAAGTATACATAAGCTGTCAAAATTACACACACGTGTTGGACAGCGACAACACGGTGAGGAAAGGACACAGCCTGAATTTTACGTCAGCAGCCAGGGCAGGTAACTGGAACGCTAACGGCCACAAGGTAGACAATTCCGCTGGTGCACTTGGACTTCAAATAACCAAAATACAGTTAAACTCCACTGGATGGTGGCCAAACTTTCGCCATCGTCATCACTTATGTGATTTCGACCACTATACTGGAATATTACTAAGCACTTTCCCTTAAGAAGAGACTGCTGCATTTATTTGATCGCCCGGGACTTCGAACGGTAATTCGAAAATCTTTACTGTTCTTTTACGAAACCGACATGGGTAACACTAACTTCACTATTGTTTCCGTCAGAATGCTTGTATCTATTGGTTCTGCCACTAGATTCGACAATTTTATCACAAAGATTGGTATTTATCAGTTTGACATACACAGCAGTACTCACGATCGAGAAATAGATACCTACTAAATCTTCACAACCTATTTTCATAGATTCTTCAAGAAATGATACGCATTCTTAAGAGTTCGGTTTAATAAAGTTTCGATCGAAGATGAACTTCAAAGTGGCTGCTCTATTAAGCTGATTCATAATTGCATATTATTATATATTAAAGACTACACAAACACCACAGTGAAAGGTCCAACAAGCGCTCAAAGTTACCGCAGAGGGGCGCAGCTCGCAGCAGAGATGCGTGCGCGCCTCCGCAAACAAATTACGCACTTGGCCGCGTCACCGTTACAACCGCTCCTCGGGAATACTCTACATACTCTACACCTGCACAATACGTTACACACACTTTCAAAGGTAAGTCCACTAATAGTGCCGGAAGGGATGATGTCTCGTCAGAGCAAGCGCAGTGGAAAACAGAGAACCGCGCCCCTTCTCTGTCGAGGAGAATACGGCAAGTGCTATAACCCGTTGTTCCAGGACGTTCGCTCAGTGTAATAAGCGGACATGTGTCTTGGTTTATCCGTAGATACTAGACCGTGTCTGAGGAAATGACTGGCAAGTTTGTCGACGTAATTTAAATGCCTTGCAGCGGGCAATAACCCCGGCACAGCTGGTGGCGTAGTATGTAGCGTTGTGGCCTCTCATTTGCTTTGTGTCCTAAGTTTGAAACTCGATTATTGCTTTTATTTTTTAGTTCTTTGTTTTAATTTCTACCCTTGTCCACAGACGGTGTAGTTACGGAATAATAGGACGTTATTGAGATCCCCTGCTATACCTGCAGGACAGGAGAGAGAGCTTAATTTGCGGAAAGGGGCCAAAATGAGTGGCTGTCAGTTGTGCGTGAACATATAACTTTATTCATTTGACAAACATTACAAGAGTAAAGAAAACATTAAAAACAGAGCAAGACAAACATTAATTTTTGAACTTAATTCCCGGCTAAATGCGCCATTCAATCTCACGCCTCAGGGGCAAAACAACTTTAATTTAAAAGCGGCTGAAGGCCAATAACTTAAGACACAAAAGCAGGTATGTGAATTTAAAAGGCAGAAGGTCTCATCGTAAAACATTTCTCTAAATTAGGCTGAAGGCCCAACCAATATCACGCGTTAAGGGCAAAACAACTTTAATTTAGAAATCGGCTAGAAGCTATACATAAACAAACAACAAGGACAAATAAAATAAGGCAGCACATCAAACGGCGCTCAGAAGTTTCCAAGGGTCGGCCTGGAATTAAAACACTAGCGCTCGATTAGGTGAGACAGGCAGTCGGCCCAACAATTCTCAATCCGGCGGCAACCCAACCGACAGACAACGGACCAAGCAGCAGGGTAACTTACGCTCCACCCTGCCAGCTAACAACAGGGAGCTCAATGCAACAACGCAGAAATATCGGCGCCCACAACGAGTCACACATTCAGCTGTCAAACCACACGCCATGCCGGACAGCAACAGCACGACATGGAAAATACACTGCCTGAATTTACGTCAACGGCCAGGGCAGGTAACCGGAACGTTAACGGTCACAAGGCAGAAGATTCCGCTGGTGCACTTCAATTCAAATATAATCGAGTTAAGTTAAACTCCACAGGAGCGCGGCTAGAATTTCGCCAACTTGAAAACACACGTTGTTGCTCGCGGGAATGTCCCAACAGCCCACAACGAAATTCAAACGACACAATGTGAACAGTTGGGGCTGGCTGGCAGATTAAGTAAAGACTCAACTTTCGTGTCTCGGATCAGTGAGCCACGGACCTCGTAGCAATGGGAACAGCCCCTCACACTCTGGCACGCGCCACCTGCCCGCATACCACACAGCCGGAAACTATAAGCGCGAGGCCAAAGATAGTACAAGGGTGCAAATACCGATTTACACGCTGCTGCTGAGACTCGCAGAGAGAGAAAATAACCACATAATCGCGGTAACCGAGGGAGACTAATCACAGAATAGCAACCAAGGTTTAATGCAAATCATAACACGAGCCAACCACGGCTCAGTTATATTAAATGTAAAAGTGCAAATGGGTTCTACGACAAGAGTCATATATTTATTATATAATGTGTGCGGGGATTGACATTTGCAAGGGTTACAATCTTCTTAAATTCTCGTATTTTATATTTAATTGTCATAACAGTTCGCAATTCTTATATTGTTTATTCTTCAGGAAGATATAGTGCATTCCCTTGGGTGATACCGAACGTAGACGCATTCAAAACGTAGAAATTCCGAACACTGTAAACACGGTGCGAAGGCAGGTTTGCCACAGCGACATTTCTTCACATGAATTTCGCTTGAGAAGGACACGTCGATAACAATGCTGAAGATTTCAGACGTTGCCAATGCTACTGCGGCAAACTATACATTACGGATCACTTCTCTAAAAACTGGTGTTTGCAGCTGATCACAAGTCATGATACACTACAAAAATTTCACCGAAATCAACTTAATTTTTTTGGCATTTATTTATTTGTTTATTTATTTTTTAATTCATTCAACAGACATACATAAGAACATAAGAACAACGTTATTTCAGTATACACTGGAAAACATTCACACAGTATTCTTCTGCGGACTTTGGTACATAAATGAAAAACAAGATTGGTGATTTCCTGTCAGAGAGGTAACAGATTTTAGTAACTGAGGAAAGTCATCGAGCAAAACAGAAGTGATTTTTAGCGTTCCACAAGGCTGGAAATGGAAAAAAGAACACATTGACACCGGTGTGTCAGACCCACCATACTTGCTCCGGACACTGCGAGAGGGCTGTACAAGCAATGATCACACGCACGGCACAGCGGACACACCAGGAACCGCGGTGTTGGCCGTCAAATGGCGCTAGCTGCGCAGCATTTGTGCACCGCCGCCGTCAGTGTCAGCCAGTTTGCCGTGGCATACGGAGCTCCATCGCAGTCTTTAACACTGGTAGCATGCCGCGACAGCGTCGACGTGAACCGTATGTGCAGCTGACGGACTTTGAGCGAGGGCGTATAGTGGGCATGCGGGAGGCCGGGTGGACGTACCGCCGAATTGCTCAACACGTGGGGCGTGAGGTCTCCACAGTACATCGATGTTGTCGCCAGTGGTCGGCGGAATGTGCACGTGCCCGTCGACCTGGGACCGGACCGCAGCGACGCACGGATGCACGCCAAGACCGTAGGATCCTACGCAGTGCCGTAGGGGACCGCACCGCCACTTCCCAGCAAATGAGGGACACTGTTGCTCCTGGGGTATCGGCGAGGACCATTCGCAACCGTCTCCATGAAGCTGGGCTACGGTCCCACACACCGTTAGGCCATCTTCCGCTTACGCCCCAACATCGTGCAGCCCGCCTCCAGTGGCGTCGCGACAGGCGTGAATGGAGGGACGAATGGAGACGTGTCGTCTTCAGCGATGAGAGTCGCTTCTGCCTTGGTGCCAATGATGGTCGTATGCGTGTTTGGCGCCGTGCAGGTGAGCGCCACAATCAGGACTGCATACGACCGAGGCACACAGGGCCAACACCCGGCATCATGGTGTGGGGAGCGATCTCCTACACTGGCCGTACACCTCTGGTGATCGTCGAGGGGACACTGAATAGTGCACAGTACATCCAAACCGTCATCGAACCCATCGTTCTACCATTCCTAGACCGGCAAGGGAACTTGCTGTTCCAACAGGACAATGCACGTCCGCATGTATCCCGTGCCACCCAACGTGCTCTAGAAGGTGTAAGTCAACTACCCTGGCCAGCAAGATCTCCGGATCTGTCCCCCATTGAGCATGTTTGGGACTGGATGAAGCGTCGTCTCACGCGGTCTGCACGTCCAGCACGAACGCTGGTCCAACTGAGGCGCCAGGTGGAAATGGCATGGCAAGCCGTTCCACAGGACTACATCCAGCATCTCTACGATCGTCTCCATGGGAGAATAGCAGCCTGCATTGCTGCGAAAGGTGGATATACACTGTACTAGTGCTGACATTGTGCATGCTCTGTTGCCTGTGTCTATGTGCCTGTGGTTCTGTCAGTGTGATCATGTGATGTATCTGACCCCCAGGAATGTGTCAATAAAGTTTCCCCTTCCTGGGACAATGAATTCACGGTATTCTTATTTCACTTTCTAGGAGTGTATATAAACGATTTAGGAGACAATGAAATGATAATTAAATCAAGACCCTAAGCTGTCGACAGGAGTTGACATACATTAACGGGCACAGTTGAAAATGTGTGCCCCGACCAGAACTCGAACCCGGGATCTCCTGCTTAATGGCAGACGCTCTATCCATCTCAGCCACCTATGGCACCGAGGATAGTGCGACTACAGGGATTAATCCCTTGCACGCTCCACGTGAGACCCACGTTCCCAGGTTAATGTCCACACACTACATTGTTAGTACACCTGCCCATTACACTCATTTCTCGCAGCAGACGATCTTACTGAGTCGCGTAAGAGTTTAGGCAATGCGTGTGCATCCAGCCCAGAAGAAGGTCAGTGGCCGGTTAGCCTTAACTATATGAAGGTGGTATATGTTCTTTCGGACATGTCCGAAAGAACAGATACCATCTTCATATATTTAGGAGACAATAATGAGCAGTCGTCTTAGGTTGTTTGCACATGATGCTGCCGTTTAGCGTCTAGTAAAGTCATCAGAAGATCAAAACAAATTGCAAAACTATTTAGAAGAGATGTCTATATGATGTGAAAATTGGCAGTTGACCCAATGTGGGGTGATCCACAAGAGTGCTAAAAGGAATCCATTAATTTTCGGTTACACGATAAATCAGTCAAATCTAAAAGCCGTAAATTCAACTAAATACCTAGGAATTACAATTACGATCTACTTAAATTGCAAAGAAAATGTTGTGGGGATGGTGTACCGACGACTGTATTTTATTCGCAGAACATTTTGAAGATGCAACAGATCTACTAAGCAGATTGCCTATATTAGGTTTGTCCGTTCTCTTTTGGAGTAGTGCTACGTGGTGTGGGATTCTTACATGATTAACGAAGTACATCGAGGAAGTTCAAAGAAGTGCAGCACGTTTTGTATTATGGAGAAATAGGTGAGAGAGGGTCACTGAGATCATACAGGATTTGGAGTGGAGATCACAAAAAAACAAAGGGGTTTGTCGTTGCAGCGGAATCTCCTCACGAAATTTCAGTCACCGGTTTTCTGCTCCGAATGAGAAAATATTTTGTTGACACCAACCTATATTGGTAGAAATGATCACCACGATAAAATAAGAGAAATCAGAGCACGTATGGAAAAATATAGGTGTTCGTTCTTTCCGCTCGCTATAAGAGATTGGAATAATAGAGAACTGTCAAAGAGTTTCGATGAACCCTCTGACAGGCACTTAAATGTGATTTGGAGAGTATCCACGTAGATGCAGATATAGATGTAGTCCTTTGTTACCCATTATTAAAGCCACAAGTGACTTAGAAAGTGGTTCAAAATGCGTCAACAAAATTGTTTGATCATTTGTCCAATACCAGAAAATGTCTGACAGGTAGCAAAGCGAGCAGAACGCCGACCTACATGGGGAGAAACGATCATCATTTTCAAATGAGAGAAATCAGAAATAGGTGCTCATTATCTCCGCGCGCTGTTCAAGATTGGAACAATAGGGAATTATTGTGAAGGTGGTTCGACGAACCGTCTGCTTGGCACTTAAGTGTGATTTGCAGAGTATCCATGTAGATGTAGATGTAGATGAAAAATAATAATCGGGTTTCGATCACTGTACGAAAAACGGTGAAGCCGTGGCTCCAGCCACTGTGCACCCACTTCAGTTGTATTATTTACTCGCTGAGAGGAACATAAAGGAAGTCGAAATTCTGACCGTCGTTTTCACAGGAGTATCTAATGATAAACGGAGACACATGTTTGCTTATTTTGACCTCCACTGAGCGACGTTTATGAGAAATCGTGTTATGGCACTTACCGTGTTCCCCTCATGAAGTGATGGTAGCGCGGCTAACCCTCATTTCAGCACTCGGCACTGGTTTCCAGTTATCGCGGAGAGAACGCTACGAAACAAGTTTTCATCCGTTTCATTTTCATACCAATACGCAGCCCAAGAGAAATGGCATACTTTTAGTGCTGTTTCAGGCACGCATTCTAAGAGGAATGGCACTCTTCACCATACTCTCATTAACGATTTGCTTCTATATGCTTACAATATCTAACTGATACGTAAAATTCTGCCAGCAGACCATTCACGGCGAAGAAATTCCACCAATTTGATTACTGAACAACAAGTATTCGCCGATGTCGTGAACAAAATCATCATCAGCAACAAATCGTACTTTCACCTCGATGTCTTCCTTAACAAGCAAAATTTCCGCTTTTAGGTATCAGAAATTCACTAATGACCGATGAGGAAATAATGCATACCTGACGTGTCTCTCTCTGGAATGCTTCGTGGTCTGGAGGAATCATTCGGCCATTTGTCTTTGAAAACAAGGAATGGTGAACGTTGTCCTTTTACCTCAATTCGAAGATATTGCAGCCGAAAGAGTGTGGTTAAAGTAGGAATAGCCCTACCGCCCGTGAAAAATTGTCGGTCTTGCACGAGTCTTTTCCTTGACGTGCCCTCTCGCGTTTTGGCGGCCAGAATTGGCCATCACGATTTGCGATTTAAAAATCTATTCATTTTTTTCTACAGTGTTCCCTGAAGTATCAGGTTAGATTTACGCCAAAAAGCCCTCGACCTCCCAACATTAAAGATCAAAACTGATCGCTGTATCAATGAAATACGACATTTATTCAAAATCGTAAGTGCTCCAGAAAAGTACGCGTGTGTCACCTAAGATGTGGCAGCCATGTAGAGGATATGTTGTTCCATACCTCCTAAATGTCTAAATTATAATTCAGTAAATATTATAATGCTTCTCTATTTAAAATTGAAATTTTGCACTTTACTTTTAACACCTTTCTTAGGGTTCAGTAATTGTTTATAAGTAGCTAAAAGATAGTATAAAAATTCAATCAATAATAAGTCTTCTTTTGTTGCTACATATGCTGTTATTCTTTACGTTTGGTACGATGTTGGCTAAGGTGGAGCGTGCCAGCAAAGTATAACCACTAGATTCCTTTCAGCACGTTGTCTATTCGCAGCAGAGAAAGTAGTTCCATTTCGAGAGTATGGCTCGTTAATAAAAGTGCGTAACTTCGATCGTGGCACGTTTCGCTGGACCAATTTCCCTGGCTTCGTGTAACCGTTCTTTCTGAAGTGGGCATTGTCACCTAGCCTAGAGCAGAGGAATAACTGAGATTGAATGCGAGAACAACTCAGGTGACTGAGGAATATGTGGCAAAATCTCGGTGTACTCTTAGGTCAAAAATTGCTTCGCAACCTGTAGGTGATAAGATTGGCGGACTCAGAAGATAAGACACTTGTAAGAGTTGAATAACACATCCTTGAGGTAAAACGTTCCATGAATTGGCGGTTCTGAACGAAGGTGACGGACAATTCACGGCTTTAAGCACGCCACAAATTAACCACTCTTCTTTATCTGATCCCGGATGCGAGTTGTAACTAACAAAACAGTTGGGTCGTTTTCTCGAAATATCAGTCATGAGGTCTTTGATCCAGGATGTGTAATATAATTGTCATTTTGTACGAGTTTTTTTCAGTACAGAAAAAGGCTGGGTCGAAATTGTCAATCTTGTCATATCTGAAACGCTTAGAGAAGGCAAAATACTAATCATGGTTAAATGAAATACACGAATTATAAGAGCAAATCAATTTACAAAAGGAACACAAGTTATTAGATAATATCATGAGACAACACTCGTCGAAAGTGAAGATCAGTGTACCGTTTGTATCACAATAGTGACAACAAATGGTTCTAAGGACTATGGGACATCAGTCCCCAAGACTTAGAACTACTTAAACCTAACTAACCCAAGATATCACACACATCCATGCTCGAGGCAGGATTTGAACCTGTAACCGTAGCAGCAGCGCGGTTCCGGACTGAAGCGCCTAGAACCACTCGGCCACAAAGGCCGGCAGAGGCAACAGACACTGGTGAAAATGCTGTGTACAGTAACAGAAGTAAACATGTAGGGAACACGTGCGCGAAAAGGAACTGATTGTAAGATAATATTCAACGTGGCCTGTGTGGCCCAGTGGTTCTAGTCGCTGCAGTCTGGAACCTCGCGACCGCTACGGTCGTAGGTTCGAATCCTGCCTCGACCATGGTTGTATGTGAACTCCTTAGGTTAGTTAGGTTTAAGTAATTCTAAGTTCCAGGGGACTGATGACCTCGGAAGTTAAGTCCCATAGTGCTCAGAGCCATTTTTTTGTTGTTGAGAGGAGGCAGTGACTCCAGTATTGTGTGCTACCCCATTTAACACAAACGTATCTGAAATGTAAAGTTTTCGATTAAGTCTACATGGAATTGGTCTCAAATCATGCATGGTCTATCAAAAAAAATAATTTTAAATTTTCCTTTAATTATTGACCGAATTTGATCTTATGTTATAGGTTCAACACAGTAAGGCAAATATTACAGTCATACTCCGGTTAATATATGCGACTGACGTTTTAGCGAGTCGATTGGTAGGGGCAACCACCATCCAGTCGTAGTTGTTTCTTGAAACTCATGTACTCATCGGGTTGCCTGTTTTGTGGGTACGTCTGTACCACTTGAAGCGTGGCTGGCTGCACGCGGTAACACTATCGTCATCACCCCTCCCCCAATGCAATATGCCAATCAAAAAGCAGTTTTAAGCGGAGTAAAGAAACTGTGTATACAGGGTGGTCCATTGATAGTGACGGGGCCAAATATCTCACGAAGTAAGCATCAAACGGAAAAACTACAAAGAACAAAACTCGTGTAGCTTGAAGGGGGAAACAAGATGACGCTATGGTTGGCTCGCTACATGGTGATGCCTTAGGTCAAAAGGATATCAACTCCGTTTTTTTAAACAGGAGCACCCGTTTTTTGTTACATATTCGTGTAATACGTAAAGAAATATGAATGTTTTAGTTGGTCCACTTTTTTCGCTTTGTGATAGATGGCACTGTAATAGTCACAAACGTATAACTACGTGGAATCACGTAACATTCCGCCAGTGCGGACGGTATTTTCTTCGTGATACGTTACCCGTGTTAATATGGACAGTTTACCAATTGCGGAAAAGGTCGATATCGTGTTCATGTATGGCTATTGTGATCAAAATGCCGAACGGGCGTGTGCTATGTATGCTGCTCGGTATCCTGGACGACAACATCCAAGTGTCCGGACCGTTCGCCGAATAGTTACGTTATTTAAGGAAGCAGGAAGTTTTCAGCCACATGTGAAACGTCAACCACAACCTGCAACAAATCATGATGCCCAAGTAGGTGTTTTAGCTGCTGTCGCGGCTAATCCGCACATCAGTAGCAGACAAACTGCGCGAGAATCTGGATTCTCAAAAGCGACGATGTTGTGAACATTACATCAACATCGACTGTACCCGTACCATATTTTTATGCACCAGGAATTGCATGGCGACAACTTTGAACGTCGTGTACAATTATGCCACTGGGCATAAGAGAAATTATGGGACGGTGATAGATTTTTTGCACGCGTTCTATTTAGCGACGAAGCGTCATTCACCAACAGCGGTAACGAAAAGGGGAATAATATCCACTATTGGGCAACGGTAAATCCACGATGGCTGCGACAAGTGGAACATCAATGACCTTGCTGGGTTAATGTATGGTGCGGCATTATGGGGGGAAGGATAACTGGGGCCCTTTTTATTGATGGCAATCTAAATGGTGCAATGTATGCTGATTTCGTACGTAATGTTCTACCGATGTTACTACAAGATGTTTCACTGCATGACAGAATGGCGATGTACTTCCAACATGATGGATTTCCGGCACATAGCTCGCGTGCGGTTGAAGCGGTATTGAATAGCATAATTCATGACAGGTGGATTGGTCGTCGAAGCACCATACCATGGCCCGCACATTCACCGGATCTGACCTCCCCGGATTTCTTTCTGTGGGAAAGTTGAAGGATATTTGCTATCGTGATCCACCGACAACGCCTGACAACATGCGTCAGCGTATTGTCAATGCATGTGCGAACATTACGGAAGGCGAACTACACGCTGTTGAGAGGAATGTCGTTACACGTATTGCCAAATGCATTGAGGTTGACGGACATCACGTATAGCATTTGTTGGATGAATGTGGTATTTACAGGTTATCACGCTGAAACAGCATACGTTCTCAGAAATGATAAGTTCACAAAGGTACGTGTATCACATTGGAACAACCGAAATAAAATTTTCAAACGTAACTACGTTCTGTAATTCAATTTAAAAAACCTACCTGTTACCAGCTGTTCGTCTAAAATTGTGAGCCATATGTTTGTGACTATTACAGCGCCATCTATCACAAAGGGCAAAAAGTGGTCCAACTAAAACATTCATCTTTCTTTACGTACTACACGAATATGTAATAAAAACGGGGGTTCCTATTTAAAAAGAAAAACACAGTTGATATCACTTTGATATATGGCAGCGCCATCTAGCGGGCCAACCATAGCGCTATCTGGTTTCCCCCTTCAAGCTAGACAAGTTTGGTTCTTTGTAGTTTTTTCGTTTGACGCTTATTTCGTGAGATATTTGGCCCGGTCACGATCAATGGACCACCCTGTATATTTTGAGGCAGCATCGCTGTCACTCACTGCGCGAAAATTACCCTGACTATATTTATTCGGGAATTAAGAATGAGGGCGCTACGCCATTTTCATCGAAATTTAAACATAATTTCAAATCATTATCAAACGCTTTCCCCCCTGACTCCTGCATAAGATGATGAAAGGAAGAAAGCTTATCGCTTACTACATCGTAACTGTTCGTGCTGTAAAACATCGCCATCAGGCGTGAGGTGTTAGTTTATTGCCGGCCGGGGTGGCCGAGCGGTTCTATGCGCTAAAGTCTGGAACCACGCGACCGCTACGGTCGCAGGTTTGAATCCTGCCTCGGGCATGGATGTGTGTGATGTCCTTAGGTTAGTTAGGTTTAAGTAGTTCTAAGTTCTAGGGGACTGATGACCTCAGAAGTTAAGTCAGATAGTGCTCAGAGTCATTTAAACCATTGTTAGTTTATTACTTCTTCACAACTGATACTGTCTGCGACACACTTTGCAGATAGTGTTGACGTATGTCACTGTGCTGGATGTTCATCGTTCCGGCGGTTTGAATCCGCTCTCCCATCCGCCCGACGGTGGCGCTGTCCTGCAACTCCCCTCTACGTTGACGGCGGAGAGGCCTCTGTAAGAAGCGTGGGCAAGTGGCAGTTGGCCATGGGATTTATTATCTCCCGTTTGCGAGACGCTGGTGTGGTGCACGGTAGTACGGTTGGTACACTGATTTGTGGAAGGGGACCAAACAGCGAGGCATTGGTCTCATCGGCTTAGGGAAGGATAGGGAAGGAAGTCGTCCGTGCCCTTTCGAAGGAGACATTCCGGCATTTTCCTGAGGCGATTTAGAGAAATCATGGAAAACCTAAATCAGGATAGCTGGAACTGAGTTTGAACTTTGTCCTGCCGAATGCGAGTCCGGTGTGCTAACCAAAGGGTCACTTCGCTCGGCACGTCAGTACGGCGTCGTAGCATGGAGTGGCTGGCAGCAGAATCCACTTAATTCATTGAACTGTCTGTCTAATGTAATTGTTTTATTTTGCCTGTATTTATTTGTTTAGTCGTATGGGGATTTTATACGATATACAGTAGATTTAAGACAAGTGACTTTATACAATACACATATGATATAAGACAAGATTAAACCTTAAAGTCCGTGTTTTTCAACCAATTAATTAATCTGAGTGTGAGAGAGAACAAGTCGTCGGGAATTCCAGGGTAGGTGGACAGCCGTGGACTAGATGTTCAATTCTCTGCTCTTGTTAATTACATTCACACATTGGTGAGCTGATCCAGCCCCACTTGTGCCTGAATTACCTACAGCAACCATGTCCAGTCCTTAACCTGTTGAGGCAACACCAGAGCCTTGTCAGGTCAAAACATTTTGACTTCTTTGTGGGATCAAGTTGATGGGCTCTTGTTACCAATGTCTTTGTTGACCATTCGTGCTTCCAGCTCTCATTTAGATCAAAACCATCCGCGATGTGTTGTCCTGCAGTAACGCTTGCTCGTCTTCTTGATCGCAATCGTTGCTGTGGCGGGTGACAGAATTCCTGGTGCAGTGGTAGAGAGGGTGATGCAGAGATTTTCTTGGCCTCCCTCAGTAGAGCTTGTATCCGCCGTAAGTGAGGTGGAGGGATGTGACTTAATACAGGTAGAGCCAGCAATGCAGCGCATTGTGTAGTTAAGTTTTATGTCTACCTTCTTCACATTTACACTTTCCAACCAGACAGGTACACGGTACTCGGCAGCAGAGTACAAAGGACTGACGCCAGTTATACGCAGACAGTCAGCAGAGGTTCCCCAGGTGGTACCACTGAGCTTATGTAGTATGTTGTTCCTAGCAGCAACTTGATGAGAAAGCTTGGTGATGTGCTCAGGATTCTATCTAGAGTGATTCCGTGATATTTTGGAAAAGGATTGTACCTTAACGTTTGTCCATTGAGCAGAACTCTTTGTTTTTAGTTCGCGGCACAATTCGCTAGGTGGAAACAAGAGACTTCAGTTTTTGATGGGCTTGGGATCAATCTCTAGGTCTTAAAGAAAGTCGACATATTCTCCAGATCCTCCGTAAGAATACGTTCACCATCTTCGAAATTACAGCTCTGTGCTACCAGTGAGATGTCATCAGCATAGATGGATTTAGTTGATGTTGAGGTTGTAAATCATTAATGTATAAATTGAATAGTGATGGGTCTAAATCAGATACCTGTGGTAGTCCATTCTGCCTGTGGTATTAATAATTATTAATGCAAAAGTGGACATTACGAGTTGAAAGAAGTTTTTTTCTTTTTTTTGTTGACTTCTGTTCAAACTGTTTTTTCGGATGAATTCAGATTCTGTTTACAGCATCATGATGGTTGCATCCATGTTTGGCGACATCGCGGTGAACGCACATTGAAACGTGTATTTGTCATCTTCATACTGGCGTATCACCCGGCGTGATGCTATGGGGTGCCACTGGTTACACGTCTCAGTCACCTCCTGTTCGCATTGAAAGCACTTTAAACAGTCGACGCTACATTTCATATGTCTTACGACTCTTGGCTCTACCCTTCATTCGATCCCTGCGAAACACTACATTTCAGCAGGATAATGCACGACCGCATGTTGCAGGTCCTGTGCCGGCCTTTCTGGATACAGAATATATTCGACTGCTGTCCTTGCCAGCACATTCTCCAGATCTCTCACCAATTGAAAACTCTGGTCAATGGTGGTCGAGCAACTGGCTCGTCACAATACGCCAGTCACTACTCTTGATGAATTGTGGTATCGTGTTGAAGCTGCATGGGCAGCTGTACGTGTACATGCCATCCAAGCTCTGTTTTACTCAATGCCGAGGCGTATCAAGACCGTTATTACAGCCAGAGGTGGTCGTTCTGGGTACTGATTTCTCAGGATCTATGCACACAAGTTGCGTGAAATTGTATTCACATGTCAGTTCTAGTATAATATATTTGTCCAATGAATACCCGTTTATCATCTGCATTTCTTTTTGGCGTAGCAATTTTAATGGCCAGTGGTGTAGAATAGAGTTCGACTCTTGAAACAGTCGGGGGATCACTGGCATACAACTGTGCACTCGTCTTTACAGTGAATGACGGGTTCCTTCAAACACCTCCGCATCTCCTCTTGAAGATCGACAAGAGAGTGCAGTTCTGTGTTACATTTCACCTACCGTATCAATCGGTGTTCTGAAGTGATCACTTTTGAGGTGACCCAAGACGCAAAAATTCAGAAGACCGTGGTCAGATGGTCGTGGTGTCCAAGGTACAGATCGTGTCCAAACTATCCATCCGTGACCATATTTGCGCATTAGATGTCATCTTACGCCAGCAGCAAAATGTGGCGGTACCCCATCGTGTATCTACCACATTGCCCAACCATGGTCCACAAATGGAATTTGATCCCGATTAGATGGTGACTTAACCCAAAGTTCACATTTCAAATAATTTTTTACTCAATACGGCAGTAGTTCATACTGATGTCAAAAGCGGCTCTTATTAACACCTTCGGAAAAGCCTCGTCTGCCAACTCATATCTACTGAAAGAGTTTTGCATAATCGTCTATTGTCACCCGGTCAGTTTCAGTTTTAGTTGTTAATTATGATTTCTGATGACTGTCACCTCGGATTGGATGCCGTAAAAGAGTAGCCCTGGGAAGTTCGCTAGTTCCTTCCGCATACTCGCAGCAATGTGACAAGTCAGATTAGCTGAGGTCAGGCCGCAGCCTCTTATCGCAGTGGCGTCGGCGTTTACGTCACACAAGGGCGCGGCGGCTATATATAGCCGCTAGCGGAGACGCGGTCCGCGCGAAGCGAGCAGTAGCTCTGAGTCGGCGACCCGTACCGGCAGGGGACTGCGGTATCCAGCATGGCCGACGAGACGGTGGTGTTGAAAGTGAGACAGGGCGAAATGCGCGGACGGCGCAGGCGCACAGTCTGGGGATTCCCCTACGTCTCCTTCCAGGGAATCCCCTACGCCCAGCCACCTGTTGGGCCTCTCCGCTTCAAGGTGGGTAACTTAGGGCACGTTTTAATGATTTCTTTATTGGAGTGTGATATGTACTTACCACAGAACTATTGAACTACTAAAATAATTATTTGCAATGCAGAAATGGCCTAGTATACATGATACAAAAATTTAAAAAAATGCTATTGTAGCTACTTGTAGCCTATACCTGATCTTATTCAATTCTTACAATCGAGAAAACAGTAAACGAGACCAAGGCGGGAGAACTGAAGACCAGGATGAAGAAACTGTAGCGTTGATGTTTGCCTACGAAACTGTAATTCAGTGACAGTCGGCAAGGGACTTGGAGAGTAATTAAACGGAATAGATAATCTGTTGAAAAGGAATTGTACAATTATCATCAACAGAAGTAAATCAATGATAATTAAATTAGTCGACGCTGATAGAATTAGGTTAAGAAATGAGGCACTAAAAGTAATTTAGGAGTTTTGATCTTCAGCCTGCAAAATAATTGACAATGGTCGGAGAAGAGAGGTTATAAAATGCAGACTGGCAACAGATAGAATGAATTACTGAAAAAGAAAAATTTGTTAACGTCGTATGTAAATTGAAGTGTAAGGAAATTTTTCCTGGAGATATTCTTTTGAAGCGAAGCCTTGTACAGAATTGAAACGTCAACAGTTCGGACAAGAAGAGAATATACGGTTTTGAAATGTGGTATTGCGGAAGAATGCTGAACCTCAGAGAGTAGTTTGGTTAACGAATGAAGAGGTATTGAATTGTATTGGGAATAAAATAACTATTAACACGACTTGACTAAAAGAAGGGGTGAATTGATAAGAAACATAGTATGATACAAAAGAATCATCAGCATAGTAATGGAGGTAACTGTGATGGAAAAAAAAGTAGAAGAAGATCAAATATTAACTTTCATTAAGCAGATTCATATGGTTATAGACTCCAGTCAGTTATGCAGAAATGATGAGACTTCGACATTGTAGGGTAACATCGAAAGTCAGACCATAACATCAACAGTATACTTTGTTTACTTTCTTTTCACAACGTCATGTGGGACCTTTTTCTTGGGGTGGGGGATGGAGATTACTTATCAAGCCAAATTAATGTTTCCCCATTTCAGAAGTGTGCGTTAGGAATTATTTGTGGTGTGAACTCAGGAACATCCTGTTCCTGTTCAGGAATCTGGTTATATTAACTACTGCTTCCTCACATTTATTCCTTAATGATGTTTGTTGTAAATAGTTACTCTATTTTCAGACCAACAGGTTGGTTAACGTAATCAAGACTAGAAATAATTGTATATTCCTGGCATGGTCTATCTGGGGGCGATCTGCACTGTATGGTAACCGAAGAAACCTTCGCAATTCAGGCTCGCTACAGAATCATTTTACTGGATTATCGGTCTCGACAGAGCTATGCTGTCATCGCCGGATCTTTTGAATTTTTACAACATACTATCCACTCAATGTTGGAAGTCGTTGCACTGGGTTGTACATCTGCAGTGCGATGCGACTGTAACACTGAGAGATAATATGTTGTAAAAATTCAAAAGTGTAAGATACGATGATGACAGAATAGCTCTGTCGAAACCGATCATCCTGTAAAATGATTTTTTAGCGAGCTTCTGATATTTTCTTCAGTTACTAGAAATAATAATAAACCACATATATATTTAAAGCAACTTAGATTGGCTCAAAAACATGTCCGTTACTCGGGAACACACATTTTCAATAACGTGCTAGCAAATACAAAAATTATCTATTAATAAAGGATAATTAAAAAATGGCAAATCGTTTATTGGTGCGAAACTGCACCTACTTCATTAGTTAACTTCGTACTAGAACCACTTTACATATAAAATTATTAATAATATCAACGTGGATGTTCTAAAACCAGACTTTTGCACATCTTCAATGCAGTAATGTGATGAACGTAAAATGAATGTTGTAAACAAATTTTCTGCTTTATGACTTGTGGCTACAACAACCTACGATTTATCATACGCACATCCGAATGCCATTTATTGAAATGTTTTGTGACGAGATTGTTATTACCTCTCAAGTGAAAATACGTTAAGGTTTTTTGACTTATTTCATAACCACGAGGGACCTTTTATTTGAGATTTTTGTGTGAAACAGTAGCTTAGGTTTTGCGTATGTATTATTTGTCGTATTTTTTGACATGTGCTACGTTCTTGAGGATCACCTCCTTATACATTGTAGGCAGAAAATCAAGTCTAATTCATCCTAAATCTCATCCACACAGCAAGCAATGTATTACACTGATAATTCAATCGATCAGAGCGTTGCTTGCTGAGATCAAGATTCCGAGTTCGAATCCTGGCTTCAAAACAGCACACACTTCGCTATAAAGTGAAACATTCATTCTACAAATGTTCCCATAGTTCGTGGCTAGGCCTTTCCTTCGTGACATGCTGTCTACCAGCAGTGCTAGCTTCTCAAGATTTACAGGGGAGCTTCAGTGAGGTTTAAAAAAGTTGGATGCTCTGCCCGTACGAGCATTGCTGCTGAGAGACAAGGTTGCAGAACCGAGTCACAATCTGGTATGTTGGTGACTAGATTTTTACTTTGTGAAATAACGTCTTTGCAAAGATGTATAAAGACGACAGTTTTGTACTCCAGGTATACACAGAACGAGATTGCGCTGCTACAAATAACAGACTGTTCTTGTAGTCTGGAGTATGGAGGCTCCAATCTCTATATGGCTGTCACTTGGTACAGCCTTGTAGGCTGTCCCGTACTGTGCAAACCGTTTCGTTTCTCAGAACTATTGCAGCAATCTACATCCACCTAAGCCGGCTTTGTTTACTCTAGCCTTCGTTTGCATGCGCAATTTCTAACCTTCATACCTTCATCCATTACCAAACTGAAAATTCCTTGATATCTTATTGTCTCATCAACCGAATCATTCTGTTAGTTAAGCTCTGCCACAAATTTTCTTTTCTCGTTAATTCGAGTGAGCACTTCCTCAGTAATTATTTTATCCATCATCTAATCTGCAGCATTCTTCTGAAGCACTACATTTCGAAAGCTTCAATTCTCTTCTCTTACTGTGCCGGCCGCGGTGGCCGAGCAGTTCTAGGCGCTTCAGTCCGGAACCGAGCTGCTGCTACGGTCGCAGGTTTGAATCCTGCCTCAGGCATGGATGTATGTGATGTCCTTAGGTTAGTTAGGTTTAGGTAGTTCTAAGTTCTAGGGGACTCATGACCTCAGATATTAGGTCCCATAGTACTCAGAGCCATTTGAACCATTTCCTCTTCCTGTACAAACTGTTTACCGTCCATGTTTCGCTTCCTTACGATGTTACAATCTAGACAAATACCTTCAGAAAGTACTTCCGAACATTTACATTCACATTAGATGCCAAAAAATATCTTTTTATTAAAAAATGCTTTCCTTGCTATTGTCAGTTTGCTTCTGCCATCAGCAAAACTCTTCTACGACTTTTAGTATCTCATTTCATGATCTAATTCCCTCAGCGTAGTCTGATTTAATTGACGTACATTCGATTACTATTATTTTACATTTGTTGATGTTGATCTTATAACTTCTTTTCAAGACATTATCAGTTCAGTTCAACAGCTACTCCTCGTCCTTTACTGTTTCGGAGAGTATTAAAACGCCATTGGCAAACCTGAAAGTTTTAATTTCTTCTCCGTGACCTTTCATTCCCTTTCCAAATTTCTCCTTGGTGTCCCTTACCACTTGCTCAATGTGCGAACCGAATAACATCTGGGATATGCTACAACCTTGTTTTTCTCTCTTTCCAACTAATACCTCTGTTTCAAGTCTTTCAACTCTTATAACTGCGGTCTGATTTCTGAACAAGTCGTATGTAATCACTCCCTGCACGAATGCTATCGCTGCTACCTTGAGAATTTCAAAGAATGTATTCCAGTCAATATTGTCAAAAGGTTTCTCTAAATCTACAAATGCAATAAATGTAGATTTAAAAATTTTTTAAACCTAAGTTGTAGGGTCAGTATTGCCTCTTATATTGTTACATTCCTTCAGACTGATCTTCCCCTATGTCGGCTTCTCCCACTTTTTCCATTTTTCTGTAAATAATTCGTGTCAGCATTTGACAAACATTACATATTAAACTAATAATTCATTAACATTTACACCTATCTGCACTTGCCTTATTTACACCAGGAATCATTACATTCTTATTGAAGTCTAGGATATTTTGCCTGTCTAAAATGTTCTCCGCATCAAGAGGAATAGCTTGTGATGGCGTGCTCTCCAGAGGATCTCAATAATTCTGAGGAAATATCTACTCCATATGCCGTGTTTCGACTTAAATCATTCTGTGCTTTGTCAACTTCTTCTCGCAATGTCACATCTTTTGTCTCATCTTCATCTACTTCTTCTCGTTTTTCTATAATATCGGCATGATCCTTATTTTCCTTCTATAGAGTTTTCATATATATACAGGGTGGTCCATTGATAGTAACCGGGCCAAATATCTCACGAAATAAGCATCAAACGAAAAAACTACAAAGAACGAAACACGTCTAGCTTGAAGGGGGAAACCAGATGGCGCTATGGTTGGCCCGCTAGATGGCGCTGCCATAGGTCAAACGGATATCAACTGCATTTTTTAAATAGGAACCTCCATTTTTATTACATATTCGTGTAGTACGTAAAGAAATATCAATGTTTTACTTGGTCCACTTTTTTCGCTTTGTGATAAATGGCGCTGTAATAGTCACAAACGTATAACTACGTGGTACCACGTAACATTCCGCCAGTGCGGACGGCATTTCCCTTGTGATACATTACCAGTTTTGAAATGGACCGGTTACCAATTGCGGAAAAGGTCGAAATCGTATTAATGTAAGGCTATTGTGATCAAAATGCCCAACGGGCGTGTGGTAAGTATGCTGCTCGATATCCTAGACGACATCATCCAAGTGTCCGGACCGTTTGCCGGAAAGTTATGTTATTTAAGGAAACAGGAAGTGTTCAGCCATATGTGAAACATCAACCACGACCTGTATCAAATGATGATGCCCAAGTTGGTGTTTTAGCTGCTGTCGCGGCTAATCTGCACATCAGTAGCAGACAAATTGCGCGAGAATCGGGAATCTCAAAATCTTCGGTGTTGAGAGTGCAATATCAACATCGATGGCACCCATACCATATTTCTCCTCACCAGGAGTTGCATGGCGACGACGTTGAACGTCGTGTACAGTTCTGCCACTGGGCACAAGAGAAGTTACACAACGATGACAGATTTTTTCACGCGTTCTATTTAGCGACGAAGCGTCATTCACCAAAAGCGGTAACATAAACCGGCATAACATGCACTATTGGGCAACGGAAAACCACGATGGCTGCGACAAGTGGAACATTAGCGACCTTGGTGGGTTAATGTATGCAGCGGCATTATGGGAGGAAGGATAATTAGCCCCCATTTTATCGATGGCAATGTAAATGGTGCAATATATGCTGATTTCCTACGTAATGTTCTACCAATGTTACTACAAGATGTTTCACTACATGACAGAATGGCGATGTACTTCCAACATGATGGCTGTCCTGCACATAGCTCGCGAGTAGTTGAAGCAGTATTGAATAGCATATTTCATGACACTTAGGTTGGTCGTCGGAGCACCATGCCATTGCCCGAAAGTTCGCCGCATCTGACGTCCCCGGCTTTCCTTCTGTGGGGAAAGTTGAAGGATATTTGATATCGTGATCGACCGTCAACGCCTGCCAACATGCGTGAGCTCATTGTCACTACATTTGCGAACATTGTGGAAGGCGAACTACTCGCTGTTGAGAGGAATGTCGTTACACGTATTGTCAAATGCATTGAGATTGACGGACATCGTTTTGAGCATTTATTGCATTAATGTGGTACTTACAGGTAATCAGTACAGTATGCCTTGTCAGAAATGATAATTCATAAAGGTACATGTATCCCATTGGAACAACCGAATTAAAATTTTCAAATGTAACTACGTTCTGTATTTTAATTTAAATAACCTACCTGCTACCAGCTGTTCGTCTAAAATTGTGAGCCATATGTTTGTGACTATTACAGTGCCGTCTCTCACAAAGGCCAAAAAGTGGTCCAACTAAAACATTCATATTTCTTTACGTACTACACGTTTATGTAATAAAAAATGGGAGTTCGTATTTCAAAAAACGCAGTTGATATCCGTTTGACCTATGGCAGCGCCATCTAGCGGGCCAACCATAGCGCCATCTGATTTCCCCCTTGAAGCTAGACAAGTTTCGTTCTTTGTAGTTTTTTCGCTTGACGGTTATTTCGTGAGATATTTGGCCTGGTCACTATCAATGGAGCACCCTGTATATCACTTACACCATTCAATTACCGGTTGTTTCTTAGTAATGGTATAGGTATCTGATATTTCCGTTTTTGTCTATCCCATCACCCATACACAGCTGTACACTAAGTTGTGTAGGTTCTTGCCCCAGTATGTTGACTGATGTCTACGTAAGTGTAATTTTATTATGTAGAGGTACATGCTTTCTTTTGTTGTTCGTCCGTAAAGGGCATTCTCATTAAGATCTGAAACAGCAACCGTCATAAAACAGGGATTTGTTTTCAGATAAACTGAGTTCCATAAACCTTATTAAATATTTATTCGCTGATGGTAACTGTCGTATGAAATTTTTTATAAAAATTACTTTGTGCGTGACGTCTGTTGCAGCCGCCACAACCTGCAGGAGACTGGTCCGGCGTGCTGGATGCCACCAAAGAGGGAAACATCGCAGCACAGATGAACCTGACCTTGGGCAAGTACGAGGGGGAAGAGGACTGCCTCTTCGTCAATGTCTACACTCCTAAGGTGAGCAGCCGAACCCACTGATACTTGACGGAGCTGTACAGGCTAAAAACTGGAGGGAAAGACAGAGTCTGGGACATATCCAACATATGAATGTGGCACAAGCGAAATAATCGTAGTGTATAGCACCCAAGCAGAGGTAAGTGTGGTGCGATCACAGGTAATAAGCAAGAAGACCACTGGACGAAGAGGAGTGGCGGGAAATAAACTCCACCTGCCCCACACAGTACAGCCACAATAGGGTATCCTACATGTATAGGCTCAATATTAAAATATTGGTGCAGGATCATAACGTGGATACTCTGGACTGAGGACCTTCCGGTCAGAAATGAATGTTAAGCTCTTTATTGAACTAACTTACATCTTGCGACAACAACTTAAAATCGTAGCACCTGTTGAATGTGATAACTTCCAATCAAATGCTTGCTTTACAATATGTTATAAAATTTGCTGCATACTTCGCAGTGTTTCTGTTGTCTATTGTACAAAGGTTAAACCAGCAGGGAATAACTTGTATAGTACTGAGGGAGCTGTAAAGGATAAGAACTGTACAGAAAGACAGAAATGGAATAATGCAAGACACGCTGTCCAGTCACATTAATGTGACCACCTGTCAAAAGCTTGAATAATCACCTTTTGCAGAGGGGACTGCTGCGAGAAGTAAAGGAAGAGATTAAGTGAGGTTTTGGAACTTACCGACAGGTATGTGGAGCCATCCTGACTTTAGTGCCGTTACCAGCTGTGTCATGTTTCTCGGGTGAGGATCCATGGTGTGAACAATCCGACTGAGGTGGTCTCTCAGTTTCTCGACTGCGTTTGAATCCTGTCAGTTGAGTGGCGGGGAGAACACGGTACACTCATCGTGGTGCTCTTCGAACCATGCACGTACTCTACGAGCGTTGCGACATTTTGCATTGTCCTGTTGGTAGACGCCATCACGCCGAGGAAACACAAACTGCATGTAGGAGCAGACATGGTCCACAAGGATAGATATACACTTGTGGCGATGCACTGTGCCTTCCAGAACGACGAGTTCACCAGGGAATACCACGAAAATATTCCCCAGACCATAATCGTCCCTCCTCCAGCCTGGTCCCTTCTGACGCTCGTTGTACGGTGTTTTGCTTTCAGACATGTCACACCGTGGAGAATAAAATGTGATTTATCTGAAAAGGGCGCCTGTCGTCACTCAGTGCTAAGTCTACCGCTTGCTTTACCTACGACTCAGCCTATGTGATTATTCCATTTCACATCCCTACAAAGTGCTACACTCAGATATTCGTACGAGCTGACCGATTCCAACAGTGACTCATTGATGTTACTATGTTCTTTCGTTTTGTAAAGTGCACAATTTTACATTTATGAACATGTAAAGCAAGCTGCCAGTCTTTGCACCATTTTGAAAGCTTATTTTGATATGACTGAGTATTTATGCAGTAGTCCGTTACAGATAAATGCGTCTGCAAAAACACAGATGTTGCTATTAATATTGTCTACAAGGTCATTAATATGAAACATGAACAGCTGAGATCACAACACACTTCCCTGGGAAATACCCGAAGTTACTTTTACATCCGATGATGACTCTCCATTCACGATAACATACTGCGTTCTCACAAATTCCACTTGATAGCCCGTATGTTCGTACTTTTGACAGTAAGCGTAGGTTTGGTACTGAGTCAAATGCTTTACGGAAATGAAGTACTGAATCTATCTGACTAGCCGACCGTGGTGGTCAAGCGGTTCTAGGCGCTTCAGTCTAGAACTGCGCTACTGCTACGATCGCAGGTTCGAATCCTGCCTTGGGCATGGATGTGTGTGATGGCCTTAGGTTAGTTAGGTTTAAGTAGTTCTACGTTCTAGGGGACTGATGACCCCAGATGTTAAGTCCCATAGTGCTCAGAGCCATTTGAACCATCTATCTGACTTCCTTGATCTAAAGTCTTAAGTAAGTCATGTGCGAAAAATGTGAGCTGAATTTAACATGATCGATGTTTTCAGAAACCATGCAGGTAGGCATTGAGGAGGTCATTTTGAGTCAAGGTACGTAATTATATTTGAATATATATGTTCCAAGATTCTACAACAAATCGGTATGAAGGATGTTGGACGGGATATTGGACGATAGTTTCGTGGATGAATTCTACTACCCCTCTTGTGTACCCCGTAATTTTGTCTAGGAACTGGGCACGGTTTTATGTTTGAGAAATCTACGATAGATTATAGTTAGAAGAGGGGCTAACTCATCTGCAAATTCAGTATAAAAATGGTTCAGATGGCTCTGAGCACTATGGGACTTAACATCTGCGGTCATCAGTCCCGTAGAACTTAGAACTACTTACACCTAACTAACCTAAGGACATCACACACATCCATGCCCGAGGCAGGATTCGAACCTGCGACCGTAGCGGTCACGCGGTTCCAAACTGAAGCGCCTAGAACCGCACGGCCACACCGGTCGGCAAATTCAGTATAGAATCTGCCAGGGAGTGCACTGGGCTCTGGAGATTTGTGCAATTATAACGATTTCAGCTGTTTCTCAACACCACCGATACTTAATTCATTCTTCTTTTTCAGTGAGACGAGGATTAAATTCGGAAATTCTCATGGGTTGCACTTTGTGAAGGAACACTTGAAAACGAAGTTAAGCATTTCAAGTTTTGCTTCGCTACCCTCATTCGCTAAGGACTGGACACTAACGTTGGTGCCACTAACAGCCTTTATATACGACCAGATATTCTTTTGGGTTCCGAGAAAGATCATTTGAAAATATCCTGCTACCGTAGTCATTGAAGGCATCACGGTTTGGTCTATAGCCCTGCGATTTTACAGCTGTTATGCAGTAATCTCTGTTTCTTTATAAGTTTCTGTACACCGACTGTATAACATGGAGGTTCCCTCCCATTATAGACTGTGTAGTGGGTACATACCTGTCCAGCGCGTAGTTCCGCTACATGCTCCTGCCCCACGCTGGAAATTTCAAGTTCCTCACTGAGATATTACAAGACTCACTTTCTTATCTACTTTACTAAAATCTATATCTTTCTCTCCGTTTTAGTTAACCTTTGTAGTTTGGTAATCAATGTTGCCACAACCGCTTCATGGTCACTGATACCAGTTTATAGGTGGACATCCTCAAAAAGATGAGATCTATTCGTTGCCGTTAGATCGAATATATTTCTATCATGAGTGTGGTTACTATCTATCTTTTCTTGTTAGTTTTCAGAGAAGGTATTTAGTAAAGTTTGGCATGATATCTTATTACGTCCACCACTAACAGAACTGTAATGTTTGGGAAACTTAGTTACAAGCAAACTGAGGTTTTCTCCAAAGTTTTTGGTTATATTAGGAGATGAGATTGGTGGGCGATAGAATGATCCAGTTATCGTTTCACGCCTACCCTTGGTACTGAGTCTTGTCCAAGTAATCTCACTTGAAGCTTCAATTTATATTTGGGTGGATTTGAGTTTCTTGCCTAAAGCGATAATTGCACCACCCCATTCACCTATCCTTTCGATTACACACTTAATGTTCCTCAAAAACCTCACTGCCGCCAATTTCAGGTTCCAACAACCTTTCTGTGCCTAGTATTATGCGAGCTACACAGCTTTCATGAGCGTTTCAACTCTGTCGCTTTGTCCCGAATGCTTCTGCAGTTTAACATTAGGATTTTAATACTCTCACCTGTGGGACGCATTCCTTTCGATCTTCTCTGATACTTCTGTGTTTCCTGCACCTTTCTTTATCCGGATTGGATGGAGAGTCGCCTAATCTAAGAAACCCTTGTGTCTGCCCTTCACACAGTCAGCTCCCTGAGTAGCGGCTAGCGCACCTGCCCCATTTAGAGGGACCTTACAGTTCTCAACCACATGGCGCAAGTCCAGGACATCGCAGCCTAGCTTGTCGCAGAAATTTTGAAGTCTCTGGTTCAGTGCTTCCATTCGACTCAAAAGGCCAAGATCAGCTCTGGGGACAATGCTGCAAACTATGATCTTTTTTGAAACTCAATGCGCAAGGCTCGTCACCTCAACCTTCTCTGCAGGTCGCTGGAATGACCTCGGAACCCAGTCGACAGGCATCATTTATTCCAACGTGTGCCAACATCTGCAGTTGGTTGCACCCTGCTCCTTCAATGGCTGCTGGAATAACCTGTTCAACACGTTGAATGAGGCGCCCAGTCATATACACTGAGTGCATCTGGTATCCTTTCCTGTACCTTGCTGCCATTGGGTGCAAGGGATGCCATCATGCACCATGCGTTTGAACTACCAGTGATTAATAGACCCGTATCCTTTTCCATTTGCCTCATTTTGCTCAGGAAAAACAACAGGTTTCCTCAAAACAAGTGAAGTGAGTCCCACTTGTCCAGTTTCAGTTCCAGTCAAGTGCAGCGCCTGAGACGTATTGGTTAGAGGGCTCGGTATAACACCCTGAGTCCTCCCTTGTCCCCATCCACCCTGTACACATCGCCTAGATTTACCACTGACACACTATTCGCGGTCAACGAGTCATGACAGGTCCTGTACTTTCTGCAGAGGAGACAGGATCCGCAGGAGATGATAGTGCTTGAGGTACCTCTGGTACCAGTGTAAGGTTTGAGGTCAGAACAAGCACTGTGTAAGCTGTAAATAACTTTGATTTATTATTGCAAACTTATCACAGAAATACACGCATTCAGACAGTATACAATGTGACAATGTTACGACAGTTGTCAAACGAACGCATCTCGTCCTCAGAAAGTGAAATAATCATAAACCTCACAATGCTAAATTTTAACTAGAAGTTTCTTTACAAAATTATTCTTACGACTACATCATGATGTTGACCAGTACTACGATAAATAATCTGATTCTGGTTCAAGGTTCATTACTATTTAGGATGACAATCAAGTTTTCGGAGGATGGTTACTTTTGTGACAAGTTGAGCAAAAGATTACCCAAGGTCGCTCGAGATTACAGTGCACACAAGTTAGTGAACCAACAAGTTTACGCCTCTGCACCTTAGCTGCGATGAGCTGTCGTCTGCATGGCTGCTCTCACTCTCTGAAATTCCTATAAAACTAATTAAGCCTTTGCTGATTTTTCCAGCAGACATTCTCCCTATGTTTCTCGTTATGCGAGAAAACATGTACTCATCCCTGGTCTGGAATATGACGATATGCACGCGCCTGGCTGGAACAGCGTCGTATGGAGTGTTATGCGCCCCGTTCTGCACTTGACACCAGTTCAGAGAAGAGTCCTCGAAAGTCTTGCTCTCGCCCTTCTCGTAGCCGAACTCTCTCACCACCTGAGTTCTTTCGTTCCCCACGTCAAGGCTTTTTTCGACCAATAGGAGCGTTCCTCTTATTTTGTGGAAACTCTCTCTGCCAATCGCAATGGCCCTACCATCGAATTGCGTCGAAATCTCGCCACTTTTACCGAGCGAGTTGGCGCAGTGGTTAGCACACTGGACTCGCATTCGGGAGGACGACGGTTCAATCCCGTCTCCGGCCATCCTGATTTAGGTTTCCCGTGATTTCCCTAAGTCGCTTCAGGCAAATGCCGGGAAGGTTCCTTTGAAAGGGCACGGCCGATTTCCTTCCCAATCCTTCCCTTACCCGAGCTTGCGCTCCGTCTCTAAAGACCTCGTCGTCGACGGGACGTTAAACACTAACCACCACCACCATCGGCACTTTACTCTTTCCTAGTTCGTTTCCGCCAATCGTCTGCTCACATGTGTACCATTCGCTGGTCACATGATCAGCTGCATCATTGGTTTTGTACTTACCCATCTGGAATTTCGAAACTAAGTTTTCTAAAGCTTCTTTCTGTCCTACTGCTCTGCAGTATGCGTCACCTGTCTGATCGCTAACTCCTCCCACGGGACGCTCCCTAAGAGCTTTTCGTGGCACCTCCCATGGTGTGGCCTCTCCTTCTGCCCACGCTTGCTTCCACACCAAATGTTTCCTCTCACTGCTTGTTTCACCTCCCGCTCATTGAAATGTATTATATGAGAGCAGTGTGTTAATAGCGTCAATTGAGTGTCTTCCCTTTTGCATTGAATACTGAGAGGCAGATCTGCTCATTGCCACCAAAGTAAGTTAGGTGTCATATTCACCTTCCTGTTACGATGTATAGAACTCTAATGTAAGGTGCGAAATTGACCTTAATGTATTCTGCCACCTTACACCAGTATCACAGGTATGTGACTATCAGAAGCTCAATGCACCAGTTTGCAGCAGCTGCGAATCGTCTGACAGTAGCCCAGGGCGATTTCCTATGTCTGAGAACAGCATTTGCAGTAGAACTGTTTTACACTGCATTAATAATTCTTTTTACTGTGGCTTGAGATAGTGGAATAGAAAGATGGGTTGTCGGGGTGGATCTTAATGTATTTTTGCATGGCATCCATTATGGAATTAGTTAGAGAATAACGTTTATTTAAAGGCTGAGCTGTAATGCCTTGTGAATAGATATAAGAAAGTGGTTGTTGTGTTAAAAAGAACTATCGTATAAATAAATATTTATTTGAAGGTGAGCAACTTCATCTTCTTATCAAGTTTGGAAATTTGGTCTTCGAGTTTATATATATGCACGATTAGACATTCTTATCTGTGGCTTTATGAGTGTTAGTTTGAGCCTGCACGCGGTCCGGTTCCGTCACAGTAGACCATCTTTGCAATGCAACTGTAATTATACATGAAGATGGTATCTGTTCTTTTGGACATGTCCGACAGAACAGATACCATCGGTGACCATGCAGCTCGTTAGAATGAAATTACAACGAAATGATTATCCCTAGGTGCTCACGTAACAGAGGCACTAAGAATATAGTGTGGGACAATAAGTTGGGAATGTGGTTCGAATGGGGAGCGTGCCGGAGATAAATCCCTGCAGTCGCACTATCCTCTGCCTCCTTGGTGGCTCAGATGGATAGAGCGTCTTCCATGTAAGCAGGAGATCCTGTGTTCGAGTCCCGTTTGGGGCACACTTTTCAACTGTCCCCATTGACTTGTATCAACGCCTGTATGCAGCTAGGGGTACTCATTACATTGTAAATTCATTCTAACGAGCTGCATTGTCACCGATGGTATCTGTTCTTTCGGACATATAACATCAGAGGTCATCAGTCCCCTAGACTAAATACCACATTACTGGCCATTAAAATTGCTACACCACGAAGATGACGTGCTACAGACGCGAACTTTAGCCGACAGGGAGAAGACGCTGTGATATGCAAATGATTAGCTTTGCAGAGCATTCACGCAAGGTTGGCGCCGGTGGCGACACCTACAACGTGCTGACATGAGGAAAGTTTCCAATCAATTTCTCATACACAAACATCAGTTGACCGGCGTTGCCTGGTGAAACGTTATTGCTATACCTCGTGTAAGGAGGAGAAATGCGTACCATCACGTTTCCGTCTTTGATAAAGGTCGGATTGTAGCCTATCGCGATTGCAGTTTATCGTATCGCGACATTGCTGCTCGCGTTGGTCAAGATCCAATGACTGTTAGCAGAATATGGAATCGGTGGGTTCAGGAGGGTAATACGGAACGTCGTGATGGATCCCAACGGTCCCGTATCACTAAAAGTCGAGATGATAGGCTTCTTATCCTCATGGCTGTAACGGGCCGTGCAGCCACGTCCCGATCCCTGAGTCAACAGATGGAGACGTTTGCAAGACGACAACCACCTGCTCGAACAGTTCGACGACGTTTGCAGCAGCATGGGTTATCAGCTAGAAGACCATGGCTGCGGTTACGCTTGACGCTGAATCAGAGACAGGGGGGCCTGCGATGGTGTACTCAACGAGGAACCTAGGGGCACGAATGGCAAAACGTCATTGTTTCGGATGAATCCCGGTTCTGTTTACAGCATCATGATTATCGCATCCGTGTTTTTCAACATCGCGGTGAACGCACATTGGAAGCGTGTATTCGTCATCGCCATACTGGCGTATCACCCGGCGTGATGGTATGGGGTACCATTGGTTACACGTCTCGACCACCCCTTGTTCGCATTGACGGCACTTTGAACAGTGGACGTTACATTTCAGATACGACCCGTAGCTCTACCCTTCATTCAATCCCTGCGAAACCCTACATTTCATCAGGATAATGCACGAACGCATGTTACAGGTCCTACACGGGCCTTTCTGGATACAGAAAATGTTCGACTGCTGCTCTGGCCAGCACATTCTCCAGATCTCTCACCAATTGAAAACGTCTGGTCAATGGGCCCTGCAACTGGCTCGGCACAATACGCCAGTCACTACTCTTGATGAACTGTGGTATCGTGTTGAAGCTGCATGGGCATCTGTACCTGTACACGCCATCCATCCTCTGTTTGACTCAATGCCCAGGCGTAACAAGGCTGTTATTACGGCAAGAGGTGGTTGTTATGGGCACTGATTTCTCAGGATCTATGCTCCCAAATTGCGTGAAATGTAATCAAAGGCATTTCTAGTATAATATATTTGTCCTATGAATGCCCGTTTATCATCTGCATTTCTTCTTGGTGTAGCAACTTTAATGGCCAGTAGTGTATTTACTGCATGTGCCTGTTACCAGTGATTGACTGCCAATCTCACTGTCAACCGCCTATATTGGAGCAAAGTGTTGGATTTGTTTGTGTTGAGAATCAGCAGCTAGTCCCTGCACTCAGTGGCGTTTCTCATAATATCTGCATTTCATTACGTTTATAAAACTGCGACTTCTTTGCATAGATCACATTAACTAAGAATTTACTTCCTAAGCCATGTCACACACATTTAATTAAATGTTCTTCGTTTGGTCCTCATGATTATATTGAAAATTCCGTATCACACATTATGCTGTGCACTGAACTGATGCCCCGACAATCTACTTTTAGTGTGGTGCTTCCATTCCACTAACGTCTGGCCTATAACATGTTGATAAGTGTGCCAGGTTCTTCCTCTCAGATGTTCTAAACTCATATTTCGCCCACAGTTGCCTTCGGAAGGCGCCCGCGGCCTGCCAGTCATGTTCATGGTGCACGGAGGCGGACTGTCTGCCTTCTCGGGCAATGAAGACTGGTTCGGGCCGGACCTGCTTATACAGCACGGCGTCATCATGGTCTCCTTTAACTACCGATTGGGGGTGCTCGGTATGTAGAGCAAGAATAATCATAGCAATTACAGTAATAATAATTCCTTGTTTCATTTCACAACGAGGTATACAGCACAGAGTCTGTACATAATGTTCTATGGCAACAAATTTGTTTGCATTAAGTTGTATATTCGCTGTAAATAATGTAAAATAAAAATGATTGTCCGAAAGCCTACTTGCAGAGGTAGAAGTTCAATTTAAATTTCTCTGATTAAAGATGCCCTCTTTCCAAAGCGAAAAGAGCGCCTAAGAAAGTAATCTGAATGCCCTCAGGTATGATTCGTCACAGGTACTCATACGTGACACAGCGGATATTTTTGAAGATTGCAAAGATTTACCATTGGTCATTGGTTAACTTTCTCTTTGTTGAACCTAAGTTTGAATCTCATAAGGAACACCTAGATTTCACAAAATCGAGAATTCAATTATCAATCTATGAATCTTGGTTGTTGTGGGCTGGTACTGTAACGTTATCACAAAACATACTATACGGGTGACGAAGCAGCTTCTGCTGTGAAGTTATGAAGACAAGTTTATCTTTCGTGATCTGAACTTAATTTCCTAAACGGAAAGAATTCTTTCCTGCCTGAATAATTCATATGAGAGCAGAAGTAGTTCTGAATGCGCTATTGACTGAATTAAAAGTACTATATTTCTTTAGTTACGTAAGCATGAGGCACTGGTGCAAGACCTCATATGTTGTGATTGGCAGGAGAGCCAACACCGTGTTACTAGAGGAGGCCGAAAGGCACGCGTTTTAGTTCACGCAGGCTGGCGTGAGGTCTGGAACAGGACAAGTAAATTAGAATTTAGAAAAACGGACGTAGATGGTGAAATACTTAACTTTAATCCATTAATGATGACATTACATGATTTACAATATCAATAGAAACTGATCTTGGCGCCTTGCTAGGTCGTAGCAAATAACGTAGCTGAAGGCTATGCTAACTATCGTCACGGCAAATGAGAGCGTATTTTGTCAGTGCACCATCGCTAGCAAAGTCGGCTGTACAACTGGGGCGAGTGCTAGGAAGTCTCTCTAGACCTGCTAGGTCGTAGCAGATAACGTAGCTGAAGGCTATGCTAACTATCGTCTCGGCAAATGAGAGCGTATTTTGTCAGTGAACCATCGCTAGCAAAGTCGGCTGTACAACTGGTGCGAGTGCTAGGAAGTCTCTCTAGACCTGCTAGGTCGTAGCAGATAACGTAGCTGAAGGCTATGCTAACTATCGTCTCGGCAAATGAGAGCGTATTTTGTCAGTGAACCATCGCTAGCAAAGTCGGCTGTACAACTGGGGCGAGTGCTAGGAAGTCTCTCTAGACCTGCCGTGCGGCGGCGCTCGGTCTGCAATCACTGATAGTGGCGACACGCGGGTCCGACGTTTACTACCGGACCGCGGCGGTGACACCACATCTGCGCAGTGTCGCCATCACGCAAAAGTAGATTATTTACTTAACCTGACGAAGGAATGAAACGTAAATATAGACATGAGATTCTCTTTAACCTTGGAATTAGTACTGGATCCCAGTAATACAAACTTCTTATACAAAAGCATTAAGTTTAATGGTACGTGATCATGTACTGTCCTTGGCACATTTACAAAAAGACTCAGCAGTCTCTAGCACACTAGCCAACTCAACACATTCTATTTAATGTTACGCCTTGTACGCAAAATAACACCATAAAACGCACTGGCAATGAAAGATCACACAGTGCACTTGTAGGTGACGATCAATTACTCAAAATAAAATAATTATATCGAACTTCTTCCACTTGGGAATGTTCCTAATAATGGCATCTGTTTTAAAAGGAAAAACACCGTCACAGCAAGACCACAGTTTAGAAATGTACTGGCCATATTTGTTAAACATCTGGCCGCAAGGAAGAAAAGCAGCACTCCGTCTTCAGGCCACAAGTGGCCCATCGGGACCATCCGACCGCCGTATCGTCCTCAGATGAGGGTGCAGATAGGAGGGGCGTGTGGTCAACACACCACTCTCCCGGTCGTTATGATGGTTTTCTGTGACCAGAGCCGTTACTCTTCGGTCAAGTAGCTCCTCGATTGGTGTCACGTGGCTGAGTGCACCCAGAAAAATCGCAATAGCGCATGGCGGCCCGGATGGTCACCCATCCAAGTGCCGGACACGCCGGACAGCGCTTACCTTCGGTGATCTGACGGGGACCGGTGTATTCACTGCGGCAAGGCCGTTGCCATCTAGGAAGAAAAGATGACACAGAAACCATTCATATCCTATTAAACATTTAATTATTTAATTGAATTTCAAATTGTTGGGTACGAGATAAACATTAATGGGGGTACAAGTACGCAGGAATTATTGACATCAGTCATCAGTATCAGATTATTCAGAGCTGCTGATTATGTTTATATGTGCCGAAGCCGCCTGAATTTGGAAGACTGCTGCAGGATAAATCAAACGACTAGTCTACACTCCTGGAAATTGAAATAAGAACACCGTGAATTCATTGTCCCAGGAAGGGGAAACTTTATTGACACATTAGTGGGGTCAGATACATCACATGATCACACTGACAGAACCACAGGCACATAGACACAGGCAACAGAGCATGCACAATGTCGGCACTAGTACAGTGTATATCCACCTTTCGCAGCAATGCAGGCTGCTATTCTCCCATGGAGACGATCGTAGAGATGCTGGATGTAGTCCTGTGGAACGGCTTGCCATGCCATTTCCACCTGGCGCCTCAGTTGGACCAGCGTTCGTGCTGGACATGCAGACCGCGTGAGACGACTCTTCATCCAGTCCCAAACATGCTCAATGGGGGACAGATCCGGAGATCTTGCTGGACAGGGTAGTTGACTTACACCTTCTAGAGCACGTTGGGTGGCACGGGATACATGCGGACGTGCGTTGTCCTGTTGGAACAGCAAGTTACCTTGCCGGTCTAGGAATGGTAGAACGATGGGTTCGATGACGGTTTGGATGTACCGTGCACTATTCAGCGTCCCCTCGACGATCACCAGAGGTGTACGGCCAGTGTAGGAGATCGCTCCCCACACCATGATGCCGGGTGTTGGCCCTGTGTGCCTCGGTCGTATGCAGTCCTGATTGTGGCGCTCACCTGCACGGCGCCAAACACGCATACGACCATCATTGGCACCAAGGCAGAAGCGACTCTCATCGCTGAAGACGACACGTCTCCATTCGTCCCTCCATTCACGCCTGTCGCGACACCACTGGAGGCGGGCTGCACGATGTTGGGGCGTGAGCGGAAGACGGCCTAACGGTGTGCGGGACCTTAGCCCAGCTTCATGGAGACGGTTGCGAATGGTCCTCGCCGATACCCCAGGAGCAACAGTGTCCCTAATTTGCTAGGAAGTGGCGGTGCGGTCCCCTACGGCACTGCGTAGGATGCTACGGTCTTGGCGTGCATCCGTGCGTCGCTGCGGTCTGGTCCCAGGTCTACGGGCACGTGCACCTTCCGCCGACCACTGGCGACAACATCTATGTACTGTGGAGACCTCACACCCCACGTGTTGAGCAATTCGGCGGTACGTCCACCCGGCCTCCCGCATGCCCAATATACGCCGTCGCTCAAAGTCCGTCAACTGCACATACGGTTCACGTCCACACTGTCGCGGCATGCTACCAGTGTTAACGACTGCGATGGAGCTCCGTATGCCACGGCAAACTGGCTGACACTGACGGCGGCGGTGCACAAATGCTGCGCAGCTAGCGCCATTCGACGGCCAACACCGCGGTTCCTGGTGTGTCCGCTGTGCCGTGCGTGTGATCATTGCTTGTACAGCCCTCTCGCAGTGTCCGGAGCAAGTATGGTGGGTCTGACACACCGGTGTCAATGTGTTCTTTTTTCCATTTCCAGGAGTGTATACGCCTCCGTATGAACCCTACTCTCTCGAATCTTATCTTTGTGGTCCTTGCGCGCATTGTATGTTGGCGGCATTAGAATCATTCAGCAGTCAGCTTCAAATGCCGGTTCTCTAAATATTTCCAATAGCATCTCTGCAGGGAAGTTCCCGAAGCATCTCTAAATATTCTCAATAGTGTCTCTCGAAAAGAACGCCACCTTCCCTCCAGGGGTTCCCATTTGAGTTCCCGAAGCATCTCCGTAACACTTACGTGTTGTTCGAACCTACCATCCACAAATCTAGCAGCCCGCCTCTGAACTGATTCGATGTCTTCATTCAAGCCGACCTGGTGCGGACCCCAAACACTCTAGCAGTGCTCAAGAACAGGTCGCATCAACGTCCGATATGCCGTCTCCTTTGCAGGTGAACCACTCTTCCCTAAAATTCTCCCAATAACCCGAAGTCGACAATTCGCCTTCTCTACCACAGTTGTCACATGCTCGTTCCATTTCATATCGCTTTGCAACTTTACGCCCACATGTTTAAACGACTAGCAGAAAACCAGCAATACTGTAACCGAACATTACAGGTTCGTTCTTTCTACACATGCCCAGCTGGAGCTAGCTACCATTCATCATAAAAACCAGAAATTTTGTCGCGCCTTTTGGAAACGTACGTCGTATCTTCGGCTTAGGAATGCCACCACCTGAAGCTAGACCATTCAGTTGTTTTGGTGAGGGAAACGCGGGTGCCATTTTCCTGTTTTGTGCGCGCACTGCCCGTAGGTTTGCAGCCAGCTACTTCCGCATCACACTAACAGTGGAGAAATTCTGGTCACACTGTCCAAACTTAGCAAACCTTGTGTCTTTTCCTAATAAAGTTTCCTAATAAAGTTACATATATTTCTACAGCAATCAATTTATATGAAGTCGATATGTGACATGTTATTAAACAGTTACGTCACAACTTGCTGCATAACGCAGATTTGAAAAAGTAACCAAAAACATTTTGGTGAATGAAATACCGGGTTGCTATATCCGATCACGAATCAGATACAGTATAAAACAGAGTGGACTCTGCCCCACACTAATCGTAATTGCAAATACCACTCTGTTATTCATTTGACATCGATTGTTAAGAAATCTCACTAACATGCTCGTGAAGCACATAGTTGCATAAAAGTATTACTCTGTGTTCCGGAGTGGAAGCATGGAGAAGAGCTGTATATATGATTATAACATAACGAATATAAACCAACATCTGCTTTCATAAATAGATCTCTCTCTTTCTCAAGATAATTCATTATAGCCACACACATTCTACATCTACATCCAAACTGCGCAAAGCCACCTGACGTTGAAGTAACCTCTGGCGTGCCACAGGGGAGTGTTATGGGACCATTGCTTTTCACAATATATATAAATGACCTAGTAGATAGTGTCGGAAGTTCCATGAGGCTTTTCGCGGATGATGCTGTAGTATACAGAGAACTTGCAGCATTAGAAAATTGTAGTGAAATGCAGGAAGATATGCTGCGGATAGGCACTTGGTGCAGGGAGTGGCAACTGACCCTTAACATAGACTGATGTAATGTATTGCGAATACATAGAAAGAGGGATCCTTTATTGTATGATTTTATGATAGCGGAACAAACACTGGTAGCAGTTACTTCTGTAAAATATCTAGGAGTATGCGTGCGGAACGATTTGTAGTGGAATGATCATATAAAATTAATTGTTGGTAAGGCGGGTACCAGGTTGAGATTCATTGAGAGAGTTCTTAGAAAATGTAGTCTATCAACAAAGGAGGTGGCTTACAAAACACTCGTTCGACCTGTACTTGAGTATTGCTCATCAGTGTGGGATCCGTACCAGATCGGGTTGACGGAGGAAATAGAGAAGATCCAAAGAAGAGCGGCGCGTTTCGTCACAGCGTTATTTGGTAACCATGATAGCGTTACGGAGTTGTTTAGAAAACTCAAGTGGCAGACTCTGAAAGAGAGGCGCTCTGCATCGCGGTGTAGCTTGCTGTCCAGGTTTCGAGAGGGTGCATTTCTGGATGAGGTATCGAATATATTGCTTCCCCCTTGTTATATCTCCCGAGGAGATCACGAATGTAAAATTAGAGAGATTCGAGCGCGCGCGGAGGCTTTCAGACAGTCGTTCTTCCCGCGAACCATACGCGACTGGAACAGAAAAGGGAGTTAATGAAGTCGCACGTTAAGTGCCCTTCCCCTCACACCGTTCGGTGGCTTGCGGAATATAAATGTAGATGTAGATGTAGACGGTGTGTGGCGGAGGGTACCTTGAGTACCTCTATCGGTTCTCCCTTCTATTCCATCCTCCTATTGTTCGTGGAAAGAAGGATTGTCGGTATGCCTCGGTGTGGGCTCTCATCTCGCTGATTTTATCCTCATGGTGTCTTCGCAAGATATTCGAAGGAGGGAGCAATATACTGCTTGACTCCTCGGTGAAGGTATGTTCTCGAAACTTCAACAAAAGCCCGTACCGAGCTACTGAGCGTCTCTCCTGCAGAGTCTTCCACTGGAGTTTATCTATCATCTCCGTAACCCTTTCGCGATTTCTAAATGATCCTGTAACGAAGCGCGCTGCTCTCCGTTGGATCTTCTCTATCTCTCCCATCAACCCTATCTGGTACGGATCCCACAATACTGAGCAGTATTCAAGCAGTGGGCGAACAAGCGTACTGTAACCTACTTCCTTTGTTTTCGGATTGCATTTCCTTAGGATTCTTCCAATGAATCTCAGTCTGCCATTTGCTTTACCGACGATCAACTTTATATGATCATTCCATTTTAAATCACTCCCAGATAATTTATGGAATTAACTGCTTCCAGTTGCTGACCTGCTATATTGTAGCTAAATGATAAGGGATCTTTCTTTCTATGTATTCGCAGCGCATTCCACTTGTCTACATTGAGATTCAATTGCCATTCCCTGCACCATGCGTCAATTCGCTGCAGATCCTCCTGCATTTCAGTACAATTTTCCATTGTTACAACCTCTCGATATTAGTAAACCTTACTACATACAGGCAAAAACTCAAGAAGAGGCTCCAACAGATTAAAACACGAAGAGAAATGCTCATCATCCGAAAACTTTATGATGAGTCTCGGAAACCACCCTTCTCATAGGGCAAGGCCGCAGTTACCTTAATGGTCTTCGGCAGAGACAATCTAGCGTAGCAGACACGGCAGCCAGTATACGGTAGTCGATGAGAGGATTCAATGTGGCAGGAAAAATTGCTCGTTAGTAATAGATATGTAAGAAACATAATACACTGAAGAGCCCAAGAAACTGGTACACCTGCCTAATATTGTGTAGGGCTGTGATTACGAAGGCTTTCCCGGCGTAATAATTGATAATATTCTTCTCGGGTGTGCAGCCGGATCATAACGTCATCTTGACACAATATTTCAGCGGTCCAACTGGCCGACATCTTCAGGTGAGAGTGCTGGTACACGATCTCGCCGGCGAGATCGTGTGCATCAAGCACGTCGTAATCCCCTTCACATCTGCGCTTACAATCCTAGAACAAGTAATAGACCCCGTCAACATTGTGTGTTACCTTGCGCCATTCATCCGAGGCCATCAGCAGATCGACTACGGAATTACCAGACCATGCGTAGGCTTTCTTTAACACCACAACACAACGGCTGCGTTTGGAATGGAGCAGTGAATGACGTCGCAATGTGTACAGCGAAGAGTCAAGGGTCTCCACAGAAAAATTAAAATATTGTGTATTTTTAAATATGTAGTAGGGCTGTGATTAATATACCTAAGTAAAAAGATACCCGCAAGATATCCGCAACTCAGCACCACACTTAATTGCGTTTATTTTATTCTGGGCAAAGAATACCTTTTGTCTAAGATAGGAATTACCACAGAATATTATCTCATAAGACATACGCTCTTGAAACTATGCAAAGATTTTCAAGTAGTGACTTCCATATCTCTAAAATTGGCGGTTCTTCTTATGGCAAAAGTAGCCGAACCTAAATGTTTTAGCAGGTGTATTATTTAGTTTTTCAAGTTCACATCTTCATCAACATGCAAACCTAAGAAATTAGTACTTTATGCCCTGATTCTTTTTTCTTGTTGGTGTTATCGGTTAATAGGATGTCGCACATTTTTGACAGTGCAATTTTGCCGATGTTTTTTTATTTTTCAAATTTCAAAGCTAGCCCATTTGTTCAAAACCAGTCAGTAACTACATTCTCTGTTAATGCGTCTTTGCACAGCTTCACAACAATGCTTTTATAACCTGTAAACAGGGTAATTTCTTCCTTCTGGTTCAAATGAAGCAAGAACAGAAGTTAGCCAGTAATCGAACGCTGTGGGCCTCCAATTCAATTTCTTCCCATACAGATTATGTGGCGTCGATCTTTGTGTAATTCGAATATCCTAAGGGCAACATTATGATTTCTGAATCTTTAATAAAAACCAAAGCAAGTGCGTGTTGATTCATACACTACTGGCCCTTAAAATTGCCACAACAAGGAGAAATGCAGATGATAAACGGATATTCACTGCACAAATGTGTTGACATGTGGTTACATTTTCACCCAATTTGGGTGCATAGATCCTGAAAAATCAGTATCCAGAACGACCACACCTGGCAGTAATAACATCCTTGATACGCCGGGGCATTGAGTCAAACAGAGCTTGGATGGCATGTTCAGGTACAGCTGCACATGCAGCTTCAACACGATACCACAGTTCATCAAGAGTAGTGACTGGCGTATTGTGACGAGCCAGTTGCTCGGCCACCATTGACAGATGTTTTCATTTGGTGAGAGATCTGGAGAATGTGCTGGCCAGGGCAGCAGTCGAACATTTTCTGTATCCAGAAAGGCCCGTACAGGACCTGCAACATGCGGTCGTGCATTATCCTGCTGAAATGTAAGGTTTCGCAGGGATCGACGAAGGGTAGAGCCACAGGTCTTAACACATCTGAAGTGTAACGTCCACTGTTCAAAGTGCCGTCAATGCGAACAAGAGGTGACCGAGACGTGTAACCAGTGGCACCCCATACCATCATGCCGGCGATGCGCTAGTATGGCGATGACGAATACTCGCTTCCAATGTGCGTACACCGCGTTGGCGCCAAACAAGGATGCGACCATCATGATGCTGTAAACAGAACCTGGATTCATCCGAAAAAATGACGTTTTGCCATTCGTGCACCCAGGTTCGTCGTTGAGCACACCATTGCAGGCGCTCCTGTCTGTGATGCAGCGTCAAGGGTAATCGCAGCCATGGTCTCTGAGCTGATAGTCCATGCTGCTGCAAACGTCGTCGAACTGTTCGTGCAGATGGTTGTTGTCTTGCAAACGTCCCCATCTGTTGACTCAGGGATCGAGACGTGGCTGTACGATCTGTTACAGCCATGCGGATAAGATGCCTGTCATATCGACTGCTAGTGGTACGAGGCCGTTGGGATCCAGCATGGCGTTCCGTATTACTCTTCTGAACCCACCGATTCCATATTCTGATAACAGTCATTGGATGTTGACCAACGCGAGCAACAATGTCGCGATAGGATAAACCGCAATCGCGATAGGCTACAATCCGACCTTTATCAAAGTCGGAAACGTGTTGGTACGCATTTCTCCTCCTGACACGAGGCATCACAACGTTTGACCAGGCAACGCCGGTCAAGTGCTGTTTGTGTATGAGAAATCGCTTGGAAACGTTCCTCATGTTAGCACGTTGTAGCTGTCGCCACCGGCTCCAACCTCGTATGAATACTCTGAAAAGTTAATCATTTGCATATCACAGCATCTTCTTCCTGTCGGTTAAATTTTCGCGTCTGTAGCACGTCATCTTCGTGGTGTAGCAATTTTAATGAGCAGTAGTGTATATTCCATAAAAGCTTCTCTAATAGACCCAATCAAATGCCTTCGATAAGTCATTGAAGATCCCAGCAGGACTGACTAGAATTTCCATTTGGTGTGATCAATAGCTGCTTGCTCTAAATGTGTAAAAGTTTAAGTTAATGCAGATGAGTTGGAAAAACAGTCGACCAGTGTTCGAGTACAGTATTAGTTGTGTGGCGATTGACACAATTAGTCCTACATTGATTACATATCTAGGCGTAACGTTGCAAGGTACCATGACATGATACGGGCACCTAAGATCGTTTGTAGGGAAGGTGAATGGTCGACTTCGGTTTATTAGGATAATTATGGGAACGTGTTGGTCATACACAAAGGAAACCGCTCGTGGAACACTTGTACGATCGACTCTTGAATATGCTCGAGTGTATTGGACATAACCCAGGTCGGATTAATGGAAGACATCGAAGCAATTTAGAGGCGTGCTGCTACATTTGTTACCGGTAGGGTCGATCAATACCGAGGGCTGCGGAAATGCTCCGTGAACTCCAATGGAAATCTCTGGAAGGAATAAGACATTGTTTTCGTGAAACATTATCTTCAAAGTTTAGAGAACAGATTTCCCACAGTCTGCGGAACAAACATACGAACACTAGCATACATCGCGCGAAGACAAAATAAGAGGACTCAGGACACATGCAGAGGGACTTCAGAAGTCTTTTTTCCCTCTCCCCATTTGCGAGTGGAGCAGGAAAGGGATTACAAAGCAGCTGTACAAGGTATCCTCTGCCACGCTCTTTCTGGCGGCTTGCGGAGTTTGCTGCAGATAGTTGTCACCGAAGCTCAGTTCGATTCAATGGCCAGCTTCAATACCAGTGTTCCTACAGATGTGGGTTCTGTGTACAGCTTGTCTCCCCGAATCACCTACTATACAAATAGTGAAGTAAATTGTATTTTTTCTCCATCCTCTTGTAGCAGTTTTACGAGGCGTGTTTTTTAAGTAGGTACCGTTTTGAAATTAAAAAAAGACGCGCTAAGATAGCGCAATAATTTTATTTTTACATGAAAGCCTGTACCTAAGTCTACTCACTGATGCCATTATAGTCTGATTCTTCCTTGTTTACGTTCTGTACACAGTGTTTAAGATGCCTCTGATAATGGTGAATCCCGCCGACTGTGAAGTACGGGATGTTATAAGATTTCTTAGTGCTAAAGGCCTAAATGCGATCGATATTCATCGTGAGAGCTGTGCAGTTTACGGAGAAAACATTAAGAGTGATGGAATGGTAAGAAAGTGGGTGAGAGCATTTAAAGATGGCCGCACAAATGTGCATGATGAACAACGGAGTGGGCGTCCTTCGGTCGTTATTGCAAGTTTGGTGCAGAAAGTGGACAATAAGGTGAGCGAAAACAGACACTTTACGATTTCCTCCTAGCGGGATGACTTTTCTAATGTTTCTCGTAGTGTTTTGTATGGCATTGTGACCGAGCACTTGAATTACCGAAAATTGGGCGCACGTTGGGTACCGAAAATGTTGACGGATGTGCACAAAACCAAACCTTTAGACAGTGCATTGACTTTTCTTGAGCTGTACCACAACGACGGTGATGATGTCTTAAGCCAAATTGTTACGGGCGATGAAACACGGGTGGCCTGCGTCACACCAGAATCAAAGCAACAGCCCACGGAAGTTTAGCAGGCGCATCGTTTTGCTGCAAGACAATGCCCGTTCGCATGTGGCGAATCAGACCACCGATCTCATCACATCTTTTCGATGGGAAAGTCTAGCTCATCCTCCGTACAACCCCGATCTTGAGCCCAGTGACTACCATCTGTTCTTGCACGTGAAGAGGCATCTGGGCGGTCAGCGTCTTCAAGACGACGACGAAGTCAAAACAGTGGTGGTGCAGTGGTTAACATGTCAGGTGGCAGACTTATATGAGGAGGGTATTCAAAAACTGATACAGCGTTATGACAACTGCCTCAGTATTGACCGAAATTACTTGAAAAACACGCCTCGTAATTGACAACATTGTATATACCCACTCTGTTGCAGGATTCCTGAGCACAGGCGACAATGTGGTTCCTGGCAACATGGGCTTCAAGGACCAGGTAATGGCGCTGCGGTGGGTGCGGGACAACATTTCCAGCTTTGGCGGAGACCCCGACAACATCACCATCTTTGGCTGCAGCGCAGGAGGCTGGTCCTGCCATGCGCTAGTTCTCTCCCCAATGGCGAAGGGTAAGCAAATGGGAGCATCAGGGTTTCTGGCTGTTGATGTTGCCAGGCGTATTCTCGAATGCAACCAGATGTCTAATGTGTTCAGAAAATCATTCTCTGGTGATTAATTTGAGTGTGACAGTGAGTTGGCATCGGGTCCTCTTTCGACAATCCTGGTTTCTCTTAATCATTCTGGGTATTCATCGAGACGCTTCTTGATGCAGCCAGTGACGAATCTAAACCTTCAACTGAGATAGGTTTTGCACAGGTTGAAGCACCGTGGTTTGTGAGCGATGGAATTCACACATTTGTAGTTCGTAGTTGTTATAAAAGATCACTGAAAACGAAAGGCAGGTCGGTTACTTCGAGAAGCCCATAGAAAATTTCCTTCCTCCCTCTTTACATTATGAGCTAGTGGTGTCAGATTCTTAAGAACGGTAGACCTTTAAATTTTCCTTCATGCATTATCACGTTTTCCCTATTTTTATTAGTTAAAAAACTTCAAAATTCATTCCTTGACTTACTTAGTCCCTGTAGTTATGTCACTGGTTCACGCATTTAATCCCTACTAACTACTCCCGGTTTGATTTATTAATTAGTTCTCTCGTTCTCTTATTTGGCATCATTTATTCACTTCCCCAGTAATTAATTTCTCCATTCGTTCTATTTACTCCATTCATTTTATGCCCTTATTCCGTACCAACTGCTCAGTCTTCTATTCATTAATATAGAAAATAATTCACTCAGTCCCTTTTGGCTATTCACATGTCTGGTCAATAACTGTGTTAATTTAGTTTTTCGTCATCTGTTCATTTACCCACTTCATTCATTCAGTTATTCAGTACCACCTGTACGCTTCTCCATTCAGTAATACTTCACTCATCCACGTACATCCTTTCAACCAGTCATCTTCAGTTTAATAATCATATTCTTGCATGGATTCATTCAAGTACCCCATTCTCACTTACACGTACATTCCATCGTCTTATCATTTATTGACTTATTACTTAAACCAAACATTCATTTATTCCTACTTTAATTACAGAATGTTGTTGTTGTTGTTGTCTTCAGTCCTGAGACTGGTTTGATGCAGCTCTCCATGCTACTCTATCCTGTGCAAGCTGCTTCATCTCCCAGTACCTACTGCAACCTACATCCTTCTGAATCTGCTTAGTGTACTCATCTCTCGGTCTCCCTCTACGATTTTTACCCTCCACGCTGCCCTCCAATGCTAAATTTGTGATCCCTTGATGCCTCAAAACATGTCCTACCAACCGATCCCTTCTTCTAGTCAAGTTGTGCCACAAACTTCTCTTCTCCCCCATCCTATTCAATACCTCCTCATTAGTTACGTGATCTATCCACCTTATCTTCAGTATTCTTCTGTAGCACCACATTTCGAAAGCTTCTATTCTCTTCTTGTCCAAACTAGTTATCGTCCATGTTTCACTTCCATACATGGCTACACTCCAAACAAATACTTTCAGAAACGACTTCCTGATACATAAATCTATATTCGATGTTAACAAATTTCTCTTCTTCAGAAACGCATTCCTTGCCATTGCCAGTCTACATTTTATATCCTCTCTACTTCGACCATCATCAGTTATTTTACTTCCTAAATAGCAAAACTCCTTTACTACTTTAAGTGTCTCATTTCCTAATCTAATTCCCTCAGCATCACCCGATTTAATTTGACTACATTCCATTATCCTCGTTTTGCTTTTGTTAATGTTCATCTTATATCCTCCTTTCAAGACACTGTCCATTCCGTTCAACTGCTCTTCCAAGTCCTTTGCCGACTCTGACAGAATTACAATGTCATCGGCGAACCTCAAAGTTTTTACTTCGTCTCCATGAATTTTAATACCTACTCCAAATTTTTCTTTTGTTTCCTTTACTGCTTGCTCAATATACAGATTGAATAACATCGGGGAGAGGCTACAACCTTGTCTCACTCCTTTCCCAACCACTGCTTCCCTTTCATGCCCCTCGACTCTTATTACTGCCATCTGGTTTCTGTACAAATTATAAATAGCCATTCGCTCCCTGTATTTTACCCCTGCCACCTTTAGAATTTGAAAAAGAGTATTCCAGTCAACATTGTCAAAAGCTTTCTCTAAGTCTACAAATGCTAGAAACGTAGGTTTGCCTTTTCTTAATCTTTCTTCTAAGATAAGTCGTAAGGTCAGTATTGCCTCACGTGTTCCAACATTTCGACGGAATCCAAACTGATCCTCCCCGAGGTCTGCATCTACCAGTTTTTCCATTCGTCTGTAAAGAATTCGCGTTAGTATTTTGCAGCCGTGGCTTATTAAACTGATAGTTCGGTAATTTTCACATCTGTCAGCACCTGCTTTCTTTGGGATTGGAATTATTATATTCTTCTTGAAGTCTGAGGGTATTTCGCCTGTCTCATACATCTTGCTCACCAGCTGGTAGAGTTTTGTCATGACTGGCTCTCCCAAGGCCGTCAGTAGTTCTAATGGAATGTTGTCTACTCCGGGGGCCTTGTTTCGACTCAGGTCTTTCAGTGCTCTGTCAAACTCTTCACGCAGTATTGTATCTCCCATTTCGTCTTCATCTACATCCTCTTCTATTTCCATAATATTGTCCTCAAGTACATCGCCCTTGTATAAGCCTTCTATATACTCCTTCCACCTTTCTGCCTTCCCTTCTTTGCTTAGAACTGGGCTGCCATATGAGCTCTTGATATTCATACACATGGTTCTCTTCTCTCCAAAGGTCTCTTTAATTTTCCTGTAGGCAGTATCTATCTTACCCCTAGTGAGATAAGCCTCTACATCCTTACATTTGTCCTCTAGCCATCCCTGTTTAGCCATTTTGCACTTCCTGTCGATCTCATTTTTGAGACGTTTGTATTCCTTTTTGCCTGCTTCATTTACTGCATTTTTATATTTTCTCCTTTCATCAATTAAATTCAATATTTCTTCTGTTACCCAAGGATTTCTAGCAGCCCTCGTCTTTGTATCTACTTTATCCTCTGCTGCCTTCACTACTACATCCCTCAGAGCTACCCATTCTTCTTCTACTGTATTTCTTTCCCCTATTCCTGTCAATTGTTCCCTTATGCTCTCTCTGAAACTCTGTACAACCTCTGGTTCTTTCAGTTTATCCAGGTCCCATCTCCTTAATTTCTCACATTTTTGCAGTTTCTTCAGTTTTAATCTACAGGTCATAACCAATAGATTGTGGTCAGAGTCCACATCTGCCCCTGGAAATGTCTTACAACTTAAAACCTGGTTCCTAAATCTCTGTCTTACCATTATACAATCTATCTGATACCTTTTAGTATCTCCAGGGTTCTTCCACGTATACAACCTTCTTTCATGATTCTTAAACCAAGTGTTAGCTATGATTAAGTTGTGCTCTGTGCAAAATTCTACTAGGCGGCTTCCTCTTTCATTTCTTAGCCCCAATCCATATTCACCTACTATGTTTCCTTCTCTCCCTTTTCCTACACTCGAATTCCAGTCACCCATTACTATTAAATTTTCGTCTCCCTTCACTATCTGAATAATTTCTTTTATTTCGTCGTACATTTCTTCAATTTCTTCATCATCTGCAGAGCTAGTTGGCATATAAACTTGTACTACTGTAGTAGGTGTGGGCTTCGTATCTATCTTGGCCACAATAATGCGTTCACTATGCTGTTTGTAGTAGCTTACCCGCATTCCTATTTTCCTATTCATTATTAAACCTACTCCTGCATTACCCCTAATTGATTTTGTGTTTATAACCCTGTAGTCACCTGACCAGAAGTCTTGTTCCTCCTGCCACCGAACCTCACTAATTCCCACTATATCTAACTTTAACCTATCCATTTCCCTTTTTAAATTTTCTAACCTATCTGCCCGATTAAGGGATCTGACATTCCACGCTCCGATCCGTAGAATGCCAGTTTTCTTTCTCCTGATAACGACATCCTCCTGAGTAGTCCCCGCCCGGAGATCCGAATGGGGGACTATTTTACCTCCGGAATATTTTACCCAAGAGGATGCCATCATCATTTAATCATACAGTAAAGCTGCATGTCGTCGGGAAAAATTACGGCTGTAGTTTCCCCTTGCTTTCAGCCGTTCGCAGTACCAGCACAGCAAGGCCGTTTTGGTTAATGTTGCAAGGCCAGATCAGTCAATCATCCAGACTGTTGCCCCTGCAACTACTGAAAAGGCTGCTGCCCCTCTTCAGGAACCACACGTTTGTCTGGCCTCTCAACAGATACCCCTCCGTTGTGGTTGCACCTACGGTACGGCCATCTGTATCGCTGAGGCACGCAAGCCTCCCCACCAACGGCAAGGTCCATGGTTCATGGGGGGAGGATTACAGAATGAGTGAATGTAAATGAAGGAATGAATCAACAAATTAATGTATGAATGGTAGAGTAAATCGATGAATGACTTTATATCTAGTACTCCCTTCTTATTAAAGCCACTATGGTGCAACACCCTGTTTATTACACAAAAGTATAGATACTGCTGTCGTTTGATAGTTCACAATTCCAGTCTGCACGAGTCGTCGTAAATATTAGAACGCCCACAAAAACACAGTCCTGTTGAAATCCATGAAACAGCAACGTCAGGAAAGCATGCTGTCAAGGAAATGTAAACTTATTAGAGCACAACTCAAAGTAACTTGTAGCAACCTGATGACCAGCTTTCATCTTTGGGTTGAGGTCAGCGCCCAGGTCCATGTGACCGGTGACCGTCCCCAGCGCCTCTATGCAACACCGGAGGCGTCGTTCATAGCAGACCATGTAGCGTATCGTCCTCGCTCACATGTGACGGAGATGTTTCAACACTCCCCCATTTAATGAGCACGTAGGGCCGTATGTATTCTGTCGATATTATGGCCGCCGTACTGATAGCGAGCAACAGGGGCGATGGTTGGTCTGGAGTGGGGATGTTGTGTACTTCAGGCTACCCTCTGGCCCTTGTGGCGACCATGCAGAAGTTTCACCTGCGTGGGCTGAAGCGGGCGTTTTAGATGCGTATGCGAGAGATTGTTCATGCAAGTCATCTCTTTTGTCAGAGCATCCGATGACATGCTGAGATGCGTCAGCGGCCAGGACAAGAAGTATTGATGCGTCGTAGGTCACCAGACAAGGAGCAGATTTTAAATAATGTCTTAATGCCACGAAAGCAAGCTGTGACCCTTCATACTTTGGAATTTTCTTGCACAGATTATAAGGGGTGTGGCACTCTAGGCGGCATTTACTACAAATTTAGCATTTATTTTCTCGGGGAATGACTAAAGTTTTTAAAGTTCTTAGTCACTTGGATTTTTCCTTTGACCTCCACATGTTGCTGAGTCGGTGGAAGTCCTTTATGACGCAGTATGTGGTCTAAATACTCCACTGGCTCTTGAAAGAACTCGCACTTTTGTAGATTGTACCTTAGTACATTTAATCGCAGTGTCTCGAACAGCATCTTTGTCCCCCAATATACACTGACAGAAATGCACAACTTTATTACATTTTTCAGTATATCCATTTTGGATGACGAACTGCCATTGTGATTTAAACTGGCGATTTTTCTCGTAATAAATATGCAGCCAGTCGTTTTCTTTACTACTGATTCAGCCATGAACATGTTTTCGAGCCGCTGCAGGCTCATCATCAGATGGACATGTTACAATAATACTATGTTGTCGACATAGTGTAGCTAGACGAAGTGTTGCTGTGTGCACTGCCTTGTGGTATTTATATCAGGCCTCTTCCTATAATGTACATTATCAAGCTACATACACAAATGTACAAAGTATGTAGCTGTATTTGGTTTAATACTGTAAAGCTATTAATAGGAAGAGATATTATATGGATATCACAGGGCAGTGCACTTATCAGCACTACATCTAACTATACTTTGTCGACAACATAGTATTCTTGTTACACGTCGATCTGATGGTGAGCCTGGAGTGGCTCTAAAACACGTTCACGGTTGAATAAATCGTAAAAAGGCGACTGTTGCATATTCGTTACCAGATAAATCAACAATTTATTAAACTGTCTGGAGATGTTCACCACATAACGGATATTATATGATTAACCTCTCATTCCATTCAGAACTGAAGTCTGTAAGTGAAAGCAGCATGTGTGACCCAGCAAGGGGCGAAAACACCCTTGTATCTGTTGTGCCATGGAAGCACAGAACCTCAGAAAGTCACAAAGACGATTTTCTTGCCATTCCCGAAACATATTGTATGTTAGTTTTTGAAGATTGGTGGCAGGAGATGATATGAAAGTATAAGTTTTACCATGGAACCCGAGACATAACATAGGGAAGGGGGGAGGGGGGGAGGCGGGGGGACAAGGGAATCTCCAATTCAGACTAGGATTCGTGCATCATTCGAGGCGTTCATGAACTGCAGCTAGGAGTCTTGAATTCAATGGCTGGAATATGCTTATTTGGTACCCTGGCGATGAAGGGTATGAGAATAGCGTTTACCATCTCTGACGCATATTGGCGATTATTTACCTTCTCCATTCAACAATTAACAAATCAGTCCTGTTCCCATATCCAACATCTCTGCACACCATGATTCGAAGAGCTAGAGAGGTATGACTCATGAGAATGGCTGCTTTATGTGACCTACATCATACACCGCAGCCCACCTAATGGTCTGTAGCGGAGGGTGCCACTGGTTAATCACCCCTACGTTGTTCCATTCGCAATTGACACGTGGGAAGAATGATTTTCGGTAATCATCCGTATTAGTTCTAATTTCTCGAACTTTATCATCGTGGTCATTACACGAGATGTATGTGGGAGGAAGTAATATATATGTTAAAAATGACGAAATTCCTCCAGCTGTATTACGGTGTTGCTTTCATTGCCAACTGTTTTCGATGTTGTTACAACATCATCTTCAGGCCCTAAATAGAACATACCATACATAAAACAACCAATGCAACGATAGTAATTTATGAGTTATTATGCAAAACAATTCTATTATAACCATATTACATAATGAGTAATTTTAATGAAACTAATTAAATTTTTGGTTATTTTCCGTTAAAATTCCATCTCTGTGGACATTAGCCATTTACGTGGTATCACTAAATACAAATGTATATGCACAATCGTTTTAAAAATGGTTCAAATGGCTCTGAGAACTATAGGACTTAACATCTGAGGTCATCAGTCCCCTAGAACTTAGAACTATTCAAACCTAACTAACCTAAGGACTTCACACACATCCATGCCCGAGGCAGGATAGGAACCTGCGGCCGTAGCGGTCCCGCGGATCCAGACTGAAGCGCCTATAACCGCTCGGCCGCACCGGCTGCCACAATCGTTTTATTATAGGTTAATATCAGGTATTAAAAATGGGAGTGTATAAAAGCTTAAGTGACAAGGCGTTATTCTAATGGATAACAATATGGGCGTGGAACATTGTAATTTTTTTTTTAAATAATGAACTATAAAAAGGAGAATATACGCATTGCCAATCAGACATATGTTAGGTAACCTTCATTGTTTACTAGTAGTGAACGGTGGGTAAGGTAGACTAGAGTCACATTTGCAAAATTCTGTACTGTCGTCATACTAAAGTAAAAGTGGCGTAATTTACTTAGATAACATCGTTCCTAACACCTCAAAAGAAATGTTAAGAGACCGAAACCTGGTGTGAAACCAAACTGATACAAGGTAGTCAATAGTGTAAAATACATACTAATCAATTTAAAAAACTATTCATTCCAATAAAAGTATACGTTAACGCGTTGCTGAAATAATTTATATGTCGGTGTATCATCGAAGACTATGAGCAGGGTCTAAAATAATCAATTCCAGTAAGTTTACATGGTCAAAAGCAATGCCCTAAATGGAAGCAATCTAGGTAATGTCAGTTGAAATAAACGGTCATATATGTAACCTATTTGTTGTTCCTCTAATAAATACACACAGACACAGCCACTCAGTAAAATACAGGATGTGTAACTCTTGTATTACGTATGTGATTTCATCGAGTGTCAAATCGAGTTAACTACGATCAATGACGCGCTTGATCTCTATTTACTATGGGTAAATAGTCTACTGGACCAGTCACTACTACAACATGGGGACTTATTCATTTTACTTATCTTTATAATTCAGTTGTTGTATAGAATTATAATGCATATTGGCTACCCACTGATTTACAAGAAACGAGCATGAAAGTTGGAAGCACAATTATTTTGACTATAGGACCAACTTACTGATTAAGATAAACTGACTCTAATAACGGAAGTTGATAAAGTACCAAGTATAAAATCTGTCTAAGGAGGGCAAGTTACTCATAGAAGTGACAACACATTGACCTCTATAGTAGGTATAAGCGGATATAAACACGTGAACTATTATCTTATAATCAGTATTAAACAGAGCAATCCCTACACGCGGGGGAAACAGTTCAAGTATCGTAAAGCAAGTTGACATTAAATCTACAAGGACGCTAAGCCATTCTAAAAGTGATGCAACAGTAACAAGCGGTAAGCGGACGGAGAAACGGTTGTGCTTCGTTATTACGACGTGTAGGACGTCTAAGTAGATAACATTTTACAAGTAACTCACCATACTTGTTGACAGTAACCGTATGTGTCCAACACTATCAGTCAGTTCTGAGATAGGCGTGTTCCATGCGGAAGGCCGGTAGTAACTGATATGAAGGTAAAACTAGTGGTTCAAACATCGTAACAAAGACAACTTCAGCACCAAAGATAAAAAAAATTACAATGTTCCACGCCTATATTATTATCCATTAGAATAACGGCTTGTCACTTAAGCTTTTATATACTCCCATTTTAATACCTGATATTAACCTATAATAAAACGATTGTGCATATACAACTTCATTTGTATTTAGTGATACCATGTAAATGTCTAATGTCCACAGTGATGGCATTTTAACGGAAATGACCAAAAATATAATTAGTTTCATTAAAATTATCCATTATTTAATATGGTTAAAATATAATTGTTTTGCATAATAACTCATAAATTACTGTTGTTGCATCGGTTGATCATGTATGGTATGTTGTATTTAGGGCCTGAAGATGATGATGTAACAACATCGATACTAGTTGCCAATAAAACCAACATCTTAATACAGATGGAGTAATTTAGTCATTTTTTTAAACATATATTATACTACCTGACGTCCCAAGTCGTCCGTTTCAATTGAAACCTTCCCGTCTAATATTGGATGAACGTTTGCTTGCTGACTGAACGCTGCGTCTCTTAAAATCTTTTAACTGCTGCTCTGTCAAGACTACCTGCTGATTATTACGACGAAACATAAAATGTGTTGTCGCCGTGGCCCTCAGTCGTTACCTGAAATTATTAAGACTGATTCTTACCTTTAATTATTTATACTGGATCGCCATCTGACTGCTACAGCAAACTGTGGAATGAATATACTTACTTCTTTTTAACATAATTATAAGCTGCTGGTGGAGTTTCATAATACTTTGTGACTGGAATTCTTTAAGTTGAAGTTAATTTAGATTTGATAAAAGCTGAAGCTCAGTTTAGACTTTTCTTTTAAGATAACAATAAATTCCGTAAAGCATTTACGTGAATGATTTTGGGATAGAAAATTCTTAATGCATTTAATCTGGTAGAAGTTAACTATATTCTGAGAACGATCTTGACAAACAATTACAAGGGGTATAGTTCTTTACAAAAATTCTTAAAAAGTAGCGTTGCGCTACATACCTAATTTTCCATCAAAATTACATAACTATATTCTGAGAACGATCTTGACAAACAATTACAAGGGGCATAGTTCTTTACAAAAATTCTTAAAAACTAGCATTGCGCTACATATAGCGAGTGGCTGGCGAGCACACCGCTTCTTTCAAAGTGTTAATTCATAACTCGCTTACAGCGACCTCCTCTCATGTCTCGCTAGCTACGACTGCCTCGTCTCACATCTTACTCGCAACTGCTCGCTTCCAACGCTCAATGCTACAAAAGTGCGGTCTCGCCGCCAACAATGGTTTTTGGTGCAGACAATCCCTGCTACCATTACAGATGTATTACTGCGTGCTGTTTCCCGCTCTTTCTCAAAATGTATCTATGCGCGGTTTCCCGCTCTTTCTCAATAATACACAATGCAATTTAATTAACAAAACAATTTAAATAAGAAACAGTTCAGATAATTACATGCTAAAACAGTTTAAATACGCCTATTACATAATTACATATGCCGCTACTCGGCTTTCTTAAAATTTTACTACGTTGTTGAGTCATATGGACTCAACATAAGTATAAAATTTGATTATAGAAAATAGTTTGAACAAAGTATATACACAAATGCTGTCATACGAAATGATTTGTCCATCTCTAATAAAGAGAATATGTAAATAGAAAGGGTTTTAGTATGAATTGTACATCAAGTAAAATTTGGTTCCCTTAAATTTAACAACAAGAATAAGAGTAAATGTGAAAATCAATATACAGATCATATGAAGCAATTGAAAGTTTACATTATGAAACATTTAATTCAAATTGACATCTCTTAGTACCACAATTAAGGAAGGTACAAAAGGAATTGGATAGCATGGTCAAAGCACTGGCAACTGTCTGTGAATGCACTCAAAAGTCTGTTCCTTTCCCTCACATAGCACAACACCAGGTTTCGTCATGTGGTTCCATCATTGCCTTGCTCCATAGTTTCAGTGTACCCAAACACTAAGTACGTCGTCGAATAGCCTGAGTTGCCGCAGCCACATCAGTATTAAGTTCCATCTCCAATGGTCCATTAAGGTTGGTGGTGTGCATCTTGGTATGCAAACACCTATTGTCGTACATCATACTGTGGTGTGTATCTAGGTATGCAGGCACCAATTGACATACATCGGGCTGTGGTGTGCATCTAGGTATGCAAACACCTCGTCGAGAACATCATTGGTTGAAGTCACGTGTTTCACAATTCACTGATTCTGTGCTCAATAACCATGGGGATGCACAGGAATTAAGGTACAGGTAAAATTGTTTTGGCAATGGGTTCACGGACATTGTTGGTACCATAATTTGACTACCAAATAATTTTCCCTATGACAAAATATGTTGTGTCGTAATTTGTAACAATATGTAGTTTTAATTTAAGAATTCTTCCAGAAAATTATTCCCATATATAAAAGACATAAAAGTTCCTACTTATTCAGTATTTGATAGTATACAGATTTGTTATAGACAAGTACATTATTACTTATTCTGTATTTACATATCTTAGTTTCTTACATCATTAATTATAAATTTTATTGACAATGCATTTCTTGACTTACTGTCCTAAAATTTTATCTTCCATTCAGGGGTGTAGTCGTCAGTTATGAGTCGTCAAATGTCAGGTCATAATATACAATAAAATTACTGTCATAAAATTATTTAAAGTATTCTTTTGCAGCTGAAAATTAAGGTAAACATTATTCTGGTTAGACATTGTAATGTGTGGTCCCCATCCATAGTGTTGCAATGTGTCACATGCTAGCAAAATTATTTCTTAACATTATACATTTCTTATATACTAACATAACATACACATTCTTCTTCTGCATCTGTGTCAACTCTCTGCATAACCTGTTATAAACATTCAGCATTAATTAACGTCAGCGCACGGCATGACTTATTATAAAACATTCAGTATTAATTATCGTCAGTGCACGGCATGACTTCAATAAACATCTTCTGGTACTTCTCGTCCGCTCCTGGCATGACCTATAAAACACTTTATCATAATATTAACTGCTGCAAAATCACGTCAGCTCCCGGCATGACCTATAAAATTTCTGTAATGACAATTAGCGTCAGCTATCTGCGTGACCTAAAGATTCACATCCTTATTCTAACTAAAACTACGTTTCATTTTGATGACGTGTGACAACAATGCTGCATTCTGGAATAAAGAGTACATGTTAATGTTACCACTAAAATAATTGATTAATGAACGATCTATATTATCAGTTTAGCTATTGCAAAAATCGACATTTTCTTAAGTAATTATGTCACGTTATAAAAAAAATTTCTTTCATTTATGAGCTCTCAGTGCACAAATTCATACGTCGTGTCGTTGTCTGCATGTTCTCTTTAAGTTAGGAAATGTTTCTCGTGTTTTTATTTGTCTTGGCTGGCGTAGCATCATTAAGTACTGCTGTGTTCTTTAAGGTACGGTGAAATATTAGCGGCCCGCTGCGTGTCGCGGCTTTGTTTGTTACTGAAGCGCGCTGAAACTACCATTGTTGCATACTTACGTGTCACGCCGTCCTTTCGTCAGCTGAAATGCAAAAATTTAAGTCAAGAAATGTTTCACGTTAGATACATGATGATTCCCTGATGATTTCTTCTTACGTAGCGTTTCCACATGCACTACATTAGCGTGTGGAATATTACGAACTCTGTAAGGGCCTGCATACAGAAGTTCGAATTTACGGCATCTGTGCTTACCTTTGTTGGAAAGAAAATGAGTGCGAATCAGTACTTTGTCGCCAATCTCGTACTTCTGTAGTCGACTTACCTGCTTCTGTTGTTTCTTCCGCCGATCTGCAGCTCTTTTAGTGTTTGCTAATGCTGTGTCTATTATTTCACAATGTCGAAGCCTACGCGTCTTAGGAAAAGTAATTAGTTCGGTAATTTTGTTCGGTGGGTCTTTATTTGTCAGTATTACGGTTGGTGATAGCATCGTAGATTCATTGGGTATTGCATTTATCACTTCTTGAAACTGTAAAATATATTTATCCCATGTTGTATGTCTTTTATGACAATAAATTCTGCATAACTTCCCGATCTCTTTCATTATTCTTTCTGATGGTTTGGAAGAACTGTGATATCTTGATATGTAAATAGGTGTTATGTTCTTACTTTCTAACATTTTCTTCCATACGTCTGACCTAAACTGCGGACCGTTATCCGAAATAACCTTCTGTACACGTCCTACTACTGATAGAAAATCTCTTACAAACGCTCTTGATACTGTTCTTGCTGTTGCTTTCCTTAGTGGAGAAAATGTTACAAATTTGGATGTTAGTTCTACAGCTACAAAAATATAACTATAACCATTATTTGTTCTGGGGATTGGACCGAAAAGATCCACTGCTGCCATGTGTCTTAACTTAACCGGTATGATGGGATACAATGGTGGAATGTGTGACACTGTTGATGATTTAGCTTTTTGACATATCTTGCATGATGCTATTACTTTTCTTATGTGTTTTTCCATGTTATTAAAGTGGCAATTTTGTCGCAGAATCAGAAAGCATTTCCTCGCTCCGTAGTGTCCATAACTTAGATGTGTATACCATATCAGTTTATTTACGATCCCTTCCGGAATGCATAAAAGCCAATTATTACCGTCTCGGTATGATCGAATAAAGAGTATATTTTGATGTACAGTGTAATGAAGTCTGACTTTAGCGTTACTTCTGTCTTTCCAAAGCGTTACAATCTCTTTCAGTGTTTCATCTTTCTGCTGTTCTCTCTCTATATCCTGTAATGCTGCTGATATAAAGTTTTCGAAAGCTACTTGTTTAATATACATAATACTATGGTTGTTGTAGCAAAAGGTATTTTCTTTCTCCATGAGTTTATTGTGAATGGACCTCGACAATGCGTCGGCAACAGTATTCTGCGTGCCTGGAATGTGTATAATGGTAAAATCAAACTCTTGTAAGTATAATTTCCAGCGGCTTAATCTATCGTGCGTAAGTTTTGCTGACAATAAAAACTGGATTGCTCGGTGATCGGTATATATTGTTGTATGTCGGCCATATAGAAAATGACGGAATCGCTTAAAAGCGTAAATTACACATAGTGTCTCTAATTCTGTTACAGAATAATTGCGCTCTGCTGGAGAAAGTATCCTGCTTGCAAAAGCAATGTGTTTCACGACTGTCGTATCTTCTTCCTTTATTTCTTGGAAAATATGTACTCCTAGTGCTGTGGTTGAACTATCTGTTGCAACGGAAAAGTTTTGTGTTGGGTCAGGGTGTGATAACAAAGGTGCTTTTAATAATGCTTCTTTCAAGTTCTCGAATTCAGCTTCAACGTCTTCATTCCATGACGAAAGTGTGTTTTTACTTGTAAGCTGGTATAGCAAGGGCGTGTCTAATGCTTTGTAGTGGATAAATTTTCTAAAATAATTGATAAGACCTAAAAAGCTCCGAAGTTCCTTTTTGTTTGTTGGCACGTCGATGTCTTTCAGTGCTTGCAATTTTTCAGGGTCTGGTGCGATACCTGTTTGTGAGATAATGTGCCCTAGAAATTTTATTGACGCTTTACCAAATTCAGATTTACGCAAGTTTATAGTTATACCATTCTGCTCGAATGTATTCAGTAATTGTTGAAGAGTATGATTGTGTTGTTCCCAGTTTTCTGCTGCAATTAAAATGTCATCGACATATGTAGTAATTTTGTTTTTCAGATCTTGTGGTAGAATAGTATTCATGCCTCGTATAAAGGCGGCAGACGAAATCGTTAGTCCAAACGGAAGTTTACAAAATTGATAGCATTCCCCAAAGCAAAGAAATGCCGTATATTTTCGGCAATTTGGGTGTAGTTGGATTTGCCAAAACCCTGATTTGAGGTCGAGTGTAGTATAAATGGAGGTGCCATGAAATTTTTGCAGTAACTCTTCTAACGTCTGTGGTCGGTCGGTTTCTGTAATGATTATTTTATTACCTTGACGTGAATCTAAAACTAAACGTAGTGATCCATCCTTCTTTTCAACAATGTGTAGTGGATTTATATATTGGCTGGCTGCTGGTTCTATTATTCCTTGATCGATCATTGCTCGTAATTCTTTCTTAACTGCTTCTGTGTGTATGTGTGGGATTGGATAATGCTTTGCTTTGAAAGTCTCGTGTGGTTTCACCTGAAATTCGTACATAAATCCTGTCATTGTTCCTGGAACATTGGCAAAAACTGCTTTGTGTTGTACCAGAATATTTTCAAGTTCTGTGCGTTCTGCGTCGCATTTTGCTACACTATTGTCTACCTTGCGTGTAATTGTCTCGAACATATTGTACTCCTGTTCCTCTACCAAGTCATTATTAAGTGTGTTCGTGTATAGTGCGATATAACAATCGTTATCTTGAGAATCAGTAATAATCTCGATCCTGTGCATATTTTGTTCTTCGGAGGATACTGTGTTCTGAAATCTTACGATCACTTCCCTGTTTTCCTTTTGTAGTGTGAGGTATGACGATTTGAAGTCAATCTTCGCATCGTACTGAACAAGAAAATTTATTCCTAATATCATGTCTGTTGTTAAATTCGGAACTATCCAACAATCACTGTGGAACGTTTCCCCTGCAAAAACAAATGTTAATTGTGTCTGTCTTTTAACTTCAATGCCTTTTCCTGCAAAAGCTCCCTTGACCTTCGGTCTGTTTAAAGGAAATACTGGGTAATCATTATTGCTATTGCATCTGTTAAATGTGTCTTCGTTAATTACGCACATAGGTGAACCTGAATCAATTATCGCTAAAATATTGTGCGACTGTAAATTTATCTCTATTATTGGGTGATATATTGTTTTCTGTAGGATTGGTTTTTCCTGTAACAATGTGTCTCTCACGTCGTCAAATGTAATGGCATTTTAGGTCGTTATGTTTTCTCTGTGTGATTTCATAGTATCGACATTAATAGATTCATTGCAGGTTTTCTCTAGTCATAATTCTTCCGATATGTGATTTTCAGCTTGGGAGTTTGGTATGTGTTCTATCAACTGTACAGTTCTGCCGTTTTGATTATTAGCAGTGTCTGGTGGATGAAATCTGGTGTCTGGTACATTCATACGGTAACGCAGCTGTTGGGCCCTGTTGTAGTTTCCGTTAAAATTGTCATTGTGGAACGTCCTCGGCGGTCTGTGTTCGTTTTCTTTTCTCCTGTCGTTATAACTGTGACTGTACGGCAGCCCACCTGCACCCCGTAGAAACGTTTGTTTTTGTTCATTTTGCGGTCGACCCGCGTAATGGCCTTCCCCGGTCGCATTATCTGAGCGATGATTCATATGGAAATTTGACCTATTCGGTTGCGTGTTAAGTCTCGGATTCTGTTGCTGTCCTGAATATAAATTTACCGTGTCAGTATAATGTTTTTCATTACTCCTGTTTTCGTTGTCATTTTCGCTGCGAAAGCGTTTACTCGGATTGTTATTACCAAATCGTGTTTGTTCAAAAGTAGCTGAGTTTGTTTGTTTTCCGTTCTGTCGTGAAAAATTTTTGTTAACATATGCGTAGTCTGCCTGGTGTGCTTCTAATAGTTGTAAGATGTCTCTAAAAGCGGATACATTGTTCTTTTGTTGCCCTGTCAGTAATGACACTTTCAAAGCTCTGGGCAGTTTTGAAATGCAAAGCTGTATTAATGCCGATTGACTGTATGGCTCGTTGAGGTACTGGTTCTGTTCTACCATGTACTCGAAAAATTGTGTGATTGTTGGAAAGGTAGAATTTTCAAAGTTTGGCAAACTAAGTAGCCGATCTTTGGTGCTGTTTTGTGTAGTGTCAGACCAATATGCTGATAAAAATGCTTCCTCAAATGCTTCTACGGAAAAACATTGTCTAGCAATTGGTCGCATTCGTCGTGCTGGTTCTCCTTCAAGAAAACTGACAATAAATTCTAACTTATGTTGTACTGGCCATGATGGTGGAAGTGCTCCCCTGAACTGTTGGATAAAATCCAACGGATGTATTTGCGCCCTGTCGTTTTTAAATGTTTTAAACTTTCTAACTGAAAGAAAATGTTTGTGATCAAAACTGTCATGTCTGTGTGTGTAAGTGTTGTCGTATTGTCTTGAATATGGATTCGGGTGTCTTTCTTCCTGGGTAAAATCTCTTACTCTCTGAAGTCTACCAACATTATATGTATTATGGATCTGAGGCATTTCGTAACGGTGTGTATTCTGTTGAAAATGATTATGTGCGGCGGTTTCTTGTGCGTCCGCTATCTCTTGCTGTAGAGAATTTATTTGCTGATGCAATGAATCATTACGCGATTTTAGATCTGTGATAGTTTGTTGTATATTTGTCAATGGCGTGTTATTACTATTAGAGTTCTGTTGCACTGGGACTGGTGCAGTGTCGTCTGATCTCTCGTCATTGTTAGTATCTAAAAGATCTATTCTTGTAGTGAGTTCATTGATCTTTTCTGTCAGTTCGTTTCGTAATTTACGGTTGCTTTTGGTGACTTTCTTAAAATCTGCCTTTAAATTTTCTGTGTCATGGTTAATTTCTATGTGTTCTATTTTGTCAGTTAGTGTCTGAACGTCCTCTGTTAATTTATCTTTAACATTCTGGATTTCAGTGTCTGTAGAAGTTTTCACATCGATTGTCTGTGTTTGGATTTCTGTAAGCCTGTCTTGTATTTCATTATTTGTTTCTTTGACCGTTTCGATTTCTTCCGAGATCGACTGTATGTGATTGTCTACATATGTTTTGCCCTGGGCAAACACTTTCTTTTTGTCGTCCTGACGCTGTTTAGTGATTGTTTGTAGTAATTCTTTTCGTTCTTTATCCTGCGATCGCACCAGTTTACGGTGACGTATCAAACAGTTTTCTGTGTGATTGTTAAAACGTTCATCAATCTGAGCGTTTTGTTTAGCAAAGTTTTCTGTCATTGTTTCCCGTATACTAACTGCAAATGTTGCTTGGTTATCGGATATTTCTTGAATTTTGTCGCGTAATTCTTGTGTTGATTGTGAACGTTTTTCAGCGACTGTTTGAATTTCTACTTTGATTTCGTGTTTTAGATTTTGGTACATGTTGTCTAATTTCTGATCTGTGTGTGCGTGTTCTGCCTTAATTTCGTTTTTTAGATCTTGTGACCTTTTTTCTAATTCTTGTGACCCTCTGTTAAAGTTTTGATTCATGTCTTGTCTCATTTGTAGCAAAAATGCCATTATTGGATCCGTTTCGGATTGACTTCTGTGTGTATTTGTATTCGTTGTTAAAGGCTGTAGATCTGTGTTCATTTGAACATCCTCAGATGATTGTGACTGCGTCACGTTTTCAGTAATTTCGGAATTTTGGTCATGAGAACTGTTGGATCTGCTACGCAGGTTGTGTAGCTGTGTACCGTTTGAATCTAAATCAGTGCTTAATGGAGTCTCCCTGTCTGACTGCATTGTAGTGGTTTCGTTACTGAAACTGTTATGTCTACTATGCGGAATTTGTGACTGTGTACCGTCTGTTGCATTTAATGCCAAATTATTTTGCACTACCGTTTCATTGTCTGTGGGCATTTCTGAAGTTACTTGCTCGTTAAACGCTTCCATATTGTTACAGTTATTAAATGTCTGTTCACCTAACGTTTCAGAATCAGGGTTTTCACACGTATTATTACTGCCTATTCCAGAAAAGAATCTCTCGTCAGTATTTTGTACAGTTTTATCAGTTTGAGAACGAGTAATTATTCTGCGGGACATTGTCTATAATCATCACACGCAACAAAATATATCACTGTTCAAAGCGGATTCAACACTGAACAAACACTTTTCAACGCCGAATCAATAAAGCAAACAGAATTGCCGATGACCTGTGAATAAAAGTTATACACTTTAGTATATGCGTTGCGCCACTTAACAGTAACTTATTCACACTATTATCAAAGTCAGTATATTCATATCCACAGTAGATTCACTAAAATGTCGTACTGAATGGATATCGCCAAGTGAAACCTTCCCGTCTAATATTGGATGAACGTTTGCTTGCTGACTGAACGCTGCGTCTCTTAAAATCTTTTAACTGCTGCTCTGTCAAGACTACCTGCTGATTATTACGACGAAACATAAAATGTGTTGTCGCCGTGGCCCTCAGTCGTTACCTGAAATTATTAAGACTGATTCTTACCTTTAATTATTTATACTGGATCGCCATCTGACTGCTACAGCAAACTGTGGAATGAATATACTTACTTCTTTTTAACATAATTATAAGCTGCTGGTGGAGTTTCATAATACTTTGTGACTGGAATTCTTTAAGTTGAAGTTAATTTAGATTTGATAAAAGCTGAAGCTCAGTTTAGACTTTTCTTTTAAGATAACAATAAATTCCGTAAAGCATTTACGTGAATGATTTTGGGATAGAAAATTCTTAATGCATTTAATCTGGTAGAAGTTAACTATATTCTGAGAACGATCTTGACAAACAATTACAAGGGGTATAGTTCTTTACAAAAATTCTTAAAAAGTAGCGTTGCGCTACATACCTAATTTTCCATCAAAATTACATAACTATATTCTGAGAACGATCTTGACAAACAATTACAAGGGGCATAGTTCTTTACAAAAATTCTTAAAAACTAGCATTGCGCTACATATAGCGAGTGGCTGGCGAGCACACCGCTTCTTTCAAAGTGTTAATTCATACCTCGCTTACAGCGACCTCCTCTCATGTCTCGCTAGCTACGACTGCCTCGTCTCACATCTTACTCGCAACTGCTCGCTTCCAACGCTCAATGCTACAAAAGTGCGGTCTCGCCGCCAACAATGGTTTTTGGTGCAGACAATCCCTGCTACCATTACAGATGTATTACTGCGCGCTGTTTCCCGCTCTTTCTCAAAATGTATCTATGCGCGGTTTCCCGCTCTTTCTCAATAATACACAATGCAATTTAATTAACAAAACAATTTAAATAAGAAACAGTTCAGATAATTACATGCTAAAACAGTTTAAATACGCCTATTACATAATTACACAATTATGGATATACGAAGAAGTAATAGTGACTCTTGCCGGAAAGTGTACTCTCGATATTTCAGTAATATACCTCTCCGCAGTGCACAACACTTCTTGTAACGCCCGCCAATGGCGTTTATTCAGCATCACGGTAAAGCTCTCTTGCTGATTAAAAAATCCCGTAAAGAATGGTATCGCTTTCCGTTGGTTTTTCTCTGTCTCTTCGAAGACTACTATCTGGTAATGATCCCATATTAAGTGTCAGTCAAACAAGCGCCTTATAAGCCACTTGCTTTGTGGAAGCTACTGTTCCTACTGTTTGTGCTGTGTGGTCATTCCACTTTGGATAATTATTCCTAGATATTTTACGGTAAATACTGTTTCCAGCAGTTCCACATCAATAGCGTAGTCGACCACGTCGTCTACAGATACATCAGCAACGACCTAACCACAGCAAGCACAAGCGAGACTTATTGCTGAAAACCACAGAGTACTACTCACGGTCCCAATTAACTCTACATCATGTAAGTCTCTGTTGACTGTGGTATCATGTCAGCTGTAAACTCCACATGAAACGTTGGATCTCAACCCACTTGCCAGTGCCCTATGGTTCGTATCGAGACTTTGACAGTAACGTCTGGATGGATTTAATCTGTTGTCATCCGTCTATTCGTCAGAGCCAGTTGAACAATCTTCTGGTCTCCTGTTGCAGCAATGGTGCCTTCTCTTCTTTCACACTGTTGTGAGTCCATGTTGTGAGTCCATGTTGCGAGTCCATTTCGTCACCACTTGTGCAGTCATTGGACTACATCCAGCTTTCTATGCTATCTGTCGGTAAGATATTCCCATGTCCGTCAAGCCAATGATTTGACTTTTCTGAAAATTCAAAGGATGTTGATGGGCTGCACTTGCACGTCCTCTGAGTGTGCTGTGTTGTGGTGTCCATATGATACGTTCCAAAAACGTTAGGGGCACCATCATGTACTCACTTTATTCTTCTTCTGTATGAGCAGCTTTTCTCGGTATTGAAAGTACTAAAAATAACCTCGTATGAGGATGAAATTTTGATCAATTTGTCCCACAGGCGTTTTCATTCCCCTCAGTGTAGTTGAGTTTATCGGCATAGGATGTACAAGTTATGATCTTCCATTTTATAGCGCAAAAGTGGCTATGGCTGTACTTCGCGGTACCATTGAACTGATTAGCGCCGAAAATAATAAACATGTTCACATAGCTAAGTAGAATACATAGTTGTTTATCAGCACTCATTACAGACTTCGATCAGTTGATACACGTACAGGCAACGATACGCCATTTGAGCCTCCGACCGACCAACTACAGCTTTTATACTTTCCTGAGGTTTGTTCAGAGTCACTTTTACGCTGAACTAGTAACTTGTTCATCTTTATCTCAAGATAACCACGAGCCGTCCTTCCATACTACATTGCAATATTTATCGAAAGTATGGTGATTTAAGCCCGCCCGGTTGGTCGTGCTGTCTAACGCACGGCTTTCCGGGCGGGAAGGAGCGCCTGGTCCCCGGCACGAATCCGCCCAGCGGATTTGTGTCGAGGTCCGGTGAACCGGACAGTCTGTGGATGGTTTTTAGGCGGCTTTTTATCTGCCTCGGCGAATTCTGGCTGGTTCCCCTTATTACGCCTCAATTACACCATGTCGGTGATTTCTGCGCAAACAAGTTCTCCACGTACGTGAACACCACCATTACTCTACCACGTAAACATAGGAGTTACACTCGTCTGGAGTGAGACGTTCCCTCGGGGGTCCACCGGGGGCCGAATCGCACAATAACTCTGGGTTCGGTGTGGAGCGGCGGAGGGGTGAAGTGGACTGCGGTAGTCGTCGTGGGGTTGTGGACCACTGCGGCTGCGGCGGGGACGGGGCCTCTCCGTCGTTTCTAGGTCCCTGGTTAACATACAAAACAATACATACAATGGTGATGTAAAATCGAAACTAGTATAATAGGAGTGTAATAGATTTTGATAGCTTTAAATGTCTTTTCTGAATCATTGAAAAAATAGAGTCTGCAGAAAGCTACTAAAGAAGTATAGGGAAACTTCATTCGGCACAGAGACCTGACTGTCTGTAAAGTACATTTAGCTTAAGAATGTTAGGGATTGTACAGAGGCATACAGGACATCATTTCTGGCCCATTTCCTTTGTGAAGCAACCAGAAAACGGATGGCTGGCAGTGGTAGAAACCACCGTCCGCCACGCACTGCACAATACTTTGCGCGAAGAGCAGAGGTAGACTTATATCCAGATGTAGACATAGATGTAGTTATAAATGCCAATATATGTGTACATGTAGACGAAGAAGTAGACACACAAGTAGGTGTAGATGTAGTCACAGATAGGAAACATATATTATACATGGATATAAACACAGATGTCGATTTCGACAAGGAAGTAGCTCTAGATGTAGTTGTGGATGTAGACATAGATGTTGATGAAGATATCACTTTTGGGAGCTTTCACTTCTGCAGGCCTATTCCGGAGAGCCATCGCCCAGAGTGGAGTAGCGACAGGCGATGGACTCTTCTCGAAGGATGTGCGTGCGAGGTCATTTTTGCTGGGAGAACACCTGGGCCTGAAGACGCAGGACTCCAAGGAGCTTGTGGAGTTCCTCAGCAAGCAGCCTGCTAGACTTCTACAGGAGAGCGCCATGTTGGGTCGCACAGAAGAGGTACTGTATTTCAAACGCTCTACGTAAACTTAGAGTTCAAAATTAAAAAATCCGATTAAAAAAGCACATTAGTCGATTTGGAGTGCTGCCGATAGCGTATAACTTGTAGCAGGTAGTCACGTCGCTCTTCACTGCTGACATGCATCATGGTGGCAAAGTAGTGCCTTGTGCCAAGTGATTGTATACAAACATTGTATTAAGATGGGTCGACGTGGGGATGTGACAGAGAGGCATAAGGGAGGTATCGTGCCTCTGACCAAGTCGTGAAGAAAGCAGCCAGATTTGCTGGCGTTTCAATGAAGACCAACCAACGTGTCTACAGCGAATGGTGTACTACCCACAGTAACGTACAATGACATAAGAAAAGTGGTTGTAAAGAAATTCTTAGATGACAGTGGCCAGAGTCGAGTGTCACGCTTTGGCAATGACTATTATTTTCAAACCAAACAGGAATTGCTGCTATCAAAGAATATAAATGCAACTTGACCAGTTTCAGAGCGAACATTGCTAAGCGACCTCAGGATAGACATTTGAAGTCTGTTGCCTTGCAAATAGCCGTCGCTCACCTTAGCATATAAAAATTGGCTTTGTTCAGTGGGCCAAACAACACAAATCTTAGACAATAATTGACGTAAGGCTTGTAGAGTGGTCCGATGAGTCGCAACTTTTCTCCTTTTCAAATGATGGAACTCATAACGACTCAAAGAGACGTGTAACCTCTTCCGTGCGTGGAATCTGTAGTGCAGGCTGGCAACGGTTCTGTGATATCAATAATACCATTATTGGAAATGCTGCACGGACTGCGACATTTCATTTAAATGAAGAAAAAAATGCACAAGCCAGAGAAATATGGTTCAGATGGCTCAGATCCCTATGGGACTTAACATCTGAGGTCAACAGTCCCCTAGAACATAGAACTACTTACATCTAACTAACCTAAGGACATCACACACATCCTTGCCCGAGGCAGGATTCGAAACTACGACCGTAGCGGTCGCGCGGTTCCAGACTAAAGCGCCTAGAACTGCTCGGCTACAGCGGTCGGCACAAGTCAGAGAGCAATTACGTCATCCATAATGCTATTAGACACCATCACCAACGGCAGGTGGAGAGAATTTTTTACGTAGCTGTTCCTAGTGGCAAGCATTGACTTTTTCTTGAATCTTTTAATAACCAAGTGAATTAGCCGTAGTATTTATAGAAATGGGCTGGCAAATAGTGCAGTGAACCATCGCTAGCAAAGTCGGCTGTACAACTGGGGCGAGTGCTAGGAAGTCTCTCTAGACCTGCCGTGTGGCGGCGCTCGGTCTGCAATCACTGATAGTGGCGACACGCGGGTCCGACGTATGCTAACGGACCGCGGCCGATTTAAAGGCTACCACCTAGCAAGTGTGGTGTCTGGCGGTGACACCACAACTCTTATCTTAATGGCTAAAATTTAGGACACAAGTTGATCACCAGATATCTTAATTAGTATAGTTAATGATCTACTACGCCTTACACATCAAAGTCACCAACAGGCTGCCGAAGGTGAAGTCAGACCCAACGGCATAGTGGACCTGTAAAAATGGTGGGATATTGAAAAACTATTTAAGTCATTATGAGGTTAAAAACTGACTACAAGTCAAACAAAAGACATCCCTAAATCGCATTATGGAGGCGCAGGGTACATTTCATACACTGCTGCTGTGTAACATTTACTACGTGGAGGTGTTGGGGTTCATTTCTTAAACAAAGTACATCCTGGCCACGTACAAGTACTCTGCATAAGTGCATAAATAAATTTCACACTGATAACTCCTGCTTCCATCTTTAGCAATTGTGAGTTTTTCTTTTGTGGTTAAGCTGTACCAGCCGGCATGGTAAAAATGATGTGAACAACTGCATCTTTATCTATCCTAACAAATACAATGCCGCTCTCACACCACTCCAACTGGCCTCTTTAACACCACCGCATCCATCAGTCTCCAGCCATCTCGCTGTTTCACTGCAGCTCTCTATTACCATTGGCGCACTCAGTGGCCCTTTGAGCATTAGGGAGCCTCCACCACTTGTGGCTACAGTGCTAGGGAAGGCACGTCAGGCCGGCAACTGCTGGCAGTACATGCGTATAAAAAATATACATTAACTCAGCCCCCCCCCCCCACACACACACACACATACACGCAACCAACCAGCAACAGAAGGAGGTAAGACATGCCTTCACACTGCCAGCCTGAGTCAACATCTAAGCCAGGGTCGATCACAGAATGCAAAAATGAGTGTGTGCACAATGTACCTGTGGTCCAAGTCTAGGCCTCTCTCTGCATTACTTAGTATGTCTCGGCTTTGCCTGGTCTTTCTTGTAGCTGCTCATGAGAAGAACACAGCAAGTGCCATCACCTGATTTCCTAGAAATTTCGCTCAGGGAAAGAGGGGTCAAAGTAAGTAAACACGTATCTCAGCTTCCTGAAAAAATGGCAGTGAAAGTTTTCGAGATATTTTCAGGTAGTTTATGTGCCTTTTCCCGTGAGGTGTCCTTAGACACAATGGTGACACGGATTTTTAATCTTGCGTCCTGTGTTTCAAGCTCAATTATTACTTTTATTTTTGGTTTTCATTTTTACACCCATGTCTGTAGAAGATTACTAAACGAATGTTTTCCGGTGTGTAATGATACAGCGTTGTCCTCGTTCGTCTACTACTTATTTGTCAGATGAATGAATTTAAAAAAAAATGAGAAGACTGTTTGAAATTGTTTTCTGTGAAATTCCTGTAGTGTGTCTTGATTAATAATCAACTGCAACCGCATGTTTACGGAAAAGTGATCCATTGTGCACTGTCTGTCGCTAAGTTACTGCCAATGCGTGAAACCTTCGCCAGTGTTAACGAAGTTCCTTTCCCGGCTATGACTCATACGAATAAATACCATTGTGGCAAACCTGCCTTCGCGCAATTTTTGGTGTTCGGAATTTATGGGATTCGAATGTGTCTACGATCGGTATCATCCAAGAGAATGTACCAAATCTACGTGTCAATAAAATATAAGAATAGATATCAGAACGAAATATCAAAATATGAGAATTTAAGAAGATTGTAACTCCGCAATATACAATACACACATTTGTCACATAATATATCTGTGCCACTTATTATGAAATCCAGATGCAATTTTAAAATTAATTTAACGCCATTGTATTCTTTATTTTCATAAAAGACATTCGCGTAGTAACCTTCTACGGAAAAGGGTAGGTAAATGAAAACAATAAAAATAAAATAAATAAAAACAATAGTCGGGTTTCGGACACGGGACGGAAAAAAAAACAAACTGCGATGGTATCCACTGAGCCATCATTTCGTCTGAGGATATCGCGTGGTAAAGGGCACGTAAAGTACCTCAAAACTACCTGGCAAAATTTGACCGTCGTGTTTTCAGAAACGGTCGAGGATCTACGGGTAAGTTGAGACAGGTGTTCACGTATTTTGACGCCTCTTCCACTGAGCAAAGTTTCTGGGAAGTCGAGTGTTGACACCGTGTTCTCCACATCAGTATAGCTTGACATTTCACTTAGCAGTGCAATGCGACGCTATTTCTTCCGGCATTTGGTAAGGTGTGTTTTGATCGGCACGAATTTCTTCATTTCGGCAGAATAGTGGCGTTAGCTATGTTTATCCTTCGCTGTTTGCTCATGGTATAAAGGAAGTTTACATGTGCAGAGGCTATTTGCAGAAAAAGAGGTAGTCTAGCTATCTATCGTCACAAGTCTTTAAGAATTAAAGGGTGTCGCAGAAGGATAAGAACTCTCAGCACCTGTTATGCAGTCTCATAACAGAATTGCAATGGAATGGCATTAGAACGCCATACAGAAAGAAATTAAATATTTAGTTTTTGATGAAAGAAAATATGATGACTGGCAGACGATTTATATCCGCAGTCATCTACTAAAGGTTTGCATGCATGCTACTCTGCGTTGCATCTTGTCTGTCTCCTCTATTAATATAACCTGGTACGTCTCTGAGACTGACGGATAGCACACAAAAAATGGGTCGAATAAGTGTTTTGTAAGCCACTTCTTTCGTGGATGGATTACAGTTTTTAGGTTGTCCCGGTGAACCTCAGCATGGCATCTGACTTTTCTAAGAGCTGTATTATGTGATCATTCTCCTTCACGTTCGTGCAGACAGTTCTCCCAGGTATAACATTGTTGTTACTGGTCGCACTGGGTTATTATCAGTCGCATAATGGACAGTAACGGGCTTCTTCGCGTACTCATGTGCAACTGTTACATTTATTTACGTTCGGGGCCGATTGACAGTCCTTGCAATAATTATCGATCCTCTCCAGGAAACCAAGTCTAATTATGAAGTATCGCAAAACGAGTCTTCATCACGCAGCAATCGTTGTCTGAGTGGTGAAGTGTCTTCCGTACGGTGCAGTTCCTACAAAATCGAGTGTTGCGTGAAATCATATTTCATAAATTTGTCTTCTTGACTATGTAGCAAACTGAAAAAACCGTTTGCTATAGAATGCCTTATCCTTACAAGAAATGGGGTAAACCATTCCCCAGTTGAATATTTGCAGAGCATTACCGCCCTACCAACGATTCCTCTGCTTAGAAAAGTAATAATGACACCAGTTTTAACGAACGGGGGCGACGCTGACTGATTTTTTAAACATTGCATTTAATGTTGCTATATAGTTCCCGTACAACACGCAGTGCCACCATTAGAATTTGCATCAGGTGCAGTAATCGACTGCAAAACTCCATCACTTTGACCAACATTTCACTGCAGTCAGAGTAGGTGATACACGTCGAAGTATGTAGCAAATTGTAGCAAATCTGTTTGCTTATCTGTAACTGGGAATACTATTGGAAACCTTAAAACAATCCGTTATACGAAAAGATTTTGAGCTAAAATTCGTTACTGTCAGTATGTAGTCGTTGATATCAAATTCAACCCATGGGAAAGATGTTTAATACATATTTCAGACATCTCAATAGTTTGCTGATATCAAGCTATGTTCTTTACTTTTACAAAATATGGAACAAACTTTTAACATCGTATATTTATTAGGGTATACATTTATGGTGTCATCTTCGTTTCATATATCTAGTGTTTACAATGTGTGATAATAAGGAGCAGGAAAAGAATATACTCTATGCTTTGTTTGCACAAACTCCAACAGATGTGATGTAAGTATAAAACGTAAGTGTTACAGTGAAACTGGAAAAACATGTTTTTCTTAATGTAGGGCACTGTTCTCCACAGTGCAGTCAAATACAGATATTGCCGAACAAGAATTTATTGGTTCATAAGAAAAAGAGCCAACGTATCAAATAGACAAGCCAGTCCCTATGAAAGAAGTCACTGTGTTATGTTTTCGAGGAAGGGAACTGGAAATGGGGGAGAAAGAAGTAAAAAAAAACGAACTAAAGTAGAATCATCACATAATTCAACTTGTAGGAAAATCAAATGCCATGCTAAGAAAACCTAAAAGAAATATAAACCATCCATGAATGAATTCACTTAAAAACACCATTTTTGAGTATTGTATCAGAGCCTGCTATAGCACAGGCGCCATCTATGTGGAAAAAGCACTGAAAGCCTCAAGGAACAGATGTGGAAGCATGGGACTCCCTGTGACTGATGAAATCTTGTACTCACTTCTCTTCACTGATGACCAGTTGATAGTAGCAGGAGACCAGGATGATGCCGAGTACATGCATTGGGAGTTAAAAGTCGATCCTCACAATAAGCATGACAGGAACCCAATGTATGAAGGCTAGTTGCAATACCACCTGGAAGTTAGAGCCGGTAGGATCAGGGGATGTTAGTCTTTTAAGTATCTGTGGGTTATGATATCAGCGAAGGTGACATAAACAACACAATAAACTCAGTCGTTTGGAATAACAAAATAACAAAAATGACCAAGCGGGTGACATATCGTTCAGTTGTTGAAAACTTCGCTATGTACGGAACACATACGTGGTTGCCTCAGAGAAAAATGTTTCTTGCAGTCGAGAGGGGCTTTGGAGGGGAAGTTGTCCCATCTCCACGCTGGACAGATTGCCTAATATCGACGTAAGAGAGGCTGTGCGTGTCAATAAACCAGTAAGAGACACAATAGAGGTGAAACGTCTAAAGCGTAATGGACACCTCGAAAAGACGGACGATCCCCAATGGAGAGAACGCGGATAAACTGTGAGGAGCTGGAAACGATAAGCCTGGAACGTGATGGCTGCCAGAAGACTTCAACAAGGGTCGTTGAGGAAATGAAGTGGAAAATGGGAAGGGAGAAGTGGCACCAGGCGTAGAATACTCACAAGATGATGAAGACTGAGCAGTCCTGTTCTCTCACAATGTTCGAATAAACATTGAAACACTCGGCCAAACCTGCAAGACAGGACAGGTAGTTGGAATTGTGGAAAGGGGCCAAAATGAGCGGCTGTCAGTTACACTCGAACACATATAACGTTATTTATTTGACCAAACATTACAGTACAGATTCTTGAACATACTTACCGGCTGAATATGCCACACTGCCACTTAAATTTAAAAAAAAATGGCTAAAAGCCATTAACTCAAAATTCACACGCCAAAGAGAATAATTAAAGGGCAGAAGGCCTCACGTCAAGTAAGTTCTGCAATTTGGCCGCAGGCCCAAAATCTAACACTTGAAAAGCAACAATCTTAATTTTAGACGTCTGAAGGCCCATGATTTATGACTCAAGGTAAAATTAACTAAAAACACTAGGCAGAAGACCTTATCTTCAATAGGCTGAAGGCTCCAATCAGTCTGATGCTGGAAAGACGAAGATCCTTAATTTAAAACGACTGAAAGCCCATGACTTAAAACACAACTAAAATAATTTTTAGTAGGCATAAGGCCCTAGGCTTTATCTTTCAACAATATATTAATCAGGCTAAAGGCCCAAAAGATCTAACACTTGACAAGCAAGGAATTTTAATTTTAAAGCGGCTGAAGGCCCATGACTTAAAACACCACTAGAAACAATTCATCTTTAATTCAAAACTGTGGGCTATGAGCCATACAAATACACACAACAGAAAATAAGAAAAGGCAGTACAGCTAACGGCACTCAGACGTTTCAAGGGTCGGCCAGCACTTGAAATACTAACGATCACTTCGGTGAGACAGGCTGTCGGCCCAACCATTCTCGATCAGACGACAACCCAACCAACAGACAGTCAACGGGCCCACCGACAGGGTAATTTGCGCTCCACTCGACCAACACACAAACGGAAGTTCAAAGCAAAACGTAAAAGACATGGACGCCCACAACCAAGCATACATTAAGCTGTCAAACTACACACCGTGCCGGACAGCGACAACATGGTGAGGAAAGGACACTGCCCGAATTTACGACAACGGCCGGGGCAGGTAACTGGAACGTTAACGGCCACAAGGCAGAAAATTCCGCTTATGCACTTCAGTTGAAAATAACCAAATACACTTAGACTCCACCGGACAGTGGCTAAATCTTCGCCAACTCGAACACACACTTTGTTGCTCCCGGGGACGTCCCAACAGCCAACAACGAGAACCAGATGGCAGAATGTGAACAGTCTTGACTTGCTGATAAATTAAATCCAAACTCAACTTTCGTGTCCAGAGTCAGTGAGCCGCGGACCTCGTAGCAATGGGAACAGCCCCACAAACCTCAACGCAGCGTAGAGACCGTCAGCGGGCCTGTCTAAACTACGTCCCCCGGAGATTTCGTCGCAGCTCCCCGCCAACCCACCGACTGCCACACATCAGCAAGGAGAAAGCACTAAAATAACTGAGCAGTCGACATCACAAGCTACACATGTGCTACCCCTGACTAAAAATTCGCTCATCTTTTATCAGCACAAGATGTACGTAGCTTCAAAATATGCAATGTGGTTGGATAATAAATATATAAAGTGGTGGGGTTGTCTACCGATCGCAGTACAACAGCGACCTGGCGTCTAAAGAAAAAAGAATACATAAGGTCAAAGAAGACTAAATCATTTAAAACAACAATTATGTAAAAGAATAAGAATTTTAGCAGTATGTCCGAAGTAGGTCTGAAGTAGACACAGAGTTCGTCGTTTGTTCATGGTTATGACACTAGTTCGGCGTTTGACGCTTAATTAATATTATATCTTGCAGCAGGAGAATTTGTGATCTGAGTTACTTATTGAAACGTCCTTTTAGGAAAATTTATGAATGACTGTGCTGATAAACCTCTTACATTATTTGCTTTTCAAACAGCTGAGCAAAACTGAACGTACTCAGACATTACTCTCTTTACTTATTCTGATCAACACTAAACTGACACACAATAGTTTTAGCGCAACGCAATCTTACTTTTAATAATCCCTACAAAAGAATAGCCCTGACTAACAATAACCTATACCTTTCATAAATCACTTACCTCACAAAAATCTTCGTTACTCTAACTATTGCAATACAGCGAGCGCCAATACTGCCAGCTAAATAAAAGATTCTAACTACTGAAGTCACTAACTACTGATAGGCATAGTTAGCAAAATGAAAGATTTTGATAAAGAACAAAAAAATGTATTTGCCTTAATAGTGTTCAAAAGTATATATATACACTCCTGGAAATGGAAAAAAGAACACATTGACACCGGTGTGTCAGACCCACCATACTTGCTCCGGACACTGCGAGAGGGCTGTACAAGCAATGATCACACGCACGGCACATCGGACACACCAGGAACCGCGGTGTTGGCCGTCGAATGGCGCTAGGTGCGCAGCATTTGTGCAGCGCCGCCGTCAGTGTCAGCCAGTTTGCCGTGGCATACGGAGCTCCATCGCAGTCTTTAACACTGGTAGCATGCCGCGACAGCGTGGACGTGAACCGTATGTGCAGTTGACGGACTTTGAGCGAGGGCGTATAGTGGGCATGCGGGAGGCCGGGTGGACGTACCGCCGAATTGCTCAACACGTGGGGCGTGAGGTCTCCACAGTACATCGATGTTGTCGCCAGTGGTCGGCGGAAGGTGCACGTGCCCGTCGACCTGGGACCGGACCACAGCGACGCACGGATGCACGCCAAGACCGTAGGATCCTACGCAGTGCCCTAGGGGACTGCACTGCCACTTCCCAGCAAATTAGGGACACTGTTGCTCCTGGGATATCGGCGAGGACCATTCGCAACCGTCTCCATGAAGCTGCGCTACGGTCCCGCACACCGTTAGGTCGTCTTCCGCTCACGCCCCAACATCGTGCAGACCGCCTCCAGTGGTGTCGCGACAGGCGTGAATGGAGGGACGAATGGAGACGTGTCGTCTTCAGCGATGAGAGTCGCTTCTGCCTTGGTGCCAATAATGGTCGTATGCGTGTTTGGCGCCGTGCAGGTGAGCGCCTCAATCAGGACTGCATACGACCGAGGAACACAGGGCCAACACCCGGCATCATGGTGTGGGGAGCGATCTCCTACACTGGCCGTACACCTCTGGTGATCGTCGAGGGGACACTGAATAGTGCACGGTACATCCAAACCGTCATCGAACCCATCGTTCTACCATTCCTAGACCGGCAAGGGAACTTGCTGTTCCAACAGGACAATGCACGTCCGCATGTATCCCGTGCCACCCAACGTGCTCTAGAAGGTGTAAGTCAACTACCCTGGCCAGCAAGATCTCCGGATCTGTCCCCCATTGAGCATGTTTGGGACTGGATGAAGCGTCGTCTCACGCGGTCTGCACGTCCAGCACGAACGCTGGTCCAACCGAGGCGCCAAGTGGAAATAGCATGGCAAGCCGTTCCACAGGACTACATCCAGCATCTCTACGATCGTCTCCATGGGAGAATGGCAGCCTGCATTGCTGCGAAAAGTGGATATACACTGTACTAGTGACGACATTGTGCATGCTCTGTTGCCTGTGTCTATGTTCCTGTGGTTCTGTCAGTGTGATCATGTGATGTATCTGACCCCAGGAATGTGTCAATAAAGTTTCTCCTTCCTGGGACAACGAATTTACGGTGTTCTTATTTCAATTTCCAGGAGTATATATATATATATGCTGGTGGCTCACCTCCAACTGCGCAACGCTACACGCTGTTAACAGCCAACTGCCCAACAGTACAATAGCGAATATTACAACAATGCTAACCAGCCACAGACTGCACACAGCACAGCCAGTGATTTTCATACTTAGCGCTACGTGGCGTTACCAATAAAAAAACCTAAACAGCCTACTTACAGTATTTACATCGATACGTAAAGAAAGGGAAATTAGCGAGATAATATTTATATTCTATCCTGATTGGACTGCTTGAAATTTGCCATCACTTATGTAAGGCTCATGTTTTCGTTTAATTCTAAAGAAGATTGTTTTCACTTAAGGTGAGTGAACAACCATATAAAGTTTGTTGTAAAAAAGGGAATAATTCTCGGTCGGAGATTGCTGTTACGTTGATTGAAATGGAAAGATGCTTCCAATTGGTTTATAAAGTAAGGACTGAGCCGCCCAAGAAAGTTGAACAGAGGTTCAGTGTAGTATCTGAATTTCAGAAGAAATTTTGTTTGGGGTGAAAGGTGACGCAGGTGATTTCGGTTGAATTTTCGTTGTCTTTGGGGTAGTAGTCATATATTGTAAAATCAATTGATATAAAGTGACGACAAGCACAAGTGAAGCCTCGGTCGTATATTGATTTATTTTGATGATTGATGTCGGTATATGTATGGTACATTTGTTGGTGGTTGTGACTACTAACCCCTGTGGAGAGTGTAAACGATTGTGTGATTAAATCCTGGTCATTTCACCTAAAGAATTTATACTATTGTTATGGTTGTTCTTCCCATTTCATACTGATATAAGCAATTGCGAGTTCAATAACTGTGAGCACTTAAGGTGATGACATTACTATTGGATAGTAAGTAAAGTGAACAAGTACCATATGTACTAAGGAAAAGTTCTTATTCTACATTGCTGGTAATAGATATTTTAAAAAGGGTGATAGTAAGCGCGAAAGTCCAACGCCTGAAGAGATTGAGCCTTGTACATTATTTCATAGAGGGAGAAAAGTGGCGGTGGAGCTTAGTGATTTGTTTTTCTTTATTTTTGATTTATTACTCAATACCGAAAATAGTGCGTTTTAAAAATCTTTTCCAGCAAGAGATTATATAACAGCTGAAATTGTTGAAACATAAAAGACTGAAATATTGTGTAACGTTCCTGAAGGGCAATAAATTAACGTTCATCGTTAAATTAAAATCAAAGTTCCACTGGTGTCCGAACTTATTGTGTAGTTAGTTAATACTACTTATATTCTTGTGTCAATGTCTCTGAGCATTTTAAATGCAGAAATAATAACACAAAATACTTCTGAAGAGAAATATTTAGTAACGTTTTTCTCTAAAGTGAAAAGAAAAGCATAAGATTGAATTTTGATAGTTACGATATAAAGTTTAAGCTGTCAGAGAGGTTAACTGCCTCTGGTAAAAAAGATATATTTTACCACATCGAAACAATAGGCAACAGTAGTCATTTGTCTATCAGATCAGCTGATCGCAAATAGGCGTTTTTGTGTCGTTAATTTTCTTTAACGTTGATTTAACAATGTAATGGAAATAACGATTTCTTTTATTATCTAAAGAAATACCTTTTTATATTGTTGTTGTTGTGGTCTTCAGTCCTGAGACTGGTTTGATGCAGCTCTCCATGCTGCTCTATCCTGTGCAAGCTTCTTCATCTCCCAGTACCTTCTGCGGCCTATATCCTTCTGAATCTGTTTAGTGTATTCATCTCTTGGTCTCCCTCTACGATTTTTACCCTCCACGCTGCCCTCCAACACTAAATTGGTGATCCCTTGATGCCTCAGAACATGTCCTACCAACCGGTCCCTTCTTCTAGTCAAGTTGTGCCACAAACTCCTACATCTACATCTACATCTACATGACTACTCTGCAATTCACATTTAAGTGCTTGGCAGAGGGTTCATCGAACCACAATCATACTATCTCTCTACTATTCCACTCCCGAACAGCGAGCGGGAAAAACGAACACGTAAACCTTTCTGTTCGAGCTCTGATTTCTCTTATTTTATTTTGATGATCATTCCTACCTATGTAGGTTGGGCTCAACAAAATATTTTCGCATTCGGAAGAGAAAGTTGGTGACTGAAATTTCGTAAAAAGGTCTCGCCGCGACGAAAAACGTCTATGCTGTAATGACTTCCATCCCAACTCGTGTATCGTATCTGCCACACTCTCTCCCCTATAACGCGATAATACAAAACGAGCTGCCCTTCTTTGCACCCTCTCGATGTCCTCCGTCAATCCCACCTGGTAAGGATCCCACACCGCGCAGCAATATTCTAACAGAGGACGAACGACTGTAGTGTAAGCTGTCTCTTTAGTGGACTTGTTGCATTTTCTAAGTGTCCTGCCAATGAAACGCAACCTTTGGGTCGCCTTCCCGACAATATTATCTATGTGGTCCTTCCAACTGAAGTTGTTCGTAATTTTAACACCCAGGTACTTAGTTGAATTGACAGCCTTGAGAATTGTACTATTTATCGAGTAATCGAATTCCAACGGATTTCTTTTGGAACTCATCTCACACTTTTCGTTATTTAGCGTCAACTGCCACCTGACACACCATATAGCAATCTTTTCTAAATCGCTTTGCAGCTGATACTGGTCTTCGGATGACCTTACTAGACGGTAAATTACAGCATCATCTGCGAACAGTCTAAGAGAACTGCTCAGATTATCACCCAGGTCATTTATATAGATCAGGAACAGTAGAGGCCCCAGGACGCTTCCCTGGGGAACACCTGATATCACTTCAGTTTTACTCGATGATTTGCCGTCTATTACTACGAACTGCGACCTTCCTGACAGGAAATCACGAATCCAGTCGCACAACTGAGACGATACCCCATAGCTCCGCAGCTTGATTAGAAGTCGCTTGTGAGGAACGGTGTCAAAAGCTTTCCGGAAATCTAGAAATACGGAATCAACTTGAGATTCCCTGTCGATAGCGGCCATTACTTCGTGCGAATATAGAGCTAGCTGCGTTGCATAAGAGCGATGTTTTCTAAAGCCATGATGATTACGTGTCAATAGATCGTTCCCTTCGAGGTGATTCATAATGTTTGAATAGAGTATATGCTCCAAAACCCTACTGCAAACCGACGTCAATGATATAGGTCTGTAGTTAAATGGATTACTCCTACTACCCTTCTTGAACACTGGTGCGACCTGCGCAATTTTCCAATCTGTAGGTACAGATCTATCGGTGAGCGAGCGGTTGTATATGAGTGCTAAGTAGGGAGCTATAGTATCAGCGTAATCTGAAAGGAACCTAATCGGTATACAATCTGGACCTGAAGACTTGCCCGTATCAAGCGATTTGAGTTGCTTCGCAACCCCTAAGGTATCTACTTCTAAGAAACTCATGCTAGCAGATGTTCGTGTTTCAAATTCTGGAATATTCCATTCGTCTTCCCTGGTGAAGGAATTTCGGAAAACTGAGTTCAATAACTCCGCTTTAGCGGCACAGTCGTCGATAACAGTACCATCGGCACTGCGCAGCGAAGGTATTGACTGCGTCTTGCCGCTTGTGTACTTTACATACGACCAGAATTTCTTCGGATTTTCTACCAAATTTCGAGAAAATGTTTCGTTGTGGAACCTATTAAAGGCATCTCGCATCGAAGTACGTGCCAAATTTCGCGCGTCTGTAAATTTTAGCCCATCTTCAGGATTTCGCGTTCTTCTGAACTTCGCATGCTTTTTCCGTTGCCTCTGCAACAGCGTTCGGACCTTTTTTGTGTACCACGGGGGATCCGTTCCATCTCTTACCAATTTATGAGGTATGAATATCTCAATTGCTGTTGCTACTATATCTTTGAATTTGAGCCACTTCTCGTATACATTCGCATAGTCAGTTCGGAAGGAATGGAAACTGTCTTTTAGGAAGGCTTCTAGTGGCACTTTATCCGCTTTTTTAAATAAAATTATTTTGCGTTTGTTTCTGATGGATTTGGAAGAAATGGTATTGAGCCTAGCTACAATGACCTTGTGATCACTAATCCCTGTATCAGTCATGATGCTCTCTATCAGCTCTGGATTGTTTGTGGCTAAGAGGTCAAGTGTGTTTTCGCAACCATTCACAATTCGCGTGGGTTCGTGGACTAACTGCTCGAAATAATTTTCGGAGAAAGCATTTAGGACAATCTCGGAAGATGTTTTCTGCCTACCACCGGTTTTGAACAAGTATTTTTGCCAACATACCGAGGGTAGGTTGAAGTCCCCACCAACTATAACCGTATGAGTGGGGTATTTATTTGTTACGAGACTCAAACTTTCTCTGAACTGTTCCGCAGCTGTATCATCGGAGTCTGGGGGTCAGTAGAAGGAGCCAATTATTAACTTAATTCGGCTGTTAAGTATAACCTCCACCCACACCAATTCTCACGGAGTATCTACTTCGACTTCACTACAAGATAAACCACTACTGACAGACACCAACACTCCACCACCAATTCTGCCTAATCTATCTTTCCTGAACACCGTCTGAGACTTCGTAAAAATCTCTGCAGAACTTATTTCAGGCTTTAGCTAGCTTTCTGTACCTATAACGATATCAGCTTCTGTGCTTTCTATTAGCGCTTGAAGCTCAGGGACATTTCCAGCGCAACTACAACAATTTACAACTATAATTCCGACTGTTCCTTGATCCAAGCGCGTCCTGTAATTGCCAAGCACCCTTTGACATTGCAGCCCATCCCGCACTTTCCCGAGGCCTTCTAACCTAAAAAAACCGCCCAGTCCACGCCACACAGCCTCCGCTACCCGTGTAGCCGCCAGCTGAGTGTAGTGAACTCCTGACCTATTCAGCGGAACCCGAAACCCCACCACCCTGTGGCGCAAGTCTAGGAATCTGCAGCCAATACGGTCGCAAAACCGTCTGAGCCTCTGATTCAGACCCTCCACCCGGCTCTGCACCAAAGGTCCGCAGTCGGTTCTGTCAACGATGCTGCAGATGGTGAGCTCTGCCTTCATATCGTAAGCAAGGCCGGCAGCCTTCACCAAATCAGATAGCCGCTGGAATCCAGAGAGAATTTCCTCAGATCCAAAGCGACACACGTCATTAGTGCCGACATGTGCCACCACCTGCAGCTGGCTGCACCCTGTGCTCTTCATGGCATCTGGAAGGACCCTTTCCACATCAGGAATGATTCCTCCCGGAATGCACACAGAGTGCACACTGGATTTCTTCCCCTCCTGAACCGCCGTATACCTAAGGGGCCCCATTACGCGCCTAACATTGGAGCTCCCGACTACCAGTAAGCCCACCCTCTGCGATTGCCCGGACCTTGAAGGCTGAGAATGATCCTCTGAAACAGGGCAGGCGGCTGCATCTGGCTCAGCCAGAGACAGTGCCTGAAACCGGTTTGTCAGACGCACCGGGGAGGCTTTCTGATCAGCCTCCGGGAACGCCTTTCGCTGCCTGCCACGCCTTGGAACGACCTCCCAATCAACCACAGGCGAGGGCTCAGCCCCACTGCGGGCAGCAACCGGGGCAACCACAGCGGCGGACCAATCTGGGGACAGACGGGACGAGGTTGACATTCCCGTGATACCCGAGTCCGGCTCCCCACAGTGGTGCCCATTGGCAACAGCCTCAAGCTGCGCGACCGAAGTCAACGCAGATTGCAGCTGTGAGCGAAGGGATGCCAAGTCAGCCCTCATCCGAACACAGCAATCGCAGTCCCTGTCCATTCTAATCGATGTTTAACAACAGTTACCGAAACACGAGTCCGTGCCTAGATAACGCAAGCGGCACATGCAAAGAATGTATCAACTAACATGTACAAATGCCTAACGACTGCGCTACAATCTGCTGAATTTACGATTACAGTAACTAAAACTCGAAATTGCAGCTCCTATACGAAACTCACACGCAATTTAAATAAGAATCTACGAAGTAAACACTAAAGCGCGATGCTACAACTGTCAAATACTATAATACGCCCGAAATATATGAATTAAACAATGCAAGTACCCAAAAATACGCAAAGAAATTAATTAAACTATCTAACAAATAAGTAAGCTAGGGTTATACGACTTGCTGCTGCAGCTGCTTATCCAACGGCGGCAGGGAGCACACTGACTGGCCAACTGACACTGGCCGTTCACAACAAAAACAGAAGACAGACGACTACGCGAATTTGCACTATTCATGTACTAAGGCGCGATGCTACAACCCTCAAATACTATAATACGCCCGAAATATATGAATTAAACAATGCAAGTACCCAAAAACACGCAAAGAAATTAATTAAACTATCTAACAAATAAGTAAGCTAGGGTTATACGACTTGCTGCTGCAGCTGCTTATCCAACGGCGGCAGGGAGCACACTGACTGGCCAACTGACACTGGCCGTTCACAACAAAAACAGAAGACAGACGACTACGCGAATTTGCACTATTCAGGTACTAAGGCGCGATGCTACAACCCTCAAATACTATAATACGCCCGAAATATATGAATTAAACAATGCAAGTACCCAAAAACACGCAAAGAAATTAATTAAACTATCTAACAAATAAGTAAGCTAGGGTTATACGACTTGCTGCTGCAGCTCCTCTTCTCCCCAATCCTATTCAGTACCTCCTCATTAGTTATGTGATCTACCCATCTAATCTTCAGCATTCTTCTGTAGCAACCTTTTTATATTAATCTTCTTCAAATACAGGGCGCAGTCATAGGATTGTTTTATCGTAAGCAAACATGACTTAAAGGTTGCAATACTCGGGTACGTAATACACTCCTGGAAATGGAAAAAAGAACACATTGACACCGATGCAGACCCACCATACTTGCTCCGGACACTACGAGAGGGCTGTACAAGCAATGAGCACACGCACGGCGCAGCGGACACACCAGGAACTGCGGTGTTGGCCGTCGAATGGCGCTAGCTATGCAGCATTTGTGCACCGCCGCCGTCAGTGTCAGCCAGTTTGCCCTGGCATACGGAGCTCCATCGCAGTCTTTAACACTGGTAGCATGCCGCGACAGCGTGGACGTGAACCGTATGTGCAGGGCGTATAGTGGGCATGCGGGAGGCCGGGTGGACGTACCGCCGAATTGCTCAACACGTGGGGCGTGAGGTCTCCACAGTACATCGATGTTGTCGCCAGTGGTCGGCGGAAGGTGCACGTGCCCGTCGACTTGGGACCGGACCGCAGCGACGTACGGATGCACGCCAAGACCCTAGGATCCTACGCAGTGCCGTAGGGGACCGCACCGCCACTTCCCAGCAAATTAGGGACACTGTTGCTCCTGGGGTATCGGCGAGGACCATTCGCAACCGTCTCCATGAAGCTGGGCTACGGTCCCGCACACCATTAGGCCGTCTTCCGCTCACGCCCCAACATCGTGCAGACCGCCTCCAGTGGTGTCGCGACAGGCGTGAATGAAGGGACGAATGGAGACGTGTCGTCTTCAGCGATGCGAGTCGCTTCTGCCTTGGTGCCAATGATGGTCGTATGGGTGTTTGGCGCCGTGCAGGTGAGCGCCACAATCAGGACTGCATACTACCGAGGCACACAGGGCCAACACCCGGCATCATGGTGTGGGGAGCGATCTCCTACACTGGCCGTACGCCTCTGGTGATCGTCGAGGGGACACTGAATAGTGCACGGTACATCCAAACCGTCATCGAACCCATCGTTCTACCATTCCTAGACCGGCAAGGGAACTTGCTGTTCCAACAGGACAATACACGTCCGCATGTATCCCGTGCCACCCAACGTGCTCTAGAAGGTGTAAGTCAACTACCCTGGCCAGCAAGATCTCCGGATCTGTCCCCCATTGAGCATGTTTGGGACTGGATGAAGCGTCGTCTCACGCGGTCTGCACATCCAGCACGAACGCTGGTCCAACTGAGGCGCCAGGTGGAAATGGCATGGCAAGCCGTTCCACAGGACTACATCCAGCATCTCTACGATTCTCCATGGGAGAATAGCAGCCTGCATTGCTGCGAAAGGTGGATATACACTGTACTAGTGCCGACATTGTGCGTGCTCTGTTGCCTGTGTCTATGTGCCTGTGGTTCTGTCAGTGTGATCATGTGATGTATCTGACCACAGGAATGTGTCAATAAAGTTTCCCCTTCCTGGGACAATGAATTCACGGTGTTCTTATTTCAATTTCCAGGAGTGTATTTCGTGCGTCTATGCGCTGAGAGTCCCACTAGTATCTTTACTGGCATTCATTTGAACGGAAGTTATAAGTAGGGCAGTTATTTGTGAATTTGTGATTTGCCGACTTGGAATTACAACGTTGTGAGTTTTTTTTTTGGGTGCTGAATTGAGGCGGAGGTGGACATCTCCTGAAAAGAAAAAAAATATATATTTATCCAATGTGTCGGTCTCAGATTAATTTTGTTGCATATAACGTACGCGTACAGGTTGCCTACTGTTTTCAACACTAACGGCATAAATAAAACTGTGGTGTTACGTTACTGAAGGAAGTTGTTACCAAAGTATAGGCCCAACGAACGTACATTAGTTTAGGGAATCCATCTCTAAAGATTCTCTGTAGTGTACTCAGAAGTTTTCTTATATATTGTGGATTGATATACGATATTGATTTTGAGAGATCACAACTGTACATCAATACATTTTAACACCGCTAATCGTTTCTACTGATTCCACAACTAAGAAGGTGGATTGTATTATGTTGTGATTGCCTATTGACACAATTCTTTGAAAATCTGTTTGATACCCCAGTCGGGTAGTGTCGTCAATTTATGGTGTTATACCCTGTCAGTATCTTCTCTTGATATCTTCACCGGAATCTTCAGATATGTCAGTCAGGCAACCACAGCCCAGAAGTGGTGTGCTGTTTTCCTCAGAATTGATGTTGTACTCTAAAGTGATTATCTATTGCCATCTTATTTCGGATATTCTGTCGAACACTGGCCGGTAATAAAGTTTCTTCAGAGGTAGCAGTTCACACACAGTTTCACGAACACTTGCACGAAGGATTAGATAATACTAAAGGCAGCGACTGTGCAATAACAAGGACGAATCACGAGTCGGCACCCATAAGCGATCGCCGGCCAACATACACGTCGTCCGACAAGACGACCGACCGACGACCAACCAAGGTCGTCCGCACTCAGGTGTATCTATCGGCAACCGTCGGGCGAGTCTTGGCTGTCCGGACCTCACTGCAGCCGCGCTCCGACTCAACTTCTGCTGCGTCGTAAGTCAAACACTGCCAGGTCCGAACTGCACTGCTAGCGCCTCCCAACTCACTGGCAGATGCGAACTGCAGTGCTAGCGCCTCTCAACTCACTAGCAGATCCGAACTAACCCCAAAAACACGACACCGGGAAGTAATAGCAGTCAGCGAAGATAATACGCTATGGCTTATATCGATAAGCGCCGCTGCTGACGCTTAAGGGCAGGCAAGGCGGCAACTAAGTGACACCAGTAAATGAAATTAACATAGCGAGGTGGTAGTGCAGTAAAAACAGGATGTCAAATGAGATATGCCTCAAACACGAGCCACACACGGCTCAAATATGTCATGTCCTCGTAACCTAAATGAGTCGGCGCATGTCATGATAAGAAAACAGCCCCTTACTATCACAGAACCAGCCCTTGTTTGAACAACAGCATTCACTGCAGGTTAAATGTCTCGTGAAGCCTCCATTTTCTGTATTGTTTCGCCCACTGAACACGTGCAGCTTCGTGTGTCTCTGTGAGCAGGGGCTTTTTGCAAGGTGCCCAACTCCAGATATCCATTACATCCAGTTTCCTTCGCAGTCTTGGCGCACAAACTATTAGATATGGAACTGTATTAACTGATGGCTGCCACTGCTGTTAGGTTTGGAAACGATTATCTTTGACAAGGCTTAACATTAGCTGTCCTTCTGTCGGGTTCTTCTTACGACCAATGTTCTCACACCACGTTATATGGCCACAAGTGGTGCATCAAGCTTTATATACACGATGAGTCATCTGCACTGATACACATACAAGTCGAGCAAGTTCATTCACTTCGTGATACGTCCAAACATGTAGGCTCATCTGTTGCTGCGCTGGTTCCATCCAACCGACAGGTACACAAACCACCTCAGTGCCACGACTTAGCCAGAGAGGGCTGCAAAGGGGCTTACATGGGCACCATAAGTTTTGCACCAACTACAGCGCTCCAAAGCGACTGGTGTGATATTTCAGAGGGAATGACTAACATTTTGTAAAAATGCAGTAGTGTAGCTGGTGATGTTCGTTGTCTTTGGCGTTTTTGGGCACACTAGCAGCATATACTCCTGGCCATGATTGGTATGGTCAACTCTGTGGGGTTCAGCGGGCCTCTGTGTGTCTCCAGGACAAGGCTCGCTGCTGGATCTTCAACTTCACGGGCACGCTGGAGGCTCCAGACGCTGAGGGGGGAGCGTTCATGACTCGCCATCCCACGGACGTCATGCTCAGTGGAGATTTCGAGGCGGTGCCCTTCATCGCCGGCGTCTGCGACTTCGAAGGGTCAGTAACGGCCACAGGTGCGTAGATAGGAAGTACTGGGGGCTGGGAATGAAGCTGTTAATATTGACGTACCTTATTGCGTTAACGACCATAACTGCCGATTATTTATCATGCCGCGGAGACCTTGCTCTATGGTGGGTGGAAGAAGCGTTCTTTAGAGATCAAGACGTCGTTCAGCTCTCCAAAGCCACTGGCATATCGACAGGAGTAAGGCGACAGTCATTTGTCCCTCCATTTACAATAGTGGTGTTGGTAGAGGCACTGGACAGGGTCGAACATCCGCCTTGGTGTGCATCTAAGATGCTGACCACAGCACTTAGTTTTTGGTGGCTTGGCCATTTCATGGCAAAAGCAGGCGGTAGCGGGCGGCATCCAGCTATCAGCAGTATGGTGGCGAGAAAACTCCAAAAAGGACTTTGGCCTGTGCGGAAAGCAGATGTGATGGCATCAGTAGTAGATGGCCGGGCTTGTGCACAGGTTAATGCAGGATGCTTCGGAACGTATGGAGACGAACCGTTGACGATGACATGGACAGCAGTGACCTCAGCTTACAGCGTTGGTGTGGCCATGTAAGGTAAACAGGTGGCAGCAGCGTGTGCCAGTAGGAGGCAGCTAGGCACTCAGGAGTTAACCAATAAATGCATTCTGGCTACCTCTAGTCAATGGAAGTCAGCCAGTAAATGGCGTAGTACTGGGGGACACCAGTTCGATCCCAGTGCCAGCTCGATTTGAGACAGCGTCTTACAGCAGAAGCTGGATGTCCTATTTCGGAACGACGTCTGGCATAGTCTTTCTCTCAAAGCTGGCTGCATGTTGTAACCGATACAGCCTAGATGAAATGGGCATTACTTGTGGCAGTTAGATCCACCAGTGGTTTGCCAGTCTAGCAATCCTTGTCGCATAGGACAGGAAGGAGCTTAGCGCCATGCAGAGTGTATAATAGCCCCAATCAGTGTTTCTCCACACGACTTCCCACTTCTGCAGTGTCAGTAACAGCGAGAGCAAGAAATGTGGTAGCTTTCCTTATAGTATGGCCTGGGTGGCGATGCCTGCTGCGTCAGTTCTGGACAGTCTTTTCAGACTATGCCTTAATGGTCTCCCTGTGTGCTGCTTCAGAAATGGTTCAAATGGCTCTGAGCACTATGGGACTTAACTTCTGAGGTCATCAGTCCCCTAGAACTTAGAACTACTTAAACCTTACCTAAGGACATTACACACACCCATGCCCGAGGCAGGAACCTGCGACCGTAGCGGTCGCGCGGTTCCAGACCTTAGCGCCTAGAACCGCTCGGCCACCCCGGCCGGCTGTGCTGCTTCACTGACTTCTCTAGCATCAAATAAAGACTACGACTTTCGTTTCTTTTTAGTCACACCAAGTAATACCTAATTCCTGAGGTTGACCTGACCAACTGGTAGCTGATACACAAGGAGCTGGGCATGTCAATTAGACATAGGTTCTACGAAGAAGAATCCAGACCACACTTATTACTTCAGCTCTGTGGTTTTGGTCACTACGACATTCCTCCACATGCTGGAACATCAGCAGCACAGTAATTCATCCATCCTCAGTTGCTGTTAGATCACTGAATCTCTCTCCCTTTTCCGACATAGCCATTACTACAACAACACATTACATAATTGGCTACAGCTCAGTTTGCAGTTATGTAACAAGAGACGGGTTATCATCTCTGCATCAACGAACTTTGGTAGCCATTTACACTCCTGAAAATGGAAAAAAGAACACATTCACACCGGTGTGTCAGACCCACCATACTTGCTCCGGACACTGCGAGAGGGCTGTACAAGCAATGATCACACGCACGGCACAGCGGACACACCAGGAACCGCGGTGTTGGCCGTCGAATGGCGCTAGCTGCGCAGCATTTGTGCACCGCCGCCGTCAGTGTCAGCCAGTTTGCCGTGGCATACGGAGCTCCATCGCAGTCTTTAACACTGGTAGCATGCCGCGACAGCGTGGACGTGAACCGTATGTGCAGTTGACGGACTTTGAGCGAGGGCGTATAGTGGGCATGCGGGAGGCCGGGTGGATGTACCGCCGAATTGCTCAACACGTGGGGCGTGAGGTCTCCACTGTACATCGATGTTGTCGCCAGTGGTCGGCGGAAGGTGCACGTGCCCGTCGACCTGGGACCGGACCGCAGCGACGCACGGATGCACGCCAAGACCGTAGGATCCTACGCAGTGCCGTAGGGGACAGCACCGCCACTTCCCAGCAAATTAGGGACACTGTTGCTCCTGGGGTATCGGCGAGGACCATTCGCAACCGTCTTCATGAAGCTGGGCTACGGTCCCGCACACCGTTAGGCCGTCTTCCACTCACGCCCCAACATCGTGCAGCCCGCCTCCAGTGGTGTCGCGACAGGCGTGAATGGAGGGACGAATGGAGACGTGTCGTCTTCAGCGATGAGAGTCGCTTCTGCCTTGGTGCCAATGATGGTCGTATGCGTGTTTGGCGCCGTGCAGGTGAGCGCCACAATCAGGACTGCATACGACCGAGGCACACAGGGCCAACACCCGGCATCATGGTGTGGGGAGCGATCTCCTACACTGGCCGTACACCTCTGGTGATCGTCGAGGGGACACTGAATAGTGCACAGTACATCCAAACCGTCATCGAACCCATCGTTCTACCATTCCTAGACCGGCAAGGGAACTTGCTGTTCCAACAGGACAATGCACGTCCGCATGTATCCCGTGCCACCCAACGTGCTCTAGAAGGTGCAAGTCAACTACCCTGGCCAGCAAGATCTCCGGATCTGTCCCCCATTGAGCATGTTTGGGACTGGATGAAGCGTCGTCTCACGCGGTCTGCACGTCCAGCACGAACGCTGGTCCAACTGAGGCGCCAGGTGGAAATGGCATGGCAAGCCCTTCCACAGGACTACATCCAGCATCTCTACGATCGTCTCCATGGGAGAATAGCAGCCGGCATTGCTTCGAAAGGTGGATATACACTGTACTAGTGCCGACATTGTGCATGCTCTGTTGCCTGTGTCTATGTGCCTGTGGTTCTGTCAGTGTGATCATGTGATGTATCTGACCACAGGAATGTGTCAATAAAGTTTCCCCTTCCTGGGACAATGAATTCACGGTGTTCTTATTTCAATTTCCAGGAGTGTATTTACCATTGCGTGTGCTACATTTTATTGTGAATGGTCGGAGAAATAATCTATAATAGTCAAAATGTTGCGGTTTTCTACTAGTGTCTGGCGTAAATGTTCTAAAGTATCAGTCCAAACCATTTCTAAAGGCTTAGTCATCTCAGACAAGTGGTACATGTTAATGAGTTTGGTTCACACATTTCTCACAGTTTATTACATACAGATCTAAAACTTGTTTCCGTGTTCGCCATCAATAATGCTCAGCTGTTTGACCTCTGTGACTGGCTCATACATAATCTTCTTTGATGCTTCCTACCACAGCATTGAAGGGACTACCACACGCACAGCCCCCGTCTCATTGCCCTGTATAACATACTATTGTAAATGGTCATCTGTGGCTGTGCTGTGAATAGCTTGAAATATACGTCAAAAGATCGTAGCTTTTGCCTTTCACCAAGGCAAATTTTCCTTAGTTACTATGTTTCTTACCAAGACAGTGAACCACTTCAAAGTCAGATTCATTTAGTTTCACTGCCCCCCATGTAAGACTATTCAGTGAATCCTTCGACCACTTGTTTGCAGTATGATCTGCCAATATCTTAAATTTCTTCACATACAAATATCAGAAATATGATTCGCTGTATATAAAGCTTAACATTTCCTTCTCAGTGGCAGAGAAATTTTTCTCGATCTTGTCTAATTGCCGTAAACTGTAAGCAACTGAATGCTCTTCACTCTGCTCTTACCGACTTAGAACAAAACTTACTGTACGGTTGATAGCGTCACACGATAAAATACATTCCCTTTTGTGTCTGGAAAAATCAGCACAGGAAAAGTTGTTAATAACTCTTTCAATTTTTCAAATGAGGCTTGACATTCTGCTGTCTCTTGGAACCTAACACCCTCCTTCAACAAAGAAGTGAGTTGTGATGCAATGTCTGTAAAATCCAGTATGAATTATCTATAACAATTAGATAGTCCCAAAAACGGCTGCAGTTCTATATCCGTCTATGGTATTAGGAAACGTCACACCAATCTCACATCTGTTTTTACACGATTCTGACTAATAATGTGTCCTCAGTAATTCACTTCCTTCAATGCAAAAAGGCACTTTTCACTGCTTAGTGTCAGAAGTGCTGAATGTAACCTCCTAAAAACTTCCTTCAACCATGGTATATGTTACTCCATATCATTTGTAAATATAGTAACATCATTGAGATACGCCATACATTGCCTTAGTTTCAACCCATTTTCAGTTACATACATCAGTTGGTGAAACATGAGTGGTTCACTTTTCATACCAAACAGCATTTGTCGATACTGGTAACGATCCCAAGGAACTATAAACAGAGTGCTTCGTTGGCCCTTTGGCAGAACTAATTGATAATATTCTCTTTTAAAGTCTATTGTCAACAAAGTATCTATCTGTCCCGAGTTATCCAGGATTTACATGATATTAGGTATGAATTTGTAGTCATCCTGCTGTTCAAGTAACAGTAGTCACAACAGAATCTGTATTTCATTGTAAAAACCCCTTTTGCTACTGTAAACATAGGTGCAGCTGGCAGACTAGTACTTCCCTCAGTGATGCCATACCTCAGTTATTGGGTAATGAATTTTCAATTATTCGTTGTAAATGATGGGGAACTCTATACAGCTTACAGTGCATAGGTGATTTACTTCATGTTGAAATACTATGCTACATCACAGGGTTTGCGTCAGTGAGCTACAAGGATTAAATAGATGCTCGGATTATAATGTAGTCTCTTCATTTATACTCGCTCCGATCGTCCTAAATGTTCTGCTTTTGCCGGCCGTAGTGGCCGAGCGGTTCTGGGCGCTTCAGTCCGTAATCGCGCGACAGCTACGGTCGCAGTTTCGAATCCTGCATCGGGCATGGACGTCTGTGATATACTCAAGTTAGTTAGGTTTAAATAGTTCTAAGTTCTAGCGGACTGATGACCTCAGCTGTTAAGTCCCATAGTGCTCAGAGCCATTTGAATTTGTTCTGCTTTTGCACATAGGCAGTCATCCTGGTGGTTTGCTTTTGGGTAGGGTTTGAACTCTACCTGTTCACATCAGAGCCATCCAGAAGTCTAAACTGACAACTAACAATCGTTTTTATATCTTATTAAACCGGTGCCGAAATAATCAACATTGACATGGACCACCACTTATTCACCTTGTATTTCATGGACAGGTGCAATACTCGAGCGTACACAACATCGCCCACTATCTAGCTCATCGTTCTCTTCCAGTGCTTCTACCAGACGCAGTATGTTTACATATAGCTCCTCGTTCACCCAACACAATTTCCCTGTCCCATTTGGCGCTTTATAATGTGCAGTGAGTATTACTTACTTTGTCCTGTGCAAGAGATGCATGCTGTATCATGCATCACTGCCAACAGTTTCTCCCAGTTGGAAAATTGTTCCTCAGAGAGCTGCCATGCGTTGCTGAAGATCAATTTTTGCGTGTTACTTATACAGGTAACGTAACCCTGGGATAACACAATACCCTTCACCTGCATGTCACAAAACTTTCATACTTTCCCAATATTGGGAAACATTGAATATAACTACGGTACATCATTGTCTCCTGTTCGACGTAACTTATATTTAACTGCCTCTTCTCCAAGAGGTCCACACTCACCATATACTTGTGAGCCCCTATGTCTAGTATAAATCTCTACTCTCTTCCATACACTTATCCAACTGAGCAACATTCTACCTCTACATACGTCTTCGTCTCTTCAAAATTTACAGGGATCGTCGTTCAGCGGGTTTAGAGTTCCTGTTGCCTTCTAACGATTGATTATTTTCACTTCATCTTCAACCTTTGTACCCTTTACTACCGCAACCCTGCTTCTGGCATCCCACTTTTTCCACATTTATTGCACTAGCGACATTCCCTTCGAATGTGACCAAAATGCCCTCATAGATGACGCCTTCCTCAGTACGGAAGACGATCGTCCAATCCCGCACTGCCTTTCACATGAATCTCCTCTAGTGCTATGGGCACCCTGATGGTACCAGCCGGGTCTTTTGGAAATACACATCTCCAATACGGCAAGCAAGTTTAAATTTTATCTGGCATTATACATAGACCATTTGCCAGTAAAGCAAGGAGAGACATAAAGACAAAATTCGACAAAGTAATGGCAGCGCCTGCAGTGGTCCATGGAAGTGAGACGCAGACAATAACAGTGAGCTGCAAATAACAGACAGCTGAAAATAAAACTTCCTGGCAGATTAAAACTGTGTGCCCGACCGAGACTCGAACTCGGGACCTAAAGCTGTGAGTACCGGGCGTGAGTCGTGCTTCGGTAGCTCAGTTGGTAGAGCACTTGCCCGCGATAGGCAAAGGTCCCGAGTTCGAGTCTCGGTCGGGCACACAGTTTTAATCTGCCAGGAAGTTTCATATCAGCGCACACTCCGCTGCAGAGTGAAAATCTCATTCTGGAAACATCCCCCAGGCTGTGGCTAAGCCATGTCTCCGCAATATCCTTTCTTTCAGGAGTGCTAGTTCTGCAAGTTTCGCAGAAGAGCTTCTGTAAAGTTTGGAAGGTAGGAAACGGATACTGGCAGAAGTAAAGCTGTGAGTACCGGGCGTGAGTCGTGCTTCGGTAGAGCACTTGCCCGCGGAAGGCAAAGGTCCCGAGTTCGAGTCTCGGTCGGGCACACAGTTTTAATCTGCCAGGAAGTTTCATATCAGCGCACACTCCGCTGCAGAGTGAAAATCTCATTCTAACTGAAAATAAATTTGTAAGGAAAATGACAGTGTGTCCTCTGAGATATGAAATTTCTAAGGAAAATAACAGGATGTCAACTGAGAGGTCGAATAAAGGATCGTGAAATAAGGGAAGAAATATATTTTGCATGAATGACAGAATAGAATATGTGATAACAGAATGGAAGTAGCATACTGAAAGAACGGGAGCAAAAGGAACAGTCAGACTACGGACGTAAGGGAGAAAGAAATACAGGAAGATCAAGGAGAAGGTAGCGTTTGTGAAATCAGAACAGGCTATAGGCCTACTCCTTGAACCGAGGAGGATGAAGAAAAAGACTGAAGAATAGGGAGATAGGGTAAGTAATGAATATTCACTGAATCGAATTGAGGAGATAAGAAAGTTACGAGAAAACTTTACTAAGAGAAGAGATCTGTTGGTAGGACACATTCTGAGGTACCAAGGGGTAGTCTGTTTGGTGTCGGAGTGAAGTGTGGTGGGTAGTAATTGTGGAGAGAGAACAAAGCTGTACAGTAAGTAGGTTCAAACGGGTGCAGATATGTCATCAAGGCAGAGATGAAGAGACTTGTACAGGACAGACTAGCGTAGAGGGCATCATCAAACCAGTCTTCGGACTCCAGACCACAACAACAACAATTAAACAACAATGACTACCATCCGTAGTTCTTTAACACTTCTAACCCGTTGACATTTACTACCAACAACCGTGGCAGGAGCTGTTCAGCCTTTGCTTATTCCACAGTTGCGCTCGTGGAGACGGATATGATGTCCAACATGGCGCGCAATCCCCGCTTGTTGGTTCCCGTCGACCTGAGATGCAGCGAATCCGAGAAGGACGCCGTGGCCGAGGAGATCCGTCGCTTCTACTTCGGCGACCGCGGCATCGGGCCCGAGACAGACAAGCAGCTTTACGACGTGAGTCCTGACACTGTTCCCTTCTCACTGACTTGTCTACTTGCCTTGTACGAAGGTCAGACTCTAAGCCTTTCTTTACCAGCAATTAAATCCCTTCTGGAATTCCTGTTATCTTAAACTAAGAGGGTCATTTCAAACGTTCCGCTCACAATGAGGTAAAATGAAGAAAATGATTTATTTTAGAAAATAACTTTACAGCCTCAGTATAATCTTCATTCTTGCATATGTCAGATTCCCAACGTTTTGACAACTTCTGTATTCCGGATAGGGCATCTTCATTGTTGAGTTGTCTGATTATTCGGGTCACTTCACTGGAAGATTCATCACTGGTATCGAAACGTTTTACACCTTGTTCGCCGGCCGCTGTGGCCGAGCGGTTCCAGGCGCTTCAGTCCGGAACCCCGCTGCTGCTACGGTCGCAGGTGCGAATCCTGCCTCGGGCATGGATGTGTATGATGTCCTTAGTTAGGTTTAAGTAGTTCTAAGTCTAGGGGGCTGATGACTTCAGATGTTAAGTCCCATAGTGCTCAGAGCCATCTGTACCATTTGAACACGTTGTTCCTTCAATATGGGAAACAAATAAAGTCTGGTAGGCTCGTATCAGGACTGTATGGTTCCCATCCATATCTGACGAGCTTTTCTCTCACTGGTAAGGCAATATATTGTGTTGTGTTATCGTGCAAACACCACAAGCAAGCATGTCACACCTTCTTTGACGTATTTTCGGGCGCAAAATATTTTGCACAAACAGCTTGTATTGCGCACCTGTTACAGATATTCCCTGGAGCACTCTATTTACGTAGCAGTGCATTCATATCATAAGGCATACATTGTCATCAGTTTGTTTTGATTGTTGGCTGTGGAATTTTTTTCGGGCATGGAGATTAGGTACTTTTCCATTGTGACCACTATGATTTCAGTTCTGGCTCAAAATCTCTTATCTATGTTTCATCAAGTGCACAGTTCTTTTCAGAAACTGCCCTCCTTCCCTTCGATAACGTTGAAGCAATTCTCCTGCGATCATTTTTCGACCCGCTTTCCGATCTTCACTTGGATCATGCGGAACCCATCTGCCAGCAAGTTTTCTCATCTTGAAGTGACAGACATTTCAGCCTCCCAAGCAATTTCCTCTCATGTATTTCGTCGATCCTCTGTCGAAATGTCATTAATAATAACCTGAGAATTGTAATCTGAGATAGTTGGTAGCCTTCCACTTCTTGGGTTGTCCCCTGTACTTACCCGACCTTCACGGAAACAAGTAGATCACCGTGATGCTGTGCTACGATCCAATGTATTATTCCCACACACCTGTCGGAAAGCTTTGTAAATTTCCGTTCGGTTCCTTCGATTTAGGGATTCGATTTCGATGCAGGATTGCTGGTCATTATGTATAATCCGACCTGACTCGGTTTCAATTTCCGTTTTAAACTGAATTAGTCACGACAGAGCCACACGAACCAAAAAGTACGTATACAACCGTTACGCCTAAATTCTCACTCAAATCGGACATTAATTTCAAGTTGATCACGACCGGGAGGAAAGGGAGTAGATGTGCAGCACTAATAAAAGCTAACCTTTAGCACGCGAGACTGTACAAAACTCCCTACGCACAGGAACGGGGCTGGATATTTAACGGCTGTGTGCCTAAACTCATGTACCTGGTTCTTCCCGCGACGGTTAGCTGCACTGCCTTCTATGATGTGTCCTGTAATAACTATTGTAGAGCAGGAAGAGGAGCCACTCACACCAACAATACCAAGTTGATCTGGTGGAATTTACTGTATTCTGTTAAACATTCACAATTAACATTATTCCACAGTAAACGTGACCAGTATTTGTAATCCAAGTACGTGCCCATTGTGAGGCGTTAGGTTGCTATCTGAATTATGGCATTCAGTGCATAGAATACAAAATAATCATTGTTCAAAGGATAATTTATCAGTCGACAATTGGCACAGTTCTTCCAACAGTACTGAAGAATTCAGTAGCTTATAACACGAGTAAGCGCGTGACCGAAGCGCGACGCGGATGCTCCATAAAATTTCGGGTACGATATACGAACGAGAAAGCACACGGCCTCGTGATATTCAGCCTGTCAAAACGATATGTGTTTCTTTCACTTAGAATTTGCAATTAGAATCATAACAGTCTACTTTTTTTCCGTAACCGTCGAGAGACGGCTGATTGTTCTTCTCTGGACACGACACGAGAAACAGATAAACATCACGTTTTGCATAAACATTGATACTGCGTCGTGAAAACTGAAACTAAACGCAAAACGTGTGTGGCAAATATTTTCAATTACTTCACCATACGTGGTGCAGCCACGGCATCAACGCATCACACCGCCCACGCTTCACGAAAGCTGCACCACGACTCCCCACTGTTGCTTTGGGCTCGGGAGAGAGGCGACTATCGATAGTCAACGATACAACTGTATGCTTACAACGCCACCGTAAAAGTCGGCCATGAAGGACTCTCGAAATGCCCCTCGTCGGTACAATGACGTCGATGTCATATTACCTTAAGTACAAGTATTTGAAAAAAAGTGTTTTATAGTATTTCTTTTATGTATTAAGATTATATTGATTTCTTTCGTTCAGGGCTGCATGTCCACGGCTATGTATGTCTGACCTGGCGTGAAATGGTTGAAAAATAAGCAAGCCATTAACTTAATGTCTGTTTATTGCGATTCAGTTCTGGAACCAGTACAGAAAATTGGATTAGAGATCAACATAAACATCATTTCCTCCCTTTTTATTGCTCATGAAAACCACACATTGCATGTTGTACGACCATAGAGGGAGACCTACGCAGTTGGTGGTCCAGATTGCTGTACACACCGGTACCTCTAATACCCAGTAGCACGTCCTCTTGGATTGATGCATGCCTGTATTCGTCGTGGCATACTATCCACAAGTTCATCAAGGCACTGTTGGTCCAGATTGTCCCACTTCTCAACGGCGATTCGGCTTATATCTTGCAGAGTGATTGGTCGGTCACGTCGTCCATAAACAGCCCTTTTCAATCTATCCCAGGCATGTTCGATAGGGGTTCATGTCTGGGGAAGATGCTGGCCACTCTAGTCGAGCGATGTGGTTATCCTGTAGTTATTCACGAGATGGGTGCGCGAATTGTGGTCCATGAAGACGGACGCCTCGTCAATTGGCTGCCGATATGGTCGCGCTATCTGACGGAGGATGGCATCACGTATTGTACAGCCGTTACGGCGCATTCCATGACTCCCAGCGGGTACGTTGGCGCCACATAATGGGTACGTTGGCGCCACATAATGCCATCCCAAAACAGCAAGGAACCTCCACCTCGCTGCACTCGCTGGACAGTGTGTCTAAGGCGTTCAGCCTGACCGGGTTGCCTCCAACACGTATGCGACGATTGTCTGGTTTAAGGCATATGCGACACTCATCGGTGAAGAGAACGTGATGCCAATCCTGAGCGGTCCATTCGGCATGTTGCTGGGCCTATCTGTACCGCCCTGCATGTTGTCGTGGTTGCAAAGATGGACGTCGCCATCGACGTACGAAATGAAGTTGCTCATCATGCAGCTTATTGCACACAGACTGAGTCGTAACACGACTACGGCTGCACGTGCACGAAAATTATTATTCAACATGGTGGCGTTGCTGTCAGGGTTTCTCCGAACCATAATCCTCAGGTAGCGCTTATCAACTGCAGTAGTTGCCCTTGGGTAGCCTGAGCGAGGCGTGTCATTGACAGTTCCTGTCTCTCTGTATCTCCTCCATGTCCGAACGACGTCGCTTTGGTTCAATCCGAGACGCCTGGGCACTTCCCTTGTTGATAGCCCTTTCTGGCACAAAGTTACAGTGCTGCACCCCAGACAAATACCTTCTGGAAAGATTTCCGAATAGACAAATCTATGTTAGATATTAACAAATTGCTGTCCTTCAGAAATGCCTACTTTGCTACAACCCGCCTGCATTTCAATATCCTGAAAGACGTGTAATTGAATGGCATGTTCACTTTACGACAATATAAGTTTTTACTAGGCTGATTGTGTTTGTGTGTGTGTGTGTGTGTGTGTGTGTGTGTGAGTGTGTGTGTGTGTGCGCGCGAATAGGTTCCTATCGCTTTTGTTTTGCATGTTGGTATTCTGGTTGCTACGGGTTAATTTATCGATTGTAATTTTCTGTTTGCGAAAATCTGAGGGCCAGGATCAGGCGAATGAAGTGCGTGCGCAGTGACTTCCCAACCAAACTCCTGGATTGGGTCTTTTGTCAGTCTAGCAGAATGGCCGGGAGTAGTGGCGTACTCCTGTAATCCAAGCTTCCGGGAGGCCGTTGTGTGGGAGAGATCTGGAAACAACTACAGATTCGGCCGTTTCACGAGCTCAGGAACGGCCGCGGTACCTTCATCGAGCTCTGCAGATCGACAGATGACAGTGTGGAAATTTCGGAGAGCGGTGGCCAAGTGTTAAGAGAAGCCAAACGCACTAAACACATGAACGTCGGGAAACCGAGACACATAACGAAAAGATTGCGGAATGCAGTAGAAATGCGGCCTGGCGTTCTCGTGGAGTAACATCACTTTATGCAGTCTTCCTCGTTGTTGTTCTTGGACTGTGTGTGTGTTTGTGTATGTGTATGTGTGTGTGTTTGAATCTTTTGCATTATGTGCGGCCTAGGGTGGACGCTAGACCATCAAACCCGTGAAAAGACGACAGCGAGGCCCACTTCAAACAATGACAAGCTCGCCATTGTTCCATTATATTATTAGGTTGACGCATTTTTATTTGTAGTTTACTGTTGCTGTTTGAGTTGATGTATTGTCATTTAGAGACAGTGAGTGTTGTACGGCCGGACACTAACGCATTACTTGTTAAGGAACGCCGTTTGTTTTGGGGGGGGGGGGGGGGGAGTTAGCAGTCTACTGTAATACTCTGACTTAGACACACAAATAACAGTTGATCAGTTAAACTCTACAAAATGCTGACTACAATGTTATTGCGGTAGTGTGCGACTTCAGCACAAAAAGATCTTAATTTTACGGAGACAAATTCCTGCCTCCCATATCCGCCGTACGAAAATAAACGAATCTGGGTGTTTTCAGATTCCATTGTCTATTTAAATCAATGAGAAACCACTTTCTGGATGACGGAATAAGACTTCCAAACGGGAAAACTGTTAATAAATCTGTTGTAGAAAGACTGCTCGTATTAGGTGGGCTGAAATCAAGTTGTGTCCGTTAACTCCACTTCATGGGTAGAGAACGCCAAAGGGTTTATTTAGCAATGCAACTTTTTTCGAGTACTACTGCTAAAGCCATGAAGTACCTGATGTCCGAAGAAGAGGAAACAGCAATAAATTTAAAGTTGCAAATGACGCATTTGACTATCTGAATACCCAAAGATTCATTGACAGTAATACGTTATCATCGGATTATGGGATGCACAAGGATATTCAGGAAAGAGTATTAAGGAAAATATACAAGCGTGCCGGAAAAAAATTGGTATAGGTAGTACAGGTCTTATCTCGCAGTTGGGTTACGGTTACGAGAGATGACTGGCTACATAGTGTCACAGTTTGAGCTCATTTTTAATTACTTTAACGGTTTCGAAAGTATTTCGAAGGAAAGGAATACAGTGAAAGCAGTCTGAGATACCGTCCAAACCAAATATAATGAATTTTCACCGCAAATAATCAAACTATATGTTAGAACAAGACTTTTCAATCGCATGCGCTTCCTCAATATGAAGCTAATAATGCAAGAAGAAGCAGCAACTCAAAAGCAAAAATGCCGGCAGTGGCATTCTTCATATACTACTAACATCTAAACAGGTAAATAAACTTTTATTACTAATAATTTTCTGAGAACGTATTGCACTTATAAGAAGTTAAGTGTGCTTAAAAGAGCCACTAGATGTGCCAGCCGCTGCCTCACTTTGCTTCTATAGTGACGTCACTGCACAAGCCAATCGCAGTCCATTTCACTTTTGGGCCCAACCTTCCTTTTAACAATCCCGCTACACATTATTTGTTATGAATAATATTATGTTTGTGCATAAGTGCGTATTGTGATTGCTATGGGTTTATTTATCGATTGTAATTTTTTTATTTGTAAATTACTCTTGCTGTTTGAATTTATATATTGTCATTGAGAGACAGTGAGTCGAGCTGTGGCCGCTAGAAAATGGAGTGCCAAGTGGAGAAATCAGAACATTTCTGACATTTTCTTCTGTTTGCGTTTAATACAGGGTTGACAGCTGCCGAGGTTCAAATGGCTCTAAGCACTATGGGATTTCAATTACCTGTTTTACACACTTTTGTTTCCCGAAAATGTGCATCAAGCCGGTCATGCGCGCCACCTGTGTGCTTCTTGCCGTACTAACTGCGGCACCTGTATATCATTTTGTAATAGTAATGTTAGTGTGCGCACCAATACAGATATTGTGTCATGTGCGGCTCGTAACGCAGTTTTGTAAGCGTGGCCTTATCTTCTAATGCCACGGCGAAGCCAGCTGATGTGCTCAGGAAAGCAAACGATAACCGTCGAAATTTTTTCCGCCGTATGTTTATACGTTCTCGTTGTTACTCTGGCTGTTTTTCACTAGATCCACTTCATGGTTGATGCGTTTGCTTTGGTGTCTAGTTTATATAATATGTGGTTTGATGGGTCACGTATCCAAAACTTTTGGTACATTTTTATAAATTTTAGTTCACGTTGTCTGCATAGTGGTGCAAGGTAGGACCATGCCCTTTCCCTCCATTTGTATCTGACACAATTTTGAAATGTAGAAAGGTCTTGATCGCAGAACACTCAATTAAGCGTTTCAACATTTCGTCGTCACACTAAAGATAAAAATCAAACTTCAGCACAAAGCTCACGTGAACTAAATACAATACAAATCTCATCTCATGCAGGCATCTTTGACTGTGGCGTCGTCTATCGAATAGAACCAGTGCCTGTCAAATATGCCTACATAAGATGGGATTTTTATTATATTTGGTTCGTAAGCTTTGTACTAAACTTTAATTTATACCATCAGTCTGATGACGAAAGTTTGAAACGTGTAACGATTAGGAAGGAATTACGCGATCCAGAGCTTTATATTGGATTGGGAGAAGAGAAGTTTGTAGCACAACTTGACCAGAAGAATGGATCGGTTGGTAGGACATGTTCTGAGACATCGAGGGATCACCAATTTAGTATTGGAGGGCAGCGTGGAGGGTAAAAATCGTAGGGGGAGACCAAGAGATGGCTACACAGCGCACATTTCAGAAGGATGTAGGTTGCAGTGGGTACTAGTAGATGAAGAAGCTTGCACAGGAGAGAGTACCATGGAGAGCTGCATCAAACCAGCCTCAGGACTTATGACCAAAACAACAACAACAGCTTCACATACTACATAAATAGAAACTTCATCTGACTAATCACCGAAACTCATTAACGACCTCTAGCTGCATGGAATGATATGCTGACAGTTATATAACTATAGCTTATCTGCTATAAACAACTGCGAGAGAGAAAATGCTGTGTTATGAAAAACGTGCGGTTCCTGTTTTTTGTTGCGGTCTGTCTCAGCTATGTTGGCAGGGCATTTAGGTATTGTTTCGCCATGTACATAATTTTAAACAAAAACTGTATGGACAGCAACGTTCTGTTTCGTTTTTTCCTAGCATTCACTTTTAATTGAAAACCTATGTATTAAGAAAGTTATTTTTATGGCATATCGGCTTATGATTAGAATGCTGTTACGAAATCTGAATCGTCTGGCACTTTGTAATGGTACTCATTCACACGTAGAAATATGCGAACTAATGTCAGTCTGTCTACCGTCCTCAAAGATCTAGCTGCTGGAGTGGTCCTTCTCATATTCCATATACGAATTATCCCAACCCGTTTACCCATTCATTTTAAGCAACTTCATTTTCCAATCAAGGGTGCGTTTTTGGAATAACAATAAACTAGGCTCAATATCAGATATCCAAGTGCTACACGATCAGAGTGTTTTTCGCATGGTCAGTTGTATGTTGCCCTTTCATCAACCGGTAGTTCAGATAAAGAGTTCATACTCATACCACACAGCAACAAATAAACGAAAAATGCTACACATTCTATAGTTCAGTTTTTGTGTTAAAAACTAAGAAAACTTCTAAAAGAATCAAAATAAAAAATGAAAACAGTGGAGGGCTTTTCATTCACATTCTACATCATTTATTGCAAATTAGCTTTCCATACCTCTAAAGTTAGCGAAGTGGCAACGAGGAGCGAAAATCTGCTCCTTGGTACAATTCGCAGGGATATCCGAGATAAGACGTATATTCAGTTCCCATAGAATTTAGCAACTAACTATATGTCCTTGCATCCTAAGGAAAGTTAAGCAAGAATCTTTGCATACCATCGCTTTTTAAGGTTCCATACTTCAGTCCGTAAAACAGGAATCCTTATAGGATCACTTTGTCAATAAAGCAATTAAGTCATTTTTCTGAGTCAGGGAGTCTAAAAGGTTCAAAAGGCTCTGAGCACTATGGGACTTGATATCTGAGGTCATCAGTCCCCTAGAGCTTTGAACTACTTAAACATAACTAACCTAAGGACATCTCACACATCCATGCCCGTGGCAGGATCTGAACCCACAACCGTAGCGGTCGCGCTGTTCCAGACTGAAGCGCCTAGAACCACTCGGCCACCATGGCCCGCTCAGGAAGTGTAATATAAATGAATCCTATCCAAAGAAGTAAAGCAGTTTCATTAGGTATTTAATACACGAGGGGAAATCAGTAAATCCTTATATTCTAGCCAAGTAAATTCAATGTTAGTTTGTGCTTCTAAACATAAGATAGCGGTGCTTAATTCTGTCACTGACGGAAACTTCCGACAAACGAGGTAAAACATTTTACAACGCCATCTACTGGTTCTTGGGTGTACGGCGAAAATAACAGTTCCATCTATTGTTCTCTGATGTACTACGCCGTCACTTGAAATCGAACCACTAAGCTAATCAGGCTCTTAAAATTTTAAATTACGGTACCTTTATTTGCTTTATCCGATTTTGATAGAATAAAGCCTATGTGTTGCCCCAAACTACTCCTAAGTTACCTGTGAAAAATCTCACGGAAAATAGTGTAGTAGTTTTCGAGATTATGTATTAAAACAGAAAAACAGACAGAGGTGATGGTTTAAGATAAAACTTGTTACATTTTTTTTCTGTGATCCAGTTTTGGTCAAATAAGGACTACACGTTGCCGCAAGCTATTCTCAAGTTACCTGTGTAAACCTAATGAAAACTCCTTAGTAGTTTTGGAGGATATCTTATTCAGACAGGCAGGTACGATGGTTTTGCAGTTTTTTATTAGGATAGATATACACTGACGGTAAAAAGATCGAAGCACCGAAAAATAATTAGTATAAGGTAATGAAATTTCGGGAAAACGTTCGTCTAGATAAAATATTCAAATGGTCACACGTTCATGTTAGTGCGAGATAATAAATTGCAAATGTGAAAGACGGTTACATTAATAACCGGTGTAAGCGCCAGAATGTTCAATGCAAGCATGCAAACGTGAACGCATTGTGTTGTACAGGTGCCGGATGTCAGTTTGTGGGATGATCTTCCGGCCTGTTGCACGTGATCGGTCAGTGCAGGGAAGGTTAATGCTAGCCGTGGATGACGCTGGACTGGTCTTCCGAAGTGCCGCGCGGGGTAGCCGCATGGTCTCAGGCGCCTTGCCGCGGTTCGCGCGGCTCCCCTCGTCGGAGGTTCGAGTCCTTCCTCAGGCATGCGTGTGTGTGTGTTGTCCCTAGCTGCAGAAAATACGAAACTGCGAAGACACCTAAGTGAAATTTTCATATTTTCTGCGAGATTATTGGCGCTCTTGCACCTCATTTGTGTTTATACGACAATATTTATACAGTAGACACTCAATATGATATAATGTTATGCCTATACAATTACGAAACACAAACTGTTTCTAAACAGCGTTTCGAAATATAATATAGCACTGTCTCATTTGTTTGAAAACAGTTATGTGTTTCAGTTTGTCGTGTCTAGTTTACTTGATTTTGTAAACAATCTGATGATAGCCGTAAACAATGTGATGATGCCCCTAAACAGTATCACGCGTCATTGTTATGAATATAATTTCATAACAGAATCTGACTAAGCTCCGTATGTAGGATCACTGTGTCTAGCATGCAGACAGGTTGGTTGTACGCTCCCAACTGGCGTCTTTGTAACCAACACACACCCATCCCTGGGTCTGAGACAAAAGTTTAAGTTGATTAAGTAGTGTGTAAGCCTAGGGACCGATGACCTCGGCAGTTCGGTCCCATAAGACCTTACCACAAATTTCCAATTCGGCCTTCCGGCAGTGTCCCATATTTGCTCGACTTGGGACAGATGTGGTGATCAAGCAGGCCGAGGCAGCATGTCGACACTTAGTAGAGCATCTTGGGTTACAACAGCTGGAATACTTTTCATGGATGGCAGCAAAACGACTCGAATCACCAGATTTGCTGTTAGGGTCAGTGGGAAAACCACGAGAGTGTTCCTGCTGTCATACGAAATGTCACCCTAGGACATAATTCCAAATGTAGGACCACTGCGTCTAGCATGCAGACAGGTTGGTTGTACGCTCCCAACTGACGTCTTTCTAACCAACACACATCCGTCAGTGGCACTGAGACAGAACCAGAGTTCATTGGGAAACACAAAGATATCCAGTGAGCTCTCGCTTGACATCACTGAAATCACAAATCATGGTGGTTTAGGGTCAGTTCACACTACAGAGCGTCTGGCTCGGAGCTGTCCTTGAAGTAACCGACTTGGAGCAGTTCGTTGTGTCACTGTGGTGGCAACTGCTGCCCAAATTGCTTCTGCAGATGAAGCACGAAGCGCCAGATACATTTGCTGAACACTATTTTCTTATCTCAAGTGGCTGCAGGACACTGGTCTTCTTGCGATCATACCTTTTCCTGATCACTGCTGCCAGAAACCATGTACAGTGGTTACATTACTTCCATGTCTTTCTGTAGTATCACACAAGGAACATTTAGCTTCTCATAGCCCTATTACACGACACCGTTAAAACACAGTAAGGTGTTGATAATAGCGATTTTGTGTCTTTAAAGGCATTGTTGACTAACATGAACTCCACCTTCTGTGTTTCCGGCAATTTTCTATGCTGGTCTGCATCTCGTTGTCTGTACCAAAATTGTCTTTATAGCCAGTGATTCATTTGAGCAGAGATGAAAATCAGGGGGAGCCATGTCCGGGCTGTATCGTACAGTGCCCCCAAAATGCCACGCCCGCTAGATGCAAAGTCGCCTGCGGAAGAGTGGGAAAAGCAGCAGTAGGGAGGGGGGGGGGGGGGGGGGGAGATCATTCAGAGCGCTTTACGGGAAATACCGAGAGCTGGAGGGAAGTGCCATTCTAAGCTGAAGGCTACACTCACTTTTTGTTAAATATTAAGTGGGACCCCTCCACGACCATACCTTCAGTGTGACCATTCAAAAACATCTGTTACCTCTAGTCTCTAAAAAGAACTACGCCGAAAATGCGGCGTTTTTTTCACCTTATTAGTAATCATTTGTAATGTTTAGATAAGTCATGAGTGGGGAATTTTGAGTAAAACCAACTTGCTGCCACGTTAAAATTTGCTTCTTTTGCCGAAACACAACTGACTTTACACAGTCTCACCTCATTAACTTGTGCAGACGCTGTTGCGAGAGAACCGATAGAGGTACTCAAGGTACCCTCCGCCACACACTGTTAGGTGGCTTGCGGAATATGGATGTAGATGTAGAATTATGAAACAGTGGTTTATTAAGTGAGGAACTGAGAAAAGTATGGTCAGCATCTTATAAATAAACACATCCTCGGTACAAGGTAAACATGTAATGACTTCACTTATTTTGCTCCAAAACTCCTAGCATTTCTCGTTTCACCACCTATTATTGGCTATCAAAAATTACATTCTTTCATAGTAAGTCTGTTATTAGTCGAATAACACGGTATATAATGCAGTTTTGCACAGTAACCATGTGGCAAAATACTCTTCTCTTTGTGTGCTATCATTTGCCAAAATCTCGTTTCGATATTTCAAACCATTTATGATGTAACCTCCCAACAGTTTGCTTCTGTAACCTCGCATTACAAATGTGACTAACTTCCAAATAAAATTGTGGCTCACATATAACCTTTCAATAATTATCTGACTGTGAATCTAAATGCTGCGTCATGACCCTGAAAAGTCATTCTGAATAAACTGAAAATTCTTACCTCAATTAAGTCGCCAGATAACGCGTATTTATCTGCTCCTATAAGAAATTTTCCTGGCACAGCCTAGTGCAATACCGGTCCCTAGATTTGTCATGTAGAAACAGAAACAACTGATTTTCTGTACGATAATCGGGATGACCATGGACAGGAGAAATTAGTAAAATTTTTAAATTCAGATGAATGATTGTCAAAAGTTATTTTTATATGATAGATTATTATTAAAAGATATTTTGAAACATTTACATGGGACTTGATACAAGAATAGTACAAAATCAGTTGGTACAAATTACATATGCGTGCGGATATGAATATTAAGTCTTGGTTTTACCTTATTCTACATCGCTCACGCACGACCGGCCAAACCACCCACCTGCGAGCTACGACTCCTACTGCTGCCGACACTGCTCTCTGGTCTGGGATTCTATTGTAGCTTACATATTGCAGGCAGCGCGTGAGCAGTCCATCGAAATTACATCTGCTCGAGTGCTCTAGCAATAAATTCCTTACTCATGGACCTCTTACAATCAAATACGAGAAATGTTGTAGATATTTCACTCTGGCTTTATCGCTGGCGCAGTGCGATCGCAGATCAATTTTCTCTAGACAGACAGGGACCTTCAACCGAGAAAATTTCAATGTATTAGCCAAATTTCATACGCAGCAGGGCATGCATGACAGTTATGTTGTGTGGGTGGTCACCTGAACCCAGGGGAAATCTTTCGCCAGGCACCCACACTTGACGAAAAAGGCGAGAGGCACTATTTTCTAGGCATCTTTATGCATTCACTGAGCACTCAGAATTGAAAAAAGGGATGTGACGCTATCTATGGGCTTACTACAGACACAGCCCAGCATATTTCATGGGATTCTCACAATTTCGCGGCCGATTGTTCTGTACTTTCCGAATAGCCCTCGTATATTCAGAGGAACGGAATCGCCTATCCCCTCAATGTTAAAATATGCCTACTACAGGGAACATTTTCTCACAGACTACTGACTACAGACTACAGAGACTGTATGTGGACTGATATATTATAACAATACTGAAACACAAAATTGTTAAGGCTTTCGTGGCCACTTCATGACAAACTGCCTATTGGCTTCTACACTCCTGGAAATGGAAAAAAGAACACATTGACACCGGTGTGTCAGACCCACCATACTTGCTCTGGACACTGCGAGAGGGCTGTACAAGCAATGATCACACGCACGGCACAGCGGACACACCACGAACCGCGGTGTTGGCCGTCGAATGGCGCTAGCTGCGCAGCATTTGTGCACCGCCGCCGTCAGTGTCAGCCAGTTTGCCGTGGCATACTGAGCTCCATCGCAGTCTTTAACACTGGTAGCATGCCGCGACAGTGTGGACGTGAACCGTATGTGCAGTTGACGGACTTTGAGCGAGGGCGTATAGTGGGCATGCGGGAGGCCGGGTGGACGTACCGCCGAATTGCTCAACACGTGGGGCGTGAGGTCTCCACAGTACATCGATGTTGTCGCCAGTGGTCGGCGGAAGGTGCACGTGCCCGTCGACCTGGGACCGGACCGCAGCGACGCACGGATGCACGCCAAGGCCGTAGGATCCTACGCAGTGCCGTAGGGGACCGCACCGCCACTTCCCAGCAAATTAGGGACACTGTTGCCCCTGGGGTATCGGCGAGGATCATTCGCAACCGTCTCCATGAAGCTGAGCTACGGTCCCGCACACCGTTAGGCCGTCTTCCGCTCACGCCCCAACATCGTGCAGCCCGCCTCCAGTGGTGTCGCGACAGGCGTGAATGGAGGGACGAATGGAGACGTGTCGTCTTCAGCGATGAGAGTCGCTTCTGCCTTGGTGCCAATGATGGTCGTATGCGTGTTTGGCGCCGTGCAGGTGAGCGCCACAATCAGGACTGCATACGACCGAGGCACACAGGGCCAACACCTGGCATCATGGTGTGGGGAGCGATCTCCTACACTGGCCGTACACCTCTGGTGATCGTCGAGGGGACACTGAACAGTGCACGGCACATCCAAACCGTCATCGAACCCATCGTTCTACCATTCCTAGACCGACAAGGGAACTTGCTGTTCCAACAGTACAATGCACGTCCGCATGTATCCCGTGCCACCCAACGTGCTCTAGAAGGTGTAAGTCAACTACCCTGGCCAGCAAGATCTCCGGATCTGTCCCCCATTGAGCATGTTTGGGACTGGATGAAGCGTCGTCTCACGCGGTCTGCACGTCCAGCACGAACGCTGGTCCAACTGAGGCGCCAGGTGGAAATGGCATGGCAAGCCGTTCCACAGGACTACATCCAGCATCTCTACGATCGTCTCCATGGGAGAATAGCAGCCTGCATTGCTGCGAAAGGTGGATATACACTGTACTAGTGCCGACATTGTGCATGCTCTGTTGCCTGTGTCTATGTGCCTGTGGTTCTGTCAGTGTGATCATGTGTTGTATCTGACCCCATGAATGTGTCAATAAAGTTTCCCCTTCCTGGGACAATGAATTCACGGTGTTCTTATTTCAGTTTCCAGGAGTGTATTTCGGATTCTTCGGCCGACATTCATCTAATGATTTTGCTGACGTTTCGCCAGCACCAGTGGCTGGCATAGTCAAAAAGAAACCTGCGTAATAGAGAAGCCCTACCGCCTCGGCTGTGTGGATTAGCCAAGATCCATAAGAACAACGTTCCACTAAGATCGATTATTAGCGCTCCTGGCTCACCGACGTATAAACTGGCAAAACACTTGTCATGTCTGCTCCAGCCACACGTGGGGAATACCGACACATACATAAAGGTCTCAGGACATTTCATTGAGAAGCTGAAGAAACTGAAACTTGCACCAAACGACATCCTGATCAGCTCTGGTGTTGTTTCTTTGTTTACGAAAGTGCCACAAAGGTCTTCCATGCATGTCTCATCACAAGCTATTTAACGTGGAATGGAGATTTCAACGAACAGTTGCCCTACTATTCGTGATGTGCGTTAAACGGCTACTTTCCATACTGCTGGCTGCGTTATCAGTTCAAAGGTTGTAGGAATGCATGTGCATACTAAATCCTGTAGACCATGCCTAGTAAATCACTTGTAGTTTTCAAACCGACTGTCATCTTTCTCACTTAAGAAACAAATTATCGAGATATGTTGTTACGTGATTCATGCATTGTCACGAGTTGTGTATGCAGTACTTGGTTCTCGATGTTGTTACAGCTGTTTGGAGACACGGTGTTCACCTATGCTGCAGTCAGGGCGGCCAAAGTCCACAGTACTAAGTCTCCCCAGCCAGTGTACTTCTACAACTTCGACAGACCCCGAGAACTTGTTCCTCAAGGACCTCTCATGGGTGAGGCTGCCAGATCCAACGAGAAATTCAAGGGTACTGTATTTCATATATTTGCTTTGCAATGGCTTTTGACACTACGAGTAGAATCTGTGAAAATTGTGCTACTTATAATATAGAATCAAGGTATCATAACGTGTAGACTTTCTCGACCGGCGTCTTCATTACTTAAAACTTTCGGGTGGAGAGGCCGTGGTCGATCTGTAAAACTACTTCTTCCTGACGTTTCGTTGCCAACTGCGGGCAACATCTTCCGAGGTGAGTCAACGGCTGGCTGCCAGGCCGTGGAGGTCCCTTTTATATAGATCACATAGAGGGCAACACCATACGTCACGTGGGGCCGACTGTAAGCCTGACTAACGTTATTATTGTCGGTTGAAGCTAAGATGTTGCCCGTAGTTGGCAATGAAACGTCAGGAAGAAGAAGTTTTAAAGATCGACCACGGCCTCTCAGCCCGGAAGTTTTATCTAATGAAGACGCCGGCCGTGAAAGCCTCCACGTTATCATCAGACGCATCTACAGGGAGGATATGTCGGTTATAGTACGACGACAGGACGGTCTACGTAAGAAGAAAGCTCAACAACTTTGTACGCCCACTTTTGCTACGTTGTCGTGACGCCGGGTCAACTTCGAAGTTTTTTAAGGTGCGAATGCTGTTTCACTTGGTGCAAGCTAACAGTATCTACTCACGCAAGGAAATGGCGATGCTACGGGAGCGGATTCATCAAAGACGTCGAGGACTGGCGGTAACTAGCAGTCAACTGTTAAATCTCCATTTATTTTATAGCAGTGAAATGCAGTTCTGTGACTGGAATAAGGTGGACAGGCTAGCGTTTAGATCTATGGAACTAAGTGCAGAAGTGTCTTCTAATAGGCAGAAGAAGTAGTTCGAGAATTTACAGAATTGCAGACAGGAAACAGAAGGTACAGATGATTCCCGTGTGGTCACTAATCTGTTGGGAAGGGAATTATCTAAGAAAAAAATTTCTGTTCTTTCGGAAGGAGGAAATTTTGCAATTACTCCATCAAAGGTTATAACGGAGGATATTATATATAATATAGAGGCGGGCATTCGGCAGCTGTCACCACATTATGCTGATGAAATCAGGATGGAAACTGCCAGGATAGTACGTAAAGCTAAACCATCCAGCAGGAATTTGTCTCAAGGAGAAAGGAAGATCAATACGGACAGGAATATTACTATACTTACTGCTGATAAGGGTAATGCTGCCGTTGTGATGAAGAGTGAGGACTACCATAGGAAGATCAGTGACCTTTTGGATTCCAACACTTATGAAAATCTTCAAAAGGATCCTACAACGAAGGTGTTAGGAACTACCAATCTATTAATAAAAATTTCTTCCATTCCTACAGATGATAATAAATATCTATGTAAAACGGAAGCTTACTCTCCTAGATTATATGGGCTATCGAAGATACATAAGCCGAATGTCCCATTGAAACCGATAGTGAGTGTTATTGGATCGCCTACTCGAGAGTTGGGTAGACATCTCGCTTCCTTGCTACAATCGCATATTGGTAAAACCGATAATCACATTAAAATTCTGTGCAATTTATTGAAAAATTGAAGGATACTACTGTCAGCCCAGGTGATATCCTTGTTAGTTTTGATGTAGTAATCTTGTTTACTACGGTTCCTGTTGACGAAGCTCTTTCATACGTAGCTGATATGTTTCCCACTGATATACTAGCTCTGTTTCGACATTGCCTGTCCACGACTTATTTCCAGTATGATAATCAGTTTTACGAGCAAACCGAAAGAGTGGCCATGGGCAGGCCTCTAAGTCCAGCTGTTGCTGATCTATTCATGGAATTTTTGAATGGCAGGCGCTGCAGTCTGTCAGTAAAAGCCATTTGAAGTGGTATCGGTATGTGGATGACACTTTCGTGGTATGAATCGCAGTGAAGAGGGATTGTATGGTTTCTTGGTGCACCTAAATAGTATTAATCAAAAGATAGAATTTACTGTGGAGAAAGGGAGCAATGGACAACTAAATTTTTCAGATGTATCAGTAATTTAACGGTCAGATGGGAGTCTAGGACATAAAGCGCATAAAAAAAGATACACACACCGACCGTTACCTCCTTAAAGGTTCGAACCATCATTCCAGGAAGAAGAGAGGTGTCAATAAAACATTGGTGGACAAAGTTAATAAGATCTGAGAGCCAGTTTATTTGCAAGATAACCTAAATCATTGGCGAACAGCTTTTAAGAGAAATAGATACGCTGACAACGAGACAGATCGAGCAGTTCGTCCCAGAGGAAAAGTGTCTGACAACATTCAGCAACAACAACTTTCATCTGGAAAAGTTTCTCTTCCATTCGTTTGCAGTATTATGGACCGTATTGGGAAACATCTGGCCAAGTTTCAAGTTGAAACAATCTTTAGACCCACCAAGAAGGTTAGCGAGTTTTTAAGATCGGCGGAAGACACACAACACCCTCTTGTCTTAACAGATGCCCTATCATCCTGTCCTCCTTGTCAGTGTTTTCCACATATTCCTTTCCTCTCCGATTCTGCGCAGAACCTCCTCATTCCTTACCTTATCAGTCCACCTAATCTTCAACATTCGTCTGTAGCACCACATCTCAAATGCTTCAATTCTCTTCTGTTCCGGTTTTCCCACAGTCCATGTTTCACTACGATATAAAGATGTACTCTAGACTTACATTTTAAGAAATTTCTTCCTCAAATTAAGGCCTTTCCTGGTCGTTCACTCTTATTATTCCCTCTTGGCTATTGTAATATTGTACATCACCCGTCTCTCCCTACAGCTTACCCCTATTTTTCTCAGAATTTCGAACATCTTGCACAATTTTAGGCTGTCGAGCGCTTTTTCCAGGTCGACAAATCCTACGAAGGTGTCTTGATTTTTCTTTAGTATTGCTTCCATTATTAACCGCAGCGTCAGAATTGCCCCTCTCGTGCCTTTACCTTTCCTAAAGCCAAACTGATTGTCACCTAGAGCATCCTCCATTTTCTTTTCCATTCTTCTGTATGTTATTCTTGTCAGCTACTTAGATGCATGAGCTGTTAAGCTGATTGTGCGTTAATTCTCACACTTGTCAGCTCTTGCCGTTTTCGGAATTGTGTGGATAATGTTTTTCCGAAAGTCAGATAGTATGTCGCCAGACTCATATATTCTACACACCAACGTGAATAGGTGTTTCGTTGCCACTTCCCCACCAACGATTATAGAAATTCTGATGGAAGGTTTATTCCTTCTGCCTTAGTTGATCTTAAGTCCTCCAAAGCTCTTTTAAATTCTGATTCTAATACCGGGTCCTCTATATTTTCTAAATCGACTCCTCTTTCTACTTCTATCACATTAGACAAATCTTCTCCATCATAAAGCTTTTGAATGTATTCTTTCCACCTATCCGCTCTCTCATCTGCATTTAACAGTGGAATTCCCGTTGCACTCTTAATGTTATCATCCTTGCTTTTAATATCAACGAAGGTTGTTATGACTTTCCTGTATACTGAGTCTGTCCTACCGACCATTTTTCGATTTCTTCAGATTTTTCATGCAGCCATTTCGTCTTAGCTTCCCTGCACTTCCTATTTATTTCATTCCTCAGCGATTTGTATTTCTCTATTTCTGAGTCTCTCGCAACATTTTTGTTTTTTCTCCTTTCATCGATGAATTAAAGTATTTCGTCTGTTACCCATGTTCCTTCGCAGTTACCTTCTTTGTACCAATGTTTCATTTCACAACTTCCGTTATTATAATTTTTGGGGATGCCCATTCTTCTTCAACTGTATTGTCTGCTGAGCTATTGCTTATTGCTGTATCTATAGCCTTAGAAAACTTCAAGCCTATCTCGTCATTACTTAGTACTTCCATCTCCCACTTCTTTGCGTATTGATGCTTCCTGACTAATTTCTTAAACTACTTCAACCTAATCTTCATCACTACTATGTTGTGATATGAATCTACACTCCTGGAAATTGAAATAAGAACACAGTGAATTCATTGGCCCAGGAAGGGGAAACTCTATTGACACATTCCTGGGGTCAGATACATCACATGATCACACTGACAGAACTACAGGCACATAGACACAGGCAACAGAGCATGCACAATGTCGGCACTAGTACAGTGTATATCCACCTTTCGCAACAATGCAGGCTGCTATTCTCCCATGGAGACGATCGTAGAGATGCTGGATGTAGTCCTGTGGAACGGCTTGCCATGCCATTTCCACCTGGCGCCTCAGTTGGACCAGCGTTCGTGCTGGACGTGCAGACCGCGTGAGACGACGCTTCATCCAGTCCCAAACATGCTCAATGGGGGACAGATCCGGAGATCTTGCTGGCCAGGGTAGTTGACTTACACCTTCTAGAGCACGTTGGGTGGCACGGGATACATGCGGACGTGCATTGTACTGTTGGAACAGCAAGTTCCCTTGTCGGTCTAGGAATGGTAGAACGATGGGTTCGATGACGGTTTGGATGTGCCGTGCACTGTTCAGTGTCCCCTCGACGATCACCAGAGGTGTACGGCCAGTGTAGGAGATCGCTCCCCACACCATGATGCCGGGTGTTGGCCCTGTGTGCCTCGGTCGTATGCAGTCCTGATTGTGGCGCTCACCTGCACGGCGCCAAACACGCATACGACCATCATTGGCACCAAGGCAGAAGCGACTCTCATCGCTGAAGACGACACGTCTCCATTCGTCCCTCCATTCACGCCTGTCGCGACACCACTGGAGGCGGGCTGCACGATGTTGGGGCGTGAGCGGAAGACGGCCTAACGGTGTGCGGGACCGTAGCCCAGCTTCATGGAGACGGTTGCGAATGGTCCTCGCCGATACCCCAGGAGCAACGGTGTCCCTAATTTGCTGGGAAGTGGCGGTGCGGTCCCCTACGGCACTGCGTAGGATCCTACGGTCTTGGCGTGCATCCGTGCGTCGCTGCGGTCCGGTCCCAGGTCGACGGGCACGTGCACCTTCCGCCGACCACTGGCGACAACATCGATGTACTGTGGAGACCTCACGCCCCACGTGTTGAGCAATTCGGCGGTACGTCCACCTGGCCTCCCGCATGCCCACTATACGCCCTCGCTCAAAGTCCGTCAACTGCACATACGGTTCAGGTCCACGCTGTCGCGGCATGCTACCAGTGTTAAAGACTGCGATGGAGCTCCGTATGCCACGGCAAACTGGCTGACACTGACGGCGGCGGTGCACAATGCTGCGCAGCTAGCGCCATTCGACGGCCAACACCGCGGTTCCTGGTGTGTCCGCTGTGCCGTGCGTGTGATCATTGCTTGTACAGCCCTCTCGCAGTGTTCGGAGCAAGTATGGTGGGTCTGACACACCGGTGTCAATGTGTTCTTTTTTCCATTTCCAGGAGTGTATATCTGCTTCTGGGTACGCCTTACAGTCCAGTATCTGATTTCGGAATCTCTGTCTTACCACGATGTAATCTAACTGAAATCTTCCTGTGTCACCCTATCGTTTCCAAGTAACCTCCTTCTCTAGTGATTCCTGAACAGAGTATCCACTATTACTAGCTGAAGTTTATTACAGAACTCAATTAATCTTTCTCCTTTCTCATTCCTTGTCCCAAGTCCATATTTTCCTCTAACCTTTTCTTCTACTTCTTCCCCTACAACTGCATTCCAGTCCCCCATGACTATCAGATTTTCATCTCCCTTTACATACTGTATTGCCTTTTCAATATCCTCATACACATTCTATATCTCTTCATCTTCAGCTTGCGACGTCAGCATGTATAACTATCGTGATCGGTGTTGGTATGCTGTCGATTCCGATAAGAATAACCCTATCACTAAACTGTTCACAGTAACACACTCTGTGCCCTACCTTCCTAATCATAACGAATCCTACTCTCGTTATACCATTTTCTGCTGCTGTTGATATTACCCTATACTCATCTTACCAGAAATACTTGTCTTCTTTCCACTTCACTTCACTGACCCTTACTATATCTAGATTGAGCCTTTCCATTTCCATTTTCACATTTTCTAGTTTCCCTACAACGCACAACCTTCTGACATTCCACATACATTGCATAAAATATAACGTAGTTCATCAGCCATTACATATTTTTTTATACAAGAGCGTTATCGATCATATACCTACTCCACCAGCCCCATTCACTTCTTCCTGTCTGATGCACTTGGCTGCCCTTATACGCCTATTCTCCGCCAGGCAATCTGTTCCACTCACTGATGGCGGCAGAGAGAGCCATTGCTAACCTCATAATGTGCCTAATTGTATCTTCACTGTCTTTTTGCGAAACGTGCGGAAGAGGAAGCCACAGTGTGTCTGACTCTTCTAGGAAAATACGCTCTCAGAATTTCAGTAGGAGCATACACCGTGATCCATGACGCCTATCTTGTAGCGTCTGCCGCTGGATTTAGCTGAGCATCTTCGTCACGCTTTTACGCTTACTAAACGCAGCTGTGACGAAACATGCTACTCTTCATTGAATCTTTTCTATCAGACATGTCTGGTAAGGGTCCCAGACTGGCGAATAGTATTCAGCTAATGTGAGCTGCTACTCCTTTGTGGATGGGTTACGCTTCCCGAGAATTATTCCAGTAAATCCCACCCTCGCATCTGCCTTACTTCTTCTTCTTCTTCTCCTTCTCCTTCTTTCAGTAAATCTTTCTTCAGACAAGCATCAACAAGAAATCCTCCACATTTCTGTGTCCTGGGAATCCTCCTTCATTTGCTTAGAATTTTTTCCTGTCTTCACATCTATTACCATTCCAAACAACTTTCTTCCCCTCCTCTTTTTACTGCTACTTTTGCTTCCATGATTCCACGCAGCAGACAATTCGAGCGCAATATGCGTCCCATACACGATGTTGTTCTCTTTTGTATCATCCTCACAAAGTTCGTCTGCTCTCCTACCCTGCTTTGTAACTCATTTCTCATTCTGTCTGTTCATTTAATTTTCTCCATTCTTCTCTGTAATCGCAGTTCAGAATTTTCTAAATAATTTTGTTCTGTCTGCAGATTGAATACGTTTCAGAACCATAAGACACCACACTCCACACAAAATGTTTGGCGAACCACTTCCTATGTGTAATGGGGATGCTTCTGGTTGTTACGAAACTTTTCAGTTTCCCGAAAGCTTTCATTCCCGTGGAGATTCTCTGTAACACTTCCTCTTCCTCTATCAAGCTTCCCAAATACTAGAATTACTGAACCCGATAGAAAACCAGTCCAAATAGTGATGTATTAATCGTGTACTCTTCTTTTTCGATTCTCATCACTCTGGCCTTGCCAATGCTCAGTTTCATTCGAAACCCTCTACCTACACTTACAACATTCCCCATCGTTACCCGCAGCTCTTCCTCCGTTTCTGTTAGCATAGTGATACCAGCATAGTACTTGATGATTTTTATTCTTTTCCTCCAACTACAAGTCCTTTTGATTTTTCCAATGCTTCATTGATTAGCTCTTCGGCATATGTACTGAAAAGTGCTCGTGATATACAACGACCCTTTCTCACACCTTTCCCAGTACTCATGTCTTCAGTTTCACCTTCTTCTTCTCGAACTACCACTTTGTGTCCCATATAGAGTTGCTTTATCATTCTTCTGTCTTTCCAATCTATCTCAATGTCTCTCAGAATCTTCAATAGCATACACCAGTCAGTGCTGTCAAATGCTTTTTCCCAGTCGAAAAAACAAACATATCTTTCTCTGTTCACTTCCAAAACCTTCCTGCGATTAGTCTGATGCCGTCGTTCCACGTTAAATCGTTCGGTAGACACGTATAATGGCTGTGACTGCTTCCAGGTCTCCATACTTCTCATTACACAATAACGGATCTCTCCACATGTTTATGCTTGATACGTTACATTTGTTTATTCTGAGGCTTGACTGGCGATCCCTGTACCAAACAATCAATGACAGTGTGACAGAGGCGTATGCCTTCATGGAGCCCTTATCTATCGACTCTAATTTCAGGGGGGATTTACGAATGACTCATTTCGTTGCAGCAACCAGCCATGGGGCAGATTTGGCGTTCTTGTTTCGCATCGCCATGTATGGAGACCCGCCGGAGAAGGATTCCGAGGATGGAAAAATCGCCATGAAGATGACTCGCCTTTGGACCAACTTCGCCAAGACTGGGTGAGTTTTGGGATAAACACTATATACGTTTGCGTACCGTTTAATTCTGGTATGGAGCGCTAGTTAGTTATTTACATGTTCCACATATCGTTTGTGGGAGGTTTTATCGCAATAATGCGGAACGAGTCAGTTTACAAGATATTTGACAGCACTGACTGGTGTATGCTGTTGAAGATTCTGAAAGATACTGGAGAGATTGGGAGGATAGAAGGTTTATAAAGCAACTCTATATGAAAGGTAGTTACAATTCGTCCATGGAATAGAGACAGTTATCCAGAAGAAAGCACTTTAGGTTAGCTTTAAGACTTTCTTTGATACAGGGCAGGCTTTCTGTGTTATTAGGCAAAGTATTAAAAATTTCCGTTGACTCATATTGAGCACCTTTCTGAGCTGCTGACAGCGTTAATAAAGAGTAATAGAAGCAATTTTAACACGTTTTTATCATGTAACATTCTTGTCTGTTTCTTTGTTGCAAATTTTGCAGTTGATATTCAACTATGTTACTGCTGAGTTAGAGACTTGAAACTTCCAATATACGCTCCTGGAAATGGAAAAAAGAACACATTGACACCGGTGTGTCAGACCCACCATACTTGCTGCGAGAGGGCTGTACAAGCAATGATCACACTCACGGCACAGCGGACACACCAGGAACTGCGGTGTTGGCCGTCGAATGGCGCTAGCTGCGCAGCATTTGTGCACCGCCGCCGTCAGTGTCAGCCAGTTTGCCGTGGCATACGGAGCTCCATCGCAGTCTTTAACACTGGTAGCATGCCGCGACAGCGTGGACGTCAACCGTATGTGCATTTGACGGACTTTGAGCGAGGGCGTATAGTGGGCATGCGGGAGGCCAGGTGGACGTACTGCCGAATTGCTCAACACGTGGGGCGTGAGGTCTCCACAGTACATCGATGTTGTCGCCAGTGGTCGGCGGAAGGTGCACGTGCCCGTCGACCTGGGACCGGACCGCAGCGACGCACGGATGCACGCCAAGACCGTAGGATCCTACGCAGTGCCGTAGGGAACCGCACCGCCACTTCCCAGCAAATTAGGGACACTGTTGCTTCTGGGGTATCGGCGAGGACCATTCGCAACCGTCTCCATGAAGCTGGGCTACGGTCCCGCACACCGTTAGGCCGTCTTCCGCTCACGCCCCAACATCGTGCAGCCAGCCTCCAGTGGTGTCGCGACAGGCGTGAATGGAGGGACGAATGGAGACGTGTCGTCTTCAGCGATGAGAGTCGCTTCTGCCTTGGTGCCAATGATGGTCGTATGCGTGTTTGGCGCCGTGCAGGTGAGCGCCACAATCAGGACTGCATTCGACCGAGGCACACAGGGCCAACACCCGGCATCATGGTGTGGGGAGCGATCTCCTACACTGGCCGTACACCTCTGGTGATCGTCGAGGGGACACTGAATAGTGCACGGTACATCCAAACCGTCATCGAACCCATCGTACTACCATTCCTAGACCGGCAAGGGAACTTGCTGTTCCAACAGGACAATGCACGTCCGCATGTATCCCGTGCCACCCAACGTGCTCTAGAAGGTGTAAGTCAACTACCCTGGCCAGTAAGATCTCCGGATCTGTCCCCCATTCAGCATGTTTGGGACTGGATGAAGCGTCGTCTCACGCGGTCTGCACGTCCAGCACGAACGCTGGTCCAACTGAGGCGCCAAGTGGAAATGGCATGGCAAGCCGTTCCACAGGACTACATCCAGCATCTCTATGATCGTCTCCATGGGAGAATAGCAGCCTGCATTGCTTCGAAAGGTGGATGTACACTGTACTAGTGTCGACATTGTGCATGCTCTGTTGCCTGTGTCTATGTGCCTGTGGTTCTGTCAGTGTGATCATGTGATGTATCTGACCCCATGAATGTGTCAATAAAGTTTCCCCTTCCTGGGACAATGAATTCACGGTGTTCTTATTTCAATTTCCAGGAGTGTAGTTTTGCAGTCCTGTACATTTAAACCACATACCACGCACCAAATCGTAGACTTTTATTCTTTCGTTGGTTGTTCAGTCATTTTCTTGTGGTCGCCCCTTTCTTGACATTCTCCTTTCGGAGATGCGAACAGATAACTAATTCGAAACTTTTTGCACTGGAAAAATTGTTAACACAATTTTTCTGTTACGGGGTACACTTCTTGTGGATGCGCAATATGTACGCTGGCAACAGAAAGAAAATTATCTCTGGAAAAGAGAAATTATTTAATATGGTGCTGCAGTGGAATTATTTATTTATTTATTTAACCTGGCAAGATCAGGGCCATCAGGCTCTCTCTTACATCTAACCAGGCTTCTACTTATTTTACATTCATATGTCTTAGTAGGCATGTTAAACTACATCTAATACAATTATGAAGATTAAATGGATAAATAGATTTGCTAATGTCTTCAGTCTTCGGACTGAAAGGCACAACTGTAGTACACGTTATGTGTCTTAAGTGCAATGGTTTTCATTGCCTCCTGCATCCTCATGCCGTTGACTAGTGCTGATTCTTCCACCTTTAGGGACAGTTTGCCACCTAAAGAGCCTTAAAGAATAAGGAACCAACCAAAGAAAGATTCCAGTTAAAACACGGAGTATTGTGTAAGAGGAATTATGATAATGTGGAACGGAAACAGTTTCTCGAGATACTAATTCATACGTGATCAGAGATCCTGAATTATTTTCACGACGCTCCAACAGCAGGTCATGCCGGACTCGTAAAGACTCAAGACCAAATCAGATGTCAGGGTTCACCGGGCAGGTCTCTGCCGATCCGTTAGGTATTGTGTGAGGCACTGTGAGGAATATCAAGGAGGCAGGTGCTACAGTTACCTCCAGGGCGTCTGGTACCAATACCACCTACGGTAGCGTCGTTTCACCGAACTGGAATCTACCTCTTCGGTATTTTCCTGAAATCGACAAACGAAAATTGGCTAAGTTACCCCCTATGGTGCCAACAAACTTTACTGACTGCCAGAAATCCAAAAATTGGAAACTTCCTTGTGCACGATGTTATTTGGAAATACGGAGCACCCCATTCGACATCAACTACATGATTACAACTGTCTACTACCGACAAAGGCTCGCAGAACACTGTCGTAAGGAGTTGAAAAACGTGCTGTCGATGTACGTTACTATCGAAGAGTGAGACTGGGATACAATACTGCCGTCGAGCCATTCGCATACAGTGCACCGAAGAGGGACATTACAGACTTCACACAGTACTTTCCACTCCATGATCGCAACGCCAAAAAATAATGGATCCACTGGTCCCACTTTAACCAGACGTTACTCAGGATGACTATGTGAAACGCTTCACTGCCAGGGATGAAGAAGCTAGGAACTTATGTGCATGCGGATCCTGGACGCTGCGGAAAGAGCGAGAGCCCCATAAAGCTAAGCGCTGGCCAGTTAGATACAACCGAGGGACCTTGGTACGGATTTTTACGTCTGTGCGGAAAGTGGGAGTATAGCAAAAGTTATTTAAATGCTTGTTTTGGACGTATCGTATCCTTCGTCGCTTATCGAGCGTCAAGCATGAAGTCGATTATTAAGACCCTCAAGAAGAGAAAAGCGCGGAGACGTCTTCCATATCCTCCGCATAAAGCACTACTACAGTTCAGATCGACGGTGGGAGATTCAGAGGACCCGAAGACCCATTCGACGATCGCGAAGCTTCGACGGGAGGGACTACCTTCGAAGCTAGTCGTAATGTTCAGCATGTAACAATACCACCAAAAAATGGTTCAAATGGCTCTGAGCACTATGGGACTTATCATCTGAGGTCATCAGTCCCCTAGAACTTAGAAATATTTAAACCTAACTAACCTAAGGACATCACAACATCCATGCCCGAGGCAGGATTCGAACCTACGACCGTAGCGGTCACGCGGTTCCAAACTGAAGCGCCTAGAACCAATACCACGAGAACGCGAGGAACCACCAACACCACCGTAGAGAGGCCAGTGATGGGGTGTAGATCCAACCCTCCGTAGACGGCAGTAACGAGGACTTCTGAAACTGTTTTCAGTGGTAGGGCTTGAATTTCGTTGACGACTCAGCTTTCGGATTTGTGCTTGAGTGTTGTTAAGATGTGACATTTTCTATTAGTATCAATGAGCCTCGTAGAAGGAAAAGACGGCAAAGGCAAAATAGCAAATGTGAGTTTTTACGTTGACCCGAGAGGTCGATTTGCATAATTCAAGCTTTCAACACACTCGAGTATAAATTAGGCTTAATCAGCATAAGTATGTGCTGTAATAATGGAGTCCTCATTTCGGCCCCTCTTATAGAGAGTAATCGATTACATCGCGCAGTGATGATGAACCGGATCGAACGGGCTGACAAGGAACAAAGGTTTGTTTCTTCGGCCGGTTCTTTACCAATTGAGAGTAGTTTGCTATGGATGTTCTCTCGTTCTTTGTAGCGTTGCACACCTTCATTTAACCGCCTAAACAAAGATAATTATATCCTGCTGCCTCTTCCTGTCCCCCTGCCTCTGTCTGTACCTCTCAACTGAAGTTAACTTGGTCTCCAGCCTTACTATAAAAGTTTGACCCCGTCAATCAGATGCTTCTGTCTGAAGATCCCGTGTCGGTTCGTAGCATCGGTGAACTTGAGTGGCTATGAAAGTGGGGAGACTGAGAACAATGAGTAAAGTTAGGCCAACACCTCTTCCGTTCATACAAAGAATATAGCGCATACCAACAAGAAATGAAAACGTAGAGCAGCCGAAAACATATAAAGAGTAAAAAAAAACTGTTAAAATGGACATGCGAATATAAAGTGTGAAGGAGGTGTATTATATTTTCCTATTGACATCTCCATAGTTTTACACGCTTTAATGTGTAAGGTATAACTTGGCCTCAATAACATTCTAAAACAGTCAGTGTCCTCCTGCAAGTTAGTTGCTCTAGTCGAAAACTACATGCCCTCTAGTCTGCTAATGAATAAAATACTTTCCTCCCATCCGTAATTAAACTATAGCAAATTACCTTCGGAACTTCACCTTTCACTGCGAACATTGCATTTCTTCGCTTTCCAGTGCTCCATGTTGAATTGCCAAATTCTTCCTTCGTGCTGATCTCACGCTATTCCTCTCACCGCAGTTGGCACTCAAGATTCACGCTTGCGGCCGCCATAACCAAATTAATACCGACTGCCGGCACCCCCCTCCGCCCCCCCCCCCCCACATGCTCCCTCACTGGAACACACCTTTCGCCTTCTTACTCCTTTAACTGGTTCTCACTTGACGATCCCTGAAACTCAGCCTCTGCTGACTAGTTGATCTCTAACCAGCACTCCATATGAGTAAACTAATTGCCAGTTTACCTGTTGTTGCTCGTTCTTCAGGTAACTGGGCTATGATTGGCTCTATGACTAGCTCGATGATGTTGTAGGGTCAAGCTGCACACGTCCCCCAGAAGCTAACGTGGTCCAAATAATTGGTTATAGCAGTGGTCCTGCAGTGAAATAGTCTGCCGGCCGCTGCGGCCGAGCGGTTCTAGGCGTTTTAGTTTGGAACCACGCTCCTGCTACGGTCTCAGGTTCGAATCCTACCTCGGGCATGGATGTGTGTGATGTGCTTAGGTTAGTTCGGCTTAAGTAGTTCTAAGTCTAGGGGACTGATGGCCTCAGATGTTTAGTACTTAGAGCCATTTGATTATTTTAGTGAAATAGTCTATGCACTGCCTACATTTACGAATTAATAAAATAAACAGACATATTAAACGAAGAGAAGTGGATTTTATTCTAACGTCTGCAATTGACGTAGATGATAGAGAATTATGCTGAAAAATGTATATTCAGAAAGTACATTTCAAATGAATGGAAAGCGGTCCTACGATATCCAATAGGCAGAAAATAACTTTATCGAATGCAGTAAAGTTGTGTTGAGAGGGTTACGAGAATGGTGCCACAGTACCCAAGCTATCAAAACTAACTACATTCGCCAACTCAAAATAATTCAGAGTTCAATATGACAGTTTGCACAATAAGAGACTAGAGAAAACTAATAGAAGCTCATTCTGTGTCTATTCTCAATTAAGTAATGCAGTCGGAAAAAGTTCTGCACTGGAGCACATTCACATCTTGCAAAAACTAAGTCCTTCCAAAAGTCGTCATTCACTGCGCAGAATCAATCACCCACTCGACCGAAAAGATGCACTTTATCACTGGCAGGTTTGCCTTCTTCAAGAACAAACTTAAGAGTGGCCAGAATCGCTTCCCTGATCGCACCACCCGAAAGAATTTTCACTTCACCCACTCTCTGCTTCTCCATTCACTGAAGGCCGTCTCCATCAAAACACATCGTTCTTAAGTTCTACTGATGTGATTTGGCTCATCTTGGCGAATTTCTACACTAAACTAACATACTAAAACAATATTTAAACGAAGAAATGTTGTACACTCTCAGCTCATTTTCAATGAATATAAATAAGTTATTCGTAAATAAGGCAGCATTCTTGTCAGTGCACTCTCGTTAAATGACAACACACTGCTGGTATTATTGTTTAAACAACTATTTATGCCCGTTTGAAAGTATGTTCTCCTGTCACTCTTTACAAAAGTGGTTTCAGCCAAACCATGCAACTGACCACTTCTTAAATTACCATAATTTCGTACTAGGAATTGAAATGAACCGTTAAATAAATATCTGGCCAAAGTAGTAATGTATATAGTAAGTACATTCACAAGTAGGACAAAATATGATGTACTTTTCCTGCATTCAGTTGATATGTGACTGTGTAAAATACGATTTTCTGACAGGAGTTTTCATAGTGAAAGATATACAAATATATAAAAAAATCCATAAATAAATTAGATAAAGATGATTGGCTTTCAGCTATAGCACAATTCTGCTGTCCAAGACATGATTTGTTGAAATTTAAAAGCTGTAAATTCTAACGGTCACTGTGAAAAGGTTTACTATTTGTAACTTACTAGCTTTTGTAATTTTAAAGATATTGAAAATATCATTGTTTCATTGAAAGTGTCTCATTTTTCTGAGCTCGCAGATGTATTCAGGTTTGATTTTTTTATGTAACTTTGATTTATTGCCGAATTGCTAAGAGCTGTAAGCAGCCATATTTCAGACTATCTGAAACTCCACCATTGCTTGTGCACCACTGGTCTTCTTAAGCAAGCGACAGTTGTCAAAATTCCCCAGACTACGTTTTACCTGCTTCCTGTTACTCACTCCACATCTCTGCACCTGGGACTGGCTAGTATTCAATTGCACACACAAATTCACCTCCCCTCCTACCAACTCTAGGCAGCCAAACTACTCGCCCACATATGGGTAACGCTACACTCGGCTCTCGTGCTGTCTCCCAATATTTTGATGGGCACTCAGAGCTGAATCTCCGCTACACCTGTCGCCCAGGATCCACTTTATAACTCTACAAATGTAAAACAACACTTTGCAGCTATATACAGCTGGCGTTCACCAACAACCTCGGAGTTTCCAGAGACTCTACGTTCCACGACTGCTCCAGACATCGTATACCCAAACATTGCCATGGACGAATTTACTTTGTTGCATCCGATAGTCCTAAGACTTCTGAATCTGAGCAGGCTAGATACATCTGCCTTCTGCCTATGTGGCTGCACGGTTCACACTTTCTTCACCTGGAACCAATAGCCAGTAAGGTGTTATTTCCCCTGTGATCGAGATGCGGCCAGGATCTATAGCAGGTTTCCCCCCTTTGCGTTTAACTCTGGAACGATTGACACGAAGTTAAACATTCTCATAAGGTCCCCCCTAAAGGTACGATCGCACACTGTTCTGAACTGCCTAATTCTGTGGCGGTCGTTCAAACTCAGAAGACGCTTTGTGTGCAAAATGCGGCGTGCCCGTTCCGAGGCAGTTCTGGCGTTAGGAAACTGCACTCACTCCTACCGTAGTGCGTACTCTTACTCCTGGACTGCACTTACTAAATAATATGGATTATCATAATTATCTGCCTCAAGCAGATCATTGGTGCGTTTTCCGAATTATTCTCAACACAATACCTCGTCGTCTCCGCACGTTATTGTGGTACGTAATTTGACCTTCTGATATGTGCGAGGCTTTTTAAGATGAAATATATGTCACCCTATGCAACTTAGAGGTATTAGTGGTAGAGGATAGCGTTGTACGTGGGAAACTTTTCAGACTTTCGCTTCTAGCCACCTCTGTAATATCAGTTGAATTTATTTTCTTATTTCAGTTTTAAATTATGTCATTCGGTTTTGTGTACTGTAGTCTTCCTTCTAAATATTACAAAAATTGCCCCAGAAAATTAGGATTTTTCCCAACTTGAAAATATGTCGCAGGTATAATATGCTTGTGCACCAAAGAACAAATATTCTATTAATATCTAAAAGCGTTGCACACACCAAAAATTTTTAAGTGACGGCAAATTAAGGAGAGGGTTGTAAAATACAATTTGATATTAGCTCTACTGGAAAGTAACACAAATGTATGTCTTTAACACATCTACATCTACATCCATACCCCGAAAGCTACCTGACGGTGTGTGGCGGAGGGTACCTTGAGTACCTCAATCGGTTCTCCCTTCTATTCCAGTCTCGTGTTATTCGTGGCAAGAAGGATTGTCGCGGTATGCCTCTGTGTGGGCTCTAATCTCTCTGATTTTATCCTCATGGTCTCTTCTCGAGATATACGCAGGAGGGAGCAAGATACTGCTTGACTCCTCGATGAAACTTCAATAAAAGCCCATACCGAGCTACTGAGCGTCTCTCCTGCAGAGTCTTCCACTGGTATTTATCTATCATCTCCGTAACGCTTTCGCGATTTCTAAATGATCCTGTAACTAAGCGCGCTTCGATAGATATTCTCTATCTCTTCTATTAACCCTATCTGGTAAGGATTCCACACTGCTGAGCAGTATTCAAACAGTGGGTGAACAAGCGTACTGTATCCTACTTCCTTTGTTTTCTAATTGCATTTCCTTAGGATTCTTCCAATGAATTTCAGTCTGGCATCTGCTTTACCGACGATCAACTTTATATGATCATTCCATTTTAAATCACTCCTAATGCGTACTCCCAGATAATTTGTGGAATTAACTGCTTCCAGTTGCTGACCTGCTATATTGTAGCTAAATGATAAGGGATCTTTCTTTCTATGTATTCTCAGCACATTACACTCGCGTACATTGAGATTCAATTGACATTCCCTGCAGCATGCGTCAATTCGCTGCATATCGTCCTGCATTTCAGTACAATTTTCCATTGTTACAACCTCTCGGTATACCACAGCATCATCCGCAAAAAGCCTCAGTGAACTTCCGATGACATCCACAAGGTCATTGATGTATACTGTGAATAGCAACGGTCCTACGAAACTCCCCTGCGGCACACCTGAAATCACTCTTACTTCGGAAGACTTCTCTCCATTGAGAATGACATGCTGCGTTCTGTTATCTAGGAACTCCTCAATCCAATCACACAATTGTTCTGACAGTCCATATGCTCTTACTTCGTTCATTAAACAACTGTGCGAAACTGAATCGAACGCCTTGCGGAATTCAAGAAACACGGCATCTACCTGGGAACCCGTGTCTATGGCTCTCTGAGTCTCGTGGACGAATAGCGCGACCTGGGTTTCACACGATCGTCTTTTACGAAACCCATGCTGATTCCTACAGAGTAGATTTATAATCTCCAGAAAAGTCATTATACTCGAACATAATACGTGTTCCAAAATTCTACAACTGATCGACGTTAGAGATATAGGTCTATAGTTCTGCACATCTGTTCGACGTCCCTTCTTGAAAACGGGGATAACCTGTGCCCTTTTCCTATCCTTTGGGACGCTACGCTCTTCTAGAGACCTACGGTACACCGCTGCAAGAAGGGGGGCAAGTTCATTCGCGTACTCTGTGTAAAATCGAAATGGTATCCCATCAGGTCCAGCGGCCTTCCCTCTTTTGTGCGATTTTAATTGTTTCTCTATCCCTCTGTCGTCTATTTCGATATCTACCATTTTGTCAACTGTGCGACAATCTAGAGAATGAAGCACAGTGCAGTCTTCCTCTGTGAAACAGCTTTGGAAGAAGACATTTAGTATTTCGGCCTTTAGTCTGTCATCCTCTGTTTCAGTACCATTTTGGTTACAGAGTGGACATTTTGTTTTGACCACATTAAGTGTAAGAATATCCCTGACAGCAGCTGTGGGCTGGGTGAGGCAATTTCGTGCACCTACATCAGCAACGTGACAAGTTTTTGTAAACGTCTATCTGGCAACGCCTCCGATGTTGCAGTTACATAGTCGCCTATTGCCTTCGCCTACAGCCATTTGCGCTACACAGCTGATAGATGACAACAGCGCTGCTAGCTGGCAAGGAAATTCTTTCAGCTACTCAACTATAGCCTACCATTTGCAACGGTTTTTAAGAAAGGGTGTAATTACTTCGTTAGTTTGTCAGTGTGTGGGTGTTATGTTGACGAGTTGCGCAACGGATTAATCTGACGAGTACCCTTTACCTTCTGCAAGAAGCAATTTCCACCCCACACTACTCCAGAAGTCAGACAGACGCTCCTAACATACCAAAAAGAAATACCTGAAAAACTTTCAGCAATAAATATCTTCTGGAATCGTCGAATGTAAGGAAAAGACACAAAAATATTCTGTTTTCTTACGTAATTAGTGAGATACTTCGGTATTGGAGCATTGCTAGTTAGTGTAAGAAAAACATTAAACGAATGGAAAATATTATTTATTGCAAAATTTAAGACAATGAAGTGAAACATTTATTTATAAACCGATACAAAAATTTCCGCGATCTTTTCGGAATAGGAGGTTACATCTTATAGATAGGAATCCTGTTAATGACATTTATATACAAAGTGCGGGAAAGCTCTTTTATCCCTTTTCTTTAAGAATGTTATTTACTCGGCAGAATGGCTGAGAGCCGCGCCTACTCAACTTGAATAATTATCCGATTGAATTTTTCTAGGTACGGTCGAGGCTGTCACGTGAGAAATGTAATGGAGTGACGTGAATGGAGTGTGTTATTTCTGATGGAGCAAAGTTGGGGCTAGCCTATGCTGTAGCGCACAATACCGCGAGCTGCGACGACTGCTGCGTGCGTCGTTCGCCGCTGAAAAATAACAAAACTATCTCTTTGTATCTGGATTGACCCTCACCAATCGAACTCTCACTACGCCTTGATGAAGTCAAGGACTCCTATCTGCCCGTAGTCTATCTACTGTCGTGGTACACCGCACATTAAGTGTCGCGGTCAGCACAGTGAACAAACGCTTAATCGATAGCGACTCAATATAGAGTATCACTCCAGTTCGCAAGTGACAGAGGTGTTCTCTCAGTGCAGTACTGAGTAGAGACTTTGTTCCTCGCTCTCTGCATAGACGCACGGGCGCACTCGCTCGTGCTACATGTTTTCACTACAAGAGCGTGACCGGAACGACATCAAAAAAATGTGTATGCTGGGGCTCCCCCAAACAATTGAGCGTGTTTTGCTTTTAAGGTGAACACGCAGGCCATTATCCCTTTTTTCTGGCAAAAACTGTTTTTGTCCGTGGGTGGCCGGCTGGCCGGCGCAGCTGCATGCTAACTCACCCTCCTACGGACTTTCCAGCAGACTGGTTACCTCCACCAAACAAATTCTCCTGTGGGTCGTGTCTTGAATGTTTGTGTATGCTAGCCTCGACTTTTTAGTCTCTGTGTGCACTTGAGATTTATTTATTAGATTTGCATATCGATTAAATGGAAATATGTAAAATTAACTCTATCGAGTTTGGGCTCGAATGAAACGTCTTGATACGCAGAATACTATGATGAGGTCAGAATAAGGCCAGGAAGGTCAGGAGACCACACCACCTTACAAGTTTAAGGAAGAAAGTATACTGGTGGTTGGTAGGTGAGAGTTACATGCAGTTTATATCCCAAACATGAATAATTATCATGTGCACATAACTTTCAATCCCTAACAATAAACATAATCCTAGGAATCTGTGGCCACAGTGTCAACAGTACGGGTTCTATTTATACTGAAATTGCAGTCTGTGGGAGGTGGAAGGGAGTCGCAGTTCTGTGATTTGAACCGACCTGGTCTCTTAACTCTACATAGCTTCCAGTACAGTGAAAGGTGAAGTGTTTTCATGAGGTATTATTATCCGACATGGATTGCTACTTTCTTAGGCAGATTATAACGTGACACAGTCGAGATTTTACTTACGAAATTAGCATTTGTTAAAATAGCAAAACCACAGTCATTACAAATTCATATGCTCGTATCGATTGGTGATGTGCAAATGCAGACACAAAATAATCAATACATATAAATGATATGGTATTCACACACTAATGATTAATACTAAACCTTCCTAGCGTGTAACTGGTGAGCATAGCTGGCACACTCTCAGTTCGAAATACATCTCTACACGTAGCCGACCATGCTTGCTTCTACATTGCCTGACAAAAAAAGTGAGCTAACTATAGGGAAGGAGGAAACGAAATGAAACTTCAGGGGTTGGGAGGGTACGTGATGTTGTTTCAGTGACTACCAAATCGAGTCAAATTTACTAAGAACTTGGCAGTAAGGGCTCTCTTACACTACTGGTCATTAAAATTGCTACGCCAATAAGAAATGCAGATTGAACAAATATATTATACTAGAACTGACATGTGATTACATTTTCACGCAATTTGGGTGCATAGATCCTGAGAAATCAGTACTCAGAACAACCACCTCTGGCCCTAATAACGGCCTTGATAAGCATGGGCATTGAATGAAACAGAGCTTGGATGGCGTGTACAGGTACAGCTGCCTATGAAGATTCAACACGATACCACAGTTCACCAAGAGTAGTGCCTGGCTTATTGTGACGAGCCAGTTGCTCGGCCACCATTGACCAGATGTTTTCAATTGCTGAGAGATCTGGAGAATGTGCTGTCCAGGGCAGCAGTCGGACATTTTCTGTATGCAGAAAGGCCCGTACAGGACCTGCAACATGCGGTCGTGCATTATCATGCTGAAATCTAGGGTTTCGCAGGGGTCGAATGAAGGGTAGAGCCACGGGTCGTAACACATCTGAAATGTAACGTCCACTGTTCAAAGTGCTATCAATGCGAACAAGAAGTGACCGAGACGTGTAACCAGTAGCGCCCCATACCTTCACGCCGGGTGATACGCCAGTATGGCGATGACGAATACACGCTTCTAATGTGCGTTCACCGCGATGTCGCCAAACACGATGCGACCATCATGATGCTGTAACCAGAACCTGGGTCCTTCCGAAAAAATGACATTTTGAGATTCGTGCACCTAGGTGCGTCGTTGAGTGCACCATCGCAGGAGCTCCTGCCTGTGATGCAGCGTCAAATGTAACTGCAGCCCTGGTCTACGAGCTGATAGTCCATGCTGCTGCTGCTGTTCGTGCAGATGGTTGTTGTCTTGTAAACGTCCCCATCTGTTGACTCAGGGATCGAAACGTGGCTACACGATTCGTTACAGCCATGCGTATAAGATACCTGTCATCTCGACTGCTAGTGATACGAGGACGTTGGGATCCAGCACAGCGTTCCGTATTACCCTCCTGAACCCACCGATTCCATATTCTGCTACCGTCATTGGATCTCGACTAACGCGAGCAGCAATGTTGCGATACGAAAACCGCAATCGCAATGGGCTACAATCCGACCTTTATCAAAGTCGGAGACGTGATGGTACGCATTTGTCCTCCTTACACGAGGCATCACAACAACGTTTCACCAGGCAACGCTGGTCAACAGCTGTTCGTGTATGAGAAATCGGTTGGAAACTTTCCTCATGTCAGCACGTTGTAGGTGTCGCTACCGGCGCCAGCCTTGTGTGAATGCTCTGGAAAGCTAATCATTTGCATATCACAGCATCTTCTTCCTGTCGATTAAATTTCACGTCTGTAGCACATCATCTTCGTGGTTAGCAATTTTAATGGTGAGTAGTGTATTACTCTGACATGGCAATCCCTATGGACTGGCTGCATCCACTCATTCAGTTGAGAAGGGTGTCGTAAGATAGTTGTCTCCTCCCCTGAGGCAAGCTAGTTCACAACTGCGGAACACGCGTTTTATGTCCTGTGTATTTATGTTCGGACGTATTTTATATGGGAGTATTTCCGCACATCCACTATTGGACGCAAATATGGGGATTTTGTTGACCGTGGCAGTGCCTGAGCATCTCGCTGACAATCCAGAGGGATGTGTCATGTGTGTACTAGCCTTGTTCTGCTGAAAATGGCACCACGATACTATCGCAAGCGAAGTAACACATGATGTACTGTTGTGCTCTTAGAATCAGTTAGTAATTGCCAGCCATGACCTGAAATGGTTCCCAATGTCTCCCCACACCATGACGATACGAGTAATACCGCTGTGCCTCCCCAAATCATTGGATGAATCGTACCTGTCTCTAGGTTGTCGCCATACAAACCAACGACGGTCGTACATGGTTGTGCAGAATCGTGATTCGTGGCTGAACACAGTGTGATACCAAACATCAGTAATGCATACTACTTCCCAGTCACTCCAAGTTCACCCATATGTGTTTTGAAGTTAACGGCATCCTCCATTTTTTTTTCTTTCCTCTCTGATTCCGTGTAGAACCTCCTCATTCCTTATCTTATCAGCCCACCTAATTTTCAACATTCGTCTATAGCACCACATCTCAAATGCTTCTATTCTCTTCTTTTCCGGTTTTCCCACAGCCCATGTTTCACTACCATACAATGCTGTACTCCAGACGTACATCCTCAGAAATTTCTTCCTCGAATTAAGGCTGGTATTTGATATTAGTAGACTTCTCTTGGACAGAAATGCCTTTTTTGCCGTAGCGAGTCTGCTTTTGATGTCCTCCTTGCTCCGTCCGTCATTGGTTATTTTACTGCCTAGGTAGCAGAATTCCTTAACTTCATTGACTTCGTGACCGTCAATCCTGATGTTAAGTTTCTCGCTGTTCTCATTTCTACTACTTCTCATTACCTTCGTCTTTCTCCGATTTACTCTCAAACCATACTGTGTACTCATTAGACTGTTCATTCCGTTCAGCAGATCATTTAATTCTTCTTCACTTTCACTCAGGATCGCAATGTCATCAGCGAATCGTATCATTGATATCCTTTCACCTTGTATTTTAATTCCACTACTGAACCTTTCTTTTATTTCCCTCATTGCTTCCTCGATGTACAGATTGAAGAGTAGGGGCGAAAGGCTACAGCCTTGTCTTACACCCTTCTTAATACGAGCACTTCGTTCTTGATCGTCCACTCTTATTATTCCCTCTTGGTTGTTGTACATATTGTATATGACCCGTCTCTCCCTATAGCTTACCCCTACTTTTTTCAGAATCTCGAACAGCTTGCACCAATTTATAATGTCGAACGCTTTTTCCAGGTCGACAAACCCTATGAATGTGTCTTGATTTTTCTTGAGCCGTGCTTCCATTATTAGCTGAAACGTCAGAATTGCCTCTCTCGTCTCTTTACTTTTCCTAAAGCCAAACTGATCGTCACCTAGCGCATTCTCAATTTTCTTTTCCATTCTTTTGTATATTATTCTTGTAAGCAGCTTCGATGCATGAGCTGTTAAGCTGATTGTGCGATAATTCTCGCACTTGTCAGCTCTTGCCGTCTTCGGAATTGTGTGGATGATGCTTTTCCGAAAGTCAGATGGTATGTCGCCAGACTCATATATTCTACACACCAACGTGAATAGTCGTTTTGTTGCCACTTAACCCAATGATTTTAGAAATTCTGATGGAATGTTATCTATCCCTTCTGCCTTATTTGACCGTAAGTCCTCCAAAGCTCTTTTAAATTCCGATTCTAATACTGGATCCCCTATCTCTTCTAAATTGATTCCTGTTTCTTCTTCTATCACATCAGACAAATCTTCACCCTCATAGAGGCTTTCAATGTATTCTTTCCACCTATCTGCTCTCTCCTCTGCATTGAACAGTGGAATCCCCGTTGCACTCTTAATGTTACCACCGTTACTTTTAATGTCACCAAAGATTGTTTTGACTTTCCTGTATGCTGAGTCTGTCCATTCGACAATCATATCTTTTTCGAGGTCTTCACATTTTTCCTGAAGCCATTTCAATGAACTGAAGTATTTCTTCTGTTACCCATGGTTTCTTCGCAGCTACCTTGTTTGTACCTATGTTTTCCTTCCCAACTTCTGTGATGACCCTTTTTAGAGATGTCCATTCCTCTTCAACTGTAATGCCTACTGCGCTATTCCTTACTGCTGTATCTATAGCGTTAGAGAACTTCAAACGTATCTCGTCATTCGTTAGTGCTTCCGTATCCCACTTCTTTGCGTATTGATTCTTCCTGACTAATGTCTTGAACTTCAGCCTACTCTTCATCACTACTATATTGTGATCTGAGTCTATATCTGCTCCTGGGTACGCCTTACAATCCAGTATGTGATTTCGGAATCTCTGTCTGACCATGATGTAATCTAATTGAAATCTTCCCGTATCTCCCGGCCTTTTCCAAGTATACCTCCTCCTCTTGTGATTCTTGAATAGGGTATTCGCTGTTACTAGCTGAAACTTGTTACAGAACTCAATTAGTCTTTCTCCTCTTTCATTCCTTGTCCCAAGCCCATATTCTCCTGTAACCTTTTCTTCTACACATTACCCTACAACTGCATTCCAGTCGCCCATGACTATTAGATTTTCGTCCCCCTTTACATACTGCATTACCCTTTCAATATCCTCATACACTTTATCGGTTCATCTTCACCTTGTGACGTCGGCATGTATACCTAAACTATCGTTGTCGGTGTTGGTCTGCTGTCGATTCTGATTAGAACAACCCGATCACTGAACTGTTCACAGTAACACACCCTCTGCCCTACCTTCCTATTCATAACGAATCCTACACCTGTTATACCATTTTCTGCTGCTGTTGATATTACCCGATACTCATCTGACCAGAAATCCTTGTCTTCCTTCCACTTCACTTCACTGACCCCTACTATATCTAGATTGAGCCTTTGCATTTCCCTTTTCAGATTTTCTAGTTTCCCTACCACGTTTAAGCTTCTGACATTCCACGCCCCGACTCGTAGAACATTATCCTTTCGTTGATTATTCAATCTTTTTCTCATGGTAACCTCCCCCTTGGCAGTCCCCTCCCGAAGATCCGAATGGGGGACTATTCCGGAATCTTTTGCCAATGGAGAGATCATCATGACACTTCAACTACAGGCCACATGTCCTGTGGATACACGTTACGTGTCTTTACTGCAGTGGTTTCCATTGCCTTCTGCATCCTCATGTCGTTGATCGTTGCTGATTCTTCCGCATTTAGCGGCAATTTCCCACCGCTAGGACAAGAGAGTGCCCTGAACCTCTATCCGCTCCTCCGACCTCTTTGTTAAGGCCGTTGGGAGAATGAGGCTGACTTCTTATGCCGGAAGTCTTCGGCCGCCAATGCTGATTATTTATCAAAATTTAGGCAATGGCGGAGATCGAATCCGGGACCGAAGACGTTGTGGTTATGAATCAAAGACGCTACCACTAGACCATTTTCTTTTTTTTTTTCAAAGCCGAACTCTAATTTCTTTTTCCTTTAACAACAAATTATGAGGAAGAAATAAGGAAAAGTTTTTTTTTGCAAAAGAAAACAAAGACTCCAATTATACCGGTTTCTCCTTCCAGTAAACAAAAATGAGTCTCCTTCGTCTTGTTGGCGAAGAAGCAATCTTTTTTAACATTTTTTTCCAAAGCCAAACTCAAATTTTTTTAAGAACAAATTATGAGGAATAAATAAGGAAGAGTTTTTTTTATTTTTGTAATACGTAAAGTCGTCGTGCGACTTGTAGTTAAAGTCCAGTTCTTTCAGGAGCTCCTGAAGTGCCTCCGCCTACAGCGTGCCAGCTCGTCCAACGTGTCTTCTCATGGCGTAGGCGTGGGTTCTGGGTAGCAGATCTATTCAGTTCGGCTCGGTTTATACAGTTTTCAGCTTCTCAGGGCTTGGACGTTCCAGCTACTAGGTGGGTCATCGAAAGAGCTCCGTAAGAAATTGTAAAAATATTGTTTATAGCGTGGGTTGCGTATCAGGACGCAGTGTCGTTCGTTGAGGTAAGTCCAATATCCTAGCGTAGACTTGTCGCCAGAAGTAAAAAGATAGCGGATCGTGTGGCCACAGATCCAATTCGCAGAGTGAGTTTTGGCGGAGGGTTAGAAAGTCTTATAGGGGTACAAAAGCATGTGGACGTCGATCTGAGTCGGTGTCTGGCGAGTAAGAAACGCCAACATTCGCCGCGCAAGTGTCCAGACGTCGAACGCTGTGCCACAGTGGAACCGATGGACATCCGTGTCATCCACTCCACAGTGGGTGCAGAGGGATGAATCAGCGAGATGGATGCGGTGCAGACGATCTCGGTTAACTTGTTTACCATTCACGGTGATGTGCCACGCTGATTGAACGTCTGATTCAAGAAAATGCGCATGGATCGCCTTCCATATGTGTCGCCACACGTACTGTGGATACGTTCGATGGGGTTGGACGGGCGGCACTGTTGTAACAATTCGGAGACTGTTTTCGTGAGGTACAAACGTGTAAGTGGTAAGGACCGGTAGATATAACTGAACTCCAGGAAAGATCGTTGGATGTAATAAAAGGGGGTTGGAATGGACGATACCAGTACTGGAGCGGACAACGAGGCCGGTGCAAAGTTGTGAAGCAGGAGGCTAGTAAGGCTCTGCGGGCAACGATGCCAAAGTTTTAGTTGGGAGCTGACGTATAGTGCCTTGACACGAGTCGGCACGTGGATGAGTCCCACACCGCCACGATCTCGTGGCAGTGCAAGGGATTCATACCGCACCTTGAATAACATCCCCGAGCTGACGAAGGAGCCGAAAGCCATCAACAGTCGTCTCGCCAGGAGATTTGGGACTGGTAGTACTTGAGCCAATTGTGGTATACGGGAAGCATGATACATGTTCACGTATTGCGCGCGTTGGATAACGTCGAGAGCTCGTAACCGGTGACCTGCGAGATTTGCTCTGATTGTCTGTAGCAAGCGTCTGCCATTGATAGTTGCTGAGCGGCACAGACCTGCTGCGAAATCAAGTCCAAGACATCGTATGTAGGCGGCGACACTAAGTGGGCAACGCATCTCTCCGGCAAGCCCTCACCGTGAGCAGGACCTTGGATTTTGACACGTTGAGGCAGCTCCCCGGTGCTTCGCCGTAAGTCGCCACCCATGTCAGTGCTGCTCGTACTTCATCTTCCCTGCGCAGATATAGTATTATGTCGTCTGCGTAAGGTGTACAACAAAAACGGTGGCCGTGCTCAGCCATACGTTCCAAACGTTGGCGCATGCCCTGTAGCAGGGGTTCCAAGGCGAAAGCATACAAAACCGTGGAAAGAGGGCAGCCTTGTCGTACAGATCGTGCGATGACCACGGACGGTGTAAGGCGACCATTGTACATGATTTTAGAGGTTGCACTACTCAACAGGCGCATAACCACTGTGACAATACCGTCAGGAAAACCCATATGCTGAAGAACTGTCCGTAAATAGAAATGGTCAACACGGTCGAAAGCCTGGCTAAAGTCCAGTGAAGCCAAGGCGCCAGGGAGACGCTGATAATGCGCTAATGCTATCATGTCTCTGTAACGGCAAAGGGCCGTACGGATGTTGTTGTCGCCTCCTAGGGAAGTCTGGTCGCAGGATGTGACGTAACGTGCGACTTTCTTGAGTCGCGATGCCAGTAGCCGTGTGCTGTTGCGCAAAGTAATTGGTCGATAGCCCTGGACCCTCGATAATCCGCGCTGTTTATGCACGGGGATAATAATGCCTTCTAGAAAGGCGCTCGGGACCACTGTCATCGGTGACATCAGCTCTTGTGCGATTGCCATCCACGTGGAAGCCAACAAATAGTGAAAACTTTTATAAAATTCGCTGGGTATACCGTCAGGTCCAGGAGATCTGTTATCGGAACCTGCCTTGATAGCATATACCACTTTATCTGTGGTTACCTCGTCTTGGAGGTCATGCACTGCATCCTCCGGAAGGGCGTTCGTAGTAAGCTGAGCGACGTCTGTGATCAGTGCTGCAGAATGCGGTACGGCTGCGTATAGCCTGGCAAAATGAGCATGGAGAGTACGACCGATGCTTTGTCGGGTGTCATGCCGGCGCCCTTCCACATCAGTGAGGACTGGGATCAGAGCTCATCGTCGTCGTTGTCGTTCATGAAGCAGGTGGTACATCGACGGACGTTCTTGAGGGATTCCATTAGAAGCTCGAGAACGGACTACAGTGCCTTCCAAGTTACGCCGCATGATCAAGGAGATCTTCGCCTTCGTGCGATGGACCATCGACTGCCGGGCTCGCGAGAAAGGCATCGTCGTACAGTCACGTAGAATGGTGTAGTAGAAGTGCAGGGTATTAATTTGCCACGCCTTTAATTCCTTTCCATAACTCATCAGAGTCTCCCTGAGGGTTGGCTTTGCACAGGAGAGCCACCATGATAAGGTGGAGTCATAGGCTTCTCGACAATGGTGGCAGCGTGCCCACGCTGCTTCGACCATACGGCGACAGTCTGAGGAGGTCAGGTGAGCGACATTGAGTTTCCACAGACCACGACTATGCCACACTTGCTGTCGGGCGAGGGTGACGTCACAGAGTTACGCATCATGGTCTGAAAAGGCCAAGGGCCAGACTTCCGCATGACGTGTGCCATCAGCAAGGGAGCGGGTAACGTAGATGCGATCTATGCGGCTTGACGAGTGAGAGGTGTAGAATGTATAGCCCGGTTGAATTCCGTGGACCTTCTTCCATGTGTCAACAAGTCGGAGACGGTCGATGACCACTGAGAGAGATGCACAAGGGGAATGTCGCGGGAGTTGGTGCGCGGGCTCTTGTGTCGAGTTAAAATCCCCACCGAGTACCAAATCGTCCTGCGGACCGGTGAAGAGGGGTGTGACGCTTTCGGCAAAAAAAAGTTCGTCGGTCATGACGGCGGCCAGTGCCGCACGGAGCGTAGATATTAATAATACGCACGCCGAACAGTGTGAGAGCCATACCTCGCGCAGTGGGGAGGCAGATGACGTCCTCTGCAGGGAGTCCGTCGCGTAGATGGCGACGCCACTACCGGTGTCGGATGCGGGGGAAACATGGGCGTTGTATCCGGTGGGAACTAGGAAGCCAGCCACAAACACCTCTTGTAAGAGTGCTATATCCACATCCGCAGAGTGAATAGTGTCTCTGAACATGGCCAGTTTATGGGGGGCACGAATGGTGGCAAGATTCATCGTGGGGAGACGATATTGCTGTGTACGGCCATCCTCAGTATTTGCAGAACGTGAAGTAGAAGTAGCCGGTAAGTGGAGACCCACCGGTGACCCCTCAGTGGTGATAATTACTGGCGGGGGACCAGCCTCAGAGTCGCCGAGGTGGACTCCTGTGCAGACACGCTGGCAGTCTGTTCCACTTCTTCTTCAACGTCATCGGCCCAGGAAGCTGACGACGTGGACATGTGACGGTCACGTACTGCCGGAACGGGTGTTGTGGATTCCGCAACATGAGTGGCAGGGGGACCGCCGTCATCATTCGTTGACAACGGCGAGGACACGTTCCTGGCTGGGAGAGGAGGCGTCACAGGAGGGTCGCCTGTTGCTGCCACATCGCGTGACTGGCCGCAATGTGGGAGATCACCGTCAGACATCGGGTCGACATCTCGCGGGGCCGTCTGAGAAAGGGCGTCATCGGAAGGCGCTCGTCGTCGTTTCCTGTGTTTGCGAGGCGACCGCTGTTTTCTGATGTGGCCTTCTGAATCAGAATGTGGTCGCCCGTCGTCTGACGCCGAACCCGTCTGGACAAAGGCAGACGTCGGCACGACACCGAGGTCGACGTCCATGGTTCCAACAGGAACATCGGTTTCGGTCTGCAACCCGGACGGTCCTGAAGCGAGCACTGGAGGCGACGCCGTGCTGGTGTCGTCGGCGCGTTGTGCTGTGGCGGGTGGCGTTGACGATGCTGCTGGCGCAATCGAGAGTGGCACGACGGGGTCCTGTGCAACTTTGGCGTAGGTGATGGGTAAGGACGTGACCGTCGAAGCCTGGGTCTCTTCACGTAACGGCGTCTGTATTAAATGGCGGTGTAAACATTCGGAACGTACATGTCCCTCCTGGCCACATCCTGCGCACGTTCGTGGCTGTCCATCGTACATGACGATGGCCCTCACACCGCCAATCAGCAGGTACGATGGGACATGTTTCGTCAGCTCAATTTTTATTTGCCGGACGCCATTTAATACGGGGTAGGTCGTAAATGTTTGCCATTTCTCTGCGACGTGACCCAAGACGGTGCCATATGGTTGGAAAGTGGCAATGACCACATCCTGGGGCACCTCGAACAGGAGCTCAAACACCTGCAATGTCTGGAGACCGAATCCAGCATGGGCGACTGTCACTGCACCAATATGTCCATCAGAGTGTTTAAATTTCAGTCCGGTGGCATGACGGTGAATTATGTCATTTCAAATTTCCTCCGTCGACATCTTGATGTAGACAACACTTCCAGTGATGGAGAAATGTATGCCGATTACGTCCTGGGGGTTCAAACGTAGATCCTCACGTATGAATTGTTCGACTTCGAAAGCTCTGGGTGGTGGATGATCGGCCTGAAACGTTACTTTGATCGTTGCACGGCGATACGAGTGCGCCATGGTGTACGTTAGTACTGGACTCGATTGACACAAACACCGCGACGCGGAAGTAAACACCGCCGAGAGCGGAGCGTCGGACGGCGCGCGGAGCAGGTCCTCACGCTAGCACGGCTGCGAGCCGACTACCACCTGCATATGGGGAGGTAACTCCCTAATCTGGCTGCTGATAGTCGCTCATCAGTGGTTCAGGAAAACACAGAGTGCTGCACCGAGTCCATTACCTGTTCTCGGATGGCACGCACAGGTGTGAAGTGGTTACCAAGTGTTTTGCGCGTAATATAGTTGTGCTGCTTTGACAACAAATATGTCCTCTCTCACGTGCCCAAGCAGTTCAGTATCCACCCGCTTGAGACGCCCCGCTAAACACGCAGGACAGGACGGGATGTTTAAGTTGTGGAAAGGGGCCAAAATAAGCGGCTGTCAGTTACACTCGAACATACAACCTTCTTTTGATCAAACATTACAAGAGCCAAGGAAACTAAAAAAAAAATACAGTTTTAGTTTTGGAACTTAATTAGCAGCTGAATGCACCGTACAGTCTCATGCCTTAAGGGCAACACCACTCTAATTTAAAAACGGCTCAAAGCCAATAACTTATAACTCAACCAATATCAGAAATTTAAAAGACAAAGACTTATCCCAAAACAGTTCCTTAATTAGGCTGAAAGCCTAAAGAATTCGACACTTTAAGAGCAAACAAATTCAAAATTGGCTGAAGGCACAACACTTAAGACTCAATAATAATATACGTTTAAAAATGCCAAAGGCTTTACAGTTCTTAAATTAGACTGAAGGTCCAAACCATCTGACGCCTTAAGGGCAAAACGACCTTAATCTAAAAATCGGCTAGAGCCCATACAAGTACAAACAACAGGAAAAAACAAGAAAAGGCAGAACATCCGAGGGCGCTGAGAAGTTCCGAGGGTCGGCCTGGAATTCAAACACTGACGCTCGCTTAGGTGAGACAGGCAGTCGACACAACTATTGTCGATCCGACAACCCAACCGAGAGACAGTCAACGGACCCACCAACAAGATACTCTTCGCTTCAACCACCCAGTACAGAACAGGGAGTTCAATGAAACAACGTAGAAGGTATTGGCGCCCACAACCAATTATACATTGAGCTGTCAAACTACACACCTTGCTGTTCAAAAATGTTCAAATGTGTGTGAAATCTTATGGGAGTTAAATGCTAAGGTTATCAGTCCCTAATCTTACACACTACTTAACCTAAATTATCTTAAGGACAAACACACACACCCATGCCCGCGGGAGGACTCGAACCTCCGCCGGGACCAGCCGCGCAGTCCATGACTGCAGCGCCTGAGACCGATCGGCTAATCCCGCGCGGCACACACCATGCTGGACAGCGACAATATGATGAGGAAAATACACCGCCTGGGCAGCTAACCAGAATGTTAATGGCCACAAGGCACAAATTTCCACTGGTGCACTTCAATTCAAATAATCTAGTATAATTAAACTCCACCTGAGGGTGGCTGAAATTTGCCAACTTCAAAACACACGTTGTTGCTCGCGGTAATATCCCAACAGCCCACAACGAACTCTAAACGACAGAATCTGAACAGTCTTGACTTGCTGGTAGATTAAGTCAAAACTCAACTTTCATGTCCAGGTTTGGTGAGCCACGGACCTCGTACCAATGGGAACAGCACCACACACTCAGACACTGCATAGAGGCCGCCAGCGGGATTGGCCAAACTACGTTTTGCGGAGATTTCATCAGTGCTGCACGCCAACCGACCAACTGCCCAGGCCCGAAAATGGTGAAATGACCAAATATACGTCGGTCGACGAGACGACCAACCGAAGGATCAACCAGCGATCGTCTTGCTCCAAACTCCCTCCGTCGGGCAGTTCATGTGTGTCGCTTGCGGTAGGCGAGCAGTGGCTGTGGGCACCTCACCGTCGCTCCGTCCCCCGACTTCACTGCTGCTGTGTCCCGACTGCACTTCTGGTCCGTCGCCAACACTGTAGGCGAGCACTGGCTGTGGGCACCTCACAGGCGCTCCGTCCCCGACTTCACTGCTGCTGTGTCCCGACTGCACTGCTGGTCTGTCGCCAACTGACCGCCAGACAGATGACGCCCCGAAAATACTATCAGTCGCTCCAGAGATGGTACGGCAGTGCACTTATCGATGCGCGCCGCTGCTGTCACTCACGGACAAGTAAGGCAGGAAGATAGTGACGCCAGCAAACGGAATAAGAAAACGAGGCGGCAGTACCGTAATAGAAGATGAAAAACAATAAATGGGATAAACGCGATCCATGCACGCCTCACCACTGTCACATTCAAATGCCCCCCACCCTCCCCGCTTCTGAATTTTGCATTATTCGCCTAGCCAGCAACTGGACACTAAAAGTAGGTCCCAGTTAGATGCCTTTCAAACGCTGTTTGTCGTTGAAAACACTGTCTCACACGAGCACTCGGTACATTCGTGTACATCAGTGATTGCTCACCATCTCAAAGTGTTCACGTTCCTTATAAAGGCTACCAGTACTGGTTACAGCACTATACATGAAGAACACTAATGCATTCTGGTTGCTATTTTACCTGTCATAAAGAATAGGATCTCTAACAATTTACAGACCTATCTGTGGTGTGGATGTACATGAAATTGCTCAGACATCCGACTATGACCTCAGAGTACTTCACTCTGTCAGTCGGTGTAACTCCCTGTCCACTGGCAATACTTGTTTACAGATCAATACAGAAGGACATCGTTCGTAACAACACGACAATGCCAAAGTGATTCGGTGCTTCATCAATTCCTTAAGTTTTAAATTTTATTGTCAAATTATTTTCATTGGCAGTTTCTAGTGATTCTATGTTTAAGAAACCCTGGAGACACATGCAGATTCCTATTTGGCATTTCATTTAACAAGTAATAAGTAATGAAGTTATATGTTATGGCATCCATGCAGCAGCCGAACAGTCATTCAGATTGTAGCATCGCCTTGGCAGTGCGCTGTTAGCTAAATGTAGGTGTCCAACGATATATGGTTCTGTGCGTAAATGACATGTGTTACCTTTCATGACCACATATGCCGATCAATGCTTTCTAACGGCAACAGCCGACCGCTTCTGCATGTTGTTTCCACCGCTTAGTAATAATCGTGACTGCAAGAACCAGAGACGTTACACATTATTCAGACGTGTCGTGATGCCGCTAAATGATATGTCAAGCACGTTCGCACGCTAAATGTGCCAACCCGGCGCTACCAACATCCTTCAGCAAGACTCCTGGGTAATTGGAACACTGTTGCGTTATTCTGATACCTAGTATATAAATAGTTGTCGATAAAAAACGCCTTTTGCAACATATCGAGGTTTCTTACGTGCAATCGAGCTCCCATTTCTTCCCGATCTACACCCATTTCTTCTTCTCTCACGTCAGCAAGCAGGTACTCCTCCAAATGGAGGCCCTCAGTGCATTTTCCATCCGTACTCTCTCCTCTCTGTGTAATTAGCACTGGAATTTCTTTTCCATTATTGCAAGGGACCTCACCGACTGTCACTCTTCTGTTTAATTCCTGTTTACAAGAATAGATCAGCATCCTGACATCAATGTACTACAGCAGAACAACACAGTTCTCAAAAAAACTAGAGACAACTTCCTTTAAAGATTAGATTTCCAAACTGCAGAATTTTTTTAAAACTTTTATTTAAATCCATACTTATTAACCGATGTAAATGTTAATTAACAAATAATGAATCATATTTTTAATGAAAAGTCTTATTATTTTTAATTATTGATCAAATAAAACTGTGACTGGAAAGGAAACACTGAGGTCAGGCTTTGAAGACTAAACCGAGCGGGGTAGCGCAGTGGTTAGTGCACCGGACTCGCATTCGGAAGAACGACGGTTCATACTCACGTCCGGTCATCCTGATTTAGGTTTTCCGTGATTTCCCTAAATCGCTTAAGGAAAATGCCAGGATGGTTCCTTCGAAAGAACACGGCCGCTTTCCTTCTCCATCCTTCCCTAATCCGAGCTTGTGCTCCGTCTCTAATGACCTCGTAGACTAAGGGGTAGTCGACTGACCACCGTTTTATCCTCGGTCATTCATCGTCGGATATGGTATAGAAGGGTATGCATGGATCAGCATACGGTACTCTCTGCCGTTACCGACGTTTCGAGCTTGGATTCGCTATGTCTCAATCAGGTAGCTGCTCCGTTGGTATCACGAGACCGAGTGCAATCCAATTTAGTCCTACAACCAAGGAAAAATCCCTGACAGCGCTGAATATCGAACCCAGGTTCCCCGAATGACGGTCTGTCTGGCGGTTAACCACTTGGCTACAAAGGTGGACAACTGGGAGTATTCTCGATAAATTAAAACTTTTCACATAAATGCGAAACATGAAACAAAACATATTTTTTCTGTTTCTAGACATTTAACAGTATTACTGATTATTGATGTGTATGAATTTTGAAAGGAGGATATAAGATGAACATTAAGAAAAGCAAAACGAGGATAATGGAATGTAGTCGAATTAAGTCGGGTGATGCTGAGGGAATTAGATTAGGAAACGAGACACTTAAAGTAGTGAAGGAGTTTTGCTATTTGGGGAGCAAAATAACTGATGATGGTCGAAGTAGAAGGGAAGTAAAATGTTGACTGGCAATGGCAAGGAAAGCGTTTCTGAAGAAGAGAAATTTGTTAACATCGAGTACTGATTTAAGTGTGAGGAAGTCATTTCTGAAAGTATTTGTATGGAGTGTAGCCATGTATGGAAGTGAAACATGGACGATAAATAGTTTGGACAAGAAGAGAATAGAAGCTTTCGAAATGTGGTGCTACAGAAGAATGCTGAAGATTAGATGGGTAGATCACATAACTAATGAGGAAGTATTGAATAGGATTGGGGAGAAGTTTGTGGCACAACTTGACCAGAAGAAGGGATCGGTTGGTAGGACATGTTCTGAGGCATCAAGGGATCACCAATTTAGTATTGGAGGGCAGCGTGGAGGGTAAAAATCGTAGAGGGAGACCAAGAGATAAATACACTAAGCCGATTCAGAAGGATGTAGGTTGCAGTAGGTACTGGGAGATGAAGAAGCTTGCACAGGATAGAGTAGCATGGAGAGCTGCGTCAAACCAGTCTCAGGACTGAAGACCACAACAACAACATGAATTTTATCATATTATTCGACATGTAGGTAAAAATAACAAGTTGTTACTTTTATTAAAAAACTTACAATTCAGTACCTGTTAACTAACATTTCGATTTATTCATACACATGGAATTTAAACAAAAAAAAAAAAAAAGACTGCTAGCACGACTAGAACCAACATCTATACGATTGTAATGATTCTGCTCGACACTGCAACTACTAAAGTCATTGGTGATAAACTCGAGAAGTTCTTTACTTAAGTGCTTTGAATATTTCGGTTTTAAATTTCCCGAACTTTGTTCTCAATGTGACGTTCTTATGGTCTGGTGTCCACAGGCAGCCTACAGATCCTGAACTGGACGTATCATGGCCACCTTTCACCGCAGACGACGCAGCCTACCTGTACGTTGGCCGGCAGGGATTCGCTGTCCAACGGAGGCTGTTTGCCGAAAGGGTAGCGTTCTGGGACGACCTGTACAAACGCTATGGCGGCTAGATAGACTGCACAGTACTTCTACACTACAACAAGAGGTATTGGCCTCATATCACGCACCGTGAAACCTTCAGCGCTCTCTTCATACTGTGCACAGATGCCAATTATCAATCCAAAGTCTCTTAACGTATTTGCAGTTGTAAAGGAAGCTACTGTTAGAAGAAATGTCACTTATGCTAAATTTGTAATAAAGAAATACAAACAATACATACGTAATGCATTATTATTTCAGCCTTTATCCTGAAACTGAATTTGCGATTGGACGTTAGCACAGAAATTTGTGATCTGTCTGAATTGCATCAACAAGGGAACCAAGGCATGTTGAACAAGATACATTTGAAAAGATGTATGTAGAAGGTGGTCTCTTGGCCATAACAACAAAGAAGTAAAGGAAACAAAATTACATTGTCTTTACTGTACTATGATCAATAATCTATTAATTTTTATTTCATATTATTATATCGTTTTAATGCTTATGAAAAGATTAGGTCAATTAACCTTTATTTCCTTAATAATATAAATATTCATTCCTTTTATGTAACAGTTTGAAATAAAACCACTGTTCGTTAAACCTGAAGAATTGAACTGTGAATGGGGGAATTGAAGAACTTACTTTCACAGTTTAAAGTTCAAATGGCCATTTCAATACTGGATTTTAACTTTTATCCTCTCTTCCATTTCCTCCTGTTTGACATCAACCCTTGGTCAAGTTCTTTTTTCTAGGGTACCATCACACCATCATTTGTGTAGAATCTAAGCATCACTGTGCGAGAGGTGATGTTAGGAAATAAGGAAAGGAGAAAACGTAGAAGAGAAGTAAAAGCAAAGGAAACGAGGCAATTGACAATGGAGAAATGGAGTATGGTTAGATGTGAGGGAGGAATGAAGCTGGAAAGCGGGAAAGTGGGAAAGAAGGAAGTGTGAATAATGAAACAGAGCAGAAAGTGAGGGTGGAGAAGAAAAACAGTGGAAAGAAGGAAATGAAAAAGGAAGAAAATATGAAAGGAGGGAGAGTGGAAGAATAAGTCGTAAAGCAAGAGGTGAAAGGAAACAAGAAGCAGCTGTGAAAGATAAAACAGAGGAAGAACAGTAGAAAGAAGGAAAAGGACACAAAAGAAAAAGTGAAACAAGGAAGAGGGAAATAATGAAGCATGACAAGAAAGAAAGTGGAAAGAAGGAAAAGAAGAAAAATTGAATTAAGTTTGGCTGAAGAAGGAAACAGGAGGGACAGGAATGTGGAAAGATGGAAGTTTGAAGTATAGGAAAGAAGGAAAAATGAAAGGAAATAAGTAAGGTAGGGAAGGAAGAAGGAATGAAAGGGTGAGTAGGAAGAAAAGGAATGAATAAAAGAAAGAATGAAACATGGTGGGCTAGTAACAAAGAATGGAGAAAACAGAGAATGTAACTAGTAAAGAATGGAAGAAAGAAGGCAGCAAAGAAAGAAGTTAATAAATAAAAAGGGAATGAAATTAGACAGGAAGGATGAATAACGTGAGGAAGGAAAAATGTAAGATAGCCAATCAAAACTAAAATTATACAGGAGTAGGCCTAATAATTCATAAGAAGAAAGGAATGTGTGTAATCAACATTGAGCAGCATAACTGAACATATTATTGTAGTCAAGATAGTCATACAGTCAACCTGCACAACAGTTGCAAAAATTTTTGTCCCTACTAGCTCTATAGATTATTAAGTTTTAAAACAATAAATGATGAGATAAAGGAAATTATTAAGTTAGTTAAGATAGATGAATTTTTAATTGTGATGCGTAACTGGAATTTGACAGGAAAATGGAAGAGAAGGAGGACATGGATGGCAAAGAAAGCAATGAAAGAGGGAGCTACCTGATAGAATTTTGCTCATAGCATAATTTAATTATCACTGACAATGGGTTTAACAATCATGTAATCTGCTTTATACATGGAAGAGACCAGGGAACACTTGAAGATTTCAGACTGATGAAACCTGGAAGATATACTCATTTTTAAAAAAGAATGTTGTAAGCCCAGTTCCAAAGAAGGCAGATGCTCTCAGGTATAAATGCTATCTGAGCGTAGAAGTCAGTGAACCATCGCTAGCAAAGTCGGCTGTACAACTGGGGACGAGTGCTAGGAAGTCTCTCTACACCTGCCGTGTGGCGGCGCTCGGTCTGCAATCACTGATAGTGGTGACACGCGGGTCCGACGTATACTTCCGGACCGCGGCCGATTTAAAGGCTACCACCTAGCAAGTGTGGTGTCTGGCGGTGACACCACACTATCAAATCACCAGTTTAATGTATAGTGGTTGCAAAATAATTACGCAAATTATTTACAGAAGAAAACTGGTAGAAAACGACTTTTGAGGAGATTAGCCTGCGTTCTGAAGAAATGTAGAAACACTTGAACCCATACTAGCTAACACTACATATTACCTTAGAAGGTATGTAGATGAAAGGCAAACATACTTTTGTAGCGCTTTTAAATTATGCATGAGCATTTTAATAGATACATAAATAAATAATGTGAAGACACAAATATGCCTTGAATGGAGATATTGCTAATACTTCATCAGAATTAGGTAGAGGATTTATAAAAAATATTTTTGCACTGTATCCCTAAACTGTTGCCTTTCCAACATTGAACCACAGTATAAATTTATCAGTTGTGTACAGATGGCAACACACGGATCTTATAAAATAGTGTTTAGAATCTTTAACATTCCTCACACCAGTGCACTTATCCACAATGGGTTGGCTGGTTGTAATACACCGAAAATATTATTGTTGAAAGTTATCTTAGTCTTGCACATAGATGTAGGATGTTGCAACTTGTAATGGTAGGGACAGAAGCTATTAAATTTCAAGTAATACCCTGCTATTGTTTACATAATAGCCTTCATGTGGATAATTGTGCAACAGAAATTTTCTTTTCTGTCTTCTTGTATTTTTCTTAACCTTTTCCTTGTCAGTGTTCACTGGACTACACTCTTTGAAATTTTGAAGGTATCAGGGATAAAGTACAGAGAGCGAATGGTTATATACAGATTGTACATAAAACAGGGTGCCGTTACAAGAGTCAAAGAACATGAAAGAACTGCAGTAGTTGAGAATGGAGTGAGACTGGATTATAGCCTATCCTAAATGTTATTCAACCTGCACAATGAGCAAGCAGTAAAGGAAACGTAAGAGAAATTTGAAAAGTAAATTGTAGGTCAGGCATAACAAAAAAAGGTGTGCCATTTATTGATGACTTTCTAGTTCTATCACAGACGGCAAAGGACGTGGTGGAGCAGTTGAATGGAATGGATGTTGTTGTTGTTGTTATGGTCTTCAGTCCTGAACTGGTTTGATGCAGCTCTCCATGCTACTCTATCCTGTGCAAGCTGCTTCATCTCCCAGCACCTACTGCAACCTACATCCTTCTGAATCTGCTTAGTGTATTCATCTCTTGGTCTCCCTCTACGATTTTTATCCTCCACGCTGCCCTCCAATACCAACTTGGTGATCCCTTGATGCCTCAAAACATGTCCTAACAACGATCCCTTCTTCTGGTCAAGTTGTGCCACAAACATCTCTTCTCCCCCATCCTATTCAATACTTCCTCATTAGTTATGTGATCTACCCATCTAATCTTCAGCATTCTTCTGTAGCACCACATTTCGAAAGCTTCTATTCTCTTCTTGTCCAAACTATTTATCGTCCATGTTTCACTTCCATACATGGCTACACTCCATACAAATACTTTCAGAAACGACTTCCTGACACTTAAATCTATACTCGATGTTAACAAATTTCTCTTCTTCAGAAACGCTTTCCTTGCCATTGCCAGTCTACATTTTATATCCTCTCTGCTTCGACCATCATCATTATTTTACTTTCTAAATAGCAAAACTCTTTTACTACTTTAAGTGTCTCATTTCCGAATCTAATTCCCTCAGCATCACCCGATTTAAATTGATTACATTTCATTATCCTCGTTTTGCTTTTGTTGATGTTCATCTTATATCCTCCTTTCAAGACACTGCCCATTCCGTTCAACTGCTCTTCCAAGTCCTTTGCCGTCTCTGATAGAATTACAATGTCATCGGCGAACCTCAAAGTTTTTACTTCTTCTCCATGAATTTTAATACCTACTCCAAATTTTTCTTTTGTTTCCTTTACTGCTTGCTCAATATACAGATTGAATAACATCGGGGAGAGGGCTACAACCCTGTCTCACTCCTTTCCCAACCACTGATTCCCTTTCATGCCCCTCGACTCTTATGACTGCCATCTGGTTTCTGTACAAATTGTAAATAACCTTTCGCTCCCTGTATTTTACCCCTACCACCTTTAGAATTTGAAAGAGAGTATTCCAGTCAACATTGTCAAAAGCTTTCTCTAAATCTACAAATGCTAGAAACGTAGGTTTGCCTTTCCTTAATCTTTCTTCTAAGATAAGTCGTAGGGACAGTATTGCCTCACGTGTTCCACTGCTTCTACGGAATCCAAACTGATCTTCCCCGAGGTCGGCTTCTACTAGTTTTTCCATTCGTCTGTAAAGAATTCGTGTTAGTATTTTGCAGCTGTGGCTTATTAAACAGACTGTTCGGTAATTTTCACATCTGTCAACACCTGCTTTCTTTGGAATTGGAATTATTATATTCTTCTTGAAGTCTGAGGGTATTTCGCCTGTTTCAAACATCTTGCTAAGCAGATGGTAGAGTTTTGTCAGGACTGGCTCTCCCAAGGCCGTCAGTAGTTCCAATGGAATGTTGTCTACTCCGGGGGCCTTGTTTCGACTCAGGTCTTTCAGTGCTCTGTTAAACTCTTCACGCAATATCATATCTCCCATTTCATCTTCATCTACATCCTCTTCCATTTACATAATATTGTCCTCAAGTGCATCGCCCTTGTATAGACCCTTTATATACTCCTTTCAGCTTTCTGCTTTCCCTTCTTTGCTTAGAACTGGGTTTCCATCTGAGCTCTTGATATTCATACAAGTGGTTCTCTTATCTTCAAAGGTCTCTTTAATTTTCCTGTAGGCGGTATCTATCTTACCCCTAGTGAGATAAGCCTCTACATCCTTACATTTGTCATCTAGCCATCCCTGCTTAGCCATTTAGCACTTCTTGTCAATCTCATTTTTGAGACGTTTGTATTCCTTGTTGCCTGCTTCATTTACTGCATTTTTATATTTTCTCTTTTCATCAATTAAATTCAATATTTTTTCTGTTACCCAAGGATTTCTACTAGCCCTCGTCTTTTTACCTACTTGATCCTCTGCTGACTTCACTACTTCATCCCTCAAAGCTACCCATTCTTCTTCTACTGTATTTCTTTCCCCCATTCCTGTCAATTGTTACCTTATGCTCTCCCTGAAACTCTGTACAACCTCTGGTTCTTTCAGTTTATCCAGGTACCATCTCCTTAATTTCCCACGTTTTTGCAGTTTCTTCAGTTTTAACCTACAGGTCATACCCAATAGATTGTCGTAAGAGTCCACATCTGCCCCTGCAAATGTCTTACAATTTAAAACCTGGTTCCTAAATCTCTGTCTTACCATTATATAATCTATCTGATACCTTTTAATATCTCCAGGGTTCTTCCATGTATACAACCTTCTTTCATGATTCTTAAACCAAGTGTTAGCTATGATTAAGTCGTGCTCTGTGCAAAATTCTACCAGGCGGCATCCTCTTTCATTTCTTAGCCCCAATCCATATTCACCTACTATGTTTCCTTCTCTCCCTTTTCCTACACTCGAATTCCAGTCACCCATGACTATTAAATTTACGTCTCCCTTCTCTATCTGAATAATTTCTTTTATTTCATCATACATTTCTTCAATTTCTTCATCATCTGCAGAGGTTGTTGGCATGTAAACTTGTACTACTGTAGTAGATGTGGGCTTCGTATCTATCTTGGCCACAATAATGCGTTCACAATGCTGTTTGTAGTAGCTTACCCGCATTCCTATTTTCCTATTCATTATTAAACAGATTCCTGCATTACCCCTATTTGATTTTGTGTTTATAATCCTGTAGTCACCTGACCAGAAGTCTTGTTCCTCCTGCCACCGAACTTCACTAATTCCCACTATATCTAACTTTAACCTATCCATTTCCCTTTTCAAAATTTCTAACCTACGTGCCCGATTAAGGAATCTGACATTCCACGCACCGATCCGTAGAACGCCAGTTTTCTTTCTCCTGATAACGACATCCTCCTGAGTAGTCCCCGCCCGGAGATCCGAATGGGGGCTATTTTACCTCCGGAATATTTTTGAAAAGAGATTTTATAAAGAACATCAAGAAATGTAAAATAAGGTTAAGGGAATGTAGTGGAATTAAACCATGTGATGGAGAAGGAATTAGATTAGGTAGTGAAGCATAATTTTGCCATCTGGGCAGTAAAATCCCAATATATATTTAAGTTTTAAGGAATATTTTCTGAAGATATTTGTCGGTAGTGTTGTTGTTGTTGTTATGGTCTTCAGTCCAGAGACTGGTTTGATGCAGCTCTCCATGCTATTCTATCCTGTGCAAACTTCTTCATCTTCCAGTACCTATGGCAACCTACATCCTTCTGAATCTGCTTAGTGTATTCATCTCTTGGTCTCCCTCTACGACTTTTACCCTCCAAGCCGCCCTCCAATACTGAACTGGTGATCCCTTGATATCTGAGAACGTGTCCTACCAACCGATCCCTCCTTCTAGTCAAAGTGTGCCACACATTTCTCTTCTCCCTAGCCGGCCAGTGTGGCCGAGTGGTTCTAGGCGCTTCAGTTTGGAACTACGCGACTGCTACGGTCGCAGGTTCGAATCCGGCCTCGGGCATGGATGTGTGTGATGTCCTTTGGTTAGTTAGGTTTGAGTAGTTCTCAGTTCTAGGAGACAGGTGACCTCAGATGTTAAGTCCCATAGTGCTCAGAGCCATTTTTTTCTCCCTAATTCTGTTCAATATCTCCTCATTAGTTACGTGTTCTACCCATCTAATTTTCAGCATTCTTCTGTAGCGTCACATTTAGAAAGCTTCTATTCTCTTCGTGTCTAAAGTATTTATCGTCCATGTTTCACTTTCGTACATGGCTACACTCCATACAAATACTTTCAGAAACGAGTTCCTGACACTTGTATCTATACTCCATGTTAACGCTTTCCTTGCCATCGGCAGTCTACATTTTATATCCTCTCTATATTTCCACATCAGAATTGCTCTGCAAAACACATTATGCTTGTCAACTGTTACAATGTTAGTTCAACCACTTCAGCAGCACAATATTTATTTCAATGTTATTCCCACATATTGTCAAAAATGTCAGCAAGAACTGTACATCCACGCCTAAAAATCTATTGTAATGTGTTGGCATCCTTACCATTCGCTTCTGTAATGCTATGTTAGTTGTGGTTAAAAGATCAAACTCAGCACCTGATGCTTTACAAGTTTTCACTGCAGGAGAGGAGAAAATAATACACCTTGTTGTACGTTAGAGAAATGTAGTTGGTGTTACTGACTGTCTACTACTGCTTTTTATTTACATTTGCTCTAGACTCTCTCGAGGTGATGTAGAAAAGTAAATGTGCAAGGAAGGTGGCAGAATTTATGGATTTGAATTATTCTGCCAACATTCTCTGAAACTTCATGAACTACATCTCCGTAAATCACGTCTAAATAAAATCAAAAATTCGAAACACACAACGAAGCCAAAGACAATGAAACTGACCAAGCTCCGTTTTAGGGTGGAAAGGATGCGTTAATTAAATCTTCATTGCATTGTAGCAATTACACTGCAGATATTCGTAAAAGTCAAGGAGACTGACAAAACACACGGAAACGAATATAATTATGGCGAAAGACAGCGGTCGAGCAAGTTTCCACACACAGAGATTAAACTTCGATAGCTCTTTGCTCCAGAGATCACTGACCACGAACAAAAAATCCATCTTTGTACCAAAATAAAATTTTCTCAAAATACATGGTAGTGGCACAACCAGAGTGGCTGTCTTTCTAACTTAGTAGTACTTAATGAAATTTACTGGTTAATGTACAATGACGACAACCATAGTTGATTGATGCCACGCTTTTAAGTCACAATGGAAATCACACTAAATATTTCCGTATTTTCATTGTCTCTGTTACTTATCAAAATAAACGTGGAGCACTTATTCGCACTACTCAAATAAGCTACAGGCTGGTTGACAAAGATGTGAGGACCTTTGCACCAGACGTTAAATTTATTAAAATGCAAGGTGTTAACGTTACAAATGCAGGAATTTCTGTTGATGACTGAGGACAGTGTACTGAACATTACTTCAGTATACATGTAATTTGCAGACTAATAATTATACCAGTTACAAGTGGTATGCTTTTATGTTGGCTAGAATGTCAAATATGCAAGGCACACGTAAGCCATTGATGTTAATTTTCCCTGGACCGAAGATCAGATATAGAATTGTGGATCGTGAACACAAAATGGTTAGTCTATAATACTGACAGGTGTACTTCATGTCACGGCATAGTTACGACCATGCAGAAACATCAGATAGTAAACTTTGTGATGTGTTTGTGGAGAGACCGTTTGACACAGAGAAAACAAGTAACATTCTGATGTGCGTACATATTAAGGCACCAATGATCATAATATCTGTAACTATAGCACTAACACCTTGTGTATATAAATTTGTCCCATAACGTTACAAAACACACATGGGCACTATTGCTGGTATAACTTTCAGTTGTAACGCCTTGGCTTATTCCAGGACACTAGGCATCAGTAAGGGCGAGAGAATTGGAGAGGGAGAGCAGGTTCACCACAGGATTTACGACACTAACTATAAAATCACCTTATGATTAAGAGCTCTACACTACCGGGCGGAAACCGGCCTCCTTCTGTTAGGAGGTCAAGAACATCGGGGAAGCACATGGTGAGTTAAATGGACTTTTAATAGCATCGCGGAGAATGTTACCCATGAGTTGCTGAAAGCCTTCATCTTAGGACATGACAGCCCATAAAAAGTAGTTGTCAGACAGGTATGTCATCGGTCAAGCTTATTTTATATTTAACGCTATACGTATCCCCCAATTTCTCGGCTAAGACATCGGGGAATCGACCGAGCACCTCTAGTAATTCCTTAATTTCAGTTGCATCCAAGTGACTTACCTAAAACCTGTACCTCGCACCACAGCACACTTGACCCCTGGCACCCATAACAAGAACACGAATGAGACATCCTTCCAGAACAAAATTCAAAACAAAAACACCTATTAGCATAGTTTAGAACCAGTCGCATTTAGCAGATGAACACTTAAGTTCGATGAGCTCCGTCGGCCTTCAAAAATCTTGATCCAAAGACTTTACCGAAAACAGACCACCAGAGGCAACATCTCCCATTATCAGCACATCTCTGAGCTATATCTTGTGAGGGCGGAAGCTTACATACAGCATGCATCTCGGATATCAATTGTGATCAGATGATTAGAGACTGCTTCCAGAACCAAGCAAGGCACATTAAGGTGACTTAATACGATTACATTGCATTGGTGCTAATGGAGCCTTGCGCGGTTTATCTGTTCGGACGCCTATCGCACTCAAGCTGTTTTCATTCCTTCTAAAATATTGTCCATTGCTTCCAAATCTAAGGCAAAGATAGCAATTCGAATTTACTCAATATATTTCTCGATGCTCTCTTTTCAGGACTAACCACGTAAACGTTACTTATTAATAAGCTCACTCCTAACCCTTGGTATCAGTCTTCCCTGAATGGTCTTTTTCTTGGAACCTGCAGCGTTTCCTGCTCATTGAGCCCTTACGTTTGGGCAAAAGAAGCTGAAGGACCACCAAATGGGAAATACTAAGTGTGTCAGTGGGAAAATTCGAAACGGATTGTAAGGCATAAGAGACCCACCAGTTTTCCAAGGTCGTTAATCGATAGACCTGTAATACCTTGAAGCACTTGAATAGTGGGATTCAGCAAAGTAGCAAATGATTCTCGTAATGGTTGGCCAGCAATTTCCTTTCCCCCTTAACAATCTGATCCACTCATCTGTCTCGGAATTGGGCTAACCTCTTGGTGTACTATCCTAGGATCGGCCCAACCCAGCATAGTAAGCCTAATTCGTAATTCCATGTCTCGCGTGAGTAATTTTTGAATAACAAGAGCCTGTTTTTCACTGGTCTTGCTTCAAATCCAGAAATCGGTTAACTCAATGATTGGTTTGAGTTCACATTCTACATACTTGATTACAGGTGGGATTACTATCTTCCAAAATTTCTGTGTTCTCACACACACCAGCAGTGTATATATCAGGAGATTTTCCTATCTTGCCAATGTTGTCAGCAGTAATGCATAACAGACACTCCAAAGCGTTGCGGAAGCGCTCTCCAAGTTACGCGGTGCATACGCCACCTGACTGGCCGTGAATTTTTAGTACATTACTGCATGCTATACCCAGGCAACCTCTTGGTTCCATTGCCTCTCCACTATTATCCTGAAACGTTGGAAGAACGGTAATGTCTCCACACGCAAAGACACAACGTAGGAGAAGCAAATATTTTCTTTTCCATTTCAGCTGTGAGTAATGTGTTTAAAGAACAATTAATTAGCCACACCAAATAAACAACCCCGTTCTGCAGCTGTCATAGGTATGCTACGGTATTTGGATCAGCATAAATAGTCAGGCAACAACAAGTAAAGGAAGTAGTTTTTCAAACACCATTCACAATTAAATAACAAATATCAAGGAACATGTGTTTCGAAAGTTATTTCTAAGTATTTCTTTTAATCAAAAATTATTTCTTCCAACACCACTGAACATCAAACTTCTGCAGGCTTTACAGTCACTATAAAAACTGAGTTACACGTCAGCACACCATGTAAGTACTGGAGCGCCATGGTACACAAGCGACAGAAATGCTCCCTGAAATAATAATTGTCAAAATTACAGGTGGGTTAATACATGCACATCCTCGGTACAGGCATCCCCGGCAAGGTGTTTCTCTACCTAGAGACACACGGTGCGTCCCAGTAACCATGCAGGTGACTCCGTATGGAATCCACGGTGGCTAACAGCTGAAACTCCACTCGTACAGCCACATCTCAGCAACTGACTTTGGCTCGCCGCTGCACACGAGTACCGCAATGGCTGCTCAGAAATTGTCAGAACCCCTCCCCCCCATTCCTCTCCGGCCCTCCCCCACAGATCTCTATACAGGTCCTTTAGTACTCTGGCGCAGCACTCAGTCAAAGACAATGACTACTGCTTGCAAACAAAATCCATAGGAGCCTGCACGGAACAAATACCTGTCAGTGACAGGATGACAGCAATGAAAGTGTTGAAAGACACAGTGAATGCATTCTTTGTTTAAGTGTACATCCCGATATAGGGAGCAAATGTGGAAAAGAGGTGGAGAATATGTCTGAACTGATAGTAGAGGTGTTTGAAGAAAATGGAAATGCCAAATATGAATACTGATGATTGTAGGCTGGAACAGTGTGGCTATGAACTAGGACAATGAAATGAAAGAGAATATAGACTGATAGAGTCCTGGATTTTGGATTGTCAGCACCTTGTTCAGGAAGCATAAACGAAGACTGTACACATTAAAAATGCTGGTAATAAAGCTAGATATCAGATAGATTACATTTTAACAAATCAAGATTTAAAAACACCATCCCTGCCATAGATGCCAATACAGATGACAACTAGATTGTAGCAGTCGTAAGTACTAAGCTGATAAATATTAAAAAGATCAAACCGAGCGAAGTGGAATCTAACAAAACTGAAAAATGAAAGTGCTGAGCTCTTTATAAATAGCATGTAACAGAGCTTGGAGAGGATGAGACCGAGTTTGGATATATGAAAAGAGTGGGTTGCCACCAGAGAAGCACTGCTGAAAACTTTAGAGAAAGAAGCTGGGGAAGCAGAAATAAGGAGGAATAGAAAGGAATGAATCACATACAATATAGTACACTCCTGGAAATGGAAAAAAGAACACATTGACACCGGTGTGTCAGACCCACCATACTTGCTCCGGACACTGCGAGAGGGCTGTACAAGCAATGATCACACGCACGGCACAGCGGACACACCAGGAACCGCGGTGTTGGCCGTCGAATGGCGCTAGCTGCGCAGCATTTGTGCACCGCCGCCGCCAGTGTCAGCCAGTTTGCCGTGGCATACGGAGCTCCATCGCAGTCTTTAACACCGGCAGCATGCCGCGACAGCGTGGACGTGTACCGTATGTGCAGTTGACGGACTTTGAGCGAGGGCGTATAGTGGGCATGCGGGAGGCCGGGTGGACGTACCGCCGAATTGCTCAACACGTGGGGCGTGAGGTCTCCACAGTACATCGATGTTGTCGCCAGTGGTCGGCGGAAGGTGCACGTGCCCGTCGACCTGGGACCGGACCGCAGCGACGCACGGATACACGCCAAGACCGTAGGATCCTACGCAGTGCCGTAGGGGAACGCACCGCCACTTCCCAGCAAATTAGGGACACTGTTGCTCCTGGGGTATCGGCGAGGACCATTCGCAACCGTCTCCATGAAGCTGGGCTACGGTCCCGCACACCATTAGGCCGTCTCTCGCTCACGCCCCAACATCGTGCAGCCCGCCTCCAGTGGTGTCGCGACAGGCGTGAATGGAGGGTCATATGCGTGTTTGGCGCCGTGCAGGTGAGCGCCACAATCAGGACTGCATACGACCGAGGCACACAGGGCCAACACCATGCATCATGGTGTGGGGAGCGATCTCCTACACTGGCCGTACACCTCTGGTGATCGTCGAGGGGACACTGAATAGTGCACGGTACATCCAAACCGTCATCGAATCCATCGTTCTACCATTCCTAGACCGGCAAGGGAACTTGCTGTTTCAACAGGACAATGCACGTCCGCATGTATCCCGTGCCACCCAACGTGCTCTAGAAGGTGTAAGTCAACTACCCTGGCCAGCAAGATCTCCGGATCTGTCCCCCATTGAGCATGTTTGTGACTGGATGAAGCGTCGTCTCACGCGGTCTGCACGTCCAGCACGAACGCTGGTCCAACTGAGGCGCCAGGTGGAAATGGCATGGCAAGCCGTTCCACAGGACTACATCCAGCATCTCTACGATCGTCTCCATGGGAGAATAGCAGCCTGCATTGTTGCGAAAGGTGGATATACACTGTACTAGTGCCGACATTGTGCATGCTCTGTTGCCTGTGTCTATGTGCCTGTGGTTCTGTCAGTGTGATCATGTGATGTATCTGACCCCAGGAATGTGTCAATAAAGTTTCCCCTTCCTGGGACAATGAATTCACGGTGTTCTTATTTCAATTTCCAGGAGTGTATATAAAATGGGTGAGTGGAGAAAAGTTGAAAAATTACTCTTCAGAAGTAGAATAACAACAATATAGAAAATTGAACGATGAACTGAGAAGGACTACTGACAAAGCAAAAGCGGACTGGAACAAAAAGAAATGAGAGTAAACGTAACAACAAGAAGCCGCACAGGGTAGCCGAGCGGTCTAGGCGTCTTGTCACAGTCCGCGCGGTTCCCCCCGTCGGAGGTTCGAGTCCTCCCGCGGGCATGGGTGTGCGACACCTTATATGGTAATGTTTGTGTTGTGTGGTCGCCGCGTCCGCTTCAATCTTCCAATGGCCGGGTCCCACGCTGTACTTAGCTGTCTTGTGCTGTTGAACATTCTGAAAGATAGTAGTACAGGTTAGTAGGATAGAAGGCTGATAAAGCAACTGTATATGGGACAGAAAATGGTAGAATGAAAATGAAACTGAGGAGATGCATATTGGAAGTGGCGTGAGACCAGGCTACTGTATGTCAGCATCACTTTTCATTATAACTGGTGAAAAATTAGTCGATAAGGCCATGGAAAAATCAAAAGGACTTGAAGTGGGCAGAGTGAGGATAAAAACCATCAATTCTGCTGACGATATGACTGTGGTAGCAGATTCAGAGGAAGAACTGCAGGTACTTACAATGTTAAGTGGTGGTGAAGAGTTTGGAATGAAACTGAACACTTGCAATACCAAAACGAGGAGAATCGGAAAAAAAGACTACACGGTTAATATGTTACTAGTCATTCTGGTATTTGGGAAGCTTGATAACCTCCAGCGGAGGATGTACAGAGGAAATGAGATGCAGAATTCAATGAGAAACAGAGAGTTAGACAGAGTGGAAGGTTTGCTGACAGCCAGAAGCATCCTCATTACACTTGGGAAGAGGTTTGACAAACGTTCGACAAATTTTCAACAAATGCTTTACGTGGAGCTTGTCGTCTTGTAGTTCTGAGATGTGGATAGTCAGGCAGAAAGGACAAAAATATTTAGAAAGTTCTAAAAATGTTGATGTGGAGAAGAATGGAAAAAGTGAAGTGGATCGACCAGAATCAGAATGAGGAGATGCTAATGAGGTAGGAGAGGATAGGAAGTTCATGAAACTGATACAGAAGAGGAAAGGATGGAACACATATTAGCTAGGAATTGTCTACTACAGGAAGGGGAAAGCGGAAGGAAAAAGAGGAAGAGGAGGAAGAAGGTTTGGAATACTAACAATATGTGAAGAGGGGAAGAAGTTACAAGCAAATGAAGGAGGGTGCCAGTACAGAGAGATATGGAGGATGTTCATTTGATACCTGTCTGAGGATAGATATACTGGAAGAAGAGGTAGCGGAATGAAAAATGTTCCTATTGTAGCACTAAAAAGGCGGAGGTATCCTCTGCAGAGTTAGGGAGGTGAAAGAAGGGAACTAGCCTCTTGACTTACCTGACAGCGTTAAATACATTTAAAGCAAAAGATCTTGAGATATTCGCGCTTTTTTACCTCTTAGTATTTGTTCCCATGTTATGTAATGTAAAACACCGTGTCAAGTAAAATAACATAATGCTTGATGTCATGTCATATAATAAAACACATGTCATGATGTCATCATAACATGGTATTTGTCATGTCCTGCATTATTCTGGTTCCCAACTTAAATCTACCATAATTTCGACATTAGACCATCATAGTTGGACAGCCGAAGTAGATTTTTACTGACTCGGATGACAACTGATACGGTATAGATATTTTTTAAACTGTCTTTCGAACTATATTGCTTGTATCGTGACAACGGATAAATCTTTCACAAAACAAATGGACAACCATTAATTACGTGTATTTGCCTGCCTTTTTACAAAATCCGATTCGCACAAGCCTGAAACATAGAAATGGCGTGCGTAAGAGACTCACAAAAAACATGCTTTTTTTTGCACGTAAAATCCGAAAGTAGCTCATAGGTTCACGAAAGCGAGCTTTCATTTTTATTTTAAGAATTCTTTCGTTATTGATATGTTTCACCTAAAACCGTTTCCTCGCATTCAACTCACGTAAGAACGAACTTAACGTGAGACATTTAGCTCGACTCTAAGCCATCGTATCCCGACAACGGACAAAAATTACTGACTAAAAAATTTCATCATGACTTTATCCATTTATCTAACTTCGTGCAAAGTTCAAACCGATTCGTACAAGTTTAGAGTATAGTAATGGTGTACTTCAGGAACCTCAGAGAAAAACACGTTATATGTTCGTGAAAGCCAAACGAAGCAAGATTTTTTCAAACGATTAAAGTTTACCTTAGATCATGGTCCGACAGACCGATGAAGGAAATTTGAACCATCAGTCTCCCTCCAGTCCGGAGTGACTGTTTTTGCACGTAAAATCTGAGAGGTGCACATACAAATGGTGTCATTATATGAGCATTACTTTCAGTCCAATTGAAATATTTTGCAAAAGGAATTAATTAGCACAATTTTTCTGGGTGTCTGCTCCATTTCATCGTTAAATACTTGTATAACACAGTGTAAAATAAATACAGTAAGACAGATATCCAAATGGCTGTAAAAATGGCAGACAATCTAGGTTAAACCAAATACTTTTTACTTCATTTTTATAGCTCAAATAGAAACTGGACACCAGGACCCACACAAAATGATATTCTGTCTGCTGTTTTTTTTTTCAAAAATAAATGTAGACACTGACTCCCAAGTCGCCGAAGTAACGTTGTGTGGAAAGCTTTGCATAAGGGCGTTGTGAGACACAATGATTGTTTATTATCTGCAAAAGCATCAGCCGTTATTCTTTCTCGCTACAGGGAAACATGCTACACGCAGTACGATTACAGACCCTTCTGTAAGATTGCATTTCAGTAATATAGGATTTTGTTCTACATGGAATCACAAAATTTTGACAACAGAGTAAAGAGGAGAACGTTGGTACTCTTTAATGAATGCAAAAAAATAGGGTTGTTTGATTCGGCAAATTTTTGAATTTATCTTTCCATTTCTGCTTGATACTGTGAAGTTTTCCTAATTTTGTCATAGAGGAGAAGTGAAGATAAAAAGGAACGCAATCACAAGAATGAAATGTTTCCTGGTACTCTTGTGCGACAGTCCTTTGTACACACTGTCACATTTATCTCAGTTCCTTACAGCGCAGTGGGGATGAATCCACACTTCGTGTAAGTAAACCGTTTGTGGCTTTAATTCTGGTGCTTCTTTTTGTAAGTGTTTTTAAAATCAAATCCCATAGATGGAACAGTTTTTTTAGATTACTTTGCTAACCAGGAAATCCTATCCAATACGACAAAAGCTGTGAAGTTTTTACAAACACAATACTGCCAGGGACTGTTCATGAAGTTGCTACTACATCCACTTTCATTTGTATCATACAGTCGATATTTCTTCCGAGCATTTTAGTTATTGTGCTTTGGGTGAAATACCTTAATACTGCTTGATGTCGCATCGTATCCCTCCTTCAGAAATTTGGTCAGTACTGACATAACTTTTGACTGTTAACATCTGCTTGCACATTCAGGGATCTTCTCTGTCGGCACTAGCACACCTTTCTCGATGTCATTATCATTAAAATTAATGAAGCTAACAGGAAGTTCTTGAAGTTTATAGTGAAATCATTTTCCACAGTAACTTTGCCTGTTCGCACTGTGAGCTAACAAACCGTGCTGCATTGTACTGTAGCTTGACTGTATCTAGTCACGTGAGCAACTTCGTCTTGCCAAGTAATACAATACAAACGTAAAAATGCTCCTACCGGACCACAAAAAGGCGAATATGCTCTTGTTTATTAAAAGACTCTGACCGAAAAGTGGGGTACCACTTAACTCATTCTAGTGCACCTTTAAAAATTTACCCAACAATTTTTACATGCCAACATATTCCCGCTGTTTCTAACATGCAGCTCACATCTCACTCCCTCAAGCACCCTTAACTGTAACTCGCTGACACCCACAAGTCCATCGCTGTAAGTTTCTCATATCCATCCAGTCCCAATTACCCATTCTCACCCACTCAATCAGCCTAACTCATTCTCATTATCTCTTTGTGTCTCTCTAGCTCGCAGCGGAGAGAGGTATAGGGCGCTCTCTTGCCATTGGGCTGTGAAACTGCCCTTAAAGGTGGAAGAATCGGCAAAGATCGACTGCACGAGGATGCGGAAGGCATGGAAACCACTGCATTAAAAACACATAGCGCTATTCACAGGAAATGTGATCTCTAACTGTACCACAGATTTGCTTGTAGGTAATGCCTTCAAAGTAGAAGTAATTGTGGGTGAGGATATAGTTGGTCATGGAGACTAGGAAAGAGGTTGTTGGTTTGGAGTCCATAGGGCGTCCAGAAGTTATCACGATGATCTCTCCATTAGCAAAAGAATCCTAAATAGTCCCCTATCCAGATCTCCGGGATAAGACTGTAAAGAGGGAGGTGAAAAAGAGAAAAAGAATGAATAACCAACGAACGGATGAAGTTCTTCTAGTCGGGGCACTGGATATCAGAAGTTTAAACTTGATGGGGAACCTAGAAAATCTGAAAACGAAATGCTAAGGTTTAGTCTACATATAGAAAGGGTCAGTGAAGTGATATGGAAAGCAGAAAAGGATTTCTGGTCAGATGAATATATCAACAGCACCAGAAAATTATGTAATGCGAGTAGGATTCGATTTGAATAGGAAGGTAGCAGAGAGTGAGACATTGTGAGCAGTTGAATGATAGGATTCTTCTCATCAGAATGGAACGCAGACCAACGCCGACAACGATAGTTCAGGTACACACGCCGATGTCGCAAGAGAAAGTGTATGAGGATAAGGGAGATAAAAATCTACGAGTAATAGTCATGTGGGACTGCAATGTGGTTGTTGGGTAAAAGAGTAGAAGAAAGGCTTATGGGACAATGTGGGCTTGGCACTAGGATCGAGAGAGGGGAAATACTAATTGAGTTCTGCAACAAATCAGCTAGTAACAACGAGGATACTGGTCAAGAATCACAAGAGGACGAGGCTTACTTGGAAAAGGCCTGGAGATACGGGAAGACTTAAGATATTATCAGGTAGAGATTCCGAAATCAGATATTGGGTTCTAAGCGTACCCTGGACGAGATATAGACTCAAACCACAATGCAGTAGTGATGAAGAGCAGTCTGAAGTTTTAACGACAATTCAGGAAGAATCGAAATAAGTGGGATAAGAAAGAACTAAGGAATGAAGAGATACGCTTGACGTTCTCTCTACGGCTACAGTCACTGCAGTACGGAATAGCTCGTAAGGCAGTCCAGTCGATGGAGAATAGACATATCTGAAAACGGCAGTCACGAAAGTTGGAAAGAAAATCACAGGAACCAAGAAGGTAAATGCGAGGAAACTATGGGTAACAGAGGAAATACTTCAGTCGATCGATGAAAGAAGGAAGTATTAAAATGTTCAGGGAAGTTCCGGAATACAGAGATACTAGTAACTTAGGAATTAAATAAATCGGACGTACAGGGAGGTTAAGGAGAAATAGGTGTATGAAAAATGTGAAGAAATCGAAAGAGAAATGATTGCTAGAGGGTATCACTCAGCATACACGAAACTCAGAACAATATTCAATGTAGTTTAAAGTAAAGGTGATAAAATTTAGAGTGGACTGTTAAGTGCAGAGGAGAGACCATGCAGGTGGAAATAGTATGTTCGAGGTCTCTGTAAGGGGGAAGAGTTGTCTGAAGACGTGATAGAAGTGGAAACAGGAATCGATATAGGGGATTCAGTATTAGAATCAGAATTCAAAAGGCCGTCGGAAGACTTATGATCAAATGAAGCAGAACTTTTGGAGGAATTGGCAACATAGTGACAGTCACATTGGTGAGTAGAATGTATGAGTCTGACGATATAACATCTGACTTTCGAAGAAATGTCGTCCGCAGAATTCCGAATACTGCAAGGGCTGACGAATGTGAGAATTATCAGAATTGTCGTACAATGTGCTTAACAACTCATGCATCAAAATTTCTGACAGAAATAATATACAGAAGAATGGAAAAGAAAGTTGAGAATGTTGTTAGATGACGATCAGTGTGGTTATACGATTGGTAAAGGAACCAGAGAGGTAGTGCTGAGGTTACGGTTGATAATGAAAGCAAAACTAAACAAAAAACGAGACACGTTCATAGGAGTTCCCGACCAGGAAAAAGCGTTTGACAATGTCAAATGGTGCAAGATATTCGAAATTCTGATAAAAAATAGGAACAAGCTATTACAGGTAATACACAATATGTACAAGACCCAAGTGCGAACAACAAGAGTGGAAGATCAAAAACGAAGTGCTCGGATTAAAAAGAATGCAAGACGTAGATGTAGTCTTTGGTCCGCTATTGTTCAATCTATACGTCGAAGAAGCAGTGACGGAAATAGAAGTTCAAGAGTGGAATTAAAAGTCGAAGTGAAAGGAAATCAGCGAAAGTGAAGAAGAATTACAGGCTCTTCTCAGTGGAATTTACAGTCTAATGAGTACAGATATGGATTGAGAGTAAGTGAAAAAAAGACTAAAGCAATGAGAAGTAGTAGAATTGAGAACAGCGAGAGACTTAACATCAGGATTGGTGATCAGAAAGAAGATGAAGTTAAGGAGTTCTTCTACCTAGGCAGGAAATAACCCATGACAGACAGAACAAGGAGGACATAAAAAGCAGACAAGCACTGGCAAAAAGGGCACTCCTGGCCAAGTTTAGTAGTCCACTAGTTTCAAAGACAGGCCTTAATCTGAGGAAGAAATTTCTGCCCGCATCTCGTGGTCGTGCGGTAGCGTTCTCGCTTCCCGCGCCCGGGTTCCCGGGTTCGATTCCCGGCGTGGTCAGGGATTTTCTCTGCCTCGTGATGGCTGGGTGTTGTGTGTTGTCCTTAGGTTAGTTAGGTTTAAGTAGTTCTAGGGGACTGGTGACCATAGATGTTAAGTCCCATAGTGCTCAGAGCCATTTGAACCATTTGAAGAAATTTCTGAGTATATGTGTTTAGAGCACTACGTTGCGTTGTAATGAGGCATGGACTGTGGGAAAAGAGAGGAGAAGAGTATAGAAGCATTTGAGATGTGGTGCTAAAGAAAAAATGTTGAAAATTGGCTGGACTACTAAGGTAAGGAATGAAGAGGTTCTTCGCAGAATTGGCAAGGAAAGAAATACATGGAAAACACTGGCAAGAAGATAGGGTTGGATGATAGGACATGGGTTAAGACATCACGGAATAAGTTCCATGGTACTAGTGGGAGCCGTAGAGAGTAAAAACTGTAGAGGAGGAGAAAGATTGGAATACGTGCAACAGATAACTGAGGACGCAGGCTGCAAGCGCTACCCTGAGATAAAGAGGTGGCACAGGTGAGGATTTTGTGGCACGCGGCGTCAAACCGTTCAGAAGACTGACTAAAAAAAAGAAAAAAAAAGAGCGGTCACTGCACTATCTCCTCTCACTGGTATTGCTCCCTCTTGCTCTGTCTGACTGATACTATTTCATTCACTTGTTCCCGTTGCTGTTGTCACTTCTCACTGTCTTTATGTCTTTCTTCCTTATTGTCAATGCCGGCCGGGGTGGCCGAGCGGTTCTAGGCGCTCCAGTCTGAAACCGCGCGACCGCTACGGCGGAAGGTTCGAATCCTGCCTCGGGCATGGGAGCGTGTGATGTCCTTAGGTTAGTTTGGTTACGTAGTTCTAAGTGCTAGGGGACTGATGACCTCAGAATTTAAGTCCCATAGTGCTCAGAGCCATCTGAACCACTTTCATTGTCATTGTCGTAGACACTGCCTGTGGTTATGGCGCGATACACGAGTGTTAGACTATTGTAATCTGCATACGGCACAGATCGATGATGAATGGTTGTGTAAAGGTTCAAATGGTTCAAATGGCTCTGAGCACTAAAGGACTTAACATCTGTGGTCATCAGTCCCCTAGAACTTAGAACTACTTAAACCTAACTAACCTAAGGACATCCCACACATTCATGCCCGAGGCAGGATTCGAACCTGCGACCGTAACAGTCACGCGGCTCCGGAATGAGCGCCTAGAACCGCGGGACCACCACGGCCGGCGATTGTGTAAAGGTGTTTTGTAAACCACCACAAAGGAAATTACTAGAAATGAAAATGGCATACCTTCAAAAATAGTGAGTAGTATTATGTGATCGCCGGCCGCGGTGGTCTCGCGGTTCTAGGCGCGCAGTCTTGAACCGTGCGACTGCTACGGTCGCAGGTTCGAATCCTGCCTCGGGCATGGATGTGTGTGATGTCCTTAGGTTAGTTAGGTTTAAGTAGTTCTAAGATCTAGGGGACATAACCACAGCAGTTGAGTCCCATAGTGCTCAGAGCCACTATTATGTGATCACTAACTTCTGTCAGATTTCTCATCATTCTAAACCGTTGCAGCCGTCCTTCTATATCCTCAGTCCAGCGGAGCCACGTCCAGTACAGAGCCGACATCATCGTCTGAAAGACGCAAGTCAGTGTATTTCAGGTACCTACAGTGAGATATGTGACTCCACGAAGAACCTCGCCGAGTTCAGCTGATCTGTTATCAATAGTTCTGTGACCGATCGTGCTAACGGAAGGAGAGTGCTGAAATGCCTAAAGTATAGGTAACCAGGTTTTGATCATGACTGGCCAAACTAGTAGGAAAACCGTCATAAACTACGCTTACTTAAAATACTCTACCGTAGCCCACTCAATTTGTCACCGACGTTCCAAATCCCCTACAGTGTTCATTCTCCTAAAACGTGAAAATTAGACGGAAAGTACAGCGTCAGAACGTAAAAGTTTTCTGCGTTTGGTACCGCGTCATAATGTAAAACTACTGCTGCTGGGTCTAGACCCAGAAGAATGCCGCTGCAATCGTGGTTTTTCTCCAGCAGCAGTAGTTTTAACATTATGACGCAGTACCAAACCGAAAAATCTTTTATGTCGACTGACTCTCGGCACGGAAGCCTACGCAATTATACAGCGTTACAATTTTATCTACAGGTGTATGTGGGGCCCATCACAGAAGTGAGCTGAAAGAGCGACAAGCCGAGCAAGTTGTGAGCTGCGGGCGACTTTGAGCTAAGTCTGGCGGGTGCGGGCCGGAGGGAAGCAATTAAAATTACTCGCCACTCCACTTGAGCGCCGTTCGCGACCACGGCCGGTGTCGTTATAAAGTTTTAGCAATTTGCGGCGCGTAACGAGCTGTCAAGCCGGCGCCGCCGACGGCCGCCCTAATTGTTTACGAGGCGCGCCATTGGCTTAGAACAACGGCGGGCAGGGTGGGCGCCGCGTGGAACGAGATTGAAGTCGCCGTGCTCCGCCGGCGCCTGGCGGGCAACTGGTCCCGGCCGCACCGCCGGCGAGCGCAGAAGCGATAAACAAATTGCCCGCTCGCTTACTGCCGTAATTTGTTTAGTGCGCTGCGTCTTAAAATAAGCGTCCGCGTCTGAACGTAAATAAAGAAAGCTGCATCGAGGGATCCGCCATATTTCCAGTCCGTAAACAGAAAAGGGGGCCATACATACTGCCATACTGCTGATAGGAGTGGAGAAAACCGACCGATACCGGTATTCCAGTTTGGGTAACCGGCATTTTTTTAGTGTTTATCTCGGTTATAACAGATGTATTGCTAATAATTAAGTAAAAAACCAAACTATCGTTTTTTCATAGCAGCTGTACTGAAATTTTTGTTTTTAAATAAACCTTAGTTTTTAAAAAAAGTGCTTTTTAATTAATAGAAATCTGCTTTGGTTTGAAATATTATGTCGTTATAGAAAATAGGAACAGCGATTTATACTATTTAAACAACAATGCAGACAGAGACGAGCAACAGTCTGGTACATAAAAATAAACATTATGTATAGCTAAATTGTAACTGTCAATGTTGAGAGTTCAGGTTTTATTGGAAGTTAATTGGTCTATAAATGAAACAGAGGGAAGTTGTAAAAACAAAAAATTTAAAAAACCCACACGTTTATCACATGGCGCTAGAAAATGCAATTTACTCCAAAACAGGCAAAACAAAAACATATCAAACGTCCCTTCAGTACTTCGTCAAGTTTATATAAAACATGTTTTCGTTTTTATGAAAAAACTCTCTCACCTGTCAACAATAACTGGAAACGCTTGCCTTTGGTCATGATGAAGAACATTCCATTTAGTACAAAATAGCAACAATAATTACTTACAGTAATTACTTCGGCTGAATAAAATTGCAGAAGGTACTCGAGAAGCTAATTTTTACTACTTTCAAAATGCAATTTGTATTTTGTGAGGATATAAAAATCATAGTGGAGTAGCACTGAAAAAGTGTGGTCCAAATGATGCAAGCAAAGAGAGAGAGAGAGAGAGAGAGAGAGAGAGAGAGAGAGAGAGAGAAATCGTTGGCTCTCACTTCCTCTCCCACATATTGATTTATGTTACTCTCTCTACCAATGCTACCAATACTAATAATTGGCAATCAAAGCTGTACAATCGCAATAAAGTCATGAGGTATTCAATTGAGTCTTTTGTTAGAACAAGTTACGCGTTTCGGGATTACACCCATCTTCAGACATCACAAACTTCAACTCCTTCCTAAACAACCAGGCGTGCCGCCTTGACACAAACAATCTTGAATCAGAGCAGTTATGGTCATATGTTATTGGAAACTTTCTTTGAGTTGCCAAGGGTGCTCGCCTGGTTGGTTGGGAAGGAGTTGAAGTTTGTGATGTCTGAAGATGGGTGTAATCCCAAAATTTGTAACATGTTCTAATAAAAGAGCCAATTGAACATCTCATGACTTTATTGTGACTGTACAGCATTGATTGGCAATTATTAACATAAACATGATCGCAGGCCTCATACAGGATTTCATGTTCTGTATATGCTACCAATACTACCAGTAATCCTACCATTCACCACGTCATTTATGTACTGTATAGAAACTGCCGAACCGTAGTTATGGTAGAGTTCAGCTCTAGTGACAAGTAATGTGAGGGCAAGAATCGCATAATTTCGAGTATTAGCAGCGATTCGCTGTACGATTTTGGAATACATACACTGTGTGATCAGAAGTATCCGGACACCTGGCTGAAAATGACTTCGCTTCGCTCTCCATCGGTAATGCTGGAATTCAATATGGTGTTGGCGCACACTTAGCCTTGATGGCAGTTTCCACTCTCGCAGGCATACGTTCAATCTGTTGCTGGAAGGTTTCTTGAGGAATGGCAGCCCATTTTTCACGGAGTTCTGCACTGAGGAGTGTTACCGACGTCGGTCGGTGAGGCCTGGCACGAAGTCGGCGTTCCAAAACATCCCAAAGGTGTTCTGTAGGATTCAGGTCAGGACTCTATGCAGGCCAGTCTACTACACGAATGTTATTGTAGTGTAACCACTCCGCCACAGGCCATGCATTATGAACAGGTGCTCTTTCGTGTTGAAAGACCAATCGCCATCCCCGTATTGCTCTTCAACAGTAGGAACCTAGAAGGTGCTTAGATCACCAATGTAGGCCTGTGCTCTGATAGTGTAAAGCAAAACAATAAGGAGTGCAAGACCCCTCCAAGAAAAAAGACGACCGCACCATGAACAACCGCCCCCCGAATTTTACTGTTGGCACTACACACGCTGGCAGACGACGTTCACCCGGCATTCGCCATACCCACACCCCGTCATCGGATCGCCACGTTGTGTACCGTGATTCGTCACTCCACACAACTTTTTCCACCATTCCATCGTCCCAGGCGAGGCGTCGTTTGGCATTTACCGGCGTGATGTGTGGCTTATGAGCAGCCGCTCGACCATAAAGTCCAAGTTTTTTCACCTCCCTCCTTTCCGTCATAGTACTTGTAAAAGATCCTGATGCAATTAGGAATTCCTGTTTGATTGTCTGGATAGATGTCTGCAGTTAGGGTTTGAATATCAGTGCCTTTCAGCCAGTGGGCTCCTTAGTTCAAAAAAATGTTCAAATGTGTGTGAAATCTTATGGGACTTAACTGCTAAGGTCATCAGTCCCTAAGCTTACACCCTACTTAACCTAAATTATCTTAAGGACAAACATACACACTCATGCCCGAGCGAGGCCTCGAACCTCCGCCGGGACCAGCCGCACAGTTCCTGACTGCAGCGCCCTAGACCACTCGGCTAATCCCGCGCGGCTCCTTAGTTCAAGAACTGTGTGTGAGTAGCAATTTATACTATCAAATGTCTGAGCAGCACTGAAGCCACCTGAATCCATTACTAGGAGCCGTAATCATGAAAAGTGCATTCACCAGTGGAAATGGAAATGAGCGTTTGGCGTCATTGGCCTGGAGGACCCTTACGGTTCATGTCCGGCCGCCTTGGTGCAGGTCTTGTTACATTCGACGCCACATTGGGCGATCTGCGCCCCGGATGGGGATGAAATGATGATGAAGACAACACGACATCCAGTTCCCGCGACCCAGCCGGGAATCGAACACGGACCCCTTAGAACTGCAGTCCGTCACGCTGACCGTTCAGCTATCGGGGCCGACCATGCAACAGTAGGGAGCAGCCACGATGAATAAAAAGAAGACTGCATTTGTAATTGAGTACTTGTTCATTATTATTGCTGCTGGTTATTAATACACGTTTCTGCATATATACTTACATTATTCTATCGTTACTGTTGTAGAAACGCATGACTCCATGCAGCCACTATCAACAGCAGCAGCACTAGCGGCTGAGCTCCGCGGCCTGTTAGTGCCTGACCAGCAGCAGCTGCAGTCTGCATCTGAGCTCCCTGACCTGATGGCGTTTGATAGAGCCACATATTTTTCCAGTGGCAACCCACAAATATGACGCTCAACGGGTTTATTGTACAACTCCCTTTTCTTCTGCAAGTCAGTCATTGGAATGTTGTCGCTGTAGAAGTGATCAACATCCCATGGGAGGAAAAAGTTGGTTGAATGGTTAATTTGGGGAATGGGGTCAAACAGCGAGGTCATCGGGCTCATCAGATTGCGGAAGTATGGGGAAGGAAATACGCAGCGCCCTTTCAAAGGAACTATCACGGCATTTTCCTGAAGCGATTTAGGAAAATCACGGTAAACTAAAAATCAGGCTGACCAGACGCGGGTTTGAACCATCGCCCTCCCGAATGCGAGTCCAGTGCTCTAACCACTGCGCCACCTTTTTTTTGTTTTTTTTGTTTTTTTTCTTTTTAAGGAGGTGGGGGAGGGCGGGTAAGGCAGAACGATCAGGGGTCGTAACCCGAGGCCTGGTCACAGTGTCCCCCTCGTCCGTCAAGGAATCAAGGAATCAGGGATGGGAAGGGCAAATCTTTTGTGGGAATTATTATTTATTTATTTTTATTTACTGTTTTTAATACATTCTTAATGTGGTTTTACTTTATACCACAACAAAAATAAATGTATTTAGAACCGCATAGTGCTATGAGTAAAGAAAACAATATCCCGGCACGTTCCTAAGCCGAGGTAATGTATATGGGGAAAAAGAAAAAAAAAAGTGCTTCCTACAGGATGCAGAAGGTTGTGTCGCTACTCTCCTTACGCTTCATCATCCAGGTACGTCTTCACGTATATCATGTTATTCCACCGAGAATCGAACTTAGTCTTGTCAGATCACTCAATGGGTGTCTTCTCCTACCTGTTGATGATCCAGCTGCTTGGAGAGTCGGGTGGGGCACGCCCTAAGTAATTAGAAAAATACTGTCTGTATTTTGGGTTCCGTACGATCTTGCAATGACGTTCTTGTAGGTAGTTCCAAAAGTGCAGTACATCTTTAGGTCCATCGTGAAATAAGTAGTGTACTGCATGCGCACGGATCCACGTGACAGCATTGGTCTTGGCGCGTGGGAAATACTGTTGATCCGGAAATAGTAGAAACCGAGGTGTAATGTGTTCCGGAGTCACAAAATTTGTCTAACCAAGCGCCATTCGTCTTCTGCCTCGCCACATGTGAGACGGTGTTCGTCCGTGTCTGGTATCCCGAAGTCTACGCTGAGAGGCGATTCCGCCATGTTTATCTTGTGGAGGTGTGATCGGGTGATCTGTTTAGCATTGACTGTGATGTACCATGTGGATCGGACGGCTGTGTCCAGTGTAACCAAGTGAATCTTCTTCCACACCACCTACCAACTAACCTGAGGGCTTTTGGTCTCCACGATGTTTGGTGGGCGCCTCTGCTGTAGGACATGATGTATATCCCGCGCCGACGCCTGTTTCGTCAGTGTTACTGCGATACGGACATAGCTGTGTTCAATGTAAAAGTTCTCGAAGTGGCAGAAGGGTGGGGATATGTCTTGCGTCGTCAGTGGGGGCATAAGGGAGGGCGGAGCTAAGGACTCCAACAGCAAACCTGTCAAACTTGCCGGGTGGTGGCGCGACAGCTTGATGTGTGAGCTGACATACAGGGCCACAGCTCTGTCGTGGACATGAACTAGACCAAGACCTCCCCTTTCTGGGGGAAGGGTCAGTGACTCATAACTGACTTTGAAGAGCATGCCTGTACTGACGTAGGCTCCGAATGCCGCTAATAGACGTCGAGCCATCAGTAACGGTATTGGAAGTACACGTGCTATGTGTGAAAGGCGCGATGCGAGGTAAACATTGACGAAGTGTGTCCTTTGGAGAATGTCCAGGGTCCGCAGACGAAGGTTGAAGATCTGGACCCGAATTTGTTGTAATAAGCGGCGGTAGTTAAGAGCCGCAGTGCGCCGTATGTCGTTGTGAAACTCTATTCCGAGACATTTGATAGTGCCACGATGCTGTAGAGGTTCGACACACGCTGGAGTAAACCCGTCTCCTATGGCCATGGCGACGGATTTGGCGACGTCGAGACAGCTACCGGAAGCCATTCTAGTGCTCTGTTGACATCGTCGCGATTGCGGAACACGAGAATCAGGTCGTCTGCATATGATGTACAGCGAAATGTGACGTCACGTAGGGTAAGACCGGTGAGGCGTTGACGGAGGCCACAGAGGAGCGGTTCCAGTGCCAGAGCATATAGTAACGTCGACAAGGGGCAGCCTTGACGCACGGAGCGGAAAATCGGGAGGGACTGCGAGAGACGTCCGTTAACGAGCACTTCGGAAGTCGCCCCTCGAAGGAGGCGCATCACGACGTCTGTGAATTGCTGTTGGTACTGCATGTGCTGGAGAACGGACGTTAGGTAGGCGTGATCCACTCGATCAAAAGCTTGGCTAAAATCTAGTGATGCCAGAGCTCCCGGGATGCGGCGTGCCCTGGCTAGGGCTATTAAGTCACGGTATCGGCACTGCTGTGTGGATGTTGTTGATACCCCCTAGGGAAGTGTGATCTGGCGAGATGACGTAAGGTAGGGTCGATCGTAGACGGTTTGCTAATAGTCTGGTGAATAGCTTCATGTCGCAGTTGACGAGTGTTAGCGGGCGGTAATATTGTATTCGAGCCCTACCTTTAGGTTTGTGAACCGGTATAATTATTCCTTCTACGAAGGTCGCAGGGAGCGGCACCGCGGGGGACATAAGCTCCCGACAGATGTCTGTTAACTTGGGAGGCGGTAAATACTGGAATTTTTATAAAACACCACAGGGAGCCCGTCGGGGCCAGGAGACTTATTCGCCGCTCCTTTACCGATGGCGTCGATAACTTCGTCTTCCGCAATGTCGTTCAATAATTCAGTTTGTAAATACTGTGGGACAATGCCGTAAACCAGTTGAGAGACAGCTGTCACCGTCGTCGGGTCGGAACATTGAGCAGAATAAAGTAATGGTCGAAGAAGGCTGCAGCAATATCGCGTTGTGTGGTGTGATGAGGGCCGTCCTCAGTGGTGATAGCATGTATCAGCGCCCGTCTTCGCAGTATACGTTCTCGGATGACGTGGTACATGGTGGGTCGTTCCGTTGCGAGTCTGTCTTGTGTTCGCGCTCGGACGATCGTCCCTTCGAGCTGTCGGCGCATATGGCTACGGTCTGTGCTTTCGCACGCTGAACTGTCAACTGTCGTTCCGGTGTGGGTGGCAAGGAGGCGCATTCGCGAAGGACGGTGAAATAAAAATCAAGGGTCTGCCGCCTCCAAGCAGCAGTCTCACGACCATACGTAATAAAGGTTCGCCGTAGGGCCGGCTTGGCGCAGGTTAACCACCAAGCACTCTAGCGTTCTTAGATGAAGTTCCTATACACGGGTTCCTTTTGCTTATTTGGTCCTCCAGGAGCATTTCACCATTTCTGGAAGTTTCTGTACTGTTCCTGAGAAGCAGAACTAGTACGACTCGTTTATGCTTTCACAAAAATAGCTTGTTAGTAGTTATAATAAAACTCTTGTCTAGACCTTCAGTTACTTATTTTATTTCTTCCTTACCCGTTTCGGCATTTACAATTGTTAAAGTAGCTGAACTTCAGAGGAGAAATACACTGTGAGAGACGTACCTATAAATGGCAGTCAAATGAAAACGAGGCAGACGGAAAAGAGTGAGAAAACTGTTAATACATTTACCCAGCTGTGAAGAAAGACGGCCAGTGTCTTCATGGAATCAAGTTTACGGCTGCCTATGGAACCAAGGCTTTACTCAGGAGTGCATCTCTTTCTCCGAAGTAAATCGACTGCCACAAATGTTTTCCTTGAGGATTTCAAAAATATTGAATTAGTTTAGGGAGAATTCGGGGCTGTATGGATGGTGCATATATAAGGGCTTCCCAGTGAAGATTCTGCAGCACTGTTGAAACGACATTGGTAACGACGTGTTGGAAGAAATTCCGGCCCACATGATGCAACGATTGTTTCAACTACGCTACAGAAGTTTCGCCGGGGAGGCCTTACACTTCCTCAGTACAGTCCCATTCTCCCCAAATTCAATTTACATACTTTTGGAGCCCTGAAAAAGACATTCGATTTGCTTCGGATGAAGAGGTGCACGCCAGGGTGCAAGTGGTTCAGTAGGCAACAGTAAACGTTTTCCAGTGAAGGCATTGATCGTCTCACAGTGGAATAAATGTATTAACAGCTGTGGCGAATACTTTTAAAATAATAGGCTTGAATACTTGAAATAATTACTGCTATATGAATCGTTTTTATTTGTCTACCAGTGATAAATAACAAACTGCGCACATTAGTACAGACAGTAAAATTGTTACTAAGTATAACTTCAAACTGGCTCTATGCGACCATAGTGCCGCTAGATGGTGCTATAGTTGATGGAAAAAAAATGCAAGTGTATATTTTACGATCTTACACAAGCAATTTTCATTAATGTAATTCACATGTCGTTATGTAGGGTGAGTCACTAGCTACTGCCACCTAGAACAACCCTGAAAGTATGATAGTAGCTGAAAACTTTGTGGGACAAATGTTGCGTGGGACAATGGGGGCCACAACATCTAACGTGCCATTGTCATGAATACACCTTTCGATGTTTTCCCAATACTACACTAATAGGAAAGGTAAGACAACTCTCGTCGAATCAAGCAAACGTGAATGATGTATTCCTCCGAAGAACAAGTCGATTTGCTTCTCATTTACTGAGAACGCCAACGACATTCAGTGAGAGCTAGAGACTTATACTCTGCAAGATATCTTCAACTTCGTTCATTTAAATATGTGTATGATAAACTAAGACCAGCTGGATATTTAACGCATCGGAAACAGATCCGACAAAGGAATGTTACTAACGAGGAAACGCAAATTGGTACTCTTGCCACTGTGGTTCGAGATCTCTGTGTTAGTTCGCGTCGAATCGCAAGGGAATCTGGCTTGAGGCAGAATAGTGTTGTTCGTGTTCTGCATCGCCATAAATATCATCCTTACTATAGCATCTCCCAACAAGAATTAACTGGCACGGATTGTTTGCGTAGCATTTAATTGTGCCGGTGGGCTGAACTTCAGATTCAGACGGATGACACATTTGTTAATTTGGTTTTATTCACTGACGTGGGTACATTCATGAAACATGGAAATGTTAATTTGCATAATATGCATTATTGGGCAACTGAAATCCATGTTGGCTGCGGTAAGTTGTACACCAAAAACCGTTGTCATGCCTGCAAGAAACGTTAGTTCTGTTATTGGAACAAATACCTTTCGGAATAAGGAACACAACGTGGTATCAACACGTGGCACATTTTTCTCTGATAGCTAGAAGTCAGTTGCAGAGACAATTCCCAAATCGTTGGATTGGACGCGAATTAGATGTGTCGTGGCCGTCTCGTTCGCCAGACTTGACGCCTCTAAATTTTTCCTTGTGTTGATTCGTAAAAGACATTGTTTATAAATATGTCCCATATACACCAGAAGGGATGCGAGAGAGAATTGCCAGAGGATGTGCTTTCGATAAGTGCCGATATGATGTGGAATACCACTCAATCCATGATAAGAAGATTGCAGCACTGCACTGATACCAAAGGCCATCACTTCGTAAACCTTCTGTAAATGGTCGTTCATGCCACCTTTTTGACCTTCGTTCACCTTCAAAGATGATATTACTACACATCATTGGATTCGTCTAAATAGACGCTATCAGATAATAAGTACCAAACTGTAGCATCCCATTTAAAAATAACAAAGTTGACCTTCATATCTTCCATATTATTCTTGGTGACAACAGTTAGTATATATGTATACAGGGTGGTCCATTGATTGTGACCGGGCCAAGTATCTTACGAAATAAGCGTCAAACGGAAAAACTACAAAGAACGAAACTTGTCTAGCTTGAAGGGGGAAACTAGATGATACCCGCTAGATGGCGCTGCCATATGTCAAACGGATATCAACTGCGCTTTTTAAAATAGGAACCCCTATTTTTTATTATCTATTCGTGTAGTACGTTAAGAATAATGGATGTTTTAGTTGGACCACTTTTTAGCTTTGTGATAGATGGCGCTGTAATAGTCACAAGCATACGGGTCACAATTTTGGACGAACAATTGGTAACAAGTAGGTTTTTTAAATTAAAATACAGAAAGTAGGTACGTTTCAACATCTTATTTCGGTTGTACCTTTGTGAACTTATCATTTCTGCAACGTATGCTGTTACAACGTGATTACCTGTAAATACCACATTAATGCAATAAATGCTCAAAATGATGTCTGTCAACCTCAATCCGTTTGGAAATACGTTTAAAGACATTCCTCTCAATAGCAAGTAGTTCGCCTTCCGTAATGTTCGCACATGCATTGACAATGCACTGACGCATGTTGTCAGGCGTTGTCGGTGGATCATGATAGCAAATATCCTTCAACTTTCCCCACAGAAAGAAATACGGGGACGTAGATCCAGTGAACGTGCGGGCCATGGTATGGTGCTTCGACGACCAATCTACCTGTTATGAAATATGCTATTCAATACTGCATTAACCGCACACGAGCTATGTGCATGATATCCATCATGTTGGAAGTACATCGCCATTCTGTCATGCAAAGAAACATCTTGTAGTTACATTGGTAGAGCATTGCGTCCGAAATCAGCATACATGGCACCATTTAAATTGCCATCGATAAGATGGGGGCCAATTATCCTTCCTCCCATAATGCCGCACCATACATTAACCCGTCAAGGTCGCTGATGTTCCACTTGTCGCAATCATCGTGGATTTTACGTTGCCCAATAGTGCATATTATGCCGGTTTACGTTACCGCTGTTGGTGAATGACGTTTCGTCGCTAAATAGAGCTCATGCAAAAATTCTGTCATCGTCCCGTAATTTCTCTTGCGCCCAGTGGCAGAACTGTACACGACGTTCACAGTCTTCGCTATGCAATTCCTGGTTCATAGAAATATGGTACGGGTGCAATCGATGTTGATGTAGCATTCTCAACACCGACTTTCTTGCGATTCCCAATTCTCGCGTAATTTGTCTTCTACTGATGGGCAGATTAGCCGCGATTGCAGCTAAAACGCCTGCTTGGGCATTCATTTGTTGCAGGTCGTGGTTGACGTTTCACATGTGGCTGAACGAACGGTTCGGACACTTGGCACTTGGATGATGCCGTCCAGGATATCGAGCAGAATCCATAGCACATGCCCGTTGGGCATTTTGATCACAATAACCATACATCAACACGATATCGATCTTTCCCGCAGTTGGTAAATGGTCCATTTTAGCACAGGTAATACATCACGAAGCAAATACCGTCCACACTGGCGGAATGTGGTAATATATCACGAAGCAAATACCGTCCACGCTGGCGGAATGTTGCATGATACCACGTACTTATAAGTTTGTGACTATTACAGTGCCATCTATCACAAAGCGAAAAAAGTGGTCCAACTAAAACATTCATATTTCTTTACGTACTACACGAAAATTGAATAAAAATGGGGGTTCCAATTAAAAAAAAACTCAGTTGATATCCGTTTGACCTATGGCAGTGCCATCTAGCGGGCCAAACATAGCGCTATCTGTGTTCCCCCTTCATGCTAAACGAGTTTTTTTTGTAGTTTTTTCGTTTGATGCTTATTTCGTCGTGAGATATTTGGCCTGATCACTATCAATGGACCACAGACCATTATAACTACCTACCTAATAGCCGGTATGTCCACCTTCGTCACTGATAACAGTGGTGATGTGTCGCGGTACGGGAGCAATGAGGCTTTGGCAGGTCACCGGATGGAGTTGGGACCATATCTACACGCAAAAGTCAGCTAATTCCCGTAAATTCGGGGCAACTGGGTGATGAGCTCTGTTTCCTCGTCTAATCACATCCCAGATGTATTCGATCGGTTTCAGATCTGGCGAGTTGGGGGTGCAGCACATCAAATGGAACTCGTGGCGATGTTCATCGAACCGCTCCATCGCACTCCTGGCCTAGTAACATGGTGCATTACCTCCCCGAAGAATTCCATTGCCGTTGGGAACGATGATCGTCATGAAGGGGTGTACGTGGTCTGCTACCGGTGTAGAATACTCCTTGGCCATCATGGTGCCTTGCTCGAGTTCCACTGGACCTATGGATGTCCACTTGAATGTTTCCCAGAGTGTATTGGAGCCCCGGCAGCTTGTCTCCGTCTTGTAGTACAGATGCCAAGGAGTTTTTATCCTTGAAGACGACGGATTAGGCTCTTCCGTTGGCATGATGAAGAAGTTATGGATTCATCAGACCATGCAATGCTCTGCTACTGCGCCAATTTCCAGTGCCAATCCTCATGTGCCAATTTAAGTCGTAGTTGCCGATGTCGTGGAGTTAACATTGGCATATGCATGGGTCGACGGTTTCGGAGGCCCATTGTTAGGAATATTCGGTGTACTTGTACTCTCTCCAGCATTAATAGTCGATGTTAGTTCCGCCACAGTTGGCCACCTCTCCTGTTTTACCAGTCTGCCATGACAACGGCGTCCGATGTCTGTAATGAGGGGTGACCGCTCTGAACGTGGTTTCATATTGGTTTCGTCACGTGCTGAAGACATTCACAACAGCACTCATCGAACACTCGACAAGTCGCGTAGTATCCGAAATGCTCGTGCCAAGTCTCTAGGCCATCACAGTTTGCCATTGGTCAAGTTCAGATAGATCGCACCTTACTCAATCTGCACATGGATAACAAGCTCACTAATACTACATGCGCGCCATGTGACGCTGCTATCGCCTGTGCAGGTTTATATCGATAGTAGTTCGGTGGTCATAAGGTTCTGACTAATCAGTGTAGATGGAAAACAAAAGACACAGCATGATGTGGATTCACGTTCTGGAGTGCAACGTATGACATCGTTTAATCAAATATACTCGAACAGTTATAACTGGCAACAATGTCATAGGGCCTTTAGGAATACAACAGATTAATCCAGTGTATACGAGACAGATTAGCATGTACCCTGAATGGATTTATTGTATTCAAATGAACCTGCACTTGCACTCAGGGTAACTCATCTTACTGACTCTGATATGGTTTCTGTATCACGCATTAGGAATTACGTATGCCCATTACGTGTTTTATACTTTATAATTATTATAAATTAAGGTAGAACATTCGCTTCAGTACATCCTATTTCAAAGTACCTTATGACATCTATACAATGATTAGATAATTTTATGATATTTGGCAACGATCTGTCTCTATGTTGTTGAATGATACCACAATTTCCATTTCACTAATAAAGTACAAGTGGTTGTGACATACTGTTTTAACATTGATGAAGACTTCCTAAATACGCAGCAGAACGTTTGTAGCCATTTTATATTTTATTTCAATTCATGATTGCCCAGGTCCTGGGAAGCTCTACGATGTTGTCGGAAATTTCAAAGCTTTTATTGTATTTTGTTACACAGTGTCGTTACGTTTATGGAAGTATTATGTATTGCACAACAGAGCAAGAGCATTAAACCACCTTATGCAATGTCTTTTGTTATGATATATATATATATATATATATATATATATATATATATATATATATATATATATACACCCGCCTATATGCCATTATGGAGTGGCATATAGGCGAGTGTGCATATACACTTATAATTTTTTTCTAAATGCGGAAAAATGGATACCATTCACGAAAATGCTATATACTGTACATTAGCACCAAGTAGATGCTTTTTTTAATTATTCTACGGCCACACACGGGGCAATCGCAGTTACGTTCAGTAAAACGAAGTAGGAGGCGGCATTTTGTATCAACAGTTTTCTGGCATGTGCATGTTTTACGGTCTATACTATTATATTCGGTATGTGCTCCGGACAAGTTTCTCATTGTGATCCTTCTTTTACATTCAGTACATTTAACAGTGTCAAAATATCGAAGTGCATAAGGAAGAATTGAAATAAATATTTTGTGTTGAAGACAAGAGTTTCATTTGAAGTGCACAATATGACCGTGACGGATCATAAAGGTTTTATGCAATATCTATTTCTTAGTAGTGAAAATCAACCACCCAGGATAACGCACTGGCGTCTGAGAGTCAATTATCGTTTTAGTCAAACACGTAGTTATCAGTGAACAGTATGTGGAATATTTTACGGCATTCTAAGAAAGTCTGCATCCATAAATTATAGTATTTGATAAGAATAATATAGAAGCGTATTCGAAGAAATGTTAAGTGACAGCACTAGAGAGAAGATGGGAACAATGAACTTGCATTGCTACAATCATTTAGTATCTAGCCGCAAGTGAGATGCATATAAGTAGGTGCTTAGTATGCAGGAAACACCAAACTTTAGCCGTATACATCTTTGTTCAGTGTGGAATAGTGCAGAAATTGTCAAGAAAAGAATGACAAAATGTTTTCGAAAAAACACCTGATAGTCGCGATGCATAGCAGCAAAAATTCTAGAACCGAAATTGGTCCAATCATCCATTTTACACCGGCGGAAGCGTGACGTTCCGAAACTGCGTCAATTACGAGCACTTTTTTTTCAGGAATTTATTTGTCTGTTGCGCTCCACTCTCCGACAGAAGACCCCTTCGTGTTGTCTGATGAGGGTGCATGAGTCGGCGAGAGCAATTATATTTAGTGCTTAACGTCCAGCTAAACAAGTAGGAAAGAACCAGTACTCACCGTTTAGCGATACATCATGTACGAAGTGTCACGCAATCAAAGTATAATTATTGCTTACGTCTACCTGCTGTATGCACTACATTTCGTAATCGAGTTCTCCTTAATAGTCTAACTTGTTAGATTGCACCGAAGTACAAGAAATTACATGACATGTATCCCGTGTAATTATAGAGCAACACGGACATTAAGACAAGTCGGATCGTTGGCAGAGAGAAAAACAAGAATCAGGAGAGAGTTGAGAGATTTGTTATAGACCCTAGAAAGAAAGTAAGCAATGAGGAAGTTTTCGTGCTGTTTATTGGGTAGCTGGTTGTTGGTGATCGCAACGGTGAGTCGGTATTATTAATAGTGGTTGTATCAAAAGTAAATCCAATCTTGTGATATTTTTAAAGAGTGTGATATTATCGATGGAGAAGAAACACGTCGAACAGAAGTTGAAAGCCTACTATATCTTGAAAAAGTTTAACTGAATATTCGTATGAAGTTTTGAGCAAGTTTAATTTTGGTTAGTAAGCAAAATTTTCGACTGTGGAACCCTGGAAACACAATTTCACTCGGAAAATTAATACAAGCGCAACAGGGATTTTGAACGGATTTGTAATTAGCACAGAGGCTGAATATCTCTCTCTCTCTCACACACAAACCCATTCAACACAAACACACACACACACACACACACACACACACACACACACACACACACACACACACACTGCCCAAAACAAAGACTATACATCTAATGAACTTTGCCTTCCAGCCTCCGTTCATTCAGTGTAAATGTGTTTGTCAATTTAATATTTATCACTACAAGTATTAATAAATCATGAACTGTGAGGGATCTGATATCAACAAGTTGCATCCCGTGAACAGTTTCAAGGTGTTCTTTGCCTGATCGCTGAAAAATAAACTTAGAAACACAGCTGGCGCCGGCACTGAAAAGGGAATAGATGCCTTTCACTTTCTTCAACCTTTTATTTGGCAAATGGTGAAAATGAACACAAGACCACATTTATGTATATTGTAGAAAAAGTGTTTGCCAATAACTTCAAGCAAAAGATTTCCCTTAACTGAATAATTTAATTTATAAACACATTTACGCATTCCTGCTGTGTAATAGAACTGTTTCATTTTCCCTTCTAGTTGTTCATGCAACCACATTTTTGGAAACAGTTCCTCTTTGGAACGAGGCACAATACTAGACTGCGTTTTGAGCATATGACTGTAGAATTCCAGATGGACAATAATGACAATACCGTATACAGGCCAGTGCTCCGTATTATCAAATCGGACATCTTGTGTGACAGTCGGAGCTGTTGGCTTCCTACTCGTATTTTGTGGTGTCTATTGAGGGTGTCCTACTTTCCTTTTCTCTGAAAACATCAAACCATTGGCCATATCTGCCCTGAATGACTTCAGTGAGGTCTTCTTGTCCAGAGATTCTCTTCGAAATACCAGCCAGGCATTTACAACACTCAGATCTAGCATAAATCCAATCAATCTCATGTACCAACGCCTAGTTTTCATTGGTACTCTGTAGATCTATATCAGCATACCAGCAAGATCAACTGCTCCCATATGCTTATTGTACTGACGTACAATACTGGGCCAGGGCACATCAATTCTTCTTTTTTCATTGTTGTCCCATCGTTTTACTGTTGAGAGAGGTTGGACACCACAAAATGATCTTGCAAGTGCCACGATTTCATTGTCTGCCCCCTTACTAAAATGAGATCTGAGTGATTGTACTTCCTGTAGTTATAGCTGCCTCGTCCTTGTTTCAGTAACTGCTTCTCGTCTTGTAGGGGACAGTTCTTTATTCGGTTTTTTCTTATGGTGCCCATGGACTCAATGTTTTGATTTTTTAAAGTGTGTTATAAGTTCAAGGCTGCAAAAGAAATTGTCCAAATAAACTCTGGAAGAAATATTTCTTGGAATACTTTTGCAAAGTGTAACCACAACTTGCCCTCAAATTCGCAACACTTTCTCGTCATCAGAAATATCAGTTATCATCCCCTTGCCAGTATAGGGAAGAAAATCATAAACAACTCCAGACACCCCAGCACGAACAAAAATCTTAAAACCCCACTTGGGTGGCTTGTTTTCAATATATTGGCGCAAATTACCTGCTCTTGCACCTTTATATGGAACCATCATCTCATCTATAGAAAATTATGACTCTTGTTTCTGCTCACAGCAGTTATTTACAATTGACTCAAGAACAGGCCTTATTTTGAAAAGTCTGTCAGAATAGTTCACAGCATTCTCATTGTTCTTAAAATGCAGGTATCGGCTGAATTTCTGAAAGCGCTTCAAACTGAAAATGCTGGTGATTTTTTCACAATTCATTGACTGAGACCAATAGTCAGTGTCGAAGGCATAGAAACAAGACCCATATATATCAGAAGACCGAAAAATTGTTCCATTTCATTTATATTGGTGTTTACTGACGTGGTAGTTCGTTGCCCAGAGTATAAGTTCGTTTCCTGCACAATTTTGTCAATTAGTTATGAATCAAAGAATCTTCTGAAATAACGCAGTGGTGTTGCCTTCATCAGAAAACACAGGAGAGAGACTTTCTGCCTTAGCAGTTATATCTTCCTTTACGCACATGTAAGTGACTGCTTTTGTAATTTCTTTTTTCACTTTACTGGCACTTGCACTAGAAGGATTCACTGCAGATGGTCCTTGCACATGTTCAGCTTCTGAGATTTCACTTCCTGAATCAGAATCAGTTTTTGGTATAACTAGGTAAAGGAACCGAGATTGACGCTCTGGAATATAGTCTGGATCATCATTACAGTCTGCCAAAACTTCGAGTTCAGAGTCTTTAGATTCGCTTAGATCAGACAACGCCGGGTTTTCTGGTGGAACTACTATTCTTCTCGCTTTTTTTAATTCCATAAAATATTCTGGAATCCATAGCTAAAAAGCCCCTGAAAACAAAAAGTGTATACCCTGTCGGGCCGTAAGCATATGTAATACACTAATGGCATATGTCCCAACTATGGGGAATGTTGCTTACAGACAACATAAACGTTTTATACTATTTACGTAATTGAAAAGAACATTAGATTGAAATATTTCTGCAGTAAACTCACCTCTGGGTATTTCTTTAAGAAACTCTGCTAAGATTACTGCCAATTTATTGAAACCCACTCTTTCAGAACAAAAATAATACACCCCTTTGCTCACACAAGGAGATCTCTGTAACACCAATGCACAAACTGCCATCTCGGGTGGAAAACCTTGAACTATTACAACAACTGACATCCGCAGTGTGTAAATGAATGTTGCCTGGAGGCAACAATGCCAGTAAAAGGCACTGGGAAATGTTTGTTGTCCCATAAGGCCAATGTAAATTTGATGTTCCTTGAGAGCAACACTGCGAAATAAAGGGGTAAGGAAAAAAAAAAAACAGGAAAATGGGATGAAATTCAGTACGACTAAGTGAGTGTATGAACAGCAAGAATGCCTTGGAACGGTTCACGGGATACGACTTCGAGCTGTAGGTTGATTTCAGATCCATTACATCTCATATGACAGTAAGGAAATCCTCTAAGGTGATATGTATTTCTTCGCAAAATATAAGAAATTAACCTTATAATGTTCATAGCAGTCCCACAGAGACAATATAAATGATGAGTACATTTAACGCATGAGTTCGCAAATAACGTAGTCAATAGATGAATCCCATAACGGAAGCTACTAAACGTTCCTCTTGAATTTTAAGAGAGAGATAAATTTACAAGCTATTTATATATTCACATGAAGTAATTATAAGCGGATACTGCTACCGATGAGTGCATGTAGGTTTAAACTTACCACAGAGGAACACTGAAGTTCGAGTCCAAATCGAACAAATACAAGCCATGAGAAACTTTTGAATAAAGATAACTTGAAAATGTGCTTGAAATGCAACAAAGAGAAATGAGACGCGAACGAATACACACGGCTACAGTTTAAAGTAGGAAAAGGGACAGAAGGAAACACAGTAGGTGAATATGGATTGGGGCTAAGAAATGAAAGATGAAGCCGTCTGGTAGAATTTTGCGCAGAGCAGAACTTAATCATAGCTAACACTTGCTTCAAGAATCATGAAACAAGGTTATATACATGGAAGATCCCTGGAGATACTAAAATGTATCAGATAGATTATACAATGGTAAGACAGAGAATTAGGAACCAGGTTTTAAATTGTAAGACATTTCCAGGGGCAGATGTGGACTCTGACCACAATCTATTGGTTGTGAACTGTAAATTAAAACTGAAGAAATTGCAAAAAGGTGGAAATTTAAGGAGATGGGAGCTGGATAAACTGAAAGAACCAGAGGTTGTACAGAGTTTCAGGGAGAGCATAAGGGAACAATTGACAGGAATAGGGGAAAGAAATACAGCAGAAGAAGAATGGGTAGCTCTGAGGGATGTAGTAGTGAAGGCAGCAGAGGATAAAGTAGGTACAAAGACGAGGGCTGCTAGAAATCCTTGGGTAACAGAAGAAATATTGAATTTAATTGATGAAAGGAGAAAATATAAAAATGCAGTAAATGAAGCAGGCAACAAGGAATACAAACGTCTTAAAAATGAGATCGACAGGAAGTGCAAAATGGCTAAGCAGGGATGGCTAGAGGACAAATGTAAGGATGTAGAGGCTTATCTCACTAGGGGTAAGATAGATTTTGCTTACAGGAAAATTAGAAGACCTTTGGAGATAAGAGAACCACTTGTATGAACATCAAGAGCTCAGATGGAAACCCAGTTCTAAGCTAAGAAAGGAAAGCAGAAAGGTGGAAGGAGTATATAGAGGGTCTATACAAGGGCGATGTACTTGAGGACAATATTATTGAAATGGAAGAGGATGTAGATGAAGATGAAATGGGAGATACGATACTGCCTGAAGAGTTTGACAGACCACTGAGTGACCTGAGTGGAAACAAGGCCCCCAGAGTAGACAACATTCCATTAGAGCTACTGACAGCCTTGGGAGAGCCAGTTCTGACAAAACTCTACCATCTGGTGAGCAAGATGTATGAGACAGGCGAAATACCCTCAGACTTCAAGAAGAATATAATAATCCCAATCCCAAAGAAAGCAGGTGTTGACAGATGTGAAAATTACCGAACTATCAGTTTAATAAGTCACGGCTGCAAAATACTAACGTGAATTATTTACAGACGAATGGAAAAACTGATAGAAGCCGACCTCAGGGAAGATCAGTTTGGATTCCGTAGAAATGTTGGGACACGTGAGGCAATACTGACCTTACGACTTATCTTAGAAGAAAGATTAAGGAAAGGAAAACCTACGTTTCTAGCATTTGTAGACTTAGAGAAAGTTTTTGACGATGTTGATTGGAATACTCTCTTTCAAATTCTGAAGGTGGCAGGGGTAAAATACAGGGAGCGAAAGGCTATTTACAATTTGTATAGAAACCAGATGGCAGTTATAAGAGTCGAGGGGCATGAAAGGGAAGTAGTTGTTGGGATGGGAATGAGACAGGGTTGTAGCCTATCCCCGTTGTTATTCAATCTGTACATTGAGCAAACAATAAAGGAAACCAAAGAAAAGTTCGGAGTAGGTATTAAAATCCTTGAAGAAGAAATGAAACCTTTGAGGTTTTTCCGATGACATTGTAATTCTGTCAGGGATAGCAAAGGACTCGGAAGAGCAGTTGAACAGAATGGACAGTGTCTTGAAAGGATGGTATAAGATGAACATCAACAGAAGCAAAACGAGGATAATGGAATGTAGTCGAATTAAGTCGGGAGATAGTGAGGGTATTAGATTAGGAAATGAGACACTTAAAGTAGTAAAGGAGAGAGGGTAGATCACATTACTAATGAGGAAGTATTGAACAGAATTGGGGAGAAGAGGAGCTTGTGGCACAACCTGACTAGAAGAAGGGATCGGTTGGTAGGACATGTTCTGAGACATAAAGGGATCACCAATTTAGTATTTGACGGCATCATGGAGGGTAAAAATCGTAGAGGGGGACCAAGAGATGAATACACTATGCAGATTAAGAAGGGTGTAGGCTGCAGTGGGTACTTGGAGATGAAGAAGCTTGCACAGGATAGAGTAGCATGGAGAGCTGCATCAAACCAGTCTCGGGACTGAAGGCCACAACAACAACAACAACAGCTTATAGCTGACATCATTTTCATCCAGTTGTACCAAACAGTACCACAAAAGAGTGAAGCAGCCACATCATTCGCGAGAATGCTCATACCACACTCGTACAGGACGAATATGTAAGCGTAAAACAGGGATGACGTGTGGTGTTCGCGCTCGTACGTATTCTCTCGTCTACGAGCACACTTACATCTCTATTGTGTAGTGCTGTCTAAGTGGGAAGAGGGCAAACGGGTAGGAATCACAAAAGCGCTGCGTGCGGTATGTGGCTTACTCAAGAACATAGGTCATAAACATAGCAATATTGCAGCATTATTTAATTATTTTTGGTGCACAGAAGACATAATGAAATTTATATCTCGCACAAACTGTCACCGTACGGACATACGCAGATTTTCGTTTCTCAGTATGCCTCGTAATCGTGACTTATTTAGTTTCATAAACCAAAAATGCGTTTCGCATTCATACGTCGATTGAAACATTCATATCCCTTTAACTTCATTATGTAGACGTGGAAATTCATCCTGAGGAAAACAGTGTAGAATTCACGGACAGTTTTAAGCAGTAATTATACTGCAGGTCGATTAGTACCATCTGCAGCTGCACAGGGGAGCCTTCAACCGAAATAACAAACGGCTCAAAAACAGACGTAAGATTGACAGAGTCGTCAAACGTTTATAAAGCTATTCTTGTGATTATTTCAGTGCCACTGGTTTTTTTAAAATTTTGAGATAAGTGGACGACGCCCTTGTCACATTCTGAGTTTGTTTCTAACGGCATCCAATGTCGCCATGAAATCAGAAAGAAGTTGCCTCTTACCTTGCAGCGTCTTACGGAGGGAGTCTGCAGCCACCTCTATTTAAAATACAAGGTCTGCATTGTGGCTCCTCTAATTTTCGTCCTTGCTTTCCTTTTCCGTTAAGAAATTCAACAATAGCGGTTCTTAAATCGACAACTAGTTCCAGGCACCACCTTTGAATTAACCAACATTTTTTCAGCAGTAAATAACGTCTCCAAACTCTTCATTCAGTTCCACCAAAAGTTGTACAGTAATATAAGCGACTTCAGAAAATTTACTATTCACGTGTCCTAGGCCTGCATACTTAACACAAAGTTCATCTCGATGCACAGAACTATAACTCCCAGATAAATCATCCATCGATCATTACAATTTTTGGTCTTTCACCGAAAACTTTTCATAATGTAATTATTTTATTTTATTTTTATTTATTTATTTTTCCGGGGAGTCATCAGTCTTCTGACTGATTTGATGTGGCCCACCACTAATTCTTCTGCTCTCTAACCTTTTCCCCTAAGAATAGTAACTGCAATCTAAGTCCTCAGTTATCTGCCGGTTGTATTCCAATTCTGTCTTGTTCTACAGGTCCTACTCTCTTCTACTCCCTCTAGTACAATGAAAATCATTTCCTGATTTCTTAACAAATGTCCTACCATGCTGTCTCTTCTTCTTGTCAGTGTTGTACATATGTTCATTTGCTCACCGATTCTCCGAGGAACTTCCACATTCCTTATTAGTTCACCTAATTTTCAACATCCTTCTGTAGCATCACGTCTCAGAGCCTTTGATTCTCTTCTTTTCTGGTTTGCCACAGTCCATGTCTCACTCACCATAGAGTGCTGTGCCACAAACTTGCATTCTTAGATATTTACTCCTCAATTCAAGACCTGTGTTTGGTACTAATAGGAATACTAGATCTCTTTTTATGTTCTCCTAGATTCGTCTGTTATGGTTTATTTTGCTGTCTAGGTAGCAGAATGCCTTACCTTCATCTACGTCGTGATTCCCAATTCTCATGTTAAGAGTCTCGCTGTTCTCATTTCTGCTACTTCTCATTATTTGCATCTTTCTTAGGTTTTCTCTCAATCCATATTCTGTACTCAGTAGACTGATCATTCAGTTCAATACATCTTGCAATTCTTCTTCACTGAGGATAGCAACGCCAGCAGCGAATCTCATCATTGATATCATTTCACACTGAATTTTAATCATAATCTTGAACCCTCCTTTTATTTACTACAGTGCTTCTTCGATGTAGAGATCGAATAGCAGCGTCGAACGTTTTCCTGTCTTGCACCCTTTTTAATCTGAGAACTCCGTTCTTTTTCTTCAAGTATTATTGGTCCCTCGAGATTCTTGTACATATTGTATTTTCCCGTCTTTCCCTGATGCGTGCCCGTAATTTTCTCAGACTTTCGAATATCTTATATCATTTCACATTGTCGAATGGTTCTTCCAGATCTACAAATTTTTCTTCATTCCTGCTTACATTATGAACCGCAATGTCAGAATTGCTCCTCTGGTGCACTTACGTCTCCTGTAGCCAAACTGAGCATCATCTAACAGATCCTCAATTTTGTTTGCCATTCTTCTGAATATTATTCTTGTCAGCAGCCTGGATGCATGAGATATTAAGCTGACTGTGTGATAATTTTCGCACTTGTCGCCTCTTTCTATCTTCGCAATTGTGTCGATATTGTTTTTCCCAAAGTCAGATGGTATATCACCAGTGTCACTTATTCTACACACAAAGAGTATAGACGTTTTGTTGCCACTTGCAGCAATTATTTTAAAAATTCCGATTGGAATGTTATACATCCATTCTGCTTTATTTTATTTGAAGTCCTTTAAAATGTGATTCTAACACTGCTTCCCCTATCTCTTCCCTGTTGACTCCTGCTTCTTCTTCTGTCATCAGACATGTCTTCATTGTACTCTTCCTATCTATCTGCTCTCTCCTCTGCATTTAACAGTAGAATTCTCGTTGCAGTTTTATGTTACTGCCCTTGCTTTTAATTTCAACGAAGGTTGTTTTGACTCTTCTACATTCTAAGTCTGCCTTTCTGACAATCATTTCTTTCTCGATTTCTTCACATTTTTCATCCAGCCATTTCGCCTTCGCTTCCCTGCACTTCCTGTTTACTTCGTTCCTACGTGACTTGTATTTCTGTATTCCTGACTTTTCGTGAACATTTTTGTACTTCCTTCTTTCGACGATCAGCTGAAATATTTACCTGTTATCCATGATTTCATCACAGTAGTCTTCTTTGTACCTACGGTTTTCTTTCCAGCTTCTGTAACAGTTCTTGCTAGAGATATCAATTGCTCTTCAACTGAACTGCCCACTGAGCTATTCATCATGGCAGTATCTATAGTCTCAGAGAACTTGAAGTATGTTTCTTCGTTCCTTAGTACTTCCGAATGCCATTTATTTGCGCACTGATTCTTCCTTATTAGTGTCTTAAATTTCAGAGTACTCTTCATCAGTACTAAACTGTGATCTGAGTCTATATCTGTTCCTGAGTAAGTCTCACAATCTAGTATCAGATTTTGGAATCTCTGCCTGACCATGATGTAATCTATCCTAAATATTCCCTTATCTCCAGGTGTTTTCCAAGTATACCTCTTCTTGCGATTCTTGAACAGAGTATTCGCTATTATCATCTGAAATTTGTTGCAGAATTCAATTAGTCTTTCTCCTCTGTCATTCCTTGTACGAACTCCATATTCTCCAGTACCCCTTTCTTATAATACTTCTCTTATAACCACATTCAAGTCCTCCACGACTATTGGAGTTTCATCTCCGTTTACGCACTGTATTATCCATTCAGCATCTTCCTGTAGTTTCTCTATTTCTTCATCCTCTGATCGCAACGGCTGCTTGAATACCTGAACTTTTTTGTCGGTGTTGGTTTTCTGTCGAGTCTGCAGGAAGCAACCCTATCACTGAACTGTCAACTGTAACTCACTCTCTGTCCTACTTTTCTGTTCATAAAGAATCCTACTACTGTTATGCCATTTCCTACCCACTGCTGTCGATATTGCCCTGTATCTGTTGACCAGAAATCATGGTCTTTTCCATTTCAATTCACTGACCACCACTATATCTGTGTAGTTCCCTTGCATTCGCCTTTTCTGATTTTATAGCTTCCTTGCCACGTTCAAACTTCTGACATTCCACGCCCCAGTTCGAAGAACGTTATGCTTTTGTCGGTTATTCAACCTTTTTCTTGTGGTCTCTTGACAGTTCCCTCCCGAAGATTCGAATAGGGAACTATTCCGGAATCTTTTGCCAATGGAGAGATCATCATGACACTTCTTTCAATTACCGGCCACATATCCTTTGGCTACACATTACGTGTCTTGAATGAAGTGGTTTCACTGCCCTCTGCATCCTTAGGCCATTGATCACTGCTGATTCTTCCGCCTTGTTGGGGGCAACTTCCCATACTAAGGGAGGAGAGTGCACGTGTGAAGTTTTGCACGTCATGGTCGATTTTTCTTCTCTTTCAAAGCCTATTAGCACAACTAAATCTTGGCGGCCTGCGCTCTCATTGGCTCGTACTGGTTACTATTTATAAACTGCCTGGGATGCGGTTACGCTAAGCAGCGCAAAGATAGCAAAGTTGGCCGGTCAGATTTTGGAGGGAGGCAATGCTGTGAAAACATGTGACTCGTGCTGGCGTGCTTTTACGCAATAATGAAACTGTGATACAAGACAGCATGACGACTTGTTTAGTAGTGAAGCCCTTCCTATTCTTCTTGTAGTGTGCACGTGTGTATGTTACGGAATTTGTTAACTGAAAAGTAAAAGACGAAAGAGATAAATAAAGATTAACGCTTTAACATGAGTGTCGCAAGCAAATTACGAAGCGCGAAATAAAGAATCTGACATTTTTCCTGCTGTGCACTCTTATCTTGTGTGAATCCGCATTTTAAGGCGTTTTGATTCCTTTCCAGCGCTTCAAGGTTTCATAATAAATGTTTCTGTAGAGCAGTTACAGTCGAGTACACTACAGAATGGCGCTCCTAGCGAGTGCCATGTTCTGCACCTACGTCTACACTCCAGAAGCCTCCGGAGGGTACGTAATATGCCATTATTCTCCGCTCCCGCCTCTTCTGTTTCTATTCAATTTGCGGATAGAATGTGCGAAGAAAAACCAGTATCCCTCTCCATACGGCCTTATTTCTTTAATTTTAGCGTCGTGGTCATTCAGCGAGGCGTAATTTTGAGAAAAAGAAAAGTGACGATCAGTTGGTCTTAGGAAATCTAAAAGCACTAGAGAGGGATTTCTGACGCTAAGTTTTGTTCAAAATGGTTCAAATGGCTCTGAACACTATGGGACTTAACAGCTGAGGTCATCAGTCCCCTAAAACTTAGAACTACTTAAACCTAACTAACCTAAGGACATCATACACATCCTTGCTCCAAGCAGGATTCGAACCTGCGACCTTAGCGGTCGCACGGTTCCAGACTGAAGCGTCTAGAACCGCTCGGCCACTCAGGCCGGCCTCAAAGTTTGATAATGGAACCACGACTTAAGAAAACAGCAGTTTCGTAGAACATTTCGACCTATGGAAAGGTTAAATGGTGGAAGGTGTTCGAAATTTTGAGAAAAATAAATGTAAGCTATAAGAAAAGACGGGTAATGTACATTACGTTTAAAACCCAAAGAGAAAAGATAAGGATATAGGACCAAAAAAGAAGTGCTCGGATTAAAAAGGACGTAAGACAAGCACGCAGCCTTTCTCCTCTACTGTGCAGTCTGTATATCATAGACGCATTAACGGACTTAAAAGGAAGGTTGAAGAGTGAGATTAAAATCGAGAGTGTAATGATGTCAACGATAAGATTCGCTGATGACATTGCTATTCTGAGTGAAACTCAAGAAGAATTACAGGACGCGTTGAGTAGAATGAACGGTCTAATGAAAGAATTGGATTGAGAGTAAACTAAACAAAGTTGAAAGTAATAAGAGAATATCAAAAGTGAGATTAGTGATAACCTTAACATCGCAGTTGTGGGCCACAAATTAGATGAAGGCAAGGAATTCATCTAGGAAGCTTAATGAGGTATAACGGACGAAGCAAGGCGGACATAAAAAGCAGACCAACACAGGAAAAGAGGGCATTCATGTCTGCTAGTATCAAATTCCGGCGTTAATTTTAGGAATAAATTTCTGACAAACTACTTCTGGAGCACGGTATTGTATGGTAGTGGATCATTAATGTAGGGGCAACTGAGAAGAAAAGAACTTGAAAATAGATGTGTGGCTATTGAGAGATGCTGAAAATTAGATGGGAGCTGTGGAGGATAAAAGCTGTAGAGGATGATCGAGGGTGGAATATATCCAACAAATAATTAAGCACGTAGGGTCTAAGTGCTACTGTGAGATGTTTCGTCGTGGGCCGCATTATACCACAACTAAAATTGTTAATTTGTAATTATGTCAGACAAAAAGATTTTTTTTTGAAATTTTTTATCCTTGTGTCTGTCTGTCCGACAGCTAAAAGTCTTTTTTCTCAGAAATGGGTTTACACATCAAGTTCAAACTAATGTCACATATTAAGCGCTAGGCGGTGGCGTAAAAATTTTATGCTTCTAACTCAGTCAAACGATAAGGCCATTTATGTTACATATTTTGACAGTCGAAACCTCACTCTTCAAACTCCAAGGATGAAATCATGAAATCTGACCACAAGCAGCGTTTCGCAGTACAAGTAAAGAAAAAAAATTTTAAAAAGTTGTTGTTTTGTAATTATATGACACGAAATTTTTTTTATCCGTTTGTCTGTCTGTGAAGACCTCCTTTTGCGCTGGAACAGGTTTGTTTTATCAAGTTCAGGTCTGTCACATGCTTAAGTTTATCGTCTCTTGGCGGTGTAAAAATTTAAGCCTGCAAGAAAAAGATTGGGCCTTTTGTGTCACATACATTGGCACTCGCAAAGTCACTCATCTAAACCTATAGGGTACTGCCCGTTGACCTAGAATCGTTAAATTCGGTATGAAGCAAGGTTTCACAATACAAGTGAAGTACAAAAACCTGAAAATCGTGAAACTGTTGTTACACTGCGGGTGTTACTAAAGTGAGCGACATTAGAGGTATCCTTCCCATTTATTTCATGCACATGCTAACGTTGCACTCCCGCCTGATCACGCCATTGGAAGCGGAAAAACATAATGCCTGAAAAAGCATAATTGCACGTGTGCCCCAGCCCCTCCCCCCTCCCTCTCCCCTCCCCCTCCGACAACCTATTATATTGGCAGATACTTTGAATTTTGGTGGGAATTTCGAATCTGGTGGGACTTTCGAACTTTGGCGGGAATTTCTTTGTCCCAGGGTTGTGTTGATGGGAAATTAAAATTGACCCACCTCAATACAATTATACCACCAGAGGCTATTGGATTTGACAGGAAATTAAAAATGGTGGTGCCATTTCTGGGTTTCGAACACTGATTCTACTGCATGGAAAGCCTAAGTCCACCCCCTAACAAATGAATACTGTCCAGATGCGGGTGAGTGAAGTCAGGTTAGTGTACTTTATTGTGTTTGGTCGGGAGACTGACACAAAGATCGATCCTAATTACGTAATTAATCATAAAGAGCGGGCCTAATTACACAACCATACACATAGTGCTACACAAGGATGGCATAAAATCGCAATACAGCTCAAAAACTGAGGATACCATACAACTGGTGTTATGTTGCTGGCTAAAAATTTCGCCGTACCACTCGAGACTAGCGACACACACACTCAAACTTTACACTACAACTACAAGCCGACGGAAAAAAAGCTGGTGTGTAAGATACAGGTTGCAACTGTAGCATAGCCGTTGGAGGTGACTGACTGCATTCGAGTACAATCCTACACTATGCTGCCCGACCAGAAAAATAGTACATTTTCCCTAGGAGTTGGCAGCCGCTCTATATTTACAAGCAATTTTAGAACACAGAACGAAAAGTGAGGTCGTGATTGCATGGACAGAAGTGACATAATATCGATAAAATGACGGAAAATACGTACAAAATGAGGGAAAATACGCCGAAATGCGGGGAAATTGAGGAGTACTTGCATGTCTTCTGATTGGTGCAGAACAATTCTTGTACATGTGAACGAGTATACGACAGCAAGAGGAATAGGGAAAAACGTTGAGACGGAAGTACCGGGAACCGGGGAAACAATCTTTTATTTTTCATCGAGGCAGCATTCTACTGTATGTCTCCTGACGTAATAGTGACACTTGCGAGTGGTCTGCTGTCTTTGATGCTTTTCTGGGAAAAAGAGAACCATCTGCTTCTAAACTTACTGGCATATATGTTAAAGGATGACAGAGAATGGATGGAGTGATCGATTGAGATGGAGTTGTTACGAGGTAGAATTTAATGATAGGCTGATGATGCATTCTAGAGAGAGAGGGACATGTTGCTGCAGGTCATATTCTCCATAGTTCTGTCGGGATGCATCAGTTGTGTGACGTAACCAGCGTTCGACTCGCATACAACTGTGTGTTTTGTGTGCGACTTAGATCACTGTCTACTTGCGATCGTTAACAGCAAACCTCTCGGACATCAGGGGTCTTCCATCTTGTTTCGACACATTGCTCTAGACGAACGAAGATTTACGCGAGTACTCCATTCCCCTGCCACATCTTGGGCATAAAATCGAGTCTTCGGTTTCATAGCTATGATGATTCTAAGTCAGCGACAGGTGTTTGTGAGATATTACAATTCCCATGTATTCATCTGCTTGACAGATGTCCTGTTTACGGAGTTAGTGACGGAATGACTTGTAATTTCACATGTCAAACACCGCTGCTATGCGTTTGTCCCTTTATTTGTAAGAGGTATTCTCCATTACTAACGATAATTTTATATAGGACAAACGCGAGCATAGTGTAGTTTCTGAACGGTGATCGGATGTGAATAGTGGGAGATATACACGTCTGGAAAGCTACATTGTACGTGTATGACAAGGAATCGATGTTTTCAGGAAGTAGTTTTTCATTTTGCAATTTATCACCATAATTTATCGTATACAAACCTGCAAGGAGAATGTATGTCATGCTCTGGAAATACATTTCTTACACTGAGATAGTAACAGCGCTGAATTCCATACCAGTAATGAGATAGTAACAGCGCTGATTTCCATACGAGTAATAGGCCGGCAACCGCAACGATCTAACATTGGATTCGGGGGTTGTTTGGGGAAGCAGGCCAGACAGCGAGGTCATCGGTCTCATCGGATTAGGGAAGGACGGGGAAGAATGTCGACCGTGCCCTCTCTAAGGAACCATCCCGGAATTTGCCTGAAGCGATTTAGGGAAATCACGGAAAACCTAAATCAGGATGGCCGGACGCGGGATTGAACAGTCGTCCTCCCGAATGCGAGTCCAGTGTGGATCTAACATTATAACGTGTCTTAAGTGCAGAACATTGTAGTCTGAGGAGTGCATATGATTATTTTATTTCTTACCAGTAACTATGGTAATGACCCCAAACACTATAACAATACTTTGGAATTGCTAGCGCAATCAATTTACGTAAAATACAACAGACTCCGCCCATCTGGAGCTCGATCATGTATAAAAACCACCTGTTTCTCATCCTTTACCGTCTGTTTTATCATCACAACAGCTTCATATCTACTGTACACCGATAACGGGTGCTAGCCGCCTCGAATTCGCGCATCTGGAGAAATCTTGTGCTCTTGGATGGGTGCGGGATAGCAGTTACAGCCTCCGTTTGCACTGACCCTACACGAAACGTGTTGGGATCGTTGGTGAAAGACAATGCGAGGAGGTCTTTCGGTCTCTAAATTTATCCTAAGAATGTGTGAATGTCCTTCACCTCCCATCCACGTAGAGAATGATCGTATATTACCAACTATGATCGAAGTGCTACAGATATGTAGGTTATTGTCTGGTATACTTTGATGATGTAGATGTTTGAGAATAATCAATGGACGTACTGGACAGTCATCTATTTACATTCGCGATGCTACTCGCAAAGTAGTGGAGGGGCTGTTTAGCGATGATACAGAAATTGCTAAGCATGCTGCCACGTCATTGGTCGGTGTTAAAAGTACGACAAAATTGCTAAAACTGATCGCACTATCATGATCCGTATTATTATAGTACATAGAAGGTGTCTCCTCCATCCCAACCATCGACTGGTACGCTGTTGATTACCACATAATGACTGAATGACTTCGCTTGTTTGACATGCACAAAGAGTCTTGGTGGTGGCGGCAACATCTTCCAGGGATGGCTAACACCGGAACAGTGGTAGCCTGCTTGGCGGCAAATGAGGAACCAATCAAACAGAACACAGCGTCATCGGCCATCCAGTCACTGTGAATGATGCGTTTAAATGTAGAGGTCGTCAGTCACATTCGGACAGCAGTTTGGAAACGCTCCACAATGCCTCAAAACTCTCCCAGTCTCCTTATGTTGTGCTTGTCTTTACTTCAATCACCCAGTGCGTGGGCGTGTTGTGCGATCAGCAGCACCAACATGCTATACACCGTGACGTGTCTAGTTTCCTGGTGGAGCCAATGGAGCAAAACGTATTAATGTCAGTTTAGATCCTGACACAGACGTCGAAGTCGTGTAGGAAAAAAAAAAAAAAAATGTTGGGCAGTGCAAAAAGAGTGTTATTGCAGAAAAAGCGGCGTATCAACGATACAGGGAGCCTCTTCTGCAACTGATAATGTATGGGAGATGGTCCTCGTACGGTACAGGCGATGAAACTTTACACAGGTCTGTGCAAGCGGCGTCGATCACAGGCCGCCTGCTCCAGTGGATCGACACCTGTATTCACTTCTGGAAATGGAAAAAAGAACACATTGACAGACCCACCATACTTGCTCCGGACACTGCGAGAGGGCTGTACAAGCAATGATCACATGCACGGCACAGCGGACACATCAGGAACCGCGGTGTTGGCCGTCGAATGGCGCTAGCTGCGCAGCATTTGTGCACCGCCGCCGTCAGTGTCAGCCAGTTTGCCGTGGCATACGGAGCTCCATCGCAGTCTTTAACACTGGTAGCATGCCGCGACAGCGTGGACGTGAACCGTATGTGCAGTTGACGGACTTTGAGCGAGGGCGTATAGTGGGCATGCGGGAGGCCGGGTGGACGTACCGCCGAATTGCTCAACACGTGGGGCGTGAGGTCTCCACAGTACATCGATGTTGTCGCCAGTGGTCGGCGGAATGTGCACGTGCCCGTCGACCTGGGACCGGACCGCAGCGACGCACGGATGCACGCCAAGACCGTAGGATCCTACGCAGTGCCGTACGGGACCGCACCGCCACTTCCCAGCAAATTAGGGACACTGTTGCTCCTGGGGTATCGGCGAGCACCATTCGCAACCGTCTCCATGAAGTTGGGCTACGGTCCCGCATACCTTTAGGCCGTCTTCCGCTCACGCCCCAACATCATGCAGCCCGCCTCCAGTGGTGTCGCGACAGGCGTGAATGGAGGGACGAATGGAGACGTGTCATCTTCAGCGATGAGAGTCGCTTCTGCCTTGGTGCCAATGATGGTCGTATGCGTGTTTGGCGCCGTGCAGGTGAGCGCCACAATCAGGACTGCATACGACCGAGGCACACAGGGCCAACACCCGGCATCATGGTGTGGGGAGCGATCTCCTACACTGACCGTACACCTCTGGTGATCGTCGAGGGGATACTGAATAGTGCACGGTTCATCCAAACCGTCATCGAACCCATCGTTCTACCATTCCTAGACCGGCAAGGGAACTTGCTGATCCAACAGGACAATGCACGTCCGCATGTATCCCGTGCCACCCAACGTGCTCTAGAAGGTGTAAGTCAACTACCCTGGCCAGCAAGATCTCCGGATCTGTCCCCCGTTGAGCATGTTTGGGACTGGATGAAGCATCGTCTCACGCGGTCTGCACGTCCAGCACGAACGCTGGTCCAACTGAGGCGCCAGGTGGAAATGGCATGGCAAGCCGTTCCACAGGACTACATCCAGCATCTCTACGATCGTCTCCATGGGAGAATAGCAGCCTGCATTGCTGCGAAAGGTGGATATACACTGTACTAGTGCCGACATTGTGCATGCTCTGTTGCCTGTGTCTATGTGCCTGTGGTTCTGTCAGTGTGATCATGTGATGTATCTGACCCCAGGAATGTGTCAATAAAGTTTCCCCTTCCTGGGACAATGAATTCACGGTGTTCTTATTTCAATTTCCAGGAGTGTATTTAATAGGATAGCCACTTAAGCTCGATGCTGGCTCAAAGAGGCTGTTTGTTTTGGATATATCAGAAGAGAGATTCGGTAAAAATCTATCGGACGAAATAAGCGGAGTTTTACAGTTCATAATTTTTTTCTGCTTGATGGTACAGAATTACGATGATAGAACGTTTGGATGATAGGTGTGAATGGATCCTGAGGAATGCGTGACTGCTTTGGACTGTAGTACCTGTACTGTAGTACTTGGACTGTAGTACCTGTACTGTAGTACTTGGACTGTAGTACCTGTATGTTAGTACTTGGACTGTAGTACCTGTATGGTAGTACTTGGACTGTAGTACCTGTACAGTAGTACTTGGACTGTAGTACCTGTACGGTAGTACTTGGACTGTAGTATCTGTACTGTAGTACTTGGACTGTAGTACCTGTGCTGTAGTACTTGGACTGTAGTACCTGTACGGTAGTACTTGGTCTGTAGTACCTGTACGGTAGTACTTGGACTGTAGAACCTGTACTGTATTACTTGGACTGTAGTACCTGTACGGTAGTACTTGGACTGTAGTACCTGTACGGTAGTACTTGGACTGTAGTACCTGTACGTTAGTACTTGGACTGTAGTACCTAATTTTGTTGATAAGAAACATCACCATAACTGATCGCACTGTCTTTTATAATACGTCGTGTTGCAGGAGCGGCTACGGCCTTGCCGCATTTGACACACCGGTTCCCGTGAGATCACCGAAGTTAAGCGCTGTTGGACGTGGGATGGGTAACCATCCAGCCGCCATGCGTTGTTGCCATTTTTCGGGGGGCACTCGGCCTCGTGATGACAATTGAGGAGCTACTAGACCGAATAGTAGCGGCTTCGGTCAAAAGTACCATCATAACGACCGGGAGAGCTGTGTGCTGACCCCATGCCCCTCCTATCCGCATCCTCCCCTGAGGATGACACGGCGGTCGGATGGTCCCCGTAGGCCATTCGTGGCCTGAAGACGGAATGTGTGTGTTGCAGGATCAATTTGGCGCTGGCCTTACACATCGTACACGGTTGGCGGAGGTACGACATGTTCCCACTTCCACCACAAGGTCAAATCACGCTCCTATAACATTAACTCAGCTCACTCTGTTTTTACACAGGTTGCAGAATGTGGTAGATATTGATCTCTCCGACTTCTGGGTAAAATTGCTAAAATTGATTTTGCTATCAACATCTCTCCATAGCAATGGTGTCTTGCACTTCCTGACCGTCCACTGGGTACGCTGTTGATTACCGAATAATGACTGACTGACACCACTCCGTTGGGATGGAGGGAATCTTGGCGGAACACTGGATATTTGCTACTTGTTGCTGTGTAATATGGACTTAAATGTAGAGGTCCTCACCTTAATTCAATTGTTTGGAAGCTACAGACTCATCCTATTTTCTTATGTTGCGATGCCCTCCATATGTTTTTAAATTTGTTTTTTATTCCACCAACAATATAACAGAACCTATTTTTATTTGTGCTACCTCATGCCTGTTGTGAACAGTACCTTCCGCCAATGGTCAACAGTGGAACAGTAATCATGTATATGACTGCAAACTGAAGGAACACCGAGACATCCGCTATTCTGTCGGTGGAATGATGAGATTAACTGTACAGGCAATCATCTTCAAATAGCTGTTGGAAACACTCTACAATACCGCAATCTATTCCAGTTTCCATATGTTGCCATGTCTTCAGCATTTTTGTCAATGAGAAACATCGCCTCTGTGCTTTATATCTACCAGCCTGTGTTGTGGTAGCAGTATCGTTTATGCCATGCGATGTTCAGTTTTCCGTGAGAACCAGAGGATCGAAACGTGTTAATGTTGGTGTCACAGTTGCTGACACGGATCTCTAAGTCATGGTAGAAAAAACGAAGTGTATGGCGATGTACACTGATTCGGTGTGTTACAACTGAAAAAACAATGCATTAAACTGCTTATGAAGGAACAGTACAGGAACCCTCTCGTGTAATTGATAGTTTGTTGGATATGATCATCCTACAATACAGGTGATGAAACTTACACCAGTCTGTGGAAGTGACTTCAACCACGAACCACCTGCTCCAATGAATCAATACCTGTATATTTAATAGGATCGGTACATATGTTTGAGTGATAGACATGAATGCAACCAGAGAGACACATATCTCCTCTGGACTGCTGTACTTTTATGTAGTTTGCAGATTTGTCACAATGCAGCAGCAAAATCTTCGTCCTTCCACCATGCCATGTATGATGTGTAGTCTTCCTGACATTCCCTACACCGCTGTAGCTGCTCGTACTATCTCTCACACTAACTCGCGTTGCAGGGGAAAGCTTCGTTTGGCGCCGGCCTTACACACTGTGCATGGGTTGCCGAGCTATGATAACATGTTTCATCCGCTGAGTGGTCAAAACGTTTTCATGTTGCATTAACTCAGCTCGTCTTGTTTCCCCACAGGATGCAGGAGGTCCTAGATATAGTGCTCTACGACTTGCGTACAGGTCAGACTTAGATTGAAACGATCACGTGGACTAAGCTGGAGGGAGGGCGGGGCAGAGACTTAGGAACAGTTACAAGATGCAGAGGGGCTGTCTAAAAAACAGCGCTGGATTTCTTGGTGTATGGTATCCTTAGCAGATAGGTTCGGAAAAAAAGGTGACTCGTTTCGAGATATGACAGTGGCACTAATATGATTCACGAGTGGCTGTAAACATTAAAAGACGTCTCTACAGGATCCAACGCAAATATGGTTGAATGGATAGACTTGATTCCAACTTACAGACACCATTTCGGATAGCGTTTCTGCATGAAAGTATAACACTTCCAGTGACCTGTGTGTGCCTGTAGACTCAAGACCGCTGTTTATGCAGGGTGATGGTAACACAGGCGTTATGATCGCTGTTTTAATGGCGCGGTCCTTACGCGAAATGTATGCCATGCGCTGTACAATCCCTCTGTGGTCAGATTCAGATGTCATTTCTAGATAGTGTTCCTCGAAAAGAACATGTTCCTTCCATGGATTTCCCGTTCTCCTAGTCGGCGATTGTAATCCGACTGCTGAAAAGGAAATTATTCGCCATGCAAAGTGACTCTCATGATCAATTTAATTAATTAGCCTACCAAATTGATGTCAATGACGTGCCACTTGGTGGGTGGAAGAGGTGGCTAGGGCACCACGGAGTAATTCTTGACAAGCGTTTCTTTTTTTTTTCGTTGCGGCGATATTTTTTAACGAAATTTCAATATCCCACCTCTTGAGGGCGAGATAGGCTCTCCCGATTTTTTTCGCAAACGCTAGTATGATATAGCATCGCACTGATAAAAGGAGACCTGTCATAGTGTACAAAACAGCTGTCTTCTCTTGAATTATAGCTTGTTGTTGTCGAATGTAAAATGATTGTGAATTTTTTCGACATGTGTGCCAATGGCATGAAAGATTGTGTTCTCTAACGTTATTTCACGTACTTGACAGTTTATTTACAGCCACTGAACGAAAGAGACGCTCTCAGGTCGTGTAATTTGTTCAACAAGCTGGAAGAAATCGCTTAATACAGATTTTATTTTTCTTTGGAGTTTAAATTATCGCTTTTTCTTTACTCTGATGACAGTCTCAAGCCGGCCGTGGTGGCCGTGCGGTTCTAGGAGCTGCAGTCCGGAACCGTTGGACTGCTACGGTAGCAGGTTCGAATCCTGCGTCGGTCGTGGATGTGTGTGATGTCCTTAGGTTTAAGTAGTTCTAAATTCTAGGGGACTGATGACCTAAGATGTTAAGTCCCATAGTGCTCAGAGCCATCTGACAGTCTCAAAATAACGAGGACGTTCTGCAGTGATCGGTGTCTCTGCTGATCGTTTGTGATCTGTGGTAGAACAATTCGCTGGACGTCACAAAATAATGAGATGTGACTGCAGTCTAACGTAAAACCTATACCGAATTTGCTCATAAAACTATAATGTGTTTTCCTTTTTTAATAGCCGATTTACTATAGGAGTCGCGTTGATGTTAAATAGTCCAATGCAGAATGGAGCTTCCTAAAGGGCCATGGCTCTCTCTCAGTCGGGACTGCAATCTTTTATCACGTTTCTAAGGGACGCCGTGTCAGGCAGCGCTTGCTTTAGGCGGAATTGGCTTTCTGTTTCGCAAGAAGCCAACTTTTGAAATAGCCATCCACAGAGTTCTCCAGATGGGCGGTATTATGCTACTAAATTTCCTTTTGTGTTGTCTAGGACTGTCGCCTTAAGGTGGTGGCCAGCTGCCTGCCATGCCGCGAGGTGGTAGGTGGAACAGCTGGCTGTTTCAAGAGGCCTGTGTCCCTTTCCGTAGGTGGGTGGATGGAGGGAGGGAGAGGGCATCGATTTTCGGCATTTTGTGGGTGCCTGTCGAGGAGAACGCACGTTCAACTACCATCCCCTTCGCAGTCTTTTAGCACAACGATTTTCCCCAATCTCTGTGGTGCACTATGACCTGTTCATTACGAGTGCTGTTTTTTTACGATAATTTCGAAGTGTAATTAAATCTGTGACGCATTTTTGTCCATCTGTTGTGGTATCGTATATCGACTTTAATTACTTGGGCTGCAGGATAGTTTTTGAGTAGGCATCTGTAGCGAACTCTGACAGCAAACAGCAATAGATACTGCATGCTTACAGGTAATACACACTTTAAATTCCTCTCTGTCCAACACCAGCATCTTGTCAGTTCAACGTATTTCCCGCCAAAAAGAAAAAAGAGTTGGTCTGTCGCTAGTTTAGAGTGGTACTGCGAATTTTTTTCCCAGCAGGATAACACCAGTTGTATGGTATCCTCAGTTTTTGAGTTGTATTGCGATTTTATGCCATCCTTGTGGAGCACTATGCATATGGTTGTGTAAATAGGCCTGATCAGTCTGATTGATTATGCAATTAGGATTGATCTTTGCGTCTGTTACCTGACAAAAACAAATAAAGTACATTAAACTAAGCTACCTCAGCTGCGTCTGGACAGTTTGCATATGTTTCAGGGTACACTTGGGCCTTCCATCCAGTAGAATCAGGATTCGAGTCCCGGAAAGGGCACAACAATTTTTAATTGCTCGTCAGTTCCAATTGCCCCTGGTGGTATAATTGTGTAAGGGGGGAGGGGGGGGGTTCAATTGGGCTTTCCATCCAGAAGCACCAGGGTTTGAGTCCCAGAACGACACCACCGAGTTTAATTTCCCGTCAGTTCCCGGGTGGGGTGGTATGTCAGCACAGCCCTGGGACAAAGAAATTCCCACCAAAATTCAAAATTTACGCCAATAGGATAGGTTGGTGGATGGGGGAGGGGTGGGGAGGGGGGAGGGAGATGGGCTGGGACACACGTTCAGGCTGAGAAAAACATGTCACGTCATACGGAGCTGAAAATGGGCGTGGCTAAGGGCGGGGTTGGGCAGAGGTGAATGGGGGCAGGGGTGATTAATTGATCAATTTATTTAATTTGCATATCAATTTGATATCACAAGTGGAGTCGTAGCCCCACCACCCTACTACAGCTGACGATCACTATCAAATATAGTTGAATGGTTTGAACGGTCTCTAGTGGTTCTAACCTGTACTCTAGCTCAGAAATTTCGGCCGCGCTGCAGTCCAAAGTGGTGCAATCACGTTCAATGGAGATACCGCCCCACAATGTCTTTAGAGAAGGACTAATGTGGCCGAGGGTGGCAGCAGTATCAAGGGTTGTCAACAATATTTTCCAGTTGCTCATCGCACTGGGAACTGTTGTTTCCGACAGTGAAATGTGTGGGAATCAGCGCCCCACGAAAACTGGTGGTTTCATTCGAATCTCCGCGCGACCTTTTCGTATCGATTCTCAGCGGCTGTGAATCTGAAATGTCTCCCTCGGCTACCCATAAGAAAACCGCGTGATTTCAACACTGCTCACTTTTCTGTATATAATGCTTCTGAAATTAAGGGTCCAAACAAACAGAAAAATAGGTACATCTCTAACAAGAAGCCATATGCTTGAATATTTCTGGTATATCAACTGCAGATTTTTCAGCGTTCATTTAACTTTAGGACTCTGGATCTTAGAATGCACAAAAATTGACTTGTACCACTATTGAAATAAGCACTTCATATTTTTCTATGGTTTAGCAAAGGGATGTAGCCTACGAGCCCGTGACCTCTATGCTGAAAAATATACAAGGCGTAGAGAGCTCTCAAATAAGCTGTTCGGTAGACTTTTCCAGTCTCTGAGTCACAGAAGCAACGTTGCACCTCGGAAGACTGATGGTGGAAGACCCCGAACAAACCGCACGCCTGACGTGGAGGAGAATGTCCCACGTTCGGTGGAAGATACCACTGGGACCAGTGTGCGACGATTAGCAGCAGCAGAAGGCGTGTCTCATCCTCTTATCTGGAGGATATTTCACGAATAGTTCCTGCACCCATATCCTCTACAACCCTTTCAGGCCCTAAGGCTATAGGATCATCATAGCACACGGTGGGTCTGTCAATGGCCGTTGCAGAAGTATTCCTCAGATCCACTATTCACATCCAAGATTTAATTTACCTATGAGGCAAGGTTCACACGAGATTGTGTTGTACCGAGCGAGGTGGCGCAATGGTAGCACACTGGACTCGCATTCGGGAGGATGACGGTTCAATCCTGCGTCCGGCCATCCTGATTTAGGTTTTCCGTGATTTCCCTAAATCACTCCAGGCAAATGCTGGGATGGTTCCTTTCAAAGGGCACGGCCGACTTCCTTCCCTAGTCCGATGAGACCGATGACCTCGTTGTTTGGTCTCTTCCCCCAAAACAACCAACCAACCAAAGATTGTGTTGTGAATTTCCATAATCAGCATGCTTGGGCGGATGTAAACCCCAAGCAACTCAGGAAAGAGAGCATCGATTCTCAATCAACATATGGGCAGTCGTACTTAGAGATTGGTTGAGCCATACATGCTGTCACAAATGGTAAATGGGGCGTACTGTTTGGAGTTCTCGTTAACGTGTTGCCTACCTTGCTGCAGCTTGCACCATTGCAGCGACAAATACAAATGTAGTTAGTGCATGACGGCGCACTAGCACACTTTCGTCACAATGTGAGCGAACATCTGACGCAGATAGTTCACGACCGCTGGATTGGTCGTGGGGGTGGGGGGAGACATCTTGGCCTGCTCGTTCCCCAAATCTGGATCCGCTAGACTTTTTGAAGGAACTGGTCGACGCCATGCCAATCAACAATCTGCGAATACTACACGTTCGCGTCTTCAATGCGTTCCAGCACGTGCAACAATCGGTTATGCTTCGAGGGTTGAGTTATTCCTTACGCCTGAGGGCAGAAGGTGCGTATTCATGAATCGAACTTCCTTTGAACACCTCCTGGAAAGACGTGTTTATTGCAGAAAGTATGCATTTCCGGGCCCATGTTTATTGGAGTTATCTTTCTTGTTTCGATGAGTACTACCACCTCTCAAAATATTCGACTTTTGAACATCCTACATACACTGAAGTTCGCTTCTTTCTGTACATCCAGATTAGTCTGAGGAACTACTGTGGAGTAATGATGTAGCCTTTGAATTCCTGGGGTCAATACGTTGCCAGTATCGATATCTGTGATAATGATCATTATGATATTTGGTTCGTGGGGAGCTCAACTGCGCGTTTACCAGCGCCCGTACAAATTCTCAATTTTTACACACTGCAGACTCGCCAGGTTCACGAAGCACAACTAGTCCCCCGAGCGGAGAAACCGAACCCGGGACCCCTTGATCCAGAGGAAGGAACACTAGCCACTGGACCATTAGTTGCGAAGGATATCGACATCGAGAACAAGATTCTAGACTATCAGAATGGATGAATTATATACAATATTAAGTTTGTACCGAATTATAGGTGTGTGAATCTTCCTCGCCCTTTCCCAATTTGTTTTAATTGCTGCTTTGTAAGAGTATCAAATCTCCCGACATGATGGAAGATAGACCTCCTTAACTTATGTGTGTAAAATATATCAATCGTTATTTGCAGTAAATAGGATACACACAATTCAAAGCAGGGTTGTAATCCGCCAATTTCGTTTGGTAGCGAATACGAGCCTATCTGAGAAGGACCGCAGCCAGCCGTTGCAGCGTGCCGTGCAGTGAGCTACTCACCTTCTCTCGCGCCGTGGTGACACTGAAGTTTGCTTTCTCTAATAAAATAAATGCTAGAGAAATGGTAGTGTTGAATAAAATTCCAGTGGCTACCATTGGTGAGACATCGTCGGTGGATATAAAGGGATTTTTCCCGCACAGAAGAAGAATTATTGCTTAAAATTATTCCTTCAGCTATTGGAGGGAATCCATCAGTGGATAGACGCGAAACTATAGAGCAAGAGAGGGAGTATGTTATCAAAAATATTATTATCCACAGAGATGACTTCCAGGACACTCTTTTGCGTTACTTGCGCACCACGGGTCGCTTATTCACTTGGTGACGGGGAAGCCTGTAGCCGTCCTTTTATTGAAATGAAATGGACTTTAACATATAAAGGTGTCGCCTGTAAAACTTTGACAGTTAAACCATGCTTTAACAAGTGGAACTATAATCTGTGAAAGTTTGTAAGCCGGCCGCGGTGGCCGTGTGGTTCTGGCCCTGCAGTCCGGAACCGCGGGACTGCTACGGTCGCAGGTTCGAATCCTGCCTCGGGCATGGGTGTGTGTGATGTCCTTTGGTTAATTAGGTTTAAGCAGTTCTAAGTTCTAGGGGACGTATGACCTAAGATGTTGAGTCCCATAGTGCTCAGAGCCATTTGAACCATTTGAACCAAAGTTTGTAAACAGTAACTATTCCTTACCTTTAACACGTGAAGCCTTTTACGCTTAATCTGCCTTTAATAGTTAATCTGATGGTTCTACCTGGGAACTTATGACGAATTGAATACAAGTTCTGTCACCATGAAATACACAAAATAATTTCTCCTTATAGCCCTGAAATAAAAATGTTATCTGCAGAACAGCTCTGAAACAGTACCTAAAATAGCGTATAATAGTCTCCATCTGAGTAAATCATGCAGTTGTGCAGTATGAATGCTCTTATTCGTGCAACGTGGTTTTTCAATAGCAAACTGGAACTATGGAGTCGTGAGGTAATATAATTCAAATATATACTCTTCATTACAGTATCTGCACTGAAACCAGAAAAAACAAATACATTTTAAAACTACACTAATAAAACGTCACACATATTCTTCGAAAGATTTCTACATGAAAGCAGAAGATACAACGACCTCTTGAACACAGAGGCACTGTACGGCTGGTCCCGGCGGACGTTCGAGTCCTCCTTCGGGCGTGGGTGTGTGTGTTTGTCCTTAGGATAATTTAGGTTAAGTAGTGTGTAAGCTTAGGGACTGATGACCTTAGCAGTTAAGTCCCATAAGATTTCACATACATTTGAACATTTCTGAACAACCCAGACGTGGCGAGAAGTTACTGGTTGTCTGTTGCTTCAGATAACGTTACGTTCACAGCATTTGGTCAGTGTTTGAACAGATAAAATCACATCAGTGATTGCTTTGATTGAAAAATCTGTCTTCACGTAATAATTATCATGATAAGCTCTCGTGTGGTCTCCGTGGTATCGTGGTACCAAAACACAGTCAGCAAATCTCCACGATACCGCAGATATTAGCGATGTCTTGCTGCAATCCGCAAGGACGAATTCGAGGCGCCCCTCAAGATGCGTCCTCTCTCTCAGCACCTCGGAGCCATGGCACGAAGGACGATATAGAGCTGGGCACGGATCCGGTCTGCCCCAGTTCGTGCCCTCCGATGAAGAGTAACGTCATCCAGTTAGTGCACAAGTGCTGTTAAAGTCTCAGATGTTACTACTGTAAATGTTGAAATCGTACTTCAAGAGAAGAGGCTGTAATTGGTTGCACGAGGTGGTGCTTCACTCTTCAAAGTGAGTTGTAAATACTCGACACATTCCTTTGGCAATCGGTTGTATAAAGTTAAGAAAACTTCTTTAACATTCCTGTAATAAAGTGAGCTAACATTTCATATGTCGTATTTCCAATAAACCATGTCCAAGAGCAATCATAGAACCCTGAGTTATGACGGGATGATTGTAGTTTTGTATGGTCGTAACAGTAACTGTATATAGACCCAAATGGACGTATCGAACTTAATATTAAGGCCCACGTCACTGCCTTGAAGTGGCTACCAAGCCAATGATTTTCTAATCATCAATCTGACATTGAAAAAAATAATTCGTAACGTTATTATTCTGCCTTAATAATATTACAAAATATTGAGGTCTGTGGTGCTCACATTCAGCAAGTAGAGGCAGACTGCACGGCTGCCACAGTATACTGTGAGCAGCGTTTACGAAGCAACTGGTGCTGCCTACCAGAGTTTTGTACCAATGCAAGCTTGGCGAGAAACCCATTGACGTTAGCTATTCCCAAACTAGCCCAGACATATCACACACGTGTGATCAGAAGCAACGCTCTTTGGGTGAGTTAGTGAATGACAGCCAGCGCTGCAATGGCGAAGATGGAAACAACCACCTCTCAACACCTACAGTTAAACAACATAGCAATCACCAATACGAGGGGCACGTTTGAAGATGCCGGATCCAGCAACATGTATCGCGCACCGCATACAAACTGCGTATCGACAACGTCAGGGAAAGCACGAGGCACTGTAATGAGTACAGCTGGATTGGGGGCGCTGATGCTTCAACGTGTGTAGCTGGGCTACTTCCTGTAGTGGATGTACGCCAAGCAGCCCCACACGTGGTGTTACAGTTTACTACTGACGTGTCAGCACAGCATGGGATTCAACTTTTACACAACGACACAAGCTCACCACAATACGCTGTGGGGTGGTAGGACGGACCAAGTGACACATCAGGCAGTCACCATCGACAGTTGCACTGAACATTTATTTGGAACATTTAAACAAGACAAATAACAAATAAAACCACCAACACATTTTTAATATTACCATTTAGGTGAGAGCAAGTTACTTCAAAATTTAAACATTTATAAACCACAGCACTTATGACAGATTACACATTTAGTAAAATGAGTTAAAAGCTATTTACTCAAAACTATGATCAACCTGAAGAACAATTTACTAAAATTTAAAGAGGAAATGTAGTCTTTTGTTACTACACTGATTGGTATTACAAAAGTAATTTACAGTACAGGTAACAACATTCATTTATAGAATCAGTTTCTAACTACATTCCTGGAAATGGAAAAAAGAACACATTGACACCGGCGTGTCAGACCCACCATACTTGCTCAGGACACTGCGAGAGGGCTGTACAAGCAATGATCACACGCACGGCACAGCGGACAGCCCAGGAACCGCGGTGTTGGCCGTCGAATGGCGCTAGCTGCGCAGCATTTGTGCACCACCGCCGTCAGTGTCAGCCAGTTTGCCGTGGCATACGGAGTTCCATCGCAGTCTTTAACGTGAATGGAGGGACGAATGGAGATGTGTCGTCTTAAGCGATGAGAGTCGCTTCTGCCTTGGTGCCAATGATGGTCGTATGCGTGTTTGGCGCCGTGCAGGTGAGCGCCACAATCAGGACTGCATACGACAGAGGCACACAGGGCCAACACCCGGCATCATGGTGCGGGGAGCGATCTCCTACACTGGCCGTACACCTCTGGTGATCGTCGAGGGGACACTGAATAGTGCACGGTACATCCAAACCGTCATCGAACCCATCGTTCTACCATTCCTAGACCGGCAAGGGAACTTGCTGTTCCAACAGGACAATGCACGTCCGCATGTATCCCGTGCCACCCAACGTGCTCTAGAAGGTGTAAGTCAACTACCCTGGCCAGCAAGATCTCCGGATCTGTCCCCCGTTGAGCATGTTTGGGACTGGATGAAGCATCGTCTCACGCGGTCTGCACGTCCAGCACGAACGCTGGTCCAACTGAGGCGCCAGGTGGAAATGGCATGGCAAGCCGTTCCACAGGACTACATCCAGCATCTCTATGATCGTCTCCATGGGAGAATAGCAGCCGCATTGCTGCGAAAGATGGATATACACTGTACTAGTGCCGACATTGTGCATGCTCTGTTGCCTGTGTCTATGTGCCTGTGGTTCTGTCAGTGTGATCATGTGATGTATCTGACCCCAGGAATGTGTCAATAAAGTTTCCCCTTCCTGGGACAATGAATTCACGGTGTTCTTATTTCAATTTCCAGGAGTGTATTTAAACACACAATAACCAATAACAACTGGCCTCTCAGTAACTTGTAAGAATTTATGAAACTATTCATTTAGAATTAGACACGTGTCTCTCAGACGCATTATCACTTCAGATAGAAACGTAACAGTAACGTTACTGCAATCAAAATATATGCAGGGAAAATTTTATCAATGTGTGTCTATAGCAATTGGCCAGCTTAACTCCGTCGTGTGATATAAATACAATAACCAGGTGGCACTTAGACAAGGACCAGCCAAACTGTTTTCAATTACGGCTAAACACTGACAGCAGCAATCTGCCAACAGTATGTATCAGCACTCCAGGCCCTAGTAAATGTTAATCATCACATCACATACGGCTCCCACTAGAACCTTGCGTACTAAGCAAGTTGAAATTAAACACATTCGAGGACAGACTCAGTAGGAGTGGCTACGGCCGGCCCAGAAAATGAAGTCAACAGCATAGAACCCAGTAGTCGATTCCGGCCACAATTTACAGCACATGCAAGGGCCTTACCCTCTTGCTTGTTCAACAAAGCCAGCCGTCGCAAATCCCGGTGCCAGGAGAGATGTAGCGAGCGAAATACACCAATGGCTTCCCAGTAACGTGACTGCTTCCACGCCGGCGATATCTGCTACGGCGCCGTCACTCGACGTTACTGCTAGCCGCCCCCCCCCCCCCCAAAAAAAAAACATCCTCGCTACTTGCTACTTGCTACTTGCTCCCTTATCGGACCGGTAGGTGGCGCCACCGCGCGCTCTACGCACACCACCGGGAAGATGACCCATACCGCTGATTGAGCTACACGGCTCAACTACTCTGGTGGCTAAGGATAGACTTCTGTTGGTATGCTCTGTGAGCAGTCTTGACTATTGTCAAACGGAATTCCACAACTGTTCCAGGTGACGCCGGACGACAGGACGTTGCGCCGGCTGATGGCTCGGCCTGAATCCTCCGCAGCTGTGGCCGAGTCGGCAGTGGTGGCAGTGCAGCCGCTGATGGTGGACTGCCACTGCCTGCAGGTGCTCACAGACCACACCGAGTTCGCTGTCGCCACTGTCATCGCCGTCTCACGCAGAAGCAACTGGCCGCCATTGCTCGTCGGTCGTGGCGACAACGACAGGTCAGTCTTTGTCTTCTTTCCCCCTGTTAGGGATCAGCTGGCAGCTATTCAATGGGTGTTCTTGGCTCCTGACAACAACAAGGCATGGAAAGAAGTACAGTTGTGGAAATAGAAAGTTTTACACCATTAAGCGTCAGTCCGATACTTGTCAAATTTTGTAGAAATTTTCAACGATTAACAGGTATTAAATCATTTAACTCTCATTCCATTCAGCACTGAGATGTGACTTCTTGACTTCTTGACTTCGTGGTGGCACGCTAGCAAGCATCCTTCGAATGTCATTTTGAGGAATACTGTCTCGAATTTTGACGACTGCTGGCTGGAAGTCGGCGTGACAGTGTATGTCTTCCCATTGAATCTTAGACATCCCCTCAGTGTGACAAATCAGTAGTCTGGAGTTCTTACAGGCGTGTGTGATGTGAACTGCAGTGTGGGGTCTTAAGTAATCCTGCCGTAACATGTCATTTGTTTCCCTGGTAATGAAAGTTACATCAGCAGGGTTTACCTTTGTCGCTACACACTGGCAGCTGTTCAGCCTCCCTTCAGAAATCACCAAATCGATCCCCACATCAAAAGTCCAGATGAGAGACTGGCGTGGGTCTCGAGGAGCACTGCTTCCTGTGACTTTTCATCAGATCGTGTGCGGAAATGTTGGAATTAATCAGATCACCAGAATCAGAAGCAAGATGTCTGTGTTGTATGTACATTGGTGTCAGGGGCGAAATACTCGTGGAAACTCGACATATGAACTCAATTTCCAGCAATCCCCAATGACTTATGATGATACTTTGCGAAAGAAAATCAGATAAATGGTCAACTATGTACGCAAGGGGAGAAAGGCTACAGAGTGGAGCGCCAGCTGTCTTTGTAGGAAAGCTGGACAGGAGTAGAAATAAGTTAACACAACACAGACAGAAAATTTACATGACTTTTATTCCTCCAAGAGAATGGAGACCTTACAAGTAATGCAGTAAGAATCAGAGACTAGCTGTCATACACTAATACCGATGGAGTCGGAGCAGCAACTAGGAGACTTCTCTGTAGCATCCCAAGCACGAGTGGGTTAAGCAGCTGCCGCCAGCCGTCCTCTACTGCGGCGGCAGAGAACTCTCGAAGTACAGAACTGCTGGAGGTGAGGCCCAATGGTGAGCCGTAGCTGTGTCCGGCTATTCGAAAAGCGCGCCAGGCGGAGTGCTTTCGCTTCGCGTCTAGTGTTTGCGGTGGTGCTTTCGGTTTGGCACGCTGTTTGGATCGCTACCGCCCTCTGGCGGGAGGTGGAGCAAGTGCACGGTCGCGTGACGATCGAGGAGTACGTACTGGGCGGTGACCGAGAGAGGTGGTGGCGCGAGCGGGGCCCTGTTGTTGGGCGTCGTCAACTGCTCGACACATGCTTGGCCGACCCCATGGCTGTCAAGGGCTAAGTCTGCCTTACCCGCATGTACGTGGCTTATGAAGCTACCAAGACGTGGTGCAGGAGACCAGCGCGTGCGACGGTATGTCTTCTTATCGGCCGTTGAAACCACTGGCAGCGGTAGCATTTGGAAGTGCGACGTGTTACCGGCGCTGGGGCAGGGGGGGGGGGGGGAGGGAGGGGAGGGGGTTTCATTGGACAAATTATTTATACTAGTACTGACATGTGATTACATTTTCACTCAGTTTGGGAGCATAGGTCCTGAGAAATCAGTACCGAGAACAACCACCTCTGGCCATAATAACGGCCTTGATACGCATGTGCATTGAGTCAAACAGAGCTTGGATGGCGTGTACAGGTACAGCTGCCCATGCAGCTTCAACACGATACCACACTTCATCAAGAGTAGTGACTGGCGTATTGTGAGGAGCCAGTTGCTCGGCCACCATTGGTGAGAGATCTGGATAGTGTCCTGGCCAGGGCAGCAGTCAAACATTTTCTGTATCCAGATAAGCCCGTAGAGGACCTGCAACACACGATCGTGCATTATCATGCTGAAATATAGGGTTTCGCAGGGATCGAACGAAGGGTAGAGCTACGGGTCGTAACACATCTGAAATGTAACGTCCACTGTTCAAAGTGCCGTCAGTGGGGAAAAAAGGTGACCGAGACGCGTAACCAATGACACCCCATATCATCACGCTCGGTGATACGGCAGTATGGCGATCACGAATACACGCTTCCAACGTGCATTCGCCGCGATGTCGCCAAACACGGATGCGACCATAATGATACTGTAAACAGAGCCTGGATTCATCCGAAAAAATGACGTTTTGCCATTCGTGCACCCAGGTTCGTCGTTGAGTACACCATCGCACGCACTCTTGTCTGTGATGCAGCGTCGAGGGTAACTGCAGCCATGGTCTCCGAGCTGGTAGTCCATGCTGCTGCAAACGTTGTCGAACTGTTCGTGCAAATGTTTGTTGTCTTGCAAACGTCCCCATCTGTTGACTCAGGGATCGAGACGAGGCTGCACGATACATTACAACCATGCGGATAAGATCCCTGTCATCTCGACTGCTAGTGATATGAGGCCGTTGGGATCCAATACGGCGTTCCCTATTACCCTCCTGAAACCACCGATTCCATATTTTGCTAACAGTCATTGGATCTCGACCAACGCGAGCAGCAATGTGGCGATACGATAAACCGTAATGGCGATAGGCTACAATCCGACCTTTATGAAAGTGTATATATATATGATAATTTTAAAATCTTATTATTGGGAAGTGGTTAACGTGATACCTTGCAATATCCTTTACACAGAGAAAATTTGCTTGCTATGTAAAAGAGTTGTAAAAAAATTGACATCTTATATATATATAAAATCTTATTTTTGGGAAGTTGTTAACGTCATACCTTGCAATCTCCTATTCATAAAAAAAAATTTGTCACCCATTGGAAAATGTTTTTTTTTAACCATAGATTTAAAAATTTATTATTGAGAAAGTCTTTTAAAATAAAAAGGTATCTTTCGCATTGTGTGTTATTTTACCAGCACCTCATGTCCTCTACTTCCACGATAACGTTTTGGAATGACATGTGTACTTGAGTTGTTGTTTGTGAACCACCCTAATTGATGGTTCAAATGGGTCCATGACATCTGTTGACGGCAGTTGGGAACTTGCAGTTCCGGTACCAAAGTAACGACGCTCTTGGGGTGAAATCAATAAGTGATAGCACACCTACCTGTGCCTATCCCATTGCTGATGTCGCGACATAATGCAGTAGCTACTGTAGGCATACGATATACATTGTAAAGTCACCGCATAGCGCCTAGCTGGCAGAGATCTAACTATCGCTCCTGAACCGAAAGCGGAGGTTATTATCAGTGCTGACTGTCGGTCAAAATCATAAGGATGATAGGAGATTACTGAGGTAACATATGAGAAGCTTCCTTGCACAACATCGTGAATGTCTGAAAGAGTCTCTCCGACTCGTAATTAGGCTTTCGCATCCCAAACTTACCCAAATATCAGCACAATTACAGATGTCTATTTTATTTATTACAGAATCAAAGATATCATCAAAGGAAGATTACTGTAGTGTCATCAATACACACACGATTCGGCTACGATTGTGGACGGGCCCGCAATCAGTTACTGTTGGATGCCTTTTATAGTTACACACAATTTATTTTAAACTAGTAATTCAAGACTCAGCAATAAATAAAATATCACAAGTTATTAATGAAGGAATAAGCAACTGTGCAAATGGTAGTGTTTTCAGTGAAATACAATTTAGAAAATCACCATTAGATACAGATGCAACAGATAATGTTTTAAAATCAAGCCTCTGTAATATGGCAGAAGGCCTTACACGCCAGGAATGGCAATACATTAAGAATTGCTTAAAACTCGCTGCAACTTACAAATTACAGCTCTTGAAATATTAAGGTAAGTTTCCACAAACACAGCAGAAAGCATCAGACGCCAGGAATGGCAGCAAATAAGGTTATAAGGCTTACTGCTAAAATACAAATATCAAATTAGAATTTTAAGGCAAGTGACCACAATCACGGCTAAAGTCTTTGCAAGCCAGAAACGGTAACAATATATAAAAAAATTTGAAAACAAGAAACTGATGCAGACGCTGCTCCAGGAATCGATCTCTGAGAAAGTCCAGCAACAAACTTTTTCGCGAGCCCCGGAGGAGATTCGAGTCCTCCCTCGGGCATGAGTGTGTGCGTTTGTCCTTAGGATAATTTAGAAAAAGTAGTGTGTAAGCTTAGGAACTGATGGCCTCACCAGTTAAGTCCCATAAGATTTTCCACACATTTGAACTTTTTTTTTTCGCGAGCAATGAAATAGGCAGACAAGAATTACATTCACTTCGCAAGATGGTATCTCAGAATAGTGGCAGTCTAACGAATTACTAATGGTAATCTTGCTGATAGTACCTGAAGTCCGATGAACCAAATGCAACGATAGAAAAATACGCCAAAACCGGAATAGGCGGTCCGTCTTAAGTCCCCAGAAAACTGAGATTAGAGCGCCCAGAACGAGAAAGGAACCACTACCACCAGAGTAGAAAGCACTCCGCTGGTTGATCTTTGAATAACTGACACTACAAGCAGCAACACGAACTCAAGTCACTATAGAATCTCGAGATATCACAATGGTGGAGGTTCCTCTACTTGGATTGAAATACACTCATCTTAAGGCTTGCTGGATCTGATTTACAACGAGATCGTGCACCGTCGTGACAACAGCCCTTCCATCCGGCAATCTATGCGAGCCGCCAGCGGTCCTGGCTAGTTCTTGCACTGCCTGAACCTGGCTCCGCCTGAGTCCCCTACCAAAATGGCACACTCACACTACCCAGAAACACGCGCCCCAGAGATAGGGCAACAGTTACTACATATCGATAACCGCAACCATTCCAACTAAACGATACATCTGGCTTCCAACAGAGGGCGGAAACCTACAAACAGCACCAACACGAGCCAAAGCACGCCTCACACACGTTGAGGATCAATCTAGATTTCATAATAGCTTTGGAATATGTTATATTTGGAACTGCTTGAAGTACAAACAGCAATAGGAAGAAAAATAAATCCTCTGGTCACGAAGAAAAGTCGCCTCAACGTGTGATTGAGAAATAGAACATTTGCCAAGTATTGAAGTGCTAAGAGTATGCGCTGGTGCAAGTCTACTTCGATGTGAGTGAAGGTGCCACTTAGGGACTTTAGGAAGTAGTTTACGTGTGTGATTCGACACTAAGAGCATAGCGAAATACGATTTGCTCATTTTCAGAAGAGTGTACATGTTTCGATTTTCCTGTAGACACAGTTAAGATGCGCTATAGTAACAGGTGCATCACAGTTTGCGAGTGAAACGGCATGGTTACTGGATACGTGCTCCAAAGTACACTGGACTGCACGATTATTGTGAGCAAATCGTGTAAACAGCACACAGAATCACAGTAAAATATTGGCTGTATATGCGTATGGATGTCGCCTACAGCCGTTTTAAAATGGTGAGAACTGACAAGGCCATTCAGAGGTCGGTAATGTTGATGGTGATAGAAGGCCGTAGACATTGCTATAGAATGCCAGGAAATCTGGGAACTGATGCTCTGTAATCGCAGTGTCACTACTATAGCAGAAATTGCTCAGCAGATGCGCATGTCAATGGACGGTGTTCATTTATTCGTCCAAGATCTTCAGCGGTATCACAATTTCTGCTCAAGCTGTGTTTGGCGATTACTGTCACCTGCACATAAAGGAGCAGAATGGGGTCTTTGGATTTCCTTCAACGTTACTCCATCGAAGGTAATTTCCTAAGCCGCATCACCACGGGGAATGAGAGATGCGTCCGCTATTTCACGTCAACAACAGAGATGGCGTCTGTGGAATGTACACACACCTTGCCAGCTCCGTGGATTTTATTATTAATAATAGCAAAGAAATTCCATATTTTATTAGATTCTTGAATAATCTTCCTCACACGTTTTGGAAAAGCGAAAAAAATGAAAATGTATAGTAACTTTTACTTTAAGTAATTTACCAATACCAGAAACGTATCTACCAGGACATAACTACAATGGACCATTTACTAAGCTTGAAGAAAGACTAGCATGTGTAGATAAAGGAATTAATCCACTAGATGAAGCATGCAAACAAGATGACATTGCCTATCATGATCATTAAGATTTAGAATCTAGACACAAAACAGATAAAGTCCTACAAAAAGTGGCAAAAGAAAGAATGCAAATTTCAGATGCTAATTTGAAAGAGAAAATTGCAGCAACTTCATTTAGAGGAATAACATACGGTAAAAGAAAACTAGGTGTGGGCATTGATGTTGTGGCAGCTGGAGCAGGCTTAAGTCTGCAGCTCGATGAAAATGACTGGGGATTATAAAATCAATATTTTTTGCTCAAATAAAATTATTGTATTTAAATAAATGTGATCCACGGCACAATATATAAGTTACAAACATCATTGACAATAACAGATGTATTGGATGTAGAACAACAAAATTATGTTTAAGAATGATAGATCATTGGGATGATGCTAGAAAAAGAAATAAAAAACCAGTTTCAGCTCATACGAGAAATCTAGGTATTCAAAATTTAGAATGCAACTTGCGAGATGAGTTGTTGTTTCATCAAGCAAAATACTTAAAACTGAAAAGCAGAATGACTTAGAAAACTAGGTTCCATTAATTTTATTGACTGAACTTTTATCATATTCTTACAATGATAAAAAACCAGGACCAAGATAAAGAAATGTAAAGTTTGAAGAGATTATTATCATAGACATATGCATGGCATGAAAATGAGAAGAATAGAAATAAACTGAGAAAGAGAATATATCATAATAAGTAAAAGGTACTGAAAGAAGATTTTATGTTGTAATGTAGAATACAAAATATAATAATAATTACTAATTATAAATTTTTAATACATATAAATAAATAACTTTTCAACTGATTACACTTCGCTACCAAGTGGAAAAACTAAACCAAAATGAATTAAATTTAAACTGAATAATGAGAAATTAAGAAGTACTAAACCATTTTTTACTGATGCACAAAGTAGAGGAACAAAAAAACTGGTGGAAATTGACTTATTAAACGAGGTATTCCTGTTGTGAAAAAATTTATCGAATATCCAACAAAAACGAAAGAAAGTGAAGGAGTAACATAGCAAGTAGGTGGATTTCTTCCATTACTATTAGCTGCATTACCATGTCTTGCAGTTATTGGTTCAGTTGCTGATGATTTTGCTGCAGTTGCAAATGCAATAATAAAAAAGAAAAAAACCAATGCAAAATTGCAAGAATAAAAAATATATATGAAGCAATGGCCAAAAAAGCACTGGAGTAAAGAAAAACTTCAAACAAATTACTAGAAAATGTAATGATCCCTTATCTAATTTTCATACACAAGAATTAAACAATAAAAAATTAAATATTTTAGCAGCGTTTTTGTGATTGGTGTATTACCTAATGTACCGAAAAATTTAGAATTTGGAATAATTAATTTGCATACATCTGATCATCCTGGTACTGTACTTACTGGATTTCTTGTTATAAGACTGAAAATATAAAAGTTGCTTCTGATTCATTTGGTGGTTATATACCAAAAAACTAATCAATTATTTGATGACTTGTACTACAATAATGAAAGAATACAAAACGTCGATGAAGTAATATGCACATATTTGTGTTTATTTGTTTTAAAACTATGCTGTATGAATTATATGTTTAATGATATTGAAGTATGCTGCAGCACGCGTTGTTGCTCTTTGTAGTTTTCCTCAATCTGTTGGAGGCCAGACAGTATCGTTTAGTTGGCATGGTTGCGATTGTTTGTCTTCTTCTCGTGTTGACGGCGCCACTCGGTTTTGCAAGCGTTGCCTGTCCGCTAGTGGCAGCAGCGGCGGTTATCGATATGTAGTAACTGTTGCCCTATCTTGGGGGCGACGTTGTTGTGTTTCTGGGTCGTGTGAGTGTGAAGTTTTGGTAGGGGACTCAGGAGGAGCCAGGTCCGGGCAGTGCAAGAACAGGCAGGGACCGCTGGTGGCACGCATGTTCAACCGGATGGAAGGGCTGTGGTCACGAGGGTGCACGACTTCGTTGTAAACCAGACTCAAGAAGCCTTAAGATGAGTGCATTTCAATCCAAGTAGAGGAACCTCCACCATTGTGATATCTCGCGATTCTCTAGAGACTTGGGTTCGTGTTGCTGCTCGTAGTGTCGCCGAGACGAAGAGCAGCAAGTGACTGCTTTCTACTCTGGTGGTGGTGGTTCTTTTCTCGTTCCGGGTTTTCTGGAGACCTAGTGCAGACCGCCGGTTCCAGCTTTGGCGTATTCTTCCATCGTTGCATTTGGTTCATCGGACGTCAGATAACTTCAGCAATATTATCATTAGTCATTCGTTAGACTGCCACTGTTCTGAGTTACCATCTTGCGAAGTGAATGCAACTCTTGGCTGCCTATGTCATCGCTCTTGAAATAGTTTGTTGCCAGACCTTTTCGGAGGTCAATTCGTGGAGCATTCTGTGGCTCAGTTTCTTGTTTTTTTAATTGACCATTGCTATTGTATTTGCTGTTTTACAGCACGCCTCAATTTTTTTTCATATTATTGCCGTTCCTGGCGTGTAAGGCCTTCAGCTGTGATTGTGATCATTTGCCTTAAAATTTTTATTTGGTATTTGTGTTTTAGCAGTAAGCCTTAAATTCTTTTTTACTGCAATTCCTGGCGTCTGATGCTTTCTGCTGTGTTTGTAGCGACTTACCTTAATATTTGAATATGTGTAAGTTGTAAGTTGTAGCGAGTTCTTAAACAATCTTAATTTATTGCTATTCTTGGCGTGTAAGGCTTCAGCCTTGATTGTAGTCGCTTGCCTTAAAATTCCAATTTGGTATTTCAGTTTACGGAGTAAGTCTTCAGACCCTTATTTACTGCCGTTCCTGGCGTCTAATGCGGCCTTTTATGTTTGTGGCGACATGCCTTTAATATTTCAGTACCTGTAATTTGTAAGTCGCAACGACTTTTAACAATTCTTCATGTATTGCCATTCCTGGCGTATGAGGGCTTCTGGCCATATCACAGTGGCTGGCTTTTAAAACATTATCTGTTCCATCTGTATTTAACGGGGATTTGCTAAACTGTAACTCACTGGAAACACTATTATTTACACTATAGTTTATTCTTTCATTAATAACGTGTGGTATTTATATTTATCGTTGAGTCTGGAATTACTGGTTTAAAATAAATTGTGTGTAATTGTGAAAGGCGGCCAATAGTAATTGATTACGGCTCTGTCTGCAATCGTAACCGAATGGGGCCTTCCATTGACTATCACAAGGTTTCAGCTTGTAGCAGAGGGTGGTTAGGATTGTGATATTGCCATTCCAGTTACTGTTGGTGTGATTTGTTACACTCCGTTAGTGTTGTACGATTTCTGCCTTTGGCATTGTGTTCTGTTTTAGGTGATAAACTCTGTAATGGCTGTCAAGCAGAGCCCCAGGATCGGTCTATTGATTACGGACCACCTCAATTATCAGCTGGCGATAAGACATCATCCTATTCAGGGTAGTGTTCCGGACTTAGCAGCCCACTTGCGTGCTACTGTCCTTGAGCCGGTTGACGTCACGCCGGTTGTTGTGGGTGAGACAAAGGCAGCCTGAGTACAACATTCGCTTTTTAGAGGGCACTCATCCTAGCGGCACTCAGTCAGGGTGCAGGCACAGCTCATACATTTAACTAACCGGATATCTGATTTAAGGGCATTAAAGTTAGAGGATCGTGATAAGGAATCAACAGCTGAATTGAGACCCTTGGTTAATAAATTGCACATGTTTAGAGCTTGATGGGAAGACGACGTGGGAACAGGCTTTCGTATCTTCTGGGCAGTCTGATAGCGGGATCGGGAATAACGCCTGTATGTCCTCCGAGGGTTTAGCTGGGGCGTTTGCTAAATTGCTTAATCCCCTGGTGCATCTATTTCGAAACATTACAGAATTAGCTATAGACAGACTCGAGCTAATATAAAGTTTGTTATGGTTGATAGTTCGCTTTGAGAAACACGCTGATGCGTTTGGTGTTTCGCATCAGGTAATTTCGTCTCTTTCGTATCCTTTAACTACATCTACATGCATGACTACTCTTCAATTCACATTTAAGTGCTTGGCAGAGGGTTCATCGAACCACAATCATACTATCTCTCTACTATTCCACTCCCGAACAGCGAGCGGGAAAAACGAACACGTAAACCTTCCTGTTCGAGCTCTGATTTCTCTTATTTTATTTTGATGATCATTCCTATCTATGTAGGTTGGGATCAACAAAATATTTTCGCATTCGGAAGAGAAAGTTGGTGACTGAAATTTCGTAACAAGGTCTCGCCGCGACGAAAAACGTCTATGCTGTAATGACTTCCATCCCAACTCGTGTATCATATCTGCCACACTCTCTCCCCTATAACGTGATAATACAAAACGAGCTGCCCTATTTTGCACCCTTTCGATGTCCTCCGTCAGTCCCACCTGGTAAGGATCCCACACCGCGCAGCAATATTCTAACAGAGGACGAACGAGTGTAGTGTAAGCTGTCTCTTTAGTGGACTTGTTGCATCTTCTAAGTGTCCTGCCAATGAAACGCAACCTTTGGCTCGCCTTCCCCACAATATTATCTATGTGGTCCTTCCAACTGAAGTTGTTCGTAATTTTAACACCCAGGTACTTAGTTGAATTGACAGCCTTGAGAATTGTACTATTTATCGAGTAATCGAATTCCAACGGATTTCTTTTGGAACTCATGTGGATCATCTCACACTTTTCGTTATTTAGCGTCAACTGCCACCTGACACACCATACAGCAATCTTTTCTAAATCGCTTTGCAACTGATACTGGTCTTCGGATGACCTTACTAGACGGTAAATTACAGCATCATCTGCGAACAGTCTAAGAGAACTGCTCAGATTGTCACCCAGGTCATTTATATAGATCAGGAACAGTAGAGGTCCCAGGACGCTTCCCTGGGGAACACCTGATATCACTTCAGTTTTACTCGATGATTTGCCCTCTATTACTACGAACTGCGACCTTCCTGACAGGAAATCACGAATCCAGTCGCACAACTTAGACGATACGCCATAGCTCCGCAGCTTGATTAGAAGTCGCTTGTGAGGAACGGTGTCAAAAGCTTTCCGGAAATCTAGAAATACGGAATCAACTTGAGATCCCCTGTCGATAGCGGCCATTACTAAACGGGCTTGGCAGAAAGGTTTTCATTGGAGCAGTTGGGGGAGCTTGTGATCTGCGAAAGATGGACCACCGGAGTCCATAAACAACTTGTGTCACTATATTTGGCAGATGCTTCAGGATAGGGAGGAGTTGCATCAATACGTGGAAAGCCTTAAGACGGCCTGTTTGGCCTTGTTAGTCGACTTGCCAGAGCGGGAGTCAGTTTCAGTTGCCATGAGGGGAATGCGAGCGGTCGATAAGACACGTTGTAGCGATATATGCGTTGCCGCCCTCGGACGATAGACAACGTGAAGTTAAAGTTCAGCCAGTGGGCGTCACCGAGGGTAACTCCGGATTACCAACATCGCTGAGTCTACTGAAGGGGAATGACAGAGTTTTTTCAGGTGCGGTCGGAAAGGGCATTTAGTTTGTACCTCCGTTCAGCCGCGGACGCCCGGCTGGGCAGCGACTCCGGGGTCGAGCCTTTAAACCCTGGTGTGCCCATGTCGCTGCTCGATCATCACCCTCACTGCCTTATATTTTATCCCGAGTAGGTCACGAACCTGTTTGTGCCCTTTTGGATTCTGGTAGATCCTTTTCATTGTTGAGCTTGTGTGTGTTTCTTAGATTTGGTCATCTAGCGAGTTTTAGGCCGGTCCTCTCTTCGGTGCAGAGAGGTCAGGTTGCCAACGGGCAGGTGTTGCCTCTGCATGGTTAGGTCCAGTATCTCGTTTGGGGATTTCTTGTGGCTCTTGTCTTTGGCGTTGATTAAGGAGCTCCTGGTCGATTTGATTTTGGGATGTGATTTTGTACGTAAAACTGGTATTGTCTTGGATTATTCTGGGTACGCCTTTATCTTTAAGTTCACTTCTGGTCAGAAATTTGGGTTCTGTAAGTGTACTAAAGGTAAGGAGCTATGAGATGCGGGAATGCTGGCTATTGATGCTCAGGTTAGTCACTTTCATTTCACCAATCTAGGGGGTTTGTTGGAGAGGTTCCCAGAGTTTCTCTGTGATAGACTGGGGGTTACTAATGTTCCTAGTTACGATATTCGTCTGTCTGACTACGTCCCCGTCACACAGTCCCCATTTGTCTCTCACCGCCTAAGGGGAAAGATCTCCAAAATGCTTGAGCCGGGAGTTATAAGGCCTACTACATCCGTTTATGCCTCCCCTATATTCGTCGACCCTAAGGATAATGAGGTGGATTTCGGGTTGTTGTTGACTACCGTCGCCTAAATAAGAAGGTTGTACTCGAGTCGGATCCTTTACCTGATCTTCATAACTCTCTTACTTGGTTTACTGCGTTCTACCTGAATCAAGCCTATTATCAGATTCCCTTAGCCGAAGAATTTAAACACGTTACAGCATTTTGTACTGATTGGAATCTGTTTCAGTGTAATAGGGTCTCCTTTGGTTTGGCTACAGGTGCAGCTGTCCTTACTCGTTTGCTGGACGATTTGCTGATTTATAGTCGTTTGTTTCAAGAGCATTTAGAACATTTCCAGCAAATTTTTGCTAGGGTGCCGGGGGCCGGATTGACTGTTAAACCCAATGAGGTGACATTAGCCAGGCAGCAGGTCACCTAGTATCAGATGAGAGAGTTCGCATTGATCAAGAGCGGACTAAAGCCTTATGAGTCCTTCTGCCACCCACTGATAAGCGAGGGATTGACAAGTTCGTAAGGATGGCAAGTTACTTTAGGCGTTTTGCCCCTAATTTTGCTCAGTGGGTGGATTCTTTAAATGAACTAAATGGCCTGCGCCGTAAAGGGGTGCTTTTTGAGTGGGGACCTGCTCAACAGGCCGCGTTTCACCAAATCAAGCCAGTCCTCCGTATCTCGGAGTGCCTGATTTTAATAAGAAATTTATTGTCCAGACCGACGCTTCTAACGCGGGAATTTCGGCAGTCCTCCTCCAGGAGTGCGAGGGTCAAAGGCAGCCATTAGCATACCCGTCTCGTTAACCAGCGCTGAGCTTAAATATTTTGTTTACGAATGTGATGCGTTGGCGGTCTTGTTCGCACTGGATGAGTACCAGTTTTATCTCGAACATAATCTATCAGCTAGAGACTGACAATCAAACCTTAAGCTGGATTGTAGACAGGCCGCGAAATACTAGCCGTATCGCGAGGTGGGCGGTGCGCATTTCCTCGTTTCAGTTCGAGGTTAAGCACATTGGAGGCACTGAGAATGTGCTCGCGGACGTCCTCGACCGTATGTTTACTGAACAATCCTGTAGTGACGGCGCCCAAGAAGCTTTGCAAGGCAATCTTAGTTGTGCCGTGTTTGGCGCTATTCCTCATTTGTTTAGTGACATTGCTGGCGATTACGATCAGGATCCCACTTGGGGACATGTTAAGAAACGGCTTTCGGTGGGGGTGAGTCCGGATGAATACATTAGCAGGAAAGGCATTTTGTGTAAAAGAGTGCGACGTGCCAAGGAGATTAAGATCTGTCTACCAGGCACCCTAGTAAGCCCTGTTTTCCATTGTTTACATAACTCGTTGATTGGAGGTCATTTAAAAACCTATAAGACCTTGCAGAAGATTAAGGAGCATCTGACATGGACGTCTATTGACCGACACGTTGAAGAAATGGTTTCAGCAGGGGTTCCTGAGCGTGAATCTTGCCCCATGGAGAAACTCTGTATTGATTATGTGTGGTCCTTATCTGGTACCACGCGCCGTGCAATTTGAATCCGCGCCAGACGTCATGGACGTCGAAGACCTATAGAGGTCTCTGCACCGTAAGCTGTGGCGGCGCGCGCCTCCTGGCCCTCTTTTAGTGTGAGGGCGCCACAGTGGAACACGTGGTTCCAGCGGCCAAAAGCGGCGCCCCCGTTAGCGTACTTAAGCGCCGGCCTCGCGCCCAGCCACGTCTTCAGCCAGGTCCTGGAATCTATCCTCACCCGCCGCATCCACCAGCATCTCCGCCAGCACCGCCTCCTTCCCATCACCCAGTGTGGCTTTCGGCCGTCCTTCTCTTCCGACGACCTTCTCCTTCACCTCACTCATCTCCTTTCTGTACAGTTTAATTCCTGTCGCTCTGCAATCTTCCTCTCCCTGGACCTCGAACGTGCTTATGACCGCGTATGGCATTCTGGTCTCCTCTTCAAGCTCCAAACCTTCGCCCTTCCCACTAATTACGTCCGTCTGATCGGCTCCTTTCTCTCCCGCCGTCCTTCCTACGTCACCATCCATAACACAGATTCCTACACCTTTTTTCCCTCCGCCGGTGTGCCCCAAGGCTCCGTCCTCTCCCCCCTTCTGTACCTTTTGTATACGGCGGACATGCCGCCGCCGTCACCCCCCGTCCACCTTCTCCAGTTTGCCGATGACGCCGCCTTCCTTGCCCTTGCCCCCACACTGCAGCGCTCCCAACACCTTCTCCAATCCCATCTTGACCGGTTCACCACTTAGTGCAACCAGTGGTTGCTCAAGGTCAATCCCTCCAAAACCCAGGCGATCATTGTAGGCAAAACCACCCCTTCCTTCCGCCTCCTTGATTTCTATCTCAACGTCTATGGCCGTCCTATCGCCCTCACCCCCACCCTCAAGTACCTTTGCGGCACCCTCGACCGTCGCCTCTCCTAGACCCCCCATCTCCGGACAATCCAAGCCAAGGCACACTCCCGACTCTGCCTCCTCAAGCTCCTTTCAGGACGTGCGTGGGGTCTGGACCCCTCCACCATCCTCCACACCTATAAATCCCTCATCCGCCCTATCCTCTGCTACGCCCATACGGCCTGGATCTCTGCCCCCCTACCTTTTATAAATCCCTTCAAATCCTTGAACGCCATGCTCTCCACCTCGCCTATCGCATCCGTCTCCCCTCCCCCACGCGGATCCTGTACGATCTCATTCCTTTCCCCCACCTCCTCCTTTTCCTTGAACGGATACGGATCTTGTACACCTCCCACAAACTCGACCCTCCTCACCCTCTTGTCTCGCCCATCCTCTCCCACCCCCGCCCACTGCCACGCCTGTATTCCCACATCCCACCCGGTCTCCATCTCTCCACCCTCCTTACCCTCTCCCAAGGTGGCTTCCGGCAGCTCCCCCTCCCTGATGAAGTCCTCCCCTCCATCTACCCCTCCTATCAACTTTGATCCTACCCGCCCCCACTTGCTGTGGCCTCTCCACTTGGCACCCTCCCTCCCTTCTGTCTCCTTTTCCCCGTCCTCTTCCTCCACCCCTCTTGCCCCGGGCTCCCCCTTTTTTTCCTCCCCTCCCCCTGTCTCCCTTGCCCATGGCATCTGCCCTCCCCTCTCCCTGTCCCACTCCCCTTCCTCCTCCCCCTCCATTGGCAGGTCCCCGGACTCGCACACTCTCAGTGAACATTCGCGCGTCGGAGATCATCGCCATCAGTGTCTCGTGTGTGTGCCTTCGTTTTGTGTTCAGTGTCCTTTCGCCGTCACGCCACCACCGTTCACGTGTGCCGTCGCAGTCATCCGTGTTATGTGCGCTGTGCCACCAAGTGTTAGTGTTTTTCTCATCCAGCGTGCACGGCTTCATGTTCACTGTTTTTTTGTATCTACATTTTTTGCCCGCCGTTTTTATTGTATTTTCTGTGACACCTATATGTTATGTTACTGTACCACTCGAGGCTAAAGAGCAGGGTAATATGCTGCTGCCAGTCCACCTTGTATTGAGGTGATTAAAATTACAATAAAGAAAAAAAAAGCCCAACCACTCAGTCTGATTTCGCTTACGTCGGCTTACACCTCGCTTTGCGCTAGACTGCTTACTTCCTGGTTCGTGTTAGAGTGGACGTGTTTGTTTCCTTGAGACTCTGTTGTTCGGTCTTCTCGTATTCGTTGTGTCCTTCGTTGGTCGTATGCGTCTTCTTCCGTTGTGTTGTTGTTCGCGAACCTCTCCGCGGGTCCCGCCGCGCCTTCCGTCATTGTTACCCCCGCGACCGTCATGGTCTCAGTTACAACACCTTACCTCACACCAAAAGAGGGCACCGGTTACCTGCCTTCTTCGGAGTCGTAATGAGACTGCTGCCACCACCACTGCGCATTTAACTAACGTTTTTAGTGTTTTTTGACCTACTAAGAAAATCGTTAGTGACAATGCGTCGGCCTTTCTTTCGGCTTCCTTCAAGGCCTTCTGTCTTCAAAGCAGTGTTAAGCATTTATCTACCTCTCCGTATTATCCGCAGGGGTACTTCGCGGAAGGGGTCAATCGTAGCCTTAAATCCGCACTGATTATCTTTCATTAGAAGTATCCCAGTGTGTGGGATTCCAGTCCGCTTAGCTTTGTCTTCAATACCGGGGCTTTGAAGGCTACTCCAGTTTCCTTGATGTTTACTAATCCTCTTTCAAACTTATGGGGGATTCAAGATTCTCAGGGGCCACAACAGACAACCTGGTCGTTATAACCGTAATCGACGAGCTTTCAGGGGTAAGCCGTAAGATTAGGTGTATGTCCGTAATTTACCCGGGAGGGAGGTGCGTGTTAGCAACCTTGGTAAGTTTACTCCCAGTTAACTGCGTCCGTGAACAACTATGCCCATTCAATCTTCTGGTTAAGGACAACCGTACTAGTAAGGAATACCAGGTCCATCTTAATCGAATTAAGTTTGATTAGGCCGCTAGTTTGGTCTCCTCACAACCACCCTCCCGTGTCTAACCTAGGGAGGGGGAGGTTGAGCCGTGCTGTCGGTTGCATTTGTGCTCTTTCTTGGTTTCCGCCCTCTGTTGGAGGCCAGACGGAATCGTTTAGTTGGCATGGTGGCGACTGTTTGTCTTCTAGTGGTGACTGGCGCCACTCGGTTTCACAAGCCTGTCCGCTAGTGGCAGCAGCGGCGGTTATCGATATGTAGTAACTGTGGCCCTATCTTTGGGGCGACGTTGTTGTGTTTCTGGGTCGTGTGAGTGTGCAATTTTGGTAGGGGACTCAGGAGGAGCCAGGTCCAGTCAGTGCGAGAATACGCCAGGACCGCTGGCGGCACGCATGGACTGCCGAATGGAAGGGCTGTGGTCACGAGGGTGCACGACCTCGTCGTAATCTGGATCCAGCAAGCCCTAAGATTAGTATATTTCAATCCAAGTAGAGGAACCTCCACCAGTGTGATTTCTTGCGGTTTTCCAGTGACTTGTGTTCGTGTTTGTGCTTGTAATGCCGCCGATTCGGAGACCAACGACTGGAGTGCTTTGTACTTTGGTGGCAGTGGTTCTCTAAACACAGAATTCTGGGGGTGTAGTGCAGACCGCTGGGTCCGGCTTCGGCGTATTGTTCCATCGTTGTATTTGGTTTACTGGACGTCAACTAGCACCAGCAAGATTATCATTGGTCATTCGTTAAGCTGCCACAAGTCTGAGTTACCATCTTACAAAGTGAATGCAACTGTTGGCTCAAGGAAAATGTTTGTTGCTGGACCCTCTCAGAGGTCGATTCCTGGAACACAGTGTCTTGCCATATCTTATTTCACCTGTTTGGTGATCAGCTGCTTGTTTCTTTAACTAACCTTTGTTATTGTTGTTGTTGGTTTATAGCAGGTTTCAAAATATTTTGGTATTATTCTTGTTCCTGGCTTGTTAGGCCATCAACAAAGATTGTGTTTTTTGGCCTTCAAATTTTAATTTAGTATTTATATTTTAGTGGTAAGTCTTAAAACCTTATTTATAGCCATTCCTGGCGTCTGATGCCGTCTGCCGTGTTTATGGCCACTTGCCTATAATATTTCAATGCCCAGAATTTGTAAGTTGCAGTGAGTTTTAACAATTCTTAATTTATTGCCATTCCTGGCATGTAAGGCCTTCTGCCCAGATCAAAGTTGCTTGCTTTTATAACATTATATGTTACATCCATATTTAATGGTGATTTAATAAGTTGTAACTAACTGAAAACATTATTATTTACACTGTTGTTAGTTCCTTCAGTAATAATGTGTGGTATTTTTATTTACTGTTGAGTCCAGAATTACTGGTTTAAAATGAATTGTGTGTAATTGTAAGAGGCAACCAGAAGGAACTGATTACAGTCCAGTCCACAGTCATAACCGAATCCTTCCTCCTTTCAGTACCACCATGTTTCAGATGTTTAAAATTTAATAAATGGACATTTCTGGAATTTGTTGATTAGGTAAATTTATAAAACATAAAAAGAATTAGAAGCGAAGGCTTAAGGCTATATTGATTATGAAGGTTTATTGTAGTAGATATGAAAGATTCAGTAATGGTTATGATGTGTTACAAAACCTAAATATTTATGTATTCTATCACAATTTGTAATTATGTCACTAAAACATAATTATGTCACTAAAACAGAAATGAAACCAACATAAGTTAATGACAATAGTTATAAACCAGCTGTTGTTGTAGCGAAAGATGAAAAATTTAGAAAGGGGAGCAAAGTATCAATAAATTTAAAGGACTTTTTTTTTAAATGTTAAAGAGCCAATTGGTCAATAGAATTTTTCTGAAATCGAAGAAAAGGTTCATTTTTATCCAGTAACATATAAATTATGAGATTTAAAAGGTGAGAAAGTAAAATTAAATTTTTATGAGTATGAACTAGAGAAAACAAAATATCCTGATTTGTATATTGCTGAAAAAGTATAAAAAAAGAAAGGTAATTATGTGTATGTTAAATGGTTAAGATTTTATTATTGACATAATATATGGATAAATATAAATAATAATATCTTATAAATTTTTTTGTATAAGTTGAAGAAATCATTGAAACCTTAAATCATATACATATTGATTACAATATTCATTCTACTAACTGTTTTACTAAAGAAGATATAGTATATTTTAATAATCAAATAAAAATTATCAAAAACTGTTCAAAGTTAGAATCATTTGGGTATTTTAATTTTCAGTTACCGGAATCAACTGATGGATGTAGTGAGTTTTGCTTATTCAACATGCATGAATATAGTTATGAATCTATTATGAAATTTAATTATGAAAAAAGTAATTAAAAATTTGATTTTATTGAGATATAATTATTTTGCATTTTCAAAGAGTCTTGTTCTTTGTTTTTGCGTCATCCTGATCAGCTACCTAAATTTAAAAATATATTACAAAATTTCTTTATAAATGTATCAAACTGTAAGAATGAGAAAATTAGCTCTTTCAGTTTTTTCTAGGCAGTATGTTATCCAAATGTCAATGAAGATGTACTCTGTAAATTTATAAATCAGTTAACTGATGAAAATGTAAAATATTTGTGCATCCTCAGTGCAGAGGAAATTTGTGTAGTTTACGAATACATTGAAAAACAACCCATTTTGGCGCAGGGACCGAATATGAACTCACCTTTTCCTGTATTAAATGTTGAATTTTTGTGAGGCAGAAGAATAGATGGATTTAAAACTACAGCTCAGTTTGGTGAAGATATATTATATCATTAATTAATTGTTCTTGTGTATAGCCATCCATAATATCAAAATAGTTCAGTTCTTTGGTATATAATTATTGAGTTAGGATCGTACTCTAGTCTCAAAATTTCTTCATAGTTTGGAAGTCTATCTACAGTTCCAGTTAACTGTCTCTGTAAATTTCTTCTTTATATTCTATGACATCATAATCATATTCACAGACATCATTGAATAATTTTAAAAGAAGAAACATATGTCTCAAATTAATATCTTGAATTGGTGCAACTACATTTGGTATTATTTCTCTAATAATTTCACTTCTCTCATCAATTTGTAGTTGTGGTTATTGATTTTGTTGTTCAAATTCAACAGCTAATTGTTAATCTTGAATAGTTTCACACTCTTTTGCATATTTCAAATAATGTAGAAATATTTTTTCTATATGCAAATTATATATTCTCACTTGTTTACAGTGTTTTGTATTAAATTGTCATTACCAATTCTTTAAAATTATCAACTGTTAGTAAAAACAATTTTCGAACGAAAATATTTGGTCTTAAAGTTGTAATCTTTGTTTAGAAAAACTTCATATTTTAAAGTAATTGGATTTCTGTGTTTTATCTACTTGTATGGTATTTCATACATTCTTAAAAGTGTAAATAGTCTTTTCTGATTTGTTTAAAATTTCAAGGGAGGAAATTTTTATCCTCTGGCGTCCGTAGAGGAAACATAAAATATTATTTGTAGTCATTACATTCTTCTTTTCAAATAGTAGAACCCAAATATCTTTAAATAAGTACCCAAGTTTAAATGATAATTATTCTTTTGAATACATTCAGATATATACATCATATGTGTTTCTCAACTAGTGACAACTGCATTAGGCGTTGTTAGATACCTGGTATTTATTACAAGTAATTTTTACTAGATTTTTAACTTTTCAAAAAAATGATTGTTTTTCTCATTGTTATTTCAGTGATAATAAAGTTCAGCCACTGACTTTTTGTATAAATTATTTGGTGTTATGTTATTGATTTCAGTTGAATATATCTGTATTCTAAAGTCAGTGTATCATTATATTCTATTTCAGTGTATTCTAAGTTGTACTTTTATAAAGACCTGATTAAATCTCAAATTATATTTTTTAAATTTTTAGAGGTATTGCTCTTCACCTTATTGTTTCTCAATTTTTGAGGCCATTGGCTCAGAAGACCTGGATTATTACTATATTTTCGTCCAGGGTGTTTGTCCTGCCTGGTATTTCATGATAATTAAATCATAAAATATGTAGTCTAATATTACTACTAGTCGCCTTATTTCTGGATATGGAGCATAATTAATCTTCATTTGTTTAAGATCTGCTGTTGGGAAATTTATCCACACTAAAAATTCCATAGAGAAACGCTGAAATCACATTTGTAATTGATGCATTTCTCTGTTCAAAGAATGTAATAATTTTCTAAAAGCACACATATTCAAATTATTATTTTTAACAAATTTAATAAAAACTATTTCTAATAAATGGCGAGTGTAAATTATCTGAAAGTAAACAAATCAAAAGAAGCTAGATCAAAACAATTTGGCTCAAAAGGTGATTCAAAACTGAGGAAAAAACAACTTTTTAAAATTATTATTAATAATATTAACAAGCCAAGAATGAGCTCCTCCCAGTTCAATGAATTCAGTGAACCAAAAGCTAGAGAATATAAAGTTATTCAGGTGATTTCCCTGAATAAGTGTAAAATGATGTGTAAGAAATTTAATTTTCAACAACTCTATTATTTGTATTTAACAAATTAATTATACAGATATATCATTGTTGATTATATCAAAAGGAAAATTCATTATGTGAATTTGAATAAATTTTAAGATAAATTAGAATTTCAAGATAAAATAAATCGTAATAATATATAAAATTTCAGAAAAAATTTGAAGATTTTGTGAGAGAATTTTAAGGTAAATTTAACTGGAATCCTTCATATATCTGTGTTCCAAAGAAAAGCTGCAGGTTTTATCAGACAATTTCCAGATAAAACTAATTGGGAAGAAATATCACACAAAAAAGTATTGTCTGCAGATTTTATTACATAATTTCAGAACAAATGAAATTGGGAATTCGTATCAGATTAAAATATTACCTGAAGATTTTATGAGAAATTTTCAAGATAAATTAAACTGTTGTAGTATACCATATGGACATGAATTCTCCAAAGATTTTATTAAAGAATTTTAGGTCAAATTAAACTGGAAAAATATATCAGGTGAGGAAAAATCTTTACAAGATTTTATAAAGATTTTGATGGTAACATTCATTGGGAAGTTATCTTAAAGTATCAAGAACTATCTGAATCTCTTTTTTTGAAAAAAATTATTACACCCCATGTAATACTGATGAACAATCTAAAGATAATGAATCTCCTATTTTCTTAACTAATGAAAATGATAAATGTGTAAAAACAAGCTGTTATCATCTTTTTCATAAAGAGCACATTGATGAATGGTTAAAAGAAGAATGTATAATGAAAAGTTTATTACAACTCAATTTGGTGAAAGTTTTTTATTTGTTGATGATAGTTATGATGATGGTGCTTGGAAATATATTAATATTATAAAATTTTACTTTTTCAAATATCCAATAAATTTTTTGTATATAATTGGCACAGGTTCAACAGCAACCAATCAAATCAAAATTTTGTGAATATTGTAATACTGAGAAGTCAATTCACAATTTTATTTCACAGAAATGTACAAAAGGTGGATATACAATGATGTGTAGATAATGTGCAAACGAATCTCAAGTGAAAATGTATAACAATAACCGAATCTCTTGTGTAAGTGGAAAATTTTATTTCTAAATATTATTATAAAATCATATACAACGAATTCCAAGTGAATAACATTAGAAAATATTATTGTCAATGGAAAATGGTAAATAAATTTGAAGCTTGTCAAGAGATGAAAAATTTATATTGTTTCTGTGTTAATACAATACAAAACGTATACATAATAACAAATGTAAGAAATGTACTTTAGAATATATGAAAATAAGAAAGTAAAATCACCTTGTACTTAGCACTTAAATATCTTTTAAATAAGAAATATCAGAAGTCTAAAAAATTTGATTTATATATACAGGAGGGCCAAATGGAGTGATTTGTGGTTATTCTACTTCATGATAATTTTAAAAGAAATGATTTAAGAGGATATAGTAATTAAGTAAAGCCAGTCTAATAAGATTTATTGAAAGACATCAATTCACAGAAGGAGGAAGTCTTTGTAAACAATTAACTTATCATGAAATTAAAACTGATAATGAAGATAAAGAATTGAAAAAACATTTTCATTTTAATGGTGTCTTTGAAAAACAAAAATCTAAACTAATAAAGAAGTATTGTTTCCTTTTTATACTAATTTATTAGTGAAACCAAGAGACAAAAGAACAGTTAGAGATTACATAGTTGATACTGCATTTGCAAACAGTTTAAAAATTATAAATTTTGAAAATTGTTATAACTGAAGAGAACCTAATCATTTCTTAATTGTGATAAATCTAAAAGTTATGAAAATTATAGCAGATAATCTAACATCTTGTGGATTGAAAAATAGTTTAATTTTTTTGTAAGTACCAAATACAGATAGACGACTGTCTTCAGAATGCATCTAATAGCAATATTATGGAATTTCAGGTTGAGACAGAAAACTGTTCTATCACAAATGAGAGAGAGACAGTTAAACAATTTAAGATTGATGAAGAAAATATTTTATCAAGAATGAGTGATTCTGAAACACACAGATCAGGATGGATATTAAACAGAATCAGTAGGTTACTACTAGGAATTAACAGACATGTTTCCTTAAGAGGATCATCCTACATCAAATTAACATATGAAATAAAAAATGAAGAAAAAGTGTATTAGTGTAAAAAATAAAGAGCAAAAATGTTTTCTATGGGTTACAAAAACTGTTTATTTTCTGTATATATATATATTCAGAAATAGTTATTAAATACGAAAATGTTGGTCCTGATTTTGATCAGAAACTTGAAATTTTGAGTTTCCTTTAGTTGTTAATCATATTCTAAAGACTAAAAATATAATTAATGTATGTATCAGTGTATATTCGTTTATTGGGAGTTACAAGTATACCCATTAATAACTACGAAAAGTAAGAAAGATAAACACGCAAATCACCTTTATTTCAATGAAGGAAATAACTCACTCTATCATTGTATAAAAATTTAGCTAGGCTTATTTCGAGTGAATTAATAAACATGAAGAAGTAAAATTTATTTCTGATATATGTTGATGCTCTCTTAAACATGACAACTGTAATCAGTTCCCTTCCATCTTGATGGTAACGTAAAAAATTTAACTTTCTTTAAATATGTATGAACTTCTATTGATGGTAGTAATTTATGTGCTATAAGTTGTAAAAATGGACAAAACAATTTTTAGTTAACATACAGTTGGTTTGCAAACAGAAAGAAATTACAGCTTATACCATGTACCCAGTGCTGCGTAGCAGTTTAGTGCACTTGGCTTACAAAATTTTCCCTTGGTAGCCATTTGCACTTGTGTCGTGATTGAGAATGTTGTCGTCTAATGAACAATTTTATATAATCTACATGACGCTGGTAAGCTAGGCAGCCATATTCTAGTTGTTGTTATATATCTCTTACCAATGGTGAAATATTATCATATCTTCTGATACCAGTTTTGAGCTGTATTTCCTAACCTTTGAAAATCACGAAAGTCGGAACGCGTAAGGTTGTTGAAAAATAAAAGTGAGGTCAAGACAAATGAAAAGTTGTGAAAAGTCCATCGTAATGGCAGCGTCGTCGCATAGCATTTTCATGCAGATTGCAGCTGATTACAGAGTTGTTTCAGATTGGAAATGAACCCATTTTCATGTCTGTGACGATGTTCAACAAAAAAATGTCATGACCACCCTCGTAGCATGCAATCAATTCCGCTCATAAGGTCCTCCACGCAGAAGGTCCTCCGCATGGCAGTACCTCAGTTGATGGATAGGTGCATCAGCGCTACCAACCAAGACGTATGGTTGAGCAGCGGATGAGAGTTCTGTACGTTCCATCACTGCAGGATTCACAGCCGTGTGTAGCTGGCCGACACGCGGCTGATTGGACAGCTTTGCTCGACTTTGTTGTTACGATGACAGACGTCTCGCCTAACGAATCATCGTGCTTTTGTTCACTTCTAGATCTCTGTAGACACACTGCCAACACCTATAAATATCCACGAAGCTCTTGTTTTCTGCGAAAAGAAACTCAATGACAGCTCTCTGCTTGGAACGCACTTCTGTTACAGGCGCAATTTTGAATGGTACTCATAGCACCGTGAGCTATCACAACTTCATGAAACTATAGAAGCTGAAGCAGGAAAATCCCACGATTTCGCACAGCACTTTTTGCATCTTTTCTTTTAGCCAAGAAAAGCAACGTTTTGCAAAAATATTTTGTTTTTATTTCTGTAGGATGAAATTGAGGAGCAAATCTCCAAGGTCATGGAATTACAACATAAAAGTAATAACGGATAATAATAACATTCTTATGAACCCGAAAAAAGTCAATGCATAAGTAAATGCAATCAAAAATACAACAAAAAATAGCTTAATTTTTCAAGGAACTACTTGACAGAATGCAAGGAGTGACCCGTGAGGAAACTCTTTAGGTAAGATTTGAAAGCACATGGTTTACTGATAAAATTTTAGAATGCGAGTGGTAGCTTGTTGAAAATGGATTCAGCAGTATACTGCACACCTTTCTGCACAAGAGTTAAGGAAGTCTAATTTAAATGCATGTTTGATTTCCGACGAGTATTAAGTGAGTGATAGCTGCTTGTTCTTGGGAATAAACTAATATTTTAAACAAGAAAAGACAGTAAGGAATATATGTATATTGAGAGCCCAATGTCAAAATACGCAGACTCGTGAACAGGGGTCGACAAGCGGTTCGTGAATTTACACCACTTATTGCCCAAACCGTCTGTTTCTGAGCCAAAAATATCCTTTTAGATTGGGGAGAGTTAGCCCAAAATATAATACCATATGACATAAGCGAATTAAAAAATAAGCGAAGTAGACTAATTTTCGTGTCGAACGATCACTAATTTCAGATACCGTTCCTATAGTAAAAATGGCAGCATTAAGTCTCTGAACAAGATCGTGGGCTTTCGACGATAGTTTACTATCTATCTGAACACGTAGAAGTTTGAACTGTTCAGTTTCACTAATCGCATGTCCATTCTGTGAAATTAAAAGGTCTGGTTTTGTTGAATTGTGTGTTAGAAATGGTAAAAACTAAGTCTTACTGTGATTTAGCGTCAGTTTATTTTCTGCAAGACATGAAGTTACGTCATGAATTGCACTATTTGAAACTAAACCATTATTGCACACAGTCTAGTGTCATCAGCAAACAGAAATATTTTGTACTCATAACACTAGATGGCATATCATTTACATAAATTACGAACAAGAGTGGCCCCAACACTGATCCCTGGGGCACCCCCCACTTGACTGTACCCCACTCAGACCCCACATCACAGTCATTCTCAGCATCGTGAATAATGACATTTTGCTGTCTCTTACTAAAGTGCTATGTGAGGCAATTGTGAGCTACTGCCCGTATTCTATAATGATTCAACTTCTGGAGCAATATTTTGTGGTCAAAACAATCAAACGCCTTAGTTAAATCAAAAGATAAGTCTATCGTTTGAAACCTTTTGTTTAACCCATCCAGTACCACACGGAGAAAAGCGAATATAGCATTTTCAGTTGTTAAACGAGTTCTAAATCCGAACTTTACATTTGATAGCAAATCGTGTGATATAAATGATCAATTATCCTTACATACACAGCCTTATCAATAACTGTAGCATACACCGATGGCATAGAAATAGATCTAAATTATCTACATTATGTTTCTCCGTTTTATAAAACTGCTTTACTACTGAGTGCTTTAATCGTTCATGAAACTAACAATTCCTAAAGGAAAAGTTACAATTATGGCTAAATACAGGGCTAATATGTGCTGCTCAGTACTTTAATATTCTGATAGGCACTCCATCATAACCATGAGAGTCCATAGTGATTTAATTATTGACTCAATCTCCCCCTTGTCTGTACGACAGAGCAGTATTTCAGACATCAATCTTGGGAAGGCATTTGCCAAGAAAGTTATATGATTCCCCGCAGAACCTAAATTTTTGTTTCATTCACCAGCAATGCTCAGAAAATGATTGTTAAATACTGAACATATATCTGATTTATCAGTAAAAGAAATATATTTACTACGAACTGGCTTTATCGTCGACCTTGTGCTGCTGACCAGACACTTCCGTCACAACTGACCATATGGTTTGAATTTTATCATGTGAACTGACTATTATATTTGCATATGACATACTCTCTGCTTTCCTAATGACATTTTAAGCACCTTACAATACTGTTTGTAATGGGCTACTGTAGCTCGATTGTGAACACTTCTAACGTTTTGATATAATTCCCACTTTGTTGAACGCTCCAGTATAAAGTAGTCGTGGTGCATCGTTATGAACTTTAAATGACATTAGTCGTCTGGATGAGGCATTGTTTACACGATACACGTGAATGTAGTGCTCGAACTGTAGATTAGCAAAGATCGTGTAGCAGCTTTTGGGGCACACGCTTAGGACGGCGATGTGCAGGCTGCGCTGCGGTGCGCCGCGGCCTGGCAAAGAGCCAGCGCTTCGGACTGCGTGCTCTTTTTCTCGTGGCCGGAGCAAACGCAGGCTCACTCCAGACTTATTGTAGGGTCCCTAAAATTCAACAGCGCCGTTGCTTCTTGTGCTCGGAACTCAGGACAAACGATTTGCTTTTCTTGGCTTAGCTGCGTCCAGTGCACGTAAAATATTATGCGCATTTTTCAAATTATTTGCTGTAAGTACATACTGGAGAACCCGACAGTAACTACGTACATTTAGCTAGAGATAAATATTGTTCCTTGAGAACAAGAAGAGTTAGAGTCAACATCTTGTTCCGACGTCCCTTTTTTTGGTGGTAAATATATAACAGTTTGCGTCGGCTCCCTTCTCTAAAAAATCAGAGTAACGTTTGCAACCTGGGCACAAAGTTGAAGGTTTTTAGTAGTTTGACTCGAGCCAACTGCTGCTGTTAGGGGACTATGTAAAGCCAATGGAAACAATGGAAATATTAATTTAACAGAACAAAAATCTGTGCCCTCGAATACGCATTTAACTCTGATAATAATGATTGTTACTCAGCGTCTGACTGGACAACACTCATTTCACAATGCTATTTTGCGAACGTAACGTCATTTTGACGTCACGAGCAACATCTACAGCCGCAGGAACTGCTATTGACTTTGTTACGAGGTACAATCTGATTGTTACAGTTCCTCGTTACACTCGCCGCAATTTAAACTGTCCTCTTAGGTTCCTGACTAGCCACACACTCTGAAATAGCACGTTTTCTAAACTAAAGAGTTAAATATTCACGAAAAAGAAGAATATGAAATCGCCACATATTTCAGAACAATCAGCGAAATATGTTTCACAAGAAAGAATATAAATGTTATATTTCCTCGTGTCACTCGCAGTAGTCTTAGCTTTTCTCTTAGGTTCGTGCCTAACCACACACTCGAAAATAGCCAAATGTATATTTTGTCCTTTGGTCTCTAATCAGACAGAAATGTAAATATCATCAAATATTGCAGGACATACTCGTATGACATTCAGAAGAACGTTCCAGAATTTGTTAACAACATGACGATGGAAAAGAAACTGCAACTAACAGGATGCGACCCTACATCCTATAGTCTACAAGCCACAGCGTTATTTGTCACTTCATGTGGTATCAGTTCTCTCTCGTAGCTATGACAGTATTTCTTAAAGATTTATATTGTTGATGCATTATTCGCTGACATTTAATGATAATGGTGATACGCTTGTGATAATTTTCAGTGTGCCATTCCTTGAAACGACATACTGGAATTATATACTTAATTTTTAAATTATTGACGATGATAACTCATTCCTGAGAGAGAATTGTGCGTCGTTTAATTATAACAGTAATTTCAATAAATCGCACCGATAATGGTGTGATTTTATAAATATTCGTCGAACTGACGTCGCGTTTGCAGGACGTTTTGTGAAATGACTGCTAACTCGTGCGGCCTCGTAATATTAACTCTCTAACTATTCTTTGAAAAATAATGAAACATAACGACAGTAGCTGGTGCACCTATATGTCAGTCAGTGCAGAAGGGATACAAAAGAAAAGAGTGACGAATATACTAATTATAAAACTTTTCTTGTTTCAGCACAAGAGCGAGTTGTGCACTCTTTGCTGTTTGGTCCATTGTTCAGCGTCTTCATCTGTCTTGTCGGTACTGTATTACACGAAACTCGAATTTGAACCGTAGTTCAGAAATTCCTAGTCGACAAGAATAAAGAATTTTTCCAGAAATAATTATTGAAAATGATTTTGGCCCCACTTAACGCCCTTAACAATTTGAAATTGATATTTCTCATCTGCTATTTCAGCGAATAATGAATACAGAATAATTCGAAAAGAAAGAACAGATTTCAGTTGTTTACTACAGACAAACTATGAAAGACAGAAACACACTGCGCATGTCACTGGATAGAGGAAGGTTCCAAGTTTTACATTCGCACAGACGTTACACCATATAGGGCTACTCAACATGAGCACTGTACATTGCTGGAGAAACATTTAAATGGCAGTCATTTAATTCCACACACCAATCACCGGTCACTGTTTATTGAATGGACAGCTTCAACAATTGGATTTTTCAGCTCTTGAAAGTAGCTGCAACAGTTGGGACAAGGACTCTTTCTTTCACGTATCCTCACAGAATAAAAACGCAAGGTGTGATGTCCGGTGACCTGGAAGGCCAAATTCAATGAAGAGGGTATTGTCTTCCATCTCTTCCAATCCAACATTGCGGGATGGTATTGGTAAGTTACGCCGTACCTCAAGGTGAAAGTGAAACGGGCTGCCGTCGTGCATAAAAATTAAATCGTTGCAATCTTCGTCAAGTTGAGGAAACAACAGATTTTTCAACATTTCCAGGTATGACATTCCTGTCACAGTTTCTTCCGAAAACAAGAAATGTCCATAACCTTTGTGAACAGAAAGGCCAGAAAATACGTTCAGTTTCGGTCTGTCTCTTTCCTGTTCAACGACGACGCCAGGATTTTGTGAGCTCCATATCTTACATTATGACAGTTTACTTTACCATGTAAATGATACGTCGATTCTTACGAAGAAAAGATGAGTCGTTCGGAGAAAGTCTCTTCTGTCATATCCTGGAGAACTGAAATGCAAACTTCGTTCTTCTGCTACGGTCGTCGGGACGCAATTGCTGCAGTATCTGTAACGTGTAAGGCGTCATATGCCGACGCAGTTTCATACTACGCTACACCGTTGTTGAGGTAGTTAATGTTCCCAGCCTGCATATCCTGTGGATTTCCGAGGGCTCCGCGTGAACGCATCTCGGATTCTCTCGACATTTCCACCAGATGTTCGTGGCCGACCAGTAGGAATTTTGTACGCTAGGGCAGAGGTGGAATCGACGGTGGAACGCACGTTGTATTTGAACAACGGATTGACGTAGCGTAGATTTCAACACACATGTTGGTACAAATTAACAACAGTACAGCTGTATCAAAACGTAGTACCTTACTCTGGCCATTGAGATGTGCAATGTCCTTCTCTCTTGTATTAAATGTCTGAAATATACAACTTCAATCTGCCCTTTCTTTTTGAATCGCCTGCTTTGTAACTAGGCCGTTACAAGTTCGATCTGTTCCTCTGTGAGCCACACAGTACACCTAGAAGAACTTAGCAATAAAATTCAGTCGTATTAGAATGTTTTAATAATAGTTATACAACTAATCACAAACGTGCAGTACGATCTAAACAGAAGTAACTCGTTCTACGCAGCCAGTCAAATAGAATGTCGAAGTTAGCGGTTCACATATTTGTCTGTGCAATTGTACCCATTAGTCTTTGCTCTACTGTTGTAAAGATAGCTGACAGTGAAGCCAGACAGACTTTTCGGATAGGCGTGGAAGATGAGATGTCTTTTGTTTATGGCAAATGATGGCGAACTGTTAGAACAGTGGAGTGGTACTCTTGTATGATGAAAGGTATCGTGAGAGTGCCAATACGTCTCAATCTGTCTTTACCGAAGTCATTAAGAAATTCAAAGAACTGGAAATGTGAAGGTGTGAAAAATAAAATATGTCGATGAATAAGAACAGCGCCTGACGAGAGAAATACAACTAACGTTTTAGCTGCGGTGATTGTACTCGTAGTTGAGAAGGGAGTGAGTCTGACTTTCCAAATGGAAAACGCTCTTCTTGCTATTGCCACTCTGCGTTTTATATCTTCTCTGTTTTTATCGTTTTCAATTTTTTTGCTGCCCAAATAGCAATAATCATCTACTGCTTTTAGTGTGTCGTCTCCTAACTTAATTCCCTCAGCATCATCTGATTTAATTCGGCTACAGAGGCAGATTTTCCAAATGAAAAAAAAACCTTCTTAATACCGTTTTACAGTTTTTCGTACACAATCTGCTGAACTTAGCATCCTGTCGCTCCTGTCGACGGCTCCGATGTCTCCAATGTAGCTGACGATGAAAGACGTTTTTTTCTTTTTTTGCTTCACTTGTGCTTCTGTCAATTTCATCAGTCGCTACTATATAGAGTGAAGAGAAATTGGTTGACACTGAGTATGAACATAAGTGTTCGGAAGACTTTTCTGAAATTATTTGTCTAGAGCTTAGCCTTGTACACAAGTGGAACGTGGATAACAAACACTTCGGACAAGAAGAGGATAGAAGCTTATGAAATGTGACGAAATATGATGCTACAGCAGAATCTTGAAGATTAGTTGGGTGGATCGAATAACTTATGAGGGGGTACTGAATCGAATTTGGGAAAAAAGAAATTTATGGAAACAATTTAGTAAAAGAAGGAAGGCATTGGTAGGATCCGTCCTGAGGCGTAAGGTTACTACCAGTTGTGTGTGCGTGTGTGTGGGGGGGTGGGGGGTTGAGGGGAGAAGGCTTACATAGCATAGAGTAGCAAGGAGAGCTACATGAAACCATTTGTAAGACTGAAGACCACAGGTGCTCCAAAAATCCACTCAAACGACATATCACTGCTGCTTGAATGTGTGAGTGGTGTCAGCTGAAAGTGAGTTCTGCGAATACAACATTCCAACGCATTTCATCCTGTCGACATTTCGCTCCAACTTCGGCTACTTGGTTACGGCTATCCGAACTATAAGTTAGAAAACTGCAAGTTTCGTGAAATTTCTATGCTTAGAAGCCCTGGGCGAAATAATCATAGAAATATACACTACTGATGAATTAGAAACACGCGCTAGCTGACATATACGGATAGTGAACAACTTAATGAGTCAAAGCGTGATGCGGCCTCTTCTTTGGTCCCTCTTTCATTGATTCAAGCCACGAGTATGTTCAATTCCCGAGAGCCGTGCTGCTCTTTTATTGGAAGGTAGCATGCTACACAAAGAGAATTCGTGTGGTACCAACATGACTGATATGCGACCTCCCATTCCGCACAGATAATTACAGGTTCTCTTAACGTGGTACCTGGAAATCGTTCCCTCTGTCGTTTGGGAAACACAAAATGAACCGCCCGCCCACCAGACTTGACAGCTCTGGAATTTGGGGAAAATTAAAAGTAGAGGTCTAGAGGGAAACACCGACGACTACAGATGACATGACATGTCCGGACCTATAATGTAATAAATCCAAATGCAATTCAGATTTTCGCCCATTTCAACGTCCTAGCCCAGGTAACAAATACAAAAAAAAGGTCGTCTGCGAGAAAAAATTCGTCTACCCACACATTTTTGTACAGTGGCATGGGGGGAGTGTTATCAACAATGTACAAAAAACCAATTTGGGGGGGGGGGGGGGGCATGGGTGGAGATGAGGCGTATGATGTCCCCTTTTTAGATTTTTCTTGGCACTCTTGAAAACCGCAACATCTAGCGAAAACTTTTCACAACACAAAATCAAACTACATTAAAATTCCTTAAAAAAGTTAATATTCATATATTCATAATCATTTAACGGTTACAGGGAATGGAAAAATTGCAGATTACGAATAATTAAAGTTTTAATGGTATCAAATTGATGTTTATTGTTAATGAAGGAGGTTAAGAACAAATGTTAAACGTGTGTACCGCACGTAAGTGCAGTAGAACCGTATTAACGGATAAATTGTGATCTGGGGGTGTTAAGGCGAGGGTAGAGGTTAGAAGTGTGAGGGAAGGTAACTCACCGGATTGTGGTAGTGGGCTTCCCTCCTTCATAGGTCTGCGAAATAAAGTGCGAGCAGATTTCCCTTTCTCTCTATTACAACGCGTCACAAAAAGCAACTACGGGATATTTCAAAATGTCGTTCTGGCCCTTCTGCAATGGCCTTATGCGTAACTGGTGAGGCAGTGTAAAAGGATTGCCGGGAGCTGGGGTGTGAGGAAGACTGGGGAAGGGCTTATTTTCCATAAAGTGTCTCTCCAGTACACTGAATACAGATATGAGTTGCTGGTAATACAAATGCAAGAAAAGCATATGGGAAGATTCTACATAAATCTGCACATTGATCTATGCTGCTGAACGGGAAATTGAATCTACTTATCGGTTACGGCAAACTACGGCAGTTGTAGCACTCTTCTGGGAATCGTATTTCCTTCACCGTGATGGCTAATCGCTTTTCACATTACAGACAGACTGAACCACCACAGCATTTCTCGTCCTGTTCTCTCATGTGAGTAGACAAAATAACTTCACTGAGCTCGTGTTTATACAAATATAGTGGTATTATTTTCAGTTTATTACGTGAGTACTTATCTGCAACTGTTAAGCGAACGTTTATGAAAATACGTTTTTGTAAACAATAGTTGAGAAGTGCATAGTTTGCAAGTGTGATGTTGTCAGTGGCCTGTGTAATGTTGGTGGGAAAAGGATTGGATTGTTAAGCGTAGAATCTTGCTCCGGTCTGTCATTAACAGCGTATTGTAATTCTGTGTAACCGTGTTGTAATAATTGGTGATGAATAAATGAGTGACCAGAAAGTTATTGCACTAATCTCGCCACCAATTGTGATACTGGTAGACTGCATAAACCTCTTCCATTTAGGAGCTGATGGCAATAATAGAGTGGGCTGCACTGAGTGAGGATTCTTGCGACAAATCCACAGTACATATTGCAAAGTGAGTGTCATCATGTCTGATAGAATAAGACTGGTCGTATTTAAATCTAGAACAGTAATCTAATTTATCGCATTGTTTGTTTTGTGTTGAAACATCTAAAGTTGCACAGCACCCAGGTGAACTACTTCTCTTACAGAGAATGCCGGGCTAAGCCTCTGGTCCTCTTGAGATGTTGGGAGAACTGAGGCTGGGGTGATGCATTTTATAGTCTCAAGAGGTGAAAAGTATTCCAGTCATTGATAGAGGAGATAATGAGATCGGCATTATCGAATACAATGTCGACAGCATGTTGCACCATGTTTCACTAAAGGTAGGCTCTTGAGTGTGGTAGAATCGTACAAGTAAACACGAGTTCAGCTAAATTATATTGCCCAGTCACATGAGTGAAATAGACTGGAAATACTGGAGATTTACTGTCTGTTTCTAAAGCGAAAAGCGAGCAGCGCTAATGGTGGGAGAAGTTGACTTTCTAGGAAGAACACTACGGGATGACTGAGAATCAACTGTACAGACATTTATATACTTTCGCTATGCGCTTCTTGCGTTTATGATTACTAATTCATATCTGTATTCCATGTAGTGTTAACGCTCTTTGTGAAAAATAGACAGCCCTGGACACGTCACCAGTGATTAATAAGGTGAACTGCAGATGGGTCGATATAAATTTGTGGTACACCCTGTACTTCCTTTTTTTATAGTGCAGAGAGAATGGTAATTACTTGCTTGCTCTTCATTTCACATTCTCATTAAGAGGGGAAGTGTATGACAACAATCCTGAGACTTACCTTCTCCCACGCATATAATCTTTACACCCACCTTGCCACCCTGTTGCGCCACCGGAAAACAATTTATCCCTTAATCAGGCTCTACTGCGCTTATATATGAGGCAAACATTTAATATTTCTTCTTAACTCATGTTATTTCGCAATACCTGTTAATATTACACTATTAAAACACTACTTTTAATAATTGCGATTTTTCCATCCTCTTCAATGCAGGAACTGTTAGTCCTAGAGAACAAATGAATAGGACCCTTGTAAGAAATTTAATGTAGTTTAACTGGTAAACATTTTCGCTACAAGACGCGTTTTTAGAGATAGCCGAGAACAACCTAAATTAAATGGCCTTTGAACGTCCCCCCCCCCTCCCCCAACTCCCTTACCAACCCCACGCTCGCACACGGCCGGTTAGGTTTTTTGGCATTTTGTTTATGACATTCCCTCCCATCAGTTTACAAAAATTTTTGACTACGTGGATTCCTTCCCATGATTTTCCCTCATTGACTGCCCGAGTACGAAATCCCTTTATATTATGTGTCAAAGTTCAACAAACTGAACAGTGTATAGCACGTCCATAATAAGAAACACAGCAATACTTTAGTAAATGTAAAGCAATTCATCGTCTCTTAAGTAACCAGATTGTCCGTAGCCAAAAGTAGAAGCGTAATTTGAGGGAGACATTTCCTGAGACCACGGGAAGACTATTTAGCTAGTTATGTATTTCCAGCTTGGCGAACATCTTCCTCATTATTGAGATATCTCTTCAGTTTAATATTTTCCACTTACGGCAATAGTTGTGGCAGTATATATTAATCATTGGCCATGCGGTATGTCCAGATGTGTAAGGTTTCTAGCTTATTTTGGGCTTCCAAGAAAAGTGATGTAAGCTCTATTTTTATTCGTTGTGTCATACCTTGTATCTATAGTTTGTACATTTTTAAAACAGTAGTTTTCGATAGTCGATGTGTTACGCCACAGAGTTTCTGAGTACAATCAGTATGATTTTAGTAGCTAGTTGATTAGGGTGGGGAGGGGGGGGGGGGGCTTTGATTTTGGGTAGGAGACCAAACTGCGAGGAGGTCATCGGTCTCACCGGATTAGGGAAGGATGGGGAAGGAAGTCGGCCGTGCCCTTTCAAAGGAACCATCCCGGCATTTGCCTGAAGCGATTTAGGGGAATCAAGGAATACCTTGCTGGCCGGTGTGGCCGAGCGGTTCTAGGCCCTTCAGTCTGAAACCGCGCGACCGCTGCGGATGTGTGTGATGTCCTTAGGTTTAAGTAGTTCTAAGTTCTAGGGGACTGATGAACTCAGAAGTCCCATAGTGCTCAGAGCCATTTGAACCATCTGAACGGAACACCTTAATCAGGATGGCCGGACGCGGGATTGAACCGTCGTCCTCCCGAATGCGAGTCCAGTGTGCTAAGCGCTGCGCCACCTCGCTCGGTTTCGTTGCCAGCAGCACTGTCGCTGCTCTACCATTCTAAGAGAAGCTAGTGAACGGGTCAGGTGTTTGGTTATGCTACTGAACGGTCTAGAAATTGCTGCCGGCCGGGTGGCCGAGCGGTTCTAGGCGCTTCAGTCTGGAACCGGGTGACCGCTACGGTCGCAGATTCGAATCCTGCCTCGGGCATGGATGTATGTGATGTCCTTAGGTTAGTTAGGTTTAAGTAGTTCTAAGTTCTAGGGGACTGATGACCTCAGAAGTTAAGTCCCATAGTGCTCAGAGCCATTTGAACCATTTTTTGAACCATTCTAGAAATAGCTGGGGAAGAATAATGAATTTTGGAATATATGTTGGTAAAGATTAATTTGAGAAGTGAAAATTTCTACTTACTGTTGTTGCTGCACTACTTCCTTGTGCGTAGTTTATAAAGTATACAAATAGCTGAAAGTTTTAGTAACATTTTCCTCTGTAGGTTTGGTTCAGTTAGTTCATTATTGAGACATGCTTAAAAGAGTTATCTATTCACATGGCTTGCAATCAGAATGTATAGTTTTGCAACTCGTTTACCATTTCAATAATTAATTTCATGGCACAGTCATAATTTCAATAACGAGTCATTTTTGTAAATATGATTCTAATAGACCGAGCGTTTCGGTATTTATAATACAGTTCTTTAAAAATGATTAGTCTCTTTTCAATCATTTCGCAAGTTTAAATTCTAACACTGTCTCCTCACAAAATTTTATTTTCTGGTTATGTGTGTCACCGCTTTGCATTGTGCGGAATTCAGTGGCGGAAGCTAAGACTGAAGCTTAATCTGCATAGAATAGTCACACGTCCTCGCATTGCACAGCTGAAAGCTTTATTTCTTTTCCTTAGGTGGTTTGCTGCTGCAGTGCATTTTTTATGGTCATCTCTTCGAGCAGTACCGAATTTCCGTTGCCACAGCTAGGTCATGAAAATTACTGCGGTTCACATTACGGTCAGGACACAGTTACACACATTAATAGTTAGGGATTGCGCTTCAAAATTATCATCAGGTCCAGATTAGGTAACGTTTACGTCAAAACTCATTTTTAGATGCAAACAGTTTCTTGCTTCCAGAGTAATGTTGCATCTGCGTGTGGACATTTAGTTTTCGGAATTTCATTTAGTCAAATTGCGTACGTAAAAATCACAGGAGAGTTTCACTGAGACGTTTTTGATTATTTATTCCTTCAAAATTCAGTTGGTATTTTATGTAGTATTTTTGTTCTGTTTGCTCTGTGTGTGGGAATTACATGTTACGTATTATGACTTCACGCATTCTAACACTGCTCACTGCACAGCGCAATACAGAATATCACAGGACAGTTTCTTTATCACACTTTTTAAGTTCATCCGATTTTTTTGGTAAGTGTCCATTCAGACTGACACTAAATTATGGACAGGTTACCAGTCCAGGTTTATTTAACATCAAATGAACATTTTTATTTACCGAAGTGAAACTCTAGGATTATTGTTTTTTGGGGTGCCTAACGAATAAACTCAGCGAATTACTTTCTCTCGTATATGTTGTTAAGTTGCGAAAGAACATCTTTTCCATTTGTATAGTAAATATGCTGAAGGAAGTTGCGAGACGTTTTATTTATTTATTTATTTATTTATTTATGCATTTATTTTACCTGGCAAGATTAGGGCCTTCAGGCCCTCTCTTACACCTAACCAGGCATACTCAGATTGAACGAGTTACAGTTACTAAATAACATTAAGAACATTTAACGTATTATGCAGTATTGATGTCAAACGAAAAAAATTTGAGATTATAACAGTAGTACAATGATAGTTATAACAATAAAAATAATTATAACAATCAACGATAATAATGATAATAGTAATAATAATAATAATAATAATAATAATAATAGTGACTAAGTATATGAAAGTAAACATACATTTCTTTTGTGAATGTCAGTTAGTTGGGAATTTTCTCGTTATATTCTTGCTGCTTGTGAATTATTCTCATCGAGCAGAGACATAAGACGATAGAATGGGGTGAAAGAGATATATAAGAGGTAGATAGGTTTGAAGAAGAGAAAAAGATAAATACGTCGCTAGTTTTTTTTCTTGTACATGAGGCAGCAGTCATTAGTAGGCTAAGATTACATTTCAAAATCTGTCACTACAAATGAAGACTAAGCAATATTTCCGTAAATTTTATATTCAAATAGCTAGGTGCTGACAACTATTGCGAGCATGTGATAATTTAACACCGAACTTTTTTTTGTTCGAAATATGTCTTGATGCTTCTTATTTGCATTAATGAGGAGATAGGGAGTCGATTTCGTCAGTGACTTAAATCGTGTTTACTGAGAAACTATGTTTTACCCGTGTTTTAGGAAAGAGTTATCCCTTAGCTGAAGCAGAAACATATTGCTTGGCAAAAAAAAGTAATGAGGTCTGTGTCACTGGTTGGAGACAAGCAGCAGTTGAATTAACGTTCCATGTGTAGGCTACTATTAACACCGCAACCAAACTGCTGTGTCTCACGTGGAGCCGTAGCCGGGAAGCATGAACTATTGATCAACGACGTTGCAATGTGTTCAGCGACGAATTGCAGTTGTGCACACGTGGTTGCGCACTAACCCGATGACTATCGTCGGCGACTATGGCAGTGACTTCGCGAGAAGTTCTATACTTCCAATGTTTTGGAGAGGGACAGTTGGCACTCCTGGCATCACGGTGTGGTGAACCATCGGGAGTGACTTTAGGTCAGAGCTGGTACTGATTGAGGAAACTCTGGCGGCACAGTGATTCGTCATGGACAAGCTGCATACCGCTGTGTTATCTCTCATGTGTCAGGAACTTGGTGCCATTTTTCAACAGGAGGTGATGGTTCACACATGGCACGTGTCTCTACGACCTGTCTGCGTTATGCTGAAATATTCTTGGCCAGCAAGATCCTCATATCTGTCCCCGATAGAACGTGTTTGGGACCAGGTCTGACATCAACTGTGTCCCAGTGCCAGCATCCAGGGTATCACGGACCAGTGACAACAGTTATAAGCCAGTGGGCATCAGAGAGTATACAACAGTTTTATGACGTCCTTTCCCACCGAATCAGTACATGCATCTAGGATAGAGGCGATCATACTGACAACTGGGCTCATACTGCTAACATCACTGAAAGTCTGATTAGATTCTGTAATCACTGAAATCATTTCACATGCTTTTAATTGTGAAAAGCAAAGTACGGTGTCACCACTTTTTGTGGGCATTAAAATTAATAAAGGAATATCTAAAATATACTTACGACATTACAAGATAATAGGCGTATCCATCGCTCAAAGTCAAAATATACTAATCATAGAATATCGTCAACACTATGTTGATAGAAAGATCAGTATTGACGATATTCTCTGAGTAGTAAATTTTGACATGGAGCGTTGGGTATGCCTACGATCTTTAACGTTGTGAGTATACTATAGACACTCCTTTATTAATTTTAATATCCACAAAGAATGATAACACTGCGCTTTGGTTTTATACCTTGTATGTTGCGTCTAATGATTCGGCTTTAAGCTACGAAACCGTCTGTGTTTTAATGAACAACAATTTTCCAAGCTATTAGAGGAGTTCTGTCTAATATCATGCCTGTCAACAGCTGCAGTTGTCCAGAATATAAAATAGTTCTTACCAATTGCAAAACTAACATTCCAATCATTTTGGAGTATTCTATTAAACTACCTTATCGTCATTCTAATCTATTTCGAAGTGTCTTCCTTCAAACGAACACCTGTTACGTTGAATTGGATGTTTTCTGTATTATCGCGAACAAAATTATCTTTTAAATGGTGGATTAAAAGAAGTTCGGTGAAGAAGTAAGTGGGAGGAATACTACTGATACGTGGCAAATTAAATATTAAATTTAGTGGAGAAAAACTTCACAAAAACATGAGCATTGTAATTTGCGAGACACAAAATAACAGATTTTTTTTTCAAGTAGTGCACTAAAATATGCTATTTAACTTTCCGAGGAATAATCAGACATAAATCAACGTATGTACTAGAGTGAGGATTCTTTTCAGTTAATGGTACCAAGCTCCTAAAAGTGAAGAAAATGAATACGCGAAATAATATAGTAACTGGGAATATTTTTCCTTGCGAAGGATATTTTAAAAATATTCTGTTTGTGTTTCACCAACGTGACGAAAACTGCGCTTTCAGAAGCACAAAATGTTGCTGTTTGTGTAACCTCACGTGGACGGCATTGAATATACAAGTTTTTTGAAATTGAAACAACGAAGTCTGATCGTTTGAGGGTAATCTATGCTGACCGGTCTTTACATCAAATGTTTGTTGGAAACATAATGTCCGGTAAACTTCCGCTCGTTTACCTGCAAAAGGAAATGTGTCTGTGTCTGTTGATCCAAGTTAAAAGGGTGTATATTTTATCAGTTCGCTTGTTGTTCTTTGCCACGCAGTGTACATTGCTCCTGTCTGCTCGTCGTGACATCTGCCGGAGAAAGAACGCTGCCGACGATGTGCGCCAACGGTAGTAGTCACCCGTCCCGCCACATTGTGGCGCTGCTGGTCAGGCGTGGTGTACAGCGCTTTCTGGAGGCCGCAGGACGAATCTGCGGGATACCACGCGTCGTGGCAGCTGTGGAAGCAGACCTGTTAGCAGCATCGCACGGTCAGAAGGTGATAACGTCCGTTGAAGTCTAGTTATAATGGATTCTCATGATGTTACAGAAGCAGCTGATTATATCAACTATTACAAACATGTGAACTGTTCAGTAATACGTGTATATTACACACACCTGTATCTTATGAATGTTTTGCTCGTGTATAAACACATGGAACAAAGAAGTTAACCAGACCGAAGCAGAAATCGTAATACTTCAAATGTGTGTGAAATCTTATTGGACTGAACTACTAAGGTCATCAGTCACTAAGCATTCACAGCACTTAACCTAAATCATTCTAAGGACAAACACACACACCCATGCTCGAGGACTTGAACCTCCGCCGGGACGAGCCGCACCGTCCATGACTGCAGCGTCTTAGACCGCTCGGCAACCGCAGTACTATTGTGTAACACTGCCTCTAACCTCGGCAAATGGTTCTGTAATATCTTCAGGTGTTGCTCTGTCCATCTGAATCCACATTTATGATCAGATTCCGAAAAACTGCAGATTGCGGGAAGCTGATTCCTACGTTCCACCTGCTGTCACAAATAGAACAAGTCATTTTCTATGCTACGATATTTGGGTGATTATGCAGTTCGATATGGTTCCAGCGTTTTCGTCAATTTAACTGCTTTCAGTCCAAGAGTGAGATTTTTATTAATTTCTCATATTCAGTTCTTACGGAAGTCTGGATGGGTGTAACTCTGAGAGCAAATTATTGAATTCAACGTCATTTATTTGTTTTGTGCTTAATGTAATCCGCTTGCAGTGAGATGTTTAGGAGCCTCTTTCCACTGAATCAGACTCTGTGCATTGGACTAACGATTTTGACAGTAAACGAAAGAAAGGTTCAGAAGCGAAATTTTAGAGTGATTGTAATTAAAGTTATTCTTTCAAACCACTGTAGGAATAACACCACTAGTCAGAATGACGTCAAATTGCAACGGAATACTATCGGAACAAGGGGAAAACGTATGACAGAAGAAAAATAGTTACAAAATTTAGCAGTAGATGGCGCTTTAAGCATCATAATTTAATAGTCGTCGACAACAAATGACAAATGAATCATACAACAATGTCTAGGGTGTACGTTTGATGTTAAATAAACTGGGTGCATAGGTGTACAGGTGTGATACTGTTGGTTACATCACATCGGATGGAAAAAATCGGTTTTTAATTGTCCTGAGGCCAAAAACCACATAAAAAGCATGAATCACTCTGGTTCTTAATTGTCCTGAGGCCGAAATCCGCATAAAAAGCATGAATCAAAATCAAATCGGATTATTAATTACCGTGTGACTGGCGCAAAGCTTGCTCAATATGCTGACCTCTGTTTTCTGCAGCACGTTGAAACCGAGAAACAGCGTGTTCCACTACTGATCGGAGTCACGATCAGAATGTGTTGCGCAATGCGTGCCTTCAATGCAGCTAAGTTTGCACAACATCTTTCAGACAGCCCCACAGCCAGAAATCACACGGATTAAGATCGGGTGATTGGGACCAAACGGCTGTAGGGAAATGGCAGCTGATAATTCTAGCATTTCCGAAATGGCACTTCAGCAGCTGCATAACAGGATTTGCAATTGCTGAGGTGAGCCATCTTGCATAAAAATGATCCCATCCACACTGTTGGAGATCTGGAATGACGTGGTTGCGCAAAAGACACTCGTTGTGCTTACCAGTGACGGTACAGGTAACAGGACTGGAAGCACCTGTCTATTCGAAAAAATATGGCCCTATGATAAATGATGCCGTAAACCCCCACCACAGAGTAAACTTTCCAGGATGAAGTGGTACTGACTGATTTGCGTGTGGAGTTTTCATTGCCCATATACAACTATTCTGTGTATTGACATATTCTGTCAGATGGAAGTGGGGTTTGTCTGTCCACAAAATCCAGTCATTGTCCACTTCCATGCGAGCAATAAATTCTAAAGCAAAGGTGTCTCTGGCTGGCAGGTCAACCAGAAGCAATTCGAGCACATGAGTAATTTTGAATGGATAGCAAAGAAGGATGTTTCGTAAGATTTTACTCACCATACTCACAGGAATGTTCAATGTTAGGGCAATCTTCCTTGCACCACACGTTTGCACACCACCACTCGTTTCCTCCTGCACTGTTGTGGCCACTGCTTCCACTGACGTCGAATCAATTCGTTTCCTCCTTCTACCAGGTTGCACACCAAAAGAACCTGTCTTTTCGAATTTCCGAATCATTTTCTCCAGACCCACGGCAGTATCGGACCAAATCTTTTTTTCGAACCCTTCGGTGTTTGGAACTTCTGCAGAGCTTCGTGTGCAGTTATCATTCTCGTAATACAGCTTTACAAGCAGAGCGTCATCCTGAATTGAGACAGTCATGGCGTACGTCTCAGACGCGAAAGGAAGAAAAGCCGTGTACCCGGCGTGTTTATACCATCTTCAGTGGGTCGTGTGCGTAACAGGTGTTTTCAGTTACGTTAACAGGGACGAGGTACTGGCAGAAGTTAAGCTGTGAGGACAGGGCGTGTTTCGTGCTTGGGTAGCTCAGATCATTCTCGCTTCGCGCGTCGGGCGACTAGGTCGTGCTCTTAGTTCCGCCTCTACCGTAGCGCAGCGTGTTTTCCTCCTGTCAGTTTAGTGCCGTGTTGGTCTCCGTGCGCGTCGCATCGCTGGTTGTCGGCTGGTGTTTGGTGTTCGTGCGGCCCTTCCTGTCGCGGCGTCGTCTCTCGCCGTGATGTCCACCATGGTTCCCACGAAAGTTCCGCGTACAGGTACAGTCAGTTTTACCTTTGACAAATCCACGCGTCACGTCCAGCCCGGTTCTTTGGAGATACATGACTGGTTAGTCGATACAGTTAAGGTCACTACTGATCAGGTGCATACCGCATATTTCGACAGCGAATTATATGTGTTTTTTGTTAAGTTTCTTGACCCGCTCCAGGTTGATAGGCTACTTTCTCGTCATGGTTCTCAGGTACCCTTTACGCACCGTGATGGTTCCACTAGTATGGTTCTCTTGGCAAATGCAGAAGTGATATATACGAATGTTCGGGTATTTAACCTTCCGCCCGAGGTTGACGACTCTTTTCTGAAGTCCGTTTTGCTTCCTTATGGGGACGTACGCCATATTCGAAAGGAACGCTGGTCTGCTCAGCACCGCTTACAGGTATATAGTGGTATTCGGTCGGTGGAAATGGTGGTCAAGAAACCTATTCCTTCTCACCTACAGGTATGTGGTTATAGGGTCCATATCACGTACAGTGGCAAGGAAGGAACATGTTATTATTGTAATGAAACTGGTCATTTCCGTACTAATTGTCCACGGCGTGTGGTGGTATTAAAACCTACATACGAACAGCGTAAAAAATTGACTTTAGCTGATCTTCTCCCGCAAGGATCTCGGACTGAATCGCTCACTGTTACTGAGGGACGCAGTGATCCGCTGTCCGACAACGGCCGTGATTTTCCCCCGTTGTCCTTGAGTAGGGATGTTGCTGCCCTTAATTCCGATGTTCCCGCGCTGATTTCTCACAACAAGCGTCGGCGAACACAGGATGATGCGGCTGATGAATCTTCCTTATTGGCTCGCCCTTCCGATGGGCCTCCGGTAAAGGACTCTCTTTCTCAGTCGGAAATCGTGGATGAGGAAGCCACAGGTGCTATCACGCCTTTGCAGAAGCTCCCTGACACCTTATCTGACGTTGTTCCTGCTACCGCGGCAGCCTCTTCGGAGACGCCCGTGACGGAACCTGCTTCTGGTTGCCACGTGTCTTCTCCGGTGCTCTCTGACACTTCTCCTATTGACTCTGTTTCGCATCCCCCTTCTGGAATTTCTGTCGCCCCCTCTGTTTCACAGCCTCCTCCCATCAAACAACTGATTGATTCTCCAGAGCCAGTGGATCCCGTTGTTATTCACCAACTGTCCCACCGTGAACCCATGTCTGCGGACGAGTGGGATGTAGAGGCCTCTCTCTCGCAATCTGACACGGAATGTCTACATGATACTCCTACGCAGCCGAACGCTGCAGCGTCGGCACCGCGGAGCCGCAGTCGAATCCGTAAACAGCCACGGAGAGCCGCGTCACGGCCGAAGAAAAAGCAGTGGGAAGATGAGGGTTCTGTTTCGTAGTTTTTCTCTCTGTGGTTCAGCGCTTGTTTCTGGTATGATTACTTGTATGCTGCTCCGTCAGCTGACGGCTCTCTACCGATCTTTGTTTTTCTTTCTAGGTTGAAGTTCCATGCAAGCATATACATTTCTTACTCTGAATATTAACAGAATATGTTCTGAGCTTCGGCTCGCCGCTTTGCGACAGTTTATCTATCAGTCTGGGGCAGATGTTGTTTTTTTACAGGAAGTCCTATTCGACCAGTTTTCCATTCCTGGGTTCTCGACGTTTTTTAATGTCGCTTCCGAACTTTCTACGGGCACTGCCTTGTTTTATAGAGAAGGCATTCCGTTGATGAATTTCGAAGTACTCGACAGTGGAAGGGGGATCGGGTGCACGTTTTATGATCTCAGTTTACTCCTTCTTTATGCCCCTTCTGGTTCGGGTTGTACTACCGCACGCTCGAGTTTCTATAAAGAAGAAGTCATTTACCTGCTTCGTAAATCCCCGTCAAAGATAATTTTAGGTGGGGACTTCAATTGTGTTCTACGGCCGGTAGATCAGTCTCCTAATTTTAATTTCAGTAAAGAACTCGACGACCTTGTGCGCTCCTTGCACCTGCGTGACGTGTGGGTTTCTCGCTATCCTACACTTGTGCGACATACCTACTTTACTCCCACGTCTAGCAGTCGCCTCGATCGCTTTTACCTTTCCGATTCCTTGTGTGGGCAACTTCTGGCTGTTGATGTGATACCAGCCTGTTTTACTGATCATTGCGCTGTAGCCGTTACGTTTAATTACGAGCGACAACCGGTAAAATTGTTTCGTCCTCCTTGGATGCTCAATATCGCGTATTTGCAAGATACCTCCCTTGGTATCGTCCTGGAGGACATTTGGACTCGTTGTTCTCGTACTATGGACCGGTACCCGTCTATCGTGGCATGGTGGACACTGTATGCAAAACCACACATCCGTAGGGCTCTCATGCGTTTCGGGGCTGCGAAGGTGGCAGAAGATCGACGAACGCAAGAATTTTACTATTCTGTCTTACGTCAACTGTACGATAGTGCTACGCATGCTCCCCTCCGGGTTACTGATATACAGCGCATCAAAGCCAAATTGCTGCAGCTCAAACGCATTCAAATGGAGGGCCTGCGGACGAGGTCTCAACCACGTTCCCTTCTACAAGAGGAACTGACGTCACTCTACCATCTAGTCCGTTTACGGTCGCGCCGGAAACGTGGGTGCCTTGCCTCCCTCACAACCGCTGACGGCCGCGTGTTCACCTCTCACCGTGACATTTCTGACTTCGTTTACACCTATTTTACTGATCTGTACGATACTCATGTCCCGGCGGAAACCTCTCTTGACGACTTTACCTCCTTGCTGCCTCGCGTCGTCACTCCTCAATTAAACGACGCCTTTCTGCGTCCCTTTCAGAAGGATGACATATATGATGTTGTTGCAGGATCGCAGTCCCGCAAGTCGCCTGGATTAGATGGTATTCCTAAGGAGTTCTATGTTCAATTTTGGCCGCTCATTGGTGACACCTTAACGTCAATGGTAAATGAAGTGATGCGGGGAGTCTCACTTCCTGCTCCTTTTCAGGAAGGCAGAATGGTCCTCCTCCCGAAATCCACAGGTCGACCTGCAATTGATTCCCTCCGTCCTATTACTCTCCTTAACTTTGATTATAAACTTGTCGCTCGAGCAATTAATATCCGTCTCTCTAAGCTGCTCGATACCATTATTGCCGCCCACCAAAGCTGTGTGCCTGGACGCACGATACTGACTTCCGTTCTCGAATGTCGCGATGTAATCTCGGTGGCGGCTGCCGCTAATATCCCAGGGGCTTTGCTTTTTCTTGATTTCCAAAAAGCGTTCGATCGCGACAGCCATGATTTTTTATCGAGAGTGCTCACCGCTGTCGGCTTTAATAATGATGCTCGACAAGTCTTAACTAATCTTTTTACCGGTATCAGTGTCTCGGTGATTGTGAACGGTCACCCTACCCCCCGGATATCGATCAGACGGGGGTTACCCCAGGGAAGCCCCTTATCCATGTCACTTTTTGTTCTATCCTTAGAGCCCTTACTTCGCCATCTCACCATGCACTTACGTGGCTGGAATATATTGGGGGAAATTTTTGCAGTCCGTGCATACGCCGATGACGTCATGGTTTTAGTACGACATGCCGAGGATATACCGCGGCTTAAGGATACCTTGGATTCATTTTGTGGTCTTGCTGGTGCTCGCATTAATGATCGCAAATGCACGTTCCTGCCGTTGAGAGGCTTTGATCATGTCGTCATTCCTTGGGCGACGGTTGTCGATCGCCATAAGACCTTGGGGATCATAGTGGATCGTAATCCGATCAAAATGGCGGCACTAAATTGGCGTGAGGTTACGAGTCGTGTTCACGGGGCGATCCTTGAACATGACCGCCGTTCCCTTAGCCTCCTTCACAAGGCACGGGTTTTAGAGACCTATGTCTTCAGTAAAATATACTACGTTGCGCAGGTCTTCCCGCTTCCCGCGATGATGGCTCGCAGGCTGAAACAGCTGTCTAGTCGATTTCTGTGGCGCCGCCATGTCTTCCGTGTCCGGTATGAAGTTGTGGCCAGGCCTCGGAAGCTTGGAGGATTGGGTCTTTCAGATATCAAAGTGAAGACGTCCATCTTATTTGCCCGCCGCAATGTTTTAACCTGTACGCGGGCTCCGCATTCAGTCACCTCTCGTTTACTTTCCCGCCTCCGGCCGGCCAGTCTGACCCCTCCTGTTGATGTTGGACGGATTAATCCTAAATTGCGGCACATTCGTGAATACTTTGTACTTGTCGGTATTCTGGGTGCTGATATACTTTCTATGACGCATATTACTACCAACATGCTACAAATCCGTTGGGGTACAGCATGTTTCCCTTCTTCTGTTGAACTGGCTTCCCCGTCAACGTCATGGAAAACGGTCTGGTCTCATCTTAGTCTTCCCATTTTGCCGATGGAGATTGTTTCAACGTGGTATAAGATCATTTACCGTCTGATACCTACTGGTGATCGTCTTTTTCGTATTGGCCTTCGTCCGACTGATCAGTGTGAGGAATGTCATCAAACTGACACCTTACTTCACAGGCTAGTTGCTTGCGGACGGGATCATTGGCTCTGGGTCCGCCGTCAATTAGCTTTTCTTACTAGAGGGCCTGAAACCGCATTCCCAGACGACATCTTCTTACATCCGGACATCTCTTATTTTTCTCAGACGAAAACGAACACGATTGTCTGGCTCTTGGGTTACTATGTCCATTACGTCATTGAAGGCGGTAATGACCCAGATCCCCGCGTTTTTCACCATTATCTGTCAACTGCGCATTGGAAATGGCAGCGGTTACCACAATACCGAACGCTTTTTGCGAATATGCTTTTTCTTGTGTTTAACCGTCAAGGGGTTGGTTAAGTTCCCCTGTGATTCCTGTTTCTTCCCTGAGCTCGAGTCCCCTCCCTTGTTGTATTTTTTCGTAATTTTTTTTTTGCATGTATATATATACACCCAAAATTCATACGGGTGGGGTAACGGGTTGGTCTTCCCCTTCAGAAGAAATGTTTTATTTGTGTTTCACCTAATTTGTTGATTTTCTTTTTGCAGCTAATATTAAATGATGATTTGACTATGGTTGTCTGAATTCTCGTGAAATATACCAAGTCAATCTGATAATAAAAAAAAAAAAAAGTTGGTAGAGCATTTGCCCGCGAAGGCAAAGGTTCCGAGTTCGAGGCTCGGTCGGGCACACAGTTTTAATCTGCCAGGAAGTTTCAAATATAATGATGATTGCTCTTGAGGCAGCAAAGCGTTGCAAGAACCGTGATGTGATATTTCATGCCCCTTATTAAGTGTTTGCTTCGCTCCTTAATACTATTGTTCTTACTTCAGCTGGCAAGTGTCTAAAACATTGATACGTGTGCGCAACCTTACCGAACGATGTATATTCCGCGTCTAAGGATTGCCGTGTGGTATTTTATAGGCCCACAGAAGGTACTCCATGTGATGCTTGGTTTTTAATGAGCCACTTCCGTTTGCATCATCCGTGTACGTGGTTCTGCTTAAAGGAATGAAATCAGTTTCATTACTGTTTTCTGTATAAGTTTCAGTATTAAGGTAAAGGAAGGGTTGTTTGGTTCCCTGTTGTCGCTTCTGATTTATGTTTCAGAGATCGGAAGCAGTGGGCCACCGAAGTGCTGAGCCTCCCCTTTTAAATCGCTAGCTGGCGTACGGGCGGTGGACTTCGCCTGAGCTCGCGTGTGCTGTTTGGTTCCGATTTCGGTCTTCTGAACGGGGTGGAAGTACAAACGGAGTCCACATCTTAATTCGAAGATAAGTACTCAGTCGCCTCCACCGTTCGTGGCCAAGTCTAGATCTCACAATCGTGGGCCCCAGTTATTGCACAAGCTGCAGTTTTCTAAAACTTGTGGTTGCTCTGCAAGGTTTCCCGGGTTAAATGTTTTAAATATTTGTCTTAAGAATAATGTGTCTTAATTGAAACCGTTTTCTAAATTGCGGTGCAATTCAGCCGTAGTGGCGTATGTCAACTTTGATGGGGAAATAACTGGTTTATTATTGATCAAACTGGCTATAACCTTGTAAAGTTGTTGGGTAATATCTCGCCCGGGAGGGTCGGTTTTCAATCAATGTGGAAATAATAATTGATTTCCTGGTTATTTGATGTAAAGTTTATTTTAAATGATTAACTTAGCCCGAGTGGCGGTTTTCTTTAAAATGTATGTAAAGAGATTAATTCGCTTGTGGTTTCATATAACAAGCAGTTTGTAAAATGGGCCTGAGTAGTGGGTTTTTAAATGTTTTTAAAGGGATTAATTCATTTGTGGTTTTATATAACAAGCAGTTTGTAAAATTTGCCTGAACGGCCTTTCTTAAAGAAATTATTATCTGATTTATGATTGTAATTCTCTTAATGATTTATCTATGATGCAAATAAATATGTTGAAATGAAATGGTCGCTGTGTGGGTCAAGTCCTTCCACTCCCTTTATATTAAAGGCTAAGGAATTTGCAGTTCAAAAAAGAATTAACGTCCCGGTAATTAACCCGAACTTTATAACTACATTCATGAGAAAGATATACTCCCATGAAACTGGATGGACTCTGTTGAAACTTCGTGTACATTATACATTGCTATTTATTTAATTCTTTCCGATCTCTTTCCCCTCTTCAAAATTGGGCGGTTGACACGAGCAAACTGATCTCAGGATTTTAACATCTAAATCTACATCTATACTCCGCAAGCCACCTGACGGTGAGTGGCGGAGGGTACCTTGAGTACCTCTATCGGTTCTCCCTTCTATTCCAGTCTCGTATTGTTCGTGGAAAGAAAGATTGTCGGTATGCCTCTGTGTGGGCTCTAACCTCTCTGATTTTATCCTCATGGTCTCTTCGCGAGATATATGTAGGAGGGAGCAATATACTGCTTGATCATCTCCGTAACGCTTTCGCGATTACTAAATGATCCTGTAACGAAGCGCGCTGCTCTCCGTTTGATCTTCTCTGTCTCTACTATCAACCCTATCTAGTACGGATCCCACACTGGTGAGCAATATTCAAGCAGTGGGCGAACAAGCGTACTGTAACCTACGTCCTTTGTTTTCGGATTGCATTTCCTTAGAATTCTTCCAATGAATCTCAATCTGGCGTCTGCTTTACCGAAGATCAACTTTGTATGATAATTCCATTTTAAATCACTCCTATTGCATGCTCCCAGATAATTTATGGAATTAACTGCTTCCAGTTGCTGACCTGCTATATTGTAGCTAAATGATAAGGGATCTTTCTTTCTATGAATTCGCAGCACATTGCAGTTGTCTACATTAAGATTCAATTGCCATTCCCTGCACCATGCGTCAATTCGCTGCAGATCCTCCTGCATTTCAGTACAATTTTCCATTGTGACAACCTCTCGATATACCACAGCATCATCCTCAAAAAGCCTCAGTGAACTTCTGCTGTTATCCACAAGGTCATTTATGTGTATTATGAATATCAACGGTCCTACGACACTCCCCTGCGGCACACCTGAAATCACTCTCACATCGGAAGACTTCTCTCCATTGAGAATGGCATGCTGCGTTCTGTTATCTAGGAATTCTTGAATCCAATCACACAATTGGTCTGATAGTCCATATGCTCTTACTTCGTTCATTAAACGATTGTGGGAAACTGTATCGAAAGCCTTGCGGAAGTCAAGAAACACTGCATCTACATGGGAACCCGTGTCTATGGCCCTCTGAGTCTCGTGGACGTGGGTTTCACGCGATCGTCTTTTTCGAAACCCATGCTGATTCCTACAGAGTACATTTCTAGTCTCCAGAAAAGTCATTATACTCGAACATAATACGTGTTCCAAAATTCTACGACTGATCGACGTTAGAGATACAGGTCTATAGTTCTGCACATCTGTTCGACGTGTGTGCAGGGCGTGTTTTTGCTGGATGACGCCGTACTGCCGAGTGCAGATCGGCGGTTCCGAAGCGTGCATCCGGCCGAGCTGGGGTCCACAGGCAGTGACGCGAGGCTGCCTAACGCGCAGGGGCGCCACATTACACTGTCCACCTTCCAGTGCCCTCCCTTCTCCTACAGGAATGCCTGGGGCCGCGACGTAAGTATCCTGTCCACTTCGAGCTGCAAAATTTCCCCAATCGTCCCTGGAAATACTGGAACGTATCGACTGAAATAGTGTTTTATTAATAACTGTGGTGAACATTACTGGCAGATTAAAACTGTGTGCCACACTGGGACTCGATTCCGCAGCTTCGCCTTTTATATGCAATGGTTTCATCGACTGTGCACGCAGGTTGGGTTCACGAGCCACACTCGTAGGGCCACTTCTGCCACTACCTCTATCCTATCTTTCAGACTGCACATACGTTTACTTTGCAGCTCGTGACTGGTACCTGCAAAGCTCTCGCGGCAAGAACGTTTCATACAAAGGACAATATTCCGGATTCGAGGCCCACTTTTATTCAGCTAGCAAGTATCACAAAAGTGCGAAATGCACATTCTTTAATAAGTTATCCACAAGAAAGCCAACCTTTGAAATCCAAAAAGTTGCACAGTCCGCTGCAGAGTGAAAAATGCGTTTTGGAATCAATAACCTGGGCTGTTGATAACCCATTTCTGCGTCATACCCCTTGTTCCTGCAATAATGACATAGTGACAGATAAAGCACAATTTCTGCGTAATTTGGAAGGCTGGAAAAGAAGCGGTTTTGGAAGTGTAGCTTAATGGGCGGGTCGTGAGAGCGCCATCTAAAAGCCCGTGAATAGCAAGGTTCCCAGTTGGAGTCCCAGCCTGGCACACAGTTTTAAACTATCAGCCAGTTTCGAAAGGCTGTGCAACTTTTGATTAACACATTGCCCTGTGGAATGATTTAGTTACTGTAGGAGAGATCTTAAATACCGTTTCTTAACTGCAAGAATCTTATACAAACGGAGACCACTGGAGAATTTAGAACACGTAGCACAAGCAATGCTGTGGCAAACCGTGCAAAGTATCAGAGACCAGCAACATCTATAGCGTACTGTATTGCGTGCATCACCAACAACAGTCTGAAATCATTACGTAACTTTCGTATAACACTGTTCGTTTATATTTTGCGCCAAGGCCTAAACTTTAACAACAACGATGTTGCCTCGTTTTTAATGAAAGCCTGCCACACTTTCAAGATTTCAAAGTGGTTGTCCATGAAACTTCCTTAAGGTGGTTTGCCTCACTGCAATTCAATCTGCACCTCTGGAAACGCAGTATGGCTTAAATAATACTATTCCTATTAAGTGATGTGGTGGAGAATGTGAAGTCCTGAGACGTTATACGTGCGTTAAGCAGATATTCTTTGGTTCTTCTTGTAGCCATAATTTGTTGAAGTGATATCTGAACCGGTGGAAACGTAGTGTCGCTTGAATAATGCTATTCCTGGTCTGACAGAACTCTCGCAAGCCTAACAGAGCGACTATTTTGAAATAATACTTAAATATTTTAGGTTTGAATAGTGATTATAATTACTATACAAAAACTATCATCATGTATTAAGTCGTTTCTTACAAAGGCCCCTTGCGTAGAGCAAATAGCCTTGCCCTCTATAGCCTTTAATGCATACAGAACTTGCTAACCTATAAAGTGATGCGGTGGAGAATGTGAATTCCTGAGACGTTATACAAGCGCTAATCAGATATTCTTTGGTTATTCTTGTATCCAGAACTTGTTGAAGTGATATCTGCACCTCTCGCAACGCAGTGTGACTTGAACAATAAAACTCATGCAGCATGATTGCTGAAGCGGCCAACATTTAAAACGAAGCATATTATTTCAGATGGTCAAGATTTACAAAACGTAGCAATTATTTCAGGAAAACGCTATAATGTCTGAGTCTCTGACAATTGTTATGAGCGATGTCGCCAAACACGGATGCGACCATCATGATGCTGTAAACAGAACCTGGATTCGTCCGAAAAAATTACGTTTTACCATTCGTGCACCCAGGTTCGTCTTTGAGTACACCATTGCAGGCGCCCCTGCCTGTGATGCAGTGTCGAGGGTAACCGCAGCCACGCTCTCCGAGATGATAGTCCATGCTGCTGCAAACATCGTCGAACTGTTCGTGCAGATGGTTGTCGTCTTGCTAACGTCCCCATCTGTTGACTGAGGGATCGAGACGTGGCTGCACGATCCGTTACAGTCATGCGGATAAGATGCCTGTCACCTCGACTGCTAGTGATACGAGGCAGTTGGGATCCAGCACGGGGTTCCGTATTACCCTCCTGCACCCACCGATTCCATATTATGCTGACATTCGTTGCTTCTCGACCAACGCGAACAGCAATGTCGCGAGGCGATAAACCACAATCGCGGTAGGCTACGATCCGACTTTTATCAAAGTCGGAAACGTGATGGTACACACTTCTTTTTCTTACACGTGGCATCACAACAACGTTTCACCAGTCAACGGAGGTCAACTGTTGTTTGTGTATGAGAAATCGGTTGGAAACTTTCCTAGTGTCAGCACGTTGTAAGTTTCGCCACTGGCGACAACCTTGTGTGAATGCTCCGAAAAGCTAATCATTTGCATATCACAGCATCTTCTTCCTGTCAGTTAAATGTCGTGTCTGTAGCACGTCATCTTCGTGGTGTAGCAGATTTAGTGGTCAGTAGTGGATATTCGCGAAACTTCATTACACTGTATTAATTATTTTTCGGTGTTGCAATTTTTTTCCTTCATCGCATTTGAATTCAGAGATGCTTTCATGACCAGCCTGATGGTCGCGTACCAGAAGGAAGGCCACTGGGGGTCGAGATGGCTCTGCTGGTGGAGGCGAGTGAGGTCTTAGGTCTTCGCTGGCGGCTGCACGACCTACCCGGGGCCGAGCATTGGGGACACCTGCTGCCTAACGGCTCCTACAGCGGTGGACTCCTGTGGGACGTGTCCACGGGCAGCGCCGACATCGCCTTCTGCGCCGTCTTCCTTCACTCAGAGCAGGCACGTCTCACTGTAGCGTATACATTAGCCACTCCTTCTGGCTTACTCCCAATACACAAAGTTACACAAAGCTAAATAGCACTGGACTACATGGCAGCACGACAAGAAACGCACGATCTGTTGTAAGTTATGCTAACCCTGATCAAAGACGGTCAAGACGATATCCATTGAGTGGTGCAAAACGATTAACAGCTCAGTAAGCGCAGGCCGGGGTGGCCGAGCGGTTCTAGGATCTACAGTCTGGAACCGCGCGACCACTACGGTCGCAGGTTCGAATCCTGCCTCGGGCATGGATGTGTGTGATGTCCTTAGGTCAGTTAGGTTTAAGTAGTTCTAAGTTCTAGGGGACTGATGACCTCAGATGTTAAGTCTCATAGTGCTCATAGCCATTTGAACCAATTTTTGAAAAAAAGTGCGACAACGACAACGAAGCCAACCGCGAAGTGAGTCGCCAGATGAAATCTCCCATGACCTAGAGTTACTTCATTAGCCTCCTCTTTCGTGGGTCATTTTCCATCATACATCGTAATTATGTGGAAACTGTCATTTTACATTCACATCGCAGATTAAATTTATACATATGACCACATTCTGAACAGTTTTAAGTTTTGTTTTTCAAAAAGAAAAAGGATATACAGACGTTGTGTGTTAATAAGTCTTACCTACCATCTTTTACACATTACATTAATAGAAGTTCTTGTACGGAATAGAGCGAGTTGTGAAAAAGAAACTTTCTGCATTTGTTTTCAAGTTTTACTTTGCTGTCTATAAGACATTTTATATCACTGTGCAGTGAACAGAAATTTTTGTTGCAGCATTGTGAACCCGTTTTCGTGCTACAGACAATCTTCATGTGGGGTAATGAATGTAATTTTTCCTTCTGATTTATGTATATCATTGTTCCTTTTGAGCTGTAGTGGATTATTTACAACAAACTTTGTGCGGAAAAACGTATACAGTGAAGCAGTAGTCAGAATGCCCAACTTTAGTTCAACGTATTACATCCGTTTAGTTTGGAGACTATCAGCTGTATGTCTTGTTTGGGGAAAAGAGTATTGAGCAATGCAAAATGGCTCTGAACACTATGGGACTTAATTTCTGAATTCATCAGTCCTCTAGAACTTAGAACAACTTAAACCTAACTAACCTAAGGACATCACACACATCCATGCCCGAGGCAGGATTCGAACCTGCTACCGTAGCGGTCGCGCGGTTCCAGACTGAAGCGCCTAGAACCGCTTTGCCACCCCGGTCGGCTAAGCAACTGCAACATCAACGTTTATTGCTGTCAAGTGGCAGTTATGTTGATGATTATTAGCGGTTGTAATCCGGTGCGCTTCCGGATTAGATTTATACTAAACATTCACATGAAAGCGATGTGCACCTTTAGATACGTACTGGCTATTTAGTCAAATGTGACAGGAAGCTTTAGGCTTCTGAGAATTACTTCAAAGTGATGAACAGCTGAAATTAGTTAATAGCAAGAACAATAAATATATTACAGCTTGTTTGGACCACGTTCCTTTCAGAAGTCAGTTTTATTGTTCATTTTTTCAACGTTGTTATTTTTTTATACTTTGTAGTTTACCTAAAAATGACATGTTAATGAAATGATGTGGCCTGAAATATTTATTCTTGAGCACTGGATTCCGTCTGAAATTCAAAGAGTGTCATAATCTTTCTTCTGTATTTGAAGAAATGTTCTCGGGAGCCGGGCGGCGTGGCCGATCGGTTCTAGGCGGTACAGTCTGGAACCGCGCGACCGCTACGGTCGCAGGTTCGAATCCTGCCTCGGGCATGGATGTGTGTGATGTCCTTCGGTTAGTTGGGTTTAAGTAGTTCTAAGTTCTAGGGGACTGATGACCTGAGAAGTTAAGTTCCATAGTGGTCAGAGTCATTTGAATTTTGTTCTCGGGAGCATGTGAATAGTGTATAGTTTTACCTAAAATCTTACCGGGAGTTCCTCTGCTTTTGTAATCAGCTATATCGAAGGGGTACTGACTACAGGTGTGTATTTAAGTGTTCATTTACAAATGAGAATGTTTAATAATCTGTATATTAATTACAATATGACATGAAATCTGAAGTCTTTGAGAATATGGTCAACCTTCTACGGAATTTGTTGTTGACAACAATTTCTTCCAAATCCACTCTCCATGCTCAGGGTTGCTTTCAGTGCTGGTGTGTTGTGTCTCAGGTTCGTTTATTAGGCAGTATGTGTTGCAAATTTACAGCTGTACGCAGAATTAGTGATATGTTTACTGATGAGGATCTACAAAAATTGCACATGCAAGAATAGTGTGGCGTTATTGTCGTCGTTGGGAAAATACCTCAGCATAGCACAATAGTGCCGCTCTTCCATTGCATTCCTTGAAACTTTACACTAGTTGCATATCAACCACCTCTTCATTAGTAAACTTATCCATAATGCCGTGTATCACAGATAACATGCAACTAACAAAATAAACCCTAGACAGGCGCGAGTAGTACTAAATGCAACATTGAGGGCAAAGTGTGATGCGGGCATTACTGCTGTCAATAGAAAGTACCACAAACGAATGGACCTGTTTGCGAAACAGACACAGGTTGGTATATGCAGCATAGCGCAATATTTTCGGTTCAGTGCAGATACAGGAATAAAAGAAAATAATAAATCAAACGAAGTGCAATTACTCTTTAGGGAGCTATCGAAGATCACAAGTTCCTTTGTAAGCCTTCTGTCCTTTTTACAAGTTGAATCACATGCAAATGTGGAACCTGAAATATGCCTTGAATTGAAATACCCATTCATTGACCGATGGATTAATATGGTGAAGAGATCAATCTTCACTATGAAGGAAATATGACAAGTAGTGGGAGTAACTTACTTTGTCCGCTATATTTATAGTGGGCGAAGGTAAACATCTAATCATAAAGTGTATGCTTTCACGGCCGGCGTCTTCATTAGCTAAAACTTCCGGGTTGGGAGGCCGAGGTTGATCTGTAAAACTTCTTCTTCCTGACGTTTCATTGCCAACTGCGGGCAACATCTTACCTTCAACAGAGAATAATGACACTAGTCAGGCCCCACGTGACGTATGGTGTGGACTCTGTATAAACGGGACCTCCACGGCCTGGCAGCCAGTCGATGAATCACCTCGGAAGATGTTGCCCGCACTTGTCAACGAAACGATAGGAAGAAGTAGTTTTACAGATGGTACTGAGAAAGTTCTGGATAAGTTTCAAGTTGAAACAATCGTTAGACCCATCAAGAAGGTTAGTGAGTGTTTAAGATCGGCGAAAGACGCAAGACACCCCTCAGCAACTCCTTGGGTGTATAAAATACCGTATAGCTGTGGGAAGGTTTGTATTGGAACAAGAAGTGTGAATACCCGCTCAACCGATCACGAAAGGAACTGTCGATTGGGACATATCGACAATTAGGCTGTACCGGAACACGTTTTTAAAGACGATGATCTTGAAATAAAATTTACTGAAACAAGCGTGCTAGCCAGGACATCGCATTATTATGCACGTATGTATAGGGAAGCTATAGATTTTCAGAAACACGAGAATAATTTTCATAGAAAAGAGGAAGGCTTAAAGAAGATATTGTGGTCGACTTTGCACCAACGATGTGACAATCGATTAGCTTTAACAGAGGACAGTGACGTTATTGAGAGAGAGAGGCTTACAGTCGGCCCCACGTGACGTATGGCGTTGCCCTCTATGCGCTCTGTATAAACGGGAGCTCCAAGGCTTGGCAGCAAGTTGTTGACACACCTCCGAAGGTGTTGCTCGCAGTTGGCAACGAAACGCCAGGAAGAAGAAGTTCTACAGATCAATCACGGCCTCTCAGCCCGGAAGTTTTAACTAATGAAGTTAGCTGAATTGCTTTATAAACTTGCTAAGTTGTGATAAACACTTCGTAGGGATAATGTGTAAGTAATTATGCTTGTGGATTAGTTCCGTACACTGGACTTGATTGGTCCAGTCTTTTAGCATAACTTTGCTACCCTGAAAGCTGAAAACGCAATGCGTAAAGCAAAGGCATTTTCGTACATACACTCCTGGAAATTGAAATAAGAACACCGTGAATTCATTGTCCCAGGAAGGGGAAACTTTATTGACACATTCCTGGGGTCAGATACATCACATGATCACACTGACAGAACCACAGGCACATAGAAACAGGCAACAGAGCATGCACAATGTCGGCACTAGTACAGTGTATATCTACCTTTCGCAGCAATGCAGGCTGCTATTCTCCCATGGAGACGATAGTAGAGATGCTGGATGTAGTCCTATGGAACGGCTTGCCATGCCATTTCCACCTGGCGCCTCAGTTGGACCAGCGTTCGTGCTGGACGTGCAGACCGCGTGAGACGACGCTTCATCCAGTCCCAAACATGCTCGATGGGGGACAGATCCGGAGATCTTGCTGGCCAGGGTAGTTGACTTACACCTTCTAGAGCACGTTGGGTGGCACGGGATACATGCGGACGTGCATTGTCCTGTTGGAACAGCAAGTTCCCTTGCCGGTCTAGGAATGGTAGAACGATGGGTTCGATGACGGTTTGTATGTACTGTGCACTATTCAGTGTCCCCTCGACGATCACCAGAGGTGTACGGCCAGTGTAGGAGATCGCTCCCCACACCATGATGCCGGGTGTTGGCCCTGTGTGCCTCGGTCATATGCAGTCCTGATTGTGGCGCTCACCTGCACGGCGCCAAACACGCATACGACCATCATTGGCACCAAGGCAGAAGCGAATCTCATCGCTGAAGACGATACGTCTCCATTCGTCCCTCCATTCACGCCTGTCGCGACACCACTGGAGGCGGGCTGCACGATGTTGGGGCGTGAGCGGAAGACGGCCTAACGGTGTGCGGGACCGTAGCCCAGCTTCATGGAGACGGTTGCGAATGGTCCTCGCCGATACCCCAGGAGCAACAGTGTCCCTAATTTGCTGGGAAGTGGCGGTGCGGTCCCCTACGGCACTGCGTAGGATCCTACGGTCTTGGCGTGCATCCGTGCGTCACTGCGGGTCGGTCCCAGGTCGACGGGCACGTGCACCTTTCGCCGACCACTGGCGACAACATCGATGTACTGTGGAGACCTCACGCCCCACGTGTTGAGCAATTCGGCGGTACGTCCACCCGGCCTCCCGCATGCCCACTATACGCCCTCGCTCAAAGTCCGTCAACTGCACATACGGTTCACGTCCACGCTGTCGCGGCATGCTACCAGTGTTAAAGACTGCGATGCAGCTCCTTATGCCACGGCAAACTGGCTGACACTGACGGCGGCGGTGCACAAATGCTGCGCAGCTAGCGCCATTCGACGGCCAACACCGCGGTTCCTGGTGTGTCCGCTGTGCCGTGCGTGTGATCATTGCTTGTACAGCCCTCTCGCAGTGTCCGGAGCAAGTATGGTGGGTCTGACACACCGGTGTCAATGTGTTCTTTTTTCCATTTCCAGGAGTGTAGATAATGGACTGCCAGCTACCTCAGCAACCACAGAAGACGACTTACCTCGAATTCTATAAAAGTATGCAGAGGATAGGACAAGCGAAATCTCATCGTAATTACTGAAACATTTAGCACTGATCGCGATGATAATTTAGGAAGAAAATTCTATATTTGCTGAAGGCATAGCGCTCATCACGTGAGGTAGCTTGATAGCGATTCCCAAGTGCAGTTCGGCCGTAAATACACCAAAAGTATGAAAATAATAGCAAGAGATTACAAATGACTTTGTAAGTTGTTTGAGTAGAAAAATGTATAATTGCCTCCAAGCTGTCTTTAAGCTACCATGGCGTATACAACATACAAGCTTATAGAACATGGTACAAAAGTCCCCAACACGTGAAACACTTTAAGAATATCTCTACACCTAAAGAAATACTGAAAGAAGCTAATTAAGTGAGAATGTGACGATTTTGAGTCACATAATATTCGGATAGATCACTACAAAGACAGGTCTGTATCATGCATCTAAAATCATCCACCACACATAGCCATGAGAGTAACATCTCAACGTGGGAAGCAGCCGCTAAAGGGCTGTAAATAATGGCACACTTTGATATACGAACTAGAAAATAGGCACACGATACCATCGATTGTATAACAGATTATAACTTCACTTGTACTCAAAGCTTACACGTCTGTAAACATCTTACTACTCTGGGCACCTTTGACCCACGCTTTGTCCATACAAACACAACGTGCTTTCTGATGTAACGTCCCGCCCTCTTTTTTCATTGGCACACGGATACCGTAACGTCACAGAGTATAGATCTACTAGCCTACTTAACGTTTAAAGGACAGTTATGCTTGCAGAAGTTGATAGCTCGGTACAAAATATATCTTTGCAGAGCGTCTGTGATTTAACCGTCTCGCTGCGCATTTAATCTGAGCAATCGTATGCCGTGTACGCGTATTCTTCAAGTGATGCGTATAGGAGGGATCACTAAATATGAACAGAACAAGCCAGGTCGACAATACAGGCGACACTGAAATGGCAATGAGTTGCGCTATAGACGCCTTATGGCAGAAATTCGTGCTTCACAAGCTCCACCCAAGGCAATTTTATTCCGTTTATATATATATATTAGCACGCATTTCTGCCACAAGGCGTGTATAGCCCAACTCATTGCCATTTCAGTGTCGTCTGTATTGTCGACCTGGCTTGTTCTGTTCATATTTAGTGTCTTCAATACTTTCAGCATTTCGCGGCCCTGTCAGCAACTGTACAAATATTAAATTCAAAATTAACAGCCTCAGTTGCGGAGTTACCTAACACTCGTGGCTGCCGCATCGCGGTCGGGAAGTGGGGCTGAGGCAGCTTCAGTTAAGTTTTTAAAATATGCCGACACTTGGTGTATTTGTATTTTGAGTTTGACAATGTCCATTATGGACAAACATTAGTAAGTGTAATTCTGAAGAAGGTTGGGTTATCCCAATTGAAACCTAGGTAAATCTAGGTAACTCCGCAACCGAGGCTGTTAATTTTGAATTCATATTTAGTGATTGTTTTAGCTAGCGCCGTTTTGTTCCTGTTTAGTTTTTTATGCTGGCGTGTTTAAGTTAACAACGTGCTGGTGTAAAACTTTGTTTACTACTCGGTAAAAATGCTGCTGAAACTGTTTTAATGTTGAAAACAGTTTACAAAAAAAAAAGTTTAAATAGTGGTGGAGCCCCTCCACGACCACATCGGCATTATGGCCAACTCAAAAGGTTTATTGCCATCTCTGCATAAGGGTTAGTTTTCACTAAAGTGAGGTGTCGCAGAATGTGGGTACTGCGATGTCTGCGTACGTCTGGTTAAGGTTAACCATTAATACGCGCTCATCTGGAGATAGATTGGGTCGAAGTCGAACGATGGGTAGCGGTTTGAAGGGCAGAGGAAAAAAAGTGCCGAGGCAAGAGCCAAGGGAAAAAAACCTCTGCGATAGTTAGGTAGGGTGGAAAGAGCAGTAGCGGATGTCTTGCTGCCTGCGATAGGTCGTGCAAGGGTCGGTTTTGTTAGTAGTGGGTATCATGCATGTCGATACCTTTGACGAGGTGCTGTGGTGTTACTCGGAGGCTGCCGCTGGGTCTCGGTGTAGAGCTGTCGTTCAGCGTCAGCAACCTGCAACAGTTAGGTTTATCATCGTTTTTGTGTCAGATAGGTCATATATCGGATGCACATTTTAAGGTGAGGTTGGCGAATTGTTTGTGCGTCAGTGGGCGAGCTCATCGGTGGCCCTGCTGTGGCCTGTTGCTGATATGCAGGGGCTTGCCGACGTTTGTCGCTTGTTGGTGTACGTTAGTTTACTATAGGTGGCTACGCCCTAGCTAGTAGTGTCTTTGGCCGCTTGTGCTTCCACCTGTGGTTGTGATCGTAGTTTCCCAGAGTGAGGATGAAAGGTTGTTCGAGTGTCTCGAGTTCCTGTATAGTCGTGTGGAGTGTTTTTGAATACTTCCTTGAGGGTTTCAAGGCGGTATTCTTGGTGAAGATGCGCGGTGCGTGTGTAGCGTGGAGCGTTGCTAATGATTCGTAGCACTTTGTTCTGTATTATCTGCAGGCGGCGCAGTCGCGTACGAGCTGCATATCCCCAGACGGGAACAGCCTACCAAGATGACGGTACCGGAAAAACTGAAGTGTACGACCGGTTTGCTCGATTTAAAAATGGCGACATGTCGATTGGTGACAAACCTCGTTCTGGAAGTCCATCAACCTCACAAGTCGACAAAAAAATTGAAAAAAGTCGAGAGTTCTTGCTCACAGACCGTCGACATACAACTGGTCAACTGTCAGAGATTAGTGGGTTCTCTTGGAGCTCGTGTCAGCGAATTTTAACGGAAGATTTGGGCAGACAGAAGACTGGTTCTTCCACTACGATAACGCAACTGCACACGCAGCCATGTCTGTTACACAGTTTTTGGCTAAAATTGGCGTGGTTCCGCTGTCCCACGCACGTTACTCGTTCGACCTGGCTCAGTGCGACTTCTCTTATTTCCACTCCTGAAAAGGGCCATGAATGGACACCAATGTGACAATACTAAAGAAGTGAAGAAAAAACGAGGGAGGAGCTGCAGCTATTTCTAAAAAATGACTACAAGAAATGTTTTGAGCTGTGGAAGCACAGGTGGGACAAATATTTTGTTTATAATGGAGAGTACTTTGAAGGGCATAATATTGTTTTGTAGCTGGCCGCAGTGGCCGAGCGGTTCTAGGCTCTTCAGTCCGGAACCGCGCTGCTGCTACGGTCGCAGGTTCGAATCCTGCCTTGGGCATGGATGTGTTTGATGTCCTTAGGTTAGTTAGATTTAAGTAGTTGTAAATCTAGGGAACTGATGACCTCAGAACCGTAGTGCTTAGAGCCATTTGAACCATATTGTTTTGTAAACAATTTGAAAATAATTCCTGTATATACGACTGTAGCAGCATACTGGTATTATTGAGAAAAAATTAAAGCACTAATTGCGGTACTATCGTTTTAAATTGTTTCTCTTTTTAATATTTCTACAGAAACATTTTTTTTCAAGAAGGTACTTTAGTAGGAGGAAAAAATACGTGTGCTATTACATTAGTAAAACTGCAAAGTGTGGTGTCTTCGGAAACAAGAATTCAAACATAAAAATGCATTACATTTTATACGGAAGAATCTAGTCTCACTCCGTCTGTCATACTTTGCATACAAAGTACACTTTCTCTGGGCGGTCTTCTCCTTTGATAATCCTGAGATTAGCGAGATAACGTGGCGCTCTTAAGGGTAAGGGATTATCACCATCAGTCGATCTCCTTCCACGACGGCCATCTGTTTGCAGTCGTTGGTGAATCTCTAGCTTCTCTTTGAAGAGTTTCTGCTGGAAATCAGATACTGAAATATTTATTCCCGTTTCATTTTTCATAACGCTTGCGCTTTCTCAGAGATTCTCCAAATGAAAGAAAATACTTTTTGTGCCGTTTTACAGTTTTTCGTACACATTCTGCTGAACTTAGCATCCTACCACTCCTGTAGACGGTCACCATATTTGCAGTGTTGCTTACGATGAAATATGGTTTTCATTTTGATTCATTTGTCAGTTTTATGAGTCGCTATTATATTGTGCTTATGAAGAGTTGAAAGCAACTTCACTTCCCACTTGTCCTGCTCCTGCCATTTGAGAGCAAGAAGTTTATCTGTGTCTATTTTGATAAAGCAGTCAAGTCTTTAAGGGTATTCGTTACAGTTCACAAGCATGAATCACTCTGTTATGCGGCTAATAAAATAACGCCGTGCGAATGTATCAGTCGTCAACATACATTATATGACCTTTACGAAGGTAGCGTACAAGTAAAGTAAGAACAGTGCTTCTAGGTATTCTAGTATTTCTACCAAAACCAGTTTCTTTTTTTTACTTCGGTTGCTGCACCCACATTAATAAAACGTCAAGTATATATCCAGTTTCACACTTACAGAACACAAAAACCCTTACGCCAAATCTGTGGCGTTTGGGTGGAATCTAGTGTCTGAAGAAGACACGACCTTTGTAGAGAACTAAACTTTCCTCAGTGCAGAAATTTTGAAAGGGATATAAATAATCCGGAAATAAGTTTCTTACATGATGGACAATCACCTTATTTTCCATATTTTGTCACCTTCAGGATCGACATTGTTATTAACGAAGTGGAACATTCTTAGTAACAGCAGGTACCTTTTTCTTGGCATGGTTTGCGCAAGCACTGGAGTAAACAATAACAGATCGTTGGTCCAATAAATGCTTTTTTTATTTAAGCCATCCGTAAGTTTATGGATGGGAACGGACAGTTTCATCACTGTTTGTGTTTTCGAAACGTCGAAGCGTTGCTTTTTCACTGGCCTCGTCGCATAGGTGCTCGTAATATAGATTAGCGCTCAGCTACGAATCTTGCAATTTATTGCCTACAAAAACTTGTAAGCAATCATATAGAGTAGATGAGTTATCTGAATTGTCGATTTTGCAAACAGGATGACGTTTATCAAAATTATATATTTCTGAGTCCATATCAGAATATCTCCATGTAAAATTACCAGATTTATGTCTTTTAACAGAGACGTCACGCATATGCTTAGGCTCCTCTTTGGAATCAGAGGAAAAAGCCATAGCATCATAAAAATCTAGATCTGCATTTAGTGGTTCGGCGTTTAGAAAATGTGAAAATGTCTGTGAAATATTATGGTACTTGACTGCTAAGATCATCAGTCCCTAAGCTTACACACTACTTAACCTAAATTAAGCTACGGACAAACACGCATACCAATGACTGAGGGAGGACTTGAACCTCCATCGGCAGCTCATCTGGGACCGTAACATTGTGTCATTTTATTCGATAATGCGGAAAGCACAGCACACAAACTAGGTAATGTTGCAATATCAGTGACCTCCAAAGAGAATTCAGCGTTCACTGAGCCGTTCGGGTCATTCTCAGGATTCAAACAATTTGATCGCATAGTTGTTCAACTATCACCTCCGACTCACTGCCCTGGTAGTAAATGTGATCTATGTGATTGTAACAGTGAATCGCTTTAAATATTTGTGGTAGCAAGTAACGGTTAGCGTATGTGTGTATACGCCTGGAGGAGTTAAAGGGTTAAGGAAACATGAATAAAAACTTTTACAGCAAATCGTGAATATATCAGACAACTTTACCAGAAGGAGGTGATTGGAGTTTAACGTCCCGTCGTCAGTGAGGTCACTTCAGAAGGAGTACAAGTTCGGATTAGGGAAGATTGGCGAAGAAAACCGGCCGTGCCGTTTGAAAGGAACCACCCCGTCATTTGCCTGAAACGATTTCGGGAAATCACAGAAAACCTAAATCGTTATGGCCAAAAGCGGATTTGAACGGTCCGAATGCTAGTACTGCGCCCCACTTTGCTCGGGCAACTTTTCCAGTCCCCCCCCCCCCCCCCCCCCCCCCCGCCTACCCTGTACAATGTCTGCTGTGTACTGTATGATGGGGAAGCGACAAGACAGCTGTTGTCGTGAAGCAGGTGGCGGTGGCGGACATCGGCTTCCCCTGGGGGAACGTGTGCACCGGCTTCCTGGTGCCGCGCCTGCTGCCCAGCGCCGTGTCGGCCGTGGTGCAGCCCTTCTCTGGACCACTGTGGGCCTCGCTGCTGGCGGCCACGGCCGCCGTCTCTGCCATCCAGTGGGCGCTGCACGCCGCCCACCACAGCATCACGGGAGAACGCTCCGGTAACCGTAGCCCCGTTCATCGTCTTCTGTCTTGCGTGCTGCAGACACCTGTTAAGAGTTTCTGTACTTTTAGTGGCGATCGTTAAAACCAGATTACTGTAGAGAACAACCGAAGCTGAGATATTCCATGTTCCTGAAATGGAGGGAGGTTGATTGCTCTCTAATCCGTGGCAAAAACTGCAGACCTTGTTGCGATACCCTTCATGACCTAGTTACCAAAAGTCATATTCCAGGGGGATAATGCAAGAGCTTATACAGCTGTTTGCATCAGAAATGCCTTGAGAAATGTATATATCGTTGACTGCCCTGTTTGGTCCTCTGATTTACTAAACATAGAGCATGTCTGAAGAAGATATACTTTCATAGCAGTTTCCATCCAATAGTCTTCATGAATTGGCGTAGGAATGAAAAGAAATTCTCAAGATGACATTCAGAAACAGTTTCTGTCCATATAAAAACTAACGCAAGAGTATGTTTGTGCCTGTGAAGCTGACCCTGATACTGACCTTGATAGCGTACATCAATTTCGAACGGACTTAAGTTTTAATCATTTACTGTCCGATATGTGGTGAGCATCTCCACAAATTGTAGCATTTATACTTTGTGTGAAGATTTTCATTTTCGATTGTGTTTTTTGGCCAGGCCTGAAATAAACCACTTTCAGCTGTATATGAACTTTTACAAGGACACGAACGATTTCGTGTTGGCAGATCACATCTTCAGGTGTACGTCTCCCTATATCAAATGTACAGTCTATATTACCCTAATAATCTGTACTATATGTCGACCAACATGAAACCCTCACATGTCAGTAAAACTTAGAGGCTTGATACGGGAATGAGGGGGACTCGGGCTTCTCAAAACAAAGTACTGTTACCTGCAACAAGCAGTCCGTGAAAGTTCAGACTAACCAGCTGAAAAACTGATGAGTCAAAAGCGCTTTTACCCACAATCAAAAGAGCAAAATAAGGAAACAAGAAGACGTAAATAGCTCCAGCTAGCAATAGTGAAAGCCAATGGTTAAGAAAACTCACCTCCTACCAGGAAGTTCATATGATGGCACCGTACAACGGGGGCGTCTATCATTCCCATGATATTTGGATACCGGGAAAATGTTTGTAACTTTCTCCGCTATGTGTGCAATGATGCTAGTGCCCTCCGTCACACTCATGAACACATTGAGTAGCTCAAATGGTTCAAATGGCTCTGAGCACTATGGAACTTAACATCTGTGGTCATAAGTCCCCTAGAACTTAGAACTACTTAAACCTAACTAACCTAAGGACATCACACACATCCATGCCCGAGGCAGGATTCGAACCTGCGACCGTAGTAGGCGTGCGGTTCTGGACTGAGCGCCTAGAACCGCTAGACCACCGCGGCCGGAATTGACTAGCTGTGTGGCACGGCGAGGTAGTTGGAGGGTTGCTCTCCGCCGCTTCCTGGAAGGAAATGAGTTTTTTTAACCATGGGCTTTCTATGTTCCTAGCCGAGGCTTTTTACATCTCCTTGTGTTTTTATTCCGCTCTTTTCACTGTAGGTAAACGAGCTCTTAACATGTCAGTTTTTCAAGTGGCCCGTTTTGAACCATGACGCCTTGCTTGTTATGGGTCACGCTATTTTATTTTGAGAAACTTGAGTGTCCCCCTTCCTCACTCCCGTATCAGGGCTTGAATTATTAACTGACGTGTGAATGTTTCATATTAGCTGGCGCAGAGTATAGATTATTAGGACAGATTGTAGATCTCCTATCTTGAAGATATACACCTGACGATGTGATACGAATCACGAAACCGGTCGTTTTCCTGTAAAAGTTCATATACAGCTGAAGGAGGCTTATTTCAGAAACATCCTTAAACCCACGCTTGGCCAAAAACTGGAAATGAAAATTGTTACGAGAAGCACACGTTTTACGTTTGTCAAACTTTGTGGAGATGTTCACCACATACCGGACAGTAAATGATAAAGTTTCATTCCGTTCGGAACCGATGTCCACTCTCAAGATCAGTATGAGGGTTCAGTGATGTGGAAGGAAACTGTTTCCGAATGTCTTCTTGTAGAATTTCTTGCCATGGTAGTGCCTGTTCATGAAGACTTTTGGATGGAGACTGCTATTAAAGTATACATCTTCTCCAGACATGCTCTGTGGTTGGCAAATCAGGAGACCAGACAGGACAGTCAAAGATACGTATATTGCTCAGGGCATTTCTCATGCAAACCGTATGCGTTACTCCACTGGGATATGGGATTTGGTAACTAGGTCATGAAGGGTATCACAACATGGTCTGCATTATTTGCTACACATTACCGAGCAATCAACGTCTCTCTAACAATAAGTAAGTCATTCGTGTTAGTGTATGCACTAGCTGCCCAGGAGATTAGCGCAGTAGTAACAGAGTTCTCAGTCTTGAGGATCTCTGCATTCTCTGACTGTACACCATGTAGTTTATAGACACGTTAGTGTCTATGTGACTGGCACAAACCGAAGTGATACTCATCGCTGAACACCACAGAATGCCACTCATTATTCCAGATGACTCGGTTTCTGCACCATGCTAGTCCGTTCTCTGCGGTATGGCGTATCAGTAAGCGATACACAGTAACTATGTGTCTCAGGATTCAGTAATCTGCTCCCTACCGTTCATTGTGATAAACTCCGTAAGCGCTTCACGGATTTCAGTTCTTGAAGTCCCTCTATTCGTCAGAGGCAGGCGTACAATCCCACGGCTGTCTCAGGGAGTAGTCTTTTTGGTAAGACCCTTCTCACCACGTTGATGTCCTGTCACCACTCGTTCTCGTAAAGCCGACTGCTTGGGCGATCTGTCGTTATCATGCTCCTGTATCATTCATCCCTATGTTTCCACCTTGCTCTGAATCTGAAGCATGGCAATAATATGAAGATGCGCGTCCTTTGGGGAAATCTGCGTTACGATCTCCAGGTGAAAAATTCTAATAACATTAGACGGAACTCACAACGATCATTCCTCATCTGTAGAAATGCGTTCTCTTTTGTTTCTGTGCTTAAAACACTGAAAATAACCCGGCAATACTGTACTATCAGTTTAACACTACAGTACCTGATAGCGGTCGGTGGAGTTGTTCATGGTTCCTTTCCATTTCCAGTCTGAGTCTACAGCACCACAATCATTTTTTTCTCGCTGGCATTTGAGGAGTCGTGAAGCGAAGCCCGAGTGCTCGAATTTCACTTAACCTTCTGTAACATGCTCCTTTTCCAGTGAAGGGATGCGAGGAGCGTAAGCATGCGATTGCAGCCTACTTCGTGGACTTCTGCGGGAGAGGAGAGGTGTAGGGTAAACAGGCACAGCTTCATTCTCGCATTGCAGGCGGCATACTTGAATTAACATTGCATTCACACTACCTACCACAATGCTAAGGTGTGCGCCAACGAGAGTAAACATTCTGTGCCGGCTCGAAGTCATCCGGCTTCCTGAGATTCCTTGCCCCCCCCCCCCCCCCCCCAAAAAAAAAAAAAATAAAAAAAAATAATAAATAGGCCGAGTGACATTATGTGTAACTACTTGACTTCAAATTTCTTTTTTAGGAGGGTAGTTCGACCCTTATAGATCATCCTACGTTTATCTTTAAAATGATACATTTACAAAATTTATTTTTTAATTACAATATAAAAATTGCAGATATTGCAACTAGCTCTTTAGTTCTAAACGGTAAACAAATTTCTTCAAGTATCGAAACTTTATAATATGATGAAAATGTCTTGTCTTTTCCATAGCTGCAAGAAATGTGCCAGAACCACACATATTTCTTAACGTTATAAAATTTATTTCTAGAACAGATAAATTTTTAAACTTATGAAAATACATTCTACCCATGTGAAGAAAACTTCAAATGGTTCAAATGGCTCTGAGCACTATGGGACTGTGGTCATGAGTCCCCTAGAACTTAGAACTACTTAAACCTAACTAACCTAAGGACATCACACACATCCACGCCCGAGGCAGGATTCGAACCTGCGACGGTAGCAGTCGCGCGGTTCCGGACTGAGCGCCTTAACCGCTAGACCACCGCGGCCGGCAAGAAAACTTCACAATGAACTAATTGATAGCATGCTGAGAATATAAGTGAATAGAGCGAGACACTGAAAATCCATTGCCATTATATACATGAGAAATGTACGGAGGTTTCAAGAGTCTAACTGAAATATACGATTGGCAATTTATACACTCCTCGAAATGGAAAAAAGAACACATTGACACCGGTGTGTCAGACCCACCATACTTGCTCCGAACACTGCGAGAGGGCTGTACAAGCAATGATCACACACACGGCACAGCGGACACACCAGGAACCACGGTGTTGGCCGTCGAATGGCGCTAGCTGCGCAGCATTTGTGCACCGCCGCCGTCAGTGTCAGCCAGTTTGCCGTGGCATACGGAGCTCCATCACAGTCTTTAACACTGGTAGCATGCCACGACAGCGTGGACGTGAACCGTATGTGCAGTTGACGGACTTTGAGCGAGGGCGTATAGTGGGCATGCGGGAGGCCGGGTGGACGTACCGCCGAATTGCTCAACACGTGGGGAGTGAGGTCTCCACATTACATCGATGTTGTCGCCAGTGGTCGGCGAAAGGTACACGTGCCCGTCGACCTGGACCCGGACCGCAGCGACGCACGGATGCACGCCAAGACCGTAGAATCCTACGCAGTGCCGTAGGGGACCGCACCGCCACTTCCCAGCAAATTAGGGACACTGTTGCTCCTGGGGTATCGGCGAGGATCATTCGCAACCGTCTCCATGAAGCTGGGCTACGGTCCCGCACACCGTTAGGCCGTCTTCCGCTCACGCCCCAACATCGTGCAGCCCGCCTCCAGTGGTGTCGCGACAGGCGTGAATGGAGGGACGAATGGAGACGTGTCGTCTTCAGCGATGAGAGTCGCTTCTGCCTTGGTGCCAATGATGGTCGTATGCGTGTTTGGTGCCGTGCAGGTGAGCGCCACAATCAGGACTGCATACGACCGAGGCACACAGGGCCAACACCCGGCATCATGGTGTGGGAAGCGATCTCCTACACTGGCCGTACAGTTCTGGTGATCGTCGAGGGGACACTGAATAGTGCACGGTACATCCAAACCGTCATCGAACCCATCGTTCTACCATTCCTAGACCGGCAAGGGAACGTGCTGTTCCAACAGGACAATGCACGTCCGCATGTATCCTGTGCCACCCAACGTGCTCTAGAAGGTGTAAGTCAACTACCCTGGCCAGCAAGATCTCCGGATCTGTCCCCCATTGAGCATGTTTGGGACTGGATGAAGCGTCGTCTCACGCAGTCTGCACGTCCAGCACGAACGCTGGTCCAACTGAGGCGCTAGGTGGAAATGGCATGGCAAGCCGTTCCACAGGACTACATCCAGCATCTCTACGATCGTCTCCATGGGAGAATAGCAGCCTGCATTGCTGCGAAAGGTGGATATACACTGTACTAGTGCCGACATTGTGCATGCTCTGTTGCCTGTTTCTATGTGCCTGTGGTTCTGTCAGTGTGATCATGTGATGTATCTGACCCCAGGAATGTGTCAATAAAGTTTCCCCTTCCTGGGACAATGAATTCACGGTGTTCTTATTTCAATTTCCAGGAGTGTATCTGAGCACAGAGAACTCCAGGAATCTTGAACGAACCCTCACCGAGGACGTTCAGGATGGAATAATTTTGTAGGCACTGCAGATTCTTGAACAATATAGGAGACGGGAATTGTACACTGATGAAGCAAAACATGGCAACCCCTGTCCACCGCGGGACTAAATGTCTCTTGGTGGTACTGTAAGCAATTGACGCGCTAAGAATAGTATATAGGCAGAGACGAATGAGGAATAATTCAAGCGACGATACGGGTCGCAAATGGGGAAATCCGCCAACATGTGTTTGACAAAGGACAGACTGTTATGACCCGCCGCCTGGGAACGAACATTTCGGAAGCGGCGAAGTTAATCAGCTATTTCCGCGCTTCTGTCGTGAGAATCTATGGAAAGAGGCCGAAGAGCGGTCCACGAATAGGCGACAAGGTGTTGGACGTCCACGCTTCATGTCAGAGCGAGGAAACCCGATGGTTGGCCACTTTGTATAGGAGTTCAAAGATGGCGCATCAAAACGGTTTCGGAGCACACCCTTCATTGCACATAGTTGAGCGTGCTTCTCTGCAGCAGACGATATCCATGTGTCCTCATGTTGATCCATGCCAGCGTCAATTACGATTAGAGTGGATACTATTGGGTAACTGAAACTGAATTGTAGATCAATGTTGCCTGATCGGATGAATCGCGTTTCTTGCTACACTAGGGTTAGGGTCGTATTCACTACGATCTCACCCAACTCAACAGCTGCTGAAAACATGTAGCACGCCATCAGTATTATGCTTTGGAAACATGGAGGACATTCACCTGAACTTCTGCAGGAGACATGAAGAAGTAATCACAAGCACCATGACAGCGGTCAACTACGTGAACGCTACTGTCGACAACATACATCGTTTCACACTTGATATCTTAGCCGACGTCGATGGCATCTTTCAGCACGGTAACTGCCTGTTTCGCAAGGCCAGACTCGCGCTGGACTGGTTTCAAGAGCATAATAGTGAAATCACGAGGTTGTCTTGGCCACCAAATTCGTCTTCTCTGGAACATGTCTGGGGCGCTACGGGAACTGTATAGTCACTGAGGGCCGCATACCTTTGGAACCATAAAAAGGGCTTGTCGAATCCATGACACACAGCTGCCGCTGATGTACTGCGTTTCATAGATCAACACGCTAGTCAGTGGATGGTCATAATGGTTTTGGGTCTTCGGTTGAATATCGTTATACATGAGGGGATTAATTTGTTTTGTTCAACCAATAGTACACTCAGAAAAAACGAACCACAATGAAGGAGTTATTCGAATGGGAGGGAATTCGGTAGACGTGATTTACATGTACCCACAAAAAAATAATTAAAGGTTCAGAAAAAAAACCGAATTATTTGTTCAGGAAAATGAATTTCACGAATTGAGCAAGTGAATAACGTGTTGGTTCACCTCAGACCCTCATCCAAACAGTTATTCGGCATGACACTGACTGATAAGAGTTCTTGGATCCGTAATGAGATTTTCACTCTGCAGCGGAGTGTGCGCTGATATGAAACTTCCTGGGAGATTAAAACTGTGTGCCGCACCCGAACTCGGGACCTTTGCCTTTCACGGGCAAGTGCTCTACCGACTGAGCTACTCGAACACGACTCCTTCTCCCCCCTCCCCCCCCCCCCCCCCCCCCCGCACCCCACCCTCGTCCACACAGCTTTACATCTGCCAGTACCTCGTCTCCTACCTTCCAAAGTTTACAGAAGCTCTCCTGCGAACCTTGCAGAACGTAGCTCGTGCTTCGGTAGCTTGGTCCGGCACACAGTTTTAATCTGCCAGGAAGTTTCATATCAGTGTACACTCCGCTGCAGAGTGAAAATCTCATTCTGGAAACATCTCTCAGGCTGTGGGTAAACCATGTCTCCGCAATATCCTTTCTTTCAGGAGTGCTAGACCTGCAAGGTTCGCAGGAGAGCTCCTGTAATATTTGGAAGGTAGGAGACGAAGTACTGGCGGAAGTAAAGCTGTGAGGACGGGGCGTGAGTCGTGCTTGGATAGCTAAGTTGGTAGAGCACTTGCCCACGAAAGGCAAAGGTCCCCAGTTCGAGTCTCGGTCCGGCACACAATTTTAATCTGCCGGGAAGTTTCAGAGTTCTTACATGTTCTCCTGAGGAATATCGTGCCAAATTATGTCCAATTGGCGCGTTAGATCTTCAAAATCTCGAAATGGTTTAAGGGCCCTGGCCTTAATGCTCCAAACGTTCTACACTGGGGTGAGACGCGGCGACTTTACTGGGCAAGGTATGGTTTGACAAGCATCAGGACAAGCAGTACAACCTCTCGCATTGTGCAGGTGGGCATTACGTTGCTGAAATTTAAGCCCGGGCTAGTTTGCCGTGTAGAATAGCAAATCGGGAAGTAGAATATCGCCCACGTCCTGCTGTTCTGCAATGGTACAACGGATGACAACCAAACGGGTCCTTCTATGAAATGAAGCGGCATTCCAAACCATCACTGCTGGCTGTCGGGCCGTATGGCGGGCGACAGTCAGTTTGGTGTCCCACTCTGTCCGCGGCATCTCAAGACACGTCTTCGGCCTGGAATCTTAAATTCATTTGCCGACCATACTTCGTTCCAGGCCGTTCTCGGCTCAAAGGCTTTTAGTTCTTCACCGATTTTCCAAAAAGGTGATCTGGATTTAAGCCTGTTTCTCGGTGTCAGATCTTGGTGGATAGGGAGGTCCGGGTTGTCTATAATTTTCCTGTAGGTTTTTAGGGCTAGCTGCGATCGCCTGATTTCTGGAGGCCCTATGTTCGCTAGTACAGGAAGCCATGCACAGGGGGTGGCCCTGAGTGTTCCCGAGATTATTCGCATTGTCTCCCTCAGCTGGACATCCACTTTAGATACGTGTGCACTTCTCCTCCAGACTGGCGAACAGTATTCAGCTACACTGTAGACAAGGGATGGTGCTGAAGTTCTCAAAGTGCTCGCTCCACATCCCCATGTTGTTCCAGCCAGTTTCGAAAGGATAGCATTGCGGGATTTTAGTTTTTGCTTTGTGTCTTCGAGGTGTGAGCTGTACGTTAGGGTCCGATCTAGTTTCACTCCCAAATATTTAGGCTTATCCTCATGTCTTATGTTTTGGCCATTAGAAAAGATATGTAATTTTCTGTGTGTCTCTCTGTTGTTGAGGTGCATTATGGTGCTGGTTGTTTTGTCGGGGTTGGGAAGTAGGTGCCACTTGGAGTAATAGGTGTTCAGGACTTCAAGGTCTGCATTCAGTGTTTCGTCGAGATCGTTGTAGTTTTTACTCTGATATGCGATGGCCAGGTAATCTGCATATGCAAATTTGCGTGATTTAGTTTCTGGCAAGTCAGCTATATATAGATTGAAGAGAGCGGGTGCTAGTGCCGAACCTTGTGGCAGACCATTATTCAGAACCATGCTCTTACTGTTCGTACCATGGAGTGAGACCATGATTTTCCTGTTCGTTAGTATGTTCTTGAGTAGTTTGTAAGTCTGCTTGCAATTTATGATTCTGTTTAGCTTAAGCAGTAACCCTTCAATCCATACTATGTCGTAAGTTGATGTGAGGTCTATGAGGACCAGGCCAGTTTTCATCTTGTTCTGGAAGCCTTTCTCTATATAGGTTGTGAGGGACAGCCTACCAAGAAGAGTGTGGACAGCTCTAAACTGGGTCAGAACGAGTGTTGGGAGATGTAAACACCTGATGAACAAGTGGGGCCTGGCAGACAGCGCTGTATGTGAGTGCGGTGAAATACAGACAATGGACCATCTACTCGTGTGCAAAGTGTATGGCTATGGTGGTGAACTCATGGACATACATAGACTCAGTGACTCACCATTGAGTGGCTCAAAAACATATCTAATATAGTGTAGAATTATATTGTTTTCTTTTTTAGTATATAGTGATAAGAATATTGTAAATTATGCCTCTGTGATGACGAACGAGTTAGTAAGTAAGAAAGGCCTGGAATCTAGTTCACTGGAGTAGAACTGTCTCTGGTTATTAGTTTCGCTTCGAACTGAACCCCGATGACCAGAAAAGATGTGTCTGAAGACGCTCCAAACAATGGTGGGATACCAACCTGACTGTCTTCCGCCATAAGGCTCAAGAACCAGGGATCATGGTGTGGTGAGCCATTTCTTTTCGAAGTAGGATCCCTTTTGTTCTCATTCGCGCCACCTTTACAACAGAGCGATTCGTCGACGACGTTCTACGTCCTGTTTTGTTCCTTTTAACGGCAAACCATCATAGGTATACATTTCAGCAAGATACTGCCCGTATACGGCGAGACTTTCTGCTGCATACCTTCTTGCTTGCCACACCCTGCCTTAGCCAGCAATGTCGCCACATCTCTGCCTAACCAAGCAGCTCGGGATTTTGTCGAGCTAATGCGGAAACTGGGCAGAATTTGGCACGAAACCACTCTATCAGTAAATGCAAAGACGGGTATCTGTTTGCATAAGGACTAGAGGTCGACTAACGCGTTACTGACTTGCTCAGTTTTTGAAACTCTCACTCTTTAATGAATCATCCAGTTTTTCTAAAATTTTAATCATTTGTTTCGTCTGTACATGCGCAGCACATTCACCAACTTTTTTTCGTTAGAGTGTAGCACAATCTTTAAATGGCCAGGTTCTATATGAGCAGACTCTTAGGCCTCACTTTGACCTCCACGAGTTAATAAAACTCGCAAGAAACGTCCAGAATCCAAAATATTATGAAACTACCTGGTAGATTAAAACTATGTGCCCGACCGAGACTCGAACTCGGGACCTTTGCCTTTTGCGGGCAAGTTTTCTACCATCTGAGCTACCCAAGCACGACTCACACCCTGTCCTCACAGTTTCACTTCCGCCAGTACCTCGTTTCCTACTTTCCAAACTTTACAGAAGTTCTCCTGCGAACCTTGCAGAACTAGCACTCCTGAAAGTAAGAATGTAGCACAGATGTAACACAGTTTTAATCTGCCAAGTAGTTTCATATCAGCGCACACTCCGCTGCAGAGTGAAAATCTCATTCTCCAAAATATTATATTTGAATTTTTTCACTAACGTACTTTCTTAGTCAGAGAACACATTTTTGTATAAAGAAAATTTTGGGCATAGAACTGTAATACTGAATTTTTTAAGGAGGTTTGTATTCAAACGTTTTCGTAACTATTCGACAACACTTTTGAGAAGTTTTATTTCCTTAGTTATAAAATTCAGGGACAAGTCAAGATGTTCTTTACGTAGTACAGTTACAAATATTACAAGTAGTACAATTGATGTAATTCAATTATAAAACAAACACTTGTTAATAGTGTCGGACTTGTGCATGTGATTTTCATGAGTCTCGAAATACGAATATTTCTTTAAATAAAATTTTTGTAGATCAGTTTTTACTTTATCGTGAAACACAAGCTAATTATACTCTGAAGACTAAAATTTAAAATATTATGGATTAATAAAAAACATTGATATTTTGTGCGTATGTGGTGTATGAATTAGATGTATAAAAGTAAGAAGAGAAAGAAACGAAACAATAGTAATTTTATTATGAGTGATGTCGGGGGAAGTGGAGATATTCCACCTGGCTGCGTTTCAAGGTGTGTATGTGCCACAGCTTTTTGATGACCGCCATGAAAAGCGGAGCCCAGTGGCAGGCTGTTGTTGCAAAAGAATCAGACTAATTCTTGGAGGCAAATATAGCAGTTTACTTATTTCGTTATCTTATCAACAGGAATTACTATTTACATTTTATGCAACAGTCAATGTAATAAATGTGTTTCGTAATGGAATAAGTACAGTAGGTAATGATATTACCTTCAGGTTCCCAAGAAAAGAAATAATAGGTCACGAAACAAACGCGTGCAATCATAAATTATTTACGGTATGCTCCTTTCTTTGGCCAATGCATTTTATCCAAACAAGTGTAAGCCAAATTATGGAAACACATTGACAAATATCCATCTGCTTGTGGGTGTCGTTAAGTCTTCATTCTAATTCAGCATTTTTCCTGTGATCTGCTCATCAGCATTCAACAAACGTGTCTCCTATGTGCCACAGAGATTTCTCATTGATAATGCATCGGATTTTCTCATACAGTATAACTGTGGCGTTAGGTATTACAACTTTTCTGTTAATCATTCACTCAGAACCACATTATACACTTTATCGATGTGCAATTTCAGGGCGCTTTTCACGTGAATCACGTTCAGATATGCACTTCACTACTGATCAGGATATGTAAGTCACTACTGATCAAGATACACATCACTACCGAGTTCAAAGTTCCTAACAGTTGCAAATGTAGGAGTGGGCTCTCCATAAACCACAGCCAACTTTGGATGAATTTGTGTTGGTGACAAACAAATAACTAGATGACCGCACGGTATTCCTCAGTAAAAATTGAAAACTGAAGTACATTATCCGTCGAAAATTTTGCGAGAGTGATTTCTTTCATGTCGTAAAGCTACCTATGCGCAGTAATTACAATGGCAGTTTGAGCTAACGAGTGTAAACAATAGATGTGAAATCGACCAGTCAGTTGTAAGCAGGCTTTAGTGGACACTGTGAAACAACATTTTGAGACGTCATCCAGAATGTTCTGAAGAAGAGCAAACTATGTGAAAAGTTTGCCACTCATACTATGACTAGTGAAGAAAAATAACGCATGGACACCTGCTGCGACTTAATTGAAATGCAAAACGCGGTCAGTTTTTATCTAATAAATGTCATCACGGGCGAAGAAACTTGGTGTTATCAAGACGAATATACCACAGAATGACAAAATAAAGGAATTCTCAGGAAGGGTCAACACCCTAACGTTAAAACCAATGGTCAAGCCAATGTGACGAATGAGTTGAACAACATCCCCCAGACGGACCTTCTGACAGATTGACGTGGTTGTAGGAACGTTTTGTGCATTGTGCTCAAGTGTGGGGAGGCTATTTAAAACACTTGAAGCATTAGAACCACCAGTTTAACGTTTCTCTGATTTTCATCAAACGAATCTTGGAAGTTTTTGGACTGACCAAGATAACAATAACAAAACTTCGGTGATGCCTACGCCATCTCTGTCACATCCCAAGTGATGTTCTAATTGCTCTGTATACCGATATAAATGCATGAAATAATGGACGTGATATTTAAATCGCAATGTAGCTGTTGGAATTCCATTAATGGTAATAGGCAACAATCGCTCACATTTCATCCGTATTTACAGTAATGCGATTAGGTATTTTCCCCGTTTTATACCGGGGCTAAATCATGACGAAATTTGAGCATATGCTTTCGCTGCCAGAGTTAATATGCAAAACGTATTTCATTAGCACATTGTTGCAACACCAAAATAATTTTATTAAAATGTGGCGCTATTCGTTTACTTATTCCAAGACGTGTTCGTCAGTCATAAATACAGGGTGGTCCGTTGATAGTGACCGGGCCAAATATATCACGAAATAAGCATCAAACGAAAAAACTACAAAGAACGAAACTCGTCTAGCTTGAAGAGGGAAACCAGATGGCGCTATGGTTTGCCCGATAGATGTCGCTCCCATAGGTCAAAAGGATATCAACAGCGTTTTTTTAAATAGGAACCCCCATTTTTATTACATATTCGTGTAGGACGTAAATAAATATGAATGTTTTAGTTGGACCACTTTTTTCGCTTCGTTACAGATGGCACTGTAATAGTCACAAACGTATAAGTACGTGATATCACATAACATTCCGCAAGTGCGGACGGTATGTGCTTCGTGATACATTACACGTGTTAAAATGGACCGTTTACCAATTGTGGAAAAGTTCGATATCGTGTTGATGTATGGCTATTGTGAACAAAATGCTCAACAGGCGTGTGATATGTATGTTGCTCGGTATCCTGGACGACCTCATCCAAGTGTCCGAACCGTTCGCCGGATAGTTACGTTATTTAAGGAAACAGGAAATGTTCAGCCACATGTGAAACGTCACCCACGACCTGCAACAAATGATGATTCCTAGGTAGGTGTTTTAGCTGCTGTTGGTGCTAATCCGCACATCAGTAGCAGACAAACTGCGCAAGAATCGGGAATCTCAAAAAACGACGGTGTTGAGAATGGTACATCAACATCGATTGCACCCGTACCATATTTCTATGCACCAGGAATTGCATGGCGACGACTTTGAACATCGTGTACAGATCTGCTACTGGGCTCAAGAGAAATTACGGAACGATGAAGAGTTTTTGCACATGTTCTATTTAGCTACGAAGCGTCATTCATCAACAGCGGTAACGGAAACCGGTATAATATGCACTATTGGACAACGGAAAATCCACGATGGCTGCGACAAGTGGAACATCAGCGCTCTTTCCGGGTTGATGTATGATGTTGCATTATGGGAGGAAGAATAATTGGCCCCCATTTTATCGATGGCAATGTAAGTGGTGCAATGTATGCTGATTTCCTACGTAATGTTCTACCGATGTTACTATAAGATGTTTCACTGCATGGCAGAATGGCGGCGTAGTTCCAACATGATGGATATCCGGCACATAGCTCGTGTGCGGTTGAAGCGGTATTGAATAGCACATTTCGTGACAGGTAGATTGGTCGTTCACCGGATCTGACGTCCCAGGATTTCTTTCTGTGGGGAAAGTTGAAAGATATTTGCCATCGTGATCCATCGACAACGCTTGACAACATGTGTCTGTCAATGCATGTGCGAACATTACGGAAGGCGAACTTCTCGCTGCTGGGAAAAATGTCGTTACACGTATTGCCAAATGCGTTGACATTGACGGACATCATTTTGAGCATTTATTGCAGTAATGTGGTTTTTGCAGGTAATCAATCTGTAACAGCATGCTTTCTCACAAATGATAAATTGACAAAGGTACATGTATCACATTGGAACAACCGAAATAAAATGTTCAAACGTACCTACGTTCAGTATTTTAATTTAAAAAACCTACCTGTTACAAAATTGTGAGGCATATGTTTGTGACTATTACAGCGCCATCTATCACAAAGCGAAAAAAGTGGTCCAACTATAACATTCATATTTGTTTACGTACTACACGAATATGTAATAAAAATGGGGGTTCCTATTTTGAAAAAAAAAAAAACCTTGTTGATATCCGTTTGATCTGTGGCAGCGCCATCTAGCGGGCCAACCATAGCGCCATCTGGTTTCCCCCTTCAAGCTAGACGAGTTTCGTTCTTTGTAGTTTTTTCGTTTGACGCTTATTTTGTGAGATATTTAGCCCGGTCACGATCAATGGACCATCCTATATATGGGGGGACACGGTAACTGTCATGTGCGGAGCTACACCCATTTCCTGAGTATGGGACCACTTCGAGTTTTTGGCAATGAAATACCGTAAACTGTAAAAATCGTACGTAGAATTAACCACCTAGAGCAACGTATATTGGACTGACGACATCAGACTGACTGTAGAGAAATCGGCAGAATCCTAAGGCAATTATTTCATCCACGAAACATATGACTTTCAAAACACTTGTTTTTAAGACAGATTTTTTTATTATTATTGTTAATTATTATGCAGCCCTTAGCAGTTTAGGTTGATAGAAGAAACAGAGAAGATTCAATGAAGATGGGCCACGCTTCGTCACGGGAGCGGTACGAAGATGCTGAACAAACTCCAATGGTAGAAACTACAGGAGAGGCTCTGTCCATTACGGAGAAGTTTTACTGTTGAAACTACGATCGCGTTATTCCAAGAAGCGTCAGAAAACGTATTGCTTGTTTCAATACGTTTCTAGTGAAATAATCACGACAAGAAAATTTAACATGTTCGAGCTCATACAGACGTTGTTCGACAGACGTTCTTCCCATGCATCCTTCGAATATGGAACAGATACAGTAACAACAGTCTTTTACTCAGTATTATGTGTTGAAATTACCTTCTTGAAAGGGTACAATCCCAGTGACCTCTATATAAACTACATGTGGAAGCCTGGTCTCTGAGTACAGTTCTTTAGCGTATCTGCAGATTCATGTGCTTTACCTTGTTCGCCACATTGTAATTTGGTAAAGAAGATTTTCACTGGTCATTACGTGACAAAGAATTGCAGACTGATTTCTTGTTTTGGACTGTATGTCAACATGTGATGTAATAGGCTGATGTGGAAGCGGAAATTTTCTTTTCGTGTTCTAGTGACATTTCCTAGCTGTCATATTGTAGTTTGGCAAGAAACGAAATGTGAGCATCTATTTCCGGCGTGATCAGACAGCTGAAGTTGAACATCTTGGTAGTACAGAGATCACTGTCCAATACCCTTTACATACGGTCTTTTGATCGATTATACGCAGGCAAGAAAGTACAACTCCATATGTGGAGCGACAGAGCTTCGAGGCAGTAGCGTTCAAGCAGAGCCGATAGTCGGTCATTGGAAGCAGTACCGTACAGACAAAAAAAAAAAAAAAAAGTTCAAATAGCTCTGAGCACTATGGGACGTAACATCTATGATCATCAGTCCCCTAGAACTTACAAATACTTAAACCTAACTTACCTAAGGATAGCACACAACACCCAGTCATCCCAAGGCAGAGAAAATCCCTGACCCCGCCGGGAATCGAACCCGGGAACCCGGGCGTGTGAAGCGAGAACACTACCGCACGACCACGAGATACGGGCCCGTATAGGCAGAGCTGACAATGTGTCGTTCATACGGTTATTGTGCACAGTTTGTTTGAAGTATTCCTTAATTTTGTCTGTTAATACAAATGCTAGTGTGCTTAACGAAATAAATGTTGTATAGTAAAACTCGCGAATTCCAACAGTATATCACCCAGGTTTACTTACAGTGATGAGTAAAGTTAACATTAAGAAAGCAGCATTTTCAATCTAAATGAATTAAATGCAAGCTACTCTTTGACAAAAAACGAGTGTGTTTGGTGCGCAGAATCGGGGTGTGGCGCTGCATAACCGCAGCGTGTGTTCAAACTTCGGTTCCAACTCAACTTTGGATACGACGGACAAGACATCCGCAACGATTCAGCACAACAGCGCTTCGAGTGGAATTCGATCCAGTGTTGTGTAGAAATATCTGAGAAAGAAACAGTAGTGTTAATAACATTTAATTGTGTGGAAGAACTTCTTTAATTTCACGTGTTCGTTAACTTATGACAAACAGTGACTGTTGATAACATCGTTAACATGGCAAACACAAAGCAGAACGATAGTGTTGTAAATGAGGAGGGAGACTTTAACTGTTCAGTAAACGGAGAACCGAGTAGTGTGCTATAAAGTACCACAGCCGAGTTAACAGAAGAGAGCGGCATTTTTTTGCCTTGATCTGCCCAAGCCAAGTTCAACGCCGTTAGCTACTCAACAAACGGGAACCGCTGTTGTTAGTAGACGTCTTTACTCAGCTATTAGGAAAAATAGAATTAATTATGGAAGAGAAAAACAAAGAATCGCAAAGGCAATTAGAATCTATTTGGAAAAAAAAGAAGTGCGGGAGGAAAACAAAAGAATTCAGGACTAAGTCTATACTAAATAGAACACATTAACGGGTAGTGTAAATAATTTTCAAGCCGAGCTTGCGAGAAAGTTCGATGAAAAACATGATCAACTCAGAAGAATATGAAGTCAAATACGAAGAAATCGAAACGGAAATCCAAGAATTTCAGACACAAGCTGATGAAAAATGCAGTGAAATAACCGAAGTGGCCTGTAAAGCTCATGAGAAAATATGGAAGCCAAATGACTAAATCAGTAAAATCAAGAATACGAGCGAGAACGACAAAGAATCAATGATTATAATAGTTAACAGCGAACGGGCGCAGCGCAATGAATTGAATAATGAATTAGACAAAATCCGTAACATAAATACTGGCTGTGGCGAAAAGTCGAACACAGTTAGTAAACAGAATTGTGTAATGACATTAATGCTGTGTTACACGAAGCAGATAGCTACAATGATGGCGCGACGCATGTAATTCTTGACAATGGACTTAGCACCCGAAATTTCCAGAACTATGATCCGAAACCAGATATTCATGCTGTTTCCTTTATTAATAAATTTAAACACGCATTTCGGAAGTGCGTCAGTCACATGAAAGTGCATGTGTGGGGTATCCGAGAGCTCGAAAATCACCACAAGTATGAAGAATTCAAGTAAGCGTTTTGAAATAAATACTGGTGTAAAGGGAAGCAGTGGGACACTAAATCAAAAAATTTAGTCCCCCCATTTGCATAATGGGGAGACTAAGAAGACATCACGGTATCACGCGCGAGCATATACAGAAGTACTGAAACGATAATGCATATTTAGACGATTCGGACAAGGAAGAAGAGCCGAAGCTGATTTTAGTAGAGAAAAAATGGATATGAGCGTATGGCATCGTTGGCCGGGAGTCTCCATGCGAGGGAGTTCGGCCGCCAAGTGCAGGTCTCATTTCATTCGATGCCACATTTTTTTAATTTTAAATTTATAGTAGAAAATAGTATATCAAGCGCCTAGAACCTTTTTTTTACTAAAAAAACCTAAGTGCCACCACCACTTTTCATCCTATAACAAAAAAAAATCTGGTCCACTTCAGGCGTTGGCTCTTGACTAAACCTACTCCAGAGAGCTGCCTATACACCAGGGGAAATACGGGAATTCAAAGTTAGGGCTATCCTTACAAACAAAACAAAATCTTCCTTATTCTGAATTTATTTTTATTTTTATTGTTTTTATTTTTATTTTATTTTAATTTTTTCCTTTCTTTTTCTTTTTGTTGTCCTTTTTGTTGTGTAATTAATCACAGGCCTTCTGCGGCCCGCCGGTAATATGTTGGGTCACGTCCTCTCGAAATTGTTGTGTTCCGTTAAATTGTTCAGAAATGTTCGTTCGTTCAAACAGGAAAACTTCTTCTCTCTTGGCTTAACACATTCCAGCTGCGAGACGGGTCGTGGAAAGCACTCCCAAGAAAGTTTGAGAAAAATTGTCTGTATTTCGGGTGACGGACAACGACATAATGACGGTCATTGAGGTATGTCCAAAAATCGAGTACAGAGTCGATAGTTTGTCCAAATAGGCAGTGAATGGCATGTCCGCGAATCCAATTCACAGCATTGGTCTTTGTCCGAGGATAATAGTCACGTTCCGGATATAATAATGAGAGGGAAGTAATCTGATTCGGAATGTCCCGCGTTAGAAAAGCCACAATACGACGAACCAAGTGCCAAACCTCCGCCCCCGGTCCATAAACAAACCGATGTTCATCATTGTCTGGCACTCCACACGTGGAACATAGAGGCGATTGGGCGAGGTGGATACGATGAAGGCGAAATTCTTTGATTTGCTTACCATTGACAGTTAGGTACCAGACAGATTGAACATTCGTGTCAAGGTAACAGGCGAACACCGCGCGCCATACATGACGCCAGTCAACCTGGGGGAAGTTTTTGTTCAATCGGGTTAGGTGGACGACCTAATGGGAGGACATTGTATGCTGCCTTTGTCTTGAGTAAAAGTTGTCTTGGTAAGGTGAGGCGTAGATAACTGTGTTCATGAAAGGAGTATCGTATATAATGTAACTGGGCCGGAACATCCGAGATCATCTCTGGGGCTGACAGTGAGACCGGCGAATATGCCGACAGGAGGAGACCAGTGAGGCTCGTTGGGCAACGTGTCGATACTGTCATCTGGGAGCTGACAAATAGGGCGCGAGCTCTATACGGCACGTGAAACAGACCTATCTCACCTCGTTCTCGGGGAAGAGTAAGGGTTGCATAGTTAACTTTGAACAACAGCCCAGAGCTTCACATTGGGCGACTTGCGTGCTGGTGATGAGGATGAAATGATGATGAGAACAGCACAACACCCAGTACACGAGCTGAGAAAATGTGCTACCCGGTCGGGAATCGAACCCGGGCCCGCTTGGATGGGAGACGAGCACGTTACCACTCACCTAAACCAGCGGACTATGTACAGACATTATCGTACGTAGTTCGAGAGAAGCTAGCGCATACGTCGCAATGAAAAATAAACAAGTGTGATTGTTAACTGACCCCATGGAAGCACTTAACACGGATCGAGAACAGTGAGAATGTAATAACAACAGTAATTATCAGAGTCGAAATAATGGCTTGCTGCGAGGGGAATTGCAAGGCCACGGACGACAACGCATACTTGATCACCGAGATGACCGAAGGCTTGAAGAAATAATTATGACACACGCGATTGATTTAACTGAAAAAAAAAAAAAAAAATGCGGAACCGGTCACCTCAAAACGGAGAAAGAACAGAATATCTATCACCGGAATGTGCTAGAAGCTTTGACCGTAAATGGCGGAATGATGAACTGTTAAACTGTGCCAAGTTTCGGAAGCGATCTGCTCCGAAACTAAGTTAGAAATGGTAGGGTCAGAAAGTATGATGAATGCTGTTCAGTATGAACACGTTGATGCTGTAGAAGAAGATTTTTACTGAAAAAGGAAGAAACAGAAAAAGAAATTTGAATGCCTTTTGTTGAAATCGAAGCTTGTGGTATAATTATACATGCTCCAACAGATTCAGCGAGTGAAACGAGCCTGATTTCTGAAAGGTTATTTACACAGTTAAATAATTCCCAACGTTCCCTGTTAATGGCGTACATATTGGCAGTGCTGTCGGTAATACAAGCAAACCAGTTATAGGACAGGTTATTGCGTTCTCGAGAAGAAAATGGAATGGTAAATGTTAATCATTCTGAGAACTGCGTTGAACTGCAGGAGACAATGATGATGACAACGCTCTAATAGTATGGAAATCAAGATTCGATAGTTACTAAAATTGTTTGAAACGAAGCAAGAAGGACTGTCCGAAGTGCTAAAATTTTATGCCGACTTATTTTCCAAATTACCTAGATTAATTAAAGTATATGTTTGCAGAATTAAAGTGAGGGGCCATGAGCCGTTCCGCAGCATATCACATGCAGGAACATTTGCCAGGAGGGAAGCAGTGTATAAAGAAATCACGAGAATGCTGAATAACCAAATAATTCAGTGCTCTCTTCTAGCAGTTATTGGCAGCTACTCTCAGACGAAGACGATAGAAAATTTTGCTGTATTCCTGTACAACGGAAGATGCTACCAGTTTCAGAGGATACCGTTCCGTTTGTCCAAATCTTCAGCACATTTTATGCGAACGCTTGATAAAGTGTTGGGAGAAGATTTATTGAAGCATTGGGCGATCTGCGTTGATGACATTTTAATTAGTTTTGCCACTTGGGAAGAACATCTGGATATCCTTTGTCGAGTACTTGATTGATTTAGAAGAGCAGGAGTTACCATTAACTTGCAAAAATCAGATTTTGCCAAAACACAGATTAAGTTTCTCAGTCTTTCGTCGAGCGGAACTGAAACGGTATCGGCAAAAATGGACACAATGAGGAATTTTCCGCTCCCGAAATGCCGCGAGCAGCTGAAATCTGTAATCGGTTTCTGTAATTACTGTCACCGGTTCCTGCAGATGTTTTATTTATCTTCTCCAGTCTTAATGTAACCATTAAAGAAAGATAGAATTTGGTAGTGGGTTAAGAAATAACAAGACGCGTTCGGATTAAAAATTGAAAAACAACTATATGAAGCACCAATACTGCACCACTCTGATCTAAATAAGAAAGATTCAAGCGATTATGCTGTAGGCGCAGAATTATATCAGCTAATAGAAGTTAACCGAGTAATCATCACACAAATGCATTCGCGAGCCGTGCGCTCAGTAATTGTGAGAGAAAATATGCTTTCATAGAAAAATAAGCACTCGCTGTCGCGTGGAGTTTTGAAAAGCTTCCCTTTCACTTGTTTGGAAGACACATAGTAGTAGTGACAGATCATGAAGCATAGTCATTTTTACTTAATTGTAATCTGATGCACGACAGGCTCATCCACTGGGCGTTGGTTCTTCAGCGATAGATTATAGAAATACAGCACGTACCAGGGACCCAAAACATAGTACCGGATACGCTGTCGAGTTAATCTGAAGGACTTGAATTTATTAATGTTGCAAACCCGCGGCAGAAAAACGTTAAGATCTATTTTGTGTGGGTACTGGAAGGTGAACGTTCCACACGGAAAATACTCTGAAAAACAAAACATGAACAAGCCGACGACGAAACATAAAATAGTTATGGAGAAAGATCTTGGATGTGGCGATAAAATGCGTCAGTATTATTTAAAACAGGTTGGATTCTTATACCAACTGAAAGATGATAACTCAGATGAACGGAGGTTGTGCATACCTAAACATGTTTTGGACAATGTGTGAATGTGAACTATGCTCATTGTGGACCGCATAAGTGCATGTTGAAGTTACAACAAAATGTTATTTTCAACAATATAGCTAGGAAAGTCCACTCAATCCTGAAGTCTTGCAAACTGTGGCAGAAAACTAAAGTATCTGCTGTGCAGCATAAAGGATTTATGCAGAGTATAATACCTCAAAACGAAGAAAGCTTGGCCCTTGACCTCTGCGGACTCCTGCATCGATCTGAAGGGAATTTAATTTTTTTTTTCAAAATTTGTACACCTTTGCTCGCTGGGAAAAGCCAACAGCAAAATTATAATCAAGAAACTGAGAGAAGAAAGCTTTGTGAATACAGTTAAATCAGAGTGCATTCTATTTGATAAAGGCCGATAATTCCGTTCACATATGTGGAAAGATTTTATGCATGATGAGAGAATTAGACACGTTGCTATAGCAGCTGATAAGCCCACTCACAACACTTCTGACCGCCCCGTGCGGGAGTTGGGACGTTCGTTCCGTGCCTATTGCGGCAAGAAACACACTAAATGGATTGATCAACTAAATGATTCTGAAACTGGGATGAACAGCTTAGCTCGTGATTCAATGGGATAACCGAAATGTACTGCTCTCTTTGGCAAGAAGCCGGACGGTATACTCCATGAATGCACTAAATTTCCTCAAGAAGATGACATCACATAAGAAGGTCGTTTGAAAACGGCATTTGAGACAATGAAGAAGCGATGAGAAGAAAGGGAATTATGGCATGACAAAATTGTAAGGACTGTCTCTTTTAAAGTAGGTGACTTGATACTTATCCGAATGCACAAGTATTAACGACAAAAGAAACAAGTTTCACCATTATTAGCATGAGGCATTTAGAATCAGAAAACTAGTACCTCCGAATTCAGTGAAAGTAAATGGATACAATTTGGACAGTATCACAGTGTTCAAAACGTCTAAAACATCAGTGAGAAACAGTGCAAAGATGAAATTTTGTGAACAGTGTTATTGAGTATACAAATGACAGTAGAGCGAATAATAAAAATGGACATTAGTTGGTAGCTGTTGTGGGCTACCATTAAGAGACTGGAGTAGTTAGCTACAGTGAATTAAGTTTAAGCAAATATTAATGTCATGCATTGTTATACACTGTGTTGTGCTACCCTAAAGAAAGCTGCAGCATCAGACGATGTTGAGATCACGTGCTGCAAGTGTTTTTTCAGTAGTGGCTGCTGGGAAGGCTAGGCGATGAGCGAGCAGCTTCTGAGGTATTGCACACTGCCGTAAGAACGTTTTTCGATTTTACATGTTGGTGTGTCATCTGCATGCGCACGCATCCCGGTTGTCGCTGATCGAGAGCTGTTAAGTTTAGATTAGATTAGATTAGTACTTGTTCCATAGATCATGAATACGACACTTCGTAATGATGTGGAACGTGTCAGGTTAATGGTTCAAATGGCTCTGAGCACTATGGGACTTAAAATCTGTGGTCATCAGTCCCCTAGAACTAACCAACCTAAGGACATCACACGCATCTATGCCCGAGGCAGAATTCGAACCTGTGACTGTAGCGGTCACGTGGTTCCAGACTGCAGCGCCTAGAACCTCTTGGCCACAGCGGCCGGCTGTCAGGTTAATAAAAGGTGTCTGTACAAGAGATTACATTACACAAAATATTACATGGCACTTAATATTTTTAATATTTTTTGTGGGGGTTGGGGAAATTACCCACTTACTCTATCCAAAAATTCATCTAATGAGTAGAAGGAGTTGCCATTAAGAAATTCTATTAATTTCCTTTTAAATGCTATATGGCTATCTGTCAGACTTGTGATGCTATTAGGTAAGTGACCAAAGACTTTTGTGGCAGCATAATTTACCCTCTTCTGAGCCACAGTTAGATTTAACCTTGAGTAGTGAAGATCATCCTTTCTCCTAGTGTTGTAGCCATGTATATTGCTATTACTTGTGAAATCGTTGGGATTGTTAACAACAAATATCATAAGTAAATATATATATTGAGAGGCTACAGTGAAGATCCCTAGCTCTTTAAATAAGTGTCTGCAGGATGATCTTGGATGAGCTCCAGCAATTATTCCGATTACACACTTTTGTGCAACGAACTCTCTTTTACTCAATGATGAGTTACCCCAGAATATGATGCTATACGAAAGCAGAGAATGAAAATATGCGTGGTAAGCTAATTTACTGAGATGTATATTGCCAAAATTTGCAATGACCTTAATAGCATAAGTACCTGAACTCAAACGTTTCAGCAGATCCTCAGTGTGTTTTTTACAGTTCAACCCCTCATCAATGCATACACGTAGAAATTTTTAATATTCTACCTTGGCTACCGATTTCTGATCGAAGTCTATATTTATTAATGGTATCATTCCATTTATTGTGTGGAACTGTATATACTGTGTCTTGTCAAAGATTAATGAGAGCCCATTTACAGGGAACCACTAAATGATTTACTGAAAAACATCGTTTACAATTTCACCAGTTATTTCTTGTCTGTTGGGTGTGATAGCTATACTTGTATCATCGGCAAAAGTACCAGCTTTGCATCTTCGTGAATATAGAACGGCAAGTCATTAATGTATATTAAGAACAGCAGAGGACCCAAGACCGAACCTTGTGGCACCCCATTCTTGATTGTTCCTAGTTTGAGAAATCACCAGTATTTTTGCATATTATGTGAACTGCTTATTTCAACTTTTTGCACTCTTCCAGTTAGGCATGATTTAAACCATTTGAACACTTTCCATTCATACCACAGTACTTGAACTTATCTAGAAGTATTCCATGATTTACACAATCAAAAGCCTTTGATATATCACAAAAAATCCCAACAGGTGACTTCTGGTTACTCGGGGCATTTAATATTTCATTAGTGAAAGTATATATAGCATTATCCTTTGAAAAACCCTCCTGGAAACCAAGCAGACATTTTGTTAAAACTTTATTTTTACAAAGGTGTAGAGCTACTCTACAATACATTACTTATTTATGAATTTTTGATAAGGCAGTCAGAAGAGAGATTGGGCGGTAGTTGTTGGCATAAGACGTATCCTCTTTCTTATGCATAGGTTTAACAATGGCATACTTCAGTCTGTTTGGGAAAATACCCTGCTTCAGAGAGCTATTACATATGTGGCTAAGAATCCCACTTATTTCTTGGGAACAAGCTTTTGTTATCCTGCTGGCAATGCCATCTGTTACATGTGAGCTTTTATTTTTGAGACAGTTTATTATTGTTGTTAGATACAGTTCCGTTTTGTGGTTACAAGATATTTTTATTCCTTTAGTAAGCCAAGGTTTTTTGCATGGTTTCTTATAATTAGATTTAACTACTTTCTTGGGGAAACAGTTTTCAAATTCTCTGACAGGAGTACCAAGAAATAAGTTATATTTTAAATTAGCATCAGGTTTCTTGTACACCTCATCCCAGTCTAACTGCTGAAGATTTCATCTGAAATTTCTAATTGTTGTGTCATTAATTGAATGCACAACTTTGGAGAGTAGTATTTAATTACTGTAATTAGTTGAGCATCAAGAGCAGAAAGGCCATTCTCAACAGGACAGAATTTATGTTTTTAAACCTATCTTGGTCTTTAAAAGTGTTATCTATCAATGTGTTGCACTCCTTTACTACCCGAGTAGGAGAATTAATGACGGATGTCTAATTGAAAGAACCAAGCAAGACTTCCAGGTCATTCTTCCTGTTATATTCTTTCAGTGAACCAACACTGAAGTCCCCACAAATAATAATTTGCTTTACCCAATCTAACAGATAGCACAACAAGGCACCCAGGTTTTCCAGGAAGGGGGCCCATATACTGTTACAATTATAAAAGAGCCCTCCTTCTGGTTTAAGTTGACAGGCACATGCTTGTATATGTTTCTCTAGACAAAAGGTTTTTTGTATCTCAGCTTTCTACACAGTGATAACTTTTGACATATAAGGCAACTCCTCTTCTCACCTTATTCTCTCTACTCATATATGCACCTGATTTGTAACCACTGATATTTACCTTTTCCATATCAACACAATGTGATGCTCAGACAGGCATAGTATATCTATTACATTTTAAGATTCAATGTCATCTAAGCAAACCAGGAGCTCATCTACTTTATTCTTCAGTCCTGGTGAAAAATGGTAACATTATTTTTAACTTTACTTTTGTGAGAATCTACTTTTTTCTTTAATGCACCAATATTTTGGTTAAATATGGTAACGTTATTATTTACTTTCCTGTTGTGAGAATTTTGTGAGTTTTGGACCTCTTTAGCACCTGAACTCATTCGACAGTGATATTACTCTAAAAAAAGAGGTACATCAATGAGAAGTAGTGTCCCCCCCTTATGGATTTTGCTAACAACCCTGCCAGTTTACCCTTCCGTTTCCTATTGAGGTGTAGCCCATGCCTTGTGAAATCCCCCTATCAATAGCATCGACAGGAACCAATCCAATGTCTGTCACAGTGGCCTCCCTACGAAACTGATCCAACTCCATATTTACTCTCCTAACAGAGCTGTTCAACTGGGTTTCATCATGCCACACGAAAGCCGGCACCAGCCCAACATTGGTATGGGTCATTGCTGAGGCTATTTTCACCAGGTCACGCTCAATACTGTAGCCCTGGTCCCTATCAATGCTGTTTCACACTCCACCCACTATCATCACATGATCCTGCTTTGTGAAACCCTTGCACAAGGAACCTATATCCTCTACTACCTGGTTAAGACATACACTTGGCTTGAAAAAGTTTGTGACCTGGTATCTGTCACCTAATTTTTCCTGCAAAATCTGGCCCACACCTCTTCCATGGCTGATACCTAGCAACAGAACTTTCCTCTTACTTTCTACTTTTTTTTTGAAACAATTGGTTTCCTATAGGAATTCTATTGCATTTTAACTACATCTACTTCTACTGGAGCCTCTTACTTACTTAACTGTGGTAGCAAGGCAAATCTATTGGTTGTGACAAATGGGAAACTGTCAAGATAGCTAGCTGTCAAGATAATTAGCTGTCCCAAGGAAGAAGTCCATATTTCGCGTATCTAGTACTGCCGGCTAGGCATGATGTTGGCACGGTGTCCGGGAGGAAGACACCTGTCAGCGCATGGAACCATGGGATGATGAAGATCACCTCTCATTTGTTTATCTGTTGAACGACCGCACGCACAGTGTTTTGGCAATCGTAGACCCAAATTCGTCACTCCAGCTGCTGAAACGGTAACGACGGATTCTTCATTTCCTTGCAGTGTCAATGTAAATATTGATTACAAGTAACAATGAATATCATTCTGTCAACACTGTGGTAAACGCGTAAATAACCTGTACGTTGTGTGCCAAAGTGGTTCATTGCTCTGACCACTTTTTGACTAAACGAAGCTTATAAGTAGATACGAAAATCCAAATATTTCCATATATATCCTGTTTGTTTGTGTAATGATAGACTATAATTTACATTTTCTATGTCGCTGAATTTTAATAATTTACACAAATTATGTCTTTGGTTACGAGAACTAAAGATTTTACAAAATTAAATGATGAGACCGATTGCACTACATTACTATGGACAGTGAAGTCAAATATATAGGCTATTTTAGGCACTTTGTTTCATTTACATGGCTTTCAGCCATCAGATCAGTGAATTATATATGGACTCTAATCAGACACACAGACAATCCAGAATATTCTTTTCGTGATTGTTTTTTTATGTCGTAAATTTCATACATCTGCATTGTGCATTCTTATTGCTTTGTAAATTTGGTGATACTTTAGCATTTAGTAATGTGCCTGTGTCTGTTCGTAGAGTTAGTTAACTTTTCATAAGATATGTAGCACCTACCTTCCTGCCTGCTTTCTTTTGACTTTAATATTAAAATTGCATTCCACATTTTATTTATAAATGTTATAGTCTTGTTTTCGGGGGGTTTATGTAAAGGCACAGAATCCGTTATGTACGATCTTTGGATCGATTATGTGCAGGCATCAGTGAGTACGCTTGTAATAGTTGTGGAGTGACTGATCTTGGAGACAGTAGAGTACAGGTAGAGCTGAAAGTCAATGAAAACAGTACTGTACAGGCAGTTCTGATAGTTAGTCATGCATGTGATTGTTCTATAATGTCACACAGTTAATTTGAAGGGTTACTTTGATACAGATTCCTGCATCTACATTGATCACAATCCACCACACGGCCCTCGGCGGAGGGTACGACATATCATCCTTTTCTGCTAGTTCGTCGAAAACTGACATTGTGAGACAGTGGTTGTGTACAAAATATAAGTTGACTCTGGAACTATGGTAAAACTTCTTAGAATGTGAGTGGCACTTGGATTAAGTGCATACATATACAAAAAAGAAGTGCATCATACAGTTTTTGCTGCTGCAAGACCACAAGCCGTCTGCAGTGGAACGTAATGGGGCGGATTTTCCAGCAGCACCTCCACCCCAAAGAAATTTCATCAGTTGGGAAAACAAAAGGCGACAGCTAATGTGAAATATATCTTAACATGAACTAGCCGTCTGAAGGTGACCTTGTCGCTTCTAAGCCGGTCACGGCGCTATTTAAATAAACAAATAACAGTGTATAAGATGGCTGGTCCTGTTATCTTCTATGTAAGGGTCACCCTATAGTAATTTCGTTCTCTCTTCCAATGACAAACAGAATAAGGGAGAAACGACTTTCTATATGCCTCCATATGATCCCTAATTTCTCGTATCTTATCTTCGTTGTCCCTCTGTTCAGTATATGTCAGAGGCTGAAGAAACATTCTGCAGTCAGCTTTAAATGCTAGTTCTCTAAATTTTCTCCACAGTGTTTCTCGAAAAGGTCACCTTCCCTCCAGAGATTCCCATTTGAGTTCCGTAACCATCTCTGTAACACGTGTCATTCAAACCTACCGGTAACAAATATAGCGGCGCGCCTCTGAATTGGTTCAACAATGTGTTCCTTTACTCCGACCTGGCACGGATCCAAACACTCGAGCAGTATTTAGGAATAGGTCGCACCAGCGTCCTATATGCGGCCTCCTTTACGGATAAACCACACTTACATAAAATTCTCATATGAACCGAAGTCGAACATTCGTCTCCCCTAGCACAGTTCTCATATGCTTGTTCCACCTCATATCGCTTTGCAGTGTTGCGCCCAGATATTTAAACGACTGCACTGAGTAAAGCAGGACTCTAGTAATACTGTATCCGAACATCGTACATTTGATCTTCCTACTCATCTGCATTAATTTACCTTTTTCCACGTTCAGCCCAGCTGCCCATCCATCAACTGGAAAAGTTTGTCTAAGTCGTCTTGTAACATCCTACAGTCATTTAACTTGGTCAGTTTACCATACCATACACCGTGGCCTCATCAACAAACGGCCGCATATTGCTGCCCACCCTGTCCACCAAATCATTTATGTATATAGAGAACAACATTGGGCCTGTCACACTTCCCTGGGGAATTCCTAACACCTTTTCTCTGATGAATATACGCCACAAATGGTTTATATCTTAAGAAATCGTCGAGCCACTCACATTCATGTGTGAAAATTGTCGGTAAACTTCTATGGGACCAAACTGCTGAGACCATCGGTCCCTAGACTTACGTAGAACTTAATCTAACTTAAACTAACTTACGTTAAGGACAACATAAACACCCATGCCCGAGAGAGGACTCGAACCTCCGACAGGGTGGTGGGGGGGGCATGCGTTCCGTCACAAGTCGCCCAAGTCACCGTAGACCGCGCGGCTACACCGTGCGGCTTCATGTGTGAACCTGTTCCACATGCTCATACCTTCGTTAACAGCCTGCAATGGGACATGGTGGCAAGTGGTTTCCAGATATCTAGAAATATGGAATATGCCTGTTACCCTTCACAGTTCACAGTACATTATCAGAAAAGGGCAAACTGATTTTGCACGGGCGATGCTTTCTAAAACCATGGTGGTTCGTCGACATAAGCTTCTCGGAATCAAGAAAATGTATTATATTCGAAAAGAGAATATGTTCAAGAGCTGTGCAGCAACTCGTTGTTTGGGATATTGGTCTGTAATTTGCAGGTCCATTTCTTTGCTCTTCTTATATACAGGAACCACCTGCGCTTTTTTCAAGTCGCTTGGAACATTACACTGGGCGAGATATACTCGATAAACGCTAGATTAGGGGCCAACGCCGCAGAATGCTCTTCGAAAACCCGAATTGGGATTCCATCTGGATCTGGTGACTTATTTGCTTCCAACACTATTTGCTTCTCTACACCAGGAATACTTATGCCTGCATTTTCCATATCGGACTCAGTTTGAATGTCAAATGATGGTGTGTTTATACGATTCTCTTATGTGAACGATATGTTGAGCGTGAAATTTATAATAATTAACATGGAACCAGAACGTTCGCAGGTTCTCTGCCACATCTTTTGGTAAGGTGTGGCCGTAGTAGTAGTTGTATACTTCGTGCATAGATCTTTTCACAGATGCACTAATCTCTACTAATCTTTGCTTGTTGCCATTTGCACATTTTCTATAGGACCGAGAGTACAACAGCCTCTGTCTCCTCAGCATTTCCTGAATCTCGTTATCAAACCATGGTTGGTCTTTTCTGTCCTTAAACCACTTACTAGTCACATAATTCCCCAGATCATGATTTGCAATGTGCTTAAAATTCGCCCATCATTCCTCTACATCCATCTTACTGCAACTGCTATGAGTTCACTGTCCAAGTGAGATGTTAACAACAGTTTATCTGCTCTTTCTAGCAGGAACGCTCTCCTTACCTTCTTTATTGATTTATTAACTTTAGTAACCTTATGTGACTCTTCAATCATTCCTAGGAGATACGATGTAACCTTAGTTGCTTAAATGATTTCTTGATGACCCCTATTTCGATACTGATGTTGATTAGGTGCAGCATATTTGTAGCTACAACTTCTAAGATATTTCCATTAAGAGTGAGCTCCAGAACTAGCTCATCAAGACAGTTTTCATAAAATGTGTTCATAAGTACTTCTCATAACTGTCTGTATCCCCTGCAAGGTTGGTAGGTTATGTCACTTCCATCTTGTATTGCAAGAGCTGGGTATTTACTCACTATTGACCATAGGCTTTCTTTATATGACTCTGGAACTCTCACAGCAGAATCGTGTGGCCAGATCTGCTATGTGCAACCAGATAACTTCACAGTCACACTCAACTTCAACCTCAACAGAGATAATGTTTTTGTCAACTGCAATGAACACTGACCCTCCGATGACATCCAATCTGTCTTTCTGATATATGTTGCATGACTCGCTATATATCTCAGAGCTTTCCACTTCAGGTTTCAGCCAGCATTTGGCGCCAAGAATAATTTTAGGATGAGAACTTTCGTGGAGGGCAGTATATTTGGGGACTTTGTTATGAATACTTCGACCATTTACTGATAAAATTTTGACATTCAAAGTGTCTGTACACGGTCTCACTTTCCCTGTGGCATATTGACTGGCGAGTGTTCATCATAGTACCTCAAAATATTGCCTAGCCGAAAAAACCTCCCACAGGTGCTCGGCTACCCGAGTAGCAGCTTCCTTTGTATAGTGCATCCCTGGCCTACCAAGGGATGTCCTACTGTGAACAGTCGATAAGGCATGTCTAGAAGACTGCATCTGAGACTATCACACGAACCATTTGGCTGAGACCCCCCACTCGGCTTCAAACCAAAGGACCCTGACCAGCTCTGAGAACAATGCAGCAAGTTGCGAGCTCTGCTTGTGCCCCACATGTGAGGCTGTCAGCCATCATCTCTTCTGCCAGCCACATGAATGAAATGAGTATGGCCTCAGAGCTCATATGATAGGTGTCATTCGTTCCAATATATTCTACAAATTGCAGACGCCTGCACCCTGCATACTCAACAGCTGCTGGTAGGGCTGTCTCTGCACCTTGGATGACGTTCCTTGGCAGATGTACTTTCCATTCCTGAACACTATCTGCCTAAGGGGCTCCATAATGTGCCCGATGCTGAAGCTCCTGATAACCAGTAAAGCTCTCTCGTAATGTGCCTGGTCGGAGCCTATGCATACAGCGTGAATGGGCAGTCACCACATTGCCTCTATATCTGAAGTGATGTAAATATGTTACCACCTGCCACTCACATTGTTGGAGCGTGGATCCACTTTGTCAGGTAGACTAAGAGGAGTTTTGTTAGCAGAGACCATGGGTGAAACAAGCGACATCTTAGATGTCCCACGAGATGCGCTAGATCCTTCATCTCTGCTACACTGCAAGGCAGCAGCCTGAAGGTGAGTGACTGTAGCCAAAGCTGCGGCCAGCTCCTCCAATGTCTGCAGGCAGCATGCGCAAAACCTAGTCATCCTAGAAAGATTAACTGAAGAATTTAACTACACTGGTGTCCAACATTTATGCAACAAACCACCATTTCCACGTCCTGTGTCTAATTCACAATATAATCATACTAACTGTCAACAGATTTTGTCCTGCATGGAAGACAGCATTCTGATCAAAAGACAACTACTCCAACGATGCGTGGTTGATGTTTTCTTGGAAGATACAGCACGTATGGCGCGTCCTGCTTGCTCCTCTATTTAAATCCCCCAGAGAATGTCTGGTATGCACTAGGGACGCCGACTGAATCATGTGAGCATCCACGGACCACTATCCAAGACTTGCGAGCAGCGCTGCAGGAGATATGGGCGCTACTGCCTCAACATGAGATGATGACGTCGTTCGCAGCATGCCCCGTCATTTGTCAGGCCTGTATTGCTGCCAGAAGTGGCCATACGCCATGCTGAGTGCATTTAGCACTTATCAGAATGTGTGTGTAAATCTGTTAAGTTGGAAAAAAATAAAGAGCATTTTTGTCTACCATTATGCACGTTGCAGTTGTTTACGTTCTGCATTCTTTATATTGTTTCTACTTTGCTATCACCTGATTATACTGTTTTGTGGCAAAATAAACGCAACCTTGCAAAATTTAGGTTTGTTGCTTTAATTTTGGACACCAGTGTATAAAAACAGACAGATCCTAGAAATTAAAAGGAATGGTTAAGACCGCAATGGGAAATCTTCTGTAAATTGCAGAGGAGAGAGCAGATAGATTGTAAGAGTACATTGAAGGCCTCTATGTGAGGGAAGACGTGTCTGTCAACTTGATGTGAGAAAAAAGCAAGTATCGATGTAGAAAAGATAGGGGATCCAGTATTGGAAACAACTGGAGTATTTCTTTTGTGACCAATGGTTTCTTCGCATTTAACCTCTGTGAATCTGTTTTTCTTCCAATTTCTGTGACTACCCATTTTAGAGATGTTCATTCCTCTTCAACTAAAGTGCCTATTGAGCTATGCCTTATTGCTCTATCTACAGCCGCAACGAACTTCGGGCATAGCTCTTAATTTCTTAGTAATTCTGTAACCCGCTTCTTTGCTCACAGATTCTTCCTGATTAGTCTCTTAAACTTCAGCCTCCTCGTCATCACTAGTAAATTGTGATCTATATGTCTCCTCCTGGCTATCCTTACAATCCAGAATCTGATTCTGGAATCTCTGCCTGAAATCTTCGCGTATTTCCAGATCTTATCCAGGTACACCTCCTCCTCTTGTGATTTTTCAGCAGTGTATCAGCTATTACTAACTGAAATTTATTGCAGAACTCAATTAGTCTTTAATCTGTCTCATTCCTAGTGCCAAACACATATTCTCCCGTAACCCTTTCTTCTACTTCTTCACCTACAACTGCATTCCAATCCTCCACGACTATAAGATTTTCATCTCTGTTTACGTATTGAATTACTCATTCGGTACCCTCATATACTTTCTCTGTCTCTTCATTTTTGGCAATGGACGTCAGCATGTGTACCCGAAATATCGTTACCAACGTTTGTTTGCTGTCGATTCGGAAGCGAACAGCCCTATCACTGAACTGTTCACAGTAACTCACTCTCAGCCTTACCTTCCTAATGATAACGAGTCCCATTTCTGTTATATCATTTTCTCTGCTGTTGATGTTATCCTATACTCATTTGAACAGAAATCCTTGTATTCTTTCCACTTCCCCTCGCTGACCTCCACTAGAGCCTTAGATTGATCCTTAACATTTCCCTTTTCAGATTTACATACACTGCAATGAAAGAATCATTAGTCTTTAGAATGTTTCTGATAATAATGTATAGTCTACACCAACCTTTCAGCAAAATGTTGTGTTGATATTTCTTTGTTATCACAGTTTACTTTCAGTGTGTTGTTTTCATGAAGACCAAGAAAGTGTGTTTTGGCTCGAATTTCGCTACGTGGCAGATGTTACTTCAATAACTTAAATATGTCACAGAACCAAGTCATTTGTTTTCTGATTTTTCAAATCAGGAAAATAGATACTAATAAAATTCGTTAGTTACGATAAATTGTGGTTACTATACAACTGATGACGCGGGAAATCGATGAGGATAGATGACCTGGTATGCTTGTGGTTAGTTCCAGAGGCTCTTGCAAACAAAACCCCCAATGTGGCTCAAGCTTAGTCTCCTGAGTGATTTGACCTATGGCAGTGATTGACTTGAAAACCATTATAAAGTGAAAGTCGTTCTGCTAGGAAGGGCGGGAAAATTTACATATGGTTCTGGTCTCAAACAAATGGAAAATGTTATTGCGACTGTAATGAAATTGGATATGATACATAGCCAACAAATGGATCATATGGATAAGTCTTATGCCGTATTTCAAGAAATAGGAAAAATGAGATGTACCCGTGGTCCAGCAATCTATTATTGGCAGAGGAGATGCTCAGGTATGTTTACGTCTTGGCTGTGAAGCGATCAAAAGGAAGAAGCATTGTTTACACCATCGGTACTCACGTGTGTTACTTGTTAAACCGATGACGATGGTACATACTGTTTGACAAGCCACGGTACAGTTTACGTTCTCCAATGGGTATGTAAGTCCGAAAGCATTCGAAAGCATTCGAAATCGAACGTTTCTTGAGGTATGATGAGCATATTAACTACATGGAGCTCACTGGAATTCATTTATCAATCGTCAATAGCACTGTTGAAGTCAAGATGGCTGACTGTGCAAAATGCGATACGATTACATGTGATACGATTATAGAAGCCGCCAAATGAGGGTTCTAGTTTCGATACTCTGATGGCCACATTAGGGACATGTTAGTGGCTCATGTGGTCCTCAGCGTGCACAAAATTCGAATCTTCGTGTTGCCCTTCGAAGTACCTAAATCTCTGATAACTGAATCACTCCAGCTATATGGGAGGGTAATTAGTCATATAGCCCAACGTTGGGAAAGTTTTAGCACGTTCCAATGCTCAACAATGTTCATCAGCTACAAATCGCCTTTACAACACATGTGCCCTCCTGTTTAAATATAGGCAGTTGTAGAGCCATTGTCATTTTTGATGGGCAACTCTGGACGTTCTCTGTGATGTGATGGCGAAGGACATCTCGTTATGAGTGTGTGAAAAGGAGACTCGTGCGATTACCCTGCAGCGAGTTACCAACACAGGCCTTCCCCACGTCAATGCCGCTGGTAAACGCGTGGGCACTCAGCGAGGAAGTGACACCAAGAACAGAGCATATGTTCGAAACCCCACTGAAAATGACAGAGGGGCCACACGTTGCTGGGTACACTTCAGAAAGACATGGAAACTGATGTAAAGTGGACACAGACGCTGTGGCAATGGCGGGGCAACAATAGCTGCAGGGTTCAACAGTACCTGAGGATGAGATCAGGGCGTGTGCACACCACTTCCCGAAGCATCACAAAAAGCATCCTCCACGATGGAGAATCGCCCACTCGTCATCCTCCTCACATAGACCAACAGTCGCCGAATGTCGCTGACCAAGTCCATTAAGATAGTGAAACGATGTGTCCATCCTGTCAGGCGTCCATCGGCCCTTCAGAGGATGCTGCTGCAGAAAGATCACGAACGCTACATATCAGCACATCTCCGGGCGTAGTAGAGACCCTGGGCTGAGAAGGATGAAGATATCACTGATGTGACTCCTCCACTTGATGGAGACTTTCATCCCGTTTCCTAAACTGGGAAAATAAAACCTGCCGTTCATCATATTGCGAAGAGGGCAGCTAATCGGACCCAGGCATACGATATAGGGACAGTTCCAGAAAACACTATTAGATCGCCTGTAAAAAAACAGCTTTTATAGAATATGCTGTATGCCTCTGTTGTGGACATTGTGATGGTGTAGGAAATCTGCATTACTGCGTTCGAGGAAGGGCACTGCTACATCTTCTACACCGGGCTATACTCAGACAGTGGAATGGCGATATTGGTCTGAGAAAGGATCCCAGGTACTGTGCCAGTTCATGGAATCTGGCACAGAAAACAGACGATCCATGCCATAATTTACTGGCAGATTCCATGAATTCCTGGTGGGTGTTGACTTCAACTCTGCATTAGACCCAAACGATCAAACTTCACAATACCATGTTTGTCCTGAACTAAAAGCGATATTCCGAGAAATGGACGTATCCGCTACATGTGACAGAATCCATGGGAATAGTTAGGGATTTACATTTTTTACTAGTCACTCGCCGAGCCGACTTGATCGGATATATGTTTCTGGTGGGCCACAAGATAGAATGCTCGATGCAGAACGATGGCTCAGTGCCTTTATCGACCATCTGTCTTATCTGTGTACCATATCACTCACTCAACAACATCTGTTGAGACGCCACAGCACATGGAAGCTCAATTCCTCACTGTTGGCGGCCTCCGGATGTCATCAGCGAGTCGAGGATGTATGGGTGAGGTGTCAACATCGAACTTACTTCGTGGTGCTTCACTGTTGGTTAGTGGCCTATGGGTAGCACCTTTGATTAATAATCAAAACGCTCTTGTTCCTGGGCTCGGGCCGTGCCACCTCTTAAGTTTTGCATAAAAATCATCATCAATGGCGACTGATGACATCTGGCATAAGGAGTCAACCTCATTCTGCCAACAACCTTGTCAAAGATGGCGGAAAATTGTGCGAAGATTCAGAACACTCTCTTGCCCTTGCCTCGCAAGGCGAATTTGTTTACTTAAAAATACGAGTAGTGTTGAGTGCTCAATATATTTAGATAGCTGCATCATCACGTGTACTCTGAAAATCAGTAAGATGTGCTTGGCAGAACGTACTTCTCATTATCTCAATATTAGTGTTTCTTCCCATTCCATTTGCGAAAGTACTGAGGGAAGAATTATTGTTTGAATGCCTCTTTTTGTTTTGTAGATGATTAAGTCCTGTCTTTGCGGTTCCTTTGGGAATAATGAATAGGAGATTGTAATCGTACATGCCTCAATTAATACTGCTCACTGAATCCTTGTAAGGAGACAGCGACTAGTTAATTGGTGCCTGTCTTCAAGAGTGTGCCAGTACAGGCTTTTTAGTTTTCCCACTGCTCAAACAGTCCTGTGACAACTACATCTACATCTACATCCATACTCCGCAAGCCACCTGACGGTGTGTGGCGGAGGGTACCCTGAGTACCTCTATCGGTTCTCCCTTCTATTCCAGTCTCGTATTGTACGTGGAAAGAAGGATTGTCGGTATGCTTCTGTGTGGTCTCTAATCTCTCTGATTTTATCCTCATGGTCTCTTCGCGAGATATACGCAGGAGGGAGCAATATACTGCAATATACTAGTGCTGCCATTCTCTGTATACGTTCAACAGCCCATGTCTGTGCTATTTTGTCAGGGTCCCTCAAAGTTGAGGAATATCCTAGAATCGGTGTCACGAGTGTTCTGTAAGCAGTCTGCTTTATAGATTGCGTTTCCTCAGTATTCTGCGAGTGCACTGAAGTCTGCTACCTCCTCTGCCTGCGACAATGTTACACTCTGGTATTTGTATGAGATGTCTACAACTGTGACTAACTGATACTGCATTCTTCGTTTTGTGAAGTGCACAGTTCTACATTTCTGAACATTTAAAGAGAGGTGCCAATATGTTCACCACACTGTGCTCTTACTTTCTGTTTGCACAGTTTTTTTTTTTAAAAAAAGAGTTAATTGTACATAACTGCATCATCTACGAAAGGTCAGAGGTTAGCATCAGTATTGTCTGATTTCATTAACAGTAATGATTGAAACACACTCCCCTGAGACGCACAGGAAGTTACTTCTAGCTCTGTCGTTGACTGTCCATCTACGATAACTTACTGCGTCCTCTTTTCCAGGAAATCCTAAATCCAGTCCCAAATTTCGTTTGATACCCAGTATGTTCCTACTTTCGTTAATAAGAGTAAATACTGGTAAGTGTTGGATTGGTGAGCAGGGCACATGGGATGCTGGAGTGGAATGATGAACCTATTAGACGATACAAAAATTTATTTTCGCTACGTTAATTAAAACAGAGCACTGGTAACAACAGTGATTAATTAGTATATGCAAATGGTGGTCATCTACACCAATTATTCAGTCTTATAAAATCAATGAGAATAATTTTAAAGAAATGAAAAGAAAAGCAGCCTTAAGGCCCCAACAATAAATTAGTAAAGAAATTACTTTACACACATATAACTTTAACATAACTGTAGATCTGAGCTCACTGGTTGTGAATATGAAAAATAATTTTTTTTTAAAAAATATTATGTTTCAAAAATACTCAAATAACAAGATCTCATAAATACTTGAATTAACTATTATGGAAAACATTCGACAATATGATGTTATGATAGCCTGGAAGATCTACACCACAGTGAACACATTATCGATCTTTGGCGTTCACATCGGCCGCGCGTCTGAAGTCCGATCTCGAGAGCTCAAGTGACAACAACAGGCAGGAGGGCTTGTGCACACCAACAACGGCTTCTAGAACACACAAACCCAGTATTAAGACACAGGTCACGAAATTAGTAAAACCAACAGTCAAGCACTGGGTAGCGCCAAATACAGGAAGAGATGTTGAGCGTTATACTGTGACAAACGCAGTTACTATTAAAGCAATAGTTCATTACACAGTCTCCAATGACGTGAAATTTCACTCGATAAATTTATAAACCACATATAGTTCAAGGTGATACTGACCAGACAACCCGCACGCAACCTTAAATACCAAAGCACCGTTTGACAGAGCAAAATTTTTACTATTATATTTGCCAACAAAAAGGAAGTTGGCAATTCCAATTTCAACTGGCGGATGAAGTTTCATACAGAGAATAAACTATGATTCATAAAATTTACCACTTAACATATTAACAGTAACAAATAAAAAAATCGCTGAATATCGGTCACACTTGTATTGCAACGGAACCAGGGCACAGGGCAGTTAGATGGACTTGCAATACCAGGTATCCCGGACCCACGTCCAGGTGGTTTAAGGAATGACTAGTGAAAATCAAAGTGGCTGCACGGAGCAATGACGCTCAAAGGCTCCACCTCAAATGGCTCACCATTTAAACTTAGTCCAGAAACTCGCCGTTAACACGCACGCGGGAGGGTAAATTTCAGCGTTCTCCTCAGGACTGAAGATAGACACGAATCTTAAACAGGGCCTACGTTGAGCGGTGAATACTCCCGCAATCCAGTTCCGCTCGCCGCCAGACCGCTGCGCCGGAATGTCAACCCCGTGTGTCCTCGCAGTACACCAAGCGCCGACTGACTGCTCGCGATGCTCCGTGCGCTGTCTTCCCTCTTCCACTGCCGCCAACCGACTCTCCGTCACCGCCCCCGATCGAGTCTCTTCTCGCGAGCCGCGGCCACCTAAAAAGAGGGCTCTAGCCAACCAGGACGCCGCATTAAGTGCGCAACTTCGGTAGAGAAACTATCCTGCCAATAGCATCACAGGAAGTCACAGCTCACATACTTTTCGGTAGTCAAGAAATACAGTTTTCCATCTTCCTAGGCGAATGGGGGTTGGTTTCCCTTATTCCACCTCAGTCACACTATGTCGGCCATTGCTACACTAACACTGTCTCCACGTATGAGTACACCGTAATTACACTACCACGCAAATATTTGGGGTTACACTCGCCTGGTGTGAGACGTTCCCGGGGGAGGGCGTTCGTTGGTGGCCGAGCCGCAAAATAACTCTGCTTTCGGTGACCACTGAGGGCTCTCCGTCGTTTCTAGGTCCCCGTTTCAATACACAATACTCACATCCTATTACGTTGCTACTCAGAACAGATCTAGAGAACATGGATGCCAATGACATTGGAAGGTTTGTGGGTGACTTCTGCTAGACTTCTGTTGTTTCTTGTAACTAGATTTTCGTCGAGGGCACTATGATATATCATAGTTAAAACTGGGGCTAATTCAGCAGCATATTCTTTAGAGCAAACGAGGTTTCGTTGAAAGATTTCATTTCTTTTTCCAGTACCCCATTTCGTAGCGGTAGAGGAATTGGAGCGTACAAAAACGGAATTCAGCGTTTATGTTAAAGTTTACCTATCCTCAATTTCCATTCCTGTGTCGTCGATGAGATTCACGACACCAACTTCGGTCAAGTTACCTTATATTTAGAACGTGGGTACACTCAACGACAATGGTGTGACTTTCAAATGACAGAGCACAGCGAGTACTTGAACGAACTGTGACAGAAGCCCGAACAACAAGAAGCTGATGCACCAGAGCACGCACTGATACTCTGAAATGATGCATTGATAATGGACAGGCACTAGCCGAAATCTAGATTTGCCGAATGAAACCTGCAAGAAAAGGACGACTGATTTGTGTGCTCTAAAATTTGAAAAGAAACTTTGGTGTCACTGACAGGTTATAAATAAGACCATGGTTCTTTGGGGTTTGTGAGAGATCTTTTGATCGCACTCGGTTATGGTAGATGTTGAAGACTTCTGGTACTGCTCTTTATAAATGCATACACGTTTCATTTTTGTCTCTATATATACTTCTACCATTTGTTTTTCAATTATTTCGCAGTAGCCGCTGTTTTTGCAACAGAAACAGGGCAGAAAATCCATCAATTTGATGAAATATATCGGTGGCAATAACTGACATTATTACCAGAGATAGGCCTCTGCTGCCGGGTGAACGGATCTTTAGTCTTTACCGGGCCACTCACACCAGCAGGAGCGTGGTGCAAATCCGTAGGTTAGGTTATGACTCTTTAGTCTCCTTTCTAGAGGAAGGTTCGCTTAATGTCATCAGTATTGATTTTTATTTTCCAATATTTGCCGCTTCGTAATGTAAGTTTCTGAAGTACTTTGAAACATAAATTATTTGAAATAACGAAAACAGTTTTATTAAGTATGTTTGTAGTGTTTCACAGGTGGAGTCAGTTACCATATAATTCTTCTGAAATGCAGACGGCGTCATGTTACAAATCAGGAGAAGTTTACAGATTCTTTTACAAGGTTATTTTTCGGACACATTGAAAAAAAAAAACACTCCTTCCAGACAACACGCTAATGGGTTTAATAACTACACTTAAAAATGAATGGTAAACAATAATTCTTGCATGTACTATTTGTAAACAGCAAGTGTAATTAATGTGAGCAACTTCCCAAGTTGAAAAGAATAATATATCTATTACCACATAAATGAATTTCCCGAAGTCACCTGTAAAATAGATCCCCAATATAGAAGTCACATTTTCTTCACTTCAGAAGCCTTTTCCAGTTGAAAACTTTCGTTGCAACACTTGGAAAGAAACGTTAAGTGCTCTTGTGTTCCGACATTATCATACTTGCAATCACACTAAAATCTGTATATGTTATGCGAAAGCCTGTTAATAGTAGCCCAAACTCTCTGCCTTTAAAATCATAGTGCCACATCAGAATTTTCCATGTTGACATAGATAAATATTCTCTTAAAGAACCTAGAAACCATATCAGCTTATGCCTCAAGATTAAGAAATTATCAGCTAACCTGTACCACAAGACCATTGTTACTCTTAAAGCAGCATATCGTACCGTCTACACGCGATGAAGTCACGTTATTATAAGAATTGTGAACATTTTATTCAGATTGCTCCACGCGAACCACGTATAGGTAATAAGGAAGAAACAATTGCCTCTTTTTTAATGTTAGCCAACCTAATATCGTCTCGACGTCATCGTTTTTATTATTCTCGTAAACCATTAGTCTCTCACTGACGACCAAAAGCTTTTTTGAACTGGATCAATTTGTCCTTGCCTCGAGCCGCAACTTGTCTCATATGTCCACAGCCTGTCTCACCATCTTCTCCGTTTCTTCCTTTTCCCACAGGATCATCCGTTCTGCGGTTAGTTTCTTCTATTTATCATGTAATGTTCTCAAGACCAACCTACCCACCGTCATCTCTCTTGTTTTAATCTGACACATGTTTTATTTCTTGTCAATAGTTCTCAATCTGACATTTTGCTTTCGTTTATCGCATTACTTTCTAGCTATCATTGTTTTCTGATTTTTCTTGTTCTTCTAATGTGTAAAATAACGGAAACAACGAGGCTGCTTCTCGTATGTGAAGCAAGAATGCACAAAGTAAAATGTTTGTCTTTAGATAGGAATTCTTCGTTCAAAATCACAACCTACCGCTCTTCATCCAGGACAATGATGGTCATAACAACCACCTTAAGGCTTGGTGATTTTTTTAGTGACACTGCAATATAGAAACTCTAAAACCACTGGATGTAAAGTTAGCTATCTTCCTGCATGCCTCTTTTTTTTTCTTTTCGTTTTCTTTTGATAGGTGGAAAGCTGCTAAATAACCAGTAATCTGAAAAATATCCGAATAGCTGCCGTACGCGACGGGGTGGGCCGCGTTGTAAAAAATGGCTAAATGAATTGAGAAAGCTATTTTTAACTATGTAAAAGTGTATTGAGAGAAGGAAGAGCTTATCTGCAGTACGATTTACATGTTGAGAGTGAAAAATTAATTACACATTATAATTATAATTTTTAAGAAAAATTTGTTGTTACTACCGAGACAAGTCAAATTAGTCAGAAACCACCCATATCCAGCCATTCTGGTTTTATTATTAAAATTTTAAGTAAAATTAATGCTGCCATTATTTGCAGCTATATTCCACGGATTCCAGTGATAACTTTCATGATGTTATGTCATAAAGAGAGAAAATTTTGTCTTTTGCAACTGAAATTTATTCTTGACTCCCAGACACGATTCGCCAATTCATGTTTGTGTTTTCTACTTACATTCATTTTTGTGACCTGTTCATGCAACCATTTGTTGTTCTATATATGCTAACTGCACATGGTACAGGATTCGTCAAGTAAATATATCACGACGTAACGTATACTGTAGGAAGCTGCACATGTCTGCACTACTTTTCGTTACATGCTATAGAGTTGTCTGAGGCAACAAGGGAACTGACTCAAGGATGGTGGGAGATGGAGTAGGGTGTTGGGATCGAAATGGAATGAGTACTGGTGCTGGGGCACTGTGTGTTTGCGTGCGCGCTTGTGCGTGTGTGTGTGTGTGTGTGTTTGTATGTGTGTGTGTGTGTGTGTGTGTGTGTGTGTGTGTGTGTGTGTGTGTGTGTGTGCAAAAAAAACATATATACTTGGAAATAGATGCAGGTAGATCTAAACAAACTGACAAAGAATCACTACAAATCTCACAACACTATATGTATAATTAAATAATTTAGTATGTATTGTAGACCACTGAAGGTGCCTAACATGAATAGGCAAAACACGTCTAGTAATCACGAATAAATTTAAGCTGCAAAAGATGGAAGTTTTCTCATCTTCATGATGAAAAAGTAATTGAACTTCCGCGTAAGATCGTTCCTCTCCGCCATTTCAAATGCTGCGCATCTATGAGATATGAAGAGAGCAATACAGACAATAACAGATGGTATGGTTTTTAAGACTTTTGCAATCCCTTATCGAATTCTATGGAATACTTTGTAGGGAAATCTGTGTGCTACTAACAGCAAGGTGGTATTTGGAAGGTTGAAATACTTTCACACCAAAACAAGAAAAGGAAATTTACGAGTCACAAAACCTTGTCTTGGCAACACGAGATATTCGTAAATTTCTTTTCTTGAGGTTAAAAAGTGTTGTAACCCTCAAAATACCTTCTGGTTGTAGGCAGCACACAGATTTTTCCTCAATGTATTCCGCACAATTCGGTAAGTGATTACGGCAGTTTTGAAACCCGTGTCGTCTGTCATTGCCCGTATTGCTATCCCCTTACGACATTCATCCCAGGATTAATTTGATCTTTTGTGCTTATGTGCGTACACCATCGCTATATGAAAAAATTAATATTTTTATGTTTATTGATGGTAATCTCTTGACATTATCAGTCGATTGTTGTATTTATTGTTATTATTATTAATTCTTAGTATTACTATTATTACTTATTAAAGCTCAACGTGTATTACACAGTAGTTGCAGTCAGTATTTATTGACACGAATACCAGGAAAGACGGAAGGAAGAAATCTTAAGTCGGGGTGGGACATTCCAAAGCTGCGGGCACATTGTTCACTTGATAGCCACTGTCCACTGGCTGGCCGCCTGGGAACCATTCCACAAATGTTTTGTTAGTTGACGACAGCTTCCGATAAAGCAGTCGTCGACATGGAAATTGGTCTCTAAGTGAATACATTTCAACGCAGTCACTTTAGAAAAACCTAAATTGGTTTTAAAATCGTAATATTTACATGAAGTGAGACCTTTACTAAGATAAGGTCTCACTTCATGTAAATATTACCAAGAAAGGCGAGTGTACGCGTAAATAACAGAAGGAGGCTCTCTTTACACACTGGATTTAGTTTAGAGTTTCCTTCCCAAGTGCTTCTGCATAGAAGTGGATTTTTATATCATAGTGTTGATTAGTGTACGAGGCGTGTTTAAAATAAAGCGAACTTCACAAATAGGTCGCCAAGCAGCTGGGGGAGTGCGCTAATGAGCGCATATAGCGGCAGGCTTAGGAATCAAACTCCCGTTACCCTCGTTTCGCTGTAACTGTCAGTTGCCGAGCCGTTTATTGACAATGCACTGTCAAATCTAGGTATGGATTATCTCGTCATAGGTGGCATCAGAATACAATTTTTCTCTCCTAACGCAACGGTTCTTGTACAAGCGATGGATGAAGGCGAGTGCTATACAGCATCAAAATTATACGAGGGTTGGAACTTAAATAGTGGCAACTATTTATTCACAACCGATATAAAAGAGTTACATATTTGCACCTGTTACTGTCCTTCAGAGTACGAGTAGTTACCACCGTTCTGTAGAACCCGATGGAAGGTGTAGTATACCGTTAGCAGAGCCTGTTCTGTTGATGATGCGAATGGAGCGGTCTACTGCCTGTCGAATCTCTGGAACAGTTCTGAAGCGAATGCCACGAAATGGTTCCTAAACTTGGGAATCAAGTGAAAGTCATAAGGAGTTATATCGTATAACTGCTTTGCGAAAGAGGTGGCGACACTTTCTGTGCATTTTGCACGACAATGCATATAGCGCAATCTGTGGCTGCTCTTTTCGGTCGATGGGACTGGGAAATTCTGTACCATCCACCATATTCCCTGACAGGCAGTAGACTGCTCCATTCGCACCATCAACAGCACAGGCTCTGTTAAATGTATGCTACGCCTTCTACATCGCTGGCAACGGGTTCTACACAACAGTGGTGACTACTTTGAAGTCCAGTAACAGTACAAACATCTAACTCTTTTGTATCGGTTACGAATAAATAGTTGCCACTATTTAAGTTCCAACCCTCGTACATCGAAGACTGCTATATGGTAAATTAATTGAATGAGAGAGAGAAGTTTGTGCGATTTCTGTACTGAAATCGGTAAACATAAAAAATGGGAAATATCGTAGACGTGACAGTTGCAGTTCCGTCTTCTTGGGAACAATCGACTCTGAGGTCATGGTAAACAGTATGGCCTGCTGTTTGTGAGTCCAAAGCTGCAGTTTGTGAACTGTCAAATCTACAGATTTCTTAAAATATTGGTAACATTCGGGTTGTTACGTAGATAGCTGTTTGCAGAATGACTGTGATGCTGATTACGGCTCGATGACTGATGACGAAATTTCTGTTGTCGCCTGTTGCACTACGGAGAGCGACAGTTATGGTGAAGTGTACAACAAAAATGGGGTTCCAGTAGAGGAAATAATGCCGGAAGCGGAGGCAATGGCAGAGCTGGAAAAATGTAATGGCCTGAAAAAACTCCAGCCGATCTGATGTTAGTGAAACGTTTATGCGATGGTGCAGCTCTCAAACGCCACGTATGCTCGAAAGAAAAGAAACTTACACACTATTTCAGTAAATAAACCTGCGTCGAGAAGAAGTCGTTCAACGCTGTTACCAAACATCTCGAAAAGTGCCCAAAAATTGTACACATAAAAGGTTTAAATATTGCTGTAGGTATGGATTTTCGGTAATCTGGTTTCCATTAAGTCCGGATAATCGAGTTACTTGCGTGACCTCATCATGTTTCACAATCCTTAGTTTAAACGTGCGAGGGTTTGCAATGTACTGGAGCAGTAACAGACAATGCTGTGCCTTTCGTTGCAGAGCTGCACGAATTCGTCGATATTTTCCGTTGTCCGTCTCAATATACTTCACATTGGTTAGAGAGTCCGTCCCACGCCCTGGTTTTATCCACTGGCATGTTTGTCCTTTTGCTCCGAACACGGAAAAGGCGGTGACTTCGACTGCGCATTGCCCATTAGACACCTGCAACGCTCTCCACACGACATAACTCCTCCACCGCGTCAATATACACATGCATAGATCAGTGTTCCAAACTGAACTGAGTGGTATAATATGTGGGTCCGATTAAATGCCGTAGACGGCGGGAGCACATTGACAGCTAAGATGTGTGGCCAATTAAAAGTGTACTTTTTCTCATGGATTAACTTGTATAAATCTGTAGAAATCGGATTAAATATAAGAGACACAGTGATGGCGCTAAACTTGTCAGGATACCTATACTACTGTATAAAACAGGACTTTGTTACTAAATATCTCAACAAATTCTTCACCGACTTGCTTCCAATTTTTGCACAATGCTCCAATAAAGGTTAAGATGGACATTAGCTAAATTCTTTTTGAACGATAATGTGCAGGTTTTCTGTTAAAGCAGACCGCCAGAAAGAAAACGCCGTTCTTTCCTCTGCTGTCATTTTGTGCGGCTTTAGTTTCCTTTTTCGCTTTCATTAACTACGACGTGTGGTGTGTGTGTGTGTGTGTGTGTGTGTGTGTGTGTGTTGTTTTGCTTTCTTCCTCGCGGCCAGTTTCAACAGAAATCAGAAAAGTTTTATTTATGGCTTATGGCTCATGATTGGAACACTACTCCAGAATTTGAATCTGCCGAAACTTTGTAATCTTTCTCATTTAGAGGTTAAAACTATTAGAAATGCTCTCATTGTAGCTACTGTTCTCACAGATCCAGCAGCTTGAGAGAGGTCTCTCGCACCACGTATACCAGTGATCCCAACCAATTTACCCGTTTTACGCTACTTCAGTTCCCAGTCAACGTTTTGCCTGGAACAACAATAGCTTCGGCTGAACATGAGAGGGAAGGGTGGGGGTGGGGCCGGGAAAGGAGATGAATAGAGAGGGAGGTGGACAGGAAATGGATATAGAAAAAGGAAAGGGGATGACAGATAGAGAGACGGGGAGGAATTGGACACAGAGAGGACGGACGGAGGTAATGGACAGAGGATGAGTGCGAAAGAGGATGAGAAGATTGGCAAAGAAAGGGAAGATGGACAGAGTGAGAGATGCGGAGAAGGACATGTAAAGAGGAAGGAGGAAGAGATGGAGAGAGAGAGAGGAGGGGGAGAGATGATTGAGAGAGGATGAGTAGGAGAGAGAATAAGGGGAGGGACAAAGAGAGGGGGCGGATTACATGGACAGAGAGGAGGAGGTAGACGTATACACGATGCCAATAGACACTGAAGAGCCAAAGAAACTGATACACCTGCCCAATATAGTAGTAGCGCCACCGCAAGCACGCAGAAGTGCCGCAGCACGACGTGCCGTGGACTCGACTAATGTCAGAAGTAGTGCTGGAGGGAACTGACACCATGAATCCTGCAGGTCTGTCCAAACATCCGTAGGTGTACGAGGGTGTGGAAACCTCTTCTGAACAATACATTGCAAGGAGTCTCAGATACGCTCAATCTTGGGAGTTCTGTGGCCAGCGGAAGTCTTTAAACTCACAAGAGTCTTCCTGGAGCCCTTCCCTTCGGTCAAAAAAGGGGGTAATGAAATTTTGATAACCATACCTTTTCTCTGTGATGTGCTTAGAGGCTGCTTTAATCCCATTACATCAGTTAATTTCATTTATGTTTCGTGTAGCCGTCATCAGTTTTTTCTTGTCTCGAACAATACAGTCCATTCATGAAGAATAGAACAAACAAGCATCAATAACCATTATACAATTTTTTGTTCGAGCCCCACGTTAGACGCCAATGTAATATTACTGGTCCTTTTTTTAAAAAAATAATGTAATATTACATATATTGCTTTTACTGGTGGAAAGCTTCTAAAATGATAAAATTGTGCATAGAAAAATTATGAAATTATATATTCCACCAACCAGCATCAGATTCTCACCAGACCGAAGAGAACATTGAGCAACGGCATTGATTATAGGACAGTGACCTATCTAAACATTACGCAGTTTGAGTAATTACATTGCCAGGATAGTGATAGAAAAGAACGGTAAAAGATATCTCAGGGACGCTGAAACAAATGTTTTAGAAAGTAATAGCCGATTGAACACTAATAGCGTTTAGCTGTGGCCACCAAACAATTCTCAGCAAATCTCATTCGCTGCAGCCTGAAAAATTGTGGAATTAATGGTTCAAATGGCTCTCAGCACTACAGGACTTAACATCTGATGCCATCAGTCCCCTAGACTTAGAACTACGTAATTGCTACACCTCGAAGATGAGTTGCTACAGACGTGAAATTTAACCGACAGGAAGAAGATGCTGCGATGTGAAAGTGATTTGCTTTTCAGAGCATTGACACAAGGTTGGCGCCGGTGGTGACACCTACAACAAGCTGACATGAGGAAAGTTTCCAACGGATTTCTCATACACAAACAGCAGTTGACCGGCGTTGCCTGGTGAAACGTTGTTCTGATGCCTCGTGTAAGGAGGAGAAATGCGTACCATCACGTTTCCGACTTTGATAAAGGTCAGATTGTAGCCTATCGCAACTGCGGCTTATCGTATCGCGACATTGTTGCTCGCGTTGGTCGAGATCCAATGACTGTTAGCAGAATATGGAATCGGTGGATTCAGGAGGGTAATACGGACGCCGTGCTGGATCCCAACGACCTCGAGATGACAGGTATCTTATCCGCATGGATGTAACGGATCGTGAGGCCACGTCTCGATCCCTGAGTCAACAGATGGGGATGTTTGTAAGACAACAACCATCTGCATGGACAGTTGGACGACGTCAGCATGGATTATCAGCTCGGGAACCATGGCTGCGTTTACCCTTGACGTTGCATCACAGACAGGATGCCTGCGATGGTGTCTTCAACGACGAACCTTGGTGCTCGAATGGTAAGATGTCATTTCTTTCGGATGAATCCAGGTTCTGTTTACAGCATCATGATGGTCGCATCCGTGCTTGGCGACACAGCGGTGAACTCGCATCGGAAGCGTGTATTCGGCATCGCCATACTGGCGGGATCAGACGGCGTGACGGTATGGGGTGCCATTGGTTACACGTGTCGGTTACTTCTTGTTCGCATTGACGGCACTTTGAGCGGTGAACGTTACATTTCAGATGTTTTACGTTCCGTTCCTCTACCCTTCATTCAGTCCCTGCGAAACCCTACATTTCAGCAGCATAATCCACCTCGGCATGTTGCAGGCTATGTACGGGCCTTTCTGGATACAGAAAATGTTCAACTGCTGCCCTGGCCAGCACATTCTCCAGATCTCTCACCAATTGAAAACGTCTGGTCAATGGTGGCCGAGCAACTGGCTCGTCACAATACACCAGTCACTACTCTTGATGAACTGTGGTATCGCGTTGAAGCTGCATGCCCAGCTGTACCTGTACACCCCATCCAAGCTCTGTTTGACTCAATGCCTAGGCGTATCAAGGCCGTTGTTACGGCCAGAGGTGGTTGCTCTGGGTACTGATTTCTCAGGATCTATGCACCAAAATTGCGTGAAAATGTAATCACATGTCAGTTCTGGTATAACATATCTGTCCAATGAATATCCGCTTATCATCTGCATTTCTTCTTGGTGTAGCAATTTTAATGGCGAATAGTGTATATGCGTGGCCGACCGCAGTGCCGTATTCTGCCTGTTTACATATCTCTGTATTTGAATACGCATGCCTATGCGATTCTTCGGCGCTTCAGATTGTATTTAGCAACTACGAAGCATTACCGAATTTGGTGGTTTAAGCATACAATCATTTCCTACTTTCACAAGCAAGCGCAGTTCAGGTTGAAGAGCATTGTGTCGAGTGTGTAATTGTTTACTTTAAAGTATTTTCGTAGAGTTTTTACACTGAGATTTTGCAGCACTTCAAGAGATGTCAGATTACATTTAGATTACATTAGATTAGTTTTTCGTTCCATAAATCCGTGCAGAAGAGATCCTCGTAGATGTGTAACATGTCATTTTTTTAAAGCTGAAATAACAATACTATTAGTATGAGTATATACAATACATGATTTTTTAAGCTGAAATAACAATACTAATTGTATGAGTATATACAATACATCATTCGTTTATATTAAAAAATTTGTCAATGGAGTAGAAGGAGTTGGCGACTAGTGAGTCTTTCAGACTCCTTTTAAACTGGTCTTTATTTCTAACAAAATATTTTATGTTTGCTGGCAAATTATTGAAGATGAGTGTTCCCGAGTAGTGGACCCGTTTTTGAACTAAAGTAAGTGCTTTCAAGTCCTTGTGCAGATCATTTATGTTCCTGGTATCGTATGTATGAACTGAGCTGTTTGTTGGAAAAAGAGATATATTATTTAGGACAAATTTCATTAAGGAGTGAATATGCTGAGAGTCAGTAGTTAGTATACTCAGTTCTTTGAAGAGGTTTCTGAAGGTCGTCTGTGAATTTACTCCACAAATAATACGTATTACACGCTTTTGGACTCTGAAAACCTATGTTTGACTTGAAGAGTCACCCCAAAATATTATACCAAATGACATTATCGAATGAAAGTTGGCAAAGTATGCAAGCTTTTTCATTTTTATGTCGCCTATGTCTGCTAACACTCGAATTGCAAATACGGATTTGTTAAGGCGTTTCTGCAGTTCTGCGGTGTCCTCCTCCCAACTGAATTTATTATCAAGTTGTAATGCCAGGACTGTCGACCTCTTCTATCCGCTCTTCTTCATACTTTATGCATATGCTGGATGGAAACCTCTTATAGGTTCTGAATTGCATATAGTGAGTCTACACGAAGCTTAATGTCAGTGAGTTGGCTTTAAATAATTTATTAATATCCATGATAATATCATTAGCAGATCTTTTTAGAACTACAGTCGACATACTATTTATTGCAATACTCTGCTTCTGGCAGTGTAACTGATGAGAGATCATTAATGTACACAAGAAAAAGCAATGGCCCTAAGATGGATCCTTGTGGGACAGTATTATATCAAGTTGAAAGAATTTTACACATCTTAAGAGCGGAGATGAAAACAGACTCTGTATTTTAATTCTTTGAGAGTGTTCCGACTTTTACGGACAGCGGTGTATAGAGGGAATTTTTGGCGGCGTTGATCGCTGGCAAGGCTTAATCTCGTTGGCCGCCTTGGCCCATGGGAGGCAAGGCAGGCAAGCAGGCAAGCAGGCAGGCAGCGGTGAGCCCCGGGCTTAAGACGGCCGCGCGGCAATTGTCGACGCCCGCAGCGCGGCCTTTGAGGCGGCCGTGTAATCAGCGGGACGAGCTTTCCTAATCCGCGGCGCCGTGCGATTAGCCCAGCAGCGCAGCAGCCGCGGGAGCAGCGGCGGCGGCGGCGGCCCGCAGCAGCAGCAGCAGCAGCAGCAGGGCAGCGCGGCGGCGGCGGCGGCGGGGTGCCCGATTAGCGGGATCAAGTGGCGGATTACCTCGGGGGCGCGCAGCGGGACCGGTCGTGGGCGGTGCGGGCGTAGCACTAGCCTGCAGCTCCAGTACGTCTGGAAGCGTCCACTGTATCCGAGTTGTTCATCTCATGGGAAAATCGCATAGGGGATGGTGCCTGCTATGTGAGGCTAATTTACTGACAGCACAAAGTTGGATTTATGCGTAATACACTGACGAAAAAAATCACAACAGTAAAACGGAGCTGTACGACATAAACGAAAGTTTCTACAGCTTTTAACAATACCACCATTCGCGAAGTAGGTTATAAATCAGATTAATAATGCTCGCTTTATCGGGCAACAACAAAGTTAGTGGCTGTGGATGGTTTTGTGTTAGCAGAAGAGCCAACGCCGTGTTACGAGTGGAGGCCAAAATGCACGCGTTTTAGCTCAAGCAGGCTGGCGTGAAGAGGGAAGAACTATACTGACGTGAGTTCTGGAACATGACAAGGAATGAGAATTCAGAAAGCGGATGTAATTAGTTTGATACTTAACTTCAATCCATTAATGATGAACGTCGCTCTTGACGGTACATGATGCACAATGTTATCTGTTCAGAATACATTCTTGAAGATAGTCATCATAGTAACTGAATATGACGCCTTGCTAGGTCGTAGCAAATGACGTAGCTGAAGGCTATGCTGAACTGTCGTCTCTGCAAATGAGAGCGTATGCAGACAGTACCTTCGCTCCGCAGTGCCGATGGTACCGTTACCGACGACTGTTCCGCTAAAGCGGAGTTATTGAACGCAATTTTCCGAAATTCCTTCTCCAGGAAAGACGAATGGAATATTCCAGAATTTGAAACCCGAACAGCTGCTAGCATGAGGTTCTTAGAAGTAGATACCTTAGGGATTGCGAAGCAACTCAAATCACTTGATACGGGCAGTCCTTCAGCTCCAAATTACACTCCTGGAAATTCAAATAAGAACACCGTGAATTCATTGTCCCAGGAAGGGGAAACTTTATTGACACATTCCTGGGGTCAGATACATCACATGATCACACTGACAGAACCACAGGCACATAGACACAGGCAACAGAGCATGCACAATGTCGGCACTAGTACAGTGTATATCCACCTCTCGCAGCAATGCAGGCTGCTATTCTCCCATGGAGACGATCGTAGAGATGCTGGATGCAGTCCTGTGGAACGACTTGCCATGCCATTTCCACCTGGCGCCTCAGTTGGACCAGCGTTCGTGCTGGACGTGCAGACCGTGTGAGACGACGCTTCATCCAGTCCCAAACATGCTCAAAGGGGGACAGATCCGGAGATCTTGCTGGCCAGGGTAGTTGACTTACACATTCTAGAGCACGTTGGGTGGCACGGGATACATGCGGACGTGCATTGTCCTGTTGGAACAGCAAGTTCCCTTGCCGGTCTAGAAATGGTAGAACGATGGGTTCGATGACGGTTTTGATGTACCGTGCACTATTCAGTGTCCCCTCGACGATCACCAGAGGTGTACGGCCAGTGTAGGAGATCGCTCACCACACCATGATGCCGGGTGTTGGCCCTGTGTGCCTCGGTCGTATGCAGTCCTGATTGTGGCGCTCACCGGCACGGCGCCAAACACGCATACGACCATCATTGGCACCAAGGCAGAAGCGACTCTCATCGCTGAAGACGACACGTCTCCATTCGTCCCTCCATTCACGCCTGTCGCGACACCACTGGAGGCGGGCTGCACGATGTTGGGGCGTGAGCGGAAGACGGCCTAACGGTATGCGGGACCGTAGCCCAGCTTCATGGAGACGGTTGCGAATGGTCCTCGCCGATACCCCAGGAGCAACAGTGTCCCTAATTTGCTGGGAAGTGGCGGTGCGGTCCCCTACGGCACTGCGTAGGATCCTACGGTCTTGGCGTGCATCCGTGCGTCGCTGTGGTCCGGTCCCAGGTCGACGGGCACGTGCACCTTCCGCCGACCACTGGCGACAACATCGATGTACTGTGGAGACCTCAGGCCCCACGTGTTGAGCAATTCGGCGGTATGTCCACCCAGCCTCCCGCATGCCCACTATACGCAATCGCTCGAAGTCCATCAACTGCACATACAGTTCACGTCCACGCTGTCGCGGCATGCTACCAGTGTTAAAGACTGCGATGGAGCTCCGTATGCCACGGCAAACTGGCTGACACTGACGGCGGCGGTGCACAAATGCTGCGGAGCTAGCGCCATTCGACGGCCAACACCGCGGTTCCTGGTGTGTTCGCTGTGCCGTGCGTGTGATCATTGCTTGTACAGCCCTCTCGCAGTGTCCGGAGCAAGTATGGTGGGTCTGAAACACCGCTGTCAATGTGTTCTTTTTTCCATTTCCAGGAGTGTATATACCGATTAGATTCCTTTCAGATTACGCTGATACAATAGCTCCCTACTTAGCAATCATATACAACCGGTCGCTCACCGATAGATTTGTACCTACAGATTAGAAAATTGCGCAGGTCGCACCAATGTTTAAGAAGGGTAGTAGGAGTAATCCATCGAACTACAGACCTATATCATTGACGTCGGTTTGCAGTAGGATTTTGAAGCATATACTGTATTCAAACATTATGAATCACCTCGAAGGGAACGATCTACTGATACGTAATCAGCATGGTTTCAGAAAACATCGTTCTTGTGAAACGCAGCTAGATCTTTATTCGCAAGAAGTAAAGGCCGCTATCGACAGGGGATATGAAGTTGATTCCGTGTTTCTAGATCTCCCGAAAGCTTTTGACACCGTTCCTCACAAGTTATAGACCGCAAATCGTCGAGTGAAACTGAAGTGATATCAGGTGTTCCCCAGGGAAGCGTCCTGGGAACTGTGCTATTCCTGATCTATATAAATGACCTGGGTGACAATCTGAGCAGTTCTCTTAGGTTGTTCACAGATGGTGCTATAATTTACCATCTAGTAAGGTCATCCAAAGACCAGTATCAGTTGCAAAGCGATTTAGAAAATATTGCTGTATGGTGTGGCAGGTGGCAGTTGACGCTAAATAACGAAACATGTGAGGTGATCCACATGAGTTCCAAAAGAAATCCGTTGGAATTCGATTACTCGATCAATAGTACAATTCAACTAAGTACCTGGGTGTTAAAAGTACGAGCAAATTCAGTTGGAAAAACCACATAGACAGTATTGTGGGGACGGCGAGCCAAAGGTTGCGTTTCATTGCCAGGACAGTTAGAAGATGCAACACGTCCACTAAAGAGACAGCTTACACTGCACTCGTTCGCCTTCTGTTAGAATATTGCTGCGCGGTGTGGGATCCTTACCGGGTGGAATTGACGGAGGACATTGAAAGGGTGCAAGAAATGCAGCTCGTTTTGTATTATCACGTAATAGGGGAGAGAGTGTGGCAGATATGTTACGCGAGTTGGGATGGAAGTCATTAAACCAAAGACGGTTTTCGTCGCTGCGAGACCTATTTACGAAATTTCAGTCACCAACTTTCTCTTACGAATGCGAAAATATTTTGTTGAGCCCAACCTACATAGGTAGGAATGATCATCAAAATAAAATAAGAGAAATCAGAGCTCGAACGGAAAGGTTTAGATGTTCGTTTTTCCCGCGCGCTGTTCGGGAGTGGAGTGGTAGAGAGATAGTATGATTGTGGTTCAATGAACCCTCTGCCAAGCCCTTAAATGTGTATTGAAGAGTAATCATGTAGATGTAGAACCATCACTAGCAAAGTCGGCTGTACAATTGAGGCGAGTGCTAGGAAGTCTCTCTAGACTAGACCTGCCGTGTGGCGGCGCTCGGTCTGCAATCACTGATAGTGGCGACACGGGGGTCCGACGTATACTAACGGACCGCGGCCGATTTAAAGGCTACCACCTAGCAAGTGTGGTGTCTGACGGTGTCACCACAGATGGTATCGTCAGAATGGAAATAATGAAGTCACAAGTAAAAATGATAATTTTGGCACTTACCTTAAATGGATTACCACGTAGATTTCGTCGAAGTTGTTATGGCTCATCTTGTTGATTCTAGGTGTGATTCCACTTTGACTGCAAGAAAGTCCATTTCTGTATTTTAGTAATATTTTTCAGGAAATTCTTAATGATAAAACAATCCCAGATCAGAACTATGATATGGGAGAAATAATTTTTGACTTGGTGTTCACGATTCACATATTTATGAAACTTCTTTTGAATTCACATATATTCTTCTGAATTGTCACATCATCAAGAAAACAGTTTTGTATCAATCTTCATGTATTTAATTTCCACTTTAACCATACACAAGTGTTGACTGTTCTTTTACAAAGCGAAATAACAATTTAACTTCTGCAAAGTGAAACAAAGACTCCTCTGTGCGCATTCGCGCCAAAACGGTTACAAGTAAGTCAAAGATTATGACAGTCTCACAGAAATGAATACACACAAGAACCATATCACTGTAATATATCGATACACCGGAGTATGTATACATTAATAAAACCAAATGTGAATATTGTCACAAAAATTTGTCTGTTACTTCGCAGAAAAGGAGTACGATATTACTGGTATCGGGAACTGGGGTTGGAGTTCCGTAATGATCAGGTACATAAAGAACCATTACAAGCAGGAAGATGATGTCTGTTCAAATTTCACGCCGGTCGCTTAAGATTTCTACTACTAACGTCACCATGAGTATGCAGATCAGGTTTGCTTTAAATACACGCTGAAACGTTTGTGATCGTTAGTTACCTTTGAGAATGGACGCGTTGAGATGTTAATTTTAAATGCTTTTAAGGCGACAAAGACGTCATCATCAAGTCTTCAGTGAGTCAGAACGAAGTGGTGCAGTAGAGCTACGAGAAGAAGGATTTTCCTTCTGCGATATTGCAAAAAGACTTGGCAGGAATGTACATGATTTTTCGCAGCGGTGGCCATCGGAACGTACAGTCACAAGAGAACCGGGCTCCTGACTACCAGGTGGCACTAACGAGAGAGAAAAAAAATGGTTAAAATGCCTTTGACCACTATGGGACTTAACATCTGTGGTCATCAGGCCCCTAGAACGTAGAACTACTTAAACCTAAATAACCTAAGGACATCACACACATCCATGCCCGAGGCAGGATTCTAACCTGCAACCGTAGCCGTCGCACGGTTCCAGACTGAAGCGCCTAGAACAGCTCCGCCACAACGGCCGGCACCGAGAGGGAAGATGACCGGGTTCGGCTTATGGCTCTGGCGCATCGTACTGCACCTGTAGCAGCAGTTTGATTAGCAGTTGGCTCCACAGCGACGCAACGATTACAAATCGGGTACTTCAGCTACAGCTGCCATTAGCGACTTCAGAGGTGTCAAGGAGTGTTGAGTTTTCTGATGAAAGCTGGTTATGCCTCGGTGCCAATGATGGCTGTGTGTGGGTTAGGAGGCCAGTTGAGGACCTGAAACCAACCTGTCTGCGTCCTAGACACAACAGACCTACACCTGGAGTTATCGTCAGGGGTTCGATTTCCTACGAAAGCTGGAGCACTCTCGTCAGTCTGATGATTCGACCTGTCGTGTTGTAATTCCTGAACAGCATTCCAAGGTGTGCTTTGGAACAGAATAATGCTCACTCGCATACCGCTGTTCTAACCCAACATGCTGTGCGTAGGTTGACATGTTACCTTCGCCTGCTCAATCACCAGGACTATCTCCAATGGAGCACAAATGGGAATTCATAGGCCGACAGCGCCAGCTTTATCCACAAACATCATTAACCGTCCCTGTCTTGACAGACCATGTGCTACAGGCATGGAACACCATTCCAAAAACTGACATCCGCCACTAGTACAACACACCACAAGCACGTTTGCATGCTTGCATTCAATATTCTGCCGGTAACATCGGCTATTAGTGTATCAGCATTGCACATTTGTAATGGCTTAGCTCGAGTTTAAATTAACATGTGAGCTTACCTCGACTAACATGTTTCCGGAATTTCATTATTCTGCATTAATTAATATTGGTGCTGCGGCTTTTTTTCGTCAGTGTACATTCGTATTTCAAAAAATCAACCAGAGGGAGACGAAGAAACGAAATGTAACTTCACGACTTGGGAGGATATGTGATGTTATTTCAGTGCTTACTCCCAACGAGTAAAATGTATGAAGACCTAGGCAGCATCAGCCCACTTATTACAATGGCGTTGTACCCACTCTGCCTTGGATGCGTACACTGCAATTGTATGTTGAGACAAGACACCCTACAACTTTTTGCAACTGGTCCTCGATGTCCCGGATACTGACAATAGGATAGACTAGACTTACAAGCTGCTCCAGCATGTGTTCTATCCGTGACGGATCCAGGGATATTCCTGGTCATGGAAATAACATTACGTACACAGTTCATGAAAACACCTGCCATGTGTGGACGAACATTGTCCTGTTGAAAAATGGCACCACAATACTGTTGCTTAGAGGTAACGCACGGGAATGCAGGATGTCTGTGACGTACTGCTGTGTTGTCAGAATGTCCTCAATCACTACTAGCTGTGACCTGAATTCTCCTCAATGATTCCCCATACCATAACGCCAGAAGTAACAACGATATGCCTCTCGAAAACACTGGAAGAATGAGACCCCCTACCGAGTCACCACCATACCTGCCAACGATTCATCGCTGAACACACTGCGACCCTGGTCGTCAGCAATGCACACTTCCCAGTCACGGACCACGCGAACTGAGAGTCGTTGCCTTGTGGAGTTAACACCAGTTTACGCATTCGATGTACTTTGCTAGTCCAGATGCTGAATATCTCCGATCAGTGGTGAACAATGACAATCAACGTTGCAACTAGTCCATCATTTGTTTATAGAAGCCAGGGGCAGATATGAAGGGGTTATGATGTGCTTGGTGAACAATACGGCGTCATCACTTGCAGAGCTCAGACGCAGTCGATCGGAACCTTCATGAGTATGGCTGCTCTCGTCTTCCCACATAGTGTAACACTAGGTCACTGTCACATCCAAATTCCCCACAAATCTTTATACTGCAGGATTCGACCAGCCGGTCAAATGGAGACCCACAACGAGGCCCTTTCCAGACTCTGGTGATAACGCTGTCTACGTAATATCTTCCTGTCTTTCTCTTCAGTGATCACTCAGCATCGGACGCTGCTTACGCCCCTTATATACCTTACAATCCTGGATCAACGCTAATCACGAAACTTCCTGGCAGATTAAAACCGTGTGCCGGACCGAGACTCCAACTCGGGACCTTTGCCTTCGCGGGCAAGTGGTCTACCATCTGAGCTACCCAAGCACGACTCACGCCCCGTCCTCATAGCTTCACTTCTGTCAGTACTTCGTCTTCTACCTCCCAAACTTCACGGAAGCTCTCCTGCGAACTACAAAGTTTTAATATGTCGGGAAGTTTCATATCAGCGCACACTCCGCTGCAGAGTGAAAATGACATTCTGGAAACATTTAACAAGTACAACGCTAATGTATTCTGGTAGCTGTTCTACCCATCACATAGAAGTGCAACTGTAACAATTAACTTACCTGCAGACGGTGTTACCTGTACCAAGTTACTTTGACATTCGACCATGTCAACCAGGGTGCTGGACATTTTTTTTCAAGAAGCGCGTTTTATGGACACATATATATTTGGCAATCGCGAGCTGAGAGACAGCTAACCATGAACCACAAATATTCATTTGCTGTGCTTAGTCTGGCTTTCATGTTGGCCAGAAATACCACGTTAGCTCTGTTCAGTAACACAAATGACTGTCGTACTGTGCCCAGTCTGTGATCACTGGAGAGGAGTATGTGTTTAGGCTCAGGTAAAACTTTAAGCGGAAGCGAATGAAGAAAGATCACCCGACAAAGAGTCGTAAAGTGACCTGTATCGTGGATTCTGGCTGTAACAGCTTTTTGTCACTGACAACACCGAGTACCTGGGCCATTTGTTGCTTAGTTTATCACTTCAGCCTCTCAGGTCGATTACTAGATTCAATTCCAAAGTGGATTCATGACGTGAATAATTAAAATATTTTGAGCATTTTTTTTTCAAAATCCCTGTAGTCCTCACTAGTCAGTTTTCATATTATCGTATTTCATGACCGTTCTACCTTTCACTGTTTTATTTGTGTGTGTACATGCGAGTTGCCGTCCAGAACATATAGGAGAAAGGAAAATGAATATCTGGTAGGTGACGATCAGTGTCGCTTCAGAAATCGTTAAGACCAGAGAGGCAGTCTTGCCGTTCCGTTTGACAATGGAAGTAAGACTGAAGGAAACTCAAGGCGCGCTCATAGGAACTGTCAACCTGTAAAAAGCTTTGGACAATGTAAAATGTTGTAAGATTTTCTAAATTCTAGCATAAATAAGAATGAGCTATAGAAAAGACTGTAATATACAGTATGCTCAAGAATAAAGAAGTTCTAAGATTGGAAGACCAAGAAAGAAGTGTTCGATTAGAAAGGATGTAAGACCTACTGAATTTCTACATCTTAGAAGCAATAACAGGAATAAAAGAAAGGCTCAAGAGCGGTATCAAAATTTAAGATGAAAGGATATCAGTGATTGGATTCGCTGATGACATCCTCAGTGAAAGTGAGGAATCGATTGAATGAGTATATAATATAGATTGAGGGTAAACCGAAGAACATCGAAATTAATGAGAAGTATTAGAAATTTTAATACAGAGTACCTTAACAACACAATTGGTGATCACGAAGCAGATGATGTTTATGATCTCTACTATCAGTTCAACAGACTCACTCATGACAGACAGAGCGAGCACATAAAAACGCAAACTACCGCAGGTAAAGATGGTATTCCAGACCAAGAGACGTCTACTAGTGTCAAATATAGGTCATAGTTCGATGCAGAAAGTTCTGAGGATGTACCTTTCGAGCACAGAAAAGTATGGTAGTGCGAGATGGACCACAGGAAAACCGGAATAGAAGAGAATCGAAGCATTTGAGACGTAGTGCTGCACAATAATGTTGAAAATTAGGTAGACTGATAAGGTAAGAAATGGTGGGGTCCTCTGCAGTATCGGAAGGGTAAGGAATGCATGTGAAACACAGTCAGCAAGAAGGTGCAATATGGCAAGACATGGGTAGAGGCATCAGGGAGCAACATCCATAGTACTAGAGGAAACTGTAGAGGGTAAAACTGTAGAGGAAGGCCGAGACTGGAACAAATATAGCAAGAGCTGAGAACGTTTGGTGCAAGTTCTTCTCTGAAATGAGAAGGTTGGAGCAGGAAAGGAACTTGACACACACACACACACACACACACACACACACACACACACACACACACACACACACACACCACATATCGTAGTTAATGAAAGGGAGAAAGAAAACTAAACCCGCACAAATTGGCAGCAGAGGAAAGAACAGCATTTTCTTTCTGGATGATGGTTTTAACAGAAAGCCTGTGCATAGTCGTTCAAAAAGAAAAAAAAATTGCGAATGTCCATCTTAATCTTTATTAGAGCAAAACTTGGAAGTAAGTCGGTCAACAACTTGTCGAGATATTTAGTAACAACGTCGTATTTTATAGACTGGTATAGGTATCCTGACAAGTTTAGCACCATCACCGTGTCTCTTATATTTAATCCGATTTCTACAGATTTAATCCATGAGAGAAAGTTTACTTTTAATTGGCCACACACCTTGGCTGTCGGTGAGCCCGCGCTATCTACCGCATTTAATCGGACCCACATATTATACTACTCAGTTCAGTTTGGAACACTGATCTCTGTATATGTGTATTGACGCAGTGGAGGAGTTATGCCGTTTGGAGAGCGTTGCAGATGTCTAATGGGCAATGCACCGTCGAAGCCACCTCCTTTTCCGTGTTCCGGAAAAAAGGACAAACCTGCCGGTGGATAAAACGATGGCGTGGGACGGATTCTCTAACCAATGTGAAGTATAATGGGACGGACACCGGAAATATCGACGAATTCGTGCAGTTCTGCAAAGGAAAGGCACAGCATTGTCTGCCGCTGTTCCAGAAAATTTTTAATCCCTCGCACCGTTAAACCGAGGATTGGGAAACATGATTTAAAGTTTCACCTTATGAGCTGCAAGTGGCTCAAGAGTTACGGGTGGGAGATAAAATGAGTAGTGTAACATCAGAATCCAATCAACTTTAATTTTTATGAAATATAAATATCATTTTCACCCAGTTTGCTACCTGTATTTGATATATGTGGTAAGGTCTTATTGGACCAAACGTCCGTATTTTGCCGCTGAAATTTTTCTTGACAACCAGACGTGTTTTGCCTATTCATGTTCGGCACCTTCAGTGGTCTACGAAATTATTTAATTATGCATATAATGTAGTGATTGTTTGGCAGTTTGTTTAGATCTGGCTACATCTGCTTCCAATTATATATTTGTTTTTTGCACACACACACGCACGCACGCACACACACACACACACACACACACACACACACACACACACAAGCGCGCACACACACATACAGACACACACAAACACACAGTGCCCCAGTACTCACTGTTATTCCATTTCGATCCCAACACCCTACTCCAATCTCCCACGATCCTTGAGGCAATTCTCATGATCCCTGAGACAACTCTGTAGCATGTAACCAAGAGTAGTGGAGACATGTGCATCTTTCTACAGTATAGGTTACGTCGAGAAGCATTTACTCGAAGAAACTTTTACCATGTGCAATTTGCACATATAGAACAACAAATGGCTGGATTAACAGGTTACAAAAATGAATGTAAATAGAAAACACAAACATGAATTGGCGAATCATGTCTGGGAATCAAGAATAAATTTCAGTTGCAAAAGACGAAATTTTCTATTTTTATGACATAATGTCTATTTTTATGACATTAAAGTTTTCATTGGCATCCGTGGAAAATAGCAGCAAATAATGGTGGCATTAATTTTATTTATTTATTTATTTATTTATGCATTTATTTTACCTGGCAAGATTAGGGCCTTCAGGCCCTCTCTTACACCTAAGCAGGCATACTCAGATTGAACGAGTTACAGTTTCTACATAACATTAGGGACATATAACGCATTATGCAGTATTGATGTTAAAGAAAAAAATAGATATTATAACAGTAGTACAATGATAATTATAACAATAAAAATAATTATAACAATCAATAATAATAATAATAATAATAATCATAATAATTTTACTTAAAATTTTAATAAGAAGACCAGAATGGCTGGAAATGGGTGGTTTCTGACTTATTTTACTTGTCTCGGTAGTAATAACGAATTTTTCTTAGAAATTATAATTATCATGTATAGTTAATTTTTTCCTCTCAACATGTAAATCGTGCTCAAATAAGTTCTTCTTTCTCTCAATACACTTTTACATAATTAAAATCAGCTGTCTCAATTTATTTAACAACATGGTTCACCTCGTCGGGTACTGCAGTTATTCGGATATTTTTCAGATTACTATTTATATTTAACTGCTTTCCATCTGTAAAAAGAAACAAAAAGGAAAAAAAAAGCAGGCAAGCACGAGGATAGCTAAGTGTACATCCAGTGATTTTAGAGTTTCTAGATCGCAACGTGGCTAAAAAAATTCAACAAACATTAAGGTGATTGTTATGCTCGTCATTATCGTGAATGCAGAGTCGCACGTTGTGATTTTGAACGAAGAAAACCTTCTATTGCTATCTGTAGAGAAACATGTTAACTCTATGCATTCTACCTTCACACACGAGTAGCCACCTCGTTGTTTCCGTTATTTTATACAGTAGAACAGCAAGTAAAATCAGAGCAACATAGTGATAGCTACAAAGTAAGACGATAAATGAAAGCAAAGGGACAGATGTGGAACTACTGACAAGAAATAAAACATGTGTCAGGTTAAAACAGGGAAATGACGGTGGGTAGGTCGGTCTTGAGAGCATTAGGTGATAAATAGAAGAAACTAACCGCTGAAGGGATGGGCCTGTGGCAAAAGGAAGAAAAGGAGAAGATGGCTCGAGACAAGGACATATCGATCCAGTTTAGAGAAGCTTTTGCGCGTTAGTGAGAGACTAACGTTTACGAGAATAATAAAAACGATGACGTCGAGACAATCTTCGGTTGCCTAAAATTTAAAGGAGGCAGTTGTTCCTTCCCTGTTACCTATAGGTGGTTCGCGTGCCGCAGTCGGAATAAAATAAAATATAATAATGTGACTGCATCACGTATAGGCGGTATGATACGCTGCTTTGGGTTTCGTGATACAGGTTATCTGATAATTTCTTAATCTCGAAGCATATGGTGATATGGTTTTTCGGTTCTTTAGGAGAATATTTATCTATATCAACATAGAAAATTCTAATGTAGCATTATGTTTTTAATTACAAAGAGGTTGGTCTACTATTAGCAGGAGTTTGCATAACATAAACAGATTTTAGTGCGATTGCCAGTATGATAATATCTGAACACAAGAGCACTTAACCTTTGTTGCCAAGTGTTATATGGAAAGTTCTCACGTGGAAAAGGATTTGAAGTGAACTATTTGTAACTTCTATATTGGGAAGCTATTTTACACGTGTCGTCTTTTATTAAGGTGACTTCGGGAAATTCATTTATATGGTAACAGATTTCTGGAAGAGGTGTTTCTTTTGTTCATTGTATCCGAAAAATTAACGTTGTAAAACAATCTGTAAAATTCTTATGATTTGCAACATGACGCCGTCTGCATTTCAGAAGAATTATATGGGAACTTATTCCACCTGTGAAACCCTACAAACATATTTCATAAAACTGTTTTCGTAATTTCAAATAACGTATATTTCAAAGTACTTCATAAACTTATATTAAGAAGAGGCGAATACAGTATTTGAAAATAAAAATCAATACTGATTCATTAAGTGTACCTTCCTATAGAAAGAAGACTAAAGAGTCATAACCTAACCTACGGATTTCCACCACGTGCCTGCTTGTGTTAGTGGCGCGGGAAAAAGACTTCATATCTGTTCACCCGACAGCAGAGGCCAGTGTCAGTTACTGCCACCGGTAAATTTAATCAAATTGGTGTATTTCCTGCGCGGTTTCTGTTGCAAAAACAGCGGCTACTCTGGAATAACTGAAAAACAAATGATAGAAGTATATATAGAGACGCAAATGAAACGTTTTTGCGTTTAGAAACAGGAATACATGAACTCTTCAACATCTACCATAACCGAGTTTCATCAAAAGACCTCACACAAACCCCAAAGACATCATGGTCTTATTTATAACCTATCAGTGACACCAAAGCTAGTTTTCAAATGATAGAGCACAGCAGTCGGTCGTCTTTTTCTTGCAGGTTTTATTCGGCAAATCTAGATTTCGGCTAGTGTTTAACCATTATCAATGCATCATTTCATAGTATCAATGCATGATCTAGTACGTCAGCTTCTTGTTGTTTGGGCTTCTGTCACAGTTCGTTCGCGTAATCGCTGTGCTCTATCATTTAAAACTCATACCATCGTTGTTGAGTGCACCCACGTTCGTAATGGAAGGTAACTTGACGCTCCAATTCCTCTACCGCTGAAAAATTGGGTATTGGAAAAAGAAATGATATCTTTCAACAAAACCTTGTTTGCTCTAAGCAATATGCAACTGCATTAGTCGCAGTTTTAACTATAATATACCGTAGTGCCTTCGACGAAAATCTAGTTACAAGAAAGAAGTGTAGCGGAAGTCACTGACAGACCTTCCAGTGTCATTGGCATCCATGTTTTCTAGAGTTATTCTGAGTCGCAAAGTAATAAGGTGTGTGTATTGTGGATTGAACTGGGACCTAGAAATGATGGAGGGGCTCCGTACCCACCGTAGCCCTCAGGGGTGCACCAGTCCATCACCCCACCACCGCCCCATAACGAACCTAGGGTTATTGTGCGGTTCGGCCCAAAGCCAACCTCCTCCCTCGAGAACGTCTCACACCAGACGAGTGTCACCTCAAATGTTTGCCTGATAGAGTAATTATGGTGTACTCGTAGGTAGAGACACTGTTTGCGCAGCAATCGCCAACATAGTGTGACTGAGGTGGGATAAGGGGAACCAAACCGCATTCACCGAGGCAGATGGAAAACCGCCACAGGCTGGCAGGCACCCGGTACACCTCCGGGCGGAATCGTGCCAGGGACTGGCAAACCTTTCCGCTCGGGAAGCTGCGCGTCAGACCCCGCGGCAGGCAGGCTACGTAATAAGGTACTTCGAAGGAAATGACCTCCTCCGCGCTACGTAATAAGTTACTTCAAACGAAATGACATCCCTCAGGTCAATCACCATGGATTCCGAAAACATTGGTTATGCGTATCTCAACTCGCACCTTCTCAACTGAGATCTTCAAAAAGGCATGAACCTAGAAAATCAGACAGGGGCAGTATTTCTTGACCACCGAAAAGTATTTGAGCAGTGACTTCCTGTGATGATCTTGGCAGGTTAGTTTCTCTACCAAAGCTACGGGCCTTGCGGCGTCCTTGTTGGATAGCGCCCTCTATTTAGGCGGCCGCGGATCGCGAGAAGAGACTCGATCTGGGGCAATGACGGAAAGTCGGTTGGCGGCAGTAGAAGAGGGAAGACAACGCACCGAGCATCGTGAGAGGTCAGTAGGTGCTTGGTGTACTGCGAGGACGGACACATTCTGGCGCGTGGGTCCGTGGGCGAGCAGAACTGGATTAGCCCCTGTTTAATTTTCTTGTCTATCTTACCATCCCGCTAACAATTTAAAGGCGAGCTCGTGGACTAACATTTAAGCCATTTGTGGTGTAATCTTTGCACATCATTGCTCCGTGTAGCCTCTTAGATTTTTGCTTCCTTAAACCACTTGTACGCGGGTCTGGAATACGTGATATTGCAATCTATCTAACTGCCCTGTGTCAGCCGGCCGGAGTATCCGAGCGGTTCTGGGCGCTTCAGTCTGGAACCGCGTGACCGCTGGGGTCTCAGGTTCGAATCCTGTCTTGGGCATGGATGTGTGTGATGACCTTAGGTTAGTTAGGTTTAAGTAGTTCTAAATTCTAGGGGCCTGATGACCTCAGCTGTCAAGTCCCATAGTGCTCAGAGCCATTTGAACCATTTTTTCTGTCCTGTGTCCTGGTTCCTTTGCATTACAAAAATGGTTCAAATGGCTATGGGCACTAAGGGACTTAACATCTGAGATCATCAGTCCCCTAGAACTTAGAACAACCACGAAGTGGCCTTGGACAGTGATTCAGAAACTGTGGTAATAATTGTCCAAATGTTGTTGGGAAAGCAGGAGTGTGGGGGGGGGGGGGGGGGGGAGGGTTGGGTGACAGATGCTTCTGGGAAATAAAAATGCAGTGGGATCAATTATAGATTATTATTGATTAGAAATGATTCAAAAAGTCGTTTTCTATAAGATCTATGCAGTCACTAACATTATAATCCTCATCAGCCTTCTGACTTGTTTAATACGGCCCGCCATCAGTTCCTTACATGTGTAAATCTTTTCATATTTTCATCTCAGATTAGCTCTTGCAATCTTTGTCCTCAATTATTTTCTGGATATATCCCAATCTTTGTTTTCCTCTATTGTACTTAATGTCTGCAAGCCCCTCTACTACCACTAAAGGTTTTCCCTGATATCTTACTAGATGTGCTATCGTCCTGCCTCTTCTACTTGTCACTGTATACCATATACTCCTGTCTTTACCGTTTCTCAGAGAACCTCATCATTCCTTACCTTATCAGTCCAACTAATTTTCAACACTGACCTGTAGCACCACGACTCAAATGCTTCCATTGTCTTCCTGTTTCCTCACAGTCCAGGTCTCACTGCCATACAATGCTGTTCTCCAAAAGATCATTCTCAGAAATTTCTTCCTCAAATTAGGACCTACGTTGGCACTAGCAGCCTTCTCTTGGCCAGGAATGCTCTCTTTGTCTGTGCAAGTCTGTTTTTCATGTCCTCCTTGTTCCGTCCGTTATGTGTTAATTTGCTGCATAGGCAGCAGAACTCCTTTGCTTCATCTACTTCGTGATCACCGATCCTGATGTTGGGTTCTTGCTGTTCCCATGTTTACTGATTCTCGTCAGCTTTGTGTTTATTAGATTTACTCTCAATATGTGTCCTGTGTTCGTTAGACTGTTCATCCCATTCAACGAATTCTGTAATTCTCCTTCGCTTTCCTTGAGGATAGCAATGTCATCAACGAATATTAACATTTATATCGTTTCACCTTGAATTTTAATCCCACTCTGGAACCTTTCTCTTATTTCTGTCATTGCTTCTTCGATGCATATATTGAACAGCAGGGGTGAATGACTGCATCCACATCTTACACCCTCTTTAGTATTTGCTCTTCGTTCTTAGTCTTTCAATCTCTCGTTTCCTCTTGATTCTTTACATATTACCCGTATTTCTTTATAGTTCACCCATATTTTTCTAAAGATTTCGAACATCGTGCGCCATTTTACATTTTCGAACGCTGTTTTCAGGTCGATAAATTGTATTAAAGTGTCTTAATTTTTCTACAGTCTTGTTTCCACTATCAACCACAACATCAGAACTGTCTCTCTGGTGCCTTTACGTCTGCTAAAGCCAAACTGATCGTCGCCTAACAGTTCATCAATACTCTCTTTGCCATTCTTGTCAGCAACTTGGATGTAAGATTTATTAAATCGATTGTGTTATAATTCTCGCCCCTGTCGGCTCTTGCAGTCTTGGGAACTACGTGCATGATGTTTCTCCAAAACTATCATCCATTTCACGCACCACCGTTAAAGTTCGTTTTGTTGCCACTTCGCCGGTCACTATGGTCGAGCGGTTCTAGGCGCTTCGGTCCGGAACCACGAGGCTGCTACGGTCGCAAGTTCGAATACTGCCTCGGGCATGGATGTGTTTAAGTAGTTCTAAGTCTAGGGGACTGATGACATCAGATGTTAAGTCCCATAGTGCTCAGAGCCATTTGAACCATTTTTTGTTGCCGCTTCCGCCCCTCCCTCCTCCCCCTATCAATGATTTTAGAATTTCCGATGGAAATCGCTTCTGCCTTATTTGATTTTACATCTTCAAAGCTCTTCCAAATTCTAACACTGTATCTCCCATCGCTTCACTATCGACTTCTGTTTCTTCTTTTGTCACGTCATCAGGTAAGTCCTCTCCCTCACAGGTGCCTTCAATGTCTTCTTTCCACCTATCCGCTCCCTACCCTGCATTTGACAATGTAAACCCCCACTGCACTCTTAAATGTTCCAACCCTTGCTTTTAGTTTCAGCGGTGATTGTTTTGACTATAAGTTTAGTCAGTCCTTCTGGCAATCATTTCCTTTGCGATTTCTACACATTTTACATGTAGTCATTTCGCCTTGGCTTCTCTGCAGTTCCTATTTATTCCAGTTCTAAGCCACTTGTACTTTTGTATTCCTGAATTTCCCTGAAGGTTTTTGTACTCCCATCTTTCGTCACTCTGTTGAGGTACTTCTTATGTTACCTTTGATTTCTCCACAGTTACCCTTCTTGTGTCTACCTTTTTCTTTGCAACTTCCGTGATTGACCTTTTTAGAGGTGCCCATTCTCCTCCAACTGAAATGCCTACTGAGCCTTTTAATTATCAAAGTACCTACAGCCTGAGAGAACTTCAAGCGTATAAGCGTATCTCTTCATTCCGTAGCACTTGTGTATCCCAATACTTTGAGCATTGATTCTTTCTGACTAGTTTCTTAAACTTTAGCCTAATCCTCATAATTACATATCTCCTCCTGCGTTCACCTTAGAGTCTAATATCTGAGCCGCGTGGGATAGGTGAGCGGTCAGGGGTGTCTTGTGACGGTCCGTGTCGCTTCTCCCATCGGATGTTCGAGTCCTCCCTCGGGCATGGGTGTGTGTGTGTCGTCCTTAGCGTAAGTTAGTTGACGTTAGATTATGTAGTGTGTAAGCTTAGCGACCGATGACCTCAGCATTTTGGTCTACACAAATTAAAAAAAAAAGGCTTTCACCAAGATGTAATTTAACTAAATCTTCCTGTATCTCCCAGCCTTCTTCAATGATACTTTCTTCTCTTGTGATTCTTAAACAGCTTATTCGTTATAAGTATCTCAAACTTACTGCACACCTCAATAGCCTTTCTCATCTCTTATTCCTGTTACCAAGCCCATGTTCTCCCCTAAACCTTTCTTCTATTCTGTCCCTTACAACCGCATTTCAGTCCTCCATAATTATTAGATTTATCTCCCTTTATGCACTGAACTACCTGTTCACTATCCTAATATACTTTATCTGTCTCCTTGCAATGTCCCCATGTATACCTGAACTACTGTTGCCTGCTATTTATAGCTAACATTTATTGCAGAACTCAATTAGTATTTCATCTGTCTCATTCCTAGTGCCAAACCAATATTCACCCATAACCCTTTTTTCTACTCATTCACCTGCCACTGCATTCCTATCCTCCATGGCTATCAGACTTTCCTCTCTGTTTACGTAATGAATTACTCATTCAGTACCCTCATATACTTTCTCAGTCTCTTCATATTTGGCCATCGACGTCAGCATGTGTACCTGAAATAGGCGTTACCAGCGTTTATTTGCTGTCGATTCTGATGAGAACAATCCTGTCACTGAACTGTACACAATGACTCACTTTCTGCCATACATTGCTATTCATAATGAATTCAAAGCCCGTTATTCCATTTTCTGCTGCTGTTGATATCACCCTATACTAGTCTGACCAGAAATTCTTGTCTTCTTTCAATCCACTTCAGTTACCGTCACTTGAGCCTTAGTATTTCCCTTCTCATATTTCGTAGCTTCGCTACCTCCTGACATTCCACCCCCTGCCATTCCACGCCCGAATTCATAGAACATTATTGTTTTGTGGGTTATTTGACATTTTCCTCATGGTTACCTCCCCGTTGGTGGTCCCATCACAGAGATCCAAATGGGGGACTAGTCCAGAATCTTGTGCCAACGGAGAGATCATCATCACACTTATTAATTACAGGCGATATGTCCTGTGTATACACGTTTAGTGTCTTTAATGAAATGGTTTCCATTGCTGTATCCATCCTCATGCGATTGATCATTGCTAATTCTTCCACTTTCGAGAGGCAGTTTCCCACCCCAAAGGCAAGAGAGCGTCCTGAATCTTTACCCAATTTTCCGCCCCCTTTGACAAGGTTGTTGGCAGAATGAGTGTGACTCCTTATGCCGGAAGTCATCAGTCGCCATTGCTGATGATTTTTATTCAAAATTGAAGAGGTGGCAGTATCTGAACCCAGGACCAAGAACGTTTCGATTATGAATGAAAGGCGCTACTCATAGACCTCTAACCATCAGTGAAGCATCACGAAGTAAGTTCAGTGTTGACACCTCTCCCACACATCCTCCATTCGCTGATGACATCCAGAGGCTGCCAACAGTGAAAAATTGAGCTTCCATGTGGTGTGGCTTCCCAACACATTTTGTTGAAGGAGTGATATCGTACACAGGTAAGATAGGTGGTCGGTAAAGGCACTGGGCCATCGTTCCGCATCGAGAATCCTGTGGGCCACCAGAAACATATATCCGACCAAGTCGGCTCGGCGAGTGACTAATAGAAAATGTAAATCCCTAACGATTCCCATGGATTTTGTCACATATATCTGAAAGTCCATTTCTCCGAATATTGCTTGTAGCTCAGGACAGATATTGTAATGTGAAGTTCGATCGTTTGGGTCTAATGCACAGTTGAAGCCACCACCGACCAGGAATTCATTGAATCTGCCAGTAAATAAAGGCGTGGCTCGTCTGTTTTCTGTGCCGAAGGTATATAAGCCAGGTAACGGGCTGGGATCCTCTCTCAGACCAATATCGCCACTCCACTGTCGCTGTCTGAGAGTGGCGCGGTGTAGGACATGTAGCAGTGCACTTCCTGGAATGCAGTAATACAGATTTCCTACACCATCACTATGTCCATATCAGAGGCATACAGCATATCCCAGAAAAGCTGTTTTTTCACAGAGGATCTAATAGTGTTTTCCGCAACTGTCCCTATACCGTATGTCTGTGTCCGCGTACCTGCCCTCTTTGCAATATGGTGAATGGCGAATACCCTTCACAATTGCTTTAAAAGAAGACAAAGCAGCTAATTGGATATATTTGAGTTTGGTGTCAAAGGTTGGATCTTTTAGCAACTTTCTTATTTGTGGTCCAACAAATATACCCTCTTTCAGCTTTACCGCACTTAATATGAGAAACTTTTCTTTTAAGTGATCGAAGGCCTCACAGTCTTTATCCAGGGCTTTTACAAACTTCCTGATAAGGCGCAACTTGATATGAAGAGGAGGCAAAATGATTTTATCGGGCTCAACCAAGGAACATGTGACTTCCTTACAGGCCATTCCTTGAGTGTATAGTGGTTCTTGGTGTCATAAAAAGGAGCACTATTTCGTTAATTCAGCCTGTAGACCTGCAAGGGGTGCAAAGCTGCCACTCATGATCCTTATATTTGATTGCCTCTTGCAGCAAAGCGATGGTTTCATAGGTTTCTCTCATGTCTACTGTGTAAGCCAAAGTACCGATGGAAAAGCATTGCCATTATACAGTGGTACTGCTTTCAAACTGGTTTTACTGGAGTCAATAAATATTCGCCACTCCTGTGTATTATGTTGTACACCTACCTGTAGCTGCATCATCAGACCACTGACATCTCTACATACACACACTGAATTCTGCATATCGAAATATGGAGCGAAGGAAGCACCTCTTGATCTGAAATAGGACATTTTTGTCCCTGGAGCTAGAAGGTTCCGTTGTTGCAGTCTCGACCCCAAGACTTCAGCTTGCTGTTTTGGAAGTTTTAGATCGCGAAACAAATCGATAGTCCCTTTTGATTAAAGAGATGAGGTGAAGTGTTATGATACTGAGGGCAGTACTCTTCTATATGCTCAATACTTCCTGATTCACTTGACATGGTGTCTGGTTCCGTGGCTTGCAAGTTACAGCAAGGAACAGGCAACCCGTCGTCGTGGGACACAGACAAATTCACTGAAGATAAATTTGGATACTTTATTTTATGTCTAGTTTTGCTTGAACGTCCCGAAATATTTGTAAGACAGAAGTAACAGTTTGAATAATGGTAATTAGCTCACACCACACCATCGGAACAGCGAAAGGCATGGCTTGGCGTTTTCCTTTCAACCTCTCGGTTAAGGCTGTAGTACAGGCTATGCAGGCAATATGAGGTGCAAAATTTTTTCTTGATCACCAATAGGACAATCAAAATACAATTTATATGCCTTCTTAACCAAATCAGTGACTGGTTTTCTTTGGGCTTTTGGTGTGAATTTCCTACACACATAAAAAAATTGGTCGGGGTGGTTTAGACAGCAACGAGATTTACTAGATACCATTCTTCTTAATGTACTTTTAACCACAAAAAGTTTGCACTATTTTTGCGGGAAACAGTCCTTGAGGATTTCTTTCACACCACTGGATTACCACACCAACCATTTGCTGGCGGTTTGTAGATCTCCTACCTCTACTCCGCAAATCAAAAACAAACAATCAAACATCAAAACAGAAGAACAGCAAAAAGCGAAATACTGAATAAGAAAAATAAAAAGAAACCATTAAAAACTCAAAAATGGTACGTGCCAGAAGATTTTGAAAGGTATATTCGGATTCTATACACCTAAGTAAACGCTAGTTGATGTATCCCATCCCAGATGCAGTGTTTTCCACATATTCGTTTCCTTTCCGATTCTGCGCAGAACCTCCTCTTTTCTTATTTTATCAATCCACCTCCTTTTCAAAATTTTTCTGTAGCACCACATCTCAAATGCTTCGATTCTCTTCTGTCCCGATTGATTTTCCCACAGTCCATGTTTCACTACTACATACTACTGTACTCCAGACATACATTTTCAGATATTTCTTCCTCAAATTAAGGCAGTATTTGATACCGGTAGACTTCTTTGGCCAGAAATGCCCTTTTTGCCATTGCTAGTCTGCTTTTGATGTCCTCCTTGCTCCGACCGTCATTGGTTGTTTTACTATTTCCTTAAATTCATCCTGATGTTAAGTTTCTCCCCGTTATCATTTTCTCTACTTCTCATTACCTTCGTCTTTCTTCAGTCCATACTCTGTCCCCATTAGACTGTTCAATCTATTCAGTACCTCACGTAATTTTTCTTCACTTTCACTCAGGATAGCGATGTCGTCAACCAATCATTTCATTGATACCCTTTCACCCACTCCTGAAACTTCCTTTTATTTACATCATTGCTTCCTCGATGTACAGATTGAACAGTAGGGGCGAAAGGCTACTTCTTAGTCTTACACCCTTTTTAATCCGAGTACTTCGTTCTTGGTCATCCACTCTTATTATTCCCTCTTGGCTGTTGTACATATTGTGTATGACTCGTCTCTCTCTTACCCCTACTTTTATCAGAATATACACTCCTGGAAATTGAAATAAGAACACCGTGAATTCATTGTCCCAGGAAGGGGAAACTTTATTGACACATTCCTGGGGTCAGATACATTACATGATCACACTGACAGAACCACAGGCACTTAGACACAGGCAACAGAGCATGCACAATGTCGGCACTAGTACAGTGTATATCCACCTTTCGCAGCAATGCAGGCTGCTATTCTCCAATGGAGACGATCGTAGAGATGCTGGATGTAGTGCAGTGGAACGGCTTGCCATGCCATTTCCACCTGGCGCCTCAGTTGGACCAGCGTTCGTGCTGGATGTGCAGACCGCGTGAGACGACGCTTCATCCAGTCCCAAACATGCTCAATGGGGGACAGATCCGGAGATCTTGCTGGCCAGGGTAGTTGACTTACACCTTCTAGAGCACGTTGGGTGGCACGGGATACATGCGGACGTGCATTGTCCTGTTGGAACAGCAAGTGCCCTTGCCGGTCTAGGAATGGTAGAACGATGGGTTCGATGACGGTTTGGATGTACCGTGCACTATTCAGTGTCCCCTCGACGATCACCAGAGGTGTACGGCCAGTGTAGGAGATCGCTCCCCACACCATGATGCCGGGTGTTGGCCCTGTGTGCCTCGGTCGTATGCAGTCCTGATTGTGGCGCTCACCTGCACGGCGCCAAACACGCATACGACCATCATTGGCACCAAAGCAGAAGCGACTCTCATTGCTGAAGACGACACGTCTCCATTCGTCCCTCCATTCACGCCTGTCGCGACACCACTGGAGGCGGGCTGCACGATGTTGGGGCGTGAGCGGAAGACGGCCTAACGGTGTGCGGGACCGTAGCCCAGCTTCATGGAGACGGTTGCGAATGGTCCTCGCCGATACCCCAGGAGCAACAGTGTCCCTAATTTGCTGGGAAGTGGCAGTGCGGTCCCCTACGGCACTGCGTAGGATCCTACGGTCTTGGTGTGCATCCGTGCGTCGCTGCGGTCCGGTCCCAGGTCGACGGGCACGTGCACCTTCCGCCGACCACTGGCGACAACATCGATGTACTGTGGAGACCTCACGCCCCACGTGTTGAGCAATTCGGCGGTACGTCCACCCGGCCTCCCGCATGCCCACTATACGCCCTCGCTCAAAGTCCGTTAACTGCACATACGGTTCACGTCCACGCTGTCGCGGCATGCTACCAGTGTTAAAGACTGCGATGGAGCTCCGTATGCCACGGCAAACTGGCTGACACTGACGGCGGCGGTGCACAAATGCTGCGCAGCTAGCGCCATTCGACGGCCAACACCGCGGTTCCTGGTGTGTCCGCTGTGCCATGCGTGTGATCATTGCTTGTACAGCCCTCTCGCAGTGTCCGGAGCAAGTATGGTGGGTCTGACACACCGGTGTCAATGTGTTCTTTTTTCCATTTCCAGGAGTGTACATCTTGCACCATGTTACATTGTCGAACGCTTTTTCCAGGTCGACAAATCCTATGAACGTGTCTTGATTTTTCTTTACTCTTGCTTCCATTATCAGCCACGCCAGAATTGCCTCTCTCCTGCTTTTACCTTTCCCAAAGCCAAATTGATCGTCATCTAACAGATCCTCAGTTTTCTTTTCCATTTTTCTGTATATTATTCTTGTAAGCAATGAGCATGTGCTGTTAAGCTGATTGTGCGGTAATTCTCGCACTTGTCAGCTCTTGCCGTCTACGGAACTGTGTGGACAATGCTTTTCCGAAAGGCAGATGGTTTTTCGCCAGAGTCATACATCCTATACAGCAACGTGAATAGTCGTTTTGTTGTAACTTGCCCCAATGATTTTAGAAATTCTGATGGAATGTTATCTATCCCTTCTGCCTTATTTGATCTTATGTTCTCCAAAGCTCTTTTAAATTCTGATTCTAATACTGGATTTCCTATCTCTTCTGAATCGACTCCTGTTTTCTCTTCTATCATATCAGACAAATCTTACCCCTCATGGAGGCTTTCAATGTATTCTTTCCACCTATCCGCTCTCTGCTTTGCGTTTAACATTGGTATTCACTTTGCACTCTCAATGTTATCACCCTTGCTTGTAATGTCACTGAAAGTTGTTTTGAATTTCCTGTATGCTGTTCTACTGACAATCACTTATTATTCGATGTCTTCACATTTTTCCTGCAGCCATTTAGTCTCAGCTTACCTGCATTTCCTATGTATTTAATTCCTCATCGATTTGTATTTCTCTATTACTCAGATTCTAGGAACATTTTTGTCCTTCAACGATCAGTTGAAGTATTTCTTCTGTTACCCACGGTTTCGTCGCAGATACCTTCTTTGTACCTACGTTTTTCTTTCCAGCTTCTGTGCTGGCCCTTTTGAGAGATATCCATCCCTCTTCAACTGTACTGCCTACTGAGCTATTCCTTATTGCTGTATCTGTACCCTTGAAGAACGTCAACCGTGTGTCGTCATTCCTCAGTACTTCCGTATCCGACTTCCTTGCCTACTGATTTTTCATGTCTTAAAGTTCAACCTACTCTTCGTCACTACTATTTTGAGATAAGAGTCTATGTCTACTCCTAGGTACGCCTTACAATGCGGTATCTGATTCCGGACTTTCTGTCTGACCTTGATGTAATCTATCTGAAATATTCGTGTATCACCGGGCCTTTTCGAAGTATACTTCCTCCTCTTGTGACTGTTCAACAGAGTATTCACTGTTACTTGCTGAAACTTGTTACAGAACTCAGTTAGTATTTCTCCTTTCTCATTCCTTGTCCCAAGCCCATATTTTCCTGTAACCTTTTCTTCTACTCCTTCACCTACAACTGCATTCCAGTTTAGCAGGAATGTTTTATTTTTGCTCCCCTTTACTTACTGTATTACCCTTTCAATATCTTCATACGCTTTCTCCATCTCTTCATTTTCAGCTTGCGACGTCGCCATGTGTACCTGAAGTATCATTGTTGGTGTTGCTTTGCTATCGATTATGATAAGAACAACCATATGAGTGAACGGTTCACAATAACACACTCTCTGCTCTAGCTTCCTATGCATAAGGAATCCTACTACTGTTATACCATTTTCTGCCCCTGTTGATGTTACCCTATACTCATCTGACAAGAGATCGTTGCTTTCTTTCCATTTCATTTCACTGACCCCTACTATATCTAGACTGGGCCTTTACATTTTCATTTTCAGATTTTATAGTTTCCCTACTACGTTCAAGCTTCTGACATTCCGAACCCCGATTCGTGGAACGTTATCCTTTCGTTGATTATTCAATCTTTTCCTCATGATAACCTTCCCGTTGGCAGTATTGTCTCGGAGATCTGAATGGGGACTATTCCGGAATCTTTTGCCAGTGGAGAGATCATCATGAATATGAAGGTGAAAGGAGCGCAGTTTTCAGGTAATGGGGACCTTATGAGTGCTTGGGAGAACGAGCGTGCCTCACTCTCTACAGAAATGTAGGGAACTAGTATAGGGGTCGGTTTCGGAGGATTGAGTTCTGAATTCAATGTAGCGGAAATTACTTTGAAAACATTAAATAAGTATGGCTGTATTGCAAAACTTTCCTAGTGTTGTGTTGGCAGAAGAGCCAACATCGTGTTACTGATGCAGGCCGAAATGCACGCGTTTTAGCCCACGCGGGCTGGCGTGAGGAGGGAAGGACTATACTGACGTGAGGTCTGGAAGATGACAAGGATTAGAATTCAGAAAGCGGACGTTATTAGTTTGATACTTAACTTTAATCCATTAATGATGAACGTCGCTCTTGACGGTACATGATTCACAATATTATCTGTTGAGAATATATTGATAGTAACTGAACATGGCGCCATGCAAAGTCGTAGAAAATGACGTAGCTGAAGGCTATGCTAAACTATCGTCTCGGAAAATGAGAGCGTATGTAGTCAGTGAACCATCGCTAGCTAAGTCGGCTGTCCAACTGGGGCAAGTGTTAGGGTGTCTTTCTAGACTAGACCTGCCGTGAGGCGGCGCTCGGTCTGCAATCACTGACAGTGGCGACACGCGGGTCCGACTTATACTAACGGACCGCGGCCGATTTAAAGGCTACCACCCAGCAATTGTGGTGTCGGGCGGTGACACCACATCTAGTACCCTTTGCATGTTGTGCTTGTGAACTCGGGGCTCGCTGGATCGTATGTTACGGGTGAAGGATTCTGACAATGTGCTCTGCAGCGTACGCGTCTGCCACGGTGAGCGCGTTGTCCGTGGCGGGAATGCTATGGTGGTCGAACGCTCCGCGCCCGCGGCCGGTGGGTCGGCCGCTGCAGGCCTGCTGGTCCTTGACCGCGCTGCTGCTGGGCTGCCTCTACAGCAGCCGGCTCTGCTCCACGTTCACCGCGCCGCGCGAGCTGCGTCCCCTGGACACGGTCGCCGACATGATGCGGCACGGCTGCACCTGGGGCATGCCCACCAACATGTCCATGGACTATATCTTCAACCCCCAGGTGAGCAGTCTGCCAGCTGTGTCTTTGTTGTCTTTTGCTGGTGCCTTGTCCCGCACTTTCGAAGGGTCGGCATGGTTAGGAAGAGATTTGGCAAGGTTAGTTTTAAGGGGTGGCTGGACGCCCTTCATGCCGCCACCCCGTACCCCCCAGGACGGAAGTAGTGTACCCCTGCTGTCTGCGTCTAGTGTAATCCATGTAATAGTGCGAACGTGTTCAGACGTCTGCAAGTCGTGTAACTGAGGCGGAACGTGGGGACCAGCCCGGTATTCACCTAGTGGTATGTGGAAAACCGCCTAAAAACCACCTCCAGGCTGGCCGACACACCGGCCGACATCGGTAAGACGCCGGGCGGATTCGAACCGGGGCCGGCGCCCTCTCGGATAATCTGAGTCTGCCAGCTGTGTCTCACCTTCGATATCGCTTGTGGTCATCTCAAACTGCCGCTGTCTTTTCTGTGTGGGGCGCGTTTAGTGACTGGACTGTTCGAAACTCAAGACTATTTCTGTTCGGTAATACACAAACGTGACAAATATCGTAGCGATTCCTCCTAACACCGTGTCGGAACTCCTTATTCCCAGCGTTGTGCAGCAGCCTTTAAGTAGCATGGACTCAACACATCGCTGGATGTCCCCTGGAGACACATTGATCTATGCTGCCTCTATTGCCGGCAGTAATTGAGATAGTGTTGCCGGTTAAGCATTCTGTGCACGATTTAACCTCTCAGTTGCTGTTGTGGTCTTCACTCCAGAGATTGGTTTGATGCAGCTCTTCCTGCTACCCTATCTTGTTCGAGCTGCTTTATCTCCAAGTACCTACTACAACCTACATCCTTCTGAATCTGCTTAGTGCATTCATCTCTTGGTCTCCCTCTACGATTTTTATCCAAGCTGCCCTCAATGCTAAATTGGTGATACCTTGATGCCTCATAACATGTCATTTCTACCAATCCCTTCTTCTAGTCAGTTTGTGCCACAAATTCTTCTTTTCCCCAATTCTATTCAGTACCTCCTCGTTAGTTACTTGATCTATCTATCTAATCTTCAGCAGTCTTCTGTAGCACCACACTTCGAAAGCCTCTATTCTTGTCTAAACTATTTATCGTCCATGTTTCACTTCCATACAAATACTTTCAGAAAAGACTTCCTGACATATCTATGCTCGACGTTAACAGGTTTCTCTTCTTCATAGCCAGACGGTCTGGCCGAGCGGTTCTAGCCGCTTCAGTCTTGAGCCGCGCGACCCCTACGGTCGCAGGTTCGAATCCTGCCTCGAGCATGGATGTGTGTGATGTCTTTAGGTTAGTTAGGTTTAAATAGTTCTTAGTCTAGGGGACTGATGACCTCAGATGTTAAGTCCGATAGTGCTCAGAGCCAGTTAAACCATCTTCTTCAGAAACGTTTTCCTTGCCATTTATATCCTCTCCGACCATCATCAGTTATTTTGCTCCCCAAATAGCAAAACGTATTTACTAATTTAAGTGTCTCATTTCCTTATCTAATTCCCTTAGCATCACCTGATTTATTTAGACTACATTCCATTATCCTAGCTTTGCTTTTGTTCATGTTAATCTTATACCCTCCTTTCAAGACACTGTACATTCCGTTCAACTGCTCTTCCAGGTCCTTTGCTCTCTCTGACAGAATTACATCGTCGGCAAACCTCACCGTTTTTATTTCTTCTCCATGGATTTTAATTCCTATCTCTCGATTATGTCTCCTAAACCTGCGATGGGGATGGCCAAACTATTCTCTCAAACTATCCAGAAAGTTCTTCTATCTAATCGCCAACAGTTGCAGCCCAGTGGCATGACACATACACATCTACAAAAATTCCACCGTTTTTTCGGAACTTGATGCCCTTGAATGGCTGCAAATGGTGTCAGAGTAGGTGAACGTAACCATTTGCAATCAACGATCAGTTCAGTTGGACCAGACGATCCAATCAGTTCCGTGCAAACGCATCCCACACAATTATGAAACCAACAGCGGCTTCACAACGTCTTGTTGACAACTTGGATCCATGGCTTGGTGAGAACTGCGCCACACTCGAATCCTGCAATCAGCTGACACCAACTGAAATCTTAACTGTTTTACAGTCGCTAAGGATCCAGCTATTATGGTCACTAACCCAGTAGAGGCCGTAAAACTAATGTCGTGCTTTTAGCGAAGGCGTTCTCGTCGCTCTTCTGCTGCCACAGCCCTTAACGCCAAATTCTGCCGCACTCTTCTAACGGATGACAACTCTGTACAAAAGCTGCTGCTATCGGAAGTTAAATGAAGGACGTCGGTTACTGCGTTTGTCCGTGGTGGAAGGTAATGCCTCAGATTTGATACTGTCGGCACACTCTTGACGCTGTGGATTGAATTCCTCTGATTTCCAAAATGTAATGTCCGATGCGTCTAGCTCCAACTACTGCTCCACGTTCAAGGTCTGATAATTTCCTCCGTGCGGCCTATAACGGTACTTTGCGGTCAGGCGTGTCAATTACCATCATATTAATTAAAATCGGGGAAGTATTAAAAAGGGGAAAGTAATACGAAGCTTTAATAACTGCACAGTATTACTAAGAAGCAATATCATGAAAAGTAATAAAAAGCAAAGTAGCAAAGACCAAGCGGGACAGAAAGAAATAGGGGCGCGTTTGTTTTTTAATACATATAAAAGAGCATGTAACACATTATTGAGCTCTCAACCTTCAGATATCGCGATCGGGCGAGTCGATGAAAAAGTGGTACGCGACTGCGAAATTCGTCAAGCAGATTTTTTAAAGACTCTTTAAGCACGTTCAAAATACATTACGTGTGACGAAGTGATCAGAGACGTTTATTGTCGGGTGAAGTGAAAATGAATCCGACAACATAATTCGAACTTTGTGTTAGCTGGGACAAATACTCTTCAGAAACTATTATGGTTGTGGGACACTCGAAAGTTGTGCGCAACGGAAAGCTATAGTTTACGTAATTTTGCATTTTATAAAACGGTGAAACGTGTGTGCGCGGAACATTGATAGAATCTTATCGTTGGACGGTTGAGGGGGTAACTGATACAAACAACGCGTCATCATAAAAATAGTTCGCTTATTAACTACCAAATATTAATTAACGGGGATCTAAAATACTAAAAAGGAAGGATAGGATCATAACCTCCAATCCGTATTCATATTTCATATTTAATTAGTGAAAAGAAAAGTGTTAATAAACAAACTACATTTCAATTTTATCCACGACTTTGGCTTCATTACGTAGTCTTGACTACATGATAAACAATATCTGTGGAAGTTGTATGCAACGTATCGTCATAATATTTAGCCAACCAATTTTGTGGGACACCGAAAATGTAAATGCATGAAATTGTTCTTACAGTGGATGTACAATGTGTGAGAGCGACAAACTATATTGAGAAACTGAACATTCATTACGTACTTGCATGTTTATCTCCAAAAATGGTCCTTTTCGGTACATCAGCATAGTTCGAATAGAATCGCTGGAACATTGCGAACCATTCAGATTAATCGAACATCTAAATACGCATAATGCTGGCACCACCAGGATATGTTCTCACCCCCGTAGCAGTAATTGAATTAAGAGTCAGCCGGGAAATACATTTAAATCAATTGACGGCCATTGAGATAGCGTCACGAATTTTCAAACGTCCACTGCCATGTATGAAGGCGAGTGACACCACGAGTGTTAACGTCGATCGAGGGGTGTCGTCGTGATCGTATTGAATGACATTGGGCGGTTACAGGCCTTAATCAAGTCCGTAACCTATTCACACGAATCACATCGGTACAAATGACAGCTTCGCTACCACACTGCTCTTTTAAATCTTATGCAGCCGGTATTACCTCCACCCGTACATGCGCGTATCGTTATCCCGTAACAGTTGTCACAGGAGTGTAAATCAGTCGTGCACTTCCTTAACTAAATGGTCAGTGTGTGTGGCTGCTGAGCGGAGGGCTCACGTTCTATTCTTGTCTTAGCCACGGACGTATTCTTCGTGGGAGGACTGGAACAGAGTGTCCGAAGCCTCCTGAGTCCAACTCAGTAGCTAATTGGGTGAGAAGTAGCGGCCCCAAACTCCCGGGAAGCTGACAACGACCGAGAGAACGGTGTGTTGACCCCAAGTCCCTCCATACCACATCCGAATGACGTCACTGGTAGAGGCTAACACGGCGGCCGGTCGCTACCATAGTCAGATTAGGCGGAGCTTTAGCTTCAGTCGACTCACTGGACAAAATATTAGTCTGTTTTCTACATCTACTCCTGCATGGCAACTCTGCGTTCACAATTGCCTGGCAGTGGATTAATCGAAACGCCTGCGTCTATATCGTTCCACTCACTAACAGCGAACAAGAAAAACTAACTCCTAAATCTTCCGTGCGAGGTCTTATTTTATTATGATGATCATTACTTTCTGCGTAGTTGGGCACCAACTAAATACAGAGGGGTCCAAAGAAATATATCCACTAAGTCCATAACTTGCAAACTAATTTTTTGCTGAAAGTATAGCTTAATGTCCAACTAAAGATACCACTGTAGGTGTTCGACATGGTCACCATTAACATTCACACACAAACGATGCCGCCGAACTGCAGCACGATTTACTGACTGCAACGTTTTCAGTTGGATATTTGCACATGGATGTACGATGGATTCTCGAAGTTCATCTAATGTGCATGGCTTTTGTCGATAAACGACGTCCTTTGGTATTCCCCACAGATAAAAGTCCAGAGGAGTTAGGTCTGGGGAACGTGGTGGATACTCCACAGCATCTCTACGACCTGTCCATCTTCCTGGTAGATTTTCGTTGAGATACCCCCTAACACCGTTTTGTAGTGGTCTGGGGCACCATATTGTTGAAAGTAAAACTCTTCTATTTCCATACATGTCTCAGATGGCATGTAAAATGGATGTCTGGAGCTTCTGAATGTACACCTCACCGGTAACTGTGCCTTCAAGGAAGAATGACCCACATAAGCCCCGTAAGACAACCCACACCCACATTTACTCCTGGCAAATTCACGGCTTTCTCTATATGGATGTTCGGATTTTCGGCGGCCCAGTAGATGCAGTTGTGGCGATTTGCTCTACCACTGAGTATGAACTGTGCCTCATCAGACCACACAATCATGTCTACAAACTCTTCATCGTTGCGCACCATGTTAGTAAACCACTCGCACTACTCCATTCTAAGATCTAGGTCGTCCTCGTTCACTGCGTGTAGCAATCGTGAGATGTAGCACTTCCACTTTGCTGTCTTCAAAATTCGCCTAACACTTGAGCAACTCACTCCAGTTTCACGGGCACACTGTCTCACAGACTTCTGCGGTGAGCGAATGAATTGTTGTAACACACGACGTGAGTAAAAAATGGTTCAAATTGCTCTGAGCACTATGGGACTTAACATCTGAGGTCATCAGTCCCCTAGAACTTAGAACTACTTAAACCTAACTAACCTAAGGACATCACACACATCCATGCCCGAGGCAGGATTCGAACCTGCGAACAGACGGGAGTTAGCTGGCCTTGTTACTGTTACAGGTTGTCCAGACCGTTGTTTGCGTACATCTTTAACACAGCCTTCGGATTCAAATTTGTCTCGAATGCGACGAATCTTCAAACGTGTCGGTGACTCTGTTTGATACTCATTTCGCCATTGCAGTTGAACCTCATTAATGTTTTCGTACTTAAAATACCACTTCAAAACTGACTTCCTTTCATCGAATGTAAGCCTTGCGTCAGCCATGTTTTCTCGAGTAACTAGGTGCAACTAAGAGCAAAGCACTGACTGTCTGGTGACTGTCATCTGACAAAACAAAACCACGCAATACAACGCTTATGTGGCGATTGCCGGAAATACAAACCATTACACTACCAAAGATGATACAACTCCGTCAATTAGTTTGCCAGTTATGGACTTTTAAACAGTGGATACATTTTTTTTGGACCCCTCTGTATTTTCGCATTCGTGAGAGGAAGCTGCTAATTTCATGAGCAGATCTTGCTGCAATGAAAAACACTGTCCTTTTAATGATTGCCAGCCCAGTTCACCTATTCCAAGATATTACAGATGAACTGTCCTTCTTGATACTTTCGCGAGGTCCTCGATCAGTCCTATGTGACATGGATCCCACTGGCACAGCAACACTCCAGAAGAGGATGGACAAGCATAGTGTAAGCAGTTTCCTTGATAGACCTGTTACATTTTCTGTGTTCTGCTACATAAATCGTAGTCTTTGGTTAGCTTTTCTCACAACACTATTTATGTGATCCTACCAGTTAAAGTTAATCGTAACTGTAGTACCAAAGCGCCTAACTGAATTCAAAGCCTTAAGATTTGTCTGATTTATAGAGTAACTGAAATTACTGGCTTCACAATTTTGATTACTTAGAGTCAATTGCCATTTTTTGCACCATACAGATATCTTGTCTAAATCACTTTTGCAACTATTTTTGCTTATCTTATGGCTTTGGCAGGTGGAAAATGAGCGCTGCCCAGACTGTCTTCTAAATGGTTCGTGAACATCAGAGACAGCAAAGGCAATATAATTCTCCTTGGGGAAACGCTAGATATTACTTCAGTTTTACTCACTCACTTTCCGTCAGTTACTACGAACTGCGACCTTTCTAACAGGAAATTACGAATCCAGTCACAAATCTGACACGAAACTCCATAGTCACCCTATTTGATTGGAAATCGCTTGTGAGCAACGGTATCAAAAGCCACATGGAAATCTTAAAATTTGACATCTCCTGTCGACAGCCCTCATAAATTTTTGAGAATAAAGAGCTGGTTGCCTTTCACATGAGCGATATTTTCTGAATTCGTCATAGGTACTTGTCAATAATTCGTTTTCTTCGATGTAATTCATAATGTTCGAATACGCTATATGTTTCAAAATCCTACTGCAAATCGACGCCAGTGATAAGTGTCTGTAATTCAGCGGATTACTCCCTTTTCCTTCGTTGAGTACTGGTCTGACTTGTGAAACTTTCCAGTCTTTAGGTGCGGATTGTTCGATGAGCAAGATAGCACCTGTCTCAGTGTATGTTAAATCTATTTTGATACAGGTAGTGCTGTAGGGAAGCATCCCACTCACGCCGTATAAAATTCACATCAGTCTTGTGTGCCAGCCAGTCCGCTGTAACTAGCTCTGACGTCATAAATGTTGCACAATACTTTAAAAATCAAGTAAATAACCTGAAACGTTTCTAGCATGTCAGGAGTAATACTAAATCAATATGTGTTGAATATCAGTTCAATAACTTTAACCATTTTCGATATTTGGAAGTTTCTTTGTAAAAATCATTGGCGCAACAGAAAAGAGCTAGAAACTTAAAAATTTATATTTAGATTCGTTTTGCATAATAATTTAGTAGAAATAGTATTCTGGGTCTCATAAATTAAAATTTTAGTTGAAATTCATGATTTTCTGGTTTTTTGTCTTAAAAATTAAGGGAGCAAGTTAGATTAAGTAGGCGAATAAATAAGGCTAGGATGTTTAAATTTAAGTAGAAGGGAGATACGCCACAATCATAAAGATGTAAGAAGTTTCAACTGAATAACTATAAAACTATAGCGATAGCGTATCTCTAAAGGGCAAGTTCAGAGCTCGTCTACTGCTTGTAGTGTAATTAAATTAATCCTCTCGCCCAAAATATTGGACTTAGCAACGTCAGATTTTTATTATAATTACTTACCTGTGTACTGATTGCACATTTAAATTGAGAGCTTCATTGGCCATCAGAAAAGGAAGCAATGATTTATTTAATAACTTAAAGTGGTGCGTTACTAGCCCAGCAGCTAGTCGGGACAGCGAATTTAATCAAGCGTTCCCTTAGCCGTCCGCACCGCGGCTTTATATATAAGAACGCTGCGCGAGAAAAAAAGGCCCCAGTTCTCTCCAGACGCTGATTAGTGCACCATCTGTGACGGGAATCGCGTCGCGTCGGTATCATTGCTATAATTAGTCTCGGATGCCGTAATAAGTTACTCGGGATACGCGTAACCATGAAATAATTTTTGAGTGAGGTGTTAATTCTGGGATGACTTTAATTATCTATATTCCGTTTGCGTATGTCTCTTTTTCACGTGCCGCCGAAGGACAGACATTCTACCATTATTTAGCGTGGCGTTTGATGAACATTATCATCAAATTATGGCGAGCATTCACTTAAACATTTAATTGGAACAGTTATAGTTGCATCAGCGCATTAGACTCTGAACTGCTCTGGTATTTGGATTGTGTGGATTCTTTTTGGTCTGTGACTTTCAGAATATAGTGAACCTTTTAGAGTGAATCGTTTTTGATTATGAATCCCAGACAATCTCCTAATTCCTCAGAGCTATAAGCTGTAGCTATATGTGTATTTCTCAGTTGAAGTGGGCACTAGGAATTCTAATTACAGGCTTCACGTTTTGTTAATCACTTTATGGTTGCCAATATTATAGTTAGAGAGCCAGTGTTGAGAACGGCAAACAACAGCATTAATTAAATCATAGGAACATTTCAATAACAATAAATTCCATACGCCGCCCCACATATAGGTGGATCGTTGGGAAAGACATATATCATCATTTATTTCTAACAATAAATTTCCACCCACCGCCCCACAGTACCTTTGATCTAACTGCATGGCTTAAGATCTTCGATTTCAGTGTAGGCAATAATTAAAATCATTTCACACGTACTGGCTGTGTTGTGCATTAAAGTGTCAGGAGATCCCTCGGAAGGAATATAAGGTCCCAGTATTTACTCATGAGGTAAAACATACATATGGCAGTTGTCATCTGTGGACGTTTTAGTGTACAAAGTGCAAGCTATTCGATATCTTAATGAAGTACAAGTTGGAAGGGCGGTCTGATGCAAAAAGTTTGGAATCTCGGTCATGTTACTGCAGATGCAAATATCCTGTCCACAGGTTGTCGACGCGCTACAGGGAGACTGGTCAGTACACACAGCGAGTTGGACAAAGTCGCCGACGCATTATAACCACACGTTATTGGCCATCTCTGATGCAAGGAGTAGTACGGACATGGACGAAGCACTGCAAGATTACCTCACAAGGACCATGAGCGTCCCTGTGTAGGGTCAAACTGAATGAACAGGCTGCGAGGAAGGACATCACGAACCAGATATCTTGTTAGGGTACCACGGTTGACATGACGATATCTTGCAGCTCGCCTTCAATTCGGCCGTTACTATGTCAACTGGCAACTTCGTCACTGACGAAATGTGCTGTTGACAGGCGAGTTTGGATACGCTTTGACTCAAGGGCCTGTGGTGAGCGGTACCTGCCAAATTGTGTCTAGGAAATCGTTTGGTTTTCGAGGTTTTTTTCACGTTGGAAAGCGGCTTTAATGTTGATAGCTGTCTTATCGTTGTCCATGGTTGTCTTACCGTGAGGCAGTAAATCGAACAGATTCTGGTGCACCGTGTGGTGGCGGGTGAATACGGCGATGGCCCTGAATTCCTTCTAATGCCAGGGTGTATGTGGTAGGCGATGCTATGCGCCTCGATATTGAAGCAATCGAGTGGCCGGCGGTGATTCCTGACCTAAACCGCATCTTGCGTCTGTGGGACATACTTGACAGACGTGTCCGTGGTCGGCCTGTTCCACCACATACTCTCCAACAACAGTCACGGGCTTTCACTGAAAAATTGGAATAGATACGACTAAATACGGAAATGGAAATGAGCGTTTGGTGTCACTGGCCGGGAGGCCCCTTGCTGAGCATGTCCGGCCGCTTTGGTGCAGGTCTTATTATATTCGACGCCACATTGGGCGGCCTGCGCGCCGGATGGGGATGAAATGATGATGAAGACAACACAACACCCAGTCCCTGAACGGAGAAAATCCCAGACCTAGCGGGGAATTGAACATGGGCCCATTAGGACGGCAGAACGTCTCGCTGACCATTCAGCTGTCGGGGCGGACTACGACAAGGTGATCTCCGTAGACGATCATGGAGCACTCCACGTAGGTGTCAGGCAGTGGTATGTGCTCACGAAGGGCATGCATATTACTGGAGCTGAAGCTATACTCCAATGAAAAGCACCCACGATGATGGGATGAATAATTGTTTCCAGCTTGTTTCCGGCAGCTGTAAGACATTTAGTTTCTTTTTATGTAATCGATGGAAGCTGTAATGATGTTTTATTGTGCATATGATTTGTGAAAGGTAAAAGTATAATTTCGTGTCATATCCAGTCCTCAGTTATTGCTCAATGGACTAAGACGATTGAAATCATGTTCCCCTTCTTCCTTTGAGCAGTGTATTACATCTGAGGGTGTATGTCCTGCCTCATATACACGAAGCGCCAAACTGGTATAGGCATGCTTATTCAAATACAGGTATATGTAAAGAGGCAGTATACGGCGCTGCTGTCGGCAACGCCTATATAAGACACCAAGTGCTTGGCGCAATTGTTAGATCGGTTACTGCTGCTGCAATGGCAAGTTATCAAGGTTAAAGTTAGTTTGAGGGCACTGAAAATATCAGGAATCCGGTGAAACATCAGATATGTGACATCACTGCGGCTGTAAAAAGATCCTGCAAGAACGGGACCAATGAGGACTGAAGATAATCTTTGAACGTGACGGAAATGCAACCCTTCCTCAAATTGCTGCACATTTCAATGCTGGGCCATCAACAAGTGTCAGCGTGCAAACCATTCAACGAGGCATAATCGATATGGGCTTTCTGAGCAGAAGGCCCATTTGTGTTTCCTTGATGGCTGCACGACACAGAGCTTTACGCCTTGTCTGCGCGCATCAACACCTACTCTACAAACATGTTGCCTGGTCGGACAAGTCTCATTTAAAATTGTATCGAGCGGATGGAAGCGTACGGTTATGGAGACAACCTCATGAATCCATGGACCCTGCTTGTCAACAGGGGACTGTTCAAACTGTAATGGTGTGGGGCATGTGCAGTAGGAGTGATTTGGGGCCCCTGATACGTCTAGATAAGACTCTGACAGGTGACACGTACTTATACATCCTGTCTAATCACATGCATCCTTTTGTGTCCATTGTGCATTCCAACGGATTTGGGAAATTCCAGCAGGACAATGCGACACCGCAAACGTCCAGAATTGCTACAGAGTGGCTCTAGAAACACTCTTCTGAGTTTCAACATTTCCACTGGCTCCCAAACTTCCCAGACATGAACATTATTCAGTATATTTGTGATGCCTTCCAACATACTGTTCAGAAGTAATCTCCATCCCCCTCGTACTCTAACGCTTTTATGGACAGCTCTGAAAGATTCATGTCTGAAGTAGTGCTGGATAGAACTGACACCATGAAACTTGCAGAGCTGTCCATAAATCCGTTAGAGTACGAGGGGATGGAGATCTCTTCTTAACAGCACGTTGCAAGGCATCCCAGATATACTCAATAATGTTAATGTCTGTGGAGCCTGGGAACAAGCGGAAGTGTTTAACCTCAGCAGAGTGTTTCTAGAGCCACTCTGTAGCAATTCTGGATGTTTGGGGTGTCGCATTGTCCTGCTGGAATTTCCCAAGTCCGTTGGAATTCACAATGGACATGAAAGGATGCACGTGATCAGACAGGGTGCTAAAGTACACGTCACCTTTCAGAGTCCTATCTAGACTTATCAGAGACCCATACTACTCCAACTGCACACGCCACGCACCCTTACAGAGCTTGCACCAGCTTGAACAGTCCCCTGTTGACAAGCAGGGTCCATGGATTCATGAGGTTTTAGCAGTCGGTTTGGGACGGCCGGTGAGACTGGCGGAGTTGTGGCTCGGGCGTAAGCACATGTGTGATGTCTGGGGCTGTTTGCTAATCATGAAACTCCTGCGGTGGTATCTGGTTGCCTGGAAGGCATTTCATATAAACTATGCCAAGCCTCGCAGTGAGATGGGAGTCCGGAGTTGGTGTTGGCCTAGATGTTTATACAAACTGAGGTGCCTGTGTGAGAAGCACGGCGTGTGCCTGTTGGTTGCTTCGTCATTCTGGCAGCCACTGCAAGCGGATGTTCGGCCGGAATGTCTACAGTTTGTGGTGATCATAGTGTGAAGAAGTTCTCGTATGATGTGCTCCCAATCTGACTCTTAGCCTGTGTTATTTGTGGGTGCCGACCCCTTGTCTGTAACTGCTTCCAGGTGTCCTGTAAGATTTCACGATATTAAGCAGGTGTACCAGTATCTTTGGCTTGTCAATGTATCTTGCACACTGGCTGGAATAGTTTGGTCTTGACCTCCTCCCCCAAGCTCAGTAATCCATATATGCAACAAAACATACATTTAAAGTGAAACGTCGACTTCTTCAGCCCACTGATAAAGTGGTATGTCAATATAGACTGTATAAGTGAAGTGAAGTGAATTTATTGGAACATAAGAAGTAAACGTATGATACAACGGCAGGTGGAGAGCCACCGGCAGCTGGCGGCGCATTTCCGCCTGGAGGACCGTGGCCTGAAGACGCGGCTGGAGCGGCTGTCTGGAGGCAGGTATGCGGTGCCGGGCGTCTGGATGGAGCTGGGCGGCGAGCCGTTCTTCCAGGAGAAGGGCGACCCTCTGAACTCCGCGGACGCCGGCGTGCTGCGCCGCCTGCGACTGTGCAGGGAGTGCGTATTACGCTACCCCGTGGGTGTGGCCTTCCGCAAGGGCTCCCCGCTGAGGCCGGCCTTCGAGGTGGTGCAGCGCCGCCTGCTGCAGGCCGGCATCCTCGACCACTGGCACCGGCAGGTCGTGCGCCGGTAAGTCTGCTCTAACCAGAGGCACGTTGCCAGCTTTGAGGTGCAAGTACTCCCGTCAACGACATGTTTAGACGGAGAATATCTAGGATTTTAGGTCTGAACACCAATCATAATACTAAGAAATTTCCTGGAAAACTAAAACTGTGCGCCGGACCGAGACTCGAACTCGGGACCCGAGTTCGAGTCTCGGTCCGGCATACAATTTTAACCTGCCAGCAAGTTTCATATCAGTGCACACGCCGCTGCAGAGTGAAAACTGGAATCATAATACTGCTAATAGAATATAAAATCATCAAGCATAATGTTGACTTGAAACTTCATTTGTCTCTGCCTATCTCTCTGTTGGAAAAACCACCTTTCGCATCTCGGTATTACGTCATTTCCCGAGGCAACAAAAATTATGTTGGGGGTTGTTTGGGGAAGGAGACCAGACAGCGAGGTCATCAGTCTCACCGGATTAGGGAACGAGGGGGAAGGAAGTCCGTGCCCTTTCAAAGGAAACATCCCAGAATCTGCCTGGAGCGGTTTGGGAAATCACGGAAAGCCTAAATCAGGATGATAGGACGTGGTATTGAACCGTCGTCGTCCCGAATGAAGAATATGTACAAGGTATAATGAATAGCTAATTAACTTCACAATGTATCTGACAGATTTGTGGAGAAACATTATTTAACTGTAAAAATATAATTATTTTCATGTTAAAATACTGGCTACATCGTATCTTGTCATCTGCTGTTGTAATGTCTCTTGCAGCTCCGCAATATTTTCAGAAATTTTATACATTATATAACTCAGTACATATCTCGAAAATTTAATGTACGATGATTATCAATGCAAAGTAGTTTCAAGCCCTATTATTCCTTGGGGCGTCCATCTTACTCCATGGAATAGCTTCTCTGCTATCTGTTTTCTCTTATGAAAAGAATGAAAGAGAGCTTGCCGATTAGCCGTGAAAAAAGGAGTATGTATATGTATGTATTGTTGAGTTAGTCGCCATCTTGATGAGATTCTGTATGAGAAGGAATTTAATACATGAACTAAACTAAAGTAAGTGTGTTCGCGTGTTATGTAACTATTATTGACAGTGTCTGCTTACTACGCGCCGGTCGCGGTGGTCTCGCGGTTCTAGGCGCGCAGTCTGGAACCGTGCGACTGCTACGGTCGCAGGTTCGAATCCTGCCTCGGGCATGGATGTGTGTGATGTCTTTAGGTTTAAGTAGTTCTAAGTTCTAGGGGACTAATGACCACAACAGTTGAGTCCCATAGTGCTCAGAGCCATTTTCTTGCTTACTACGCTGTGTTGCACGGGATCAGTAGGGAACGCCTGATTTACACTGGACGAACCTGCCGTTTTGTATGCTCAAGATATCCAGTTACGTCTTATCAGCAGATCTCCGGTCTTCCCCATGTGATCACCGGAAGTTAATAATTATTACAAATGTTTTCAGGAGATCGACTGACAATTTTCGTCGCACCGAGACTTCTAAATTGCTTCACTGCCTTATGGAATTTAAGTTAAGCTCAATTTAATCAGGATAGAACAGTATTGAACTGTGTGAATGTGATAAGCCTGCTTTGTGACTGAAAATTCCCTTAACATACCCATGTTTTTACTATTATGATCAGTGAAGTTAAATCAGGCCGGTGTGAGAGAGTTATTAAAATTTTAGATTAAAAAACACCAATATTAAACTGTGAACCATAATCAAGTGCAAAATGATCTCAATGCCACATGATCTTAATCCAACTCGGTCACAAGAGGGCAGTCGTCTGATAATTACGTACAGACTTACGTGTAGAAATCTTTAAAAATTAAGTTAACAAAGTAAGGATGACATTTTCAGATTTATAATTTTTCTTTAATGTTTTAAAATTTCTGTATGCAAGTATGTAGTGAGCCGTGGCGCCATTAAGTCAGTAGACAGTTCTATCGGGCGCCACTAGCTCAAGTGTAGTATCGACTGTCCTTCTTACGGCCCTGTTGCTAGTATCTGTGAGGAAGAGTTTGTATCTGTGGTGTGTGTCCTCAGAAGCTCATTGCTTTCCGATGTATATACGGGTTTGATGGCCAGAGAAAGGAGGCATCAGGTTTGGGGATTGGCGGTAGTGTTGCGAAAAGAGGCGGCCAGGAGGTCCGAATGTCCGAAGCCACGAGCTACGCAAAAAAGGACTGCGCTGAGTAATGGTACCGGAGTACTTGACCAGGGTCAGCGCCGAGTACAAGCGGCAGGCCGACATCCCGTCGTTTGGTTGCCAACATCCCTGTGGCACGACTACCCGTGGCCTGGCTGCCCCCTCCTACCTGGCTGTCATCGGCACCACTCAGTAACCGCCGTCACCCACCGCGGATCCATGGAGGTGCTTGCTGATGAAGGGCAGTAACATTATGTAATCCTGTTGGTAACTGGTCTCATTGTCTGCCCGACCTCCTTATTATTTTATTGGTTCGTACCTGACCCTCAGAGTTTTACTCGGTCGGCTCTTTGGCCGTAAATATATACTGTATTATTGTACTACTCACTATTTGTTGTTTGAAAATTTGTCCTGATATTATGTTGCCTTCCCTTTTTAGTTAAAACCCGAGCATTAATGTTTCAATGAATCAGTTCCTGGTCGGAAATACAGTCGGAACAATTGTACCAAGGCACAGGTTACCGTTAAACAAACACGGGTCTTGTGGTAAGACTTAGATGTTAATCGTTTCAATTTCTTGATTGTAATTGTGTTGGAGAGAATCTCAACTACCTGTTGTACTAAGCTATGAGTTCCTGTCTTTGGAAGACCGAATTATTATTGGTGTATTTTTAACTGGATCTTGTGGTTTCACCAAGTGAGTTCTCTTGTAGTAACCACGCATACGTAATGTTTTAACACGTTCCTGCAGAGCGGCCTTCATAACTGAGAAGCAATTTACCTTTTGACATATTAACAGTCAACTGTCACCAGGGCTTTAGTCAGAATAAGATCGTCAAAAGGGACCGGTTGGGATGCAGTCGCACCTTATTGCTGATTGAAATGAAAAGGTTGATAGCTTTGAAGCATGCCTTATCATTGTCAGAATTGTTTCCTAATGTGTTTAACTTTACGTCTTCTGTCTGTGTAATTGAAACACTCTTGTCGTCAATACTACTGATGTTTTCATGTATTGCAGAAGGGCATTTAATAAGAGGAACTGTGTCCAGCGCGGTAGAAAGCAACGTGGTTTCTCCCGATTAGGGGCGGACTGGATGTCCGGGCCCTTGCAATTATTGTCATGTTGTTCTTGTTTTGATTTCTCTTGTAAAAGCTTATTCATTTCCAAATTTGTTAATTTGTAAAGAAAACAAATTTGTGATTATATGTTGTTAAATAAACAGGTTGTGTGAAAAGAAAGTTATACTGGTGGGTCCTCCCTTCCATGTTTTACTTAATACCAGTAAATACCACGTCTCATATGGGTGATTACCGGACATATTACTAAAGAAGCGCCTTCTTGGGACCAGCTTGAGTGAAAACAATGTAGAATTAAGATCAATTTATACTGGACTATGGTTCACAGCAGATGACACGATGTACCCAAATGTCGGTATACTAAACAGTATTTTAGCATGAAGAATTTTTTATACTTTTAAAATTTTTTCCACAAGATTATAACCTCCATTGTGACATTTATGTAACCAACACCTATTTGTGTTACCTTATGTATACTTCTTCCTAGCCTATGGAAACGATGTAATGTCGGAGTGCGTAAGGCAATTCTATTCAATAAAAATCGTCGCTGAAACAAGAGAAATTTAGACCAGGTAGTCAGGGATAGGCGGGATTCAGTTACGATTGTGGACGGGGCCGTAGTCAGTTACTAGTGGTTGCCTTTTAGTTACACACATTTCTGTTGAAACAGTAATTCCAGACTCAGCCATAAATAAAAAAACACACGTTATTAATGAAGGAATGAACAACTATGTAAAATAATAGTGTTTTCAGAGCGATACAATTTAGCAAATCACCATAAAATACAGATACAACAGATAATGTTTTAAAAACAAACCACTGTGATCACGGCTGATGGCCTTACACGGGAACCATGGCAACAAAATAAGAATGTTTAAGAACTCGCTGCAATTTACAATTTAAAAATATTAAAATATTACAGGTAAATATCCAAAAACACAGAAGAAGGCATCAAAAGCCAGAATTGGCAATAACTAAGGTTTTAAGTTTTACAGCAAAAAATTTCAATTCCAAATTAGAATTTTAAGGCAAATAACAACAATCACAGCTGAAAGCCTTAGACGCCAGGAACGGCAATTGTATAAGAATTTTTAAACCTGCCGTGAAACAGCAAATACAATAGCAAAGGTTAATTTTAAAGAAAGACAAGCAACTGATCACCAAATGGGTGAAATAAAATGATGGTAAAACTTGTAAGACAATCCTTACACCCCTAGATTGATTCCAGAAGGCGAACGGAATTATTAACAAGGCATACATAACATTTAATGTAGCCGTTACATGGTATTATAATAAATACTACAGTAATATATCACAAGGACCTGCCACAGACGCAGCTCCAGGAATCGACCTCAGAGAACAAACACTTTCGCGAGCGATGAGATAGGCAGTCAAAAGTTGCATTCACTTCACAAGATGGTGACTCAGACCAGTGGCAGTCCAACGAATGACTAATGATAACTGAAGCTACCTGACGTCCGACAAACCAAATGCAACGATGGAGCTATACGCCGAAGTCGGAACTGGCGGCCTGCACTGTTGTTGTTGTGGTCTTCAGTCCTGAGACTGGTCTGATGCAGCTCTCCATGCTGCTCTATCCTGTGCAAGCTTCTTCATCTCCCAGTACCTACTGCAACCCACATCCTTCTTAATCTGCTTAGTGTATTCATCTCTTGCTCTCCCTCTACGACTTTTACCCTCCACTCTGCCCTCCAATACCAAAATGGTGATGCTTTGATGCCTCAAAACATGTCCTACCAACCGATCCCTTCTTCTGGTCAAGTTGTGGCACAAACGTCTCTTCTCCCCAATCCTATTCAATACTTCCTCATTAGTTATGTGATCTACCCATCTAATCTTCAGAATTCTTCTGTAAAACCACATTTCGAAAGCTTCTATTCTCTTCTTGTCCGTACTATTTATCGTCCATGTTTCACTTCCATACATGGCTACACTCCTTACAAATACTTTCAGAAATCACTTCCTGACAACTAAATCTATACTCGATGTTAACAAATTTCTCTTCTTCAGAAACGCTTTCCTTGCCATTGCCAGTCTACATTTTATATCCTGTCTACTTCGACCATCATCAGTTATTTTATTCCCCAAATAGCAAAACTCATTTACTACTTTAAGTGTCTCATTTCCTAATCTAATTCCCTTAGCATCACCCGGCTAAATTCGACTACATTCCATTATCATCGTTTTGCTTTTGTTGATAATGATCTTATATCCTCCTTTCAAGACACTGTCCATTCCATTCAACTGCTCTTCCAAGTCCTTTGCTGTCTCTGACGGGATTACAATGTCATCGGCGAACCTCAAAGTTTTTATTTCTTCTCCATGGATTTTAATACCTACTCCGAATTTTTCTTTTGTTTCCTTTACTGCTTGCTCAATATATAGATTGAATAACATCGGGGAGAGGCTACAACCCTGTCTTACTCCCTTCCCAACCACTGCTTCCCTTTCATACCCCTCGACTCTTAAAAATGCCATCTGGTTTCTGTACAAATTGTAAATAGCCTTTCGCTCCCAGTATTTTATCCCTGCCACCTTTAGAATTTGAAAGAGAGTATTCCAGTCAGTATTGTCAAAAGCTTTCTATAAGTTTGCAAATGCTAGAAACGTCGGTTTGCCTTTCCTTAATCTTTCTTCTAAGATAACTCGTGAGGTCAGTATTGCCTCACGTGTTCCAGTATTTCTACGGTATCCAAACTGATCTTCCCCGAGGTCGGCTTGTACTAGTTTTTCCATTCGGCTGTAAAGAATTCGTGTTAGTATTTTGCAGCTGTGGCTTATTAAACTGATTGTTCGGTAATTTTCACATCGGTCAACACCTGCTTTCTTTGGGATTGGAATTATTATATTCTTCTTGAAGTCTGAGGGTATTTCGCCTGTCTCATAGATCTTGCTCACCAGATGGTAGAGTTTTGTCAGGACTGGCTCTCCCAAGGCTGTCAGTAGTTCCAATGGAATTTTGTCTACTCCCGGGGCCTTGTTTCGACTCAGGTCTTTCAGTGCTCTCTCAAACTCTTCACGCAGTATCATATCTCCCATTTCATCTTCATCTACATCCTCTTCCATTTCCATAATATTGTCCTCAAGAACATTGCCCCTGTATAGACCCTCTATATACTCGTTCCACCTTTCTGCTTTCCCTTCTTTGCTTAGAACTGGATTTCCATCTGAGCTCTTGATATTCATACAAGTCGTTCCCTTTTCTCCAAAGGTCTCTTTAATTTTCCTGTAGGCATTATCTATCTTACCCCTAGTGAGATAAGCCTCTACATCCTTACATTTGTCCTCTAGCCATCCCTGCTTAGCCATTTTGCACTTCCTGTCGATTTCATTTTTGAGACGTTTGTATTCCTTTTTGGCTGCTTCATTCACTGCATTTTTATATTTTCTCCTTTCATCAATTAAATTCAATATTTCTTCTGTTACCCAAGGATTTCTACTAGGCCTCGTCTTTTTACCTACTTGATCCTCTGCTGCCTTCAATACTTCGTCCCTCAAAGCTACCCATTCTTCTTCTACTGTATTTCTTTCCCCCATTCCTGTAAATTGTTCCCTTATACTCTCCCTGAAACTCAGTACAATCACTGGTTATTTCAGTTTATCCGGGTCCCATCTCCTTAAATTCCCTCCTTTTTGCAATTTCTTCAGTTTTAATCGACAGGTCATAACCAATAGATTGTGGTCAGAGTCCACATCTGCCCCTGGAAATGTCTTTCAATTTAAAATCTGGTTCCTAAATCTCTGTCTTACCATTATATAATCTATCTGATACCTTTTAGTATCTCCAGGGTTCTTCCATGTATACAACCTTCTTTCATGGTTCTTAAACCAAGTGTTAGCTATGATTAAGTTGTGCTCTGTGCAAAATTCTACCAGGCGGCTTCCTCTTTCATTTCTTAGCACCAATCCATATTCACCTACTACGTTTCCTTCTCTCCCTTTTCCTTCACTCGAATTCCAGTCACCATGACTATTAAATTTTCGTCTCCCTTCACTATCTGAATAATTTCTTTTATTTCATCATACATTTCTTCAATTTCTTCGTCATCTGCAGAGCTAGTTGGCATATAAACTTGTACTACTGTAGTAGGTGTGGGCTTCGTATCTATCTTGGCCACAATAATGCGTTCACTATGCTGTTCGCAGTAGCTTACCCCCATTCCTATTTTGCTATTCATTATTAAACCTACTCCTGCATTATCCCTATTTGATTTTGTGTTTATAACTCTGTAGTCACCTGACCAGAAGTCTTGTTCCTCCTGCGACCGAACTTCTCTAATTCCCACTATATCTAACTTAAACCTATCCATTTCCCTTTTTAAATTTTCTAACCTACCTGCCAATTGAGGGATCTGACATTCCACGCTCCGATCCGTAGAACGCCAGTTTTCTTTCTCCTGATAACGACATCCTCTTGAGTAGTCCCCACCCGGAGATCCGAATGGGGGACTATTTTACCTCCGGAATATTTTACCCAAGAGGACGCCATCATCATTTAATCACACAGTAATGCTGCATGCCATCGGGGAAAATTACGGCGGTAGTTTCCCCTTGCTTTCAGCCGTTCGCAGCACCAACACAGCAAGGCAGTTTTGGTTATTGTTACAAGGCCCGATCAGTCAATCATCCAGACTATTGCCCTTGCAACTACTGAAAAGTTTGCTGCCCCTCTTCAGGAACCACACGTTTGTCTGGCCTCTCAACAGATACCCCTTCGTTGTGGTTGTACCTACGGTACAGCTATCTGTATCGCTGAGGCACGCAAGCCTCCCCACCAACGGCAAGGTCCATGGTTCAGGGGGGGCGGTCTGCACTACGTCCCCAGAATACTGTTTTTAGGGCGCACAGAATGAGAATGGAACTACTACCACCAGAGTAGAAAAATCACCAACCGGCCTACATCAAGGAAGCTGTCAAAACTACATGCCTTACCGAACAGCAGAGGCAAGGCGTGGAAACGTACTCTTCCGTTAACATATACTAACCCCTAGGGCAGGTAACTGGGGTATTAGCTGCCACCAGGCAGGAAAAATACCGCTGGTTGAACTTAACAAATTGTAACAAACTGAACGCAGTAAATAGTAACAGGAATTCGAGGAAAGGTAATAAGATCTGCCCTCCCCAATCACTTCACTCGCTGCTCTTCGTTACGGCGACATTACGAGCAGCAACACGACCCAAGTCACTGGAAAACAGTTACTACATATGGATAATCGCCGCTGATGCCATTAGCACACAGGCAACGCTTGCAAAACCGAGTGGCGTCAGTCAACACGAGAATAAGAGAAACAATCGCAACCATGCCTACTAAACGATATGGTCTGGTCTCCAATAGAGGGCGGAAACCTACAAACAGCAGCAACGCGAGCTGCAGCACGGCTCAGACGTCTTTTACTGCGTTTTTAAAGATTAGCAAGATAATATTGACAACAACCATATAAACTGTCCGCTGAAAACTCTCCAGAAACATCTATGAATTGCGGTATTCACCACAAGATATCACGACAGGGGCGCCCGCTAGTATGAAAGGAAGCAGGGAGTATGGTGTTGTCAGTAGAGGAGCAGTAAGACCAAAGTGGATCGCTGAGGACAGCTCGGTGGCTTTAAAGGTGGACTAGTTATGGATGTCATCCGAGAAACAGATTCATTAGGGACATTCCAACCCTTGTCTAGCGGCCTACGTCGAGTGCTGGTGACGTGATTGTGAAGTGTAAAAGCGAAGAAACAACTACAGCTAAACAAAGAGGAGGCAGATCTCTGGCTCTGGAGACAGTGACCGTCGAGCATTGCTAAGGGCCGTTGCAAAAACTGGCATGAAATCAGAAGCAGAAATCACTCATAAGTGTCAAAGTGCTACCGGCAGTCGAGTTAGCCCAGTGACTGTGTATAGTGAGTTGATGTGAATGGGGTGTGGTGGTCGAGCATCTCCTTATAGTACAGACGTTTCTGTCGTCATTGGTGGACTAGACCAGGGGTGCTGCGAAGACCTGCGCCACTGGACAGCTGCTGAATGGAAACGAATAATTTGAACTGATGAAGCACGCTGCACCCTGTGACACTCCGATGGGAGGTTTTGGATTCGAGTCATACCGGCTGAAAGTTACTTACCAGCAAATATAGTGTCAACTGTGAAGTACAGAGGAGGTAACGTTACGATATGAGGGTGTTTTTCACACATAGCGTGCAGACCCTTATTGTGATTAAGGAAACAGTAAAGGTGAAAGGATATGAAAACGTTTTGCGGCATTGTGTATTGCGTACAGTAGGAGAACAACCGCAGACGATCATTTGTATCAGCGAAACAGCGCAAAATGTCGGAAAACAGCATCTGTGAGTCAATGGCTTGTTCACGGTACATGATGACAGCCAAAACAGTTGCAGGACAAAGATTTATTAAAATTCTTGGCCACGGTTTCGGTATATATAAATATACCTCCATCAAAAGTAAAATAAGTAAAATTACATCCTGCAATTGAGATAATAAAACAATTGTGCCAAAGGCGTCGTCAGTAGTTACAACATCATCTCCATTTATACAACGTGATTATGGACCGAGGGACGAACACAGCTTAGCACCAGTACTTGTTTTATGAATCTCCATTGGAGGATGTAATTTTAGGTATTTTTCTTCTGATGAAGGTATATTTCTACACTCCTGTAAATGGAAAAAAGAACACATTGACACCGGTGTGTCAGACCCACCATACTTGCTCCGGACACTGCGAGAGGGCTGTACAAGCAATGATCACACGCACGGCACAGCGGACACACCAGGAACCGCGGTGTTGGCCGTCGAATGGCGCTAGCTGCGCAGCATTTGTGCACCGCTGCCGTCAGTGTCAGCCAGTTTGCCGTGGCATACGGAGCTCCATCGCAGTCTTTAACACTGGTAGCATGCCGCGACAGCGTGGACGTCAACCGTATGTGCAGTTGACGGACTTTGAGCGAGGGCGTATAGTGGGCATGCGGGAGGCCGGGTGGACGTACCGCCGAATTGCTCAACACGTGGGGCGTGAGGTCTCCACAGTACATCGATGTTGTCGCCAGTGGTCGGCGGAAGGTGCACGTGCCCGTCGACCTGGGACCGGACCGCAGCGACGCACGGATGCACCCCAAGACCGTAGGATCCTACGCAGTGCCGTAGGGGACCGCACCGCCACTTCCCAGCAAATTAGGGACACTGTTGCTCCTGGGGTATCGGCGAGGACCATTCGCAACCGTCTCCATGAAGCTGGGCTACGGTCCCGCACACCGTTAGGCCGTCTTCCGCTCACGCCCCAACATCGTGCAGCCCGCCTCCAGTGGTGTCGCTACAGGCGTGAATGGAGGGACGAATGGAGACGTGTCGTCTTCAGCGATGAGAGTCGCTTCTGCCTTGGTGCCAATGATGGTCGTATGCGTGTTTGGCGCCGTGCAGGTGAGCGCCACAATCAGGACTGCATACGACCGAGGCACACACGGCCAACACCCGGCATCATGGTGTGGGGAGCGATCTCCTACACTGGCCGTACACCTCTGGTGATCGTCGAGGGACACTGAATAGTGCACGGTACATCCAAACCGTCATCGAACCCATCGTTCTACCATTCCTAGACCGGCAAGGGAACTTGCTGTTCCAACAGGACAATGCACGTCCGCATGTATCCCGTGCCACCCAACGTGCTTTAGAAGGTGTAAGTCAACTACCCTGGCCAGCAAGATCTCCGGATCCGTCCCCCATTGAGCATATTTGTGACTTGATGAAGCGTCGTCTCACGCGGTCTGCACGTGCAGCACGAACGCTGGTCCAACTGAGGCGCCAGGTGGAAATGGCATGGCAAGCCGTTCCACAGGACTACATCCAGCATCTCTACGATCGTCTCCATGGGAGAATAGCAGCCTGCATTGCTGCGAAAGGTGGATATACACTGTACTAGTGCCGACATTGTGCATGCTCTGTTGCCTGTGTCTATGTGCCTGTGGTTCTGTCAGTGTGATCATGTGATGTATCTGACCCCAGGAATGTGTCAATAAAGTTTCCCCTTCCTGGGACAATGAATTCACGGTGTTCTTATTTCAATTTCCAGGAGTGTATATACTGAAACCGTGGTTAAGAATTTTAATAAATCTTTATCCTGCAACTGTTTTGGGTGTCATCATTTACCGTAAAGAATTTCAACAGTTGCTGTTTCAGCCATGTTTAAAATCTTGACAACCGTTTGTGTTTAAAAAACTGTAAATGCAGTAGGATATGAACACAAATTACGAAGTTTTGTCATGTGCACAGTATGGGAACAGCTCGCAAACGAAGAGTGTTCGAATCAATATAATAATGCATTACGTCATAAAATAGCACGAGTGGGACAGCGGTTTGTGGGTAAAAACATTCCTGAAGTGGATTGGTTAGACCCCAGCCCCAACCTAAGCCCAATGGATCACCTTTGGGATTAGTTAGAACGTTGTTTCTTCTCCGACATCAAACAAAGGTCTTTCATACTGGGCGGATACAGCGATCTTAAGTAGCAGTTTAAAAACCAACTGTGGGAGACAAGAATAGAACTGGAATCGATTCGCGGCATAGAATTTACATCTTGATCCGTGCTTTTCGCCGTGTAAAATCTTCTGTCAGTTGGTAAAACCTCTGACAATGTTATCAAATCTAAAACTTACATACGGCAACATGTCATAAAACTGGCGGCTTTCTGCACAATCACAGATGACATTACTCTTCCCAGACTATACTGCCGAAGACGAATTCGATGAATACAGAGATTTGCGGAACTAAAGTAGGGGAACATACTGTAGAGACGGAAACAGTTTGTCAATTTTCGCAAGAGAAGGTGAAGAAAGAAATCCTAAAATGAAAAGGAATGAATCACCCGGCTATTACGGGATCCCTGCTAAAAATCTAAATCAAATTCATATGCACATAAGATTATATTAGTGCCAAATACATAATTTTGTACTCTGTATATATCTGACAAGCAGACCCATCCACTATATTGGAATCCGGCTGTTTTATTCTGTTGTTCTGAGGGACAACGAATGTCGGGTAAAAAGGTTCCGAGCTATTCCGCTCTAATGTTTAGTCGTAGGTTCACCTGAAGATGTAGCTTTCATTGTCACGAAACCGGTAGTGATCCAACCAGTAATAAAAGACTAAATACAGCAGAAGGAGTTAATATCCCAGATGACTACTCATAGCCGTGGTTGCCCTAAAAATAGGGTTGTCCTGAATTTATGTGCTGGTTTCTTCCATATTTGGAGATAAAAACACAGAACGGATGAGGTAACACTGCCTGCTGTCAGCTGGTCACTTTGCTCCGAGCACAGATTGCAGTCAGCCGGTCCCTCTTCGCACACCTACCACACCACCCGTAAAAACTGCCCATTTGGTTTTCGTAAAAGTACGCAGCTGCCGCCGTGCGATTTCCACCCCGATATGGGTGATCAGGCTGGCAAGCGGCAAAATTCCGCAACTACAGATGTTGCACCACGTGTGGACTACAGCATCTACCTCGTGCGCCCTAACAGTATATCCATTTACTGCACAGCTACCGTTCTGCTAACATTCCGCTCGTGTGAACCCAGCCTGAAAGTGTTCGCCATATTGGTTGTTACTCTAAGAAGCTCTAACTACGCCGTTGCATGCGCAGCACAGAGCACCAAAATATCAGAAGTGCGACAGCAGTGTTAAAAGTGCCGTGGCAGCGAACTTTGAATACGAGGAATATAGCGCGGCAATCCGTCTTATTGTTTTTCGAAGCACCAGTACTAGATATAATATCTTTAATTTATACTTTATGGGTGGGTCTGGTGGTAAAGTGTATTTATTTGTAAAATCCAGTATTGTAGGTTCGATCATGTGGCTGTTATCAACTGGAAATTATGTTCCTGATTACGACATTCTTATGCACATTGCACTATTTGAGTTGTATCGTAAATATGTATCTCGTACTATACTTAACGTTTACTCTCATCCGTGATATTGGGTAGTGTAATTGATTCCATATATGTTTTTGTTTCATATGAAAAAGGAAATGGTTTCGTCTCATTGTTTTCTGTGGACTCATGTCTATTTATTACTGCTTACGAATCCGTGTGTGACATGCTCGATTTAAATGCACTGTAAGTATATTGCTCGTATTCTGCGTTATTTTTGTCACCATCCGTTTTTCGTACTCTCTCATTTAAGGAGGCCACCGAAATTTTCATTGACTTGTGCTAAAGTGTAGTGTTTGTAGTATCTGTTAACGATGTGTGAAAACATTTGCGTAACTAGTGTTGCATTTTGAGCATTCATAAGGAAGATTGTTCTAGTCACCAAGGCTAGAAAGCATAGGGCCTACTCATCTATATCTACATCCATACTCTGCAAGAGACTATGAAATGCATGGCACTCAGTGGCAAGAATCAACACCATTCAAAGCAGAATTACAAACTCATTCCGTGGCAAGATTTAATATACTGTCAATACTGTCAAAACCTACAAACATGGAGCTCTCCATTAAATGCGAGAAACTACTGAATACGAAAGCAAATAAAAGCAGCGTAGAATAAGAACAATATACATAGATGTATTTTAATCGAGCAGTTCACACTCAGATGCAGAACACAATGCAACGAAAGCCGTTTCTGTTTCATCTGAAACAAAAAGCGATTAAATTTTATTTACGACAGCGACGGCGTAGTATGGTGACTTTGGCAATGACCGTTAAATGATCAGAATTACACTATGTGATAAAAAGTATCCGGACACCTGGCTGAAAATGACGTACAAGCTCGTGGCACCCTTCATCGGTAATGCTGGAATTCAATATTGTACCTGCCCACCTTTAGCCTTGATGACAGATTCCATTCTCGCAGACATACGTTCAGTCAGCTGCTGGAACGTTTATTGGGGAATGGCAGCCCATTCTTAACGGAGTGCTGCACTGAGGAGAGGTGTCGATGTTGGTAGGCGAGGCCTGGCATGAAGTTGATGTTGCAAAACTTCCCAAAGTTGTTCTTTAGCATTCAGGTCAGGACTCTGAGCATACCAGACCAGTACACGGATGTTATTGTCGTGTCATCACTCCGCCACATGCAGTGCATTATGAACAGGTGGTCGAACGTGTTTAAAAATGCAGTCGGCATCCCTGAATTGCTCTTCAACAATGGGAAGCAAGATGGCCTGTGCTATGATAGTGCCACGCAAAACAACAAGCGGTGCAAGCCCCCTCCATGAAAAACTCGACCACACCATAACACCATTGTCTCTGAATTTCACTGTTGGCACTACACACGCTGGCAGGTTACGTTCACCAGGAATTCGCCATATCCACACCCTGTCATCGGATCGCCACATTGTGTACTGTGATTCGTCACTTAACACAATGCTTTTCCACTGTTCAATCGTCCAATGTTTACGCTTCTTACACCAAGCGAGGGGTCGTTTGGCATTTACTGGCGTGATGTGTGGCTTATGAGTAGCCGCTCGACCATGAAGTTCAAATTTTCTCACCTCACACCTAACTGACATACTTGCAGCGGATCCTGATGCAGTTTGGATACCCTGTGTGATGATCAGGATGCCTATTGCACATTACGACCCTCTCCAAATGTCAGCGGTCTCTGTCAGTCAACAGATGTGGTCAGCCTGTATGCTTTTGTGCTGTTCATGTCCCTTCACGTTTCCACTCCACTATCACATCGGAAACAGTGGACCTAGTGATGTTTAGGAATGTGGAAATCTCGCGTACAGACACAAGTGACACCCAATCACCTGACCACGTTCGAAGTCCGTGAGTTCCGCGGAGCGTCCCATTCTGCTCTCTCACGATGTCTGATGACTACTGATGTCGCTGGTATGGAGCACCTGGCAGTAGGTGGCAGAATAAGGTACCTAAGATGAAAAACGTAGGTTTTTGGTGGTGTCCGGATATTTTTGATCACATAGTGTATGTGACGTTCATATTAACGCAAACGTTTTGTTATGAAATGTTCACTTTACGAGGATTATTAATGTACTGAGCGGACGAGGATACATGCAAGATACTGTCAACCATAGAGAAGGAACAGCATTAATTATACAGGATGGTCCATTGATATGACCGGGCCAAATATCTCTCGAAATAAGCATCAAACTAAATAACTACAAAGAACAAAACTCGTCTAGCTTGAAGGGGGAAACCAGATGGCGCTATGGTTGGCCCGCTAGATGGCGCTGCCATAGGTCAAAAGGATATCAACTGCCTTTTCTTAAATAGGAACTCCCCTTTTTTTATCACATATTCGTGTAGTACGTAAAGAAATATGAATGTTTTTGTTGGACCACTTTTTTCGCTTTGTGGTTGATGGCACTGTAATAGTCACAAACGTATAAGTACGTGACATCACGTAACACTCCGCCAGTGCCGACGGTATTTGCTTCGTGATACATTACCCTTGTAAGAATGGACCGTTTACCAACTGCGGAAAAGATCGATATCGTGTTGATGTATGGCTATTGTGATCAAAACGCTCAACGGACATGTGCTATGTCCGCTGCTCGGTATGCTGGACGACTTCATCCAAGTGTCCAGACCGTTCGTCGGATAGTTACGTTATTTAAGGAAACAGGAAGTGTTCAGCCACATGTGAAACGTCAACCACGACCTGCAACAAATGATGATGCCCAAGTAGGTGTTTTAGTTACTGTCGCGGCTAATCGGCACATGAGTAGCAGACAAATTGCGCGAGAATCCGGAATCTCAAAACGTCGGCGTTGAGAATGCTACAACAACGTCGATTGCACCCGTACCATATTCCTATGCACCAGGAATTGCATGGCGACTGAGCACAAGAGAAATTACGGGACGATGACAGATTTTTTGCACGCGTTCTATTTAGCGACGAAGCGTGCATAATATGCACTATTTGGCATCGGAAAATCCACGCTGGCTGCGACAAGTGGAACATCAGCGACCTTGGCGGGTTAATGTATGGTGCGGCCATTATGGCAGGAAGGACAATTGGCCCCCATTTTATCGATGGCAATCTAAATGGTGTAATGTATGCTGATTTCCTACGTAATGTTCTACCGATGTTACTACAAGATGTTTCAGTGCATGATAGAATGACGAAGTACTTCCAACATGATGGATGTCCGGCACGTAGCTCGCGGGCGGTTGAAGCGGTATTCAATAGCATATATGACAGGTGGATTGGTCGAACGTTCACCGGATCTGACGTCCCCGGATTTCTTTCTGTGGGGAAAGTTGTAGGATATTTGCTCTCGTGATCTACCGACAACGCCTGACAACATGCGTCAGCTCATTGTCAATGCATTTGCGAACTACTCGCTGTTGAGAGGAATGTCGTTACACGTATTGACAAATGCATTGAGGTTGACGGACATCATTTTGAGCATTTGTTGCATTAATGTGGTATTTGCAGGTAATCACGCTGTAACAGCATGCGTTTTCAGAAATGATAAGTACACAAAGGTACATGTATCACACTGGAACAACCGACGTAAAATGTTCAAATGTACCTAAGCTCTGTATTTTAATTTAAAAAACCTACCTTGTACCAACTGTTCGTCTAAAATTGTGAGCTATATATTTGTGAGTATTACAGCGCCATCTATCACAAAGCGGAAAAAGTGGTCCAATTAAAACATTCATATTTCTTTACGTACTACACGAATATGTAATAAAAATGGGGGTTCCTATTTAAGAAAAGGCAGTTGACCTATGGCAGCGCCATCTAGCGGGCCAACCGTAACGCCATCTGGTTTTCCCCTTCAAGCTAGACAAGTTTCGTTCTTTGTAGTTTTTTCGTTCGACGCTTTTTTCGAGACCCAGTCACGATCAACGGACCACCATGGCTGGTCGTTGCCAATACCAGTAACGGCGTGGCTGCCGTGAGTAATATTTTACCCATAAACCAATTTAAATTGGAAAAAGAAACTTGGAATCATGTACCCCATCCAGTATTACGGATGCGAGAAGAAATTTTGAATCACGTACCACATTCAGCATTACGGGTGCGAGAAGAACGCAGTCAGAATACGAGTAACGTATTTACAACGCAGTTCAAAGAGAACAACACACACGAGACGATATAATCAGACACACAGTGTGATCGAAGCTTGTTTTGTTAAGTGTAAAACAATAGAAACATGGAAGACTATGACATCAGCCGATAAGAAAGCGAGATGTTGTATCGATAAAGTAGCAGCGCTCCAAGTGGCGAGACAGCGAACCAGAAGTCTCTATCCTAGTTTCGTGCCCCCGTGGCGCGCAGGTTCGGCGACCGGCGCTACCGCTGCGTGCTGCGGCAGGACTGGTGCGAGAACCCGGAGACCACGGCGCCGCTGGCGCTGCAGAGCCTGGGCGGACCGCTGGTGGCGTTGGCTGCGGGTTACCTGCTAGCCGCGGCCGCCCTGCTCTTAGAGCTGCTTCGCGCCCGCCGCTCCCTCAGACCGGCGTCGAAACTCTGCAACCCCGGACACCATCTTAAAAGAATCAGGAAGGCACGAGGGCTCTCACAGGTATATCCATTTCTACCCTGAACACGCCGTGTAAGAAAACGGTGAATTAAGTTGAATCCTCTGAATAGTTTGGCGCATTACACGATTTACATGGTCAAAAAATAAGTTAAAAATTTTAATACCAAAGCACTAGCACGGTAGTGTGGATGTGGCATCCTTTCAGCTTAATTGTCCTTTGATCTACTGTAACATATTCTGTATTATGAGGAACAGCATTTACTTAAAAATAAGCTTTTTAATTTACTGTTGTGTATTACAAACGGCAGCAAAATTTTGCACTGTTGGCAACTCCTGTTTTATGGCATAAAAATGTAATACAACTTTTGTAATAAAAAGATATAGTGCAGACTGGTTCAGTTTTTGAGAAAGAGTTTCAAACAATCCTTTTCCTCTACATTTTATGCAATTTCTTTTAGTTAGTGCTCATTATTGATAGTTTATGGTGACAAAATATCAGCTACTATGGGCAATGGTAGCTCGTGTACAGTTACGGTTTAGCATGAAATTTTTGCTCTCCCTCTCTGTCTCTATCTCTCTCCCTCTCCCTCCTCCTCCCACTTCCTTTCCCTCTTTTTTTCATTAACCCAACTTATAATTGTGCCTCACGGACATGAAAGGGGAGCAGTGGTTTGGAAGTTAGTGAGACAGGGTTGTAGCATACACCTGATGTTATTCAATCTGTATATTAAACAAGCAGTACAGGAAACAAAAAGAAAAATGCGGAGTAGAAATTAAAATCCATGGAGAAGAAAAAAAAACTTTGACGTTCACCGATGACATTGTAATTCTGTCAGAGACAGCAAAGGACCTGGAAGAGCAGCTGAACGGAATGAGCAGTGTCTTCAAAGGAGGATATAGGATGAACATCAACAAAAGCAAAACAGGGATAATGGAATGTAGTGGAAAAATCGGGTGATGCTGCGGGAATTAGATTAAGAAATGAGACGCTTAAAGTAGTTAATGAGTTTTGCTATTTGGGAAGCAAAATAACTGATGATGGTCGAAGTTGAGAGGTTATAAAACGTAGACTGCCAATGGCAAGGAAAGCGTTTCGGAGGAAGATAAATTTGTTAACATTGAGTATAGATTTAAGTGTCAGGAAGTCGGTTCTGAAAGTGCTTGTATTGAGTTTAGCCATGTATGGAAGTGAAACGTGGGCGATAAGTAGTTTAGATAAGAAGAGAATAGAAGCTTTCGAAATGTGGTGCTACAGAAGTTTTGCTATTTGCGAAGCAAAATAACTGATGATGGTCGAAGTTGAGAGGTTATAAAAAGTAGACTGCCAATGGCAAGGAAAGCGTTTCGGAGGAAGAGAAATTTTTTATCATTGAGTATAGATTTAAATGTGAGGAAGTCGGATCTGAAAGTGCTTGTATGGAGTTTAACCATGTATGGAAGTGAAACGTGGACGATAAGTAGTTTAGACAAGAAGAGAATAGAAGCTTTCGAAATGTGGTGCTACAGAAGAGTGCTGAAGATTAGATAGGTAGATCACATAACTAATGAGGAGGTGTGGAATAGAATTGGAGAGTAGAGAAATTTGTGGCACAACTTGGCTAGAAGAAGGGTTCGGTTGGTAGGGCATGTTCTGAGGCACCAAAGGATCACCAATTTAGTAATGGATGGCAGCGTGGAGGGTAAAAATCGTGGGGGGAGACCAAGAGAGGAATATACTAAACTGATTCAGAGGGATGTAGGTTGCAGTAGGTACTGGGAGATGCAGAACTTTGCACAGTATAGAGCAGTATGGAGAGCTGCATCAAATCAGTCACTGGACTGAATACAACAACAATAACAAACTATTGCTCTCCTCTTTATGTCTGGACGAGCCTAAGAACCTTTGCTGGAGAGATTCTGATTTTAAAAAGATCGTTAAAGCTCTTTTTCACTTGTTTTTACGACAGTGCTCTGTTTACAGAAACCAACAGATGATAACTGACAGATCTACAAAGTGCGGTCAACACTCGCGAAACATCACTCAATTCAGAATCCTCTAACAAAGGAAGAATTTGATATTGCTTCAGACTTACATATAGCAAAGCTAATGTACTTTAAATCTTTCCCTGAAAAAATGTGCAAAAAGTGTTAATAGAGCAGGCGTACAAACGAGTCCTCTCAAGGCTAGAGCTATGCAGTAAACACCTAACTAGCACAGTCGTTTTAGCACAAATTTATTGCAAAGTTTGTTTGCATGGATATGAGATTACTACTAACTGTTGATAGTACACCGTTGTACACTTGTTTTCGAAACAAGAAGACCATCACACCGACCACAAAACTCAGTTCAACGTAATTAGGAGCTACTGATCTGGTGACGGCATAACGCTTTCTTCCTGACAAATCTCAATTACAGATACTGCGATCTATTGGTGGAGAGTTACACCGTAATTGATGGCAATACGTAGCACACAACGTGGACAATCGTACAGGTCTGTTTGTGGCAAGACAAGAGACTCAATCCGGCAGATAAAATAAAATCGAATCCGCACGATAATATGCTCTCAGTATGTGTGGAATTCCATGTCTGTAATCTGATTTAAATCAGTGTCTACCAGCACTCAGTGTACCGTTTAGTTTTGCTTACCTCATACGACGTATAGTGAAACTAATCGGAAGAGGGACCGGTAGTAAACGTCACAGTCATCTACACCACACATGACTTACATAAGTACTTCGTGGTTTTTGTAGAAGATAAAGACTTAAACTTCTACATTTGTTACGAGTTGTAGATAGATAGAAATGCAAAGCACTGTCTTTTTCAGAAGCTTGTACGAATCAATTTCTAAGCGATATACAACATTGCAAACAACCAATTACATTGGCGCACGTTCGCGCTCTCGAAGCACCATTGCGCCTGGCTTCTTCGACCTCTGCCTTATTCGGAGAGGTATGTTATTGTCGGTTACATGCTTAAAATCAGAAATCGTCAAACTCTGTAGTGCGTAGTTACCACACAGTGGGACTACTTTTGGGTGGAAAACATTGGAAACAATTTTTAAAATCAGTTCCAACATTCCAGCCTTCTACCACTACAATAAACTAATCCCCATAATAGATAATATGACAATGTAAACTAGACAAAACACACTGCATACAGGCATTTACATTTACATGTTTGTAAGTTTGTACCCATTCTGATTTTAAAATATGAAAGAGATCTGGTATTAAGATCCGTCGCACAGCCAAACCCCTGCACTTTGGAGGCTGAGCTCCATTAAGGCAGGACGTTGTATGTTACCATATCAAATCCCTGGGATCACACGTAGAGGGCTGAGTGGCGAGAACCCTGCATGAAATCAGGATAGCTGTTGGGAACTGTGAAGTGGCAACGATGCTTGTAAAACATTGTTAGAGTTTCGTCTTTTATTCTCAATGTTTACAAGCCCTCATTCTTCTGCACCGGCGTTAGCTGTTGCTCATTCAGCTAAGTGCTGAATTCTATTTGACGTCCGTCGAGTCTGCTTACCAGTTGCATGCCCTGGATTGGTTTAGCGACCCCGGTGCTGCAGCTTGGTGCCGGCGAGCAGACGCGGCTGTCGCTTAGCGCTGTGTGGAGTAGAGCTGGCTGCTGGAGTGTCCTTTGTCCCATTCTGAATTCTACGATGACCCTTGATGACTCATCCACGACGTGCGTGGTGTTGGTAGTAATGTAGTTGGTTGATCTCCCTAATCCCAGTTGGTTTCAGCAGTCGGAGGCATTTGAGTGTTGAAGAGAAAAGTGGACCACAACAGGCGCTGCTGCTGGTTTCTGTGTTGAATTTCAGTGGTGCCAGCACCCTGCAATATAGTGTTGTCGGAAGACAGTCTGCTCCTCCATTAGTAGATGGTAGGCAGATAGCAGCATGAATTTCATCAGGTGAAGGCCATAACCGCGAGTACATCTTCGGCTAGTATCATGTACTGCAACTGAGCGTCTAGGACATAGATTTACTAAACTATCGTAATCATGTAATCGAGTACTATTACTGCGAATGACATCCACACCACCGAGTGCTGGGGTGTTATGATACAAGGTTCGGTTTGTAATGACCGCATGTGTTGTCCATATATTTGTTCTTCTGTCTATTAAAGGCAATGTTCTGACTGACTGACTGACTCAACATCGCCCAGCTCGAACCGCTAAGGATATCAAGTCGAAATTTGGAGAATATATGAATCTCATTTCGTTTAAGGAGAGATTTTTTCGAAATTCGAACCCTAAGGCGTGAAATAGGAATGAAGGTATTTTTTTTAAATGTCGCTATTAAGGAAGATAGGAAGCTATACGTACGAAAATTGGTATATGGTTTGTCAGTCAGGAATAAAGAAATCCGTAATCAAAATATCCACGGGTGTACTGCCGGTCTATAGTGTACAACGGGCACAATATTTCGGCGATTAAACATGTCGCCATCATCAGGTGAACTGACGGACTGAGCTCCTGTGAGCGTGCCGGCACGGAGATCCGTACGCTATGGCTGCTCAGGGGGAACTGGGTTCGGTCGCGGCGGCGGCTGATTTAAATACCCTCCGCCCGCGGCGCGCTCCCTCCGCCGTCCGTGCCACGCGCCACGGTAGCGCGGTGGAACAGATTGCGACGGCGTTTGAGATGACGTCGGTGTGATGGCTCTGTCCGCCGTGGTCGTCACAACTATGTGTTTGCTCGATTTACTCTTGATTAACCCAATCGCTGGTTCCCAAGCCTTGCTAAGATAATAGCCACAGTCACGTGCCGGCACGTTCACAGGAGCTCAGTCCGTCAGTTCACCTGATGATGGCGACATGTTTGATCGCCGAAATATTGTGCCCGTTGGACACTATAGACCGGCAGTACACCCGTGGATATTTTGATTATCAAATACGCCGGGAGAAACTCAAGAATCACAAAGAAATCCGTGTTTCACCATTTTTGGAAATTTAACAGTATGCGGGTGATACAGTGGGTATAAGCTCTTTTTGAAATTATGTCATTATTGAAGAACTACTTAAGTATTGTTAAAGGTACATCTATGAATATTGGTTTTTGTATTTTTGGTAACAAATCAAAAAAATACATGTTGCAGTATTTTTGGAAATTCAGTCCCTAAGGGGGTTAAATAGGAGATGAGATTTTTTATGACATTATATTATCATTAAAGCATTTTTAAAGCTAAATATATGAAAATTTAAACTAGGCTTCTCAGTTAGAAACGGGGACCAGAGTTTTTATGGAAGTATTTCGTTGTGTAAGCATTTTTGAAGCTATGTCTATGAAAATTGGAAAATTTGTATTTGGCTTATCTGTTAGAAATAAAATATACACAAGTAACTGTCTTTAGAAATTCAGACGTTGTGAGGCGAAATAGTAGTATGGGGGCGAAATAGGGGGTGGAACGTTTTATAAAATTATGTAATTGCGAAAGCGGTTTGAAAGCTAAATCTTTGAAAACTGGTGCTCAGCTTCTCGCCTAGAGACGAAAAGATATTTGTTTCACTCTTTTTGGAAATGCGACCCATAAGTGTGCCAAACAGGGCCGACTGATTCGCTGACTCTTTACTGCCCAGCCCATACCGCTACGGATAGAAATTTGAAGTTTGGAGAGGGCGTGGTTCTTAGACTGTAGGAAGCGTGTAGGAAGGTATTGTCCGAAATTACACGCCCTCTGGGGTGAAATAGGGGATGAAATGCTTTTTGGAAGTATATAGCTGATAGGGGAATTTGAAAACTAGAGCTACGAAGACTAGTATTTGCTTTCTCAGTCAGAAAAAAAATGCCTACGTGTTTCAGCATTTTTGGAAATTCAACCTCTAAGGCGGTAAAATACTGGATGGAAGTTATTTTGAAACTGAATAATTACTAAAGAGCTACTAAAAGATTTTTAAGGTTACATCTATGACAATTGGTATTTGACTTCTCAGTTAGAAAAAAAGGCGTGTTTCAATGTTTCTGGAAATTCAACAACCCCCAAGGGAGTGCAACAGAGGACGAAACTTTTTACGAAAATATTACGTTACATTAAAAAAACTTTAAAACGGAGTTATCAAAATTGGTATTTTACTTCCCGGTTAGCTCTAAAAATATACTGGTTAGGTGATGAAAGTTGCATGGAAATACCTCCACAAGAACGCAAAAGGCATGATTAACAAAATCTTTGGATCCCAGCTACAGAATCAGATCTTGCTCAGAAGGCCTTAATTGGCATGAAAGACTTAGGTTTGTGAAGAACACAAAAATTCCGTTAAATAAAAACAAAAAAATTCTGCAGGCCATATAGCTACGCGAGCTAAGCAGCGGGCGCTGAGTTAGTTGTGTTATATTCACTTACCAGGCTCGTGACTGCTGTGTCATTTCATTGCTATGAGATAAAATTCCTGACTACGTGTCTTAGGAGCTAACGAATGTGCTTGTCTTGCTTCTTTGGTTTCCTGTCACGGTCTCATTTCTTCTGACTGCATATCCTCTCTCCATAGAAGGTGTTGTAATGTGTCGTTAACCAGACCTACTTTCGACATACTGGCTCTCTTCTTGCTTCCCCCTCTGTCTCTGACATGACCTGAGATTACGCGTGGCCATGTAATTTTTTAAAAGTTTCTACCGCTAACTGTCCTATACCATAGCACATAATGATCTTAACTAAGTCGGTGAGGAAAGAATTGGCCTACTGCAGTATTGTGGTCAGATGTGTTCTACATACATGCTCATGTGTGTTTCAAAATCTCTTTGTAGCATTCGTCAAAGTACTTCATTACATTACATTGTGAAGTAGCGCATCCAACTTACATCAAATACGTGCAAAGAATAATGCAACAACTTACAATTTTTTGGTTATTACTTTCACTAAAGACCACGTAGAGGGACACTGATAAGAAGACGAAACCCAAGAATATGTGATTAGTTTACTGACTGTCTTGTGTTTTGTGGGCACGTTGCTGTGTGAAAGCTTTGTTTTCAAGCAATGTCACGATTGCCTAGGAAACTGAAACATGAGGCCTAAGAGTATCGCGTGAAGCGGAAATATCGTGGGAACCACTTTAGAATCCCACCACTTCATAAATTCTGAATAAAAATCATCAGCAATGACGACCGAAGGCTTTGGTCCTAAGAAGCCACCATCTTTTTGCCAGCAACCTTGTAAAGAGGTTGGAGGAGCAGACAAACATTAAGGACACTCTCTTGCCCTTGGGGTGGGAAACTGCCTCTAAAAGGTAGCTGAATCAGCACTGATTAATGGAATGAAGATGCAGAAGGTAATGGAAATCACTGTATCAAAGACACATAAGTTTTATCCACAGGGCATGTGGTCTGTAATTTAAAGAAGTTCTCATCATGTTTGTCCATTTGCAAGAGATTCTGAATTAGGCGCCGATTTGGATCTCTAAGGAGAGGACTGCTAAGGGAGCAGGTGACCATGAGAAAAAGATTAAGTAAAATCTTCTCTGTTTACAAGCCACGTTACTTGCAATAAGACATTCGAGCTTTCAACCGCTGTTTCAGGAATGAAGATCACTGACTGCCGAGCCTAGTACAATGTTGTGCTTATACAGATGCATTGTGCAGGGCCTGAAACCATCCAGATAGTGCCAGAGTGAAGCATGCACTGAAGTCAAGTTGGGCAGCTCGTAGTATATACGTCCCACCATGGGACAGGGGTCTACGAGAAATACGCACACGCAAGAAACTTGAGATGTAACACTAATCACCTTGCCCGATATACATGACGAATGTTCGACTATGCGCAAGGCCCTTGGGAAAATGTTATGTCGATGAAAAGGTATCCACTAAAAGTCCTCACTTTATCGTGTATTATCAACATCTTGCATGAATTTAAATGCGGAATCAAGAATTATTAAACTTGTCTGAAATAGTAACTCGCGCTCCGTTGGGCTGCTAGCACTCGTAAGGCCCGTGCACTAACCCACGACAAAGTTCGTACATCCCGTTGGCCTTGCCGTGGAAGCATTTGGGATTAGATGGTGCGCGGAATCGGCCTGTCTTGCTAGTAGTTGCTCCACAGTATTCAAGTAATGCTGCCGGTTTGGCCGCTTCTGTCGATTACCTAATCGCTTTTCGTCAGTGGCACCTGAAAGCTTTCGCAATTTCTCCCTTGCTGTAACAATTTTCTCTGAACTTGCTGAAATTCATACTGTAAATGAGGTGTATTCAGACTTGTTACTTATTACCCACTTTTGTATCTGTGGTAGTAGAAAAATTTTCTAACCGCCCCTTAGCTGCACTGTAATGGCGAAGCAGGGAAGTAACTTTACGTTATAAAATTTATAGAGCAGAGTTGCAGCAAGCTACAGCATGTAATGTTAAGATTGTATTACGTGAATGGGTTGGAGACCCCAAATGATAGATCTAAGTAAATAGAAAGGCTTTACCTATCCTCCACACCTGCAGGCACCTATCCTTCGCGAGGAATGAGACCTTGTGAGCGTGTGGGGTTGCTATTCTGTCATTCTGCGCAACGGATTAATCTGAGATGTACCCTTTACCCTGTGGCTCCTGCAAGATGCAATTTCCACCCCCACACTACTACAGAAGTCAGACAAAGCTCCTAACGTTCTAAAAAGAAATGCCTGAAAAACTTTCAGCAATAAATATCTTCCAGAGTCGTAAGGAGCTGTAAGGAAATGACACTAAAATTCACAACATTTCTTACGTAACTAGTGGGATATTTGGGTACTGGAGTAGTGCTAGTTAGTGTAAGAAAAACGTGAAACTAACAAAAATTAATATTTATTTTGCAAAAATTCTGAGAAATCACAATGGTACTTTTAGTTATGCATTGAACAAGTTATATCCTGGTTCTTTTCGGAATGTGAAGTTACCTCTCAAGGATAGGATTCGCTCTTGAAATTTCTATACAAACTTTAAGATGGTTGTTGGCTTGGCAGAATGGCTGAGAGCCGCGCTTACCCAACTTGAATAATTATCCTTTAGAATGTTGCTAGGTACGGTCGGGGCTGTCACGTGTCAAATGCAGTGAAGTGTACTGTTGTGGAGGAAATATGGGGCTCGCAAGAGCTGTAGCGCACAATACAGTAAGCCGCGATGACTGCTGTCTGCGCTGCTCTCTGCTGACAAATAAGATAACTCTTGTTCTATCTGGATTGACCTTGGCCAATCAAACTCTCCCTACATCTTGATGAAGTGAAGGATTCCTAACGCCCTTAGCGTAACTATTGGCGTGGTACACCGGTCAGATAACCAATCCACCGCGATGCCACTCAAAAATTCGCTCGCATGCGTTTAACTATAACTCTGTCCGTTCATACCGCGCAATAAGTGTTTCGGCCAACACAGTGAACAACCCTTAATTGCAAGGACTCAATATAGAGAGTCGCACTTCGATTCGCTCTCGACAGAGGTGCTCTCCCAGTGAAGTACTGAGGAGAGACTTGTTCCTCGCTCGAAGAGCGACAACGGAACGGGCCCTCTCCACACCAGACGTGAAGGGGTATATCTTTCGGTCTCTTCCATTACTCCTTCAGCTCAAGGCGTCAGAAATATCGTCTGCCAATCAGTATTGCTCTTTTAACACGGGAGAATGACGTTTCGTTTAAGGCGACCAATTCGGAAACCTGTAGTATCGGCGTTTGGCGTTTGCTGTCTCCCTGTGAAAATCTCTGAAACTGCGTGCTATGTGTAAAGAATGTGTAGGCAGTCGCTCCCACACAATGTAGCGGAATTTGCTTTTAAGCCGAACACGGGGTTGTTCCTCCTTTCCCTAGGGCGAACGCTGTTCGTTCCACGGGCGGCCACCGACCGACGTAGATGGGATGGGACTGGCCTCCTGGCGTACAGTTGCCTCTCTCGAACTAAAAGCTCCTGTGACCGTCGTGTCTGGAATTTATGTGTGTATTCCAGCCTCGAGTATTTCAACCACGGTGCCCACTTGCGATTTATTAGTTATTTGCATATCGTTTACATGATTCATACAACATTGACTTTATCTTATCGAGTTTTTGTTCGAATGAAGCGTTTTGACGTGCGGAATATGACTGTGAGGGCGGAATATGTAAGCAATGAAGGTCAGGAGACCACGACGTCTTACAACCTGTGTCCGGAAGGGCATCTGTTACGCGAATGTCGCGATAACAGAGCAGTTTACTGCCCCACACGTACCAAATTCTCAATTTACGAGTTACAGCACAATAGGCCGTATACCCCAGTTCAATATGGAGCAAGTACAAACACAAAACACTAATCCAGTGGCGGGAAATATAAATGTATCTTCTAGTCCGATACACGAGGAACGGCACAGTTTAGATTGATCGCCAATGCGTAGATGCTGTGCTAGATGGGAAATATGTCGTTTCATTATCGAAATGTGGTAGTACGAATAAAGAAAAACATGACGCAATTGAAAGGATTGGAAAATGTTGCGAAAACACAAATGCCATATGGTGCAACAGAAAAATTTCACAATGATCATTTTTACAGTCAGAAAATAACAACATTACAAAGAAAACGGGAATGGCTTAAACCCCCACAAGTACATACATATATTCCAGATCGGTTTACCAGAACACTGGCCACTTAGGCATAAACTTGATTTCATTTGTGGTCATATGGAGAAGCAATAGCGGAAGCGATGCAAAGAGTCTCTGCAAACTGTCAGTTGTATGAACAATCCATGTCTGCGTTCTTGAAGCGATACTGGTCTGCGGAAACCCAAATACGACAAAATATGAATTGTTACAGAAGATGTCATTTGACAATTCGGGAGAAAAGTAGCCAGTTAGATTTTTTGAAGAAGTAACGAAAGGGGATCAGTGCTTAGACAATCCATACTGATACGTATGTGCACACAGAAGTTAACCCTGAGTTATCAGCAATCGTTCGTTGGCATAGCTGGAGATAATATACAGGCATTTAAAGGGATGTTAAGAAAACTTCAATACATCAGTGACGAAACAACGTGCAGAGAGAGAGAAACCAATGGTAGGTCGAATAATAGCAACCGATTTCCCTTTGATAATGCTTACAATGACAACAGTAATGTTGACAAAGTTAATCGTTTTGGGAATAATAGTAATCACCAATGGGATAACAACACGGAGGTCAAACAATAATTATGGTTTTGCTGAGCAGCGGAATTACAATAATGCCTTCGGTTCCAGAAATTATAGTCGTAATTCGCGTTATGATCAGCTAGCAAACGAAGCATGAAGGTTTTAGTCATTTTCCAGCAAAAAACCCAAATTATTCGGGTGGAACTAGAACGCCTAGAATGCAGAAAGGTTGGAAGAATCAGACCAGCAGGACAACAGACCAGCAGGACAACATACGCGAGATGAACTGGTGCAGAAAGTCGAGTTGAGGCCACCAAACCCTGGTAAAAATCAGAATTGACGAGATGAACAGTACGAAGACCAGTCACAAGAGATTCAATCGCCAAATGAAGTTGATTTTATAATTAAACACGTAAATAGACTTAGCTTTGACCAACACGATTCTGAAGTAGGTTTAGGCGCTGATCAGATACAAATGCCAGCATGCTGGGAGACAATTGTCTGGGAATCGTCCGAGGAGGAGGAAGAAGATTTGTGAATAGTTAATGTAGGCAGCTGTACAAAAACTGGTGATGACCAAATTGTGAAGGATGTAGTTCATTTTTACCAAACCGAGGGGGAAATGGTATGCCATGAGGATAATGCACCATTAGCGACACCAGAATTGATACACAATTCAGGGTATATAGGACTGGGGCTTACCAGGGAAATAATTAAATTCCCAGCAGTACCCAGAGTACAACATCAACATCTAGCAAAATTGGCACGGAGCAATTTGAAGGCTGCCGGGTTAAATAGGAAGCACCGAGCGGACAAAACGGCAACATCACGAGTATTTTCACTAGGAAAAAAAGTACTTGTGAAAACTCACTATCTCTCTAGCCATAAAAAAACATTAAAGTCATAAATTCTTTTCGGTATATAAAGGACCTATGGAAGTAAGTAAAGTGGTTCATGAGAATGCAGTCAAATTGATTAAGCGGACCCTGCCCCACCCCTTTCCCTGCCCCTGGAGTAGATGTTGCAATATCGTACTCTTGATGCAAAATTTAATTAATTAATTAATTACAATGAGGAATTACTTACACCTGGAAAAATTGGCAGGAAGAGTCAGTCTTTGCTGAGCAGCTGTACTGAAATGAAATTGAAATCTACATCAATTACATGACAGAGGACATATTGTTTATTTATAAAATTCAGTTTGCAGTGGTTGGATCTCATAATTTGGTGGGAAACGCTCATCATTCTCTGCTCTCTATTTATTTTCGGAGGTAGAAGAATTGTAAAATACTTCAAAAAATGATCGACCTATCAAAAAGTAAGTAAATACCCAAATAGAGCGGTTTTTCCTATAATGCAAGCAGTACTACCATGAATTGGTGCCATCATAAACATAAACATCGTTTCACATAATTATACTGCTAGAGATCTCAATTGTAACAATAAGTAAAGTCAGTCCAGGCATATCTGGCAAAACAGAAGTCTTTTTGATGGTAAGTTAAACATACCGCAAAAAAACAAGCGTTGAAATAATCACAAAAACCATGGCAGACTGTACTAACACCACTTTACGTGGTTACACACGTAGAAGTTAGTGAATATAATTCATATCGCGAAAAAACAACATCTCAGTTAAAACATATCAATAGAGTGTCAACGATTGTGGAAAAAAAACCGTAATTGCACGCACCACATAACACTTGCACCTTCTATGGGAGTGGAGCACTCCATGTATGTTGCATATCACATGCCAAACTTGTAGATACTGCACCACAACCTGCCGAATCTTGAGTACTGAGTCTGAATGTGTCAAGTGGGCTAGTGACAGTTCCACATGCTACCACCAGAGGACACCACAGCATGGAGTGATTGTGTGGCACCTGGAAACCAACAGGCCGCAGGTGGGAGTGCGTCTAGGAGATGGTCTTATTTTTTTTGTTCTTGGCCAGCCTACAGCGAAAAGCGTTAATTCTCTAGGACATGGACTGGTGGCTTTCTTCTTTGTCGGTAGTCCACATGCTTCACAATTTTCATGCAGCCGTTTCGCCTTAGCTCCCATGCACTTTCTGTTTATTTCATTACTAAAACACTTCTGTTTCTGAATTACCCAGAACTCTTTTCTACTTCCTACTTTCCTCCATCAACTGCAGAATTTTTTTCTGTTACCCTTCTCTTCATCTTGTTCAAAACCGGTGGTAGGCAGAAAACATCTTCCGAGATTGTTCTAAATGCTTTCTCCGAAAATTGTTTCGAGCAGTTAGTCCACGAACCCACTCGAATTGTAAATGGTTGCGACAACACACTTGACCTCTTAGCCACAAACAATCCAGAGCTGATAGAGAGCATCATGACTGATACAGGGATTAGTGATCACAAGGTCGTTGTAGCTAGGTTCAATACAGTTTCTTCCAAATCCATCAGAAACAAACGCAAAATAATTTTATTTAAAAAAGCCGATAAAGTGTCACTAGAAGACTTCCTAAAAGACAATTTCCATTCCTTCCGAACTGACTATGCAAATGTAGACGAGATGTGGCTCAAATTCAAAGATATAGTAGCAACAGCAATTGAGAGATTCATACCTCATAAATTGGTAAGAGATGGAACGGATCCCTCGTGGTACACAAAAAAGGTCCGAACGCTGTTGCAGAAGCAACGGAAAAAGCATGCGAAGTTCAGAAGAACGCGAAATCCCGAAGATGGGCTAAAATCATAATCGAAACACGAGGTCACTCTTATCTGGTATCCTAACTGTGCCCACTCACAAAACAAAAACTTTTGCAAACTCCTTCTCAGTTGCCGCTGTCCGCCTCTGGAACAAAATGCCTCTTACCTTGAGGAAAATTCAATCTCCTGTGGCTTTTAAGAAGAAGTTGAAGCATTTCCTACTATCATCCGCATAAAATTCTCCACAAAATTAATGTGCAAGGCCAATCCTCTCATCTGTCAAATAGCAAAGCTAGCGTCTCGTATCTTGCTGCTGAGATGCCTTCCTCTTCGTCTATCTCTATTAGCCATGCAGTCTCCTTTTCCTTTATATTTTCCTTAATTATGTTTCATCATGTCTCTCTATTCTTCTCCTCCCTTCACCATGAGTCTCCCTCATACTCCCTGGTGCCAGCACTCCTATCTTAAATCTTTCTCTTCAATAATGCATTTTTCGAGGTGTACCTTTCTAATTGTTTATCTCACTTTTTGTATTAGATGTAGTTTAACATGCCTACTGAAACATATGACTGTAAAATAAGTAGAATGCCTGGTTAGATGTAAGAGAGGGCCTGATGGCCCTAATCTTGCCAGTTTAAATAAATAAATAAATAAATAAATAAAAATAAATAAATAAAATTTACAGACGCGAGAAATTTGGCACGTACTTCGATGCGAGATGCCTTTAATAGGTTCCACGACGAAACATTGTCTCGAAATTTGGTAGAAAATCCGAAGAAATTCTGGTCGTATGTAAAGTACACAAGCGACAAGACGCAGTCAATACCTTCGCTGCGCAGTGCCGATGGTACTGTTACCGACGACTGTACCGCTAAAGCGGTGTTATTGAACGCAGTTTTCCGAAATTCCTTCACCAGGGAAGACGAATGGAATATTCCAGAATTTGAAACACGAACATCTGCTAGCATGAGTTTCTTAGAAGTAGATACCTTAGGGGTTGCGAAGCAACTCAAATCGCTTGATACGGGCAAGTCTTCAGGTCCAGATTGTATACCGATTAGGTTCCTTTCAGATTACGCTGATACTGTAGCTCCCTACTTAGCACTCATATACAACCGCTCGCTCACCGATAGATCTGTTCCTACAGATTGGAAAATTGCGCAGATCGCACCAGTGTTTAAGAAGGGTAGTAGGAGTAATCCATTTAACTACAGACCTATATCATTGACGTCAGTTTGCAGGAGGGTTTTGGAGCATATACTGTATTCAAATATTATGAATCACCTCGAAGGGAACGATCTATTGACACGTAATCAGCATGGCTTCAGAAAACATCGCTCTTGCGCAACGCAGCTAGCTCTTTATTCGCACGAAGTAATGGCCGCTATCGACAGGGGATCTCTAGTTGATTCCGTATTTCTAGATTTCCGGAAAGCTTTTGACACCGTTCCTCACAAGCGACTTCTAATCAAGCTGCGGACCTATGGGGTATCGTCTCAGTTGTGCGACTGGATTCGTGATTTCCTGTCAGGAAGATCGCAGTTCGTAGTAATAGACGGCAAATCATCGAGTAAAAGTGAAGTGATATCAAGTGTTCCCCAGGGAAGCGTCCTGGGACCTCTGCTGTTCCTGATCTATATAAATGACCTGGGTGACAATCTGAGCAGTTCTCTTAGATTGTTCGCAGATGATGCTGTAATTTACCGTCTAGTAAGATCATCCGAAGACCAGTATCAGTTGCTAAGCGATTTATAAAAGATTGCTGTATGGTGTGTCAGGTGGCAGTTGACGCTAAATAACGAAAAGTGTGAGATGATCCACATGAGTTCTAAAAGAAATCCGTTGGAATTCGATTACTCGATAAATAGTACAATTCTCAAGGCTGTCAATTCAACTAAGTACCTGGGTGTTAAAATTACGAACAACTTCAGTTGGAAGGACCACATAGATAATATTGTGGGGAAGGCGAGTCAAAGGTTGCGTTTCATTGGCAGGACACTTAGAAGATGCAACAAGTCCACTAAAGAGACAGCTTACACTACACTCGTTCGTCCTCTGTTAGAATATTGCTGCGCGGTGTGGGATCCTTACCAGGTGGGATTGACGGAGGACATCGAAAGGGTGCAAAAAAGGGCAGCTCGTTTTGTATTATCACGTAATAGGGGAGAGAGTGTGGCAGATATGATACACGAGTTGGGATGGAAGTCATTACAGCAAAGACGTTTTTCGTCGCGGCGAGACCTTGTTACGAAATTTCAGTCACCAACTTTCTCTTCCGAATGCGAAAATATTTTGTTGAGCCCAACCTACATAGGTAGGAATGATCATCAAAATAAAATAAGAGAAATCAGAGCTCGAACAGAAAAAGTTTAGGTGCTCGTTTTTTCCCGCGCGCTGTTCGGGAGTGGAATAGTAGAGAGATAGTATGATTGTGGTTCGATGAACCCTCTGCTAAGCGCTTAAATGTGAATTGCAGAGTAGTCATGTAGATGTAGATGTAGATGTAGTAAATTGTGATCTGAGTCTGTATCTACTACACAGTATGCATTACAATCGAGTATCTCATTTTGGAATCTCTGTCTGACCCTGGTGTAATCTAACCTGAAATCTTCTTGAGTCTCCCAGGCTTTTCCTAGTCTGTTTCCTCCTCTTGAACAGAGTATTCGCTATTACTAGCTGAAACTTATTACAGAACTCAATTTGTCTTTCTCCTGTGTCATTCGTAGTACCAAGCCCATATTCTCCCGTTACACCTTGTTCTTCTACTCCTTCTCTTACAACTTCATTCCAATCCACCATGACTATAACATTTTCATCCCCTCTCAAATTGTGTATCTGTCATGATAATTCATAATTCAGGTTGGATGTGTTACGGACAGCATCATGCAACATTCTCGTGAGATGAGAATGGTCCCTATGAGGTGTATCCGCTTTTCTAATAGCTGCCTAAAGGTAAGGCAATCAACCGTCTTTTTGTACAAATCATCTTTCTCCTTTGACTTGGTCGTGGATGTTTTGATGCTATGAAGTTTATGAACTTCCCATGAAAAGTTTAGGAGATCACTGAGCAGTCCAACCACAGGATTAGCCCTGGTAAACGATTTATGATGGATAAGACTCAAATCATATGACCTGATATGCTGCCACATATGGTATGTGTGTTTTTTGTGAAGGTGCTGTGTGACCTCCCAGTGTTTCCTTCGCAGTGTCACAGGAGACATTCGAAGTCAGCATTCGCTACAGAAGGAAAACGCTCCTGATGTGGGTATTCTTATGCTTAAAGATTTGTTTTTGTCAGCATTACAAAACATACCGGTTTTCTGATAGGGCATCCACAAGATATTCTCTTAATAAGTCGCTTGTGGGAAATGTGTTGAGACACGTTTAGCACACATTCTCTTTATCAGCCTGTTTGCTCATCTGGGGTGGAAGGAGTCTGGATGTAACTGATTCATAGATGGCCATTTGGAAAATAGCATCATATTTAGATGCAGTTTATGCCGACCAACCAATTCACAGAAATAAAGGAATCCTATAAATTTCTTTGCAACTTTACCATCTTTATTTGGCTTTTTCTCTTTCAGGATATAGACATGAACCAATACACGGGTGTTCCGTGCCTCAAATTTAAGAACGTCCTGTATCTTAACGAGGAACTCGATACCTTGAAATCACTTGACCCCCTAAAAAATTAGCAAAACATCTGGCTGTTTTATTGGCACCCAACTGAGACACTGCGAACATTACGTTGTTAACTCACAATCAATGTGAAAGGTGACGGGTATGAGGGCGGCACTAGGACCAGGCCTAGAACTATCTGCCCCTGACCTCCTTGCCGCCATCTGACTGGTACGCTCGATATATGTATAAAGAAAAAGTTGGTTTGTTGTATGTTCATATACATATAGTCTCGGATCAATAAAGAAAATTCAATGCTGAGGAAATTAAGGACAGGCCAAAATGACATAATAATCAGTCTGGACGTTGTGTCACTTCTTAAAGGTAGCGGTAAAAGACATGCTGGATCTTCTGGCCCAAGAGTTTCCACCTGCGATAGTAAAGGTATTCCTCCCTGCCTTAACGATATCATACTTAATGTAGCGCAGTGAATATTGTAAGATGACGGACAGCATTGCAATGGGATCCCCACTGTGTCTTGCGGTCGTGAACGTTTTCATGGAGCCTTTAGAGGAGCAATCTCTGAACTCTGCGAAGTGCGTCCATCTTGCTTCCTGCGGTGCGTTGATGACACTTTTGTTCATGTGGCTACATTTTGCAGCAGTTCGTCGACCAAATAAGCGATATCCATTCCAACAGCAACTTTACTGTCAAGTTGGAGAAGGGTGGCAAGTTTCTGTTCTTGGATACTTTAGTTGAGTGGAGGCAAGAGGTCAACTTGGACATTCAGTGATTAGGAAATCTACGTCACTGACCGATACTTTACCACCAACAGTTTTCACCTCCCTGTACACGAGAAAGCGGTCCTGAACATGTTAGTACACAGGGCAAAGATTGTTGCTGGCGACGACCAGCTACACTCCTGGAAATTGAAATAAGAACACCGTGAATTCATTGTCCCAGGAAGGGGAAACTTTATTGACACATTCCTGGGGTCAGATACATCACATGATCACACTGACAGAACCACAGGCACATAGACACAGGCAACAGAGCACGCACAATGTCGGCACTAGTACGGTGTATATCCACCTTTCGCAGCAATGCAGGCTGCTATTCTCCCATGGAGACGATCGTAGAGATGCTGGATGTAGTCCTGTGGAACGGCTTGCCATGCCATTTCCACCTGGCGCCTCAGTTGGACCAGCGTTCGTGCTGGACGTGCAGACCGCGTGAGACGACACTTCATCCAGTCCCAAACATGCTCAATGGGGGACAGATCCGGAGATCTTGCTGGCCAGGGTAGTTGACTTACACCTTCTAGAGCACGTTGGGTGGCACGGGATACATGCGGACGTGCATTGTCCTGTTGGAACAGCAAGTTCCCTTGCCGGTCTAGGAATGGTAGAACGATGGGTTCGATGACGGTTTGGATGTACCGTGCACTATTCAGTGTCCCCTCGACGATCACCAGAGGTGTACGGCCAGTGTAGGAGATCGCTCCCTACACCATGATGCCGGGTGTTGGCCCTGTGTGCCTCGGTCGTATGCAGTCCTGATTGTGGCGCTCACCTGCACGGCGCCAAACACGCATACGACCATCATTGGCACCAAGGCAGAAGCGACTCTCATCGCTGAAGACGACACGTCTCCATTCGTCCCTCCATTCACGCCTGTCGCGACACCACTGGAGGCGGGCTGCACGATGTTGGGGCGTGAGCGGAAGACGGCCTAACGGTGTGCGGGACCGTAGCCCAGCTTCATGGAGACGGTTGCGAATGGTCCTCGCCGATACCCGAGGAGTAACAGTGTCCCTAATTTGCTGGGAAGTGGCGGTGCGGTCCCCTACGGCACTGCGTAGGATCCTACGGTCTCGGCGTGCATCCGTGCGTCGCTGCGGTCCGGTCCCAGGTCGACGGGCACGTGCACCTTCCGCCGATCACTGGCGACAACATCGATGTACTGTGGAGACCTCACGCCCCACGTGTTGAGCAATTCGGCGGTACGTCCACCCGGCCTCCCGCATGCCCACTATACGCCCTCGCTCAAAGTCCGTCAACTGCACATACGGTTCACGTCCACGCTGTCGCGGCATGCTACCAGTGTTAAAGAGTGCGATGGAGCTCCGTATGCCACGGCAAACTGGCTGATACTGACGGCGGCGGTGTACAAATGCTGCGCAGCTAGCGCCAGTCGACGGCCAACACCGCGGTTCCTGGTGTGTCCGCTGTGCCGTGCGTGTGATCATTGCTTGTACAGCCCTCTCGCAGTGTCCGGAGCAAGTATGGTGGGTCTGACACGAGATGTAGCGCCGGCCCTCAGCTCCATATGACGTTACTAGGTCCCGCGGCCTGACGGAACTGTTAGGAGCTGCCCACATTCCCAGCATGCTTCACTCCCGCCCTCTATGGCACGTTCCAGAAGCTTCCATTGCATCTACGGGGTTGTCAGAAGAACTCTGAAAAGCTTGTAAAGTTGTTGCAGGATAGGTTTGCTGAAAAACAACAGTAAAGAAAAAACACAATACTGTGTGCCGTTTCCGGGTTGATTAGCATTGAAATTAGCCAATCACGCTCTTGCGTGTGGAAGTGCAGAGACGATGTCACCAAACGTTTTTGTCGTTTGGTTTCCTACAACTGAACAAGAGAGCGATGCAAAAACTGGACACGGGACTGTAGTAAGGATCTAACCTAAGCCAAAGGTTGAGAGTCCCTGCGATATCTTCTACGCTATGTTATACCTAACTCTAATTGTATATGGCGGGCCGCTTGAATTTGCGCGCGCAATGGCCAGGTAGGCTATCTTAAATGTTAATTAATTCGGAAACTGCGCAACATTTTCTGAACAATTATTTCTCAGCACAACCTATCTTCCAACCCTTTTCAAGCTTTTCAGACTTTCTGAGCACCTTGTGTATAACCAGAACACAATGCCAGCGCCAGCAGTCAGTAATTTCACCTCCTGAAGACGATGGCGGAGACAGCTACAGAAATAGATCGGTTGTTTTATTCGAAGTGAAACGGCTTGTAAACGTAGATTTTATTGAAGCATGACACACCGAAAGACTCAGAGGGCTTGAGAAAATGATGTAATAACGAACAACAGGCATACTACGAATGGGGGCTTGGGATTTCAGACGTTTGAACGTGGTAGAAAAACTGAAAAATCTGGAAGGCTCAATCTAGGTATAGAGGAGGTTCAGTGAAGTAAAATAGAAAGATTACAAGTATTCCTGGTCCGACGAATGTGGAGCAGTATCAACAGCAGCAGAAAATTGAATAAAGGGAATAGGATTCGCTATGAACGCGAAGATGAGCAGAGAAAGAGTTACTGTGAAAAATATAGTGATAGGGTTGTTATCAGATTCGACAGTAAATCAATTCCGACAACGAAGGTTCACAGACACAAACATATGTCTTAAGCAGAAGGCGAAGAAGTAGGAGGTATATACTGAATGGGTAATTCAGCAGATAAAAGAACTGAAAGTATAGTACCCATTGGGTATTTGAATTCAGTTGTACGAGAAGTAGTAAAGGAAAGGTATATCGGAAAATATTGTCTTGATAGCAGGAATGAGAGAGGTGAAGAGCAATTGAGTTATGCGATGAATTTCAGCTAGTAACAGCAATTACTCTGTTCAAGAAACACAAAATGGGGAGATATACGTGGAAAATAGTCGGAGGCAAGGGAAGTTTACAAATGGATTACAAGGTGGTCAGAAATATATTTCATAATCAGATCGAGGACCTATGGTCTAGGCGTAGCGTTTCTGATTATTAATAAAAAATACCTTCATCGCCATTCTCGATTCCTGCCACTGCTTAAATATTGATTAATAATCAGCATTGTCGGCCGAAGACTTCCGGCATAAGAAGTCACCCCTCATTCAGCCAACGGCCTTGTCGAAGAAGGGCGGAGGAGCGGATAGAGATTCAGGGCACTCTCTCGCCCCAGGGGTGGGAAACTACCTTTAAGGGCGGAAGAATCAGCAATGCTCAACGGCAAGAGGATGCAAAAGGCAACAGAAACCACTGCATTAAAGACACGTAACGTGTGTCCACAGGACTTGTGGCCTGTAGTTGAAGAAGTGTCATGAAGATCTCTCCAGTAGCAAAAAATTCCGGAGTAGTTCCCCATTCGGATCTCCGGGAGGGGACTCCCAAGGGGGAGGTCACCATGAGAAAAAGACCGAATAATCGGCGGAGGGATAACGTTCTGCGAATCCGAGCGTAGAAAGTCAGAAGCTTGAACATGGTAGAGAAACTAGAAAATCTCAAAAGATAAATGCAAAGTTTTTAGTCTACAAGTAGTAGGTGTCAGTGAAGTGGAGCGAAGACAACGATTTCTGGTCAGATGAGTATAGGGTAATATCAACAGCAGGAGAAAATGGTATAACGGGAGTAGAATTCGTTATAAATAGGAAGGTAGGGCAGATAGAGTGTTACTGTGAGCAGTTCAGTGATAGAGTGGTTCTTATCAGAATCGACAACAAAGCAACGCCGACAACGATACTTCAGTTATACATGCCAATGTCGCAAGCTGAAGATGAAGAGATATAGAATGTGTATGAGGGTATTCAAAAGGTAACATAGTATGGAAAGGGATATGGAAATCGTCATGAGGGACTGGAATGCAGTTGTATGGGAAGGAGTAGTAGAAAAGGTTACATGAGAATATAGGCTTCGGACAAGGCATGAGAAAGGAGAAATAGTAACTGAGTTATGTAACAAGTTTCAGCAAGTAATAGCCAATACTCTGTTCAGGAATCACAAGAGAAGCAGGTATACTTGGAAAAGGCCGGGTGATACGGGAAGATTTCAGTTAGATTACATCATGGTCAGACAGAGATTCTGAAATCAGATACTGGATTGTAGGTCCTACCCAGGAGCAGACATAGATCACAATATAGTAATGATGAAGAGTAGGTTGGATTTTAAGACATTAGTCACGAAGAATCAATTCGCAAAGAGGTGGGATACGGAAGTACTAAGGAATGACGAGGTACGGTTGAAGATCTCTAAGGCTATATATACAGCAATACCGAGTAGCTCAGTACGCAGTACAGTTGAAGAGGAATGGAAATATCTCAAGAAATGCCAAAATAGACGTTGGAAAGGAAAACGTAGATACAAAGAAGGTAACTGTGAAGAATCCATGGGTAACAGAAGAAATACTTCATTTGAGCGATGAAAGGAGGAAGTACAAAAATATTCTGTGAAAGTCAGGAAGGGAGAAATGCAACTTGCAGAGGAATTAAATAAATAGGAAAGGCAGGGAAGCTAAGACGAAATGGCTACAGGAGAAATGTGAAGTAATCTAAAAAGAAATGATTCTCGGAAGAACAGACTCAGCATACAGAAAAGTCAAAACAAACTTCGGTGACAACACTGTTAAATGCAATGGAGAGAGCGGATAGGTGGAAAGAATAAAATGAAAACCTCTGTAAGGGGGAGATTTGTCTGATGTGATAGAAGAAGAAACTGTAGTCGTTTTAGAAGAGATAGAGGATCCAGTATTAGAATCAGAATTTTAAAGAGCTTTAGAGGACTTTAGATCAAGTAAGGCAGAAGGGATACATAACACTCCATCAGAATTTCTAAAATCATTGCGGGAAGTGACGCAAAACAATTATTGAACCTGGTGTGTAGAATGTACCATCTGACTTTCTGAAAAGCATCATACACACTATTCTGAAGAGGACAAGAGCTGACAAGTACTTGAATTATCGTACAATCCGCTTAGCAGCTCACGCATCCAAGTTGCTTACAAGAATATTATACAGAAGAATGGGAAAGAAAATTGAGGATGCGCTAGAAGTCGATCATTTTGACTTTAGCAAAGGTAAAGGCACGAGAGAGGCATTCTGATGTTGCGGTTAATAATGGAAGCAAGGCTAAAGAAAAATCAAGACACGTTCATCTGGAAAAAGCACTCGGAAACATAGAATGGTGCAAGATGTTCGAAATTCTAAAAAAGTAGGGGTAAGCTATAGGGAGAGACAGGTCATATGCGTACAATATGTACGAGAGCCAAGAGGGGATAGTGAAAGTGGGTGACCAAGAACGAAGTGCTAGTATTAAAAAGGGTGTAAGACAAGGTTGTAGTCTTTCGCCCTTACTGTTCAACCTGTACATCGAGGGAGCAATGCTGTAAATGAAAGAAAGGTTCAGGAGTGGAATTAAAATTCAAGATGAAGTTATATTAATGATATAATTCACTGATGACATTGCTATCCTGAGTGAAAGTGAAGAAGAACTACCTGATCAACTGAACGGAATGAACATTTTAATGTGTACAGAGTATGGATTGAGAGTAAATCGAAGAAAGACGAAGGTAATGAGTAGTAGTTGAAATGAGAACAGCGAGAAACTTAAAATCAGGATTGATGGTCACGAAGTAGATGAAGTTAAGGAATTCTGCTAGCTAGGCAGTAAAATAACGAAGACGGGCGGAGTAAGGAGGACATCAAAAGCAGACTAGCAATGGCAGAAAGAACATTCCTGGCAAAGAGAATTCTACTAACATCAAACTTCGGTCTTAATTTGATGAAGAAATTTGTGAGAATTTGCGTTTGGAGCACAGAATTGTATGGTAGTGAAACATGGACTGTGGGAAAACTGCAACAGAAGAGAACCGAAGCATTTTTAGATGTGATGCTAAAGATGAATGTTGAAAATTAGGTGCACTGGTAAGGTAAGGAATGAGGACGTTCTGTGCAGAATCGGAGAGGAAAGGGATATCAGGAAAACACTGATGCCGGTTGGAGTGGCCAAACGGTTCTAGGCGCTGCAATCTGGAACCGTGTGACCGCTACTGTCGCAGGTTCGAATCCTGCCTCAGGCATGGATGTGTGTGTTGTCCTTAGTTAGGTGTAAGTAGTTCTACGTTCTACGGGACTGATGACCTCGGACGTTTAGTGCTCAGTGCCATTTTGAAAACACTGATAAGGAGGAGGGACAGGATGATTGGGCATCTGTTAAGACACGAGGAACAGTAAAGGGCAAAAGCTGTAGAGGAAGACAGGGATTACAATGCATCCAGCAAATAATTGAGGACAGGTTGAAGTGCTACTCTGAGATGAAGAGGTTAGCACGGGAGAGGACTTCGTGGCGGGCCGCATCAAACCAGTCAGAATATTGATGATATAAAAAAAAATCAGGTACTGGATTGTAAGGTGTACTCAGGAACACATGTAGGCTGAGATCACAATTTAGTAATGATGAAGAGTAGACTGAAGTTCAAAAGAATCTCATGGAAGAATGAGTGTGGAAGAAAGTGAGATACTGATCTTCTAAAGAATGATGAGACGCGTTTGAAGTTCGTTAAGGATGTATACACTGAGACGAACAACAACACAGTCGACAGCTCAAATGAAGAGGTGTGGACATGTCTAGAAACGGGGGTCTTCAAGTGACCGCCGAAAGTAGGAAGTACAACAAAAATGTACAGGGAAATACAGGAACACAGAAATTTAAATAATTTAGAATTGAAATAAACAGGAAGTACAGGGAATCAAGGCGAAACAGCTGCAGGAAAAATGCGGAGAAATCGAGAAAGAAACTATTGTCGAAATGACTGCCTCAGCACATAGAAAAATCAAAAAACCTTCTGCGAAATTAAAGGCAAGGACGGCAGCATTAAGAGTGCGATGAAAATCTCACTGCTAAAGGTACAGGAGGGAGCTCAAGTGTGAAGAGAGTACATTGAAATCCTCTATTATTTGATGGCGGGATAGAACAGGAAATTGGAGTCGATATGGAAGAGATAGGGGATCCAGTGCTAGATTCAGAATTTGAAAGTGCTCTGGAAGACTTAACATCAAATAAGTCAGAAGGGATAAATAATATTCACCGGAATTGCTCAAATCAATTGGGAAAGCTGGGAAAGTGTCAACTGTTCAGGTTGGCTTATAGAATCTACGAGACTGGCATCAGCCTTTCCAAAAAATATCATCAACACATTAGCGAAGATATCAAGGACAGATAAGTGCGAGAACTATTGCACAATCAGCATTACATCTCATCAAAGCAAGCTGCTGACAAGAATAATGTAGAGAGAAATGGAAAAGAAAATTGAGGGCTTTTGGAAGGAGATAATTTTGGGTTTAGAAAAGATAAACGTACCAAAGGGGCAGTCCTGACTTTGCGCTTGTTAATGTAAAAAGGATTGAAGGTAACTTAGTCCATAAACTGAGCAAACAGTTTCCGAGACTTTGCATTTGGAACACGTCTGTGAGCTACAGCGAATCATGGACTGTGGAAAACCGGAACAGAAGATATTCGAAGTGTTTAAGATGTGATACTGAATAAGAATGTTAACAATTGTGTGGACTGTTAACTTATGGAATAGGGAGGTCCCTCGCAGAATCGGTGAAGAAAGAAAAATGTGTAAACCACTGACAAGAACAAGGGACGGGGTGATAGAATATACGCTAAGACGTCAGTTCAATATTTGTCAGTAGCGCTGAAATGACACTTTTTTTTACATGTACCACAAGAAACTGAGATAAAGCAGGTTTTTCATCATCTCGACGACTTTATGGCCGAAATAGTCGAAAAAAGTTACTTTAAATTATATTTTATGGTAGGTTTTGCGTGTCGTCTGTAAAATGTCTTACATGTACCAGCGGTCAATACATTCTGAATAAAATTTCCCTAATTAAGGTAACCTCTTAACTAAATGAATGAAGCCCTAATACGTAATATCTGTCTGGTGATCTGGCTGCTCTTCAGGTATGAATTTCTACAGATACACTTACTTAGCACAGCCGATGTCCTTTGGCCACTGAAATGGTTTACCTTAGTTATCTGAGAAAATTTATCATCACTGAAAGTAACTTTTGATCCCATAATCATCATTATGCCTTCGTAAGAAAGTTTTCCATCGTAACCGTGTATTCAATTATGGCTTTCAATATTTGACTGTTCATATCTGGTAATACATCTTTCTCCCAAAACATTGTATCGGAATAACTGCTGGTAAAAAATTCTCGAGGTAAACTTACTTTCTGGAATCTGAAAACAAATTATTAGAGTAATTGGAAACCTTCCTGTCAGCACGTCGCTATGTGAGAAGTGGTTATCATCTAGTTAATAACTGAGATGAAGTCACAAGCTTATTTCTTTTTATTCCTGTGCAGAGTGTTACTGCAAGCCTTATGGTTACTCACTGCTACCATCGTGGGGAGCTGGAAGGCGTATGTTATTTTTGTTGTCTTTCCATGACTTACTGTTTCATTCAGTATTTCTGTCGGATATATATTTGTCTGCTACTTGCCGCAATGCATGGAGGAGGATTTTTTGCAGGACATTTGATTGTAATTTATTTTCCCTTTAGTTATTGGTATCAATTTCTGTCATTCCTTTTGAACTTAATAGCCTTAGGCGTAGTCACCTGGTTGAGATGAGAGCGTAGCGACATAGCTTAAGTTAGAGGACGTTCCTTTCTTTGTTTTCCTGGGAGCCGTGGGAGAATTTCCTTATGCCTGTCTGGCGGGAGTTGGTCTGTAGAGTGCTGTACAGTATTTTCTACAACCTTTGTTCAGAAAGAACCTGGGGCCAGCGTCGGCCCACATTTTCCCAACCCCTCTGCTTGGTTTAGTGGTTCATGTTGGTCGTAAGTTTCTTTTAATTTACGTCAGTGGTCACAAACGTTTGTTAACAGATTACCGGCTTCGGTTTTTAATGACCATCATCAGATCTGTTTGATAAAAACAAAGTCCTAATGTACTGCAGCCATAGTGGCATCGTCAAATGTTAAATGCGGAATGAGCACCAGCATCGTCAAATACATATAAATATCATCACATGCACGTTATTTATATGTATTTGACGATGCTATGGCCCTGAGCAGCCATAGCGTACGGATCTCCGTGCCGGCGCGTTCACAGGAGCTCAGTCCGTCAGTTCACCTGATGATGGCGACATGCTTGATCGCCGAAATATTGTGCCCGTTGGACACTATAGACCGGCAGTACACCCGTGGATATTTTGATTAATATTTAATTTGGTTAAACTCGTGAAATAACCGAAGTGCAATTAAAGATATGGGATTATGTTTTGGTTTATCATAATTAAATGGACACATATTTTTCGTAGAGAGAATAAGGTAAGTATTACATAAACTACGTGGCCCGCACGCCACTATCATACAAAGATCTACTCCTCAGGAAAGTTGTGAAAAATAAAAAGAGTAAAAGGCCTTTGGTGATAGAAATATCGGTTTGGTAAACTCGGTTATGATCCATTACAGCATATAATCAAAACGGAAAGTGCCCAACATTAATCGTAATCAAGAACACCAGTCTTCTGTTCATTCTGCTTTAGTAACCATGGAAGCTTTCGTTTCCAATATGGCTCATCCAGTTTATAAACACAGGAAACATTCCTTTGCCTCCAGAGCAGACGGATTGAAAAAAGTTGGATACAATTTCCGGTATCTCTTCATGAATATAAACGAAAGGTTGCTTTCATATATCGCTCTACATCTCTCTCAGTGTTATTTAACACAGACATGCGCTTTAGAGTACACAAGCAAAGGCACGCTTTCAGTCCGGAAGAGAGTCCTACGCAGGACAATGGAGACGAAGGCTTGGCTTCGCTTCAGACTTATGTCGTCTGTAAATGCACCCTCTATCCCCAGTGCCTGAGCCCTCTCTCGGAGTAGCGATCTTCGCCAAGATGAAGTAGTGTAGCAGAATCGGCAGCGGCTATACGGAAATTCGGTCAGTGGGCGCATATATCATAGCAAAGATTGTTGCTTACGTGTGGAAGACAAGTGTATAATAATTTAGGGAAACTGGCAAATTATTACAGACTACTTTCATTAGAAACGCTTGGAATTCGAGAGGAGACTTAGAATATTTTCCGAAGAGTAATTAGCAGAACATATTTCAAGCTTGTCGTTTAAACTGTTCTATTAAATAGACAGTAGATCAACACTCAACGAAATATGATACAAGTTAACATAGCTCGTAAATCGTAGCATCAAAAGTTGGCTTTAGGGCACATAACACATAGTCCTGTTAATCAATAGTGTTGTAATAAATCAGTCCTCTGGATATTTGTAAAAGGTTCAGTTATATTTCTTTATAAAAGCAATGTTAAAGTACTAGGGTGGTCAAAACATTTTTCACAATAGAAATTGAGTTATTAATACAAAACTCTTGTTGGGTAGAAGTGGGTGCGACCTGGGACATCAGCCATTTAACATCACACACGTCTGTTAGCATGTAACTAAGTACTATTCAACAAATAGAAGTTATCTTCACACAAGATATGACCATGATGTGGTTGGAATGGTTACATACTAACGACAAAATCATCTAAAACTATCAGTCTGAAAAATATTGGAAAATATCTCAAATTTTCCACACAGATATCAGTGTTCGCTTAGCTAATTGAAAAGAAAATGTATGAAAATATTTGAAAATATGGTCTCTGTATGGCGCTGAGGAATACACAGGTGCCTGTGAGTATACTTGAATAATGTACAAAAATTTGTCTAATGGAGATATAGTAGCAAATTATTTCTTTTACTGACAGGATGTTTTGAATCTACGGCCTCGAAGCTAATACCACGCATTGATATTTTCCTTAAATTAGGTATTTCTGGACCATATTTCTTTGAATGATTAGAAATTATAATCACACAGAGAACAGACAAATATGGCAACATTTTCTGAATAAAAGTGAACAAAAACATATAACGTAAAAAAATCATTAATCTGATAGAGCTCACTCCAGTATAAAACAATACAGTTGTGGATTCTGCGTACTTACGAGAGGTTGAATAGAATTACATCACTATGACAAAAGGGCTATGTTAGTTACACTTATCCTCTTGAAGACTTGCAGGAAGTACTAATAGTCTAGAGAATCCTTTTGTATATGCCCCCACAAAATCAAATAAGTGGATACTAACGTGAGATAGTGAACCACAAATGACAGTGTATAACATATTAAAATGTATTTTAGATTAAATCTAACAAGATAAAACGCTGATCTCCATTTTTCTCATTACCACACTACTTCAGCAAGCAAAGGCCATACAATAGATTCTGATTTTATCCGAAAGTACAAATGAGGCCATGATAAACTTATTCAGTGGCCTAATTATGCTCACATAGAGCACTATGTAGCATATAGCTAATTTGTTTTTCAATGAAATAGTTTACATAACTGATTACCGACTTACTGTGAGTGTTCATAATGGTAAAAAATTGTTCTTTGGATTATTTATTGAGAGGAGATGAAGTTACAATTGTCGTATTAAACAATAGTTCATCATGGATTGCAACACATAGAGGGGAACAGAATGAACTACCAAAACTATGAGCTGCATTGCTGGCGTTCCAAGCAGAAGATGTGCATTGTTCCTGCTCCACAATTTTCACCATTTTCGTTCAGAGAAACTGCCGCTTCGGTTTTAATTTCTGCAGTGTAGAAGCAGCGAAAGGATCAGCTAAGTAAAAAATAAGTAGAATTCGCATGTTTATTTAGATATATAAGACTAATTCACAATTTAGTTTGTGTGAGATCACATGTGCCAGATCCGTGTGCCAGTTCTAAATGCTGTGTTATAAAATTGTACTGTTCGTGTCACTTCTCCATAATATTCAGTTCTTGTGTGTATTGTAATATATTGCGAAATTTCGAACATTTGCGAGTGCTACTGTAAACTTAATATTGCCATCAATTGCAGCCATTAACTGAAAGTATACTCTTCTACAAATTATTAAGGGTGGACATGTCCTTGTTCAAAAACAATAGCTTCCTAATTTCATTGTTTACTTACACGAGAAACTGGTTTATTTATGCAAATTTTCTCATACTGTACCGATTGTTGTGGATAACTTATTTCATAGTAAATACGCGTTTGTGATTAACAGTTACAGTCAAAGAACAATTCACGTAGAATTTCAAGTGTATATAAACGTGCAGAATTGTACATTTTTGTGAATTATTGGAAGTTACCTTGTTTGTGCATGAGCTATTTGTAGCAAATCAGCGCTTTTGATTTAGTAACTGCAGCACATATTACAACTTGTATCTCGTTTTACTTACAGTTTTCCTTCCAGAAGGTGTCTGTATTGTCTGAATTACATTTATACTAAACTGAAGCTATTTTATATTTTGTTAATAACAACAACCTCAAAAACTTTAGGAAACGTAATTCTTACCACAGTTGATTTATGATGCCTTATTATACATATTGTATAGTAATTATCTGCTTGAGTTTGATAGGGGAATAGTAATATTCCGGCTTAACAGATTACAGGAAAGTTATCACACTTAGTTTTTAGCTATCTGTTTACCATGGTATAAAACATTGCATCAGTCACAGTGCAATCCCTTGGGAAAGCTATTGTTGAACACAGGATGAGTTAGTTGAGTTTCGTAAGCAGCTGGAAATCGGAGTGACCATAATAAAACGACTGGGAGCCGCTGCGAATCTGTGTATTAGGACAGCTCCAGAAAATCAGGTTCTATAGGTACCACAGGTACCTCAAGTGCTGTTTTTTCGTGAAGAAGTATGGGATCTGACCCTACTTTTCCACTTCACGATAAGTGATGTTTCATTGGTGGGGCTGGGCGTCCTGCACAGGGGATACAGGGACCACGGAAAAGTCATGGTGTTATAATAAACTCACTAACCAGCAACTTCGAGGTGCTCTCTGTCACTAAAACTTGTACTGAGCCGCTGAGCCAATAGACTCACTTCACCTGTTGGGAAACATATTATGTCCTGTGTCAAGAGGGGGCAACTAAAAATCATGGTGCGAGTTGTTACTCCTTAGAGAAACCACAGTAAGGACCAGAGGAAAGACTCAGTGAATCAGCCTGGAAGCCTCATTGAACATGTTGAAGAGGCTATGCCGGCACCCATTGAGAAAACAGGGTGCAAACATGCACAGATTGTGGTACACGTTGAAACAAACGATGGATGTTGTCTCGGCTCTGAGGTCATACTTGGATCTTTTAGACACTAGCAAAGAGGGTTGGGAAGGCCAGCCTTGCACATGGAGTTTTAACGAAGCTCACAACTTGCAGATTTTCCCTTTTTTTATGGATGTTGTCTCGGCTCTGAGGTCATACTTGGATCTTTTAGACACTAGCAAAGATGGTTGGGAAGGCCAGCCTTGGACATGGAGTTTCAATGAAGATCACAACTTGCAGATTTTGCCTTTTTTTATAACTGTTCCAGGTGGGCAAACTTTACATCAATTTCTCTTATTTTATTACTATGATCATTTCTTCCTACGTAGGTTGGCGTCAATAACGTATTTTCGTAGTCAAAGGACAAAGCGGATGACTGTGAAAATCTCACCGTAACGAAAAACGCTACATCAACTTGCTTATCATGTCAGTGATAATCTCTCCCCTCACGACAGTACAATACAAGCTGCCCTTCACTGGACTTTTTCGATGTCCTCCGTCAATCCTTTCTGGTAAGGATCTCATACCACACCGTGATACTCTTGCGAATGGCGAACAAGCGTAGTGTAGGCGGTCTCTTTAGCCGACCTATTACATCTTCTAAGTGTACTGTCAAACTGCAGTTTTTGGTTTGCCTTCCCCACAACATCATCTATGTAATCGTTCCATTTTAAGTTGTTTTTCATTGTAATCCCTTTGTATTTAGCTACACTGACAACCTTTGATTTTGTCTGGTTTCTCGTGTAACCGAAACGAAACGAATTTCCAGTAGTGCTCATGTGGACGACTGTTGTGGTTGGCAGGAGAGCCAACCGTGTTTTTCTAAAGGAGGCCGAAAAGCGTCAGCTCACGCAGGCTGGCGTGAGGTCTGGAACATGACAAGGGAATTAGAATTGAGAAAAACGGACGTAGCTGGTGCAATATTTAACTTTAATCCATTAATGGAGAACGTCGCTCTTTATGGTACATGATTCACAATATCAATAGTACGGATACTGGCGCCTTGCTAGGTCGTAGCAAATAACGTAGCTGAAAGCTATGCTAACTATCGTCTCGGCAAATGAGAGCGTATTTAGTCAGTGAACCATGGCTAGCAAAGTCGGCTGTACAACTGGGCGAGTGTTAGGAAGTCTCTTTAGACCTGCCGTGTGGCGGCGCTCGGTCTGCAATCACTGATAGTGGCGACACGCGGGTCCGACGTATACTACCGGACCGCGGCCGATTTAAAGGCTACCACCTAGCAAGTGTGGTGTCTGGCGGTGACACCACAGACGACCTCATACTTTTCATTATTTACAGTGGATTTCCGCTTTTTGCGCCATACAGACACGAAAGCTAGGCGACAGACTAACGTCAACAGTGTAATGCTTGCATTATTTAGTTTGGATCCTCAACGATCAATTACTGAGCATAATTTACGTATACTCACATTAAAAATAGCAATGGATACTACAAGTTTCCTGTTCAAAGCCGTGCACTGAACGGTGTGCATCGAAGCACTTATATCTGTACCAGCGTAGCAGTTTGTCGTCACATCAAGCCCCAGTTCCAAAACATTTTTCCATGAGAGCGATATATCATTTGACGTACCTCGCAGCTTCCCACCCGCCTTTCTTCAAGAGGTAGATAATCGAGACTGGCCAACGGCCTTGCTGCAGTGGTAACATCGGTTCCCGTCAGATCACCGAAGTTAAGTACTGTCCGGCTTGACTAAAACTTGGACGGATGACAAGTCGGGTGCGCTCAACCCTTGCGAGGAAAATTAAGGAGCTAATTAACTGAGAAGTAGCGGCTCCGGTCTCGTAGACTGACATATGGCCGTGTGCTGATCACATGCCGCATCCAGTGACGCTTCTGGACGGAGGTTGACACGACGGTCGGCCAGTTCCGTTATGATCCTACGAGACCTGTTTGAACGGAGCGTAGTGGCACGGTCGATACTAGAGTATTCGTCTTTCTTTAAAGCTCTTATCATTCTCGTTCCTCTCATTAAACATCTGCCTGCTGATTGTAACAACAAAGAGCTATACCAATAAAATTCAATTATTCATATAAAATTAGTAATTTTTAAGAAAATAAGAAACTGAGTTTCACAATAAGTAAATAAAGAAGCTATTAGATGCTGTTTAACTGGTTACACCTTTTAGCTGCAAGTACAGTATTCCTTCTGGGAGAAGTAACATCATTACAAAACTTTCTGCTGGTTGTAGAGGGGGGTCCTGAAAAGACTTCTATCAGCTTTTTCTCAGACAAATTTTTCTTCGGTTAGTTCTTCAGTATGAGCGCTGTAAAATGCAGTGTAACTTCACAAAAGTGACGGAGAGGTGGACCATAAACAATTTATAGCAGAAATCAATCACACCCTAGGTGCCCAGTTGAACAGTGCGCAGCGGTCTACGACGTGTGATCATATGTTGCTCTCCATTGTTTCGATATCATTGGCGGCTACGAAATGGTGATGGAGAGAAGGGACACGCCACAGCTGGCTGGGGCGCGTCATACAGTGACCGTAAACACTTTACTCCTCATCACGGAGCTCTGCTGATCGCTGCATGAATTGCTATTAAGAGCAGTTGCAATTTATTAGTCAAAATGCTCTTAGGTTAATAATACACAGGGTGTATCTAATTAATGACGCAAACGCATTCAGTTGAAAGTACACGATAGGAGAAACAACAAAATTCCAGTTGACCTGGGCAATAAAATGCAAACCTTAAGAGCTCTGAGGACATCTTCATATTAGATATTGTGAACCACATCTACACTAAAGCAAGCGCTTTGCTTTCAGTATTTTATGAGCAGGTGGTATAAACATGACGAAGAAAGAATGTAAAGTAAACATGGGCTCTCAAGTGCATACCTTAAGAGTTAGGAGCAACTTTTGAGTAGAAGAAATGTGTTTCACAGTAGCGAAGATGAAGAAGTCCTGATAGTTCTTCAATTGTGAGCTTTAGACCCCATGTTTGCACAGATACCTTTGCTTCCACTGTCGCGGACTTTCAAGTGTATGCGTTTACGTCATTATTTATGACACACTCTGTAGAGTAAGGAGGAGCTGCTTAATGTCATAAATTAAATAATTTCCCTATGGAGCTGAACGGCAGCTTTCGCGCTTTTCATGCAGTGTACCTGGCTTCGATTACTGGTAACAACACGCATTCCAGTTTAAACTCTCACTCCCCTCACTGGAGTTGTGCCAGATACACCAAGATGTGAGCGACACGAATTATTTTTATTCATAGACATAATAAGGCTAAATTTCTTCTTATATGTACGAGTTGAGTCACAATTATTAATTGCGAAAACTAGGACATATGAAAGCGTAGGAAACCAGAGCCCAAATAGAAGGGGAGTAAATGGAAAAGTTGACATGCCGAATACATATGTAAGGACAATATTTAGCACGTAAGTTCACGGCGGCAAGTACTGAGACATTCGAAATTATCTCACAACGGTTCGTTTTATAGGAACTTGCTTGCTTCCTGTGTACGAATTCCGCAATTAGGCGACTTCAGCGCTCCTCCTATCTCGCCTCTCCCCCGCGCCAGGCGGACGCTTAGCCTTAAGCCGACACTCGTCATATCTGCCACATTTGCCACATATCGGGCAAACCTCTTACCTCCAGGTTCTGAGATCGGCGGTGAGCGTTCAGTACCTTGCTACTTTTTCGTGGCTTCGTCGACGTCCAGCCACTTGCTCCTGACGGTAGCACGCCAATAGCCCACCAGCTTCGCTTTTCCGAGGTGCTCGACCCCTAGTGGCAGGCCATAACATTATGCTGTACCCAAAGCAACTCAATTTTCGGCCCATGTTGTCGCTAGAATAATTGCCACTTCGTCACCGCTCCGGTTTTATACTTTCCTCCCCACTGTTAAGCTCCTTCGAATTTTATACACTACTGGCCATTAAAATTTCTACACCACAAAGATGACTTGCTACAGACGCAAAATTTAACCGACAGGAAGAAGAGGCCGTGATATGCAAATGATCAGCTTTTCAGAGTATTCACACAACATTGGCGCCTATGGCGACACCTATGTGTGGCATGAGGAAAGTTTCCAACCGATTTCTCATACACAAACAGCAGTTGACCGGTGCTGCCTGGTGAAACGTTCTTGCGATGCCTTGTGTAAGGAGGAGAGATGCGTACCATGATCTTTCCGACTTGGATAAAGGTCGGAATGTAGCCTATCGCGATTGCGGTTTATAGTATCGCGACATTGCTGCTCGCCTTGGTCGAGAGCTAATGACTGTTTGCAGAATATGGAATTGGTGGGTGCAGGAGGTTAATACGGAACGCCGTGCTGGATGCCAACGGCCTCGTATCACTAGCAGTCGAGATGACAGGCATCTTATCCACATTGCAGTCACGGATCGTGCAGCCACGTCTCGATTCCTGAGACAACAGATGGGGACATTTGCAAGACAACAACCATCTGCACGAACAGTCCGACGACGCTTGCATCAGCCTGGACTATCAGCTCGAAGACCATGCCTGCGGTTACCCTTGACGCTGCATCACAGACAGGAGCGGCTGCGATGTTGTACTCATCGACGAACCTGGGTGCACGAATGGCAAAACGTCACCTTTTCGGATGAATCCAGGTTCTGTTTACAGCAACATGATGGTCGCATCCGTGTTTGGCGACATCGCGGTGAACGCACATTGGAAGCGTGTATTCGTCATCGCCACACTGGCATAACACCCGACTTGATGGTATGCTGTGCCATTGGTTACACGTCTCGGTCACCTCTTGTTCGCATTGGCGGCACTTTGAACATTGGACGTTACATTTCAGATGTATTATGACCAGTGGCTCTGCCCTTCATTCGATCCCTGCGACTCGCTACAGTTCAGCAGGATAATGCACGACCGCATGTTGGAGGTCCTGTACGGGCCTTTCTGGATACAGAAAATGTTCGACTGCTTCCCTGGCCAGCACATTCTCCAGATCTGTCACCAATTGAAGCCGTCTGGTCAATAGTGGCAGAGCAACTGGCTCTTCCCAATACGCCAGGTACTAATTTTGTTGAACTGTGGTATCGTGTTGAAGCTGCATGGGCAGGTGTACCTGTACACGCCATCCAAGCTCTGTTTGACTCAATGCCCAGGCGTATCAAGGCCGTTTTACGGCCAGAGGTGATTGTTCTCGGTACTAATTTCTCAGGATCTATGCACCAAAATTGCGTGAAAATGTAATCACATGTCAGTTCCAGTATAATATATTTGTCCAATGAATACCCGTTTATCATTTGCATTTCTTCTGGGCGTGCAATTTTAATGGCCAATAGTGTATATACGAGGGGCGTTCAAGAAGTAACGAGACACATTCTTTTTCTCCGCCAGTTTCTGGGTTTGTGGTGGGACTTCGTGAAAAATTCTCGCTTCAAAGCCTATAGTTTTGTGAAGTCTCAATTGGTGCCGTCGTTACATCTAGCCTTCAAAATGGCGTTCGTAATGGAGATGCTTTCAAGGCAGGGAGCTGAGTCTCTATTGGCGGAAAACCAGAACATAGCAGATATCCATAAGCGCTTGCGGAATATCTGCGGGGACGTTGCAGTGAACACAAAAGTACGGTGTATTGTAGAGCTAGGCGTCCGTCATCACCGCAACAAGATCGCTCAAACCTGTCCGATCTCCAGAGTGTCTGTCGGCCGTATACAGGTGTGACTCTTACAATACTGGAACGTGCGGACACTCTCATTCGACGTGTTCGACGGATCACAAGCAAACACCTCACTGCTCATCTGGACGTCTCTGCTGGTAGCGTTGACACACTCATCCACCATTAGTGTGTGCCGCCTGGGTTCCTCGCCGCCTAACAAAGGGACATAAGGATCAATGAAGGTCGATTTGTGCAGAATTACTTCCGCGTTACGAGGCTGACCGTGACAAATTTTCTTTTTCTAAAATCGTCACAGGCGGTGAAACATGAGTTCATCACTTCGGACCGGAAACAAACCGGCAAGCCATGGAGTGGCACAACGGCACCTCTCCTCCGAATAAAAAGTCCAAATCCAAGTCGACGCTCAACCGGTAAAGTAATGGCGACGGTCTTCTGGGACTGTGAAAGGGTAATTTCATTTTCTTCCTCGTAGTGGGACGATCATCTCTGAAGTCTATTCTGCTACCCTTTCGAAATTGAAGAAAATACTTCAGCGTGTTCGAAAGCACACAAATGAAAACGAACTTCTCCTTCTCCATGACAACTCATGGCCTCACACTAGTTTACGCTCCATACGCGAGCTCTCAATACGTCATTGGATTGTTCTTCTTCATACACCCTACAGCTTGGATCTCACACGTTACAATTTCCATCTGCTTGTTCCAATAGAGTAAGCATTCAGTGGGAAGCAATACTTAGAAGATATGGAGACTACTAATGCAGCAAGATGTTGGCTCCAACGTCGACCGGGGTAGCGGTACGATGTGGGTATTTGGGCCCACCAAGTAAAGTAAGGCCGTCGCACGGAACCGAGATTATGTTAAAAAATACGATTTTGTAGCCAAAAAAGTGGGAAATAATGTGGTGTATTGGAATTCAATACGGAACCAACCAGCTTTCAGAAAAAAATATGTTACGTTACTTATTGAACAATCTCATATTACTGTTTATCCAGCTGTTCGGTGATGGAACTAGCAAGGGAGGCGACTTTTGACAGTTCATGCACGACACAGAAATAAACGGCCTATCTATTTGTTTGTCACGTGTCTGTAATTAGTGGACATGGACTTGGTGATTACACATGATAAATATTTGTTATACACCGAAGCGTTAAGGAAACTGGTTTAGTCATGCGTATTCAAATACAGAGATACGTAAACAGCCGGAATACGGCACTGCGGTCGGCAACGTATGTATAAGAAAACAAGTGCTGGCGCAGCTGTTAAATCGATTACTGCTGGTGCAATGGTTATCAAGATTTAAGTGAGTTTGAACGTGGTGCTATAGTCGGCTCGCTGGCGATGGCATACCGCTTCTCCGAGGTAGCGATGAAGTATGGATTTTCCCCTACTACCACTTCATCAGTGTGCTGTGAATATCAGGAGTCTGGTAAAACATTAGACGTTCGACATCGCTGCGGTAGGGAAAATATCCAGCAAGAGCGGGATCAACGACGACTGAAGAGAATCGTTCAACGTGACAGAAGTGCAAACCTTCCGCAAACTGCTGCAGATTTCAATGCTGGACCATTAACAAGAGTCAGTGGGCGAACCGTTCAACGAATCATCATCGATATGGGCTTTCGGAGCCGAAGTCCCACTTGTGTACCCTTGATGACTGCACGACATAAAGCTTTACGCCTCGCTTGGGCCCGTCAGCATCGACATTGGACTGTTGATGACTGAAAGCATGTTGCTTGGTCGGAGGAGTCTCGTTTAAAACTGTATCGCGCGGATGGACGTGTACGGGTATGGCGAGAACCTCACGAATCTATGTACCCTGTATGTCAACAGGTAACTCTTTAAGTTGGTGTGGGTCGTTGTGCGGTTGGAGTAATATGGGACCCCTGATACGTCTCGATACGACTGACAGGTGTCACGTACGTGAGTTAGCGTGGAAACTCCAGCCTTTGCCACCGATGAATAGCAGTCAGCATGGGTGCACGAAGCAGATGCCTGCCGCACTGGGTCATACACAGCAACGTTCGATGGAAGGTCGTTGAGGAGGCAATGTTCTACAGCTACATACATATGCCGCAATCCACCATACGGTGCGTGGTGGAGGGTACCTCGTACCTCAACTAGCATCTTCTCTCCCTGTTCCACTCCCAAACAGAACGAGGGAAAAATAACTGCCTATATGCCTCTGTACGAGCCCTAAACTCTCTTATCTTATCTTTGTGGTCTATCCGCGAAATGTAAACTGGCAGCAGTACAATTGTACTGCAGTCAGCCTCAAATGCTGGTTCTCTAAATTTCCTCAGTAGCGATTCACGAAAAGAACGCCTCCTTTCCTCTAGAGTCTCCCACCGGAGTTCCTGAAGCATTTCCGTAACACTCGCGTGAGGGTCAAACCTACCAGTATCAAATCTTGTAGCTTGCCTTTGAATTGCTTCTATGAACTCCCTCAATCCGATCTGATAGGGATCCCAAACGCTCGAGCAGTACTCAAGAATAGGTCGTATTAGAGTTTTATAAGCGGTCTCCTTTACAGATGAACCACGTCTTCCCAAAATTGTACCAATGAACCGAAAACGACTATCCGCCTTCCCCACAACTGCCATTACATGCTTGTCCCGCTTCATATCACTCTGCAATGTTACGCCCAGATATTTAATCGACGTGACTGTGTCAAAAATGGTTCAAATGGCTCTGAGCACTATGCGACTTAACTGCTGAGGTGATCAGTTGCCTAGAACTTAGAACTAATTAAACCTAACTAACCTAAGGACATCACACACATCCATGCTCGAGGCAGGATTCGAACCTGCGACAGTAGCGGTCGCTCGGTGCCAGACTGTAGCGCCTAGAACCGCACGGCCACTCCGGCCGGCTTGACTGTGTCAGTCAGCAAGGATTCAGAAAATATCGTTCTTGTGAAACGCAACTAGCTCTTTATACTCATGAAGTAATAAGTGCTAACGACGGGGGATGTCAAATTGATTCCATATTTTTAGATTTCCAGCAGGCTTTCGACTCCGTTTCTCAGAAGTGTTTTCTAACCAAACTCTGTGCCTACGGAGTATCGCATTAGTTGTGAGTCTGGATTCGTGATTTCCTGTCAGAAAGTTCGTAGTAACAGACGGAAAATCATCGACTAAAAGAGAAGTAATATCCGGCGTTCCCCAAGGAAGTGTTCTAGGCCCTCTATTGTTACTGATGTACATTAACGACATAGGAGACAATCTGAGTGCGCGTCTTAGATAGTTTGCGGATGATGCTGCCATTTACCGTCTTGTAAAGTCACCAGATGACGAAAACGACTTGCAAAATGATTTAGATAAAATATCTGTATCGTGCGAAAAGTGACAATTGACCCTGAATAAAAAAAGTGTGAAGTTATTCACATGAGTACCAAAAGAAATCCACTAAATTTCGATTACTGGATAAGTCACACAAATCTGAAGGCTGTAACTAGATACTTTCAGATTACAAGTACAAATAACCTAAATTGGAACGATCACGTAGATAATGTTGTGGGTAGAGCAAACCAAAGATTAATTGGCATTACATTTAGATGGGTCAACAAGTCTTCTAAAGAGACTGCTTACACCACGCTAGGCCGCCCTATTCTGGAGTATTGCTGTGTGGTGTGGGATCCGCATCAGGTGGGACTGACGGATGACATCGAAAACGTACAAAGAAGGACAGCTCGTTTTGTATTATCGCCAAACAGAGGAGATATTGTCACAGACTTGATACGTGAATTGGAGTGGCAATAATTAAAACAAAGGCATTTTTCGTTGCGACGGGATCTCCTCATGAAATTTCAATCACCAGTTTTCTCCTCTGATTGCGAAAACATTCTGTTTACTCCCCCCTACATAGGGAGAAATGATCATCACGATAAAAAAGAGAAATCAGGGCTCGCACAGAAAAATTTAAGTGCTCCTTTTTAACGCGTGCCATTCGAGAGTGGGACGGTAGAGAGACAGCCTAAAGGTGGTTCATTGAACCCTCTGGCAAGCACTTTATTGTGAATAGCAGAGTAATCATGTAGATGTAGATGTACAAACTTAGCTGTTTCGGAAGTGCTCCCATCCTTGGCTCGAACGCCATTGACCATGCCTATTTGGATGTCAGATAGAGCGCTCTGTTTCCGCTTTACGGCAGCTACTGCACTGTTCCTGGATCCCATGGATATGCTCTATATACTCTCCACAGCAAGTGCTGCCACCTGCTGTCTGTTAGTAGGTATTGCATGTTGACTTCGGACATAAGAGCTGCTCACATTAATGTGACTAGACCGTGTAGACGAAGCCTATAGGAAATTTAAATAATCCTTTGGAGAAACGATAAGCAAGTATATGAATAGAAGGAACTTAGATGGCAAGCCAGTACTGAGCAATGGAGAGAAGGCATAGGGTAAGTATTGAAGGATCCAATTTGAAAGAAAAAGGAAAAAGAAGAGGAAGTTGATATGATAAATGGGGAGAATGGAAGAACTGCTAGAAGTCGACCTCGGGGAAGATCAGTTTGGATACCGTAGAAATGTTGGAAACAAGTGAGGCAATACTGACCTCACGCCTTATCTTAGAAGAAAGGTTACAGAAAGGCAAACCTACGTTTCTAGCATTTGTAGACTTACAGAAAGCTTTTGACAATGTTGACTGGAATACTCTCTTTCAAATTCTGAAGGTGGCAGGGGTAAAATATAGGGAGCGAAAGGCTATTTACAATTTGTACAGAAACCAGATGACAGTTATAAGAGTCGAGGGACATGAAAGGGAAGCAGTGGTTGGGAAGGGAATGAGACAGGGTTGTAGCCTTTCCCCGATGTTATTCAATCTGTATATTGAGCAAGCAGTAAAGGAAACAAATGAAAAATTTGGAGTAGGTATTAAAATCCATGTAGAAGAAATAAAAACTTTGAGGTTCGCCGATGACATTGTAATTCTGTCAGAGACAGCAAAAGACTTGGAAGAGCAGTTGATCGGAATGGACAGTATTTTGAAAGGAGGGTATAAGATGAACATCAACAAAAGCATAACGAGGATCACGGAATGTAGTCGAATTAAGTCGGGTGATGCTGAGGGAATTAGATTAGGAAATAAGACTCTTAAAGTAGTAAAGGAGTTTTTCTATTTGGGGAGCAAAATAACTGTGATGGTGGTCGAAGTAGGATATAAAATGTAGAATGACAATGGCAAGGATAGCGTTTCTGAAGAAGAGAAATTTGTTAACATCGAGTATAGATTTAGGTGTCAGGAAGTCATTTCTGAAAGTATTTGTATGGAGTGTAGCCATGTATGAAAGTGAAACATGGACGATAAATAGTTTGGACAAGAAGAGATTAGAAGCATTCGAAATGTGGTGCTACAGAAGAATGCTGGAGATTGGATGGGTAGGTCACGTAACTAATGAGGAGGTATTGAATAGGATTGCGGAGAAGAGAAGTTTGTTGCACAACTTGACTAGAAGAAGGGATTGGTTGGTAGGGCATATTCTGAGGCATCAAGAGATCACAAATTTAGCGTTGGAGGGCAGCGTGGTGGATAAAAATCGAAGAGGGAGACCAATAGATGAATACACTAAACAGATTCAGAAGGATGTAGGTTGCAGTAAGTACTGGGAGATGAAGAAGCTTGCACAGAATACAGTAGCATGGAGAGCTACATCAAATCGGTCTTAGGACTGAAGACCACAATAACAACATGATATCGTGAGAAAAGTTGAAAGTTATGTAGCTGCGACAAGAAATGGAATACACGATAAAAAATTTAAAGGCTTTTGCATGCACCAGGCATACAGTTTTGAAAAGTCGCTCAGAAGTGGTTGGACTGAATGAGAAGAAGCGAAAGGCTGCCGACAGAAAGGTTATTAAATGCCAGAGCTCTCAGCTGGAGTAACTGAGACTGAGGAGACACGCCGTGATTATCGAACCTTCCTCACAGTTCGTCGGTCTTCGGGGTCACGGCGAAGGCAGCTGGCTGGTCGGCTACCCGCTCTTTCGCGAAGAGGGCGCTTCGCTTTCCCCGCACGCCCCAGACCTCTACCCGCTGCCTCCCCCCCCCCCCCTCCCCCCCGCCAAGCCTTCGTAACCGCGGCGGGCGTATCTGGTGGAATACTTCTTTATTTGCGGTCCCCGCCGCTGGCCGTTTCCCCTGCACGAGAACCAATTGATTTCCGTCCAGGCAAATACCCCTGCGCAGGAAATGAAAGCCTCTCGTTCGACGAAACATCGGAACGCAATGTAATAAAGATTAATGCCCTTACTGCGGCGGCGGTCCGTCCCGACCTCCGTTCTGGCTTTTCTGCGTCTCGACCTGATCTGTCACCAGTGTTTGTCGACCAATTAATCACGCGTAAAGACGGCGAAGTGCGCCTTTTAAAAGTGCCGAAATAATTCCCCCTTTCATCATCATGAATGACAACGGCGCTGTTACGCTCGAAAACCGGATGCCGTTTTAAGGACTGTTTGCTTCTTTAAGTGATTACGGGGAGCTAATTAGCAAACTCTGCTCTGCGAAGTATATTGCCATCAAGGAGGAGGAAAAAAATTGACGAAGTTTTAACAGGGAAAAAGAAACTTGTAGCAGAAGTGTTGTTTAAAAGGGCAACCAGGCACGGAGTTACAATGCAAAGAAAGAATGAAAAGATTCCTCTTCTAGGGTATTAATGCGAAAGACGCGGAAAAAATTTAAACTAAAATTGCACGTTTTTCAGATGTTACTGGAATTTCGATAGCTTTTCTTTGCGTATGTTTGTTTTAACTACAGCGTCTTCAAGGCCACTTAAAACAGACTGTTATAGTTTTCCCTGTATTATATTTATATCACATGCTACTTCTTCGAAATTGAAGACTTCATAAAAAAGCGAGCCCTTCAGGAGAGACAAACAATTGTTCTACTGTAAAAGTCTTGCCGTCAATCATTTTACGTAGCTTCTTGGAAACGTCTAAATTATTTTTATGACGCAGTACTACTTACCTTCGGGAGTGAAGCTGATAAGTTTATTTTTTAATTGCGTAGGCTCTCACGGCCAGAGTCAGTCGACAAAATAGTTTTATGGGTATGGTACCGCGTCATATTGTATAAAACTACTGCTGGAGAAAACCATCGTTTCGACCACGGCTGCAGCAGCCTTCTTCTGGGTCTACTGGTGCGTTCTAGTCATGCAGTGTCCCTTATATTTTGTTGTTACTGTTCACTGCACGTGCCGTTACGTTACAATTATAAAAAAAGGTTGTTCATTTCATTGGTCACTTAAAGAAGAAGGGGAGGGATCTTTATTTTAATAGGTTTCTTTTTTTTGTCCAAACTACAGTCCTCACTGACAAAGGGTGTTTTTGTCAAAAAATATAGCTAAGAGCATAAAGGAATGACTCGATAGATGCATTAATCATACCTTATAAACCTCATATAAGCATTTTTTTTGCAGAACAAAAGATCGAGTTACATTAAATATACACAGAATTTATCAAGGAAACATTTTATTGTCCTGTCCACTTCTTCTGTCACTTTCAATCCTATTCAACTTCGTGCCACGTCCGCACAGTGCGAGAACAAGCCGGGACTGCTGGCGGCGCGCATGGACTACCGGATGAAAGGGCTGTGGACACGAGGCTGCACAGCTTGGTCTAAACCGGATCCAGCAAACTTTAAGATGAGTGCATTTCAATCGAAGTAGGGAAACCTCCACCATTGTGATATCTCGCGATTCTCCAGTGACTCGTGTTCATGTTGCTGCTCCTAGTGTCACCGAGGTGACGATCAGCGAGTGGAGTGCTTGGGGAAGGCGAATCTGATGAGCTTTCCTCATTACTATTTACTGCGTTCAACTTGTTACAATTTGTTAAATTCAACCAGCAGTAATGTTTCTTGCCTGGTGGCTGCTAACGCTCGTGTATGTAACGGCAGTGTACATTTCCTCACCTTCCGACTGCAGTCCCGTAAGGCGTGTAGTTATGACAGCTTTCTTGATTGTAAGCCTGTTGGTGATTCTACTACTCTCGTGATAGTGGTTCCTTTCTCGTTCTGGGAGCTCTAAACACAGTATTCTGGGGACGTAGTGCAGACCGCCGATTCCGGCTTTGGCGTATTGTTCCATCGTTGCATTTGGTTTACCGGACGTCAGGTAGCTACAGCAAGATTGTCACTAGTCATTCGTTAGACTCCCTCTACTCTGAGTTACCATCTTGTGAAGTGAATGCAGCTCTTGACTGCCTATCTCATCACTTGCAAAAGTGTTTGTTGCCCCTCCTTCTCAGAGGTCGTTTTCTGGAGCACCGTCTGTGGCCCCTTGGTTCTTGTAAGACACGTGTGTTCTAAAAGGAGGTCTGATGGCCAGTAGTTTAGAGTAACGCTCCTCCAGCCCACGTCTTCTGCGGGTATGATCTGCCTTAGAACCCTTTAAGGAACTTAAGACTGGTCCTTGTGTTTTATTATTGTATTATTTATTACAGTACCTTGTAATGCCTACATTAAAAGTTATATATGTCTACTTAATAGTTCTGGTAGCATTCTAGAATAAATCTAGCAGTAGTGTTCAGTGGGTGTTAAGGGTTGTGTCACAAAGTTTACCGTCATCTCATTTCACCCGTTTGGTGAACAGCTGCTTGCTCTTTTTTTTAAATTAAATTTTGCTATTGTATTTGCTGTTTTACAGCAGGTTTCTAAAATTTCTATATAATTGACGTTCCTGGCATGTTAGGTCTTCAGTCGTGATTGTGGTCATTTGCCTTAAAATCCTAATTTGGTATCTGTATTTTAGCAGTAAGCCTTGAAAACATATTTACGTCCATTCCTGGCGTTGATGCCTTCTGCTGTGTTTGTGGCGACTTACCCTTAATATTTCAATACCTGTAAGTTGTAAATTCTAGCGAATTCTTAGACAATTCTTAATTTATTGCCATTCTTGATGTGTAAGGCCTTCAGTAGTGATCACAATGGCTTGCTTTTAAAACATTATCTTCTGTATCTGTATTTAATGGTGATTTGCTAAATTGTAACTCACTGGAAATTCTATTATTTACGCAGTTGTTTATCCCTTCATTAATAACGTGTGGTATTTTTATTTATTGTTGAGTCTGGAATTACTGCTTTAAAATTAATTGTAACTGTAAAAAGCAACCAATAGTAACTTATTACGACCTTGTCCACAATCGTAGGCGAATCATGCCCTCCCTTGACTACCAAGTTTCAACGACCCTGAAGGACTTTTAGCAACTGAATCGTAAATGGTTTGGAACACAAACGTCGCCGCAAGACATGCTAGTCAAGTTAAAGTAACGTCACACTCAAGATATGAGTATCGGGTAGCATATGCAAGAATCCTGAGTCACCGTTCGAGACAAAATCCTAGTGTCCGCGGTTTGCTATTGCCTTCCTCCGACCGGTTATGAAGTGTCCAGTGTGTATCTGTATTGTGTATATGTTTCTGTTGTTATGGACTGAAGAATGGGAGAGGGCGAAACTCGGAGACGGCACATATCCCATTCCTCTCCAATTGCACCAAGGGGGCCACGGAACGTAACGTCACCAGTCGACAGACGGATCACATTCAACGGTGTCAAGTGCCCCCACTTTATCAGACGCTGCGCAGAGGTTCGGAATTTAATCAGACACTAGCGAAAAATCTGGTGAACAGGGACTTTAATCGACCATCTATCCTCCCCGTGTCGGCAAAATACTGTCAGGGAAAGTTTTGCATCATCAGGAATCGAACGGGTTTATTTCTGAGTCGAGCGCCAACGCACAGGCGTGCGTTAGGAACCTCAGTTACGGAAGTACGAGGACATGGTGAAAAACTATACCTCCGATTTTTCTCTCCTATTAGGAAAATCAGTTCAGGTATTAAATAAACTACTGGCCATTAAAATTGCTGCACCAAGTAGAAATGCAGATGATAAGCGGGTATTCATTGGACACATATACTATAGCAGAACTGACATGTGATTACATTTTCACACAATTTGGGTGCAAAGATCCTGAGAAATCAGTGCCCAGAACAACCACCTCTGGCAGTAATAACAGCCTTGATAAGCCTGGGCATTGAGTGAAACAGAGCTTGGATGCCGTGTACAGGTACAGCTGCTCATGCAGCTTCAACACGATACCACAGTTCATCAAGAGTAGTGACTAGCGTATTGTGACGAGCCAGTTGCTCGGCCACCATTGACCAGACGTTTTCAATTGGTGAGAGATCTGGAGAATGTGCTGGCCAGGGCAGCAGTCGAACATTTTCTGTATCCAGAAAGACCCGTACAGGACCCGCAACATGCGGTCGTGCATTATCCTGCTGAAATGTAGGGTTTCGCAGGGATCGAATGAAGGGTAGAGCCACGGGTCGTAACATATCTGAAATGTAATGTCCATTGTTCAAAGCGCCGTTAATGCGAACAAGAGGTGACCAAGACATGTAACCAATGGCACCCCATACCATCATACCGGGTTATACGCCAGTACGGCGATGACGAATACAAGCTTCCAATGTGCATTCACCGCGATGTCGCCAAACACGGATGCAACCATCATGATGCTGTAAACAGAACCTGGATTCATCCGAAACAATGACGTTTTGCCATTCGTGTACCCAGGTTCGTCGTTGAGAACACCATCGTAGGTGCTCCTGTGTGTGATGTAGCGTCAAGGGTAACCGCAGCCATGGTCTCTGAGCTGATAATCCAGGCTGCTGCTAATGTCGCCGTAGTGTTCGTGCAGATGGTTGTTGTCTTGTAAGCGGCCTGATCTGTTGCCTCAGGGATCGAGACGTGGTTGCACGATCCGTTACAGCCGTGCGGATAAGATGCCTGTCATCTGAACTGCTAGTGATACGAGGCCGTTGGGATCCAGCACGGCGTTACGTATCACCCTGCTGAACCCACCGATTCCATATTCTGCTAACAGTCATTGGATCTCGACCAACGCAAGCAGCAGTGTCGCGATACCATCAACCGCAATCGTGATAGGCTACAATCCGACCTTTATCAAAATCGGAATTTCTCCTACTTACACGAGGCATCGCAATAACGTTTCACCAGGAAACGCCGGTCAACTGCTGTTTGTCTATGAGAAATCGTTTGGAATGGAAACTTTCCTCATATCAGCACGTCTTAGGTGTCGCCACCGGCGCCAACCTTGTGTGAACGCTCTGAAAAGCTAATCATTTGCATATCACAGCATCTTCTTCGCGTCTGTTAAATTTTGAGTCTGTAGCCCGTCGTCTTCATGTTATAACCATTTTAATGGCCAGTAGTGTATTATGCATATTACTCGATCGACTCTCCCGCTTGGCTGACGCAAGTGGCAACCCACCTGCCGCAATAGGGCTCCGAATTGTAACGTGTAACATGGCGGTGTGTCACCCAACTATGTCGGTAGCTGAGAAGCAGCGTGCTGTATTCGAGTTTAGAATTTGGATAGTTTCTCCACACATGGAGCACATTCTCCTGCAGCAGGACAATGCCAGACCACACACGAGCCCTGTGACATGTGCAACGATCTAAAGCCTTGGGTTCACTGGTAGTGAACATCCTTCGTAAAGTACCGACTTGGTCCTGCCCAATTGTCTCTGTCTCCAATACGTAAAGAATACATTCGAAGACTTCACTTACATAGTAATGAAACAGCGCAAGTAGAGACGATGTTGTGACTATGTCAACAAAGTGAAATATTCTACAGTGATGGTATCGACAAACTGTTCTCTTGTTGGGAGAAATGAGTTGGTCGAAAGGGTGGATATGTTGAGAAATAATTATGTAGACATAAAGAATAAAGATGAAGGATGTTAATGAAGTTTGTTTTATTTAAGGTTTTTCACGTAAGAAGTTGTGAGGCATTACTTATCAGCACTCAAAACTAGACATGATTGTCTTAATGGCATTTCCGCGATTGTTCTTTAAGTAAAAATATGGCATTTCAGTCTTTGGTCGCAAATTTTTTGTTTTCAATGACCGGTTTCAGGCTAGTTGCCCATCTTCAGATCTGTTAGATAAAGTTAAAAATATAATTAACAAGAGAGATACATTTACTGGTGGAAATACTGTAGTTTACAAAAAGAAGAAATTTTGGAATGTATTAAATGCCAACAACTCATATATTGTAGTTACAGAATAACTTATCAGTACAGAACTATCGGTTCACTGTCATAACTAAAGTAAATTGTAGTCTGTTAAAAGCTTATTTCGCAGTTTTGGAGTAACCTGATTGGAAACAGCGAGAAGTGCCCTCTATTTGTAAGACTTGTGCGTATGTTATTTTTTCACCGTACATATTAATGACGAATATACGTTTTAATAGAACAATTGTTTTGTTGAGTGGGCCATGAACCGAAATAATTTACACTAATATAAATTTCTTTTTTTATAAAGAAACTCAAAAATATGATTAAAATGTAGATATTCTTATATTCTTTCGAAAATGTGCGTTTCCTCTTCTTTGTATTGATTGGTGGTGGTTGAGAGGGTTTCCCTACGTCAGAACGTACACAACGCCACGCCAAGTCCTCTTCCGCCGCGCCCAATTCACCTCGCCACCAGTACGCTGAGGGCCGTTCCGCTGTAGCTGGTTGTTACTGGAGTGTGCTGTTGCATTCAAGAATAAGCCTAAAACAGGTCTTTAAAAATCTCATAATAACTTCTTTGCATAAAAACACTTTGCTCATTAAGTAGTAGATCTGGGTCTTTTCTTTATTTAGTGTATATTCCAATCTCTTCGAGCACATTAAGGTAGAGACTTTTTGGAGCTTTATGTAAAACCTCCATTTGTTCATTTATATTACTCACTTCATGTTTACTATCTTAAACATGCGCTCCAAATGCTGTCCGCTTGCTATGACTGCAGTGTTCCCTGTATCGAATTTCAAAATTCCGCCCTGTCTGTCCTATATAATATATATGTTGGCATTTAATACATTCCAAAATTTATTCTTTTTGTAAATTACGATATATCTAATAAGTAAATGTATCTCTCTTGTTAATTATATTTTTAACTTTGTCTAACTGGTCTGAAGATGGGCAGCTAGCCTGAAACCGGTCAATGAAAACAAAAAGTAGCGATCAAAGACTGAAATGCCATATCTTTACTTATCAGCACGTATTCGTATTTTATTTCATTTTCGAAGAACTTCAGTTCTAACGTTAAAGAGCAAAATGAAATAATGTGATACGACTTTACCTCAACTGCAAACACGTAAGCTATGTACCACATTTTGGGGTTCTGTGGTTTTAATCATTTCAGCTCTCGTAATGAGTGTATGTACACTTATGCAGCACCAATCTCTAAAACTGATTAAATATAAAATGTTTATCATTGAACGTGAAAGAGGCCAACCAAACATGAAACCATTTCATACTAACGGTGTTGGCAAAGTAGATGGACTACAGTTTTCTGCACAGAGAACTGTGACAACCATTATTTGCTATGAGGTCCAGCTGAAATGTGTAGTTACAAATATAAAGGAGAATTAGTATCAAAAGTGATATTTCATATTGCAAACGATGTGTACAAAATTGCGCTTAAGAAAAACTCTTTTTCCGTACTGAGACTCGATATCTGCTTCTGACGACTTGTCATATTTGAGATGTATCATATGCGCGGCCCCTCCCGCCGGAGGTTCGAGTCCTCCCTCGGGCATGGTTGTGTGTTAATCTTAACATAGTTTAGGTAGTGTGTAAGTCTATGGACCGATGACCTCAGCAGTTTGGTCCCTTAGGAATTCATACACAGCTGAACATTTTGAACAACATACCATTATCGAGTCTCAGTACAGCATAACTTTTCAAACTATCAAGATGTTTCTCAGTAAGCCTTTATTTAAATTTTTTTAATGCATCACTCCACCATTTAATGTAATGTGACGCTGTATTATGTTAAAGACACAATTTTCAGACACTGTATTGTCATGGAGTGTGGAACTGGGGGCAGGAGCAGATGCGTTGATATCAGAATGCTGATGTCAGAGATTTGGGCCAGATTGCCGACTACCCTCCTACTATGACCAAAACCTCGTTTACTGTCTATGACCGTAGCCCTTGTGATTTCTGTCTACAAGGCTAGTCAGAGATGTCTAGTATATACATGTAATGGCTACATTGCATCTGTACTTCTTATACCTGGCGCTGTAGACTTAGTAACTCAGAAAGAATTTGAATATCAATTAGATGTTTGCCGTACTACCCGCATAAATCCCGAACTGTTCCAAAACCTGAGATCTGCTTCTGTCAGCATACATGTACATTAAATATTTATAGTATATATTTCTGTCGCAAAAAACGCAAGAAACTACTCCTTCTATCAAAAACACAACTGGGTGTTGAGCTACTACCTCCTTTTATCAAAACAGGTACAAGGGTCATCTGTAAGTTTAACTACGTGGCAGAGATCTTTAAATAACGGAGTCTGTCCTATCATGTCTGCCATTCACTATTCGTGTACTGATGTAATTTGTTGAACGTGGGGTTGTAATACACAATTTCACAGCGGCCTTCATCGCCGGCTCTAAAATCATCTGCAAATGGAAGATTACGAAAACAACGTGATTGTTGAGATGGAACAGGATAGTTTATCGTTTCAACACTGTGCCTTCAATATTGGGCATAGGAGAGCATTGAGGATTGGTATTAATGGTTAGATGACTATCTCGTAACTTGGAAGTTCGAAATATGCACAAATAGAACTAAAGATGGTCAGGTTTACACCACAGTCCTTACGTATCTGTTAGTGTCATCCACAGCATTAGCATAAAAGTTAAATTCTAAAGTGGTCGCAACATAATACAAGTTGGGGCATTCTGTTATAGCTTTGGGAAAATGTCAAGTCTGGAATGTCGTATAGTTCCAGTACTCAGGTTTACTACAAAGAATACAAAAGGACAATTCTAGACTGGTGTGCTATACATTTGATTAGTGCAGTGTTGGGGATTTATTGACGCTTCTTTATTCATCTGTGATCGGGAATTTCATTTTGAGTCCATTACCGGTGGCACAAGGTTTAAGACAGGTGGTTAGCAGAAACTTCTTACAATACAAGTTAGTAGTTGGTAGAAATTACGCAGTCACACCGCGGGGTATGAAATTGCAGTGATATATTTCGAAGTGTTATCTTTCATCGCTCAAGAAAGAGGAACAGTTAACTGACAAGAAAGAGTACAGTTTGTCATTAAACACTGCACAAATGTCATTCACCGATAGGTTTACAGCAGGTAGATTTGATTCTAGAGGCTACACAGAGTGAAATCGGTCTTGTTTTTATTTTTAATTATTCCTTCGGTAGCCTTGAGAGAGACTCAACAAATCCCAACTTTCAATTTTGCCTTTTCTAAGGGTGTGTGCGGGATTTTTCATCGAAAAAGAGAATTACATACTTCACTAGCAGCAATAAAATAATTCTGTTGACACTGTGTTTTTACGAGAGTATAACGTCGCTATTTAGAACAGTGTAATGCCATTTGACAGCAATATTGTGATTAATTATAACGTAATGATGCTCTTAGTTAATATGTCTACTCAAGCAAAGTGCTTTGTAATCCGATGGGCTTGTCCTAAGCTGTCTACTATCACTTAGAGCAATCAAACCTCCGCTGTTTGTCACTGAGTGGATTGGCGCAGTGGTCTAGACACTATATTCACGTTCAGTGTGTACGAGTTTCCAACCTTATTAAGTTTATCGTGGTTTCTTTAGCTAGATTAAGGAAAATAGTTCACTGCGAAATGACACGGACAATTTAATTCCACATTCACCTCCAATAGAGAGGTGAATTCATGACCGCCGGGATGTTATTCCCTAATATCTCCTCCTTTTGACCTACTGTCGTCTCCGAATAATCTGTGACTGCTTACTTCAGTTTTAAAGACAAGTGTTACTATTAATGTACAGAGTATTCAACGACACAGAAAAAACTATCAGATTTCATTGAAATTTAGGGAAGAAAATTACATGCAATTGGCGACCACCGGGAATGTTACTGACCACTCGCTGTCACCAACAAGTAGGTGTGTGTCTATCACTGTCCAAAAAATTGTAAGTCGTAGCGGGGCTCGAACCTGATCTGCCCCCCCCCCCCCCCTCCCCGTGGGCAAATGCTCTACCAATTGAGTTACCCGAACACGACTTACAGCCCGTCCTCACAGCTTTACTTCCATGAGTACCTAATCTACTACGTTCCAAATTTCACAGAAGTTCTCCTTCTGAACTAATCCCCCAAGTTTCGCAGGAGAAGTTCTGTGAAGTTTGGAAAGTAGAAGATTAGTTACTGGCGACAGTAAAGCTATGAGGACAGGTTGTGAGTCGTGCTCAGGTAGTATAGTACTTGACCGTGAGCAGCAAAGTTCCCTGTTTCGAGTCCGGCTCCGGGAACCAGTTCTATCTGATAGGAAATTTCATACGTCTACAGTGTTGCAGGAAGAACGCTTGATGGCATTTGGAGGTCTGATGTTCAGCACACCTCTGCCAGAAACAAAGGCTCTAACTCAACTGAGAATCGAGTCCCGTGAGTGGGAGATACGAGTACGTAATCCCATGCTGCTTCATCTGTGTGCCAGGGTTCATCAGTCGAACTGGCTGGCACGTGTTGGTATGCCAGTCTTTCGGCAACCCCTGACAGGTGTTTTCCATGGAATTAGATAGATGTAGAACTTGGTGATCAGACTGACAGTCTAACACCCTTTGTATCGCGGTAGATCAGGAAAGCGCTGGCAACATGAGGTCTTGCGTTACCTTGTTGAAATGTGTGTAACTCACCCACGATATTTGTTTCTGGATGAAATTTAGCCCAACTTTACCTCCCCTCTATAAAATTCTACGTATTACCAAAGCTATATATATATAGAAAAGAATGCTGAAGATTAGATGGCTAGATCACGTAACTAATGAAGTATTGAATAGGATTGGGAAGAAGAGGAGTTTGTGGCACAACTTGACAAGAAGAAGGGATCGATTGGTAGGACATGTTCTGAGGCATCAAGGGATCACAAATTTAGTATCGGAGGGCAGCGTGGAGGGTAAAAATCGTAGAGGGAGACCAAGAGATGAATAAACTAAACAGATTCAGAAGGATGTAGGCTGCAGTACGTATTGAGTGATGAAGAAGCTTGCACGGGATAGAGTAGCATGGAGAGCTGCATCAAACCAGTCTCATGACTGAAGACCACAACAACAATAACCAAAGCTATGTATTCACAAACTGTTATCCAACATAAATTAAACTTTGGCTGAACGAATCCTAATCTGAACTGAACTGTAACTGATCTTAAGACTACTTTTCTGTATATTAAATGCGCAACGGACGGGAAACAGTTATCTGGCTCTAATCAAAATTTAATATTACCTCGCACCTTGACAACATTATTCCAGATTTCTCGTAAGCACAACAGCAGACAGCAAGCAGGCAGCGGCTAAGCTAGATTTCTATTTTTAGTTAAATATTCAGACTATCACATACCACATGTTGAATAACTATTCCTATAAAATGATATTCCAAGACAACAATTTTATTGGAATGAAGTATATATTCAAAAAGACAGAGTAAAGCTTCGCGTCATCTTCACACATAACATTGGTCTGAACAACACAATGTTTAACGAAGTCTACAGTGATTTGTAGAGGTAAAATTTTAACGGAAAATTTCTATAAAACCAAACAGATTAATTAGTTCATACGGTAATACATGACTCAGGCAAGTGGAGTGGTCTTTCTCTCAGCTCTGAACAAGTGAACAAAGTTAAGGTAACTACAAATTAGATACGTATTCCTGCAGTCTTACTTCTAAATTCTTCTCTCCCAAAAAGTAACATTACTGAAACTTGATATTCATTTCGCCTTTCAATATATACACGCCATCTTCATCCTTGCTGTCCATTACAATAAATCTTTCTTCATCTGACAGATACCATTACAAATCAATACAGCTCTACTAAATACGTCCCTCACCTACCACACTTCAATTAAGATTGTATCAGACTGCGCAGAACAACGACTGTGCCACAACAAGAACAAAGATTGTTTAACGCCAACATAACTTGGTCTCTCTCTGACATCCACCTCGATAACCTGCAAAAATCAAAATGTCATATCCACCTTACAGATGACGTCACAAACACCTCAAAGATTGGTCAACATCACCGGCCTTAATACTTCAGAAAAATAAAGCAGCTGTCCTAATTGCCGGCTATGCGAACCAGAGGTAGAAAAGATCCAGCGGAGGGCAAAGCGTTTCGTTACGGGTTCGTGTGGTCGTCGCGAGAGCGTTTCAGATATACTCAATGTGTTGCAGTCGCTACAAGAGAGGCGTTTGCATCATGGAGGAGTTTACTATTGAAATTTTCCGTGAAACATAGGACAACATATTACTTCCTCCCACGAATACCTCGCAAAATGACCACGGTGACAAAATTCGAGAGATTACAGTTGATAAAGACGTTTGCTGACAGTAATACCTCTCACGCGCCAACAAAGCAAATATAACAGGGAACAGGCAGTCCTTTAGTGGTACGAAATGTATCTCGCGTCACATACCGTCAAGTGGCTTGCGGAGTGTTGATCCACAAGTAGAGGTGTTGCGTGGGCAAAGGCATCACATACCACCAGGTCAGGTACTGAGTTAGTAGCACTACAAGGAATGTAATCTGGCAACGTCTGTTCGCCTTGGAGCCTCCCCACACGTATACTTCCGTTGTGTTACCGCACGCGGAATAGTTACTCGTGTGGAAAAAAGACGTTGTGCCACTCCTGTGTTATATTCATATCTACAAATTCATATGCAATGTTTGGTTGTTCTTGTATCTAGATTAAAGGCTGAAAGGAAACAGAAAAGAAATAATTAAGCGCCCATGTCCTTGCCCCATTGGATACATCACTGACGTTCAGCTACCTCGTGCGTGTCTTTTTGTATCCCACCTGGAAGGCGGCGTGTGTGTCTGCTCCTAAAATCTTAAAGGTTCGCCGAATGAAGGAAGGGAGTAGGAGCAGGTGAGGTATAACATGTCGGTACAGCAAGTCAGTAAAAGGGGTTTAGTAGAGTGATTGCGTAGGCTTTCCCGGCGTAATAAGTCTTGAAAGTCTCTTCGGGTTTGTTTGCCGGATCCTAAAATCAACTTGACTCGATATTTCGGCAATCCAGCTGTTCGCCATCTTCAGGAAAATGCTGCTTATGCTGATGAGTCCCGCTAAAAATGTTTTTATTTAATGGTAACATTTTTGGACAGAATGACGGAGTGGCTATGGGTAGTCCTTGGTCACCCATAGTCGCCAATTTATTTATGGATGTCTTCGAGGACATGGCACTGAGGACTTCAGATTTGCAACCAACGTGCTTCTGGAGATACGTGGACGATACCTTCTTAGTCTGGCCGCATGGACGTGATGCTCTTAACAGATTTTTGGACCACTTCAACTGTCTTCATTCCCGTATCAAATATAGTATGGTGGTTGAAAATGATGGGATGCTTCCATTGTTAGACGTAATGGGTTATAAAAAACCAGATTGAACTTTGGGACACAGTGTTCACCGAAAGCCGACACACGCAGATTGGTATCTGCATCCTAACAGTTGTCATCCACCACACCAACGTAGTGGCGTCCTTACGACTTTGGTACGGAGTACACGACTGTGCTTAAACTGACAGACAATATTTTTAGCGCAACGCAATTTGACTTTCAAAAATCCCTACAAAAGAATGGCCCTGACTAACATTAACCTATACGTTTCACGAATCACTTACCTCACAAAAATCTTCGTTACTCAAACTACTGCAATACAGCGAGCGCCACTACTGCCAGCTAAATAAAAGATTCAAACTACAGAAGGCACTAACTACTGATAGGGATAGTTAGCAAATGAAAGATTTTAATAGAGAACAAACAATGTATTTACCTTAATAGTCAATATATATATATAGCCGTTCATGACATCCAGTCTTACAAATTTCAAAACTCTGTCATCTCTCTCCCCACATCCACCTCTGCTGGCGGCTCACCTCCAACTGCGCAACGCTATGCGCTGTTAGCATCCAGCTGCCGCTGTCCAACACTACAATGGCAGACAACAATGCTAACCAGCCACAGACTGCACACGGCACAGCCAGTGATTTTTCATACAGAGCGCTACGTGGCGTTACCAAAAAGAAAACCTAAACAGCCTACTTACATAGCCCCCACGCTCCCCACAAAAAATTTTGCAAATTTTTTTGGGCAGTGGCCAATACGGATTTGAAAAATAATTTCATAATTACAATAACAAAGATCTGAAATGCACTCACTTATTGATACAATGTTGGTCAAAAGCTAAAATTTTCTCACAGTCCATAAAGACAGTCCTGATCATTCATCAAAGTAAAATTGCAGTGTTTTTCTCAAAGTCTGAGTAGTAAAAGAAAATGCACACGGAACTAGTGGATTTCCATGAAGTCTTGAAGAAGTAGTGTTGTCCTTCCAACGGAAAGACAGTGCTGACTCTTGACATGCAGACAGGTAATGGGCCACAACAGAGCAAACCCACAGTAGAGTCAGTTGAAGTTTTAAAGAATATTGGTAGGTACGTCGACACAGAGTAGACCCATTGTAGTCCTGGTAGAGATTACGGTATTGGTGGGCCTCCAGAGGTGCAGACCCACTGCAGTCCTTGTAGAAATAATGGTATTGGTGGGTCATCAAAGGTGTAGACCCACTGTAGTCCTTGTAGAGATGGCCAGCAGCCATCTGTTTGACTGTGCAGGCGCACAATCACCATTGAAGAGTCTTGCGGATAATATAGCAAGTCCATAACCACCACTTGTGCACTCACAAAAATTGTTTTTGAAATGTTCTTAGAACCAGCATTGTTGTTATCCAGTCCCTTACTGAATTATTAACACACGTGCAAACACTATCAGTCCCTGCTTCCACATATTGTCCATATACTATGACCAACAGAAATGTCTGCAGTGAAATGTAACTTACAAGTTACTTAATTTGATGAACAGGTGTCAATTACAATTTTATAACATGAGAATACAATAACAAAGGTACAAAATATATCATTAAAGAACATAACAATACAGATAACATTTGCAGTATTACAGGCTTTACAAAAGAATCGAAACAGCAAATACATAAGTGTTACAAAATAACGACATAAGTACATACATAAAAGATCAGAATAACTTTTGAAACATCAACTTCACACATGAGCATTAGAACAAAACAGAATAAACAATGTGTAAACATCTTTTCAAAGTAAATAACATGTTATTAATGCAAATTATATTTGAGGATAACAGTATTCATCATCATAGTGCATGTAGCTTAGTATTAGAAAAATTCTGCAACATAAGTCTTATCAGATAGGCATACACTCCTGGAAATTGAAATAAGAACACTGTGAATTCATTGTCCCAGGAAGGGGAAACTTTATTGACACATTCCTGGGGTCAGATACATCACATGATCACACTGACAGAACCACAAGCACATAGACACAGGCAACAGAGCATGCACAATGTCGGCACTAGTACAGTGTATATCCAGCTTTCACAGCAATGCAGGCTGCTATTCTCCCATGGAGACGATCGTAGAGATGCTGGATGTAGTCCTGTGGAACGGCTTGCCATGCCATTTCCACCTGGCGCCTCAGTTGGACCAGCGTTCGTGCTGGACGTGCAGACCATGTGAGATGACGCTTCATCCAGTCCCAAACATGCTCAATGGGGGACAGATTCGGAGATCTTGCTGGCTAGGGTAGTTGACTTACACCTTCTAGAGCACATTGGGTGGCACGGGATACATGTGGACATGCATTGTCCTGTTGGAACAGCAGGGTTCAATGACGGTTTGGATGTACCGTGCACTATTCAGTGTCCCCTCGACGATCACCAGAGGTGTACGGCCAGTGTAGGAGATCGCTCCCCACACCATGATGCCAGGTGTTGGCCCTGTGTGCCTCGGTCGTATGCAGTCCTGATTGTGGCGCTCACCTGCACGGCGCCAAACACGCATACGACCGTCATTGGCACCAAGGCAGAAGCGACTCTCATCGCTGAAGACGACACGTCTCCATTCATCCCTCCATTCACGCCTGTCGCGACACCACTGGAGGCGGGCTGCACGATGTTGGGGCGTGAGCGGAAGACGGCCTAAGGGTGTGCGGGACCATAGCCCAGCTTCATGTAGACGGTTGCGAATGGTCCTTGCCGATACCCCAGGAGCAACAGTGTCCCTAATTTGCTGGGAAGTGGCGGTGCGTTCCCCTACGGCACTGCGTAGGATCCTACGGTCTTGGCGTGCATCCGTGCGTCGCTGCGGTCCGGTCCCAGGTCGACGGGCACGTGCACCTTCTGCCGACCACTGGCGACAACATCGATGTACTGTGGAGACCTCACGTCCCACGTGTTGAGCAATTCGGCGGTATGTCCACCCGGCCTCCCATATGGCCAAAACCGCGGTTCCTGGTGTGTCCGCTGTGCCGTGCGTGTGATCATTGCTTGTACAGCCCTCTCGCAGTTTCCGGAGCAAGTATGGTGGGTCTGACACACCGGTGTCAATATGTTCTTTTTTCTATTTCTAGGAGTGTATAAAGACAGGAAGAACATAAATACACAAGGGTACACAAACACATAGTGGGATAACACAAGGAAAGGGCAGGGTTTGTTTTACTGGAGTATTTTGCAAACAAAACTTTCTTTACTTCTCGGAGATCTCCCTTCGTTCTTCATTATTTCCAAAAAGTCCTATCTATATCTGCTTTCTGTACTTTTCTCATATAACCTCTCAGTGCACTTCTTCAAATTCATCGCAACTCATTCTCTCATATAGGCTACCCCCTCTTAAGCTAACTTAAATCTACTGAGGTCAGATGCTTAACTAAGGGACGAGGAATGCAGCGGTACAAAACAATTAATACAAACAGCAATGACAAAAAAATGCAAGTAAGCATAGCGAGCAGCAATAAATGTAATAATTTATATCTAAACATGACAAAGCTGAAGCAGAAAAAATATTACAGTAAAAATATTTAATACCTATGTCACATCTAAACACTAGAGTAATGCATCACGAGAACATACACTAGCAGATAAGTTACCAAATCGTAAAAAAATTAGTTTTGCAATTCCTGTGAAGGGAAATGTCTATTTGTGCTCTCTTTTCCAAGAAAGTACATCATAAAATGATTCTTTACTGGGTCTGTAGACAGAAAAAGTGATATTAGTACATCTATTAAATTTTATTTTAACCAATGCTGCAGTGCAGATAGAAACTGGATATTAAACAAAATGAGCAATCTCTCAGCAAGAAAGACAATAGATATAAAATGTTTCTCATCATTTCATTTCAGTAAATGTCATAAATTAAGAACTCTACAGTGTAATCATGTTTTCAAGTTTGAGGGTGTCGTATTTACGATGCTTTCTACAAAGGAATGTCAATAGCGAGGATAATGGCTTCCTTTTTTTTTTACCAGTGCCTCTGAAAGGCACACACTAATGGCTTTTTTCCCAGGCGACTGTCGCACAGCTGGGTGCCCACGACGCATTACGTGCAGGTGGTCACTTGCCTTTCTTACTGAAAAAATTACGACAGCAGTTTCCGCTACAGTGACAGTCTCATATAAAAATATTTTCACAGGTTGAGAATTTGCGTTACAAATCTGTAGAAACAAAATCCTGTAAATATAATAGTGTCCAAAAAATTTTCACCAGCATAGTTATACACTCCTGGAAATGGAAAAAAGAACACATTGACACCGGTGTGTAAGACCCACCATACTTGCTCCGGACACTGCGAGAGGGCTGTACAAGCAATGATCACACGCACGGCACAGCGGACACACCAGGAACCGCGGTGTTGGCCGTCGAATGGCGCTAGCTGCGTAGCATTTGTGCACCGCCGCCGTCAGTGTCAGCCAGTTTGCCGTGGTATACGGAGCTCCATCGCAGTCTTTAACACTGGTAGCATGCCGCGACAGCGTGGACGTGAACCGTATGTGCAGTTGACGGACTTTGAGCGAGGGCGTATAGTGGGCATGCGGGAGGCCGGGTGGACGTACCGCCGAATTGCTCAACACGTGGGGCGTGAGGTCTCCACAGTACATCGATGTTGTCGCCAGTGGTCGACGGAAGGTGCACGTGCCCGTCGACCTAGGACCGGACCACAGCGACGCACGGATGCACGCCAAGACCGTAGGATCCTACGCAGTGCCGTAGGGGACCGCACCGCCACTTCCCAGCAAATTAGGGACACTGTTGCTCCTGGGGTATCGGCGAGGACCATTCGCAACCGCCTCCATGAAGCTGGGCTACGGTCCCGCACACCGTTAGGCCGTTTTCCGCTCACGCCCCAACATCGTGCAGCCCGCCTCCAGTGGTGTCGCGACAGGCGTGAATGGAGGGACGAATGGAGACGTGTCGTCTTCAGCGATGAGAGTCGCCTTTGCCTTGGTGCCAATGATGGTCGTATGCGTGTTTGGCGCCGTGCAGGTGAGCGCCACAATCAGGACTGCATACGACCGAGGCACACAGGGCCAACACCCGGCATCATGGTGTGGGGAGCGATCTCCTACACTGGCCGTACACCTCTGTTGATCGTCGAGGGGACACTGAATAGTGCATGGTACATCCAAACCGTCATCGAACCCATCGTTCTACCATTCCTAGAGCGGCAAGGGAACTTGCTGTTCCAACAAGACAATGCACGTCCGCATGTATCCCGTGCCACCGAACGTGCTTTAGAAGGTGTAAGTCAACTACCCTGGCCAGCAAGATCTCCGGATCTGTCCCCCATTTGCATGTTTGGGACTGGATGAAGCGTCGTCTCACGCTGTCTGCACGTCCAGCACGAACGCTGGTCCAACTGAGGTGCCAGGTGGAAATGGCATGGCAAGCCGTTCCACGGGACTACATCCAGCATCTCTACGATCGTCTCCATGGGAGAATAGCAGCCTGCATTGCTGTGAAAGCTGGATATACACTGTACTAGTGCCGACATTGTGCATGCTCCGTTGCCTGTGTCTATGTGCCTGTGGTTCTGTCAGTGTGATCATGTGATGTATCTGACCCCAGGAATGTGTCAATAAAGTTTCCCTCTCCTGGGACAATGAATTCACGGTGTTCTTATTTCAATTTCCAGGAGTGTACATTCACGCATATACACACATTTCATAACACTTAAAGTACGATTCTCGGTTTCCAACATCCTTTTTCACAAACCAGAGACCGTAACCACTACTCAATATTCCTTACCTTATTACACATATACATATTCGTCGACACTTCTTCAATATCTCATCATAATAAATATGTAGCATAATCAAATTCCTCATATAGCATCAGCTTATTGATCATAAACATACCGCAACAGCATAATACACATCGTCGTCGTAATAATAACATCGTAACACGTCAGTCAAATGTCAACAACGTCATAGCTTTCTGCAATAATTTCAAAACCTAAAAAAAATTCTCTGCTCATGTCAAAAGTGTCATCTACCTCAAATATACTTTAAAAATCATGATCTCATACCAAATATGTCATTTAAAGCTCCTATAGTATCACAATGGTTCTGTAAAAATATGAACAGTTCACAAAGTACAGACAAAATACAATTTCGTAAGTGTGAAGTTATCCAACTGTGTAATTACGTAAACATCTGTTCACTGATGTAGTAAAATGAATGTTTGTCTCTCTCAGTTAAATAATCAGATAGCTGTGTAATTAATGTGTTAGAGAAATACGGTACCATATTAGCTAGGGCTCCTTGTGCTTGCCACACACATGGTACACAAAGTAGGCGTGTACCCCCCTGAGGATTAATGTAGTTATATCCTCAGGTGTTGCAGTTTACAGCAATGGAATAAAATGTATCACGGAAAACCTTTGTATCGTTGTACTTCAAATATCTTTAAAAATAAATGTTTTCAATACAAAATTAATCACTCAACTACATGTACTGTAGCGCTAAACTGTGCGTCGTGTTGTAAGATAATCTCTGTGCAAGTGTCGTAGTTATCGTCCTCCGAAAGCTAAGTTCTGCAGAAGTCAATGTACTCACCTCATGATAAACAAAAGTGAAATGCTTTGCGTATAGATATCATAGTTACTACGCTTATTGCTGTGATGAAGTAAGTACTGTACTGTAACGAATTGTTGTGCTACAGAAAAGGCTGTCTCATTGTAGCTATACCACAAAGTTACTACTAAAACATGTTTTCCTTTCCAGAAGAATTCAGAAAAACTGTGCAGATATAAAACAGATACAGTGCAAAAGTAACATTGTAAATTGTCACTCATTAGTAGCGTCGTGATAAAATCGTGTAGCTGTCACATAAACTAGCCACTGAGTCATCTGGTATCTCACAGAAAGTACTTTAAATCCAGAATTTATTTTCAAGTAAACCAAAATATTGCATTAAAATCTCATTAGCAGTACTGGTAAATGTTCTAATTATGTCAGCCTTATAGTCGTTACGTAATCGTGCAAGTAACAAGCAAGAATGTACACGCACAATAACACTGTAATGTCTGTTCACTATAACAATGCAGTCGTAATTTCTGTTAAAATAAGTTGTCTTGGTTCTTGACTGGGTATTTAACTTCAAACATTGTTGCATGTTAACAGTTTCTCAGTGTGACAAATTGTACTAGCAGCGTGAAGTGAAAAATTTTATGGCAAAGACAAAGTTAAAAAGCAGATTATCTTTCAATAAACGGTTTTACATGTGAAATGTGGTGTAAACCTTTACTCTTCCTAGTACGCAGAGTTTCAACTTCAACGCAATTATCATGTGGTATACGTAGAATTCTGTAAGGTCCATTGTAAACTAGAACGAATTTGTGACTCAAGTGTTTCTTCTTATGTGACAATGAATGAGCTTTAATCAGAACTTTCTGACCAATATATAATTTCTTTGCATTTGCTTTACCGTATAATTTTCTCCTTTTGTCTGCAGCAGAATTTATATTTTTAATAGCCAAATCAATTACGTCTTTGTGTCGAAGGTTACGTGTATTCGGAAAAGGTACAAGCTCTCTGATTCTGTTTGGTGGTTCTTTATTCTTCAGTACAAGAACAGGTGGTAAAGCAGTGGAGTCATGAAGCATTTCATTCAGCACGTTTTGAAATAAGTATAAATATCTGTCCCAATGCTGATGCTTTCTGTGACAATAAAGTCTGCAAAGCTTATTGATTTCTTTCATAATCCGTTCAGACGGGTTACAATGTGGTGAGTACAATGAAATAAAAACAGATTTGATTTTATGGTTACGAAGCATGCGTGACCAAACAGCAGATCTGAATTGCGGTCCGTTATCTGAAATTACTTTACTAACGTGTCCAACTTAACGTAAGAAATTTCTAACAAAGGCGTTGGCAATAGACCGTCCAGTGGCTTTACGTAACGGAGTGAAAGAAACAAATTTTGAAGTAAGTTCAACAGCGACTAGAACGTACGAAAATCCATTAGATGTTCTAACAAGCGGTCCCAAGAGATCAACAGCAGCAAATTCTTTTAATTTAGAAGGAATGATAGGAAACAATGGAGCACGATGCGAGACAGTAGATGGTTTCGCCTTTTGACAAAGTTTACAAATAGACAAGACTCTTCGAATTCTCTTTTCCATATTGTTAAAATAACAAGTCGTTCGAAGAATATGATAACATTTTCGTGGACCAAAATGTGCTTAGCTGAAATGAATGTACCAAATGAGCTTATTAACAAAATCGTCTGTAATGCAAAGTACCCATAGCTTGTCATCAACAGTGCAGCGTTTGAACAGTATATTGTTCCTAACAAGATAATAATGCCGTATCTGTGTGTGTGTGTCTTTTCATGCCATTTACTTTTGATGTCTTTCCAAATCGGATCTTTATCTTGCTCATGAGCAATGTCCTTTAAAGATGTGGTGATGAAGTTTTCAAAGGCGACTTTCTGAATGTAAATAATACTGAAATTTTTATCGAGGTTGTTTTCTGTGTTACTTTTCTCGAGCCCAGCCGGTGCGCGTGACAGTGCGTCCGCAACAATGTTCTCCTTGCCGGGAATGTAGACTATTGTGAAGTGAAATTCTTGCAGAAACTATGCCCAACGTTTTAACCTGCCATGATTTAATTTTGAAGACATAAGATATTGTAATGCACGATGGTCACTGTATACTTCTACGTGCTTACCATATAGAAAGAAACAGAATTTGTTAAATGCCCAAACGATAGCTAAAGCTTCTAATTCAGTAACGGAATATTTTTTTCAGATTTTGTTAGCATTCGGCTAGCAAAAGCAATGGTTTTCTGAATGGTAGTGTCATGTTCTATGGCTTCTTGAAATAAATGGGCACCAAGACCGAATTAGTAAGAATCCGCGCTAAGGCAAAAATCTTGTGAGAGATCTGGATGAGCTAGGATTAGCGCGTTAAGTAGCGATTCTTTCAAAGAATTGAATTCCAACGGTGCTTGTTCGTCCCAGTTCCAAATAGTATTTTTTCCAGTGAGAGAACAAAGTTTTGGTGTAACTAGAATTTGCATATTCAGAAAACGACGGTAAAAATTTACGAGGCCCAGAAAACTGCGGACTTGTTTTTTTGTGGATGGAACTGGAATGGCTCTGATTGCTTCTAACGTTTCAGGATCCGGCTGAATGCCTTCAGAAGAAATAATATGTTCCAAAAACTTCACCTTTGTCCTACCGAATTCAGACTTTTCCAAGTTAACTGTAATTCCAGATTCTGCAAAAATATGTAACACGCTGTTGAGGATGCGATTATGTTGTTCCCATGAGGCTTCTGCTATCAGAATATCGTCCACTTATAAGGTGATGTGACGTTTTAAAAACTCACGTAATATGGAATTTAGCCCGCGAATGAATGCTGCCGAAGAAATGTTCAAGCCAAAAGGAAGTTTCCGAAACTGATAACAAACGCCGAAACAAAGGAAAGCTGTGTATTTGCTACATTCTGGATGAAGTTCGAACTGATAAAAGCTGGATCTGAGATCAATGGAACACAACACTTTTACACCATTAAAATTTTGAAGAAGTTCTTCCAACGTTTGCGGCCTGTCTGTTTCAGAAATAATGATAGTATTGATTAGTCTCGAATCTAAGACAAGCCTGATCTACCCATTTTTCTTCTCAACAAGATGTAATGGATTATTGTATGAGCTTACTGCAGGCTCAATAATGCCCTCGTCAAGCATAGATTGTATTTCTGTTCTAACACGGTCCCTATAACGTACTGGAATTACGTATGGTCTAACACAAAATTTAGTATGCTCACGAACACGAAATTGGTACTGAAATCCCTTGATTGTTCCTGTTTTGTGAGTAAAAACTGTGGAATTTGCTTGTAAAATCTCAAAAAGGTCCTGCCTATCAGTGTCATTACAATTCTCAACTGTTTGAATTTTATTCTGAATTAACTCATTAGTTTCAAATATGCTGTCGATATCATCTCTGTCAGTACTTGCAGAGTGATTGTTCGTGTCTAGTTCCGTAGAAAATTCCGAACTGTTGTCTAACAGAAGGTAAAGCCTATTAATTTCCTCGTCATGGTTTGAGAGCCAATCTTCAAATTTCAAAGCTATTGACTTACCTTCTTTCTCTAAACTTATTTCAGCATCCTGAAAGTTTAAGATTGCTTTGTATTCATTCAAAAAGTCTACTCCCACTATAATTTCAGTCGACAATAATGGAACAATAAGAAAGTTCATAGAGAAGCTGTGGCTTTGACAAAAGAATTCCAAGTTGGTTTGTGGACGCACATCTACACTTTTTCCAATGACTGCACCTTGTAATCTAATCTTGCGTAACGGAAGCGTGGGGCAATCGTTCGATTTGTTGCATTTGCTAAAAGCTGTTTCACTAATTACTGAAATGGGACTGCCTGAGTCAAGTACTGCCGTAAATTTTACGTCATTTACAGTAATGTGAATCACAGGATATGCAATGTTGTTATGTTTTACGTCGTGTTCCTGGCGTAAGATGTCCCTAATGTCTTCCATTTTTACGTAATTACTAGCTACGGCAGCTGAGTCGTCAGTTTCATGCGTACGTTTTGTGGCTGCCAGCGCTATGAGTCATTGCCTATTGTGTCTTTGTTGGCGCGCGTCGTTATTGGGATTTGGAGACCTAACTTCTACAAATTCACCTTGTCGAGAGGGCCCTGCTCTGTTTGAATCCCGCCAGTTCTGCTGCAATTCAGGTTTGTCGTTACGATCATATCGTCTGTCGTCATGTCGGTAGATTCCATAGTTTCTTTCTTGTCGGTCACGTGATGGAGAATTTCTCCCTGAATCGTAACTGCGCGCTGGAACTTTGCGTCTTAAGTTATTCTGTCTCCCTTGATAATAATTATTTTGGTTTCCATATTGTCTGTTTCTCTGATTGTCTCTGTGATAGTCATTACTACGAAATGCGATCTTTCTCGGTAACTATTATTACTCCGCCAGTGGTTGTCATATGGGTGGTGTCTGTTTTGGTCACGATTTGCGTTATAAGAATAGACTTGTCGTGTCCAGTTGTTGTTTCTGTCGTCACGGAATTGTGACGGATGTGAACTGCAGTGTTTTCCTGTTTTCGCATCCCGCGACTGTCTGTGTCAATTTCTAATTCTTGTTAGAGTCCCTGAAACGCTTCAATGTCGTCTTTGCAACGCCCTGCCAAAATAATATTCCTTAAATGTTCAGACAATTTCATTATGCAAATGCGGATGAGTTCTGAAGGGCTATATGGGTTTGAAAGGTATTGATTCTTATGCAACATGTCTTCAAAATATTTGACGAGACTGGAAAATTCAGATTGTTCAAAGTGTTTCATCATCATGATGCTATGTTTTACTCAGTCTTGTGTAGCTTGAGACCAGTATGCTGAGAGAAAGGCATGATAAAATTCTCCTTCACTGTAACAATCGTGAATGACCGATCGCATTCTTACCGCTGGCTCATTCTCCAAGTAGCCACACACAAATTCTAATCCGTGCTCTAATGACCAGTTGGGAGGAAAACAATAAGAGAATTGATGGTGTCACGCTTGTGGATGAATGTCGTTGCCAGAATTCTTAAATGTTTTGAATTTACGTGCAGTAATGAACAGCTTATAGTCAAAATCATCGTGTCGGCGAGTAGCATAACGGTCACTGTTACGTCGTGTCGGCGGTTCCATCTCAAAATTCGGTGCACCTTGCCAAATTCTTTCATGATTTTCGAAATGCCCTGTGTTATTATTTTGTGGCTTTTCCGTATTTCTAAGTTCCTCTTCCCGTGTTGGAGCGCGAGAGTCCTCTGAAATATGTAATTTTTGTATTACCTGCGTCAACTGATCTTGTACTTTCCGGATTTCTCTTTTGTATTGCGTATTAATTTGATTCTGATTTTGTTTGAATTTCTTAATTTGTTCATACTCTTCTGTGTCAGTGATGGCTACAGGTCTTGTGTCATTCAGATTATCATCTACCTTTGCAGATAAGTTAGTGAACTGATCCGAAAGTTCGGCTACTTTATCCGATAGTGAACACATTTCCTCAGTGTGTTTTTCTGAACCAAGTTTCAGAGTGTCCATTTGTGTTGAAATCGAATCTACTGTGTCCTTTAAGTTTTCCTGAGTTCTTGCAAGTTGCGTAACCGAATCGGTGGATGCAACTGAGTCCATTTTAGCTTGCAAGGTCTCGTGATTTTCCCGAACAATAGTTTGCAATTCTTTTATGGCTGCTTCGTGATTCTGTAATGCGTTTTCATGCGGCGAAAAAATAGGTTGGAAATGCTCACAAATTTGTGTTTTTACGTCATTACAGATTTTTTGACATTTCGATTCAATGTTATGTAACTCAGTAGTTAAATCTTCACGTGTTTGTTCAAGTGTGGTGTCCAACTTCCGAAGATTTTGTTCCATTGTGTCTAACTTTTGAAGATTATGTTCCATTGTGTCTAACTGTTGCTGTGTTTGTCTCTGATTTTGTTTCATTTGTTGCAGTAATTGCAATAATAATGTATTAGTGTCTGGAATCTGTTCCTCTATGCTTTTCGGCAGTGCATTTGCAGCGGCAACATTCACATTTTGACAAGCAAAAATTGTGTCTTGACTTATTTGAGAAAACGGTGAGGACGCAAAACCTGAATGTACAGTATTTGCGGATTCCTGACGCGAGCTGTTGCCGACCGATCGATCGATAATGCTTCCCTGTTCACTAACTGTTTCACTGTCTACACCATTGTTTGCAGCCCGCTCCATTTCCCTATGTACAATTACCAAATTACTACTTTGAACATTTGTTAATTCATTACTTGGTGGCGCTAACACACTGCTTTCGTCTTCACTGTCATTTCTCAGTTTACTTTGGAGCCTAGTATTGCGTTTTTCACACGCCATTATTGTTACAATATTTCACACGACAACACAGAAAAGCACAATTTGAAGAGCAAAAATAAGAGAACACATTAACGTAGCACTGAAAATAATATCTAGTTAATTGCTAGCGCAGCTGCGAAATACTTGGTGCAACTCTATATGCATGCCACAACTATTGTACTGTACAACAATGAAAGACTACAACTACAAAGGAGATTCTCTCTACAATTACGCGCTAGCAATAGAGAAAATCTACATTAATTACACAAACTACAAGAAAAAATCAGAAGATTCCAGTGAGGTAACCTTGGCTAAGGGTCGACATATGAAACGTCCCCTTAGAAAATTTGTACACGACTGTGCTTAAACTGACACACAATATTTTTAGCGCAACGCCATCTGACTTTCAAAAATCCCTACAAAAGAATGGCCCTGACTAACATTAACCTATACGTTTCACGAATCACTTACCTTACAAAAATCTTCGTTACTCAAACTACTGCAATACAGCGAGCGCCACTACTGCCAGCTAAATAAAAGATTCAAACTACGGAAGGCACTAACTACTGATAGGGATAGTTAGCAAATGAAAGATTTTAATAGAGAATAAACAATGTACTTACCTTAATAGTCATAATATATATAGCAGTTCATGACATCCAGTCTTACAATTTTCAGAACTCCGTCATCTCTCTCCCCACATCCACCACTGCTGGCGGCTCACCTCAACTGCGCAACCTTACGCGCTGTTAGCATCCAGCTGTCGCTGCCCAACACTACAATGGCAGACAACAATGCTAACCAGCCACAGACTGCACACGGCACAGCCAGTGATTTTTCATACAGAGCGCTACGTGGCGTTACCAATAAGAAAACCTAAACAGCCTTCTTACAGTAATGGGTTATAAAAAACCAGGTGGAACTTTGGGACACAGTGTTCACCGAAAGCCGACACACGCAGATTGGTATCTGCATCCTAAGAGTTGTCATCCACCACACCAACGTAGTGGCATCCTTAGGACTTTGGTATGGAGAGCATATGCCATTTCCGATGAAGACAGCTTAACCCAAGAACTTGAGCATTTGATGACTGTTTTTAAGGAAAATGGATACACTGAGAAGCAGATTCCTCAGGCTATGGAGTTTCGACCATGTCCGGAGGTGTACAAAGAGGAACATAGATCTGTGGCCTTTCTTCCTTATGCTGGAGGCTTATGGTTTAAGATTGGACAATTTTAAGGAATTTTAACATTAAGATTGTATTCCGTCCACCTTCTGAGATTAGGGCTCTGCTCGGCTCTGTGAAGGATGATTTGGGGCTTAGGAAACCCGGGGTGTACAAAATTCCATGTCAATGTGGGAAAGCTTACGTTGGCCGCTCTATTCGCACAGTGCAAGACAGGTGTGTGGAACATCGCCGACATACGAGGCTACAACAGCTGGTAATATCGGCGGTAGCAGAACACTGCCTAAATGAGGGACACAAAATGAAATTTGAGGAAACTGTTGTGGTTGACAACATTTCCGGTGTTTCTAACAGTGTGTATAAAGAGGCGATTGAAATTAGGTTGACTGATAATTTAATCAACAGAGACAATGGGTTTCCTCTTAGCAAAACGTTGAATCCGGTATTATCTCGCATCAAAACTGAACGTTCTTCGGTGCGGCCTTGATTGCGATATATCGTTGCCAGCAGTGTTTCACTAAGGGCGGCGCCACCTCCCTGTTTTGGAAGGCAGAAACTGTCATGGGCGGCGCATGCGCCGTGTACAAACGGTGGCCTACATAGGACGTCGATTTGCAGCCTGGCGTCAGTTCTCAGCGGGACTCATCAGCATAAGCAGCATTTTCCTGAAGATGGCGAACAGTTGGATCGCCGAAATATCGAGTCAAGTTGATTTTAGGATCCGGCAGCAAACTCGATGAGACTTTCAAGGGTTTAGTAGTGTATAAACATAGGCGACCTGATTACATAACTTTAGGTGAAGAGTACGTAGGTAAGAAGCCTTAGACCCGTCGTAAGTAGTGCAAAGTCTCTATACCAAACGAGGTGAAGCGAAGTGTCCCGGCCGTCTGCTCTTGATGAACTGTCGAAAGTTGAGCGGCGCTCGTAGGTCTCTACAGCGTCGGCTAGAGGGCGCTGTGGTCAGTGTGGACCGTCCGCTCTCGTAGTGTCAACCTGAGAACAGGCACCTACACTGTGGCAACGTAGCTATCGATACCACATGTCTGGTATTTCGATGCATAACAGCCTTAGTGCGAGCTGCTGGCAGCTTTCTCTTTGACTTCACACAGAGGGAGGAGCGGGTTAGTGTGAAAGTTACGTTACTAGAATTCACCACAATGCGTGGGATTAAATTCCGACTGATATGTCTGCGTAAGCAGAAGAAACTAACGATCAAAATCCGAAAACAATTTATTGGACTGTTCAATTAACCAGAACAAATTCTCCAAGTATAACACCAACACAAGACAGTAATCCGTCTTTGAATCACAACTACATACAAGAATAAGATAGAAAACAACAGAAATAATTTCCTACTGGTCTCCACCAGAGACTTCTCCGATATACCAAGCCTAATCCAGAGATCAGCGAGAGGATCCATGCCGGGGCGGCAGCTATCCACGTCTGCTGGCGGTCTCTGAACTGCCAATGTGCGGCCGAGCGCCGGCCTTCATAGCGCTTTAGCGGATGAGTACCTAAGAAATATTTTCCATCACTTGGTTTGATGCGTGAAAATAGTTCCGGGATTTGCAGCGACCACTTCCTTATGTTTATGTGGGCCGGTAGTGGCTCCTGGTGGTCGCAGGTGTCTTTGCTGTGGTGTTATTGTTGTGGTTGTTGCTATGGCCGTTCATCAATATTGCCTGTCGGTTGTGTAGTGCTTCGGTGTGCCTGCGAAGCGGGCAACCCGCGGCTGCATGCTGTCAGTTTGGTTGCTGATACTCTAGGCGCTGTGATGTCTGGTGGAGAAGGCCACAGCACCAACCCTCTCAAATATCGCAGGAAGTGTAGGTATGTGACTTCGTTAATGGTGATCCGTCCATCGTATGGGGACGGTAATCTCTGTGGCTCCATTTTGAATATGAAGCACTGAATCCATCATTAAGTAGAGTGTGAGTACACGTATCTAAAGTTAAAACACTTAGCATCATAAGATGAACAATTAACCCACTTTATTTTAGAATTGGTTTCGTTAGTTTCTCTGGCTTTCTTTTGAATTTCCTTCTAGCTACATAACCTTTTTTGGAATGATTGTTTAATGTTATTTTAAGCAAACTTCTTTGTCAAGTTTCTCTTAATTTTTCCCTCTTTATCAATTTCTTTTCGTTTTAAATGTATTTATGCTTGCAAATCATAATTTCTAGAGAGTCTCAGTCAAAACTGTCGCTTCACCAATTTTTCGGCTCTTTTTATTTAACTGGAACCAACTGCAACGTTCCGGTGTTTTTTGATGTTGGATATTTAGAAAAGATTACATTTTTTCCATTGGTTGAAGCAACATTAATTTCTGCAGAAGTAGTCTGAAGATTCTCGATCGGAGCAGCAGCTTGAAGTATTTTATGTGTCACAATGATAGAAGCAACTGCAGGATGCGTCGGACTGGCTTCAGCAGCAAGTTGAAGCCAGCTAGAGACAGCAGCAAGCTGAGACGAGTAGAACGCAGCAGAAGGCTGAGGTGAGCGAAACATGATGGGTGTTTATGACCTCAGAGATTGAGGGTTCATTATCTGTGACACATAGTGGTTCTCTGTAGTCTCAGATGGAGCATAATCATGCTCACTGAAGACTCTTTGTTTGACAGGACAAATGGCAGTCTTGAAAAAATCAATAATCAAGAGGAACGTTGTTGTTGATTTCAGAAAAGCCTCTCCGTATAGCTTAGGCTTTATTTTGTGTGTGTGTGTGTGTGTGTGTGTGTGTGTGTGTGTGTGTGTGTGTGTGTGTGTGTGTCTGGGCTGGAGAACTGGTCTCTGTCGCTGCTCTGCTCCAGTCAGCAAATATCTATCACAACTGAAAAAAAAAATCGAGTTGCATCCAGCCACTTGGGTAATATGACTTCCACGCTCCAGTTGTACAGTTATTCGTTAACTGATCATTAGCTTGAACCCACAGAAAAAAAACATGGAGGCCTAAGTGGCCAAGGAGCATTGAAACGTACTGTTGTTACAGTGTTGCCTCTATACACCCCAATGTGTTAACTACATTTTGGGGATAGAAGCTTTCATCTGAGCTTTGGTACAATTTTTACTCCAGTCTCATCACAATCACAAATTCCGTCAGGAGTAAATATGTATGTATCAACAACTAGAGTTAACCAACCGAAAATGTTGGTCGCATTTGGTTTGTTGAATTCTGCTGCTAGTGCCGTACTTTTGGACTCTGTTTTTCTGAAGGTTCTCATGATATCTGGCCTTTTATGCAAATAACCTGTCTAAGCCTTGTACATGTTTTTCTTTATAAGATGTATGCTTTTTGCACAACTTCTCTGCCCATTGAAAGGAAAATCGAATGATCTCATATCATTCCAAACCAGATAACCTTCCCTCCGTTTTTAATAAATACTCGACAAGTAAATTCTATTCCTTTGGTGTAAAAACGGTTGTAATTTCGCCTGTCCTAGGTTCTTGATCAAAATTGGAGGTATTTTATTCGGATACACAGTCCCACTCGTGTAGAAATGAAATATATTTTCAGGTTTTTTGACTTTTTGTGAAATTACTGCAACTCTTCATTCTACAGTTGTTTGTGGAACATGAAAAGAGTCAGCCACTGTTTTATATCCCATTTTACTTGTAATAACCCGGCCGCTGTGACCAAGCTGTTCTAGTCGCTTCAGTCTGGAACCACGCGACCGCTACAGTTTTCAGATTCGAATCCTGCCTTGGGCTTGGATGTGTGTAACGTCCTTAGGTTTAAGTAGTTCTAAGTCTAGGGGACTGATGACCTCAGATGTTAAGTCCCATAGCACTCAGAGCCATTTGAACCATTTGAACTTATAATAATGCCTTCACTAACGTTTTTTCACCCGCTCCCATTGCCAAGGTCGCAAATCTACGATTATGCGGTGGCCATCGATCAAAGGGTAAGCCGATTCGAATCATGGTGTGAAAACGTTTTACTGTTAGCATTTGGCCGGCTAAGGCAGGAGACGTGGCGGCCTGGTTACAGTACTAAACCTCACCGTAGTGTCTCATGAAGTGAGGGCATGTGACATTGTTGATGGTGTCCATCTGTCGGAAGGGCTCGTTTAGTTTGGCAGCCAGCCACAATGGTGCTGTTCGCGAGGAGTAGACTACGAGCAGACACCGGGTTCACCCTCTCCTTTCTCTCATCATCATCATCATCATCATCATACAGTACAAACAATACAATACACTTCACACACACGCACGCACTGACGCACACACACACACACACACACACACACACACACACACACACACACAATACATACGTGAAGTGCCACAGAAATTGTAACGAAACGTGTTGTAAGTAAATAAACCAAAAAATTAGCTTGTTTCGTTAACTCCCTATTCCACTCATCTCTATCCGTCTTCCTCTTGAAGGTCTGTACCATCTTTTTTTTTTGTCATCAGTCTACTGACTGGTTTGATGCGGTTCGCCACGAATTCCTTTCCTGTGCTAACCTCTTCATGTGAGAGTAGCACTTGCAACCTACGCCCTCAATTATTTGCTTGACGTATTCCAATCTCTGTCTTCCTCTACAGTTTTTGCCCTCTGCAGCTCCCTCTAGTACCATGGAAGTCATTCCCTCATGTCTTAGCAGATGTCCTGTCATCCTGTCCCTTCCCCTTATCAGTGTTATCAACATATTTCTTTCCTCTCCGATTCTGCGTAGAACCTCCTCATTCCTTACCTTATCATCCGCCTAATTTTCTACATTCGTCTATAGCACCACATCTCAAATGCTTCGATTCTCTTGTGTTCCGGTTTTCCCACAGTCCATGTTTCACTACCATACAATGCTGTACTCCAGACGTACATCCTCAGAAATTTCTTCCTCAAATTAAGGCCAGTATTTGATATTAGTAGAATTCTCTTGGCCAGAAATGCCTTTTTTGCCATAGCGAGTCTGCTTTTGATGTCCTCCGTGCTCCGTCCGTCATTGGTTATTTTACTGCCTAGGTAGCAGAATTCCTTAACTTCATTGATTTCGTGACCATCAATCCTGATGTTAAGTTTCTCGCTGTTCTCATTTCTACTACTTCTCATTACCTTCGTCTTTCTCCGATTTACTTTCAAACCATACTGTGTACTCATTAGACTGTTCATTCCGTTCAGCAGATCATTTAATTCTTCTTTACTTTCACTCAGGATAGCAATGTCATCAGCGAATCGTATCATTGATATCCTTTCACCTTGTATTTTAATCCCACTCCTGAACCTTTCTTTTATTTCCATCATTGCTTCCTCTATGTTCAGATTGAAGGGTAGAGGCGATAGGCTACAGCCTTGTCTTACACCCTTCTTAATACGAGCACTTCGTTCTTGATCGTCCACTCTTATTATTCCCTCTTGGTTGTTGTACATATTGTATATGACCCGTCTCACCCTATAGCTTACCCCTACTTTTTTCAGAATCTCGAAGAGCTTGCACCATTTTATATTGTCGAACGCTTTTTCCAGGTTGACAAATCCTATGAAGGTGTCTTGATTTTTCTTTAGCCTTGCTTCCATTATTAGCCGTAACGTCAGAATTGCCTCTCTCGTGCCTTTACTTTTCCTAAAGCCAAACTGATAGTCACCTAACGCATTCTCAATTTTCTTTTCCATTCTTCTGTATATTATTCTTGTAAGCAGCTTCGATGCATGAGCTGTTAAGCTGATTGTGCGATAATTCTCGCACTTGTCAGCTCTTGCCGTCTTCGGAATTGTGTGGATGATGCCTTTCCGAAAGTCAGATGGTATGTCGCCAGACTCATAGATTCTACACACCAACGTGAATAGTCGTTTTGTTGCCACTTCCCCTAATGATTTTAGAAATTCTAATGGAATGTTGTCTATCCCTTCTGCCTTATTTGACCGTAAGTCCTCCAAAGCTCTTTTAAATTCCGATTCTAGTACTGGATCCCCTATCTCTTCTAAATCGACTCCTGTTTCTTCTTCTATCACATCAGACAAATCTTCACCCTCATAGAGGCTTTCAATGTATTCTTTCCACCTATCTGCTCTCTCATCTGCATTTAACAGTGGAATTCCTTTTGCACTCTTAATGTTACCACCGTTGCTTTTAATGTCACCAAAGATTGTTTTGACTTTCCTGTATGCTGAGTCTGTCCTTCCGACAATCATATCTTTTTCGATGTATTCGCATTTTTCTTAGCCATTTCGTCTTAGCTTCCATTTACTTCCCGTTTATTTCATTCCTCAGCGACTTGCATTTCTGTATTCCTCATTTTTCCGGAACATGTTTGTACTTCCTCCTTTCATCAATCAACTGAAGTATTTCTTCTGTTACCCATGGTTTCTTCCTAGCTACCTTCTTTGTACCTATGTTTTGCTTCCCAAATTCTGTGATGGGCCTTTTTAGAGACGTCCATTCCTCTTCAACTGTGTTGCCTACTGCGCTATTCCTTATTGCTGTATCTATAGCGTTAGAGAGCTTCAAACGTATCTCGTCATTCCTTAGAACTTCCGTATCCCACTTCTTATCGTATTGATTCTTCCTGACTAATGTCTTGAACTTCAGCCTACTCTTCATCACTACTATATTGTGATCAGAGTCTATATCTGCTCCTGGGTACGCCTTACAATCCAGTATCTGATTTCGAAATCTTTGTCTGACCATGATGTAATCCAATTGAAATCTTCCCGTATCTCCCGGCCTTTTCCAAGTATACCTCCTCCTCTTGTGATTCTTGAACAGGGTATTCGCTATTACTAGCTGAAACTTGTTACAGAACTCTAGTAGTCTTTCTCCTCTTTCATTCCTTGTCCCAATCCCATATTCTCCTGTAACCTTTTCTTCTACTCCTTCCCCTACAACTGCATTGCAGTCGCCCATGACTATTACAATTTCGTCCCCCTTTACATACTGCATTACCCTTTCAATATCCTCATACACTTTCTCTATCTGTTCATCTTCAGCTTGCGACGTCGGCATGTATACCTGAACTATCGTTGTCAGTGTTGGTCTGCTGTCGATTCTGATTAGAGCAACCCGGCCACTGAACTGTTCACAGTAACACACCCTCTGCCCTACCTTCCTATTCATAACCAATCCTACACCTGTTATACCATTTTCTGCTGCTGTTGATATTACCCGATACTCATCTGGCCAGAATTCCTTGTCTTCCTTCCACTTCACTTCACTGACCCCTACTATATCTAGATTGAGCCTTTGCATTTCCCTTTTCAGATTTTCTAATTTCCCTACCACGTTCAAGCTTCTGACCTTCCACGCCCCGACTCGTAGAACATTATCCTTTCATTGATTATTCAATCTTTTTCTCATGGTAACCTCCCCCTTGGCAGTCCCCTCCCGGAGATCCGAATGGGAGACTATTCCGGAATCTTTCGCCAATGGAGATATCATCATGACAGTTCTTCAACTACAGGCCACATGTCCTATGGATACACGTTACGTGTCTTTAATGCAGTGGTTTCCATTGCCTTCTGCATCCTTATGTCGTTGATCATTGCTGATTCTTCCGCCTTTAGGGGCAATTTCCCACCCCTAGGACAAGAGAGTGCCCTGAACCTCTATCCGCTCCTCCGCCCTCTTTGACAAGGCCGTTGGCAGAATGAGGCTGACTTCTTATGCCGTAAGTCTTCGTCCGCCAATGCTGATTATTTATTAAAATATAGGCAATGGCGGGGATCGAACCTGGGACCGAGGACGTTTTGATTATGAATCAAAGATGCTACCCCCTCCCTTTTTTGTTTTTTAAATCTCATTTTGTTCGATTTTATTCGTTGCATCTGCTCGGGGCGGACGTCGTAAGACATCCATCTAAAATAGGCAATTATTTAGTTAATGGATGTACCTGGTGATCAAAAAGTTACTATAAATTTGAAAACTTAATAAACCACGGAATAATGTAGATAGAGAGGTAAAAATTCACACACATACTTGGAATGACATGGGGTTTTATTAGAAACAAAAAAAAATCACCTCATATTGCCAGACGCGTGAAAGATCTCTTGCGCGCGTCGTTTGGTGATGATCGTGTGTTCAGCTGCCACTTTCGTCATGCTTGGTCTCCCAGGTCCCGAGACCTCAGTCTGTGCGATTATTGGCTTTGGGGTTATCTGAAGTCGCAAGTGTATCGTGATGGACCGACATCTCTAGGGATGCTGAAAGACAACATCGGACGCCATTGCCTCACCATAACTTCGGACATGCTTTACATTGCTGTTCACAACATTATTCCTCGGATACAGCTATTGTTGAGAAATGATGGTGGACATATTGAGCATTTCTTGTAAAGAACATCATCTTTGCTTTTTCTTACTTTGTTATGCTGATTATTGCTCTTCTGATCAGATGAAGCGCCATACGTCGGACATTTTTTGAAAGTTTGTATGTTTTGGTTCTAACAAAACACCATGACATTCCAAGCATGTGTGTCAATTTGTACCTCTCTATCTACATTATTCCGTAATTTATTCAGTTTTCAAATTTATACTGACTTTTTGATCACCCAGTATATTACCTAGCTTTTGAACCAAAGTGCAAGTTCACATTTGCCAGGGAAAAAATTACGCCAGTCGAGAGAAGCCCATATACACAAGTTATACTAACAGCTCAAAACAGCTGCTGCTTACATATATTCCTTCTCTCCACCTTTTCTGTTTGTACGGGCGTTTTCCGCTAAATCTCAGCCCTATCTGAACCATAAGAACATGTACTCCACCCGGCTTAGCCCATTACCGCACTCTCCCCTAAAATATCAAACAGGTAATTGAGAACTCTTTGAGTGCACGTGGCGCTCCGAGATGAAGAGATTCACATAGGAGAGTCATTCGTGTCAGGCTGTATCAAACCAGTCAGATGACTGTAACTCGTTAAAAGAAAATATTTTCTCTGTAATTGAACTTTCTAGACAGAAATTCATATCGCAACCCACCTATCCCCTTCTAGCATTCTTATAAGAAAATTTGTAGAGGAGATATGGCTTTATCAAGACCCATGAGAGATTGGGAGGGTCAGAGGGGATATATGAATATTTCGTTACGCAGTAGAGTGTGCTCTCTTCCTCCTGACAAATTAAAACTAGATTCCAGACGACCCTAACGTAACCTTGGCTTTCTTGATCAATGATATTATCGGCCGAGGTGTGAGGTCGGGTAGTTAGTTGTCGCTCATTAGCTCAGCTGATGAAATCTTGACCTCGAAAGTCAAACTTCTAGTTCGTGTTTTCTGGAACGTATGGTAGTTTTAAATTGAGAGGAAGTTTCTAACTGAATTTATTATGTTGCAGGGTGTATTATTCAATTTACCTTCGCGTTTCATTACAGAACTAAATTTATCACACCTTTTAAACATTACCAGAATAAAGTGTCAACATCTGTATCTGTCTCTTCTTCTATTTATATTTGTGGTCTAATGTCAGAAACTATCCTAGAAATTTTGATTTGGTTTTGACTAATAGAGAGATGCAAGAGGAAGGTTGTATTTCATTTTGTAAATATTTTGTGGAACTTGGTTGAACTGCGATGAAATAAATCTCTTTGCTACTGTGAAAGTGATGACATTGCCATGTAACGGTACAGCTGCCGCAGTTCAGTCAGCAGCGAACTGGAGCAAAATGTGCGTCGGGTCTGGTGGTCTACCGATAAATTGCGCGTCTGGAAACGCTGAGGTCGCGGTATCTTTTAACGTAGCATTCACCTCTCAGTGATGTGGATATTCTCCAGAAGCCGATTGTGGCCAGAATTCCATATTAAACTGCGTGTCAATTTGAAGAGAAGACTCTAAGATGGGCTTGGTGGTCGAGCGAGCTTAGTGATGTTAATGTGTTCGGACAGAGGGTTGGCTGCTCTCTGTAATATTGGGGAAAAACTAAGTATGCAGCAATGAAGTTGAAGGGGTACCACATGAACCTGAAGGGATGTCTCGTGATGTCCTCCGAGACCAAATGCCGGAAACAATGACGAACAAAATGAAGGAAGTCGATTAAATGCGTTTTCAGTAACGGAAGCGACGTGGGATCGAATCCTCGTTAAACCACGGATTTAGCAATCGCCTCTCAGTGGAAAGATTCAGCACAGACGAAACGTGCTGCAGACTCCACGTTAAACCGCAAGTCACTTGTTCCCTTTTGGATAACTGACTGGGGAGACGCAATTCGCCGAAGTGACGTCTAATTGAACCCCCTTATACCAGGGCTTTGAGCCACACGAAAGAGTCTATACTTACATACACACTTTATCCTTCTGCCCCTTTCTGCGAATTTATAAAGGCTAATCCAAATAATTATTGTTGAGATTTTGATAAGGTTTTTAATAATACATACAATGATTTACCTGGAAGATTCCTATATATACTTCATAAATATGGTGTACAAATTGGCTGAACTATGATGAATTACAGTCTCCGCCACTTTTCTCTTCCTGTATGTGAAGGCTAATTTCAAGAACAACAGTAGAGATTTTGATAGGGTTTTCAGTAATCGATAGACTGATCGTGACGCCATCGTAGAATTGTCTCATGAATAGGTACTGATGTGGTAAGCGCCAGCTGTCTAACAGGAAGTTTTTACCACTAAATGTTTGGGAACTACGTTATCAGATTATCAAGTGCCTAGTGACATATAAGCTGTAAGTACTTAATAATCAGACAACACAGTCCAGGAACGTGTTGTGGTAAAAATATTGACGTTTTTCAACTGGTGCGTAACACACAAATTTTCGTTGCAAGTTGGTTGAACTATGATGATGTCTGTCGATTAAGTCATGCCTCCGGAGAATTTTACCATCGTGCCCTGCTTAAATCGTTTAAGTATGCTAGAATTAAGTTACGTAACGTCGCTTTTTCCTAATTTTAAGCGAAACTCTAAGCAGTGGCGCGTAAACAAATTTACCGCTACGCTAGATAGGTCGCCCAACCGTAGTGCTATTCAGACGAAGCCGGTGGAGGTCGCTACCTAATGCTGTACTCCGAATTTTAATCATAACTCTACGCAATGGTCCGTAAACACATTTACCACTACGCCGGACACGTCGTCCGAGCGTGGTGATACCGCGCGAAGCCGGGGGAGATCGATAGTTAACAGTATTTACATACACAACTGCGCCGTAACTTAATGTCTCCTGGTAACCATATAGTAAAGCATATACTTACGAGAATATTGCTCTGATGCATTAACTGCTGAGTACCGACACAGTCTCTATTGTTTCTTAATGATTTGGATTTATAAGAAAATATTATGGGTAGTAGAGCAGACTGCAACGTAAATACTATCGGAAATAACCGAGGGCAGTTGTTGCATGATATTTAATTTTTACTTAAAATTCCAGCCAAGAGCACACTTCGGTTCGTGACTGTATTACAGCTGTTACTTTCGCACCCGGAGGCTTAATCGGATGGTATTAAAAGTTGAAAGTCTGTATTTACTTTCAGTACGGGCTTAGAAAAATAAGCGCCAAATGTGAGTTTTAATATGGAGCAAATAAGGAGTCTGCGAAATCGCTGTAGGCCAGCTGGCAGAATAATCCCTGTAATGGGATTTCCCTACGCTTTCCGCACTTTAGGGAAGCAGCATGAATATACAACGCTAAGAAATTTACATTTCTCTAAGCTTCATTTGCTCGGCTATCCGACCCTCGCAGCTCTTATTTCCATATTAGATTTACTTCCCCTTGCTTGCAGTTTAATAACGATCTCAACATGGGGTTAATTAAAGTAGCGACATTCGCTTGTCTGGCGTGCATTGTATTTGATGTGTAAACCTTCTGTCCACTGCTAAAATATATCGCCTGAACCTGAAGCATGGGGAATTACATATTGTGTGGCAGACTACAGTTAACACTGAAACGATCTTCTGGATTTCTCAAAATAATATGAAGGTATTTTCCTATGACCAGCGTAAGCATCACAAGCTTATTGCGGCACTGCATGCCTATACTGTACACCAGAATTGAATAACTTTTATTTTGATAGAGTAGAACACTGACATAGTCGTATTATGATGTAGGCTGCGACTGAAAGGAAATAGTTCAGAACTTTTTTATGTTTTCTTCATAGAGGCAACATTTTTAAAAAATCGTTGATAGCACAGTATCATTATACCCACTTGAGCCATGCTCACACGAGTTTGTTTTTCATAATGGTTGATGACTGAAGCATTAGGCTGTAGATGGACCTTTCATATGCTACTCTTTAATATGATGTAAAAAGCGTTCGATAGTGTGAAACTTTGCAAGATGTTCCTGGGAAAAATGAAGGAAAGATAGAGGGTAATATACAGTATGTACAACAACAAAGAGGAAACAATGAAAGTGGAAGACCAAGATCGAAGTGCATAGAATAAAAGAGCGCCTGCTGTTCCATCTATAATCCTATGAAGCAATGGCGGAAATACCAATGGTGGAAGGATATCAATATTAAGATTCTCTGAGGACAGTGAAAGTGAAGAAGAAATACGGGATCTGTTGAATACAATGAAAAACAATAATGGGTACAGAATACGAACTGAGAGTAGTTCGAAGAAAACCGAAAGTAATGATAAGAGGCAGAAATGAGAACAGTGTGAAACTTAACATCCTCATCGGTGATCACGAAGTTGACGCTACCAAGGCAGCAAAATAAACCCATGAGGGATATAGCAAGGAGGACATTAAAAGCAGACTAGCACCAGCCAAAAAGGCATCACCTCCAAGACAAGTCTACTGGTATCAAACATAGGTTTTAATTTGGGGAAGAAATTTCTAAAAATGTACGTTTGGGGTACAGAATTTTATGGAAGTGAGACGTGGACTGTGGGAAAACCGGAACAGAAGAGAGTGGAAGCATTTGAGATGTGGTGCTACAGAAGAATGTTGAAAAGGTGGACTGATAATGTCAGGAATAAGGAGGTTCTCCGAAGTTCTGCAGTATCGCTGAGGAAAGGAAAATATGGAAAACGCTGACAAGAAGAAGGGACAGGATGACTGGTCATCTGTTAATAGATCAGGAAATAAATTCCGTGGTACTAGAGATCGCTGTAGACTATAAAAAGGCGCTGTAGAGTGTAAAAATTATGGAGGAAGACAGAGGTTGGAATACATCGAGCGAATAATTGAGTATGTAGATTGCAAGGGCTAGTCTGAAATCAAAAGGACGGCACTGGAGAGCAATTCGTGGCGGGCCACGTCAACGCAGTCAGAAGACCGATGAATAAATGAAAATATGAAAAAATAAAGAATACATTTTGTCAGTGGATCTGAAGATAGATAGAATGACTTGAAAGAAATGACGCTTAAAAAGAGTTTTGCAATGGCGGTAAAATAATGTTTTTAAATATTTTTGTTGTATTTGCAATTTATAATTTATCTGTACGTTGCCTTTATTTTGGTAGTTAAAGTTATTAAGTTAATTTGAGTGGCAAGTGGTTACTGGTACGAGAATATAGAGAAAATACTGTTAAACAGCCCTGGCATGCTCGAGACAGTCTCGAACTGACTGCCGAGGATCAATAATGTGAGCTTTAGTCTGACGCATGTACAAGCGAATGGCGCGAGTGATGGTAGTAGTGAAAAAGGAAAACTGAAGTACGGCTTTAAATGCTGGTCTTGTGACCTTTGAGGAACATGATCACGGCTGAGGGTCATATTACTATCGTTGAATAAAATACACTACACAATTGTTCGTGGATTGTAATTACATACACTATTCAGTTTAATATAAAACAGTGCACAAGACACTGAACTGAATAACATCTGATGCATTAACAACATTAATAAAGCGAAGACACAAGTTTAAGGAAGATAACAACATTGGAAAATCTTTTATACAGCACCAAAAAACATTAATGCTGGCTGGCTGTGATACCCCATCTTTAACACGTGCTAGGTAGTGTCGACACATGCTCTCCATGAGTTATATCAAGGGTACTAAATATAGTCGACAATGATTCTGAGAAAATGGTGCAAGGTAGTCTGGAAAAGAGCTTTGTTGGTGGTTAGAGGCTCCAGTTCACTTATTTTTTTAGTTACGCACTTTTTTGACATGGAAAGAAACCAGAGACCTAACTTTACAATGAGGGTAGTACATGAACTACACATCATAATAATAATAATGATAATAATAATCACTTTGCAATGTTCTAGTAAGGCCAGAGAAAGTGACCATTCAGAACAGCCTACTGCGAAGGTTTTCCAGCAGAAGAGGGCTGAGGATTTCGTTAGAAAAGACCAATCTCATGACGAACGGCATAGTATAGACCGAAACTGCATGAAACAGAAATAGAATAGAGTATTAGGGTGAAGAAATTCAAGCAGCTCGGTAACTTCATAAAAGAAATTGGCCATATGTTTGCAGGACTCAAGCTCTGAGGGTTCCGTACAAACTTAATTATGTATATCGACACTTCAGACATCCCGAGAAGTGACATTCTCGATCATTTTTACCTATTATCGACAATGATACTAGAAATATATTGGTCCCCAGAAGACCGCGACTGTGAGGTTGTTTTAATTTTAAATTAGAAATGGAAGAATTAATGACAATGGAAATATCCTACATCTGCATCTACATCTACGTGGAAGCTCTGCAAATCACACTTAAGTGCCTGGCAGAGAGTTCATCGAGCCACTTTCAGAATAATTCTCTATTATTCCAGTCTCGAACAGAGTGCAGGAAGAACAAACGCCTCTATCTTTCCGTGCTGCCTCTGATTTCCCTTATTTTATTATGATGATCATTTCTCTATATGTAGGTCGGCGTAAAAATAAGATTTCCGCATTGAAAGAAGAATTTTGGAGACTGAAATTTCGTGAGAAGACTCGCCGCAACGAGAAACGCCTTTGTTTTAGTGATGTCCATCCCAACGCTGCATCATGTCTGTGATACACTACTGGCCATTAAAATTACTACACCACGAAGATGACATGCTACAGAGGAGAAATTTAACCGTCAGGAAGAAGATGCTGTGATATGCAAATGATTAGCATTTCAGAGCATTCACACAAGGTTGGCGCCGGGGGCGACACCTACAACGAGCTGACATGACGAAAGTTTCCAACCTATTTCTCATACACAAACAGCAGTTGACCGGTGCTGCGTAGTGAAACGTTGTTGTGATGCCTCGTGCAAGCAGGAGAAATGCGTACCATCACGTGTCCGACTTGGATAAAAGTCGGATTGTAGCCTATCGCGATTGCGGTTTATCGTAACGCGACATTGGTGCTCGCGTTGGTCGAGACCCTATGACTGTTAGCAGAATATGGAATCGGTAGGTTCAGGAGGGTATACCGAACACCGTGCTGGATCCCGACGGCCTCGTGTCACTAGCAGTCGAGATGACAGGGATCTTATCCGCATACCTGTAGCTGTTACGGATCGTGCAGCCACGTCTCGATCCCTGAGTCAACGGTTAGGGACTTTTGCAAGACATCAACAATCTGCACGAACAGTTCGACGACGTTTGCAGCAGCCTGGACTATCAGCTCGGAGACCATGGCTGCGGTTATCCTTGACGCTGCATCACAAACAGGAGCGCCTGCGACGGTGAACTCAGCGACGAACCTGGGTGCACGAATGGAAAAACGTCATTTTTTCGGATGAATCCAGGTTCTGTTTACAGCATTATAATGGTCGCATCCGTGTTTGGCGACATGGCGGTGAACGCACATTGGAAGCGTGTATTCGTCATCGGCATACTGGCATATCACCCAGCGTGATTGCATGGGGTGCCGTTGGTACATGCCTCGGTCATCTCTTGTTCGCATTGACGGCACTTTGAACAGTGGACGTTACATTTCAGATGTGTTACGACCGGTGGCTCTACTCTTCATTCGATCCCTGCGAAACCCTACATTTCAGCAGGATAATGCACGACCGCATGTTGCAGGTCCTGTACGGGCCTTTCTGGATACAGAAAATGTTCGATTGCTGCCCTGGCCAGCATATTCTCCAGATCTCCACCAATTGAAAACGTCTGGTCAATGGTGGCCGAGCCACTGTCTCGTCACAATACGCCAGTCAGTACTCTTGATGAACTGTGGTATAGTGTTGAAGCTGCATAGGCAGCTACACCTGTACACGCCATCCAAGCTGTTTGACTCAATGCCCAGGCGTATCGAGGCCGTTATCACGGCTAAAAGTGGTTGTTCTGGGTACTGATTTCTCAGCATCTATGCACCCAAATTGCTTGAAAATGTAATCACATGTCAGTTTTAGTATAATATAGTTTTCTAATGAATACCCGTTTATCATCTGCATTTCTTTTTGGTTTAGCAATTTTAATGCCAGTAGTGTCCTCTCACACCTATTTCTTGATAGTACAAAACTTGCTGCCTTTCTATGAACTTTCTCGATGTACTCTGTTAATCCTATCTGGTAAGGATCCCCCCCCCCCCCCCCAGCAGTACTCCAAAAGAGTACAGACAGGCATAGTGTAGACAGTCTCTTTAGGAGATCCGTTGCATCCTCTAACACGTAAGTGTTCTGCCAAGAAAACTTAGTCTTTTGTTCGCCTTTCCCACAACATTTTCAACGTATTATTTCAAGTTTAATTTGTTCGTAACTGTAAGTCCTAGGTCGTTAGTTGAATTTACGTTCTTTGAATTGCTGTGATTTATCGTGTAACCGAAGTTAAAAGGATTCCTTCCAACACTGATATGGATGGCCTCACACTTTTCTTCATTTAGGGTCAATTGCCGATTTCCGCATCATATACACATCTTTTCTAAATAGTTTTGCAGTTTGTTCTGAAGTTTTGACGACTTAATAGTATGGTAGATGACAGCATCTTCGGCAAACAAACTAAGACCACTGCTCAGATTGTCTCGTAAATGGAATATATAGATAAGGAACAGCTGAGGGCCTATAACACTACCTTAGGGAACGCCAGAGATAACTTCTGTTTTGCTCTTTGAATTTCCATCCGTTACTACGAACTATGTCCTCTCCGACAGGAAATTACGAATCCAGTCTGATAACTGAAACGATATTCCACAAGCACTCAGCTTTGATTACAAGGGCTTGTGAGGTACGGTATGAAAAATCTTCTGGAAACACAGAAATACGGAATCAATCCGAAATCCTTTACCAACAGCATTCAACACTTGCTGTTATGTTTCACAAGAACCATGTTTTCTAAATCCTTGTTGTCTATGTGTCAATAAACAGTTCTCTTCGAGGTAATTCATAATGTTCGAACACAATATATATTCCAGAATCCTGCTGCAAATCGATATTAGTCATATGGACCTGTAATTTAGTGGATTATTCCTATTTCCCTTCTTGAATATTGGTATGATCTGTGCAACTTTTCGGTCTTTGGGTACGAAGTTTTCGTCGAGCGAGCGGTTGTTTGTAACTGTTAAGTATGGAGCTATTGCATCAGCATACTCTGAAAGTAACCTAATTATATACAGTCTGGACCAGAAGACTTGCTTTTAATTAAGTGATTTCAGTTGCTTCACTAATTCGAGGACATCTACTTCTAAGTTACTCATGTTGGCAGCTGTTCTTGATTCGAATTCTGGAATATTTACTTCATCTTCTTGGGTGAAGGAATTTCGGAAGGCTGTGTCTAGTTGCCCTGCTTGAAAAGCACTGTCATCGATAGTATCTCCATCGCTGTCGCTCAGAGAAGGCATTGATTGTGGCTAGCATACTTCACATAAGACCTGAATCTCTTTGGATTTTCTCCCAGGTTTCGAGATAAAGTTGCACTGTGGAAACTATTTTGAGCATCTCACATCGAAGTCCGAGCTAACTTTCGAGCTTCTGTAAGAAATTTCCATTCTTGGCAAATTGGCGTTCGTTTGAATTTGGCATGCTTTCTTGGTTGTTTCTGCAACAGCGTTCTGGCCTGTTCTGTGTACCAAGGGGGATCAGCTCCGCCGTTTATTAATTTATTTGGTGTAAATCTCTCAACTGCTGTCTTACTGTTTCTTTGAATTCAAGCCAGATCTGGTCTACACTTACATTGTTATTTTGGAAAGAGTGGAAATCGTCTCTCAGAAAGGCGTCAAGAGAATTATTATCTGCTATTTTGTTCACTAATCGCTGTACCCGTTTTGATGCTCGTTGTTAGCTGAGGATTAATTGTTGCTAAGACGTCGATTACCTTTTCATAACCGTTTTCGATTCGAGTGGGCTCGTGAACTAATTGCTCGAAATAATTTTCAGAGAATGCGTTTAGCAAAATTTCGGATGAATTTTTACGCATACCTCCGGATTTAAACATGTGTTTTTGCCAAGATATCGAGGGTAAGTTGAAGTCACCTCTAATTCTGCGACCCCAGTAGTGTTTGAAATTAGATTCAAGTTGTCTTTGAATCTTTCGGCAGTTCTATCGTTCGTATTGAGAGGTCGCTAAGGATGCTATTATTATTTTACTCCGGTTTCCAACAATGACTTCTGCCCGTACTAACTCACAGGAACTATCAATTTCAATTTCGCTGCAAGGTAAACTACCTCTAACAGTAGCAAACACGCCAGCGCCAACAATATTTAGCCTCCAGAATGAGATTTTCCTCTGCAGCGGAGTGTGCGCTGATATGAAACTTCCTGGCAGATTAAAACTGTGTGCCCGACCGAGACTCGAACTCGGAACCTTTGCCTTTCGCGGACAAGTGCTCTACCAACTGAGCTACCGAAGCACGACTCACGCCCGGTACTCACAGCTTTACTTCTGCCAGTAGAGCACTTGCCCGCGAAAGGCAAAGGTCCCGAGTTCGAGTCTCGGTCGGGCACACAGTTTTAATCTGCCAGGAAGTTTCAGTATTTAGCCTATCCTTTCTGAATACCGTTACGTCCTTCGCCAAAATTTCGCCTTAACTTATTTCTGGCTTTAGCCAGCTTTCAGTATCTAGTGGTTTGAGCACCAGTACTTTCTGTGTTGTTGGTTGGAGCTCTGGTACTTTACCTACGGCAGTTTTCAACTGAACCCATGATTCCTAGATCTACCTTCTTACTATGTTCGGCCTGCACCCTTTCAGTCTGAAGCCCTTTTCGTGTTTCCCCGAGACCCTCTAACCCAAAAAACTGCTCACCTCATGCCACACAACCTCCGCTACCCTATAACTGCAAATGAAAAATTTTATGATATTTTTCTCTTTACTTGTACCGTGAAACCTTGATTCTTGCCAAATTTCGTGACGCTAGATCTGTGGAAAGTACCCTAAGGCTTTACTGCATCGCTTTTTATCAAAATTGGTGACATAAATTTCATTCTCTCTTGACCGCACTAAGATGGTTAGTTTTTTTTTTTTTTTTTCTTATTGCACCACCAAGGAACTGCACACATCTACGTCTACATATACATCTACATACACATCTACATACTTACTCCGCAAGCCAACGTTCGGTACGTAGCGGAGGGTACCTGTACCATTACGAGACGTTTCCATTCCTGTTCCGCTCGCAAACAGAACGGAAGTAAAACGACTGTCTATATGCCTCCGTATGAGCCCTAATTTTCCGTATCTTATCATCGGGGTCCTTACGCGAAATGTATGTTGGCGACAGTCAACTTCAAAGGCCGGTTATCTAAATTTTATCAGTAGACTTCCTCGAGAAGAACGTCACCTTCCGTACAGGGAATCTGATTCCAGTTCCCGAAGCATCTCCAACACTTGTGTGTTGTTCGAATAAATCCAGCAGTCCGTGTCTGAACTGCTGCGGTGTTTTGCTTTAACCTGACCTGGTGGGGATCTCAAACACTCGAGTAGTATTCAAGAGGAGGTCAAAGTATTGTTCTACATGCGGTCTTCTTTACAGTTCAACTACAGTTCCCAAAATTCTCCCCACAAATTATTTGTAAGGTTCTCCAATGACTTCTGATATTGTAAATGATTCATCGTTACTGTACAGGGACAAAGATGAATGAGCGCATAGCATGAATAATGCATAAGAGCCTTGTCTCTGTGTTTAGCTTTACCTGTGGTTATCTTACTACTCAGTCAGTTGTGCAACGCTAGGGCATTCTTATTTGAGGTGTTGTAGGGAGCAGTTGAGCTTTCCGAAAATTATATCTGTTTTTTGTGATTGTGGAGGAAGCTATCTGGAATACTGTATCATGGAGATGAAAACTCAGATGTAATACGATGTCAAATCTAACATCTTTCAGCCGAGGTGGAATCTTCCTACACGTCGGTAGCCAAATAAAATAAGTTAGGAAACTAGACGGATGAAAGATATTTGATCTGACGTCCAGTGTCGAACAGCCGAGTACCGCAACCATCTCTGAAAAGATGGACATACAGGAATCAGATGTAATACTTCCTCTTTCTTTACATTGGAGAAGAAGATTTTGGAGGAATGTAAAAGGTAACAAAGGCATGCGCAAGAATGAAATGTATGTTTATCAGAACCATTAACTGAAGGAAATCTTTGACCCTCATGGATAGAATTAATTTGACATTTTTTTAATACGCCACGAGCAAATCAGTGTGTTCAAATATTTATAATTACTTTTTTATACTGAGAGAATTTTCTAATTGTTAGAGTCTTCTTATATTGTGCAGAATTTTTGTCAATACGCAGAGTGTTTTCTAGGGACAGATTTTCTTTAAAGTAAAAGGTACATTCATGGTCCTTAGTAAATTTTTGAATATTTTGTCGTGTGAGCATTGGAATTACGCTACACGCAGCAACTGACTAAAAGAAAAAAAATGACTACATTATTTCTGTTTAGCTCGTGCGTTTGCTGATTCTATTTGATTTCTAGAGTGTCAGTACTCCAGACACAAAAGCAGCATTTTGAGCGAGAAGTAAGTCACTTTTATTTCAGGGCAGGTGTCACCTTGTATTCATGAGCAAACAGTGAGTAGTGGGGTTTTTCAAGTGTGCTAACAAGCAGATTAATTTTCTGTGGACAATGTTCGTAATTTAAAACAGTTATTTTCTTACGACATTGCTGAGTGAATGTCTCTTTCAAATTCTGAAGGAGGCAGGGGCCAAACACAGGGAAATAAATGCTATGTACAATATGTACAGAAACCAGATTGCAATTAAAGTCGAGGGACTTGAAAAGGAAGCAGTGGTTGAGAAGGGAGTGAGACATTGTTGCAGCCTATCATCAATGTTATGCAGTATGTATAGTGAGCAAGCAGTAAAGAAAACAAAAGGAAAAATTGGAGTAGGAATAAAAATCCGTGACAAAAAGACTTTGAGGTTTGTTGATGACACTGCAATTGTGTCAGAGATAGTAACGAACCTGGAGGAGCAGTTCAACAGAATGGACAGTGTCTTGAAAGGCGGATGTAAGATGAACATCAACAAAAGCAAAACGAGGATAATGGAATGTAGTCGAAGTAAATCAGATGACGCTGAGCGAATTAGATTAGGAAATGAGACGCTTAAAGTACTAGATGAATTTTGCAATTTGGGGAGCAACTGATGATGATCGAAGTAAAGAGGATATAAAATGTAGACTGGCAATGGCAAGGAAAGAGTTTCTGAAGAAGAGAAATTTGTTAATATCAAGTATAGATGTAAGTGTTAGGAAGTCGTTTCTGATAATATTTGTATCGAATGTAGCCATGGATGGAAGTGAAACATGGACGATAAATAGTTTGGACAGGAAGAGGCTTTCGAAACGTGGTGCTACAGAAGAATGCTGCAGTTTAGATGGATATGTGGTGTCACCGCCAGACACCACACTTGCTAGGTCGTAGCCTTTAAATCGGCCGCGGTCCGGTAGTATACGTCGTTGAGGTATGACGTAAGTACGAAGTGCAGGGAAGCTAAGACAAAATGGCTGCTTGAAAAATGTGAAGAAATCGAAATGAAATGGTTGTCGGAAGGACAGACTTAGCATATAGGTTAGTCAAAACAACCTTCGGTGAGATTAAAAGCACGGGTGGTAACATTAAGGGTGCCACGGGAATTCCACTGCTAAATGCAGAGAGAGATAGCGGATAGGTGGAAAGAATAAATTGAAAGCCTCTATGAGGAGGAAGATTTGTCTGACTGTGATAGAAGAAGAAACAGGATTTAGAAGAGATAGAGGGTGCAGTATCAGCAAAAGAATTTAAAAGAGCTTTGGAGGACTTAAGATCAAAATGGCAGAATGGACAGACAACACTCACAATTTCTTAAAGCATTGCGGGAATGGCAACAAACGACTATTTCCGTTGGTCTGTAGAATGTATGAGTCTGCCGTCATACCATCTGACTTTCGGAAAAATATGATTCACACAATTCCGAAGATTGCAAGAGCTGACAAATACGAGAACTATCGCACAATCAGCTTAATAGCTTATGCGTCCAAGTTGCTGACAAGAAAAATATACAGGAGAATGGAAAAGAGTACTGAGGACGTGCTAGGTAACGACCAGTTTGGCTTTGGAAAAGGTAAATGCATGAAAGGCATTCTGACGGTGCGGTTGATAATGGAACAGACTAAAGAAAAATCATGACACGTTCATAGGATTTGTCGACGTGGAAAACGTGTTCGAAAATCGGAAATGGCACAAGATGTTCAAAATTCTGAGAAAAATAGGGGTAAGCCACAGACAGAGGCGGGTAATATGCAGTATGTACAAGAGCCAAGAAGGAATAATAAGAGTGGAAGACCAAGAACGAAGTGTTAAGATTGAAAAGGGTGTAAGATAGGGATGTAGCCTTTGTCCGTTCGGTTTATCTGTACATCGAAGAAGCAATGATGAAAATATAAGAAAGGTCTAGGAGTGGTATTAAAATTCAAGATGTCAATGATACGATTCGCTGATGATATTGCTATCCTATGTGAAAGTGAAGTAGGATTACGTGATCTGCTGAATGGAATGAACAATCTAATGAGTAGAAAATATGGACTGGGAGTAAATCGAAGAAAGACAAAAGTAATGAGAAGTAGCAGAAATGAGAACAGTGAGAAACTGAACATCAAGACTGATTGGCACGAAGTAGATGAATTTAAGGAATTCTGCCACTTAGGCAGTAAAATAATCGATGACGGATGGAGCAAGAAGGACATCAAAAACAGACTAACAATGAGAGAAAGGTCATTCCTGACCAAAAGTAGTCTAGTAGTACTAAACATAGGACTTAATTTGAGGAACACATTTCTGAGAATATACGTCTGGAATACATGTAAGTGAAAAATGTGCTATGGGAAAACCGGAATAGAAGAGAATCGAAGCATTTGGGATGTGGTGTTACAGACAAATGTTCAAAATTAAGTGGGCTGGTAAGATAAGGAATGAGGAGGTTCTGTGCAGAATTGGAGAGAAAAGGAATATGTGGAAAACACTGACAAGGGTAAGGAACAGGAAGATTGGACATCTGTTGAGACATGCGGGAATGACTTCCATGACACTAGAGGGAGATGTAGAGAAAAAAAAAACTGTAGAGGAAGACAGAGATTGGAATACACCCAGCAAATAATTGAGGACGTAGGTTGCAAGTGCTACTCTGAGATGGAGAGGTTGTCACAGGAGAGGAATTTGTGGCGGGCCTTGTGAAACCAGTGAGAAGCCTGATGACACAAAAGAAGAACAAACAATACTGCACTGTATACTGTGTCCAACAAAGGAACAGTTCGGAGATGATAAAAAAAAATGATATCGTGTGACTAGGACCTCCCGTCAGGAAGACCGTTCGCCGGGTGCAAGTCTTTCGATTTGACGCCACTTCGGCTATTTGGGCGTCGATGGGGATGAAATGATGGTGATTAGGACAACATAACACCCAGTCCCTCAGCGGAGAAAATCTCCGACACAACCAGGAATCGATCCCAGGCCCTTAGAATTAACTCTGTCACGCTGACTACTGAGCTACCGGAGGCGGACTCGGAGAAGATGACCGTGTTGGCATGACGATGTACTCTGTCATAAAGCGACTCCTGGGAGGCAGTTGTTTGTGGGCAATAACATTCCTCAACTGGAATGGGATCGCAACAGTTCCGACCTGAACGCAATGGAATAACTTTGAGATGAGGTAGAATGTCGGCTGTAAACCTCAGCGTCCAACATCACTACGTTCTCTGGTTGGGGAAGAATGGGCTGCCATTCCTCCGCAGCCATACAGACTGCTCGATGAGAGAGTCCCCAACAAGGTTGAAGCTGCCATGAAGGCGAAGGGTGGACATGTTCCATATTAATGTCCAGTAGCAGTTGTCCGTATACTTTGGATACGATACTGTACATTCTGTAAAAGATGCGACTGGTCTCGGAACTAAGAAAGCAGGGAATAAACTAGGCACATCAAGGAGACCTAACTTAATTCTTTCGTGGGCAAAATTATTCAGCAGTTTTTTTTAATGAATGGAGAGCAGATAGTAGTTAACAGATAGGTATATTTATCATATGGGATATCAAATTTGCTCCAGCTGTGAAAGTGAGGTCACACAACAAGGTGGGAAGTATTCTTCCCACTGCCCTTCCTTGGTGTTAAATGACAAAAACAACTTTTTCAATAAATGTCATATTTATTTGATACATTTACTTCTCTTGTTACAATGATTGTTCACAATTACTTGCCATGAAATTTTCTGAAACATGGATCTATGGAAAGTGGTATTTGACAATATGTATAAACACAGCGAATGCTCTTTTCCGCAGCTTTGGTACTACAATGACGGCACTTCCAGTAGGTTTCTCCTAAAATGGGTTGATGCTCCCCTACAGCCACATGACGAAAATCTTCAGGTACTTTACCCCTTTTTGCCAGAAAGACAGGTTTTTGTCCACGCCTTTTCTTTGATGAGAAGCCAGCGATCAATTGTCTGTCTAGATGGATCCTGTATGTGAGCTGATCATGCTGTCCACTTTCTCTTTTACTTATTTTCCACAGGATAAAACTGTTCACTGCAGCAACGTCCACCAGTAAATAAAATATTATGTGCCAAAATTTTACAGATCGTCTGCCAATAGCATACCTTTCTCGTAATTGATCAAACTTATCGACACCACCCATTATTTTGCTGTGATCTGCCACAACTTAAGGACAAGAAATCTCTGTACTAGTACAATCCTTGTTTTTCATTTTCACTGTGGTTGAATTGAGGACGGGAAAGTGATTGGAAGGTTATCCATCCATTTTACTGCAGAAATGGCTCCTTTTGTTTCAAACTGGAATTCTCCTCGTTCAAATTTAAAGTTTTCCTTCATATATTTGGGTAAATCAAAAGTATTTACCTTATACTACAGCTTCGAGGAAAAAATCACAAAATGTCACGCAAACAGCACTGAAAGGCTCCTCTACAGAGCAACACTCAGCTGTACAATGCCTCTGTACGAAGGTACAGCAAAAACGCCGGGAACTTCCGACTGGAAGTAGTACCCTATACTGTTCACTAGGTGGTAGCACAGTACAGAGGTGGGAACTGTGAATCCCACGGGACTAGCAGCGAGATCATTGTAGTGGGGAGCATGTTTCCCACGGCTCACTGAAGGGTTAAGGTAAAAGCACGACAGACGACGAGAGAGGACACACGCCGCACTTCCGAGAAATTCGTCAGCATATATTGTTGTACGCACGACGCCCATTGTTGTTGTAACCGCTGGTGAGATCAGATTACTCCCAAGTTTTGGTACTTCAGGAGCGGAAAATAGAGGAGAAATTTAAGAAAATAGAATTTCGACACTATGGTAAATCAAGTACTAATAGATACGCGCCTAGTAGCTTATAACTTGTGTTTAGATTGTGCAGTAGAAACATTGTAGGTTATGTCGGTCGAGTAATGACTTCTTCTGACAACATCTTTGGTGAACATGGTGGTGCGGCATCTGTCCCTACGAAAACTGACAGATGACGCACCATTACTGTGGGACAGATGCCGCAAAGCTTGCAATGCTAACAGGAGACCATACGTTTTTGGTTTACAGAAACATGCCGAAACAACGTATTAGGACAACAGACAGGGTAAATTTGACTGCAGAAGATCTATTAGAGGCAGTGAAACTAGTCGAAGAGGAAGATTATGCTAAAAGGAAAGCAGCTCAAATGAAAAATATACCAGAACGAACATTAAGGAGAAGACTTGCTACGCACAATTTCAAGAAAGTAGTGTGTGGACCATCATCATCATACTTGGGTGACGATGCAGAAAGGAAAATGAGATGCCCATATAAAGAAACAGCAATCATGTGGCTTTGCTCCTATACTGCCAGACGTCAGGCAAATAGCTTTCAATTTAGCTGATCAGGTGTAACTGAAAAAGAAATTCAACAAGGAAAAGAAACTTGTAGGGAAAAATTGGTTTCTCTCATTTTTAGAACGCAGTGAGGGTTTAAGCATCAGAAAAGCGCAAGGGCTTTCTGTAGCCAGCGAGACTGGAATGAACAGAGACGAAGTCAATTCTTACTTTGATCTGTTAACACGAACGTTGACCGAAAATGGGCTTTTGGATAAACCAGGTAGTATCTACAACGTAGACGAAACTGGTCTACAGTAAAAAAAAATGAGCATGGGAAGGTTGTTGGGCAAAAGGAAGCAGAGATGTCCATGTCATTACTTCTGCCGAAAGAGCAGAGACAATAACAGTTATTGCATGCTATAATGGCGAGGGAAATTTCTTATCACCTTACTGCATTCACAATGGAGTCAATAAAAAACAAGACGCTGAAGACAACATGCCTCCAGGATTAGTTGTTGTTATGAGGAGAGAATCCGCTTACGTCAACAGTGATAATTTCACGGATTGGTTCAGAATCATTTCCTTCCTAAAAAGGCGCCTGGCCCTGCTTTGCCTCTGTTAGATGGTCATGCCTCTCATATGAATTGTATCCACACTTTTGGATATAGCTGTTGAAAATGAAGTGTCGGTAATTTATTTGCCTAGCCACACAACACACTTTTTAGTCACTAGATCGATCATTTTTCAAGCCGCTGAAATCCTACTATAAAGAGGCTTGTAGTTCATGGATTGTAGGTAATGCAAGCAAAGACAGAAGAATTTATCCTGATTTACAGCTACTGGAATTATCTCTCTTGGCGGAGAAGTAATTCCACACCATGCCTTTGTTTCAGACATTAATAATACTGAACTCCCTACTACTGCAGATGTCTCTAATGATCTGACTCCAGATAAGCCATCAACATCAAGATCTGAAACAAATGTGTTAAGAGAACACCCTCCTTCCTGCAGACCTTGCACAAATTTGGCTACTCATCGACCAACTGATCAGGGCTCTGTAAATGACAACTCAGTGAGGCTTCATGGAGAGACTCCATCAAAATTGCTGGAAAAGATTTCGCCTGGTCTTATACTGCCTCAGAGAAATCAATCCAAAAGAAAGCAATCACGAAGAAAACGAATGTCTAGAGTGCCTTGAGCTTTATCAAGAAACAACGTCTACCTCTGACTGGATTCAATGCTTAGGATGTTCTAGGTGGCTTCGTAAATCATGTACTCTCTATGAGAACATGTTGCGTTTGTGTGAGTGATTTAAAAATAAACTTGAAAACAAAAATCAAAGTGAATGTCATTTTCAATGTATTTTGCCATTGGCCATCTGTCCCTCCCTTCTTGCCCGCCACAAACTAATTAATTGTAATTTACAAGCCTTTGTACATTCTAAGAATGTTCCTTTGTTATAAAGTTTTTTTGTAATGCGATGGTATCTATAAAAAAATACAGAGTTCAAACCGTCCATCTTTCTTAATTTTATTGCGATTTAAGTATTTATATTTTGATAAAAATTAATTTTGAAAAACGTGCGGTGTCTGTGCCGCCTTTACCTTAGTAATTTCTGTATGTCCAAGTCGAAAGTGATCTCGTGTTTCTGTATGATTTTTGCAGAAGATACAGTCATGGTGAACTGGTTGAATATGTTAGAAGACCCTCTGTCTATATTACTAAATGCCTGTAACAGACTCACAGTTGTAGGCTGCCTGTCTAACGGCTTTCACGAGCAACAGAAATTTGATTTTCGGTACTTTTTATGATTATTGTCCGAAATTAAAAATCTGCCACAATCCACTTATTAATACGTATTTGTTACGTTAAAGGTTTACCACATCTGTCAAAGCTAGAAACTGTACATACGTCTTGAATCAGGATAAATCATAGCACCCAATTAGTTCAGGAGACATGAAATCATAAATTTAGAGATTCATTTTTCTTTTGACTTTCACGTTAATCTATGGGTGAATAATCCGAAACTAAAAAACGAAGGTATTTCGGATTTTGTGTCCTTATCCTCAAGGTCTTACAAATACATGCTGTATGTCATATATTTGACACATTATCTCGTTTGTAAAATGATCAGGTGTTTGAATCTGTTCTACAGGATATCCGGAAATTCCAGTTACAAACTTCTAGTACTTGTAGAGTGAGTGTAAAATATTTTGGTAGGAACCCATGTCCGCAAACGTGCTATTTCCATTCTATGACGGTTTCAGTTCAGATCCTTAACTAATCCAGTTGTATTTGAGGAACTGAATTAAGCGAGTCGCAGTACAGCTATTAGGTAATAATTCGAAACATAACGAAACATTCGTTTATCTCATAGGCACATTTGTTTGTACTAACACATAAACATTACATGTTGATATTATTCCAAGACAAAAAGTAATCCAGCACACTGTAAGTACAGAATAGTACTACTGAATTACAACAGCGGCTCGATGCGATGACCACGAACGTTGTTACAGACATTGTACCTATGAAGTACGTTCTAACGCACACTCTCAATTTCAGTTTCTTTTGCATCGACCGGTACTCGTGCCAGCAGATCTTCCTCTATGTCTACAGGAGTCTCGTAAATTAAACCTTGCATACGACCCCATATGAAGCAGTCCATAGGAATTAAATCCGATGATAGCGGCGGCCACGCTGTTGGACCACCTCGGCCTCTCCATCTTTCACCGTATCGTCTGCTGGAATGTCTCCGAACCATACGTGAGAAGTGAGGTGGTGCAGCATCATGCTGAAACGACATTTAGTGCCAGACATTCAGTGGCACAGCTTCCAAGAACGGGTCCAGTGCGTTTTGTAGATAGATCAGGTATGAATGACCATTTAGCTTGAGTGGAAGGAGGTATGGTCCAATCACTTGATGGTCCAGAATACCTGCCCACACGTTAGTACCAAACGGGTGCTGAAATCCGTGAACAAGCTCGGCAGGAGGGTTTTCGTCTCCCCAGACATGGTTGTTTCTCCATTTCAGAACACGGCCCCTAGTAAACTTACATTAATCTGTGAACAGAACTCGTCATGGAAACAGGGGTGTGTCGATGCAACGGTGCAGAAATCACGTGCAGTAGGCAACGCATTGTGGAAAATCGGTTGGACCCATAGCGTGCACCCTATATGCGTGACTGTGTAATTTTTCCTACTATCTATGTAATTATGTAGTTTTCTAGTTCTCAATTCATTCGAGCAATAAATCATTCATAATAGGAAACACAGTCATAGCTCAGTCACTCAAAATGATTCAGAAATTTTACTTGTTAGAATGAAATCAGGCGATGATTCTTCTTCTCTGCAGGCTCGTGCTTCGCGGCAGTCTGCTAATCTGTACTAATAAAATGCCTCGTATTTTTGGGAGCGTTGTATAATCAGTCGGGAAACCTCAGATCAAGCGGATATTTGGCTTTGATGAAGTTTAACCTTTCGAAGAAGTAATGGAGCTCTTGGATTATTAAATGCAGGTTCGCATCCAGTCTTTCGGAAGTTCCCTTCTGATTAACAACTACGCAATATATCGATGAATATCATTAATTCTCAAATGTCAAATAATGTAAATTGTTACAGACCTTTTGTATGAAGGAGAAATCTATATAAATTTCCCTTTTGATTGTGCAATTTCGTATCAGTTATCTTTTGTCATAAATCTCAATATTCAGATTACAATTCTTCAAACAATGTTCACGTTAATCGGAACGATGACAATCTCGGAAGCTTTTTTCTAACAACCACCAGAGAGAGTACAACAAAGAATAATTATGCGCTCATGGCATAGCTACTGTATGAAACTACTTCGCGCATGGATTCTGTGAGTATTAAGATAGAAAATTAGTAAACGTCATTCAAGGGTAGAATTGTATCAGAATAATGCATCGAATATAAAGAGATATTACGAGTACAACTGGTGGGGATGTAATTGTTGTTCACTCAGAAAGTTCTAGACGATACCGTGACTAACACCCATTGCACACGCAACTGTTTGAGTTCTCGATGACGGGTTCTCTTCAACATGACAGAGTGCACCTTCTTCACGTTCGAGCGCGCGACTTTGCCTTGGAGCACGACAATCACGCCTCGTCACAGTGAAGTTACCTGTGAGAGCCGCTGGATAACTTGGGCAAAAGTTCTGTGCGATGGCGAGCTACGTTGCGGCAAACGAAAGTGATACAGGTGACTACCATCTGTTCCGTTACCACGAGCATCGCCATACACAAGTGACCATGTCTGCGTATTCCTAAAATGTGTACAAAACCATATTTACTATATCGGAGACGAACAGGCATTGAATAAGTCTCGCAGCAAGGCAGACGATAAGTAACATTAATAACAGTCTGACATACTATACATCCTACCTACCCGGTTGCGTACCTGGACAAGCAGCTCTGAGACTTTTCTCTTTCCCTCATCAGACGTGGACGCGTTACACGACTGAATTGAAAGCTTCGTAGAACGGACGCGACTATAGACCTATATCTATAACGTCCATCAGTTGCAGAATCTTGGAACACGTATTATGTTCGAGTATAATGACTTTTCTGGAGACTAGAAATCTACTCTGTAGGAATCAGCATGGGTTTCGAAAAAGACGATCGTGTGAAACGCAGCTCGCGCTATTCGTCTACAAGACTCAGAGGGCCATAGACACAGGTTCCCATGTAGATGCAGTGTTTCTTGACTTCCGCAAGGCTTTCGATACAGTTCCCCACAGTCGTTTAATGAACAAAGTAAGGGCATGTGGACTATCAGACCAATTGTGTGATTCTGCTGAAGAGTTCCTAGATAACAGATCGCAGCATGCCATTCTCAATGGAGAGAAGTTTTCCGAAGTAAGAATGGTTTCAGGTGTGCCGCAGGGGAGTGTCGTAGGATCGTTGCTATTCAAAATATACATAAATGACCCTGTGGATAACATCGGAAGTTCACTGAGGCTTTTTGCGGATGATTCTGTGCTATATCGAGAGGTTGTAACAATGGAAAACTGTACTGAAATGCAGGAGGAACTGCAACGAATTGACGCATGGTGCAGGGAATGGCAATTGAATCTCAATGTAGACAAGTGTAATGTGCTGCGAATACATAGAAAGAAAGATACAGTATAGCAAGCAGGTCAGCAACTGGAAGCGGTTAATTCCATAAATTATCTGGGAGTACGCATTGGAGTGACTTAAAATGCAATGATCCTATAAAGTTGATCGTCGGTAAAGCAGATGCCAGACTGAGATTTATTGGAAGAATCCTAAGGAAATGCAATCCGAAAACAAAGGAAATAGGTTACAGTACACTTATTCGCCCACTGCTTGAATATTGCTCACCAGTGTGGGATCCGTACCAGATAGGGTTGATAGAAGAGACAGAGAAGATCCAACGGAGAGCAGCGCCCTTCGTTACAGGATCATTTAGTTGTCGTGAAAGCGTTACGGAGATGATAGATAAACTCTAGTGGAAGACTTTGCAGGAGAGACGCTCAGTAGCTCGGCGCGGGCTTTTGTTGAAGTTTCGAGAACATACCTTCACCGAGGAGTCAAGCAGTGTATTGCTCTCTCCTACATATATCTCGCGAAGAGACCATGAGGATAAAATCAGAGAGATTAGAGCCCACACAGAGGCAAACCGACAATCTTTCTTTCCACGAACAATACCAGACTGGAACAGAAGGGAGAAACGATAGAAGTACTCAAAGTAGCCTCCACCACACACTGTCAGGTGGCTTGCGAAGTATGGATGTAGATGTAGATACGTTTCCGGACTTGCGTGCCTGTTCAAAATATTATGCACTCACTCCTCTCCACAGGTCCTAAAAGTTTGTAACAGGGAAGTCCAAACATCCTTCGTACATTGGTTAAAGAATAAAGAATTGTAGGTAATGAGTGAGAGTATTGCAGATCTGAGCGAAGGTATTGGACTGGTGCGCACTTGAGGTGACGAAAGGCGCTGGCTGCTCTCCAGAAAGCGACGCTGCTTCGCGAGCGGCGAGGGCGAAGGCGCAGCCACGCGCGGAGTGCCGGGCTGAGCAGGGCGTGGCGTTGCCATGGTGACGGCCCGCGCAGCACAACAGGTTGGCGGCGCGGCAAGGCGAGGCACGGGGCGAGCTGTGATTTACGCCCGGCTGTGGCGTGGCTCCAGAGCGCAGGCAGGCGATCGACACAGCCGCCTACACCGCGCTCTCGCCATCGGAAAAAGCTCTCGCTATATCCAGTCTCCGAGCTCCGTACTCTCCATGACTTTAAAAGCTTAAATTTCCGTTTCTCTCTAGATTTTCTGTTGTACATTTTTCTTACATCCCGTCAAGCGAACAGTCACTGCGCGAAAATCTATTACCTGAATCTTCCGTACGTCTCTGCCACAGACGCATATCTGATGGCGTTGATCTAATAAATATTTTCGTCATGTTACTCGCCAGTCGTACGTTGATGTGTACATCGTTAAGATCTGCAAAAGGCAAGGTCCCAGGTTCGACTCCCGTTGTTAACTACCAGAAGTTTTAAACAGCGTTGCCCCCACTGTAGAACGTAATGTTCATTCTCTAATAAGTCAGCACTGATGAGCTTGAAACATCCCATCAGAAGAAATTATAAATTACTGTGCTGGTGAACCTCTTACGTTATTTGATATTCAAACAGCTGAGCAGAACTGAACGTATTCAGACATTTCTCTCTTTGTTTATTCTGATCATAACTAAACTAACACACAATATGTTTAGCACAACGCAATCTGACTTTCAATAATCCCCACGAAAGAATGGCCCTTACTAACAATAACCTATACCTTTCATGAATTACTTACCTCACAAAAATCTTTGTTACTCGAACCACTGCAATACAGCGAGCACCAATTACTGCCAGCTAAGTAAAATTTTCTAACTACTGAAGGCACTAACAACTGATAGGCATAGTTAGCAAATGAAAGATTTTGATAGAGAACAAACAATATAATTACCTTAATAATGTTCAAAAGTCAGTTCATGATATACAGTATTACAAATTTACTCTTTCTGATGGAGACACGTCCAGATCGTCCGATCTAAAAATTCTGCCATCTCTCTCCCCACATCCACCACTGCTGGCGGCTCACCTCGAACTACGCAACGCCACGCGCGGTTAACAGCTAACTGCCCAACACTACAATACCAAATATTCCAACAATGCAAATCAGCCACAGACTGCACACAGGACAGTCAGTGAATTTCATACAGATCGCTACGTGGCGTTACCAACATAAAAACCTAAACAGCCTAAGTGATTTTCATACAGAGGGCTACGAGGCGTGACCAACATAAAAACCTAAACAGCCTACTTACAAGCTAACCTGCCAAAGTTCGTTAATGAAACCTGAAGACAAGTAACGCAGCTAGTGCAGTGTGTATACTTGACAGTGTCTGTATAATTTGCTGCAAATGTCCTTCAGACGTGCTTGTATGGTTTTCTCATGATCTTGCCTTGCTTTGGCATGATATAAATTTGGTGCAGTGCCTCTGTCTGACTGTATATATTTCGACAGACTCTCTCTGTGCAAGAGCCACATGAAGTTTGTGTGAGTACTATGGGACGTACCAGAAGTTCAAGTATAAATCCCGAATTTGGTTGCAATAATTACAAGTCTGTTGTTTGAAACTCATAAACCGTATTTTATTCAAAATAATCTCCATTGCTATTTATACATTTCTCCGACATCTCCAGCAGACTATGAATGGCACGCAAGAAAAAAAAAAAAACTGGTCTTCTTTTGAAACGAACGAATCAGCGACGCGTTTTCGTGCATTTTCATATGAACTGAAGCGTTGTTCAGCGGGAGCGTGTCCCAGTTATGCAAACAGATGATAATCGGACGGAGCCGCACGCTCTAGTATTTCCGAACTGAAAGCCTACATCGTTTCCCAGACCCGTTTTTGCTGTGTGTGATAGACCATCATGGACCAATATGACTTTGTGTTGCCTTTTTCCATATTCCGGTCGTTTTTAACTTAACGCTCGATTTAAATCAATCATTTGCTGTTGGCAGTTATCAGCTCATAATAGATGACACCCTTGTGATCCCACCAAACACAGCGCGTTGTATTCTTTCCAAAGCGATTTGGTCTTGCAGTGAATGTCTATGGTTTACCTAGATTTACCCATGATTTACAACTCTTATGATTCTCAAAATGTATACATTTTTCATCACCTGTCACTATTCGATGGAGAAACGCGTTTCTTTTGCATCTCGCGAGCAACATTTCACACGTGGTCTTTCGATTTGCTTTCTGTGTTTCATTCAGTTAATGTGGAACCCATTTCCCCACTTTCTGCCACTTTCCCTTAGCTTCCAACGGCAGAGAAACGGTTTTCTACGTCACAGTCAGTTGTTCCACTAGTTCCTGTGAGTTTGATTATCATCTCCATCCAATAAGGCCTGTAGTTCGTCGTCTTCGAACTTTTTCGGTGATTTCCGGCACACGTCGTTTCTCACGTCAAAATCACCACTTATTAATTTCTTGAAGCACTCGAAGCACTCTGTTTTCACCAAGAGCATGTTCGCCAAAAGCTTCGACAAGCATTCAATGCGATTCTGCAGCAGTGTTCTTCAAATGAGAACAGAAACCCAATTCTATCCGTAAATAGTAGTTCGTAGGCGCAAAGCTTGACATGTTTACGGGTGTGAAACAAATACCGATGTACGGAACTTGGTTCTTTGTGTGCTGACATTCGTCGTCAGCCATTACAGGAAGCAGATGATGATGCATACGCGGTCTCACGGGCCCTACACTGACGGCTAGGACCATCTATAGCGAAATTCCGATTCCATACTTCTACACCTGGTAACACTATGACATACTGAAATTTTGGTCGGTCCGGGAGAGGTGCATGAATAACCGTAGTTGTTAAGGTGACCCTTCGCATTACGCGGGTAATCCGGGTTCGAGTCCTGGTGTGGCCCAAATTTTCTTGTGTCTCTTGTAAACTCTACATCTGCCTTAATATTGTTTCCGCAATCTGCGACCACATTTCATGAAGGTAAATAACTAGGATATGGATTTACTAAACTCTGTTGCAAGTGGATAATTGAAGGAGCCTGTTCGCTGTACGCCTTTTTACTGTACCAAACAGATTTTCCTTGCGGATGTATTCTTCATTACGTTGTTCATTTGAAATGGCATCCACCGTGATGCTGTACGACTTTATATTCAGGCGCCTGTGACATGTGCTCTTTTCATATAATCTCCACCAAAGTCAACTGAACTGTCGCAACTGGTGCTCTGAAAACACGTAGCAACACAGTTATGAGAACCTTAAAAGCTCAGCCGAGCCAAGTCGAGTTTTTCGCACACAATTTCAATGAGTTTAGTATCGACTCCCTGCGTAGAAAGACTTTTGCGGATTCAGTATGACAGATTTGAACTTTCAATGTGTCTGTGTGTGAAAGAAAGGCACTATAGAACCACCGAAAGCTTCTGTAACCCACGCAATTGTTCACAGACAACAAGTTTCGGTTAAGTGACCAAGTCATGGATGAGCACTACAACTCGTTTCAGAAGGGTCCGTTAGCACCAAATACACAACTGTTTATAGTTGCAGCGTGTGTCACGTGCATGAGCATCTATTATCTCATACATTTTGCGTCACTCACCAATGCAAGACTGCTCAATGCTTGTACTTTGTTCAAATGGTTCAAATGGCTCTGAGCACTATGGGACTCAACATCTTAGGTCATAAGTCCCCTAGAACTTAGAGCTACTTAAACCTAACTAACCTAAGGACATCACACACGCCCATGCCCGAGGCAGGATTCGAACCTGCGACCGTAGCAGCCCCGCGGTTCCGGACTGCAGCGCCTAGAACCGCACGGCCACCGCGGCCGGCGCTTGTACTTGGTAGCACATAATGGAGCGACTTTAATCAGAAAGTACTCACTGCGATAGATGATCGATTTTTGCACTTGCTGACTGATGAAAAATGTGTAACACAGTAAAGGCACATCTGAGTTATGAGATAGATGCTGCAGCTATAAACAGTTATGTATTTGGCGCCAAAAAATTGTTCTTAAATTTGATGTGGTGTAAACATATCACTAGGAAAATGGTCACTTCACCTAAACTAACAGTCTGTGAACAAATGTACATTACACCAACGTTTGGTACTTCCACGAACACTATAATTATAAGGGAGATTTGTTTCATGAGATAAAGTTACTAAACTAAACTTCTTCCGAACAGGCCATGAGGCCCCTACGGTACGGACCGGCCGCCGTGTCATCCTCAGGCCACAGGTGTCACTGGATGCGGATATGGAGGAGCATATGGTCAGCACACCGCTCTCCCGGCCGTACGTCAGTGTCCGACAGCGGAGCCGCTACTTCTCGGTCAAGTAGCTCCTCAGTTTGCCTCACAAGGGCTGAGTGCACCCCGCTTGCCAACAGCGCTAGGCAGACCGGACGGTCACCCATCCAAGCGTTAGCCCATCCCGACATCGCTTAACTTTGGTGATCTGACGGGAGGGAACAACTGCAGCAAGGCCGTTGGCGAGATAAAGTTACCAAAAGACATTTTCCATCTATTTTAACAGCTACGAACTTGCTGGAATTTTGTTCAGTACTCCATCTTACCACATATCAGACATTTGTTTCATGCTCCTTCCTTCATTAGCTAATACTCAAAGCAACAGCTGTAATTTGATCATCGTGTACTATATCCGTGTAGCGGTATACTAGGGACACCTTTTTCTTTCCCCAGTACCTCATAATGGCACACCCTGGCGAGCATGTTTATACTGACACTAAGTAAGTACACTAACAGGCTTATCTGAACAATTTGTAAGGAGGGCCAACTGGATCATAAAAAATGTGTTATGCAAGATGACAATCAGAAAAAACTGGTGTACAGTGGAGTTTTTTTGTACGTTTTTTTGTGTGTTTATCAAGTGGAAATGTGTTTAGCTTATTTATTTTCGTTTTCTTGTGACTGTTTCTGACAGAACAAAACCAGTTTTTATTTCTGTTATGTCCAGTATTGAATATAAAGCAATATGCAACATTTATTTTGTATTTTATTACTTCTACGTACTTCTTATTTAGAAGGACTGTACCGACAACCATTCTTATTTAAGTTAAAAAAGATACTGCTAAGTAATATTTAGCGCATGATGGGCTGTTTCCATTTACAGCATATGTGTACAGACGTACATGGAGCAGCTGTTCTGGATGGGCTTGGATGTGGGCATCGCAATTAAATTTTGGCAAATTATTTTTTTTTTCCTGACGCTTCACGTTACGCAAGGTCTATCTATCAGTCTAAGTGATGTAGTGGACAGAGGAACACGTACAGAGACGGGTCGATTCGTATTTGAATCGCTGGTGGTCAGTCAGTGAGTACAAGGCCAGAGCAGACGACCTAGGTCATCTCTCGAAAGAAAGACCAAAACACGAGGGTGACGGAGCAGACATCATAGACGCGTCTGCTCTGTAGCAGAGCCGAAGCCCAGGGGTGAGACCAAACTGGGCCGTGCACCGCAAGGAACGGACAGCAACCACCACCTGACACCTTTTCCACGCATCCTACTGGCTTCCTACAGAGGCGGGGGGCTAGTTTTTGTCAGAAAAGTAGCGGAAACATCACTGTCTGCTGATGCCAAATTCAAACAGACACTTGGGATCTGAGAGAACTTTTGCTACATACGTAGTTGAAAAGCATAACGAAAAATTCAGAACAGAATTTAGCATATAAAACCTAAAATATTTCCAGTTGGATAGCTCTTCTGTAGAGATGTAAAAAATAATTTCTGACTCAAACCACAGCACAAATTGGTTATTTATAAAATTTTAAACAATCTAGAACACGTTTGATAGAGTAGATACGTTCGTGTGACGCGGCAGTTACTTGTACGTATTGCGTTAAATTTTTATTGGACTCTTACTTAAAGGTAAATGTAACATCAAGTTAAACCTCCACAGGCTTCTGCAACACTGAATTGGAAAACCGCTTAGCTTAATTCTAAATTGATGTTAATACGAAATGTCGGTGGATATATGATAACTGTATTACATACATAAAAATGCGGACCGACAACAAACTGCACATTAGGATATAATACAGGACTTCGTTAAGGGCGTAGCTACAACGGCCGGTGTAAACAGGAAACCCCAGCTCTAGGAAAGCAGAACAGATTTCTTGCCTTGTTGGGATATGTGCGGTTTTTTTTTCAGAAATTACGTGGGTCTCATTGTGGAAAGAGCAGCAGAGCGTGACTGAAGTGGTAGAATTACGAGCGCTCTTTCTCCTCTACAACACCGAGGTGCAGGAAATTCCACTTCTAGAGATGGAAAATAATGCAGAGGTCCATCGTCAATACAGCTCTGACTCCTTTCTCAGTATTTGCCAAGGTGAGACAAACTGGTTTGCACGTGGTGGTGGCTTTAGTGATGAGATTTGCGTACTATTAACGCTCTCTTGTGAAAGCAATATCGATAAATACTGACTGAGGTGCCGTAACGGCTAAGCCACGGGAGAGGCTACAGTCACGCAAATTAATGTTGCCGCCATTTCCCTAATTTTCGGTTTGATTTCTTTGGAAACGACGATTTCTTTTCCACTGCTACTCTAATAACCTTGTCGTCCAGGGGATGTTAAATATTAGCTCCGTTTCTTTTACTTTGATACCTGAATGTCAATGTTAAAAATGCACGTTACAGAAATGGGATTGTGACTGACAAATTCATCCGTTCGTTTAAAAAACTTTACTGGCTACTGTTTCAGTCTACACGACCATCTTCAGGCTAGATGATGTTCGAAAGAAATATTCAGTACCAGATACAACTGCTATATAAAAACTGCAAAAATACTCCTAAAATTTTGTGGTGCAATGATCACAAAAAATGAAATGCTTATTTGTGTGTCCCTAGCGCAACATTTTCACAGCATGGTTACACTCAACTAGTAAGCTTCGATATATTAAACACTAGTACAGTGATTGTATTGTGCCGGCCGCAGTGGCCGAGCGGTTCTAGGCGCTACAGTCTGGAACCGCGCGACGGCTACTTTCGCAGGTCCAAATCCTGCCTCGGGAATGGATGTGTGTGATGTCCTTAGATTAGTTAGGTTGAAGTAGTTCTAAGTTCTAGGGGACTGCTGACCTCAGACTTTAAGTCCCACAGTGCTCAGAGGCATTTGAACAATTTTTTAAATTGTATTGCGCATATCTGTGAAGACATAAGTGAACACACCAAAAATACAGAATAAAATGAAGTAGCCAATTTACACTATATTTGTCAGATATACACAGTTCCTACTCGAATCAGAGTAGTGGTAGGAGTGTCCAGTTTAATGATAGATATCTGAAAAATACACAGCCAAAATGTTGCTTCGCCCGTTAAGTGCTTATACTTTTCTGATTGCCACTGGTTATTTACTTTCGTGTAACCCATAAATTCCAATAAACTCGACAGCCACCATTAAACTGAATTCAAACGTCTGTGATTACACTGGCGAGAGTTAAAACATTACTGCATGAAAACATACGTAGTTAAACACATACGTGTCAGAATATGTAAAAAATATTACCTGCAACGGTGCGTCGCGAAAGTTCGACATTATGTACACCTGCTAGTATTGTGTCTGATCTACTTTTACACGGATTACTGCAGCAGCTAGACGGGGCATGGGCTCAACAATTCGTTGGATGTCTCTTGCACAAATACTGAGCCATGGTACCTCTGCAACCGTCCAGAATTGCGAACGTGTTGCTGCTGCAGCGTTCTGTGCACGAGCTGACCTCACAATTATGCCTCATAAATGTTCGACCGGATTCATATCGGCCGATCTATGTGGTCAAACCATTCGTTAGAACTGTCCAAAATGTTCTTCAAACCGATCGAGAGCAACTATTGGCCGGTGACATGGTGCATTGTCATCCACAAAAATTTCATAGTTTTTTGGGAACATGCAAGTGGTCTCCAAGTAGCCGAAAATAGACATTTCATACCAATGGCCTATTCATTTGGACAAGAGGACCCAGTCCGTTCCATGTAAACACAACCCACACCGTTTTTGAGCCACGAATAGTTTGCACAGTGCTTTGTGGAGTCTGCGCTACACTCTAACCCTACCAACCGCTCTCACCAACTGAAATTGGGACTCATCTGACAAGGTGATGGTTCTCCAGTCGTCTAAGGCACAACCGAAATGGCCATGAGCTCAGGAGAGGAGACCACTCACGTCGGTCGTCCGCTGCCATACCCGATTAACACCAAATTTCGCCTCACTGCCCCAATGGATACACTCGTCGTACATCCCACACCAATTTCTCATTGTACTGCACACATCTGCAAAGACGTCAGGTGACGCAATACAGAATAAAATACAATAGTCATTTTACATTAGATTTGTCAGATACACACAATTATTTTATGCAGGTCTGCTTTGTTTTAGCACTGACAATTTTTCGCAAACGCCAATGATCTCGGTTGTTAAGTGAAGATCGCCGGCCACTGTGTCGTCCTGGTGAGAGATAATGCTGAAATGTGGTAATCTCAGCATATTCTTGACACTGTGAATTCCCTAAAAATATACGAAATGGAGTGTCACATGTGTCTAGCTTCATCCACCATTCCGTCGTGCGTCATTAATCCCTTCGAAAACATTTTCACATGGATCATATGAGCACAAATGACAGCTCCGCCAATACAATGCCCTTTTATATCTTGCATACGCGACGTTAACGCTATATGTGTATGTGCATATCGCTATCCCATGGCTTTTATCACCTTAGTGTAAGACAGTAATGAAAAGAGTTATTATATCGTAATATCTAGTCGTCCTCGTTAAGTTCGTTACCAATGCTGCTTTAGATGTGTACAATTTAGAACAAACCAAAGAAGATTCCATAGATTGAAATAAAAATATGCTACATCCAGCGAATTTTACCTAAGGAGACAGGTTCTTGTCTTAATTTTATTAGTCGAACTAAGGAAAGTAACTGATACCAAACGTTTACAGCTTTCGGAGTTGCCGAGAGTTGTTCGTCTAAGTGTCAGAAGAATCTCCCAACTAAGAACTGTAATTACTGTTGGTCACCCCCTTGTGTTTGCGTAGCGTTGTTGCCTATGTTTAGTATATGTCATCATAATCTTGAACAAAACATCTCTTCTGCACGTGTAATAAATTGGTCACTTTAGAAACATGCATATTATCTAAGCATTAACAAAAACACTGCTTACATTGAAACTGTCATTCTGACGTTATACAAGGAGGTTAAATTACACTTTCGTTGCTTGAGCCAGTGTAGATGTAAAACTATTTATCGTACGAGTACCGAAATTTGTAGGAATGATGTTCAGAGAGTGCGCTACAGGATTTGCGTTGTTGGAAGTGTTGGTTTCATGAGTTACCGTTAAGCGCCAGTACTGGCACTGCGACCTACGGTGAACTCTGACCCCAAGGACCAAAGACATGCAGCGTGAACGGCACACGTTACTGCACTCTGCTTCGCCAAAATGTGACCGCTGCTGTACGAGGAGAAGTGCTTTAGACTCAGCTGTTTTGATACATGATGGAGCTCCACCTCATATTGGTCGTGAGCTCACTCAGTTACTTGGTAACACATTTGTAGAAAACCGAGTCATTGGCCGATCGTTCCGAATTGGGTGGATTCCAGGATCACCAGATGCGAACCCGTGTGATTTCTGTCTGTAGGATTACCTGAAGGACACTAACACACGCTTTGTGTGCACTCCGATTTATGTGTGACACAATGCTTACTTAGTACACTACTGGCCATTAAAATTGCTACAACAAGAAGAAATGCAGATGATAAAGGGGTATTCATTGGATAAATATATTATACTAGAACTGACATGTGATTACATTTTCAGGCAATTTGGTGCACAGATCCTGAGAAATCAGCACCCAGAACAACCACCTCTGGCCGTAATAACGGCCTTGATACGCCTGGTAATTGAGTCAAACAGAGCTTGGATGGCGTGTACAGGTACTGCTGCCCATGTAGCTTCAAAGCAATACCACAGTTCATCAAGCGTAGTAACTGGCGTACTGTGACGAGCCAGTTGCTCGGCCACCATTGACAAGACATTTTCAATTGGTGAGAGATCTGGAGAATGTGCCGGCCAGGGCAGCAGTCAAAAATTTTCTGTATCCAGAAAGGCACGTACAGGACCTGAAACATGCGGTCGTGCATTATCCTCCTGAAATATAGGGTTTCGCAGGGATCGAATGAAGGGTAGAGCCACGGGTCGTAACACATCTGAAAAGTAACGTTCACTGTTCAAAGTGCCGTCAATGTGAACAAGACGTGACCGAGACGTGTAACCAATGGCACCCCATACCATCACGCCGGGTGATACGCCAGTATGGCGATGATGAATACACGCTCCCAATGTGCGTTCAACGCCATGTCGCCAAACACGGATGCGACCATCATGATACTGTAAACAGAACCTGGATTCATCCGAAAAAATGACGTTTTGCCATTCGTGCACCCAGATTCGTCGTTGAGTACACCATCGCAGGCGCTCCTGTCTGTGATGCAGCGTCAAGGGTAACCGCAGCCATGGTCTTCGAGCTGATAGTCCATGCTGCTGCAAAACGTCGTCGAACTGTTCGTGCAGATGGTTGTTGTCTTGCAAATGTTCCCATCTGTTGACTTAGGGATCGAGACGAGGCTGCACGATCCGTTACAGCCATGCGGATAAGATGCCTGTCATCTCAACTGCTAGTGGTACGAGGCCGTTGGGATCCAGCACGGCGTTCCGTTTTACCCTCCTGGACTCACCGATTCCATATTGTGCTAACAGTCATTGGATCTCGAACAATGCGAGCAGCAATGTCGCGATACGATAAACCGCAATCGCGATAGGCTACAATCCGACCTTCACCAAAGTCGGAAACGTGATGGTGCGCATTTCACAACAACGTTTCACCAGGCAACGCTGGTCAACTGCTGCTTGTGTATGAGAAATCGGTTTGAAACTTTCCTCACGTCAGGACTTTGTAGGTGTCGCCACCGGCGTCAACCTTACGTGAATGCTCTGAAAAGCTAATCATTTGCATATCACAGCATCTCCTTCCTGTCGGTTAAATTTCGCGTCTGTAGCACGTCATCTTAGTGGTGTAGCAAATTTTTGGCCAGTAGTGTACTTTCAGAACTCACATCGATTTCACACGGCTTTCAATCACTAGACATTTCTTAGACACTGATCGTTGTGACTAATTTCCGTTGTTGTTCATGATTCGTATCGAAATACCTCGGACTGAAGTGCCACGAGTGTGTGTGTCTTGTGAAGGACTACAGAGTACGTCTTTACTCTTTTAAGCTTTATTATGGAAATGAAATATCCAAGTTTGGAGTACGTGATGCCAACGTGAGCGCTACAATCTCACGTAACATCAGGGAACTTATCGTTTATGTTTATAAAGCACACAATCTGCCGTGAGAATATATCAGTTTCGCATGTTGTTGTTGTTGTTGTTTTTGTTTTTGTTGCTGTGGTCATCATTCCGAAGACTGGATTGATGCAGCTGTCTGCGCTAGTCTATCCTGTACAAGTCTCTTCATTTCTGCAACCCACATCCATTTGAGCCTGCTTACAGTATTCAAGCTTTGGCCTCGTGCAAATTTTACACACCTCACTTCCGTCGCTCACCAATTCCTTGAAGCCTCAGTTCGATTCACTACCTTCTCTCTCGTTATTCGATCTACTCATCTGATTTTCATCTCCTGTAGTACCACATTCGAAATGTTCTCTTCCTGTCTGAACTGCTTATCCGTTACGTTTCACTTTCACCCCGATCTATACTCAAGGCAAATACCTTCATGAAAGTCTTCCTAGCACTCAAACTTGTATTCAGCATCAACAAATTTCTGCTTTTCTTGCTATTACCAGTCTATATTTTATATCTTTACTAATTCGGCCATAATCAGTTTTCTTGCTGCCCAAATAATAAAATTCGTCTACCACTTTTGGTGTCTCATTTTCCAATTTAATTCCCTCAACATCGCCTGGTTTATTTCGACTACAACCCGTCCCCTGCGTTTAATTTTTGTTGATGTTCATCCTGTAGTCACTTCTCAAAACACTATCCATTCTCTTCAAATACTATTCTAAATACTTTGCCTTGTCTGACACATGTGCAATTACATGTTTTTGCTTCGTTTCCATGAACTTTATTTCTTTTTCCACAATGTACAGATTTTAAAACATTGGTGATAGGCTACTATAATGTCTCACTGCCTTCTCAACCACTGCTTCCTCTCCATGTTTTGGGACTCGTGTAACTGCCGTCTGGTTTCTGTACCAGTTGTAAATAACCTTCCGCTTCCTGTATTTTACCCTTGCTACCTCCCAAATTTCAAAGAGTGTAACCCAGTCAACAGTGTCAGATCTTTTTCTGAGTCTACAAATGCTATAAATGTAGGTTTGCCTTTCTTAAACCTAATGTGTAGTAGAAGTCGAATGGTTAGTACTGCCTCGCGTGTTCCCACATGTCTTTGGGACCCAAACTGCTCTTCCCCGAGGTCTGCATCTTCCAGTCTTTCCATTATTCTGTAAATAATGCGTACCGATATTTTTGCAACGATGGCTTACTGAACTGATAGTTCGGTACTATTCACATCTACCAACACCTGGCTTCTTCGGAATAAAATTTTCCTAAGCTCTGAGGACGTTTCACCTGTCTCACATAAGATGCACACCAAGTGATATAATTTGGTCATAGCTGGTCTAGAGAGAAGGTCTTCAAGTCCAGGGGGCATGCTTCTCATTAGGTCTCTCAATGCTCTGTCGAATTATTCTCCATTTCGTCTCTACCTGCTTGGCCCTCTCTTTTTAAATATTATCCTCTGGTTTATCTCCTTTATATAGGCCCTCTACCCATTCCTTCCACTTTTCAGAATTCCCTTCTTTGATTAATACTGGATTTCCATCCGAGATCTGGCTTTCTGCTAGCGATGTATGCTACCACAGTCTTGCAGTGGCCCACTATCGATTCCTTGTTAGAAATTTTGCAGTTTCTATCAGTCTTACTTTTAAGACGTCTGTATTCCATTTGCTTCCATTTGCTGCATTATTATATCTTCTATTGTTATTTAAAATCATTATATCGTGTGTTATCCAGGGAATACTATGAGGCCTTGTCTTTTTTTCAACGTTACCCTCTGATACCTTTCCTATTTGCTCCCAATTCGTCTTGTGCTGCATTCCTTAATCCTGTTTGAGTCTAATGTTACCTAATTCTCACTCTTAAACTCTCAATAAAATCTGGTTGTCTCAGTTGTTCCAGGTACTATCGCCTTGGTTATCTATCTTCCTTGCAATTTCCTCAGTTTTAGTCTGCAGTTCATAACCAATAATTCATGGTCTGAGTCTACATATGCCCCTGGAAATTTCTTATAGTTTATAATTTCGTTTCGAAATCTCAATCTTGAAATTTTGAAATAGATTTGAAAGATTCCCGTCTTAAGGTCTCTTCCACGTATTCAGCCTTCTGTCATGATTTTTAAACCAAATATTAGCAATGACTAAAATACGCGCTGCGCAAAATTCTATCAAGTGAGTGTTCTCCTACACATTTCCTTCTCTTTCTTTCTTCCTATACAGTTCCAAACACAAATCAGAATTAAATCTTCGTATTTGTATCTGTGTAATTTACTTTCTCGTATATTCTTTCAATCTCTTCATCATCGGCTGTGCTAGAACTGTTGTCTTTGGTGTTGGCTTCATTTCTGTCTTGACCGACCCAACTGGGTTGGGCATCTAACATTGCGTGTATTGGTCCATTGAACGGTAGTCTTGTTTTCCATGATAACGACATCCTCCTGATTAGTCCTGGACCGGAGATCAGAAAGGGGGACTGTTTTACTACCGTGATATTTTACTGAAGGAGACACCATCATCATTAATCCATACATAACAGATGCATGGGTCGGGGAGAAACTGCTGAAGTTTCCCTTTGGCGTCAGTCGTTCGAAGTATTTTTTTCAACACAGAAAGACCATGTTGTTTAATGTTACAAGGTATAATCAACCAATCATACAGACATATTGCGCCTTAGCTACTGAAATCGCTTCAAAATTAATAACATTTTAACTAGAAAAAATATTTTTAATTTTCAGAGGATATGAAATTATGTGTAATAACTTGGATAAACAGTCCACTGCGCAGACAGGTAGATCATTTCAAGCTTGCTTCAAAGAGCACCCCTGAGTGCAAAATAATACTCCAATAAGACCACATATACAAACTCGTAAGCCGAGGTATATCTAGAAACTAACAGTACTAATACTGTAAGAGAAATTTTCCAACAACGTTTGCAGCACTGTGTTCAGGGACAAGGTGTTCTCAATAGAACGCACACTCGTTGGGCTCAGTTAAATTTTTTGTAGAGTGCCGTGTTGAAATGAGTATCTCTTCCGAACCCCACCAGCGGCGAAGTGAGAAACACAATCTGCTTTCATCTTGCTAAGGAAAACGCGCCGCTCAATACTTTTAACGAAATCATAACTTTTTGGCTAAAGTAATCGTGGATGTTGAAAAAACTAAACACAAAAAATTGTGAAGCGCTAAGTCAACTAAATTGCCGACGTTTCGGCTGACTTGCTGCTGTCTTCTTCATATGGGTTAACTGCACGACCGCAGCAAATCGCTCGAAACATCGGCAATTTAGTAGCCTTAGTGTTTTAGTATGACACGGCCTATTGCCCAAAATTATTTTATTTAGAATAACACCGGCCATGGAGGCTTACGAACCGAAATGAGAACCGTTTTATGTAGATACTGTGACGGATGAAACTGACGTGTACGAGTGATGTCGTGACTTCAAAGCTGACTGAACCAATTCTCATGATAAGTAAAAGAGTGAACGACCGTCACCCGTGATTGATGAGACGGTGAACAAGATCGAAGAGATGATTCGCAACTAATTTCGATTGAGTTTGTACGCGATAGTTACAATAATTCCAGAAATCTTTTCTTCTCCATTAAATCGTTACTAAAACAGCTGCTCTCGGAAAATTATATGAGGTGGGTACTAAAGCAGTGAATAGGTCAACAAAAGTTAACTGAGTCGCATCGCCACAGGAAATTCTCTAGAGCGTCGAACTGCAGGATGAAAAATTCCTTGAGGCTTTTGTGACTGCTGAAAAGTCGTGGTTGGCTCACTACACCCCTGAGATAAAATGACAATAAATGAAGCTCCAAAACCACTCTTTTTTTTTTATTTGGTGGTCAGTCTACTGACTGGTTTGATGCGGCCCGCCACGAATTCCTTTCCTGTGCTAACCTCTTCATCTCAGAGTAGCACTTGCAACCTACGTCCTCAATTATTTGCTTGACGTATTCCAATCTCTGTCTTCCTCTACAGTTTTTGCCCTGTACAGCTCCCTCTAGTACCATGGAAGTCATTCCCTCATGTCTTAGCAGGTGTCCTATCATCCTATCCCTTCTCCTTATCAGTGTTTTCCACATATTCCTTTCCTCTCCGATTCTGCGTAGAACCTCCTCATTCCTTACCTTATCAGTCCACCTAATTTTCAACATTCTTCTATAGCACCACATCTCAAATGTTTCGATTCTCTTCTGTTCCGGTTTTCCCACAGTCCATGTTTCACTACCATACAATGCTGTACTCCAGACGTACGTCCACAGGAATTTCTTCCTCAAATTAAGGCCGGTATTTGATATTAGTAGACTTCTCTTGGCCAGAAATGCCTTTCATGCCATAGCGAGTCTGCTTTTGATGTCCTCCTTGCTCCGTCCGTCATTGGTTATTTTACTGCCTAGGTAGCAGAATTCCTTAACTTCATTGGCTTCGTGACCATCAATCTTAATGTTTAGTTTCTCGCTGTTCTCATTTTACTACTTCTCATTACCTTCGTCTTTCTCCGATTTACTCTCAAACCATACTGTGTACTCATTAGACTGTTCATTCCGTTCAGCAGATCATTTAATTCATCTTCACTTTCACTCAGGATAGCAATGTCATCAGCGAATCGTATCATTGATATCCTTTCACCCTGTATTTTAATTCCACTCCTGAACCATTCTTTTATTTCCATCATTGCTTCCTCGATGTACAGATTGAAGAGTAGGGGCGAAAGGCTACAGCCTTGTCTTACACCCTTCTTAATGCGAGCACTTCGTTCTTGATCGTCCACTCTTATTATTCCCTTTTGGTTGTTGTACATATTGTATAAGACCCGTCTCTCCCTATAGCTTACCCCTACTAGTTTCAGTATCTCGAACAGCTTTTATATTGTCGAGCGCTTTCTCCAGGCCGACAAATCCTATGAACGTGTCTTGATTTTTCTTGTGCCTTGCTTCCATTATTAGCTGGAACGTCAGAATTGCCTCTGTCGTGCCTTTACTTTTCCTAAAGCCAAACTGATCGTCACCTAGCGCATTCTCAATTTTCTTTTCCATTCTTCTGTATATTATTCCTGTAAGCAGCTTCGATGCCTGAGCTGTTAAGCTGATTGTGCTATAATTCTCGCACTTGTCAGCTCTTGCCGTCTTCGGAATTGTGTGGATGATGCTTTTCCGAAAGTCAGATGGTATGACGAAGACTCATATATTCTACACCCCAACCTGAATAGTTGTTTTGTTGCCACATGTTGCCACTTGTTATCACCAGTAAAACAATTCAGAACCGTTGTTTCTGCTCGTAAAATAATGGTCTTAGTGTTTGGGACTGTAAAGTGATTCTCTTCATTGAATTTTTAGCCCAGAGACAAATAATAGTGCTACGTGGTACTGTGTAAGAAAGGAAACAACAGAACAAAAGAAGGGAATGTTAACGATGTGTGTGTGCTTGTTGCATGACAATGCACGTCCCCACACAACCAGTGCCACAAAGAAACTCTAATTCATTCGGTTGGGACATCATCAACCAGACCGCTGGCATCTCTGATATTGCACCTTCAGATTTCATCATTTGATCTCTCTCCAAGTTCTTGATTAGTGAGAACAGTTTGTCTACCGACGATAATGTCCTGGGGGTCATCAAATAAAGGGCCAAACAGGCGGGAGAAATTTTTGACGAAGGTATCAGAAAGGTCGTCCCACAACTTTAAAAGTGCACTTACAACTAAGGTGACTACATCGAAAAAAACTCTTTGATGCACACTTGTGAATTTGTGAAGTGTTAAAGAATTTTTGCAATGATTAAATAATCGGAGACTCTTAATTTATGGAAATGCCTCGTATTAATTACGCCATTTTGAATCGTTGAATCTCGTATAAATCTGGAAGGGGCGATAAGAAATAAAATCCTGAACGGATCATATGAGTTCAGCAGCATCCTTCTGTTCAATATTTATGGCATTCTGCTTTGCTTACTTTTCTTTACAGAGCGCTTGTTTGCTCCATAAAACTGTGAGTGATAGGTATTCCGACAATAACCCATGTTGCTGCATGTTATGCGGGGATGACTATGCGGCGCCTACCCAGTTCAGCTATCAATACACAAATTGTCGCAAATAGTGAACAAATATCTCAGGTAGCAGCGCATCCAAATTGTTGCAACAGAACATCACGTTTCTTTGAAGTTATCTCGCGTACTTTTATGTAGAATCTAACTGTAAGCCACACTGTCCTACGTGTCATCTGCCTGGAACGTTCCAGTGTATTGGAAATCACGATAGTAAGAGGAAATTGTAGCCACTGTTTAGGATACTGCTATGCTCATCCATTAGAATGTAATAACATTAGAATAACATGTGTTTCATCAGAAAATGCGTGTTTTCACGGACAATATCTCTATTCGCGCTGACAATGGTTTGCTGGCTTCAGGACATGGACCAAGGCGTATTTCTCACCATAATGTGCGTCTCCCAGGGACAGAGACATCCTCAGGGGCTTTAAACATGTATCTCCTGTTCACGTGGTTGAAACTGCTGTTTACTGGCAACTGCTCAACAGTCGTTTTGTCATACGACCGCTGATGAAGATCTCGGAATCGAGCTGATGTCTAAAAATGGTTCAAATGGCTCTGAGCACTATGCGACTTAACTTCTGAGGTCATCAGTCACCTAGAACTTGGAACTAATTAAACCTAACTAACCTAAGGACATCACACACATCCATGCCCGAGGAAGGATTCGAACCTGCGACCGTAGCGGATCTTCGGCTCCAGACTATAGCTCCTAGAACCGGCCGGCAGCTGATGTCTGTTATGGAGCTTATACAACAGAAGAATCGCCTTTGATTTATTTAGCACTAAGCCTCACAGCTTATTTAATTTCAACCCTTAGTTTTTTTTCTTTTAAAGCAGTATTTTTAATTTCTGTGGCGACTCAATAGATCTTAGCATAGTACTGGTTGCGCCACGATAAAAATTTAGTCGGAGAATCGAATTTGATGGTCCCCTGGTCCCAGTAAACGATCTGATACTTATCCATATCAGCCAGACGACACATGAATCGGTAGTTAGAAGAAAGGAACCAATTAAAAACCTCCTTTTGTGAGAAAATACAAAAAAAAAAAAAATTCCTCCTGTTCTTGTTTTTAATTTTCTGTGAACCAAATTTGAGGTTCCTTGCATTAAACTCCCAACACAGTACCTTGGAAAGATGAATTGGGCTGCTCTTATGGAATCATCACTTTATTAAAAACCGAGAATTTTCCCTCTTACTCAAACTGATTATGAATTAGACATTAAAAATTCTTATTATTTAATAAATAATTATTGTTGTTGTTGTGGTCTTCAGTCCTGAGACTGGTTTGATGCAGCTCTCCATGCTACTCTGTCCTGTGCAACCTTTTTCATCTCCCAGTACCTACTGCAACCTACATCCTTCTGACACTGCTTAGTGTATTCATCTCTTGGTCTCCCTCTACGATTTTTACCCTCCACGCTGCCCTCCAATGCTAAATTTGTGATCCCTTGATGCCTCAAAACATGTCCTACCAACCGATCCCTTCTTCTAGTCAAGTTGTGCCACAAAATTCTCTTCTCCCCAATCCTATTCAATACCTCCTCATTAGTTACGTGATCTATCCACCTTATCTTCAGCATTCTTCTGTAGCACACATTTCGAAAGCTTCTATTCTCTTCTTGTCCAAACTAGTTACCGTCCATGTTTCACTTCCATACATGGCTACACTCCATACAAATACTTTCAGAAATGACTTCCTGATACATAAATCTATACTCGATGTTAACAAATTTCTCTTCTTCAGAAACGCTTTCCTTGCCATTGCCAGTCTACATTTTATATCCTCTCTACTTCGACCATCATCAGTTATTTTACTTCCTAAATAGCAAAACTCCTTTACTAGTTTAACTGTCTCATTTCCTAATTTAATTCCCTCAGCATCACCCGACTTAATTTGACTACGTTCCATTATCCTCGTCTTGCTTTTGTTGATGTTCATCTTATATCATACTTTCAAGACACTGTCCATTCCGTTCAACTGCTCTTCCAGGTCCTTTGCTGTCTCTGACAGAATTACAATGTCATCGGCGAACCTCAAAGTTTTAACTTCTTCTCCATGAATTTTAATACCTACTCCGAATTGTTCTTTTGTTTCCTTTACTGCTTGCTCAATATACAGATTGAATAACATCGGGGAGAGGCTACAACCCTGTCTCACTCCTTTCCCAACCACTGCTTCCCTTTCATGCCCCTCGACTCTTACGACTGCCATCTGGTTTCTGTACAAATTGTAAATAGCCTTTCGCTCCCTGTATTTTACCCCTGCCACCTTCAGAATTTGAAAGAGAATATTCCAGTAAACATTGTGAAAAGCTTTCTCCAAGTCTGCAATTTCTAGACGCGTAGGTTTGCCTTTTCTTAATCTTTCTTCTAAGATAAGTCGTAAGGTCAGTATTGCCTCACGTGGTCCAACATTTCTACGGAATCCAAACTGATCCTCCACGAGGTACGCGTCTACCAGTTTTTCCATTCGTCTGTAAAGAATTCGCGTTAGTATTTTGCAGCTGTGACTTATTAAACTGATAGTTCGGTAATTTTCACATCTGTCAGCACCTGCTTTCTTTGGGTTGGAATTATTATATTCTTCTTGAAGTCTGAGGGTATTTCGCCTGTCTCAGACATCTTGCTCACCAGATGGTAGAGTTTTGTCATGACTGGCTCTCCCAAGGCCGTCAGTAGTTCCAGTGGAATGTTGTCTACTGCAGGGGCCTTGTTTCGACTCAGGTCTTTCAGTGCTCTGTCAAACTCTTCAGGCAGTATCTTATCTCCCATTTCGTCTTCATTTACGTCCTCTTCAATTTCCATAATATTGTCCTCAAGTACATCGCCCTTGTATAAACCCTCTATATACTCCTTCCACCTTTCTGCCTTCCCTTCTTTGCTTAGAACTGGGTTGCCATCTAAGCTCTTGATATCCATACAAGTGGCTCTCTTCTCTCCAAAGGTCTCTTTAATTTTCCTGTAGGCCATAACTGTCTTACTCCTAGTGAGATAAGCTTCTACATCCTTTTATTTGTCCTCTAGCCATCCCTGATTAGCCATTTTGCACTTCCTGTCGATCTCATTTTTGAGACGTTTGTATTCCTTTTTGCCTGCTTCATTTCCTGCATTTTTATATTTTCTCCTTTCATCAATTAAATTCAATATTTCTTCTGTTACCCAAGGATTTCTAGAAGCCCTTGGCCCTTGTCTTTTATTTACTTTATCCTCTGCTGCCTTCGCTACTTCATCCCTCAGAGCTACCCACTCTTCTTCTACTTTGTTTCTTTCCCCCATTCCTGTCAATTGTTCCCTTACGCTCTCCTTGAAACTCTGTACGACCTCTGGTTCTTTCAGCTTATCCAGATCCCATGTCCGTAAATTCCCACCTTTTCACAGTTTCTTCAATTTTGATCTACAGGTCATAACCAATAGATTGTGGTCAGAATTTTCACAAAAATATACTCACAGGTCATATACAGGAACTGTCTGTGCTACTCACATGTTTTGAAAACACTATCTATGAAATTTATAGTGCAAATCTTTACTGTCGTTCATTTTCACCGTCCGTTGCAGTAGCTATTATTTGTCTCATCACAACATGATCTATATACGAATGCAATGTGTGCAACTATCTTCCACGCATCTCTAATCTTCACGTTTAGTACTGGAATTTTTCCACTGTACGCCACTTCTGGTGGAATGTTTGACACTGTTGTTATTTTGCAGCATGTACATGCTATTCATCACACCATCAATGAGCTCAGATGCCCTTAAATAGCTTTTAGATAGTAAATATTCTAACTGCCTGAATTTGTAAATCGAAAATGAGTATATTTTCAGGGGTTTCGTTGTTGTCGTTGTAGCCAAACTAATGTTCTTTTAAACCATCTGGAATAGTTTCTATATGAATAACCGTTATTCCTTTACCTTTAATGAGGAAATTTAACACATACGTCAGATATTAAATGTAAAACCATACTCTGATGCACGGCAAACACGAGTTTCTGAGCAACTGAAGAGCAGATGCTGACAACAGCTGTTATAGCAACCACAGCGTTGAGGGTGGATTAAATATGAACTAGCATATGTTCCCTTCTTCAAACTAACGAATATTTCAAAGTCCGATTAAGTCGGTCCATGACTGGTCTTCTTGCTCTTTTTTGCAACTCAATCGTGCTTCTATATGCTAACACACCTTTGGTCAAAAAAACTAAAAATTGGCTTTTTGACGCTTGTTTCAGTCTTCGAACTACCGATTCAGTTGCTTTTGTGTTCTTTGACCTGGACATTACGCTGTTTTTGGTACTTTCTGTGTCCAAATGATTGCACGCGCAAGGGATTTTGGATACTTTCGTAGTGAGGGAAAGAACCATGTTGAGCCGTTTCGCGGTTGCTGGTGTCGCCTTTCGATTTCCTGGCGCCACTGCCTCGATGTCCCTCTGCTTTGAGGCCACTAAGATCTTTGCTCGAGGTTGTTGATAGAGATGGGGCGTGTTGTGGCGTGGCGAGTTGGTGAGTGGTAACGGAGGTCGGAGGTCCACCCAGTGAGTAAGGTGAGCACTTGCGCAAGCGTCTCGGACACGGAATCCGGCGAGAGGCTGCGGGATCGTTTGTTGGCCGATTTGAACCCGTAGCTGACTTCTAGTGCCGTCTTCGTGCGCAGCCTGGGGAGCCAGCTCTGAGACGTAACACATAGATGAGAGAGTTGAAGCCAGTTTCGCTGTACTCAATTCTGGGCCCGTTTTGGACCGGGGAACCTTCAGCTTTGATTCGTGATCTTCAATTAAGTTTTGGATTTTACCGTCTTAACTGTTATTTCTTTATTGATACCTATAGGTCTGCTGCGAACATATCGATTTATTAGCTGATATATTTCACCACCAGTTGGTTCCTTGAACTGCATCTGTTGTTTTATTTTCCTGAGTCGATACTGGAATTTGTTATTTGTTTCACAGGATATCTTCCCTGTTTTGCGTTTGGCACCTGCTGACTGTGCAATTGGGTTTGACAGCCTAGTTGTAGAGGTGGTATGTGGCAGTGATGCGGGTATATTATTTTGTTAGTTATTGTTGCTTTTATATAATTAACCTTGCTGTGTTAGTATTTCTCTGGCGGTCTGAACGCAACGAAAAGGCCTTGGATGGCCGGTCCTCTCGTTGTAACCTTTGTTCCTGTATGATGTAGCCTTATGCTTTTTGCGTATAAGCCTTCCGGTGCACCTCTTGTGAGGAGGCAATTCAAACTCTTGGTTACTTAACAGAAACAGTTATTCATGAAGGCCTACCTATTTTCTGTTTGGTAGTTCTACTTAGCTGAAGCTGCTATTAAAGAAGGCCTGCATGGTTTCTATTTGGTAATCTTACTTAGCTGAAGCTGTTATCATTGAAGGTCTGCCTGTTTGTGTTTGGTAACTTTGGTTAACTGAAGAGGTTATTATTGAAGATCTGACTATTCCCTTTAATTAAATTAACAGCTATTTCATAATTTGGGTTAGCTAACACTGACGCATGATGGTACATGGGCTCTAACTTTCCGCCTTACACACCTTTATACATAACTGTAGAGTTCATATGCAAAGGGAGAGACCTCCTCCCATTTGTAAGGAAAAGATGACGGTACTTATAGAACAAAATACTGACAAAGCTTTTAAACCGAATATTTGAATATTGGACAGGACCTACACCCACCACTTACCACAGTAGGAGTACACAAAATTCCTTACACATGTGGTCACGTGTACCTAGCAACTGCTAACTGAAGTATCAACGTGCAGCTTAAAGAAGCCAAGAACAATTGTCGTCTGGTCCACACTGATAAAATGATAGCAGCAGATCTGTTAGTGTATCCAGATAAGTACTGAAGGTGCAGTTTATTTTCTGAACCACTCGACATAGTTAGGACACAGTTTAGGATTACCCGCACTGGTAGACCAGAGTACGTTGGAATAAACAAGCAGATCATGTACTCGATGACGGTTGAATTCTTGGAGTAAACGGCTAGCCGGAAGCAAATTACAGAGCGGAGCGAAAGACGTCCTGAGCATGTGCAAACAGTCCAGGGAGCGGTTCGAATCCAGCCATGTAAACACATACGATATAATTCACTCAGCTATTGACGGCTTGTATAAAAGGCTTGAGAGAATAGTGAAAACTCCCAGACGAGTGCGAGGCCGCTGTGGATGGGTCCAAGTGATATGCCTGTGGCGGTAGCGGCGCGTTCCTCGGGAGTCGGCGTCGGCTGTCGTACAAACTTCGAGTGTCGCCGACCTGTCCCTCTATCAGTTCTTGGGCTGGTTGAGGAATCCGGATCACTGTCAGATAATGAAGTGTGTTTCAGTCGTGCGTTAGAGCAAAGAGCATCACCAACTTTCCGTCCCTACTAAGTCCAATTGGACATACACGACCCAGTTTATGTTCGTCTACAAACAGACGAAGATCCTCTACCATATGACCGTATTTCATATCAAGCGAATGTGCGCTATATCCGTGATTCCGTGCGTCTACGGCAATCACCTGTAATATGGATTATTTGAGCTAGGTTTGAAATCATCTAATATACGAAAAAGGTTGCATAATTTTACATTCTGGTTAATTTTAGAGCCCATCAACCCGTGCACTGTTAACACAGGGAATCCAGAACAGCCTGCCGGGGTGGCCGTGCGGTTCTAGGCGCTTCTGTCTGGAACCGAGTGACCGCTACGGTCGCAGGTTCGAATCCTGCCTCGGGCATGGATGTGGGTGATGTCCTTAGGTTAGGTTTAAGTAGTTCTAAGTTATAGTGGACTGATAACCACAGATGTCAAATCCCATAGTGCTCAGAGCCATTTGAACCATTTGATACAGAACTAAGTTCCTATTTGCTGTAAATCGAATATGCGAGACGAACAGATGTTGATCTGTAACGAATAAAACGTATGATAATTCGAACTCTGTCAGCTAATTACAGTATTAAATTACTACGCAATGTAAACATACTATTGGCGGTATACTGTCTTGTTGCTGCTATTATAGTTGATTGCTTTTTCTATATGTCGATACGAGTGCACACCAAGTGTGTTTTGCCGGCCGGTGTGGCCGTGCGGTCTAGGCGCTTCAGTCTGGAACCGTGTGACCGCTCCGGTCGCAGGTTCAAATGCTGCCTCGGGCATGGATGTGTGTGATGTCCTTAGGTTAGTTATGTTTAAGTAGTTCTAAGTTCTAGGGGACTGATGACCACAGATGTTAAGTCCCATAGTGCTCAGAGCCATTTTGAACCAAGTGTGTTTTCATTAAACAAACACCGTAGGCCGGCGTAACGTGTAAATACAGAGCCAATCCCCATTGTACTAGCAGTTGCAAGAAGTGTTTAACATGAAATTTTACTTAGAAATGATCGACGCTAACGATTGTCGTCTGCTGATCAGCTAAACCGGAAGATATACATTTTCAAGTGTGTGATTTGGAGAAGTCGACGATAGCCAGGCAACTAGGTGTAAACGATATAAGTCCGTTCGTCGCTTAACCAAACGTAATGGCTAGGGAGTATGATCATGTCTTCAAACTACTCATTATAGGGGATAGCGGAGTTGGAAAGAGCTCTCTGCTTCTTATATATCCGTATAATACATTTTCTGTCAGCTACATAACAACAATTGGCGTAGATTTTAAAAATACGAAGAATAACTTTTGGCTAATGTTTATCGTCCAATTTTTTATTCCTGCTGAAAATCTAGAGCACTTCAGTTTCGGGAGTTCTGGAGCTCTTCAGTTTCAGGAGTCACTTCTTAAGTATTATGCACGCCGGACGTATCCATGAAAAGTTCCTAAACGTCAGAAACGCACAGACAGCAATATTGCGGCGAAAGTTAAGAGTGTAAGCATGGCGTGAAAGACAGGAACTAAGAAAAGCATAAAGCCGAGAGAGAGCGAATGTGTAGCGGTGAGATTGCTGGTTTAAGTGCAGCTGAATTGTGGCTCGCCAACACATCGGAATGCGTAATATTGACGAGGCAGCTGTTTCTGTTTCAGCGGCAGCAGGGCTGTTACACGGGACGCTGACACGGGCGGGCAGTGCACGTGTGGCTGGGTGCGAAGCACGGCTGCCGGCAACCCGTGCCAGCAGCGAAATCTGTCAATCGCGACGGCGCTTTCAGAGTTAATTAAACAGCCAAATTAGCGGCATAGCTGCGGCCGCCGCTCGGACGGCTCTAATTAAATTGTTTCAAGCAGATCAGCCAGCCCACCCGTCCGCTGTCTGTCCACTGTGCGACGCCACACGCACCGTAACTTAATACCGAGGGCGGGCGCTGCTGAGCGCTCGCGCCACTGCACTGCGGTGCTGCTCTGCCAGGCTGTACGGCGTCCAGAAGCACGCTGTACTAAATCCACTTCCTCCTGAAAATGAGTTGTTGTTAAAACACGACCAAAACGGTTTAAGTCAGCCCTAAAACGTACCTGCAAAATAGCCTACAGGGGCAAAAGTTGTTTTATTCACTTATGGATGCAAAGCAAAACTGAGTGAATCAATTGTGTGTGATAAAGTATCACATCTCGATGTATCCCTGGCAAGCACTATTATATAAGAAGGTTAGAAGATACAAAACTATCTTTGTACACGTTATGTACACTACTGGCCATTAAAATTGCTACACCACGAAGATGACGTGCTACAGACCCGAAATTTAACCGACAAGAAAGAGATGCTGTGATATGCAAATGATTAGCTTTCCAGAGCATTCAAACAAGGTGGCGATACCTACAACGTGCTGACATGAGGAAAGTTTGCAAACGATTTCTCATACACAAACAGCAGTTGACTGGCGTTGCCTGGTGAAACGTTTTTGTGATGCCTCGCGTAAAGAGGAGAAATGCGTACCATCACGTTTCCGACTTTGATAAAGGTCGGATTGTAGCCTATTATCGCGATTGCGGTTTATCGTATCGCGACATTGCGAGACCCAATGACTGTTAGCAGAATATGGAATCGGTGGGCTCAGGAGGGTAATACGGAACACCGTGCTGGATACCAAAGGCCTCGTATCATTAGCAGTCGAGATGACAGGCATCTTATCCGCATGGCTGTAACGGATCGTGCCGCCACGTCTCGATCCCTGAGTCAACAGGTGGGGACGTATGCAAGACAACAACCATCTGCACGAACAGTTCGACGACGTTTGCAGAAGCGTGGACTATCAGCTCGGAGACCATGGCTGTGGTTACCTTTGACGCTGCATCACAGACAGGAGCGCCTGCGATGGTGTACTCAACGACGAACCTGGGCGCACGAATGGCTAAACGTCATTTTTTCGGATAAATCCAGATTATGTTTAGAGATAATGATGGTCGCATCCGTGTTTTGGCGACACCGCGGTGAACGCGCATTGCAAGCGTGTATTCCTCATCGCCGTACTGGCGTAACACCTGGCGTGAGTCCGCTGCTCGTGGTCGTGCAGTAGCGTTCTCGCTTCCCGCGCCCGGGTTCCCGGATTCTATTCCCAGAGGGTTCAGGGATGACTGTGTTGTGTGTGATTCTAGGAGTTTCAATCCGGCACCGCGCTGCTTCTAGGGTCGCAGGTTCCAATCCTGCCTCGGGCGTGGGTGTGTGTGAAATCATTAGGTTAGTTAGTTCTAAGGGACTGATGACCATAGATGTTAAGTCCCATAGTGCTCAGAACCATTTGAACCATTTTTGAACCTGGCGTAATGGTATGGGGTGCCATTGGTTACACGTCTCGGTCACCTCTTGTTCGCATTGACAGTGAACGGTGAACGTTACATTTCAGATGTGTTACGACCCGTAGCTTAATCCTTCATTCGACCCCTGCGAAACCCTACATTTCAGCAAGACAATGCACGGCCGCATGTTGCAAGTCCTGTACGGGCCATTCTGGATGCAGAAAATGTTCGACTGCTACCCTGGCCAGCACATTCTCCTCTCACCAACTGAAAACGTCTGATCAATGATGGCCGAGCAACTGGCTTGTCACAATACGCCACTCACTACTCTTGATTAACTATGGTATCGTGTTGAAGCTACGTGGGCAGCTGTACCTGTACACGCTATCCAATCTCTGACTCAATGCCCAGGCGTATCAACGCCGTTACCACGGCTAGAGGTGGTTGCTCTGGATACTGACTTCTGAGGTTCTATGCATCCAAATTGCGTGAAAATGTAATCACATGTCAGTTGTAGCATAATATATTTGTCCAATGAATACCCGTTTATGATCTGCATTTCTTCTTGGAGTAGCAAGTTTGATGGCCAGAGGTGTTTTGCCTGTACAATGCTCTTTTGCCAGCTTATTACTTTATGGACGTTAGTTCTGAGACTATGTGTGGCAGTTTCGTCAAGCTGTTTCTACTGCATGTTACAGCTGTTACGTAGCCATATTGGAGCGGTTTTCTTGGATTGGCTTTTTTGTGATTGCTTGGAGGACGTTTGTTTATTTTTTGTTGGATAAAATATCGAGATGCTTTATCATTTCCCCCTTAATCACAGTAGCGGGCTACCGTGGCACTGAACACTTCGCTGTCACGTCGCAGTAGCTCATGACGTGCAGTTCTTGTACTTTGTAGGCTGCGTCTTGGGTAGCGAGTGTCTTGCACTTGCGTGTTCGCCCGCGCACTTCACGCATGCCTCGGGGAACGCACAGTGATGTGCTACATGTCCCACTCCTTGGCAGCGGAAACACTAGGCGTCGACTTTATTGTTCCGGATAACCGAATAAGTTCAACAGTGACATTAGTGTCGGTCACCATATTCATTGAAAAGAGCTTTTTGTTCTCCTCGTTATTATTGGCGATAACTAGGAGTCTGCGTGTGGTTGGGTTTGATGTCAAATGTAGTCTTTAAATCGTTTTCTTTTGTCCTTTACAGCCACGCGGGATTAGCCGTGCGGTCCTGGGCGCTGCACTCATGGACTGTGCGGCTAGTCCCGGCGGAGGTTCTAGTCCTCCCTCGGGCATGGGTGTGTGTGTTTGTCCTTAGGATAGTCTGTAAGCTTAGGGACTGATGACCTTAGCAGTTAAGTCAAATGAGATTTCACACATTTTTTTGTCCTTTATATCAGTATAAGGGGGCCTTCTTATTGTTATGTTATGGTAACAGATGTACGTCCATCTCTCGGCGAACCCAGATTATTTTAGGTTATAACTACTGAAAGGAAAGCCGAATATTTCAGGGATTGCTCGAAACACACTCCTTTGGTAAACATAAATCTGTGATGGAACATAATTTCGAATGTCTACCATGCGAAGGAAGCAAAACGTTTTTTGCGTTTTCTGAAAAAAAAAAAAAAAAACATTTCTGGTGCTCTCACTGCAGTTTGCTTCGGACGCCTCTTACGAACTGTTATTACAAGACGAAATTACAATCGTTCTCGCCATAACTGTGGGTTCTTATATTGCTCTGGGAGATAGTTCACCTGAAATAAAGCAGAAGAACTATTAGTTCACTTTATTACATATATAACAATAAAGATTTACTTAACTTGATATAATCTTTGCCACAGCAGTGCTTTGCAATTTACAACTTTCATTGACTATTAAAACATCACTTAAGGCACTAATTAACAAACTGTTCTCTTGAAGTACAGTGTTCAACATTTACAAAAACACACTTCCATCTGAGACTTGAGTAGGTATTTAGTCCTACTCAGTGATGCTGACTGCTTCAGCCGAGGTCACGAACTGGTGCAGAGTACTTCCATGCTCGGCTCTACGTTGATCTCCGAGCGAGGGCACTGCTGTGTTGAGAGAGAGAGAGAGAGAGAGAGAGAGACAGAGAGGTAGAGAGAGAGAGAGAGAGAGAGAGAGTGCGTCACTTCCTCAACCTCTTGCATTCGTCGTTGCAGGGTACAGCGAGGCATCGCTAATGTCTGTGGTAGCGATGTACTTTGTCGACTGTGTTCTGGCCCCGCGATCTTCTGATGATAGTACACGAATCACTCTGAATTGAATGATAGAGGGTACTGAACGGCATCTTGCGGCCTCTTCACGTTCTAGTCGCGTATGGAGCGAGGGAAAACTGATTGCTTAAATTTCTCTTTGTGCATTGTTCTACGAGTAATCTTATCTTTATGTCCCATTCGGGAGTGATACTTAGAGGTTTGTGGTACATTCTCAGATTCCACACTTAAAGCTCGTTCTTGAAACTTTGTACAGCTTTCACGTTATAATTGGTATCAATGTTATAGCGTTTGCCAGATCGGTGTCTTTAGCACCTTCTTGGTGTTTTCTCGTGGACCACACATACATGTTCATGCTGCCCTTCTTTGCATACGTCCAATATCTCTTGTCACTTGTCTTCAATGTAGATCCCACAACCTTCAGCAACATTATAAGATTTGACACACAAGTGTGAACAGTCTCCTGGTACAATACTTTTCCCTACTACTTGGGTGCGGTTTCTGCAGTGTACACTTATACATTTATGTACATTTATACAAGTTGGCAGTATCTGCAACACTATGAAATCAAATAAATATCTACCTTGATATTTGTGTAGTTTTCTCAGACAGCACTTCGTTATAGCCTTCAGCCTATGCACCTGTGAGAACACATGGTGACATCAACAGCCCCGAGTCTGTTGGATTTTAACTACAATGCATTGAGGATGGCTATTTATAGCCGAAATCTAGATTTGCAAGTACAGTAAAAAGTAATGCAATTGCTGCTGTGTGCCTCTCCTTCCATACAATCTACAATCGTTGTGCACAACGGTTCGTGATGGAATCGTAATCGGTTAATAGTCAATTACATAATCTACAAAATCCTCATGTTTCTGTAAATATTGTCTGTCAGACCATCATTGTACACATGGACCGCAAGAGTACCTATACACTTCTCTGCGTAACGACTGAGTTACTTTTGAATCAGTTGACGACTCTGTACCTTTTATCTAAGATGCAGAGTCATCAAGTGATATAAAAGTAACATCAGTCGTTACCCAGAGTAAAAGTCCCTTGTCCTCTTTTCCAATAAATTATTAGTCCAGTTTCCTTTTATACCCCATATGACCTTGCTTTCGTTAATAAACGTTGGGGTAGTGCCCAGGAAAGTGCTTTTCCGCAGGCAAGTTTGGATTGGATTGATTTAGTGGAAGAGATCAAACAGCGAAGTCATCGGTCTCGTCGGATTAGGGCAGGATGGGGACGGAAGTCGGCTGATCCCTTTGAGAGGAACCATCCCGGAATTTGCATGAGGTGATTTAGGGAAATCACGGAAGACCTAAATCAGGATGGCCACACAAATGATTGAACCGTCGTCCTGCCGAATGCGAGTCCAGTGTGCTGACCACTGCGCCACCTGATTCTTGATCTATGACATTCAGGTTGTCATGTTAGTAAAGCACAAAATAACTTTAGAATGACAGTAGTTTCAGGAATCTATGCTGGTTGCTATGACGGTAGTCATTCTCCTCGGTATATGTCCTTAACCTTAGAATATATTCTTACATTTCGCAATCAGTCTACAGTCAATCGATCTAGATGGTAGTTTTATGGATCACTTGTGCACCCTTCTTCTAGACAGACGAAACTTGCAATTTCTTCCAACTATTAAACATAGTTTTTTGCTTGAACGATTGTGGTTAAGGGAGGGGCTAACTCATCCACAAATTCGGTAGATAATCTGGTGGGGATGTCATTTGGTTATGGAGCATTCTCCTGTTTTGTCGATTTCAGCTTTTTCTCAACATCTCTGACACTAATATCTATATCATTCATGCTTTCAGTGGTATGAGAAATAAATGGTAGCAACGATCCGAGGTTCTGGTTCGTAAAAGGTCGTTCCGGTTTCCTAATATTACTTTCAGTGCCTAGACATTAAATCTGATACCACTAACAGCTTTTATATGGGACCAGGATATATTTATGAGCATGTACTTGTGGGAACAGCACAAAATAGACACAAGCAGGCATCCTGGAAGGTCCAGGAGAGGGGAAAATGAGCAATTACAAAGTACTGCCCACACAAGAAATTGTGATTTGTCTGATGTCGCTGTTCTTGTATCCCATCATTTGCAAGCATACTCTCTGCAATGTTCAGGGAGTATACGTCATCTAGAGATACCAATTAGCAAGTATCCGCTACGTAGCAGCTGTATGACATTCCAGCTTACCCCAGCTGCGTGTTGAACAATGAAAGTCACCATTCAAAACAGACGAGCCTAGGAAGTCTTTCTTTTGACGAAAGCCACACAACACGCTATTGTCAGTGAACATTTGTGACTATTCGTGAAGCTGTATTCAAGAATTCACAGGGAGTAATTTATCTACCACCCAAGCCAGACTACTCAGAAGCGTACTAAGCAGCTGCACTCCAAAAGCAATTCAGTAACTCTTTGCTCTACCTCTGGCCCTTATGCATGCAGTTATTCGGCGTAGCACTCATTGCTGGAGCTGTTGGGTGTTCTCCGGAGGTTCTATCGTGACAAATTCTGTCCGGTTGGGGCGTTGATCATCAAAATATCGAGATGATTGGAGGCGCTGCCCATAATGACTAAACGTTCTCAATTGGGGAGAGATATGGCGATGTTGCTGGCCCAGGTAAGGTTTGGGAAATAAGAAGACAAGTAGCACAAATTCTCACTGAGTGCAGGCGGGCATTATCTTGGTTAAATGTAAGCCCAGTGTGGCTTGCCACGAAGGGCAACGAGACGAGATTCCCAAAAAGGGACTGAGCCCAATGCAGCCATTGTGCCGACTACCACTGACCTTTGTACATCAACAAGCTCCTTGGCAGTGATGTCGGGCACATTCGGCCTGGGACCTGATTGACTGGATTAGAAATGTCTTCAGTGATGAGTCCCTCTTCCAACTGAAACCCGATGATCAATGGAGTCTGGAGACTGCCCAGGGCCTAGTCAGCGGCAGGATATCAAACTGACTGTCGCCCGCCATACGGCCTGACAATCAGTAATGATGGTCTGGGGTGTCATTTCATTTTACAGCAGGACCCCTTTGGTTGTCAAAAGCGGCACCATTACAGCGCGGTGCGTCGACGATATTCTACGCACCGTTTCGGTAGCTTTCATGGCTAACCGACCTGGGCTTGTATTTCACCAAGAAGTGCCGGCCCACTTACGGTGAGAGTTTCTGCTGCTTGTACGATTCATGCTTTTCAAACCCTACTTTGGCTAGTGACGTCGTCGAAACTCTCCACAACTGAAAATGTTTGGAGGATTGTGGCCAGGGCCGTGAATTCAGCCAGTGGTTTTGACAGTCTAATTCGACAGTTGGACAGAATTTGGTTCTCTGTCCGTGAGGAGGACATCCAACAGCTCTATCAGTCAATGACAAACCGAATAATAGGTCAGACGCCTTATTCGTTTGCTCAATATGTGAAGCTCTTCCTACTGAATAAATCATCCGATTTTTACGAAATTATAATCATTTATTTGTCTGCACATGTGTATTGTGTCTACCGATATCCATCCCATTCGGATAATTATTTCATGGTGCGTCTTTTTTTGTCTTAGAGCGTATTTAATTCCATTCATCAACTCAAAATACAGGTTATAAATAAAGCACTCCGTCTTCAGGCCACGAGTGGCCTACCGGGACCATCCGACCGCCGTGTCATCCTCGGTGGAAGATGCTGATAGGAGGGGCTTATTATTCGGCGGGGTAGCTCCTCAATTGGCATCACGAGGCTGAGTGCAACCCGAAAAATGCCAACAGCGCATGGCGGCCTGGATGGTCACCCATCCAAATGCCGACCACGACCGACAGCGCTTAACTTCGGTGATCTCACGAGAAGCGGTGTATCCACTGCGGTAAGGACGTAGCCTACGGGTTATAAATGCAGTGTTAAATATGTGCAGCTCCCTATATGCATTTTTGTCGTCTGTAACTGATTTGCAACCCCATAAATTTGATCATTTGTTGACTACCATCAAAAGTCCATCACCCAACAGTAAACACGGCTAATATGACAGGAGGGTCACAACATTATTGTCTAGAAGCTGCGGGACGGCAAGGCCTTACCACCACGACACAATTACTTCAGTTCTTCGAAGGACGACAGCAGATTACATTAAACCAGTTTTCACCAAGCTAACAGCATTAATTTGCTGTGCGGATGCGTTTTCACTCACCTACTTGACAGTTACCAAAATGTCCGTCGCTTCTAAGGCGATAACGAGATATAACTGTGTAAGAACGTAGCAAGTTGAAAAAAAAGTGGTTCAAATGGCTCTGAGCACTATGGGACTTCACATCGATGGTCATCAGTCCCCTAGAACTTAGAACTACTTAAACCTAACTAACCTAAGGACGTCACACAACACCCAGTCATCACGAGGCAGAAAAAATCCCTGACCTCGCCGGGAATAGAACCCGGGCGTGGGAAGCGAGAACGCTACCGCACGACCACGAGCTGCGGACACGTAGCAAGTATTGGGGTAGAGAATTCATCGTCGTGTTCATGAAAAAAATGTTCTTTATTTACCGGAGTGCTCTGGTTAATTTATTTTCAAAATGAGGAAAAAAAAAAACAACTCGTCTCTTGAAATTCCAGTTTGCTGCGTCACTGGTGCAGAGTAAGAACGAAAGTAGACCACTGCTTACGTTGTGTTTTGCAATTTCCGCAATCCTTGCAAGAGCGTCCGTTGCACAGGATGCGGACCAGTGGTAACTGGAGAAGTACTACTGCGGTTGCCTCTCGAAAAAACCCCCTTGGATCTAATGGTGCGGCACACGTGCACGGAGCTGCTGGAAAATTTTATGCTTTGCGTTACTGCTCGTATTTATTCTGAAAGGTAGCCCAGAATGCCTAGAAATGAAATAAAAGCAACGATCCTCGCCGTGCCTCGCACAGCAGTAATATAGCCGTGCACCTAGTACGAGCTGAATAGCATTGTTCGCTCGAAGCTGCCTTGATATGCTGCTGCACTCCAGTACGACTGCTCTGTTTTTTGTTCTAGAACATGAGCCTTACTGCAAAAACGACCGTAACAAATTTCCGTTTTGACAGAATACGTATCGTAGAATCAGTTTTTGATGTCCTGTTATTTCCACGGCATATGCGAAATAAAGCACCCCTTCAAATAACATGTACATTCTATCATATAAAAGCGAAATTTCTTTTGAAATCAAAATATATTTTCCAAAATTACGATAACTGCAATAATTTAAATATTACAAAATACGCTACCTGAAAAAACGGCTGAAGCACCTAGAAGGCATGATCGAACGTTGACGTACATTTGTACTCGTACATACCAACGGCGCGTATGTAAATGATGAGAGATGCGATTCTCTGTGGCAAGTAAATGTCCATCGTTGTTGTTCGTGCTTCATGGTGTTACCAGGTCAGTATGTGTGACATTAAATTACATAAACTGCGACGGTGATTTTGACCTCGTTGACTAGGGGATTATAATTACGAGGGTTGCCCAGAAAGCGATGCATCACATTTTCAAAAGCTTCGACATTTCCTTCTCAGCCGAAAACAATGCTACGAATGCGAATTTGAAGTCTCCTGTGTGAGCGCGCCAATTTCCGTCACTTCCGACAGGCAGCGTAGCTACAGGACAGTTTCAAAATGGTGCCCGTAGTGGATATACGTTACAAGCAACTTGCCGTCATGGATTTTCTCCCTGCAGAGAAAGAAACTGTGGGGAATATTCACAAACTCTTGTGCAAAGTCTGTAGAGAGTCTGCTGTCGATAGCAGTAAGTTAGTTGCTGGGCACGGAGGGTGAAGTCATCGGTAGACGGTTCGGAAGAGCTCCACGATTTTCAGCGGTCGGGGATACCACCCACGGCTGTCACACCTGACATGTTGCAGCGAGCTGATATTGTCATTCGCAAGGACAGACGCATTACGACTCGGCAGTGGCGCTCCATCTGTCAATCAGGAAAGGAAGTATGGATGCAATTAACCGCACTTTTGGATATCCAAATGTGTGTGCAAGGTGGGTCCCTCGCTGTCTACCGAGCGAGGTAGCGCAGGGGTGGACACTGGACTCGCATTCGGGAGGACGACGGTTCAATCCCGCGACCGGCCATCCTGATTTAGGTTTCCCGTGATTTCCGTAAATCGCTCCAGGCAAATGCTGGGATGGTTCCTTTCAAAGGGCACGGCCGACTTCCTTCCCCGTCCTTCCCTAACCCGATGAGACCGATGACCTCGCTGTCTGGTCTCCTTCCCCAAAAAACAACCAACCAACCCTCGCTGTCTAACGCTGGATCACACGTCACACAGAAAAAAAAAATATTTGCCTTGATTTGTTGCAACGTTTTGGATCTGAGGTGGCCTTCTTGTCCCGGATTGTGACAGGTGATGAAATTTGGTTTCACCATTTTGGGCCCGAAAAGCAACTGCTTCCACCGGTAAGGTCATGATCACCGTGTTCTGGGCCTGTGAAGGTGCGATTCTCATTGATGTGATCCCAAGAGGCGGTTCCATTGCTTCAGAAGCATGTCACCCACGAACATTAACAAAACTAAAAACGCACTTCCGGCGACTTCGGCACCACAGCAACCCCGGAGATGTTTTGCTGATAACACGATAATGCTGGGCCCCACACAAGTCTGAGGACTACTGAACACATCGCAAAACAAGATTGGACAGTGTTACCCATCCATCCTAAAACCCTGACCTATCCCACTCGGACCCCCAGTTGTTTGGGTCAATAAAGGATGGCATTCGTGGAAGACATTTTGAGGGCGGTGAGGAGGTGATTCACACAGTGAAGTACTGGCTCTGCCACCAGGAAAAGGATTGGTACTGACAGGGCATACACGCCCTTGTTTCACCCTGGAGGAAGGACACAGAACGGGGTTACGTACAATAGTAGGGTGTGTGGACAAAACACCATTCTTTCGTGTATGCAATTCTCATTATGTTCAATAAAGAATTGTTGAAGAAAAAATAAAAAGTAGCGCATTACCTTCTGGGAAAACCTCGTAAAAACAGTTACTGTCGCTTTAAGTAATAAACAAAATAAAATTGGTTTTGAAATATTAATCATACTTAAATATGCTACGTTGAAGGTGTGTGCACAAAAACGGCTCTAAGCACTATGGGACTTAACATCTGAGGTCATCAGTCCCCTACACATAGAACTACTTAACCCTAATTAACATCACACACATCCATGCCCGAGGCAGGATTCGAAACTGCGACTGTAGCATCCGCGTGGTGAAAGACTGAAGCGCCTAGAACCGCTCGACCACAGCTGCCGGCAAGATGAGTGCTACCATCTAAATATATTGTTGAAGTTCGATGATTAAGTAAGTTTCTATTATACACTGGTCAGCCAGAACGTTTTGACCACAGATCTAATATCGATACAAACTCGCCCAGCCGACAGCAGTGTCACCTTGTGAGTAATGACTACTAGTCAGACATGAGCACGATGCGTGTAGTATCCCTGAGCGTGCTGTTCGTATGTAGAATGGGGAAGGCGCGCGATCTGTCTGATTTTGATCTAGAGCAGATTGTGATCGCCCCGAAGGCTTGGCTCGAGCATTTCCGAATGTGTACGTCCTGTCGGGTATTCTAAGTGCGCTCTGGTGACTGTGCTTAAAACGTGACGAAACTAAGGTAAAACCACGTCCAGACGTCGTTGGGTTGGCCGGTCGCCCCTCATTGCAGACGTCGGACGTCATCGGCTGGGCAGACTGGTAAAATAGGAGAGGCGGCCAGCTGTGGCGGAACTAACAAGAGCGTTTAATGCTGGGCAGGGTACAAGTGTGTCTAAACACACAGTGCACCGAGCACTCCTGATCGGCCTCTAACACCACGACATCGGCAGACTGGTAAAATAGGAGAGGCGGCCAGCTGTGGCGGAACTAACAAGAGCGTTTAATGCTGGGCAGGGTACAAGTGTGTCTAAACACACAGTGCACCGAGCACTCCTGATCGGCCTCTAACACCACGACATCGGCAGACTGGTAAAATAGGAGAGGCGGCCAGCTGTGGCGGAACTAACAAGAGCGTTTAATGCTGGGCAGGGTACAAGTGTGTCTAAACACACAGTGCACCGAGCACTCCTGATCGGCCTCTAACACCACGACATCGGCAGACTGGTAAAATAGGAGAGGCGGCCAGCTGTGGCGGAACTAACAAGAGCGTTTAATGCTGGGCAGGGTACAAGTGTGTCTAAACACACAGTGCACCGAGCACTCCTGATCGGCCTCTGACACCACGACATCGGCAACTGCAACTCAAATAGACACGTGACTATAGGCAGTGGACGTTGGCACAGTGGCAGAGGTCTGATGAATTCCGATATCTTCTTCACCACGCCGGTGAGAGGGCACGAATCCACCAACTCCTTGACCCCTGCACTGCGGGCAGGTTGCTTCATTATGCTCTGGGGAACATTCACGTGGGCGTCCATGGAGCCAGTGGATCTCTTTCTGGGCACCCCGACGGGCAAGGAATATCGTTCATCGCTTACTTGATGCTTACTCCCCTTAATGACGATCGTGTTTCCCGATAGCAATGGAAATTTTCAGTAAGCTAATGCGCTTTGTCATCAGGGCAGGAGCGTGATGGAGTGGTGAGTTCCGATTGATACGCTGTTCCCCCCCCCCCCCCCCCCCCCCAACAGCTCGTCACTGCTGAACCCGATCAAAAACATTTGCTATGTGAATGAACGGGGCGACAGAAATCAACGGACCCGCCCCCCTTCCCACTTCCTCTCCGGAAGTTACTGGAATTAGGTGACTTGAGTAGCTCCAGCTCCCCACAGCCACTTACCAATGCTTCATTGCTTCCATACCACCTCGCCGGTGTTATCAGTGCCAAAAGTGTACATGGCGGCTATTAGGTAAGTGGTTGGCTGATTGGCGTATTTGTGGTATGTGTTCTTTGAGACTTTTTCGAGTGAACGGACACCGCAGTCATGACTCCGTGCTCGTATATTTACCTGATGAAGGACAAATATTGATGTCAGCTGCATTAGGGCACTGAAATAATTCAGTGGTGACAAGTGAAAATTTGGGCCAGACCAGTACTCGAACCTGCATTTCTCTCATTACGGGAGCAGTTGCCGGAACTATTTCGGCCACGTGTCTCCGTCTTGTTGAAATATGATGTACTGTCTTCTCGTTCTTTTAACTGAATATGTAAGTTCTTAAAATACGGGAATAAATGTCTTTCTTGATAGCAGATTCGAAAAGCATCAAGCAGATGAGTCGACTACAATAAAAGCACCAAGAAAATAGGAGGTGCAGGGCAAACACCAGAATTCTGAAGCAGTATTCATTAACACAATTTAAAAGGAACTAGCTAACCCCAACTTGTACAGAAATCATATTCATTTGGCAATAAGATTTTGTTTAATGGATCACAGGAATAGTTTTTCTTCTGCAAGGTACCTTAGTGCATGGTTTTTCAAAACAATCTCAGAGAGAATCACAGTTAATATGGTTCTATTTTGGTCACGGGTCACGGGCTAGAGTAGTGTAGCCTTCTCCAGAAGCATAAAATAAACTAATACATGCCAGAATAAGGCACAGTCAACTGTCAGTTCCAACTCGGCTAACCGACCGCTTTCCACGAAGTGGGGCGGGGGCTGTTCCTCAGCTAAGTAACGTAGTTGACATGGTACCACCGTACTTTAGCTTTTTAAGTTTGACCGTGCCTTATTTTGGCATATGTTAGTTTATTTTATGCTTCTCAGGAAGGATAGATTATTCTAGGTGAAACCTGCGTAAAGACCAGTAACATTTCGCAACTGAGGCGGATTTTTGACTTATTAATTTATCCTAGTCGCTGGCAGAGCTGCAACATGTTAAAAATTCATAGATTTTATAATTTTTGCTGCAGATTTTGCAGTCGAAAACTTCTGCTGAAAGTACACCACAGTCATATTATTTCAGGGAATATCTTCGGAAACACTTAACAGTTAGGCTCAACATAGCAAGAAGAGTGATGTGATGCGACCTCCACCAGCCAGGAATCGGAAAGCCTTGGGACGTATGTCATACTTTTTGTACACTTTGAAAATGTAATTGCGCTACTCAACTGTGACAGAAATACCTGTCATATGTCATCGTTTTATTTAGGGACCTGTGATCAATTTTTCTTTGCGTCGTCAGTTTACTGACTGGTTCGATGCCGTCCCCCACAGATTCCTCTCTCGTGCCAACCTCCTCATCTCAAGGCAGAATTTGCACCATACGAGTACATCATGAATTATTTGTTGGATGTACTGCAATCTCTGACTTTCCCGGCAATTGATACCCTCTACTTCACCCGTTAGTACCATGCGAATTATACTCTCATGTCGTAACACATGTCCTGTCTTCCTGTCCGTTTTTCTTGTCAGTGTTTTCCATACGTCTCTTTCTTAGCCGCTTCTCCAGGGAACCTCCTAATTAGCCAACCTAATTTGTAATTCTTCAACAGCACAACATCTCAACGGCTTACAATCTCTTCATTTTCTATCTTCCAACAGTCCATGATCCAGTACCGCACGACGCTCGACTCGTACATTATCTGAAACGTTTTCCTCAGTTAAGGGCGATCGCAGTCGCAATGTAAATGTCGTGTGACTAGGGCCTTCCGTCGGGTAGACCATTCGCTGGGTGCAAGTCTTTCGATTTGACGCCACTTGCGCGTCCGTGGGGATGAAATAATGACGATTAGGACAACACAACACCCAGTCCCTGGTCGGAGAAAATCTCCGACCCATCCGGGAATCTAACCCGGGCCCTCAGGATTGTCATTTTGTCGCGCATAGTTGCAATACTATAGGCCAGTGTGGGCTGTAATCATGTGGCAGAAAAATTTGGTAGAATTGCTTATTCGTTCATGCAGAACCGATTCACGCAAAAAAGTTCCATTTTTGGCCACCAGGTTCAAATCTGGCACTGCACGCTGTTTGTATGACGGTATGACATCCTGGCTGTCATTTGACAAGCCGCGTTGTGAATGAACAGTATGGCTATCGAAAAGATAGACTGCGCGCAATGTTAGAGAAATTTATGTGAACGGCAGCAATTACATTCAGTGCTGCCTTTGAGAGCATCGGCGACTGAGAGGCCGGAGGACAGGTCCGGTGTCATTAAAAGGCTCAAAGAAGATGATAATGAAATTCGAAAACACGGGTGAGCTTCTTTTGGCACATGGAAGAGGAAGACGTCCTGTCCTATTGGAAGTTATAATAAATCGCGGTGACGTCATGAAATCATTGTTCTCAATAAAACAGTAATTTCTTTTCGCGTCACTGCGTATTTCTTTCAGCTAGCCTCTGTGCTATTCAGTAGTAGTTCTTCTGATGTACGATTCAAGTTTCATTGAACTACGTTATTTGACAACGATAAATCATGCGAAAGTTACTTTCGAAGTTCTGCACGCCACTTTGCTTTCAAAGTTATTCAACACATTACTCGCCTGCATTCAACAGACTGTTTCGATGTAATACCTACACTCGCACTATTGCTGCATGTAGCCACAACATTTGGGCGTCGTACGTATCGGATCTTTCGTCTCTTTCGGCCATTCAATATTACGTACACTACTGGATATTAAAATTGCTATACCGCGAACATGACGTGCTACACTGTTTGTATGACGGTATGACATCCGACAGAAAGAAGATACTGTGATAGGGAAATGATTAGCTTTTCAGAGCATTCACACAAGTTTGGAACCGGTGGCGACACCTACAACGTGCTGACATGAGGAAAGTTTCCAACCGATTTCTCATACACGAACAGCAGTTAACCGGCGTTGCCTGTTGAAACGTTGTTGTGATGCCTCGTGTTATGACGAGAAATGCGTACCATCACGTTTCCGACTTTGATAAAGATCAGATTGTAGCCTATCACGATTGCGGTTTATCGTATCGCGACATTGCTGCTTGAGTTGGTCGAGATCCAATGACTGTTAGCAGAATATGGAATCGGTGGGTTCGGGAGGGTAACACGGAACGCCGTGCTGGATCCCAACGGCCTCGTATCACTAGCAGTCAAGATGACAGATATCTTATCCGCATGGTAGTAACGGATCGTGTAGCCACGTGTCGAAGTGAGTCAACAGATGGGGACGTTTGCAACACAACAACCGTCTGCACGAACAGTTCGATGACGTTTGCAGCAGCATGGACTATCATCTCGGAGACCATATCTGCGGTTAGCCTTGACGCTGCATCACAGGCTGGATCGCCTGCGATGGTGTACTCAACGACGAACCTGGTTGCGCGATTCGCAATACGTCATGTTTTCGAATGAATCCAGGTTCTGTTTACAGCATCATGATGGTCGCATCCGTGTTTGGCGACATCGCGGTGAACGCACATTGGAAGAGTGTATTTGTCATCGCCATACTGGCGTGTCACCGGGCGTGATGGTATGGGGTGCCATTGGTTGCACGTCTCGGTCGCGTCTTGTTCGCACTGACTGCACTTTGAACAGTGGACGTTACATTCCAGATGTGTTACGACCCGTGTCTCTACCCTTCATTCGATCCCTACGAAAACCTACATTTCAGCAATACAATGCACAATCGCATGTTTCAGGTCCTGTACGGGACTTTCTGGATAGAGAAAATGTTCGACTGCTGCCCTGGTCTCCAGACCTCTCACCAACTGAAAATGTCTGGTGAATGGTGGACGAGCAACTGGCTCGTCACAATACGCGTCACTACTCTTGATGAACTGTGGTATCGTGTTTAAGCTGCATGGAGAGCTGTACCTGTATACGCCATCCCAGCTCTGTTTCACTCAAAGCCCAGGCGTATCAAGACCGTTATTACGGCCAGAGGTGGTTTTTCTGGGTACTGATTTCTGAGGATCTATGCACCCAAATTGCGGGAGAATGTAATCACATGTCAGTTCTAGTACAATATTTTTGTCCAATGAATACCTGTTTATCATCTGCATTTCTTCTTGGTGTATCAATTTTAATAAGAAGTAGTGTATGTCGCAGTGGATCAACAATGGGATGATGTGTGGAGATGATAGACAGTATAGGTAATTCCTCAATTCTGCCGTCATTCACTTACTTTATTTCGTGAAACTACCACGGCATAGATGTTCAGCGCTATGCAACGTTCCGGCCGCAACGCGCGAAGGTAACAAATCACTACCCACCTTTTTTTTTTACTATGAAAAGCAAGAAATAATGCGCACAGCAGTGGCTGGTAACATGGAAAATCTGACAGTGAACACAACACATTCTGTCATCATACCTGAGCCATCCTCTGTTTCGTCGCTGCTGCGCTGTGTGATACTTTTGCTCACAGGGCTCAGATTAACAGCGAAGCTATTGGACCATAAACATGGAGATCCTCGTGACACGCGACGATGGCCACCTTTTTTGAGAGCAGCCCACCTGCGACTCTGAGTCCTACCGTGGCAGATGAATAAATTCCGCCGAATAGAAATTTACTGCTGTGTGCAGCCATTTTCCACTGTTTCCCGATTTACAACACGCACCGGCCGAGTAATGTCCTTTACTGTCGATCTAAATCAACTTGCTCGCACGGAGCAAGCTCTCACAAAAGTTTTTACTTCTGCCCTTGTTTTTTATTTGCTTATTGAACGTGATATATGTGTCTCTCTGATTATAATCTGGCAGTTATCATCAACAGTTTATCGTCCATTGATTTGTGTCATACATTGAACGTAAAAAAGCAAAGAACAGTGAAGCAAAATGTTCGTACATTGGTAGCGTCATTCGTATGTGAGGAGTCTTTATCATTCCATGCTCAAAGGTTGAGAACAGTATGTCACCCCTATGTCACCAAGTACTTTGTTAAACAACGTATTTCAGTGCACAACATGGTATCCAGTTCCAACGAAGTTCTCTTCAACTACGTGTTAGAGAGAATAGCGATAATTTGGAACTAAAACTAAAATAATATCAAGTTGTCGGTGTTGCTGTCTTCAGTCTACTCTGTGCTAGCCGACTCATCTCTGCTTTACAACTGCAAACTACGTCCAATTCAACACATTTGCTCTAGCCAAGCTTTGGTCTGTCTCTACAATTTTTCCCCCTCACGCTGTCATTCATTCACAAATTGAAAATTCATTTATCCTTTCAACTTCGGCTATCATTACGTTTTTAATTGCCAAAAAATCAAAACATTTCCATCACTTTTATGTTTCATTAACTAATCTAATTCACTGAGCGTAGCGTGGCTTGATTCAACTACATTCCAGTATCCTTCTATTGCTGGTTTTTGTGCAGTAGTATCATGGTGACAATGGAGTTTTGTTGTGGATTGTTTAACTGTGAGAATTTAATTAATCTTTGTTTTATTAAACAACAATGTAAAACAGAGTGAATATAAATACAGTGAATGCTTGCATTCAACCCCTTGCAGTAATCTGAGTCATCCCCTTAGAAAAATTAATGAATTACTGTGCTGATAAACCTCTTACATTATTTGATTTTCAAACAGCTGGACAGAACTGAATGTACTCAGACATTTCTCTCTTTACGTATTCTGATTAACACTAACCAGACGAACAATATTTGTAGCGCAATGCAATATGACTTTCAACAATCCCTACAAAAAAATTGCCCTGACTAACAATATCCTATACCTCTGAAGAATCACCTACCTCACAAAAATCTTCGTTACTCGAACTACTGCAATAGAGCGAGCGCCAGTGCTGCCAGCTAAATAAAAGGCATATTTAGAAAATGAAAGATTTTGATAGAGAACAAACAATGTATTTACCTTAATAATATTCAAAAGTGATAATATTCAAAAGCTACACAGTATTACAAATTGGCTCTTTCTGATGGACGCACGTCCAGATCGTCCGCTCTCAAAATTCTGCCATCTCTCTCCCCACATGCACCACTGCTGGGGGTTCACCTCCAACTGCGCAACGCTACGCGCTGTTCATATCCAACTGCCCAAGACTAGAATAGCATATACTCCAACAATGCAAACCAACCACAGACTGCACACAGCACAGTCAGTGATTTTCATACATAGCGCTACGTGGCGTTACCAACATAGAAATCTATACAGCCCGCCTACAAATTAACTTTTGATATCAATTGACATACGAAAACGAAACGGTGATTCTTCTAGAGTATTAAAATAATGTGGTCTCCAGAGTGGGCAATATACAGAAAAATCTCATCCTAAAACAGAGCCATACGTTATATAGATAAGAAAATATTGCTTTTGCCAACAGATGGCTTCACAAGAGGGCACCAAAATAAAAATCAAAACAGCAACGACCACAATGGTTCACAACAATGGTCCACAGTTTACTGCTACAGAAACCTCCACCGTATCCCAGAGAGACAACAGGAGAGTACAATGTATACAGATATACAACCTACAGTAGTATCTTCTCGGGAAAATGCACAAATAAGCAACAAGTGCAAAGACTTAGAACTAATGAACAATGTCTGACAATGCTTTGCCATGTTTTCAGTTACAAAACGATAATGATACACTAAGATAACACCTGGACCACCCTATGAAATTCCTCATGTCCTCTCTGAACTTCCTCACATCAACAAACAGTATTTGGTCGACTTTACCAACTGTTATCGGTCGGAATTGTGACAACTACGAGTGCTCATCAGATGCTATTGTGACACACACAAAAGCATACGTCACTTTTGTTGCTCTGCACAGTATTGTCGTAACCGAAACTTTTCTCCGTCATCCAGCTCCTCTTCGTGTACGAGCTGCCGTTTGCTACTGGACAATGGCAGGAAGACCGTCTGCTACCACACGTTGACAAAGTCCGCTTTATAGTCAACCACACTCACTGTTGCTGCTCCCATGCTGCTCCCGGCTCCACAGAACTCTGATGTCCCAGGGCCTGATACCGTTGGTGGCCGTCGGAAAGCTCTCACAGACCGACACACCAGACTGTGTCAAGCGGCAACTCTTTAGACTAGCCACGTTGAAGAGGAACAAGTATGGCCGGCGAGTCGTACGAGGCCCTAGTACCACACCATGATTTGTCTGCCGCTGCTCACAGCGACCTTCGGCGCTGGCTGAAATTGATATGTACGTTTCAGTTCCATAGTTCTGACTGCCTGCCACAGGAGTCGTGACAAGGCTTTGCCTCGGCCAGCCCACAGCCATGCACCCTTTGGTGAGACTAGATTGCGTGACCCAGGGTGGCCAACACCGACTCAGAGGAAGGCCTCGGCGCTTGTTGGTGACGTCACGTCAGCTAGGAACGGCGAACGCCAAATCTGTTGCAGGCAGAAACGCCTGGGAGTGCTTATCACGATAAATCTCTTATTTTTGGACGAAATGTGGTATTGTTTTGGATTATGCAGTTTTATTTAGATGAAAGATTTTCTTACTATCGTAAAGCTACAAATGAAGATCATAGTTCTGTGTTACTGAATCCTGTCGAAACAAACGTAGATCAATATCAGAAGATGCTTTGCCCCATTGCAAGCTTCGGAAATTTTACACTCAATTAACTATATTTACTTGATCCATTTTGTTATCGAAACTTACCGCAACACCCTTGCAATTAACTCGTTTCCTTTATTTATTTATTTATTTTCGGTTGACATAGTCACTGGAAATGTGAACTAATTTACATGTGTAAATGTCCAACTGTTGCCAGTCATTAGATTACAGTCGTTTTCATCGAAAGGAATTCTAAACAGGAAACAAAATAGCTTCATACATCGACAATACTGCTGAGCTTAAATTTTTTAAACATGCACATTAGAAAAGATAAATATTCCCCTCTTGCAACTGAAAGGAGAAACTTTATAAGATAAAAAAAAATTTATTTGAGAAAACAAGTATCTCTCTTTTGCCTCTTCTTCTGTCCCCCACCCCTTCCCCCAACATGTACAATCGCAAGATATTTCATTAACATTCAGTGCTCCTCACCCCATAGTCAACCAAGATACCTAAAGAAGTCACAGTTTCTTGTAAAAGCAACCCAGTACAAACGCAACTTCCTCAGACTTACAAATAAGGTAAACAAGTACGAATTCTGTTGCTGCTGGACCATGAAGTTGTTTTTGTATGTCAATCCTTAAAACAGATGGAAATTTAAGTTCAGGAGTACACTGTTTGTTAAGAAGTGTAATGAATTGCACAATTAATTGATTGCAGAAATCTCTCAGAACAATGTGTGTTGGCCAACTACCGCCAATAGTTTAACGTTTTACTGTCAGAGAGGGAGATACCACCATTATGAGTATGCCTGCAACAGACGTGGCGTTCGCCGTGCCTAGCTGACGTGACGTCACCAACAAGCGCCGAGGGCTTCCTTTGAGTCGGTGTTGGCTCAAATGGTTCAAACGGCTCTGAGCACTATGGGACTCAACTGCTGTGGTCATTAGTCCCCTAGAACTTAGAACTACTTAAACCTAACTAACCTAAGGACATCACACACATCCATGCCCGAGGCAGGATTCGAACCTGCGACCGTAGCAGTCGCACGGCTCCGGACTGCGCGCCTAGAACCGCGAGACCACCGCGGCCGGCGAGTCGGTGTTGGACTGACTGGTTGGCAGAGAGATGAACGAGCCAGAAAGTTGGTCGGCAAATTTACCTTAGAGGTAGGAAAATTTCTAATACATTTCACATAAATTTTCTCAGCATGTAATAGTCTTAGGTTGAGATTTCAATTTACCAGTTATAGACTGGGACACTCAGATGTTTAGGACGGGTGGAGGGTCAGAGCATCGAGTGACATTATACTGAGTGCACTATCCGAAAATTACCTCGAGCAATTAAACAGAGAAACGACTCGTGGAGATAACATCTTGGATCTACTGATAACAAACAGACCCGAACTTTTCGACTCTGTAAGTGTAGAACAGGGAATCACTGATCATAAGGCCGTTGTAACATCCCTGAATACGGAAGCTAATAGGAATGTAAAAAAAGAGAGGAAGGTTTATCTGTTTAGCAAGAGTAATAGAAGACAGATTTCGGACTACCTAACTGATCAAAACGAAAATTTCTGTTACGACACTGACAATGTTGAGTGTTTATGGAAAATGTTTAAGGCAATCGTAAAGTGCGTTTTAGACAGGTACGTGCCGAGTAAAACTGGGAGGTACGGGAAAAACCCACCGTGGTTCAACAACAAAGTTAGGAAACTACTGCGAAAGCAAAGACAGCCTCACTACAAGTTTAAACGCAGCCAAAACCTCTCAAACAAACAGAAACTAAACGATGTCAAAGTTAGCCTAAGGAGGGCTATGCGTGAAGCATGCAGTGAATTCGAAAGTAAAATTCTATGTACCGACTAGACAGAAAATCCTAGGAAGTTCTGGTCTTACGTTAAATCAGTAAGTGGCTCGAAATAGCAATGATGATGCCATTGAAACAGAGGATGACACGCGTAAATTTGAAACACTAAACAACTTTCTCCAAAGCTGTTTCACAGAGGAAGACCGCACTGCAGTTCCTTCTATAAATCCTCGCACAAACGAAAAAATGGCTTACATCGAAATAAGTGACCAAGGAATAGAAAAGCAACTGGAATCACTCAACAGAGGAAAGTCCACTGGACCTGATGGGATACCAATTCGATTCTACACAGACTACGAGAAAGAACTTGCCCCGCTTCTAACAGCCGTGTACCACAAGTCTCTAGATGAACGGAAGGTTCCAAATGATTGTAAAATAGCACAGTTAGTATCAGTCTTCAAGAAGGGTCGTCGAGCAGATGCGCAAAACTATAGACCTATATCTCCGACGTCGATCTGTTGTAGAATTTTAGAACATGTTTCTTGCTCGAGTGTCATGTAGTTTTTGGAAACCCAGAATCTACTCTGTAGGAATCAACATGGATTCCGGAAACAGCGATCGTGTGAGCCCCAACTCGTTTTATTTGTTAATGAAACCCAGAAAATATTAGATACAGGCTCCCAGGTAGATCCTATTTTCCTTGACTTCCGGAAGGCGTTCGATACAGTTCCGCACTGTCGCCTGATAAACAAAATAAGAGCTTACGGAATATCAGAACACCTGTGTGGCTGCATTGAAGAGTTTTTAGCACACAGAACACAGCATGTTGTTATCAATGGAGAGACGTCTACAGACGTTAAAGTAACCTCTGGCGTGCCACAGGGGAGTGTTAAGGGACCATTGCTTTTCACAATATATATAAATGACCTAGTAGATAGTGTCGGAAGTTCCATGCGGCTTCGCGCGGATGATGCTGTAGTATACAGGTAAGTTGCAGCATTACAAAATTGTAGCGAAATGCAGGAATATCTGCATCAGATAGGCACTTGGTGTAGGGAGTGGCAACTGACCCTTAACATAGACAATTGTACTGTATTGCGAATACATAGAAAGAGGGATCCTTTATTGTATGATTATATGATAGCGGAACAAACACTGGTAACAGTTACTTCTGTAAAATATCTGGGAGTATGCGTGCGGAACGATTTGAAGTGGAATGGTCATATAAAATTAATTGTTTGTAAGGCAGGTACCAGGTTGATATTTATTGGGAGAGTCCTTAGAAAATGTAGTCCATCAACAAAGGAGGTGGCTTGCAGAACATTCGTTCGACCTATACTTGAGTATTGCTCATCAGAGTGGGATCCGTACCAGATCGGGTTGACGGAGGAGATAGAGAAGATACAAAGAAGAGCGGCGCGTTTCGTCACAGGGTTATTTGGTAACTGTGATAGCGTTACGGAGATGTTTAGCAAACTCAAGTGGCAGATTCAGCAAGAGAGGCGCTCTGCATCGCGGTGCAGCTTGCTCGCCAGGTTTAGAGAGGGTTGCGTTTCTGGATGAGGTATCGAATATATTCCTTCCCCCTACTTATACCTCCCGAGGAGATCATGAACGTAAAATTAGAGAGATTAGAGCGCGCACGGGGGCTTTCAGACAATCGTTCTTCCCGCGAACCATACGCGACTGGAACAGAAAAGGGAGGTAATGACAGTGGCACATAAAGTGCCCTCCACCACACACCGTTCTGTGGCTTGCGGAGTATAAATGTAGATGTTGATGCAGAACGGCAGCCACTGTAGAAGCACTATAGTGATAGTAAACACTAAATGCACTAGAAGAATAAGACTTGTACGTCCCACGGAAGCACCAAATAAACACACAATACAGCTATCGCTTAAGAGGGGATCTGCTCTGGCACTCCTCCTTCTCAAGGACAGTAACCAGCCAGACAGTCCATGTCGCACCCCTTAGAAGAGAGAAAGAAATACACAGGGGTTTAGACAGGAGCATACAATCACAGCTACTGATGCAAGCTCGCAAATTATTCCTTCTGAAAAATAATTTTTGCTACTCCTTAGGTCAAATTGTATCAGGCATGAGGGTAAACATTTGCAATATTTCCCAATCACACCATTTCCTTACATGACCTATTACACTCAGACTTGCACTTTATTTTCTGTACAAGCTGTGGATAGCTTATAGCTGTTACACTCCATATATCCTAGCTACCACCAGAATATGAAAGAATATGTTTTAGTCAACCTTATCTAAACATTTTATTAAAGATGAAATAAATCTAAGCGTTTGCATCAGTCCATCTTATGTGATAAGTCTGGTTTCTATAAAGTTTTTCTCTCACTATAGTTTATGCATACTGCCTTAAATGTTTCAATCAGTGCGTCCAAGCCATGATTGTTACAAGCTCTCTCTAAATCTACAGGTGCTAGAAACTTAAGTTTGCCTTCCTTGGACCTTTCTTCTAGAATGATTCGTAGGGTCAGTGCTGCCTTACGTGTTCTTACATACTATCTTAACTATATTTCTTTCAGGTGTTTTGGCAGCAGAAAAGTGCTACCAGTCTCTAACAATTTCCTTCCAAATGTTTCTTGAACAGAAAAAGATTTAGAACAAGCAAAGGAATTTTCGAGAAAATTGCATATTTGCAACTGTGAAGGCGTTAGAGTATTAATTTCTGTGAGTGTCTCATTGCAGTTTTCGTTATGGTCGAGGAGGCGCCGTCACACCTTAAGCCACTGCGATTGACTCTTCTCATTTCCAGAGTACCGAAGGGAGATCTAATTGTAATGAAGATATCGGTTACTCCAGAACTTTTTACGCAGAAAACGTGTCAAGATGACTGCACTTTTTTGTCAGGAAATCGTGTAACGCTGATGAAATATAAGTTAAGGCCCCGGTACCTGAATGGTCAGCCCGACAGAATGTAAATCCTAAGGGCTCGAGTTCGATTCCTGACTGAGTCAGAGATTTTATTCGCTCCGGGACTGATTATCATTATTTCATCACCATCAACGCGCAAGTCGCCGAAGTGGCGTCAAACCGAAAGACTTGCACCCGGCGAACGGTCTACCCGACAGGAGGCCCTAGTCACAAGACAATTTTTATCTCTTTCAGACATCGTCTGGTTTTCGGAACTTTACATCCATTTACTTTAGATATGTTTGAAGGAGCAGGAAAACCATTTACGATAAATCACGTTGCAAAGTAGAATAATTGCAAACAGGAAAGTAATTGCTCTGTGGGTGATATACAGCATTTACCTACAATGACTATAATTATTAAGCAAAAGTGTATATGTCGATCACATTCAGTACTTACTACAAAGCCATCTATTCCACCTAAGGTCGTTTGAAAAACTGCCAGACAGCGCCAGTAAACAAGCACCTATGATGACGTAGGATGCCCGTGCTCCGTGTTTGTCGCATTTCTGTTAGTAATTTTGTGCATACTCGTGATTCACGTGCCCATGTGCAGCACTGCGGCATGTTGTTCATAGGGGATTTATGATGTTATGATGTTATTATGTTTTATCACGTCCTATCCAGATAAGTAATGCTACATAAGGAGGCAGTAGTTGGCGTAATAAACATTTATGAACTGGACTGTACAGCTCGAAGAACCGTAATATTTCGTTTTGTGGTGAGCTTAACGTAGATGTTTTTTGTACTCTGCAATACTGTTATGTAGAATACCCAAACACGTTTACATTTATACAGAACTGCAAAGAGCTAGTAAGAAGGAGTTTTTCTTATAAAAATAAAACATACAGTTACTTGTATACACGAGAATTAAGGACAATAAGTTATTTCATGACTATTTCAGATTATATAAAAAAATAACTAGGCTATCAGTGAAGCTAAGAAACTGCACAACTAGCTGGTTACATTCTGCTCTAGGAATAAATATGAAACTATGTGGTAAGTTACAATGCCAAAACACAGTGTGCTAACGGTCTGTAATTTACCAAACAACGGAACCAGACAAGTGTTGAAACATGTAAGAATAAATACGAAACTCTGTGGGGAGTTACAATGACAGAACACAATGTGCTAGCAGTCTATAATTTACCAATCAGCGGAACCAGACAAGTGTTGAAACATGCTTTTTGATGGCAAAAACATTTTATTTCATGGAAGGCAGATTTGTACAATTCTGCTGAAGCTGTCAATATGGCTGAAAAAAATTTTGTTCAGTACTACTGCCAAAATTTGCCTGCTTAGTCACCTTCAAGTGAACGTTTACATATGTTAGAACGTGCCAGGTACCCTCCGTTCGCCTAAAGTGATCGGCAACCCTCGGACAATGAAGCATCATGGATTGCCCATACACGCAGGGCGTTGCCTATTCCCTAGACTGCGCCGATCGTAGCAAGGAGGAGAGACGGCAGGAAAAACGCCACCAGAGGTCCTCCCAGGCTGTAACAAATTTCCTCCCCCGTGTCAAGTGTGCGGAACTAGACTGGTACGAACTCCTCCGCAATCTGGCTATACAAGGCGGCGCAGATCAGCATGTCGGATATTCATCATCCTACCTCCATCATGACAATTTTTTCGTGTTTCATCTCACATCATTATTACATTATGGCATCATTCACGTTAAAGAGTGACTGTATTTTAGCTGTAAGGTAAAATTGTCAAACGAGTTTCAAAAACCAGCAGCATATTCATCCATGTGTATTTTACAAATCATCATTTTGGTAGGGTTTCTGCACTTAGGATCCACTTAGCAACTAATAAATTCACGAAACCCTCCGTTGCCAAATCTATCTTTATTGTAATTGTAATTAACGTGGAAGCCATGAAAACACCAAACATGGAGGCAAAATGTACGCATCTAAAGGCTACTTATAAAAGGAATGAAATCACTTAAATTTGTTTCCACAAGAGGAGAATACAACGTCCCAAATTGGAACTCGCTAACACTTACATTTTACTGCCATTAAATATAACAAGATAAATAATCATACATGTGACGAGAACAAATGAATAACACTATCAGTCTTTACAGATGAGAATACGACTATATCCACGAAGGTTGGCGCCCTGGCAAGGGAGATACTACAACATATAAGGTGATACAGTAAACCCTAAATCCACTCGAAAAACGTAGTAACGATATAAGCGAGACAAATGTACGGAAGGAGGATAGCTGGATGTGCCATAGTAAAGAGGGCCACTAACAACCCCGCTAGGAAGCGACCCCCGTGAACACGTCAGTTTCAGCTACGTGCAACATATACAGTCATTTGTAGCTACTTAAAAAAAAAACAGTTAACATGAAAAGGCACAACACGTAACACACTAATAAAATACAAAGGACTACTTCACAGAACTAGCTCCTCTTTAGACAACGCAAACAGCAGAATATTAATAACAAGAAAATACTTCTAACCTAAAAAAAACTATGGTACCACGTAACAGAATATCGCCTTGAGCTCATAGAATAGTCAACTTGACTAGACTGTTCATAGGTCTTACAACTCAACAGTGTCAGCTTAAGCAAACTTGGCAATACAAAACTCGAAATATGACAGGAATAATGATTGAAACCACTGACATTGCTAGGCTGCCACACAAAGGTGACAATAGTAATTTTCAGCGGCACACAACCGACTTTACATCTCCAGTTTAGTATAATCAGAATAAACAATTTTGTGTATGATAATTCCTTACAGAACCATGACAACCTCCGAATAACACTTATTACCCAGGGTAGGTGCTGGTATCCAAAGGCACCTTTAATGATACAGAGTTCGAGGGTATTCACTATTGGAAGGGTTTCAACTTTACATCCCTTTCCACATAACTCTCTGTTTACACACTTCTGTAACTTCTGCAACTAAGGAAGGACACATATAACTGACACAGATTTAAGCAGAACAAAACAGTACCTTAGTATGACGCAAATGGCTTCATTTGCTTTACACGTGGGATATCTTCACCATTCAGTAATTCCGAAATATATTCAACAACGCGTGAGAGCAAGACGTCACCGTGGTATCAGATATTCACATAATTTCCTGCACAGACACAAGGCAGACGAAGCGTTTTCGCACGCAACAGTGGCGAGCATCGGACATTTCCTTCGTCACGCCATAGAAACATCTCAATTTCAATGGCCAGTAACAAGAACCTATACATGCCCTCGCAGCAGAAGAACCCCAAAACACAACAGTGCACCACAGCGATACGAAACCCGAGGTTCCATCAAGTCACTGCCGGCATCTCTCGCTGACACTGCCCGTAGCGTACAGGCGTCGTACCACAGGCCTCACGGTAAACGTCAACAAGCCATCTCCGCCCCTGTCTCTTTTCTCTCTCCGTTGACCACACGACCACCGGCCGGAATCGCGGAAGGCAAAAATGGTGACCCTATAATCGATGGCAGCGATGCCATTCTAAGTGCGAGCACACTGGCGCCAGCCGCGACACGGCTCGCGTGTGTTATCACTTGTTGGTATGTAAATATCATCATTGTCGTACACTTATTTATTTTTTACGAAACCATCTGTTATTGTCACCCTTTATATGTTTTAACCACTGGGGGGAATTGAAATACGAAAAAGTAAAAACAAGTCGGCAGTTCGTCTATTGGAGCTTGCGCAATTCATGCGCCCGCTCTTAGTAGCCCATCAGCCAGAACCTGGTCAAAAGCTACCGCAGGCTGGCCTGTGACTTCCCGGCGATATACCAAGACGCACCTTTCGGCCAATTACACCGAACGCTCAACCTGCGTCGTTATGAATTAGCAGAGGCGCAATCTTCACGTCCCATTATGTGTATTCACTGACTGTTCCAGACGTATGCCGGTTAGTGTCTGAGAAGTTTCTTTAGTTTTTTATTGAAAAGAGTTTTCCTTTATTAAATCTGTCTACTCAACCATCTCTCTTTTAGTGATATACGACAGTGGCGATGAGGTACTTGGACCCAGGGGATCACGTACGTTTTTTTTCTATTCCTTATTCTCCCAGGTCATCTGATATTCGCTTTCTTTTACTTGTTTCTCCATGGCCGAACAGCTAGTATCCGAGCCCCTAAACATGACGCAAAAAATGTTGCGCTTTCGGCGAGACATGCAGCGGGTCATGCAACCGTTGGTCGCCAAGGCAACGAGCTTCACAATAGAGTACGCTGATGGCTCCCTACATCCTATTCAGCTGGATCTCACGGGTGAACGCTTTCACTGTACATCTCCGCCCTTTTCCACTTTTGACAAGAAACTCGACCCTAGACGAACCACGCGGCACGTCTTGAGCAGAATTTTCTGGCGTATGGTATCTCGATCGATGATCATCGTAGGGCGTATCTCCTCTCTTACGTCGGATCAGATGTATCGCCTTTTTCGGCAATTGAAACCTGAATTACAGCCACATGCTCTATCATATGATGAAGCAAAATTTTGCTTTCAAGGATATATTGCCTCGCAGTTACATCTGCCTGCAGCACGTTAAAAATTTTTCAGCTGCAGTTAACAACAGGTTCAGTTCTACCACGAGTGGATCGCGACGCTCCAAGATCTTTCTTTGGAATGCTAATTTCGGTGTTCCTATGAAACCTGTAAATACTCTTACGGCACTTCACTCGTTTGGGACACGATTCTGGTACACAGGACCAATGACGGACTTTGGAGAGACTTAATGAAACTGAAAGTCCCAATATTGGACGCTTCTCTTCAGATAGTACGAGCATTATGGCAGTCCATCCGTGCATCAGCTTCCATACGAGATTCTCCTATCTATGCAGCCCACCCTACACACTGATATCCAGCCTACATCATCCTATTGGAAAGCAGAAATTCCCTGCCACCTCTCCCAACAGTTGCTCTCCTGTGTTAATGTTTCATCAAGCATTCTTTACACCATTGCCTGATTCACTGTACAAAATGTGACTCCTGCAGAAAGATGGCTTATAAGGCGGAGGTCCTTTAGGCCTCCATTAAGATGACGTGCACTTGGGCTCAAGTGGACACTTTCCCGACAGAGGAATTGGTTATGGTGGACCACAGGTCCTTCACGTCTGTGCCAGTCTTCGTGTCCGGGATCGACAAATCCCCCTCCATCTGTTACTCAGTGATCACCCTGCCGACTTCCAGGTGGACACCGGTTCAACCAACCATTCTCCCAGCAACTCTGCAGCTACAGAAATGACATAGTGGCGGTCAAAGCACAGTTTACGGCCGTCTTCCAACGTGGGACCACGATGGGTAAAGGCGGCCTACTCTTTGTTGATAACGCATGGGCGACCGACGCATTAAGACTTGACCTTTTCGCCGTTTTGATGTAGTGCACATTTCGACCAATAGCATCTAGCCAGGCGCTAACAATCCTTCCTTCACAACACTTTTCACGAGTAGTATGACTCAATATTTGAGCCTTCCAATATAGGCGTCGCAGTACTTGAAGTATATGTCACCCTTTCTGTAACGGCCACGCCCCGTTTTTCAAGGCCGCAACGTCACGTTCATCCTCAGGGACAGGTTATGGATGGAGCTGCAACGTTTGCAAGACTCCGGTACCTTGACAGCTGTTTCCAATAATAAGGGAGCAACACCCACAGGGCTGGTCGACAAACCAGACGACTCCCTCCGCAGGTGTGTTGATTTGAAGAACACAATTAACACACAATCCTCGGTGAATGCTCACCAGATGGACGAGACTTTTACTCAAGGACGCATATCTACAGCTTATGCTGGTAATCAACTCACCTTTAGGTATCTTCCTCCACAAACGCTTCCACCTTTGGAATTGTGAGCTCCCAGCAACATCTGGAACACGTTACGTGAGACGTGCTGGACACGGCCAACTGCTTCGAAGACAACACCATTTTGGGACAGCCCACACAAGACTGGGCCGATAATCTAGACGCTCTTTTTTCCATCCTCCACGGTGCAAATCTGGACTGTAATTTGGAGAAGTGCCTGTTTTTCATTCCTCAAGTGGTATATCTGGGGCATACGCTCAGCACTTCAGGAAACTGACCGATGCCACAATATGTCCAGGCTGCTGAATTTACCACAACTGACGAATATGAAGTAAGTTCAGTTCGTATTGGACCAAATGAATTAGTGTAGCAGTTAATTCCCTATACTGCAAATATCACTGCACTGCCTCTTATGCAATATCGTGGCACATGGACTTGGGACATGACTTGGACCCCACTTTCCAGGCCTTCAAGTGGGCACTGCTTCAGCCCACTTGTGTGATGGCTTACGATCCGTCGCTTCCTGGGGGTCACCGCGGCAAACACGTCCGATTATGGTGCAGGAGGCTAAACGACTGGTCACTTTTGACTTGAAGATACTGACAACAGCTCAGTGTAATTACGGACAAATAGGAAACGAAGCCACAGCCATTGGCTCTGCTTTAAAAAGATTCCATGACTATGTCTGTATCATCATTTTAGCCTACTCACCGATCACAAACGATCCTGCCACTATTTCGCTCTAATGCAAATATTCTCACAAAATCAGCTCTCCAACAGTGAGCTCTCTTGCCAGTTATTCCTACGAAATTCAGGACAGTTCTCCAATTCACTATACCAACGCTGATGCAATTTTATGGTTGCCCAGTGGGTCAGGACTCTTCCTTTAATTCCAGTCCAGAAGTCAGTGGCCACTTAGATACTGAAGACAAATTAGCTCTCGCCTCACTCCCTATCTATGCTAAGCTCGCTGCCCAGCATTCTGTGGAAGACCTGGTTCTCTCCAAACTTTACATTCTGATCCAATGGGGATGGCCATTGGAACGACAGCAGTCAATCATCCCAGACATTCAAAGTTACTGGCATTGCTGGCATGAATTCGCCACCCTCAGTGGTGTCTTGTTGTTTCAGGTAGAAAATGGCCTGACTCAAGTGGCCATTCCATCCTCTCTCAAGGCCAGGTTCTACACCTGCTTCACCAAGATTATTGGCAACATGAATATTGGAAGAGGATAGACAGTGACATTCCTGTCTTGGTGGTCACCTGCACATCTTGCAAAAGGAAACAAGCAGCCCCACCAATTCGCTATTTTCCATACCCAGGGACATCCACATTGTGGTTATGAATCAATTTGGATTTTATGGGCCTTTTCTTGGGCATCTGTGGTTCATTGTGGTCAATGCCAGATCTGGTTTTCCATGCAGCTCATACATGTCTAGTTTGTCATCTCAGCATGTGGTTCAAGCCTTGATCCGCATCTTCACAACTGAGGATCTACCAGAAACATTTTCCATAAATATTACGGAAAATGGGTCTCGAATTACTTCCCCCAAGCACACATCATTCTGAACGTGCTGTGGAATTGCTGTTATCCAAACAGTTCATTTCCATCCGACGTCCAGGCAGAGAGTTTTCTTCGAACAGTTAAAGGTCAGCTACCGAGCTTTCACCATCATCACTCTCTGACGATGACCCCCCCCCCCCCCCCCCCCCTTCTTGGCTTCCTGTCGATCGACACCACAGGAGGTGACAAGTCCAGCTGAACGGCCCCATGGACACCTGCAGCGATCCTCCTCCACCAACAGCAGCTGAAGGAGCCACCATCACGACGCCGTCACTCTGTTTTTTCAATACATGGTGACGTCTGCGTCCTGACATCCTCCCAAGAACGCTATTGTTGGACTCCAGCAGTAGTAATGCAGTTGTTGGTACAGATGATGGTCAGAGTACAACTCACATATTGTTCACACTGTCACAACATATGAACCAAACCTGTCCCTGGAAAGTGCCATTGGAAACCGACACAGACTAAGGGTCTTCCCTTATTCTAGTTTCATCTACATAGTAGTGGGATGCTGTTGCCCAGGCACCACCTCCAAGGACCCTCTCGTATTCCCCTGTGGATGGTGGTCTTCCAGCACCTACCCCAGATATCGACCACTGTGTTCAGGACACACATGCGCCTGGAAGCCCTGCTGGCTACATGGAAACTGGAGCCGAAAGCACAATCAACTTCCGTCTCTCTCATCCTCTTCTGTGGGAGTAATGCCATGACCTGTCATTCGCCTAAAGGAATCCAACCCCTCAGACACTGAAACGTCTGTACAGAGCGTTGGACTGTGACGATCACAACAAGGAAGAGCACAACCAGAAATCATCCATGCCAGGGATCTGTTTCCTCTGCCAGTTCATGTCTGCGGGACTAAAACGGCACGAGTTTCTCCACGTGCCGGCTATGTGTTCATGCCACCGGAGGTCTTGGCCAATTGATGCGCCGCCTCTTAATAGTCCATCAGTCAGCGCCCAGTCAGAAACCACCACAATAGTACCTACGACGTCCCAGTGATACAGCGAGATTTACATTTTGGCCTGTTACCGCAAACGATCAGCCTATGCCGTTAGGGGTTATTAGAGGCATAGGTAGCACCCGTGGCCAAGGTGTACAGTTTTTGATTCATGGGTCCTGGTTCCCAATACTGCTGCCAGTTAAATTCTGATTAATAATCACCATTGGCGGCCTAAGACTTCAAGCATAAGTCACGCTCATTCTGCCAACGGCCTTGTCAAAGAGGGTGGAGGAGCGGACGGAGGTTCAGGGTACCCTCTTGTTCTAGGGGTGGGAAACTGTCCCTAAAGTCAGAAGAATAAGCAATGATCAACGGCAGGAGGATGCAGAAAGCACTGAAAACCACTGCGTTAAAGACACGTAAGGTGTATACACAGGAAAATGGTTCTAATGGCTCTGAGCACTATGGGACTCAACTGCTGTGGTTATCAGTGCCCTAGAACATAGAACTACTTAAACCTAACTAACCTAAGGACATCACACACATCGATGCTCGAGGCAGGATTCGAACCTGCGACCGTAGCAGCAGCGCGGCTCCGGACTGGAGCGCCTAGAACCGCACGACCACCGCGGCCGGCTATACACAGGACATGTGGCCTGTAATTGAAGAAGTGTCATTATGACCTCTCCACTGACAAATATTCCAGAACAGTTTCCCATTCGGATCTCTGGGACGGGTCAGCGAAGTGGGAGGTTGCCATGAGAAAAAGGTTGGATAATCAACGGAAGGATAGTGCTCTACGATTCAGGGCGTGGAATCTCAGAAGCTTGAACGAATTAGGGAAACTAGAAAATCTGAAAAGGGAAACGCAAAGGTTCAATCTAGATATAGCAGGGGTCAGTGGAACGAAGTGGAAAAAGACAAGGATTTCTGGTCAGATGAGTATACAGTAATATCAAATTCAGCACGAAATGGTATAAAAGGAGTAGGATTCGTTATGAAGAGGAAGGTAGGGTAGAGAGTGTGTTACTGAGAACAGTTCAGTGACAGGGTCGTTCTTATCGGAATCGACAGCAAACCAACACAGACAACGATAGTTCAGGTATACATGCCGACGTCGCAAGCTGAAGATGAACAGATAGAGAAAGTGTATGAGGATATTGAAACGTAATACAGTATGTAAAAGGAGATGAAAATCTAATATTCATGGGAGACTAGAGTGCTGTTGTAGGGGAAGGAGGAGAAGAAAAGACTACAGTAGAATATGGGCTTGGGACAAGGGATATGAGAGAGTAAAAAGACTAATTGAGTTCTGTAACAAGTTTCAGCTAGTAATAGCGAGTTCAGGAATCACAAGACGAGGAGGTATACTTAGGAAAAGAAGGCGATACGGGATGATTTCAGTTGGATTACATCATGGTCAGACGGAGATTCTGAAGTCTGATACTGTAATTTAAGTCATACCCAGAAGCAGATATAGATTCAGATCACAATGTAGTAGTGATGAAGAGTAGGCTGAAGCTTAAGGCATTAGACAGGAAGAATCAATAAGCAAAAAAGTGGAATACAGAAGCACTAACGAAGGACGAGATACTCTTCAAGTTCTCTAAGGCTATAGATACAGCAATATGGAATAGCCCAATAGGCAGTACAGGAATGGACATCTCTAAAAAGAGAAGTTGGGAATGAAAACATAGTTACAACAAAGGTAACTGCGAGGAAACCATGAGTAACAGAAGAAATACTTCAGTTGATTGATTAAAGGAGGAAGTACAATAATGTTGCGGAAAACTCAGGAATACAGAAACAAAAGTCGCTGAGGAATAAAATAAATACTAAGGGCAGGGAAGCTAATATGAAAAGGCTGCAGGGAAAAATGTGAAGATATCGAAAAAGAAATGATTGTCAGAAGGACAGACTCAGCATACAGGAAAGTCAAAACAACCTTCGGTGACATTAAAAGCAATAGTGGTAACATTAAGAGTGCAACAGTAATCCCACTGTTAAAAGCTGAGGAGAGAGCAGATAGGTGATAAAAATACATCGAAAGCCTCTATGAGGGGGGCGGAGCTTTGTCTGATGTGATAGAAGAAGGAATGGGTGTCGATTTAGAAGAGATAGGGGATTCAGTATCAGAACCAGAATTTAAAATAGCTTTGGAGGAATTAAGGTCAAATAAGGCAGAAGCGATAACATTCTGTCTGAATTATTGGGAGAAGTGGCAACAAAACGACTATTGACGTTGATGTGTTGTTGAGTGGTACTTAAGATAAGTAAATAAATCAGTGAAATCAAAGTGAAGTAGAAATTAGAAAATAAATGGAAAACTTAGTTTAGTTTAGAAGAATCACACACTGGCAAACAATGGGCAGAGCAGCAGAGCAGAAGAGACAATGACCGTGAAGTCAGCAAGTTCAGAAGCCATCGCCCTCCCCACATTAACGGACGCTGCCGTCAGGGCATCGCCCGACCGGCTCACGTGTTTCTCAGTTGTCACATGTGAGCAAGGCCCTCGCCTACATTCCAAGAGCCAATGACCGACGTTAAGAAGATTCTCCGAGAAACTTTTCAACGTGACAGAAGAGGCAATGACCGGCTCACGTGTTTCTCAGTCGTCACATGTGATCAAAGGCCCTCGCCTACATTCCAAGAGCCAATGATCGACGTTAAGAAGATTCTTCGAGAAGCTTTTCAACGTGACAGACGAGGCAATGACCGTTGAGTCGTTCACCTCCAGTGAACTGAAGGGAATAAATACGCGAGACGCAGTGGGCACGAGAGACGAAGGAAAAAGAGAAGAGTAGCAGTTGTTTTCAGTCAGTTTCGGTGGTGAGGACGGTCATGCCAGAAAAGAGTACATCATACACAGACGCACCAAATCCGCCGCTGTAATGGAATAGTAAGCAGCAGCCTCAGCGCAAGAAGACAGAAGTTAAAAGGTATTTAAAGTCTGATCTTTACGTACCCGGGTGACTCGTGAGGACGGGAAGGAGTCGGCCTCACATGAGCAGTCACCTGTGAGCTGGGATGAAGATATGACAGCCGAAGACTGGCAAGCGGGAGTCCGTTGTTCGAGTCAGGGACACTGGCCTTCTCCCGCCGCGCCGCTCCGCTCCGCGGCCGCTTAGAGAAGAGAAACACTGGGACGCCACATCCAAGGTATCACCATCCGATGCACGACTTGGCTCTCAATAATTAAACGGGTCACCACATGGGGCGCGTCTCCAGTCAACTGGACGAGACGGCGACACGAGATACACACCCCCAGGCGTAATCCGACGCAGCAGAAGGCTTCGCAAACGACACAGCTGCCGCTCTCCGAGCCAGAACATCCAGTAAGGAAACAGTTGTACAAACTTCCAATAAAAGTTATCTTACGTAAAAATGCTGTTTCATTCTACCTCATACCCGAGCCAAGGAAGAAACCACCCTGCCCACATGTTGTTAAGAGAGAAAAATTAATTTATTTAATTTTTTCAACCTGACATAATGCTTTAGAATTAAATTCCCATTGCAGTAATGCTCATCCTGACAATTGACTAGCATCAAAAGAGAAAATCCGTTACATTTAGTGACAGGTTACAGCGTAGAATGTATGAGTCTGGCGACATAGCATGTGTCTTTCTTAAAAGTATCATCCACGCAATTACGAAGACGGCAAGAGATGACATGTGCGAGAATTATCGCACAATCAGCTTCACAGCTCATGTATCCAAGTTTCTTACAAGAATAATATAAGAATAATGGAAAAGAAAATTGAGAATGCGCTACATGACGATCAGTTTGGATTTAGGAAAAGTAAACGCACGAGAGAGGCAATTCTGATGTTGTGGTTAATAGTGGAAGCAAGCCTAAAGAAAAATGAAGGCACGTTCATAGGATTTATCGACCTGGAAAAAGCGTTCAACATTGCAAAATGGTGCAAGACGTTCGAAATTCTGAAAAACATAGGTGTCAGCTATAGGGAGAGAGGGGTAATATACAATATGTACAACAGTCAAGAGGGAATAATAAGAGTGGACGACGAAGAACGAAGTGCTCGCATTAAAAACGGTGTAAGACAAGGATGTAGCCTTTCTCTCACACTTTTCAATCTGTGTATCGAGGAAGCAATGATGGAAATATAAGAAAATTTCAGGAGTGGAATTAAAATTCAAGGTAAAAGCATATCAATGATATGATTCGCTGATGACATTGCTAGCCTGAGTGAAAATTAAGACGAATTACATGATCTCCTGAACGGAATGAACAGTCTAATGAGTGCACAGTGTTGACTAAATTGACGATAGACGAAGGTAATGAGAAGTAGAACAAATGAGAACAGCGAGAAACTTAACGTCAGGATTGATGGTCACGAAGTAGATGAAGTTATGGAATTCAGCTGCCTAGGCAGTAAAATAACCAATGACGGTCGGGACAAGGAGAACACGCATAATTCAGCTTGAAGTGCACATTTGTGTGTCCACATTTACCCTGAAGTAGCTGATATTAAGCTTTCTTGTGAGGTTTTCAGGGTGCAAATTTTGCTGGCGTACTGGTATATTATGTCACGATTTTTTCTCTATAAATGAGGTCTCGAAATTCAGTGAACTGTTGAAAATAACCAATAGTGTGAAAGGAAACTCTTTTTTTCAGATTAATTGACGACCTACAGAGAAAAGATTAATGAAAGTTAAACTAATTTATCAGACCAACGAAAATAAAGTCATTCTTCTGAAAGAGGGTTAATGGGTTGACAGTAATGTGGAAATAAAGGAAAATCACAATATTAAAACTAATTACATATTGGTTTAGTTTTCCGTGATTATGTGGATGTATTTTAATTCCCTCGATAGCTCCCAGTTACAGAAATCCGTTTTCCTTCGTTTGAAGTGAGAGCTATAAACGAAGAAAAAACAGAAAAACGACGAAAGTAAAAACGGTTCACATGGAGGATACTCCTTCACCCCGTTCACCCACTTCCCGCTACAACTAAGTCTGTTTTGCACATGGGCTAATCTGCGAATCTGATAGCTTGGGTGCGCCAGAAAATTTTTTTCCTGGTAGTATCTAGTTGTTTGCATCTTTTGCTGAAACAGCTAACTGCCACACAGCAAGTATTTGAATTTAATCGTAAAACAGTCTACACCCCAAGGTATATTAATTACAAGGTAACAGGTTTCGGTCATCTTCAAATCTTCAAAACCATACTGATTGACAATATCTGTAAACGGAGCAGGGACCACTGAATTACTGCTTGCTACTTCAAGGAGCCGGAATTGAGAGAAGATGATGATCATACACGACTTCAGCTATGTGCATGTGCGCATGCCCGCTGGCAATTGCTCAAAAGAATTTCAACAAACCCAATAGTCTTTTCTCTATTCTCCACTTCTCTCGTTTCCACTCCTCTACCCCTCCTTTCATACCTCCCAGCTGCGCCTAGCAACCCTACCCTGTCCTCAACATGTCCCTGCACGCACCCACAAGCAGTACTACACCTTTTCCCATCCCTACCTTGCATTCTCCTCCCCTCTCCAGACCACACAGATTGCTTTCCAGATCAGGTGCAGTGGCTGTACACAGTTTAGTTTCAGTGGCCAGGGACAGTGACAGTGATCATCTTGTGCGTGCAGTGCTTGTGTGAATGTGTGTGTGTGTGTGTGTGTGTGTGTGTGTGTGTGTGTGTGTGTGTGTGTGTGTGAATGTGTGTGTCTGTGTGTGAATGTGTGTGTGTTTGTGTGTGAGTGTATGCGTACCGACGGACATCGATAACTCTCCTCAGTGCAGTAATCCGTGAGGAATGGCCTGACATTCCCCAAGAAACCTTCCAGCACCTGAGTTAACGTGGGCCTGCGAGAGTGGAAACTGCCATCAAGGCTAAGGGTGGGCCAACACAATACTGAATCCCAGCATTACCGATGGAGGGCGCCACGAACTTGTAACTCATTTTCAGCCAGGTATCCGGATACTTTTGATTGCATAGCGTATAGCGCAATTTATATTTCACTCTTTCGGAAATGGAGGAGTTAGTTATGTTCTGCCAACCCCCATGCACCAAGGGTTGTGTCGTTCATACATACTCCATTTCTTTATTAACCCACTATTGCATGACATTTTTTAGGAAACCAATATTGATGAAGATAAACTTGGTGGTATGGACTGTCACAAATATACCAAGGGACATATTGAAAATAGAAATTTGGATTTAATTTTTATTTATTCAGTATTTTAGGTTAGTAGCCATATGCCAACAAACCGATGATACTGATTAATCTTTCAGTTACACAGACGTGGAAGCTTAATCTGTGGTAACATTAAGCACAATTTAACATACCTTAATAATCTAACTAGATGTGATATAAGTAGCAGAAGTAATTCACCCCTTCAGCTACTTTCGCTACGTACACTCGACCTTTATCTAAGATAATCGTTTTTCAGCTGTTCCTGCCAAGGTAATTGTGCTAAGCACAGAGAGTGGCTAGATGCAGGCAGACTGTGAGTGTTGCCAGACGCCATCATCATACACATAAAAGTGATTTCCTTAACACACTTAAAATTTACGGTTTGTTGCCAAATAGCAAAAGGGAAATTTTGCTTTCATATTTTATCACATACATCTCAAGTAACATCAAACGTTCTTAAAACTGCACATAAAATACATCTATTTACACAATTATTAATACACAAATCATTCTTCTTTTACAAAATGTAACTCTGCCACTTTTGCCTCTAAAACGTTTATCTCGCCAGCGCGAGTATCTTTTGACTCTCAATTTTTCTGCTTTTTCGGCTGCTCAAATTCAACCCATATTTACTCGTTTGCCAACGGACTCTTTCGTGTACAGACAAACTTTGTGACCACACATTTTTAGATTCGAACACTTTCTTCCTTCATTTCCATCGTTAATTTCGCTTAGATGCTGCAATTTTTTAATTTCAGCAGTCTCTAAGATCATTTCCACCGTCCTCCTCTGTTCCTCCATATACATAATATGGGTTACAACATCCGATCTGTGGTGTCACCGCCAGACACCACACTTGCTAGGTGGTAGCCTTTAAATCGGCCGCGGTCCGGTAGTATACGTCGGACCCGCGTGTCGCCACAATCAGTGATTGCAGACCGAGCGCCGCCACACGGTAGGTCTAGAGAGACTTCCTAGCACTCGCCACAGTTGTACAGCCGACTTTGCTAGCGATGGTTCACTGACTTCTACGCTCTCATTTGGCGATAGTTAGCATACCCTTCATCTACGTTAATTGCTAGGACCTAGCAAGGCGCCATGATCTGTTTCTATTGATATTGTAAATCATGTACCGTCAAGAGCGACGTTCGTCATTAATTGATTAAAGTTAAGTATTCCAGCAGCTACGTCCGTTGTTTCTAAATTCTAATTTTCTTGTCCTATTCCAGACCTCACGCCAGCCTGTGTGAGCTAAATCGCGTGCCTTTCGGCCTCCTCTAGTAACCCGGTGTTGGCTCTCCTGCCAACCACAACATTGGCGACGAGGCACAACCACGTTCTTATCGATATTGCCCTGGTTTCTTTGTGTAATGGTTTCGCCACAATCCCCAGATGTACTGTCCGAATTTTATCGCTTACAGAATCAGCAAACGCAGGCCTTACTGGATGCCCTTGGACAGATCGTCCAGGGTCAACGTGCGATGCAAAACGACGCGGCAGCAGCCGCTTCACCGCTAACGCAGCCACAACACGCTGTTGCACCAACTTTTCGACCTTTTGATGGTGCACTGGAAAGCTGGACGGAGTGGTCACGCCAATTTGGATTCCATCTTGCCGCTTACAGAATTCAAGGTAACGAGCATCAGCCTTTTTTATTATCTTCAGTCGGGGTGAAAACGTACCGTGTGATAGTCAAATTATTTCCCCACCGCGACGTAGCAACTCTGTCCTACGAAGAAAGTTTGTCTGCATTAGATGCATATTTCAAAGAATCAGTCAATGTAGTTGCGAGAAGGTATACCTTATTTCGTACGGAAGGTCAGACTAATCGGGAGTGGGTTGCAACCTTGCAAGGACTTACTACGGATCGTGCTTTTGAGTGTCAATGTGGACTCCCTTATTCAGATACTATGGTACGTGACGCAATTGCACAGAACGTTTCTGATGTTCGTATAAGGGAACAGATTTTGAAAATAGTCAATCCCTCCCTTCAACAAGGGATGGACATATTGTATCGGCAGGACACACTTGACGTTGCTCAGGAATCATTTGAAACTTCGCCAGCAGTGCGTCAGGTTAACCGGCCCGCCGGGCAAGCTGCACGGAGCAGTAAACAGCCCTCGCGCCCGGCCGCGCCGCTGCCGCCAGGCTCTCAGCCACGTGTGCAGGGCCGGCAAGAAAATGCAGTGATCAAATCATGCCCACGGTGTGCTACTAAACATTCGCATAAGAATTGCCCGTCACGCCAAGCTATTTGCTTTTATTGTAATAAAAAAGAACATGTTCAGAGTGTTTGCCAGAAAAAGCGCAGATCGGAAGCTCAAAACCGTTCCAGGCCCTTTGCTTCGCGCCGGAATCATAATCGAACCAAGGATACTCAGGGTCGCGAAACTTGGCCCATGGAAATTCATGTAGTTCATTCCACTCCGCCCAGGGCCACTCTCTCTAACAGTGACGGTGTTCGCCCTAAAAATAGTGTGCGTCGACATCGCCGGTACTCCCGTCAAGTCACAAGTGATTATCTACCAGTGTCAGTTCACGTTGCACGAGACAGTCGCTCTTGTCGTCAGCAGGACAATAAACTTTTTGTAGACTTGGACATTAACGGCAAAGTGATACCATTCCAGCTCGATACCGAAGCTGCAGTTTCACTGATCAATCAAGACACAAACTACTGGGCACACCTCCGTTGCGTGCCGCCAATGTTAACTAGTTATTCAGGTCAAGATATCCCTGTGTTAGGACAGTGCAGCCTTCTTGCAACATACAAAGGACAAACAAAACTTGTGTCATTTTACGTCCTTCGTTCTTATTCTGCAGTGAACTTGTTTGCTTTCGATTTATTTCAGTTGTTTAACTTGTCTATAGTAAATCAGGTCCTATCAGTGAACCAGACTGTTCATTCACACAGTGTTTCTCGTCAATGTGACGAATTTGCAGACATTTCTGCACCGGGCCTCGGTTGCGCTAAGAACTATAAAGCACATTTGGAACTGAAAGTAAACGCGCAATATTCCCCACGCATTGCGTGATGAGGTCACAAAAATATTACACGATTTGGAATCACAAGCTGTAATTGAACATGTGCAGACTTCTCTCTGGGCATCACCCTTAGTAATTTTGTCAAAACCTTCCGGAAAGCTGAGACTTTGTGTGGACTTCAAGGCAACAGTGAATCCACAACTAGTGACTGAAACTTTTCCTTTACCCCGCCCGGATGATCTTTTTGATAAACTGTGCACGGGTAAATATTTTTCGAAGTTGGACCTCGCAGATGCGTAATTGCAAATACTGGTGGACAAAGAATCCCAGCGCGTTTTGGTGGTTAATCAATTCAAACGACTGCCATTCAGGTGTGCATCCGCCACTGCATTGTTTCAGCAATATCTACAAACTGTTTGTGCGTCGGTCCCTACTGCAGCAAATTATCTGGACGATATTGTGATCTCCGGAAAGGCGGAAGAAGAACATTTGGCCAATCTCAGAGCATTATTTCAGGTCTTGAGATAAAATGGTCTTCGCTTGCGGAAGGACAAAGGTGTGTTTTTTGCTCGGGACTTGCCCTATTTGGGACATGTACTCAATGCCCAAGGCATACATCCCAGTCCAACGCACCTCAGTGCCATACAAGACTTGCCGTCACCGCAGAATTTGAAGCAGCTACAGAGTGTGCTGGGAAAATCAACGATTATCATAAATATGTGCCGCATGCCTCTTTCATTTCAGCTCCGCTTCATCGCTTACGCCGTAAGGGTGTTCCGTTCGTCTGGACGACAGAATGCGAACGCGCCTTTCGCCGGTTGAAATCGGCGTTGTTTTCCAATACTTGTCTTACGCCATTCGATCCCCAAATGCCCCTTTTCTTGATGGTGGATGCATCAAATTTCGGGATCGGTGCTGTGCTTGCGCACAAAGATAGATCGCACGATCGCCCTATTGTCTTTGCGTCCAAATTGCTCTCGTCTGCTCAAAGAAATTATTCACAGATCGAGAAAGAAGCATTGGCTCTCGTATTTTTTGTTACAAAGTTTCATGATATCTTGTATGGTCGTCACTTTACCATAATCACAGACCACAAACCTTTGACATCGCTTTTTCATCCGACCAAGCCTGTACCTCCACGTACAGAGCAGAAATTCATTCGCTGGTCTATTTTCCTCTCGCAGTACCGCTACGATATCTTGTATCGGTCCACTGCTAAGCACGGAAACGCCGATGCGTTGTCCCGCTTGCCTGTTGCTGAGGATAGGGCATTCGATTCCTCCGAACTTGCTTGCATGTTCATTGATGCGGAAACCGATGACGTGGTCGAATCGTTTCCGATTGATTTTCGTCGTGTAGCTACAGCCACAGCTGCCGACTCTGTCCTTGCTCCCGTCCTGCGTTTTGTTGCTACGGAATGGCTCTTGTCAAACTCACGGATCGGGGACCCGTTGATTCGCCGATTTTTTGATCACAAGGAGAGACTTTTTGTACGACGCGGTGTTTTGCTGTTCCGTTCTGATAATGATCAGTCCAGGGTCGTGGTCCCAAGTTCGTTACAGTCCTCTGTCTTACAGCTTCTCCACCAAGGACATTGGGGTATAGTGAGAACGAAACAACTTGCTCGTCAGCACTGTACTTGGTTCGGAATCGATGCCGCGATTACGAATATGTGCTCTTCTTGCATGGTGCGTGCCGAACAACAATCAGCACTACCGCAGAAATTCTTTGCATGGCCAAAAGCCACTTCCCCTTGGCAGCGCTTACACATCGATTTTGCTGGTCCATTCTGGAATGCTCGATGGTAGGTTGTGGTAGATTCATTAAGTAATTTTCCTTTTGTTGTCCAGATGTATTCCACGACGTCATCTGCCAGCCTGCGCTAGCTAAATCGCGTGCCTTTCGGCCTCCTCTAGTAACCCGGTGTTGGCTCTCCTGCCAACTACAATACGATCAACCCTCAATTTCATTATCACCAACGAACAACTCAACAGACACTTCCTTTATCCCAGTTTCTTTTCTCCTCTTCCTATAATTAATAGACTATCCACTTTCTAACCGAACAATTCTGTACTATCATCAACTAATCAAATATTTTGCCAATTACCAATTCCTATATTCTCCCGATTTACCTCTAAATCAGCTGTAAGCTTTATGTCGCCCCCAAAATTCATTTCATCAGGCTCTTAAGCACCAAATATACTGATTGTTGCCTGCGAATTAACGATAGCAGTAGCTACAACATTCTTATAACTAGCCTCACAACTAGAAACTTCATATCCATTACAAAAGACCGCACTTACCTCCGTTTTAAACACTGCAAAATGTATCGCTATTTACACTCTTAACATCAATCGATAACTCATGAGCTTCGTTACTTAAAACACCCATTGCATCCGTCAATACATTATAGAAATAATGACCAATAACTCCGTCAACCTCAGCCGATGCACTGTATAAATTGCCGCTAATTCTTTGTTCCACATCAGAACTCACCAACACTTGAATTCTTCCAAACTCGGATCTAGCTGTTTCTCCTTCACATTTTCGCTCCAATATGCTTTAACGACGCGTGTAATACATTTCCATATATATGCTTCAACATCGACTCAAAATTATTGTTTTCATCAAGAGCCATCGGTTCTCTTCCATCAACAGAAATAAATATGCAAATCCGTTCCTCAGATTCGAGTATATCTAAACCAGCCTTCACTGAATTCAGCACTTAAAACTTTCACAGTTACCTCCATTCAACGATAAATCACGCACATCCGCCGGTACAAAATAAAATCTATCACTATCTGATGAGACTACTGCTATGCCGCCTTCACAAATACACTACGTGACCAATGTATCCGGACACTTGGCTGAAAATGACTTACAAGTTCGTGGCGCTCTTAGCCTTGATGAGAGCTTCCACTCCCGCAGGCATATGTTCAATCAGTTGCTGGAAGGTTTCTTGGGAAATGGCAGCCCATTCTGCTCTGAAGAGAGTTATCGATATCGGTCGGTGTGCCTGGCATGAAGTCGGTGTGCCAAAACATCCCAAAGGTGTTCGAATTGATTCAGGTCAGGACTCTGTGCCTAGTTAGAATTCATTATACAGTCCTCCTCCACCAAATTCAGATCCACCTCTGCCTCTTCTGATCACAGAATCATTGAACAAGCATACATTCATTCCATCACTCACTTCCCTTCTACAAAATAAAATTTTCATCCTCATATCCTCATTATCGAATCTTCCAACACATTTTACTATATTTCCTGCTGCCCTTTTATACATTACTGCTTAAAATTATTACTTATTATTTTTTAAATTTCTTGTAACCTACATCTCCAACATTGGTGGCTTAAAGCGATGTATTCTTTTCAGCGCCTGTTTATTTCGCGACCTCCGGACATACCCCACTCGCCGGCCGCGGTGACCAAGCGGTTCTAGGCGCTTCAGTCCGGAACCGCGCTACTGCAACGGTCGCAGGTTCGAATCGTGCCTCGGGCATGGATGTGTGTGATGTCATTAGGTTGGTTAGGTTTAAATAGTTCCAAGTTCTAGGGGACTGATGGCCTCAGACGTTAAGTCCCATACAGCTCAGAGCCATTTGAACCATTTTTGAGTACCCCACTCCAAAAACAATCACGGAAAGGTGGGGTGCAGTAACCCGCAAAGGAGAGAACGGAGATGTTTACTCATCAAGCTGTAGCAGGTGGATGAGGAAATGCTTGTAGCACGCCTTAGCAGTTGCCGTCGATAACTGTTCAGAACCTCAGCAGAACCCATTGCTCCATCTAGGTGTTGCAAACGAAAGCAAAACCATTCGGGTGCTTTGAAACTCACCTTCCTAACGCCTAAAAAGAATATCATTCATCTTGTCAAGCTCCTAAAACGCTTGGTGATTCAGAGTAACTGAAACCAACAAACAACAAGGAATGGATATGATTCCATGCCATCTACAACGCAACGTGTACGTGCTTACAGGATTACGATGCTGGTGAAGCAATAGTAAATTTGTGATGTCCTGTTGATATCAGATGTTGATGCGTGCTTTCAGTGTGCTATTTTGCATCTGCTGCCCAGCTTCTGATGTCCGCTGCGTGTAAAACCGTCGCCACTTTGCCTCTGGCGGAGCTGCGGACACGTGCCGGCGGTTCGCGGGATTGCAGACGTGCCTGCGGTAATTAGCGACGGGCTAACGGCCCGTAGCGCGCGCCGCTGCGGTCCAGCCGGTCTTAATTAAGCCGTATCGGCCTGCCAGGGACCCACCCCATAATTATTAGTCGCGGCCTCGTGAGCGCTCGCCGGCCGCCGCCCCGGTATGGCAGACATCCCTGCAGCGCGCCCAGGGCGCGTGTTGACGGAACCGTCTAGTGGAAAGTGAGCACGTATCTCCTGTCAGTCGCGTCAGCGTTTGCCACTTGAAACAACCACGGGCATTTCATTTCCCTTTACCTTGCTTTGTTCCCACATATATTTTAAATATTTAAATATGTATCACTGTATGTTCCATATCGCCTGCTAAACTTCACGATCGATTTGAAAAAAATCACTTACAGTTCTGCAATGAAGCCCTGTGGGGTAGGGGTAGGTTCTGGGGTGAAAAAGAACTGTGACCCACGATGCCGAAATATCCATACTTTAAACATTCGTTATTTGAGAAAGAGACGACTTGGTACTTACAAAAAACTTTACACGTTATTTTAAACGTTTTCCACCCTAACACTCCCATCCCCCACCCCACAAGAAGGTTAAATGAAAAAAAAGTCGCTTGTGGCATTTTCACTGTTCACGCAACAAAGATGAGCCATCAGGCATGGCGATCTAGTGTAATAATTTCACGCCACTAACTCTGTTCGCGACACGTTTTGACAGTATGCGCATTTAACATTAAATGTGCCTGCAAAATTGTATCATTGAAGGACACTAAGTTTGCGAGATAAGCTGTCATAAAAAATGATAAACGTAAAAACGGAGCTCCACCGCGAAATTTGCTAGGGATACCGCTAGAGTATGTGCAAAAATACGTGTGATACATGATAAATATTTATCACATGTTTGTGATACGTTCGTACGTGGACAAAGCCACTGGTAAAAGGCTCTTCTTAAACCCCTGGATCGATTTCATTCAAACATGGTAGGCTTGTTACTTACTGTGTGGAAAGAAATACAATGGCGATGAAAACGACCAAACTTCTGCTGGGTGGGGAGGAACGATGGGCGAATAAGGTGAGGCAGGTGGAGAGAGAGGGGTAGGAGCGCGCCGAAGTGTTTTCTTTTCTTTTCCCTTTTAGTAAATTCCCATAGTGAAGCTGGGCGGAGTAGCCGAGCGGTTCTACACGCTACAGTGCGGAACCGCGCGACCGCTGCGGTCGCAGTTTCGAATCCTGCCTCGGGCATGGATGTGTGTGATGTCCTTAGGTTAGTTAGGTTTAAGTAGTTCTGAGTTCTAGGGGACTGATGGCCTCAGCAGTTAAGTCCCATAGTGCTCAGAGACATTTGAACCATTTGAACCATAGTGAAAATCTTGCAGCTAAAACTGCATGGGAAGTACGACGGTGGTCGCAGAGCTTGGAAGGATGACGAACGAGGTATGCGTGGACATATTCTGTCAACAAGAACCGTACAGACGAGGTGGAAGACCTACTTTTGAAACTAGTAGATTTAGCCAGGAATGCCCTTTTTCCCAGTGCTAGTATACTTTTAATGTCCTCCTTGCTCTGTCCGTCGTTGGTAGAATTCTGGTACAGACGTCGAGATACTGGACGTTCTTAGAGAGCCATCGAAATTCGCGCCAATGACGACCTCATAAACCGTGGCTGTGGCTGTAGTCTTAGCAAGACTTGGGAACCAGCGAATGGGTTAATCAAGAGTAAATCGAGCAAAAGTATAGTTGTGACGACCACGGCGGACAGAGCCACCACACCGACGTCATCTCAGACGCCGTCGCAATCTGTTCCACCGCGCTACCGTGGCGCGGGGCGCGGACGGCGGAGGGAGCGCGCCACGGGCGGAGGGTATTTAAATCGGCCGCCGCCGCGACCGAACCCAATTCCCTCTGAGAAGCCATAGCGTACGGATCTCCGTGCCGGCACGGTCACAGGAGCTCAGTCCGTCAGTTCACCTGGTATGATCGCCGAAATATTGTGCTCGTTGGACACAGTAGACCGGCAGTACACCTGTGGATATTTTGATTATCAAATACGCCTGGAGAAACTCAAGAATTGTTTTAGATAGCCTACCTACGCAGTGTTCTCATCGCGCCTATACTGGCGCAAGACTCACCAAATAGTACGTAAACTAGCATAGGAACCTGTAGATTGATGCTTTTATCATGTATCCGAGAATTTAAAGACTCCTGCAATGTGAGGCTGACTGAGTGATATTGTATAATTAGACATTTTATAACGCATATTTTAGTATTTGTATCTATTCTCATACCAATGCGCGTGTATGTTTGTCAGGCATTAGGAGAGACATGTGTTTTCTCCCAACTCCGCGTGATTACCTGATCCTCAGCTTAACCTCCCCACCCCCTTTTCACCTGTTACGAATCCACGCCGCCCGTTGGACACGCACATACAGTCTCAAGGCTACATTGCAGTCAAATACTTTCAGAAAGGATTTTCGAATCCGTAAGCAAATATTCGATGTAAACGAATTTCTCTCCGTCGGCAACGTTTTCCTTGATACTGCCAGACTGCATTTTATAGTCCCTCTACTTCGGTCATTTATTTTGCTGCCTAGACAGCAAATGTCAGCTCCTGTTTTTCGGGCCTCGTATCCTAATCTGTTTTTTTTTTCAGTCTCACATGTTATAATTCAGTACGTTCTATTACCCACTTTTTACTCTGGTTGCCATCACTCTTACAACTTGATCTTCAAGCCTGATATCCATTCCACTCAACAGATATTCCAAACACCTTGCCATCTTATCGAATTAGAACGTCACCGGCAAAAATTCAAGCCTTTCATTTTTCCTCCCTGAATTTCATTACACTTTCTGAACTTCTCTTTGTTTTCATTTACGGCTTGCTTGATGTGCAGATTGAAAAAAAAAAAAACGGGGAAAAGCTCTGATATGGTGACGGACACCTCCACCGCCCCCTCCTCCCTCACCCGTTTGAAACCATTTGAAAAAGGATGTCAAAAAAGTAAAGAAAATCAATTTTCAAAACATGTTGATCTTGCAGCACACGTCTTCCTGAAGAATTTGATGAGCAAAAAAAATTTGTTCAAGTAAATTTAAGACATGTTATTTGGTCTTGCAGTGTGCCAAATTGCAGTGCCACACCTCTTCACACGACATTCATCTATTACACGTACTTGTATTTCACTACGTTGGATTCAAACTTGTATATTTTGCAATGGAAGCCATCAAACCTATATTCAGGAGAGTGGAAATTAATGTGTCCTATGGTGCCTCTCCTGCTCCTTGTCGGCCGATCTGACATCCTATTCCCCCACTTTTTTAATCTAACGATTAATACTGGATGGGATTATTTGTGACCAGAACAATAGGAATTACTCAGAAAATTTACGGACTTTATTGCCTGTTAGCTAATAACTTCCACTTTGTGTGACGTAAAAGAAACTACAGCAAACATAAAAACGGTAAAGACGAGGAACAAGCAAGACAGTACACATTTCTTTAGTCCTTAGCTCCCAGCATTTTTTCGTCCATAATCTTGCTACAGCTATACACGGTGTGCTTTCCTTTCTGCGAAAGAATCTGTTTACTACACGGAAAAATGAAAATGTTGTTGTCTAATACTGGAAAAGACGTTAACACGAATAGTACCCAAGACTGGTATGGTTTATCGTCATATTCTGTTTGATGCTCCCGTCTCTCCCGCTTCCTCGTTCTAACAAACAATCTTGTCGTCTCTGATTCTGTGACTATTCCTGCCATCGTCAAAATTTATTTTCCTGTTAACTTTACTAACCCAGCCAGAATCACCAGTTAAGTTATCCCGCGTCTCGTGGTTAGGCGTTATTATGTAGTCGTACAATTTGTTTTCCATGCTATTTGTAGATTAGGAGTTAAGCGGCTGCTAACCGGTTACAGTACAGCTGGCCTTTAGTAGTGTAGGATTCCGCAAAAACTTTCTGTCAAAATTTCATTTTCTTGATACACTGTTATTTTTGTTGGTCGGTTATTTCTCAGTCCTTAGATTTCGCTGATAATTATAACAACACTGATCATTCGCACACCCAATCAATTGCAAAAACGAACGATTCGTATTCACCCGTTCGAGTTTATTTGGGTCGGCTCGTATAGCCCCGTCCCCTTTTCTCTGCAGTAGAGTTTTGTATTTCCAGACGCGAAGGGGATTCCCCTGGCAGAGACGCCACATGCACTGCGCACGTACTCAAAAATCAACTTATGATTTATTCTGAAATAAACTTAAAAATGGTTCAAATGGATCTGAGCACTATGGGACTTAACATCTGTAGTCATCGGTCCCCTAGAACTTAGAACTACTTAAACCTACCTAACCTAAAGACATAACACACATCCATGCCCGAGGCAGGATTCGAACCTGTGACCGTAAGAGTCGCGCGGTTCCGAACGGAGCGCCTAGAACCGCTAGACCACCGCGGCCTGGCGAAATAAACTTAGACTGTGTTAAAGATCCAACCGAGATGTGTTTCAAAAGCATATGAATAATTGATAGACCAACGGCGCTGGATGCTAGGCATTTTGCGCATCAAGGTCTTTTCTTCAAAAATATGAATTTAGCGGCGGCGGAAACTGCCGCCCACTCAGATACCGCGGTTGGCTCCCCCCGCCCCCTGCCACTCCCCCCCCCCCCCCCCCCACACACACACACACGCATTCCTAGCTCTGGACCTGGCTGTGATATTCCTTTCTCAGCTTTTCTCCCTATCACATCCAAGTCCTTCGATTCTTATTACTGGTTTCTGTACAAGCTGTGGGCAATATTTTGCTTCCTGTAATTTGTAAATGCTACTACCTATTTATTTCGAAATCTCCTGCCATTTGTCCTCGTGTCCCCTATCTGAGACCGGATGTTCGTTTGCAGAACAACCGCTACGGGCATTGCTGATGTGACCACGCGCCAGCAGATACTTGTTGGCTCGGTAATGGAATGCAGCGAGCGCGCCTCCCAGCTGCACCCTTTGTGCTAGGTTTACCGGGAGCTGTGCGCCCCTGCTGCTCCAATCAGGGGGCTGGGCAGCAGGCGTGGCGCTCCACTGTGCGTTCCCGTGATGCATTGCGCGAGTCGGTGCCGCCCCTACAGGGACTTCCCCGTTGTTGCTACAGAGCACTGCTCGTGCTTTCGGTCTCACCCAACCACGCCCCCCCCCCCCCCCCCTTCCTTTCTCTCTCACTCTACCCACACGTATACACACACACACACACACACACACACACACACATACACACACACACACACACACACACACACAGAGAGAGAGAGAGAGAGAGAGAGAGAGAGAGAGAGAGAGAGAGAGAGACTGCACACAAACTCATACACAGACACACATAGAGGGAAAACAGAGGGTGCCAGCATGTTCACTCTCGTGTAGCCAACTCCTACTCAAACAAGGGACCGCTTCGGTTTGTGATTACATGTAACTGAGAGGATCGCAAGCTAACCACTCACACTTTCCGAGACTGCGGAAACTTTCCCTTTGCGTATTTCTAGTGTGCGTGAACACTATGGATTAACTTAATGTCAGTATTCTAATCACGCAGGTCAATTTCTGTTTAAACTATAGTAACATGCCTGTTGGGGTACTGTAGCTATTACAGTTTCAATTCAGATGGCTAATGAGAACGCATTCCTTTGAGGTGTTAATTTTGGATTTCTTTTTTTAAATTCCTGAAACTCATTAATTATGATGTACCTGATTAGCCATGCATACCACATTGCAGACTATCAGATGTGCTGCGTATCAAAGAAATATATGACGGTTGAAGGTGATGTTCTTCTACTAATCCATAAACGATTTGCACACATTGGCTGTAATACATCCTAAAGTATCTGAAATTACTTCCTCTTTTATTTTACCTTTTGTGTGTCTAAGTTTTATTTCGTATTACAGTTACATTTATGAAGGTTTGCAGCTCATAACCTTGCCCGCATCTGCTATTGTACTTAGAACGGCTTACATTACGAACAAACTCGCTGGTAACGTTTTATAGTAAGCTGACACCCCATACGTTTATGAGGCGTTTCTGTAGAGTATTCTTTCTTTGTATTCTCACTCTAAAACTGTTTCTTTGATATCAAAATCTATTGCCCACGCAAAAAGAAACAACAGTAAATGCAATGATACGCTTCCCTCCATCCTCCTTGTTAAGGTTATGTATTCTGTGTTCAATAAAGGAGACATGATTTCCTATGTTACTTTGAAATTTATCTCAGACATCGTAAGGCAATTACTTACTCTTGAACTTTGATCTAAAACTGCCATTTGTTGCTGATCCGATGCCTCTCATTGTAAACTACAAAGTATTGCTGCATAAAGCGTATTATAGTGATAGTTCATTAACAGCAAAATAATATTACAGATACGTGTGGGAACATGTCATGGAGAGGTACACGAAACCTTTGATATCTACGTATTATAAACACATTCAACAAACTGAAGTTGGGAAACGGTATACCTCTCCACGAAAGCTTCATTTTGTTTTCAAAATGAAGTAACGGAAACTAATATAGGAATCTGTCAACTGACGATGCACAGAGATGAAGTTTCATTCAGAAGCAGAGTGTGAGCTGAGATAGATGATGGAGATGGACTGGGACTTTATCCCAGTTCCATTACTTTCGCAAGCTGTGGTCAATTAGTAACGGTATCCGAAGATTCATCAGTGACACAATAAAATCATCAGTTTGTCACTAGATCCTCACCGCACATCACAAATTCATCAACTGTTCATCCAGGAACTGTAGGAGGTCTCTGTCGTTCATTATCAGGATCGACAGGAAACTTCAATTCCCTAAATTTCCACCATGCCTCCGGATTTAAACTAATGACAAATTAGCAAGTTTTCGCAACCCTTCTCATTGAAAGCAAAATCTTCACTGTTCTTAGGTTGCGTCATACGGCCCAAAGATTTTCAGAGAAGTTTCTCCACAGCATAAGGACCGGCTATAATCTTCAACCCATCACTAGCTCCTGTTCACAGACGTTCTCACAATTCCTTTCAGTAATGCTACTCCCTCTACACCAGAAACCATACAGCTACTTCAAGTTGCCTTCCATTAGGAATGTGGAATGCACTCAACGACTATGATACGACTGTCAAAATGATGGAGTCTTGAATGAACGGTAACTGGATCCCAAACAACAGGGGACTGCCGTACTAGGGCATGTATCAAACTCTGAAATACTGTACTGATGAAGGCTAGTTATTAGCCGAGGTCTATATTTGCTTCAATAAAGCCTGAAAGGAAAGGACGACTGATAGATGTGTTCCATCATTTTGAAACCATTCAGTTACTTTTTTCTAGTTCCTCTTCTTTACTTGCAAACCTTACAGCTCTGCCACAGCCTCTTGATTTATGTACCGAAATGACTAGGTTGTTTCAACTGATTGCTATTTCACTCCATACCTTACAAATGACACAGAAATTCTACAGTGGCCTTTCAGGGGTGTTAATTCCGTGGTATCAAGACTACCACTAATCTTGACGTTGTGTGCAGTTTCTCTTCATACGACGTTCACACCGCAGGAACTCGCCAACGGCCACAGACAAGTATCCTGCCGTGTCACAACAGATAGACAGCATGACGATGACTTAAAAACTTATCTGCTGTGTCACTCCGTACGATGCAAATCGAATAGAAGTACACTCACTGCCAGTAAAGATTGTCAGTAAAGCAGCTTGTAATTGCCTTCGGCCGTCGATAAATAATATGTTACACTAGTTGAAAAACCCGGCGTTGCTCTGGTATTTATTTATTCCAATCTTCTGTTAGTCCATCTCATCCTCTCTCATCTCTGTTCATCTCCTCCTTCCCCCTTCTCTACCCATGTCGTCTATCCCCGTCGCTCTTTTCTTGTCCCTCTCTTCTTCCCCCTCTACCCATCTTCTCATGCCTTATCCAATACTCCTTCCTCCTCTCATTCATCCCAACTGTTCCTGTCCATCATCTCCACCTCTCCCTCTATCCATTTCCACTACCTCCTCTCTCTATCCAACTGCCTTCCTCTGTCCATCTATTCCTGCCCCCCCCCCCCCCCCCACTCTCTCTGCCCATCTCTTTCTGCTGTCCGTCCATTTCTCCTCCCCTCTCCCCATCTTATTCTTCTCTCTACTTGTCCATTTCCCCTCTTTCCTTTCTGTGTATATCTCCTCCTATTCTTCCCCTTTCTCTGTTCATTTCCTCCTTCCCCTTTGTCCATCTTCTCCTACCACAGCTCTGCCTATCTCTTCCTCTTCCTCTATATATACCGCTTCCTCTTTCCTTTCTCTGTCCATCGCCTCCTCTCCCTTCTCTCCGTACATTTCCCCTCCCCTGTGTCTGTCCATCTCCTCCTACCTGTGCCGGTCTCCTCATTCCCCCTTGCTCTGTCCATTTCTTTTCCTCCCTTCTCTCTGCACATCACGCTCACCCTAAACGGAGGCTGATAATTCTTACCCCTACAGTACTTCTTTCCCGACAGTATCTAATATAATGTACCAAATTTGATTGAAATCTCTCCTGGAGTTTAGAATGAGCTTTTCACCTTTGGCTTTGCTCTCATATGCACATGTCAGATATATTTCATATATAGTTAACATATTTCACTTGTATTGTTACACGTATTTCACCTGCATGTGTAGGGCATTTCGCACAGAAGTTTCATTTTCGAGCAGTTAATGTTTATGATGTCGTATCTCCTGAACTACGTGGTATAAATGGTGCAAATGGCTCTGAGCACTATGGGACTTAACATCTGAGGTCATCAGTCCCCTTCGGCCTGCCAACCTTTAGAGAAATAAAAATTGTCAGACACCTTCTCATTACGCAGATCACTGTCAAATAGTTATCCTATCATAGGAGTAACATTATCGGTGTATTGATAGTTTAGTAGCAGCCGGTAGTGTTATAAGGTGGTAAGATGACAGAGCATTGGAGGTGATATGGTCCCCAGTTGACCAAAACGGAAGCAAAGAAACTATAATCTCTTAGCAGCTAACGTACAAGGGGCGCCCTGTTAAGGCGCTAGGCGAAGCGTTTTATTCGGGCTTGCTGTTCTTGTATTACTGTTAAAAGCACGCGCTCCCAAAGCCGGTAGTATAGGGAACAATAATTAAAGAGCTTACGTCGTGCTGCATTAGCGACCGGCCCGGTAGGTAATCCGACCAGCGGAGACGTTATCCGATAATTGTGTATCTCCTCCAGGGCGGGCCAGCATCTGCTCCAGCACTCCATTTAATGGAGTCTGCCCTCCCTCCGTCCGGTCGCCATGTCCTCACACGTCACCCCGGGCACACCCACGAATGCGCAGCGGAGGGCGAATCGTCTTCTGCGCAACTTGCAATTGCTACATCGGCTCGCACACACCCGCTGTCACCGAGTGCTGGTGCGTGTCTGTGTGTGTGTGTGCGCGCATCGCTCCCGATTACGAAGTTATCCACTCGGCTGCGTTGCCATGGCGACCGCTGCCAAGTGCCGCTGCTGTTGACGCGGCAGCCGCCGTCCTCTCTCTGCTTGGCCCTCGTCTCCGCACTTTGCGGAACGGGTGCTGTGCTTTTCCCATTCGACCTCTCCGCGAGATTTGATGGCGTCACGCCTCGGCTTTGGCGTCTTCCCGTCCGCACGCAGTCGCTGTCGTCATGCGTGCTGTCCCTCCGCTTCCCAGTGCCTGCTCTGCCTTCGTTTTCGTTCCCGTGGCACGATCTACGTGGGCGCAAACCTCCGACGTTATTCTGCGTGAGAGCCAAAGGACCGACGAAAACATAACGCTTCACAGCCCATTTTCGTAAACGAAGTGTAGAAGCAATACAGGAGCCGTCTGATGTTACAGCAACAGGAGGGTGATGTACAAATGGTATTCATCAGTATACAGGGTGTCGAATATTTAGAGAGATTAGTAACCAACAAAACAAGAAAAAAGTACCATAAACATTGTTGTTGTTTTTGCGATCTTCAGTTCTGAGACTGGTTTGATGCAGCTCTCCATGCTACTCTATCCTGTGCAAGCTTCTTCATCTCCCAGTACCTACAGCTACCTACATGCTTCTGCATCTGGTTAGTGTATTCATCTTTCTGTCTCCCTCTAAGATTTTTACTCTCCACACTGTCCTCCAGTATTAAATTGGTGACCCCTTGATGCCTCAGAACATGTCCCACCAACCGATCCCTTCTTCTAGTGAAGTTGTGTGATCTACCCATCTAATCTTCAGCATTCTTCTGTAACACCACATTTCGAAAGCTTCTATTCTCTTCTTGTCTAAACTATTTATCGTCCATGTCTCACTTCCATACATGGCTACACTCCATACAAATACTTTCAGAAATGACATCCTGACACTCAAATCTATACTCGATGTTAACCATTTTCTGTTCTTCAGAAATGCTTTCCTTGCCATTGCCACTCTACACTTTATATCCTCTCTACCTCGACCATTATCAGTTATTTTGCTCCCCAAATAGCAATACTCATTTACTACTTTAAGTGTCTCATTTCCTAATCTAATTCCCGCAGCATCACATGATTTAATTCGACTACATTCCATTATTCTCGTTTTACTTTTGTTGATGTTCATCTTATATCCTCCTTTCAAGACCATGTCCATTCCTTTCAACTGCTCTTCCAGGTCCTTTGCTGTCTCTGACAGAGTTACACTGTCATCGGCAAACCTCAAAGTTTTTATTTCTTCTCCATGGATTTTAATTCCTACTCCACATTTTTCTTTTGTTTCCTTTACTGCTTGCTCAGTATACAGATTGAATAACATCGGTGAGAGGCTACAACCCTGTCTCACTCCCTTCCCAACCACTGCTTCCCTTTCATGTCCCTCGACTCTTTATAACTGCCATCTGGTTTCTGTACAAATTCTAAATAGCCTTTCGCTCCCAGTTTTACCCCTGCCACCTTCAGAAATTGAAAGAGAATATTCCAGTCAACATTGTCAAAAGCTTTCTCTAAGTCTACAAATTCTAGAAACGTAGGATTGCCTTTCCTTAATCTAGTTTCTAAGGTAAGTCGTAGAGTCAGTATTGCCTCATGTGTTGCAACATTTCTACGGAATCCAAACTGATCTTCCCCAAGGTCGGCTTCTACCAGTTTTTCCATTCGTCTGTAACTGTAAACATGGGCTGTGAAATTCATACCTTTAGAGCTATAAACATTTGTTGATCTTCGATATTGAGAAACGCATCACCTTTACTGTAACCTCTTTCTTTCGAATCGAAATCAGAATTTCATTCGCACGTAAAGTGAGTCCCAATAATTAACTTTCCTTATGAACTATGCTAGTACATGGTACTAATCAGACAGGGGTTAGTATGGAGAAAAAGAAGGAAAAACAGTTCAGTAAACATTGGGTCTGGATTGGGTACCTTAAGAGGAGGTAGCACTTATTCAGTAAAAGAAATGTATTTCACAGCAGCTATAATGTCCAAGTGCTCGTAGTTCTTTAGGTATGCGTCATAGAAACTTTGTTTATTTTACTTCTTTTGTTTATTTATGGTTATTTCCACCTCACAAAATGATATTTTTTCTAAGAAATAGTTAATATGCCGGCAAGGAACGATATAGCCACTTTAGTCTTAGAAGGAGAGATCGTCAATTGTGCTTCAATGATGCTGATAAGTTTGAAACTGACGCAGTTGAATGAAAATAACAACGGCACTTTACATTTCGTAGTCTTCTGGGAAAATGGACACAGTTTCGTTTATGCCCTACTGACTATGAGCAAATTTCGAGCCATTCCGATGGGTAAGTCGTGACCGCATCATCTTTGAGAAAACAGTTCAGTCTGGCTTCCATAAAGGCTTCTGCATTGAAATTGCAAAATATGGGCTCAGAATTCAGTTAAGGTAAAGCTAAACAAGAAAAATTAGCATTTTGGCATATTCCGAGTATTGCAGTACGTCAGCAATCATAAGTATCGAAATAATTATGAAAAATCCGCCTCGATTGCACAAACTACCTGGTGTTTACCTAGGTTTCAGCGTGGGTAACCACGCCTTCTTCAGAACAAATATAAAACAGCTTGCCTAAATAGGCTTAGTCAAACGCTAAAATCAACACCTACAGCGGCAAGATCCCATTTTTAGATTTTTCACAATTATTTTGTGAAGGCATTTCATAGTGTAGATAAGAAAATTCTGCTAGGAAAACTAAAACGGTGAGGTTTTGAAGGGCCTTTCTTTGCATGGATGCATTTAAGTAACCGAAAAGAGATGGGTTGCATTCACCAATACGTTCTTCCTCCTACTTTTGCAACGTCCAGTATTATGCACATTCCAAGCTACTTAAAGTGACATACAGGTAGCAAAGATCAAACAGGATGAGGCTCTATATTTGAAGTCCCTGTGCAATCAGATGGCTAAAAATAAGTGGATAAGTTCACAAAAAAGGACGGTTCTGGCAGCTTTGCTCTTAGAAATCTCCGGCGTTGTGTTGATCTTTAGACAGTGTTGGTAACATATTTTCCACACTTTCAATTGATACTATCTCAATAACCGTCTGTGTCAATGCAGCGAAGATCATAAAGTTATCTGCTCCACAGAAATGTCCAAGAAGAATATACAGTGAAGTTGTTAACCGAACATCTTGCAGCTACCTCTTCAGTAACCTAGGCATTCCTATCCTTGGACAGCAATACATAATAGTAACTGAGCGAGAGTTAATAGCGAGAGTGAATTTCACATGAAGTCTACATTACATTGCCACAATAACAGAAGTCAAAATAATTTTCATACACACAATCTATAACACACAAATTCAGTATTGTGAATATAATTATTAGTGTAATTTTCGTCGCGTACCGCCTGAAGACCTTAAATTGATCAAGCAGAAGTTTTTTGTTCTATGTTTCATCCATGCTATTGTAACTCGCTTTGATTAGACTTCGATTTTGTGCATTTTTGTATTTAAACAGATAGTATTACAAATTTTGTTCAGGAACATGTAGTAGTTAAAAGGAATGAAAAAATGTACAATCCCTACGCATCACAACGAAGTTTTGTAATCCGGTACAAAACTGTGCAACAAGTTGCCGGCCGAGCGGTTCTAGGCGCTTCAGTCCAGAACCGCGCGACTGCTACGGTCGCAGGTTCGAATCCTTCCTCGGGCATGGATGTGTGTTAGGTTTAAGTAGTTTTAAGCTCTAGGCGACTGATGACTTCCGATGTTAAGTCACATAGTACTCATAGCCATTTTAACCATTTTTGAACAAGTTGCCGGCAGATATCACAAAGAAAATTGTACTTCTCCAAATAAACAAAAAGAAAGTGGAATCACGAAGGTAAATTCCGAATAAATCTAATCTTGACACTGGCAGTTTATAGACAGATGGTAGTAGTCTGTGCAGAGTTACATAAATCCTTCGTTTGAGTAGTACAGAAAAAAGGAGCTGTCACATTTTGAAAAGTTTTTTTCAGAAGCCCATTTATCGAAAGCATGTATTCTCTTTTTGTCTGAATTTGGTACCATCTACGTTTCACTTCACTACAAAGCTAACCTCCGGAAAAAATACCTACAGAAAACATTTGTTAACACATAAACTTATATTCAGTGTTAGTACGTTTCTCTTTGGCTGAGACGCTTTTCTTGTTGTTTCCGGTCTAAATTTGACGCTCTCTCTACTTCGAACATCAGCAGTTTCTTTTTGCTACCAAATAGCAAACTCGTCAACTAGTTTTAGCCTCTATCTTCCTGATCCAACCGCCTTAGTGCCATCTGATTGACTTCAGCTAAATTTCACTACACCTGTTTCGCTTTTGCACAAAGACGACTTAAAACCTCTTTACAAAACAGTTCAACTGATTTTCCAAATCCTTTTACGTCTCTGAACGTCATTGACCAACTTCAAATTTATTAATCACTGTTCCGCAACTTCTCTTTAGTTTCCTTTACTTCTTGCTCAAATGACAGACTGAATAACCTCAATGATATGCCACAACCGTGTCACATTCGCTTGTGAGCTATTGTTTTCCTTTCAGGTCTTTCTGTTCTTGTAACTATATTGTCGTTTCTGTGAATAATGCGAATAATCTTTTTCTCCTTGCATTTTGCACTGTTCCCTTCAGTATACCAAAGATTTTATTGCAGTCAACATCGTTAAAACTTTTCCTAAAATTCTGCAATGCATTAAATGAAGGCCTTTCTTTCTTCAGTTTATTTTCTTTGATTTGGTCAGTATTCTCTGGAACGGAAAAAGATCCTACCCGAGACCGGTTTGTACCAGTTTTTCCATTATTCTGTAAATAATTCATGATTCAATAAAAGGATATTTCTATATTATTCACTACTGTCGGAACGTGCCTTCTTTGGTGGATTTAATCTCGAAGTACGTATGGATATATTACGCACATATTTTGCACACCAGGTGCTGTAATTTTATCATAGTACGTTTTTACCTATCCTGGTGCCATTTCCATAATTTCTCATATTTATGCAATTTCTTCAGTCTTAATCTACAGTTAAGTACCAACAAAATATGATCTGTGTACACATCTGCCCCTAGAAATATTTTGCATTTTAAAATCTGTTATCAGAATCTCTGTATCACCATTGTATAAACTGGTGGCATCTAGGTCTCTTCCACATATACAACGTTTTTTCACGATTCTGCAACCAGTTGTTGCTAATGGCTAAATTATACACTATGCAAAACTGTGATAAACGGCTTCTCGTCAGATTTCATTTCCCGAGTCCATGTTCTCCTACTACTTTTCTTTCCTTTTCCTACGCCGGCCGGTGTGGCCGTGCGGTTCGAGGAGCTTCAGTCTGGAACCGCGTGACTGCAACGGTTGCAGGTTCGGATCCTGCCTCAGGTAGGATGTGTGTGATGTCCTTAGGTTAGTTAGGTTTAGATAGTTCTAAGTTGTAGGGGACTGATGACCATAGATGTTAAGTCCCATACTGCTCAGAGCCATTTGAACCATTTATGAACCTTTTCCTACTATCGAATCCCAGTCTCCCACCACAATAAAATATGAATAATTACTTTTATCGGATAATTCACTTTTTCAGCCACTTCATTATCAGCGGAACTAGAAAGGATACAAACTTTTACTGTTGTGGTAATGTAGGCTTTGTGTCTACCTTCACTACAATGATGCGATCAAAATGTTGATCGTGGTAGCTCAAAAAAACTGTTATTTTATTACTCTGTATTAAACTCACTTCTGCATTACCCCTACGTCGTTTTACGTTTCTATTACTGTACCCACATGGCGAGAAGTCCTATTCTTCCCGCACTGCAGTTCACTAATTCCCACTGTTTCTAACTTCAGTCGATTGCGTTCCCTTTTTAAAAAATGAAACTTACCTACACTATTAAAGGTTCTAACAATCTAGGCTCCAATGCGTAGAATGCAAGTTTTTTGTTTCCTGATGTCAGCCCGGAGTTCCGAATGGGGTACTATAGAATATTTTGACAAATAGGAGGCAATCGTCACTTAAAGTTTGAAGCTCCCGTGAAAGACAATATGGTATGTGTTCGTAGGTTTAGGGTAGCCGAGATGTGTCACTTCATTTGCGACAGCGAATTTCAAATTAGAGAGAAGAGAGTGGTTGTTACAGTCTGGTTTGGATATGTTATAGGATATGCAGAAGTGTTTAGAGTGAGTAAACAGGGCTGAGAATCTGTGAAGTATCCACTTGGAGCAGATAAATGGCTGCAGAAGTCGTGAGGGTGCATGACGTTAAAGGATTTGGAGGGACTGGTAGAAATTCGAATAAAACTACTGCTGGAGAAAAACCAACGTTTGGGCCACGGTTGCAGCTGCCTTCTTCTGGGTCTACTGCAGCGTCCTAGCTATGCGGTGTCCCTTATCTTCTGTTAGTTTTGCTCAATGCGCAAGCCTTTATGAAATAATTTTAAAAAGATACTTCATTTCATTAATCACTTAAGGAAAAAGGAGAGGAAACACTATTTTAATAGGTTATTGCTGTGGAGGGAGAGTGTAACCTATATTGTCTACTGTATCTTATGTTATGTGCCATGATTGATAGTCACCGACGAATGAGAAGTTGGCTCCTATTTACCAAACGCTGGACGCCGGCCGAGTGGGTGCAGTTACTCGCCGGTAGTGCTCGCGCTTCGTGTTAACATTGCGGTCTCTTGGCTTCTGATTGCTGGCAGCCAAGATGGGGCAAGCCTGAGTCCATCCTCTCTATTCATGTTCTTAGTGTGTTTAAGTATTTCGATGGCTTCTTTGGTTTTGTTCAAAGGTGTGTGAAATCTTATGAGACTTAACTGCTAAGGTCATCAGTCCCTAAGCTTACACACTACTTAACCTAAATTATACTAAAAACAAACACACACAACCATGACCGAGGGAGCACTCGAACCTCCGCCGGGACCAGCCGCACAGTCCATGACTGCAGCACCGCCGACCGCTCGGCTAATCCCGCGCGGCTCTCTGGTTTTGCGTTTCGTCTTAGCCCGATCCTTGGCCAAAACATAGGCTTCGCTGAATTTTAGTTCCTTTTCGCAATTTTGCTGATGTTCTGCCACAGCAGATTTGTTGTGTTGACCTAGACGAATACAGCGCTCGTGTTCCCGAATGCGCGTTGCTTGGACTGCCAGTCTCGCCGATGTATGCCTCTACACAGTCCATTGTGTAATGATTCCACCTTGTCCTTAGTGGAGCCTTGCAACTCCCGGATCGTGCGACAGTATAGAAGACAGGCTGCACCTCAACCCAGCAAAGGTGTTTGCCTATTTGGTCACTAACATTTTTCACTTGAAGTAAGCGCACTGCTGGCTGAAGTTTGTCTATTTATATCTTATCTTGCTTACTTGTATTCGTTGACAAGACTTTGTGGATCGACTTGTGGCTGTAGTCATTGTCTATAAGCGTTGTGAGTAGCCATTTAAGTTTAGGTGTTATGTTTTGAGGAATACTTAGGTGCTGCGCATAAATTGCCAAAGAAGGGATGATCCAGTTCTTCTGTGCTGAGTGGTGGTAGCATTTGGCATGCAGATACCTGTCTGTATGTGCAGTCTTACGACACACTCGGTGCCCCAGTGTGCCCTCCGTTGTACTGTATACTTTCACATCTTGAGAGATGACATGTTACTTTCTACTCTATTTTTCATATATGGAAAATTATTAAAGATTCTGTTACAACCTACTGCACCTTGAGTGAGACTCTAGAAAGTTAACGACCTGAGCAACGTTGATGGAGCCTGGTAGGGCACTAAAAGCATGAGGTATTTTTATGGTTCTTAGCTCATACAAATGGCATGTTGGGAGTTGAAAGCAATTCACGGTGAGCCCATCACTTACTTAATCTTGCTGAACAGGCCCACAGCTGACAGGGCAGCCCCTCGTCGACACAGGTCTCCAGCAGAACAATGCCACAATACCTGCCGTGCTGCCAGCTGATGCCTGGCTTAGGGCGATGGTCTGAAGGAAAACGTCTACACAGTGGAGTCGTCAACCAGGCATTGTGTGCAGTAACATTCATGATAAAAATTCGCAAGTTTTCCTGTTCGTTGATACTGCAAATAGGCCAGTGAACCACTTCCATTGCCCACCTCAGTTGTATAAGAAACTCCGGCGTCTGAGAAATGTTTAGAGATAGAATGTTTATTAAAGCTCATAGCTAGGACTAACAAGCTCCAAGGAACAGGCGATTTAGATAAACAACTTTAAGATTGTATCTGTTCGCTTGTTGCTGTGGGAAGTGACACAATTTCTTTGAAAATCATCTTCCCGTCTGTGAAAACTTAAAAAAGCCAGTAATTGGAGGTTTCTTTTTTTTCAGAGACACAGGTTTCTTAACTCTTGCTCTGGTTCGACATGAGTATGTGCTGTCATGTGGAAGGGGAGATTAACGCGTCTAGAGCCCTGTGATTGGATCAAGATGGGGTGAAGGTGGTGTCCTTTGTGCATTTTGCAGGAAAACGGGATTTTTCTTCTAGAGAAGTGCATAGCACATGCTTGCAGGACTTGGGTCTGGTAAAGAGTTCTGGTCGAAGCTCTGGTATGTGTGGTTCGTAATTAGGATCTGTCCTGAGACTGAGTTGCGAGTAGTTTGAACTGGGGAGCCTGTGGTGATGTTCTTACTGTACCGACAGTGTGACTTCAAATATCTCGGAATCCTCGTTAGCCGAGGGCACACTTACACATTTTTAGTTTACCAGTCTTGACGTGTGCTCTGGCGTATATGTCAGACAAATTGGTCCTTGGTGCGGCCAGCGAAAGGATGTGTCACATACTGAAATCTACGGTTATTTCAGGGCTCTGGTAGAGAGTAAGTTGCGATCCGTCTGCCTGATCGCTAGACCGTGAGATTTTCGCATTTCTTTCTTGGCCGCGATCGATTCATTGGTGCCGCCTCCACGTCTCACCTCCACCGCACACATCTCGCCAGCTACAATTTACATGGCCGCATGAAACAAACAGGGCAACGTACTGCCCCTTCGGCACTGTCAGGGCGTACAGATGTAAATCGCCACTTGCTCTCAGCTGCACCTATGTAGAGAAACTACAGTAGATTTGATCAATCAAAGTCTGCCCAGCGTCAGATCAGTTCAGATTGCGTTATCCACATTTGTAGGGCCAGAGTACTCGTTTCTGCCACCCAGGATCCCTGTCCAGTGTAGTCTTGAACCACTTGTTAGTTGTTTACGGTATTCAGTCAGTAACTTGTTTAGCACAATTTATGACTGTTTCTTCTTTTTAAAAATAGATGTTCTTAGAACACTAAAATTATGCCAGCACAATCATTCAAACAATCCGCACCAGCGTTACCTTCCATTCTAAAAATGGAATTGCACCATTCTTCTCTACTTCAAGCATAAACTGTATCTTCTCGTGCATGTTGTTCAAATATTCGTGAAACTTGGGTAGCTCCGTTTCACCAGGAGGCCATAAGGCAAACGTGTCATTCACGCATGTGAACCAGCAATATGGGCGTGAAGGAGCTCTACCAAAGGCCGTTTCTTCAAAGGCTGCATGGCTAGAACCATGGTGAAACGGAGCTGCACAAGTTTTACGAACATTTGAACAACATGCACAGGAAGATTCAGTTCACTCTTGAGGCAGAGAAGACTGGTGCAATTCCATTTCTATACGAAGTATACAGGACAACGGAGGACTTACTGGGGCACAGAGTACATCGCAAGCCTACACATACAGACTGGCATCTTCATGCCAAATGCTAACACACCCAGCGCAGAAGAACCGGATCATCTTTGGCAATCTGAGCGCAGTACCTAATTGGTACTCCAAACATTACACCTAAGCTTGCTACGCACAACGTTTCTAGCCAATGGCTACAGCCATAAAGCGATCCAAACAGTCTTGTCGACGAATACAAGTATTAAAAATAAGAAAGAAATAGAAAAACTGCAGCTAGCAGTGCCCTTACCTTCTGTGAAAAATGTTACTGACTGAACAGGCAAACACCTTCGCCGCGTTGGGGTGCAGCCTGTCTTCTATAGTGGTCATAGGATCCAGGACGTGCTAGGCTCCGCTAAGGACATGGTGGATGCATTACGCACTGTAGGCGTGAACAAGATGGAATGCGAATGTGCAGGCATACATCGGCGAGACTGGCAGGCCAATAGCAACGCGCATTCTGGAACACGAGCGCTATGTTCGTCTAGGGCAACATAACAAATCTGCTGTGACAGAACAACCGCAAAATTGCGAAAAAGGAATTAAGTTCAGCGAAGCCTGTGTGTTGTTAGCCAAGCATCCGGTTAAGACGAAACGCAAAACCAGAGAGGCTATCGAAATACTTAAACACACTAAGAACAGAATAGAGAGGATGGACTCAGGCTTGACCCAGCTTGGCTGACAGCAATCAGAAGCCAACGGACCGCACTATTAACACCAGGTGCGAGCAGTACCGGCAAGTAACTGCCACCGCGCGGCCGGCGTGCAGCATTTTGTAAATAGGAGCCAACTTCTCATTCACCGCTGAATACCAATCATGGCACATAACATAAGAGCCAATAGACAACAGAGGTTACACTTCCCTCCACCGCAATAACCTATTAAAATAAAGTTTCCTCTCCTTCTGCCTTAAGTGATTAATGAAATGAACTATCTTTTGAAAATTATGTCATAATGGTTTGCGCAATGAAGAAAAACAACAGAAGATAAGGGACACTGTATAACTAGAACGCTCCAGTGGAGCCACAAGAAGGCAGCTGGAACCGTGGTCGAAACGCTGGTTCTTCTCCAGCAGTAGTTTTATACAATTTGATGCGGTACCATACGCAGAAAACTTTTTTGTCGACTGACTCTGGCAGCGGTAGCGTATGCAGTTATGGTTGTAGATATTTGATGGTGCGATATCTAGGCAACATGTGCTTAGGATAAGATATATCGATTCGAGGCTCTGTAGGTGTGGACGATAATGGAGGGTTAAAATCCCATGTGCAGCCAGTCAGTAGCCTTACAACTACTAATCTATTTGGGGATTTCTTTTCGTTAGATCAACTTCTGTTTGTCCAAGGTATGTAGTGTATGGCGTCGAAGCAGAAGTCATAGGGATGCAGGCTGCTGGTCATTCGTCATAAAATTGTTTTTGAAGAGTTTATCTTAATTGTTTCACCATGGGGTGAAATTATTAGTGTGGAATTGGAGGGGTAGATGGGATTCCTGGAATGTAGCGAAAGGGCTAGGAAAATGGGTGTGGTGAAGGACGTGGTAGTTCAGGAATATCGGTAGTGCAGAGTATATGAGACGAAGGAAGAAGATGGGAGAGGAATTAACCTTTGAAAAAATTTGAGATTGGATGGAAGATACGGGAATTAGTGTTGTTAATAGCTTCAGAATGAACGATTAGATGGGAAGTATGAAGTATTGCATACCTGAGAAACGTCACTGTTCAGAAGCGTTCTTCAATGATCGTGTTTCTGAATGATTATTCAGTGAGGATAAAAAACGAAACACCGTCCGTAACATCTTTCAGCACAAGAAGACGAAGGGTGACTCATCTCGGCTTCTTTTTACTGAAGCTACACCAAGCTAATCAAACGTCCTTGAAATGAACGAATGAGGATACAGATCCCAGTGTTACAAGAGACATGCGCTTATAGAATTCTTGAATTTCACGACGAACTTCGTTGTAGGTGACTTCTAACTCTTAACGCACAGCAAGTAAATTCCACAAGCTGGTTAAAAAGGTACGTCCAGTTTCAGTTTATCGCCTGCACTGTTCATCCTACTTATCCGAAACCTTCCAGACAGTACGTCTCCCAAATAACGGACGAGCTGAAGAAATTATGGAAGATGACCTTTGTGTATTGGATGAATATTTCAGGAGAGGGAGTAGCTATATCCAAACTCCTGAAGACAGAAGCTGCAGAATTGTGTATGAAAAACAAGTATGCAAATTACCATCATCACTTAATATGGAGATATTGCGACAGCAATATGAAGTATCAGGATGCCACTCTGGACCTATCTACTTCCACCTTCTTCGGAAAACAGCTGGAAAAATTAAGAGCCACAACATCTTACTGCAAAAGGTAACTTCAAATTCATTGAATGTCGAAGCAAATGCTCTGCGAAAAACAGTGTTGCCTTTAGTTTATTCATTACTGTTTTCACCAGTTTAAAAGTGTTCAGGTGAGTGGTTCATGAGTTCCTACAGGTACCTAGTTGAAGTTCACCTTCAACAAGCCATGCGTATTGTGTTTCGTACGCTTCTGCCTACGATGATTTCTTGAAGCGCTAACACCAGGCTGGCTATAAAGCGATTGTGTCTGGAAAACCTCGACATCGATTAATCGAGCAAGATGTCCTTCAGCGAGATAACGAAAAATAAATGCGTAATCAAGTGTATGTTGATGATTTTCTGTGAACATGGACCCATAGTTGTTAAGAATTTGAAATAATAATTGCATGCACAGTTGTCAGGTTTTGGTTATGTTCTAACATATTGGACAGTTTCGGCCTTAGACAGTTTTCAAGCACGCTATCGATTATTTTTTTATTAAAACCATAGCAATTCTTCAGTAAATCAGTAAATCAATTAATAGTTCAACTCACAAAGCAATTACTAAGTGGAATACACATCACATTAGGTGTGGCATCTTAACAGCTACATTTGTTGACATCGTGAGTATCAGTACCTGTGATGCCATGCTGAATCGAAGGAATAGAATGTTAGAAACATACGACCTCATGAGTTGTTGTTGAAACCTGTAGCTGAATAGATGATGGAAAAAAAGTTCATTTGGTTCAAATGACTCTGAGCACTATGGGACTTAACATCTGAGGTCATCAGTCCCCTAGAACTTAGAACTACTTAAACCTAACTAACCTAAGGACATCACACACATCGATGCCCGAGGCAGGATTCGAAAGAAAGAAACGAGAAGTGAAGAGGGAGACCAGGGTATAAGTATGCGGAGTGTTTAAAAAAGGTGTCACAAATTAGTGCAATCGGCAGTATTGATGAAAACTAGAAGAAAAATGTCTATAATGATATGTCCAGAAACCAGTACCTGTTGAGATAAGGCCTAATCTCTCCTCTCATTCCCAACTTTTACGTAGAAGTAGACATTAGAGGCATCGTCTCTTAAAAGTTGCGTTGTGGTACTGTAGCACGAATTGTTAAAAATGTTGTGGCGCCCCGTTGAGAATTAATCATGGTCGTTGTCTTTCTACAAAGATAACATCCTATTGGACAGACGTCGGTGGTACACCAGCACCTGCTAATCTGTTTGGTACATTCTATGGCGACACGAGTCTGTCGTCAATAATTCCTGCCCATACAATGATCAGAATAACAAATGCTTCTGTCATAGCGCAAAGAAAGGCGCATATGCACTGGGGAGAGCGAACTAGCTTTTCAACTTATATTGCAGCTTTTAAGAGGAGTGCATCCCCACTCTGGGATAATTCCTATTGTTGATGCACACCGGCTGACCGTTCCTAGGCGCTTCAGTCCGGGACCACGCTGCTGCTACGGTCGCAGTTCAGAATCCTGCCTCGGGCAGTTAGGTTTGATTAGTTCTAAGTCTAGGGAAGTGGTGACCTCAGATATTTAGTCCCATAGTGCTTATAGCCATTTGAACCATATTTTGATGCACTGCCACCGTCGCCTACTTTTTACTTTAGGCGCATTCTGCGCTCTAGAAGCACACAAATTTGTATCTTTGTTGTGACACCCATCACCCTACGTGCAACAGGGGGTGGGTTTGAGTGAGAAATGGTCCAATCGGAAAAAAATAAATCCCCCCCCTCCCTACTCCTAAAAACATAAACCCCCACCCAATGCAGAAATAAAAAAGTCCTAGGGACAAATACACCCAAACAGAATTTTTTTTTGGCTGTTACATGTATGCTCTTCAGCATATATATATACATCGTGTTTTGGGTACAGGATCGGGGACTTTAGGTTATAATTTACAAAATACGGGAGTGCCAACACCTTGAAGCAAAGAGACGGCTCCCAGAATGAGATTTTCAGCAGATGAGTGTGCGCTGATATGAAATTTACGGCAGATTAAAACTGTTTGCCGGACTGAGACTCGAACTCGGGACCTTTGCCTTTCGCAGGCAGGAGACCTTCTGTGAAGCTTGGAAAGTAGGGGACGAGGTACTGGCGGAAGTAAAGCTGTGAGAACGGGGCGTGAGTCGTGCTTGGGTAGCCCAGATGGTAGAGCACTTGCCCGCGAAAGGCAAAGGTTCCGAGTTGGAGTCTCGGTCCGGCACACAGTTCTAATCTGCCAGGAAATTTCATGAGAGAGAGAGAGCTGATTGCACTTGGGAAGTAAGCTTTACTCGTTAAAAAAATCGCGAGTATGTTTTGATTGAAATGTTTTTAAAGATGGAAAGCTAGTTACCTTCTTTTGCATCCTAACTGTCCAGAACACATACGCCTTTTCCCTGTGCTATGGTAGGAGCATTTTCAGTTTGGTTCCCAACTTTTACCCTATCAGAATTTTTACATTAGACCACAATAGCCCGATAACAGAGTACATTTTTGTTGATTCGGGCGACAGTTGATTCTGTATACGTTGTTTTATTGACTTTCCAACGAAGCTGCTCATATTGTGGCAACGGATAAAGTTATCACAAAACAAGAGGACCACCACTAATTACATTATTACTTAATTTGAACCGATTAGCACCACTCTGAAACATATAACTAGCACTTTTGATAAAAGACCTAACAAAACGTGCTTTTTTGTACGTAAAAACCGAATGAAGTTAGATTACTGAAAGCAACTTTCCTATTTTATCGTAAGAGTGAATTTTTGTTGGTATCATTAACTTTAAACCGTTTCTGCGCATTCAGTTTACGTCAGAATGTGTGGTAATGCAAACACCCGCAGGTCTGGGCTAGACCAAAAACTTTTCACATCATGTTCTTGTCTCAGACAGGAACCGAGCACCAAGATCCTCCAGAATCGCAACTCTGCTCGCGGCCTTTTCAGACACATTTGTAACAGCGCTTCCGTTCTGTAGCGATACTGGTTTGCATCTGCCCACACATATGCACTGTGGTAATTTACTAAACTATCTCTTTTGAATCCTGGCTACATCAACAAATACAAAGCGTTGCCTGTCGCAAATGAAACGGAACGTGTCTGAGCAGGTACCGGCATTGCTTTCCGGACTTGTAAGTATCGGAACTTTTTTTCTAGTTTTGACAGATACTGCCCATTCGAAGAATATGTGACACGTTTAAACTCCCAGCGTAATCTAGGTCGCCAGAAGCGTGCTCTGCAGCAGTTACGATGAAATGAAAAGAATAACTTGCAAGTGACAAGAATGGTAAACTGCATCAGATGAGCCTTAAAACTGATGATCGAAACACCAGCAGAAGAACGGGATATGGCTTCTCAGACACGTAACTGGAGTTCATGAAAGTCAGCATTTACGAGTGTGCTGCAGCGCCTTTCGTGGACAAGACATCGAGTTCGAAAGCTTAATGGCAACTGCACCGAGAGAGATATCGGGACATCGCTCGTAAGCTAGCAAACGGCTCTCTGGCATTTTTCCGCTACTTGTTTCTGTGCTCGGGGAGCGCTTAGCGAAACCTCACTTGAAGTACAGCCCTTTCAGAGGTCCGCGCAGCTGCTTTATTGCCTTTGCCGGGCTGTAAGTGATGGCTGTTTCCCGCAAACGACACAGCGATTACGGTCTCGTCTGCAGGAGACGAACGCGCGTTCCGCAGGACGCACGACCGCCGCCGCTCGGGGAGCGGCGAGACGGACGAGCGCGGGGACGCCGCCCCCCGCCCCCCTGCGCCGGCTGTAAAGCGGGCGCGCAGCCGCCTCCCGCCCCGCAGCCGCCGCAGCGGCGACGACAGATACCCGATATCGGCGGTCGCCGCACACAGCCAATAGCTCGGCGCCGCATTCCTCGGAGACGGCAGCCGCTCTAAACGGAATGCCTGTCTTTAAAAAGAGGGCAACGGAAAAAAGAAAAAAAAGGAAGGCCGAGGACGAGGGAAACCGAGGAAGGAGAACAAGGAGGCGGAAGTGGAGGAGGAGGAAAAAAATTAGGAGACAAGTCCCCAGACGTGTATCTGCGGTCGTCGCGAGATTTAGTGCTCGCGTAGGCCTCCGGGGAAGCGTCTGTCTTCTGTCGTACTGGAGGAGTACGGCGATGCCGGGAGGGCGTTCGAGCTCCTCGAAGGTGCCGGAAAAGCAAGTCGTGATGTCCCTGCAGAGAAAGAAAGGGAAGTGTCTGCAAAACGTGCGCCAGGCAAAATGTGGCTTGTAAGGATACCGTTTATCTGCCTAATAATCTGTGTTGTAGGCTGAGTGTACCTGGCACTGGCTTAAGGTCATGCGAGGCCCATTGTACTGATGAAGTACCGAGGCCCATTGTGCGGTGCCTCTGTCCAGCAATACGGGGTGTGTGAGTAAAATAATGAGACAGATTATTAGTCTACTGAGATTTTAACTGTTTTAAAGAAAAATATTATCCCGTTTAGAGTAGGTCTCTCCGCAGCTGTACACCTGCGGAATCGTTGTTCCCGGTCTACATCTACATACATACCCCGCAATCCACCATACGGTGTGTGGCGGAAGGTACCTCGTACAACAACTAGCAGCTTTTCTCCCTGTTCCACTCCCAAACATAACGAGGAAAAAATGACTGCCTATATGCCTCCGTACGAGCCCTAATCTCTCTTATCATGTCTTTGTGGTCGTTCCGCGAAATGATAGTTGGCGGCAGTAAAATTGTACTGCAGTCAGCCTCAAATGCTGGTTCCCAAAATTTCCTCAGTAGTGATTCACGAAAAGAACGCCTCCTTTCCTCTAGAGACACCCACCCGAGTTCCTAAAGCATTTCCGTAACACTCCCGTGATGATCAAACCCACCAGTAACAAATCTAGCAGCCCGCCTCTGAACTGCTTCTATGTCCTCCCTCAAACCGTGTAAGTAGGCTGTTTAGGTTTTTTTATTGGTAACGCCACGTAGTGCTCTGTATGAAGATCACTGACTGTGCTGTGTGCAGTCTGTGGCTGGTTGGCATTGTTGTAATACTCGCCATTGTAGTGTTGGGCAGCTGGATGTTAACAGCGCGTAGCGTTGCGCAGTTGGAGGTGAGCCGCCAGCAGTGGTGGATGTGGGGAGAGAGATGGCGGAGTTTTGAAATTTGTAAGACTGGATGTCATGAACTGCTATATACATTATGAGTTTTGAACACTATTGAGGTAAATACATTGTTTGTTCTCTATGAAAATCTTTCATTTGCTAACTATGCCTATCAGTAGTTAGTGCCTTCCGTAGTTTGAATCTTTTATTTAGCTGGCAGTAGTGGCGCTCGCTCTATTGCAGTAGTTCGAGTAAACAAGATTTTTGTGAGGTAAGTGATTTGTGAAACGTATAGGTTAATGTTAGTCAGGGCCATTCTCTTCTAGGGATTACTGAAAGTCAGATTGCGTTCCAAAAAAAAAAAAAAAAAAAAATTGTGTGTCAGTTTAAGCACAGTTATGTATAATTGTTCTAAGGGGACGTTTCATATGTCGACCCTTAGCCGAGGATACCTCACTGGAATCTTCTGATTTTTTTCTTGTAGTTTGTGTAATTAGAGTAGCTATCGTTTATTGCTAGCGCATAATTGTAGAGAGAATCTCCTTTGTAGTTGCAGTCTTTCATTGTTGTACAGTAAAACAGTCGTGGCATCCATGTAGATTTGCACCAAGTATTTCTCAGCTGCGCTTGCAATTAACTAGATATTATTTTCAGTGCTATGATAATGTGTAATCTTATTTTTGCTCTTCAAATTGTGCTTTTCTGTATTATCGTGTGAAATATTGTGACAATAATGGCGTGTGAAAAACAAAACACTAGGCTCCATAGTAAACTAAGAAACAATAGTGACGAGGACTGTAGCTTATCAGCACCACTGTGTAGTGAATTAACAGACATTCGAAGTAGTAATTTGGTAATTGTGCATAGGGAAATGGAGCGGGCGGCAAATATAGGGAAATGGAGCGGGCGGCAAATAATGGCGTAGACAGTGAAACAAGTAGTGAACAGGGAAGAATTATCGATCGATGTGTCAGCAACAGGTCGCCTCAGGAATCCGAAATGACAGAACACAATATTGCAAATACTGTAGACTTAGGTTTTGGGTCCTCACCGTTTTCTCAAATGAGTCAAGACACATTTTCCGCCTGTCAAAATGTGAATGTTGCCGGTGAAAATGCACTGCCAAAAACCATAGAGAAACAGATTCCAGACACTAATACATTATTATTGCAATTAATGCAATAAGTGGGACAGAATCAGAAACAAACGGGACAAAATCTTCAAAAGTTAGACACAATGGAACAAAATCAGAGACAAACACAGCAAAAACTTCAAAAGTTACACATTGGTACAAACCATGGACAAACACAGCAACAGTTAGACACAATGTGTTCATTATCGGAGAAAGTAGCCGAACTTTCGGATCAGTTCACTAACTTATCTACAAAGGTAGATAATCTGAATGACACAAGACCTGTAGCCATCACTGACACAGAAGAGTATGAACAAATTAAGAAAGTCAAACAAAATCAGAATCAAATTAATACCCAACACCAAAGAGAAATCCTGGAAGTACAAGATCAGCTGACACAGGTAATACCAGAATTACGTATGTCAGAGGACACTCGCGCTCCAATACGGGAAGAGGGTCATAGAAATACGGAACAGCTACAAAATAATAATACAGGGCACTTCGAAAATTATGAAAGAAATTGGCGAGGTACACCGAATTTTGAGAGGGAACCGCCGAAACGATTTAACAATGACCGACATGCGACTCGCCGACATGATGATTTTGATTATAAGCTGTTCCTTACTACACGTAAATTCAAAACATTTAATAATTCTGGCAACGACATTCATCCACAAGAGTGGCTCCATCAATTCTCTCATTGTTTTCCTCCTAACTGGTCATTAGAGCACAGATTAGAATTTATGTGTGGTTACTTAGAGAATGAACCAACTGTAAGAATGCGATCGGTCATTCACGATTGCCACAGTGAAGGAGCATTTTTCCATGCCTTCCTCTCAGCATATTGGTCTCAAGTTACACAAGACCGAGTAAAACATAGCATCATTATGATGAAACATTTCGAACAATCTGAATTTTCCAGTCTTGTCAAATATTTCGAAGACATGTTACATATGAATCAGTACCTGTCAAACCCATACAGCCACTCAGAACTCATCCGCATTTGCTTAATCAAATTACCTGAACATTTACAACAGATTATTTTAGCAGGACGATGCAAAGACGACATTGAAGCTTTTCAGGGACTGTTACAAGAACTGGAAATTGACACTGACAATCGCGGAACTCGAAAACAGGAGCACAACAATTACAGGTCACACCTGACACAATTCCGCGATGACAGAAATAATACACGACAAGGCTATTCTTAAAACACAAATCGTGACCAAAACAGACACCACCCGTAAGACAACCGTTGGCAGAGTAGTAATAATTACAGTGAAAGATCACCTCTCTGCGGTAGTGACTATCACAGAGACAATCAGAGAAATAGGCAATATGGAAACCAAAATTATTATTATAAAGGGAGACAGAATAACTTTAGACGCAACGGTCCAGCGCGCAGTTACGAATCAGGGAGAAATTCTCCACCACGTGACCGACAAGAAAGAAACTATGCAATCTACCGACATGACGACAGACGATATGATCGGAACGACAGACCTGAATTGCAGCAGAACTGGGGGGGATTCAAACAGGGCAGGGCCCTCTCGACAAGGTAAATTCATAGAAGTTAGGTCTCCAAATCCCAATAACGAAGCGTCCCAACAAAGAAACAGACAATGACTCGCACCGCAGGCAGCCACGTGCGCCGGCTGGCTCAGAGAAAAATAACATAGACGCTAATCCTGAGAAAAATTCCACTATTCTTTACCGACGTATACCGCATGATAATTGCGTTCAAGTTCATTTGCTGCGTACTGAGGAAGTGTAAAGGTTTACACCACATTTCACATGTAAAACCGTTTATTGAATGATAATCTGCTTTTTAACTTTGTCTTTGCCATAAAACTTTTTACTGCACGTTACTAGTATGCGTTGTCACACTTTGAAACTGTTATCATGCAACAATGTTTTGAAGTTAACTGTCCAGTCTAGAACCTACAGAACATATAGTAATAACCACTGCATTGTGATAGTGAACAGAGGACACAGTGTTACTGTGTGTGTACATTCTTGCTTGATGGTTGCACGATTACTAACGACTATAAGGCTTACATACTTCGAACATATATTGCTAATGAGATTTTAATGCAACATTTTGGTTTACTTGAAAAGACATACCTTATTTCAAGTAGTTTTTGTGACATTAAAGATGACTTGGTATTTGGTTTATTTGACAGCTACACGATTTTATCACGACGCTACTAATGAGTGACAATTTACAATGTTGCTTTTGCGGTGTTTCTGTTTTATATCTGCCCAATTTTTCTGAATTCCTCTGGAAAGGAAAACATGTTCTAGTAGTAACTTTTGTGGTATAGCTACAGTGAGACACCCTTTTCCGTAGCACAGCAATACGTTACAGCACAGTACTCTCTTCATCACGGCAATAAGCGTAATAACTAAGGTATTTATACGCAAAGCATTTCACTTTTGTTTATCATGAGGTAAGTACACTGACTTCTGCAGAACTTAGCTTTCGGAGGACGATAACTATGACACTTACACAGAATTATCTTACAGGAAGGCGCACATTTAGCGCTACAGGACACATATTTGAGTGATTAATTTTGTACTTGAACCATTTATTTTTCAAGATTTTTGAATTACAAAGAAAGTTCTCCGTGATACATTTCACTCCATTCCTGTAATCTGTAACACCTGAAGGTATAATTACATTAATCCTCAGGGTGGTACACTCTTGCTTTGTGTACCATGTGTTTGGCAAGGACAAGGAGCCCTAGCTCATATGGTATTTGCTTATACAACTTTACACATCGGTACCATATTTCTCTAACACAGAATTACACAGCTATGTGATCATTTAACTGAGAGACAAACTTTTTTTTAATTACGTAAGTGACACATGTTTACGCAGTTACACAGTTGGATAATTTCACACTTATGAAATTGTGTTTGGTCTGTACTTTGTGAAATGTTCATATTTTTTCGGAACCATTGTTATACTAAGAGAGCTTTGAATGACGTATTTGGTATGGGATCATGATTTTTAAAGTACGTTTGAGGTAGATGACACTATTGAAATGAGCAGAGAATATTTTTTGTGTTTTGACGTTATTCCAGAAAGCTACGACGTTTTTTGGATTTGACTGAGGTGTTATGATGTTATTTTTACCACTACGAAGTGTGTTATGCTGGTGAGGTATGTTTATGATCAATAAGCTGATGCTGTATGAGGAATTCGATTATGCTACATATTTATAATGATGAAATATTAAAGAATGTCGACGAATAAGGTAAGGAATAATGAGTAGTGGTTATGAACTCTGGTTTGTAAAAAAGGTTGTTGGAAACCAAGAATTGTACTTTAAAAGTTATGAAATGTATGTAAATGCGTGAATATATTACAATGCCGACGAAAATTTTTTGGACACTGTTATATCAATAGGATTTTGTTTCTACATATGTGTAACGCAAATTCTTGAGCTGTGAATTTTTTTATGCGAGACTGCCACTGTAGCAGAAACTGGTGTCGTAAATATTTCGGTAAGACAGTTAAGTGACCACCTGCGCGTAATGCGTCGTGGGCACCCATTCGCCCGACAGCCACCTGGAAACAAACCATTAGTGTGTGCTTTTCAGAGGCACAGGTGGAGAAAAAAAAATGCCATTATTCTCGCTATTGACATTCTTTTGTAGAAAGCACCGCAAATACGACACGCTCATTACTTGGAAACATTCTTACATCTGCACACCTGATTATGACAAGCGTCTTTCTACGAGAGTTGAGAGAACTTCTACAGACTTATGAAATGCCACATAGCTATTGAATGATGTTTTTATTCTTTACTTTGCATAATTGCTTTTTTCATTTGATATCTGTTTTCCAGATGTTACAGCATTGGTTTTATAAAATAAAATTAAATGCATTTGCTAATGTGAAAACTTTCTGTCAACAGATCTGTTAAATAATAATTTTATGATCCACATTCTTCAAAAAAAGGAGCACTTGGAAAGGAAAGAACAATAAGAAGGGACTAGTAACAGTAACGGCATACATAATTTTCTTTTCAAGTACTTGGTAATTTATTTCATAGAATAAGTTTTTGTGGTGCACCACTTTAATTACATAGACATTAAGATGTGAATATACATTTCCCTTATCTGCATTGTTGTCTTTAGTGTAATATTTTTTCAGCTTGAGCTTTGTCATGTTTATATATAAGTTATACCATTTGCTGCTGATGTTTGCTAGGCATAGTGTTACTCAATTTGACTTTGTATTACTCTGTTAAGCCAGTTTTACTAGGGATTCATTTTCTTGTTTGCTGCACAGTGCCTTATATTCGTTGTAATATTGCAATTGCTTTGCCAATTTCCATTTTTTTGGTCATTGCTGTTTGTGTTAATTGTTTTGTGCTGCTGCATTGCCTTGTCCCTTAGTTTAGCATCTGAGCCCAGTAGATTTAAGTTAGCTTAAGAGGGTGTAGGCTATATAACAAACTAACTATGATGAATTGGAAAAAAAGGCATTGAGAAGTCATACGAAAAAAGTATAGAAAGCATGTATAGATAGGACTTTTTGGAAATAATGAAGAACGAAGGGAGATCTCCGAGAAGTAAAGAAAGTTTTGTTTGCAAAATACTGCAGTAAAACAAACCCTGTCTTTTCCTTGTGTTATCCCACTATGTGTTTGTGTACCCTTGTGTATTTATGTTCTTGCTGTCTTTATATGTCTATCTGATAAGACTTATGTTGCAGAATTTTTCTAATACTCAGCTACATGAACTATGATGAGGAATACTGTTATCCTCAAATATAATTTGCATTAATAATATGTTATTTACTTTGTAAACATGTTGGACATTATTAATTCTGTTCTGTTCTAATGCTCATGTGTGAAGTTGATGTTTCAATAATTATTATGATCTTTTATGTATTTACTTATGTCATAATTCCTGTAACACTGATGTATGTTATTTCTATTCTTTTGTAAAGCCGGTATTACTACAAATGTTATCTGTGTTATTATGTTTTTAATTATGTATTTTGTACCATTGTTGTTGTATTCTTATGTTATAAAATTTTAATTGACACCAGTTTATCAAATTAAGTAACTTGTAAGTTATATTTCACTGAACATGTTTCTGTTTGTCATAGTATATGGACAATATCTGAGAAGTAGGGACTGATAGTGTTTGCACGTGTGTTAATAATTCAGCATGGGACTGGATAACAGCATTGCTGGTTCTAAGGCCATTTGAAACAAATTTTTTGTGAGTGGACAAGTGGTGGTTTATGGACTAGCTATATTCTCTGCAAGACTCTTCGATGGTGATTGTGCACCTGCACAGTCGCAACAGATCGCTGCTGGCAGTCTCTATAAGGATTACAGTGGGTCAGCACTTTTGATGACCCACCAATACCATTATTTCTACAAGGACTGCAGTGGGTCTGCACCTCTGGTGACCCACCAATACCCTAATCTCTACCAGGACTACAGTGGGTCTGCTCTGTGATGACTTATCTACCAATAGTCTTCAACTTTGACTGACTCTGCTGTGGGTTTGCTCTGTTGTGGCCCATTACCTGTCAAGAGTCAGCACTGTCTTTCCGTTGGAAGGACAACACTACTTCTTCAAGATTGCAAAGAAATCTACTACTTCCAAGTGTAATTTCTTTTATAGTTGAGAAAAACACTGCAGTTTTACTGTGATGAACGATCAGGACTGTCTTTATGGACTGTGAGAAAATTTTAGCTTTAGACCAACATTGTATCAATAAGTGTGTGCATTTGATATCTTTGTTGTTGTAATTATGAAAAATTTTATCAAATAATTATTGGCCACTGCCCAAAATAATTTGTAAAATTTTTTGTGGAGAGCATGGGGGCTATGTAAGTAGGCTGTTTAGGTTTTTTTATTGGTAACGCCACATAGCACTCTGTATGAAGATTACTGACTGTGCTGTGTGCAGTCTGTGGCTGGTTGGCATTGTTGTAATACTCGCCATTGTAGCGTTGGGCAGCTGGATGTTAACAGCGCGTAGCGTTGCGCAGTTGGAGGTGAGCCGCCAGCAGTGGTGGATGTGGGGAGAGAGATGGCGGAGTTTTGAAATTTGTAAGACTGGATGTCATGAACTGCTATATACATTATGAGTTTTGAACACTATTGAGGTAATACATTGTTTGTTCTCTATCAAAATCTTTCATTTGCTAACTATGCCTATCAGTAGTTAGTGCCTTCCGTAGTTTGAATCTTTTATTTAGCTGGCAGTAGTGGCGCTCGCTCTATTGCAGTAGTTCGAGTAAACAAGATTTTTGTGAGGTAAGTGATTTGTGAAACGTATAGGTTAATGTTAGTCAGGGCCATTCTCTTCTAGTGTCACTTTAAGCACAGTCTTGTATAATTTTTGTAAGGGGACGTTTCAACCGACCTCATAGGGATCCCAAACGCTCGAGCAGTACAAAAGAATAGGTCGGAAAGAACGCCTCCTTTCCTCTAGAGACTCACACCCGAGTTCCTGAAGCATTTCCGTAACACTCGCGTGATGTTCAAACCTACCAGTAACAAGTCTTGCAGCCCGCCTCTGAATTGCTTTTATGTCCTCGCTCAATCCGAACTCATAGGGATCTCAAACGCTCGAGAAGTACTCAAGAATGGGTGGTATTAGAGTTTTATAAGTGGTCTCCTTTACATATGACCCACATCTTCCCAAAACTCTACCAATGAACCGAAGACGACTATCCGCCTTCCCGACAACTGCCATTACATGCTTGTCCCACTCCATACCGCTCTGCACTGTTACGCCCAAATATTTAATCGATGTGACTGTGTTAAGCGCTACACTACTATTGGAGTATTCAAACATTATGGGATTCTTTTTCCTATTCATCTGCATTAATTTACATTTATCAATATTTAGAGTTTGCGCCCATTGTTTACACCAATCACAAATCCTGTCCAAGTCATCTTGTATCCTCCTACAGTCACTCAACGACGACACCTTCCCGTACACAAACAGCCGCTGATGGACTTCAGCTCGTACACCCTTTAAGATGTCACATTCTCCAGAGTCCCAAAAAGCCGTTCTTTTAAGAAGTTTTTCAATTTTTGCACAATTGTGAGGTTCTTCAGCACCAGTTTGTGAGAAGCCTTTCGCAAGGGCAAACCCTCGGTCAAAATTAAAATCTGATGTACAGTAGAAGTTTTTAAGTTTAACAGATCACCCATCATCCTTATTGTAAAAAGTCTGTCTGACCTCACAAGAGCAAGTACACGTTCGGCGTTTTCATCTGGTTTTGGAGTTGACACCTTCACCTCAGTGAGGTTCATCTTAAAATGAGTTCTCGGGCTTCCAAAACTGATTTGTACCAGCGAAAAACGTGTGTTCATGGAAAGTATTTTTCCTTATAGGCTTGTCTTAACTTTTCAAAGGTCAAAATAGTGCAATTCAAAAGTTTAATATAAAATTTGATGGCATAATGTTGCTCAAAGTTCCGCTGTTCAATTTTCGTAACACACACATGGAATTCTCAAAATCACGTGATGACTATACGGATCTGAAACTCGGACTGAGCATCTAGAAGGGATGAAAACATCGGTCTACACAAGTAGAACAACACTCACAGTGTTGTCAGTCCAATTAATTTTAATACACACTTTGTATGTGCCCTTCTATTTTACGGCCTAACTTTATTTGTACATAACATCAGAAGGTAAAATTTGGTCAAAATTCATTATATTAAATTAAGCTGCTACAGATGCTATTCACCTTGATTTTAGAACCAATATCAGAGCAACTGCATATGGAGGGTTATCGATGGAAAGACAGCGAACAAATGGGATGATGGTCATACCAGAAGTACCCTTCCTCATACTCTGTAAGATGACTTGCGGACTGCAAATGTGGATTTAGATGTATAACATAATCAACGTTATTCAATATCAGTGAAGCCTGACATTGTGCGGATGGAGGTAGCGTTCTTAACGTAATTTATTGAATAACTAATACTAATTTAAAAACTTTTAATATTCAGACCGGAATTTCCATTACAAAATGAAAGCGTAATGACTAGTTTCGGCTGCGTACAACAACCATCTTCAGATCTGTAAACAAGCAGAGGAAAAAGTAGCCTAAGAAAATTTTGAGTAATAAAGTAGAATATTTAAAAAAAGTATAAGAGCCCAACAAAATATACGAGGACAATCAACTCCTACAGAAAAACGAACGGATAAATGTTGTGTATTAGAAGGGCTCATGAGATAAGGAATGCGGGGGAGGTTCTCTTCAGGATGGGCGAAGGAAATAACATGAAAAGATGGGATGATAGGTCATTGTTAAGGCAAAAGGGAATAGACTCCTTAGCATTACAGAGAACTTAGACAATAAAGGCTGTAGAGGAAGAGAGATGAAATATGTGTAATAAATAATTGAGAACGTGGGGTGCGAGTGCTGTTCTAAAACCAAAAGGATGGCGCAGGAGAGAAATTCGTGATAGGCCACATCAAACCAGTCAGTAGCCTGATGACTCAAAAAACAAATAAATAAAAAAATAAAAACTATGACTCAACAAACTTTGCACTAATGGTTGGTTATTTTAGTCCGTCTGACCCCTTTCAAATAATCACCTCTCCTCTCCCCTCCAACTACCTGTATCCCTCATAACTCTCCTCTGATTGGTTGAAAAGAAAGGCGGGAAACTAAAATAAACGTTATTCTACTGGCTGAATTACTATAATTACCATAACATACGACAAAAAATTATGTGACGTATTTTGACATTACAGCTAATTTCTGTAAACTGTTAGGGCATTATCCTGTTGCTTGTATTACTATAAATTAATGGCATCATGGCTGACCAATGCGTGGCTACGTAGAATTTGTTACAGTTTAATCTATTTTCTCCTTTTCTACCAATATTCTAAAACCCAGTCTTTGAGGTCGTCATCCTAAGATGCAGATAAATATGAGACTTTAAATGTTTACCAATTACCACAGTGGATTGTTTATATAAATACTCTCTTCCAAGTACAAATTACACTGGAATCTTGCATTTAAACAATTGCCACAGTCCATTATTTAAACGAATACATTCATGCTCTCTACTAAGTATGTGTGTGTACTGATCCGGAGACCTAGAAACGACGGAGAGGCTTCATCCCGGCCGTAGCCGTCAGTGGTTCACAACAATACAACAGGCTACTGTGCGGTTCGGACCCCAGTGAACCCCCCAACCCCAGGAACGTCTCGTACCAGACGAGTGTAATCTCAAATGTTTGGGTGGCAGAGTACTTACAGTGTACGCGTACATGGAGACAGTGTTTGTGTAGCAAAGGCCGACATAGTGTAACTGAGGCGTAATAAGGGGAACCGGCCCGCATTCGCCGAGGCAGATGGAGGAAAGCCTTGGAAGCCATCCACAGGCTGGCCGGCACACCGGACTTCGACACTAATCCGCCGGGCGGAGTCGTGGCGGGGACCGGCACGCCTTCCCACTGATTACGTGGGAATGTTTCACTGTCATGAACTTGTTCTCACATATTCGTTTTATTACAATATATAATTCACACTGAACTTGTGTTATAGCTTTTAATATTAATCCAAAGAAGCATCCACTGCAGGTCACACACAAGGCATTGCAAAATCATGCTAAATTACCCACGTTTAAGCAATTGCCCCCAACCACGTTTACTGCTACCACCACCAAAGTCACCGTTAGCGGAGTAGAGGAATTAAGCAGTTCATTCAAAAGAAACGAAAAAGGCCAAGAGAAGTGCTGCATTTCATTGTCTCGGTGGTCATGTGTGTCGCTCTTTTCATAGCAGCTGCATGATCAGTTATACCACCACGACAGCCACTTTCACACCAAGCGCTTCATCGTGTTTTTCACATCTGAAAAAAAGATTGATCCGTAAACTCGAGCTGATATCCTCTGTTCGCTTTGGTTTACCTGCGAGAGAGTAGAAGTTTCCTGGCAAATGAGCTGCTCGGCGGCTCACGATAGTGCCTTGGCTTCCGCAGAAATGTGTAATTGGGAGACCTCTCGTTTTTCTGCTACTTTTCACTGTCGCCACTGCGTTGAATCGCCTTGTCTGTCCGTGAGTGGCAGCAGCAGCGTTTATTGATAGTGAGTACTGATACTATCTTTGGAGGCGACCTCTACTTCTTCCGGGTCTTGATGTGGGGCGCGAGTGGAGTTGGGAATGCAGACCAGTTCGGTCGGTAGCGGAAGGTTCGGTTTGGAATGAGGAACAGCGAGGTTCGCGCAGCGCCAGGCCATGCTGAGACTGTTGGCTGCACGCAGGCACTGCCGGATCGAAGGGCTGTAGTTGCGAGGGCCACAACCTCGTTGTCCACCAAACTCAGGATCTTTGAGTGGAGGGCACATAAATTCAGTAGTGAATCCTCCACGATGGTGAGATCGCGCCATTTGTTGGTATGTTGCTGCTCGCAACGAGTGGAGTGGTCTTTTTCCTGCTTGATTTGTCGGTCAGTTGGTGTTGGTCTATGATGCTGCTCTCAGCGCCGCCGAGAGTAAGAGCAGCGAGTGGTGTGTTGTTTGACTGCTTGATTTGTCGGTTGGTTGGTGTTGTGCTATCTTGGTTATAATTTTCCCTTGTTGCTTCTGTTTTTTTCTAAACTCTGGATTTTGAAGACGCAGTGCTCTCTGTCACTTCGCCCTCGCGTGAAATATTCAATCGTTGTACCGGTGATCAGACATTAGGTGCATTTGTAAGATTGCTGGTTGGTGTTTAAACTGTCCCTAGTTGAGCTGCCAACCTGTTAAGTGAGCAAAACTGTCGGCTGCCTGTCACTGCTGTAGTCACTGCTGTAGTCACGCTTCTCAGGTCGATCCAGGGAGCACTTCGTCTTACTTGGTCAAGTTGTCATAATTGTTTAAAATGTACCCTAATGTTTTAATGTGTAACTGCCTCCCTCACTTGTAAGTGAGGCCTTCAGCCATAGTGTATTGTGAAATTGCTTGTGGCCTTCAGCCGAACAATAATTTGCAATTATTTCTTAATAAGGCCTTCAGCCGTTACTATAGCTTGTTACAGTTCCTTGATTGTTTAAGAAGAAAATATCTTAATATCTCTTAATGTGTGCCGGCCATAGTGGCCGAGCGGTTCTAGGCGCTACAGTCTGAAACTGCGCGACCGCTACGGTCGCAGGCTTTAATCCTGCCTCGGGCATGGATGTGTGTGATTTCCTTAGGTTAGTTAAGTTTAAGTAGTTCTAAGTTCTAGGGGACTGATGACCTCAGTGCTCAGAGCCCTTTGAACTATTTTGTTAATGTGTAACTGCCTTCCTCACTTGTAATTCAGGTCCTCAGCTGTTGAGTATTCTGAAGTTGCGAGGGCCATAAGCCAACATAAAAATTTTGAGTTCCATCTTAGTAAGGCCTTTAGCCGTCAGTGTAGTAAAATCTTCTAAAATGGCTGTTGAGAGCTATTTTTTAAAAATAAAGTGTATGTGTTTTCTGTGCAACCAACGGTAACTGATCAGACCCCATCCACACCTTCCCTGCGATCCCTTGTTCGAAAAGTTTCAGCAACCGCTGCGATTTGTCGGCGACATCTGAAAGAGAGGGCGCGCCGGCTCACCAAGAAGTCAGTCGTTACCGAGCGTTGGGCAGTGATTGGCGCAGCGGTTGGTTTGACAGCACGGCTCTGTGCGACAACGTGGCGTGGCGCCTTCCTGCTAGCGGAGCTGCTGGTTGCTGCCGACGGCTGCTGGTGTGAGTCTGCGCTCGCCGTACCCGGTCCGGGGAAGAGGCGGAGCTGCTGCCTTGGTGTGCCACTCGAGTTGATGTTAAACTGTGAGCCACACTTACTGCTCCAAATCTGGCTACCTTTGCGGGCTCGTGCTCTACGCTGTTAGGGCGTTAACGCCAGTGTGTGTAACATCAACACCTGTATCGATCTGGTGCATGTTCCAAGTTCGTTGTTTGGACCTAACTGTGCCTTGACTGTTCTGAGCGTAGCTTTAGGAATACACGAAGGAAACTGACTGTGCCTTCTTGTTGTGCTAAATGCATGTATTTCTTTCTGTGAGACCTCTGTAGAGAATTGTAATTCATTTATTTTGCTTATGGTTGCTATGCGATTGTCTCAGTTAACATATTAAACAGATAATGCTGAAGCAGAGTTCAGAACTGTTTGGTAGGTTAATATTTCTAGTGGTTGTTTGTGCCATGTATATAGAACGCTGTTGGGAGAGCAACATAGTTGAAAATTTGAGATGCAAAAGTTGTACTTAGTGGCATATCATGACTCCTGCTTCTCTGTTATTTTTGAAACATAATTTGGAATACGAGCACTAGGCATAAATGTGCAGATAATTTAACAACTAATGCCCTTGTTTAGGGCAGTGACCAAGCTTCGAAATTGACTGCTGCCTAATGTAGCAAGGTTTAGTTGCTAAAGCAACTTCTACTTGTTAATAATGTTTTCTTAAGTTTTAGATCTTGCTGTCCAGGGCCCAGTGTCCAGCTGTGTGACAAAATCCGTTGAACGGCTTGTCCTGTAGTAGCCAGTTACGCACCAAGAGCCTGCCATAGCTTGATTTTCTTAAAAATTGGAGATTTTTTGCTCTTTGTAATAGTATTAGTAATTGCAGGTTGTCTGTGAGATGAAAATTTGTAAAAGGAGAAAGGGGTTTGTTGCTTTTAATTAACAGCAGATTATAGGTGTCAGGATTGGTTGGTCAGTTGTATTTGTTTTATGTATGGTAAGCAGAAAGGTTTTTAGAAGTAAGTTTGTGCCTAGTGTAAAATGATTGTTTCGCCGCTTTGTAATTTGGCCTTATTGAGGTCGGAGCATGGCAATATTTGTATGAAGATTCTCCGTTATTATTAGTTAATATGCACAAATGTTTCAGAACGAATAGCCCATAAATTAAGCGATTAATAGTAATCTTCGATCCTGTTGCCTCATAATTTGGTGCTAATAGTTGTCTGAAATTATTTTTTAAAAAATGAACGATTGTACCTAGCTAAAGGCTAGCGGAGGAAATAAAAGGGAGAAACAATAATGTTTTTGTTGAATTGCTTTCAATTTTTTCAAAGGAGGGGAAAAAATTTTAATGGTAGAGTCACATGTAAGGTTGTTGTCTTGCCGCTTTACTTAACTCTGATTTAAGTGTAATAAGTTTACCGTCTTGGATGTTAGTCATTGTTTATGCTGACACCACTGAAGCTTGTTTTGTGTCTTTTGGAATGAATTAACATTTAGAACGCGAATCCTCTATTGGATTCAGCGTACCCCTCCAGCAGCCTCTGAGCATTGCTTCCTTACCTACTATTAATGACACCTAGTTAAGTGATGTCAGCAATGGCAATGCCTGAAGTAACAAAACTAAACACCCTCCACAGACAGTAGACTTGTTGTCCAGCAGGCCGCTACATGTTTATGCATCAAGCACTCAGTAGAGGGGGAGATGTACGCTGTGGACACTACATACCGGCAGACTGAACCACACTCTAGGAATTATATAACTCGCCTACTGGGGAACATGTCCAGAAACGAGAAGTTATTAAAATTCAATCACCCTGACATATGTTTTTTTTTTATAGCAAAATCTGGGCAGCAACCATTCTTGCTTTGGCTGTCTTATACAGGGTGTAAATTTTAAGCTGACAAACCAGAATTACTCGAAAAATTAATTTCACACGAAAAAATGTGTACAATCCAAAGTTGATTATTTTCGATGGGGACATTTGCTGGTACTAAAATTAGACCGCCACCCCAGCCACTCGGGGAGGGGCGGGAGGCAACTTTAAAATTTCAAATGTAATCCTCCATTTTTTATTGCAGAATCAGATTCTACATAAAAAACGACGTACATTTTGTCTTAAATATTTGTTTGATTCTTGGTAGTTGCCACCGTAATTCAAGAAAATCCATGTTCTCATTTTTACGTGGAAAATGGTTACGGATAAATAAAAAATACTTATTTACTTCGTAAATTTTGATTCGCTAAAATTCTCCCTCTTTCCCCATAGGCTGGGGTTTGAGAAAGACGAATTAGCGTTTTACAAATATTGACTACAATTTTAATTTTTTCCGCAGTTTCGGATAAGTTTGGGTCAACATTCGTAAAATGCTAATTCCTCTCTCTCAAACCCCACCCTACAGAGAGAGGGAGAGTTTTAGTGAATCAAAATGTACGAAGTAAATACGTATTTTTTATTTATTCTTAACCATTTTCTACAGAGAGAACATGAATTTTATTGAATTACAGCCCCAACTATCAAGAATCAAAACAAACGTTTAAGACAAAATTACGTAGTTCTTTATGTAGAATCTGATTCTGAAATAAAAAAAATGAAGGTTCACATTTGAAATTTTAAAGTTACCCCATGCCCACCCCCAGAGGTTTGGGGTGGCGGGCTAATTTCAGCACCAGCAGATGTACTCCTTGAAAATAATCAACTTTGGATTCTAGACATTTTTCCCTGTGAAGCTTATTTTTCGAGTTATTCTGGTTTGTCAAATTAAAATTTACCCACTGTATACCGAAAAATTTGCCATTCTTTGACGTCAGACAAATCGCGGGCAGTCGAGTACCACATCGTGTATGCGGTTGCATTCTCTTGTGTACACAAAGATGTCTGCTCTTGTTTTGAAAACTGTGTGGTTATAGCGCTGGACACACAATGTTTGATAATACAACTAGGGCTTCGACTTCGTTTCTTAATGCACAAACGTGTACTGATTTTTCCGAGTAATAGGATTCCTGTAACTTATCGAAATGCTTCCCAGGCATCTGTAGACTATGTCAGAGGATGAAGCCGTTTAAAGGAACAATTAACCCATTACTGCAGGTTCATTCACCATTATCAGAAAAAAGAGAGAGTCCCTAGAAAAGGAAAAAATACAGCTAATTTACTGTATAAGCTTAGATCTAGGAAAAAATGGTGTGAGTCTACACGTTTCATAGCTATAAATGGGTTATGTCGAGCTACACAGGGTGTCCCATTTATATTGACCACCCTAAATAACTGTTTGTCCAGATGCAAATTACAAAAACTTTCAAGCAAATGTTCTTTAGCCGCCAGGGGGACATCAACCAGCATGAGTGACTTCGTTGTAGCTTTGTTTTTTTACAAAGATATGAAGAGAGGTATGACTTTTTTTAATGGCACCCTGTACTTTTTATTCGGTAATTCCTTTCCTCTCCTAAAGACCTATTAAAAATGTATCACAGTGTACCATTTACGGAAACACAACGTTATTAATTACATAACACAAGACTGAGTTTGAGCACGGGGTCACAAACTCGTCCATGTGCTGTATTTGTCAAAAAACAAATGAAAACCAAGTGGAAACATAACAAAATTGACTTGCGCTCTCCTATACCATTGTGCAGGAGTAGACCATTCAAAGGTGCTCAAAGTGGCGACCCTGGACACCAATACACTGGTGTACTCGTTGAATGAAAGAATTATTTACTGCTTTCAATGTTGCCTGCTGAAGAGAATTAGAAGCAAGCACGATACGTTCCTGCATGTCCTCTGCAGTTGTTGAACTATGGTGATAGACAACGTCTTTAATGCATTTAAAAGGACTAAACTACTATACTAAATGTGCCCATACATAAGACAACAGTATTATCATTTCTGTTTGGTGGGATCAGAAGGGTGTCTCCTATTATGAGAGGCTAAACCTGGTGAAACAGTTGAAATTGATCGCTACCAACAACAAATGATTGATTTAAATCGCGTATTACTTGAAAAACGACCGGAATATGGAAAAAGACAACACGAGGTCATATTGCTCCACTATAACGCCCCATCACACACAGAAAAACGGGTCACGGAAACGACTGAGGCGTTCACTGTGGAAATACTAGGGCATGCGGCTTGTTCTCCAGACTTTGCTCCGTCCGATTATCATCTATTTGCATCACTGGGACACGATCTCACTGAACAACGCTTCAATTAGTATGAAAATGCACTAAAATGGCTCGCTGGTTGGTTCGCTTCAAAAGAAGAACTGTTTGTTTGGCTTGGCATTCATTGCCTGCTGGAGAAACGGGAGAAATGTATAAGTAGAATGGAGATTATTATCAGTAAAATATTGTTTATCAGTTTCAGGCATTAGAAGTGTAATTATTGCAACCAAATTCCGGGATCATACTTCTACACTTGGTAAAAGGGAAATACTGGTCCCACAAACGTATTTCCAGAAAATTCGAGACGAGAGGAGTAACTCCAGATATTCACTGGAAAAAGTGACTACCAACTGTTAGAGAAACAGAAAGTTACTAGTTATGGCAATATTAGAACTGCAGAATAGCGGATTACTGATCAACGGAACCAAGTGTGATGTAATGGGAACACAGTTTCATCTTCCACCTACTATTACCTCATCACGACCAGTGTTGTATAGGCAAAGGAACGATTACATTTGTTACTTGTAAGGAACCTAACTTTCCTTATAGAAACTTTCGATTCCAATCTACGAGGGTCAGTCAAAAAGTAATGCCTCCTATTTTTTTTCTACGTTTCATTGTCAGAAAATTTAAATGCAATTACATAGGTTGAAAACCACAACATTGAGGATCATTTTGTCATTTTTCAATGTAATCTCCGCCCATCTCTACAGTTTTGGTCCATCTTTGAACAAGGGCATGTATCCCAGCACGGTAAAAATCACAGCTCTGCTTCCTAAGCCATTGACGCACGGATGTTTTGACGGCCTCCTCATCTTCAAAATGAATCCCACGATGAGCTTCTTTTAGTGGCCCGAACAGATGGAAGTCTGATGGTGCCAGGTCAGGGCTGTATGGGGGATGAGGCAAAACTTCCCATCCAATTTTGACAATCTCGTCAGAGGTGTGACTACTGGTGTGTGGTCTTGCATTGTAATGCCAAAGAAGAACATCTGCCATTGATTTTGTTGGGCGAACTCGCTGAAGACGTGCTTTAAGTTTTTTGAGGGTTGTGACGTATTGAACAGAATTTATTGTGCATCCCTGCTCCAAAAAATCAACCAGAATCACACCCTCTGTATCCCAGAAAACTGTTGCCATAACTTTCCCTGCCGATCGCACAGTTTTGAATTTTTTCTTCCTTGGCGAGCTTGTGTGACGCCACTCCATTGACTGCCTCTTTGATTCGGGTTCAAAAAAATGCACCCATGTTTCGTCCCCGGTCACAATTTTTTTCAGAAACTCATCTCCCTCCAAACGGAAGCGCTGCAAGTGTTGGGAGGCTATTGTTTTCCTTGCCTCTTTATTCTGATCGGTTAACATTCTTGGAACCCACCGTGCACAAACTTTTGAGTACCCCAATTGTTTAATAATCGTGATCACACTGCCTTTACTAAGAGAAATAATGCGACACACTTCATCTGCAGTCACCCGACGGTCACCACGAATGATGTCATCAACTTGCTGAATGTTGTGTGGAGTCACTGCACTCACCGGCCTGCCGCTCCGCTTTTCGTCAGTCAACGGTGTTTGCCCTTCAGCTTCCTTACAACGACGAACCCATCGTCTAACAGTGCTGACATCCACTGTCACAACACCATACACCTTCTTCAGTCTTTCATGAATGCATATGGACGTTTCACCTTCTGCATTCAAGAATTCAATCACACAACGCTGTCTCAAACGAACATCGATGTCGGCCATCTTAAAAACTTCTGCTGTGCTGCCACCTGTTGACACAGAAAGTTACTACTGCAGTGGATTGCAGAAGAAGGTTTGAGGAATGGCGCCAAATTCAAATTTTTCACTTAACTTAATTTTTTTAAGTAGAAAAAAAATGGGAGGCATTACTTTTTGACCGACCCTCGTACTACACGTTCTAGATGAACTGATAATCTCAGAAAAGCGAAGAATTTTAGTTTATCAGATGCTACAACATGGAAAGGAATATCATTAGAAACGCAAGTGAAACATAATAACTGTTAGTGCGTCCACAGGAAGCGTAGATTCTAGTACCCATTTTTGCAGTTTACTTCAGCTTAACATGCAAAATATCCTGTTCAAACGAATTATTGATCCCTACCGACAGAATAGATACACACTAGTGATCAGATTTAAGCGAGCAAACTAGTGTAGTAACAGGTAGAGAAAGTAAAATTCAGGACGAATTTCTTAATGAAGAGGGGAATGTTATGTCACAGAGTGGAAAAGGGGAAGAAATTAACACTTTCATTAAGTTTATGCTAGGAATCTCCGGACAGAGGTGGTGACATAGCTGCAGCAGAAAGAAACCATCGACAATGTGTGTGCCAGTCACAGATAAGGGCACATATTGCAACACAGGCACAAACTGCCCGGCTCTAGTTACACATTCAGCATAACGTCCACAGAGAGAGAGACAGAAATATGTTCGTTAGAGCATGTTATGTTGTTTGTTGTGGTCTTCACTCCTGAGACTGGTTTGATGCAGCTCTCCACGCTACTCTATCCTGTGCAAGCTTCATCATCTCCCAGTACCTACTACAGCCTACAGCCCTCTGAATCTGCTTCGTGTATTCATCTCTTGGTCTCCCTCTACAATTTTTACTGTCCACGCTGCCCTCCAATACTAAATTGGTGATCCCTTGATGCCTGAGAACATGTCCTACCAACCCATCCTCTCTTCTAGTCAAGCTGTGCCACAAACTCCTCTTCTCCCCAATCCTATTCAGTACCTCCTCTTTAGTTATGTGATCTACCCATCTAATCTTCAGCATTCTTCTGTAGCACCACATTTCGAAAGCTTCTATTCTCTTCTTGTCCAAACTATTTATCGTCCATGTTTCACTTCCATACATGCCTACACTCCATACAAATACTTTCAGAAATGACTTCCTCACACTCAAATCTATACTCGATATTAACAAATTTCTCTTCTTCAGAAACGCTTTCCTTGCCATTTCCAATCTACATTTATATCCTCTCCACTTCGACCATCATCAGTTATTTTGCTCCCCAAATAGCAAAACTCCTTTACTACTTTAAGTGTCTGATTTCCTAATCTAATTCCCTCAGCATCACCCGACTTAATTTCACTACATTCCATTATCCTCGTTTTGCTTTTGTTGATGTTCATATTATATCCTCCTTTCAAGACACTATCCACTAAATTCTACTGCTCTTCCAAGTCCTTTGCTGTTCTGACAGAATTACAATGTCATTTGCGAACCTCAACGTTTTTATTTCTTCTCCATGGATTTTAATACCTACTCCGAATTTTTCTTTTGTTTCCTTCACTGCTTCCTCATTATACAGATTGAATAACATCGGGGAGAGACTACAACCCTGTCTCACTCCCTTCCCAACCACTGCTTCCTTTCATGCCCCTCGACTCTTATAACTGCCATCTGGTTTCTGTACAAATTGTAAATAGCCTTTCGCTCCCTGCATTTTACCCCTGCCACCATCAGAATTTGAAAGAGCGTATTCCAGTCAACATTGTCAAAAGCTTTCTCCAAGTCTAAAATGCTAGAAACGTAGGTTTGCTTTTCTTAATCTAGCTTCTAAGATAAATCGTAGGGTCAGTATTGCCTCACGTGTTCTAACATTTCTACGGTATCCAAACTGATCTTCACCGAGGTCGGCTTCTACTAGTTTTTCCATTCGTCTGTAAAAAATCCGCGTTAGTATTTTGCAGCAGTGACTTATTGAACTGATAGTTCGGTAATTTTCACATCTGTCAACGTCTGCTTTCATTGGGACTGGAATTATTATATTCTTCTTGAAGTCTGAAGGTATTTCGCCTGTCTCATACATCTTGCTCATCAGATGGTAGAGTTTTTTCAGGACTGGCTCTCCCAAGGTCATCAGTAATTCTAATGGAATGTTGCCTACTCCGGGGGGCCTTGTTTCGACTCCTTTCACCTTTCAGCTTTCCCTTCTTTGCTTAGAACTGGGTTCCCATCTGAGCTCTTGATATTCATACAAGGCGTTCTCTTTTCTCCAAAGGTCTCTTTAATTTTCCTATACGCAGTATCTATCTTACCCCTAGTGAGATAAGCCTCTACATCCATACATTTGTCCTCTAGCCATCCCTGCTTAGCCATTTTGCACTTCCTGTCGATCTCATTTTTGAGACGTTTGTATTCCTTTTTGCCTGCTTCATTTACTGCATTTTTATATTTTCTCCTTTCGTCAATTAAATTCAATATTTCTTCTGTTACCCAAGGATTTCCACTAGCCCTCGTCTTTTTACCTACTTCATCCTCTGCTGCTTTCATTACTTCATCCCTCAGAGCTACCCATTCTTCTTCTACTGTATTTCTTTCCCCCATTCCTGTCAATTGTTCCCTTATGCTCTTCCTGAAACTCTGTACAACCTCTGGTTCTTACAGTTTATCCAGGTCCCATCTCCTCAAATTCCCACCTTTTTGCACTTTCTTCAGTTTTAATCTACAGTTCATAGCCAATAGATTGTGGTCAGAGTCCACATCTGCCCCTGGAATTGTCTTACAATTTAAAACCTGGTTCCTAAACCTCTGTCTTACCATTATATAATCTATCTGTTACCTTTTAGTATCTCTAGGCTTCTTCAATGTCTACAACCTTCTTTTATGATTCTTGAACCAAGTGTTAGCTATGATTAAGTTGGGCTCTGTGCAAAATTCCACTAGGCAGCTTCCTCTTTCATTCCTTACCCCCAATCCATATTCACCTACTACGTTTCCTTCTCTCCCTTTTCCTACTGCAGAATTCCAGTCACTCATGACTATTAAATTTTCGTCTCCCTTCACTTTCTGAATAATTTCTTTTATTTCATCATACATTTCTTCAATTTCTTCATCATCTGCAGAGCTAGTTGGCATTTAGACTTCTGTCGTAGGCGTGAGTTTCGTGTCTATCTTGGTCACAACAATGCGTTCGCTGTGCTGTTTGTAGTAGCTTAATCGCATTCCTACTCTTTTATTCATTATTAAATCTACTCCTACGTTATCCCTATTTGATTTTGTATTTATAACCCTGTATTCACCTGACCAAAAGTCTTGTTCCTCCTGCCACCGAAGTTCACTTATTCCTACAATGTCCAACTTTAACCTATCCATTGTCCTTTTTAAATTTTCTAACCTATCTGCCCGATTAAGGGATCTGACATTCCACGCTCCGATCCGTAGAACGCCAGTTTTCTTTCTCCTGATGACGACGTCCTCCTGAGTAGTCACCGCCCTGAGATCCGAATGGGGGACTATTTTACCTCCGGAATACTTTACCCAAGTTGACGCCATCATCATTTAATCATACAGTAAGGCTGCATGCCCTCGGGAAAAATTACGGCTGTAGTTTCCCCTTGCTTTCAGCCGTTCGCAGTACCACAACAGCAAGGTCGTTTTGGTTAGTATTACAAGGCCAGATCAGTCAATCACCCAGACTGTTGCCCCTGCAACTACTGAAAAGGCTGCTGCCCCTCTTCAGGAATCACACGTTTGTCTGGCCTCTCAACAGATACCCCTCCGTTGTGGTTGCACCTACGGTACGGCCATCTGTATCGCTCAGGCACGCAAGCCTCCCCACCAACGGCAAGGTCTGTGGTTCATGCGGGGAGCAGAGCTTGTTATTTAGAACAAAAAGCTACATCTCTGAAACAATAACACCTGCCAGGGACTTGCAGTACAGTACAGTTAATAGACTGTAACAAATTGACTGCTGACCAGTAGTAAAGAAGCAGGACACCTTCGCCATAACGAAAAGAGCCTCATGTCATTCTCTCCCAGCCGTCTGCATAAATACCAGAGGTCTACAGCTCTGAATTCGATTGATCATTATAATCGACAGGGTTTGTACTAATACACTCCAGTCAATGAGTAAACGTAGTGACGTTCATGTATTAGATGTTCCAGCGCTTCTCGTAAACACACTGCTTGCTGTTGCTGAGGTTGCAACATCCATATAGCCATGATCTACTGCTAGCGGGACTTCGCTTTGGTTGCCTGCCATACTGCTGGTGAGGGGACTGATGGTCTTCCAACACCAGTACCGAGCGAGGTGGCGCAGTGGTTAGCACACTGGGGAGGACGACGGTTCAGTCCCGTCTCCGGCCATCCTGATTTAGGTTTTCCGTGATTTCCCTAAATCGTTTCAGGCATATGCCGGGATGGTTCCTTTGAAAGGGCACCGCCGATTTCCTTCCCAATCCTTCCGTAACCCGAGCTTGCGCTCCGTCTCTAATGACTTCGTTGTCGACGTGACGTTAAACACTAACCACCACCACCACACCTGTATATGTGGCAATGTTTATTGCACTAACATTAACGTCACTGCAGCCTGAGAGCGCCATCTAGTGCCCCTGTTCCTTATCGTCGCTTCAAGTTCTTCCAGGTGCCGGGGACTACATGTTCAGTGGGCCAGCATCGGCCCGCTATAAGGCATCTGACATCACATTACACCCCAATGGACCACTCCATCTGACAGCATCGAGGTTGCTCCTGCATTAGGGAATATACGAAAAGTCTGTTAATAACCACCTATCCCTATCTGGATTCGCTTAAAGATAGAGTACTTAAAATGTGTCAACATGCAGAGGACTGGACATTGCACACATTGTTATTCCCAGGTCTTAAAAATGCACTATAAATTGTTACTCCTCCGACAAATAAAGTTATTTTGCATGCAGTAAGAAAAAGCTAGTAGTGTGTCCAACAGACTGAGGCAGACTGCTATTAAAGAAATTACTCCTTTAAGTACAGTTAACGTGGAAAACATTGCCGTGAGAGGAAACTACAAACTGTATGCTACTCGAACAAAAAGAGACCAATGTCAGTGTGTATACAGGGGCGTATTTCTTGCTTTAAACAGAATATATGGAAATATCTTGATATCAAAGGTGGATACAGGATACAAGTATTAGTTAAAGTGAGACGCTACACTCTAACAGACTATATCAACACATATAATACACAGAGAGGTCAAATATAAATATGATTACACCTTTATCTTAAGTCTCCCTTTGAAAAACTGACCTATGTTAAAGAATCCCGATTGCAGTTTGAAAATGTAGAATTGGTTGACGATAACACCATTTATCGTCATATACCAACTACCACAGGGTTAACACATCTTATACCAGCAGAATGCTATTGCCAAGACATTTAGACTTGCACTATAAAGTTCCATACTGTCTGTTAACGAGTGCTTTGCAATGTGGGGATAGTACTTCAGAAATAACTTGTTCACTCCAATAACTTAGTGACGACTCTACGCTGCACTGTATCATACAGCATGAAAAATATCTGATTCTGTTACAGCACAAAGCCGCTGTAAGATAACAATTATAATTGGTTGCAACACCCAAACGTCAGAACCCTTTGCAATCACCCCAAGTATGTAACATTATACTGAGTTCGCATATACACTTGGAAAAAATTATTGTACTGTTGAAGCAATTGGAGTTTATGGTAGAAACTGTGAGGTTTTAATGTAAGCACTAGATGCATAAGAGGCAGATGACACTGCATATGTGTACTTTAATAGAGGATGGTGTCTCCTACATGGAAGCAATGCTAGAAAGGAAGCACTGGAAACCATTTTGAGAAATTATTAAAATCCTGTGGCTATATCATGTGAAATTGAGTCAGCTGATTTTAAAACGGATGTTATAATGGACCAATATGAGGAAGATAACCTGCCGAACTCTGCATCCATCAGAAGAAATCACTGGACCAGCTGCCGAGACTATCTCCTTCTGGACTTCGATGTACGACAAAATTTTATTGGGACATTTAACAAAATGGAGATGTTTGACTAAGTAACGTCAGATCACGATTTCTGTGTGCAAGGAGAAGATTACTACGGAAGTAATAATGTTATTATTGATTGGTTGGTTAATTCATGGTAGGGGACCAAACAGAAAAGTCATCGGTCCCTTTGAATTGGGGAAGGATGGGAAAGGGAGACGGCCGTGCTCTTTCACAGGAACCATCTCGTCATTTACCTGAAGCGATAAACGAAAGTCACAGAAAACCTAAATCACGATGCGTGGACGTGAGTTTGAACCGCCGTTCTCCCGAATTCGAAATAATGTTATTGTAAATAATAAGACAGTGTAATATGGATAAGCTCCAGTTATGGAGTCCTCAGATAATGAAGTTGGTTTTAAGCTGCGGTTTGTAACTATTGAATCGATCGTTCGTGTCTGATCATATGGAGGATTGTCTAAATGTAAATACTTGCAACACAAAAGTGTTATATTAAATTAGGAAAGACATATATTTTTCTCAGTTCATTACATTGTTCGCCAAAATACTTCGCCAAAATACCGTCAAATAAAGAGATATTACCTAATTACGATTGATTCCTGCTAACTCTGTTATTCCACAGATCTTAGTAAAAGAAGAACCAATGTGTTAACTGACTTAAACCAGTGCCTAATAAAGACTTAGAATACATACCACTACTGTTGTAACTTAGTTCTTGTGTAGCCGTAGACAAATATACATGCCTAACTTTGCCGTACTGTTCTAAAGGATATGTTCGTTATACGTCCCACGTTGGTTTCTGCGGTTATTCCACGCAGTTATGCTTGTGTGTAAGCACTGCAATTCTACGCGAACACCCATGCTCTCCGTCATTAAGTCAATGCCGTCGGTCATTTCATTGTCCATGGTGAGAGGTAATGTCTGAAATGTGGCATTCGAAGTACACTCTTGATATTGTGGGTCTCAGAATATTGAATTCCCTAACAATTTCCGAAACGGAATGTCCCATACGTGTAGCTCCAACTACCATTCCGTGTTAAAAGTGTGTTAATTCCCGTCGTCCGGCGATAGAGCAGGCCTTTTCACATGAATAACGTGATTAAACGCGACGGCTCATCTAATGCATTACCCTTTTATACGTCGTGCAAACGATGACGACGCCATTTGTATGTGTGCCTATTACTATTCCATGATTTCTTTCACCGCAGTGCATATGCAGCAATTGAATATACTACGACCCTTTTTTTCACATTCCATTCGAAGCTGCTCCTTATCTACGAACTTGGCAATTTTGTCTAGTCTCTTACCAGCTATTCTTAAGTCATCTGGAAGCGATGTGACATGTTTCAAAGGTAAACCCAAACCACCTTATATCCTAGGCATTAATATTTGCTTCCAGGCTCTCACGTACTCAAATGCACATCTTCCCTAGTATAATTTGTGCTTGACTGAACATGCAGGGTCTAACGAGTATATGTGCAGACGTTTTTACATGTGATCTCTTAACATGTACACATATAAGTTTATTGGTTGTTTTTCCCTGCATCGAGCATTCTCTGCACAAACACATAACAAACTTTATGACCTTATGTTTTCTGCACGGACATAACTGCACCACCAAGTAGACTACGTATGTCAGTAGAGACTTACCGTTTTGTGTGTCCATGTCTATGCACTTCCACATCTGACCTGCTGCCCAGGGGAAATAAACACTAATGGCTTGCTCTTGCCACATATACCTGGAAGGCTACCCAACCTACAAACATACTACTCCTAATAGCTAATTAGCCCGCAAATGAAATGAATTTTGATGTAATTTTTTTCAGTGGGCCGTTCTTTGTCACCAGTATCAGTATTTACAACCTTTACACTCTGAATATTTGTCAGTTATGGCCTTTACAATTTTTCTATGATTAATTATTTCCATACCATTTAATTTCATATTGTTGGATGAATACATAGTACGCAAATATAGTCATATCTTCATCTCTAGGCTAATCATAGATCCAATTGTTAACAATTAAAAGTGTCCATAAACTCTTACCTGATTAAATAATTTTCTTAACACAATTACTAGGTAAGCAACTGTCTTATAATAATTACATTTCACAGTATTCCAGGCCTGGCAAATTAACACAGAAGTTACTTCTTGTCTATCTGCTTACATTCTATTTAGTCAGTTGATAACTTTGCGTGTAACCACTTAGAGACGTTTATCAATAAATGTTCTTCATCTGGCTGTATATACACATACTGTTCCATCCCAGTTGTCGCTTTGAATGGTAACGGTAACATTTTATATACACTGAACTCCTCATTCTCCGTTAAGGGACTATTAAACATGTATTTTAGCAGATCATTGTTTAAAATACTTGGAGTTTTCTTACTTTCGATAGCGTGTACCGACAGTCTTCCGTTGCTGGAAACTAATTCAGCTTGAATTAGTCTTGAATATTTAACAATCTTAACTGGATTTATTGTATGTGGTTCAAGAATGCCTTTCTTCCTGTAAATTATTGCACCCACAAATTTTTTGTACCCTACACTTAATTTTCTAAGTAGGGCTTATAGCTGTAGGGATTTGACCAGTGTCCGTCATGAAAGTTGCAGTTCTCTTCAGGCCCACGCCTGTAATTGTCAAAGAATATGTGGTGAATTGCTCCACTTTCGTAATTTCGACTTAAAAAACTACTCATACGTGGCTATCTTATCAACTGTCAGTTTCGAACCAGAAAATGTGGCCACTTGTTCTTTAGATAATTTCAACACTTATTGTGACCTAGATTCAATCACATCGATGTGCGTGTTATAACAAGCAGCTTCTGCCAAGTTTCTGAACAATATTTTTCGAATTCCTCCCACAAAATTAAGAATTCTACTTTTCTGTTGCCCACCACCTCTAAGTATCTGGTTTATTACGGACTTCGTTCCTTATAAACTTTCTGCATTGAGTGTAACTCCATTAATCAACTTATTACATACTGTTTTACTAGTACTTTGATGCTCTAGTTTATCCATACAACGTTAAACTGCCAGCAAACCTACACTCATTACCGTATTAAGTTTTTCATCCATAGTGCTACGATTTAAATAAATTACCAACTTCCTGGTGGTTCTTGTAACTTCGATTTCTCCTTGGGAAATCTTTACCATGCAGAGCTCAACGACAAGATTCACTGCTCAATGTACACGAAAATTTCAGGCACAACCTGTAGGTAATAACCAAGAACCCCAAGTCATCACTGCCTATGGTAGCATGTTGGGTTATTATTCTGTGAGCGACTGTCCTTGAATGATTATACTACATATTTCTCTTTCAATAGAATGGCTTCAGTCTCCTGAAGTGTACCTTTACTTCTTGCCTCATATTTGTCTTGCTTACTAAATTAGGGAGTAGTACACTTACCACTTCCTATTGTCCTCTGAATTGGGAGTCAAATTTCTTTTATCTCGTTCGCCTTATTGCATCACCATGCACACGTAGTTCTCTTAAGTGCTCCGCCTTATCTTAATGAGCTTCACACACCGCTTTGGCCCCTTTTATTATTTCTCTTGTCACTAGTTTCCTGCATCCTAGCCTGGAATTGATGCTCATATTCATCTTAACTGCTACCTAGTGTAGCGGTCTCCTTTTGTAATATTCCTGGTAGATTTTCCGTTCAGCTGAACATCAGCTCGAATGGCATAAATCCCTGGTACTATGTGGTGTAGTATTGAAAAAAAATGTATTATAGAGAACTCATAAGACTGATCTTCATTTATGAAATGTCTCAGATATTCTACTAACTTCCCGTGAGTACTTTCTAACGCTCCATTTGCCACTATGGAGAGTCATGTCTGTATTTCCTTTAACCTTAGTAGTTGACACGTTCTCTCATTTACTTTACCTAGGAAATTAGAGACTCGACTTGTTAATACCACTAACAGAACTCCGTGCACCAGTATAACGTCATCTACAAATTTTCCGCTACTGTATCCTGAAGTTCTAGTGGGATGACTACTATAAATTTTTTTAAGTCATCCTGAAATAAATATATCGATTTCCTTTAGATGAGACATCTAATAGACCTGCTACGTATAGACGAAATTTGCCAAAAACCATTTCTGCTATGCCTGTAGTTACCAATGACATCTTTGTCTTACTTTGTGTAAATGTCTTCCACTGGTACTAGTCGCATGTTCTAACGGTATTCTTCTACATTCCTTTTCATTTCTTTCTATTTGTAATATTTCTTTAGTCGATGTAGTGTTCTTTGCATTCCTTGGTGTGCACACAATGCAGTGTGAATTTCTTCCGTAATTCTTGCTTTCTGGTTATCACTAACTTCTATTGTATTCTTATCTGATTCCTCACGCTCAGTAACTATAATTATTTACTTTTTCGGTTCTCTTCGTGTTGCTGCTATCTATCTTTGTGGCACTCTACTTAACGCACCTCCATTAACGTTCAATCGGCCTGGTTTGTGCTGTGAATATTCTCCGCTTTAGTAAACAAAAAACAAAAAAATGACGTACACATAGGGTCTTAATTGCTAGATTGCCCAGGCTAATGCCAACCATTCGATTTCAGTTGCTGAGTAATTTTTTTCTGCTCCATATAGTAGGCCTAATCTTGAAGTGTGTGTTACTGTTAGGTCGCTTCCAGTTTTGCCTTGGTGTGGAACTGTCCCCACTGATTCACCACTTGTGTCTGTCATAACAATGAAAGGTTTCTCAAAATCAGAATACTGTAGTAGTGGATGACCGATAAACTTCTCCTTTAATTTCTCCAAATCCATTCAACTGCTGCCTTCCCAAGTCATAGTTCTGACCAGCTTTTAGTAACTTTTGCAGTGTGGGCACTATGTTACAGATATTCCTTGTGAATCTGCAGAAGTAACCTATTAAACGTAAGTAAACTTTTAATTCCTTACCAGTTCGTGGCAATGGGAACTTCTGTTTCTTTGTATTTTGTTCATCTACATACACTCCAATAGCCATTATTTTATGTCCCAGAAATATGACTTCCTTTCACAAAATTTCACATTTGTATGGCTGTAGCTTTAGCCTCTGAATCTCTGACTGTCAGAAAGCTCTAGCAACTCGTCATTATACTCTCTCAGAGAACTTCTACAGCAAATAATATCATGTAAGTATACCAAACACATCGTTCCCTTGCACTCATGTTAACGTGAGATCTGTCATCCTTTGCAATGTACTCGGTGCACTGTTTGATCACATTAGTATCCTCTTATATTCATAGTGCTGATAGTTAGCATTAAAAGTTGTCTGCTTCCTCTTGTGTGTACATTAATATCTGCTGATGATACTCACTTACTAAGTGCAACGTCGAAACATTCTTGACCGTTCCTAACTGGTCGAGTATTTCTGCTGTGTTCAGTACTGGGATCACTTTTTCTACTGTAATCGCACTCAGTTTGTGGTAATATGTTACGAACCTATATTTCGTTTTACACATAGGCATCTACCTTGTTATTGACTAATAATACTGGAGCATTTCATGGACTTTGATTAGCTACTATGATATCTTTGGCTATCATTTGTTTTATATTTTGCTGTTATACAGTCTTGTGTGACTCCAGGACTCTGTGGGGTCTGACATTTATAACTTTGCTTTATGTTGCAGTAGCATTGGGAGTGTATGCCTCAGTGTTTCAGTAAATGATTAGCTGTTCATCTGTACATGAAATCCATCCCCATATGCACTGCACAAGTTTTCAGTCTTCCTCTACGTAAGTACATATCTGCATGGTTTACCTGTAGCTTTTCCTCTGCACAATCCCGTTACCAACATTTCGACTTTGGTAGCATTAGAGGGATTGAAATGATGCTGATGGATTTGTTACACAGGTAACATCCAATGACTAGTCCACATTCGAAATCACTGACCTCTCCTAATCGACGCAGTTTGCTGTTACTACTTTTCTGCTCTCGACTCAGTACTGCCGGCATCCTTCTGGCAGGTCCACCTCGCTAGACATAGAGTGGTCATTTCCACATTACAATGGGGTGGTGGGATGCTTTTGATAAGATCAAAAGTAGATGACCTGGACGTCTTTTACAAATATTCCTTTACAGACGAAAATATGTATTGTCTGTAAAGGAATATTTGTAAAAGACGTTCAGGTCTTCTACCTTTGATTTTCTATCCTAATTAAATTCCTGTATCATTCAGATCTGTGTGTACATTAATCTTGGTGCTGATAACCTTTACATATGATCTGAATTTCTTTGAATTTTGCGAGAGAACTTTCAAGAAGAACCTGCAACTAAAGTCATTGAAGGCTTCACGAATTTCTTTTGATTTTGCGAGTGATCCTTCGATAAGCATGTACTATTGTAGTCATTGAACTATTCACGCATTTCTCTCATTTGTTCTATATCACAAGACTTCCAGTATACTTTTTGGTGCGCATATACGTAACTTACAGTAGTTAGAACTGTAATCCTAAAGACACACGTCGGGTTGTCTACGTGCTGGAGACGGGGTAAGCGCATGACAGTATCACGCAACTTCACTGTTTAAGCTACACCACTTTCTTCAAAACAGGTGACTGATTTTCTGCCCCCTACACAGATATGCCATTCAGATCCCTCATTTTATTATCCAATAATATTTTTCTACTTCAACCTAAGAAACGTCGTTTTCTTGGAAATCGGCAGATCAGGGAGCTTATAAACCAACAATGACATACACCTTTTGCTCTCCTCCAATGTCGGCCCACTGTTTTAAGGGCCATTAAAATCAAAAAGCCAACGAGTTTGTAGCCTCAGAGCCACCATCTTGAGCTTGTTCAAGAGTAACCGATGGACCTGAACTGCGTAAATTAACGCTGTGTTTAAAAGTATCCAAACAGCTCGAACCGCATAAACTGCCAGCATGTTAAAAAGTACCCGAACAATCAGAATCGTGTTTCTTGGTGCCATGTTAAGAGGTATTCAAAGGACTTGAATTATTTATCAAAACTACGTAATATCTTGACAATACTGATTTAACACACATACACAGAGCGAGGTAGTGTGGTGGTTATCACACTGGACCATCAACTGGGAGGTTGACGGTTCAAATTCCCATCCAGCCATCCAGATCTAGTTTTCTATAATTTTCCTAAAGCACTCCAGTCCAGTGCCAGGACAGTTCCCCTGAAAGAAGTCACAGCCAATTTCCTTCAACATTCTTCCATGATCCGAGCTTCTGTTCAGTCTCTTCTAAGTGCACTGTTGATGGGAGATTAAACTTAATCTTCCTCATTTTTTCTGTTACTTACAGTATTTCCACATCTATCTCTCTTTATCAAAAGATACCTAACCTTCATCAGCAACACACGTAATATTTTTGTCAAGTACCATAAAGTTATTTCCGTATGTAAAACATTAGTGTATCTTACAGTACCTCCGCATCTAAAATGTCTGTAACATTTATTAAAAATACATAAGCTTCATACTCCCCCCCAACACACACACACACACAGTCTTTACGTCAAGTGCCAAAATATCATTTCCGTGTCAAAATTATCTGTCAAGAAGTTGCCTAAATGATTCCATCCTACGCCATCTATTATATACGAATGAGATACTCAGCAGAAGTGGATTTATACGATGAACACTAACAAGGAAAGTAACACCAAAATTCCAGCACATGTACAGGGATTTCTGATTCTTTGGTGTGGGTGTGCATGAATTTCTATATCTATTTCTTTGTTGGTCTCAACAACACAATGTAACTCCTTTGATATGTAGATTTTAAATAAACACGTTACTGAGCACTCTTATACCTTCGTGTCTTATTTTAAACTTCAGAACTTAAAGATCTGATTGTAGTTTCTTTGAAAACATTAGTCAACTGACGGCATTTTGTTTAGTGAATATGTTTGTACAGTCTGTCAAATTATACGAGCCTTCAGTCATAGAAAAAGTATGACATTGTTGTAACACTCTGTTCTGTTATGTTTCGTTAAACGAAAGCAAAGATACCGCTAGCATCTAAATAATTTCCAACGGACTTTAATTTACGTAGTATTACAAACAAACATTTCTCAGTACTGGTTTTATACAGTGGTCTATACTTCCTGATATTCTTGAAGTTAGAGGAAAATGTCTTTTAATTAATGTGCTTCTTGAAGATAAGTTAGGAAAGACATTTTGTACTCTTATTAAAAGTTAATAGATCTCCCAGTGGAAATTTGGCGTTTAATGATCTCCATATATTTGCAAGCACATCGTTACTGTTGCTTTTTATTATTTGTCATCGCAATAAAACAAAACTTATTAATATTCCTGTCTTGGCCTTACAGCGTTTCTCTTCGGCATCCAAGCATGAGGTTTCCTCCGTAATGAAGTCGCATCCTGTTTGAGTTAACACTCAATGTTTAAAATTTTTCACTGTGTCCTTCTTAAGTGAATGATTGCAGGACCGATGTGTGTCTGTTATACGGTAGTAGTCTAGCCTACTAGTTGTGTCGAACACTGGTAGTTTGGTTCATCAACTGTGTAGTAAATATAGGTGGCAGAGTGGCTATAGTCTTAGCAACTGGACGCTAGAACCTGAGCATCTACAAAGAACCACAAACACAATCTTCGTTTCGAAAGAAAACTGTGAGACTGCTGGTTATGTCCTTTCTATTTCCATACCATAATTCTGACTCGGTGAGGCTGGTGAGGGAAAGAGGTAACAGGGAGAGGAAGTTGCTGTTTTTTACTTTTTTATTGTTGCTTTCCACATACAGTATTTGAGCAAGCAAAGCAAGCGCAGGTGCAGTCACGCCACGGACAGTAAACCAAGCTACAGTTATATAACAGACCACCTAGATTCCTGCAATCGGCTGCTTCTGACGATGAAGATGGTGAATACCTTCTAAAGCTTGACCTGTAACACAAATATGACGCGACTTAAATCTTGATGCCATTTTCTACACTTATTCATATCTTATAATAGAATGCAGAACGCTCGTATCGTAGCACAAAAAGAGGCGAGTATGTCCGGGCTATAGTTAGGGCTGTCAGAGAAGCGAAATAGCTTTCCGTCTTGTCTAGAAATTTCAAAGACATTTAAAGGAAAACGTCTTGACATCTTCGCGCTTTTATACTTCTTTGTATTAGTATCCATGCCACGTAATACTATGAATTCTGTCATGTGGTGTACAACACGTCATATGTCTTGTCATTCAACATGGTGTTTGTTATGTTGTGCAATATTACACAACATGTCATTAAAATTGAAGGTGCATACATCTCCACTGGGGGACATAGATGCACATGCACTCTCGGATACTTTAGTTATAGGTGCACCCCACTGTCTAGAAGCACACAAATCTGTGTCTACTTGTTCTTACACCCCTCAGCATACTCGTAATAGGGGATGACTTCGAGCCCATCTCAGGAACAAATCCACTCCCACAAATATGCTCTTTAGCCGTATGATATATGTTGTGGAGTATGGCTGGTTGTAGCTAAGAGTGCTTCCTGCGTTGTGGAAGTAGCGTTAATTCGTAAAAATGCGTGAATACGTCGAGATGTTTTGAGTAAAATGTCTATGAACCTGAGAAACATTTTCATTATAGTTCCCAGCTTTTTACTGTACCATACTTTTGACACCAGAGCGCCATAGGACGCCAACGACGTACCTTTTTGTTGACTCGGGCGACGACTGATCCGGTGTACGTTTTCTTATTGTCTTTCAAACCATGTTGCTTGTATCATGTCTACGAATATAGCTTACACAAAACAAAAGCAGGACCATTACATGTATTTGTGTAACTTCTTGAAAAAAGTTAACCGATTAGCACAAGTGAGAAACACAGAGGTGACCATCGTCAAAAACTCATTGAATTCGTGTTTATGGCCCGCTAGATTTTTCAAATAGAGTTTTCAATTTTATGGTAAATATGCGTTTTCTTATTTATTTTATTCGCTTTAAACTGTTTCTGCGCATTCAGTTCGCATAAGAACAAATTTTACTTGATATATTTAGTTCGATTTTAAACCATAGCATATCGGCAACGGGTAAAGATTATGGGATAAAAAATTTCGTTTTGACTCTCATACTACAAAAAACTTTTTTCTCGTGTTTTTGCTGGTAAAATCTAAACAGTACACGTAGGAGTGGTGACATTAGCTCAGCATTAATTACATCAGATTTAAATCTTTTGCAAAAGGAATTAATCGATTCGCACAATTTTCCTAGCCGCCAGCTCCGGTTCGACGTACAATCCTTGCTTAATATACTTAGCTGCAGCAAAACAGATGGTCGAATGGCTACACAAATGACCGCTGGCGCGGACTAAACGAAAACTTTTTACCCGGTGGTGCTGGCTCAAATAGGAACTGAGCACCAAGACCCCCCCCCCCCCCTCCCCACACCCCACTTCCTGCCCTTGATTCTGAACGTGGTCTTTTCAGATATGTTTGTTGCACACTTCCGCGCGGTAACGATTCTTCCAGCGGTAAATTATATATGACCTTTCTTTTGTTATATGTATGTACGAAACCATTGCTACGACTGAGTTCGATTCATATTTGATATGACCTCGACATTAATATTGCAATGCATTAATGGTGCTGGTCATGTATTTCCACTGGGGCGACCCACAAGTAGATAAGATAGTGTCATACTACAGGTTCTGCCTGCAAGATGTCCACAATCAGTGCTAATTATTTCTCTCGTATCCGAGTAAAATTGGTTGCCACCATCCCTAAGCCAAGGCGGAAAATATTTTTTACAGACATTATTTTCCTTGAAAAACTCGTACTTGTATTAAAACGAGTGTCACATTTCGTTTATTTTTCACTACACAATTCATTGCATGTTACGCGATACATCCACCGAAGTTCTTCAGATAGCAATGTTGTGAGTGTTATAGTGAAAATGTGCGTCTCGCAGATAACAACGTCGGCGACCGCCACGTTTCTTGTTTCTGCACTCAAGAGACCGTTCTGGATAGAATTATCAGCGAACACAGCTCCTACAACGAATCGTCACGGACCAGAAACCCAGCACACCAGCGCCTAGAGCCCCTTCTAGCGCGTCATTTATAGCTGTGTCTAGAGCGAGGTCGTCTCTTTTATGGCGGACCGGCGCCAGTGTGTTAGCCAGACACTCAGCGAGTCATGGCCACTAAAGCCCGTAAATGGAGTTCCCTGTTTCTAAAAGCTTTCGCATTCGAAATGGGGACCGCTTTGTTCCCATAAGAGTGCATGTCGTAAAATTAAGACCCTCACGAGTGTTACGTCCTGCATTGCTTATACTTCCTTTGTCGAAAGCACTTCATGAACTATAATTTTTTTCGTCTTTGTTAACCGGTTGTTTGGTATATTATATATCAGCCTTCTCAGAAATAAACGTCGCAACTACACTGATCAACCACAACATTATGACTAGGTACCTAAAAGGCGCTATGTCCACCTTTGGCACAGATAACGGGGCCGACGTGTCGTGGAATGGAAGCAATGAGGTCTTAGCAGGTCGCTGGAGGGAGTTGGAACTACACCTCTGCACACAAGTTACCTCATTCCGTAAATTCCGGGCGCACGGGGAAGACGCGTGGTTTAGGCACCTTGCCACGTTTCACGCGGCTCCCCCCTCCTCCCCCCCCCCCCCCCCCCCCCCCGCCTATCCCAACGTCGGAGCTTCGAGACCTCCCTATCTTCCTGAAAAATTCCACTGGCGTCGCGAAATACGATCGTCATGGAGGGGTGTGCGTGGCCTGCTAGCGGTATCCGATACTGCTTGGCCGTCATGGTGCCTTGAACGAACACTACTAGACCAGTGGACGTGAATGTTCCGCAGAACATAATGGAGCCGCCTCTATCTTGTCTCCGTCACGCGGGAAAGGTGCCAAAGAGCTGCTCCCCTGGAAGGCGACGGATTCGCGCACTCCGATTGGGATGATAAAGAAGGTGTCGGGATTCATCAGATCATGCAACCGTTTGTCAAAGCGCCATTGTCCAGTGCCGATGGTCACGATGTCGTAGTTACCGATGTCGTGGTGTTAACATTGGCACATGCATGGACCGTCGGCTGCAGAGAACCCTCGTTAGGAGTGTTTGGTGGACTGCGTGTTCAGAAACTCTTATACTCTGCCCAACATTAAAGTCTGATGCTAATTTCACCACCGTTCTCCACCTGTCCTACATTGCGAGTCTGCCCAGCCTACAACATCCGACATTTGTAATGAGTGGTAGCTGCCCAACCCCACGATGCTTCTAAATGGTTTCACCTTGGTTTCGCCACATTTTGAAGACTCTCACCACAGCACTCCTCGAACATCCGACAAGTTGTTCGTTTTCCGAAATTCTTATTCCAATCTTCCGGGCCATCACCCTGTGAAACTCAGTTACATCGTGCGCCATCCCAATTCTACTCACGGACAGCATCCTCACTGATACTGCATGCACTGAGCATACGTTTGACTAGCAATCATTCTTCTCTAGGTGACGCTGTTGTCGCATGGATCGGTTTATATCTATAGTGGATCGGTGGTCATAACGTTCTCATATTAACGAGAGTCTGCAATCGATGTCACTAACACAAGTGAAAATATGGTACGCGTTAAGGCATTAGCCGTTTCTAGTCCAGGCACTGAAAGAATTTGTAATCATTAGTAATGGCGGAATTAACTGCGGACGTTTGGTCTGGATTAGGTCGTACACCTCCTTTTGGTGTCATGTGTACGATGGCTGCTGCCACAGCTGATAGTGATCCGTTCCCTGGATTAGACCATTAAATGCGGCGTTGACACTTGCTGCTTATAGAGACAACCAGCTGCACCACTGTGATCCACTACATCCTTCGTACGATTCCCGGCGCTTCTACATTATCTTTCGTGAAAATACATGACCGTAGACCTCTCATGACAGGAAAAAATGTGGGACAATTATGATGGAGTAAATTTATTCATTTCCGTCTACGATCACATATTAGTGTCTCAAGATCGTGATAGTAGAAGGAAATAAAGAAATTTATTCTACACTTTCTGGATCACTGTTCGATTCGCGGCCATGTCCTAGCTTGTAAATTTTGACCGGCCTTCTTGGCAGACGCTCATCAGTGTGTGCTACCAGACCACATATTAGCGATATACATGGTGTAAATTTGAAGTTGACAATACAGAATAATTCGAAAAATAAGCTTCACACAAAAAAATGTGTAGAATCAAAAGTTGATTATTTTCGAGGGGGCATCTGCTGGTGCTAAAATTAGCCCGCCACCGACGTCCCCTGGGGATGGGGCGGAAGGCTACTTTAAAATTTCAAATGTCAACCCTCATTTTTTATTGCAGAATCACAGTCTACACAAAAAACTACGTACATATTTTCTTAAACGTTTGTTTCGATTCTTGATATTTGGCACTGTAATTCAAGAAAACCCATTTTCTCATTTTTCGTGGAAAATGGTTACGGATAAATAAAAAATACTTTCTTACTTCGTAAATTTTGGTTCGCTAAAACTAAAACTCTCCCTCTCTCCCCATCGTGGGAGATACAACATATAAGATGATAGGGACAACGTAAGTGGCTGATTGCATGTGTGAAGCATTTTAGAAGAAAACTATTCTGATAAACATACGATTCATTTTTACGCCAGACCACATTGAGGTATCAACAGCCTGATTGGGAAATAGGATAGCTGAGTCATCCAAACCATTCAGGGTAGCCTTGAGGAGGGTAGCTGAAGAAGCCCTATTTAAAGGAGCCATAGAACTGGTTTACACACTAGGGCATGTGTATTTTATTCAGAGACAAATGGTACAATACAGAAAACTACACTGAATTTATTCCCTTATTCAGCCAAAGAGGCTGGATTCGAACCTGCGACCGTAGCGGTCGCGCGGTTCCAGACTGAAACGCCTAGAACCGCTTGGCCGCACCGAGGAAATCAATAACTGCCTACTGCATACGATCGTCCGACAGGAATCGTTGGGCTAACTTCTGCGTTAGGACATTTGCGATGTGGGGACGTACATTATCAAGAAGCAGCAGTACATCTTGGGAGCGCACCATACCACAATGGTGGTTTTTGACAGACATGATGTTCCACACGCCTTCTTCATTCTTCCATGGATGTCTACCGGTGTTTGCCCTTCGGCAAGCAAGAAGAATATTAACAGCAAGTTGGTCCCCTTTGAACGCTTATAAGCCACATCTTTCATTGGTGAGTTACGTTTCCTTAAGATTCATCCGATAAATCTGGGTCTAGTGTCTCAGCTTTCCCCACTATCTGTCTTATATGGTCATTGCACTGAAGGTCGCTCTGGATAGTTACGCTTAGATATTTTACGGTAGACGTTGTCTCCAGCTGTTTGTCATCAATAGTGTATATGTAAAATAGTGGATTGATATAGGCTATATCCGCATCCGATCCGTGCTACGTTGCATGTAGACTGCAGCAACGTACTCAAACGGAAGCTTTGTAACAGTACTGCAGTGAAAGTAATGCATAACAGCACAAATTGTCGACGGTATGTGCCGTCTTTTGTTTCCATTCGCTCGTGGTACCTGCTGTTTGTCACAGTAAAACAGCGGGGCTGAGGGCAGACATCTCTGCAGTCAGGATAGCAGTTGGATATCTGTGAAGCGTCTGTAAAGGTAGTAAAACATTGTCAAAGTTCAGTTACTTATTAACCATTTTACAGATGTCTTATTTCACACCATCATTGTAGCTGATGCCTCTTTCAGTGGCGTGTTGGATTCCCGCTGATGACTGATGTGTCACCAACTCGTCTGCAGACCCAGGGCGAGAGTGAGTGACCTCTCGCTGCGGCGCCGGCAGCTGTGGCCGAGCGGTTCTAGACGCTTCAGTCCGGAACCATGTGGCTGCTACAGTCGAAGGTTCGAATCCTGCCTCGGGCATGGATGTGTGTTTACGTAGTTCTAAGTCTAGGGGACCGATGACCTCAGATGTTAAGTCCCTTAGTGCTTAGAGCCATTTTGAATCTCGCTGCGGCGAGCGGCCTGCGCGGCTGTGGTCCAGCACGAATGGCTGCTCGAGCCGCCTCCGAATTCTATGTTGATCTCTGATGACACATAGACAATGTGGTCTTGTCGGAAGACAGTCAACCTCGATCAGCAATGGTTGGCGGCGAACGGTATGAAGTTCATTCTAGGTACACCTTTGGTTGGCTCATATACTATTCTGGAGCATTTAGGACATAGATTCCCTACAGTGTCGTAATCACGGAATCGAGTGCTATTACTATCAACGCCGTAGATCCCAATGATCACACTCCTTGAGAACTGGAGGGCTGGTGTATTTAAAAATAGATTCTGGATCCTGAATCATTCAGTCCTAACTACGGCAATTTCCGCCGGTATTTTGAGAAATATTTAAGTATGGGACATTTCCTTGACTAACCGGTTGCAAAGCGCGACATCCTCCGCGCACCGAAGGTGAGACTGGCGTTTAATATCAAAGAAAGACTTCTGCGCATCCCAGACAACGACGCAGAGTATTCTCTCACAGTCTCGATTCTGTTGATATGCTTTACGAGGACCAGCAGCATTCCGTACGGGAAAACAATTGCTAACGTTGACACCCAAATACGGCTCGCCGGGCGCTGTCGCTCAAGCAAGCCAACAGAATCAACCGCTTCAAATGGAAATGTATATACACAACAGAACCAACATGCTTAACACAGCACAAACAGCAATTATAACACTTCTTATTCTACTGGTGGCAATCCAAATAAGAGACAGCGCAACGGCAATAGCAAGAACAGTAACAACTACTACTACAACGGTAATAATAATAATCAGAATGGTAACAAAATTTTTAAGAGAAAGAAAAATATTATCAATTCCCACCGAACAAGCACCAGACCTGGAGTAACGACAATTACGCTGCTCAGTGTGACACTGCAACACCATCGCAACAAAACAAAAATACAGGCCACTGGCATCTGCCGCCGCCGAAAATGCAAACTCAAAACTGGAATGCATCTACGAACCCGCAATTGAGTCAAAACATGAAAACGCAACGACCGCCACAGTTCGTAGACTGGAATAAGCAACACCCAAAAGTAAATATTATCGAAGTAACTAGTGATACTCCACCTCCGTCTGTGCCTGCACGCACTACAAATGTGACGACGTCAAACTAAAAACAGTCATGACTGTGTCCCAGGTCGTGGCTGTGGGAGAGCTCGGGGGGGGGGGGGGGGGGGGAACTTCAATTTAAATTTGTTCTATTGACACACTCATTTTGCAACGGCACAATGATCTTGTATAATCATGACGAAAACTTGTCTGCTGAACTGTTACAAGAGAACACACAACGTCGTTCATCGACCAATAAAACTGTTATGGCCCCAACTACTGGTTTTGTGGGTGGCATTCCCTCTACTATTATTCTGGACACAGGAGCGGTTGTTAGTGTCTTTTCCTACGATTTTTTCAAAAAAATGTGTGAGTTTGAACCCGTACTAGCGTATCCTGTCCAGAACTGTAAAATTTGAACTGCCGTAGGCTAGGGTTAAGAAACACGTACTTGTGACAGTCAAGATAGCTAATGGAATCGTACACTGGCCATTCCTCGTCGTCCAAAACCTGGTCAATGTTTGTATTTTAGGATTAGATATATTGTGCGAAAAGGACAGCACTACTGACTTCTCCCAACGTAAATACATACTTAACAGATAAGGGCAGTGAAATTTCAATTGACCTGGATACCAGGACTCCGAAGCACAATAAATATTGTACAGGGTACAAGATTCAAACAATACAGGACACTGATCATGTTGACACACAGACACACGCACCTGATGCCGAGTATGAGGACTTGAAAACTTTAATTAGTAATGAGTTATGAGAAACCACAGCTGTCACACATGATGAACGTAATGAACTTTATGATGTTTCATCCAAATACACTCCTGGAAATGGAAAAAAGAACACATTGACACCGGTGTGTCAGACCCACCATACTTGCTCCGGACACTGCGATAGGGCTGTACAAGCAATTATCACACGCACGGCACAGCGGACACACCAGGAACCGCGATGTTGGCCGTCGAATGGCGCTAGCTGTGCAGCATTTGTGCACCGCCGTCGTCAGTGTCAGCCAGTTTTCCGTGGCATACGGAGCTCCATCGCAGTCTTTAACACTAGTAGCATGCCGCGACAGCGTGGACGTGAACCGTATGTGCAGTTGACGGACTTTGAGCGAGGGCGTATAGTGGGCATGCGGGAGGCCGGGTGGACGTACCGCCGAATTGCTCAACACGTGGGGCGTGAGGTCTCCACAGTACATCGATGTTGTCGCCAGTGGTCGGCGGAAGGTGCAAGTGCCCGTCGACCTGGGACCGGACCGCAGCGACGCACGGATGCACGCCAAGACCGTAGGATCCTACGCAGTGCCGTAGGGGACCGCACCGCCACTTCCCAGCAAATTAGGGACACTGTTGCTACTGGGGTATCGGCGAGGACCATTCGCAACCGTCTCCATGAAGCTGGGCTACGGTCCCGCACACCGTTAGGCCGTCTTCCGCTCACGCCCCAACATTGTGCAGCCCGCCTCCAGTGGTGTCGCGACAGGCGTGAATGGAGGGACGAACGGAGACGTGTCGTCTTCAGCGATGAGAGTCGCTTATGCTTTGGTGCCAATGATGGTCGTATGCGTGTTTGGCGCCGTGCAGGTGAGCGCCACAATCAGGACTACATACGACCGAGGCACTCAGGGCCAACACCCGGCATCATGGTGTGGGGAGCGATCTCCTACACTGGCCGTACAACTCTGGTGATGGTCGAGGGGACACTGAATAGTGCACGGTACATCCAAACCGTCATCGAACCCATCGTTCTACCATTCCTAGACCGGCATGGCAACTTGCTGTTCCAACAGGACAATGCACGTCCGCATGTATCCCGTGCCACCCAACGTGCTCTAGAAGGTGTAAGTCAACTACTCTGGCCAGCAAGATCTCCGGATCTGTCCCCCATTGAGCATGTTTGGGACGGGATGAAGCGTTGTCTCACGCGGTCTGCACGTCCAGCACGAACGCTGGTCCAACTGAGGCGCCAGGTGGAAATGGCATGGCAAGCCGTTCCACAGAACTACATCCAGCATCTCTACGATCGTCTCCATGGGAGAATAGCAGCCTGCATTGATGCGAAAGGTGGATATACACTGTACTAGTGCCGACATTGTGCATGCTCTGTTGCCTGTGTCTATGTGCCTGTGGTTCTGTCAGTGTGATCATGTGATGTATCTGACCCCAGGAATGTGTCAATAAAGTTTCCCCTTCCTGGGACAATGAATTCACGGTGTTCTTATTTCAATTTCCAGGAGTGTATATACAAGTATTTAGCAAACGACTAGGTGTGAGCAACACATATGTGTATAAAATATTAGTCAAGCCTCATCAGATTTTCTTCCACAAAGCCTATAATGCGCCACTATCAAAACGACCTGCTATTTGGCACAGGTTGAAACAAATGTTAGAGTGGAAAATCATCGAACCTTCTACACCAACTTACTGCAGCCCTTTACTCGTTGTAAAGAAACCCAACGGAAATATCAGAGTTGTTTTGGATACTTGCGCGATTAATGAGTTTATTCAAAATATCCACGGGTGTACTGCCGGTCTATAGTGTCCAACGGGCACAATATAGACTGGCAGTACACCCGTGGATATTTTGGTTATCAAATACGCCGGGAGAAACTCAAGAATCACAATGAGTTTATTGTACCTGTTCGCACCAAACCTAAGAATTTAGAGGAGAAACTCCAGAAATTTTTAGATTCTAAGTATTTTTCTACGACAGATCTGACCATTTCGTTCTGGCAAGTCGCAATCACGCCAGATTCTAGAAAGTATACTGCATTTATATTCGGGGGGGGGGGGGGGAGGGGGGAAAGGGGGGAGCAGGGGCGAACCTATCAATTTTGTGTCCTTCCCTTCGGTCTGACGTTAGTTTAGGCGTGTTTATCACCACATTGGATATTGTACTTGGTGATGAATTGATTGGATCAGTTACTCACTACCAGAAAGAGATTTTCACTCTGCAGCGGAGAGTGCGCTGATATGAAACTTCCTGGCAGATTAAAACTGTGTGCCCGACCGAGACTCGAACTCGGGACCTTTGCCTTTACAGAAGCTCTTCTGCGAACCATGGTGAACTAGCACTCCTAAAAGAAAGGATATTGCGGAGAAGAGCTTCTGTAAAGTTTGGAAGGTAGGAGAGAAGATACTGCAGAAGTAAAGCTGTGAGTACCGGGCGTGAGTCGTGCTTCGGTAACTCAGATGGTAGAGCACTTGCCCGCGAAAGGCGAAGCTCCCGAGTTCGAGTCTCGGTGGGGCACACAGTTTTAATCTGCCAGGAAGTTTCAATTACTCACTACGTTGGTGACTGCCCATAGCTAATAAGGCTTGGTCTGAAAATAATGATGCTTTGCAAAAGGCTTTACATAAATTCGCACAAGGTCCAGTGACACCTAATTTCAAAAAGTCGAAATTTGCTTGCAATGAAATGAAGTATTTTGGACATATTATTAATGCGCAATGTATACGACCAGACCTAAGTAAGTTAGACGCAATCAGGAATTTTCTTAGGCCATGGACTAGTAAGCAAATGAAATCTTTCCTTGGACTTTGTTCTTTCTTTCGACGATTTGCACCACACCAACTTTACAATAGCAAACGTCTGTGGAACCTACTCAAAAAGAATCAGATATGGTTGTGGTCTTAAAAAAAAGGGTTCAAATGGCTTTGAGCACTATGGGACTTAACGTCGGAGGTCATCAGTCCCCTCGAACTTAGAACTACTTAAACCTAACTAACGTAAGGACATCACGCACATACATGAGACAGGTTTCGAACCTGCGACCGTAGCGGTTGCGTGGTTTCAAAATGAAGCGCGTTGAACCACTCGGCCACTCCGGCCACCGTTGTGGTCTGACCAGTGTCAGAAAGACTTTGATGGTATTAAGCATGCTTTGGTTGACACAAACATTTTGGATCACCCTGATTTTAATTGAGACTTTTGTATGGCATGTGACACCTCATCCTATGGGTTAGGCTGTTGTTTGTTTCAAGTTGTAAAGAATGGAGAACAAGAACATTTGAAAATTATTAATTTTGCGAACCGCACACTTAGTGAACGTGAACGCACACACTCTACCACAGGACTTGAAACACTCTCTATAGCGTGGGACTTTAAGAAATTCAATTACTATTTGTGTGGTAAGCACACTAAAATTTGTACTGACCATCAAGCTCTCACATTTCTGTTAACTTCTATGCTTGTATATGCCAGATTATTGCACTGGGCTTTATCTTTGCAAAACTATTCCTTTGAAATTGTATATATAAAGGGTAAAGACAGCGTCATCGCCGACGCTCTGTCTCGTCTGTCTCAAGACTTGAATGAGTGTAACTCTGACTTGGAGAATGTGAATGATTACCGAATACTTCCCATGCAGGACAAACTATATCACCAGTATTACATCTACTTACATTTAGAAATACGTCAACGTTGCAGAAATCTGATCCTCGTTGGAATTAAGGTAGGAGTTTCACTCACAAATCAACCTGACGATCCTCTTTAAAACCTATATTTGATACGTACTGACGTGTTAATATATCTTCGTCATCCTGAAGCCCCCACCTGGTGTGTCTGTAATCCTAAGGATTCTGATCGCAACCTAATTTGGCACCCACATTTTGTTTGGGGTCATGATGGTACCAAGAAGTGCCTAGCAAATCTTAGTACTAAGTAGTGTTACTTTAGCAATATCAGACGTAAGGTCCACAATATACTCAAAACACGTGTGATTTGTCAGGCCCGTATACAATAAAAGAGGTTCTTGCGCAGTTGTTAGACCGGTTACTGCTGCTACAATGGCAGGTCATCAACATTTAAGTGAGCGAGAACACGATGTTAAAGTCGGCGCACGAGTATCTCCGAGGTAGTGATGAAGTGTGGATTTTCCCGTACAACCGTTGCAGAAATCTCCGACATCGCTGGGGCCGAAAAAGAACCTGCAAGAACGCGACCAACGACGACTGGAGAGACTCGTTGAGCGTGACGGAGATGGCCGCGGTGGCCGAGAGATTCTAGGCGCTTCAGTCCGGAACCAAGTGGCTGCTGCGGTCGCAGGTTCGAATCCTGCCTCGGGCATGGATGTGTGTGATGTCCTTAGGTTAGTTAGGTTTAAGTAGTTCTAAGTACTAGGGGACTGATTGTTGTGGTTGGCTGGAGAGCCAACCCGTATACTAAAGGAGGCCGAAATGCACGCGTTTTATCTCACGGGGTCTGGCGTGAGGTCTGCAACATGACGAGGGAATTAGAATTGAGAAAAACGGACGTAGGTGGTGGAATACTTAACTTTAATCCATTAATGACGAACGTCGCTCTTGACGATACATGGTTTACAATATCAATAGCACTGACTATGGCACCTTGCTAGGTCGTAGCAAATAACCTAGTTGAAGGCTATGGTAACTATCGTCTCGACAAATGAGAGTGTAGAAGTCAGTGAACCATCGCTAGCAAAGTCCGCAGTACAACTCGGGTCGAGTGCTAGGAAGTCTCTCTCGACCTGCCGTTTGGCGGCGCTCGGTCTGCAATCACTGATAGTGGCGACACGCGGGTCCGACGTATACTACCGGACCGCGGCCGATTTAAAGGCTACCACACAGCAAGTGTGGTGTCTGGCGGTGACACCACACTGATGACCTCAGATGTGAAGTCCCATATTGCTCAGAGCCATTTGAACCATTTTTTGAACGTGACGGTAGTGCAGTCCTTCGGCAAATTCCTACAAATATCAATACTAGGCCATCGACAAGTGTCAGCGTGCGAACCGTTCAACGAAACATCATCGGTATGGGCTTTCGAAGACATACTCGTGTTCCTTTGATGACTGCACGACACAAAGCTTTACGCCCTGTCTGGACACGTCAACGCCTAAATGTTGCCAGCTCGGAGGAGTCTCGTTCGGACGTGTACGGGTATGAAGACATGAATCCATGGACCCTGCCTGTCAACAGGCGGCAGTTCAATCTGGTGGAGGCTCTGCAGTTATGTGTGGCGTGTGCAGTTTGAGTGATGTGGGACCCCTGATACGTCTATGTACGACTCTGGCAGGTGACACGTACTTAAGAATTCAGTCTGATCACCTGCATCCATTCATTTCCATTGTGCATTTCGACGGACCGGGGCAATTCCTGGAGGACAATGTGACACCCCACTGGTCCATAGTTGCTACAGAATGGCTCCAGGAACACTCTTCTGAGTTTAAGCAGTTCCGCTGGCCACCAAACGCCACAGAATTAACATTATTGAGCATATCTGGGATGCCTTGCAACGTCCTGTTCAGAAGAGACCTCCACCCCTCGTGCTCTTATGGAGTTATGGAGAACTCAGTAGAGCTTATGGTGTCAGTTCCCTCCAGCACTATTTCAGACATTAGTCGAGTCCATGACACCTAGTGTTACGGCACTTCTGCGTGCTCGGGGGGGAGGGTGGGGGTCTACACGATATTAGACTGATGTTGCAGTACATTATGTATTGAACTCCTTCAGCATACTGTACGAAGATGAACTTACAGAGAACATATAAAGGATCCGGCTTCTTAAGAAATTTTCGGTGTTGTCTGGCGTGAATCAACATTTCGAGAATTTCGACCACAGTCTCTCTTGAAGAATACAAGTAACGTAAATTTGAAGGTATTCTGGTTCAAAATGGTCCAAATGACTCTGAGCACTAGGGGAGTCAACATCGGAGTTCGTCAGTCCCCTAGAACGTAGAACTACTTAAACCCAACTAACCTAAAGACATCACACACATCCATGCCCGAGGCAGGTTTCGAACCTGCGACCGTAGCGTTCGCGCGGTTGCAGACTGAAGCGCCTAGAACCGCTCCGCCACACCGGCCGGCTGAAGGTATTCTGGCACCAACCTCAAGCATACAGCTTTTGTTCAATGTAAAGCAGATATGTTTAATTTTGAACAAATCTTAATGGAGCTGATTCAAGATGTAATTATCTTAGGCTTTTACTTCAGTAAGAATTGTATTTATTACTGGTTATATGTATTTTTACTCGTGTATTTTGTGGTTGTGTCCGTGTTGCAAACTAAGTCTGAAAAGTTGGTTATTTGATGGGACGTTTTCGTAATTTTCACTAGGTTCAGCTCAGAAATACTACCGAATCCGCTCTCTGCCGCCTCCATAAATGCAGGGTGATCACAAAACAATTTTGTATATTCAAAAAGATATACAGAGAAAATGGTTCCCTTCAAACTTTAACCTTTTTATAGAACACGTCTTAACGTATTATTAACGCATGACACCACCGGAGAGTGGTAGTGTAGAAAATGGCAACTATACCACAACAGAAGAGCTCTTGTGGCTTTCACTTATCAAAGATTGTGTCAGTAACTGCTGTTAAGCGAGCATTTTGTACAGACCTTCACCAGGAGTTTCCAGGCATTGTCTCCATTTGCGCCTGGTGCAAAGAGTTTGCAAGGCCAGCGTCCTGTGCCGGTGTGAAATGTTGACCGCCATCGAGCTCCATTAAACGAAGCCTACAGCAACCGACCCATCAAGCAATTCTTGAGTTTCAGATCCCGGAAACAACAGTCTCCAAAACCTTGCGTAAATTCAGGACACTCACTACAGTAGATTATGTTGCGAGATCTTCTGCACCGATGCGTTGGCGCGGCTGGGCAATGAAGAAGTTAATTTTTATTCACGATCAGTAAACTGGTGAACTGAATACTTTCATTTCTCCATCGAGCATGAAAGAATTCGCCAAAGGTCAACGACTTCCGCACAATGTCGAGGGAGGGCATCTGAGACCTCTCTTTTTGCTTGTAAAAAAACCGTAACAGACGTTTACTACCTCGACATGCTTTGTAAATAAATTCTGATTCAATTTGCAAGAAGATGACAACAACTTCTTTTTGCAACAAGATGGCACAACTCCTCACCTCCCCTTCTCCGTACGGGGATATGTAAAGAGACATATGACAGGATGATGGCTCGTCCGCGGGCTGATAATGACAAACGTGCAGATGACCACCATGGTTCCTAGACATAACCCGTTTTCATTTTTAATATGAAGTTAAATGGCAGGCAAAGTGTTTGTCCCTCCACTGCCACAATCCTCGACACAGCTAATGTCGCCAATTGCCGTATCACTTCCGTGTTACCTGTAAAAAATACTTCCAGAAATAGTCTATTAAGAGCTTTCGGTGTGAAACAAATAAGTTGTGCCATTTCTTTTATAATATTTTTTGAGTATGTAAAATTCTTTTGCGCTCATCCTGCATGTTACGCTTAAGTGCCTGGTCACCATATGCTCTTCCGCCTTTAGCTTCACGGCTGAAGATACGAGAGACACCATTTGGACTTTTACATATTCGCTCCAGAATGAAAGTACTGACCTGCCTCCGTGGCCGAGGTCGACAACTACGCTAGCACGATAGCTCAGCGTGTTCGGTCAGAGGGTTAGCTGCACTCTGAAATAAAAAAAAAAGACCTTGAGAGAATGGATCAACGATCAACTTGATCATGTGTCATGGGACGTCCGTACCGAACAAACACAACGGACAAAATGAGATTTGAAAAATGGTCTCTAACGCACGTTTGTGCGTCGGCGCTCGATCCGGAGGTAAACTGGTTCGAATCCTGGTGGTGGAAAAGAATTTTCATTGTCAGCATTTGGGCAGAAAGCGGAGGAGAGATGCTTGCTTAAAGTTTGTGATCAGCAGACTTTCCACCGTTTTCCTGGTTTAAATACGAAATCTCATGTCTCATGAAGCGATGCTATGTGACACTGCTGATGAAGACTCTTCCGTCGGATGGAGGCGTTAACGTCGGCGGCCTAAGTGGTGCTATTTGCGAGGAATAGGTTATGTGTCGCCCTCTCCCTGATCATCATCATCATACTACAACACAAATATTCGCTACACTGACACTGTCCCTCTCTCTCTCTCTCTCTCTCTCTCTCTCTCTCTCTCTCTTTCTCTCTCTCTCCCACCCACACACACACACACACACACACACACACACAAGTATTATAAATATTATACTGGAGTATGCTGCAAATAAATAAACAAATCATTGAATGGACTGTTTAAAAGTATATTCTGAGGTTAAAGTCTTCGTCATTATGTGAGGCTGTTAGAAAGGCAGTTTGCTAACAATTTTGTCAGAGTTATGGTACAAGCAAGCAACATAAACCACTTTAATTTAAGCAAAAGTAGTAGTAAACCAAATAAACACGATGTTTGCTGTAAAGAAGAGTACGAAATACATCCCTAGGCACTGGCAGTGATGAAGATATTAAACAACTGTTCATTATAAGCGAATACATATCTAGCGTACTGGAGATTACAGAACATTGTTTCTTAATGGCCTGTTTTAACGCTATCCAACGTAAATCACCATTACTTCCATTCTAATACGTACATTTGATTAAACCTCTCCTCCACCAGTTGCAGGGATTGCGTGTACTTAATGCGCAGCAAAAATTCTTTATCTTCATGATAAAGCCAGCGGCAACATAATTTTCCAGCAGAATGGCTCGAGTATTAAAGTAATGGAGGCACTTTGTTAGTATTAACGATAACAGAAAAACGATTGCGATTTCCCAATGTGGAACTCTTGTTCCGTGATTAAAATTTTCCTTTGTAAAGGCTCCTGTTACAAAAGCTGAATTACTCGAGATCCGAAAGACAAATGCTTTTGCGGTAATCGCGAGGTCCCAAAATCTGTTCCCCGAAGAACATAACGGCTAACCGGGAAGAAGGAAGGAAAAAGAACTGATAATAGGTACTTGTCAATTTGGTATCAAAATTCGAACTTTCACTTTAATATGGCACTTACGGACTTATTGTTATACATGTCAATCACTGATTTCAATTAACTTTTTGCGGTGTATACATATAATTAAACACAATAAATTTGAAGCATATATATACTCCTGGAAATTGAAATAAGAACACCGTGAATTCATTGTCCCAGGAAGGGGAAACTTTATTGACACATTCCTGTGGTCAAATACATCATATGATCACACTGACAGAACCACAGGCACATAGACACAGGCAACAGAGCATGCACAATGTCGGCACTAGTACAGTGTATATCCACCTTTCGCAGCAATGCAGGCTGCTATTCTCCCATGGAGACGATCGTAGAGATGCTGGATGTAGTCCTGTGGAACGGCTTGCCATGCCATTTCCACCTAGAGCCTCAGTTGGACCAGCGTTCGTGCTGGACGTGCAGACCGCGTGAGACGGCGCTTCATCCCGTCCCAAACATGCTCAATGGGGGACAGATCCGGAGATCTTGCTGCCCAGGGTAGTTGACTTACACCTTCTAGAGCACGTTGGGTGGCACGGGATACATGCGGACGTGCATTGTCCTGTTGGAACAGCAAGTTGCCATGCCGGTCTAGGAATGGTAGAACGATGGGTTCGATGAAGGTTTGGATGTACCGCGCACTATTCAGTGTCCCCTCGACCATCACCAGAGGTGTACGGCCAGTGTAGGAGATCGCCCCCCACACCATGATGCCGGGTGTTGGCCCTGTGTGCCTCGGTCGTATGCAGTCCTGATTGTGGCGCTCACCTGCACGGCGCCAAACACGCATACGACCATCCTTGGCACCAAGGCAGAAGCGACTCTCATCGCTGAAGACGGCACGTCTCCATTCGTCCCTCCATTCACGCCTGTCGCGACACCACTGGAGGCGGGCTGAACGATGTTGGGGCGTGAGCGGAAGACGGCCTAACGGTGTGCGGGACCGTAGCCCAGCTTCATGGAGACGGTTGCGAATGGTCCTCGCCGATACCCCAGGAGCAACAGTGTCCCTAATTTGCTGGGAAGTGGCGGTGCGGTCCCCTACGGCACTGCGTAGGATCCTACGGTCTTGGCGTGCATCCGTGCGTTGCTGCGGTCCGGTCCCAGGTCGACGGGCACGTGCACCTTCCGCCGACCACTGGCGACAACATCGATGTACTGTGGAGACCTCAAGCCCCACGTGTTGAGCAATTCGGCGGTACGTCCACCCGGCCTCCCGCATGCCCACTATACACCCTCGCTCAAAGTCCGTCAACTGCACATACGATTCACGTCCACGCTGTTGCGGCATGCTACCAGTGTTAAAGACTGCGATGGAGCTCCGTATGCCACGGCAAACTGGCTGACACTGACGGCGGCAGTGCACAAATGCTGCGCAGCTAGCGCCATTCGACGGCCAACATCGCGGTTCCTGGTGTGTCCGCTGTTCCGTACGTGTGATCATTGCTTGTACAGCCCTCTCGCAGTGTCCGGAGCAAGTATGGTGTGTCTGACACACCGGTGTCAATGTGTTCTTTTTTCCATTTCCAGGAGTGTATATATATACAGCCACCAATAACATCATTCTCTCCCTTGCTTCCTACGGTACTGGAATCTACAGTGGCTACGAGTACATTACAGCTGGGTCACTACTTTGATACAGTGCCTGAGAGGGCGGCGTGGGTGTCGACTGCTGAAGCGGGCGCAGAAACTGCACCAAGATGCATGACGCCGTGCATTAAGCTTTTGATAATGCAACGTTGTGACGCTGGGAGCTGTAGGACGACAAGAACAGCAGCAAACCTTGGTTACACGTATGGTGCCTGCGTAGTTTCTCCATCTGATGCTTAGAATTGTAAACGAAGCTTCTCAGTTGGGTTGTGTATAAAAAGAATCGCCAGGGGTGTGACGAATCCCGTTGGCCGTGCAGAAGTCCTCGAAATCAGCAGACACAAACTGAAGTCCATTCTGAGTCACAAGCAAGTCTGGTAAGCCCTCCAGGCACGATATGGATTACAAGGCTTGAAGAGTGTGACGTGTCACAGCAGAGTGCATGAGAACCACAAATGTAAACTTGCTGTATGCGTCGACGACAATCAGCCAACAAGTGTTCCAGTAGACTCCATGGGTCCAGCGAAATCCAAATGCAAGAGCAGATAAGGCGCTTCAGGTTTCGGCCAATCAAGGAACCGTGTTCTGCAGTAGCTTGTCACTGAGCTATTTGCGAGTCCATGCCAAACCGTGTCCAATGTCTGCGAGCTAATTGTTTGTTGTGGATCAAGCTCCAGTGACTCAGCTGCAGCAAACTAAGAACATGTCTGAGCCAGATCGCTGGTCGATCATCAGCGATCGGCTTGTTATCTGTGGCGCATCCCCTGGCATGAGCATCTTTGCGTTTTCGGCTGAGGCGAGCGGGACGGCGAGAGGCAGTCGGTTTGGGGCGGCCGGTGAGACTGGCGGAGTTGTGGTTCGGGCGTAAGCACATGTGTGATGTCTGTGGTGATGGGGCTGTTTGATAATCGTGAAACTCCTGCGGCGGTTACTGGTAGCCTGGAAGGCGTTTCATATAAACTGTGCCAAGCGTCGCAGTGAGAGGGGAGTCCGGAGTTGGTGTTGGCCTAGATGTTTGTACAAATTGAGGTGCCTGTGTGAGAGGCACGGCGTGGGCCTGTTGGTTGCTTCGGCCTTTTGGCAGCCACCGCAAGTGGACGTTCTGCCGGATTGTCTAGTTTGTGGTGAGCATAGTGTGAACAGGTTCTCGTACGATGGGCTCCGAGCCTGACTCTTAGCCTGTGTTATTTTTGGGTGTTGCCCCCTTGTCTGTTACTGCTTCCGGATGTCCTGTAAGATTTCACAGCGAGACTGTGTTTTTGTGGCATTCTGTGTTTCTGGCTCAGCCTCCGCCTAGAAAGGGGGGTTGATTTGTGCCTCAACTGAAAGGGGAGGGGGGTTAGATTGGACAATTTTTGTAATTCCTTAATGCTGTAATTTAAACATATTGTAAACAATTGTTCTTTCAGAATAAACGCCTGTTTCTTTGAGACACTGCAATTCTAACAGGAGTGGCGTAATGTTAATGAGTATTTGTTATTCGACAAATTAAGTGTATTTAATGTCTTGCTGTTTTTTGGGGCAGGCAGCTGTCTTATTGAACTCATTTTGAAGTGTTCTGTCTGGTGAATGAGTGCTCCCCACGTCAGCGTATTCTTTTGAGTAGTATTGTGAGGATTTTTGGATATTTGTCAGTGGGGTGTATTGATTGCATTTTTTTCTCTTTATTTTGAATTACGGTGAATTGTTTAGTTTGTCTGGTTATTGGCTTAACTCGCGCTTCACACACAAAATCAGCTGATATTGAAATGTTTTTTTTTTTTTTTTAAATTCCTGTTTAATATCAGATAGATTCAAATGTAACTTCATTTTTGCTATTTGAAATAATTGGGTTGGATTGACCTTAATGAATTATGTGCAATCGAAGTAAGGGACCCAGTCCTTCATTAGTGCTTAACAGTGGGGTGTGAATCGGGTTGTGAGCCCGCGCTCGGACCAATGTTTACGAGAACCTTCGGAATCACCACAGGCGATTTCTCAAAGTCAATGCGTGACAATAGGACACCTGTCGACGCCCAAAGTATTGACGAACCACAGGTCACAATTTGTTTTACAGTGCGACACCAACAAGCGTGGACGTAGCACAAGAGAGTCTGCAAGTCAGGACCCGCTGCCGTGGTCTAGGCGATCTTCCGCTGATCTAATGGAAACTAGCCCAGCGCGTCTGAGTCCTGTGCATCATTGTGGCAACAAGATGCTTCTCACGTGTCCAGTCCACGTTCGGTCCCAAGGGTAGACACGGAAGCATGGCTGCACTAGCATCCTCGGATGTGGGCCTCCCGACGCATCCTACATCGATCAGTTGGTGGTTAAACTGCGCCAAGCTGGCCCTACGGAGAACCTTTATTACGTATGGTCGTGAGACTGCTGCTTGGAGGCGGCAGACCCTCGACTTTTATTTCCCTGTCCTTCGCCAATGCGCCCTCCTTGCTACCTACACCAGGACGACAGACGGGAGTACTGCGCGCGAAGGAACAGATCGTAGCCCATAAGCGCCGACACCTCGAAGGGTCGATCGTCAGAGTGCGAACACAAGACAGACCTCAACGTACCACGTCATTCGGGAACGTAAACTGCGAAGATAGGCGCTTATACAGGCCATCACCACTGAGGAAGGCCGTCACCACGCCACTCTACGCGATACTGACACAGCCTTCTTCGACCATTACGCACGACTTTATTCTGCTCAATTTTCCGATCCGACGACGGTGACAGGGGTCTCACAACTGGTTTATGGCATTGTCCCACAGGATTTACAAACTGAATTATTAAAAGTTATTACGGAAGACGGAGTTATCGACGATATAGGTAAAGCAGCGGCGAATAAGTCTCCTGGCCGCGACGGGATGCTTGAGAAGTTTTATAGAACTTTCCAGTGTTTACTGGTTCCCAAGTTGGCAGATATCTGTCGGGAGCTTATGTCCCCAACGGTGCTGCTCCCAGCGATCTTCGTAAAAGGAATAATTATAGCGGTTCACAAACCTAAACGTGGGGCGCGAATACATGATTATCGTCCGTTAATACTTGTCAACTGCCAGACGAAGATATTCACTAGACTATTAGCAAACCGTACTGATCGAGCCTGCCTCAGGTCATCTCACCAGATCAGACTTCCCTAGGGGGTATCAATAACATTCACACAGCACTGTGTCGATACCGTGACATACTAGCTCTAGCCAGGGCTGGCATCACTAGGTTTTAGACAAACTTTTGATAGAGTAGATCAAACGTACCAAACGTCCGTTCTCCAATACATGCAGTACACACAGCAATTCACAGACGTTGTGATGCGCCTCCTCCGAGGGGAGACTCCCAAGGTGCTCGTTAACCGGCGTCTCGGCCAGTCCCTCCCGACTTTCCGATCGGTTCGTCAAGGCTGCCCTTTGTCGACCTTACTCTATGCTCTGGCACTGAAACCTCTCCTCTACGGCCTCTGTCAACGCCTCACAGGACTCACCTTACGTGACGTCACATTTCACTGTACAGCATATGCAGACGACCTGGTTCTCGTGCTCCGCAATCGCGACCATGTAACCAGCACACTAGAATAGATTACCACATACGGTGTGTTTTCCGGAAGCTGTCTCTACGTCACCAAATCGGTCGCCATGGCCATAGGAGACAGGTTGACCCCAGCGTGTGTCGACAGCATACAGTTTCGTGGCTCTATCAGACGTCTCGGAATAGAGTTTCACGCCGACATACGGCGCACTGCGGCCCTTAACTACCGCCGCTTATTACAACAAATTCGGGTCCAAATCTGCAATCTTCGTCTGCGGACCATCGACGTTCTTCAAAGGACACACTTCGTCAATGTTTACCTCGCATCGCGCCTTCCACACATAGCGCGTGTCCTTCCGATACCGTTACTGATGGCTCGACATCTATTAGCAGCATTCGGAGCCTACGTCAGTACAGGCATGCTCTTCAAAGTAGTTGTGAGTCGCTGACCCTTCCCCCAAAAAGGTGAGGTCTTGGCCTAGTCCATGTCCACGACAGAACAGTGGCCCTGTATGTCAGCTCACACATCAAGCTGTGGCGCCACCACCCGGAATGTTTGACAGGTTTCCTGCTGGAGTCCTAAGCTCCATCCTCCCTTATGCCCCCACTGAACACAGTTATGTCCGTATCGCAGTATCACCGACGAAACAGTCGTCGACGCGGGATATATATCATGTCCTCAGGTTGATTGGAAGGCGGTGTGGCGGACGATACATGCGGTTACACTGGATACAGACGTTCGATGCACATGGCACATCACAGTCAACAGTAAACATCAGCCGTTCACACCTCCACAAGATAAATATTGCGGAATCGCCCCTATGTGTAGCTTGCGGAATACCGGACACGGACGAGCACCATCTCACATGTGGCGCGATAGAAGACAAATTTTGTCGTATTTTCTACCGTTGACTCCGGAACACATCACACATCGGATTCTGCTATTTCCGGATAAACAGTATTTCCGGGGCACCAAAACCAACTCAACCACGTGGATCCGTGGGCATGCGGTACAACACTTATTTCACGATGGACCTATAGATGTATTAGACTTTTGGAGCTACCTACAAGAACGTCATTGTAACATCATACAGAACCCAAAATACTGACAATATTTTTCTAATCACATAAGGACTAACTAAAAAAGAACACTCTTCCGGGTAACTTACAACGAATATTTCAAAAAAATACTTAACGAAGTCTCAGAGACGGTCGCGGTGGCCGAGCTGTTCTAGACGCTTCAGTCCGGAACCGCACGACTGCTACTGGCGCAGGTTTGAATCCTGCCTCGGGCATGGATGTGTGTGATGTCCTTAGGTTAGTTAGGTTTAATTAGTTCTAAGTTCTAGGGGACTGATGACCTCAGCTGTTAAGTCCCATAGTGCTCAGAGCCAGTTGAACCATTTTTTTAAGTCTCAGAATGTGTTGCAAACATGAAGAGGTAAAAATTTATTTAAGTATTTATTTTTATTTACTTATTTTAATATTTTCGTAATTTGTATCTACTTTATACCACAACCAAAATAATTGTACCTATCACCGCATCTTGTTCTGAGTAAACAATATGTTGTTACTTATCTACACCGAGGTGATATATGTGGACAATACGAAAAAAAAGTTCTTTGTACTCGATGAAGAAGGGTGTAGCACTACTCTCCTTACGCTTCATCATTCAAGTACGGCTTCACGTATGTCGTATGTTATTCCACCGAAAATCGGACATAGTCTTCTCAGCTCAGACAGTGGGTATCTTCTCCTACCTGTTGATGATCCAGCTGCGTGGAGGGTCTCCTAGAGCACTCCCTAACTGATTAGAAAAATATTGTCAGTATTTTGGGTTCTGTATGATGTTACAATGACGTTCTTGTATGTAGCTCCGAAAGTCTAATACATCTATAGGTTCATCGTGAAATAAGTGTTGTTCCGCATGCCCACGGATCCACGTGGTTGAGTTGGTTTTGGTGCCCCGGAAATACTGTTTATCCGGAAATAGCAGAAGCCGATGTGTGATGTGTTCCGGAGTCAACGGTAGAAAATACGACAAAAATTTGTTTTCTATACCGCCATATGTGAGATGAACATATAGAGAAAGTGTATGAGGATATTGAAAGGGTAAAGAAGTATGTAAAGGGGGACGAAAATCTAATAGTCATGGGCGACTGGAATGCAGTTCTGGGGAAAGAGTAGAAGAAAAGGTTACAGGAGAATATGGGCTTGGGACAAAGAATGAAAGAGGAGAAAGGCTAATTGTGTTCTGTAACAAGTTTCAGCTAGTAATAGCGAATACCCTGATCAAGAATCACAAGAGGAGGAGGTATACTTGGAAAAGGCCGGGAGATACGGGAAGATTTCAATTAGATTACATCATGGTCAAACAGAGATTCCGAACTCAGATACTGGATTGTAAGGCGTACCCTGGAGCAGATATAGACTCAGATCACAATATAGCAGTAATGAAGAGTAGGCTGAAGTTCAAGACATTAGTCAAGAAGAATCAATACGCAAAGAAGTGGAATACGGAAGTTCTAAGGAATGACGAGATACGTTTGAAGTTCTCTAACGCTGTAGATACAGCAATAAGGAATAGCGCAGTAGGCAACACAGTTGAAGAGGAATGGACGCCTCTAAAAAGGTCCATCACAGAACTTGGGAAGGAAAACATAGGTACAAAGAAGGTAGCTGCGAAGAAACCATGGGTAACAGAAGAAAGATTGATGAAAGGATGAAGTACAAACATGTTCCGGGAAAATCAGGAATACAGAAATACAAGTCGCTGAGGAATGAAATAAATAGGAAGTGTAGGGAAGCTAAGACGAAATGGCTGCAGGAAAAATGTGAAGACATCGAAAAAGATATGATTGTCGGAAGGACAAAGTCAGCATACAGGAAAGTCAAGACAACCTCTGGTGTCATTAAAAGCAACGGTGGTAACATTAAGAGTGCAACGGGAATTACACTGTTAAATGCAGAGGAGATAGCAGATAGGTGGAAAGAATACATTGAAAGCCTCTATGAGAATGAAGATTTGTCTGATGTGATAGAAGAAGAAACAGGAGTCAATTTACAAGAGATAGGGGATCCAGTATTAGAATCGGAATTTAAAAGAGCTTTGGAGGACTTACGTTCAAATAAGGCAGAAGGGATAGATAACATTCCATCAGAATTTCTAAAATCATTAGGGGAAGTGGCAACAAAACGACTATTCCCGTTGGTGTGTAGAATATATGAGTCTGGCGACATACCATCTGACTTTCGGAAAAGCATCATCCACACAACTCCGAAGACGCCAAGAGCTGACAAGTGCGAGAATTATCGCACAATCAGCTTAACAGCTCATGCATCGAAGCTGCTTACAAGAATAATATACAGAAGAATGGAAAAGAAAATTGAGAATGCGCTAGGTGACGATCAGTGTGGCTTTAGGAAAAGTAAAGGCACGAGAAAGGCAATTCTGACGTTACGGCTAATAATGGAAGCAAGGCTAAAGAAAAATCAAGACACGTTCATAGGAGTTGTCGACCTGGAAAAAGCGTTCGACAATATAAAATGGTGTAAGCTGTTCAATATTCTGAAAAAAATTTAGGGGTAAGCTATAGGGAGAGACGGGTCATATACAATATGTACAACAACCAAGAGGGAATAATAAGAGCGGACGATTAAGAACGAAGTGCTCGTATTAAGAAGGGAGTAAGACAAGGCTGTAGCCTTTCGACCCTAACTTTCAAACTGTGCATCGAGGAAGCAATGATGGAAATAAAAGAAAGGTTCAGGAGTGGAATTAAAATACAAGGTGAAAGGACATCAATGATACGATTCGCTGATGACACTGCTATCCTGAGTGAAAGGGAAGAAGAATTAAATGGTCTGCTGAACAGAATGAACAGTCTAATGAGTACACAGTATGGTTTGAGAGTACATCGGAGAAAGACGAAGGTAATGAGAAGTAGTAGAAATAAGAACAGCGAGAAACCTAACATCAGGATTGATGGACACGAAGTCAATGAAGTTAAGGAATTCTGCTACCTAGGCAGTAAAATAACCAATGACGGACGGAGCAAGGAGGACATCAAAAGCAGACTCGCTATGGCAAAAAAGGCATTTCTGGCCAAGAGAAGTCTACTAATATCAAATACCGGCCTTAATTTGAGGAAGATATTTCTGAGGATGTACGTCTGGAGTACAGAATTGTATGGTAGTGAAACATGGACTGTGGGAAAACCAGAAGAGAAGAGAATCGAAGCATTTGCGATGTGGTGCTATAGACGAATGTTGAACATTAGGTGGACTGATAACATAAGGAATGAGGAGGTTCTACGCAGAGTCGGAGAGGAAAGGAATATGTGGAATACACTGATAAGGAGAAGGGACAGGATAATAGGACATCTGCTAAGACAGGAGGGAATGACTTCCATGGTACTAGAGGGAGCTGTAGAGGGCAAAAACTGTAGAGGAAGACAGAGATTGGAATACGTCAAGCAAATAATTGAGGACGTAGGTTGCAAGTGCTACTCTGAAAAAAATGGTTCAAATGGCTCTGAGCACTATGGGACTGAACTGCTGTGGTCATTAGTCCCCTAGAACTTAGAACTACTTAAACCCAACTAACCTAAGGACATCACACACATCCATGCCCGAGGCAGGATTCGAACCAGCGACCGTAGCAGTCGCATGGTTCCGGACTGCGCGCCTAGAATGCTACTCTGAGATGAAGAGGTTAGCACAGGAAAGGAATTCGTGGCGGGCCCTACCAAACCAGTCAGTACACTGATGACCAAAAAAAGAAAAAAAGAAAAAAAAATCTCCGATTCCGTGGTTTCCATATGTTTAACAAATGAAAGGTGGAATTACTGTGCTTGAAACAACTGACAGTAACATATATACTACTAGTCACAAATAATGCACTACTTTTTTTTTCGGAATACGTAACAATTTCTGAGATACTTTATACTCTAGCTTGTCACAAGTATTTATCTGCGATCGAATCTTTAACTTCAGTAGACAGAGGTGAAAGGTTCCTCCCACAATATTTTCAGACTATACCAATATATGTATGAAACATTTTGATTCATCAGATGCATATTATAAACTACAACGAACTTCTATAACTGCACTCGCCACACGCTCTCGAAAAGGCGATATTTTTAAATTTTATTTTTATGAATCTAATTGTTGATGGATCATATAGGGAAGTAGGCTACTTCATCATCTCTAGGAGCGAGCTACAACCACATTCAATGCCTCTTCTTATTCTTTTACACTTTCTTAAACAATTTTTTGGGTTCGAGATGTATGAAGGCAGTTTATTCCCATGCGCGATTCTCATCTTTTATTTGTAAAAAGTCATGACGAACACAGGAATGGAAACGCGTATGGCAATAAGCGAACTGCCATCAATTAGTTTCACAGACGAGACGGACCTCCATGAATTTTGAAGCAACGAAAGAACGACGGTAAACAGAAAAAATGACCAATTTTTCGGGTGTTTATATAGATGTATTTGTACAATGTGGTACTACACTCCATTCCTAACTCATATTCCGAAATGTAAAATCCAAAACAAGACGTCGGTGTGAATGAGGATAAAATTACATAATATGACATTTATTGCAGTTTCCAGAACACAGTCAATAATATATCGCTATCATGCATTCAAGGGAGCCTGTGGTCAGCGAAATTTGAACAATATTACATGCTCTAACCACACTTCACGGTACTGTGAAGAATGGCATGCCTGCTTTGACTGCTAGACGCTTCGAGTTCGCGCCGCTGAGGAATTGTAGTGCTCATGCGCGGATCCGAGGCAGATTACTTTTCATTGGTTGGCGCAAGGAGAACTGCGTTTTGGTTCGGCAGGACTGTTCGGCATCGCTTTCGAAATGCTTACTGAATAATGATGGGGCTCTGTTTCGAAAACAAGACCGTTCAATGCGCTCCCGCTCCGAAACGATCGGCAAAATAGTGGAAAGATATAGAATAGGGCCCCACTGGGCGGACCTCATCCTAGCTCGACTGGTGCGGATCGCAGCAAACCCTCGCTATGTCTGTGTTATCGATTTTCGCTGTCGACTTTGCGGAGGTACCGCGATCTCTGGACAGTGAAACAGTTAGTGTCTGTAAAGTTCAGTGCAGTGTTCCCTTGAACATGAATTTATGTCCAAAGGAACAGACACTGCTCTTTCAATTTATAAGGTGACCGCTCATGTAAAGTGGAAAATCCGTGTTCGAGTACTGTTACGGCATAAATTCTCAAATTCACATTTGTTTTCCAGTGAACTGTATAGCTGTGGTGGTACTTGTTGCGGTTGGCAGGAGAGCCAACACCGTGCTACTAGAGGAGGCCGAAAGGCACGCGATTTAGCTCACGCAGGCTGACGTGAGGTCTGGAACAGGACAAGGAAATTAGAATTTAGAAACAACGGATGTAGCTGGTGGAATACTTAACTGTAATCGGTACACGATCCACAATATCAATGGTAACTGATAATGGCGCCTTGCTAGGCCGTAGCAAATAACGTAGCTGAAGGCAATGCTAAATATCTTCTCAGCAAATGACAACGTAAGTAGGCAGTGAAACATCGCTAGCAAAGTCGGCTGTACCACTGGGGCGAGTGCTAGGAAGTCTCTCTAGACCTGCCGTGTGGCGGCGCTCGGTCTGCAATCACTGATAGTGGCGACATGGGGTCCGACGTATACTACCGGACCGCGGCCGATTTAAAGGCTACCACCTAACAAGTGTGGTGTCTGGCGGTAACACCACAGTACTGTACATGCATCTTGCTACTAAATTTCATGATTTAATACGGTTACAAATAGTCAGCAATTTTTGTTCCTTAGGACATGCATGCATGTCCAAAGGAAAGTTTCATTGAACTTTACAGACACTGTGAACTTCTGACAAATGTTTCAAACGGCTCTGAGCACTATGGGACTCAAATTCTGAGGTCATTAGTCCCCTAGAACTTAGAACTACTTAAACCTAACTAAGCTAAGGACATCACACACATCCATGCCCGAGGCAGGATTCGAACCTGCGACCGTAGCGTTCTCGTGGTTCAAGACTGCAGCGCCTAGAACCGCATGGCCACTTCGACCGGCCGAACTTCTGACGCTGCTGTATTTCCTGCGAAAGACAAGCAACTTCATGAGGAAACCAGATCCTAAGTCTCTTCGTGTGCGAGAGTCACATAATTGTGTCAGAACTATGGGAATGTCAGGTGCGCCGCTCAATCTTGCTCACGTAGCCAAGTGACGAAGGCGACCGCGCATATAAAGAGCGAACTTCGGGTTTGACCCCCAGTCCGGCATATTGTTTTTTTTTTCAGTAAGTTGTGTAGCTGTGGTGCTACCGTAATTGGAATTTTCGACTACTTTCCATGACTCTTCACAGCAATTATTCAATATCTGATGCTGTTGTATATATGAGCCAGGTTTCTTTGGCTGCTGCCGCCTCTCGCATACTCTCAAACCATACTGTGTACTCAGTAGACTGTTCATTCCGTTCAGCAGATCATTTAATTCTTCTTCACTTTCACTCAGGATAGCAATGTCATCAGCGAATCGTATCATTGATATCCTTTCACCTTGTATTTTAATTCCACTCCTGAACCTTTCTTTTATTTCCATCATTGCTTCCTCGATGTACAGTTTGAAGAGTAGGGGCGAAACGCTACAGCCTTGTCTTACTTCCTTCTTAATACGTGCACTTCGTTCTTGATCGTCCACTCTTATTATTCCCTCTTGGTTATTGAACATACTGTATATGACCCGTCTCTCCCTATAGCTTACCGATATTTTTTTCAGAATCTTGAGCAGCTTACACCATTTTATATTGTCGAAGGTTTTTTTCAGGTCGACAAATCCTATGAACGTGTCTTGATTTTTCTTTAGCCTTGCTTTCCTTATTAGCCGTAACGTCAGAATTGCCTCTCTCGTGCCTAAAGCCACACTGATCGTCACCTAGCGCATTCTCAGTTTTCTTTTCCATTCTTCTGTATATTATTCTGGTAAGCAGCTTCGATGCATGAGCTGTTAAGCTGATTGTGCGATAATTCTCGCACTTGTCAGCTCTTGCCGTCTTCGGAATTGTGTGGATGATGCTTTTCCGAAAGTCAGATGGTATGTGGCCAGACTCATATATTCTACACACCAACGTGAATAGTCGTTTTGTTGCCACTTCCCCTAATGATTTTAGAAATTCTGATGGAATGTTATCTATCCCTTCTGCCTTATTTGACCGTAAGTCCTCCAAAGCTCTTTTAAATTCCGATTCTAATACTGGATCCCCTATCTCTTGTAAATCGACTCCTGTTTCTTCTATCACATCAGACAAATCTTCACCCTCCTAGAGGATTTCAATGTATTCTTTCCACCTATCTGCTCCCTCCTCTGCATTTAACAGTGGAGTTCCCGTTGCACTCTTAATGTTACCACCGTTGCTTTTAATGTCACCAGAGGTTGTTTTGACTTTCCTGTAAGCTGATCCTGTCCTTCCGACAATCATATCTTTTTCGATGTCTTCACATTTTTCCTGCAGCCATTTCGTCTTAGCTTCCCTGCACTTCCTATTTATTTCATTCTTCAGCGACTTGTATTTCTGTAGTCCTGATTTTCCCGGAACATGTTTGTACTTCCTCCTTTCATCAATCAACTGAAGTATTTCTTCTGTTACCCATGGTTTCTTCTTTGTACCTATGTTTTCCTTTCCAACTTCTGTGATGGCCCTTTTAAGAGGCGTCTATTACTCTTCAACTGTGTTGCCTACGGCGCTATTCCTTATTGCTGTATCTATAGCGTAAGAGAACTCCAAACGTATCTCGTCATTCCTTAGAACTTCCGTATCCCACTTCTTTGCGTATTGATTCTTCCTGACTAATGTCTTGAACTTCAGCCTACTCTTCATCTCTGCTATATTGTGATCTGAGTCTGTATCTGCTCCTGGGTACGCCTTACAATCCAGTATCTGATTTCGGAATCTCTGTCTGTCTGCGACGTCGGCATGTATACCTGAATTATCGTTGTCGGTGTTGGTCTGCTGTCGATTCTGATTAGAACAACCCGGTCACTGAACTGTTCACAGTGACACACCCTCTGCCCTACCTTCTTATTCATAACGAATCCTACACCTGTTATACCATTTTCCGCTGCTGTTGATATTACCCGATACTCATCTGACCAGAAATCCTTGTCTTCCTTCCACTTCATTCACTGACCCCTACTATATCTAGATTGAGCCTTTCCATTTCCCTTTTAAAATTTTCTAGTTTCCCTACCACTTTCAAGCTTCTGACATTTCACGCTCCGACTCGCAGAACGTTATCCTTTCGTTGATTATTCAATCTTTTTCTCATGGTAACCTCCCCCTTGGCAGTCCCCTCCCTGTGATCCGAATGGGGGACTATTCCGGAATCTTTTGCCAATGGAGAGATCATCATGACACTTCTTCAACTACAGGCCACATGTCCTGTGGATACACGTTACGTGTCTTTAATACAGTGGTTTTCATTGCCGCAATTTCCCACCCTTAGGACAAGAGAGTGCCCTGAACCTCTATGCACTCCTCCGCCCTCTGTGACAAGGCCGTTGGCAGAATGAGGCTGACTTCTTATGCCGGAAGTCTTCGGCCGCCAGTGCTGATTACTTATAAAAGTTCAGGCAGTGTCGGGGATCGAATCTGCGACCGAAGACGTTTCGATTATGAATCAAAGACGCTACCCCCCCCCCCCCCCTTTTTTTTTTTTTTTTTTTTTTTTTTTTTTTTTTTTTAATAAGTAAAGAGAGTAATGCCTGAGTACGTTCAGTTTTGCTCAGCTGTTTGAAAGTCAAATAAAGTAAGAGGTTTATCAGCACAGTAATTTTTCTAAGGGGACGTTTCAAGATATCCACTCCCTTTTAAAGATGTTACGGCGTTTTTCGTTGATTCCAATGACGCGTGGACGTTACGACAGTTCTCCTGTAACAATTTATCCTCAAGGGTGTAGCACAGAACCGTGCTGAGGGAGCCGCTGTTGTACGGAAGAGACAGTAGTTCTCAAGTGCCTTTTTCACATTAACCCCTTGATCAGTAACGAACGTAACCCTCGACAGATAGCTTGGAAATGTTTATAACTTTCTCATGTTAGTTTCAACTTCCTCTCGTGTATTTGTAGCACTTTTTTCCACATCAGATGGGAACTGTGCAGCGAACTGGACCCGATTTTTCCACTGCAGCTCTCACGAGATTGAATGCGTAACAAGCGTAACAAGACTTAAATAATGTTTTAATGTACGCGTCTGTGCACATGTCAGTCGTACATGCGCACGCATCATCTTCCATACCTTGAAACACTTGGGGGGATCATAGCCACATGGTATTCGTGTGCTGTTTCCTTTTCATTATGAGAAATTGTTGATGGGTGAGACAGTACGTCTCTTGCACTTTGGGACACATGCACCTCCCTCCAATATTTAAACAATTAAATATTATGAGTATAGATTAACCAATGCGGAGATGGGAAATCAAGGGGAAAAACTGAAATAGCGCATCTCTTCACTGCAATTTGCATTTATTGTAACACTTCATAACAGACCAAGAAAATGTCACGTGTTACACTTGACAGATAATAGCACTAGAACAATAATAAACACCTGATTCACTTTGCTGCACTTTAGTTAAAGTTCAACAGGGGAACACACTTTAAGTTCTCCCATAAATATAAATATGCGCGCAGGCGCGTTAAAGAACTTGTTATAAAACAATCACTTATAACATGAAGGCAGGCACACTCCAACTGAAGAGAACATAATTAGTAAGTTTACACATTAACCAGAACATTAAAATTAATAACAGGAAAGTGCACCGTCCACAACACCTTACGGCGACGGTTAAACTCCAATAAGTTCCTTTAATTAAAAACTGGTAGAGAAACAATAAATTAGAAATTAACAAATCTATACTCAAATGAGCCGCACTCCATCTAAATACCCCAAAAATGGCAACTTAATGGTTCCCTAGGATAACAAATTAAGAATAGCATGCTAATAGATTGACTAGAATAAAGGAATAAATAACACATACACAGCTCCTGACGGCTGACAAACTGTGTTCGGCTATTTTTTTTTTTTTCATAGTACAAAATTTATTTTTTTTAATACAAATGAGATTCAATTACAAAATAGTACACAAGAAAACAACTTATTGGGAAAAGTCTTACAAAGCTTCACCTTTGTGGTGCAGAACATAACAATTAAGCTCAAATTTTACACTTCAAATGGAAAATAAAAATATTACAAAAAAAGAAAAGAAAAAATCTGTCTGTGCATAAAATAACCTCCCATCTTTTTGGTTACTTTCATGGAAATGCGATGACAAAGCCACAAAACTGAAGTTGTACTAAGGCACTTATGCAAATAACATGTACAGAAATATGTCAATGAATACTTAAAGAAAATGGTGTTTCTACACACACTAATTATTAAGCTCAACAAAAATATAATCACAGCCTACAATGCTTATTTCACAAACTACTAACTACATTTTTTTTTTGAGAATGCATAAAAGAAAACAAGGCAGCCATGCGCAAAAAGTTGCCAATAAAGTGAACTAAAAAGGGCCATCATGCTCGCCGCGGTCACATTGCTAGGCGGGCGGCCAGGAACGGGCGGTCGTCATTGCATTGGACATCACCAGCCACCAATCGTTGGAGCGCCCGGGGCCGCTGCACACAGTCAGAGACTGTTTCTGTTACCATAGGGGAATCGTGGAAAGATCACATCTACAAGTTAATGTCTTCTCACACCCGGCACACCCCAGCTGGGTGGTGGGTCCATGAATGACGGACCCAAATAGTTCGCAAAAAGGTTCCGGTAATCCTGTCTGTTCGTTAAGACCAGAAACTCGTCGATCATATAGTACCATAAATCGAGGACGTCTTTGTCTCCATCGCGGTATATGTAGTGTATCGCCATTCCTCGTACCCAATTAACCGCATTCATCCGGGTCATAGGGAAATAGACAGCGTCGGGATGAAAGAGTTCTTGGGGTAAAATCGAAACGTAGGGGCGGCGGAGCAGGAAAGCCAGGATCTGGCGGATCAGTTTCCAGCACTCACGCGCGGGGCCACAGTTCAGTCTATGTTCGTCCGTGTCTAACGTCGTGCAACGGGGGCACACAGGGTCGTCAATTAGGTGAATGGCATGCAGCCGTTGTCGGGTTGGAAGTTTCTCGTTAACGACCACATACCACGTCGACCGCACGAAAGTAGACAGGAACGGCGCGTGGATGGCTCGCCATACTCGTGGCCAGTCAACCGTAGGGTGGCGCCGTACAATGTCGTTATCCGGAGTCCAGTGCTGGAGAGCACTATAACAAGTCTTCGCTGTCGGATTCCGTGTCTCCGATATAACCCGCAACACATAGCTATGCTCTACGAAAAACGTTCTAATGTGTGACAGCGAGGGCGATAAATGTCCAACTGGTGCCGGTGGGTACAGCGTACGTGGGGCCACTTCTTCAATCAGTAGGCAGGGGAGACTGGCTGTTGGTGAAAGCCAGAATCGCCTCATGGAACGGAGATACAGTGCCAGCGCTCTGTGCTTGACGTGAGTGAGTCCAACACCGCCTTTGTCGAAGGGTAAAGTAAGCGTAACAAAACGGATCTTGAAAACAGCACCATCGTTCACCACGTGTCCAAACCCTGCCTGTATCCTGGAAGCCATCGTGTCCGTTATCGACAGTACATGGGCGTAATGGTTAAGGTGAGAAGCCATGTACACATTAACGTATTGGGCGCGTTGCAAAATGTTCAATGATCTGAATTTATTGAGACGAGCCTCTAAACGGAGTCGTCGTAAGACCATACGATACGTAAAGGCCGCCGTGCGTTGTATTTGTCGATGGAGTGATATCCCTAAACACTTGAGCATCGGGACCTTTGTCAGAGGTACGGCCAGACCTGCAGGCATTCCTCGTCCTACCTCCATGTAGCGTGATTTCCGAAGGTTGAGCACACTGCCTGCCACCGCCCCATACTGGTGGAGCCAGGAAAACGCCGTGTGTATTTCGTCACCAGACCGTGCTAAGAACATCACATCGTCGGCGTATGCACCACATCGAAAGGTTACGGAACGGAGAGTAAGTCCTTCTAAGCGTCGCCGTAGTCCGTGAAGAGCTGGTTCGAGGGCAACGGCGAAGAGCATGGCAGAAAGAGGACAACCCTGCCGGACGGACCTGTTGACACGGACGGGGGCGGACCGACAGCCGTTGATCATAATCTTCGTGACAGCCCCATGGATCAATCGAAGCACAACAGACGTCGTCAGACGCGGGACACCGATGTGTTCCATAACAGCACGCAGGAAACCATGGTTAACGCGATCGAAAGCATGGTCGAAGTCCAGCGCAACAAGAGCGCCTTGGAGGCGGCAAGTTTGCATGAGCGCCACCACGTCTCTATAGGTGCTTAAAGTCGTAAACACATTAGTGTCGCCCCCGAGGCAGGTTTGATCAGTGTGAATGGCCGCCATTACCGTAGGTTTGAGCCTCTCACGGAGCATGCGTGTCAACAGCTTATAGTCAGTGTTTAGCATTGTCAACGGGCGAAAATCAAGAGGGCGACGGCCTCCGCCGGGTTTGGGCACAGGGATCAAGAGACCCTCAGTAAAGTCAGATGGTACCTGAAAATCGGCGTCCAGGAGTTCACTGTACATCCTGACCCACATTGGGCCCATGAGATCAAAGAACCGCTTGTAAAATTCAAGAGGGAGGCCGTCAGGGCCAGGCGTTTTGTTGGGAGAGCCACGCAACAGAGCCTCTCGCAGTTCTTCCAAAGTCACCGCCGACAAGAGCGTAGCATCATCTTGTAGGTTCCGAGAGACTGGTAGGTCAGATAGGACTTCCCTGACCCCTACATTCATGTGGGACTCCCTCTCGTAAAGAAGTTTATATGACTGTGTGAACGCTCGCACGATATCCATTTGTGCGTCAACGCGTCGCCCGTCCTCCGTCTCAACCTCGGTAATGAGCTGCCTCTTGCGTCTTCGGCGTTCTTGAATGATATGGTGGAGGGAAGGTCGTTCACCACGAACATCATCAGTCGTCCTCGCTCGCACCCGCACACCCGCAAGACGTACGGCGTTGATACGAAGCAATTGTGCCTTGACGCGTTGTACTGCTGATTGTCGCTCGGGCGACGGCGGTTGTACAACCAGTTCGCGGAGCGCAGTATAGTAAAAATCAGTAGTCGCAGCATACCAGCGCGCTCGGTCGCGTCCATAGCTGACTAATGTCCGGCACAGTGCGGGTTTTGCACACCGTAACCACCATTGAAGTACAGAACGGTAGGCGGGTAAACGCCGGTGGCAATTGCTCCATGTGGACTCGACTGCGCGTCTGCAATTTATCTCATCAAGAAGGGCCACATTGAGGCGCCACGGACCCCTACTTCGGCGGACGCGCTGGCGGGGAAGGGTGAGAGTACACACATATGCGAGGTGATCCGTGAACGCTGCCGGCCACATCTCAGCGTCGACAACGGCCGATCGTAGGCCGCGGGTGACGTAGACTCGATCCAAACGGCTCGCGGAGTGACTAGTAAAGTAGGTGTGTGCTCGACGGTCGCCGTGTCGGATGATCCAGGTGTCCAACAAGGCCAAGTCCTGTACAAGTGCCTGGAGTGCCGGGCAGGTGGTATAGTGTGGCTCCTGGTCGGATGGGCGGAGCACACAATTAAAATCGCCGCCTACTACCAAGTGGTCGGTATTGCCCTGGAAGAGCGGGGCTATATCTTCGGCAAAAAAGGTGCGCCGTTCTCTCCTTTTGCCGGTGCCTGAAGGAGCATATAAGTTCACCAGACGTACTGTACCAATCGTGAGTGCGACCCCCCGGGCCGACGGTAAATAGGAGACATCAGTGGCCATTATCCCTTCCCGCAGTAGAATCGCCGTACCTCCGCCGCCCACATCTGCAGGCATAGTGTAGGCGTCATATCCGTAGGCATCGAGACAGAGTCCTGATCGGACTTCTTGAAGGAAAACAACGTCCAGATCCGCAGCGCGTAACGTATCCTTCAGCATACGGGTCTTGACATCAGATGTAATGCCATTGACGTTGATCGTGGCGAGGCGGTATGCCTGGTCCATCAAGTCTCGGGAGGTGACCATGGTATGACAGGAGGGCAGTAGTCGTGACGTGGAGCGCCGGTCTTGCGAAGTGCTAGGCAGCGACGAGAGGTGCTCATGCCGTCCTAGGCGTCTGTCGCCGGCCGCGTAGACGCTGCCATCGGCATCGGTGCATCGTCTTGGTTCTGAAACGCATCCTGCAACTCCATCTCCTGCGCCCAGTCGCCCAGGGACGTTGACACCACTGGATCTCGAGAGGCAGACGGAGGCAAGGGTGCATCCCCGGTGTCGGAGCTGCGGTGATCTCCCGCATCCCCATGTGGTCCAGACCCAGCGGTAGTGGGAGAAGACGTCGAACCGTGTGAGACGGTAGGGTCGCCTGTGTCGGCGGGGTGGAGCGGTTGAGGCACCTCGTCATCCAGCGGTGTCGCCTCGGGCTGTTCTACGTCGTCGGTTGTCTTGCGCCGCTTCTTATGACGCTTGGGTGATTTCTGCTTACGCTGGCGCGCCTCTGTTTCCGACGTAGGGCAAGGGGAGGACGCTGCATCCTGTGCTTCAACTTCCATCGCACCGTCGGCGAGCCGTTGTGACGGTGCGCCGGGGTCCGACGAAAGGACATCAGTAGCATCAGCACTGAAAGACGCTTGGGGCTCCGTGGAAGCTACTGCAGGGTCCTCCAAAGCTCGCACCAATACAGTGGGGTCGTCATATACAGCTGGCGTCTCCCGTCTCGCCGCCGCAACATACGTAATCGGCAGAGAGGTCGGTGTCGACGGACGAATCTGGTCGGTCGAGGGTGTCTGCGCGAGACGGCGTTGCAGGCATTCGGTACGCATGTGTCCCGTCTGGCCACAACCGGAGCAGGTTCTCGGCTGACCGTTGTAAATAATTATTGCTCTGCAACCAGCGATCGTGAGATACGAAGGAATATGGCGATGCAGGTCAATACGGACTTGTCGCACCCCGTTAAGGACAGGGTAGGTGTCGAAGGTCTTCCATTTTTCGGCCGTGTGGCCGAGAACTGTTCCATAGGGTCGAAGAGCAAGGGTGACCAAATCCGCTGGAACTTCAAAAGGGAGCTCAAACACGCGCACATTTTGGATTCCCAATCCAGCACGTTCAAGCGTCACCACACCCACGTTTCCGTCTGAGTGGCAGAACCGATAACCTGCCGTCGAGCGTCTGAGAAGTTTGTCACATGCTTCGTCGTCAGTGAACTTAAGATATACGACGCTGGAGACAATAGATAAGTGGATACCGATCAGCTCGTTAGGATCAACATGTACCACATCGCGTAAAAAACGCTCTACTTCGTGGGCCTTGGGTCTAGAGTACGTAGTGTCGAACTGCAGCTTGATCGTGGCTTTCCGATACGAAAGAGCCATCGTGTGTCAGGAACGTGACGGCAATACGTAACACTAGCGCGCCGGCGCGGTAAACAACAACACACCCGGAAACGCGACACGGAGCGGCCGGGACGTACCGCACCGCTCCACAGCCAAAGGCCGACTATGAGAGATCATCATGACACTTCTTCAACTACAGGCCACATGTCCTGTGGATACACGTTACGTGTCTTTAATACAGTGCTTTTCATTGCCGCAATTTCCCACCCTTAGGACAAGAGAGTGCCCTGAACCTCTATGCACTCCTCCGCCCTCTGTGACAAGGCCGTTGGCAGAATGAGGCTGACTTCTTATGCCGGAAGTCTTCGGAAGCCAGTGCTGATTACTTATAAAAGTTCAGGCAGTGTCGGGGATCGAATCTGCGACCGAAGACGTTTTGATTATGAATCAAAGACGCTACCCCTAGACCACGGGTACAGTCAATACTTTCAATAATTGTGTGGTAGATGGTATGTTTTGTTCTGCGCGTTATGTTTTTGTTCCAGAGAATACCATTTAGTGGTTTTATGGCTCGCTTGCCCTGGCTTTTTTTATTGTTTCCATCATCCATACTTCTACCATTGGACGACAGTGTCACTCCCAAGTACTTAAAATTATGACGCCCTTTAACAGTATCAGAACCGAGCTATATCAGTATTTTCTCCCACTTTCAGATACTGTGTTTTAGATACGTTTATGACAAGACCCCATTTTTCATATTCTTCTTTTAATTTGCGGAGCATGTAATTTGCATCTTCCTCATCTCCAGCTGCTAACACTTGGTCGTCAGCAAAAAATAGAATGAACAAGATCTCGTCGCCTATAGGGACACCCATTCTTCCGCATTTCCTTTTCTATGATTTTAGTGCCTCGTCTAGGTAGATCTTAAAGAGTGTAGGGGCAAGTGTGCATCCTTGGCGTAGTCCATTTGTCACCTCAAACTCTTGAGATAGTTGATTTTGTGGTGTCACCACCAGACACCACACTTGTTAGGTGGTAGCCTTTAAATCGGCCGCGGTCCTTTAGTGTGAGTCTGACCCGCGTGTCGCCACTACCAGTGATTGCAGACCGAGCGCCGCCACACGGCAGATCTAATCTAGAGAGATTCCCTAGTACTCGCCCCAGTGGTACAGCCGACTTTGCTAGCGATGGTTCACTGTCTACATACGCTCTCATTTGCAGAGACGACAGTTTAGCATAGCCTTCAGATACGTCATTTGCTACGACCTAGCATGGCGCCATATTCAGTTACTGTGAATGTATTCTGAACAGATAATATTGTGACTCATGTACCGTCAAGACCGACGTTCATCATTAATGGATTAAAGTTAAGTATCAAACTAATTACGTCCGCTTTCTGAATTCTCATTCTTTGTCATGTTCCCGACCTCACGTCAGTATAGTTCTTCCCTCCTCACGCCAGCCTGCGTGAGCTAAAACGCGTGCATTTCGGCCTCCACTCGGACACGGTGTTGGCTCTAAAGCCAACACAAAAGATTTCTTACTTTAATCATTGCCGTAAAACCGTGGTAAAGGAGTCTGACAGCTTTCACATAGCTCGGTGACACACCGTTATCAAATAGACTCGTCCATAGCTTGTTCTGTAGAACTGTGTCATAAGCTTTCTGGAGGTCTACAAAGACAAGGTGGGTTGTAAGGCCCCTTGCTGTCCTTTTCTCCACTAGGTTTTTGAGCGTACATACTCCACCAGTACAGGAGCGACCAGATCTGAATCCATTTTGTAATTCAGATTCAGATGCTGTTAAAGCCCGTTATATACCTTACCGGGCCTGTAACAACACTAAATACGAACAGGACATTCTACCTGTTGCCAATGATGTGTACGTATAAAGAGTTACATTGTCTTCCGACCGTGTCAGGTGTGGATGTCATCACACGCATTATTAACAGTTTTGGCATCTTTTGTATATATAGCACTAAGCCACTACTCATGTTCAGTGTCTGATAAAACTTGATTTACAGCACATTACATTAGAGGTACGCATTTCTCTCAGTGAGAGGTCAGTAACTTTCTGAAGCGTCGCCCCCGTGTTTTGTGTGTTGGCGACAGCGGACGGTATTACTTAACAATCAGGCTGCAGTCAAAACAGGCGGAGAAATCGTGTGTGCACGAGCTCAGGGCTTTGATCTGGGTGGACGCGTCCAAACAGCGACAGCTGCACAAAGCTGCCGGCAGCGGGAAAATCCATTTAGCAGCTGAGCAGCGCTCTTCCTGCAGCAGGGGAGCGCAGCGGCCCCTACCAGTTGGAAGCCAGCCCCGGCCGGCCGGCTAATTGATTCTCGATTGCGAGCGCGGCTAAACCGGTCCTAAATGTTTCATTGTTTGGACTGGGGACACCTGGCCCTCCGATACGGGCTTTCAGCCCTCGCTAACCAAGTATTGGCTTACAACTTTTAATCGAGTCTTTGGAGCGGAAGTGCTACCACGCACTTTGAAGTGCCTACCTCCTCCCACCGTTTTGAGGCAGGCACAACAACGGCGAAATCCTAATCACAGTAAATCTCTGCACATGTACGTATAAATACTCAGTAGAAGAAATCGATTTACGTCACGTTTCTCCATCAATCTTCATTTGGGCTGCGATAAGGAAAACTACATTTGGAACAAATAAAGAAAAGGAAAATATAGAATTTTTTGGAGAAAGTGAAACACCAAGACCGAGAGATGAGCTGACAATGAAATTTGTGCACAGATTAGGGGCATGATGCTACAAAACTGATTATATTTACACACTACTGGCCATTAAAACTGCTACACCAAGAAGAAATGCAGATGATAAACGAGCATTCATTGGACAAATATATTATGTAATACGTAATTCCATTTTCACGCAGTTTGGATGCATAGATCCTGAGAAATCAGTACCCAGGACAACCACCTCTGGCCGGAATAACGGCCTTGATACGCCTGGCCATTGAGTCAAACAGAGCTTGGATGGTGTGTACAAATACAGCTGCCCATGTAGCTTCAACACGATACCACCGTTCATCACGAGTAGTGACTGTCGTATTGTGACGAGCCAGTTGCTCGGCCACCTTGACCAGACGTTTTCAATTGGTGAGAGATCTGGAGAATGTGCTGTCCAGGACAGCAGTCGAACATTTTCTGTATCCAGAAAGGCCCGTACAGGACCTCAACATGCAGTCGTGAATTATCATGCTGAAATGTAGGGTTTCGCAGGGAGCGAATGGATGGTAGAGCCACATTTGAAATGTAGCGTCCACTGTTCAAAGTGGCGTCAATGCGAACACGAGGTGACCGAGACGTGTAACCAATGGCACCCCATACCATCGCGCCAGGAGATAAGCCAGCATGGCGATGACGAATACATGCTTCCAATCTGCGTTCACCGCGATGTCGCCAAACACGGATGCAACCATCATGATGCTGTAAACAGAACCTGGATTCATCCGAACTCCGAGCTGATGGACCATGCTGCTGCAAACGTCGTCGAACTGTTCGTGCAGATGGTTGTTGTCTTGCAAACGTCCCCACCTGTTGACCCAGGGATGGAGACGTGGCTGCACGATCCGTTACAGCCATGCGGATAAGATGCCTGTCATCTCGACTGCTAGTGATACGAGGCCGTTGGGATCCAACACGGCGTTCCGTATTACCCTCCTGAACCTACCGATTCCATATTCTGCTAACAGTCATTGGATCTCGACGAACGCGAGCAGTAATGTCGCGATACGATAACCCGCAATCGCGATGGGCTACTGTAAGTAGGCTGTTAAGGTTTTTTATATTGGTAACCGCACGTAGCGCTCTGTATGAAAATCACTGGTTGTGCTGTGTGCAGTCTGTGGCTGGTTGACATTGTTGTAATACTCGCCATTGTAGTGTTGGGCAGCTGGATGTTAACAGCGGGTAGCGTTGCGCAGTTGGAGGTGAGCCGCCAGCAGTGGTGGATGTGGGGAGAGAGATGGCCGAGTTTTGAAATTTGTAAGACTGGATCTCATGAACTGCTATATATATTATGACTTTGGATGATATTAAGGTAAATACATTGTTTGTTCTCTATTAAAATCTTTCATTTGCTAATTATCCCTATCAGTAGTTAGTGCCTTCTGTAGTTTGAATCTTTTATTTACCTGGCAGTAGTGGCGCTCGCTGTATTGCAGTAGTTCGAGTAACCAAGATTTTTGTGAGGTAAGCGATTTGTGAAACGTATAGGTTAATGTTAGTCAGGGCCATTTTTTTTGTAGGGATTTTTTAAAGTCAGATTGCGTTGCGCTAAAAATATTGTGTGTCAGTTTAAGCACAGTCTTGTATAATTTTTCAAAGGGGACGTTTCATATGTCGACCCTTAGCTGAGGATACCTCACTGGCGTGTAATCATAGAGAGAATTTCCTTTGTAGTAGCAGTCTTTCACTGTTGTACAGAAAAACAGTTGTGGCATTCATATAGTTTTGCACGAAGAATTTCGCAGCTGCACTTGCAATTAACTAGATATGCTACGTTAATGTGTTCTCTTATTTTTGTTCTTCAAATTATGGTTTTCTGTGTTATCGTGTGAAATATTGTGACAATAATGGCGTGTGAAAAACGTAACACTAGGCTCCAAAGTAAACTGAGACGACGAGCATAGCTTACCACCACCACTGTGTAATGAATTAACAGACATTCAAAGTAGTAATTTGGTAACTGTGCATAGGGAAATGGAGCGGGCGTCAAATAATGGTGTAGACAGTGAAACAGGTAGTGAACATGGAAGCATTATCGGTCGATCGTTCGGCAACAGCTCGCCTCAGGAATCGGTAATGACAGAGGAAAATCTTGCAAATACTGTAGATTCAGGTTTTGCGTCCTCACTGTTTTCTCAAATAAGTCAAGACACATTTTCTGTTTTTCAAACTGCGAATATTGCCGGTTCAAATGCATTGCCGAACAGCACTGAGGAACATGTTTCAGAGACCAGTGCATTGTTATTACAATTAATGCAACAAATGGGACAAAAGCTTCAAAAGTTAGACACAATGGAACAAAATCTTCAAAAGTTAGACACAATAGAACAAAATCAGAGACAAACACAGCAAAATCTTTAAACGTTAAACACAATGGAACAAAATCAGAGACAAACAAAGCAAAAGTTAGACACAATGGAACTAAATCTTCAAAAGTTAGACGAAATGGAACAAAACCTTCAAACGTCAGACTCAGTGGAACATACGCTTGAACAAACACGTGAAGATTTAACTACTCAGTTACATAAAATCGAATCGAAGTGTCAAAAAGTCTGTAATGACGTAAAAACACAAATATGTGAGCATTTCCATCCTATTTTTTCGCAGCATGAAAATGCATTACTGAATCACGAAGCAGCCATAAAAGAACAGCAAACTATTGTTCATGAAAATCATGAGACCTTGCAAGCTAAAATTGACTCAGTTGCATCTACCGATTTGGTTACGCAACTTACAAAAACTCAAGAAAACATAAAGGACACAGTAGATACTCTGAAGATTGGTTCAGAAAGACACATGGAGGAAATTAGTTCATTATCAGAGAAAGTGGTTGAACTTTCGGATCAGCTACATAATTTATCTACGAAGATAGATGATAATCTGAATGACAGAAAACCGGTAGTCTTTAATGACACAGTAGAGTGCAAACAAATTAGAAAATTCAAACAAAATCTGAATCAAATTAATACGCAACAACAAAGAGAAATCCGGGAAGTACAAGATCAGCTGACACAGGTAATACAAGAATTACGTATGTCAGAGGACACTCGCACTCCAATACGGGAAGAGGGACATAGAAATACGGAATTGCCACAAAATAATAACACAGGGCACTTTGGAGATTATGCAAGAAATTGGCAAAGTACACCGAATTTTGAGATGGAACCGCCGAAACGACGTAACAATGACCGACATGCGACTCGCCGACATGATGATTTTGACTATAAGCTGTTCATTACTACACGTAAGTTCAAAACATTTAAGAATTCTGGCAACGACATTCATCCACAAGCGTGGCTACATCAATTATCTCATTGTCCCCCCCCCCCCCCCTCCCAACTGGTCATTAGAGCACAGATTAGAATTTATGTGTGGCTACTTAGAGAATGAACCAGCTGTAAGAATGCGATCGGTCATTCACGATTGCCACAGTGAAGGAGAATTTTACCATGCCTTCCTCTCAGCATATTGGTCTCAAGCAACACAAGACCGAGTAAAACATGGCATTATAATGATGAAACATTTTGAACAATCTGAATTCTCCAGTCGTGAAATATTTTGAAGACATGTGCACAAAAATCAGTACCTGTCAAACCCATACAGCCCCTCAGAACTCATCCTCATTTGCTTAATCAAATTACCTGAACATTGACGACATATTATTTTGGCAGGACGTTGCAAACACGACATTGAAGCTTTTCAGGGACTGCTACAAGACCTGGAAATTGACACTGACAATCGCGGAACGCGAAAACAGGAACACAACAGTTACAGGTCACATCCGTCACATTTCCGCGATGAGAGAAATAATAAGTGGACACGACAAGGCTTTTCATACAATGCAAATTGTGACCAAAACAGACACCACCCGTATGACAACCAATGGCAGAGTAATAGTTACAGAGGAAGATCGCATTTCCGTAGTAATGAACATGACAAAGACAATCATAGAAACAAACAATATGGCAACCAGAACTATTGTTATCACGGAAGAGAGAATAACTTCAGACGCAACAGTTCAGCGCGCAGTTACGAATCAGGGAGAAATTCTCCACCACGTGACCGACAAGAAGGAAACTATGAAATCTACCGACATGACGACAGACAATATAATCGTAACGACAGACCTGAATTGCATCAGAACTGGCGAGCTTCAAACAGGGCAGGGCCTTCTCGTCAAGGTGAATTTGTAGAAGTTAGCTCTCCTAATGCCAATAACGACGCGCGCCAACAAAGAGACAGACAATGACTCGCATCGCAGGCAGCCACATCTGCCAGCTGGCTCAGCGAAAAATAACATAGACGTTAACCTTGAGAAAAATTTTAGCATTCCTTACCATCGTATACCCATCGTATACAACATGATAATTGCTTTGAATTTTAAACTCTGTCCACTCGGAAGAGTAAACATTTACACCACATTTCACATATAAAACCGTCTATTGAAAGATAGTCTGCTTGTCTTCGCCATCAAACTTTTCACTTCACATTTCTTGTATGCTTGTCAGACTTAACAAATTGTTAACATGCAACAATGTTTAAAGTTAAATATCCAGTCTAGAACCTAGGGAACATTTTTAAACAGAAATTACGAATGCATTGTTATAGTGAACAGACGACACAGTGTTATTGTGTGTGTACATTCTTGCATGTTAGATGCACGATTATGTAACGACTATAGGGCTCAAATACTTAGAACATATACTGGCACTGCTAATGAGATTTTAATGCAACATTTTTGTTTACTTGAAGATACATTCTGGATTTAAAGTACTTTCTGTGAGATACCAGATGAAACAGTGGTTAGTTTATGTGACAACTACTCGATCTTAACACGACGCTACTAATGAGTGACAATTTACAATGTTGCTTTTGTGGTGTATCTGTTTTATATCTGCACTGTTTTTCTGAGTTATTCTGGAAAGTAAAACATGTTTTAGTAGTAACTTTTGTTACTACAATGAGACAGCCTTTTCCGTAGCACAACAATACATTACAGCACAGCACTTCCTTCATCACTGCAATAAGCGTAATAACTAAGATATCTATACGCAAAGCAATTCACTTCGTTTATTACAAGGGAAGTACATTGACTTCAGCAGATCTTTGCTTACAGAGGACGATAACTACGACATTTCCACAGAATTATCTTACAACAAGACGCACATTTAGCGCTACAGGACACGCATTTGCGTGATTAATTTTGTACTTGAACCATTTATTTTTCAAGATTTTTGAATTACAAAGGTTTTCCGTGATACATTTCATTTCATTGCTGTAATTTCTAACACCTGAGGGTATAATTACATTAATCCTAAGGGGGGTACACGCCTACTTTGTGTACCATTCGTCTGGCAAGCACAAGGAGCCCTATCTAATATGGTATTTGCTTATACAACTTTACACATCGGTACCATATTTCTCTAACACATAAATTACACAGCTATCTGATCATTTAACTGAGAGACAAACATTTTTTTTACTATGTAAGTGACACATGTTTACGCAGTTACACAGTTAGATAATTTCACACTTATGAAATTGTATTTGGTCTGTACTTTGTGAACTGTGCATATTTTTTTCAGAACCATTGTGATATTGTGAGAGCTTTGAATGATCTATTTCGTATGGGATCATGATTTTTAAAGTACGTTTGAGGTAGATGACACTATTGAAGTGAACAGAGAATATTTTTTAGGCTTTGAAGTTATTGCAGAAAGCTACGGTGATTTTGAGATTTTGCTGAGGTTTTATGATGTTATGATGACGATATGTATTATGCTGTTGCGGTATGTTTACGATCAATAAACTGATGCTATATGAGGAATTTGATTATGCTACATATTTATAATGATGAAATATTTCAGAATGTCGACGAATAAGGTAAGGAATAATGAGTAGTGGTTAGGAACTCTGGTTTGTGAAAAAGGTTGTTGGAAACCAAGAATCATACTTTAAGAGTTATGAAATGTATGTAAATGCGTGAATGTATTACAATGCGGAAGAAAATTCTTTGGACACTGTTGTATCAATAGGATTTTGTTTCTACAGATATGTAACGCAAATTCTTGACCTGTGAAATTTTTTATATGAGACTGGCACTGTAGCGGAAACTGGTGTCGTAATATTTCGGTAAGACAGTTAAGTGACCACCTGCACATAATGCGTCGTGGGCACCCATATGCGCGACAGCCACCTGACAAAAGAAAGCCATTAGGTAAAAAAAAAGAGGCCATTATCCTCGCTATTGACATTCCTTTGTAGAAAGTATCGCAAAAACGACACGCTCATTACTTGGAAATATACTTACTTACATCTGCACACCTGATAATGACAAGCGTCTTTCTACGAGAGTTGAGATAATTTGTACTAACTTATGAAATGTCACATGACTATTGAATGATTATTTTTTGCTTTGTCTTTCATAGTTGGTTATTTCATTTGATATCTGGTTTCCAAGTGTGTTGCAGCATTGGTTTTATAAAATAAAATTAAATGCATTTGCTAATGTGAACACTTTCTGTCAATAGATCTATTAAATAATCATTTTATGATCTAAATCCTTCGAGAAAGGAGCACTTGGAAAGGAAAGAACAATAACAAGGGATTAATAACAGTTACTGCATACTTAATTTTCTTTTCAACTACTTGGTAATATCTTCTGTAGAATTAGTTTTGTGGTGCACCACTTTAATGACATAGATATTAATATGTGAATAGACATTTCCCTTTTCTGCATTGTTGTGTTTACTGTAATATTTTTTCTGCTTGAGCTTTGTCATGTTTAGATATAAGTTATTGCATTTGCTGCTGCTGTTTGCCAGGCATAGTGTTATTGAATTTCACTTTGCATTACTCTGGTAAGCCAGTTTTACTCCTGATCTATTTTTCTTGTTGCGGTTCATTGCTTCATATTAGTTGCAATGTTGCATTTGCTTTGCTAAGCCCTATATTGCTGTCTTTTTTGCCAATTTGCATTTTTTTGTCATTGCTGTTTGTGTTAATTGTTTTGTGCTGTTGCATTGCGTCGTCCCTTAGTTTAGCATCTGAGATAAGTAGATTTAAGTTAGTTTAAGAGGGGTAGACTATATAAGGGAATGAGTTAAAGTGAATTGGAAGAAATGCATGGAGAAGTGTTACGAAAAAAGTACAGAAAGCAGGTATAGATAGGACTTTTTGGACATAATGAAGAATGGAGGTAGTTCTCCAAGAAGTAAAGAAAGTTTTGTTTGCAAGATACTGCAGTAAAACAAACCCTTTCCTTTCCGTTTCTGTTATTCCGCTATGTGTTTGTGTACTCTTGTATATTTGTGTTCTTCCTGTCTTTCTGCGTTTAGCTAATACGATTTATGTTGTAGAATTTTTCTGGTACTAAGGTACATTCACTATGATGAGGAATACTGTTATCCTCAAATATAATTTGCATTAATAATATGTTATTTACTTCGTAAAGATGTTTACACATTATTTATTCTGTTTTGTTCTAATGCTCATGTGAGAAGTTGATGTTTCAAAAGTTGTTCTGATCTTTTATGTATGTACTTTTGTCATAATTCCTGTAACACTGATGTATATGTTATTTCGATTCTTTTGTAAAGCATGTATTACTGCAAATGTTATCTGTACTATTATGTTCTTTAATGATATATTTTGTACCTTTGTTATTGTATTCTCATGTTATAAAATTGTAATTGACACCAGTTCATCAAATTAAGTAACTGATAAGTTACATTTCACTGCACACCTTTCTATTGGTCATAGTATATGGACAATATGTGAGAAGAAGGGACTGTTGGTGTTTACATGTGTGTTGATAATTCAGCAAGGGACTGGTTAACAGCATTGCTGGTTCTAAGGAGATTTCAAAAAGAAATTTTTGCGAATGCACAAGTGGTGGTTATGGACTTGCTATATTATCCACAAGTCTCTTCAATGGTGATTGTGCACCTGCACAGTCTCTACAAGGACTTCAGTGGGTGTACACCTTTAATGACTCACCAATACCATTATTTCTACAAGGACTACAGTGGGTCTGCACCTCTGGTGGCCCACCAATAACATAATCTCTACCCGGACTACAGTGAGTCTGCTCTGTGATGACCTACCTACCAATATTCTTCAAAACTTGGACTGACTCTGCTGTGGGTTTGCTCTGTTGTGGCCCATTACCTGTCAAGAGTCAGCACTGTCTTTCCTTTGGAAGTACAACACTACTTCTTCAAGACTACTTAGAAATCTACTACTTCCAAGTGTAATTTCTTTTATAGCTCAGACTTTGAGAAAAACACTGCGATTTTACTGTGATGAACGATCAGGACTCTCTTTATGGACTGTGAGAAAATTTTAGCTTTTGACCAACATTGTATCAATAAGTGTGTGCATTTGATATCTTTGTTATTGTAATCATAATTATGAAAAAAAATTTCAAATCTGTATTGGCCAGTGCCCAAAACAATTTTCAAAATTTTTTGTGGGGAGCATGGGGGCTATGTAAGTAGGCTGTTTAGGTTTTTAATATTGGTAGCGCCACGTCGCGCTCTGTAAGAAAATCATTGGCTGTGCTGTGTGCAGTCTGTGGCTGGTTGACATTGTTGTAATACTCGCCATTGTAGTGTTGGGCAGCTGGTTGTTAACAGCGCGTAGCGTTGCACAGTTGGAGGTGAGCCGCCAGCAGTGGTGGATGTGGGGAGAGAGATGGCGGAGTTTTGAAATTTGTAAGACTGGATGTCATGAACTGCTATATATATTATGACTTATGATTATATTAAGGTAAATACATTGTTTGTTCCCTATTAAAATCTTTCATTTGGTGCCAGCCGCGGTGGTCTCGCGGTTCTAGGCCCGCAGTCCGGAGCCATGCGAATGCTACGGTCGCAGGTTCGAATCCTGCCTCGGGCATGGGTGTGTGTGATGTCCTTAGGTTAGTTAGGTTTAAGTAGTTCTAAGTTCTAGCGGACTAATGACCACAGCAGTTGAGTCCCATAGTGCTCAGAGCCATTTGAACCATTTTTTTCTTTCATTTGCTAATTATCCCTATCTGTAGTTAGTCCCTTCCGTAGTTTGAATCTTTTATTTAGGCTGCACGGTTCGGTATTTCTGCAGAGGATTTCCAGTGACTTGTTGAATCCCTGCTACTTCGAATTACTGCACTATGCCGGGAAAGGAGTTATCTTATGACGTCTATCATGTCCATGTACAGTGATCAGCCATAACATTGTGACCACCTACCTAACAGGCGGTATGTCCAGCTTTGGCAGGGGGAACAGCGGCGACGCGTCGTGACATTGAATCAATGGCTGCTCGGGGGATTTGACACCACTTAACTTCCGCCAGTTCCTGGGAGGGGGGCAATGAGCCCTGGCGCCACGCTCAGGCATGTTCCAAATGTCTCCTACTCGGTTCAGATCTGACGAATTGGGATGAGGGAGGCAGCACATCAATTGGAACTCGCCACTGTATTCCTCGAACCACTTCATCACACTCCTGGACTCGTGGCATTATGTTGCTGAAAAATGCCACTGCTGCTGGGTAACATGAACGTCATGATGGGGTGTACGTGGTCTACAACCAGTCTAAGAGACTCCTTGGCCGTGATGATCCCTTGCACGAGCTTCACTGTACCCGTGGATTCCCACAGGAATGTTCCCCAGAGCACAATGGAGCCGCCGCCAGCTTGTCTGTCCTCCGCAGGTGTCAAGGAACTGGTCCCATGGAAGACAGCGGATTCGCGCCCTCCCATCGGCATGATGAATAATGTATCGGTATTCATCAGATCATGCAACGCTTTGCCACTGTGCCAACGTCCATTGCCGATCGTCACGTTCCCATTTCAGTCGTAGTTACCAATGTTGTGGTGTTAACATTAGCACATGAATGAGTCTTCGGCAGCAGAGGCCCATCGTCAGGAGTGTTCAGTGCAAGCGTGTTCAGACACTCTTGTACTTTGTCCAGCATTCAAGTCTGATGTTAGTTCCGCCACAGTTCGCCGCTGTCCTGGTTTACCGGTCTGTCCAGCTGATGACGTCCTACATCTGTAATGCCCAACTCCACGACGTCTGCAGTGGTTTCACCTTGGTTTTGCCACGGGTTGAAGACACTCACCACAGCACTCCTCGAATACCTGACAAGTCGTTACGTTTCAGAAACGCTCGTGCCGAGTCTCCAGGTCAACAGAAGCTGCCGTAGGACCGCGATCCATCCCCATTCTACACACGGACAGCACTCTCACTGATACTACAAGGACCATGCGTGTGTCTGACTAAGAGTCATTCCTCGCCAAGCGACGCTGCTATCGGTTGGACTGGGTGTACAGGTAGTAGGTCAGCGGTCATAATGTTCTGGTTCATTAGTGTATTTCACCAGAGAAAAGACTGATGATTACTTTGAGGTAAATACAATGCTTGCTTTACGTGTACATTTATTTTTAAGAGGGGCTTAACAGTAATTTGTTATGATGTACAGTATTGAAGTATGCTGAACCGTCTATTCAACGTTTACGCTACCTAGAGAATACGTGACTGACTACTGATCAATCAGTTGGAATAGGTGAACGTGTGACATCTCGATTTAATGTACTGGGGCTTGGACTGGAAGCAAAAACAATTATGGTTGGATTTAAATATACAGGTATTGGTATGTGTGAAGTGGACTGAATATGATAGTTCCCTTGTGAATTGTAAGACCTCAAAAGAGACTGATTTCGAATTTGACACCCGTCTTAGAATGCAGTGGGACAAATTTCAAATGGCACTAGCAAATGCTTATCAGGTTCATCTGCATCAGATTTCAATGAATTTTTTTCTTGATGTTGGCTGCAAGTGACTGAAACTGTATCTCCTCCTCCTGTTATCCTTTGTGTCTTACGAGAATTGGAGGCAACTCCATCCTCAATTTGACACCCGTCTTAGAATGCAGTGGGACAAATTTCAAATGGCACTAGCAAATGCTTATCAGGTTCATCTGCATCAGATTCCGATGATTTTTTTTCTTGATGTTGGCTGCAAGTGACTGAAACAGTATCTCCTCCTCCTGTTATCCTTTGTGTCTTACGAGAATTGGAGGCAACTCCATCCTCAACTTCAGAATATGTGCCTCTGTAGTATGAGCAATATTTTCTTCAAACTATGCTGGTTTCGTGGCAGTTACAAGTGATGGGAAATTTAGCGTATCCCAATATACACACTTCATATTTACTTCTACAGGACAGTCACATTTTGACGCTTTCCTCTTGTTGAATAAAATTTTCCAAAAATTCGACCTTTCTCTGAATCAGGTGAGCCTCTTCTATTCTGCTTAGTCGGAGATGGAGCATTTGCTCTTGCAGACATGCAACGCCCATTCAGCAGGAAACAGTTAGACAGAAAAGAGAACTTTATAACTGTAGGGTATAATCCTAGAGGGGGCACCTCTGTAAAGAGTACACTGTTGGGATCCTATCCAACAAATGGCAGATATTTAGTCATCCTTTAAACTGTAAGTGGATGATTGTGCAATAAAATTTGGAGCACGTTACGTTCTGTACAACGTTACTCGCAAAAGAGATGGATTCAGTTTGGAATATTGTGGGACAACTATTGTACCCACCTTTCTTTGCAAACGTATGCAAAAAATAGTATGTGAAAAATAAAGCTGCAGAAGGCAATGAAGATACCGATGTGCACCCTGATAAGTTCAGCAATTTAGTTATATCTATAATTAAGTTCGGTCTATCGGTATAAGTACTAAATAAACTTCTGCATTACATCATGTTGATTATTGGTGTTAATATTAAAATCCAACGAGCCTGATAATCAGTTTTGTATGTGTCGAAACTATATGAATAAAGATAACAGTAATCCGTAAAAATATGAAAACGAACACTCAAACACAAATCGTCGCATGTGTCCACGAGATACAACAAACGACGTCACGAAAGTTGATGCTCCTAATGCAAGGTTGAAACGACACAGAAAATACACACGACAATCACAAAGCGCTAACAAACAACAACCGCGGTGTACACATGCGAGCCGGCAATTGTTTACCCTTCCCTCGGCAGCCACGCAGCCAGACTGCCACGTGTGAAAGGGTCAAATAGCCAAGACCAGCCTCGAGGACCGGTGAGTGCAGTCAAATCGCCACTGCGTAACGCCTTACGGGAACTGCGTGTTCACTGGGGAACGCGACTCTGCGCGAAGCCAAGTCGCGCGACCAAACCGCCAGTGTGTAAGCTGTGTTCCGGGCTGTGAAGAGACACGAATATCGTGGTATACTGCTGCTCGACTTGCCACGTGCATGTGACACGGTGGTCTCCTGTACAAGTTGCTGGTTCTAGAGGGGGTTAGTGTGTCACGAGAGAATCCGCTGCAGAGTTACCTCGCCTGTATGAGTACGAGACGGCCGTCTATTGCCCTATAGCTCATACCAGCAATACTGATCTGAAAAGAGGCCGCGCTATGCAAGAGCGGGAGTTAACTTTAGTTGATATTAGGCACCAAAAATAGGAGTTACAAGAATGTGTGACGATTTATAGCAGGAGCTAAACTTTAGAGGGCCAAAAAACAGCGAAAATTTTGGACTTCTTTCAGTTTCTCGCTTATATCTCGAAAACTATGCATCCCACAGAAAACATGAAAAACACCAAAACGAAATACCATAAATTTCGCGTAGAACGACCTACTTGAAACTCAAAATCAGTTCAGCCATTTTCCCTCAGTAGATTGAGAAAGATATCTATTTTTATCAACTTGGTGGAAAAGTAAATTACGCTCATGTTCTTGCTATTGTAACTCAAAAATGGCTACTGCAAATGAAAAGCTTCATGAAAGTTGTAGATCAAACTCTGCGTAACGAGAGCTGCTAAATTTCCTTATTCGCTCACTTCTTTGTAAAGATAGAAATGGAAACGTAAATCTACTCGCAGCGCTTAATTCCTTCCAAGGTTATTTTTCTAATTTAAATTATTTTTGATATCGAAATCATTCACATTCGTCCAAATATTCATATTTATGGAGAATTTATTTGAGTTCCTACTTATCTGCATAGTTATCTGTATTTATTAATTTAATTATTCAGGTAGGTATGTACTTTATGGAGTTTTGTATTCATTACTTGTGTTTACTGTAAGAACACAAGGTGTATCTGAAGCAATGATATTCATGGAAAAGATTTTTAGGAAGCGCAGTTCTTGAGGAAGAACCTATTAATGCCCTACGAGCCGTGAAGTATACAATCAAGATCAACGGTGAACCCTTTCCCGTCAGTTCAGGTACGAATTTCCGTTGAATGCCTTCCCATAATATGAAGTCATGGCTACAGTACAAGTCAGACTTGCCCCGTATCCATGAACTGTTTTTTTGATAAATGGCCTGGAGGCCCCTATTCAGGGAAGTTCGGCCACCAAGTGCAAGTCTTATTTCATGCGACGCCACATTGGGCGTCCTCGAGCGGAGAAAATCTACAACCCGGTCGGAAATCAAACCCGGGTCCACTTGCATGGGAGGTGTGCGCGTTACCACCCAGCTAAGCAGGCGGACCTTTTTTTGATAACGATGGAATAGTGTACAAGACAAGAACATCAAACCACTTTAAACTGATGAACCGAATCAATTTTAAAATCACAAGCAACGCAGACTGCGTCCTTGACAGGGGTTTCTCTTGCATCGAGTTGGCTGGAATAATGATGTGCAGTGTCTGGATCCAGCTGTACCTTCGTGTTTGACGAATACCCTGTGGAGCGAGCTGAGAAAAACATAAAATATGCTGAATATGTCCGAAAAGCCCTCTCTATGCCATCCGCTTCTGTTTTATTTGATGAGACAATGTCACCATCTACGCCAAAAGAACGTTTCTTACGAAATGAAGTTAATAAGAGACGTTTTACCTCACTGTTGACAAAAAAAACATGGTATAGGGTATGAAGTCAAGACACAGGCCCCTTTATTGTTGCCATAGCCATAGAAAAGTCGAGACAGAGGCGCAACATCTTCATTGTTGAGGACTATACTGATTTGTTGTTCCTGCTAACTCACCGCATACCTGGTAGAGCAGGAAGAACCTGTCACCAGTACCTTCCTCTTGAGACCTGGAACAGGCAACCAAGCCATATTCATAATCTTCCCCAATAAGATCTCTGAAGTCCATTGTGTGTACACAGATAGCAGCCCAATATTTTTGAATGTAATTCATCTGCAGCTGTTCCAGAGAGTATTATCGAAAAACAAAAACCCCCACTCGGATCACGTCCAGTGAGAGCCACTGAAGACAACTGTTACTTTATGTGATTACGTCGTGGTTTCCAGAGACACAGTTATACCACGTGACTGCTAGCTTCACTCATGGAAGCTCATAATCCAATAGTCATCTAGGTTTGGAAACTTCGAGCAAAGGCATTCAAGCAGGAGGTTCCCATTCTTTCAGTGTAGAACCAACAATAGTCAGCCATACATCCATCAGACGCCACACAGTTGACAACTTCTAATATTATTTACACCAAAAACTTGTTGCACCAACATCTTTAGGGATGGTTCTGAACCAGCCAAGGGGTACGCAGATCAACTATCAGCGTCTTTCTGCAACTGATCGCTGTAACAGTAATGCTTCAGCAACGTGCAACGCGGCATTCTACTTCAGCAGTGGACTGGATTGCTACATGCTGAAGTACACTGTGGCGTTTTTAGAACGCTCCAGTCATAATACACCTGGCCGGAGTCAGTCTAAATGCATCCAGCTCGTACCTACATTCCTTCGACACCATACATTGAACAGGCGCAGTCTCTGCTCCTAGCTACAGTCTCATCCGTCCCTGGTAGCTGAGAGGCCAGCGCGACGGACTGTCATACCAAACGGCACGAGTTCGATTTCCGGCTGAGCCGGAGATTTTCTCCGCTCAGGGACTGGGTGTTGTGTTGTCCTAATCGTCGTCATTTCATCCTCATCGACACGCAAGTCGACGGAGCGGCGTCAACTCGAAAGACTTGCACAAGGCGAACGGTCTACCCGACGAGAGGCCATAGCCACATGGCATTTCCATCACTAGTATCATCGAGCAGCGTCTCCATCTTGGGTGAACAGCTGGTCTACTATGAGCCGTGAGGTAGCCATGATGGTTCAAGGCTTTGAACTGGATCTACCGAGACGAGACCGCCCTGTGAATGCCATCACCTGACGCTCCAACCAGTCTCCGAGGGTGCTAGGTTCAACTCAAAGTAACTGCCCATTCGTGCCAGCTACATCAGTTCATGTGCAGCATTTGCTATTAGAACTGGAAGGGCTCTCTGCACTGTGAAGCTGACAAACGACTTGTATTAACAAGGACACAGCCACTGCCACTGCCTCTGAAAACGTCACACGCTATCCGATATCTATGGTTTACACCTGCGTCCTAGTAGTGTATGAAACTATCGAATGATAAATAATGTTGTTGTGAAGCAAGTATTCTTGACCTCACACTTGCCGCTTCATTGGAAATTCCATCCTACAGCTTCCCATACATGCTACTCTGGAACCAGAAACGGCCATCCTACTACAATGACGTCAGCCAGAGGTGACGTAGATGTCACATGTTCGAACCGCCTCTCACGGCGAGGGTGGTTCCGTGATGCTCTCGGATCTCTGTCTCGCCAGATTTTCCGTCTGTCCCAATCTCAGGGAAGGTACAGAAAACAAATCCTGGCCTATAGATCCACTTTATCAATTCCTTCGGTAGAAGCGACTTTCCTCCTCCAGGCCTAGCTGACAGTGGTATTTGATGAATGTCATCGAGAGAATGTGGCATATTTTACCTCTTACATATACACTGCGTATGATAAACATGACACAGAAAATCACTCATTTAGTGCGCTTTCTAGCATCTGCATGCCGCTGCCGGTTCCAGCCCAAGGTGGTTCCTGAAGGCCATTATCATACACAAAATACTTGGAGGAGGGGGGGGGGGGGGGCATCAGAAAAAGCAGATATGCCTCGTCAGTGAGGCACTGTGAAAACCCCCCCACGTATTGAGGCTGATCGGTAGTGATGATTCACTGCCACTAAACAAAGGGGAGTCTCCTCGGCCCACAGCTGGGTGCTGTGAAAAGGATGGATGACAGAAATCCCAACCCTGTAGTGGCGTCTGCAAGGAAGCAGCGTCGCTGTGGACGTAAGTCCTTAGGTAGTAAGCTATGCACGCATTGTCAGTGATATAGTTTGTGACGGTTGTGAGAATGTGCCACACGATAGTCTGGCTTGTACAATAGTGGAGGGGGGGGGGGGGGGGGGGAGGTTCCTGCCTGGTGCTGATAAGAGGGTCATATGTACAGTGTTCAGCATCTGTTCATCCAAGGCCAAATGTATGTAACAGGCGCCCCTAACTTCATTGTTCCCCATTCCCGTAAACAAGCTTGAATAGCACAAACGAAAAATTGTTGCAAATCAATTATCGTACGTTTGCTGACTTGCAGGAATAGTTTTCCCGGTACTGTAATGCTACTGCCCTACCATTGTCATTTGCGTTTCTGAATGTAAAGAGCAAGTCAAGCTGCTCACGATCGATACAGCCAGCCATGGCCTCTTAGCGCTACGCCACATACGTCTGCACCGAACTGATTCGGCAACAGCAGTGAAGCGAATGTCGTGCACTACAGATGTGTCAGCACACCATTCCCATGAACAACATTACTGTTGGCTTAAGTGTGGGGCTACAGTAGAGGTACACACAGAACATTTCCATTTGGCTACTGTATTCTCATGTGTACTCCAAATCATTGACCTTACACTATCAAAGACCTCGTATCTCCACATTCAAATAGATGTATCTTCCTTGGAACGAATGTCTTGCCTTATGTCCATGTGAACATTTTTGCTCTGTCTAATGTCCAGCTTAAGATCAGGAGGTAGAGGTTGTTAAGGTATTTGTTATAAGTAACTTCGCTTATAACTACCAATATTAGGAACAGAATCAAAAGGAGCATTTTGCAGGAGTTAATCCTACTTAAAATGCACTTCAAAAGCGCTCATGGTCAAAAAATAAATAAATGAATTTATTTGGACATGAAGTCCTCGTTTTACTTTAAAAATGGCAAAACCAGATTCTCTGTACTGCACACCCACCGAAGCGTTCCTTCCGTCGGTTGGTGAGCGTCAGTCCCACCAGCTGTTTCTCCGTACAACGCTAGTTCGGAAATATGTCTATGGCTGAGACCTTGAGTGCTTTTGAAGAACATTTTATGTAGGATGGACCGCCAGACGATGGTAACTTGACTCCCAAAACGCATATTTGTTAATTATGTTCCTAATATTAGCGGTGGTTTGCTAAAATACCTTCTAAAATAATGGAATTATCCGAAGGAGCGGAAGTTGGTAGTGTGATATTGATGTAAAGACAAACAAATAATTACATTTTCAGAAAAGTTTGATGATTTATTCAAGAGAAAGAGCTTAAAAAATAGAGGAAGTCAGTAATACCTAGGTCTACTTATGACTCTTACACAAGCAGTTACTTGGCTTGGCAATGATTGATAGAGCTGTCAGATGTCCTCCTCAGCCATATTTCACAAAATTCTGTCGAACTGAAGCATTATATCGTCAAAACGCCGAGAGAGTCCGACTTTCTAGAATGTATGTCCAGGACTGGTTTCTGGAGAATACTCAGTATTGTAGAACACTCAGTATAATGTCGTTTATTGAAACTGCTCTTCTCGAACAATCACTATATACACACAAAAACAAACAACTTGTAGACGACCATTTGTCAAGAGCGTCGGTGAGGTCCGTCATAGCTGGTCCTTGCTCGGCGTGGCACTGGCTGTACTACTGCTGCGCTGCCCTTATAAAGCCGTCGTAGGCCGGCGGAGTACTCCAACTTTCCCTGTATCTGCAGAAAATGGTTCGCATTAGTCTCTAGCAAGTTCTGTTAGTTTTGAAGAATTGTTTTCCTCTTGGTTGCGCCTGCAAGTGCTTGTGTATGTTATATGGTACACAGGGATGTCTTCAGTGTAGTTTGCCTGGCAGGGGCCATCTGTGGCAGACGTAACAGTTTCCATGAAGGGCAACAAAACAGGGTGAAGAATGTCGTCGAGGTAGCACTGTACTGTAAGGCTGCCGTGGATCCTGTATTGCGGGCGGCAATCGGACTGGTCGCCCTCCACTGTCTGGTGCGTCTTCAGACATCTTCGCTGGCCAACTGGGCAGAGCTGGAAGCTGATCTTGTCACTGAAGAAAATTCTGAGGCAGTCGACAAGACACCAGGCCGAAGACTTCTGGGGATATCCTGGATGGCAGAGGGCTGGCAGTCCGACTTTCGCCGCCATACAACCCGACAACTATAAGCAGTGGTCTGGAGTCCCATTTTATTTCACAGCAGGACTCCCTTAGTGATCTTCCACGGCACCCTCACAGCACAGTAGTATGTCGACGATATTCCGCGCCCCCTTTCTTTGCTCTTCATATCAAGGTACCTCAGGCTTTCATTTAGGGAGATAATGCCAGCTCCTACGTAGCGAGAATCTCTACTGCTTGTCTTCGTTCTTGTCAAAGCCTACATTGGCCACTAAGGCCGCCAGGTCTCTCCCCAGCTCAGACGGTTTGTAGCATTATGGGGAGGGACCTCCAACCAGCTCGTCATTGGAGATACACCTCAGACGGACATCCAACAACTCTGTCAATCAATGTTAAGCTGAATAACTGTTTGCAAAAAAGCGAGGGTGTACCATGCGTTCTTGAAATGCTCAGTTTGTGAAGCTCTTTCTGTTGCATAAGTAAACCATTTTTGCTGAAAATGTAATTATTTGTTTGTCTGTACACACACACACACACACATATATATATATATATATATATATATATATATATATATATATATATATGTGTGTGTGTGTGTGTGTGTGGTGTGTGTGTGTATAGGGTGAGTAATGACGTCTTTTGACGGGTGATGGGTGATAGCATTAGGGAATCAAAACAAAATAGTTGATGTGGATATATGCCCTATACCGCATGATTTCCGAGATAGAATACTTTTAATGTACATTTCTACTTATTTTCTGTATTATTCATTGCCATTGTTTGCAACATACCGCAGTAGTATACAGGAAGTTGAGACGAACATTTTGATACAAGACTCCTTTGATTTATCAAGTCAGAAAACTACCTCTAAAAGTACCTAAGCTACTGTGCACAAGCGTCGCGCAAGATTTCCAATAGTCTTGCGATCTCTTCGCGCCAAAAGTTAGTCCTAGACAAAAAATAAGTAGAACCTTCTTTTGTAGCAAATTTAATTCAGTTTAACTGTGTACTGAGACACTTTTCGCTGGAGAGTGTGGTCTTCGAGTTATTAAGGAAAAATGTATAAAAGTGGTTTTGAACGTGTTCTATCTCGTAAACTATTCACAATAGGACGTATGTCAATATGAAGTATTTTGTTCGGAGTCACTAATACTATCGCATCTCAAAGCATGAACCTTTCCTCCTGACTTACCCCGTATATACATATAAGATACGCACCGATTTCGGTCCCATGTTGATAACTCCGACGTGATGCGACGTTTCTTTTTTTTTGTTGTCTCAGATTGAATTTATAACCACTTTCCTGCACCAGTGGCAATAGCTGCACTGGCTGTGAGCAATGTAGGCGACGATAGTGTTCCCGCGCAGAGACTGTGGAGGGTATGTAATCAACGCGGCCCTTTATTCGGCCGCAGTCTTACTCGACCAAACACTCGGCCGCACCGCGATTTGCATTCACGCGCTCTACAGAGCGTGCGAGCAGCGCTGCCGGCGGCATTGTCCGGGGGGGGGGGGGGGGGGGGGGGGAGTGGGGCCCGTACGGAGGGAGGGATGTCGGCTGGGGGCGAACGAGCCACCAGCGATCGGACGGAAGGGCGCAGTTCGGCGGCTGACATCGACCGCGCCCGCGACGGCTGCAAAATTGCTCGCCCTCGGACCTCTCTGCCCGTCCCTCTCGCCACCGCTGCCGCCTGTCATTAGCAGATATTACGCGCGCCAGATTAGATGCCGGAGCGGCGATAAGGGAGGGCGTCGCAACGCCTGTTGTTTGTGCTCGCGGCGTCGCCCTGTGATGTGCGCCCGGCGGCGGGGCGTGCCCGCTTTTCGGCGGCGGCGGCGGCGGCCACTGTGCCCACGATAGGCGACGGCCGGCCTCGCCGAGATTAATGTCCCGATAAGGGCGGCGCTGCCGTGCCCGTGCGTCACGCCAGCGGCGCTCGCTTTGTTTCCGCCCTCGTGCGGCGTGGCGTGCGGACGTGCTGCCGTGTCGCAACGCCGTGTCGCGTCGCGTCGTGTCCGCCGGCAGAACGTCCGGCTCAACAGCGTGTGTATCGCTGAATGACAACCCAGTTCACGTCACTGCTTCTTGCACTATTGTAAATTTCCTTGTGCTGTGTCAGTAAGATACGGAAGTCAGACCACACGGAAGAGCTCCGAGACGCTTACAAGGGAATCTCCCCCTCGCATCCTCCCCTCACATTTAGTTAAATGTTGGCACAGTGGATAGGCCTTGAAAAACTGAACACAGATCAATCGAGGAGACAGGAAGAAGTTCTGTGGAACTATGAAAAAAATAAGCAAAATATAAAAACTGAGTAAGGCTACGAAGTCTTTCGCGACGTATTTCTTGAATAAAAATCTCTTGGTGTACATGCCGCGTCAAATCAGGGTAAAACTCCAAGCTTTGGATGACTACCTCCATTGTCGTCGTCAGGGCTAAAACTGACTGTCGTGAACTAGCGAGGCTCCCACTTTTATATGCAAAGGGCGGCTTCTGATTGGCTGGAATACGTCATAGCTACAGCGATATGGCGCGTACTTACGTGGTGCCCTCTACTTCCATAGATGTAGTTTCTATCACGCGTTGCTTGCAGCGCCATCCCTTGAATCAGGAGGTAAAGTGCGGGAAGTTTTTCTCTGCGATTTTTCTTTGTCCAGTGCACTCTTCCAAGTGTTGCTAAGTGCATAGCCCTTGTCTCTATTAAACTTATTATCGCTAAGTCTAATTTCGACTGTTTCCCGGATCACAGAGTCCCAGTAATTCGATGCGTGGGCTATTACTCTGGTTGGAGTTTTACCCTGAATTGACGCGGCATGTATACCGAGAGATTTTTATTCTACAAACTGAGTAGTCCATGTGCAAGATAAGCAACATCAAGGATAGTTTAAGCTCAGGAGCGCCGTGGTCCCGTGGTTAGCCTGAGCAGCGGCGGAAGGAGAGATCCTTGCTTCAAGCCTTCCCTCGAGTGAAAAGGTCAATTTTTTATTTTCAGACAATTATCTATCCGTCCGTCCGATGCCAGGTAACTGCGGCGTAGTATAGGGACGCTACACGTAAAGAACATCGAAACATCTACAAGAAAACCTGAATCGGGCAAGGGAAAAGAATCGTTTTACCCATTCGCCAAGTGAACAAGTCAGGCAGGTCGACAACGTATTCCTGTCATGTGCCGCACATGCCGTCACCAGTGTCGTATAGTATATATCAGTCGTGTTTTTCTGTGGAGGAATCGGTTGACCTATGACCTTGCGATCAAATGTTTTCGGTTCCCATTGGAGAGTCACGTCCTTTCGTCTATTAATCGCACGGTTTTGCGGTGCGGTCGCAAAACACAGACATTAAACTTATTACAGTGAACATAGACGTCAATGAACGAACAGACAGATCATAACTTTGCGAAAATAAACGAAGTAAATTTTTCACTCGAGGGAAGACTGGAACCTAGGACCTCACCAGTGTCGTATAGTATATCTCAGACGTGTTTTTCTGTGGAGGAATCGGTTGACCTATGACCTTGCGATCAAATGTTTTCGGTTCCCATTGGAGAGTCACGTCCTTTCGTCTATTAATCGCACGGTTTTGCGGTGCGGTCGCAAAACACAGACAATAAACTTATTACAGTGAACATAGACGTCAATGAACGAACAGACAGATCATAACTTTGGAAAATAAACGAAGTAAATTTTTCACTCGAGTGAAGACTGGAACCTAGGACCTCTCGCTCTGCAGTTGCTCACGCCAACCACAGGACCACGGCGCTCCTGAGCTCACATTATCATTGAAGATGCATGTCTTGCCCAAGGACTACTCAGTTTGTATATTTTGCTAATTCTTTTCATAGTTCCACACAACTTCTTCCTGTTTTGTCGATTGATCTGTGTTCAGTTTTTCAAGGCCTATCCACTATGCCAACTTACACTCCTGAAAATTGAAATAAAAACACCGTGAATTCATTGTCCCAGGAAGGGGAAACTTTATTGACACTTTCCTGGGGTCAGATACATCACATGATCACACTGACAGAACCACAGGCACATAGACACAGGCAACAGAGCATGCACAATGTCGGCACTAGTACAGTGTATATCCACCTTTCGCAGCAATGCAAGCTGCTATTCTCCCATGGAGACGATCGTAGAGATGCTGGATGTAGTCCTGTGGAACGGCTTGCCATGCCATTTCCACCTGGCACCTCAGTTGGACCAGCGTTCGTGCTGGACGTGCAGACCGCGTGAGACGACGCTTCATCCAGTCCCAAACATGCTCAATGGGGGACAGATCCGGAGATCTTGCTGGCCAGGGTAGTTGACTTACACCTTCTAGAGCACGTTGGGTGGCACGGGATACATGCGGACGTGCATTGTCCTGTTGGAACAGCAAGTTACCTTGCCGGTCTAGGAATGGTAGAACGATGGGTTCGATGGCGGTTTGGATGTACCGTGCACTATTCAGTGTCCCCTCGATGATCACCAGAGGTGTACGGCCAGCGTAGGAGATCGCTCCCCACACCATGATGCAGGGGGTTGGCCCTGTGTGCCTCGGTCGTATGCAGTCCTGATTGTGGCGCTCACCTGCACGGTGCCAAACCCGCATACGACCATCATTGGCACCAAGGCAGAAGCGACTCTCATCGCTGAAGACGACAACTCTCCATTCGTCCCTCCATTCACGCCCTTCGCGACACCACTGGAGGCGGGCTGCACGATGTTGGGGCGTGAGCGGAAGACGGCCTAACGGTGTGCGGGACCGTAGCCCAGCTTCATGGAGACGGTTGCGAATGGTCCTCGCCGATACCCCAGGAGCAACAGTGCCCCTAATTTGCTGGGAAGTGGCGGTGAGGTCCCGTACGGCACTGCGTAGGATCCTACGGTCTTGGCGTGCATCCGTGCGTCGCTGCGGTCCGGTCCCAGGTCGACGGGTACGTGCACCTTCCGACGACCACTGGTGACAACATCGTTGTAATGTGGAGACCTCACGCCCCACGTGTTGAACAATTCGGCGGTACGTCCACCCGGCCTCCCGCATGCCCACTATACGCCCTTGCTCAAAGTCCGTCAACTGCACTTACGGTTCACGTCCACGCTGTCGCGGCGTGCTACCTGTGTTAAAGACTGCGATGGAGCTCCGTATGCCACGGCAAACTGGCTGACACTGACGGTGGCGGTGCACAAATGCTTCGCAGCTAGCGCCATTCGACGGCCAACACCGCGGTTCCTGGTGTGTCCGCTGTGCCGTGCGTGTGATCATTGCTTGTACAGCACTCTCGCAGTGTCCGGAGCAAGTATGGTGGGTCTGACACACCGGTGTTAATGTGTTCTTTTTTCCATTTCCAGGAGTGTATAACTAAATCTGACGGGGGTGCGATGGGGAGGTCCCCTTGTTAGCTGCCTGGAATTGAGGCGCAGATTACTAAAGTGACACTCCAAAAGAGGGCGTAGTTGACAGGTACCTACATCTACATCTACATTTCTACTCCGCAAGCCACCAACGGTGTGTGGCGGAGGGTACTTTACGTGCCACTGTCACTATCTCCCTTTGCTGTTCCAGTCTCGTATTGTTCGCTGGAAGAACGACTGCCGGAAAGCCTCCGTGCGCGCTCGAATCTCTCTAATTTTACGTTCGTGATCTCCTCGCGAGGTATAAGTAGGGGGAAGCAATATGTTCGATATCTCATCCAGAAACGCACCCTCTCGAAAGGTGGACGGCAAGCTACACCGCGATGCAGAGCGCCTCTCTTTCAGGGTCTGCCACTTGAGTTTCCTAAACATCTCCGTAAAGCTATCACGCTTACCAAATAACCCTATGACGAAACGCGCCGCTCTTCTTTGGAACTTCTGTTTCTCCTCTGGCAACCCGACCTTGTACGGATGACACACTGATTAGCAATACTCAAGTATAGGTTGAACGAGTGTTTTGTAAGCCACCTCCTTTATTGACGGACTACGTTTTCTAAGGACTCTCCCAATGAATCTCAACCTGGGACCCGCCCTCACCAACAATTAATTTTATATGATCATTGCACTTCAAATCGTTCCGTACGTTTACTCCCAATTTTACAGAAGCAACTGCTACCAGTTTTTGTTCCGCTGTCACATAATCATACAATAAAGGATCCCTCTTTCTATGTATTCGCAATACATTACATCAGTCTATGTTAAGGGTCAGTTGCCATTCCCTGCACCAATTGCCTATCCGCTGCAGATCTTCCTGCATTTCGCTGCAGTTTTCTAATGCTGCAACTTCTCTGTATACTACAGCATCATCCGCAAAAGGCCTTCTGACACTATCTACTAGGTCATTTATATATATTGTGAAAAGCAATGGCATTATAACACTCCCCTGTGGCACGCCAGAGATTACTTTAACGTTTGTAAACGTCTCTCCATTGATAACAACATGCTGTGTTCTGTTTGCTAAGAACTCAACAATCCAGCCACACAGCTGGTCTGATATTCCGTATTCTCTTACTTTTTCAGGCGACAGTGCGGAACTGTATCGAACTCCTTCCGGAAGCCAAGGAAAAAGGCGTTTACCTGGGAGCCTGTATCCAATGTTTCCTGTACCTCATGAACAAATAAAGCAAGTTGGGTCTCACACGATCGCTGTTTCCGGAATACATGTTGATTCCTACAGAGTAGATTCTGGGTTTCCAGAAATGACATGACACGCAAGCAAAAAACATGTTCTAAAATTCTACAACAGATCGATGTCAGAGATATAGGTCTATAGTTTTGCGCAACTGCTCGACGACGCTTCTTGAAGACTGGTACTACTTTTCCAATCATTTGGACCTTCCGTTCCTCCAGAGACTTGCGGTACAAGGCTGTTAGAAGAGGTTCAAGTTCTTTCGCGTACTCTGTGTAGAATCGAATTGGTATCGCGTCAGGTCCAGTGGACTTTCCTCTGTTGAGTGATTTCAGTTGCTTTTCTATTTCTTGGACACTTATTTCGATATCAGCCAATTTTTCGTTCGTGCGAGGATTTAGAGAAGGATATGCAGTGCTGTCTTCCTCTGTGAAACAGCTTTGGAGAAAGTTGTTTAGTGTTTCAGCTTTACGCGTGTCATCCTCTGTTTCACGGTGTTCAGGAATTCCCGTTACAAGTTTCTACGAGCTGTAGAGGGCAGTCAATATCTGGAATTGGTACTCATGCCCTGAAAAGTGACGTCTCTGTGGTAAAACCATTCGAAAACACATTAGTAACGCAACCATTTTTACAAAAAATTGGTTACACGTGACTCAGTACATCACTTGTTTTACGTTTTCACTCATTGATAGCCAAAGAAATTGCTCGTGTTCTCGTTGACGACTTCTCTTCAACCTGATGCAGTACGGCCCCTTCCAGTTCGAGTGAGCTGACGGTGAAGGTATCCTTTCTCGAAGCCTCTGCGGAACTGTGGTGAAAAAGGTACGCGATGATCTTCATAAAGGCTACGAGCAGCTCTCCCGTTACGGTGATCTTCGCCTTTCTGAATGATCATGTCGGGTTTTACTGCTAACGTGTACTCCACCGTGTTGCTCTAAGACTCACAGACGTGCAAAAGGCTCGAACCAGATCAGGGAGGTTGGGTAGACGTGAAATGACATCATCCGATCCGACGTAACCACCCTCCACCATGAATACCTTGTTGCATACCTGCCTAACAAGCATGTTTCAAACGGCTGTAGCATGGAAACGGTACGTTCCCGGACATCTTGTTCAAAATATTATGTACTCTCTTTCCTCTACAAACTACAGACATTTTAACGGGAATTTCTCAACTTCCTGTTTGTTACGCTTCGTCCTGACGATAACGAAATAGTTCCCAAGGGGACAGCCATCTGCCAATAGTGCATGTAAACAGAAACATGGCTTCACTCAGCATACAGTCACTAACTGTTGACACCACCTCACGTCAATGGGTCGGGTGAAATTTACAGACGGTTAATGTGTCCAAGCAGTTCTAGGAGCCGCTACGATCGCAGGTTCGAATCCTGCCGCGGGCATGGATGTGTGTGATGTCCTTAGGTTAGTTAGGTTTAAATAGTTCTATGTTCTATGTGACCGATGACCTTACATGTTAAGTTCCATAGTGTTAAGAGCCATTTGAGCCGGTTCTAGTAGCTTCAGTGTGGAACCGCGCGGCCGTTATGGTCGCAGGTTCGAATCCTGCCTCGGGCATGGATGTGTGTGATGTCCTTAGGTTAGTTAGGTTTAGGTAGTTCTAAGTTCAAGGGGACTGATCACCTCAGGTGTTAAGTCCCATAGTGCTCAGAGCTTTTTTAACCATTTTGTAATTTACAGCCACCACCAAGAGAAGTCCAACTCGACTGGGTTAGTGATCTGTCGTTGCATGTGGAACTGTAACTGAGCTTAAGGACAGATCAGGACAAGAAAGCATTCATCTACAGCAAGCAAACATTCATCTACCCACAATTGTCCCATATAACTTTCGACGAACTTCAAGGGTTGTAGAGGATGTCTTAAGGAATATATTGAGGACAGAAACCCATCTCCGGAAACGCCATCCAATGACGCTATGAAGCGTCGAAGCTATAGGTGCCAGCGGCTGCCATTAGGCCACCGCTTCATCAGGTAACGTGACTTTATACGCAGACCGTATCCCATTGTTGTTTGTTATTCAGTGATCACGACTGATTGCTTCGATCGCCAGTGCAGTAGATGCACCCAGCTGCTGCATGCATAGTCCTTGTCTCTAATGAATCTGGACACTGTTTGTTGTGGTTGGCAGTATAGCCAACCGTGTTAGTAAAGGAGGCCGAAATGCCTGGCGTGAGGTCTGGAACAAGGCAAGGGAACTGGAATTGAGAAAAACGGACGTAGCTGGTGGAATACTTAACTTTAATCCATTAACAGAGAACGTCGCTCTTGACGGTACATGATTTACAACATCAATAGTACGGATACTGACGCCTTGCTAGGTCGTAGCAAATAACGTAGCTGAAGGCTATGCTAACTATCGTCTCGGCAAATGAGAGCGTAGAAGTCACTGAACCATCGCTAGCAAAGTCGGCCGTACAACTGTGGCGAGTGCTAGGAAGTCTCTCTAGACCTGCTGTGTGCCGGCGCTCGGTCTGCAATCAATGGATAGTGGCGACAGGCGGGTCCGACGTATACTACCGGACCGCGGCCAATTTAAAAACTACCACCTAGCAAGTCTGGTGTCTGGCGGTGACACCACACTGTTGCCTTGGTTTCGACATGGTTTTCAATGTGCAGTCTATTTTTCTGCTGTATGATCAAAAAGTACTGGAGATTTTAGAGGGATCGTGGAGAAAAATAAACTGCAGCGGTAATCCATGTCCAAAACTGTCAGCCATTGAGGTAACGTATCATCACATTAATTAGAAATGAGGCCTTCTACGTAGCGGGTGCATCACTCTTCTCCACTCGTGATTATGGCAATGAGTCGCAAAAGCTATCAAAAATACTGCGAGACGTTCCGCCTATGGTCCGCTAGCGTGCGAAGTCACGTATACTGCCAAAGGGAGAGGCGCCAGCCCCTAAAACATCAAAGCTCTATAGTGCCTTTGGATAACGTATTCGGACACAGGTTATTAGCCTCGATTTCTTCCTCAAAAGCCGACAGCTGTGCACGAGCGGTTTTAGGCGCTTCAGTCCGGAACCACGCAGTTGCTGCGGTCGCAGGTTCGAATCCTGCCTCAGGCAGTTAGTTAGGTTTAAGTAGTTGTAGGTCTAGGGGACTGATGACCTCAGATGCTAAGTTCCATAGTGCTTACAGTCATATGAACCATTTGAATCTTCCTCAAGACAACCTCTACAACCGCTCTAAGTTCGTCGCAACATTTCTCGAGCACACTGTGTATGCTGCACACCATCTTCGCCCTCCACTTGTGTAATGATCGTGTGGTGTTCTGTCCCTGTCACATTTATATGCTTGACGTCATTTGAATTTGGTGAATACAACACCCCGCAGGTGGAGTTATGGCACCTGACGCGGTGCTGAGGTGACATAATCAGCGTCTTGCTGAACTTCAGTATCGCTCAGTATTGACTTCAAAGATTATCAGATTTCTTATATTCAGCTGTTATCAAACGGCTCTAAGCACTATGGGACTTAACATCTGAGATTATCAGTCCCCTAGAACTACTTAAACCTAACTAAGGATATTACACACATCTGTGCCGAAGGCACGACTCGAATCTGCGACCGCAACAGCAGCGCACTTCCGGACTGAAGCGCCTAGAACCGTTCGGCCTCAGCGGCCGGCATGTAGCGATAGCAACACGAGGATTGGTTGTTACCAGAACTACACTCGTTACGTTCTTCCAACTTCATTCCTCCTTAGATCTTACATCCCACATCTTCCATAAGTAGGTCTATGTAGTCGTGTTCTTCCTCTAGGTCTTCTTGCATTAACGTCTTTCTTTCCTCTAATTCTTGTCCGGTCTAGCATAAGGTCCTATTTCTCCGAATTCGGCAAATTTTATTAGTTTTGATTATTTTTTTGGGTATATGGCTTTACTACAGTCTCAGGGTTGTCTGAGGGAAGAAAGTCAAGTAAGTCATCCGTCAATGACTCACTGAAACTGAGTTTTGTGTGTTTTCATATTTTAACTGATCGACGTGAAATTTGGGGACCAGCCCATTATTTGCTTAAACCAACGTGGAAAACCGCCTAAAATACACAGTCAAGCTGGTAAGTATACTAGCCCACAGTCATTAATTTGCCGCGTGAATGCGATCCTTGTCCTAGTCACCTGCCCTCTCGTAAAGCTGGAGCGCTGCATTACACGCTATATGCTCAGGTGTTCCCTTCTTGCAACATAACACTCTGCTATCGTATCCCTTTGTACTCATTAGAACATCAGTAAGTTGCAGCTAGCTTATGTTGTTCACACGAGTGCATGCTGACAAGTAACGCCTCTAAATTTTATATGCGATGGCTTTTTATATGAAACAAGCGTTATAACATTCTGCATCTTTATCCTTCATTTCTACATATTTATTCGTCATCCCTCAACGAGGGAGTTGTTTGTTGATACCGTCACTGTAGTATGCTTAACTTAACTGAGCCACAGCCTCATCTCTGCTTGCTCCGCTTCACTGCTTTCAAGCAAAAGTCCTGCACTGAATTTTTTAAGTTTTGGAAACAAATGAAAATTGAATTGCGGTTATGTCAGTACAGTATAGAGGACGATGGATGATAGTTAACCCAAGGTGTCCCAAGGCTTGTGTGTGGTCTACCATTGTCATGCTTAGGGGGAGGGTGCCACACCCGTGGGTGAGCTCTTTGAATCCGAAAATCGATTACAACACACTATTTCCCACACACGAACATAGTTAGGTTACGCACCACCACTTTACAAGCTAGAGTTCGGAGACATCCAGCGGAAGAATGCTGCAAATGTGGAGACTTGAAAAATAAAGATATAAAATGTTAATATAATAACCTTTGTTTTGTTTAGAAGTCTTTATGTGTTTTCACATAAAAATCTTCGTGTTATTGTATTGAAGAATTGTTCGAGCATCTGCCACAATTAAAGAAACTCCGGGTGTGTGCGATCGTGTCCGGCAGTTAAAGATCCGTTGCTAGCAGTTATCTGCGGTCCCTGTTGGTGCAAACATGAAGCAACTCTCGTAGCGTTAGAGCTGTATATATGTCGTACACCATGTGGAATCATTATGTCCACTAAATTTTTCAAATGAATCAATCTCTTGTTTCCTTTTCGATCTTCGACCTCTGTTACTTGTTACCCATGACGCTTGCGACCATGGGTTGCTATGCAATTTTTAATCTATATTTTGTACCCCCTATTTTAGAAGTACGTCGCAACATTTCTGCGATTCCCTGTATGTATATGTTATCCCGGTTATTTATAAGTTGTTTCCCACAGAGTCGCAAACTCCAAAGGAGACTAATAAATGAAGAATAGGTACATTAGTCTCCACAGAAAAAAGTCAAAGAGAGAAAACACTATTGATTGCGAATATTGGCCACAAACAAGATAAAGAGAGGCAAAAAGACGATTGATATTTGTATTTAATTAACCATAAACACGAATGAAAAGTGAAGAAATTGAGGGCAGATTTTACAGGCTGGGACAGCACCAGTTCACAATACCGGACTGCCCACAGTAATCGCCTGGCCTCTACAATATTATGAATTTATAAAAGAAGAATACAGAAGATGAATGAAAAGCTCGTCTAGCCCCTGTGGGGTTGTAATTGTTAGAAAGCACGGGTAACTACTCTGAGAGAAAGAAAGGACCATGAGGGTGAAAATGGTTCAAATGGCTCTGAGCACTATGGGACTCAACTGCTGTGGTCATCAGTCCCCTAGAACTTAGAACTACTTAAACCTAACTAACCTAAGGACATCACACACATCCATGCCCGAGGCAGGATTCGAACCTGCGACCGTAGCAGTCGCACGGTTCCGGACTGCGCGCCTAGAACCGCGAGACCACCGCGGCCGGCCCATGAGGGTGAATGAGATTCGAAATGAAAGGTTACCGTTTGCAGCTTACCGAAGTAACATCTGCGTGTGATGTGAAGTCAACTCGCAGAGCCGGCCGGTGTGGCCGAGCGGTTCTAGGTGCTTCAGTCTGGAATCGCGCGACCACTACGGTCGCAGGTTCGAATCCTGACTCGGGCATGGATGTGTGTGATGTCCTTAGGTCAGTCAGTTTTAAGTAGTTGTAAGTTCTAGGGGACTGATGACTTAAGATGTTAAGTCCCATAGTGCTCATATCCATTTGAACCATTTGAACTACAATCGAAAACAGAAAAACCAATTTACAAACACAGAAATTTAAGATATAACCATTCTTCACAAAGAGTACTTTAAAATTAACATATGGTTCACAGCCTTGTATCAGTATGTGGTACACATAATGTATGTAAGACGCGTTACTAACTAAAAGTTCAGGGTTAGGCCCGAATATAGGTGAAATTAGCTATACACGGATTCACACGTCACACCTATCGCTACATACGCGCAGCCCTTGTACAGAGCGCCTTCATCTTTGCACATTATGCGACAACGCATGTTATGTACTTCAAATTACATATACATGATGTACCAACAATAGGTATCAGCCGTAATTCATTTTATGTTTATTTGAATGTATGCTTTTGATAAGGAAAAGAGATACAATTTTTAAATTATAAGTTTGTAATTTTATTTGTATGTTTTACGGTATTTTTGGAGATGGACGACGTTGGCCGGTACAGGCGACATGTGATAATTTTGTGTTTGTGTAAGAGAGAAATGAAAAAAAAATCAACCACTTAATCATTGTGCTCCATACATGAAACATCTACGAAATAGCAAAAAAATGAGTAACGCTGTCGATATCCAGTGCTTGTGAATGTACCACGAGCCAGCCATCGCAGACATCTTCAGGTCGAAATAACGTCAGACACATCCAAATTTGCAGCCTTACTTCCTCGCGTTCTCTGTTTCGCAAGTAAGTTGAAGTCTTGCACTTTCCTCCAGAGAGATTTCTTCATATGGAAATAGCAGTCTTGCACTTGAACCGACTTTTAGCGCAGAAATCGTAGCTGATTCGAAATCAACGGTGACATTATTAGGTTTCCATTCTGGTACATTATCCACAACGTTGCGGAAAAGGCCAATATACACTCCTGGAAATTGAAATAAGAACACCGTGAATTCAGTGTCCCAGGAAGGGGAAACTTTATTGACACATTCCTGGGGTCAGATACATCACATGATCACACTGACAGAACCACAGGCACATAGACACAGGCAACAGAGCATGCACAATGTCGGCACTAGTACAGTGCATATCCACCTTTCGCAGCAATGCAGGCTGCTATTCTCCCATGGAGACGATCGTAGAGATGCTGGATGTAGTCCTGTGGAACGGCTTGCCATGCCATTTCCACCTGGCGCCTCAGTTGGACCAGCGTTCGTGCTGGACGTGCAGACCGCGTGAGACGACGCTTCATCCAGTCCCAACATGCTCAATGGGGGACAGATCCGGAGATCTTGCTGGCCAGCGTAGTTGACTTACACCTTCTAGAGCACGTTGGGTGGCATGGAATACATGCGGACATGCATTGTCCTGTTGGAACAGCAAGTTCCCTTGCCGGTCTAGGAATGGTAGAACGATGGGTTCGATGACGGTTTGGATGTACCGTGCACTATTCAGTGTCCCCTCGACGATCACCAGAGGTGTACGGCCAGTGTAGGAGATCGCTCCCCACACCATGATGCCGGGTGTTGGCCCTGTGTGCCTCGGTCGTATGCAGTCCTGATTGTGGCGCTCACCTGCACGGCGCCAAACACGCATACGACCATCATTGGCACCAAGGCAGAAGCGACTCTATTCGCTGAAGACGACACGTCTCCATTCGTCCCTCCATTCACGCCTGTCGCGACACCACTGGAGGCGGGCTGCACGATGTTGGGGCGTGAGCGGAAGACGGCCTAATGGTGTGCGGGACCGTAGCCCAGCTTCATGGAGACGGTTGCGAATGGTCCTCGCCGATACCCCAGGAGCAACAGTGTCCCTAATTTGCTGGGAAGTGGCGGTGCGGTCCCCTACGGCACTGCGTAGGATCCAGCAGTCTTGGCGTGCATCCGTGCGTCGCTGCGGTCCGGTCCCAGGTCGACGGGCACGTGCACCTTCCGCCGACCACTGGCGACAACATCGATGTACTGTGGAGACCTCACGCCCCACGTGTTGAGCAATTCGGCGGTACGTCAACCCGGCCTCCCGCATGCCCACTATACGCCCTCGCTCAAAGTCCGTCAACTGCACATACGGTTCACGTCCACGCTGTCGCGGCATGCTACCAGTGTTAAAGACTGCGATGGAGCTCCGTATGCCACGGCAAACTGGCTGACACTGACGGCGGCGGTGCACAAATGCTGCGCAACTAGCGCCATTCGACGGCCAACACCGCGGTTCCTGGTGTGTCCGCTGTGCCGTGCGTGTGATCATTGCTTGTACAGCCCTCTCGCAGTGTCCGGAGCAAGTATGGTGGGTCTGACACACCGGTGACAATGTGTTCTTTTTTCCATTTCCAGGAGTGTATGTTCCTTTTCTTTTGCTTGGTAAGAATGCAAAAGCCAACGGATGGATGTTTGTTTCGTACTTTGAACTTCCGAAGTCTACTTGAATAGTGTATATTTGTGAAAACAGCATGCTACAGCATTTGAAGAGACCATCCATAAAAAGTCTTGTTTAATCTTTCGAGCCTCTCATCCTGCTTTTCAGTTACGATTCTATCTTCAAAGCTGCCACTACGTAAGAGAAAACTGCTACCATCACTCATGGTTAGTACCTCTGCTTGAAGACCAACTTCTTGTCGTATTTCTGTCTCTTTCTGATAGCTGTGTGATTTGGCACGGTACATGTACAATATCCTCTTCATTGCTTACTGTTCTGGCATTTCGGTAAGAAAATCATACCCTCGATTGTGCAAGTCGCCTAGCTCTTCGTTATATATTTTAGAAATCGAAGTCTGTTCCTCTCGTGATCTCTTCTTTGCCTGATTCAACGTCATTTTTACTTCTAAGCGAGCGTCACCCAGTGCCCCACATTGATGCTCGTTTGAACTAAGCACTATACAGTCTTTGATCTTAAGCAATCCTCGGCAATATGTTGTTCTATGTTTCGAACAGTGCCATATTACAATTCCATTTGCTTTGGTTCTCTTTACGATGTACGAGTAACCATCATAGTAGGCACAGGGTTTACTGTGGGTGGTTGTTGACCGTTCCATATCGAATGTATAGGGTCACAGAGACACAAGGCAACGTGTTGAACATTCCGAAAGTTGGACTCACGCTGACAGTGACTAGGCAAGCGGTCAGTCACTTGAGTGGGCGAGAACTTCCAGAGCGCAGGTAGCCCGTGCCGCATAGTGATCGTTTCCGGTAGATGAAAACTCCCGGGGGCTCTGTCCCTGAGCAGTTAGCTTCCAGCAAAACTGGGTGCGAATTTCACATATTTCTGTCTGGGTGCGATTTTCACTGGGTGCAATTTTCACATATCCGATCCTACATTTCTTACCTTGTAACGGAAGTCAAGAAATCCATAGCGAGGACCGTCACAGGATCGTCTGATCATTTGGTTTGAAACCTTCATCTGGTTAAGAGCCCGCTTTCTGACAGAGCTCTTAGTCACAGAATATAGAATTATGGTCAATTGTTGGTATTTATCGTCCTGCATGCGATTTCTACGATAGCTTCTGTCGTCTGTTGTTCGTTGTAGTCATTTCCATTGAACATATTCAAAAGGTTTTTTTGTTGCATGTTTCGGAGCCACTACAGTTGTTGTCACTGCATATGTTTCAGCTGTTCACTTTTTCTATCGTATGGCGGCTGGTGACTATGTATTGGCCGTTTCCTTGCTGGGAGCAGTTTAGGGCAACTGGAGTAATTAAACAAGTAATTGAGGAATTGTCGAACCTCGTTCCCTTCCTCGTTCAGCGCTAACTCTTTCTCATGTCCACCTAGTAACATGTCGTCTGTTAATCTACTTCCGTTTTCATTCGCCAGCTAATGAACTGCATTCTACTTTAACTAACAAAGGCAGGCCACGTCGTTCGGATCATGGTTTTTTTAAAGACTTTATACAGTTTTAGTAGTCCATTAGAGCAAGATAATGTGTAAGTAGTACGAGACATTACTCTCGAGAATTCGAGAAAATGTGTCCGTGATGTACGTGCGTTGCGACCCTCAGCACGAGATGGTGGCTTTCAAGTTCCGTAATCGGCGCGTAATTGAGTTTCGTTCACGTTTTTTTTTTTCAGTTGATATTTTTGTCAACCTTAGTCATATTACTTTATACACATTACATTTCAGAGGTAACATGAAAAAGACACGCGTATTCGCATGAAGTTGTAATGAATTTTCAACGGTGTTTGGTTGTTTGACGATTTTTATTTACACAACAAATATTATAAATATAAGTATCGACAAGTAAACGGCCAAACGCTGAAGTTTTCCTGAAAATGTATGCCTATCGTGTGATTTTCGAAATCCCTTAAACCTACAATCGGGTTACCCACCGAGAATTCGTTTGCACCCTGACGCGGTGATCTGCAGACACGTGTTTCAAGAGGGAGGGCGCAACTTGGATGGTCAAGTCAAACATCGATAAATAAAGATGTAAATAAATTTGTTCAATAATATAATCAGTTTCAGTAGGTTATAATGTAAGTGTAATGTACCATTCATCGTCAGATATGCTTTCAACATCACAAGTTGCAGGATGATATTTTTCATACAGACATGGAAAACAAACTTAAACGGCATCTACTGCATCGAATGAAAGCAGTTTTCCCGCATGAACGAGGAATCTTTAGAGTTCGTTGACAATTTAAAAATTATCTATTCCTTCCACGGGTAACGCAACATTTTAGTAAATATCGGTGCCGAAAATTCGCGATGTACTATTGAAAGTATTTTAATAGCATCTTTACGAGAAACAATTTCTCGATTTTGTCAATGAAACATCTAAAGATCTGAAGGCGCTTAATGAAGTTTTAAACTTGCCTTTAGAAAAGAGTCGCATAATATTTGTTGTAATAATAAAAATTAGTTAACAGCGAACTAACACTGAAAATTCAATAAAATTTTGAGCAAATACACGTGTCTTTTCATCATATTACCTTTCAGAAGTAAAATGAACGAAATAATGTTACTAGTGTTGAAGAAACTGTGAATTAAAAAAATGAACAGGCCGTACGAACTCTTAGTTTCTACACAGTCCAATCTACCACTTCCACGAATCATGATGAAAGCACATACACCCATTTCCCGGGCACAGAGAACCCCGAACACGGCCGGGAACCGAACCCGAGATCCGGTGATCCAGAGGGAACAACGCTAGCCACCTTTTTCTTTTTTTTTGCTGATCTTATTATGGTCGTTAATGTTTGTTGCATTTGTCCGGAGCGGACGTCCAATGACACTCGTTATTACTGTTCATCGTTGATGCATTAACTCAGTTTTTTATTACACAGGGCAGCTGACCCTCTGACCGTACACGCTGAGCTACCGTGCCGGCTATCACGAAACCACCAGCTGCGGACATCATGAAGCTTGAACGCTCACCACATAACCACTGCCACCTCGCGCTCAGGCTCGCAGTGCACCGGTACATCACTGACACAATTTTCTAGGAATTGTCTATGTAGTGCGCAATACTATTTGCGCTTTATGTTGTACTAATGTAAAAGAGTACAAAGTTTGAAGTAAATCGGTGAGCCGAACGTCGTGGCCTCCCGTAACAGGAAATTCATAATAAAATTTCTCTTTCGTTAGCTCCCCTCATTACTCATATGTCTGTCTCTAAAATACAGTTCATGACAGAAAAAGTTCTATTTTAACTCCACTGCAGGATAGTTTTACATTTACGTTGCTGACAAGGAAGCTAATCGTCGTCGAAGTTAATTAACTGGCTGCCAGGGAGTATAATTCCCTCGTCAACATATAACAAACTGCCGCTTGAAAATCTGTTTACAAATAACATAAAAATAAAATATAACTGTAATGAACTCTGTCAAAGCATTCGACACTAATAGCAAAGGCTGATCTCATAGTGTGACAAGTACTCTGAAACGTCTTTCTATATCATAGTACATTTGTCAACACCGGATTTCGAACTGAATTGAAGATGACTGTACATATGACATTCATGACGTTACAAATAAGTGGAGATGGCGCTACAGACGTACGCTGTACTTTGTTTTGAAGGCAGCGCCGCCATTTTAGGTGCTCCAAAATATTACCAAAGTATTGTTTACGTGGATATTGTTTATGATTGATTTTTGTCGTGTGCACCCAACAGTTGGTTTAAATAAACAATATTACATCACCTACGCTAAGAACATAGTGTCACGAAGGCCAACTTTTGTGGTCTTAAATGCGTAATTATTATATTCTTCTTAAAATCTGAGGGTATTTCACCTGTCTCATACATCTTCCTCACCAGCTGGTAGAGTTTTGTCATGACTGGCTCTCCCAAGGCCGTCAGTAGTTCTAATGGAATGTTGTCTACTCCGGGGGCCTTGTTTCGACTCAGATCTTTCAGTGCTCTGTCAAACTCTTCACGCAGTATCTTACCTCCCATTTCGTCTTCATCTACATCCTCTTCCATTTCCATAATATTGTCCTCAAGTACATCGCCCTTGTATAAACCTTCTATATACTCCTTCCACCTTTCTGCCTTCCCTTCTTTGCTTACAACTGTATTGCCATCTGAGCTCTTGATATTCATACACGTGGTTCTCTTCTCTCCAAAGGTCTCTTTAATTTTCCTGTAGGCAGTATCTATCTTACCCCTAGTGAGATAAGCTTCTACATCCTTACATTTGTCCTCTAGCCATCCCTGCTTAGCCATTTTGCACTTCCTGTCGATCTCATTTTTGAGATGTTTGTATTCATTTTTGCCTGCTTCATTTACTGCATTTTTATATTTTCTCCTTTCATCAATTAAATTCAATATTTCTTCTGTTACCCAAGGATTTCTAGCAACCCTCGTCTTTTTACCTACTTGCTCCTCTGCTGCCTTCACTACTTCATCCCTCAGAGCTACCCATTCTTCTTCAACTGTGTTTCTTCCTCCCATTGCTGCCAATTGTTCCCTTATGCTCTCCTTGAAACTCTGTACAACCTCTGGTTCTTTCAGCTTATCCAGATCCCATGTCCTTGAATTCCCACCTTTTTGCTGCTTCGCTTCCAGGGATATTGCTTGTCAGTTGGTGGCTAGCACATCAACTGGAACCCGTCAGTGTGTCCCTCGAACCACTCCATGACACACCTGGTTTTGTGACATGGGGCATTATGTTGCTGAAAAATGCCATTGCTGTCGAAAACATAATAGTCATGAAGGGGTGTAATTGGTCTGAAACAAATGTAAGATATTCCATGGCCGTCATGGTGCCTTGGCACGACTGCTACAGTCGCAGGTTCGAATACTTCCTCGGGCATGGATGTGTGTGATGTCCTTAGTTAGGTTTAAGTAGTTCTAAGTTCTAGGGGACTGATGACCACAGATGTTAAGTCCCATAGTGCTCAGAGCTCCGCTGGACCCATAGAGTCCCGAATGTTTCTCAGAGCATAGTGAAAACACTGCCGACTCGTCTCTGTACTGCAGTACTGGGGTCAGGGAGCTGTTCCGCTGGGAGACGATGCACTCGCGCCTTCCCATCAGCATAGTGAGGAAGGTATCGGGATTCATCAGACCATGCAACGCAATGCCACTGTGCCGACGTCTAGTGCCGATGGTCAAGTGTCCACTTTAGTCAAAGTTGCCGACTGAGCCGACATTAAGTTAGCTAGAGTCTCGGCGACTTGAATGCCTAAGCCACCTCGTCGGGACTTGCTGCTGCGCGGCACTGAAAGCGGTGCCTGCCGGCCACGTCGCGACCTCTCTCCTGCTCCAGCTGTTCGTCTGCGAGGGCCGATGAGTCGGCTCGCCTTCCTTCAGCGCGCCGCTATTAACATTTGGGTCGGTACGGTGTCAGCACCGCTGCCATTGAACTTTCTTTTTACAAATGATTAAGAAAGACTTCCTGATGGTAGTGAAACCTGATGAAAGACTTTGCCCAAATAATTTACTGGTATTTGTATCTGTGCTATTTAATGAAAGAAAAATTGTTTCTTTGGTAAACAGACACGTAGTGTTGGCTGCCTTGGGTATAGAACTTTTGCGACAGTCCTGTCCATGAATGCATTGTTGAATTTTTCGTGATTTGAGGTGCTGCATTCTCAAACTCATTTATCTGTGTAATAGTTGGGGCGTTCAACTCATTCAATTACGTGTTAAACAGACCTAGTACATTGGAATCAACTGTTTCAAATTGTGTATGATTTATTGTGTCAAGTATTACATTATTTCTGTCACTGGTGATCTTGCGATTTTAAAATGTTTGTTGTTTTGAAAATTGTAATAAATACTTGTTTAAAAGAATATCAAACCCATTTCTTCCTAGCGCTTCCACTCACTAATTCTGTTACGCAGATGTCGTGGTGTTAACATTGACACATACGTGGGCCGTCGGGAGTGGAGCTCCATTGTTACGAGTGATCGGTGCACTGTACTTAGACACACTTGTACTCTGCTCAGCTTTGAACTTTGATGTTAGTTCCGCCACCGTTCGCCGCCTATCCCTTTTTACCACTCTTCCCAGACTACGACGTCCAACATGGAGGGTGGCCGCCCAATGCCACGGCGTCTGGACATGGTTTCACCTCGGTTTCACCAGGTGTTGAAGACACTCACCACAAAACTTCTCGAACACCCTAAACGTCTTGCAGATTCCGATATGCTCATGCTGAGCCTGAGGGCCATCACAGTTTGTCCTCGGTCAAACTCAGGTAGGTGGCGCGCCTTTCCCATTCTACACACAGACAGCACGCTCATTGATAGTAATGCGCCTTGTGTGTGTCTGACTAGCAGTCATTCCTCGCCAGGTGACGCTGCTATCGCCTGAGTGGGTTTATATCGATGGTAGGTCGTTGGCCATAATGTTCTGGCTGATCGGCGTAAAGTCAGAGACCGCAAATCAGATTATAGCATTCACAATAACAAACGCTTATATTTGCCAGAAATAATATTCGAAAGTTACACCTCTTATATTTAGAGAGAAATCTTCCAAATCCTATGTAAGACGTACAATGTCTACTGGTTTTTGTGGCCAACACAAATCACGGATACCACAGAACTGACATGTGTTGATCTTGTGATAAATTTAGAGCTCAGTGACCTGTGCTTGATTCATAAACAAAGAGAAAGATGGAACTCAGACAGGCCAAAAACTATGACTCAGCGGAAACAGCAACTTGCGACTTAACTATATAAGCGGAAAGCAGACAGGTCTTACAAGATTAAACGTTCCGTACGTGTGAAATGCAGAAAACCAGTGATTAAGAAATCAGTGAAGCATATTACTTCAGTAGCTTTCGTTCTGTTCATTCAATATTCGCTTACATTCTGATGGAAAATCGACATTTTATACATATGACGATTCGAAACAATAGAAAGATATGAAGTGGGCTTCAAGTCTTGCACGTCATGCCAGATCTTATTTTTATCTTCATGATCATAATTTAGGTAGTAAGTATTATTTGTAGGATCCATGCCCAGAGAAGTACCATCGACTTTGTAAACATCTGTGAAACAAGTGAATGAGAGAGGCTGTTAGTGTGTATGTTGCAGAAACTGTACGGAAGGAACACTGGCGAAAAATATTAATTCCGAGAAGCAAAGCATTGTCAGTCTCTATAATATTTATCTCGTGAACGCAGGAGTGTTGATTTTGAAGAGTATTACGTCGAAGAAGTTATCGTTTCGGCTGTGAAACAGAACAAAATGATTTAATTTTACGAGCACAAGTGCTCCAAATATAAAAATACAGAATCGTTAGGTCGATGTATGATTAAAAAAGGAGAGATTCATTGCGAATAGCAGAAACAACTTACGCAAGGGCACATATTCAAAACTATGTGTGTTGTGTTTCATAGCCGATAAGAACAATGGAGCTCATAACAAATTGCAGATCATGTATTTTTTGTTTATTGAATTAAATATTTTGTTTTATTTTTCGACCTTCAATCCTACCACAACCTGAACAAGTCTCTCATGGCAGTATTTTGGACATTTAAGCAAAATGTTCATGGACCAACGCGACGTGAAAGGAGGTAGTAATTTTATTGATGTAACGAAACACGAAAAACAGTCAATCCAGTTTGGTCTTCTAGGCATAGCAGAGACAGAAGTTGTACCAGAAGGAGATCTCTTTATACTGTGCCGCCTACATAGGCGACATGAAAAAAAAGTCTTTATTAAGGGTTGTAATAATTTCGCTGCGTTAATTCTAGAACAAACCACAGTAATTGTGATATGCTGTTGTGTATGCTTGTTTCATAAATTGATATTGAAAACACAGAGGTAGAAAAAGTTTGTTTAAGACCTTAGTGAAAAGTTCCATTACACTTCAGACTTGCACTGAAAGTAAGTAGCTAGATGATTTTCTCACACTTGAATTTTGCTTCCAGCTGATGTGGGCACATAACCTTAAACAGGTTCCTCGTTGATACCAGTAACATTACGTCGGTAAACTGTCTCTCTAAATTACCGTAGTTGATCGTTAAAGTAGATTTAAATAATAACTGGGCAATCAGTAGTAAAGAATATTCGCACCTCAGACAATGTTATGTACAAAAATTGTAAGTAAATTCCATTTCCAAATTTTGAATCATGAATATTGTAATAATATATTTTATTGTGGCAAGCGATGTACATGTGTATAAGATGTGAAGATTCATATGTATCTAATGTAAATGGTTTTTGTGTTCCAAAACAATTTCCTGAGTCGCGGCGTTGCATTGAGAGATATTAGAGCATATCTACCCACAGAATATCTGGTCCCAAACATGTAGCAGTAGCCTTCGTTAAGTCTGAGGAAGGGCAAGGAAACTTTTAGGTCTAGTACATGCATATCTGAAGGGAGTTGAACAACAGTGCTTGTCTCAAAGAAGATTCTACAGAAGTAGTTGGGTACGAACATCAAGCGGCTAAAATCATTTTCGATGTGTGGGTTGACTGAAGGAAAGAACTACCGACATTTCTTGTGGTTCACAGTAATTCAACTTCCTGAGTACCTCCAAGGCAGAAGGACACAGTTCGCGTGTTTCATCTAAGGTACACATAAAGTTACAAGGTAAATGACCGAGTCTTATCGTGACTAGTAGCATATTACACTCTACTATAAAGCGTTCCTGTTTCACAAAACAGCCGTATTCCGTCATGATGTCATAGCATTCAGTATCTCTCCATCTCTTTCTCTCTCTCTCTCTCTCTCTCTCTCTCTCTCTCTCTCTCTCTCTCTCTCTCTCTCTCTCCCTCTCTCTCTCTCTCTCTCTCACACACACACACACACACACACACACACACGTCTTAATGCGCGCGCTTCGTCTCTTGGAATCCGTATTCATGACTATACAAATGAAGTCACAAGAGAAATGCATTTTAATTACTACGACAATAGCTATTCCACTGCAGTTCAAAGTGATATTTCAGCTAAATGAAGCGAAACAGTTTCGTCAAGCTGGCTTGGACAGGTTTCACAGAAGTCCGAAATAATAATCCAGAAATTCATGTCAGTTTAGTTGCTGCTGTATTTAAGCTTTAACCTGTCATCAAAGAGGAACGAAGTTTAGGATCCAAGCAAATAAAACGTCATTCATATATAAGCATAGAAAACACAAATGTTTAGTCTTTTCTCGAAGCAAACTGAGTCTAGTTTAGCCCTAGCGCTCATAGTAACAACACCGACATATTACGATGGTGAATGTCTAAAAGATGTTACCAGCGTCTTCCTTCCTCACACTATTAATAAGAGCACTCCTCATCAGCATATATTGTTCGGCATGAACTTTTTTGCAGACCAATGAGCGTAGGTGTTAATTTCATCGCCCAGTGTAGTAGCATACGTCCAAACAGTTCCGAGGTTTGCGGTAATTGAATTCACTGGTTTTACCACATTCTGTCACGACATTAACACAGTTGCGAAATTTGTGCTACAACCACAACGCATGCACGCTTGCAACGCCATAAATGCTGAAAAAAATTGTTTATAATTAATTTCGGACATGGTTAACGTAATACTTACTTCAGATTTTTCCTCGCAACATCAGCAGACATGGATTATCCTAAAAATATGAGTAGAACTACATCAATCACACAAATCACACAGAAATACTCACGGAGTGTCACTCAACTGCAGCCTGCCTGGTTGAAAACCAGTAAGAAATAAACATACGACACCACCAGTATGAAGAATGGATATGTATGCCTACTCCCATGTGTAAAAGGAAGGGTACCTCATGTCTTCCTGTTCCGATTTACGTTCTTGTTATTAGGACGCCGATTACCGAAACTACAACTTTCATGGTTATTGAAATTCTTTGTGGGATCAGATACTTTCGGATAATGGTAGAGGGATGTTGGAATGAACGGAATTTCCGGTCATACTGGTCAGTGATTCAAATACTTGTTTCGAAAACAGTGTATTTTCCGGTACAATGAGACACCATTGCAATAAGAAATTACGGTTTTCTGCCTCACTGTCAGCCCTCAGATCATAATACGGAAACGCTAGTTCAACCCAGCCTCAGAAAAAAGTACAATGGAAATCGATGTTGGAGACTATATAATAATGCTTAATTTCACAAATCATGACAATGAGTCTCGAGCAATTAATTCATAGCTGTAAAAATTGCCAGGCAACACAGTTATCGACTGAAAATGTTGGCAGAAGACATATTCAATAGAATATATATATTCTATGAGGTTTCGGGATTGCAGACGGATCTTTTTGCCACAATAGTTTGTATGGTAACCGATTAGTAATCTTCAGGTGAGTGTCCGCCGCTGGAGACTTTTTTTTAGGTTGTGGTAGAGCGTCATACGTGGATATCGGGCTTTGGTGTAGGGGTACAGTTTCTATGTCGTACGATGATATCATTGCAATGATATCGTTGGAGCGCAGGCTGAATGTGTGGCGGCGGGACTTGAAGTCCATACTACCCAACGACGGCGGATCTTCGTTGCAGGCAAGAGGGAACACAACTACATAGCTAGTGACACCGGTAGTCGCACCATGGATATAGCCTGCTGAGTGACCGTAGCAAGACTAACGCATTATTGGTGGCCGTACCAGGGCTATCGTTAGCCACGGTCCGAATTTGATTCTTCGAGGACGGTAAGAGGGCCAGGGTGGTGGCGCCAGTGCCGGGAGAGACTGCCATTTCACGGTGTCGGTTTTTGTAGCAAAAACTGGCGCGGAGACGCTTGCGCATTGGCGACCGTCTCGGGAGCGTTGTCTACCGTAATACGCGTCACAAGGAGGACGTAGAACCCCCCACCCCCATATTGTACGGCGTTCTCATCGTGTTTGTTGGGTTTTCTTTCCTGTAGAGTACGTGGTATGAATATAAGCTGTTTCAAAGCATCAGAAAATTGAGCATTTTTGATAATAAAGTTAGGTAAAGGTTTCGTGTAGTTGTTGTTTCTAGTGTTATAACGTGTGTCCTACGAAAGTATACCGTTTCAGTGCCACGGCACAGTGGAACCATCAAAAGCGTGCCTCTTGGGTACAATTTTTATATTAACTATCAAATAATAATTGTAGATACGATGTTCAGACACGCTATGCCAAGTACGGGGCCGTAGTTGTGTCGGACCCATAGCCCAGTTAGCAGCATCGTGAAAGTTTTGGATGGTGATGTGAATGATAGCAAATTCGTGTTTACATTTTTAATCTTTCTTCAGCATTTTGTTTTCCAAAAGTGTTTGAGTCTCTCTTATTTATTTAATACTAGTGCTACCAGTACTAGTTGATATTATTTATTATAAATACTGTATTTGCTGCAACTTGTGGCAAAGGCAACGACTGGAATATTTCCCTAGTGATCGAAAATCTTGACCTGAGTTCCAGTCTACTTAAATAAACTCCTCCCGAACAGGCGATGAAGGCCCAACGGTACCGACGGGCCGCCGTCTCATCCTCAGCCCACAGGCGTCACTGAATGAAGATATGGAAGGGCACGTGGTCACCACACCGCTCTCCGGGCCGTATGTCAGTTTCCAAGGCCAGAGCCGCTACTTCTCAATCAAGTAGCTCCTCAGTTTGCCTCCCAAGGCCCGAGTGCATCCCGCTTGTCAACAGCCCTCGGCAGACCGGATGGTCACCCATCCAGGTGCTAGCCCAGCCCGATAGCGCTTAACGTCGATTATCTGACAGGAAACGGTGTCACCACTGCACTACCAGCCTACGTCTGAAGGTATACACTAGTTACACACAAGAAGTTTTTGCTATGATGAAACGTGAAAAGTATCCTACATCTGGCATTATAGATAGGCTCATGTTTGAGCAGCTTCCAAAAAATCTCCTTCTGTATTCGAATGAAATCACGAAACGAAGTTTTGAAATGTGTGTTATGATGCACGTTATTTCAGAATGTTGGTAGTCTATGCGACATCGAGAATACGGATATTCTACAAGCAAAACTGACAATAGACGCGATAACTTAACTATATTCACTTTAAAATAGAAAATTGGATCGAAAATTCCATTAAGAAATAACTTCTACTAGTATGTGTCTGAAATCGTTATACAATAATACGTAATGTCTCTCTACCAGCAGTTTGTTTTTCAAGCCATTGACAAGTCCAGAATGTGCTTCACGATTTCCTCCGCTCTTCTGCCACAGTCGCTAACATAGTTAGCGCAACGATTTTGCTTGTGTCAGTTTGCTAATGAACCTATGTGGCTTACGAGGCACATGAAGCTGACAACGGCCACTGGAGAGCGTTGAGAGCGCAAATCACCTTCATTAGCTCGTCCCATGTGCCGACGGCGCTTGTCCAGTCCGCGTCCACGTCAACGTTAGCAACCTCGTCCCGTGTGAGGACGACCGTACATGCAGCGGTGCTAGTGGTGAACGCTGGCAGGAGCGGTGCATCGCAGTCGACGCAGTTGTCACTAAATCTGCTGCCGCTCGCGTCACAAGGATCTTGAGGCAATACACGGTGAGACGTGGTGCCCCGTTCTTTGTAATGAAACTAGATCGCAAAAATCCTTTCGCACTGTGCTCTCTGGATCTAAATATGCCGTAACATTGAATGAAACAGTCTTGCAGGTGAATTGTTTGCATTTGCGTATGCAGTACAGACTGCATACACAGTTCACAATAGAGAATACAGAGACTTGATTTAGCAAATCCTGATTACGACTCTGTCGGCAGCACGTGGTCTCGCGGTAGCGTTCTCGCTTTCCGAGCAAAGGGTCCCGGGTTGATTCCCGGCGGGATCAGGGATTTTCACCTGCCTCAGGATGACTGGGTGTTGTTCTGTCGTCTTCATCATCATCATTCATCCCCATTACGGTCGGAGGAAGGCAATGGCAAACCACGTCCGCTAGGACCTTGCCATGTACGGCGGTGCGGGTCTCACGCATCGTCCCCTACGCTCCGTCAAGGAGTATGGGACTTGATCATCATCGTCAGTTACGACTCTTAAGATGCACGATAATTCAGCGTTGGTAATGGAAAACTGATCTTCTTTATAGAGGTCAGCGTCCATATTTATGCACTTATACAGAAGATAATCGACTTACAAAATATGACGTTTGAATTTTGTGTCATTTTACTATAAGGTACCTCATAATGTATAATTATCATGTAACTTCATGTTTGTTAAAAGCATTTAGTGAGTTATATAGGTGTACACGAATTAATCCAGATACGTTTGTTCTTTTAATATTTACTGAAACACGTAGTTACAAATGTAAAATATATATTAACATCCGGCAGCTGTGGTGTCGCGGTTCTAGGCGCGCAGTCCTGAACCGTGTGACTGCTACGGTCGCAGGTTCGAATCCTGCCTCGGACATGGATGTGTGTAATGTCCTTAGGTTAGTTAGGTTTAAGTAGTTCTAAGTTCTAGGGGACTGATGACCACAGCTGCTTAGTCCCATAGTGCTCAGAGCCATTTGAACCATTTTTTTTATCTTGTGGCATTTGACTTAATACGTTGTACTGTAAATAGCCTATTTGTATGTTGGCATCGCTATAGACTGTGTTAATATCGCTGACAGCGCTCTGCGTCCTCGGAAAGAGAGTCTGTGGTTGAACGGTCTAGGAGCGAGTGGATAGGGAACTGTATGGACATGATATTTTTAGTGGAGACTCTGTGTGGTACAACATGCATTGTAAAGTGAGATGAAATTATGTGTTTATAAGAAAATATGCAAGGAAATGTATGATGATGGATGTTTGGTTGATAATGTTTGGGAAGTGCAATTATTGACAACTATATAATTTTTGGTACTGGATGTCACATGAGTAACGTAAATTTTTCTAAATGTATTGTTTGCTCTTCAACAAAATCTTTCTTTCGCTAACCATATGCCTCATAATATTAGAGTCTATAGTATTTAGAATCTTTTGTTTAGCTGGCTGTAGTTGCTACTTGCTGTCTGTGTTATTTCGTGTTATGAAGATTTTCTGTGAGGTAAGTGATTTACGAAAAAGAATCGCTCTTGCAATGTTGGGATTGGTAATTGAAATGAGTTTAAGCAATTAACAGAGTTCGCGGTAGTTTCATATTTCTTTAATTTCATATTTTTTGGATTTGTATTATTGTTAGGATTTGTTGCAGTTCAGGGCCATTTCCTTGTATTAATTATTGGAAGTCAGGTTGTCATTTTGCAGTAGTCAGATTGCGTTTGGCTTATATATTGCGGATAACAAATGAATAGGTTAAGTTTGGATTGTCTTTGTCAGGGAAAATTCTGCAGATGAGAGTTTAATAAAAATAATTAAAGAGGTAGTTTCAGTACTGAGTCTACAAGGTTTCGTTATTTATTACTCATATTTATACAACATATTTTCCTTTCATCAGTTTGGTATAATATCTTATTTCTTGTAATAATTATGTTGACATACATACTCTCTCAGCGAATCTTTCCTGTAATATGTGAAACAATGCGTAACCCATACGACCTGAGAACGGCTGAGTGCTGAAACGCGTAATCAGAAATAATAAGACACCCCCACGACAGACGAGTATTGCGTATAAAAGCTCAGTATTCACTGACGTCCTGGCGAGTGTCTTAGCGTCTGCGGCGTAGACAGGCTCCCATCCGGTTTGTGCCGCAGACTGCGGAGGGACCCATATGAGGGAGTGAACTGCTTGGCTAGACAGCACGGCGCGAGACAGGCGCCGTGCATTATGGATAGCGGCGGCCGTCAGCCACTTAGGCCCCTGTGAATTATTGTCGCGCACCGCTCCCACAAGCCAGGGGTTGGCCCGGATCTGCCACCCGCCGCTATGCAACCTGTGCGTATCTCTGGAGCTGCTCGAATGGATCCGTTTCGTAGTTCGAAAACGCACAGAGTCTTCCGCAAATTGGATTACACCCTCCTTAACAAAAGTTTGGGACATCGTAGAATTTACTACAATGACTTCTTGTAGTTCACCCATCGATATTTGTACAAAGCTTATTAACAAAATAAACATCGTTTCTTCTGAAAACAAGAGTAATTTTTGTTGGTTACAAGAGATCATTACAAAACAAAGCAGGCTCTCTCCTAAGTGTACAACTTGAAAACAAGAACAGTGAATCTCTTTATCTCATCAGCATGTTAATCATTCTGTAGTAGTGGGTATGTCCTCCCCACACAGGGGTGAGTTCTTCCACCCTGCGAGGCATACTCTGGATGAGACTGAAAACAGTCTATTGGAACACACTTGTATATGGCACCGAAATATGATAATAATATTAATGTAAACTAAAAGCAAAGTATGGGACTATAAACGATGAATGTTTCTGACAGGCTTTATAACACGGATCACCAACTGTGCACTTCCGCAGAGCCAAAGATACTGCTTCTGGTCTGAGATTGTAATGTTGGAGAATGAAAGCTGTAAGTAGGCTGTTTACATTTTCTTATTGGTAACGCCACGTAGCGCTCTGTATGAAAAATCACTTGGCTGTGCCATGTGCAGTCTGTGGCTGGTTGGCATTGTTGTCTGTCATTGTAGTGTTGGGCAGCGGCAGCTGGATGCTAACAGCGCGTAGCGTTGCGCAGTTGGAGGTGAGCCGCCAGCAGTGTTGGACGTGGGGAGAGAGATGGTGGAGTTTTGAAATTTGTAAGAATTGGTGTCACGAACTGATATATATATATATTATGACTATTAAGGTAAATACATTGTTTGTTCTGTATTAAAATCTTTCATTTGCTAACTATGCCTATCAGTAGTTAGTGCCTTCAGTAGTTTGAATCTTTTATTTAGCTGGCAGTAGTGGCGCTCGCTGTATTGCAGTAGCTTGAGTAACGAAGATTTTTGTGAGGTAAATGATTTGTGAAACGTATAGGTTAATGTTAGTCAGGGCCATTCTTTCGTACGGATTTTTGGAAGTCAGATTGCGTTGCCCTAAAAACATTGTGTGTCAGCTTAAGCACAGTCATGTATAATTTTTCTAAGGGGACGTTTCATATGTCGACCCTTAGCCAAGGATACCTCACTGGAATCTTCTGATTTTTTCTTGTAGTTTGTGTAGTTAGTGTAGCCTTTGTTTATTGCTAGCGCGTAATCATAGAGAGAATTTCCTTTGTAGTTGCAGTCTTTCATTGTTGTACAGTAAAACAGTTGTGGCATGCATGTAGTTTTGCACCAAGTATTTCGCAGCTTCGCTTGCAATTAACTAGATATTATTTTCAGTGCTATGTTAATGTATTCTCTTATTATTGCTCTTCAAATTGGGTTTTTATGTGTTATCGTGTGAAATATTGTGACAATAATGGCGTGTGAAAAACGTAACACTAGGCTCCAAAGTAAACTGAGAAATAATAATGACGACGAGCGTCGCTTATCAGCACCACTGTGTAGTGAATTAACAGACATTCGAAGTAGTAATTTGGTAATTGTGCATAGGGAAATGGAGCAGGCAGCAATTAATGGTGTAGACAATGAAACAAGTAGTGAACAGGGAACAATTATCGATCGATCAGTCGGCAACAGCTCGCCTCAGGAATCCAAAATGACAGAACACAATATTGCAAATACTGTAGACTTAGGTTATGGGTCCTCACCGTTTTCTCAAATGAGTCAAGACACATTTTGTGCCTGTCAAAACGTAAATGTTGCCGGTGAAAATGCACTGTCAAAAAGCATAGAAAAACAGATTCCAGACACTAATACATTATTATTGCAATTAATGCAACAAATGGAACAAAATCAGAAACAAATGGGACAAAAGCTTCAAAAGTTAGACACAATGGAACAAAATCTTCAAAAGTTAGACACAATGGAACAAAATCAGAGACAAACACAGCAAAAGTCAGACACAATGGAACAAAATCAGAGACAAACACAGCAAAAGCTTCAAAAGTTAGACACAATGGAACAAAATCTGAGACAAACACAGCAAAAGTTAGACGCAATGGAGCAAAAGCTTCAAAAGTTAGACTCAGTGGAACATACGCTTGAACAAACACGTGAAGATTTAACTACTGAATTACATAAAATCGAGTCGAAATGTCAAAAAGTCTGTAATGACGTAAAAACACAAATTTGTGAGCATTTCCAACCTATTTTTTCGCGGCATGAAAATGCATTACAGAATCACGAAGCAGCCATAAAAGAACTGCAAACAATTGTTCATGAAAATCATGAGACCTTGCAAGCTAAAATTGACTCAGTTGCATCTACCGATTCGGTTACGCAACTTGCAAACACTCAAGAAAACTTAAAGGACACAGTAGATACTCTGAAAATTGGTTCAGAAAGACACATGGAGGACATTAGTTCACTATCAGAGAAAGTAGTTGAACTTTCGGATCAGCTAAATAATTTATCTACGAAGGTAGATGATAATCTGAATGACACAAAACCGGTAGTCTTTAATGACACAGAAGAGTTCGAACAAATTAGGAAATTCAAACAAAATCAGAATCAAATTAATACCCAACACCAAAGAGAAATCCTGGAAGTACAAGATCAGCTGACACAGGTAATACAAGAATTACGTATTTCAGAGGACTCTCGCACACCAATACGGGAAGGGGGACATAAAAATACCGAGCCGCCACAAAATAATAACACAGGGCACTTTGGAGATTATGAAAGAAATTGGCAAAGTACACCGAATTTTGAGATGGAACCGCCGAAACGACGTAACAATGACCGACATGCAACCCGCCGACACGATGATTTTGACTATAAGCTGTTCATTACTACACGTAAATTCAAAACATTTAGGAATTCTGGCAACGACAATCATCCACAAGCGTGGCTTCATCAATTCTCTCATTGTCCCCCCCCCCCCCCCAACTGGTCATTAGAGCACAGATTAGAATTTATGTGTGGCTATTTAGAGAATGAACCAGCTGTAAGAATGCGATCGGTCATTCACGATTGCCACAGTGAAGGAGAATTTTACCATGCCTTCCTCTCAGCATATTGGTCTCAAGCCACACAAGACCGAGTAAAACATGGCATCATAATGATGAAAAATTTCGAACAATCTGAATTTTCAAGTCTTGTGAAATATTTTGAAGACATGTTACATAAGAATCAGTATCTTTCAAACCCATACAGCCCCTCAGAACTCATCCGCATTTGCTTAATCAAATTACCTGAACATTTACGACAGATTATTTTAACAGGACGATGCAAAGACGACACTGAAGCTTTTCAGGGACTGTTACAAGAACTGGAAATTGACACTGACAATCACGGAACGCGAAAACAGGTGCACAATAATTACAGGTCACACTTGTCACAATTCCGCGATGGCAGAAATAATACACCACAAGGCTATTTGTACAACGTAAATCGTGACCAAAACAGACACCACCCGTATGACAACCGTTGGCAGAGTAGTAATAATTACAGGGAAAGATCACCTCTTCGCGGTAATGATTATAACAGAGACAATCGTAGAAACAGACAATATGGGAGCCAAGACAATTACTATCAAGGGAGACAGAATAACTTCAGACCCAACGGTCCAGCGCGCAGTTACGATTCAGGGAGAAATTCTCCACCACGTGGCCGACAAGAAATTAATTGCAGAAATTACCGACATGACGACAGACGATATGATCGTAACGACAGACCTGAATTGCATCAGAACTGGCGGGATTCAAACAGAGCAGGACCCTCTCGGCAAGGTGAATTTGTAGAAGTTAGGTCTCCTAATCCCAATAACGACGCGCGCCAACAAAGAGACAGACAATGACTCTCACCGCAGGCAGCCGCGTGCTCCTGCTGGCGCAGAGAAAAATAACATAGGCGCTAACCTTGAGAAAAATTCCAGTATTCTTTACCGACGTATACCGCATGATAATCGCGTTCAAGTTAACTCTGAGCACTGGTAAGAGTAAAGGATTGTAGTACATTTCACATGTAAAACCGGTTATTGAAAGATAATCTGCTTTTTAACTTTGTCTTTGCCATAACATTTTTCACTTCACAATTCTAGTATGCTTTGTCACACTGAGAAACTGTTAACATGCAACAATGTTTTGAAGTTAACTATACAGTCTAGAACCTAGGGAACATTTTTAAACAGAAATTACGAATGCATTGTTATAGTGAACAGACGACACAGTGTTGTTATTTGTACATTCTTGCTTGTTAGTTGCAGGATTACGTAACGACTATAAGGCTTACATACTTAGAACATATACTGTTAATGAGGTTTTAATGCAACATTTTGGTTCAGTTGAAAAGACATTCTTTATTTGAAGTACTTTCTGTGAAATTAAAGATGACTTAGCGTTTGGTTTCTTTGATAGCTACATGATTATATCACGACGCTACTAATGTGTGACACAATTTACATTGTGCTTTTGCGGTGTATCTGTTTTATATCTGCACAGTTTTTCTGAATTATTCTGGAAAGTAAAACATGTTTTAGTGGTAACTTTTGTGGTATAGCTACAATTAGACAGCCTTTTCTATAGCACAGCAATACGTTACAGCACAGTACTTTCTTCATCACGGCAATAAGCGTAATAACTAAGATATTTATACGCAAAGCAATTCACTTCGTTTATTACGAGGTAAGTACATTGACTTCAGCAGAACTTTGCTTACAGAGGACGATAACTACGAGACTTCCACATAATTATCTTACAACAAGACGCACAGTTTATCGCTACAGTACACGTATTTGAGTGATTAATTTTGTACTTAAAACATTTATTTTTAAAGATATTTGAAGTACAATGATACAAACGTTTTCTGTGATACATTTCATTCCATTGCTGTAATCTGTAACACCTGAGGATATAATTACATTAATCCTCAGGGGGGTACACGCTTACTTTGTGTACCATGTGTTTGGCAAGCACAAGGAGCCCTAGCTAATATGGTATTTGCTTATACAACTTTACACATTGGTACCATATTTATCTAACACATAAATTACACAGCTATCTGATCATTTAACTGAGAGACTAACATTTTTTTTAACTACATCAGTGACACATGTTTACGTAATTACACTGTTGGATAACTTCACACTCACGAAATTGTATTTTGTCTGTACTGTGTGAACTGTTCATATTTTTTCGGAACCATTGTGATACTATGAGAGGTTTGAATGACATATTTGTTATGGGATCACGATTTTTGAAGTACGTTTGAGGCAGATGACACTTTTGACACGAGCAGAGAATTTTTTTTAGGTTTTGAAATTATTGGAGGAAGCTACGGAGATTTTGAGAATTTGACTGAGGTGTTATGATGTTATTATTACGACGACGATGTGAATTGTGCTGCTGAGGTATGTTTAAGCTGATGGTATATGAGTTATTTGGTTATGCTACGTATCTGTTATGATGAAATATTGAAGAAGTGTCGACGAATATATATATGTGTAATAAGGTAAGAAATAATGAGTAGTGGTTAGGGACTCTGATTTGTGAAAAAGGATGTTGGAAACCCAGAATCGTACTTTAAGAGTTATGAAATGAGTGTATATGCGTGAATGTATCACTATGCTGGCGAAAAGTTTTTGGACACAATTATATTTAAATGATTTTATTTCTACAGATTTGTAACGCAAATTCTTGACCTGTGAATTTTTTTTATATGAGACTGCCACTGTAGTAGAAACTGGTGTCGTAAATATTTCGATAAGACAGTTAAGTGACCACCTGCACGTAATGCGTCGTGGGCACCCAGCTGCGCGACAACCTCCTGACAAAAGAAAGCCATTAGTGTGTGCCTGTCAGAGGCACAGGTGGAGAGAGAAAAAAAAAAGAGGCCATTATCCTCGCTATTGAGATTCCTTTGTAGAAAGCATCGCAAATACTACACGCCCAAACTTGAAAACATATGATTACACTGTGGAGCTCTTAATTTATGATATTTACTAAAATGCCTAATGAAACGACTGCTAGTTGAGAGAAATGCCATGTGGCTTGCTTTATGCATTTATTTACTCATTTTGTTTAATATCTAGTTTCTAACTGCACTGAAGCATTGGTTAAAATAAATTTTATGGATGTACTAATATAAATATTTTATGCCTACAGATCCAGTAAATAATAACTTTATGATGTACTTAAAAAAAACGAAGTAGCACAAAAAGACATTTCCCTTCACAGAAATTGCATACAGAATTGTCTTTTCAAGTACATGGTAATATTTTTTTACAATAAATTTATGTGGTGCACCACTTTAATTGCATAGACATTAAGATGTGAATAGACATTGTCCTTATCTGCATTGTTGTCTTTAGTGTAACATTTTTTCTGCTTGAGCTTTGTCATGTTTAGGTATAAGTTATAGCATTTGCTGCGGCTGTTTGCCATTCATAGTGCTATGTATGTCACTTTGTATTACTAGGTTAAGCCAATTTTATTACTGATTTATTTTTCTTGTTTGCTGCGCATTGCCTTATATTAGTTGTAATATTGCTGCCTTTTTTTGCCAATTTCCATTTTTTTGTGTAAATTGTTTTGTGCTGCTGTATTGCCTCGTCCCTTAGTTAAGCATCTGAGCTCAGTAGATTTAAGTTAGCTTAAGAGGGGGTAGCCTATATAAGAGAATGAGTTGCGATGGATTGGAAGAAATGCATTGAGAAGTTAGACGAAAAAAGTACAGAAATCAGGTATAGATAGGGCTTTTGGAAATAATGAAGAACGAAGGGAGATCTCCGAGAAGTAAAGAAAGTTTTGTTTGCAAAATACTGCAGTAAAACAAACCCTGTCCTTTCCGTGTGTTATCCCACTATGTGTTTGTGTACCCTTGTGCATTTATGTTCTTCCTGTCTTTATATGTTTGTCTGATAAGACTTATGTTGCAGAATTTTTCTAATACTAAGCTACATTCACTATGATGAGGAATACTGTTATCCTCAAATATAATTTGCATTAATAACATGTTATTTACTTTGTAAAGATGTTTACACATTATTTATTCTGTTTTGTTCTAATGCTCATGTGTGAAGTTGATGTTTCAATAGTTATTCTGATCTTTTATGTATGTGCTTATGTCATAATTTTTGTAACACTGATGTATATGCTATTTCGATTCTTTTGTAAAGCCTGTACTACTGCAAATGTTATCTGTATTGTTATGTTCTTTAAAGATGTGTTTTGTACCTTTGTTATTGTATTCTTATGTTATAAAATTGTAATTGACATCAGTTCATCAAATTAATTAACTTGTAAGTTACATTTCACTGCACACGTTTCTGTTAGTCATAGTATGTGGACAATATGTGAGAAGTAGGGACTGATAGTGTTTTCACGTGTGTTAATAATTCAGTATGGGACTGGATAACTGCATTGCTGGATCTAAGGACATTTCAAAAACAATTTTTGTGAGTGCACAAGTGGTGGTTATGGACTTGCTATATTATCCGTAAGACTCTTCAATGGTGATTGTGCGCCTGCACAGTCAAACAGATGGCTGCTGGCCAACTCTACAAGGACTACAGTGGGTCTACACCTTTGATGACCCACCAATACCATTATTTCTACAAGGTCTACAGTGGGTCTGCATCTCTGGTGGCCCACCAATACCGTAATCTCTACCAGGACTCCAAGGGGTCTACTCTGTGATGACCTACCTACCAATATTCTTCATAACTTCGACTGACTCTGCTGTGGGTGTGCTCTGTTGTGGCCCATTACCTGTCTGCATGTCGAGAGTCAGCACTGTCTTTCCGTTGGAAGAACAACACTACTTCTTCAAGACTGCATGGAAATCCACTACTTGTGTGTGCATTTTCTTTTACTACTCAGACTTTGAGAAAAACACTGCAATTTTACTTTGATGAATGATCAGGACTGTCTTTATGGACTGTGAGATAATTTTAGCTTTTGACCAACATTGTATCGATAATTGTGTGCATTTCATTTCTTTGTCAATGTAATTATGAAAATTTTTTTCAAATCTGTATTGGCCACTGCCCAAAACAATTTGTAAAATTTTTTTGTGGGGAGCATGGGGGCTATGTAAGTAGGCTGTTTACATTTTCTTATTGGTAACGCCACGTAGCGCTCTGTATGAAAAATCACTGGCTGTGCCATGTGCAGTCTGTGGCTGGTTTGCATTGTTGTCTGCCATTGTAGTGTTGGGCAGCGGCAGCTGGATGCTAACAGCGTGTAGCGTTGCGCAGTTGGAGGTGAGCCGCCAGCAGTGGTGGACGTGGGGAGAGAGATGGTGGAGTTTTGAAACTTGTAAGAATTGGTGTCACGAACTGATATATATATTATGACTATTAAGGTAAATACATTGTTTGTTCTGTATTAAAATCTTTCATTTGCTAACTATGCCTATCAGTAGTTAGTGCCTTCAGTAGTTTGAATCTTTTATTTAGCTGGCAGTAGTGGCGCTCGCTGTATTGCAGTAGCTTGAGTAACGAAGATTTTTGTGAGGTAAGTGATTTGTGAAACGTATAGGTTAATGTTAGTCAGGGCCATTCTTTCGTAGGGATTTTTGGTAGTCAGATTGCGTTGCGCTAAAAATATTGTGTGTCAGCTTAAGCACAGTCATGTATAATTTTTCTAAGGGGACGTTTCAAAGCGCTTGGCACAGTGTAGTACGTAGCTGTCTGTAATGAAAAGAGGATACTGTAGGCAGTTTATGTGGTGTGCTCTATGAAGCTACCGGCTGTTAGATGATGTAGGAATTAAGAGAACATGTAAGCAGAAGTCTTCTTGCAAGCAAGGTAAAGATGTTAAATATTTATAGAGGTCGTTTTGCCTGTGCGTTAGTCTAGATAAGCTGGTTGATAATTTGTAATTGTTGAGCAACCGCAGAATGTACGCACACTTATGTGATGTAAAGGCTAGTTACATATATCCCTTTTGTAATGGTTTTAAGATTTTTTAACACAGGTACATGTTAAATAATGATTTGTATTTATACCATTTTGTGAGGTTAGATAATACTTGCTTTATAAATGTAATTTTCTAAGTAATGCAATTTAAATTGAATGAATGTCGTGTGACTAGAGCCTCCCGTGGGGTAGGCTGTTCGCCGGTGAGTCTTTTGCTTTGACGCCACTTCGGTGATATGCGCTTCGATGGGGAAGAAATGATGATGATTAGTACAACACAACACACTGTCCCTGAGCGAAGAAAATCTCCGTCCCAGCGAGGAATCGAACCCGGGCCCTTAGGGTTTACATGCTGTCGCGCTTACCACTCAGCTACATGAGACGGACATGTAATTTCAATTGCCAGATGTTTTTTAAAAAATCAAACATAACTTGGAACGTAATTCACTAAAAAGTTTGTGTTGCATCACAATCAGAACCGCCTCCCTCTCCAGGTCAGATGTTTTTGAAGACGTTGGATTTTTCTTAAATGTTTTCATTTATTTGTCAAAACAATTTCATGTTGCCCCTAAATTCCAAAGTATTACGGTGAGCATTGCATACAGCTGAGCCTGTAAGTAGCATATTTTTACTTTTTGTATGAGATACCAGAATATATCGCATTCCAACATTTCTGCTTTAAGGGTAAGACAATTTAATTTATTTGTTATGCGCCCAGGGGCCAAAGCTATAATTTTTAACGGGGCCAGAGGATTCAGTGCCTAAGCGGCTAAATGTATATTCCAGTGACGGTACTGCTTTATTTGTATTGAATGCTGCATTATCTAATCAATTGTTATAAAGTTTTGCTAACAAAAACACAGAATAAGCACACCGCTTGCAGTTACAACACGCTACACGATAACTCGAGCTATGTATCCATTCCACAGTCACGCATTCATTCAATAAATTATTTACAGAAATTTAATTCATTTTTACGTGCACAGGCACTTACTTAAGTATTCCAAAAGATAGTATTATTTTTAGAGAAGGTTACAAGTCCATCAATTTTATCTTGGGGTATGAGGTCCCACTTCTCAATGATAGCGTCAGTGAGGTCCTGAACAATGTCAGGTGGATGCGGACGCTGTGTAGTGGCCACTTTCAACAGGTCCCATGCATGCTCGATTGCATTCATGTCTGGGAACTGTGCTGGCCAAAACATCCGATTGTTGTGGCATCTTTGAAGACACCGAGACACTGTTAGACTACGGTGCTGTCTTGCACAGTCATCGACTAGGATGACGTTGTCATCTGCTTCACGTCGGTAGAATCTTACAGTCGTTTATAGGATCGCTCGGAAGTGCCAGAGACCAGTCAAATTGCGGTTGTTGGGAATTAGAGGGGTCCGCCGTCCCATCATTATAGCCGCCCAGAACATTACCCTTCCACCTGCAAACAGATGGACTTCCAGAACGTATCGGCTTCCTGGTGCCGTCTAGCGCTTCTCCAAAGCTTAACACGCCTAATGGCCGGTCACAAGCTAGTCCTAGTCTCGTCGGCAAACATGGTCCACAAAGTTTTGAGCATGGCTGCTTGCTTCAGTGACCGTTTATAAATTGAAGTTGAAGCAAATGACCCGTCAGTCACAATTTTTTAGTCTTATTAACCAGGTTTCAACACTTCTAAGAGTGCCTTCATCAGAATTTACATATATAAAGTGTTCTATAACATAATTACAGATTTATGGGAAGAAATTTTTTTCTTCCTATAAATTTGTAGTTATGTTATAGACCACATTAATCTTTAAATTCTAATTAAGAACCCTTAGAAGTGTTGAAACCTGGTTAATAAGACTAAAAAATTGTGACCCAGGGCTATTGGGTCCAATTTCTATGTGCAATAGCCCAGGGCCTTCGATTACATCGGTTCCGTTGATTCAGTGCAGAACTTCTCATTGGTCTTCTGGAATGAAGATCACCTTGATGCAACCTTCTATGCATTGTCTGGTCTGAAATAATTCCTGTTACACAAGAGAAGTCATTTCCAATATTTCTGGCAGTTTATGCTGGTGTCCCGCTAGCCGACAGTTGGATGAAACGATCCTGCTTTGGTGTTGTCAAACGAGGACGACCTACCTCTGCGAGGTCTATCGTTCATATTTCCCATGTCTCGGCGCTTTCTCCATGCTTTACACACACTACTTTGAGTGACATGAAATCGATTACCAAAATATTGCTGTGTATGAGCTGCCGTAAGTAAAGCCACTATCCTGACTCTGTAAAGTGTTATATGCCTCTACGTGGCATGCTACTGCAGTGCTGAACAAAAACTGAATGAAGCTGTTGTTGATATTGGACTGCTCACGGTGTGCTGCCACCACGGCATTATATTTACATGACTGGGAAACACCCACAAAGCACCGTACAGTATATGGACTGTAACTGGATAATGCATGAAGTTCCTAGGCCAGTGAGAACTCTAGTATTGTAGACTACATTTTACGATCGTATTCCAAACGTTTGTTCAGCACTGTAGTTTCAGAGGTGCCAGTACTCGAATAAGACAAGTCCAATAAACATGCGCCTAGAAATGCATGCTTGGTGAGGTCTGAACGCCTGTTCACAGGTGGGCTGAAACCGCTTTGATTGGGTACGTGACTACAGTCACTGCGCTGACACTCCATCAATATTATCTTTTTCTGTCGGGTTAGTCTAGGTACACGATCTTCATATCCACCTACTTTTGTGTTTAGTATTGCTGACACAGCTGGTATATGCATCACCACTTGCACCATGTGCCTATAGAATCAGTTTAGGTTCTTTTATCGTTACCTAAATACTAGGGTTGGACCCAAAAATATGAAGACACTGTGTGTAATACTGTGTAGGAAGCAGGAAGGCATTCAAAACAGCTTCCAGTCGCCTCGAAATCATTAAATATAGGGTCTTTGTGGCTTTCTCTGTGGTTTTCCAGCAAAATAGTGGCATGTATAAATACAGGTTCTGTGTGGTCTTCCAGCAAAACAGTGGCAAGTTCAGGGATCGATGATGGAGGTGAATAGCACATCACGCTTCTCTCCTGAATAAATAAAAATTGCTCAATATTAATTGACATCTTGTGATTGTGGTGGCCGGGGAAGATTTAAAATTCACTCTCATGTTCCCAAAACCAGTACTGGACGAAGTGAGACGTGTGAACAGGGGCCTTGTCATTTTGGAACGCAGTAAGGCCAGTCAAGGAATAAAGATTCTACTGTGGGATGGTCCAGACCTACCAAAATTGTCGCATAATCCTTAGCAGTAATCTGACATTGCAGGGTAACCATGGGGCCTATGAAATACAACGACATGGCTGCCCAAATAGTCACTGAACTACCGCCATATATGACTCTTCGCAGGGAAACTGGGCCAGAAGCTGCAAAGCAGGACTTATACGAACAAATGACATTTTCGTGTTGCTCCATACATAGTCTAGGTTATACCTTTCGACACCATGTCTTCGTGTTATGGGAATTTGCATCACTGATGTATGGTTTTCGAATTCCAACTCACACAGCAATTCTCATCTTATGGAGCTCTGTCTGTGTTGTTTTGGTGTTGACAAGTGTCACGAAAGCGAGATTCATTTCTTTAGTGATTTTTGCACCTGTATTCCTCTTACTTTTCATCACAATACTCTTAAATGGCCGTCTCTCACGGTCGCTCATCACATACTTTCGAACTCCTGGTGACCGAACAGATGATGTTTTGTCGCTTTCCATGTATGCGGTATGAATCCTCGATACAGTGCCTCTTGAAATACCGAACGCCATGATTGCCTTGTTTCCCGAAGCCCCCGCCGTATAAGCACCGAATATGTGAGCGCATTCTAATTCACTTAGCTCAGACGTAATGGTCTCTCAACTATACGTAATACTTTTGTGATCGCGTCTGAGACTTGTAAGGTGTTGACGTCAAACAAGTGCCGCTCGTGGTCAAGGACACGAGCGCTATGCGGAGCCTTGGCTAGCATCTACAGCTGTGATCAAGCACCCATTTCTGACACTGCTTCCATATTATGTATTTCTGTACTTCCTTGATAGATTTTATAGATTCTATGATTAATCTTTGTAGCCTGTTTTTATCTATTAATAATCTGAAGCTGGAAAATATTACACATAAGCAGTAAATGGGATACACTACTGTTCAGTATAGTATTGCCGACAAGTCACTGGACACCGTAACTACAGTAAAATACCTAATGCTAGCCGGCCGCTGTGGCCGAGCGGTTCTAGGCGCTTCAGTCCGGAACCGCGCTCCTGCTACGGTCGCAGGTTCGAATCCTGCCTCGGGCATGGATGTGTGTGATGTCCGTAGTTAGTTAAGTTTAAGTAGTTCTAGGTCTAGGGAACTGATGACCTCAGATGTTAAGTCCCATAGTGCTCAGAGCCATTTGTACCTAATGCTGCCTAATGTGGAATGGCCATATTAAACCAGTTGTAGGAATGGTGTATCTCACTGATACGAGGTTGGATTCTAGCATGACGCATGGCGTTCGGTTTTGTACCGACCATGCAGTGAACCTTGAGGCGAAGAAGGGTTAGCCAGAGCACCACCTGGGCTAACCGTCCTCCTACTCATATTGTGTTTGATTAAAGTACGTGCAACTGTGTGCTTTGGTTCCGGGCGTGTCATGGGAAGTTGTCACACATACAATGATAACAGGCCTTATGCATTCCACCTTGGATTCTGTTTTCATTATTTTTATTGTTGTTTGGGTCATCAGTCCTCTGACTGGTTTGATGCGGCTCGCCACGAATTCCTCTTCTGTGCAAACCTCTTCATCTCAGAGTAGAAATTGCAACCTACGTCCTCCATTATTTCATGGATGTATTCCAATCTCTGTCTTACTCTACAGTTTTTACCCTCTACAGTTCCCTCTAGCACCATGGAAATTATGGCCTCATGACGTAACAGATGACCTATCATCCTGTCCCCTCTGCTTATCAGTGTTTCCCACATATTTTTTTCCTCTCCGATTCAGCACAGAACCTCCTCATTTTTTACCTTATTAGTCCACCTAATTTTCAACATTCGTCTGTAGCACCACATCTAAAATGCATCAACTTTCTTCTGTTCCGGTTTTCCCATAGTCCATGTTTCACTGTCCTACAACGCTGTAATCCAGACGTATATTCTCAGAAATTTCTTCGTCAAATTAAGGGTGATATTTGATATTAATACACTCCTGGAAATGGAAAAAAGAAACATTGACACCGGTGTGTCAGACCCACCATACTTGCTCTGGACACTGCGAGAGGGCTGTACAAGCAATGATCACACGCACGGCACAGCGGACACACCAGGAACCGCGGTGTTGGTCGTCGAATGGCGCTAGCTGTGCAGCATTTGTGCACCGCCGCCGTCAGTGTCAGCCAGTTTGCCGTGGCATACGGAGCTCCATCGCAGTCTTTAACACTGGTAGCATGCCGCGACAGCGTGGACATGAACCGTATGTGCAGTTAACGGACTTTGAGCGAGGGCGTATAGTGGGCATGCGGGAGGCCGGGTGGACGTACCGCCAAATTGCTCAACACGTAGGGCGTGAGGTCTCCACAGTACATCGATGTTGTCGCCAGTGGTCGGCGGAAGGTGCACGTGCCCGTCGACCTGGGACCGGACCGCAGCGACGCACGGATGCACGCCAAGACCGTAGGATCCTACGCAGTGCCGTAGAGGACCGCACCGCCACTTCCCAGCAAATTAGGGACACTGTTGCTCCTGGGGTATCGGCGAGGACCATTCGCAACCATCTCCATGAAGCTGAGCTACGGTCCCGCACACTGTTAGGCCGTCTTCCACTCACGCCCCAACATCGTGCAGCCCGCCTTCAGTGGTGTCGCGACAGGCGTGAATGGAGGGACGAATGGAGACGTGTCGTGTTCAGCGATGAGAGTCGCTTCTGCCTTGGTGCCAATGATGGTCGTATGCGTGTTTGTCGCCGTTCAGGTAAGCGCCACAATCAGGACTGCATACGACCGAGGCACACAGGGCCAACACCCGGCATCATGGTGTGCGGAGCGATCTCCTACACTGGCCGTTCACCTCTGGTGATCGTCGAGGGGACACTGAATAGTGCACGGTACATCCAAACCGTCATCGAACCCATCGTTCTACCATTCCTAGACCGGCAAGGGAACTTGCTGTTCCAACAGGACAATGCACGTCCGCATGTATCCCGTGCCACCCAACGTGCTCTAGAAGATGTAAGTCAGCTACCCTGGCCAGCAAGATCTCCGGATCTGTCCCCCATTGAGCATGTTTATGACTGGATGAAGCGTCGTCTCACGTGGTCTGCACGTCCAGCACGAACGCTGGTCCAACTGAGGCGCTAGGTGGAAATGGCATGGCAAGCCGTTCTACAGGACTACATCCAGCATCTCTACGATCGTCTCCATGGGAGAATAGCAGCCTGCATTGCTGAGAAAGGTGGATATACACTGTACTAGTGCCGACATTGTGCATGCTCTGTTGCCTGTGTCTATGTGCCTGTGGTTCTGTCAGTGTGATCATGTGATGTATCTGACCCCAGGAATGTGTCAATAAAGTTTCCCCTTCCTGAGACAATGAATTCACGGTGTTCTTATTTCAATTTCCAGGAGTGTAGAAGGGGAAAAGATGGAGCTACCATACGTATTCTCCACCACCCACGGCAAAGTGGCTTGCAAACGACGTATGGGGAAGATGTAGGCACAGAAAACCGACTTGTTGAAACTGGTTACAGTGTCGATGATGTAGTTACAGAAAATATTAAAATCCGTAGCTAAGCGCCAGGCAGTTGCTGTCAGTTATGTGGTTCGATTCGCGTTAGTGTTCGTTATTCTCCAGAAATAACTCTGTCCTCAGGGTATGTAGCTGGTTTTGTACGTACACGACCCACCATCTTAATGTGGTCACCGCCTATCTTCGAAGTTAACCTGCAGTAGCCATTCGTAAAAGACAGGTGACAGCGCTAGCAGTAGAGGCTACGGAAAACGTCTCAAAGAGACGTGGAAAATAGTGCAATCGTTGATGTAATGTTGAAAGGGAGTTATTTATTTGACGTCCAAAGGGCGTGATCGTTGGCTTCTGGCCAAGGGATCAAGAATTTCCGAAACAGCTATGTTTCTAAACTGTTTGCAAAACGCCATGCTTAATATATGAGATGCAACAATAAAGTAATGAGACTGATTTTCTTTGTAAGATGTGACAACCCTCCGGGCTTTATATCTTTGACCTTGGTCCCTAAGCTGCTTCTAGTCCAAACAGCACATTGATGCAACTGCTTAGTCATGAGTTGTGCTGTAATAAGTTAACACGTGTTTGTGTCTCTTGTCACGGAAATGGAACCGCACAATGTTGTGCAACGGTATGCCATTTCTTCTTGCGTTAAATTGGGTGAAAACGCGACGACAACTTACGGTAAGCTTCAGGAGGCCTTTGGAGAGGAGGTTACATCAAGAGCTCAAGTTTTACATTGGCATAAAATGTTTAGTGAAGGCAGAACAAATGTTGAAGTCAAAAGTGAAATGCATGCTTGTGCGTTTCTTTGATTCAAAGGGAACTGTGAAAGACGTGCACTGCGTTCACCACTGAGTGCTCGTCTTTCATATTCCTAACACCAGCATTCTGGTAATCGGTCATAAAGGAATTCGAGCCCTGCCAATAATTTCATTGGGTTTACTAATTTATTTAACGTTATTTAACGATATTTCACACTGATCTGTGAGAGGAGCTTGGCGCTCGGAATTTCCTTTATGTTATGGGCGAGGGCAGCAGTCTTCCTTAGCAGCCATGATGGTTTCCTGTTTCCCTCCTTTTTCGATCTCCAGGGGTAGCACGTGGTGTCGGTTGAATACTCAGTAGTGGCCAAAGTTTCTACTATTCGCAGTTCCCCAACCTGCAGTACCAACCTTGGAACTGCTATTTCTACTCACTTTTAATGTCGCGAGGTCGCCTCCCTGCAAGATTCCGGCCCTCTGATTGGCCAGTTCAGGTGCGCGCCCGTTTTTCGCGTGTGGGCGCCAACCGCCCTTGGCAGATGGATAGAGGTCAAAGCGGCTGAGAGCAGTTCGAGTGTGATCGTGCCTGAGGCTGGAGGTGCTGCTTCCAGGAGTGGAACCTTTCGGTAAGCATGAGCGCGGGCGTGCATTGCAGCGTCGCGTCGGGCGCCCCTTTGCTTCGGTCACTATTCGGATTGCGAGCCCAAGTCAATTAGCACCACATGTTTGAACCGATTCGCGTCGTGCAGGTCTTATTCCTTTAGGACGGGAGGCTACGTCGTGATACAACCCGCAGTAGCATTTTTCGTATTCATTGTGGTGGTCATTGCATGCCGGCAATCGAACTCTAGTAGACGACACGGCGATCGCTCCTAAAATTCCCTTCCTTTTCAATCGCGGCTTATGATAAATGTAAGTTGGGGTAGGCTGCTGAGCCCTATTCTTTCTTCCCCCACCCCCACATAATTGTATGATTGTTCAGTGCTCAACCGATAAATAAATGAATACTTTAATCTGTAAATTCTCTCTTCCTTTTCGTGAAGTCGCCCTCAGTGTAACAATAAAAAAAAAAATGCAGAACCACCCTCATTATAACGGTTGCCATAAGGTCGTGCGGGTCTCGCGCCTTTATTGAATAGTATAAAGATTACATATCACGCACCTGGCACGACCATTGCACGCATGGCAATGAGAAAACTGATGACAATTTTCGATCATTCTCCAAAATGGGAAGTGCCCACGGCTCAGTGCGAGCACGTGAGCAAGAAATCCACTTAATGTGGTGAAAGTAGTGGCCGGTTCTCCTTGCTAGTTTAGAAAAGAAAAAAAAATATAGCCCCTACAGCAAGGGACAATAACTCACAGCCGAGCCACCGCTTTTACATGGCGACCCTGCCAGGATCGATACTGATGGATCTTCCGACCCCCGTAATCAGATTATTCATTCCGTGTGTCTTTCCTTGTTTTTGTCTTTTTCCCTTGGCGTAGCATAATGATTTGTATGTGTGTACTGTTCCCTCTTTCCATAGGTGGTCGTGCAATTCTGTTTGCATGTGTCATCGGCGTTGCAAGAACGGCGTTGTTTTGCTGTTGAATTAATGTTTCGCGCGCTTTTGAGAGGTATTAATAAGGTGCGAATTCCGTAATTGCTTGCCCCACATCTCGTGTATTTCATGTGAGACTGTGCGTCATTCCTAAAATCGTGTTGCCGCCCTAGCACATTATCACCTACATGAGTGCTACAACCCGATCTGGTAAACGTAGATCAGCCGAGCTTCAAGTCGCGCATGCGGCCATGGCCGAGGCGAGCGGTTCCGCGCCAAGGACAGCGGAGGCGAGCGGACCATTACGCGAGACAAAGGAGGGTGCACCTGCCCGCGCGGACCACGCGGCTGAGCAGGCAGGTGCCGGTGTGTGTCCCCACCCCTCGCCCAAGGTCAAAGAGCCCGGACCCGCGCGCGAACCCGCCTGCTACACCGGCGGGCGCCGCAGCCACTGGCCTGACCGTGCCAGTCAGAGGGCAGACGGAGCGGCCGTGCCCATCTCAGAACAGTCCCTACTTAAGACCTTACTAAATGAAATGAGGGCAATGGAAGTGCGCAATAAGGCAATTGCCGAGCAGCAGAATAAAGTACTAGCGGAACAGCTAGGAAAGAAAATCGAAGCTTCTGAAGAACGACAGCGGAAAGAAATAAAAACTCTAAGTGATAAAATTGATGAACAGAAGGAAAGGACAGATTCGTTCATAGCAGAGGTACAGGGCATAACAGCTGGACTTAGGAACGACGTAGATCATGTGAAGGATGGTCTTGCAGCTATGGAGTCCTGGAAAGAGCAGCTTGACATTCACGTTGCAGACGTCATAGAGAAACAATCGAGTGTCAACGAGCGTATAGAGGAACGACTGAGCGCGGTGGAAGGTAGTACGGTCAGTGGCTCTGAGGGTGCACCGTTCAATCTGGAACAGATTCGCGAGGTCGTTAGTGATGCCAACAAGCAGCAGGCAGCAGCAGCCGTCACTCTAGATTTACTTTGATGGCCGTGACCGGGCCTGGCTCTGTAGGTCGGGTTTTACTCTCTCTCTCTCCTTCTCCGTCCAGCATCATGGCGGATTTGACAAATAGAACCTCATGTATCTTAGGTGTCTGAAACATGGTACGAAAACTAGTGTAGGACAGGGACACAAGATACGTTCACCACAAGGGGATACAGTGAAACTAGCTTTGGTAAAGATTCAGTCTGCTTGCCGGTCGGCGTGTTTACTTACTGCTTTATAGTTATTATGCCATACATACTTGGATAGTTTGTGTTACCGTACATGTTGTCGTTCGCTCAGCACTGTACCTCGTCTGCTCCACTGGGTTATGCTCTCTGACAGGTTCTGATTCATCATTGCTTTTCTGGAAAAAAGGACTAGTGCATACGTAAGTCAACGGCGCGGCGCTCTCATACTCGGGGCCGGATACACAAATAAGACATACTCAGAACGATTCCAACGTCTGGCAGAGCAAATTGACTCGAATTTCTAGCCCTTCCCGTTACAGGCAAGATTTCTCCTCCTCTATCGAGCGAGAAACGCGCAGTAAGAACCAACTCAATCCAGCACTTGCGACGAAAAGGATCAACCAAAACGGTGACATTTAAACCAATACAAACAACATTAAGAAGGGAATGCAAAGAAACAACAAACAACCAGCTACACCAGATCATTCCAAACACGCTAAAGAGAAAAGACTAGTTTACAGCTCCTTGAACTTCTTCAGATTAGTTACGTGGTGCATACCTCGCGATCTTTTTGTCCTCAGGGTTTCTATTTCTACCACGTTCGGATGGATGATTTGGCGGACTCTGTACGGGCCGCAGAACACGTTAAAGAACTTTTTGCAGAGATGTTTATGTTTTTTCGACAACCGGTGTGATTTGAGGAGTACCTTTTGGCCGATGGTCAGGTTCATCTGTCTAATGGAACCCTTGTATTGTGCCTTCCGCTTCTCGGCTTGCTGCCTGATTCTCTCCAGGGCAAGGCGTACAATCTCCGTATGCCTCCTGCGATGGGCAGTCGGGAAATTGGCGAGTTCCCTGATACGATAGGTGGGCGACACATTTTTCAAGACGCGGACGGGCGTTTCCCCTGTCGACTCATGTGGCAGGTTATTAATTACGTCCTGGAACTGTGCAAGATACTCGCCCCAATTCCGGTGCTGCTTATGGCAATACAGTCGGCACAGCTTGTTTAGCTCTTTTATTACGCGCTCACTAGGATTGGATGAGGGGTGGAAAAGGGAGATAAACACCGCCTTAATCCCTCTTCTGTCGAGCATTTCTCGCCATATCCGAGATCTAAATTGGACCCCATTGTCCGAGATGTCCACCTTTCCAACCTCTCGCAGAAACCTCTCCTCAAAAGCTCTTGTCACAGTCCTCGCCGTGGCACATCTGAGGGGCACAAAGACCACGTATTTAGACGTCAATTCGACCGTGACAAGAACGTAACGGAATCCGGTTCGACTGGTGGGCAGGGAGCCGAGTAGATCCGTGGCCGCGAACTGCCTCAATTTAGTAGGAATTATTGGATCTGCAATGAGACACCGTTGAAGGTTTTGCCTTTTGACAGGCCACACAGGTTGTCAGAACCTTTCGAATCCTTTTTTCCATGTTATAGAAGTAGACTGATTGTCTCAGTTTAAGGAAACATTTGCGGGGTCCGAAGTGTGCGTAACTGAGGTGGGTGTACCATACAAGCTTGTTGATAAACTCTTCAGGAATGCATAGCACCCATACGTCCTCGTTTTCGCTCCGTCTACGAAATAGAATTCCCGCCCGGACTGTATAGAACCTCCGGATATTAACCTGCTTTCGGTCGGCCCATTTTGATTTAATACCCTTCCACACTGGATCTTTATCCTGTTCCTGTCCAATGTTGCTCAATCCGGCGCCTACGTAATTCTCAAAAGGAACCTGCTTGAGGAACATAACATCATGTCTCAGCTCGTGCAGCTCATCATCGTTGCCTCTCGGCAGCCCACCTGGCGCACGCGAGAGGGCGTCGGCAATGGCGTTATCATTACCCGGCAGATAGTGGGTAGTCAAGCGAAACTCCTGCAGGAACAGGGACCACCGAGCCAACCTTCGGTGCGAAAGTTTTGCCGTCATCAGAGCCTCCAGGGCTTTGTGGTCGGTGTAAACTTTCGTCGTTCGCCCATACAGAAAGTACCTGAACCGGCCGAAACCCCACACGACTGCGAGAGCTTCAATTTCCGTTACCGAGTAGTTCTTCTCGGCTTTACTCAAGATGCGACTAGCAAACGCAATGGTGTTCTGCACGACCGCGCCATCTTGTAACGATTCCTGGAAGAGGTGGACGTCTATGCCGACCCGGGAACTGTCAGTGGCAGGACAGAATTCCTTCTCAAGGTCTGGATTTGCCAAGATTGGGGCGTTGAGGAGAGCTTCCTTCAACGCTTCAAATTCATCTTGCGCCTGTTCGTTCCAGAGGCAGGGAGTGTTCTTACCAGTCAGCTGGCAGAGGTATGGGGTATACACAGTGTTCTTAATGAATTTTTTGTATAAATTCACGAGACCAAGGAAACTGCGCACTTGTTTCTTAGATCTGGGAACAGCATATTTTCCGTACGGCCTGCAAGTTTTCGTTATCTGGTCGGATTCCTGCCGACGAGACAATGTGCCCTAGAAACTTGATTTCACTGCATCCAAACGCCGACTTCTTGAGGTTCAACGTGACTCCTCGCGTCAGGAATGCGCGCACCAGCCGATCTAGCGTATCATTATGCATATCCCATGACTTTTCCGCTACCAGAACGTCATCGACGTAGACAGTGAGTCTTCCTCTTAATTCTTCCGGAATCACGGTATTGAGCCCTCGAATGAACGCCGCGGACGAGATATTCAGTCCAAAAGGCAGTTTCTTGAACTGATAACAACGGCCGTAACACAGAAAAGCCATAAATTCACGGCAGTCGGGATGCAGTTCGATCTGGTAGTAGCTAGTACGCAGGTCCACTGACGTAAGGATCTTTACCCCGTGGCACCGCTGCAGCAATTCATCCATAGTCTCTGGACGGTCAGTCTCAGGGACGATAATTGTATTCACTTGCCGCGAGTCAAGGACCAGCCTAATCGACCCGTCATGCTTCATCACCACATGCAGAGGGTTGTTATAAGACGAAGTGGCAGGCTCGATCACTCCGTGCTTCAGCATTACCTTTATTTCCGCTTCCACTGCGTCTTTTAGAGATAGCGGTATCGGATACGGACGGACAAAAAATCTGTTGTGTGGCTTGACTCGGAACTTATAGACAAAGTCTTTAATCGTTCCTGGAGCATCAGAGAACACTTCTCTATATTTGAACAACAGGCTCCTCAACTGACGTCTACCTTCATGGGGTTCTATGTGTCGGACCTTTTCGTCCAGCAACGCTTCGAATGATAAAGAGCTATGGCAGTCGTTGACATCCAAGAGTTCCGATTCTGATACCATGAAGCCTACCGAATTGTCGCCGCCTATACTAGGACCGTCTACACTCTCAGCAAAGTTCAATCGTGCAACTTGGTTCTCTACCTTAAGTTCCACGTATTGGCCTTCCACGATAAAAATGGAGGAAGTCCAGTCCTAATATGGCATCGACTGACAGGTCGGAAACCACTAGAAAGTTTCCACTCAATCGCACCGATTGGCATACGAAATCTATCAAAACTTGTTTGGTGGCAAGTACTGTCTTGCCTCCTATTGCACCCCGAATTTTCGTCCTTTGAAGGGGCAATATGGGCCACGCCTTCTCCTTCATGCAACCTTCAAATACGTTCTCATTCATGACTGACACGTAACTTCCTGTGTCTAGAATACAATGAATACATTTACTACTAATATTTACTCTAAGCACTGGGTACGAAATATAGGAAGCGTCCTCTGGCTCCCGCAACAGATCTTCTCTGATGCCCTCAGTATTCATATACAAGAGCGGGGGCCAATCATATTTCAAGCTGCCGCCAGAGCTGGCCGGTTCTAGTCAATTGTTGGCCTGGTTATTTCCTTCTCCCCGTGGCGCATTATGCCGGGGATCGGGACCGCGAATTTCCACACTATTATCGGCCGGCGCACCACTGGACGACCCGCCATTTTGCGTTCTATTCCGACGTCAGTTTGTGCCATTGCGCGAGAACCACTGGTTATTGCGGCTCCGACGCGAGCCATGTGACCTTGGCTGTGGCTCCGATTGACCGTTCGTGTTGACATTGTTCTGAGTGCCACTGCCGGTCTGTTGTGGCCCGCGGCTGTCAGCACGCCTCTCATACGCGAGTTCTTGCAACAAGAGGTGAAAAGACTTGAGATCACTCATGCCCCTTCCGGCAATTATGATATCGCGCTGGAGACGCTGTGGCAGTTTCGCCAAACATATGCGAATGAGTTCCTGCGCGCCATATGGTGTATCAAGGAACTGATTCCGCTGAATAAAATCCTTGAAGTATGTGAGTGGGCTATCATGGCTCGATTCAAGGAATGGTTGCGTCATCATGATCCCTAATTTTACGCGATCTTGGTCGCCCTTCGGCCAAAATTCGTCTAGGAATGTCTTCCGAAAATCGTCATAAGAGCGACAGTCGCGCATGAGAACTCGCATTCGTGCCGCCGCCTCATTCCGGAGATGCCCACAAACAAAGTTTACCTTGAGCGTAGAGCTCCAGGAGGACGGGAATACGCCCTGGAATTGATCTATAAACGTCCGAGGGTGAACCTCGACGGCCGGATCAGGAAACGTGCTGTATTTTTGCACGGAAAGGAAGTGCTTTCTATTTTCATCTTCGTCATCATTCTGAAAAACTTCGCGACTCGAGTTATATGCATTATCCCACCTACGTAACCGGCACAGTCGATCTTCAAAAGCCCCCACGTCACTGCCACTGACTTGTCTAGGCGCGCGGTCGTCGCGGACGCAGTTCACTGCATCATCGGCTCTCCGCTGTGCCGCATTCTCGCGCCCAGCGGGCGAGTGCAAAACACGTGCCGGCTCTTGACACGCAGGGTTCATCGCCGCGTGACGCTCCGTCACACAGGAGTGGGAGGGGGCCGGTTCTGCAGTCAACTCTACCGCAGGTGGTGTTCGGTCTGAGGCAATGCTGTTCCTCGCCGATAACTGCTCTACGGCCGTGGCTAAAGACCCCAATGGCTCGTTCACGCGGTTCACGGCTTCCTCGTTGCGTGACACGCGTTCACATACGCTTTGTACTGCTGCTGCCTGCTGCTTGTTGGCGTCACTAACGACCTCGCGAATCTGTTCCAGATTGAACGGTGCACCCTCAGAGCCACTGACCGTACTACCTTCCACCGCGCTCAGTCGTTCCTCTATACGCTCGTTGACACTCGATTGTTTCTCTATGACGTCTGCAACGTGAATGTCAAGCTGCTCTTTCCAGGACTCCATGGCTGCAAGAGCATCCTTCACATGATCTACGTTGTTCGTAAGTCCAGCTGCTATGCCCTGTACCTCTGCTATGAACGAATCTGTCCTTTCCCTCTGTTCATTAATTTTATCACTTAGAGTTTTTATTTCTTTCCGCTGTCGTTCTTCAGAAGCTTCGATTTTCTTTCCTAGCTGTTCCGCTAGTACGTTATTCTGCTGCTCGGCAATTGCCTTATTGCGCTCTTCCATTGCCCTCATTTCATTTAGTAAGGTCTGGAGTAGGGACTGTTCTGAGATGGGCACGGCCGCTCCGTCGGCCCTCTGACTTTCGCCTGGCACGGTCGGGCCAGTGGTCGCGGCGACCGCCGGTGTAGCAGGCGGGTTCGCGCGCGGGTCCGGGCTCTTTGACCTTGGGCGAGGGGTGGGGACACACACCGGCACCTGCCTGCTCAGCCGCGTGGTCCGCGCGGGCAGGTGCACCCTCCTTTGTCTCGCGTAATGGTCCGCGCGCCTCCGCTGTCCTTGGCGCGGAACCGCTCGCCTCGGCCATGGCCGCATGCGCGACTTGAAGCTCGGCTGACCTACCTTTACCAGATCGGGTTGTAGCACTCATGTTGGTGATAATGTGCTAGGGCGGCAACACGATTTTAGGAATGACGCACAGTCTCACATAAAATACACGCGATGTGGGGCAAGCAATTACGGAATTCGCACCTTATTAATACCTCTCAAAAGCGCGCGAAACATTAATTCAACAGCAAAACAACGCCGTTCTTGCAACGCCGATGACACATGCAAACAGAATTGCACGACCACCTATGGAAAGAGGGAACAGTACACACATACAAATCATTATGCTACGCCAAGGGAAAAAGACAAAAACAAGGAAAGACACACGGAATGAATAATCTGATTACGGGGGTCGGAAGATCCATCAGTATCGATCCTGGCAGGGTCGCCATGTAAAAGCGGTGGCTCGGCAGTGAGTTATTGTCCCTTGCTGTAGGGGCTATAATTCTTTTTCTTTTCTAAACTAGCAAGGAGAACCGGCCACTACTTTCACCACATTAAGTGGATTTCTTGCTCACGTGCTCGCACTGTGTCGTGGGCACTTCTCATTTTGGAGAATGATCGAAAATTGTCATCAGTTTTCTCGTTGCCATGCATGCAATGGTCGTGCCAGGCGCGCGATATGTAATCTTTATACTATTCAATAAAGGCGCGAGACCCACACGACCTTATGGCAACCGTTATAATGAGGGTGGTTCGGCATTAATTTTTTTATTGTTACACTGAGGGCGACTTCACGAAAAGAAAGAGAGAATTTACAGATTAAAGAATTCATTTATTCATCGGTTGAGCACTGAACAATCATACAATTATATGGGGGTGGGGGAAGAAAGAATAGGGCTCAGCAGCCTACCCCAACTTACATTTATCATAAGCCGCGATTGAAAAGGAAGGGAATTTTAGGAGCGATCGCCGTGTCGTCTACTAGAGTTCGATTGCCGGCATGCAATGACCACCACAATGAATACGAAAAATGCTACTGCGGGTTGTATCGCGACGTAGCCTCCCGTCCTAAAGGAATAAGACCTGCACGACGCGAATCGGTTCAAACATGTGGTGCTAATTGACTTGGGCTCGCAATCCGAAAATTGACCGAAGCAAAGGGTGCGCCCGACGCGAAGCTGCAATGCACGCCTGCGGTCATGCTTACCGAAAGGTTCCACTCCTGGAAGCTGCACCTCCAGCCTCAGGCACGGTCACACTCGAACTGCCCTCAGCCGCTTTGTCCACTATCCACCTGCCGAGGGCGGTTGGCGCCCACACGCGAAAAACGGGCGCGCACCTGAACTGGCCAATCAGAGGGCCGGAATCTTGCAGGGAGGCGACCTCGCGACATTAAAAGTGAGTAGAAATAGCAGTTCCAAGGTTGGTACTGCAGGTTGGGGAACTGCGAATAGTAGAAACTTTGGCCACTACTGAGTATTCAACCGACACCACGTGCTACCCCTGGCGATCGAAAAAGGAGGGAAACAGGAAACCATCATGGCTGCTAAGGAAGACTGCTGCCCTCACCCATAACATAAAGGAAATTCCGAGCGCCAAGCTACTCTCACAGATCAGTGTGAAATATCGTTAAATAACGTTAAATAAATTAGTAAACCCAAGGAAATTATTGGCAGGGCTCGAATTTCTTTATGACCGATTACCAGAATGCTGGTGTTAGGAATATGAAAGACGAGCACTTAGTGGTGAACGCAGTTCACGTCTTTCATCACACTGATCTATGAAAGAAGATTTTCGCAAGGACTCTGATCAAGAAATGATATGAGGGCTTCGAAAATCTTGACGTTGAATGGGGCCAGGGGAGTTGCATGGACTCAGCCATGTGGGCACTTATGGGAGCTGTGGGTTGTTAACCCCTTAAATTTGCTTACATTTTTTTTCTTTAAAACGACATACATGGAAAGCGTGAACACAAAAACAAAAACGCTATCAATGTCACGAAATACAACAGTAATTGAGTACGTACATAGAATATTATACCAGGACATAGAAACAAAAAGTCACACGACACATTAACACACAAATTGACATACCATGTCACCCAAACAAGAAAATCACAAGATACAGTAACACATACAAAGCAAACCAAACAGTGCTGACATCACACAGACTGAGATACTATTACTCTAGACGTGATGACGTGAATGACAGAAAACAAAGCTTGCAAAAAATACACTAACACATAAATATTAAACCAAAACAGTGAGAATGAAACATATCGAACATGCCATTGTGCATGTCCTAGAAATATGATGATACAAAGGACACAAAATGGAGAAAAAGAAAAATTTCAATGCACAATGACATGTAAATATTGCATAAAATGGTAAAACCCGACCTACAGAGCCAGGCCCGGTCACGGCCATCAAAGTAAATCTAGAGTGACGGCCTTAATTTAAATCTCTTTGGTAACGGTCGAGAGAATCACCAGGGAGTATGAAATCATATTCATTATCCTGTTAGATACATTTGTCGTCGCATATGGACTGACGGTTGTAGTACTGGTGACAGAAGTAACACAGTGCATGCTCTCCCTAAGTATCCTGTGTGACGTCACTTCCCTACCTTTGTTATGATGTAAGATAATTCTATGGTCCTGTTGGGTCAGGATAGGTTCTTTTTGTAGTACTGTGTGCCCATAAAGGTGTGTCAGACTAGTCAATGTAAAGGAGCTGGGCCCTATTAATTGTAAAGCTACAAGTCCAATGCTCCAAGTGATTTTGAGAAGGTTGTACAATTTGTCAATTATCGTGTTATTCTTCCCTCAGTGTGTAGTTTTTTCTCATATAGGTAAAAAGACCTTTGTTAACCTATGGAATGATTTGGGCACTCTTAAACGTAAAGACAGTGCCTATTGCTCCTTATTTGTGAACCCTATTGTAACCTTTTTCTGAATGTAACACACTTTCATAGGTCAGTGTACCAGTTGTGAAGGCTTTGTGTGAAATTGTTGTTATTTGCCACTGAAAACATTGTTGCATGTCGCCAGAGCAAAAGCACTGCGTGCTGAAGCGGTCAGCAGTCGAGGCAACGGAAACAACGCTCCTGCTGCGAGGGGTGGTGCTGCGGCCTGGCGACGGGCAGCCGCCCCTGCACCCTGTGTTCCGTCGCTCGGGCCACGGTGGCGTAGCTGTGGCAACACCGAGCCGACGCAGCCCGCAGCTGGGGGCTCGTCAAGTCTCCAGCGGCCGGCTCCGCCGACAGCCGTCCAGCTGAGTGTCTGGACGCGCACAGCTGACCCGGCCACGCCCTCTTCAGCCGCCAGCCAGGCACCTGTCAAAGCACGCGTTGCGGCCGATTCAACCCTCGCCCGTGCCGTGAGGCCAGCCGCAGTGCGCGGGCAGCAGTAGGGGCAGCTTGTTGGACGCCTACGTGACTCACCTGCGGCGGCGAGAACGGACCGTCGAGGAAGACTTCCGAAATACTTCGCGCGGCGCCACGCCCCTAATCTGCAGTGACCCCCCCGTGTCAGGAAATCAATCGATGACCTACGGACAATTCGGGGCAGTCATGGGTCTTCCACTCGCGTAGCACAACAAAGACGCTCTGCAGTGAAAATTTGTGCTTCTCGCGTTTGGTTGCTTTGCAGTTCTGAAAGAACTTTTACTGTCGTCGAAGAATGTAATTAGGAACTATTTAGCTGTCACTACTGGTACTACGCAAATCTTGCTGCACCTCCAATGCACCGAGGTAGTTAATAGACGGTCTCCAGTGACAGCCTCATGCCTTACGCTTGTGGTGGGAGGTGGACTCTAATGTTTTAGTTGTTTGCCGCAAGACTGACTCTGATTGGAGCTTAGAGCAACGATCTGCTGCACCTCCAATGCACCGAGGTAGTTAATAGACGGTCTCCAGTGACAGCCTCATGCCTTACGCTTGTGGTGGGAGGTGGACTCTAATGTTTTAGTTGTTTGCCGCAAGACTGACTCTGATTGGAGCTTAGAGCAACGATCTTGGCATGGCAACTGCCCTTGTGCTACCAGTCAAATAGTTAATTAACATTGTGGTGCTGAAAAGACCGAACTTAATCTTCCTGTCTTATTGGGTGTGGGACGAGCGACTTGGCATCAAGCCAGGGGTCCTCTAACATTGAGGAGCCCAGACTATTGTTTTTTTCGCTCCCACCAATAGTAATATGATCTGTGTGATGCGGCATTGAGCGATGTTGTCCCCCAGCTGTCTGTCACCAGTGACAACAGCTGTTCGGCCTCCTCATGTGCGCATGACAAGGCACACTTGTATATCAAGTGTCGGCGTTGCTGAGGTCAGTGAGTCGCCTACCAGGCCTCCAGGACAGTTTTGCTGTGGCTGCGACGATTGGACCGAACTACTCCTGCACTTCGAGTCGTGCCAGCGAGACAGTTCTTCCGACTTCGCCTCGGGGGCTTTGCTCCGCTTCCATCGTGATTCCGTCGACACAGCTGCGAGTACTTACATTCGAACAGTGCAGTGCGTCGATTAAGTGTGTCACTCACTCCCGAGCTTTTCGAGTGCTCCCTTTTGCTTCAGTGTATACATAGTGAATGGTGATGCAAATTGAGTTGCAATGATATGTTGCCGAGTGTTTTACTATTTCAGTGATTTTGCTTTATCTGAATGTGTCTTGGATGTAGCGATTCCTTTCATCTTATGCAGTGTGCGTCCATGTCCGGCTCTTCCACTTTTGCCTTCTCTTGTTACTATTTCTCTTACTGTTTTCCGTCACTGACTGATTTCAAGTACCTTTCAAATGCTGCCAAGATATGTTGGACCCTTGGAGATCTGGTTTAAGAGACTCACAAACGGACTTGACATTGGTCAGTGACCATCTATTTTGTGTTTGTATCATGTTCAATTGAGTGTTTACCATTTTATGCAATATTTACATGTCATTGTGCATTGAAATTTTTTTCTTTTTTCTCCATTTTGTGTCCTTTGTATCATCATATTTCTAGGACATGCACAATGGCATGTTCGCGATGCGGCAGCCACGAGTGCGACAGCCACGAGTGTTGTGGCTGCCGCATCGCGGTCGGGAAGTGGCGCTGAGGCAGCTTCAGTTAAGTTTTTAAAATATGACGACACTTAGTTTGACAATGTCCATTATGGACAAACATTAGTAAGTGTAATTCTGAAGAAGGTTGGGTTATCCCAATTGAAACCTAGGTAAATCTAGGTAAGTCCGCAACTGAGGCTGTTAATTTTGAATTTAATGATTTTTATCCAGACATATTTTGAATCTTCTCTGTATTGTACTCGAAATACCTGACACGAATAGGCAAAACGTGTTTGATACACACAAATAAAAAGTTGAGTTCGAGAAATAATCAGTTTTTTCTTACCTACAAGATAATGCATAACTAATTTAACTGAAGGTGACCCAGGCATGTACTGGGGCCTTCGTCATTTTTTGCGGTTTGACACGTGTTTCAGACGCGACGTCCCAGTCTTCAGAGGCGTGACGGTCCTGGAGCAGGCCGCCAACGTCGGCGTCTCTGGCTGGGTCGGCCTTAATTGCCGGCAGCGGCCACCTGGAGGGGCCATGCATTATCGGCGCGGCGGCCGGGCAGGTAAGCCGCCAGCTCGCCGTATCTCTCGCTAAGCCCCAGATAACAAACGTGCAGGATTGTTCTCCATTACGAAACGACGCCGCGTCCCTGGATTACCGCCATCTGCATACGCCGCCGCTGCCGCTTCCTTCCCTCGCTGTAATTTATGCCAGCGTCTGAAGCAATTAGAGGAATTCCCAGGGCCGTCCCCAAATTGTTAGCGAATGCTCCCCCGGGGTGAGATTCATAATGAATTTGTACGTTACTCGTGCTCAAAATATCGCACCAGTAGGCAACAGCATTGTTTCCACTGAAATCCTCCTCTAAACAAGAATATGAATTTATACATACATAAATGCACAATACAGGGCGTACAGCAGTACATGTCTTGGTGAAGTAGATCTGTATCTCGTATGTAATTTACTGAGCAATACTTAGGATCGAATTCCCCAAGTAAAAATAAAATGGAAATGTCCGTCGAATTTGGTATGAATATGATTATTCTGTGAGTTTGTCAGCCATATTACCTCATTTGGAGCTACAGCTTACTGTATTCGTGGCGGTGCACAGTGGGCCAGAACCTTGAGAAGGTCGCCAAAAAAGAAAAAAAAATAAGTTTATAGATGCGAATTTTGGACTGTTAGGTTGGTTGCAGCAATGCTGGAACAACTGAATACCGGGTGTGCGGACGACCACATGTTGGTTTGTTGGGTTATATCTCAGGTCAAATGCGGCAGTTCTTTGTTATCGTGCGTGCTGTCGGCCAGGCTACAAAAACAGTCATGTTGTTGAAGATAACCTATTTGTGTTTTGTGCAAGTGAAGCCAATACTTCCAATATGGAAGGTATTCCAGGAGGTATGCAATAATCAAGAAACATTTACATCGCTATTAAATCACCAACTATGCTTGTTTATTTTTCAATTATCGTACTACAGGAAAATGGAAGTGAAAATTGTAAAATACGCTTAAAAATAGATAAAGTTATGAATTCCATGACATTCCGCTTTATTTTGCGCTGTGTCCGCAAGTTTATATTATTACTTTTGTAAATTAAGCTTCAGATCCTGCTATTAGTTGCTACTCTGCTTTTGAGCCACGTTTTAATCGACACTTGCAAAATGTCATTGTTGAGACATCTTCAAAAATGACAGTACAATTAGTTAATTATGAGCTGCATTTGTACAATTTAAATTATAGTCGACGCGAAGAAGTATTTTAAAGAATAAAATAATTAGAAAAATGACGAAAATTGTAACACAGATTTGTTAAAATTTCAGTTTCCTCTTATCCAGCGTATTCCAGAATAGGATTATCGAGGAAATATATTTTTTTAATAACAAAAGAGTATTTGTCTAACGATTTGGAAGAGGTCATAAAACATTTGGAAAAGTCGTTGGCAGAAATAAGTGGAAATACAATTACAAATTCCGATGATACTATTTCGATTGTGTTCACAAAGTTAAGAAGCAAATATAAGGAAGCAACTCGGCGACAATATTATTTTTTCAAGAAGAACAAAAGCTTGTAAATGAAATAGTATATATTCTGACTGATGCGAAACCTGCAAGTGTGACTGAATCCACAGGCCGACCTGCTACAAAATTTGAAACATTATTTGATAAGTTCAAAAGAAGGAGAACTGATTGGATTCGTACGAAGTTCAGTCCTCTTAAATTATCGTTCGCTGTGCAAATGAGTCTTCGGTCTTCGGGGCACCTATACGCTGCTAAGATTGTGAAAGATGTCACACTCTGAATTCCATCCAAGGAGAAAAAATACAAGGCAGGTTTGCGATTTTCAACATCATCGCCATCCTCTTCTGATGCAAATGAAGGTATAGCACTTCTTTTAGACTTGTAATTGTCAAAAGAATCTTACCAGCTTTTGAGAGACAGCTTAAACACACTATATCCACCGTACCCAGCTATTCCGGCAGGAAAACAAGATTGCTGCCCTCCAGACGAAACCCTCACTTTTACCGAATCAAAAGCTGAGGTACCGTTGCAAGCTTTGTTAGAGCACACCATGATGTACTTATGAGTGTTTCAGAAATGTCTAATATGACTTTTATTTGTAAGTGGGAGTTTTGCGGAGCACTCCAGTTAGTATTTACAAAGGAAACAGAGCAGGCGTCTTTAAATGAGAAAGCGTATTACGACAAACAGATCGAACAACTCCAGGCATTCGAAACAGTCATTCATGGGAAAGACATTTCCATTAAATACAATTTAAGCATGACCATGGTAGATGGTAAAGTGTGCAATGCTGTCACAAACACAAAATCTGCGCAACGGTGCTATCTCTGCCAGGCCACGCCCAACCTATTTAATAACATTGACGATGTTTTCAAGAGACAAGTTACCGCCGATTATTTGCATTACGGACTGTCAACTCTTCACATCTGGATTCGATGTTTTGAATGCTGTTTCTATTTGGCATACAAAAGTGGCAAGCAGGTAAAGCGGAAGTTAAAGAGGGAAAATACTGAAAGCCATCATTCAAAAAGCTTTCAAACAGCAGCTTGGAATTTTAATCGACATGCCAAAACAAGGGTTTAGCAGTACGAACGACGTTTTTTTGAAAACACTCCAACATCACCGCTGATAACTGTGGTTTCCAAATAACTAATCCACCGTTTTTATATATTTTTTCAGACGATTTAGAGAGGACGTCAGATCGACACTGGTACAACATGCCAACAGCATTCCATTGGTTGCTGATCCACGGTCCAGTTCTTCGTCCAATTTGCCCATCGGTCAACTGTCGGAGGATGCTCAGGTATCAACCAATAAGTTGATAAAGCAATATCAACGGAGTTTTCCTCAAGAGTTTTCAAGAGGTAACACTATGGAAGACGAGCTCAGGACACTGTTGACAACGACAGACCCTACATTTATTCCTTTCGAAAATCTTCGCAAAAGAAACTGAAGAGTTAGTAGCCAGATGTCGTTGCCCTCTTAGTTCCTGTGGCGGAAGATTATCAAGACTGAGATGCAGATGGAGAGTAAAGTGTCTGAAGATGATGACGCTTCAGCTGAAGCAGAAAAAGATCATGAAGATGAAAAGGAATAAGAAAACGAAAACCTGTAATTTTAGTTATAAAAAATTTACAAAATAAAAATTATAATTGAAGTGAAGTAATTTTTTGTAATATGTTACACCATTTTGTACCCTCTATTTGGTCCTTTCTTTGGGATTTCCACTTTTTTTGGTTAATATTTTCAATCATTAACTACAAGATCCCCTAAATACTGACTTTTATATAAATATGTAAATAAATATAAATAAATAGATATCAATTTTGACGCCATTTGGATCTACCATTTTATTTATTTTTTAACTCAGTCTTCATCAGCAACGTCGATAATTCCCTAAAAATTACTTTTACATGAATAAAATGACAGTAGTGTACATGGAGCCCGCCAACGTGGATCCACCACTTTGTTTTTTTTTCACTTTTTGATATCATATTCTTCATGAGAAACTTCGTTAATTCTTACATACTAAGTTTGATACAAATTCAACAACTCCATGTATTCTGACCGACTTTTTGGGATTTTGACCCACTGTGCCGCGGTAGAAACACTCTCCCGGCCATCGAGCTTTAAATTTTTTGTGGTCTCCCTAGGACACTTAACACGAATTCTGGAATGGTTCCTTTGAAAAGAACGCGGGGTATTCCTCACCAACGTGTTTGTACTCTGTCTCTGCTGACGTCGTCAGCTTGTAGCACTTCTATAAATATGTGGTGTCCGCCTATTGGAACATGTCAGAAGGAACAGGCATCACGTGGAACCCGCAGCTGTACTACATTTTTGTAAATTGATGGAGAAGAGGGGGAGCGTGGGGCACAAAGGAAACGACTTGGACGAGACGGCGACTGCGGATAGGTGGTGCTAGAAATTTGGGCGTAACGGTAGAGACCGCGGGTTGTAAGAACTGCGTTCCAGGAGGCGCAGTGGTTAACGCCGCTGCTTTGTAAGCAAGGGAACTGGGGTTCAAATCCCGATCCCTGAAACAGTTTTACTAGTCGCTGCTGCTTCCACATGGAGCCCTTTCCCTTCCTTCCTCCCCCACCCCCACACAACCCCACACTCATACACACACACACACACACACACACACCCTCCAACCCACAGTTTACATATTGTGTAGCAGCTCGTTTCGAAAACGGGTTCAAGGGAAAGCTGCTGTCCTCATTTCTTCAACGAGATATAACACAACTATGCAAATTAATAGGATATTGCCAATTGAAGAAATGAATGGGTGGTATATAACAACTGGAATTATGTGATGTAATTAATAAAAACTACTACATCAAATCATAATCCCCCAATTAAACGTAATAACAGCCAATCAGGTAATAATCTCGTTAAACGTTCCCCCATCTTTACTTTCGTGCCACTAAGCGTCCCATCCGTGGCAGTTTTATTTAATGCAGAAATTTTCTTCCAGAAATGTGCAAGAAAGTAAGTACGAAAATCTAAGTGCGAAAAAATGGCACCAACTGTGGCCGTCAGGTACACGGACACAATGTGAGTGAGATCTGAAGCTCAAAAAGAGGTCAACATATCAGTATTATACATTGCCGAAGTCCAGTAAGGTTTATTCGAATGGAGAATTACAAAAGTACATTGCAGTGAGAATGAGATGCTGTTGTTGTTGTTGTCTTCAGTCCTGGGACTGGTTTGATGCAGCTCTCCATGCTACTCTATCCTGTGCAAGCTGCTTCATCTCCCAGTACCTACTGAAACCTACATCCTTTTGAATCTGCTTAGTGTACTCAGCTCTCGGTCTCCCTCTACGATTTTTACCCTCCACGCTGCCCTCCAACGCTAAATTTGTGATCCCTTGATGCCTCAAAACATGTCCTACCAACCGATCCCTTCTTCTAGTCAAGTTGTGCCACAAACTTCTCTTCTCCCCAATCCTATTCAATACCTCCTCATTAGTTACGTGATCTATCCACCTTATCTTCAGTATTCTTCTGTAGCACCACATTTCGAAAGCTTCTATTCTCTTCTTGTCCAAACTAGTAATCGTCCATGTTTCACTTCCATACATGGCTACACTCCAAACAAATACTTTCAGAAACGACTTCCTGATACATAAATCTATATTCGATGTTAACAAATTTTTCTTCTTCAGAAACGCTTTCCTTGCCATTGCCATTCTACATTTTATATCCTCTCTACTTCGACCGTCATCAGTTATTTTACTTCCTAAATAGCAAAACTCCTTTACTACTTTAAGTGTCTCATTTCCTAATCTAATTCCCTCAGCATCACCCGATTTAATTTGACTACATTCCATTATCCTCGTTTTGCTTTTGTTGATGTTCATCTTATATCCTCCTTTCAAGACACTGTCCATTCCGTTCAACTGCTCTTCCAAGTCCTTTGCCGTCTCTGACAGAATTACAATGTCATCGGCGAACCTCAAAGTTTTTACTTCGTCTCCATGAATTTTAATACCTACTCCAAATTTTTCTTTTGTTTCCTTTACTGCTTGCTCAATATACAGATTGAATAACATCGGGGAGAGGCTACAACCCTGTCTCACTCCTTTCCCAACCACTGCTTCCCTTTCATGCCCCTCGACTTTTATGACTGCCATCTGGTTTCTGTACAAATTGTAAATAGCCTTTCGCTCCCTGTATTTTACCCCTGCCACCTTTAGAATTTGAAAAAGAGTATTCCAGTCAACTTTGTCAAAAGCTTTCTCTAAGTCTACAAATGCTAGAAACGTAGGTTTGCCTTTTCTTAATCTTTCTTCTAAGATAAGTCGTAAGGTCAGTATTGCCTCACGTGTTCCAACATTTCGACGGAATCCAAACTGATCCTCCCCGAGGTCCGCATCTACCAGTTTTTCCATTCGTCTGTAAAGAATTCGCGTTAGTATTTTGCAGCTGTGACTTATTAAACTGATAGTTCGGTAATTTTCACATCTGTCAGCACCTGCTTTCTTTGGGATTGGAATTATTATATTCTTCTTGAAGTCTGAGGGTATTTCGCCTGTCTCATACATCTTGCTCACCAGCTGGTAGAGTTTTGTCATGACTGGCTCTCCCAAGGCCGTCAGTAGTTCTAATGGAATGTTGTCTACTCCGGGGGCCTTGTTTCGACTCAGGTCTTTCAGTGCTCTGTCAAACTCTTCACGCAGTATCGTATCTCCCATTTCGTCTTCATCTACATCCTCTTCCATTTCCATAATATTGTCCTCAAGTACATCACCCTTGTATAAACCTTCTATATACTCCTTCCACCTTTCTGCCTTCCCTTCTTTGCTTAGAACTGGGTTGCCATCTGAGCTCTTGATATTCATACACGTGGTTCTCTTCTCTCCAAAGGTCTCTTTAATTTTCCTGTAGGCAGTATCTATCTTACCCCTAGTGAGATAAGCTTCTACATCCTTACATTTGTCCTCTAGCCATCCCTGTTTAGCCATTTTGCACTTCCTGTCGATCTCATTTTTGAGACGTCTGTATTCCCTTTTGCCTGCTTCATTTAGTGCATTTTTATATTTTCTCCTTTCATCAATTAAATTCAATATTTCTTCTGTTACCCAAGGATTTCTAGCAGCCCTCGTCTTTTTACCTACTTTATCCTCTGCTGCCTTCACTACTTCATCCCTCAGAGCTACCCATTCTTCTTCTACTGTATTTCTTTCCCCTATTCCTGTCAATTGTCCCCTTATGCTCTCCCTGAAACTCTGTACAACCTCTGGTTCTTTCAGTTTATCCAGGTCCCATCTCCTTAATTTCCCACATGAGATGCTTCACTGTTGTTATTTACTTGCGTTACTTACGCCTACTATGTGTTATACAGAGTGAAAGCTAAATAAAACCGACAGGCTTCTTGGCCATACACAAATACCATCCTTGCTAGATTCCACACACGAATACCGTATCACTCTGCTGGTTACAGTACCCTGCGTCAATCACACAGCCTACAACACACAAGGAGCAAACGGCACGCGGTCAGAGAAACTTCCATTCGACAGCGCCATCTACTGCGGTTACGATGTATTTCCGTTCACACGATCGAATGACCTTTTTTCCTTCATTTTCAGTTAGGAATTCGCCTCTGCATTTTGTCGGTTTTATCTGTGTTTACCCTGTATAAGTAAACTTACTTACCCAAGTCCGTGCAAAATGAGCTGCTTAGCAGGTACTTTTTACTTCCTTTCTAAATAAGTAATTTTTAGGGACCTCTTTAAACACCTTGACCAATTTTTAGTACCATTTGATAGTAAATCATGTTTTCACTTTGTTTATTCTGTCTTGGTAAATATAAATTCAGCCTAGGTTTTTTGCCATGCTCATGGACAGTACTGTTTGTGCAGCAAGTATCAGGTATGCTTAAATGAGTAAGGAATGTTCTCCCATGGGTGTACTTAGGATGTCTAAAATGTTTCTCTCATTTCTTTCAGTAAGCTCGATCACACGTTTTAGTCATTATTCTCAGGGCACCTTTTTTTTGTTTAAAAACTGTGTAAAATTATCGTGCTTTTGTTCCCCGAAAACAACTTCTTGATTAAAAACTGAATACATATATTAATAATATGTAACTAAATGACATTGACTATTAAACATTGATTACAGGATTCATCCTGCCGACGTTCTACGTTGCCTGATAAAAAGCGTGAAGCAGCCAGAGGGGCAGAAGGAAACGAAAATCTTCACTGATTGAGAGGGTACGTCACGTTATTTCGGAAATGGAGTCTAATTTACAAAGATCTTAACAGCAAGTGCCCTCAAACCAGTGTGACGTTGCATCGCCTCTACCCTTGCATTAACAACGCTGGGAAATATATCATTAACCCGTTGTACCTTCTCCTGAGGAAAAGTGGTCCACAATTGATGTAGCTCTCGTCGTTCCACTGCCATTCCATGGACTGGAAGGTGAGACGCTTTTTCAGCATGAGTCGCATAGGAAAGAAAGAAGCGAAATTTAATTGTTCTACAAGAAAGACTGTTGAATTGTAATGGTAGGTGCAAGATTCATGGGATGATCCTTTATGATCGTCCGAGACGGTACCACACATGTTGTATCAGGGACACATATCGGTATCTTGCTGGTTGTGATATTGCCTCAGCATCACACTGTAAGTTCATAGAAACACGCGCCATATGAGAATAAGCATTGTATTATTGGATAATGGCACCATTATACTGCCAAATGAGAGGTAATACATAGGGTTGCAAGACGTCCGTGACGTACCGTTGTGAGGTCACAGTTTCTTCAATCACCACCAGCGGTGACCTGAAATCACATCCCCATACCATGATGCCAGGAGTTACACCGCTGTGTCTTCACCATATTTCCTATTTTGCAGAAAATGTTATAATTGTGAGGATATGCTGTTTGGTTTAGAGGTCTGTTATCTCCTTTAAGGCCATCTGACTTCTAGGCTGCCATCCAAAAGGAGACTTCATAATACATCTGCACCGAGATTAGTGTGGAAGAGTGAAGAATATGATGTTCAATTCTGTGTAAGAGTCAGTTCCAGCCGGAAACTAATTTCCTCCACAAATTCACACTAGATTTGAAAATTCAACAAGCAGACAAGAACCTGGAGGGCGTCCTGGAAGGCTTCCCATTTGCTGGAGATTAAAAAGCAGTCACGCCGCGGTGAGACACTCGAGAGGCACAAAGCAGACGGCGTAGCTCCTTTCATCCTGTCCTGCTTACCGCTTCTCGTTATAACGACAGCCGAGTCTCGCTGCTTGTTAAGTAGCTTAGCTTTGACATTTACGCATTTACCTTGTTTTCTGATACAGCTGCAGTCCTCGAGTGCCACATCCCCCCTCCCCCCCCCCCTCTCTCTCTCTCCGTCTCACCTCCACTCTTCTTCTGCCCTTTGCCTCTGTCCTATCGTTACGACGCTCCTCCATCGCGATACACTTGCAGTAATCTCCTTTGAGAGCGTTCGCAGTTGTCGAGGCACCCATGCGCCCCAGACTTCGAATAAATAGCGTTTCCTTTCGCATTCTTTTACAAAGCAGCAGAATCTGGTGCGATTCTGTTGTTATTGACTCTCAGAACCGTCCGTGCCTAGTGGCTATTTATCCAGACAGCCCGGCACTGGATTTCGTAAACATCTAATTAGCATTGCGAGCAACTCTTGACAGGCGAGCTAAATTTCGTCTCCATCTGATGCCAACGTAAAATGAGAAAAAAAAACCTTGCTTTCCCACAAGATATTTGTCTATCGTGTTAAATGTATTCAACTTGTAATTGAATCCTTAGAAACTCATACTTAATTACCATTTTTTAAACCATTTTTGCCCTCAGTAATAAAGGAAATCTCCTAAATATATGATATAGAAGTAACTGTTTATGATAAGTTTAGAAACAATTATTTTTGTGAAATCTACAATGATATCTAACAGTTACAGGGTGGTTCTTTATTTCATTTTAGAAACTTGCGATGTATTCCAGTATATACTGACATAAAAAAATGGTTCAAATGGCTGAGCACTATGGGACTTAACATCTGAGGTCATCAGTCCCCTGGAGCTTAGAACAACTTAAACCTAACTAACCTAAGGACATCACACACATCCATGCCCGAGGCAGGATTCGAACCTGCGACCGGTTGCGCGGTTCCAGACTAAAGCTACAATCGCTCGGCCACACTGGCCGGCTATACTGATATATTCGTGCTTTTTTCGGAGGAAGCTATGGTTGCATCAGTCTTGTTACGATTTTGATACATAGGGGGTGCGCAGGAAACATCGGACACCACAACTGACCAGTAACAGATAGCACAGCTAAATCACACTTACATCACAGATATATCACACTTATATCTACTGGATGTTACAATACCTCTACAGTCTGCGGCTACCGCAAAAGATAATACAGCGAGTATCTAGTTAATTACCATGCACCGGCTCTAACACACAGCACAATGAACGAAACTGTTGCCTTCGAGCCAAGAGTTCACGAGCACGTAGGCGTCGGTGGACAATGGCCAACCAGCTAATCACAAAGAAATGAACACCAGAATAACCTAAAATTACCGCAAATACATCTCACTTATTTGTACAAGTGGATTAATTCAAGAAACGGACTGGGATGTGCTGGTGAGACCCATACAAGGTACAACATGAACAGGGCTATCAAAGGAATTGGAAATAAAAAGGACACATGTTATCAAATACCACAAGGGAATTTTAGACACTTATTATTCGCAGAATTTCATACACGATATGATGGAGGACTGACCACGTGCAGTGGCGATATACAAAGGTGGGCACACTACTCTCAAAGAAACCGTCACTGAAGTGATGTCTTGGATTGGATTAAAAATACTTCTGAAATTAACACATCCAGTAATCGCGCAAATCAAGAACACGTGTGGGATTGGCAGACAAAGACAGGCATGCTATTCGCAAAGAAAAGTCACTGGGAAAATTGAAAAAATCCACTTGGAACCCTGCTCAAATTCTCTACTACCAAGTGTTCATAAAATATAAAACCGAAATTCTTAATGCATGTGATACTTAAGGACATATCGATGCCTCGAATTAACACACAGGAATCATAATCAGACTACATGTTTCACACAGAATTTACGAAAATAGTCGAAATCAACGGACGCTACCTCATTTGTCTAACATCGATAACTCCGAAACAAAAGTTACATTAAGTATTAATTAACCGCTTCAGCTGTACTTAGTCCTTTTATTATTAGATCACTACCGATTTCGTGGAACTGAATGTCACATCTTCAGGTGAACACATAACAAAAGATTAGAGCGGAACCTGAACATGTGGCCTGGAGTGCCACGAAAGCGGTACTGATAGCAGTGAGTGCCCTACCTACACGGCTGTATGCTGACAGTAAAGGAACTAGATGTTTATATAACTAAAAAAAACTATTCTGATTACTGAATCTCTGAAATGAGCAAACGCTTCAAGAGAGCGATTGTTCGTTTTATTTATTTATTTATTTTTTTTGGAAAGGGGGGGGGGGGAGCTCAGAATTTCTGAGCTGGATGTATTTCAATCTCTGTCTTCCTCTACAGTTTTTGCCCTCTACAGTTCCCTCTAGCACCATGAAAATCATCGCAGAACCTCCTCATTCCATATCAGTCCACCTTATTTTCAACATTAGTCTGTAGCACCACATTTCAAATGCTTCGGCCTTCTTCTGTTCCAGTTTCCCCACAGTCCAAGTTTAACTACCATACAATGCTGTCCTTCAGACGTACATTCTCAGAAATTTCTTCCTCAAATTAAGGCTGATATTTGATATTAGTAGACTTCTCTTGGCCAGGAATGCCTTTTTTGCCATAGATAGTTGCTTTTTATGTCCTCCGAATTCCTTAATTTCATCTACTTCGTGACCACCAACCCTGATGTTAACTTTCTCGCTGTTCTCATTTCTGCTACTTCTCATTACCTTCGTCTTTCTTAGATTTACTGTCAACCTATACTGTGTAATTCTTCTTCACTTTCACTCAGGATAGCAACATCATCAGCGAATCGCATCATTGATATCCTTTCACTTTAAATTTTAATTCCACTTCTGAATCTTTCTTTTATTTCCACCATTGCCTATTCGATGTACAGATTGAACAATAAGGGGGAAAGATTACATCCCTTTTTAATCTTGGTACTTCTTGGTCGTCCACTCTTATTATTCTCTTTTGGTTGTTGTACATATTGTATATTACGCGTCTCTCCCTATAACATACCCTTATTTTTCTCAGAATGTCGAACATTTTGCACCATTTTACAATGTCGAAGGCTTCTTCCAGGTCGACAATTCATATGAACGTGTCTTGATTTTTCTTTATAGTCTTGCTTCCATTATTAACCGCAGCGTCGGAATTGCCTTTCTCGTGCCTTTAACTTTCCTAAAGCCCAACTGATCGTCATCTAGCACATCCTCAATTTTCTTTCCCATTCTTCTCTATGTTATACTTGTCAGCAGCTTGGATGTGTGAACAGTTAAGCTGGCTGCACGATAGTTCTCGCACTTGTCAGCTCTTGCAGTCTTCGGAATTGCATGGATCGTATGTCGCTAGACTCATACATTCTACACACCAACGAGAATAGTCGTTTAGTTGGCACTTACCCCAATGGTTTTAGAAATTCTCGTGGAATGTTACCTATCCCTTGTGTCAAATTTGATCTTAAGTCCTCCAAAGCGCTTTTATATTCTGATTCTAATACTGGATCCCCTATCTCTTCTAAATCGGCTCCTCTTTCCTCTTCTATCACGTCATACAAATCCTCCCACTCATACAGGCTTTCAACGCATTCTTTCCACCTGTCCGCTCTCTGCTCTGCATTTAGCAGTGGGATTCCCTTTGCATTCTTAACGTTACCACCCTTGCTTTTAATGTAGATTGCCTTGACTTTCCTACAACCATTTCTCTTTCGATTTCATCACACTTTTTCTGCAGTCATCTCGTCTTAGCTTCTCTGAACTTCCTATTTAATTCATTCCACAGCGTCCTGTATTTCTGTGCTCCTGAGTTTCCTGGTACATATTTTTACTTCTTCCTTTCATCGATCAAATGAAGTGTATCTTCTGTTCGCAAGGTTTCTTCGCAGTTACCTTTTTTGAACCCATGTTTTTCTTTCCAATTTTTGTGATAGCCTTTTTAGAGATGTCCAGTCCTCTTCAACCTTGCTGTCTCCAGAGCTGTTACACATTCCTGCACCTATAGTCTTACAGAACTTCAAACATATCTCGTCGATCCAGAGTACTTCTGCATACCACTTCTTGTGTATTGATTCTTCCTGACTAATGTCTTAAACTTCAGCCAACTCTTCAACATTACTATATTGTGATCTGCGTCTTTATCCTCTCCTGGGTACGCCTTACAATCCAGTATCTGACTTCGGAATCTCTGTCTGACCATGATGTAATCTAACTCAAATCTTCCCGTATCAACTGGCCATTTCCAAGTATACTTCCTCCTTTTGTGATTCTTGAACGCAGTACTCGCAATTACTAGCTGAAACTTGTTACAGAACTCAGTTAATCTTTCTCCTCTCTCATTCCTTGTCCCCAGCTCATACTCTCCTGCAACATTTTTTTCTACTCCTTCTCCTAAAATTGCATTCCAGTCTCCCATGGCTATTACATTTTCGTCTACCTTTACGTAATGTATTACACTCTCGATATCCTCATACACTTTGTCCATCTCTTCATCTTGCGACGTTAGCATATATACCTGAGCTATCGTTGTCTGTCGGTTTCCTGTAGATTCTGATAAGAATAACCCAATAACTGAACCTTTCACAGTAACACACTCTCTGCCCTACCTTTGTACTCATAACGTATCCTACTCCTGTTATACCATTTTCCGCTGCTGTTGATATTACGCTATACTCATCTGATCCCAAATCCTTGTCTTCTTTTCATTTAATTTCACTGACCCCTACTATATCTAGGTTAAACCGTTGCATTTCCCTTTTCAGATTTTCTAGTTTCCCTATTACGTTCAGCCTTTTGACATTCCACGCTCCGATTCGTAGAACGGTGATTCTTTTGCTGAAGGAGGGATCATCACGACATTTCTTCAACTACAGGCCACATGTCCTGTTGATAGACGTTAGGTGTCTTTAATGTAGTTCTTTCCATTGTCTTCTGCATCCCCATGCCGTTGATATTTGTAGGTTCTTCCGCAGACCGTTGGCAGAACTAGGGTGACTTCTTATGCCGGAAGTCTTCGGCCGCCAGTGCTGATTATTAATCAAAATTTAAGCAGTGACGGGATTCTAACCCGAGACTGAGGACGTTTTGATTACTAATCGAAGACTGTAACCTTTTTTTCCGTTTTGTTGATCTCGTTTTGTTTCTCACCGAACACGCTGAGCTACCTTGCCAGCAGTCTTCCTACTGGCTTACCATGCCTAGAAGAAGATTCCCCCCCCCCCCCCCCCCCCCCGGTCAAACAAATTGTAGCAGAAAATCCGTGGAGGCTTTGCCAAATATGGCACGCCAGAACTGTTTTACTCCTTCCCTAGTCTCTCCTCTTTGATAAACCTGGACGTGATGTTAGGTTGACAATGGTTCTGTCCCACTTATGCATCTGGAGCACGGAGAAGAAAACAAAAGAATCGGAAATGACGTGTAACAATGAATAAATGAACGAGTTCACACATTCCTCCTCCGTAGAACATTGGCCCTTCGATCTGTACACACGAGGAAGGGTAATGTTGCATGTATTCAAGTTCCATCTAAATTGTTGTTTGTTGTTGTTCTTGTCTTCAGTCCTGAGACTGGTTTGATGCAGCTCACCATGCTACTCTATCCTGTGAAAGCTGCTTCATCTCCCAGTACCTACTGCAACCTACATCCTTCTGAATCTGCTTAGTGTATTCATCTCTTGGTCTCCCTCTACGATTTTTACCCTCCACGCTGCCCTCCAATGCTAAATTTGTGATCCCTTGATGCCTCAAAACATGTCCTACCAACCGATCCCTTCTTCTAGTCAAGTTGTGCCACAAACTTCTCTTCTCCCCAATCCTATTCAATACCTCCTCATTAGTTATGTGCTCTATCCACCTTATCTTCAGTATTCTTCTGTAGCACCACATTTGGAAAGCTTCTATTCTCTTCTTGTCCAAACTAGTTATCGTCCATGTTTCACTTCCATACATGGCTACACTCCAAACAAATACTTTCAGAAACGACTTCCTGATACATAAATCTATATTCGATGTTAACAAATTTCTCTTCTTCAGAAACGCTTTCCTTGCCATTGCCAGTCTACATTTTATATCCTCTCTACTTCGACCATCATCAGTTATTTTACTTCCTAAATAGCAAAACTCCTTTACTACTTTAAGTGTCTCATTTCCTAGTCTAATTCCCTCAGCATCACCCGATTTTATTTGACTACATTCCATTATCCTCGTTTTGCTTTTGTTGATGTTCATCTTATATCCTCCTTTCAAGACACTGTCCATTCCGTTCAACTGCTCTTCCAAGTTCTTTGCCGTCTCTGACAGAATTACAATGTCATCGGCGAACCTCAATGTCTTTATTTCTTCTCCATGAATTTTAATACCTACTCCAAATTTTTCTTTTGTTTCCTTTACTGCTTGCTCAATATACAGATTGAATAACATCGGGGAGAGGCTACAACCCTGTCTCACTCCTTTCCCAACCACTGCTTCCCTTTCATGCCCATCGACTCTTATGACTGCCATCTGGTTTCTGTACAAATTGTAAATAGCCTTTCGCTCCTTGTATTTTACCCCTGCCACCTTCAGAATTTGAAAGAGAGTATTCCAGTCAACACTGTCAAAAGCTTTCTCTAAGTCTACAAATGCTAGAAACGTAGGTTTGCCTTTTCTTAATCTTTCTTCTAAGATAAGTCGTAAGGTCAGTATCGCCTCACGTGTTCCAACATTTAGACGGAATCCAAACTGATCCTCCCCGAGGTCCGCATCTACCAGTTTTTGCATTCGTCTGTAAAGAATTCGCGTTAGTATTTTGCAGCTGTGACTTATTAAACTGATAGTTCGGTAATTTTCACATCTGTCAGCACCTGCTTTCTTTGGGATTGGAATTATTATATTCTTCCTGATGTCTGAGGGTATTTCGCCTGTTTCATACATCTTGCTCACCAGCTGGTAGAGTTTTGTCATGACTGGCTCTCCCAAGGCCGTCAGTAGTTCTAATGGAATGTTGTCTACTCCGGGGGCCGTGTTTCGACTCAGGTCTTTCAGTGCTCTCTCAAACTCTTCACGCAGTATCTTACCTCCCATTTCATCTACATCCTCTTCCATTTCCATAATATTGTCCTCAAGTACATCGCCCTTGTATAAACCTTCTATATACTCCTTCCACCTTTCTGCCTTCCCTTCTTTGCTTAGAACTGGATTGCCATCTAAGCTCTTCATATTCATACACGTGGTTCTCTTCTCTCCAAAGGTCTCTTTAATTTTCCTGTAGGCAGTATCTATCTTACCCCTAGTGAGATAAGCTTCTACATCCTTACATTTGTACTCTAGCCATCCCTGCTTAGCCATTTTGCACTTCCTGTCGACCTCATTTTTGAGATGTTTGTATTCCTTTTTGCCTGCTTCATTTACTGCATTTTTATATTTTCTCATTTCATCAATTAAATTCAATATTTCTTCTGTTACCCAAGGATTTCTAGCAGCCCTCGTCTTTGTACCTACTTTATCCTCTGCTACCTTCACTACTTCATCCCTCAGAGCTACCCATTCTTCTTCAACTGTGTTTCTTTCCCCCATTGCTGCCAATTGTTCCCTTATGCTCTCCTTGAAACTCTGTACAACCTCTGGTTCTTTCAGCTTATCCAGATCCCATGTCCTTAAATTCCCACCTTTTTGCAGTTTCTTCAGTTTTAACCTACAGGTCATAACCAATAGATTGTGGTCAGAGTCCACATCTGCCCCTGGACATGTCCTACAATTTAAAACCTGATTCCTAAATCTCTGTCTTACCATTATATAATCTATCTGATACCTTTTAGTATCTCCAGGATTCTTCCATGTATACAACCTTCTTTTATGATTCTTGAACCAAGTGTTAGCTATGATTAAGTTATGCTCTGTGCAAAATTCTACCAGACGGCTTCCTCTTTCATTTCTTAGCCCCAATCCATAATCACCTATTATGTTTCCTTCTCTCCCTTGTCCTACTGACGAATTCCAGTCACCCAAGCCTATTAAATTTTCGTCTCCCTTCACTATCTGAATAATTTCTTTTATCTCATCATACATTTCATCAATTTCTTCATCATCTGCAGAGCTAGTTGGCATATAAACTTGTACTACTGTCGTAGGCATGGGCTTTGTGTCTATCTTGGCCACAATAATGCGTTCACTATGCTATTTGTAGTAGCTTACCCGCATTCCTATTTTCCTATTCATTATTAAACCTACTCCTGCATTACCCCTATTTGATTTTGTATTTATAACCCTGTATTCAGCTGACCAAAAGTCTTGTTCCTCCTGCCACCGAACTTCACTAATTCCCACTATATCTAACTTTAACCTATCCATTTCCCTTTTTAAATTTTCTAACCTACCTGCCCGATTAAGGGATCTGACATTCCACGCTCCGATCCGTAGAATGCCAGTTTTCTTTCTCCTGATAACGACGTCCTCCTGAATAGTCCCCGCCCGGAGATCCGAATGGGGGACTATTTTACCTCCGGAATATTTTACCCAAGAGGACGTCATCATCATTTAATCATACAGTAAAGCTGCATGTCCTCGGGATAAATTACGGCTGTAGTTTCCCCTTGCTTTCAGCCGTTCGCAGTACCAGCACAGCTAGGCCGTTTTGGTTAATGTTGCAAGGCCAGATCAGTCAATCATCCAGACTGTTGCCCCTGCAACTACTGAAAAGGCTGCTGCCCCTCTTCAGGAACCACATGTTTGTCTGGCTTCTCAACAGATACCCCTCCGTTGTGGTTGCACCTACGGTACGGCCATCTGTATCGCTGAGGCACGCAAGCCTCCCCACCAACGGCAAGGTCCATGGTTCATGGGGGGGCCATCTAAATTATAACAATGAAACGGTCCACTTGGTCCCCTTCACCATAACTGAGCAGAAGAATGATTATTATGCTAAAAGGAAGTGGAAACCTCTCACACATATCATCTGCGAGCGTTCACTACTAACTACAGCCATTTTGAGTTTTCACTGTTTGCGCCATGGTGATCTACATTGCCGTAGTATAAATTAGACAGGAATTAACTGATCTGAGATATATTTTCAAAATTATTATGTTGCATATAGATGAGACATATAAATCCTGCATTTTGCGACACGTCTTATTCTGTTTAGATGCTCATACAAGACTATGAAGAAACATCTTGCTACTTCACTGTGGGATAATGGTGTAACAACAGTGAGTGCAGAACGAATCGTTCTATGAAAAGCTTATATCACGTTTTGGATAAATGCAAGGGTCACCAGTGAGCTATTAGGGTTTACTTGAAACCCATATTTTGTATCCATTGACACAGAGCTATGGTCACCATTCACGCCTAAAGTGGAAAAACTAATATCCAAGCCACTGAGATGCACAATGATTTCCTCGTACGAGGAGGGCCCTCAGAGTCTCAGCATTCGTTCGCTGGTGCTGGCTTGGCAGCCCCTGAGTTGCTGATCTGGGTGCTGGTAAGCGCGACCAGTTGTGTGTCACCATAAGCTCTGGACATGCTTTAGCGATCACGGTGGCGCGCTGCGATGCGACATTGTGTGTCAAAGGGGACGGAGAACTTTGCTTCACTGCCCGCATCTCGAGGATGATGGAAACGTCAATCCCAAGGTGTGCTGCGTGACGATGAGATGCATGGCTGTTGAGATTGAACAGCAGTTGGTGGGTAACCTCTATGCAACCTGCCACGTCTCAGATATATGAGGCTTACCTAGACATTATCTAGATGGGATATTTCCCTTGCTGCTCGTGGGCTGAGATAGAATAATCGAAATTATCTCAATCCCAGCGGAAAGGGTGGGCCGCTGGTAGCTACCAACGTCCAATCAAACAAGACGACTCTTGTTGCCAGTCCTCGTGACACAGTGATTAACATCAAGTTTGTCTCTAGTAACAGAACTGATGTTGGTAATCAGAATGTGTTTTTAATCGTGAAAAGCAAAGCGAACACAGCTTCGAGAAAGTTGCACCCTTCTATATTCAGAAAGACTCAGTGGCCATTGCTGGCAATTTAAAATCAGTCAAGCGATTGGGTAATGGGTTGTTGGTAGAAACGTCTAGTTCCGAACATGTTAAGAAACTCTAGAAAGCTCAATGCGTTGGGGAATACGCCTTCGAAACAGAGTTCCGCACCATTCTGAATCATAGCAAAGGCGATCTGTCGTACAAGTGTATGATGGACATCACCACGGAAGAATTGAAAGATGGGAGGCTGAAGAATGTTTAGTGTCACCGCCAGACACCACACTTGCTAGGTGGTAGCCTTTAATTCGGCCGCGGTCCGGTAGTATACGTCGGACCCGCGTGTCGCCACTGTCAGTGATTGCAGACCGAGCGCCGCCACATGGCAGCTCTTGAGACTTCCTAGCACTCGCCCAGTTGTACAGCCGACTTTGCTAGCGATGGTTCACTGACAAAATATGCTCTCATTTGCCGAGACGATAGTTTAGTATAGCCTTCCGCTACATCATTTGCTACGACTTATCAAGGCACCATTATCAGTTATTACTGATATTGTGAACTATGTACCGTCAAGAGCGACGTTCGTCATTAATGGATTAAAGTTAAGGATTCCCCCAGATACGTCTGTTTTCCTAAATTCTAATTTCCTTATCCTGTTCCTGACCTCACGCCAGCCTGCGTGAGCTAAAACGCGTGCATTTCGGCCTCCTTAAGTAGCACGGTGTTGTCTCTCCTGCCAACCACAACAGAATGTATGGCCGACGTGCAAAACATAATGAAGAGAGCGGATGATGATCTCCTAAAATCCTCCTTTATCCTGACCGTCAGTACCGTGAAACTTCTGGAGGACGTAAAGGCTGGTTTTCTTCGCCTACGCGTGCGGCCTTATATCCCCGGTCAATGCGCTGTTTCAAATGCCAGCACTAAGGGCATACTAATCTTGAGTGAATCCGCTTGTGGGGCAAGTGGTCAGATCGCTCACGAAGGAGTCACTTGCTTATCTCCTTTGAAATGTGTGAATTGTTCTGGGACTCATCCTGTCTGGAGTAATGACTGCAGCGTGTATCTTCAGCAACTGAAGGTACAAGACCTTAAAAATACAAAGCGCATCCCGTGTAATGAGGTATAAAAGATACGTAAAGCCATGATGACCCTGAATTCACTAACTCCTTTACTGTAACTCTCAAAAAGCCTTTCCAAAAAGTGGATGCTGCTTCACAATGGGAGGTTGCCAGTGCAGCACTAGTACAATAGCTTGTTGTTTTAAAATTCTACGCGTAATATAGCACACGATACCAACGTCGACATGTATTATACAGCACCACTTACTGTACAGAAGGAGATGGTTGTATAATGATATGAACATATATTCCAAGATGGCAGCATAGAATTGCCGAAATCGGTAATCTATAAGAATAAATGATTTTAGCGATCTTGCCACCTGAAAATTTGTTCAGTGTTCATAATACTACAGATCACTCCCAAGTTAACGATGTCAGAAGTGTTACTAGCACGTGAGCTTTTCAATGCACTTGTGCTACTGCAATTTCGAGTCGATACCTCCATCCAGAACATCAGGAAAGGCCATGGTTGTTGACACTGAAGAGCTTCCTGTCCTTCGTAAGGTTCGTTCTGGTCCACCCTCTATTGCTGCTACTACCACTTCCACAGTTGTGGCTCTGAAACCTTCCCAGGTGAAAAGAAATCTATGGAAGGCCAAGAATTGCCCCCTGAGGGAGACAGGCGATGTCATACACCATGTCATCTCTCTCGGATCTTCTTCAGAGCTGATGGGCCTTGATGAAGGATGCCCCTGTAGTATAAGGCTATATGGCGTGTCACAAAGGTGACCTGGCAACAGAAGGAGCCAAGGGAGTGGTCGTTGTGTTTGCCACTAACGTACACCATTCCTCTCCTCCTTCTTTCTACCGACCGGCAAGCAGTTACAGTTGAAGTTCAGCTATGTCGCAGGATAACTGTTTACTCGCTATATTGATGCGATTGACCCTGAGGCTGCAACATATCTTATACAACAACTCCCATGGCCGTTTCTTGTACCGGAAGACATAGAGTCACTTATGTATTCTAGGAATCTACCTCTACTTGCTCTCTGGGTCGGGGTTTGAACTGACTCATGACGTCCTACGAGTTGTGCATCCTCAACACAGGCATTCCTACTCATTTCTGTACTGCACCTGGGTCATTTCAGCCATAGATATCTCTTTCTGCTCTCCAGCCCTCGCAGACTCTGATCAGTAGAAAGTCACTGACCACCTCCACTCGACTCATCATAAAGGAGAGCAAGAAAAGGCCATGGCAAGCGTTCCTGGTGTCTATCAACCTTTCTCCTTGTTCTACAACAGTAACTGAAGCCATCAGGAGGATTTTCGGTCATGGAAATCCGTTACCTGTAGCAGCGTTGTTGAATAACACGCAGACAATGTCAGAGCAGTTTGCTACGACATTTGCCACTGTCAGCCAGGATCCAGCATTCCGTCGTTACCGCGTCACCATGGAAAGGCGTAAGTTGGCCTTTAGATTCGACACTTCAGAGTCCTACAATTGTCCATTCTCCATGTGCGAACTGGATTCGGCAGTCTCTGATGCTGGTGATACTGCGCCTGGTATTGGCCACACCCTATACGGCATGCTGCTGACCTTGAAACAAATGTTTTAATTCAATGCGGCCAGGAGATCACTTTCACAACTCGTGGAGGTAGACAATTATGATACTCCCCTCAAACCAAGAAAATCGGATGTTTTCCAGTAGTTACCGGGGCGTCGCCTTAACGAACTGTATAGTTTCGAGCAGAAGAATGGTGCTCCTCAGGGCGATGGTTTAAGTGCTATCGGCTTTGCCATAGCCACAAACAGTATCACGTATGTGGTAAGGAGCCCAGTCCAATGCTCCTTATTTGTTTACGATTATGCACTTTTCCGTTCTACCCTCAGTAGCGTAACAGCAAGTCGTCAAATGCACATCCTTCCTGCTGGAGTAGGGTATGCAAAGACTAGTTTTACATTTTCTACAGAGAAGTGTGTGTGTGTGTGTGTGTGTGTGTGTGTGTGTGTGTGTGTGTGTGTGTGTGTTAACTGAATTGCATATGGTAAAATCCATTCACCCTTTTTTGAAAACTGTGTGGTTTTTTGGCTTCATTTTTGACTCCAAACTGTCTTGGCTACCGCAAATAAAGGAGCTGAAGAGACAAGGTCCCAAAAGGTATCGATTTTGAAATGTCTTACGCTGGTCTTAGGGAGCAGACAGGACGCATCTGCTGCAGCTTTATGGGGCGTTCGTGCTATGGCTGGACTAAGGGTGCACGGTGTATGGGTCAGCGAGGACTTTATACCTGATGATCAGTGACGCTGTACGCCATGAGACGATCAGGTGGCAACGGACATTTACAAAACCAACCTCATACTCAATCTCTGCGCTGATGTTGTTGAACCACCAATTACCATCCGGCAGCAGCTTGTCATGGTGTGTCAGGCAAGTCAGTTCCCCGCTAATTTCGCTTCCCCAGGATACCATAATATTGCTCGTACAGCTATGGAACGTATCTTCACTGATCATCCATGGGAATGATTGGAATCAGTTGGAAGTGTGTGCTGGAGTCCCTTTGCATGGGGCATGTAGAGCTTCAAATCTGGAGCTTTAACAGACTGTAACCCTGGTTGCTGCTGAGGCCCAGAGTAATTTTAGATTTTGTGCCATACGGGAGATGTTGTACTCCTGCATATGTTTTTAATAGATTATTTTCTGACATCTTAAATAAGCACAACTATTCTATAGCTATGGTTATGGGTGCGCGTAAGCAGAGCGGACTGTGGGTTGCTCTGTTGTATTCCCTGATCATGTTTTCAGGGTTTGACTGCCTCTAGACTTCATTGTCTGTGACTCAATATTGCGGGCAGTGGGGCTTCTAAGATGTGTTTCTTGTGCTAAATTCGCTGCCCGTTCTATTATCTGAGTACCCTTCACTCTCTACAACGATTGTACCCAACGGATAAAATCTTTCAAAATATACAGGACGCCTTCCTCGACTACAACCGCTGGAGAAAGAGCTGTCTGGAGCACATGAGTATTGTCGGGAACGAAAGGATGGAGGTAGCAGAGAAAGCGTGCTGTGAGCCTTACTTAGTTTGGTGTGCCATTCCTCCTCTATTGAGGTACAAAGTCACTCGTCGATGGGAAGATGAGTGGCTGAAAGTGACAGACAATAAGTTCCATCTAGTATGGGTCACAATACGGCCGTAACGTCCCCCATCCAGCAACGCGCACAGGTCCCTCGTACTCGTCTTTGTAGGGGCAACAGCCCTATGATGTCTGGCTTCCTACTACTCTGAGGGACCCTCTAGTGTGTGGTGCGTAGGGTTACAGACCCCTGTGTGCCACATTTGAACAGACTGTGTTTTACTTTCAGCCCAGAGTCAGTGGCAAATGTGCCGACAGATCTGCCCTCTATTTTAAGCGACTTTCAAAACGGTGTGGCTACATTTTTAAAGTTTTGTGGTAAATATGTTTCCTAAGATTTTAGGGAGACGTTCTTAATGTGTTAACAGGATGACTGGCTCACCCGCGTTTTTTGTATGTGGTCAGCCGATCATATTCGCTTGTGCCGTTGTTTTAGCTTCTTTGTTGTTTTACTTATGTTTTAATCCGTTGTCTTAAAGCGTGACTGTGTGGGTCAACCCGAGACAGGTGGGAATGAGTGCATAAATGCCGTTTTCCAGGTTTCATCGTCACAGTGGGCAACAATTTTAGCGGTTTTATCCACGTTCCTTTGTTTTAATATGTGTAAGTGCGCTGACAACCTCGTCATTGAGCGTTCGTAAACTCGAAAAACACACAAAATCACACTACACGATGGGATTCAGATCGTAACACCAACTGACAACGTATATGATGTGAGGACAACCTGCTGTCGAATTCCTCTGCACAGTTATAATAATAATCTGATACAGTAAAATTATACGAGTATATGCTGTGTCCCGGGTATACACTTTCGGTCAGTTCTTCCTCAGTTCCATGTCAGTCTCTGGTATCATTTGAGCAGTTTTATTGAAGAAAGCTTTCTCTTGCATGCGTCAATATTTTTTTTTTTGTAATGTATAGGGTGTTTCAGAAGTGATAGTTAATATACAGGTATATGTCAGGAATGATCATTGGAAACAAAGAAGTCAGGTAAATATGGGTGCTAAAACGCATGCCTTAAGAGCTGCTAGCAATTCTTGATCTTGGATATTGTGAAAAAAGTCTCTTCTGCAGCAGGCTCTTTGCTTTCCATATTCTGGGAGAGGTAGCATGGATCATAATAAGACGTCGAGTAAACACATGCTCCAAAATGCAAAACTTCTAAGTTATGAGCACTTGTTCCTTAGAAGAGTTATGTTTCAAAGTAACGAAGATGAGCAACTGCTCATAGCTCTTAAAGTAATCTTTTTAGAGCACATGTTTACTGTACATTTTTCTCTTGTTTTGGTACGGATTATTACTTCCTAAAATATGGAAAGCAAAGGACTTACAATAGAAGAGATATCTTTCATATCATCTAAGATCAATATTTGCTTATAGCTCCATGTTTATTTATTTTTGTTTCGAATCATCATTCGTATCATATCGCTGAATCACCCTGTATTCCTTGCTTCGGCCATCCTGTGTAATGTTATTTCGCCACACAGATTTTGAACACAACTCTGGTATAAGGTATCGGTACCACGCCACAGGTGTCCCACAGTCGGTAGGACGGAAATGCAGGTTTCCGTTTGATGCCAAAAGTGGTAGCGCATTTTCTGGCAGACCCAACTTCGTGCACACACCGTGCCACGCCTCCAGCGGATCTGGTTTTGGAGCGGCCTCTGTCGGCACTATATGGGACTGCTGGTGGCAGCCACTCAATACACTTGCATTTGGAGCTTCATCGGTACCACATCGTAGTTCTTGCTTAGTACAGTGAGCCTTTTCCTTGTTCCCATTGTCGTTATATGCTTGGAGAAATACCAACGAATATTTTTGCTCCAGTCCTGTTTTCCTGCAATGACAGTTGCTGCGCTACTGTGTTGCAACGAAGTCGTGCACGACAAAAAAAGCTGAAAATTGTGCCGTGATTTCGCCGCGAAGTTTCGCCCCAATCGGCTGGAGGCAGCAGAGGTGCAAAAGGTTTCTCGCTGCGGTGAGCGGGTGCTAGGATCTGAGAAGTCCGCTGCTGGCGTCACCTGTGTCACAGAGCGAGCGGCTGGAATTACTTGGCGGGTGGCGGCTCAGCAGAAGGAAACACGCAGGTAGCGACACTAATCGCACAGGCAAACAACTGTCCGATGTCGTCCTGGTACCCAAGAAATCCTGCTTGGAGTACAAGGAATAAAAATCTGAGAAATCTCAGGAGGGAGCACCGTGAAAAAATTACTAAATTTTCTGACTAGTGGGGCTGCGACCGAAGGGATGACTTTGCAGAGGATGGGAAAATTGGAGATTATCGAAAATAATCTTTTAATGGTATAAAATAAGCGTTTATTGTTAAATGAACTAAGACCAAATATTAATTGTGTGTACCACCGCCAAGTGCAGTAGAAACCTTTTAAGTGATAAACTGTGTTCTGGGAGCGTGACAGACTGGGTGGGTGGGATGGGTCTTGGAGGTCATCGCACTTCCATGCATCGCAGGCCTGGAAAGTGAAGAGCAAGTAGGAGAGTCCATCCTGTCTCTGCCCCACTACATCACCAGCAGCGATGAGAGCGTGGTTCATAAAGTTCCGATGATTCTTCAGCACTTCTCTTAAGGGAATCACTGCCCAAGTGAAGTGTACACACGCCAGCTGAGGCAGGGTTGTTTTATTTTTTTGCGCAAAATACGTTACCACTACGTGGAACACAGATATGAGTTGGAGGTACTGGATAATGCTAACGTAAGAGTCTACATAAATCTTTGGGCACTGCACTATATTTGAAACGGCAATAAAAACTAAACGAGCAGCGATAGAAATACACCGTTTGTTGCAATATGCTTGGGACAACAGTACATTTTCAGGCAGACAAACTTTCGAAATTACAGTAGTTACAATTTTCAACAACAGATGGCGCTGCAAGTGATGTGAAAGATATAGAAGACAACGCAGTCTGTGGGTGCGCCATTCTGTACGTCGTCTTTCTGCTGTAAGCGTGTGCTGTTCACAGCTTGCAAGTGCGCTGTGGACAACATGGTTTATTCCTTAGAACAGAGGATTTTTCTGGTGTTGGAATTCCACCGCCTAGAACACAGTGTTGTTGCAACAAGACGAAGTTTTCAACGGAGGTTTAATGTAACCAAAGGACCGAAAAGCGATACAATAAAGGATCTGTTTGAAAAATTTCAACGGACTGGGAATGTGACGCATGATCGTGCTGGAAAGGTAGGGCGACCGAGTATGGCAACCACAGAGGGCAACGCGCAGCTAGTGCAGCAGGTGAACCAACAGCGGCCTCGGGTTTCCGTTCGCCGTCTTGCAGCAGCGGTCCAAATGACGCCAACGTCCACGTATCGTCTCATGCGCCAGAGTTTACACCTCTATCCATACAAAATTCAAACGTGGCAACCCCTCAGCGCCGCTACCATTGCTGCACGAGAGACATTCGCTAACGATATAGTGCACAGGATTGATGACGGCGGTATGCATGTGGGCAGCATTTGGTTTACTGACGAAGCTTATTTTTACCTGGACAGCTTCGTCAATAAACAGAACTGGCGCATATGGGGAACCGAAAAGCCCCATGTTGCAGTCCCATCGTCCCTGCATCCTCAAAAAGTACTGATCTGGGCCGCCATTTCTTCCAAAGGAATCATTGGCCCATTTTTCAGATCCGAAACGATTACTGCATGATGCATTATGGACATTCTTCGTGAATTTGTGGCGGTACAAACTGCCTTAGACGACACTGCGAATACCTCGTGGTTTATGCAAGATGGTGGCCGGCCACATCACAGATATGAGTTGGAGGTACTGGATGATGCTAATTGATCCTTAATCTCCCTCTGCAGTATGTGTGACGCTCTTCTGGAAAAGGAAACTTCTTCCACCATGAACGCTGTTCCCTTTCCTGTTTACGAATGGACAGAACTGCCCCTCAATTTTTGGCAGTCCTCTCACGTGAGTAGACAAGATCACTTCACTGAGCTCTTGTTTGTAGAGTTGAGTTATTTTTAATTTATTACCAGAGGTGATTTACTCATTATCAAAGTTTTAATTATTAAAAACAATTAAAAATTCAAGACCGCACATAACATGTTTTATTCACGATAACAAGTTTCAATAGTCTTAGCTGTCAATTCACGTCTTAACTTTTTTTGTAATAAAACATGTTCATTTTACGCTGCCCTCGTGTTCACAGCGTCAAGTGGATAAAACGCAGAACATTATAAACTTTTGTCATCAATAAAATATTTGAAAACACACAACATCTTCCCCAAAAGGCTATGTGCATATACATATTGCTCTCAGATACTTGTAACATCATACAAATACGGTACCCAATAGCAAATCTGTGAACATATGCTGAACACATACTGAACAGTTCAAATCCAGTTTAAAATATTTTAGTGGTGACAATCGCATATAATGTGATGAATTTTATCCACTTGACACTTTGTGCATGAGGTCAGCGTAAAATGAATATGTTTTACTACAGTAAAAATTTAAGTCCTGAAGATGACAGCTAAGACTATTGAAACCGGTTGTCTTGAATAAAAAATATTTTGCCCCAACTCTGATTCTGAATTGTTGTTAAGAGAGTCCTGACTTCCAGGTGTTAGACGATCCTTTATGTAAACTACGATCCAATAAACAACTGCTGAAAAGTGTTCAATTTGCGTGAAGTTGCCAGTGAGTTACGTAATGTTGTGGTAGGTGGTGGGGAATAGAGGTACGACTGGTAAATGTGAAACCTCGATGCTATCTAATGTTGGCAGTCCGTTTTAGAACTGTTTAACTGTTCTGTACTCGCTTGGTGATACATTACTGAATGCCTGGAAAGTTATTGAACTTGTCTAACCATTAACTTTTTTATTAGCGGACTGCATAAATCTCTTCCACTCAAGAAGTTCAGTCACTGTTTGACTTATGTTCTTCAATAACATCTATTACACATTCTTCTGCTGCAGAGGAATTATTCCAACCATCGATAAACATTTCCGAACACATATTGACAACGTGTTACATTTGGGGCATGCTGTTCTATGTGGTAGACGTCTAAGAGCGCCTGCTGTTGTATTTTTTACATAATAGCTCAGTGACCAACTGTAAATCAGTACCTACTTGAGAAACTGAAAACAGGTATATAAATATAAGCTCAATGAATTTAATATGTTTGTTTGTGTGGCCATCTTCCGCGACGAAATCAAGTCTCTTTAAGCAAAGAAGCAAACCCTAAATTGGGAGCTACAGGGTGTTTCAAAAATGACCGGTATATTTGAAACGGCAATAAAAACTAAACGAGCAGCGATAGAAATACACCGTTTGTTGCAATATGCTTGGGACAACAGTACATTTTCAGGCGGACAAACTTTCGAAATTACAGTAGTTACAATTTTCAGCAACAGATGGCGCTGCAAGTGATGTGAAAGATATAGAAGACAACGCAGTCTGTGGGTGCGCCATTCTGTACGTCGTCTTTCTGCTGTAAGCGTGTGCTGTTCAGAACGTGTAAGTGCGCTGTGGACAACATGGTTTATTCCTTAGAACAGAGGATTTTTCTGGTGTTGGAATTCCAGCGCCTAGAACACAGTGTTGTTGCAACAAGACGAAGTTTTCAACGGAGGTTTAATGTAACCAAAGGACCGAAAAGCGATACAATAAAGGATCTGTTTGAAAATTTCAACGGACTGGGAACGTGATGGATGAACGTGCTGGAAAGGTAGGGCGACCGCGTACGGCAACCACAGAGGGCAACATGCAGCTAGTGCAGCAGGTGAACCAACAGCGGCCTCGGGTTTCCGTTCGCCGTGTTGCAGCTGCGGTCCAAATGACGCGAACGTCCACGTATCGTCTCATGCGCCAGAGTTTACACCTCTATCCATACAAAATTCAAACGCGGCAACCCCTCAGCGCCGCAACCATTGCTGCACGAGAGACATTCGCTAACGATATAGTGCACAGGATTGATGACGGCGATATGCATGTGGGCAGCATTTGGTTTACTGACGAAGCTTATTTTTACCTGGACGGCTTCGTCAATAAACAGAACTGGCGCATATGGGGAACCGAAAAGCCCCATGTTGCAGTCCCATCGTCCCTGCATCCTCAAAAAGTACTGGTCTGGGCCGCCATTTCTTCCAAAGGAATCATTGGCCCATTTTTCAGATCCGAAACGATTACTGCATCACGCTATCTGGACATTCTTCGTGAATTTGTGGCGGTACAAACTGCCTTAGACGACACTGCGAACACCTCGTGGTTTATGCAAGATGGTGCCCGGCCACATCGCACGGCCGACGTCTTTAATTTCCTGAATGAATATTTCGATGATGGTCTGATTGCTTTGGGCTATCCGAAACATACAGGAGGGGGCGTGGATTGGCCTCCCTATTCGCCAGACATGAACCCCTGTGACTTCTTTCTGTGGGGACACTTGAAAGACCAGGTGTAACGCCAGAATCCAGAAACAGTTGAACAGCTGAAGCAGTGCATCTTATCTGCATGTGAAGCCATTCCGCCAGACAGGTTGTCAAAGGTTTCGGGTAATTTCATTCAGAGACTACGCCATATTATTGCTACGCATGGTGGATATGTGGAAAATATCGTACTATAGAGTTTGCCAGACCGCAGCGCCATCTGTTGTTGACAATTGTAACTACTGTAATTTCGAAAGTTTGTCTGCCTGAAAATGTACTGTTGTCCCAAGCATATTGCAACAAACGGTGTATTTCTATCGCTGCTCGTTTAGTTTGTATTGCCGTTTCAAATATACCGGACATTTTTGAAACATCCTGTGTATAAAGCACATCTTGATCTTGCGAGTGTTCTGAATAATACCGCTGTTTTCCCCCATCTTGTTAGCAAGGTTGAAATTCGTATACTTGCAGTGACAGAAAAAAATGAAAAAAAAGAACTCACAAAAGAAAGATTGCAAATTTAAAAGCTAAACAAACACCCAACACTGCCACAAATGACACCCAGTCCAAAGAAAAACACCAGTTCTATCCAAGACTGGTCAACCTCACTGACACTATTTTGCATACAGAAGAAATAAAACTACTCTAAAAAGGTCTGAGACACAATATCAGCACACAGATGGACGAAAAATACATAGAAAACCTCATAGCTGAATCAGGAAGCATTCTCACACAAGAAAACAGAAAAGAAACAAGTGAGATAAACACTGGTCTTACGAGATAGCTAATCAGTGATGAAGTGGAAAACATAATAACACAGATGAAAGAAAATAGAAGAAACGGAAACAATACAGATTCTATAACACTGACAAAACTTAGAAAGGAAGTACAGGAACACAACACCATCATCACAAATGATGACAAAGGAAACACAGTGGTTTCCCCACATCAGTAAGACACAAGAGTTCATCACAAAAAATAAAATTATAAAATGAAAATCAGATCTTGGTTCAAAATGGCTCTGAGCACTACGGGACATATCATGAGGTCATAAGTCGCCTACGACTTAGAACTACTTAAATCTAACTAACCTAATGACATCACACACGTGCATGCTCGAGACAGGAGTCGAACCTACGACCGTAGTGGTCGCACGGTTCCAGACTGAAGCGCCTAGAACCGCTGGGCCACACGGGCCTACAATCAGATCCTACAAACAGATTCCAAACGAAGCTGAGAAACATTCTGAAAGACATTGAACATCCCATTGAACCTTCCCTCCGATGCCAACCAAGGCTACACAAGAAAGATCTTCCCGTCAGAGCTATTGTCAGTTATAGAAACGCTTCCACCTATCTACTTCCAAGATAAATTGATTCAGTGCATAAAAGACATACATGTTCGAGACACATCATTTGATGTAGAGAATATATATTCCAATAGAGCAATAACTGAAGCAATAAACATTATAGAACAACCAATAACTGAAACAAAAAACAATATACGACAAAATCTTAAGACACACAGTACACTCCCACATGAATACATCATAGAAACAGTAAGGCTCCTAGAGCTAATAACAGAACAGAATTATTTTCAGTTCAATTTGAAATGCTTTGTAAATAAAAACTAAACGCTTCTGATGTAATTCTTTTTAATTAGATTGCTGTCAGCTTAAGACAGATAACATACAGTGACAGATAATCAGTAAATTTATTATGTCTGTCTCTAAACTGAATACCGTGCAGCACTCGTCGTGGAGGAAGTTTGTTTTCCTGGAAGAAACGCCACAGCTGCTGCACAGTGTGTCTAAGAACCAAATTCTCTACTAGCAGTGTAGAATAGTGCGCAGATACTTGCATAGATTCTATCGACGTGCGTTTATTGCTTTAGTGTCATTGTCTTAATGCATGTACTGTTAACGCACTTTGCGGAAGGGACACCCTACCCTGGAATTGTCTACACACTTCTTCTTCAGTGATTTGTAAGGCGCGTTGCAGAAAACTTTGCAGTTGCCTCTTCTGACGTAATGGGTTACAGACAATGAGTACTCGCCTGTTTGCTCTTCAACCTGCAAACCTATGAAAGTAGGAAGTGCATGACCACAATCTTGCTACCTGCCTTCCTTCACGCGTCTAACTTCCAAACACCATCCCATCCCTCCAGGCCGTCGCATCCACAACAGAAATGATCCCTTAATGTGGTTCTACTGCTCTTAGATGTCTTGCACACATTTATTATTTAATCTTACCCCATTTCAATTAAAAATAAACATAAAATTTTTGCCATTAAAATATTATTTTTCACAACGACGAATTTCCATCCCTTGCATGGTGGAAACTGTTAGTTCTATATAGAATAGGACCTTTAAGGCAGGAAATGTAATGTAGTTAAATTTAATACCAGGAAATATTTCCTCTAGAGGCTTTCGTTTCTGAGTTTTTTCAAGAAAAAATATAAACTTGAAATGCCCCTTTCCCCATTCCCACGCTCACTCCTCGCCGTTCAGGTTGAAAAATCGATTTGTCAAAAATATTATTTTCTTGATCTACGCAGTTTAATCTATGTTGCATGCGAATTTTATCGTGTTAGCAGATTTAGAACTGCCTTTAAATTGTTAAACTGGTGAACTCTGCGTTGACGTCCACTCACACCTTTTCTGGAGTTTGGGAAACTGCTTGCTTCTGTGTGAAGGCGTTTCTCTTTCGATATCTTTGACTGACATCTATATCTTTGCCTGAAAACGTCCTTGCAAGTGGTTTATTTAAGTTTTGGCAACACCAATACATATCAGTAGGTGGAAGGTTGAATTTTCAAACCGTTACGTGGAAGTCAAGATTTATGCATAATGGGCGGTGGAAAAACTGCGTTTAGGAAACGGAGGGTCCATGGAAATCGGTATACCAGCAAAAAAGAGGAAGCAGGTCGAAATGAAGAACTTGAACTGTGCAAACACCAATGCAGAGTCTGTGTATTCACATAAACACTCATTAGCGGAACCTTCTATAAATGCAGTCAAGCCCACATACAGGTTTCTTGCAAACCCTTATTTATTGAGGAAGTGTCTTCACGGAAAGACACAAAATGCAAATGAAAACCTCAATGATTTAATTTGGAATAGACGCTTAAGAAGGACATTCTGTGGGCTTCAAGTACTCAAAATAGGTGTCTATGACGCAGTTTAATGTAACAATAGCGGAAATAATGGATGAATAGACGTGCTGAAGGGAGTTGATATAGATCCTGGTGTCTTTACAACAAAAGCATTTTACACCATCAACGAGAACAGGGTCAAGAAAGCTAACAGATCAGTGTCTTACCTACAAACACAGGCCAAGCAGATTCGAATATGAGAGAAGAAAAACCTGGAGGATGAGGAGTACGGAGGATTTTAAAATTAAGGTAACCTTATTATATGTAGAAGTATGTGAAGAAAATCTTTGAACCTCATTTTCTCTGTTTTACATTTTCTACGTTATTGGAAGCCTTTTCTGAAAAAGTATACACTCTAATGCTATGAAATTTTCCGGAACCGTTCGCAACGTGTTGCTGTCTCACTGGAACTAAAAACTAGGCGATCCTGCAATAACATTCTGATTTTTAGATGCTCGTATGTAGAAAAAAAGTTAATTTTTGATGCGTAATATTAAAAACCCTGTTAATAACACAATTTGTACCATAAATTAATAGATGTAGTTCCGTGATCTTATAACCTTCTCGTGACACTACAATAAACTTTTCAGTTTAACTGAATGATTAGAATTTGAGTTATGGCTTTTTATACAAAAGACAATAAACATTAAAAATTCAAATTTCTGGCAAAATATTAATCCTGTATATTTTGTTATATTTTTTCCATTAAAACACAGCTCTTTTGCTTTACACATGCAAAATTTTAGATTTGTGTATTAATAAATATGGCTGTTATGATTTTTTTAATAAATGTTTACATTTTCTGTTACATCCTCTCTTAATACTCCCACATATGTACGCTATTTTACGCACTTCACCTAGGATGCATTTACACAAAACTTAAAATTTATAGTTACATGTAAAAACCCAACAATAATAATCATAATTACGTACAAGACGCTGTGTAATCCCCACATACAGTCATGCGGAATTGTAGTGTGTTATCTGTGACGATTGTGTGTTCCGTTTCTGACTCTGCGACAACGCTCGACGTGTCCAGATATGGTGTAAAAATGTGCGATGGCACGATTTCACGATTCACTTGCTCTCATGATGTATGTACCATAAGCCTCGTGCCAACATGTGAGTACGATTCAGTGATATTTCAGATCCTCGAGGATTTTCATCAAGGGCAGTCTATTTCCTAGCCATATGATATGAAACAAGTAGTTTTGACATATGTTGAGCACACATGCCTATGCCCTATTACAACAGGCTAGAGTATACGTATCTCCAGTAAGTGCGACTTACTATTAGGCGCTGTAGTGACTATATGAGAAAATTTAATCTGCATCCTATAAAATACCGCAAGATAACGTTAGAGACATGAAAATTGGCATACCATAAGCAGTGGAAGACCATGTAGTGGATCAGTGCCATTGATGTTTGTTGTTGCGAGCCAATAATTCCATTTAAACACTTTCAGTTAGTTTCGCGTAATACACCAGCTTGCCATAGACTATCTGTGGTGTGCCTATCTTTGACAAAGTTTCCTGTATGTTCTGATAAACTGCTTACTGACTGATATCATAGAAGAGTTCAACATTTGGTGCTGTTGACGGTAACACTTGCTTACATACCTTGTTTATGCAGTGTAGTAATTTCACGACTGAAAACGCCTCTAATCTTCAGACCCTCTCCGAAAGATTATTAAAACCAAACTAATGTTTACGAGATATCCTGGATCACTCACTTCCTGCCAGGGATGAAAGACGCAGGACGTTGCTGCAGCCACACCAAAGAAGGGTCTGTCGTAATCAATGAAATGTCTGATCACTTGATGGGGAATGTTGCTACGAGATTGGACACTGTCATAAGGATAATGGATGGGTCATCACCGTAATAGACGATACTGTAGGAGGTGGGCCGACGAACAAAGTGTGAAGGCAACTCTAAACATAGGAATGGATGTTATTGACCACGTAGTAAGTTCTCCACCCTAGAACATGTGGAATTATTCGTGACGCATCGGTGCATTTAAATATTTACATTACCCAATCACTTCACGTTTCACCAGTTTTCACTTTGTAGTACTCCCACTTCTCCAGTTGTAGTTTTACGTCTAGTGCCGCGGTTGTTACGAAAATTTTTTGTGTTAACTGAAGCTTAAGGACCTGCATGGTGACTATTAAAGGAGGCTATTTGAACGAATGATGGTAGTTTATCTTAGCCATATCCTACGCAACACTTTTAGACTAAACTAACTTGTACTGTTTATCAGCGGTTACTGATTTCACTGATGAACCGCTCTTCTATAATATTACGTCTGTGCAACATTACAAGGCGTACAGCAGTAGAGAAATAAACAAAATAGTATATAAATGATAGTGTGAACGTAGATTGCTCACAACTACTAGAAAGTGTTGTGCTCCAGGGGCGTTTACATTTATGAACACACAATTTCAATTAATTCTTATTATAGATAACACTAGATTTCTAAAGAAATCAGTCTGTTTTCGTTAATTCGCTTTCCTTGTGTATTACTGTTTGCTCCACAGCAGAATCATATCACTTGTTCTCTAGAAAATTCGTGTGAATTTCACAAAATGTAAGAATGCTTGCTTTTCCCGACGGTGGATTGTTTATTCTGTCTAAATATTAACTTTATAACAGTGTGGTGGACACTGAGTATCGAAATAGGATCATTACAGCTCAAAAATGTGAAATATACTCCGTTCCATGTTAGGCAAGCTGATGAACGATGCAAGATATTACGCGATGAAATACAGGGGCTGGGCCTCATTTCTGTGGAAGAATAAAAGCAACCGAATGTGTATGAGGGACGTGGGGATGTAGTCACATCCAAATACGTCTGCTTAGCATACCACATGGCAAGGACTAAGATTATCAGTTGTTGCCTTTAAGTTAGACATTAAGCGCTCATAATGCAGCTTTTTCGGCGCGAACTGATACATTAAACGTAGATAGCAGACGATGTTAGTACTGGTTTAATTATCAGGAAAACAGTATAGAATGATTTAATAGCGTACGTTGCAGCTGTTACAGTCGAACCGCAATCTGTCGGTGTTGATTTGCGTACATAACGTCCGAATGAAGTATTTTCTCTACGAAAAAAGTGAACGAACAGGTTAAAATTGCTTGGAGAAAGAAATGTCGATGTCCTTAGCAACGAGCTGTAGGTGAATCACAATCCACTAAGAGATTTCCATGAACAGCAGACACTCAAAGTCCGTTGTAGACATTTTATTCTAATAGACTTCACTGGAGGAATTATCTTTGCTAACATCTGCAGTTATTTATATGAAAAATATACATAAATTGTTAACAGAGAAGAGCCAGAAACTTAATATCAGCATTTGTGATCACTAAATACATAAAGTTTAGGAACTCTGCTAGCTAGGCGGCAAAATAATCCATGTCGGACGGAGCAGGGAGGACATAAAAGCAGACTAGCACTGGCAAAAAAGGCATTCTTGGCCAAGAGAAGTCTACGGGTATCATATGAGGAACAAATATCTGGGAGTGTACGTTTGGAGCACAACACTGCATGATAGTGAATCACGGGCCTTTGGAAAAACGGAAAAAAGGGGCTCGAAGCATTTTGGAAGAATTTAGAAAATTTGGTGGACTGATAAGGTAAGCGATCAAGATATTCTCTGGAGAATTGGCGGGGAAAGGAATATGTGGAAAACACTGAGAAGACGAAGGGACAGGATGGCAAGGTATCAGGGAATAACTTCCATGGTACTAGAGAGAGCTGTAGAGAGTAAAAACTGTAGAAGAAGAGAGAGACTAGAATACATCCAGCAAAGAACTGACGATATATTACTTGCAAGTAGTACTTCACATGAAGAGTTTGGCAGGCGAAAGAGAGGAATTCGTGGTGGGTCGCACCAAACCAGTCAGACGACTGGTGACCGAAATAAACAAAGAAGACCTACTGTTTGTGTTAGCTGGACGGAGGGATTGTGAAGGATACCTGTCGGCTGCTCTTGCTCTGTGTACACATGGAATAAGCATATGCTTCGCAAAAACTCAAGTAAGTCTTGTTACCCCTTTAGTGTTGGAAGGGATAGGGATGCCAGCTAGTGCATATCCTGTTACGGGAAAAAAGTCAGTTTTTTTCTTTTATTACAACTTGTATCACAGACTAGTTCTATTTTTCGTTTACGACTGTCTGCATTCGAATTCAAAGTTCGAAATGCTTCATCGTAGCATGGTAATCACATATGATACATATGCAAATGTAACAGATCGGTTCATCATATAAAGACCCGATACACATGCGGATGTATAATTTCCTATTTTACGCTGGTCACGTGGTTCTGAGGTGTCCCCATTTCTAAGAGAGGGAATACAGACTGATTGAATCTGCAAGCATTCGTACGAGGTCCAGACCTTCCGATAAAGATAACAGTACTGGCTATAACTCTTCGACGAAGTAGTTGCTCCATTTTTCTTCCTTAAAAAGAAGAAATATTCGCCATAAAATTTATGAGTCCGATCTCAATTCAGAAAATATGGAAAACGAAGTTACTTTCACAACCTACTACTACTAATACTACTTCTACTACTATTACGTGATCAGGCCCAGAGGACCGCTCGCTGCTACAAGTTCCCTCCTCCACTGTATTCTGTCCATTGCTGCTACCCGCCATCCGTTCACATCTATTGATGCTTGGTTTAAATCTTAATGGAGTCCATCCCTCCATCGCTTCTTGGGTCTCCCTGGGGGTCTCTTTCCTGTATGTGTGAAATCCAGAAGCTTCCGAGGCCATCTGTGATCCTCTTTCAGAGCCACATGGCCGGTCCACTGCATTCGTTTGGTTTTGACAGTTCCTGCTATGCTGGGCTGCTGGTATAGTTCCTCAAACTCGTGGTTGTGTCAGATCCTCTATTCCCCAGTGGCTGCATCCAGAACCGGACCGAAGATCTTCCGAAGCACATTTCCCTCAAAAACGAGGAGTTATAGAAGTCCTACCTCCTGTTTCCGCAGCATTAATATAATCTCAATTTGGATTAAAATCGTAAGATTATTAGTATATCATGGTCACTATCGGAGGAATTCGTAGTCTCGAGGATTGCAGAAGAATGTATAAATCGGCGAATACCAAGTAGAATAGTAAAATAGTGATAGCTTTAGATGTAGCATGGAGTTCGCTGCATTTAGTGTGCGTTTAGCAACCTCAGAATGAACGGGCTAAACCTCTGTGTCAAGATATTAAGTTTATGACACTGCAATGCTGTGGGTCCCTAGCGGGAAAACTGGAAGTGACTTTTCAAAAACAGATTTCAGATAACGTTCGAAACTTTTCTTTTGAAACACATGTTGGAACGTAGACTGACAAAAGAAGGTGCGGAATGACAATATGAAGAAATATGACGCATCTGGCGCCTGTAGATCGAAATGTGGAACTTGTCGGTCAGACCGATTGATATTTGACAACCAGGTTCGAGGAACATTTCGGTTCCACGAATAGATCGGCTTTTGGTCAGTGTTAGCATAATGAGTAGCAGGTGGCATAGAGAAGACGATGAAGATGTTGACCCTAAAGGCTAATGCTAGGCATTTTAGAGCGGCCCTGATACAGGGTGTTTCAAAAATGACCGGTATATTTGAAACAGCAATAAAAACTAAACGAGCAGCGATAGAAATACACCGTTTGTTGCAATATGCTTGAGACAACAGTACATTTTCAGGCAGACAAACTTTCGAGATTACAGTAGTTACAATTTTCAACAACAGATGGCGCTACAAGTGATGTGAAAGATATAGAAGACAACGCAGTCTGTGGGTGCGCCATTCTGTACGTCGTCTTTCTGCTGTAAGTGTGTGCTGCTCACAGCTTGCAAGTGTGCTGTGGACAACATGGTTTATTCCTTAGAACAGAGGATTTTTCTGGTGTTGGAATTCCACCGCCTAGAACACAGTGTTGTTGCTACAAGACGAAGTTTTCAACGGAGGTTTAATGTAACCAAAGGACCGAAAAGCGATACAATAAAGGATCTGTTTGAAAAATTTTCTCGGACTGGGAATGTGATGGATGAACGTGCTGGAAAAGTAGGGCGACCGAGTATGGCAACCACAGAGGGCAACGCGCAGCTAGTGCAGCAGGTGATCCAACAGCGGCCTCGGGTTTCCGTTCGCCGTGTTGCAGCTGCGGTCCAAATGACGCCAACGTCCACGTATCGTCTCATGCGCCAGAATTTACACCTCTATCCATACAAAATTCAAACGTGGCAACCCCTCAACGCCGCTACCATTGCTGCACGAGAGACATTCGCTAACGATATAGTGCACAGGATTGATGACGGCGATATGCATGTGGGCAGCATTTGGTTTACTGACGAAGCTTATTTTTACCTGGACGGCTTCGTCAGTAAGCAGAACTGGCGCATATGGGGAACCGAAAAGCCCCATGTTGCAGTCCCATCGTCTCTGCATCCTCAAAAAGTACTGATCTGGGCCGCCATTTCTTCCAAAGGAATCATTGGCCCAATTTTCAGATCCGAAACGATTACTGCACCATGCATTATGGACATTCTTCGTGAATTTGTGGTTGTACAAACTGCCTTACACGACACTGCGAATACCTCATGGTTTATGCAAGATGGTGCCCGGCCACATCACAGATATGAGTTGGAGGTACTAGATGATGCTAATGTAAGAGTCTACATAAATCTTTGGGCACTGTTGCGCACTGCTAGGGGGAAAATTGATCCTTAATCTCCCTCTGCAGTATGTGTGACGCTCTTCTGGGAAAGGAAACGTCTCCCACCATGAATGCTGTTCCCTTTCCTGTTTACGGATGGACGGAACTGCCCTTCAATTTTTGGCAGTCCTCTGACGTGTGTAGACAAGATCACTTCACTGAGCTCTTGTTTGTAGAGTTGAGTTATTTTACTCATTATCAAAGTTTTAATTATTAAAAACAATTAAAAATTCAAGACCGCACATAACATGTTTTATTCACGAGAACAAGTTTCAATAGTCTTAGCTGTCAATTCACGTCTTAACTTTCTTTGTAATAAAACATGTTCATTTTACGCTGGCCTCGTGTTCACAGCGTCAAGTGGATAAAACGCAGATCACTACAAACTTTTTTCATTAATAAAGTATTTGAAAACACACAACATCTCCCCAAAAGGCTATGTGCATATACATATTGCTCTCAGATGCTTGTAACATCATAGAAATACGGTACCCAATAGCAAATCTGTTAACATATGCTGAACACATACTGAACAGTTCAAATCCAGTTTAAATGGCGTACAAGGTACAACTCATGAAATAAGCATGTGCGAGCAAAATGTATATGGACATTGCCTTTGGGAAAGAATACTATGCGGTTTTAAATATTTTAGTGATGACAATCGCATACAATGTGATGAATTTTATCCACTTGACACTTTGTGCAGGAGGTCAGCGTAAAATGAATATGTTTTACTACAGTAAAAATTTAAGTCCTGGAGATGACAGCTAAGACTATTGAAACCCGTTGTCTTGAATAAAAAATATTTTGCCCCAACCCTGATTCTGAATGGTTGTTAAGAGAGTCCTGACTTCCAGGTGTTAGACGATCCTTTATGTAAACTACGATCCAATAAAGAACTGCTGAACAGTGTTCAATTTGCGTGAAGTTGTCAGTGAGTTACGTAATGTTGTGGTAGGTGGTTGGGAAAAGAGGTACAACTGGTAAATGTGAATCCTCGATGCTATCTAATGTTGGTAGTCCGTTTTAGAACTGTTTAACTGTTCTGTACACGCTTGGTGATACATTACTGAATGACTGGAAAGTTATTGAACTTGTCTAACCATTAACTTTTTTATTAGCGGACTGCATAAATCTCTTCCATTCAAGAAGTTCAGTCACTGTTTGACTTATGTTCTTCAATAACATCTATTACACATTCTTCTGCTACAGAGGAAGTATTCCAGCCATCGGTAAACATTTCCGAACACATATTGACAACGTGTTACATTTGGGGAATGCTGTTCTATGTGGTAGACGTCTAAGATCGCCTGCTGTTGTATTTTTCACATAATAGCTCAGTGACCAACTGTAAATCAGTACTTACTCGAGAAACTGAAAACAGGTATATAAATATAAGCTCAATGAATTTAATATGTTTGTTTGTGTGGCCATCTTCCGCGACGAAATAAAGTCTATTTATGCAAAGAAGCAAACCCTAAATTGGGAGCTACAGGGTGTTTCAAAAATGACCGGTATATTTGAAACGGCAATAAAAACTAAACGAGCAGCGATAGAAATATACCGTTTGTTGCAATATGCTTGGGACAACAGTACATTTTCAGGCGCACTAACTTTCGAAATTACAGTAGTTACAATTTTAAGCAACAGATGGTACTGCAAGTGATTTGAAAGATATAAAAGACAACGCAGTCTGTGGGTGCGCCATTCTGTACGTCGTCTTTCTGCTGTAGGCGTGTGCTGTTCACAACGTGCAAGTGTGCTGTGGACAGCATTGTTTATTCCTTAGAACAGAGGATTTTTCTGGTATTGGAATTCCAGCGCCTAGAACACAGTGTTGTTGCAACAAGACGAAGTTTTCAACGGAGGTTTAATGTAACCAAAGGTTCGAAAAGCGATACAATAAAGTATCTGTTTGAAAAATTTCAACGGACTGGGAATGTGATGGATGAATGTGCTGGAAATGTAGGGCGACCGAGTATGGCAACCACAGAGGGCAACGCGCAGCTAGTGCGGCAGGTGATCCAACAGCGGCCTCGGGTTTCCGTTCGCCGTGTTGCAGCTGCGGTCCAAATGACGCCAACGTCCACGTATCGTCTCATGCGCCAGAGTTTACACATCTATCCATACAAAAATCAAACGTGGCAACCCCTCAGCGCCGCAACCATTGCTGCACGAGAGACATTCGCTAACGATATAGTGCACAGGATTGATGACGGCGATATGCATGTGGGCAGCATTTGGTTTACTGACGAAGCTTTTTTTTACCTGGACGGCTTCGTCAATAAACAGAACTGGCGCATATGGGGAACCGAAAAGCCCCATATTGCAGTCCCATCGTCCGTGCATCCTCAAAAAGTACTGATCTGCGCCGCCATTTCTGTCAAAGGAATCATTGGCCCATTTTTCAGATCCGAAACGATTACTGCAACACGCTATCTGGACATTCTTCGTGAATTTGTGGCGGTACAAACTGACTTAGACGACACTGCAAACACCTCGTGGTTTATGCAAGATGGTGCCCGGCCACATCGCACGGCCGACGTCTTTAATTTCCTGAATGAATATGATGGTGTGATTGCTTTGGGCTATCCGAAACATACAGGAGGCTGCGTGGATTGGCCTCCGTATTCGCCAGACATAAACCCCTGTGACTTTTTTCTGTGGGGACACTTGAAAGACCAGGTGTACCGCCAGAATCCAGAAACAATTGAACAGCTGAAACAGTGCATCTCATCTGCATGTGAAGCCATTCCGCCAGATAGGTTGTCAAAGGTTTCGGGTAATTTCATTCAGAGACTACGCCATATTATTGCTACGCATGGTGGATATGTGGAAAATATCGTACAATAGAGTTTCCCAGACTGCAGTGCCATCTGTTGTTGACAATTGTAACTACTGCAATTTCTAAAGTTTGTCTGCCTGAAAATGTACTGTTGTCCCAAGCATATTGCAACAAACGGTGTATTTCTATCGCTGCTCGTTTAGTTTGTATTGCCGTTTCAAATATACCGGTCATTTTTGAAACACTCTGTATATAAAGCACATCTTGATCTTACGAGTGTTCTGAATAATACCGCTGTTTTCCCCCATCTTGTTAACAAGGTTGAAATTCGTATACTTGCAGTGACAGAAAAAAATGAAAAGAAAGAACTCACAAAAGAAAGATTGCAAATTTAAAAGCTAAACAAACACCCAACACTGCCACAAATGACACCCAGTCCAAAGAAAAACATCAGTTCTATCCAAGACTGGTCAACCTCACTGACACCATTTTGCATACAGAAGAAATAAAACTACTCTAAAAAGGTCTGAGACACAATATCAGCACACAGATGGACGAAAAATACATAGAAAACCTCATAGCTGAATCAGAAAGCGTTCTCACACAAGAAAACAGAAACGAAACAAGTGAGATAAAGACTGGTCTTACGAGAGAGCTAATCAGTGATGAAGTGGAAAACATAATCACACAGATGAAAGAAAATAGAAGAAACGGAAACAATACAAATTCTATAACACTGACAAAACTTAGAAAGGAAGTACAGGAACACAACACCATCATCACAAATGATGACAAAGGAAACACAGTGGCTTCCCCACATCAGTAAGACACAAGAGTTCATCACAAAAATTAAAATTATAAAATGAAAATCAGATCCTGGTTCAAAATGGATCTGAACACTACGGGACATATCATCTGAGGTCATAAGTCGCCTACAAATTAGAACTACTTAAATCTAACTAACCTAATGACATCACACACGTGCATGCTCGCGACAGGTTTCGAACCTCCGACAGTAGCGGTCGCGCGGTTCCAGACTGAAGCGCCTAGAACCGCTGGGCCACACGGGCCTACAATCAGATCCTACAAACAGATTCCAAACGAAGTTGAGAAACATTCTGAAAGACATTGAACATCCCATTGAACCTTCCCTCCGATGCCAACCAAGGCTACACAAGAAAGATCTTCTCCCAAGAGCTATCGTCAGTTATAGAAACGCTTCCACCTATCTACTTCCAAGATAAATTGATTCATTGCATAAAAGACATACATGTTCGAGACACATCATTTGATGTAGAGAATATGTATTCCAATAGACCAATAACTGAAACAATAAACATTATAGAACAACCAATAACTGAAACAAACAACATTATAGGACAAAATCTTAAGACACACAGTACACTCCCACATGAATACATCATAGAAACAGTAAGGCTCCTAGAGCTAATAAGAGAACAGAATTATTTTCAGTTGAATTTTAAATGCTTTGTAAATAAAAACTAAACGCTTCTGATGTAATTCTTTTTAATTAGATTGCTGTCAGCTTAAGACAGAAAACATACAGTGACAGATAATCAGTAAATTTATTATGTCTGTCTCTAAACTGAATACCGTGCAGCACTTGTCGTGGAGGAAGTTTGTTTTCCTGGAAGAAGCGCCACAGCTGCTGCACAGGGTGTCTAAGGACCAAATTCTCTACTAGCAGTGTAGAATAGTGTGCAGATACTTGCATAGATTCTATCGACATGCGTTTATTGCTTTAGTGTCATTGTTTTAATGCATTTACTGTTAACGCACTTTGCGGAAGGGGCAACCTACCCTGGACTTGTCTACACACTTCTTCTTCAATGATTTGTAAGGCGCGTTGCAGAAAACTTTGCAGTTGCCTCTTCTGACGTAATGGGTTACAAGCAATGAGCACTCACCTGTTTGCTCTTCAACCTGCAAACCTATGAAAGTAGGAAGAGCATGACCACAATCTTGCTACCTGCTTTCCTTCACGCGTCTAACTTCCAAACACCATCCCATCCCTCCAGGCCGTCGCATCCACAACAGAAATGATCCCGTAATGTGGTTCTACTGGACTTAGATGTCTTGCACACATTTATTATTTAGTCTAATCCATTTCAATTAAAAATAAAAATAATTTTTTTTCCATTAAAATATTATTTTTCATAACGACGAAATTCCATCCCTTGCATGGCGGAAACTGTTAGTTCTAGAGAAAATAGGACCTTTATGGCAGGAAATGTAATGTACTTAAATTTTTTACCAGGAAATATTTCCGCTAGAAGCTATCGCTTCTGAGTTTTTTCAAGAAAAAATGTAAAATTGAAATGCCCCTTTTCACATGCACACGCTCACTCCTCGCCGTTCAGGTTGAAAAATCGATTTGTCAAAAATATTATTTTCTTGATCTACGCAGTTTAATCTATGTTGCATGCGAATTTGATCGTGTTAGCAGATTTAGAACTGCCTTTAAATTGTTAAACTGGTGAACTCTGCTTTGACCTCCACTCACACCTTTTCTGGAGTTTGGGAAACTTCTTGCTTCTGTGTGAAGGCGTTTTTCTTTCGATATCTTTGACTGACATCTATATGTTTGCCTGAAAACGTCCTTGCAAGTGGTTTATTTAAGTTTTGGCAACACCAACACGTATCAGTAGGTGGAAGGTTGAATTTTCAAACCGTTACGTGGAAGTCAAGATTTATGCATAATGGGCGGTGGAAAAACTGCGTTTAGGAAACGGAGGTTTCATGGAAATCGGTATACCAGCAAAAAAGAGGAAGCAGCTCGAAATGAAGAACGTGCACTGAGCAAACTTCAATGCAGAGTCTGTGTCCGAAAGACGAATGGTGTAAGTTCAACAACAGAAATGAGACGTATTCATATGAACACTCATTAGCGGAACCTTCTATGAATGCAGTCAAGCCCACATACAGGTTTCTTGCAAACCCTTATTTATTGAGGAAGTGTCTTCACGGAAAGACACAAAATGCAAATGAAAACCTCAATGATTTAATTTGGAATAGATGCTTGAGAAGGACATTCTGTGGGCTTCAAGTACTCAAAATAGGTGTCTATGACGCAGTTTAATGTAACAGTAGCGGAAATAATGGATGAATAGACGTGCTGAAGGGAGTTGGAATAGATCCTGGTGTCTTTACAACAAAAGCATTTTACATCATCAACGAGAACAGGGTCAAGAAAGCTAGCAGATCAGTGTCTTACCTACAAACACAGGCCAAGCAGATTCGAACATGAGAGAAGAAAAACCTGGAGGATGAGGAGTATAAGTACGGAGGATTTTAAAATTAAGGTAACCTTATTATATGTAGAAGTATGTGAAGAAAATCTTTGAACCTCATTTTCTCTGTTTTACATTTTTTACGTTATTGGAAGCCTTTTCTGAAAAAGTATATACTCTAATGCTATGAAATTTTCCGGAACCGTTCGCAACGTCTTGCTGTCTCACTGGAACTAAAAACTACGCGATCCTGCAATAACATTCTGATTTTTAGATGCTTGTATGTAGAAAAAAAAGTAATATTAAAAACCCTGTTAATAACACAATTTGTACCATAAATTAATAGATGTAGTTTCGTGGTCTTATAACCTTCTCGTGATACTACAATAAACTTTTCAGTTTAAGTGAATGATTAGAATTTGAGTTATGGCTTTTTATGCAAAAGACAATAAACATTAAACATTCAAATTTCTGGCAAAATATTAATCCTGCATATTTTGTTATATTTTTCCATTAAAACACAGCTCTTTTGCTTTACACATGCAAAATATGTACGCTATTTTACGCACTTCACCTAGAATGCATTTACAGAAAACTTAAAATTTATAGTTACATGTAAAAACCCAACAATAATAATCATAATTACGTACAAGACGCTGTGTAGTCCCCACATACAGTCATGCGGAATTGTAGTGTGTTATCTGTGACGATTGTGTGTTTCTTTTCTGAGTCTGCGAGAACGCTCGACGTGTCCAGATATGGTGTAAAAATGTGCGATGCCACGATTTCACGATTCACTTGCTCTCATGATGTGTGTGCCTTAAGCCTCGTGCCAACATGTGAGTACGATTCAGTGATATTTCAGATCCTCGAGGATTTTCATCAAGGGCAGTCTATTTCCTAGCCATATGATATGAAACAAGTAGTTTTGACATATGCTGAGCACACATGCCTATGCCCTATTACAACAGGCTAGAGTATACGTTACTTACTATTAGGCGCTGTAGTGACTATATGAGAAAATTTAATCTGCATCCTATAAAATACCGCAAGATAACGTTAGAGACATGAAAAATGGCATACCATAAGCAGTGGAAGACCATGTAGTGGATCAGTGCCATTGATGTTTGTTGTTGCGAGCCAATAATTCCATTTAAATACTTTCAGTTAGTCTCTCGAAATACACCAACTTGCCATAGACTATCTGTGGTGTGCCTATCTTTGACAAAGTTTCCTGTATGTTCTGATAAACTGCTTACTGACTGATATCATAGAATAGTTCAACATTTGGTACTGTTGACCGTAACACTTGCTTAAATACCTTGTTTATGCAGTGTAGTAATTTCACGACTGAAAACGCCTCTAATCTTCAGACCCGCTCCAAAAGATTATTAAAACCAAACTAATGTTAACGAGATCTCCTGGATCACTCACTTCCTGCCAGGGATGAAAGACGCAGGACTTCGCTGCAGCCACACCAAAGAAGGGTCTGTCGCAATCAATGAAATGTCTGATTACTTGATGGGGAATGTTGCTACGAGATTGGACACTGTCATAAGGATAATGGATGGGTTATCAACGTAATAGACGCCTCGGTATGAGGTGGGCCGACGAACAAAGTGTGAAAGCAACTCTAAACATAGGAATGGATGTTATTGACCATGTAGTAAGTTCTCCACCCTAGAACATGGTGAATTATTCGTGACGCATCGGTGCATTTAAATATTTACATCACCCAATCGCTTCACGTTTCACCAGTTTTCACTTTGTAGTACTCCCACTTCTCCAGTTGTAGTTTTACGTCTAGTGCCACAGTTGTTACGAAAAAAAAATTGTGTTAACTGAAGCTTAAGGACCTGCATGGTCACTATTATAGGAGGCCATTTGAACGAAGGATGGTAGTTTATCGTAGCCATATCCTACGCAACACTTTTAGACTAAACTAACTTGTACTGTTTAGCAGCGGTTACTGATATCACTGATGAACCGTGTAAGTAAGCTGTTTAGGTTTTTTTATTGGTAACGCCGCCGCCACGTAGCGCTCTGTATAAAAACCACTGGCTGTGCCGTGTGCAGTCTGTGGCTGGTTGGCATTGTTGTAATACTCGCCATTGTAGTGTTGGGCAGCGGCAGCTGGATGCTAACAGCGCGTAGCGTTGCGCAGTTCCTGTCTTTATATGTTTATCTGATAAGACTTATGTTGCAAAATTTTTCTAATACTAAGCTACATTCACTATGATGAGGAATACTGTTATCCTCAAATATAATTTGAATTAATAACATGTTATTTACTTTGTAAAGATGTTTACACATTATTTATTCTGTTTTGTTCTAATGCTCACGTGTGAAGTTGATGTTTCAAAAGTTATTCTGATCTTTTATGTATGTACTTATGTCGTAATTTTTGTGACACTGATGTATTTGCTTTTTCGATTCTTTTGTAAAGCCTGTACTACTGCAAATGTTATCTGTATTGTTATGTTCTTTAAACATGTATTTTGTACCTTTGTTATTGCATTCTTATGTTATAAAATTGTAACTGACACTAGTTCATCAAATTAAGTAACTTGTAAATTACATTTCACTGCACACGTTTCTGTTGGTCATAGTATATGCACAATATGTGAGAAATAGGGACTGGTAGTGTTTGGAAGTGTGTTAATAATTCAGCAAGGGACTGGATAACAGCATTGCTGGTTCTAAGGACATTTCAAAAACAATTTTTCTGAGTGCACAAGTGGTGGTTATGGACTTGTTATATTATCCACAAGACTCTTCAATCGTGATTGTGCGCCTGCACAGTCAAACAGATGGCTGCTGGCCATCTCTACAAGGACTACAGTGGGTCTACACCTTTGATGACCCACCAATACCATTATTTCTACAAGGACTGCAATGGGTCTGCACCTCTGGTGGCCCACCAATACCGTAATCACTACAAGGACTACAGTGGGTCTACACCTTTGATGGCCCACCAATACCATTATTTCTACAAGGACTGCAGTGGGTCTGCACCTCTGGTGGCCCACCAGTAGTAATCTCTACCAGGACTACAGAGGGTCTGCTCTGTGATGACCTAAGTACCAATAGTCTTCAACTTCGACTGACTCTGCAGTGGGTTTGGTCTGTTGTGGCCCATTACCTGTCTGCATGTCAAGAGTCAGCACTGTCTTTCCGTTGGAAGGACAACACTACTTCTTCAAGACTGTATGGAAATCCACTACTTCCGTGTGCATTTTCTTTTACTACTCAGACTTTGAGAAAAACACTGCAATTTTACGTTGATGAATGATCATGACTGTCTTTATGGACTGTGAGAAAATTTTAGCTTTTGACCAACATTGTATCGATAAGTGTGTGCATTTCATTTCTTTCTTATTGTAATTATGAAAAAAAATTTCAAATCTGTATTGGCCACTGCCCAAAACAACTTGCAAATTTTTTTGTGGGGAGCATGGGGGCTATGTAAGTAAGCTGTTTAGGTTTTTTTATTGGTAACGCCGCCGCCACGTAGCGCTCTGTATAAAAATCACTGGCTATGCCATGTGCAGTCTGTGGCTGGTTGGCATTGTTGTAATACTCGCCATTGTAGTGTTGGGCAGCGGCAGCTGGATGCTAACAGCGCGTAGCGTTGCGCAGCTGGAGGTGAGCCGCCAGCAGTGATGGACGTGGGTAGAGAGATGGCGGAGTTTTGAAATTTGTAAGAATTGGTGTCACGAACTGATTTATATATTATGACTATTAAGGTAAATACATTGTTTGTTCTCTATTAAAATCTTTCATTTGCTAACTATGCCTGTCAGTAGTTAGTGCCTTCAGTAGTTTGAATCTTTTATTTAGCTGGCAGTAGTGGTGCTCGCTGTATTGCAGTAGCTTGAGTAACGAAGATTTTTGTGAGGTAAGTGATTTGTGAAACGTATAGGTTAATGTTAGTCAGGGCCATTCTTTCGTAGGGATTTTTGAAAGTCAGATTGCGTTGCTCTAAAATTATTGTGTGTCAGTTTAAGCACAGTTGTGTATAAATTGTTCTAAGGGGACATTTCAACCGCTCTTCTATAATATTACGTCTGTGCAACATTACAAGGCGTACAGCAGTAGAGAAATAAACAAAATAGTAGATAAATGATAGTGTGAACGTAGTATGCTCACCACTACTAGGAAGTGTTGTGCTCCAGGGGCGTTTACATTTCTGAACACACAATTTCAATAAATTCTTATTATAGATAACACTAGTTCTCTAAAGAAATCAGTCTGTTTTCGTTAATTCGCTTTCCTTGTGTATTACTGTTTGCTCCACAGCAGAATCATATCATTTGTTCTCGAGAAAATACGTGTGAATTTCACAAAATGTAAGAATGCTTGCTTTTCCCGACGGTGGATTGTTTATTCTGTCTAAATATTAACTTTATAACAGTGTGATGGACACTGAGTATCGAAATAGGATCATTAGAGGAAGTGCAAAATGGCTAAACAGGGATGGCTAGAGGATAAATGTAAGGATGTAGAGGCTTATCTCACTAGGGGTAAGATAGATACTGCCTACAGGAAAATTAAAGAGACCTTTGGAGAGAAGAGAACCACGTGTATGAATATCAAGAGCTCAGATGGCAACCCAGTTCTAAGCAAAGAAGGGAAGGCAGAAAGGTGGAAGGAGTATATAGAAGGTTTATACAAGGGTGATGTACTTGAGGACAATATTATGGAAATGGAAGAGGATGTAGATGAAGACGAAATGGGTGATACGATATTGCGTGAAGAGTTTGACAGAGCACTGAAAGACCTGAGTCGGAACAAGGCCCCCGGAGTAGACAACATTCCATTAGAACTACTGACGGCCTTGGGAGAGCCAGTCATGACAAAACTCTACCAGCTGGTGAGCAAGATGTATGAGACAGGCCAAATACCCTCAGACTTCAAGAAGAATATAATAATTCCAATCCCAAAGAAAGCAGGTGCTGACAGATGTGAAAATTACCGAACTATCAGTTTAATAAGCCACGGCTGCAAAATACTAACGCGAATTCTTTACAGACGAATGGAAAAACTGGTAGATGCAGACCTCGGGGAGGATCAGTTTGGATTCCGTCGAAATGTTGGAACACGTGAGGCAATACTGACCTTACGACTTATCTTAGAAGAAAGATTAAGAAAAGGCAAACCTACGTTTCTAGCATTTGTAGACTTAGAGAAAGCTTTTGACATTGTTGACTCGAATACTCTTTTTCAAATTCTAAAGGTGGCAGGGGTAAAATACAGGGAGCGAAAGGCTATTTACAATTTGTACAGAAACCAGATGGCAGTCATAAGAGTCGAGGGGCATGAAAGGGAAGCAGTGGTTGGGAAAGGAGTGAGACAGGGTTGTAGCCTCTCCCCGATGTTATTCAATCTGTATATTGAGCAAGCAGTAAAGGAAACAAACGAAAAATTTGGAGTAGGTATTAAAATTCATGGAGACGAAGTAAAAACTTTGAGGTTCGCCGATGACATTGTAATTCTGTCAGAGACGGCAAAGGACTTGGAAGAGCAGTTGAACGGAATGGACAGTGTCTTGAAAGGAGGATATAAGATGAACATCAACAAAAGCAAAACGAGGATAATGGAATGTAGTCAAATTAAATCGGGTGATGCTGAGGGAATTAGATTAGGAAATGAGACACTTCAAGTAGTAAAGGAGTTTTGCTATTTAGGAAGTAAAATAACTGATGATGGTCGAAGTAGAGAGGATATAAAATGTAGACTGGCAATGGCAAGGAAAGCGTTTCTGAAGAAGAGAAATTTGTTAACATCGAATATAGATTTAAGTGTCAGGAAGTCATTTCTGAAAATATTTGTTTGGAGTGTAGCCATGTATGGAAGTGAAACATGGACGATAACTAGTTTGGACAAGAAGAGAATAGAAGCTTTCGAAATGTGGTGCTACAGAAGAATACTGAAGATAAGGTGGATAGATCACGTAACTAATGAGGAGGTATTGAATAGGATTGGGGAGAAGAGAAGTTTGTGGCACAACTTGACTAGAAGAAGGGATCGGTTGGTAGGACATGTTTTGAGGCATCAAGGGATCACAAATTTAGCATTGGAGGGCAGTGTGGAATGGGTAAAAATCGTAGAGGGAGACCGAGAGATGAGTACACTAAGCAGATTCAGAAGGATGTAGGTTGTAGTAGGTACTGGGAGATGAAGAAGCTTTCACAGGATAGAGTAGCATGGAGAGCTGCATCAAACCAGTCTCAGGACTGAAGACCACAACAACAACATAGCTCAAAAATGTGAAATCTACTCCGTTCCATGTTAGGCAAGCTGATGAACGATGCGAGATATTACGCGATGAAATACAGGGGCTGGGCATCATTTCTGTGGAAGAATAGAAACAACCGAGTGTGTATGAGGGACGTGGGGATGTAGTCACATACAAATATGTCTGCTTAGCATACCACATGGCAAGGACTAAGATTATCAGTTGTTGCCTTTAAGTTAGACATTAAGCGCTCATAATGCAGCTTTTTCGGCGCGAACTGATACATTAAACGTAGATAGCAGACGATGTTTGTACTGGTTTAATTATCAGGAAAACGGTATAGAATGATTTAATAGCGTACGTTGCTGCTGTTACAGTCGAACCGCAATCTGTCGGTGTTGATTTGCGTACATAACGTCCGAATGAAGTATTTTCTCTACGAAAAAAGTGAACAAAGAGGTTAAAATTTCTTGGAGAAAGAAATGTCGATGTCCTTAGCAACGAGCTGTAGGTGAATCACAATCCACTAAGAGATTTCCATGAACAGGAGACACTCAAAGTCCGTTGTAGATATTTTATTCTAATAGACATCACTGGAGGAATTATCTTTGCTAACATCTGCAGTTATTTATATGAAAAATATACATAAATTGTTAACAGAGAAGAGCCAGAAACTTAATATCAGCATTTGTGATCACTAAATACATAAAGTTTAGGAACTCTGCTAGCTAGGCAGCAAAATAATCCATGTTGGACGGAGCAGGGAGGACATAAAAGCAGACTAGCACTGGCAAAAAAGGCATTCTTGGCCAAGAGAAGTCTACAGGTATCATATGAGGAACAAATATCTGGGAGTGTACGTTTGGAGCACAACACTGCATGATAGTGAATCACGGGCCTTTGGAAAAACGGAAAAAAGGGGCTCGAAGTATTTTGGAAGAATTTAGAAAATTTGGTGGACTGATAAGATATTCTCTGGAGAATTGGCGGGGAAAGGAATATGTGGAAAACACTGAGAAGACGAAGGGACAGGATGGCAAGATATCACGGAATAACTTCCATGGTACTAGAGAGAGCTGTAGAGAGTAAAAACTGTAGAAGAAGAGAGAGACTAGAATACATCCAGCAAAGAACTGACGATATATTACTTGCAAGTAGTACTTCACATGAAGAGTTTGGCAGGCGAAAGAGAGGAATTCGTGGTGGGTCGCACCAAACCAGTCAGACGACTGGTGACCGAAATAAACAAAGAAGACCTACTGTTTGTGTTAGCTGGACGGAGGGATTGTGAAGGATACCTGTCGGCTGCTCTTGCTCTGTGTACACATGGAATAAGCATATGCTTCGCAAAAACTCAAGTAAGTCTTGTTACCCCTTCAGTGCTGGAAGAGATAGGGATGCCAGCTATTGCATATCCTGTTACGGGAGAATAGTCAGTTTTTTTCTTTTATTACAACTTGTATCACAGACTAGTTCTATTTTTCGTTTACGACTGTCTGCGTTCGAATTCAAAGTTCGAAATGCTTCATCATAGCATGGTAATGATATATGATACATATGCAAATGTAACAGATCAGGTCATCATATAAAGACCCGATAGACACGCGGATGTATAATTTCCTATTTTACGCTGGTCACGTGGTTCTGAGGTGTCCCCATTTCTAAGAAGAGAGGGAATACAGACTGATTGAATCTGCAAGCATTCGTACGAGGTCCAGACCTTCCGATAAAGATAACAGTACTGGCTATAACTCTTCGACGAAGTAGATGCTCCATTGTTGCAACAAGACGACGTTTTCAACGGAGGTTTAATGTAACCAAAGGACCGAAAAGCGATACAATAAAGGATCTGTTTGAAAAATTTCAACGGACTGGGAATGTGATGGATGAACGTGCTGGAAAGGTAGGGCGACCGAGTATGGCAACCACAGAGGGCAACGCGCAGCTAGTGCAGCAGGTGAACCAACAGCGGCCTCGGGTTTCTGTTCGCCGTGTTGCAGCTGCGGTCCAAATGACGCCAACGTCCACGTATCGTCTCATGCGCCAGAGTTTACACCACTATCCATACAAAATTCAAATGTGGCAACCCCTCAGCGCCGCTACCATTGCTGCACGAGAGACATTCGCTAACGATATAGTGCACAGGATTGATGACGGCGATTTGCATGTGGGCACCATTTGATTTACTGACGAAGCTTTTTTTTACCTGGACGGCTTCGTCAATAAACAGGACTGGCGCATATGGGGAACCGAAAAACCCCATGTTGCAGTCCCATCGTTCCTGCATCCTCAAAAACTACTGGTCTGGGACGCCATTTCTTCCAAAGGAATCATTGGCCCATTTTTCAGATCCGAAACGATTACTGCATCACGCTATCTGGACATTCTTCGTGAATTTGTGGCGGTAGAAACTGCCTTAGACGACACTGCGAACACCTCGTGGTTTATGCAAGATGGTGCCCAGCCACATCGCACGGCCGACGTCTTTAATTTCCTGAATGAATATTTCGATGATGGTGTGATTGCTTTGGGCTATCCGAAACATACATTAGGGGGCGTGGATTGGCCTCTGTATTCGCCAGGCATGAACCCCTGTGACTTCTCTCTGTGGGGACATTTGAAAGACCAGGTGTACCGCCAGAATCCAGAAACAATTGAACAGCTGAAGCAGTACATCTCATCCGCATGTGAAGCCATTCCGCCAAACACGTTGTCAAAGGTTTCGGGTAATTTCATTCAGAGACTACGCCATATTATTGCTACGCATGGTGGATATGTGGAAAATACCGTACTATAGAGTTTCCCAGACCGCAGTGCCATCTGTTGTTGACAATTGTAACTACTGTAATTTCGAAAGTTTGTCTGTCTGAAAAAGTACTGTAGTCCCAAGCATATTGCAACAAACGGTGTATTTCTATCGCTGCTCGTTTAGTTTGTGTTGCCGTTTCAAATATACCGGTCATTTTTGAAACACCCTGTATTAACAAGATTAAGCTGAAGAACCGGATAAGATCGTTAATGAACGGTCGGAATTTAGCTACAACGGATATTTTCCTTTTTTCAAAGAAGAATTCTTACATGGTTCTGGAGAAATGTGAGAACATGTGAGGTAGTACTGGCCCTGCGACTTATCTTTGAAGACAGGTGTCGTCCGAACAGGACACAGCCAGGGCAAAAGTGCCACACGTGCAAAGATGCGAGCTGGTGCCACTGCCGTAAAGAGTCGCCACTTTCGCGACTTCCAGCAACGCTACGGGCGGCGCTGAAGATGAAGATGTCGACTTCACCTCGGTCCGTTGCCAGCCGAGTACAATCCGCCAATGACCGGACGACAACGAACAGAGGCCTTGTTAGACAGAAAAGCAGCTCTCGCCAACCTGGTTCTAGATGATCGCCCAGGGAACGTCGTTTAATGAACTCTTAGAAGTGAACAGACAGTTGTAAATTGCATTTGCTATGTGCTGCGAATTTACCTATGATTATTTGCACTTAGCCATTGAGGGTCTTTTTTGTGTTATATTTCATTCAGTGTTGCAGATTTCGTTACTCGACAAGTCACAAGGATAAGTTAACCTTTTTAACTCATTGGTGTGACTTTGTTACTAATTTGTTGTGGTTTTCTATAACCTTCGTTCTCTTATCCTGTTACCTGACCCTGGGGCACACCTGCGTAAAAAAAAAGATAGGGAGAAACTGTCTTTGCGGTGTAATGCACCAGAAGCCGTTTCACGAACTCACAAACTTGTCTTACCGTAACATCGGTGGCAACTGGGACTTCCACGGTAGTAGCGACGAAGTTTTACAAACCTGTGACGAGCGCTTACTAAACTGGCGACGAGGCTTTGCAAAACTTTTATAGCGTTAGTAGACTTAGAGGAAGCTTTTGACTAATTTGACTGGAATAATGTCTTTGAAATTCTGAAGGTAGCAGGGATAAAATACAGGGACGGAAAAGCTATTTACAACTTGTACAGTAATCAGACGGCAGTTACAAGAGTCGAGCGGCATGAAAAAGATGCAGTGGTTGAGAGGGATGTGAGGCAGGCTTTCAGCCTCTCCCCACTCCATTCAGGCTGTACAGTGAGCAAGCAACAAAGGAAGCCAAAGAAAGATTTGGAATGGGAATTAAAGTTCAGGGAGAGGAAATAAAAATTTGGGATTTGCCTATGACATTGTAATTACGTCAGAGACAGAAAGTTGAACTGAATTGACAGTATCTTCAGAGGAGGATATAAGATGAACATTAACAGAAACCAAAGTAAGAATAATGGAATATAGTCGAATTAAATCAGGTGATGCTAATAGATTAAAGTGCGCGTCATTTATGACGGCGGCCGAGTTTAGGTTCGTTCTGCGCATCTGACGTCACGAAACGCAGTCTGCCAATGAATAGAGAACGACGTCGCCAGAGCTCGGCTACAGTACAGAACACGGACGAGTGTCTTCAGTTTTAGAAACGTTCAGTCATAAATAAAGTAACTGAACGAAAGCAATGTCTTGATAACAGAATTTCTTTTATAGAAAGTTTGGAAAAAGCATTCTTTATACCAATTGCTTCATATTCTATTAGTTAATTAAACCAAACAAGCAATAAGCCTCTTAATTCAGGCGATAGCAAGGAAAGGTGTTTGTATCATTCTCACTAACCGCTTTTTCGCAATAAAGAACAGCGGTAATTGTTTTTTTCCTGTTGTACTTCGACGAAGCGTGAGTAATTCATAGTCAGACGAACAGTGTTTGTCGGTATTTTGCGTCCTACTTTAAAGTCCTCCAGGAAGTTTACTGAATGACGAGCCGCGTTAGCGTAATGGTTAAAGTGTTTGGTTGCTAAATGAAAGGTTCAGAATTCAACTCTTGTTCGACGTTTATATTTTCTTTATTTAAAAACAATATCGAAGTGTCTTACTTCATGAATTTTATTTGTTTGAATGTAATGTTTTGGAATTTGTAGTGGCAACTGAAATCAACCATACGGAAAGTATACGCTATGGACTTTTACCTCTGCAAACTCTTCAAAATTTCGTGCAGTGCTTTACTACATTTATTGCTGCCCAATAATTGCGTTGAGCATCGAAACAAAATTGAGTCATTTATGGGGGGAAGGTATCAGTCAAGATAATGTGTAAAAATCAAATTTTTGGGCCAAATAGTTTTTGTGATATCGAATGATAAGTGTGTCAGAGCAGTCGGAACGCCATGTGTCTGCACAGGCGAATAGTGGAGTGATGACAAAATCGCGCACAGCGCGGATTGCGGGGAGCACGTCTCTGTAGCAGCGAAGGGGTTAATGCGGCCGTGGTGGCTTTACTTCGTAAACTGCGCGCTCCCCCCTAAACGTAAATTTGCTTGGCGCGTGCAACTGGCAACGCAGAAATCTCCCGCGTCTGGGCGGGCATGCGCGAACCGCCAAGATAAAAGAATTGAACTATAGGGAACGAGATTCTGGAAGTAGAAGATAAGTTTTACTATTTGGTCAGCCAAGTGATGATGACCGAAGTAGAGAGGATGTACAATGTAGAATGGCAGTGGCAAGAATAAAGTTTCTGAAGAAGAGAAGTTTATTAACATCGATAATTGATTTAAGCGTTAGGAAGCCTTTTATGAAAGAATTTATATGGAGTGTAGCCACGTACAGATGTGAAACGTGGGCGATAAACAATTTATACAAGAGAATAATAGAAGCTCTTGACAAGTGGAGCTACAAAAGAATGCTAAGGGATCACCTACTTAGTACTGAAGAGCTGTATGGGGGGAGGGGCGAGGGGAAGGGGGAGGTAAAAATTGTAAAGGAAGAGCTAGAGATGAATACTGTAAGCAGATTCAGAAGGATGTTATTTGCAGTAGATATTCAGAGAGCACTATGGGACTTCTGAGGTCATCAGTCCCCCAAGAAAAAATGGTTCAAATGGCTCTGAGCACTATGGGACTGAACTTCTGAGGTCATCAGTCCCCTAGACTTAGAACTACTTAAACCTAACTAACCTAAGGACATGACACACATCCATGCTCGAGGCAGGATTCGAACCTAAGACCGTAGCGGTCGCGCGGCTCTAGACTGTAGCGCCTAGAACCACTAGGCCACTTCGGCCGGCGGCTTTCACAAGAGACAGTACATAGAGAGCTGCAGCAAACCAGTCTTTGGACTCTGGACAACAACAACAACAAATGGTGCTTTTACCCATTTCTACTCGAATCTGATGCTTTTCTTTTGCCTTTCGTCAATAAGATATACAAAACACTTGACTTCACTAACGAAATCTAGGTGATATGTCTGGACCCTTTCAACACGTTGTAGATGTTTCGTTGGAAAGACATTTCCTTTAATGTAATGTGAGACTGCAGTTTCGCGCAAGAAACCATAAATCGCCGCCCCTGATGAAATGCAGTGTAGGAGGTGAGAAGCGCTGCTCGCTGAAGGGGCGATTTGCGGGCCCGGTGGGGTGCTCGCAGGGTCAGGCGCCGAGACGCCGGCGAGCCGCCGCCGGAAGCTGTGGCGGTGGCGGAGGCGGCTGCGGGGGTGGGGGCGGGGCGGCGGCGGGGGCGGCGGCGGCGGCCAGTCCCAGCGCCAACTCCAGTTGCGGAGTTATTGGCCTCCCGCTGGCCACTCTGACGTCACGCCGAGTTCTCCAGCGGCGCAGTCCCCTCGGCGAGGCCGACTCAACTTTTATGCAGCCTTATATTTCATCCTGACAAGTATTGTCTTTTTGTCGGCACGGAACTTTTTGCTCCCTTCGGCCGTTTCCTCTAGAACAGGCGCCGGCGCTGCCCCCGTTACGAAACATTGACTTAGAACGCGCGCGCCAGGGGGTAGGACCCGTGGAAGTTTCGTTATGTGCTGGCCAGGGAAGCCGGAGAAGCGATAGCGCCCTTGTGCAGCTTCTGAAACTTCCCTTAAATAAACCCGTTAACGAGCCTTCTCTTATTTATTCCGACGTCAAAACTTTTACTGGCAGAAGTAAACATTTCACGCGGAAGCGCGAGCGAGAAGGGAGGCTGCGTTTCCGCCTTCATTCGTATTCATTGGCTTTGGTTGTTGCGCCTGCTGTTGGAAGTCGTTATAAACACCATACGAAAATGCGCAGAAAACCTCCAAAATGATGCACTGCAACAGCAAGCAGAAACAGAGGGTGTATTATATATTGTTGCTCTTCTCATAAGTAAACTGGCTGTAAGCGTTTACACAGACATTTTAGCAGTAAATAATGAAGTCACTAAGACGAACACTTTCTACAACGTATGTGAGAAAAAAAATCAGTCACGTGAGTAAAGCTGCAGAATGGGTAGACATAGCATTTTCTTTTATGAGTGTTAACTGGGAAATGAATATTCAAATTATCCAGTAGAGTCGGAAACGCGTAACACAGTACATGTGTCAGAAGGAAGGACATGGATACAGACCGATAGTGAAACAATATACAGGGTGGTCCATTGATACTGACAGGGCCAAATATCTCACGAAATAAGCGTCAAACGAATAAACTACAAAGAACTAAACTTATCTAGCTTGAATGGGGAAACCAGATGGCGCGATGGTTGGCCCGCTAGATGGCGCTACCATAGGTAAAACGGATATCAAATGCATTTTTTAAAATAGGAACCAAAATTTTTTATTACATATTCGTGTAGGACGTAAATAAACATGAATGTTTTAGTTGGACCACTTTTTTCGCTTCGTGACAGATGGCACTGTAATAGTCACAAACGTATAAGTACGTGGTACCACTTAACATTCCGCTAGTGCGGACGGTATTTGCTTCGTGATACATTACCCGTGTTAAAATGGACCGTTTGCCAATTGCGGAAAAGGTCTATATCGTGTTGATGTATGGCTATTGTGATCAAAATGCCCAACTAACGTGTGCTACGTATGCTGCTCAGTATCCTGGATGACATGATCCAAGTGTCCGGACCGTTCGCCGGATAGTTACGTCATTCAAGGAAACAGGAGTGTTTAGACACATGTGAAACGTCAGTCACGACCTGCAACAAATGATGATGCCCAAGTAGGTGTTTCAGCTGCTGTTGCGGCTAATTCGCACATCAGCAGCAGACAAACTGCGCGAGAATCGGGAATCTTAAAATCGTTGGTGTTGAAAATGCTACATCAACATCGATTGCACCCGTACCATATTTCTGTGCACCAGGAATTGCATGGCGATGTCTCTGAACATCGTGTACAGTTCTGTCACTGGGCACAAGTGAAATTACGGGATGATAATAGATTCTTTGCACGCGCTCTATTTAGCGACAAAGCGTCATTCACCAACAGCGGTAATGTAAACCGGCATAATATGCACTATTGGGCAACGGAAATTCCACGATGGCTGCGACAAGTGGAACATGAGTGACCTTGGCGGGTTAATGCATAGTGCGGCATTTTACCTATCGCAATCTAAATAGTGCAATGTATGCTGATTTCCTACGTAATGTTCTACCAATGTTACTACAAGATGTTTGACTGTATGACAGAATGGCGATGTACTTACAACATTTGACGGATATCCTGCATATAGCTCGCGTGCTGTTGAAGCGGTATTGAATAGCATATTTCATGACATATGGATTGGTCATCGAAGCACCATAACATGTCCCGCACGTTCACCGGATCTAACATCCCCGGATTTCTTTCTGTTGGGGAAGTTGAAGGATATTTGCTATCGTGATCCACCGACAACGCCTGACAACATGCGTCAGCGCATTGCCAATGCATGTGCGAACGTGTTGAGAGGAATGTCGTTACACGTATTGCCAAATGCACTGAGGTTGACGGACATCATATTGAGCATTTATTGCACTAATTTGGTATTTAAAAGTAATCACGCTGCAACAGCATGCGTTCTCAGAAATGATAAGTGCACAAAGGTACATGTATCACATTGGAACAACCGAAGTAAAATATTCAAACGTACCTACGTTATGTATTTAAATTAAAAAAACTACCTGTTACCAACTACTAGTCTAAATTTGTGAGCCATATATTTGTGACTATTACAGCGCTATCTATCACAAATCGAAAAAAGTGGTCCAACTAAAACATTCATATTTCTTTACGTACGAATATGTAATAAAAAATGGGGGTTCCTATTTTAAAAAAAACGCACCTGACATCCATTTGACCTATGGCTGTGCCAACTAGACTTCCAACCATAGCACCATCTGGTTTCCCCCTTCAAGCTAGACAAGTTTCGTTCGTTGTAGTTTTTTCGTTTGATGCTTATTTCGTGAGATATTTGGTCCGGTCACGAACAATTTACAACCCTGTATATTGTTGCTCTTCTCATTAAGTAAACTGGCTTTAGGCCTTTACATAGAGATTTTAACTGTACATAATGAAATCAAAAAGACGAACACATTCTACGACGTATGTGATAGAAAAATTCAGTGACGGGGGTAAAGCTGCAGAATGGGTAGACATAGCATTTTCTTTTATGAGTGTTTACTGGGAAATCAATATTCAAATTATCTAGTGGGGTCGGAAATGCGTAACACAGTACATGTGTCAGAAGGAAGGACAGTAATATAGACTGATAGTGAAATAATACACTCCTGGAAATTGAAATAAGAACACCGTGAATTCATTGTCCCAGGAAGGGGAAACTTTATTGACACATTCCTGGGTCAGATACATCACATGATCACACTGACAGAACCACAGGCACATAGAAACAGGCAACAGAGCATGCACAATGTCGGCACTAGTACAGTGTATATCCACCTTTCGCAGCAATGCAGGCTGCTATTCTCCCATGGAGACGATCGTAGAGATGCTGGATGTAGTCCTGTGGAACGGCTTGCCATGCCATTTCCACCTGGCGCCTCAGTTGGACCAGCGTTCGTGCTGGACGTGCAGACCGCGTGAGACAACGCTTCATCCAGTCCCAAACATGCTCAATGGGGGACAGATCCGGAGATCTTGCTGGCCAGGGTAGTTGACTTACACCTCCTAGAGCACGTTGGGTGGCACGGGATACATGGGGACGTGCATTGTCCTGTTGGAACAGCAAGTTCCCTTGCCGGTCTAGGAATGGTAGAACGATGGGTTCGATGACTGTTTGGATGTACTGTGCACTATTCAGTGTACCCTCGACGATCACCAGAGGTGTACGGCCAGTGTAGGAGATCGCTCCCCACACCATGATGCCGGGTGTTGGCCCTGTGTGCCTCGGTCGTATGCAGTCCTGATTGTGGCGCTCACCTGCACGGCGCCAAACACGCATACGACCATCATTGGCACCAAGGCAGAAGCGACTCTCATTGCTGAAGACGATACGTCTCCATTCGTCCCTCCATTCACGCCTGTCGCGACACCACTGGAGGCGGGCTGCACGATGTTGGGGCGTGAGCGGAAGACGGCCTAACGGTGTGAGGGACCGTAGCCCAGCTTCATGGAGACGGTTGCGAATGGTCCTTGCCGATACCCCAGGAGCAACAGTGTCCCTAATTTGCTGGGAAGTGACGGTGCGGTCCCCTACGGCACTGCGTAGGATCCTATGGTCTTGGCGTCGCTGCGGTCCGGTCCCAGGTCGACGGGCACGTGCACCTTCCGACGACCACTGGTGACAACATCGATGTAATGTGGAGACCTCACGCCCCACGTGTTGAGCATTTCGGCGGTACGTCCACCCGGCCTCCCTCATGCCCACTATACGCCCTTGCTCAAAGTCCGTCAACTGCACATACGGTTCACGTCCACGCTGTCGCGGCATGCTACCAGTGTTAAAGACTGCGATGGAGCTCCGTATGCTACGGCAAACTGGCTGACACTGACGGCGGCGGTGCACGAAAGCTGCGCAGCTAGCGCCATTCGATGGCCGACACCGCGGTTCCTGGTGTGTCCGCTGTGCCGTGCGTGTGATCATTGCTTGTACAGCCCTCTCGCAGTGTCCGGAGCAAGTATGGTGGGTCTGACACACCGGTGTCAATGTGTTCTTTTTTCCATTTCCAGGAGTGTATATATTTTGAGGGATCAGAGCGTAATTGCAAGTAAAAACAAAGATAAACACTGAGATGGGGACAGCGATATGCACATATACAGAAAGCCATAAAATCCCGCGCACAAGGTATACAAGGTCAGTGCAGTGGCGGAGCTGTCATTTGTACTTAGCTTATTCATGTGAAAAGTTTCGGGTCTGTTTATCGCTGCACAATGGGAGTTGAACGCGGAATGGCAATTGAGCCTAGGTGCATGGGGCATTCCAATTCTTGAATGTTTAGGTAATTCAGTATTCCGAGAGCCACACTGTCAAGAATGTGCCTAGAATACCAAATTTCAGCGATTACATTTCGTCGGCCTCCACTTAACGACGGAGAGCATCGGCTATTGTGTAGAATTGTCAGTGACTGGGGACAGGCAATACTGCGTGAAATAACTACCCGAATCAATGTGGGACGTATGACGAACGTCCCCGTTGGGACAGTGCGGCGAAATCTGCGTTAATGGGCTGTGCAGCCGACGGCCGACGCGAGTGCCTTCGCTAACAACACGACTCGCCTACAGCACCACTCCTGCGCTCGTGACGATGTATGTTGGATCCTAGGCTGCTGGAAAACCGTTGCCCCTTTTCAGCTGACAACATCTGACGATAGAGCTCGGGTGTGGCGTGGAGCCCACGTAGCCATGGACCCAGGTTGTCAACAAAACACTTTGCAAGTTGGGGGTGGCTGCCTATGGCGTGAGCTGTTTACATCTAATGGATTGGGTCCGCTGGTCCTAATGAACCGACCATTGACTGGAAATGCTTAAAATCGGCTAATTGGAGACCATCAGCACACATTCATGGGCTTCATGTTGCCAAACAACGATGTCATGTCACCAGCCACGATTGTTCGCAATTGGTTTGAAGAATACTATGGACATTTCGATTGAGTACTTGACCACCCACATCCCCCGACATGAATCCCATCGAAAATTTACGGAACATACTCGAGAGGTCAGTTCGTGCACAAAATCCTGCATCGGTAACACAGTCGCGATTATGGACGACTATGGAGGCAGCGTGGCTCAGTAATCTGCAACAACGTCTATGCCACATCCAGCTGCTGTGCTACGCCGGAAGAGAGAAGAGCCGACATGATATTAGTAGGTGTTCCATGACGTTTGTCCCTCAGTGGTTAAAATAATATTGGAATGGAGAACTAGATCACAAACTATCTGACAAAAAATGGGATTCACCGAGTAGAAGAGGAGGAACAAAAACAGAACTACGGAGGTTGAGATGGTATTTGATGTTATTTCAGTGATTACAACATCGATTCATCACAGTTATAAGTATGACGTTGCACCTTCTCTGGCCTACATCTCACCCAGTACACGCCCCTTATATACCCTATAAGTTCTGGTGACAACACTGAACACGAAAGGCACTAATGCACATGACGGCCTTTCTACCTGTTACAGATAATTTCAGCTCCTTCATGTACATTGTCATGCTATATATATGTACGGAACTACATAGATATTCCACGATGTCTGCCGGATGCTTCATTTTTTGGTCAGATAGTATAAACACTACGTGTATTAACAACCATACAAGTATAATAGAAAATGAAGAGAAACATTTCTGGTAAAGAAGCATCTAAAGAGACCTCAAAAGGTAGTTAACTATATCAAACATTGCACAACTTTCACAGGAAAAAACTCACAAAATTCAGCATTTCAAGAATGGAAGAAAGAGTGGTAACAGATTATAGAATGGATGATTACAAAACAATATTTTGCAATGGACAATCTGTCCTAACTTTAAAGTTGTAAGGTGGCAGGGTGAATGAACGTTAATTTCACACGTTACATGGGATTTTATATGGCGTAACGAGTAGGATATATCACCTGACAAACTTTGCCGGTAGTTGACAGATTTGCCTATCAAAATGCAAAGGAATGACTCGATTAGGCGGTATTAACACACCGAACCCAAATCCTGCATGTCAATGATCAAAAGGTGGAAAAAGGTGTTCGAAGAAACGAGTTAGTTTGGGGGCAGACGCGAGTTGTGCCATCATTGCCCACATTCAATGAAAGGAATCTAACATGGGTTGGTGACTCGCAGCGAGAGAGACAACGAACACGCTGGGCGATACAGTGAGGGGAGCAGGTAGCAGCCCAGCACTGTTTGCGACGGACAAATTCTTATTAAATCTGTGTTGGGGAATTCCCAGATGGATACAAACAGACCAGTGACGCAGTTGATCACGTGAAACGCTCGTGGTATGCTCGTGTTGTACACATGTAACTTCTAGGCCTCAGGAGCGGGCACAAAATGTCCGATTGGCTGAAATAAACTCAGACGGAAAAAAAGGGACGATGTTGCTACGCAGTCTAATGCAAAGCACTGTGCGACTGGCAGGGGTACTTTTCACAAAATGAAAGCAATGCTCCCATTGGTCTGAAAAAGGCGTGACATGAAGCACAAAAAGGCACAGGTGGGTGACAGTTTGCCACGAAAGACACAATGCCGAAAACTTCGGGGACTCTTCTCTGAACCAGAGTCAAGTGTAGAACAGGGCGCATCACGCTCTGTACGACACCAAAAGATGAATTTTTGGGTGAAAACTGTCTTCACTTTGTCTGCCATTCAGCTAGAAATTAGCTGAAGTGCCGCTAAGCTCCGATAGTGGAGAAACGAAACAGCCACGTAGTTAATTGTTCTTGCAAGAACTGAGAGGGTGTTGAAGTATAGACACTGCTCCATCTATGCAAGTGTATATCGCCATATTTTCCAGATCAGGGATGAGTGCATGTTTTCTCGCCTAACGAGAAACATTGGACAATTTCAGCTGATAAAATCAGTAAAGATTTTGATTAGGACTTTATAGGATTTTCATAGGGAGAAAGTAGCCATGTAGCCGACAGCTCATTGCAGCCTCACAGAGGCGTAAAACTGTTGGATGACCAGCTTGCATTCATTGTAGACTCGAGCACCTTTGAGTAACCTTTCGCTCATATGCCACAAAAACTAACCATCCTCCGTAGACTTGATTATCATCCTAAACAGTTCCGAACTTAGAACTGGCATCGGATGATTTGTTGTAACATCGGCCAAATTCACTGTCTAGAAGTAAAGAAAATCTGATAGAGAACCTATTTACATTTGATATTTTTGTGTTCAGTGTTATTTCTGCTAAACAGGACGTAATACATTATATTGATAAGTGTCCTGAAATATTGTCATGTCACAATCTATATGCTTCTTTGACAATAATAGAGAAATTAAACGAATTTTGCAGCTGAGCACCGATGTGATCTGTCATAAAATAAGGGTCCACTGCTAACCTCAGTCATGTATTCTACTGACGCTAACGCACTCACAGGGTGTTTTTGCTGACGTCTGACAAATGTGAAAATGAGTGGAGTGTCAAATAACGGCGACTGTGCCTGGATGGCAATTGGTCTGTCACAATGGCAATTAATCAAATTAGAAAGAGTAAGTAAAATTTGGTATTAAGAAAAAAAAGTGACAAGATTACTTAATGTATGTGTTTGCATAGTGGTCAGAGTACTATAAATATGTGATCCACAGAGTAGAAAAGGTTGTATTAAGGAGTAAATAAAAACTTTCGTGGTTTGGGTAAAAGTAGCAGCTAAAGGTAAATATTGCTCGCAGAGGTGAAAAATTGTTGGATCACCAGCTTGAGTCCACTGTGAACTCGAGCAACCTTGAGTAATCTTTTTCTCATCTTGTTGCAAAAACTAACATCCTCTGTAGACTTGATTGAAATCCTAAATAGTACAGAACTTAAGAACCACAGTCGGATAATTTCTCGTAATACGAGGTGCATTCAAGTTCTAAAACCTACGATTTTTTTTTCTCCGGACTGGAAAGAGATATAAACATGTGCATTGTTTTAAAATGAGGCCGCGTTCATTGTCAATACGTCCCAGAGATGGCAGCACCGTACGGCAGATGGAATTTTACCGCCAGTGGCGAGAATGAGAACTGTTTTAAATACTTAAAATGGCGACGTTTTCCTCACTTGAACAGCGTGCAATCATTCGTTTTCTGAATTTGGGTGGTGTAAAACCAATTGAAATTCATCGACAGTTGAAGGAGACATGTGGTGATGGAGTTATGGATGTGTCGAAAGTGCGTTCGTGGGTGCGACAGTTTAATGAAGGCAGAACATCGTGTGACAACTAACCGAAACAACCTTGGGCTCGCACAAGCCGGTCTGACGACATGATCGAGAAAGTGGAGAGAATTGTTTTCGGGGATCGCTGAATGACTGTTGAACAGATCGCTTCCATAGTTGGCATTTCTGCGGGTTCTGTGCACACAATGCTGCATGACGACCTGAAAATGCGAAAAGTGTCATCCAGGTGGGTGCCACGAATGCTGACGGACGACCACATGGCTGCCTGTGTGGCATGTTGCCAAATAATGTTGACGCGCAACGACAGCACGAATGGGACTTTCTTTTCGTCGGCTGTGACAATGGATGAGACGTGGATGCCATTTTTCAATCCAGAAACAAAGCGCCAGTCAGCTCAATGGAAGCACACAGATGCACCGCCACCAAAAAAATTTCGGGTAACCGCCAGTGCTGAAAAAATGATGATGTCCATGTTTTGGGGCAGCGAGGTCTTCATCCTTACACATTGCGTTCCAAAGGGCACTACAGTAACAGGTGCATCCTACGAAAATGTTGTGAAGAACAAATTCCTTCCTGCACTGCAACAAAACGCCCGGAAAGGCCTGCGCGTGTGCTGTTTCACCAAGACAACGCACCCGCACATCGAGCTAACGTTACGCAACAGTTTCTTCGTGATAATTTGGAAGTGATTCCTCATGCTCCCTACTCACCTGACCTGGCTCCTAGTGACTTTTGGCTTTTGACACTCTCCGTGGCCGCATATTCACCAGCCGTGCTGCTATTGCCTCAACGATTTTCCAGTGGTCAAAACAGACTCCTAAAGAAGCCTTCGCCGCTACCATGGAATCATGGCGTCAGCGTTGTGAAAAATGTGTACGTCTGCAGGGCGATTACGTCGAGAAGTAACGCCAGTTTCATCGATTTCGGGTGAGTATTTAATTAGAAAAAAATCGGAGGTCTTAGAACTTGAATGCATCTCGTATTGGTCCACTTCACTGTCTAGAAGTCAGGAAAATCTTGTACAGAACCTTCTACTTAAATTTGATATTGTTGTGTTCAGTGTTATTTCTGCTAAACAGGTCGTAATACGTTATATTGACAAGTGTCTTGAAATTGTCATGTCATAATCTATGTAAACTTGTGTGCGTCTTTGACAGTAATAGAGAAATTGAACCAATTTTACAGCTAAACACCGATCTGCTCTGTCACAGAATAAAGGGACAAATTTCGCCGGCCGCGGTGGCCGAGCTGTTCTATGTGCTACAGTCTGGAACCGCTACGGTCGTAGGTTCGAATGCTGACTCGGGCATGGATGCGTATGATGTCCTTAGGTTAGTTAGGTTTAAGAAGTTCTAAGTTTAGGGGACTGATAAGCTCAGAAGTTGTGCCATGGTGCTTAGAGCCATTTGAACCATTTTCAAGGTACATTTATTCTACAGTCGCTAATCCACTCACAGGGTGTTTTTGCTGATGTCTGACAAACGTGAAAAAGAGTGATGCTACTAGGAAATGGCATCCTGAACTTTCATGTGTGTGTGTGTGTGTGTCTGTGTGTGTGTGTGTATTGAACCGGGGATCTAGAAACGAAAAAGACGTTTCGTCCCACTGTAGCCCACAGTAGTTCACAACCCCACAACAGGCCACAGCAGTACAGTCATCGCCGCCCCACCCTGAACCCAGGAACGTCTGATATCAGACTAGTGTAACCCCAAATGTCTGCGTAGTAGAGTAATTACGGTGTATGCGTCCGTGGAAACAATGTTTGCGCATCAATCGCCGACATAGTGCAACTGAGGCGGAATACGGGGAACCAGCCAGCATTCACCGAGTCAGATGGAAAAACGTTAAAGTAACCTCTGGCGTGCCACAGGGGAGTGTTATGGGACCATTGCTTTTCACAATATATATAAATGACCTAGTAGACAGTGTCGATGCGGCTTTTCGCGGATGATTCTGTAGTATACAGAGAATTTGCAGCATTAGAAAATGGTAGCGAAATGCAGGAAGATCTGCAGCCGATAGGCACTTGGTGCAGGGAGTGGCAACTGACTTTTAACATAGACAAATGTAATGTATTGCGAATACATAGAAAGAAGGATCCTTTACTGTATGATTATATGATAGCGGAACAAACACTGGTAGAGTTACTTCTGTAAAATATCTGGGAGTATGCGTGCGGAACGATTTGAAGTGGAATGATCATATAAAACTAATTGTTGGTAAGGCGGGTACCAGGTTGAGGTTCTTTGGGAGAGTCCTTAGAAAATGTAGTCCATCAACAAAGGAGGTGGCTTACAAAACACTCGTTCGACCTATACTTGAGTATTGCTCATCAGTGTGGGATCCGTACCAGATCGGGTTGACGGAGGAGATAGAGAAGATCCAAAGAATTATAGATAGAACCGAGCCCATAAGAAAAGTTTTACTTGCGCGTTTCGTCACAGGGTTATTTGGAAACCATGATAGCGTTACGGAGATGTTTAACAAACTCAAGTGGCAGACTCTGCAAGAGAGTCGCTCTGCATCGCCGTGTAGCTTGCTCGCCAGGTTTCGAGAGGGTGCGTTTCTGGATGAGGTATCGAATATATTGCTTCCCCCTACTTATACCTCCCGAGGACATCACGAATATAAAATTAGGGATTATAGCGCACACGGATGCTTTCAGACAGTCGTTCTTCCCGCGAACCGTACGCGACTGGTACAGGAAAGGGAGGTAATGACAGTGGCACGTAAAGTGCCCTCCGCCACACACCGTTGGGTGGCTTGGAGTATAAATGTAGATGTAGATGTAGATGTAGAAAACCGCCTTGAAAACCCTCCACATGCTCTCCGGCACTTCGGTCGTCGAAACTAATCCGCCAGGCGGATTCGTGCCGAGGACCTGCTGGGGAAGCAGCGCGTAGCCAGGCGGGCTATACTGAACGTTTACTGTCATTGAATCATAACAACCAACGACACCATACAGCTGAAGCAGTCAAAATGTGGTGGCCCTGTTTTTGGAGAGGAACAACTGGAAAGCAAAAAACACAAGTCTTATAATGAAAGCCTGCTCTCTTTAGGTACCAGTAGTAATCTGGTTTAATTAATTTTAAAAGGCTTTAATAAATTCTTTGTCGTTAGCAACTCCACAAGTAGCAGTTACACACAAAACAAGCTGTGATTAAATTTTAAGGCGGTTACAGTTACAACAGAAACAATGCAACATTCAAAATGTCTATACTGTATGCCACAAATGCCATAATTAAGTAAACCAATAGAAGCCGTATTTGTCAATGCTGACCATGAAAAAAAATACTACACCATGTCTCCCATATGTCAGTGTCTAAGAATGATCGCTGATAATCGAAACTCGTAACAAAATAAAGTGATTCGTCTGAAGGATGGAGATATTTTTGTACGTGTAGGCTTATGGTAGAGAGTTGGTAAATAATTACTCCAGACAATCACGTATAGCGACGGCAACCTCTCAAGTAGGAAATTGAAACTTGTGTTAGTTACCCTTCCGAAGACAGTTTGTTCTTCTATTAACACTTACCTAAACGTAACGTCTAAGATCTTAGATACGATGACATATCTGCCCGAAGAAAGTGGCAGTTTTGAAGAATAGCGTACTGTAATCCAGTACTTATCTTCGGGAATGTACAGTCGGTAGAAATATCCTCCTGTGTGAAAAAACAATACTGAAGTGATTCATGAACTTTGCAAATTTTTACGCGTCGGTGGTGGAGTTCAGAAATGTCCGTAACAGCCTAAAGGACGAGCAGTACCTCCAGGCACCCAGAGCACTTTTAACTTCGTCATTACAAGCTCGTATTGGCCCACTTACCAAAGATGACCGACGACTTATTTCAATGTCACTACACTGGTGTTCAAAAATTAAGCAACAAACCACTGTTTGCCCGTCCTGTGTCTAATTCACTATAGAATCATACAAACTGTCAACGATCGCGTCCTGCACGTATGATGGTATGCTGATCAGCGGACAACCACCCCAAGAATAACTTCAGAGTATATATCAAAAGGGGTAGTGTTTGCCGGGTAGCCCTACGCCCACAATATCTGTGTACACAGTCACAGGCGGTGCAGTATGGAACAGAGAAAAATCTACCAGACTCTGCCTTGGAGGACTATAGGAAGAATGGAAGTACGACAGTCGCGCAAACTGATATAGCCAGATGGCTTAATGTGAATCGTTTTGTTGTTTGCCGCGCGGGGTAGCTGCGCGGTCCTAGACGCATTGTCAAAGTTCCTGCGGCTCCTCTCGTTGGACGTTCGGGTTCTCCCTCGGGCATAGGTGTGTGTGTTGCCCTTAGCGTAAGTTAGTTTAAGTTAGATTAAGTGGTGTGTAAGCTGAGGGACTGATGACCTTAACAGTTTGGTCCCATAGGCTCGTATCACAAATTTCAGATTCTTTTTTTGTTTCTCGGACCTGGAGACAGTTTATACAGACCCTACCTTAACTCCGAAAACCAGGGCAGTCCCGACCACGTGTTACATCAGAAAGAGAGGACCGTCATATGGCTCTAAGGACACGATGATACCGTCTTATCACAGCACGGCAACTGTCATCCTTCGTCGTAGAATCCACTGGATATGCTGAATCGAGACAAAGACATTAGCAGAGTGGCCTTCATTATCGTAGACCTGGTGTATGTGTGCCTCTGGCGCTTCTTCACAGAAGAGAACGTCTAGAGTGGAGTCACCAACATGCCATCTGGACGGTCGAGTACTGCAGCTATGTTTTTTTTGCCAGATGAGTCCCGATATGAAGTGGAGAGTGACTATAGACGGATTCGCATCTGGATGGAATACGATTTCGAGACACAAACATTGTGGAAAGAGATCAGTATCGAGCCCTAAGTGTGTGGGCAGGGATTGCTGATCACTTGAACACCACTTCATGAAATTGTATGGGTGAATCGGCAAGGTTTAATTGCTGTCAGGTATCGTTAAGGGATCTTAAGACCTCATGTGCAGTTGTTGCGAGGTGCTGGGAGCATTGATGAACGATTAAGTTCGACCTCATGGAACACGGGTTGTTGATGATTTCTTGGAAACGGCAGATATTGCAACCATGGCATAACCTGCTCGCTTTCCCGATCTGAATCCTATCGAGCGCGTCTGGGATGTTCTAGGGATGCGATTTGCACCACGTCAGCATCCACCGATCCATCTCCAAGACTTGCAAGAAGCGCCGCATGATGGACGAGGGTTATTGTCTCAACGTGAGACTGATGACATCATTCACAGCATGTCCTGTCATTTCTCAGGCCTGTATTGCTGCCAGAGGTTCTCACAGCCTATACTGAGTGCATAGCCACTTGTCGCAATGTGGGTGTAAGACCGTTCAGTTGGACAAAACAAAGAACTTCTGTCTACCGTTATGCATGTTGCAGTTGTTTACGTTCTGTATTCTGTATAATGTTTCTACTTTACTAACACCTGATTATATTGTCCTGTGGCAAAATAAACGCAACCTCACAAAATATTTGTTTATTTTCAACGTTTCAGTGTTTTCGATGAATCAGTTTCATTTCTTCTTTGTTGTTTGCATTAATCCTAAAAAGTAACGATCTGACGGTAAGTGTGTAAGCCAAAAGGTATCATTCGTTTCAGAGAAGACTTCTTCGAAGTTTAGTGGAGGCCGTAGACGCACCCTAGCTTTGTCACTCACTCTAGCATGCGCGAAACACAAAATATTCTTGTACGCCCAAAGAAAGCAGGTGTTGACAGATGTGAAAATTACCGAACTATCAGTCTAATAAGCCGCAGTTGCAAAATACTAACGCGAACTCTTTACAGACGAATGGAAAAACTGGTACAAGCCGACCTCGGGGAAGATCAGTTTGGATTCCGTAGAAATGATGGAACAAGTGAGGCAATACTGACCTTACGACTTATCTTAGAAGAAAGATTAAGGAAAGACAAAGCTACGTTTCAGAACTGTTCCAGAGATTCGACAGGCAGCAGACCGCTCCATTCGCACCATCAACACAACAGGCTCAGCTGACGGTATACTACGCCTTCCACATTGCTGGCAACGGGTTCTGCACACCGCTGGTGACTACTTTGAAGGACAGTAACAGTTGCATACATGTAATTCTTTGGTATCGGGTGTGAATAAATAGTTGCCGCTATTTATATTCCAATGTGCAAACGCAACGAAGAGTTGACCATGTCAGGAGAAACATGGTTCCTTTAAATGAACTCGACAGTAGTGAAATGTTTGGCCCTGAGCCTTGTTGATTCTCTTACTGTAAGCTAATTTTTACAGGAAACTGTCATCTTAAAAGAAAAAAATGGCATATGAGTTGAGATCAATGAGATTGTTGGTATGAACAACGATTTTCCTTTTTGTCTGCCAGTGAAAACTATTGCTTCAATAGTATTATCAAGTACTCATAGTTGCTTGACACACTGTGTTATGGCGTTACACACTTTGGTGAGCTAGTATTTTGTAAAAGTATTATTGACGATCCGGTTTTCAGTTTCGATGCCTATATATTTATGAGTTTAAAAATTCAGTTGGAAATTTGACACGTTCTTCTTGATGCATTATTGTATCCAGCGATTTATATATTGTCTCTGCTCCTGGAATCATAATGTGTATTCGCTGATTTATTTGCTGGACTACGTTATTCTTTGGTGTTAAAATTATTCGCTCATACTGTCAGTATTTATTTAGGTAGTTCCTTCGTGTCGTTGGATACAGTTTATCATTAAGTTGTTTTCAGCTTCTAACACATTGCATAATTCTTGTGGTAAAATAAGCTTACCAAAGTACGGATCAAAAGGGTAAGTTCTATTTCCAATTTTCAATAAATTTTCGGTAGATATGTAAGCTGTTGGATCTCTTGTCTCTATTTTCTTTCAAAGAAAACTTTTGTACATTATCCCAAACATCAACCTCTTTAAACATTCGTTTATTTCATCTGGCTCTGTTGAGTTTGGAATTATCGGTAATTTCTGCAGAAAGTCTCCTGCTAGTAGCAAGAAGACTCCTTCCATTAATCTGTTGTTTTTCTGAAGATCGTTTAATGTTGTATTGGGGCATCATGACTTTTTAATGGTCCATTATACATTCGTCCCACATAATAATTTTGGATCGCGTTATATTACTAACTGAAAACTCTTATTCAACTACATTTAATGGCAATTTCTAACCATTGTGTGCCATTCTACCGTCTTCCGTTAATGTCAATGCAATTCTGGATGAAGTCAATGACAATACGATTTTTTAAACTCGAATTATACATAGGACCGAGCCCATAAGAAAAGTTTTACTGGCGCTAAATGGTTCATCGAAAAAAAAATCCAACCTTCATTTCTTTCAACAAAATCATAATTCCCCTCTGATTGTGTCACTTTTGGTTCATGTTCTGTAATATAGTGATCCAAGTCTTCTAAGTTAGAGCTGAGTTCACTTGTCAATCCAGAACTAACTTCGATTTGTGCTTTGTGAATCACCTCTCACGGGATGATGTATTCCGAGTTCGGTAAACTTGTGAGGTCTTTAATTTCCTGAAAGAAGTCATGCCTTATCAATTATTGTTCTAAAATTAAGTCTCTCTCCGTCTCCTTTTTTTCAGAACTTAAAAGTACTGCTAGCTGACCACACAATACTGCAAGGCATTTCTGTACAGTTGTGTTTAAAGTTCAAACTGTGAGGGAAATCTGAGTGACATGTTGGCAAATGAATAATAAAGTTGCTTTAAACTAAAATTGTATTACAATTTTTAACAACGCAAAAATGGATCAAACTAACTTCAAAACTATACTCGTTCTTTTGTATTGTCATAGACAGTGAAAACTGCTTCGCGCGGGATTAGCCGAACGGTTTAAGGCGCTGCAGTCATGGGCTGTGCGCCTGGTCCCGGCGGAGGTTCGAGTCCTCCCTCGGGCATGGGTGTGTGTGTTTGTCCTGAGGAGCTACCTGTTAGGTAGCGTGTAAGCTTAGGGACTGATGACTTTAGCAGTTAAGTCCCATAAGATTGCACACACATTTGAACATTTGAAAACTGTTTAAGAGAAACGGTGCTTAAATTATGGTATTTGCTCTTTGCTTTTCTTAGGAAATACTTGTAACTGAAAGAGGACGGTGAAGAATAATTGCCAAAGCTCTTAAAACATGCCACCAAAGTATGACTATTGTCGATCTAGATCACAGTTTTGCATTACAACAATACGAGGAAGTTAAAGGAAATAAATCTGTCCATGTTACCATGTTCCAAACGAACAATCACTCCGTTAAAGCATCTCAAAAACGGTCCTCTGTCGTCCATTACACCTGGGGGCACCGAAAAAAAAATGGCTAAAGTATCACTTTTGTATTCATGTATCGAAGGACGCTCATAATGGCAAACATTCCAGAAAAAAGCTGCCATTCCTCAAGATTCAGAAAGGTTTCAAAGAACGGTGATAATTATACGCCCACAAGACATATGCACCCCCCCCCCCCTACACACACACACACGCTTTATGCAAAGCAACTGGTTCGTAGTTATAAAACCGGTACATGTGCCTGACAATTAATTGAAAAATTTTCGAAAATTTTACTCTCGTTCTGCAGGTGACTGACAAGTCTCTAGTTATTCCTGAAGTGCCGGCTGCAGCTGACGCAGCTCGCTGACGATACGGGCATTCGCATCTGCTGGAACCGCTTCACCGCCGCTCCCAAATCAATTTCGCGGCGGCATAATATTTCACAATTTTTTAACAAAACCGGCGTATTAATACCGGGCTATTGTCCATAAACTACAATTACAGTTAATTAAAACGGTATCGTGTATCTGGGGATAAATGCATCCCTCCCACAATGCGGCCGCTCCGCAACGCTAGGAGATCCGGCATTGTGTATATTTAATAGCGGGTAATTCTGGCTGCCCAGCCGCACACGACTAGCAGAATGAAAGTGAAAAGCGGGGCTGATGCACCCGTTGTCGCCTGTCGCACGTGTTGTCCACATCGCCCACGTCATTTGGTGGCCTCGCGTGTCCCACGAACACAGGCCTTGGCACGTATGTCACGTGACACTGCAAGTCTCATGAATGCCAGCAGCCGACTCCGGCGGGGAGCAGGTATTCCTTCAGAGGAGTTTAACAATGCTTGGCTATGTGTTTAAGTGCGTGCAAGTTCTCAACAGGTCACTGAACCGTGGATTTACTTTCGAAACCTTTTCTTAAGGAATTTACTTTATTTAAACTCACACAAACACATAAAATATCCACCAGGAATGGAAATGGTATAAAACACTCACATTAAAAAAAATAACTTAAACCGAGAGTACAACTTGTTTTAAAAGAAAACTCTTACGGTGGAAACGTGGCAACTTTATATACCAAAATGACCATTTAAATAAAAAACTATGAAATGCAGTCTTACATAAAATGTACAAACATGCTCCACATTACACATATACCGCCTCTCAAGATGATAGGCAAGATAAAACCATATTTCAGGAATTCGGCCTTTACACCTTAAGCAATAAATTCGTTAACACCAAAACTGACAAACGTGACAGAGGCAGCTATTAACATACGGCAGACCGACAGACAGACACTAACTGCCTAACAAATGCGGACGAGAGACAGACGAGCAAGCTGGGGACTGACCCAGAAACAAGTAGAGTTTAACAAGTAAATGAAACAACATATCACGAATCAAAAATGGTTCAAATGACTCTGAGCACTATTGGACTTAACATCTTAGGTCATCAGTACCCTAGAACTTAGAACTACCTAAACGTAACTAATCTAAAGACATCACACACATCCATGCCCGAGGCAGGATTTGAACCTGCGACCGTAGCAGTCCCGCGGTCCCGGACTGCAGCGCTAGAACCGCACGACTACCGCGGCCGGCTATCACGAATCACTTAACTTCTAATAAACTGCGACGTTTGGCGAAGACCTGGCTCAGCACTCCCAAACCGCTCTCCCGAACCGTCCGCTGCCAGCCGCTTCAACGGACGCAGGAAGGCGCGCCGATCTCCAGTCTCACGGCGTCGCAGCTCGCGTCGGCCAGTCCGATGTCGTGGGTTGACTTCTGTTGCTCTCATGTCGGCCGCGAAGCCACAACCCCTCGCTATACGCCGCAGCCCACTGGACTCACGTGGCGACCTCACATGCGCCGACGCTCACGATGGACAAGTCATCTTGTGTCCCAGTGCGCGATAAACCAACCGATCGATCGAACCGCCAATGACCATTGCCTGAACAAACTCGAGCAGACAGACGGCCTAACACATACTAGCACTCCGGACGACAGACATACACTGACTGCCTCACACTGACCCGGCTGACCAACAGACGAGACTGGCCGAGACTCGGTGACTGCCCCCCTGCCGAGATCATAGCGCCCCTTAAAACCTCAAAAACACGTGAACAGGCAACGTTTCCCCTTCTCCACCAGAGCGAGACACCCGAGATGCTATTGACACAGCGGCGTCACCGCCATAAACGGAGAGCGACTGCTTCACACAACGCTCTGCGGCGTGTTCTTCAATACGGCAATTTTTTCCACTGTTCAGTCATAACAAAATTAAGACCTTTAGTGGGTTATCTATTTAGTTAAATATTGGTTTCCCCAGGGCCCGCTCACGAAGTGTGGCGAACAAGCTTAATAGAGTGACGTCACAAGTTCATTGCTGGTCCCCGTATACCTCGTTGGCCCCGGTGGCTTCATGTAGCTGTTGGCCAGCCACTGCTGCCATTGTCGGTGTTTGATTTGCTCCATAGGATGGTCTGCGCCTAATACGGAAACGGTTTGTGCAGAATAATTGACGTGCTGAAATTAGATTTCTCCTGTTTACACTGCTGATTAAAAGCTCTCCGATTATACCAGCTGTGGACATTTCGACGAATGTCATACTTATCATTGACAAACATCGCTGTCGTATGGAAACTTTTCATAACTAATCTTAAATTTCAGATATTAACGGTAATTTTACGCAATTAGACCTACTGAGTACTTAGAAACGACAACCGAATTAAGTGGCGTACAATGCCAATGTTTCCTTACTCTGGGAGTTCCTCGATATGTCATCTCACTTGTCACAAATAAACACATTGTCTATGTCTTGATGTATACATGTCTGTTAAAAATGGTCCCTCGGGCACGTACCACAGTCGTACAAAATTTTTGAACGGTTTGGTGTAAAAATAGTTTCAAGTAGCGGCAAAAACAAGAATACTGCACAGTGCTACTAAAAAAAAAAGTCGCTCAAAATGTAATGCTCCAACATGTGCTGGACATCTGTGAAGGTAGAAGCGTTAGTTATACGTTGACCTTTGAAAATATGATTCCGGATACCATCTATATGATGCGTCATGCTACAGCTACCTTTGTTCTTTTGATAAGAATGCCTGTTCGTCAAATTTTTCATACCACCGAAATTCATACTGAAAGACAGCTGTTATGGTGAATCGCTTTAGCCACGAACAAGGTAATTCTTCATAGCAGTGGACTTCCAGTACGTAGATACACACTTTGTTTCACTGTCTGTAGAAGGTGTTCTTAATGTTACTCCATACAACAGTCTTTTATCAAACGCTATGAGGTTGTGGCTTTAGTTTGCTACACACTTCAGCCTACGATTGCCCGTAGGTGTAGGAATGCGGAAAATGAAAGTGAGTCGGGTAGCTTTGTTGTTTGTGAGATCTCTAAGGCTTAATTGTCCGACTTAATCGGAAAACGAATTTTTTCTCCGTGTGTAACGATCCCTCTTGTAGTGGTTTGTGAGTTGTATCGTAAGTGTATTTGTTGAGTATAGGTGACTGTAATGGATATTTGTAGAGTGTGTCGTCATGCTTGTGCTGTCTGATGATGATAGAAGCGAGAGGGTGAAATCCGGTACCGGCACGCAGCCACTCCTCGTGTACACGCTTGAAAAAGGCTACCATTATCTCTTTAACGGTATTTCAAAGAGCGTTGTCATCTATTGTGTGATCCTGCACTTAACCACATCCTTCGACAAAGTTACCCTGAAATACTCCACTCCATGTGCTGTCTTTATATCGTAAGACCTACTTGTTTCATTACACAAACTGCATAAAGGTTCGATAAAAACATTACAGAAAATTGCTATTCTGCAAGTTTCATCACATATATTCTTTTATACTTGCAGTATTCCTTTTTCAGAACTCTTGTATCCCAGTCTTTCGATTAACATCAACATATACGCTTTGGACAAACCTACTTGTTCTATAGTCTTATTACGATGACCCATCTTTCGAGAATACGCGATTCATCCATCATTGTGTGTGAAAACTATACGAAAACAAATTCTTCGACCTTAAGTTTTCGAAATTAAATTGACAGTGAAAAATGTAATATTGTCGTTAGAGAAGTTTTATTTGACCACATAACAGTAATATATATATATGGATTACAAGTTTCGGCAAATTTTACCTACCATCTTGATATCTGAAAGAAATTCTGACAACTATGTTTTACAACAGTTTTTTTCCGGGTATTATTCGAAATTCGTTATGACGACCATTTTTTCAACATATGTGCTTTACATCAATTATTGTGCCACTGTATGTAGTGGAGTGGCACTTAGTCATGAAGGTATAGCAGCTAATCCGTAACTGTGGTAGAAGCAGTTATGGAAAAATTCAGTGTCAAGGTCACAATACAACCTGTCAGATGTGCACAGACCTCGCTAGAACAGACGCACCAATGTAGCATCACATGTCCAGCAATAATAACGGTCACAAAACGTACTGATAAAATACATTTCGTATATAAAGTATTACATTCTCTGTGCGTGTTGACATCTGACGAGAAACTGCCAAACAATAGTCAGAAGGACTGTATGGTTTTCAGGAGCACCACCAGATGGCACAGTGTCCTACATGATTTTGAATTGTACTCGCAATGCTGACAGTAATCTGCAATTACAATTTTTATATGAAAGTTTAAAATAAACAGTGAAGGGGCAGTGTCAGTCAGCTGCAACTGGTGCAGTTTTTAAAAGCTGGCTTTCCACACATCTAAAATTTCGTTAAAATATCATAAAAACATTTCTTAATTTTCCACGATTAAAAATCAAGAAATTAAAGGGACTACGCGAGTGACAGAGAGGGGCTTTTAGGAAGATGGTAGGTCTCTGTTCTCGACAGAACGCTGTTTAACAATTACAAATCATTTACAGTATTTGTACATGCATTTACGGTTTAACAGTAAATCGCAGGAGAGTTCATGCTTATTGATAGGTACGATGTATGCAGAACTAGCCGTGCGTATCTGTAGTTATTGCGATCTGGACAAATAAAACTTCTCTAAAGAATATTATATTTTTCATAATAGAGATCACTCGTCTGCCGACAATGTTAGGTCACCAGATCAATGTTAGGTAACCAGACCGGACCGTACATGCAGGTGGTAACTTAACTAGCTTTTTTAAATGTATCTGTCAATCAAAAAATTATGATCATCTGAAATGTAACACAAGCATTACATTGAAATTAAATTTACTGTTCTGCTACTGCACTGTACCTGCATGCTCTCTAAAACATCCGAAAAAATTCGTTATGCATGGAAACATAGAATTAAAATTGGCTAAATTATTACTCAGTGGCATCAAATTTGATTTGTCATCAACATTTATCATAATTACTGATAGATAAAAATCACATCATACACACACATACACACACACGCACACACACACACACACACACACACACACACACACACACACACACACACACACACACAGGCGCGGGCGCACACACACACACACACATACAAAAGTTCATTAACCTATGAGAACGGGGTGTTTAACAATTGCACACGCGCAGAGCTCACATCTAAGAAGAAGACTCGCAGTAAGAGAACAACTACATTCTAGTACAACGCTATTGATATTCAGTGTTTAAAAGTGTTAGTAACAGTTCAGAGGCTGGCTCGAGCAGAACCATTGAGTAAACAGAGAAGCAAGAGACTTTATTCTACGTATATTTTCAGCTACTTTGCTCACAGTGTAAATAAGTTTACTTACGTTTCATCCAGTTAACCGACCACACCACCTCTTACCAACTACGGACCCGACAGACATTTTTAGAGATTGGGTCGGCTGCTAGACAGTGTCTGCCAAATAATTGAAATTTCTGTTGTTATACTGATGTATGTTTACTTTTTTGTATAAAATGGCGACCACGGCAGATCCATCACTCACTTCATTTTCAGACCCAACAAATACGGGCGTTACTGACTAACATTACCAGACTGCTGGATGCATCACAAGCCCAGCAGTAATCTACGACCGAAGCACACCATCCTGGCAGCCAGGAGTGGCCTTCTTCCCTCTGTTCCCTTGATACGAAATAAGAGAATTGGATGGACAACAAAATTCAGAAGAAACCGCATTTCGTAGCCTACAAAATCTCAGATGCTTAACGAAGTTCTTGCTGTTGTCAAGTGAAGGATTTTACATTCTTCGTTTGTGTCGAAAACTGTTGATCTGACAACAGTGACTGCTATAAATAAGAAGTTGTAAAGGTCGCTACATGTCTGAGTGAAAAATAGCTTTCTATGTGTACGAGGTCCGTTCAAAATATTCCGTAACTTGGTCCTCAAAATTTTTCTGGGATTGTCTTTTACTTATTGCGCTGGATCTGCTACGAAATAGTGTGCTCCACATTTGGCACACCGCACCAACACCGTTTTCGCTTCCGGAATAAGCCATGGTACGCTTCTTGCTGGATCGCTTGAAGGCCGTCTGCGAATTTTCTTTTATCTCGTCTATAGTTGCAAATCTTCGTCCTTCCGACGCGCTTTTCAACATTGGAAATAAAAGAATGTCCGCAGGCGCCAGGTCTAGAAAGCACGGACGATGAGGCAGCACAGTGATTTCGTTTTTTGTACAATAGTCATGCACCAACAGGGATGAATAAGCGGATGCGTTATCGTTAAGCGGTTTTTCAGTCCTTGAAAGTAATTTAGCTATAAATAGCAGGCAAGTTCAGACTGGTTACTACTTGTAGGGTGAAAACAGGTTTACATATCCTGCAAATAGTCAAGAGGTTCAGACTGACAGGGGAAAAACACCCTTTATCTAAAAGACATACACAGAGTTTGGACATACAAAGAGAAAGAAACATCTTTTCTCCTGACTATGAACACCAGCCATTGCAGCCTGATACTGGTATGATGGTTGCAGAAAACCCAGAAAACTTTTGAACAATACAGTGTGCACTAGCATCCCTGGTCAGCCGTCTTAGATCACCATACTGGATTCTGACATTATAGTATACCCAGTCGACTATCTTGGGATGCTGTCTCTTTTAAAAAAGTAAAAAATAAAAATTCTCACCAACAGAACAATGCACTGCCTTCGAGTTTCGAATATCCCCCTAATTAATGCTTAGGACAACAGCGCTACATACACAGCGATTACGCTATACTAGAACGTTCGGCTATATTTTGAATTTCCTACTAATTTTTGAACTGCGTGCCATTTTATACATAGGGAAGTTTGTCAACGTAAGAGAAGGGGCAGGTGGTAAATCTAGCAACAGTGAATGGTGTTACTGACGTCGTCATCGATGATGTCATTGGAAACCTGACAACAATGTTCTCTGTCCTTGATCTGTCACTGCCTACCTACTAATGTCTGGGAGGATTACGAAATGTAAGAATTTGCATCCCCCAGCTTGGTAGAATAATGTGATCTGTAAACGCATAGTCGCCTGGGCAATTGTGGGCAAAGCGGTAGTGATGGCAGCTGCCTGTCAACACACTGTAGAGCAAGTGCTGAACACGGGAGGAATAGTGCTTTTCTAAACTGAAGCCTAGGCTTCATTTTTTTTTTATAAATATTAAATTGAGCGCCTCGACGTCCTCTGTTGGGTGGTGACCATCCAAAAAGGCATACTGTTACCTCTAATTTGTTTAGTATCCAAAACGAATTCCTCTGAAAGTGCTATAAAAGCAGAGATATATTTTGGCCTCACTTTCGTAATCATTTGTAAATTTCAGAGAAACCTCATGAGTGGAGAATTAAGAGATGTGTTATTGAGAATTTTGTTTTTGTGTTACAATATGATTATTTTGCCAGAACAAAGCGGAGTTTATGCAGTGTCGTCTCGCTAACATTTTGTGCAAATGGAATTATGATAGTTTCCTGGAACAGTGGTTTATTAACTTCTATGAGGAACCGAGGTCAAGCAAGGTAAACAGGTATGAAAAACCATATCCTCTGTACAAAAGTCAATGTGTAATGTCTTTTCTTACGTTTCTGCAAAAACGACAGCAACTACCATTTCACCAGCTATCCATGGCCCTTAAAAATTACATTGTTTCGTCAAAGAAGTCTGTAGTTGATGAAATAACGCAGTGGGTAATGAAGATCCGGCCAGCGGCTAAGTTGCTGTGGTAACACCGGAACCTGTCAGATCACTGGAGCTCTGTGGCGGTTGGCTAGCACTTGGATCGGCGACTGCTCGGATTTGCCGAGTACTGTTGAGAAGCAAGCTGCGCTCAGCCCGTGTGAGGCCATTAAGGAGCTATTTATCTGAGCAGTAGACGCTCGGGTCACGAAAACTAACAAAGGTTGGGAGAACAGTGTGCCGACCACACGCCCTCCATAACCACATCCAGTGATGGGTGTCAACTGACGATGACACGGCAAAGTGGGGTCTACTGACCCCCGATCAGACCCTCTACATAACGGATTTTGATGCGCTTCAAATATGTTATACAGGTACTAACCCTGAGTCAGACTATCCGGGTGTCTAGCGATGGGCCTTGGTTTGTGAAAAAATTGATTTTGAAGTTCTTTGCGTGATCTGTATACTGTAACGAGCAAGTCATGGTAGCGCAGGGGACGTCCGCCCCCGGTAGCTGAGTGGCCACCGCGACAGACTGTAGATCCTAAGGGCCCGGGTTCGATTCCCGGCTGTGTCGGAGATTTTCTCCGCTCAGAGACTGGGTGTTGTGTTGTCCTAATCATCGTCATTTCATCCTCATCGATGCGCAAGTGCGTCAAATCGAAAGACTTGCACCAGATGAGCGGTCTACCCGACGGGAGGCCCTCGTCACACGCGATTATGCCCGCAAGGTAGCACAGCGTGTTCGGTCAGAGCGTTAGCTGTTCTCTGTAATAAAAAACTGAGTTCACCGATCAACAACGAACTAAAACGGAAGTCTTACGGCGTCCGCCCCTAGCCAATGCAATGAACGAAAGCGAACAAAATGAGATAAAGAAAAGTGGTAAACGTGCACGGTTACCACGGTGGAGGTAACGGGTTCGAATCCTGCACTCATATGTTTTTTTTTTAATGTATGCAAGACCGTCCGGAATATTTGATCCTAATGCTCAAAAACGAGTGGACGAATTAACTGGGAAATACAGAAATGTAGTCGTGTCCTGCACGAAATCCAGGAAGTTGACGAAAGTACTGTCCGAAGATTTTTTGTGTTCTATAATTCTTCCGTACGTGGGACAGAAAAAATTGGGGATTCGTGGGGAGGACAAACCGATTCAACTTTATACTATATTCACCGATGAAAGGAAGTCGAGCACCTGCACCCTAAAAGTGGTCCCACCAAAGTGCACTCCTTATAGGCAGCCCTGCGATGTTTATTTTTACTGACAGATGAAAATTTTCATGAAAATTGTTCAGAATGGTCCCGAATTGATGGAACACAATAGGGAGATCGCTTCTAAGGAAGATTCGATAAAATTACATTTGATAGTCCTACGTCAATTCAGGGCACCTAATTTTGAAAGCATGATTAGATACGTATGATTCGCATCGAAATTAGCGGTTGAAAGAGAAATGTTTTTGAATGCAAACGAATTGTGTTTCCCAGTATCGCTCATGATGAAACCGTACGCCTGCAAGGCGGTTGCTTTCATAAAATGCGCGTGGTGCTGCGAAAGTTTGTGCTTCGGTTGTTTCTATGATAAGTTTTATCCATAATATTGTTTTGGCACATAAAGCAATGTCGACGATGAAAATAAGATTTTGTAATATTGTATGACAGAAGAAATTAATAACTGAATATATCTCTATAATGTTGCACACCTTACATTGTTTGTTGATGTTTCTTAAAATGAAATAGAAAACTGCGGCCGATTTTGAAAAAAAAAAAAAAAGTACACCAACAGGATTTGAACATGGTATCCCCAGCGAGGTAGCAGTTAACCTTTCCCACTGGGCTACGCCGCGTTACTCGGAATGTTTTTTATGTTACGAATATACAAAACACGCAAAGAACTTCAAAATCAATTTTCTCAAAAACCAAGGCCCGTCGCTAAAAAACCGGATAGCGTGCTACTCAGGGTAAGTGCCTCTACAACATATTTGAAGCGCATCAAAATCCGTAATTTACAGTATGGAGGGTCTCCTTGTGAGTTTGGTGAAGTTTCACATAATAGCCATATGGCGAAACATTCTCTTTTTTATATGCTATCATTTGCCAAAAAACTCATTTCTATATCTCAAATCGTTTATGAGATATGGGGAATATTAAGGATACATCATTCATATTTTATCACAGCCGAACACGGTCGCAAAGGAATGCGCTACGTAACATCATTTTTCTCGAGATTGGTGACAGAGGCACATTCACCCAAGTCTAAAGAAAAATTCAATATGTGAGGTAGTTTTCATATAAAGCAATATTTGAATAATTTTGTACATGCCTGCACGTTCAGAGACCTTGAATACTTTTTACTGAAAGAAAAACAGCCCTCGGTCACTATTTTTAACAAATGAATCTAGTTTCAACACTGCAAGGAGTGTCTTCTTCAGAATTTAAAACAAAGAATGGTCTATATTCTATAACATGGTCACATAATAATGACTAAAAACGTATGATAAGGTATACGTACGGAATCATTGTAAAGTACTGTCAGTCTTTTACGATGATTCCGTACTTATACCCTAGCATACGTTTTTAGTCATTATTCGGTGACCATGTTGTAGAATATAGACCATTCTTTGTTTTAAATTCTGAAGAAGACACTCCCAGGAGTGTTGAAACCAGGTTAATTTGTTAAAAATAGTGACCGATGACTGAATTTCTTTCAATTGTAGCAACATTTGATGTAATATGTACAAAATAGAAAATCATAGCGGCCCTTCATTCCAAACTTTCTTCAATAATGTGCAGTAAATATCTAAATAACTATGACCATTAAAAAATGATGGGTACTTCATCATGATACTGACATAAAAAGCCAAAAGAAACGCAAAAATGAATTTTTTCACCAAATAATTTCTGTAAAAATCAATTGAGAAAGAAGAGGATGTGACCCGCAGTTAAGACAGTCGCCAGCGTTGCAACCAGCGTAAGGCGGGGCAAACAATGGCGGTCTCCCCTTCTGTGGTGCGCGTACTGTAATACCTTCGGTACACACACCATCAGATTATTTGACTTGTCGCTCTAACGAAGTAGGCGAGTGTGAGCAATATGTCTCGTCGTCTTATCGTGGCGTGTTTATCTTCTGCCGTTAGGTCAAACGATAGAAATGCCACTTGCACGCTTAGAGTAGCAGATTGACGGTGACCAACTTTGAACAGAACTTGATTAAGTTCACACACATTTATTAAAATAATAAAAAGCGTAGACATTACATAACTTGATTCTAGATGCTGTTTAAAATTGTGAATCTGAAGTTCCTTTGGTCTTGGTACGTTAATCTTATTCTCACATATCTCTGATACTTGACAAAGTGTCCATTTATCTTCATGGCTATGTACAGGAATACGGTAATCTTATTAGGTGCAGACTGAAACCTGACTATAGACTGGTACAGACTAATGCAGACTGGTACAGACTAATGCAGACTGACTGATCGGAGGTCAGTACACTCGTTATAATACCTCGCGCGTTCAGGTATCACTGCGCGAGTGTGATCCGCGAGGAGAAAAGGTTCTACGTTAGCAGCAATCTCAATGGCTGCGTTACATATTAATACGAGGATCGGCGGAAGCAGAATTTGGTCCATCTATAAGGCAGCGCCATCTCGTAGTGGGGAAACGGACGAGCGCTGCTCCTGCGCTGTTGTGCTTAGCGGGGCGCGCTCTAGTGGGAAAGTTGTGTACGCACTGACTATGTACACAACACCTTCCTAGCAAACGAATTAAATCGCCCAGCGCTTCAGACGAAATTGGTATAAGTCTGTGGTTTGCTCCAAAAATTTCTGAGTATTGGCCGAAGAATAGTGCAGGTCCGTTTGTTGTAAATGTTCCTTGATTTAGTCGACCAATTCGTCACTGCGCATCCTCCATCGTATCCTGCGGGGATCTAATCATCAATGAGTGGCTTTCGCGATATGCTACGTCCTCTCCTCTTGAGACCATTATTAAGACTACAGGTGACGGAACATAGTATTAACGAGATGTCTCCTTGGGATGTCTCATTTTGTATCCGGTGTGCTCATCCACTTCAGGGGCAGAAAAAAAGGAATTTAACCTAGACAATGAACAAGCCACTTTGGTCGTTTGAAATGCCGTTTTGAGATTGAGCCGGAGAGCTTTGGGAGGGAAGCGGGCGGGGAGCTTTGGCAGGGAAGCAGGCAGGTAAGCCTCACCTGCAGTTAACTGTCTGCTCGGACAAGTGCGGCAGAGCTGTTCCAGAAAGCCGGAGGCCGGGTCGTCCGCTGCCTGTGCCGGGGACAGCGATTTGGCGGGCACAGCACGCTGCGGCCCTCCGATTAGCAGACGATGTGGGTGGGCGGGGAAGGGGGTGGGGAAGGCGAGGGAGGGACAGTGGAGGCGAGATTAGGGCCGGCGCCACGCCTCGCCTCGCCTCGCTTCGCCTCCCCCGCCGTTATCGGAGTTTCTGGACGGGCGCGCGCCTGGCGCGCGCAGCAGTGTCCTTCGCTTCCGGCGATCAACCTGTCGCCTCCAGCCTCCCGGACACCGCCGCGCCACGTCGCAGCTCGACCACTCTCCGGAAAGTACCCGACCGTCACTTCGGACACGTCCTCGCTCTCTAGTACAGCATTCTCGGCTGTTCTTCAGTCGTGAATGTGCACTGAAATCAAAGAACGGTGAATTTTGGAGACACGGCGGATGGCAAAAATGAAGATGTGATTGAAAGAAAATACAAAATGGCCAACAAGGGACTGTACGATCTCCCCCGCACTTGATTCACAATGGCATAGTGTATAAGACATGATTAAAATTTGAACCTCCCCCTTACTAATCGGCCTATTCTGCTTGTGATATAAAATATGACCGTGGAATCAAAAAAATGGTTCAAATGTCTCTGAGCACTATGGGACTTAACATCTGTGGTCATCAGTCCCCTAGAACTTAGAACTACTTAAACCTAACTAACCTAAGGACATCACACACATCCATGCCCGAGGCAGGATTCGAACCTGCAACCGTAGCGGCCACGCGGTTCCAGACTGAACCGCCTAGAACCACACGGCCACACCGGTCGGCAGTGACCGTGGATCGCGTGTATACCTATTGGAATTATTCTAGTTGGATAAGGCCGTCTTTCCCAAAGATGTAATACCGATAAGTAGGGGGAAAGTGTACAACTGATCTTTCTGACAGAAAAGTCTACAAAATTAAAAAGTAATAAAACCGAACAGGGCTACAATTTGAAAAAATGAAAGTTATTTTGTGCATTGACTCACGAAAAACACTGGACCGGAAAGGGGTACCACTAATCATGAATCCAAAAGTTACACTAATGAACGAAAAAGAAATAATTACGGTTGCCAGCCCATGTAAATAATTAAATTAAAAAAAATATATGTATGTGTGTTAATATGATTATTTGTATTATTTTTTTAATAATTTTCGTTGAACTGAATTGAGATGGATGGAAATATTTAGAAATCAGTGAATATATTTAAGCCATGATGAGCTGGCATCGGACATATACCTTGAGAATTTCGGCGCCGTAAGAAGGAGGTTTGTGGGCCACGTTATTTCTGAGCTAAAATGAGATAAATACTGAAAATACAGTTTACTTATAATGTTGAAATTTTAGGATCGTGGATTAAACAAATAATGAAATCACAATAGCGTTAATCATAACTATAATTACTGAAGTGCACTATGCTACTTTCATTCGGAATACAATATTAATCACTAGTGATATGTTGATTATCCTCACGTCGGTATCTCGTCCGTGCGCAGTGAAAATTTCCTTGTATAATTACTAGTATGCGCGAGTATGCGCCCTGCAGTACGCAGTGACTTTTTATAAAATTAAAGAGTTTAAATTAGAGCGGCCAGTCTAACGCGCGAGGCTCTCCCTCGACTCCATTCCAGAACAGGTAACAGAAGAAGTAATTAACAAAAGACTAGACATCCTCTCCGTGTCTCACCAGCGATCACATGCGACCGCGCACAAGATAACTTGCATTGGCTTTCATGCTTCATTAAACAGGGTTCTCTGATTTAAAAACAAATAGATTTACATGCTATGGCTAAAAATGTGCCTTTACACCCACTAGGGCCATTTACATCCAAAATCCTGTACAAGATGATAGGAAAGAAAAACATTTATTATTAAACACTGACGTGGCAAGTGAAGGTTGTCACGTTTTTTGACACTAATTTTAAGTGAGTATGTAATGATAAAGAAAACTGAGAATTTCTTTTTACGTTAAGTTTGTCATTAAATTTTGAAAAAGGCAATCGAATAATGATTTGAAAATATCCACTTCAACTGTATGTCAGTACTGAACTTCGTTACATGAACAATGACTTGCAGAGACCTCAACATAACTTCACCAAGGAAATTTAGAGAAAGGCAAGCACTTTTTACTTTGCAGCTACTTAGTTTTCAAATTGGATTTCATATTATTGTCTGAACAACTGAGCTTTTTTTTTTTTCTACTGGCTTGAACAGAATTAAGTATGCTAGAATACGTACCAAACCAAACAGCCATGTACTCCAAGCTATATGTAAAATAAATAAAACTTCCGCACCCTTAATATGGGCATTTTCTTCAGATCTGGATTTTTTCGATTGATAGATTCTCAAACTTCGGTTAGCATATAAGGTAAAAAGGGAACAATGAAACTGCTTGGTAACAATATCTGAGGGCAATGAGAACACCATCGCACTGAATTTAACTGATTATTATTTAAATAAAGTTCATTAATTAAATCACATGTAGTTGTGCTGCTGGGTTATCCGTTAATACTTTCTACCAATGAACCGTCGTACTTCAGTGCTGTGCGTGCGACGAAACTTGGAGCCGATGATGAATCTGTGTTGCTGGAACAGCTGCTGTTGTTGGAGACGGTAGTATCTTGTGGGGTCACAGCTAATTACAGGAACGGGCAGTCGTAATCAATACAACCTCTTCCGCCCGTTCACTGTCCTTCCCCCTGCTACTAGTCATCTGGCCGGCGGGCGTATATGATGCCGCCGAAAATGGTACTCTCTACTGCGAGAGCGTTAACACCACGCTTCCGCACACTACATGTGCTGGAGCCCGTCTTCCGCTCTCTCCGAGCGCTCTGCGCAACAACCCCCTACTCAAAGATTTTACAAAGCACAAACACTGCTATTGGGCAACGGCCTTACCGCAGTGGATACACCGGTTCCCGTGGGATCACCGAAGTTAAGCGCTGTCGGGCGTGGTCGGCACTTGGATGGCTGACCATCCAGCCCACCATGCACTGCTTCCAATTTTCGGGGTGCACTCAGCTTCGTGATGCCAAGTGAGGAACTACTCGACCCAATAGTAGCGGCTTCGGTCAAGAATACCATCATAAGGCCTGGGAGAGCGCTGTGCTAACCCCGCGTCCCTCCTATCCACATCCTCCATGAGGATGACACGGCAGTCGGATGGTCCCGGTAGGCCACTCGTGGCCTGAACATGGAGTGGTAAAAACGAGCACTGCTATTATCGTTGCTAGTCGATGCAAATAACAATTCCTTTGGCTTTTTCCCAGAGCTTATAAGTTTCACAGTAAAACACAGATAAATACAATACAACGTCAACAGACTTCTACCTAAATGCACACATACAGTGAAGCAATGTCCTTACTTATTAAAAGGAAGTATTTACAAACAATTTAAAAAATATATATATAACAATAGCAGGTACCATGCATCCTGAATGTTCGATTTTACAATACAAAGTATGTAAGCAGAAAGACACAACTCTCAACCGGTTTCGAGAAACTCGGGACTGAAAATTTTAGGTGTCCCTAAATAATTTGTGCTATCGCCACCAGTTAAGGAGGCGGCAGCTAAGCGAGTAAACGCTTAGTTCCGTAATCGGGAGGTCTCTGGATCAAACCTTAGTGCGAATGCTGTTTTTGTTTTTCATTCCCACGTAATCTTTTGAAAATGTAGACGGCCTGTTTACGTGGATTATTAAAGGAAATTCGCCAAAATTTCCTTTATATGTAAACTGAATCGGGATCACTGTTGTCTGTTGCAGCGGGACATTAAGCGGAATCAGTGGCACTGAAACGTCCCCTTAGAACAATTATACAAGACTGTGCTGAAACTGACACACAGTATTTTTAGCGCAACGCAATCTGACTTTCAAAAATCCCTACAATAGAATGGCCCTGACTAACATTAACCTATACCTGGCACAAATCACTTACCCCACCATAAATCTTCGTTACTCGAACTACTGCAATACAGCGAGCGCCACCACTGCCAGCTAAATAAAAGATTCAAACTACTGAAGGCACTAACTACTGATAGGCATAGTTAACAAATGAAAGATTTTGATAGAGAACAAACAATGTATTTTCCATAATAGTGTTCAAAAGTCATAATATATATAGCAGTTCATGACATCCAGTCTTACAAATTTCAAAACTCCGCCATTTCTCTCCCCACATCCACCACTGCTGGCGGCTCACCTCAACCTGCGCAACACTACGAGCTGTTAACATCCAGCTGCCCAACACTACAATGGCAGACAACAATGAAAACTAGCCACAGACTGCACACAGCACAGCCAGTGATTTTTTATACAGAGTGCTACGTGGCGTTACCAATATAAAAACCTAAACAGCCTACTTACATAGCCCCCATGCTCCCCACAAAAAATTTTACAAATTGTTTTGGGCAGTGGCCAATACAGATTTGAAAAATTTTTCATAATTACAATGAAAGGCACACACTTATCGATACAATGTTGGTCAAAAGCTAAAATTTTCTCACAGTCCATCAAGACAGTCCTGAGCAGTAAAAGAAAATGCACACAGAAGTAGTAGATTTCCATGCAGTCTTGAATAAGTAGTGTTGTCCTTCAATGGAAAGACAGTGCTGACTCTTGACATGCAGACAGGTAATGGGTCACAACAGAGCAAACCCACAGCAGAGTCAGTCGAAGTTTTGAAGAATATTGGTAGGTAGGTCATCACAGAGCAGACCCACTGTAGTCCTGGTAGAGATTACGGTATTGGTAGGCCGCCAGAGGTGCAGACCCTCTGCGGTCCTTGTAGAAATAATGGTATTGGTGGGTCATCAAAGGTGCAGACCCACTACAGTCCTCGTAGAAATAATGGTATTGGTGGGTCATCGAAGGTGCAGACCCACTGTAGTCCTTGTAGAGACTGCCAGGAGCCAACTGTTGAGACTGTGCAGGTGCACAACCACCATCGAAGAGTCTTGTGGAGAATATAGCAAGGTCATAAACCACTACTGTGTACTCACAAAGTTTTTGGAATTGTCTTAAGAACTAGCAATGCTGTTAACCAGTCCCTTGCTGAATTATTAACACATGTGCAAACACTATCAGTCCCTACTTCTCACATATTGTCCATATACTATGACCACAGAAACATGTGCAGTGAAATGTAACTTACAAGTTACTTAATTCGATGAATTGGTGTCAATTACAATTTTATTACATAAGAATGCAATAACAAAGGTACAAAATACATAATTAAAAACATAATAATGCAGATAACATTTTTAGTAATAGGGCCTTTACAAAAGAATAGGAATAAAAATGTACATCACTGTTAGAAGTATTATGATATAAGTACACACATAAAATAATGAGAAGAGTTTCGAAACATTAATTTCACACATGAGCATTAAAACATAACAGAATTAATAATGTGTATAATCATTTTTACAAAGAAAATAACATATTATTAATGCAAATTATGTTGAGGATAACAGTATTCCTCATCATAGTGAATGTACCTTAGTACTAGAAAAATTCTGCAATGTAAATCATATTAGCTAAACACATCAAGACAGGAAAAACAGAAATATACAAGAGTACACAAACACATAGTGGGATAACACAAGGAAAGGACAGGGTGTGTTTTACTGCAGTATTTTGCAAATAAAACTTTCTTTACTTCTTGGAGATAACCCTTCGTTCTTCATTATGTCCAAAAGTGCTATCTATACCTGCTTTCTGTACTTTTTTCGTATTACTTCTCAATGCATTTCTTTCAATTCATCGCAACTCATCGTCTTATATAGCCTACCCCCTCTTAAGCTAACTTAAATCTACTCAGATGCTAAACTAAGGGACGAGGCAATGCAGCGGCACAAAACAATTAACACAAACAGCAATGACAAAAAAATGCAAAGCGGCAAATCTAGCTACAGTAAATCTAAATTACCAAGCAAATGCAACATTACAACTAATAGGAAACAATGTGCAGCAACAAGAAAAATAAACCAGTAGTAAAACTGTCTTAACAGAGTAATGCAAAGTAAAATTTAGTAGCACTATGCCTGGCAAGCAGCAGCAGCAAATGCAATAAATTATATCTAAACATGACAAAGCTCAAGCAGAAAAAATATTACAGTAAAAATGGCCATCCTTAATACCTATGTCACATCTTAACGCTAGGGTGATGCATCACGAGAACTTACGCTAGCAGATAAATTACCAAGTCACTGACAAAAATTATGTATGCAATTCCGATGAAGTGGAAATGTCTTTTTGTGCTGCTTCGGTTTTTTGGAAGTAATAATAAAATTATTATTTACTGGATATGTAGGCATAAAATATCTATATTAGTACATCTATTACACTTTATTTTAACCAATGCTACAGTGCAGCTAGAAACTAGATAGTAAACAAAACGAGCAGTCTCTCGACTAGAAAGACAATAGGTGTAAAATGTTTCTCATCATTCCATTAGGCATGTTAGTAAATACCATAAATTAAGAGCTCCACAGTGTAATCATATGTTTCAAGTTTGAGGGTGTCGTATTTTTGATGCTTTCTACAAAGGAATGTCAATAGCGAGGATAATGGTCTCTTTTTTTTCCACCTGTGCCTCTGAAAGGCAGACACTAATGCTTTTTTCCAGACAACTGTCGCACAGCTGGGTGCCCACGACGCATTACGTGCAGGTGGTCACTTAACTTTCTTACCGAAATATTTACGATACCAGTTTGGACTACAGTGACAGTCTCATGTAAAAATTTCACAGGTCGAGAATTTGCGTCGCAAATCTGTAGAAACAAAATTTTATAAATTTAATAGTGTCCAAAATATATTCGTCGGCATTGTGATACATTCACGCATTTACACACATTTCATAACTCTTAAAGTACGATTCTCGGTTTCCAACATCCTTTTTCACAAACCAGAGTCCTTGACCACTACTCATTCCTTGCTTTATTACACATATTATACATGTTCGTAGACACTTCTTCAATATTTCATCATAATAAATACGTAGCATAATCAAATTTCTCATATAGCATCAGCTTATTGATTATGAACTTACCATAACAGCGTCATACACATCGTCATCATAACATCATAAGTTCTCAGCCAAATCTCAAAACCCTCGTAGCTTCTTCAAATAATTTCAAAACCTAAAAAAAAATTATCTGCTCATGTCAAAAGTGTCATCTACCTCAAACATACTTTAAAAATCATGATCCCATACCAAATACATCATTCAAAGCTCTCATAATATCACAATGGTTGCGAAAAAATATGAACACTCACAAAGTACAGACAAAAGACAATTTCGTAAATGTGAAGTTATCCAACGGTATAATTACGTAAATATCTGTCACTGATGTAGTAAAAAAATGTTAGTTTCTCTGTTAAATAATCAGATCGCTGTGTAATTTATGTGTTAGAGAAATATGGTACCGATGTGTAAAGTTGTATAAGCAAATACCATATTAGCTAGGGCTCCTTGTGCTTGCCACACACATGGTACACAAAGTAAGCGTGTACCCCCCTGAGGATTAATGAATAATACCCTCAGTTGTTACAGATTACAGCAATGGAATGAAATGTATCACGGAAAACCTTTGTATCATTGTACTTCAAATATCTTTAAAAATAAATGTTTTAAGTACAAAATTAATCAAACAAACACGTATACTGTAGCGCTAAACTGTGCGTCTTGTTGTAAGACAATCTTTGTGGAAGTGTCGTAGTTATCGTCCTCCGAAAGAGAAGTCAATGTACTTACCTCATGATAAACAAAAGTGAAATGCTTTGCGTATAGATATCTTAGTTATTACGCTTATTGCCGTGATGAAGAAAGTACTGTGCTGTAACTTGTTGTTGTGGTACGGAAAAGGCTGTCTCATTGAAGCTATACCACAAAAGTTACTACTAAAACATGTTTTACTTTCCAGAATAATTCAGAAAAATTGTGCAGATACAAAACAGGAAGACCGCAAAAGCAAAATTGTAAATTGTCACTCATTAGTAGCGTCGTGATAAAATCGTGTAGCTGTCACATAAACTAACCTCTGAGTCATATGGTATCTCACAGAAAGTACTTTAAATCCAGAATGTATTTTCAAGTAAACCAAAATGCTGTATTAAAATCTCATTAGCAGTACTGGTAAATGTTCTAAGTATGTGAGCCCTATAGAAGTAATGTAATTGTGCAACTGACAAGCAAGAATGTACACACACAATAACACTGTGTCGTCTGTTCACAATACAATGCATTCGCAATTTCTGTTTAAATAAGTTCTCTTTGTTCTTGACTGAATATTTAACTTCAAACAGTGTTGCATGTTAACAGATTCTAAGTCTGACAAAGCATACTAGTAATGTAAAGTGAAAAGTTATATGGCAAAGACAAAGTTAAAAAGCAGATTATCTTTCAATAAACGGTTTTACATGTGAAATGTGGTGTAAAACTTTACTCTTCCTAGTAAGCAGAGTTTCAGCTTCACCGCAATTATCATGTGGTATACGTCGGATTCTGTGAGGTCCATTGTAAACTAGAAAGAATTTGTGACTCAAGTGTTTTTTCTTGTGTGACAGTGAATGAGCTTTAATGAGAAATTTTTGACCAATATATAATTTCTTTGCATTTGCTTTACCGTGTAGTTTTCTCCTTTTGTCTGCTGCAGATTTTATATTTTTAGTAGCCAAATCAATTATGTCTTTGTGTCGAAGTTTACGTGTATTCGGGAAAGGTACAAGAGTAGGTGGTAAAGCAGTGGAGTCATGGGGCATTTCATTCAGCACATTTTGAAATAAGTGTAAATATCTGTCCCAATGCTGATGCTTTCTGTCACAATAAAGTCTTCATAGCTTATTGATTTCTTTCATAATCCGCTCAGACGGGTTACAATGTGGTGAGTACAATGAAATAAAAGCAGGTTTGATTTTATGGTTCCGAAGTATGTGTGACCAAACAGCAGATCCGAATTGCGGTCCGTTATCTGAAATGGCTTTACTAACGTGCCTAGCTTCAAGTAAGAAACTTTTAAGAAATACGTTGGATACACACCATCCAGTGGCTTTACGTAACGGAGTGAAAGAAACAACTTTTGAACTAAGTTCAACAGCGACTAGAACGTACCAAAATCCATTCGATGTTCTGACAAGGAGTTCCAAGAGATCAACAGCAGCAAATTCTTTTAATTTAGAAGGAATGACAGGAAACAACGGAGCACAATGTGAGATAGTAGATGGTTTAGCTTTTTGACAAAGATTACAAATAGACAAGACTCTTCGAATTCTCTTTTCCATATTGTTAAAATAAGAAGTCGTTCGAAGAATATGATAACATTTTCGTGGACCAAAATGTGCGTAGCTGAAATGAATGTACCAAATGAGCTTATTAACGAAATCGTCTGGAATGCAAAGTACCCATAGCTTGTCATCAACAGTGCAGCGTTTGAAGAGTATGTTGTTTCTAACCAGATAATAATGCCGAATCTGAATGTGTGTCTTTTCATGCCATTTACTTTTGATGTCTTTCCAAATCGGATCATTATCTTGTTCATGAGCAATGTCCTTTTAAGATGTGGTGATGAAGTTTTCAAAGGCGACTTTCTGAATGTAAAGAATACTGAAATGTTTCTCGAGGTTGCCTTCTGTGTTACTTTTCTCAAGCTCAGCTGGTGCGCGTGACAGTGCGTCCGCAACAATGTTCTCATTGCCGGGAATGTAGACTATTGTGAAGTGGAATTCTTGCAGAAACAATGCCCATTGTTTTAACCTATCATGATTTAATTTTGAAGACATAAGAAATTGTAATGCACGATGATCACTGTATACTTTTACGAGCTTACCAGAAACAAAGAAACGGAATTTGTTAAATGCCCAAACGATAGTTAAAGCTTCTAATTCAGTAACGGAATAATTTCTTTCAGATTTTGTTAGCACTCGGCTAGCAAAAGCAATGGTTTTCTGAACATTAGTGTCATTTTCTGTGGCTTCTTGAAATAAATGGGCACCAAGACCGACTTTAGAAGAATCCGTGCTAAGGCAGAAATTTTGTGATAGATCTGGATGAGCTAGTATTGGCGCGTTAAGTAGCGATTCTTTCAAAGAATTGAATTCCAACTGTGCTTGTTCGTCACAGTTCCAAATAGTATTTTTTACAGTGAGCGAACGAAGTTTTGATGTAACTAGAACTTGCATCTTCAGAAAACGACGGTAAAAATTTACAAGACCTAGAAAAACTGCGGACTTGTTTTTTTTGTATTGGATGGAACTGGAATGGCTCTGATTCCTTCTAACTTTTCAGGATACGACTGAATGCCTTCAGAAAAAAATAATATGTCCCAAAAACTTCACTTTTGTCCTACCGAATTCAGACTTTTCCAAGTTAACTGTAATTACAGATTCTGTAAAAATACGTAACAGGCAGTTGAGGATGCGATTATGTTGTTCCCATGAGGCTTCTGCTATTAGGATGTTATCCACATATAAGGTGATGTGACGTTTTAAGAAATCAGGTAATGTGGAATTAAGCCCGCGAATGAACGCTGCCGATGAAATGTTCAAGCTAAAATGAAGTTTCCGAAACTGATAACAAACGCTGAAACAAAGGAAAGCTGTGTATTTTCTACACTCTGGATGAAGTTCGATCTGATAAAAGCTGAATCTGAGATCAATAGAAGACAACACTTTTACAGCATTAAAATTCTGAAGAAGTTCTTCCAGCGTTTGCGGCCTGTCTGTTTCAGGAATGATGATAGTGTTGATTTGCCTCGAATCTAAGACAAGCCTGTTCGATCCATTTTTCTTCTGAACAACATGTGATGGATTGTTGTATGAGCTTACTGCAGGCTCAATAATGCCCTCGTCAAGCATAGATTATGTTTCTGTTCTAACACGGTCCCTATAATGTGCCGGAATTACGTATGGTCTAACACAAAATTTAGTATGCTCACGAACACGAAATTGGTATTGAAATCCCTTGAGTGTTCCTGTTTTGTGAGTAAAAACTGTGGACTGTGCTTGTAAAATCTGAAAAAGGTCCTGCCTATCAGTGTCATTACAATTCTCAATTGTTTGAATTTTATTCTGAATTAACTCATTAGTATCAAATGCGCCGTCGATATCATCCCTGTCAGTACTCGCAGAGTGATTGTTGGTGTCAAGTTCTGTCGAAAATCCCGAACTGTTGTCTAACAGGAGGTAAAGCCGATTAATTTCTTCGTCATAGTTTGAGAGCCAATCTTCAAATTTGAAAGCTATTGACTTACCTTCCTTCTCTAAACTTATTTCAGCATCGTGAAAGTTTAAGATTGCATTGTATTCATTCAAAAAGTCTACTCCCAATGTAATTTCCGTCGACAATAATGGAACAAGCTGTGGCTTTGGCAAAAGAATTCTGAGTTGGTTTGTTGGCGTACATCTACACCTTTTCCAAAGATTGCACCTCGTAATTTAATCTTATGTAACGGAAGTGTGGGGCAATCGATCGATTTGTTGCATTTGCTAAAAGCTATTTCACTAATTACTGAAATGGGACTGCCAGAGTAAAGAACTGCCGTAAATTTTACGTCATTTACTGTAATGTGAATCGCAGGATATGCAATGTTGTTATGTTTTACGTCGTGTTCCTGGAGTAAGACGTCCCTTATGTCTTCCATTTTTACGTAATTACTAGCTACGGGAGCTGCGTCGTCAGTTTCGTGCGTACGTTTTGTGGCTGCCAGCGGTGTGAGTCATTGCCTATTGTCTCTCTGTTGGCGCGCGTCGTTATTGGGATTTGAAGACCTAACTTCTACAAATTCACCTTGTCGAGAGGGTCCCGCCATGTTTGAATCCCGCCAGTTCTGATGCAATTCAGGTCTGTCGTTACGATCATATCGTCTGTCGTCATGTCGGTAGATTCCATAGTTTCTTTCTTGTCGGTCACGTGATGGAGAATTTCTCCCTGAATCGTAGCTGCACGCTGGACCGTTGCGTCTAAAGTTAATCTGTCTCCCTTTTAATTATTTTGGTTCCCATATTGTCTGTTTCTATGATTGTCTCTGTGATGGTCACTACCGCGGAAAGGTGATCTTTCCCTGTAATTATTACTACTCTGCCAACGGTTGTCATACGGGTGGTGTCTGTTTTGTTTACAATTTGCGATGTGAGAATAGACTTGTCGTGTCCAGTTATTATTTCTTTCATCGCGGAATTGTGACGGATGTGACCTGTAATTGTTGTGTTCCTGTTTTCGCGTTCCGCGAATGTCCTGTCAATTTCCAATTCTTCTAACAGTCCCTGAAAAGATTCAATGTCGTCTTTGCAACGTCCTGCCAAAATAATATGTCGTAAATGTTCAAGTAGTTTGATTAGGCAAATGCGGATGAGTTCTGAGGGGCTGTAAGGGTTTGAGAAGTACTGATTCTTGTGCAACATGTCTTCAAAATATTTCACAAGACTGGAGAATTCAGATTGTTCGAAATGTGTCATCATTATGATCCTATGTTTTACTCGGTCTTGTGTAGCTTGAGACCAATATGCTGAGAGGAAGGTATGATAAAATTCTCCTTCACTGTGACAATCGTGAATGACCGATCGCGTTCTTACAGCTGGTTCATTCTCTAAGTAGCCACACATAAATTCTAATCTGTGCTCTAATGACCAGTTTGGAGGAAAATAATGAGAGAATCGATGAAGCTACGCTTGTGGATGGATGTCGTTGCCGGAGTTCTTAAATGTTTTTACGTGTAGTAATAAACAGCTTATAGTCAAAATCATCATGTCGGCGAGTAGCATATTTATCATTGTTACGTCGTGTCGGCGGTTCCATCTCAAAATTCGGTGCACCTTGCCAATTTCTTTCATAATTTCCAAAATGCCCTGTGTTATTATTTTGTGGCTTTTCCGTATTTCTCAGTCCCTCTTCCCGTGTAGGAGCACGTGTGTTCTCTGAAATACGTAATTCTTGTATGACCTGTGTCAGCTGATCTTGTACTTCCCGGATTTCTTTTTGGTGTTGCGTATTAATTTGATTATGATTTTGTTTGAATTTCCTACTTTGTTCGCACTCTTCTGTGTCATTCAGATCATCATCTACCTTTGCAGATAAGTTAGTGAACTGATCCGAAAGTTCGGCTACTTTCTCCGATAGTGTACTTATTTCGTCAGTGTGTTTTTCTGAACCAAATTTCAGAGTGTCCATTTGTGTTGAAATCGTATCTACTGTGTCCTTTAAGTTTTCCTGAGTTTTTGCAAGTTGCGTAACCGAATCGGTAGATGCAACTGAGTCAATTTTTGCTTGCAAGGTCTCATGATTTTCATGAACAATAGTTTGCAGTTCTTTTATGGCTGATTCCTGATTCTGTAATGTATTTTCATGCCGCGAAAAAATAGGTTGAAAATGCTCACAAATTTGTGCTTTTACGTCATTACAGGCTTTTTGACATTTCGATTCGATTTTATGTAACTCAGTAGTTAAATCTTCACGTGTTTTTTCAAGTGTATGTTCCATTGAGTCTAACTTTTAAAGCTTTTGTTCCATTGTGTCTAAATTTTGAGATTTTTTTCCATTGTGTCTAACTTTTTAAGATTTTGTTCCACTGTCTCTAACTTTAGAAGATTTTGCTCCATTGTGTCTAACTGTTGCTGTGCTTGTCTCTAATTTTGTTTCATTTGTTGCATTAATTGCAATAATAATGTATTTGTGTCTGGAATCTGTTCCTCTATGATTTTCGGCAGTGCATTTGCACCGCCAACATTCACATTTTGACCAGCAGAAAATGTGTCTTGATTTATTTGAGAAAACGGTGAGGACGTAAAACCTGGATCTACAGTATTTGCAAGATTGTGTCCTGTCATTTCGGAATCCTGAGGCGAGTTGTTGCCGACCGATCGATCGATAATGCTTCCCTGTTCACTAATTGCTTCACTGCCTACACCATTATTTGCAGCCCGCTCACATTCCCTATGCACAATTACCAAATTACTACTTTGAACATTAGTTAATTCATTACATGGTGGCGCTAACACACTGCTTTCGTCTTCACTGTCATTTCTCAGTTTACTTAGGAGCCTAGTATTACGTTTTCCACACGCCATTATTGTCACAATATTTCAGACGACAACACAAAAAAACACAATTAGAAGAGCAAAAATTAGAGAACACTTAACATAGCAATGAAAATAATATCTAGATTATTTCAAGCGCAGCTGCGAAATACTTGGTGCAAATTTACATGTGTGCCACATCTGTTTTACTGTACAACAGTGGAAGACTGCAACTACAAAGGAGATTCTCTCTACAATTACGCGCTAGCAATAAACAAAATCTACACTAATTACACAAACTACAAGAAAAAATCAGAAGATTCCAGTGAGGTATCCTCGGGTAAGGGTCGACATATGAAACGTCCCCTTAGAAAAATTATACAAGACTGTGCTTAAACTGACACACAGTATTCTTAGCGCAACGCAATCTGACTTTCAAAAATCCCTACAATGGAATGGCCCTGACTAACATTAACCTATACCTTGCACAAATCACTTACCTCCCAAAAATCTTCGTTACTCGAATTACTGCAATACAGCGAGCGCCACTACTGCCAGCTAAATAAAAGATTCAAACTACTGAAGGCACTAACTACTGATAGGCATAGTTAGCAAATGAAAGATTTTGATAGAGAACAAACAACGTATTTACCTTAATAGTGTTCAAAAGTCATAACATATATAGAAGTTCATGACATCCAGTCTTACAAATTTCAAAACTCCGCCATTTCTCTCCCCACATCCACCACTGGTGGTGGCTCACCTCCAACTGCGCAATGCTACGCGCTGTTAACATCTAGCTACCCAACACTACAATGGCAGACAACAATGCAAACTAGCCACAGACTGCACACAGCGCAGCCAATGATTTTTTATACAGAGCGCTACGTGGCGTTAACAATATAAAAACCTAAACAGCCTACTTACAGGGCTAGCGGAAATGTGTAACGGACCGGGATTCGAACCCCCGATCTCCTGCTTACTGGGCAGGTGCGGTAAACACGGCGCCATCCTGCTCACGGCGCTATTACAGCTGGAGAGACTGCCTCGGAACGCCTCATGGCCGATCCATACTCCCACCGAGCGCCACCTATTCGCATTCATCCAATTCATATGAATTTTTTTCCCTTGCTGCACCTTTGCGACGTTTATTTATGCGAGTAAGTGAACCCATCAAACACAGTATAGACATAGCTTCTAGAGACGACTGCATAAAAATTGCGTCACTTATACACCATTAGCTGTCTGCACCAATATTCGGTGATATGCTACGATATTGTTTTCCCCTTCATCGTTTTTATAAATAATTTGATGCGGCCAGTCACGCATTCCTCTCCTGTGCCAACCTCTTCATTTCAAAGTAGCTATATCCTCAGTTATTTGGTGGATATACTCCGATCTCTGTCTTTCCCCTACAGTTTTCACTTTCTACAGTTCCCTTAATATCATGGATTCGGCAATATGCTCCAACGTGCATCTCACGCCACAAAATAGTCTGATGACCAAAAACCGTTTAAGAATGTAAAGCAAGTTTGTTTTGCAATAGGTACTCCGAAAAAAACCCTTCATACAAAAAGTCGGTGTTCATTACACATGATGTATGTCGCAATAACTATTCTTTACCATGTTTCTATGATAACTGTCTCATCGTTTCGTGCAGCGCTCCTCAAAATGACGACACTGATTTGATTGCAAGTTCTCAGATATCTTTTATATTTCCAGTCCCTTTACGAAACCAAGTGATCGTACGTCAAGAGGACAGAAAACACAGTACCAGAATGAATGTAAAAGAGGACAATTAAAAAAATAGACCTCTGTTCTTATAAAACAGAATGTGTGCAGAGGACAATAGGAAAAATATCTTTAAGACAATTTAAGAAAAGGTCACTTATGGCCTTCAGAGGATTTTTGGAAAACTAATTAAATTTTTAATCAAACAGACCCGTAACACACAAGAGGACAAGCACATTACTAAAATCAGCATAATATCTACTGAAAATTTTTTCCAGAACCAAAATAGATTGAGATCGTCCACACGTGAGGTAAGTGCAATCCCATTTTAGGCTCAAACCAGCAATCATGGTTAAATTATTTGGATATATTCGCGTAACACAATAATCAAGACAGTACCTTTGGCTTATGCAAGTTTAGAAAAATTTAGCTACCCAAAATACACAACATGAGCAGTACAAGCACATTCGAAAGCAGGTCTACACCTTTAAACAAAACTTTAAACAATGTCTTGTAAATAAGAACATTAAGTAATATAGTCACTATTTGACTTAAAATTTATTAGCAGACAATTACAGATGTGCCTCAAAGGCTGCCAATAAACACCAAGGCAGTGTGCGATAGCAACAAGACTCTTCGGCCGCCAGCCGCTGAAAGGGGCCACGAAGCTCAGAAGGCTAAGTAGAGTTGTTAAGAAACACAACTTAGGTGAAACATAATTTTAAAAAAACAAGTTAAGGAAATATTAATGGCACCTTCTCGAGAAATGGTCAGCATAAGGCCTCTCAATATGCCCCCAAATTTCAAAAATTTATCTTGAACCAAATTTACGAAATATCCAGAACGTTTGTTACAGGTGAAGATAATTTATCTTAAACTATTTAGCTCAATCAAATTTGAAATAGGAAAATTTAATAAATTCCCAGAAAATAAGATCTGACAGTAATTTAACTAAACCACATGGCAAAGAAGCTATCGTGAACCAAACAGTTATGTAAGGAAAATGACAAGCTTACTTCTATGAGGCTGTATTTAATAACAAGATCTTACAAGGAGTGCTTCCTTCTGTACTATTTAGAATGGAAATCTACAAAGAATTTTAACAAACATTTTAAATACAGGGAATTTCTATTAAAGCAAACAAAATACAAAATAAAAGATTAAATGGTAAATCCTTAAAGACCTTTAAGATCACAGTTGAACCTGCAACATTTGTCCCACAGCTTATTACCAAAACACTTTCCCAGAATCCTACAGCACAAGAAAGCCGACGACCATATCAATAAAAAAAAAACTTAAATTAAGGTTAACCACCGAATTTAGTCTTTCACACTGCGTATAGCCAACACAAATACTCTACAATGAAGCTCTCAGTAGTACACAGAAACATCCAATACAGGCACAGTTACGTATACAACCAAATATTCGACTGACCAGATATGTAAATACTCTGACGTAACAGAGCCTTAGCTTATGTAATTACGCTCAAACAAAACGTGGGCCTATGAGCTGATGATTCACTATCCCACACTAAACGTCTCATTCCATGGAGGCTGACCTTCCACTGAAGAAGCCTACTGGGATTGTCAACAGACCAATAGTGCCATTTCACTGGACGTGGTTGGTAAACGTGTTTTCATATCTAAACAAGATACGTGATAAATCTGGAATATCCTGTCCTAATGCCCACGTACAGAAGTTAACACGATTCTCATAATTGTGTCCATGTAGCTCTTGATGGATAGACATGTGATAGGGGTGGAACTAATGTTGATGTAGAATGAAGGGCACACTTGCCTGACTCATGCCATTTACTCATGCGATTGCACGAGAGCTAACGTGTGGACCACTACAACAGCAAGAAGCACACTGTATGCAAACATAACAACATCGTACCCAGCAACTACGCAGACTGAATGGCATCAACAAGGCTCATTATGGAAACTTTTTAAAATACGATATCTCGTAAACGATTCACACTAGGATCATGCGACTAACACCACTGACATTCTAATTTAGTTTGTTAATGTCACTAACCATTGTTCCATTAAAAAGTGTATGTTATCACAAAAACTACTGTCTAAGTATTATACAATCTCCTTATTGGCTAACAATGCAATCCAATGACTATTAATCCATTCTGTGAAAACCACACATCAATAGCACTTTCATTCGTACGATATATACTGTGGTGTCACCGCCAGACACCACACTTGCTAGGTGGTAGCCTTTAAATCGGCCGCGGTCCAGTAGTATACGTCGGACCCGCGTGTCGCCACTATCAGTGATTGCAGACCGAGCGCCGTCACACGGCAGGTCTAGAGAGACTTCCAGCACTCGCTCCAGTTGCACAGCCGACTTTGCTAGCGATGGTTCACTGACTTCTACGCTCTCATTTGCCTAGACGATAGTTAGCATAGCCTTCAGCTACGTTATTTGCTACGACCTAGCAAGGCGCCAGGATCAGTTTCTATTGACATTGTAAATCATGTACCGCCAAGAGCGACGTTCGTCATTAATGGATTAAAGTTAAATATTCCACCTGCTACGTCCATTTTTCTCAATTATAATTCCCTTGTCATGTTCCAGACCTCACGCCAGCCCGCGTGAGCTAAAACGCGTGCATTTAGGCCTCCTCTAATAACACGGTGTTGGCTCTCGTGCCAACCACAACATTTACAGCGCTAGTTTTAGGTGATTAACACTGTATTTTTTTATTTAACTTTGTAAAATAGAAAATATATCATCTTGTATTTATGTTTCTTTTTATATACAGGATGATTCACGAAAATATGCAAGTGTTTTAATACGTTATTCTACATGGAAAACTACAGAAAAAAGTTCATATAAACATAGGTCAGCAAGTGTTTAGTTCTGGAAAACTACTGCAGATACATGTCTGGGACATGTTTTATTAGATTCATCAGATCAATAACAACAAAATAAATGAAAATCGTGCTTTAATTTAGCCGCGTATTTTTGCACTGGCTTCATATGAGCGAAGTTGCTAAATTTCAGGCAAAATATTTTATTGCCCGTAACTAAACATTTGTGGACCTATGTTTATATGAACTTTTTTCTTGAGTCTACTTGTAGAATAACGTATTAAAATATTTGCATACCTTCGTGAATCATTTAGTATTTTTTGTAACCTTTTAAGGTTTAATAATGTTACGTTTGAAACTGTTTATACATCACTGTTGTAGCATTACTGTGAATCTGTACAATAATGAGGAAGCACAGAATTCTTCACATCGGAATATGTTGGATGCACTTTAATTTTGTGCACCAAGCACATCGGACCATTCCAGTTTTATGACAGGAGTCACAAATAAAATCGTAGTTTTTGAAGCAGCTTTTAAAGCTGTATCACATTTGGGTTGTTTCTGTTCAATTGGACCACCCTTGTACCATGCGTATTTAAAAAGGTTGACAAATATGGACGAAAAAAACCGTCTGTGAATGGGGCATTGAATTTTTAGAATATGTTTCTCAAATAAAAGTTAACATCGTAATTAGACGTACTTATGCAGTTGGTAACCACGTATCATTTTACAGATTTCTGGTTCCCTCTTGCTGCAGACTGTGAGGAAATATGTGTAGCATGTCATGTAAAATAGAACCATCTCCATTACACAACGTGCTAATCTCTAGAGACACCTCAACAAACTACCGTTTACTGGATCCCTGTGGCAGTGATCTGCAATATAGTCCAAATCCGTGTACGAATGTCACATGGTTTGCTTGTTTACACATTAGAGTTGAAACATAACTAATTAACTGGTAATTATGAGAAACGTATATTCGTGTATGTTACTGTTTAAAAGACTTGCTTTGGCCATAGAAATAGTCCTCCTTCTTCGCTGGGTGGTAACGTGCTTGCCTCCCATGCTTCAGGCCAGGTTTCGATCCCGGCCGGGTTGGAGATATTCTCCACTCGTGGACTGGGCGTTGTTCTGTCATCATCATTTCGTCCTCATCACCGGCACGTGAGTCGCCCAATGTGACGTCGACTGAAATAAGACTTGCACAGGGCGGTCGAACTTCCCGGTGTGATCTCCCGGCCAACAATGCCACACGCTCAGTTCATTTTTTTCGTAGAGATGTTATCCAGAGGAAAGTCCTTGGAGTCTGTTTATTCAACAGAAAATATTGAATACTTTGATTTTGAGGTTATATGGCCAAGTTGTACCTGAAACATATAATGTCTACTGGCGGTGGCATTATATGACATTTTAATTAATAATGTTAATCACTAAATTATCTGCACATAAATAATTATGAGCCCCAGTATATTTCAATATGTAGGCCTACTGCATTATAATTTTTTTATAGTTGATGACTAATTGCACTACCATGCAGTTCTGAACCAGGATGTTGCGATGAAACTATACACACATTCTGAAATATTGTTAATAAATCACGTCAAATGACATGTTTATCAAACCTCTATCTCATTTGTACATAATATTATTAATATGTTGACTTCAAATGATGCAATTTCAATTCAGGTGCCTTTCTCGGAGAAAGGAAATTCAGTTTCAGTTACAATATTTTTTGATTCCATGAATAGTGATACAAAAGCTTTAGGCCTGTTTCAATCTGACATAGGTGTTCTTTTAAATACTGAACACAGTACAGACAATGAGAGTGAAACCAGTGTTGTTAATGACTATGGAAAGAAAAGCAGGCCCAGGAAAGGGAGGAAAACAAAGTACACAGTATTGTCAAGACAAGAAAGAAAAAAGAGCAGAAATATTACCAAGAGTTATTATAATCTATCGAAGCAAGGTGTAAAACCAAAGATGTTCCGAAGTAATATAACTGCAGTAAAAATGTAATGAGAAAATAAACATTATGCAGAGAAAAGACTAGAGTGATAAACTGTGAGATACGAGTGATTATAACATCCAAATATCCCTGTTATACTATACTGTTATGTAATACGATTAGACAATATGCAGTCAGCCGACACTGAGATAGCGACGTTAGTAACTGGAATTACAGCAGAGTGTACACATACAATGAAACCGAAAATTGTTGGGTTTTCTTGTGTCAAAGATTACGAATTTCAACGAAGAGAGTTCATCCTGCACTCGTGAAAGACATTCTGGCCTATTATTTGTCGACCAAAGGAGAAATAGTGGCGGTCACAACAAAATAACAGTTGAACATCATCAAACCTATATGTTTACTGAAAGAGGAGAAATTAGAACCTATAAAGGGGATGTTACTGAGCCACTACCGTTTGTGTTGTACATACAAGACCTGTCGGAAGACTCAGAATATAAGGAAATATGTAGTTCCTAAAGTATGTAAGCCACAACAACACCAAAAATACACAATCAAAATACCTTCCACCAGATTTAAGTGTGTGTAAGATGTATGACTTGTATACAAAAGACTATGGTAACATCGTTTTTTTTATCCAAAAACATAGATATTTTTTTCAGAATTTTCAAAGTAAAGGAATAAAGAAAGACAGCTGAAATGTTTCTGACAGTCGTAAATCATAAATCCACTCCTTAAATAGTGCAGTTAGTTGGGAGCAGCTCAAAGCGGGTCATATGATATACGTAAATAAAACAGAGAAAGCAATAAAGTTATCGAAACAGAATATGATTACATTAATAATAAATGATCAAATGGAAACCATAACATTTGACTTGACAAATACTTCACCCTTGCACTGAAATCCAACTAATATAATTTTTAATGAACGACAGCTCTACACGTACAACTACGAAATCCGAACAGAAGAAAATAACGTAAATCAGTGTTATGTGTCGGTTTTGGAATTGCTGGTTTTGGAGCTGATGTAGTAGTATATTATCTGAGGATACACTTTCTTAGTAATGTTGGTGAACAAGTTAAATCACTAATTATGGGTCTGAGTCTTGTGGAGGCCAGAACAGAAACATAAAAATCAATTTATTGTTGAATACTGCTCTACTATAAAACTGAATCTCTAACTGCTTTCCCTGGAACAATCTCCTCTGTAATTTCGATATGGCAGTCCTTTGGTACGAGATGTCTTTACGTTATTTCTATCATAATCTGCACTTCTATTCTTCCTTTTTGGAGCCATAGTAATACGACCAACTGCCTCTCAATGAACATTAACAGTGACTGTTAGTGCCACAACAAAGGAAATGGATAATTTTATCAACAACGTCTAGTATTGGAGGAAAATATATTCTGCGCAGGAGCGAGCAGCATCTGTTGAAACGAAATAAGTCAGTGATGTATTTCGTGTCAGCAACAAACAGCGTAAAACGCATCATCTTTTCTACCATTTTTAGGAGCATGACGTGTTCCATTTGAATTCCAAACGATAGGCTAAACTCTTAAACGTACTGTTCAGTGAAAAAATGAAAATTGAAAATTTTGATCTATTTAATTTCAACAGTTTGTGATTCAGTCATGAATCCATTTTGAGGAAGCCTTTGAAACGATACTGGAAGTACTCTCCATTTAAATATTTGCAAGCAGTTTTGTATGACAATAATTTTGGTAGCATAAGGGCAAGCTACCAAGCAACACCACATTACATCGTTGGCAATAGAATGAGGAAATGTCTGTGAACAGTGTTTTGCTTTACGTCTTTTGTCACAGTTACATCGTTCTGTCCTCCCCTGTTGTTTGCAGACAATTAGTAGACGAGTAACTAAGATATGTAGAAGGTGATTTACAAATATAGAATTGGAGAGAAAGTTGAGCAAAGAGGCTAGCAGAGGTTTTGGGCTGTTACGATAGGCTAGAGGGAGTTAGTCCAGTCAGCCAATGAGGGCTATCCTCCACCTTCAGTTTTTGAATGAGGGTACGTTGGTGGCTAGGTGGGCCTGATGGTCACTTTTTTGGTGGCAGGAGCTGATGTGATGTCGTTTAGGTAAGACAGTGCTGTAGCAAAATGAGGTACATCATCGTCAATCATGGCAGGAACGTGTTTATTAAAGTTAACGCTGACAGGGAAATATCAGGAGACGGTGTAATTTTCATAAGTTTCAACGTTTAGCTAGTTAGGTCTTGATAACTTAATGTGGGGCAGGCGCCCTCAGCCTGGCATCTTTGTGTCGGGGAAAAGTTAAGCCGAATGTTCAACAAGTGAAAACGAGAGAAAACGAGGATACAATGTTTCGTTCTGATATATGGCTATGTCGGGTTTTTATCCAAATTAACAATATTTTATTTGTGCAATAGTTGTACGTGTTTTTGACATAATCATTTTTTTTCTTTTTTTGAGTGTTGTGGCTTGTAATGTGGAGTTTATAATTTAGTTACAGGCTTAAAATGTGTATTACACGTGTGGATATTTTGTCAAAGCAGTGATTCACGGTAAATTTTCATAGTTTTGCAGTTTCCTTTGTACTGCATTGTCGTTCAACATACCGCAGCATGTGATTATAACGAACATTGAACCTCGGTATTATTTGAGATAAAGTTAAATTACCCGCTTTATTAAATGTTTATCTGAGCTCTGATTCACATTACATAATTCTGAAGAAGTTTTATTTGGTTTCAGAGGTAGTTCTCTTTGTTGACGAGGACTGCACATTTCACTCTCAAAGCAGTAGACACTATTCGCTATAGAGGGTGCTCATTAAAATGCTTGTGGGCTATTGTGTAATGTTCATCAGAAAGTGAATGCGTAATGGAAGTGATGCTGAACATTCTTTTTAGACGGATTTTCTTTGTGATAGGCCATGTGTGTTCTGGGGAGAATAAAAGCTTAGATCTTGTCAGAATAAGAGGGAATAGAAATCACATTTAATACAAAGTGATGAATTCTGGTGCACTTCTGATCTTTCTTCATAAGCTACGGCATAGTTTAGTGGTTGTATTTGTAGTCAGGTAGCTGCAGATTATTCCAAATCTACGGTAGCTTGGATCACAACTACCTAAGGGGTTATAAGCGTTATGAGAGAAGCACAAATTCTTAGTATATTTGATTATTTTTGGATTACAGTTGGTGTTTAGTTGCGAGCTACAAATGTGATAGGTTAGGTGGTACGTTGTAATGACCATAAGCAACAGTATGTAGGTTTCAGTATGGAATTTAAATGATTAACATAAATTAACTTCGTAGAATTTTTAAATGAAATTGTAAAGATCTATTCTATGAGACGCTACGCATCTGGTAGTCTCATTTGTTTGGCCTCTCTCTTATCATTGTTTAAAAGAAAGTACGTAATGAAAACAGTTATCTGAATGATAACGTATGACGAATGGCGATAGAATTTGTGTTATTTTGCTTCGTTTCCTGACTACTAGATCCCAACAGTCTGGCGCAAGTAAATTTAATTTATACCTATTAAAGCCCCGATTTGGAATTGAGAAGGTTTCTGATGTAGGATATATTAAACTTCATGACGATCCTGTTTCCCGACAGCAGTCGCAGTTTTCAACAATACAATGCATCATGTCACGAGGCCGGGAGTGTGATTGAGTGGTTCGAGGAACACAGTGGCGAGTTCCAGTTAATGCTGGACGCCTCATTTCGCTAGATCTGAAACCGATCGAACACATGTTGGATGCGATTGAACGTGGCGTCACAGCTCGCCGGTCTCCTCCCAGGAATTTACGGGAATTAGGTAACTTTGGCGTGCAGATGTGGTGCCAATTCCCTCCAGCGACCTACCAAGCCTCACTGCTTCCATCCCACGACGAATCGCCGCTTTTATACGTGCCAAACGTGGACATACCGATTAGCACGTATATGATGATAATGTTCTGGGTGATCAGTGTATTTATTTGAGAAGACTTATTAAACACCCGATATGACAACTGACACTGAAAAGGACTCATATTCACCTTGAGTACAGAGATATTTCAAAGTTATTTATGACGAGAGAGTCCTTGCAATACTACTTCATCATATATGATTGAGTTTGGTGTTAACGATGCGATACGTTTTGCTGTTAGTCAAATGTTGAAGTAAAAAGCAGTGTAGTGGGTGGGGAGGGGGAGAGAGGATTTTGAAAGAATAACTTTTTCGCTAAATCTGGGTGAACCGTTGTAATGTACACTGAAAACAATAGAACTTTATTTGAATTGATTTTTTATAGCTGTTACTGTTCAGTCATATATATTCGGAAATATTCAGCTTCGTTTTTTTCAAAGAGGCGTTTCACACACGTGACGGCTTCATAGGCACATATGAAAATGTATGTCTCTTAGCTTGCTCTGTACTCGAACATATTCATTATCCTGCTGAAATGTAGGGTTCAAAGTGTGGTCAATGCCAACAAATGTGACCGAGATGTGTAACCAATGCACCCCATACCATCACGCCGGGTTATAAGCCAGTATGGCGATGACGAATACAAGCTTCCAATGTGCGTTCACCGCGATGTCGCCAAACACGGATGCGACCATCATGATGCTGTAAACAGAACCTGAATTCATCCGAAAAAATTACGTTTTGCCATTCGTGCACCCAGGTTCGTCGTTGAGTACGCCATTGCAGGTGCTCGTGTCTGTGATGCAGCGTCAACGGTAACTGCAGCCATGGTCTCCGAGCTGATAGGCCATGCTGCTGCAAACGTCGTCGAACTCTTCGTGCAGATGGTTGTTGTCTTGCAGGCGTCCCTATCTGCTGAGTCAGGGATCGAGACGTGGCTGCACGATCCGTTGCAGCCATGCAGATAAGATGCCTGTCATCTCGAGTGCTAGTGATACGAGGCCGTTTGGATCCAGCACAGCGCTCCGTATTACCCTCCCGAACCCACCGATTCCATATTCTGCTAACAGTCATTGGATCTCGACCAAAGTGAGCAGCAATGTCGCGATACGATAAACCGCAATCACGATAGACTACAATCTGACCTTTATCAAAGTCGGAAACGTGATGGTATGCATTTCTCCTCCTTACACGAGGCATCACAACAACGTTTCACCAGGCAACACCGGTCAACTGCTGATTGTGTGTGAGAAATCGGTTGGAAACTTTCCTCATGTCAGCACGTTGTAGGTGTCGCCACCGGCGCCAATCTTGTGTGAATGCTCTGAAAAGGTAATCATTTGCATGTGACAGCATCTTCTTCCTGTCGTTTAAATTTCGCGTCTGTAATACGTCATCTTCGTGGTGTAGCAATCTTAATGGCCAGTAGTGTATTATGTAAGTATGCCTAAATTTTTCAAACCCAACTTTCCCGAAAGCGGTTGGTAGTTGCGTTTCTTTGTTAATATGAATCAAATCGATGAAGGTAAGTTCGTATGATCCCATTGCAAACAAGGACGTCTAGATGACAAATGGAAGGCAGTAGAACCATGTGTAACTAGAGGAAAGTTAAAGACGCCTTTTGTGAAAACTGAATCGGTTGCATGAATATCAAGAGTTCACATATCAATCCAGTACTAAGCAAAGAAGGGAAAGATAGAAGTAAAAGGAAATATGTATAAGAAATATACAAAGGAAATGAACTTGAAGACAGTATTGTAGGAGGGAAACACGATGTAGGTAAAGAAGAGATGGGAGATATACTGCGGGGAGAATACTACAGAGCACTGCAACAAGTAAGTCTACACTATTTTATCCTCCAAGATAACGTAGTAAATCTAGCTTTAAAGGAGGCAGGTACTGATAGGTATGAATATTTCCTAACTATCAGGTTAATAAGTTTTGTTACTAACGGATAATCTGTATGAAGAGATTGATGTGCAAACGTGAATGCTGATAATACTTTGTGTGAACACTCTTTGTTGCCATAGTTACAACTTAGAAATCAGTGAGAACGGATAAGACACTTAGAAATTACAGTGTTAACATAAGGAAATGCCAGCTGTAAATCGAAATAGAATAAAATTGTATGCATATAATCCAATGTCAACGGCATGAAGCTACGTGAATAATCTTCTAGAAGAAACATACCTTACAATCGTATTTTCAATATACGTAAGTGAAATATACGCAGGAAATTGAATGTGACGTACGGTAAGTCATGTTGCCCGTCACAGTTGACATAATCAGTACAGCAAGCAGACTGACGAGCGCTGTATGGAAGAGCTCACAGAATAGCAACATCGATGCAAGATGCCTAGGTTCCAGGTAAAATGCTTATTGATTCATGGCACGCATGATATGTGCACCTGTGTCTAGGCTGGACGGAATGGCAACATGAGGTTAGTCAATGCTTACTTTTACTTGTCTACGTTATGAGTGTAATAACTGTTATGCAGTAAAGAACGCTGCAATAATTATCCAACAGCACGTAGAGCGTATGTACCAAGAAATGGATATCATAATAAGCATGATCCCTATGTGCACACCTGATGATACTTTGATATGTACTACGTGAATGATGTTTTCACCGTATCTTATCGTTTAGTACACCTCAGCAATAAAGTTTTGGTTCCGGAGAAACGTAGGAACTCATGATGCCATATTGACCATTCGACCTCTCTTAAAAGAGAGCTTAAAGAAAGGTAAATTGAAAACCTCCTCTCATTTTTTTCTTTAACCTGCTAGTCTATAGTAAACTATTGTTCCGGTTTTTAACGCCCTAAAGCATTACCCATTTCCATAAAATGTAACCGAAATGCGGACAAATGCCATCTGAGTGAGTTTGCTTTTATGTCTCGTGGTAGTGAGAGCTTTTAGTAGCGAGAGCTTTCGGGTAGCACCTCGGAGTAGTGAAACGGAGGTTTAACAAGAGTTAAAAGTAGACAAAACGCGTCCCTAAATCCTTACAACAGACCCAAACACCTACTGACTGTAATGTGCATAAACTACATTTTGGAGGTGTAATTCTTGCCATGCAAATGGTAATGTTATTATTATAAAGAATTAAAGTGACTTCCAAAGATCAGTAAACAAGTTGAACGAAAAATATAAGAAATACAATTTAAAAGTGTCTAGCAATAAAGTGCAAATAACGACATTTCAAAGAAAAAGTCCAGCCAGGCAAAATATTGTTTCAGAAACAATAAAGATAACCTCCAAAGATCAGAACACCAGCTGAACATAGTATACGAGTAACACAGTTTCAAATTTCCTACTAATAAAATGAAAATAATGTCATTCTGAGGAAAATGAGTCCTCAAACCAAAAATTGTTTTACATAATTCAGTTTTAAAACAATTTTGTCCAGTATCGTCCTTGGGCCGTCACAATAATACTGATTTTGACTCCGATACTGAAAGCGAAATACATAAATTCCATGCTATCTGCACACAGAAAGACCATCGTGAAAAAGTAAAGTGATGGCGGTTCATGTTTTACCCTATGGATTATCACAAAGAAAATCAAGAAGATAAAATTCAAACAGCAAAGATAGGCTTCTTGAGGACGAAAGGCTGCAGAAAAAGAGACACGACTGAAAATGAAGATAATTCCATGAAGCTTCGGGATTGTAGCCGAATAACGTCGACTCCTTGCCACGATATTTCAACTGACAAGCATTCAGCTGGGAAAATTCCAACTATCGATAGTGACGATTCTAGAACATAATCAAATAAATCTTTCCTTAATGAATGAAAAATTACAAAAGTGTCTTGAAAATTGACGACAACACCTGATGAGAATTCCAGGTCATAGAATTCCCCAGAACATCTAGAATTACAACCGCAACGGAGAAAGATATATTGGAAGACCTCGGAAAAGGTGGAACAGGTTTTATTTGTGAGTTCGGAACCTGGGATAGCATAATCCTTGAAAGATAAACGATGACGACGCAAATCCTATATTTATATACACTCCTGGAAATTGAAATAAGAACACCATGAATTCATTATCCCACGAAGGGGAAACTTTATTGACACATTCCTGGGGTCAGATATATCACATCATCACACTGACAGAACCACAGGCACATAGAAACAGGCAACAGAGCATGAACAATGTCGGCACTAGTACAGTGTATATCCACCTTTCGCAGCAATGCAGGCTGCTATTCTCCCATGGAGACGATCGTAGAGATGCTGGATGTAGTCCTGTGGAACGGCTTGCCATGCCATTTCCACCTGGCGCCTCAGTTGGACCAGCGTTCGTGCTGGACGTGCAGACCGCGTGAGACGACGCTTCATCCAGTCCCAAACATGCTCAATGAGGGACAGATCCGGAGATCCTGCTGGCCAGGGTAGTTGACTTACACCTTCTAGAGCACGTTGGGTGGCACGGGATACATGCGGACGTGCATGGTCCTGTTGGAACAGCAAGTTCCCTTGCCGGTCTAGGAATGGTAAAACGATGGGTTCGATGATTGTTTGGATGTACAGTGCACTATTCAGTGTCCCCTCGACGATCACCAGAGGTGTACGGCCAGTGAAGGAGATCGCTCCCCACACCATGATGCCGGGTGTTGGCCCTGTGTGCCTCGGTCGTATGCAGTCCTGATTGTGGCGCTCACCTGCACGGCGCCAAACACGCATACGACCATCATTGGCAGCAAGGCAGAAGCGACTCTCATCGCTGAAGACGACACGTCTCCATTCGTCCCTCCATTCACGCCTGTCGCGACACCACTGGAGGCGGGCTGCACGATGTTGGGACGTGAGCGGAAGACGTCCTAACGGTGTGTGGGACCGTAGCCCAGCTTCATGGAGACGGTTGCGAATGGTCCTCGCCGATACCGCAGGAGCAACAGTGTCCCTAATTTGCTGGGAAGTGGCGGTGCGGACCCCTACGGCACTGCTTAGGATCCTACAGTCTTGGCGTGCATCCGTGCGTCGCTGCGATCCGATCCCAGGTCGACGGGCACGTGCACCTTCCGCCGACCACTGGCGACAACATCGATGTACTGTGGAGACCTCACGCCCCACGTGTTGAGCAATTCGGCGGTACGTCCACCCGGCCGCCCGCATGCCCACTATACGCCCTCGCTCAAAGTCCGTCAACTGCACATACGGTTCACGTCCACGCTGTCGCGGCATGCTACCAGTGTTAAAGACTGCGATGGAGCTCCGTATGCCACGGCAAACTGGCTGACACTGACGACGGCGGTGCACAAATGCTGCGCAGCTAGCGCCATTCGACGGCCAACACCGCGGTTCCTGGTGTGTCCGCTGTGCCGTGCGTGTGATCATTGCTTGTACAGCCCTCTCGCAGTGTCTGGAGCAAATATGGTGGGTCTGACACACCGGTGTCAATGTGTTCTTTTTTCCATTTCGAGGAGTGTACATTTGTAGATTTGGAGATATTTATTGACAATGTTGACTGGAATACTCTCTTTGAAATTCTGGGGCTAGGGGGGATAAAGCGCATAGAGCGAAAGGTTATTCACAATTGTTGCAAATATCACACTGCGGTTCTGAAAACTGAAGGACATGAAAAGGATGCAGTGGCTGAGGTGGGAGTGATACAGGACTGTTGCCTAGTGCCGGTGTTTTGCAATCTGTACACTGAGCACCCAGTGAAGAAATGGAAGGAGAAATCCTAAAAATGAATTAAAGTTCAAGGAGAACAAATAAAGCTTCAGGTTTTTGCCAATGACACTGTGATGCTTTCGGAGACAGAAAAAGGACTTCGAAGAGCATTTGAACGGAGGGAACAGTGTTGTGAAAAGAATCTATGAGACGATCACAAAGAAAAGTAGAACAAGTTAAAGTGAATGCAGTCGAATTAAAGTAGGCGATGCTGAAAGAATTAAATTAGGAAATGAGACACTAAACTTAGTAGATGAGTTTTTCTATTAGAGTTGCTAAATATCTGATGAACGTGAACGACAAACAGCTCAGACTGGAATAGTAGCTTTTGTTGTTAGATCGGTTACTGCTGCTACAATGGCGGGTTATAAAGATTTAAGTAAGTTTGTACATAGTGTTGTAGTCGGCGTACGAGTGATGGGACACAGCATCTCCGAGGTTGCGATGAAGAGCGGACTTCCCCGTACGACCGTTGCACAAGTGTACCGTGAATATAAGTAATCCGGTAAAACATCATATCTCCGACATCCTGAGGCCGGAAAAAGATTCTGCAAGAACGGGACCAACAACAACTGAAGAGAATCGTTCAAAGTGACAGAAGTGCAACCTTTCCTCAGATTCCTGCAGATTTGAATGCTGGGCCGTTAACAAGTGTCAGCGTGCGAATCATTCAACGAAACATCATCGACATAGGCTTTCGGAGCCGAATGTCATCTCGTGCAACCTTGATAACATGACGCAGAGCTTTACCCTCCTCTGGGCTCGTCAACACCGACATTGGACTGATGATGACTGTAAACATGTTGCCAGGTCGGACGAGTCTCTTTTCAAATCGTATCGAGCGGATGGAGTATACGGGTATGCAGACAGCCTCATGAATTAATGGACCCTAGTGTAACCAGGAGACTTTTCAACCTGGTGGAGACTCTGTAATGGTGTGGGTTGTGTGCAGTAGGAGTTATATGAGACATCTGTTTACGGACAGCCCTGCAGGAATAATGGTGTCACTTCCCTCCAGCACTACTTTAGACATTACTCTTGTCCATGCCACACCGTGTTGCGGCACCTCTGCGTTCTCGCAGGTGCCCTACATGATATTAGGCTGGTGTACCAGTTTCTTTGGTTCTTCAGTGTTATTTAGAAAAAAAATTATGAGACAACTTGATTAAAACAAGGAATCGATTGGTAGGATATACACAGTGTCTTAAGGAAACATCAGTTTTTTAACAGCGGGATGTTTGAGGACAAAAATTGTAGAGGACGACTAAAGGCTGAACGCTGAGAACAGGTTCAAATGGATATAGATTGCAGTATTTAGTCAGAGATAAAGATGATTCCCCGGGATACACAGGATGGACTACCTTCCAAACCAAACCGTCTTTGGGCTGATGACCACAGCAACAACAACAACAGAGGAAATTTCTTATTTCTGTTGACAACATTGTTGTCAGTTAGTAAAGATGTAAAGTAATGTGCGAAGTGCAAAAGATTACCGTGGATGAGGAATTTTGCTAGTACACTTCTGGTACGATCAACTGAGTAAAAAATAAATAGTTAAAGATGGCAACAACATATATGAAGACAATGACTGCCGATTAAGGTGACATAAAATTTTTGCTTGAGGATTAGTTTTCACTTTATATCTTTCCTGATAGTTGTAAAACTAACTTAATAAACAGTGCACGTCTTAAATGTTGACGTCAATAAGTGACAATCAAAATAATTAAAGCTGGGAAGCAGTGAATGGGCTACAGACCACCATAGGTCTAATGCAGTACATTTATTAATGTCCGGAAGCAAATATCACATGCCATGCGAGTTTGTGAGCCTGACACAGCCCAGTAGTTCATCACACTACGTATCACTCCTAGTGTATTTTACCTCGTTGCTGTAGTTCGATGTTGGTATATGACATTAGACAAGTAGTATCAATGAATGACGTAGATACATGCGTTAGTAATTCTCGGTTTTGTTTACCCATGTACCATAGGCGACTTTCCACCATTTGCCTTCTTCAAGCAGACATGGGGCTTTTACACTACAAAGTGACAGTAATAAATGTACAGGGGGTATATGAACAGCTTTGGTGTTTCGATGTGGTCAGAGCATGGATGATGTTAAAACTGTTTTAAGATCCATTATTAAGAGAAATCGATACTACTGCGATATTGAATTCCAGCTGTTCAGTCCCACTTGTCACCACAGAGAGAGAGAGAGAGAGAGAGAGAGAGAGAGAGAGAGAGAGAGAGAGAGAGAGAGAGAGAGATTTTACTCGATTCTTCGTATCAGATGTTAGCTTCTCCAAATAAATATTACCTTCAGTGCCGAAATTATTACTTGATTGCTCGCCAATATAGGAAAATGAGAAGAAACTGTATATTAAACAATAACGTAAGTTGCTGACACGAAATTAGACCAACAGAACCTAACATAACAGAAAATATGAACTAATAATATGGCAGGCAGCATGATCACCGCTCAACAGCACACGATCCTGTTTGTGCACTGTGTTAGACTAGCGAACCGCACCAGTACAATGTGATATAAATTCATCCGTAATTTTTACGGAATGTTGAATCAGAGCTACGATAAAAAACGATACACATACAGGAGAAAAATAATTCATGTCTCGGTTCCGAGAGTTACGATGTGCTGTGACAGGCACTAAATACTGGCGTTAGCCAGTGGCAAAATGCCAAGCGCTGCCGCGCTGATCGCTTCAGCCAGCTACACATAAACTTGACAGAGCAGTAAAGGAGTACGGTTAGTGCCGATGTTCCCTGTGATAGGTTTTACCACAGAACCAGTAGCGCGTAAATTTCCTGTAGGGATTCTTGCTCTTTTACACAGTCTCCGCCGTCGGGTTCTTAAAGGTTGGTGGTAACACTCTGCTGTGAACGCACGGAATCTGTTGCAAGTGAAACATAGTTATGAGTGTACAGGTAAAGGATATGATTGTAGAAGGCTATCAAAATGTAGCAAAATATTTTATCTATTTTTCCAAACATATTACAAGAATTGAAGGGCTTATTTCAATAGTGGTAAAAGTCCATTACCTCCACTTTTCTGCCTATAATGCTTCTACAATCAACGATCCAAACGAACAGAACGGAAGATTCCTCTCTAACAAGAAGCCATATGCTTGGATATTTCTATTATCTCAACTGCAGATTTTTCAGCGCTCATTTAACTTTAGGACTCTGTATCTCACTGTGAACGAAAGTGGGCTTGTGCCACTATTGAAATAAGCCCTTCAATTACTGGTGTCAGTTAATCAGAATCATTACCGGCCCGGATAGCCGTGATTGTTAAAGCGCCGATTTCGGGACGCGGAGGTGTGACATCGCCGGGTCGAATTTGCTCGGAGGATCAACGACGAGGTCAGTGTTCCAGGCTGTGCTCTTTGCGCGGTTAAAACATGGTAGAGCCCCTCCACGCCCACACCAACGTGGTGACCATCTCAGAAGATATGCTGTCACCTCCGTATTTGCTAGTTACTAATCGAGGACTTCATGAGATGTGGGGACGTGATGTTGTCCGTGCGTCTAGGTGATGCTACCCACTAACATGGTCGCATCGATGAGACAGAGAGTGGACAAAAATCGAAAGAAGGGTAGCTGTTTCCAGAACAGAGGGAAAAAAGTGTCAAGGTAAACGTCAAGGGAAGAAACCTCTCCGATAGCCTGGTCAGGTATTAATAGCAGTAGTGCTTCTGTCACCACCTGCTACAGATAATGCAAGGGTAGGGTGATTGTTAGTTTTGGGCGTCAGAATGCTCGGCACAGTTGTCATAGCTTATCATAAAAAGTGCCGGATACCAAGGTATCCGACTTCCTTACAAAAATCGTGGCGTGTGTGTAGTATTATTGTCATCAGTTTTGATTTTTGTGCCGGTGTTTCGTTTTGTGTGTGAACAGAATAGCTTCGCTCTTGTCGAGTTTACTTTAACATACCAGCGTTCCAACCAAGGCTCGGCAGTTCTGAGTGGCGTCTGTAATCGTCACAGTAGGTGAATATGGCACTGGTACACAAATCGTGCCTCAATTAACGGTTCACTAACATTTTGAAAACTTTCACTCGCCTTCAAATCACTAACATTACACCCAGATGGTGGGGGGATGTGCGTATTCGGTCCCGCAGGCTGATGGGATACAAAAGTGACGTCCTCCGAACACTTCTTAAACTAAACATACCAAATCCGTTAAAAATCTGGACGACTTGGGTGTATGCGGAACGAAGGCACAATAAAGGAAACCGAATTAATTAGAAACATCACTAGAAGATAATCCGCTTGGTATACTAACCTGTCAGGAATATATGTTATTTCAAAAATATCCACCCTACTTGACTACACAGTCTTCCACAAGAAAGAAATATAGAACTTGTGGTAATTTTAAGCATCGAAACTGAAAGTTTAACTTGGTGCTAGTTGTAAGCTGTCAGTTCACATGGTGGTCGAGTGTATCTCCTTGCTGCAGCCAACTCGCTCGTTGATTGCCCAGTGAGTATCGAGTAGAGAAGAAAACAACACAGTTGTGTTTCCCAGTCTCCGTTTCAACAGCTATAATTTAGTTACATCTATAATGCATAATTTCTGTTGAAAGTATGCAACTACACCTGTGGGGCGTACGGATCTCGCACTGCACCATGGGCCTGCAACTATGCGCCTCCCCTTCCAATAACTGTAAATTCAGTACTCCCAGATCTTCTTACGCAAGTGTACGACGATTTTGGGTGTCCTATGGATGTTCGTCGTGCATCCATTGGAGGGAAATGGAACATTCGTCGAAGTGAAATGAAAACCTTTATGATAAACGTAATTGTGAAAAGTACCGGAGGCTGTATGATCGTGGATGTGAAAGAGTTCTAGAATTGGGTGGACCTTTGTAGCGCAAAATCTTCTATTACAAAAAAATCATAAGACTTTTGTCACGAAAGATATAATCGAAACAAAAGATGTTAAAGCAAAACTACACGAAATAGCTTCCAAAACTGGACTACAGATATCTTACGAAAAGACACAGTTTATGAGCACAAAGAAACTCTCATCTCTGAACACAAAGTACGGCACGATTTACAAAATGGCAAATTTCAAATACCTCGGTGAAACCCTACAACTGAGCGGATATAACAGAGACCCAAACGAAGAGAGAAAAAGTAAACAAGGCATACAATGTAGTGTGGAATCATTACCACAAGAAGTCTATCTCACAAAAAGAGAAATTACGCCACTACGACTCGGTTGTGCTCCCCGAGGCACTATATGCACTAACAACAATGGAATATGGATCAAGAATCCTGCAAGGCAACTATGCAAACATAAGGAGACAATCATAGAAAATATTAGAAAACGCAGACTACAATTCTATGGACACCTATACAGAATGCCATCATACAGACTGACCAAATAGATCTTTGACTGAGTAACCACTAGAAACAACAAATGGGTGGCAGAGGTAAAAAACGACCTGAACCAACTCAGCATCACAGCACACACAATAAACGACAGAATAAAATTCACAAACATGATTAAGAAACTTAAACTACATGAAATACACTGTGACAAACGAACAGGCGTAAAATGGACCTAATAACGCAAGAAAGATCAAATCCGAAAGATGAAAGAAATATAGGCAAACTAAAAGGCAATCAAGATGAAACCGAAGACGCGAAGCTGACAAGAAGCATGGGCAGAGAACCGGAAACGGAAGCACAGCGAGCGAATGAGGGAAGTTTGAGCACAAAGAAGGCAGCAAAAGGAATTGGCCCTGCAGTTTAGTCCAACTACGCTCTTTAAGTGCAAAACACTAAATTTCAGTTTGCGAGGGCATGCTGAAAAGTAATACCTCCGAATATTTTGTGGGAAATCTCTTGAAGCTTTTTACATTAAATGAACCTTATTAACATTCTACATCGTCATTCTTCATGTCTACATACTTATTTTTCAACATAGACATCCTGGCAACGAACATGCTTCCGCCAACAAGAGATAGATGCAGACATCGCAGCGCTCGTTTGTAATCTGGCGTTGTCATGCAGAAGGAAAGTTAGGGGCACTCTAGTGGCAGAGTCGGCGATTATGTAGACATCAAGGGTAAAAGCGTAGGATATTAATAACGTTTGTTTTATTTAAAAACTTTAGGAGTTTTGACATAAGAGTTCGGAGGTATTATTTTTGAACACCCCCTCGTACATAAAGCTTGCATCTTCATTCACATAGAAGTTCTGGTCTGGGTAATTCTAATGAACCTTTTGAAACGCCTTTCACTACTAAGAACAAACAAGTAGATTTTGAGAGAACTGCTTAATTTTTTTTTTTTTTGTAATCTGTCTTCTGAACGGTTTGATGAAGCAAGCGACGAATTCTTCTCATGTGTCAACTCCAACCTCTTCATATAGGAATATTATTTCTACCCTATGTCCTCAATTGTTTGTTGTGTGCATTCCAATCTCTTTCTATTCAGTTTTTACCCTCTCCAAATACGTGTAGCATCTTTTCTTTACACACGTCACATCTTCATGTCCATTTTCATTGTTAATGTTTCTTTCTTTACCGATTCTACGGAAAACCTCTTCATTCCTTACCTTATCAAACAACATAATCTCGTACGTTCTTGTGTAGCACAACATCTTAAACGTTTTGATTCTCTTTTGTCCCAGCTTTTCCAAAATCCACGATTTCCTACCATACAACGCTGTGGCCCATAGCTACATTCTGAGAAATTTCTTCCACAGTTTAGCTGGCCACAGAAGAGCGATCGATCTTCCGCTGTGGGAGAGAACTGCTAGCCTGCCGATCTCAGGCTCGTTGCTTTCCACTAACGGGCGGGCCCAGCCCGTCGGATCTACTCTTCCGTATCTGGCTGGAGGCTAGGTCACTGCGTGTGTGGAGTAAATAGCTGGATTTTGGTATTCACCTGGACACAGGATTGAGGTACGTGCTCGATAGGCCAGACGCCGCAGATTACGGATTTCAATTGTTGCGACTGTCTCCTGGAACGTACGTTGTACACTGAGGTGCCTAGAGTCTACCTCCTAATATTGCATCGGACCTCCTTTTGCTCGGCCTACAGCAGCAACCCGACATGGTATGGACTCTAGAAATCGATGGAACTCCACTGCAAAAATACTGTCTCTACAGCCATCCATAACTGTGAAAGTATTTCCGGTGTAGAATTTTGTGCATGCACTGCCTCCTCGAATATGTCTCCTGTCAGGCGATCTGCCCAGATTGTTCTTCAAACCAGTCCCTTAAAATTGTGGCCTAATGACATGGTGAATTGCCATCTGTAAGAATTCCACCGTTGTTTGGGAACATCAAGTCCATGGATGGCGGCAAATGGTCTCCAAGTTGCTGAACGTAACCGTTTCCAATCAGTAATCGGTTCAGTTGGACCACAACTCTCAGTCTATTCTATGTAAACACAGCACACACCATTATGGAACCACCACCAACTTGCACATTGCCTTGTCGACAGCACGGGTTCATTGCTTCGTGGCGTCTGCTTCACACTCGAGTCCTACCATCATCTCTTACCAAATGGAACTGGCCATGGTTCTGCAGTCGTCTAGGTGCAACCGATATGGTCAAGAGACCAGGAGAGGCGCTGCAGGCGATGCTGTGCTATTAGTAAATGAACATGCTTTGGTCGTCTGCTTCCATAGCCTATTAACGCCTGCTTTTGCTGCACCGTTCTTCGTACGTTCCACATTGATTTCTGCTGTAATTCACGCAGCGTTGCTTGTCTGTTAGCACTAACAACTGTCCTCAAATTCCGCTCTCTTGGTCGTCTAGTGAAGGCCGTCAGTCACTGCGTTGTATTTGGTGAGAGGTAATGCCTGAAATTTGGTATTCTCAGCACACTCTTGACGCTGTTGATTTCGGAAATTCCCTAGGGAGTTCCGAAATGGAGTGTCCCATGTGTCTAGCTCCAACTACCATTCAGCGTTCAGACTCAGTTCATTCCCATGACGCAGCCATGAACATGTGTCGGAAACTTTCTCACGTGAATCGCCTGAGTACAAATGACAGCTTCACCAATGCTCTGCCCTTTTATACCTGTACCTTATGTATGTGTCCAAAAATGGCTCTGAGCACTATGGGACTTAACAGCTGAGGTCATCAGGCTCCTAGAACTTACAACTACTTAAACCTAACTAAGCTAAGGATATCACACATATCCATGTGCGGGGCAGGATTCGAACCTGCGCCCGTAACGGTCGCGCGGTTGCAGACTGAAGCGCCTAGAACCGCCGGCCGGCCGGCCGGCTATGTACGTGTTAATTCAGCCACCTGTATATACGCATAGCGCCATCCCATGATTTTTGCAGATTTGAGTGCAGAGTATATGGCAACGGCCTTGTCGCAGTGGATCCATCGGTTCCCGTCAAATCAAATAAGCGCTATCGGGTGTGGACGTCAAATGGAGTTGGCCTCCATGAGTTGTTGCTATTTTTCGGGGTGCACAAAGACTCGTGATGCCAATTGAGGAGCTACTCGACCGAATAGTAGCAGCTCCGGTCACATAAAAGCATCATAACGAGCGAGAGAACGGTGCGCTGACCACAAGCCCCTCCTATCCGCATCCTATGCGAGGATGACACGGCGGTCGGATGGTCCCGATGGGCCACTTGTGTCCTGAAGACGGAGTACCGTGCTGAGTGCTGTGTTTCTAAGACATTATTGTACGTGGTACATTTTAGTACTTTGAAAATCGTTTACAGTATAGAGAAGAAGTTACTATGGACGACTGCAGGCTGACAATTAAGGCTGTCGCCAGCGTTCTCGAAAGAAAAACCGCACAAAATTGGTGAAAAAATGGACTGACAAAAGGCATGATTTGTAACATTATTTAACACACCTTCCCGGCGATGGTGAAGCTCTCGCAGCTTAGGGGCTTCGAGGTGTTAAATGTTATTTTCGTCAAATCTTATATTTAGGCCCTCCGATAAACAATTTCCCTTCTGTTGCTGTCATATTTCACTTGTCTCAAAACAAACGAGCAAGCCAGACAATTTTTCATCTGCGGAATAGGGTGGACGCAAAGAGAGGCTCTTGTGTCTTTGCATCGTTTTCAGTAATAAACACGGTGAGTGCTACTAAACAATAGTGTGGATTACAATATTACTTTAAAACTGTTAAACGTTACATTTTTTATATATCAGGGTACATTATATTACGCAGGCAAAGCGGGCACATTATTTCTTCTTCCAGTCTCTGCAGCGCTAGTACAGAAAGAGGTATGAGAGACTTGTACCTATCTATCTATATCCGAATCCCGCTCCAGCTACTGCCTGGTCTGGGTGCTGACTTGTACCATACCGGTATAAGTCAGTCTTTCCAATATTCTGGACCTCACGACTTCAAGCACTTCTTAAAAAAGAGCCAGCACCATTTCGAAGCACTTTCAGGTGGGTACATTTGAATTTGGTTACGAGCCTAGAGTTGATACAAGCACCTAGTGTAGTTCATTGTATTTTAATAATTAATGGTGTAGTTCCGGGTGTTCTATCGAATTGTACTTTCCGTTTATGCACACTGTTCCGACGACCGAGCTAATCGCCTTCGTCAGGTCTTACGTTTATTGGCTGCCTCGTGACCATCACGCTACAGAGCCAAGACACAATAACGTGGGAAGGTATCTGAACGGGGCAGAGATTGGCTTCCCGAAATACCGACACTCCTCTGAGATTTTTGAAGGTTTAGTATACTGGGAAGAGGGTGTTCTTCATCCTTTGTAAGGAAAAGTAGCTCCCAATGTTGATAAAATAATGGGCGTAGTGCAGTAATGTTTAATACGATAATGAATACATAAGAACACTTCTGTATTAACTTTAATACGTTATCATATTTCTTTACTCCTCACATGATGAGCATTTTGCACCTATATTAAATGTAACTGGTGAATCTTCCGCCCAACAAACAGTCCCTGACAAAAAAAGCAGGTGGCTCCTTCGTATATGAAGCACAAAAGGGCTGACGCGCAAACTGACAGACCAACATTCCAAACGTCGATTTGATGCATAATCCTTTAATATATTCTCTGTTCGAATACAATAAATTTTCTTGAGACGGAGAAGCTTTCCACGAATTCGCTGGTTTTAGAAAGTATCTCTAGTGCGAAACTCAGCTTGCCCTTTTCTGACGTGATTCAATGCGAACAACAGTCAGATTCCATACTTCTAGATTTCCGGGGAGCGTTTGACACTGCACGAGCATATGGGATAGGTTCACAGGTATGTGAGTGGATCGAAGACTTCTTGTCCTAGACGCTGCATTTTCATCAAATACAAGGATATCGTCGTAAGTGCCTTAGGGAAGTGTGTAAGGGCCGCTGTTATTTTCCACATACATAATTCATTTGATGGACGGGTGGGCACTGATCTGCGGTTGTTTGCTGATGATGCTGTTGTGTACGGAAAGGTGTCAAAGTTAAGTGACTGTAGGAGAAAACAAGATGAGTTAGACTAAAATTTATAGTTAGTGTGATGAATAGCAGCTATTTCCAGATGTAGAAAAATGAAACTTAGTGCGGATGAGTAGGGAAAACACACCCATAATGTTTGGATACTGCATTAGTAGTGCCCTACTTGAACGTCACGGCGTTTAAATATTTGGGTGTAATGTTGCAAGGCGATATTAAATGGAAATATAGTGTGAGGATTGTGGTAGGAAAGGCGAATGTGAGAATTGTGAGCATTCTAGGCAAGGAGACCGCATATACGTCGTTATTCTTGAATACTGTTCGAGTGTTAGGCATCTGTACCGGGTCGGATTAAAGAAGTCATCAGTTCAGAGACAATCTGCTACTGGAGGGATGGAAACATTCTATTCGAGGAACACTATTAAGGAAATCTAGACAGCCGACATTTGAAGCTGAAGGCAGAATGACTCTGGGGTCTCCAACACACATTGCTTATAAAGACCTAGAAAGTAAGATACGAGAAATTAGGGCTCATACGGAGAGATATACACAGCCGTTTTCCCTCGTTGTATTTGTGAGGGAAAAGGTAGTGGTATGGGGTACCCTCCGCCACGTGCCCTAAAATGGAATGCGGAGTATTTATGTAGGTGTGGATGTAGTTAACTTTCATGCGATACTCTGTATCAATAGGATCTTGTTCCTCTGAAAATGGATGAATGCTGACTACGTAAGGACAGAAAATGTGTAACGAAGTTTTATTATGAGTACAGAATTTGACTGCCACGTTTGACAAAACTTTTATGCTATTTGTATCTCCTAAGCAAATTTAATATATTGTTGTTCATGTGAAGCTGATGGAAAATTTTTCACAAACTTGGTCTTTCGTGGTAAAATTGAATAAGTTTTTTGATGTGGTTATTATGGATCCGTTTAGCTATAATGGAAGTAACTAGAAGATACTTTCATGCGAAGACCACAGGAAACTGACACGGTTTCTGATCGTGGCCCTTCGCGGAAATCCGCTCGTTTGCGCTCAGATAACGAGGCCGGATCGCCTGTTCCGAGAACTCCGGATGACGGATACAGACCTTGTCTCCACTAACGCACAGCTAGGCACTACAGGTGTTCCTGAATCCATCGGAAATATCCGTGGTCTTACCCTAAAATCTGCTCGTGTGTGGGCAGCTAATAAGGCTTATACTTAATAGTAGTAGAATTCTTTTCCGCGGGAATACACTCGTTTTCTGTGCTAGTCTGCTTTTTATGTTGTGCTTGCTTCGCCCGTTTGCTTCCAAGTTAGCAGAATTACTTCATGATTATCAGTTTTGATGTTAAGCGTGTCGCAGTTTCCATTTATGCCACTTTCATTACCCTCGTTTTTGTTCATTTCAGTCCGTATTCTTTCACATGTACAAATTACCTGCTAACAAAATTCCCTGAAATAAGAGCTCCGTTTTGCTACATTAACGTGCTGACGTTTAAAGCGAAACGAATAAAGGCAATGCAGATAAGGTTATGACTCGTGTACAGGACGACGCAGTTAAGGCAGGCCAATCCAAAGGTTGGCTGATTCAGCTGCCTCTGCCGATGTCGTTTTATGCATTCCGTTATGTTATATCTGGCTTAAAAAATGAAATCACGTGCGAGGTTTTCATATTATCTCGTTCGCTACGCACGAACTACTACTCACACAGAAAAAATGAACAGGACTTTTTTTTTGCACGAAATTTCATTAGCTAAATTCTTCACTTGGGTACGTTAACGATAGACGCTGTGCAAAAGTTACCTTCAAACGTGCCTCCACTCCCATACTCAGTCCCCACCAGTTACAATTTGTAGTCTGTTGTTCAAGGCACGCTCTCCTAGCACTGTACAAAAATTTGCGACCCGCACGAACTGTTTCCCTCATTCGACATTCTTTGATCTTCTTTGACTAGCCTTCTTACGCCAGCGGCTTAGTAGATCACTTACAAATTCTAAAATGACGAAGTTCACTGTGAACCAGGTACAAGTATCTTGCTGTGTTGCGTTTCCATGTGTATCGTTCTGGAGATACGTTTACTATGTCCCCGTATTGTAGGTGGCCGATTTCCGGCGTTTCTTCACCAACATTTACCTCAACACTTCATTCACGTTTGTTGAACGTAGTGTGTATTTACAGTGCAGTCTTTACAGCTGTTGCAGTGTGTTCATCTTTCATTTTTTGGTTGTGTTGACTGTGTGGTCTGATTTTTGTTCATTTGATTTTGTACATGTTTGTGTCTGTGTGTATGCACTGTAATGTGAGAACGTGTCATTCTTTGTGACAGAGGATTCTCTTAGCAAATATTTTATTCCTTATGCGAGTGGATATTATTTGTGTTTGTGCTTTTTCTCCAAGTCTTGTGCTACCAATGACTTGTTTCTGACCTTTACATCTTTATAACGTCAAATTACATTATTTATAGTAGAAGATTGCTGGATGGTATTCTGGAGACTGAGATGTATATTCTTGACACTGTTGTTTCAATCGACGAGAAAAACCATAGTTGCCTATATCGTCGTCATTTTTTACCGATTACCGTAATTCTGTCAAAATTCATGGAAGTATGTTCATACTTTGCAAATAAATGAAAGACTGTTTATTATTGTCATTCACGTTTCACTTCTTTTATTTATGATGCATCTTCAATGGCCTGTAATACAAGTTTGTTTTTATATATATGGTGTTCATTTTAACAGAATATATCTAAGTATTTGGAAAATTACACACTGCATAAAAAAAGTTGATATTCCAATTTGTTTGTCTCGGAGAGGGACATATATACCATATATATACCATATATACCATATATATATGTTGTTGTTGTTGTTGTTGTTGTTGTTGTGCTCTTAAGTCCTGAGACTGGTTTGATGCAGCTCTCCAAGCTACTCTATCCTGTGCAAGTTTCTTCATCTCCCAGTACCTAGTGCAACCTACATCCTTCTGAATCTGCTTAGTGTATTCATCTCTTGGTCTCCCTCTACGATTTTTACCCTCCACGCTGCCCTCAAATACTAAATTGGTGATCCCTTGATGCCTCAGAACATGTCGTACCAACCGATCCCTTCTTCTCGTCAAGTTGTGCCACAAACTTCTCTTCTCCCCAATCATATTCAGTACTTCCTCATTAGTTATGTGATCTACCCATCTAATCTTCAACATTCTTCTGTAGCACCAAATTTCGAAAGCTTCTATTCTCTTCTTGTCCAAACTATTTATCGTCCATGTTTCACTTCCATACATGGCTACACTCCATACAAATGCTTTCAGAAACGACTTCCTGACACTCAAATCTACACTCGATGTTAACAAATTTCTCTTCTTCAGAAACGCTTTCCTTGCCATTGCCAGTCTACATTTTATATCCTCTCTACTTCGACCATCATCAGTTATTTTGCTCCCCAAATAGCAAAACTCCTTTACTACTTTAAGTGTCTCATTTCCTAATCTAATTCCCTCAGCATCACCTGAATTAATTCGACTACATTCCATTATCATTGTTTTGCTTTTGTTGATGTTCATCTTATATCCTCATTTCAAGACACTATTCATTCCATTCAACTGCTCTTAAAAGTCCTTTGCTGTCTCTGACAGAATTACGATGTCATCGGCGAACCTCAATTTTTTTATTTCTTCTCCAAGGATTTTAATACCTACCCCGAATTTTTCTTTTGTTTCCGTTATTGCTTGCTCAATATACAGATTGAATAACATCGGGGAGAGACTACAACCCTGTCTTACTCCCTTCCCAACAACTGCTTCCCTTTCATGTCCCTCGACTCTTATAACTGCCATCCGGTTTTTGTACAAATTGTAAATAGCCTTTCGCTCCCTGTATTTTACCCCTGCTACCTTTAGAATTTGAAAGAGAGTATTCCAGTCAACATTGTCAAAAGCTTTCTCTAAGTCTACGAATGCTAGAAACGTAGGTTTGCCTTTCCTTAATCTTTCTTCTAAGATAAGTCGTAAGGTCAGTATTGCCTCACGTGTTCCAACATTTCTACGGAATCCAAACTGATCTTCCCCGAGGTCGGCTTCTACTAGTTTTTCCATTCGTCTGTAAAGAATTCGTGTTAGTATTTTGCAGCTGTGCCTTATTAAACTGATTGTTCGGTAATTTTCACACCTGTCAACACCTGCTTTCCTTAGGATTGGAATTATTATATTATTCTTGAAGTCTGCGGGTATTTCGCCTGTTTCATACATCTTGTTCACCAGATGGTAGAGTTTTGTCAGGACTGGCTCTCCCAAAGCCGTCAGTAGTTCCAATGGAATGTTGTCTGCTCCGGGGGCCTTGTTTCGACTCAGGTCTTTCAGTGCTCTGTCAAACTCTTCACGCAGTATCGTATCTCCCATTTCATCTTCATCCACTTCCTCTTCTATTTCCATAATATTGTCCTCAAGTACATCGCCCTTCTATAGACCCTCTATATACTCCTTCCAACTTTCTGCTTTCCCTTCTTTGCTTAGAACTGAGTTTCCATCTGAGCTCTTGATGTTCATACAAGTGGTTCTCTTTTCTCCAAAGGTCTCTATCTTACCCCTAGTGAAATAAGCCTCTACATCCTTACATTTGTCCTCTAGCCATCCCTGCTTAGCCATTTTGCACTTCCTGTCGATCTCATTTTTGAGACGTTTGTATTCCTTTTTGCCTGCTTTATTTACTGCATTTTTATATTTTCTCCTTTCATCAATTAAATTCAATATTTCTTCTGTTACCCAAGGATTTCTACTAGCCCTCGTCTTTTTACCTACTTGATTATCTGCTGCCTTCACTACTTCATCCCTTAAAGCTACCCATTCTTTTTCTACTGTATTTGTTTCCCCCATTCCTGTCAATTGTTCCCTTACGCTCTCCCTGAAACTCTGTACAACCTCTGGTTCTTTCAGTTTATCCCGGTCATATCTCCTTAAGTTCCCTCCTTTTTGCAGTTTCTTCAGTTTTAATCTACAGGTCATAACCAATAGATTGTGGTCAGAGTCCACATCTGCCCCTGGAAATGTCTTACAATTTAAAACGTGGTTCCTCAATCTCTGTCTTACCATTATATAATCTATCTGATACCTTTTAGTATCTCCAGGGTTCTTCCGTGTATACAACCTTCTTTCATGATTCTTAAACCAAGTATTAGCTATGATATATATATATATATATATATATATATATATATATATATATAGCACAAACGGCTCTGTAATAGTAGGAATGGAAATGGATACCCAATCGTAATTTACGACATGCTACTCAATGGACCATGGACCTTCAACAACCAATGGCACGTGGGACCCCACCTCTATGCTGTGAGGGTTAAGACCGGTAAGTATTTCCGAAATTCCACTTGGAAACGCCATTTAGACGTGGTATTCCTCCAACATACTCAGCAGAGGACTACTCTACGCGCCACGTGGCCGTGTAGCGAACTGCGACGTGTCAGAACAGGCAGTACACGGCGACCGGAGCCCACGTATCGGCAAACGTAGAACAAGTAGTGGCTCTAAACGTTACAAAAATTGGTTCAAATGGCTCTGAGCACTATGGGACAACATCTGTGGTCATCACTCTTCTAGGACTTAGAACTACTTAAACCTAACTAACCTAAGGACATCAACACGTCCATGCCCAAGGCAGGATTCGAACCTGCTACCGTAGCGGTCACGCGGTTCCAGACTGAAGCGCCTAGAACCGCTCCGCCTTACTGGCCTGCTAAACGTTACATTACTTGCGTGGTGTTTATTGCTTGCACATCTACCTATTATTTAGAGAATAGACGTGCAAGCGGACTGAAATGATCCTGATTGATAGAGAATGTGGGAGAAATGCCGAGGCTGCTGTCGCCTTGTATGCAGAGTGTTCTCCAGAGAAAGCTCACTCTCATTTGTTCTTTTACAAGGTTGTGAACGCCTTTATGTCTGATGGCAGCGTACATACCGGCAAAGGGAACCGAAGTAACCTTGTGACAGTGGAAACTAATGAAATAGCTTGAAATAGCTGCACCAGTTAAACCAGCAGCAGTGCACCACGACCCACAGATAAGCGCCCGGCAATTACACCACGATTTCCGTATGTCCGCAGTAGTATTGTCACGATGCGTCAGTCCGGCCCTGGCAGCTGAGTGCTCAGCACGACGGAATGTCATACCTAACAGCCCGGGTTCTATCCGGGCTGGGCCGGAGATTTTCTCCGCTCAGGGACTGCGTGTTGTGTTGTCCTTATCAACATCATTTCATCCCCAGCGACACGCAAGTCACCGAAGTGGCGTCAAATCGAAAGAATTGCTCCAGGCGAAAGGTCTACCCGACGGGAGGCCCTAGTCACACGACATTTCCATTTACGATACAGCTTTGTCATAATTATCATCCATATTACGTGTTACTTCATCAAGAGCTTCATGGCGCCGGTTTCCATAACCAGGTAGTGCTTTGTCAATAGGCACGTTCTTCGCCGGGATACTACACTCCTGGAAATGGAAAAAAGAACACATTGACACCGGTGTGTCAGACCCACCATACTTGCTCCGGACACTGCGAGAGGGCTGTACAAGCAATGATCACACGCACGGCACAGCGGACACACCAGGAACCGCGGGGTTGACGGTCGAATGGCGCTAGCTGCGCATCATTTGTGCACCGCCGCCGTCAGTGTCAGCCAGTTTGCAGTGGCATACGGAGCTCCATCGCAGTCTTTAACACTGGTAGCATGCCGCGACAGCGTGGACGTGAACCGTATGTGCAGTTGGCGGACTTTGAACGATGGCGTATAGTGGGCATGCGGGAGGCCGGGTGGACGTACCGCCGAATTGCTCGACACGTGGGGCGTGAGGTCTCCACAGTACATCGATGTTGTCGCCAGTGGTCGACGGAAGGTGCACGTGCCCGTCGACCTGGGACCGGACCGCAGCGACGCACGGATGCACGCCAAGACCGTAGGATCCTAAGCAGTGCCGTAGGGGACCGCACCACCACTTTCCAGCAAATTAGGGACACTGTTGCTCCTGGGGTATCGGCGAGGACCATTTGCAACCGTCTCCATGAAGCTGGGCTACGGTCCCGCACACCGTTAGGCCGTCTTCCGCTCACGCCCCAACATCGTGCAGCCCGCCTCCAGTGGTGTCGCGACAGGCGTGAATGGAGGGACGAATGGAGACGTGTCGTCTTCAGCGATGAGAGTCGCTTCTGCCTTGGTGCCATTGATGGTCGTATGCGTGTTTGGCGCCGTGCAGGTGAGCGCCACAATCAGGACTGCATACGACCGAGGCACAGAGGGCCAACGCCCGGCATCATGGTGTGGGAAGCGATCTCCTACACTGGCCGTACACCTCTGGTGATCGTCGAGGGGACACTGAATATTGCACGGTACATCCAAACCGTCATCGAACCCATCGTTCTACCATTCCTAGACCGGCAAGGGAACTTGCTGTTCCAACAGGACAATGCACGTCCGCATGTATGCCGTGCCACCCAACGTGCTCTAGAAGGTGTAAGTCAACTACCCTGGCCAGCAAGACCTCCGAATCTGTCCCCCATTGAGCATGTTTGGGACTGGATGAAGCGTCGTCTCACGCGCTCTGCACGTCCAGCACGAACGCTGGTCCAACTGAGGCGCCAGGTGGAAATGGCATGGCAAGCCGTTCCACAGGACTACATCCAGCATCTCTACGATCGTCTCCATGGGAGAATAGCAGCCTGCATTGCTGCGAAAGGTGGATATACACTGTACTAGTGCCGACATTGTGCATGCTCTGTTGCCTGTGTCTATGTGCCTGTGGTTCTGTCAGTGTGATGATGTGATGTATCTGACCCCAGGAATGTGTCAATAAAGTTTCCCCTTCCTGGGACAATGAATTCACGGTGTTTTTATTTCAATTTCCAGGAGTGTATTTGCTGATGGGTCTACATACGCAAACCATGGTAGCGTTAACCGTCTGAACATGTGTTACTAGAGTGTAGACAATCCGCACTGGTTACGGAAAGTTGACTGTCTACGTCCTTGTTCAATTAACGTTTGGTGTGGCATTATGGGAAACTCATTGCTCTGTATTTTGTCGACAGCACGTTGAGTGGTCGCAAGCATCGAACGTTTATGGAACAGGAACTACCGATACTATGGGTACTCCCGTGCCGTGGTCTACATTGCTTTTTGACTCACATCCCCACCCCTTTGATAGGTAGGTGGTTCTCAACGCCACAGCCATGATTTTCCCGACAGTGAGTGATATGAGTACCAAGTTTGGATCAAATCGGTGAAATGGTTTAGGAGGAATGTGGAACATAAGTATATTCATATTCACGTATATCCATTTTGACGTGTATGGCTGTTCATGAGGATTGAGTTTGCTGTGAAATTGTAAGTCTGTTGGATAGTGTATGTAGATTTTGTTAGTAAACAGACATAAATAATTTCTATTCCAGTAAAAATTGTTCTTAGTTAGGGTGGACTACTTTTGTCCGTTCTCGTGCTAGCAAACAGCCAATAATAGTGAATCTATAACTTGGCTTTCCGAATTACTTTCGGGGATGCGTACAGAACTCCTTTTCACGTAACTGAAAGTTGAATTTCAGGAAATTAATATAGTACTCTCTTGCAAAATATATCTGAAAGGTGCTAGTATAAGAACGCAGCACAGAACGAGAAGTATATTCATGCCCAAGGAATGACTGTGCAGGTACATATATACGGTATTACACTGTATATCATACAACCATATTTGCATATAAATGGTTCTTTTCTCAGATCTAAAAATTATATGAGAATCATCCGGTAGTGCACAGCTCAAACATGAGTCATGACACGTCCTCAAAAATGGTTCACATGGCTCTGAGCGCTATAGGACTTAACTTCTGAGGTCATCAGTCCCGTAGAACTTAGAACTACTTAACCTAACTATCCTAAGGACATCACACACATCCATGCCCAAGGCAGGTTTCGAACCTGCGACCGTAGTGGTCGTGCGGTATCAGACTGTAGCGCCTAGAACCGCTCGGACACTCCTGCTGGACTTCTCAGATCTAGACAAAGCTTGGCATCGCTCCTTAAAACCAAATAAAGTGAAGAAAGTACTCGTAGGGACTACGATTTTCATTGCGACAGTGGTGGTACAACATTCCTTCACTGCTAGGGATAGCCTGTACCTGTTCTATGTTTCTTGGCAAATGGAAATATTTACACCCTTTCTTGGAATCATTTTATGGATGTTGCTGGGGGTATTTTTGTTCCGTCATTGCAACTACAAGAAAATGTGTTTTTTCTTCACCACGCACGTTTCGCTTTTTTGAGCCCATACTTACGAAAGTGCTGCTGCATTTGCAAGATTTTTTGCACGACCTGAGTTCTCGATTATATCCCGTAAATGTTCGATGTGATTCATGTCGGGCGATCTGGGTGACCAAATCACTCGCTAGAATTTTACAGAATGTTCTTCATATTTATCACGAAAAATTGTTGTCCAGTGACGTGGAGTATTCTCATCCATAAAAATACCATTATGTTTGGAAACGTGAAGTCCATGAATAGCTGCGAAAGGTTTCCAAGTAACCGAACATAACCATTTCCTGCCACTTTTCGGTTCAGTTTGACCAGAGGACCCAGTCATTCCATGTAAACATAGCCCACACCATAATGGAACTCAAATCGTTCAAATGGCTCTAGGCACAGTGGGACTTAACATCTGAGGTCATCAGTCCCCTAGGATTTAGAACTACACTCCTGGAAATTGAAATAAGAACACCGTGAATTCATTGTCCCAGGAAGGGGAAACTTTATTGACACATTCCTGGGGTCAGATACATCACATGATCACACTGACCGAACCACAGGCACATAGACACAGGTAACAGAGCATGCACAATGTCGGCACTAGTACAGTATATATCCACCTTTTGCAGCAATGCAGGCTGCTATTCTCCCATGGAGACGATCGTAGAGATGCTGGATGTAGTCCTGTGGAACGGCTTGCCATGCCATTTCCACCTGGCGCCTCAGTTGGACCAGCGTTCGTGCTGGACGTGCAGACCGCGTGAGACGACGCTTCATCCAGTCCCAAACATGCTCAATGGGGGACAGATCCGGAGGTCTTGCTGGCCAGGGTAGTTGACTTACACCTTCTAGAGCACGTTGGGTGGCAAGGGATACATGCGGACGTGCATTGTCCTGTTGGAACAGCAAGTTCCCTTGCCGGTCTAGGAATGGTAGAACGATGGGTTCGATGACGGTTTGGATGTACCGTGCACTATTCAGTGTCCCCTCGACGACCACCAGAGGTGTACGGCCAGTGTAGGAGATCGCTTCCCACACCATGATGCCGGGCGTTGGCCCTCTGTGCCTCGGTCGTATGCAGTCCTGATTGTGGCGCTCACCTGCACGGCGCCAAACACGCATACGACCATCATTGGCACCAAGGCAGAAGCGACTCGTATGTAGTCCTGATTGTGGCGCTCACCTGCACGGCGCCAAACACGCATACGACCATCAATGGCACCAAGGCAGAAGCGACTCTCATCGCTGAAGACGACACGTCTCCATTCGTCCCTCCATTCACGCCTGTCGCGACACCACTGGAGGCGGGCTGCACGATGTTGGGACGTGAGCGGAAGACGGCCTAACGGTGTGCGGGACCGTAGCCCAGCTTCATGGAGACGGTTGCGAATGGTCCTCGCCGATACCCCAGGAGCAACAGTGTCCCTAATTTGCTGGGAAGTGGTGGTGCGGTCCCCTACGGCACTGCTTAGGATCCTACGGTCTTGGCGTGCATCCGTGCGTCGCTGCGGTCCGATACCAGGTCGACGGGCACGTGCACCTTCCGCCGACCACTGGCGACAACATCGATGTACTGTGGAGACCTCACGCCCCACGTGTTGAGCAATTCGGCGGTACGTCCACCCGGCCTCCCGCATGCCCACTATATGCCCTCGCTCAAAGTCCGTCAACTGCACATACGGTTCACGTCCACGCTGTCGCGGCATGCTACCAGTGTTAAAGACTGCGATGGAGCTCCATATTCCACGGCAAACTGGCTGACACTGACGGCGGCGGTGCATAAATGCTGCGCAGCTAGCGCCATTCGACGGCCAACACCGCGGTTCCTGGTGTGTCCGCTGTGCCGTGCGTGTTATCATTGCTTGTACAGCCCTCTCGCAGTGTCCGGAGCAAGTATGGTGGGTCTGACACACCGGTGTCAATGTGTTCTTTTTTCCATTTCCAGGAGTGTAGTTAAGCCTAACTAATATAAGGCCAACACACACCTCCATGCCCGATGCAGGATTCGAACCTGCAACCATAGCAGGTGCCTAGAATTCCTCGGCCACAGCGGCCAGCCATTATGGAGCCTCTCCAGCTTGCACAGTGTCTTGTTGACGACTTGAGTTTCGTGGTGTCTGCGCCACACTCGGACCCTACAGTCAGCTCTTACCAACTGAAATCGGGTCTCATCTGACCAGACCATGGTTTTCCAGTCGCCTACGGTCCAACCGATATGTTCATGAGCGCCGGAGAGGGTCTTAATTCAATGTCGTGTGTTAGCAAAGGCGCTCGAGTCGGTCGTCGGCTGCCACAGCCCATTAACGCAAAACTTCGCTGCACTGTCCTAACGGATACGTTTCTTGTACGTCACACATTAATGTCTGCTGCTATTTCATGCAGTGCTGCTTCTCTGTTAGCACTGACAACTCTACACAAACGCCGCTGCTCTCGGTCGTTAAGTGAAGGCCGCCGGCCACAGCGTTGTCCGTGGCGAGAGAGTAACCCTAGAAATCTGAAATTTTCGGCACAATCTTGACACTATGAATCTGGGAATATTGAACTTCCTAACAATTTCTGAAATCAGGTGTCCCATGAATGTAGCTCCAACTACAATTCCGCGTTCAAAGTATGTTAGTTCCCGTTGTGCGGTAATAATCACTCCGGAAACTTTTTCACATGAATCACCTGAGTACAAATGACAGCTCTGAGAGTAAATAGACTTTTTAGACCTTGTGTGCGCGATAGTAATTGGATCAGTGTATGTGCATATCGTTACCCATGACCTGGCACCTCAGAGTAAATGACTTTCCAAAGTAAGGAACTGTGGTCTTTGATAATCAATCCGAGAGTTCACAGCCGGCCCTTGAGGCCGAGCGGTTCTAGGCTCTTCAGTCTGGAACCACGCGACCGCTACGGTCGCAGGTTCGAATCCTGCCTCGAGCATGGATGTGTGTGATTTTGTTACGTTAGTTAGATTTACGTAGTTCTAACTTCTATGGGACTGATGACCTCAGATGTTGTCCCATAGAGCTCATAGCCATTTACAACACAACAAACAGAGCAATAAATGAAGTAATGTAAACTATTAACGTTGTTGTTGTCTTCAGTCCTGAGACTGGTTTGATGCAGCTCTCCATCCTACTCTATCCTGTGGAAGCTTCTTCATCTCCCAGTACTTACTGCAACCTACATCCTTCTGAATCTGCTTAGTGTATTCATCTCTTGGTCTCCCTCTACGATTTTTACCCTCCACGCTGCCCTCCAATGCTAAACTTGTGATCCCTTCATGCTTCAGAACATGTCCTACCAACCGTTCCCTCCTTCTTGTCAAGTTGTGCCACAAACTTCTCTTCTCCCCAATTCTATTCAATACCTCTTCATTAGTTATGTGATCTACCCATCTAATCTTCAGCATTCTTCTGTAGCACCTCATTTCGAAAGCTTCTATTCTCTTCTTGTCCAAACTATTTATCATCCATGTTTCACTTCCATACATGGCTACACTCCATACAAATACTTTCAGAAACGACTTCTTGACACTTAAATCTATACTCGATGTTAACAAATTTCTCTTCTTCAGAAACGCTTTCCTTGCCATTGCCAGTCAACATTTTATATCCTTTCTACTTCGACCATCGCCAATTATTTTGCTCCGCAAATAGCAAAACTCCTTTACTACTTTAAGTGTCTCATTTCCTAATCTAATTCCCTCAGCATCACCTGACTTAATTCGACTACATTCCATTATCATCGTTTTGCTTTTGTTGATGTTCATCTTATATCCTCCTTTCAAGACACTATCCATTCCATTCAACTGCTTTTCCAAGTCCTTTGCTGTCTCTGACAGAATTACAATGTCATCGGCGAACCTCAACGTTTTTATTTCTTCTCCATGGACTTTAATACCTACTGCGAATTTTTCTTTTGTTTCCTTTACTGCTTGCTCAATATACAGATTGAATAACATCGAGGACAGGCTACAACTCTGTCTCACGCCCTTAAAAACCGCTGCTTCCCTATCATGCTCCTCGTCTCCTATAACTGCCATCTGGTTTCTGTATAAATTGTAAATAGCCTTTCGCTCCCTGTATTTTACCCCTGCCACCTTCAGAATTTGAAAGTGACTATTCCAGTCAACAAAAGCTTTCTCTAAGTCTTCAAGTGCTATAAATGTAGGTTTGCCTTTCCTTAATCTATTTTCTAAGATAACTTGTAGGGTCAGTATTGCCTCACGTGTTCCAACATTTCTGCGTAATCCTAACTGATCTTCGCCGAGGTCGGCTTCTACCAGTTTTTCCGTTCGTCTGTAAAGAATACGTGTTAGTATTTTGCAGCTATGACTTTTTAAACTGATAGTTCGGTAATTTTCAGATCACTATTAATGACTGATCCTAATTAAATTGTCTGTCACTTAATTTAGAGATCATAAGAGGGCACTTTCATTCACCAAGTATACAAGCAGACAGCTTTCAGTGGGACAGCCAAGTCGGAGGCTTTTAAAGACGGCTCTCAGAGCATTTGTGCACCCTTGCTGGGCGCCTGCAGAAGTTAGCCGCGGCGGCAGCTCCGTCCCCTGGGTGGCTGCTAACGCCACGATAGGGACCGCTCCATTTCCCTAACAGCCGGCCTGGGGCGTGCGGTGGCGCCGACACGGGCCGAGCTGCGCCGTATCTCTGCGGCAGAACCCACGACGCTCTTTAACTGTCCTCACACGAGACGTAACAGCGGATGCGGGCGTGAAAGTCTACTCTCGGGATCACACGGGATACGCTCGCCAATGTGATTTGGACCGCAATGCTTTCCAAAGGCAGTTGTCGGCTTTGACTGGTGACAAACAAGGTGACAGCTTTATCAGTGTTGTGTACATAGTTACGCATGGTCAGCGCGTACACAACTTTCCCACTAGAGCGCGCCCCGCTACACACAACAGCGCAGGCGCAGCGCTCGTCCGTCTCCGCACTACGAGATGGCGCTGCTTCCGCCGATCCGCGTATTAATATGTCTCGCAGCCAATGAGATTGCTGCTAACGTAGAACCTTTTCTCCTCGCGGATCACTCTCGCGCAGTGATACCTGAACGCTCGAGGTATTATAACGAGTGTACAGACCTCCGATTAGACCAGTCTGCATTAGCCTATAGTCAAGTTTCAGTCTGCGACTAATAAGATTATCATATTGCTATACATAGACATGAAGAGAAAAGTATAGACACTTTGTCAAGTATCAGAGATATGTGAGAATAAGATTAACGTACCAATACGAAAGGAACGTCAGGTTGTCAATTGAAAATAGCATCCGGAATCAAGTTAAGTAAGGTTGTTGATTGTTATTATTTTAATAAATGTGTGTGAAAATTAATCAAGTTCTGTTTAAAGTTGGTCACCGTCAATCTGCTACTCTAAGCGTGCAAGTGGTATTTCTATCGTCTGTCCTAACAGCAGAAGATAAACACGCCCCGATAAGACCACGAAACATATTGCTGACTCTCGCCTACTTCGTTAGAGCGACAAGTCAAATAATCTGATGGTGTGTGTACCGAAGGTCTTACAGTATGCACACCACACTCAGTGATCCTCAGTTATTTCTCTGTTATGCTATCATCCGAAATAATGTCAAGCACTGTCCCCCTTCCTTATTCCCCATTCTTCCCCCAACTCCCTACATCCCATTCCAATTGTAATTGCTATATAGCCGCAAAGTTGTCCACTGCCTGCGGTGGCCGAACGGTTCTAGGCGCTTCAGTCTGGAACCACGCGGCAGCTACGGTTTCAGGTCCGAATCCTACCTCGGGCATGGATCTGTGTGATGTCCTTAGGTTGGTTAGGTTTACTTAGTTCTATGTCTAGGGGACTGTTGACCTCAGATGTTAAGTCCCACAGTGATTGGAGTCACTTCATTTTCAAAGCTGTGCAGAGGGAATCATGAACAACATTATGGAAGTGTCAGTCAATTCAGTGATCCATATCTTGTTGGAAAGAAGTGTCCTAAAATATTTCACTTACTCCTAAGCAAAAATTGATATGAGCGGGCCAAAATTGCTACCGATCTTCCACAGGGTTCAATTCTAGGAGTACCTTGCTTCTTTTTACACATTAAATGACGTTCCATCTCCCACTGGTAAACAGAAACGGGCGTCTTTGATCACAAATCAAGCATCATAACGAAGCCCAAAGTAGCCTTAACAACAAAAGGAACAGTAAAGGACATAGCAGCATTGCTACTGATTAGGTCTGTAAATGCTCTACCACTTAGAAAAAATACGAGAAATAGCATTTCTCTCTAAGGCGTTACACACGCGGCGATCGATAATTCTGTGTAGATCTTTCTCCAGATAGTACCTGGTTCCCTGACACACATGGAGATGCAAACGTGGACTGATTCTGAATAATTCCATCTGACCTCGTACCGAATGAATATCATTACGTGTCTCCAGTCTATTTCTTCTGAATCAACAGGGAAAGCATTGGAGTAAGTCATGCGCAGACTTCATAGTTTTAGAGAAGCTTTGGAAGACCATCTTCTCCTATTACTTTAGGATATTACGTATTTACACATTTTACACATGTGGAACACTTTCACGACATTCGTATAAAAATATTATTTATAATCAATACATAATACAATATATACTATAAGAAACATGAAACTAACTTTCGCTCGATGTGTCACTGCCAAGAACATAGCTCGATGAAACTTTGACCACACAACACAGAAAGGACTGCTACAAATAGTACAGACGTTAACTGAACAAACTACACAATGATACGAACAGAAATGACACATTTATTCGAAAATAATGATTATATTGAAGTCAATGTGATTTATGATCGTCTCTTGGAAATTACAATGGGCGGGATATAGATTTTAATAGGGCGTGTGATCACAAGTCAAGGCAGCGGGTGCTCTGGAAAGTGCTCCCATGCTGGCCACAAGGCTGGTGGAGAGTTTCTCTGGTAGGGCGTTCCTTTGCCCCGCCGGGGCTGTTGAGAGCGGTTGGTCAGGGTCAAATGTACCACTGAAAAGACGCACATCGTGTGAGAATAACGTTGGCTGATGAGTGGACTGTGTTCAAAGATTTGGAGGTCTATACGCCCCTGCAACATTTATCCCGGTGATATTGCAACACTGGTTAATTTAGGAAAAGTGTCAGTTCCAACTACAAAATAAAGTAAGAGCACGAGCACATGTACAGTGTGGGTGATGTAGAGAACGTCCACTAAACAGCCTCTACCTAAACAGTGGATAAAAGAGTGAGATAATGTAATAACAAACTAGAGAGTTGGATGGAAAAACTTTTTTATATGTCTGTGAAAACAAACAAGTTTATAAATGTTAATAAGAGGAAGTTAAGGACGTAATATTCATATAATGGTAGTGCCTGAGGCATAATGCAATTAGCTGTTCATATGCCTAAATAGCTTAAATGCCTTGTGACACGGCTAGACGTGGTCACCTTGCGGGATCGAGACGGTGAATGACGCACCGGGCAGGGGGAGTAACATGGCGGCGACACTGACGTCAGTGAGCCCGTGAACATTAAAGCGAGTGGTCGATGTCGTCAGTGTGACATCATCTGTAACAGGTACGTCACTACCTGTTCATAACGTCCTACAGTTCGTTTACACATTATACTATAGACAATCGTGTTCAGCATGTCCTTTATCTTCTATTCAGAGAATTGGGGTTTTATGTTATAAGGGTTAAGTGATTTCTTATTGTAATAAACTACTACTTCGTTGTGAAGGAAGACCATTGAATACTCGTCATCGCAGATCACAATTACACATCAACATACGAGGTGCATTCAAGTTCTAAGGCCTCCGATTTTTTATCTAATTAACTACTCACCCGAAATCGATGAAACTGGCGTTACTTCTCGACGTAATCGCCGTGCAGACGTACACATTTTTCACAACGCTGACGCCATGATTCCATGGCAGCGGCGAAGGCTTCTGTAGGAGTCTGTTTTGACCACTGGAAAATCGCTGAGCAATAGCAGCACGGCTGGTGAATGTGCGACCACGGAGAGTGTCTTTCATTGTTGGAAAAAGCCAAAAGTCACTAGGAGCTAGGTCAGGTGAGTAGGGAGCATGAAGAATCACTTAAAAGTTGTTATCACGAGGAAACTGTTGCTTAACGTTAGCTCGATGTGCGGGTGCGTTGTCTTGGTGAAACAGCACACGCGCAGCCCTTCTCGGACGTTTTTCTTGCAGTGCAGGAAGGAATTTGTTCTTCAAAACATTCCGTAGGATGCACCTGTTACCGTAGTGCCCTTTGGAACGCAATGGGTAAGGATTACGCCCTCGCTGTCCCATAACATGGACACCATCATTTTTTCAGCACTGACGGTTACCCGAAATTTTTTTGGTGGCGGTGAATCTGTGTGCTTCCATTGAGCTGACTGGCGCTTTGTTTCTGGATTGAAAAATGGCATCCATGTCTCATCCATTGTCACAACCGACGAAAAGAAAGTTCCATTCATGCTGTCGTTGCGCGTCAACATTGCTTGGAAACAAGTCACACGGGCAGCCATGTGGTCGCCCGTCAGCATTCGTGGCACCCACCTGGATGACACTTTTCGCATTTTAAGGTCGTCATGCAGGATTGTGTGCACAGAACCCACGGAAATGCCAACTCTGGAGGCAATCTGTTCAACAGTCATTCGGCGATCCTCCAGAACAATTTTCTCCACTTTCTCGATCATTTCGTCTGACCGGCTTGTGCGAGCCCGAAGTTGTTTCGGTCACACGATGTTCTGCCTTCATTAAACTGTCGCACCCACGAACCCACTTTCGACACATCCATAACTCCATCACCACATGTCTCCTTCAACTGTCGATGAATTTCAATTGGTTTCACACCAAGCAAATTCAGAAAACGAATGATTGCACGCTGTTCAAGTAAGAAAAACGTCGCCATTTCAAGTATTTAAAACAGTTCTCATTCTCGCCGCTGGCGGTAAAATTCCATCTGCCGTACGGTTGTGCCATCTCTGGGACGTATTTACAATGAACGCGGCTTCATTTTAAAACAATGCGCATGTTTCTATCTCTTTCCAGTCCGGAGAAAAAAAAATCGGAGGCCTTAGAACTTGAATGTACCTCGTAACAGCAAAACTGTCTTACAATTGAATATTAATACAAGAAAACAACAATACTTCCAGTGCCGAAGGAGAATGCTTTCCACGAATGAGTACATAAAAAGCGATTGAAAGAGACGATACTAAGCACAGCGGATAAAAAATTAGTCACTCAGAAGATAACTCGCTAATGCTGTGTACCACCGCCTACACACTTGGTAGTGGCCCCAAACTCGCAAGGAATATATACAAAAGTTAATTTATGCACAGAATATTCAGTTGAAGCCATTCACTGATGACCTCATTCTGTAGAAGAACTATATTACTGGGGTGTTGATTGTTAAGTTTAACCCATTGTTTTAAACAATCACACAAATTTTCTGAGCAATTTAGATCTTAATAGTCAGCGGGGCGGCCCCTTAGTGTTCCTGAAACCAGTAACGCAGACGTGCAGCCATGTGAAGACGACTTTTATCATCTTGGAACACGCGAACGTCTACATCATACCCATCGTAAAGATGTAGAGGAAAAGTCAACACTTCAACATTAATTTCAATAACCCTAGTACCTGACATCTAACTCGCTGCAGATATCATACACTTATCAGTCAGAACATTATAATCATCGACCTACTATCGATAAAAACCCGACCAGATGATAGCAGCGTCACCTGGCTAGGAATGAGTGCTAGTCGTACACACGCACGGTGCATGTAGTATCAGTGAGGTATGACTGTGTGTAGAATGAGGAAGGCGTGCAATCTCTCTCTCCGAATTTGACCGAGCACTCATTGTGAGCGCACAAAGGCTCGGCACGGGCCTTCGGAAACCGCACGGCTTGTCGGGTACTCGTGGCTGCTTTGGTGTCTTCCCCATGTCGCGAAACCAAGTTGAAACCGCGTCCATACGTCATGGGTTTGTGAGGCCACTCTTCATTACAGGTGTCGGACGTCGTAGGCAGGGCAGACGGCGAACTGTGGCGAAACTAACATCAGACTTTAATGCTGGATTGAGTACAAGTGTGTGTGAACAAACAGTGCATCTACATCTACATCTACATTTATACTTCGCAAGCCACCCAATGGTGTGTGGCGGAGGGAACTTTACAAGCCACTGTCATTACCTCCCTTTCCTGTTCCAGTCGCGTATGGTTCGCGGGAAAGAACGACTAACTGAAAGCCTCCGTGCGCGCTCGAATCTCTCTAATTTTACATTCGTGATCTCCTCGGGAGGTATAAGTAGGGGGAAGCAATATATTCGATACCTCATCCAGAAACGCACCCTCTCGAAACCTGGCGAGCAAGCTACACCGCGATGCAGAGCGCCTCTCTTGCAGAGTCTGCCACTTGAGTTTGTTAAACATCTCCGTAACGCTATCACGGTTTCCAAATAACCCTGTGACGAAACGCGCCGCTCTTCTTTGGATCTTCTCTATATCCTCCGTCAACCCGATCTGGTACAGATCCCACACTGATGAGCAGTACTCAAGTATAGGTCGAACGAGTGTTTTGTAAGCCACCTCCTTTGTTGACGGACTACATTTTCTAAGGACTCTCTCAATGAATCTCAACCTGGTACCCGCCTTACCAACAGTTAATTTTATATGATCATTCCACTTCAAATCGTTCCACACGCACACTCCCAGATATTTTACAGAAGTAACTGCTACCAGTGTTTGTTCCGCTATCATATAATCATACAGTAAAGGATCCTTCTTACTATGTATTCGCAATACATTACATTTCTCTATGTAACGGTCAGTTGCCACTCCCTACACCAAGTGCCTATCCGCTGCAGATCTTCCTGCATTTAGCTACAATTTTCTAATGCTGCAACTTCTCTGTATACTACAGCATCATCCGCGAAAAGCCGCATGGAACTTCCGACACTATCTACTAGGTCATTTATATACAGTGTGAAAAGCAATCGTCCCATAACACTTCCCTGCGGCAAGCCAGAGGTTACTTTAACGGCTGTAGACGTCTCTCCATTGATAACAATATGCTGTGTTCTGTTTGCTAAAAACTCTTCAATCCAGCCACACAGTTGGTCTGATATTTGTTTATCAGGCGACAGTGCGGAACTGTATCGAACGCCTTCCGGAAATCAAGAAAAATAGCATCTACCTGGGAGCCTGTATCTAATATTTTCTGGGTCTCATGAACAAATAAAGCGAGATGGGTCTCACACGATCGCTGTTTCCGGAATCCATGTTGATTCCTACAGAGTAGATTCTGGGTTTCCAAAAACGACATGATACTCGAGCAAAAAACATGTTCTAAAATTCTGCAACAGATCGACGTCAGAGATATAGGTCTATAGTTTTGCGCATCTGCTCGACGACCCTTCTTGAAGACTGGGACTACCTGTGCTCTTTTCCAGTCATTTGGAACCTTACGTTCCTCTAGAGACTTGCGGTACACGGCTGTTAGAAGGGGGGCAAGTTCTTTCGCGTACTCTGTGTAGAATCGAATTGGTATCCCGTCAGGTCCAGTGGACTTTCCTCTGTTGAGTGATTCCAGTTGCTTTTCTATTCCTTGGACACTTATTTTGATGTCAGCCATTTTTTAGTTTGTGTGAGGATTTAGAAAAGGAACTGCAGTACGGTCTTCCTCTGTGAAACAGCTTTGGAAAAAGGTGTTTAGTATTTCAGCTTTACGCGTGTCATCCTTTCTAACAATGGCCCACGTCAGTCGATGACCCGAGCTTGTGCCAATGTTAACATCACGACATCCGCTACTACGACTGAAATGGACACTTGACCGTCGGAGCTGGACGTTAGTGCAGGGGCAGAGAGTTGCATGGTCTACTGAATCGCGACACCTTCATCGTGCAGATGGGAGGAAGCATTAGCGTCACCTTCCAGGGCAACAGCTCCTTGTCATTTGTACTGCAGGACGGAGACAAGCTGTCCATTGTAGCTCTTCAAGGGAACATGACTACCATGGAGTATTGTATACTGGTTGTGGCCCCTTCATGACGATCATGTTTCCCGACGGCAGTGTCACATTTCAACAAGATAATGTGCCATGTCACAAGGCCTGGAGTGTGATAGAGTAATTAGACTAACAGAGTGTCGAGTTCCAATTGATATGTCGACCCACCAACTCGTCAGATATGAACCCGACCGAACACATCTGGGATGTGACTGAACGTGGCGTCAAAACTCATCGTCCCGCTCCCCGACATTTATGGGAATTAAGTGATTTGTGTGTCCACATGGTGCCCACTCCCTCCAGAAACCGGTCAGTGCCTCGTTGCTTCCATGACACGACGCGTCATTACTGATATCGTGGCATACCGGCTGAGTAAGCAAATGAACAGTACATAGATGGTAAACATGTCAGGTTTTGCTTATACATTCATCTACATGCTTTATGATACAGTAGAGTCTTGTGTGCATGCCAAATAGTCATCTCAAACGGTATGTTTACTTATCTGTGTGACGAATAAATGCCCATTCCACACAGGTCAGTTGTTCCCTGCAGTGTACTTCAGCCACTGGTGCGCTACTTGCATGTATGCTTACTGCATTTCAGTTTCTTAGTGACAGTTGACAGTGTGGACATCGTCATTATAGCTCCAAGAGCGGAAAACCCAAAGGCAAACGCGCTGCAATTGTTGCACTCAGACAAGCAAATGTATCTAAATCCCAAGTTGCGAAACAATGTGGCGTATCAACAGTGGGACTGCAATACATCCTTAACCGCTAGAAGATAACAGGCGGCAACTAGCACCTACCACGACCACGACGACCTCGTAAAACTGCTAAATTCATCACAATTACTGATAACTGAAATATCTTCAAAAAAGCAGCACTAAGTCGCTCAGAACTAATGGTAACGAACAAGAAAAACACATCCATTGCAGCGGAAAAAGAAGACTGGTTGGTTCCGGCGTGAAAGGATGTGTGACAGCGAGGAAACCCCTCCTGAAACCGATAAATTAAAGTGTCTCAAATAGGCTAGGAAACATAGTACGTGGACACATAAAGAGTGGAAGAAGTATTGTCCACAGATGAATAAAAATTGGAGATTTTTGGTAATAGAAGTAGGACTTTTGTTCTTCAGTTAAAAGGAGAAAGGATGCCTCAGTAGTGCTTTCTACCTACAGTAAAATACGGTGGGGGTATATAATGTTTTGGGCATGTTTTGCGGGAGGCAGAGTTGGCGACATTCTGAAAATAGAAGGTTATATATCCCAGAAGCACTACTATTGCATACTTCTGTATCATAAGATACAGTGCGGTTTGCTCATAATAGGAAAATACTTCACAGGCAGTTGAGTTCAGTAACAGCTTTAAGCTAGTATCAGGAAATTAAGAATCACAAGAGGAGGAGGTATATTAGGAAAAGGCCGGGTGATACGGTAAGAGTTCAGTTAGATTATATTACGGTCAGACAGAGATTCCGAAATCACATACTGGATTGTAAGGCATACCCAGGGGCAGACATAGACTCAGATCACAAGATAGTAATGATGAGGAGTACGATAAAGTTTAAGACATTACTCAGGAAGAATCATTACGCTGAGACGTGGGCAACGGAAGTACTAAGCAATGACGAGTTCTCTAATGCTACAGACACAGCAATAAGGAATGACGCAGTAGGTAGTACAGTTGAAGAGGAATGGACATCTCTAAAAAGGGCCATCACAGAAGCTAGGAAGGATATAAAGAAGGTAAATGCGAAGAAACCATGAGTAAGAGAAGAAATACTTCAATTGGTCGATGAAAGGAGGAAGTACAAAAGTGTTCCGGGAAACTCAAGAATACGAAATACAAGTCGCTGAGGAATGAAATAAATAGGGAGTGCAGGGAAGCTACGACGAAATAGCTGTGGGAAAAACGTAAAGACATCGAAAAAGAAATGATTGTCAGGAGAACAAAGCAACCTTCGGTGACATTAAAAACAAGGGGAATTCAACTGTTAAATGCAAACGAGAGAGTGGATAGCTGGGAAGAATACATTGAAAGTCTATATGAGGGGGAGGGTTTGGCTGATATGATAGAAGAAAAAACATGAGTCGATTTAGAAGAGAGAGGGGATCCAGTATTAGAATCAGAATTTAAAAGGGCTTTGGAGGACTTAAGATCAAATAAGGCACAACGGATAGATAACATTCACTCAGAATTTCTAAAATCATTGGGGGAACTTTCAACAAAACGTTCGTGTGTAGAATGTATTAGTCTGGCGACATAGCATCTGACTTTCGGAAAAGCAACATCCACACAATTCCGAAGGCAGCAAGAGCTGACAAGTGCGAGATTTATCGCACAATCAGCTTAATAGCTCGAGCATTCAAGTTGCTTACAAGAGTAATATACGGAAGAATAGAAAAGAAAATTGAGGATACGCTAGATGACGATCAGTTTGGCTGTAGAAAAAGTAAAGGCGCGAGAGAGGCAATTCTGACGTAGCTGGAAGCAAGACTACAGAAAAATCAAGATACGTTCACAGGATTTGTCGGCCGGGAAAAAGCGTTCTACAATGTAATGTGGCGCAAGATATTCGAAATTATGAAACAAAGTAGGGGTAAGCTATAGGGAGAGACGGGTCATATACAATGTGTACAACGGCCAATAGGGAATAATAAGAGTGGTTGACTAAGATCGACGTGGTCAGATTAAAAAAGGTGAAAGACATGGATGAAGCCTTTCGCCCCAACTGTTCAATCTGTACATTGAGGAAGCAATGATGGGAATAAAAGAAAGGTTCAGGAATGGAATTAAAATTCAAGGTGAAAGGACATCAATGATACGATTGCTATCTTGAGGGAAAGTGAAGATGAATTACATGATCTGCTGAACGGAATGGTCTAATGAGAACAGAATATGGAATCGAAGGAAGACGAAGGTAATGAGAAGCAGTAGAAAGGAGAACAGCGAGAAACTAAAAATCAGGACGGATGGTCACGAAGTAGATGAAGTTGAGGATTTTTGTTATCTAGGCAATAAAATAACCAATGACGGACGGAGTAGGGAGGACATCAAAAACAGATTAGCAATGGAAAACCCGGCATTCCTGGCCAAGAGAAGTCTACTAATTTAAGGAAGAAATTTCGGAGAATATACGTCTGAAGTACAGCATTGCAGCGGAACAGAAGAGAATTGAAGCATTTGAAATGTGTTGCTACAGAAGAATGTTGAAAATTATTTGGACTGATAAGGTAAGGAATGAGGAGGTTCTGCGCAGAATGGGAGAGGAAAGGAATGTGGAAAACACTGGTAAGGAGAAGGGGCAGGGAAAATAAAAATTCCATGGTACTAGAGTGAGCTGTTGAGGGCAAAAACTGTGGGAGAAGACAGAGATGGGAATATATCCAGGAAATAATTGAGGATGTAGGTTGCAATTGCTACTCTGAGATGAAGAGGGTGGCACAGGAGAGGAATTCGTGGCGGGCCGCATCAAACATGTCAGAAGACTGATGACCCAAAAAAAAGAACAAAATAATAGCCCAAAACATCTTTTGGCGTTCTGTAAGACGTAAGTTGCATCAAAGGAAAAACAGAAGCTACTCAAAATAGGACATCGTCGTTTCAAAGCCCCGATGCAACTGTATTGAAATAGTCTTGGATGAAGGGTGAGGCATAACTGGAAAGTTCACATAACAAGCAAGGAATATCTCTGAAATAGACTCGCAATATCTACAAAAGCGTATCGACCACATGCCCGATTTTGTGAGGCAGACAGTAAATCTGAGGGAGAATACTTTGATGAAGGCAAAATATAAATTTTCTCTTTGTATCATAGATAGGGTGGTCCATTGATCGTTACCAGACCAAATATCTCGCGAAATAAGCGAACAAGCGTCAAACGAGAAAACTACAAAGCAGGAAACTTGTCTAGCTTAAAGGGAGAAACCAGATAACGCTATCGTTGGCCCGCTAGATGGCGCTGCCATAGGTAAAACGGATATCAACTACGTTTTTTGAAACAGAAACACCCATTTTTTATTACATATTCGTGTATTACGTAAGGAAATATGAATGTTTTAGTTGGACCACTTTTTTCGCTTTGTGTTAGATGGCGCTGTAATAGTCACAAACATATAGCTTTCAATTTTAGACGAACAGTTGGTAACAGGTAGGTTTTTTAAAGTACAGAATGTAGGTACATTTGAAGATTTTATTTCAGTTGTTACAATGTGATACACATACCTTTGTGAACTTATCATTTCTGAGAACGCATGGTGTTACAGCGTGATTACCTGTAAAGACCACATTAGTGCAATAAATACTCAAAATGATGTCCGTCAACCTCAATGCATTTGGCAATACGTGTGACGAGTAGTTCGCCTTCCGTAATGTTCGCGCATGCAATGACAATGCGCTGACGCATGTTGTCAGGAGTTGTCGGTGGATCAAGATAGCAAATATCCTTCAACTTTCCCCATAGACAGAAATCCGGGGACGTCAGATCCGGTGAACGTGCAGATCATGGTATGGTGCTTCGACGACCAATCCACCTGTCATGAATTGTGCTATTCAGTACCGCTTCAAGCACACGCTAGGTATGTGCCGGACATCCATCATGTTGGAAGTACATCGCCATTCTGTCATGCAGTGAAACATCCGGTAGTAACGGATAGAACGCGTGCAAAATAATCCGTCATCGTCCCATAATTTCTCTTGTGGCCAGTGGCAGAACTGTACATGACGTTCAAAGTCGTCGCCATGCAATTCCTGATGCATAGAAATATGGTACGTGTGCAATAGATGTTGATACAGCATTCTCAACACCGACTTTTTTCAGATTCCCGATTCTGATGCAGTTTGTGTGCTACTGTTGTGCGGATTAGCCGCGACAGCAGCTAAAACACCTACTTGGGCATCATCATTTGTTGCAGGTCGTGGTTGACGCTTCACATGTGGCTGAACACGTCCTGTTCCTTAAATGACGTATCTATCCGGAGAACGGCCCGGACACTTGGATGATATCGTCGAGAATAGCGAGCAGCATACAAGGCAGACGCCCTTTGGGCATTTTAATCACAATAGCCATACATCAAAACGATAACGACCTTTTCCGCAATTAGTAAACGCTCCATTTTAACACGGGTAATGTATCACGAAGCAAATACCGTCCGCATTGGCGGAATGGTACGTGATACCACATAGTTATACGTTTGTGACTATTACAGCGCCATCTATCACAAAGCGAAAAAAGTGGTCCAGCTAGAACATTCATATTTCTTTACGTACTACAGGAATATGTAGAAAAAAATGGGGGGTTCGTATTTAAAAAAAAACGCAGTTGATAATCGTTTGACCTATTGTAGCACCATCTAGCGGACCAACCATAGCGCCATCTGGTTTCCCCCTTCAAATTAGACGAGTTTCGTTCTTTGTAGTTTTTCCGTTTGATGCGTATTTCATTTTATATATACAGATGAATTTATTTATGAAAATACAAACTACACCCACCAACAAACTTTACATACTCACATACTCCTTTACCTTTAACTCAAATAAATACAGACTCATTAACAGATATTTTTCTCTTATTACGAGTATACAAAGACAATGCAGAAGGAGACATATAAGCAGATTTACCAAAGTCATTATTAGCAAGTTCTGCCATATGGTAGGTACGATAGGCAATAATGTCTCTATCAACAAAACTTTCAAGTCCAGGAACACTAGGTACTCCTGTACCTCCACGTACAATGGCTACACTGAGCCAACCATTACCATGATCGAAAGTATTGTTAATGTCAATACTAAAATTAAGTCGGCAACCACAGAAAACACAAGTGCAGTAGCAAGATTAGTCGCAAGTAATACTACGAAAACACCTCTGAAAATCGCAGTGTCACACCTGAGTTGGACTTGACCTGTCCATTAAAGCATCATTAACCGTTGGCGCAATTAGAAACAGGCAAAATGGCGACTTGTCAGACCGCACTAAACGCTTTACTGTTCATTCTCTGTTTTATTCTGTCCCACTTACGTTCTTTTGAGATAGACCTCGATACACTAGAAGCAGCAGTACGTGTTGGATTATACAGCATAGGCTTTCACAACCTTGTTCCTTGCTGTTAACGCTTCCAAGCTAGAGACCGTGATCGATATACAGAACCATTCCGTGACGTTTCGTCTCCAAACTGTGGGAGACTTTCTCGAATGAAACGGGCAATCTCTTGCCGGACAGTCTGATAGTACTGCGATTGAGGTAAATACATTTCATTTATAGCTGATTGTGGCAATAACTAACGCTTAAAGAGATAGGAAACGTACTGTACGATCATATCACATTTCGCACACATTGTCTAACACGGTGCCTACAATCTCCATCTTGTTTGAACAACAAAAACGGTTATATTTTTAGTCTGTTTAGTTTGTCAGAGATGCAGAAGTTAGAAGCGCTACAAAGCACTGCCGTCGCTTTCACCCACATAACGTGGCAGAAGAGTATTACATTTCACTCCTTGTCATACATGCAAGTACCTTTGAGAAGAGAAGGTCACATTAAAATTGATACCACAGTTCAAATTCAGAACATGTATTGTAGTGGTTTACAAATAAATTTGGTCTTAAAACAAATAAAAATGAAAATAATGATGCCAGAAGACCATTGTTAAGCTGATATGTTTGCAACTCGCGCATTAAAGAATTTATTCCTGTAATGGCATCATTCCACCAATAGTAGGCCACGCATTTGCTATATAAGAGAGTGACGTCGGTTCCATCAGTCCATCGACACCTGGTGGAGAAGATGAGGAATATCGTTCAAAATGGTTCAGATTGCTCTGAGCACTATCGGACTTAACATCTGTAGTCATCAGTCCCCTAGAACTTAGAACTACTTAAACCTATCTAACCTAAGGACATCACACACATCCATGCCCGAGGCACGATTCGAACCTGCGACCGTAGTCGTCACGCGGTTCCAGACTGAAGCGCCTAGAACCGCACGGCCACACTGGGCTGTCAGGAATACCTCTGAAACCTAAAATTTCAACTGAAACACGAGTCGGCACATGCACTGAAAAAAGTTTTATACAGTGCATTTGTAAGGTGTTAGGCAAATCCAACACCTTCCATGAAAACCATGACATGGTAAGGAAATCCAGTAGTATGTCACATAGCTCCGAATAAATCGTGACATTAAATTAACCAAAGTAATATGAGTAACGAGTGAGCAAATGGAATAACACAGACTAACACAAGAATGCCTAAATGCGTGTCATACCTTCCCACCGTGAGACAGACGCAGTTCCGAGGGGAGAAACGAGAACAGAAGCCGAGAGCAGAACCGTGTTAAGCTAGAAGGCCCTACGATAAGGGACGGACTGGACACCCACGTCGCCAGCTAACCACTAGGACAACGCCAGCTGCAAGTTTTAGCGTGAGACTTTTTCGCGTCTCTGTTACGTCAAGGAACACCTCCCAGCCGATGTTAAAAGATAGACCTCTCCAGAAAAACAGTATAGATCTTACGATAACACAAAAAGGGCCACACCACCCGCAAGTTTTAGCGTGAGACTTTTTCGCGTCTCTGTTACGTTAGAACCACCCCCCAGGCCATGTTAAAAGATAGAGCCCTCCAGAAGAACAGTATAGATCTTATGATAACGCTAAAAGGACCACACCAGCTGTAAGTTTTGTAGTGAAACTTTTTCGCGTCTCTGTTACGTTGCAAACTTTAAAAACATTGCTCCTCCAAAATAAGTATAACGTTTCTCATTGAACAGAGTTAACATTGAGACCCTGATTGGTCAGATGAAAACACAGCCAGATAGTTTTTTTTTAAACCAACTTCGGTAAATGGTAGTAAGGAGAAGTTAGTTAGTTCCGAGACGGCGAGCTGTATGGCTGCTCCGCCGGCCGCCGCCCCCTGACGAATACCACCAAGGTAATGAACGCACGCGATGCTGCATAATAGCGCATAAAGCTTCACTCAGAACTGCAGAAGTCTCATCTGTTAACCCCCTTTTTTCGTAATACTAGTGTCGATCATCAATTAAAGCTCGTGGTGTTCACATTTGAAACTTGAAGTAAAAATCTGAAATGCGATGATTTTTCTGTTATATAGTTGTTGAGAAGCCACATCAGCCACTGTAATTTACGGCAAGTTAGATAAGTAATTAAATATAATGGAGTGTCACTGTAGACCATTTTGATAGTTTTCTCTTTTGTGAAACTTAATTTAAACCTATATTATAGATGTGATATGAAATAGGTCATCCTTCGATCCATTGTAGAACTTGGAAACCCATTCAGGGAATATTCGTTCACATTTTTGTTGAACGCAGTTGGTTTTTACCATCCTGTATTAAAACACTTCCTTTTATCAATAGTGCAATTTATAAACAATGTTTTGTGAGTAGAATAAAATTTCCAATGGTAAACTTAACTGCTTATTCGACGTTATTTTACCAGCTAACTAAAAATAGGAAAGCCTTGAATCCCTTCGACTAAATTTAGTTAGTATTAAGATTCTTTTACAGGGAGTGCAGTGGAGCTGACGCTGAAATCATTAAGTATTTGGTTATATCATCGCTAGTCTCACTGAACACTTCTGAATTCTACATGTCATGTGTGGTCCGGCGTCTCCTTCCCCGCAACAGGTCTCAGGTTCAAACTAGTCAATACACTAAAAAACACGCTCAGAGCGTCGTTGCGCGTCAGTGGTAGGGAGACACGATATAGAACAAACAGACACCACCCTGAACCTTAAAAATATCATGGAACGTCGGCAGAAGGGAAGTTGTCTCCTATTACGAACAATTAATACACATTTTACATGATAAATGCCAATGTAGGAACCTGCGTAACATACCTTAACGTTATCGAATCCTTTGTGTATTTTCTGTCATTAGATTTCTTATATATCACAGAGGTTCAGACGTTATAATATGTTGTCAAACACTCTTTACGAGTTACGAAACTATAGTGAGAGACGGCTTCAAAGGCTGGAGAAAGTTTGAACAACGTATATGTTGCGAAATATGGTGGTTATAGCACCTCGATGGTCTGAGGATTGTACCGACGAGATATAGACTTGAGTTGACCTGTAGAACGGGCTGCCAACACTCATGTTTTCACCTACAATCATTAATAACAATAACATTTTTTGGTCATATAAATGTATGGGAAAGGCCCTCAGTTATTGATCATATTAGTGGCATTACTACAATGAACTAATCTAGTTCTGATTAAATAAATGACAGCTTGTAAGTAGGCTGTATAGGTTTTTATGTTGGTAACGTCACGTATCGATTTGTATGAAAATCACTGGCTGTGCTGTGTGCAGTCTGTGGCTGTTTGACATTGTTGGAATATTCGCTATTGTAGTGTTGGGCAGTTGAATGTGAGCAGCCCGTAGCGTTGCGCAGTTGGCGGTGAACCGTCAGCAGTGGTGGATGTGGGGAGAGAGATGGCAGAAGTTTGAGAGCGGATGATCTGGACGTGTGTCCATCAGAAAGAGTAAATATGTAATAAAAAATGGCTCTGAGCACTATGGGACTTAACATCTATGATCGTCAGTCCCTAGAACTACTTAAAGCTAACTAACCTAAGGACAACACACAACACCCAGCCATCACGGGGCATAGAAAATCCCTGACCCCGCCGGGAATCAAACCCGGAACACGGGCGCGGGAAGCGAGAACGTTACCGCACGACCACGAGATGCGGGCAAATTTGTAATTCTGAATATCATGAACTGATATATGTATGATGACTTTCGAATATTATTAAGATAAATACATTGTTTGTTCTCTATCAAAATCTTTCATTTGCTAACTATGCCTATCAGTAGTCAGTGCCTTCATTAGTTAGAATCTTTTATTTAGCTGGCAGTATTGTCGCTCGCTGTATTGTAGTACTTCGAGTAACGAAGATTTTTGTGAGGTAAGTGATTCATGAAAGGTACAGGTTATTCCTAGTCTCGGCCATTCTTTTGTAGGGATTATTGGAAGTCAGATTGCGTTGCACTAAAAATATTGTGTGTCAGTTTAGAGATAATCAGAATAAGTAAAGAGAGAAATGTCTGAGTACGTTCAGTTTTGCTCAGCTGTTTGAAAGTCAAATAACATAAGAGGTTTATCAGTACAGTCATTCATACATCTTTCTAAGGGGAGGTTTCAGGGTTTAGAGTCAGTCGTTAATATACAGAAACGTACGGTTTTGAATGAAATCATGGATTATTAGTTTACAACATGCTAGTACCACTTATGGCATGGGGCACCATAAGAACGAACTGCAACATGTAGCAGGTGGGTGACTGTCTAAATTATTTCCCACGAAATCAACTACTGGCCCAGACAATATCGCATTGCCTCCCTCAGTGAAATGGATTTTCGCAGTACGTCTCTGTGGTAGCGACGTCTCTGCACACGGGCGCAGTACCTCTATCTAAAAACATTAGCGGCCGTACGTGACAGGGATGTAACAAGAGGACAATATAAATACCAGAGACCGAGAAGTGATTACCACATTTGACTATCATTCGGAGGGAACGAGGGTTCAAATCCGCATCCAACCATCCAGATTTCTTTACCCGTGAGTTTCCTTAATCGGACCAGGAAAATGCAGGGATGGTCCCTTTGAAAGAAAGCAACTGATTTCCTTCTCTGACCTTGAAACAGTCCGAGCTTGTGTTCCGTTTCTGACGACGTGGATGCCGACGGAACATTAAATTCTAATCGTCCGTACTTACCTTCCTTCGGATAAAGGGAAAAGCAACAACTAATATCTGAAGATTGCGTTTGGTTAAATAGTCTAGTGTGCGGAGAAGAAAATAAATCTTCCAACTCTAGATTTGCTTAGCTGATTCCACAGTCTCTATGCAGTCACGTTATTCTCCTGAGTTCTTTCAGCTGGACGCAGGCAACATTCCCTGCGTACGCAGCAGGCATGTGGAATATCACTTGCACCCGAGGTCCTAGCCCAGATAAAGCAGGCGAACGCCGCTCGGCCCATAGCCTGCGAGACGCACACATGCCGCCCAAGGCGCGGCCAAAGTAATCTGGAGCGCGCGTGCTCCGCATCTCGAGGCGGCCAGGCGGCGGCAGGGCGAGAACCTGCGCGGCGGGAGAGTCTAGCTGCAAGGCGCATTGTACGCAGCGGCCACTTGCTGGGCGCTGGCGGGTGGAAGGGTGCTAAGTGCCTCGCGTCTCCACGTGTGATTACTGCCTGAAAGCCAGGCCGCCTCTTACTTCCAGCCTCAAGTGTTCCCAACGTTGTCGGCGAAAAAGTCAAATCCCCTTTGGTGTGTCGAGTACTGAAAGTGCATTAATGTACGTCACTTGCACATCAGAAGAATTCGATTACGCAGCACGCAGTTCGTATGAGCTACTAGATTACAAGGGGTAGTCGGTATTGTACAACGATTTTTAGGCCGATTTGTTCCCTTTTCTTCAGGTATAACTACAGAAATATTAAGTAAGGAAAGAAACAAAAAAATTCAGTATTTAATACAAGCAGTTTCGACAGCATTAAGATCTCTTCACAGTTTTACTGCTAAAATACTTAACTAACAAAGCAGTTGACGTGAGCAATTGGTAAGACAATGGTACCCCATTTGGAAGGTTCATATTTTCTTCTCTTCTCCGAAAATATCTTAATCTGCTTTCCACCTCCATCACGCACTAAAAGAAAATTTGAAAGAAAACGGACTTCAACGTGGTGTTTACGTGCAAACCGGTGTCAAGTAAAATAATAAGTACAGAGGACTTGTAAGATACAACTAATTTATTACTACTGATCAAATGTTTAACCCAAAGGGCACAGTATTTACCCAAAATTTTGTACAAGTATCTCTTATTCACAAGTCAGAAAAATACATTACATAACACCTTTCTGATTGAATTAGGTGCAAACAAGAACTTCTTATAACTTCTCTGCAAACTGTAGCGCTTCAATAATAAAAGGCAAAATCAGATTCATTTAACAAGGACACTTGAATAATAAAGGTGAAATAAGTTTCTTGGGAACAGGATACACAAGTCAAAAAATACTTTACATAAAACCTTTTAACTGAATTACTCGCAAACAAGAACTTCTTATAACTTCTTTACTAACTGTAACCACTTCAATAATAAAAGGTAAAACCAGTCTTATTTAACAAAGGGCACTTAAATAGTAAAGGTGAAACAAGTTTCTTTTAAATAGGTCTCCTGGGCAAGCGCAATAGGACAATTCACATAATTTCCAATTTCCGCTACCCATCAAGTATTTCTCTTTAACACGTATATAAGTTCACTTCCCACTGCACGTAAAGTATAATTCAGAACACTAGTGTCCTTCCTTTATGGTTTTGAGGTAAATGTAGAAGCAGTATAGCAAACACAACAGACGCCTTGGCGTCCCAATGCAGAGGAAACTTAATTTAATGCAAGATGCCCACTCACTTCAACCCGAAGAAGTCAATGGCCGCCGTATCGGTTGCCGTTTTCCCCGCGGCCAAAAGAACCTCCGTTCCTCTGGCAGTGGTCGGCCAAGGCGTCGTACTCCGCACATCGATTTAGCCATGGACTAGGTGACCGCTGCAGTGCTGCAACAGAAAAGCACAAACACACAGCCACAGCCAAAAGAAACAATGTTAACAGCCTCAGAATATAGTAAGATAAAATTCTGCAAAGATAGATCACATCAAGACAAAGGCTAATTAAAAAAGGATCAAAAGCATTAACTGTAGACTTCAAATTTCAAAATATCTAAAACTGCCCCAGCACAAACAGACTAGTTTTAAAAGGGCAACGACAATACAACGCATAATATTATTACACCAGTACGTCGCAGTTTCAGCACAATATTGACACTCATAAGAAAAGTTAGAAGCTAGTGATAACACGGGTAGGCCAGTTTGCAAAACTAGAAAGCTTGAATGTCTACTTCTTCAGCATCTGCGTGATACATAGTTCAATTCCACTAGCCAAAATGAATAACACATTGCTCAGCGTCCTGTGTAGAAGACCATGGTCCAGTCACGCCTGAAGAACTTGCAATAACAGGCCCGCTTCGGCACTCCGAGCCACATACACCTGTCAAATCTAGCTAACTCCACGCAAACACAAGTTTCACTCTCTGAGCAGCGACACGTACCGGAAGTTCCGAAGCCAAAACCCAGTCTGCCCGCCAGCCCACCAGCACCACCACCAGCCAACGAGGCAAAGATAAGCAACGCCAGAGGGAAACAATCGACCCGGGTGAATCGAATGGAGAAAGCAACTGGCACCGGCGCCTCCCCACGTATCACGGACGATTGCTTACACAAAAGTATTAGAAACAGTAAGTCGGTAATGCCACATAGCGCATTTGATTTCTAGTGTTGATTTAGAAAACAACATGCACTGACTGGAAAAAAATCGCCAAAAAGGAACTGTACGACAAAAACGAAATCGGTACGAATGTTTCTACTTTTCAAAGATTCTGTCTCTACAAATTTTTCTCCAGTCGCTTAAGAGAGGGACTGATAGCGCCACTATGGAGTTTATACAATTTTTTCTTTAAATACTCGCTGTGAAGGTCGGGAGGTTTATTTGCCTTTAACATTGGACTTGGTGAGGTGATGCTAGTCAAGAATGCATTTTGAGACCTCAAACACACAATTGTCAACACCTCACTGAGTTTGAACGAGGTCTTGTAATAGGGCTACAATAAGCTGGATGTTCTTTCAGCGCTATTGTAGAAACACTTGGCAGGAATGTAACCACTGCACATGATTCCCGGTAACAGTGATCAGGAGAATGTACAGACACAAGAAGACTTGGCTCTGGACGACCACGTGGTAATACCGAGAGGGAAGACCATCGTGCTCGGCAAATAGTTCTAAAGCATCGTACTGCATCTCCACCATAAAGTCGTGATACGTGGGACTTACAGGCATTAAGGAAAGCGTAGAAGGGAGGACCCACCAGCATAACTCTCTTTTCACACATTCTGTTTATTTAACGATATATAAACTGTGTTTTACAGATAATCGAAGCAAATAACCATAAAATTTTCTTTCACGAAATGAACAAATCTGCGAAGTTATTTTAGCCTTGAACCTGAACTTGAATAAATGGCTTGGTTCAAATGGCTCTGAGCACTGTGGGATTTAACATCTGAGGTCATCAGTGCCTTAGAACTACTTAAACCTAAGGACATCACACACATCCATACCCGAGGCAGGATTCAAACCGATCGGCCACACCGGCCGGCTGAACTTGAATAAGCTTTCAATCTTTGCAAAATATATGTGAAGAGCTTTATTGCAAGACAGAAAATAATATGAAACTGATTACAAGACGACCGAACCTGCAGCCCGCCCGATGTCAGGTGAAACAGCAGTGTTTACTACCGCGCTGGACACAGTCTATCTTATTAAATGCCCTTCTGCAACACATGAAATTATATAAGCACCATTGATGACAAGAGTAACTCATTACTGGAAGCAGACGACTTAATTTGAAAGCTGTATGTCGAGACGTTCGGGTTTAAGATACACAGCTGTGCTTAAAGTTTAAACATATTAGCAAACGCCGGCGCTTCAGTCTGGAACCGCGTGACCGCTATGGTCACAGGTTCGAATCCTGCCTCCGACATGGATGTGTGTGATGTCCTTAAGTTAGTTAGAGACAAGTAGTTCTAGGTTCTAGGGGACTGATGACCTCAGATGTTAAGTCCCATAGTGCTCAGAGCCATTTGAACCATATTAGCAAACAATATGACAGTGATAAGACTTACTTCAAAGGCACTATCCTCTTAATTTCAATTGGCAACCAAGGTACGACTGGATCCCAACCCGTTCATTCTGAAATTTAATTTGACCAAAGCCCTGGTGACAGTTGGCTGTTAACATTTTCTAAGTTAAACTGATTGTCAGTTATTATGACCGCATTCAAGAAACGTCTTATAACATTACTTGTGTACACTAATTACAAGTGAACTCACTCGGCAGAACCACAAGATCCAGCTAAAATACAACAATAATGACTCGATCTTTCAAACACAGAAACGGACAGCTTAGTACAACAGGTTGTTCAGATTATAACTACTGACTGAGAAATGCAATTACAATGAAAGAATTGAACCGGTTAACAGCTAAATCTAACCACAAGATCCCTCTTTTGTTTAACGGCTTATGTGCTTTAATAGAATTAGTCTGGTTTTTTTTTCTTTATTGTAATTTTAAAACCTGTACAACAGGCAGGCTGTCAGCAGCGTTCTATGCTGCTCTTCAGCCATAGGATACAAAATGAGAAAAAACAGAAAGATTACACATAGATTACAGAACGGTGGGCAAGAAAACAGAAAGGCAAACACAGAGCCGTTCACACTCGACGATAGTCCACACTTGAAACTGTTGACACGACGCACAAACACGGAAGACAGCGATGGCACAGGTGAACGATGGAGTGCGACGGTGAACACTCAACAGTAAACACAATGGCACACACGAGACACTGATGGCGATGATCTCTGGCGCGCGAAAGTCCATGTAGCGTGTGCGAGTCCGGGGACCTGCCAAGAGGGGAAGAAGGGTGGAGGGGGGGGGGGGGTAGAGAGGGGAAAACAAAGACGCCAATGGCTGAGGAGCAGGAAGGAGGAGTACAGGGACAGGGGAGGGGAAGCCCGGGGGAGGAGTGGGGAGAAAGGGATGAGGGAGGGAGGATGCCCAAAGGAACAGAGACAGGAAGAGGGAAGGAGGATCAAAGTTGGTAGGAGGGGTATATGGAGGGAAGGAGGACATCATCAGGGAGGGGGAGCTGGCGGAAGTCACCTTGTGAGAGGGTAAGGAGGGTAGAGAGATGGAGACCAGGTGGGATGTGGGAATACAGGCGGGCGGGGGCAGGAGAGGATGGGCGAGACAAGTGCGTTAGGAGGATCGAGTTTGCGTGAGGTGTACTGGATCCGTATCCTCTCAAGGAAAAGGAGGAGGTGGGGGAATGGAATGAGAATTGGGGCACACCGGAGGAGGGAAAAATGTGTAGGAATCTGTGTTATGGATGGTGACGTAGGAAGGACAGCGGGAGAGATCGGAGCCGATCAGACGGACGTAATTGATGGGGAGGGCAAAGGTTTGGAGCTTGAAGAAATTGGTCCGGCTGTATTTACAACCAATAGCTGATTAATTAGAACATTAGGGATCGGGTACAAACAAGGAAGGAAAGGCCATATAATAGCGGAACGGATTTTCAAATGACAACTTGTGCCTTAGTATATTACTACTGCCTATACAAAGTGGTCCATTAATCGGGGCCGGCCCAAATATCTCACGAAATAACCAACAAATGCAGAAAACTACAAAGAGCGAAACTGGTGTAGCCTGAAGGGGGAAACCAGATTGCTTTATAGTTGGTCCTCTAGTTGGCGCTGCCATTGGTCAAACGGATATCAACTGAGATTTTTAAAAATACGAACCCCCATTTTATTACATATTCGTGTAGTACGTAAAGAAATATGAATGTTTTAGTTGGACCCCTTTTTTCGCTTTGTGACAGATTGCGCTGTAATAGTCATAAACATATGGCTCACAATTTTAGACGAACAATTGGTAACAGGTAGGTTTCTTAAATTAATATTCAGAACGTAGGTACGTTTGAACATTTTATTTCGGTTGTTCCAATGTGCTACATGTACCTTTGTGAGCTTATCATTTCTGAAAATGCATGCTGTTACTTGTAAATACCACATTATTGCAATAAATGCTCAAAATGATATTCATCAAGCTAAATGCATTTGGCAATACTTGTAACGATATTCCTCTCAACAGCGAGTAGTTTGCTTCCGTAATGTTCGCACATGCATTGACAATGCGCTGACCCATGTTGTCAGGTGTTGTCCGTGGATCACCATAGCAAATATCGTTCAACTTTCCACACAGAAAGAAATCCGGAGACGTCAGATCTGGTGAACGTGCGAGCCATGGTATGGTGTTTCGACGACCAATCCACGTGTCATGAAATACGCTATTCAGTACCGCTTCAACCGCACGGCAACTATGTGCCGGACATCCATCATGTTGAAAGTACATCGCCATTCTGTCATGCAGTGAAATTTCTTGCAGTAACATGGATAGAACATTACGTAGGAAATCAGCATACATTGCCATCGATAAAATGGGGGCCAAATATCCTTCTTCCCACAATGCCGCACCATACATTAACCCGCCAAACTCGCTGATGTTGCACTTGTAGCAACCATCGTGGATTTTCCGTTGCCCAATAGTGCATATTATGCCGGTTTACGTTACCGCTGTTGTTGAATGACGCTTCGTCGTTACATAGAATGCGTGCAAAAAATCTGTCATCGTCCCGTGATTTCTCTTGTGCCCAGTGGCAGAACTGTGCACGACATTCAAAGTCGTCGCCATGCAATTGGTTCAGATGGCTCTGAGCACTATGCGACTTAACTTCTGAGGTCATCAGTCTCCTAGAACTTAGAACTACTTAAACCTAACTAACCTAAGGACATCACACACATCAATGCCCGTGGCAGGATTCGAACTTGCGACCGTAGCGGTCGCTCGGCTCCAGACTGTAGCGCCTATAACCGCACGACCACTCCTAGGGCGACTGATGACCTCAGAAGTTTAAGTCCCATAGTGCTCAGAGCCATTTGCACCATCCTTAAATAACGTAACTATCCGGCGAACGGTTCGGGTACTTGGATGATGTCGTCCAGGATACCGAGCAGCACACGTAGCACACGCCCGTTGGGCATTTTGCTATACATCAACACGATATCGACCTTTTCCCGAAACTGGTAAACGGTCCACGTTAACACGGGTAATGTATCACGAAGCACATACCGTCCGCACTGGCGGAATGTTGTGTGATACCACGTACTTATACGTTTCTGACTATTACAGCGCCATCTATAACAAAGCGAAAAAAGTTGTGCAACTAAAACATTCATATTTCCTTACGTACTACACGAATATGTAATAAAAAATGGGGTACCTATTTTTAAAAACTGCAGTTGATATCCGTTTGACTGTGGCAGCGCCATGTAGCCGGCCCAACCATAGCGCCATCTGGTTTCCCCCTTCAGGCTAGTCGAGTTTTCTTTGTAGTTTTTTTCGTTTGATGCTTATTTTGTGAGATATTTGGCCCGGTCACTATCAATGGACCACCCTGTATATACGACCAAAGGGCCGACCGAGTAAAACTGATGGTCGGATACAAACCAGAAAATAATAAGGAGGGCAGGTGGACACTGAAACAAATCACTACAGGGTTTACAGAATGTTACTCCCCTTTAGCAGCAAGCAGTTCCATGGATCCACGGTGCGTCGCAGCGGTTAGTGAGTGATGCCGGTGAAGTACTCCGGTATCTTCGCCCTGCGCAGGCCCTCCTTGCGTAGGTCGTGGCTTCGGCTTCTCGGACCTCGTGACTACCCCTTGTAGCGACGCTACCGCCAACCCGCAAACTTCGTGTCTCCCTCTCGGGCCAGCGAACCCCGTATATATATTGGAAAGCAAAGGTCTTCTAAAGACACAACCCACAGATACCAACTCTTCCTCATAGGTACTGTTAGCGGGCCACAAGCGGGATAGTCCCTACTACACCTGAGCCAGTGACACGAGACAGAACAGTCTTCTAACTCATTGCTTCCACGACTCAAATTGAGTAGCAGTCGGCACCACAGTGACACAATGAATTGTTCTAAATCGGCAACTTACAGGACAGCTAAGTGGAAGCATGCATTCTACTGACCCCCTACCAACGCCATTTGCGAATCCTTTAATGTGAAGCGAGAGCTCATTCAAGGGCAGTGAGGAGACTTGTTGCGTTTTCTGATAAAACCTGGTTCTGCGTCAGTGCCAGGGATGGCCGATGTTGGTTTGAAGGCGGCCAAGTTGGTCTGCAAACAATCTGTCTGTGTGCTGCTACACACACAACACCTGCAGCTGGAGTTATAGTCTGCGGTGCGACTTCGAATAACACAGGAGAGCTCTCATTCTTATCCCAAGCACCTTGGCAGAAAAATTGTATGTCAGTGTGATGATTCGACCTGTTGTGACGCCATTCATGAACAGCTTTCCTGGGGGTGTTTGTCAACAGGATAACACTCTTCCATACACCGCTGTTGTAATCTAACATGCTGTATAGGGTGTCGACATGTTGCCTTGGCCTGCTCGATCATCACATCTGTCTCCTGAAATGATAATTAAATCAAGACTCTAAGCTGCCGACTGGACATACACTCCTGGAAATTGAAATAAGAACACCGTGAATTCATTGTCCCAGGAAGGGGAAACTTTATTGACACATTCCTGGTGTCAGATACATCACATGATCACACTGACAGAACCACAGGCACATAGATACAGGCAACAGAGCATGCACAATGTCGGCACTAGTACAGTGTATATCCACCTTTCGCAGCAATGCAGGCTGCTATTCTACCATGGAGACGATCGTAGAGATGCTGGATGTAGTCCTGTGGAACGGCATGCCATGCCATTTCCATCTGGCGCCTCAGTTGGACCAGCGTTCGTGCTGGACGTGCAGACCGCGTGAGACGACGCTTCATCCAGTCCCAAACATACTCAATGGGGGACAGATCCGGAGATCTTGCTGGCCAGGGTAGTTGACTTACACCTTCTAGAGCACGTTGGGTGGCACGGGATACGTGCGGACGTTCATTGTCCTGTTGGAACAGCAAGTTCCCTTGCCGGTCTAGGAATGGTAGAACGATGGGTTCGATGACGGTTTGGATGTACCGTGCACTATTCAGTGTCTCCTCGACAGATCACCAGAGGTGTACGGCCACTGTAGGAGATCGCTCCCCACACCATGATGCCGGGTGTTGGCCCTGTGTGCCTCGGTCGTATGCAGTCCTGATTGTGGCGCTCACCTGCACGGCGCCAAACACGCATACGACCATCATTGGCACCAAGGCAGAAGAGACTCTCATCGCTGAAGACGACACGTCTCCATTCGTCCCTCCATTCACGCCTGTCGCGACACCACTGGAGGCGGGCTGCACGATGTTGGGGCGTGAGCGGAAGACGGCCTAACGGTGTGCGGGACCGTAGCCCAGCTTCATAGAGACAGTTGCGAATGGTCCTCGCCGATACCCCAGGAGCAACAGTGTCCCTAATTTGCTGGGAAGTGGCGGTGCGGTCCCCTACGGCACTGCGTAGGATCCTACGGTCTTGGCGTGCATCCGTGCGTCGCTGCGGTCCGGTCGCAGGTCGACGGGCACGTGCACCTTCCGCCGACCACTGGCGACAACATCGATGTACTGTGGAGACCTCACGCCCCACGTGTTGAGCAATTCAGCGGTACGTCCACCCGGCCTCCCGCATGCCCACTATACGCCCTCGCTCAAAGTCCGTCAACTGCACATACGGTTCACGTCCACGCTGTCGCGGCATGCTACCAGTGTTAAAGACTGCGATGGAGCTCCGTATGCCACGGCAAACTGGCTGACACTGACGGCGGCGGTGCACAAATGCTGCGCAGCTAGCGCCATTCGACGGCCAACACCGCGGTTCCTGGTGTGTCCGCTGTGCCGTGCGTGTGATCATTGCTTGTACAGCCCTCTCGCAGTGTCCGGAGCAAGTATGGTGGGTCTGACACACCGGTGTCAATGTGTTCTTTTTTCCATTTCCAGGAGTGTACATCAACTTGGTCAGTTGAAAATGTGTGGCCCGACCGGAACTCGAACCTGGGATCTCCTGCTTGCATGGCAGACGCTCTATCCACCTGAGCCACCGAGGGCACAGACGACAGTGCGACTGCAGGGGTTTATCCCTTGCACGCTCCCCGTGAGACCCACATTCCCATCTTAATGTCCACTCACTAGTGCCCCTGCCCATTACACTGATTACTCGCGAGTCCCGTAAAAGTTCGGGCAATGCGTGTGCATCCTCACAGAATATGGTCAATGGCCGGTCAGCCTGTACTATATGAAGATGGTATATGTTCTTTCGAACATGTCAGAAAGGACATACACCATCATCATATATTCATAGAGATCTGCGTCCAGTCGAGACCACATGGGACATCATCGGACGACAACTCTAGCATCACCAACTAACAGCATTAATCGTCGCTGTATTGCCCAACCAAATGAAACTGTCAGGGAACTCCGTCCAGAACTCTGACATTCGGCACCTGTACAAAACAATACACGCACGTCTGCTTGCCTGTATTCAAAAATCTAGTGGTTACACTGTTTATTGATGCACCAGCATTCCGCTTTTGCAGTGGCTGATCACGAACTTACATTAACCTGTGATCTTGCAATGTTAATCACTTGTATATGTTCCCTAGACAAATGTGTTCCCGAAATTTCATAACTCTAGATTAATTATTTTTTAACCTTACGATTTTTTCCGTGAAAGTATTAAACAAGTGATTTAGCTACTATGGTTTACGTTGCCTGTCGAAATTCATCAGCAAAATGAAGATTGGTCTTTTCTCAAGGATGATCCAACATACTGTTCCTCCGCCATACGTGGTTCTGGAAACAATGTAAGAAAACCACAAAATGGAAACTGTCTGCTTTTCATTAACAAAAAAGGGTGTATTTATACTACCACAAGTTATTCAAATAGATTTCTATTAGGAATCAACCTCACAGCACCCAATCCCAAAACATCCAATTTCCCGGTCTTTTTCATTTGTGGTACCCACTCGTCCTCAAGTATTTAGAACAGTAATGTACTACATTAACGAAAAACGTAGGAAACTTCCAAGGAACTATTTGAAGCGTCGCATTACTGTGACTGTTTTTCCAGTAGCCAGCTGTGTCTTTGAACTTTTTATTTATTTATGCGATCGTCAGTCTTGTAATGTACGTGATATAACGTGGCCATACACAGTTTTCCCATGAGTGTCAACGTCTTCATGTGAGAGTAGCACTTACACCTATAGTTCTCAAGCATTTCTTGGATACATTTCTATCTCAATATTCCTATACAATTTTTATTCTTCACGACTGCCTGTAGTACCAAGTGTGTTTTATCCTACCTTTCTATCGCTTCTTGTGGTTGGTGTTTACCTTAAATTCCTCTTTTCTCCGATTCTGCGAAGAAACATTTCTTTTTTTGTTAGTCACTGAATTTTCAGCATCTGTATGTAGCACCCTACATCTCATGCAGTTTGCTTATCTTCTTTCCTGGTCTTCCGACAGTCCATTCCAGTCGTGTCTTATGAGGTTAATATTTATGTTTAAGCTAGCTTGATTGGCCGAGCGGTTCTAGGTGATACAGTACGGAACCGCGCAACCGCTACGACGGCAGGTTCGAATCCTACCTCGGGCATGGATGTCTGTGATGTCCTTAGGTAAGTTAGGTTTGAGTAGTCCTAAGATCTAGGGGACTTATGACCTCAGAAGTTAAGTCCCATAGTGCTCAGAGCCATTTGAACCATTTATATTTAACAGTACTAGAATTATTTTCTGGAGAACCAGTTGCTTTGTCGGTGCGAGTCTGCTTCTTGATCTCCTTGCGTCGTCCATCGTGTTATTTTGCTTCAAGGAAGCAGAATGCTACGTCTGCTACATGTTTTCCAACTTTGAATGAACAGTCTATACCCGGCGGAGGTTCGAGTCCTCCCTCGGGCATGGGTGTGTGTGGTTGTCATTAGGTTAATTTAGGTTAAGTGGTGTGTAAGCTTAGGGACTGATGACCTTAGCAGTCAAGTCCCATAATATTTCACACACATTTGAACAATTTTGAACAGTCTATAAAGAACAGAATTTTCTTCATGGACTGTTCAGTCCTTGCAACAGATCTTGTAATTCTATCTGACTTGCACATTGTCTAGTAAAATAGTGGGCGGAACTTACATGTGATATCCTCTTTCTCTGAAGCTGAATACCACTTCTGCCGCACACTCTTATTTCCTTTATTGTTTCGTCGAAATACAAGATAACCGGTACAGACATCTAGGACTCTGAGCAGTGACTACACATACGTCGCAGCACCTGAAGGGGACAGCTGGTTCGTTCGTCGAAATATCGTGTGTAAAATGGAAACAACAACTCGACAGAACACTAGGAAGTTCATCACCAATTAGTCACACCGAGAGAACCACAAAGGCCACATATTCTTCTAGTCATATTAAAAACTCTAAATCTCCACACCCAGATGCCATTCCCTTAAATAGCCAAATAAAAGCTACTCTTGTAAGTGATCTTAAAAGAGAAGTGTGCAGTTTACAAAATGATCATTCGTGGTATCTGCCACAAAATAAACTATGATGTTATTGAAATCGTGCTGCAAGCTAGATATTCAAAATTCGTAGTTTGCTCATAAAACAATTTTCTTTTCGTATTGTCACATATTTGTGAAAATGCAGTTTTTCCAAGGAAGTATAAAAATTCCGCCCAATGGAATGCCGCGACCAGTGACACGCTGGAACACCAGCTTCGTGTCGCTGTAACGAAAACTGAAATCGATATTGCAGTTTTTTTCAAATGTAAGTTGAAGAAACCTAACCTAAATATTCAAAAGTTTCATTAATATACGAACAGAAGTTTGAGAAAAGTAAAGAAATAAAACTCAGTGTTTTAATAGTTTACTTGTTATGAGCAGCAGGTAGGGCTCACAATCCAGCAAGACTGCAATTGTCCGGAATGGCTGAGGCTAGCTGCCATGGGTCTATTAGAAGGAGGAATCGCTCACTGTAGGGGGATGGCTCGCGAGCCAGGCTTTGCTTTGTCTAGATTCATCCTTCGCATTTCGTAGCTTCCTTAACGCATCTGTAGGCGACGTCTACGCTCCAACTAGTACAATGATACTCTTTTATTAATTCCTCAACATTTTTCCCACGGTAATCCACATGGACTTTTGTAAAATGACCACTTGTATATCTCAGAGACAGTTTCCTTCGATGTTTTCAGTTGATACGCTTTAATGCAGCTCCCATACACTTGAGTCGTATTGAAATGTGGTTGGTACAATTTAGTTTATAGACCAGACGCAATTTACCAGTATCCTACCAATGACTCACAGCATGCCATTTGCTTTATCTACAAATGCAATAACTTGGTCCATCGTCTTCAAATCTTTACATATCGTTACTCTGAAATATAACAGTAGTAACTGATTAATTCTGTCATCAAAGGATATCAACACATTACATTTCGTATTATCACACCCTTTCATTTCTCCTTGAAAATATTTGCACCTGGCTTTCATTCTTCTGTCAACCTACTACTGGAACATGCTATTTCTCGATTTTAGCTTGTTGGAGAAAACGGTGGACAGGATATTGAACACGTTTTCGGCCAGTCATACGGAGATTAATAATGAGATTTGATTTTGAATGATGCTTTTTACGCGATTTTTGGCCTCAGGACAATTAAACACCGATGGGAGTAACGCTTTTTATGCGTTTTTTTCTCTCACGACAATTAAAAACCGATTTTTCCTATTCTTGATATGACCTTGACGCGCTGGTGGATGGACTTATGTAACTAACAGTATCACAGCTGCACCCATAAACACTAAGTAGTACAGCTTGTTTAACGCCAAATGTGCACCTTAGGCATTGTTGTATGATCGTTTGGCATTTTTAGTCGACCACTATAAAGTTATGATGCTAACAGCGACTTGTGTTGCTACATTTTGTAAAAAATTATTTTTCTTCTGCCATACGTTTTCCCCCTTCTTCCCCTTGCAAATTGACCAGTGGTGTTATCTCTACAACGATTTGAAAGTTTAACTTTAATTATAATCACCCTGTACATCGATACTTAGCAGTCCATCTAACGGGACGTGGCGGAGATATTTCCTTTACTGTTCCTAGAACGAATTAAAAACGACTATATGCCTCTGAATGAGACCTAATTTCTCGTATCTTATCTTCATGATACTTAGGCCCAATGTAACTCTGAAGCAACACAATCGTTCCGTAGCCAACTTCGAATACTGGTTCTCAAAATTTTCTCAATTATGTTCATCGAAAAGAACGTCGCCTTTCCACCAGTAATTCCCATTTGACTTCTCCGTAACGCGTATTGTTAGAACCTAGCAATAACAAATCTAGCAGCCCCCTCTGAATTGCTTCGACGTCCTCGTTCAGTTCGACCTGCTATGGATGCCAAACACTACAGCGGTACTCAAGAATAAGTCGCACTAGGGTCCTATACGTGGTCCCCTTTACCGACGAACCAATTTCTCAGAATTTCCCAATGAAATAAGACGATGGCGCCTGAACTGTTGTGTTTAGTAACTAATAACAGTTTGATTTTTAAAAAAACTGATCCAGCAATCTTCAAAGGGTCAGTATAAAGAGCTCATAAAACACTTCTGGAGAAGTACACCTTTGTCAGCAATTTAAAAATTAATCAAGAAATAATGACTGTATGCAAATTCAATATAAAACAAATTTTATTCAGAATATTAGACTGCTACACACGACACCAGTGCGGCATGTTCTGTTAGTTTTCGGACACTCCAATATCAATATTTTTACTGTAATTTTTGGTCATTTATAATGTTAATTCCAGCTGATTAATGAGTTCTCTATCAATATTGGCAGTAATACAAAACTTTTTGAAGCCACAATAAAAGTGATTGCGCTAGTGGAAGCAGTAGTTAATTTTATTCATTAATGACGTGCCACTTGTACTGTAATTTATGAAGTGTGTAATTACAGCGATTAACCTTTGTTAACTGTGGACCAACTCATACATGTATAGCTCACTGGTTCATCTCTTTATAAACGTCTAGGCAGCGTGTGCTTTTGATTCATTTTGTTTCTAGCTACAAGCATGCAAAATTTGGAATATTGTACTGATGCCTAGTTTGAGCCTAACGACCGGTCATTACGGAAAGTTCAACTCGCAGTTTTACTGGGCCGACCAGAGAATGGAATGGGAGCTAGAGTTTTGGGCCACAAATGAGGCGCGGTCCACGTCAGTTTCAGCTGTTATTCGGCCACGCGATTCATGCCAAACGTAAAGATCTATCTGCGTGTGCTCTCAGTACATGCAATGTTTTTTTGTATTGAGTCGCTGTCTGGAGGCTCAAAATAAATTACATATTTCCGAAAATTGGGATTTTTTAAAGTTTAGGTACAAAAACAAGTTTTTCAGCAGCGAATGCTGGTCAGACCTTCGTAATTTTTCATGAGTTTGCCACACATTCTAGTGGCATTTACTACGTTGGTTTACTGGACTTTGGTTCATGCTGAGCTTCAGCAATGACGAATTTCAGTATTACACTGGTGACTACATTCCATTGGTACTCTCGAGTCAGTCGACAGACTAGCTTTTATCAACCACGCTGGTTGGTGATCTTTACTAACAGCGGGCAAATAGTCACAGTTTAGGCTCGCTTTAAGGATCAGATGTAAAGAGTAGCGTCTCGAATCACACATAAATAAATCCGGTCATATAAACACACAAAAAATGTTAAAATGAGTGTGAAATCTTATGGGACTTAACTGCTAAGGTCATCAGTCCCTAAGCTTACACACCACTTAACCTACATTATCCAAAGGGCAAAAACATACACCCACGCCCGAGGGAGGACTCGAACCTCCACCGGGACCAGTCGCACAGTCCATGACTGCAGCGCCTGAGACCGCTCGGCTAATCCCGCGCAGCTCATATCAACACAAACTATTTCTTCTCCTCTAGAGTGATTTTGTGATTTGCAGTAGCTCGTCTTTCACCATCCTAATGGTAAAGATTACACGTGCAGCAGTATAAACACAACCTGTATCCGACATTGAACTGACAGTAATGGATAGAGCAATACCTCGACCCCCTCTCCCCTTTCCTCTGTTCTAGTCAACCAACAACTGAAATGCATTTTAAGTTCAATCCTCAGCATAAAATTAACTTTATTTATTTTAAATCCGTAAGCATATTTATTATAATTCTTTCATTCGTTGCAGTTATGTAGATCATTAACATTGCACAAAAAACTTTGTACCCACCTTCCATGGCACTGCGGATGACATATTTTAGTGTTCTCATGACAGATTTTCGGAACGTGGAATGGGATATTTTGTCTCAGGTAAACCGTAATGTTTGAATATAGATTATTTTCTACAATTCTACTGTATTTAGACGTGACTGATACTTTTCTTTTCTACAGTTAGATTTGTCCTCCACTGTTTTGAAGTCACTTGTAACGTGTATTTCAAAGAATATGTGGTAAACAGAAGGTCAAATTCGATCGTAAATTGTGTACATTGAACTTGACAGCGATTCCCTGAAACTCTGGGGCGCTGTTGAGTTTTTGCTGTTATGGATGTTTTTCAAACCACTAATAGCGACTTCGTTGTCACTCAGCAAAAGGAAGGATATTTAAAGACAGTAACATTCGTTGATTTAGTTTTTTAAGGAACTTTAGAAGAAATAGCTCATTCGGCACGAAAGAAAGATGCATACTATTTTAATGAGACCATCATAGGTTTCATTCATGTGGAACTACAGGATCGTACGCAGAACAGACCACGGTACTCTGGTTTAGAACCGAATAGAAGATCTACACCAGCGACTCAGTGGATCTTCGATGTGTGTTTCTCGATCCCTACTGTCGGGCGATGTACTCTGGATACCAAGCAGCAGCCCATCGTGCGCTACACAAAGGAAGCAGGGAGCATGTACATCGAGGATGTAATGCGTGCCCCGCACAGCAGTGAAGCAATATCAAGAATTCGCCTGTGAACACGAGACAGCAATCCGTTCCACAAACCTGTAATACAATCTATAAGTAAGGCAAAAAACAGTTTTCCAAAAACAACGGTCGATTTCACCATTGCCCACAGATCACTTTCAGACATAAAAACAATAACAACAGCAGGTTTAGCACGAAAATAATAATCAATACAGCTCACGGATGGTCAGCTGTAGCAATGTTAAGTGTAAAAAGCGGATAGACATTCTTTTTACCGGAATATATAGTTTAGGGGCTATATTCTAAGCACAGAATTCAATAAGGACGTTGCCCTGACATCGCTGTGGTGCACATGACACCCTCTGTTAAGAGGCTGATCTCTATTGTCAGTCACTGTGTGGGGCGGCGTATGGAAATTTATATGACTGAATGAAAATGTTTTGTAATGTAGAAAAGACGCATTTCCCGGCCGAGTAGCAACATATGTGGTGTGTCAGGTGGAAATAATTGTTAATGAAATGTTCCTATGATTTATTTAATGCTGTTGTTTACCGTTCTCAACACTGCCTCTCTAACTACAATATTGCCAACCAGAAAGTGATTAGCAAAACGTGAAGCCTGTAATTAGAATTCATAGTGCCACTTCATCTGAGAAATACACTTATAGTTACAGCTTATAGCTCTGAGGAATTTGGAGATTGTCTGGGTTTCATAATTAAAAAAGATTCTTTCTAAAATGTTCACTATATTCTGAAATTCACAGACCAAAAGAATCCACACAATCCAACTACCAGAGCAGATCAGAGTCTATTGCGCTGATGCAACTACAACTGTTCAAATTAAATGATTAAGTTAATGCTCGCCATAATTTGATGATAATATTTATCAAACGCCACGCTAAATAATGGTAGAATGTCTGTCCTGCGGCGGCACGTGAAAATACGACATACGCAAACTGAAGATAGATCATTAAAGTCATTCCAGAATTAACACTTCACTCGAAAACGATTTCATGGTTACGCGTATCCCGAGTAACTTATTACGGCATCCAAGGCTGTTTATAGCAATGATACCGACGCGACGCGACGCGACTCCCGGCACAGATGGTGCACTGATCAGCGTCTGAAGAGAACTGGGGCCTTATTTGCTCGCGCAGCGTTCTTATATATAAAGCCGCGGTGTGGACGGCTAAGGGAACGCCTGATTAAATCGGCTCTCCCGACTAGTTCACATTATTGAATGAATCATTGCTTCCTTTGCTGACGGCCGATGAAGCCCTCAGTTTAAATGTGCAGTCAGCACACAGGTAAGTAATCATAATAAAAGCCTGACGTGGCTAAGTCCAATATTTTGGGCGAGAGAATTAATTTAATTACACTACACGCAGTAGACGAGCTCTGAACTTGCCCTTCGGAGATATGCTATCGCTATAGTTTTATAGTTATTCAGTTGAAACTTTTCACATCTTTATGATTATAGCGTATCTCCGTTCTACTTAAATGTAAACATCCTAGCTTTATTTATTCACCTACTTAATCTATGCTGCTTCCATAATTTTTAAGACAAAAACCAGAAAATTATGTATTTCAACTAAAATTTTAATTTGTGGGATCCAGAACACTGTTTCTACTAAATTATTATGCAAACGGAATCTAAATATGAATTTTTAAGTTTCGAGCTCTTTTCTGTTGCGCCAATGATTTTTACAGAAAAACGTTCAAATTTCGAAAATGGTTAAAGCTATTGAACTGATATTCAATACATACTGATTTAGTATTACTCCTGACATGCTAGAAACGTTTCAAGTTATTTACTTGATTTTTAAAATATTGCGCAACATTTATGATGTCAGAGCTAGTTACAGCGGACTAGGCTGGCACACAATGGAAAGACTGCTGTGAATTTTATACGGCGTGAGTAGGCTCCTTCCCTACAGCTGGGCACACATTACATAAAAATTGTAATGTAAATGTGCACTCTAAACAACGAAATATGTTACCTCAAGACATTTCTAACGTACACAAAATTTTCTATACATACTGAACAAAATAAAAACTCTTTTTAGTTTTTTGTTATTTTCTGCCAACAAGTGGACAAAGCTTAAAACTCCTTAATGGTAACAAAAAATATTTTGTTATGACTTGGTGGCACACAGTCAACGGTAAAACACCTCTGAATGGAAATCAGCACACAGAAGAAATTCAGAAGCCTCTGATCAGTAAATCAGGAGTATGTTTTGCAGCTTTCTAGATAAATGTTTAGGTTTAAACTAGGAGAATGGTAAAGAGACGCTAAAAACACACTCAGCTCTTCAGGTTACTACGTATGGATTAGTGTATCTGACTGAAGACAATGAACATATATGTCTTTCCAGGCAACTTTCAGACTGAATTCTAGGAGCGAGATTTAGTTTGTATAGCCAGGAATCTGGATTCCAGTATCATATTTCACTTATAGTTGTTGGAATCTGAAAACACGTTAAACATCACCAAGAAAAGAAACTGGAGAAGGTTGAGATGAATAGCGATTGTGAAAGTTCAGAGAGCAGTTAAAATGTTTGAAATGGCTCTGAGCACTATGGGACTAAACTTCTGAGGTCATGTCCCCTGGAACTTAGAACTACTTAAGCCTAACTAACCTAAGGACATCACACACATCCATGACCGAGACAGGATTCGAACCTGCGACAGTAGTGGTCGCGCGGTTCCAGACTGAAGCCCTTAGAACCAATCGGCCACTCCGGCCGGCCCAGAGAGCTCTGGGTGTGATTTTAGGGATTCGCTTTTTTAATTCCAATGTGGTTCATGATGATGTCAGAAATGCATTCCAGTTCTAAATTATATTCCTGATTTCCGTAGCCACTAATTGCTAACGGAACTTCACTATATGAAATGTACAGTGATTTTGACATCACGAAAAATTCCTGTAAGTCAGTTCTTTCGCTTCCTCATAATAATTTTTACCTTTTTTGTGTCTTGTGTTATGTATTTTGTTACTATCTTTCGGATTTTACAACAAGTTCCTGGGTATATCGATACAGACACTTTGAAAACTTTTTGCTAAGTCACTGCATCAGTGTTAGATCGTTAGCGAGTGAGTCTGATGGCTTCAGCCAGTAACATTCGTTGTCAGTCTGCAAGCCACTGCTTCACATGTTCAAAGCAAGGCAACAACTGTACTACAGTATCGTACCTTGCACTGTTAAATGAAGTCTGGCTGGAGGGATAGTTCAGATGAATTTACCTTTATTTCAAGGTGATCCTCGTTGTTGAACAGTACATACAAGAATTCTGGTAAGATCAGTGCAATTTACATTGATTTATAAAATTATTTTTTCCTCTAAGGCTAAGAAAGTTTATAAATTTAGACGACATTGTCGACAGAGCGTAGTGATCTGGTGCTATATTTAGGTTAAAGTCAACAGTTGAGATCGCAATAATATTTACAATAATATTTATCCCTGGCTTATGTTAAAACTACCTTCAGAATTTTGGGCCCTGTAAAATTGTAAACAGTACTATTACATATGGCCTTAAAATAAGACAGAGAAAAGCTGTAGCAAAATTAGAAACAATTCTGTTACATATGGTTTTAAAAGAAATTAGAGAAAGGTACTGGCGGTGCGCGCATTTGCACATTGTTATGGCTCCACGGACATATGTCATAGTGTACGATCGTGGTATCACGAGAAAAGCCAGGAGCAGCCAGCACCAGCCATAGGAGTAAACCCAACAACTTTTCTCTACTTTTTTAAATTGCTCAATAAATATGTGTTGGTAACATCAGGGTGCTGCCAAACTGGGGTTATAAGAGAAACCCTTTGTCGTGTTATTCACATATCCTCCGCCCACTGTGACCATGCCGCAGGAGGACGTGAAACAATAGAGCTGAAATTGGATCACGTTCAAATTCATCCAGTGGATTTCTATGCTCCCCAGTCGTTATTCAGTACAATATCTGCAGTGGTCCACATTGCTGTCTTACACATTACAGGTGCAATGTGTTGTGAAGGACTGTAACTGAGAGGTTATCAGGGCCTGTACACATTCCAAAACATTTTCCTAGTCCAATCTTGCCACTTTCATGGTTCAAATGGCTCTGAGCACTATGGGACTTACCTTCTGATGTCATCAGTCCCCTAGAACTTAGAACTACTTAAACCTAACTAAACTAAGGACATCACACACTTCCATGCCCGAGACAGGATTCGAACCTGCGACCGTAGCGGTCACGCTGTTCCAGACTGTAGCGCCTAGAACCGCTCGGCCACTCAGGCCGGCTCACCACTTTCATGCTGAAATGATGCGGACAACAGAAACACGCAGTCATCTAGAGGTAGGTGAAAATCCTTGACCTCGCCGGGAATCGAACCGGGGATCTAGTGCTCCGGAAGCGAGAACGCGAGACTACGAGTTGCGCAAAACAAGTACGCAGTATCCATCCATATCCTCTGTGCATTCCGACGGACTTGGGCAATTTCAGCAGGACAATGCTTAGCCCTGCACCTCCAGAAATGGAATAGAGTGGCACTAGGAGCACTCCTCTGAGCCTAGCACTTCCTTGGGCGAGCAAAGCCCCCAGACATGAACATTATTGGGCGTATCTAGGATGCCTTGCAACGTTCAGAAGAGATCACCACCCACTCCTACTCTTACTGATTTAAGGACAGCCCTGTAGGATTCATGGTGTCAATTCCATCCAGCACTACTTCAGGCGTTAATCGAGTTCAAACCACGTCGTGTGCGGCTCTTCAGCGTGCTCGCGGGTCCGTACTTGATTGGACAGGTGAAGCAGCTTCTTTGGCTCTTCAGTATTTTTCATATTAAGAGACAAATTCTTCTGCTTATCCATTTTTCCTAAATAGTCATACTGAAATGGAATTTAAGTTAATAGATGCAACTTCTCATTTCTAAAGCTGAAGAAAAGCACGGTAATTAGGCGCTAGTGTCGCAATATCTTTGTAGTTCCTGTTAGTGGAACGTCGATTCCCGAAATGGGTCAGTGTAAGCGAATTTTCGACAACCTTAGGCTCTATGTGCCACAGAGGATACACCGGTTCCTGTGAGATCACCGAAGCGAAGGGCTGTCGGGCGTGGCCGGCACTTGGATGGGTGACCATCCAGCCGCCATGTGCTGTTGCCATTTTTCGGAGTGCACCCAGCCTCGTGATGCCAATTGACGAGCTCCTCGACCGAAGAGCGGCGGCGCCGGTGAAATAAAACCATCATAACGACCGGGAGAGCGATGTGCTGACCACACGCCTCTCCTATCCGCATCCTTAATGAGGATGACACGGCGGTCAGATGGTCCCTATGGGCCACTTGTGGCCTGAAGACGGAGTGCTTTGGGCTTCATGTGAAACTTCGGTCACAGCTGTTACCGTGTTTAATCTGATCGTCATTTTAATTTAGTTGCAGTCCTCCAGTGCTCTGTCTGTAAAGCCTTTTATCTAGACTAGCATACGTGTATCTTCAAAAGGGAATGATTACCTGTCGCTTAGATACTACTCTTCGACAGCTTGTTTGTTATTTGCTCAAGGCACTCGTATCAAACACGTATTACAAACAGCGGTATATCTCACAATACGTTCACACTGCATGGTACACATACCAGGCGTACAGAAGACAGCACAATCTTTTGATAAACCGATCAGTTGCGTTTCGTTCGACAGTTGTCTATGTAGGGCTGAAGACTTTTTCATGTTGCACTTGCCCAGAGACGTTCAGATGTTGAGTCGCAGCTTACCCTCTACCTTGGGGAGAAAGACAGATGTTTTCGATCTACAGTTACACTAACAGTCTTATACAAATGCCTCAAAATGAATACCCTCGTCCGTGAGCAACGATGACCTATTTCATAAACAAACACTTCACGTAATTTCTGTTATCATTCCTTCCAGACCATGCACTGACTTATGGTACTCACCCTTCCTTTCAACAATAACCTATGCTCATCATCCAGTCTCTAATGAAGGCGCTAAGCCATTCTTCCCGTTGGCATTGTTCCAGTTAGCATCTCACTCATCTCATAATACAGTCCATATAGCAGTTCCTTTCCACATAGACATCACACATTCTCTTCCATATAATATATTCTCCAATACTTTCCACGTCACAAACCTGCCTACAGTTTCCAGGAGCCCACACGAAATCTTCCTCAGGCGTAGACCATTCTCTTCAATATAACATCCTCTCCAGTACTCTCCAAGTCAGAACCTTGCGGGGTATTCAGCAGTCTCCGTGATATCACCCTCGTAATGAAAATATTGTACAGCACATTACCATCATCATGTGACAAACATCATCATCCACTTGGTGTAATGAATGGCATCTCTCTCTAAGTGTTTTTAAATTGAAGATAATGGAGAGAAAGAACGTGATAATAACTGATTACATACCTAGTGGTCAACTTGTTGATTAAGTCTCATCGTGTAAATGTTTGGTGGCAATACTAAAAATCTATATTGATTGGAATGACAGAATAAAGTTAGAAGTAAGCATGGCGAATGGAAAACCTAAATTGCTTAAAAGAGTTCTAGGAAAGAACTATGCATCTGAAATGTAAACAGTATGTAAGACGCAATTTTGATCATTCTAGAACATGGTAGCAGTATTTGGAGCCTCTACAAGTAAGCATAACGACAAACATCGCAAGAACTCACAGGCGTATGTGATAGGTGTAGCTCATATGAAAGTGTCACAGGAAAGAGATACTAGGGCTTGTGCAGTGGCTTACACATGAGTATGACAAAGTTGATCGTGTCACGTTCTATTCTCCGTTATGCAGTGTAAAGAGACTTGTAGTGTACATACGTAGATGTAGGCAAGTTCCTGTTGAACTACTTTACGTTAACTTTGAAAGTGTCACGATATGAATTAAGAACGGCAATCAGTCTATTGCCAGCCCGCCTCCAATAGGGAGAATATGAGGAACTGCTAAACAAGTAATATTGGTAACTTTTGTCACGTTGCAGCAGTACGACGTGTGTGAGGGAAGAAACGAGACTGACAACAATGTGAGCGATTTTGCAACGCTGTGATGTTCTACTTGTGTAGACCAGTGTGTTCATCCTTTCCAGATGCTCAGTCAGAGTTTTAGCTCTGTACAGCTATCACATGATTTTTGAGAGCACCGTCAGTGAACTTGTGCCTTTATTGTGTTATGAAAATGGAACAGCGGAATTTAAAGCAACGTTATGCCTCAAGTTTTGTGTTAAACTACGGGAACTCGAGAGTGTGACCTTAGTAACGTTGAAAAAGGCCTATGGGGAATATTTCTTATCAAGAGCGCAAGTTTCTCGCTCACAAAAATAATTTTTGGAAGGCCTATAACAATTTGAAGATGAACCTCGCACTGGGAGATCTTCAGTTTAAACCGAGCGAGGTGGCGCAGGGGCTAGCACACTGGACTCGCATTCTTCAGGACGACGGTTCAATCCCACGTCCGGCCATCCTAATTTAGGATTTCCGTGATTTTCCTAAATCACTCCAGGCAAACGCCAGGATGGTTCCTTTGAAAGGGCACGTGCACGGCCGACTTCCTTCCCCTTCCTTGCCTAATTAATGAGACCGATGACCTCGCTGTCTGGTCTCCTTCCCTAAACAACCCAACCCCAACCCTCTTCAGCTTAAAAAGACCGACGAAAAGATCTACCATGTGCGTCTTCATGAGAGGTCACACAGGCATTTAACAAAAAGCATAAGCAGTGACTTGTTATACACATCCGCGTTACAATACATTTTGACCAATGTTTTGCACATGCGAATGATCTGTGCCAAAATGGGCCGGGAAACCTCACAACGCAGTAATGGTCAATAGTAGAAACGCGAGCATTGATCTTCTTGAGAGGACCACGAGTGGTTCAGTCGTGTGATCACTAATTCTGAGTTTGGAGTACGATCCTGATATAAAAAGGCGAAGTGTGAAGTGGTACACAGACATCTCCTCGGCCGAAGAAAGCTCGAATGAGGAAATCATGCTGCTTTGTTTTTGTGACAGTATCGAGCTTAAAGAACTTGCTCCTCCAAGACAGACATTCATCCACGTACTAAGATGTCCTTGAAATGATCAGGAAAAGGGTTATCGAGTATGACTAGGCGTTGTAGACAAGTGAATGCTGTAATATGACAATTCCCCATGTCACCTGGCCACTTTCATCACGATATGTTTGACCTCCAGAGGCGTTCCTGTTGGTGCACAGTCCCACTTTTCACCTCACCAGAGCGTTAATTACTCTTCTCTAGGAATTGGAAAATGTATTTCAAAGGCGTTACTATGGGATCCTGGAGAACATTGAAAATAATACGACTGGTATGTTAAAGACCCTAGCAGTTGCAGCCTTTCAGCGCTGCTACCAAGACAAGGAACGCTTCAAATGGTTCAAATGGCTAGCTCTATGGGACTTAACATCTGTGGTCTTCAGTCCCCTACAACTACTTAAGCCTAACTAACCTAAGGACACAGCAAATATCCATGCCCGAGGCAGGATTCCAAACTGCGACCGTAGCGGTCGCGCCATTCCAGACTGTACCGCCCAGAACCGCTCGGCCACACCGGCCGGCTGGGAGCGATTCCGCCCGTGTATAGCTACCGGGGAGAGCTACACTACTGGCCAATAAAATTGCTACACCAAAAAGAAATGCAGATGATAAACGGGTATTCATTGGACAAATATATTATACTAGAAATGACATGTGATTACATTTTCAAGCACTTTTGGTGCCTAGATGCTGAGAAATCAGTACCTAGAACAACCACCTCTGGCCGTAATAACGGCCTTGATACGCCTGGGCATTGAATCAAACAGAGCTTTGATGGCGTGTACAGGCGCAGCAGCCCATCCAACTGCAACACGATACCACAATTCATCAAGAGTAGTGACTGGCGTATTCTGACGAGCCAGTTGCTCGTCCACCATTGACCAGACGTTTTCAGTTGGTGAGAAATCTGGACGATGTGCTGGTCAGGGCAGCAGTCGAACATTTTCTGTATCCAGAAAGGGCAGTACAGGACCTGCAACATGTGGTCGTGCATTATCCTGCTGATATGTAGGGTTTCGCATGGATCGAATGAAGGGTAAAGCCACGGGTCGTAACACATCTGAACTGTAACGTTCACTGTTCAAAGCGCTGTCAATGCGTACAAGAGGTGACCGAGACGTTTAACCAATGGCACCCCATACCATCACGCCGGGTGATACGCCAGTATGGCGATGACCAATACACGTTTTCAATGTGTGTGCACCACGATGTCGCCAAACAAGGATGCGACCATCATTATGTTGTAAACAGAAACTGGATTCATCCGAAAAAGTGACATTTTGCCATTCGTGCACCCAGGTCCGTCGTTGAGTGCAGTATCGCAGGCGCTCCTGTCTGTGATGAAACGTGAAGCGTAACAGCAGTAATGGTCTCTGAGCTGATAGTCCATTCTGCTGCAAACATCGTCGAACTGTTGTTGTCTTGCAAACGTCCCCATCTGTTGACTCAGGGATCGAGATGTGGCTGCACGATCCCTTGCAGCCATGCGGATAAGATACCTGTCATCTCGACTGCTAGTGATACGAGGCCGTTGGGACCCAGCACGGCGTTCCGTATTATCCTCCTTAACGCACTGATTCCATATTCTGCTATCAATCATTGGATCTTGACCAACACGAGCGGCAATGTCGCGATACGATAAACCGCATCGAAGTCGGAAACGTGTTCTTACGCATTTCTCCTCCTTACACGAGGCATCACAGCAACGTGTCACCAGGCAACGCCCGGTAACTGCTGTTTGTGTATGAGAAATCGGTTGAAAAGTTTCCTCATGTCAGCACGTTGTAGGTGTCGCCACCGGCGCCAACCTTGTGTGAATGCTCTGAAAAGGTAATCATTTGCATATCACAGAATCTTCTTGCTGTCGGTTAAATTTCGCGTCTGTGGCACGTCATGTTCGTGCTGTAGCAATTTTAATGGTCAATAGTGTATTTAGGAGAGAACAATATAATAGCTCTGGTAAATAAAAAATCCGTCTCATTATTTTTTCCATATGCCTCGTATGGCCCGGAATTTACTTTCTTATTTTGTCTCCACCAAAATCCAAAAAAATTTCTTTATTGAAATAGCAGAAAATTCAGTGTAACTGCACAAAGGTAAGGCTGGCGAGACGTAGAGAGACGTTCATCAGAAGAGTAGAGCCCTTGATGGCTGCAGCGTTTGTAAAGGGCCAACGGCTGAGACCACGCAGAGCCGTTCCGTTCCCGCTGTGAAAGGCAGCGGAGTAATGGCCCAAACTAAGGGCATAGATCCCGGACCTCCTTCTGGTAATGGCTCAATTACAGCGCAGTTAGCGACGTGGAGGCGCTCCTGATTGGTTTTTGGACGACCGCCGTACGCGACCGGCGACGGAGGGCCGGGATACGCGAAGAAAGAGGTCGAAGTTGATTCCATTTGCTGTAGCCCAAGACTCTTGTCACGCTTGCAATACAAGATATATCCAGTTAGTTATATCCTATTACGTCTGAAGTCAGCTATCACACTAGCTCACGGGAAAATTACCACGAGAAAGTTCATATAACTGAATTACAGATTGTTTTATATTAAATTTTGCAAAATACTGAGGAACTTATATGAACAACATGAATTTAGCATTATTGTTGAATGTACGCCTAACCGGATGGACTTTCCTATTTATGCCCCAACATAACATGACTGGAATTGGTTTTATTAATGATAAGTCACTACAGTTAACTAAAAATAATTTTACTACATTTTAATTGACAGGTTTCGGCCTGTTTACGCACATCTGAAACTACATTTTAATTATTAATTTGGTGAATACAGAACTATTTGACATAATGGGCGAGGAAAAACAAAGCATATATATGTACTCTACAAGTACAGAAGAAATATACAGTATAACTTGCATTGCTCTGTAGGGAAGTTAAATCTGATCTCTCAGAGTGCCGCTTAACAAAATTCAAACACGTGAAAAGACTGGGACAGGATTTTAAGTACACTTCATTCACCATTTGACAGATTTCGTTAGCATTAAAAAAGAACTGCTCCTAAGAGCCAGACAAACTGGTACACCTACCTAATATCGTGTAGAGTTCAAATGGTTCAAATGGCTCTGAGCACTATGGTACTTAACAGCGGAAGTCATCAGTGCCTGGCAGAGGGTTCAGTGAACCACCTTCCAGCTGTCTCTCTACCGTTCCACTCTCGAACGACACTCGGGAAAAACGAGCACTAAAATTTTTCTGTGCGAGCCCTGATTTCTCTTATTGTATCATGATGATCATTTCTCCCTATGTAGGTGGGTGGTAACAGAATGTTTTCGCAATCGGAGGAGAAAACTGGTGATTGAAATTTCATGAGAAAATCCCGTCGCAACGAAAAAGGCCTTTGTTTTAGTGATTGCCACTCCAGTTCACGTATCATGTCTGTGATACTATCTCCCCTTTTTCGCGATAATACGGAACGAGCTGCCCTTCTTTGTACTTTTTCGATGTCATGCGTCATTGCCACCTGATGCGGACCCCATACCTTACAGCAGTACTTCAGAATAGGGCGGACAAGCGTGGTCAGTGTCTTTAATAGAGCTGTTGAACCTTCTAATTGTTCTGCCAATGAATCGCAGTCTTTGGTTTGCTCTATCCACAGTATTATATATGTGATCGTTCCAATTTGGGTTATTTGTAATTGAATTCCTAAGTATTTAGCTGAATTTACAGCCTTCAGATTTGTGTGACTTATCGTGTAACCGAAATTTAGCTGATTTCTTTTAGTACTCATACAAATAACTTCAAACTTTTCCTTATTCAGAGTCAATTGCCACTTTTCGCACCATACAGATATCTTATCCAAGTTATTTTGCAAGACGTTTTGATCATCTGATGACTTTACAAGACGGTAAATGACAGCATCATCTGCAAACAATCTAAGACGGCTTCTCAGATTGTCTCCTATGACGTTAATATAGATCAGGAACAATAGAGGGCCTATAACACTTCCTCGAGGAACGCCGGATATTACTTTTGTTTTACTGGATGACTTTCCGTGTATTACTACGAACTGTGACCTTTTTGACAGGAAATCACGAATCCAGTCTCACAACTGACGTGATAATCCGTAGGCACGCAGTATGGTTAGAACATGCTTGTGAGGAACGGTGTCGAAAGCTTTCGGGAAATCTAAAAATATGGAATCAATTTGACATCCCCTGTCGATAGCACTCATTACTTCATGAGTATAAAAAGCTAGTTGTGTTTCACAAGAACGATATTTTCTGAATCCGTGTTGACTATGTAACAATAAATCGTTTTCTTTGAGGTACTTCATAAGGTTCGAATACAGTATGTGTTTCAAAGGCTACTGCAAATCAACGTTAGTGATATAGGCCTATAATTCAGCGGATTACTCGTACTTCCCTTTTTTTGTATTGGTGTGACTTGAGCAATTTTCCAGTCTTTAGGTGCGTATCTTTCTGTGAGCGATTGGTTGTATATAATTGCTAAATATGGAGCTATTTTGTCAGCATACTCTGAGAGGAACCTGAGTGGTATACAGTCTGGACCGGAGTCCTTGCCTTTATCAAGTGATTTAAGGTGCTTTGATACACCGAGTATATCTACTTCTATGTTTCTCATCTTGGCAGTTGTTCTTGATTGGAATTCAGGAATATTTACTTAGTCTTCTTTGGTGAAGGAGTTTCAAAGACAGTGATTAATAACTCTGCTTTAGTGGGACTGTCATCAGTGACTTCACCTTTGTTATCGCGCAGTGAAGGTATTGATTGCGTCTTGCCACTGGCGTGCTTTACGTATGGCCAGAATCTCTTTGGGTTTTCTGCCAGATTTCGATTGCGGAAATTATTAAAAGCATCTCGCATTGAAGTACGCGCTATATTTCGAACTTCCGTAAAATTTTGCCAATCTTGGGGATTTTGCGTTCTTTGAAATTTGGCATACTTTTTTCATTGCTTCTGTGACAACGATCTGACTCGTATTGTGTACCATGGGAAATTAGTAGCATCACTTATTAATTTATGTGGTATATATCTCTCAATTGCAGTCGATACTATTTCTTTGAAAACATTTCGCAACATTCTTACATCATCAGAACGCATGGAGTGTAGACTGTTAAGAGCGTTAAGAGCATTTTTATCAGCTTTTTTTAAATAGATAGACTTCGCGTTTCCTTTTTATGTTTGTAGGTGTTGCGGTATTCAGGCTAGCAGGAACTGCCTTGTGGTCGCTAATCCCCGTATTCGTCACAACACTCACTATTTGTCCAGGATTATTTGTTGCTAAGAGGTCAAGTATGCTTTCGCAACTATTTACGCTTCGAATGGGCTCATGAACTAATTGTTCAAAATAATTTTCTGAGAAAGCATTGAGCACAAATTCGGATGACGTTTTATGCCTGCCGCCTGCTTTAAAAGTGTAATTTTTCGAGCATTTCGAGGGTAGATTGAAGTCACCACCGACTATAATTGTATGAGACTCAAGTTTTCTTTGAACTGTTCAGAGAATTGTTTCGAGAATACCGTTCACAATAGCACCATTCCTTACTATCCGCAACCCTCCTTGTGGAGCGGGTCAGTCGTAATTAAAGGCAGCACTGGTCATTCTTCATTGATGTTCTAGATGAAAGTGGGATATTTCGATACCCTGGTTCACTTTCGCGTTCAATATGCAACAAAATAACTCGCTCAAGGCCTCCCCGGCCTCACACATATTTCCTAATCAGTTGAATTTCCCTTCGGCTAACTTATGTTCTATTAATCACCTTTTCCCAGAAATCGTGACTCAGCAATAAATGATATTTCCAACGGAAGTACAAACCACTTCCCACAGTCCACAATCTAAGATTTAACACAGGTCAGGTAAGAATGGTGCAAGTGGACACAGCTTTAGTTCACTCGTCTGTAGAGCACTGCAGACTAACGATTCACCAAGAACATGCTCTGTTATCAACGGTATAAACAACACCAATAACGGCAACTCCGAAGAACGAGTGCCTATCGAACGTGCTACTCCCTAACGAAATACTTCGAACGTGTCACTCTTTGTCGACCACACGACTCTTATGGTGCGAGATACTGATACTGTTTATAGCGTTCACTAGGCTAACAACAAAAGACGAAAACGTTTACTAAGTTACAATTAATTACAAATGAAAGCACTAACTTGATTTACTATATTTGTCATCTACATCTTCTTCATACACTATTTCCTCGTGTTTCGTAAGGCGAAAGCAGTAACTCTCTTTTCCAATAACCCAGAAACACTCTTTGTATGACAGTCAGAAATATCGGGAGAGTTTCAGGATGCTCAATATTTTCACGCAATCTGAAGTTGTGGAAATGCAGGTACTAATTCGATGTTCTGTGTGTGGACTGCTAGACCGTCCAAAGAAACAAATTCAACAGAATCATTCACAAATTCACGTAGAAATCCTTTTCTCTTCAAGATTTTTTTTGACTTATGGCCATTCGTTATCACTTTCGTGCCTGGCAAACTCAAACTATAAAGCACGTACAGTATTCTTTTTAAGTGCAACCAAATGCCCTAATGTGTTCAACTTCATCTTTCAACGATCGTCTTCTTTCGTATTTCCTTGTAGCTATATACGATTTTTTTATTTCGACAACCTCGTTTTTTCCGCCCATTGGAACACCCTCGTCCGTCAATCTGACGTAACGGTAGCAATCGTGTGCGGTGTTTGTGGACAACAGTGTTTCAGAAGCTGTCGCTTGTAGCGTGTAGTCAGAAAAGTAAAATGATGCCTTTCTCTATGGATAACTTGGAACTGTCAGATCATGAGTTTTTCTTATAGAAGTTCTCTTGCAAGAATGGGCGCAGTATAGCTGCAAAAGAAAAACAGCAGAAGCAACTTTCTTGCGAAGTTTCACGGGGTCCATGACAATCTACATAGTTCCTGCTATCCTCATTTGGAAAGAATCCCAAGTATCAACAAAATTTCAAACAACTTTCTGCACTACCTAATCGAGGAATTAGATTTCGCCTGTGAGAGTATACAACGCTTTCACTCATAGCTATTCACAACCGTAAACAATGAACTGTGATCCCCTGGCAACGCGTTACACGTTTACCATAGTTCGCGCCACCAGAGTCGTGTGGTCGTCATCGACATAGACCAATGCTCACCGCGACTCTGGATGCCACGTGCTGCCATAGCGGGCACGTGACGCGGTAACAAAAGACTGTAAGAGCAGCAGACACTGTTGGAGGATCACCCTAGAGAAGATTTGCGCTCCAAATGGGAAAATCGATTGAGATTAGCGTCTTTGACAAAGTGCAGATTGTTACTACGCATAGCCTGTAAACGACTATCTCGAAAAATGCGAAGGTGGTCGAATATTCACGTGCTACTGTTTTCAGCTTCTACAGAAAGAGATAGGAGGGCAATGATTTACTACTAGGTGATAAATGGTTGGACGTCTACGACTCTTCTCAGGACGTTGGCTTAGGAGGCTTGTCTGTTGTATAAAGAAAAATAGATGGCGATCTGTGGCATTTCTGCCGAAAAAGCACAATGTTGGTGCAAGTGCAAGTAATTTGGAGCAATCTATTCACCGTATATCGTCGAACGTGGAGCTCTGCAGCAGACCACCCCTACTGACAGCTGCGAACCACCTGCATCCCTTTATGCTTGATGTCTTCGTCGACGGCGATATCATCTTTAGGGGTGTAACTGTCCATGTCTCAGAGCAGAACCGTGCTACAGTGGTTTAAGAAGCATTACAGTGAACTCACGTTGATGTCTCGGTGACCACATTCGACTGACGTAAATCCCATGGAACCCACCTGAGTCGCTATCGGGTGGCACCACGGCTCACGCAAATCAGTGGCCCGTTATATAAGCGAAATACATGACCTGTGCGTAGACATCTAATGCCGCCTACCTCCACGAACCTACCAACAAACTGTCCAATCCCTGATAAGCTGAATGAGTGAAGTGTTTCGTTCCTAAGGCGGACAAACAAGCCATTAAGCAGGTCGTCATAATGTTTTGGTTCATTTGTGTTCGTCGTTAATGTCCCGCGTGTTCGATAGTCAGTCATTCTTGGAAACTACCGCAAAAACTAATCGGTATCTGCCGCCATGACAGTCGCGCTCTTGATGTATGGTCCTGGAGATTACCATGCCCTGCTACTACGAGAACAGGAGACGCCACGCACCGCCGGACTGAGGAGGTGCTAGCAGCAGTGCCTGCCCGCCCCCGGAACGCGCCACGGCCCTCAGGTGGGCCGTAAAATGAAACCTGGCGTTATGCTGGGACGTGTCCGCTCGGCGGTGAGCGCCGAGAAGCGAGCGTAGACTCTCCACGCTGAAGCTCCTATGCCGTTGCCGAGCAACACGTCACTTACTTCGTTTCTACGTGACGTACTCTTGGGCGCACTACTCTGGTGGAGTTTTATTTTGATATAAGTAGTGTTAGACCAACAAATGGGAGTGGAGCAGGAAGATATAGGGGATAGAATCACAGTTGTAATGAGTTTTGCAACACGTGAACAAACGTGTCAGAAGCAGCAGACAACATTTCTAAAATCGATGGCCAAGTGGCAACCAAAGATTATTTCAGTTGGTGTGTATATGTGAGTAAAGGTCGGCCCGTGTGGCCGAGCGGTTCTAGGCGCTTCACTCTGGAACCACGCGACTGCTACGGTCGCAGGTTCGAATCCTGCCTCGGGCGCGGCTGTGTGTGATGCCCTTAGGTTAGTTAGGTTTAAGTAGTTCTAAGTTCTAGGGGACTGATGACCTCAGATGATAAGTCCCATAGCGCTCATAGCCATTAGAATTTGAGACTAAAGAGATACCATCGGAGCCCCGGAAAAATGTTGTCTAAAAAAATCCCCAAAATAGAAGGCGCTGATAAAACCTATGTAAATTATCGGACAATCAGCTGAACAGCTCACGCATTCGAATATCTGGAAAAAAATAATAGGATAGTGGGAAAGACATTTGACTATCAATTAGATGACTATAAGGAAAGGTAGTCCTGACGTTGCGCTTGACGATGGAGGCAAGGAAAAAGCAAGATATCTTCATAGCGTATGTAGAAACAGGTAAAATATTTGTCAGCGTAAAGTTGTTCCATATTTTTGAGATTCGCTGAAAAAATATATAAATTAGAGGGAAAGATGGGTATACAGAACATATACAAGAACCAAAAGCGAACAATAAATAGGAAGTATGACATTGTAGTGCCTCCTTTGTTAAGGAGAACTACCCAATATTCCTTCGGACATGGAGGCACGTCCGAAGGTAGCCACATTAAACACATGAAAAGTATTCGCAATTGCGAATATGAAAAATCATCAACTGTATAAGGGAATGATGACAGTGAAAAATTGTCCTGGAGCTGGACTCGAATCCCGCTTTAGGCGAGCGACCGCCGTAACCTCTCCGCCTATCAGTGCACGAGTCGCGGTCACACCCAAACGTCCACATGCCGTCGCTCCTCTCTCACAACCCGCACTTGTTCACATTACGTAGTTCTAGTACAGCGGAGAACACTTTAACTGAACGTCGCTGCCGGGAATCAGACGCTAAATAGAAATGGGGATGCGTTTTGTGAGGAATTACGATGCACTAATACTGCGGACATGCAAGGAAGTAAAGCGGGAATTCCATCTTCGAGTCCCGGTCCGGCACAAATTATCATTTTCGTCATTCCCTTATACAACTGATTATTCTGCGTATGTGTGTAATTAGAAAGAAAGGCCAAGACAGAAGTGCTAGAAGCAGTCTTTCTCTCCTGCCCTCTAACGTTTTCACTGAAGACGCAATTAAGGAAATAAACTGAAGCTTCAGAATTGCGTTCGAAATTAAGGGTGAAAGGATAAGGATGATAAAATTCAGAATGATATTACAATCCTCGCTGAAAATTAGTAAGTATTAAGAGACTGTTGTATGGTATAAACAATGTAATGAGAACAGAATATGGACTGAGAGTAAAGCGCAGAAACGAAAATAATGAGCAGAAGGAGAAATAAGATAAACGATAAATTTGGCGCTATGCTACCGCATAGTGGATGAAGACAAGGTATTATGCTGTCTCAGAAGGAGAATAACGGAGGGCCGACGAAGCAAGACGGACTTGAAAGCAAACTGGGGAAACATTTGGTGAAAAAAGTCTACTAGAATCAAATACTATTCTTAATTTGAGGAAAAAAGTTGTGGGAAAACATCTGTACTACTACATTGTATGGAACTGATGATTCAGATGTCATATTGGATGTTAAAGTTAATATATAAATTTATCCAAGCTGGGCCAGTCCTGAGGTCCAGGTTCGCTCCCCGAGTCCCCTTTCTACTGATCCCCTCGATCCAGCCGCGCGGGGTAGCCACGCGGTCTCAGGCGCCTTGTCACGGTCCGCGCGGCTCCCCCCGTTGGGGATTTGAGTCCTCCCTAGGGAATGGGTCTGTGTGTCGTCCTTAGCGTAAGTTAGTTTAAGTTAGTGTGTAAGCTTAGGGACCGATGATCTCAGCAGTTTGCTCCCATAAGATCTTACCACAAATTTCCAGAATTCCCGTCGATCTACAAACCGCCGATAGCATGGTTTAACACAGAATCATGAACGTTGAAGAACAATACACCGAAATTGTGTTTTACTCTCATAGATTAAAAACAGTTTTCCAGACTATTGATTGTAACTTCAATACTCAGTCCCTCCGTAGTTACAATCTCTTCACAGTTAAAAAATTTCTCTAACGCCACACTCTGAACAAAAAAAATCATCTATCCACACCCCTCTCCAAGTAGAATCCGCAAGAATGACATTTTCTTTCTATTGTGTTTCTAGGAGAAAAGCCTCGTCGCAGTCCACAGACATCTATAACATTATTTCTAACCGACGGCAGTCGATAAACACCATCTTCGCCCCACAAGTTGCAAGCTCACGAAAATTATTCCAACTGTATTAAAATTTGCAAGGCATGCTATAAGATCTCTGTTACAATGTTTTAGTGGGAGAAAAGTGTTTACCTACACAGGAACTTTATATGGTTCTAAATTCTAAACATTCATGGTGGTGTCTGTTTGTTCTATATCGTGTCTCCCTACCACTTTCGCGCAACGACGCTCTGAGTGTGTTTTATAGGGAATTAACTAGTTTGAACCTGGGACCTGTTGCTGGTAAGGAGTCGCCAGTCCACACATGATATGTAGAATTCAGAAGAGTTCAGTGAGACTAGCGATGATATAACCAAATACTAAATGATATCAGCGTGAGCTCCACTGCACTCCCTGTAAAAGAATCTTAATACTAGCTAAATGTAGTGGAAAGGGTTCAAGGCTTTCCTATTTTTAGTTAGCTGGTACAATAACGTCGAAAAAGCAGTTAAGTTTACCATTGGAAATTTTATTCTACTCACAAAACATTGTTTATAAATTGCACTATTCATAAAAGGAAACTTTTTAATACAGGATGGTAAAAACCAACTGCGTTCAACAAAAATGTGAAAGAATATTCCCTGAATGGGTTTCCAAGTTCTACAATCGATCGAAGGATGACCTATGCCATATCACATCTATAATCTAGGTTTAATTTAAGTTTAACAAAAGAGAAAAGTACCAAAATGGTCTACAGTGACCCTCAATTATATTTAATTACTTATCTAACTTGTCGTAAATTACAGTGGCTGATGTGGCTTCTCAATAACTATATAAAAGAAAAATCATCGCGTTTCAGATCTGTTCTTCAAGTGGCAAATGTGAACACCATGAGTTTTAATTAACGATCAACACTAGTGTTACGCAAAAAAGGGGTGTAACAGATGAGACATCTGCAGTTCTGAGTGAAGCCTTATGCGCTCAAAAATGCGGCATCGCGTGCGTTCATTACCTTGTCGGTGTTTAGGCAGCGTCAGGGCGACAGCGGCCGGCGCAGCAGCCATCCAGCTCGCCGTCTCGGAACCAACTCTCTCCTAACTTCTCCTTACTACAATTTACCGAAGTTGGCTTAAACAAACTATCTGGCTGTGTTTTCATCTGACCAATCAGTGTTCAATGTTAACCTTAAGCTCTACCTACAAAAATTCTGTCTATCCAATGAGAAACGTTATACTTTTCGTGGTGGGGTAATCTTTTTAAAGTTTGCAACGTAACAGACACTAAAAAGTCTCACGCTAAAACCTGCAGCTAGTGTGGTCCTTTTAGCGTTATCGTAAGATCTATACTGTTCTTCTGGAGGGCTCTATCTTTTAACATGGGCTGGGGGGTGGTCCTTGACGTACCTGAGACACGAAAAAGTCTCATGCAAAAACTTGCTGTTGGTAGTGGCCCTTTTCGTGTTATCATAAGATCTGTACTGTTTTTCTGGAGGGCTCTAGCTTTTAACATGGGCTGGGAGGTGGTCCTTGACGTAACAGGGACGCGAAAAAGTCTCACACTAAAACGTGCGGGTGGTAGTCTTAGAGGAAGGCTGCCGACGTGGGTGTCCAGTCCGACCCTTATCGTAGGGCCTTCTAGCTTAACATGGTTCTGCTCTCGGCTTCTGTCCTCGTTTCTCCCCTCGCAACTGCATCTGCCTCACTGTGGGAAGGTACGACATGCATTTAGGCATTCTTGTGTTAGTCTGTGGCATTCCATTTGCTCACTCGTTACTTGCATTACTTTGGTTCATTTAATGTCATGATTTATTCGGAGCTATGTGCCATACTAGTAGATTTGCATATTATGTTAGGGTTTTCATGGAAGGTGTTGGATTTACCTGACACCTTACATATCACCACCCTTCGAACTTAATTTTTGCACTGAAGTTAGGCAATGATTGAATCGTTGTCTAAGTCAGTCAAAAATTTTCTAATTTATCTAAATTTTGTTGCATACTGTTCAGCCACATTATTCTGTTCTATGCTAGTTTGTAGTACTAATTTATATTTTTATATTCTTCCACATTACAATTAAAAATGACAAGAGAAGAATATTTTTATGCTATTATTAATTTTTAATTATTTTCTTTCTTTATTTAAGTGTGAAGTTTGTTTTTAAGAAGTTTGTTTTCGAAAGTGAGGAGTCTTTCACATCGATTTTCTTAGAAATATTGTTTATATAAATATATTAATTAAGTAAAATCTATTCCTAACACATTTTCTAAATATCATGTACAAATAAAATGTTTTTGTTTCTAGACACTCATTTCCACATTGTTACACTAACAAATAAGAATTATTTCCAAGAATTGCTTTGACAAAGAAATATACATACACAAGAATTAAGATATTATTCTACTAAATGGTACAAATGTTAAAAAAAAACGAAAACATCCAACAAGATAATTTTTTGTTCTTTGTTTTAATAAGGAGAAAATAAGTAAAATATAGTTATTCTTTTATTTTTATGAGGAGAAAATAAGTGGTATATAGTTTCTTTATATACTGTCCATTTCAGAACTAATGACTTATTTTTATCGATAGTCCATTTTTTACTTAAGTCCATAGTCAATGACTGTTATTTTTTAGTTTATTATCTGTCTGGTGCGCTTAACTTATTTAGTTTTTCACACATTTCTTTTGCACATTTCCTACATCACATAATTTGATTTCACACGTTCACACAATCCTATGAATGTTTAAGCATGTGGTTGGCGAATGTTTTTGCACGAAGGTGATGGACTTGAGTGGGATGGATGTGGGAAAGTATTTGATGTACAGCTTCGTTCGTCGTTCCTTGTTGGCTTTGCAAGTGTGTGTTGCTGTTGTGGAGGTCCCATAATGTAATGGTGCTGTGAGTGCAGAATCTCGTGGTTTACTGGCTTTGTATGCGTGAAAGTCATCGTTATGTGTCGCTGAAAGCGGTCTTTTTTTGTGATGCTTCGCAGACAACTAGTTTGTAATAGGATAGGGATTTGGGAAGGTATTTAGTCTATTCTTCACCCATCTTCTTTCTTGGTCTCAATCTTGCGAATCTTCAACTTCTGTTCTTCCCACTTTTTCTCTGCTTCTTACTTGCTTCTTGGTTCTTCTCTGGGCAGGATATGGAAATATTTATTGATAACTAGTCGCTCTGAAATTCTCCTCCTAGTATCAGTTTCATAAATTGTTTGAGCGTGTCATTTTTAATTTGTGGAAGTTCTTCTTCAGTTTCGTGCATCAGCGTGCTGTTTAATAGCAGTAGTGTGACTTTGAAGCATATTTTTTCCCAGCGGTGGCTTGCCCAAGCGGTCTTCTCGTTGGGCCGTTTTTTGCTCGCTCTGCTGTGTCGGGGGCGCCCCGGGGTTTACGAGCGGTGACAATCGGGTGTCCCTACACCGGTCTCTGCAGCGGTCTGTCACTGTGGGGCTCGGTGTTCCATCCCTGCAGGGTTCCTCCTAGCGGGCAAATTTATTGCCCACTTTTGCTACAAGGGCCTTCTGTTGGTTTCGCTGTCCTTTCCGTTCTCTCGACGCTCCTGTTATGTAGGAATCGTGTCTTGCTAATTATGTCCTTTTCTTTCTTCATACATCTCGCGTTGCAACTTGTGGGTAGTTGCATCTCTTCCTTGCTGGAGTTTTTACAATGGTTCTTACAAAAAGTTTTACTTATAATCATCTAACATATATCTAGTACCTACTTGTTTTACACCTTCTTTCAAAAATCTTTACAAATTTCGGCGCCCTTTCCATGTTACAATTTTAAGATATTTGGAGTCTTAACGTCTACTCAAGAATCCTCAAATTCGTTTCTTATTTTTGTATAGTGTCATGGTGTATAGCATTTTAGTATATCATGCTGTTAGACTATCTACACTTATCCCTTCACCTTAAGCTATGGTACTATTGGTGTCATTATTGAAACTACTTTCTTTTTCCCACCTTCCTCTCTCTTCATTCTTCTTTCTCCTGACTATCTTATCTGCAACATAATCTTGAAATATTGTGCTGATTATTTACCAGTAATAAATTAATCTTCAAGCTTTTACTGAAAGTGTTTAATACTGCCAGCCTTAGGTAAAAATACCTCTGCTTTATCTCGTAAAATACCCTCTAATTCTCTTTTACTGTGTTCCGAAATACCTTGCACTTCTTGCAATTTTTTGCCGATTTCTTTATGGACTTCTAACATGAGTTGAGGCGATTCCTCCTTTTGTGCATACCACTCTAATTTTTCATCCTCTTTATCTCACGTCATTCTTAATTGTTTGTTTATAACTGATATTTCTTCTAATTTTAGCTTTTGCTCAAAGAGAAGTGTGACATTCCCGAATGTTACATTACCTTTCCCCATATCTATAATCGCTCGTCTATCATTTAAAAAATTTGCACCTATAATCAAATCTACAGTTAGTTTAGGTATAATCACGAAGTTGGCTTCGATCTTTTGACCTTGGCATGAAAGAGTTAAACTTGATTGTCTCGTAACTTCCGCAGCATTGATTCCTATAGGACCTCTTACTTTAATCTTGCGTGTTTTCATAACTGGCAATTCCTCATTGGCATTACACTGCATGAATAAATTTTCTGAGATTGCAGTCAGTTCACTTCCGCTATCAATTACAATATTGACTGGGATATGCTTTACCATTGCCTTCACAATTGGTTGAATTTGAAAGGGTTGGTTCTGTTCTTCTTCCTCTTGCATCAACGAATCCTCCACTGAATCATACATGATTCTTTTTAGGAATTTCCCTTGTGAATTCGAACTTTCTGTTGGATAAGCTTCGACTGCTACTTCTCTCTCTTTTATTTCCTCTTCTCTATTTCTTCCCTCATTTACGGTTTCTTCTACATCCTCTACTTTTTCCTCATCCTCGTCTATCTTCACCTTCTTCGTCGCTACTTCCTCATAATCGCATCTAAATGCTCTAATTATCGCTTCATTACTTCCTTCATTATATACGTTGGGTTGTGTGCCCACTTGTAACTTATTTTCAACTTCTGTCGACTGCGCATTATCCTCATTGAATTCGCTTTCCCTGGTTTCCATCTCAAATAGCTCTGCAATATTCATTACTTCGTCCTTTCCTCCTACATTCGTCGTACATGCCTCTGGTAATTCATCTTCTTCGTCAGTATTCTCCCAATTAATTTCGTCCCAACATGATATTGTTATTTTCTTGTCTTCGTTTTCATCTGGTCCCTGCAGATTTGTTTCTTCCTTCTTCACTTCTCATGATAAGATTTTTACTTCTCTGTTCAAGGTGCTGCAATTGTCCTGGGTCGGTGCGTCATTCTCTTTAGCATGGGTGCTTAGCTGTCAAATCGAACTTTTATTGGGGTTTGGTGGTCTTACCTCCACGTCTTCTATCTGTATTCGCTTTTCTTGTTCAGCTTGTTGATAGTGGTTTCTTGGTTGATAATTTGTCGGTCTATTGGTTCTCCAGTACCCGTTCTGGTTGTCGTTATTCCCTCTGTAATAGTTGTTGCCGTTCCTGGGTGAATTATAGTTATTGCCACATTCCTTTCTAAATCCATAACCGGTTCTTTGTTGAAATCTATTGTCGTTTCTTGGCGCGAAGTTATCACGTGGTTCGTAATTATTGTTTCTTCGTACTGTGTCTTGTGGATTCCACTGCTTTTTGCTTTCGTATTCACGTGCAATTCGTCTTTTTCTTGCGTCATCTTCCGAAAATATGAACTCTAGTTCCCTTAGAATACCTTTAAATGCTTCGATGTCATTGCCTCCGCGACCTACTAATGATTGCTGGTATTTCAATGGTAGCTTCATCGCGCATAATTTTATCAACTCTCCGTCACTGTATGGTACATCTAAGCATTGATTTTTGTTTGCCATTACTTCGAAAAATTTCACAGGACTCTTCTCCCCTGAATTTTCAAAATATGCGTTCTGTAATAATCCGTACTTCACTCTGTTCTGTGCTTCGCTGGACCAATATCGTGAGAGAAACTTCTCTCTGAAATCTTCGTATGATCGGCATGTCGGTGCAATATTCTGCATGGTTTCTGCGACTGTTCCTGACATGTGTGCGCATATAAAGTCTAATTTGTGTGTTAGTGTCCAGTGTTCTGGTAATCCTACTCGGAATTGATCAATAAAAGTTCGTGGATGTAATAAGTTTCCTTCTCGAAAGTGTTGAAATTTTCTGACTGTGAGGAAATGATCGTTGTCGTACTTCGTCATAGTTCTGTATGAAATTCGCGATTCTTCGTCACTTTTGTTTCTGATCATTTTTCTCGTCGTTCTTTCCGGTTGTGGTAAATCCACTGGATATTGTCCACTGTAACTTTCGCCTACCCGCGGTGCTGTCTGTCTGATTTCACGTATGTTACTTTCCGCCTGCGATTGGATTCGCAAATGTGTAATATCTTCGTTAATTGCTTGTTTTTCCGGTGCTGTTACAGATCCGGACGTGGTTGGAGACTCTGTGCTTGTTCGATCCTGTTCACTACGCTCTCCAATGGTTTGCAACAACTCTGTTCGCAATATTTTAAATTGTCGTTTCGTTTGCGCTTCTATTTTGACTATGCGGTTATCATATCTTTTCAGCGCTGCTTTTGTGATACGCTGTACCTGCTGCTTGTCTAGTAATTACGTTTGTCTCTTTCTTTAGTTTCTTGACTTCTGCCTGGGTGTTGTTACGTAATGTTTTGATCTCGTCCTGAATGTCATTACGCAATGTTTGTACGTCCACTTGTACCTTGTCAATGTGTGTTCTCAATTGATTGTGACCTGTTATTAAGTTTCCTATCACTTATCGAGATTCTATTGCCTCGTCTTCAATATGACTTAGGTGTAACTGAATTTTTTTTGTTTTTTTTTCTTTAATCTCACGCATTTGTCTCGTGGTTTCCGCATTCTGAATTTTAATTTGGTTCGCAATTTCTTTATTTTGCCTTGTCATGGTTTCCGTAATTTGTTGTAATAATTCTACCAGATTGGTGGGTCCTATTGCCTTTTCTTCCGACGTCCTACGCTCTGTGTTTTCGCCCAAGTGTTGGTTCGCAACCGATTGCATTGAACTGTGCTGTGACACGTTTCTGCTCGCATTCCATGTACTCTGTGGTGAGGAAGCTCTGATTACTTGTACTATGGGTTCTACGTATTCAAGACGCAAGTTAGAATCCTCATCGACTGTCTCACTACTTTCCTGCTCCTCTGTCGTATGCTGACCTAGGTTTTCTGTGCCTTGGCGTACATTATCCTCGTTATGGTTCGTTATCTGTCTTACTTTTCGCGATACTGCATCGTCTGTTGCACTGTCCTCTATTCTCTGTCGATTTTCATGCTGGGTCTCTACCTCAATTCGGTCAAGGTCTCGATTTGCCATTGCTAATTTTTCCGAATCCCTTATCTTCTGTTTTAAAAGCAATTCAAGTGCCCTACTTCGCGTCAACATGCGCTCATACGATCTCACGAATTTCATAAACTTTTTGTTCACACGACTTGACACTATCAAGACTGACAATCCAATGACTTACTTGTTGGGTCAGAATCAACTTGTCAACGATGTATCCGCCACCTGTGCGCTTGCATTGGAGAGAAAACTTAATTCTAACAATATTAAAATTCATAACTTAATTATGCTATTGTCTCTGCTAGAATTTTCACTATTTCTTGAATACTTTTACTATCTATCGCTGCAGCAACTGTTTTCGACTGTGTATAATTTTAAGAAGGAAATTTTTGTTACAAAAAGTTTTCAACAAGTTATTTCTCTGACCTAGTTAGGCATGTGGTCAACCTTCAATCATGGTATTTTACCATCCTGGCAGGGTCGCCATTTTCTAAACATTCATGGTGGTGTCTGTTTGTTCTATATCGTGTCTCCCTACCACTTTCGCGCAACGACGTTCTGAGCGTGTTTTTTAGGGAATTAACTAGTTTGAACCTAGGACCTGTTGCTGTTAAGGAGACACCAGACCACACATGACATGTAGAATTCAGAAGAGTTCAGTGAGACTAGCGATGATATAACCAAATACTAAATGATATCAGCGTCAGCTCCACTGCACTCCCTGTAAAAGAATCTTAATACTAGCTAAATGTAGTGGAAAGGGTTCAAGGCTTTCCTATTTTTAGTTAGCTGGTAAAATAACGTCGAAAAAGCAGTTAAGTTTACATTGGAAATTTTATTCTACTCACAAAACATTGTTTATAAATTGCACTATTCATAAAAGGAAACTTTTTAATACAGGATGGTAAAAACCAACTGCGTTCAACAAAAATATGAAAGAATATTCCCTGAATGGGTTTCCAAGTTCTACAATCGATCGAAGGATGACCTATGCCATATCACATCTATAATCTAGGTTTAATTTAAGTTTAACAAAAGAGAAAAGTACCAAAATGGTCTACAGTGACCCTCAATTATATTTAATTACTTATCTAACTTGTCGTAAATTACAGTGGCTGATGTGGCTTCTCAATAACTATATAAAAGAAAAATCATCGCGTTTCAGATCTGTTCTTCAAGTGGCAAATGTGAACACCATGAGTTTTAATTAACGATCAACACTAGTGTTACGCAAAAAAGGGGTGTAACAGATGAGACTTCTGCAGTTCTGAGTGAAGCCTTATGCGCTCAAAAATGCGGCATCGCGTGCGTTCATTACCTTGTCGGTGTTTAGGCAGCGTCAGGGCGACAGCGGCCGGCGCAGCAGCCATCCAGCTCGCCGTCTCGGAACCAACTCTCTCCTAACTTCTCCTTACTACAATTTACCGAAGTTGGTTTAAACAAACTATCTGGCTGTGTTTTCATCTGACCAATCAGTGTCTCAATGTTAACCTTAAGCTCTGCCTACAAAAATTCTGTCTATCCAATGAGAAACGTTATACTTTTCATGGTGGGGCAATCTTTTTAAAGTTTGCAACGTAACAGACGCTAAAAAGTCTCACGCTAAAACCTGCAGCTAGTGTGGTCCTTTTAGCGTTATCGTAAGATCTATACTGTTCTTCTGGAGGGCTCTATCTTTTAACATGGGCTGGGGGGTGGTCCTTGACGTACCTGAGACACGAAAAAGTCTCACGCAAAAACTTGCTGTTGGTAGTGGCCCTTTTCGTGTTATCATAAGATCTGTACTGTTTTTCTGGAGGGCTCTAGCTTTTAACATGGGCTGGGAGGTGGTCCTTGACGTAACAGGGACGCGAAAAAGTCTCACACTAAAACGTGCGGGTGGTAGTCTTAGAGGAAGGCTGCCGACGTGGGTGTCCAGTTCGGCCCTTATCGTAGGGCCTTCTAGCTTAACACGGTCCTGCTCTCGGCTTCTGTCCTCGTTTCTCCCCTCGGACCTGCGTCTGCCTCACAGTGGGTAGGTACGACATGCATTTAGGCATTCTTGTGTTAGTCTGTGGCATTCCATTTGCTCACTCGTTACTTGTATTACTTTGGTTAATTTAATGTCACGATTTATTCGGAACTATGTGACATACTAGTAGATTTGCTTTTTATGTCAGGGTTTTCATGGAAGGTGTTGGATTTACCTGACACCTTACAAAATGACAAGTTTTCTGTTTGCATAGTCAATTTAACGTGGTTCGCTAGGGAACGCTTAAAATTCTGATAAAAAATGACTTTCCATATAACAGTACATTTCTCGAGAAGAGAAGTATTGCCGATTTATATCACTACCCTCTCCGTTTCCGAATTTATGCTCTGTCCCCAACGACCTTATAATCAATGGGACGTTAAACTATAATCTTTCTTTCTTATTTGCGAACAGCCAGAAATGAGACTTACTGATCACATATATGCCGACCATATTTTGTCGTTGTCAGATCAGTACACATTAATTTACGTGGTTTCTAAACCCTGGTGCGGACATTTTAGGCCCATGGAGGTGAACAGGCAACAACAGGTAGCTGCTAGGAGCTGGTATTAGCTGTGAGATGCAGCGAGAAACTTCATATTTACATAAAATTTACTGATGAGTGACGAAGTCTGTAGGCTCTTGGACTAATGAAGTGAGCAATATACCATCAGTAAATTTTTTTTACGTTGTTCAAGCAGCTCTTCGAATTCGACAGATTGTTCGGAGCAGTAGAAAATGAACAGCGTACTGCTCTTCATCTTACTTCTAAACTGAACTAAATGAAAGCAGAGCAAGAAAAACTATGGAAAATATAAATTCATAGGATATAACATAACGTCGTTTTTGAGTGCAGTAGACAGGTGTTTCCATATCCAGCTTACACAATTACTTATGATTACGCTAGTATTTACTTGTTAAACTGAGGAAGTATTGTATAGGAAACAATCAGGGTCTGATAGCGCCTTATTAACTAAATTTTAACTGAATATCAGCGGTAATGAAACTGTAGCTCAGTTACAGTAAATCTGGAGAGATTAAGTGACACAATTAGAGATGTAAACCGGAGGTCTGGTGGGCACCAAGTTAACGTATCATAGTGATAGTGTTCTTATAGCTTAGAACGGACAAAATGTAAAAACTATGCTCTTCAAAGTAAGGAGTAAATACAAAGCGTTTGGCCTACGATAAAAAGTCAAAGAAAGAAATAATGATCACAGAGAATGGAAAGTAATGTGGAGATGAGGGGAAATGTTTTTATTTATTTAGTTAGATCTTACATCGGACGAGGGTTTCACAGATACGGTACCTGTTTCGTATCATAATTTTCGCTGAGGGCGATAAGTTGATAATATTCACACTTACGACAGCAGGAAAACATCGTACCGTATGAATGTGAGAAAAAATCTAGGAACAGCTAGGTTAGTAAATAAGTTTCCAAAGAAATATGCTAGTTCAAGCGTGATCATATCAATATCAAAAAATATTTAAGGAAGTCAGTAAAATTCGTATGTTTTGTTATAACCTGCTGAACAGAAAAGACAATGAGAATATTCATAAGAAAAGTATAATAGTAACTGATGATCAGAACAATAGATGATCAGTGGGGAGGAGGAAAGTTAAAAGGAGAAAATCCGAGATAGTACACAAAAATCTGAGTAGCAATACGATGTCGATATGGAAACACATTTTTCGTTGAGGAGCTGAAACGGTTCAGTTCACATAACCTAACAACAATACTTGTATATTTGAAAGGGCATAGTTCATTTTAGATTCACGTGATTGCAGCTTCATCCTTTAAGTTGACGTATAATATTATTTCCGTCAGTGTTTCGATGATATTCAGTCTATCATATGGTTCTGGATGTTAACTTCTCGCATTTACAGATTCTATAGTGTCTCTTTTTTTTGCATTTCGAGATTTAAATTGTCATAGACTTTGTACAAAAATGTATGTGCGTTTCGAAAATAGCTGCTTATGAGTAACGTAAGACTCAATTTGTGGCCTGGGTAGTTGCAGTAAATTCAATAGTTGATGATACGGCATGATTATAATTAAAGTTAAGCTTTCAAACCGTTGTATAAATAACTACACTGGTCAGAATGACGTAAAATTGCAACGGAATAGTATCGGAGAAGGGAGAAAACATAAGGTAGGAGAAAAATAAGTAGTTACAAAATGTAGCAGTAGATGGCGCTGTAAGCATCTTAATTTAATAGTAGTCGAGTACAAATGACAAATGAATCATACATCAATGCCTAACGTGTGTGCATAGGTCTACACGTGTGATACTCTTAGTTACATAACTCCATGCACCAAGGTAAGGCCATTTCACATCGATTGGGAAAAATCCGTTTTTAATTGTTGATTCAGATGGCTCTGAGCACCATGGGACTTAACTTGTGAGGTCATCAGTCCCCTACAACTTAGAACTAGTTAAACCTAACTAACCTAAGGACATCACACACATCCATGCCCGAGGCATTTTAATTGCCCTGAGGCCACAAACTCCATAGAAAGGATCAATCACATCGGTTTTTAATTGTCCTGAGGCCAAAATTGCATAAAAAGTGTCAATCAAAATCAAATCGGATTATTAATTTCCGGGTGAGTGGCGCAAATCATGTTCAATAGCTATCCACTATTTTCCCCAACAAGTTAAAATCGAGAAACAGCATGTTCCACAAAGAATCGAAGTGTTTCCGAGGTCACGTTCTGATTGTGATGCGCAATGCGTGCCTTCAATGCAGCTACGTTTGCAATCGGAACACTGAAAACAACATCTTTCAGATATCCCCACATCCAGAAGTCACACAAATTAAGACCAGGTGGTCGGGACAGCCAGACTGTAGGGAAATGGCGGCTGATAATTCTAGAAATTCCAAAATGGCGCTTCAGCAGCTTCTAAAATGGAATTGAAATCTGCGCCATCTTGCATAAAAATGATTCCGTCCACACATCCACGCTGTTGGAAAGCTGGAATGCTGTCGTTGCGCCAAATACACGTTACAGGTAACAGGACTGGACGCACGTGTCTCTTCGAAAAAATATGGCCCTGTGATAAATTACGCCGTAATCCCGCACCACACAGTGACCTTTTCAGAATGTAGTGGTACCGGTTGATTTGCGTGTGGATTTCCCGTTGCCCATATTCGACAACTCTATATATTGACATATCCTGTCAAATGGAAGTGGGCTTCGTGTGTCCACAAAATCTTCCACGACCAATCACTTTCCGTTTCCATGCGAACAAGAAATTCTAATGCAAAGGTATCTCTTTCTGGCAGGTCAATAGGAAGCAACTCGTGAATATGGGTAATTTTGAATGAATAGAAAAGAAAGATGTTTCGTAGCATTTTAAGCACCCTGCTCACGAGTATATATAATGTTCGCGCAATTCTCCTTGCACTACACGTTTGCTCACCACCACCCGTCTCCTCCTGCATTGCTGTGGCCACTTCTTCCACTGACGTCGAATCAGTTCGTTTCCTCCCTGTGCCAGGCTGCACACCAAAACGACCTGTCTTTTCGAATTTCCGAATCATTTTCTCCAGACCCACGGCAGTCACCGGACCACCGCCTTTTTTCGAACCATTCGCTGTCCGCAAATTCTGCACGTGTGCACAGTCATCATTCTCGTATACAGCTTTACAAGCAGAGCGCGATCCTGTATAGAGACAGTCATGGCGAACGTCGCTGACGAGAAAGTAGGAAAAGCCGTAAACCCGGAGTGTTTATACCAACTTCAGTGGGTCCTGGGGAAGACAGGTGTTTCCATTTTCGTATTCTGACACATTCAGTACTATTTGTTGATCAATTTTCACACTATTTTTCTTTCTTCTGCCATAGATTTCCCCCATTCTCCGTTAATATTCCGTTGCAATTTGGCGTCATTCTGACCAGTTGTGTTATTTCTGCACCGTTTTGAAAGTTTAATTATAATCACCCTGTATTATTCGTATTTCTCCAGGTGGCTAAAGTAAGTCATAGGCCTGACTCGTGATGAGATGTAGATAGTTGGCTTTACTGCATCTCTCTTATTGCACCTGTTATTAATATCACGAAACTGTCGGTACCAGTCCTGTTTCACAGCGTGACAGCGTCTGCCTTCCATTTTTTGGGCTGTGCTAACCTTGTTAACCAGAAGTTTCCTGTGTGTAATTTCAATAAAAGTCTTTCAGCGACGCCATTACCACAGTCGCAAAGGGCTCGACTGTCCGACAAAACTCATCCCGGAAATAGAGGGCGTGGCGTTTGTCATTAATATCCGTTAACACCGAAAGCGCCAGCCGAATCGGAGGCGTCGGAATTTGTTGTTTTTAACGCGATGTTTGCGGTGGGTATTAATCACACGGCTCTCACGCGGCGAACAACAGTTCCGGCCGCCATCAATTAATCATCGGAAGCGGCATCCCTGCGTCAGACTTAGGCCGCACACCGTCCACCGATGAAGGGGCCGGGGAGCAAAATTACGCTCCCAGGAAGCTGCATCATCGGGATTGGTTGCACCACTGTACATTACTTCCTATATATCTTCTATGATATTGGACGTTGCCAGGCTGGAATACGCGATATTTGGAAAATGCGTTTTTAGGCACAGTTGTCTTGATTGTATTGGAGGGACTTACAACAGTTTGCCGCTTTAGTATCTTATGAGTCAACAGAACCAGTTTCTTCTAATTAAACGTATCATGTAGGAGCATCACATTGTATTGTTTTCATATATTTTGTGGCATTGTAAATAATTAACCTTTACTGTAATGAGCCGAAGATGCATGAGTGCACTACACGGCCGACCGCAGTGGCCGAGAGGTCCTAGGCGCTACAGTCTGGAACCTCGCAACCGCTGCGGTCGCAGGTTCGAATCCTGCCTCGGGCATAGATGTGTGTTATGTCCTTAGGTTAGTTAGGTTTAAGTAGTTTTAAATGCTAGGGGACTGATGACCTCAGAAGTTAAGTCCCATAGTGCTCAGAGCCATTTGAACCATTTGCACTACACGAATGCCGCACGGAATTAGCCGAGCGGTCTCAGGCGCTGCAGTCATGGACTGTGCGGCTGATCCCGGCGGAGGTTCAAGTCCTCCCTCGAGCATGGGTGTGTCCTTAGGATAATTTAGGTTAGGTAGTGTGTAAGCTTAGGGACTGATGACTTAGCTCTTAAGTTCCATAAGATTTCACACACATTTGAACATCACTACACGAGTAGTGGATAAGATACGTGACTCTGTGTTTAATTTAATTTATGGTGCGATTGGTCGCCATTTCCTTATACAGCGGTAGGGCATTCTAATTAGGGCATAGTACCGAAGAGATGAGTTTTAGAAAAGGAGAACTGAAATACTTGTTTTGTAAACAAAACCGTCTTTTCTTGCTGCCAGTTAATTTATTTATCCCCAACCCGTGTCGCCTTTTACTTGTGCTTAGGCATCATCAGTGATCTATAACGATGCTGATGTGTTATTTCTAGAATATTAAATAGTTCACGTCTCGATTGCTTAAGTAAAAAAGTAATTACTTACGATTTGCTGATCTGTGCTTCCTCTCATGTGGTTTGGACGTCCCACAACCACTTTATTACTGACGTATAAGCACAACTTTGCATTCCTACCTTGTTCAAACTGATCACCATGTTTCTCCTTCCTTTTTATGGTCTACTACTGTTCTTTTGCCACTCGATGTAACTATTTCATCGGACACTGCTTTTAACAACGTAAACATTGCAACTCCATTACGTGTTTCCTCCTCTTTGGCGTGTAACTCGTAAAGGAGTTGCGATTTTTGCATTGTTAAAAGCAGCATCCGACGAAATAGTTATATCGAGTGGCAAAAGGACAATATTACACTATAAAAAGGAAGGAGGACTATGGTGAACAGTTTGAAGAAGGTCAGAACGCAAAGTTGTGTTTATATGTCAGTAATAAAGTGGTAGTGTGACCTCCAAAGCAGAGGAAAGGAAACGGAGATAAGCAAATCGTAAGTAATTACATTTTTACACAAAAATCGCGAAGTGAACTGTTTAATAATCTAAAAATAACAAAACTGTATCGTTATATGTCACACTGGTGATGCCATAGAACAAGAAAAAGGCTAAACGAGTCTGGGATAAGTAAATCATGTGGCAGCAGAAAAGGCGGTTTTATTTATAAAACAAGTATTTCTAAGCTTGCTACGGAGGATAGCCACACAAACAAACTTGGTAAGGAGATCTGCTATTTGTGAATCTGGGAGACGTTATCTGGAATAATTTTTTACGAAGATGAAAACTGGTTTGTGAAGCTATTTTATAGACTGTATTGATGGAAAAGATTTTTGGAGGCATGTTCACGGTAGCCCATCCACATAAAATGTTTGTTTGTCAAAACTATCAACTGGAGAAAATCTTTGTCCCTTAGATAACTAATAATATTCATAATTTGCATTAATGTGGTATCCTTGTTTTCATTATGTCACAAATAACCGAACCGGTTTAAATGACTGTAATTTGTCATGAGAGACTTTCGTAACTGTTGGAGTCTTTCAGTCTGGAACCGCGCGACCGCTATGGTCGCAGGTTCGAATCCTGCCTTGGTCATGGATGTGTGTGATGCCCTTAGGTTAGTTAGGTTTAAGTAGTTCTAAGTTCTAGGGGACTGATGACCTCAAATGTTAAGTCCCATAGTTCTCAGACCCATTTTTTTGGTTAGAGTCTTCTTATGTTGTACAGTCTTTTTCGACAGTAATCAGATTTCAATTCTTCAAGAACGATTTTTTTAAAAGTGAAACCCCCTCCATCATTCTTACAACGGAAACTCCCCACCACACCCTTCTCAGATTTAGTGGCAAGATAGCCCGTCAAAAACTGAACACAGGTCAGGCATGAAAAGAGGAAGAAGGTATACTGAACTGAAAAATAAAGAAATACAAACGGTGAACGGTCCAACCACAAGATGTGCAACATCGAGTGTAGTGGCAGAGCAGTGCCGTCGTGGTCAAATGGTCACGGTCGACTGTTTTGTGAACGAGCCGCATTAGTGGCAGAGCACTGCCGTCGTGGTCAAATGGTCACGGTCGACTGTTTTGTGAACAAGCCGCATTAGTGGCAGAGCAGTGCCGTCGTGGTCAAATGGTCACAGTCGACTGTTTTGTAAACGAGCCGCATTAGTGGCAGAGCAGTGCCGTCGTGGTAAAATGGTCATGGACGACTGTTTTGTGAACGAGCCGCATTAGTGGCAGAACAGTGCCTTCGTGGTCAAATGGTCACGGTCGACTGTTTTGTGAATGAGCCGCATTAGTGGCAGAGCAGTGCCGTCATGGTTAAATGGCCATGGTCGACTGTTTTGTGAACGAGCCGCATTAGTGGCAGAGCAGTGCCTTCGTGGTCAAATGGTCACGGTCGACTGTTTTGTGAACGAGCCGCATTAGTGGCAGAGCAGTGCCGTCGTGGTCAAATGGTCACGGTCAACTGTTTTGTGAACGAGCCGCATTAGTGGCAGAGCAGTGCCTTCGTGGTCAAATGGTCATGGACGACTGTTTTGTGAACGAGCCGCATTAGTGGCAGAGCAGTGCCGTCATGGTTAAATGGCCACGGTCGACTGTTTTGTGAACGAGCCGCATTAGTGGCAGAGCAGTGCCTTCGTGGTCAAATGGTCATGGACGACTGTTTTGTGAACGTGCCGCATTCAAAGCTCCCTCGTACCAACTATTTTCTCAATGTTATGACCGTCCTTCAGTTCACTTAAATGTTCGTCCTCTTTCTATGGTCTTACTAGTTGTCATGCCATACAATGGATCATGCATTAAGAACAAAGCACCGCCGCAAGTAATTATGAAAGCAGGCGAGATACCACTTAGCTATCTCACACAAATGAAAACAACAAATAAACGGGTGTGAACTGTGTTACAACGAAGGAATTGAAGATTCAAAAGTTTAAAAACGGAATGCAACTTCTAAAACGTTAAAAACAATAGTTTTGATAGAGAACACGGAAAACATTGTGACTGCGAAACTGTTCCGTTCATTTGTTGCACCTTACATGTCAATCTATTATGTTTTCTTTGGGAATGATCCCATTCACTTTTATAAGTACACTTAAATGGGGCAAAGAGGCGTATCACACTTAATCAGCAAGCGTACAAGTTAGGTGTGTCTGTAAGACATTCTTATCATATGACACACGTACTGTCAGTAATGCAGTGTATGCGCACAAGACGTGTTTTCCGGTGGAGGATTCGGTTGACTTGTCGGCTTGTCATCAAACTTTACGATTCCCATTCGAAATCCACTTCCTTCGGCTGCTAATAGAGCAGTTGTGCAGAATCAACATTAATTATACACTCCTGGAAATTGAAATAAGAACACCTTGAATTCATTGTCCCAGGAAGGGGAAACTTTATTGACACATTCCTGGGGTCAGATACATAACATGATCACACTGACAGAACCACACGCACATAGACACAGGCAACAGAGCATGCACAATGTCAGCACTAGTACAGTGTATATCCACCTTTCGCAGCAATGCAGGCTGCTATTCTCCCATGGAGACGATCGTAGAGATGCTGGATGTAGTCCTGTGGAACGGCTTGCCATGCCATTTCCACCTGGCGCCTCAGTTGGACCAACGTTCGTGCTGGACGTCCAGACCGCGTGAGACGACGCTTCATCCAGTCCCAAACATGCTCAATGGGGGACAGATCTGGAGATCTTGCTGGCCAGGGTAGTTGACTTACACCTTCTAGAGCACGTTGGGTGGCACGGGATACATGCGGACGTGCATTGTCCTGTTGGAACAGCAAGTTCCCTTGCCGGTCTAGGAATGGTTCGATGACGGTTTGGATGTACCGTGCACTATTCAGTGTCCCCTCGACGATCACCAGAGGTGTACGGCCAGTGTAGGAGATCGCTCCCCACACCATGATGCCGGGTGTTGGCCCTGTGTGCCTCGGTCGTATGCAGTCCTGATTGTGGCGCTCACCTGCACGGCGCCAAACACGCATACGACCATCATTGGCACCAAGACAGAAGCGACTCTCATCGCTGAAGACGACACGTCTCCATTCGTCCCTCCATTCACGCCTGTCGCGACTACACTGGAGGCGGGCTGCACGATGTTGGGGCGTGAGTGGAAGACGGCCTAACGGTGTGCGGGACCGTAGCCCAGCTTCATGGAGACGGTTGCGAATGGTCTTCGACGATACCCCAGGAGCAACAGTGTCCCTAATTTACTGGAAAGTGGCGGTGCGGTCCCCTACGGCACTGCGTAGGATCCTACAGTCTTGGCGTGCATCCGTGCGTCGCTGCGGTCCGGTCCCAGGTCGACGGGCACGTGCACCTACCGCCGACCACTGGAGACAACATCGATGTACTGTGGAGACCTCACGCCCCATGTGTTAAGCAATTCGGCGGTACGTCCACCCGGCCTCCCGCATGCTCACTATACGCCCTCGCTCAAAGTCCGTCAACTGCACATACGTTCACGTCCACGCTGTCGCGACATGCTACCAGTGTTAAAGACTGCGATGGAGCTCCGTATGCCACGGCAAACTGACTGACACTGACGGCGGCGGTGCACAAATGCTGCGCAGCTAGCGCCATTCGACGGCCAACACCGCGGTTCCTGGTGTGTCCGCTGTGCCGTGCGTGTGATCATTGCTTGTACAGCCCTCTCGCAGTGTCCGGAGCAAGTACGGTGGGTCTGCCACACCGGTGTCAATGTGTTCTTTTTTCCATTTCCAGGAGTGTAGATCCCTTCCGCACAACTCGCTGTTGCAAACGGACGTTACACATACAGCAATTTGAATACAGCGAACAGAAACGTTGTTGAGTGGACGGACAGTTAACAGTTTAGTGAAAAAAATTGGTAGGAGGGAACTTTGAACACGGCTCGCCGTTTTTTACACCAACATCGTGGCCACTTAACGACAAAACCACTGCTCAGCTACTTCCTTCGATATTCCATTTTTTGAGCATGGGCCGTTCACTATTTCTATTTTGCGTAAAAAATATACAACTTCGACATATTTATGCTTCTTCGGTATATGGTGGTGTCCTAGAACTATTTGCAGATGTGGATGGCAAGCCTGTCTTACTAATGGGATGCTGGAGGTCAGTGAAACTAGATGGTGGCACCCTTGCAAGTTAACACCAACGTCGACCAGCTGAAAGTCATTAGATTTCTGCTGGGTGAGGCGTTGAAATCAATCGAAATTCACTTTGGAATGGTAGTGCAATATAGTGAAAGTAGTTTTAGTCGAACACAAGTGGTCAGGTAAGTTCAAACAAGGTGCCCACAAACGACAAAAGTTTTGCAAGCCCAGGAAACTGTTTCTACGCAGTCTCAGAGAACAACTCTGCGAGAGTTGATGGGTCTATACGGGAAGATAGGCGTCATACGGTGAGTGATATTGCAACAACGACGTAGGTTTGTGTCGGTTCAATACATCATAATATCCATAACGTTCAGATGTTCAAGAAAGTGTATATGAGGTGGGAGTCAAAACACTTGAGAGCAGAAAAAAAAGAAAAGCGCATGCATGCGTGCAGGGAGATTTTGCGATGGTACTAAACTTAACGGGAGCTATCTGTTCACTATATTGTAACAGGATATGAAAGCTGGACGCATTTTTACGGAAGTATGCGACATCGGGCTTCAGTGAAGTGAAGACATTCTTCATTCCCAAAACCCAAGAACGTACGAACTGAAGCAAGTGCTGGTAAGGTCATGTTGAATTTGTTTTGAGACTATAAGGTCTTCCTGAACATTACATGCCGAGACGTCAAAATGTGCACAATGTGATGTATGTGATACTTATACTTGAAAATCTGAAACCAGCAGTTACGTAGAAACGACATGGAGTTGTCTCTAGTGGCACCCTGTTACCGCATGATGACGCAAGGTCAGAAACTGCAAGAGCCCATTTGATACTACCAAAGAATTGCAGTTCGTCTGGTTACGCTCCCACACTCCCTTTCCGATATTTTCTTCATATTATCACTTATTATCATAATATTCATCGAGAAGAAATAACAAATTTGAGATTCACCAATGACATTGTAATTCTGTCAGAGACAGCAAAGGACTTGGAAGAGCAGGTGAACGGAATGGACAGTGCCTTTAAAGGAGGATGTAAGATGAACATCAACAAAAGAAAAACGAGGATACTGGAATGTAGTCTTATTAAGGCGGGTGATGCTGAGGGAATTAGATTAGGAAATGAGGCACTTAAAGTAGTAAAGGAGTTTTGCTATTTAGGTAGCAAAATAACTGATGATGGTTGAACTAGAGTGGATGTAAAATGTAGACTGGCAATGGCAAGGAAATCATTTCTGAAGAAGAGAAATTTGTTAACATCGAGTATAGATTTAAATGTCAGGAAGTCGTTTTTGAAAGTATTTGTAGCCATGTATGGAAGTGAAACGTGGACGATATTTGGTTTAGACAAGAAGAGGATAGAAGCTTTCGAAATGTGGTGCTACAGAAGAATGCTGAAGATTTGATGGGTAGATCACATGACTAATGAGGAGTTTGCACACAACTTGACTAGAAGAAGGGATCGGTAGGTACGACATGTTCTGAGGCATCAAGGGATCACCAATTTAGTATTGGAGAGCAGCGTGGAGGGTAGAAATCGTAGAGGGAAACCAAGAGATGAATACACTAAACAGATTCAGAAGGATGTAGGTTGCAGTAGGTACTGGGAGATAAATAACCTTGCACAGGATAGAGTACATGGAGAGCTGCATCAAACAAGTCTCAGGACTGAAGACCCCAACAACAACAACAAGAACAACAACAACACTTTTTTAAACTATTGAAGTAAACTCTTAGCGGATCAAGGGTCGCTGATGATGAGAAAAACTGGTTACGAACCCCCCCTCAGAAAACTCTTGGGTAGTGGAACTGACAAGCTCGTCCAAGGCTGGCATAAGTGCATAGAACTTGAGCGGGATTACATTGAAAAAAAGAGTGTTATGTTCCATTCTCGTGATAGATACGTTTAAGAACTTGTCGATTTTTTAATTTTTATTGGATGACTCTTGTATTGGTCATTTAGCATCTGGGTCGATGGTAAGATAATGTCCGAAGGCGTTTCTTTTAATAAAAAGCTTCTGTCTCTTCGTATGAGTCATCAATCAAAATAGGCAAAATTATGTAAATCCATCCAATGCGTTGTGTATAAGAGATGTTCTTCTTTTCAAGTCCCATGGGAGAATGGCTCAAGCCAATGCTGTTGTTGTCACCTAGCTTCGGGTCACATGACTAGCAGCGTCTTGCTCCACTTGCCAGGGCAGCATCTTCTCGCCGCTAACTGCAATCGTGCGGTTCGTTTACAACCCGTTTGTCGGCACAGCGCACTTACTGCTCACGTGAATATCCTGCCGTCTGCCCCGGGCCACAAGTGCCTTGCCATCTCTGTAGCAACTGCCGCCGTGTCCACGCCACGCTTCCTGGATGCCAAGTGAGTATGGCGCATGCCATCCACACACATCCAGCAGCAGCCGCCCGCCATCTGACGTATGCCGTGCAGCATCACGCAGTGCCATTCCAAGACTGGATAATGAACCTCGAAACAAAAAGTCTCCAGGGACATGTTAACACCACCCTTGGCTGTAATATGCTGAGATGACTAAGGCGTCGACTGAAGGATGAGTGAGACCAAGATAACACATAACGTTGCCTTATAGAATTACTTGCTATCCTGACAATTTTTGACGTTGTCTTTAGGAAGAGATTCACTATACATTCCGAGCTGTAATTTCATAGGTACAACATTTCATTTGTATTCCTCGTACTCGATAGCATTGCACCCCTCCCCCTCCTTACATTCTTCATAAACACTGAATTATTAAGAAAATGGCCTAACAAATAAATTATGGTGTTGAGTTCACAAGTAGTTTATTTATAAAAACATCAGTAAAACAGGGTCATCGCAAGAGCAAACAATCTATAAAAGATCTCTAACGCAACAAATTAAACAAAATTAATAACGAATAACATCTAACCAGGCATTTATCTTATATCTGTGCGAGTAAAGACCGCGCTGGTGATGGCTATGAAAACAAATACCGTTCTCTCATGACCGAACGACACGTGTTCTCCTGATTTCAACTATTAAGATGAGTGATTAATTGACTCAAAGAATAAGAGACCAGAATCTCATTGAGTATACGCCTAAGCTCTGTGGTCACCACAAACACATGCTACTGTAGTCTAACCGCCACAGTGCCCAACTTGAAATCTAATCATCCTACCCCTAATTGCTGACTCAAAACTTCTCATTGCACGTATTTCTCACCGTAGCTGGTTCAGCATCACTTAGTTTTCAAGTTGCGTATGCAGATAGACTGTTATCCTAACATGCTTCCAAAAGCAATTGATGTTAATGCTCGAATTTCGCTGCACCACTCAGTGCAGGATGGAAGACTTCCGTCTCCAATCACGACAAGCTATTGCCCACCAGAAACTTCTCAAGGTACGAATAACTCGTCTCTGTAAACCACGCTGTGCTCTAAGTCTTCTCGCCACGGAGCTGTGAGCTCGGAGCTGTGTACCCTTACCGTCCTAATGACCAGTCACGAGAAGCAGGTGAGATAGCAATATGCGAATCAAAAGACTTGACTATAATGCTTAGCCATCATCAGCGTAGTCAGCGCAGAAGAACCAGGCAAAAGCGCTCGCACCTGAAACAGGTGTGCGCCTGAACTTATCTGTACAGCATCTCAAGCAGCTGTCGAGTTCCTCCTCCTCAAGTAACTTTAAGTGCTAGATGTCACGAGACTCTACAAAAGATGGTATCTGTCCTGAAACACGCTGCAGTCTGATTCATAAGGCTTCTCTTCGCCCAGGTGAGCGCCACAGGAAGATCTCTCACCATTATTCGCTCCCTCTTTTTAACGAAATGGCGTTCTCTTGCGAGTCTGCAGAACGGTGACCGTGAGTCATCGCCCTGCCATTTTCAGACACAGGTGGATGCCACAGAGCCCCAGCAAGTGATACAGACAAATGTCACCTGCCTCCCCATCCCTCGTGCTAATCTCGGCACATTACCAAACAGGAAGCCACCAGAGTCGAAAAGCAGTATTTTTATACAAACGCTAGTCAGCTGCCTGTTGTACCATAGGTATTGATGCTGTTGCAAATAAAAGAAGAAAGTGTACTTCAACAACGATGCGATAGCACACTGGGTGATGGCACACTGAACGAATTGAGCGTCGTGACACGATAATCGAGACTACACCTTTGATGAGTGGAAACCTATCGCTTGGTCGGTTGACCAACGTTTCTTGCCACACCTTGTCGATAGTCATGTAGAGACACCCCATTATCGAAGCGTACCTACAGTTGCTCGAAATACACACAGTGCCACATGTGTAGGCTGCTGTGAGGAATCTTATGGGAGATATTCACCTTGAACTCTACGGGCGCTGTTATTAACTGCTATAGTCGTTTCGTCGAAGCTGGCTGTGTACCACTTAGGATGTCGATTCAGGGTCGACCAGAACTCCCTGATGAGGCAACTGAACAACTTCGGCAGTTTTTAGTTCGTAGTCCGAGTAAGTCAACCAGACGTTTGCAAATAAAAGCCGGCCGGTATGGCCGAACGGTTCTAGGCGCTTTGGAACCGCGCTGCTGCTACGTTTGCAGGTTCAAATGCTGCCTCGGGCATGAATGTGTGTGATGTTCTTAGGTTAGTTAGGTTTAAGTAGTTCTAACTTCTAGGGTACTGATGACCTCAGATGTTAAGTCCCATTGTGCTCAGAGCCATTTGAACCATTTTGCAAATAAAACTTGAAGATATACCGCATTCAGTATTCTATCAAACGTTTCTGTAAGTTACTTACATTTTCACAGTTAAAGGTCACTCTTGTGTAATTTGCAAACACCCTGTACATCTGGAAACTTGCCAGGCAATTTTCGAATCCATGCCATGCACGATGGCTGATAAACTGCGTTCTACAGGTGGATGAATATGCTTTTAAGATGGTACTCATAATTTTTCGCATATCATTTTTTATAGTTATGCTGTTGGGTTCATTATCACAAATGATACGTAACTTTTTTTTTACTTGAAGCCTTCTTAGTAGGAACTTACAACCATTAAGCTGAAACTTGGATTTTGTTCAGTCACCAAATTTATAACTATTTCGCCTTTCACTATTCCTCCTGCACGACTTGCGATGTAGGACTGCAGGACTGCAGGCGTTTGCTGAGGGAAGAGGGCGCCACCTGGTAACGGCGCTTATTCAGTTCCTCACGTTAAGTATCTTAGTGGCTGCCCAACTCAGCGTCTCTCTCCGAGGGACTGTTGTTCTAAGAGAAAATTTGGCATTTAACCCAAGTAAACGACAGATACCTACCAGATCGCAATACGGGTTGCCACTCTGCCTGGAAACTTGCAAAGTTGGGAATTCTCAGGAAATAGAATTTATTGCAAAAGCTAGTGCAGTCACAGAGAATTCTGAAGGGCACAGGGAATTTTTAGAGACTTCTTCTTGGGCGTGGAGACTGTTCGATGAGGGAAGAAATGTACTGCATCGCTCCTTCAGAAACAGTGGATTGCCGTGTCTCGTTAGGAAAGGTGAAAAACCGCATTCAGTTGTTGCAAAGTCTGTTGCTCGGTCACAGCTACCGTCTCGCGCGTTCTTAAGGGAATCTTCGTTATTGCCTATGGATTCTCTGGCTCCAGATCCGTTTCCAATTGGATTATTGGTGGGTGTGAAAGTGTTTAACTTGTGAGACTAATTGGTACGTAGTCGTGATTTCATCACTGGCACGCCTGCCGGGGTGGCCTGGCGGCTCTAGGCGTTACAGTCTGGAACTGCGCGACCGCTTCGGTCATAGGTTACAATCCTGCCTCGGGCATGGATGTGTGTGATGTCCTAAGGTTAGTTAGGTTGAAGTAGTTCTAAGTTATAGGGGACTGATGAACTCAGAAGTTAAGTCCTACAGTGCTCAGAGCCATTCGAACCATTTCATCACTGGCACGATAGAAAAGATGGGTTTATTAGTCAATAGAGAATATAAATAAGATTCAGTACTTTTAAGAAACGTGATTTGCAAACCAGCACTTTATCTTCAGGTTGCAGATGATTTATTTACTATTTTCAAAGCAAAGTAGTACTCCGGCAGCTTTATCGCAGTGTTATACTTCAAATTAATAATGCCCATAGTGTGAAGGACTTTCAGTTTGAAACATGATGCGTCGCTGTTATCAAAGTCTACTGATATCACTTTCCAGTGACAACAGTTTCAGAACTGTTTCTGCGAAAATTTCACACAAACCTGCGGTATCGCACAGTGATACGGGATGGCACTGGTGATTTGATAGCTCATAACACACAGAGTGTATAACGATGTCTGAATGTATTATGATTGCCTTAAAGTATATCTTTTACTCGAGTTCTGCCTTGAAATCAGGACAGAATGCCTCCCATTCCGATTTGAACCTGGTACAGTACGACCACAGTTTTTCTATGTGTGGCTGGTCCCGGCGGAGGTTCGAGTCCTCCCTCGGGCATGGGTGTTCGCGTTTGTCCTTAGGATAATTTAGGTTAAGTAGTGTGTAAGCTTAGGGACTGATGACCTTAGCAGTTAAGTCCCATAAGATTTCACAGATATTTTTAAGATTTTACAGGTACATGTCTAAATGAAAGTATCATCAACCTTAATGGTTAAAAAAGACTCCATAAACGATGCTTTTAAGCTTATAAACAAAACAATAAACAGTACAAACGCCATGCTATTTAACTGACGGAACACGCCACTAAGCTCTTGCACATTAAATTGGCTGACACTTTTGCAAGTGTACTTTCGTTATTCCACCACCCATTTCTAAATAAGTATTTCGTCCTCAGGTAAATAATAAACCAGAATTGCTAAACTGAACACCACACTGTTCCATAATGCAATCTCTATAAAGTTGTGATATTATGTTGAATGGCGCTGATGTTCATACAGCGAGTGAACGTTAACTTATGCAATAATAATTAATAAACACAAAACAGCTCAATTAAATGTGTTAAAATACTTAACTTTTCAAGATCGCACACTCAAATATATGATGTCATTTTGAAAAGTTTACATATTGTCGTTAAGATGTTTTTGAAAGCACACATGCTTACCAATAACAAATTTCTTGTTGAATACAGAGATCGTGAATATTATTCAGTTAGACACAGGCCTGATTTTTTTTTAAATTATCACATGCATCATGACTGGGGTTTTGATGGAGCTGACGATGAAATAGACTGCCAAATTAACTTATGAATGTTTCATTCATTTTCTCTGTCCCTGTGGAATACATAAAGGTCACTTTTAGCTGCATTTCAAGCGAGTAGGTGGAATGTAAATTATATTTCATTTTGAATCGAAAATCATGAACGCCGTTTGCTTTTTTTTTTTTGTACTGAATAAAAATGTTGGTAGCACAGAGTATCTGCTGGCAGGCAGTGCATGTGGTATTTGATAAAATGCTCTGGACAATTGAAATGTTACACGGGAGTGTATTATTACAGTATCCGCCGTCATTGCGATTGCAGAACATCGTTTAATGTGATTTCAGCACCGAACGTTCACAAATTCTCCTGTACGAATTATTGGGTCATCAACTAACGGGACTGTTCTGCGTGCCACATTTGCCTCGAGGTCACACTGGCCGTGTTATTTTAAGCGGAATTAATTCTCTGCTCTCGCACACCTCATAAAATTATCGCCATTCGCTGACGGCTGCAAACTGAACAGAATGTTTGATTCGAGAGATTTAAAGGGTTTTTACCCTTACAGAATAGTAAGTAGCTTGCATATTTTACTTGCGAGGCGATTTTGACCTCATATGAGTAGCAAAATTGAAAAGAATCTCATAAACGGTCCTTTTGGAAAAACGCGAGTTTTATAAGCATTAGAAAGTCATGTGTCACATCCGTTGAAAACACAGTAATTTACTCGTAAGTTCGAAAATAGGTCTTAGAAAGAAATATTTTCATTTAGATCTCTATTAATGGTGTGAAAGGACCTACGTTGTGCTCTTGTGTTATTCAAGTTCGCTACAGGGATGAATGCCTATCCGACTTAACACACTAACGTGCCATTTTGCATCCTGCTCAAAAACCTTTGATCTATACGCTGAGTTGTAGTACTTTCGCGATATATTTGCGCAAATAAAATATTAATATACAGTCTTCGATTATTATTTACGTCTAAGAACCACAGATTACGAGACAAGATCGATAAGAAATGGTCTTAGCTACATTTGCAGCTGGTGCCGCTAGAACAATTGTTCTTCTTTATCCGATAAAGCAGCTATCAATTGAATATGTTTATTGTGCGAGAAACGCATAATTCCTCTGCTGCCTGTTACAAAATATGGCTGCATATTCTTTACTGGATTATGGCAGAGGAAATAACATAACTGTTACTTATCATGAAGTCTTAGTTGAGTATATACGACATGTTGTTTATTGTTTGGACTATATACTGTTATTACAATTAACGTGCAAAACATATGAAGTTGTGGACGTGCTTGAGAGGTTTAATCTCGCGTTTTTGTAGTTGTAAATTCATTCATTCTGTATCGCAATACTTGCTCATTTCTTTTGTTTTGAAGACATGCGTTCTTCCATTTAGTGACACATCTACAGAGCGGCAAGTTCAATGGTTACCTTTTCCTGTGCTTTACTCGTAGTATATTTACTAAATTAAGTGCGTGTTTTTCTGTTTAAGAGGTATAATCTCTCTATTTGCAAGTGTAAATTCGGACACTCTGTAGCGCCTTTTTTATTTTTTATGAATAGCCAGGTACGTAGCTGGATGAGGCATAAGGCTCCGTTAGTGACACGTCACTTGGGTGGCAAGCTGTTTATCTACGATTCTATCTGCTTTTATAGTTTACTTCCTCAGTTAGTCTTGTTATGACGTGTAGGATGTGTTCATGTTGTACGCGAACGAAGGTGGTACTAGCCGCTGTTATCACACAGCTGAATTCACTGAGCCATTCGTGGCTCATGTTCGTGCCATATCTCATTTGACATCCCGCTTTTATTGTACTACCACCTCGTTATATTAATTTCAATTACTGGTGTCACTGAGTTGACGCCTTGCCTGCCCGTGAGCGGCAGCAGCGGCGCTTATCTATATAAGCCTTGGCGTATTATCTTTGCTGATTGCTATCACTTTCCGGTTGTCGTGTGTTCGGAATGAGTTCGGATGTGCCAACAATTTGGAACGTACCAGCAGTTAGTTCGGACCTGACAGTGTTTGAGTTGGCAAGCGGCAAAGTTGAATCGGTGCGTGGCAGCAGTGAGGCCCGGACCACCATGGCTCGCCCAACGGTTGCCGAAACACGCGAGTGGAGTGGGGACGCCTTTGGTTGGTCGTCGGTCTGTCGCCTTGCCGGACGACGTGTATTTGGCCGGCAATCGCTTATGGGAATGGATGTGTGTGCCGACTCGAGATTCGTCTCTGTTATTGTACAGTCACTGTCGTTAGCATTGTTTAGTTCTTCTTGCGTGAAAATGTGTGTAGTTTGTGTGATTTTGATTGACAAGTTATTTTAAATGTTGTCGGCGTACCGGCTCTGAGAGGTAGATCGTCTCATCGGGCGACGTGCAACTGGTTCTCTGAGCGTTTCTGGGCCCCTTCAATTACCATCCTGTGGAACTTGCGTCGGTCCTTTCCTGGTGCAGGGATTCCTCGTAGCCAGTGGGCGTGTATCCTCTTCATGGTTGGGTCCGAGCCAGTATTTCTGCCGACGTGTGTCTGGGAGTGAGTGGGAGACGCACCAGCAGTGCAGTAGCGGACGGACCAGCAGGCAGTTGGTCGGTTGGCGTGGAGCTGCGAGGAAACCTCGGCTCGTGTTTTGGCCGAGCCCGCTGGCGGCGTCCACTCGCGGTCGGAGGGCGTGCTGCTGTTCCCATTGCTACGAGGTCCGTCGCTTACCGATCCTGGACACGAAAGTTATGTTTGACATAGTGTACCAGCAAGTCACGACTTTTCGCATTGTGTCGTTTGGATTTCGTTGTCGGCTGTTGGGACATGTTATCTTGTCGGTGGGTCCGTTGACTGTCGGTCGGTTGGGTTGTCGTCGGATCGTGAATGGTTGGCCCGACTGCCTGTCTCCCCTAAGCGAGCGTTAGTGTTTCAGGTGCAGACCCACCCCTGGAAACTCGTGAGCTCCGCTGGCTGTACTGTCTTTTCTTATTGGAGTTTGATTGTGTATCTTAATGGCTTATAGCCGATGGTATGAACGTGTATGCTTTTCGTTTTAAATAATGGGCCATCAACCACTTTAAAACTGAATGTTCCTTACTTGTCATATCTTACATTGTTTGGGCCTTCACCCTCATTTAAAATATTTTTTTCGATAAAGATTTGGGCCTTCTGCCTCTTGAAAATTTATTGTGGTTGTGGTTTTCAATAATGTGCCTTTAGCCACTTTAAAATTTAAATTCCTTACTTGTTAAGTCTTAGATTCTTTGGGCCTTCAGCATGTGTAAAATATTGTTTAAAGATAAAGCTTTGGGCCTTCTGCCTAAAAAATTGTTTTACTGTTTTTAAATTAAAGTTCTGGTCTTTCGAGTATCAGACTGTGTGGGGCCTTCAGCCTATTTGAAGATAAGGCCTTCTGCCTTGTGTTTTTTTTAATTAATTTTACCTGCAGTGTTAAATCATGGGCCTTCACTCGTATTTAAATTAAACTTGTTTGCTTTTCAAGTGTTAGATTTGTTGGGCATTCAGCGAAGTTATAGAACTTACTCATGTGAGGCCTTCTGCCCTCTAAATATTCTGTTTTGAGTCTTAATTTTAAGTTAATGGCTTTCAGCCATTCTTAAATTTAAGAGGCTGTACCCTTAAGGTATAAGATAGCGTGGCCTATTCAGCCGATAACTAAGTTCCAAAATTTTTTCTGTATTGTTTGGACAACCAAATAAAGTTATGTGTGTTTGAGTGTAACTGACAGCTCCCTTTTGGCCCCTTTCCACAACTCCAACTACATGTTCTGTGCTGCGAATTGAAGCAGGGCGTTTCATGCACTTTTGGGTACGGTCAGTCACCTTCACGCCGCTGGCTCTGGATGTAGCAGTGGCGGAGAATCTGACGCGTCGCATGGGACACCTCAGGCGTCACTTGTTCCGCCCATGGGCTCTGCTTCCGAGGCACGTCCTAATGTACCCGACACGATGGATCAGTCCGCAGTGGGTGGCAGGTGGTAACACGTTCGCGTCGCTCTGGGTAGAGTACCAGTGTGACACTGGTCGTTCACCCTGTGAGTGGACTGGTGACCGCTCCTTCAGCACTCTGAGCAGGTATGTGGGGCCAAGGATTTACTGGTTGTGTTGAACTCCAACGTTGGGCGCTTTATGGAGCCCCTTAGGCAGACAGCGTTCAAGGCTGGAAAGAAGGCCAATGTGTAGTCGTCTGCAAATTGTGGCTCTCAGTTGCACCATCGACGCCTGTTGCATGGGTTTTCAGTCTATCCTCATTTCACAAAACTGTGAAGGATGCTGGCTTCAAGTGTGGGGTGGAAGCAGGCTCGCAATTTGTAGCATTGTTCCCAGATCTGATCGGGGTCCTTTGGTTTGGAGCAGTGTGGAGGGTCTCAAACAAAGGATTCATCGACCCTGTGATAGTCCTCATTTCTAGACCTGCATTATCGGTTGGGGATTTACAGGACTCTCTTCGTAGGCCAATGGTGTTCTTCATTCTTGGTCGTCCACGATTTCCTCTTGGCTCTTGTATATACTGTATATTACCTGTCTTTTTCTAGAGCTTTTTCCTATTTTTCCTAGAATTTCGAAAATCTGACACCATTTCCTTTGAAAGTGTCTTGATTTTTCTTTAGTCTTCCTCCAATTACTAAGCGCAACGTCTGAACTGCCTCTCTGATGCCTTTACCTTGACTTGGGTACGAGCCATTGCTTGGACTGTCCAGAGATTGGGGAGGGGGGGTGGGGGTCCAGGAAAAGCGGCAGTCGAGGGTGACACCAAAGTACTTGTGAGTGTGGGGTGAGGTTAATGGGACGGCCATATACGGTAAGGTAAAAATCAGGAGATACAAGGAAGGGACAGTGTTGCCTACGATGAATGCCTCCATTACTTACTGAACGCACCTCGTATTAAAATGCAGTCTTTCTATCTTTGCATATAAAAAGTTAACTCCTGCTAGCTTCTGAATGTGTGTTCAGGCTAATCTCAGGAACTGCTGAATGGATTTTGATACGGTTCTCCTAAACTGAGATTGATTTATAAGGGAAGTTTGTGTAGATAATATTTGTGTACATAATATTTCATGCAAATAAGCTGAACTTTCATGTACTGAAGTCAACCGCGGCTGTGAATACGATGCTTTTGCCATCTAGCGGAGAATGGCGTAACTCACAACACGGGCTGTTGCTGCATATTCATAATAATCTCTACCGCTCCCTGCAGCGGCGACGGTTCTTCACTGGAACCGAGGCACGATTGTCCCAATTGTGTCATGTACTGTCGTTTTCCCATTAGGGATTTGTGAATTTTCTGCTGCTTCATCTTCATAGATCAGGTCAATGTTGTCCAGCGCGCACACGAAGTGACGTGTAATTGAAAGATTCCCCGTAGCACACTCAGCCACACGAAACTTTTATTACTACAGCCTATACATATCTTCTACCTCTACAGATTTCAAACACTGAAGTCCCCCTCCACGTTTTCCTGTTGATATGTGAAGGCTAATCTCAGAATCCACCTGAGAGATTTTTATATGGCCTTCTCTAACAGATGCGCTGATTCAGGGTGGATGAGTAGAGCGCTGGCTCGTACCTCGCTGGCATCGTTGTCATATGAATCCGAACTCTAAATAAATGTAAGACTAAGAACGTTCCTGGCACGTGCTGCTTAAATTGTTTTATTTACATAAAAGCGCTGGTATTCTCTTGACTAACGTTGTTGTCTGAACTTTGTTTCTGTGCGCCGTCCTACAAACATGTCAGAGACATTACGACCTGATGTTTCTTGTATGATCGTACTGCACCACTAAGTGGACTGCGTCTATGAGTATAGACAACTCATCTGCGTTCATATTTCTGTATTTCAAGCCCAGGGCAAAATAAACATTAATATTTGTGGCGTTCAGTTTGATCCTGAGATTACTCTGAATCAAGACAGTGTCTTGAGTGTGTCTTGATGTAACATTAAAGGCTTGCTGTTGCCACATGCACTTAGAGGTACTAACAAACCTAAAAACATAATGCTTGGCATAGCATTAATTATTAGTCTCATACAGATGTAATTTTTTTCAGTACGCCGACATCAGTCACAGATAGAAATATCTTCACTTACACGTGTTACTGGAACGCCCGCTAAACCCGCTGGGTAGAACAGGTAATTAGGATTGGGCTGGCAGGTCCGGACTGCGCTCCGTCAAATAGCAAAGCTAGCGTCTCCTATCTTGCTGCTGAGATGCCTTCCTCTTCATCTATCTCTATTAGCCACGCAGTCTCCTTTTCCTTTATATTTTCCTTAATTATGTTTCATCATGTCTCTCTATTCTTCTCCTCCCTTCACCATGAGTCTCCGTCATACTCCCTGCTGCCAGTACTCCTATCTTAAATCTTTCTCTTCAATAATGTATTTTTCGAGGTGTACCTTTCTAATTGTTTATCTCACTTTTTGTATTAGATGTAGTTTAACATGCCTACTGAAACATATGACTGTAAAGTAAGTAGAATGCCTGGTTAGTTGTAAGAGAGGGCCTGATGGCCCTAATCTTGCCAGGTTAAATAAATAAATAAATAAATAAATAAATAAATAAATAAATAAAATGCATGACGGTGAAAACACGAGCCACGCACGGCTCAGTTACCTCCTCTCTTATTGTTGCATCACTGAAGAATTTCGGTGTACATTCCAACATTTCTTGAATTTATACATGGCTAGCTCGGAGCCAAGGAGGCCAGCTCGGGAACAATGTGCCAGCTCAGGTCAATACGGCATACCGCCGACTAGCAGAGGACATGGCACCATTGTACTCATTACGCACATCCTCCGAGCGACTCTAGCAGAAGAGCAAGAGCCGCAACGGCGGTCCACCTACTAACTACTTGCCGACTTCAACTCCAAACCAAGCCAACTTGAAGCAAACGATAGCCGAGGTCTACTGTTGTTGCCTACTGAGACATCGCTGATTAGTAGCAGACTGGTGTCGTTCCAGGCGTCCCCCAAGAAGGATCAGTTGTGTATGATCTGCAAGCTGTCATCCTCACACCATCGAAGCATGGCGCATTCGTACAGCCCCTTGCGGAGCATGAACATCTACCACAGTCTTGGTTGATCCATGGTGGATGACCAAGGCCTTGTCTTCTCGAAATGCGAAGTCTTGGACCAAGCAATCGGCTATCCTCACCAAAGTGCCCGACGGGGTGTCTACGAGAGTGGACAGGGTTAAGGTTCCCGCTGTACCACACAAACGATCGAGTGCGCGACACCTGCGCGTCTCCGCGCAGCTTTCTGTACGACAAACCACGGCTCACGTACCTCTGGCTATGACTCACGTTAGCACTTCTTCGCGGCTTATGCCGACGCCTGACCATGGTTCGATGCACAGGTAGTTCATAATATCCCTTTCTCATTACACTTAGCAATAGTTCCGTCTATTCTAGGAGCAGTAAATTGTATTACAACAGCAGTTAATATACGATCAGAAAGACTGACTTAAGATCGACTACTATTATTTGTTTGATCTGTTGCTATTTTTCTTCTTCTTTCTCTTCCTGTCCTAGCAGGTAAATGCAACCTGGAAATAAAATGTTACAGATACTACCGCCTCACTGTCCTCTCTGGACGACTCTTATGCAATTTTGATCACTTTAATCCTCATAAATCGACACCAGCTTCATCTTTATTTTGGTATTTTTGTAGTGCGCCTTGATTTTTCTTTCCTATGCGTTCTTAGTTTTGTGGTTGGCAGGAGGGCCAACACCGTGTTACTAGAGGAGGCCGAAAGGCACGCGTTTTAGCTCACCCAGGCTGGCGTGAGGTCTGGAACAGTACAAGGAAATTAGAATTTAGAAAATCGGACGTAGCTGCTGGAATACTTAACTTTAATCCATTCATGGTTAACGTCGCTCTTGACGGTACATAGTTCACAATATCAATAGTAACTGATAATGGCGCCTTGCTACGTCGTAGCAAATAACGTAGCTGAAGGCTATGCTAACTATCGGCCCGGCAAATGAGAGCGTAGAAGTCAGTGAACCATCGCTAGCAAAGTCGGCTGTACAACTGGGGCGACTGCTAGGAAGTCTCTCTAGACCTGCCGTGTGGCGGCGCTCGGTCTACAATCACTGATAGTGGCGACACGCGGGTCCGACGTATACTACCGGACCGCGGCGGTGACACCACACTTAGACTGACATAACTAACATAATGTAACATGATATACATTCGAAATGGACCTGTAATATTCATGGGGCCCGCATTATACTGAAATTGTCCTTCGGTGTCGTAAGAAATTGGAAATGGCCATTTGATTCGTAAGACGTCGTGTAATATTAATTTTGAGACCGGTTGATGTCAAAGGAAAGATGTCTCAAGCCACCATAATAAATGTAGCCGCCTCAGCTAAAGGCGGACGAAGAATTATGCCAATCACTAACAGAGTAGTAAGAGCAACAGTTTGTTGATAACACAAGAAGCTGTACTGAAGTGGAGCATTATGTTTTCGTTTTGCGCTAAGTGATGCTAAGATTTTGTTTCCTCTTCAACCATTCCAGATCATATGAGACATACGTAATTGTGAAGTTACAACCCTGAATAAAAAAATGCAATGTAAATAGTAATACGCCAACAGGATTTCTGGATTTCACAGTCCATTAGGCGCTCACCTTTTACGCCAAGAACAGTGAAATAAGTTGTATTTATGAGTAACAATGGGAGTAATTCACAGTGTGTCCACATGTTGACACGAAGAGCAGCAAAATACACGTAGATCTCAAGTGGTGAGATACACTTAAGACCAATAATGGAGGTCACAATATGTCCTCATGTAGTTTCGACTGGCTCTATAAACCATGAAAGTGTCTGACGGAAGTGTACGTGCGTCTACATTAATTAACGCTGTAAGTGGGTGGAGGTGTATGGTAAATCTAGATTAAACTATCTCTACGCCAAGTGCCTGAGATTTACAGGCGCATACTGGATCAGTTCTATGAAAGCTGTTCCCATAATATTTGGAACGTGTCCCTCAGATTTACGTCCCAAAATTTTAGGAACAGATCTCTTACACTTTCTGACCAGGGTGAACAGATTATAGTGCTTGTTTCGAAGAAGTGACACAGAAAGTAGGATAGAGATATTCTGGCAAAGTTCAGACGCCAAGAAGGAAATCACTTCGTGTACAATTCTAGAAAGGAAGGAGGACAGAGATGCAGGAACAACAGAGCAGCATATCCGTGATTTGTTCCCTACAGTTAGGGACTAACTTCAAATGATGTACATACGACCTTCAAGGGGCATGGTACATTTTATTAGAAGACGTAGACATTACCACTCAACAGAATAGGACGCCATCTTAATAGTGATCCTGTTGTTCAGCACTCTATTGATTTCATAGGCGTCAGCTGGTATTCCTGCTGCAATAATAAATGAAACAGCATACATCATACTGATCAAAGTGGTGTATGTTATACAATACAGCAGAGACTGTATCCAGGAGATAGATGGAGCACTATCTCCAAAGACAAGAGAGAAATAACAGTAACACCCAATAAAATAATCTATATAAATGACGATCGCATTCTGGTCGTATTTTGAGCTGCATGTGGCTGTGTGAATAGGGATAGAGAGTGGCCAGAGTTACTTCTGTGGACTCCGAAGGACCTCTCCTCGATTTGTTACTGTACAAATGGTTCAAATGGCTCTGATGACTATGGGACTCAACATCTGAGCTCATCAGTCCTCTAGAACTTAGAACTACTCCAACCTAACTAACCTAAGGACATCACACACATCCATGGCCAAGGCAGGATTCGAACCTGCGACCGTAGCGGTGGTGCGGCTCCAGACGAAAGCGCCTAGAACCGCTAGGCCACAGCGGCCGGCTGTTAACTGTACAGCGACCAAATGAAAACAAGGCGGGAGCATTCACCACCGTTACAACGTACGTCCTTACTGGAGTCTTGGGGTCAACTGCAGACGCGGAGGACGTGCGGAGTTGTTGTTGTTGTTGTTGTGGTCTTCAGTCCTGAGACTGGTTTGATGCAGCTCTCCATGCTACTCTATCTTGTCCAAGCTTCTGCATCTCCCAGTACTTGCTGCGACCTAAATCCTTCTGAATCTGCTTAGTGTATTCATTTCTTGGTCTCCCTCTACGATTTTTACCCTCCATGCTGCCCTCCAATACTAAATTGGTGACCCCTTGATGCCTCAGAACATGTCCTACCAACCGATTCCTTCTTCTGGTCAAGTTGTGCCACAAACTTCTCTTCTCCCCAATTCTAGTCAATACCTCCTCATTAGTTATGTGATTTACCCATCTAATCTTCAGCATTCTTCTGTAGCACCACATTTCGAAAGCTTCTATTCTCTTCTTGTCCAAACTAGTTATTGTCCATGATTCATTTCCATACATGGCTGCACTCCATACAAATACTTTCAGAAACGACTTCCTGACCATTAAATCTATACTCGATGTTAACAAATTTCTCTTCTGCAGAAATGCTTTCCTTGCCATTGCCAGTCTACATTTTATATCCTCTCTACTTCGACCATCATCAGTTATTTTACTCCCTAAATAGCAAAACTCCTTTACTACTTTAAGTGTCTCATTTCCTAGTCTAATTCCCTCAGCATCACCCGATTTAATTTGACTACATTCCATTATCCTCGTTTTGCTTTTGTTGATGATGACGGAGTTGATAGCAGTACAAAACGTTTCACGTATCCTTGGAAACTTTTAAAAGTGCAGAGGATGGGATATCTGATTCAGCCTGATCTTGACTTACGTCCTACCGGATTGCAGAAAATCTTTACTAGTGCCACAGGGCATAAACCTGCAGGTATCTATTTTTGAATTATGGGAGGCCTCAAATGAAAACCGAATACCCGCCACTACGGGATCATGGAATAGTTGTAGTCAAACGCAATCACCATAAGGGTTAAGCTATGTACCCCACTAGGAGACTAGATCAAAGCCTGGTTCCTAGAACGCGGTAGCTGGCTGTTCCAAAACCGCACGCATTCTTACACAGCTTCGTCCTGCTGAAACCGACGTCAGCGGCTTATTCCCTTCAGATCGCCAAAAATGTGAAACCCACACCCTGAAATATGGTGGATGTTCAGAGGAGGCTGCTGTGTTTCAGAACCAAATCGCTGAAGCGTAGCCTTCGTGCCATTGGTAGTGAGGGGGCGGGCGTCATAGTTCAATAGGAGGCTTGCTCTGCTCGTTGAGCTCCTCGAGCGTAGAACTGCTGTCAACGCGGTGCGCTATGAAGAAGCTTTCCACAAACTTTGACGCGCCATTGAGCAAAACGCCCAGGAATGCTGCCGGATGGACTTGAAGGGAGACACGCGTAGGCGTAGGTTTCACTCGGACGAGGAAGTGCTGGACTGGGCGTGGTTGTGGGTTCGTTAGCAGGCGACGGCGTTCTACGAAACAGGAACTGATCGTATCGTCTCTCGGTGTAATAAATGTCTTAATTAGCGTGGTGGTTACTTCTGAATGGAACTATTCAATAATACCATTGTGGCTGGCATTCGGTATTCATTTGACTACCCCATATAACTGCTGTTCAGGTATGACCGACACTTACACCTGAGATGACAAAAGTCGTGGGATACCTCTTAGTACCGTGACGAATCTCCTTTTGCCACGCGTAGTGTAGTAATCGAAGCATTTGAGATCTGGTGCTATGGACGAATGTTGAAAATTAGGTGGACTGATAATGTAAGGAATGAGGAGGTTCTACGCAGAATCGGAGAGGAAAGGAATATGTGGAAAACACTGATAAGGAGAAGGGACAGGATGATAGGACATCTGCTAAGACATGAGGGACTGACTTCCATAGTACTAGAGAGAGCTGTAGAGGGCAAAAACTGTAGAGGAAGACAGGGATTGGAATACGTCAAGCAAATAATTGAGGATGTAGGTTGCAAGTGCTACTCTGAGATGAAGAGGTTAGCACAGGGGAGGAATTCGTGGCGGGCCGCATCAAACCAGTCAGTAGACTGATGACAAAAAAAAAAAATGTCCCATAATTATTCGATGGGATTAATGTCGGAAACCTGGATGACTACATCAATCGCTCGTATTGTCCAGACTGTTCCGCAGATCAATTACAAACATGTTTGGGAACATGAAGTCCAGAAATGGCGGCAATTGGTCTCCATGTAGCCGAACACAAAGATTTCCAGTCAATGATCGGTTGAGAGAACCCAGTCCATTTCGTGTAAACACAGCCCACACAATTATGGAGGTACCACTTATCTGCAAAATGCCTTGTTGACAACTTCGCTTTATGGCTTCCCGCGGTATGTCCCACACTCAGACCCTATAATCAACTCATACAAACTGAAATCGGGGCTCATCTGACCAGGTCACGGTTTTCTAGTAGTCCAGCACCCAACCGATACGGTCACGAGCCCAGCAGAGGCGCTGCACGCGATTTCGTGCTGTCAGCGAAGGCACTCGATTCGGTCGTCAAATGCGATAGCCCATTAACGGTAAATTTCGCCGCTCTGTCTTAACGGATACGTTCGCTGTACGTACCACACTGATTTCTGTGTTTTTATTTCACTCAGTTTTACTTGCCTATTAGCACTGGCAACTCTACGCGAATGCCGCTGATCTCTGTCGCCTGCAAGTGCGTTGTCCGTGGCGAAATGTAATGCCTAAAATTTGGTATTCTCGGCACACTTCGACGCTACTTGGAATACCGAATTACCTAACGACATCCGAAATCGAATGTCCAACTACCATTTCGTGTTCAAAGTCTGCTAAGGGGCAATGCTCACACCGGAAACCTTTTCACCTGTACCACCTTAGTGAAATTAACAGCTCACACGCCCGGCTAGCCGCACGGTACAACGCGGTGCTTACCGAGCGGAAAGCCGTGAAGATCCCCGGCACGAATCCGCCCGGCGGGTTAGTGTCGAGGTCCGGCGTGCTGCCCAACCTGGGGATCGCTTTGAAGGCGGTTTTCTATCTGCCTCGGCGAATGCTGGCTGGTTCCCCTTATTCCGCCTCAGTTACACTATGTCGGCGATTGTTGCGCAAACACTGTCGTGACGTACGCGTACTTCATAATTACTCTACTACGCAAACATATGGGGCTGCACTTGTCTGGTATGAGACGTTCCCTGGGGAAGCGGGGGGAGGGGGTTGGGGGGAAGCGTTCTACTGAGGCCGAACCACGTAATAACTCTGGGTTCGGTGTGGGGCGGCGGTGGGGTAAGTGGACTGCTGGGGCCTAATGTGGGGTTGTGAACTACTGAGGGCCACCACCATCTGTATACGTGCACATTGCTGTGTAATGAACACTGAATGAGTATTTACACTACTGGCCATTAACATTGCTACACCAAGAAGAAATGCAGATGATAAACAGGTACTCATTGGACAAATATAGTATACTGGAACTGACATGTGATTACATTTTCACGCAATTTGGGTGCATAGATCCTGACAAATCAGTACCCAGAACAACCACCTGTGGCCGTAACCAATGGCACCCCATACCATCACACCGGATGATACGCCAGTATGGTGATGACGAATACACGCTTCCAATGTACGTTCACCGCGATGTCGCCAAACACGGATGAGGCCATCATGATTTTGTAAACAGAACCTGGATTCGTCCGAAAAAATTACGTTTTGCCATTCGTGCACCCAGGTTCGTTGTTGAGTACACCATCGCAGGAGCTCCTGTCTGTGATGCAGCGTCAAGGGTAACCGCAGCCATAGTCTCCGAGCTGATAGTCCATGCTGCTGCCAACGACATGGAACTGTTGGTGCAGATGGTTGTTGTCTTCCAAACGTCCCCAACTGTTAACTCAAGGATCGAGACGTGGCTACACAATCCGTTACAGCATGCGGATAAGATGCCTGTCATATCGACTGATAGTGATACGAGGCCGTTAGGATCCAGAACGGCGCTCCGTATTACCCTCCTGAACCAACAGATTCAATATTCTGCTAACAGTCATTGGATCTCGACCTACGCGAGCGGCAATGTCACGATATGATACACCGCAATCGCGATAGGCTACAATCCGACGTTTATCAAAATCGGAAACGTGATGGTACTTCCTTACACAAGGCACCACAAGAACGTTTCAGCAGGCAACGCTGGTCAACTGCCGTTTGTGTATGAGAAATCGGTTGGAAACTTTCCTCGTGTCAGCACGTTGTAGGAGTCGCCACCGGCGCCATCCTTGTGTGAATGCTCTGAAAAGTTTATCATTTGCTTATCGCAACATCTTCCTCCTGTCGGTTAAATTCCGCATCTGTAGCACGTCATCTTCGTGGTGTAGCAATTTTTATAGCCAGTAGTGTAGTATGTTAATAAATTTAGAAAGTAAGCATTGTTGTCTTAGTAATTAATGATCATTTTTTTCCGATACCAAAGAAAATAACAGTCATTAAACAAAATAAAATATTACAGCCTTGCTTAGTTTTCAGGTAACAGATTTACACGTAAATAAGTTATAAAGTAGAGCAGGTCAGATGCGCAGTAGTGTAAAAAGAGTGTAAAGGAATCTTTCGTGGAGTACCATTCTAGCACGGCCACTGTTCGCTGGGTATCTCTTGTCCCGTACAGAGCTGGGCACTGGTGGCGGATCAGCTGTGCGCGACAGTCGGCTGTCACCCTCTTTCTGCGCATGCGCGCCCCGCCGCCGCCACGTGGTGGCAGCCCCGCGGGGTCGCGGCCACGTCAGTAGCGCCCCAGCGCCCGCCGACGCCGGACGTCGTCTGCGACAGCAGCGCAGCGTCTACGTCACGCCACGACACGGCGCGCTACGACGCCGGCACACTGATGCGCGTCGTCGGCGCTCGCTGACGCCATGTAGTGCTTCAGTACGTATGTGACGGGTAGCTGTGGCGAGGGTATTTTGATTCTGGGCCAATAGAATAGCAGGAAGCAACAACTTGCCTGTAATAAGCTTCGTGAATTACCGTAGTTGTCAAGAGAATCTTTTGCGTGGATGTACTGAGGTCGGCGTCAGGTGCACAGAAGCTTCTAACCTTTCACCAGTCGCAGTGATTGCCCCGTATAAGATGCGCTGAAGTGGTAAGTATAAATGCTGTCACTAATAACAAATGTTTACACTTGTGCAGTTTTGTTTTATGTGACAATCTCGCTAAGAAACGTGACATATTTTATAACTTACTCGAAATCTCCTACTTTATTTTGAGAATGTATTTGCCATATTTAAGAGAATGAACCACGTTTATCACATACAACTAATGACTGAAATCTTCGTCAGGTGATGCCCGATAAGCGCTACTCATACTTAAATTCATTACGGTTGTGAAGACCATTCAACACACAGCAAACGTGCACACAAAATGTTTACTATAAAATATGTTTTCATGGGAAGTTGCCATCGATACCGAATGATTAAAATAGTTTACGCGAATGTCTGTGAATCACGTATCATTACGTTGCCATGAGCAATGTATAATGAAAGAAAATGCAATAACACTTCATGAAGCTTAAGATTTTCACTACGGAGTTTCGAATGAGAGACTCACAGACACTTGTTGCTATCCGTCATGTATAGTCCAGCATTACTAGAGTTTTAGTAATACACACACAACTGCTGTGTGGGAAACACATACAGAGGTAATTCGGAGGATGAACAGTTACCACTGGACCATGGAAGGGTTTGTAATTTACGCTGCCTCCTAATACGTGCACGCACCTGTATCGTCGTATGAGCGACGAATGACTTAACTATCAACAAACACTGTGCGTATTACTTGTTTTTACGACTTTCGTTGTAATTATTCGTAAATGTGCACGTATGACCCATTGTTTTGCTCCTTGACGCTGAAATATATTCGTGGATTTTATCCCATTGCCCTAAGAGTTGTATGTATAGGCTGGTCTTTATTAGGCGTTTAAGATTATACCAAAAGAAATACGGGTCGATGTGCAGAAATCATTTGTTACCAATTTCATTTTAATGACTTTATTGGTCGTAGGAGAGTGCTTTTAAATTACGTCACCGTCTTTTATGTATCGTCTCATAAATTATGTTGACAGTGGCCAAGCACAAATGTCCTGCTCGTGGTAGCTTCTACAGATTCGAAGATTGCACCCAGCGCTGATCTGTACGTTGTACAAACAGTTGAAGCAGCCGAACTCTCCATTGAGAGCTGACGATATCAAACGAATTGTCTGCATGTGTACCGTCACTATAAGTCAAGAGTTATGTTTGATTTGTTCTTAATCGGGAAGAGCCGTATTGATTCAAGTGATCAGTTGACTTGTTAAATCACTTTTAAGGAACACTGGTGTGTCAACATTCCAACACCACCTACGACAATCATTAGCAAATGAGAAGTAACAGTTAATGGCAGTCTAAATAAGCATTATCGGCTCGTTTAGCTTTAGGATTATCACAATGACTGTTGGATTAATAAACACAACATTACAACTGCCATCACTAAGAACTGACATGATAGTAAGACTCGCTTATCAGACATCCTTATAGTAAATTTACATAAATTATTCGCATTGTTATGCATACTGCTACTATAGAAGGCATCACGCTCTACCCACCGTCGATAACTAAAATTTTACCGCGTTCGAGAATACAAGTGAGACTGTAAGGAAACAGTAATGATAAATTTAAAGTCCCAAAACGTGCAATGTCTAACTGCTTTTATTCGCGAATTCAGACATTGCATTGTTGGCGCCGTTTAAGTGTAGATAGTACCTTTCGACAAAGGTTAATAGTACTCGACTAAGCGGGCTGCACGCGTGTTGAACATCTCACTTCGTATTCAAGAGGTTGGGTTCCGTACCTGGCCAGAGATTCTGTTAATGTTGTCTCTGGTTACACCGAATCACCCTTTAACAATGTTCAGGTGACCGTCCATATTTTCAATCAGTTTACTTGTACAATAACGATTCTCCTGTTCCATCATTGCAACAGACACTAAGCTTCCTTCTCTCTTTCCTGCGTTGGAAGGGCTTACGATAAATCTATAAGAAACAAAAAATAAAACCTGAATAATTCAACAATAAGTCACCAATTACCGCGAACAATTAATGTATACGTATTTACAATACGATAATCTTAAAACCATTCGTGATTTTTATATGCTAAGACTCCCATCTCATGAAGTTTTTTTGATCTCACGCCGTAATGAGACGATAATTTATGATACTTACAGAATATCAGTAGATAATATACACCACACTTTAATGGCAATAATATAGTTCTACTGAAAAGAACGTGAAAGGAGCAGAGACAACTGTGAATACCCATTCGAAACCCTCGTAATTAATGCGAATTTGCCGCTCCGGAAGACAAAAAGTGACTGTGATCATGCGCCAGAAAAGCGGCTGGTAACGCAATAACGGGGCCTATTTGCAGGTAGTTTGTCGATTATGGAAATTACGAGCAATTGAACTCTAATTTCGCTCGCAACGCAGCGAATTAAAAGCTAATCGCGTTCGGGGACAGTGATCTTCATCATGTAACGCGGTCATTACTTTCTACTCATCTGATACCGACACCACGTCGTTATTATTCAGTGCTCGCATTTTGAAAATATCTAACTTCACAATAAATTTGATTTTAATTGTGAAGAAAATTTACATTTACTCTTAGAATAGTGATTTTACAATTCCTTTTGATAACAAGCAGAAACAGTAAATGAATGTGTAGTTGCTATTGGTGTGTGTGAGTGAGTGAGTGAGTGAGTGCGTGAGTGAGAGAGAGAGAGAGAGAGAGAGAGTCAGTAGGCGCAATGATAACTCACAATTACATTTCATTGCCTTCTTCAATATGTCATTAAGATCATGAAAGGAACGTTGTCGGGGTCACAGGCAAGCGATTTTTCCTTAGGCATATGATACTGAATACTGGTAACAACGTCACCTTAAGGGGCGATCAAAATGTTTTCCTTTGTGGGCGTGCCTTGCAGCATGTATGCAGAGTAGCGCGACTCTGGGGCGGGTGTATAAGCACCGACATGTAGGCAAGGAATTAGGGTGACATTAGTGCATTCCGATCTGCGGTGAACGCGGAAACGTGAAGGCAACGTTGTTACCAGATGTGTCCAAAGGGGACCAACGAGATGTTATTCTTTTCTCGGTTGCCGTAGGACGAAAACCAGTACATCATGGGATAATGAAGAATGTGTATGGGGTAGACAACTGTTGTGCAATGGTGCGCTACAAGGGGTTCTACCGCTTCGTGGTAATGCACGTCCTCATATCGGAAACGTTTTAACCCAGAAGCTGCGTCATCTAAAGGAGGGGACATTCGAACACTCGCCCTAAGACTATTTCTCCCCATGCGATCGTCACGTCTTACAGCCCTTAATTAGGACGTGTAAGGGTTGACGAATCCTGTAGGGCTAGGACAGGCTGCAAGCAGAAATGGACTTCCTCTCGCAGCACTACACGGTATTGTACCAAAAGGAAATCTTCAGCCCGGTGCGTCAATGGGAGGAGTGCTCAGCGCTCACGGCGGATTTACCAGATTCGCGCACCAATTCTCGACTGTATTACTTTCGAACGGAAATTTTTCGCCCCCTTATATTTTTAGGGCAGCGGTTACAAATGCTATTCTTCGCATTACTTGGAACCCGACTGCTGAACTGAACGCCTATGACAGGAAGAAATGTGATACGGACGTATTACCGAACCACCATTTGGAGCAGACTATAACCTGCTCTGTTCATCTGTTCTTACTCAAAAGCGAAGCTTTAAGCTATTCTTTCTTCAAGACGCGGTTTCAATATAATAATGAATAAAAAAATTCGTTGAGAACACAAACCTAATCATTCAGTTTGCAATGAGCTATTTATTCTGCCAGTAACTGCAGTGTAATTATGCTTAATTTTTTCGCTTCCTTAATTAGTAAAACATGATGGTGCTCTTTCTATAGCAGAGCGGTAACAAAATCAAGTGATATGACAATAGGATTCTAGGCATTTTATAACCATTGTTTACGTAACTGAATACGGAAGATGGGAAAAGAAAATGTTTTATGCGACATTAACGTGTTTACCTTACCTTCACAGTCAAATTAACCTTCCAAATGGTTCTGAGCACTATGGGACTCAACATCTTAGGTCATAAGTCCCCTAGAACTTAGAACTACTTAAACCTAACTAACCTAAGGACATCACACATACCCATGCACGAGGCAGGATTCGAACCTGCGACCGTAGCAGCCCCGCGGCTCCAGACTGCAGCCCCAGAACCGCACGGCCACCGCGGCCGGCAATTAACCTTCCAGTTACACACTCTGAAGAGCACCTCAAGACTGAATGCCTCATGATGACGTTTCCCGCAAACGTCACGATAAGGAAAGTACATTGATGGTGTGCAGACGAATGAGTAATCAGTCTAGCTACTAAACCGACCGCAAATGAGGAAATACACTACTGGCCATTAAAATTGCTACACCACGAAGATGACGTGCTACAGACGCGAAATTTAACCGACAGGAAGAAGATGCTGTGATTTGCAAATGATTAGCTTTTCAGAGCATTCACACAAGGTTGGCGCCGGTAGCAACACCTAAAACATGCTGACATGAGGAAAGTTTCCAACCGATTTTTCATTCACAGTGACTGACCGGCGTTGCCTGGTGAAACGTTTTTGTGATTCCTCAGGTTAGGAGGAGATATGCGTACCATCACGTTTCCGGCTTTGATAAAGGTCGGATTGTAGCCTCTCGCGATTGCGGTTTATCGTATTACGACATTGCTGCTCGCGTTGGTCGAGATCCAATGACTGTTAGCAGAATGTGGAACCGGTGGGTTCAGGAGGGTAATACGGAACGCCGTGCTGGATCCCAACGGCCTCGTATCACTAGCAGTCGAGATGACAGGCATCATATCCGCATGGCTGTAACGTATCGTGCAGCCACGTCTCGATCCCTGAGTCAACAGATGGGGACGTTTGCAAGACAACAACCATCTGCACGAACAGTTCGACGACCTTTGCAGTAGCATAGACTATCGGCTCGGAGACCATGGCTACGGTTATCCTTGACGCTGCATCACTGACAGGAGTGCCTTTGATGGTGTACTCAACGACTAACCTGGGTGCACGAACGGCAAAACGTAATTTTTTCGGACGAATCCAGGTTCTGTTTACAGCATCATGATGGTCGCATCCGTGTTTGGCGACATCGTGGTGAACGCACATTGGAAGCGTGTATTCGGCCTCGCCATACTAGCTTATCACCCGGCGGGATGGTATGGGGTGCCATTGGTTACACGTCTCGGTCACCTCGTGTTGGCATTGACGGCATTTTGTATAGTGGAGTTTACATTTCAGATGTATTACGACACGTGGTTCTAACCTCCATTCGATCCGTGCGAAACCCTACATTTCAGCACGATAATGTACGACCGCATGTGGCAGGTCCTCTACGGGCCTTTCTCGATGCGGAAGATGTTCCACTGCTACCCTGGTCAGTACATTCTCCAAATCTCTAACCAATTGAAAACGTCAATGGTGGCCGAGCAACTGACTCGTCACAATACGCCAGTCACTACTCCTCATGAACTGTGGTATCGTGTTGAAGCTGCATGGACAGCTGTACCTGTACACGCCATCCGTTTGACTCAATGCCCTGGCATTTCAAGGCCGTTATTACGGCCAGAGGTGGTTGTTCTGGGTACTCATTTCTCACGAGTTATGCAGCCGAATTGCGTGAAAGTGTAATCACATGTCAGTTCTAGAATAATATATTTGTCCAATGAATACCCGTTTATCATCTGCATTTCTTCTTGTTGTAGCAATTTTAATGGCCGGTAGTGTATACTGACGCAGGCTACTTACACAAACGGCGGATTCTTATGACCCGGCAACAGAAAAAAGCATGTAGAAAAGCACGATGATGGTAAGGTGTCCACACACAGTTATTATGAGCATCTGGGGAAAGTGGTGCATGGATAATGAAACCGCGAGTAGGCAACAAGGTGTTAGAGTTCCACGCCTCATCAGGGAATGTCTAAGTTAGTGGCTTTCCCGCTCTATAAAGGAGGATAAGTGGCAATCTGTCGCACATCTGAATACAGAGTACAGTAATGGGGCAGGCAGAACTGTTCCGAACCACTCTGTTCAACGCACAATGTTGAAAATAGGTTTCTGCATTAGACAACCAATACGTGTTCACTTTCTAACCGAACATCATCGTCACTTACAGTTGCTATGGACAGGGGCTGATCGAAATTTAAGAAAGGAGCAAAGGAAACATGTCGCCTGGCAGGGTGAACCATTTATATATATATATATATATATATATATATATATATATATATATATATATATATATATATATATATATATATCACGTCCACAGTCGTATTAGGATACTCTGTCATCTGGGCGAAGACAAAACACACGCAACGCCCCGGACGAAGACCGTTTGGAGCAGTATTATGAGATGTGTCTAGGCTCCTATGGGAGCCTGTTGTAGTAAACGAGGGACTATGACACTTGTGGACTACGTGAACTTCATTACGGATCACGGACATCCCTTCATGATTAATGTTTTCCCCAATGGCGATGGCATTTTCCAGCAGGAAGTTTGTCAGAGTCAAAAGACTAGATTTGTGTTAGAATGGTTTGAAGAGCATGATGAGGAACTCAAGGTGATGTCCTGCCCAGAACTTTCGCCTGATGTGAACCCGCAAGCTACTAATTTATGGGTATTGCATGTCCTATGCCTAGACATCTAGTGCACCACATATCCATGGACGCCTACTCACAACTCATAGAATCCCAGCCATGCAGAATCGCTACTGTATTCCATTGTAATGGCAGCGGGGAGACAAGCAATTTTCCTCATCAGTGAGACAAAGAGAGAGTGGGGGAGTAAGAGAGAGTGAGACATGTTACGAAAGCAAATTATGAATCAATCAGATCTCAATTTCTTCAGGAATTTTCTGTACCTCTACCTCGTAACGAGAATTTACAAGTGCTGCGTGAACATGTCGCTTATTTTGGTGTAACCACTGAAGTTCTCCCCCGTTTAACCTGTGAATGAACGTGTTCATGTCGCCAGTAGTAGAAGGACTTGCATTTTAACGTGAAATTTAATAGGTGGTTTATCACATTTTTGTCATTAGAAGTTTCGTTGGGACGGGGGGGGGGGGGGCGGGGGAGTGAACGTTATTCAGTGCCAGCAAGAATTTCAATTCTCGCATTGTTGGCACACCTACCGCTTACTAAAGCACACTAATTACCAGCGCTCGCTTAAGGCAGTATCTAGCTATCGAGAGAAGGATGGTTTAAGTTACAGTTCATGTGTGGTCATTAGATCTAGACACATGTACATTATCAATATAAGTTAGAAGTGTGGTTGGTTATACTGTTCCGGCATTCGTCTCAGGATACACTTAGGAAACCCAGTTTTGGATGTTTCGAAAAATGAGGCCAGAACGTCGCGTGTACGAGGACAGGATCTGAAGTAATGAGCGACGTGATTCGGTCGTCTTACTGTGAAAATCTGTAGCAACGTGTTGCTTCTGAGGTACGATTAGTCTGCTCGCTTTTCACTGCATCGAGCTTTGGTGCTGTGTGAGAAGCACCTTAGCTCTATAAGGTTTCCAGCTTGAGTAATGAGGCCTTGGTGGACGGCAAACCTTATGTCATACAGCAGTGCGCAATACTCAACTATGAAATATAGTGGCCAACGTTTAGGATAAACATCATATATACGGAGCCAATATGTCAGATCCAAGCTTCACTAGGTTTTCTTTGAGATTCGTTCACTGATATTCGTACAACAATGACGTACGGTGTGTTTCGCTCAATTCAAAACTCTGTTCCTTTCTTGTAATATTTGTTTTATGGACATTATGTCATCGAAGGCATATTTTTCTGCCTAACGTTCCGTCTTCCAATGTTGGAGACATCTTCAGAGGCTGTTACAGCTTAGCAGACAAGCTCAGAGTGCCGAACTATTTACATACAGTGGTAGAAAACATAAGGATGAAATATCGTATGATGTGCCACTGGCAAGGCAAATAATGTAGTTCGATTGAATTTGGACCAGACATAGAATCAACTGCAGAGTATAGTATGTATGGTAACTGAAAGGAATAAGCGATTAGTCAAATAGAAATGACACTTGTATTCACAGACAATAACTACACTGAATTCACGGCCATTAATGATGGTCCCCTGGGTATTATAAAAGGAGGAAGGTTGTTTTGAAGAGGGTGTCTGATCACCATGGACGGCAGTGCATGGTCTGCAATGTGCTCCCGGACCACCACCATCGCAACTGACAATTGCTGGAAGGTCGTCGGTGCATGTGGACTTGCTGAAAAACATCTCCCCGTCGCATCCCAACGTGGTCGATGGGATTTACATAGTGGGAAACGGCAGGTCAGTTCAGTGTAATCGCAGAATTTCTTCTCGTTCCCAGAGTTCCTCCACCTGATCTGGTCGATGAGGCTGTGTATTTGCGTCTATGAAAATGAAGTGAGAACCGTATTCGCCCCTGAATGACACACATGGGTGTACAGTGTTGACTGGTGAGTGTATTGTGTTCAGAGGTTTGAAGACCAGCACTCGCATGCAACAATGCAACATCATGTCACCCCACGATACTGAAGTACCCTCATACGGCGAGGGGTCGGAAAACCGGGTATTCCCAGCTACAATATCGAACTTGACCATTGTGGTAGGCTGTATGTTATCGTGTGCGTTGCTGTCCTTGGAGATCACTCCCTATTAAGAACGAAGTCCCGCCTTTTGTTATGTTCATTGCCCATCACAATATCGCATGACTACAGTGCAATTACTGTTTATGAACAAAAGTGTCATTTCTATTCGTCTTTTCGCGTATTTCTTTCTGTACTGTATTGTAACAGTCCTTCCTATTTAATGTGGTCCAAGAGACCTATGTTACTTGGCTTATGCGAAAGTTATTGTCATCCTTAAGTTTTGCACAGTACTGTACGTATCCAGGCCACGTGTTGCCCAGACGACAATTGTACCCGTGTTCCTTAGAGCAGCGGTTAATGTTTCTTTTTGTAGTCCCTATGTACGCTTCACCGCATTTGCAAAAGAATTTTATACACTCCGATTATGACAAGCGGTAAGAATCATGCATAAATTGCCAGCTGCAGATGATGCACTCGGATCAGAGAACCACCAAATTCGTTTCTCTCATACCGTGCTTTTATCGAGTCATTTCTAAGCTGGCTTGTAACAGTGAGGCCATAGATATTCAAAACCCAAACAATTTTAACAGAAGAAAAGGGTTGAAGCCAGTCAAGCTGTGGTTTTGGTACCAAATAAAGCTTTGTAACATACGTCTGCGATCTTAGGCAGCAGTCTGACGTAACGAACCGACCTTTGCAAGGATACTTACAATCAGGGCGACTTCGTGGCTTCTTTCGGACAATTAAAGCCTCTAATGTTGTCTCCACCACTGCGAGTCAGAGCGTCAGGCTTACAAATACGCCTTGAACTACTACCTAACGTCAGTAAAACAATACAACTAAAAACGCAAATACGGGACGTGGAAGTCTACACTGTTTCATACAGCATTACATCAAGGGCATTGTGCAGCACAGCTAGGGCGATCTGTGTGTCAATATTCTGACGCCTGTCACGTCTACTCGTTCGCACGCAATTGCAATTTAACGAACTCATCGGTGAGTTAATTCTCATAACAAGCAGCAAAATAACGCAGTAACGTGCCATGACAAGTGTAGCTGTAAACTTCTCGTCAGATCGTTTAAATGCTCAAGTATTACTAAAATGCACTATGAAATTGACGAACACACTTTACCTCTTTGTTCCGGTCATGGCCAATTGTGTAAATAAAACACGGAAGCAAAAGTCTTTCTTGAAACCACATTAAAAAAATATTTGTGTTCTAATGATAATCATTATCAAATTATGGTAAATAGAACAACTTTATTGTAGACGGCGGCCGGAAGACGAAAATTTCTTGGTAATATTTTGGTACCTTGCAACGCTCCTGCTACGGTAACTGCTTACAAGACGCTACTACGAGGAATTCGAGAGTTCGCTCTGGCGTTTGCAGTGTATACTAAGCAGTCGCAGCAGCATACATCGCCGTAAGGATCGCAACTGGACGGTATAGATTGTTCGTTAGTATAGCAAATGTTCAGGGAAAATAAATCGTAGTTATTGGAAGAATATTTGTGTTTTTCTCGGGAAATTTTATTCGATAAATATAGAGAACCATTATTCGTGAGCCGGCCGGTGTGGCCGAGCGGTTCTAGGCGCTTCAGTCTGGAGCCGCGCGACCGCTACGGTCGCAGGTTCGAATCCTGCCACGGGCATGGATGTGTGTGATGCCCTTAGGTTAGTTAGGTTTAAGTAGTTCTAAGTTCTAGGGGACTAATGACCTCAGATGTTAAGTCCCATAGTGCTCAGAGCCATTTGAACCATTATTCACGGAAGAGTGGAAATTCTAGTGCCTCTCCCGTAAATATCGTGAAAATGAGAATGTTAAGGAACGCACGGAGGCATGTAGGGTGTTATTCTTCCCTTTCCTCATATAGTGATGGAATGTTGATGTTGTTGTGGCCTTCAGTCCAGAGACTGGTTTGATGCAGCTCTCCATGGTACTCCGTCGTGCGGAAGCTTCTTCATCTACGATTAACTATTGCAACCTACATCCTTCTGGATCTGCTTAGTGCATTCATCTCTTGGTCTACCTCTGCGATTTTTACCCTCCACGTTTCCCTCCAATATTCAATTGGTGATCCCTTGATGCCTCAGAGCGTGTCCTACCAACCGATACACTCCTTTAGTAAGGTTGTGCGCCGGCCGGGGTGGCCGAGCGGTTCTAGGCGCTACAGTCTGGAACCAAGCGACCGCTGCGGTCGGAGGTTCGAATCCTGTCTCGGGCATGGATGTGGGTGATGTCCTTAGGTTAGTTAGGTTTAAGTAGTTCTAAGTTCTAGGGGACTGATGACCTCAGATGTTAAGTTCCATAGTGCTCAGAGCCATTTTTTAAGGTTGCGCCAGTTTCCCTGCCTCCCCAGTTCTATTCAGTACCTCCTCATTAGTTACGTGATCTACCCATCTAATCTTCAGCATTATTCTGTAACACCACATTTCGAAAGCTTATATTCTCTTCTTGTCAAATCCATTTATCGTCCATATTTCACTTCCATACATGGCTCCACTCCACACTAATACTTTCAGAAAAGACTTCCTGGCACTTAAACCTATACTCTATGTTAACAAATTTCTCTTCTTCAGAAACGCTTTCAGTTGTGCAATAGTACACACAAAATCTCTGTTTTGGTACGTGTGCTGTGGGGTGAATAGGTGGATTTAAACACAGAAAAGGCTCGGTGCGGCCAGGTCACGATGAACATAGTATCACAGCCTTACAGATGGAACAGTTCTTCCTCGAGTGATTTAAGGAAAATGACGAAATTTAGGATATCCTTAAAAAGTATTGAACCAAGATCATCTCCAACACGAGCACACTCTAGTTTTCTCTTGCTTTTTTTTTCGTCGAAAACATATAAATAAACATCGATTCTCTTAGGGCCAACAGGTATCTGGCTAGAGTAGTATGTCAACGCTGAAGCAGATTAGCTTATTGGACTTGAAGTTTTTTAACTAACATGGCAGCAGTTGAACTGATTTCGATTGGTGTCATCCTGTGAACATGCCCTGGTATTTCCGTTTGAAGCCGAAGAGGAAAACTACTGTACACACGTCACATTGTCACTTCATATACAGGGTGTCTGCTACGATACAGTCCTCGCCTTCATACTTCAGAGGTTAGTGGTAGTCATGCAGCAGGCGGAAGTTTCGCTTGATTTCAGTCGGAATTTCAAAAACGCTTCGATTTAATACAGACTGTGAGTATTTCAAAAAGCTGGCCTCCCTGGGTCTGGGGTAGCATCTCTTCCTCGAAGATACTGCGTAGGGTGTGGCATCACCTTCAGTTTAGTTTTTTGATATTCCTAAGATATGGGTAATTCACAAGTGTTTTCAGTTTGACAGATAGATGCTTTGACGTCATGATATATCGAATAGCGTAGTATCGTAACCTTATTAACCACACAACTATACGTACGTCTTTTCGTGATAGTTTTCCATGATTTTTTTTGTACAGAAGTTTGTACATTCTATATTTACAGAAAGAGCATAAGGCGTTTCCCTGATTGCAAAAAATTATTTCTAAGGAGCTACTCTCAACACAGCTAAGCGATTTGATGGAATTCATAGTTTAACTCGTAAAAGCTTTTTATGGATACTCTTCTACATGTGCTCCGTGTGTTATCTAGGATGACGATACTTGATGTGCTTGCCAACATGTCGTTGCCATCTGTAGAGGTGTCTCGTATTCGTGGAGCAAGAGTTTGCACATCACGAACTGCTGAACCGAGCATTTTATCCGTAACGTAACCATACACCAGAATCGAGAGGGGTATGTCTGGTGAACGTGGGGGCCACTTTGTTGGTCCGTCTCCGTCTGTCCGGAAAGTTTTCAACCAAGAACTGGCGAACAGGTAACTCTAGTGTGGTGGCGCGCTATATTGTTGAATGTCTATTCATAGTAAGACTTGCCGTGAATGAGATTCAGCGTAATGTTCCAACATGTTCGGTTCAAATGTAGCCTTATTGGTACGGTTAAAATTAATTGTCTATTAATTGTGTTACGCATTAAGCTGTCCCTCATCTTCTGTAACACGATAAGCAGTTTCTCCTATAACCAGATTTCGACATTAAGCCCGTTTACCTTCTAGGAGATGTGAAAACATGCCTCATTGGAAAAAAGTACTTGATTAAATTTGTCATTGCCTGCATACATACGTTCGGGCAGGTCAATGGCAATCTCAGCATGTCTGTGTATATTGTTCGGCTGCAAGCTTAGCAGGAGCTGCATTTGGAAAAAGTAAGGCAGATGCGCGGTATCTCTCTAATCAGACTACAGAGCTTACAGGTCACGCTTTTTCACACTAGCTAGGCGGTGCTGAGAGGGATGTTTTCCTTTTTTGATGTTATCCGAAGTTTGGTACTAACAGATAATTTTCGTAAGAGGAAAATCATCACAGGAGATTTTTTTATTTTAAATGAAATGTATTCTGAGACTGAATATGCAGATTGATGCGTCTTAATCATAATAAAGTCCAAATACGAGAGCTGTATCGTCAGTGAAGCACTAACAACACGTTGATTACGAACACCAACGTATAGGTGGAAGATAACTGATCTCCCAGACGGACCGTACTGTAATTTGTACAGACATCGTATTTTCCAGAATACACGAACATAATAAATATCGAGATGTTTAAAGGTTGCTGCATAACCAATAACTGCTGGTGGTTGGGTTTCAACTAGCGACAGCCAGCAATCTAGTCGCTACGACTCGTTCCCGTGGAGCACAGTTTGCGGCAATATTATTGACGCGGGCTCGCTTTTATCTTGAATGTAGCGACGTTTCATTCGGAGCTCGTGCTCTCCAGAAAACATGAGCGCAAAAAGCGTCTAACACCTGGTGGTATATCGAAACTTGAATCTGCGACGCCACCAGTTGTGCGTGTAGCTCCTACTCCAATGTGGACAGATTAGTGGTCGACATTAGCGTAGCGAGAGTGATGCCACACGGGTTATCCGTTGGCTATGTCCGCTTAGTTCCCGCCCCTAGCACGTGTGTGGGAGTCTCCACACCCTTGTTAGTCCTTCACTCACCCCACAGTTCCTTTAAATGCGATCTCTTTTCGTATTTAATAATGCCTTTGAAGCGTCCCCACCATGGTGGAGTATTTTTACGGTGCAGTTAATGCTTTGTCTTTCAAAGGGATCAAACAATAATAAAGATAAACTGGCGATAATATGTAAGAACACAGGTAATTATCTGGCATTAGAGGGAGTGTTGTCTCACAGAAAATCCACGCCAACTTTATCTCTACTTCATATCTTTTTTCGGTGTCCGCCCCCGGTAGATGAATGGTCAGCGTGACGTATTGTCAATCCCATGGGCCCAGGTTTGATTCCCGGCTGGGTCGGGGAATTTTATCCGCCCAGGGGTTGGGTGTTGTGCTGTCCTCATCACCATCCTATCATCCTCATCGACTGCAGGTCGCCGAAGTGGCGTCAAATTGAAAGACCGTCACCATGCAAATGGTCTGCCCGACGGGGCCCTAGCCATAGGATTAAATAAATAAATAAATCGTTTTTGCAGTTTTTAGAACATCCTAGAACGCCAAATTCCCCTTCCAATAATTCCTAGAGGGCTGCCTCGTGAAAATAATTAGTTGCCTTGTCGGCAACTGGGAGACGATGTATGAGGGATATTAGTGAAGCAACGGCATTCTTTAACATGGTTGTGTAGGTCGAGTAAATAGATGGCTCAGAACCATGTAATTACCAAAGGAAGAGGAAAAACATATATGACCACGAAAATTATATCTGTGAGACGTACAAAGGATATCATTGCGAGGGATCACTTAAAGAACGAAGAACTCAGAGATGAGTTAACGGATTGACAAGACACAAGGTGGTAAATGGCTAGAACATAGTGGTCGGATGTTAAAAGCTAGTGTCCCGTACTCCATGTACGCTAAATGGCGAATATGTGTATTTTGATTTGTGAACAATTACTTCAGGTTAATAATAACTGATTCTCCAGCTCGTGTCGTCATTCGTTGCCGTCTGAATGGGTCCGAACAATTATACAGTCGTAGATTCCTGATCCTCCGATAGCTTATGCAGGCAACATTTTCTTTAAATATGCCAAAGCAATCAGTCTAGGATTGTATCTGTTACAGAGCAAATCAAAGAATATCTTAAAGTTAGTGCTAGTCACGAGAAGATGAGAAATTAGACTGTGTGCTTCACCTGTTGATGAACTAAGCAAATGACGATAATTAACAATGTCTTGTAATTCCTCATTTTTTACGACGACGAGATTGACAAATGTATCGCATAAATGTCTGAACCGGCCGGTGTGGCCGTGCGGTCTAGGCGCTTCAGTCTGGAACCGCGTGACCGTTCCGGTTGCAGGTTCGAATCCTGCCTCGGGCATGGATGTGTCTGATGACCTTAGGTTAGTTAGGTTTAAGTAGTTCTAAGTTCTAGGGGACAGATGACCACATATGTTAAGTCCCATAGTGCTAAGAGCCATTTGATAAATGACTGAATGGCTTTACGTCACCGTTAAATGATGGCACTTTCACGGCAGGCAGCTTGATGCTACTCTTCGATGCACTTGTCAGCAGCATTAGAGTGATTCATCTGAATCGCTCTTTTTCATTTCACTTCAATTTCTTAATTATTTTTTTAAGCTCGAAGACCATATTTTCGAAGGTTTCTTTATCCTCAGAATATAAGTCTACCTTTAAGCAATTCGGGTTGTGACTGCGCGTCCTCATACTTCTCCACGATCTTTTCCGATATACAATAACACCCAGAATGGCCGATTTACTTGTTACACCGAATTCGTTTGCAAACTTTAACAACCGCGTGAGACTTGCATTCACCACCGAGCGTGTAGTGACATTTCTTTCTTAAAACTTCAGCCATAATGGAAAGCTGTGTCAGGCAACTGCAAAAAACATTTACAATCAGGGGGAAGTACAGGAAGCAGCATAGTCGGACCAGGTACCTAGCTTTTAAATCAGTCGTGACTAAAACATAACCAGCTTTCTTAGTTACATACTTAACTTACTAATAATTGTCGACTTTGAGTGAGGTGAGTGTCTCAGTCTCGTTGCATTCCCTCCACTTCAAACAGGATCTGAGTTCACTTAACGTATGCCAGGCTGCCTATGTTGAGTTAAATAAATGATGTATGCGTTTTTGCGTAAAACGTGACATAGGACTATGGTACCAGGGCTATTGCTGTTGCTGCTTATTTAGTGTCCAACAATAGCAAAAATGTGTTGTGCGTTGTTTCAAACAGTTATTTGAGTGTACTGTTAAAATTTCAACTCTTTTACGAAACTGATTATGGAATCTGGCTTTGTAAATAGTTGTGAAGTTTCTGAATAAGTTAAAGTGTGGAAATATTGCAATATTCAGAAAAAAACTACTTGAAATATGTATTCATAACAGTGTTTTAATTACTTTCATTAAACTTTCTATAAATACGTATTGGTTTTTGTTCTTCACGTAGATGCTGTGAATTCACAGTAGCCATATCACAATTACTATTATTTTTCTTCTTACGAATTTTGTTCACCATTAATTGGACTTTTACTTACTTTACATTGATTTGGACGTATTTTGAATTTGTGGTTCGATATATTTATAAATTAATTAAAATTCATCTTATTTGGCCTCGATATATCTCAAGATGACTTAATTTCGCTAATAGAGTAATCCAATTATGTTACAATACAAGCTCTTCCAATTACGTAATTTCGCGAAAATTTTACGACCTAGTAATGGGTTCATCTGAATCTTAGTTTTCATTAAATATTGTCCTATTCTGCAAAATTACATGTCATTGCTGCTCGTTGCGTACCATGGTGTTGCTTTGTTGAAACTAGTTTGTGCCGTTCCGCCGATGATTGGTTGCCACTGTACGTTACTTCATCGGAGCCATCGCAGTTCAGCCGCAAAATTAAAAGTTTTTTGTTCGCAGACGAAAATGTAAATTGTATAAGTTATCGGAAGACCAGGAGTTTTCGACTGAATAATGGTTCAGAACCATTCAGATTGCTATTAATGACGTGTGTTACACAATCACTTACTATTTGCAAGAACGTAATATTCACAGATCTAAATACACATATTCGCTGTTTAGCGTACATGGCGTGCGTGACATTATCTAACGACTACTCACCATTATTCTGCCTCGCAGCAGCGAGAATAGCCTTAGGCACCCTTAGAGGTGTAGCGTGCTCAGCGTCGTCCCTCGGGTACAAATGGCTCAACAGACGGCAGTCCTGTCTAGAGAATTGACGGAATGTTGCGAACAGACGAGATGTTAGGACTGACAGAAAGAAGGCTAACGAAACAAGTGGTGGCAGTGGTGGTGGTGGTGGTGGTTAGTGTTTAACGTCCCGTCGACAACGAGGTCATTAGAGACGGAGCGCAAGCTCATGTTAGGGAAGGATTGAGAAGGAAATCGGCCGTGCTCTTTCAAAGGAACCATCCCGGCATTTGCCTGAAACGACTTAGGGAAATCACGGAAAACCCAAATCAGGATGGCTGGAGACGGGATTGAACCGTCGTCCTCCCGAATGCGAGTCCAGTGTGCTAACCACTGCGCCACCTCGCTCGGTCAACGAAACAAGTATTAGCAGCGTAATACAAACAACAATAAAAACGAGACATGCACCTACTGCTTAAAGTGTAGACGTTGAAAATATATATTACTCATCATTTTCAAGCAATTAGATTAGACGCGTAATTATACGGCGTTAACGCCTGTGAGTGCATTTCAGCTGTCCCCATGACACCTCCACGAGGGAGATCAGAACAGCGACGCCATGCGTTGATATCTGGCGGTTTTCCTCGGCTACTCATAAGAAAAGAGCTCTCATTTAAACGCCGGACGTCGAGGTCCTGACCTGCATCACGGAGGCGTCAGAACAAGAGCTGAAATGTGAGTCGGTGTGGCGACATTTCTATCAACTAACACATCCACCATGGCGTTGAGAAAAGCTGTGGAGCAGTTGGGGTACAATGTGACGTAATTATCACACTACACACGTCACATGAACCACTAAGCTTCGGCTTTTTTTTTCGCGTGTAACGGCACTTTGCTCTTTGATGGGTCTTCAAGCCCGACGATGACATCGTAGAACACCAACCATTTCCAACATTGCAGAGGATGACTGTAAGCACCTTTGAGACACGTTTCAAACCTCTGCCACTCAATGGGAGACAATTACAGGGGTGTGGGAAATGTGATCCTTAACCCTTGCGACTAGCAATTTTACTTTCAAAAACGATGTGTGGTTATTTTAATTAATGACTCAGCCAGAAGTAACACTATGAAAAAAATAGTTCCCGTCGTTTCTCAATGGGGATGGGGGCTCAGGATATACAGGCCTATCCAGAAGTACCTCCAGCGCTTAAAGAAGACGACTACGCAGGAGCTACAAGACATATTGAAAACAGACATACATCGATGGGTAAAGCATGTCTCGAAGTATGTAAAACATTCTACAGGTGCTCAATATGGGCTTCTTTTTTGGTGTGCCAAGCGTCAATTCGTGAGTACATGTCACTGACGTAGTGCGTCCGGTAAGGCGCGAAAGTAACCCGCTTTGCGAGTCCGGTAATTGGGTTGCTTAACTGCAGCTGTGAACTACACTGTAGCACCAAAGAAACTGGTAGGCCTGCGTATTCAAATACAGAGATATGTGAACAGGCTGAACACAGAGCTGCGGTCGGCAACGCCTATATAAACAAAGTGTGTGGCGCAGTTGTTAGATTGGTTACTGCTGCTACAATGGCAGGTTATCAACATTTGATTTGAATATGGTGTTACAGTCGGAGCACGCGCTATGGGACACAGCATCTCCTAAGTAGCAATGAAATGGGGATTTTCCCGTACGACCAATTCATGTCAGGAATCCGCTAAAACATCAAATCTCCGACATCGCTGCGAGCGGAAAAAGATTATGGAAGAACGGGACCGACAACGACTGAAGAGAATCGTTCAGCGTGACAGAAGTGCAACCCTTCCGCAGATTGTTGCAGATTTCAGTGGTGGGCCATCAACAAGTGTCAGCGTGCGAACCATTCAAAGAAACATCATCGATATGGGCTTTCAGAGCGGAAGCTCCACTCGTCGATCCTTGATGACTTCACGATACAAAGGTTTATCCCTCTCAGGGCCCGTCGACTATTGATGACTGGAAACATGTTGCCTGGACGGAAGACTTCTGTTTCAAACTGTATCGAGCGAATGGAGTGTACAGGTATGGAGACAACCTCATGAATCCATGGAACCTGCATGTCAACAGGGGCGTTTTCAAGCCGGTGGAGGCTCTGTAATGGTGTGGGGAATGTGTAATTGTATCGGAGCCCTGATACGTCTAGATACGACTCTGACACGTGACACGTGCGTAAGCATCCTGTCTGACCACCTGAATCCATTCACGTCCATTGTGCTTTCCAATGGACTTGGGAAATTCCAGCAGGACATTGCGACACCCAACGTGTCCAAACTTGCTACAGAGTGGCTCCATGGACGCTCTTCTGACTTTAAATACTTTCGCTGTCCGCCATAGTCCCAAGAAATGAACACTGTTGAGCATATCTGGGATGCAGTTCAGAAGAGGTCTTCAGCCCATCGAACTATTACGGATTCATGGACAGCCCTGCAGGATTTATGGTGTCAATTCCTTCCATAGCTATTTCTGACATTACTCGAGTCCATGCCACTTCGTATTGCAGCACTTCTGTTTGCTCCCTGGAGGGATATTAGGCAGTTGTACCTGTTTCTTTGGCTCTTCAGTGATATTGTATGTGGCAATACGCAGACGAGCGTTATCAATGGTTCTTGAGGAGAGATGCAGTCTGTAATTATAAGTCTTTAGCCAATCACTAACGGGCTTCCCTGATACGTAGTAATAACATGCAACGAATTCCAGTTGGTTCCCTGACGACGTACCGTTGGACACATACGTCGTTTTGGTAGTCACGGGGTTAATTCTGTTGTACAGTATACGTCTACAGTGTAAACTTTCGCGCATTGCTGCAGAATCTTCTGTGAGGTCTAGCGGGTCCTGTGACGGTTTAGCTGTGTGTGGCGCATACAACGAACAGTTGTCGCAGTTTCTACCGCACTGAGTTAACGCAGCCGGGTGGCACATGCCCGCGTGTATACTTTGCTCACTGGCGCGTCGCTTTGCAGGCTCAGACGGCGGCGAGCGGCCGCGAACTTCAAGCCCGAGTATCAACTAGAGGAGCAGCGTGGCTCTCAAGCAGACACGGCCACTGTGTGAGGGTCGCTCCCCTTTAAGCGGCAGAGGAGTTCGCGAACAGTCCGCGTGACTGCGCTGCCGACCTCCCGGCCCACAGCAACCGCCGCGGAAACATTCGTCAGCACAGCCGCGCTAGTGCTCTAGCGAATGCGACTTTCCCTGCGACGGCTGCAACCCGCGCAGCCTACTCAACCTGGTGTCCCGAGTATAAAGCAGAGAAGAATGACGGCGCAGGGCACCTCCACCCGTCGGATATGGTTTCACCGACGCCCCCGAGATACGGTTTCACTCGGCCGAGAGAAACGAAGCCATTAGAATAAAGTATCCTCGGGCAAAGGCCTAATTAAGTCGCAACCATAAAGTGCAAGCCAAGTACGTCGTTAAATTAAGTAACGCTCAATTAAACGTCTGGTGTTTAATTAGCGCTAATGACTACAAATAAAGGAGTGCCGTGTTGTTTCTGGAAGCCCATGCCGCGTCCTGGTTTAAACTGGTAATCAAGTTGCCGTTGCTTGTTAACTCTGGCGAAACTTTGTGTTAGATGGCGATGATATTTTCAGGAGTTTAAGTTTGCGAAGCTCAACATCACGTTTGATTTGAGATACAAGCGAAGATATTGATTCTCTTAATGCCCGTTGATTTTAACGGTACGTCCAGATTAAAGAGACGTAATTAAGCAATATAGAGAGCTAAACCTCTTAAATTCAGGTGGCAGTAATTATCTTCCTTATAATGTCAGGTATGTCATACTGATATCTTCTTTACAACTGTAAATATTCTTCCCCAATTCATTCTACATAATAGACTAGTAGCAGTTACGGAGCATTGATTAAGAAAATGCAGGGTCCATGAACTGTTTCGAGTCCCCTTTTTGTTATAAGGCCCTAATAATCACTTGCAACTGAGCAAAGATTGTAAATTTAAGTTTTGATTGGATACTGAAACTGTATTCCTTATTTCTTCATAGTCAGTAAAAAGTAAACACGTCAATTACCTTTACTGGTATTTCTTATTTAGTCATTCTCAAAACATAAACATTTCACTTTTGTTGGCTTCAGTTTGTGACATCTGTGGGAACAGACACCAAAAACGATGCAGTTCTGGATTTCTTAAGGTAAAAGTGAGCTTCAGCTGAAACAATTTAATAGGTGAATTTTCTATCCATAACACGAGTATTTCCAAGACGATGCTAGATACACACACACACACACATATATATATATATATATATATATATATATGATGCTAGATACACACACACACACACACACACACACACACATATATATATATATATATATATGATGCTAGATACACACACACACACACACACATATATATATATATATATATATATATATATATATATATATATATATATATATATATATATATATATATATATATATATATATATATGATTAATTACCGAAGTTCAACAATATATACAAAATATTACACCACTCCAAAATCCATCACAAAGGGGCTCTTAAAAGTCTCATAAAACCCTCCAAAGAACAAGGAAGCAAGATATGGCCCAATCAGCCCCTTGGCCTGCAGCCAAGCCATCACAGATCGATAAAAACAGATCCCAGTCGACAAAAAACCATCCAATGACATCACAATGTAAATCTGTAATGAATCTACAGGCTTATTCATACGGCCTCAATTCTACTTACAAAGATTATTTTTTCTCGGCTCAGTTTCTTTCACTCTAAAAACAGCGCTTACAGCTTTTTCTCAAATAATCAGAATTAATTCTTTGCTTCATGCATTACAGTCTATGTCCTCCCTTTCACCTTTAGCTCTCTACATCTAGCAGTAGTACAATGAACCTCTCTTCTAATGGCTTAATACAAGCCTTATCATCCTGTTCCACAACCTCATTAGTATTGTCCACATATTCGTTTAATCGCAGTTTCAGTGAAATGCCTGATTCCTTATAAGTTGACTTAACTTTTAACACCCTTCACATCCACATCGATTCCCTTTTCTTCCAGTTTTATCACGGTTTATAGTCCACTTCCATTCAGTGCTGTGCTCAGAACGTAGTTTCGCAGAAATTTCTCAATTTAAGGCAGTTTGGCGATCAATTATGCTGCTCCTCAGTAAGTCCTATTTCTTCGGTTTATAATTTTTTATTGTGGCTGGAGCCGCCATCACGGTAAATTTTTTGATTGATGCTACCGCTATTTGACTGTAATAACTTCAGTTTTATTGTTGTGTAATCCGTACATCACCTTAGGCGACTTTCAAGTACAAGTTCTTGTGTTTCATACCAGTAAGATGTCTTTTGACGCATTACTTTGTTTTTGTACTTGGAAATGGCCTAAGGCCGAAATTGATGGTACAACAATAAAATAAGAGCTATTACAGTCAAATGGCGGCAGCATCATTATTGTAAAAATTTCTTAGTTTTGCTCTCAGTGCACGTTTTATACTCAGTAGAAATTGTATTCCATTCAGAACGACCTGTTCTTTGTATTCTTCACTGATGGTATGATTGTCATCGTCATATTTTATTACTGATATTCTTATACCCTAATGTTTAATAACACTTCTGAACCATTATTAATTTCTTTTACTGTTTTTTTTTTCCACTAACAGATCGAACTGTAGGTGAAAAGGACGCTTGCCATACGCCATTTTTCACTGGAGTACCTCATTCTTGGTCTCCCATTCTTACTGTTCGCTCTTGGTTCTTGTACGTACTGTGTGTTACCTTTCATCAATATGGTGATAAATAAACTGCTCTGAAAACTGTTTGTACTCAACAGGATAACTAGTTCTTCAGAAGTAGTTGAATGTAATTAGCAAGCCCGAGGCTCCAAAACGTTTGTTGTCAATTACTTCATATTGCCTCCAACAAAGATTTGGCCCTTTCAATTTGTTGTCAATTACTTCATATTGCCTCCAACAAAGATTTGACCATTTCACCAACATCGATTCCCAGTTAATAACTGAGCAAAGATTGTAGTTGTAACAATCCACATGTGGACTATATTTGAGTTATAAAATAAATTAATGCTAATTAACCAAGTCCTAACTTGCTCAGCCTGAACGTCACCCATGTGGAATGTAACGTACTCATACATATGTTTCATTCTGCTGGCATAAATCACGGATTCGATAATGTTGGTGTAAAATAATAGATTTTCATATAGCGAACGAGTCCCTCATAAGTGACTATGACGTATGTCATAATAACAATAATAATGATAATGAAAATAATTTCCTTTCCTGTGGGTCAATGGCAGAGTTAAACTGTCTCAATTGCATCCCACTTGGGCGACCTGCTTGTTCCTAATCCATCACAACCGAGGAAAGGGACCTACAGTTTAACGCGGGACCGAACCACGTGTCATTCCTGGAGACTCCTCACATCATAGAGAGATGAAGACTGTGTTAAGGACGGACTGAAAACTTCCGTGATCCTACTGGGATTCGATCCCACGGCCTCTCCATCTCTGGACATGCTCTTTACCACCACAACACCAGCCCCGGTCTGTCAGTGCATGTCGAGGTCATATCACGCTGATTGAAATGTCGTACCTGAGATGATATCGACTAAATGTTAGTGGTGTAGTCAATGGAACGGAGATTATGAGTTAATCCTCTCCTGTTATGCAGATTTAGCCCTCATTGTGTTTTTTCCTGTGTGAGCATTACTCAGTGCATCTGAGTTGAAAAATTAGCTGTTTCGCTAGAAATAATTACGATCACAGTAGTTGAACATTAACTACGAGGCTCATAAACACTTGCTCTAATTTTGTTTTCATTGTAGTGAGTAAGCAGCACTTATTTTGCCATACGGATTGTCCAGTTTGTTACATACTCTAGGTTCATGACGCATACACAGAGTGGTCAGAAGTCATGGGATGGCAGTGTATGCTATTTCCGTCGTCGGTTGATGAAGCCTAAGCAGTGCATGTTTCTCTGTACCCTCGTGATGATAGTAGGGCTGATATCTCACGTTCCAACGGTCGGAAATCTGCAGACTGTCGTGAGTCCCATAAGGCTTTGCTTCAGGCTACGTGACTTCCTTCCTTCCATACATCCGCCCATCCATCCATGCATGCATCCATCACTCACTCACGGTCGTCCTGTTAGTTAGTTACATGTTACATATAATTTCAAAGATTCTGTTATCGAAATGATGTGGAACGAGTCAGTTAACAGGTTTATATATGATTGGTGTCAAGATTAAAGAAAATTTTATTTTTTGTTCTATTCATGCCACTAGCCTTTCCCTTTTTTAAAAAGGTTACAAATTTTACACAGAAATTTGGTAATGGGGTAGGAGATGTCCAGAAGGAACTATTTTACGTTAAATTTAAAACTTACTTTGCCACCTACCATACATCTTATAGTATGAGAAGAATGATATAAAATGAAAAACTTTAATAATAGGTCTATAGGACATTTTTCCTGTAATGTTGTAGGTATGGATAACACTTTTCTTCTCAAATTATGTTGAGTTGATTATTATGGATTGCATGAGCGAAAACGCGTGTTGAGGTGGTGCAGTAAAAATGCTCAACTCATCGAAGAGGTACCTAAACATCACACATTCTTACCGTTCACATTTGTTCAATCGAACTTGAGTGCTGAATTGCAGCATAAATTTATTCCGCAAAAATTTAACAAGTCGAAACCCACAAAATATGTCAGGAAGTTGGTTAGTTTTTTTTTTTTTTTTTCAAAGGCAGTGTATTATATGAAGAGAAAAAGCAACACTACCCAATTAACAAATTTCTGTGTAAGATTTGTAGCCTTTTTAAAAAAGGGAAGGGCTAGTGGCTTGAATAGAACAAAAAATAAAATTTTCATTACTCTTGACACCAGTCATATATAAACCTGTTAAATGACTCGTTCCACATCATTTCGATAACATAATCTTTGAAATTATATGTAACATGTAACTAATTAACAGGACGATGCGTGCATGGATGGATGGATGCATGCATGGATGGATGGATGGACGGATGGATGGAAGTTTAGCAGCTTAGTAATGTTTTCTTTCGGTTCAAATTTTCATTTATACATCACGCAAAAATTTGGAGCATTCTGCCGTATTTATCGACTATTGTTCATGTGCTAAATCAGTTGGTGGTTTATTTCTCAAACTGGGTGTATTACATTTGGAGAGAACCAGTTAACAGTTCTTTGTAAACTATTGTTAACAGTTTCTTCTGTTGCATCTTCTCTAATTATGACACTAGCATTTTCTGCAAAAAGTAGCAAATTTGGTTGTTGAATTTTTAAAAAATGGCTCTGAGTACTATGGGACTTAACTTCTGGGGTCATCAGTCCCCTAGAACTTAGGAATACTTAAACCTAACTAACCTAAGGACATCATACACATCCATGCCCGAGGCAGGATTCAAACTTGTGACTGTAGCTGTCGCACGGTTCCAGACTGTAGCGCCTAGAACCGCTCGGCCACCCCGGCCGGGTGTTGAATTTTAAGTGGAATGTTATTCACATATACAGGAGGCAGGACTCGACACAAACCTAAAGCCTGTTGGACTGCGTTAGCAATTCCTTCCCCTCACCACACCACCCCACCCACCACCCCACCACGCCCACCCAAAATTTTTTACCTTTCCTACATCGTCGGAATTATTCAGCACCACTTTTAACTTTCTTTTTCTTACGTAAGAAGGCACTTTGCTTTGTGCTGACACTGTCTACGGTAAACATAGTTGGCATTGGAATTCTCGTGGAATTTCTTAAACGCTATGAGCCATGTGTCTTGCAGAATACTTTTGCACCTCTCATTCATATGGGGTGAGAGAGAGAGAAGAGAGGAGCATGACTAACAGAGGGTTGGAATATGCAAATATCTTTACAATGCCGGTTTCGTCAGCTCCAGTGCTTCACAGGCCTGGATCATTATATCACAGGTCATGGTGCTTCAGCTTTCACGCTTCTGCAGCACTGTGATCGTTAGTTTGAGACTTCGTGAGAGACTGAAACTGTGTGCCTGATTGGGGATTCGAATCTCCAACATCGCCAGTCCCACAAAGTACGCAGGAAAATTACTGTGAAGTTCGGAAAGTAGGAGAGAGGTACTGTCAGAAGAAAATATGTGAGGTCGGATCGTGATTCCGTACCTGGATTGCTGAGCCTGGACTTAAGTCTGCTAGGCTGTTTCATAAAAGAATATTTGCTACTAAAGAGTGAAATATTCATTCTGGCGGCTGCTTCCGGATGAGTTTCAGCTTGGAGAGTGGTTTGTGACATTCGACATCCTGGAACGGTACTGGTATACGTACGCTTTTATGATTGTGTAGGCGTCATGTTAGTAATACCTGTATATACGCTGCTACATACGTTATCTGAGGACAGGGAGACAAACGCAATCTATCGGGAGCTGCCCATCTATCATGATGCACATTGGCTGATCAATTCTAACGCTTGACAACACGATGCTGTGTAGGCCGACCAGTATATGTTGCATTAATCGCTGAGAACTTCAATTGACTCATCAGATACTCAGGACAATATGCTTCGCATACTGTTTCAGGAAAACTAAAGCCCTACCCATGTGTCACTGATGAGTTACAGCCAGTGCTTATAGGTTAATATGTGGTTTTTCCGCATGACGTGATTCATGGCCTGATCCACAAATTGCAAAGCCGATATGCTACTCGTAAATGATGAGGCAAACCAAACTTGCCGAGTTGAAAGGTCACTAAATGTAAACAAAATATATATTTGTCTTTTTAATTACTTTTCTTATTTCTACATTACTAAACAGTTCAAATTACATGTCTTATTTAGAACACGAGGATAGGTATGCGGGATATTGCTTGCGGATATTCTCCTTCAAATTTGCAAAGTTCCTTTAACGACGGTGTAAACTATTAATGTTCGATATCCGTATGAAAATTAGTTGGATGAGGCTAAATAGGGCTCGGAATATTTCCCCTCAAGGACATCGGTAACAAGTCGAAGTTTCCCGCCATCGCAGGCGCTCTAGCGCTAAAGCTACACAACCCCTACATTAGTATGTTGAAAATCAGACAAAACTTTTTTTATCAGAATCACAATTACAGGATGTTAGTTTCCCTGAAGAAAGAAAAGAAAGAAAGAAGCAATGTTCCTGACTCCAGACCATGTGGAATATGCACCAAACAGTCACACATTCTGAATAAGGGGGAGGGGGCCGCCGTCACACAGTTCTGTTTCTTGAAATAAGACAGTCTTGGTCACAAATTGTCTCATCCATTTATTGGCAATGATGCGTTTCGCCCTTGTGAGGCATCTTCAGAATAACATAAAAAGTAATGTGGTGACTCAATATCCATTCTTTAATGCGATCTTACGGCATTAAGATAAAAATGACGAAAACATAGTCATATCGCCATTAGGCAAATTAAAGCGCAAGGGACTTAAGCGTACAGAGAATGGAGTGTTGCATACAGCGGACAAACTGTATATATAATGAAGTGGAGAATCCAAGATACATCAGACATCGCAGCCGACAGGTTCGCTTATTTACGCACTCAGGCAGATGAAGCTGTACCTCGTCACTAAACATCAGCTTGTCGTGTGGCAAGTGTCCAAGCAATACAAATCAGTTTTGCCGACCAACAAAGAAGAATTTACTTTATTTACTGCGATTCATCAAGAACGTTAACACATTTACTCAAACTATGTGAGGGTTGAAGTAGATGCCAGTGGGTAACTGATGAAAACAAATTTCTTTCAACAAATGGAAATTTTATTCCTAATAACCCTTTCCTTCCGTTAAAAAAGAAAAAAAACAACAGATTTAAAATTATAATCAGAAAGCACCCTCTAAATATCATGTTACAATTTATTCAGAGGCAGAAATAACAATATCTTTTTTTTTTTTTTTGACAGTATGAGTTTCCGGGGTGAGAACCTTGCCGCTCCCTTTTAACACGGCGGTAGTCACGACCGCTCACAACCACCTCTGAAAGACTACACCGGTGCAAAGCTGCAACACACCAGATTACTTTAAATTAAAAATTTTAACAACTCATGCAACACACATAAATTATGCACCCCGTAGGAGGGATGGAAATGGTACAAAACACTCACATAAGAAATTAAAAAATATTTGCCACCGAAAGTGCAACTTGTTTTTAAAGATAACTCTTACGGTGGAAGGGTGGCAACATTATATACGAAAACGACCATTTACATGAAACCCATGAAATGCTGTCTTACATAAAATGTAGAAACACGCTCTGCTTTACACATATACCGCCTCTCCAGATGATAGGCAAGATGAAAACATATTTCAGGAATTCGGCCTTTACACCTTAAGCAATAAATTCGTTAACACCGAATTCGACAAACATGACAGAGGCAGCTATTAACGTATGTCAGATTTATTGGGGGATAACTGAACAACCCGGACCGCAGATTGCTCTAACCCGCCCCTACTCCACAAGCGGAAAACGGACCACCCAATTCATAAATAACGACCATCCCGTGGGTGGGCAAACGGAGAAGAATGCTGGGACGAACCCAAAACAAAGCGGCTGGTGACCTCACTAAGAAAATAAGTAGAATTTAACAAGTAAATGAAACAACATATCTCAATCATTTACCTTCTAATAAACTGCAGTTTCTGGCGAAGATCAGCCGCAGCAGCCCCAACGCTCTCCCGAACCGTCCGCTGCCAGCTGCTTCGACGGACGCAGGAAGGCGCGCCGATCTCCCGTCTCACGGCGTCGCAGCTCGCACCGGCCAGCCCGATGTCGTGGTTTGACTGCTGCTGCGCGTGTCTACCGCGAAGCCACTACCCTTTTTCTATACGGCGCGGCCCCCTGACTCACGTGGGGACCTCACATACGCCGACGCTCGAAGCGGACAAGTTATCTTGTGTCTCAGTGCGCGACCGACCAACCAATGGATCCAACTGCCAATGACCATTGCCTGACCAAACTCGAGCAGACAGGCGGCCTAACACATACTAGCACTCCGGACGACAGACTCACTGACTGCCCCACACTGACCCAGCTGACCAACTGACCAGACTCGCCGCGACTGACCAACCGCCGAGCTGATAGTGCTCCTTAAATGCACGTGAAGAGGCCACTTTTCCCCTTTCCCACCAGAGGGAGACACCAAAACTGCGATTGCCACAGCGGCGCCACCGCCAGAAACGGAGGGCTACTGCTTCACACAACGCGCTGCGGCGCGCTCTTCAAAACAGCAATTTTTACCACGGCTCAGGTGCATTCACGAGTTCTTGGATCGTATGTAACTTGTCTTGGTGGAACGGAGGTCATTATGAAGAATTCGAGTCACACATCGAGCAGAAGTTTGAAGGGACAGACGGCGACTTGAGATTTTACTTTCGTAAGAAAACACTGGTTCTGTTGAGTAATTAGTGGGAACGGTTAATTGTTATAGTCCCACAGAGTATTATGAAGATTTTCGTGGATAAGATTATTTTTCAAATAGATCTTGAATTTCAGTTTGGCAATGTCATATTATACTGAATACGTAACTTGCGGTACATGTATCGGTACTCCTGCTTCCCTGTGCATCGTTATATTGATAACGCGCCCGCTGAGCCACGCCTCCCCCAGCGACACGGTACCTGCAGCGCCTTCTGCCCCCGCGACACAGGGAGGGACTGTTGGCAGTGACTCAGCCCATTCGCGCTTCGAGCCACTTCACTAGAGGACGCTACGAATACGCCGCCTAGTCTAGCCTCCGTCGCCATCGTTGTTGCCATTGTTTGAGCTGGAGTCTCGTTTCGTTTGGAGAAATACAAGTAAGACTTCTCTCTGGGGTGTTACCGTCTGCTCCTGCAACTTCCCTACGACGACAGTTGCCGCTCCCCTCTGTAACCCATCCATCCTTACCGTTGCGTGTGAAGTCGTACACAACGTAACTGACCAGCCAGCTCACCGTATGCTGCTGCATCGCTCTCACTTGTCCGACTGGTGACGTGTTGGCAGGTCCCCCGACGCCCCATGGAGGCCCCCCAGCCGCAGCTGCAACCGCAGGCGCAGGTGCCGCGGCCGGCGCACATGCCCGCGCCGCTGGAGCACGGCGCCGCCAGCAGCGACGAGGACAACTCGCCTACCGAGCTCAACTCTTGCCGCCGCCTCGCCGACAAGCCACCGCTCGTCAAGCGCCTCGACTGCCTGCCCACCCCCAACGACGGTGGAGGCGGGGACGCGCCGGGGGGCGGCGGGGGCGACGTGGGCGGCGTGGTGGGCGGCGGACCGCTCATCTCGCGCAAGCTACCGCTCGACGACGACCCGCCCTGCTGGAACGCCGCGCCTCTGCCCGCGCCGCCCTCCGCCCCCGCGCCCGCCTCTCCCGCATTGCCGACTGCGCCCCCCGCCCCTCACGACACGAGTCAGCCACCCCTGCCTCCGCTACCTCAGTCGCCGCCGCCTCAACCGCCACCGCGAACCGGCACGCCACCTGTTGACAAGACGGGGTAAGTCGCAGCACTTGAGTAACACGCTTTACACTGGCCAGCCAATTTTGACTGCCTATAGCACATACCTGTACCAGCTGTAGGAGTATGAAACCGGAATTTCCCTACAGATCGTGATAGCCGTCAGTGTAGGGCCCGTGAACCGCGTCTGCAGCGCCATCTGCTTCTTGTAACGGCTAGCGACGATGTTAACACACAGTAATCCAAGTTCCACATATCGGCACCTGTTTCAAAATCATAAACGAGTCTAGTTTTTGCCTACGAACTACGATTCGCAGCAGCTTTGGCTTTTTGACATCATTTGAAGAAAACTGCTGCAGAATCGCATCGAATGCTTGTCGAAGGTTTCGGCGAACATGGTCTTCAGAAAACAGTGTTTCGAGTGGTTCAAAAAATTCAAAAGTGGTGATTTTGACGTGAGAAAAAGACGAGTGCGGGAAACTAAGGATAAAGTTTGAAGGCAAGGTACTGCAGGCCTCATTGGATGAAGATGATAAACTCAACAGGAACTCTCACAAATAATATGACGAGAAAGCTATGGGAAAGGTGCAGAAAGTGGGAAAAAGGATTCCGCATGAACTGAATGAAAGACAGAAAACAAATTGAAAGACCACTTGTGAAATTCTGCTCACCAGATACAAATGAAAGCCATTTATTCATCTAATAGTGACAGGTGATGGAAAATGGATATCTTTTGAGGATCGTGAGCGTTGTAAGTCATGGCTGAATGCAGGCAAACCATCGACATCCACCACAAGACCAAATCGCTTTGGAAAGAAAACAATGCTCTGTCTGATGAGATCAGAAAGGTGCTAAAACCTGGTGAAACCGTTAATACTAATCGCTACCAGCAGCAAAAGATCGATTTAAATCGTTCATAACGTGAAAAACGACCCTAATATGGAAAAAGGCCACGCAGTCATATTCTCTATGATAACGTCCTACTACACACAGAAATACTGCAATGCGGGTCAGGGAAACGATCGATGTATTCACTTGGGAGATACTAGGGCATGTGGCTCCGTCCGATTATCATCTGTTAATAGTAAGTCCGCCGTGTAATGTTGCCAGTTAGTGGTCACTGCTTTCGTCTTCTTGATAGCTGAAATATACTAATTATTCTCTCTTTTCAATTAAAACATTGCGATTAGTGGCTGGCATGTTCTTGAAATAATACAATGAACTCACGTTTACACACATATTTCCATCAATAAACTGATATGCATCTTTTTTATCGTGTAGTCGAAAGAACAAAAAGAACATCTGTTCGCGTTCAACGCTGCATATAATATCTATCTAACAATAATAACATGAGAATCAGAAACAACAGAACAGCGAGTAGTAATTTTCCTTTTCCATCTTCTATAGTAAAACAATGATTTAAATGTTTTATTTTACCCTATTCAATACTGCGATATTGTTTATCATCGATATTGGTTTTCCCTACCGTAGTATCGAAGTTATATTTTTTGTAAATAATTTTATATTTTTTTTTTTTTTACAGTCTGGCCTGTTTGGTCTTATTTAATATTTTTATGCACACTTCACACGCATTGTTCTTAAACTTCTTAAACATCGCAAAAGGGACACTACACCGCGGGAATAGAAAGAAGTCGCAGGGAGGCATGTACGGCTGTGCGGTTTCTGAGGCAACATAACGGCTTTGCTTTTTGCCAAAAAAATCAGCACAAGGATTCAGGTGTGAGCGTTATCATTAACGTGATGTAATCCACGAGTAAATGTCTGATCGTTTTCTTCGAATTGCTTCATGCAGATGGCGCATTACAACTTCCAGGTGGTATTCCTTACCGACGGTCGACCGTAAGGCAAGAACCTCAAGGTGCACAATCCAATTCTGATCGAAGAAAACAGTGAGAACAACATTCCATGTGATCGAAGTTGAAGAGTTCATTTTCGCTTTTGGTCCTTCAGACAGTTTCCGTTGGGATGATTGGGACTTCGTTTCGACATGATACCCGCATACCTTAGTTTCGTCACCTGTTATAACCGTCTTCGGACGTTCTCGAACGTTATTGAGTCGATTCAGATATTCCTGAATGATGTCTACGCGACGTCGTTTTTGATCAAAATTCAACAATTTTAGAAAAACACTGCTACAAGTTTAATGAGCGATACATCCGAAAAAAATCGTAGGCATGAGCCAGAGGATATGCCGGCTTCATCAGCAAATACTCTGGCGGTGATTCGACGACTTTCCAGTGCCATTTTCTTTTCTTCTTTCATATTGTCGTCAGAAAATGATCTAGGTAGCCCAGGGTCGACGTTGTCCATTTCAGCGTCTTTGCGACCATCTTGGAAACGTTTAAACCACTCGTAAACTCTTATCGTACGCATAGTAGATTCGTTAGAAGTCACAATCTACATTTCGAATGCAGTGCTGTGCTTTATTCTATTTTTAAAGCGAAATTTAATGGAAATTCTTCGATCCGTCTTTCTCAAAAGTAAAAATTCGCCTAGCACTCGGAAGCACGTATAACCATTTCGAAAATCAATAATAAACTAAATAATCACTCAGCTGAAAATGCAAACATACAGTAAGAAAGTGTATACCAACAAGATAGGGAAAGTTTCAAAATGAGATGATTAAAGCGAGTAAAATATTTAAATAATTTCCTCACGTTTGTATCTCACCTCGTATTTGGCATTAGGGAGGCTCTTTCACGGGACTTTATAAATTTTTATAATCCTAAAAGACTGGATAAAAGGGGTGTTAAGGACATTGAAGAGCAAAATGGACTCCGGAAGGGAAGATCTGGTGCCGTCATAAATTTTGCATTATGACAACTAATGGCAAAGAAATTGGAAAGGAATATGAGTAGCCATTCAGTGCTCATAGATCTCGAGAAGACGTATGACAGTGTCATTGGAGAAACTGTTCGAAGTCTTGAGGGAAGAGTAGACTTTGAAAGACGTACGTTAAATGTATAAGCCATCCATACGAGTTTGCAGAGTTTCCAGTCAAAGTGGGAAATAAAATTTCTTCTCAGCCTTGAAAAGTTACAGAAGGCCTTAGCCTTGTGGAGTACGAAATGTGCAGGAGTGGCCACTCAGCCAACAAAGGACCAACGTACGTTCGCCTTGCTGTTCCCTGCTGATCAGGTAGAGGTGGGTAGTGAGAAGCATGATATCTGCCTTATGGTAACAAAATTATTAGAATGCGATAAGTGGCAACTGAGAGTAAATTTTCAAAAGAGGGAATACCTATGCATTGGAGAAAATGTAGCAAAGATAATACACAAAAGAAGTTTGGTATCACCTCGGTTCCGCGGCTTCCGGAACCTGTATAGAAAATTGGACTAGAGATCAACGTAAGCATCATTTCCGCCCTTTCTATTGCTCATGAAAACCACACATTGCATGTTGTACCACCATACAGGGAGACCTTCAGATGAGGTGGTCCAGACTGCTGTACACACTGGTACCTCTAGCACCCAGTAGCTCCACCTCTCGCTTTGATGCATGCCTGTATTCCTCGTGACATACTTACCACAAGTTCATCAAGGCACTGTTGGTCCAGATTGTCCAACTCCTCAACGACGGTTCGGCGTAGAACCCTCAGTGGTTGGTGGGTCACGTCGTCCATAAACCGCGCTTTTCAATGTATCCCAGGCATGTTCGATAGAGTTCATGCCTGGAGAACATACTGGCCACTCTGATCGAGCGCTTTCGTTATCCTAAAGGAAGTCATTCACAGTAAGTGCACGATGGGGGCGCAAATTGTCAACCTTGAATTCTGTCCAATATGGTGCCGAATGGTTGCACTATCGGTCGGAGGACAGCATGCACGTATCGTAAAGTTACGGCGCATTTCATGACCATCAACGGCGTAAGTCGGCCCCACACAATGCCACCCCAAAACAGCAGTGAACTTCCACCTTGATGCACTCCCTGGACTCAGTGTCTAAAGCGTTCAGCCTGACCGGGTTGGTTCAAATGGCTCTGAGCACTATGCGACTTCTGAGGTCATCAGTCACCTTGAACTTAGAACTAATTAAACCTAACTAACCTAAGGACATCACACACATCCATGCCCGAAGCAGGATTCGAACCTGCGACCGTAGCGGTCGATTGGCTCCAGACTGCAGTGCCTAGAACCGCACGGTTGAAGGAATTCTCTTCACATAGGTGAAGGGAACGTGATGCCAATCCTGTGCGGTCCATTCGACCTGTTGTTGGGCCCATCTGTGCCGCACTGCATGGTGTCGTGGTTGCAGAGATGAACCTTTACATGGACGTCGGCAGTTAAGCTGCGCATCCGGCAGTCTATTGCGCGCCGTTTGAGTAGTAACACGACGTCCTGTGGGTGCATAAAAAGCATTTTTTAACATGGTGGCGTTGTTGTCAGGGTTCCTCCGAGCATGGATGTGTCTGATGTCCTTAGGTTAGTTAGGTTTAAGTAGTTCTAAGTTCTAGGCGAATGATGACCACAGATGTTAAGTCCCATAGTGCTCAGAGCCATTTCAACCATTTTTTAAAAAAGAAATCGTAACTATTATGTTATTTCAGATAAGCGCGTGAACAACGTACTGCTGGAAAAAGCAAACGCTTGAGTTTTACATGATTTCAGCTAGGTAGCAGCAGTAAGCGCCCACTTCAGTTCTAGTAAAAATGGTGGCGGGACATCAGAAAGCGTTTTGTGTTCTACGTTATGCCTAGTGCGGGTCAGTAATAACTGTACGGTGTGACTTTTGTAATAGGTATGTTGTGGAACTTCCTGCAGCAGAGAGCATTAACGACGATGATCATGTTTGGTTTGTGGGGCGATCAACCACGCGGTCATCTGCGCCTGTACAAAGTCCCAATTCTTTCACAGTCCAGCTTTTTTACAATCCATTCGAGCCACCGTCACGAATGATGTCGATGAGGATGAAATGATGAGAACAACACAAACACCAAGTCCCTGGGCTGAGAAACTCCGGGAATCGAACCCAGGACCCCGTGATCGGCATTAGACGATGGCATGAACAATTCCGAGGAACAGGTTGTTTGTGTAAAGGCAAATCGCGTGGCCTTCTCGTCCCTGAGTGTCTGAATCACACGTGTAACGGATCCGCCATAGTTTCACAAGGAGTCCGCAGATATCCGTGTGCCGTGCAACGCGACAGCTCAACAGGCCCCTGACTCCGTCTGGAGTGTGTTGCGTCTATCTTTACATATGAAACCATACAAAATCCAGCTACTGCAAGCTCATTGTGTAGGTGAGAAACAACAACGTGTGGCGTTCTGTAATTTCGATCTTAGCTAGACGGAAGATGATAGTTTTCTTCAACGCTTAGTGTTTAGTGACGAGGCAACATTCCATTTAAATGGAAAGGTGAACCGTCATAATGTGAGAATATGGGATACGGAACAACCACATGAAGTTGTACAATATGAGAGGGACTCTCCAAAATTTAATGTTATGTGTAGTTTCACGGGAAACGGTGTATGGTCCATTTTTCTTTGCTGAGACACTGCTACAGGAGGGGCATATCTCGATATGCCAGAAAACTTCCTTTCCCACAGTTGGGGACTGGTTTGAACTACTTGATTTACCAACAGGATTCGGCATCACTACACTGGAATATGTAAGTGCGCGAATTTTTAAATCAAACGTCTACTGAACAATGACTCGGTTGCACTGGACCAACTGATTGAGCCTTACGTTACTGGCTGCCAGGTCACCAGACCTGACTGTAAGTGACCATTTCTTGTAGGGATTTATAAAAGGCTCTTTATGTACCTCCGTTACTAACAACAGTTAATGACCTGAGACATCGCATAACAGCAACTGTGGAACAATTTGTGTACCACATTGACATATGCCGTGCATCTCAAGGGGGGCATATTGTACAAAATTCATTGAATATGTGTATCAGTTTCAGAAATATAGACGTGCCATTTCGGGTGATTGTTTTGATATGGCGTGTGTATTTCGGAGAGACCACGTAACAAATGACAAAGACCCAAGAAGGCTTCACAGATGGAATCGGAAAGCGGCAGCTTGCTTGGTGTGGACATGCAATGTGACTGATGACAGGTGGTAAAAAATCTTTATGTTCCATTCCCAGCGAAGGAGGACAAGAGGGAAATCGGAGGTTAGATGGTAAAGGAGACCATAAGAAAAAACAGAAATACGAGAACACGAGGTAGCATTGGAAGACAGAAAACGAAGGTGACTAGGAAGGTTGTCCACTTCATCCTGCTAACAAGAGTGCGTTCTCGTGCCACAGATCGTACTGACCAGGTGACGTGACGGGTGAAGCGCGTGCAGAGCGGCCGAAGCGAGACTATTAATCACTCAACTCGAGTCACCCTAACGACCTTCCACATTCGAGAGAAAGCGACATTTGTTGCTGAATAAGCAATTGTTGCCACAAAATGTTAACATTACATCTTTTACCAGTGTTTCATTTGTTGAAGTGCACCTGCCTCTCGAGATGGCGAGAAGAACCGCAAGTAATCCTGGCAGGAATAAAAAAATGCCCCAAGCCAACATGAGCTGCAATTCCAAAAACCTTAATTTAGAATGATAGATTCGGCTTTACAAAATATCGTATCCACTTTCATTTTCACTATAGGTGATCGATATCTAATTCTTAAAATATTCGATCGTTGGACTTTAATAGCTCAGATACAAGAAAACACACAATAAAATGTATTAAAGCCTTGAAATCACGTATTCTACAAATCTACCCAGTTAGTTACGTTAGTAGCTTCAACTGACCTACTGGGTTTTAGTAAACAGAATGTATACGAACTGCTACAATAAAGTAATGAGACTGATTTTCTTTGCAAGATGTGGCAACCCTGCACGCTTGTGTAGGCACAATATCTTTGACCTTGTTCTATAAGCTGCTTCTAGTCCAAGCGGCACATCGATGCAACTGCTCAGTCGTGAGTTGTGCTGTAACAAGTTAACACGTGTTTGTGTCTCTCGTCACGGAAATGGAACCGCATAGTATTGTGCAACGGTATGCCATTTCTTTTTGCGTTAAATTGGGTGAAAACGCGGCGACGACTTACGGTAAGCTCCAGAAGGCCTTTGTAGAGGAGATTATGTCAAGATCTCAAGTTTTTCGTTAGCATAAAATGTTTATTGAAGACAGAACGAATGTTGAAGATGAAGACCACAGTGGATGACCATCAACCTTAGAGACAGATGCCAGCTTGGCCAGGGTGAGTGAACTCGTACGATCTGATCGAAGATAATCCATGAAAATGATTGCAGAAGAACTGAACATCAGTCGAGAAATGGTTCGTCTACTAATAACTGAAGATCTTTGTATGAGAAAGATTTGTGCAAAAATGGTCCCCAAAAATCTCACTTCACAACAGCGGGAAACACGGAAAAATGTGGGGGCCAATCTGTTAGAACAAACTGAAATCAATCCAGAATTCTTGGGCGACGTTATCACTGGTGATGAAAGTTGATTTTTTTCAGTACGACCCACAGACAAAACGCCAGAGTTGGCAATGATGCTCAAAGGAATTACCCAGAACGAAAAAAACCTCGCATGTCAAAGTCAAAAGTGAAATGCATGCTTGTGTCTTCTTTGATTCCAAGGGAATTGTTCACAAAGTGTGGGTGCCTCCTGAGCAAACAGTTAACCCATGGTACTGCAAAGAAATTTTAGAAAGACTTCGTAAAAGAGTTCTCCGTGTCCTTGCCAACCCTGCTGATAATTGGATTCTGCATCACGATAATGCCCCATCCCACACTACCCTGTCTGTACAGCAGTTTTTAACCTCAAAACAAATGTCAGTACTACCACAGCCATCTTACCAGATGTCGCTCCGTGCTACTTTGTTCTATTTCCAAGACTCAAAACGGCGGCCAAGGGACACCATTTTCAAACAACACAAGATGTCCAAAAAGCTCTGACGAGGGTCTGGGAGGATATTACAGAAGATGAGTTCCAGAAATGTTACCATAATTGGCAGAAACGCCGGAAAAAGTGTGTGCATTTAGAAGGGAACTAACTACTTTGAAGGAGACAACACTAAGCTTCACTAAAACGGTAAGCAAATTTTTTTTTCCACATTAGTCTCATTACTTTATTGTCGCACCTAGTGTATCGGCTCTTTCCAGTACACATACGCCATAGAGCAGAAGTAGAATTTTAACATCGCAACGAGAACCGGCTAGCTAATCATTAAAGGCGATATTATGATTTTCAATCGGCTCTTGTTGCTCAAAAAGTTAGCATAAAGACAAATACAGAAGTAAAGCGAGTGAGCACTTTGTGTTTCTAAACGTGAAATATGAAAGATGCAAAAGAACAAACGTGATGCATAAGCTTGCTGGCGAAGTTAACAACCTATAAAGTGAGAACACCAGTCGTATAAATGAAATTATAAGCACCAAACAAAGACGGAGATTAAAAACATCTACAAAGTTGTCGAAGTTGTTGGTGTCAACTTGATGCTGCTCATTTCATTTAATAAACGAAAAGATACTCAGTTTGTTAAGGAAAAGTGGTATTTTTGACGCAGTATATGCTACTGCTGTGAATGTTGTTTTTACAGTAATGAAGACGAGCCTATTTTATCAGTTAGTGTCTGGCTTTGAAAAACTGAAAAACAAATTATAGTGCATGCCTTGTCTCTTGAATATGTAGCCTTAGCGTTTTGATCCTAATTTGACATAAGAACTAAAAATGACGGTGTCGATAACTTCTTTGACGACATCAAATTTGTAGCTTTAAGGGAGGAATTCCGAACACCTGCTCTAAGAACTGTGATTTGAGAAATAAAGTGTTTAATATTTATTTATGATTTCTCTCACATCATTCTTTCCAGTCATGCTCCCTATACATTAGGAGAGGTTAGGTTAAAATCCCCATGTTTCAATTTATGCGAAAGTACAGAGGGCACGAATGACCTTTTATTCTAACAAGCACAGTGGAACAGTAAACATCAGCTCGGACTACAGTGAGAAAGAAAAATTAAATTGTTTTTACAGTTGGACATGTTATCTTAACAAATTAACTGCATTACGGTGCTTTTAACGTAGTTGAATTAATAATCAAGTTTCACTTAGTAAACATCATAGGAAATTCACGTTTAACGTAACCAGCCATGGACAGGAATGTAAAGTTTGCCCACCTTTGACCGTTCTGCTGAAACCAGCTAATTTAACAAGTAACTATCCTCTTTAGCTTATCTGGTAATTGCCGGGACAAGTTAGCTTAACTGCACACACTTTCACACGCCCGCCTCTGACAGTCGTTTTGCCACCGTATTTCCAAATGTGCACTTGTTTTTTACCTAAGGTCATCTGGAAAATTTGGCTTGATCAGACGACGTGCACCCTGCTCTGACACTGTCTTGTATTGCGGAAATACGTTGTGTGACAAAAATAGACATCCAGAAAAGGAAGAAAAAACGAAGTGAAACTTCACAGGTCGAGACGGTGGTGTTACATTACTAGCCATTAAAATTTCTACACCACGAAGATGACGTGCTACAGACGCGAAATTTAGCCGACAGGAAGAAGATGCTGTGATATACAAATGATTAGCTTTTCAGGGAATTCACACAAGGTTGGCGCCGGTGGTGACACCTACAACGTACTGACATGAGGAAAGTTTCCAACCGATTTCTCATACACAAACAGCAGTTGACGGGCGTTGCCTGGTGAAAAGTTGTTGTGATTCCTCGTGTAAGGAGGAGAAATGCGTACCATCACGTATCCGACTTTGTTAAAGGTCGCATTGTAGCCTATCGCGATTGCGGTTTATCGTATCGCGACATTGCTGCTCGCGTCGGTCGAGATCTAATGACTGTTAGCAGAATATTGAATCCGTGAGTTCAGGAGGGTAGTACGGAACGCCGTGCTGGATCCCAACTGCCTCGTATCACTAGCATGACAGGCATCTTATCCGCATGGCTGTAAAGGAACGTGCAGCCACGTATCGATCCATGAGTCAACAGATGGGGACGGTTGCAAGACAACAACAATCTGCACGAACTGTTCGACGACGTTTGCAGCATCATGGACTACCTACTCGGAGACCATGGCTGCGGTTACCTTTGATGCTGCATCACAGACAGAAACGCCTGCGATGGTGTACTCAACGACGAACCTGGGTGCACGAATGACAAAACTTCATTTTTTCGGATGAATCTAGGTTCTGTTTACAAAATCATGATAGCCGCATCCGTGTTTGGCGACATCGCGGTGAACGTACATTGGAAGCGTGTATTCGTCGTTGCCATACTGGCGTATCACCCTTCGTGATGGTATGAGGTGCGATAAGTTACACGCCTCAGTCACCTCTTGTTCGCATTGACGGCACTTTGAACGGTGGACGTTACATATCAGGCGTGTTACGACACGTGGCTTTACCCTCTCAATCGACCCCTGTGAAACCCCACGTTTAAGCAGGATAATGCACGACTGCCTGTTGCAGGTCCTGTACGGGCCTTTCTGGATACACAAAATGTTCGACTGCTGACCTGGCCAGTACATTCTCCAACAATTGAAAACGTCTGGTCAATGGTGGCCGAGCAACTGCCTCGTCACAATACGCCAGACACTGCTGTTGATGAAGTGTGGTATCGTGTTGAAGCTGCATAGGCAGCTGTACCTGTACACGCCATCCAAGCTCTGTTTGACTGAATGCCCAGGTGCATCAATGCCGCTATTACGGCCAGAGGTGGTTGTTCTGGGTACTGATTTCTCAGGATATATGCACCCAAATTGCGTAAAAATATAAACACATGTCAGTTCTAGTATAATATATGTGTCCAATGAATACCCGATTATCATCTGAAATTCTTCTTGGTGTAGCAATTTTAATGGCCAGTAGTGTGTTTCAATATCGACTCGAAGTTTAAATAAATTTGACTGTTTGAGCCGACATATCGGAATGGCACTGCCCCCCTTTCTGGCCTGGATGGATGCACTGATAATGTTCTTTTGTAACCACAAGCGCCGGAACGAAGAGGCAGAATGAAAGACCACAGAAGGCGGTGAGGCGACGTCAGTCAATAGCCCACTGACAAGGATCGCGCCACGGCAGGAGCGACCTCTGCAACAAGCGAATATAAGCGCCGCTCCTGCCAGCCTCGGCCGGACATCAGTGGAGTACTAGCACTGCCTGGCACTGTGTGCTACGATGTTAGTTTTTAGTGATCTATATGCATTGCTTGTTTGGATTCTGTCTATAGCAAAGAACATTACTGTTTGCATGTCGCCCATCGCTTGCGACACTTGTTCTAAATACAAAGTTAAATATTGTCAATCTGCTTTACTGAAATAAAACCCTTAATATTATTTGCTTCAATTGTTGTATAGTATTCCAAGAACGCAGCATCCTTTAGGCACCTTATACGAGACGAGTGGACAAGACCCCGACAGATACAGTGTGGTAATATGTCGTTGTATTCTCTCCTGATGTAGCTCTATCTACGCCTGCTCCATCGGGGATCTTGCTGGACATGGAAATACCTCAAATTCGTGCATGCAGTTCCAAGAGCCACGTGCCTATGTGAACAAGCATTGTCCAGTTGAAAAATGGTACCACGATACCATCGCATAAGGGGTAGCACGTTGGTAGGGTTCCTGCATTTTACTTAGGATCCAGTTATCAACTAATTAATACACGAAACCCTCCGTTGCAAAAGTTACTTTTATTGTAATTTTAATTAACGTGGAAGCAATAAAAACATCAAATATGGAGGCAAAATGCACGCATCTAAAGGCTTCTTAAAAATTACTTAAATTTGTTTCCACAAGAGGATAATAAAACGTCCCAATTGGGACCTCGCTAACACTTATATTTTACTGGCATTAAATATAACAAGATATATAAACATACATGTGTCGAGAACAAATGAATAACGCTATCAATCTTTACAGATGAAAATACGACTATATGCACGAGGGTTCGCGCCGTGGCAAGGGAGATACCTAACTTCAACATATAAGATGATTACAGTAAGCCCCAAGTCCACTCGACAAACGTAGTAACGATATAAGCGAGACAAATGTACCGAAGGAGGATAGCCGGATGTGCCGTAGTAGAAAGGGCCACTATCGACCACGTCGGGACGCGACCCCCGTGAACACGTCAGTTTCAGCCACTTGCAACATACACCGAGTCATTTGTAACTTCTTAAAAAAAAATTAACATGAAAATTCACAACGTGTAAACGACTACTTCACAGAACTAGCTCCTCTTTAGACAAAGCAAACAGCAGAATATTAATAACACGTAAAATACTTCTAATCTATAACAAGCTAAGGTAGAACGTGATAGAATATCGTCTTGAGCTCATAGAATACTCAGTTTGAGTTGCCTGTTTATAGGTCTTACAACTCAACAGTGTCAGCTTAAGCAAACCACCGAATACAAAACTCGAAATATGACAGGAATAATGATTGAAGCCCCTGACACTGCTAGGCTGCACACAACCGACATCTCCAATTTAGTATAATCAGAATAAACAATTTTGTGTATAATAATTAGTTACAGTACCATGACAACCTCCGAATAACAATGATTACCCAAGGTAGGTGCTGGCATCGAAAGGCTCCTTATTATGTTCCTTAGTATGGAGCAATTGGCTTCATTTGCTTTACACGTGGGATATCTTAAACATTCAGTAATTCCGAAATATATTCAACAACGCGTGAGACCAAGATGTCGCCGTGGTGTCAGCTATTTACTTCACATAATATCCTGCACAGACACAAGGCAGACGAAGCGTTTTCACATGCAATAGCGGCGAGCATCACATATTTCCTCCTTCACGCCATAGACACATCTCAGTGTCAATGGCCAGTAAAAAGAACCTGTGCATGCGCTCGCAGCAGAAAAACCCCAAAACACAATAGTGCACCACCGCGATACCAAACCCTAGGTCCTATCAAGTCACTGCCGGGATCTATCGTTGAGCCTGCGCATAGCGTACAGGCATCGTACCACAGGCCTCAGGGGTAAACGTCAACAAGCCACTTCCGATCCTGCGAATATCCCCTCCGCTGTCTCTGTTCTCTCCTCGTTAACCGCCCGACCACCGGCCTGAATCGCGGAAGGCAAAGATGGCGACCCTATAATCGATGGCAGCGATGCCATTCTAAGTGCGAGAACACTGGAGCCAGCAGCGACTCGGCTCACACGTGAGGAATCAGAATATCCGTGACATACCACTAAGCCGTCAGAGTTTCCTTAATCAATTCCAGCCGTAACATCAAGTAATACCCGATGGCTACCCTCTCCGTGACGCCAGGAGTAACACTACGGTGCGTGCCTCTCCAAAACATTCGAAAACTTGGAACTCTTCCGGGATCACTGCCATACTGATCGACGGTGCTCATGCGGCGTAATGCAGAACAGTGATTCATTGCTGAACACAATGATTTTCCATCTGTCAGCAGTCCACGCCTCCCGGTATCGGCATTACTCCAAATGCAGCCGACTGTGTTCTCGTGTTAACGGCAGCGTACGTATGGGATGGTGACTGCAAGGTCCAGCTGTTGCTAGTCTCAGACCAATGATCTGCGATGACACAGGACGTAGCAGGAAGTCCATTATTTGTTTTCAGCTGACAGTTGTAAGTGTGGAAGGGTTCCAAAGTGCTTGGTGCACAATATGGCGATGCTCCATGATAAGGTCAGCCAGAAGCTTGATGCTGAGTAGACCTGCCTTCACATTACCGAGCAGTCCGGTACCAGGCCACTGCAGATTCAAGTGGCCCAGAAATTTGGATACAGCACATATATACTAGCCAGCCAAATGCGGACCCTCTATTATATCCCTTGTAAACAAAGCTGACAACGTTGTCTCAACAAGGACGAGGTGCTATCAGAAATTTTTGGGACTGGTGATGCCATCTGTTGAAAACCTTACCTTTGGACTAAAGGCCACCATCACCCTCGAAGGAGTTACCATCCGCACACACACACCAGTCCCTGCGCTTCTGCCACTGGTCAACGTTTACTGGAAGTTCTGTTCCTTGAGGGTGTTTATCACCTCCAACGATACTTCTTGAATCCTCTCTAGAGTGTCGGACCGACGGCCTTTCAACTTGAGTTTGTTTTGGGAACAGCGCGAAGTCGCAAGGTAGCAAATCTGACGAGTACAGTGGGTGGGGTACAACCACCATGTTAGCCCGCATCTCGTGGTCGTGCGGTAGCGTGTTCGATTCCCTGCGGGGTCTGGGATTTTCTCTGCCTCGTGATGGCTGGGTGTTGTGTGATGTCCTTAGGTTAGTTAGGTTTAAGTAGTTCTAAGTTCTAGGGGACTGATGACCATAGATGTTAAGTCCCATAGTGCCCAGAGCCATTTGAACCATTTGAACCACCATGTTGTTTTTTGCCAAAAAGGTCCTGATGAGCAAGGACGTGTGACAGGGCGCGTTGTCGTGATGCAGCAGCCAGTTCCCCTGACGCCAAAGTTCAGGCCGTCGTCACTGCAAGTTTTCAGGGAGCCGTCGCAAAAGTCACAGCAGTACGCGGAATTCACTGTTTGATTGGGCGGGAGAATTCTTTGTGCTCAATTCCCTTGGTATCAAAGAAAACGATGATGATGTTCTTCACTTTGCTCTTCACCTGTCTCGCTTTTTTGGGTCTTGGACAAACCAGTCTCTTCCACTGGGACGATTGTTGCTTTGTCTCTGGGTCATAACCATAAAAGCAGCTCTTGTCGCAGGTGATAACCCATGACAAGAAGGTTGGATCATCAGATGCGGTCTGACGAAGGTCCGTGCACACTTCAACACGCTGTGCCTTCTGATCGGCAACCATGATCTTTGGCACAAATATTGTGGTGACATAATGCGTGCCGAATTCGTGGCAACATTCGTTGATGTGCCCCACAATTAATACCCACTTCATCCGCAAGGCCTTGAATGGTTCGTCGTCGATCCACACGAACCAGTTGTTTGGCGACAATGTCTGACGTTGTGCGGCTAATGGGCCTTCTAGTGTGAGCATCGTCTGTGACGTCTGTACGCCCGGCCCTGCACCGAGCATGCCACCCAAACATATAAGTACGGCGCATGCTCTGTCCCCAAAACACTTGTTGAATCATTGCAACGGTCTCGGTAGCTCTTTTCCCGAGATGCGCACAGAATTTGATATACACGCGCTATTCAGTTCACGGGTCCACCGTAAAAACGCCACACACCTAACACAGACTAATCACTGTGGACACGCAACACGTCCTCCCAGCTGAATGCCACTCCATACGCTGACTCATCAAATATGCAGCTCTCGCTACCTAGCGGTGCAACGATCTACTACTCCTACTTTTCAGATGGCAGCACCAGTCCCAAAAATTTTGGATTCCACCTCGTATGTAGCGTCTCCATGTCCTCCACTGTGGTCACTCAACATCTCGTGCTGTTCGCATCTCTTATGTACCATACCAGGCATGGTAACAAAACTGATGTTCTCTGCTGGCCATTCTACCTGTCACAGACATAATTGCGCCTCTAATCCTACACTAACTGCCGATGGCTTCTGCATGTAAGATGTTACACTGAAGTGCGACCATATCTTCAGCATGATTTACTTTCTTTATATGGCACTGTATATAGTGTCCATCATGTAAATTGGACACCAAGAGAATTTAGTTAATTTCAGAGTGGAGAGTAACGGCAGGAGGAAGGGGTAGGAATACTGTAGAGGTATAACTAGGCTTGTTACTAGTAAACAGGGTGAAGCGAACGTAGTTTGGTATATGTATGCAGTTACGGAAACACATGTTGACAGTACCATAAAAACAGTCTTTACACGGATAAAAACAACAACGACACTGTTGTTATAAAAAAACTAGTGATAGTAATGTACCATAAGCTGCTGTAAACCTATCGAGGTAAAAGGCCGTCATCCATAAAACTCTTCTGCTTCGAACGTTTCGTTCAGAACTACGCTGGTCATCTTCAGAGGCGTTGCTTGTCCGTTGAGTCTTGTCGACTGACTAGTTTACAACGCCTCTGAAGATACTCAGAGCAATTTTGGGCGAAACGTTAGAAACTGGAGAGTTTCGTAGACAGCAGCCTCATACCACGAGAGGTTTACCAACAGCTGTGTCATCCGGTCATGAAAGCCTTCATTCTCTAATCTGTCTTTTCTTTTTACCAGACGTATATTAATACTTCTTTATCAACCTGTTTGGGTACTATTTACTCAGTAACATGTAAAAATTATAGATGTTGGTTTTCAGATGTGTTACGCCTTAAGTACTTACTTAATTGCACTGTTTTCGTTTTGATACAATTTTTTGTGGCAGTTCTATGTCTACTGTCAAATTCTTGTTCCACCTCAGCATGTAGTCGTAAACCAAAAGTACTTATCGAGGCAACTTTGAAGGAAAGGCTGCCAAATCAACGTTTCAGGTAAAAAATAAATTTCGACATAACGGGAAATCTAACTCACATTATCTGTGAAAAGTAATATTGTATTCATAAGTAATGAGAAAATCTTAGTTAAAAGTTACTGATGGCTTGTTTGAGTAAAAAGATGATTTGTTAAATGCTGTTTTATCAGTTTCCATACTTGTATATTTTTACCGTTAGCTGGATTAATTCAGTTCTTTAATTTTCGTTGAAGCCTTCGATAATCAGTCTAGGAATTTTCTTTCAAACCACCGTCTGTAACCATCAGCTCTTTACCTCAGTTTTAATGTCATTAAGAATTCAGACCGGAGTCACGACGCAGCGTGCTAGAAGAAATCATTTGCGGATGTAAATCATTTTTGAAACTGTAATTACTGTCTTTTCAATAAAAGTTTCCCTTTTTTATTTTGTTGGGTGATTTAACAATGACGATAAACATGTTTGTAATCACTACAGTTAACAAGAAGAGGGGGTCGGTAATATAGTTACTCGTGGAATGACAGTAACACATAGCTGAGACGGCTGTTTGAGGTGGCTGTGTCTCGATGCTTCTCCCATGCAGTTTCCTCTTTCGCAGCATGAGCGCCCTAAGTGATGGATAACGATTCCTAGGAATCTTAACACTGGAAGACGGCTGTGTGGCCGCAATTCGCGGGAGTTCTGTGAATTATTGCAGAATGGAGCAGCTCCCGGTAGGCCCACATCTTAAGGCGAAACGGAAAGGAATGGCTACTGAATCAGCTGGATTCACAATGCCTGTCTGCACTCTGATGGATGGACTGTGGCGAGGTAGGCTCCTTTCCTGTCAGTGAGTTGCGAAATAAATGGCACTCAAGCCGCCTGCGAGTAAATCGCGAGGAGGAGGTAGCCCTTCAAATAAAAGTACATAATGAAGGAAGGCTGACAGCAGCTCCAAAAATTGTGAGTACTGTGCTTTGAAATAACCTCTATTAGTATGATTTTTCGCGGATTCTATACACAAAACACAAGCGGTTTATTTAAGCCAATCAAGCTTATTTATGTCAACATAGGATGTTTCAAGCTGTGAAGTTGCATACAAAATTAAGTCCATGGGTTTAAAATTACCCGTAAATCTAGGAAATCGTCCCCAGCTTACATGATAAAAGGAAATCATATATATTTTCCTCATCCTAAACATAGCGAAGTGATTACAGGGTGTTACAAAAAGGTACGGTCAAACTTTCAGGAAACATACCTCACACACAAAGAAAGAAAATATGTTACGTGCACATGTGTCCGGAAACGCTTACTTTCCATGTTATTACTTCTCTTCAAATCACATTAATCATGGAATGGAAATACACAGCAACAGAATGTACCAGCGTGACTTCAAACACTTTGTTACAGGAAATGTTCAAAATGTCCTCCGTTAGCGAGGATACATTCATCCACCCTCCGTCGCATGAAATCCCTGATGCGCTGATGCAGCCCTGGAGAGCGCCGTCCACAATACGAGTACGAAGAGTCTCTACATTTGGTACCGGGGCTGCGTAGAGAAGAGCTTTCAAATGTCCCCTAAATGAAAGTCAAGAGGGTTGAGGTCAGGAGAGCGTGAAGGCCACGGAATTGATCCGCCTCTACCAATCCATCGGTCACCAAATCTGTTGTTGAGAAGCGTACGAACACTTCGACTGAAATGTGCAGTAGGTCCATCGTGCATGAACCACATGTTGTGTCGTACTTGTAAAGGCACATGTTCTAGCAGCACAGGTAGAGTATCCCGTACGAAATCATGGCGGTGAATCGAGGAAGTAAAGTACATACTGACGAAGCTTAAATGAGATCTTACATGGAAATTAAATGCTTCCGGACACATGTCCACATAACATGTTTCTTTATTTGTGTGTGAGGAATGTTTCCTGAAAGTTTGGCCGTACTTTTTTGTAACACCCTGTATATGAAAGGAAAGAGGGGATGGAAAAAGTGACAAAAGTCAGAACAGTGATTCCTACATGTAGACGTAGCGGCGTAGGGCGTAGCTTAACATTTATCCACCGTTAATCTCCTTTACACTGCTAATTGCCCTCATCACCTCCACCAGTCGACTTCCATCAGTAGGCTAATGTCGCCGCTTTCCTGGCTCTTTATCCTACTCTCTAAACATCCCAGTGGTTCCTCCAAATCCACCTGTCAGTCAGTTCACCTCCTGGTGCAACCAATGGTCCTGAAGGTCTATACTTCTAAAACTCAGGCTATATTTATGGGGCGCACCATCCGGACGTGTCTCCATGACTTCTTCCTCGCCATTTACAGTCGTCGTATTCAGTTAACTGAACCATCTCAGCATTCCTAATAAACGATCTTTGGAAATCACTGAAAAACTACACGGTTCAGTCACATTAATGTGATCACCTCCTATGTACTGTAACAACGTGCAATAACCATTGACTGACGTAAATGGCTGCACTAGCAATGGATGGAATATAAAGCGTGCCAAGAGGACTCGAACAACCGTGCAGTCATCATCGTAGTGCGGAAACGGAGCGATTTATCTGGCGTCCATATCACTGGCTTTCGGGCCAAGGGTGGAACCATTTCCGAACCCGTTAAGTTTGTAACTGTTGCCCTATCTTTAGGGCGATGACTTTGTATTTCCGGGTCGTGTGAGTTGGCTGGTTTGGGTGGGGACTCAGGAGGAGCCAGGTCAGCTCAGTGCTTAAGCACGCGGGGACCGCTGGCGGCAACCATGGACTGCCGGATGGAAGGGCTGTGGTCACGAGGGTGCACGACCACCATATTCACTCTTGTGACTTCAGATAATTGGTGACAGTGTGAAACAAGGCCCAAATGACCTTCTTCCACTTCTCCATAGCTCACGTTTTATCGCACGACGTTTCCTATCACGGGTATTTGCATCAGTGATAAGTGTTCCGGAAACACAGTTTTCCCTACCCTTCCCTGCTCGCCGAACTCCCTTCGTTTTGTTTTGGTGGTGATAGGGTTCGCGAGTGCGACATTTACTTCAGCAGTGACTTTAGCAGGTGTCGTCCTGTCATTTTTCGTCACAATACTTTACAAAGACAGTCTTGCACGGTCAACCAACAAACACTTTCGTACGCGTCGTCACTTAGCGGATGATACTTTTTCGTCTTCCTGTATGCGGTACAAATCTTGTATACCGTGTCTCCCTGAATCACAGACGGCTGTCCTTGATTACGGATTAACTAACCATACGAGCACCATCAATTTGATGACATACGAATGCACTTACCTGCGTCATAACTACACAGAACACAGTTGTGACTTGCAACATATTGAGGACGTTGCAAAGGTTCTGCTCGTGGTCAGATACAGCAGCGCAACATGCAGGCTTGGCTAGCATATGCATTTATGTTCAAGCATGCATTTCTCGCAATATCTCCATATTTCTGTCTAACTCCTGCATAAGTTCAGGTTTCCATTCTTTCTGTACATTTTCGTACGCAAGTCGTAATGTCAGCATTGCCTTGTGTGTTATTACATTTTTCTTTTCAGAATCAAAAGTGATCTTCCCAGAGGTCGGCATCTAACAACCTTCCCATTCTTCTTAACATAATTTGTGGTAGTACGTATATTAACATACATAAATTGAAAATATCAGTAATTTTGCGAATCCAATTTGTCGCCGCGCGGGGTAGCAGAGTGCTCTAAGGCGCCTAGCCACGATAGGAGCGGATTCCCCCGTCGGAGGTTCGGGTCCTCCTCACACATGGGTGTATGTGTTGTCCTTAGCTTAAGTTATTTTAAGTTAGATTAAGTAGCGTGTAAGCCTAGGACCAGTACCCCAGCAGTTTGCTCCCGTAGGAACTTACCACAATTTTTTTTTTTTCCAGTTGTCGTTTGGCGATGTATGAAAATTTGAAATGCTTTGCATCTTTCACTTTCACCTGGACCAGAAAATTTTGCTGAAAAACTGTGTTTCGGGCTGCGTATACGGTTGAGTGATTGTTTTACGTTTACTTTCAGTGGAATTATAAGGGTGAACACAAAGAATACCACGGCTACTACCCTCACCTTATTTTTGTAACAATTTTTTTTTCTTTTCAGTCCCATACCATTAGGCAGCAAGTGGGAAAAACTAGTTCCCAATTACAGGGTGTACATAAAGTTCGGGAGCACTTTCAGTTATATATTGCACAAGAACTAAACATTATATGGATGTCATACATATTGCGCCGGCCGCTGTGGCCGAGCGGTTATAGACGATACAGTCTGGAACCGCGCGACCGCAACGGTCGCAGGTTCGAATCCTGCCTCGGGCATGGATGTGTGTAATGTCCTTAGGTTAGTTAGGTTTAAGTAGGTCTAAGGTCTAGGGGACTTATGACCTCATAAGTTAAGTCTCATGGTGCTCACAGCCATTTGAACCATTCTGACAGAAATTTGTGATTTTATTCGCGTAAGCTTTTTATATTTCATAAAAAAAGAAAATGAATATTAAGAAAGTTCACAATTTACAAAACAATAAATCACAAAAGAGCTGAAAACGAAAGTATTTGATTAGTAATAGACTGTTGATATAAGGCTACCAGCTTGAGTGTAGCTCAAACATCCCTTGCTTCCTTCAGATGTAAAACATACGCAGGGTATTCATTAAAAGCGTATAACAACAAATCACACTCCAGAAAATCTTAGAAAACCCTGTGAAACATTCACTAAAAAGCACAAGTTTGCTACTTTGGCACAGTAAGCCTGAATTTAATAATAAGTATTGTAGCAATGTAAAAGGAAACACACAATTTAAATATTATTACGCTGCACAGTAAGAGTTATAGCTTGTGATATCATTGCCCTCACAAAAGGCTCCAAAACCGCACAGGCATATTCCAGTAAAGCGAAGTGGTGATGCACGTATAGGACTAAAACAAAAATGAGGGGAGCAGGGCAGCGTTGTACACGACCAGCAAAATTCTATTTCGGTCAACGAGCAAGGGTGTCCATGAATGAGAACCAGCCCTGAAGTTAATGTAACAAGATATGCTCACCGTGTTCTGGGTACGCCCATCTTTGACTATAAATACTAACGACATGGCACCCACAGCGAAGGCAGCCGACATGAGAAGCGTGTCAAACCTGAAGACGCAAACCTGGAACCACGGAGGCATTTTGTTTATAAGCTAATCTTTACATGGAAGTTAATATCGGCACCACGACATCCACAGCAATGGCAGCAAAATAACAAAAACGCCGACGCTGAAGATGCAAATCTGTGACCGTGAAGCCAGAGAGAAGAGCCATTCTTCTGATATGACAGCTAAAATTTGCGCAACTGTCGACAGAATGACGAACGGAATCTTAGTCATTCGTGAGCGACGCCAGTTATTGTGCAGGAGAGAAGGTTAACATTCACATCAGGAAGTAGAGCACATGGGGTTAATTGAGATCGGTGAGTGCCTATGCTTCCACTCACGAGATGCCCACTAACCTTTGGCTAGGAAAAGTGTAGCACAGAGTTTTAATGAGGGGCATATTGTGTACCCAGTTTACTGTGTATTATAAACGAAATATTTACTGTATATTCAAATACGAAGACGACTGTAGGGTCGGAGGAAAAGTGTGAGGCTGTTTTCGGAAATAGTAATTCTGTACATGCAGGCAGCTAAGGAAGGCCACTAAAACTTGATCCAGAACGAATGAATAAATGAAGCAGGGGGTTTTAACAAGTTATAGAAGACAATAACACGAGTTTTCTGATGCGCACAAGTGATTTTTATCATTTGTTGCTGAAATTGACAGCTCTTTAAATGAACATAGATATCTTTTGCTATAGCATTACATAGAGCATGCTAGGTGGACTTCAAGACATATGTTCAGAACCTAATAAAACGGTAACCAGACAACATCAAAAACGTTGTTCTGCCCTTGGGAGAAATGGTTTCGTGGCCGTATTTTCTTCTTCGCACTTATGGTTCTTGTTTTCGCGCGTGCACTCACATGAAGTCAAAAGCACTTTAAATTGGTATAAGCGACGTGCATGAGTAAAACCTATATATCTACATGATGCTTCATCTAAGGGTGCTTGCCCGAAGTATGCATCTGAGGCAACATAACTTATACAGTATATTTGACACCATAGAATCTTTATATTTGTTCATCAATATATTCTGGTAATGTTGTCAAAGATGTAACTAACTAGTTAAGAGCCCTAGCGTCTATCACCAATCGGATGTTGCCTCCAGCATTCGTTGGAGCTAATAGTGGGCTGCAGTGTGTACTCACAAATGGTTCTATAATGGGGTAAGCTGGGTGGCAAAACAGATCATGAGGAATAAGTTTTAGGTGGCATTTCTATCCTTCTATTACTCCTAACTTTTCCTCAAACACGTAGCTGTACTGTAGCAAAATACATACTTAACAATTGTGCATGTTGCTTCTCATTGAAATAATAGGTTTTGCTATATTGTTTGTAATTATCAAGTCTAAATTAAGGCTAGTTATCCATAAAGTTGCTGTGGGTTTTGTTTATGATCCTCCTTGCCTATAAATTCAGTTCTTGCACCCTAGTATTATCTGCCCTGCCCAAGCTTTGTTTTGACAATTTCACGTACTACCTTTCTTCTATCAGTTACAAATGTACTGTTTCCCCTGGAGAGGACTATTTGTGTCTCACCAAGCAAAATATCAAATCCGATAGTACAGTCCACAATCAATGAATTAGCTATTATGAATGTGCCAAATGTTGCTATACTTCTTATTATCACAGGTATATGGGCCTGCTATTCACGTTCCGTGGTCTGATGCCAGTTGTTCTCAATAGGTGGCAATTACTAATAAGTACGATGGGCACGTCTATAGTGTCACATACCTTACAGTACAGGCCATTAGATATCATGCTCACTGCAGTCCCTGTGTCTAAACTAACGACAGTGGAAATACACTCCTGGAAATGGGAAAAGGAACACATTGACACCGGTGTGTCACACCCACCATACTTGCTCCGGACACTGCGAGAGGGCTGTACAAGCAATGATCACACGCACGGCACAGCGGACACACCAGGAACCGCGGTGTTGGCCGTCGAATGGCGCTAGCTGCGCAGCATTTGTGCACCGCCGCCGTCAGTGTCAGCCAGTTTGCCGTGGCATACGGAGTTCCATCGCAGTCTTTAACACTAGTAGCATGCCGCGACAGCGTGGACGTGAACCGTATGTGCAGTTGACGGACTTCGAGCGAGGGCGTATAGTGGGCAAGTGGGAGGCCGGGTGGACGTACCGCCGAATTGCTCAACACGTGGGGCGTGAGGTCTCCACAGTACATCGATGTTGTCGCCAGTGGTCGGCGGAAGGTGCACGTGCCCGTCGACCTGGGACAGGACCGCAGCGACGCACGGATGCACGCCAAGACCGTAGGATCCTACGCAGTGCCGTACGGGACCGCACCGCCACTTACCAGCAAATTAGGGACACCGTTGCTCCTGGGGTATCGGCGAGGACCATTCGCGACCGTCTCCATGAAGCTGGGCTACGGTCCCGCACACCGTTAGGCCGTCTTCCGCTCACGCCCTAACATCGTGCAGCCCGCCTCCAGTGGTGTCGCGACAGGCGTGAATGGAGGGACGAATGGAGACGTGTCGTCTTCAGCGATGAGAGTCGCTTCTGCCTTGGTGCAAATGATGGTCGTATGCGTGTTTGGTGCCGTGCAGGTGAGCGCCACAATCAGGACTGCATACGACCGAGGCCCACAGGGCCAACACCCGGCATCATGGTGTGGGGAGCGATCTCCTACACTGGCCGTACACCTCTGGCGATCGTCTAGGGGACACTGAATAGTGCACGGTACATCCAAACCGTCATCGAACCCATCGTTCTACCATTCCTAGACCGGCAAGGGAACTTGCTGTTCCAACAGGACAATGCACGTCCGCATGTATCCCGTGCCACCCAACGTGCTCTAGAAGGTGTAAGTCAACTACCCTGGCCAGCAAGATCTCCGGATCTGTCCCCCATTGAGCATGTTTGGGACTGGATGAAGCGACGTCTCACGCGGTCTGCACGTCCAGCACGAACGCTGGTCCAACTGAGGCGCCAGGTGGAAATGGCATGGCAAGCCGTTCCACAGGACTACATCCAGCACCTCTACGATCGTCTCCATGGGAGAATAGCAGCCTGCATTGCTGCGAAAGGTGGATATACACTGTACTAGTGCCGACATTGTGCATGCTCTGTTGCCTGTGTTTATGTGCCTGTGGTTCTGTCAGTGTGATCATGTGATGTATCTGACCCCAGGAATGTGTCAATAAAGTTTCCCCTTCCTGGGACAATGAATTCACGGTGTTCTTTTTTCAATTTCCAGGAGTGTATTTCCTATGTGCCTATTCACTGTGTTTTTTGATACAATGCTGTTCATGTTCTGTAAATTCGAGGTGTTAGAGCATAACATTCCTCTCTAATGGCGCACCCCTTGTCATAACTTACTAACTGAATTGATTATTGTCGGATCCTACCCCATTCCTCGACAACTCGTTCGGGGCTGTGTGCAGCTGAAACCAGATTTTCTGATTACAGACGACCTGTCGAATTCCATTGTTCATCGCTTTCCTGTCCTCACTCAGACCTTGGCACTTCAAGTTTTTAATTATATTCCGTGGGTTGATTTTGCCACTGAAGATTGTTATTCGGGTTCAAATAACCTGGTGATCGTACCTTCTATACCGTCTACGGTTAAATGATTTTTGTTGTGATTCCTACTGCTATTATCACTGCTACAGGCTTTCCCATTTATACTCTGCTGACCTTGGCGTTTCGCTTGATTTGTATTGCTACCATTGTGATCCTTATGTTTAGTGTTATTATATTTATCATTCTGCGGCGACACTTTTGCATCTTTGCATAATAGATCAAATCAATTTAAGACAGAATGAATTACTTTATGTTAGATTCAGAAATGTTTTAGCAGTTTCTCGTGAATATGACTAGGCAGTTTTAATATCCTCACAACGTTCTGTTGTGACACCGGATAGTCCCAATTCCAACAGCATCAGCTATGTGGAATTTGTTCATCTTTGGTCTACGTATAAGCAGCAAATTCGTCCACTAGCAAATTTCTCTTTCATTCAGACCGATCGTTTATCATCTTATCTTTATCAGCTGGAGATAATCTACTTTCACTGACAACTGGTGAACTGTCTCTAACAACTCCCTTTGTTTCTGTTTAACTTCTTCTTTTTCTTCTTCTTATTCTTCTTCTTCTTCTTAGTCTTCAGTGGATAGTACCGTTTCTGGTATACCACAAAGTGGCTATCTCATCTAATAGCTCCTTACCTGATGAATAGTGCTTGGATGAGAGTTAGTTAATGCCGGATGCACTAGCTTCTTGCTTGTTCTATATTTCATTATGCCAAATCGTCATGTCTTTTCGTAACTTTTCCAGCATCTATAAGTACCGTGGTCATGAGGGCGGACACCGTTTCTAGCTGTCTACATAAGGCGGCTAACAGACTGGACGGCTGACTAGTAAACGCCACATTTCCGTTTGTCTGTAGGATTGTTTCTGCTATTAGGTCAATGTTGGGAACCGTGTTTAAGTTCTGAGTTCTGGTCTTTACCATCTCCTAATTTGATTAAAATTCCCAAAAGCAGCACTTATTCTCAAATGAACAATTCATGATAGCACTGAAGTACTACATATCGTCTCTGAGTAATAACTGGTATGACAGTAATTGAGTCAGAAAAAAAATCTCAGGTCGCTTAGCTTGTTTGTTACGCTACACGATGTAACAGTCTCAAACTATTCAAAATCCTAACTACAGCGACACTACTAGCAAACTCATTTAAAATTACAATGTAGAACTGTGAGATATTCTAACTGAACTAGGCACAAGTAACCTTTTCAATTACATGGAACTGCTCCACTGACAGAATCTCCTTTTCTTGGCGTCCGGTTATTGGACTTTTAACAACTTTCCCTCTCCGCCTGGATTGAAATTATTGCGTTTTCGTGAAACATGAATTACATGCGCTTAGTACGCATACAAATGCTGTTAGTCGTTAGTGTGGGATGTCCTTAGTAAATACCATTGTATTAGCGAAGTAGATCATCGAAGAAAACTTTTAACTAAAGTACAGGTTCTACGTTGCTTAAAAAACGTTGTAATTAATGACTGTCAGAACTAAATATCCCCAGATAGAATTATAATACGCAACAGAGTTCAAGGTTACCTCTGTTTTTTCTCTTTAGATCTTTAACTATGTACAACTCATTACGTGATAAGTTGAACAACATCAGGATGAGTTTCGTCAAATTATTTTCATGGACACGACAAGTTCACTTCAGTGATATTTTATTACCTCGTAACAAATAAAATATTCGTACCTTATTGAGACAAGCAGTAACGATAAAATGAAACATGACCAAAACGGGCTTTTTCATACATGTTGGCTCACTTTATTAATTCACGAAGTCATTGTGTGGATACGAGAAGTGGCAAAGAGCCCTCAGAACCACTGAATATAACAAATTTGGATCTGGCAAGTGCTCAAAATACGCACTCGTAAACGATACATTCCACAAGTGTTACAACACTCTTAACAACGTAGTTTGATGAGGCGGCATTCTTGAATGATTATCTCTGAATTCATTCGCTGTCAGATTTGTGTTCAGTCTAAAGGCTTCGACTACTTACTCTGTCGTCGTCTTCAGGTGATTTTAGTAATCTTTATCCACTTCATTCATTTTTAAATGAACACACCGCCATTTGACTATATTGAGGTTTATTTAATTACGAGCTGGGTTTAGGCCTTCTATGTTATTTTCAAGTGACTGAGTTTATGTCATTAACATATTTCGCAGTACATTAAGCTCAAAATTGGCCATAAATTAAGAAAAATATATGCTTTGCACGAAATGCCAGTTGCAAAATCATCTTGAATAAGGTCAATAAATAATAGTGGGAGAACGTCATATTTAGTATAAACAGGTTTAAGTAGTATATAAAAGATCAATACACATTCTTAAGTCTAAAGACAGTGAAATCAAAGAGTGTGTTCTGAACACTTGTCCTTTTTTTACAAGATGATAGTTTTACATCTGGCACTTCATGGGGAGCCAATATTTTTCTTAATTAAGGCCAATTTTGAACTTGATATCCTGCAATATATGTTAATAACATAAACTCGCTTACCTGAAAGTAGCACAAATCTAGGTCGTAATTAAATAAACAATAATACAGTCAAATGACTATGTGATCATTTAAAAATGCTTCTGTGTCTGTTGCTCAACAAAAACAAAAATTGTTTATTTACTTCATTTAGCTGGCCAATTGGTTCTTCATACACATCAACATAATATCTGGCAGCATGTGGAACTTTCGTGACGTGGGTAAATAGAGTACCTAACTGCTTACTGTAATGCCGTGACGATGGCGACTGAGAATGTCGTTGAGTTTGAATGCAAAGCTGATGGGGAAATAACTTCTGCAAGCATTTATTCTAGACGGAATAAGTTCCAAAACGAGCAATATCAGTTACACAACAATCAACAAACTCCTTCAAAGTCTTGTCGCTCTTCTATCGAAGAGCTAGACAGTGTCACACAGGAGAACAATTCACAGTTTAAAAAAAAGTGTTTTGGCGTAATTTTTCAGCGATAAACGTTAAATATTACTCCTACACGTCAGAAAATAAGGGACGTTGTCTAAATCTTTGCGAAAACTAAACCTAGACTCTTTTGCTCGTCCTAAATATACTTGGGATGAGATAATTTAGCATATGGAACGATACTGGACGCACAACATACTTTCAATATGCAACAAAAGTGTGAGGTACAGTTTGAAAAAAAAAAAAAGGCAGTTGGAACCTGATAAACGAAATACCGATTTTACTCCGAATGACGGCGTGAGATGTCAGTATTTTTATTGAAACGACATCCAATGCAGAAGTACCACCTTAGTTTGGCGCTGTTGTTATCTGACGATAGCCGAATGGAAAACGTGGAGCTTACGTTTTGCACCAGTGACACACCTGCATTCAATACGACGTTACTGACTGTGAGGGCTATTGTATTGTATTGTGTTGAACTGGGGAACTAGAAACGACGGAAAGGCTTTGTCCCCGACGTAGCCCACAGTGGTACAGAACCCAACAACAGGCTACAGCAGTCTACTAACCCCACCGCCGCCCCACATCGAACCAAAGGTTATTGTGCGGTTCGGCCCCCAGTGGACACCTCCCCTCCCCCCCCCCCCCCCCCTGCCCTGTGACGTCTAACACTAAACGAGTGTTTGCGTGGTAGTGTAATTATGGTGTAGTCGTACGAGGAGAAAGTGTTTGCGCAGCAATCACCGACATGGTGTAAGTGTGTCGGAATAAGGGAACCACTCCGCATTCGCCTAGGCAGATGGAAAACCGCCTAAAAACCATCCACAGACTGCCCGGCACACCGGACCTCGACACTAATCCGCCGGGCGGATTCGTGCCGGGGACCAACAAGCCTTCCCGCCCGGAAATCAGTGCGTTAGAGCGCACGGCTAACCGGGCGAGCGTGGGAGCCATGGTGTTCACTCCCACACCTCGCTTAGTAATTAATAAAGCTTAATTTTAGCTGATGGAACGAGGTATAGACAATTTTCATTAATTAACTTCTTTTATATCTAAATTTTGGTTTAACTGACAAGCAACATAGTGGCACTAAATTCTTTTTGCCTCTAATGGGCATAAACTGTTTGCGCTCACCAAAAAACATTTAACATCACTTTTCCCGATAATGATTGGACGTGTGCTATTGCATTTCCAGCATCGAATCAATCGAGAAATTGAAGCCACGGTGAAAATCTGGTGAAACATTGCGTAAGTCTGTTACACAGAGTCTTTAATCTGCCTGGTTAACGCTTCATGTGGTACTTTTTCAGTTCTGAGAGCGCAGTGAGCATTTAGACGCCTAGAACAATAAAGTCTCTCTCCAAATGCGAAGTGCCTGCTAAGGAGTTCCGTCTGATCTCATGCAGCTCATATTCAGTAACTGTAATGCATTTCCTTCTTTGCAAACATAAGGAAGGAGCTCCAGGAGCGTTTTTGATGGAAACTATTTCATCACCCAGCGTACATACCGGAAATGGTCCTCTCCGATTTCCAAACCTTTGCTCACATCACTGTCTGGATGCGAGGTCAGCATTTTACCACAGATAAGGAGCTGCAGTTAATCGTAGGAAATTGGTGGAAATTGCAAGGGGCTGCTTCCTACGATGAGGGAATTGAAAAGGTTGTACTCGCTACTATAAATGTCAAAGTCGGAACGATGACTATGTACAGAAGAAGTTAGAAGATGTAGCTAAATGTTAGAAATAAAATATTTTTTATTTTCACTTTGGTTTCCATTCGGCGACCGATGGGAGATTGCATTAAACTTTTGTCACGGGGTCATAATAATACAGCTGTTTATGGTAACTAGGTGGTTAAAGAAGCTACCCGATTTGGCTTGACACAGCTTCAGCTATTGCACTCCTCCTCCTATTCGGTAGTATTTCTGAACAGCAGTGGGCGGTCACGGAACTCAGCGGGCTACGACATCTCTCACATTTAAAATGTTGTGCAAGATGTTGACAACTGATTCGTGACTAATTTTCTTACGTTCACCAACGCCTCTACTGTGATACACCGATGTGAGTGCATCAGGGCTCCCATTCCTCATGCATCTTCCGGTTCTTGATGGAGATACGGACTGCAACATGTTCCTTCGTCATTGCGTCTTATGTAGAGGCGTCTGCGCCACCTGTGTCATATGACAGTGCAGCATTGGTTGTCGTAGCGTTGACTTCGTTGGAACGGAGAGAACAAATTACCACATCAAACTGCTCTTGATCAAAGAAATCTGCCGTTTCGGCCGTTCCAGTAGTCGTTAGTCGCTTATCTGGCAGAATTTTTTGCTCGGCATGTGTGCAGGGTAAACTGCTGAATCTCTGTGTGCTGTTTATATGACTTTCTGGCTTGGCCTGAGGTGATGCATTATAACAACAAGGTTGGCTTCTGGTAATATGGAGGTGGGTTGTCCTCAGGTTGCTGCAGGGAATATTATTCTCGCACCAGATACGGTCAGTGTGTTCTCGGGCTGCGGTGTTGTTGGTGGCCTAGTTTCAGGACGAGCAGATTGCGGGGTTGACTCGACTTCTCGTAGAAGGGGCGAGCGGTCAGTCGGATTATGTCCCACAGGTGCGGGGTGCACGTCTGTTTGAGTAGCAGACGAGTTGAATACAGATTCAGGAGCCGCTGAGCTAATTTCATAACTTTATTATGCACTATCTGCAGCGGCCTTTCCGCACATCAGAGCCGCGTATTGTAGCAGCGGTCTGACCAGTGTTACGTATCGCGTACGGGTATAGAGCGCGGAGGCGCGTTACTCTGCTTCTACTGTCACATATATGCTGAAACAATGTCAGCCGCTGGTCGGGGGTCACACCAGATATTTTGCGGCCTTCGTCCAAGGGATGAGGCCTCCCATGATGTTGACAGGCAGCAGATATGGTGGCAGCGTCCTTCGGGTAAAGACTACTGCCTGCCTCTGGGGGACACTGTATTTATATCGCCACTTCGTCGTCCAGTCACCCTATGCGTTGCACCCGAGTTGCAACCGGCGTCTCATTGTCTCTACGTTCATGCTGCGCCTGAACATACACTATGTGATTAAAAGTATCCGGACACCGCTGAAAAACATCTGCCACGTACTGCCAGGTACTCCATATCAACGACCTCAGTAGTCATTAGACATCGTGAGAGAGCAGAATGAGGCGCTCCGCGGAACTAACTGACTTCGAACGTGGTCAGGTGATTGGAATTCTCTAAGCGAGTTTTCCAAACTCCCAAACATCCCTAGGTTCACAGATTCATATGTGATAGTGAAGTGGAACCTTGAAGGGACACGTACAGCACAAAAGCGTACAGGCCGACCTCGTCTGTTGACTGACAGACTGCCGATAGTTGAAGAGGGTCGTAAGGTGTAATAGGCAGACATCTAACCAGACGACCACACAGGGATTCCAAACTGCATCACGATCCGCTGCAAGTACTGTGACAGTTAAGCGGAAGGATTTCATGGTCGAGCGGCTGCTCGTAAGCCACACATCGCGTCGGTAAATGCCAAACGACGCCTCGCTTGATGTAAGGAGCGTAAACATTGGACGATCTAACAGTGGAATAACGTTGTGTGGAGTGACGAATTCACGGTACACAATGTGGCGATCCGATGGCAGGGTGTGGATATGCCGAATGACCGGTGAACGTCATCTGCCAACATGTGAAGTGCCAACAGCAAAATTCGGAAAACGAGGTGTAGTGGTGTGGTCATATTTCTCAGGGAGGGGCCCTGCACCCCTCGTTGTTTTGCATGGCACTATCACAGCACAGACCTACACTGATGTTTTAAGCACCTTTTTGCTTCCCACTGTTTAATAGCCAATCGGGCATGGCTATTGTATCCTTCAACACGATCGAGCTCCTGCTCATAATGTACGGCCTGTGGTGAAGTGGTTACACGACAATAACCTATCTGTAATGGACAGGTCTGCACAGAGTCCTGACCATAATGTACGGCCTGTGGTCAAGTGGTTACACGACAATAAAATATCTGTAATGGACAGGTCTGCACAGAGTCCTCACCTGAATCCTACAGAACATCTTTGGGGTTTTTGGAACGCTGACTTTTTGTCACACCTCACCGACCGACATCGATACCTCTCCTCAGTGCAGCACTCCGTGAAGAATGGGCTGCCATTCCCCAAGAAACCTTCCAGGTGCTGATTGAGCGTATGCCTGCGAGAGTGGAAGCTGTTATCAAGGCTAAGATTGATCCAACACCATACTGAATTCCAGCATTATCGATGGAGGGCGGCACGAAGTCGTAAGTTGTTTTCAGCCAGGTGTCCGGATACTTTCGATCACATAATGTAGCAGTATCGTTGGCCTAAGGCGCCAATTCTACGCTCGCCACATGCGGTGCCCCTTCAGTGTACAGGGAGTATAGCAAGGGGCCGAGCGCCGACCCTTGCGGCACCCCTGCGAGTATCCCCCGCTATGTGGACGACGTGTCGTCGGCTTTCGTGCGGAAGCTCCTCCCAGCGAGGTAGGAGCGAAGGGTGACCCCCGTGTTATACTGGTATCTCGAGTCCAAACAGTTAGCTCACGAGGCCATCTTGTCACACAGAGTCAAATGCCCTGGTCACGTCGAGAATCACCTTCCCAAGGTACTCTCTTCCTTCACAGCAGCTGGCGAGAGGTGAAGTGGCCGCTCCACATTCCAACTGTTCGTCTTGTATGGCACTCCATTAAAGGACGTATTCAGCATCTTCTCGTACAGTCCCTCGAACACCTTCGTTAGGGACAGAAACAAGGTGATGGGCCTGTATTTGACTGCCTGACGTGGGTCCTTGCCGATTTCCGGGATAACCACCATTTCCGCATGTTTCCATGCGGAGGTTCAAAAAGGGTTCAAACGGCTCTAAGCATTATGGGACTTAATTTCTAAGGTCATCAGTCCCCTAGAACTTAGAACTACTTAAACCTAACCTAAGGACGTCAAGCACATCCATGCCCGACGCAGGATTCGAACCTGCCACCGTAGCGCCTAGAACCGTTCGGCCACTGCCGCCGACCCATGCGGAGGGATAGACCCCTGACCGAAGTATCTGAAGATATCGGCTATTGCCCGATGGGCCCCTGTGGTAGGTTCTCCAGCTCGTGGTTGTTGACATCGCTGCTTCCTGCCCACTTGGCGTTCTGAGATGGGAGCTACGCAGCTACTTCTTCCTCTGCAGTCGGTTGAAAATCTTGTTCTGACCTGGCTGCCAGGAATTTGGGCAGGTACTTTTCGAATCGGCAGATGTGATTCTCGTCCACAGTGTCGGTCTACGGCGTGAAGTTGACCACAGTGTGTCGTCCAGCACGTTGGTTTTGGCATTTGGCTCGCAAATGAAGTCCTGGCCGACTTGCAACGACGGAATGCGATGCCAGCGGCAATGCAGAATGCGTTTGAGAACCCTCTAGGCACTGCCGTCTTCAAGACAGAAAAGTTATTTACATCTTGAACAGAAACCAGAAGACAGTTGTGAGTCGAGGAGCTGGGAAGGGAAGCAGAGGTTAAGAAGAGAGTGAGATAGGGTTCGTACGCTGTCGTCGTTGTTACTCAATCAGTACACTGAGCTATCACTGAAGGAAGGCAAAGAAAAATTTATTGTAGGGACTAAAATTCAGAGAGAAGAAATGAAAACTTTCAGGCTTCCGATGACATTGAAATTCAGTCAGAGGCAGTAATGGACTTAAAGTAGTTGACGGAATGACAGCGTCATGAAATAATGATGGAAGATGAACATCGACAGAACCAAAACAAGAATAATGGTATGTAGTCTCATTAAATCAGGTGACGCTGACGGAATCATATTATAAAACGAGACATTTAAGGTAGTAGATGAGCTTCGTTATCTGAGCAGCAAAATATGTGATGAAGGCCAAAGTAGACAGGGTATAAGAGGTAGAAAACGTTTCTGAAGGAAAGAAATTTCTTAACATCGAATATAGATTTAAGTACTAGTGTGTTTTTCCTGAAAGTTTTTGTATGGAGTGTAACCATTTATGGAAGTGAAACTTCTACAATAAACAGTTTAGAGACAAAAGGAGAATAGGAACTATCTAAATGTGGCGTTACAGGAGAATGCTGAAATTTAGGTGTGATGATCACGTAACTAATGAGGAGGTACTGAATAGAATTAGGGAGAAAAAATTTATGGCTGCAAGAACGTATCGGTTGGTAGGACACGTTCTGCGACATCAAGGGGTCACCAGTGTACTGGTGGGTTGTGTATGTGTGAAGGGGAGGGGGGGTGGAGGAGAGGTAAAAATTGTACAGGGAGACCAAGAGAGGAATACAGTAAGCAGATTCGAAGGGTTCAAGTTGCAGCAGATATTCGGAGATGGAGGCTCGCACAGGATAGAGAAGCATGGAGGGCTGCATCAAACCAGTCATCGGACTGACGACTGAAGGCCACAGCAGCAACAACAGCAACGAGCAAGGTTTACCGGGAATCACACTATCTGCCTCAAACAAAGGGTGAGCCAGAACCATACCGACGAACTTTCATAGGTTGCTAAGGTACATCACCTTAGTATTTTCATATAAGGGAACCACGGTTCCCGGTGGCTCGTTACAGAGATATTCCATTTCGTTTGGTTTCTTGCCCCGCTCAGTTTCGTATCTATTGATCTGGAAAAGAGGCCAACATTGAAAATGTCTACCGTATTTAGTGTTTGTTTCCATTATCCTTCGGTATCTGCTGTCGACAACAGTAATATCCTGTAAAATTCATAACCCCCAGGTTTGCTCTTCTTACTGCTCGGTTTTGTGTATGAGTTTGTTTCCCAGCAGAGTTTGTTATGCGTTAACAGTGTTACTAAGCATTACTGTGGATAGGTTTACTGATGAAGAGTTGGCCGATATGCACCTCCTGAGTGGCTTCACTGAATGCGATAGAAGAGATTCACAGTGACACTGCGCTGGCCATTCTCCACACAGACAGCAGCCACATCCACAACTGATGGATGTTGAATTACTCTGTGCATTGAGTTGTATATTTTCATTGTTGCATATTACAGGCCTCTTCACTGTTGTGAAGATACACTCCTGGAAATTGAAATAAGAACACCGTGAATTCATTGTCCCAGGAAGGGGAATCTTTATTGACACATTCCTGGGGTCAGATACATTACATGGTCACACTGACAGAACCACAGGCACATAGGCACAGGCAACAGAGCATGCACAATGTCGGCACTAGTACAGTGTATATCCACCTTTCGCAGCAATGCAGGCTGCTATTCTCCCATGGAGACGATCGTAGAGATGCTGGATGTAGTCCTGTGGAACGGCTTGCCATGCCATTTCCACCTGGCGCCTCAGTTGGACCAGCGTTCTTGCTGGACGTGCAGACCGCGTGAGACGACGCTTGATCCAGTCCCAAACATGCTCAATGTGGGACAGATCCGGAGATCTTGCTGGCCAGGGTAGTTGACTTACACCTTCTAGAGCACGTTGGGTGGCACGGGATACATGCGGACGAGCATTGTCCTGTTGGAACAGCAAGTTCCCTTGCCGGTCTAGGAATGGTAGAACGATGGGTTCGATGACGCTTTGGATATACCATGCACTATTCAGTGTCCCCTCGACGATCACCAGAGGTGTACGGCCAGTGTAGGAGAACGCTCCCCACACCATGATGCCGGGTGTTGGCCCTGTGTGCCTCGGTCGTATGCAGTCCTGATAGTGGAGCTCACCTGCACGGCACCAAACACGCATACGATCATCATTGGCACCAAGGCAGAAGCGACTCTCATCGCTGAAGACGATACGTCTCCATTCGTCCCTCCATTCACGCCTGTCGCGACACCACTGGAGGCGGGCTGCACGATGTTGGGGCGTGAGCAGAAAATGGCCTAACGGTGTGCGGGACCGTAGCCCAGCTTCATGGGGACAGTTGCGAATGGTCCTCGCCGATACCCTAGGAGAAACAGTGTCCCTAATTTGCTGGGAAGTGGCGGCGCGGTCCCGTACGGCACTGCGTAGGATCCTACGGTCTTGGCGTGCATCCGTGCGTCGCTGCGGTCCGGTCCCAGGTCGACGGGCACGTGCACCTTCCGCCGACCACTGGCGACAACATCGATGTACTGTGGAGACCTCACGCCCCATGTGTTGAGCAATTCGGCGGTACGTCCACCCGGCCTCCCGCATGCCCACTATACGCCCTCGCTCAAAGTCCGTCAACTGCACATACGGTTCACGTCCACGCTGTCGCGGCATGCTACCAGTGTTAAAGACTGCGATGGAGCTCCGTATGCCACGGCAAACTGGCTGACACTGACGGCGGCGGTGCACAAATGCTGCGCAGCTAGCGCCATTCGACGGCCAACGCCGCGGTTCCTGGTGTGTCCGCTGTGCCGTGCGTGTGATCATTGCTTGTACAGCCCTCTCGCAGTGTCCGGAGCAAGTATGGTGGGTCTGACACACCGGTGTCAATGTGTTCTTTTTTCCAGTTCCAGGAGTGTATTTTCAGAGGAACAAGGGTGATTGCGATAACAAACTGAATGATTCTTAATTTATCATTAATCTGTAATCAGTCGCTGATGAGCAAGTTTCCCTTGCACCAAAATACTTGAGAGGTATCCGTGAAGAACCTCTAACAGTTTCTCGTTGAAGTTCTGGTTCATTTTGTATACCAGATTTTATAAGGTAGCCAACGTGATAGGTTGTTCTTATGTTTAATATTTCATTAATCATTGTATTAATGTTCCACATAATTTAATGAAATCCTTAAGAGCTACAGACATCAGAAACTATCTGAGATATAAATTGGCATTCTGTGACTGTTCATTGACGTAAGATGTTTGTGACATTTGATAATTTGTGGTGAACAAGGTGTCGAACGCGAATTTCTCGCTTATCGCGAGCGGTCGCACAACCACTTTGGCTATCTGAACACGCCAGCAATCCCGATCCAAAACTCATTGTGTAAAGTAGTCACAGCCCTTATGCTCGCACAATTTGTGATTCTCGCACAGGGAGACAAATATTATATCGCATTTTAGCACGTCGAGATATAGATTCCTCATTGATGGTTACATTATCTGTGAATCTATTTCGTAATGTTTACCACAGCTGCATTAGTCAGTGACAGTGCACGTTCCTTCAGATACGCATGCATGTCTGAAGGGTATTGCATTGTAAAGACACAGACACGATGTGAACAGATTGAGCACATCTGTGGTGTATACAACAGATATTGAAATGTAAAACAATCACTAATGTAAATGTCTCCAGTTAATAAACAGACTTTGAAAGTTATGTTGGTCTTCGGTAATTAATATTCTGGTTTTAAATTTCCTCCTCACTTACAATGAGAAGCAGGATAAAATCGTCAAGCGATATATGTTAAAAATTTAGCAGTAATGCTTAAGAAGCCTGGAGTTGCAATTTGGTGTTAATTGCATGTTACGCTGAACGTACGAATCTACACACTCAAATTCTTATTTTTCTACGCTATTTTGCCTACTTTGTCAAAAACAGCGCGCTCACCATGTAAATGAATTCCACCCGAATATCGAAGTTTTGCATCGTGGCTGTAATGGGCAGTTAAAAGAAAACGAGACATACGGAGAAAGATATGTAAACTGTTTATTATTTCGAAAGCGGTCACCATGACTGTGACATAAGATACTCGATGCTTCCATGGAAAAATGTTTGCTGTTGCCCACAGAACCATGGTTTTACCCAGGCGTCCACGTATTCTCCCAAGGCAAACGGTAAGCACGTTTTTTTTTTTCTTCAGTGCTCCAAAAATATGGAAATCGCATGGGGAGACAACCTACCAACAAAGTACTAGCGCATATTTCTCTATGGTTGTTTCAAGTGAGCTACAGAAGTTTCCATACAATTCCGATCTCTCCCCGTGCGATTTTCATATTTTTGAAGCCCTGCAGAAAAACATTCGTAGCTGTCGGTTTACCTCGGACGAAGAGATGGACGCCTGAGTTGACTCGTGGTTCCGTAGGTATCTACAAACATTTTTCGATCGCTGCGCTGACCACGTTGTCTCAAAGTGGAATGAATGTATTAAGAGTTACAGCGATTGCTTTCGAATTAATTGAGTGTTTACCTTCTTGTTTTCTTATGCCTAGTTTCCGGTCGACTGCCCCTTATGTATCCAGTGTGCCAATCATTAAAGGCAAAAGAGTGTAGCTTAGAGTCTATAAACTACGCCGTTTGTCCCGTTTCTTCTCCGTTGCTCTAGCGTGCACGCATGTTCGTGGACACAATCAAGTGGGAGTCTGCATTGTCGAATCGTCTGCGAATGCCCGTTCGCCTATGTCGGTTTCCATTCGCTCCAGCTTAAGCCAGATTTAAAAGACATATAACTTCAAGCAAACAAATAATGGATTACACAGCTTTGTTTTTTCGACCTAATAATTAAGACTTTGATTGTTCGTGGCAGTGAGAGCACTACGCGCCCCTAACCGCAGTACCCCACCTTTCACAGCGTGACGTCTTCGCCGAAGCGGCCTTGTGCGACCTCCCGCAGCGGTAGCGTCTGCCCCTGCCATGCGGACTGCACGCCGGACAAGGGGACGCCCGCTACCTCGCCACGCCACCAGCCCCTGGAGATGAGGGAGCCCTGGTTTCGCACCGGCATGCCCAGGTAAGACTTTCTCGCAATATTCTCTCACTTCACACCAAATCGGTACACAAACCTCTGGTGAAGAACTATCTTAAACTACACAGGTAACCCTCATATTTTGATTCAAGTACTCAAAAAATATTTTCAAACGACAACTAGCCGGCCGGAGTGGCCGATCTGTTCTAGGCGCTTCAGTCTGGAACCGCGGGTCCGCTACTGTCGCAGGTTCGCATCCTGCCTCGGGCATGGATGTGTGTGATGTCATTAGGTTAGGTTTAAGTAGTTATAAGTTCTAAGGGACTGATGACCTCAGATGTTAAGCTCAGAGCCATTTTTTACGTTTAAACTGATTTACAGCCATTTTCAAGAAAAAGCCCGGTGGTAAAACTACTTGAAAAATTTGGTGACACTGGATAAAATTTCGGAAGCACAACGTAAATTTCACTGACTTTTTTGAAGGAAATAGATTTGTGAATATTAGTGAGGGCCGGATGGCTAGAGTGGCTCCTGTAGTCATCAGGGTGGCGTCATGTGGATTGTGGTGATGAGGCGGTGTCTGACATACAAAAGCGTTAACTGAACATTGATACCAGTTTACACATTTGTTATTAAAAGTACAGTTTCGTCTTTCCCCGATCGCCAGCTAGCAGAGTGCTCGTCATTGTTTTACATAGTGACACCCGTTCTCCCCACAGTGTCTGTATGGCAGCGGCACCTGAGATGACTGAAGCTATGTCACAAACAGTCGACGACCCATACTGCCGCAAACAGAGCTGTCCGGTGGACTGCAATGTGCTCACCGACTTAACATGGTGTTTACATCGATGACATAGGCAATGCCTGGAAGTTGAGGATGAGGATGGCAGGGTCAGGAAAACCCCAGAATGATGGTTGCTCAGCTCACCAGGGACTGTCAGTGAGGCCTGCAGAGACTGCTGTTGGATGGCACCAAAGTGAGGATGAGGGAGCAAGAATGTCAACAGTGCCCACCACATCTAGTGGCTGATGGCATTGTAGATCGTAATCATCCCAAAATACTGGACATGGAGAATCACAGGTTCCACTACGGCCCTTGTTTGTTGCACCACTGAAAATATAGCTGTAGAAACGCGTGGTATTTGTGCGTTATGGGCTTTGTTAATGACGTTTCAAGCATGGGTGACCGAATGTCTTTTGGTTTTGTGAATTCGTCAGCACATTCCACCATACCAATATGTTCCAGCTTTTCCTTTCAGGCCTTCAGTCTATTTATTTCTGCAGCATCCCTGTGCTGTAACGTAGTTACGGCATTTGACTTAGGTATTGTTGCGTGTGTGCTTACCAGAAAGACGTTATTCTGTGAGGCCGTTCCTCTGAATTGGCTTCTTGGTCGTCCAGAGTGGGTTGTGTGCAATACTAGCTATTCTTCCGAGTCAGCATTCTGGTGTAAATATTGTGAACTTGCCTGCCTTGACTTCTGCCCTGGCTCCAGCACCGTCCACAGATAACTTTAAGAATTTTTTTACTTTCGAATTTTGCAAATGTGGTCTAGAGTTAGCGTATTTGGTTAGTAATCAAAACGTCCTCCTTCCTAGGTTCGATAGAAGATGCAGCTTAAATTCTGATTAAAAATTATCGTTGTTGGCCAAAGGATAGGATGTCGCCCACATTCTTCCAGTGGCCTTGTCAAAGAGGACGGACAAGAAGACAGAGGTTCAGCGTACTCTCTTGTCCTTGGGGTGGGAGCCTGCCCCTAAACGCGGAAGAATCAGCAATGGTCAACGGCATGAGGATGTAGAACGCAATGGAATCCACTGCCATTAAAGGCATGTAACATGTGTCCAAAGGACATATGGCATGTAATTGAAAAAGTATAATGATGATCTCTTAATTAGCGAAAGATTCCAAAGCAGCCACCCATTCGGATCTCCAGGATGGGACTGACAAGGGGAAGGTGATCATGGGGAAAAGATTGAATAACAAAGGAAAGGACAGCGTTCTACCCGTCGGGGCGTAAAATAACAGAATCTTCAATGTGGTAGGGAAGCCAGATAATCTGAGAAGGGAAATTCAAAAGCTCAGTCTAGATACAGCAGGAAGCAGTGATGTGAAATGAAAAGAAGATAGGAATTCTTGTCCGATGAGTATAGGCTAATATGAATAGCAGCAGAAAATGGTATGGAATAGGATTCGTTATGAATAGAAAGGTAGAGCAGAGAGAGTGTTGCGGTGAACAGTGCAGTGATAGGGTTGTTCTTGTCAGATGTGACAGCAAACCAACATCAACAACGATAGTGCAGGTACATGTGCCAACGTCGCAAACTGAAGATGAAGAGATGGAGTATATGTGGATATAACGTTAATACAGTACGTAAAGTTTGATGAGAAATGTAATAGTAATGGGGGACTAGAATGCAGTTAAAAGGGAAAGAGCAGCAGAAAATGTTACAGGAGAATATGAGCTTGGCACAAGGAATGAGAGGGGAGAAAGAATAATTCAGTTCTGTAAAGAAATTTCAGGTAGTAACAGCGAATTCTCTTTTTCAAGAATCACAAGATCACTTCGAATAGGGCGGGTGGTACTGGAAGCTTGCAGTTAGATTATATCATAGTCAGACAGGGGTTCCTAAATCGAACAGTAGATTGAAATGCCTCTATGATGGGGAAGATTTGTCTGATGTGATAGTAGAAGAAACAGGAGTCGATTTAGAAGAGATAGGAGATCCAGTATTAGAATCAGAATTTGAAACAGCTTTGGAGGGCTTAAGATCAAATAACGCAGAAGGGATAGGTAACACTCTATCAAAATTTTTAACAACATTGGGGAAAGTGGCAACAAACAGACTAGTCAGACTGGTGTGTAGGCTGTATGAACCTGGCGACATACCACCTGACTTTCGGAAAAAATATCATCCATACAATTCCGAACACTGCAAGGGCTGACAAGTGCGCTAATTATTGCATAATCAGCTGAACACCTCAAGTATCCCAGTTGATGACAAGAATGATATGCAGAAGAATGGAAAAGAAAGTTGAGCATATGTTTGATGACGATAGGCTTGGCCTTAGAAAAGGTAAAGGCACAAGACAGGCAATTCTGACGTTACAGGCCCCATCGGGGTCAAGTTCTACAGTGTTAAACACTTTTTATCTCCAACTTCAAGTGGGTTTTAGTTGCTTACTGAAAAACACGTGTGAAACACCGCAAAGTGCACGAAAATATAATGGAATATGCTGAAACAATACTTACTTGATATTAAAAGGTAACTTATACTATTTCAATAAAAGCTTTTTACAATTATTTAAGTCGCGTTTTCCGAAGTATTTCTCTTTTTAGTTGAGTCCTGTACTTTTCTGGACGCGATATGACACTTTTTGCTCCTTATAGTTTCAGACATGTAGTTTGTCCACATCTAGCAAACTCACTCCGTGTATGTGAAACCAATTCAGAACACTGCAACGAAACGGAATCTAAAAATTCACAATGCACACGCTTTACAGATTATACAAAGCTTCGCGTAGTCAGCATAATTACAACAGTAAAAGAGAAAAAATTATTGGGATGACTTCTTCTCTTGCCTCTAATTGGAGTAGAAAAATCTGATATTCAGCACTGAAAAACACAAACTGCGCATAGTCATAGTATACTGGAGAAACTACAAGTTCGCCCGCATCTGGTGGTCGTGCGGTAGCGTTCTCGTTTTCCACGCCCTGGTTCCCGGGTTCGATTCCCGGCGGGGTCAGGGATTTTCTCTGCCTCGTGATGGCTGGGTGTTGTGTGATGTCCTTAGGTTAGTTAGGTTTAAATAATTCTAGGTTCTAGGGGACTGATGATCATAGATGTTAAGTCCCATAGTGCTCAGATCCATTTTTGAAGCTACAACTTCGTGTTTGTCATTGACAAAAAAGCGGTCTTGTTTTGCTCAGGGTGCTATGATGGAAAACAGTATTTAAGTTAAGAGATGTCGATCGATATGAAAACTATATAATTCTAAAATCGGTTACACAGATAAAGCCTCAAATGAACGTGTAATCGAAAGAATTTAGGAAGTATGTTGGCAGCTCTTATCACATGTTCCGATATACAAAGAAACCCATTGTAATAGCAGAAACAATAGTGAAAGCAGCAAAAGATAACAAAAATTAATGCAAGGAAGTAGCTGTAAATGATTAATAGAAGGAGAGGAATAAAAATGGTTGAAATAGCTCTGAGCACTATGGGAGCACTGAGTTCATCATTGAACTTTGAACTACTCAAATCTAACTAACCTAAGGTCATCGCACACATCCATGCCCGAGGCAGGATTCGAAACTGCGACCGTAGGGGTCACGCGGTTCCAGACTGAAGCGCCTAGAACCGCTCGGCCACTCCGGCCGGCAGGAGAGGAATATATGACAATTTCACAGTACTTACAGGAGACGAAATCACGTTTCTCTAAATGCTGTTGATTTGCATGGTCTTAAAATGGGCCACTGTGTTATTCGAACATTCCATTCTCTTTAAATTTACACATGTATAGATTTTCTTATCCCTGCGCAGTTTGTTGTAATGGGAAGCCAGAAACCGATGTACTTTATGCAGCTCTGAAAAATGTGTTCGGAACCAAATTGTTATTACATTTTTCCCTAGAATCCTGTTTCTTCCTAATTTGCGATTAAAGTTGGAGAGCTCTGCAACTTAAGAAGGAATTGTCAGTATTTACGTTCGCCTTTCGCCTTTTTGTCTTACACTGCAAAAGACGTAAACGGTAGAGGCTGGAAACGAAGAAATTAAATTGACACCGTGTTACGATGGAAGTACGCCCTTTTCAAGATTGCATCCTGGCCGTGAAGACCTTGTTTCACCACCAAATTTAAAACTAGCGTACAACTTCGACACGGCGGGCAGGCGACAAGTGCGAGCACATTCGTGTCCTGACCTGGGGTGCACCGACGGGCGACCGACTCCGCTCTGCCTCAGGTGCGCCGAGTTTATTTACGCCCTTTGCTCACGTCGTACACCGCACGCCACTCCCCTTACAGCCGCGCTGCATTATTCCGGCGGTATAACACCACATCTTTCGCCGTGCTGTACGTCATGCGTTATGCAGGCTGCACCAGCTAGTCTGGTTTTGGCCGTCGTGTGTGGCGCACATCACTGCACTGCAGTGCCGAAGTTGCATCTCGCTTTCAACTTTCCGTTATTGCAGTGACCGAATTCCACGCCATATAGGAGACAACTCCACATCGTATTTAACGTTGCCCATAATGCACTCGCGTGCGTAACATGCGAGGCATACTGTTGGTAAAGGGAATGTACTTACGTCAATAATTTCCTCATACATTTAACAGATGATAGTTATCTGAAAACAAGTACTGTATGAAAACGGCTGAACGAACGACAAAATTTTGCATGCTAACTGACCTTTGTCGTTTCTTGGTAGCAGAACCTCATGTTCAGGGTTATTCACCTGTCGCTACTGCTATCTTTTATGCAACACTTTCTGTTGTGTTGGCAGAAGAGCCAACACGGGTGTTAGGAATGGAGGCCGAAATGCACACGTTTTAGCTCACGCAGGCTGACGTGAGGAGGGAAGAACTATACTGACGTGAGGTCTGGAACATGACAAGGAATTAGAATTCAGAAAGCGGACGTAATTAGTTTCATACTTAACTTTAATCCATTAATGATGAACGTCGCTCTTGACGGTACATGATTCTCAAGATTATATGTTCAGAAGACACAGTAACTGAATATGGCGCCTTGCTAGGTCGTAGCAAATGACGTAGCTGAAGGCTATGCTAAACTGTCACTGTCGTCTCGGAAATGAGAGCGTATGTAGACAGTGAACCATTGCTATCAAAGTCGGTTGTCCAACTGGGACGAGTGCTAGGGAGACTCTCTAGACTAGACCTGCCGTGTGGTGGCGCTCGGTCTGCAATCACTGATAGTGGCACACGCGGGCCCGACGTATACTAACGGACCGCAGCCGATTTAAAGTCTACCACCTAGTACGTGTGGTGTCTGGCGGTGACACCACACTATTAAATACCACATGCGAGCTTTTAATGTTCTGTTACTCATTATGTGCAAACTGATAGTCCTACAGAAAAAGTGATCGGGACCTTTTTGTAGAAACATTAATGTAATTAGTTTTTTTTACTGGGATGCGTTTTCGATAGAACGTGTAGTTTTCGAAAGATTCAAGAGAAATGTACAAAAGTGACTTTCAAATATCTTTCTCGTGAATAACTGGAAAACTGTGACCTCCAGAAAAAACGTAACTCAGCACAAAATTTAAATACACCAAATTTCCTGTAGAAAGGACCCGTTCATTTTTTCTGTATGAGTAATAGTCTGCGTGTAGCAAGAGAGAAAATACGAATATCTCGGGCATGCTATTTGTAGGTGCTGCGGGTATCGGCTAGTAGTACGAGCAGTTGAATGTAAATGAAGAGCATAAAACTGTATATGTTCCTCAGTATTAATTTATTTCGTTGATCTATTTTGGGTTTGCAAGACATAAACTATCTTCGTCAAGGAAGATACAATACTAAGAGACGAGGTACTGGCGGAAGTAAAGCTGTGAGGACAAGGCGTGAGTCTTGCTTGGGTAGCTCAGATGGTAGAGCACTTGCCCGCGACAGGCAAAGGTCCCACGTTCGAGTCTCGGTCCGGCACACAGTTTTAATTTGCCGGAAAGCTTCGCATCAGTGCACACTCCGTTGCAGAGTGAAAATCTCATTTCAAGATACAATACTGGTGAACATCATTAAAAAAGTTACTGTAAATAGAGGGGTGCAAACATACAGGCAATGTTACAGTTATTCAGTATATAAACAGAAAGGGAGCAAACCAGAAAAAACGTTAACACTAAACAGGGAAAAAAGCGCACATGAGTGTGTGTACTCAACGAAAGATATGTGTATATATGACAAAACAAATTAACAGGTTGTATAGCAATTTACATTAATAAACACAACAAACAGAAAAAAATTACACGATAATAGTGTTAAAGAGAGAGGTACCACATATGGAGGGCGACACAAAATCAGAGTAAAAGATTGAATTCGCTACTATAAAAGAAATTACGTACAAAAAAGAATGTATTAGTGGTACTAACAACTATTTCCGCCGTAGCATACACATAAATAAAATATTTTATAGAGATCATAGACAGTCAAAATAACACAAATACAGGAAAAAAAGGATCATTATAATGGAACCGATAGTCATGGAGTAACTGAAGCAGTGTGAGGCTTAAGTGCAGTTTAGGAGAAGGGAGCTGTGTTTGCTCATCTGTGTGTTTATATAAAACTAATTTAAAGTCACCTGTCGTATTTTTCTCTCTATATGTGTAGGCTAATATAAGGAACTAGAAATGGGATATCGATACGGGTTTCGTCCATCATGCGCTGATTCACTTAGGATGTTTGTGAATATAATTTTTGAATATTTCGTGCATATTGCATGACTTAAAGAAAAAAATACCACAACTTTTTTCTGTTTGTATGTGATGACTAATTTCAGAAACTACTGTAGGGATTTTCATAAGATTTCAACTAACTGTGTGTGCCCGTAGAAAGGTTTGCCTGTATAAAACATTACTAGTATGCCACAGAAGATGTTCAGCCATATATACTTGAGCGAAGCTAGGAGTCTTCGTCGCAGTTTACTATTAAATCAGGACTGTGAACTAGCTGTTTATTGTTCTCCAGATCATCCAATGAGATGAAGTTCAGCTCGTTGTTTATTGAGCGAAGGACGTGGGACCGTGGCTGGTAGCTGTGCTTCTCACGCACTAAGTAGTTAGTTAATGTTTTAGACTAAAAGGTGGTTAACAAAGTAAATTAATGGTGCAAAACATCAACAATTTGATTCACTTCACTTATAATTGTGAAATTTTGCACTTTGCAAAACGCTTAAAATTAATATCCTATTAAAATAATAACAATGGTTCAAAGTGCAGTCAGAGAGCTTATAGAAATATCTATGTGTAGAGTTTTGTTGGTATATAAAATGGAATGATCACAGTCTCAGTTGTAGCTAAACAAACGGGTAGGCTTCGATTTCATGGTAGGATATTAGCAAAATGCAGTCAGCGTACAAACGCGGTTTGCTTACAGGACAATATTAACACACATATTGGACTGTTGTTGAAATGTGTGGTGTCTGTACCACATAGGAGTTACGGGGGATATTAAGTGTAGACGAACGAGGGAAGCAAAAATAGACTTTGTTGGACTCACAGCAGGAAATGACGAAAAACCTGAACTATCAGGTGCCTGGGGATAGACTCAGAGTATCACATAAAAGCTTTCATGTCTTTCAAGTGCTAGTGTTTGAAGAATCGAGCAATATAACACAACCGTCCTACATATCCCTCGCGTCGGGATCGCAGAGACAGGGTAAGATTAATTACAGCATGCACAGAGCCACTTCAGTTATAATCCTTCCCACGCTACAAAGCATATGATACAAATTCGAAGTACATCTGGGCATATGCTTCGCTGCCGTTTGTAACTTATATATGTAGACATAAATGACACACCATGATTAAGAGAGTATCATACCTGAGTATTTCAATACATTTGACAGAAATCGTAGAAAATCAGGTGTGAACTAACACCTAGGGATAAGTAGCTAATACTTTACTTTCGTCTACCACCTGCTTTATCTACAACTATATCTATGTGCTCACTCCATTTCATGACCATAGCTATTCTTACTCTTTTTTACGTATGAGTTAAGTGAATCCATTCGTGACTCCCTTGTATTATAGTCATATCATAGTATGTTTCTACGTTTGGTGAAGTATAAAATTTGATGATTATGAACGTTAAACAACTTGTAAATCACTGCATCACTTACAAATTTTATCAAGACCTCACTGACTACTGGCGCAGATTTTTTTAGTAACTGTAGTACTAGTGTTGCATCTACAGTAGGTATGAGGTTACTATTAATACCGTATGCCTCGTGATTAACATACAATATAAACAACAAGCTTCCCAACATGCCTACTCGAGATACAGTCGGCCAAGGCCCAGAGGTAAGCAACGCTATTCTTCTCGTGCTGCGACGGAGCTCAATTGTTGAATGCCTGCGCCCAAGCGACTGAGGCCCTGCTGATGTCCACCGCAGTGGTAAAGAAAGACTGAGAGTATTGAACACGAAACGGTGTTCCCTGGCAGGAGTCTGGCGGCCTCAGGTGCAGATGACAGATCGGCGACACTGGCACCAAGTCCCACAGGGTGGACTTAGAGCGTGAGGCGGATGCCCTGTCCCAGTCTTGAACCCATGGCTGCAGCTCGCGGTGCCCAGTCGATACATCATCTAACATAGCAATCTGCCTCAGAATTCATGGTTTTTAATACAGGTCCAGGACGTATGTTTTACTATTATCCAGCCCCCTGTCACGTAATTCGTAACATATTTTTTGCCCTGGTGTGATGACGCCGTCCTGCCCATTTCAACTGTTGCCGCTGGGCAGTGCAGTTTCCTGTGAGCATGGCCAGGCCGTCTCACAATACTTTTGTCTACATGTTGAATTATTCATATGACTGGAATGCTACCACATTAGGCCTACCTGTCAGTGGTAGCTATTTCAGCGCTACACAGACGCTTTCTTAGAAATTTCTACAAGTTTTATTTGAAACTAAGTAGTCGCACAACGATAAGTTATCCATTCTTCCCATAAATTGTCTAGCAGTTTTCTGTGACAGCACATTTCAGACTTATGTGTTCCTCTCATCTGTGCTGATCATCAACCGCGTTTCATTTCTGTGCAACACTACATCGCAGACAGATATCTTCAACATGACTTCCTAATTCTTATATTCATATTTACTGTTAGCCAGTTTCATCCTCAGAAATACTTTACGTTCTTTCCCTAATCTGTACTATCTACTTATGCTGCTGTTAGATCATTAGATATTTTTTGCTGAAATAGCAAAACTCATCTACTATTTCTAATATATCCCAGTTTAGGCCCCTCAGCATTACATGATTTAATTCGACGGCTTTCCAGTATCCTTGCTTTGGATTTGTTTATTTTCACCTCTTTTCAAGGCACTTTTCCATTCCTTTCAACTGATCCTCACAGGCCTTTGCCATCTCTGAAATATCGTCTACATACCGGAAAGTATTCATTTATTCAGCTTAAACTAATTCCCTTCTCAAATTTCACCTTCGTTTCCTTTCTCAACGTACAAGTGCAATAACAAGGCGGACAGGCTGTATTCCCACCTCACTCCTTTTTCAACCACTGCTTCCATTGAATGTCCTTCTAGTCTTACAACTCAGTCTGATTCCTGTACAAGTTGTAGGTGAGCTAGCGCTCACTCACTTTATCCGTTCTCTGCCTCAATGCTTGAAATAGTGCATTACATCCAATGATGTGAAAATGTAGGGGCAGCATTGCCACAGGTGTTCCTATAAGTCCTTGAAACCCAAACTGATTGGTGTCACGGTTCACTAAATTGATAGCTATTCCCAACTGTCGGCTTCTGCCTTATGTGGACTTCGAATTATTACATTCCTCTTGAAGCCTGAAGGTATTTCGTCTGTCTTATGTATCTTCCCTACCAGGTGCGATGCTTTGTTATAACTGGCTTTCCGAAGGATCCCAGCCACTATGAGGGAATTTGGTTTACTAAAGGGGTCCTGTTTGTACGTAAGTCTAAAAGTCTTCTCTAAAATTCAGTATGGAAAATCATATCCTCTTCAACTACGGATTTTGAAAGGACCACTCGTTTGCAACTCACCTTGATATCCTAGTGCATGAAGGGCAACAGGCAGATTCATGTACCGGGATTTCGTGAAAGCATTTGACACAGTGCCCCACTGCCGACTGTTGACGAACGTCCGAAGATATGGATTAGGTTCCCAGATGTCAAGGTGACTGGAATATTACGACTGCCTGGAGTACTTCTTAATAGATCCCAGTACGTTGTCATCCAGGGCGAGTGTTCGTCAGAAGCAAAATGGTCGTCAGGCGTTCCCCAGGGAAGTATGATAACTCACTCCTGTTCTCTGTACACATAAATGATCTAACAGACAGGGTAAGTAACAATGCCGTGGTTTACAGGAACGTGTCGTCATTCAGTGACTGTAGGAGGATACAGTGCGCCATAAAATGAATTTATAGTGGGTATAATGAATGGTAGCTTGCTCTAAATTAGAAAAAAAAATTAGCGAGGATGAGTAGGAAAATCGATCCTGTAACGTTAGATTATCGTTTTAGTGGTGTGTTGCTTGACACACTCACATCATTTAAATACCTAGGCGTAATACTGAAAAGCGATATGAAATGGATCACATCAGGCCAATAGAAGAGAAGGCGAATAGCCAACTTCCTTTTATTGGCAGAGTTTTGGAGAAGTAGAGCTCATGTGTAGACGAGACGGCATAAAGAACACTAGTTCGACCCATTCGTGAGTGCTGCGCGCTGTTTGGGATCCCCACCAGATCCCATTAAAATAAGACAACGAAGGAATTCCGAAGCGTGCTGATAGATTTGTTACCAGTTGGTTCCATCAGCGCGCAAGTGTTATGTGCCTGCTTCGTGAACTCTAATGGCAATCCTTCGAGGGAGGAAGACGTTCTTATTGCGAGGCACTTCCTCGGAAACTTAGAAAACCGGCATTTGAGACCGACTTCAAAACGATTCTACTGCCATCAGTGTACACGTAACGCAAAAACCCAGAAGAAAAGTTAATCTACGAGGGTCGGGACTTTAATAGTGGCATCTATGTATTTACAGCTCGTACAAAATAGATACGTGTTTAAAAGTATTACTGACCTTCAGAGTGGTCACCAGCATTGTGTATAACCCGCTGCCAGTGATGTGGAACTCGTAGGATACTCTTACAAGGGAACCTCCCCATCGCACCCCCCTCAGATTTAGTTATAAGTTGGCACAGTGGATAGGCCTTGAAAAACTGAACGCAGATCAATCGAGAAAACAGGAAGAAGTTGTGTGGAATTACGAAAAAATATAAGCAAAATATACAAACTGAGTAGTCCATGCCCAAGATAGGCAACATCAAGGATAGTGTGAGCTCAGGAACGCCGTGGTCCGGTGGTTAGCGTGAGCAGCTGCGTAACGAGAGGTTCTTGGTTCAAGTCTTCCATCGCGTGTAAAGTTATTTTATTGAATTTATGATTATCACATCCACAACAAAACCTAAATCGGGCAAGGTAGAAGAATCTTTTTACCCATTCGCCAAGCGTACAAGTTAGGTGGCTCAACAACATATTCCTGTCATGTGACGCGCCAGTGTCGTATAAAATATATTAGACGTGTTTTCCTGTCGAGGAATCGGTTGACCTATGCCCTTGCTATCAAATGTTTTCCGTTGTTATTGGAGAGGCACGTCCTTTCATCTACTAATCGCACGGTTTTGCGGTGTGGACTCAAAACACATACACTAAACTTATTACAGTGAACAGAGACGTCAGTGAACAACGGACTGATCATAACTTTGCGAAAATAAAGAAAGTAATCTTTTCACTCGAGGGAAGACTTGAACCAAGGACCTTTCGTTCCGCAGCTGCTCACGCTAAGCACGGGACCACGGCGCTACTGAGCCCACATTCTCCTTCATGTTGCCTATCTTGCACATGGACTACTCAGTTTGTATTTTTTGGCTTATTTTTTTCGTAGTTACACACAACTTCTTCCTGTTTTCTCGAATGATCTGTGTTCAGTTTATCAAGGCCTATCCACTGTGCCAACTTATAACTAAATCTGAGGGGGGTGCGATGGGGAGGTTCCCTTGTTAGCAGTGCCAGTTGTGTTGACAGTTCGAGCGGCGCGGTCTACTGCCCGACGAATTTGTAGCAGTTCTGAAGCGTATGGCGTGAAGTGTTTCCTTCAGTTTAGAAATCCAGTTGGACTCAAAAGGGCTTAATTCAGAGGAGTGCCGTTGGTGGTATAGCGCTTAGCAGCCCCATCAGTCAAACAAATAAGTAACAGCTTGTACTGTACGTGCTTGAGTATTATCCTATAAGATAATTTTCAGGACCAGCAGAAAGTGTCATCACTTCTGGCTCTATGCTGTTCATTTTTGGAACATAACGTATGACCAGCTTAGACACAGAAGTGATGACACTTTCTTCTGGACCTGACCATCATTTTATAGGATAATACTCACGCATGTACAGTACAAGCTGTTACTGATTTGTTTGCCTGAGGGGGTTGCTAAGTGCTGTGCCACCGACTACACTCCCCTGACTTAAGCCCTTGATAGTTCAACTTCATTTATGAACTGAAGGAAACACTTGACGGCATCCTCTTCAAAACTGCTACAAATTCATCGGGCAATAGAACGCTCCGCTCTGTCAACACAACTGGCACTGCTAAGGGTATCCTACGACTCCCACATCGCTGGCAACGGTTTGTACACAATGCTGGTGACTACTCTGAAGGTCAGTAAAACTTTTAAACCCGTATCTATTTTGTACGAGCTGTAAATAAGTAGGTGCCACTATTAAAGACCCAACCCTCGTAGAACTCGAAAGGAGGCTTATAGACTGTCGTTTCTCGTTTCCTCTGGTTACTAGTAGAACACGGTAGGAAATGTCTAATAGTGCTACTTGATACCCTGCATTGCCTTCCGGAATATTTATGTACATGTAGATTCAGATTTACTCCCTTTCCCGTTCTCCAATATGGTTTAGGGACTGCGCTAAAGAATTTATCCAGTAGTGACAAAATTTTTGTTTGTCCAGGGAGACTGCTCTGGAGGTACTGGACCACGAACCGGAGGGCGCGTTCATGGTGCGCGAGAGCACCAGCAAGCCCGGCTGCTACGCGCTGTCGCTGCGCGTCCCCAGGGACTTCCAGCCGTCCGGCATCGCGCACTACCTCATCCTGCGCACCGCCAAGGGATACAAGATCAAGGTGGGTCCACACTCACTCAGTGACACCGTACTCTCATCCTCGTGTGTTGTGAGGGAATTACACTGGCGTCTGTGAAAGCTGCCATACCCAGAGAGAGTGTAATAATTAGTCGTAACTGAGAAGTCGTACTGGAGAGTGCTGGAAACTAAGTCGACTGATAAGATAAAGAACGAAAAGGTCATTTTTTATAATCGGTGAGGAAAGGTATGTATGGAAAACACTGAGTACAGCGAGGGGCAGGATTAGGACCGGTCTTAAGACGCCAGGTGATAGCTCCCACGGCATTAGAGCTAGTAGTAGAGAGGAAAAAGACATATGGAAGAGCAGAGAATGGACTGTATCCAACAAATAACTGAGGAAGTTGGACGTAAGTGGAGGTCTGAGATAAAGAGCTTGACGTAGAAGTGGTAGTCCTGGCGGGCCTCATCGAACGACTCAGAAAACTAATGATGTAAATACAAAAAGAGACATCTATTGCGAACGGGAAGGGCCAGAAAAAATGGTGCAAGGTGGCACTCGGGATGGTACCTGGATAAAATGCGTCACATTATTTCCAGCGACAGGTACAGTAGACGTATGATGCCTGGTGATGGTGATACAAGTGTTTGCAGATGGCCAGGTACCGATGCATATATCACGCATGCAGTTTCACTGCTTCATCAGGGAAGTAGTTCAGCATGTCTTGGGCCCATTTCATGTACGCATATCGAACTCCTCTCCGCCTTCAGGCGTAATTTGAAGGTGGCTTACTATCGGGACAGGGTCGTCCAAGCTTTTGTGAAGCCCTCCAGTCCATATTTCGGCAGAAGGCTGGGTGCACGATTACATCGTGCCCACCTGGTTAACATCTTTCTACAAGTCGGGAACGAAAGAATGGCCTGCGAGTGTCTGACAAATGTGTTTGAGCACGGTTAGGAACAGTTGAAACTACGAGTAGGTCGTAGGTGGGGTCATCGTCACAGACTGTATGTCCTGAGGATGGCCCAGTCGAAGAGTGTGACAGACTAAAACAGCACCATCTTTATTAATGTATGGCATATAATCGAATATACATCGGCATGTACTCTGAAATTTCCAACTCCTGCGGATATACAGGGTGGGTAAAATGAAAGTGGCACAGAAAATTTTGTAAGACTGCTATGGAACTGACCTTGTTAATGATCATCAGAACGGCCAATGAAAGCAAATGCTCGAAATCGTTATTTCAGTGCAACAATCCGTTTCTGTCACATACCTGCGGCTGTGCATTTCCAATATGTTCTGTCCCATGTACTCTCTGTGTCATTAAATTTGATTAACGGCAGCAGTTGTGTTTATGAACTGTTGTATAAGACAAAAAAAGGTGATCACGATAAAACAATGCATGTTTATTGTCAAATACTATTGATATACAAATCGTGAAAAACGTGTGCGGAACTCATTGTGAAAGTGTTTAAATCTGCAAGTATTTTGGCGAAATCTGAATCTTAAAGGCAAAACTTACGGCAAAATGGCGTAAAACGGCCTTTGTAACAAATAAGAACCGTTATGCTAATCAATGAGGGTGAGTCCCACAGCTTAATTTGTGTGTGTGTGTGTGTGTGTGTGTGTGTGTGTGTGTGTGTGTATCCAGCATCCTTTCCTAAACTACTTAATCTCTTTTAACCAATCTTGATACACATATCACTAAATGTCTGGAGAGAAACTCTGTAGGTTTGAGAACTACCTACCACCCCACGCCCCATCCCATTAGGAGTGACGCTGATGGGGGATAAAGTTGCTTCTCCTTACTGTGATGCACGCAGAGCACCGCAGTATCGCCTGTCCAGTTGGATTACCAGCACGATGGTCATGCTTGGCAGACAGCATCACAAACCCAGCAGGTGCAACATGCTTTCACGTTGTAGAAAGTGCCACGGCAACATCCAGCCTGGAAGAAAATTACTATAAGACCCCGTAGCACCCGTCCAGCTGTGTTTGGGGGTGAGAAGGTGTGGCATTTATGTGTAACTCAGTGACGCGTGGAGGAATTTCAACTAAATTTGGTATCAAATAAGACTAATTTTTAGGTTTCCGTACCTTGGGCGGTAGAAGCGGGACTTCCATAGGATTGCTTTGTTGTCTGTCTGTCTTTCCGTCTGTCTACACTGGAGAAGATGTATCAAGTTGAATTTACATCAAATACAGTCGAGATACAGCCATTTCTGTCACATGTTTTAATACTCACAAACTCACTCATCGAAACATATACACTCCTGGAAACGGAAAAAAGAACACATTGACACCGTTGTGTCAGACCCACCATACTTGCTCCGGACACTGCGAGAGGGCTGTACAAGCAATGATCACACGCATGGCACAGCGGACACACCGTCGAATGGCGCTAGTTGCTCAGCATTTGTGCACCGCCGCCGTCAGTGTCAGCCAGTTTGCCGTGGCATACGGAGCTCCATCGTAGTCTTTAACACTGGTAGCATGCCGCGACAGCGTGGACGTGAACCGTATGTGCAGTTGACGGACTTTGAGCGAGGGCGTATAGTGGGCATGCGGGAGGCCGGGTGGACGTACCGCCGAATTGCTCAACACGTGAGGCGTGAGGTCTCCACAGTACATCGATGTTGTCGCCAGTGGTCGGCGGAAGGTGCACGTGCCCGTCGACCTGGGACCGGACCGCAGCGACGCACGGATGTACGCCAAGACCGTAGGATCCTACGCAGTGCCGTAGGGGACCGCACCGCCACTTCCCAGCAAATTAGGGACACTGTTGCTCCTGGGGTATCGGCGAGGACCATTCGCAACCGTCTCCATGAAGCTGGGCTACGGTCCCGCACACCGTTAGGCCGTCTTCCGCTCACGCCCCAACATCGTGCAGCCCGCCTCCAGTGGTGTCGCGACAGGCGTGAATGGAGAGACGAATGCAGACGTGTCGTCTTCAGCGATGAGAGTCGCTTCTGCCTTGATTCCAATGATGGTCGTATGCGTGTTTGGCGCCGTGCAGGTGAGCGCCACAATCAGGACTGTATACGACCGAGGCACACAGGGCTAACACCCGGCATCATGGTGTGGGGAGCGATCTCCTACACTGGCCGTACACCTCTGGTGATCGTCGAGGGGACACTGAATAGTGCACGGTACATCCATACCGTCATCGAACCCATCGTTCTACCATTCCTAGACCGGCAAGGGAACTTGCTGTTCCAACAGGACAATGCACGTCCGCATGTATCCCGTGCCACCCAACGTGCTCTAGAAGGTGTAAGTCAACTACCCTGGCCAGCAAGGTCTCCGGATCTGTCCCCCATTGAGCATGTTTGGGACTGGATGAAGCGTCGTCTCACGCGGTCTGCACGTCCAGCATGAACGCTGGTCCAACTGAGGCTCCAGGTGGAAATGGCATGGCAAGCCGTTCCACAGGACTACATCCAGCATCTCTACGATCGTCTCCATGGGAGAATAGCAGCCTGCATTGCTGCGAAAGGTGGATATACACTGCACTAGTGCTAACATTGTGCATGCTCTGTTGCCTGTGTCTATGTGCCTGTGGTTCTGTCAGTGTGATCATGTGATGTATCTGACCCCAGGAATGTGTCAATAAAGTTTCCCCTTCCTGGGACAATGAATTCACAGTGTTCTCATTTTAATTTCCAGAAGTGTATATAATTAGCTATGCCCGGCGAACTTCGTTCCGCCTCTGAAAATCTTAATATTTTATAGATAACGTGATTTTTCCATATAAATTATCTCTAGTCTATAAGAATAATGCATACGTTTAACACAATAGCCGTTGTTAGCACCTCCTAGTGGCACAAACAATAATAATGGCCGAAAACTGTGTAGGGAGTCAGAAAAGGCTTAGGGGAAAGTCCGGCAGTATCGGCCACAATTAGTTCTAGCGTTTCTACGGGAGATCACGCGGATTTAACAATTTCAGCTCATACACGACTCGTCCATGAACATAAAAACGTGTACACCATTTTCACTTAGGGGTATGAAATAGAGATTACGACCGATTCTCAGACCTACCGAATAAACATGTAAAATTTCATCAGAATCGATCGAGCCGTTGATCAAGTGATAATTGTTGAGTTATCGACCGGGGTTACAATTATAAATTACTAGAATTTCTATTGAAAATTGGGGTTGGTGGTAGAAGGGTGAACATTCAGGGTTGTGTGTGTGTTTTTTAATGCCACATCACAAAAAATAAAAAGTTCTGTCCAAAAAATAAGATAATTTTTGGGGTGGATCTCCCTTATCACTTGGGGGTATGAAAAATAGATTACGACCGATTCTCAGACCTACCGATGGCAGGTCCATAGATGGCATTCGAAAGGTGTGAAATCTGGGCTGTAGGGTGGATGAAGAAGAACAGTCCAATGAAGTTCTGTGAGTTCCACTTGGTTCAAATGGTTCAAACAGCTCTGAGCACTATGAGACTTAACATCTGAGGCCATCAGTCTCCTATAACTACTTAAACCTAACAGAATACACATCCATATCTGAGGCAGGATTCGAACCTGGGACCGCAGCAGTAGCGCGGCTCCGGACTGAAGCGAGTAGAACCGCTCGGCCACAACGGCCGGCTTGAGTTCCACTCGGGTGCGCACACACATGTGCGGGCATGCATTGCCATGGAGAAGGAGAAGTTCGTTCGCACTTTCGTGGTGATGAACACGATAAAATTGTTTCTTTAATTTACTGAGGGTATCAAAATACACATCAGAGTTTATCTTGCACCATGAGGGAGGACATCAAACAGAATTACCCCTTCAGAGTGCCAGAAGACGGCCGCCATGGCTTTACCGGTTGAAGGTGCAGCTCTGAACTTTTTCTCGGGAGGAGGTGTGGTGCCACTTTACGGATTTCAGTTTCATCGTTGTGACGACGTTCGACAAGAATTGTCATATTCAGCATCGTAAAGCGCAACCAGTTCCGTCATAGCTCTTTATGGTTTTTTGTAAGGGGCAAGTAACCTAACGGGTACACGCTTTTGAGTACGCCAAATGACGGACCAATGTCTTAGCAGTACAAACAAGACGTCCAGTTGAGTAGCGTGGTGCTTGATTGTTCCATACTAAGTCCACTACTGTTTCTTGTGTATGTTAACGACCTGTCATCTGTTGCATTACCAGATGCCAAGTTTGTCTTATTTGCAGATGAAACAAACATTGCAATAAATAGTAAATAAAATATGAATTTATCAAGAGCAGCTAATCAAATTTTTACTGATATTTATAAGTGATTCATTGCCAATTCACTGTCACCAAACTTTGAAAAGACCCACTAAATGCAGTTCAGAACTTCCAAGAAATTTCCTTCTGGTGTGTATACAAAATATGATGACATGGAAATAGGAGAAGTTAAGAGTGTAAAATTCTTGGGATTACAACTTGATAATAAATTCAGTTGGAAGCAACGTACTAAAGAACTGCTAAGGTGCCTAAACAAATCTGTGTTTGCAATGCGACTCAGACATATGAGACATAAATATAGAAAATCTGGCATATTTTGCTTATTTTCACTCCATTATCTGATATGGTATCATATTTCGGGGTAACTCAACAAACAGAAAAAAGAATTGAGACTACAGAAGCGTATAATAAGAGTAATCAGTAGTGTAAATCCAAGAACATCATGTATAAACCTATTCAAAGAATTGGGCATATTAGCCACAGCTTCTCTGTATATTTATTCCTTAATGAAGTTTGCTGTAAATAATACATCTCTTTTTCCAACTAACTGCTTAGTACACAGTATCAGTACTAGAAATAAGAACAATATACATAAAGATTTAAAATCACTTACTCTTGCCCAGAAAGGAGTCCAGTATTCAGCAACACATACTTTCAGTAAGTTACCAGGAACCATTAAGAGTTTAGCTTCAGACAAGGCACAATTTAAACATAATGTAAATGAATTTTTGGTCGCCAACTCCTTCTACTCCATCCATGAGTTTCTCAACAAGTGCAGTAGACAATTTTAATGAATCTCTATTATACTTTAATTTTTGACAATACTTGGTTTTAACAGCCAAGTAACTACCTATTGTGTGAATGATGGATGTATGGAAAGCAGATGTAAGTCTTAAGTCTGTAAATAGTGGAAATTTAATTTTAAATCTGACTGTTCTGAACTGAGGATCACTGAAGTGAAAAATTTACTTTAATTTTTGACAATACTTGGTTGTAGTAGCCAAGAAACTAGCATATGTCTGAATGATGGATATAATGAAAGCAAATGTATTAAACCTGTAAATATTAGAAGTTTAAATTTAATTCATGTACATAATTTTACTGTTTATTGGCTGAGGATCATTAAAATCGATGAAACTCAAGTTTTTCTTATTACATTTTTGTAATGTGTTTATCTGACATCTTTCACACCCAGGAGGATCCCCTCTTTTATGGGTCTATGGAATCAGTAATTAATCTAATCTTATCTAATCAACTCGAATGAAAATGTTCGCACGTTCCAACATTGCAGGAGTCGTAGGTGTGTGCGGCCGGCTGGCACACTGGAGATCGGACATGTTTGCGCTACCTTGTTGCGCTAAAGACACATGCCTCGCCCGGTGACTCGCCGTGCTTTCGTTGACTGTAAAATCTCCGTAGACATTCTGCAAACGCCCATCAGTAGCTGAGATTCAATGGTTTTGAACCACAAGGAACTCAGTGACAGCTCTCTGCTTGCAACGCAACTCCGTTACGTCCGCCGTATAGCGACGCCACCATTAGGAATTTCACGAAACTGTAGAGGATGAAGTGTGAATGTCTCTCTCACACACTGCACTCGATGCAGATAATTAGTGTTATTCTCCACCGAATGTTCATGACACACACAAGTTTTTATCATAGGCTCCACGTCCTCGCTTTATACACTACCGGCCATTAAAATTGCTACACCACGAAGATGACGTGCTATAGACGCAAAATTTAACCGACAAGAAGAAGATGCTGTGATATGTAAATGATTAGCTTTTCAGAGCATTCACACAAGGTTGGCGCCGGTGGCGACACGTACAACGTGCTGACATGAGGAAAGTTTCCAACCGATTTTTCATACACGAACAGCAGTTGACCGGCGTTGCCTGGTGAAACGTTGTTGTGATGCCTCGTATAAGGAGGAGAAATGCGTACCATCACTTTTCCGACTTTGGTAAAGGTCGGATTGTAGCCTATCGCGATTGCAGTTTATCGTATCGCGACATTGCTGGTAGAGTTCCAATGACTATTAGCAGAATATGGAATCGGTGGGTTCAGGAGGGTAGTACGGAACGCCGTGCTGGATCCCAACGGCCTCGTATCACTAGCAGTCGAGATGACAGGCATCTTATCCGCATGAGTGTAACGGATCGTGCAGCCACGTCTCTATCCCTGAGCCAACAGATGGGGAAGTTTGCAAGACAACAACCATCTTTACAAACAATTCGACGACGTTTGCATCAGCATGGTCTACCAGCTCGGAGACCATAGCTGCGGTTACCCTTGACGCTGCATCACAGACAGGAGCGCCTGCGATGGTGTACTCAACGACGGACCTGGGTGCACGAATGGCAAAACTTCATTTTTTGGGATGAATCCAGGTTCTGTTTACGGTATCATGATGGTCGCATCCGTGTTTGGCGACATCGCGATGATCGCACATTGGAAGCGTGTATTCGTCATCGCCATACTGGCGTATCACCCGGTGTGATGGTATGGCGTGCCATTGGTTACACGTCTCGGTCACCTCTTGTTCACATTGACGGCACTTTGAACAGTGGGCGTTACATTTCAGGTGTGTTACGACCCGTGGATCTACCGTTCATTCGATCAATGTGAAACCCTACATTTCAGCAGGATAATGCACGACCGCATGTTGCAAGTCCTGTACGGGCCTTTCTGGACATAGGAAATGTTCGACTGCTGCCTTGGCCAGCAATTGAAAACGTGTGGTCAACGGTGGCCGAGCAACTGTCTCGTCACAATACGCCAGTCACTGCTCTTGATGAACTGTGGTATCGTGTTGAAGCTGCATGGGCAGCTGTACCTGTACACGCCATCCAAGCTCTGTTTGACTCAATGCCCAGTCGTATCAAGGCCGTATTTACGACCGGAGGTGGTTGTTTTGGGTACTGATTTCTCAGGATCTTTGCCCCCAAATTGCGTGAAGATGTAATCACATGTTAGTTCTAGGACAATATATTTGTCTAATGAATACCCGTTTATCATCTGCATTTCTTCCTGCTGTAGCAATTTTAATGACCAGTAGTGTATGTAAGCACCAACCTGTAAGTTGTGACGCTGCTGTTTTGCAGGGCTTCACGAAGGAGTTCTCGAGCCTGGCGTCGCTGATCACGCACCACTCGGTGATGCCTGAGCTGCTTCCCGTGCCGCTGGCCCTCAGCAGGTACCGCCCCGCGCTGGGCAAGTCCGACTCGAGCCGAGACTTCTCGGACGGCGACTGCGACCGCGACTACAACACGCTGGCCGACCTGCGGCAGATGCTGGCCGAGCTCAAGATGTAGCCGCCCCGCCCTGCGCGCACCTCTCCTGCTTCGGGGCAACTGTTCCACGTCCGCTACGACGCAGTCCTCTTCATATCCGCTTGTGTCTGGCAGCCAAAATCGCTAATACACCACGAGCTCTGCCAGCTCTGGAAATCGAGAAGGAAAGAAAGAGTTTTCAGGACGTAATCTTGAAGGCGTGAGGCTCTACAACTGCACTCTATTGTTTTGCTGTGTCGTTTCACAATAATATAGCAACGTTTGACCATGGACTTCGGCCATGCAGATGTGTAACTGAATTAAATTGACGTTGCACAGACCATCTGATCAGAATTATCCTGAAACGTCTTATCACGAACAGTACCCCTTAGTTTGACATTTTACGACGAGTATCATCCTAGCCCTTCAGCTCAACTATCTATGCAAGCAGACTTCGCGCCATACTTCTAAATCTCTTGGGAACATTATGCCGTTTAAACTAACGTAAGTCCAAACTAGTTACAAAGAAAGGACTGAAATTTTTGTTTAAATGATTTGTTGTTTTTGTGGCTAACTCTCGTAAATGCTGAAGTCGAGACGCGTAGCTTCCTTCCTTTGGCACTCTGTGTACCGTGTGAGATGACACTAACCCAGCACTCTGGATACAGATGGCTGCCTGCAGATATTTGTTAGGGTACGTAAGCTTACTGTAGCCATTGAGCCATAGGGACCCGACTACCTTCCCTGATACCGCGGAATTGAAAGAAAAGCATTTGACTGCACTGTTTCAAACTCCATGATGTATCATATCCCAGGATAGCATCAATTCATATGAATAAGGAAATCGTGTACTTTGCTCAATCAGCGGAGATTACGTGTAATATGCATAGCGGAGAAATGTACTAGTCCGATGCATTTTCGTTCCAAGAGTGAATTCCCCATCACCGGTTAGTATCGAACCCGAAAAGAAGGTTGTGAGCAGTCTCGTGTGCTGTCATCCACGTTATGAGAGCAACTGACACAAATTGTATCTCGCAAGCCGCTTGAATCTGCATGCGCAACGGTATGAGTGGTTAACTTCAATGGTTACTAACTCGGAAACGGCACAGCGTATAGAAATTTTTCGTAACAATCATTTTTCTGCACAACATGTCTTGCAGATCCCTTACAACATTTTCAGACTGTTTTTAACTACCATGTATAACAGCATCTTCCGCGAGGAGCTGCGTTGAGCTTCCGAAGTTATACGCTAGGTCACACTTTAATGCGGCACGGTAAATAGTAGTTTGAGATGTCTCCCTCTCTTCCGACAGATTTAGTAGATAAATTGTTTCACGCAAATTTATCTATAAGCTAATATTTTACTGTGGAGGCGTGTCGGCGCTAAGATTCATCAAAGACATTAATTACGTCCATCAAAAAGCGGCTGAAAGTTTGCAATTAAGTTAGTGCCGTCGTGGTCAGTAACATTAAGATAGCAAACGCGAGACTGTGTAGGCAAAGACAAGTATTCCTTAATAAATATTAATTCCATCTTATACATACGTTCACACAATTTAGGGCCTTCCCATATGTACAGCTGCATAGTATGTAGCTGTGGCCCGAATAACTAGATGACGCAGTGACGAAACGCCGGAATGGTATGCAGGAGGAAGACAGTTCAAATCCTCGTCCAGCCTCCTAGATGAGGGTTTTTCTCGGTTTTCTCTAAATTGCTAAAGATAATTTTTAAGGCTACACAGCTGATTCCCTTCCCTTGATTCTAATGATCGCCATGTTACGCGGACGTAAAACTCTATTCATCTTTCTTCTTACAGAATCAGAACTCGCTGAAGCATATATAAAACATGTGCCTGGAAGGATAGTGGGGAAAAATTTTAAGTTCTTGATATACATGGTGAATTTCCTATCTCACTGCTTCTCTGGCAAAGAGAATAATACGTAGGAAAACACTGACACTGATTTCGCTAATTCCTCCAATTCCTTTCCGATAGTGCTGTCATCAAAGCCAGGGGTCTAACTCTCTAGATCGTGCTAAAGAAACTTTTCCTCCCTCGAAACACAAAACTATTCTTTTCTTCAAATCATCCCTGGAGTGAGGTGTACTCGCAGGAAAGGATTTATATAGTATTTGTATGCACTAAGGACCGTCCTGTCTGTATTATCAAGTGGCACAGAGCATAGTTCACCACTAATTCCGTATGACTTGCTCCCCTGCAAGCTTTCTCCGATGCCGTCACGCTTTAGAGCAGAGCCAGTACGTGCGCTATTCACAGCTGAAACTTCTCGCATAGTATTCCTGCTACTCCGCCCCATGAAATGCCATTTCTATTAACGTACGAACGCGGGTGACGTTACATTCTGTGTTACAGGATTTTGTTTCAAGTGTTTCTTTTCATCTCGACAGGAGAAACCCAGTACTAGTTCTCTGCAATCGTGCTTCCAATGTGCAGTTCAAATCTGATTCATTTCGCAGAGAAATGTTACTTTACGCAATACTCTTCAACTGGCACCACCGCTGCCTCTAGAAACCAGCCACCTCTTACCAGTTTTTACCCCATGAACTAGTTTCAACATCATTGTTGTGTACAAATTAAATGTAGTTCAGGATACCTCTGATCAGTATGAAAAAAATTTTTTTTTGACCTTAAGATACAACAATTTAATCAGATACCTGATTAACAGGAGTTTTGAAAAGTGTATCCTCCTTCGACAACGTTTTTTGCACTTTCAAAACAAACTTACATTGCAAAAAGAAAAACACTAAAATAGGAGGATTCATTAAATGAGGTCTACGGGATAACCGTATTCAGAGAAGAAAACTTAACTTACATGGACAACTTCGTACGTCAGTTCGTAAATCAACAAGCACAGTAACTCTATAAGCGCAGCGCTCTTTCCATCAGTAAACAATGTCTGTTGTTTGCAAGAAACCATCATATTGCCACCCGGGCGTAGACGGAGTCGTGTACTCTTACCATCGTGTTTGAATGTAATATGATGTGATTATATGTATTCGAAAATAATGTGATAATTTGATGTAATCGTGTGTGAAATTTTTCACGTTTGTCGTATGACAGGGTACCCCCATTTACTTCCCATTCCCATGTTTTCTTAAAATCCACGAAAATAACTCATGTGTATTCAGTGTTACTTCTTCCATGCCGAAAGCTGGCATACACAAACAACCCCAAGCCGATAATATCTGTGTATTTGTTGTTGTGAAACCGTAACTGTACAATATTGTGTCATGTGTAATGATTGTCGTTCTTAACAAATATTAGCATGTAAGATTAATGTGCGATTAATGTATCAGCCAGTATTAACAATCACTTCCAGTTGACATAATCAGTGTGCTCTTACCATTTGTAATAAGGTTTCGTGTTTTCCTCCTGGAGTTTATGTGGTTAATGTGTTCATACGTTTAAAAGAACTCTTGAACGACATCTTAAAGAAAACAATGTTACAAAAGGATACTCAGATTGTCAGTACGTTTGCTTTGCTAATGTTCGTATAACTTCTTCGCCCTGACTTGCAAGCATGTCACAAGTACTTCAGCAGCTGCTTTTAAACAAATCGGCATAGTTTACTGCAATCGCTATTGCTTAAATTACTAAAAATTGGGTATAGCGTGCAGAACATAATATATGTGAGTAACAAAATTATTGCGTCTCGTAACGTACTGCTTCGGATTTTTATTTGCAACAGTCGTGTTTTATCGCCTTCTTCAGAGTGGAAGATAACGAGAAGAGTATACAAAATTCGGTCGTCTAGATAAATAGATCGGCGATGTACAAAGTACTTCACAGGTAGTGATTACCAAATGTGCCGGAAGAAACGGTTCATGGAACGCGTTACAAAAATACGGAAATATTCGCGCAAGAAAGTATATAGATATATTTTATTTATTTCGGAGTCGAACAGATAGCTCTAGAATTTATAGCCCAAGATCGACAAACAGGTGAATGAAATTGTTTAACTTTTGTATATGACATGATACTGTTTGTTTAAACTTGTAAAATGTTTGTAGCATTGTTTAACAGATGTAATAAACGTATGTTTTTGTGGACATGTGCGTACTTTCTTTCCTACCAAACTAACCATTTCGAAACTAGAGATATAAAACATAAACGAAAATATGTAAAGTATTGAAAGCATTTTCAATACTGAAGTTTACAAAATGGAAAAGTCAGTGATACAAAGTGTTTTTAAACTACAGGTCCATCATCACTATCACTTACGTGGCTGTCAGGTGTCAAACGTTGATAAGGTCGTATCCTCATGTGTAAAAATATAATTAAATGTGATGTTAGACCGTTCTCCTTCCTGCCTTCTGTCTTAAGATTCGACACCAGAAAGATTGGGTGGAATGTTTGGATCTGTTTATTGACCTGACAGAACATGCGAGTTTTTTTATCTTACTTAAGCCACTTTCTAATTACGACAGGTATTTATACTTCACGCATAGTTCTTGATACGGATGTAGGAGTTGCTGTGACGCTTTCTCTATTAGTTCTCCCGTAGTTTGTTTTGCAGCGAGAGTACGGTAGACACGGTCTTCGCAACACTCTCAGGGTGGCACCATTGCACCAGTGTGGGTCTTTGGGGTCTTTTATTACTTTATTTTGTGCTAATGTACGGAGACCGCGGATTAAGACGTCTTTCAGATTCAAGTACAAGTTTTCTGCGTTAATCGGATGTAAGCTAGACGTTTGAACTTGCCCAACGTCACATACTGTGATGTATTTCTTTATGACCTTTTGCATATGGGGACCATTGTTTCTGTAACAACATCGTATCGCTACTCCCTTTCTGCTGACATTCTCGAGGAGATAGGGTCTCTCTGTAGCCGGGAGCTACACGACATATTTTTTAGATTTATGTTGTCGAATTAGTTGCTCGGAACGGTTGACAAATAATTATGCAGTATTACTTCGCAAGGTCATTAACTGTTACAGCCGATATCACATGTGTGTGTTTTAAAGTCGGTAGTGGAAGGTTAAAAACACTATCAGCTACTGCCCTATACTCGTGCCATATTGAACTACCAATTTTGGTTATATCGAAATGACTCGACTACCGAGGTGTGTGAATCTGATGATATAAAGAAAATATGATTACTCATTAACATTCACCGATATGGGTTACTCTTTCCCATGCCAATTCGCATTAGGATTCGTTTTAGACCTCTGTGGAACTAATTTCTCTGGGAGTCTAATCCATCTTTCGGATACACGTTCTACGTGTTGACGAAATAATCAAGATACTGTTGAGGAAGGAAACAGAGATAAACTTCTCAAGAGTATTGTTCTGTTAAATACAATTCGTTATTGTAAACGATTGAATATTCTAACTCCACCATAGCTACGAAGTGGATCATCTCAAAGAAATTACGAGCTCTTCCGCTACAGTATTCATAGCGTGTTGAGAATGATTCCTGTGACCCCTACAATTCTAGTGCCTAGCTTTTCAAGAAGCTAGCTCCGCACGCACATTGCTTCAAAATGTTGTTTCGTGGCTGTAGCTCCAGAACGGAACACTTATAGAAACGCTAGCACGAATAATCAGTGAGTAGAAAAAAAGTCAGGCATGTACATTTGAGATTTACATGAGAAACTTTACAGGTTTTGTGTGCGTGCGTGTGTGTGTGTGTGTGTGTGTGTGTGTGTGTGTGTGTGTGTGTGTGTGTGCGTGCGTGCGTGAGAGAGAGAGAGAGAGAGAGAGAGAGAGAGAGAGTGGTAATATTATCAATAAAGAAGCATTAACAGCAGAACAGGTTGATCAGGAGATCTCAATGGCTTTGAACAGGTACTTGTCATACAGGAAGTCACCAGAGTGATAAATCCACCAGGGATATTGCACCCTTTGTAAAGCTACCCAAGTCGGCTGTTGATAATGTGACTGTGAAGTGGAAACGCGACGGATTTACCAGCAGCTAAAGTTAGGAGAAGACGCTCCTAATGTACTGACCGACAGGGACTGTAGAGCTAGCTGAGGGTCGATGGAAAAAGCGTCATGAAATCGACGGAAGGAATATCTCGTGACTTCCAAAGTGCTATCAGTAATCCAGCTAACACAATGACTGTGTCTATGGAGTTTCGAAGAATGGGGTAGAACGTCACGAAATGCCGTCGTGGTACAATAATATGTTACTTGTGTCTGATTAATTTCTGCACAAGAATGACGACTGACACAGAACTACACTTAAAGATACTCTACGGTAATCTGTGTGCAGCTAAACACCTACAAATTATAGTCGTGTAAGTACTGATGATCGGTTGACGAAGTCGATGGGAACGGGTGGAATTCACTATACAGGGTAAAAAGTATTTAAACCGACAAACTCTGGGAGGTTGTAGGGGACGTCAAAACAAATATTTTTACCTAATGTCATTTTTTCCTATGAGGAGTATTTAAACCAGTTGAGGAAGATTTCTCTGGTGGCAAATTAATTAAACCAACAAACACTTTTTTTCATTTTTTATGACCAAGAGGCAACACATTAACACAATCCAATTTCATTTACAGTAGATTTTCAAAAATGCCTCCATTGAAACGTAAACAAAGGTTACACGGTCGGATCATGTTCTGTCTGACACGAACAAAAACCCCAGGAGCATTCTGAATTGTTCCTGCTGCTGCTACCATCCGAGCAACGAGCTCCTCTTCTGGTGCAACAGGTTTGCGCATCTCTCTCCACACAAAAAAGTCCAGAGCGGGCATATCTGGGGATCGAGCAGGCAATGGTACAGGACCACCTCTGCAAATCCACGTTTCTGGGAACCGTCGGTGCAGGAATAGACGCACATGACGACTAAAATGTGCCGGCGCCCCGTCGTGTTGGAACCACATGCATTGTGTAGTAGGGAGCAGGACGTCTTCCGTCAATTCTGGCAATGCTCTGGCGAGAAAATTGTAAAAGTGCCTGCCATTTAATAGCCTAGGTAGCAGATACAGACCAATTAAAAACCCCAGCAACACCAGCCCACACATTAATGAAGACCCGCACTTGATGAGTGCTAGTAACTGTGGTATGCGGGTTATCCTCACTCCAAACATGCGAATTGTGCATGTCAAAGACTCCATCACGCCCGAACGTTGCTTCATCTGTAAACAACACAGAGGATGGAAATTTAGGACGCATTTCACACTGTTCCAGGTACCACTGCGAAAACTGTGCTCTGGGTGGATAATCAACTGGTTACAGGTTAGCCGGCCGCAGTGGCCGTGCGGTTCTAGGCGCTACAGTCTGGAGCCGAGAGACCGCTACGGCCGCAGGTTCGAATCCTGCCTCGGGCATGGATGTGTGTTGTCCTTAGGTTAGTTAGGTTTAATTAGTTCTAAGTTCTAGGCGATTGATGGCCTCAGAAGTTAAGTCGCATAGTGCTCAGAGCTATTTGAACCATTTTTTTTTTGTTCCAGGTTGTGGACATGCTGTAAGTGAAACGAACGTAACAATTGCTCTTGAAGGACTGTTCTTACATTCGTCTAATTCGTCCCCATGTTACGTGCAATTGCACGAGAGCTGGTTGAAGGATCCCGCTCCACATGCTGCAAGACAGCTTCCTCAAATTGCAATTGTGTGACGGCGTCCCCGGCCAGGTAATCTGCTAAATGACCCGGTCTCACGCAGACATTGGTACACAGCAGCCAAAGGTCGTATGATGCAGGATACTGCGATTAGGATATTGTTGCTGATAAACCCGCTGTGCAGCTCGTGCGTTGTGGTTCGCTACGTAGTACTCACCAACCATAGCAGTGAACGCACTCCAGGTGTATCGCTCCATTAGTAAACAGAGACAATGCACTACTACACTGGCGGACAGCAGTTGCCTACAACTGAAGAGCGTAATACGCCCTCTAATAACTGAAGATCGTAATACGGCGTCTTAACAACTGAAGAGCGTAATACGGCCTCCGCCGGTTAAATACTCCTCATAAGAAAAAAATGACATTAGGGAAAAATATTTGTTTTGATGTCCCCGGCAACCTCTCAGAGTTTGTCGGTTTAAATACTTTTCACCCTGTATGAGGCCTCCAAAAAATGGCTCTGAGCACTATGGCACTTAACTTTTGAGGTCATCAGTCCCCTAGAACTTTGAACTACTTAAACATAACCAACCGAAGGACATCACACACACCCATGCCCGAGGCAGGACTAGAACCTGCTACCGTACGGGTCGCGCGGTTCCAGGCTGTAGCGCATAGAGCCGCTCGGCCAACGCGGCTGGCTATGAGGCCTCCCGCTTTGAGTATACTGATAGTATCTTAAGTGACAGGAAACTGTGCTACATACATTGACGGAACATCGGAAAACCGGCATGCACATATCGGTAATTCCAAAAAAAGTTTGTTCCTACTGGGAATAATTTTCAGTGCATCAGCACGTTGTGCGATAAAGTCTGATAGTTGTTTCCCTGCAGCTAAGATTGGGAACAGCGCGTTGTAGTGCGTCAACAGCACTATACCGTCCGTTGCTGGGTGGGAAGTGTCTTCCGCAGGCCTCCCTCTCGACGTGAAAGCAGTGACCGAACTCGCCATTGTACCTGTAATTGAGCGCTTCTGCCTTCCGAGAACTGCAGCCCATTAAGCCTGACCTGTGGTAACCCTCCAAGAAGTGTGTGTCTCTCGAGGCAGCGGCAACATGAACAGCTCACAAGATTTTAGTCAACAGAGAGGGAGACCCGACACTTTTAATTACGCACTGCAACCAGATTCCACAACAAGCTATAAGCACTCATGGTCAACCCGCTATATTAAATGTGAGTCTACTGGTGCCATTCTATTTGGACAATAGTGCTTTACATGAGCCCACATTGATTTAATTAAAAGTTAAGGTAGGTTGTCCGAAACTGTGCGACACTGAGAGTGGTCTAAAGAGCGGCGCCAGTGGACGATCGATTACTCGAAAAGTTTTGTAATTATGAATCACGCGGTGTCCTACGTCAATGCGATGGAAGGGTTTCGCGTTGGTGAATACATTGACAACGCTACTTCCAGTCATGTTTAGTGCCGGAAGTGTGAAGTACAGAGTAAGTAGTGTTACGGTATGGTGGTGCTATCCAGCTGAAGGTGTCATCCCTTAAATGTTCTTAAACATACACCAAGCGTTGAAGGATATGAACTGACTTTGTAGCATTGTACGCTGATCATAGCACAGGAGCAGCTTGGTGAGAATCCTCGGACGAGCGAAAAAATGGCTGACATGGAAATAAGTGTCCAAGGAACAGAAAAGCAACTGAAATCACTCAACAGAGGAAAGTCCTCTGGACCTGACGGGATACCAATTCGATTCTACACAGGGCACGTGAAAGAACTTGCCCCCTTCTAACACCGGTGCACGGCAAGTCTCTACAGGAACGGAAGGTTCCAAATGATTGGAAAAGAGCACAGGTAGTCCCAGTTTTCAAGAAGGGTCGTCGAACAGATGCGCAAAACTATAGGCCTATATCTCTGACATCGATCTGTTGTAGAATTTTAGAACATGTTTTCTTCTCGCGTATCATGTCATTCCTGTAAACCCAGAATAAACTCTGTAGGAATCAACATGGATTCCGGAAACAGAGATCGTGTGAGGCCCAACTCCCTTTATTTGTTCATGAGACCCAGAAAATATTAGATACAGGTTCCCAGGTAGATGCCATTTTCCGTGACTTCCGGAAGGCCTTCTATACAGTTCCGCACTGTCGCCTGATAAACAAAGTAAGAGCCTAGGGAATATCAGACCAGCTCTGTGGCTGGATTGAAGAGTTTTTGGCAAACAGAACACAGCATGTTCTTCTCAATGGAGTCGGCTACAGACGTTAAAGTAGTGTCTGGCGTGTCACAGTGGAATGTTATGAGACTATTGCTTAGCACAATATATATAAATGACCTAGTAGATAGTGTCAGAAGTTCCATGAGGCTTTTCGCGGGTGATGCTGTAGTATACAGAGAAGTTGCAGCATTAGAAAATTGCAGCGAAATGCAGGAAGATCTGCAGCGGATAGGCATTTGGTGTAGAGAGTGGCAACTGACCCTTAACATAGACAAATGTAAGGTATTGCGAATACATAGAAAGAAGGATCCTTTATTGTATTATTATTTGATAGCGGAACAAAGACTGGTAGCAGTTACTTCTGTAGAATATCTGGATTCATGCGTACCGAATAAACTTAATTGTTGTTAAGGAGGGTGCCAGGTTGAGATTGACTGGGAGAGTCCTTAGAAAATGTAGTCCATCAACAAAGGAGGTGGCTTACAAAACACTCATTCGACCTATACTTGCTCATCAGTGTGGGATCCGTACCAGATCGGGTTGACACAGGAGATACAGAAAATTCAAAGAAGAGCTGCGCGTTTCGTCACAGTGTTATTTGGTAAGCGTTATAGCGTTACGGAAATGTTTAGCAAACTAAAGTGGCAGACTCTGCAAGAGAGGCGCTCTGCATCGCGGTGTAGCTTGCTGTCCAGATTTCGAGAGGGTGCGTTTCTGGATGAGGGATCGAATATATTGCTCCCCCTACTTATGCCTCCCGAGGAGATCACAAATGTAAAATTAGAGAGATTCGAGTGAGCACGGAGGCTTTCCGGCAGTCGTTCTTCCCGCAAACCATCCGCGACTGGAACAGGAAAGGGAGGTAATGACAGTGGCACGTAAAGTGCCCTACGCCACACAACTTTGGGTGGCTTGCGGAGTATAAATGTAGATGAGTCTGTATCAGCACGTCAATGCAACTGTAGCTATCATTTTTATTCACGTGATTCGTTTGAAAAGGTTTTCGACGTGATTATAGCAGCATGACAGCATGAGTGACAAACAGCGTTTGGATGGCGTGTACAGGTACAGCAGCCCATGCAGCTTCAACACGATACCACAGTTCATCAAGAGTAGTGACTGGCGTATTGTGACGAGCCAGTTGCTCGGCCACCATTGACCAGACGTTTTCAATTGATCGGAGATCTGGAGAATGTGCTGGCCAGGCCAGCAGTCGAACGTTTTCTGTATCCAGAAAGGCCCGTGAAGGACCTGCATCATGCGGTCGAGCATTATCCTGCAGAAATTTAGGGTTTCGGAGGGATCGAATTAAGGGTGGAGCCACGGGTCGTAACACATCTGACATGTCCACTGTTCAAAGTGCCGTCAGTACGAACAAGAGGTGACCGAGGCGTATAACGAATGGCTCCCCATACCATCACGCCGGGTGATATGCCAGCACGGCGATGACGAATACACATTTCCAATGTACGTTCTCCACGATGTCACAAAACACGGATGCGATCATCATGATGCTGTTAACAGAACCTGGATTCGTCCGAAAAAATGACGTTTTGCCATTTGTGCACCCAGTTCGTCGTCGAGTACACCATCGCAGGCGCTCCTGTCTGTGATGCAGCGTCAAGGGTAACCGCAGCCATGGTCTCCGAGCTGACAGTCCATGCTGCTGTAAACATCGTCGAACTGTTCATGGTGATGGTTGTTAAGACAAACGCCCCGGCTGTTGACTCAGGGACAGAGACGTGGCTGCACGATACGTTACAGCCATTCGGATAAGATGCCTATCATCTCGACTGCTAGTGATACGAGGCCCCTGGGATCCAGCACGGCGTTCCGTATTACCCTCCTGAACCCACCGATTCCATATTCTGCTATTAATCATTGGATCTCAACCAACGCGAGCATCAATGTCGCGAGACGATAAAACGCAATCGCGGTAGGCTACAATCCGACCTTTATCAAAATCGGAATTGTGATGGTACACATTTCTCCTCCTTACACGAGGCATCGCAATAACGTTTCACCAGGCAACGCGGGTCAACTGCTGTTCGTGTATGAGAAATCGGTTGGAAACTTTCCTCATATCAGCACGTTGTAGGTGTCGCTACCGGCGCCAACCTAGTGTGAATGCTCTGAAAAGCTAATCATTTGCATACCATAGCATCTTCTTGCCGTCGGTTAAATTTTGCGTACGTATCACATCATCTTCGTGGTGTAGCAACGTTAATGCCCAGTAGTGTAAAATCAGAAATTAATGTGGTTCTTACGGTGAACATATCCGTTAGGACTGTGCGTCGAAATTCGGCATTAATGGGATATGGCAGCAGATCACCGACGGGAGGGCATCACATTGAAATCTCCTGTAGTGATTCTCCTGGGTTCGTGACCATATCGGTTGGACTCTAAGGTCGTGGCCTCATCAGGTGAGTCACTGTTTCAGGTGGAAAGAGCTGATGGAGGGGTTAGAGACGCAGATCGTACGAAGCCGTGGACCCAAGTAGTCAATGAAGCGCTGCGAAAGATAGTAGTAACTCTACATTGGTGTAGGGTGTGTTTCCATGTAGTCGACTGGGTCCTATGGTTCAACTGAACCGACCACTGACTGCAAATGGTTATGTTCGGCTACATGAAGACCATTTTGCAGCCATTGATGGGCTCCGTATGACCAAACAATGATGTCATATCACAGGGCCACACTTGCTCGCGAACCGTTTGAAGAACATTCTGGACATTTCGAGGGAACGATTTGGCCCTTCAGACCACCAGATCACCAGATCCTATCGAAAATTTATGGGACATAATCGAGAGGTCGTTTCTTGTACAACGTCCCACAACGGGAACACTGTCGCAATTATGGACGACTATGGAGACTGCATGACTCAATATTTCTGCAGGGGACTTCCAACGACTTGTCCATGTCACATCGAGTTGCTGAAATAAATTGAGCAAAAGGAGGTCCAACACGATATTAGGAGGCATCCTATGACTTTTTACACCTCAGCGTCACCAGAATGGATGCTCACAGTGCACAAGAACACACTAGATATATCACTTTCAAGTTTGAAACGGAATCTTTAGTTGTCCGAGATTCTATATTCACAACAGTTAAGTTTATCCTAGAACAATAAACAACGTGACCGGTAGGACGGTTACTGTAAGTTTAAGCACCACTTAGAACACTGCAAGTTATTTAAGCACTTAATAAATCTTTCAGAGGTTTCATTTAAAGAAACTCCCTTTAACCACGGCGCTAAGAACTAGTCTATTAACATAGTATAGTTTCTCGTCGCTCTTCTGTCAAACTGAATATTATGGAATATGGTTTGAACATGACAGTTTCCTCTCACTGTAACTACAGAGGTGTACAGAAAAATGTAGACTCTCTTTGGCAGTTCATATCTGTGGGACAAAATGCCATAACACTGCTATTTTCCGCCGTAGCGTAGTCCAATCTTTTCTCAACAGATCATGGCCACGTTTTCCAGCAGATGACACTGCAGCAAAGATTGTCGTTGGAACAAAGCAAGGTCGTATTGAAGGGATACTGGAAGTACGAAAACATGATGGAGGTAGAACAGCAGTGACGTAATGTGTACGGATTTGAGTCACTCACACGTACAACAATTTTATCGTATTCGGGACAAATTTGAAGCCGGCGGTACTGTTCACGATGTGCATAAGGAAAGGTCTCGTGTATCAAAACGTCAAAACCAGCTCTCTGCCCTTTGCAGGAAAAGCTAAATACCATAGTCGATCAAATCAAGGAAGCGGCCTACAGAGCGAGGTGGTGCGGTTGTGAGCATAGTGGACTTGCATTCGGGAGAACGACGGTTCAAACCCACGTCCGGCAGTTCTGATTTTCGTTTTCCGTCATTTTCATAAATCACTTCTGGCAAATTCCGGGACGGGTACTTTGAAAGGGCACGACCAACTTCCTTCCCTATCCTTCCCTAACCAGACGAGGCCGATGACATGGCTCTTTGGTCCTCTGCCCGAAATCAGCCAACCAACGAACCACGCAAAGAGGTGTGTATCTGCATTTAAGGGACCATTTGCCGTCATCACCTGATATATATATATATATATATATATATATATATATATATATATATATATATATATATATATATATATATGGTGAGCCACCTAACATTACCGCTGGATATATTTCGTAAACCACATCAAATACTGACGAATCGATTCCACAGACCGAACGTGAGGAGAGGGGCTAGTGTAATTGGTTAATACAAACTACAAAAAAATGCACGAAAGTATGTTTTTTAACACAAACCTACGTTTTTTTATATGGAACCCCGTTAGTTTTGTTAGCACATCTGAACATATAAGCAAATGCGTAATCAGTGCCGTTTGTTGCATTGTAAAACGATAATTACATCCGGAGATATTGTAACCTAAAGTTGACGCTTGAGTACCACTCCTCCGCCGTTCGATCGTGTGTTTCGGAGAGGGGTGAGGTACACGTTCGACGGGTGTTTCATAGGACGTGGAGGACGCATAAATTGGCCAGCTCGTTCTCCTGATCTTACACCTCTGGACTTCTTTCTGTGGGATACGTTAAAGGAGAATGTGTATCGTGATGTGCCTACAACCCCAGAGGATATGAAACAACAAATGATGGCCACCACATTGAACATCTATTGTCTTGACATGTCGGGACACACTCTATTCCACGACGTAATTGAAAACGGAAACCACGCATGTACGTGTACCTCACCCCTCATTGTAATGTACATGTGCGTCAGTGAAAAAGACCAATAAAAAGGTGTTAGCATGTGGACGTAATGTGCTGTTCCAGTCTCTTCTGTACCTAAGGTCTATCCCGTTGGATCCCTGCGTAATTCGGTGCTCTCCGATACACACGACAGAACAGCGGAGGAGTGGTACTCAAGCGTCAAATTTAGGTTACAATATCTCCGGATGTAATTAACATTTTACAATGCAACAAACGGCATTGATTACGTATTTGTTGATATGTTTAGATGTACTAACAAAACTAACGGGGTTCCATTTAAAAAAAAACGTAGGTTTGTGTTAAAAAACATAATTCCGTGCATTTCTTTATGGTTTGCATTAACCACTAGCCCCTCTCCTCACGTTCGGTCTGTGGGATCGATTCGTCAGTATGAGTTTTCGTATCTGAATAGAAGGCTGGCTCCCACAGTATAGTCTGGCAGAAAACTTAAGATGTCTTTGGTTGATAATCTTTCATCTACATCATACTCCGCATGTGTGTGGTGGAGGGTACTTATGTCCCACTAACTGAGTTCTCAAAACCTGTTCCCCTAGTGAACAGAGCTTGGAATGAATGGTCGTCGGTAAGCCACTGCACTGGCTCTAATTTCTCGAATTTTCTCCTCGAGGTCATTGCGCGAGACGTAGGAGAGGGGGGGGGGGGGGGGGGGGGGGAAGCAATATTTTCTCCGACTCTTCCCAGAAAGTGCTCTCTCGAAATTTCAATAGTAAATCACTCCGTGATGCAAACACCTTTCTTGTACAGTCTGCCAATGGAGTTTGTTGACCGTTTCCGTAACGCTCTCGCTACCGCTAAACGATCCCGTGACAAAACGCGCCGTTCCTTGTTGGACCTTCTCTGTCTCTTCTATCAGCCCTACCTTGCAGGGATTCCAGATAGATGAACAATACCCAAAAATCAGTCGAACAAGCCCCTTATAAGCCACTTCCGTCCTGGATCAGTTACATTTCCTGAAGACTGATTCTATGAACCTGTGTCTGGCATCTGACTTTGACACTGTTTTATGTTGTCATTCCATATAAGATCGGCCTGGATAGTTGCTCCTAGATATTTTATGGCGGATATTGTTTCCAGCAACTCATTCACCAATAGTCTAACTGTGCAGTTGAGGATTTCTTTTCGTATGTGTGCGCAATATGATATATTTATTAGCGTTCAGAGTAAGATGACAGAGCCTGCACCATTTATCAATTGTGTGGAGGTCATTCAGCAAGTCATTACTATCTTCTGGTGTTGCTACTTTCTTACAGACAACAGAATCATCTGCGAATAGCCTTGAGGAGCAGCCGATGATTTCTACGCGATCATTTATACATAATATAAACAGTAATGGTCCTATCACAACCCCCTGAGGTACTCCGGAAATTACCTTTACATATGCCGACTTTGATACGTTAAGAGCGACGCGTTGATTTCTGTTTACAAGGAACTCTTGAATCCAGCAGAAAATCTGCTCCTATATTCGATACGTTAGTATTTTTATTTTCACTTAACGCCGGTGCGGGACGGTGTCAAATGCCTCCCTGAAGACAAGGAATACGGCATCAACCTGAACGCTACGGCGCTGTAGGTCTTATGGAGGAAGAGAGCTAGCTCAGTTCCGAAGGATCTCTGTTTTTGGAATCCATGTTGATTTTTACAGAGGAGATATTCATTTTCCAAAACAGTCATAACTCTTGAGCGTAGAACATGTTCCATAACTATTTTTTGTATGACTTCGCACCAGCCATTTATCGCTCAATCCATGGGACGGTTTGGTACCACCACTCAATGAACACGTGGTCGGTGTGACGTTGCGTGGAAGATAAAAACTGTCTTTACATCGTTGCTTATTCCGTCTGATGGAAGGTATAGTGAATTTTTATACAGAGTGCCTCTACCGTTAGCCATTATGACGACTTCAGCTCTACAAAAACACTTTCAAGGACGTGTGTGAATGTCTATGGAGGGATATCAGACCAATCTTCCTCTGGAGTTGAAACTTTGAGGAAGCAGAAATATTGGACGCTGGGATCTAGAGCCTAATCGACGTTCTAACTCATCCTACAGATGTTGTATTGGATTGAGCTCAGGGCTCGTACAGGGTAGTCCATTGAATTGTCCACAGACCATTTCCTGACAAATTTTCTCATGCCAATACAATAAGTCATCGTCTGAAATGTTCCGCTGCTACACGCAGTGAACAACGCTGTAAAATGTGGTCGTCTCTTCCCGCATTTAGAGTTTTCATAAGCGTAGTAAGGGGACAACACGCTAATCACGAAAAAGACCCCCCCCCCCATACTGTAACACCACCTCCTCCGAAACTTCACATGAGGGCAATTATTGTTCTCTAGGCATTTTATAAATCGAAACTCTTCCATCTTGTAGCCACAGAATACAACCTAATTTGTCACTCCAAATCACCCTTTTCCAGTCATCTACATTCTGAAGCGTCGCTCTTTGATCAACTCAAGCACTGGTTAGAACTCATTGCAGAAATGTGGGGCTTATCTGCTCAACCATTGCACCACATTTTTATCGACTCGGTCGTTGTGCTAGATGTCGCTGCTGTTAACTCGCGAGTGATTCCGCCACTGATTTCGTGGGATTTTCTTTCAACCACTTTCCACAGTCCACCTCGTTTTCGTTTATCTGTGATTATCCCTTCGCGTTTTCCCTTCACAGTCATGTCACCAACACTCGACTTCTGCAGCTATAGAAAGGCCGCGTGGTTTGAGACGTCATGCACGGACTACGCGGCCCCTACCGTCGGAGGTTCGAGTCCTCCCCTCGGGCATGGGTGTGTGTTCTTAACACACGTTACTTTAAGTTAGTTTAAGTACGGTGTAAGTTTAGGGACTGATGACCTAAGCAGTTTGGTCCCTTAGGAATTCACACACATTTCAACGTTTGAAAGGTTGAAATATCCCTATTGGATATGATACTCTGGGTACGTCGAAAGACGAGTCCACGTTCAAAGTCAGCGGGTGTTTCTGGCCGGCCGATTCTGATGTTACTGCTTCTTTATTGACTAAACAATTCTACACTCCTCCTTTTACACTCGTGACTGCTAGTGTTTAATTCCGTATCACATAAACGCTTTTGACCACATACGATTAGCTCTGTCTGCTGTACGACATGCAACTTATCTCTCCACACTCACAGTGTACGAGTTTTGTCAAAAACTCTCTCCTTCAGGCGACATAGTGATCGGTGAGCATATTGAGAAAGAAAAACGCTCAGCTGAAGCCAATATTCAGAAAGAATTACGAACATTTTAGTGAGAGTTTGTGGCACAGACTAGGGCGAATTCAACACTGTTGGAAAAGAAACGTGATGGACAAAAAGGAATTAGTGGCAATAGCTGTTAATAGGCATCGATTTAAATCAATGTTGGAAGCTGTAAATCTGTTGCCAATCCAGGATTCGAAACACAGATGCACTGACCATTGCGCCTACCACACACAGTGATCATCGCAACTGCACGGACTAGCATGCCTCCCGTCAGATCCAAATTCTCAACTTATCCACACGCTGTTGTGTAGCAACCCTCGTAGCTCGTGGCATTTCGACAATTTCCAGAAGAGTTCGAACGTGGATACACCTCCACTGAAGTGACAAATTCTTCGTTCTCACCTTATTCTTATATGTGGTGCCGTTCTTTCGGACTTGTCCGGAAGAAAAGATACCACACGTATAGAAACATTCTGCGAATAATGTTCATGTGAAAGAAATGTATTCTAAATCTTGCATAAAGTTTTGGGACAAAAAAGAGTGTTACTCACACACAGGAACGAGAGTTAAATCTACAGCGAATATTCCCATCGATTTATGGCTGAACCTCTGGAAGAATTCCGAATGAATCTACCGGATGTCGCCTATCGTGTAACAGGCGGCTCTCACCACCGTGAATGTTTGCTAGACACAGGAGTAATACATTAGTGTCGTTGTTCGTCCAGTTTCTACTGCGTGAACAGCGTCAGATATAAACATTACTTTATTCAACACGAACGTGACACGGTATCCTATTCCTGGCGATCTCGATTCTGGAGCGAGGCAAAACGTCAAGGCAGTGAGGGCGGTCTACGTCTGTAGCTGGAGGGCTGCTGTGACGTTTACGGTGATCGATACCGTCGGGTGTTTGAGCAGCGGGCATCATTGAGGAGTCTCGTCTCGCTACCAGCCGCAGGCGCCCGCTTCGAGAGCCGACTAACACCATGCCGACGTCGCCACAGACGCCGCTTATTCCAGCGACGCCCAGCACGGCGTTCTGTCGCTTAATAAGACCCTTCCTCCCATTAACACACAAATTATGATTCACTACCATCAATATTTATGGTATATTTTTATCATCTGACATACACTGAAGAACCAAAGAAACTACTATAGGCTATTTAAATACAGATATCTGTGAACAGGTGGAATACGGCGCTGAGACCGGCAATGACTATATAAGACAACAAGTGTCTGGCGCACTTTTTAGATCGGTTACTGCTGATGCAGTTTATCAAGATTTAAGTGAGCCTTTAACAAGTGTCAGCGTGCGAAACATTCAACGGGACATAATCGATATGGGCTTTCGGAGCCGAAGGCCCACTCGTGTACGCTTGATGACTGCACAACACAAAGCTTTAGGCCTCCCCTGGGCCCGTCAACTGCTCCTCTGGAGGCCGACTTGTCACTGTTGTTACGGTAGACCGAGGCTGTGAGTTCGTGAAACGGCTTCTGGTGCAGTGCACCCTACCACTATTACACAGCTATGTCCCAGGATCTATCTCAAAGAAGGTTCTACAACACTCCAAAAAATTAGAAACTAAGTCACACAAATATCTTTGTGAGTAGCTCGATAATGGAGTAGGCAACACTGCATGTAATATAACACAAAACAGGCCGTTGGTGGCTAAGTGCAAATAATCGTAGGAAATCTTCACAGTACATAGCAAATTCAATTTACAACAACTGTCTGTTCACTTCTAAGAGTTCACGAAACAACGATCTTGTCTAAATTAGTCCTGGACGATGATCTATAACCAAGTGGGTGAGTGCTGGTCCGCTATCTTCCGAGTTGGCTTCTGTCCGTCGTCGTCCGATCATTGGTGGTCTGTACTCGGCCGACAACTGACCGAGGCGAAGTCGACGTCTCCATCCTCAGCGTCACCCGCGGCGTTGGTGGAAGTCGCGCAAGTATGGAGTCCCTATGGCACTAGCACCAAGTCACATATTTGCGCCTGTGCTGCTTTTGCCCCAGCTATGCCTTGTTCGGACGACACAGCATTTGACTCACACACTTTTTAATCCGAGCACCTCATGGCTCTTGTACACATTGCATATTACCCATCTGTCCTTGTAGTTTATCCCTAGTTTTCTCAGAATTCCGAAATCTTGCAACATTTTACATTGCTGAACGCTTTCTCCAGGTCCACAAATCCCATGAACGTGTCTTGGTTTTTCTTTACTCTTGCTTCCATTATCAATTGCAACGTCAGAACTGCCTCCGATGCCTTTACCTTTCCTAAAGCCATACTGATCGTTATCTAACACGTCCTCAATTTTCTTTTCATACTTCTGTGAGTTATTCTTGTAAGCAACTTGGATGCATGAGCTGTTTAGTTGATTATGCGATTATTCTTGCACTTTTCAGGTCTTGCAGTCTTCGGAATTGGGTGGATGATGTTTTTTACGGAAGTCAGAGGTATGTAGAGAGATTCATACATTATACAAAATAACGTAAATAATAGTTTCTTACCACTTGCCCCAGTGATTTTATAAATTCTGGTGGAATGTTATCTTGTGCCTTATTTGATCTTAAGTCCTCCAAAATTCTCTTCAATTCTAATTCTAATACTGAATCCCCTGCCTCTTCTAAATCGACTCCTGTTTCTTCTTTTATCATATCAGACAATGATTGAGAGATACGCTTGAAGCTCTTTGAGTATCCAGACACTGCAATAAGGAATATCTTACCAGGCAGATCAGTTGAAGAGCAATAGAGTTTTCTGAAAAGAAGAGTCACAGAATTTGAAAAACAAACGTACATACAAAGAAGGTAACTGTGAAGAAACTATGGGGAAGAGAAAAAAATACTTCAGTTGATCAATTAAACAAGGACGTACAAAAATAAATAAATAAACTAAGGCGAAATAAAAGCAAGGATGGTACCATTAAGAGTTCAATGGGAATTGAATTGTTAAATGAAGGGAGAAGAGCCTATAGGTGCAAAGAGCACATTGAAGACCTCTGTTAGGATGAAGATATGTATGATACCTTGATAGAAGCAGAAACGGCAGTCGATATATATGAGGTAGGAGATTAAGTATTAGAACCAGAATTTAGAAGAGCTTCGGAAGCCTTGCAATCGAATAAGTCAGAAGGGATAGATAATATTCTATCAGAATTTCTAAAATCGTTGCGGTAAAGTGGCAACAAAACGACTGAGGCTGGCTACATACCATCTGAATTTCAGATAAATATAATCCAATAGTTCCCAAGATTGCAAGAGCCAACAAGTGTGAGAATTGTCGCACAGTCAGCTAACAGCACAAGCACCCAAGTTGCTGACAAGAATAACACACAGAACAATTGAAAAGAAAATTGAATATATGTTAGATGTTGAGTTTGGCTGTAGGATAGGGAAAGGCACCAGGCAGGCAGGTTTGACGTTGAGTTTGATAATAGAATTAAGACTAAACAAAAGCAAGGCACGCTAATAGTTTTTGTCGATCTCGAAAAACCGTTCGACAATGTCAAACGATGCAAAATATTCGAAATTCTGAGAAAGATTGGGGCATGCTATAGGGAAAGACACTGATATACAAGAAGTGCAAGAGCCAAGAGAGAACAATAACAGTTTAAGACTACGAAATGTTTCATCTAAACATCTAAGAAGCAATAACAGAAAAAAATAAAGTTTCAAGAGTTGAATCAAAATTCAAGGTGAAAGGATATGTGTGATAAGATTCACTGATGACGTTACTATCCTCAATGGAACTGAAAGAGAATTAAGTGTCGTTCAGAATTAGTTGGCTTTGAACACCGTACGGATTTTTCTTGAGTCGTTAAAGCCTAATGCTGGGATGATTCCTTCGAAATAGGACATAGCTGTTTCCCTCTCGCAATCTTTAATCAATCAGGGCTCGCGTTCCATCGCTAGTGCTCACTTTGTCGATGAAACGGTCGACAGTAAGCTTCCTTCATTTCTTACTGAGCTGATGTTGAAGCCAAAGCAGCAACTCATGCAGTACAGTTAGCTTCTGCAGCGTGAAAGCTTTTCTTGATAGGAACCTACACATAAAAATTATAGCAGGTATTCGCCTCATAGCTGAGTGGTCAGAGCGACAAAATGTCATGCATCATGTAGCCCGGTTTCGATTCCCGGCTGGGTCGAAGATTTTCTTGTTCGGGGACTGTGTATTGTGTGGTCTTCATCATCATCATATCACTCTCATCGACGCGTAAGTCGCCGAAATGTCGTCAACTAAAAAGACTTGCGCTAGGCAACCAGCCTACGCAACGGTAGCCCTTCGCAACACGCCCAGGTACAGTTTTGAAATGGACAAGCGAGTGTATTTAAGACAAACGCCCAAGAAAACTAGATCCTCTCGAAAAATGTTAGTGAAACAAAGAAGGCGAAATTTCCGTTTGGAAAGCAGACCAAATGACATTGTAGGGAAGTAACATACTCAAGAAAGATACCATAATAGATAATATAGTAAGCCACCAATTTGTTTTTCATTTTGAGACTTAATGAGTATTGTACAAGACAGAATACCCTAAATTCTTCAATGTGCTCTTTGCACCTATAGGCTCTTCTCTCTTCATTTAACAATGGAATTCCCATTGCACTCTTAATGTTACCATCCTTGCTTTTATTTCGCCTTAGTTTCCCTGCAATTGTTATTTATTTATTTTTGTACCTCCTTGTTTAATTGATCAACTGAAGTATTTTTTTCTCTTCCCCATAGGTTCTTCACAGTTACCTTCTTTGTATGTATGTTTTTTTTTTTTCCAAATGGCCGGTGCAGAGGAAGATCGCGCCCTCAGTGCATTCAAGGGATAGAAAGATGTATGAGTAATGGGAATTTGAGCATTAAAAACACGGAAAATAGATTATTGTGAAGGGTGAGATGGAGGATGTGCCAAGAGCCGTAGGACTCCCACCTACGTAAGAAACTTATGCTCATTTACGCAAGTTTAGTACTGAAAGATCAGATAGAGCTCCCTTACTGCCACTTCTAACTGCAGATACTACTAACAACCCCATACGAACAACTTTGTAATATACCTTTCCCAGTTCCATGCTCCATTTTCTCCTTTATTTTATTTACTACAGTTTCATGTGCCCTTTTTGAAAATTATCCTTTGTATAATTACAGTGGTGTTATTTACATGCCTTGTCGCACCTGTTGATGGTACATATTTGTAATATTAGACATTTTAACGACAAGTTTAACTTCCAGAATGAGATTTTCACTCTGCAGCGGAGTGTGCGCTGATATGAAACTTCCTGGCAGATTAAAACTGTGTGCCCGACCGAGACTCGAACTCGGGACCTTTACCCTGCAAGGTTCGCAGAAGAGCTTCTGTAAAGTTTGGAAGGTAGGAGACGGATACTGGCAGAAGTAAAGCTGTGAGTACCGGACGTGAGTCGTGCTTCGGTATCTCAGTTGGTAGAGCACTTGCCCGCGAAAGGCAAAGGTCCCGAGTTCGAGTCTCGGTCGGGCACACAGTTTTAATCTGCCAGGAAGTTTCATATCAGCGCACACTCCGCTGCAGAGTGAAAATCTCATTCTGGAAACATCCCCCAGGCTGTGGCTAAGCCGTGTCTCCGCAGTATCCTTTCTTTCAGGAGTGCTAGTTCTGCAAGGTTCACAGAAGAGCTTCTGTAAAGTTTGGAAGGTAGGAGGCGGATACTGGCAGAAGTAAAGCTGTGAGTACCGGACGTGAGTCGTGCTTCGGTAGCTCAGTTGGTAGAACACTTGCCCGCCAAAGGCAAAGGTCCCGAGTTCGAGTCTCGGTCGGACACACAGTTTTAATCTGCCAGGAAGTTTCAAGTTTAACTTGTTAATCAACCACTTGTAAACTGTCATCCAGTTTGACAATATATATCCTTCACTTATTTTTCCTCTCGCAACAGTTGTTGGAATGTTGTGTATTTAAATAGTTAATGCGTCACACTGAATCTAGTTGAAATATTTTACACCGTGTTTTCACTTAAAGAATCCCTCTCGTTCCACGGAAACAACAATTCTCACTTCTGGAAACCAACTGAAATATTATTTTAAAACTGTGATACCGCAAAAACTTCACAGCCATTCATATTTAGTATCTGACGGTGTAAAGCTCGAAAACAACTTTTTAAAATAATACGTATTTAGAACAATTGTTGTGGGCTTTTTGATTTACAATACACAATTTATTACGTAAATATCGCTTAGTAATTAGAATGATATCATTATCGTGACGAAGGAGTACTTTGATTATTTTCATCTGAAGATTGTTATCAACTGCGAAAACCGATAACTTGAACATTATCATTATCAGGCGCTCTCCAGGTAATACGTTTTCATATAACCAGTTAAAAGGTCACATTCTTCCGTTGGTAAAATTGTAGATTTTAAAAACCAGTGCCCGATCAGGATTTGTAATTTATTAATAGATTAGGTAAGTAGTAGACGAACATTACGATGTGTTTTATGAAAATTAAATTTTAACAAGCTTTGTTCGAGTATTTCATACAACTTCATGTCGTTCAGAGTAAAAACTGGAACTAATATATATCATGACCAAATAATTAGTGGATTAATCACATCTGAAGATGGCGATCAGTTACCGAAATCACTTATGAGAGCACCGTAATTGTTAAATGAAGTTGTGAAAATGAATTTAAATACAGAAAAAGTCAGCTCGGCATCGAAGAACTATGTTCTAAGCTTAAATAAACCAATTCTGCCCTTCCTGCATTATTGTATTTATTCGCTATTGCGTCAAAGTTTATGATTTTCATTTAAGATGGGCATAGTAACGTCACCACAAAAATTTTCTATTTTGGTCATAATGTTATGAAAGGAGGTCTGTGGATTCAAGCACTGATGCAAGGCATCAATAATGTGGTTATAAGAGGAGATACGATGTAAAGTTAGTTTGTATTTATAAATCCGATAATTTATAAAATACACCAGGAAATGTATTAAATAAGGAACTGTTATGCAGAGAAAAGGAGAAAAAAAATGTCATGGAAGAAAGGTACTGAAAGGAAAAGTATTTAGTGCAGAACAGATGCATATGAATGTGCTTTATGTTGTCCCTATATAATTAAGATCGAAAGATGATACTGATTCATTCGTTATCACTTTGTTTGTTACTTTAATACGAAAACTGGCCATTGTAAGGAGTCTGTTGTTTATCGTGAAGATGTCCTAGCGAAGAAGACGAGTATTTCACACGACGAGTTGCGGGAGATGGAATCATGGCCGCTCTGTGCGCCTGCCCTTTAACGGGCGCCATATGCAAAAGAAGCGGCCGATCTGTTGCATGTGCTCCACCTCCCCCCACTCTCTCGTGCCCGCACCTAACCTCTCTCCCTGCCACAGTCTTCCTGGACACACGGCTCTCGAATCTGCTCTCCATCTGAATATTCAGACGCCTGCCGGCCTTCCTAATGGCAGTTTAATTGCGAAACATAATTGACTTAACCGACGCAGAAACAAAGTGGAATTTCAAGGAGGAGAATTTGCATATTTAATTTAGAATTCAATTTGCCGGGCGATCGTCTCTCGCCTTTCAAAAAGGTCGTGATTTCGTGCCCGCAGTCGCATGGAGCTCGGAGTTGCTCCTCCGGTCGGCAGGCCGTATGACACGAAGCGAAACTCTTCGTAACTAATGACTGCAGTATTTTGTCCCTTCTGTCCCAGACCTACCGTTCCTAACGACCGTCCCTGAAGTACGAGCGACATCGTAAATGTGTCAAAACGCAGTACTTGCGAGGTGGGCGGAGGCACAATGAATGGGCCCAATTAGGGAACAGACAACAAATGTCGTATTAAAAACAGTAGAAAGGGGTGAGTTCCTCTCATAATCGTCGAACTGGATGGCTTCTCACTGATTCACATTACAAGTAGGTTTCGTTCAGTTTGCCTAGATAACGAATTAATACGTTTTTGCTGAAACACTTTGCATAGTATTAATTTGTTTCTATGTACGATCACAAACTTGCTAGGCCCTCAGACTACCGGCTGTTTTCAAACAGATGTAGAGATGGTCATTGCTGACCGAAACCGGTATCTGAGGACCTTAAAAGTGAAAAAAGATGCATTTATTTTTCACTTTCTGGATCACGGTTCCATTCGTGACCAAGTCGCAGCTTGTGAAACCTTTGCATAGAGTCTCAGTTTATGTGGTTAACTATTAGTTGTTTGCAGTAAATAACTTCTTTGGTGGCAAGGAGTGCACGTAAAATTTACTATATTTCGTCAATAGGTTTATAATTACTTCGTTTCCTGTCAAGTTTTGGAATGATATACGGAACTTAAGATCTGACAACAATCAAAAGCCGAACTGAAGAAATATTCGATTTTCCAATGAAATTTGTTTCACTTACACTCCCAACTGAATTTTTAAAGTGCGTAAGTAAATCATTAGTGTGGAGTAAATTATGCGTGTAAATTCTCGTGAGTACACTTGACATTGTATCACAGATCATATTGTTTTGAATTTTTATCGCGTATTTGTTATTTATTTCAAGTAGCACTGTAACGTTATGTGATGTCTCTCACAGCAAAACGCATTTCTAATTCGAAATCATCAACCAAAGTAATTGGAAAAGAAAAAATAAACTGAAAGCATTTAAATGTCGTTGACAAAATTAAGTGCAGGGATGAAGATATTAAACGAATGTGAAGATCCTTTAGTGCGCTGAGGGAGACATAATTGGAAGATGGGCCAAAGGCTCCAAATTACGCTCAAAGAAGGAGGTAACATGCTGCAGCAGTGCAGCAGATTAATCTACGTAGCTGAGGTAGGTAACGTAAGCCTCGGCTTATTACATTTGAACCATCATAGACATTAGCACGGTTGGTAACACGTAAAAAAAAATTACGAAGTACTGGGCACTTCCTAGTGAAGTTGAATAGTTTGGCTCGAGCCCCCACGTGAAATAGCACGAAAAAGTCAGTGTAAATTTGAAAACTGAATAAATCACTGAATAATGTAGATACAGAGGTACAAATTGGCACACATGCTTGGAATGACATGGGTTTTTATTAGAACCGAAAAAATACAAAATTCCAAAAAATGTCCGATAGATGGCGCTTCATCTGATCAGTATAGCAATAATTAGCATAATAAAGTAACACAAAGCAGAGATGATGTTGTTTACAGGAAATGCTCAATATATCCACCATCATTCCTCAACAATAGCTGTAGTCGAGGAATAATGTTGTGAACAGCATTGTAAAGCATGTCTGGAGTTATGGTGAGGCATTGGCGTCGGATGTTGTCTTTCAGCATCCCTAGAGATATCGGTCGATCACGATACACTTGCGACTTCAGGTAACCCCAAAGTCAATAATAGCACGGACTGAGGTGTGGGTACCTGGGAGGCCAAGCATGACGAAAGTGGCGGCTGAGCACACGATCATCACCAAACAACGCGCGCAAGAGATCTTTCACGGGTCTAGCAATATGGGGCGTAGCGCCATTCTGCATAAACAACGTACGTTCCAGCAGGTGTTTATTAGCCAGGCTGGGGATGATGCGATTCTGTAACATATCGGCGTACCTCTCACCCATCACTATAGCAGTTACAAAACCAGAATCACGCATTTCCTCGAAGAAAAAAGGCCCGATAACGGTAGATGTGGTGAATCCAACCTATACCGTGACTTTCTCGTCATGCAATGGAGTATCCACGACAGTTCTAGGATTTTTGGTAGCCCAAACTCTACAGTTGTGGGCGTTGACAGACTCTTGGAGCGTGAAATGAGCTTCGTCGGTCCACAACACGTTACTTAACCAATCGTCATCTTCCGCCATCTTTTGAAACGCCCACACATCAAATGCCCTGCGCTTCACTAAATCGCCAGGTAACAGTTCATGATGCTGATGGATTTTGTACGGATAGAATTTGAGGGTACGCCTCAGTGCCAACCAAACAGTGCGACGTGCGACTGCACGAGCGCTGACTTCCCCGTGCATAGACGAACCCGCTACAGCCTCCATTTCTTCCTGAACTGTCTGATTAGCATTACGCCTTGTGCCCGGTCGGCCACTACGGGTCTATCGTCTAAACAACCCGTGGCTTCGAACTTCGAAATCATTCTCGCTACAGCTGCATTTATCAACGGACCTTTACCCGTTCGAATCCCCTTCCTATGGAGATAGGATCGTGACGCTGAACTAGCACATTCCCCATTCTGATAATACAGCTTCAGTAAAAGCGCCTTTTCAGATAACGTCAACATGCTGCGACTGCTGGCGCATCTGATTCTCTCTCTCATTACAGCTCCTTTTATACACGATTGTCATGCTCAGTCACTGACGTTTTGCTGTCCATCGCCATCTGTCGGACGTTTTGAGAAATTTGTTTTGTTTCTTTTGTTCTAATAAAACTCCATGTAATTCCAAGCATGTGTGTCAATTTTTACCTCTCTATCTACATTATTCCTTGGTTTATTAAGTTTTCAAATTTATACTGACTTTTTGATCACCCGGTATACACTCAGCTTAATTGAGCAGCCCAGAGACGTGGCTGCGTTTTTCGTCTTGGGTGCCAGCTCACACCCAACGATGCGTTTCTACAATCGTCTACATGATAGCGGGTGAACTCCTGTTGTAACATACCCGGACAGACGTGGCTTAAATGCTCCAAGCTCAGCGGGTATCAGCCACCTCCGGCGCCGAGCCTTTCACCGGCCCCATCTTGGTGCGACTCATCGACTGACTGTGCGGCTAACCTACAATAGTTTCATCGAGCAGCGTCACTACATAATCAGAACCATTGATCTACTAGCCCTTAGCTAGCATTAATAGTTCTGGACAAGATCCACCAAAGCGATGCCGCTCAGTGAGTGCCAACGTCTGACAATCCAACCAGTCTGTGAGAGTCCAGGGTTCAGTTCGGAGCGTCTCCGAATTCTTGCCAGTCGCCTCAGTCCACGTGCGGTGCACGCTACCCCAGCCTCAACGCCGTTGCTCTTCGCTACGGCTGTTTCAGCGTCCACAGCACCCATCACTTGCTGCTTACTAGCGGTTATCAGTTCCTGGCTTGCTTTCGTCGGAGTGTTGTATGAGAAGCGTCGACTAATAAAGACTGTGCCTGTCGAGTAAGCATTCTTTGCACTCGCAGCGGTACTGGAGAATCCATCCCACAGTTTCCCACTAAGCCACACGGAAGCGGCAGTCCTGCAACACTGGTGCCGGGCAGCTGAAACACATATGGTATGATGGTAATTAATTAATTAGAATTTTTAATTAAACTAGTCACGTTATTTCTCTCACTGTTTGGTACAACCTGCGTAATTACATATCGCGCCCCCTCTTGTTTAATGTGCATAATAAAACCGCTTTTTTTCTCATCATAAGGGGAAATTTGAATCATGACTACTGCGAATACAGCGTACCAAAAACCTGTTACAATCGTTGTGGACACTTAATGGATATTACCTTGTACTATTACTCCACAGATGAAGACGTTGTAACCATTTCTCTTCTAAAAAGTGAAACTTCCCCTTAAGAAAAAATTATGAATTACTGTGCTGCTAAACTTCTACGTTATTTGATGCAGAGACAGCTGAGTAAAACTGAACGTATTGAGACAGTTCTCTCTTTACTTATTCTGATCATCACTAAACTGACACAGAATGTTTTTTAGCGCAACGCATTCTGACTTTCAATAATCCCTACAAAAGAATGGCCCTGACTAACAATAACCTATACGTTTCATGAATCACTTACCTCACAAAAATCTTTGTTACTCGAACTACTGCAATACAGCGAGCGCCAATACAGCCAGCTAAATAAAAGATTCTAACTACTTAAGGCACTAACTACTGATAGGCATAGTTAGCAAATGATAAATTTTGGTAGAGAACAAAAATGTACCGGTATTTACCTTAATTATGTTCAAAAGTCATTATCAATTCATGACATCCATCTTTACAAATTTCCTTTTTCTGGCTGACACACGTCCACATCGTCCGCTCATAGTAACCTCTCAAAACTCCAGCATCTCTCTCTCCACATTCACCACTGCTGGCGGCTCACCTCCAACAACACAGCGTTACGCGCTGTTCACATCCTACTGCCCAACACTACACAAGCGAATATTCCAACAATTAGTCCAACCAGCTACAGACTGCATACAGCACAGTCAGCGCTACGTGGCGTTACCAACATAAAAACATGAACAGCCTATTTACACAATTTCTTTTCGCAAACGTTACAAGCATCATCTACCAAGAAGCATGATAGGTATTTTAGAACATAATCACGTTAGATGCAGAGAGAACAAGAGAAAAATGAGTAACATAAAATTTAGCTTTTCGGAATTCAGTGTGCTTAGTTAACGGCATTTTCGACCAGTTTATGGCGGTAGAGTCTTTTTGTATAGCAGACAAATATACGCGCGGTATCTCCTCATGTCTATTCAACATACACATTTTCTGTTTCTGCTCCGCAATGATCCCATAACTGCTACGTTGTTTTCTGTTGCACTAATGAAACTACTCACCACGTCCGGTGATCACAGAGTTTTTGTTTGTGTGTTTCTACTCGGGGTAGCACTTCTAACAAGAGTTGCAATTCATTTTGTACTGATTTAATGTATCCGACATACCGTAGAGTAACAAAAATCGGCGCCAGATAGAGAAGTGTCAATGAAGAGCAAATTCGCCATCGACTTCGTTCATCCCAGAAATCTTTACCATCAAGTATTCTTGCTCGTACGTGGAAAGAAGAGAGGGCAAAGACACCGCTGAGTGTGCATTTGAGCGTAGAAAGAAGTGCCATTAGATGTACAGTAGTTCATCCACGGCTAGAACTCGTTCTAGGGATGATGAAGCATAGTTCGATTAGTTGACGAATTAAGACTAGGGTATAGTCAACATATATTGGTTCAGAGTGTTGCAAACATTTACTTTTCCTTGTCCTAGCAGTTCAAAGTCTCCGAGACTGCTACCAACACCTTCAACTGCCAGTGGCGTGCCCATGGTCCATCTGCAGCAAATATTAATACTGAATGTTCCTACCTGCCTAATACAGGCTTAAATGTTCGCTTCAAGCATTTTTCAGTGAAATGGAGGTTATCATTTCTTGTGACTAAACAGCCTTTCTTCTTTCTCCTACTCATTAATCTTCTGACTGTTTCGATGTGGCCCGCCACGAATAACCCTCCCGTGCCAAACATTTCATCTCAGAGTAGCACTTGCAACCTACGTCCTCGATTGAAATTTCCTGGTAGATTAAAACTGTGTGCCGGGCCGAGACTCGGACTCGGGACCTTTTCCTTTCGCGGACAAATGCTCTACCGACTGAGCTACCCAAGCACGACTCATGACCCCTCCTCACAGCTATAATTCCGCCAGTACTTCGTCTCCTACCTTCCAAACATCCCCGAGAAAGCAAAGGAGTACGAGCCTCGGACCGGCCTACAGTTTTACTCTACTAGGAAGTTTCATAATAGCGCACACTCCATTGCAGAGTGAAAATTTCATTCTTGAAACATCTCCCAGGCTGTGACAAAGTAATGTCTTCTCAATATCCTTTCTTCCAGAAGTGTTACCTCTGCATGGCTCACTGGAGAGCTTCCGTGAAGTTTGGATGGTAGGAGACGAGATACAGGTGGAATTAAAACTATAACGACAAGTCGTGGGGCGTGCTTGGGTAGCTCAGTGGGTTACCGTCACGGTAGCTCTGCGTGTGAACGGATCCACAAAGAACCTGAACAGGTGTCATCGTACATCCGCCCCTATTGAATTCAACGAGCAATATACACTCCTGGAAATTGAAATAAGAACACCATGAATTCATTGTCCCAGGAAGGGGAATCTTTATTGACACATTCCTGGGGTCAGATACATCACATGATCACACTGACAGAACCACAGGCACATAGACACAGGCAACAGACCATGCACAATGTCAGTACTGGTACAGTGTATATCCACCTTTCGCAGCAATGCAGGCTGCTATTCTCCCATGGAGACGATCGTAGAGATGCTGGATGTAGTCATGTGGAACGGATTGCCATGCCATTTCCACCTGGCGCCTCAGTTGGACCAGCGTTCGTGCTGGACGTGCAGACCGCGTGAGACGACGCTTCATCCAGTCCCAAACATGCTCAATGTGGGGCAGATCCGGAGATCTTGCTGGCCAGGGTAGTTGACTTACACCTTCTAGAGCACGTTGGGTGGCACGAGATACATGCGGACGTGCAATGTCCTGTTGGAACAGCAAGTTCCCTTGCCGGTCTAGGAATGGTAGAACGATGGGTTCGATGACGGTTTGGATGTACCGTGCACTATTCAATGTCCCCTCGACGATCACCAGAGGTGTACGGCCAGTGTAGGAGATCGCTCCCCACACCATGATGCCGGGTGTTGGCCCTGTGTGCCTCGGTCGTATGCAGTCTTGATTGTGGCGTTCACCTGCACGGCGCCAAACACGCATACGACCATCATTGGCACCAAGGCAGAAGCGACTCTCATCGCTGAAGACGACACGTCTCCATTCGTCCCTCCATTCACGCCTGTCGCGACACCACTGGAGGCGGGCTGCACGATGTTGGGGCGTGAGCGGAAGACGGCCTAACGGTGTGCGGGACCGTAGCCCAGCTTCATGGAGACGGTTGCGAATGGTCCTCGCCGATACCCCAGGAGCAACAGTGTCCCTAATTTGCTGGGAAGTGGCGGTGCGGTCCCCTACGGCACTGCGTAGGACTCTACGGTCTTGGCGTGCATCCGTGCGTCGCTGCGGTCCGGTCCCAGATCGACGGGGACGTGCACCTTCCGCCGACCACTGGCGACAACATCGATGTACTGTGAAGACCTCACGCCCCACGTGTTGAGCAATTCGGCGGTACGTCCACCCGGCCTCCCGCATGCCCACTATACGCCCTCGCTCAAAGTCCGTCAACCGCACATACGGTTCACGTCCACGCTGTCGCGGCATGCTACCAGTGTTAAAGACTGCGATGAAGCTCCGTATGCCACGGCAAACTGGCTGACACTGACGGCGGCGGTGCACAAACGCTGCGCAGCTAGCGCCATTCGACGGCCAACACCGCGGTTCCTGGTGTGTCCGCTGTGCCGTGCGTGTGATCATTGCTTGTACAGCCCTCTCGCAGTGTCCGGAGCAAGTAATGTGGGTCTGACACACCGATGTCAATGTGTTCTTTTTTCCATTTCCAGGAGTGTAGAACAAAATGAGATCTACAAAAGAGGGAAAAGTCGATAGAGCACTTGCCTGCGAAAGGCAAAGGTCCCGAGCTCGATTATCGGTCCAGCACACCGTTTCAATCATGCAGGATGTTTCGTAACAGAGCACACACTCTTGCAGAGTGAAAATTTCATTTTGAATACATCCTCGATTATTTGCTAGATGCATCCAAGTACCTGTCTTTACAGTTTTCACCCTCTACAGCGTTTATCAGACACAAATAAAAATAATATTTCCAGATATTTAGTTCGATGCACAGATTTTTCTCAAAAATTCCATACTAAAAAAATAAAACGTATAAAACTAGTCCAACCGTCCGATGTGTCCTCTTGTAGCAAATGGCGTCAGTTGGATACGTAACGGAGAAGCATGGGTCAGTTCTCCCACCCGTTCTCAACGTTCCATGCAACGGAATCACTTCACGTTTAATTTTCTCTTCAATTGCCCTCACGAGACCATGTGCATCCAGTCCTACTCCTCCCACTAAGGATGAATTCCTGGCAGAGCCACTAATTGAAGCCTTGTCATCTGCATAGAAGACAGAGACGCTGACACTTCCACTATGGAGGTGGACACAGAAAAGTTCTGAAATTTTAAACAGTCCAATATTCGGAAAGAGTAAGTGATTGTAATATATAATTGATAAAGACATGCACAGTTCCTCATTACAACTGGTTAGGTCCAACTCTAATTGATTTATTACCACTTCGGACATTCCAGTCTGATGTAATTCATATTGTGTAAATAAAAGATAGGGGGAGCAGGAAGGAAAAAGGAAGGAAAAGAAAAGCATGGAACAACGAACATCACCAGCAAAAAAAAAAAAAAAAAAAAAAAAAACCCGGCTCTGAGTACTATGGGACTTAACATCTGAGGTCATCAGTCCGCTAGAACAGAACTACTTAAATCTAACTAACCTAAGGATATCACACACAAACATGCCCGCGGCAGGATTAGAACCTACGACCAAAGCGGTCGCTCGGTTCCGGACTGAAGCGCCTAAAATCGCTCGGCCACAGCGGCCGGCGAACATCAGCTGCCGACTTTATACGGAGGACCGGGACTCGAACTCAAGATCTGTAGGTTACGAGACAGTTACATTAACCACTGCGCCACGCAGACGCACCGTTTATCCCAAATGCACGGACGTTCACCGGCCGACTCGCACTTCCAAGTGGCGCCACCTATCCGCAGACCCTATGCAGGTTCTCCATGCTTGCTAATATTACAGTCCTGTCGGAGGTCAAACGCAAATGTGCCTGTGCACAGAACTTTGTGGATTCATAGCCCATATCCGAAAGAGCAGACACCGCGCTTTCACATATAACTGGACTAACACAGTGGAATAGCATTTGGTGTACTGTATGGCTTACTCACTCTAAATACTTTCTCTGGTTCCTCTTACTTTTAGTGGACTCGCAGACTCACACTCCACAGATATCCTGTACTCTGGCTGTAAGCCTTGAAAGGTGTGTTTGAAGACGCATAGCCTACTGTCGTAGGTAGGGACAAATAAGTCCTGATACAGGCACGATATGCATAATGTATACTTATAATGCCCGAGCAAATCAAATTAGTAATTCACTCTGACTCGCAATTCAAAGATAAATTTGTTATAATTCTTGCCAACGAAAGTAAATGAGACCTGTATAACTAGTATTTCCAAACAGCATATGAGGGTACTGCTTTTTCAATCCTGTACTTTGCTTTAAACAAGTGTTGGGTTTCCGCTTGTAGTGTCGAGCAGTGCAATGAGGCAGTCTCCTTTTTTGTGTGCCACATATATTCAGAACGGAACACACCATAACTTAAACGTTCTCAGCTCCTGAAACCTAATTAGTGTGCAGAGAATTTCTCTTCATTACTATCGTTTTTCAGTTGAACTTCGGTAGCCGAATATCTGTTTATCAAAATGACTTTGATTCATGTGGTCAGTTTACGTAAGACAAGATGACGGCCAGTCAGCATGGCACTTTCTACATGTACATCTACAGAACCCCCCCATGAACCATGGACCTTGCCGTTGGTGGGGAGGCTTGCGTGCCTCAGCGATACAGATGGCCGTACCGTAGGTGCAACCACAACGGAGGGGTATCTGCTGAGAGGCCAGACAAACGTGTGGTTCCTGAAGAGGGGCAGCAGCCTTTTCAATAGTTGCGGGGGCAACAGTCTGGATGATTGACTGATCTGGCTTTGCAACATTAACCAAAATGGCGTTGCTGTGCTGGTACTGCGAACGGCTGAAAGCGAGGGGAAACTACAGCCGTAATTTTTCCCGAGGACATGCAGCTTTACTATATGATTAAATGATGATGGCATCCTGTTGGGTAAAATATTCCGGAGGTAAAATAGTCCCCCATTCGGATCTCCGGGCGGGGACTACTCAGGAGGATGTCGTTATCAGGAGAAAGAAAACTGGCGTTCTACGGATCGGAGCGTGGAATGTCAGATCCCTTAATCGGGCAGGTAGGTTAGAAAATTTAAAAAGGGAAATGGATAGGTTAAAGTTAGATACAGTGGGAATTAGTGAAGTTCGGTGGCAGGAGGAACAAGACTTCTGGTCAGGTGATTACAGGGTTATAAACACAAAATCAAATAGGGGTAATGCGGGAGTAGGTTTAATAATGAATAGGAAAATAGGAATGCGGGTAAGCTACTACAAACAGCATAATGAACGCATTATTGTGGCCAAGATAGATACGAAGCCCACACCTACTACAATAGTACAAGTTTATATGCCAACTAGCTCTGCAGATGACGAAGAAATTGAAGAAATGTACGATGAAATAAAAGAAATTATTCAGATAGTGAAGGGAGACGAAAATTTAATAGTAATGGGTGACTGGAATTCGAGTGTAGGAAAAGGGAGAGAAGGAAACATAGTAGGTGAATATGGATTGGGGCTAAGAAATGAAAGAGGAAGCCGCCTAGTAGAATTTTGTACAGAGCACAACTTAGTCATAGGTAACACTTGGTTTAAGAATCATGAAAGAAGGTTGTATACGTGGAAGAACCCTGGAGATACTAAAAGGTATCAGATAGATTATATAATGGTAAGACAGAGATTTAGGAACCAGGTTTTAAGTTGTAAGACATTTCCAGGGGCAGATGTGGACTCTGACCACAATCTATTGGTTATGACCTGTAGATTAAAACTGAAGAAACTGCAAAAATGTGGGAAATTAAGGAGATGGGACCTGGATAAACTGAAAGAACCAGAGGTTGTACAGAGTTTCAGGGAGAGCATTAGGGAACAATTGACAGGAATAGGGGAAAGAAATACAGTAGAAGAAGAATGGGTAGCTCTGAGGGATGAAGTAGTGAAGGCAGCAGAGGATAAAGTAGGTAAAAAGACGAGGGCTGCTAGAAATCCTTGGGTAACAGAAGAAATATTGAATTTAATCGATGAAAGGAGAAAATATAAAAATGCAGTAAATGAAGCAGGCAAAAAGGAATACAAACGTCTCAAAAATGAGATCGACAGGAAGTGCAAAATGGCTAAACAGGGATGGCTAGAGGACAAATGTAAGGATGTAGAAGCTTATCTCACTAGGGGTAAGATAGATACTGCCTACAGGAAAATTAAAGAGACCTTTGGAGAGAAGAGAACCACGTGTATGAATATCAAGAGCTCAGATGACAACCCAGTTCTAAGCAAAGAAGGGAAGGCAGAAAGGTGGAAGGAGTATATAGAAGGTTTATACAAGGGTGATGTACTTGAGGACAATATTATGGAAATGGAAGAGGATGTAGATGAAGACGAAATGGGTGATACGATACTGCGTGAAGAGTTTGACAGAGCACTGAAAGACCTGAGTCGAAACAAGGCCCCCGGAGTAGACAACATTCCATTAGAACTACTGACGGCTTTGGGAGAGCCAGTCATGACAAAACTCTACCAGCTGGTGAGCAAGATGTATGAGACAGGCGAAATACCCTCAGACTTCAAGAAGAATATAATAATTGCAATCCCAAAGAAAGCAGGTGCTGACAGATGTGAAAATTACCGAACTATCAGTTTAATAAGTCACAGCTGCAAAATACTAACGCGAATTCTTTACAGACGAATGGAAACACTGGTAGATGCGGACCTCGGGGAGGATCAGTTTGGATTCCGTCGAAATGTTGGAACACGTGAGGCAATACTGACCTTACGACTTATCTTAGAAGAAAGATTAAGAAAAGGCAAACCTACGTTTCTAGCATTTGTAGACTTAGAGAAAGCTTTTGACAATGCTGACTGGAATACTCTTTTTCAAATTCTTAAGGTGGCAGGTGTAAAATACAGGGAGCGAAAGGCTATTTACAATTTGTACAGAAACCAGATGGCAGTAATAAGAGTCGAGGGGCATGAAAGGGAAGCAGTGGTTGGGAAAGGAGTGAGACAGGGTTGTAGCCTCTCCCCGATGTTATTCAATCTGTATATTGAGCAAGCAGTAAAGGAAACAAAAGAAAAATTTGGAGTAGGTATTAAAATTCATGGAGACGAAGTAAAAACTTTGAGGTTCGCCGATGACATTGTAATTCTGTCAGAGACGGCAAAGGACTTGGAAGAGCAGTTGAACGGAATGGACAGTGTCTTGAAAGGAGGATATAAGATGAACATCAACAAAAGCAAAACGAGGATAATGGAATGTAGTCCAATTAAATCGGGTGATGCTGAGGGAATTAGATTAGGAAATGAGACACTTAAAGTAGTAAAGGAGTTTTGCTATTTAGGAAGTAAAATAACTGATGATGGTCGAAGTAGAGAGGATATAAAATGTAGACTGGCAATGGCAAGGAAAGCGTTTCTGAAGAAGAGAAATTTGTTAACATCGAATATAGATTTAAGTGTCAGGAAGTCATTTCTGAAAATATTTGTTTGGAGTGTAGCCATGTATGGAAGTGAAACATGGACGATAACTAGTTTGGACAAGAAGAGAATAGAAGCTTTCGAAATGTGGTGCTACAGAAGAATACTGAAGATAAGGTGGATAGATCACGTAACTAATGAGGAGGTATTGAATAGGATTGGGGAGAAGAGAAGTTTGTGGCACAACTTGACTAGAAGAAGGGATCGGTTGGTAGGACATGTTTTGAGGCATCAAGGGATCACAAATTTAGCATTGGAGGGCAGTGTGGAGGGTAAAAATCGTAGAGGGAGACCGAGAGATGAGTACACTAAGCAGATTCAGAAGGATGTAGGTTGCAGTAGGTACTGGGAGATGAAGAAGCTTGCACAGGATAGAGTAGCATGGAGAGCTGCATCAAACCAGTCTCAGGACTGAAGACAACAACAACAACATCTACAGAAACATCATACTTCGCAAGTCATCTAGTGGACAAGTACTTCTGGTACCACTGACCACTGACTGAGCCCCTCTACTCTATTCGACTCGTGAATGGCGCATCGCAAGAATGTTATCTTTCTTTTTTCTTTTTTTTTTTGTGTGACTTCAATATCGTGACTAGTTTGATGTGGTCCGCCCAGCGTCTTCATCTCAGAATAGCACTTGCAACGAACGTCCTCAGTTATTGGTTATGTGTGTTCCAATCTCTGTCTGCCTCTACAGTTCTTACACTCTACAGATCCATCTATTAGCATGGAAGTTATTCCCTGATGTCTTAACAAGTGTCCTACCATCTTCTTACTGTCAGTATTTTCCCTATACTCCCTTCCTCGGAGGTTCTGCTGAGAACCTCCTCAGTGCATATCTTGTCAGTCCACTGTGAGCCGTGCGTGGCTCGTGCTCTGCCATATCTAATTGGACATCCTGCTTTCACTGTACTACCACCTCGTTACGTTAATTTCAGTTACTGATGTCACTGAGTTGCCACCTTGTCTGCCTGTGAGCGGCAGTAGCGGCGCTTATCGATATAAGCCTTGGCGTATTATCTTTGCTGCCTGCTATGACTTTCCGGTTGTCGCGTGTTCGGTTAGTTCGGATCTGCCATTGAGAGAGGGGGGTGGGGGGGGGGGGGGGGGGCGCTAGCAGTGCAGTTCCAGTTCGGACCTGGCAGTGTTTGACTTAGGACGCGGCAGAAGTTCAGTCGGGGCAGGGCTGCAGTGAGGTCCGGACAGCCATGACTCGACCGACGGTTGCCGATACATACCACTTGAGTGCGGACCTTCGTCGGTCGTCGGTCGGTCGTCTTGTCGGACGACGTGTATGTGGAGTGGTGATCGCTAATGGGTTGCCTGCGTGTGCCGACTTGTGATTCGTCCTTGTTATTGCACAGTCGCTGCCGTTAGTATTGTCTAGGCATTCGTGCAAGTGTTCGTGAACATGTGTGTAGCTTGTTATGTCGACTGCACACTTATTTTATTGCTGTCTTCGTCGTGGTCTGCGGCAGTCAGTCGGTTGGTGTGAATCATCCAGGAAATCTCAGTGGGACGGGCCTGCTGGCGGTTTCCACGAATGTTTGGGAGCTGTTCCGATTGCTACGAGGTTCGTGGCTTACCGACCCAGGACATCAGAGTTGAATGGTGATTTAATTACCGAAGCTAGTCTGTTCACACTTTGCGTTGGTTTTCATGGTTGGCTGTTGGGAGCTATTCCCGTGAGCAACAGCGAGTGTTCGAGTTGGCGAAAGTTTGGCCACCATCCGGTGGAGTTTAACTGTATTTTGGTTATTTGTAGTCCAAGTGCACCAGCGGAATTTTCTGCCCTGTGGCCGTTAGCTTTCCAGTTACCTGCCCTGGCCGCTGACGTACAATTGAGGCAGTGTCCTTTCCCCACCCTGTTGTCGCTGTCCAACTCGTGTGTGCAGTTTTGACAGCTTATGCATATTTGGTTGTGGGCGGCTACACCTTTTACGTTTTGGCTTTGGAGTTCCTTGTGTACTGGTCGGGTGGAAAGCAAGTCGTCTTGTAGGAGGATCCGTTGACTATCTCTTGGTTGGGTTGCCGGCGGATCGGATATAGTCGGGCTGACTACCTGTCTCCCTTAAGCGAACGTTAATATTTCAAGTGTAGACCGACCCTCAGAAACTTCTGAGCGCCGCTGGCTGTACTGCCTTTTCTTATTGGTGTTTGATAGTGTATTTTAATGGCTCGTAGCCGATGGTTTGAGTTCGTATGCTTTTTGTTGGGATTTAAATGGTGGGCCTTCAGCCGCATTAAAATTAAAATTCGTTACTTTTCAAGTCTTTGAAATATTATTTGAGGGTAAAACCTTGGGCTTTCTGCCTTTTGAAAATTTATTGTAGTTGCGTTTGAAATTACGGGCCTTCAGCCATTTTAAAAATTAAAGTGGCTGTGCCCTTGAGCCATAAGATTGTGACATATTCAACCGATAGTTAAGGTCGGAAATTTGCGCTGTAATGTTTGGGCAACTAAATAAAGTTGTGTGTTCGAGTGTACATCTACATCTACATCTACATATACATGACTACTCTGCAATTCACATTTAAGTGCTTGGCAGAGGGTTCATCGAACCACAATCATACTTTCTCTCTACTATTCCACTCCCGAACAGCGAGCGGGAAAAACGAACACCTAAACCTTTCTGTTCGAGCTCTGATTTCTCTTATTTTATTTTGATGATCATTCCTACCTATGTAGGTTAGGCTCAACAAAATATTTTCGCATTCGGAAGAGAAAGTTGGTGACTTAAATTTCGTAAGAAGGTCTCGCCGTGACGAAAAACGTCTATGCTGTAATGACTTCCATCCCAACTCGTGTATCATATCTGCCACACTCTCTCCCCTATAACGCGATAATACAAAACGAGCTGCCCTTTTTTGCACCCTTTCGATGTCCTCCGTCAATCCCACCTGGTAAGGATCCCACACCGCGCAGCAATATTCTAACAGAGGACGAACGAGTGTAGTGTAAGCTGTCTCTTTAGTGGACTTGTTGCATCTGCTAAGTGTCCTGCCAATGAAACGCAACCTTTGGCTCGCCTTCCCGACAATATTATCTATGTGGTCTTTCCAACTAAAGTTGTTCGTAATTTTAACACCCAGGTACTTAGTTGAATTGACAGCCTTGAGAATTGTACTATTTATCGAGTAATCGAATTCCAACGGATTTCTTTTGGAACTCATGTGGATCATCTCACACTTTTCGTTATTTAGCGTCAACTGCCACCTGACAGACCATACAGCAATCTTTTCTAAATCGCTTTGCAGCTGATACTGGTCTTCGGATGACCTTACTAGACGGTAAATTACAGCGTCATCTGCGAGCAGTCTAAGAGAACTGCTCAGATTGTCACCCAGGTCATTTATATAGATCAGGAACAGTAGAGGTCCGAGGACGCTTCCCTGGGGAACACCTGATATCACTTCAGTTTTACTCGATGATTTGCCGTCTATTACTACGAACTGCGACCTTCCTGACAGGAAATCACGAATCCAGTCGCACAACTGAGACGATACCCCATAGCTCCGCAGCTTGATTAGAAGTCGCTTGTGAGGAACGGTGTCAAAAGCTTTCCGGAAATCTAGAAATACGGAATCAACTTGAGATCCCCTGTCGATAGCGGCCATTACTTCGTGCAAATAAAGAGCTAGCTGCGTTGCACAAGAGCGATGTTTTCTGAAGCCATGCTGATTACGTGTCAATAGATCGTTCGCTTCGAGGTGGTTCATAATGTTTGAATACAGTATATGCTCCAAAACCCTACTGCAAACCGACGTCAATGATATAGGTCTGTAGTTAAATGGATTACTCCTACTACCCTTCTTGAACACTGGTGCGATCTGCGCAATTTTCCAATCTGTAGGTACAGATCTATCGGTGAGCGAGCGGTTGTATATGAATGCTAAGTAGGGAGCTATAGTATCAGCGTAATCTGAAAGGAACCTAATCGGTATACAATCTGGACCTGAAGACTTGCCCGTATTAAGCGATTTGAGTTGCTTCGCAACCCCTAAGGTATCTACTTCTAAGAAACTCATGCTAGCAGATGTTCGTGTTTCAAATTCTGGAATATTCCATTCGTCTTCCCTGGTGAAGGAATTTCGGAAAACTGCGTTCAATAACTCCGCTTTAGCGGCACAGTCGTCGATAACAGTACCATCGGCACTGCGCAGCGAAGGTATTGACTGCGTCTTGCCGCTTGTGTACTTTACATACGACCAGAATTTCTTCGGATTTTCTACCAAATTTCGAGACAATGTTTCGTTGTGGAACCTATTAAAGGCATCTCGCATCGAAGTACGTGCCAAATTTCGCGCGTCTGTAAATTTTAGCCCATCTTCGGGATTTCGCGTTCTTCTGAACTTCGCATGCTTTTTCCGTTGCCTCTGCAACAGCGTTCGGACCTTTTTTGTGTACCACGGGGGATCCGTTCCATCTCTTACCAATTTATGAGGTATGAATATCTCAATTGTTGTTGCTACTATATCTTTGAATTTGAGCCACATCTCGTCTACATTCGCATAGTCAGTTCGGAAGGAATGGAAATTGTCTTTTAGGAAGGCTTCTAGTGGCACTTTATCCGCTTTTTTAAATAAAATTATTTTGCATTTGTTTCTGATGGGTTTGGAAGAAATGGTATTGAGCCTAGCTACAATGACCTTGTGATCACTAATCCCTGTATCAGTCATGATGCTCTCTATCAGCTCTGGATTGTTTGTGGCCAAGAGGTCAAGTGTGTTTTCGCAACCATTTACAATTCGCGTGGGTTCGTGGACTAACTGCTCGAAATAATTTTCGGAGAATGCATTTAGGACAATCTCGGAAGACGTTTTCTGCCTACCACCGGTTTTGAACAAGTATTTTTGCCAACATACCGAGGGTAGGTTGAAGTCCCCACCAACTATAACCGTATGAGTGGGGTATTTATTTGTTACGAGACTCAAACTTTCTCTGAACTGTTCCGCAACTGTATCATCGGAGTCCGGGGGTCGGTAGAAGGAGCCAATTATTAACTTAATTCGGCTGTTAAGTATAACCTCCACCCACACCAATTCGCACGGAGTATCTACTTCGACTTCACTGCAAGATAAACCACTACTGACAGACACAAACACTCCACCACCAATTCTGCCTAATCTATCTTTCCTGAACACCGTCTGAGACTTCGTAAAAATTTCTGCAGAACTTATTTCAGGCTTTAGCCAGCTTTCTGTGCCTATAACGATATCAGCTTCTGTGCTTTCTATTAGTGCTTGAAGCTCAGGGACTTTTCCAGCGCAACTACAACAATTTACAACTATAATTCCGACTGTTCCTTGATCCAAGCACGTCCTGTAATTGCCAAGCACCCTTTGACATTGCAGCCCATCCCGCACTTTCCCGAGGCCGAGGTAACTGAGAGCTGCTCATTTTTGACTGCTTTCGACACTTCCAACTACCTGTTCTGTCCTGCGGATTTAGCAGGGCGTCTCACACTGAGCTCTAATTTGTCGACATTTCGTGATCATTTCGTGAGATGTATGTGGAAGAAAATAAAACATTGCCCGGCTCTTCCTGGAAAGCGATTTCTCGGAAGTTCAATAGTAAACGATCTCCATGATGGACAATGCCTCTCTTGTAACCTCTGCCGATAGAGTTTGCAGATCATCTCGGTAATACTCTCGCACTGACAAAATAATCCCGTGACAAAACGCGCCGCTCTTCGTCTTTGTCCATTTGTTCTCAGTTCTACCTGTATAGGATCCGATACTGATGAAATACACTCAAGTATCGGCCGAAAAAGCGCCTTATAAGACACTTCCTTCGGAGATGAGTTACGTTTCCTTAACATTCTCAATCTGGTATATGATTTAGCTGCTACAGTATTTGTTTTATGTGGTCATTCCACTTAAGGTCTCTGTGAATAGTGACTCCTATACTTTTTACGGTAGATACTTTCCAGCAGTTTCCCATAATTAGTGAAGTTGTGCAGTGGTGGCTTCCTTTTCATATGTATACACAATATGTTACGTTTATTTACGTTGAGGTCAACTGCCAGAGCCTGCACTATTCATCAATCCCCTGCAGGTCGTTCTGCAAACCGATGTTGTCTTCTTTTTTTTTAACTAAATGTCAGCGTGGGATTGTGTCAAATGCCTTCCTGCAGTCAAGGAATACGGCATCGACCTGAGCGCTGTTGTTTACAGCTCTATGGATCTCACGAAGGAACAGAGAGAGCTAAGTTTCGCTTGAGCTCCGCTTGCGGAGTCCATGTTGATTTATATAGGAGAGAGTTTCGTTCTGCAAAACCGTTGTAATACTTGACCATAGTTCTATAACAGGTTGACGCCAGCGATATAGACCTATAATTGTGCGCAAGTGTGTCATTTGTCATCAAGGTTGTTGGTAAACTGAAGTCTCCAGAACTGAATCTCATAAGACGTGTATTACCAATGACCATAAAAAGAAAACTTTGTAATCCCATAGGGATACTTCAACCCACAACTTCAATGTTTATACTAACAAACCTAAGTCACTACTTCTGAAATGCGTGATAGTGATTCATTGGAGGCCGGCCGGAGTGGCCGTGCGGTTCTAGGCGCTACAGTCTGGAGGCGAGCGACCGCTACAGTCGCAGGTTCGAATCCTGCCTCGGTCATGGATGTGTGTGAGTCCTTAGGTTAGTTAGGTTTAATTAGTTCTAAGTTCTAGGCGACTGATGACCTCGGAAGTTAAGTCGCATAGTGCTCAGAGCCATTTGAACCAACTTTTGATTCATTGGAAAACTAATACTTACTTGTCAGGAGAGGTTAACATCTTTGAATTTTACAGTGGCACATAATGGAATACAGCATTTTGTGGTGCAACAACCATCTTCCATATATTTCTCAGTTCTGCGTGCAATATTATGATGGACCGATGGACGTTCCCTGTGTAGAGGCTCCGAGGCGAACGAAAGTTTCCAGACAGCATTCTTCATCGTCCAGCGCTGTCGTGATGGTTTGAGTTGCCAATTGATATACAGCACGTTCACCCCTGATTCGCATAGCCGATAATGTGAACACCAGCCGTTGCATTTCTGACGTGTTAAGGCCGAGGGCCGATGCCCTGTTTCCGAGGTCTTTTCAAAAAGTCAATGGAAGTCGGCATGTCGTTACTGCTGTCTGTCTAGGCACTGTGTCCTGTACCTGACCGTTGCCCTGGTACGATGTCACCTGAACTTCCTCTCGTTGAAAACACCTGACCGTAGATGACTGAGACACCACCATTCGATGATCTCTAGAATAGATCTGAAGCATTGTGGAATGACGTAGCAACAATTTTCATCAAGGTTCAGTTCAACTGGATGCCCAGCCTTGTTACAGCCACTGTTGCTGTGTACTGATTTTTATATCGTATATTTCCCCGCATCATCTACAGATTTAATCTCGTACTCACTTTACCATACTGAGTAGAGAGAGATAAGAACCAAATTGAAAATTGTGCGACATGACAAAGTTAAACACGAAAAAAAAAATATTGCAACGGACTCATTTCACATGTTGCAAAACAACAGAATTTTATTGTTAGCACCAACTTTTACGATCGCAGTATGAAATCAGTCTAATGGCAAATATATTTTCTGTTAAGTTGCGTTACGTAATCAGAAGTTCAAATTATAATCAGATCGATTTCGATTATGTATGATCACTTCTTCGACCTCCTGTAAAGGACGTTCTAAGTAATGGAGGTAGAGCCTTATCGAGAAATCACAAAATATGCGAGTTGCCGCAGGTTAGGCGTGCACCAGGAAAGTTAAGGAACCTCGTGATTATGGTTCATGTGGAAGCGTTCTTTCTGGCTCCATGAGACATAATGATGTCAGAAATTTCAAACACCGAGTGAATTCCACTAGGCTAGTGATGCAGAAATAGCGTTCAACAATATAAAGTGATGCAATGTCCAAATTTTGCAACAACATGAATGTACACTATAGCGATATTTTGGAAATATGTGGTTAGTTCCTATGAGCCCAAACCGCTGAGCTCATCGGTCCCTAGGCTTTCACACTCCTTAATCTAGCTTAAACTAACTTACGCTAAGGACCACATACACACCCATGCCCAAGGGAGGGCTCGAACCTCCATTGTTAGGGGAGCGGAGGGGGGGGGGGGGGGCAAGTGATCCGTGGCCAGGCGCCCTAGACCTCGCGGCTACCACGCGGGGTGCACTATAGTAATAGGGTCGAGTTCCTACACAGAATCGCAAAGAAAGGGATGTATTGAGACAAATATAGGAACAGTCTTGATGACATGACATATGTCAATACATCAGGGAATTACTTTCGTAGAACTCTAGTATGCCACAGAAGGCAAACTGCGCGAAGAAAGACATAGTATGGAATTTACGTAACAAATAATGGGGAATTTAGGTGTAAATGATGCTTCGAAAGGAAATCGTCGACTGACTGTTTACTTATCTGAAGGCGGAAGACGTAATCTTACGATTCCCGAATCGATGACAGCACAATTTGAATATCGGATTAAGTAAGTGATGAGAAAAAAATATATTTCGAAATATAAATACGTTGACAGTTGATAACCTCGTATATTATTCCGTCATAGCTGAAAGAAGCTGTTGTCAGACCGAAATTAATGTGTATACCCTTTAGTTCGACCATCACCAATTATTTAGTTATTTTGCTGCTGAAATGGCAATGGTATCGATATAAGCATATGACAATGGCGATAGATCTTCCCTGTGTGGCTCTCCATAAAAAGTACTGCTACATGGCTTCTTAGGAGAGTAATATCAAGACGTCTTTGATGAACTTCTAGTCACTTGAAGAATGATCGATGATTGATGGGCGTCGTTTCTCTGACAAATGGAGGTCAAATTGTCAAAGTGGCCAAGTTATATTACATCTCAATCAGCTAAGAACAACGTGCATCATACGTGAAGGATTTCCACCAGGAAAAATATGTTTTCCATTTTCCAGCGAAGTTAAGCAACGAAGTGCCCCTCGCTATCATTTGTTTGAATACGTGGAACAAAGTAATCTGTCCGTATTGACGGAGGGGGCCTGTGTTGTTCGCGAGCATAGAGGCGTGAGGTTACGCTCAGCGAGCTTTTAATTAAGAGGCGGAAATTAAATTTTAACATTGTTCTTCTCACGGTTTTCTCAGTCCCGAGAAGCTACCGCCGTCAAGGAAGTAGTGAGCCAAGTTAGCACCAAGCAGTGTAGCCGGTCGCCTTCTTCCCCCAGTCCCCAGGCGCGTGCGTTGATACACTGAATAGACTCTATAAGTGGTGTAGTGTTCCATACACACGATAGTGACGCATTTTCATTAGCAGCTGTAGGTAACGGTCAACGGTGTTTATCAAAACGTATAAACGACACTTTGCCACAGAAAGTATTTGCAGTTATGAAATGGCTTGCTTGCATTCAACGACTAAACAACTTTGTAAGGGTCAGATAGGGTTAAGCAAAAGCTATGGCAGACATAGATGGCAGTACAACACATTATTGAAAGAAACTTTACAGTACCTTAAAGGGTTAAGAAAACTGTACCGTAGATCAGAGTCCACTTGGACTGAACTGCCATTATGCGATGGAAGAGTCTTACATTCAGTGAACGATTAATATCACTTGTATTGAGACGATCCATAGTCGACATCACAATGTGTCACTTGCCGTTCGCGATGTATCGCTCCCCGCTAGATAGCGAGTGTGGAGTGCCGATGCCTTGAGCCTTCGAAACACGAGACGAGTTGGCCATCGTTGGCGTGGCGCTCTTCAATTTTAGCATTGCTGTTCTCACGGTTTTGTGACGTCACAAACTGCTATTTAAGACTGAGGAGCCACTTCCTCACCTGAAATACAGAAGTTTCTGTGACACTTCGGTGACGTGTCACGTAAAGCAGAACAACGCTACGGTTGCAGGTTCGAATCGCGCCTCGGGCGTGGATCTGTGTGATGTCCTTAGGTTAGTTAGGTTTAAGTAGTTCTAAGTTCTAGGGGACAGATGACCTCAGAAGTTAAGTCCCGTAGTGCTCAGAGCAATTCAGAACAAATAGCGAACATCGACGCTCACTACCTCATAAGCAGGGAGCTTGAGGCCCGTAGAAAGCAAGGCACCATATTGTATCAATCATGGTCAGTAGAAGCTCATATTTGCTGGGCTTTATGTTATACTCTATACTCCGCAAATATATCCTATTTCCTAAGCACCAGAACATTGAATGAACAGGAATCGTTGTTGTTGAAATAAAAGGTTCTCGCTCACTCTATAAAGTCTAAATACCTATAAGTCATACGTTAAAATAAATGGTTGTAGCTACCTCATACGAGGCATTTCTTTATTCGTTTATAGTGACTAGTTTCGGACACCTGTGTCTATTTTCAGAATATCCATACCGTAAGAGGGACCAATACAGGCGATAGCGTTCGTACTACATACACTATATGTACTATATACCGGTATACTGTCTCTGCAATAATGATAGAAGTGGAACTATGGCAAAAGTAAACACATCACACATGATGGACATTAGACAATCGTCAGCGGTACGATTTATTGTAATAAAACGATAGGAAATAGAGATTGGAGACAGAGAAGATCCAAAGAAGAGCGGCGCGTTTCGTCACAGGCGTATTTGGTAAGCGTGATAGCGTTACGGAGATGTTTAGCAAACTCAAGTGGCAGACTCTGCAAGAGAAGCGATCTGCATCGCGGTGTAGCTTGCTGTCCAGGTTTCGAGAGGGTGCGTTTCTGGATGAGGTATCGAATATATTGCTTCCCCCTACTTATACCTCCCGAGAAGATCACGAATGTAAAATTAGAGAGATTCGAGCACGCATGGAGGCTTTCAGACAGTCGTTCTTCCCGCGAACTATACGCGACTGGAACAGGAAAAGGAGGTACTGCAGTGGCACGTTAAGTGCCCTCCGCCACACACCATTGGGTGGCTTGTGGAGTATAAATGTAGATGTAGATGTAGAAACTCAGATTGGTGGTTAAGGAATTTTCATATTTGGTTATTATAGCGTTATAACTCGTATGTTATGAGAGTAAGCTCTTTTAAGGCAACGGTACATCGAAGATTAATGAGAAACATATCAGTCTTGGTTGAATCTTTTATAATTAAATGTCAATAATAACTTTTCGGGGATAACATCCTGTAAAAGTCTTTTAACAAGAAAAAAGGGCTTAGCGCAGTGAGATGAAGCATCATGTTAGAGAATGGGGGTTAGGTCCTGTTGTACCAAATTTTTTCCTCCTTCACATTTTGTAAAATGCTGTCGGACTTCCTTACGAAATTAATAAAAATAATTTCTGTAATACTTGATGTTATGCAAATACTGCACTCCCTGTAAAAGAATCTTAATACTAACTAAATTTAGTGGAAGGGGTTCAAGGCTTTCCTATTTTTAGTTAGCTGGTAAAATAACGTCGTAAAAGCAGTTACGTTTACCATCGGAAATTTTATTCTACTCACAAAACATCGTTTATAAATTGCACTATTGATAAAAGGAAATGTTTTAATATAGGATGGTAAAAACCAACTGCGTTCAACAAAAATGTGAACGAATATTCCCTGAATGGGTTTCCAAGTTCTACAGTGGATCGAAGGATGACCTATGCCATATCACATCTATAATCTAGGTTTAAATTAAGTTTCACAAAAGAGAAAAACTATCAAAATGGTCTACAGTGACCCTCAATTATCTTTAATAACTTATCTAACTTGTCGTAAATTACAATGGCTGATGTGGCTTCTCAATAACTATATAACAGAAAAATCATCGCGTTTCAGATTTTTACTTCAAGTGGCAAATGTGAACACCATGTGCTTTAATTGACGATCGACACTAGTATTACGCAAAAAGGGGGTGTAACAGATGAGACTTCTGCAGTTCTGAGTGAAGATTTATGTGCTCAAAAATGCGGCATCGCGTGCGTTCATTACCTTGTCGGTGTTTAGGCAGCGTCGGGTCGGCAGCGGGCAGCACGGCTCCGCTCACCTCGCCATCTGGGAAGCAATTCTCCCCTAACTTCTCCTTACTACAATTTACCGAAGTTGGTTTAAAAGAAACTATCTGGCTGTGTTTTCATATGACCAATCAGGGTCTCAATGTTAACCTTAACCTCCGCCTACAAAAATTCTGTCTATCGAATGAGAAACGTTATACTTTTCGTGGGGGGGGGGGGGCAATGTTTTTAAAGTTTGCGACGTTACAGAGACGCGAAAAAGTCTCACACTAAAACGTGCGGATGGTAGTCTTAGAGGTAGGCTGGCGACGTGGGTGTCCAGTCCGTCCCTTATGGTAAGGCCTTCTAGCTTAACACAGTTCTGCTCTCGACTTCTGTTCTCGTTTCTCCCATCGGAACTGCGTCGGTCTCACGGTGGAAGGTACGACATGCATTTAGGCATTCTTGTTAGTCTGTGGTATTCAATTTGCTCACTTGTTACTCGTATTACTTTGGTTAATTTAATGTCACGATTTATTCTGAGCTATGTGGCATACTACTGGATTTGCTTATCATGTCAGGGTTTTCATGGAAGGTGTTGGATTTGCCTGTCACCTTACAATTGTACATCGAAGATTCATGAGAAACATATCTGTCTTGTTTGAATCTTTTATAATGAAATGTCAATAATAACGTTTCAGTGATAAAATCCTGGAAAAGTCTTTTAACACGAAAAAGGGCTTAGCGCAGTGAGATGAGGTATCATGTTAGAGAATGGGGGTTAGGTCCTGTTGTACCAAATTTTTTCCTCCTTCACATTTTGTAAAATGCTGTCGGACTTCCTTACGAAATTAAATAAAATAATTTCTGTAATACTTGATGTTATGCAAATATAACTGTGTTCTCTATTTAACAGTCAGTTCATTTGATTTCGTGAAATTTTAGAAGCCGATGTCCTTACTGACAGGACATGTATATTTCCTTTTAGTCATATTATATGTTCACGGATACTGATATTTTTGTTTATGTACTCATATATCAAAGACAGTAAAACGTGTCCAGCGTATGGAATTTTTCGATCGTCCATTTTCATGAACAAACTGTACTGCTTGCAAGACAAATAAAGCCGCCAACTACTGCTGGAGAGCGCTAAGAGCGCAGAATCACGTTAACCAGTCGTCCTGTGTAATGATGGTGCTGGGTGACGTTGCGTATGACGTCTGCGTACACATCAACGTTAGCTGCCTCGTCCCGTGTGACGACGGCTTTATGAAGGAAAATTCAGACCAGGCAGTAACACTTGTGACACAGAAAGTATAATGTGCCACCTTACACACAGAACGGCTTGCTACGCTTCGCTTTAATTTCAGTTCACGGCAGGCACTAGGCGGTTTGGTGCCGAAGTGTGCTTTAATAGTTGTGGTAGACAGCAGAAAAGATCGAGCAGTCGTGAATTGCTATTAACCCGTAGCGTAAGAACTTGCATTCAGATAAGGCGCTCAGCATTGAAGAGGCTTGACCTTGCAGAGGGTTGAGTCGTCCGTTGTAAATGCACTGCGCTTGCTGCCCGGTCCGTCTTCCATCTCAACACCGAGGCTATCTACGTCCATAACCAGGTCAACTTCGTCTTAACTCACCTCGAGTCCTAATCTAAGCTCTGTCTAGTCTCAACCACACACATTACTCTTATCTTTTATAAAAGCGCGACAGCACTACAAAATCTTGTAGCATAACATCCGCTTCCTATGCACCAATAAACAACTCTTAACGCATGCGCTGTCCCAACGCAACGTACCTACCTTCAACATTAATTAACCTTTCCTCCAGCCTCATCACACCATCTGAACTTCCCCCTGTATCCTCGACAGTACAGATAACAGCTTCCCCTGGCCAGGTGTGGCGCCGGCCACTCTGGTCGAGCGGCTCTAGACGCTTCAGTCCGGAACTGCGCTGCTGCTACGGTCACAGGTTCGAATCCTACCACGGGCATGGACGTGTGATATCCTTAGGTTAGTTAGGTTTAAGTAGTTCTAAGTCTAGGGGACTGATGACCTAAGATGTCAAGTCCCATACTGCTTACAGCTATTTGTACCATTTGAACCAGTTGTGGCACTGCTATTGGCCATCTCAAGAACTTCCTTATTGGTCACAATCTTGTGAAACACTCCCGCAAAACACCCTATTCTTACCATCTTTTCCCAGACCTTTACCATTAATTGTGCTACCATCTACATCTGACCTGATCACTCCATCCTATAAAACGCCCTAATCCACACAGACCTTACCTTTTCCACCTATACTGCTGTCTGTGACCTCAACATCCATAGTGGGCCCCCGTAAAACTCCAGTGGTGGCATTAGCTGAGCTTCGTACTGAAGGTGGTATAGTTTCCATCCCACATCACACATGTCCTGAAGGTAACACGACTCCAGATGTCATCCTAGCTTCTCCAGCTGCTTGGACTCCTCACTGCCGAAGTCCTCAATCTGATTGGAACTGACCACCTACATGTACTCACCATCTCCTGTACACAACTTCATCATCATGTATCCCATTCCAATTTTCATCCACGAATCATTCACGATTACTTCAGCACCAACTCGCATGCCTTTTGGAAATCCATAGCAATGGACAATGGGAGCCATCTGCTGACCTTCCCGCAGCATAACGATATCTCCTATACCATATCTTTCCTTCAGCAGACCTTGTCTGCCGTGTTCCTATCAAGACTATATATTCTCAATATCCGATCCTCGATCCAAGGGCCCCCCCCCTCTTCCTCCAAGAATCAGGTCACTTGTACTGCTCCTTCTTGCAGACTCGTACCTGGGATACGTTTACATGCCGGTGACAAATACGGAGGAAACTCAGGAATTAACTCAGCGGTAAAAAAACTCTTAGACTAGCGCCACACATGCACGTGACTCAACGAAACACTTCCCACTAACTCTTACAGCTATAGGAAAACATTCCGTAGACTGAAGGAGCATCTATGCCAATAACGCAACACCTCGGTACCAGCTCCACCACAAAAACCAGATCAAAGCTGAGCACTTGAATTCTGGTCTCTCCGATACTCTCTTCGTCCCAGATAATCCCCATTTTCATTATTCCCTGATCCCTACCACTCATGAACGCACAAACACCACTTTCACATTCCTGGTTTCCAGTTTTCAGTAGTTTGACGACGTACTGCAAAGAGAATTAAGTCCACCAATCACAGCGCATGGTATAAAACAAGTGCTCCTCAGAAAATGCAACACTTCCAATCCCGCAGCATGTATTAACACCTGAACTTACACCACCTTCCCATTCACCAGCGTCGTTTCCATCCCATTTTCTCCTGTGGTACCAGTTTCTGCATCTCACCCACCTCCTATCCCAACAGCTCAATTCACTTAAATCAGTTACTTTTTTATCTCCCTTGACCTAAGCCTGTGAATGTATCTGACATTCCGGTCTCCTTTTCAAACTACAATCATTTTTTTGAGTCGTCACTCTTCTCACGGGTTTGATATGGGCCAACACGAATTCCTCTCATGTGCCATCCTCTTCATCTCACAGTAACACTTGCAACCTACGTCTTCAATTATTTACTGGATGTATACCAATCTCCGTCCTCCTCTAGTACCCTGGAAGACATTCCCTACTGTCTTTAGAGATGTCCTATCATCCTGTTCCTTATCCTTGTGATTTCCTCACGTTCCATTCCACTCTGATTCTGCGCAGAACATCCTCATTCCTTACCTTATCGGTCTACGTAATTTTGAACATTCGTCTGCAGCACCACATCTCAAAGGCTTCGATTCTGTTTTTTTTCCGGTTTTCCCACAGTCCGTGTTTGACTATCATATAATGCTGTGCTCTCAACGTACATTCTCAGAAATTTCTTCCTAAATTAAGCCAATGTTTGATACTAATAGTCATCTTGGCCAGGAATGGCCTTATTGCCAGTGAAATCCTGCTTCTGATATCCTCCTTTCTCTGTCTGTCTTTGGTTACTTTGCTGCCTAGGTAGCAGAATACCTTTACTTCATCTACTTCGTCATTATCAATCCTGATGTAGTTTCTAGCTGTTCTCATTTCTGATACTACTAGTTACTTGCGTCTTTCTGTGATTTGATCTCAATCCATATTCAGTGCTAATTATACGACACATTCGATTCAGCAGATCCCGTACGTCTTCTTCACTTACACTGAGGATAGCAATGCTATCAGCGATTTGTATCACTGCTATCCTTTCACCTTAAGTTTTAAATCCACTCTTGAACCATTCTTTTATTTCCATCATTACGTATCCGATGTATAGATTGAACTGTCGACGTGAAAGACACCGGCCCTGTCTTACACCCTCTTATTCCCAGCACTTCGTTCTTTCTCTTCCACTCTTATTATTTCCTCTTCGTTTTTGTATGTGTTATATATTACCCGTCTCTCCCTATAGCTTACCGGCATTTCTCTCAGAATTTCGAACATTTCGCACCATTGTACATCGTCGAATACTTTTCCAGATCGACAAATGCTACAAATGTATCTTGATTTTTTTTTTTGGTTTTGCTTCCATTATCAACCAGAACGTCATAACTGCCTGTCTCATGCCTTTACCTTCACTAAAACCAAACTCATAGTCATCTAATAAATCTTCTATTTTCTTTTCCATTCTTCTGGATTTCTTGTCAGCAACTGGAATGCGATAATTCTTCTTCTTGGCGATAATTCTTCCACTTGTCAGCGCTGGTCTGCGGAATTGTATGGATGATATTTTTCTGAAAATCAGATGGTATACCGCCAGACTCATACACACTAACATGAATAGTTGTTTTGTTGTCACTTATCCCATCGATTTTAGAAATTCTGATGGAATATTGTCAATCGTTTTTACCTTATCAGATCTTAGGACGTCTTCCGAGGCTCTTTTAATTTCTGATTGTAATACTGGATCCCCTATCCCACCATCTTTATTCTTTTATCACATTAAAAAATTTTCCCCATAGAGGCCATCCATGCTCTCTTTCCCTCTATCCGCTCTCTGCTCTGCATTTAGAAGTGGAATTCCCATTACGCTGTAAATGAAACCCACCTTTGCTTTTAATTTCACCAAAGGTTTTTTTCTGTATGCTGAGTCGGCTGTTCCCACGATAATTTCTTTTCCGGGTTCTTGATATGTTTCTGGCAGCCATTTTGTCTTAGCTTCCTATTTATGTCATTCCTTAGCGACTTTTATTACTGTATTCATAAATTTCCGAACATTTTTGTAGTGCCTTCTTTCATCGATTACTGAAGTAATTTTTCTGTAACCCACGGTTTTTTTGCGGTTATCTTGTTTCCAACTTCTGTGATGCTCTCTTTAGAGATGTCCATTTCTCTTTAACTTAACTGCCTACTGAGATATTGCTTATTGCTCTATGTACAGCCTTAGATATCTCGTCATTCCTCAGTAATTCATTCCTTAGTAATTCCGTATTGACTCTTCTGAGTAATCTCTTATACCTCAGCCTCCTCTTCATCATGAGTAAATTGAGATCTGAGTATGTATCTGTTCCTAGAAGCGCTGGAAATTCACTATCTAATTTCGGAATCTGTCTGACCACGATGCAATCTAACCGAAATCTTCCTACACCCCCCGATTTCCAAGTATACATCCTCCTCTTGTGATTCTTGAGCAGAGTATTCGCTATTACTGTTATTCATACTTTCATACTTCGATAAGTCTTTCTCCTCTCTCGTTTCTACTACCAAACCCATATTCTCCCGTAATCATTTCTTCTACTCCTTCTCCTACCGCATTCCAATCTCCCATGTCTATTAGATTTTCATCTGTATGTATTACCCTCTCAGTAGCCTCATACGCTTTCTGTATCTCTTCATCTTCTGCTTGCGGCGTCGGTATGTATATGTAATTATCGTTGTCGTTGTAGGTTTGTTGTCGATTCTTATAAGAACAACACTATCATAGAACTGTTCACAATAACTCGCGCCCTGCCCTACCTTCATACTCATAACGAATCTCACTGTCGTTATACCATTTAGTAACTGTTGGTATTACCTTGTACTCGTTCGACCAGAAACCTTTCTTTTTCTTCGTTACACTTCGTTGACCCCCCCATCACGTCTTGTTGATATTTCCTTTTTCGGATTTTGTAGGTTCCCTACCAGGTTCAAAGTTCTGACATACTACGTCCCGACTCGTAGAACGTTGCCATTTCGTTGTTTACTCAATCTTTTTCTCATGGTCACCTCCTCCTTAGCACTCCTCTCCTGGATATCCGAATGGGGACTACAGTCATATGCAATTCCAGTTATCTACGTCCCTCTTATTGCATCCAACTTCTCTGATCGTCTATCTTCTGTAAACAATAACAAAATCCTATACCTCTCACCCCCCTGCAAGAGCGCCCCATGTTTCTGCCCTCTCTCCCCTTCGTTACCTGCTCTACACTTGTGACACGCTCAAGTCATCTCCACCAGTCCACCTCCTACTGTAACCATTGACAGTAATTATAGTACGAACTACCTGCACTTTTCCTATACTGTATACAATCGTCCTATCGAGTTAAATAACTCACTAAAATATCTTGGCCTACCCTGACCAGCAAGTGACGTCGACACTTCATCAGCTAACCATCCTACAGAAAACCTGCAGTAGACTAAAACTACTGGGTATTGCACCCCTCACTATTTTCCACACATACAGAACCCTCATCTGACCCATCCTCTGCTATGCATATGTTGCATGGATTCCACCCCACCAAAGTAAATACCTCCAATTTCCTTTAACAACACGCACTCTGTCTCGATTTCTGCATCCGTTTACCTTCCCTCACCGCCCCTACACACAGAAATACTCTATATGGTAATGAAACTTCAGCCATCTGCCTCTGTACTATATTCCGTTTGTACTGAAACGAAAATATGCATTACAAACGGATTTTGGGACTCGGTAATCAAAGATTCAAATGGCTCTGAGCACTATGGGACTTAACTGCTCTAGTCATCAGTCCCCTAGAACTTAGAACTACTTAAACCTAACTAACCTAAGGATATCACCCACATCCATGCCCGAAGAAGGATTCGAACCTGCGGTCGTGCGGTTCCAGACTGTAGCGCCTAGAGGCGCGCGGCCACTCCGGCCAGCAGTAAAGGATACACAGAAATACGGTTACACGACAACCTAATCAACCGCGATAGAGGCTACCATCTCAGTACAGCTTGGGAGCCTGCAATAAGTAAAATTAAGAAAACTATGTCGAGTAATGAGGAAGTATTGAATAGGATTGGGGAGAAGAGAAATTTGTGGCACAACTTGACCAGAAGAAGGGATTGGTTGGTAGGACATGTTCTGAGGCATCGAAGAATCACCAATTTAGTATTGGAGGGCAGCGTAGAGGGAAAAAATCGTAGAGGGAGACCAAGAGATGACCACACTAAGCAGATTCAGAAGGATGTGGGTTGCAGTGGGTACTGGGAGATGAAGAATCTTGCACAGGATAGAGTAGCATGGAGAGCTGCATCAAACCAGTCTCAGGACTGAAGACCACAACAACAACATGTCGAGTGTTGTAAAAGAAAGGATAAAAAGTGTGATTATTGCTAACATAACAAACCAGGATACATTAGTGAGAAGTGTCACCTACCATCATTCTCAGTACTGCACATCTTGCCCTGGGCGAGTGTCATCCCATAAAAAGCACAATTACAGGCTCAAGTTCATAGCATAGTAGCCGTCGTCGAGGAAGATCCCACGACCGATGAGCTGTCCTCTGCTCTGGAGACACAAATTTAGAACACAACAGGTTGGTGTAAATAACCGTTGGGTTTCTGATTAAATCCCTCCAGATCTCTCCAGCTTCCAGATCTGAATTACAAAGCGCACACGTAATTTGTGCGTGTCATCCCTTGCGAGGACGTGTAGTTAAAGAAGAGTCTGCTATCCGTTAATGAGAACTGTGAACCGGATGAGACGTGAAAATCGTATTTAGAACAGCGGACTACGTTGCTTATTACAAAACGCCTGAATCAATAGTGTTCGAACAGTGAAAAAGATAAAAAAAGCGACACTGTGTGAACTGTTTGAATTTTTGTAGGTGTCTTTGAACTACAGGGCAACAAAATCAATAAATGCAGCTAATTAATCCGCGTCCTATAGTTGAAATTGAAACCACGAAAACGCGAATCGAAGTGTCAAGTTATGTAAGCGTGTGAGCCGTCCAAAGGTATTACGCTGTGCATGCAAAGGTCCAAAAGGATTACGCTTTATTTCAACGCTACAAGAAACAGCACTTCAGGGAGCAGTTAGCGGAGCAGCGTACAACAGGCGAGGCGAATGACTTGGAAACAACACCTGTCCCCTCCACCAGCTGCAGGCCAACGTCAGAGAGCGGCGAACAGCACCATTGCGCCGGAGAAGAAGGTAGCGTGTACACTAATCAGTTTACAGCTAGCGGGAGGAGTCTAGTATTGTCAGCCATAGGGATTTTTGAGAATATTGTTAAATTGCTGATAACAGTTTCTATAGTAACGGATTATCGGGGGAAAGTCAAATGCAGTACAATCTTAGAAGTAGAAAGGCAGTGCAGCCTCAGGGTAATGAAACTATAGAGGCAAGCCAGATGAAATTAGTAATACAAGCAAAAACAGAGTGAACAAAATCAAATCGATGTTAGTTATTTACCAGAATCACCTGATGCAGAAACTGAGCTCTTACAAGGAAACTTTATTTCAAATAGTAGAAATAGTGAATTTGGGGAGGTGGATTCTGATGTAGGTGACATGAGTGTTAATGATAAGTTCAATAAGGTTAATGTTGATGTCAGAGGTAATGACAGTATCAGCTGATACATTGCCTGCACAAGATAATGTTAAACGTACGGTTGAAATATTAAGGGAGTTAATATCCAGGTTAGAAGAAAAGACAGAATAAAGGAAAAGGAATTAAAATAGTGCTAGAAGAAAGAATTCCGGCAATATGAATTAAAGATAGAGCAAAAACCACTTGCTGATAAAATAGAAGCAACAAACGAGGAGATGGCAAAAATTAATTGTAAGTTTAAACATTTAGAGATCAGGGTTGATTCTCATGACAGAGGCTGGTGAGAAAAGAATTGAACACGAGAGTAAAAAATGAGGTCAAAAATAAGATAAATGTAAGATTGAGGTTAATCATAAGACTGATGATGAAACAGCGAAAATAAATGATCTCGTGAAGGCTGAAGGGATTTTTGTATTGTCAGTTATGGACGAAGTCATTGAATTAAGTAATGATCACAATAAAAAAATCTTGCAAAGATACCAATGAGAGGTAAAACAAACAGGTCACAAACTTAAAATACAAAACTGCAGTCCTTAACCGTAAACTATCGTGAATAGAATCTGTTTGTAATGGTAATACAAATACGATTCAGGGTCGTTTGAGAGAAACAGAATAGAAGGTAGAAAAATTTCTCAACTAAGTGAGGTGAGTATAAATATAAATAATATGGAAGTACACACATTTATACCCCTCCCAGACAATGATATCCGCCCTCCACCTATCACTCTCCACATCAGGGCTCCTCTCTCCTTTATACTCTCCATGCATCCCCACCTCTTTCAACTTGTTACCACTGCCCTACTCATTCACCAGTCTCCTCCTCACCCTCTGTCTTTCCCACCTTCTCTACACTCACTATCCATCTGAATCCCTACCTTCATATCCATAGTTCTCTCTATCTTTTTCTACCAAAACGCCTCAACCATATGGAACATATTTTACCCTTTCAAAATTCCCGTCACCAGTGCAGGTCCAGATTTAACTGAAAGTGTAGTGCTTCAGTGAATCTTCTCAGAAGACTTTCACCAAACTGCAATGTATTTTTAAAATTATATATTTTCGAATTTTGTCTGCCTGCCTTTGATTTTTAATTTAAAATAAAAAACCCTAAGAATTTTATCTCATTCTCATATTTTTTTTAATTCTGTCGACTGAAGAGCAGAATATTGCACCGCCCATCTGTATGAGGCAAGGGGGATGGAAAAAGACAGCATAGCTGCTAGATGCCAATAACTCCATTTCCTCCCATCCAATCAACAACCATTGTATGCTGCCACCGCCTTTACAAACTTGTCCCACCGCTCCTAAACTCCTACACCTACACGCACCATATTCCACCCAAAGGGAAATTCAGCCAACTCCCTCTCACAGATAATGTGGTCTGCCCCCATATTTATCTCAGCTACCAACTTGAACTCTTCCCCACGTAGCCAACTCCACATCAGGGCTCCTCTACCGTCCCCATCCATTTCCATCTCTTTGCTCTTGTTACCACTATCATACCTACACACCCAACTTCTCTCTGCTCTCTTCTTCCCAACATTCTGTATCCCCTTATCCAACTGAGCACCTCTCCATAGATCTTGTTGATTTCAACCTCTCCTCCCGAAATACTTTTCTCCCAGTGCAGGTCCTTCAGATTTTAAGGGCAGTGTTGCAGTGAGTTCCTATTTAGTTTTTTCGGCTAAGTGGAAATATAGGACGCAATGCATTTCATGCTAATAGCATTCTGTTGATATACAATAATGAAAATGATGAAGAACGAGTAATTTATTTGCAGGTCTCAGAGAATGTAACACTTCTCAAAACAGAACTGAAATCTATTTTGAGTGAAACACGCGGCTTTCTTTAAGTATACAGAGAGAACTAGAATCGTCGACGGAACATAACTTTGTTTACCTTTACATCGCGACAGAGATAATGCTGAGATAGAAATAGAAACTTCTCAAGGAAGGGAACTACCAGTAAATAATAATCGTAACTGGCACAGAAATGTTGGACGTACCAGGCGTAGAAAGCCAAATGTTAATACATGGTCGAATAGTTCTCAATGAATTAAGATTCAACACTGGGCTATAAATACGGTACAGCTGTTTCTACAGGTGGTCCGTCTTTTCTTTGACAGTATTGCTCAGCTTTGAGATGGAAAGACGAGAACAAAGACATTTGCTGCTCGAGTGGTGTTACATAAAATTATCTGAGGTGGTGCGTTTCTGGTGCCAGTTTCCATCGAATGCCATTTTGATGTCTGACTTCGACGCTTATTTGTCTTCTGCTTATATCTGGCGACGCGGATTTAATGGCCACGAGTGCGCTCTGCTGGAGAGGTGTGTCGGGATCGGCGGTGAGCGAGAGCCACGTGGGACTGAGTACGTAGGCAGGACGGCAAGAGGACGAGTCGGGCAATGAAGGAGCGTGGCCAGCGGCTACGGCGTGTTGAGTCGTGAGGGCAGATCCACCGCCCATGGTGACTTGGTTTTCCTAGGGGTCGGAAGGACAAGCTCCTTTGAGCCTGTTATAAGCTATGCCGGCCGATGGAATTGGAGCCGTCGAGTTGCTTCGGTGGGTTGCGTGCGGTTTAATTGAATATGCCAGTGAACTAAAAATCCTTTGTAATTGTTTCAGCTGTTTATCTCTTATCTCGGTGTCGTGACTAACTATCTTGACGGCAGTTGAGGAAGTGTGGCTACGCCCAACCAACCGACATGAAGCGTGGTTAAGAACGTAGCTAGAAGTGCAACGAGTAGTGATGAAGCCCGGCTCTGGCGTTTCAAGACACGCCGAGACACGTCCTCTATTCTACCTTGTAGTTCATTTGATAGTCTGGGGTGTAAATGTGGGCCGAGATAATTCTTGTCATCTTAACTTTAGGGCAAGACTTTTAACGAACTTATTAATCAAAGTTTAAGGGCTGTCACTGGCCAAGTAACTCACGGAAGCTAATTTGTTTCTATTCAGTTGTATGGATCACCTGTTCTCTAGATAAGATTGTGTAGTTTATATCTCACAATATGGTCTGCCGTTGATGTGTGTTGTGTTACAGATAATTGGCAGCGGTCGACGCGAGCATACTGCGAGCAGAGCACCACGGGGGCAGAGAGATATTTAAGGCCCTGTCCTCTCCTTTACATCTTGGGTTATGTTGTCACTGTTGCGTGATTCCATCTTTCGAAACCTCCTTAATTGTTTTAGTCATTTGTATATAAATTAGTTTAGGAAGGATGGCTAGCCAAACCTTAAAGGATCTGTGTTCTTACCGTTAATCTGTTCCTCAGCTGATTGGAACTAATGAAGGTTCTGATGGGAATTCTATGAACATATTCACTATTTAAGTAAATCTTGAATTGAGTATATTTACCTAGCCATATTCAAATTTCAAGTTTTATGGGTCTTTTTCTTGTTAAAGAAATGTATTTTTTATTTGTCCAAGTGATCTGGCCTTGTAATGCAGTCTCCTGTATTATTGTGATTGTGATTTTATAATTTTTTTGATTGTAATAAAATATTTAGCAGCTACAACGGATTATTATTGCGATTTTGGTGTTTCACTACCATTATACATTCTATTATCACTCCACCAAAACCTCTGAATTCGCTTCTTACTGGAAGTCACCTAAAATATAAATACGTAAAACGGCATATTCGTCGTTTCAATAACGAGTTTCAAATGACCTAATTCAACAGTCACCAAGTGATTGAACGTGGTTTTATGTCAACTTTGAAAGTGCAGTGTCGGGTTTATCACCTGGCGAACAATCTCCTTCCATATGGTGCTGGCGGCCACAAAGTTTTGCAGATTTACTTTACTTCCGATGTTGAGACACAAGCAGCTACACGAAGTAATAAAAATTCAGGAGATCCTTTCGGCAGCACATTTATCGGTACAAGAAATGTAGCACTTAAGCAAAATATACATTCAAACAGTCTTTCAAATGTGTGGTCGTTATAAACCTATTTCTACAACCGAAGTATCGATTTTTGTCTCCTGTGCAACGATTCGTGCTGCGAAGTTGTAATGATAATCTTCAATTGATATCTCGGAAGCTGATCCTGTTACCAAGGCTTCACTACAGAATAGAAGTTTCATGCATTGACTGTTATTGCTATCGTATAATGTGGCGCAAGAACAACTTAAGTATCCTACTTAGATACCCCGTGTTACTTAATATCTACTTGATCAGTACGCTAAAATCAATCAGAACTAGAGTTCGTACGATTCAGTGAAACAAAATCAGGCGCTGAAAATTATATTCACTTACAAGGGGCGTTACATTCAAATTAACGCAGCAATAACATTGGCCAGTTGGTAATACTGCCATTAACTTCTACCATAGGAGAAAAGTGTCTACATGAAAGAACACAAGACATAATGACGTACCCTAGAATGCTTCCAGGAGCGACGCAGCTCTTGTTTCGTCCTACAGTGCGACCACAAGGGAGAGGAGACACTACGAGAAATGCAGATTTTGGCCAGTCCTCGAAACGTGCTCAAGTAGCCGAAGTGGTTAAAGCGACCTCTTGCGACAAGCGAGAAATACCCATCCGAGTCTCAGTGTAGCACAAACTTTAATTCGTTCTGAAGTATTCTACAGTTGACGCGTAGACACAGTCGCAGTTTTCTATGTAATTCTTAACAAAAAGCGGTGTATGTCTGTCAGACGGTGCACTGCTCTATTTCATGCCATAGCTAGGCAATGACAAGCGAAAACAGGGATTCAGTAGCATGGAAGTGGTGTCTTCGGTGCAATTTTGCTATCAAATTGATATGCAAATTGATCAATAAATCATACCCGCCAACACCCGTCCCTGCCACCGACCAAGCCCACCTCCACTCCAAAATGTCATCACTTTTTTCTCAGCTGCATGTGTGCCCCAGCCCCTCCCCCTACCCCTCTTCGCCCCTACTCCTCCCCCACACCTCCCCCTCCCACAAACCACCGTAGTGGAGGAAATTTGAATTTTGGCGAGAATTTCGAATCTGGTGGGAATTTCGAATTTTGGCAGGAATTTCTTTGTCTCAGGGCTATGTTTACTTCCCACCCCATCCTCAACCGGGAATTGATGGGATATTAAAATTGGCAGCGCCCTTTCCGGGACTCAAACCCTGGTGCTCCTGGATGGAAAGCCCAATTGCACCCCAGTTAACACAGTTCTAGCATCAGAGGTGCTTGGAACTGAAGGGAAGCAAAATATCGGCGTGCCTTTTCGAGGACTCGAACCCTGATTATGCTGGATGGAAAGCCCAAGTGCATCCCCTAACACATCGAAACTGTGCAGATGCGGGAGAGGAAGATTAGGTAAGTGTACATTATTTATTTTGGTCGCGTAAATGACGCAAAGGTCGATCCTAATTATATAATTAATCAAACAGATTAGGCCTAAGTACAGAACCATATGCATAGTGCTACACAAGGATGGGATAAAATCGCAATACAAAGCAAAAACTGACGATACCATACAATTGGTGTTATCGTGCTGGGAAAGAATTTCGCAATACCACTCGAAACTAGCGACAGACACACTCAAACTTTACCCTACACCTACAAGCTAGCAGGAAAAAGACAGGGGTGTAAGATGCTATCTTTATTCTGTTTGGTGGGCAATACGTTCAACTGATGAGATGCTGGTGTTGAACAGAGAGGAATTTAAAAACTGTATTTCCTGTAAGCATAGCATGTGCGTGTGACTGATAACCTGTTGGATATGGTCATCCTACAGTACAGGTGATGAAACGTTACATTGGTCTGTGGAAGTGACTTCAATCACGAACCAGGTGCTTCAATGAAAGAACACCGCCACATATCTTCAGGCGATAGACATGAACGCATCCTGAGAGACAACTCCTTTGGACTGCATTACCTGTACGTAGTTTGGAGACGTGTTGAAAATCTAGTAGCCAAATCTTCGTCCTTCCTCCATGACATGTGTCATGTGTAGTCTAGGAATGTTCCCGAAAAGAAACACCAACGTAACTGCGCGGACTATCTCCTCTGCTACCTCGTGTTGCACGAGAATGCTTCGTTTGGCGCTTGCATTACACTATGTACACGGCTGTCAGAGCTGTGAAGCCATGTTCCCATTTGCACCGAATGGTTAAAATGCGCTTCTGTAGAATTAACTCTGCTCGTCCGGTTTGCCCCCAGGATCCTGAAAATTTTAGATATGGCACTATCCGACTTGTGTACAGGTCAGGTTTAGAGACGATCACATAGACTAAGCTGATACTAAAATGTAGACTTTCACGGCCGGTAATGGCATGTCCATTATAATTATCCGGGTTGTTATCCCGTGGTCGGTCGATGAATTCTGTGTCAATTCTCAACGTTTCGTCCCCGTCTGTTGAGGACATCTTCAAAGGGGTCTGTAGCTTGTTGGAATGTCCAACACACCCACTGCCTCGCTACTGACTGCGGCTGAATTCCGTACCCGAGCCCTCCCTCGCCGAGGCGTGACGTCACGTGTTTTGAAATCGTCAGTGCAATTGGCCGCTGTCCGCTGCCGTCGATCGTCGTTGCCATCACCCAGTAGTTGGCGGGTGGTACACATCTTCTTCAACACCGGCATCCATATACCGTTTAATTTCACGCCCTCCCCCTTTCGATTGAAGCTATTTGGGTGTTTGGCGATTTCGATTGCCTCCCTGTAGAGCCTTTCGTAATATCCGCTTGTGGCCGCTAGTACTTGCGTCTCCTCGAAACGAATATGGTGTTTACCTGACTGGAAAGCATGCTCCGCAACAGCTGATCGTTCTGTTTCTCCTACAATTGCCCTTGTGTTCTACCAAAAGTTTTGTGGGTTTATGTGGGTACCACTAAAAGAGCTGTTTCAAAACAGCGGATTGCGCAATACCAGCGCAATATTTAGAATAAGGAGTAACAAACAAACAAACAAACAAACAAAAAATGTGCTCCGCGATCTTACACGCAAGGAAACTTTATCCTTTATTAGAAATTCCTATATAATTTGATCCGAGTAAAGGGCGGATGATGTTGCCATTATAGTACGACTAAACAGTACTTCCTTGGTTGGTCTGTAAACTTCCTGGAACATTAGTAAAGTAAACACAGTACTTTATGTTGGGGCTCATTCAGCTGTCGCCGTTGTGTAATAATTGAGTATTAAGCACTTTCTGCTGTCGAAGTAAGGACAGGTTATTCTATCGTATGTTCGTGTTAACTGTGCTTATATACATTTGATGATAACGGTAGTTTATTATTGCTTGGTAAAGATTCTGGAATCATAAGCGGTTACGTGGAGGCCGTGATGTAAGCTCAAGTAATCACATCTGGTTCGTTGCAGCCACATTGGCACTGGATCTTCACCTTGTACTGGAGCGCTTGGTAGGCCGCGGGTTTTGGAATCTACAATTGTAAACCTGTATTCTTTATTTTGAGAACGTCATTTCATTCCTTTGAAGTTCATGCCTTATCATTTAGTGTAGAAATTGTTTAAACACCTTCAGGTTTTAATTGTGAGTTTATTAACTGCTTTTAGATGAAGTTCAAATAGTTCAGAAGGCTCTGAGCACTATGGGACTTCACTGCTGAGGTTATCATTCCCCTAGAACTTAGAAATACTTAAACCTAAAACTACTTAAACCTAACCAACCTAAGGACATCACACACATCCATGAACGAGGCAGTAGCGCCTTAGATGAAGTCGTTTTAATTAAATTCATTTTGATTAAGATTATTATTTTTAATTTTTTATCCTGGACTCGTTTTATTGTAAAAAAGTCACTCTAAATTTTTTTAAATATTCAAATTTGGTTACGGGATTATGTTTCTTATTAAAGACTAGCATCTTAGAACTTCACCACTCAATTGCCAATCGTTTCATTACATACAAACGACACATTTGAAAACAGGTTTCTTAATAACTCCTTATGTACAGCTTGATGTGTTTGATAACGAACAGTTTGGCTTTAGGAAAGGTAAATGCACTAAAGAGGTAAATTTTCTTTGTGAAAAGAAACAGATGTTCTCCGTCGGCCTAGCCATTGAATAATGCACGAGATAAATACCGTTTGTTTGGCCCGCCTCCGTCTTTCGATTTGCAAAAACAAGTGCAAATGTAACTGGGAAAACTCACCTGACGACCATTTTGAGAGAATATTCGTTATCTGGTACATTCAGTACAGTATTCGTATGCATGTTAGCGGACGTAAAATGGGATGTGTCCATTCTACGCCTTTGCGACAGATGAACATTGCTCGTGACACTCTCAATGAGGCGTCCGATTGTCTGTGGAGGAATGGCAGCCCATTCTCTCTCAAAACTCAAAAGGTAGTAATGTTGGACGCTGGGCTCGTGAATGAAGTGGACTTTCTAATTCATTCCAAAAGGCGTCCTACACGGTTCAGTTCGGGACTGTGGGCAGGCCATTTCATTTCAGGAAAGTTATCGTCCATACACCATTTTTTCTCAGACGCCTCTGTATGATGGGGTTCTTTGTCTTACTGGTATAATCATCGTCTCCGAACAGTCGTTCTACAATACCACGTATTACAAAAAGATCTCAGATATGGTCATATCTTGCAACACTTAGAGATTTCTGAAGCGCAATAAGGAGACCACACACTAATCACGAAAAACACCTACATACTGAAACACTGTCAGGCTACACATGATTATGAGTGAAATTTTCCAAGCGTTCTTTAAGATTACAGCTGAGCATTCGAAATACCAGTGTTCATATCGTAATGATCCGCGTTGTTTGGACTGGCCGATAGTCACACTGAGCAACGGATAACTAACAGGACGCCGGCCATAGTGGCCGAGCGGTTCTAGGCGCTACGGTCTGGAACCGCTCGACTACTAGGGTCGCAGGTTCGACTCCTGCCTCGGGCATGGATGTGTGTGATGTCCTTAGGTGAGTTGGGTTTAAGTAGTTCTAAGTTCTATGGGACTGATGGCCACAGCAGTTAAGTCTCATAGTGCTCAGATCCATTTGAACCATATTTTTTTAACTAACAGGAGTGGTCCTATCGAGTATCAAGCGTGGGTGTTGCACTTCACAAAACGTAACTGTGAAAAGAAATGATACAAAAACAAAGATCGTCTGAACAGGCCTTGAAGGGACAGGGGTACCGACCAGTCTCCGTGTCACACTCAGCTCTTAGTCGTCCAAGATGCGGACACGGAGGGCATGTGGTTAGCAACCGCTCTCCCTGTCATTGTTAGTTTTCGTGACCGATGACGCTACTCCTCAATCAAGTAGCTCTCAATTGGCCTCGCAATAGCTGAGTGCATCCCGCTTCCAAACAGCACTCGGCATGGCCGGATGTTTACTTACCCAAGTGCTAACCAAGCCCGACAGTGCGTAACAGTGGATCGCTTAACAATGATCCGCATTAATCAATGTTCATTTTATAGTTGCCTACTAACAAGCGCGAGGCTAAGCAATTTGTGCAGTACCTATTAGATCTCAGAAAAGTACAGAGAACACGAAAACTGACAATTATAGGCATGGGACGGTACTAACACTTGAAGGTCCAAGCAAAGCAGGATAATTTAGACGAATGGAATAAAACCGTAATAAACGAATTATAACCAGACAAATCCGTGGTGGAAACGCATCGACTGCTTGATCCGCCAGAAGAATACAGAACCGCCAAATTCAAATAGCTCGAGTGACAAATGAGTCTCCACTCACTCGAGAAAAGCACAAGATTCGAGGAGTATACTTGATCCTGATTCACTTCTATAAATGCTCAGTCATTCTCACAACTCACTTGCCCAACCTGAAATATCTCACCACATTCAGCACTTATTACCGTGGAGAGTTGTGAGCACCCTGGCCGGCTGCAGACTGCAACACATCATTTGCCGGTTACTAAAATAGTCTTTCTCTACCAAAAAAAAATCAAATGTGTGTGAAATTTTATGGGACTTAACTGCTAAGGTCATCAGTCCGTAAGCTTACACACTACTTAACCTACACTATCCTAAGTACAAAAACACACACACCCATGCCCGAGGGAGGACTCGAACCTTCGCCGGGACTAGCCGCACAGTCTTTGACTCCAGCGACCCTGACCGCTCGGCCAATCCCGCGCGGCCCTTCTCTACATTTTCTGTTGCTGACTACCTTTCTGTGACCCCAGACCACATGTGTTCTCTTCACGACACTCATATGAAGACGAAATGTTCTCTACAAATGCCTATCTATGTCTCCTCCTTACAACTCTGCAATTCCTATCTGCTAATAAAAAAGGGTCTACTAAATGCTCGGCAAAGATATTTTTGCTAACTAGATTTGCTCCCCTTCGAGCAAAAGTTTTACACTTAACCTTTACATATATGTGAACCGTGGCAGCTTTAATTTCGGCGGCATGGCACTCCACTGGCGCAATTATATCGCGCTGGCGATGTCATACTGATCGTATGTCGCGAGCTAGGGTCTCATATGGTTCAAATGGCTCTAAGCGCTATCGAACTTAACATCTGAGGTCATTAGTCCCCTAAACTTAGAACTGCTTGAACCTAACTAACCTAAGGACATCACACACATCCAAGCCCGAGGCAGGTTTCGAAACTGCGGCCGTAGCAGCAGCGCGGTTCCGGACTGAAGTACCTAGAACCGCTCGGCAGCTAGGACCTTTGCTCTGCTCTGTTCTGCGGGCCTGGGAAAAGCAGTTTGCTCGAGGGCATATGGCAGGCACGGTGTAGCTGTTTGAGCACTCGGATTTTCCGGTAGGAGCCGCGAGAAGCCGCGAATGGTTAAATTGGTCGGGGGCAAGCCGTGTCGGCTCGCTTAAGAATTGGTAGCGGCGAGCTGCGGGAAGAACAGCAGACGTTGCGTGCAACCCGGTCCTCAAGTATCCGGCCTGTTCTGCAAGCTTAAATTTTATGACACCTCGAAGACCACCTGTACAGGTTGGAGGCAACAACACCCCAGCTGGAATCCTGCAAGTCACGGCTTCTTTCACAGCTAAATGAAGTGTTGCTTTCTTACTTTCTTCGGTGTTTGATATTGTAAGGCCATGTGTGTTTTATGGAATTAATAATAATAATAATAATAATAATAATAATAAACACTCCGTCTTCAGGCCACGAGTGGCCTACCTGGACCATCCGATCGCCGTGTCATCCTCAGTGGAGTATGCAGATAGGAGGGGCGTGGGGTCAGCACACCGCTCTCCCAGTCGTTATGATGGTATTCTTTTCCGAAGCCGCTACTATTCGCTCGAGTAGCTCCTCAGTTGGCACCACGAGGCTGAGTGCACCCCGAAAAATGGCAAGAGCGCATGTCGGCCTGGATGGTCACCCAGACATGTTATATTAAAGTGCCTTCGAGTGATTGTGAGCATGATCGTCGGTAAGCGTTGCTGATCGCAGTTTCTGTTCCGGAACAATCCCGTGCAAGTGTGCGAGTGTCCCTTCTTATAAGATCAATGGACGGAATTTGTTGCATAATCCGTGTCGGAGACAAAGCGCCCTTCGTGTATGAGAATGCTTCAGTCATTGCATCAGCAGGCGTTGATATCATCTCTTCTGAATAATTAGTAATTTTAAGGAGCACTAGTGACTTTCGCGATTAGTTTTGATTTTATTTTTCTTAGATATTCTCTTTGTAACCATATCTACGGATGTTACTGTTTGCTTTTGATGTGTGTCGGCAGGGTAGCTTTGGAAGTAGACGACGCATTGCTGCTCCTTGGGCCCAGGGCAGAGGGATGTTTGCTTTCTGCCCGCTGCGGCACTTCTGTCATCGCACGGCGTCTGCTTTGGCCACCAATCTGGTGCCTCAACCATCCGCATCGTCGTGGCTCAAGTTAAGTAAAGTTCATGTTTGATGCGTGTCACGGCGGGGTGTCGCCTATTACTCGGATACCATTAGTCTGCTCCATTTGGTGAGTTTAATAATGTCATGATGTTTAAAGAGTGCTTTGCAAGTCCAAAGTTCCTCCTCCCTATACCTCGTCTTTAATTATTCGTTTCTACATTGCACCCTTGTTACTACTTTTGAGCCCGTTGAGTTTAAGGCCTTTTTCCGATCAATATAAACTATTGCGCCCTGTCCTTTGATCCGCAGTCGTCAGCTATCGCCACTCATTGTAAAACTTGCCTGCTCGTTTCTTGTTTGCTGTGACAGCGGTCTGCTATAGTTCTCGGCTTTCCTTGAATTTTGGGCAGTTGTATATTCATTAAAAGTCATTGTCAAAGTTTCTGCTGGTGTGTACTAGTTTGGGAGTCACATTTAAATTGCATGTCCCCCAACTTATCTTAAGTTTTGAGCAGTTTTATTTTTATTTCAGTGTTATTATCAATGATTTGTTGGTGTGTACCAGTTGAGATTCACATTTAAATTATACACCTTCTCAATTTTGTCTGTGTTTTGGGCGACTGTGTATTTTATAGCCTAATGATTTTTTATTAAGGCTTATATATTGTTAGGCGACATTCCAACAGCCACATCAGTGGCGTGACTTATGATCCTTTCTGGATTTCGATGGTTAATATCCACTTATGTAACGGTTACGTAAGCTCGGAAGTTGTTTAATGGCTGAGTTATAATTTATTTTGCTGATGAAATTGTTTGTTGAATCTGCTTGCAGCTACGCCTAGTTGGTGTGACTTCTTTCTTGTTGTTGGGTACAGTATACTCCGATTTCTTGCCCTGCTATTAACTATGTAAATTGTTAAAGTTTGTTTTTAATTAACTGAAGGTGTTCAAGACGTAAACTGTTAAAGCTTATTTTTAATTAACTGAGGGTGTTCAAGTCAGTTTAAAGATTGTGAGCGCTGTGATTCTTTTAACAATTTTTTTTAGATTGTAATGATAATACTGATGTAATGCAATAAAGTTTATTCCATGAAACAACAAATGACGAACTATTTGGTTCCACCTGCCTTGTGTTTTTTTCGAACCCATCTCAACCCTAGTTGTGAGGTACTCTCTCACTCTTCAGCTAAGATTTTTATTTTAGCCAATACGCTCGTCTGCACTTATTTGAAACTGGCGTCGAGGCTTAAATTGAAGAGCCCTACTACAAATTTTTATATCCCTCGTAATACTATGCCAGTAAGTCATTGCTTTACGAAGAGAAAATAATTCTTGTCTACAGTACAGTTCTGTCGCTTCTCAAAGAACACCAGGATCTTTATTTGTTGTTGTCTTCCCCTCGTACAGTGTTCTTGGAAGACTACTCTTCGGCAGTAAGCAAAGTTCCTTTGGATTGTGTCTTGACTGGATGGCACTGTTAGTAAAAACTTAGCTTCTGCGCTAGCGCAAGTGCTTGTCACGTTACGCTACAAGACTTCCGTGAAAGTAGGCCAGGACCCCACGCTGTGCAGGGTGCATTATGCGGGAAACTGCAGGAATCTGACTCCCTGGGGCAACGTGCTAAACAGTGCCTGGGCCGCTGTGCGGTACCTACCACGGGCGGTCACTTCATCTCATCCCCTCCGTTTTTCCACTGAAACGCTAGCTGCAAAGTGGGTTGGAGGATGAAGGGGGGACAGCAGGACACCGGGACACTGGCTTGGGCCTTGACTACAGCCCAGAAAAACAGCCACGTTGAATGAGAAGGAATTAATATAAAAATATATGTCTAAATACTTGCAATCATCTGTCAGTTGCACTCAACATATAAACTTTTTTAACAAACACACAATATTACAAGAAGGATGCAAAACACTCAAAACTGTAATCGACCTCCTTTATCTAACTTTAGATTGGTGGGGGGCCACACTCAAAATTCAAGGCACATTAAGCAATAAAAAGAGTTTCAATCAAACGGCACAAGGCCTTACCTTAAAACAAAGCGTAACAATCTTATGCCTTAAGGCAAAGACAAAAACATTAGTTTAAGAAATATTAAAACTCGGCTGAAGGCCACATATCAACCAAATATGTTTAATGGCTTAAGGCCTAGAGAGTTTCAATTTAAAAAGCATAAAGCCTTATCTTAAGACGTTTCACGAAAAAGGGCAAGACAAGAACATTAATTTAAGACATATTAAAACTCGGCTGATGGCCACACATCAACCAAATAACTAAAACCAAAACAGGGAAATTACTATGTAGCACACAACGAATGGCGCTGAGACATTTCCAAGGGTCGGCCTGGGATTGTGACACTAACGCCCGTTTAAACGAAACAGGCATCCTGTCCAATGGCTTCTTAATGTGAAGGCAACCCAACCGACAGAGTGCCGACCAACCAATCAAGCAAATCAGTTCCGCTCTACGCAATCAGCAAAACGATCACAACTACACACAGAATATTGGCGCCTACAACGACCAACAACACCTCAGCTGTCTAACTATACGTAGCGCTAGACAGTAACAACACGACGAGAAAAATACACTGCCGAAAATTACGTCGACGACCAGGGCAGGTAACTGGAACGTCAACGGCCACAAGGCAGAAGATACCGCTGGTCAATTTCAATAACGGGGAATAAATTAAGTTAAACTCCACAGGAAGACGGCTAGAATCTTGGCTGACTTGAACATACACACGTTGTTGCTTGATGGATATGCCCCACAGCGACAAGCAGGATCACACGAAGAAATGAAAACTGTTGAGGCTCGGTACTAGGTTAGGTGAGGACTCAGCTTTCATGTCCAAGATCGGTGGGCGACGAATTTCGTAGCACTGGCAAGCAGCACCTCACACTCCAACCGCGCGTGCACGCCGCCCGACTCCACGCAGTGGGGACTTGCTTGCTGATCCACGCCAACCGACTGACTGGACTGCTGGTCAGATCGCGACTGCTGCTCCGTCGCGACTGCATTGCTGGTGCGTCTCCAACTCACTGACTTCCTTCGAAAGGACGACGTCCCAGAGACACAGGCTCGGACCCAACCATGCAGAGGGAACACAACTGACATCTCTGCACAGGAAGTAACCGTCCCAAATATATGTCGCCGATGAGTCGACAGACCGAACGACCAACCAACGGGCGTTCCCGCTGGTACTGGCTGTGGGGACCTCGCTGGGGCTCGATCCCCGACTGCACTCCTGCTTCGTCCCGACTGCACTGCTGGTCCGACTCGAACCCAGCTGGCAGACTCACAGCGACGTGGAAATACGATCGGTCGCTCCGGACATGGTACGACAGTGTATTTATGGATACGCACTGCTGCTGCCGCTCACGGACAACTAAGGCAAGAAGTTAATGACGCCAGTAAATAGAATAAGACAACGAGGTGGCAGTGCCGTAATAGAAGATGATAAACAATAAATGGCATGAACACGAGCCGTGCACGGGTCACTATTCAGTTTTGGTTTGTCTGTGGTTGCCACTTCGTCTTTCCAGTTCACAATCTCATCACAAACAGTCGACTCGGGCCGCTTCAGAAGGGCTGAAATGTTCCAGACGGATCTGATACTCACGTCATACCCAGTGATTAGTCCGAAGTCGACTCATTCTACTGTTACTGCTTCTGTATTGACAACAGGACACTCTTTACCTAGTTTTACACTGACCGTTTCACATTTAGTGAAATGCAGTGGTCAATTCTACATTACCTGGTGGTAGCAAGATATTTTTGATCGGATAGTGCACATGCCTACACCAGCAAGTCTCAGTGTACACTAAAGCGCCAAAGAAGCTGGTATAGGCATGTGTATTCAGATATATGTAAACAGGAAGAACAGTGCGCTCGGGTCGGCAACGCCTATGTAAGACAAAAGTGTCTCGCGCAATTGTTAGATCGATTGTGAACGTGGTGTTACAGTCGGCGCACGAGCGTTGGGGACACAGCATCTACAAGGTAGCGATGACGTGGGGATTTTCCCGTACAACTATTCCACGTTTAAATTTGATTTCCTGAAAATGACTTTTTCTAATATTTGACCCATTATCTCAGGAACTATTGCAGATACGTATATCCAATTTTACACTACGTTACGTCTTACACTAAAAAGCCAAAGAAAGTGGTATAGACATGCGTGTTCAAATACAGAGATATGTAAGCATGAAGAATATGGTACTGCGGTCGGCAACGCCTTGTAAGACAATAAGTGTGTGGTGAAGTTATCAGATTGGTTACTGCTGCTACAGTGACAGTTTTTCAAGATTTAAGTGAGTTTGAACGTGGTGTTAGGACGGCGCATGAGCGTTGGGACACGGCATCTCCAAGGTAGCCATGACATGGGGATTTTCCCGTACGACTATTTCACGAGTGTACCTTCAACGTCAAGAATCCGGTAAAACATGAAATCTCCGACATCGCTGCGGCCGGAAAAAGATCCTGCAAGAACCGGACCAACGACGACTGAAGAGTCTCGTTCAACGTGATAGAAGTGCAACCCTTCCGCAAATTGCTGCAGAATTCAGTGCTGGGCCATCAACAAGCGTCAGCGTCCGGAGCATTCAACGAAACATAATCGATATGAGCTTTCGGAGCCGAAGGCCCTCTCCTGTATCCTTGATGTCTGCTTGACACAAAGCTTTACGCATCGCCTGGGCGCGTAAACACTGATTCAAATGGCTCTGAGCACTATGGGACTTAACTTAAGAGGTCATCAGGCACCTAGAACGTAGAACTACTTAAAACTAACGAACCTAAGGATATCACAAGGATTCGAACCTGCGACCGTAGCGGTCGTGCGGTTCCAAACTGTAGCGCCTAGAACCGCTCGGCCACCCAGGCTGGCATGAACACTGATATTGGCTTGTTGATGACTGGAAACATGTTGCCTGGCTGGACGAGTTTCGTTTGAAATTGTGTCTAGCGGAAGGGCATGTACCTTCCATGAATCCATGTAACCTGCATGTCAGCAGGGGACTGTAGAAGCTGGTGGAGGCTCTGTAATGGTGTGTGGAGTGTGCAGTTGGAGTGGTACGTCTAGATACGACTCTGGCAGCTGACATGTATGCATGCATCCTGACTGATCACCTGCATCCATTCATGTCCATTGTGTCATCCGACGGACTTGGGCAATTCCACCAGGACAATGTGACACTCCACATGTCCGTAATTGCTACAGAGTGTCTCAAGGGATACTTTTCTGAGTTTAAACACTTCGCTGGCCACCAAACCAGCCAGACATGAACATTATTGAGCATATATGGGATGCCTCGCAACGTGGTGTTCAGAAGAAATCTCTACTTCATCGTACTCTTACGGATTTATGGACAGTTCTCCAGGATTCATGGTGTCAACGATCTCAAGCACTACTTCAGACATTATTCGAGCCCATTCCACGTCGTCTTGCGACACTTCTGCGTTGTAGTGGGAACCCTACGCGATATTAGGCAGGTGTACCAGTTTCAAATTCAGATGGTTCTAAGCACTATGGGACTTAACTTCTAAGGTCATCAGTCCCCTGGACTTAGAACTAATGGAACCTAACTAACCTAAGGACATCACACACATCCATGCGCGTGGCAGTATTCGTACCTGCGACCGTAGCAGCAGCGCGGTTCCGAACTTTAGCGCCTAGAACCAATCGGCCACAGCAGCCGGCTGTACCAGTTTGTTCGAGTAGACATCAGTACAGTTACGAGCTGGCATAGACTTCAATAAGAAAAAGTGTCCAGTTGGTACCAATGTATTTTAACGGTAAACTTTCCGATGAAGCCCTCATATAACTGAGTTCAAATTTCAACATCACTTAACAAGAAACACAATGCCGCATCAGCTCATTGTATGCTACATTGTAGTGTTCACTTGAACCATCTAAACAAGATTATCCACTTATTGGCATCGCATTCGGAAGCGACACTACATTCGTCTCTGCTGTAAGCTACCATTCTGTTGAACACCTCCCGATCTTCTCACAAATCGTGAGCAGATTATACATACAGTTCGCTCCTCCAGTTCTTCAACTATATCAACGGTGGAGCCGTATAATTTACTTTTGAGGTGACAACCCATAAGAAAGTAAAATTTAAAGAGGTTGAAGACAGATGATCTCGAAAGCCAAAGACCGGGTCCAGTTTTCCATCTTGATCCATACTGCCCGCGTTAGATTACGTCAGCAAGGAAACGTACCAATTCAGGGTCATGCAACTATCACGTTCCCCACCTGCGTACCATGTGTGAAATTCGAGCAGAGTTAGATGGGGACTGTACCATAACGTTGCAGTTTCAAATATTCGTGTAGTAAATAAAACAATACTTCATATCAAAGAAACTAGTGGTTCGTAATTGCACAGTCGCAATTATCTCGCAAACAGCTTTTTCATGGACCTACGTTGCCTGGAAGGTTTTGGTACCTACTACCATACGTTTTTACCTGTCTCAGTTTTTGCCATTGATTACTACTGTTTACAGTGCAAACGTTTTCAGGTCTCTACAGCAGACGTCTGAAGCTGATTCCTCGGCGACAGCACAGCTCGGCAAACCAGGGGATGCCGCTCATCTGGGACGGGTGGCGTCGGAGCTGCTGCAACTGCGAACGCTAGCTGGAGCCCCGTGCCTGCTGATGACGTGCTAATTGCGGAAACATTAGGAGCGTAATTAAGGCGGCTGGCTGGAGCTGCGGTTCCGGGTGTGCAGCCTCCAGCAACTACAAGCGCGCTCCGGCGTGTGATTGGCTGATGTTGGCACCACTGCCGCCGACGCCCGCTGAGCGCCGGAAATGGAGAGCTAAACGCGGCGTCTTGGCAGTTCGCCGCAGCCAGTAGCTCCGTCTCATTTACACGCCGTGTTCACCACATATGTTACAGCTACTATGCGCGCTACTTAAAAATGCTAGACTGTTTTTCTCGTCAGATCTTCGGAGCGTGATGCCACTCATCAGGGGTGACAAAATATTGACGCTATGTCAGAATTACGTTAATTAGAGATTGACAAGCCTCTGAGTGTATCAATGATAGTTGTGACCACGCTTTGACGGCCTCAAGCCGTAATTTTAATAAAATTTATGAGTTTGATTGATGTATTTGAGTATTAGTTCTAAAAAAAAAGCATTACAATATAATCCTGAGAGAGTAAAAAATTAAGAATACTCTAAGTTAGAATTCGTTTGTTTGTATTAATCTATAAGTAATAGAGCCCATAGTGTCTCGCTCTCACCTTGTTCAGATCATGCTCTTAGTTTATTTTTAGTATTCATTTTCGTCCAACGTTAGCTCGTGTGAGCGATATGTATCTTGAGCTGTCAAAATGCATCAGATGAAAAGGATTGGCAAACTGTAATTTCTCAAAAATATCATACGTATGTTATGAAAATGTAATTTAAAGAGCAATTAAAGACTGGTGTTGTGAAAAATTAGTTTAATTAACCTTCAATGATTCATTTTGAAACTGTATTGAGAAAAAGAAAGCTGTTAAATTGCTTCGTAGTGCAACCCAACTATAGTCCATCGTTCAATACCCAGACTATTTTAAATATCAGCCCAACCTCTGGTCGCTGTAGAAAGCAAGCACCCAAATCATTTTTACTAGTCTTAAAATATCACCGAAATACGTTTCAGTTTGCTAGGCGCAGTACTATAAAACCAGATAATGAAAGACAGTCTTTCTCTGTGATTCATGTGTACCAGAGAAGTACATAAATCAACGAAGTAAACTGTATGTAACGTGGATCGTGGATAGGTTTGCCTTCTTCTACGTCCGTTAGATACATCGATGTGTGATTCATAATAAAACCCACTGCTAGGACATAATAAGAAAGAAGCCACTTAATCACATCGAACTTTTAATACGACCATCAATAAGAAAGAGCCAGGAGAATACCATATTAAATACACAGTCCTGTATGAAACAATTAAATCAGACTTTTACTTGATTCGTGATTTTATGTGTGTTGCGAGAACAGCTGAGAGATACGAGTGAGGCAGCAATAATGCCCTCATGTAGTGGTACCCCGTACATATTACAAATGCGAAAGTTTGTTTTTTACTCCTTCACGCAGAAACGTATACATGGATTTGGAAGAAATCTGGATTGGGATTAGCGTACCCGTAGTACAAGATATTTATTGATTTGAAGAATGTAACGTGAAATGTGGAACAATAATTACTCGTAGAAAAAGCTGATTACTCTTTGACTTTTGAAATGCATCGTATTTGTGTAAATGATTTTTTCAATATGTCCTAACATAATACAACTCATTGTAACGAATACAATGCTTATACAATCCTCAACGTGCCTAATCTACAATTCCATGCAAGACCGTCACATCTTAGCTGTTGGGCGTCAGCAAAAACCTGTAGCTTGTGAGAAGCTAGAACACTCACAACGCCGATAACATTTAAATGTTGTTGATACGTAGTTCTTACTAGAATTGAGGAAAACGTGGAAGTGAGGACGCACCAATATAACTTTCTTTTTACACAATCAGTTTATTTACCAATAATTAAACTGTGTTTTACAGGTAATCGAAGCATTTAACGATTAAATTTTCTTTAACAAAATGAATAAATTTGCAAAATTATTTTGACCTTAAACTTTAACCTGAATAATCTTTTTTAATCTTTGCAAAAGAAATCTGTAGTGCTGCATTGTAAAACAGCAATGTGACAATGATTACCAAACGGGCGGACCTGCAGCTCGGCCGTCATGGGGTGAAACAGCGGTGTTTACTACCGCAATGGACACTACTATCTTATTACATGCTCTTTTGCAACACATGAAATTATATAATCACCATTGATAAGAAGAGTGATTCAGTTACTCAAAACAGATGACTTAATTTATTTAATTTGGAAGCTGTATGTCGAAAGGTTCGGGGTTAATCCAATAAGCCCCAAATTAATTTTTTTTAAATTGAATTTTTTATTTCTTAATTATAATGTACATACTGTATGAACCATAATAAGTACAAAAATAGCCAAAGAATATTTATACATGCTGATATTATGGCCGTCCTCAAAATAGGACGCTGGGATCTAACAGTATCATATAGCATACTAAACTATATTCAAGTCTTATTTATTTATTTCTTGTGAAATGGTAGAAAACACTTCACACACAGTGTTACACGGCATTTAACACAATATGTTTTTGGTTTCCCATTGCATTTAGCTCTTACACATCTTCTTTGCGTGCTTCTTTTGTCAATCATATGACCAATTCCATCAAACTTGATGTCAGGTATCACTCATGGGTATTCCATTGAACGTCCAATATTCGGTCTTCCAGTGTCCAATTTCAGGTATGTAACTGTAACAACACGTCTGAAATCCAGTAAATCAAGTGCAATTTTCCCATGTACTAGTCTGTAGAAGACCCAGGCATTTACGAGGGCCATTTTCAGCATACGTGTAAATAGGACCCAGTACCATTTTTTCCCTCTAATTACCGTCGCATATTTTCCAACTAACCAGGCATGGTGGTCAACACCTCCCATCTACGCACTATACGACTTCAAAACGGCACTTGTGTCTTCTTACTTACTTGTCTACTGTACCGCGTAGCTGCTCCCAAAGGTTCAACTTTGTCAAAATTTGTACCAATTGTAACGCATCTGTTGTCGTGCCATTCAACAAATAAGACTTCACCATTCCTGTCGAACTGGTAGTCATAGTTTCCTCGAACTGTCTTTTTCAGGTCGTTGCTGCTCAGTAGTGGACAGTCACCAACTCGATTCTCTCTGACAGTCCCAGTTGCTCGAAAACCCAAATTTCTCAGATGAATAAGAAGATCTCTACTAGTGAAGTAATTGTCAAAGTACACACAATGATTCTCGGGTTTTTCAATGCAGTCCAGAATGTTTAGGACTGCTCTTGATCCCAATAGTACGTCATCCCTTGAAGTATCTTCAGAATCCTTTCCACAGTATTAATCAAATTTGAAACAGTTGCCACTTGCTTCACAAAGAGGCCACAGCTTATAGCCAAATCTAATAGGCTTTCCTCTGATAAACTGTTTCAGCCCACTTCGTCCATAGTATTTGGCTATGATTTCGACAATTGACAAATTTTCTTCAAATATTCAAAATTTTTGAAAAGATTAATTTATCATTTTTAAGAGAGGTCTAATTTGGAATCCGCCATCGTGTTTGTTTTCATTGGATAAGTCATTATCTTGAAAATGAAGCAATGTTTTCAATTTCTGATATTTCTTCCTTGACATAGCTGTCTTTATAATTGGTATGCCAACATCTTCATCTTCAGACCAGTATAGCTTCTCAGCAGGGAGCTTATGGTACCCAGCAAAAAGAAAAAAAATCCGACAAAGACCTTCACTCCTTCAACAGTGAGGATAAAATCTTGCATATTCTTCATATTTATTGCATATCTCACAGTTTCTTTCAATATTAACTCTTATATGTTTTCATCAGTTCTTCAAACATCTCCTTCGGAGTCAAGGAAGAAAGTTGTTTGTGCTGATGTCATGCTCACTAGTTTGAGACATCTTTGTATAAACTGGAGGTGTCTTTTTCCAATAGCTTTTCTCGTCAGTAAGATGTCACTTCCTCGATTAACTTCTGGAAACTTGGGATATACTTGGCAGTGAAGTTTTACATACAGTTTCTTCGTTATTCTCTGATACAACGTAATGTAATTCAAAAGCCTCTGGCACACTTGAAAGTTCCACATTTCCAGTAACATCGTCTGGACCTTCTTCTTCGTTGGTCTTACAATTACAGAAAAGGGAATGTGTAAATACCTCTGTCCATCTGGAACTGTATTATTTACTAATGCGTGACATATTCATAAATATACTTACATAATACGCTGTAAATTTCAAAGTAACTTCATATATATATATATATATATATATATATATATATATATATATATATATATATGAAAGATGTTATGTGGACATGTGTCCGGAAACGCTTAATTTCCATGTTAGACCTCATTTTAGTTTCTTCAGTATGGACTGTACTTCCTCGATTCACCGCCAGTTGGCCCAATTGAAGGAAGGTAATGTTGACTTCGGTGCATGTGTTGACATGCGACTCATTGCTCTACAGTACTAGCATCAAGCACATCAGTACGTAGCATCAACAGGTCAGTGTTCATCACGAACGTGGTTTTGCAGTCAGTGCAATGTTTACAAATGCGGAGATGGCAGATGCCCATTTGATGTATGGATTAGCACGGGGCAATAGCCGTGGCGCGGTACGTTTGTATCGAGACATATTTCCAGAACGAAGATGTCCCGACAGGAAGACGTTCGAAGCAATTGATCGGCGTCTTAGGGAGCACGGAACATTCCAACCTATGACTCGCGTCTGGGGAAGACCTAGAACGATGAGGACACCTGCAATTGACGAGGCAATTCTTCGTGCAGTTGACGATAACCCTAATGTCAACGTCGGAGAAGTTGCTGCTGTTCAAGGTAACGTTGACCACGTCACTGTATGGAGAGTGCTACGGGAGAACCAGTTGTTTCCGTACCATGTACAGCGTATGCAGGCACTATCGGCAGCTGATTGGCCTCCACGGGTACACTTCTGCGAATGATTCATCCAACAATATGTCAATCCTCATTTCAATGCAAATGTTCTCTTTACGGATGAGGCTTCATTCCAACGTGATCAAATTGTAAATTTTCACAATCAACATGTGTGGGCTGACGAGAATCCGCACGCAATTGTGCAATCACGTCATCAACATAGATTATATGTTAGCGTTTGGGCAGGCATTGTTGGTGATGTCTTGATTGGGCCCCATGTTCTTCCACCTACGCTCAATGGAGCACGTTATCATGATTTCTACCTGTGCTGCTAAAACATGTGCCTTTACAAGTACGACACAACATGTGGTTCATGCACGATAGAGCCTCTGCACATTTCAGTCGAAGTGTTCGTACGCTTCTCAACAACACATTCGGTGACCGATGGATTGGTAGAGGCGGACCAGTTCCATGGCCTCCACACTCTCCTGACCTCAACCCTCTTGACTTTCATTTATGGGGGCATTTGAAAGCTCTTGTCTACGCAACGCCGGTACCAAATGTAGAGACTCTTCGTGCTCGTATTGTGGACGGCTGTGATACAATACGCCATTCTCCTGGGCTGCATCAGCGTATCAGGGACTCCATGCGACGGAGGGTGGATGCGTGTATCCTCGCTAACGGTGGACATTTTGAACATTTCCTGCATTTCCTGTAACAAAGTGTTTGACGTCACGCTGGTACGTTCTGTTGCTGTGTGTTTCCATTCCATGATTAATGTGATTTGAAGAGAAGTAATAAAATGAGCTCTAACATGGAAAGTAAGCGTTTCAGGATACATGTCCACATAACATATTTTCTTTCTTTGCGTGTAAGGAATGTTTCCTGGAAGTTTGCCCGTACTTTTTTGTAATAGGGTGTCCCAGCTATCTTGTCCACCCAAAATATCTCTGGAACAATAACAGCTATTGGAAAAAGACTTTCATCGGTATCAATGTAGGGCTGGGGCCCATGAATGTACATATTTGGAAACATTCTAAAACGAAATCATGTGTTTTTTAACACAAACTTATGTTTTTTTTAAATAGACCTCCTATATTTTTTCTTCAGCAATCCATAGCATGACAAAGCATATACACAATGGCGTTGATTGCATATTCCCATTACATCCCGAGATATTGAGACGCGAAGCTGACGCTTGAAACACCCAACATGCTCAGCTAGCGCACGTCCTGAGGCTCAGGCGTGAACCCCATGCTGCCCGTAATCGCAATGTGATTGACATGTGCAATCACACCTCCATACATATCAAGAGGTCCGAAACGAATAATACGGTCTGCTGCCATCAACTCTCATAAGCACATAATGGTTTCCCTCTTGCACGTTTTACGTATCTACGTACACAATATGAACCAGTACCGATCGGTGTACACCTGTCAGGTTCTCTTATTTATCCTGCACACCCAAAATAAGGTTTATCTAATGCGTTATATGACCCATTGTGGCTGTCGCGCAGGGCCTGGCTGTACCTAGTCAAGTGTCCAACGTAGTTCCCACTACTGCCACAGTTACCACTTCGCCTTGTTTATGATTTGCAACCCATGCAAACTCCTGTACTCCACCACCCTCCGAGCATCCCATTTGTTGTTGCTTTGGCGTGCAGTACATCGCATGCCAGTGTAGTCGTGCATCAGAGTAATCTAGTGACGGCACGAAGGTAGTATACATTGTGAATAAACGTTGTGTTGTAGAACTTATACTGTACAGTATAATGTACACACATGAAGATATGGTAGAAATGCTGCTGATCTATGGAGAATTTACGTAGACGGGAAACACGTGATGAGATTGCTTGTTTGTTGATAGTACTGTTAGCGAACATTATGATTATTAAGTTAATATGGCTGTTTTCTACGCTACTCTACATACCTGTACTGTACCCTGTTGTAGGTGGACGAAATGCTGTTCAGGCAGAACGACTGTACAGAAGACGATTCCCTGACAAGCCATCGCCTTCGCTCCGGATGTTTGGTCGTCTCACATCTCGTCTACGTGAAACGGGAAGCTTAAATCCAAGACTTCGACATCGTCCTAGAACACGCACAGATGAACGTGCTGAAGTTGCTATGCTCGCTACCATAGCTGTGAATCCTAAAAACAGCACACATCAAATTGAACGTGAAGTTGGTGTGTCGAAATCAAGTGCACAGCGTATTCTTAAACGTCATAAATTTCATCCTTACCATGTTCATTTTTTGTCGATAAAGTAAATACCTGTAATAACGAAAAGTGTGCCTTAGTATTCAATAATCAATTAATGGTAGGATTTATTGCTTTTAATTTCCTGTAAGCAGACATTTGTTGTAAAAAGCATCAACAAATGACGTATAACAGTAATAGTTGCACATTACTAATTTTATGTGTATTTATAAATAAATATGTCCTCTGTCCTCAAAATAGGACACTGGTATTTGATGGGTTAAGGTGCACACCTATGCTTATAGGTTAAACAGATTAGCAAACAACATGACAAAGATAAGGCTTACTTCAAAGCCACCTACCTCTTAACTTCAATCAGCAAACAAGGTGCAACTGGATTCTAACCCGTCCCTTCTGACAATCTCATTCTGACTAAAGCCCTGGTGGCAGTTGGCTGTTAATATTTTCAATGTTAAACTGACGTCAGTTATTAAGACCGCTCTGAAGGAACGACTTAAAACATTACTTGTGAACACTTATTACAAGAGAACCACAAGATCCAGCTACAACACACCAGTAATGACACGGTATTTCAAACACAGAAATGAACAGCTTAGTACAACAGGTTTTTCAGCTTATAAATAATGATTGAGAAAAGTAATTCCAATAAAAGAAATGAACCGGTTAACAGCTAAACCTAACCACAAGGTCCCTCTGTTGCTTATCGGCAACCTGTGCCTTACTACAGTTTTACCGACTGTATTTACCATAAAGAGATAATTAATTAGAACAATCATGATCGGGTACAAACCAGAAAAGAAAGGCAATATAACAGATGGACAAAGTTTCAAACGACAACGTGTGTCCTACTGCAACACTACTGCCTATATTTACGACCAAAGAGCCGACAGTGTACAACTTTGAGGGTCAGTTACAAAACCAGAAAATAATGAGGGCAGGTAGATAATGAAACAAGCATCTCCACGGATCCATGGTGCGTCGCAGCAGTTAGTGACTCGTGCTGATGAAAGCCAGGTAAGAGGGGCACACAGGCCTCGAGAGGTCGTTCGACACGAATGTTGCCAACCAAGCAACGGTAAGTCGACCTGTTGCTTGTAATCGACGCTGACCTCGGAGAAATACTCCGGTATCTTCGCTCTTCGTAGGCCCTCCTTCCACAGCTCGTGGCTTCGGCTGCTCGGACCTTGTGACTGCCTCTTGTCGCGACGCTAAGGCCTATTCACAAACTTTCTGCTTCCCTCACTGCCTTTTTCTTTTCTTCTATTGAATTTCGATCCCCTCCCCTCCCCCCCCCCCCCCCCCCCCAGATGAGAGACGGGCTGACAGCAGCTTAATACGCCACAGCCTACAGAAGCGTTAAAAAAAACATAATGAGAAGATAACAAACAATAAAAACAGGCGATAAAACTATGGCTTGTGAAGTCAAAAAAAGAAGTCACGGGATTGACGATGCTAATGAAAACACAGAAAGGAGACAGGCACAAATAAAAATAATACTGCGACATTCTGGTTTACGTTTGCAACACTTAAAAAGGGAATGCACAGCATTGAAAACTCACATAAACACTGCACTATAGGGTGAACATGAAGACAACACACCACAGCCTAAGGCAAAAGAGGGGGGGGGGGGGGGGGGTGGGAAGTGACCCAGACAGATGAGGAGGAAAAAAAAGGGAGGGAGGAAAGGAAAAAGCAAAAACGGGGTAGGCGATGGAGGGAGGAGACACATGGCGGACGCAAGAAGTAGTGGGGAAGGTAATGGAGGGGAAAGGAAAAGGACTTGGGGGAGAGAAAGGAGTCAAAGAGAGGGTAGGCAGGGGAAAAAGAAACAGGATGTAAGGGTGGAGAGGAAAAGGAAAAGGACGAGGGAAGAAGGGGGAGATGAGGATCAAAGTTGATGAGAGGGATAAACAGAAACATCCTCAAGCTAGGGGGTGTTGATGGAAGCCACCTTGGAAAGGAGATGAAGGGTGTACAGTTGGAGGACAAGGGGGACACAATGATGAAGATGCAGCAGCAGGTCGGGGTTGGAGAGGAGTGAAGCAACCAGGGGATAGAGGGGATCAAGTCGGCAGGAGATTTTTTTTTTGTTATGGTTTTAGGGCGCAAAACTGCTACGGTCATTAGCGCCCAGTCTGTGACTTAGAAAAGGCAGAAATGGGAACGAAACTCAAAAAAATTGGAGAAACTAAAAATACAAGGAAAGCTTAAAAACCACTAAAGAAGGCGGTTGTTGTCCCCAAAAAGAGCGTCAAATGACTGACGTCATCTCACTGGCACTAATAAACTTAAGAACGCGATGGGCTGAGCGCGTGTCATCTGCTAAAATGGAAGATATATCAGGCGACAGCTGTAGACGGACGCGTAACGGAGTAAAATAGGGGCACTCAAGTAAAAGGTTTCTTACCATCCACATCTGAGAGCAGTGGGAACAGAGTGGGGGAGGATCACCACTTAAAAGATGTCGATGGCTAAAAAGACTGTGCCTTATCAGGAGTCTAGTTAAAATTACCTCCTCCCGACGACGCGTTCAAGAACAAGAAGTCCTAGCACAGGGAAGAGCTTTCACGTCCCGCAATTTATTATTGGGAAGTGTCGACCAAAGTGCGTGTCATAAAAGAGTAACACGACGACATAAAACACTCCGTAGATCGGCGAAGATTATCGTGCGAATAGCTGGCTGAAGAAGAGCAGCCTTGTCCGCTATATCGGCCGCCTCATTTCCACAGATACCAAAATGTCCTGGGATCCAGAGGAACGCCACAGAGACGCCCCCAAAGTGGAGCAAGTGGTGGCAGTCCTTAATCTGGTGGACGAGAGGGTGGACAGGGTACAGAGCTTGGAGACTGAGGAGCGAGCTGACAGAATCTGAACAGATAACATACTGTATCCGCTGATGGCGACAGATGTATTGGACAGCCTGAAGAACAGTGCAAAGCTCCGCAATATAAACCGAACACTGGTCGGGAAGCCGAAATCGATTTGGGATGTCGCCAACAACATAGGCACTCCCTATACCTAACGATGTTTTCGAGCCATCAGTGTAAATAAATGTGGCTTCCTTCATTAGTGCACATTGAGCAGCAAATGCCCGACGATAAACAAGTGATAGGGGTACCATCCTTTAGAAATTGACAAAGATCAAGGAGCAGGCACGTCCCGGGACGGAGCCAAGGCGGTACTGTACCCCAAATTGTCAAGAAGGTTTTAGGAAAGCGGAAGGAAAGAGAATGGAGCAGTTGACGGAAGCGGACTCCAGGTAGTAGTATAAAGGAAGGGCGGCCAGCATACCCTACACCCAAGGAGGCGTCGAAAAAAATGTCGTGGGCCGGATTAGCAGGCATGGAAGACAGATGGCTAGCATAACGACTCAGAAGGACTGCTCGCCGATTGGACAGCGGAGGTTCAGCAGTCTCAGCATAAAGGCTTTTCACAGGGCTGGTGTAAAAAGCTCCAGACACTAAACGTAATCCACGGTGGCGGATAGAGTCGAGACACCGAAGAATAGACGGCCGAGCAGAGGAGTAAACTATGCTTCCATAGTCCAATTTCGAGCGCACTAAGGCGCGATAGAGGCGGAGAAGGACCACTCGGTCCGCTGCACAGGAGGTACCATTCAGGACACGGAGGGTGTTGAGGGATCGCAGACAGCGAGCCGAAAGATAGGATATGTGGAAGGACCAGCACAGTTTTCTGTCAATCATAAGACCGAAGAATTTGGCGACGTCCGAAAACGGAACGTTGACAGGTCCTAGATGTAAGGAGGGTGGAAAGAACTCATTACGACGCCAAAAATTAACACAAACGGTCTTACTGGGAGAAAAGCGGAAGCTGGTTTCGATGTTCCAAGTGTGGTGGAGATCGAGACATCCTTGAAGACGTCGTTCAAGAAGGCTGGTCCGTTGAGAGCTGTAGTAGATCGCAAAATCGTCCACAAAGAGGGAGCCTGAGATGTCGGGAAGGAGACAGTCCATAATGGGACTTATGGCAATGGCAAGCAGTATATCACTCAGCACGGAGCCCTCGAGTACCCCGTTTTCTTGGGAGAAAGTACGGGAGATAGTAATGTTCATCCGCACTCGAAATGTGCGCTCTGCCATAAATTAGCGAAGAAAAAGGGTCAGCCGACCTCGAAAGCCCCAGGAGAACAGTGTGCGGAGGATGCCTGTCCTCCAACAAGTATCGTATGCTCTCTCCAGATCAAAAAATATTGCTACTGTTTGGCGTTTCCGGAGAAAATTGTTCATGCATGATATAAGTGGAGAGAGCAACGAGATGGACAACTACAGAACGATGCTTGCGGAAACCGCATTGGGCAGGTGTTAAAAGACTGCGGGACTCCAGCCACCAAGCTAAACGGCAATTCACCATACGCTCCAAAACCTTACATACATTACTCGTGAGAGAAATGGGGCGATAGCTAGAGGGGAGATGTTTGTCCTTTCCAGGTTTCAGAACAGGAACGACGATAGCTTCCCGCCATCGTCTGGGAAAAGTACTGTCGGTCCAAATTCGATTATAAAGGCGAAGGAGGTAACGCAGACTATGGTTTGATAAATGGAGCAACATTTGGATGTGGATACCATCCGGTCCTGGGGCGGAGGAGCGAGAAGCAGAGAGTGCATGTTGGAGTTCCCGCATGGAGGAAACAGTATTATAGCTTTCGCGATTTTGAGAGGTGAAAGCAAGAGGTTGCACTTCCGCTGCACGTTTCTTCGGGAGAAATGCTGGCGGGTAATTTGAAGAGCTTGAAATCTCAGCAAAGTGTTGACCTAATGAGTTAGAAATTGCGACGGGGTCCACTAACGTATTATGCGCGACAGTGAGCCCAGAGACCGGGCCGGCCGGAGTGGCCTAGCGGTTCTAGGCGCTACAGTCTGGAACCGCGTGACCGCTGCGGTCGCAGGTTCGAATCCTGCCGCGGGCATGGATGTGCGTGATGTCCTTAGGTTAGTTAGGTTTAAGTAGTTTTAAGTTCTAGGGGACTGATGACGTCAGAAGTTAAGTCCCATGGTGCTCAGAGCCATTTTTTTGAACCAGAGACTGGGGAGAAACTAGGCGCGCTAGTTAACCGTCGAATACGACTCCAAACTTCCGAGGAGGGAGTGAAGGTGTTAAATGAGCTAGTAAAGAAGTTCCAGCTTGCCTTCTTGCTATCGCGGATGACGCGACGGCATCGCGCACGGAACTGCTTATAGCGGATACAGTTGGCCAAAGTAGGATGGTGGCGGAAAACGCGAATAGCACGTCGCCGCTCACGTATTGCGTCAAGACATGCCTTGTTCCACCAAGGAGCTGGGGGGCGCCGGGGCAATTCGGAGGTGTGTGGTATTGAACGTTCCGCAGCTGTAAGAATGACGTCTGTAATATATGTGACCTCATCGTCGACGCTACGAAAGTGACGGTCATCGAATGTCGATAGAGATAAAAAAAGTGTCCAATCGGCTTGGGCAAACTTCCAGCGTCGTGAGCGCATATATGGCAGTTGAGGCTGCAGTCTAAGGACACATGGAAAGTGGTCACTCGAGTGTGTATCATCAAGGGCGAACCATTCGAAGCGCCGAGCTAGCGGAACAGTACCGACCGAAAGGTCCAAATGAGAGAAATTTGTCGTCGAGGCAGACAAATATGTAGGGTCCCCAGTGTTGAGGCAAACAAGATCCGCTTGGTGGAAGACGTCTATCAATAGTCAGCCACGCGGACAAGGATGAGGAGATCCCCAAAGCGGCTGGTGGGCATTGAAGTCCCCAACCAGCAAATAGGGGGGTGGAAGCTGACCAAGAAGATGAAGGAGATCAGCTCGTGCCATTGGTGTGGACGATGGAATGTATACATTACAAAGGGAAAAGGTGTATCCAGAAAGGGAAAGACGGACAGCGACAGCTTGGAAAGAAGTGTTTAAGGGGATTGGGTGATAATGGAATCATGAGAAGAATCATAAGTGCTCCATGTGCTGGAGTGCCTTCAACAGAGGGGAGATCAAATCGGACTGAAAATGGGGGAAAACAAAGCGGTCGTGGGGACGCAGCTTTGTTTTCCTGAAGACAGAAGATGACTAGCGAGTAGGATCGTAAGAGAATCGGCAATTCATCCCGATTGGCTCGAATGCCGCGGTTATTCCAGTGGATAATGGACATAGCGTGAACAGAAAATGGAGGAATGGGACCAAGGTTGCCGTCAACTCAACGACTGCTCAGAGCTTGCGACCGATAGCATGTAACGGCATTCAGCCGAAGGCAGAATATCCTGATCCATAGGCTGTTCAGGAGCACCTCCTGCCACCAGCGATCGGCAGGTTGATCGGCCGCCAGCAGTGCGCCTCGCCGACACAGAAGACGGCCGAGGGCGGTTACCGCCAGGTGGTGCTGTACATGGGACACGCCTTGGCGGAGAAGGAGAGGAACTGGGTTTCTTAGTAGCCTTTTTGGAAACATGATTTTGAGATGAAGGAGGAACCGATGGTTGTGAAGTTGTATGTAAAAAATTTTCACGTGTCTGCTCTTTTTTCGAAGTCTTGGTGTCTGACTTTTGGGCTCGAGATTTAGCAGAACCTGATGAAGTGTGAGCCATAGAGTGAGCAGGCGAAAGTGGGGAGATTGAACAGGCGGTCTTTGCGTTGGCCGATCTGACGACTGTGGCACTAAAGGTGAGATCACAAGTCTGCCTGGCCGCCTCCTTTGTTGGTCATGGAGAGGCAAGGACAGTGCTGTATTTTCCTGTCTGAGGCACAGCGGGCTGTCGACTGGCGAATAATTTTCGAGCAGCAAACGTCGTCACCTTTTCCTTCACTCTGATTTCCTGAATGAGCTTTTCGTCTTTAAAAATGGGGCAATCTCGAGAGGAATCAGCGTGGTCACCCATACAGTTGATGCAACAAGGGGATGGAGGTAGACAAGCTGCTTATGAGCCACACGTGACACATTTGGCCGGATTGGAACAGGACTGGCTGGTGTGATTGAACCGCTGACACCGATAGCAACGCATAGGGTTTTGGATGTAAGGGCGAACGGAAATTATCTCATAGCTCGCTTTTATTTTCGATGGGAGTTGAACTTTATCAAATGTCAAAAAGACAGTACAGGTTGGAATGATGTTCGTGTCAACCCTTTTCATTATGAACAGCCGTTACACCCTGGTCAGACACGTAGTGATGAGTTTCCTCGTCGGACAATCTGTTGAGGGAGCGTGTATAAACGATCCCTCGTGATGAATTTAAAGTGCGGTGCGCTTCCACCCAGACAGGGAATGTGTGTAGCATTGAAGTACGCAGCAATTTTTGTGCGTGGAGGGCACTGATTGTTTCTAACAACAAGGTGCCATTTCGTAACCTGAAACAAGACTTTACAGGACCAGCAATTGCGTCGACACCTTTCTGAATAATGAAACGGTTGACCATGGAGAAGTCGTGACCTTCATCAGACCAAGAAACAACAAGGAGCTGTGGCAACGATGGAAGGACTGTATGTGGCTGAGACTCACTGAACTTACGCTTGTGAGCAGACATAGTAGAAGATGAGGAAACCGTTGCGAAAGTTTCCCCCATGATTACCGGCGTCTCAGATGGCGCGCTCCTTCCCTGTGGGGGCCCTCTCTGAGGGCACTCCCGCCTTAGGTGATTGTTCATACCTCAGGTCACACTTCCCAAGAAACGGACGGAGGGACCAATCGGCACTTTCGGAAGGTATCAGCTCGGGTAATCACCCCTCCCTGGGCCTGGCCGTTACCAGGGGATACGTACGTGTCCTACCTGTCTACCCGTGGCGGGGAATTACGCGTTATCCACGTCACCGGCTAACCATGAAAATGCGTGGGTCGGCCTTCGGACACGCACTGGGAGGAAGAAAGAGAAAGGGAAAAGCATAGAAAGGGAAAGGAAAGAAGAGAGGTCTCAAACGCTACTGCGGAGAAAAGGGTAGACAGAAGAGGTAAGGAAAAGAGAAGGACAAAGGAAGGATGAAGACGTGCAAGCAGAGAAAGTGAAGAATGTGTGACATTTTCGAGTGTGCGTCTCCAAACGTAGGCACAAAACATATTCCCAGAGTGGGAGAAAGGGAAGGAAAGAGGCGGAGGCGAGGGGATGGGGGGGGGGGGGGGGTAAATGGGGGATAGGGAAGGATGCCGAAAAGGAATGTATGCAGCCCGGAAAGGAAGGGGGGCCACATTAGCGTGGGATCCCGTGCTCGCTATGCACGTATCCACAAAAGAGTTTTAGATCCCCTGGGGGGTCGGCAGGAGATGTAGAGAACTCGGATGTTCAAGGGAAAGGAGCAGATGGGGGAAAGGAATCAGGTCTTAGAGGATGCATGTGGAGGACAGGAGGCATATACGGATGGCGAGGCAGAGTGCATGGTGCTCAAGGTTGCAGAGGGACTTATAGAATTTGGAGGGAGGGGGCGTATATCCAGGCAGGACTGGTGTGGCAAAGGATGGGATGGATTAAGGATTTGTAGGTTTGGACGATGATGGTAGAGGGGTTTAACCCCCACATCCAGCCAGAGAGGAGTTTAAGGAGACAGAGACGGTTGTGGGCTTTGTATTGGATAGAGTGGAGATGTGGGATCCAGGTGAGGTTAAGGTCAATGGTGAATCCAACATAGGTGAGGGTAGGGGCGAGACGGGCAGAATGGGTGCAGATGGTAAGGGAAAAATCAAGGAGCCGGAAGAAGCGAGTGGTACGACGTATGATGACTGCCTGGGTCTTGGATGGATTGATTCTGAGGAGCCACTGGTGATACCATGTGGCAAAAACATCAAGGTGATTCTGTAGAAGGCGTTGGGATTGTTGAAGGGTAGGAGCGAGCGCAACGGAGGCAGTGTCATCGGCATACTGCAAGAGGTGGATTGGAGGTCGGGTTGGGACATATCTGCTGTGCACAAGAGGAGAGGAGACAGCACAGAGCCCTGGGGCACATCCTTGGAGCGGTAGAGGGTGCAGCAATCAGCGTTATGGATGGTAACATAGGAGGGGCAGTGGGAGAGGAAGGAGGCAATCAGACGTACATAGTTGATAGGAAGGGTGTAGGTCTAGTGTTTGGAGACAGGGATGCCATATGTGGTCATAGGCCTTTTCGAGGTCTAGGGGGACAAAAAAAGGCAGAATGACAGAAGCTGGGGGGAGAGGAGTGAGGTGTAGGATTTCGCCGTTGGCAGAGAAGGAACGTCAAAAACCATGTTGTCAGTTGGAGAGGACGTGGTTATTGTGGAGACGGTGATGGATGCGCTGGGTAAGGATGCATTCCAAGAGCTTGCTGAACATCGAGGTGAGACGTATAGGGAAATAGGAAGAGGCTTCCGATGGAGGCTTGTTAGATTTGTGGAATACCAGGATACGGGAGGTTTTCCACAGGTCAGGGTAGATGCTGGTGGCAAGGATTATGTTGTAGAGGGAGGCAAGGACTGCAATAAAAGAGGGAGGGCAATGTTTGAGATGGTGGTAGGTAACGCGGTCATGGCTGGGGTCGGCTCTCACGGGCCAGCGAATCCCGTATATATTTCAACAAGCAAAGGCCTTCTGAGGACACAACCCACAGAAACTGATTCCAGGGTTGGGTTGATTTGGGGGAAGAGACCAAACAGCGAGGTCATTGGTCTCAGATGATTAGGGAAGGGCGGGGAAGGAAGGCAGCCGTACCCTGTCAAAGGAACCATGCCGACATTTGCCTGAAGCGATTTATGGATATCACGGAAAACCTAAATGAGGATGGCCGGACGCGGGATTGAACGGTCGTCCTCCCGAATGTGAGTCCATTGTGCAAACTACGAGAACTGCGCCACCTTGCTCGGTAGTGATTCCAGACTTAATTCTATTCTAAAACTGAACATAGTCTGCAGTGGATACACTCTAAAAGTGTCTATGAATGTAGGGCTGCTATCGAGCAACGCGACGATGGACAATGGTTGTGTTTTTCAACTTGAGATTGACATTTTACCATACAGATCGTATTTCAACGTACACTCAAGGAATGGGCAAAAAATCATCACACAAGGAGTTATGGAAGAAAGCAGTGCCAAAATATGTTGCTGGAGAACTTCGCAACTTGAGATGAAAAGACGCGATCAAAATGCTGTAGGCCTACACTCATAATACATAATCGCATTATTAAGTTTTGAGTGTAATCAGTATCAAGATGCTGTAAGCCGAGGAAATGTAATCACAGAGTGGCGAGGGACAATAACGTGTACACCAGCGAGTAATCTGCGGAAGAACTAACGCTGTCACTTATTTAAGATGAGGAAAGATTGCAAATAGAGGAAGGTTGCACTTTATGCATGAAGTATGTTTGCCCTGCACATACAAAGGAAGAAGAATTAGTTCGTATTGTGAACTGTTCTGAGTTTGAATCCGAGCAATCCTCGCAGTTATGAAGGCAATATAAATACATGTAAAACAATTACTTATGATTTAATTAAACTTAATTAGAAGGTACTTTTTATAAAGAAAGACCTGGAATTCCTTCTAGCCTACCATCATTACGGGAATATCAGGTGGGGCAAGTAAAAACGGCCTGGAGGAGTGGGTAAGATTGGACGTGAATATCTGCATACAAGCAGACCCCAGCATGATGGAGCAACTGTCCATACAGCCTGCAGAATCATGGAACACATTTCCATAATCTTCGGCCCTAACAGAGTTCGTAGCATCTGGTCGCGGCCACAACATATTTCTGTTATCAATTTCCTCTACTTCTTAAATTTAGTAATAAGTGATACAGGTGAATGATTAAAATACACAGATCTTCCCTATACTCTTACGAGAATTTAAAATGCCTATAAAGACAAATGTCTTTAGAAACCAAAATAGAAGACGCTGATTGAAGGAGAAGGCAGCTAATTATGATTAAAGTCTTCAAAAATTCCTACTGTTCATGGACAACATTGGGACGAAACCAAGATGATAAATGAAGAAACTTCACAAACCGAGACCGCTATAAAAGCATGTAACTGAATGACCGGTGTTGGAAGAGCTATGCTGTCATCATAGCATCTTATGCATAAGATCCTACGATGAAAGCACAGCAGATCGCCCCCGGACTAACCATATCGGGAATGTGCAGGGTTATTCATAGGTATAAAGTGTGAGTCAAAATAAGAGTAAAATGTTAAATAGAATTTTGTCTGAAACTGCTTCATTTTCTAGTTATGTTATTTACGAAATTTATGTTTATTATGTCATTTTGGGTTGGCATGTCGTCATGGATCAGTCATTTGGCGTTTCTTGTTCGCTTGCATATCGACTGATGTTGCTTTGTACACCCCTCGGCACTGCTAGATTGATTGTGGAAAGAAACGCCATTATGTATTTGACTTCGGTGTTGTTCGTTGTACAGGATGACACGAACGGAGTCTGCAACATTCCGAGAGCACGAAGACGTCAGGCACGTCTTCACCATTTTGAACATGTCCTGAGCTGAGGGTACAGTATGTAGCTGTGTTGAACTCGGAGTCCTTACGTGTCGTTTACTTCTTAGAAGAATTAGCGTTGTGCAGCATTTGTGATCTCTACTCTACTGCATAATTCTGAAATAAAGAACTTTCGACAAGACTTTATTCAACGTTTTAGCCTTATTTTGATGCATACTTTGCACGCAAAAAGTGTGTACAGTTAATTTTGAATCACGCTGTATAAAAACGTGGTTTACATCAGTTTCTAACTCAGAATCACACTCGCACGCAATGCATTCGTAAATGTTGAGCCTACATAGACGTACAATAAACGATCATGATTAAGGCGGAGTGGAATAATGGTGGAAATCGTAAATGGATCCAAATGAGCCATCGTAAATCACTACTTTGAGGTTGTAATACTGCATAGTATCCATTTCGATGGGACGCAGTAGAGGAACGGTACGGCGACGATCATCTACTGTACCAGCATGACATTGCACTATCATAGAACACCATTTGTGAGGTAATGGCTCGTGAAAAATAACATTCCTAAAATGGACTGACCTGCAACGAGTCCTAAGCTGATCGAAATGGAACATGTCCCCGGTTTTGACTCTTGAGGAAGCCTGGGCTGCCATTCCTCTGCAGACATTCAGATATCTTACTGAAATGACCCTAGCAGAGTTGTAACTGTCATAAAGTAATATGCAGTAAGAAGTGTCCGGAGGCAGGGGTCCTCGTCCAGCCTGCAGTTAATAGCTTAGTTGATCCGGTAATTTATTCTAACGAAAGTGAGTTTCCTTGCAGCTGTATTTTTACTTTATTTTATTGATTACGTTATATTCACACACTACCTCCCCTTCATATCCGCGGTGGGCGGGCTTCATAAATCGAATGTCATTATTACTGTAGGTAGTCTTCTCCAAAAAAAAAAAAAAAATAAATAAATAAATAAATAAATAAAAAATAAAAAAATAAAAATAAATAAATAAATAAATAAATAAATAAAAAATTTGAGGTCATCAGTCCCCTAGAACTTAGAACTACTTAAACCTAACAAACCTAAGGACATCACACACATCCATGCCCGGGGCAGGATTCGAATCTGCTACCGTAGCGATCGCGCGGTTCCAGGCTGTAGCGCCTAGAACCGCTCGGTCACACCTGCCGGCGCAGTCTTCTCATCACGGGAGGAGCGTATAGTATGTCTCCCACATGGACAATTCGTGCCCGATATTCTCTACTCTCCGCGTCGAAACGAGAAACGAAGCTTCACTGAAATTCGCTTTCATTGGAATAAATAAACAGCCGTTGGTAGTCCTCGGTGAGGAGCACTTTCCAGGAGAGTGCAGTTAGCGGCGGCAGGAAATTACCAATGAAAATACCCGCATCCTGCTCTAGACACTGTTTGGCTGAAAGGCGTGGATGCTAAAACAATTTCGGAGCTTGTTGGTAGCTCGTGAAGTAGCGAACTCGGTCGACCGCCCTGCCGGATGTAATACAAGTCGTGTGCCTTCTCGGGCGGAAGTGGCGCTAGAAAGGAAATAACATTTCTGGAGTCAGTAGTCAGTGAACTTTATAGAACAATAAAGCTCCAGTTTCCGTTCTAGGTAAGCGGGCGCTGAATTATGATTATAGAACACCGATTTTATAGGCATTGTGATTGGCAGTGCACGTGGAGTGTTTTAACGATCTGGCGTTAATGATTAATGAAAGGTAATGCACTTAACGGCGTCTACTGCAAGCCAATAAATGAAACTTGCTTTATATTTTCGTAGATGTTTGCTTGACACTTCTTACAGCCAACAGTATTTTTAAAATACCGGTGTTGAAACTGTTAAAATGAAACTCAATAAATTGTCCAATGGCCCGCTGTAGCTGTATTTGTTCAGGTCACTTACAAACCAATACAATCGATTTCGAAATTTCTGATTTGCATCTTCAGGTGTAAATACCTGTACAAAATAGTTTTTTTTAATAACGCAGTTATCTGAGACATCCTAAAATACTGAATAACTAGACATAAACATGCAAGAAAATACTACGCATCCAGCTAGAAAACTGTTGTGGATGAGCTACACTGCACAACAATGGGATTATATATACGTTACACTGATGCGCGAAGGGAACTGGTATAGGCATGCGTATTCAAATACAGATATATGTAAGCAGGCAGAATACTTCGCTGCGGCCGGCAACGCCTATGTAAGAGAACAAGTGTCTGGCACAGTTTTTAGATCTGTTATTGTTGTTGCAACCGCAGGTTATCAAGAATTAACTGAGCTTTAACGTGTTTTTATAGTCGGCGCACGAACTGCGGGACACAGCATTTGCGAAGTAGCGATGAAGAGGGGATTTTCCCGTACGACTATTTCACGAGTGTTTCGTGAATATCAGAAATCCGGTAAAACATCAAATCTCAGACATCGCTGCGGCTCGAGAAAGATTTTGCTTTTTCGCGTTTTCATTTTCAACTACGCGACGCGGATTAATAAACGGAATTTATCAGCTTTGCTGCCTAATAGTTTGAAGAAACTCACAAAAGGGGAAACAGGATATAATTTCACATTTCACACAGTGTCGCTTTTTACATTTTCACTGTCCATACACTACTGATTGATCCATTTTATGATAATCATTACAGTCAACTGTTCTCACTATGATTCTGACGTCTCACCCAGATCACAGTCCTTGTTACCGGATAGTAGCCTCAGCTTTAAATACGCGTTCCCCGCAAGAGATTCCATGTATTATTTGTGTGTCCAGAAGTCAAGATCTGTAGTGCTGACAATGATGGTAGGCGATACTTCTCATTAATGTATGCTGATTGGTTATTATTCAAATATTCACACATTTACACCGTCTGGTTTAATTAGAACCAGTTCATCGACTTGGTACCATACCTGTCTGATTTGCTGATCATTGTTACTATAATATTCCTTGCTAGCATTATGATTATTTCCTCTCCTAAACCTTCTTCGAAATCCACCTGTTCCCCTTCCAGAAGGCCTACGGTTAATATCGTGACGTCTGTCTTCATCCTTTCTAACTTGCTCGATATTATTGTTCCATTTATTACTCGTGTTTGAGTCACGGTCATTGCGGCGGTCTGACGCCACCTGTTCAACTTGTCTCATGCCTGAAAGCGCGTGCAGCCGTTCTTGTGTATACAGGAGGTTATTAACTTCACTCTTGTTGACATGAATTAATTTTTCCGGTACAAACACTGGAAACGTAAGAATTGTTATTTCTACAAAGTCAGATTCACATAAAGGATCAGTTAAATACTGGTTCTTTTCCCAGTAGTGCTGAAAGAACTCCTTATAACTATCGCAGTCACTGTCTTTAAACCTCCTAGCTTCAAATATTTCTGTTCTTATACTATTTTATGTACTTGTGGACCAGTATTGTTTAACAGTGTTCTAACAAATTCTTGATATGTTTTACATTTGTTACTGGCTCCTGTTCCCCATGATTTGCGTCCCCTTCAAAAGGACTGGCTACAAATTTGATTTTCTGCTGTTCTGTCATGTTATGAGGTATAATGCTCTCAAACTAAAGAATGAAAGCTACTGGATTTGTACTACCTTTCCTAGAAAAGTTAAGAAATTTGTAAGCATTGGCATTACTGACTACTTCATTAATATGAACAACACCCTTACGTTTTTCCTGTTCAACCCATGTTTCGAGTTTCTGTTTTAACGCAACTCCCATATTAACTATAGTTTTACTCACCTCACTTAGTTGGGGTATGTTACCTATCTTCCATTCTATTTGTCTCTAACGACCCTGAATCGTATTTGTATTACCATTTCAGATATATTCTATTCGTGATACTTTACGGCTAATGACTGCATTTTCGTACTTTAAGTCTACGACTTGTTTGTTTTGCCTTTCACAGGTATCTTTGCAAGATGTTTTTATTTTAATCTGATCATTACTTAATTTACTGACTTCATCCCTAATTGAGCCCTAATTGAGCTTGCAGAAGATAATTTATTTTCACTACTTCATCATTAATCTTACTGCTAACCTCTTGTTTATACTTATGTAATTTTTGACCCAGTTCTTTACTCCCATGTTCAATTCTTTAAGCTCCAATTCTAGTTTCATGAGAATCGACCCTGGTCTCTAAATGTTTAAACTTACGATTAATTTTTCCTATCTCCTCGTTTGTTGCTTCTATTTTGACAACAAGTAATTTTTGCCCTTTCTGTAATTAATTTGAATAGGTTTTTTAATTATTTTGCCCCTATTCTATCTTCTAGCATTTTTTAAAAATTCTTGTTTCCCAGATACTAACTCCATTAATATTTCAACCATACTTTTATTATTATCTTCTGTAGGCAATGTATCAGCTGATGCTGTTCCATGGTTTAATTTAATTTTTCTGTATGTCGATTAATTAACAAGGGCACTGTCAGAGTCGTCACCATTCATCTTATTTAACTTATCATTAACATTCATGTCATCTGCATCAGAATCCACCTCTCCAGTTTCACTGTTGCTACTATATGAAATTATAATTTCTTGGAAAACTTCAGTTTCTATATCAAATGATTCTGGTAAATAGCTATCATCTATTTGATTTTGTATACTTTCCTCATCTGCCACTGAATCAAATTTTTCCTTTACATTCTCCATTACTAACTTTGGGTTAATATGCTCATTACTTATATTACTAATTCCATCTGACATACCCTTAAATTGGCTTACTTCTTCCATTTCATTACAATGGTGCTGCACTGCCTATCTACTTCTAAGATTGACTTTTTGTTATTAAAGAAACAATTTTACAGTATTCTTAAAAATCCCTTTGGATGTCAATACTAGCTTCCCTTCGCTAGCTGTAAAGTGATTATCACACACGTAACTTCTTCTCTGGGGCGATGATGCTGGTCGCCGCATTGTCACCTAGGGTGTCTTTGGCTGCCGTAGTCAACCACAAACGCCTATCTCTGCCGTTCGCCACTTGCTGACGTTGGACTGCAGGTGGGGGAGGCGACACGTGTTGCTTCGATGTCATCAGCCTAGCCTGCTGTGCACTGCTCAGCTAATTGCTCCCTGAAGCGTTGTTTCTTGTAGCGTTGAAATAAAACGTAATCCCTTTGGACCGCGCACAAACAATGTAATCCCTTTGAACCATGCACACATCTATAAATTTACACTTTGATTTTCCGTTTTCGCGTTTTCACTTTCAACTATATAATACAGATTAATTAGGAGGATTTATAAATTTTTGTATCCGAAAAGTTCAAAGAAAGTTACGAAAGTGCAAAAACAGGATATCATTTCATAGTTCACACAGTGTCGCCTTTTATCTTTTTTTTTTTACTGTTTACTGATTCGGGCGTTTTATGATAAACATTACAGCCCTGTGTTCTCATTCTGATTTTCACATCTCACCCAGTTCACAGTTCCTATTAACGGATAGCAGCCTCTTCTTTAAATATACGTTCATGGCAAGGGTTGCCATGTATAAATTATGCGTCCTTTTGAAAGACAGATCTGGAAGCTGGTGAGACTGAATAAGAGTCTGTGACTCTTCTTTCCACCAACCTGTAGTCTTATTAAGTTGTAGCCCCAGCGCAGAAGACAGCTCGTCGGTGGTGAGGTCTTCTTCGGTGGAGGATGCTACGTTGCGAATTCGAACCTGTGGTTGTGCTTTTTGCTGGATGCCAGTTGCCCAAGTTAATCTCTGCAGCTACAGAGGGCAACATCTATAGTGCTGACAATGATGTCAAATCTCCGACATCGCTCATGCCGGAGAAAGATTTTGCGTTTTCAATTTCAACTGCGGGTCGCGGATTAAAAAGCGGAATTTATTAGTTTTGTTGCCTAACAGTTCGAAGAAACTTACAAAAGGGAGAAAAGGATATAATTTAACAGTTGACACAGTGTCGCGTTTTACGTTTTCACTGTTCATACACTATTGATTGGTGCGTTTTATGATAATCATTACAGTACACTGTTCTTACTGTGATTTTGAAGTCTTACCCAGATCATAGTTGTCGTTATCGGATAGTAGCCTCTTCTTTAAATACACGCTCCCCGTATAAGAGATTCCATGCATAAGTTTTGTGTCCAGAGTTCAAGATCTGTAGAACTGACAGTGATGGTAGGGGACACTTCTTATTAATGTATGCTGCTTGTTTATTATTCAAATATTCACACATTTACACTGTATTTCTCAACACTCGACATAGCTTTCTTAATGTTATGGTAACATTTGCATCCAACTTCCGAAATATGATACACATGTCCAGCTATGCACAAGACAGAGTGAGCATTACATATTTACAACTAAGTTGTGCCTGATATATAGTACAACATGTCCGGCTCTGAAGAACACTCAAAACACAGTTACTATTACATTTTCGCGTGTAAGTAACGCAAGATACTGAGATACGTCCCCCACCAACCACCACGTCCGAAACAGAGATACGCGACCGGCCCTACAGAACGCCCGAAGCAGCGTGACTAATGTAGACGAACTACTTTGTCTCCAAGGAGCGCCAGTGGGACCCGCAGGTTGAAATATCCTTACTCTTATGTTTCTCAAAACTAGTGAAACTTAGCAACCAAAAACGATAGACTCGTAGGGTAACCATGATAGATTGTCATACAAAAAACTGGTTTACATAAAGAGAAGTTGAGCGTTTTGGCGCCTATCACCCGAACTTGCTGACCAATGAGAAGTAAGTTCGGTACAATTGGCGGACTCTCCCGTTGGACCGAGCGAGGTGGCGCAGTGGTTAGACACTGGACTCGCACTCGGGAGGACGACGGTTCAATCCCGCGTCCGTCCATCCTGATTTAGGTTTTTCGTGATTTCCCTAAATCGCACCGGGCAAATGCCGGGATGGTTCCTTTCAAAGGGCACGGCCGATTTCCTTCCCCGTCCTTCCCTAATCCGATGAGACCGATGACTTCGCTGTCTGGTCTCCTTCCCCAAAACAACCAACTATCTCCCGTTGGACTGCTACATACTGTACCATCTGTCGCTTGTACCTCATTCCACTTTTGTTCCACATGCTAATTTACGTGTATCATGCTGCATCAAGACGAGCTTCTAGCAAAATAAAATACTCGTGCCACAGCCAGAAATTTCACAACGGTACCAAGGACGGCTGAAGAGAATCGTTGAACGTCACAGAACTGCAACCCTTCCACAAATTGCTGCAGATTTCAATGCTGGGCCATCAACAAGTGTCAGCGTGCGAACCATTCAACGAAAAACGAAACATCATCGATAAAGGGGGACTCGAGTACCCTTGATGACTATACGACACTACCTTCTACACCTCGCCTGGTCCTGTCAACGTCGACTTTGAACTGCTGCCTGGTCGGACGAGTCTCGTTTCAAATTATATCGAGCGGACGAACGTGCACAGGTATGGAGACAACATCAGGAAACCATGCACCCAGCACGGCAGAAAGGGCCTGTTCAAGCTGGTGGACGCTCTGTGATGGCGTGAAGCTTGTGTAGTTGTAGTACCATGGACCCCTGATACGTCTAGATACGATTCTGAGAGGTGACAAGTACGTATGCATCCTGTCTGATCACCTGCATCTATTCATGTCCATTGTGCCTTCCGACGGACTTGGGCAATTCCAAGACGACAATGCGACACACCACACGTCCATAAATGCTACACAGTGGCTCCAGGAACACTCTTCCGAATTTAAACACTTCTGGTAGCCACCAAAGTCACCAGACATGAACATATTGAGCATATCTGGGTTGCCTTGCTACGTGCTGCTCAGAAGAGATCTCCATCCCTCGTGCGCTTACGCATTTATGGACAGCCCTTCATGATTCATGGTGTTAGTTCCCTCCAGCACTACTTCAGACATTAGTCGAGTCCATGCCACGTCGTGTTACAGCACTTCTGCGTGCCTGAGATGGCCATATACGACATTATGCACGTGTACCAGTTTCTTTGTCTCTTCAGACTTAATAATTGCAACTTGTTCAATTCATATCAAAAGAAAGTACTTACAGATGCTATGACATAGGTTACAGAATGCCGCAGTGTGACAACTGGAGTGGCTAGGTAAAAATTTCAGCATTACTGAATTTATAAAAAAACATCGTCAAAGAAGGAAATCATGTCTAAGATGGAAGAATAGAATTAGGTATCAGAACTTACCCTTAATTTGATAAATAGTGAAACAGTTACTCAAATGAAAAGCAGATGGCAACCATGTGACATGGACCAGATGCCAAAAACGCGACTGGCCTAAGTTAAGTCGCGAATGTACACATTGTACTTGTAGACCTATGTCAGGCATCAAAACCCTCCTCATAAATGTTATTCATGTAAGTACTAGGCCCTGTAGTGACTGAAAAAAAGAACTATTTGTACAGATATTTACACCAGAAGATGCAACTCGAAAGTTGCGGAACCGGTTGTTTGCGTTTATAAGTGACCTGAAGAAATACAGCTACACCGGACCATGGGGCATTACATTCAGTTTTATTTTAGAAGTTTTAAGGTCTGTATTTAAAAGACAAAAAAACTGTTCACTGTATGAGGTGTCAAGCATTCGTATGTAACTATTGTAGCTGCGGTGGCCATAATTAAAAAAAGCTTATGTTTTGACCGCTGATGTACCAAGACACACCAGTGGCAGAGACAATAGATGTTATTTATTTAGAGATTTCGATACAAGTAGTGGGAACAACGGCAAGTGAATGCCGGCCACGGAAGTCGGACACGTGGGGAACTACAAGGATGGCGGTATAATTGTCCTCATAGCAGATGTAACTCTGCTCTCCTCGGGCGACCACCGCAAACAAGTCGCCAGCTACTTTAAGCCACCCACTCTTCCCGGTCACTGTTGATAGACTGTCTATGGCATCGATCCGCTCAGTTGCACTCTGCCAAATTTGTCACCCCACCCCGCTGAACTGCCATGGAACTTTTATATACTCAGAAGCATTTCCTCGCCATATCTGTGCTACCGTAGCGTAGGTCGTGTAGAGAACTCTCAAGGTACTAACGTATTATGAAGTGTCATTGATTGCATTCTGTAACAGATTCTGAACTTCATAATTTAAGCTTCAGTTTCGTGGAATTCATTTAATTTGTTGTGTATGTTCAATATTGCTATATACAAGGGTCTGTGGGTTTACATTGTGTTAATGTCTGATCGCCAATAAATACTGTAATCTTAAGTGTATTTATTTGCTGTTGGTTACGGCAGTAAATTTATCCAGGTCCGTCAAGAAAGATTCATTAAACTAATCTTTGGTGTAATACGTCGAGTAATGAGTCTTTCGTGAGAGGAATGCATGGATTACAGCGGCAGGTGCAAGTCCCAAGACCTCTTCGAGGACCCTATGGAGAAACATTTGGCTCCGATTTAGCCTCTGCGATTCGTGTCTAGTCATCAAATTTTTGGATTTATAGTTGCGATGACTTCGCGGAGGCTCCTCCGATATCATAGATAGCCTAACATCGTTGGATCCATAATTCGCGGATTGCTTGACGCATCAGATGTGTTTGTTTACTAGCTTTCGAAGACACACTCTGTTGTCGTCAGGAATTATCTGTAAGTAGGATGGCACTTAATCCAATTGTCAGAATATAGTCATGGGTTATCACTTTCATATCCTGCTATTCGTTTGGGGCATGACCAAACTTCAATAGTCTCATGTGAAGTAACTGAATCAAGCGCACCGGGTAAATGTACCTAATGAAAGTGGCACTAATGAAATAAGGTGCTTGGATTGAATATTTAGCAATATATGTAGTGACTACCATGGAGGTCTAATTATCGCCTGCCGCTGTAGCCGTGTAGTTGTAGGCGCTTCAGTCAGGGACTGCGCTTTTGCTACGGTCGCAGTTTCGAATCCTGCCTCGGGCATGGGTGTATGGGATGTCATTAGGTTAGTCAGGTTTAAGTAGTTCTAAGTCTAGTTCCATGGAGCTGTATATCTCTTTTCCAACAGACAGCTCAGTTCATACGTACAATACCAGAAACAAAAATGATATGCAAAAGGACTTAAAAGCACTTACTTTTGTTCAAAAAGGGGTCCACTACTCAGGAACACTCATCTTCAATAATTTGCCAGCAAACATACAAAATTTAGTCACAAATAAAGATCAGTTTAAAAGGAGCCTGAAAGACTTACTAGTGGCCAACTACTCCATTGACGAATGCTGCAACAGAAACAAATGCTGTATTGTTTATGTTCATACTATTGGTAATGTTATTTCAGCTTAAAATTGACATGTACCACATCCACGAGGATGTCCTCAGCACGGATCTATGGAACGAAAATCTAATCTAATCTAATCTAAGCTCGCGTCGACTTGCACTGAGCGGAGCAGAAGTCATGATCTGCTGCGAAGCGTAGCTAGCGGGCAGGAAGCCCTAGTCGGTTGGCCAAGATGTGTTGTGCGCGAAGGTCTGCGATGAAGAGATGTTGTGGTCGGCGGCAGGAGTAGATATCCTGAGCTCATCAGCCAGGGGGGAAGAAGTGTTTCCTTCTTTCTCCAGGTCAGCTCTTCCTTCTGTGTCTCTGTGGCTTTAAGTGCGCCAATGAGACGATTTTAATAAACTCCGCCTAACCGCACGGCCGAAAATAAATCAACAATTGAGAGTTTGCAATGTGAACCTACGGAAGGACTCAATTCTGATTAAGTCTTTGTGAGGTTCCAATTCTACTATCAAATTTTCTCTCTGGCCAAACTGCTGGCTCCAAGTTTTGGACTTTCTGGAAGCCAGCACTCAGCCCCGCTGCTCTGCTAAATCATTACTCTGAAATTTGCAACGGACTAGCTGCGCTGCCCCATGTGAAGACTTGGGCATGCAGTTTCTCACAGTTCCAGACGATGTTCATCACCTCGCACCGCTTGCATCTCGGAAGCACTTTCTGACTTAAACACAAACTTATTTTCTTGAATGATTTAACTCCTGCTGAGACGGTCTGGTCAGCTGATCGGGTCATGTGCACTGTGTTAGTTATCTACTGGGAAAACACTGGAGGACACCCAATGAGGTATTCGGCACAGAGACCGCTCATGGACTCGCCGTGGGCGGTACACAAGACCTGGACACTGCTATGCCTGGTGGCTTATACGTTCGACCGCAGCTGTCCTTCGTCCATAAGGGGTGGTCCCTCATAAATGCATAACGGTATCTCTCTCAGCTTAGGAACACAAGAGCCTCAGTCGGTGCTTCAGTCTATGATTTTCCTTTCACGAAAGTTACTGTAAGGTTTTCTCGCAGCTAGGGTATGTAAATAGCGAAAATTATGACATCAAATAACGTCATAATCCCTCAAATCATTGAATCTTACTTACTGTAAACATGGGCTGAAATCACATCAAATGAATTCAAGAACATCACGACAAATAAAAAATGAGACATGCCACTCCAGTCATTGCCTGCCACATGTCACTACTGAAGGTTATGTCGATGTCTGTGACAAACCTTGTTAACGGTGTTGATTTCATCAGACTCATCTGACTTACATGTGTTCACGGTAAAAAAATCCGCCTGAGCTTTAAAATACTTTATTGACCGAGGTCTTGCACGACAGAAGTCGCTATACACTACTACGGTATCAGGCTCATAGCCCCATCATCACGTGTATTTTGAGCGGTAGTAGGACGTCAGATCCATGTCCTAATAACTTAGAGCTAGATTTCAGATACACCTGATAATCGGGCTAAGACACCGAGACCGTGTTAGTGTGTAGCGACTTCTATCAACAAAATCAATAAAGTATTTTACAACTTTCGTCAGTTTGTTTAACATGAACATGTCGCACAGCAGTTGTGGATGTACCACAAACAAAAGTTTGTGAATTCCCTGCTGCCTTTAGCGTCAAGCGCCTATTTCCATGCAAATCTACAGGGCCTGGTTAGACAGAACACTGCCTTCCGTTGCGGCCCACGCCGCAGTGGATAGCCAGGGCGTTCAGCGTCGGGGGCGCCACACAGACAAGAGCGCCTGCGTCTGTTGTCACAGTATGGAAGCGGCCGGAACCTCATCAGCAGCTCGCGTGTGTAGCGCCAGAATGCCTCGCGCCACTGCACACACACAGCAGTCAAATGCACCAACAGCTGCACACGACACTTCCGTCCGACCTGCGGCGACTCTGTATTCTGGGACAACTCGGCGCGTGCAGTGCGGCAGACCTGATGCCACTGAGTGAAAGCCGCATTGTGTGTGACCGGAACGATGCAATAACGAGCTTTTCATCGACGCGGCCTGGTCGTTGCGGCTTAAGACCGCAGACCATACACACAGGACGTGTTCTGTCTGACCAGACCTTGGCTATGTGCAAATTGAGACGCGTATAGCTCGTTTGAAGTGGCACGATGTTACAGCGCGACGTGCACGTACCACACGTCGCCGCAGGTCCGGTGCATAAATTCGCTCTATCTCCGTGGGGGAAGGGGGGGAGAAGGAACGGGGCAAGCGCGAGGCGGCTTCACCCAGCGAGGAAATATCCCCTTGTTACCATATAAGGCAACACACAAGAGCAGTCAGGTGGTAGCCCTGATGAGCACGGCTCCACACCTCTCGGCGCGCCGGTTGGCAATGCGCTGTGTTGACAGAATCGAAGCACACCCTCTACAGGCTTTCACGGGCGATGTTACAGAACCCAATTTGAAAAAAAGAGAAAAACTAATTTTCACGTTAGCTAAGGCTTCATATACCAGCCTCTTGGTCAAGTGCCTGAAACTTCGATAATGAGCGTACATAACGTGACGTTCCCATCTAGTTACATCACTGCGCGCAGTTCGAACACTTTTCAACGAAAAAATAGAGGACGCTATGATTTTGCGTTTGGTGTTCATTACACTGTATGTTGCTGCGTATGAAATTTAGCTAACATATTTAATTTTTCTTTAGACTTTGGAGAAGGTCTCTTCTGTCTCAGGCTTCGAAAAAATGAATCGTATTGTAGCGCGATCATTCCAGATAACAGGCGCGAGTGAATGAAATATTCGTAACATCTCTCATTATCTCCTAAACAGGTCTAGATATCGAAACGCGAATGCTAGCACACAAGGAGAAGAATATTTCGCAGGTCATTAGCACACGGAAGTCTTTTACCTAAGGCGATATAGCAGAGGTTACAGTTTTATTTATTTCATTTCATTTTTTTTAATCCAGTACTGTAATTTTAAATGTCTTCAACAGCTAGCGAAATGAGAATTTCCTAATATGAAAATAAACATGAAATTTCATCTCTTATGTCAAATGTTCAAACGTGTGTGAAATCTTATGGGACACCACTGCTAAGCCTCCACACCAAGCCTTTTCTTTTTTTTTTGGTTTGATGCGTCCCGCTACGAATTCCTTTCCTGTGCTAACCTCTTCATCTCAGAGTAGCACTTGCAACCTACGTCCTCAATTATTTGCTTGACGTATTCCAATCTCTGTCTTCCTCTACAGTTTTTGCTCTCTACAGCTCCGTCTAGTACCATGGAAGTCATTCCCTCATGTCTTAGCAGATGTCCTATCATCCTGTCCCTTCTCCTTATCAGTGTTTTCCACATATTCCTTTCCTCTCCGATTCTGCGCAGAACCTCCTCATTCCTTACCTTATCAGTCCACCTAATTCTCAACATTCGTCTATAGCACCACATCTCAGATGCTTCGATTCTCTTCTCTTCCGGTTTTCCCACAGTCCATGTTTCACTACCATACAATGCTGTACTCCAGACGTACATCCTCAGAAATTCCTTCCTCAAATTAAGGCCGGTATTTGATATTAGTAGACTTCTCTTAGCCAGAAATGCCTTTTTTGCCATAGCGAGTCTGCTTTTGATGTCCTCCTTGCTCCGTCCGTCATTGGCTATTTTACTGCCTAGGTAGCAGAATTCCTTAACTTCATTGACTTCGTGACCATCAATCCTGATGTTAAGTTTCTCGCTGTTCTTATTTCTACTACTTCTTATTACCTTCGTCTTTCTTCGATTTACTCTCAAACCATACTGTGTACTTATTAGACTGTTCATTCAGTTTAGCAGATCATTTAATTCTTCTTCACTTTCACTCAGGATAGAAATGTCATCAGCGAAACGTATCACTGATATCCTTCCACCTTGTATTTTAATTCCAATCCTGAACCTTTCTTTTATTTCCATCATTGCTTCCTCGATGTACAAATTGAAGAGTAGGGGCGAAACGCTACAGCCTTGTCTTACACCTTTCTTAACACGAGCACTTCGTTCTTGATCGTCCACTCTTATTATTCCATCTTGGTTGTTGTACATATTGTATATGACCCGTCTCTCCCTATAGCTTACCTCTACTTTTTTCAGAATATTGAACAGCTTGCACCATTTTATATTGTCGAACGCTTTTCCAGGTCGACAAATCCTATGTAGGTGTCTTGATTTTTCTTTAGCCTTGCTTCCATTATTAGCCGTAACGTCAGAATTGCCTCTCTCGTGCCTTTACTTTTCCTAAAGCCAAACTGATCGTCACCTAGCGCATTCTCAATTTTGTTTTCCATTCTTCTGTATATTATTCTTGTAAGCAGCTTCGATGCATGAGCTGTTAAGCTGATTGTGCGATAATTCTCACACTTGTCAGCTCTTGCCGTCTTCGGAATTGTGTGGATGATTCTCTTCCGAAAGTCAGATGGTATGTCGCCAGACTCATATATTCTACACACCAACGTGAATAGTCGTTTGGTTGCCACTTCCCCTAATGATTTTAGAAATTCCGATGGAATGTTATCTATCCCTTGTGCCTTATTTGACCGTAAGTCCTCCAAAGCTCTTTTAAATTCCGATTCTAATACTGGATCCCCTATCTCTTCTAAATCGACTCCTGTTTCTTCTTCTATCACATCAGACAAATCTTCACCCTCATAGAGGCTTTCAGTGTGTTCTTTCCACCTATCTGCTCTCTCCTCTGCATTTAACAGTGGAATTCCTGTTGCACTCTTAATGTGACCACTACTATATTGTGATCTGAGTCTCTATCTGCTCCTGGGTACGCCTTACAATCCGGTATCTGATTTCGGAATCTCTGTCTGACCATGATGTAATCTAATTGAAATCTTCCCGTATCTCCCGGCCTTTTCCAAGTATACATCCTCCTCTTGTGATTCTTGAACAGGGTATTCGCTATTACTAGCTGAAACGTGTTACAGAACTCAATTAGTCTTTCTCCTCTTTCATTCCTTGTCCCAAACCCATATTCTCCTGTAACCTTTTCTTCTACTCCTTCCCCTACAACTGCATTCCAGTCGCCCATGACTATTAGATTTTCGTCTACCTTTACATACAACATTACCCTTTCAATATCCTCATACACTTTCTCTATCTGTTCATCTTCAGCTTGCGACGTCGGCATGTATAACTGAACTATCGTTGTCGGTGTTGGTCTGCTGTCGATTCTGATTAGAATAACCCGGTCACTGAACTGTTCACAGTAACACACCCTCTGCCCTACCTTCCTATTCATAACGAATCCTACACCTGTCACACCATTTTCTGCTGCTGTTGATATTACCCGATACTCATCTGACCAGAAATCCTTGTCTTCCTTCCACTTCACTTCACTGACCCCTACTATATCTAGATTGAGCCTTTGCATTTCCCTTTTCAGATTTTCTAGTTTCCCTACCACGTTCAAGCTTCTGACATTCCACGCCCCGACTCGTAGAACATTATCCTTTCGTTGATTACTGAATGTTTTTCTCACGGTAATCCCTTGGCAGTCCCCCCCCGGAGATCCGAATGGGGGACTATTCTGGAATCTTTTGCCAATGGATAGATCATCATGACACTTCTTGAACTACAGGACACATGTCCTGTGGATACACGTTGCATGTCTTTAATGCAGTGGTTTCCAATGTCGGTTTCCTCATGACGTTGATCTTTGCTGATTCTTCCGCCTTCAGGGGCAATTTCCCACCCCTAGGACAAGAGAGTGCCCTGAACCTGTATCCGCTCCTCCGCCCTCCTTGACAAGGCCGTTGGCAGAATGAGGCTGACTTCTTATGCCGGAAGTCTTCGGCCGCCAATGCTGATTATTTATCAAAATTTAGGCAGTGGCGGGGATCGAACCCGGGACCGAAGACGTTTTGATTATGAATCAAAGGCGCTTCCCCCTTTTTTTTTTTTTTAAATCTCATTTTGTTCGCTTTCGTTCGTTGCATCTGGTCGGGGCGGACGTCGTAAGACATCCACTTATGTTCGTTTTTGATCGATTGACTCTGTTTTTTATTACAGAGGGCGCGTAACCCTCTGACCGAACACGCTGAGCTACGGTGCCGGCTATATTACCCGATACACCCCTAGACCACGGGTACTAGACCTCACACTACCCCTACACACTACTTAACCTAAATTATCCTAAGGACAAACACACCAATGCCCGAGGGAGGACTCGAACCTCCGCCGGGACCAGCCGCACAGTCCACGACTGCATCCCCTAGACCGCTCGGTCTCTTATGTCACTACAAAGTGACACGATGTAGTTTTCCATAACATGTTGACTTCTCTGGTCCACAATTGTTTGTTTAATGGGACACATTGTTTCAGAATTATATCGCAATAGCTGCTGCGATGCGACTTTGTGCCAGTCATATTGTGTTTTGGTAAATGAAGCACAATGAAACATCTTAACAAGACAAAATGTAATCGTTGGTCACAAATGGTGCTGCTTCTACGGACGAGAATAGCTTAACAATTCTTGCAAAAAGGAATCACCAATTCTGTTGCAATTTTGGCAGCATCCCCGTAATACATCGTATTTTTGATAGTGAACTGATCAAACGATTTTCTTCCTGTTCTTTATCTGAGGGATGTCCGCCCCCGGTAGCTGAATGGTCAGCGTGACGGATTGTCAATCCTCCGGGTACGTGTTCGATTCTCGGCTGAGTCGGGGAATTTTCTTCACCCAGGGACTGGGTGTTGTGCTGTCCTCACCATCATCATCATTCTCATCAACAGCAGGTCGCCCAAGTTGCGTCAAATCGAAAGACCGGCACCCAACGAACGGTCTGCCCGGCGGGGAGCCCAAGCCATACGTTTAAATAAATAAATAAAATCTGAGGGATATGAGATTACTGATGTGCGTGCCTTTCAGACGGAGTCACACGCAATTATCAGACGCTGGTTAGTCTCTTATGATTTGCCAAACTGATGAGTGATTCGCGAATAAAAAAGAGCTATTAGTGGGAAGACTAAACGATTGAGCCAACGCACACACGATGGTCAGCAGCTGGGAATAATGCGTGTGACAGGAACGCGGAAGCTAGCAAGGCGTGCCTTATGCTGGGAAGAGTTCACGTCTTTCAAATAACAGTGTCAGCCGTACATATCAGCAAATTAAATATATCAACCCAATACACTCTTTCACTACACTCATACTTGCGGAATGATACTGAGCACATTCTTCATTTGCTTAGCCTGTTGTGTAATTTGTTTAGGCATGTTGATACTATGTATGCAACCGCTGAAATGCTTTCTCTCGTCACTAAGCGCCAATTAAAACATCGTTATTCATGAGGATTTTCTCGACTGTTTCTGGCTTACAGTGAAACTATAATGCCCACATGCATATATGACACCTCTTATTACGTTTATATCCATGTAATCCCAGTGAAAATTCCGTACTTCTCATCTTGGACGCATTTTAGCAGGAGCTCAAGGGGACACATCTGTGGAAATTTCTACTTTTCGAATCTATGTAGCAGACCACACAGATACGCCAGCATAATATGCAACACTTAGACAACCTTGGTTCACTGAGCAACATTAAAAATTTCTTATTTCACTGCCCTCACGATGAGTCATCTGCATCATCTTGCGATGTGAAGACATTGTGGAGGCAGAAAACATAATACCAGTTGCTAATTGCTCACCAGGGACTGAATTGTGCAATGTTCTTGATAAAAAAACAATAACGATAACAAAACAGGAAAACTATATAGATACAAATAACTGAAAAATAAATTGTAATAATGAGAAAAATGTTGATTGGGGAAAAACGAAACACTACTCAGTGAACGTTAGTAAAGCAATACTTTTCGGACCCCCAACACCATCCCCCGCCTATAGCTGCGGTGTAGACGGGAACATAATTGCGGAGACTGCTTTCCCGCTCCTCGCCTCACCTCTGCCACATTGCTAGCGTGGCGCCCGGCGTGAAATGTTCAATTTACAGTGCTTCCACATTGCTCTAGGGGAGTAACTAGAGTGCAGCTGTTCAGATATCTAGCAGAGCACTAGCAATCAAAGGCGGCACTGCCAAAGTGATGTTGAAGCAGCCAGTCACGGCTTAGGTTTCAGGACATACAGCAGTGGTTGCAGCGCGAAACCCAGAGAACGTCATCCCCAGGCGCGGATCTACGCGAATAGCTATGGTGCACGTTAAATGGGACGGTAAGACGCAGTGGGTCAGATTCATCGTCGTTGAGCCATTTTGGCGAGCAGCGAGAAGCAAGGTGGCAGCATAACCAAATCTTAAAAGGGTGTAGCCAGTATCCCGGTTAGAGTTGTTGTGTGACTTCTGATCTAAGCGGATTCTTTGATGCCATAATCCCAATCACATGTTTGTTCATGAGGTCGTGTTTGGGACAACACTAGTTAAAGGGGCATCGGTGCTACATTCTAAAATCGTTCGTAATTAGTGACAAATATCACTTGTACCGAACGAACAAGATATTTTATAAATTCTGGGACTACTGATATCAAGGATGACTTGTATTATTTCGAACATGTTTTCCATTTTTTGGGGTTGTCGGAAAATGGCTGGAATAGCTTTTGTGTGTTGAGTTCTGTTAATTTAATTTTTTTGTAGCTTTGAAGCTATTGGCTACAGCTCAGTTACTCATCGTCTAACGAAATCAGCTTCGATATCCGTTTCCCTCTTTCATAGTTATGTGCAACATGTAAAGAGGTCCATTTGGAAATCTTCAGTATCACCTCACATTTCTGATTACGTGACGAATAAGTAACAAAGCTGTATACATAAATAAATCCGTCTTCAACTCAGTCTCACATTTATGTGAAAGTTTGGCAAGGAAAAGCGCCTTTAAGAAAAAAAGTGTTTGTTAGACATTGAACTCATCGTGGTCGTGCTGTAGCTTCCCACGCCCGGGTTCCCGGGTTCGATTCCCGGCGGGGTCAGGGATTTTCTCTTTTTTGTGATGTCCTTAGGTTAGTTAGGTTTAAGTAGTTCTAAGTTCTAGAGGACTGATGACCATAGATGTTGAGTCCCATAGTGCTCAGAGCCATTTGAACCATTTTTGGAAAATGGTAAGAGACCAATTTGCGCAACTCACTGAAAAGTGCAGCGTACGACGGGAAGATGCCAGACTGTTGGAACGTGGACGCCAGAATAATGTCGCAACGCAACAGAGGCGAGAGCTTCTGATGAAAGCTGTTTCTGCCAGTGAAAGCTGTGTATTGGCTATAAGGTGGCTAGTACAGCGACTGCAACCAATTTGTCTGCATGGTAGACACAGCAGAGCTACGTCTTGAGCTACGGTCTGGGGTACTATTTTGTATGACAGCAGGAGTACTCTGCGCACCCTGATTGCAAATCCGTCCGTCAGTCTGGTGATCGGCCCGTTGTGCTCCTATTCATGGAGAACATTCTTGGGGGTGTATTCCAAGAGGACAATGCTGGCTCACATACCACTGTTATAACGCAACATGCTGTACAGTGTTGACATGTAGCCTTGACCTGCTGCTCGGCTACCAGATCTGTATCAATGGAGCACGTATGGGACATCATCGGACGACCGATCCAGCGTCACCCACAAGCAGCATTTACCGTCTCTGTATATAACGACGAAGTGCAACAGACATGGAGCATCAGCACACAAACTGACATCCGCCACCTGTGCTCCACAATGCATTCGACATCTTGACAGTCACGCCGGTTGTTAATGCACAAGTATTTCACATTTGAGATGGTGTATATTGTGCTGACATTAACCTGTGATCTTGCAATGTTAATCACTTAAATATGTTACGTAGGTGAGCCGTAAAATTACTACTGGTTCACCAAAGGTTATTAATTTCAATCAATACACAAAATGTAAAATGGAAGTAGGTACTAAGGAATAAGTGGTGAAATTACACACAATTTTCAGTAACACCTTTTATTCAAATTTGGTGCAAGACTTTGCTATATTAAAAAAAAGCCAACAATCATTTAACAAATAAGCCACATTTTACTATAGGAAAGGACTTTTAAATTATTATAAAAAATTTCACGCCAGTAAAAGGCAAGTACAGGCAAGCAATTTAACGTATACAACGAGACGCTGTATAATATTCCAAGCTCAGCCAAATTACAGGTGAATTTCACTCCATTCATTAAATGGCGCAGAATCCAACTTGTCTGCAACATATAAAGACAATCCTGTTTACAAAAGTCCTCAAAATAGAAAAACCGAAACGCATGAGTCATGCAGACCGGGGGGGGGGGACACTCACAGTAAATAACATTAACATTTTGAAAATATATAAAAAACAAATTTTACAAATTTCTGCCAGTTAAGTTACGGCAAACACACACGCTCGCCAGGTAGGACTTGAGAACTTTTACAACATTCTCGTTTAAAGGCAACAATTTCTACCCGTAATGAAATGGCGAACCTTTGTATGGCAAGTAAACACACTAATAACCAACTACGTGTATAAAACACATAAGCACATTGAGTACAAGCCTTAAAAGGTATTGAAATGGAAAAACACACCACAGTTTTTGCTGACTGGCAACAATACAAAAAAAATCCACTGTGGGGTACATTATTAGCCAAATCTACATAAACACAAATTTACGTAAGTTACAGCTTCTAGATGAGCAGGAATTCGTTATGAAATTGACTAGTTCTTATCAAGAGGCAAAAGGAATTTTTCTTCTTTCTTAGAGTAACATTTACACGTGAGTCTAGGAATACTAGTTATGGCAGGCGAGAGAATGGATCAGGTCTTAGTGCCTTGCATTTTCAACAGTACCTTAGACTTTCACAGGCATGGCAGAGGCTAACAGCCGAATAAACGCTTCGGTAACCTGGAAGGGGAAAGGAGCAATCCGAACCACAGATTTACTGACTCGCCCCCCCCCCCCCCTTTTAGTCCTCAAAAGGGGAGAAACGGACCACCCTTTCTAATAGTACCACTTTCCCGCGGGTGGGCAGACGAGAATGAATGGCGGGGAACCCACTAAAAATACGGGTGGTGTAACTAACAAGAATAAGTAAATTGAATTCAATTAAACTTCATAAGATCTGTTACCAACCAATTCTCAACTTCTGGTGCGTTACGACTCCCAGGACTGAACCAACGCAGCACCTCCAAATGCTCTGCGGAGCCGCCCGCTGCCAGCCGTTTCAACGGACGCAGGAAGGCGCGCCGATTTTCAGAACCTCCTCGCCGGTCGACAGCATACGGCCGAACTGCAGATTAGGCCCCTTGCAGACCCACGCTCAGGAAGATTCCTTTCCCGAGGAGCAGTTAGCGCCCCACACCACGGAGCCGCTCCTCGCGTCGCTTACTCTAATGCCGCGGTCTGCGTGCTGTCACTTTATCACCGGCAGAGAAGTCGCTTCTTGATGCCCCGAGTGCCAACTCTCCACGAGAGCCCATACAGCCACTTCTTACACGCGAACCGCTCACTTTTCCCCTTTCCCGGTAGAGGGAGACACCGAAGCCTTCCATTGAGACAAAGGTGCCAACGCCAGAAAACGGCGGGCGACTGCTTTACGCTACGCGCTGCGGCTCGCTTTTCAAAGCTAATTTTACGACGGCCCAGTAGACAAATGTATTCGCAAAGATTCGTCGCGCTAAATGATTTTTATGTGCTGTACTTTTTCCCGTGATTGTATTTACGTTTACTCCTGACGATAATAGCCGGCGAAGTTGTCAAAAGCTTGAGCGTATATACAATTTTCACATGGCAAGAAGTTCGTGGAACATTTATCTGAGAATGTCGCAGTGAAATACTGCGGTCTCAGTTCAACGCCGTCTGAGCAGATTGTCCAAATTATTTCCACGAGTTCCATTATACACTCCTGGAAATGGAAAAAAGAATACATTGACACCGGTGTGTCAGACCCACCATACTTGCTCCAGACACTGCGAGAGGGCTGTACAAGCAATGATCACACGCACGGCACAGCGGACACACTAGGAACCGCGGTGTTGGCCGTCGAATGGCGCTAGTTGCGCAGCATTTGTGCACCGCCGCCGTCAGTGTCAGTCAGTTTGCCGTGGCATACGGAGCTCCATCGCAGTCTTTAACACTGTTAGCATGCCGCGACAGCGTGGATGTGAACCGTATGTGCAGTTGACGGACTTTGAGCGAGGGCGTATAGTGGGCATGCGGGAGGCCGGGTGGACGTACCGCCGAATTGCTCAACACGTGGGGCGTGAGGTCTCCACAGTACATCGATGTTGTCGCCAGTGGTGGGCGGAAGGTGCACGTGCCCGTCGACCTGGGACCGGACCGCAGCGACGCACGGATGCACGCCAAGACCGTAGGATCCTACGCAGTGCCGTAGGGGACCGCACCGCCACTTCCCAGCAAATTAGGGACACTGTTGCTCCTGGGGTATCGGCGAGGACCATTCGCAACCGTCTCCATGAAGCTGGGCTACGGTCCAGCACACCGTTAGGCCGTCTTCCGCTCACGCCCCAACACCATGCAGCCCGCCTCCAGTGGTGTCGCGACAGGCGTGAATGGAGGGACGAATGGAGACGTGTCGTCTTCAGCGATGAGAGTCGCTTCTGCCTTGGTGCCAATGATGGTCGTATGCGTGTTTGGCGCCGTGCAGGTGAGCACCACAATCAGGACCGAGGCACACAGGGCCAACACCCGGCATCATGGTGTGGGGAGCGATCTCCTACACTGGCCGTACACCTCTGGTGATCGTCGAGGGGACACTGAATAGTGAACGGTACATCCAAACCGTCATCAAACCCATCGTTCTACCATTCCTAGACCGGCAAGGGAACTTGCTGTTCCAACAGGAAAATGCACGTCCGCATGTATCCCGTGCCACCCAACGTGCTCTAGAAGGTGTAAGTCAACTACCCTGGCCAGCAAGATCTCCGGATCTGTCCGCTATTGAGCATGTTTGGGACTGGATGAAGAGTCGTCTCACGCGGTCTGCACGTCCAGCACGAACGCTGGTCCAACTGAGGCGCCAGGTGGAAATGGCACGGCAAGCCGTTCCACAGGACTACATCCAGCATCTCTATGATTGTCTCCATGGGAGAATAGCAGCCTGCATTGCTGCGAAAGGTGGATATACACTGTACTAGTGGCGACATTGTGCATGCTCTGTTGCCTGTGTCTATGTGCCTGTGGTTCTGTCAGTGTGATCATGTGATGTATCTGACCCCAGGAATGTGTCAATAAAGTTTCCCCTTCCTGGGACAATGAATTCACGGTGTTCTTATTTCAATTTCCAGGAGTGTACATCAGTTATACCTTTTTGTCACTTGATGCGTGCGAAGTGAGCGGGCAGCACGAAGAAGGAGGGGACGGGAGGCGACGGTCTTTCCCAACGAGTAAACGCGGCCGCCTTCGGGAACGACGGGCGCTGACGCTAAATGGCTGGGCTGGCTGGTTTCCTGCCGTGTAAACACGCGGTCTTGACAACGGGGAGCCGTGGGCGGGACCGGCGGGAGAGAGCTAGAGCAGAGTTGCTCGCGCCGCCTCTCGGAGATAACCCGCGGGGACAGTAATGCAGGCGCCCGCCGCAGCGTGCCATTAATAATTTGCAGCGGCTGACGGGCCGAGTCGCTCCGCGCCGTTAAAAGCCGCTATCCATCAAAGCGGCGGCGGCGACACTGCGTGTGGACGACCCAGCCAGCCCGCCGAGCCGGCGAGTGCGCACGTGGGCTCCACCGCTCCGGAAGCACCAGTATTTACGAGGTGCTGCTGTGGCCGCGAGAACTCCACATGATGCAGGGAGCTGCAGGCGTTTAATCGTGCACGTCCGGTGTTCAGTATTCTGGCGTCGAGGCGGATGTGCGTGACATTTCCTTTCGGGTCGGACCACTTCATTTATTTAGAAGACTTTTCTTATTAACCTCATGCAGGGTCAGGGATTTTCTCTGCCTCGTGATGACTGGGTGTTGTGTGCTGTGCTTAGTTTAGTTAGGTTTAAGTAGTTCTAGGGGACTGATGACTATAGCTGGTAAGTCCCACAGTGCTCAGAGCCATTTGAACCATTTTTGAAGCCGTTAACCTCATGCACCCTGTATCGAGTGTGTGCAAGTTCCCATACCTCCAGGTGCAAAAAGTACACTGAGGTGACAGAATTCGTGCGATAGTGATATGCTCATATACAGATAGCCATAGGATAGCGTTAAGTATGTATAAAAGGGTAGTGCATTGGCGGAGCTGTCATTTGTACCCAGGTGATTCATGTGAAAAGGTGGCCGACGTGATTATGGCCGCACAACAGGTATCAACAGACTTTGCTTGAGGAATGGTCCTTGGCTCTAGATGCATGGTACATTCCTTGTCTGTAATCATTAGGTAATTCAACAATTCGTGATCCACAATGTGAAGGGGGTGCTGAGACTATGAAATTTCAGGCATCACCTCTCATTAGGCCTTCACTCAATGACGGTAAGCGCTCTACAATGTAAAATAACGCAAGGTCTTCGAAATCCTGAGAAAAATAGGGGTAAGCTACAGGGACATATCGGTAATATACAATGTACAAGAACCAAGAAGAAATAATAAGAGTGGACCACCAAGAAATAAGTGTTCGGAATAAAAAGGCTGCAACACAGTCTTTCGCCCCTACAGTCCGAATATCGAAGAAGCAATGATGGAAATAAAAGAAAGATACAGGAGTGACACTACAATTCAAGGTGACATTCTTGCCCTGAATGAAGAAGAATTACATGATCTGCTGAATGAAATGTAAAGAACAGGCATTGAGAGTACATCGGAGAAAGACTAAAGTAATGAAAATGAGTCATGCTGCGGATCGCGTTGGTGCTATTGTAGGTTTCCGTCCTCTGTTGGAGGCCAAACGGTATCATTTGGTTGACATGGTTGCGGTTGTTCGTATTCTTCTTCTGCTGACTGGCGCCACTTGGGTTCGCAAGCGTTGCCTCTATGCTAGTCGCAGCAGAGGCGTTGTCGATATGTAGTAGTTGCGGATCTAGCTTTGGAGCGACGTAGTTGTTCTTCTGGGTCGTGTGAATGAGCAGTTCAGTGAGGGACCGAGGAGGAGCCACGAGGGCAGTGCGACAACACGGCAGGACCGCGGACGGGACACAGGCACTGCCAGATGGAAGGGCTGTCGTCGCGAGGGTACACGACCTCGTCGTAAACCAGATCCTGCAGGCTTTTCAATTCGAGAAACCTCCAGTGACTTGGGTTCGTGTTGCTGCTCATAGTGTCGCCAAGGCGAAGAGCAGCGGGTGGAGTGCTGGGGAAGGCGGATTTAATTAGCTTTCCTCGACTTCTTGTTACTAATTGCTGCATTATATGTGTTACTATTTGTTAAGTTCAACCAGCGGTATTTTTCCTACCTGGTGGCCGCTAACGCCCAAGTGACCAGCCCTGTTGGTTAGCGTAAGTAACAGCAGTGTACGTTTCCTCGCTTTGCCACTGCTGTCCAGTAAGGCGTGTAGTTTTCGGTTTCCTTGATCTGAAGGTCGGTTTGTGTTTCTTCTACTTTATTAGCAGTGGTTCCTTTCTCCTTTCGGACTCTCTAAACACAGCATTCTGAGGACGTAGTGCTGACCGCCAGTTCCGGCTTTGGCGTGGTGTTCCAAAGTTGAATTGGTTATTGGACGTTAGGTAGCTTCAGCAGATTATCATTAGTCATTTGTTAGACTGCCACTAGTCTGAGTTATCATCTTATGAAGCGAATGCAACTATTGGGCTGCCTTTCTCATCGCTCGCGAAAGTGTTTGGGGCCTGACCTACTGAAAGGTCGATTCTTGGAGCATCGTCTGTGACTAGCCCTTGGGTTTTATTATTGTCTTATTATTTTACTCCCCTATTACCATGTTACCATCATTTGTCTCACCTGTTTGGTGACCATTTACCTCTCTTTTTAGTTAACTTTTGTTATTGTATTGCTTTTCGACAGTATGTTTGTTAAGTTTTTTAAATTATTACCATTCTTGGCTTAAAGCAGTGATTGTCGCAACTTGTCTTACAATTCTTATGTGGAAATTGTAATTTGGCAGTTGATCTTTAAGACCATGGTCATTTCTTTTCAATATTTTAATAACTGTAGTTTAGAGTTGCTACAAGTTTAGCAGTTTTTAATTTATTTTCATTAAGGCCTTTAACCGTGAAACAATTCCTAAATTATTAACATTATTTTAATTTTTGTTGATTTTAAATAAATGGTGTGTGATTAAAAGAAAAGCCAACCAATAGTAACTGATTACGTCCCATCCACAACTGTAACCGAATCCTGCCTTCCTTGACCACAGGTCTCAAATGTAGTAGAAATGAGAACAGCGAGACATTTATCATCAGGACTGAGGGTCACAAAATAGATGAAGTTGAGGAATTCTGCTACCTTGGCAGCAAAGTAGCCTTTGACGGACGGGGCAAACAGGACGCGATAAGCAGACTAGCACTGACAAAAGCGGTATTTCTGGCTGAGAGACGTCTGCTTCTATCGAACATAAGCCTTCATTGAGGAAGAAATGTCTGAGACTGTACGTTCGGAACACAACATCATATGGTAGTGAAATATAAACTGCGGGCAAACGAGAAAATAAGAGAATCGAAGCATTTGAGATGTGGTACTACAGACGGATGTGAAAATTAGGTGGACTGATTTTGCACAGAATCGGAGAGTAAAGCAAAATGTGGGAAACACTGACAAAGAAAAGGGACAGGATTATAGGAAAAGTGTTAACACGTCAGGGAATGACTACCATGGTACATGGCAAAAACTGTAGAGGAAGACACAGGTTGGAATACATCCCGCAAATAACTGAGGACGTAGGTTGCAAGCGAGACTCCGACATGAAGAGATTGTCACAGGAAAGGAAATCGTGGCGGGCGCATCAAACCAGTCAGACGACTGATGACTCAAAAAGAAAAAAAAAGTTGTTGGTAGAGTTCGAGTGTGACACAGACCCCACGAAGCCACGGACCTGTCCAAGCTCGTGGTGGCTTCATAATGGTATGCTTATTTGGAGTGTATCTGAGTGCTCTGGTCCAACTGAACCGGAAATGGTTGTGTTTAGCTACTTGGAGACCACGTGCCGCCTTTCATGGATTCACGTTCCGGAACAACAAAGTATCATATCACAAGGCTACAATTGTTCGTGGTTTGTTTGAAGAAAGTTCTGGACATTTCGTGCGAATGATTTGGCCACCAACGTCACCTGGCATGAATTCCATCGAACATAATCCAAAGGTCAGTTCATGCACCGAAAGATGATGATGATGATCATGATATTTGGTTTGTGGGGCGCTCAACTTAACGATCATCAGCGCCCATACAAAGTTCTAATTTTTACACAATCCAATTTTTTTACACAGTCCAATCTAGCCATTGTCACGAATGACGACGTGGACGGTGATGATGCTGATGAAATGATAAGGACAGTACAGATACCCAGCCCCTGAGCAGAGAAAATCCCCAACCCGATCAGGAATCGAACCCGGAACCCCATCATCCAGAGGCAGCAACGATAGCCATCAGACCACGAGTTGCCGGCCACGCACAGAATCCTCCACCAACATCATTTCCGCTATTATGGACGGCTGCAGAGACTGCATGGCTCAGTATTTTTGCAAAGGATTTCCATCGGCTTGATTTCGCGCCACATCGACTTGCTGCCCTATGCCAGGCCTAAAAATGTCCGACACGATATTAGGAGGTATCCTACGAATATTGTTACCTCCGTTTATGTGGCGCTGCTGTGGTCACGAAAATTCTAGGCATAGATACTGCAGGGAGCTACAGGCGCTTAATCATGCACGTCCGTTGTTCACGTTTATGGGTTCCAAGCGGATATACGTTATATTTTCATTTGGGCCGGACGTCTTGAGAGAGTTATTCAGAAGGATTTTTATATAAGGTTGGTGCGTAAATTCGTAGCCCTTTCCCGTAAATTAGTAAACACGAGAGATACACAAAGAGATACTTCAGTCGTCAATAATACACTAAAGAGGCAAAGGAACTGATACACTTGCCTAACATTCTGTAGCGGCCCCGCGAGCACGCATAAGTGCTGTAACACGACGAGGTGTGGAGACTAATGCCTGAAGCAGTGGTGGTGAGACTTGATACCATGAATTATGCAGGGGTGTCCATAAATCCGTATGAGTGCGAGCGACTGGAGATCTCTTCTGAACACCACGTTGTAAGGCATCCCAGATATGCTCAATAATGTTTGTGTCTGGGGAGTATGGTGGCCAGCGAAAGTGGTTAATCTCATAAGAGTGTCCCTGGAGAGACTGTGTAGCGCTTCTGGACATGTGGTGTGTCGCATTGTCCTGCTGGAATTGCTCAATTCCGTCGGTATGCACAATGGACGTGAATAGATGCAGGTAATCAGACAAGATGCTTACGTACGTGTCACCTGTCAGAATCGTATCTAGACGTATCAGGGGTCCCATGTTACTACAACTCCACACGCTTCACGCTATCACAGAGCGTCCACCAGCTTGGACAGTCCCCTTCTGCCATGATGAGTCCATGGATTCTTGAGGCTGTCTGCATATCCGCACGCGTCTATCCAGTCGATAGAATATAAAACGAGATTCGCCCGACAGGCAACATGTTTCCATTCATCAACAGTCCAATGTCGGTGTTTGACGGACGCAGGCAAGGCGTAAAGCTTTGTGTCGTGCAGTCATCAACGGTATACTAGAAGGTCTTGGGGCTCCGACAGCCCATTTCAATGATGTTTCGTTGAATGGTGCGGACGATGATTCTTGTTGACGGCCCAGAATTGAAATCTGCAGCCATTTGTGGAGGGGTTGCACTTCTGTTACGTTGAACGATTCTCTTCTGTCGTCGTTGGTCCCGTTCTTGCAGGATCTTTTCCGGCAGCAGCGATGCCGACGATTTGATGTTTTACGGGATTCCTGTTATTCATAGCACAATGTCGGTAAGGTCGTACGGAAAAATCCCCTCTTCATTGCTACCTCGGAGTTACTGTATCCTACCGTTCGTGCGCCGACTACAACACCACGTTCAAACTCAGTTAAATCTTGATAACCTGCCATTGCAGCAGCTGTAACCGATCTAACAACTGCGGCAGGCACTTGTTCTCTTATATAGGCCGTTTTCTGCCTGTTTACATATCTTCGTTTTTGAATATGCATGTCTATAACAGTTACTTTGGAACTCAGTGTATATTCACCTTCACTATTTACATTAATCTTACAACGCTGGGGTAGGTTTTCGATTACGCGATTATAGAAATCAATTGGCTTTTAGGTGAGGAAGTCATCGGGCATTGTTAGGGACACATTTTGATCCGGAAAATAAGTTCCTTAATGGCTGGTCGATAGAGAGAGGAAAAATTTAAAATCTGAGAGGTCAAGATGTAGTGAAGACGGTAGGTGCGTAATGAGTTTCCTGCCCAAGTCCTGTACAGTGTTTATTTTCATTTTAATAGAATGTGGACTAGCGTTATCGTGAAGTAGCATCACTTCACACAGTCTTCGTGGACGTTGTTCTGGGATTGCGTCTTCAAGGCGTCTTAGTTGTTGACAAATGTCGGAAGTGATGGGTACACCTCGGAGAAGCCATTCAAAGTACACCACACCGTCGTTGTTGCACCAAGTGCCTAACATTTTCTTTTGTGGGCGCGCGCAGGTCTTAGTACGAAGAATTGCTTCTTTGTTTGGGCTTAACCATTCCTTTCCTTTTCTTCTATTACCATAAAGACAGCATTTGAAATAACCAGTAACTATATACGATAGAAATGGTCGCTGTTTTTCGCGAGCCAATTGAGGAGCAAGAAGAGATGTACATCTAGACATCCTCTGATTTTTGTAATTTTGGCTTAGAGGCTGCGAGAGCCGCACACCATATTTTTTGAAGCTTTCCCAATGCATGCAAACGTCGTACAATTGGGGAATGATCACAGTTTATCACATTTGCCAGTTATCCAGCACAGAGACGTGGATCACTGTTTATTAACTCATTTAAACGATCATCGTCAGACACTGAAGGTCTTACTGAATGTGGAGAGCCTCTAATGTCAAAAGTCTGCTCCTTAATACGAGAAAACCATTGTCTTGCTGGTCTCTGTGCAGTGACATTATCCCCATACGCAGCGGAAATGTTTATAGGTGCTCCACTGCTTTCACCCATCTATTGAATTCACAAGGAAGAATATGTCGGAAATATTCCGTTTGCTCCACATGAGATTCACTTTTGTTGCGTTCATCGCTTCACTCACTATCTCTAAACGACAAAATGACAATATGTTAACTCAAATAGCAATAGTGAACAACAAATAAAAAATTACAATCGATAAGTAAACCCATAGCTCCCAGAATGCCAACGTGCGAAACAAAAACTCCCGAACTTGATCACGAACCCAATATTAACCTCATGTACCCGATAGAAGAGTTCTCATGTGCAGAGTGCGTCCACGTCCCTGTTGGGTGATTATAGCATAGCTGACTTGAAAAGCAGGAAGATATCCAGCTCCTTTTTTTTATTTATTGATGATCGATTATGTGACTGGAGGGGACTTGAGTTAGTTTAGAAGATGGATTAACAACATTACTGTGACTGTATACATTGATTTCTTTGAGTGCTTCTAGTATTCTTTAAGCTGTCATCCTGCTGGCTATATCAATTGAGCTGCGGATATGAGTCTGCTTATGTGTAGAGAGGCTCGGCGAAACGATCTCCAGTAAGCTACTGGAAAACGGACCTTCACAGAACAGCAGGCAGGGGGTCGGCAGGTGTAGCTGCACTCGCATTGTCTTGGGTTGGGGAAAGTCGCCTTGACTAACATTATACTGGTGCTGACCTACTATGTGGATTATTTAACATATCTACTTTGAAAGAAAAACTGAAAGCATTTGTTCCAGACCACAGAAGTCAGCCAGCACGTAAACATCTCCCAGCTTTCCAAAAAACGTGAGAAAACGGCTGTGACATACTACCGATTCAGAAGATGTCGCAGAGTTAACAGCTAGTCTTGAGCACTGTTTCTTGGACTTTCCCAGGACCTGTAACGTGAGGCTAGGTGGTGGTTGAGAGGGAGCCAAATGATGAAGTATAGATTAGGAGGACGTAACACGTAGTGGGAATTTTTTTACAAAAGAGCGAAAACTGAGATCACTGTTTCTTTTTCTAATCCCTTCTTGGTGGGATATTTTGTTAAACAAATACGCTGATGTAACTTTAAAGAGGGTTTGTGGTCGAGTTTTTCTTGGTGGGAAGAAGTGAGCAGTAAGTTCTTTACTGACCAAGTCCTCCCTCGGGCATGGTTATGTGTGTAGTTCATAGCATAAGTTAGTTTAAGTAGTGTGTAAGTCTAGGGGCTGATGACCTCCGCAGTTTGTCCCTGAGGAATTCACACACATCAGTATTTTGTCATCGTAACGACCAGGCTTCGTGCTGACTATTTCAGTGGGGCTGGATATGTTGTAGAACCATGCTCAAACCAGCAAAATTTGACAGAGAGAAACTCACACGCTTCATTAACAAAATATGCTTTGAGCTCCACCCTCATGCAGACGTTTATTTGTGCAAGCTCACTATTATTTTAGCTTCGATGTAGAGATACTAATAAAACAACTATGGTCACTAATTCAGAGGAACATACAATTAACGTGGGAGTGATGACTTCCTGTCTAGTCCCGATCTACCTACCATCCCCAGCCCCCTCCTTCATCAAGCAACCAACCCAGTTCTAAAAAGTCAAGATGGATACAGGGACTTATCATATACAATGCAGAGATGAATCCTGGCTCAACATATAGTTACAACTCGCAAGATAGCAAAATATGAAAGCCAGTAGTAAGGGACTTATTATCAAGTGGATTTAATTTACTGATTATACAACTTCCTCACAAATTGACACAGGATTTCAGATGACTCCAGTCTTGAAGCTTGTATTTTGTGGTCAGCAGTATTACTTGTACAATGATATTCACGTGCCGCTGTCACACCTTCAGTTATTGACTGTTACTAGACTGCACTTGAATGTGGTATTTGCATGTTATTAATAAATTATTAAATTACGAATGAAAATATATAGAAACAAACAGAGAAGGAATTGAAACAACTACATTAGGTGCCAGAGGTACAAATTACTAAATCAGTAGATGCAAATTAGAATTTTCCAGGAATGAATAAGAGACATGTTGAAATGAGCAGTGTGGAGAAGCATCGGAACAAAGTGCTCAAAACTGGAGAAAATGGAGATGCTAAAAACAAGAGAACATCTGCAACAATCCAGAGAGCAAAGGGAAGAAACATGAGAAATAATCCAGGAAATGAAAAGGACATTTGAAAGATCTCGTAGAAATACGAGAAACGTTCACCAAAAATGAAACCAGAAATTTTCACCAACATTTTAAACACGTATAGTACATATAGGGTATAATTATTGTTTCAAAGAGGAAAATTTCAAGGATTAGACAACAAGGAAAATATTACAAAATTTTTTTGGTCCGCTCTTAAATCGTGTAGTCCCAGCAGTTAAATAAGAATTTTCAGAACTACGATAGAATTTTGAGGAAAATTTCACACCACAGAGTTAGAAATTCACGAAGACGCCAAGCACTTAAAAACAACACCAAAGCGAAAGGAGAAGATTCCATTGAAGCATAGTTACTGATATGGCCAGAACCAACGACTGTAAAAGGTTAGTATTTGCTTTATAAGGGAATTTGGAAAACGGAAGTTTCCAGAAGAGTAGAAAGTAGCATTAATCTATTTGTTACGTAAAAAGAGAAACCAAGACATTGTCAACAATTACAGAGGAGTGTCTCTTCTGCCAGTGGCATACAAAATATTATCAAAAACTCTCCTGAACAGTTTTGAAGAAATTTTAGACGAACAACTGGGAGCATATTAATGTGGTTTTTCAAAGGAAAGATCCAGCTCACATTTTCAATTTAAATCAATAATTCGCACACAATTTTAACCTGGTATCATTTACTAATCTCGAGAAAACATGATTCTATAGACAGAGAAAAGAAAGTCATTACAGAATATGGAGATAAGGTACAATTAGCAAACATAAGTCGTGAAATTGTAACAAATATATCATAGCGAAATTTATTAGGAAAGTATTTCAACCATTCTGAAAAAAATGGCGTTAGTCAAAGGAAAGGCTTATTACGTTTACTGTCTAACATATGCTAGAAAAAATTTAAAGATCTGAAATTTGAAACTGAAAAATCACCACATTGATCCTGTATCTCAAGGAAGGAAATCAAATGGAATTAAGGTAACTAATTGGCTTTTGCAAACGAATTAGGAATACGTTCAGAAAAACTGACGAACAATTACTCAAATAAATCTTCTGGATAGAATACACAATCGAAATGGTTTGAGAATTTCACTTGAAAAAAAAAAAAGTGATGTCCAATTTAAAAATGCACCGGAATATATGGAAAGGTAAGACAGAATGAACTGGTAAATTTATATATCTTAGAAGAAAGTTAAACTGGAATGCAGTAGAAAAAATCGCTGTTGATATAAGACTTAGCAAAATGGAAAGAGTCTATAATTTATCTACAGCCCGAAATTCAATGAGAAAAGAAAAAGCCAAAGCACTGTACCACAATGGTAATACCAGATAGTTAACATGCGTGTTAATGTTTAACACTGAACAGTGAGCTGGACTGAATAGAGTTGTTCGAAAGACGGACTATTAGATAAATAATGAATGCAATGCAGCAATCATGATTCGTGAAATTATAATAAATATATCACTGCGAAATTTATGAGAGACGTATGTCAGGCATTTGGCAAAAAAAGGTGTAAGTCAAGGGGAAAGCTTATTACATATACTGTCTAACTCTATATTAGAGAAACTGAGAAATAACACGTAACCTAGAGATCTACCAAAATACACAGAAAATATCAGAAGTAACGGCAAAGCAAAGATGAATTTTCTTTGGACACCTTTAACCGAATAAATGAGAACATGCTATGGAATCAAAAATTCCTGTATTCTGTTAAATGATATCGACAGTAGAATGGATTGCTGAAGTAAGAAACGAAATAGAAAGAAACAACGAAAATCAGAAACAACAGATAGAAAGTTTTTTAATAATAAGATACTAACTTTGGAAGGCTTTGAGATTGGAAGAAATGAAAAACCGGAAACCACATAGGCAGAAGAACGGAAAAGACAGCATGAGGGAGGATGAAGGAGTGTTGGAAAAATAGGCCACAGCAAGGAATGGACAGAAACAAAGTGTTTCTTGAGCCTAGTTTATCAGCTGCAAAGATAATAAAAAGGGAATAGTTACGCCAGCTGCAGAAGTGTATGTAGATCATGACACAATCGTTTATTGAAAAAAAAAAAGAATTTAAATGGTAGCTACTGACCTCAGTCACCCTTTACAAAACACATTTATAAGGCACTGAATCTTTTTCCCTGTCTACGATAAAATTAGGACGCAATAATGTGTCCGTTATATTAAAAAAATTGTCATGTGCTGTTATCAGAGATTTTAGTAGTTGTAGCTTGCACCTGAATGTACGTGGGTGAACCGCGTTGCCGTGATAAAGCTGTGGTGCGCAAGAGAGCCAGTGAGTAAAAATAGCTTGGTGGAAGTTATCGAGGATGATCGATATACCTCGGCCAAGAACATCTGCGTGAGTGACGTTTATGGCCACGCAGATCCCACTCCAACAAACTTACTTACTTGCTTGCTTGCTCGCAGGTCGGAAAGTACATTCCTAGCCAGGTATCCGTAAAGCCCCGGGACCATTCACTGTAACTGTCGGGTCGACACTGCGCATGCGCAAAGACGTGCTGTTCAGCTCTAATAGGCCTTGCTACCTTCGTTTTGCCTCTTGTATCTGCTGTGAGTACAGTAAAGGTTTGATCGTATTTTGTGTTTTTTTGTAATTCTATTGCTAGTGTACAATGACATCCGAGTGAAATTTCGGCTTTTATTAGTAATTCAAAAGTAATAGGCAGAAAACTGAATAGAGCCTGAAGACCGTACATGGCGTTTTAATGTATGTGGAAGATTAGTCTTCTACGGAAGGAATAATCGATGCACACAGTTCTGTTGAGATCTCAAGTGGTCACAACCTGCTTCGCGTGGCAATCTTCAGACAATTGAAAGGAAAGGTAGGCCATCGGAATCAGGCAGAAGAAAGGACTTTGTAACTCCAGAAACGCAGAACAAATGGAAATGTTGGCAGTCCGAAAGAATGATGACAGTTTTCGGAACCAAACGAAAGGTGAAAGAGGCTAAAGAAATTGTTAGAACCAAACCTAGTGTAAGGCAGTTATTAAGGGGTGTACGTATGGTGAAACACATCAAAAATTGACATTTTCCGATTATTATCTCTCAATAATATCTGATCTCTCCTGAATAATTTAATGCTCAATTTTTTGATTAATTCCAATGGGAAGTGTAGTTTTTATTACTTCAGAATTAATATTGCAAATGTAAAAAGGCCAGGCATTCTGCACTGTCTTCCGTCAGTATCTCTATCTCCGGAGCTATTTCAACTAGGAAGTTGCAGTTTTCAGCTGTTTCTTCCTTGAATTCATGTTAACGTTCGTGTATAAACAGATATGGCGGTATTTCACATGCAGTTTTTGGAGACTCTAAATGCTTAAGAAAGTTTTACAGACAATATTCTGGAATGGCAATAAGAAATAATACACATGACCTGCAAGGATGAAAAGAGCAGTGTGGGCTACATTATTCCACAATTTATTCAATGACGATACATGACCTGTTATAAATTATGCGTGTCCTTTGGAAGTCAGATCGGTCTAAGGCGCTGCTGTCACGGACTGTGCCGCTGGTTCCGGTGGAGGTTCGAGTCCTCCCTCGGGCATGGGTGTGTGTATTTGTCCGTAGGATAATTTAGGGATTGATGACCTTAGCAGTTAAGTCCCATAAGATTCCACACACATTTGAACATTTGAAGGCAGATCTGTTAGCTGGAGACATTGAATAACAGTCCTTAACCGTTGTTTTCACCAACCCGTCGTCTTCTGAAGTTGTGCCCCAGCGCAGAAGACAGCTCGTCGGTCGTGGAATCTTCTTCGGCCGAGGCTGCTATACCGTCCACTAGAACCTCTGACAGTGCGTTTTTCGCAATGCCACTTGCAAAGTTTACTGTAGTACTGATAATGATGGTAGGAGACACTTCTCATTAGTGAATCCTGTTTTATTACAATGATCACAATCACACTTTTTACACTGTCTTTTACAACACTCGTCGTAGCTTCTTAATTGTACAGCAACTTTTCGAACAACTTCCGATACACAGCACAACATGTCCACCCCCAAAACAGAGATACATATCCGGCTCTGAAGAACGCCCCAAACACACGACCGATCCTTCAAACGACCGAAACGGAGTTGAGTGACCGGACCTTCAGAGCACCCAAAACAATCTGACTAGTGCAGCCGAAGTACTCCATCTCCAAGACTCGCCAAAGCGACCCGAACTTGTCCGAAGCACTTCAGTTGCAAACTAGAGAAATTTAATAAATAGACTCGTAGGGTAGCCTTCACAGATTGTCATACTGAAAACTAGGTTAAACACATAGAAAAGTACATAAATAATTAATAAGAAACTTAGGCGTTTTGGCGCCTCCCCTTAAAGAAATTACACTCCTGGAAATGGAAAAAGGAACACATTGACAGTGTGTCAGACCCACCATACTTGCTCCGGACACTGCGAGAGGGCTGTACAAGCAATGATCACACGCACGGCACAACGGACACACCAGGAACCGCGGTGTTGGCCGTCGAATGGCACTAGCTGCGCAGCATTTGTGCACCGACGCCGTCAGTGTCAGCCAGTTCGCCGTGTCATACGGAGCTCCATCGCAGTCTTTAACACTGGTAGCATGCCGCGACAGCGTGGACGTGAACCGTATGTGCAGTTGACGGACTTTGAGCGAAGGCGTATAGTGGCCATGCGGGAGGCCGGGTGGACGTAGCGCCGAATTGCGCAACACGTGGGGCGTGAGGTCTCCACAGTACATCGATGTTGTCGCCAGTGGTCGGCGGAAGGTGCACGTGCCCGTCGACCTGGGACCGGACCGCAGCGACGCACGGATGCACGCCAAGACCGTAGGATCCTACGCAGTGCCGTAGGGGACCGCACCGCCACTTCCCAGCAAATTAGAGACACTGTTGGTCCTGGGTTATCGGCGAGGACCATTCGCAACCGTCTCCATGAAGCTGGGCTACGGTCCCGCACACAGTTAGGCCGTCTTCCGCTCACGCCCCAACATCGTGCAGCCCGCCTCCAGTGGTGTCGCGACAGGCGTGAATGGAGGGACGAATGGAGACGTGTCGTCTTCAGCGATGAGAGTCGCTTCTGCCTTGGTGCCAATGATGGTCGTATGCGTGTTTGGCGCCGTGCAGGTGAGCGCCACAATCAGGACTGCATACGACCGAGGCACACAGGGCCAACACCCGGCATCATGGTGTGGGGAGCGATCTCCTACACTGGCCGTACACCTCTGGTGATCGTCGAGGGGACACTGAATAGTGCACGGTACATCCAAACCGTCATCGAACCCATCGTTCTACCATTCCTAGACCGGCAAGGGAACTTGCTGTTCCAACAGGACAATGCACGTCCGCATGTATCCCGTGCCACCCAACGTGCTCTAGAAGGTGTAAGTCAACTACCCTGGCCAGCAAGATCTCCGGATCTGTCCCCCATTGAGCATGTTTGGGACTGGATGAAGCGTCGTCACACGCGGTCTGCACGTCCAGCACGAACGCTGGTCCAACTGAGGCGCCAGGTGGATATGGCATGGCAAGCCGTTCCACAGGACTACATCTAGCATCTCTACGATCGTCTCCATGGGAGAATAGCAGCCTTCATTGCTGCGAAAGGTGGATATACACTGTACTAGTGCCGACATTGTGCATGCTCTGTTGCCTGTGTGTATGTGCCTGTGGTTCTGTCAGTGTGATCATGTGATGTATCTGACCCCAGGAATGTGTCAATAAAGTTTCCCCTCCCTGGGACAATGAATTCACGGTGTTCGTATTTCAATTTCCAGGAGTGTAGGTTTCCGCTGGAAAAACTCTAGCAGTGTAATATTGTTAGACAGCAGCAACATAAAAAGAATTAAAGTACAATGGAATGAACACCCTTAGCTGCTTACAGGCGTTGACATACGTCAACGGAGACAGATGAAAATGTGTGCCCCGACCGGGACTCGAACACGGGATCTCCTGCTTACGTGGCAGACGCTCTATCCATCATTTTTAAAGGGATCGCTGCAGGAGCAGGACGACGGGTAGGGCAGGGGTCGACACCCGAAGTCTGGCCATCCCGCCGCCACGCCCGAACAACCTGTCGAGGATCGAAGGATCAGGAAGACGATGCAGTAAGTTGGTCTATGTCGTTTTATTTATTTATTTCTTTAATTTTTATAACATTTTAATTAAAAAAATTCATTTTGTATTTATTGATTTATTTTGGTTTCATTACAAAAAAAAGATCCTACAACTGCCGTAGCCAAGTCCCCGAGTCGTCTTCTCGTCTGTTGGGATGGTTTTCCCCCTATTCCGTCCGTAGAGGATCAATATGCTCCAGGATTCTTCTTCATTTTCAGCGTCTCATACCCGGAACGCCCCAATGAGCAGGAGGATCCGCAAATAAATAAACCTAAATAATTGGCGAAACGAGTTCTGTACTTCAGGTGGCGGCTGAAAGCTGCATGTGTCGTCATCAGTAGGGACCAAAAGTCGAGTGTGCCTTTGGGAGCATCGCAAAATATGTAGTAAAGGGCCATACCTTTTAGCCAGAACGGCGTTCGGTTTCGGTACTTGGATCAAGATGCCGTCTGTGAATTCTGTGGGGATAGTGAAATCAGGGCGGATCAGGTCTTGAAACATTTGGAGCCACTTGTCACCCATAGGGTGGTAAAAAAGTGCGGTAGAATTCCAGGTGTAAACCGTCCTGTCCAGGCGACTTGTTCGGTACTCCACGTGCCAAGACCGATGCCAGCTCGTCGGACGTAATGGGCAACAGCAGACTATCATCGGGTGCCACGTCCCGAGGGGAGGGAAAATCGTGCAACAGCTCGTCATAATCATGTACGTTTCTCGGATCTTCCATGTACAAGGTCCCATAGTGTCTGGCTATCTCCATTTGTGTCACTGCGCGGCCGCCCTCCTACGTGTACACCGCCGTAATGAGCTGACGTTTGCGGTGGCGCCTCTCGCGCACAATGTCATGCACTGATGCCGTTTCGGTGGGGATACAGTCTTGCACTCGCGCACGGATGCGGACATCTTCTAGCTGCTCTGCCCTGATGCGAAGTAGACGAGCTTTGATGCGTTGTACGGACATCTGATGTTCGGGAGACTGCGGTTGCGTCGCCAGCTCACGTAACGCTGTATAGTAAAATTCCGATGTCGCCCTTTGCCAGTTCGATCTGTCACGCCCGTAGGCCATCAGGGTCTATCGGAGTGCCGGTTTGACACAGCCCAGCCACCACAGCAACGTGGAAGCATACATGGCACCTGATAAATCGACGCCACGTGTCAGTAACAACTCGCCGATACGCTTCCTCCTGGCGAAGGAGGGAGACGTTCAGCGTCCACAGGCCCCTGCTGCGTCTTGTGAGTTGTCGGGGTAAGGTGATAGATAGTCCAGATGTACGTGAGAGGATCCGCGAAGGTCGTCGGCCAGAGTTGTGCATGACGGGTTGCTGTGCGGAGGACACGCGAGACTTAGATCCGGTCCAGACGACTGGCAGAATGGCTGGTAAAGTGCGTATAGCGACTCTGGGTCCCACGATTTAAGAGTCATGTGTCGTGGAGCGCGAGGTCACGTATCGTTGTTTGTAGAGCCGGGCATGGAATGTAATGCGGTGTCTGGTCCTCGGGCCGCAGAACACTTAAAATCACAGCCCAATATGTTTATTTTTTATTTTATATTATTTTTTTTATTTTTTTTGGTCATCAGTCTACTGACAGGTTTGATGCGGCCCGCCACGAATTCCTTTCCTGTGCTAACCTCTTCATCTTAGAGTAGCACTTGCAACATACGTCCTCAATTATTTGCTTGACGTCTTCCAATCTCTGTCTTCCTCTACAGTTTCTGCCCTCTACAGCTCCCTCTAGTACCATGGAAGTCATTCCCCCATGTCTTAGCAGATGTCCTATCATCCTGTCCCTTCTCCTTATCAGTGTTTTCCACATATTCCTTTCCTCCCCTATTCTGCGTAGAACCTTTTCATTCCTTATCTTATCAGTCCACCTAATTTTCAACATTCGTCTATAGCACCACATCTTAAATGCTTCGATTCTCTTCTGTTCCGGTTTTCCCACAGTCCATGTTTCACTACTCCAGACGTACATCCTCAGAAATTTCTTCCTCAAATTAAGGCCGGTATTTGATATCAGTAGACTTCTCACGGCCAGAAAAGGCCTTTTTTGGCATAGCGAATCTGCGTTTGATGTCCTCCTTGCTCCGTCCGTCATTAGTTATTTTATTGCCTAGGTAGCAGAATTGCTTAACTTCATTTACTTCGTGACCATCAATCCTGATGTTAAGTTTCTCGCTTTTCTCATTTCTACTACTTCTCATTACCTTAGTCTTTCTCCGATTTACTCTCAAACCATACTGTGTACTTATTAGACTGTTCATTCCGTTCAGCAGATCATATAATTCTTCTTCACTTTCACTCAGGATAGCAATGTCATCAGTGAATCGTATCATTGATATCCTTTCACCTTGTATTTTAATTCCACTCCTGAACCTTTCTTTTATTCCCTTCATTGCTTCCTCGATGTACAGATTGAAGAGTAGGGCGAAAGGCTACAGCCTTGTCTTACTCCCTTCTCAATACGAGCACTTCGTTCTTGATCGTCCACTCTCATTATTCCCTCTTGGTTGTTGTACATATTGTATATGACCCGTCTCTCCCTATAGCTTACCCCTACTTTTTTCAGAATCTCGAACAGCTTGCACCATTTTATATTGTCGAACGCTTTTTCCAGGTCGACAAATCCTATTTAGGTGTCTTGATTTTTCTTTAGCCTTGCTTCCATTATTAGCCGTAACGTCAGAATTGCCTCTCTCGTGCCTTTACTTTTCCTAAAGCCAAACTGATCGTCACCTAGCGCATTCTCAGTTTTCTTTTCCATTCTTCTGTATATTATTCTTGTAAGCAGCTTCGATGCATGAGCTGTTAAGCTGATTGTGCGATAATTTCCGCACTTGTCAGCTCTTGCCGTCCTCGGAATTGTGTGGATGATGCTTTTCCGAAAGTCAGATGTAATGTCGCCAGACTCATATATTCTACACACCAACGTGAATAGTCGTTTTGTTGCCACTTCCCCTAATGATTTTAGAAATTCTGATGGAATGTTATCTATCCCTTCTGCCTTATTTGACCGTAAGTCCTCCAAAGCTCTTTCAAATTCCGATTCTAATACTGGATCCCCTATCTCTTCTAAATCGACTCCTGTTTCTTCTTCTATCACATCAGACAAATCGTCACCCTCATAGAGGCTTTCAATGTATTCTTTCCACCTATATGCTCCCTCCTCTGCATTTAACAGTGGAATTCCTGTTGCACTCTTAATGTGACCACCGTTGCTTTTAATGTCACCAAAGGTTGTTTTGACTTTCCTGTATGCTGAGTCTGTGCTTCCGACAATCATGTCTTTTTCGATGTCTTCACATTTTCCTGCAGCCATTTCGTCTTAGCTTCCCTGCACTTCCTAATTATTTTATTCCTCAGCGACTTGTATTTCTGTATTTTCGATTTTCCCGGAACATGTTTGTACTTCCTCCTTTCATCAATCAACTGAAGTATTTCTTCTGTTACCCATGGTTTCTTCGCAGCTACCTTCTTTGTACCTATGTTTTGCTTCCCAACTTCTGTGATGGCCCTTTCTAGAGATGTCCATTCCTCTTCAACTGCGCAATTCCTTATTGCTGTATCCTTATTGCTGTATCTATAGCGTTGGAAAACTTCAAACGTATCTCGTCATTCCTTAGAACTTCCGTATCCCACTGCTTTGCCTATTGATTCTTCCTGACTAATGTCTTGAACTTCAGCCTACTCTTCATCACTACTATATTGTGATCTGAGTCTATATCTGCTCCTGGGTACGCCTTACAATCCAGTATCTGATCTCGGAATTTCTGTCCGACCATGATGTAATCTACTTGAAATCCTCCCGTATCTCCCGGCCTTTTCCAAGTATACTTCCTCCTCTTGTGATTCTTGAACAGGGTATTCGCTACTACTAGCTGAAACTTGTTACAGAACTCAATTAGTCTTTCTTCTCTTTCATTCCTTGTCCCAAGCCAATATTCTCATGTAACCTTTTCTTCTACTCCTTCCCCTACAACTGCATTCCAGTCGCCCATGACTATTAGATTTTCGTCTACCTTTACATACTGCATTACCCCTTCAATATCCTCATACACTTTCTCTATCTGTTCATCTTCAGCTTGCGACGTCGGCATGTATACCTGAACTATCGTTGTCGGTGTTGGTCTGCTGTCGATTCTGATTAGAACAACCCGGTCACTGAACTGTTCACAGTAACACACCCTCTGCCCTACCTTCCTATTCATAACGAATCCTACACCTGTTACACCATTTTCTGCTGCTGTTGATATTACCCGATTCTCATCTGACCAGAAATCTCTGTCTTCCTTCCACTTCACTTCAGTGACCCCTACTATATCTAGATTGAGCCTTTGCATTTCCCTTTTCAGATTTTCTAGTTTCCCTACCACGTTCAAGCTTCTGACATTCCACGCCCCGACTCGTAGAACATTATCCTTTCGTTGATTATTACATATTTTTCTCATGGTAACCTCCCCCTTGGCAGTCCCCTCCCGGAGATCCGAATGGGGGACTATTCTGGAATCTTTTGCCAATGGTGAGGTCACTGCGCGGCCGCCCTCCTACGTGTACACCGCCGTAATGAGCTGACGTTTGCGGTGGCGCCTCTCGCGCACAATGTCATGCACTGATGCCGTTTCGGTGGGGATACAGTCTTGCACTCGCGCACGGATGCGGACATCTTCTAGGTGCTCTGCCCTGATGCGAAGTAGACGAGCTTTGATGCGTTGTACGGACATCTGATGTTCGGGAGACTGCGGTTGCGTCGCCAGCTCACGTAACGCTGTATAGTAAAATTCCGATGTCGCCCTTTGCCAGTTCGATCTGTCACGCCCGTAGGCCATCAGGGTCTATCGGAGTGCCGGTTTGACACAGCCCAGCCACCACAGCAACGTGGAAGCATACATGGCACCTGATAAATCGACGCCACGTGTCAGTAACAACTCGCCGATACGCTTCCTCCTGGCGAAGGAGGGAGACGTTCAGCGTCCACAGGCCCCTGCTGCGTCTTGTGAGTTGTCGGGGTAAGGTGATAGATAGTCCAGATGTACGTGAGAGGATCCGCGAAGGTCGTCGGCCAGAGTTGTGCATGACGGGTTGCTGTGCGGAGGACACGCGAGACTTAGATCCGGTCCAGACGACTGGCAGAATGGCTGGTAAAGTGCGTATAGCGACTCTGGGTCCCACGATTTAAGAGTCATGTGTCGTGGAGCGCGAGGTCACGTATCGTTGTTTGTAGAGCCGGGCATGGAATGTAATGCGGTGTCTGGTCCTCGGGCCGCAGAACACTTAAAATCACAGCCCAATATGTTTATTTTTTATTTTATATTATTTTTTTTATTTTTTTTGGTCATCAGTCTACTGACAGGTTTGATGCGGCCCGCCACGAATTCCTTTCCTGTGCTAACCTCTTCATCTTAGAGTAGCACTTGCAACATACGTCCTCAATTATTTGCTTGACGTCTTCCAATCTCTGTCTTCCTCTACAGTTTCTGCCCTCTACAGCTCCCTCTAGTACCATGGAAGTCATTCCCCCATGTCTTAGCAGATGTCCTATCATCCTGTCCCTTCTCCTTATCAGTGTTTTCCACATATTCCTTTCCTCACCTATTCTGCGTAGAACCTTTTCATTCCTTATCTTATCAGTCCACCTAATTTTCAACATTCGTCTATAGCACCACATCTTAAATGCTTCGATTCTCTTCTGTTCCGGTTTTCCCACAGTCCATGTTTCACTACTCCAGACGTACATCCTCAGAAATTTCTTCCTCAAATTAAGGCCGGTATTTGATATCAGTAGACTTCTCACGGCCAGAAAAGGCCTTTTTTGGCATAGCGAATCTGCGTTTGATGTCCTCCTTGCTCCGTCCGTCATTAGTTATTTTATTGCCTAGGTAGCAGAATTGCTTAACTTCATTTACTTCGTGACCATCAATCCTGATGTTAAGTTTCTCGCTTTTCTCATTTCTACTACTTCTCATTACCTTAGTCTTTCTCCGATTTACTCTCAAACCATACTGTGTACTTATTAGACTGTTCATTCCGTTCAGCAGATCATATAATTCTTCTTCACTTTCACTCAGGATAGCAATGTCATCAGTGAATCGTATCATTGATATCCTTTCACCTTGTATTTTAATTCCACTCCTGAACCTTTCTTTTATTCCCTTCATTGCTTCCTCGATGTACAGATTGAAGAGTAGGGCGAAAGGCTACAGCCTTGTCTTACTCCCTTCTCAATACGAGTACTTCGTTCTTGATCGTCCACTCTCATTATTCCCTCTTGGTTGTTGTACATATTGTATATGACCCGTCTCTCCCTATAGCTTACCCCTACTTTTTTCAGAATCTCGAACAGCTTGCACCATTTTATATTGTCGAACGCTTTTTCCAGGTCGACAAATCCTATTTAGGTGTCTTGATTTTTCTTTAGCCTTGCTTCCATTATTAGCCGTAACGTCAGAATTGCCTCTCTCGTGCCTTTACTTTTCCTAAAGCCAAACTGATCGTCACCTAGCGCATTCTCAGTTTTCTTTTCCATTCTTCTGTATATTATTCTTGTAAGCAGCTTCGATGCATGAGCTGTTAAGCTGATTGTGCGATAATTTCCGCACTTGTCAGCTCTTGCCGTCCTCGGAATTGTGTGGATGATGCTTTTCCGAAAGTCAGATGTAATGTCGCCAGACTCATATATTCTACACACCAACGTGAATAGTCGTTTTGTTGCCACTTCCCCTAATGATTTTAGAAATTCTGATGGAATGTTATCTATCCCTTCTGCCTTATTTGACCGTAAGTCCTCCAAAGCTCTTTCAAATTCCGATTCTAATACTGGATCCCCTATCTCTTCTAAATCGACTCCTGTTTCTTCTTCTATCACATCAGACAAATCGTCACCCTCATAGAGGCTTTCAATGTATTCTTTCCACCTATATGCTCCCTCCTCTGCATTTAACAGTGGAATTCCTGTTGCACTCTTAATGTGACCACCGTTGCTTTTAATGTCACCAAAGGTTGTTTTGACTTTCCTGTATGCTGAGTCTGTGCTTCCGACAATCATGTCTTTTTCGATGTCTTCACATTTTCCTGCAGCCATTTCGTCTTAGCTTCCCTGCACTTCCTAATTATTTTATTCCTCAGCGACTTGTATTTCTGTATTTTCGATTTTCCCGGAACATGTTTGTACTTCCTCCTTTCATCAATCAACTGAAGTATTTCTTCTGTTACCCATGGTTTCTTCGCAGCTACCTTCTTTGTACCTATGTTTTGCTTCCCAACTTCTGTGATGGCCCTTTCTAGAGATGTCCATTCCTCTTCAACTGCGCAATTCCTTATTGCTGTATCCTTATTGCTGTATCTATAGCGTTGGAAAACTTCAAACGTATCTCGTCATTCCTTAGAACTTCCGTATCCCACTGCTTTGCCTATTGATTCTTCCTGACTAATGTCTTGAACTTCAGCCTACTCTTCATCACTACTATATTGTGATCTGAGTCTATATCTGCTCCTGGGTACGCCTTACAATCCAGTATCTGATCTCGGAATTTCTGTCCGACCATGATGTAATCTACTTGAAATCCTCCCGTATCTCCCGGCCTTTTCCAAGTATACTTCCTCCTCTTGTGATTCTTGAACAGGGTATTCGCTACTACTAGCTGAAACTTGTTACAGAACTCAATTAGTCTTTCTTCTCTTTCATTCCTTGTCCCAAGCCAATATTCTCATGTAACCTTTTCTTCTACTCCTTCCCCTACAACTGCATTCCAGTCGCCCATGACTATTAGATTTTCGTCTACCTTTACATACTGCATTACCCCTTCAATATCCTCATACACTTTCTCTATCTGTTCATCTTCAGCTTGCGACGTCGGCATGTATACCTGAACTATCGTTGTCGGTGTTGGTCTGCTGTCGATTCTGATTAGAACAACCCGGTCACTGAACTGTTCACAGTAACACACCCTCTGCCCTACCTTCCTATTCATAACGAATCCTACACCTGTTACACCATTTTCTGCTGCTGTTGATATTACCCGATTCTCATCTGACCAGAAATCTCTGTCTTCCTTCCACTTCACTTCAGTGACCCCTACTATATCTAGATTGAGCCTTTGCATTTCCCTTTTCAGATTTTCTAGTTTCCCTACCACGTTCAAGCTTCTGACATTCCACGCCCCGACTCGTAGAACATTATCCTTTCGTTGATTATTACATATTTTTCTCATGGTAACCTCCCCCTTGGCAGTCCCCTCCCGGAGATCCGAATGGGGGACTATTCTGGAATCTTTTGCCAATGGTGAGGTCACTGCGCGGCCGCCCTCCTACGTGTACACCGCCGTAATGAGCTGACGTTTGCGGTGGCGCCTCTCGCGCACAATGTCATGCACTGATGCCGTTTCGGTGGGGATACAGTCTTGCACTCGCGCACGGATGCGGACATCTTCTAGCTGCTCTGCCCTGATGCGAAGTAGACGAGCTTTGATGCGTTGTACGGACATCTGATGTTCGGGAGACTGCGGTTGCGTCGCCAGCTCACGTAACGCTGTATAGTAAAATTCCGATGTCGCCCTTTGCCAGTTCGATCTGTCACGCCCGTAGGCCATCAGGGTCTATCGGAGTGCCGGTTTGACACAGCCCAGCCACCACAGCAACGTGGAAGCATACATGGCACCTGATAAATCGACGCCACGTGTCAGTAACTACTCGCCGATACGCTTCCTCCTGGCGAAGGAGGGAGACGTTCAGCGTCCACAGGCCCCTGCTGCGTCTTGTGAGTTGTCGGGGTAAGGTGATAGATAGTCCAGATGTACGTGAGAGGATCCGCGAAGGTCGTCGGCCAGAGTTGTGCATGACGGGTTGCTGTGCGGAGGACACGCGAGACTTAGATCCGGTCCAGACGACTGGCAGAATGGCTGGTAAAGTTGCGTATAGCGACTCTGGGTCCCACGATTTAAGAGTCATGTGTCGTGGAGCGCGAGGTCACGTATCGTTGTTTGTAGAGCCGGGCATGGAATGTAATGCGGTGTCTGGTCCTCGGGCCGCAGAACACTTAAAATCACAGCCCAATATGTTTATTTTTTATTTTATATTATTTTTTTTATTTTTTTTTGGTCATCAGTCTACTGACAGGTTTGATGCGGCCCGCCACGAATTCCTTTCCTGTGCTAACCTCTTCATCTTAGAGTAGCACTTGCAACATACGTCCTCAATTATTTGCTTGACGTCTTCCAATCTCTGTCTTCCTCTACAGTTTCTGCCCTCTACAGCTCCCTCTAGTACCATGGAAGTCATTCCCCCATGTCTTAGCAGATGTCCTATCATCCTGTCCCTTCTCCTTATCAGTGTTTTCCACATATTCCTTTCCTCCCCTATTCTGCGTAGAACCTTTTCATTCCTTATCTTATCAGTCCACCTAATTTTCAACATTCGTCTATAGCACCACATCTTAAATGCTTCGATTCTCTTCTGTTCCGGTTTTCCCACAGTCCATGTTTCACTACTCCAGACGTACATCCTCAGAAATTTCTTCCTCAAATTAAGGCCGGTATTTGATATCAGTAGACTTCTCACGGCCAGAAAAGGCCTTTTTTGGCATAGCGAATCTGCGTTTGATGTCCTCCTTGCTCCGTCCGTCATTAGTTATTTTATTGCCTAGGTAGCAGAATTGCTTAACTTCATTTACTTCGTGACCATCAATCCTGATGTTAAGTTTCTCGCTTTTCTCATTTCTACTACTTCTCATTACCTTAGTCTTTCTCCGATTTACTCTCAAACCATACTGTGTACTTATTAGACTGTTCATTCCGTTCAGCAGATCATATAATTCTTCTTCACTTTCACTCAGGATAGCAATGTCATCAGTGAATCGTATCATTGATATCCTTTCACCTTGTATTTTAATTCCACTCCTGAACCTTTCTTTTATTCCCTTCATTGCTTCCTCGATGTACAGATTGAAGAGTAGGGCGAAAGGCTACAGCCTTGTCTTACTCCCTTCTCAATACGAGTACTTCGTTCTTGATCGTCCACTCTCATTATTCCCTCTTGGTTGTTGTACATATTGTATATGACCCGTCTCTCCCTATAGCTTACCCCTACTTTTTTCAGAATCTCGAACAGCTTGCACCATTTTATATTGTCGAACGCTTTTTCCAGGTCGACAAATCCTATTTAGGTGTCTTGATTTTTCTTTAGCCTTGCTTCCATTATTAGCCGTAACGTCAGAATTGCCTCTCTCGTGCCTTTACTTTTCCTAAAGCCAAACTGATCGTCACCTAGCGCATTCTCAGTTTTCTTTTCCATTCTTCTGTATATTATTCTTGTAAGCAGCTTCGATGCATGAGCTGTTAAGCTGATTGTGCGATAATTTCCGCACTTGTCAGCTCTTGCCGTCCTCGGAATTGTGTGGATGATGCTTTTCCGAAAGTCAGATGTAATGTCGCCAGACTCATATATTCTACACACCAACGTGAATAGTCGTTTTGTTGCCACTTCCCCTAATGATTTTAGAAATTCTGATGGAATGTTATCTATCCCTTCTGCCTTATTTGACCGTAAGTCCTCCAAAGCTCTTTCAAATTCCGATTCTAATACTGGATCCCCTATCTCTTCTAAATCGACTCCTGTTTCTTCTTCTATCACATCAGACAAATCGTCACCCTCATAGAGGCTTTCAATGTATTCTTTCCACCTATATGCTCCCTCCTCTGCATTTAACAGTGGAATTCCTGTTGCACTCTTAATGTGACCACCGTTGCTTTTAATGTCACCAAAGGTTGTTTTGACTTTCCTGTATGCTGAGTCTGTGCTTCCGACAATCATGTCTTTTTCGATGTCTTCACATTTTCCTGCAGCCATTTCGTCTTAGCTTCCCTGCACTTCCTAATTATTTTATTCCTCAGCGACTTGTATTTCTGTATTTTCGATTTTCCCGGAACATGTTTGTACTTCCTCCTTTCATCAATCAACTGAAGTATTTCTTCTGTTACCCATGGTTTCTTCGCAGCTACCTTCTTTGTACCTATGTTTTGCTTCCCAACTTCTGTGATGGCCCTTTCTAGAGATGTCCATTCCTCTTCAACTGCGCAATTCCTTATTGCTGTATCCTTATTGCTGTATCTATAGCGTTGGAAAACTTCAAACGTATCTCGTCATTCCTTAGAACTTCCGTATCCCACTGCTTTGCCTATTGATTCTTCCTGACTAATGTCTTGAACTTCAGCCTACTCTTCATCACTACTATATTGTGATCTGAGTCTATATCTGCTCCTGGGTACGCCTTACAATCCAGTATCTGATCTCGGAATTTCTGTCCGACCATGATGTAATCTACTTGAAATCCTCCCGTATCTCCCGGCCTTTTCCAAGTATACTTCCTCCTCTTGTGATTCTTGAACAGGGTATTCGCTACTACTAGCTGAAACTTGTTACAGAACTCAATTAGTCTTTCTTCTCTTTCATTCCTTGTCCCAAGCCAATATTCTCATGTAACCTTTTCTTCTACTCCTTCCCCTACAACTGCATTCCAGTCGCCCATGACTATTAGATTTTCGTCTACCTTTACATACTGCATTACCCCTTCAATATCCTCATACACTTTCTCTATCTGTTCATCTTCAGCTTGCGACGTCGGCATGTATACCTGAACTATCGTTGTCGGTGTTGGTCTGCTGTCGATTCTGATTAGAACAACCCGGTCACTGAACTGTTCACAGTAACACACCCTCTGCCCTACCTTCCTATTCATAACGAATCCTACACCTGTTACACCATTTTCTGCTGCTGTTGATATTACCCGATTCTCATCTGACCAGAAATCTCTGTCTTCCTTCCACTTCACTTCAGTGACCCCTACTATATCTAGATTGAGCCTTTGCATTTCCCTTTTCAGATTTTCTAGTTTCCCTACCACGTTCAAGCTTCTGACATTCCACGCCCCGACTCGTAGAACATTATCCTTTCGTTGATTATTACATATTTTTCTCATGGTAACCTCCCCCTTGGCAGTCCCCTCCCGGAGATCCGAATGGGGGACTATTCTGGAATCTTTTGCCAATGGTGAGGTCATCATGACATTTTTTCAACTACATGCCACATGACCTGTGGATACACGTTACGTGTCTTTAATGCAGTGGTTTCCATTGCCTTCTGCATCCTCATGTCGTTGATCATTACTGATTCTTCCGCCTTTAGGGGCAATTTCCCACCCCTAGGACAAGAGAGTGCCCTGAACCTATATCCACTCCTCCGCCCTCTTTGACAAGGCCGTTGGCAGAATGAGGCTGACTTCTTATCCCGGAAGTCTTCGGCCACCAATGCTGATTATTTATCAAAATTTAGGCAGTGGCGGGATCGAACCCGGGACCGAAGACGTTTTCATTGTTAATCAACCATCTCGGAGAAGGATGGCCGTTCCTCCTGCGCCATCACCCGAGGGTCAGCTGTAGGTGGTGTAGCCATATAGGTCTAAACGCAGCTCGGGACGGACCTCCTGGAGAAGGGCAATGTCCGAGTCTCCGCTCTGATCATGTCGTGTAAAATGCGGGTCTTAACAGTGGAGTGGCCACCATTTACATTGACTGTTCCCACACGGTATGACTGAGACATACCAAGTGCCGGAGGCAGTGTGCTGGTGCAAGCCCAAAGTGATCTCACACACCACACAGCCATCCAGCTGCATGCTGTGCATTGCTGTGCCGTATGATTCCCTGATTGGCAGAGCCCTCCGGGCTCTGGTGGAGAAATCGATGTTTGCTGTGCATAATCGGCCTCCATATCGTCTGCCCAATCACCAAGAGAGATTGGTGATGTTGCTAATTTAATTTCTATTGCTTAAATATTACATTTTGGTGGCTGAAATTATAATAATAAATATAATGTCAATGGTGGCTGTTCGCTTTCACATGAGCCCACACTTTGGGAGTCGACGCAGTCCGTTGCAACTGTGGACGAGTCAACGAAGTCGATGTCTTCCATCGGCTTCATATCCCTGTCCCGTTTGTCAACTGACAATCCCCTCTTCTTGTGTCGCTTGGCTGATTTTTGCTTTCGGGTCCGAGATTCGACATCCACTGGAGGGTGGGGCTCGACACAGTCTCGGTCACCAGGAATCCCTGTGTCCGACAGTGACGGCGGCTGGTTACCCACGATGCTGAGGTGGGCAGAGGTTGTAGGAACCTCTGCATCGTTTGGCTGCGGCGTCGTCGACTCTCCAACGGACCTGGCAGCGGATTGAGGAGGTAGGTTTTTATCATCCGTCACATCGTGTCGTACCGCCTCCACATAAATTAGCGGGAGAGAGGTCATAGTTGATTGCTGGAGAAGTACATTGCGAGGCACCTGAACGAGGCGGCGTGCAGACACTCAGTTCTAACGTGGCCCTCCTGGCCGCAGCCCGAGCAGGTCTCGGTTGTCCATCATATGTAACAATTCGCGGCAGCCACCAACGAAAATAAATGATGTAATGTGCTTCTTAAGTTCTATGCGCACTTGTCGTACCCCGTTAAGGACAGGGTACCTTTCGAATGTCATTTCTCCTCTGTGTGACTCAGAACTGTGCCGTATGGCCGCAGCGCATCAACGACTAGGTTGGCAGGAACTTCGAACGGTAGTTCGAAGACGCGCACGGTACACACCCCCAGACCAGCATGGTCAACTCCTACCACGCTCACGTTACCGTCTGCGTGACAGATGCGAAAGCCGTTTGCAGATCGTTGGAGTAGTCTGTCGCAGGCCGCTTCGTCAGTCAGTTTGAGGTACACTGTGCTGGATACAATAGACAAACGAATGCCTATCAGTTCTTGCGGTTCTATGTGCATGATGTCTGGAAGAAACCGTTCAGTTTCATGGGCCTTCGGTCACGTGAACGATGCGTTGAACGTTAGTTTGATTGTAGCTTTTCGATAAGAGAACGCCATGGCGGGTCGGTACAGGTACTAGACGGCATTACAACGACGCCACCGCGCGCTAGCGGGTAAACAAACACCACCTGCGGGCGCGCCGAGCCCATCCGGAAGGTATCACGGCTGAAAGCCGACTGTTCCATCTGAGCCACCGACTACTCTGAGGATAGCGCGACTGCAGTGATTTATCTCTGGCACGCCTCCCGCGAAACCCACATTCTCAACGTATTGTCCCGCACTACATTCGTAGTGTCTCCGCCCATTATACTCATTACTCGCAGCGCGTTGCCGATTCCCGTAAGAGTTCGGGCATTGTTTGTGCATTCGCACAGAATAAGAAGATGGTCAAGTGGCCGGTGAGCCTTAACTGTTCATATACTAATATGCAGCTCGTTAGAATGAAATTACAACCCTTAGCTGCTTACAGGTGTTGACATGTCCGAAAGAACAGATACCATCTTAGTACATATATAGTTAAGGCTCACCGACCACTTGAGCATCTTCTTCTTCTGTGCGAATGCACGGACAGTGCATGAACTCTTACAGGAATCAGCAACGCGCCACGAGTAATGAGTATAATGGGCGGGGGCACTACGAATGTAGTGCTGGACAATACGTTGAGAATGTGGGTTTCACGGGAGGCGTGCCAGAGATAAATCCCTGCAGTCGCGCTATCCTCTGTGTCCTCTGTGGCTCAGATGCTCAGCGTGTTCGGTCAGAGGGTTTAGCTACCATCTGTAACAAAAAAACTGAGTGAACGAATCAACGATCAACCTGAACAGGCGTCATCGGACGTCCGCCAAGAACAAATTCAACCAACAATCTAGAACAAAATGAAATCAACAAAAAAAAAAACAAAGATGGATAGAGCGTCTGCCATGTAAGCAGAAGATCCAAGGTTCGAGTCCCGGTCGGGGCACACATTTTCATCTCTCCCGGTTGATGTATGTCAACGCTTGTAAGCAGATAAGCGTGTTCATTCCATTGTAATTTCATTCTAACGAGCTGCATGGCCACCGAAAGAACAGATACCACATTAGTATATATAAAAGAATTATTGCGTTTCCGAAGCAATTAAAAAAATAATGAAGGCAATTAGAGACATTGTTTACGTTAATGGAACTTTAATTTTGCCATCACATGTCACTGATTTCAAAGGGACAACGATTAACGATAATTTATCTAGCAGTAAAAGTGTCTTTAGTTCTATTACTCTTGTCATGTGGAAGTCAAATCAAGCAACTGCAGATGACCACAACCCCATGGTACAGCAAAATTATGGAATGTTACTGACGGAAAAGGAGATTTTAGATTTAAAACCTAACTCAGTACTAATTCTTGAAATGCTCCATATCACAAAATTTGAATAATCAAAGCTCCTGGGTCTGATTGTAGAAAAGACGATATCAGAAAGTGGCTAACATGCTGAAACTTGTTTTCTATGAACTTGTTTGATGAATTAAGCCAAGATTCGTCGAGATTCTGTTGATAATGTACTACAAACTGCTCATCATGTTGCTTTATGCCTTCCTCCTTATCACACACAAATCCAATAGAGAATGTTTGGTCTACTGTGAAAGGTTGGGTAGCTTCTGAAAATGTTTTCAATAACGCAACATCTGTCAAACATTTTTGCGAGGAGAAATTTAATTCAGTGATTAAAGAAGAATGGATTCTGTTGTAAGAAATATTAAAAAACTGTCTTTTTTTAAAAAAAAAAAAAAAAAAGAAGAGACTGGCGAGAATATTTGCAGCAAGAATTCCGACGATGAATGAGATGAAATAATAATTCGTATTGGTGGCGTAATAGTGATAGCGAAAGTGATTACGGATGTTCTCTCACTGAAGGTGGAGAACTGGAAGGAGTAAGTGTGCTGGCTGGTTGAAAGTCAGTGGTTTCCGTTCAGCGCAAATGAGCTCGTGGCCAGCCCCGCATCCGTTCCCTCCGTGACGTCACCTGTGCTTTAAGGTACTGGGCACAGAGTGTAACACAGTGTTCGCATGCGCAATGCGGTGACAATGCTCGTTAACTTGCTGTGATGTAACTGGACGCCATGTTCCTTTAGCTGCTTGATGGGCCCTCTCGCTTGTGTTTTATTGTGACCTGAGACGAAACTGACCTCTAGATCATTGGTAAATCAACTGTGACTGCAGTCACATACCAAGTATTGACCGTCCCCTGGCCTGTCTCATCAAGCATAGCATTAAACTCTCTACTGTTGAGTCTGCCACTGAGGTGATGCAGTTAAGACTATGTCTCTCCTATCACTCTGTTTAGACTACATCTAACTCTTCAGCTCACATTCGCCTTCTCTATAATCACTTTATTTGACAGTAACTTTCATAACCACTAATCACACGCTTACTTTTCCAGGCTCGAAATGACACACAAGCGTTATTTTATAGGAAGGTACTTCATTCTTTATGTGTCTGATCTTTAACCCCCAAATTATATGCTTTCCAATAGCAGGACGAAACACGGGCTGGTCCATCAACGAAACTGGGAGGCCAAAGCTTAATCGATTTCATGGGTTCCAGACAACCAACAACATCAAGCACACTGTAGTCGTCTCGCGTATCTCATTCAAGGGCCTCTGCTCGCAAACTCCAGACCTCCCCCTTGTGTCTGTGCAGTAGGTGGGTAGGTATCTCCTGCCTCGTCCTAGGCACCCGATCAGGTGGAGGGATTGTTGATTACAAAGATGTTTATCATGCAAAGGCGATGAACGGCTGCCTATGACATAAGTGAAATTCGAATTCTGGACTGGTGCGCAAAACTTAAGGACGAAAGTAGCTTCCCCATGATGTTTCACTGCCAAGTAACATAGCAAACTGGAAATAACTGAATTAGAGGGATCTGTTACGGTATAGCACAGAAGGTAACTGAAAGAAATGCACAGTGAGATGAATAGAAATTCAAAGTGATTCATGATGATCCTCTGGACATTACAAACGGTGGGACATGGCTCTTAATAGAGCGTGTGACCACCACGGATGGAGTGGATGATCTACAGCATGCCCCTATACTGCCCACAGGGTTGATGAGGAGTTGCTGTGGTAGGGCATTCCAATCTTCCACATCGTGTTTGGCAAACGCGGCATGATTGTTGGAGTATGTGCAAGTGCTGCTACAACTCTCCCCAGTGCATCCCAAATGTGTTCGATGAGACTTACGTCAGGGGATTTAAGCTCCAACAATACATGTCTGACCTTTTATTAACAAAAGTTTTTAATGGCACGATTATTAAACTTATCCACTCAAGATGGAGCTTCGCCGCTAATGCGAACACCCAGTCGTTCCAAGAGCTCCTCCATTTGCTCGTTGTTCGATGCGGTCATCCACTGTCACTCGTAAAAATGAAGTCAGGGCCGAATATACCCCTTAAAAGGCGTACAGTGGGAAGGAGTACAGTGCAACTATAGTATGGACAGGTGAATTAACCGTGATCAAAGATTTATAGCTCTGTATGCCCATGCAACATTATTCCTCCCGATATCTGGACCATCGAAACGATCGTGTTCGATAATGCCAGATATACCTTAATATGACGAGAGGTGGGAACACATAATTCATTCAAAAACATGGAGTCGCCTGTTGTTCTCCCTATTTAAATCCCATCGAGCACATGTGGTATGCTGTGGGGAGACCTTTCTGCAGTACGTCCGTATGCATCAAGGACCATCCAGTAGTTGTCTGGGGATGGAACGCTCTACAACAAGCACTCCATGTGAGCACGCGTCACAGCATGCATGGTTTTTCATTGTGATCACAGATCCCGTTAAGAATCAACTCCGTCCTTTTGGAATGTCCTGAGGACCGTGATGAATGGCGATGACTTCACTGTATTGATTATCTTTATAAAGGAAATGTCATTTCTGTTCCTGCCTTTGCTTATTTCTTTCAGCTATCTTTCTCACTGCACTGCTGTGTAGTGTAGCAACTTTTTCTGTGCTTTCTCCAGGTTTCATCGAGTTGTGTTAATTGGCAGTGACACATCGCGCGAAAATTACTTTCGTCCTTATGTTACATATACCTGAGTATTTCACCACAGCTATCCTGCGTACATGTAAAGCATAGCTATTTCCATCGATTCTGTCTCTCTCGCCTGAACCCCAACACTCTTGCCTGAAAAACACAGAAGAAATATTCGTTCCGACTCGAGCAAAATCTTATCTGCAGTTGTATTCTTTGTGGGATCACAGTCTGTACAAGTTTCATATGGCCTCGTATTCACCATCGTCTGTTACCATTTATTATAATTTCCGCTATTGCAGTTTAGAACTTAGGACATTTTCAAGTCATTATAGGTGTTGAGAACACAATAGTATTCATTTTATTATTGTTGACTGCTGATCTGATTTCAGCACATGTAGTCACTAGAAAATGATCAAAGGAAATTGCAATAATGTAAATTATAGCAAATAATGGAGCTGATCCCGAATATGATATGTCTAAAGAAGAAGTCCTTTGTGTCGCACTGTATCACACAGCCGGTTCCTGTAAATCATTTGCAGTACTATTAACCCAAATTTGGAATTAATTCCCTCGCTATGATAAATCAATGACAACACCTGTTTGAAAAGACGCCTGTTGGTCCATACGCTATAGGAATAACATTATCTTCATTCTGTTTCTATGTACCCCTCACCGTTCGTTCTATCTCAGTTTCTCTCTCTATCGGTTGTTTGCCATGTCATCCCACGAATTTGTTCGATATTTCGAACCGAAACTAATGTTTTATATTCATTTTTCCAGTACGCAAAGCACAAAGTGCTGTGATAAAACTACTCCACTTGCATTTTTATCACCGCATTGTATTTTTTTTGCTACTTTAATGACAAACATGTTGTACCGAATTAGATTTTCTAAAAAAAAAATTGAACTGTACCCTATGCTCTCTCTTAGCACGTTTTCCAAAATATTCCGAGTCTTCGTATTTAAGCAAATCAATTTTATGAGGTCTGATTTCATAGTCACGTAGTTCTTGACAGAGAAATATGCTAGCGTTTGCCTTTAGTGAATGCAAACGAAACGTTTCTTATATCTTTCATGCAAACGTACCCAGTCACTCGTTAAAACAGAACAGTTTCTCGAAAATAATTCGCTTGAACGGACATATCTGACTGCATCACCATAACCGCATTCTATTTTGTACAGAATATAACACACCTTACCATTTAAAACAGTCGGCCAGTATTCCACATCACTGAAACGTATAAACTTGTGAAGCAAATGCAAAATACATTGAAGGAAAAATTCGTAGCATTGAGAAGGGCGAAATAAACTAAAGTTGGTAGGCCTGTTTCTATATCGGAAAGATGATGTCTATTCAAATTTAGCGATAGTTCCATAAGCTTAGCGCCATTATGAGAATGCTAACGAGGTTAGTTTTAAATACTCGCTTTGATGGTCGTGAGCGTTAGTTACCTCGGGACTTGGTGAGTTGATGTTAGTTAAGGAAAACTTTAAGGCGACAAGGATGCCATTGCCGTATAGTAGCTACGAGATGGTGGACTACCTTCTGCGATACTGCAGAAAAACTTGGCAAGAATTTAACCACTGTACATGATTGCTTTAAAAATGTGTTCTGCCTTACGGCAGGTCTTGTCATGGGGGAGGCCTCGTCAGATAGGTCCACCGCAGGAGTGTCTAAGGAAGTGATTCCAGTGGTGGTTTCCCGTTGCCTTCCACTGATGATGATGAAATGGTAATGAGGACAACACAACACCCAGTCCCTGAGCGGAAAAAAATCCGACCCAGCCGGGAAACACGATTACTGGCAGCGATAAGTACGAGAATGTACGGTCACAAGCAGACTGGGCCCAGGACGACGATGTGGCACTACTCAGTGGGAAGACCACTGCCGCATCGAACTGCATCTACAGCAGCAATTTGAGCAGCAGGTGGCATCACTGTAACACAACGAGCTGTTACAAATCGGTTACTTCAAGGACAGCTCCGAACCAGACGCTCTGTAGCGTCCATTCCAGTGTTCCCAGACCAGCATTTGCGACTTCAGTGGTGTCAGTCGAGACCTCACTGGAGGGTAGAGTGATGAAAGTTGATTCTGCCCATGCTGATCACTTACACATGTTACCTAGACAAATATTTTCCCGAAAATTCTTTACTCTACAATCATTATTTTTTGGTGCTGCGATTTTTTTCTCGTCGGTGACTTTCAATACGCAGAGAACATTTTGCATCTTTCTCCGTTGATTCTAGTTAGATATCTTGAACAAGACTAAAGCTTAATGACCCGCAGATTACGAGGTTATTAGAGACAAATCACTCATACAGGACAAGAATAAGTTCAGTGAGCGAAATCAGGTATGCCCTTTTCCATGGAATAATCCCAGCTTTCAGACGAGTCATTGCTGCACTTCTGTACCACTGTCTGTACGCCAAATACAATTTCAACAATGAATAGAAGTAACTTAATTTTTCTTGTAAGCTGATCTTAATCCTTATATGAAGGGGCTGCACGTATCGCTTAACAGAAATGCACCAGCGAGCGGGAATTTATCAATTTCAGTAGCCACCAAGGAATACGGTACTCATTCCGTGCTGAAGCAACGCGTCGCAGGTACTGTTAAGACAGCAGGACACCCGTATGGGCTGCACCCTGCTTTCTCCCTCCTCGCCCTGCCCCACCCCACCCACGCCACCATGCACCATTGCCAGCCCGCCGCTGTGGCCGAGCCGTTCTAGACGCTTCAGTCCGGAACCGCGCTGCTGTTACGGTCGCGAGTTCGAATCCTGGCTTGGATGTGTGTGATGTCCTTAGTTAGGTTTAAGTAGTTCTAACTCTAGGGGACTGGTGATTTCAGATGTTAAGTTCCATAGTGCCATTTCACCATTGACCGAGGATTCAAGGTGAGTGCTGCCACTTCAATGACCGATGCAGTGACCGATGTGTAGGCTACGCTGCAGGTCGAATGCGGCACTTCTGCAGCGGTGAGAACGGTGTTGTCTTCGCCCCTTTGCCGAAGGAATGAAACTTTAGGCTGCCCCAAGCCAATAGTTATTGCTAACTATTAACTAAAGCCAATAGCTGTTCAGGATAAAGATCTCGACGTAACTTTATTTACCGTGCCAATATTAGAATTTTAGTATATGACTTTTAACCAAAATAAGTGACATTTATAACACATAAAGATCATTTCTGAACACGTACGAAGATACACGAACTCTCGTTCAAAATCAGAAATAAGTACAACGTTAACAGAAGTGGAGGGTAGTCGCTCAAACAGGGGCGTGCTAACAAATGTGTGTAGCATTTAAGAATATATTCCTGGGCTATTATGTCGTGGTCGGACGCATTTCTTGTCAAAACCGAAGTTTTCATTCTCATTTCAGAGGAAATCTTTGAGACGGTCGTAGCCTTTTCGAATATCCGGTGCACATTATGGCTGGCTGCTGTAGCGATGGGTTCAAACAAGAAGTTCAGGTAATCACTGTATAACAGCCAAGAACACTTAAATACTTTTTGACATTATGGGAGATTGTATTTCACACGCACAAATCGGGCTTATCTTTGCATGTTATCATTATCAATTCTTTTTACCAACGCTAAATACGTAAATCAGTCTAACGAACAAATGACTTCATGTCTGACAACACTTTCAATTCGAATCTGGAAAACTACATGTTGAATTAAAAATAAGTGAAATTTTGCAGGTACGTACTCATACTGGCTGCGGTCAGAATAAATACAATTTATTCTACTGGAATGACTCTTTCATTCTGCAGTGGACTGTGTGCTATATTGAAACTTCATGGCAGCCGAATCGGCGATGGAACCTAGAACCTTGACTTTTGACATTGCTCCAATCCGCTGTTTTCTAACTCAGGCCATTGCACTTTTCTATTTCATCTTCCTTTCTTTCTGTTCTATCTGTCTCGTGATTAGGTTTCTTCTGTATTTTGTGCAGATATGACATATCGCAATACATCTCTCGCATTCCAAGATGAATACTACATTCAGAGTATATATATATATATATATATATATATATATATATATATATATATATATATATATATTCTTCAGAAGGAGTGGCCCTTACTACATCACATGGTGGTAACCGTGCACCATTATGTGATGTATATAACAAGGCCCACTTCTACTGAAGTAGTATTTTTAGAAACATCGACAACTACGCTCCTGGAAATTGAAATAAGAACACCGTGAATTCATTGTCCCAGGAAGGGGAAACTTTATTGACACATTCCTGGGGTCAGATATATCACATGATCACACTGACAGAACCACAGGCACATAGACACAGGCGACAGAGCATGCACAATGTCGGCACTAGTACAGTGTATATCCACCTTTCGCAGCAATGCAGGCTGCTATTCTCCCATGGAGACGATCGTAGAGATGCTGGATGTAGTCCTGTGGAACGGCTTGCCATGCCATTTCCACCTGGCGCCTCAGTTGGACCAGCGTTCGTGCTGGACGTGCAGTCCGCGTGAGACGACGCTTCATCCAGTCCCAAACATGCTCAATGGGAGACAGATCCGGAGATCTTGCTGGCCAGGATAGTTGACTTACACCTTCTAGAGCACGTTGGGTGGCACGGGATACATGCGGACGTGCATTGTCCTGTTGGAACAGCAAGTTCCCTTGCCGGTCTAGGAATGGTAGAACGATGGGTTCGATGACGGTTTGGATGTACCGTGCACTATTCAGTGTCCCCTCGACGATCACCAGAGGTGTACGGCCAGTGTAGGAGATCGCTCCCCACACCATGATGCCGGGTGTTGGCCCTGTGTGCCTCGGTCGTATGCAGTCCTGATTGTGGCGCTCACCTGCACGGCGCCAAATACGCATACGACCATCATTGGCACCAAGGCAGAAGCGACTCTCAGCGCTGAAGACGACACGTCTCCATTCGTTCCTCCATTCACGCCTGTCGCGACACCACTGGAGGCGGGCTGCACGATGTTGGGGCGTGAGCGGAAGACGGCCTAACGGTGTGCGGGACCGTAGCCCAGCTTCATGGAGACGGTTGCGAATGGTTCTCGCCGATACTCCAGGAGCAACAGTGTCCCTAATTTGCTGGGAAGTGGCAGTGCGGTCCCCTACGGCACTGCGTAGGATCCTACGGTCTTGGCGTGCATCCGTGCGTCGCTGCGGTCCGGTTCCAGGTCGACGGGCACGTGCACATTCCGCCGACCACTGGCGACAACATCGATGTGCTGTGGAGACCTCACGCCCCACGTGTTGAGCGATTCGGCGGTACGTCCACCCGGCCTCCCGCATGCCCACTATACGCGCTCGCTCAAAGTCCGTCAACTGCACATACGGTTCACGTCCACGCTGTCGCGGCATGCTACCAGTGTTAAAGACTGCGATGGAGCTCCGTATGCCACGGCAAACTTGCTGACACTGACGGCGGCGGTGCACAAATGCTGCGCAGCTAGCGCCATTCGACGGCCAACACCGCGGTTCCTGGTGTGTCCGCTGTGCCGTGCGTGTGATCATTGCTTGTAGAGCCCTCTCGCAGTGTCCGGAGCAAGTATGGTGGGTCTGACACACTGGTGTCAATGTGTTCTTTTTTCCATTTCCAGGAGTGTATTTCAAAGGCTAAAATAAATATTTGTTTGTCAACTGGCTGGCTGACTTATTTCAACCCCTTCGGATCTATCAGAGTAACAGTTGCTCATTCGCAGCCATGTTTAAAGATTCTGATACATATAGTCGCCTACCAGAACACGCTCAGCTGTCGTGTCGGCGTCTAGTCCCTCACCACCTGCCCTCACAGATAGCTCCTACCTTCAAAATTTCACTGAAGCGTTCCATCTGGAATTAACACTCTGGAAGGCCTACCTGGTTCGAGCGAATGGATAGTAGGGGTGATCTCTTTGTTTCTACAGGGAATTCATTTTCTCGTATAAGATATTTTATTTTGAAACACCCAACTTCATTTCATTATTTTGCGATTGGCTAATTTTGGGCCATTGAGCATTACCATTGTTCTCCTTCAGTATTACGAAACACTGGTTTGATCCGGCTCGTCACTAATTTCTGTCCTGTGCCAATCTCTTCAAGACAGAGTAACGCATGCATCCTATGTCCTCAGTTATTTGTTGCATGTATTCCAACCTCTTCCTTCCTCTACAGTTTTCCACTCTACAGCTCCCTCAAGTAGCATGGGAGTTATTCCGTGATGTAACAGATTAGCTATCATACTGTCCCTTCTTCTTAACAATGTTTTGTATATGTTTCATTCTTCGCCAATTCTGCGGAGAAACTCTGCATTCCTTCTGTTCCAGTTTCTTCCCGCAGTCCATGTTTGTGTTGTGCTACCAAATGTTGTGTTAGAAACGTACGTTATCAAAAATTTCTTTTTCTGGTTAAAGCCTATGTTTGATACCAGTAGAACTCTTTCGGCCATGAACGCTGTCTTGACTTGTGCTGATATGCTTTTTATTTTCTCCTTGTTTCGTCTGCCGTAGGTTGTGTTGCTTCCAAGGCAGCAGAATCACTTGACTTCTACATCGTCATCACCACTTTTGATGTTAACTTTATCGCCGTTCTCATGTCAGCTTTTTCTTATTACTTTCGTCTTTATTCGTATTATTCTCAATTCGTTGTTCTGTTTAATTAGACTGTTCATTTTATTCAACAGATCTTGTGATTCTTCACAAACCTTACTAAGGGTAGCAATCTCACCAGTGAATCAATGATAGATATCCTTTCACTCCACATATTAATCTCACTCTTCAATCTCTCTTATTTTTATTGTTGCTTCTCCCATTCATAGATTGAACAGCAGGGAGGAAAGTTTGCGTTCCTTTCTTACTTATTGTCCTCTCTTGGTTCTTACACGTATTGCCTATTATCTGTCTTTCCCTACGGCTTATTCTTATGTCTGTCGTCTACAAGCTACATCGCAAAGTTCTCAAGGGGGTGAAATTAGGTAAATGCTTAATAATGAAGCAAATGAGTTGTTTCAAAATAAAACAGCCTACACAGAAAATGACTCAACAGAAGTACTCCTTCTACTATCGGTCCTCTTGAAGCAGGAACGCAGCGGCCGTGGACCAGAACAGACAGTTTGTTCTCAAAGTTTCGGTTCCAAAACGCTGTGGTAAGAGAGTCACCGCTCAGAATGACGTCATATTTGAACAGCACACTAATGACGCAGGGGGGGGGGGGGGGGAGGGGGGTACGCTGGTGAAATAAATAAATAAATATAAAAAAATACCAATAAATGGCGCTGTACATGTCTTCACTAAAATGCGGTCGGTTATAAATCACAGATGAATTGCAATATGATGGCGCATGACTGCACAAGTTCAGCAGTTAACAGCTGCAGCACTGTTAGGTAAGCCCGCCCACCACGCAAGGTCGTACCACATCTGATTGTCCTGAGGCCAAAAACGCCAAAACAAGCAAAGTGAGATCAGTTTTTAATTGTCCTGGAGCCAAAAGCAGCATAAAAAGCAAAATGACATGGATTTCTAACTGTCGTGAGACTGCTTCAAAACATGTTTAATATGATGTCCACCGATTTGCGCCACAAGTTGAGATCAAGAAGCAGCATGTTTCACAACAGAACGAAGTGTCTCAGAGGTCATGTTCAGAGTATGCTGCGCATTGCGTACCTTCAGTTTAGCTACATTCGTAATTGAGACACTGAAAACAACGTATTTCACATATGCAACATCTTTCAGATAACTCCACAGGCAGAAGTCACGCGGATTAAGATCAGATATTCTGGATGGCCAGGCTGTAGCTGAATGACGGCTGATAAATCTAGCATTTCCGAAATGCCTCCGCAGCAACCGCTGCACCGGCTATAACATGCGCAGAGAGGTACCATCTTCCATAAAAATGATCGTATCTACATATCCACGATGTTGAACGTTTGGTACGCAAAAGATTCTCATATCGTTTGTCAGTGACGGTAGATATAGCAGAACCCGTAAGACTCATATCTTCGAAAAAATACAGCCTCACGATAATGATGCTTCAACCCCCCCCCCCCCCCCCCCCCCCCCCCCCCCAGCATACAGTCACCATTGCCGAATGAAATGTGCCAGTTGATGTGCGTGCGGATTTTTCGTTGCCCATATTCTGCAATTCTGAGTACCGACGAGCCATTGGAGATGCAAATGGGCTTCGTCTGTCCGCAGAATGTTTCATGGCCATCCACTGTTCACTTTCATGCGAGTAAGAAATTCCAGAGCGAACGTTTCTCTTGCGGGCAGGTCAACAGGAAGCATGGTGTTTTTGTCTGGATAGCAATTGAGAATGTTTCGTAGATTTTTTTGCGCCGTGCTCACAGGCATGTCCAGCGTTCGGTCAGGTCCCGAGTACTGCATTTTTGCACATCACCCATGGACCCCTCCTGCAATGCTGTGGCCACATCACCGACAGGCATAGGATCAACTACTTTCCTCTTGATGGTGTTGTGTGATGTCCTTAGGTTAGTTAGGTTTAAGTAGTTCTAAATTCTATGGGGACTGATGACCATAGCTGTTAAGTCACATAGTGCTCAGAGCCATTTGAACCATCTGAACCAGCTACTTTCCTCCCTCTGACACAATGCACTCGTAAAGAACCATTTTAGAATTTTGTAATCATTTTCTCCACATCCTTAGCAGACATCGGACCAATGCCTTTTCCCATATCCTTGCGAGTCCGGATATTCTGCAGGGTATCTGGCTCATAGACACTGTTCTTGCAGAAAAGCTTTACCAGCAGCGCGCGCTCCTTCACGGAGGCAGTCATGTTGAGGTTCTGCGGAGCAAACCCAGGAAAAGGCGTCAGCTGCGCGTATATTGGTGTGCGTATTCCGACGCTTACAGCACCAGCTACTGGTAAAGGTCTCGTTAGCTATTTTCATTTGTTCCATGGCGCTTTCCCTTGGGCAAGTAATACGCTGTTCATATCTGACTGCATTCTGAGCTGTGGTTGTCTTTCAAATTGGAATTTCCATCATCGCCACTATGTACAGAAGTCTGACTCACTGTTTCCTCCAGCAGTGCTAGTTCTGCAAGTTTCGCAGGTGAACTGTGAAGATTGGAAGGCTGGAGATGAGGTACTGGTGGAAGTACAGTTGTGAACAAGGGTCCTGACTCGTGTTTGGGTAGTAGGTAGAGCACTTGCCCGCCAAAGACAAAGGTCTCGCGTTTGCGTCCCGGTGCTGGACACAGTTTTAATATGCCAGGACGTTTCACCCTTAGCGTTATTCAAAGTCACCGGTAGCGAGTATTCTTGCCTGCAGACTCGATCCACTCTATACAGGTGTCTCGTACACCATTCGTTTGGCATGGGCACACAATAAATATCAAGTAGGGTCAGGTCTGGTGAACGAGATGGCCGTGAGGAGGCACTTCCTCTTTACCTTCATTGGGGACATGAGAGGAACGTGAACTGAGACTATATTATTTTAGAACTAAGTATGTGTACGAATATCTAGAGAGATTCTGTTCAACGCCTTGGCTTATTGCAGTTTTCTGCTCCAAATACTCTTGAGATTTACGTTTCACGTAAATCACATGCAACGGAAATTTGTAACGCAACCATCTGTGTGTGGCGTGTTTATAATTATGTAATATTTATAATTTAGGACAATTAATCTGTAAAAAACACACCACATGTCATAAAGAAAGCATGTAAACCGTCTGAGCATGAATCACAACGATTCGAAACCGGTAACGGTAGCCTTTGAATAAAGGAACTGAAAGTAAATTTGTGGCTGGTTGCTGTCCTAACACCATCAACATTTGTCTTCAAACAACAGCCACGGTCGCCATCATGTCATCATATGACAAAATTGCATCATACAACGTTATGAAATGCGTACATCACCATCAGCCTTTTACCTTTCGTTGCAGGGTTTAGGTCTCTTCCTTACTTCTCCCTACACTAGAAAGGGCTGAAGTCCACGTCCCACTTTGTCTCGCTTGTTACTTTACGCCGTCAGACCACCTTCCGCTAAGTCAGTTCGAATGAGTACGGAAGAACTTCGTACGGCGATGTCTATCTGTCTAGAAACAGCGGTAAGCTGCTCTGAACAACAGTTGGAAATGTAACAGTGTTGGTAGGGAAGTCGTGGTCACTTTTTGACCTAATGCCTGTGGACGTCCCTCACGTGTTTTTCGACCTACTTTTGGTTGACGATATTTTTGACGTTACGCCAGCATGAGTAGCTTCATCTTTAACAATACCATCCACTCGTGCAGCTCAAAGTAGGAAAAATCGTCAAACAATGCGAGAAGCCAACAGGCAGTACGTCATCTTGTGCAAGTTCTATTGGTAAACAAAATTATTAAGTAAATACGTGTACTTGGATTTTTATCATTGTATTTAGAGCAAAAGCCAACCTCAGAAATTTCCACCTCCTGGTACAGCTTACCGGATGTGCTATACTCGTATTCACTCCTTCATTTCCGACAGTTGGTACCTTTAACACGGAAACACCCTGTATACCCAGATTAGAACGTGTGAGGGCCCTGCGGCTGGGTACACGGCACAGCGAGAACACACGTGCCCTGGTGCGGCTTTCGCCGGCTCTCGAGGTCCTGAAGCGGTGCTCGCTGGCGCGTCAGGGCCAGCGCCGTTGATCAAAGCGACGGCCGAGCGCAGCGCCGCATCATTAGCCGGCGGGCTGGCTGGCTGGCGCGCATCACACACAGGCGGCCAGGGTCTGCCGCACTCTCGCCAGCGCTGCCAACTCCACCGTGCACAGCCACACATGCGTGGCAAGAGCCCCGCCTGAATTGCTGACAGCTTCCTGACACCTGTTGACTGATGGCGAGCTGTGGCGCTTTCTGCGCACACACTGCCGGCGGACAGACAGAACTGCCGACGTCGCAAAGCCTGAAATCTGTATCACCTACGGTGTCCAGCTGTTAGCAGTTTGAATGCGATGCCACAGAAGGATGGCAGGAATTAAATGAACAGGTGAAATACGGAAGGAAGCAGATACGAGGGTCATTCAATAAGTAATGGGTTGCGTTGTTTGTGGGAAGAGACCAAACTGCGAGGTCATCGGTCTCGTCGGATCGGGGAAGGACGGGGAAGGAAGTCGGCCTTGCCCTTTCAGAGGAACCATCCCTACATTTGGAGCGATTTAGGGAAATCACGGAAAACCTAAATCAGGATGGCCGGACGCGAGATTGAACCGTCGTCCTCCCGAAATAAGTAATGTATCATATTATTTTTGTGGGCCAATTTCACTAGAGAAAATGCAGAATCTGTGGTTGTACATTGTGGAATATTCCCGCTTCCGTCTCTGTAGTTTTGCGAAGTTCCGACGAAGCCTACGAGAAAGACAGTCCGCGGCGCGTACGTCACGAAGGTAGTCCTGCGCTCGCTCGCTCAAATAAGCAGACGAACTACGTTTCTACACCTGTTAACTCGTAACTAGGCGTGTCTGTACAAACGAAAACTGAATCTGTTACTGGAATCCGCTATTATGGAATCCTACTCTTATTAGTCCTGTAATAATGGGAAGTCCATGGGCCTACTTATAATTTGTTACGGCTGTACTGGCGTACAGTAAAATAAAATCATGCTAAAATGATTATCAGTTGCCTAAGGCACCACTTCCAGCATGCAATGAGTACTGTTAAGCAGAAGACACTGAATGATATAGATACGTCGTTATACCACTTATATCGATTATTGATCTTAAATTAAATTTTACTGTTAATCACTAAGACTTCATAATAGCAGATTTCAGCGGAAGATGCAATTCTCGTTAGTACTTAGACGCCCAGCTGAGAGTTAACAGGTTTAGAAACAAATTTTGTCTGCTGAGCTGAGCGAGCGAGCGAGTTCAGGAGCACTTTCGTGACGTACGCGCCGCGGCCTTTCTCGTGAGTCTCGAGTTCCGAACGGTGACGTCATTAAAATGGCGTCCGTAACGAAGGTCCGTTCCAAGCAGAGATATATCATTGAGATTCTTTTGGCAGAAAACCAGACAATCACAGATATCCATAGCACTGTCAGAATGTATACGAAGACCTGGCAGTAAAACAAAAGTACGTTGAGTCATTGGGCGGGGCGTCTGTTATCATTGCAACAAGGTCGCGCAAACCTGTCCTACCTCCCGCGGGTCCCGGCGGAGGTTCGAGTCCTTCCTCGGGCATGGGTGTGTGTTTGTCCTTAGGATAATTTAGGTTAAGTATTGTGTAAGCTTAGGGACTGATGACCTTAGCAGTTAAGTCTCGTAAGATTTCACACACACTTCCACATTTTTGACCTCCCGCGTGCCAGCCGGGCAGATGCAGCTGTGACAGCTGCATTGTTGCAACGTGCGGACAGTCTCATTCGAGGTGGTTAGCCGGCAACGATCAAACTCATCGCGGCACAACTGGACGGACGTCTCTATTGGTAACGCTGACACATTCATCCCCTAATTGGGGTTCTTAAAGGTGAGTGCTCGCTTTCCCCAGCAGAGGGAGAGGACAATATAGAGCAACGAAGGACCATCTGTATGGAATTTCTTGCGCCTCGCGTGGCTAACAGTGACAATATTTTGTCGAGCACAGTCACAGTCGATGAAACATGGTTTCATCACTTCGAACCGGAAACAAAATTATAAATTACGGAGTGGTGGCACATTATCTCTACTCCGAAGACAAAGTTCACAGCCACGCCCTCATCCGGTAAATTATTGTGACCATTTTCTGCAATTCTGAAGGGGTTATTCTGTTTGATATCGTCCCTCCTCTTGCAATGATCAACTCTGAAGTGCATAGTGGTACCCAAATTCAGCGTTCCCAGAAAAAAGTGAAGCTAACTTGCCCTTAAGCACGACAAAGCCAGGATTCACATAAGTCTGCGCAACCGAGAAAAACCGAGCGAGCTAGTGTAGTAGGTAGAATCCTGGACAAACATTGAAGAGGACGACTGTTCAAAACTGCATCCGACGATGCTAATTTACGTTGTTTTTTTTTTATCTCCCCAAGTTGCTTAAGGCAAATGCCGGGATGGTTTCCTCGAAAGAGCACAGCCGCTTTCCTTCTACATCCTTCTCAAATCCAATCTTGTGCTTCGTCACTAATGACCTCGTTGTCGACTGGACGTTAAGCTCTAATCTCCTCCTCCTCAGCAACATTTGACTTCTTCCTCATCCATCCTAATGCCCGGATCTCGCACCTTCTGATTGCATCTGTTTGGTCCAATCTAGGACGCTCTCAGCGGGAAGCAGTACGTGGATGATGGGGAGATTATTGATACAACGAGACGTTATCTCCAACTTGGACCAGCAAAATGGTTGCTAACGGGCACACGGGCTCTATTAGTGAAGTGGTGTAAGGCTGTCGCACTGAACGGGGTTTATTTTGAAATGTAGGATTTTGTAGAAAAAGAGTGGAAAATAATGAGGTGTAGGGGAATCCTGAATAAAACCAACGTTCTTGCAGAAATAAGATGTGTTGCATTACTTACTGAACGCCCCTCGTATGGTACAAAAAAAATTGAGGTAAGGTATGATATGTATCGAAAACCATTGCATATGATTCAACATTTAGTTCGGCTGTCAACGATGCGTGTTGTTACTCCAACATTTTTTCCACACTGTCCCGTAACTTATATAAAACTCGAAACAAAGAATCAAATCAAATAATAATAAATTAATCTTCACGAGAAAATTAGGTATATGAAGTACCAGTAACAGCCAATACCAAACTACCTAGAGTACAATTTCCTATGTTGAACTGCTTATACACCAAAGTAACAAGCCCCTGTGAAAGCAGGTTACATTTGGCTGTGAATGAGCGGACACATTACAGGACAAAGCAACCAGCAGAGAACCAGACCTCAGTGGTGTTTACGGAAATGCTGTCCGCAGATGTGGGTGGGCGACTCCCGACTGTCGGGCTGAGCAGTGTTTTGAAACGCTCCTTGACGCTGGATACGTAAAGTCACACAACACTGACAGTATCTCCAGGTTGTGCAGGGGCAAGAGAGAGTACTTTTAACAGTCTGAGTGTGATCAAGGGATGTGTGACATTTTTGGAAAAGTCTTGGAAGGACTGTCATTGCGAAGAGAACTGCAGGCAGTCTCAAGTGATTGAAATACCAATGGCGGTAAGGTAACATCTTGGAAAGTGGAATGTCAACGGCTGTTTAGGGCTCCTTTGAAGATTTTGAGACACTGCGGTCAGCTGTTGCAAAACCAGAATTTTTAATGGAATGTAAAAACAGACACCGTTAGTTAATGTAAATAATTTAGAAGTGAGAGTAAGGTATGCTGCTGAGCTTACACAGGTCCACCCTTGCTGACCAGTACACTAACGTAGACAGAGAATGGGAGAGACTAAGACACTGTTTTGGAGCGCCAAATGTAACGAATTTTGTAGCTAGTTAACCATCCGAAATGCGATTAAGGGACGGAGACAATTTCTCGCTAGTCGGCACTCACAATATTGGCCATCAAGCAAACCAAAACCATGTTACGTCAAAAAACGCTGACAGCGGACTCTTCCTTGACGGAAGCTAATTGCAGAAAGTTACATCTTCTCCTTCTTCTCCTTACTTCTGTCCACTGATGGGCAGCCTACTTCTAGACGAATACTCGAGGTTCGCGTTGGACGAGAGGCTCTCGTCCAACTGAGCAGAACTTAGACACAGCTGGAGCGTAGTTGTTGGTACAGAGCCAGTGGCTGATTTTGCTGCCAGATTGCCGCCTCCTGCAGATATGAGTGAGGTGAGATCCAGTCATAGCAGCGACGCCAGCTGTCAGGGAAGTAGAATTATTTTTCATTCAGAAGACTTCTTTGCAGCTAGGGGTTGGACATGCTTTGAACTCTGACAATATACACACACGCTTATCCATCTGTAGTATTTTATATCTCGACGTGAGCAGTGGTAAAAATTGCTGTTTTGAATAGCGCGCCGCAGCGCGTAGTGTGAAGCAGTCGCCCTCCGTTTCTGGCGGTGGCGCCGCTGTGGCTATCGCAGCTTTGGTGTCTCCCTCTGGTGTGTAAAGGGAAAGGTGGCCTGTTCACGCGCATTTAAGGAGCGCCATGAGTTCGGCAGTCGGTCAGTCTGGGTCAGTCTCTCGGCCCCAGCTTGCTAGTCTGTCTCCGTCCGCATTTGTTAGGCAGTTAATGTCTGTCGTTCGCAGTGCGTGCTAGTATGTTTGTCGTTCGGATCAACCTTTAAAGCCGCAAAATGAGTCTTCCCACTCCGCCAGTAAGAGAAAGCGAGTGGTCGCCCGGTCGGGGCTTAGTTCCTGCATCTGAGTCTGCCCGTTAGGCCGCCGGTCTGCTCGAGTTTGCTCAGGCAATGGTCATTGGCGGTTGGATCGATCGATTTGTCGGTCGCGCACTGGGACACAAGATGACTCGACCGTCTTGAGCGTCGGCGCCTGTGAGGTCGCCACGTGAGTCCAGTGGGCCGCGGCGTATAGCTAGGGGTAGTGGCTTCGCGGTCGACACGAGAGCAACAGGAGTCAACCCACGACATCAGTCTGGCGGGTGCGAGCTGCGACACCGTGAGACGGGAGATCGGTGCGCCTTCCTGCGTCCGTTGCAGCGGCTGGCAGCGGACGGTTCGGGAGAGGGATTTCGGGGTGCTGCGCCAGGTCTTCTCGAGAAATCGCAGATTATTAGAAGTTAAGTGATTGGTGATATGTTGTTTGATTTGTTAAAATCTACTTGTTTTCTTCGTGAGGTCAGCAGCCATTTTGCTTTCGTGTCGACCCACCATTCTTCTCCGTTTGCCCACCCGCGGGGAGTTGGTTGTTTATAAATTGGGTGGTCCGTTTTCCCCTTGAGGAGTAGGGGCGGGTTAGAGGAACCTGCGGTTTGGGTTGTTCGGTAATCTCCCTATCAATCTACTTGATCTTTGGAAACTTTGATATTACTGCCTATGATCTTGAGAGGCGGTATCTGTGTACTGTAGAACATCTTAACTATTGTTTGGCCAACCTTGTAGAATTTTATATAAAATTGCATTTCATGGGCTTTTACTGAAATGATCATTTTAGTATATAAAGTTGACACCCTTTTACCGTAAGCCTTTTCTTAGAAGTTAAAATCAAGTTGCACATTTGGTGGCAAGGATAGTATTTTAATTGATAGTGTTTTGCACCATTTCCATCCCTCCTAAGGGGAGTGCATGGTTTGTGTGCTTGCGTAAATTGTTAAAACTCTTAGTTTAAAGTAATCTGGTGTGTTGCAGATTTGCACCAGTGTAGTCTTTCAACGGCTGTTGTGAGCGGTCGTAACTACGGCCGTGTCGAAAGCGAGCGGTAAGGTTCTCAGCCCGAAAGCTCATACAGTCAAAACTTGTTTCTTTCTGCCTCTGAATAAATTGTAACTTGATATTCAGAGCGTGCTTTCTGATTATAATTTTAAATCTGTTTCTTTTAAAAATTGCTTTTAGGCTCTATTAAGTGAATAAAATTCCCATTTGGTAAAATGAATTTGGTTATGATTTGATCAGTTACTCCCTGGCAACTACTTCCATGCTTACATAGTGTGATTAAATGTGTCAATGTTCTTGATGAATCGCTAGTAAATAAAATAAATTCTTATGAATATTCTTTGAAAATAAATCACGGTTCACTACCCATCATACTTCGTACAGTTTGTCTGGATACAACGGCTCGTGCACGTCGTATTGTGATTTTAAAAACATGGCTCTGAGCACTATGGGAATTACCATCTATGGTCATCAGTCCACTAAAACGTAGAACTACTTAAACGCAACTAACCTAAGGACATCACACAACACCCAGTCATCACGAGGCAGAGTTGTGTTTAGGTGTTTCGCGGTGGACGGAGGAGCTGTAACAGTGCTAACAAATGAGTGACTCATAAATATACCCTTTATTGCTCTGCCATACCGGTGCTTAACTAGTTGTACAGAATTTGTTGCATGTGTCTGCGGATTGATACAACTCAGCGATATCCTTTATGAGTGTTTGTTACTGGATATAATGTCAACAAAACTATGTCTGCCCGGGGCGTAACACTGTCAATCACTGTAGTAAATGCTTGTCCCTGTATCAGGGCTATAAGCAATTCCTCTTGTAGAGTAAATCTCGCAAGCTAATCTCTACTGTGAACTATAACTACGAACTCCAACCCTGGAGCTCCGTACTCCAACTGCCGTATGCCAACGCCGATGCACTCCCTATCGTTGCCTGTGGCCGCCGCCTATCACAAGGCGGAAGTCCATCTCATTGGCGGCAACGCGGAGGTTGCTGATTGGGCTGCGCTTGTGGTTGGCGGTGCCATCCTGCGCGCCAGTCGGAAACTGTCTCATGAAGCCACCTCGGGTTGCATCCACTAGCGAGGACACAAAAATCTGAATTCTAGATTTCTCTCCGTTTCTGTTAAGGCATTTGCTTATTATTTTCAATGATTCTTACATCAAATCTTTTGATTTTAATCTATATAAATTGAGCTCCTGGCCTAATTTACTCAGATGAACTCCTTTATAATTGTTTTGGAGGTAAACCATTTGTTTACGTCAGATTCACGGAGCCATATTAAAATATCAAAGTAAATATTCAATTAAATCACCCGACCGGCAACTTACCGTATCGTCCGAAAATAGGATCACCGGACAAACTATTAATCACCCGATTAAAGCAGCACACTGGTCGCTTTGTGGTGCAGTAGACCAGCTCGGGGTTGGGCGCCACCACTGCTAAAATTCTGAATAAAAATCATCAGAAACCTCGGCCGAAGACTTACGCGTTACGGAGTCCCCCTTCATTCTACATACGGCCTCGTCAAGAAGGGCAGAGGTTCTGGGCACTCTGTCCTTTTGGTGGGAAAATACCCCCAAAGGCGCAAGAAGCAGTAATTATCCACGCCATACGGATGCAGAAGGAAATTGACACCACTGCATTAAAGACACGTAACGTGTATCCACAAGAAATGAGGCCTGTAAATGAAAGTGTCTTGATACTCTCTCTATTGGCAAAGGGTAACGTTCTACGAGTGGGGGCGTGGAATGTCATAAGTTTGAACGTGGGAGGGAAAGTAGAAAATTTGGAAAAGGAAATATACTGAGAATCAGTGAAATTAAATGGAAAGAAGAGTAGGATTTCTGGTCAGATAAGTACGGAATATCAACAACAGCAGCAGAAAATGGTATAACAAAAGTAGAATTCGTTATGAATAGCAAGATAGGTAGCGAGTGAGTTACTGTGAATAATTCAGTTTTATGTCTGTTCTCATTAGAATCGACAGATAGCCACACCGAAAACGGTAGTTCCAGTCCACAAGCCGACATTGCAAGCAAACGATGAAGAGATAGGGAAAGTATATGAGAATACTGAACGGGTCGTTCAGTACGTGAAGGCAAATGAAAATCTAACACTAATGGGGGACTGGAATGCAGTCGCAGGGAAATGAGTAGAACGAAGGGTTACAGGACAACATGGGCTTTGTTCTAGGAATGTGAGAAGAGAAAGATTATTTCATTTCTGAAGCAAATTTCTGCTGGTAATACCGCACAGTCTGTTCAAGAATCGCAACAGGAGGAGGTGCACATGTAAAAAGCCGGGATATACGGGAAGATTTTGCTTAGATTACATCACGGTCAAGCAGGGACTTCAAAAATCATAGTCTCGATTGTAAGGCATACGCGGGAGCAGATACAGATTCAGATCACACTTTAGTAGTGATGAAGAGTAGGCTAAAGTTTGATAAACTAGTCAGTAAAAAATGCCCAAAGAAGTGGTACACTGAAGTACAAGGGAATGAAGGACATGCTTTAAGTTCTCTAAGGCTACAGATACTGCCATAATGAATAGTTCAGTAAGTGGTTCAGTTGAAGAGGAATTGGCATCTCTAAAATGGGGGATCACAGATGCTGAAAAGAGAAGCATCGGTACAGAACATATCTGCGAAGAAACCATGGGTAACACAAGAAACATTTCAGTTTATCGATGAAAGAACGGTACAAGAATATTAACGGAAATTCAGGAATACGGAAATATAAGTTACTTAGAAATGAAATAGATAGGAAGTGCAAAAAAGCAAGACGAATTGGCTAGAGAAAAAATGCGAAGAAATTAAAGAACAAATGATTTTCGGAAAGACTGCCTCAGCATAAAGAAAAGTGAAAACAACCCTCGGTAAAATTAGAAGCAAGGGTTTTAACATTAAAAGTGCAATGGAAATTCGACTGTTAAATACAGAGGATACGCCACAGGTCGAAAGAATACAATTAAGGCCTCTATTAGGGCGATGACTTTTCTGATGACGTGGTAGGAGAAGACTTAGGGGATCCAGTAGCAGAAGCAGAATCTAAAAGAGTTTTGGAGGACTTAGAGATCAGATAAGGCACAAGGGATGGATAACATTGCATCGAATTTCTAAAATCATTGTGGCAAGTGGCAACAAAACAAACACATTGGTGTGTGAATATACGAGTCTGGTGACATACCATCTGACTTTCGGAAAAATACAGTTCCGAAAACTGCAAGAAATGACAAGTGCGAGATTTATGGCATATTCAGCTTATGAGCTCATTCATTCAAGTTGATGACATGAGTAATATGCAGAGGAATGGAAAAGAAAATTGAGGATATGTTGGATGACAATCAGTTTGGCTTTACAAAAGGTAAAGGCACCAGAGAGGCAATTCTGACTTTGTAGTTAATAACGGAAGGAAGATTAAGGTCAAATAAATATATATTCATGGAATTTGTCAACCTGGAAAAAGCGTTAGATAATGTAAAACAGTGCAAAATGTCTGCAATTCCGAGAAAAATGAGGGTACGGTACACAATATGGCAAGAGGCAAGAAGGTATAGTGGGATTGGAGGACCAAGAACAGAGCCCTTGGATTAAAAAGTGTCTAAGACCGGGATATAGTCTTTCACCCTTACTGTTCAGTCTGTGCATCGAAGAAGCAATGACTGAAATAAGGAAAGGTTGAGGACGGCATTAAAATTCAACGCGAAAGGATATCAATGATACGAATCGCCGATGACATTGCTATCCTGAGTTCAAGTGAAGAAGAATTACATGACTGCTAAATCTAATGAACAATGTAATGATTTCAGAATGAGATTTTCACTCTGCAGCGGAGTGTGCACCGATGTGAAACTTCCTGGCAAATTAAAACTGTGCGCCCGACCGAGACTCGAAATCGGCAACTTTGCCTTTCGCGGCCAAGTGCTCTACCAACTGAGCTACCCAAACACGACTCACGTCCCGTCCTCACAGCTTTACTTTTGCCAGTATCTCGTCTCCTACCTTCTAAACTTTACAGAAACTCTCCTGCGAACCCTGCAGAACCCGCACTCCTGAAATAAAGGATATTGTGGAGACATGGCTTGGCCACAGCCTGGGGGACGTTTCCAGAATGAGATTTTCACTCTGCAGCGGAGTGTGCGCTGGTGTGAAACTTCCTGGCAGATTAAAACTGTGTGATGGACCGAGATATAAACTATCAGTTACGAGTGAATCGAAGAAAGGGTGAAGTAATGAAAAGTAGGAGAAATAAAAACAGCAACAAATTTAACGTCGGCACTGGTGATCACGAAGTTGATGAAGAAATTCTGCTATCTAGGCAAAATATCCTACGACATTCGAGAGCAAGGAGGACATAAAAATAAGTACATCACCGGAGAAGAGTGTAAATATGTGGAATAAATTTCTGGTAATGTACGTCTGGAGCACAGAACTGAGTGATAGTGAAACATGGGCTGCGTGAAAACAGGAAAAGAAGTGAATCCAAGTATTTGACAAATAGTGCTACAGAATAATGTTGCAAAATAGGTTCTACATCTACATCTACATCTACATCTGCATCTACATCTACATCCATACTCCGCAAGCCACTTGACGGTGTGTGGCGGAGGGTACCCTGAGTACCTCTATCGGTTCTCCCTTCTATTCCAGTCTCGTATTGTTTGTGGAAAGAAGGATTGTCGGTATGCTTCTGCGTGGGCTCTAATCTCTCTGATTTTATCCTCATGGTCTCTTCGCGAGATGTACGTAGGAGGGAGCAATATACTGCTTGACTCTTCGGTGAAGGTATGTTCTCGAAACTTTAACAAACGCCCGTACCGAGCTACTGAGCGTCTCTCCTGCAGAGTCTTCCACTGGAGTTTATTTATCATCTCCGCAACGCTTTCGCGGTTACTAAATGATCCAGTAACGAAGCGCGCTGCTCTCAGTTGGACTATCAGATCAATTGTGTGATTGGATTGAGGAGTTCCTAGATAACAGAACGCAGCATGTCATTCTCAATGGAGAGAAGTCTTCCGAAGTAAGAGTGATTTCAGGTGTGCCGCAGGGGAGTGTCATAGGACCGTTGCTTTTCACAATATACATAAATGACCTGGTGGATGACATCGGAAGTTCACTGAGGCTTTTTGCAGATGATGCTGTGGTGTATCGAGAGGTTGGAACAATGGAAAATTGTACTGAAATGCAGGAGGATCTGCAGCGAATTGACGCATGGTGCACGGAATGGCAATTGAATCTCAATGTAGACAAGTGTAATGTGATGCGAATACATAGAAGGATAGGTCCCTTATCATTTAGCTACAAAATAGCAGGTCAGCAGCTGGAAGAAGTTATTTCCATAAATTATCTGGGAGTACGCATTAGGAGTGATTTAAAATGGAATGATCATATAAAGTTGATCGTCGGTGAAGCAGATGCCAGACTGAGATTCATTGGAAGAATCCTAAGGAAATGCAATCCGACAACAAAGGAAGTAGGTTACAGTACGCTTGTTCGGCCACTGCTTGAATTCTGCTCAGCAGTGTGGGATCCGCACCAGATAGGGTTGATAGAAGAGATAGAGAAGATCCAACGGAGAGCAGGGCGCTTCGTTACAGGATCATTTACTAATCACGAAAGCGTTACGGAGATGATACACTCCTGGAAATTGAAATAAGAACACCGTGAATTCATTGTCCCAGGAAGGGGAAACTTTATTGACACATTCCTGGGGTCAGATACATCACATGATCACACTGACAGAACCACAGGCACATAGACACAGGCAAAAGATCATGCACAATGTCGGCACTAGTACAGTGTATATCCACCTTTCGCAGCAATGCAGGCTGCTATTCTCCCATGGAGACGATCGTAGAGATGCTGGATGTAGTCCTGTGGAACGGCTTGCCATGCCATTTCCACCTGGCGCCTCAGTTGGACCAGCGTTCGTGCTGGACGTGCAGACCGCGTGAGACGACGCTTCATCCAGTCCCAAACATGCTCAATGGGGGACAGATCCGGAGATCTTGCTGGCCAGGGTAGTTGACTTACACCTTCTAGAGCACGTTCGGTGGCACGGGATACATGCGGACGTGCATTGTCCTGTTGGAACAGCAAGTTCCCTTGCCGGTCTAGGAATGGTAGAACGACGGGTTCAATGACAGTTGGGATGTACCGTGCACTATTCAGTGTCCCCTCGACGATCACCAGAGGTGTACGGCCAGTGTAGGAGATCGCTCCCCACACAATGATGCCGGGTCTTGGCCCTGTGTGCCTCGGTCGTATGCAGTCCTGATTGTGGCGCTCACCTGCACGGCGCCAAACACGCATATGACCATCATTGGCGCCAAGGCAGAAGCGACTCTCATCGCTGAAGACGACAAGTCGCCATTCGTCCCTCCATTCACGCCTGTCGCGACACCACTGGAGGCGGGCTGCACGATGTTGGGGCGTGAGCGGAAGACGGCCTAACGGTGTGCGGGACCGTAGCCCAGCTTCATGGAGACGGTTGCGAATGGTCCTCGCCGATAGCCCAGGAGCAACAGTGTCCCTAATTTCTGGGAAGTGGCGGTGCGGTCCCCTACGGCACTGCGTAGAATCCTACGGTCTTGGCGTGCATCCGTGCGTCTCTGCGTTCCGGTCCCAGGTCGACGGGCACGTGCACCTTCCGCGGACCACTGGCGACAACATCGATGTACTGTGGAGACCTCACGCCCCACGTGTTGAGCAATTCGGCGGTACGTCCACCCGGCCTCCCGCATGCCCACTATACGCCTTTGCTCAAAGTCCGTCAACTGCACATACGGTTCACGTCCACGCTGTCGCGGCATGCTACCAGTGTTAAAGACTGCGATGGAGCTCCGTATGCCACGGCAAACTGGCTGACACTGACGGCGGCGGTGCACAAATGCTGCGCAGCTAGCGCCATTCGACAGCCAACACCGCGGTTCCTAGTGTGTCCGCTGTGCCGTGCGTGTGATCATTGCTTGTACAGCCCTTTCGCAGTGTCCGGAGGAACTATGGTGGGTCTGACACATTTTGACATAAGACCAAAATTTCTTAGGATTTTCTGGCAAGTCAGCACATAGATCTTTACTTTCGAATTCATTGAACGCCTGTCGCATTGCCCTCCTAATACTACATTTGGCTTCGCGTAATTTTTGTTTGTCTGGAAGGCTTTGGCTATGTTTATGTTTCCTGTGAAGTTCCCTTTGCTTCCGCAGCAATTTTCTAACTCGTTTGTTGTACCACGGTGGCTCTTTTCCATCTCTTACGATCTTGCTTGGCACATACTCGTCTAACGCATATTGTATGATGGTTTTGAACTTTGTCCACTGATCCTCAACACTATCTGTACTTGAGACAAAACTTTTGCATTGAGCCGTCAGGTACTCAGTAATCTGCTTTTTGTCACTTTTGCTAAACAGAAAAATATTCCTACCTTTTTTAATATTTCTATTTACGGCTGAAGTCATCGATGCAGTAACAAATTTATGATAGCTGATTCCATGTTCTGCATTAACTGTTTCAAATAGTTCGGGTCTGTTTGTCACCGGAAGGTCTAATATGTTATCGCCACGAGTTGGTTCTCTGTTTAGCTGCTCAAGGTAGTTTTCAGATAAAGCACTTTAAAAAATTTCACTGTATTCTTTGCCCCTGCCACTCGTTATGAACGTTTGAGTCTCCCAGTCTATATCCGGCAAATTAAAATCTCCACCCAGAACTATAACATGGTGGGGAAACCTACTCAAAATATTTTCCAAATTATCCTTCAGGTGCTCAGCCACAACAGCTGCTGAGCCCGGGGGCATATAGAGACATCCAATTACCATGTCTGAGCCTGCTTTAACCGTGACATTCACTCAAATCGTTTCACATTTCGGATCCCCATCAATTTCCTTGTCCAATTGACTGATAAGGTAAGGAATGAGGAAGTTCACCGGAGAATCGGCGAGGAAAATGTATGGAAAACGCTGACAAGATGGCATAAGATCTGTAAGATGTTGTTGTTGTTGTGGTCTTCAGTCCTGAGACTAGTTTGGTGGAGCTCTCCATGCTACCCTATCCTGTGCAAGCTTCTTCATCTCCCAGTACTTACTGCAACCCGCATCCTTCTGAATCTGCTTAGTATATTCATCTCTTGATCTCCCTCTACGGTTTTATCCTCCCCGATGCCCTCCAGTACCAAATTAATGGCTCAGAACATGTCCTACTAACCGGTCCCGTCTTTTTGTCAAGTTGTGCCACAAACTCCTCCCAAACACTTCCTAGCGACTTCCTGACACTTAAATCTATACTCGATGTTAACAAATTTCTCTTCTTCACAAACGCTTTCCTTCCCATTGCCAGTCTACATTTTATATCTTCTCTACTTCGACCATAATCAGTTATTTTTCTCCCCAAATAGCAAAACTCCTTTACTACTTTAAGTGTCTCATTTTCTAATCTAGCTGGGAGGAATTCACTGAATCAGTCTCCGGGACTGAGGGTGAGCGTGAAGCCCTATGACCAGATGCTTTTGGGCTCTTCAACCACTGGCAGGTGTCATCCTTCCCACTAGCAAAAACCTGGGAAGGGAGTGACCCAAGGGATCCCTTCTTAGCGAGAGGAGCCGAAGAAGACATACTTCTCTGGTTCAGAAGTGGGGACTACTATACAAAATGGTTGGGGGGGAGGTGTTGCTCCCAAAGTAGGTGGCACATGAGCAACAGGGAGGGAAGTGCCCCCACCATCAAGGGGGCAGGTGTAGTCTTCTGGTTCTGAGAGGCAACAGGAATGCGAGGATCTGATGGGGCGACAACTGTTCTCGTAGCGGCGGCATATGAGGAGGTCCTAGCCACAGGATGTATGTGCTCAAATTTCCTCTTAGCCTCAGTGTAGGCCAGCCAGTCCAGAGTTTTATATTCCTGGATTTTCTTGGATTCCTGGTCAATCGTGCAGTCTGGTGAGCAAGGTGAATGATGCTCTATGCAGTTGACACAGATGGGAGGCAGGGCACATGGAATATTGGGATGTGATGGACGTCGACAATCTCAACATGTGATGCTGGAAGTACAGTGGGAAGACATATGGCCAAACTTCCAGCACTTAAAGCACTGTATTGGGGGAGGGATATATGGCTTGATGTCACAGCAGTAGACCTACTATGTACCACCCTCGAAGGCCAAGATGAAGGCACCGGTAGCAACTTGATTACCCCTAGGACGAAATGAACACCTCGCCGCTCTACGTTAACGTGCAGCTCGTTGTCAGACTGCAAAAGAAGGTCCCCGTAGAATATTATACCCTGGACCAAATTTAAGCTCTTATGAGGCGTGATAGTAACAGAAACATCCCCCAAGTGGTCATAGGATGCTGTTTTTATCAAGATTGACCCATAGCGCATTTTAGACAAGCCCTCCACCCCCCCCCCTCCGCCTCCCCACCAAATGTGTCCTTCAAATGCTCCACAAAAAACTGAGGCTTCAAGGACATGAAAGATTCCCCATCAACTCTCGTACATACGAGGTACGGGGCGAATAAGCTTCACTGCCATTCTTAGCCTTGGTGTGGACAGTGAGAGGAACGATTTGGGGTCATATTTCTTTGCATTGAAGTCAGATTTTGTCCACTTAGAGACTGCTGGTGGCAGAACACCGGCAAGAGATGTCATACTGTACTTCATGGTGTGTCATCCACAGTGATGCCACCCACTTTGACCAGGGTCCTCCCCATCGGCACCATCCAGCTTCATCACGGACCACCTGGCAGGGTGGCCATCGCTGGGAGCCCCAGATGATGGGCACCTACTTCATGACATATGTGGGGAGTTAATGGTGAATGTATCACTGGCGTGAACCCTGTGTTGTCAAGGGGCTACAACCGACAGGGTAGATGGTGGGCCTATCACAATGGACTGGCTACCATGCTGGATATGAAGTCCATGGTTATTGTCGGCAAATATAGCGATACTGCATTGTGCGTGGTGGAAAACGCACCCAGGGAGGTTTCCTCACCCAACAGATGAAGAATGAGCAGGACTAAAATGCGACAATGAGAAATTGGGGTAAAGATCTCAAAGCACAATGGACTTGATGCACCATGTAAGGCACTCTTCCCCAATTGGCTCTTTCTTCAGGAAAATTTAGAAGGATGGACGTCAAACCTGACAGGGGATCATCACAAAAGCTATAAAGTGTGAGAGACCCTTTAGTCGCCTCTTACGACAGGCTGGAATACCTCAGGCTTACTCTAACCCCCGAAGCTGCAAGGGGGCGACAGCTTGTAAGGAACTGTAAGGGGATAAGGGGATTGGATGATAATGGATAGCACCATGGAGAAGAATCTTAAGCGCCTGTGTGCTGGAGTGCCATCAACAAAGGGGAGAACTGGAATGACTGGAAGCAAAGCAAGACAAAATTATCATGGGTACATAGCTTTGTATCCTGAAGAAAGAAGACGACCAGGGTGTAGGATCGTAAGAGGACCAACAATTCGTCCCCATTGGAGCGAATTCCGCGGATATTCCAATGGATAATTGACATACGTTGGACAGAAAAGGGAAAAATCTCACCATGGTTGTCGTGTACTCGACTGCTGAGAGCTGAAAGAGTGGAATGACATTCAGCCAAAGGCAGAAGATCCTGACCCATAGGTTGTTCGGGGGCAGCTCCTGCCAGCAGTGTTTGACTGGTTGATTGGCCGCCAGCAGTGCATCTGGGCGACATGGACGACGGCTGAAGGTGACTACTGCTGGGTGGCGCTGTAGAAGAGACTTTTCGTGGGGGAGAAGGAAAGAAACTTTGTTTTTTATTAGCCTTCTGGGAAGCAGGACGTTGAGATGTGCGAGGAGTCGATGGTTGTGAGGTCTGGGTACATAAAACATCTTCAGGAAGCGGCTGTTCTTTGTAAGTCTGGGTGTCCGATTTTGGAAGGAGCCAATGAAGTTGGAGTCTTAGAGGGAGCACTAAAGGTTAGATCGCAAGTGTGCATGGCTACCTCCTTAGTAGGTCGCGGAGAGGCGAGTGCTATATTTACCTGCTGGGAGCACAGTGGGCTTTCTACTGGCGAATAACTTACAAGAGCAAAGTTAGACAAATTTTCCTTCACTCAGATTTCCTGAATAATTCATTCGTCTTTAAAAATAGGGCAATCTCTAGAGCAATCAGCTAGGAAGCAGCATGGTCGCTCATACAGTTTAGGCAACGAGGGGACGGAAGTGGACAATCACCCTCATGGGCGTCCCTGCCACACTTAACGCAGTTTGCCGTATTGTAACACAACTGTCTGGTATGATTAAACCGCTGACACTGATAGCAACGCATAGGGTTGGGGATGTAAGGGCGAACTGAAATTATCTCATATACTACTTTAATGTTCGATGGAAGTTGATCTCTGTCAAGAAAAGAGTGCGGGTCGGTACCAATTCCCTGTCAACCCGTTTCATAACTCGATGTACAACTGTTACGCCCTGGTCAGACAAGTGAATCCGTGGAGTAATCTTGTAGAAAGAACCCAGCATGATGAATTTAAAGTATTATGCAATTCTACCCGGACGGGGAAGTTGTGTAGCAGTGTAGTTTGAAGCAATTTATGTGCTTGGAGGGCACTGTGTTTCTAACAGTAATGTGCCATTTTGTATCCTGGCACAAGACTTTACGGGACCTGCAATTGCGTCGACATCTTTCTGAATAATGAAAGGGTTGACTGTGGAGTCAGACCTAGAAACTACTAGAAACTGATGGAAGAATTGTCTGTGGCTGAGAACCATGTAGATTTCTCTTGTGGGCAGACGTTGTATTGGTAGAGGTAACCATTGCGAAAGCGTCCCTCATGATTACCGTCGTCTCTGAAGGCGTGCTCGTTCCTAGTGGGGGCCCTTTCTGAGGGCACCCCCGTCTTAGGTGATTGTCCACACCTCAGTTCACACATCCCGAGAAACGGATGGAGGACCAATCAGCACGTTCGGAAAGCACCAGCCCCTCCCTGGGCCTGGCCTTTAACAGGGGGTACGCGTTACACCATCACCAGCTACATGTGGGAATGCGTGGGTTGCCCTTGAAACACACAAAGGGAGGAAAGAAATAGAAAGGGAGGAGCAAAGAAAGGGAAAGAAGGCAAGAAGTCTCAAACCGCAGTGGAGACGAAAAAGAGAAGACTCAAATAAAGAGACGGAGGACAGAGACTTTCCAGTCTACAGATAAAAGAAGAGGAACCACGTCTTACACTCACTAGCATCCATCTCTGGACGTAGGCACAAATCAAGAGACAGAGAAGGGGAAGGGGCTGGAGGGCGGAGAGGATCGGGGAGAGGGAGAGATGTGGAAAGAGAAGGTATGCAGCCCTGAAGAAAAGAGCTGCACTAGCTCGTGGTCCTGTACTCGCCACGCACGTACCCACAAAAGAGCTGTGGACCTGCTGCGGGAAGTTACTTCTTCCGCCGGAAGACTTTGGCCGGCAATTCTGGATTCGACCCCATGACTCAGGATGTTTTGATTAGTTAGACTGATTTCTTTTTAATCTTATTTTGTTCGTTTTCGTTTGTTGTATCTGCTCGGGGTGGACGTCACAAGACACCCATTTCAGTTCGTCGTTGATCCTTTAACTCAGTTTTTTTTTTTATTATTTTGCAGCGGGTAGCTAACCCTCTGACTCCCTAGACCATGGGTGCAACACAGTCTATCATCCTAAGACCTGTATCTTATGTTGAAACCTGCGCTCATCGATTCTATGGAGAAGATACACTTTATATATACAGAAGGTGAGAATTTGACTGCTTCTACATATTCCAGGAATGGCTTCATAGCTTAATCTGTTTTTATAAAACGAATGAGAGAGAGAGAGATCTCTATCTAAGGAAGCCTGTGTCACAGAGTTTTACGACAGGCAAAGGCGCTAGCACTTCACACTCCGGGTTTAAGTATGAAAGTTTCTTGCAAATACGTTTCAAGCAAATTACAGTACTTTTCAGAGGAAATTAGAAGGGGGAACAAAAGCATTTTCCAATATCGCCTTCAAGGCGATCATTTGATTCTTCTGGAATGAGGTAAGCGGTTGTTGTGCAGTAGGATTAGGGTGGAGTTGGGTTCGGACGCTGGGCTGTGCAGACATGAGACCAAACTTAACAGTTATTTTATTTAGCAAAACGATATTTGGGACAACAGAAGAGAAATAAGCAGTCAATAAAAGTCAACATTTCTGAAGATTGTTAAGATCCTTAAACAGGACTTCACACAGTCAATGCAACAGAATGCCTTCCACATATTAAAGAATTTAAATCAACCTTTTCTGTTAAATACGCAGCCGAGTAACAATATTCAGAATTTACAATAAATTGCCTCTGGCCATAGTCAGTACCATATCGGAGACAATTTCGGCAATCAAACATAAGATGTAAAAATTACCCATAGTCTTTACTAGGACCATAACATACAGCTATGCACTGTTCTGCCAATAGCACCATCATCAGATACCTACCCCAACAAGATATACGCACTAATCTGCTAAACACGTACGCACATATCCTAACAAATTCATCCAAAATTCAAAGAATTATTTATTAACAGAAAACAAATAACAATACAAATTCTCAGAACAATTTTTTCAGCAGCACAGTCATATTCATGGCGTAGCTTAAACAAAATATACTAGAGAGTGTAGTTAACAAATTGAACTGCTCTCGTTCACAGCACACACACACCCGCACTCTTGTGTGCCATAAATAAACAACCTCAACATGTCACAGGACAACCGTAGCTTTACGTGCATAGGACAAGCTTTAAAGGCACATTTGCAGGATGGGCTTTGATATATTTCAAAAACGTACATATAAGTTGAGAACGTAAATAAAGAATTACTTAAGATATTAACTAGTATAAGAGATTTATCGTTTGATGCATGTAACCACCGAAACATTAGAATAATTACGCAGTTCAGTTGTCTTGTCGAGAAGGCGGCACAATTTTTGTTCTTGAAGCGTTCCAGATTGGACGCGTAACTGCCATTATTAATATTTCACTGAGACGCAGTCTCACTAGGCGTACTTATAGCTACACACAACAGCAGAATTAATGAAGTGTCTATGTAATTTAATGTAGCAGAATATTTTGTGAATAGAGAGATTATTTAATCTTGTGTTACATTTGTGTTGCAAGCTATTGTTCCAATTAAACAGCGTCTTGGCATGGCTAAAGGTTCCGTGTTACAAACCTTATGAATAGTTCAAAACGAGCCGAAACGTTGGAATTATTCGATCTACGAAGTCTGATAAAGAAATATTTTCAGAAAAATCACTCACTGTCCAATTTACAATGAACAGACATTACGCAAAAAGCCATTATCAAGAGCTCAAAGTTTGTATCACACCCGTTAAAAGTTTATTCTCTGATTACATAGTACTTACCTATTATTGTTAGCCTGTTCCGTGATATTCTGAAATAAGACCGAAAAGACGATAAATCGAACTGGCGACTTCGTGTCTGGACCTTTTGATGTATTTGCTGCATTGTTTTTCATTGTTGCATGAATAATTGTATTATATCTGACGATCCATTGTCATTGAATATTTGTAGAGACAGAACAAAACGACGAACCATTGAAATTGTTGATGGAACCGGGAATCTACATTGTATACATTTCTCATTAGCACACTAGTCCAAGCGCTTTCAGTAATTGTAGCTTGCATCCCAGCTTTCTGAAAATTTTGCGTAGCCGTAGCAGTCATTTTTGTGCAAGATCGCGTATTCCAAATTGCCTTTATCATACAGTTTATTACAACAATACCATTCCATAAAATGGACGAATTGTGTCTTGAGCACCGTAATATGCAAGCAGCCATTAATGTTAATCATTTAAAAATTAATTGTAATTCTTGCTCAGTTAAGACAACATTGGTGCCATACGCAATTAATTTCATGAATTCATTCTCAAACTTGTTTAAAGACTTTTCTTGGAATGTAAATAACGTGCAACATAGTGGTAACAAGTAATAAGTTAGCAAAAATGGAACACGACAGACAATAGACAAAAACCAAATCCGACTTGGACATTGTACAAAGCAGTGACAATGACTGCAGAGTTGCTGCAATAGAAACGAACAGTCAGCAGTTAACATGCCCACTGACGGAAATTTCGTAAATATTCCGACCTCTAGTCAAATAGCTAAATCAGGCTCATGCCCATTCTTGTCCGTGACGTCCGCGAGGTCGGAGGCGCTGCAGTCACTGACTGTGCGCCTGGTCCCGGCGGAGGTTCGCGTCCTCCCTCGGGCATGGGTGTGCTGTGTTTGTCCTTAGGATAATTTAGGTGAAGTAGTGTGTAAGCTTAGGGACTAATGACGTTAGCAGTTAAGTCCCATAAGATTTCACAAACATTTGAACTTCTTTTTGTCCGTGACGTCATGTCAAATGACGTGCCGGGGAAGAGCAGTTTCTGTTGACAAATATTGCCATTATGTTTGACGCTATTATCAAGCAAATGACTCAAACCAAACAAGACATTGACGAACACATGATAGTTTAAAAGTGCGACATGACGAGATTAAGGATGAATTAAGAGCACTAAAAGTTGTAATGACTGTGTGTGGAAGAGTATATGAGATGAAGACGAGACTGAACGGACAAGTATCCGAACTTGACTAAATTTTTTTTCGAATTGAACTTACAGCAAGGAAAAAGCTTTAAAAGAAATAAAATATATTCAAAAGTGGAGTCACACATTTAAACGCTACATGCTAAGCTGTTGCCACTCAAATCAAGTGTTATCCGTCAGTTCATGACTCAATAAAAAGACGCATTACTGTAATTGATGGCAAAGTTAAGACTATGGATAAACAACTTCTAGAGAAACTACAGTTACACACTGACAACCATTTTGTCAACATAAAGAATTTCATGACTAAACTAGTTGCAAAAATAAATATTTTGACCAATGTATAGAGGAATAGCTACCTACGGTTGTGCACGACACCGTAGCCGAATATGTCAAAAATAAAGAACATGTCATAGTCGAGACAGCTTAGTCCCATGCAGCATATTAGAAACAACAAAATTTCTTTATACAATAAGTTACCAGCAGCCGTATACACTGTAGAAATTTTTTTCATGAACTTCTTATATGCAACCAGTTTAGCATTACATTGATGCCATCTTCAGGCGCCACACGTCATAGTCGTAAAATCGCAATACACGGAATGAGCCATATAACTGGATCCGTGAATCAAATCGCTATGCCACAGCTCTTTGTGACCAGGCGACAACAAAAAAACAACAAAACGATGACACACGACCAGAGTGTAGTAATGTTAGTAAAAGAAATGTTCGCTTCGGTAATGGAAAGATACATGTACACATCACATACCTCACAGCAACAACAGTACACACTAGTACACATGACACCTAATTACAATAGTGACGTTTATGAGCGGTACATTCCTTTCCAATCACCAGACGATCACTACAGTAAATACAGTGAAAGCAGTCGACATTACAGTGCCAAAGAAGAAGAACGTCTGTTTAAATATCGGAAATTTCAACCTTGCAACCCAGAGGAACGTACTGTACATTCATTTAGAAATGTGTTCCCGAGAGCATGGCATGACCGAAGGAGAATTTCTTACTGATGCGTGACATATGAGCAATTTTCTTAGGGCTTTCTTGGCCAAATTTTGGTCGCAGTCGGTACAAGAACGACTTAGGAAATAGATTGTGGAACCAGAACCTGTCAGAGCCAAACGTGATGATTTGCACCGATATTTTGAGAAATATTTGAATGTGGAACTCGTTCTTTATGACCCCATAGCTACGAGCGATATACTCGGCGCACTGACAGCCAGATTTCCTTCTAACATTAAAGACAAGCTACTGCACATTCCAGACAATGATGCAGAATACTTTCTGACTGTGTTTGATACTGTTGATATGTTATAAGGATAAACGTTCTGCACGGCAAAACAGCTGCCACAATGTCTACGTCAGTGGTATGCAAAACGCGCAGGCTAGCCGACATTATCCTTTGCGCCGCCCACTGTCGGTTACGTAGCACAGCAGAATCAACAGCTTCCTTCCTCATAATAATACACGAACCAACAGTAGCAGGCAACTCATTATAAACAATAATAATAACATATTATCCACAACAAGGGGCAGCCCACACAAGAAACGCCGCAACAACAATAACGGAAATAACAAAAACGAAAACAACCAAAAACTTGAACGAAAACAGAAACAATTATCAGCCTGAACAAAAAAGCAGCAAAATTTGAAATAGTACTACGGTCATGTGTACCAAAATACTGGTTCATCAACTCAGTCAAGGCGCTCAACCACGAAAGCTGCAACACATTGGAGACTCGAAAACACAATATCCTAACGTAAACATAATAAAAGTGTCAAGTGAAACTCCAGCTCCGTCTGTATGAGTCTGCACCAATTATGACGGCGTCAAACTAGACAGTCACTACTGTCGTGGCTGAAGAAGTTTTGGGGGGCAACTTCACTATCAAATCATTGTCTGATACACCCACTGACGAACAACACAATGATTATGTAGCAAATAGTTTTAAGCAGCAACCACTTATTTATACTGTACAATCGTGATGAAAGCTTATCTGACCAGCTATTGCAGGAAAATACCCAACGTCGTTCATCTAGCAGTGACATAGTTTTAGCTAGAAATACTGGTATAGCAGGAGGTATTCCCACCAGTACTGTTTTGGAGAAAGGAGCGACTGTGAGTGTTTTGTCGTATAATTTCTGTAAGAAAACGACTGAATTTGAAGCTATATCAGAGTTTCCTGTTCAGTGAAGTGTTTAACGGCCATAGGTAATGAGTTTAGTAGACTTACGAAACTGGCTTTTGTGACCATTAATAAAGGTAATGGAGCAGTACAGTGAACATTCCTCGTGGTTCAGAATCTAGTTGTATTACAGGCTTAGATACATGACAACTGGGTACAAAACTGAATTTTTGCAAGTGAGCGACGAAACAAACATACAGACACTCGCAACTGATACAGAATGTCAGGACTTAGAAAAAAAACTGATTAGCCATACGTTAAGTGAAACTACTGCAATGACTGGTGATGAACGCAATGAGTTTAGAGTAAGTACTATCTAAGTATTTACAGGCCTTTAGTAAACGACAAAGTGTAATTAATGTTTATAAAACTGAAGTAAAAAAATGGTTCAAATAGCTCTGAGCACTATGGGACTTAACATCTGAGGTAATCAGTCCCCTAGAACTTAGAACTACTTAAACCTACCTAACCTAAGGACACCACACACATCCATGTCCAAGGCAGGATTCGAACCTGCGACCGTAGAGATCGCTCGGTTCGAGACTGAAGCGCCTAGAACAGCTCGACGACACTGACCTAAGTCAAGCCTTACAAAGTTTTCTATCACAAAACCTATAATGTGCCACTATCTCAACGACCTGCAGTGTGGCAAGAACTTAAACAGATGGTACAGTGGAAGATCATTGAAACTTCCACATCTCTCTACTGTAGTCCATTGCGTGTTGTCAAGAAACCTGGCTGTAATACTAGAGTGGGGATGTCATAAATGAAATTATGCTACCTGTACGCACAAAAACAGAAAATTTAGAGGAACAATTACAAAAATGTTTAGATGTTAAGTACTTTCCCACAATCGGCTTGACAAATTCGTTTCGGCAAGTGACAATCGCACCTGATTCCAGAAAATAGACTGCTTTCATATTAGTGGGGAGGGGGGGGGGGGGAGGGATAACATATCAATTCTGTATTCTTCCTTTCGGATTGAGCGTTAGTTCAGGAGTATTTATTACTGCTTTGGATACTGCGCTTGGTGAGGAGTTAGTTGAGACCGTTACACAACATGTCGATCTTTTGATAGCCACTGAGACTTGGAATGAACGTCTTGACACCCTGGAAAAGATTATGGATAAATCTGCACAAGCTGGTCTAACAGTTAACCTAAAGAAGTCAAAATCTGCTTGTAGTGAGATTAGGTATCTTTGACACATAATTAAGGCGCAAGGTATACGCCCTGATCCAGGTAAGCTGGACGCTATCAGGAATTTTCGTAGTCCTCACACTAGAAAACAGCTGAACTCATTTCTAGGACTCTGTTCTTTCTTTCGACCTTTCCTGTCACAGCTACAATTGAACATCTCCTAGATTTACTTAGGAAGAATCAGGTATCGATCTAGTCCGAGCAGCGCAAGCAAGATTTTGGTAACATTAAGCACGCATTGGTAAATGGAAACATTGTAGATCATTCAGACTTCAGATTTTCTTATGACGTGTGATGTATCATGAAATGGCTTGGGTTGTTGCCTATTTCAAGTAGTTAAGAATGGAGAAGAGGAACAGGTAAAAATCATTGGATCTGCAAACCGTAATTTATGTGAATGAGAATGTACTTATTAAACCTCTGAACTGTAAACTCTTTCTATTGTCTGGGCTTCCAAAAAGCTTAACTATTGTTTGTATGATAATCACAAGAAAATTTATAAAGATCACCAAGATCTGACATTATTGTTAACATTTCAGTTATTCTAGATTATCATGCTGGGCTTTATTTCTGCACAATTACTTGTTTGAGATTATATGCGTTAAAGGTAAGGACAACATCATTGTTAACGCTTTGTCTCGTCTTCCACAAGGTGTGAATGACTGTAACACTGATCTCGATAATGTAAATGGCTACAGAATAATCCTAATGCAGAATAATCAATATTACCAACATTACCTCGATTTGTGTAGAAATAGGGCAGCTTTACAAAAATCTTATGTGCAATGGAACAAAGTAAGACTTTCTGTCATAGATCAACCTGACCATCTATTGTCTAGCCGTTATCCGATATACAATGATGTGTTATTCTATCGTCGTCATCCTGATGGCTGTATCTAGTGTGTATGTATTCCCAAGGACTCTGAACACAATCGGGCACACACACTTTTGTTCGCGACATTACGGAACGAAGACGTGGCTTGCAAAACTTAGCACGTATTGTTACTTCGCTGATATGAGACGAAAGATTCACAATGTACGTAAAACATGCATATCTTGACAAAAACCTAAACCTCAGAACCTATCTTCAAAGCCAGATCTACATTCAACACAACCCAGGAAACCTCCGGAGAATTAATGGTCCACATCCGACAAGTAGTGGAAGTGTGAAGTATATTTTAGCATTTCATGACATGTTTTCTAAACATGTTAAGCTGTTCGCCGTAAAATCTGCAACTGCTAACGCAATCATCAGACGATTCTCAAGTGACTACCTTCCTCATGTGGAAAAATCCAAGGCAATTTTATCTGAACACGCCACGTACTACATAGGGCGTAAAGTCTTAATGGCATTAACAGCATCTTTATCTCTAAGTTTAGCCCACAATCTAATCCCACTGTACTAATTTTAAGATAACTGAACAGATTCACGAGGCCATATATACATACAGAACATTCTAATTTGTTACAATTTGAAGGAGTTGACAACAACCTGAATATATATATAACACAAACTATACACCGAACGAGCTTATGTTCGAGCGCAAAGAATGAAATGAGTGGAGCAATCTGCTGCCAAAGCTTTTATCTCATTAGCTGTCGCGTGGTGAAAAACAGAGAATTGGTAACCACCCTCACGCAGCTGCGTACTCAGCAAAAATCTTCTGTACTAAAGCGACGCAACGCGAAGTGGCGTCTGTTGTACGAGGTCCATATGTAACTGTCAACATAGCACTTCCTGGTGCATATCTGCTGCAGAACGCAAAACCAAACAGAATCATTGGGCTTTACGCTCATCGAGACTTAAAAGTTTTTCATTCTAAGCGGTAAACGGATATCTATAAGTAATAAGTAAGCCATATATTTATTAAACACACGTACCTCTCAGTACTAATGCAAGGAAATTAAGTAGAATAAGAAATTTTATTTCAGCTGATCCAGCCAGCAGCAGAAGAAGAAGAAAGAAGAGATTTAGACTTTGCTGAATGTACATAAGCAACATCAATCTACTTCGCTCCAAGAGGGCGGTATGAAGGGGAAAATGGAAGGGAAAGGTTTCAGTCTGTTCTGGGGTGGAGAGAGGAAGGAGTGTACTTTATTTATTTTCGGAATAATTTTTCTAGAGACGGATTTCACGTAGTTTATTTATTACGCTGAAAACACTCACCCTGACCTGTTTGAGATCGCAGAAATACTCTACAGACCTGCAAACTACTCGTAAATAAGGCAGTACACTGATTTGAAGAGAAGCAAACAACTCGTAATTACCGCGGATAATGTAGTACACAGCATACACACGTGCAAACTTCTCATAGATCACCGAAATAGTGCAGGTGTAACGCCTTGCAAACACACTCACAACGCTTAAACACCCGAAAATAGTGCGGTGCACAATCAATCACTGCATGTCGAAAACGCAATGTATCAGCGACTAGAATCCTGGTCCTCCTGGGTGGAAAGCCCAAGTGCACCCCCTAACACGGTTAAATCGTGAGAGGCGATTGAAATTGACGGGAAATTAAAAATGGTGGTGCCCTGTCTTGGACTCGAATCCTGATTCTGCTGCATGGAAAGCCAAAGTGCACCTCCTAACACGTGGAAACTGTCAAGATGTGGAGAGGAAGGTTAGCTTAGTGTAGTTTATTTATTTAGGTCGGGAAACTGACGCAAATATAGATCCTAATTACTTGATTAATCACAAATATCGGTCCTAATTAGGCAACTATATGCCTAGCGCTGCACAAGGAGGGGATAAAATCGCAATACAGCGCAAAACCTGACGATACTGGTGTTACTCAGCTGGGAAAAAATTTCGCATGCCACACAGAACTAATTACAGAAACACTCAAACTCTACCCGGCACCTACAAGCTCGCAGGAAAAAGGCAGTGGTATAATGTACTATTTTTATTCTTTATGGCAGGAAAAGTGTTCAAATGATTAGATGTTGGTGTTGGACAGACAGGAGTTTAAAAAGTATATTACCTGCAAGCGTGCACTATTCATCATTGTCTGAAGACAAAGTTCGCTACAAACGTCTACTAGAAATCAGCCTACAGCTAACTGAAGCCACTATACGCAGTCACAGCTGATGGGAAAGATACGTCACAGTTGTAATTACATTTCGAAATTGTCATGAAAAAAAGCCAGCACATGTAATGAACGGGCCATAATGCCGCACATGTACTGGGGAAATCGTCATCCTAAAAGACTGCAGAGGAGACAATAGGTGACCGTACGTTATCCTCTATGTACAAACTGCCGAAGATCGAGGCCCTCTCCCCTGCCTTCCTCCAATCACCTGCAGTGTGGATGGAGGGAAGCAGGGAGCTACTCCGGCGACATTGTCGCGACACCTGCTGACCACTGTCCACCTTGAGGCGATGGTCCTTCACCAACACAAAGGCGGGTGTGGTTAACTAAACAATAGGACATAAAAGAAACAGATGTCCTGAATGCATCTTGGTCGTCTAAAGTATACTGACACCGCCGCCCCTAATGATTAGGGGGTGCACCTGCGGCCTCCAATAGGCCTCTCGTTCTGCGATGGAAAACACTTTTGTTTAACGTCACGTAGGACGCTCCAGATGAAACAGAGCGAGAGCTACGGTCTCGTAGGGAACTCCCCCACCATTCTGAGCTGGTCTATTTAAAATTAAATCGACTCCTATAATAAATCAACTATTAAAAAAGGAAAACAAACATTCGCGACAATAAATGTCCTCTTTCCATGAAAATAGACAAAGTCCATTTTCATTTAGTTTTATGAACAAAATCGGTATAGTTTACGTTCGACTGCAATTGCATTTCATTATTTTGTGATGTCCAGTGAAGTGTACCACCACCGATTACAAATGATCTACTGAGACACACACACACACACCCGGCGTGAAATCAAGATAGAAAAACTTCGACACTTTTGAAGCCAAAACTACCCATCACCGCAGAATGTCCTCGTTATTTCGAAATTAAATTGATCAGGACAGTCGCTGTGCATGGCAAGTATTTTTTTTCTGTAGTCGGATTACATTCAACAGGTAGGTCAAATGGGAATCCATGAGGAGAACACGATGTTCTTTTCGAGGAACTCTATTAAGAAATAACATCTGAAGCTAATCACAGAGGGATACTAAAGCCCTCAACATATATTTCTCGTAAAGACCGTACTATTAAAAACAAGATTTTCGTGACTATGTTCCCCTCACCCTGCATATACCTGTCTACAGGTACACACACGAGCCGCTGATAATGCTACGCTTTCTGGTGGAAATGCCGTCAGCGATTTTGGATCAAGTCTATCCATCCAAATGCTTACTTGCGTTGGATTCTGTAGAGACATCTTTTAATTATTACAGCCACTGATGAATCATATTAGTGGCACTCTCATTTCTCGAAATGAGTCACCTTTTCCGAACCTATCTTCTAAGGATCTCTTATGGCAGTAGCTCCACCGCTCTTTTTTAGACAGTCCCTCGTATCTTGTAATTTCTCCTATGTCTCTGCCTCGCCGTCCCTGCAGCTTAGTCCATGTGATCGTCACAATTTAAGTGTGACCTGTACAGAATCCGGAGAGCGCTATATCTAAGACCTTCTGCATCCTTTAGGCAAACAGGACGAGATGAGTTAATGCGACAAGAGCGCATGTTGACCACTCGGTAGAAATACGAACATATCATATCTCCGCCAACCGTGTACAGTCTGCAAGACCTGTATTGCTCCTTCATAAGCACTTTAATACACTGTTTTTTAGGTTGTAACACATTCAATCAGTATAAACCGCCATACACCTTCTTTCATCTACCATGTCTTAGTGACCCGTGTCAGCTGCTGCCAAACCGACATTAACACGCTCCGATCCTGTGGCTCCCACAGGAAACTGAACATTGCATGACAAACTGTACAGCTACCACACCACAGGCTGGTAGAAATAAAACAGAGGCGATGTTTCTCATTGACAAAAATGTGAAAGACATCGCAACATATGGAATCTGGAAGAGTCTGCGGTATTGTAGGACGCTTCCAGAACTATTCGAAGGTAATTACCTGTACAGTTAATCTCATCTTCCCATCGAAAGGGTAGTGGATGTCTCGGTGTGCCGTTTCGAAAAGCATTTTTCCTTCAGTCATGTACATGATTAGTGTTCCGGTGTTGACCATCGCCGGTAGGTGCTGTTCACTAAAAGCGTGAGGTAGCACAGATAAAAAGAGGTACTGTTATCTTACTGGTGTAAAAAAAATTTAAAAAGCCATGTGTAGGGTGTCACAGAAAATGTAAATAGGATGAGTCTGTAGCAATGGGGAACGCTTCCAAACAACTGTATTGAGGTGACGACCTCTACATTTAATCCCATGTCCCACAGCGACAGGTAGCAAATATTCAGTGTTCCGCCAAGGTTCCCTCCATCTCAGCGGAGTGGTGTCAGTCAGTCATTTTGCAGTAATCAGTAGCGTATCCAGTGGACGGTTGGGATTGGAAAGACGCCATTGATATGGAGCAATGTACTGTAATACACACCGCAACGGTTAGCGAGATCAATTTTAGCAATTTTACCCAGAAGTCGGAGAGAGCAATATCCACCACATTCTGCAACCTGTGCAGAAACAGAATGAGTTGAGTTAATGCTATAAGAGCGTGTTTTGACCACTCGGTGGAAGTGGGGACATGTTCACGTAGATCCACCAACCGTGTACGATGTGTAAGGTCAGCGTCAAATGAAACCTGTTCCTGCAACATGACAACAGTATGAAAAATTAGGAAGACTCAACATCAAAGCAGATCCGCATCCCTCAGGATCCATTCACGTCTATCACCCAAACATTCTATCGTCGTTATTCTGTACCATCCAGGAGAAAAAAATTACGAACTATCTGCATGCCAGCATCGAGCACATGTAACGATCCTATTAAATACACAGGCATTGATCCATTGCACAGACCAGTGCAAAGTTCCATGGCCTGTACTGTACGAGGATAACTGTATCCAACAAACTATACCATAAATCGCAATTGACCCTCCCTGTGATCCTATGTCGTTGTTTGAAACATTACTTTGTATGCTGCCATACATTTTTTTTCGCCACAACTTGGTGGTCTGTGTCAGGGTCCAAACTGACATTAACATGTTGTGATCCATTGCTTCTTGCAGAAAAGTAGACGTCGCATGGTACAAACCATGTTACTACTGCTCCTACCAAAACACACCACACACAGTGAATGATTTTAAATAAAAGACAGTTACAACATAATGAAAATGGAAGAGTTTTGCAGCGTTGTGGAGAGTTTCTAAACTGCTGTCGAAGGTGGTTGAACAACCCTACATTTAAACTCATCTATCACAGTGACGGAGTAGCTGATGGCTCTGCTTTCCATTTTGACTGATTCCCCACATTGAAATCATGTACGCGATCACTGTTTCGGTACTAGCTATTCGTAGAAGGTGCTGCCCCTCCACCAAAACTCTCTCTCCACCTCAAACAAGGGATGTCAGTCAATCATTATGTGGTAACCAACAGTGCACTAGTGGACAGATGAGGTGGAAAAGACACTGTCGATGTACTGTAATAATAACCATCACAGCTGATAGGGCGCTGAAATGCGGGGAAATTGAGGCAGGTATTGCGTGTCTTCTGGTTGGAGCGGAACAATTCTTGTACATGGGAACAAGCATGCGACAGCAAGAGGAATCCGAGAAAACGTCGACATGGAAGAGAAGGGGGCCAGGGTGATAGTGACTTTTCTTCCGTAGAGGCAGCATTCTACTGTATGTCTATAGGTAACAGTCGTACACGCCAGTATACTACTGTATTTGATGCTTTTCAGGACAACAGAGAACCATCTGTCGCTAAACTTACATTGACCTACATTAAATGATAACAGAGAATGGAGGGGTGATCGATTGAAATGGAGTAGTGACCAGGTACGATTTAATGGCAGACTGATGATGCATTACAAAAAGAGAGGGAGATGTTGGCCCAGGTCATTTGAGCATTTTTCCCCCTGTTCTGTCAGGAAGCATCAATCGCGTGACATAGCCTGCCTTCGAATCGTATACAACCACGTGTTCTGTATTTGACTTAGAGCACTGTCTACTTGCGGCCGTTATCAGCAAACCTCTCCGTCATCAGAGGGCTTCCTTCTCATTTGTGATGAAAAGTGACCATCCTGTTTCGACACATTCCTCTAAACGAACGAAGATCTATGTGATGCACTCCGTTCCCTTGTCACATCTTTGGTACAAAATGGATTCTTTAATTTCATAACTAAGATGATTGTAAGTAAACAATAGGTGTTTGTGAGACACTGCAATCCCCAGGTACACATCTGCTTGTCTGATGTCCTGTTTACAAAATCGACATGACGTCTACTTTCACATGTCGGACGACGTTGCTATGCGTTTATCTGTTTCCTTGCAAGAGGTATTCTCTGTGACTAACGATCATTTTATATAGGACTGATGCGAGAACAGTGAACGCTATACATCTCTGGAAATGTACATTGGGCACGTATCACACAGAATCGATATTTCAAGGAAGTGCTTCTTTCATTTTACAGTTGGTTACCATAGTTTATCGTAGAGAAACCTGCAGGAAGGGTCTATGTCGTGCACTGTGAATATATTTATTGCGTTGGAATGATAACAGCGCCGCATTCCACATAAGTGATATGTCGGAACCTGAAGCGATCTAACATTATAGCCTGCTGTAAGTGCAGAAACATGCAGCCTTAGGACTGTGTGTGCTTATGTTCCCTCTTACCAATACCCTCCTGATACTGATCGCAGACACAGGAACAATACTTTAAAATTATACCTTAGTTGTTTTAAGTAAAATTCTTCGAATTCCATCTGTCTGGGGCTCCATCATGCATAAAAACCTTCCGTCTCCTATTACATCACAGCACTTTCAAATCTACTACTATACACCGAAAAGGGGTGATAATCTCCTCGACATGGGCGCGTCTGGAGAAAGCTTGTGCACTTGGATGCACGAGGACTCAGATACCTCCATTCATTCATGTAGGTACGAAAAGGGGGCTGTTACACTTTTGACTACCTAGTTTCAACTGCTTTTCCGGGACACCCAATTACCTATCTTTGTTGCTTTCCACTACAACTATGCAAAAGACGTTAATAGATTATCATAAATAGCATACTATTTATCGATTTTTGGCAGGATAAGGTGTTGTTGCTAAGCAGTGGGTAAAATGGCCCAGAGCACTATGGGACTTAACTTCTGAGGTCATCAGTCCCCTATAACTTAGAATTACTTAAACCTAACCAACCTAAGGACATCACGCACATCCATGCCCGAGGCAGGATTCGAACCTGCGACTGTAGCGATCGCGCGAATCCAGACTGTAGCGCCTAGAACTGCTCGGCCAACCTGGACGGATAAGCAGTGGGTACTCGGGCGACCTGCAAAACTAGGTAGCGCAAAGTATAGCAATACTCTTTTCGTACCTATATGGGAGTTTCTGTAATTGGTTTCGAGTGGTATTACGAAATTTTTTCCCAACAGCGTACCACAAGTTGTATGGTATCGTCACTTTTCGCGTTGTATTGCGATTTTATGCCGTCCTTGTGCAGCGCTATGCATATAGTTGTGTAATTAGGACCGATCTTTGTGATTAATTACATAATTAGGATAGATATTTAAGTCAGTCTCCCGACCAAAATAAATAAAGTACACCAAGCTAATCTCGACAGTTTCCATGTGTTAGGGGGTGCACTGGTTTTCCATCCATTAGAATCAGGGTTCGGGTCCCAGACAGGGCACCGCTATTTTTAATTTCCCGTCAATTAAAATCGCCTCTCGTGATTTAATTGTGTTAGGGGGGTGCACTTGGGCTTTCCACCCAGGCGGACCAGGGTTCAAGTCGCTGATACATTGCGTTTTTACGTGTACTGAATATTTGTGCACTGACTTATTTTGATCTGTTCACGTGTTGTGGGTGTGTTTGTACAGCGTTACACATGCATTATTTTGGTGACCTAAGAGAAGCTTGCACGTCTGTATGCTGTGCACTGCATTATTTGCAGTAATTATGAGTTGTTTTCAGGTATGTCGACTAATTGCTATGACCTCAAGGACGTCAGGTTAGTGTTTTGTATCAGCGTAATAAATAAACTACATGAAATTCGTCCCTTAGTAAATTATTCACACAATAAATAAAGTACACTCATTCCTCTCTTCATCAGCCCAGAACAGACTGGGGCCTTTTCCTGCCTTTTTCCCCATAAGTCTACCCTCTTGGCTTACATCACACAGCGCCGTCTACCATTGCTGTGTGCTAGGTCAGTTGGACTCCAGATCCCATGATGAACACACCAGATGGAGGCACTAATTGTTTAAATAAAGACTGTTTAAACAAAGACATACGTCCATACGATCCAGCATAGTCTGAGTCATTTTCCTGCCAGTTACCAGATGGGGTTGGGAGGTTTGGTGAGATGTCAGCACAGCCTTGCGGCAAAGAAATTGCCGCCAAAATTCGAAATTCCCATCAAAATATCCGCTAATAGGATAGGTTGGTGGGAGGGTTGGGGGTGGGGGAGGGGGGATGAGTATGAGGAGGCTGGGGCTCACGTGCAGCTGGGAAAACACATGACGTCATCTGGGGGGAGGCGGGAGTGAAAGGGGCTGGGTTGATTAATTGATCAATTTAATTAATTTTCATATCAATTTCATATCAAAAGTGTGCTACGAACCCCAGTGTACGACTACTGACAATAACCAACAATGAAACGTATTTTGCATTAACATATGTGAAATGTCCCCTTTAAAAATTTTTTATAAATGACGTTGCTGGAAAACCTCTACGTCATTTGATTTTCAAACAGCTGAACAAAACTGAACGTACACAGACATTACTCTCTTTACTTATTCTGATCAACACTAAACTGACAAACAATATTTTTAGCGCAACGCAATCTGACTTTCAATAATACCTACAAAAGAATGGCCCTGACTAAAAATAACCTGTACCTTTCATGAATCACTTACCTCACAAAAATCTTCGTTACTCAAACTACTGCAATACAGCGTGAGCCAATGCTACCAGCTGAATAAAAGAACTACTGAAGACACTAACTATTGATAGGCATAGTTAGCAAATGAATGATTTTGATAGAGGACAAACAATGTGTTTTCCTTAATAACGTTCAAAAGTCATCATGTATATATCAGTTCATTATATCCAATATTAGAAATTTACTCTTTCTGATGGACACACGTCCAGATCGTCCGCACTCAGAATTCTGCCATCTCTCTCCCCACATCCACCTCTGCTGGCGGCTCACCTCCAACTGCGCTGTTCACATCCAACTACCCAACACTACCATAGCAAATATTCCAACAATGAAAACCAGCCACAGACTGCACACAGCACAGTCAGTAATTTTCATACAGAGCGCTACGTAAAAACCTAAACAGCCTACTTACATATGTAGTAGCTTTAAAATTATTGTACCTTTTTCGATGGTAGTGCATTTTTGTGTAAAATTTTCATGGAGTGTCCTGTCACAGTTATGTCTTGCGCACACACACACACACGGAGTGTAACCAAACTGCGATCACTGTGTCGTGAGTTCAACTGACAAGAACAGCTACTGCCACACTGAAACACACTGAACTGCGCATGCGTGGCATGCACAATACCAACATTCACACGCCTCATGCAAATATTGTGTACCATGAACTGTATTTGAATATGTTTATAAATATTTTACTGAATGTGCTTTAGGGTGAATTGCTCGCCTGCAGGTGCGTCATTTTGCATCTCAATTAAGGGGGACAATTTAAAGGCACAATTGCAGGATGGGTGTTGATATATTGCAAAAACGTAGGTAAGAGATTCTAAATAAAGAATTGCTTAAGATATTAATTAGTATATGTGGTTGTATCTATTATGGCATGTAACCACTGAAACATCAGAATAATTACGCAGTTCAGTTGCCTTGTCGAGAAGACGGCACCTTTTTTATGCTTGAAGCGGTCCAGGTCGGACGCATACGTGCAACCGCAGCAGATAATTATTTGGCACACAGCCATTATTAATATTTTATTGAGGCGCAGTCTGACTAGGCGTACTTATAGCTACACACAACTGAATTAATGAAGTGTCAATGTAATTTAATTAAGTAGAGTATTTTGTGACTACAGAGATTACTTAATCTTGTGTTTCATTTATGGAGCAAGGTATTGTTCCAATTAAACGGCGTCTTGGCATGGCTAAAGGGTCTGTGGTACAAACCTTATGAATAATCCAGCACGAGCCAAAACTTTGGAATTATTCGATCTACGAAGTCTGATAAAGAAAGGTTTTCAGAAAAATCACTCATGGTCAAACTTACAATGAACGAACATTACGCAAAAAGCCATTATCAAGAAGCCGACCGGTGAGGCCGAGTGGTTCTAGGAGATTCAGTCTGGAACCGCGATACCGCTACGGTTGCAGGTTCGAGTCCTGCCTCGGGCATGGATGTGTGTGATGTCCTTAGGTTAGTTAGATTTAATTAGTTCTAAGTTCTAGGGGTCTGATGACTTCAGATGTTAAGTCCCACAGTGCTCAGAGCCATTGGAACCATTTCAAGAGCCCAAAGTTTGTATTACGACCGTCAAAAGTTTATACTCTGATCAGATAGTACTATCATTACCTATTATTATTTGTCTATTCTCTGATATTCTGAAACCATACCGGAAAAGCCGATAAATCAAAAACCACCCACTTACGTTGCGAATGTTATCACTAACTAGACACACAAAGTACCGCTTTCATTCCATACAGTACACTGCATCGACCATAAAACCAATGGCGTACAAATGTCACCTGGAGAAGCACTCGGGTATTACTTCATATGTAGCAAACCCGTTTCTGTACCTCGCCTGGGGTAGCCGTCCCTCCATCTGCTCCTCGTGACTTTTGTGTCCACAGAGCGGCCACGCCCCTCGCGGGCCATAGAGACGTCCTGGTAACTGCACTGCAGCGCACTAGTTTTCCGAGCCATTTGCTCAAGGTTCTGCCCAGGACAACCTCGGTCGACTCCGCGAAGCGACCGACTACAACGCCATCAGAGCCGGCTCGTCGTTACGTACACTTCGGCCGCCGTGCCAAGCTGACCCCTGGGGCAGGGCCGCAAGTTTGTCCATCCCTCGCACCACAGTAATGGCGCTGGGCTCCAGAAGATGTTGCTGGCTTCACTTGCTGCTGCTGACCTGTTTCCCGACCGTGATTGCTACCACCTCGGCCTCGGCGGTTCTCATAACCGTCACGTCACCACGCCGGCTGGCCTCTGCTCCAGTGCGACAAACTGACTCTCTTTAGGCGAGGAGAAATGTGCATTCATGGCATACAATCTTGTAACAAGCTCACTTATGTTAGTTCTGGTGGTGTGCGTACTGTAAGACCTTCAGTACCCACACCATCAGATTATTTGGTTTGTCACTCTAACGAAGTAGGCTAGTGTCAGCAATGTGTCTCGTGGACTTATCGTGGCGTGTCTATCTTCTGCCGTTAGGTCAGACGACAGAAATGCCACTTGCACGCTTGGAGTAGCATATTGACGATGACCACCTTTAAACAGAACTTGATTAAGTTCACACACATTTATTAAAATAACAAAAAGCATAAAAATTACTTAACTTGGTTGTGGATGCTATTCAGAATTGACAATCTGAAGTTCCTTTGGTACTGGTAAGTTAATCCTATTCTCACATATATCTCTGATACTTGACAAAAGTGTCTATACATTTATCTTAATGGCTATGTACAGGAATATGGTAATCTTGTTAGGCGCAGACTGAAACTTAGCTATCGACTGGAACAGACATATGTAGAACTCGTACAGACAGTTGCAGACAAATGCAGACTGGTGCAGACAAATGCAGACTGACTAATCGGAGGTCTGTACACTCGTTGTAATACCTCGCGCTTTCATGTATCACTGCGCGAGTGTGATCCGCGAGGAGAAAAGGTTCTACGTAACAACAATCTCATTGGCTGCGTCAAATATTAATACGCGGATCGGCGGAAGCAGAATTTGGTCCGTCTCTAAGACAGCGCCATCTCGTAGTGTGGGGACAGACGAGCGCTGCGCCTGTGCTGTTGTGCTTAGCGGGGCGCGCTCTATTGGGAAAGTTGTGTACGCGCTGACTACGCGGAACTATGTACACAACAGTTCTCTCATTCTCTTCCTGAAGTCATCGAAATTGTTTCCTGCTGCTTTTATCTTCCACTAAACTTTAGTTCCTCTGCCACAAAATCTGTTTTGCCTCTTTCTTTTGAGGATGCTCACACATGTACCATGAACAATGTAGAAAAAGACAGATTGCTACATACCGTAAGGAAGACATGTCAAGTCGCAGACAGGCACAATTAAAATCCACAGCCTTCGTCAGAAAAAGAGGGATGCTGGAATTGGTGATCGAGGCGCCTGAGGTGTGCTTGCTTATGTGTATACATACACAGGGTAGCCCACTGATAGTGACCAGGCCAAATATCTCACAAAATAAGCATCAAACGAAAAAACTACAAACAACGATACTCGTCTAGCTTGAAGGGGGAAACCAGGTGGCACTGTGGTTGGCCCGCTAGATGGCGTGTGGTATCTGACTCTGAAAGTCTGCCAACCAGGTGGCACTATGCTTGGCCCGCTAGATGGCGTGTGGTATCTGACTCTGAAAGTCTGCCGAGTGAGATGCAACATTTGAAGACAGTCTTCCGTCAAAACGGTTATTCTGAAAGACAAATACGTAATGCATTCAGGCCCAAGCGAGTTCAATCTGTAGAGCAAAATGAAGATGCGAAGACACCCACCATCTTGGCCTTCTTGCCGTACATTGGTGCCATGTCGTCAAGAATGGGAAGAGTCCTCGAAAGATATGACATCAAGTGTGTTACCGACCATCTGCAAAACTGAGGAACCTGTTAGGTTCGGTTAAGGATGATCTCGACCTGAGGAAATGTAGTGTGTACAAGATTCCTTGTCAGTGTGGGTCGGCATATATAGATCAGACACGTCGCACAGTAGAAGAACGTTGCGATGAACGTCAACGTCATACACGCCTACGGCAACCGGAGAAGTCGGCAACTGCAGAACACTGTCTGAACACAGGACATCACATGATTTATGAAAAGACGGATGTCGGTCGATCACGATACACTTGCGACTTCAGGTAACGCCAAGCCAATAATCGCACGGACTGAGGTTTGGCGACCTGGGAGGCCAAGCATAACGAAAGTGACGGCTGAGCACGCGATCATCACCAAACGACGTGCGCAATAGATCTTTCACGCGTCTAGCAATATGGAGTGGAGCGCCATCCTGCAAAACATCGTTCGTTGCAGCAGGTGTTTATCAGCCAGGCTGGGGATGATGCGATTCAATAACATATCGGCGTACCTCTCACCTGTCACGGTAGCAGTTTTACTGTCCAACGCCATCTGTAGGACATTTTGTGGACTTTGTTTTCTTTTTCGGTTTTAATAAAATCCCATGTCATTCCAAGCATGTGTGTCAATTTTTACCTCTCTATCTACATTATTCCGTGGTTTATTAAGTTTTCAAATTTACACTGACTTTTAGATCACTCGGTACTATCCGTTACTTGTCGCAGGAGCTGTATCCCGTTGATTACAATGAGACTCGTTGTTCACTAACAAAGTCTTTCTTGTATTTTCTTTCCGTTGTCGCTACAACAGTAGGCCGTTTTGAAATAAGTTTGCATCCCTGTCGCGCTGCCTTAGAGGCGAGTAGTCCGAGGGCATGGTGCTCGCATTGGTTCCCTCGCTGTCTCCTCGCGGCCCGCCTTTGTGATCTCACCCGCTGTCAGCGCGTTGTACGCCGTAAAAGCTGTTACCGGAATTGACGACTGCTATTTCATAGTCGCCCAGGGGGAGAGCAAAGAGATCTGGTGTGAAGCCCCGGGGAGCCGGCGCGCCGTTCGGGGAGTTGGATGGAAAACAAGGCGAGAGGCGGCGGCTGGGGAAGACACGGTCGGATGCTGCCAAACAATGATGCCCCGTACAGCCCGGGAAAGCCAACTTGTGATGCGCCACGGGAGGGGGCGCTGCTCTTAAAGGGAAGGGGTCAGTGTAAAAATGTGGCCAGCATGCTAAATTCACACCGTTGCCCCACAACCTAATATGGCCCTCCGTAGATCTCTCTTACAGAACCCAGGCGCACTTAACTCAAAATCACTACATTTGGTGTTTTTTTTAGGGTTCCGTATCTCAGACGGTAAAAGCAGAATCGTTACGGAATTACTTTGTTATCGCTGGCCGAAGTGGCCGAGCGGTTCTAGGCGCTAGGTTCTGCAACCTCGGGCATGGACGTGTGCGATGTCCTTAGGTTGGTTAAGTTTAAGTAGTTCTAAGTTCTAGGGGACTGATGACCTCAGATGTTAAGTCCCATAGTGCCCAGAGCCATTTGAACCATTTTTTTTTTACTTTGTTATCCATTTGTCTGTAGGAACAGGTACAGTTATTGAGTTGATATCAAGTAACATACTAAAGCCTACGGTCCTTAGGCCAAGTAAATAATTATGCTTCTAAGTCAATACCGTCGAAAGATGGAGCTGTAGGTGTCATATTTTGATATCTTCTCATTCAGTCACCAGAACCTACACATGAGTCGGCCTGAGTGGCCTAGCGGTTATAGGCACTACAGTCTGGAACCGCGCGGCCGCTGCGGTCGCAGGTTCGAATCCTGCCTTTGGCATGTGTGTACGTGATGTCCTTAGGTTAGTTAGGTTTAAGTAGTTCTAGGGGACTGATGACGTCGTATGTTAAGTCCCATAGTGTTCAGAGCCATTTGAACCTACACATCAACTGTCTATACAAACTGATGACATTTTCTATTCCTGGAGCCACAGCCATGTAAAATTTTAGTACAAATAATAGGTTTATTTGCTTGGCCGCCTTCCACAGAAACTGTTAAAATTAATTATTATTGGTTTTTCGTCTTGAGCTTACGGCAATTTAATTGAAAAAGAAAATCACACCAAGCGCGTTTCGCTTTTGTTTATGAAGCATCCTCCGTGGTTATTGATGTTTGTGTACGTATTCTCCAAATCACAGCTTCTTCCCTCCTTGCTAACAGCACCTGACGTCGAAAGACTTCGATTCGGATATTCTGTTGGCAGTTTTTGCCATTCTGCGCAGCACTATTTACATTTCACTTTTGTATGTTCAACTGAAGTTATGCTTGTTTCTCACTCTACTCAGTTCAATTTACAAAAGTTAAGTGTAAATAATGCAGCGTAAGAAATACTGCAAAATAGCAAAAACTGCCAAGAGAACATTTGAATCGAAGTCTTCCGACGTCAGGTGCGGTTAGTAAGGAGGGAAGAAGCAGTGATTTGGACCCACGGAAGATGCTCTATAAATAAAAGCGAAACGCGCTTTGTGTAGTGCTCTTCAATTAAATTGCAGTAAACTCAAGCTGGAAAACTAGTAATAACTGATTTGGAAATGATATTTCCTCGATTCGACTGTATATAATGTACCTTTATTTTACTGTATAGATCTCGGCTTTATTACACTTTCAGGTGTTACAAGGTCAAAAAGCCGTCGAAAAATACATATAACGTAGTGTAAACCAGTTATCTCGTAATCAGATTTGGGAACATATCTGTGATACACAAGAAGACTGGGAATTTATATGTAGGTGCAGTAAAGGTGTAGGTTCCTTTGGATGCAGAAGTTAACGTGCCGGATGATTACAAGGAAATACCGCAAGATTCATAGTGGCTTACAGCTTGTTCTTGTGTGGCAAGGAATGAAATCGCTTCGAGGCCTGACTGCCCGGCAAGGGTAGAAGAGGTGGTGGCGCACGTGGCTGATCACTTTGCACTAATGTCTTGGTCAAATTCCGAAACCCTCTGTATCATGAAGCGAGGGTAAGCTACATTGTGAGTGGTTATCAGTCTGTCGGACGTTAAGATTGGCAGGGCCTTTGGCGTTATTTAAGAGCACCAGATTTCATTCTGCAATGAAATACAACACCTGCAGTCGCCTTTACGACGTTATTTATTATAAAGTCCATCAAGTCTCCAGTCACAAGGATGAACATACAAAAGGTTCATTCTCTGTTTGCTCTTTCTCATCGTCATCAACAATACAATCACGACTTAAAGCACGAAGTGCACTTTAAACTTACCTACGCTTGACAGATGTACCTAATACACAACAATTACACTTCGAAAAGGAAAGGTGGCCTTGTGGGTCAAGAAAATAAAACCTTTCCAATTAAGCATCCGAACCTACTCCTCGGGGCTGTATGACGTTTTCTCTTTTATTTCCTCCCTGTGTGGTGATGTTTTCCTTACAAAAGCTTATCAGTCAATAAATATCAGTTACTACCAACAGAAATTATTTCTTGAAGAAACTTCTCAGAAAGCCAGAAGTGATGCAACGTTTAACACAAAAATAAGAAACCCACGGATGATGCCAGCAAGATACAAACAGTGCCAGAACGTTCCTGAAGTAACTGACATTTACCTAGGGAGATATCACAAAGGTTAAAACACGCACTGACGAGAATAGCGATTAAGACACACGTGTGGCTTTCCACGTTTACATTTTCCTTGGCTTCCTTAAATCACGGAAGAAAAATGTTGGGCTGGTTAGTTCGAAAATGACAAGACCGATTCCTATGGCCAATCTTATCCCATATGAGCATGTTATCCGTCGCCAATGACATCCTCGTCGACGGTGCATAAAATTGCAGTCTGCTTCAATTTCATTCGACATGACTACGTGTTTTGCTGTCGCTGCCGACAAATATCCTCGTCCAGACTAATTAGAGGTTTCTTATCGACTGGGCACATAAAATTACTAATTTTACAACAGGCAGTGTGTATTGAGAACAGAACAGACCTTTTTGTCCCTGAATTTTCTTGCGGGAAGTTTCAAAAAAGCTATGAAATTGTAAGACAGTAAAATATCTGCGATAACTTCCTTTCATTACAGCGACAACTACAGTTTTCAATAATTGTTCAGGCCACAGTATGTATTGAAACATCCTCTTAGCGATCGGTGTGGAAGAGATCCAAGGATCGACTTTGGTCTAAAAACAGACTAGAGTGGTTTCAGCTACTAGAAAATGAGGCCTTCTCCCTAATGGAATGTGAAATAGCGCCCTAGTACAAGCCTTTTCTCCGTGAATGTTTCAACTCATTGCAATGAAGTGACCTAAAGTTAGCTTTAACTCGTGTTCAAACTTTTGAATGTGTGAGCTCTCGATTTTATTGTAGATTACATGTTAATAGCAACGATATAAATACTAATTTCAAGGTGTTGAAAATCTAGTCCAAATTATCGATTAGGCTTCTTTATATGCCATATTTAGAGTGGAAGAGAACCCCACCAACAAACTTTGAGAAGTGGTAGTATGGAACAAAAGAAGAAAAAAGTTTTTATGAAACCTGGGCTATAAAATGCTTAGCTTAGGAGGCAAGAGGACTTGTTCGTATTTGATACTGTGATCATATCTCCTTTAATACAGGCTCTTTGTTTTCCATATTTTGGGAGGACGTTGTATGAACGCAAACAGGAAAGAAATGCCGAGTAAACATGGCGCCTAAAGTGCATAGCTTAAGAGCTATAAGCACTTGTCCATCTTCGCTAGCCGGCCGGAGTGGCCGAACGGTTCCAGGCGCTACAGTCTGGAACCGCGAAACCGCTACGGTCGCAGGTTCGAATCCTGCCTCGGGCGTGGATGCGTGTGATGTCATTAGGTTAGTTTGGTTTAAGTAGTTCGAAATTCTAGGGGACTGAAGACCTCAGAAGTTAAGTCCCAAAATGCCCAGAGCCATTTGAACCATCTTCGCTACTGTTGGACACATTTCTTCTGCTGAGAGCTCTTTCCTGTCCATATTCTGAGGAGAGATAGTGTGGATCAAAAGAAGAAGAAAAATTGCCAGTAAACAAGGGCATCCAAAATGCACACGTGAAGAGCTATGAATACATGTTCACTGGAAGAAATGTTATACGAGGGTAATCCTAAACGTAAGGTCTCCCATTTTTTTTATAAGTACATATACCTGTTTATTTCTACAGTGGTTTACATCAGTTTACAGTTTGGTCATTTAACTATTTTTCCATTTAATCACCATTTCTGCCGATGAATTTTTGTAGACACTGTGGCAGTTTTGGTATGCCCATGTCATACCAGCTCATCGCCATGCTTTTCAGTTAAGTGCCATAGTGCTCAGAGACATTTGAACCATTTTCTTGGTTCCCTGCTTATTAAATAATACCACAAGATATTCTGCCTTTTGCACACCTACAATTACTCCTCTATCTACCTCCAATTTACTTACTTTTCCCGTTGTTGCAGACTTCTTCATGTCACGCCAACCTCATTATATTCGTCTTTAAGCTTTCGTGTCATACCGTTCAGATCATTTTCATCTCGTAGGTGTAAAGAATAAAGATGTAGAATGTTAGATACGTCTGTTTTGTTTAAAAAGCTTTAACATCTTTCATGTAAAAAATTCTAAGGTCTTGTGTGTGTGTGTGTGTGTATGTGCGTGTAAGTGAGGAGTGATAAAGAATGAGGAATGGAGATGGGTACAGTGGGAAAATGAGAGAGGAAGAAAGAGAGAGGATACTGATTAATTTATTATCGCAGTGTAAATAGGAAAGTAGCAGGGAGTAGTGCCCCGTGCTGCGGGGTGGAGCGGGTTATCGCGTGATCTTGAGAGCTGCTCACTTGATGCAAGGAAGGAAGGAGCTACGGCCGGGGGTCAGGATGAAGCGTGGCGGAATTTGCGCAGCGAGCGCGGCCGAGGATCGTGTTTCTGGGAGGGACGCCGGCCCCGTGTTTGCCGAGCGGGGGCGGCGCAGCTGCCAGGGCGTTCGAGATAAGCAGCGGCGGAGGCGGAGGCGCGGGCGGAGGCACACACGGCGCGCAAACAGCCCGCGCCGGCCGCCCAATAATTGAGTGTGTGTGAAGGGCCGTAGGGCGGCGGCAGGCTGGGGCGGCGCGCGCTGCCGGCGTCGCCCCGACGCTGCCCTGCTGGGCTCCGGAGGGCGTCGTGGCTGAGTGCAGACGCCACGCCGGCCGCAACACCAACAGTCCACACTCACATGTTGGTGTCATTCCCTGTATGGCGGACTCTAGTCTCCCTTCAACTTTGTAGCGACATGTGACGGATCTCATCGGGTGGTAAAGGACATAAATACTGCACATGTAAGATGAAAGCTGTCAAAAAGCTCCCAAAACAATGGTTTCACAACCCAGATCGCGGCAGATACATATCCTCATTACCAGTTTCAGCAAAGCTATACGGCCATCTTCAGATCGTTATATACGTCATGTAAAAAGCCACTAGTGTGGCGCTTTGCCATCTGGGCATGTGATCTGTGCCATGCCATACGCAGTGGCTTTCTAATTCACGTATATGACGGTCTTATTATGGCAATATAACTTTGCTGAAACTGGCAATTACGATATGTATCAGCTGGCATCTGGGCAAAATCTGGGCAAAATTTTGGATGCTCTTTTGCACTGGTGTAGAGATCTTCTCCTTCTGATTGGAATATATTTAGATTTGGTACGTGGTACTTACTGCAATTATGGAAAATGTGGAAGGGAGCGTCAAGTATTTGTCTAATCTATTTGTTTTCTTCCTTTTCGATAAGCCATTTCACAAAATATTTGATGGTTTAATTATCAGTTTTACTTTCCGTGCTCTTCAGCACTAACTCAGACATCTACTACTACATGATTACTCTGCAATTCACATTTAAGTGCTTGTCAGAGGGTTCATCGAACCACAATCATACTATCTCCCTACCATTCCTCACCGGAACAGCGCGCGGGAAAAACGAGCACCTAAACCTTTCTGTTCGAGCTCTGATTTCTCTTATTTTATTTTGATGATCATTCCTACCTATGCAGATTGGGCTCAACAAAGTATTTACTCATTCGGAAGAGAAAGTCCTACCTATGAAGATTGGGCTCAACAAAATATTTTCTCGTTCGGAAGAGTGGTGACTGAAATTTCGTACATAGGTATCGCCGCGACGAAAAACGTCTTTGCTTTAATGACTTCCATCCCAACTCGCGTATCATATCTCCTACACTATCTCCCCTATTACGTGATAATACAAAACAGTGTATGTTTCAAACGATTTCATATATATAGATTTATAAACAAAGCTTATTTGACTTTTTAGAGACTTAACATGTGGAACTTTTTTACGTAAATGAATGCTGAGCCATTTACAAGTTACATTTTCAGTGTATTCTTCAGAAGCTGTAGTTTTATGTATATAGTGCCGCAATAAAAATTTCGCTTTTTTTCTATTATTGATTAATGAAGAAAGATTTTCAATTCTGATAGTAAATGGTCTTTGTTTTTCATAGGGTACCATGCAGAAATAAGTCAGTATGGTTAGTGTACTCACTCAAAATCATTAGCATTTCATACAGTACGCCATATTGTTTTCCCTTTCAAACAAACATTAACCGGGCAATACCAAGGGAGGCGGGGAGAACGAGGTGGGTGTTTCTCTATGCACACCGTTAGAAATTACTATAATCTAGTCATGAACATTATGTATCTTCATTGTTCTTAATGATTTTCTATAGTAGATTCAACAATTGTTTTAAATCTTCCAGTTAAACTTAAACCAAAAAATTTTAGTCTTAGTAATTTTTGAAAACATTATTAGAGTTATCAGCGATCCAAGCGCAATATTTGAAAATAGTTATAGATCGCAAAGAACAGCGACCAGTGTCGATCATCACATGATTATGTTCTCAGGTACAGCCATTTTGACCAGCATTGGCTGTGTATGGTGTGTACGGAGGTGGATCCGCTTAGTGACGATAGTCAACGGCAGTTGTTGAAGACGATGGTGCGACGATCGAAACTGGTCACCCTTCAACAAACGTTCCTTGCGATCTAGACTGTTATAATTATTTTCAAATTAAGTCTTAGTACTGGATGTGACTTTTCCCAATAAACGTTAGTTTCATATTCTTAGGTTCAGAACCCTTCTTACACATCTGTTTATTTTTAAATAGTATTTAATGAATAAATGTCCATGACAGTTAAAGAAATTCGAGATTTATAAAAAAAATTTGTGGTGGTCATAAATCACATCTCCCCACGCAGTACTCATTGTCGAAAACGCGCTGGGTTTGCTATTGTGGTGAAGAATATTTTCAGTTACTGGACACTATTAAAAAGTATGTTAACATCAATTAACGAAATTTGTGTTTTTGATAATTTTTCTTTTTTGATAATAAGCGTTATGAAAAATGCGTTGCTGCTGACAGGGCTAATGTTGGAAGTACTGGAAGTACAGTAGACGTAAGTTGCCCTTTTACTGTACTCGTCTTCCAGCTTACACTAAAACCACAAGGAATCTTGACATTTCCGCACAGTGCGTAACTGAACACTCCCTAGAAGCAGAGTAACACTTCACTACAAATATAATAGACGTTATCTGCCTTAATAACAAATCTGTGAAAAAATTTTTGGTCGTTCCTGTTTGTAATACTAATAAATTGCTGACTGGAATTACAGCACGAAAGGACTCTCATAAAAATAATTGTACCATAAGGGGCTAGGAAGCCTCTGTAACTTCGACGTTGATTAGAAAAAAGTATGGTAGAAATAAATTATTTTTGGTATCAATGGGGTACGATTGCAGGTTATTTGGATGACGTTTTAAACAACACCCCTTTTAAATGATTCCCGTCACTGTTAATGTACTGGCAGGCGTTTCTGAAATTTCTGCATAATTTTATGAAACATCCCTACGGGGAATACGGCCTAATTCAAGGCGTATTAAACTCTTCCAGGTTCGTAGGGTCTTGGATCGATATTTATACACCTCACTATTTAGACAGCTCCATAACAAGTACTCACGGAGCTAAATCCTGCCAGCGCATGGACGTTGGAATATCACGGTACCGCGAGATCAAGCGCCCGGGAAAAGTTTCCCTCAAAACGGTAATCGAATTGCTACTAGTGCGGGCCGTCATCCATCCTGTTGGAACCACACTAGTCCCAAACCCATATGTTGAACTTTTTAAAAATTGTTGCACCATGTTGACATACCACCCAGAATTCATGGTACTCGCACAAACGTTTTCCTCAAAATATAAGACCCAGTGGGTCCCTCCCTACTCATTGCGCATGAAAATTGCATTTTTTCACTGTTTGGATGCATCTCGTGAATTTTCCTATGGCTCTGAACACGCAAATTCTTGTTGTAAACGCATCAAAAGATCTGGAAATCTGTCTCATCTCTAAACAATAAATATATGCCTCGATGCTAGTTTTGAATCAACATCTCAAGTGTCTTTAGAAGATTTTGCCAAGTGAAGTTAGTGATCGTCATTCATCTACTTACACCTTCCTCTACGTGATATTATTCTAGTGGAGGTGCCGGGTATTTGAACTTGTGATATCGCGCATTATCGATGACACCGTGGCTCCCATCAAGCCACGACAGAGCCACCGTTTACGTGGCGAGAAACCCGAGTTCGATCCATATTCAACAGATCGCAATCTATGGGAGACCGAAGAAGAAGAGGATGTCACGATGACAGCAACTGTGTGCCACCACATGAGACCTCTTTCTGGGTTCTCTGGTGACGATGGTCAAAATCCAAACAAGTTGGGATGTTTGGGGGAAGAGACCAAACAGCGAGGTCATCGGTCTCATCGGATTAGGGAAGGAAGTCGGACGTTCCCTTTCAAAGCGACCATCACGGTATTTGCCTGGAGCGATTTAGGGAAATCACGGAAAACCTAAATCACGATGACCGGATACGGGATTGAACCGTCGTCCTCCCGAATAAGAGTCCAATGTTTTAACCACTGCGCCACCTCGCTCAGTCAAACAAGTGGCTGAAGGTATATGAGCGTATAGCCAAATTTAACAAATGGGATGACACCGTGTCTTTGGCTAACGTATTTTTCTATTTCGAGGGCACACGCAATCAATGGTATGAGAACAACGAGGAAACGTTCACAAGCTGCAAGTATTCCAGGCGGAAATGAGAAATTATTTCGGCGACACAACGACAGAAGTGCAAGGCTGAAGATAAATTAAAGTGCAGGGCACAGCGTCCAGGACAAACGACAGCATCCTACATTCAAGACGTCTTGGGGCAGTGTAAAATAATGGATCCTAGAATGAAGATAAGGTTGCACATCTCATGAAGAGTGTTGCTGAGGACATGTGTAAAGCCAATCTCCTGAAGGAGGTTTCGATAGCACACGACTTCATAAAATGGTGCCAGTGTATCGACACAATGCATAAAAAAACAATTACACACAAGAAGTTTGAACGGTTTCGAAACGTCGTATCGCTGTCTGTGATGGAAGAGGAAACTGATTTCACAAGTGTTCTTCGTCATATAGTAAAGGAGGAGGTTAAGAAGGCATTTGGATTGCATGGCGAGCAAAAACCCGAGACGCTTCAAGAGGCCATAAGGCAGGAAGTGGAGCAGACATTGAACCCAATCTCTCGTCCTTCATTTCCTTTTAAAACGGTAAAAAAGTCGAGACCCAGGAGAACTTACATTCCTACAATGCCGCATGAGGAACCCGTTTCGACACCAAGGAAGACTGATGTCTGGAGGACCCAGGATAACTTACCAGTATGTTTCCGCTGCGGACGACCGGAACGTGTGGTGCGCTGTTGCCGAGAAAGGCGGCGGATATTTGATGACGCCAGCGCCGGAAGACAGCATACCGATCTTCGCCGACGCCAACTCCGGGACGACGAACAAGATGATGTGGGTGCAGGACGACGTAGGTCACCATGATCGCCGCAAGCTAGCCGCTGGAGAGGCCCATTGCATGCTGTCCAATAACATTAATGTGACCACCTGTCAAGAATCTGAATAACTATCTCTTACAGTGCGGAACTCCTGGGAGAAGTGGGGTGAGAGAGATATTCAGGTTCTGAACTGTACCTACAAGGATGTGAATCAGTGGCGACTTCAGTGCAGGATTCAGCTGTGCTAGGTTTCGTGGTTGAGAATCCGTGATGAGTAGCCCGAACGATTTGATCCCACATATTCGCGACTGGGTTTGAATCCAGGGAGTTTGGTGGCCAGGGTCTACGGTTAGCTGATCCCAATTTTCTTCGAAACACGCTTGTGCACGGTGAACTGTGTGTCCTGCTGGTACAGGCCATCGTGCCAAGGAAAAACAAACTTCACTTAGGGTGGGGGGGGGGGGATATTGTCCCACAATGACAGATACATAGTTGTTGATCCATTGGTGAGATCGCCCGCGGAACACCACGAAAATATTCCCCAGACTCTCCTTCCTTCGGCCTGAACCTCCTGACGGTTATTCCAGGCTGTTTGCTTTCAGTCAGATGGAGCATATCATGTGAATTATCTGAAAGGCCTACCTGTCACCACTCAGCTGTTGACGTGCAAATTCCAGCCTTCGTCGCCAATGAACAGCAGTCAGCATGTGCACATGAACCAGACTCCTAATGTGGAGGTCCATAAGCAGCATCATTTGCTGAACTGCGAGCAACGAGTCCTGAGGAGATACTCCAGCCGATGTGGCCGAGCGGTTCTACGCGCTTCAGTCTGGAACCGCGCGACCGCTGCGGTCGCCGGTTCCAATCCTTCCTCGGGCATGGATGTGTGTGATGTCCTTAGGTTAGTTAGGTTTAAGTAGTTCTAAGTTCTAGGCGACTGATAACATCAGATGTTAAGTCCCATAGTGCTCAGAGCCATTTGAAATATTTTGAGGGGATGCTCCACAAGTCTACCTGTCCATGTGTCTCCATGGTTCAACCAGTCACCTTGTCCAGATACTGCTGCTGCTAGTTGCAGACCTTGCTAATCTATTACTGTGTACTTAGTACACCCTAACTGGCAGGCCACCTGGGGAGCCTATTTCAGCTGCAGCCAGCCTACCACCTTGAAGGTCTCTGCTCTCACCCAAGACAATGCAGCCATTCAACAGCCCTTACCAATGTGGGCAAATTCGTTGCTGCCGCCTCTGCTTTTGGCAGTCTATGCTACGTGAGCTGCTCTTCCTACAGTGGCCACCCGCAGGATCCTGCACTCGACTGTGTGTATCATCCAGACCTGTTGGGTGCCTCTAGGCAGTGCTGTTGATGAAGAGTGCTCATTTCGCTGGGTGAGCAACCTTGCCCTTCCATTGGATTCACCGTTTCCTCACCTACAGGATGCCACCACCTGTCTGTAGTTGCGGCGTGTGGTGCTGATGTCAATTCTGGCTTCCTGGATCAGTCACCACTATTGTAACAGTGAGCAATAAATTAAAAGCTTTACAGTGCTGTTGTTACGACACCGCATTAAGTGTCTACTAGGTACCCGCTCCCAACTCACTGTTACTCACCCCAGGGCGGTCCTGTCCATTATCTTTCCCTCTCTGCCACCATCACAGCGATCATTGTAATGTATTTACGTGTGGATATTGCATACTTGAAAATGATGTAATGATCAAAATTGGTCAATGACATTTTTAAATAAAGTGACAGCCACTACCGGATAATAACTACATTCAAACAATTTACCACGACTGCGGGTTGTACATCAAGAATTGATCTCTCTGAAGTAGTAGGGAGGAAATTTCAACGTGCTTCAGAGTGGTTGGTTCATTCTGTGTGATATTTCATTACCACTCCTTCATTTTGTGTGGGGTAATTTGTGTTTTAGAACTTTTTTAAAATATTGACTAATTAAGATTTTTGATTTATATACTTTGTCCATCCATCAAGAGCATGGTTGTAAATGTTCAACTTCATTATATATTTTAGTAATAACAAACGACAGGTTATGTTTTAACTACAGTTGTCGAACAGCGAAAAAATACAAGAATAAGGATAATAAAAAGTCTATTGAACATCCAACCACTCATTGCGATTCCTTGCTGTACCTATCTACACCACTGTAGCACATTCAGGTGATAGAATTCATGGGATATCTCCTAATGTAATGTCGGAGCTACTTTTCCCAGCGTAGTGTAGCATCTCGATGTGGCGTGGATTCAAGTCGTTGGAAGCCCCCTGCCGAAAAACTGTGCCATCGTGAATATACCGCGGCCCATAATTGCGAAAGTGTTGCCGGTGCACGAATCGGCGTCCCGATTATGTCCCATAAAAGTTCGATGGGGTTCATGAGCGGCAATCTGGGAGACCAAATCATTCGCTCGAATTGTCCAGAATTGTGACATGACAGCATTGTTTGGGTACATGAAGATCATGAATGGCTGCAGGCGATCTCCGAGTAACCGAAAGTAACCATTTCTAGTCAATGATCGGTTCTCTTGGATCAGAGGAACCAGTCCATTCCACGTAAACGCAGCCCAAATCATTATGAAGCCATCACCAGCTTGCACAGTGCCTTGTTGAAAACTGGGGTCATGGCTTCGTGAGTTTTACGCCACACTCGAAACCTACCATTAGCTCTTTCCAACTGAAATCGGTACTTATCTGACCAAGCCACAGTCTTCCAGTCATCTAGGGTCCAATCGACATGGTCACGAGAGGTTTTGCAGCCGATGTTGTCTTTTTAGCCAAGACAGTCACATCAATCGTCTGCTGCCATAGCCCATTAGCGCCTGATTTCGGCGCACTCTCCTAACGGATACGTTCATCGTATGTCTCACATTGATTTCTGCGGCTATTTCGAGCACTGTCGCTTGTCTCTTAGCACTGAGAACTCCACGCAAACACCGCTGCTTTAGGTCCGTTGAAGAAGGCCGTCAGCCAGTGCGTTGTCCGCAGTGAGAGTTAATGCCTGAAATTTGGCATTCTCGGTACGCTCGTGACACTGTGAATCTCAGAATATTGAATTAGGCAACGATTTCAGAAATGGAACATCCTATGCCTCTAGCTCCGCTTTCAAATTCTGTTAGTTCCTAGCGAGAGGCCATTATCACGCCCAAAACCTTTTCACGTGAATCACCTGGGATAGCGGCTTCACCTGGGATAGCGGCTACGTAAATGCAGTGCACTTTTATAACTAGCGTACGCCTTAACATCGCCGTCTGTATTGGTGCAAATCGACATCCCATGGCCTTTGTCACTTCAGTGTATGTCTGCATGGGACTGGCCTGATGATAAAATTTAGAGCAGGGAGAGAAACCAAGTAAAACTCTACGCCTCACTGTAAAGTGTACTTTCATACGACATAAATTTTCGGAAAACAGTTTGCTTTAATCTGACTATGTTCTTTCAACACAACATCAACAGAGGTTCTATGGAGACATAAACATACATAAGCAGTAACACAAAATTCGAACACGTATATAAATTGATTAACATGGAAACAGTTTCCGGATCTACCTCGTGACAATGCATGGACGTACGATCAGGTTAATATACAGGCTGATCCGCGAAAATATGCAAATATTTTAATTTGTTATTCTACACGTAAAACAAATGAAAAAGTTGAGATATACATAGTTTCGCAAATATTTAGTTACGCAGTTACTGCTAGTAAAAGATTTTGCCTGAAATTTAGTAAATTCGCAAAAATGAAGCCATCACAAAACTGTACAAAATTAAAGTGAAGCACGATTTCTATTTATTTTGTTGTTATTTACCTGGTGAATCTAATAAAACATGTCCCGGGCGTGTAGCTGCAGCTATTTTCCAGAACATCCAAAGAAGTAAAGAAGTAAGTTCGTAATTTTTTAAATTTATTATCTACTTGGCCCAATTTGTATTTTAAATTCCAGACAGTTGCTCAAAGTTTTCAAGTTGTAGAGAACTTGTTACTGGAAAAATTATGGTAAGTAACGTTAACTGAAACTGCATGAATGTGTCAGATAATCTGCTTTTATTAATACCGCACAAGTGACTTCGTGTTAATCCGGGAAAAACGAAGCTCAGTGTCAAAGAAATAGTACAGTGTACATGCAGGTTTACAATACGTTCACAGTAAATGTTCAAAAATGTCTCCGCTGAGTTCAACGCATTCACGTACACGTGTATGAACAGATTTTGTTGCTCGTTTCAGTTTCACAGTGTTGTTCTTAATTTCGTCTATTGCATTCATAAAGGGAGCAAGTAAGAGGTGCATTCACGTTCTAAGGCCTCCGATTTTTTTTTCTAATTAACTACTCACCCAAAATCGATGAAACTGGCGTTACTTCTCGACGTAATCGCCCTGCAGAAGTACACATTTTTCACAACGCTGACGCCATGATTCTATGGCAGCGGCGAAGGCTTCTTTGTTTTGACCACTGGAAAATCGCTGAGGCAATAGCAGCACGGCTGGTGAATGTGCGGCCACGGAGAGTGTCTTTCATTGTTGGGAAAAGCCAAAAGTCACTAGGAGCTAGGTCAGGTGAGTAGGGAGCATGAGGAATCACTTCAAAGTTGTTATCACGAAGAAACTGTTGCGTAGCGTTAGCTCGATGTGCGGGTGCGTTGTGTTGGTGAAACAGCACACGCGCAGCCCCTCCCGGACGTTTTTGTTGCAGTGCAGGAAGGAATTTGTTCTTCAAAAAATTTTCGTGGGATGCACCTGTTACCGTAGTCCCCTTTAGAACGCAATGGGTAAGGATTACGCCCTCGCTGTCCCAGAACATGGACACCATCATTTTTTCAGTACTGGCGGTTACCCGAAATATTTTTGGTGGCGGTGAATCTGTGTGCTTCCATTGAGCTGACTGGCGCTTTGTTTCTGGATTGAAAAATGGCATCCACATCTCATCCATTGTCACAACCGACGAAAAGAAAGTCCCATTCATGCTGTCGTTGCGCGTCAACATTGCTTGGCAACATGCCACACGGGCAGCCATGTGGTCACCCGTCAGCATTCGTGGCACCCACCTGGATGACACTTTTCGCATTTTCAGGTCGTCATGCAGGACTGTGTACACAGAATCCACAGAAATGCCAACACTGGAGGCGATCTGTTCAACAGTCATTCGGCGATCCCCCAAAACAATTCTTTCCACTTTCTCGATCATGTCGTCAGACCGGCTTGTGCGAGCCCGAGGTTGTTTCGGTTTGTTGTCACACGATGTTCTGCCTTCATTAAACTGTCGCATCCACGAACGCACTTTCGACACATCCATAACTCCATCACCACATGTCTCCTTCAACTTTCGATGAATTTCAGTTGGTTTCACACCACACAAATTCAGAAAACGAATGATTGCACGCTGTTCAAGTAAGGCAAATGTCGCCATTTTAAGTATTTAAAACAGTTCTCATTCTCGCCGCTGGCGGTAAAATTCCATCTGCCGTACCGTGCTGCCATCTCTAGGATGTATTGACAATGAACGCGGCCTCATTTTAAAACAATGTGTAAGTTTCTATCTCTTTCCAGTCCGGAGAAAAAAAATCTGAGGCCTTAGAACTTGAATGCACCTCGTAGTGTCTCACGTGTATTGACTTTGTCCTCATACACTATGTCTTTCATCCATCCCCATACGCAAAAATCCATTGGTGTTAGATTGGGCGATCTGGGTGGCCACAGACGTGTAGCACCACTGCCAATCCATTTCTGAGAAAACTGTTCATTTAAATGTGTAGTAACATCGTTGGTGAAATGTGGAGGCACCCCGTCATAACGAAAATACATTTTTAATCGCGTAGCAAGTGGAACATCCTAGAGGAAGCGGGAATTTCTTCTTGAAGGAACTGTAAGCAAGGCTCTCCAGTTAGACGTCCTGGGAAAATGGACGGTCAAATAAAGTGTGTGATTATTATACCTCACCACGCATGTAAGCTAAATCGCTGTTAGAAATTACGTTGCACTGTTTCATGTGGTTTGCTTCAGACCATACGTGCTCGTTATGTAAATTGTTTATACCATCTCGAGTAAACTGTGCCCCATCAGTAAATAAAATGTATTTGTGTAACTGCCAATTAGTATTTAACCATTGCACAACTCCAAGGAAGGGGCAGGATCTCAAGTATGTAAATGATGCACTTTTTGTTTATGATAAGGATGCAGATTATTGTACTTCAGTGTACGCCCTACCTTACATTGTGAAAAGCCTAATCGTTGAGAGATACGTTGTGCACTGGAACCCGGACTACGTTGATCATTATCCACAATATCCTCATGATTGTCTTGACGTATCGAGTGCTTGAACTCGTTATGAACGCTAGGTAGAGAACCTGTCTGCCGTAACATTCGAAATACTCCACTAATGATTCGTGCATTCGGCATCATCTGAGTTGGATAACGTACACGATATTCGTTAACTGCAGTCGCAGCGTACATTTGCCATCAATAAACACCATGTCGGCATATACCTCTGTCGTACATTTGAAAGGCATCCCTGTTTCAAAATAAGGTACAAACTACAACAGTTACTATGTGGTTTTATTTAAATACTCGTTTTAAGGTTAGGAAACGACTGAAACAACTCACTAACGGTTGCCAACAATGATATAAACGTTACTATATTCTTAATGGAAAGTAAACAAATTTACTTGTATGATTACCTTTGCTTCTCTGGATGTTCTGGAAAACTACTGCAGATACAAGTCTGGGCCATGTTTTATTAGATTCACCTCAATAACAATAAAATAAATGGAAATCGCGCTTTACGTTAACCTCGTACAGTTTTGCGATGGCTTCATATTAGCGAAGTTTCTCGATTTCAGGCAAAATCTTTTACTAGCCGTTACAAACATTTGCGAACCTATGTTTATAATTATGAACTTCTTTCTTTCGTTTTATTTGTAGAATAACATATTAAAATACTTGCATATCTTCGTGAATCACCCAGTATGTAGCCGTCTGCCGATGACAATTACTTTCCTCGCTATATATGATGACTTTGTCACGTTGTGGGACCCGTAACCTGTGCGAAAGTTTAATAGCCACCGGATCTACACTATTTGCGATGGACTACATCAAAGTGTTTGGGTATTATGTGCATATGAGAAAAGAGCGAAAGGAGGACAAATAAGACGATAATAATTCGAATGTGTAGCACGTATCTTCGACAGCAAGTAAATCAGACCTGCCATCTCTATGGTCTCCCAGGTCCTCCGACTTGAACTCACTTGATTTTTTGTGGTGAAATATTTAAAAGCTTTGGTGTATTCCACCCCTGTAGATTGCTTCGATAAACACCGAGAATGCATTGTGGGTGGCTGTCAGTATATTCAAAACACGCCTAGCAGTTTTTAACGTGTACAGACATCGATGTGGTGACGTGCTGAAGCGTATCTGCGTATGAACGGTGGCCATGAGTAACTCTTGTAGTTTGTTTTTCGTCTGGTGTATATGCTCTGTTTGTATCCTCGGGGACTATACTGAAAGGCGTTTATGTACTCAGCCGTAGTATGTCGTATCGGGGAAACCAGTGGTTTCTTTAGGTTTATTAGGATTATTTGCTTGCTTTGTTGTTCTCTACTGCCTCCCTTTCTTTTGTACCGGTAATATTCATACAGCCTGCGTATAATCTACATCTACATACATACTCCACAATGCACTATACGGTGCGTGGCGGAGGGTACCTCGTGCCACAACTAACATCTTCTCTCCCTGTTCCACTCCCAAATATAACGAGGGAAAAATGACTGCCTATATGTACGAGCCCTAATCTCTCTTATCGTATCTTTGTGGTCTTTCGCGAAATGTACGTTGGCGACAGTAAAATTGCACTGCAGTCAGCCTCAAATGCTGGTTCTCTAAATTTCCTCAGTAGCTATTCACGAAAAGAACGCCTCCTTCCCTCTAGAGACTCCCACCCGAGTTCCTGAAGCATTTCCGTAACACTCGAGTGATGGTCAAACCTACCAGTAACAAATCTAGCAGCCCGCCTCTGAACTGCTTCTATGTCCTCCCTCAATCAGACCTAATAGGGATCCCAAACGCTAGAGCAGTACTCAAGAATAGATCGTATTAGTGTTTTATAAACGGTCTCTTTTACAGATGAACCACATTTCCCCAAAATTCTACCAATGAACCGAAGACGACTATCCGCCTTCCCCACAACTGCCATTACATGCTTGTCGCACTTCATATCGCTCTGTAGTGTTACGCCCAAATATTTAATCGACGTGACTGTGTCAAGCGCTACACTACTAATGGAGTATTCAAACATTACTAGATTATTTTTCCTATTCATCTGCATTAATTTACATTTATCTATATTTAGATTTAGCTGTCATTCTTTACACCTCTCCATACACCACAGCATCATCAGCAAACAGCCGCACATTGCTATCTACCCTATCCAAAAGATCGTGTATGTAGATAGAAAGTAACAGCGGACCTAGCACACTTCCTTGGGGCACTCCAGATGATACCCTCAACTCCGATGAACACTCACCATCGAGGACAACGTACTGAGTTCTATTATTTAAGAAGTCTTCGAGCCACTCACATATTTGGGAACCAATCCCATATGCTAGTACCTTAGTTAGGAGTCTGCAGTGGGGCACCGAGTCAAATGCTTTCCGGAAATCAAGGAATATGGCATCCGTCTGATACCCTTCATCCATGGTTCGCAAGATATCATGTGAAAAAAGGGCGAGTTGCGTATCGCAGGAGCGATGCTTTCTATAGCCTTGCTGATGCATGGACAGCAACTTCTCTGTCTCAAAGAAATTAATTATATTCGAACTGAGAATATGTTCAAGAATCCTGCAACAAACCGATGTTAAGGATATTGGTCGGTGATTCTGAGGATCCGTCCTTCTACCCTTCTTATATACAGGCGTCACCTGCGCTTTTTTCCAGTCACTCGGGACTTTACGTTGGGCAAGAGATTCGCGATAAATGCAAGCTAAGTAAGGAGCCAATGCAGTAGAGCAGTCTCTGTAAAACCGAATTGGAATCCCATCAGGACCTGGCGATTTATTTATTTTCACCCCATTCAGCTGCTTCACAACCCCAGGGATGTCTATCACTATGTCCTCCATACGGGAGTCTGTATGAGACTCAAACGGCGGTATGTTTGTACGATCCTCCTACGTGAAAGATTTCTTAAATGCTAAATTTAAAATTTCAACTGGAATTTCCGTAAGTACCACGCTACTGCGCAGAGAAGTGCCACAAGCGGCCTGCTAAAAATTCGGCGAGTATTGGTTTTGCGGGAACTTAATTTCAGCCAAGTAAAAGAAACTAGTAGTTCTGCCAGTCGCCGGTCGGCAAATTGAAGCTGTCACGTTCAGAAGCTCCTCGTCAGAGAATTTGACTGAAATTAAACAGGGATTTTCCGTGAAACGGTGCACAGCTGGCGCTTGAGATACTTGCGGCCCGCAGAAAAATATTTGATTAAGAATTTAGTTTTGAATTGGAAAATGGCTCTGTCACAGACGAGTTCCACCCTGCTTTCAGTTCTGATTTTAAATTTCGCTTTGCGTCTGGACACTCTTGAAACATAGGAGAGCTGGGGAATATTGTGTTTTGGCCGTTATGGTTCAAGCGGAAACTACATATGTTTTTGTCTTGGTTGCTAGTAAGAAGGAAATTGTTCATATTTATCTAAAATTTTACTTCCTTTTCTATGTTAGCAGTTGCAGTTTTTTGTTTCACAGTGCGTTAGCGACTGAATATGTATTGAAATAATATAAACTTCCATGTGGCGCAATTAGAAGTGGTCGCTACACAGTGAGTCATGACGATCTCAGATACCCAACAATGACAAATGAACGGAAATGAACTGTCATAGGCAATTTTCAATGGCGTCTACCGTTCACTGTCTGCGAGACTGGACTGACAAACAACCTCCACGCTGACAACATCGAAGCATCGATTTAAGAATTATAGTAAGTAAATAGTGTGTTCGTTGGCTTGATGCTCAGACCATTGTTGTGGGTTGTACACTATTTAACTAGCTGTACAATATTATGTCATTTACAACGGAGAAAATTTTTACAAAAACTAAATTAGAATCATCTGTCTCTCTGTTGGTTTTCTTCACGTCTTGTGGAGAGTCTGCGGAGACATCACCGAGGAAAACTTTGGTGTCCAAGCGACTAAAACTGGTTTTCTTGTTCCAGATAACTGCTTTTCAGTAAGCTTCCTTTATAGAAACTGAAATAAATCTCATTTTCCATCCAAGCCCAGCCAATTCCACAAACTAATACGTAGCGAAGCATTGTAATATAAACAACTACATTCAGATTCGTGTTTTGTAGCCGCTGACAACAAAAGGAATCACAAGGTAAGATTCTGATAACAGACAACTGGGTCTGGGGAATCGGTACTACTTGTATACGACCCTATGAAATAGAGGAAATGAGCAAGTTACCTGCTTCTAAATGACTTTTATTGCGGTGACATAGCAATAATAGGAATTTTTGGAATTTTGTGGTAAGTTCCTGTGGGTGTATACTGCTGAGGTTATCGGTCCCTAGGCTTCCACACTACTTAATCGAAGGTAAACTGGCTTTCGCTAAGGATAACACCCACTCACACACACATACACACACACACACACACACACACACACACACACACACACACACACACACACATACACACTCATGTCCGACGGAGGACTCGAATTCCCGACAGGGCGAACAGCGCGAACCGTGGCAAGTCCCCCTTAGACCACGCGGGCTACCCCGCCCGGCGGGGCAATAATAATTATCTTTTCAGGTAAGATGAAGAGGCATTTTAATCTGCCGAACCGTATCAGAGTGGGGCACTTGCTCTGACAGTGATGGTAGTGGTGTAAATTACATGAACGTAGTGCGCAATCAACCTGCACGTATAAACAGCACACGAAATATAACAGATATAGTGTGCAATCAGTTACACATTCACGTACATGCACCTGTGACAAATGCTTCACGCACCTACTCCTAGCACAGACATACTCTTTGTAAACACGTAAACATCCATACACTCAGTCATGAACGATCACCTCAGCAATTTGGTCCCTTACGAATTCACACAAACAAGCACGCACACACACACACACACACACACACACACACACACACACACACACAAACGCGCGTGCGCGCACACCCAGTCATTCAAGTGAATAGTGTGAGAATGGAAGGTTCCCGATTCCGTACTCACAGATGAAAGATCTGTCGTCCCCTTTTTTAAGCTGCAGTCCAATGTGTACGTCATGACCGATCGAAATGCTACTAGGTAGCGTGAAGCTGTGCTAACTCCCTCAAGTGGGCAATTCTTGTAGTCCTCTGTCGAGGTAGCCCTTGAAACCGCTCTCCGGGTGGTGCTTTCATCAACACGGTATACATACTTCTGTCTGAGTCCCAGAAACTCCACAATGTGAGCACCATACGTCTCTTCCTTCATGAGGCCTGTAGTCTTTATGTTTTAGTTATTATTCCAAAATTATATCTGCAGACGTTTAAATGTGTTATTATTGTACCTGATTACTTCAGTTGGGTCGCAATCTTTCAATTAAAATCTCCATGCACACGACTAAGAACCCAGACCAAATGATAAATCAACAAGCAGAACTGTGCAGCAAAATTTCATAGAATATTTCCATAGCACCTTAATCATAGTATGAAAAGCATTCCATTGAAATATGTGACTTCAAATTATTCATAGAAATCTTGAATAACGCCTTAAAGAGCCAATGAATTGCACTCCATACTACCGTAACCACTCACCCAGTACAAGACTACTACGTACACACTCAAAGTTATAAGAGCGTAACAAAACTATCGTTTGTGGATTACAATGAAACAATCTTTTCCTCCTACGTAGTGCTAAAAGATGTGATGGAACACTGTGTGCATTAACATAGTACATGATATTAATACGAGTACAATCACGAAATAATTTTAAAATATCCCAGATTAGGTATTACACATTGTAATAAAATTCTTTAGGTTAACATTTGTCAAAATTATGATAACATCTACGGTTAATAATTCAGTGAGACACACACTGTAATCCAATAAGAACAAATTCTCCGTTGTGTATACAACATTATTGTCACGTGACTCACATGCTGTTTGATAATGAAGGTACTACAGTTAAAGAAAATATACATAATATACATAATACACATACATTAACATACTAGTGTAAAGTGTAACTACGTCTGTGTCATCTTTTAACGCATGTATGAGATACATTTAAGTGTGATGACAAATGGTTCAAATGGTTCTGAGCACTATGGGACTTAACTTCTCAGGTCATCAGTCTTCTAGAACTTAGAACTACTTAAACCTAACTAACCTAAGGACATCACACACATCCATGCTCGAAGCAGGATTCGAACCTGCGACCGTATTGGTCGCGCGGTTCCAGACTGTAGCGCCTAGAACCGCTCGGCCACTCCGGCCGGCGCGTGATGAAATAAACAGAACAACCCACACCAACCATACCCTGAATAAAGATACGTAAGTGCTTACCATATGAACCATTTTATCACTGATAGCTTTATTATCCACTCATAACAATTTTTTTTATCTGTAAGAGGTGGCTTGTGGAACAGGGAAAAGCTCATAACTAGTTACCCAGTAAATAAATAGCAGCTTTAGTATTAAATATGAAAGGGCTTTTGTTCGAACATTGGTTTACTTGATTTCAACCAATCATCATCATCATCATTTGGAACACCAATGTGTTATAGTATTAGCTGTTCAATTCAGCATAAACATCTGCCACTATATCGTCATCAACTGCACATAGGAAAGAACAAAACGCAATTTTGTATGCAGAAATAAAGTTATCTGTAGAAGAAGTAATACATACGTATCTGCCCCTAAATTATGGTGTCATTCCCCATGTACTCTGGATAGAAAATATCATGCCTTGTGATGGTTCGATGTCTAAGGATGTGGCGTCGATCCATTCGCTCACAGGGCTATCAAAAACACCTACAGAAACGAGAGCACAACCCATAAGTGTTGTGTGCAGAGCAAATTACTGTCGAAGAAGAAGAATTGCTGATTATCATTGATATGTATGAACCTCCAAAACTGCGGCTAACCTCCCGTGATATTTGGATTCAGAATTGCTCTAGCTGGGACAGAATAAATGGATCATGCATGGTGTACACCCCTTCACACATAGATAAAGTATTGTTTGCAAATGTAAATAGTTATTATTAACACTTTTTAATAAAATACTTAAACACATACACCCGCAGTTACATATGCAGATATAAAAATGTATGGAGATATTAAAATTCCTGTAAATCATTCATCAGGAAAGCGAAAGTTTCATCATCAAATAGCGGTGACAGTAAGATGCATTTTGTAACAATGTCCTAATCGTCAGCTGTCAAACGACAGCACTTAGTAGCTCCATCATCATTAGTACAGATAGATTGGCGCTTTATAATTGATGCAATTGTTGTCAAAGTTGATGACTGAACTGAATTGGATAGCAGCTGTTCTGTATAGCTTATTTATAGTCAGTGATGGCAGGTGCTAGCATGCAAGGCGCAATTTGCAGTTATAATAATTTTGATGATGCATTGCAAACTCATGCACAGTCAGTGAACCTTTAATGGATGTACGTCAGAACATAATTTTACGGCATCACCACATGGCTGTGCATTTGAGCGGAAGTCAGTGAGACATCACTATATAATAAGCATATAATACTAGGCTCAGAGAACTGAGCTAGTTAAGGTAATGATACTGCAACCATAAGATTGTACATGGTTAAGTAAGGAACAGCCTATGCAGAAATCGACAAGACAACGCCGTATAATAAGCACACAATATCTCGCCGAAAAATCATGTGTCTTTATATGGAACCTGGTCAGCCCAGAGAGATTGATAAGATATGAATAGGAAACCGCAACGTTTGGCACACTCACGCCGTGAGTCACATCTCTTTGGTATCTGATACGCTCCGGAGTTGCACACGGGCCAAAACGCGCCACTTTAGGTATGTGATGCATACTGGAGTAGCCGCTATGGTACCTGACAGATGTCAATCACAATACGGGTCCGCAGTTCATATGGTAACATTAAAAGACGTAGAGAAACTCGTTCTGTAAGAGGTGTAGGAGGACCTAATAAATACACAGTTGTAACAAATAAACATCCCACTCATACGGTTATAGTTGGTGGGGACTTCAACCTACCCTCGGTATGTTGGCAAAGTACTTGTTCAAAACCGGTGGTAGGCAGAAAACGTCTTCCGAGATTGTCCTAAATGCATTCTCCGAAAATTATTTCGAGCAGTTAGTCCACGAACCCACGCGAATTGTAAATGGTTGCGAAAACACACTTGACCTCTTAGCCACAAACAATCCAGAGCTGATAGAGAGCATCATGACTGATACAGGGATTAGTGATCACAAGGTCATTGTAGCGAGGTTCAATACCATTTCTTCCAAATCCATCAGAAACAAACGCAAAATAATTTTATTTAAAAAAGCGGATAAAGTGCCACTAGAAGCCTTCCTAAAAGACAATTTCCATTCCTTCCGAACTGACTATGCGAATATAGACGAGATGTGGCTCAAATTCAAAGATATAGTAGCAACAGCAATTTAGATATTCATACCTTATAAATTGGTAAGAGATGGAACGGATCCCCCGTGGTAAACAAAAAAGGTCCGAACGCTGTTGCAGAGGCAACGGAAAAAGCATGCGATGTTCAGAAGAACGCGAAATCCCGAAGATGGGCTAAAATTTACAGACGCGCGAAATTTGGCACCTACTTCGATGCGAGATGTCTTTAATAGGTTCCACAACGAAATATTGTCTCGAAATTTGGTAGAAAATCCGAAGAAATTCTGGTCGTATGTAAAGTACACAAGCGGCAAGACGCAGTCAATACCTTCGCTGCGCAGTGCCGATGGTACTGTTATCGACGACTGTGCCGCTAAAGCGGAGTTATTGAACGCAATTTTCCGAAATTCCTTCACCAGGGAAGACGAATGGAATATTCCAGAATTTGAAACACGAACATCTGCTAGCATGAGTTTCTTAGAAGTAGATACCTTAGGGGTTGCGAAGCAACTCAAATCGCTTGATACGGGTAAGTCTTCAGGTCCAGATTGTATACCGATTAGGTTCCTTTCAGATTACGCTGATACAATAGCTCCCTACTTAGCAATCATATTCAACCGCTCGCTCACCGATAGATCTGTATCTACAGATTGGAAAATTGCGCAGCTCGCACCAGTGTTCAAGAAGGGTAGTAGGAGTAATCCATTTAACTACAGACCTATATCATTGACGTCGGTTTGCAGTAGGGTTTTGGAGCACCTCGAAGGGAACGATCTATTGACACGTAATCAGCATGGCTTCAGAAAACATCGCTCTTGTGCAACGCAGCTAGCTCTTTATTCGCACGAAGTAATGGCCGCTATCGACAGGGGATCTCAAGTTGATTCTGTATTTCTAGATTTCCGGAAAGCTTTTGACATCGTTCCTCATAAGCGACTTCTAATCAAGCTGCGGAGCTATGGGGTATCGTCTCGGTTGTGCGACTGGATTCGTGATTTCCTATCAGGAAGGTCGCAGTTCGTAGTAATAGACGGCAAATCATCGAGTAAAACTGAAGTGATATCAGGTGTTCCCCAGGGAAGCGTCCTGGGACCTCTACTGTTCCTGATCTATATAAATGACCTGGGTGACAATCTGAGCAGTTCTCTTAGACTGTTCGCAGATGATGCTGTAATTTACCGTCTAGTAAGGTCATCCGAAGACCAGTATCAGTTGCAAAGCGATTTAGAAAAGATTGCTGTATGGTGTGTCAGGTGGCAGTTGACGCTAAATAACGAAAAGTGTGAGATGATCCACATAAGTTCCAAAAGAAATCCATTGGAATTCGATTACTCGATAAATAGTACAATTCTCAAGGCTGTCAATTCAACTAAGTACCTGGGTGTTAAAATTACGAACAACTTGAGTTGGCAGGACCACATAGATAATATTGTCGGGAAGGCGAGCCAAAGGTTGCGTTTCATTGGCAGGACACTTAGAAGATGCAACAAGTCCACTAAAGAGACAGCTTACACTACACTCGTTCGTCCTCTGTTAGAATATTGCTGCGCGGTGTGGGATCCTTACCAGGTGGGATTGACGGAGGACATCGAAAGGGTGCAAAAAAGGGCAGCTCGTTTTGTATTATCACGTTATAGGGGAGAGAGTGTGGCAGATATGATACACGAGTTGGGATGGAAGTCATTACAGCATAGACGTTTTTCGTCGCGGCGAGACCTTTTTACGAAATTTCGGTCACCAACTTTCTCTTCCGAATGCGAAAATATTTTGTTGAGCCCAACCTACATAGGTAGGAATGATCATCAAAATAAAATAAGAGAAATCAGAGCTCGAACAGAAAGGTTTAGGTGTTCGTTTTTCCCGCTCGCTGTTCGGGAGTGGAATAGTAGAGAGACAGTATGATTGTGGTTCGATGAACCCTCTGCCAAGCACTTAAATGTGAATTGCAGAGTAGTCATGTAGATGTAGATCGTTTATTGATACCCGAACACAAAAGTATTTTTACGTTATCTGAAACACACATACAACCACTGTTGTAACACGACATATTTCCTTGAGTCTTCAAATTGACGGACATTTCTAGTCATCGGAATTTAAAATTGATGTGCTTTTGATGACTTTACACTTGAGGATTTCAGGTTCTTCCGTGATACATTTGTAGGTTGTTAGCGCACCGATTCGTCCCCATCTGCAGCAGCTGTTAAATACCTGGGAAATTACCTTCCATGTTCTTGTCCTTCATAAGCAGGGTACAGGTGTATTTTAAACACTGACGTACAACGTTTGAAATATATTTGATCACAAATATTGTTTCATACCTACGAAAGCAGTGTGCCACAAATCACCCAAATCTCATATTATAACATGCCTGTGGGGGAATGTTTTGAACGCAGGTTTGTAGGGCTCGTGAACAACTGCCTCCGTAATTACTTGATGTAATGTTTTTCTCGAGGCTCTGAAATGATTGATATCATTTCGCTCATATGAGCTATATTCCATGAGGTGTCTGATACAATTAACAGTTACAAATGTCCTAGTATTTCGCTGTGTTGATTCTAGAATGCATATTCCAGAGGTAGAACGTCCATTATTTTATGTATAACGTCAAAACCTTTCACCATGCCATCCTTGCCCACTAAAGGAGGTCGAATAATATTTTTGTATTTCTTAATTTTTGGCCTTTTTATTCGTTCTTTAGGTTGTTGTTTCCCATATTTAGTAGTCATGCATATTACAGTGTGATTTTGTATTAGGATGATACTTGCCTGGGTTCGAAGATTTTAAGGTTATTAAATCGAATGAACCTGGTGTTCTTTCAAATTCCTTGTTTCCAGACCGTATTGGATGCATCATCGACGTGTAGGGTAGTTATGCAGCATATATTTTTTATCTCTGCTGATGCTATATGTTATGTCTAACTTACTATTACCATAATGGCTACTGAAAACGGCAATAGTATTTCCTTCTGCTTCTCCTTTTTTTTCTAGCTACTGAATTCAGTAACAAGGTATCCTTCTCCATCTCCTTCTTCTTCTTATAGCAATAGGTTTTGTGCATTGTTCAATAGTGTGGTATAAAACCATTTGAACCATGGGATCGAATAGGAAGGGGGTGGGGGGCGGCGATAAAAACAACTATGTAGGAAATATTTTATTATTTTTTGTAGTCATTGTGTGTTGTGCAATATTTAGCGAACAGCTGGCTATTATCCTCATTAAATGCAGCCTGTATAGCTTTCAAAGTTATATCACATCATACATAGGCGTGATATCAATAAACTTAGCTTCTAGGAACTTCTTGCTTATTGGGTCTACATTTGTACACTTTCTTCTGTTCTAACTGATTAGTATTTATTCTGTTCTCCAGCAAATCGCTCACAAAATCATAATGCGCACTCACATATGGATGGTCGCAATTGCTAACCCACACTATAGACCGCTGCAGGTCATAATACTCGAATTTCTTTTTTTTTCTAAAGTTAATTCAAGTACAGCTTCTGTGTACATATTGGCTATCGAAATCTTTTCGTGCCAAACGTTGATGTTAATTAGTGTGTGGGATGGTCATATTCTATAGTCATCTGCTTCTCTACATACTCCTTCAAGGTGCACGGGTAGCCCTTTTTGTGCAATGAATAATTGACTCTAACCCCAACACTTGAACTTTTTTAGTTTCTACATCAAAGTCACTATTGGGTGGAAGGCCAAAATTCACATGATTAGACCTACTGCCAGACAAATTATATTTATTGGCGAATATTAGTATTCTATTGGCACTGAAATGAGGCTTCGCAAGTTGAGGAGGTTGTGGCAGCTGCTGCTATGGTGATGCTGAGTAGTCAGACAGTACGTCTGGTGAATCGGAAAGACTCATTATGGGCTGCTACTGCCGTGGTGACACAGACAGTGGTGTGTTGAGGACCTCATGTCCTCGGTAAGCATTTCCGTTAGTACTGGATCAGGGTCAGGTTGCGCTGCTGGGGAAAATAAATAACAAAATGAAAATATAAAGGAATATATTAGTAAATAAGTAGAACTGTATTAATCAGATTACTATTCCAGAATGAGATTTTCACACTGCAGCGGAGTGTGCGCTGATATGAAACTTCCTGGCAGATTACTATTAGTAATTGATGGAAAAATACTTACTTCCAAACGTGAAAGTCTTCTGCTTCTGGCCACAAGGAGAGTCTGATACCTGCTGATGACACTTCATAGCTATTGTTAAACACTGCTGCACATATCTCGAATGAGCGGCTTAGGCAATTGTATCTTTAAAACAAAAGAGGGAAGAGGAATTGGCACTTAACTCCTTTTGGGCGAGAGGAAATTGTCTGAGAGCAATAGCACCCCACAGCTACTGGCTAAAATCGCGAATACTGTGATATGCGATTGAGCTAGAGCAAACTGAGGAAGAGGGAATGAGAGAGGCGAGGAGAGAGGAGAAAGGGCAGGTGAGGGGTTGACCTTGAAAATAACAGGTGCAGCTGTGTCAGCTGTAGCCTGACACAGGAAGTGCTGATATTAATGCTCCAGAACTTTTACTGCTACCCCACTGTTTTTGAGAAATGTTATTTCCCAAATTTTATCTTATTTCTTAGTTTTTGTCATATTTCTTTCATTACTTTTGCAGTGCACAGGATGAACACTGGACAAGAAAGCGTGCTTCCCTGCTTGTGTCGTTTTTTTTATTCTGACCACTTCTTTCATGATTCTCGTACATATTGTGTATTACATGGCTTTTATGTAGTGTATACCGGTTTGGCATGAATATTAAAACATCTTGTTTGACTTTAAATTGACAATAGGTTTTATAAGACAACAAACATTAAGAATGTTTCCTACTTTTGGGATTTATTGCAAAATGATTTAGATGAGATTTCTGCATTGTGTGAAAAATGACAATTGACCCAAAATAATCAAAAGTATGAGGTCTTCTACAACAGTACTAAAATACATCCGTTACATTTCGGTTACAAGATAAATCATACAAATATAAAGGCTGTCTGTTCAACAAAACACCTATAAATTACAATTACAAACAACTTAAATTGGAATGATCACATATAAAAGGTTGTGAGGAAGGCAAACCTAAGACTGCGTTTTATTGGCATAACACTTACAAGATGCAAAGGTCTCCTAAAGAGGCCATACACACAATAGCTTGTACGCCCTCTATTAGAGTACTGCTGTGCAGTATGGGACCTTCGTCAGATTGGATTGACGAAAGACATCGCAAAATTTCAAACAAGGACAACTCGGTTTATGTCATCGCCAAATAGGGGAAAGAGAGTCAAGGGTAAAATCTGCAGTCGTTCAGAGAAGAATGTTTTTTGTTGCGGGGAGACCTTTTCCTTGAGGTTCAGTCTCCAACGTTCTCCTCAGAATGCAAAAATATTTTGCTAACTTACACCTACATACGGAGAAATAATCATTGCCATAAAGTAAGAGAAGACAGAGCTCTATCGGAAAGATTTAAGTTTTCATTTGCGAAATACAAAGATAAAAAATAATATAATGACAGTAATAAAAATATCGGGAACTAAATTAACGACCCATAAATGATGCAGGCCACACAGTTGCCATCTGGTTAGAATAATGTTTATTCAGGAAGCAAACTAATAGCGAAAGTAGCCGTATTTAGATTTACTGTTACACACATCCATTGGACACAGTGCGATCATTAACAACCTCATTGCGAAATACAAGTTATCTACGCGAAAAGTTACAGTTCATACCAGGCGCGCAGCTGCTCACCATTCTGAGAGTAAGTCCCGCGATACTACACAACGCGAAATTTTCTAAGTAGTTTCACTTCCTAGCTGCCTAAAGACCAGCTATCTACTTTCGAATCTCAATCCGAACTGTAGCCTTCCGTGTCTACACCAGCACTGTCTCTGCGCATCCCCGATCACGTTTTCCCGCACGCTCAACATCTTCGCTCAACTGACTAGCGCAGATCCCTTTCCTGAGGCCGTCCATCTGATTTCCTACAGTTTATTCTACATTGCTTTACATTTTAACATATTTAAATAATCCAAGCTTGACCACTTGCACATTCGAAATAAAGTAACAGCAATATTCTTTACATAATGAACGTTTAATTATTTTACATGATCCCAATATAATATCCTTCTTAGCTTTGAATGACATGGCCAGTAGCTCTGCACCAATGTGCTTTCTGATAAATAAATAAAGAACAAAATTAACTGTTATGCACTAAACTTCACAACAAATATTCTGTTGCCTAGTGATTCAATAAGGTGTCATGCTGTCTTCGTTCAATGTGTTTTGTGTGCAGGAAATGATGACCTGATGCTTAACTGAAAATATTCATAACTTAAATTTACTTTTATCTTTTAAACAAATAAAGTTACAGAGTTAATATTTACAGCGTTTTTCATTTTAATGATCCGCTTCTATATAAAATGTCGATCGTTAAGATCGATCATAGGGTTCAGATTTTAGCATTCATGTTTTTGTTACAAAACTAATATACTATGATCAATATTCAAGTTACATTGGATCACCATAAAAATTACTGTGGATGGTAATTAAAATTACAGTGGCTTGATTCCCTGCATTTCTACAGAATTAAATAGTTTCCATAAATGTTTCCCTTTATGGCTGAACTTCGGTCCACCATATTTAACACTGCTTCGTCAACTCAGCCACAAACGGCTTCAACTGGGTTTCCCTATGGCGTAGGTTCTCGTCTGCCTCTCCCATACACTACAGCACTTAGGGCTCAATAGACAATAGACCCCTGTGAAAATCCCCATCTCGTGGTGAATCTGGGCCCTTTGTAGCACACGGTTCTTTTCACAATTCCTGTAGGCTGACTCATTTGCCCATATACTTAAATGAGACCGAAATGCTTGTTAACTCACAGAGTAGTACGATTGAAATAGTCCGTTGGTTCTGTGAACCCTCTGGGGTCACTTAAGTGCGAAAGACAGATAATCATGTAGATTAAGATATAGATGTTTATGATATTGTGGTTATGAGTATAGAAAGAGGTGAAATGGAAATAGTAATTGAGAAAGGAGGTAGAATTGTGGCATATTCCCAATGTTATCCACCTGTGGAGTGACAATGCCTTAAAGGGAACCAAGGAGAAGTTAAGAAAGGGAGTACTGGATGAAGAAATGGGAATGCACTAGTATTGCCGGTTACATCGTGATTCAGTCAGAGACGGCAAAGGAACAGGGAGATCAGTTAAACCGAATAGATCGTATATTAAAAAGAGGTTATTAGATGAGTATTAAGAAATGTAAAATAATGGTAACAGAATGTAATATAATTAAATCAGTTGATACAGAGGGGATTAGGTTAGGAAATGAGACTCTTAAGCTGATACATGAATTTTGTCACCAAAGTAGAGCAAAGACTGACGACGGCTGAAGTAGTGAGCATACATAGTGAAGATTAACTACAGCAAGAACAGCTTTTCTGCAATAGAGAAATTTGTTAGCACTGAACATAACGTTTCCTTGTACGAAGTCGCTTCTTAAGGGATCTAGAGAGCAGTTTGTGTGGAAGTGTTATTTAGGACTTTCTCCAGTTAAGATAGAAAAAGGACGACATCTATGAAAGTGGGTGCTGAAAATTAGATGAGTCGGTCAAATAACTAATTAAGATGAGCCGAATGTAACTCTGAAGAAAAATAGGGTGGTTGCATAATTGGATTAAAGTCATGAATCGATTCATAGGACACATCAAAAGGCTTCAATTAACAGTCAATTTGTTAATGAAGGCAAGTGTTGGAGGGCAAAAATTGTATGTGGAGACGAAGGCTTCACTAAAATGAGTAGGTTCAAGTGGATGTAGGTTGCAGTAGTTACATAGCGATGAAGAAGCTTGTGCAAGATACACTGGGGTGGAGATCTGCTTCAAGTCAGACTGTAGACAGCGTCGAAAAATATTTCCGATTAGGATAACTTGCAACAAAGCATGCGAATTCCTTGCTCCTGTTATTCTTGGCCCCAAAATTTTTATTTATACATTCTTTTTGCAAAATTTTGAATATGCTCATTTTTATTGAATGTGCACAATACTTAAATATTTCAAATATGGATTCAGGGGTTATCCACATTAACTTTATCATATATTACATGCTTTTGGTTAATTAGAATTCATAACTATCATTAGTTTACCTGAAAAACATACTAATCGCAAAAAATAGTAATAAAATCTTCGCTGTCATTGTTCATGTGTATGTAAACAACTTAATCCTCGCTTTCTGATAAAGTGGGCGGAAAAGCCCAGTAAATGCCGGTAGCCTTTACACAGATCATGATGAAAATATCTTAGCAACATTTGCATTCATTACATTCCAGAGCAATTAGCATTCTTATCTAAAACACTGTTACTAATTGTTACTGAAATAAGAGCCAATATTTATTTTCGAATTAGGGAGCATAATTCAATAACAATTGTTGTTGTGTATAAAAGTTTACATTTAGATTAACGTCCCTGCATTATTCAGTTACTCAGAAATGTAAATCTTTAATTGTAATTAGTCAGATGGTCAGTAAAGAACAATACCTAAATCCAGTTTTAATTTTAGCAAACTTACAGAAGAATGGCTGCTGGATGCCATTTCAATCACTCTGCAGAAGTTTTTGATACGACCACGATTTGTACCCAAAATTTGTTGACAGTGAATACAGACGAGTTAGTACATATCAAAAGTCGTAAAACAAGTTGAGTTTTATCTAAATTTTGCGTCTGGGAAATCATTCCATAGTTTAGAGGCTGTTTTAAATTATTAATTGAACAATGAATATGTAATTATCTTTATGATTGTGCTAAAGTTCAATAACGCAAATATTATTGAACTGTGAACTGTGTTATTTCCAAATTATGCTGTGCACAGTGTGTTCGTTTTGATACTACTATCTGCTTGGAATGACATGGATTTATGAACTTTAATCAGTGATTGTCTTAAATATATTTTTGCCACACGTGAGCTCTTGTGCCATTTTGGTGTTAGGTTACCACTTTCGAACAATAATATTACTATGTATCAGCCAGGGATGAATAAACTCTAGTAAATGAGACTCAGTCTGGCCATAAATGGTAGATTATACAACATCAAAGTATAATTTCAATGTATGAATTGCAAACCTCGTGTAGAACGTATCATTTGAAATAGCCTACATTATGTGTTAAGTTACATAAGAAACTGTCAGATGCTGAAAGCAGTACCTTGTGATTAAAGTTTGAGAATCGCTGCTTTAGTTACTTTGTTTAACCGGATAAACACGCTGAGCGACTAAGTTAATTGAAACAGATGGGTGCGATCCTCAGTAAGGGGACCAGAGGAGCAGCAGAAAATGAGTTGTGGGGCAGGGCGCATTGATTAAGGGCGCGGGTGCGCCGACACCTGTTCGCGGCAGCGCCTGCCGAACAAAACGCGGCGAGGCCAATTAATCAGGCCGCATAGGCAATCAGGCAATCGATGAGCACCACGCCGCGGCCCAAAGCGCGTGGATTCAGCCCGCTCGGCGCCGTTGGAGGCGCAGGAAAGCCTACCCAACAGGCGGCTCTGCGGCTGCGTCGCAAAACTTCAGGGGCAAAATGATTGGGACCGAGAGATATCACTTTGAGATCAGTGACTAATGAGCAAACTGTCGTTCGATTCGAGACATCCTGACAGATAGAATTCAGCACGTCGTTGGAACAAGCCTGCTATACTTCAAGAATAACCCAAGGAACTGTTACAGGGTATTAACGATCTAGTGGATAACATGGGAGGCCTCTTGATTGCGGATCGATTGTATATAGGAAAGCCGCAACGCTAGAACAAAAGCTGGAATAGTTACTGAGGGTTGACAAATGGTGCAGCGTCTTAGAGTTGATCCTGAATATAACAAAAATAAAGTATTGAGCATAAATATGTGTCCAGATCCACTAACACTCGACTACAACGATTAGCTACAAACAGAAACAGTAACAACCGTAAGACAGTGTATTAGTCATGTCTAGGAGGATTTTTTATTAGCCAAGATCGCAGAGAAGAAAGTATCTATTAATAGTTTGGAACAATATGATTGCTATCTTCAGATCTAAAAGTAGTCAGCAAGCAAAATTAAAGCAATAACAGTCCTCGGTCTCAAAAAAATAAGTCTTCTGACCTACGTTTCGGTAGTACTATGAGTGCCTTCATCAGAAGTAAAGCACTCAAACTGGCATGTCAAGTATAAAATAAATATCAAACGATAGTACTTTAGTCACAAAATATATGTATTCTCTTTCGAAAATTTATGTACTTTATTTCAAATATTTTGTGAGCAAAGCTTTATTGCTTCAAATTTATTTTATAAGTGACATTTTAGTTTGAGTGTTTCACTTCTGATGAAGGCACTCATAGTAATGCCGAAACCTAGATCAAAAGACTTCTTTTTTGCGACCGAGGGCTGTTATTCCTTTATTTTTACTTTGTAAACGGTCACTGACAATGCAGCCAGGTTTAAAATATTCAGCAAGCTACAGCTCGGTACTCATAATTTACAGACGAGATGAAATTAATGGTTTCATAATAGCTGTAAGAGTGCATACCACGTAATGAAAATCCGTGTCTATATCGACCACTGAAGCGCGACGCTTTGTCACAATCATGTTAACAATTCCAGATTGTAACACAAAGTCGAGTAGTATTTACGAAAATATTCCATAGTCATCGGTAAAAAATTGTACAAAAAGATTTTTTTTAAATGAAGCTCCTAAAAAATTAGGGTTACAATATATACGTATAACAGATACAGCACAGTGACGTATTGGGCAGCATAAGGAGCCATATTGCCTGTTGGCAGTATCGGGTAAGACTATCGAGCTGACAGCAATAGGCAGCCTGAGAGATACTGTATACACCAATTTTTGCCTCATTAAATGTGCCAACATGTTGCAATTTGGTAATCGTATAATGCTTTTACAGACTAACAAAAGACAGGTGACAAAAATATCCAGTAGTTTAAAAGGTTGATGCAGAATACATTACAACGTTTCATACATACAAATATATGAAAGCTCTACAGATAGTTATAGACAATGTATGTCGTATTTAATAAAGCTTGACATTCTAACAGTGCAATACATGTAAGCACTTTAACGTTAAACGACAGTTCCTACATAATACAGTTGTGAGTTTAAAATAATGCATTTGAAATACAAAGCATTTTTACACATTTAAACGTAGCTTGTGGACGGTCTCTATGCAGCTAGTGGGCCGCCGACATATTACTCTACATCTACACATAAATGATGACTGGGCAATTCATAATTAACTGCCTGGCAGAAGGTTCATCGAGCCACCTTAAGTTATTTCTGTACCGTTCCACTCTTGAACAACGAGCGGGAAGAACGAACACATCTTTCCGTACGATCTCTGATTTATTTTACATTATTATGATTTCATTTCTCCCTTTGTACATAGGCGCCAACAAAGTGTTTTCACCCTCTGAGGAGAAAGCTGCAAGATTCGCAGGAGAGCTTCTGTGAAGTTTGGAAAGTAGGAGACGAGCTACTGGCGGAATTAAAGCTGTGAGGACGGGGCGTGAGTCGTGCTTGGGTAGCTCAGTTGGTAGAGCACTTGCCCGGGCAACGCAAAGGTCCCGAGTTCGAGTCTTGGTCTGGCACACAGTTTTAATCTGCAAGGAAGTTTCAAAGAAACGACTGTTGATACATACCATCGCCGCAAGTGTGCCCTCACTGGGACCCAAGTGTGCGTTCCCGGGTTGAAACGGTAGTGGAGATAGAACAGAGAGGCACCATAGCGACACCTCCAGGTCTGATGGCACCAAGACGAAAACAAGGGTGCCTTGTCGATGTGAGCCGTCCTCACTGCTCTTGTTTCTATACGTTAGCAGAACTGCACTACCATACTAAAGGTTTCATTCACCAATGTAAGTTTCAGTCTCAAAACAACCACACAGTCGTGCGTACTCAGTTTCGTTCAAAGGAGAAGGTACAGGTAAACGGAAATGCAAGTACAATAGGTGATCGATAGCTGTGTGCTCAAAAGCTCGTTTTCATTCTGGAGACTTTTTACTATCACGTACAGGTAACTGGTAGAGTCGATTACAGAGCACGCTCACATTACCTGTTTAACAATTTACACTCCTGGAAATTGAAATAAGAACACCGTGAATTCATTGTCCCAGGAAGGGGAAACTTTATTGACACATTCCTGGGGTCAGATACATCACATAATCACACTGACAGAACCACAGGCACATAGACACAGGCAACAGAGCATGCACAATGCCGGCACTAGTACAGTGTATATCATCCTTTCATGATTAATAAAATTCTTTTCCGGGATATTATGCCGTGGTCTGATGGATTTCGCATTGTAACCCAACTTTTCGTCCCCATCTGCGGAGGACATCTTCAAGGGGGTAGTGAGACAGTGTGTGTTTCGGAAGTTAACAGAAGCCACGAACCCCCTTGAAGATGTCCTCCGCAGATGGGGGCGAAACGTTGGGTTAGAATGCGAAATCCATCAGACCACGGCATAATAGCCCGGAAAAGAATTTTATTAATCATGACAGTTCCGGCCGTGAAAGTTTACATTTTACAATTATCCACCTTTCGCAGCAATGCAGCCTGCTATTCTCGATCGTAGAGATGCTGGATGTAGTCCTGTGGAACGGCTTGCCATGCCATTTCCACCTGGCGCCTCAGTTGGACCAGCGTTCGTGCTGGACGTGCAGACCGCGTGAGGCGACGCTTCATCCAGTCACAAACATGCTCAATGGGGGACAGATCCGGAGATCTTGCTGGCCAGGGTAGTTGACTTACACCTTCTAGAGCACGTTGGGTGTCAAGGGATACATGCGGACGTGCATTGTCCTGTTGGAACAACAAGTTCCCTTGCCGGTCTAGGAATGGTAGAACGATGGGTTCGATGACGGTTTGTATGTACCGTGCACTATTCAGTGTCCCCTCGACGATCACCAGAGGTGTACTGCCAGTGTAGGAGATCGCTCCCCACACCATGATGCCGGGTGTTGGACCTGTATGCCTCGGTCGTATGCAGTCCTGATTGTGGCGCTCACCTGCACGGTGCCAAACACGCATACGACCATCATTGGCGCCAAGGCAGAAGCGACTCTCATCGCTGAAGACGACACGTCTCCATTCGTCCCTCTATTCACGCCTGTCGCGACACCACTGGAGGCGGGCTGCACGATGTTGGGGCGTGAGCGGAAGACGACCTAACGGTGTGCGGGACCGTAGCCCAGCTTCATGGAGACGGTTGCCAATGGTCCTCGCCGATACTCGAGGAGCAACAGTGTCCCTAATTTGCTGGGAAGTGGCGGTGCGGTCCCCTACGGCACTGCGTAGGATCCTACGGTCTTGGCGTGCATCCGTGCGTCGCTGCGGTCCGGTCCCAGGTCGACGGGCACGTGCACCTTCCGCCGACCACTGGCGACAACATCGATGTACTGTGGAGACCTCACGCCCCACGTGTTGAGCAATTCGGCGGTACGTCCACCCGGCCTCCCGCATGCCCACTATACGCCCTCGCTCAAAGTTCGTCAACTGCACATACGGTTCACGTCCACGCTGTTGCGGCATGCTACCAGTGTTAAAGACTGCGATGGAGCTCCGTATGCGACGGCAAACTGGCTGACACTGACGGCGGCGGTGCACAAATGCTGCGCAGCTAGCGCCATTCGACGGCCAACACCGCGGTTCCTGGGTGTCCGCTGTGCCGTGCGTGTGATCATTGCTTGTACAGCTCTCTCGCAGTGTCCGGAGCAAGTGTGGTGGGTCTGACACACGGGTGTCAATGTGTTCTTTTTTCCATTTCCAGGAGTGTAGAAGCTTTCTGATCCGCTCTTTTGAAAGTAAAGCATCGTTTTACTCATCTGAACAGGAATACCACAGCCGCAGTTGGTGGAAGTGTGCAACAATGCACCATCATGCGGTGCATTGGGTAGGTGGCGGAGACGATTGCAGTGTGGTTAACAATTCTGAATAATCCAAAATGAAGCTCCTGTCTGTAGCGCCGCATGCGCAGATCTTACTCAGGGATCTAAACATGTGCAGGGCTAGGCAAATTCCCGACAGACCGAGCGTCGCAATCTTATACATTGTTTTGATCTACGAGGAAGTTTAAATGATGAACATGTTGCTGGACCATCTGTCAAGAAGCGCGAATCGCAAGAGAAATGGAACCTGGCGCTATAAGGCGGGTGTACAAAGGGAAAATCAGACAAGAGCAATTCAGAATGTCTAGCACGATATTCTGAACCGGAGGAAGGTCACCACCAGCTGGGTTCTGTGACAATTCACACCCATTCAGATAGAATTTAGTCTGGTAACTTGATGTGGTTCGTTGGGGCTGCCATCTTATGGTGATAACAACTTACGCTCTTAAGGGGCAAATTAACGTAGGATTATTCTACCGAACTCTCCTGCCTAGGTATAGGGGGCTGTCTACATGAGGTGTTTCAGAAAGACGCCAATGTATTTCTTTTTTTATTTTGTCATTAGTTCCACGATAACATGTCAGCTCATCCAGCAAAGCATACACGTGCTGCTTCTTTGGGCTATCAGAATTGGCTGCATTTCCTATTTTAACCTGATATGGCACGCAATGATTTGGTCCTTTTTCTTCGGTTGAAAAAAACTATTTCGTGGTAGTGATTTTCACAATGAGGACGAGGTGATTTTCAATGTGGAATGTTTGTTGAACAGTCAAAGTGCAGACTTCTGCAGCTAGGATCCGCAATGCATCCATAGTTCAGAAACAGGTTTCACACTGAAGGGTGGATATGTAGAGAAGGAATAATTAATTTATGATGGGTTCATTTATTTTGAAACTTCACAAACTATCGTTTTGCTTTAACACATGTGCCGATGGTATCATCGCCACCTGTCCGACGCCTTTGAATGCCGCGCGCAACCTTCCCGCGCCGGCACTACAGTGTGGCGAGACCAGAGCCACTCAGGTGTCGCCCTCTGCCGGCTGTTACGAGGGGCGGCCGCAACCAGGGACGTGGAGAACGGTTGCAACCAAAGAGCGACACGGAAAATTGGCGCTCCGGACTGCGTCAACCTGCTACACGACGTGTTCCGGACACAATATGCCTTTGGTCGGTATCGGTGACACCGTGGATAGTACCGATCAATTATGCTTTTGAGCTATAGTGATCTGTGGTGATTGGAACGGTCGTCGCCCATGGGTCTGAATACCGGGCGTGTTCTATGTGGCTCAGTTGAGGCGTATATTGAACTAAGAGAACTATGGAAGGGGGAGACCGAAAACTTGTCATGCTACTCGTATGTACTGTATTCATATGGGTATTTTCGTGTCCCTTCCAGAGACAAATTCTGATGGTTGTGTTGTCTTTTGTAGCTGTTTGCAATGAGCAAAGATAGACGAATGAGGAGCTGCAATGATTTTGACAACATGTGTTATATTCACGTCTGGTTGTAAAGTTTTTCTTGCCTATCACATTAAATTAAATTAAACGTTTAATTGTAAACATTTTTTGTATATTGTTTTACATCAATTTTTGGGTGTTATCTTTAAAAGTTTTGGTTTAAAAAATTATGCTTAGAACTGTTGTATTCCGCCTACTTCCTCACCCCTAGCCCTTCCAATTAATGCTCTATTACACACAGAAACATATTTCAGTGGCGTTCTCAGTGGATCCTCTTTATCACATATACATACAGGCAGCTTAGGAAATATGTTACATCGGATTTCGTTATTACTTAAGTTATATACCCACTTTATCTTTTATTTCACATTGTGTGTGTCTTGTGACTGCCAATCGAAATCAACCACATGTCTAAATTAGCACTCCATGTCATCTGGAAACATGATGGATTTTAAGATATTGCCTGCATTGAATTTTTGTTTATAAGACGATGTTTAGAATGTATGTCTCGGTACATATCCTGGAATATGTCTGTTTTTGGCTGTACCATTGTAGTATCTGGCTTGTCCTGAGCTGTGACAAGTTCATTTTTTTGCGCCACACGCGTTTATGACTTTTTCTTGTAGTTGGACATAACTGTGGACATCGGTAAATTCTTCGTGAAGCTTACGTATGGAGAACTATTTGGTGTAGTTTGTTATTCGAGAATCGTGTTTCGTATTTTGACCATGTTTACTCACGTTTTCTCCTGCTCATTTATGAATTTTCCGTCTCGCTATATAGAAGTGGCATGGATACATGTTTCAAGCCACAAATTAAAGTATCTGATGTCGTTTGTTTACTATTTTGTTTTAGTATGACGTCCACATTTTTCTATTTCTTCCGAATACCGCACACAGAGGGCCGCTGTTGATTTGCCAGCAACGGATGTAAGCAGTCGATCTGACTTTCTCTCGCTGCTGTGTGGAGTATAGCTCCCCAGGGATATTAGCATGGTGTTCAGCTGAGGATGCTAAAGGCCGATCACGCGTGTGAGCGATGTTGTACCGTCGATCATTGTGGTTCATACGGCGTTGTGCTTCTTGGAGTTTTAATTCTCTTCTGAGCAACGTTCGAATTGTTCAGGGAGTGTTTATGTTGCCTGCATCATGCCACACACTGTCTTATTAAAGTCGGGAGCGTGCCAGTTATTTGGTTTCTCGATTAAATCTGGAGGCCTGCTTCTCCATGTCAAGTTTCTCTCTCACTCGCTCTTGTTTGTTAAAATCAGTGTTACGTATGGGCTGTCATGTGTTTATGTATGTAATCATGTGTTTAAGAACTGTTTATTGAGACGTAAAGATTTCCATGTATCTCAAATTATCTGGTATACATGCCACGTATGTTCTTCTGTAGAGTTTCTATGAATACCTAAGGTTCAGTGTGCTCAAGTATGCAACTGTTTCGATGTGTTTCAACTGCGTTGATAACGGCACCATGTATGGTCTTGAGTAAAATTTTGTGTGAACATTCACTTTAGAGAATTTGCTAAAACATGTGTCTATTATTGTCTAATATTGGCCATTAGCATTCAGCTATCATCTTTCCTCTAACGCTGCGCCTTGTTGTTACCTGTTGTTTTAATCTAATGGATATGCTAAATTTCAGACATACGTTCCGATATCAGTAATAAGATTAGAGATTTGTTGTTTTACAGCCAGTGTAATAAATATATTTCGAAATCTAATTTTTGTGATTTTGCAGTGATGTGTGAAGTTCAATTTTGGTTTCGATTAATAAATGATGAAGTTAAACTTTTCCAGTAAAACTACCACGTCACCGTTTCAGCCAGGTTTCACAGTCGTAGTTTTTTATTTCTTCACTGGGATAATTAAGACTTTATTGTTGCACAACGTGCAATGTTTCCTTGGTGTTCAAGCCGTATTATGTTAGCTCAGATTCCACACCAGGAACTGGAACAAAGTGTGTCTCTCCCATCACGCTGATCAAGCTCACCGCTGGTGGACGTCAGCTGGTGTGGCGCCTGCGTGCCAAAGTGTGGGAGATGGACACTGAACAGGATACAGGCATTTATCTTTCTGGGCCGGTATTAAGAGGTGGCAGCACCCCAGTACTCCTTTGAAATAACGTTTGTTGTTGGTGAGTGCTCTTTTCGTACTCCTGGCTTCAGGCTCCACTAAGGTGGTAGCGACTCGTTTAAATTTATTTGTGCATGTATTAATTTATAGCGCTGCTTAATTATAGAGTCCCTATAAGCAGAAATTAGAGACAAGATATTCTAAGAAGTTATTACGTTCTCAAGAAGATATTATGTCCTCTGCCAACATGAACTTTCCTAAGTTTCAGAAGTTGATATGGAGATTATGTTCAACAACAACCCGCGGATCTGGAGCATATTGCCTGTCCAAGGCTATGTTCGCCATACACATATGGCACGTTGTAAACACCAAATACTGCTTGTAGAAGATTCTTAACGATCTGCTGTCGAAGCAGTATTAATATTACATAATAATATCAAATACACGTCGTATTTTGCTTGAGGTTCGCCACAGAGGTTCTAAAGTTCGGTTCTTTACTTGCGTTATACACAGGAAAATTTTATACTTGTAAACTGTCCTAAAAATCAAAATAACTTATTTCTCAATATATTGCTTACAGTGCTAATTCAATCTGACCCAGATGCAGTTTTAATTAACAAATTACATTTGAAAAGAAAAATGTTTCGTTCTTTGAGTAAATTTCTTTCGAGCTTGCATAATCTGAGAATTTCTTTCATTCAAGCCATTACTTTGCGGTTAAAGACTGAAAAACAAGACATTGACGCACCATTCTCTGCACTTAATGTGTAGAGTATATGGCACAGCTCTCAGAGTAGTAAGACAATAAAGTCACAGAACTTTCGTATTGAGAAGAATGAACACAAGCCAGGCATGTGTAAGGAAACAACATACACGCTGTACAGTGCTCGCTCCTCCACCATGCAATACGCAACTTTAATGAACCGCCGTACTCAAATTATATACTCTCTCTCTCCTACCCCTGTACACACGACATTGAATTTGATCGTTTGTCAGTTGAAATCACTGAAGACCACTAAAGCACTCTAATCAAGCTCCACCTTTGCTGTAACAATCAAAGCCACTCGCCTGTGTATCTTGCTGGAGCTGCCGTTCATTCTTTTCCCCGGGAAGACAGAAACTGCCCTCCTGATGTGTGGTGTCCACAGCCGCTCGGCCACGCCCCGTGTCGACCATTTGTTTCAGTATTCAGCCATCCCGGTTCAACACACCACATACCAGCTACCTTTCTTGGCCGCTGGCCACTAACCCACTCACTACTTGCAGCTCCAACACTCGCTACCAGACCTGATACTCCCCCACTCTCACCAGGCACTGGAACTAAGGTGCCAGGCGTACGCTCAAGTTACTGCGTCTCCCGGTTCACCGTCCAACACGTCCAGGCCCAGCGTGTTATCTCTAACGGTCTCGGCTGCTGCCACAAGGACTGGCAGCCCGCAATGCACCCCAGATTTCTCCCAGCAACTTTACGATGGCCAAGGCGCTCGCTTCCATGGGAAGTTGATTGTAAGTAGCGAAGGAAGTGACTGACCATTTCCGTCTCGCGCCACCCCAGCTCACCTCAGAGCGGTGCTAGATGCTGCTCGAATGCTGCCGACCACAGAACTAGCATCGGAGCACGGCTGCCTTACCGGGCTAACGGGAAGGATGAACGTGCTGCAAATGACAGATTCACGGCTCACATACAAATAAACTAATGATGATGATGAGGTCCCATACTCCGAAGAGCATAGGGGACGATGCGGAAAACCCTCACCGCCGTACTAGGCAAGGTCGTAGTGGAGGTGGTTTTCCATTGCTTTCGTCCGACCGTAATGCGAATGAATGATGATGCATACTACACAACACCACCCAGTCATCTAGGGGCAGGAAAAATCCCTGACTCCGCCGAGAATCGAACACGAGACCCTTTCGCGAGAAGCAAGAACGCAAGACTACGAGCTGCGGACAAATAAACTAAAGGGGGTACTGAAAGACAGTTTTCGGAACATGGGCGCTTATATGTGATGTTTAAATGAAAGTGTCTCATATTATACTGTTTGAAATTCTGATGGTTTCAGGGGTAAAATACGGAGAACTAAAAGCTGTTTACACCTTGCACAGAAACCAGACGGCAGTTACAAGAGTCAGATTTCATGAAAGGGCAACAGTGCTTGAGAAGGGATTGAGACAGGATTGAGTTCTGTTTCCGTTGGTACTTAAACTGTTTATTGAGCAAGCAGTAGAGGGAAACACGGGAAGGTTTTGAGAAAGAAAGTTTAGCCACTCTTTGAGGTTTGTCACTGACATTGTAAGTCTTGCAGAGACAGCTAAGTGTTGGAACGGCAGCTAAAGAATGGATCTTTAACAAGACAGCAGGACGACCACTATTTGCAAGTGTTTGTCTATCTTCCTACGAAATTTAAATCGATTTGCACAATTCTGAAACATATAAGTGAAGATCGGGCACATAAGTAAGCGGATCAGACGCGGATGAGGCATCACCCTAGCGAAGATATGGGCTGAAAATGGGGAAATCCATGAGATATGTGACTCAGGCAAAGGTTATTTTATTACTACGCAGAGTATTCCGAAAACGGTGAAGGTGATAGAATGTTCTCGTGCTGCTGTCGTGAGCATCTAATGGAAAGAGGTAGAATGACACTGAAAATACCAATAGTCGCTAAATGCTTAGAAGTTTTGAACTCTTCACAGAGTTTGAGCGTTCTCGGACGCTTGCCTGCTCCGTGAAATCGGATAGCTGGTGATCTATGGAGTCTCTGCTGAAAGAGCACAATTCTTGTGCACGCATGACTGTTTCATCATACATTGTTGAATATCGAGCTCTGTAACAGACCACGCCATCGTATTCACATGTTGACCTAACGACATCGTCATTTACGAATGCACTGGGCACAGGACCGTCGAGATTCGAGCTACGCTATGTGGAAAAATTTCAGCTCTTATGGTGAATCACATTTTTGCTACACTAGGTCGATGGCCGTCTCCACAAACGGCGTCTTTGAGGTGAACGGCGGCTCGAAACGAGCAGCGCGCCACTGAAGCAGGCTGGTGGGAGCAGTATTATGCCATGGGAGGCATTGCCCGAACGGTGCTACAGTGGTTTGAGGAACATTACAGTGAACTCATTTTGTTACCTCGGCGACCAAATTCGGCTGATGTAAATCCTGTGTAGCCCAACTTTGTCGCTACCGGGCGCCATCACCACGTACGCAAATCAGCGGGCCGTTATTTACGTGAATTACATAACCTACGATAGGCATCTAGTGCCAGATACCTTCACAAACCTAACAACAAACTGTTGGGCCCCTGTTACACAGAATCAGTGATGTATTTGACCCCAAAGACTGACAAACAAGCTACACTATGTGACGAAAAATATCCGGACACCTAGGTGAAAATGACGTACAAGTTCATCGGGCCTTCCATCGGTAATGATGGAATTCACTATGCCGTTGTCCTCCCTTAGCCTTGACGACTGCTTCCACTCTCGAAGGAATAAGTTCAATCAGGTTCTGGAAGGTTTCATGGGGAATGGCTGCCCATTCTCCACGGACTGGTGCACTGAGGAGAGGTATCGATGTAGGTCAGTGAGGTCTGCCATAAAGTTTGCTTTCCAAAACATCCCAAAGGTGTTCTATAGGATTCAGGCCAGGACTCTATGGAGGTCAGTCCATTACCGGGATGTTATTATCGTGAAACCACTCCGCCACAGGCCCTGCATTATGAAGAGGTGCTCGATTGTGTTGAAATATGCAATCACCATCTCCGAATTACTCTTCTACAGTGGGAAGCAAGAAGGTGCTTAAAACATCAGTGTAGGCCTGTGGTGTGATAGTTTCACGCAAAACAACAAGGGGTGCAAGCCCCCTCCACGGAAAACACGGCCACACCATAACACCACCGCTAACGAATTTTACTGTTGGCTCTACACGCGCTGGCAGATGATGTTCACCGGGCATTCGCCATACCCACACCCTGCCACCGGATCGCCACATTGTGTACCGTGATTCGTCACTCCACGCAACGTTTCTCCACTGTTCAATCCTTCATGGCAACATACCTTACACTAAGCGAGGCATTGTTTCGCATTTACCGGCGTGATGTGTGGCTCATGAGCAGCCGCTCGACCATGGAACCCAAGTTTTCTCACCTCCCGCCTAACTGTCACAGTACTTGCAGTGCGTCCTCATGCAGTTTGGAATTTCTGTGTGATGGTCTGGATAGATGTCTGCCTATTACACATTACGACCCTTTTCAACTGTCGGCGGTCTCTGTCAGTCAGCAGACGAGGTTGGCCTTTGCGCTTTTGTGCTGTGCGTGTTCCTTTACCTTTCCACTTCACCATCACAGCGGAAACAGTAGAACTTGGAATGTTTAGGAGTGTGGAAATTTCGAGTACAGGCGTATGACACAAGTGACACCCAGTCACCTGACCACGTTCGAAGTCCGTGAGTTCTGCGGAGCGCCCTATTCTGCTCTCTCACAAAGTCTAATGAATACTGAGGTCGCTGATATGGAGTACCTTGCAGTAGGTGGCAGAACAATGCACCTAATATGAAAAACGTATGTTTTAGGACTGTCAGGATACTTTTGATCACACAGTATAATGTTTCAGCTCGTCAGTGTACATGGAAAAAATCAACTACCAGCTGCCTAACGGAAATTTTATTTTTTAACCGGTTGCATGGACATAGTGCCCTTCTTCAGAAAGTCTTTACCATCACATTATTTGCGATGGCGCAGAGAATGCCAACAACAAGTGCAATTGTTATTTGACTTATTTATACCGTCGCAAATGACGTGATAGTTATGAGTTTTAAGTGCCTGTCATAGGTTAAGAAATAAAATTTCTTTTATGCAACTGATTATTGAAGCTGAAGAAATGAGTTAAAATTTGAGTCATGGCCGGGACTTGAACTAGGGTCTTCTTGCTTATTAGGCAGGATTGCTATTAGATTAATTAAATGTCTCGAGGAAAATTAATTATAATATCTATGGTTATTAATTATTTCGATTATATTGTAAGTAGACTGTTTAGGTTTTCTTATTGGTAACGCAGCTTAGCGCTCGGTATGAAAAATCACTGGCTGTGCTGTGCGCAGTCTGTGTTTAGTTTGCAGTGTTGTCTGCCATTGTAGTGTTGAGCAGCGGCAGCTGGATGCTAACAGCGCGTAGCGTTGGGCAGTTGGAGGTGAGCCGCCAGCAGTGGTGGACGTGGGGAGAGAGATGGCGGAGTTTTGAAATTTGTAAGAATTGGTTTCATGAACTGATATATATATATATATATATATATATATATATATATATATATATATATATATATATTATGACTATTAAGGTAAATACGTTGTTTGTTCTGTATTAAAATCTTTGATTTGCTAACTATGCCTATCAGTAGTTAGTGCCTTCAGTAGTTTGAATCTTTTATTTAGCTGGCAGTAGTGGCGCTCGCTGTATTGCAGTAGCTTGAGTAACGAAGATTTTTGTGAGGTAAGTGATTTGTGAAACGTATAGGTTAATGTTAGTCAGGGCCATACTTTCGTAGGGATTTTTTAAAGTCAGATTGCGTTACGCTAAAAAAAATATTGTGTGCCAGTTTTAGCAGTCGTGTATAATTTTACAAAGGGGACGTTTCAATATGCTACGTTTTGTTTGCAAGGACTTTGGTTCAAATGGCTCTGAGAACTATTGGACTTAACTTCTGAGGTCATCAGTCCCCTAGAACTTAGAACTACTTAAATCTAACTAACCTAAGGACATTACACACATCCATGCTCGAGGCAGGATTCGAACCTACGACCGTAGTGGTCGCGCAGTTCCAGTCTGTAGTGCCTAGAACCTCTCGGCCACTCTGGCCGGCTGTAATGACTTTGATTTGATGTTTCTACATTTTAAATTTAGATATAATAGGTGCGAAAGTTGCAACTGAATATTTGACTTGTGAAAACTAGCTACTACACTTCCATTGATAAGAAAACAGAGCTAATAATAATTTGCACTTTGGTTTTCCACTGACATAAATCTCCCGCGAGTACCTCAACACGATCGACATTCTACACTGTGCAAACCGATAGCGCTGAATATACAAGAAGGTGGAACGTGTACATTAGGCAGAGAATCAGAAATACAATGAGGCGTTCTCGAGTGCAGCTGTCGCCAGGGGCTCCGCTTACACCGGTAAATGGAGCGGGCTAATGTTCGGCAAAGACATCACCTGACCGCAGCTGTCGTACTTGCGAGGGAGCTGCAGCGACCGGCTCTAACTTGCAGAGCCATTAAAAGCCCCCCCACCCGCTAATGAACTCTACTCGTATTTCCAGCGACTGGCGCGCTGTGGCGGCGAGAGGCAATGGATGCCTCGCCAAGGAGCCTCCGCGGCGGCCTGTAATGGCGCTAAAAGCGATCCGCGGCCGTGTTCATTTGGGACGCGGCGCGTTACGGCAGGCTTCGCGCCGTCGATGTGCGTGTCATTAGGGTCCGCCCTAATGCTGTGGCGGCGGGGGCGTCTCCCTGCCGCCGTTACCTTTGCGGGACGCGGAGACGTATGCGGCAGCCCACCGCTACCGTGTAAACGAGCACCTCTGTAAGCACAATCAGGTATTTTCGCACACCCCTTACTATCGATGCCACACGCAGCAGCCACGCAGTCCTCATCATTAAGGACTCTCCGTGTCATCCATACACTAGAGACTATCCACTGAATCCCATTCCGGGTAGATCGTACCTATTAATGCTGGAAGTTAGCTTTTACCTGTGACGTAATGATGAACATCTACATATGTAGGGTGTTAAGGGGATAGGACGTCAAACGGGCCGACTTGTAGCAGGAGAGTCACCACAGGACATTTTAATTTCTACTGTCTATACTTTTACAAATAAATTCATAAAAATTCGTCAGCACGACCAGGAAGGATTGAGGACTCACACTCATCACAGTGGAAGTTCAAAAAGTATCAAAATACCTTTTTTTCATGCGAAATTTCATAATTTTTTCACTTATTACTGGCTGCATTTCTTGCTATAGGTACACTTTTCTTCCTAAGTAAGAGGGATTCTTCGATGAATTTTTCATAGCATACGAACAGTAGTTACAGGTGTATGAAACTCCAGAATTTTCCCAATCTATTAAAAAACTGAGGAAAAAAGTGAGATAATTAACTAAAAAACTTGACTTTCTTCTAAACATGAAATTTAAAATGTAACAGTTCATTCATTTTTTCATAAATTAAATAACTTCTACAGTTTCATACACCTCTAACTATGGTTTGTATTCTGTGCAAAAGTCATCGAAGAATCTCTCTTACTTAGGAAGAAAAGTGTACTTATAGCAACAAATACAGCCAGTAGTAAGCGAAAAAATGATGAAATTTCACATGTAACAAAATATGTTTTGTTACATTTTTGAGCTTATACCGATATGAATATGAATCCTGAGTTCTTCCTGGTCATGGTGTTAAACTTTTATGAATTTATTTGTAAAAGTATAGACAGTGGAAATTAACTACTGCTCCAAGTCGACCCGTTTGACGTCCTACCCCCCGTTAAGATATAAGTGCAGAGATTCTTATTGGTGATTGAGAACAGTGTATTGAACAAAATTACATCAGTAATTGCTCAATTTGTTGATAAATTTTTGAAATTGGTATTAAATCCTTATGGTACCAAATTGCTGAGGTCATCAGTCCCTGTAGATTAATAATTATATATGTTAGGAGTAGTATGTTTTAGGTCGGTTCACAGAAAAACGTGCCAATGTATGAGCATTAGGAGAGGTGTGACACAAAATGTTGAACTCAGGAGTCAGGCTGCCACAATTAGAATCTTATTGTATCACTGCTAAGTAACTTATCTGACCATTTTAAAGCTCAATTTATTATACTGTCATTAATTTCATCGCAGCTCTGTTATGGTTCGATTGTTACTAGTCGATACTAGAACATAAAAGGTAAATATTTCTCATTTTGTAATTCCGGAATATCTTTCACAAGAAAGAAAATTTGGAAATTTGTGGTAAGACCTTATGGGACCAAACTTCTGATGTTATCGGTCCCTAAGCTTACACACTATTACATGTAACTTAAACCAACTTATGCTAAGGGCAACACACACACCTATTCCCGAGGGAGGACTCGAACCACCGACGGGGGCAGTCACGCGAACCGTGACAAGGTACCAATGACCCCTCGGCTTCCCCGCGCGGCTCACAAGAAGCGAAACTAGCTTTTCGTTAGTATTTATACAACGAACTCATGTACATGTAGATTTTCCAACTAATTAACTTCATTATACAAGTAACTTTAGAAAAAAAATCGTTGTTGGCGAAACGATTTTGCGAATTTCAATACTAAACGCTGGAAGTAGTGTAAAGCTTTGTGTTGCCATGTGAGACGAACGAATTAATGAGTAATTCCGTAATGTCAATCTGTACACATCAAAAACTTTTTTATTCTAAGCTATAAATTTTCTGTTTGTAGTAATGGATGAGGTAAACAGTGACTGTTAAAACAACATACGATGGTTGGAACTTTAAGAGTGGCAACTATTTATTTACAGCTCGTACAAAGTAGATACGTCTTTCAAAGTTTTACTGAACTTTCTGTAGTCACCATCATTGTGTATAACCAGTTGACAGTGATGTGGAGGTCGTAGGATATACTTAACAGTGCCAGCTGTGTTGACAGTTCGAGCCGGGCGGTCTATTGCCCACGAATTTGTAGCTGTTCTGAAGCGAATCCAGTGAAGTGTTTCCTTCAATTTAGAAATCGAGTTGAACTCAACGAGGGCTTACGTCAGGGGAGTGCAGTAGGTGACATAGCACTTAGCAGCCCCATCAGTCAAACAAATCAGTAACAGCTTGCACTGTATGTGCTTGAGCATTGTTCTGCAAAATGATGGACAGGTTCTGCAGAAAGCGTCATCACTTCTGTCTCTATGCTGTTCATTTTTGGAAGACAACCTAAGACCGGCTTTATTGTAAATTCGATCAGGGAGTAACGTCTGTGGTACTAGAGGGAGCCGTAAAGAGCAAAATCTGTAGATGGATACAGAGATTCGAATACATCCAGCATGTAATTGAGGACGTAGGTTGCAAGCGCAACTCTGAGATGAAAAGTTTGACACAGGAGAGGAATTTGTGGGAAACCGCTCAGAAGACTGACGACTCAAAAAAAAAATTAAAAAAAAAATACAATCTCAAGAATAAAGTACAGTGGCAATATACGTCATGGAGATAGTACCAGCAGAGGTTACTAGATCATAAAACGAGCGTAAGTCCGAGACTAAGACTAGATCGTGACTGCGATATTTTATTTACTAGTTTCCTTGATTACACATAACTTTTTCGCAGATTTATAATGATTAAAATCGAAAGCAGATTACTAACTCTTAGAGACGTCTTGGAGATAGTACGAACGAAAGTCGCAATAGTATGAGTGGATTTGATGATGGAGCAGAACACGACATTATTCGAGCTGTGACGTAAACTTCTAGAGCCGTTAGGGTCTTGCTCTCACTTCCACGAGACTTCCTACCTTTGTTATTGCAGGTTATGCAGTAGTTGCTCTTCCTGCTTCTGTCTTGGGTTGACGTTCTGTGGCCTATCGGAGACGGTTTCCTCATCTTGTTGTCACGTCGTTTTTCTTCATTGTCTTGCTGTGTACAGTGACTAGTCACACTCACGCGGCAGGCGATTCGTGCTCAAACAGAGCAGTACAATTCATTTTCTAGCCGAGTTCGACTCCCCGCATCTGCTACGCCCTTTAATGTTCATTTGTTTTTCTGAGACCGAACTGATATTCCATGCCGGAAGTTTGAACTTAAACAATGCTTGGTTACCGGCACACAGTTCATCAAGATTTCACCAGCCGTATCACCTACCACAGTTGGAAAATGTTGGGGTAACGTGCGTTTCACTGAATTACAGTTCGATCTCATTAAGACAAATAAGGTCGAAGGGTTTAGAGGACGCCGGGATTGAACTCGGTTCTAGACAGTGGAGCAATATGGTCAGAACACAGGCAGCGAGTATGCGTAATAACACATACCGCCAACACCTGTAGAAAATTGGGGAGGCCATCAAAATATTTCGCAAAAAAATGGAATCAACAATTACTCTAAATAGCCGAGAGCACACTCCGAGCCCTCCCTCGTATATAATAAAGGAAGGAATCACAACGAGACCACCGTAGTCCAAACGCCAGGTTTCTGGGACATACAGTTAATGAGTTTATACAATAACGCAATAAGTCGTGATGGAAGTTTAAATTTAAATCAGTATTGGAGTTTGGTACACAGTTTATTAAGACCTCGCCAGAAAAACGTGAGATATCAATTTAAACATACGGATTTCTCCTTCCTTCACTCATTGCTATATATGTATGCATTTGGCGCAAATAGGTTCTTTGTTTGTACACCACTACCCTTTTAATTGTAATATGCCAAATTTTAACATCTTTCCCATTGCGATTCCTGTTGGATTTCCACCGAACAATCTTTACTTCTTCTTTAATTTCTATTAGTGAACTGTTTCTGTCTTATAACCTTGACTTACGTTTACATTTACTTTTTTGTTTTCTAACAAATAAGTAGTGTATGTAACTTTCGATGTATTAATTGGAGCGTACTCCATATCGTCACATGGACTTAGAACATATTTTAGTGACATCACAAAATAGTGACCACACACAATATTTCTTTCTCTGCAAACAGTAGTATGTTACGATGGTATTATGTGAATGTTATTGATAATAACATAAACTACATCTGCTCGATATCTTACAGCACTCCAAACAACTTCAAGTATATACACTTCCCTAACAATCAAATCACAGTCTTGATCACAGCCGAACAGCCGCGATGTTAGTGCGTAAATTGCAAACGACAAGGGTCAAGACGTATAGAAGAAGTAATTCTACTTGTTATGAACTGCAGTAGGCTTTTTAGTTGTGATGGTGGCGTTTGCTATGCAGTGTAGTTAAGATGGTAAAAAGAGAAATAAAAATCGCTGAGTATTTCCGAGCAGATATTATTTTAATGTTATTCATAATGAATTTCAAGTAAAGCCTGTGGCTTTTTCAAACTAAATGTCGAATGTAATACACTGCATTCGGTTACAAACATATTTAATTTTGTTCCAGTACGCGTTTCATTCCCTCTTCTTTAGGTGGACATTCTCGTTTCATACTTAAGTATTGTTCATGCATCGCACCATAAACAGATACATAAGTGGTCATTATTAACTTACACAGTAATTTTTACTTTAAACTGGCGAAGAAAAAGATAGAGATAATAATAATTTTAAAATTCACAGTAAACTATCGATAACAACTGCGCTGTTTGCTGTAAATTGAATGATAGACGTCGTCTGAATTCTATCACGTCCAGTAAATTATCTTTAAAGTACAGCTGACCACTGGAACATCTTGTTCGTAAGTCTGGCTCTTGTATTTTTACTGGCCTATTCTGTTATAGCAATACAGTGAAATTTCTACAAATGCCTATGCCAATAGGTTGCGTGAACTAATTTTAGTGCGAAAATATTGAGTATGCTGGATTTCTATAGTCTCAGATGAACTAAATTTGTATGTTAGGAAGTGAACTTCGTCCAACGACAATATTCGTCAATATGAGAATGTTCCAAAAAGTTTGTAACCAGTGCCAGAGGAACGCGCATGCTATTAATTTCTTTCACAATGTTTTACCAAAGAAGATGGAATATTGTTATGTTGTACTTCCGTGCCCATTGTACCAAGGGTCTGTTTTCTATTTGCGGCATATCTGTCGGGGAAGTCGACCAAAGATAGGTTGGCTAACTGCCCCCTTGCGGCTGCCGGCATCACCCTAAAGTCACATGAACTCCAGTATTAACAATTTTGTGCATTTTAACAAATCAGAAATGAATAGGTAGTTTTTTTTAGTAAGCCATTTTAGTCTTATGGTTGATAATGTAGTACGACAGAATGTTTTATATTGAAATTATTTGGATTTGATAGTGTTGAGGAGTTTTGGATAAGGACCTAATTTTTATTACACAGTTGGGAATAATGGAAAGATATCCAAAAAAATCCAGCAGCTCCAGTCACGATGGAAGAGCAGGTAGATTTAAAACAATGCCAAGTGTGTCCTCTGTTCTCCTGTAGTTGAAAAAGAAATTTCCATGTTTCTCTGAAGTGAGCTAAAATCTAAAGACGTTTCAATGTACTGTAGAGACACATCAGAATAATGTTATTCAAACTAATGTCGGTGGTAGGATTTTGTATCAAGTCCATAAATATTAACTCATAGACTAATAATCGACATACGTTTAATTGCTTTGGACCATCACTTAAATAACTGCTCAGTTTCTATTTTCATGTTACTTAGGTTTAGTCGGTCATGATGTTAAAACTGTAATAAGATTTTTTTCAAATTTTATTCGTAATCACAAGAGTAGTCATGACTGTAAGACACGACGATTCATGCACAGCGATAGTCAGTGAACGGAGGAAGTAAAAGTGTCGTGCTTCGCCTTCTACACCACTATTCCGCAACGCATCTGCACTTAACGGGTCATCGTCAGCTCAGCCCCTGCGTTGAGGCTGGTTTCCGTGTTAACCTCCTCAGTCCCCCAGAGGGCCTCCTGGGCCAGAAGGGGCAGACGATAGCAACAGGGGTCGCTCCACACCCACACCTCTACCTACATTCACCTCAACTTCGAGAGCTAGTAGGAAAATTGTAACCATCCACCGCGCAAGTATTTCTTCCCGCGTGGAGCCTGCTAGAGCCAGTTCCATCTTCACAAGCTAGCGACAGATGTACTATCCCCATTTGGACACCGTCTCGGATCCTAAGTAGCCATCGCCATCCGGAGGAATGCGCTTCCGCAACCTGTGTTCCGAGCCTCGGTATTTTGCGCCGTGTACACGTAGTCCTGCTAGTGAGGTACAATTAGGAATAAGTACTTTGTTATGAAGATGGATTTTTCGTTGTTCAACAGATCGTAATCTACCCTCTCAGATATCTGTTTTCGTTATGATGAATAACAGCTATTTGTGACGAACTTTTTCTTCGAATTGCGAAGAAGAATTACTGGAGAACGTTTATTTTCTTTTGTTGTACTGCATCAGAAACACAAGATTGCTTTAGTTCGAAGTTTACTTGTTCAAATAAACAAAGTTCAATTACATCTATTTGTGATCTTGTGAAAGTATTCCGAGTGAGGAATACTTCATAAATCTGGATTTAAAATAATGTCAGCTTCAACATCGTTGGAGACGATGAACAAATTCAGAAAGGACAAGGATTAAATAAAAAATTTCCGTGTCCTCATTGGGACTATTTTTGCATTGCCTCAAACAAATTCAGGAAATGAAGCAAAACTGATAAGGTATTGAACAGCTGGGGTACCATATAGCGTCATGAGTGTGCTAGAGGATGAAGGGAAGACATATTAGCAACAAGGAACAGAAGAAAAGAAAAATTTCTACAAGAATTCCTCCAGCCAGAATAGCCTATCCGATCAGATGACAAGTATATGCTCCCAGCCCATGTCGTAGCAGGCTACAAGGACACAATGTCGAAGACTCCTTACAAACGGATGACACGACGAAGTGCATTTACTATAGAAGTCTGTCCTATGAATTTAAAATCCCAGGCACGTCTTTCTTCCTGCCGCGCCACATCGGTAGCGACAGTGCTGCCCTCACACGGATCTTTGGCTAGACTCACTAGAGGGACGTTCGGCGACATTTGTGTCACAGCTAGCACCACACCGAGCTGACATGGGAGATGCGAGATCGAGTATGTCAGTCACCCACACCACTTAGAGTTTTTTTCCAAAGCTAGAACCTTGATCACAGGGTGTCACAGGCTCATGGTGCAGGCTGCGATACGAAGACGAAAATCATTTAGTACACGAGTGGCTGAGTACTTAAATGCTTCAGACTATGTTCGTTTATGGCTTAAGGCATATACTATTAACACTTCTAGGTGGAGGAAAGGCTTCCATTCTTCCTTAGGTGTACAGCAGCATCGGGTGTTGCTGCACTCTACTCAACTGGGTCCGCTTCACAACGCCGTTTACTGTAAATGTAAATATATTTGACTCGTTCCACGTCATTAAGAAATATCGTATTCATGATAAAAAAAAAATGGTTCAAATGGCTCTGAGCACTATGGGACTCAACTGCTGTGGTCATCACTCCCCTAGAACTTAGAACTACTTAAACCTAACTAACTTAAGGACATCACAAACATCCATGCCCGAGGCAGGATTCGAATCTGCGACCGTAGCTATTCATGATCCATGGAACTAGTATTAATCTAATGTAATCTAATCTATACAAAAATCCAGTGAAGTCAGAAGGCTGCTTTTCTAACTTTTTTTGGGGTTAAGTGGTTCTGTGTAGAATCTATTTTCATTTTGCGATTATACTATTTGTTTTAAGCTTTTTTCTTTGAAGTAAAGGGGCCTTATGTCATGAACTGGTTGTGTTTTTGTTGTTGCCGCCAACCCCACCCCCCTCCTATTTGGTACTGGTATATGATGTCATTTTCAAATAGCTTTACTTTGTGCCGAAGACATTTGAATTCCTTTTTTGTGCTTTTTTAATGCCCAGGCATAAGGTACTATAACTGCAACACATATTAAATTCAGCTGTTAGATTGCTAAATTTGGTAAGTGTGCAGAAAGATATTTTTGGTTTAACAAAAAATGTGTATGTCTGTGCAACACCAAGCTCGAATCCCATTCCAACAAAATCTTACGCTAGAATGGTTACTTCAGCATGGTTGTGTAGTATGCCAGCATGATGCCCGTAGCCTTGTAACATCAGATTGAAATGTAGGACTACTAGACAGTATTCGGTTTGCCATCTCTGAATTCGAACTAGTATTTAGGTGAGTCAAATGTCCAGCGTTAGGTTCCTATGTTAGAAGCAATGACCATTTATTAGCCCTAGAAAGGTTCACCACGGCTGCTCTGACCCTGGAGCTTTCTGTTTATTACTGTGTATGCGCCTCTGCACATATACAGTTCTCTGACACCAATGTAAATTCCACATAGAGTGCGATCTAGTAGCGAATGGACGTTCAAAGATGTGAGACACTGTTGTTTAATTAAATTGACAGAAATACTTTTGAAGAGTCATTGTGACGCTAGAGTACGCATTGTGTTCTGTCGCAGAGTGCTGAAGTTCATTTATGTTAAAATCGTACGCAGGAATAACATTTTAGTAACGGAGGGTGCTGTATTGGAAGCACTGTTACAAGAGCTCAATTGTGATATTCTTGATGAAAGTGATTCTGATTCTGGTATTCCTACAGCAGTTATGGACAATGGCGAAACTGATCAGTCTACCTAATCTTACCTAATCTTCAGACAGCGTTGAAGAAAATATAGTCGTCCATAGAAGAATGGCAATCATTGTAGGAAGGCAACCGTCCCTCACAGTTCAGGTCTGCCAGCTGCGTATAGCATGTAGTCCACATTCCAGGAGTGTGGAAATAATGACCCAACTGATTGATGAATAACGAAGCAGACGTCAAAATATTAGTGTAATATGTGAATTTCATTAAACGAATAGCATCTTCATCCAATTCAGCTACAAATAATGTCTTTCAATCCGGATCACTTTCAGGTTTCTACATTGAAAAGTCTCAATAATTTTTTTTATTTTATCTTGCATTTTGGATGCATTAATAATAGTATTGATTGGGAAAGGTGAAATAAAATGAGTTTAGTTCGTGAGAGTCCAATTTCATTATAAAATATTCTATTGCCACGTAGTTTCACCAGAAAATAATTGAGGGTCACTGTGACTGTTTAACTCTCTGTGCGACAGTTTGAGGGGTATACACTTCTAGGGTTAAGAGAACAGACATAATGTTCCGTTATCAGCAGTAGAGGGAGAATCTAGGTAGCGTTGAATGAGTTACAGGAGAGTATAATGAGAGTGGATAATATTATGAGCAACTCATTAGCTCCTTCTTCCCAGCTGCGATCTGGAGAGATTTAACTGAAGTTTAAGTTTAGAACGGGCATGTTTCATATCCTTGTGCCCTATGCTAGGAGCCCAGTCACTTGGCTTTTCAGAGGGTGATTCATTCACTATTGGGTTCAATGCAGGATGTTTCGAAGTCGCTGGCTGAGACAGAGAAAGCAGAACCAATGTACACACATCAAAATAAGTTTTGCATCATCCCAGTGCCCACAACTCCTGAAGATAGACTTTGACTGTGGATATTTTCTCACACACACAGTTCCTTTGACTGTTCAGTGATGTCACTAAACCCGCCTAAAGATGTAAACAAACATGCGTGAGCAGCCGCTATAAGACGAAGGGGTTCCAGTAGCCGATCAGTTCCAGTCATTCCACCAGGAAGGAGATACACGTGTTGTCTGTAGTTCAACCATGCCTAGATGGTCAATCCCGCTGTTCGATCGCGTCCGCATTGTTACTTTGTGCCAGGAAGGGCTCTCAACAAGGGAAGTGTCCAAGCGTCTCGGAGTGAACCAAAGCGAAGTTATTTGGACATGGAGGAGACACAGAGAGACAGGGACTGTCAATGACGTGCCTCATTTAGGCTGTCCAAGGGCTACTGCTGCACTGGATGACCGCTTCTTACGGATAAGGGCTCGGAGGAACCCTGACAGCAAAGCCACCATGTTGAATAATCCTTTTCGTGCAGCCAGAGGATGTCGTGTTACGACTAAAACAGTGCGCAACTTCACTGCCGAAATCCGTGGCTAGGTTCATACTACTTTTGCTGTGCAATTGAAAGGTTACAAGCTGGCTGCCGCGGCATAGAAATTTATTTAAAAGGACCAGGAAAAATCATAAACGTGTTCAGAGTTGAAGGCTGACTTCAGCACAGGTAATGTAAAGCAGAATTTGGTTCATCCAGTCCCGCATTCAAGGCGTTACAGGGAGCCAGCTATATGCAAAAATGTAGTGCTGTTCGAGAGACAGCGGAGAATCCTTTTCGAAAAGATATAAATCAAGCCGGGTGCAGCCTTCAGAGATGCTGCAGTAGAACCGCCATTTGTCTCAACAGCCATGCCACGAAAGGAAATTCGTCTCTAATCCTTGTAACAGACTTTTTCATCACTTCATAGTGTTTATTTCTGTGGAGCATTATTTGTGCATTCTTATGTGTAAGCCTTTTTATTAGTGAGCTTCAGAATCGTACAATGGAATGGGAGGGGTTTTATTGGTTAATCCTCACATCACAGCACTGTTGATTTATTAAGAAGAAATCTGCAGGACTTGGAGTTTGCTTAAACGTTTCATAATATTATTACCGGACAGAACTCTCAATATCTGCTACTATTGGTTTGTGAAATCCTGTTTTGTCAGAGACAGACAAATCTCAGAGTGTTAACGTAGAGAATTCTTGCCTCTTGGGGACTGAAGAATAAAGACTGGCTGCTGGGAGATCGATGTAACGGGTCTCGCAGCCATGTAGACGGATGTCTCCAATTCAGAACACAGTGAAGAGGCAAAGCTGGACTCAGAATCTCCAGCTGTTACTGCTGCCGGCTTCCAACTTAACGCCATCGTTACAGTCTCGGATTTTGTAGGGATGTGATGTTAGTTAATTCCCATCAGGAGCTAACTGAACAATTTCAAAGTATTGCAGTCAGTTAATTTACTCCATCACACACTTTCAGGATTTTACAGCTGTTCATACTCATTTTCCCATGTTCCTTCTTCAGTCCATCAACGACTCTTGTATATCCAAGAATATTTTTGGTATACTCACCCCCCCCCCCCCCCATGTGCTAAGGTTATATATCATTATCATAATCACTTGTCCAATTATTAGATGTCATTTGCTTATCTCAATGGGTAATTCATGTGCTGATGTTGATTGTTATAGTGACCACTGGTTTCTTGATGATCCCTCCTCTCGTTAATATATGTATGTGTGCTGATGTTCATATTTTCATGTTTGATTGATCCACCCCTATTAATTATTATTCAAAAAGATGTTCCCCTTTGTGTGACATTATCATTTCCTTTAAATTTGGATTATCTTGTGGGTAGCTTTCGTTCTCTGTAGGTCAGATTAGATTAGATTAATACTAGTTCCATGGATCATGAATACGATATTTCGTAATGATGTGGAAGGAGTCAAATTTTCCAATACATGACATAATTAAGTTAATTTAACAACATAATTAAGTTAATATAACAACTTTGTTATTTTTTGTTTTGTTTTTAATTTTTTTGTTTGGTTTTTTTCCTTAATTTTTATCTAAAAATTCCTCTATGGAGTAGAAGGAGTTGTCATTCAGAAATTCTTTTAATTTCTTCTTAAATGCTTGTTGATTATTTGTCAGACTTTTGATACCATTTGGTAAGTGACCAAAGACTTTAGTGGCAGTATAATTCACCCCTTTCTGTGCCAAAGTTAGATTTAATCTTGAGTAGTGAAGATCATTCTTTCTCCTAGTATTGTAGTTGTGCACACTGCTATTACTTTTAAATTGGGATTGGTTGTTAATAACAAATTTCATAAGAGAGTATATATACTCAGAAGCTAATGTGAAAATCCCTAGATCCTTAAATAAATGTCTGCAGGATGATGATGGGTGGACTCCAGCTATTATTCTGATTACACGCTTTTGTGAAATAAATACTTTATTCCTCAGTGATGAATTACCCCAAAATATGATGCCATATGCAAGCAATGAGTGAAAATAGGCGTAGTAAGCTAATTTACTGAGATTTTTATCACGAAAATGTGCAATGACCCTTATTGCATAAGTAGCTGAACTCAAACGTTTCAGCAGATCATCAATGTGTTTCTTCCAATTTAATCTCTCATAAATGGACACACCTAAAAATTTTGAATATTCTGCCTTAGCTCTATACTTTTGATTAAGGTCTATATTTATTAATGGCGTTATACCATTTACTGTACCAAACTGTATGTACTGTGTCTTATCAAAATTCAGTGAGAGTCCATTTACAAGGAACCACCTAGTAATTTTCTGAAAGACATTATTGACAATTTCATCAGTTAATTCTTGTTTGTCAGGTGTGATTACTATACTTGTATCATCAGCAAAGAGAACTAACTTTGCCTCTTCATGAATATAGAATGGCAAGTCATTAATATATACTAAGAACAACAAAGGACCCAAGACTGACCCTTGTGGAACCTCATTCTTGATAGTTCCCCAGTTTTAGGAATGTGCTGATCTTAACATTATATGAGAACTGCTTATTTCAACTTTCTGCACTCTTCCAGTTAGGTACGAATTAAACCATTTGTGCACTGTCCCACTTATGCCACAATACTTGAGCTTGTCTAGCAGAATTTCATGCTTTACACAATCAAAAGCCAATTTACACATGAGAGATTCGACACAGAGCATCCTAGATATAAGCTCAATTAAAGCCCTACAAAGCCCTACAAAGCCCCTAGCGAAAGCTATGCTGCAAAAGGCTGACGAATTGAGGGTGGCACCAACTGAGAAATGGAGGATTGGCAAGACATACCTGAGGCAGTGTAATAGGGCAGAGGCGTCGCAATGGCAGTCATGGGAAGACGATGGCAGTCAAGGTCATAAACCGTGGGACAGCCAAAGAAAAAGTCTACTGTAGAGTTGGTATTCAAAGAGACGATGTGCCCTGCTGTTCAGTATGGCCTTAAACATATCAGGAGGGTGATTGTCTTTCTAAGGCATCAAAGAGACCAGAAGGGCGGTTGGTGTCTTTTCTGGGCTATAGAATGGCAATTCCAGATGTTCCACCTTAAAAGAAGAGCAGTAACACTGGGCGTTAGTGCCACATATTAAATTCAGTTGTCATACAGCTATTCTGTTAATAAAGGAAGATGGTTTAGTAAAAATTGGTATCCAGGGAGAGACCATGCCTGCACAACTCCCTGCCCAAACCTAATTCCATCCAACTACTATGCTACAAGCTAAACGGAACTAAAGACAGTGACAGACTGCTTTCACAGAGGAATATTTTAAGTTTATATTTATGGATTTTAGTGGGGGAATGAACTAGTTACACAACAGCTACACAAGTTGATGTTGAATAATTTTAGTCTCATGAAGAAGGACCTGAACTGTCCTATTAGAAATAGGGATGTCCAACACTTTGTTACCTACTTGTGCTTTCGCCACTCTTCAACTACTTGATGATAAAAACCTACACTCAGTGAAAGTCGATTGCGTCAGCTGATTTCGCGATTTTCTGTCCATATCGCCACTGAAATGATGCTCCACTTAATTACTTTCCTTATTGCAGCACTTTCCCGCAAACACCGTCAATTTCGCGATGGGCAGTGTCAAAATGTTGTGATTCATCAGTGTATATTGAGTGTCAGCTCCCGATCATTGAACCAAATTCTGAATATCTGCAAGTGCTCCATCTTCTACCACTGTTCTAATGACGGGCATTCAACGGCGTGATCCGCGAATAGCTACAGAGAGCTAAATCTATATTCCGCTAAGTCACTTATACAAATCATGAACATTAAGAATTGTCCTGTCACACAGCTGAAACATACCACATGCTGTTTTCGCTTGTGAAAATGTCTCACCGTTACGAATGATGTACTGAGTTGTAGTATGACAGGAACGTCGTGGTCTAACACTGTTCTTCTTCCATCACCCTGTAAACATATTTTTTTTTATCATTACGCAAATTGAAACAGAATGAGTAGTGCCGGCCACGGTGGTCTCGCGGCTCTAGGCACTCAGTCCGTAACCGCGCGACTGCTACAGTCGCAGGTTCGAATCCTGCCTCGGGCATGGATGTGTGTTATGTCCTTACGTTGGTTAGGTTTAAGTAGTTCGAAGTTCTAAGGGACTGATGATCACAGATGTTAAGTCCCATAGTGCTCAGAGCCATTTGAACCCATTTATGAGTAGTATATGTTACGGTACACTGATTATTTTTACTTATGGACTCAACAAAATTTGAGTAGTATATGTACCTACTATCTGGCTCACTTGCGAGTAACTGACCAAGGAAACTGTAAGCATTAGTGCCTGTTGCCTAAACAGAGGGGTGAAGGCAATTACCTTGAATTCGTAATGTCATTAATATACCGGTAATGGGATAATAACAAACGGCAGCTCTTAAGAAAATAAAAAAATTACAGAAATAAATTAATTGAAAAAATACGAGATGGTGGAACTAACTCAGTAGCCCAGCTAGCCCTTGCACCTACTTCCCCCTTTCTGTTTCCTCCTCCCTCTCCCATTCCCTCTCCCCAGCCAATATCAGAACATCACTAATTAACTAAATTATATAAAATGGTGCCAAGTTTAAGGAGTTATAGTATTTCTGCAAAACTTATCTAAGCTTCCCTGTATTCAAACCTTTTTTAAAATAATTTCGGTGTTATGTGCAGTGATAAGTGCCTCTGAACTGCAAAAGCACCCCCCCCCCCACACACACAATTGTCTATTTTATACATAAAATTTTGTATTTCTAATACCAACTCCAAAGTATAAACTTACTCCCTGTAAATAATTTAGAACCAATATTGATTTACACTATTAATTATCAATTAGAAATACAAGGTGGCTAGAGATAATTTCTACCTCAACTACTATGATGTAAACATTCAAAACTGAAATTAAAATCAACTGCTGTTTTATGCTCCTGTTGCTTGTCATCTCTAACAAGTGAAAGAATTCATAAATCCATTATTGTAGTTCACATAGTGTAAGATGCAACACATCCGTAAATTAATTCTGTCCACAACTAAATTGTACTATGAAGCTTATCATGTGTTACAACATTCTTTCCATGACCACAAAGATATTCCGGCAACACAAAAAATACCATGTTTACTTCTACTGTCACAATGGTATTTCCCCACACAAACAGGAAAGCACACACACACACACACACACACACACACACACACACACACACACACACACACACACACACCTGTTACAGTAATGCTTAAAACATTATTGTGAACTTTAAAGTTAGTGTCTCTACGCTGTTTCCTTGCGTAAATACCCATAAATAACATGATGATCGAAAACTGACACTTTAAGTTAAACATAAAACAATTTCATCGAAAGCTTATCTGCCGAGGATTGTAACTGCAGAAAACACATGTTGGGTAAAATACTGTGCTAAGTAGGCATAACACATGAAAAATGGACAGTATTATTGCTACCAGCTACTGGAAGAATGTAAGTAGTTGCAATGTGCATTAGACCCTCATACTTCTGCATCTAATCTGTGATTTTGTCATGTGTGACAATGTTATCTCAATGTCTAAATTTGTAAAACGTGTTGTAATTTTCCTGGTGATTAATAGACTAAATAGTCTTCACATGTCGATCTTACTGCAATATTTAGGAATCAGAACTATGGTGCCAAGGCTCACTAACAGTTTTCTAGACACTACTTCCTATAATAAACTACTACATAACACAAAAATTTAATTAAAATACGTAGTAGTAGACACACACCACACAAAATATAGCCAAAAGACAAAAAATGCCGAAACGCGATTTTAGGAGGAAGGAAGAAGCTTTTTGACAATATTTTATTTCGATGTCTCACTTGAACTGCATATATTCGTAACACACAAAGCGAGCTTCTGCTTTGTTTACACGCAATATGACCAAAGAAAGTTACGTTGGTGGAACAATACCAAGTTGAGATATTTGAACAGTAAAATGGTTGGTACCAAACTGAGTACGTGGAGGTTGCTTATCATAATTATCCAGTATAAACACAGATCTCTGATCATGAAAGAACTTCAGAATTTGTACCAAAATGAGAGTCCGTCAATTTTTAAATATGTAAGATTTAAATCACAAAACGCACATGCCACTACTATCGTAAATAAAGATTTATAAAAGATTTTATCAAAATACGAATTACTTGCACATTGGCATTACTCATAAAAAATACTAGCTAAGCAGCACTTGTTCACAATCAATGTATAATCGTTTTATCACACTTCGCAAACAAAATGGGCCGTCAGGTAAATTTTTCCACATCTAAACTGCCTGTTTAACAAACTAAAATATACGTAGCTCACTTATCGACACTATTGAAATTGTGTTAATAGACAACCACAATTCGATCTCTGTACGACACACTGAAGTTTCCTAAATATATCATAAATGTTTCTGTAACACTGAAAAAGACAGACGGGCACAACTACGATATAACTTACAGCTTTCAGTATACTTTCGAATGAGAATATGTATGGATACTATTCGAATAATGACGGTCTGTTTACAGGGTGATCGTCATTACTTCTTAATAAAAAACTACATGATACAGAGTAGGGCTAACCGTGATCACATGTAATCATTAGTGTGTTAGCAGGACAGTGAGACAGACAACTGAGTTTAAAATGTTCTGTGGCTTTCCTGTCAAAAAATACCCAAACGCGCTTGCTATCCAAACAAAATCTGTCATGATCGCTCCACTACTCGCCTTAAATTTAGAAGCCGGCTGTAAATGATGGTCTGTTTATATGGTGAGCACATTAACCGTGCATAGTGCTGGGTGTGACAATGAGCATAACGATGCTTAGTTCATATGGTGGAGAATGAAAGTTCAGATGCGGGCACCAATATACTGCATAGCACTGGGTGGGATAATAACAGTCAGTTTATAGGGTAGGGAAATGGTGGTCTGTTTGCAAGATGGAGAATGTGGTCAGTGTTCTGGCGTAACCAGAAGCGGCGGATCGAAGATGAAGAACGCAAGGCGGTGAAACGACATCGGCCAATGGTGCACTGATTAGGACCACATCACGACAGGAGCGGCCCCTACAAGAGGAGAATATAATCCCTACTCCTGCCAGACTCGGCTACTCAGTATCGACTCAGTATTCGCACAGATCTAGCAGAGAGTATTACGATTGCTGTTAATATTGACCCATTACAGTTGCTTAGATGGACATTATCTATGGCGAAGAACATTACCTGTTTGCATGTAGCCCATCGTTTGCGACACTATTCCGAATTTACAGGTAAGTGTTGTAAATCCGCCTTATTGGAATAAAACTACTAATGATTTTGCTTGGATTGTTGTATAACATTCCGAGAACACAGCATCCCTAACGCAACCTCTAAGCGACGAGTTAACGGGTGACCACGATTTCTTCGCATACAATTGTTGGACAATGATAATCAATTCATTGGTTATAGTGATGATGTTAAGTTTATGGGTGGAGGATGATTGTCAATTTACCGGCATTCATCGTTACTCAGTATACGTCTGGGTAGGACAATGATGGCCAGTTTTCACGGTGGAGAAATGACTGTCAGTTTACAAGCTGGAGAATGATGGTCCATTTAAAGGGTGACCACCATTTCCCATGCAAAAAAAAATTGCCACTTAATGAGGTGACGGACATTACCCTGGGACAAATGATGGTCGGTTTACTGGTGACCAATATTACCTTCGTTACTATTGGGTTGGACAATAATTTGCAGGGTAGGGCAATGATGGTCACTTTACAGGATAGAGAAAGACAGTCAGCTTACATGTGTCCATTATTACCAAGAAGAGTACCGAGTGAAAGAACGACAGTGAGTTCTCAGGGTGAGCAATGATGGTCAGTTTAGAGGGTGGAAATTGAGGTCAGTTCCATTGACACAATGACTGTTAGTGCAATGGGCGACTGCCAGTAGCTTGAGGCAAATGGTGGTCAGTTTACAGAGCTATTTTCATTATCATATATACTTAAAATCACTAAAAAACAACTTTTTGATACAAAGTAGGGCTACTGTCACAGCGTGTAATCGATACTGTGGTAGCAGAAGAAGTTAAACGGGCAGTTAACTGTATACTAGGGCTTTGCTTACAACAAACACTGTCTCGCTAAAGATCAAAACAAAAACGCACAAGTTCGTCTGCTCTATGCTCCCAAATTTTGAAGACTTGCTGGGCTGCACTGACCATCGTGAATGAGGGTATGAGGGTATGTTGAGAGTTTGAGCAGCATTATTTATTGTTATCCAGACATGCTAGTAGTAGTAGAAGTAGTAGTAGTAATAGTAGTAGTATATCTTTCATGATACTGTTTCTACTCTTTTGGTACAACAGTATATATGTCATCTTGATGACTTTCTGGAATACGTAACGTGGTAATTGGTTATCTTTTTCTTAATAAATAAATGTTGACGATTTGGAGCTGGTTCGATCTGGTTCACCACAATTTCATCTGTATTAGTTTTCCATAACTGAAATTTTAACACAGCTTTAACAGCGTCTTTTCATAACTTGCTAAGAGATGCAAGGAAGACTGTGCCAACACATGTATATATGCTTATCCCAAGTTATGGTAGGCATGCTATAAGCTAATCGTAATTACCCCACCCCCGCCTTTAGAGTGACCGTCATTACTATACAAAAGTATTAAACATGTGCTTGGGTATGGGTAGTTGTCATTGACAGTCATGACTATCAACATCTACCATCCAGTACGATATTTTGTCGAAGTGTCATGTAGTTTACAGTGTGTGACAAAATTTATCATAATGATCGGAAGATAGGATACTTTTTGTGCAGCAAGCTAAGATTTATACCATAGAATTGAGTCGCTGTAATGTTTGGTCCTATAAGCACAGCAACCCTTTTCAGTTCTATAACTGTGTGTTACTTCTGCTTGACAGCACAAATGACAGCATTTTGAATTGTAATATGAAGTTAATACTCTAGCATAGGGTCGCTATGATATATGGCTTACTTCAGAATGGTTTCTACGTTTCATCCCTGTCTTGTTACACCGCCACCAACGTCTCTGGTCATGTTGTGTGTAAACATAACAGAAGATCTCGTTGTGTATTACGGTGCATTACGAAATTACTGAGTTTCAGTGATACAGAGAAATAATGTCTCGTTGAAATAGTTCCTTCCTTTCTTCCTTATTCCTAAAATCGTGTTTTGCTGTTCGTTGGTATTTCAGTAATTTTGTGTATGAGAGTTCGTTTTACATCTCATGTCTTGAAGTAAAATTTTGGTATTATGTAGTAGTTTATTATAAGAAATACTGTATGTAAACCTTTTAGTGATCATTGGGAACATAGATCGGACTGGTAAATATTGTAGCAACATTCTTCAAAAGTTGCTTTTGTGCATAACCGGTAATGTGGCTAATCGTATACAAATAAAAACAATAAAAGATTGTTAATAACATCGAAAAACATGATGCAATACCTCTGGCTCCCTTCCCTAAACTGGTGTTTGCTAAGGTGAATCATTACTGAATATGTTATAATACTGACAGGTGAAGAAGGTTTGTTCTATGAACCACGATTAAAATAACCTTTTTCGCAATTTAGATACCAGTGAAACACTTTTCAAGCTTCATAGTACATTTTAGAGGTGGAAATGTCTAATATGAGTGTGCAGTGTGCCTTCCACCATGACTGATTCTAAAAACTGGAACTGACTATATTCAACCAGTAGCTGCAGTAATTCAGACAGCCTATTTATTCATGCGTTGCCAGCTTAGCAGAGCATTTTAGCCAATAAACGTTTTCTGCAGTTATAAGCGAGGTAGGGTTGATTTTATTTCTTCAATCTTTCAGGCCTAACTTTAAATGTGGTTTAGCATAATAATTGTAGCTATTCAGACATGGAAATAAAATTTCGGCCACTTGCTTTAGAGTTAACAACCATGTTTTAGGCATCAGTTTGATGGCTCTCACACACTCTCTCTCTCTCTCTCTCTCGTGTATGTGTGTGTGTGTAATACGAAAGTGTGACACTTTACATAAAGATTCATATTTTTAGCAAGCATCGTACAGAAATTTAGAGGTGGAAAACACTAATTTTATGCCTTCCAGTGCCGTACACACATATGGTACATAGATGCAATCATAAAAGCTGCCATGTGCTGGCGATGGCTAACAACCAGAGCACATTTGTGTGTGTGTGTGTGTGTGTGTGTGTGTGTGTGTGTGTGTGTTCGCAATTCGTAGGTAAATACCTTTGAACATAATGCCATTATACATAAAATGCTTGTATCAACTTGAGATCAGTTCATGGGAGGCTCTTCTTTCTTGGAAATACAGCATATATTCGAACTTGATGTCTTTTTCACCCAATTCAAGCAACTGAATGTCACATTTTGGTACTAAATTGAGATTCATTCGATAGAGGGAGGGGATTTGGTTATGAAACACTTCTGGGCTACTTCCACCATCTTGGATTTTTAATTTTTTGGTAATTTTTTCATCTTTTCTGAATTTTATGAATTCTCTATTTTCTCCTTATAACTATCATGCATTCAAGGTCACTGTCCTAACCACTGCGTGTAGGTAGCTTATGCTAACAGTTGCACTTTTAAAGGTCATTTGAATACAAAGTGAGCCAGATAATAGGTAGATGTCCTACTTGTATAAAATTCTATTTCCAGATTTATATAAACATAGGACTAAACAAAACTCCATTTTCTGCTGGCTTCCGGATCTCATGAAATAATGACGCAACATTGCTGATATACTTAGCTATACTGAAGTGCATTTACATTCCTATATGGGAGTTAATCAGGTTAGATATAAGTCAACATATATCCGACAATTGTACAGTAAATTTACGTCAGTCGGACTGCTACAATGATGCTACAAAACGGACAGATAGTTCTCAGAAAATTCCATACATAATCGAACGCATACCACGTCGGCTGTAATTAGCGTTTGTCTATGCGTGCTCATCAGCTGTATTTGATTTCCTCCTGTTGTTTTTGCATTAGAGCGACGATTGAAATCGGATGCAGTCCCACAGTTAAAACGTCTAGTGGCTGGAACAACTAATGGAGTCAGGGCTTTCTTCTGTGCCGATTCAGTAATTAATTGCAGCTTACTCAGACGTATCAGCAATGTTTATTTTTACAATCTCTCCATAATTGGTAGGATGTCATTATATGGGAAACGTGAAGTACCTTTGGTCGTCTATTTAGAGGGATTTGTAGAGCATAATTACACATATTCATGTACGGGAACGGAGAGCATCAAATATCATATTAATTTACACTTAATTTGGAGGGTAACAACGTGTTTCATTGTTGATCTGCCGAAAGGCTGAAGAGTTGGACTTGAGATCGTAATTTCAATAGCCTGCAGTGATACTAATTAAACGAGCAGCGATGACAGAGACTGATTTTCACCTAAAATACCTGTCTTTGTCGAAGCGGAAAATATGAACATTATATTGGACTCGTGACGCCTGTTCTATTTCCTCAATTAGTCTTCAAAAGCGCATGCAGAGCTGTGGGAGTAGAAAGCTCTTTGGTTTATTTTAAAACGTCAGCTAGAGAATTAATGAACGAGCACTGCTGGTGATCCGCAAAGCGACACTTCATTCACAAAGAGAGCACCACGTCAATTGCTCGTTGCGCTAAACTGTCGCGATTTGAAACACACGGCACTTTGTATACAGCACGCGACTGTTCATTCACTGGTCAAAAAAGCAACACCAACAATACAGTCAGCCATGCGTAAGTATTTCGCTTCTGCCAAAATCTCTTTTTGTTTTATTTAGCAGTTGCTGCCACATTTGCCCGAAAACGGTTCCAATTTGAAAAAGCCGTCCCATTGTATTCTTTTGGTGTAACACGTAATGCGTTTTACATTAATGTATAGAGTGTAGAGGTAGATGTTGACGTAAATGTTTCTGTGTTACGACGTTGTACCTCTTCCCATTCCGCTAATTCTATTCTAATCTCTGTCTTGTATTAAACTGCACTTGGAGTAGCCAAGTACACGTCAAGAGACCAGTTATACATTTTTTCCTTTTTTTTCGTCTTCTGACTGATCTGATGCAGCGTGTCACATAATCTTCCCTTGTGCCAGCCTCTTCATCACAGAGTAGCGGTTGGAACCTACGTTCTTAATTGTTTGCTGGTTGTATTCAAATACCTATCTTTCTCGGCAGTTTCTGCCGTATACAGCTCCTTCTGGTACCATGGAAGTCATTTCCTGATGTCTTAACAAATGTCCTACCATCCTGTCGCTTCTTCTTGTCAGTGCTTCCCTCTTATTCCTCACCTCGCTTATTCCTCCTCATTCGTTACCTCATCAGGTCAGCTAATTTTAAACATTCTGTTGCAGCACCTCGTAGCAAATGCCTCGATTTTCTTCTGTTCCGGTTTTCACACAGTCCATGTTTCACTATCATACAATACTGTGCTCCAAACGTAGATTCTGAGAAATATCTTCCTCTAATTAAGACTTCCACTTGATACTAAAAGATTTCTTTGGCCAGGAATACCAATTTTGCCTGAGGCTAGTCTGCTTTTTTATATGTACCTCGCTACGCCCATCATGGGTTATTTCATTGCCTAGGTAACAGAATTCCATAACTTCATCTACTTCGTGATCACCTATGTTAAGTTTCTAGCTCTCCTCATTTCTGCTTGTTTTCATTACTTCCGCGTTTCTTCAATTTACTATCAGTCCATATTCTGTAGTCATTACACTCTTCATTTCATTCAATAGGTCCTGTAATTCTTCTTTATTTTCCGTTATTACGTAGGATTAATCGAACAGACTGTGTATTAAAACATATCAACAATGTCATATGAATAGGGGTGCGAAAACATTTCGTTAAGTAGGAAGTAACCTTGCATCGATCGGAGCTAACAGGCGTTACTTCAGTTTCAACAGCTTCTCAGGAGAAGGAGAAAGCTGTGTAGTTGCAACAAGACCAAATAAATACAGATTATTACTGTTTTTATGTTTAAAACGAATTCCTAGAATAAAAATTTTCTTAGTGAAAATATTATTTTAATCTTTAATCCGCATTTGTTTTTGTTTCTCGAAAACTGACTTAATGCTTTTTAGTTTCGTGGTCATTAGAAAATTCACAACCTGTATGCATAAATTTAACAAGGGTGTCGATCACATGTGTCCATAAAATACATATTAACAGACAAGTGTACTGTTAATTACAATATGTATTGTCTCTGCAAGTGAATATTATTTTAACTCCTGACAAAGTAAACAAGCAAAGAAACACACGTGGCTAGTTAGAAATGGCTTTATACAGATTCACTTAGAATGGCCATTGTCAACCATTTCAGAATGTTCTCGTAAAATCGCGTCGCATACTTAGGAACATATTTTAATATATTTCCAACGTCATGTCTCTCTTTAAACTTCTTAAGAACTTTTTCGTCCTATATCTTTTCAGGTGACATGGTACGATTTTGCAGTGTACTTGTGTAATTGGCTTTCAGAGAAAAATATCTTTTTTTTTATAGAAGAGTTTATGTAATTAGACGCCTTAGCCTTCCCTACCTTATTGTTGCAGTACTCGAATTATTCGAATTTTAAGGGGGGAAATACTTGCTTTTTATCTCTTAGGAGTCGTTCCCTTTCCCTGGATATAAGTCTTCTTAAAGAAAAATGGCCACCATTTATCAAAATAAATGATTTCGTCATGTTATGGAATACGAACTCCTACATCTGTTCTGCTCTTTGCTGTTAATTCAACATATTCTTTTGGGATATAAACTCTACCTCAGTTTTGTATTGTTCTTTTGTGTACCCAAAACGCAGGGTAGGTAGTTAGGCCACATTCAGGAAACATGTTGGCAATTTACTCAGATATACCAGTTGCAGTCAGTCCATATGCATTCTCACAATTATATTATTTCTGCTTTGATAGAGTCCGGAACGTAGGTTTTAATGCACTAGTACAGAAAATCTCAAAACCTTATTCGCACATTTTATTCCATCACCTTCATCACAAAAATACCACAGTGTTCTCAGCTTTTATGTTGTGAAAACTGAAATCGTTTAACCACAGTTAGGGAATTTAAAATATTTCTCAGATAGAAATTTCTGGTAATGGCAAATTCTGCATACGATCAAAGGCAACAACACCCATTTTTTTTCTCTTTGAAGACACTGAGGTTTAGCTACTGTCAGGGACTAGAGAAACTTTCGACTTTTTCGAAGATTAACTTGCAAATGTGTCTTCGCTGCAAGCACCTTCTAATTTCACATTATCTCGTCACAAAAAGCAAAAACATCACTGTGTAGGTGCTGAATTGATAATCTCGATTTTTCCGAAAAAAGTGTCTGTAGAAGTAACATTTCACAGCTGCTTCTCGATAAACAGTACATAACATACGTTGTTTTCATTACAGCCGAGAATCTAAGTACTGAATTTCCATTGCGGCATAAAGTGAGGGCTTCAAAGGAAAAGATCGTATGTGTTTACCTTTTGTTTTCGGAATGCTTTCATGAGTTTATTTTTCCCATGTTTATCTTGTGACAGTTTCCAATTTATTACTAGTACCACACGAGCACCCTATTTGTCCAACACATTACAAAATACAAAAGTCTTCAACAAGGTTTATTTTGCTCGTCACCATTTAATGTACGGGCTCTACGTATCATGACATACATGCTTCATTGAGAGCCGTTATGTACACATCTTGAGCATCTTATGTGGAAGGTCATGAAATTTTTGCTCAGCGATTCCCTCGAAACAGACTTTCCCGCATCTACAATTGAAACTTTTGGTTAAAAACTTAATCAGGTATTCTAAAATAGTTATGACGGAAAGAATACAGGACACACCGTTGAAAAAAATTCTGTACTGGAAAACTGTAAAAAAATATAAAAAAGGAAGATTGGAGTTTAACATATCGTCGGCAGAGCACAATCTGCAGTGCCATTTGCAGAAGAACCGTCCCGATATTCTCCTGGAGTGATGTAGGAATATCACAGAAGATCTGCATCTGGACGGAGGGACGGGGATTTGAACTGTAGTCCTCCCGAATACGATGCTAACTACTGCACCACCTCCTTCGTTCGGAAATTGGTATAATGGAAAAATATACCTTATTATCGTCAGTATTGCCTTAGCAAAAGTTTCCACCGACCTGCAGGCATCACCTGTGCTCTTTTCTACGACGCGTTTTCCACTGTAGCTTAGATACGGTATACCTACAGTAATGGCTTGCTGTATAATATTTATTTTATTTTATCAGCAGAAACATTTCTGTTTCTTTTGTGTGAAATACGGAAATGCTGACTTCGATAAAGAAGCAAACAACAACTGAATATGAAACCACATGGAAAGAAATGCGCAGGAATCAGCACTTACCTCTGCTCACAACAGACGCAACGGCATGGATCCGATCACACACAATTATGTGCAACACCAGTTTAACATGCGAGTGGAAGGCTGACTTAAGGCTTTTCACTTCTTGTCCAAGTAGTTCACGATGTTCAACAAAACAAAAAAAAAAAAAAAAAAAATTGCATGTTAGGACTTAATCGCTTTTAGCCCCGAGCTATTCATGTTTTTCATTCACGACACAAAACTGATACGTTTACCAAACATGTTAACATATATGAACACTCTTCACTCACAGTACAGAAATGACACAGCTACCAAACACATTTACATTTCCAAAAGCTGCTGAAAGTAACTACATCCTGCTTCGATGCATCCTGTGAGATTTCGTTGCATGTTTTACCTTTCTCAAACCAGTACTAGCTCAACGACGGCTATTGATAATAATTTACCAAACTAGATCATCAACATCAATGAGGAACACCAGTTTCCTTGTTCTCGAACATTACCCTATAATGTTGAACGGTCAAGGAAGAAAATTTGTAATTTGTCAAGGAGAGAAGTGCTTTTGAATGTGTCAGTTTTCCATACTTCCGTGGTGAACACCTCGCTAAAAGCTAATAAAAATTATTGCAGGTATTTAATTATCATTTTAATGCGCTTAATCCGAGCTCGTGATCCGTGCCAGTTGACTGGACGTTAAACACTAATCTTCTCTCTCCTCCTCCTCCTACCCCTGCTTTATAACTGTAAAAAGTCTTTCCTAGCATTATCCTTTTGTTTTAAATATGTTTCCACACATATGGAACGGTTCCACACTATAAACTCTTTTTCTTATTCCGCAGTGATACTTTCTATAATAAGCACCGTCGTTCTGGCCAAAGGTCAACCATTAGGGACTAGCAGTAGCTGTGTCGTCCTTCAGAGAATGGCGCCTTATGGAGGCGCCGTGAGTGGGTGGGGGATCACCACTCCATACTTCCTGTGGTTATCGGGTTAGCAGAACTGGTGTCTCTACTGCTTCGTCAGGCTTCACGAGACTAAGAGTACCAGACTGCAGTCCCTCCCCCAGGAAAATTCCTTGTTAATACCGGGAATCGAACTCAGTTCTTCCACATGGCAGTCACTTATTCTGACCTTTAGCTAACTCGGATGACGATGTCATTTTCGGTCGTATAGGCGTTCACAAAATAGGAAAAATGGGTGTACTTCCCCCCTTCCACTGCAACACAGAGCTTACTGTCTTATTTCCTAACGTAATTTTTTGGAAACATTGCGTGTGACAGCAGGTAGCTGATGCTTGTATGGCCACAAACGTTTTTATATCATTACTGGCTCAGTGCCTGGCATTGCCTGGGTATGTGTTTATTTCCATTTTCTGTTAACCCATACTCATCCCTCCCTCTCTCTCATTTTTTCTCCTCCTCCATCCCCTCTCTCTGTCCACCTCCGCTACACTTGGTCAGTTCCATCCTCTTTCCTTTCTCCGTCCATCTTTTCTGTTCCCCTTTTTCTTTCCATTTACCCCTTCCCTCTCTCACTCCCTCTCCTACTCCACCTCCTGCTGCTCCCTGACAATCGACTTCAACCCCTCCACTTGACGATCTGCTCCTGCTTCCTATGTCCACCTACGCTCCACCTCTGTAGTCCCATCCCTTCCTCCCCTCTCTCTCGGTGTAAATCCTTCCCCCTCTCTCTGTCCATCCCCTCCTACCCAGCCCTACTTTACACTCCTCCTCCATGCTGTCTCTGTCCATTTCCTCCTTTTTCCTTTTTCTGTTCATCTCCTCCTCATCTGTTTCTTTGTCCACCTCTTCTTCCACTTCTCTCTATCTCTCTCCTCCTCTTTCCTTTCTCTGTCAGTCTCGGCCTCTTTCCTTTCTCTATCCATCTACTCTGCTCCCTGACCTCTGTCCTTCTACTCCTGTTCCCTTTCTCTGTCTATTTCCCCTCCCCCTCCCTCTGTGCATTTCCTCCTACTGCACTACTTGTGTCCATCAACTACTTTGACATCTCTCCCTGTCCATCTCATACTTCTTCCTTCTCTCTCCAAGTTATCACCCCCACCCCAACACCAAGTTTCTTTTTCCAGATAGTGATTAATATGTGCACCAAACTTGGTGTAAATCGATCCTGGCGTTTACAAGAGGCTTTTTACTCATAGATTTGCCCACATATGCATGTGTCACATATATTTCACTTATTTTAACATATTTCTCACACATTTATACACATATTTTACCTGTACCTGTATCGAAATTCGTCCAGTTGTTTCTTTTCCACGCAGATCGTTGTTTATGATAACGTATGCCCTGTACTGTGCACACAATTACATAATTCTACAATAAAATCCACCGTTATTTGTGAATATTGTCTTTGAAAAGCGTTGTGAATACACTTACTAGGAAAGAAGACATAAATTATATCATCGTTCATGATGCGGCAGTTTTTCGCACATCTCATACACTCCTGGAAATTGAAATAAGAACACCGTGAATTCATTGTCCCAGGAAGGGGAAACTTTATTGACACATTCCTGGGGTCAGATACATCACATGATCACACTGACAGAACCACAGGCACATAGACACAGGCAACAGAGCATGCACAATGTCGGCACTAGTACTGTGTATATCCACCTTTCGCAGCAATGCAGGCTGCTATTCTCCCATGGAGACGATCGTAGAGATGCTGGATGTAGTCCTGTGGAACGGCTTGCCATGCCATTTCCACCTGGCGCCTCAGTTGGACCAGCGTTCGTGCTGGACGTGCAGACCGCGTGAGACGACGCTTCATCCAGTCCCAAACATGCTCAATGGGGGACAGATCCGGAGATCTTGCTGACCAGGGTAGTTGACTTACACCTTCTAGAGCACGTTGGGTGGCACGGGATACATCCGGACGGGCATTGTCCTGTTGGAACAGCAAGTTCCTTTGCCGGTCTAGGAATGGTAGAACGATGGGTTCGATGACGGTTTGGATGTACCGTGCACTATTCAGTGTCCCCTCGACGATCACCAGAGGTGTACGGCCAGTGTAGAAGATCGCTCCCCACACTATAATGCCGGGTGTTGGCCCTGTGTGCCTCGGTTGTATGCAGTCCTGATTGTGGCGCTCACCTGCACGGCGCCAAACACGCATACGACCATCATTGGCACCAAGGCAGAAGCTACTCTCATCGCTGAAGACGACACGTCTCCATTCGTCCCTCCATTCACGCCTGTCGCGACACCACTGGAGGCGGGCTGCACGATGTTGGGGCGTGAGCGGAAGACGGCCTAACGGTGTGCGGGACCGTAGCCCAGCTTCATGGAGACGGTTGCGAATGGTCCTCGCCGATACCCCAGGAGCAACAGTGTCCCTAATTTGCTGGGAAGTGGCGGTGCGGTCTCCTACGACACTGCGTAGGATCCTACGGTCTTGGCCATGCATCTGTGCGTCGCTGCGGTCCGGTCCCAGGTCGACGGGCACGTGCACCTTCCGCCGACCACTGGCGACAACATCGATGTACTGTGGAGACCTCACGCCCCACGTGTTGAGCAATTCGGCGGTACGTCCACCCGGCCTCCCGCATGTCCACTATACGCCCTCGCTCAAAGTTCGTCAACTGCACATACGGTTAACGTCCACGCTGTCGCGGCAAGCTACCAGTGTTATAGACTGCGATGGAGCTCCGTATGCCACGGCAAACTGGCTGACACTGACGGCGGCGGTGCACAAATGCTGCGCAGCTAGCGCCATTCGACGGCCAACACCGCGGTTCCTGGTGTGTCCGCTGTGCCGTGCGTGTGATCATTGCTTGTACAGCCCTCTCGCAGTGTCCGGAGCAAGTATGGTGGGTCTGACACACCGGTGTCAATGTGTTCTTTTTTCCATTTCCAGGAGTGTAGTTTATGATGTCATATCTCCTGACTTATGTGTCGCACAATGATATAATTTGGCTAGTACATTCAGTGGTATATGAGAATGCGATCTGCAAAATATGTTTAAATTAAAGATGGTAGGAAAGAAGTAATAAATTTAAATGGCAAGCCTGATGCGGTAATTGTACTACATGAACAGTGAAAATGTATTAAGCGATAAAGTTTTTGTCTTTCTTCATTTTGTGAGGGTTGTCAGTGAGAAAAAGTTTCGAAAAACATTAAAAATATGCGTGAAGTTTGTTGCGAATCACTATGTGCTCTCATTCTCATATTCTGGGTTAATATAATCTGGTTATTTAAGCGTCATGAGCTAAGCTACGTTTTCACCACCATCCTATTACCTTTGATACATAAGTAACTCTTACCCAAACAACTATTCTTTCCTCCCACTTAACCCTAGGATGCATATCAGGGCCTCCGAGGCCCTTGTATGTCTTCAGTTTTTAAAAAAAATTCTGTAATTTGTTGTATGATTTCAAACTGCTTCCCAGTACTCTTTCTCTACCACTGTGACATTCCTCCTATCAAGTCTCAACGAGATACCTTTTTAAGTTTTTTGTATAATTCAATACGTTTACCCATACACCGTGAATGCATAATCAGGGCTTCAGAAGCCCTCACACATTTATAAATGTTCTTTAGCCTATATTGTCTTCAACATTTGTTTGGGAGCATCTATTAATTCAACAATAACTGTAGTGGTATTTCCAGCAACACGAATGCCAACAGCAGCAGCAGCTGTAGTAGTAATAGTATAACTAAAAATGATACACACTACTTTCACATACTGGCGATGTTGGTGTATTATTGAGCTTTCTGCTATCAAATGTTTTATTATTGCATAGTATTGTTACAATGTGCTGCTCTTGTCAGCCTCATTATTAGTGTAGTTTGTTTGCTGCAGCAAGGCCCATATTCTTACAACTTCTTTACTAGTGTGCAGCTGGCAGAAGAGATGCTTCAGAAGCAAATTACAATGGTGGTGGGAACAATCAAACAAAATAAACCAGAAATTCCTAATGGGATGAAACCATCTGCCTCAATAGCGATTCATTCCTTTTTGTTTGTATTTAGAGATGACATTACAGTGGTGAGTTATGTTCCCAAAAGAAAAAGTCTGTAGTTCTCATTAGCACAATGCCTCGTGACAGAAACATTGATGAAATTCAAGCAAAAAAAATACCAGATATAATAAAGTTCTAGAACTGTACGAAGGGTGGAGTAGATGCAATGGACCAGAAAATTCGTTATCACACTTGCAAGAGACAAACAAGAAGATGGCCATTTGCATGATGGATGAATATGATGGACGTCGCAGCAATGAACAGTGAAATTTTATTTTCCGCCCTACATCTGTCATACCATAGTGGAAGAAGTGATGAAAGGCGTTTGTTCCTAAGAGATTTAGCAGAGGAAATGGTAAGACCACTAATGGAACTTCGTATTCACATCCCTAATCTGCCAAAGAAAATCATTGATGCCATGCAAAGATGTGGTGTTCAAAAAGATGTCATATTGCCGAACCTACCTGTTACAGGAAAAATAAGATGCAATGAGTATGTTTTAATTGAAGAAATTTGTTGCAATAAATGTTATAAAATGTAAACATCAACTTATAAGTGAATTAATAAAATTATTTGTATTTGTTGCTGTTGTTGTCTTCAGTCCTGAGACTGGTTTGATGCAGCTCTCCATGCTACTCTATCCTGTGCAAGCTTCTTCATCTCCCAGTACCTACTGCAACCTACATCCTTCTGAATCTGCTTAGTGTATTCATCTCTTGGTCTCCCTCTACGATTTTTACCCTCCACGCTGCCCTCCAATACTAAATTGGTGATCCCTTGATGCCTCAGAACATGTCCTACCAACCGATCCCTTCTTCTGGTCAAGTTGTGCCACAAACTTCTCTTCTCTCCCATCTTATTCGATACTTCCTCATTAGTTATGTGATCTACCCATCTAATCTTCAGCATTCTTCTGTAGCACCACATTTCGAAAGCTTCTATTCTCTTCTTGTCCAAACTATTTACCGTCCATGTTTCACTTCCACACAAATACTTTCAGAATTGTCTTCCTGACACTTAAATCTATACTCGATGCTAACAAATTTCTCTTCTTCAGAAACGCTTTCCTTGCCATTGTCAGTCTATATTTTATATCCTCTCTACTTCGACCATAATCAGTTATTTTGCTCCCCAAATAGCAAACCTCCTTTACTGCCTTAAGTGTCTCATTTCCTAATCTAATTCCCTCAGCATGACGCGACTTAATTCGACTACATTCCATTATTCTCGTTTTGCTTTTGTTGATGTTCATCTTATATCCTCCTTTCAAGACAATGTCAATTCCGTTCAACTTCTCTTCCAAGTATTTTGCTGTCTCTGACAGAATTACAATGTCATCGGCGAACCTCAAAGTTTTTATTTTTTCTCCATGGATTTTAATACCTACTCCCATTTTTTTCTTTTGTTTCCTTTACTGCTTGCTCAGTATACAGATTGAATAACATCGGGGAGAGGCTGCAACCCTGCCTTACTCCCTTCCCAACCACTGCTTCCCTTTCATGTCCTTCGACTCTTATAACTGCCATCTGGTTTCTGTACAAATTGTAAATAGCCTTTCGCTCCCTGTATTTTACCCCTGCCACCTTTAGAATTTCAAAGAGAGTATTCCAGTCAACATTGTCAAAAGCTTTCTCTAAGTCTACAAATGTTAGAAACGTAGGTTTGCCTTTCCTTAATCTTTCTTCTAAGATAGGTCGTAAGGTCAGTATTGTCTCACGTATTCCAATATTTCTACGGTATCCAAACTGATCTTCCCCGAGGTCGGCTTCTATTAGTTTTTCCATTCGCCTGTAAAGAATTCGAGTTAGTATTTTGCAGCTGTGGCTTATTAAACTGACAGTTCGGTGATTTTCACATCTGTCAACAGCTGCTTTCTTTGGGATTGGAATTATTATATTCTTCTTGAAGTCTGAGGGTATTTCGCCTGTTTCATACATCTTGCTCACCAGATGGTACAGTTTGGTCTGGACTGGCTCTCCGAAGGCCGTCAGTAGTTCCAATGGAATGTTGTCTACTCCGGGGGCCTTGTATCGACTCAGGTCTTTCAGTGCTCTGTCAAACTCTTCACGCAGTATCGTATCTCCCATTTCTTCTTCATCTACATCCTCTTCCATTTCCATAATATTGTCCTGAAGTACATCGCCCTTGTATAGACCCTCTATATATTCCTTCCACCATTCTGCTTTCCCTTCTTTGCTTAGAACTGGGTTTCCATCTGAGCTCTTGATGTTCATAAAAGTGGTTCTCTTTTCTCCAAAGGTCTCTTTAATTTTCCTGTAGGCGGTATCTATCTTACCTCTTGTGAGATAAGCCTCTACATCCTTACATTTGTCCTCTACCCATCCCTGCTAAGACATTTTGCACTTCCTGTCGATCTCATTTTTGAGACATTTGTATTCCTTTTTGCCTGCTTCATTTACTGCATTTTTATATTTTTTCCTTTCATCAATTAAATTTAATATTTCTTCTGTTACCCAAGGATTTCTACTAGCCCTCGTCTTTTTACCTACTTGGTCCTGTGCTGCCTTCAATACTCCATCCCTCAAAGCTACCCATTCTTCTTCTACTGTATTTCTTTCCCCCATTTCTGTCAATTGTTCCCTTATGCTCTCCCTGAAACTCTGTGCAACCTCTGGTTCTTTCAGTTTATTCAGGTCCTATCTCCTTAAATTCCCACCTTTTTGCAGTTTCTTCAGTTTTAATCTACAGTTCATAACCAATAGATTGTGGTCAGAGTCCACATATGCCCCTGGAAATGTCTTACAATTTAAAACCTGGTTCCTGAATCTCTGTCTTACCATTAAATAATCTATCTGATACCTTTTAGTATCTCCAGGGTTCTTCCATGTATACAACCTCCTTTCAAGATTCTGAAACCAAGTGATAGCAATGATTAAGTTGTGCTCTGTGCAAAATTCTACCAGGCGGCTTCCTCTTTCATTTCTTAGCTCCAATCCATATTCACCTACTACGTTTCCTTCTCTCCCTTTTCCTACAACCAAATTCCAGTCACCCATGACTATTAAATTTTCATCTCCCTTCACTATCTGAATAATTTCTTTTGTTTCATCATACATTTCTTCAATTTCTTCGTCATGTGCAGAGCTAGTTGGCATATAAACTTGTACTACTGTAGTAGGTGTGGGCTTCGTATCTATCTTAGCCACAATAATGCGTTCACTATGCTGTTTGTAGTAGCTTACCCACATTCCTATTTTTCTATTCATTATTAAACCTACTCCTGCATTACCCCTATTTGATTTTGTGTTTATAACCCTGTAGTCACCTGACCAGAAGTCTTGTTCCTCCTGCCACCGAACTTCACTAATTCCCACTATATCTAGCTTTAACCTATCCATTTCCCTTTTTAAATTTTCTAACCTACCTGCCCGATTAAGGGATCTGACATTCTACGCTCCGATCCGTAGAACGCCAGTTTTCTTTCTCCTGATAACGGCATCCTCTTGAGTAGTCACCTCCCGGAGATCCGAATGGGGGACTATTTTACCTCCAGAACGTTTTACCCAAGAGGACGCTATCATCATTTAATCATACAGTAAAGCTGCATGCCCTCGGGAAAAATTACGGCCGTAGTTTCCCGTTGCTTTCAGCCGTTCGCAGTATCAGCACAGCAAGGCCGTTTTGGTTATTGTTACAAGGCCAGATCAGTCAATCATCCAGACTGTTATCCTTGCATCTACTGAAAAGGCTGCTGCTCCTCTTCAGGAACCACTTGTTTGTCTGGCCTCTCAACAGATACCCCTCCGTTGTGGTTGTATCTACGGTACGGCTATCCGTATCGCTGAGGCACGCAAGCCTCCCCACCAACGACAAGGTGGTGGTGGTTAGTGTTTAACGTCCCGTCGACAACGAGGTCATTAGAGACGGAGCGCAAGCTCGGGTTAGGGAAGAATTGGGAAGGACATCGGCCGTGCCCTTTCAAAGGAACCATCCCGGCATTTGCCTGAAACATTTTAGGGAAATCACGGAAAACCTAAATCAGGATGGCAGGAGACGGGATTGAACCGTCATCCTCCCGAATGCGAGTCCAGTGTGCTAACCACTGCGCCACCTCGCTCGGTCCAACGACAAGGTCCATGGTTCAGGGGTGTGGGGGGGGGGGGGGGTATTTTATATGTTGTATGTAAAAGGATGTAATTAATAAAAAAATTAAAATATTAATAAAATGTTAATCAGGCCCGCCAGATCCTGTTACTGTATCTTAGGAATCCTTCAATATGACAATAAATTTGACAGAAATAAATTAAACTCCAAAGAATGATTATATGAAATTGGGAAAATTTTAAATTAGGGCTGGGCCTTAGAGGGCCTGCATATGCATTCATGTGTGTTTTCGGCACCATGCATCCTAGGGTAAATGGTATGTGTACCACGTTCAGTGGAAATCGATCGAGTAGTTTAGGAGTAAATGTGAAACATTCATACATACATGACTAAATACACGCGAGGCCTGTTAAAAAAAAGCATCTGGCCTTATTCTTTTTGTGAACGCTTGATGGATTTGAATCTAGCACGTTTGCATCAGCCGATATTGCGTCTTAGTGCGCATGCGTGAACTTTTCTCCACCTACCGATAGCGTCAGTTGCTGGCAAGCAGCAGTTGAGTGTTGTTGTGTGTAGTGCTCGTGACTGTTTTTCATAGTGGAGCAGCGCTATTGCTCAGAAGTTTGCCAGAAAGTGGGCGACAGCCAGGTAGAAATCATTCAAATGATTCTGGCGGTTTTCGGTGATAATGTTAATGGCATCACACAGATTAAGGACTGGTATAACTGGTTTAAAAACGGCTGCACATCGGCGGAGAGTGAGCAACGCTCCAGTCGGCCATCAGTATGTCACAATGACCAAGTCATGGCCACAGCGAACGCTGTGGTGATGCTGGACTAACGTGTGACTATGAGAGAAATTCCAGGAGAGATGCTCATCAGCACTTCCTCGGAACATTCCATTATGAGCGAAGATTTGGCCATGAAGAGAGTGTCGGCGAAATTGGTGCCGAAGCTGCTGACGGAAGAGCAAATCCAGCTTCTTATTTAAGTCTCAGAGTGAATGCCGGACTCCACTCCTTACTTCGTGAACATCGTAATCATTGCTGACGAGTCTTGGGTGTACATGAACGACCCAGAAACCAGATCCCTGTCGTCACACTGTTAGCACCGTCACGATGACCAAGGAAGGCCCGCCAGGTATGCAGCAACATCAAAGTATTGCTCAGTGCTTTCTTTGACTCTCATGGTGTTGTCACCACGAGTACACACCACAGAGTCAAACACTCACGAAGGAGTACTACAGGGACCTCTCGGTCGATTACACGATTCTGTATGGCGCAAGAGATCGGACTTGTGTTTATCAGGAAATTGGTGCCTCCACCATGACAGTGCTCCAGGACATTTTTCGCGCTTGATTCAGACTTTTTTTGCCGAAGAACCAGATTCCTGTGTTTCACCAGGCTCCTTACTCTCCTGATTTGGCCCGCTGCGACTTCTGGTTGTTCCCAAAACACGAGAGGCATTGAAAGGAACGTGATTTCAGAATAGAGAGGATATTATGGCAGCAATGACGGACGAACTAAACTCTACCCCAAAAGAGGTTTTTTCTGCACGCTTCCAACAATGGCAGAACTGCTGGGAGAAGTGTGTGGAGTCCCAAAGGGACTACCGGCACGCTTCCAACAATGGCAGCACTACTGGGAGAAATCTGTGGAGTATCAAGAGGACTACGTGCACACTTCCAACAATGGTGGCTCTACTGGGAGAAATCTGTGGAGTCCCAGGAGAACTACCAGGACTCCTCCAACAATAGCGGCACTGCTGGGAGAAGAGTGAGCAGTCCCGAGGGAACTAATTTGAGGTTGATTAAGAGTCCAACGCTCCAGGTAAGCCAGTTTCTTTCCCAGCCCCAGGTCAGACACTTTTCTGGAAGACCTCTTACATACATTCATCCATTTTTATAATATGTATTGGTCGTGTTATCTTCATAACGAGACCAATCAACTAACAACAGAAACCACATTTTGTAGGAATATTCTGGTTACCATAAAAAATTCGGAGCCATAGACAACTCTTACTGTACTGGAGGTCATCATTATGCACAAGGCAAATATGCAACGAATGAAATTTATGAACCTGTGATGAATAGAAAGTACTTTCTAGAACTATGTATTTTACTGAATCTCTGACACTAATCTCTTTTTGTCAGAGCCAGCATCTTAATGAGCTCAGCTACTGAGCACAATTCAGACGTGAACTGTGGTTTCGATCCTTCCTGTGGCAATCTTCTAATTACGCAAACGAAAACTATATTCTATATAATATTCCTCTTTTTGTAATGAAGTAGCAACTCAAAGTTGTGTAGACTGGAGTATGATGGTGTATATCACGTAGCATGAGCACCACATGTGAAGGATAGATAGAGGCTCGCATCCCAGCGCTTTGATGTTTAAAGAAGAATTCATTTTATAATACCGTACCGTGAAATGCGTAGGAGTCATGATGCAGCCCGACTGAGTTGTGAATTTCAAGAAGATAGTACAAATTGTTGTCTCTCTTAAATCTCAGTTATCCAATACAGAAATTTTATGACACTTACGTTACTCGATAAGTATCCACCAGCCTCGCTGTGGGTGTTTGCTGGAAACTGAGTGCTTCCATAAAAGAATATTTCAGAATTAGCGTCGGACGTGGGCTACACCTCAATGCACAGAGACTATTTTCTCCGACGCTTCTGTTCTTCATAACAATGTTGTCAGGAAAACAGTTTGTATAAAAACATTCGAAGTCTTTCATGAACAACTGAATTGTACACTCCTGGAAATGGAAAAAAGAACACATGGACACCAGTGTGTTAGACCCACCATACTTGCTCCGGACACTGCGAGAGGGCTGTACAAGCAATGATCACACGCACGGCACAGCGGACACACGAGGAACCGCGGTGTTGGCCGTCGAATGACGCTAGCTGCGCAGCATTTGTGCACCGCCGCCGTCAGTGTCAGCCAGTTTGCCGTGGCATACGGAGCTCCATCGCAGTCTTTAACACTGGTAGCATGCCGCGACAGCGTGCACGTGAACCGTATGTGCAGTTGACGGACTTTGAGCGAGGGCGTATAGTGGGCATGCGGGAGGCAGGGTGGACGTACCGCAGAATTGCTCAACACGTGGGGCGTGAGGTCTCCACAGTACATCGATGTTGTCGCCAGTGGTCGGCGGAAGGTGCACGTGCCCGTCGACCTGGGACCGGACCGCAGCGACGCACAGATGCACGCCAAGACCGTAGGATCCTACGCAGTGCCGTAGGGGACCGCACCGCCACTTCCCAGCAAATTAGGGACACTGTTGCTCCTGGGGTATCGGCGAGGACCATTCGCAACCGTCTCCATGAAGCTGGGCTACGGTCCCGCACACCGTTAGGCCGTCTTCCGCTCACGCCCCAACATCGTGCAGCCCGCCTCCAGTGGTGTCGCGACAGGCGTGAATGGCGTGAATGGAGGGACGAATGGAGACGTGTCGTCTTCAGAGATGAGAGTCGCTTCTGCCTTGGTGCCAATGATGGTCGTATGCGTGTTTGGAGCCGTGCAGGTGAGCGCCACAATCAGGACTGCATACAACCGAGGCACACAGGGCCAACACCCGGCATCATGGTGTGGGGAGCGATCTCCTACACTGGCCGTACACCTCTGTTGATCGTCGAGGGGACACTGAATAGTGCACGGTACATCCAAACCGTCATCGAACCCATCGTTCTACCATTCCTAGACCGGCAAAGGAACTTGCTGTTCCAACAGGACAATGCCCGTCCGGATGTATCCCGTGCCACCCAACGTGCTCTAGAAGGTGTAAGTCAACTACCCTGGTCAGCAAGATCTCCGGATCTGTCCCCCATTGAGCATGTTTGGGACTGGATGAAGCGTCGTCTCACGCGGTCTGCACGTCCAGCACGAACGCTGGTCCAACTGAGGCGCTAGGTGGAAATGGCATGGCAAGCCGTTCCACAGGACTACATCCGGCATCTCTACGATCGTCTCCATGGGAGAATAGCAGCCTGCATTGCTGCGAAAGGTGGATATACACAGTACTAGTGCCGACATTGTGCATGCTCTCTTGCCTGTGTCTATGTACCTGTGGTTCTGTCAGTGTGATCATGTGATGTATCTGACCCCAGGAATGTGTCAATAAAGTTTCCCCTTCCTGGGACAATGAATTCACGGTGTTCTTATTTCAATTTCGAGAAGTATATAAACAAGTTCCATCACCAACACCTCTTAAGAATAAATCTTCCTTTTGTTGTAAAAAGAAAATAATTGCACTATTGAAGCAATGACGTTTCGGACTGTTCTGCACGTATAAAGCAGTCCATAAACCGGTGGAAAATTGCAGAAATAAGGCCTCTGTCTCCTTGTTTATCCTGTTAAATATTTCTCCACCGTTTCCCGTTTCAGTACAGCGCTTGTAAGATATTCTCTAGAATTCGTTGTGGTAGGGAAGCAAACAGCTTCTTACAGTCATCTTGAGGAATTTCTTACCATGCGTGAAACACGTGTCGACAATTCACGAAGATTGGTGGCTGGTACGAAACTGTACGTCTGCCGATCGCAATCCAGGCATACTCTATGAGCGACAAAGTTGGAGAACGTGCGATCCTGGTAATGGTCTGTACATTTCACCTGGCCGTGTAATGACACGCAGTGTGCGATCTTGTACTATTTCGCTGAAGCATGCCGTTTGGCACAGTGGACATGAAGATTATGCTAGTGGAGTTGAACATTCTTTCCACGTTCTAATAAAAGTTGTCGTCCCATCAGCGATTATGAAATCAGTCGTCAAATCCAACAGCTCATTACACCATGACTCCAGAAATTGGAAAGATATGGGTATCCTCGCCGTCTACAAACACATTAGCGTCGATCTAGCACTAAATGTCCCCGTAGATTATCGTTCTACACCTTAGTCCTACGAGTCTCTGTTAGCTGTTGTATGATGTCGGCGATAAGCGGAGGGTGACAAATCGAGATCTCAATCCAGCTTCGAGTAATGCGCCGCGACGGTTTGTGTTGACACTCTGCCTGGAACGTCTTCCCGGATTTAAACTGCTGCCATCTGTGCATAAGACAGAGACAGTCGGGCGATCCTACGATCTTCTCATGATGTAGTTCTTCACGAGGGATCCCGTGTATATTCTTCGGGCCGCAGTGTAGGCCGGAGTGCATCACGTCATCTCTTGTGCTGCAGCTTTTGCTACGCTCCTGCGCTCATGCCGATGACTGAACTGAAATCAGTATCTTAAAGATGGCAGCAAGCTGCAGGTGCACTCGTCCTATGGTGTTGCAGTGTTGCGATTTCCATCTAACAAGTTACAGAAATGTTCACCTCACCCAGATGACAAAATTGTAGATAACGAAATAGACGACAGAGGGATAGAGAAACAATTAAAATCGCTCAAAAGAGGAAAAGCCGCTGGACCTGATGGGATACCATTTCGATTTTGCACAGAGTACGCGAAAGAACTTGCCCCCTCCCCCCCCCCCCCCCCCCCCCCCCCCCCTTATTGCAGCGGTGTGCCATAGGTCTCTAGAAGAGCGTAGCCTTCCAAAAGACTGGAAAGGGCACAGGTCATCCCCGTTTTCAAGAAAGGACTTCGAACAGATGTGCAGAACTGTAGACCTATATCCCTAACGTCGATCAGTTGTAGAAGTTTGGAACACTTATTATGTTCGAGTATAATGACTTTTCCTCAGACTATAACTCTATTCTGTAGGAATTAGCATGGGTTTCGAAAAAGACGATCGTGTGAAATCCAGCTCGCGCTATTCGTCCACGAGACGCAGAGAGCCATAGACACGGTTTCTCAGGTAGATGTCGTGATTCTTGACTTCCGGAAGGCATTCGATAAAGTTCCCCACAGTCTTTTGATGAACAGAGTAAGAGCATGTGGACTATCGGACCAATTGTGTGATTGGATTGAAGATTTCCTAGATAACAGAACGCAGCATGTCATTCTCAATGGAGAGAAGTCTTCCGAAGTAAGAGTAATTTCAGGTGTGCCGCAGGGGAGTGTCGTAGGACCGTTGCTATTCGCAATATACATAAATGACCTTGTGGATAACATCGAAAGTTCACTGAGGCTTTTTACGGATGATGCTGTGGTATATCGAGAGGTTGTAAGAATGGAAAATTGTACTGAAATGCAGGAGGATTTGCAACGAATTGACGCATAGTGCAAGGAATGGCAATTGAATCTCAACATAGACAAGTGTCATGTGCTGCGAATACACAGAAAGAAAGATCCTTTATCATTTAGCTACAATATATCAGATCAGCAACTGGAAGCAGTTAATTCCATAAATTATCTGGGAGTACGCATTAGATTTAAAATGGAATGATCATATAAAGTTGATCGTCGGTGAAGGAGATGCCAGACTAAGATTCATTGGAAGAATCCTAAGGAAATGCAATCCGAAAACAAAGGAAGTAAGTTACAGTACACTTGTTCGCCCACAGCTTGAATATTGCTCACCATTGTGGGATCCCTACCAGATAGGGGTGATAGAAGAGATAGAGAAGATCCACCGGAGAGCAGTGAGCTTCGTTACAGTATCATATAGTAATCGCGAAAGCGTTACGGAGATGATAGGTAAACTCCAGTCGAAGAGTCTGCAGGGGAGACGCTCACTAGCTCGGTACCGGTTTTTGTTGAAGTTTCGAGAACATAACTTCACCGAGGAGTCAGGCAGTATATTGCTCCCTCCTACGTATATCTCACGAAGAGACCACGAGGATAAAATCAGAGACATTAGAGCCTACACAGAGGCATACCGACAATGTTTCTTTCCACGAACAATACGAGACTGGAACAGAAAGGAGAACCGATAGAGGTACTCGAAGTGCCCTCCGCCACACACCGTCAGGTGGTTTGCGGAGTATGGATGTAGATGTAGCTATTACATACTCACGACACTCTTCATTTGTAGAAGTTGCATCTTTTTATTACTGAAAATAAGCTCGCTCACGTAAGGGTGGAATTTTAATCAACTTTTACAAAGAGATTCTGGGCGTATGTAAAGTATACCAACAGCAAGAGGCAATCAGTACCTTCTCTGAACTATACCCATGGTAATATAACAGATTTTGCGTCATGAAAGCTGACATATTAGAAACATTTTTCGGAAATTCCTTTCCCAAAGAAGACAAAGTAAATATTCCAGAATTCGAATCGAGGGCAACTGCCAACATGAGTAAATTTGAAGTATATATCACACACGCGAGACAGATATAGAGTGGCTCCTTATTACTCTACTCCAATATTCGTTTTACCTTTAGAAATTGAAGGGACAGTAAAACACGAAGTATAAGCTACACTCCAGTAGCGTCGCACTGCCCTGGACCGAGCCGACTGCCGCCGCCTCAAAAAGACTGGAAAGTTGTGCAGGTCATATCAATATAAAGGCATAATACGCTAAACTGCAGATTTGCACTAGGACTTGGAACATATACTGTGTTCGAACATTATGAATTTCCTCAGAAGTAACGGTCTATTGACACACAGTCAGCACGCACTTAGGAAACATCGCTCTTGTGAAACACAATTAGCTCTTTATTCGCACGAAGTAATGAATGCTGTCGACAGGGTAGCTCAAATTGATTTCATATTTCTAGATGTCCAGAAGGCTTTTCACATTAATCCGCACAAGAGGCTTCTAAACAGTTTGCTTGTCTACAGAGCAACTCTTCAACTATTCGATATATCGGTCGTTCTCCAGGGAAGAGTTGTAGCCCTCTGTTGTTCCTAATCTACACAAACGAGGTAGGAGATAATCTGAGCAGCCCTCAAAAGCGATTTTGGATGGCAATCACTGAAACAAAAGCGCTTCTTGTTGCTGTGTTCATGCAACTTTAATCGCAAACCCTCGCCTGTGAATAAGAAAATATTTTACTGCGGCCGACCTGCATAAGGAGAAATGGTCATCACTTAAAATAAATCAGAGCTCCCACGCCTGTTATGGAATGGAATGGTACAGAAAAATCTTAAAGAAGAACCTTCTTCCAGGCCACTGAACGCAAATTGCAGAGTACTCACGTAGATGTAGATATCCCACTGGCTGTAGTATCAGTTTTGTAGTCCTAACCGGTCCAGATAGCCGGGCACATTAGCACAGTCTTCGTGATGGAATCCGTCTAGCGGATTAATGACGACACTCTACATGCCAGCCAATCAGGATGTGTTTTTACGCGGTTTGCCACATCCGACTAGGTGAATACTGCGTTGGTACCCCCGTCCCGTCTCATTTAGATGATTCTAAATCATTGAGAAAGCGTCCTTACAGTTTCACACGGGGTTCTGAAAATACGTCGGGAGGGGTGGGGTGACAGAAAGTTTATCAGGCTACCCTCTACCAATAATATCGCCAAATACAGAATAACATGCCGACCCCGTGAAAACATGTGATAAAGGCAGGTAAAGAAGACGTTTTCTAGTGTTCACTCAAGGTATTCAAGTGTAACGCTTTTCATCTTCGGCAATGTACATTACGGACAGGAAACTAGAATCTAGAGAGCTTTACGTACCATCTGTCGATTTTTCTTTTAGGTAAATCGGCGTCAGTATTGCTTTCGCTTTGAGGAATTGTCTCCTTCCGCAAAGGGAATATATGTACATTTTGCTGCGCGGTGCTTTTCTAGGTACCAAACGGGCGAGAAACACAGAGGAGTGTAAAGCGAGCAACAAGCCCAGAATCTTCTCACGTGCGATGTGAAAAAGCGGGAGCCGCAATATCCTAGAACAAACGGCAGTCTGCAGAGCTGAGGGTAACCGCCCATTGTCTGCAACGTGTGGGCGTCGAGCCACTATCCTCTTGCCTCGCTACGTTCTACCCCTTTCCGCAGACCCTACTCTGACCGACTTCTGCCAAACCAAGCTGCAGAACGCAGTTACCTGTTCGACATGCTAACTACATATCCTTCTGGTGTACACCTATCTACACGACTTATGGCTGTAGTACGCCGTTGTCGGTCACCTAGTTGGATTAATTGCCCATTGCTTACCGATTGCTTAGACCAACTGTGACTGTATGTCTGTCTACAGTAAATGAATATGGTCACCAGATTAATCTTTCTGACGGTTCATGTGAAACGGAAACGACACACTTAAATCGAAATAGGACTGCTCTGGATCGAATGGCTTCGGTTTGAGTCTACTTGCAGTTGTTCGACAGCAGTATTATGATCAAGTATCGATTCCAGGGTTGCTAGGCGGATGGGAAACTAACGTACAATCTATTATTTGAGCTGGTCGTTAAAAGGAAGTCACGAAGGCATACAATAAGCACTGCAATACATGCCTTTTTTCTGAAGGCAGGTTAGTTTTATTCAGGATTCCAATACATCATATTATTCCCCCACTTTGTCTACAAAATGCTATTTTTCAACTAGTCTCCGTTCAATGCGACGGCCTTACGCCACGTTACTGGGACAGCCCTTGTGCCTACATGGTACCACTTTACTGGTTGGTGTTGGAGCCAACTTCTTTTTGCATCAGTAACTACATACTGCTTTCCACGGAGTGCTTCCTCCACTGCCCCAAACAGATGGAAGTCGTAAGTTGCCAAGGGCTATGGGGTAGGTGAGAAAGAACTATCCAATGAAATATTGTGAGCTCCTTTCAGATGCGCAAAATTGTATGCGGTCTTGTGTTAGTATGTTTCTGGCATCGATTCGTCAATTTCCTGATGCTAGCACATTACATTCCAGAATTTATCGTCGCGACATGAATGATGACATCAAACTGACTAATCTCTTCAGTGTCCCAAAAGACCGTCGCCATATATTTATCCGCCGAGGGTGTGACTTATATCAGTTCCTTCGGAGGGTAGATTATGTGGGGCCACTCCATGGATTGCCGATATGTTTCCAGTTCAAAGTGATGAACCCATGTTCCACCCCTGTTTACGGTGCTAGACAAAAGACTCCATGAGTAGCCTCGTTACGGGCAAGAAAATGCCGCTTAGATTATCCTTGGTTGCTCTCTATAGTCTTGTGTTAGGCAGTGAGGCACCTAGCGTCTACACACCTTTGAGTACCCCAACTGATGGACGAGTGTGTCAGCCCTACCAACAGAGACGTCCAGTTGAGCACCGAGATGTTTGGTTGTGATCTGTCTATCACCTCGAAAGAGTGTCCGCACGTTCCAACACTTGAAGCTGTGACTGAGTGCGGCCAGCCGGTACGCGGGAGATCGAACAGTTCTACATCTACATCTACATCCATACTCCCCAAGCCACCTGACGGTGTGTGGCAGAGGGTACCCTGAGTACCTCTATCGGTTCTCCCTTCTATTCCAGTCTCGTATTGTGCGTGGAAAGAAGGATTGTCGGTATGCTTCTGTGTGGGCTCTAATCTCTCTGATTTTATCCTCATGGTCTCTTCGCGAGATATACATAGGAGGGAGCAATATACTGCTTGACTCTTCGGTGAAGGTATGTTCTCGAAACTTTAACAAAAGCCCGAACCGAGCTACTGAGCGTCTCTCCTGCAGAGTCTTCCACTGGAGTTTATCTATCATCTCCGTAACGCTTTCGCAATTACTAAATGATCCTGTAACGAAGCGCGCTGCTCTCCGTTGGATCTTCTCTATCTCTTCTATCAACCCTACCTGGTGCGGATCCCACACTGCTGAGCAGTATTCAAGCATTGGGGAACAAGCGTACTGTAACCTACTTCCTTTGTTGTCGGATTGCATTTCCTTAGGATTCTTCCAATGAATCTCAGTCTGGCATCTGCTTTACCGACGATCAACTTTGCTGCAATGATGACTGACCCGTAGCTCAACGACTCCCCATGCTTTTGTTCTCTGCTACGTCTCCGTAGATATTCACCGAGCGGCCGGCCGCGGTGGCCGAGCGGTTCTAGGCGCTTCAGTCTGGAGCCGCACGACTGCTACGGTCGCAGGTTCGAATCCTGCCTCGGGCATGTTTGTGTGTGATGTCCTTAGGTTAATTAGGTTTAAGTAGTTCTAAGTTCTAGGGGACTGATGACCTCAGATGTTAAGTCCCGTAGTGCTCAGAGCCATTTGAATTCTTCACAAAACACTTTTCGAAATCATCTTATTCAGTCATTTTCAGCGAACCTGTATTCAATATTTAGTAGCTCAAATCCAGATAAATATATCGACCATTCAGTTCCACGTCGACTAATAATAATTTCCCCTCTCAGAGCCCTCAGGCAGAGACGGAGTAACAAAACCAAAGATTCAGCTCAACATGGCTTGCTCTCAGATTCATGAAAGTAAGAAGATAACAGTTCTGAAATTGCCAAGATTACACGCACACCTCGCACATTATCTTACCCTTTTCGCCAAAACCCTTATCTTGTGCCAGGAAGCAGCCACAGTAGAAGCTACAGCCAAGACCCATATGTCATCCTGTTCCTCTATTACCTCACCCACGTGTTTGAATAGTTTAAATGATATATAAAAATAGTAAATTATTACCTCCATACTGTACGCACGTACAGCTGTGAAGTGACAAATTATTCGCATCACTGCGCTGTGTCTGCTCTCGGGAATAGATAAACTACGTATTACGTGTCAGCGGTCCAGTTATTGAGCCGTGCCGCGAATCGATAGGTCGCGTCACGCTCTCCAGCGTATTCATCTTTGACCAGAGACGCCCTCTGGACTCGGAGACTGGCATACTGCGCCGGAAGGGAGTCCACTCTCTTGAAGTTCGGCCGTCGTGCAGAGAGGTTCGCTGCGGAGCAGAGACAGTAGTAAGTTACAAGTTTACTCCCAGTTGGCTCGAGAGCCCTCGTATTCTGGGTCAGTGGTTCGTCGCCGAAGTCCTTCCTGGTGCATGGGGGGCGTGCTCGCCGTGGCGACCCGATGGACAAGAGTGGGCAGCCTGAGCGGAGCGAAATGCCTGGTATTTATTGCCGTAACAGCGTACGGGGGGGGGGGGGGGGGGGGGGGGGGTTTGAGGGGGGCGGGATATCAGCTAGGAGCGAAGGAGCTCTACCACTGGGGGACAACGCTTCTTACATGGACGTAAATATGCTTTGTCTAGAAGCCCGTCGGATACTTATGGGTGAACACGTGAGCACTTTATGAATTTCCCCTGTGGTTAATTTGGTGGTGTCGCACGTTATAGCCACAGTCTACTGTGCGATCAATTCTTTCAGTCTCTTCAGTGGCATTAACCGGCGATGTTATGAATTCTGCTCATCGTGTTACTGAATGGTATAAATATAGTTTCATGGGACCGAAAAAGCGGGTTTTAAATTATTAAATTTGTATCGGTGCAGCTCAGCCTCTCTTAAAGTGTTTCTGGTTTCAGTATGAGGTGCGTTTGAAAATCTCGTGTGGAGTCCGAGAGATGGCACCACCGGCTTGTATAGAGATCATGTTCAGTTAGTAGCATCTTTGGAAAGAACGCAAACCAACTTTCAGCCATATTGGTCTATTTCTTTGTTTGGCATTCGTGTGTCTCAAGGAAGTCGAGTGATGGTGGTTAAACATTACTTTATGAAAGGCAATACGCCTCAGTAGACTAGAGAGAAGCTTGATAAACATTACGGTCACTCTGCACCTTCGAATACAACAGTTTATAAGTGGTTTCGAAATTTTCAGAGTGGCCATATGGGCGCAAGTCATGCTGAACGTTCTAGACGCCCTGTGGATGTTACGACTCTTGAAATCATTGATAAAATCCATGATATGGTGTTGGATGACAGAATAGTGAAGTGCATTAGATTGCTAGTGCTGTGGGCATCTCGAATGAACGGGTACATAATATTTTGCATAAACATTTGGGCACGAGAAAGCTGTCCGCAAGATGGGTTCCGCCATTGCTCACGCTTGGCCAGAAACGGATTCGTGTGAAGTGCTGCTGTTCAGGAAGAATCTGCAGACCTTAAGCGTCGTTTCGTCGCTGGAAACATGGATACCTTACTATACTCCTGAGACCAGAAAACAATCTAAACAATGGGTTACCAAGTGATAATCTGCCCCAAAAAAGGCGAAGACCATTCCTTCGGCCGGAAGGGTAATGGCGACCGTCTTTTGGGATTGGCAATGAATAATCCTCTTCGGCTATCTGGAAAAGGGTAAAACTATTACAGGTGCATATTGCTCATCGTTGGACCGTTTGGAAACCGAGCTGCAAGAAAAACGCCGGCTATTGGACGGCAAAAGAGTCATCTTCCATCACGACAACGCACCAGCACAAACCTCAGCAGTTGTTGTCGCAAAATTAATGGAAATAGCATTCCAACTCGTTTTACATCCCCCCTATTCTCCAGTCTTGGACCCCTCGAACTACTATTATCCCCCAATTCGAAGAAATGGCTGGCGGGACAAAGATTTTATTCAAACGAAGAGGTGATTGCAGCAACTAAGAGCTATTTTGCAGACTTGTACAATTCCTGTAATTTGGAAGGGATCAACAAATTAGAATAGCGTTGGAAGAAGTGTATAAGTGTAAAAGGAGACTACGTCGAAAAATAAAAATTGTTTACCCAAAGCACTTAAGTAGTTTTTATTTTTGCACGGACTTTTCCAACGCCCCTCGTATTTGGTAAGCTTTTGCCCCTTTAAATTTTGTAGTTCATATATTAACTTTGTGGATTACTTGTCGCTTGTGCTTCGTCTGAATGGACTATTTAATCGGTCTAACTTTTGAAAATTGGGCATGTAGATTCTGCTCCCTCTATGTGTGTTAACGCGAGCTACTGTCCTTACTTAGCACTGTAACTCACTCTACCATAGGCCTTAAGTGTAGTTAACACGACGAAGTGGATGTGCGTTTTCATTCCTCATTTCCTGGTTTGCCATATGAGCTGTGATTGGATGCAGCGCATTTGTGGTTGAAGTTGATCCTTATTGCATTCGAGATATTTTTTGCAACGCTAACTTTGGCGCCTGCGTGTCGTTGTTTAACTGCTATAGTAAAGTAATTTAGGGGTTGTGCACTCCATCTATAGTGGGAGTGCGTCAGTGTACATTAAAATTGCTGGGAATTTAAACACATTTTACATATGTGTTCAATTTGCCTGTTAAACATTTTAAGTGATTGAACGGAGCGTTCTAATTCTTGTTCGAGCACCAGTGCATTTGCCAGAATTTTTACCAGAATTTTTGCCCTTGGCTTATTAATCTCGATGGATATCTAATGTGCCCTCTGAAAGTACTGATAATGGAGTTAAGATGTGTATATTTCTCGCTGTTTTGAACGGATATGTGTTGTTATTTTCTTTTTTGGCATATATTGCACTCAAAGATAAATTAAATTGGGTTTTAAAAAGTTTCTTGTCGCCAGTTACAGAGTGTAGCCTGTTAACATGATTTATTGTTATTGTATATATTTCCATGTTCTTTTACGTACATGTTTCACAGTGAAAGGGTGTCTGATTTTCTTGATCGTCCTAAATTGTTAAGCGTCCCAATTAGCCATAAACATCAGAGCTTAAATTTTTTCTCTTCAATTTCATTATTCGTTTGCACTGTTGATTTCACAATGTCAAGGATTGCGCTTAAAATTTATTTATGTCACTAACTGCGTTCAGTCCCTGTTTACCCAGTCCTTCCATCCCGAAGGCAACCAGTCGCCTGGCTTTGTTTCAGTTACAATCAGGTATTAAGTTCCATATTCAAACTGACTATTTTAGAGGTTTCAAGCACGCTGAAACTTACGATATGTAATCGAAAGCGCGGTGCAGCGTCTTTGCCCGTAGCTAAGCAACGGTCTCCTCAGCCTCCCGCCCGCGCGATTCCATGCGTCGACGTGACGGCGCCTGGATAGGTCTGTCTCAGCTGTTTCCGCACGATAACAGAGACAGCGGTTATGTGGGACACCGACTCCGGGGGCAACTGCCGCAATTGTACAACACTTGAAGAGAAAGTCCGCCGTCACAATGTGTTACTCTACACGCCTGAGACACACTACACTCGAATCTGGTACAGGATGGCCTTGGTATTATTACATCTACTGTTTGGCGTCTTCGAAAATTGCTGAAAAAATGGAATGGCTGAGACATGGAGACACGCTTGGTGAGTTTCGTAATGTGTAAACTCTACGAGAGTTAGTACAAGTTATCGGCTAAGCTGTGGCGCTCCTTATTTCCTGCGAAGCCTTTACTGGTAGTCATACTGCTAAATTTATTTTTGCTTTACACTTATTTCTGTATGTTGCGTTTGTGCTCTACGGCTGATTCACGAGTGTTACTAGCTCCGCCTGTAATGCGTACTTAATTACATTTATATACACATTCTAAGACAAAAAGTAATAAGGAATAAAAAGATAAAACGAAAAGCCGGCCGGTGTGGCCGTGCGGTTCTAGGCGCTTCAGTCTAGAACCGCGTGACCGCTACGGTCGCAGGTTCGAATCCTGCCTCGGGCATGGATGTGTATGATGTCCTTAGGTTAGTTAGATTTAAGTAGTTCTAAGTTCTAGGTAACTGATGACCACAGATGTTAAGTCCCATAGTGCTCAGAGCCATCTGAACTAGTTTGAGCCATAAAACGAAAACGACCCAACACGAAGGAATTATCTGAATGGGGCGGAAATTGGTAGATGTCATGTACACGCGCAAACAAATAATTGCGGTTTCCGAAAAAGTGACTCATTCATTCAAGAGAAAGAGCTTCGCAAATTGAGCAAGTCAATAAACCGTTCGACCTCTTATGGTACTTAGGGAAGCAGTTATTCGGGTTGGCACAGACTGAGTAAAATGTACTCCTTATCAGTATCGTGATGCATTCTAAGTGGGGCGTTAGATCGTCAAATTGCCGAGCTGGTTGGAGGCCCCCGCTCATAATACTCCTTATGTTCTCGATTCCTGACGAAGGTTCGGTTTTTTAAGCGCGAAGACAAGAAGTACAAACTCTAGCCGTGTGCGAGTGGGCATTATCCTGCTGAAATGTATGGCCAGAATGGTTTGCCAGGAAGGACAACAAAACGGGGCATAGAACATCGTCGACGTACTGCTGTGCTGTAAGGGTACCGACGATGACAACCAAGGTCCCCAGACTGTTAAAGAAAAAGGCACTCCAGAACAACGCTCCTGGAGCCATATACCGGGCGATCTTTAGGATGGTAGCCCACCACTCTCCAGATAGTCTCCAAGTACATCATCGTGGATACGGTTCGAAGCAAGACTCATCACTGAAGGCAATTCAGTGCTAGTTGATGAGATTAGACACCGAAGATGTGTCTAGAGACGCCCCTGAGAACGGTGGAACACCGACTTGGCTGTTGCTCGTCATATGACCTGAGAAGCAGAGGCAGTTGTCTGGGGTGCCATTTCTTTTCATAGCAGGACACATTTGTTTGTCATCTGCAGCATCCTTAGAGCACAGCGTTACGTCGACGATACTCCACGCTCCGTTTAGTTGCCCTTGGCGGCAAGCCCATGCTGGGCTTACATATCATCCAGATGATGCCCTCCTGCACTCGGGGAGAGCCTCTAGCGTTTGTCTTCGTACTTGCCAAACTCTATCTTGGCCAGCAAGATCACCAGATCTCTCCCCAATTGAGAACGTTTGGAGCATTATGGACATCGACCTCCCACCAGCTCTATTTGCGAAGCATTGTATCTTGAATAGATCACACAATTTTTTTGAAATTGTAATCACTTGGGCACTATGTGACTTAACATCTATAGTCATCAGTCCCCTAGAACCTAGAACTGCTTAAACTTAACTAATCTAAGGACATCACACAACACCCAGTCATCACGAGGCAGAGAAAATCCCTGACCCCGCCGGGACTCGAACCCGGGAACCCGGGCGCGGGAAGCGAGAACTCTACCGCACGACCACGAGCTGCGGACTCACTTTTTTGTCTTTACATGTACATCACATTTACCTTTTTCCTTTTCATTTGGATGATTCCTTCGTGGTGTGTCTTTTTTGCCTTGTAGAGTACTTTATATGACTTTAAAAAAGGTAAAGTACATACATTGCTGAGATTCTCTTGCTATTTATGTTACAAATTCTCCTGTTTATTGAGTGAGTGCCCCATTTGTTATATACTTCTATCATTCGGACTTGCTTTGATACGTAGGTTTAAATATATTACTTATACGTGAAGTCAGGTAGCTTTTTTTCTTATATTTCTCTGTACCTCTTATATCGTTGCCGAATTGTTTTGTACTGTTATCTAATAGCGGCTCATTGCCTGCTGTGAGCTGATAACTAAATGTCTAAATGTCTATTCGTGTTAGTTTATTGGTATGAAGTATCTGCCAATGAAAATGCCCTTCTCTTCTTTTTGGTTAATGCTGTGCGAGTTAATCTATATTGAGAAAGAAACTGAGTGACGTGAAACTTAATAGTTTGATATCTTCAGTTAAGTGTTCAATTTCCAGTTCTAGCATTGTATCGTTCATTTGTTTGCATCTGAGGAAAGTTAATACTTTGCTATCTTCAATTAAACTGTTCCGTTTCTAATTATTAAGAGGGCGCTGTTCATTTGCTTGCATTTGCTGAAGTGTCGCAGAACTGCTAAGGGCGCACTGAAGTAATACATACATGTCAACATCGCGCCTCTAACCACGCGGCTACTCAGCGCGGCATACAAAATTTCATCCCCGACGTCTAAAAATAATGAAAGCTATGCAGCCATGAGAGCACACAAAATAACAAGTTCCCCGCAACATTTTTGAAGCATATTCTTTGGCCAAAAGTGTAATTCTGTTACTATCCTCTGTTATAGAAAAATAGCTCCACAAATAACTAGGTCCCTATATTTTATTCATTGCTGACGACCATATGCAAATACACACGAAAGTGAATGTAAAATGTCTGTACGTTTTCCTACAATATATGACATTTAGACTGATCGCAACTACAGCAATACAGTGCAGAAATCACAACAGGCTTGGAGTAACAAAGGTGTCACGGTTTTCACGTCGGAATGTAGGCACTCCTTGTGCAATAGGAGTGTGTCCTGGCAGTTCACCCACATTATCTGTGGAAGGAGGGAAGTCCTGAGGGCTTGCCTCCTCTCATTTTAAATTAATGCGCATCAGACGGAGGCGTGCGGAAGGTCTGTACCGCCGAAGGGTCATGTAGTGATGGGTTGTGTCCTTCCGTTAACGCAGTATGGTGTATTGTTGCCAATGCTAGCAGCAGGAGTTTTTTTTACAACTTTCAGGCTTTATCGAACGGTGGGTCGGCACCCTGAAACTGATCCCTGCCGGGAGATAAAGTTTTTGGGATTCTACAGGTACTTGCGATCTGGTTTTGAGAGGATATTTCTTAAGGGGATCGCATCTGTCGAAACTGTAAGATGTTTCTCCTCAGCGTCTAAAATACCCCCCCCTCCCCTCGCCTTTGTTTCCCATACCCGACAAGTCGTACAGTTTCCGAAACGCTCGCGCCGAGCCTACGCCACATCACAATCTGTTCTCGGTCAAACTCAGATAGATCGTGCGCCTTCCCCATTCCACACACGGACAGCACGTTCACTGATACTGCACGCACCGTGTGTCTGTCTGACCAGCAGTCATTCCTCGTCAGGTGATGCTGGTATCGCCTGGACGGATTTATATCGACAGTGGGTCAGTAATCATAATGTTTTGGCTGATTGGTGTACTTCGTTCAGGTGATAAATTTGCCCTTTTTCAGTGAAATGTTTGATGTCATTTATTGTTTCGTTACAAATTCGTCAACTTATACTACTAGAGCCACATGTAATTTATACGTATTTAGATCGTTCACGTTACACTACTGAATCTTAAGGGTGGTTATGCGTCAGGGGACATTTCGGCGCAAAAATTTATCACAGATAATTTCAACATTACCATACCACCGTGCCATTTCGTATAAATAATGACCCTGCCAGTATAAGGATTTGTTAGGAAGATTTTGATGCATAGTCAGTAACCTAAATTACATTTTTTCTGAGGATTGATTATCCATGTATATATCGTGTCAGTACAATACACGTGCTTCAGGCATAGTTTCGTAACTGATACCATTCTTGTGCTGACATGTTAGATAGTCACGAGAGTGAGAAAAAGACAGATAATGAGATTAGAACAGGACGATGATAAGAAGAAGCGTTTTCATAGCATGGAACATAATCAGAAAAGGGATATAGACGTCTCCAGAGATGAGGTGATTCACTTTCTCATGGAACAGTCAGGTACAGTTATAGATGATAGGGAAAGAGCAGCAACAGATTTCAGGGAACTAGATGAAGCGATCCATACAGGGTGTTACAAAAAGGTACGGTCAAACTTTCAGGAAACATTCCTCACACACAAATAAAGAAAAGATGTTATGTGCACATGTGTCCGGAAACGCTTAATTTCCATGTTAGAGCTCATTTTACTTTCGTCAGTATGTACTGTACTTCCTCGATACACCGCCAATTGGCCCAATTGAAAAAATGGTTCAAATGGCTCTGAGCACTATGGGACTTAACATCTGTGGTCATCAGTCCCCTAGAACTAGAGAACTTCTTAAACCTAACTAACCTAACATCCAAGCCCGAGGCAGGATTCGAACCTGCGACCGTAGCAGTCGCGCGGTTCCGAACTGAGCGCCTGAACCGCTAGACCACTGCGGCCGGCTGGCCCAAACGAAGGAAGGTAATGTTGACTTCAGTGCTTGTGTTGACATGAGACTCATTGCTCCACAGTACTAGTATCAAGCACGTCAGTACGTATCATCAACAGGTTAGTGTTCAACACGAACGTGGTTTTGCAGTCAGTTCGATGTTTACAAATGCGGAGTTTGACAGATGCCCATTTGATGTATGGATGATCACGGGGCAATAGCCGTGGTGCGATACGTTTGTACCGAGACTGATTTCCAGAACGAAGCTGTCCCGACAGGAAGACGTTCGAAGCAATTGATCGGCGTCTTAGAGAGCAATGAACATTCCAGCCTATGACTCGCGACTGCGGAAGACCTAGAACGACGCAACACGAACGTGGTTTTGCAGTCAGTTCGATGTTTACAAATGCGGAGTTGACAGATGCCCATTTGATGTATGGATGATCACGGGGCAATAGCCGTGGTGCGATACGTTTGTACCGAGACTGATTTCCAGAACGAAGCTGTCCCGACAGGAAGACGTTCGAAGCAATTGATCGGCGTCTTAGAGAGCAATGAACATTCCAGCCTATGACTCGCGACTGCGGAAGACCTAGAACGACGAGGACACCTGCAATGGGCGAGGCAATTCTTCGTGCAGTTGACGATAGCCCTTGTAGTGTCATCGCCAGACACCACACTTGCTAAGTGGTAGCCTTTAATTCGGCCGCGGTCCGGTAGTATACGTCGGACCCGCGTGTCGCCACTATCAGTGATTGCAGTCCGAACGCCGCCACACGGCAGGTCTAGAGAGACTACCTAACACTCGCCCCAGTTGTACAACCGACTTTGCTAGCGATGGTTCACTGATAAAACACGCTCTCATTTGCCGAGAAGATAGTTAGCATAGCCTTCAGCTACGTTATTTGCTACGACCTAGCAAGGCGCCATTATCAGTTACTATTGGTATTGTGAACTATGTGCCGTCGAGAGCGACGTTCATCATTAATGGATTAAAGTTAAGTATTCCACTAGCTACGTCCGTTGTTTCTAAATTCTAATTCCCTTGTCATGTTACAGACCTCACGGCAGCCTGCGTGAGCTAAAACGCGTGCCTTTCGGCCTCCTCTAGCAACACGGTGTTTGCTCCCCTGCCCACCACAAAATTGGCGACGTGGCACAACCGCGTTCTTATCGATATTTACTTGTGTAATGACTTCGCCATTACACACACAGATGTACTGTCCGAATTTTATCGCTTACAGAATCAGCAGAAGCAGGCCTTACTGGATGCCCTTGGACAGCTCGTCCAGGGTCAACGTGCGATGCAAAACGATGCGGCAGCAGCCGCTTCACCGCTAACGTAGCCACAACACGCTGTTGCACCAACTTTTCAACCTTTTGTTGCTGCACTGGAAAGCTGGACGGGTGGTCACGCCAATTTGGATTCCATCTCGCAACCTACAGAATTCAAGGTAACGAGCGGCAGCCTTTTTTTTATCTTCAGTACCGTGTGATAGACCAATTATTTCCCCGCTGCGACGTAGCAACTCTGTCCTACGAAGAAATTTTGTCTGCATTAGATGCATATTTCAAAGAATCAGTCAATGTAGTTGCGAAAAGGTATACCTAATTTCGTACAAAACGTACGGCAGGTCAGACTAATTGGGAGTGGGTTGCAACCTTGCAAGACCTTACTAGGGATTGTGCTTTTGAGTGTCTATGTGGACTCCCTTATTCTGACACTATGGTACGTGATGCAATTGCACAGAACGTTTCTGGTGTTCGTATAAGGGAACAGATTTTGAAACTAGTAAATCCCTCCCTTCAACAAGTGATGGACATATTGGATCGGCAGAACACACTTGACTTTGCTCAGGAATCATTTGAAACTTCGCCAGCAGTGTGTCAGGTTAACCGGCCCGCCGGGCGAGCTGCACGGAGCAGTAAACAGCCCTCGCGCCCGGCCGCGCCGTTGCCGCCAGGCTCTCAGCCACGTGTGCCGCGCCGGCAAGCAAATGCAGTGATCAAATCATGCCCGCGGTGTGCTACTAAACATTCGCGTGAGAATTGCCCGTCACGCCAAGCTATTTGCTTTTATTGTAATAAAAAAGTACATGTTCAGTGTGTTTGCCAGAAAAAGCTCAGATCGGCAGCTCAAAACCGATCCAGGCCCTCTGCTTCGCGCCGGAATCGGAATCGAACCAAGGATACTCTGGCTCGCGAAACTTCGCCCATGGAAATTCATTAAGTTCATTCCACTCCGCCCAGTGCCACTCTCTCTAACAGTGACTGTGTTCGTCCCAAAAATAGTGTGCGTCGATATTGCTGGAACTACCATCAAGTCGCAAACGATTATGTACCAGTGTCAGTTCACGTTGCACGAGGCAGTCGCTCTTGTCGTCAACAGGACAATAAACTTTCTGTAGACTTGGACATTAACGGCAAAGTGATACCATTCCAGCTCGATACCGGAGCTGCAGTTTCACTGATCAGTCAAGACACTTACAAACTGCTGGGCACATCTCCGTTGCGTGCCGCAAACGTTAAGTTAACTAGCTATTCAGGTCAAGAGATCCCTGTGTTAGGACAGTGCAGCTTTCTTGCAACATACAAATGACAAACAAAACTTGTGTCATTTTACGTCCTTCGTTCTTCTTCTGCAGTGAACTTGTTTGGTTTCGATTTCTTTCAGTTGTTTAACTAGTCTATAGTAAATCAGGTCCTATCAGTGAACCAGACGCTGCCTTCAGACAGTGTTTCTCGCCTATGTGAAGAATTTGCAGACATTTTTGCACCGGGCCTCGGTTGCGCTAAGAACTATAAAGCTCCACGGCGGTCATCATCGAACTTTGATATCTTTGCTACATCCGCCGCATCAGGTTCCTGTGCAGCGGCAGACACCTGATTTTGCTCCAGGCCACGTTGTCTACTATCGCCACTATCGAGGTTCACGGCGTTGGCTTGAAGGGCGCATACTTCGCTGCCTCGGCCGCGCTATGTATCTGGTTTTGGGGGCCTCTGCTGAGGTGCGTTGGCATCTCAACCAGCTGCGCCTCTGTCGGCGCACGGGATCTGCCGCTCGCCATCTGCTTTCAGCGACGGTGCCGTCCGTTCAGCGCCCCAGGGACCCATCTACTGGCTCGCGTGAGCCCCAGGTGTTACCGACGCTGCCTTCCATTTTGCCCCATGGCGACGCGCCGCCGCCACCACCGCGTGTTGTCCCGCCGGCGACGCCCGAAGTGGACGCGTCGCTGCAACCGCCGGGCGCCTCTCTGGGTCACGCTCCGCCGATCGCTTCCCGTGACCAGTTGTCCTCCGACATGGAACTCTTGCCCGCTCCGGACCATATGTCGTCTTCGCCCGTCGGCTGCCCCGGCCCGATGGAGGTCGACCCTTCGGCCCCTCCTGTCTCTCTACGGGCGCATACACCGCATGTTGGCGTGCACCCTGGAGCAGGTTTTTAGGCGTTTCCTAGCTCCCCGCGGTCCGAATGGCAGGATGCGAGTGAAACAGCTTCGCCTGTTGTTAGGCTCCCCACCTCATCGCACACGTCAACATGTGGTCCTCCCCACTGCTGACGGAAGCCTTATGCCACAACAGTACGCCGATTTGCGGGGGAGGAATGTGGTGTCACCGCCAGACACCACACTTGCTAGGTGGTAGCCTTAAAATCGGCCGCGGTCCGGTAGTATACGTCGGACCCGCGTGTCGCCACTATCAATGGTTGCAGACCGAGCGCCACCACACGGCAGTTCTAGAGAGACTTCCTAGCACTCGCCCCAGTTGTATAATCGACTTCGCTTGCGATGGTTCACTGACAAAATACGCTCTCACTTGCCGAGAAGATAGTTTAGCATAGCCTTCAGCTACGTCATTTGCTACGACATAGCAAGGCCCCATTATCAGTTACTATTGATATTGTGTACTATGTACCGTCAAGAGCGACGTTCATCTTTAATGGATTAAAGTTAAGTATTCCACCAGTTAAATTCTAATTTCCTTGTCCTGTTCCAGACCTCACGCCAGCCTGCGTGGGCTAAAACGCGTGCCTTGCGGCCTCCTCTAGGAACACGGTGTTGGCTCTCCGGCCCACCACAAAAACCCTATTGCCAGCGTCAGAGAAGTTGCTGCTGTACAAGGTAACGTTGACCACGTCACTGTATGGAGAGTGCTACGGGAGAACCAGTTGTTTCCGTACCATGTACAGCGTATGCAGGCACTATCAGCAGCTGATTGGCCTCCACGGGTACACTTCTGCGAGTGGTTCACCCAACAATGGGTCAATCCCCATTTCAGTGCAAATGTTCTCTTTACGGATGAGGCTTCCTTCCAACGTGATCAAATTGTAAATTTTCACAATCAACATGTGTGGGCTGACGAGAGTCCGCATGCAATTGTGCAGTCACGTCATCAACACAGATTTTCTGTGAACGTTTGGGCAGGCATTGTTGGTGTTGTCTTGATTGGGCCCCATGTTCTTCCACCTACTCTCAATGGAGCACGTTATCATGATTTCATACGGGATACTCTACCTGTGCTGTTAGAACATGTCATTCATGCACGATGGACCTCCTGCACATTTCAGTCGAAGTGTTCGTACGCTTCTCAACAACACATTCGGTGACCGATGGATTGGTAGAGGCGGACCAATTCCATGGCCTCCACGCTCTCCTGACCTCAACCCTCTTGACTTTCATTTATGGGGGCATTTGAAACCTCTTGTCTACGCAACCCCGGTACCAAATGTAGAGACTCTTCGTGCTCGTTCTGTGGACGGCTGTGATACAATACGCCATTCTCCAGGGCTGCATCAGCGCGTCAGGGATTCCATGCGGCGGAGGGTGGATGTATGTATCCTTGCTAACGGAGGACATTTTGAACATTTCCTGTTACAAAGTGTTTGAAGTCACGTTGGTACATTCTGTTGCCGTGTATTTCCATTCCATGATTAATGTGATTTGAAGGGAAGTAATAAAATGAGCTCTAACATGGAAAGTAAGCGTTTCCGGACACATGTCCACGTAACATATTTTCTTTCGTTGTGTGTGAGGAATGTTTCCTGAAAGTTTTACCGTACCTTTTTGTAACACCCAGTATAAATAAAGAAGAAAATTTTCGACATATCGGTGCACTGGTTAAAATCTTATTTCAGTGCATAGACACCAGAATCAGATACAGGGAGAAAAAATGAAACGGACACGATCCTAGAATTCTTAAAGCCAGACAGAAGAGAAGAGGCAGAAATGGACTACGCAACCTGAAAATGGGAGTCTAAAAGAATGAGGCAGAATGAAACTAATGACTTACAAAACAAATTGTCAAAATACGCACAAGAGGCAGAAAGGAATAGGCAAAAGGAATTTAAGAAATTCAAGAGCACGTTGACAGTTATGAAGAAAATCAAAGACTTGTTAACGGAAGTTAGGAAGATGTCAGCTGAATCGAACCGAGTAGCGACTGAAAAGTGGAGCTAGTAGCAAGGAAACATACAAAGCTAGCCAAAACCGTAGTGAATCAAACTAACAAGGCTCTAGAATACAAGTAACAAGGCTCTGTTCACAATGCGGGAACTGTGTCAAAGGTTACTGGAGAACACTCAGGAAGAAATATCGCATAATTCTATTAAAATAGATGAAATGGATAAACAGTACGTAAAGATACACAACAGTGTTACGGAAACGAAGTGTCGAGTGGAGAAGGTGGACTATCAAGTTCGGAGATAATTCAAAGAGTGCCATGACCGTTTAAAATGCACGTAGAAGGATGTAAGAAAGGGAGGATTGCTTGCATAAGATGGAGGATCAGATTACGAAGAAATCATGATGTGTAGATATTTGGAACTTCCAGGATTCAGGTGCCCAGCGAAACTTTTCGAGTCCTTCGTTAAGAAGGATCTGTTCCTGAGTGCTCCGTGTAGTGCAAGTAAAGTGATCGGGTAATAATTAAACAACAGCAGGTACCTGCATGCAGAAACGGAGTTTTTGATATCAATCTCTATGAGTTAAAATTCACGCATGAGGCACATAATGCGAGAGAGGAGGATAAGTTATGAAGGAAACTATCATGAGCCGTAACGCAAGAACAGTGATTGGAGGAATGACAGGAGTGGGCCACTTGGAGGACACAGCCACAACTGTCTGCACAATTTTCTTGGGGAAAAAAAAAAGTTGTCAGTTTGAACAGAACTGGTGAGAATCTGACAGGAGCCATCAACCAGCAGAAATCATAGAGATTTAGCCACCGAATCCGACAAAGAAGGACTATAATGGCAGCCTTCTTGGAAGAGGCACAAGGTAGATGTGGTAAAAGCTAAAGGAACCGAATCTACCCACTCGACCATGAAGATGCAGCTAGATGCTACTAAAAGTGGAAAGGACGTTGCACAATAGGACCTGCATCCCATCATACAAGTCACAGTACGAGATATTCGATCAAAAGGAATTTTAGAGAGCAGTAGACACATTACCTACGTATCAGAAACGACACACCAAAGGCTGACTGTGTTGCTTAAGAAGATAAGACTCAAAGGGGAATTAGTAGGCAAATATACTGAGGTAAACCTCGGGACTCAGTTATAATTCATGTGTCAGTCACATATGCTAGAAACGAAGTTTCTGGTCATGCCATACTTAGCTGTTGAACTGATCATTGATGAGAATTTTCTGAATGAACACCAAGCAATCCTAGACTTTGGAAAAGGTGTAGCTCTACTGCAAAAGGAATCAGTTACTCGTATACGCTTTACAAAGCATACTATCCAAGTCCAGATTCCAATCAAATGTTTAAATCTGAGTTATATTAACAGTAAAGATGAGGGCGAAGGCCGATCCTGATGGCACAACCAGGAAACATGGAAGGAATATGAGGCGAAAGCGAGGAAACAAATAAGTGACACAACTGAAGAAAAAGTACAGAACCTGTAGAATATCAGGCCTAAAGGGAGAGAGGAATTAAAGGTCATGTCACTGCAAAATACAGACGAATTTTGCTGAGATCCAATACCGCAAAGACCTTCTAATAAAAGTTCAAAGTGTGGGATCATGAGAAATTCTTTTCATCATGGTACCCGATTCCAGTAGCCTACACGTAGAAGGTTGTTAGAGGATGTTAGACAGTGATGCAACTGAACCATCCAGATAGACATATAACAGCCAGCATAAGTTGCTTGAGAAGTAGAATGGCTAAATTTGTGTTATGCTAGACTCATGGCAAATGAACACAGTAACAGATCTAGAAAGGGATAGACCCAAGAAACTTGAAACACTTCTGTAAAATTTTCATAGAGTCAATATTATTTCATTTATCGACTTATGATGCAGTTTTAGGCAGGTAGAACTGCACCCAAGTTGCCAAAGATTCACTGCAGTCCCACAGTTTGCTACGCATCACCAATTGAGGCGCCTAGCTTTTAGGTTGAATGTATAGTCATCTGCCTTTTTTTTACTAAGCCATCAGTATCCAGACAGGTTTGATGCAGCCCGCCATGAACTTCTCTCCTGAGCCAAACTTCTTGTCTCAGAGCAACACTTATAACTTACGTCCTCAATTATTTACTGGACGCATTCCAACCTCTATTTTCTTCTAGAATATTTTAGACTGTACAGTTCCCTCTAGTAAAATGGAACGTATTCCCTGATGGTTTAACAGATGTCCTATCATCTTGTGCTTCCTTCTTGTCAGAATTCTCCACATATTCCTCTCCTCATTGATTCTGTGCAGAACCTCCTCATGCTTTACCTTACCAGTGCAACTAATTTTCAACATTCTTCTGTTGCACCATATCTCAAATACTTCTACTATCTTCCATTCTCGTTTTCTCACGGTCGATGTCTCACTGGTATACAGTGCTGTGTTTCAAATGTACATCTCAGAAAGTTCTTCCTCAAATTAAGCCGTACGTTTGATATCAGTAGACTTCTCCTCGGCAGGAATGCCCGTTTCGAGGGTTAGTCGGCTTTTCACGTCCTCCTTGCTCCTTCCATCATGGGCTGTCTTTGCTCCCCACGTAGCAGAATTCCCCTAGCTACTTTGTGATCACCAATTGTGATGTTAAGTTTCTCACTCTTCTCGTTTCTGCTACTTTTAGTTTCTTTTATCTTTCTTCGACTTACTTTCAATCCATTTGTTGTATTCATTAAACTGTTCATTCGATTCAACAACTTCTGTAATTCTTCTTCGCTTTTAATGAGAATACTAATGTCATCAGTGAACATTGATGTTCTTTCCCCCTTACATTTTAATACCACTCTTGAATACTTCTCTTATTTCCGTCATTGCTCCTTCAATGTATAGGTCGAACAGCAGGGGCAAAATACTACTCTGAAGCATACTGTTTTTAATCCATGCACTTCGTTCTTGGTCCTATGAACGTATATTGATTTATCTTGTCTGGCATCCAAAATCAACCACAATGTCAGAATTGCCATCCAGTAACTTTATTTTTCTAAAGACAAACTGACCGCCATCTTTTCCATTGCTCTGTATACTATTCTTGTAAACTACCTGGATACATCGGCTGTCACGCTGATTGTGCGATAGTTCTCACACTTGTCGCCCCTTTCTATGTTCGGAATTGTGAGGAAGATGTTTTTCCAGGAGTCTGATGGCATATCGCCAGTTTCATCCATTCTACAGACTAAAGTGAATAATCACTTTGTTGCCACCTCCCCCAACGATTTTAGAAAGTCTGATGGAATGTTGTCTATCTCTTCTGCCTTATTTGATCTTAAGTCGTTCAAAGCGCTTTTAAATTCCGATTCTGGATCCCCTATCTCTTCTAAATCAACTCCTGTTTTTTATTGTGTCAAATCAGATAAATCTCATAGAGGTTTTCAATGTACCCTTTCCTCCTACCAGCACTCTTCTCTGCATTTACCACTGTACTTCCCACTGCTCTCTTAACATTACCGCCCTTTCCTTTAATGTCACCGAAAGGTGTTTTGACTTTTCTGTATGCTTAATCAGTCCGTCCGGCAATCGCCTTTCTCCGATATCTTCATATTTTATGCAGCCATTTCGCCTTACTTTTCCTAGACTTCTTATTTATATTTTTCCTAAGCGAGTTGTATTTCTGTATTCCTGAATATCCCTGCCCACTTTTGTATTTCCTTCTTTCGTCGATCTACTAATTTATTGTTTCGGTTATCCGTGGTTTCTTCACAGCTACTTTCCTAGCACATACGTTTCTCCTTCTAACTTCTGTGACTGCCCTTTTTAGAGGTGTCATTCCTCTTCAACTGCACATCCTTCTGAGCTAATCATTAACGCAGTGTGTGTACCCTCAGAGAACTTCAAGCATACCTCTGGATTCCTTTGTACTTCCCCATTCCACTTCTTTACACGCTGATTCTTCTTGACTGGCTCTTAAACTCAGATCCAGTGCCCATCATTACTAAATTGTGAGGTGAGTCAATATCTGCTCCTGGGTACGCCTTACCGTCCAGTATCCGATTTCTGGATCTCTGTCCTGACCATGATGTAATCTAACTGGTGGCATAACGTATCTTCCGGCCTTTTTCAAGCATACTTCCTCCTTTCACCATTCATCTACAGTGTTTTCGTTATTATTAAGTGATTTTATAGCAGAAGTCTATAAGTCTTTCTCTTCTCTCGTCCCTGCTACCAAGGCCATATTATCCCGTAACCCTTTCATGTACTCCCTCACCTACAGCCGCATTCCAAGGCCACGTGTCTATTAGATTTTAATATCCCTTTACATACTGAATTACCTGTTGAGTATCCTCATATCATCCTATGCTTGCGATGTCAGCGTGTACACCTTAACTTCTATTGCCCGCGTTAGTTTGGTGTCGATTCCTACCACTGAACTGTCCACTGTAACTCACTGTCACCCCTACCTTTCAGTTCATAACGAATCCTACACCTGTTACACCACTTTACGCTGCTGTTGTATTACGCTATACTCTTCAGACCGGAATCCTTGTCTTCTTTCCATTTCACTTCACTAACTCCCATTGTATCTAGAATAAGCATTTGCATTTTCGTTTTCAGGTTTTCTAGCTTCTTTATCACATTCAAACTTCTAACACACCACGCCCCGAATCGTAGAACATTATACTTCCGTTCATTATTCAGTCTTGGCAGGTAAGGATGGGGGACTATTTGGGTGTCTTTTTCCAATGGAGAAGTCATCACGACACTTTTTCAGTAAAAGACCACATGTACTGTGTGGTTCATTGCCTCCTGCATCCTCACGCCATTGATGATTTCAGATTCCTCTGCCTTTTGGAAACAGCTCCCCACCCCAAGGGCAACAGAATGCCTTAAGTTCTGTCCGTTCCTGCGCTATCTTCGACATGCCTGTTGGCAGAACGAGAGTGACTTCTTATGCCAGAGGTCCTCAGCAGCCATTGCGGATGGTTTTTACTCAGAATTTGAGCAGTAGCACGTTTCTAACGGAAGACCGAGACTTAAATGGGATACTGTCTGAGTGTCTTAAATGGGATGTGATTAGATACATGGATTACCTGCTGATAGCGGAGAAATATTGGGAGGATCATAATATAGTTCTGAGTGGAGTATTTTGGATTTTTAAAGAACATAGTGTCAAGGCTAGTATCATGTTCCAGAACCTCTGGAGTAAAATTTCTAGGCACATTACCACAGTGGCTTGAATACTCCCAAGCCCTGGGATGAATGTGGCCACTGCTCAATTTGCGATGCCCACCACAAAGGCAATGTTTAAAATGGATCTTTATCTAATATATTTGATAGTATGGAATAAGAGAAATTGAGTAAATGTCTTTAATTATCTTTTGCTCATGATATGTTGAGCTTCACATACCTACACAAAACGTAGACATTAATTTCAGAAAACCATTAACGCATAAGCGACTGAGTTTAACATTATTTCTTTTCCAGTTCTGCAGAAGAGAAGGAACCTATGAAAACTATTTCTTTGAATTTCCTATGGCGAAAGTGGTTAAAGTTCTTTCTGTAGCTGTTGTCGATTTTCAACAGGTACTTTTTCAATGAAAGTAAGTGAAGAATCTGTAGACAAAAACGATATCACTTTAATTTGTCGGAGATCTGTATACTCAATGGCGTATTCTGCATTGCGATCTGTCGTTCATAGCATCAGAGGTTCTTCTGCTAAAACTTGAAAAATTCAGTCTTTCATAAGCTAAGTGTGTAATAACTGTTGCGGTGCCTACTGGGTACACGGGAATAGATTCCTCCATTTAGAGTATATACTATATTGTTTTCATCGAAAATTCATTTAATAAAAGGTTGACCGTGTAAAGTACGCAAGTCACATCTTCAAGCGTTAATCAAAATTATATTGACAAAACATATCATATACACTCCTGGAAATTGAAATAAGAACACCGTGAATTCATTGTCCCAGGAAGGGGAAACTTTATTGACACTTTCCTGGGGTCAGATACATCACATGATCACACTGACAGAACCATAGGCACATAGACACAGGCAACAGAGCATGCACAATGTCGGCACTAGTACAGTGTATATCCACCTTTCGCAGCAATGCAGGCTGCTATTCTCCCATGGAGACGATCGTAGAGATGCTGGATGTAGTCCTGTGGAACGGCTTGCCATGCCATTTCCACCTGGCGCCTCAGTTGGACCAGCGTTCGTGCTGGACGTGCAGACCGCGTGAGACTACGCTTCACCCAGTCCCAAACATGCTCAATGGGGGACAGATCCGGAGATCTTGCTGGCCAGGATAGTTGACTTACACCTTCTAGAGCACGTTGGGTGGCACGGGATAAATGCGGACGTGCATTGTCCTGTTGGAACAGCAAGTTCCCTTGCCGGTCTAGGAATGGTAGAACGATGGGTTCGATGACGGTTTGGATGTACCGTGCACTATTCAGTGTCCCCTCGACGATCACCAGAGGTGTACGGCCAGTGTAGGAGATCGCTCCCCACACCATGATGCCGGGTGTTGGCCCTGTGTGCCTCGGTCGTATGCAGGCAGTCCTGATTGTGGCGCTCACCTGCACGGCGCCAAACACGCATACGACCATCATTGGCACCAAGGCAGAAGCGACTCTCATCGCTGAAGACAACACGACTCCATTCGTCCCTCTATTCACGCCTGTCGCGACACCACTGGAGGCGGGCTGCACGATGTTGGGGCGTGAGCGGAAGACGGCCTAACGGTGTGCGGGACCGTAGCCCAGCTTCATGGAGACGGTTGCGAATGGTCCTCGCCGATACCCCAGGAGCAACAGTGTCCCTAATTTGCTGGGAAGTGGCGGTGCGGTCCCCTACGGCACTGCGTAGGATCCTAAGGTCTTGGCGTGCATCCGTGCGTCGCTGCAGTCCGGTCCCAGGTCGACGGGCACGTGCACCTTCCGCCGACCACTGGCGACAACATCGATGTACTGTGGAGACCTCACGCCCCACGTGTTGAGCAATTCGGCGGTACGTCCACCCGGCCTCCCGCATGCCCACTATACGCCCTCGTTCAAAGTCCGTCAACTGCACATACGGTTCACGTCCACGCTGTGGCGGCATGCTACCAGTGTTAAAGACTGCGATGGAGCTCCGTATGCCACGGCAAACTGGCTGACACTGACGGCGGCGGTGCACAAATGCTGCGCAGCTAGCGCCATTCGACGGCCAACACCGCGGTTCCTGGTGGGTCCGCTGTGCCGTGCGTGTGATCATTGCTTGTACAGCCCTCTCGCAGTGTCCGGAGCAAGTATGGTGGGTCTGACACACCGGTGTCAATGTGTTCTTTATTCTATTTCCAGGAGTGTAGTTTGAATTGATTCTAAATAAATTTTCCAAACATTGGCTACCGCATTTTACTGATATTTCTCTTTACATTTGCTTTTGCTTCTGGCAAGTAATGGCAACTCCTGTTGGTTAATTTATAACATAGAAAATTGCTGAGCCACAACAATGATTTTTACGTTTATCTCTCCCAAATCGCAAATTGGACTCTTTTTCCACTGTGTCTCGTTATGCTGAGTCGCACAATAGCAAAGAACAATTAGTGTTGTACAGAGTAATTATTCGTACTTACAGTCAAGAATAACTGTGGTCCCTATACATAAACATCACACTGTTTCTTCAGCATTCACAGTTAGTTTAGTCGCCGATGCCACAGGTGGTCTCTTTTTCTTTTTATTTATTTGCCGTCGTTGTGATATACCACACATGGAATAACTAATTTTTTTATACGGTTTATAAACGTAGACTGACTGTTAACACCTCGACTCTGGCAAATTACAGGTTAGAATGTTCCGTGGACTTGTGGTTCTGTGGCAGTACATAAGTTCTAATCTCTGAAGTTAGATTTAATAACAGCATCGATACTATCACACGCAAACTTATTACAGGAGTTCTATATGGCCACAGACAGGTCTGCGCATTCCCACCACAAGTGCAGTCCATCAGTATAGGATGGGTGTGGCTTGCGTGGATCAGTCTGGTTCTGGTGCAGTTCCAGTTAACAGCTAGCAGGGATGACAGTGAGAAGAATCGCATTGATGTCTTAGAACTGCGTTTGCGACTGGGAACCAGGGTTGAGTTTTGCAGGAGTATACTGCTCGAGTGGCAAGATTTATTCAAATCCAAACGCAATGGCACGCATGGTGTTCGACCAGTTACCCCCCTGACATACATAGAAAGTCATGTAACTCCCTACAGATTCACTCGGCATCTTTTCTCTAGATACTCGTCTTATTACACGTAATCTACAACTTTTATCAGAGCAAAATGCCCTTGCTAACACTTTTTCTACTAACTACTGAATCACTGGCCGCTTGGCCTAAATAACCACTGGCTCCCTGACTCAAATCAATAACACTCAATGGCGTCTTAGCCGAATTTACAGGAGACGCATATCAATCAGTGACTTGTTGTTCCTATTAAATGAAAATGCGCAATAATAACTACTAGAGCCAGGCTGTTTCTGTTCGGCACTATTCCAGTGACAGCAAAAACAAAAGTACTACTTATCTACACGTTCTCGTTTTGTACACCAGAGCATCACTGTCTTCTTGTGGCTGAAGTTCCTATAGCTCCACTAGCAGCTGGTGCTAGGCGCCTCCACCAAATAACGTCTTGTTGGATTCTCGTTGACTACTGCTCGAGTACTGGTTGCACAATGACGTCCCACTGCTCGTATTTTCCTTTTTATACACCATTTTAGGAGACTTTCGTACGTGAGAACATGTTTCCTTATTTTTCGGTGTTTTGGAATATTCTGTCCCTGCATACCCATATTGACTTACTTCTGTATGCACGGAATCTTCCGAGAAGTATGTAAGGTTCCAGCTATTTTGGAGACCTTGTCTCAGTCTCTCTAGATACACTTGCCCAGTTCTGCCAGCTCGAAAGTACTAACTGAATCTTTGTAACTTCCTTTATTAGTGGTATTTTCTCTAACGTTAATTTGTTCTGTAATCAAAATATTCTTGCGTGGCAATATACCTATATTGGATTGGGTGTTGTGATTCAAGAATATGAAGAGAGTGGAAGCGTAGTACATAAGACAACTGCTTTTGGATGTAGAGTTTTAAGATAATGCGAGAAGAACTGTTCAGTCACCGAGTTGGAGGCCCTGGCTGTTGTCTGCGATTTCAGAACTTCGTGATTTTTGTTTCGAAGGAAGACCAGGATTTTTACAGACCATAAACCACAGGAACTGTCATTAACAGCAACACTGATTCATTACGAGATTAGCAAAATGGATGCTTTACCTTCAATAATTTGAATTTCCTATCAGATGTTTGTCAAGGAAAACTAAAAGTATGACAGGTTCGTTGTCACACTCACCTGTTGGATTGGTAGAAGATGTAAATTAAGAAACATCATAGCCTATTTTATAAGTGTAAAGTCATTTTGAAAATTATGTAACTCCCAATACCAGGAGACTTCAAGAGAGAGTAGGATCCTGCACTTCTACAATGAAAGTGAAAGTGGAAAGACCGAAGCCAAGCAGCCATTATGCCACTTTTATCTATTGTGAAACGGAATTTTATTCCACTGCAGCAATGTAGGACATCTGTGAGGGTGCCTCTGTATGCAAGAAGATTTGAATAAGAAAGTCATCTGGCACCCTCAGTTATGCGCATTTCAGATCCAGAAAATGCTTCCTAAGACTGAGAATGCATTGATCTTTTAGTAATATGATGAGAAAAATTCGGAGATGCTTGCCTGTTTTTAGGTTCTGCCATTCGAAGGTAGCAATGCAGGCATTATCATACCCCATCATGTCCAAGAAACTAAACCAGCTAGCTGTGATAGACTTAATGGTCTCTCTTCCATATACAGACAGAGGATTCCATTACATAAAAGTGATTGTAGAGTCGATACCCAAATTCATCACTCTGGCAAAGCAGGGGCTTTCGCTGTGCTTGTCACAAGTAGGACACGTAAGGTGATTTTAAATAATGATCCTCAGTTTAGTTCAGAAAGATCGAAGACTACATTGAAGGGCCATGGGATAAGAGTTGCTTACTTCTCCTTAGATCACCCAGATTCGAATCCAGCGAAATACCTAATGAAAAACATACGTAATTTACGTAGAATATACTATGAAATCTGCACACTACGTAGGATATTTTCCTGGTAGATTTCCAGGATGTAATGAATGAAGTGTCCAATGGTATCATTATGCTGACGCAATACTAAGGAACTGTCAACTGAGAGGTATTGTCATAGAAGTTGTCGACTTTCTACCAGGAATAGGAAAGCAACTTAAAAGATATTGGACCAAGTATGCTACTAAATCCAGGTTGCAGCCCAGAATTTGAGAGCATGATAAGACAATTAGTTGCTAGCACACGAGTTCCATGTTGGTCAGAAAGTGCTAGTGAAGTTCTAGCTCTCAAATAGGTAAGAACAGCTGTGTCACAAATTATTTCCGATTGACAATGAAGCTATGCGTATCCGGAGGATAGTGCACAGAAATGCAGAGAAATCCATCAAAACCTAGAAACCGATAGAGTTCATTACGTATATAATATTAAACCACATTTTGTGTAAAGAGATATACCACACTTGGAATAACTAATTTTTTTAGACGGCTTATAAACGTAGACTGACTGTTAACACCTCGACTCTATATGATGTGGACTCAGTCATGGTATTATCATAATATTTAGGTTTATATGCTGTTGTATGATTAAAAAAATAGTTAAAATTCGTCTTAATATGTTGCTACTATGTACTTTGTAGTTGATAATAAAATGCTTTTCTTGTTCATTAGATCTGCTGTCATTCAGTTTGTGAGAACCTAAATATGATCTGCAGTCTCTGAACTAGCCTGTTTATCCTATTCTGTTGACACAAAGAAATAATGAATGTGCTGCAGGCACATCAGAATGATATCAGAAATAAAATTTTTGTGAAATGATCACCTAGAGATGTGGCCCTGATTCCTTTTGAACAGGTTGACTGATGTGTAGGAGACGTTACCACGCTACCCACTGTAATGGGCAGACGTGGCCCTGGTTCCTTTTGAACAGGTTGACTGATGTTCAGGAGAAGTTATCACGCTACCCCCTGTTATAGGGAGATGTGACTCTGGTTCCTTTTGAGCAGGTTGACTGATGTTAAGGGGTAAGTTATCACGCTGCCCCCTGTTATGGGTGACTTGTTTCTTTATCTTTCCAAGACTTGGTCATCTTTCCACTCATCGACAGTGTCATTGTTGTTTTGTTCTGGTGTTTGTATTTGTTGACACCTGTGACGAACCACACCAGAGTTTTTTCTCGAGGGAGTTTGTGTTCTGTCCACACCAAGACGCGATATGAGCCATTGAGCTAGGTCAATGTGAGAGTAGCGTTGTGACCGTATTTATCAATATTACAAGTTAACTGGAAGAACCTTACATCGCAGTATGTGTGCGATGCAATCAGGATCTTTTTGTTTGCAGAGAATGGTGTTATGTTGCATGGACAGTGAGAGGCACTGTGAATGGAACCTCTGCCTGTTGTGCCTTAGGATATGTTGGACCAAGAATAGAAGCCATGCAACTCACAAACTGTGGACTACCATTATCTCATGAGTTAACTAATAGTCGTGAGTGGTATTAGACATTTTAATCCTAATTTTGCATTCATATTTTGTATTCATTGGTAGTCTGTGCAATATAATAGATGCAGCCACATGAGTTACAGGTATTCCTATGACACCACTATCTACTGCCAGGAAGCATTTCAGCCACATAAGGGACGGTGAAAATCTTGAAGTCGGTACTTATAAATATCCATCCCTCAAAACGTACGTAACCACAAGCTTCTGAGCCCAAGCAGTGCCAGGAAGCATTTCAGCCACATAAGGGACGGTGAAAATCTTGAAGTCGGTACTTATAAATATCCATCCCTCAAAACGTACGTAACCACAAGCTTCTGAGCCCAAGCAGTGTGAGTGAGATGCAAAACGCTCTGCCCACGAGTGTGTAATGTAAAATTTTGGTATTGTTGTTGTTTGTGTGGTTAAAAAGATTGTCACCGGTCTTGCTTTCGACACAGTGAAACGACCCCTTAGAAAAATTAATGAATTACTGTGCTGATAAACCTCTTACATTATTTGATTTTCAAACAGCTGAGCAGAACTGAATGTACTCAGGCGTTTCGCTCTTTCCCTATTCTGATCAACACTAAACTGACACACAATATTTTTAGCGCAACGCAATCTGACTTTTAATAATCCCTACAAAAGAATGGCCATGACTAACAATAACCTATACCTTTCACAAATCACTTATCTCGCAACAATCTTCGTTACTCAAACTACTGCAATACAGCGAGCGCCAATACTGCCAGCTAAATAAAAGATTCAAACTAATGAAGGCACTAACTACTGACAGGCAAATGAAAGATTTTGATAGAGAACAAACAATGCATTTACTTTAATAGTGTTCAAAAGTCATAATATCTATATCAGTCCATGATACCCAATATTACAAATTTACTGTCTCTGTCCAGATTATCCGCTCTCAAAACTCCGCCATCTCACTCCTCACAACATCCACCACTGCTGGCGGCTCACCTCCAACTACGTGCTGTTAACATCCAGCTGCCCAACACTACAATAGCGAATATTACAACAATGCCTACCAGCCACAGACTTTACACAGCACAGCCAGTGATTTTCATACAGAGCGCTAGGTGGCTGTGGCGTTACCAATATAAGAACCTAAACAGCCTACTTACAACAGTAGGGCATACCCTTCGTCACACATAATGTATGGCTTAAGGAAGAGGATAGGTAATCTCTCGAATACTATATCGTATTTGCTGGTATTCGTATCTCCCACTTTCTATGAATATCTATTTAGTATGTCAGACAAAGCAATGCTTATTTTAGTGACGAGGGGAAATAGTTAAATGTCTAAGGTACTTAAGTGCATGAATACCTGCTGCTGCAGAGAAAATAGTTGGGCCCAGTAGGATCACCTGCTTGCACTTGTCCATCAACTTACACTTATATGTCCTACTTTTATCAGCAAAGTCAATACTTAATGTCTTCACACATGTGCAGAAATGTTTTAATGACATACGGATAACTGGTATAAAAAAGGTGAGCTTTGCTATAGGATTACTGCATTTACATATGTTGTTACATAAGCTACGGACTGTATTCGATATTTGTCTCACATAAAATCGCAGATTTTGCATATTTGAGGCTTATGCAGACGCAGACAAGAAGTGAAGCAATACGAGCACATTAAACTCCTTCTCACTGGAGAGTGCAGACGAGCAGGCCTTATGTCACTGTATTTATGTATGTTGTGACATAAGGTACTAGTTTAATTCACTTTTGTGTTGCTGTATTTACTGTATACGATATGTATCTTGTATAAAATCACTATGGAACGATCACTAATTTGGCATGTACTAGATGTGTACAGATCCAGACCAGAAGTGGCAGTCATAAACAGAAGGTTATGGAGGACACAGCTGCGCAGACGTATTTGCAGGAGAGTACACGGAGTGGCTGACGTCCCAGCTGGTGGAGCTGAGTTCCAGGTGACTTATGGCCGCCTTCAGAGCAGAGAGAGTCCCCACAGGCGTGGATAATCCTCACCCATCTGGGCAGTTCCACAGAGCACATTTTGATGTAGTGAAATGTTAATTAAATCAAGACCCTAAGTGCTCATTACACTCATTACTCGAGGCAGAAAATCTTACTGAGTCCCATAAGAGTTCGGGCAACGCATGTGCATCCGCAGAATGGCCGTTTAGTCTTAGCTATATGAATGTAGTGTGTGGACATTAAGTTGGAATTGTGGGTCACACGGGGAACGTGCAAGAAATAAATCCCTGCAGTCACACTATCCTTTGTGCCCTTGGTGGCTAAGATGGATAGAGCATCTACCATGTAAGCAGTAGATACCGGGTTCGAGTCCCGGTGGGAGCACACGTTTTCGACTGTCCCCGTTGATGCATATCAACGCCTCTGAGCAGCTTACGGTCTTGATTTAACTATCATTTTATTCTGTCCGAAAGAACAGATACCATCTTCACATATATTACGGTGTGGTGGCCTGTTAAAGTATCAAATTAGCAATTAGTGTCTTGAAGTAGAAGAAAGAGACAGGAGTAAAAAGAAACCAAAAGCTTAAGAGCAACTACTGGAATTTAGAAAGCGTAAGAGGATGATAGAAGCCATCTCTATAGCTGAAGGAATACACTTTTGGGAATGGAAAAAGAACACATTGACACCGGTGTGTCAGACCCACCATACTTGCTCCGGACACTGCGAGAGGGCTGTACAAGGAATGATCACACGCACGGCACAGCGGACACACCAGGAACCGAGGTGTTGGCCGTCGAATGGCGCTAGCTGAGCAGCATTTGTGTACCGCCGCCGTCAGTGTCAGCCAGTTTGCCGTGGCATACGGAGCTCCATCGCAGTCTTTAACACTGGTAGCATGCCGCGACAGCGTGAACGTGAACCGTATGTGCAGTTGACGGACTTTGAGCGAGGGCGTCTAGTGGGCATGCGGGGGGCCGGGTGGACGTACCGCCGAATTGCTCGACACGTGGGGCTTGAGGTCTCCACAGTACATCGATGTTGTCGCCAATGGTCGGTGGAAGGTGCACGTGCCCGTCGACCTGGGACCGGACCGCAGCGACGCACGGATGCACGCCAAGACCGTAGGATCCTACGCAGTGCCGTAGGGGACCGCACCGCCACTTCCCAGCAAATTAGGGACACTGTTGCTCCTGGGGTATCGGCGAGGACCATTCGCAAACGTCTCCATCAAGCTGGGCTACGGTCCCGCACACCGTTAGGCCGTCTTCCGCTCGCGCCCCAACATCGTGCAGCCCGCCTCCAGTGGTGTCGCGACAGGCGTGAATGGAGGGACGAATGGAGACGCATGTATCCCGTGCCACCCAACGTGCTCTAGAAGGTGTAAGTCAACTACCCTGGCCAGCAAGATCTCCGGATCTGTCCCCCATTGAGCATGTTTGGGACTGGATGAAGCGTCGTCTTACGCGGTCTGCACGTCCAGCACGAACGCTGGTCCAACTGAGGCGCCAGGTGGAAATGGCATGGCAAGCCGTTCCACAGGACTACATCCAGCATCTCTACGATCGTCTCCATGGGAGAATAGCAGCCTGCATTGCTGCGAATGGTGGATATACACTGTACTAGTGCCGACATTGTGCATGCTCTGTTGCGTGTGTCTATGTGCCTGTGGTTCTGTCAGTGTGATCATGTGATGTATCTGACCCCAGGAATGTGTCAATAAAGTTTCCCCTTCCTGTGACAATGAATTCCCGGTATTCTTATTTCAATTTCCAGGAGTGTATATTTGAAACAACACAAGAAAGAGCATGGGCTGTATTGAAAAAAATCACCGATGTATGGTTCCCAACAGTCGCTTATCAAAACTGATCTGCTTAAATTATCAAGGAACACAGAAATACAAAATTTTGTTGTGTTTTTTATGTGGAATATTTCGACGAAGTTTACGTGGGACTATGAATTTAGACCACAAAGGGGGGATCTGAAGTGAAGTGGGCCGCTTTTTCTAAAAGTAATCAGAATAACAGGCTCTACTTTGACTCGTACGGGTATTTACGCCCATTAGAAGAATCGCGTTGTTACTTCGTCAATAGCTGTATGTTCTACAGTTTTGAGCTCTACCAACAGTTTGATTCATACCTCCTAAAGAACGCAAAAAAAGCAGTGTGCATATACAACGTCAGCTGAGCCAAAGGTGTTATCTCACAAACTGTGACTTTAAAATGAGCGGTTGTCTGTGTTAATTGCAAAATACTTCCGCCAATAGATCTCAGCAAGGGTGAATGGAGCATTGCATTTATCGCTCTGGAAATTTATTATAGCAGTCCAAATAACACCACAGTGAACAACAAGTTCCACCTAGGTGGCTCACACGACACTGACAATCTAAATGCAGTTATTAAACCATCTATAAAAGGATTTGACTTGCATGCACATGCTAATATATTTAAAACAGAGAAAAGACAAAGCATAAAACAGAATTGCCGGCCGCGGTGGCCGAGCGTTTCTAGGCGCTTCAGTCAGGAACCGCGTGATCGCCACGGTCGCAGGTTCGAATCCTGCCTCGGGCATGGATGTGTGTGATGTCCTTAGGTTGGTTAGGTTTAAGTAGTTCTAAGTTCTAGGGGACTGATGGCCTCAGATGTTAAGTCCCATAGTGCTCAGAACCATTTGAACCATAAAACAGAAATCAGTTGGGAAGTCTCAAGAGGATCAGTTAAATATCTACAGGTATGCATTCTAAGTTACAATATTTATTTTGGGAGTACCATATCATCTGCCAGAAACCACACTGACATCAAATGGAAGAGTCATGAAGAAACATAAATCAGTCATCATTATGGTGGTGGCTTAGGAAATCACCTCTCGACCGATTCTTCCGTATTACTCATCAATCTCGGACTCGTTCCATGTAGTTTTAACGGAGAATATCTTTTAGTGGGTGTAAAATGTCACAGATATATCTAACTAGCTACAGTGACAGATGTTACTAAGGATGTGTTGTGCAACATGGAGTGGCTCATCCTCAAATTCCTGGAAGCAGATGCTCTACGAAGGGAACATTATGATCCTTCCCACATTTCACAGAATGAAGAATAATGTAAAACCAGGGAAGGTAATCCGACGGCCGACTTTCTTGAGCGCCATTCAGAACACAGGAAAGATACAGGCAAACGATGTACTGTCTGTCACACATCATAATGGGAGATGCCTGGTTCAACTATAGTTTTAGAGTTTTGACAAACGGATCATAAAATAAAACCATCTGTCCTGCAACCTTAGTAAACTGTGTTCCAGAGACCTTTCCCTTACCGAATTTTAATCGCTTCGCCGTTGTTTCAGTTTTGTATGAGACACATTCAGTTATATAAGAAAAGTATTTTACAGACTATGAGATGCACTTTTTTCTTGGAAAAATTGGCTCCAAAATTCAAGTGTATGTAGTACTCGAAACTAATAAAAAAATGCCCAGTTTTTGAGTTAAAATTCCCGACAGTCTTAAAAAGGGCCATATATTTTATGGCTCGGAAAACCTGTCTCTATTTAGCAATATTGGTTTCAACTGGCAGCAGAAGTGGACCGACACCACGAACGTGAGTTGCGGAGGTTCACAAACTTTATAACACCGCCAGGTACATGACTAGGACTGGATGGACGAGGCCGGTATGAAATTATTGAAAAAGAGTTTTTCTCTTGTGCTAAATCAGTTTAGTAGTCATTTGAAAAAACCGCTGAAAGACAAAATGAGACAAGGAAATATATTTTAAAAAATGGTTCAAATGGCTCTGAGCACTATGGGAGTTAACTGCTGTGGTCATCAGTCCCCTAGAACTTAGAACTACTTAAACCTAACTAACCTTAGGACATCACACACATCCATGTCCGAGGCAGGATTCGAACCTGCGACCGTAGCGGTCGTGCGGTTGCGGACTGAAGCGCCTAGAACAGCTCGGCCATTCTGGCCGGCCAGGGGAATACAGAACTTGCTGTTATTACGGGAGAACTTACTTCACAATTGCAAACTCTTGATGTCTCGATAAATAAACCATTTAATGTGTATGTGAGAGAGGAGTGGAGTAAGTGGACGATAGATGAAACCGGACAGAAATTCATGCCGATGGGAGTTTTAAAACGACCCACAATCAAGCAAGTGCTTCAGTAGATGAAACAGTCGTGTTTTAAATTGAGAGAAGACGTTATTGTTAAATCGTTCTACAAGTGTGGCGTAAGTAACGCTGCCGAAGATACTGAAGACCATCTAGCATATCAAGAGGACAACTACGACGACGGAGAGCAAGGAGGAAAAGAAGAAGGGGAAGAAGAAAGTTCAGATGACAATTTTCAGGGATTTTATATATCAGTTCGCTTTTAAAAACTAAGAATTTTTTTAGTCTGGCTTTGCAATTTCATAGTAAAAATGGTAAAAATGCTATGTTTTCAAAATACAGCTAAAAATTAAGGTGCTTCTTATAGACCGCATGATCTATAGTCCGTGAAATACAGTACATTGTCCGATTGATAAAAAATTTCATTTAGAACTAGAAATTTTCGGTCATTGCAAATGTGTGTGTTCGCATGTGAGTGAGCGTGCATGCGCAGGTATGTGGGATCATATTGACTCGGTGGCGCAGACGCTCTTCATTCCAACGTGACAGGCTCGCTTATCGCAGCGGTCTTTTTCGTGAGCACTCTCCATGACGTTTTCATTCGCTGTTGCCATTCACCTGTGTGTACACGAACGTTCTGTGCTCTATTGACCATGGAATCGACAAACTCTGCATGTCAATACTCGCTTCAATCTGTGATACAAACACAAAAGTCCTTGTGCACACAAAGCTCTCCTCTGCTGCGCTGCATATCGTTTGTTGTCTGAAAACACACGATTATCTCAGCGCGCGCGGAAAAATCGTTGTAGCTCGAGAGTGAAACGAGCTGAAAGTTGTGAATTAGTCTCTGTCAAAATACATCAGGTTCAGAGTTTACCAAGGGCTGTCGAATATCGCCGGCGGTATCGTTGAGACACAGATACCTTTTTCAGCTGTTTTGGTGTTTCTAGGTCAAGGGCTCTTCTGACACAACTGCTAAACAAATAACTGTCAGTGGAGTGACGCTTCTCTCACGCTTTTTTCTTCTACAGTTGAGATATTTCCTTTGTTAACAGTATGACATTAATGCGATCATGTAACACTAGATACGAGACGAACATCTATGCGACTGCATGTTCTCAGCCATCTTCAGATGATGTTATGTCTCCTGGAAAACCCTAGAGAAATTAACTAAACCTATACCAGACGTGTAAATGTTAATTGTAAAGAAAGTACTAAACAGAGTGTATTTTTGTCGATAAAAACCGTAGCTAATACGACAAATAATTATAAAACCTAAAACTCATTAATATGATATTTTTATGTTAAAAATCTTAATGAAATGTGTATTTTAGCATCAGAGTAGAACTACATAGTGTGACGACATTCTTTGTAACAATGTAAATCCTATCTCATTAATGTTAAAAAGACTTGGTTCAAAATCTAATCCTAACTTTGTCTCTGCTTTTGAAAAATTAAATATACGTACTTTCTGTTAAAATATATGGTAAAAAAAATTTTTCTCCTTTTCTTAATCGAAACCTCCTCTTCCCTGTTGAAACATTTAAGTGAAAATAATTATTTAAAGTGAGTTTTGTAGAAGATTTTCCTCTGGATTTCTTTTGTAGTAATGGCGCACAACCGGCCATTCCTAGGAATTCTATTAAAATATTATATATTGCGTTTCACCCTCAACTTAACGTAATAAATATTTTGAATATTGATAATAGTTTTCAAGCATTAATATTTGCAAAGTTCACACTATCAGAATTTTTAAGTAGTTAGATAGATAAATTTAACTGCAATAGGCAACAAGGCTTAGGTTTGCTTCACTAAATCTTTGAGTTTGTAATCAAATTTATTTTTGTCAGTAAATGCTTAACCAAACTGAAGCCAGTTCGATATAAATGAAATTATTCATCGTGATTACAAACCCTTACGCTACGTAGGTGGTTATATCGCCTCTCTCTACGCAACAATTAATTTATCGGGCAATATCAGTAATAGTTTCATGCTACTTTTGACTATTTTTGATCTAGCCACGATAACGTAATTAAGCCATTTCAAGCAAAACTGTACCCATTTTTACTAATTATTTTGCCTGCGTTGGAAATATGACTATCGTCGGTGTGTACTTAACTCGCATTTACGAGAGTGCAGAATATACGACATACCAACAGTGTAATAAGTATCATTTAAATTTTTCCAAGCAATCCCGAATAAATCTTGCTTTAAAATCAAAACTCTGTAATACCAAGCAAGAGAGAGAGAGAAAGACGATATAATAATCACATTAATGGTTATTAACTTTGCCAGAATTTAGGTCGGACAGAACAATGGGACAGGTTTCAGTGCTGATATTAATCATAACTTACAGTTATAAACATAACTACTGTGCTCTTGTTACAATTAACATGAAATATGAATTTCTGCGTGATGAACGAGATGCAATGCCTTGAGAACACTGAAAAGAAGACATCAGTGACAAAGAACAACATACACACACACACACACACACACACACACACACACACACAGACAGAACATATTCTCTACCTACATACGTAAAATGCCACATTCCTCGATTATAGGGATAGACTCATGAAATGCGTTGTGCTACGCATGAATATGGCTACATTCATCTGTAACTTTGCTGTTTCAATCACTGGAGCAGTGGCATGCTTTCCAGTGACGGATGAAACGGAGAAGTGATTCTTATTCGGTGTAGGTGTTGAGGGATGGGGCGGGGGAGGGTGTGATGGAGTTCTTATGGGATGAACAGTGTCAGTCACACCATCTCGAGGTATACCCTCTGTAGCAAACGAAACTGTAACCTTCCCCTACCATCTTTAGCAAGGGAAGCTGTGCCCTCTTCCTACCCTTTGTAGCAAACTAGGCTGTGCCCTTTCGCAGTTAGGTAAGTGGATGCCGAGCCACCAAAAATAGCTCCTTAATCTAATCAAATAAGAAACGACACTCTTTAATGGGACATGGTTTAGCCTGCTTCATTTGGCCGGTGACATTTAAACATTTGTCTGTGGGAGCAGATACACTTCTAGGAAGAATTGAGAAATATCATATAGGAAGTATCAATGGATACAAGAAATTGAACGAAACCGAGTGACCAGTTTTCCTATTTCGTTATTTTATGTACTTACTCATTTATTGCGCATATGATAACTGCAGACAACGACCACATGCACAGGCAAAGAAGTAAAAGTATGACAAAAATTTACCTGGAGTATTTTTGGGAAAAAGAGATTTCAGAAGCATACTTCTAATTTTACAGAAACAAAAGGATTACGCTATGTGTTACACAACTTCGACTTACAGCAGTATATATGTGTGTGTGTGTGTGTGTGTGTGTGTGTGTGTGTGTGTGTGTGTGAGTGAGTGAGTGAGAGAGAGAGAGAGAGAGAGAGAGAGAGAGAGAGAGAGAGAGAGAGAGAGTGTGAGTGAGTGTATCGTGCGCTATATCTATGTGTTCAAAATACAGAGCATGATTAAATCAATCGTGACATTCAACAAAATTTGCGTTTCTTAGAAAAAGAGCCACTAGCGTAATAAAAAGACGCTGAAATTACGATGACACCATCACCACAAGGAACCATTGCCAGAACCAGCTAATATGACGTCTTCAGAATAGCGTACCCCAATTATCAACGTAAACAGCAGTCTGATTACAAAGCTGTGATTTTGTAAACCCATATTGGCGTTATTTGTTCTAAATAAATAGTCTTTCAACACTGACTGGTTGTTGTTATCACGTAAACTGAATAATTAATTTGTACTGTTACACAGCCAAGTTTCCACCATCTCAGTTTTTCATAGCTTAACACCAGAAAAAAAAACAGCCAGTAAAACTGTGTCACAGAATAGTATTCAGTGTTTAGTAACAAAAATCTTTGATTTTTAACACAACAGCACTAAATACATGTTTGGTAGCTAAACAAACCATAAATTTAGTTTGAATTCGTTGCGATGGTCTGTTTTTTTTATTGTATGGCAACTTTTAAGTAGGAACTAGTAGCACCCTTTGTGTTAAGAATCGGAGTGTCTGCCTGCCTCACATTTACAATGATAAGCTCAAACATTATAACCACTGCTCATCGCGACGTTGGATGCCGCCTGGTGATTCTGAGGTCACGTGACACGGTAAGAGAAGTATGTAAGCGGATCACACACTGACGAGAGATCACCCCAGCGAAGATGCGGGCTGCAAATGGGGAAACGCGTTGAGATAAGTGACTTTGACAAAGAGAAGATTATTATTACGCAGAGCCTGTGAAATGGGGAAGCTGGTGGAATGTTCACGTGCTACTGTCGTCAGCATCTACGGAAAGAGGTAGGACAGTGAAACTACCACTATGTGCTAAGCGTTGAACGTTCACGACTCTTCACAGAACGTGGGTTTCGGAGATTTCTCTGCTGTACAAAGTAGGATAGATGGTGAACTGTGACACCTCTGCTGAAAACGCACAATGCTGGTGCACGCACAAGTTTTTCGGAGCACACCGTTCATCATAAATTATTGAACATCGAGCTCCGCAGCAGACCACCGCTACTTGTTCACATGTTGACACAACGACATCGCCAATTACTGCTTTACTGGCCATAGGACCTTCGGGATTCGACCATCGATCAATCGAAACGTGACAGCTATTTTGGAGAATCACCTTTTTGCTACACTAAGTCCATGGTCGTCTCCACAATGCCGTCATAGATGTGAACGGCGGCTCGAAATCTGCAGCGCATCATGGAGGCAAGCTGGTGGGGGCAGTACCATGCTATCGGAGATGTCGTCCTGCGCTTGCCTGGGACCTGTGGCAGTAATGGAAGACACGCTGACACCACCGAACCACCTGCACCCTTTCACTTTTGATGTGTCCCCGATGGCGTATAATTTTCTTGTCTCTACATCTATATCTACATGCATACTCCGCAAGCCACCTGAGGGTGTGTGGCGGAGGGTACCCTGAGTACCTCTATCGGTTCTCCCTCCTATTCCAGTCTCGTATTGTTCGTGGAAAGAAGGATTGTCGGTATGCTTCTGTGTGGGCTCTAATATCTCTGATTTTATCCTCATAGTCTCTTTGCGAGATATACGTAGGAGGGAGCAATATACTGCTTGACTCTTCGGTGAAGGTATGTTCTCAAAACATTAACAAAAGCCCGTACCGAGCTACTGAGCGTCTCTCCTGCAGAGTCTTCCACCGGAGTTTATCTATCATCTCCGTAACGCTTTCACGATTACTAAATGATCCTAACGAAGCGCGCTGCTCTCCGTTGGATCTTCCCTATCTCTTCTATCAACCCTATCTGGTGCGGATCCCACACTGCTGAGCAGTATTCAAGCAGTGGGCGAACAAGCGTACTGTAACCTACTTCCTTTGTTTTCGGATTGTATTTCCTTAGGATTCTTCCACTGAATCTCAGTCTGGCATCTGCTTTACCGACGATCAACTTTATATGATCACTCCATTTTAAATCACTCCTAATGCGTACTCCCAGATAATTTATGGAATTAACTGCTTCCAGTTGCTGACCTGCTATTTTGTAGCTAAATGCTAAGGCATCTATCTTGCTATGTATTCGCAGCACATTACACTTGTCTACATTGAGATTCAGTTGCCATTCCTTGCACCATGCGTCAATTCGCTGCAGATCCTCCTGCATTTCAGTACAATTTTCCATTGTTGCAACCTCTCGATACACCACAGCATCATCTGCAAAAAGCCTCAATGAACTTCCGATGTCATCCACCAGGTCATTTATGTATATTGTAAATAGCAACGGTCCTATGTCAGTCCCCTGCGGCACACATGATATCACTCTTACTTTGGAAGACTTCTCTCCATTGAGAATGACATGCTGCGTTATGTCATCTAGGAACTCCTCGGTCCAATCACACAATTGGTCTGATAGTCCGTATGCTCTTACTTTGTTCATTAAACGACTGTGGGGGACTGTGTCAAACGCCTTGCGGAAGTCAAGAAACACGGCATCTACTTGTGAAACCGTGTCTATGGCCCTCTGAGTCTCGTGGACGAATAGCGCGAGTTGGGTTTCACACGACCTTTTTTTTAAAACCCATGCTGATTGCTACAGAGTATAGTCTGCAGAAAAGTCAGTATACTCGAACATAATACGTGTTCCAAAATTCTACAACTGATCGACGTTAGAGATATAGGTCTATATTTCTGCACGTCTGTTCGACGTCCCTTCTTGAAAACGGGGATGACCTGTGCCCTTTTCCAATCCTTTGGAACGGTTCGCTCTTTTCTGGAGACCTACGGTACACCGATGCAAGAAGGGGGGCAAGTTCCTTCGCGTACTCTGTGTAAAATCGAACTCGTATCCCATCAGGACCAGCGACCTTTCCTCTTTTGAGCGATTTTAATTGTTTCTCTATGCCTCTGTCGTCTATTTCGATATCTACCATTTTGTTAACTGTGCGACAATCTAGAGAAGGAAGTACAGTGCAGTCTTCCTCTGTGAAACAGCTATGGAAGAAGACATTTAGTATTTCGGCCTTTAGTCTGTCATCCTCTGTTTCAGTACCATTTTGGTCACAGAGTGTCTGGACATTTTGTTGTGATCCACCTACCACTTTGACATAGGACCAAAATTTTTTTAGGTTTTTCTGCCAAGTCAGTACATAGAACTTTACTTTCGAATTCATTGAACGCCTCTCGCATAGCCCTCCTCACACTACATTTCGCTTCGCGTAATTTTTGTTTGTCTGCAAGGCTTTGGCTATGTTTATGTTTGCTGTGAAGTTCCCTTTGCTTCCGCAGCAGTTTTCTAACTCGGTTGTCGTACGACGGTGCCTCTTTTCCATCTCTTACGATCTTTCTTGGCACATACTCATATAACGCATATTGTACGATGGTTTTGAACTTTGTCCACTGATCCTCAACACTATCTGTACTTGAGACAAAACTTTTATGTTGAGCCATCAGGTACTTTGTAATCTGCTTTTGTCACTTTTGCTAAACAGAAAAATCTTCCTACCATTTTTAATATTTCGTAGTAAGAACCTGGTTTGAGGAGCGTTTTAGTGGACTCACGTTAATTTCTCAGCGACGTAATTCTCCTGATGTAAATCCTATGGAGCCTATGTAGGTCGCTATAGAGCGGCATCACCGCATATGCTAATCAGGGTCTCGTTATTTACGTGAATTAAATGACCTTTGCTTAGATATGTAATGGGACATCCCTACACGAGCATACCAGCAAACTTCAGGATCCTTGATACGAAGAATCAGTGATGTACCAAAGACGGCCAAACAAGCTATTTAGCAGGTGGTCATAATGTTTTGGCTCAACAGTGTAAGTTTGTTCAACTCGAATGAGTTATTTACATCAAACTTGAGGTACTGTACTGTTTAGTAATCTGTGAATGATAAGCATGCAGTCATACACATAAACAAATAACGTACACGTGGACAGAAAATGGAATAACTGGATTCATTTCCATGTAAACTGCGCTAACGATGTGTTGAATAAAGAATTACACTACTAAAGGCCGGAAATACACTGTATTTCGCTCCTGTAAACAATAACTGAATTCTCCATCAGTGCTTGACAGAATATGAGCTTAATACTGAAAAGGAAACATCGTCCTGATGGTTGATATTTGTTATTTATTTGACCAGGAGACAGATTACAGTTTCTCAGATCATTTTCAGGTGACAAATGTACCAGGCATAGATAAAATCAGGTGATTCATTTAGCAACATCACGATAGCATATGAAGCCGAAAGAATGTTATGTTATAATAAATAATACCAACGGAAAAGGGTTGCTGTTGGAGTAAAAAAAATGAGAATATGTTCCTATTTAAGACTCTGACTAAAGAGTAGGGTACAAGTTGCCTCATTCCATCATCTTCAGCACTTTGAAAAATTTTCCCAAAATTTCTGGCATGCGAATATATTCGCTCTCTTTTTAAGAAGCAACTCACCTCTCACTCCCACAAGCTCTTCCTAACTCCGACTCCCTCAAATACATTTGTTCATCAATATAATTCGCGCATACCCGTCCACTCCCATTTGCCCGTGCTCTCTCACTCACTCGGCCCAACTTATTTTCTTACTCTCTAACTGTCCCTGTCTCTCACCTTATAGCCACACTCTCCTCATTTTTGGAAAACTGCTACTTTCTCGTCTCACTGTCAGTATTTCCCTTTTGCTCTCTCTTAATGCTACTATTTCATTCATTCCTTCACCTGCTTCGTTGCCATTGTCATAGGCTCCGCCTCTCAATGCCATTGGCTCTTATACTAGCACTGTTCTGTCACTGGCAGTGGGTCCCTCTTTTTCTCCAGCACTGTCACTGTCTTTTTCACTCTTTCTATACCACAACCATTGTCTACCATCTTCCAGTATTTAATACTTTTCCATGTCTTTCCCACTGCCACTATCTCCTCTTCTCTCAACACAAATAGCGCGAATACGTGCGGAAGACAAAATTTTGGGAAAAATCAGTAGAGCTGCTGCGAACTGTACAACGCGACAGCTAATGCTCTACTTTTCAGTAAGAATCTTATAAACAAGACATTTACGCCTTTTTTGTGGTCCTATAGAAACATTTTTCCGCTGGTTTCCTTCTTTACCCAGTCACAACGGGGCATGACGCTCATATGAAAAGAACTTCATGGGTTAGTAAACTTTTGATAGTGTTAAATTGAAACAACGCAAAACTAATTTTACATCTCAAACCTGGTTTTCGAGCCGTCCGGTGTGGCCGAACGGTTCTAGCCGCTACCATCTGGAACCGCCCGACCACTACGGTCGCAGTTTCGAATCCTGCCTCGGGTATGCATGTGTGTGATCTCCTTAGGTTAGTTAGGTTTAAGTAGTTCTATGTTCTAGGGGACTGATGACCTCCGATGTTAAGTCCCATAGTGATCAGAGCCATTTGAACCGTGGTTTCTATTTACAAGAATTTTGCTTGTGTTTCAGCACTTCAAAATGGGGCACCCAGAAGCCTTCTGATGATCATGGAAAGACTCAACCGCATACTTCTCCGTTCTACATCACTTCATAAACTAGGTTTTAAAAGTATTCTTGCCCTGAGGAGTGATCGAAGACCTACTTAAGGAATAACTATTGGCAAAACCAAAACTCAGTTACCATGTCTTTGGATGAATATCCACACAACTACAGACAACCGAAATGTCTCTATTATAACAAAGTCTGTGATGTGCACATCCGACGAACCGTCGAGACGAAGAATGTAGTGGCGTGAAGATCTGGGGCGTTACTGGGCCGGAACTTCCACGTATAACGGCTGACGTGCTGCTGGTGCAGACTAGGACGAACTGGACCGGGCTTGCTAGCCTAGATCAAAAAGCTCTAAGCACTTTAACAACTGCGGTCATCAGTCTCCTAGACTTAGAACTACTTAAACCTAACGAACCTAAGGACATCACACACATCCGTGCCCCAGGCAGGATTCGAACCTGCGACCGTAGCAGCACCACAGTTCCGGACAGAAGCGCCTAGAATGCCTCGGCCACAGCAGCCGGCTGCTAGCGTAGGGTACTGAGACGCAACTGCTGGTACTGCCAATTCATAGCTATAGAACTGAACGCCGGACGGAACTGCTGGTACTTCAGACTTTAGGCGTGTGGCACATCCACTATCGCACGGCCCGGCAGTGACCAAATGGATATGGTGTCTGTTCTTTCGGATATGTCCGACAGAACAAACACCATTGATGACCTGCAGCCGTCTAGAACGACATTATAATTATATACACTACTGGCCATTAAAATTGCTACACCACGAAGATTACGTGCTACAGACGCGAAATTTAACTGACAGGAAGAAGATGCTGTGCTATGCAAATGATTAGCTTTTAAGAGCATTCACAAGGTTGGCGCCGGTGGCGACACCTACAACGTGCTGACATAAGGAAAGTTGCCAACCGATTTCTCATACACAAACAGCAGTTGAGCAGCGTTGCCTGGTGAAACGTTGTTGTCATTCCTCGTGTAAGGAGGAGAAATGCGTACCATCACGTTTCCGACTTTGATAAAGGTCAGATTGTAGCCTGTCGTGATTGCGGTTTATCGTATCGCGACATTGCTGCTCGCGTTGGTCGAGATCCAGTGACTGTTAGCAGAATATGGAATCGGTGGGTTCAGGAGGGTAATGCAGAACGCCGTGCTGGATTCTAAACGGCCTCGTATCACTAGCAGTCGAGATGACAGGCATCTCATCCGCATGGCTGTAACGGATCGTGCAGCCCTGAGTCAACAGATGGGGACGTTTGCAAGACAACCACCTCTGGTCGGCGCACTGTTTGCACGAACAGCTGGACGACGTTTGCAGCAGCATGGACTATTAGCTCGGAGACCATGGCTGCGGTTACTCTTGAAGCTGCATCACAGTCAGGAGCACCTGTCATGGTGTACTCAACGACAAACCTGGGTGCACGAATGACAAAATGTCATTTTTCCGTATGAATCCAGGTTCTGTTTACAGCATCATGATTGTCGCATCCGTGTTTGACGACATCGCTGTGAACGCACATTGGAAGCGTGTATTCGTCATCGCCATACTGGCGTATCACCCGGCGTGATGGTATGGGGTGCCATTGGTTACACGTCTCTGTCACCTCTTGTTCGCATTGACAGCACTTTGAACAGTGGACGTTACATTTAAGATATGTTACGAAAATGACTCTGAGCACTAGGGGACTTAGAAACCTAACCTAAGGACATCACACACATCCATGCCCGAGGCAAAACTCGAACCTGCGACTGTAGCGGTCGCACGGCTCCAGACTGTAGCGCCTAGAATCGCTCGGCCATCCCGGCCGGCGAACTGTGGTATCGTGTTGAAGCTGCATGGGCAGCGGTACCTGTACACACCATTCAAGCCCCGTTTGACTCAATGCCCAGGCGTATCAATGCCGTTATTACGACCAGAGGTGGTTGTTCTGGGAACTGATTTCTCAGGATCTATGCACCCAAATTACGTGAATATGTTATCACATGTCAGTTTTAGTATTATATATATTTGTCCAATGAATACCCGTTTATCACCTGCATTTGTTACTGGTGTAACAGTTTTAAGGCCAGTAGTGTATTAATAACTTCAGCTGCGGACGGGCGTTGATATACATCAACGGGGACATGTGAAAACGTGTGCGCCGACCGGAACTCAACCCGGGATCTCCTGCTTACATGGCAGACCTTCTATCTATCTGAGCCACCGAGGGCACAGAAGATAGTGCGACCTCAGTGACTATATCGCGTACGGCTCCCGTGAGACCCACATTCACACTTTATATGCCCACACACTACATTCGTAGTGTCCCTACCCAACACGCTAATTACTCGTGGAAGACATTCTTACCAAGTCCCGTAAGAGTTAGGGTAATATGTGTGCAACCGCACAGAAGAGGAAGGTCATGGCTGGTATTGTCAGAGCTATATACAGGACATGGTAAGAATGTCTTACACGAGTAATGAGCGTATAGGGTAGGGACACTACAAATGTAGTGTGTGGACATATAAGGTGAGAATGTGGGTCTCGCGGGAGGGGTGCCCGAGATATTCCCTGCAGGCGCACTATCTTCTGTGCCCTCGGTGGCTCAGATGGATAGAACGTCTGTTATGTAAGCAGGAGATCCCTGGTTCGAGTCCCGGTAGGGGCACACATTTTCACTTGTCCCCGTTGATATATATCAACGCCCGTCAGCAGCTGAAGGTATTAATATATAATTCTAATTTCGTTAACGAAATAGATGAGAGTGTATGGATATTCACGTGGTGCTAGGAAGGGACGTGACCTGGCGGAGCGAAATACAGCCCCGCCATATCTCTCTCCGCTGCGATAGATATGCTTCCTTTCGGTGAAGTTCGCACCCGCAGACGCTGTGGAGGACAAATGTATCCCTGTGGTACACAGCACAGACCATACCAGGAAAACATATCTGTTTTGTTGACAGCCATTTACGCACGTCCTCCTGGCGTACGGCTCCCCGCACGACCTGAGGAGGAATCGACTAGCAGGCGTTTTCAATAGTTTTCCCCTTACAACATGTTTTACGTACGCACTTACGGTAACTTTGAACCTCTGTGTCTATGGAACGGATAAAGATATCAAACAAATTTTCAAGGTTTCTCGAGATATAGACCTCAGAAATATATAGAAAAACTTTCAGACATATGCTATTCGTAGACGTCTTGGAAACCGCGGCTACATTTTGGTACGAAAACATCGTTAAAGAATCATTTCTTTGTGATTTCTAAGGAACCACTCATAAACCGACGGTGCCTACATGAGCTGCTTAAGGCCCACTATAAAACACATCAAATGCAAACTGAACATCATAACAACAATACCAAAAATACGAACGACTACAGGAAAGTTTCCAAGGTGAAATGATACAACAAAAGACAGTGATAAAGTAAGTAACGTATTAAATCAGGAAATACTGGCAAAATTGTCGTTATAATCCAGAATGAGATTTTCACTCTGCAGCGGAGAGTGCGCTGATATGAAACTTCCTGGCAGATTAAAACTGTGTGCCCGACCGAGACTCGAACTCAGGACCTTTGGCTTTCGCGGGCAAGTGCTCTACCATCTGAGCTACCGAAGCACGACTCACGCCCGGTACTCACAGCTTTACTTCTGCCAGTATCCGTCTCCTACCTTCCAAACTTTACAGAAGCTCTCCTGCGAACCATGCAGAACTAGCACTCCTGAAAGAAAGGATATTGCGGAGATGGCTTAGCCACAGCCTGGGGGATGTTTCCAGAATGAGATTTTCACTCTGCAGCGGAGTGTGCGCTGATATGAAATTTCCTGGCAGGTTAAAACTGTGTGCCCGACCGAGACTCGAACTCGGGACCTTTGCCTTTCGCGGGCAAGTGCTCTACCATCTGAGCTACCGAAGCACGACTCACGCCCGGTACTCACAGCTTTATTTCTGCCAGTATCCGTCTCCTACCTTCCAAACTTTACAGAAGCTCTCCTGCGAACCTTGCAGAACTAGCACTCCTGAGAGTTCGAGTCTCGGTCGGGCACACAGTTTTAACCTGCCAGGAAGTTTCATATCAGCGCACACTCCGCTGCAGAGTGAAAATCTCATTCTGGAAACATCCCCCAGGCTGTGGCTAAGCCATCTCCGCAATATCCTTTCTTTCAGGAGTGATAGTTCTGCAAGGTTCACAGGAGAGCTTCTGTAAAGTTTGGAAGGTAGGAGACGGATACTGGCAGAAGTAAAGCTGTGAGTACCGGGTGTGAGTCGTGCTTCGGTAGCTCAGATGATCAGTCTGCCTGCGGCAGCGGTGGTGAGCGGACCTCCAGGGCCAGCGCGCTGTGGCAGGAAGTGTTTACGGCAGGCGGTGAGACGCGTGCTTACAGCGTCTGCTTATTAGTATTCGTTCCGTTCTGTAGGATCTGATATGGAATTATGAATCCGACTAACAGGAAAGATACCTTGAAGTTTACCTTTGATAGGAACTTTTCGAAACCAAATTCGTTTGAAGTTGAAGCATGGTTAGAGAAAACAGCTAAGATTACTTTTGATGATATTGTAGGGATAAATTTCTCTATCGTGACTAGTGTTGTTTATGTGAAATTAACGTCCTCTGAAATGTGTGATAGAATTGTGGAGTCCAGTGGAGGTGTACTGAAGTTTAAACATAGAGACGGTACCGTCAGTGACGTCAGCATTACGCATGCTGGACTGGGCATCCGAACGGCACGTATTTTCGAACTCCCGTTTGAAATATCAGCCGCGCAAATAAATTCTGCATTAACACCTTACGGGAGGGTCATTAACAATTTTGCGGAGCGTTGGTCCAAAGCCCACAAATTTCCGGTGCTTAACGGCGTCAGGCAGGTTAAGATCGATCTACAGAAGCACATACCTTCATATATTTACGTAGGTGGACATCGCGGAATTGTCATATATGATGGGCAGCCAAAAACGTGTGCCGGCTGTGGTGCGCCCGGCCACGTGCTCTCTGAATGTATACAAAGACGCGTGACGCAGCTACCTGTCGGTGAAGCCGCTAGCCCCCCTGTGACGACGGCACTGCCACTGACATACGCTGCCGCGGCTTCTGGTCTTCCACCCGAGACCCCGCCTGTAGATGCCCCTCGTTTGAATGATGTTTTGGCCGATAACGTAAAAGAACCGAGTGCTGACGCAGCACCGCCGCTACCACACTCAGAGATGGAGGTAACGACGGATGACTCCCCAGTGGTTGATGCCACTGGTACTGAGGATGAAGCAGACGCTGTGTTCCCGGCGGATCAACCCCAGAGTCAACAGTCCACTTCGGATGTTGATGATACCTCGAACCCTAACAGGAAGCCTTCCAAAAAGAAGCGGAGACTTGCACATCAAGGAGCCAATCAGCTCGCCCCACAGCTCCGCGAAAAAGCGAAACGGATAAGCAGCCAAATGAGTCAGAACACTTCTGAACCCTCTGAAGTTGGTCTCCCTGCGTCTGGTCGAATGGACATTGATCCTGTAGTGTCTCCCCCTGTGAATCCACGACGGGTGGAAGATAGTGATACCTCGAGTAGAGTCGTTTTGCCGGATACCCACGCTCAAGGAAACGCAGGATCGCTTTTGTCAGAGGCCACTCTCACTGGGAATTGGGCACAGGAAATGTAAGTATTGGATGCGAGCAATGATGCGGCTGTCATGCGGACCATTGAGACGGAATCTTCGGCACCCCCCCCCCCCCCCCCACACACAGAGCAGCATACACCAACCGTACCGGGAACTACAGGAACTCCGACTGACGCGCTTGGCCTCAATTTCGTAGGCCATCCTTCTAAGACTGTTTAATTAATAGTATGTGCCTTCTCCCATGAACGAGCCCCAAGCCTATAAAATTGCCACGTTAAACATCAATAAGATACAGTCGTACTGGCATCTCCGTAATTTACAAGATTTTGTGTACGCAGCGGATATCGATATTCTGTTACTTCAAGAAGTCGCTGCGATTGAACTTGACCGAATAACTGGTAATACTACTCTCTCCAATTCCGGGAGCGGTGCGAATTTAGGGACAGCGATTCTGTTAAAAGAAGGGATTGTAGCGACCGACGCAGAAAAACTGCCTGATCATAGAGGGATCGCTGTCACTTTCCATCGGACACGCATAATCAATGTTTACGCCCCGTCCGGCAGTAGCAATAGGCGTGCTAGGGCTGAGTTCTTCACAAGCGCCATAGTCCCACTTTTTCGGGGAACCTACGATCGTATAATTTTTGCGGGTGACTTCAATTGTGTCTTAAGTCCAAAAGACCAGACGCCTAATTTTAACAAATCTGGAGAACTAGAACGTATCGTCCAAGAAATGAACCTCATTGACACATGGGAGCATACGCACGGAGCGGCACCTGGGTTCACTCATGTCACGAACCACTCTGCAAGCCGGCTAGACAGAATCTATGTATCGGCGTGTATGAAGACTCAAGTCCTCCATTCCGAAGTTTGGCCCACAATTTTTTTCCGATCATGCCGCATATATTTGTACTGTTAACATGGTCAAGCAAGGCACATTCTGCGGCAGAGGTTTCTGGAAACTTAACAATGCTCTCCTTAACGATGTTGACTGTCACCGTGTCTTTAACGAAACATGGGAGGCATGTGAACGACGGGTTGCACAGTATGCCTCCGTTACTGAATGGTGGATAACACATGCCAAACCAACTTTATCAAAAATGTTTAAACGCTACGCTCGGGACAAATCCTGGTGGCAACGGCAAACGTCTGAGTTTTATTTTACTTGTCTCAGGGAGCTCTACCAGTCCGATGTGACTGTACCTGAAAATTTTATGCAGATTAAAAAAATTAAGGCAAAATTATTAAAACTTCAGCGGCAGCAGGCAGAAGGCTTTCAAATAAGGTCCAGGCCCCAGAATGTGATAGACGACGAAATGACATCCATGTTTCACGTCATTCGTGAAAATAAGAGGGGGCGGCGGAGATTAATAAATCATCTTCAGTTGAGTGAAGGCGTTGCGCTCACGCGGCAACAAGACATACGGAACGCACTTCACAATCACCTGGCAGATCTGCTGGCAACGACACATACCGACGATGGAACTCACGATGAATTACTCAATAACTTGCAAAGGACTTTGGGTGCTGCTGAAGTCGAAACTCTCATGCGAGAAATTGATGAAGACGAATTGGATTCTGCGCTATCACGAAGTCCGAAAAATAAATCGCCGGGACCCGACGGTCTCACTGCCGAATTTTATCTTACTTTCTGCGACAAATTAAAGCCCAAGCTGTTGAGTATGTTTAATGAAATTTTACGGCCTGATTTTAATGTTCCTCAGGCTCTCGTGGAAGGCATCGTGGTTTTAATCCCTAAACGCCCAATGTGCAGTTCTGTTGACGATTTTCGGCCGCTTACTTTACTGAACAGTGACTACAAAATTTTAGCACGTATTATTTCTAATAGATTGAAAATGTTGATGAATACTGTCATTGGTCAGTACCAGACCAGTGTAGGTGTCGGTAGGACGATCTTCCAAAATTTGTCTCAATACAGGGACGTCATAGCCATTGCAGATGCGTGCAAGATACGGTGTGCGCTAGTTTCCCTTGACTTTTCAAAGGCATTTGACAGAGTAAACCATCAGTTTCTCATCCGGACGATGCATGCCATGGGATTTCCACTACGTTTTATCCATCTTATACATGAGCTCCTTCGTAAAGGAGTAACTCGACTCATGGTGAATGGCCAGCTGAGCGCATCGATTAATATTACTAATTCAGTGCGACAGGGATGCCCTATGTCAATGGCCTTGTTTGCCATTGCCATTGAGCCTTTGCTTGTCACCTTGACACAGCGTCTACAAGGATTAACCATCCACGGCATTAAGATTGTTTGTACTGCATATGCGGATGACGTCGGATTTTTGGTCATGGACGAAGGTGAAGTCGAGGAAGCCCTTCAGATCGTCAAAAACTACGAACTTGTTGCGGGTGCGAAGTTGAATGCCAGGAAATCTGGCATTATGAACATAGGACGCGGCATCTCGCTGCACCATCACGGTCAGTTGCAACTACTTTCTAAAATGAAATGCCTTGGTATTGAGTACAGGAGCAACATACAGCACACAATTGCGGTGAAGTATAGGAATCTCCTGGCAAGTATGCGTGCTTGCATGCAGACCCACTACCTAAGGAGCCTTGATGAACTGCAGAAAGTCACCTTCGCTAATGTCTACCTCACCTCAAAGATTAACTACGTTGCACAAGTACTGCCCATGCCACAGGAGACAGCGAAGCGTATGATGTCTGCACTAGGCCATTTTGTCACACGTGGACACCTTTTTAAAGTCAAGTACGATACGCTCACTCTCTCCACGACCGATGGAGGCTTAAATTTAACAGATGTTCGTTCCAAGTCACGAGCTTTGTACGTATGCACCACCTACAAACGGTGGAGGTCGTTACCGAACAGTCTAACGGCTCACTTGTTAACCGAAATAGCGCCGGCCTGCCTGCAGCCTCCCGTCTCTGTTCAACATATTCCGCCTGCGATGACTCACTTTAAGAGCTTTTTCATTGAGTTCAGTTACGTACGGTCAACTCTCCCAGAAAATGAGCTTTCCGTGGTGAAGTTAGTTTATAATAAACTACTGGCAACCAAGAACAGGAACAACATCGAATACAAATACCCCAATCATCGCTGGCCAGTGATATGGAAAAACATACATAGCCGTGATTTACCAACGTCAGTGAAAGCCTCTTGGTACAGGGTCGTGAACCGTAAAATAAGTACCAATTCACGACTTCATGCTCTACATTTGGCTGACTCACCTTTGTGCCTTACGTGCAACTTGCCTGATACTGATGAACATCGTTTTCTGTGCACCACTGTCCAAGCAGTTTGGCCATTCATTCGCCGAAAACTGGCTACGATTATGAGGACTTCCCAGCTTTGTATTAAACCTGAAGATTTCCTGTATCCGGATTCAGTGCCGTACCCGAACACCAAACGGAACTCTGTCAATTGGTTGAAGGGTCATTATGTTCATTATTTACAGACGCAAGAACCCAAGAGTGAGGCGGCGTTCTGTCTTTACCTGGCATTACAGTTTCACATACTTTCACGGACGAGACATTACAGGAAACGATATGCGAATTTTTTAGAAGTCGTTCTTCGATGAAAAAAGTATTTTTTTTATTTCCTTCATTCTACATTGCTTTGTTTTTTTTCTTTTCTTCTTCAAATGTCACAGTGACGTATACTGAACAGTGTTACGACAAGGACTATTTTATTTTCTTCTGTTTTTCTAGAGGAGCAGAGTTCCTTGTTTCATTTTCTATTTAAAAAAATAAATAAATAAATAAATAAATTATAATAAAAAAATAAACAATTATAAAAGTTGATAAAAAAAACCAACAACACAACGAAAGCACTAAAAAGAACAACAAACAACAGGAAGAGTGTTGCAGACCAGAAGTAGGGATTGCTGCCTGGGGTGAAGTACGGTGGGGACTTCGTGGGCCCTCTCGCCGCTACGGTAGCCGTGAAGGCCCAGGACAAATCTCTGAAAATGGAATACAACACACGCACAAAAAAAAATATATATATATATATATATTCTACTTTGTCACCATTGCGGGACTATGCATTAGGTTTAGAAGTATCTTTGGTTTGGAAATTGGAATAGTTCAGAAGAATAAGTAGTTCAGAAATCATGGCAGATGAAAGATGAAGCCGACGCCGACGAAGGCGATTTATGGCGAGCGCAAGGCGGGGCTGAAGGGGAGGAAGGAGGCCAAAAAAAAAAAAAAAAAAAAAAAAAAAAAAAAAAAAAAAAAAAAAAAGGTAGAGCACTTGTCTCGGTCGGGCACACAGTTTTAACCTGCCAGGAAGTTTCATATCAGCGCACACTCCGCTGCAGAGTGAAAATCTCATTCTGGAAACATCCCCCAGGCTGTGGCTAAGCCATCTCCACAATATCCTTTCTTTCAGGAGTGCTAGTTTTGCAAGGTTCACAGGAGAGCTTCTGTAAAGTTTGGAAGGTAGGAGACGGATACTGGCAGAAGTAAAGCTGTGAGTACCGGGCGTGAGTCGTGCTTCGGTAGCTCAGATGGTACAGCACTTGCCCGCGAAAGGCAAAGGTCCCGAGTTCGAGTCTCGGTCGGGCATACAGTTTTAATTTGTCGTTATAATGGTTCAGTGATCTGATAGAGGACATCGCTTTTCTTAATGCCGTAGTTGATTGACTCAGAGAATTAGCAAGGACTGGCACAGTATTAGATCTGTCGGCAACGTGGAAACACGAAGCAGCGTCCCATCCGCATACAGAGCATGATGCGTGGCACGCTTTATGTAAAAGTATCGCTGTCTTGAATAAACTGCCATAGTAAGTGATAATATCTCTGTAGGTAATGGAGTATGCGTACGATGAAACTGATACTTGCTTACGTGAGGCGTGCTGCCGCGGTATGGTAGGTCCGCAACGGCTCAGTGCTGAAGACATAGATAAATTTTTTGTTTCGTCAGTCTCAGTTGCACTGATACAAATTTTTGCTGCATCAGCTATCGGTTTCGGTTTGTCACGCCTATTCTCAAACCATACACCATATTATGAACCGTAACTGTTCATACTGCATGCATACTTATAGGTAACAACAAGTTGTGTGGTTTGAGAGTGGCGTATCAGCCCAAAATCGGCAAACACAGTAGCAAGGTTTCGTATCATTGCAACTGATACGTATAAGATAAAATATTATCTAATTTCTTCGAAACTGATTCTCATAATGAAGCATTACTGCTGGTTGTTTTTGATAGTGACAAAGATCTCTGTTTCATCGGATAGGTTTACGAGACTATTATTTCGTATTTAGATATGTCCCTTGTAAGGTGCTCAAATATTATTTTTCCATCGGTCCGATCAATACCTTCTCACAGTCTTGACAAGTCCTCTTGTATAACATTTGCTACATTACGACGAATGTAGCTGGGGCAAAGAAGTGCATACAGAAATTGTTTTGCATTTCGCATTTTCTGTGACACGTGTGTCGCTTTATGGTCCATTCGCATTTAAATGGCTGGTTAAAATAGCTCTGAGCACTATGGAACTTAGCATCTGAAGTCATCAGTCCCCCAGAACTTACAACTACTTACACCTAACTAACCTAAGGACATCCCACACATCCATGCCCGAGGCACGATTCGAACCTGCGACCGTAGCAGTCACGCGGCTCTGGACTGAGCCTCCTAGAACCACTCGGCCACCGCGGCCGCCGCGTTTAAATGATAATTCAAGTACTGTAAAAGGTTTACGATGCGCAACACTTGCTCCAACGGGTTTTTACGTTACCAGATACATTCACTTACTGCGTCTCCTTTTTTTTTGTTTTTGTTTGATTTACTTTGCTGGCAGATGCATTTACTTTATACAACGTATACCTGTTACGTTATATGATTCACATATGGTGTATAGTTTCTGTTAAGAGTGTTTCTGACGCTAGCACACCCACTCACTCATCAAATCATACATGTCTCATAGCCTCGAGAGCATGATAATCTATAGTCTTGCGAATGCGATGTGATTCATTGATACGTTACAATAGCAACAGAAGAGCTGTAGGGAGTTTACTTCTTCGAAAATATTGTTGCTTTTTTTGGCTCTCCCTTTCTATCGCATCGGAGAGAAGCTGAAATTACACATGTTACGTTTGCAAGTATTCCTATGAATTTCAGCCCAGATGAAAGAATGTGGCCAGCCGATGTGTCCGAACGGTTCTAGGCGCTTCAGTCCGGATCCACGCGGTTGCTACGGTCGCAGGTTCGAATCCTGCGTCGGGAATGGATGTGTGTGATGTCCTTAGATTAGTTAGGTTTAAGTAGTTCTATGTTCTAGGGGACTGATGACCTCAGATGTTAAGCCCATAGTGCTTAGAGCCATTTGAACCATTTTTTGAAAGAATGTGTTGAGTGATACAGTCGGCATGACGAAGAAACTCTTCCTCGTAGCATGATAGTATAGTAGTACAAGTTCCTAAAATACTGCTGCAATGGAGACACGAGTTACAGAGAGTGGTCCCTATGGAGACGAAATTAATTATCAGCCACGCATGAAATACTCTCGCAGTGAGGAAAATCAGAGGATTAGTTCAGGACAGAGGTGCTGATCTATTGCTTCAAACTAAGAAACAGTAGACGGATCAACAACATTTCTGTAAATAGTTCCCGTCACTCCTTTGTGGATTGGATCAACGATTGAATATGAAAGGTTTCAGATTACCTGTTTCAACTATCACACTTGTAATCTGATTTCTAGAAAAATATACATAAGATGAATAATGAATGAAACAGTATCAGTTAAAAATCAGTTTTGTGTCCATATATGTTCAGGTTAAATAATCAGAAGTAAATGTGCTAACATCAATTACGGTTTCACTGCTAAAAAAATATTGACATCGTGTTATGGAACATGTTTATGAAATTGTGTCACGATTACTATTTCATATCGATAGAAATGTGTGCTACAGAAAATAGGAAAGAAGGAATTGGGAGTATTTAAAATACAGAAATAGAGTACGACGTTAAGGAAAAGAAGAAAGCTGAAAAAGACGATGCAGTGAAATTAGAGAGGATGGACGAGGGAATTAGTCTGTGGAACACCATCACAACAGGTACGTGAACTGATGTTAGAATGGGCGACAAGAGGGTAGCAGTTGCAGGGGAAACAAAACATAGAAATATATGAGACAAATTTTGATGGACGTTGGGTATAAGAGCTGTCAAGTTTTTAAAAGATTGTCACAAGGCTGGAATAGACGCAAGACACCCTCAAATAAACTGCATAAACGTGTCTACAAAAAACTCGTTTTCTTCTGTACTGGAGTTCTTGACCGATGTCATTACACAGACGAGTAAAGCAAGACTCCCAAGATGTGGAAAACCTGCTACGGGCAACTCAGGTGAGTGAATAATATGATGTGGATGTAAAAATGACCTATACTGGCTGAAACCGGTTATAAAAAGTATTACGAAACCGTGATCTAAACTGTGTGATTTAGACAATTATAATAGAAAAATCACTTCGAAGCGGCCTAACGTCGTCTAATGGTATATTTCGATGAGCCAACTATCCTAAAATACAGCCAACATGGAATTTCGCTTAGAGGGAAGTCCGGCTGCAGGCTACGACGGCGGCGCGTCTCAGGTTTCGTAATTCCTACGACGGGGATCAGTGGCAGCAGGCAGGTGTTATCCACACCGGCGCTGCGCAACAAAGGCGGTCTCCGGCAGTAAATTTTAATCTGCCCTCCATGGGGCGTGTAAAGCGAACAAGGAGTTTCCCCGGCGGGGCAAGTTCATTTCTTTTGTGTCGCGCCGCACTCCGCGATACGGGCCGAAAGCACGCTCTCTGAATTGAAAAGTTTCACCCGTCGCCCCCGATACTTGCAAATGTAGAATGCGATTCACTGGGTGGGAGGAGAAGGGCGGGGTGCCAAACCGGGGGTGCGGAAGGCGGGCCGGCAGAGCGTGGTCGGGGGTAGCTACCCCCGCTTCCCGACACACCCTGCCCGTAGCCGGGGTTGGGCGCTAGAGGTTAGCGGTGTGGGAGGAGAGAGGAGAAAAGTTTCGCCGATATCGCGCTGAACTCTGGCGCAGCAAGCTGTTCCATTAGTGACGTCACACGGGACGAGTGGACCGATACCGTCCCTAGAAAGGGGGGCAGGTGGGAGGGGCAGCACTTGGTGCGAAGAAACCGGAGAACACGCCACTTAGGACGCCGTCGTAAACACAGACGGCGTCAGCAGCCTCGTCCAAGGTGTCGGCTACGGCGACGCCAAACGACCGAGCGCCGTTTCTCCTTCGCAAAGCACGCGGCGGGCGGAAAGCAGCGCCAAGTCAGTCAGAATTGAAAAGCGTCTGTCCTCCGGCCACCAATCGTCTACTGTTGATGACCCATTATCAAGAACATATCGTAGAATATCTCATTCATTCGGCATCTTTAATCTCTTGATTATGAGCACTGTAAAGATATGAAAGTGCTTGTTATTTCGGGGGCAGCGCTTACATAACGTGTACAAAGGGCCAGAAAACTTGTAACATGATATTGGGCTGGAGCTTTATACAAAGTATGCAAAAGGTCAGAAATACTATAGCGTGGTGTCAACCATTTGGCTGGAACCAGCGGCGTGGTGAAGAGCTGCGTGTGGTCGCAACGGTAAATGCCGCTAGTGGCTATTCCGCCACGAGTTGCATAGTGTACGATGGCGCGTGAATTTCCTGCACCACGTCCGTTGCAGCCAATGGTAACTTCCACAAAAAGCGTTATAACTTGTGAACAAAATGCAAGAATAATAGTACAATTGAAGGTATAGCAGTACACAAATCATAGCTCAAATAAATAGCACAAGTCATTAACAATCTTGCTATAAATTTATGAAAGGCTTGAAAATAGAAAGGCCAAGAGAAGCAGTTGTAGGATCGTTGGATGCCAGCTGATAACGCCATTCCCATGAAAATATCGGCAGGATAACTATTGGTAGGCAAAGATTATGGTGTGCGGCGATGTACAACGGCCGTCGGCGGCCAAAGATTTGCGCAGGGGCGCTATTACCAATACGAAAATTTATGTATTTATAATTTTGGCTTCTTTTATTTAAGATGCCAATATTTTTGGTTCATTTATGACTTCCTAAGGCTCGAGATGCCGTTCAGGTTGTTAAAGACATATTTATCGGACGCTGTTGCCATAGTGATGTTGTGGTTGCAATAGCCGGTAGTCGGCGTAGATATATCTAGAAAACGATGTGACAAGTACGGTATGACGCCTTGTATCGATGTAAATACCACTGCAGATGTAAGCTGACTTTCAGCTATATGTTGCTTAAAGTTATCGTCACCAGTTGTGGTGAAAGAGCGATGAAGACACCATGAGTCGGACAGAAATAGAAGATGGTCAACTGCAAATAAAATACATATGAGGGAAATTCCGTGTAGCATGATGGTTTTTGATTAAACTAACATGAATAAAATGTATCAAACCCTAAATGAGGAAATTTTATAACAAGTATATTGCAGCTATAGGATGATACAAGTGATAAAAGAACAATAAACATATTTAATTTCTCTTCTGGTTGTTTCTAAAAGCCGTTAAAATTTTTTGAAATATGTATTAAATATCAGTCAGAAAATGAAGAACGAAGAAGTCTCATACCTTTAAATTTTATTTCATCAAATTCTATTTCTTCAGTTGGAAGGGTTGAAGGATTATTATTACAATGAACGAAAATTTACGTGACTTCCGATATATTCAACATTAATCATTTTGGGGCAATATATCAAATTCCAAGCCGGTGGTTAAGATTGCTTTCCATGTTTTTCATTTGTGAGTTTCTGTCCAAATACCGACTCGTTGCGTGAGGCTCCTCAAAATTGTTTACGTTTACTGATAAAAAATGTTGACATCGTTTTACGGAAAATGGTTCTGAGTCTGAGTCACGACTTTCATACGGAAAGAAACTTGTAGCGCTGCGACTTATGTTCAAGGACAAACTGTGGTTTAGTAATATAAATAACTGACGGATAATGCTTACACACTGTGTTTGTAGCGATTTCCATGTTAAGTGCACATTGACACAGACTTACCCAAGTAACTGTTTATACTTGTATAGATACAGTTAACCTGTTCCTTATTATGTTAATTTTGAGAGCATGTGTCAAAGTGAAGATTTATTTTGAGAACTACTTTCTCTCAGGTGTACTGGCACATTAATTATTTGGGTTCTGTGGGTGGTAATAATGTCAAGGCTACACACTCAGCGGTTGGTCAAATGATAACAGTAAATTAAAACAAGCAAATGACTGAATGTGCTGCAAAGCAATACCAACCCCATACACACTCTGATGCCTTAGGACTTTCACAGGTCACATTTCCTGTTTGATTTGCCCCAACAAGTTCTAAACAATATGTTATCATTTTCCAACTTTGTAGTTATTGTAGTGTACCAAAGGGTAAAGATGGAGGTACGTATCTGCAGATTGTTTCCACATGATAGGACAAGTCACAGTTCAATGGAGGTTCACTGTAATAGAATGAGATTGCCGTTTCAATATAAAATTGTCTTATGAGTGTCCAAGACTTTCAGTAGTAAATAACAATAAGGTAATTGAAGGAACTAATAGTATTAGAGAAAAAGTTATAGAAATCGTGGATGTAAGATTTCTAAAACAGGAAATTAAAGGTGATAGCGATACTTTATATGAAGTGACAGAGACAGTAGTGATACTAAGTGAAGAAAATGTAACACACGAAACTATAGTGAAAATAAAATGAAAGAATGTTGACGTAATAATCAAAATGATGTAAATATTTAGGTTGCTGACGTATGAATTCAAAACAGGACAGGATAACTTCACACATTAAGTTGAAAGAGGACAGAAATTTTTTTAAGAAGGTTTAGAGATAGAAGTAAGGAATTTGGAAAATGGACAATATGTTTCTAGAAGAGAAAGTTATGGAAGAATTCAAAAGTTATCTTCATGTTATAAGCGGGGAAACACGTGTGAGACAAAAGAAATTGGAGAGTAATGTAGCGGAACAGGGAGTAAATTTGGACGTGAAGTAATGTTATAATCTGAGATGTGTGGCAGAAGATTTTTGCAATTATGTAATAAGCTGATTAAAAACATGTTAGAAATAAAGTGAATGACAGAATAGAAAATCTAGAAAGGAAAACTCAGGGAGAAGTTAGATTAGACTACAGACAATTGCAAATAGGGAAAATGTTAATGAACCTGAATTTGACCCTGATGACAATCTATATCCTGTATCATCCATAAATGGTTTAAAGAGTAGGTTTACTGCAGAATGGAAAGAAATTGAAAAGGGTAGAAATGACGTCCTTTACTAAGAGATGACAATATAAATAGGGGTATGTTGTATTAACACTTTTAATAAATTTTCGGCAGTTTTTCTTACGGGATGCTGGTCAGAGGAGAAAAGTAACATGCCTTGGGGGCTTTTATGGGGCTACCAGGTACCATAGTCAAACTGGTAATGAGCGGTATTCGAACGTTTAGGTGACGGATTCTGGACGGTGAACGGCTGCTACCTTACTGTAGCTTCTGAAGGGACTAACATTTCCAGAGGTTTAAATGTGCTCCAGTGTAGTATTTTAGTTATTCCACTTGTTCTACGGAACTGAGGTTAGACAGAGTTTGATTAACTTTCTTTGTATTACATGTCTCAATTTGTTAACCATACTGTTGAATTATGAACTTTTTGAGCTAGTTTAAGGATTTTGCTGCCATTCTCGTAGCGCCCTCAACGTAACTTTACTTCATTTGATAAAGGTACTTTCTATCTGTATTTTAACTAAATATTGTAGGAACACTTACCGTTTATTTGAAATGAATAAACGTTATTCAGAATAATTCTCTGATGTCTTCACCAGCTACAAACGTTAAAATTTCGTCTGACATTTTCGTTCGTTTATATGTATTTAATTAATTCGCTATTCTAGCCAATGTATAGATTATTTGACTGCAGGGTCACAGCAACAGATTATTATTTGCACCGAATTAGCCATGTAGCAAGAAAGCAGACGTGCGTGGCTCGCCCCTATGACTACAACAAGCTATTCTTTTAAACAGAGCCGTTCATATCCCAGTTAATTTAAGTAAGAGTAATCACAGACGAATATGCAACTGGTGTGCTCATATGGAGTGCTGTTTAGAAGAGCAACTACACAGCAGTAACAGGTAGGTACCGGCGCAGTTGAGATTTTATCATCTGGTATATGAAACTAATCGCTTTGGAAGTACTAGAGGCTGAAAATACCATACCAGTTCTAAATTTATTTTATTATCACTACCGGTTTCGGGCTCTCGTAAGTCCATCCTCAGGTGACGCACTGATAATAGCAAGAGGCGGGAGATAATTTTGACACGCTGCAACACACATAAAAACATAAAAATTCGAAAAAAAGTTTGAAAACTTTTGAAAAACGTTTCGCAATCGCTGGTCGGGCTAGGTACTGGGGAACCCATGCCATTGCGAAAGTGACAGCAGGCAGTACTACAGACGATGCCCTGAGTAGGGAAATACACAAATAATAGCAGGACACTTACACTGTGCTGTGGCCCCTGAGCGCCGCGGTGGACGTGCACTAGGCGCGGTGTGCTACCTATTAGCATAGAACACGGAGTAGCGGATGCGAACGAGGTAGAAAATTGGTAAACCAGAGTGGCAAAAGTGTTGCCATCTACTGACGGAGGAAAGAACGCAGGGCCACTAGCCTGACCGTTTACAATTTGAATTAGTGGTTTACATCTAAAATTAAGAAAAAACAAAAAATACGTAAGTTATGTGCATCATGAGTAGTAAAGGAGCTCATTGAACAAGTCGGTAAAGAACTGTGGTAAGACTGAGTGGAAGCTGTGATATAAGATCATTATATAAACCGTAAAGCGCAATGAAAGTTTTCTTTTACATGAGTGGCAAACAAGTTTTAAATTTAGTGGGGATATATAAGTAGCAACATGGAACAACGCGCCGCAGTCATCACTTAAAAAAAAAAAAACACATTTCCCACTCCTATTTACAAGCTCTCGTTACTGATCAACAGGAAAAGTAGAAAAACCTTACAGTCTGTGCTATCAGAAAGTAAAATGCCAATTAATAGCTAGCAGCAATAACACTTAAAGGGAGCATTAAAAGTAGGGTCAATTTAAAACCTGCTAACCAACAGTTGACAATTAATTGAGGCTTAGATAATATAATACCTGAGAAGCACTTTACATCATGAAAAACACTTAATTTTTTCAAATTAGTGAGGGCACAGTTAATGCCACGGTACTATAATGCGCCATAGTCATAGGGTAAAATGAAAACACGGAAATTTTTCCTAAGAGGGGTCAATTTTACAGCTATGTAAAATGAACTAGGTGAACCTTGCGGACCTCACTATAGGAAACAGGCGTATGCCGTACATTCATGTAGCCTACTGAAGGTTGCAGAAAAACATCGGAGAAAAAAGAACGATGACTAAATTAAGAAGGATACTTGTATGGCGTACAGTAATCAGGGACCAGAAAGAGAAGGAATGAAGGCTGACGTTGCTTCAAAAAAGAAATTATTCAGCAGGACTGCGTGCTTAAGCACGGTTTGCTCGTTCAGAATGCCAGACGGATCACGGCAAATGCTGCACATGACTTCTATTTCTTCTAAAATGTTTAAAACCAAGCCTTTCTATTGAATGTGTAGAATGCTAAAATTTGTGTGTGTATTTGAAATTGAATGGTTATGATCCTTCAGGTGGTTAATGAAAGTGGCTTTACAATTGCCAAGATCCTGATGCTCTCTATAACGTATGTTAAAAGAGCATCCAGCTTGGCCCATGTATGCGGAAAGGCACTCACTACACTGGATGCGGTAGATGCCCGATTATGCGTAGCCATTGTCTTCTCTGGTTTCACAGTGCTTCAATAGGTGACCGACGGTATGCGGGAGTGTAGAAGACGGGTATAATCCCCTCTTTTCTAAGCAAGTTGCCAATCCTGTCCGATATGAGACCTACATATGGAATACTGCAAAAAATTTTTTGGTGTTATCATTATTAGAAGATGACAGGGTAATCCCCTACAAAGCGTTGGAAGCGCCTTTCAATTGCATTTGGTAATGAACAACATTGACAACATTTGGCTGGTAACCATTAGCACGTGCTATGAATTTAATGGTATCCAAATCGCGCAGGTTCTTTTTTTTTGTGGGTGAGGGGCTCTGGCCGCGCGGTAAAGCATAGCAATATCTGCCATTTTTTGCTGCTTTGGGTGAACTGAAGAGCAATGAATAATAGAACTAGCCGCAGTTGGTTTTCTAAATATTTTAAAGTGAAAATTACTGTCATGTAATTTATGTGAGTGTACAGGCAGAGCGATGTTCTATAGTACACTGAATCTTGGGGTGCACTGTGATAAAGTCGTGTTGAAAAAGTTCCAACTGGGTGTCGATCACGTTATATAAAAGTATGATGTCATCGACATATCTTTTGTAGCATACTAACCCGTCAGGTTGTCCATATATGGTGTCTTTGAAGACGAAGTAGTTATGGTCCAGGAAAATTCTGAGCAAATGAAGGAATTCGTTAATTTTTTGTAAATCTAGACGAGAGAACATCCGCAAATTGAATTCAGTTATAGGAATCACCTCTTTAATGTGAATATTTGTGTACATGCTTACGATTTCGAGACTTGCTATATTCGTATCACTGGTTACAGTTACATGTTTGAGGTGTGTAATTAACTCCTCACTGTTCTTGATGGCATGATCATGACAGAGAAAATAATTTTTACTGAGGAAAATTTGCAATTTCTTAACCAAAAAGTAACTAGGGGCATTAATAGCGCTGATAATTGGCCTGAAAGGATTTCCTGCCGTACTTCCGTCACGTTACAATTTCCTGTGATCCAGGCCCCAAGTCTATTGCATGATATGTAGTTTGCGTGGAGACTCAGAGCCTAATGTTTTGCAGCAGTGGCGTGCGTGAGAAACGGTAGCAGGAGTTATATGTGGGAAATTGGGCACGGATCTTCAAGAAAGAAGAAGAATACTCCGCAGAGGTGTACTGAACTCCAGTGTTGAGCGTCCAGCAGCTGCGGAGTCTTGGACAGCAGTGCGAGCAGCAGTGGCAGGAAGGGCAACTGGCAGCGATCTCGAGTTAACCAGCTTAGTCCTCGGCAGCATCTAAACTTTCACAGCAGCGGTACAGCAGAAGTCGCCGGCATGACTGACAGGATATTCCTTGCACCAATAGCGTTAATATGTACGAAACCACAGAGTCATCGTCAGTGATGAAACCTACAACGAATGAGTAACCACCCACTCCGAGTGGTTCAGATAATACTAGTGGACCAGTTACTCATAAGCCTGCACGTGAGAATGCCCAAATGTAACTTACTGATGGGGTAGATAGTCCAGAACCAGGGAGAGAAAGCAAGCACTGGCGCAGTTAATGAAAAGTTTGCTAGAAATTCAGTCTAGTATCGGAGGCGTTGGGTACAGAGCTAAGTTCTGTAAAAATAGAGCTGGATTTAGTAGGAACAAAAATTGAGAATCTACAGTCAAGTGTAGAAAAAAATGTAAAAGCTGAGACGAAGAAAAGCAAATCTGATGTAGAGGTTGTGGTTGACTCAGATTTGGAAGTTACAAGGCCAAACGTGGCCAAACCTTCTGAGGAGGTTGACGTGGTTAGCACCAGAGTTGATACAATGGGAAAGTATTTGGGGACAAGTTGGAAAAGATGTAGCAGGAGTTGATTGGTGACTTTATAAGTTGTATGCTAAGATAAAGTATGTTTGAGGAATTAATCACTAAACAGGTTAACAATTTATCGGGAAGAGTAGTGCAATGTAGAAAAAGTAGAGAACATTTTGAATCAGAATTAAATAAAGAAGCTTTACAGGAGGAACAGCAGATTAAAGACGTACAGGTGGAATTAAATACTTTAGCAGCGAATCGGTCCAGTACTGTGGTAGGTGATCCATGGAATAATTCAGGTATGACAAAGTGTTTTGAAAATGATAGAAGATACCATCTAGTTTATGTTACTGCTGGATTTAGAGATGGTTTTATGAGAGGAATGTAGGAAGAGGCAAAAATTAAGTTCGCTAAAACATATCTTGAGAGCAATTCACAATCATGGGCATTTTTAATGAGTGATTCATTTACTACCCATAAAATTTCTGAGAGGCGTTTCCTGAACGAATTCTGGAGTGAAGAAAAACATAGTGACTTCAAAATAAGTTCCTAAACGGACCAAGTTTAAAACATGTAAGTAGTTCGATGCGGGATTTTTGTGTGTGTGGACTGGCCAAGTTGAAACACATAAATCGTCAGCCAGGAACGTTGCCGAACATTACAATGCTCAAAAGACGCTTACCGGATCATTTACAATGAGACCTTATTCGCCGCAGTCTTACAATTTCCGTCACTGAATTTTTAGATTTCATTGAGAAACTTAACAGGCATTGAAATTCAAGCCACATAATAGGAATAGTAGACGGGCAAATGGGTACCAGGAGTGAAACGATAATGATCATAACTGAAATAATTGTCATTCCAATAATAATTTTAAAAGTAGACGTGGAAAAGGAAACCCTGATTCTGAAAATCTAAACTAGGAACGATGTTTTGAGGATCGCCGCATTTGACAACTGGAGGGAGCGAAATAAACGAGTTGAAAAGATCGCGTGATTTTACATATTCGGCAAACAAGCCACAAATGTGGAAGATTGAGATAATAACAAATAAAAATAAAATGCGGAATAATTTTTAGTCTCACAACCATAAAGAGTGCGCAAGAGATACGGCAAAATATGTTGAAAAATTCGATAATGAGGATATCGGGAAGAAAATTTATTTTGTGTAAGGGAAGTGAATGATGGAATGAGTGTATGTTTCTTGAAAGTTTCTGTGATCAAAAAAGAGACAGAGGTGGATCTGTACATGGTGGCGATTTAATGTGGGATCGATTCTAATGATGTACTAGACAGCAACAACAGTTAACAGTAATGTAAGTGTAAGCAAAATAGACAATTCTGTATCGGAGAAAGTACATGAACCTACCTGTGAATGTGCCCAAGCTGGAGGTGAATTTTATGGTGTATCGACGGAAGAGTGTGCGGCCTAACAATAGTCTCGTCAGCTGGTGATGAATTTTATCGTGTGTCAGAGGATGTGGAAGTTACATTGTTAAATAGAGGCAAAGATGATGTTTGCGAACGTTGAAGCCTATTTAGACATCTCGAAGGAAGAAATTTGTGGATTGATTTCTACTGATGGAAGGGAGCTGATGGCTATTGAAAGGATGAACTCTTAGTGGATGATGTTGGTTTATTAGATGTGCAAATGCGTTAGATGACATGATAAAGCATGAAGTGGTCAAGCATCTGAGAGTAGAGAATATGCAAAAGAGACGGAGATAGATCCGACTTTGGTGCAGCTCTATTGTGCTGTGGTTTCTAATGTGGAATGACGCAGTAGTGGCAATTTAATTGCTGTGTCGGCTAAGGTTGACGGAGATATTTGTGGTGATTCGATAATTTATCGTCAGATGTCATTGACATTGAAGTACAGTAGCATATCAGTTATCGGTGTTTGTTAATGGAATTAATTGTGATAAATTTTGTAGTGATTTGGCTGAAATAAGTGAGGATATGCTTAGACAGAGGTTGTTTAAGTTACGTGGTTAATTGAGAGAATGTTGTAGCTAGTGATATCGTTACTTCAGAAGAAGGGAATTGCGTATTTGAAACTTACGAGCATGATAAGATGAAGAGTTTTGAAGGTGATTTTAAGACTACAGATGGTTTAGAGGTGGATCAGAAAAATACAGAAATGGATAATGGGAAAATTAATTATTTAGGAGGTGATGTTAATACTGAATCACGTGGCAGGAATAAAGTGACTACTCCACAAATAACTGGAAATTACTGGAAATGCTAAGGACAAATACTGAAGCCATTAATGTCTCATTGGTGAGCATGGGAGAAGTATAAAGTAGCAAGAGACCTAAAAGGGAGGAAACAAGAAAGTAAGGAAAAGGAGGTGTTCAATAAATTTAATAAAGTAAATTTATTTTAATAACAGTGTAGCATAGAGTGCCGCCATTGCTATCGACCCTTGTATCGACCATCGTATCGTACAGCTTTTGTTTATTTTGCTTAGAACAGCTCAGTGTCAGTTACACAGTCAGTGACAGAACCACTCGAGTTCCTGCTCTAGTAAGGCGAGTACACCATTTTGTTTGTTACATATTTTGACGATTTTCAAACATGACTGACTTCAGTAATGGATAGGCACTCCACTCACAGCTCCAGGCAGTGTTAGCTTCCGTCACACAGCTTGAGGCTGTTGCCAAGGGGCATCACTGTGGGGGTCTGACACAGGGATGTGAAGGACGTCGAGCAAGACCCACGTGTCCCCCGATCGGTCCACTGCTGTGGTTTCCCCGGCTACTACCTGCACTGAAGTTGACCCCTCACCTGTGGTCTACTGGGAGATCATTCTAAGGTCTGACAGGCAGCGAAAGGCTTTCGGAGGGGTCGATCGTTGGGCCTCCCTGGTTCATCTGGCGAACAGGTTTCTAACGTTATCTGTGGCTGACGAGGTCTCTGAGCCAGATGCAGTCAGCCACTCTGTTCCAGAGAAAGCTTCTAGGCCTGCAAGATCTGGGCGTTCACAGAGGGTGGGCCTGCTACTAGTTGGGAGCTCCAATGTTAAGCGCATAATGGAGCCTCTTAGGAACATGGCTTCCAAAGAAGGGACGCAATCCAGTGTGCACTCCATGTGTATGCTGGGGAGAGTCATTCCAGATGTGGAAAGGGTGCTTCCGGATGACATCAAGAGTACAGAGTTCCTCCAACTGCAGGTGGTGACCCATGTCGGTACCAATGACATATGCCGCTTTGGTTCAGAGGAGATTGATTTCGGGCGGCTAGCAGAAATGGTAAAGATTGCCAGCCTTGCTTGTAAGATTAAGGCAGAGCTCACCATTTGCAACATCGTCGACAGGACCGACTGAGGTCCTTTACTGTAGAGCGGAGTGGAGAGTCTGAATCAGAGGCTCAGGCGGTTCTGAGACCAAGTAGGCTGCAGTTTCCTTGAGTTGCGCCATCGGGTGGTGGGTTTTAGGGTTCCGCTTAATAGGTCAGGAGTCCATTACACACAGGAAGCGGCTACACGGGTAGGTGTGGAAGGGACTGGGTTATTATTTATGTTAGAGGGTCTCAGGAAGACACATTTAGGGCGTCCGTCAAAAGGGGGCAGGTAAAACACAGTAAGGTAATTGTAGAAACGAACGATTTTGTTATAAAATTCTGTAGGTGTGTTGGAAAAGAACCAGAGCTCCTAGGAATTTTTAGGCCCTCCATTGATCCTGATCTATATTAACGAGATAGGAGACAATCTGAGTAGCCATCTTAGATTATTGTCTGATTTTGCTGTCATTTACCATCTTGTAAAGTCATCAGATGAACAAAAAGAATTTAGATAAGATATCTGTCTGGGGCGATAAGTGGCAATCGACCCTGAATAAAGAAAAGTGTGAAGTTATTTACGCGAGTACTAAAAGAAATCTGCTAAATTTCGATTACGCGATAAGTCACACAAATTTGGAGGCTGAAATTAAGGATTACAATTACAAATAACCTAAACTGGAAAGATCACATAGATAATGTTGTGGGTAGAGAAAACCAAAGACTGCGATTCATTGGCAGAACACTTAGAAGGTGCAACACATCTACTAAACATACTGTTTCCACTACACTTGTGCGCCCTATTCTAGAGTATTGCTGCGCGGTGTGGGATCCGCGTCAGGTGGGACTAACGGATGACAATGAAAAACCTCAGAGAAGGGTGGCTCGTTTTGTATTATCGCGAAGTAGGCGAGGTAGTGTCACAGATAAGTGAATTGAAGTGGCAATCATGGACACAAAGGCGATTTTCGTTGCGAAGGGACCTTCTCATGAAATTTCAATCACCGGTTTTCTCTTCCGAATGCGAAAACATTCTGTTGGCTCACCTACTTAGGAAGAAATGATCATCACCATAAAACAAGAGAAATGAGTTTTTGCACAGAAAAAATATAAATGCTCGTTTTTCCCGTGCGCCGTTCGAGGGTGTAACAGTAGAGAGACAGCTTGAAGGTGTTGCATTGAACCCTCTACTAGGCACTTAATTGTGAGTAGCAGAGTAATCAAGTAGATGCAGATGGTGATAATGAGACTGAGATATGGTCTGATGTTGTATTGTAAATATGAAAAAAAAGGAAGGGACGTGGTAAATATTGTTTTGAGGATACAGTGTTTATGGAAGGCCGAAATTAAAAATGTGCAGTCTGTAAGTGAAGTGATTGATGTAGATGAAAGAAAGTGTGCGTTTCCCGAAAGAAAAAGTCCTGGTCCAGCAGTAGTTGCAAATTTTGTCGTTAAACAAGGAACGAGGGAAGAGGGCTCTAATCTGAACAGGTGGAAAAATGAGAAAATATGAGGGTCCGGAGACAGTCACTTCGGCGAGATATATTCTACAACAGGCAAAAGTGCGAGAGTTGCACCTTGTGAAAGAAGAGTTGCGTGTGTATTGACAATTGCATTTATAAAGATATTTCATGTGCAATTTTAAGAATGCGGTCCCAAATGTGCCCCTCAAGGACATCAAACACTCTCTTGCTTGAATGGGGTCGAGCTCCGTCTTGTATGAACCGCATCTTGTCGAAGCTAGAGTCTCTTTGGATAAGGGGATGAAACCCTCTTTCAAAACCTTCGCGTACAGTTCGGTAGTCACCATGGCACCAATGAATATAGCACCGATTATTTGATGACTGGACATTTCACACAACTCACTTACTAGTTGAGGGTGATGAGACTAGTCGATCGCGAAATGCGGATTCTCAGTTCCCCAAATGGACCAATTTCTTTTATTGACTACCCATCTAATTTAAAGTGGGCTTCGTCGCGAATGCGCGTACTAATTCCCATCATGCCCCGCGACCAGCCGTGCAGTTGAACGTCTTAACGGTTCACAAGGTGTTTTTTTTTTTTTTTTTTTTTTTTTTTTTTTTTTTTTTTTTTTAAAAACGTCTACTGACTGGTTTGATGCGGCCCGCCACGAATTCCTTTCCTGTGCTAACCTCTTCATCTCAGAGTAGCACTTGCAACCTACGTCCTCAATTATTTGCTTGACGTATTCCAATCTCTGTCTTCCTCTACAGTTTTTGCCCTCTACAGCTCTCTCTAGTACCATGGAAGTCATTCTCTAATGTCTTAGCAGATGTCCTATCATCCTGTCCCTTCTCCTTATCAGTGTTTTCCACATATTCCTTTCCTCTCCGATTCTGCGTATAACCTCCTCATTCCATACCTTATCAGTCCACCTAATTTTCAACATTCGTCTGTAGCACCACATCTCAAATGCTTCGATTCTCTTCTGTTCCCGTTTTCCCACAGTCCATGTTTCACTACCATACAATGCTGTACTACAGACATACATCCTCAGAAATTTCTTCCTCAAATTAAGGCCGGTATTTGATATTAGTAGACTTCTCTTGGCCAGAAATGCCTTTTTTGCCATAGCGAGTCTGCTTTTGATGTCCTCCTTGCTCCGTCCGTCATTGGTTATTTTACTGCCTAGGTAGCAGAATTCCTTAACTTCATTGACTTCGTGACCATCAATCCTGATGTTAAGTTTCTCGCTGTTCTCATTTCTACTACTTCTCATTACCTTCGTCTTTCTCCGATTTACTCTCAAACCATACTGTGTAGTCATTAGATTGTTCATTCCGTTCAGCAGATCATTTAATTCTTCTTCACTCTCACTAAGGATAGCAATGTCATCAGCGAATCGTATCATTGATATCCTTTCACCTTGTATTTTAATTTCGTTCCTGAACCTTTCTTTTATTTCCATCATTGCTTCCTCGATGTACAGATTGAAGAGCAGGGGCGAAAGGCTACAGCCTTGTCTTACTCCCTTCTTAATACGAGCACTTCGTTCTTGATCGTCCACTCTTATTATTCCCTCTTGGTTGTTGTACATATTGTATTGGACCCGTCTCTCCCTATTGCTTACCCCTACTTTTTTCAGAATCTCGAACAGCTTGCACCATTTTATATTGTCGAACGCTTTTTCCAGGTCGACAAATCCTATGAACGTGTCTTGATTTTTCTTTAGCCTTGCTTCCATTATTAGCCGTAACGTCAAAATTGCCTCTCTCGTGCCTTTACTTTTCCTAAAGCCAAACTGATCGTCACCTAGCGCATTCTCAATTTTCTTTTCCATTCTTCTGTATATTTTCTTGTAAGCAGCTTCGATGCATGAGCTGTTAAGCTGATTGTGCGATAATTGTCGCACTTGTCAGCTCTTGCCGTCTTCGGAATTGTGTGGATGATGCTTTTCCGAAAGTCAGATGGTATGTCGCCAGACTCATATATTATACACACCAACGTGAATAGTCGTTTTGTTGCAACTTCCCCTAATGATTTTAGAAATTCTGAAGGAATGATATCTATCCCTTCTGCCTTATTTGACCGTAAGTCCTCCAAAGCTCTTTTAAATTCCTATTCTAATACTGGATCCCCTATCTCTTCTAAATTGACTCCTGTTTCTTCTTCTATCACATCAGACAAATGTTCACCCTCATAGAGGATTTCAATGTATTCTTTCCACCTATCTGCTCTCTCCTCTGCATTTAACAGTGGAATTCCCGTTCCACTCTTAATGTTACCACCGTTGCTTTTAATGTCACCAAAGGTTGTTTTGACTTTCCTGTATGCTGAGTCTGTCCTTCCGGCAATCATATCTTTTTCGATGTCTTCACATTTTTCCTGCAGCCATTTCGTCTTAGCTTCCCTGCACTTCCTATTTATTTCATTCCTCAGCGACTTGTATTTCTGTATTCCTGATTTTCGTGGAACATGTTTGTACTTCCTCCTATCATCAATCAACTGAAGTGTTTCTTCTGTTACCCATGGTTTCTTCGCAGCTACCTTCTTTGTACCTATGTTTTCCTTCCCAACTTCTGTGATGGCCTTTTTTAGAGACGTTATTTCTCTTCAACTGTGTTACCTACTGCGCTATTCCTTATTGCTGTATCTATAGCGCTAGAGAACTTCAAACGTATCTCGTCATTCCTTAGAACTTCCGTATCCCACTTCTTAGCGTATTGATTCTTCCTGACTAATGTCTTGAACTTCAGCCTACTCTTCATCACTACTATATTGTGATCTGAGTCTATATCTGCTCCTGGGTACGCCTTACAATCCAGTATCTGATTTCGGAATCTCTGTCTGACCATGATTTAATGTACACTCCTGGAAATGGAAAAAAGAACACATTGACACCGGTGTGTCAGACCCACCATACTGGCTCCGGACACTGCGAGAGGGCTGTACAAGCAATGATCACACGCACCGCACAGCGGACACACCAGGAACCGCGGTGTTGGCGTCGAATGGCGCTATCTGTGCAGCATTTGTGCACCGCCGCCGTCAGTGTCAGCCAGTTTGCCGTGGCATACGGAGCTCCATCGCAGTCTTTAACACTGGTAGCATGCCGCGACAGCGTGGACGTGAACCGTATGTGCAGTTGACGGTCTTTGAGCGAGGGCGTATAGTGGGCATGCGGGAGGCCGGGTGGACGTACCGCCGAATTGCTCAACACGTGGGGCGTGAGGTCTCCACAGTACATCGATGTTGTCGCCAGTGGTCGGCGGAAGGTGCACGTGCCCGTCGACCTGGGACCGGACCACAGCGACGCACGGATGCACGCCAAGACCGTAGGATTCTACGCAGTGCCGTAGGGGACCACACTGCCACTTCCCAGCAAATTAGGGACACTGTTGCTCCTGTGGTATCAGCGAGGACCATTCGCAACCGTCTCCATGAAGCTGGGCTACGGTCCCGCACACCGTTAGGCCGTCTTCCGCTCACGCCCCAACATCGTGCACCCCGCCTCCAGTGGTGCCGCGACAGGCGTGAATGGAGGGACAAATGGAGACGTGTCGTCTTCAGCGATGAGAGTCGCTTCTGCCTTGGTGCCAATGATGGTCGTATGCGTGTTTGGCGCCGTGCAGGTGAGCGCCACAATCAGGACTGCATACGACCGAGGCACACAGGGCCAACACCCGGCATCATGGTGTGGGGAGCGATCTCCTACACTGGCCGTACACCTCTGGTGATCGTCGAGGGGACACTGAATAGTGCACGGTACATCCAAACCGTCATCGAACCCATCGTTCTACCATTCCTAGACCGGCGAGGGAACTTGCTGTTCCAACAGGACAATGCACGTCCGCATGTATCCCGTGCCACCCAACGTGCTCTAGAAGGTGTAAGTCAACTACCCTGGCCAGCAAGATCTCAGGATCTGTCCCCCATTGAGCATGTTTGGGACTGGATGAAGCGTCGTCTCACGCGGTCTGCACGTCCAGTACGAACGCTGGTCCAACTGAGGCGCCAGGTGGAAATGGCATGGCACGCCGTTCCACAGGGCTACATCCAGCATCTCTATGATCGTCTTCATGGGAGAATAGCAGCTTGCATTGAGGCGAAATGTGGATATACACTGTACTAGTGCCGACAGTGTGCATGCTCTGTTGCCTGTGTCTATGTGCCTGGGGTTCTGTCAGTGTGATCATGTGATGTATCTGACCCCAGGAATGTGTCAATAAAGTATCCCCTTCCTGGGACAATGAATTCACGGTGTTCTTATTTCAATTTCCAGGAGTGTAATTGAAATCTTCCCGTATCTCCCGGCCTTTTCCAAGTATACCTCCTCCTCTTGTGATTCTTGAACAGGGTATTCGCTATTACTAGCTGAAACTTGTTACAGAACTCAATTAGTCTTTCTCCTCTTTCATTCTTTGTCCCAAGCCCATATTCTCCTGTAACTTTTTCTTCTACTCCTTCCCCTACAACTGCATTCCAGTCGCCCATGAGTATTAGATTTTCGTCCCCCTTTACATACTGCATTACCCTTTCAATATCCTCATACACTTTCTCTATCTGTTCATCTTCAGCTTGCGACGTCGGCATGTATACCTGAACTATCGTTGTCGGTGACGGTCTGCTGTCGGTTCTGATTAGAACAACCCGCTCACTGAACAGGCCCTCTGCCCTATCTTCCTATTCATAACGAATCCTACACCTGTTACACCATTTTCAGCTGCTGTTGATATTACCCGATACTCATCTGACCAGAAATCCTTGTTTTCCTTCCATTTCACTTCACTGACCCCTACTATATCTAGGTTGAGCCTTTGCATTTCCCTTTTCAGATTTTCTAGTTTCCCTACCACGTTCAAGCTTCCGACATTCCACGCCCGACTCGTAGAACATTTTCCTTTCGTTGATTATTCAATCTTTTTGTCATGGTAACCTCCCCCTTGGCAGTCCCCTCCCGGAGATCCAAATGGGGGACTATTCCGGAATCTTTTGCCAATGGAGAGATAATCATGACATTTCTTCAACTACAGGCCACATGTCCTGTGGATACACGTTACGTGTCTTTAATGCAGTGGTTTCCATTGCCTTCTGCATCCTCATGTCGTTGATCATTGCTGATTCTTCCACCTTTAGGGGCAATTTCCCACCCCTAGGACAAGAGAGTGTCCTGAACCTCTATCCGCTCCTCCGCCCTCTTTGGCAAGGCCGTTGGCAGAATGAGGCTGACTTCTTATGCCGGAAGTCTTCGGTCGCCAATGCTGATTATTTATCAAAATTTAGGCACTGGCGGGGATTGAACGCGTGACCGAAGACGTGCCGATTATAAATCAAAGGCGCTATCGCTAGACCACGAATACCAGTTGCGATAGTTTTATTTAATATAGTTCAATAATTGTCACCCTTTATCAGTACCATACCACTCGTCAACAGGTGTGAAGAACATTTACCTGGAATGAAGTGGAACTCCACATACGTATGACACCAGTGTAGAATAATGTAAACTACAGTCTCATTACTTAAGTCCACGTTATTTTCTTACAGCTCTTGCAGGCCTCCTTTCCTACTGTACCGGAATACAGTTGAAATGGTTTGGGAAGTACTCCACTGCCATTAGGGTGTTCATGTAGACAATTAGAAAGTAGGTCTGATTTTATTAACCGAATTAAGCTTTAGTTCGTTTAAGTACTTTGGTTCTTGTCATTGTATTGCTCTTAAAAAGCGACGCTGGTTCTTTCGAAATTTCTCAGTTGTAGCTTGGTGAGTTTTTAAGATGATTGATGTTATATGTGTGGCTGCCGTGAAATACATTTACCCTAACCTTGGTAGTTTCATGTATGCTATGAATAGTTCATCGCAATTAATATACGCAAATTCGTATAAGCAATGGCGCTGTCTGGAGTGCCTGGTGTTGTTCTCACTTGGTGCGTTTTACTTTAAACTTAACTTTTGAGTAAGCATACAACCATGAGCCAAAATACTATTGCCTTGCGGTCATGTAATGCGGTAAAAGAGGATAAAAGACGAATGGCGAATCATTCTAGTCATATATGTGCTGAAAGTTCAGGAATCCACTGACATAAACGACAAAAGGGAAGGTTGTTATAGTCGTACAACTGGGAACGAACATAATCATTTATTTGCTTCTGTTTCATTTTAGATTTGTAATTGATTTTGTTATGCCGAAACAACTTGGGTGGATAAAAATTTGGAAACACCAGAAACAAAACGTATTACCGTGCGTATACGGTGTAGGAAACCCGTTGGTATTCAAACAAGTTTCCATAAGTCTCGAAATGGATTAAGAAAGATACTGAACTATTTTCAAGGGACTCTTATACCAACATTGTGGCGAGTCAGGAAGCGATGATGGAGGTTGATAGCAATTACCCATCCTTCTCTCCAAATTAGACCACAAAAGGTTCAGTGATATTGCTCGTACTTACAGTACCAGACCTGGACGATGCGAGCTGTACGAACAGATCCGTATGGTCTTGGAACACAGAATCGCAATTCGAGAACAAACAATTAACTGTGGGATAGACTGGATCAGTCAAAATCGTCACATAATACTTGGCAGTAATGCGATCTTTCAGACTGACCATGGGGCCCAAGGAAAGCCACGACATGACTGCACAAATAATCACCAAATCCCCATAAACATCAATAGTGCGACATAACTACCGGCCGCGGTGGCCGTGCGGTTCTGGCGCTGCAGTCCGGAACCGCTGGGCTGCTACGGTCGCAGGTTCGAATCCTGCCTCGGGCATGGGTGTGTGTGATGTCCTTAGGTTAGTTACGTTTAAGTAGTTCTAAGTTCTAGGGGACTGATGACCTAAGATGTTGAGTCCCATAGTGCTCAGAGCCATTTCAACCTTAAAATGCAAACGAATATCACTCACCAGACCAAATGACTTTCTCTCATAGTTATATGACTTAGGCACCACGTTTATGACTTAGGCACCACATTTTACATCACTGGTTTTGGAATTGCATATTATCCTGAAATTCCCTCCTTATGGAGCTCCCTTTATGTTATTTCGGGTCGGCAGGGTTCGCGGGTCCACCATTCAGTTCTGCAGTGTCTTTTGCCGTTGTTATCCTCCTATTTTGGGCCACAACCTTCTTGGATGACTGTTCATGACGATCACTCTACACACACTTTCGTCCGTGTTGTGATTTAAAAATGGTTCAAATGGCTCTGAGCACTATGGGACTTAACATCTGAAGTCACCGATCCCCTAGACTTAGAACTACTTAGACCTAACTAACCCAAGGGCATCACACACATCCATGCCCGAGGCAGGAATCGAACCTGCGACCGTAGCAGCAGCGCGGTTCCTGACAGAAGCGCCTAGAACCGCTCGGCCACAGCTCCGGCTGTTGTGACTTGATGATGATGTTAGTCCGCTTCCTTTCTATGCAGTAGAATGTTAGCTACTGTGCCTCTTGAAACACCAAACACTTTGGCTGTCCTTGGTTACGGGAGCACCCCACCAACAAATTTGTCCCCTCTCGAATTCACTTAGCTCCGACGTAATACACTCATAACTACAGTTAATACTGTTCTAAAAAAAAAAAAATGCTCAAATGTGTGTGAAATCTTATGGGACTTAACTGCTAATGTCATCAGTCCCTAAGCTTACACACTACTTAACCTAAATTATCCTAAGGACAAACACACACACCCATGCCCGAGGGAGGACTTGAACCTCTGCCGGGAACTGCCGTACAGTCCGTGACTGCAGCGCCTACGACCGCTCGGCTAAACCCGCGCGACTTAATACTGTTCTCACCACGACTGACACTTTGAACCTATTGAGAACAAACAGGTGATCAAGTACAGCAGTGCAGCCTGCGTGTATGCCTAACGTCTGCGTTCATGTTGAAGTACGCATTTGTGGCTGTGTTTCCGTATTTTTGTCGAACACCTGAAATTATCATTTAACTGAGGCTATGGAAAAATAGGGAGTTTTCTCTCCGAACAGGTCGTTACCCCTCCTAAGATGTGCGCTGATTTGATAGAGAGGACTTCTTGATCTGGAACGAACGAAGGAAGACTGTCGCCAGCCGTTGCCATGGAGACTGGAGTAGGGAGACCCACGGCAGCAGAAACGTCGGAAAATCGCAGCGAGGCGCTGCGCGGAGCGGCGGCCGGCTCACGCCGACGCCGCCGCCCACGCCGCCGCCGGTAACCACGTGCTAATTAACGCAGCTGCCGCGACGTGACGTGCCGCGGCGTTCTGCAGGCACGGCGACGAGGCGGAGCTAACGAGCCCCGCTGCCGCTGCCGCTGCCGCCGCGCTGCCACCTGTTTGGTCGATACCTGCGACAGCGCCTCGCCTGTGGTCGCGCGAGTGCCAATGTGTGGGCAGCCAGTGGGCTTTCAACTGCTTTAGCTAAGATTCAAAAGTTGCCTGTTCATTTAACGATTTCATTTCTTCTCGTTATGTTTCGCTTTTAGTGGATCGCAATATTTCGCGGGTTTCTGCTGTGCTCAGCTTCGATTGATCAACATAAGGTCTTCGACAATCTCTTAGCATAGTCGCTGAGACAGTTGATTATTTTTGCGTATTCAGTTGCTCTTTCAACCACTGGGATGCCTTGGCGAGTCAAAGGCCAAGTTTCTGGGTTCTGTACTAGGTCTGTTGATAAAATATCGATATATATGTATACAGGGTGTTCCCCCCATGAACCATGGACCTTGCCGTTGGTGGGGAGGCTTGCGTGCCTCAGCGATACAGATGGCCGTACCGTAGGTGCAACCACAACGGAGGAGTATCTGTTGAGAGGCCAGACAAACATGTGGTTCCCGAAGAGGGGCAGCAGCCTTTGCAGTAGTTGCAGGGGCGACAGTCTGGATGATTGACTGTTCTGGCCTTGCAACATAAACCAAAACGGCCTTGCTGCGCTGGTACTGCGAATCGCTGAAAGCAAGGGGAAACTACAGCCGTAGTTTTTCCCGAGGACATGCAGCTTTACTGTATGATTAAAAGATGATGGCGTCCTCTTGGGTAAAATATTCCGGAGGTAAAATAGTCCCCCATTCGGATCTCCGGGCGGGGACTACTCAAGAGGATGTCGTTATCAGGAGAAAGAAAACTGGCGTTCTACGGATCGGAGCGTGGAATGTCAGATCCCTTAATCGGGAAGGTAGGTTAGAAAATTTAAAAAGGGAAATGGATAGGTTAAAGTTAGATATAGTGGGAATTAGTGAAGTTCGGTGGCAGGAGGAACAAGACTTCTGGTCAGGTGACTACAGGGTTATAAACACAAAATCAAATAGGGGTAATGCAGGAGTAGGTTTAATAATGAATAGGAAAATAGGAATGCGGGAAAGCTACTACAAACAGCATAGTGAACGCATTATTGTGGCCAAGATAGATACGAAGCCCACACCTACTACAGCAGTACAAGTTTATATGCCAACTAGCTCTGCAGATGACGAAGAAATTGAAGAAATGTACGATGAAATAAAAGAAATTATTCAGATAGTGAAGGGAGACGAAAATTTAATAGTAATGGGTGACTGGAATTCGAGTGTAGGAAAAGGGAGAGAAGGAAACATAGTAGGTGAATATGGATTGGGGCTAAGAAATGAAAGAGGAAGCCGCCTAGTAGAATTTTGCACAGAGCACAACTTAATCATAGCTAACACTTGGTTTAAGAATCATGAAAGAAGGTTGTATACATGGAAGAACCCTGGAGATACTAAAAGGTATCAGATAGATTATGTAATGGTAAGACAGAGATTTAGGAACCAGGTTTTAAGTTGTAACACATTTCCAGGGGCAGATGTGGACTCTGACCACAATCTATTGGTGATGACCTGTAGATTAAAACTGAAGAAACTGCAAAAATGTGGGAAATTAAGGAGATGGGACCTGGATAAACTGAAAGAACCAGAGGTTCTACAGAGTTTCAGGTAGAGCATAAGGGAACAATTGACAGGAATGGGGGAAAGAAATACAGTAGAAGAAGAATGGGTAGCTCTGAGGGATGAAGTAGTGAAGGCAGCAGAGGATAAAGTCGGTAAAAAGACGAGGGCTGCTAGAAATCCTTGGGTAACACAAGAAGTATTGAATTTAATTGATGAAAGGAGAAAATATAAAAATGCAGTAAATGAAGCAGGCAAAAAGGAATACAAACGTCTCAAAAATGAGATCGACAGGAAGTGCAAAATGGCTAAACACCGATGGATAGAGGACAAATGTAAGGATGTAGAAGCTTACCTCACTAGGGGTAAGATAGATACTGCCTACAGGAAAATTAAAGAGACATTTGGAGAGAAGAGAACCACGTGTATGAATATCAAGAGCTCAGATGGCAACCCAGTTCTAAGCAAAGAAGGGAAGGCAGAAAGGTGGAAGGAGTATATAGAAGGTTTATACAAGGGCGATGTACTTGAGGACAATATTATGGAAATGGGAGAGGATGTAGATGAAGACGAAATGGGAGATACGATACTGCGTGAAGGGTTTGACAGAGCACTGAAAGACCTGAGTCGAAACAAGGCCCCGGGAGTAGACAACATTGCATTAGAACTACTGACGGCCTTGGGAGAGCCAGTCATGACAAAACTCTACCAGCTGGTGAGCAAGATGTGTGAGACAGGCGAAATACCCTCAGACTTCAAGAAGAATATAATAATTCCAATCCCAAAGAAAGCAGGTGCTTACAGATGTGAAAATTACCGAACTATCAGTTTAATAAGTCACGGCTGCAAAATACTAACGCGAATTCTTTACAGACGAATGGAAAAACTGGTAAATGCGGACCTTGGGGAGGATCAGTTTGGATTTCGTAGAAATGTTGGAACACGTGAGGCAATACTGACCTTACGACTTATCTTAGAAGAAAGATTAAGAAAAGGCAAACCTACGTTTCTAGCATTTGTAGACTTAGAGAAAGCTTTTGACAATGTTGACTGGAATACTCTTTTTCAGATTCTAAAGGTGGCAGGGGTAAAATACAGGGAGCGAAAGACTATTTACAATTTGTACAGAAACCAGATGGCAGTCATAAGAGTCGAGGGGCATGAAAGGGAAGCAGTGGTTGGGAAAGGAGTGAGACAGGGTTGTAGCCTCTCCCCGATGTTATTCAATCTGTATATTGAGCAAGCTGAGAAGGAAACATAAGAAAAATTTGGAGTAGGTATTAAAATTCGTAGAGAAGAAGTAAAAACTTTGAGGTTCGCCGATGACATTGTAATTCTGTCAGAGACGGCAAAGGACATGGAAGAGCAGTTGAACGGAATGGACAGTGTCTTGAAAGGAGGATATAAGATGAACATCAACAAAAGCAAAACGAGGATAATGGAATGTAGTCAAATTAAATCGGGTGATGCTGAGGGAATTAGGTTAGGAAATGAGACACTTAAAGTAGTAAAGGAGATTTGCTATTTAGGAAGTAAAATAACTGATGATGGTCGAAGTAGAGAGGATATAAAATGTAGACTGGCAATGGCAAGGAAAGCGTTTCTGAAGAAGAGAAATTTGTTAACATCGAATATAGATTTATGTATCAGGAAGTCGTTTCTGAAAGTATTTGTTTGGAGTGTAGCCATGTATGGAAGTGAAACATGGTCGGTAACTAGTTTGGACAAGAACAGAATAGAAGCTTTCGAAATGTGGTGCTACAGAAGAATACTGAAGATAAGGTGGATAGATCACGTAACTAATGAGGAGGTATTGAATAGGACTGGGGAGAAGAGAAGTTTGTGGCACAACTTGACTAGAAGAAGGGATCGGTTGGTAGGACATGTTTTGAGGCATCAAGGGATCACAAATTTAGCATTGGAGGGCAGCGTGGAGGGTAGGAATCGTAGAGGGAGACCGTGAGATGAGTACACTAAGCAGATTCAGAAGGATGTAGGTTGCAGTAGGTACTGGGAGATGAAGCAGCTTGCACAGGATAGAGTAGCATGGAGAGCTGCATCAAACCAGTCTCAGGACTGAAGACAACAACAACAACATCACATTTGTACAATCACAGAAGTTGGAAAGAAACACATAGGTACAAAGCAGATAACTGCGAAGAAACCATGCGTAACAGAAGAGATACTTCAGTTGGTAGGACATGTTCTGAGGCATCAAGGGATCACCAATTTAGTATTGGAGGGCAGCGTGGAGGGTAAAAATCGTAGAGGGAGACCGAGAGATGAGTACACTAAGCAGATTCAGAAGGATGTAGGTTGCAGTAGGTACTGAGAGATGAAGCAATTTGCACAGGATAGAGTAGCATGGAGAGCTGCATCAAACCAGTCTCAGGACTGAAGACAACAACAACAACACAGGGTGTTACAAAAAGGTACGGCAAAACTTTCACGAAACATTCCTCACACACAAAGAAAAAAAATATGTTATGTGGACATGTGTACGGAAAAGCTTACTTTTCATGTTAGGGTTCATTTTATTACTTCTCTTCAAATCACATTAATCATGGAATGGAAACACACAGCAACAGGACGTACCAGCGTGACTTCAAACACTTTGTTACAGGAAATGTTCAAAATGTCCTCCGTTAACGAGGATACATGCATCCACCCTCCGTCGCATGGAATCCCTGATGCGCTAATGCAGCCCTGGAGAATGGCGTATTGTATCACAGCCGTCCACAAAACTAGCACGAAGAGTCTCTACATTTGGTACCGGGGTTGCGTAGACAAGAGCATCAAACGCCCCCATAAATGAAAGTCAAGAGGGTTGATGTCAGGAGAGCGTGGAGGCCATGAAATTGGTCCGCCTCTACCAATCCACCGGTCACCGAATTTGTTGTTGAGAAGCGTACGAACACTTCGACTGATATGTGAAGGAGCTCCAACGTGCAGGAACCACATGTTGTTTCGTACTTGTAAAGGCACATCTTTCAGCAGCACCGGTAGAGTATCCCGTATGAAATCATGATAACATGTTCCATTGAGCGTAGGTAGAAGAACGTGGGGCCCAATCAAGACATCACCAACAATGCCTGCCCAAACGCTAATAGATAATCTATGTTGATGACGTGATTGCACAATTGCGTGCGGATTCTCGTCAGACCACTCATGTTGATTGTGAAAAATTACAATCTGAACGCGTTGGAATGAAGCTTCATCTGTAAAGAACACATTTGGACAGAAATGAGGATTAACACATTGTTGGATGAACCATTCGTAGAAGTGTACCCGTGGAGGCCAGTCAGCTGCTGATAGTGCCTGCACACGCTGTACATGGTACGGAAACAACCGGTTTTCCCGTAGCACTCTCCATGCAGTAACGTGGTCAACGTTACCTTGTATAGCAGCAACTTCTCTGACGCTGACATTAGGGTTATCGTCAACGGCACGAAGAGTTGCCTCGTCCATTGCAGGTGTCCTCGTCGTTCTAGGTCTTCCCCAGTCGCGAGTCATAGGCTGGAATGTTCCGTGCTCCCTAAGACGCCGATCAATTGCTTCGAACGTCTTCCTGTGGGGACACTTTCGTTCTGGAAATCTGTCTCGATGGGCATCTGCCAGCTGCGCATTTGTAAAAATTGCACTGACTGCAAAACCACGGTCGTGATGAACACTAACCTGTTGATGTTATGTACTGATCTGCTTAATGCTACTGTACTGATTACTGTAGAGCAATTAGTCGCATGTCAACACAAGCACCGAAGTCAACATTACCTTCCTTCAATTGGGCCAACTGGCGGTGAATCGAGGAAGTACAGTACATGCTGACGAAACTAAAATGAGCTCTAACATGAAAATTAAGCGTTCCCGGACACATTCCCACATAACATCTTTCCTTTATTTGTGTGCGAGGAATGTTTCCTGAAAGTTTGGCCGTACCTTTTTGTAACACCCTGTAAAGATATTTTTCAAGAAAATACCGATAGATAACGAAAATATTTTTTCACTGACATATCTGCCGGGTGATTAAAATTTGAAAACTGATTAAATCACTGAATAATGTAGATAGAGAGGTACAAATTGACAACTTGCTTGGAATGACATGGGGTTTAATTAGAACCAAAAAAAATTTCAAACAATGTCCGACAGATGACGCTTCATCTGATCAGAAGAGCAATAATTAGCATATCAAAGTAAGACAGAGCAAAGATGGTGTTCTTTGCTGCAGATGCTCAATATGTCCACCATCATTCCTCAACAATAGCTGTAGTCGAGAAATAAGGTTGTGAACAGCACTGTAAAGCATGTCCGGAGTTATGGTGAGGCATTGGCGTCGGATGTTGTCTTTCAGCATCCGTAGAGATGTCGGTCGATCACGATACACTTGCGACTTCAGGTAATCCCAAAGGCAATAACCGCACGGACTGAAGTCTGGGGAGCTGGGAGGCCAAGCATGACGAAAGTGGCGGCTGAGCACACGATTTTCACTAAACGACGCGCGCAAGAGGTCTTTCACGCGTCTAGCAATATGGGGTGGAGCGCCATCCTGCATCAGCATCGTACGTTCCAGCAGGTGTTTATCAGCCAGGCTGGGGATGATGTGATTCTGTAACATATCGGCATACCTCTCACCCGTCACGGTAGCAGTTACGTTTTGCTGTCCAGTGCCATCTGTCGGACATTTTGTGAACTTTTCTTTTTTTGTTCTAATAAAACCCCATGACATTCCAAGCATGTCTGTCAGTTTTTACCTCTCTATCTACATTATTCCGTGGTAGTTTTCAAATTTATACTGACTTTGTGATCATCCAGTACATCGAAATGACAAATCAAGAGCCGAGATTTTTATTTTATATTATATATTTTCCGCAGTTTTGAATAAATATTTGATATTGTTCATTTGAAATTATAGTAGAACATAATTTTACTTTCATTCTGTGAAGTAGTCTTACTACTTTTTGAACTTACTTCACGTCCAGGCTTTCTGTTTCACCGTGTGAAGCAAATGCAGGTGGCACAATGAAGAAATCCGATTGCACAGGGGGGGAGAGGGGGAGGTGGTGTCAGTGTGAATGGAATAATTTGATTTCCGATGTGAATCCGAAGCACACCAGATGCGCTAAACAACAATTTTGGCGCAACTAGTGAAACAGCAACGAGTAACTTCACCACCCAATTTCGGCACTACAACTTCTAGTTCCCTGGTGTTTGCACACATGAAAAAATAGGCCCCATATGTGACGAAACCGAACGACGGACCCATCGCACACTTTTCATCGTGCCACTTACATGCAGTTACCATTGTTAGCAAAGAGTTTACCGCTAAACGTCAATGTTAATCGCTTTTCTTTCAATTCTTGCTTTAAGGGGGTTAAGCAGGTTGCTAGCCTGTTGATTTACTGAATATCTAATAATAAATCAATTCTTAAATATACAGCTCTAAAATTGGCAGTATATTTACAATGTGCGGCCAATATTTTTATAGGCAGGTAAGTCGATCTCGTTTTCCATATATACAATATTCTTCGATATGTCGAGAGACAATAACGATTACATTTTAAAATATCTATATATGCGACTCTTGATATTTTTAGAAAAAACAAGAGTCCTAATTCGTACCTCAGTCGGTAAAACCGGAACGCAGTAAGATCACTTTGTTGTCCGTCTGTCTTTCCGACTGTTAAAAACCCTTCGTCTCAGCAACAGATAGCGTATAAAGTTGAAATTTACGCAACTCGATAAGGTCTACGGTCATTCCCATGCGCTGTAAAAAGTGGAGCTTCCAAGTCAATGGAATCGACATTTATTTTAATTTATGTCGTGTGTTTCGATACTCACAGACTCACTCATCAACACCTATAGGGTACTTTCCGTTGGCCAAGAAGCAAGATTTTACAGTACGATTAAAGGAAAAAAGTCTGAAAATAGTTAATCTGAAATCAAGTCCCACCAAAAAAGTTGTCATGTGCTACCAGAGAGCCTACCTGCCCGTCCGTCTTTTTAAGACCCCTTTTTCTGCGGACCGGAAACACGTGTCAAATTGAAATTTATGTCTCATACTAAGGCTTATAGTCCTTTGGCGGTACGATAATGGTAGCTTCTAAGTCAGTGCAGTTGAAATATACGACCATTTACGACATACATTTTGATAATCGCAAACGCACTCGTCAAAACGTCTAGGGAACCTCCCGTTGGTGCAGAATCACGAAACTTGCCAAGAAGCCAAACTTCACAGCTCAAGGAAAGGAAAAAAAATTCGAAAATGGTTAATCTGAAATCATATTACACTAAAAAAAATTTTTACCATTTCTTACCCGACTTCGAACTTGAAATTAGAGTATTTTCGAAGTAGCTGCAAGCTCTTGGACCGACATCTTGCGAGTATCGATGAGGATAACAGGCAGAAAGCGTCGAGATTCGCGATTCCCGGAATGGATGAACCGTCTGTATATAATTAACCCTCAGTCCCATTCGCAGCTGAACAATTTATTTTATTTGAAATAGCATTCGCCATTCTAGTTCTTTTCTGTGCTCTGATACAGAAGTGCTGTTTAGAGGCTTTGAACCAAGTCTGGTTTTGTCTAGTGGCGATTTGTGCTGTTGTGGTGACTGTACAATGAGGCAGTTTCAATTATTTGCCGTAGTTTAACGTAGATGAAGTGTTTAGGTCATTTCGGCGCTTCGCGCTCACAATTATCTCGCAGTGAAGGAAGTGTCAGTAATATTCCGCATGGTAAAATGGGAACCCTTTTGTAGCTTATACATGATTAAATGGACGCTGTTTACAATGAGGCAGTTTATCTTTTCAACCTGTTGTCCTGTAGGTCGAAAACTGTCATCCTCTCCTCATTCATGAAAGAGTATTTGCCTTGTTATAAGTCGCGTACTGAGAACCTGCGTAATATTTCGATCATTCAAGCAAAATCGAATTTTATATCGGTTGCTTTCAGGACCCACGTGTGCTTGTAAGTAACTTCCCTTCGTTTGCTAGCAATATATGTGTTTATTAACGAACTTCTTTCTGATATCTGTGAGTCCAAAAACCAAATAATTTCTTCACTCCTCATGCTTTATACCGTGCCACGTTCCATGACCGCCATCTTGCTGTGGCTCGTGGATTCGATTCGCAATCCACAAAAATTCTTATATGCCACAGGCCACGTGTCGAACAGCAGTTGCCGAACATTAGTAACAAGTAGTTTCTCTTCGGTTGCTGTAGGGTTACAGAATATAGCAACCACGACCCTATTTTATAGTCGATAAAAACATTTTTATTATTATTTTTTTAATATCTGGTATCGTGAGAGACAAGTGTTGTCTGAGAAACAGTTTGCTTTTGCTAATGCAGAGTTGGTGTAACAGTATCTTCACAAGCCAGAGAAATAGACTGAAAACAATGATATCTTTTAATTATAAGAACAATGATTATTATCACTGATTTTTTGTTTCATTCTTTCTTCTTGTTCGAGTAGCCATGATGCTAGCAAGACAAACTTTAATCTGCCACTTGTGATATGGCTACACATTGCAAATTATTGGAGAAAGTAGAGAATAATGCTATTCAAGTTGATCTCATATTTTCTGTAAGGATGTTACTAATCTTGATCCTCTGAATTCCATCTTAACTTCGCTGCGGACGAGCTGCAACTTGTCATTAGCGCTAATATATTGATATGATTTTATTGGCTAGAGTTATAGTTTTATTTCATACTGAAAATGCTGAGAACAATTGTTTAATGCTGATTAATGTTTTTTTTAATCGAATTCAGTCAGTTATGTAATCGGAACATATCGATTCTGTGATACACCGATGGTCATTTATCTGCCGTTATTTAATGAAAGCGTTACACGGCGAGTTTAAATAGACGAATAATTCAGACATATATATTTGCCATTATAAAAAGAATCCACGTAATGGTAACTTGACTAAATATCAAGATCTATGCTATGAGAAATTATTTTAACTTCTACCATTATTTGCTGGTGTCGGAGCACAAAACTTTCTCAACTAAAGGTCAGAAATCTTTTCAGTAAAATTCACCAATTGCATTGTTATGTGCTCTGTGTTATGCAAGTGAAGTGATATTCAAAAGTGAACTAAGTATACAAAACAGTCAACGACCCTTACAATAATTTTAAACAGATATACTTCTTTACAGACAACAGGTGGTGTGTTTCAATTTAGTTCACATTCATGCTCACGTCATATTCTAGCCGGGTAATGCAGTAATTGAATGACAATTTAGAACTGTAGACATATTTAAATATATATGTTGTATGCTGCTAAATTTACGCATTCGCAACACCGTTTAAAAGACGGCACTAGATGCAGACAAATTAGGTCTAATATTGCTGTTTCGACGTCTTCTTTACAGACAACATATGAAAACGGTGGTGTGTTTCAATTTAGTTTACATTCATGCTCATGTCATATTCTAGCGTGGTAATGCAGACATATTTAAATATTTATGTTGCATGCGGCTAAATTTACGCATTCACAACATGGCTTAAAAGACAGCACTACATGCAGACAGAGTAGGTCGAATATTGCTGTTTCGACGTAGCTGTTTGCTGTCTGTATTGCGAAGTCATCTCGCATGTTACACGGAAACGATATTCAGAAATTATGTGGCCAATTTGATGGGCAAATTACTCTTTTAAACTAAAAGGCAATGATCACAAAACTGAGTAACCACCCTTATTTGCAATGCTGGGTGCCCTAAACAGAAGGCAAACACTTAAATCAATTGTGGATCGTTTTCTTGATTATTCATTATTCGCTGATCGATGTCATGATCTATGACAAGTCTATCTACAATAGGTATCGATTATACGGGTCTATTGAAAAAGAAGGAACAGGTTTCAAACATTTATTGCTTCCAAACTAAAAAAGATAGAAATAGAATTCCAACGTTCCTGGAAAGCGAAAAGTTCAAACTTTTATGCATTCATTCTGAGCGCCATGTGGTACACGACAGATATAGAAACGGTGGTGGCTCATTTCGTGCCACACACGACGCAGCTTGTCTCTCGTTATAGAATTCACGGTTTCAAGAACGCGATGTCACAGACTTTCAAGAGTGTCAGGCATAGAGGGAGGGAGGGGAGGGGGGATGAAAACACTGTCTTTTTTCGTAATCTCACAGATAAAAGCCAAAATATATTAGGCTTGGGGACCTGGGAGGCCACCGGTGATGAAGTTCATCTTCTGCTCTACATCTTCCAGTTCAACGTCCCAGACCTTACAGCTTGTGAGTTTTATCTGTGGGGTTAACCGGCCGTGGTGGCCGTGCGGTTCTAGGCGCTGCAGTTCGGAACCGCGGGGCTGCTACGGTCACAGGTTCGAATCATGCCTCGGGCATGGATGTGTGTGATGTCCTTAGATTAGTTAGGTTTAAGTAGTTATAAGTTCTAGGGGACCGATGACCTAAGATGTTAAGTCCCATAGTGCTCGGAGCCCTTTGAACCATTTGAAACTGTGGAGTTACGTAAAAGACAGCGTTTTTAGCCCCACCACGCCTGACACCCTTGAAAGTTTGAGACGTCGCATTGCTGAAGCTGTAAATTCGATAACGAGAGACCAACTTCTTCATGTCTGGCAAGAAATGAGCCACTCTTCTGACATTTGTCGGGTAAGACGTGGTGCTCACGAGGTGTATAACGTAGTGCGACCCATTTCTGAGTACTGTTCAAGATTATGGGATTCCCACCAGATCGGATTAATGGAAGACATCGAGCAATTCAATTATCTCTGCAATACTGAAGAAAGACATGGCAGGAATGTAGATAGTATACATGACTACTGGCGGCGGTGGTCACGAAAATGTACGGTCGCAAGAAGACCGGGCTCCGGACAGCCACGTTGCACTACCGAGATGGCAGACCATCGTGTTCGGCATATTGATGTGGCGCATCGCACTGTGTGTGGAGCAGTAATTCGAGCAGCAGTCGGCACCACAGTGGCACAATCAACTGTTACAAATCGATTACTGCAGGGACAGCTCCGAGCCAAATGCCATCAAATCCAATGTCCCCAAATCACCTCCGTTTGCGACTTCAGCGGTGTCAAGCGCGAGCTCATTGCGGGGTAGAATGGAAGTCCGTCGTGTTTCTAGATGAACTCCGGCTCTGCCTCGGTGCCAGTGACGCCGTTTGTTGGGTAGAAGGAGACCAGGCGAACGCCTGCAACCCACCTCTCTGTGTCATACACACACTGCGCCTACACCTGTACTTACGGTCATTGGTGCAATTGCGTATGACAGCAGGAGCACATCTACATCTACATGACTACTCTGCAATTCACATTTAAGTGCTTGGCAGAGGGTTCATCGAACCACAATCATACTATCTCTCTACTATTCCACTCCCGAACAGCGAGCGGGAAAAACGAACACCTAAACCTTTCTGTTCGAGCTCTGATTTCTCTTATTTTATTTTGATGATCATTCCTACCTATGTAGGTTGGGCTCAACAAAATATTTTCGCATTCGGAAGAGAAAGTTGGTGACTGAAATTTCGTAAAAAGCTCTCGCCGCGACGAAAAACGTCTATGCTGTAATGACTTCCATCCCAACTCGTGTATCATATCTGCCACACTCTCTCCTCTATAACGCGATAATACAAAACGAGCTGCCCTTCTTTGCACCCTCTCGATGTCCTCCGTCAATCCCACCTGGTAAGGATCCCACACCGCGCAGCAATATTCTAACAGAGGACGAACGAGTGTAGTGTAAGCTGTCTCTTTAGTGGACTTGTTGCATCTTCTAAGTGTCCTGCCAATGAAACGCAACCTTTGGCTCGCCTTCCCGACAATATTATCTATGTGGTCCTTCCAACTGAAGTTGTTCGTAATTTTAACACACTTGTGGCTATCCTGCATACCCTTACTGCAAATTTTGAAGTCACTATGATAATACGACCTGTGGCGCTGTCATTCAAGAACAGCATTGCAGGGGTGTTTTCCAACTGGTTTACTCTCTTTCACATACCACTGTTGTAACCGAGAATGCTCTGCAGGGTGCCGACATGTTGCCTTGGCCTTCTCAATTACCAGATACGTCCGCAATCGAGCACATAAGAGGCATCTGATAGGCACAAAAAAGAAATATTGTCACAAAATAAGCTTTCGGCCAAGAGGTCATTTGTCAAACACACACACACACACAAAGAAATGCAACTGACACAACTGCGTTTGTGTGTGTGTGTGTGTGTGTGTGTGTGTTCGCAGCTCGTGGTCGTCCGGTAGAGAGCGTTCTCGCTTCCCGCGCCCGGGTTCCCGGGTTTGATTCCCGGCGACGTCAGGGATTTTCACTGCCTCGTGATGACTGGGTGTTGTGTGATCTCCTTAGGTTAGTTAGGTTTAAATAGTTCTAAATTCTAGGGGACTGATGACCATAGATGTTAAGTCCCGTAGTGCTCAGAGCCATTTGAACCATTTGTGTGTATGTGTGTGTGTGTGTTGTGAGTGTGTGTGGGTGGGTGTTGCTGTCTTTGTCTATTTTTGACAAAGGCCTTGTACGTCAAAAGCTTATCTTGTGACACTCTTTTTTGTTGCGCGTATCTGCGACTCATCATCTCCGCTATATGGAGATTAGCAACTCTCCTTTCCATAATACTGTTACATTACGTCCTGGATTTTCTGTTGTTTGAGATTTGAGACATCATCGGACGACAACTCCAGCGTTGTACACCACCAGTATTTGCCGTCGCTGTATACAATGAGCAAGCGCAACGGGAATAGAACTCCGACCCAAAAACTGGTATCTGGCAGCTGTACGACGCAACACAAGCACGACTGCATGCTTGCGTTCAACCATGCGATGGTTACACAGGATACTAATATACCAGTATATCACATTTGGAATCGCTTTTCTTGTGCTTACATGAACCGGTGATCTTGCAACGTACTTACCTAATAAATGTATTTCATTACTCTCCGTTCAGTATTTCTTAGAAATGGGAATTTTTTCTATTAATGTAGATGTAAAGGTAGATTTCACCTCTTTTTCCGAGAAGGAAGAATTTCTTGCACCATTTTGTATTTTAGTACGCTTTTTAGAAGCCGACAGGCCCTTCGAACGTGTCCTGATTTTCCTTCAGTTATTCTTGGATTATCAAGTTCAACGTCTCTGGTGACTTTACCTTTCCTAAATCTGAACTGACTTAACAGATTCTGAATGCGAAATGACAGCTGTAACTAGAAGCATGGGACATTCTATTTCGGAAATCGTTGGAAAACTCAGTATTCAGAGATCTACAGTGTTATGAACCTTCACTTAACGACCGAGGGCAGCTGTGCTTGCGTAGAATTGTCAAGGTTAATAAACCAGCAACACTTCTTGAAATAAACGCAGAAATCAATGTGGAAGGTACGACGAACATATCCGTTAAGACAGTGTGGTTAACTTGGGTGTTAATGGTGGGCTACGGCGGCAGACGACCAACGCGAATGCCTTTGCTAACAAAACGACTTCGCCTGCAGCGTCTGTAGTGGGCTATTCACTGTGTCGGTTGGACGATTGGAAACAGTGTTCTGACAGATGAGTCCCGATTTTATTTAGTAAGTACCGATGGTAGGGTTCTAGTGTGGCTCAGGTCCCACGAATCCATGGAACCGGTGTCTACATGGCACCGTGTGAGTTAATGGTGGATTCATAATGCTGTGGGCTGTGTTTACATTGAACGGACTGGGTCCTCTGCTACAACGGAATCGATCATTAACTGGAAATGGTTATGTTAGGCTCGTAGGTAACCACTGGCAGCAAAAACAAGGACGGAGTTATATGGATGACAATGCGCCATGTCCCGGGAAACAGATGTTCGCTATTGGTCTGAGGAACACTTTGGACACTATGACCGAATGATTGTCCATCCAGATCGCCAGACATGAATCCACACCGGAAACACGTTTACAATTATTGACGGCTGTGGCGGGAGATGGGACCTATGGTGTTGCGGCTGATCGTTGACTACTAATCGAAATGTCCTCGGTCCGGGGTTAGAGCCCGCCGCTGCCTTAATTTCGAATAAAAATCTACAACAGTGGTGGCCGAGGACATTATGCATAAGACGTCACCCTCATTCTGCCAACGGCCTTGTTAAAGAGGTAGGAGGAGTGGAAAGAGGTTCAGGGCAAACTTCTGGTCTTGGATGAGAAACTGTCCTTAAAAGGGGGAAGAATCATTAAACGCCAAGGTCATGAAAATTTTACATATCTCTTACTATCAAAACGTCCGTAGATATACCGAAAGTATAAAGGTTCAAAAAAATACCTCTGAGACTCCACAAGACGATACAGCACATAAAATTCAACAACATGCAAAAAGAATGATTTAATTCTAAGTTACATTAATGTAAAAGTTAAAAACAGATCTACAGTGGCACAAAAGTCGAAATCATTTGCAGTACGATATTGGTTACTACATGAAATTAAGATGCTCTATTCGAAAAAACAGCACCTAAACATGATGCTCTAGGAGACTCATCTAGAATTGGCAAAAAACGTAGGAAACGCCGCAGTTTTCATGGCACTAGTAGAAAAACTGAACACAACACATACAAAGCAATGAAACATTTACAAAACAAACATAAACAGAAGATAATGAAGCTAACAGTAAAAAAGAAGCAAAAATACATATACATTTTAAATGTGAAACCACATGAACACCAACACACATTCCATCCACTCTTAGTTAACCTAATAGAGACAGAACTACACGAAAATGAAAAAAATTCTCTTGGAAAAAGTTTTGAAACACTGCACCAATAGCAAAATGAACAATCAATACATAGAAAATCTCATAGTAGAAACCGAATACATCCTTACACGTGAAGAGCAACAAAATAATTGTGAAATAAACATACGACTAACAAGAGAACTAGTAAAAGAAGAAACAAAAGGCTTAATAAAACAAACACAGTAGACACACAATAAGAACAACCAAACAGAAGCAGCCACTATGAAAAGGTTAAAACAAAATTTAACAAACAATAACGTATTAATAACAAGAGCAGACAAGGGAAATGTAACAGTACTCATGGATAAAGAGCAATACATCAAAAAAACCAAGGAATACATAAACACCAATGCCATACAAAAACTGAAGTCACATCCAACTACACGATTGCAGGCAAATGCGAAACGAGCACCCACTCACAGACAAACAGAAATACTACTTAATATAGAAAAACCCACAGGAACCAATACTCCGCAGTCAACCGAAAGTTCATAAAGACAGAATGCCAAAGTGAGCTGTTATCACCTGCAAAAGTTAGTTACAAAACACTATAAAGTAGAAAACAAAAGAACAGTGATAAACACAGGAAACCTAATAGAAAACATACAGAACATACAGATGCCACACACAACATCACTGATTTCATTCGATATAGAAAATATGTATTCCTCCATCCCTATCACAGAAACAATAGAAATCATAGAACAAAATCTCTCATTCCACAGCAACCTCGCCACTGACGCAGTAAAAGAAATAACAGATATGCACAGACTGACAACTGAACAAAACTTCTTTCAGTTTGAGAAACAATATTATCTACCAACTGATGGACTGCCCATGGGATCCCCAATATCAGGAACACTAGCGAACATTTTCATCAGTCACCTAGAAAATCAGATATTTGAAAAGATAACCACAAATGAAAGTTTCAAACTCATATATTGATACAGATACGTGGATGACCTTATTTGTCTGGTAGATGAGCCAAGTGAAAAAATAGATGAACTCCATTCAGAAATAAACAAAGCTCATCTGAACATAAAATTCACACTTCAAAAAGAAAAAGAAAATCAAATAAATTTTCTTGACATTACAATTAAAAAAGAAAATGGCAAACATACATTTAACATCTTTAGAAAACCGACAGCCACAGACACAATAATACATTCCACATCCAACCATCCCACAGCCAGAAACTTGCAGCACTAAGACACAAGTTACATAGATTAAACAGAATCCCACTTAGCAATAGAAACTATGAACAAGAAATGAGTACAATCATACAAATAGTTAGGAACAACAGGTGTGACACACAGGTAGTACACGGGCTCAATCAAAAAATAAAAACACAAATACACAACAAACACAACATTTCCAGAATACAAAAGAACTCACAAGCTGAAAACTTAAGAACACACTCAACAAACACACACAATGACAACACTACACAGAAAAGAACCAGATGGTAGACTATGACATACACACATAAACAAACACACAGAGTTGCAAGCATCCTAAAGAGACAGGGCTTCAAAATAGCATATAAGCCTGGGCAAACCCTTCAATCACTCCTAAACCAGCCAGCTACCAAGAGGGACAAATTCCAACAATCAGAAATATATAAACTTGAATGTCAAAGTTGTGATGCAGTATACATAGGCATGACATGCAGTAATTTTGAAACAAGATACAAAAAACGTATCAGATGTTGGAAGTATGAAACAAACCATTCCACATTTGCAGAGCATTAAAAACACTATAACCATCATCCTACAAACATGGAAAAAGAAATGAAAACAATGAGAATAAGCAACCATGACAAACATCTTATACAAAAGCAAGAAAATTTCCACATCCAGAAAGCCATAGCAGAAAATAAATATATGTTAAATGAACAAACCCACATCAGCACAGGCTCCCTACTACACTTAATAAAGGAAATGATAACATATAACAAAAAAACTCTTCCCCACACCATCTGGAGACCTACACACACACACACACACACACAGCCAACAAAATAAAAAAAATATTCAAACCACACCAAAATACAGACACACACACACACACACACACACACACACACACACATGCATACATGAACAGACCACAGATATTACACTCATAAGTTTGGCAGTAACATTTGATCTTTGGCAAAATCCTTTGACAGTCGGCAACAGAAACCAAAACATTGCATTAAAACAAGCGTTCATTGCATAGTGCTGTGGAATGTGGAAAAACCGCAAATCGGCTTTCATGAGAAGAAGAACAACACCAAAAATGCAACAGGAGCGTAATATGTAAGAAATTGTCCACACAACCTGTAAGTACAGTTCAAAACATTACCACTTAATAGGAAATACCGACCACCAGAAATGTTTGTAACCTATAGGCACAGTGACAAAAATGTAAATAAAATAGCTAACATATGTACATATTCCAGGCCACTGATGATGCCTTGCAAAAAATAAAGGCGATACGCGTATGGAACTAAAATTGTGTTTTATTCAGTTGCTGTCAGACGGACAATAAGTAAAAATTATCAATATACCGTAATACCGAAAGTCCACTGAACTAACTATTGTAGGGTTGTTAATGTTTGTACAATTTCGTAACGACAGAAACATTACATTAGGAGATAAACGATGCTTAACTTGTTATGGCTGTCTCGTTGTCTAGGGTGTCTGTTCCTGTATATGCTATCCAATCAATAGGTCAGAGTTTTTTTGATTCAGTACAGGTCACTGGAATATTGTTGGTTTTTGTCACCATCAGAATTTATTCAAAAAAACCTTGACACTTATATATATATACATCAAATAAGTTTCCGTCACCTCGGTTCCGAGAGTTCTCGAAAATGTACGGAAAATAGGAATAGAGATCGACATAAACATCATTTCCGCCCCTTTTATTTCTCATGAAAACCAGAGATTGCATGTTGTACCACCATACTGTGAGACCTTCAGAGGTGACGGTCCAGGTTGCTGCACACACCGGTACCTCTAAAACCCAGTAGCACGTCCTGTAGCACTGATGCATGCCTGTATTCGTCAGGGCATATTATCCACAAGTACATTAAGGCACTGTTGGTTCTGATCGTCCCACTCCTAAACGGCGGTTCGTAATAGATCCCTCAGAGTGGCTGGTGGGTCACGTCGTCCATAAACAGCAACTTTCAATCTATCCCAGGCATGTTCGATACGGTTCATGTCTGGATAACATGCTGACCACTCTAGTCGAGAGATGTCGTTATCCTGAAGGAAGTCATTAACAAGATGTGCACGATGGAGGTGCGCATTGTCGTCCATGAAGACGAGTGCCTCGTCAATATGCTGCCGACATGGTTGCAATATCGGTCGGAGGATGGCATTCACGTATCGTACAGCCGTTACGGCGCCTTCGTGACCACCAGCGGCGTATGTCGGTCCCACATAATGCCACCCCAAAACAGCAGGGAACCTCCACCTTACTGCACTCGCTGGACAGTGTGTCTAAGGCGTTCAGCCGGACCGGGTTGCCTCCAAACAAGTCTGCGACGATTGTCGGATTGAAAGCATATGCGAAACTCATCGGTGAAGAGAACATGATGTCAATCCTGAGCGGTCCATTCGGCATGTTGTTGGGCCCATGTGTACCGCACTGCATGGTGTCGTGGTTGCAAAGGTGAATCTCGCCATTGATGTCGGGGTTGAAGTTGCCCATCATGCAGCCTATTGAGCACAGTTTGAGTCGTAACACGAAGTCCTGTGGCTGCACGAGAAGCATTATTCAATATGGTGGCGTTGCTGTCAGCGTTCCTCCGAGCCGTAAACCCTAAGTAGCGGTCATCCGCTGTAATAGAAGAACTTGTGCGGCCTGAGCGAGGCATGTCACCGACAGTTCCTGTCTCTCTGTATCTTCGCCATGTCCGAACAACATCGCTTTGGTTCGCTCCTAGACACCTGAACACTTTCGTTGTTGAGAGCCCTTCCTTGCACAATGTAACAATGCGGACGCGATCGAACAGCGGTATGGCTGAACTGCAAACAACGGGAGCGGTTTACCTCCTACCTGCTGGAATGACTGGAACTGATCGGCTGTCGGACCCCCTCCATCTAACAGACGCTGCTCATGCATGGTTGTTTACATCTTTGGGTGGGTTTAGTGACATACCTGAACAGTCAAAGGGACTGTGGCTGTGATACAATATCCACTGACAACGTATATCTTGAAGAATTATGGGGACAGGAGTGATGCAAAACTTTGTTCTGTTTTTCGACTGAACTTTGGATACTAAAATTTGGAAAATTAAAAATCAAAACAGTAATTTAGTATTCATGAAAAGTAGAGTTCATTGATATTAGTTTCAATGTAGAGTCGTTTATCAATCATTTAAGTAAACAATTGTGATTTGTATCCTCAGACATGCTTCATTAAAATCATCTCCATTTACAAGCCGCGACATTTCAAATAAAACACACGAGCATTCAATAGTAGTATCCGTCATTGTCATCCGAATTTGAAATCTTTCCCTTATCTTTCCTTTATTCGGACTGACGCGGCTTGTAAACCGAAAAGATTTTAGTGAAACATTGTGATTGCCAATTTTCATGCTTCAAGATCAATGTTACTGAATCGATCGGTATGAGAAATAAACTTTTAGTGTCAGAATAACAGTGTTTTGGTGAAGAAATATATGCAAAATCAGCTTTTGATGCAGAACACGTAATTTAAATATAAGAATCAACACAAGTCAGGCCGTAATTCACACGGAATAAAACATTTGAATTGAAATACGATGTTTCTGAGGAGGCAATATTCATTACAAGATGCAATGGAAACCACGGATTTAAAAACACATCATGTGTATCCACATTACATGCCGCCCGTAAATGGAAAAGTGTCATATGATCGCTGCAGTGGGAAAGGATTCCAGAGTAGTCTCCCGTTCAAATCTTTGACAGGGCACTGCCGAGGGGAGGTGACACTGGGAACTGGACAGAATAGCCAACGAAAAAATAACGTTCTACTAGTCGGGACGTGGAACGTCAGAAGTTTGAACATAGCTAGAAAGCTGGAATATCTGAAAAGGAAAATGCTAACGCTATCTAGATATAGCGGCGGTCAGTGAAGTAAAATCGAAAGGATTATAGGGCAGGAGTATAGGGCAGGAGTATAGGGCAATATCAACAACAGCAGGAAAATTAATGATTATCGGAAGGATTGATTTAACACATAGAAAAATCAAAACAACGTGTGGTGAAATTAAAAGCAAGGACGGTAACGTTAAGACTTCAGAGGGAAATTCAGTGTAAAACGCACAGGAGGAAGCCGATAAGTGGAAGGATTACATTGAAGACCTCTGTGAGAGGGGGGAGGACTTGTCTGATGACATGATAGAAGAAGCAACAGAAATAGAAACGAGATGGGAGCTTTGGAGACATAATATAGAATAAAGTGGAAGGGACAGATAATATTCCAACAGAATGTGTGAAATCATAGAAGGAGGTGGCAACAAAACGATTATTCACGTTGGTGTATAGAATATACCCTAATCTGCCAGAACATTATGACAGCCTACCTCAAAGCCGGTATATCCATCCCTGGCAAGGATAACTGGCATGGAAGCAATGGAGACTTGGCAGTCCCTGGAGGGAGTTGTCACCACATTTGCACACCCAGCCCACCTGATTCCTATCAATTCCTGTGAGGTTGCTTGGGGGGAGGGAGAGACATCAGCTGACGCCACGTTCAACCACAACCCAGATTTGTTCGATGTGGTTCAGATCTGGCGAGCTGAGGGACAGTATATCAACAGGAATTCGCTACTATGTACCTCGTCCAACTCCATCACACTACTGGTCTTGTGAAATAGCGCATTATCTTCTTGAGAAACGCCACTGTCATCGGGAAACGTGAGCGTCATGAATGGGTGTAGCTAGTCTGCAACCAGTCTATTATGCTCTTTGACTGTCACGGTACCTTGCACGAGCTCCACTGGACCGATGGATGCCCACGTGAATGTTCCTCAGAGCATAATAGAGCCGCCACCAGCTTATGTCCGTCCTGCAGTACAGGTGTCAAGCTGGTGTTCTCTGGTAGTCGGCGGACTCGCGCCCTCCCATCGGCTTGATGGACAAGGTATGGGTATTCCTCAAACAAGGCAATGCACTGCCACTACGCAGCGTCCAGTGCCGATGGTCACGTGCCCATTTCACACGTAGCTGCTGACGTCGTGGTGTTGATATCGGAACATGCGTGGGCCGTCAGCTGCGGAGGCCCAGCCTTAATCGTGCCCAGTACACTATTATTGAGACACACTTGTACTTGGCCCAGCAATAATGAGTGATGTTAGTTCCGCCAGAGTTTGCCACATGTCGTGTTTCACCATTCTGCGCAGCCTATGGTGTCCGACATCTGTAACGAGGCGTGGTCGCCCAATCCCACGACGTCAGGACGTGGTTTCACTTTGCTTTCGCCACGTGTTGAAGACACTCGCCACAGCACCCATCGAACACCCTACCAGTCGTGTAGTTTCCGAAATCCTCGTTCCGAGCATACGGGCCGTCAGAATCTGGCGTCTTCCTCATTCTACACACGGACAGCACACTCACTGTTTGTATTACATGCATCGTGCGTGTATCTGACTGACAGTCATTCTTCGCCAGGTGACACAGCTGTCACCTGCGCGGCTTTATATCGATTTAGGTTGGTGATCATAATGTACGTGTTGATCAGCGTATGGGTCTGGCGACATGTCATCAGACATTCGAAAAGACATTATTCATATAATTCCGATGATTGCAAGGGCCGGCAAGTGCCAGGTTTATCGCATTTATCCAAGTTGCCGACATGAATAATTTACAGAAGCATAGAAAAAACTCTTTGTTAGCTGCAGATCACTTAACCTGTAGAAAAGATAACACCACCAGATAGGCAGCTGTGACGTGCTGTTGATAATGGGAAGGAGATTGAAGAGAAATCAAGTCACGTTCATACGATTGGTGACCTGAAAAAAGCGTTCGACAATGTGAAATGGTGCAAGATGCTCGACATTCTGAGGAAAAATGGGGGTGAGCTATAGGGAAAGACGCGTAATGTGCAATATGTACAGGAGTTAAGAGGGAACAATAAGAGTGGATGACCAAGTACGAAATTCACGAATTAGTAAGAGCGTAAGACATGGATGTACTGTTTAACCGATACATCGAAGACGCAGTGATGGAAATAAGAGAAAGCTTCAAGAATGGGATTATAGTTCAACGTGAGAGGGTATCAGTCATAAGATTCGCTGATGACATTGCTGCCCTCAGTGAAAGTGAAGCAGATTTACAGGATCTGTTGAATGGAATGAACGGTCAGATTGAGAGCAAATCGACGACGAATGTAATGAGAAGTAGCGGAAATCAGAACAGCAGGACACCTAGCATCAGAATTGGGGATCACGATCTAGACGAAGTGTTATGTACATTGTCCCGCGTAGTCAGCACGTACACAACTTTCCCACTAGAGAGCGTCCCGCTAAGCACAACAGAGCAGGTGCAGTGCTCGTCCGTCTCCGCACTACGAGATGGCGCTGCCATGGAGACGGACCAAATTCTGCTTCCGCCGATCTGCGTATTAATATGTCACGCAGCCAATGAGATTTGCTGCTTATGTAGAACCTTTTCTCCTCGCGGATCACACTCGCGCAGTGATAGCTGAACGCGCGAGGTATTATAACGAGTGTACAGACCTCCGATTAGTCAGTCTGCATTAGTCTGCATTTGTCTGTACCAGTCTATAGTCAAGTTTCAGTCTGCACTTAATAAGATTATCATATTCCTGTATATAGCCATGAAGAGAGATGTATAGACACTTCGTCAAGTGTCAGAGATATGTGGGAATAAGACTAACGTACCAAGACCAAAGGAACTTCTGATTGTCAATTGTAAACAGTATCCAGAATCAAGTTACGTAATATCTATGATTTTTATTATTTTAATAAATGAGTGTGAAAATTAATCAAGTTCTGTTTAAAGTTGGTCACCGTCAATCTGCTACTCTAAGCATGCAAGTGGCATTTATATCGTCTGACCTAACGGCAGAAGATAAACACGCCACGATAAAACCACGAGACATATTGCTGACACTCGCCTACTTCGTTAGAGCGACAAATCAAATAATCTGATGGTGTGTGTACCGAAGGTCTTACAGTACACACACCACACGAAGTTAAGCAACACTGCTGCTTAGGTAGGAAAATACTCAGGACGGACGGCGGAAGAAGGACCTAAAAAGCAGGCTAGCACCGGCTATAAGGTCTTTAACAGTACAATGACGTGCAGACTGTCGCGACAAAAGTCATACGATACATCCTAATATCGTGTCCGACACCTGTCAGGTGGTACAAGGCTTTGCGGAGCTTCTCGCGCATGGTGCCGTCAGCGTTCGTGAGATAACAGTAGCATCATTGTGGAGTCCCAGCGTACGGATTACCAGAGGCGCCTGGTGACGGCTTAGCGTGGCCGGTGAAGCCATGCCTGTTCTCGCAGGCCGCTCCTCCAGGAGGGGTTGACGTGAGTGGCTTACAGATAATGAGAATTAATCCGGAGAGGCGGCACGAGAGGCCCGGATTGTTTGGCGGCAGAGATTTAATTAGGGCCGCGGCGGCCTCTGCTGTGGTCGGCCTAGGGTCTGTGGACCTTAACACGCAGGGTGCGGGCACAGAGGCAGCGTCCACTGCTTACTGGCCTTTGTGTCTTCGCAGTGAGTGCTCTGCTCACTCTTACTTGTTAGACTCTGGACACAGGTGTCACCAGCCCGAATGACAATACAAACCGCATCTGAAAAGTTGTCAGCGTGGTATTATAAAACAGAGAGAACAGTAACTTCCTGGCAGATTAAAACTGTGAGCCAGACCGAGACTTTAACTCGGGACCTCAGTTGGTGGAGCACTTTCCCGCGAAAGGCAAAGGTCCCGAGTTCAGGTCTCGATCCGGCACACCGTTTTAATGTGCCTGGAAATTTCGTATCAGCGCACTTTCCGCTCCAGAGGGAAAATCTCAATCTGGAAAGAGAACAGTACATGATACCACTCATTCATTATCAAAGAATCTCCTCTGAAAAAAGTTGTGAGTATTACACCACGAAGCACGAAAGCTGTCTGTTACAGTTCTAAATTGTGGAAGGGCTAGGAAGAAGTGGGTATGACATTCATTTAAGACAACATACATTTATTACAATATTGAAACCCAAAAAAATTTCGTTAAGATAATTTTCAAAATCCCCACTAACAATTTCGGTAACACAATTTTAAAATCTCAACATTTCCAGTAAGTTTATCGTAACGACACAACACTCAATAAGAATAATGATGATAACAATAATGAATTTTAAAATTATTCAGATAATTTCTCTCACGATAATATCAATAATAAGGCAGACCTTCATAATGATTAATAAGAAACAGTTCCTCATACAATTATAATCAGGCAGAATTTCAAACACTTACATCGAACCAAAAGAAACCGTGATATAAATTCTACATCTACATCTACATCCATACTCCGCAAGCCACCTGACGGTGTGTGGCGGAGGGTACCTTGAGTACCTCTATTCCTTGAGTACTTCTATTCCAGTCTCGTATTGTTCGTGGAAAGAATGACTGTCAGTATGCCACTGTGTGGGCTCTAATCTCTCTGATTTTATCCTCATGGTCTCTTCGCGAGATATACGTAGGAGGGAGCAATATACTGCTTAACTCCTCGGTGAAGGTATGTTCTCGAAACTTCAACAAGAGCCCGTACCGAGCTACTGAGCGTCTCTCCTGCAGAGTCTTCTACTAGAGTTTATCTATCATCTCCGTAAGGCTTTCGCGATTACTAAATGATCCTGTAACGAAGCGTGCTGCTCTCCGTTGGATCTTCTCTATCTCTTCTATCAACCCTATCTGGTACGGATCCCACACTGCTGAGCAGTATTCAAGCAAAGGGTGCACAAGCGTACTGTAACCTACTTCCTTTGTTTTCGGATTGCATTTCCTTAGGATTCTTCCAATGAATCTCAGTCTGGCATCTGCTTTACTGTCGATCAATTTTATATGATCATTCCATTTCAAATCACTCCTAATGCGTACTCCGACATAATTTATGGAATTAACTGCTTCCAGTTGCTAACCTGCTATATTGAAGCTAAATGATAAGGGATATTTCTTTCTATGTGTTCGCAGCACATTACACTTGTCTACATTGAGATTCAATTGCCATTCCCTGCACCATGCGTCAATTCGCTGCAGATCCTCCTGCATTTCAGTACAATTTTCAATTGTTACAACCTCTCGATATACCACAGCATAAGCCTCAGTGAACTTCCGATGTCATCCACAAGGTCATTTATGTGTACTGTGAATAGCAACGGTCCTACGACACTCCCCTGCGGCACACCTGAAATCACTTACTTCGGACTTAAGTTTGCAATCTAACACACCACATACACGAATTTGATAATGTACCGCTTTTACAAAAGAGAAGTTTTAACTGAACAGTACATAGCCACATACTGATTTTATGAAGAACACAGGTAACAGTACCCGTCTAATTTACCAAATGAGAAAAGATTACAGCTCAACACCGCTCACAGTTAGCAAAATGTTTTCTTCCACAGTGACTTCTGGCATCTACAACCCAGTCAACATCAATTGCTTCGTGATAACATCGGCCTCTCTTTACTTGTCATAGCCATCACAGTAGCAGCACACACACATCAGCCACGTCCTTTAGAGGCTCCCAACAAATTTAAAGAAGCTTTCTTGACTTTGGGCAACAACTAGTAACCAATGAATTCAAGTGGACGCAACTTGTGCCGAATGCAGCCGGCACGCTTTGTAGGGATGTTCGTCAGATAACAAACATGAAATGACAAACATTCAAGCCATTCGGAACTGAGGCTTAGCATCATCAGTTTCAGAGACCCGTATACACTATTACACTATTGTGTCCTGTGTGGGAAGGAAGAAAAGTCCACAGTGGTCATCCCGAGGAATTTCTTGTCGTTCCTGAAATTCGAGCCACAGTGAAAAAGTTCCCGATATTTCGCTATAGCTGTGTTGCTGCCTCTCGTATTAGTCCGAACTAATTATTCTGGTTTAACTAGCTACTCCTGATTAGCCTGCAATAATTTGCATAATGCTTTTTGTTTATTCGGTTTATTTACGACTAAGAGTGCGTGGTGATCTATTGGCGCCGTGTAGCAGTTCTAGCAAAGGGCGAACATCAAATTCATGTGCAGATTGGGGTAATCTGCTGTAGACACTCTTAGGATCACAAAGACTTTATGGGAAAGCTGCTTTAAAAGTAACAGCCGTCCACTAGTGGTTTTCAAGATCTCAGGACGGACAGGAATCGCTGTAAGACGAGCACCGCAGTGGAAGTACATCAACTTTCAGAAACGAAGAAATGGCCAAGCAGGTGAAACAGTTAATTAGACTGACGATTGACAGTCTTCGAGATGGCACAAGAACTGTAGATGTCTCACGGATCCATTCATGCAATCCTGTCAGATTTCGAGATGGAATGTCTCAGTGCAAAGTTTGTCCCGCAGAAGCTGACTGCAGATCAGATGGAAATTCTTTTGTTGATTGCTGCCCAATGTTTTTTTTTTTTTTAAAAAAGCATCTGTTGAGGCAGTCGTTACTGGTGATAAGACTTGGGTGTTGTGTAAGAGTTTGCACGCAACAGTAAGGAGAGGTGTGTAGGACTTTGTGCACAATAGTAAGGAGAGGTGGGTTACAGAGTGTGTGTCTACTGTCATCGTAGGAAAATTGGACAGGAGCAGAAATGATTAGCGAACAAGTTAACTCAGTAAACAGAAGATTTACTTAACCCGTATTTATCCACTACAAATAACGCAGCAAGAAGTAGAGTCCAGCTCTCATTCTCAACAAGGATGAGGTTGTCGGTACTAAAGTGAATAGGGGAAGATGCACCAAGTATGAATGTGCTGTCTGGCTGCCTCCAGCCTTCCAGTACTAAAGCAGCAGAGGAGACTTGGTATGGAGCCACTGGAGGTGTGCCTCAGCAGGCGCCCACCATTGGGTCCACCAGATACCACGCGATCGCTGTCAGCGTCTCATTGAAACTTGCCATTCCATTGCTGGTGTAGACGCCCATGGGCTCGTATCGACAAGGGATACCACACTGAGTGTACACGATTCACCTAGAGAAAAAAAGGCAGTCGTCAGAATGGCACACTACATTCTGTTCTCGGCGAAAGAAATCTCAAAGCTCAATGCGTTTTTCGGCGTCAAAGGTGTGGTACACCATGAACTTATATCAGCTGGGCTGTTTAGACATGCAGGTTTTAAAACGTCTCAGAGAGGCAATCCGAAGACGATATCCTGCGAAACTGGACGAGAGAATGACACTCCATCAGGACAATGTTTCCTCACACTCATCGCTTGTAGTGACAACATGGCTCGCAGAGACGAACTTCTGCTCCTCTATCAGCCTTTCGCACCGGCGGCTTTCTAGCTCTTCCCCAAGAACAAAAATGGCCTTAAACGTAACTGTTTTGTGACTGTAGAATATATGAAAACCAAAGCGACAGGTGCACTTCGGAAGATACAAAATATGACTTGACCGTTATTTCCAGCAACGGCATGAGCCCTGGAGCAACTGTGCGTGTTCTGAAAAAGCGTATAGTGAAGGCGCTTAATTAAATGTGTGCCTGTATTGTGGTAATATTAAAACGAAATTCAGGGAACTTTTTGACTGCTCCTTGTACATTATCCTTTAGTTCATGAAGACTGATGCCTGCTAGTTGTTGTCGAAGTTCAAGCTTTGTCATCGCAGCCCAGACATGTCATAAATGATGAAACAGGGTTCTCAGCAGGACAGTCAAGGATCTGAACACTCCTCAAGGCGAATTTCGTGCAAAGAGATGGGGGTCTTGGAATATCCTGCTGGAATATGCCATTTGGTACCCTGACCATGAAGGGTATGGCAATTTGTGTTATGCTGCTACATACGGTCCAGCGCTCCGTCTCCTTTTAGCAGTTATCAAATCAGCCTCCCTACACCATGAGTTGGAGACAAATGGTTCTCAAAAACCGCTGCTTCCCGTGGCCTTTAACCAGATCATCTACGGACACGTTGGCGATGATATGGCTGCCAGAAGCAGAAGTGAGATTCATCACTGAACACCGCGGAATGTCTCTCAGTGCCGCAGTTGACCGTGGCTCTCTACGGTTCAAGTCTGTGTTGTCTGTGACGTAGTGTCAGCTTTCAACGCCCCATCGTGCCTCAACAACTCAACCTAGTTTCCGATATTTCCAACGGTTTGTGGTGACCATCTTGCCCACAACGTCTGCTCGGAATGCAGCTGTTGTTTCATGTCTATTACTCAGTGCCAGTCAACCAAACAAGGCATCGTCATGTAATTAAGTCTCTCGTAAAAGGAATCATGCGTACTCTTCTTGCCACGCTCTAGCCACTAGTCCATCTCGTCAGCATTTGTTCTGCAGTCATTCCACTATATTCAACTGCTTCCGTGATCTGTCTGTATAGTATTCTCTTGTCGCTCATATCAATGATTCGACCTTTCCCGAAGACGGCGATAACGTGGTAGTGTACATTCTCTGGACACACTGTGTTGTGAGCTCCAATTAGAAAGTCCGTGCAGGGTGTTCGATACAACAACTGGTTATGAACTTCTTGAAATAAGACAGTTTTAAAACTTCCTGGCAGATTAAAACTGTGTGCCCGACCGTGTCTCGAACTCGGGCCCTTTGCCTTTCGCCGGCAAGTGCTGTACCGCTGAGCTACCCAAGCACGACTCACGCCCCGTCCTCACAACTTTACTTCTGTCAGTACCTCGTCTCCTACCTTCCAAACTTTACAGAAGCTCTCCTGCGAACTTTGCAGAACTAGCACTCCTGAAAGAAAGGATACTTCGTAGACATGACTTACCCACAGCCTGGGGGATGTTTCCAGAATGAGATTTTCACTCTCTGCGAAGTCCCGGGTTCGAGTCTCGGACGGGCACATAGTTTTAATCTGCCAGGAAGTTTCATATCAGTGCACACTCCGCTGCAGAGTGAAAAACTCATTCTGGAAACATCCACCAGGCTGTGGCTAAGCCATGTCTCCGCAGTATCCTTCCTTTCAGGAGTGCTAGTTCTGCAAGGTTCGCAGGAGAGCTTCTGTAAAGTTTGGAAGGTAGGAGACGAGATACTGGCAGAAGTAAAGCTGTCAGACCGGGCGTGAGTCGTGCTTCGGTAGCTCAGATGGTAGAGCACCTGCCCGCGAAAGGCAAAGGTCCCGAGTTCGAGTCTCGGTCGGGCACACAGTTTTAATCTGCCAGGAAGTTTCATATTAGCGCACACTCCGCTGCAGAGTGAAAATCTCATTCTGAAGACAGGCTTGTTTTATTTATAAACTCACGTCCAGAATGAATTCTCACTCTGCAGCGGAGAGTTCGCTGTCATGCCACTTGCTGAGAGATTAATACCGGAAGTCGGATCGGGTCTGAACCGGGGACCTTTACCTTCCAAGAGTAAGTACTTTACCAGCTGCGCCATCCGAACACAACTTACGACCAGTTCTTACAGTTTTACTTCCGCTAATAACCCATCTACCTTCCAGACATCTCAGAAATTATTCTTGTACCATATGATCCAGGCGATAGGCCTTTTCCGTCTTTTAAGTATCCAGCTATCACTTTCTTGGTCTTTCTACGGGCCTTATACCTAAAGGTCTGGAATTTGAGGTTTTTTTGGCATTCCATAATCTGGCAATCTGTGTAGATGTTCTAGCCCGTATCTAAATTAGTTATTTTAATAAACACAGTCGTGACAACATTTAAATTTTTTATTTTCATTTTTAGGTGATCGTTCACGATCTTTTGAGAGATCATCTTCTGATCTTACATTCCTTCCTGACCATAGGAATCTTTGGCATGGAGCAGGTCCTTCGGTGCAGGTCGTATTCTCCTGGCCTCCAGAAATGACTTGCTCCACTCCAACAATTCCTACGATCATCGAGGAATGTGAGATCTGAAGGTGGCCTCTTAGAAGATCGAAACCTGTCATCTGAAGATACAAATAAAAAAAGTTAAATGCGGCCACGACTTTATTAAAACAAATTATAATACAAAGATCGCTGTTTGTCCTGGAACATTATCCCAAAAATTTTTTGTCCATTAGACTGGAGCTTCCCATTTTAGCATACATCCCAAGCTCGGCTCTTATTTCTTCATTTCTTAGTCTATCTAATTTTGTGCAGCCTGTCACTTCTCTTACAAATTTCATTTCTCCTGTACAAATACTAGTTTCTTGACTTTTTAGTAGTTGTACAAGTTTCACTTTCAAATAGCAATCTGGGGATGGCCATTACCTTTAAAACTTTATGTTTGTGTGTTTTTCACTATATTCCTCAGTGTTTTACTCATTGCTCCGCATATAATTTGATGTTTCTGTCGTTTTTCGTCAGCGTCTTTTAATTGTGCTAGCTTATAATGGTTCCGTGATAACTGAAATGAGTAACTCGTTCCATGGTTTTGTTTCCTATTATGATTTTAGACATTACCGGTTTTGTCCCTTTGAAAGCCATCACTTATGTTTTAGCAATGGATTTTTTCATACCAAGTATTAGAGGACAACTCATCCGAAATACCGGATGATCAAAAAGTCAGTATGAATTTGAAAACTTAATAAACCACGAAATAATGTAGATAGAGAGGTAAAAATTGACACACATGCTTGGAATGACAAGGGGCTTTATTAGAACCACCCCATATTGCTAGACGCGTGAAAGATGTCTTACGCGCGTCGTTTGGTGATGATCGTGTGCTCAGCCGCCACTTTCGTCATGCTTGGCCTCCCAGCTCCCCAGACCTCAGTCCGTGCGATTTTTGGCTTTGGGGTTGCCTGAAGTCGTAAGTGTATAGTGATCGACCGACGTCTCTAGGAATGCTGAAAGACAACATCCGACCCCAATGCCTCACCATAACTCCTGACATGCTTTACAGTGCTGTTCACAACATTATTCCTCGATTACAGCTATTGTTGAGGAAAGATGGTGGACATATTGAGCATTTCCTGTAAATAACATCATCTTTTCTTTGTCTTATTTTGTTATGCTAATTATTGCTACTCTGATCAGATGAAGCGATATCGGTCGGTCATTTTTTGAACGTTTGTATTATTTTGGTCCTAATAAAACCGCATGTCATTCCAAGCATGTGTGTCAATTTGTACCTCTCTATCTACATTATTCCATGATTTATTCAATTTTCAAATTTATACTTACTTTCTTATCACCCTGTAGATAAACCATATGACTACTATCTCATACAGATCCAAGAATTAAACGAGGCCCTGAATAAAATAAAAAGGACGGGAAAGCAATGGGACCTGATGCCATAAATACATAAATATGGGTATCTATTTTTAAAGCTCAGACTTCTTCATTTATACGATGCCGAAACCATGGACAGTTTACAGATGTTATATCAATCTTTGAAAAGTTAGGCGACATGAATGTAATAGTCACCGTGGTGGAACATTAGCAGTCACAGTGTGTAAGATTTACGCTAAGATAATACATTAATGAGTACAAATTATTGAGGAAACTCTCTTATCTGAAGAACAAAATGGTTTCAGAAGGGTAATATCCTGTACTGGTAATGTCTTCACAGTTCACATATACAGAAACAAAGAGAGTTCAGTAGGAAAACACACATCGCATATGTAGACGTAGAAAAAAGTTTGGGCCAGATATATAGGATAGTTTTATGGAACATATTACACAAGAAAGGATAGCCTCAACAAATAATAAAGGTGTATTGAAGTACAAGAATAAAGAATAACCAAGCTATATCGAAAGACATCACCACGAACCAAGGCGCTCAACAAAGCTATAGACTGTCACCCAAATTTTTCATAAATTACGATATAATTGAAACATGGAAACAAATTGACACTTGCTTAGGATTATCACATAACACATTTTTTTAATATGATGCTTTTTGCAGACGACCTTGCAGTTGTACAGGATAGTGACAATTCGCTACAAAGATCCATCTATAAACTTAACCGAATTTCTGAAGAATGTAATATGAAAATATCCTTCACAGAAGGTCTTTTGCATATGGAGGACTAGCACTCCTGCAAAAAAGGTTACTGAGAAGATATGGACTAGCCAAAGTGTGGAGGATTGATCGTAGAACGAATTTCCACTCTGCAAATGCAGATTAAGATCATCTCTCCTAACAGCACCTTCTACACTGTAGAGAAATAGTTGACTGAAGGTGAGTAGCGAATCTGAAAGCTAGTATGGCCAGCCTTTAGCCAATAAATATTTTTAGGTTATGTACATTCGCAATTTTAGTTGCATTGATGCATTCCATATTATAAAAATATTTTCGGAACAACATAATTTTTATTTTCTGGTGTTGCTAATCTTTCCACAACAAACTGTTTTGGTGTAACCCATTAGGAAAATATAATTTTTATTTGCTCGAAGGTCACGGAAAAAGGAATTTTCCTCTGAGTTATGGTTTCAGAGTTCAGTCTCAACGGTTTTCAGTATTTTTTTGTATTATTTGCTAATGAGATTGGTCGATCGACGGAAAAGTCTCGATCACCTACAGAGTTGAGAATGCACCGGCTTAAATGCTAGAACTAACGACGTGCCCCGCCTGGAGCTCAGTGCTGGCAATATCTTTGGCGATTTGTTCGTTAGCAGCGACAGCGCCGCGTTTGGCGCTCGGCTTTTAGGACGGCAACTAAACAGCGGGAATCTGTGTATTTGTGTGTGTGTGTGTGTGTATGCTTGCGTGTGCGTATGCGCGTGTGTGTGTGTGTGTGTGCGTGCGTGTGTGTGTGTATTTGTGCGTGTGGCTAGCGTTTGCAGACGGGACAATATCCTCACGGCAAACCCACGCAGCGTAAATATCAATATTCCCACGGCGCTCGTAAACTAAACGACCACTATACGCGAGATTATTTCGCAGATAAATATGACCAAGCTTTAAATACATACTAAATATTGACCGCGTGCATTAAATGATGTTTACGATTGCTGTGTACATTTAATCATAAATTACACGACAGTTTGCTGATAGCCGACTGCTCCACATTTGAGTACATAATTTAAAATTACGAGTGCTGATACGGCAGATATTTTCATCTGCATTAGTTTCACGAGCGAGCAAAATATTCACATTTACAGGCGGCCCATTGATAGATGACGATATTCTACAACATTCTCAAAATAGTTCATGGAAGTGAAAGACTTGTATCCTACATGTTTCAAACGCCAAACTACGTTCGCCTTTTATTTATCATACATTCGCATCTTTAGTAAAAGGATATACACTGAAGAGCCAAAGAAGCTGGTACACCTGCCTATTGTAGTGTAAGGTCCCCGCGAGCAGGCAGAACTGTCGCAGCACGACATGGCATGGCGTCGACTAATGTCTGAAGTAGAGCTGGAGGAGGGAATTGACACCACGACTCCTGCAGGGCTCTCCATACATCCGTTAGAGTAGGATGGGGTGAAAATCGCTTCTGAACAGCACCTTGCAAAGTATCCCTGATATGCTCAATAACGTTCTTGTCTGGGGAATTTGGTGGCATGCGAAAGTGTATAAACTCTGCAGCAATTCTGGACGTTTGGGGTATCGCATTGTCCTGCTGTAATTGCCCAAGTCCGTCGGAATGCGTAATGGACTTGTGTGAATGCAGGTGATCAGATAGGATACTTACGTACTTAGCCACATAACGTGACGAAAAATATATTGAATAAATTCCCAAATATACCAAAACTGACGATAAAACGAAATAAATACTAACGTAGGAAAATCAAGAAGAGTCTATAGTCAATTAAAATGATCTTTAAATGTAATTGTAACCTCTCTTCCTTTTGAAAGAGGGTCATGCACACTTCCCTTTTGTTTCTTTGTGACGTGGCACGAAAACGGGTAAGTTTCATGTAATATTTAGACTAAATATAATCAAATATTACTTAAAAGTGTCGTTAATGTTTTACTGCAACAACACCTATATTCATGATGTGCTATATATATTAACGATTAGTGCAAATTTTATAGGTCAACGCCATTGTTCTTGATGATAACGGCCTAGAGTGGTAATAAATATTTTAATATTTGCTAACTGTAGCAAATAGTTAAAAATTAATGTAAATATAGAAGACTTCTCTTGATTTCCTGTTCTTCTTCTTTTGAAGCTGTAACAGCACTCAGTTTTTCTAATATTCAACCACATTCATTTAACGTGATTTCAGTAAAGTTTTTTGATCACTGCTTAACGGACATTGCGAGAATATACTCAGCATTGCAGTTCATCAAAGTAATAACGCAGCTGTATATCTGGAGTATTGTGTGTTGGTGGTGTCTTTTAATATAGAAACAGCGTGTCGGGCAAACTAAACGCGAGAAGTACCACAACTAAGTCAGTAACGTAAATAATTTTCCAGTTGTGAAGCAGCCAGAATAATAGTAACTCCAACTTTTCATAACATATAAAAACCAAAATACATAATATAAAAATAACCACCACAACCTGTCAGAGTCGTATCTAAACGTATCAGGGGTCCCATGTCACTCCAACTGCACACGCCCCACACCATTACAGAGCCTCCATCAGCTTGAACAGTCCCATGCTGACTTGCAGAGTCAGTGGATTAATTAGGTTGTCTCCATGCCCCTACAAGTCCAACCGCTCGATACAATTTGAAACGAGGCTCGTCCGACCAGGCAATATGTTGCCGATCATAAACAGTCCAATGTAAGTATTGATCAGCCCAGGTGAGGAGTAAAGCTTTGTGTCATGCAGTCATCAAGGATACACAAGTGGGACTTCAGCTCCGAATGCCCATATCGATGATGCTTCGTTGAATGGTTCGCATACTGACACTTGTTTATGGCCCAGCATTGAAATCTGCAGCAATTTGCGGAAGGGTTGAATGATTCTCTTCAGTCGTCGTTGGTCCCGTTCTTGCTGGATCCTTTTCCGCCCGCAGCGATGTTAGAGAATTATGTTTTAACGGATTCCTGACAGTCACGGTACACTCGTGAAATAGTCGTACGGGAAAATCCCCACTTAATGGCTACCTCGGAGAGGCCGTACCCGATCGCCCGTGCGCCGAATATAACACCGAGTTTAAACTCACATAAATCTTGATAACTCGTCAGTGTAGCAACTTTAACCGCTCTAACAACTGCACCAGACTCTTGTTCTCTTATACAAGCGTTGCCGCCCGCATCGCCGTATTTACATATTTCTGTATTTGAATACGCATGCCTATACCAGATTCTTTGTCGATCCAGTGTATGTATTTCGAGGGTTTTCTCTGAAACAAAATAGATATTCGAGTTAAACTATGCTCTTTGTTTAAATGTGAACCATTACGTTGAAATTTCCGTTTCATCGTGATGTACAATGAACTTAACATCTGTAAGTAGACTGTTTAGGTTTTCATGTTGGTAACGTCACCTAGCGCTCTGTATGAAAATCTCTGGCTGTGCTGTGTGCAGTCTGTGGCTGGTTTGCATTGTTGGAGTATATGCTATTGTAGTGTTGGGCAGTTGCCTGTTAACAGCGCATAGCATTGCGCAGTTGGAGGTGAGCCGCCAGCAGTGGTGGATGTGGGAAGAGAGATGACGGAGTTTTGAGAGCTGATGAATATATAATGACTTTTGACTTTTGAACACCATAAGGTAAATACATTGTTCTCTATCAAAATCTTTCATTTGCTAACTGTGTCTATCAGTAGTTAGTGCCTTCAGTAGTTAGAATATTTTATTCAGCTGGCAGTATTGGCGCACGCTGTGTTGCAGTAGTTTGAGTAACGAAGATTTTTGTGAGGTAAGTAATTCATGAAAGGTATAGGTTATTGTTAGTCAGGGCCATTCTTTTGTAGGGATTTTTGAAAGTCAGATTGCGTTGCTTGATCAGAATAGGTAAAGAGCGAAAAGTCTACGTTCAGTTCTGCTCAGCTGTTTGAAAATCAAATAACGTAAGGGGTTTACCAACACAGTAATTCAATAATTTTTCTAAGGGGACGTTTCATACATCTAATACGATGTTAAATATTGGTAGATTATTCATGTTGTTTATTGAGTTTTGTTCTTACAACTATATCAAATGCTGGTCAGTAAACTTACTATTTGTGTGCTCAGTCAAGTTTGATAACGTGAAGGTCAGAAGCGCAGCAGCGTTCAAAAAAATAAAATGAGAAATATTGTATATACAAGTATGTTTTCAAGAATGGTACTCGTCGACTACGTTCGCTGTTTACTACAGCCGGCCGCGGTGGCCGAGCGATTCTCGGCGATACAGTCTGGAACCGCGCGACCAGTACGGTCGCAGATTCGAATCCTGCCTCGGGCATGGATATGTGTGATGTCGTTAGGTTAGTTAGGTGTAAGTAGTTCTACTGGACTGATGACCTCAGAAGATTAGTCCCATAGGGCTCAGAGCCATTTGAACGATTTTTGTTTACTACAAATGCTTGTTTATTAAATTTCTTGAGTGAATAATGAAGTGACGGTTTTTGCAACAGAAAGTACTTGAAGAGCCCTAATTTTAAACGAAAAAAGGGTTTAATGAAAAGTTTGTTCTAAGAAGTGTGCTGTCATCGTAAGACACCAGTTATGCGACGGCCGTGAAAAGCCTGCCAGCGCGGGTCAGCAACAGATCTATGGCGCCAGTTTGGCAGTACTCGCAAACCAGGTGGCGCACGGTCCCTCTCTGGGAAGACTACACAACACCACTGCCCTCCACTGGCATAAAGAACGCCGGCGACAGCGCTAGGGGTCCATCGGATTAGGAAAGGATGAAGAAGGACGTCGGTAGTACTCTTTCAGAGTAACCATCCCAGCATTTGCCTGATGGAGTTTAGGAAAATCACTGATATCCTAAATCAAGTTCGCCCAAAGAGGGTTTGAACCGTCGTCCTCCCGAATGCGAGTCCAGTGGACTAACCACTGCACCACTGTTTAGGCGTAATTTTTGATCGTTCATATTTAGCGTTATACCACAAATTTAAGTGCATTTGGTAAGAGTTTACTTACATATTAGTTTCCGCCCGCATCTCTTGGTCGTGCGGTAGCGTTCTCGCTTCCCACGCCCGGGTTCCCAGGTTCCCGGGTTCGATTCCCGGCGGTTTTCTCTGCCTCGTGATGGCTTGGTGTTGTGTGATGTTTTTAGGTTAGTTAGGTTTAAGTAGTTCTAAATTCTAGGGGACTAATGACCTAAGATGTTAAGTCCCATAGTGCTCAGAGCCATTTTATTAGTTTCCAAAACATATTTAGGGCCCTTTTGGATCTGTATCGTTATCACTTAGTAAATCTCTTAACTATTTCCAAACTACAATGGATACTAAGTGAGTGAGGTGCAGTAGGGTAGTCAGTTCAGGGGTTTTGTGCTGCTGTTGTGACAGGAGGTTTCATTGGCGAAATTGTAGCGGCGTGGGAAATGGGGAAGCAAATGAAACTCTTCCATTGTTTTGCAAGGTTTGCTCAAGACATAGTATTATAGGATTGTAACTGAACAGGAGGAGAAAATTAGAGCCCTTCAGGCTGATTTGGACAGAGCAAGGGAGGAACTGAAGAGGTTAAAGAGAGAGGAGGGTAAACTGCGGTGGGAAGTGGTAAATGGGATCAGGGGCCACAGGGAGAGGACAGTATCTGAAAGTTTCCCAATTGGCACAACTTATAGATTTGCCTTGCTACCACAGTTAAGCAAGGACGAGGCTCCAGTAGAAGTATATGTAGTTAAGATGCAACAGAATCTCACTAGGAAACGAACTATAGAAAGTAAGAGGGAAGTTCTGTTGCTAGGTAGCAGCCATGAAAGAGGTGTGGGCCAGATTTTGCAGGAAAAAATAGGTGACAGGTACCACGTCACAAACTTTCTCAAGCCAAGTGCATGTCTTAGCCAGGTGGCAGAGGATATAAGTTCCTTGTGCAAGGGTCTCTCAAAGCAGGATCATATGATGATAGTGGGCGGAGTGGGAAAGAGTATTGATAGGAATCAGGGCTACAGTATTGAGTGTGACCTGGTGAAAGTAGCCTCTGCAACGACCCATACCAATGTTGGGCTGGTGCCTGCATCCGTGCGACATGATCAGCCCCAGTTGAACCGCTCTGTCAGGATGGTAAAAATGGAGTTGGGTCAGTTGCGTAGGGCGGCCACTGTCAGGCATAAAGGACGCCGGCGACAGCGTTAGGGGTCAAATCGTCGGCGCAGATCGCCTCCTCCGTTCGACAGCTCAGCTCCATGGGACAGTGGCTGCCGATGTCATAGTGAGTTATGTCCGCGAAATCCAGGGCAGCTAGGAAGATACTTAGCGGCTGAGCTGACGAAAGACTTTATTCCGAGATTGGAAAGGCTTAATGTATCATATAACACTGCTTCTCAAATGACTGTGTTTGATTATTTAATTATAGCATTGCCTAGTGTGGCCAGCTACCACGGTCTGTCTCCTGCTTCCTTGTCTACGAATTACTTTTGTGACCATCTGAGATACAACACTAAGTTGGTGACGACGTTTCCTGCTACCTCCGCGAAGTCATCCAAAAATTTACGTGTTGTTTTTCTTGCAAATCAAGGAGCCAGTATTCATGTTCTTTGTGTGTCTTTTGTTTCATCAGTACTAATATTGACTGATATTGCTTGTTTCACACGGCTGCGACAAATTTGCCTCAGGCTGCCGCAGCGCCTACTGTGCCGGATTTGGTTAATTTGGTGGAGAGGACCAATGAGCTAGGAAATCGGTCCCATCGGCTTAGGGAAGGATGAAGAAGTCGCACGTGCTCTTTTAAAGTAACCATCCCGGCATTTGCATGATACAATTTAGGACAATCACGGATATACTAAATGAAGTTGGCCGAACGCGGGTTTGAACGGTCGTCCTCCCGAATGCGACTCCAGTGTACTAACCACTGCGCCACCTCACTCAGTGTGTGCCAGTTTTAAGACAGCTTATACAGTTTCATCGACAGCGGATGTCTTCACTTTTATACGCCATGAATCGACTACTGCCGGCGATAATTTCCGCTCAACAAACATCGCTGCTTCAACAGTAGCCCACTAGCTTGTACTTAGCACCTCCATTCCGCGAATTAGATGAGGCCAAAGAAGACTGAAAAGAATATTCTGCTCTTTAACACTCCTATTCCACTGATCATCATACAGCTGTGGCTGTACTTCCATTGTTTTTGGCGACTGCGGGTGTTTGCATGTATAGCCTTATAAAGAAGTTGTTTACTAATCCGAACCGTAAAACCTTTCTTTAGAAGACTTTCTGGTGGCTCTTTAACAAATATTTTGAAGAAAAAGTGCATGTGGCTGCTGCACATTATAAATTTATTTGGTTAAATAAACTGTGGTGTCACCGCCAGACACCACACTTGCTAGGTGGTAGCCTTTAAATCGGCCGCGGTCCGTTAGTATACGTCGGGCCCGCGTGTCGCCACTATCAGTGATTGCAGACCGAGCGCCGCCACACTTCTAGCACTCGCCCCAGTTGTACAGCCGACTTTGCTAGCGATGGTTCACTGACAAATTACGCTCTAATTTACCGAGACGATAGTTAGCATAGCCTTCAGCTACGTTATTTGCTACGACCTAACAAGGCGCCAGTATCCGTACTATTGATATTGTGAATCATGTACCATAAAGAGCGACGTTCTCCATGAATGGATTAAAGTTAAGTATTCCACCAGCTACGTCCGTTTTTCTCAATTGTAATTCCCTTGTCATGTTCCAGACCTCACGCCAGCCTGCGTGAGCTAGAACGCGTGCATTTCGGCCTCCTTTACTAACACGGTTGGCTCTCCTGCCAACCACAACAGAAACAGTAGGTGCAAACATATCGTCAGTGGTATATTAATTTGAAAGGCCTTTATGCAACGTCGGATGACTAGTGAGTGTTGCAAATATTATAGCGATGCTATGATCAGAGACCCAATCGCTCAAAATGTGACGGGCCCTCACGTTCGCGAACGGATTCTCAAATACCCCGCCCTTATCCTGCAGCAAGTACAACCAATTTTGGATTATCGTAACGTTTGGGACACTCCAGCAGATAGCTTTGCTATTATTCCTGTGTGTTCTGTAGATCAGAGTTCTGCTCAGTCTTCTTTATCGCCCCCCCCCCCCCCCCCCCCCGGCCATATCGCGACCGCACCAGGAAAACTCAGACTTCTATGGCTGGCCTGCGCTCTTCACTGCGTTATCTTTGCTTGTGGCGTAAAGAACGCAAAGCAATGCTCAGTCGAGGAAAAACAGTCCACGTTGTACCACAGCTCACGCGCGTAGCAGTTGTCCTTCACGGGAGGCTACTTGTTATCATTGTGGGAAGATAGGAAACGAGCAAGTGGTCTGCTTAGAGCGTGAAGAAGAGCATCATTCCGCCTCGCAGTAGCTATCGCGAACGTCCCAGTCCGCACACAGTGTGTCGTCTAAGCCACACACTGGCGCGCCTTGTACACCAACTAGCAGTGCGTGTGACTCGGAGACAGAGCACTTTGCTTCTGTACAGCACCAGAACAATAAATTGTTTGTGGGTATGAACATTGTTGGCCACGATGTACAATTGCAAGTACAAGAGTAAGTCTATTATTATAAGCAAAGTAATTATAAAATTTTATTGTAATCAAATAGGAAACTTTCAAGAACATAATTTTTTGACATAGTCTCCTTGAGTTTCAATGCACTTGGTCCGTCGTTGTTGGTGAGGTGGCGCGTTTACTCGATAAAAGAGTAATGGGGGTGGGGGGGGGGGGCAAGCAGTCAACTGTAAACTGTTTTAGATTCAACGATGGAATGATGATCATTGAGGAATTTATTTCTAATAAAGTGCCAATATCAGCGACGCAATCCGTGCAAAATATTAGACATCCCTACCACAGTAATCTTGGATACTCTCCAACAATTTATTGAAACGGCTATCCTAGAAGACAGAGTTACCGACGTTGCACCATCTACATCTACATCTACATCCATACTCCGCAAGTCACCTGACGGTTTGTGGCGGAGGGTACCCTGAGTACCTCTATCGGTTCTCCCTTCTATTCCAGTCTCGTATTGTACGTGGAAAGAAGGATTATCGGTATGCTTCTGTGTGGGCTCTAATCTCTCTGATTTTACCCTCATGGTCTCTTCGAGAGATATACGTAGGAGGGAGCAATATACTGCTTGACTCTTCGGTGAAGGTATGTTCTCGGAGCTTTAACAAAAGCCCGTACCGAGCTACTGAGCGTCTCTCTTGCAGAGTCTTCCACTGGAGTTTATCTATCATCTCCGTAACGCTTTCGCGATTACTAAATGATCCTGTAACGAAGCGCGCTGCTCTCCGTTGGATCTTCTCTATCTCTTCTATCAACCCTATCTGGTGCGGATCCCACACTGCTGAGCACTATTCAAGCAGTGGGCGAACAAGCGTACTGTAACCTACTTCCTTTGTTGTCGGATTGCATTTCCTTAGGATTCTTCCAATGAATCTCAGTCTGGCATCTGCTTTACCGATGATCAACTTTATATGATCATTCCATTTTAAATCACTCCTAATGCGTACTCCCAGATAATTTATGGAATTAACTGCTTCCAGTTGCTGACCTGTTATTTTGTAGCTAAATGATAAGGGACCTATCTTTCTATGTATTCGCATCACATTACAATTGTCTACATTGAGATTCAATTGCCATTCCGTGCGCCAAGCGTCAATTCGCTGCAGATCCTCCTGCATTTCAGTACAATTTAGAGCCGGCTCACAACCAGTCCACATACATGCTGGACGTGAGAATAGGAAATACAGCGATAAAATGCGTCTTCCTAAATATTCAAAATTTAGTAGAAGACTGTCTCATCGGAGACTACGAGCGAGAAGGGCTTCAATAAAGACTTCTCGTCCGGTAAAGTAAGTTTTTGTTATAATAAGGAAATGGCACAAGTTGATCTGATGATGGAAGAAAGGAGCATTTGAAATTATTGTCCTGGCATGGCATTAAGCTCATTAGAAAAAAAGGAGATGTGAACGTACAGAAGAGGTATAGGTCAGCAAGATACTTAGGATAGCAGAACAAGCGGAAGAAAAAGCAAAGGAAGATGGACTGGAAAACGAACAAAATGATCAATTGATAGATGTTCCGGAGAAACATATCCACGATTTTGAAGAAAGGCCCAGAACTATTAAGGGATTTACGTACCATTTGGCGGTATTTCCCCATGAGACGTATTGTAATAAATCATTTCCAACTCCGTAGAGATTTAAGAAACCAATAAGTGAAGACATAAACAGGATGATAATCTGAACCTGATACAACCATCGGTTAGTCTGTATTGGAGTTCCTTGTTAGGAAATGATGTTTCAAAAGGAAGAAAGGAATGAGTAGGTTAACAGCCGAACAGCCAACGGCAAAGGTGCCACATGATAAACCCACTTGGGTAGAAAAGATTAAGTTGACTTTAGTGAACATAGCCGAAAGGGCCAGAAAGAGAAAGGTAAAATATGACAATAAGTTAAAGAAAGCACTAACTTTTGCTGTAGGGGATAGAGTGTTGTTGCGCAGTCATCCATAGGTATCTTTATTGAAGAAGAGGAACAAGAATTGGCAATTGTTATTCGTTGGACCATTTGAAATAATAAGGAATCCACATCTATTGGCGAACCCAGTGACGAGAAAGGTGAAGGGATTCTATCCTTACATGGTATTAAAAAGTACTATGCGAAGTGAAAATTAGAATTAGTCCAGTCTCAAGTAAAGAGCGAATACATTAAAGAGATTTTATTTCATTGAGTTTTTAGGTGTAGGTAGATTAAGTTATACAAGCAAGTTTACTGGTGTTTGTTTTCATCAGAACCACAGAAGGAGAGCTTTTACGTGTATATGAATACTTTTGTGTTTATATCCAGAATGAATTTTAGTTTTGTGTGTGTTCATGTTCTCAATTAAATGTAAAGAGTAATGTAGTTCATGAGTGTACTGGAAGCAAATATTTTGACGCGAAATCAACTTATTTTCAGTTCGAATAAAACATACTTTCCTGAGATTGAGAAACTTATGCCCACGAATCAGCATGGCTTTAGAGGGCACCGCTAGCGCGAAACTCAACTTGCCCTTTTCTCAAATAATATACTGCGAACTATGGATGAAGACCAACAGGCAGATTCTGTATTTCTAGATTTCGGGAAACATTTGACGCAGTGCATCATTGCAAACTATTAACAAAGATTCGAGGATACAGAATAAGTTCACAGATATGTGAAGCGCTCGAAAAGCCGGCCGCGGTGGTCTCGCGGTTCTAGGCGCGCAGTCCGGAACCGTGCGACTGCTACGGTCGCAGGTTCGAATCCTGCCTTGGGCATGGATGTGTGTGACGTCCCTAGGTTAGTTAGGTTTAAGTAGTTCTAAGTTCTAGGGGACTGATGACCACAGCAGTTGAGTCCCATAGTGCTCAGAGTCATTCGAACAATTTTTTTCGCTCGAAAACGTAAGTAATAGAGCCCAACATATTGTCCTCGACGCCAAATATTTATCGGAGATAACGATATCGTCAGGAGTGTCCCAGGGAAGGCTGCTGTTGTTCTCTATGTACTTAAATGATTTGGCGAAAGAGGAGGGCAGCAAAATGCAATTGTTTGTTGACGATGCCGTGCTGTACGGTAATGTGTCGGAGCTGACTGACTGCAGGAAGATACAAGACGACTTAGACTAAATTTCCAGTTGGTATGATGAATGGCAGCTAACCCAAAATGTGGAAAAATGTGAGTTCATGCGGATGAGTAGGAAGAACAAACCTGTGATATTTGTATACCGTATTAATAGTGTCCTTCTTCACACAGTCAAGTCTTTTAAATATCTGGGCATAACGTTGCAATGCCACAGGGCGAGCATGGGAGAACTGTGGTTGGGAAAGCGAATGGTCGACTTCGGTTTATTGGAAAAATTTTAGGAAAGAGTGGTTCACCTGTAAAGGAGACCACATATAAGACACTGATGTGACCTATCCGTGAGTAGTACTTGAGTGTTTGGGGTCCGTACCAGGTCGAATTTAATGAAAACATCGAAACAGTTTAGAAGCGTGCTACTAGATTTGTTACCAGCAGGTTCGAACAAAGCGTGAGTATTACGGAGATGCTTCAGGAACTCAAACGGTAATCCGTAGAGGAAAGGCGACGTTCTTTTCGAGAAATACTCTAGATACAGTTTATGGAACCGGCTTTTAAAGCTGACTGCCGAATGATTCTACTACTACCAACATACATTTCGCGTAAGTATGAGGAAGATAAGATACGAAAAATTAAGCTCATACGGAGGCATATAGATAGACGTTTTCCTCTCGCTCTGTTTGAGAGTGGAACAGTAAAAGAAATGATTAGTAGTGCTAAATGGTGCCATCGGCCACGTAGCGTACTGTGACTTGCGGAGTATCTGTGTAGATGTAATAGCGTAGCAAGCAGCGACTGCTTAAGTGAATATGGTTGCGGGAGTGCACTTTGGATTGTATTTCATGTAGATACCACTGTTGATAAATATGCCGAATGTGGCGTGTGCACACAACAAGTAGTCTATTTCAATCAGAAAGTCCCTGGTTTCTGCACATCGCGGAATATACACGTACAATTTACATGACATGCAAGTGTTTTCTATCGCTAGAATGAATACAGTTAAAAATTAGCTACAAACTACTTTATATGAGAATGCAGGCTTTCTCGGCGAATCTTGAAGATAAATTCTTCTCGGGTTGACAGCCGAGTCGATGCGTTGTTCTCCAGCAACGTTTCAGCAAGTTTCTTACTTGCCATCTTAGCCTGAAGATGGCAAGTAAGAAACTTGCTGAAACGTTGCTGGAGAACAACGCATCGACTCGGCTGTCAACCCGAGAAGAATTTATCTACAAAATATTTTGTATATTTACAGAGAAAATTCGTGTTGATTTATGTAATTATGTGCGAAAAAAATATATATCTTTGCTTATGTGTCAGTTAAAAACTGGAATTGCGTACTAGCCACTTTTACTTGAAATTAGTACACGTTAGAAAAAGCCATCATTCAACTGAGTCACTCAATCTATCAGATTGTTAAATGTCGCATATACACCTACATTCATACGATTATTTAGAAATTCACACTTCGGTGTTTGGTAGAGGATCTATAAAATCCACTTTTAGAGTACTGTACAGCCGTTCCTCTCTCGAATAGCATGTGAGAAGTATGAATACCTAAATCGTTCTGTGTGAGCTCAGATTTTTCTTATTTTATAGTGGGGGTCATGTCGTCCTATGTGGGTACAAGTAAACAAAATATTTTGATACTTGGAGGCGAAAGTTAATGATTGGAATTCGTCGACAAGATGTTACCACAACGAAAAGCACCTTTGTTTTATGACTACAGCACCATTTGACGTTTCATATCAGTGACACACTCTCTCCTAATTGATGATACACAAAACGAGCTATCCATCATTTCAATTTTTCGACGTCCTCTGTCAATCCTATTTGCTAAGGGTCCCAGACCACGCAACAACACTCCAGAAAAGGAGAGACAAGTAGAGTGTAGGCAGTCTTCCATCCTCAATTGTTCTCCTATTGAAACACTGTTGGGGAGTGATACGGTGTTCGTTTAACAAAACTCTATCCTCTTAAACAGTAGTTTATTACAAAAAAAGAATAACAGGAATAACCACTTTGCAGATAGTAAAATACACACTTTACTATTGGGAACACTAATAACAAGGTAGTAAAGACCTAGGCTCACCACATTATCAAATAGAATCCTTAAAACGCATGGTTGGATGAGGATAGTTAAAAAGAATTACAATCGTCGCACTTTGGCGGACCCACTATAAAATCTCATAGAATGAGATTTTCCCTCTGCAGCGGAGTGTGCGCTGATATGAAACTTCCTGGCAGATTATAACTGTGTGCCAGGCCTAGAATCGAACTCAGGACCTTTGCCTTGCACGGGCAAGTGCTCTACCAACTAAGCTACCCAAGCGCGTCTCACGCCCCGTCCTCACAGCTTTACTTCTGCCAGTACCTCGTCTCCTACCTTCGAAACTTCACAGAAGCTCTTCTGCGAACCTAGCAGAACTAATAGACCTGAGAGAAAGGATATTGCCGAGACATGACTTAGCCACAGCCTGAGGGATGTTTCCAAAATGAGAATTTCATTCTGCAGCGAGTTCGAGTCTCGGCCAGGCACACAGTTTTAATCTGCCAGGAAGTTTCATAAAATCTCCAACTTTTTGCTACCAAAATAATCTGAAGATTAATGTAGTTGCAACAAGAAATTTAATTTCCATACAGCATTGCTCGTTAACAGGCAATTACAGATCAGAAACTTCAGTTCATCAAACAAACAATTACAATTAGCAAGTGCACAAACGGCTTAAGGTGCAGTGATAAGTGTGTAGCATGGCTAAGGCATTTCGAGTTATGAAACTTGAAGTACAATTTTTATTAAGAAACAGTGTGCCCCACCCTTAAGACTTGCTTGCGACAACACTGAGCAGTCTGTACAGGTTTTTTTTTTTTTTTTTTTTTTTTTTTTGCTCATAAGCCTTCTGACTGGTTTGATGCGGCCCCCACGAATTCCCCTCCTGTGATAACCTCTTCATCTCAGAGTAGAACTTGCAACCTGCGTCCTAAATTATTTGGTGCATCTATTCCAATCTTCCAATCTCTTTCTTTATATACAGTTTTTGCCCTCTACAGCTATTTCTACTACATGGAAGTCATTCCCTCATGTCTTAACAGATGTCCTCTCATTACGTCCCTTTTCCTTATCAGTGTTTTCCACATGATCCTTTCCTCTGCGCAGAACCTCCTCGTTCCTTACCTTATCATTCAATCTAATTTTCAACATTCGTCTGTAGCACCACATCTCAAATGCTTCGATTCTCTTCTGTTCTGGTTTTCCGACAGTTCATGTTTCACTACAATACAACGCTGTACTCCAGACGTACATTCTCAGAAATTTCTTCCTCAAATTAAGGCCGGTATTTGATATTAGTAGGCTCTCTTGGCCAGCAATGCCTTTTTTGTCATAGCTAGTCTGCTTTTGATGTCCTCCTTGCTCCGTCCGTTACTGGTTAATTTGAAATCTAAATGAGCGTACGGTGTTGTGGGCCTTGAGTCCCCCATTCGAGGGCAAGTACTTATTGCGTTCGACGCGACATTGGGCGACTTGCGCGTCAGAGATGCGAATAAAATGATTATGAGGAAAACACAACACCCAGCCCCTGAGCGGAGAAAATATCCTCCCCCAGCCGGGAATCAGACCAGGGCCCCTTGGCGTGACATTCCGCAGCTCTGACTACTCAGCTAACGGGGGCGGACATTGGTTATTTTACTGGCTATGTAGCAGAATCCCTTACCTTTATCGACTTCGTGACCATCAATCCTGATGTTAAGTTTCTCACTGTTCTCATTTCCTCTACTTCTCATCACCTTCGTCTTTCTTCGATTTACTCTCAATCCATATTGTGTACTCATTAGACTATTCATTCCGTTCAGCAGATCATGTAATTCTTCTTCACATTCACTCAAGATAGCAACGCCATCAGCGAATCGTATCATTGATTTCCTTTTACCTTGAATTTTAGTTACACTCTTGAACCTTTTCGTTTACTTCCGTCATTGCTTCCTCGATGTACAGCTTGAACAGTAGGGACGAAAGGCTACGTCCATGTCTTACACCCTTTTTAATACGAGCACGTCGTTTTTGGTCGTCCACTCCTGTTATTCCCTCTTGGCTATTGTACATATTGTATACGACAAGTCTCTCCCTATAGCTTCCCCCCACTTTTCTCAGAATTCCTAACATCTTGCACCGTTTTACATTGTCGAATGCTTTTTCCAGGTCGACGAATCCTATGAACGTGTCTTCATTTTTCTTTAGTCTTGTTTTCATTATTAATCGCTACGTCAGAACTGCCTCTCTCTTGCCTTTACTTTTCCTAAAGACAAACTGATTGTCACCTAACACATCCTCACTTTTCTTTTCCATTCTTCTGTATATTATTCTTGTAAGCAATTTGGAAGAATGGGCTCTTAAGCTAATCCTGCGATAATTCTCGCACTTCTCAGGTATTGCCATCTTCGGAACTGTGTGGATGATACTTTACCGAAAGTCAGATGGTATGTCGCCAAGACTCATATATTCTACACGTCAACGTGTATAGTCGTTTTGTTGCCACTTCCCCCCAATGATTTTAGAAATTCTGATGGCATGTTATCGATTTCTTCTGCCTTATATGACCGTAAGTCCTCCAAAGCTATCTTAAATTCTGATTCAAATACTGGATTTCCTATCTCTTCTAAATCGACTCCTGTTACTTCTTCTATCACATCAGGCAAATTCCCCCCCCCCCCCCCCCCTTATAAAGGCTTTCAATGTATTCTTTCCCCCTATCCGCTCTCTACTCTGCATTTAACAGTTGAATTCCCGTTGCACTCTTAAAGTGACCATCCTTGCTTTTAATGCCACTGGAGGTTGTTTTGACTTTCCTGTATGCTGAGTCTGTCCTTCCGACTATCATTCGCCGGCCGCGGTGGTCTCGCGGTTCTAGGCGCGCAGTCCGGAACCGTGCGACTGCTACGGTCGCAGGTTCGAATCCTGTCTCGGGCATGGATGTGTGTGATGTCCTTAGGTTAGTTAGGTTTAAGTAGTTCTAAGTTCTAGGGGACTAATGACCACAGCAGTTGAGTCCCATAGTGCTCAGAGCCATTTTGAACCGACTATCATTCCCTTCTCGATGACTTCACAATTTTCCTACAGCCATTTCGTCTTAGCTTCCCTGCACTTCCTATTTATTTCATTCCTCAGCGACTTGTATTTCAGTATTCCTGCGTTTCCTGGAACTTTTTTGTACTCTCTCCTTTCATAAATCAACTGAAGTATTTCTTCTGTTACACATGGTTTCGCAGTTACCTTCTTTGTATCTATGTTTTCTTTCTCAGTTCCTGTGATGTCCCTTTTTAGAAATGTCCAATCCTCTTCAACTATTCTGCCTAGTGAGCTATTCCTTATTTCTGTTTCTATAGAGAATTTCAAGAGTATCTCGTCATTTCTTAGTACTTCCGTATCCCACTTCTTCTCGTATTGATTCATCCTGACTAATGCCTTAAACTTTAGCCTACTCTTCATCACTACTCTATTGTGATCTGAGTCTGTATCTGCTCCTGGGTACGCCTTACAGTCCAGTATCTGATTTCGGAAACTCTGTCTGACAATGATGTAATCTACCTGCAATGTTCCCGTATCATATGGCCTTTTCCAAATAAACCTCCTCCCCCAGTGCTTCTTGAATCGGGTATTCGCTGTTACTTGCTGAAAGTCGTTACAGAACTCAATTAGTCTTTCTCCTCTCTCATTCCTTGTCCTAAGCTCATATTCTCCTGTAACATTTTCTTCTACTCTTTCCCTACCACTGCATTCCAATCCCTCATGACCATTAGATTTTCATCCCCCTTTACATACTGTATTATCCATTCAATATGCTCATACACTTTCTCTATTTCTTCATCTTCATCTTGCGATGTCGGCATGTATACCTGAAGTATCATTTTCTGCTGCTGTTGATATTACCCTTTACTCATCTGACCAGAAATCTTTATCTTCTTTCCACTCACTGACCCCTACTATACCTAGATGGAGGCTTTGCGTTTCCCTTTTCAGATTTTCTAGTTTCACTACCACGTTAAAGCCTGTGAAATTCCTCGTCCCGACTAGTAGAACGTTATTCTTCTGTTGATTACTCAATCTTTTTCTCATGGTAACCTTCCTCTTGGCAACCCCCTCCTGGAGATCCGAATGGGGAACTATTCCGGGATCTTTTGCATATGGAGAGATCATCATGACTCTTTTTCAATTACAGGCCACATTTCATGTGTCTTTAACGCAGTGGTTTCCATTGCCTTCTGCGTTCTCATGCCGTTGATCATTGCTAATTCTTCCACCTTTAGGGGCAATTTCCCACCTCTAGGACAAGAGCGTGCCCTGAACCGCTGTTCGCTCCTCCGCCTTCTTTGACGAGGCCGTTGAGTCAACTTACGCCGGAAGTCTTCGGCCGCCAATGCTGATTATTAATCAAAATTTAAACAGTGGTGGGATTGGAACCCGGGACCGAAGACGTTTTGATTATGTATCAAAGACGCTACGCCTAGCTCACGAGTTACAGATCACAGATGTACTACTCAAAACGTTACTGCTCAAAGCATTTTAATAAACTTCAGGACAACAGAACCAATGGCTGGCGCCCATGCTAACAAGTTTTACGATGGACGGAAGGGCTTTAGAATTTACTGTGAATCTGGTTAATAATGCAAGATACACATTAATAATTATTTTTAGCGACCTTACGTCCAAACACGCAGCTGCGGATAAACAGGCTATCAGTTCTCCAAACATGGTGAGCCTAGCCGTGCGATCGCCTATCAAAAACACTAGGTACAAGGCTTGATATTCGTGAGACCTACATTGCAAATTGCCTAGACCACACAGGCAACCCCAAACGGTTCGATCAAATTACCCATAATATGGCTGGTTCAAATGGCTCTGAGCACTATGCGACTTAACTTCTGAGGTCATCAGTCGCCTAGAACTTAGAACTAATCAAACCTAACTAACCTAAGGACATCACACACATCCATGCCCGAGGCAGGATTCGAACCTGCGACCGTAGCGGTCACTCGGTTCTAGAACCGCACGGCCACTCCGGCCGGCTTACCCGTAATATATTCACCTAGTATTTGAGAATGATAACAGCGACTTCCTGCAATTATTATATAGAATTTCGCTGACACTACCCACAAAATAATGGAAAGTAAAACTTTATTCTTACTACATTTTCGGTATTCATGTAATAAAACTTCAGTACGAGCTATGAGGTTTTAACTCCTTCCTACTAATTACGAGGGCTTGCTGAAAAGTAATGTCTCGGAATTTTTTATATGAAAAAACATCATTATTCTTCATGTCTACATATACCGTCGACTCATGTTAATGTGAGCACCTGAAGTAAACCTTAGTATGGTCCCCAAAGATAGAAACATATTTTTATTGATCTGTCGTTCTTCCAGCATGAGAGGATCAACAAGGGGATTCCATGAAAGCATCCCGCAGACCATAACACTCCTTCCTCCGGCCGGGACCCTTTCGACGATTGTCGCAGGGTGTTTGCTTTCAGACGTTTCACTCCGTAACGCGAAGGGACATCTGTCCGACGGAGAATAAGACACGATTCATCTGAAAAGACCATCTCTCACTGCTCAGTGGACGTCCAGTTATGTATGATATTGGCGTTCAAAGTCCAGCCATCGTCGTCGATGAACAGCTATCGGCATGTGTGCACGATCCAGGCGCCTACTGTGGAGTTCCATTCACAATAATGTTCGCCTAACTGTCATTGAGGCGACACTGTTGATCGCGTCTTGGCTCACCTGGGGGCTCAAGATGCCCATCAGTTGCGCGTTTGTTCTCCCGTACACATCTCCACAGCCGTCGTTCATCCCTATCGTCTGTGGCCCGTCGTTCACACAGTTGCTCGCCACCGATTTTGGACAGCGCCATTTTGCCACGCAAGGTATACTTTAATCATGGCAATACGGAAACAGTTAACAACTTAGCATTTCAGAAATCCATCCACAAATGGCTCGAATGCAATAAAAATGCCCTTTTGGACGTCAGATAAACCGTAACGCATAATGACACCAAGTGCACTATTTTCCGCGTCTGCTCGGTACGCTTTATATATACTCTCCACCTGTAGTGCTCCCACCTGCCCTCTGTCAGTGGATATTTGACGTTCACGTCAACATAGGCGGTGCCTTCTCTGCACGATAGCAATGGAGGTACTATCGAAGACAGTGCTGCCAAAGTAGTGTTACTAAACACAGTCTTCCAAAATGCCTTCACAAAAGAAGATGAAGTAAATATTCCAGAATTCGAATCGAGAACAGCTGCCAACAAGAGTAACGTAGAAGTAAATATACTCGGAGTAGTGTAGCAACTTAAATCACTTAATAAAACAAAGTCTTCTGGCCCACTCTGTATACTAATTAGATTCCTTTCGGAGTACGCTCATGCTTTAGCTCCATAATTAACAATCACATACAACGGTTCGCTCGACGAAAGATCCGTACCCAACGAATGGAAAGTTGCACAGGTCACACCAATATTCAAGAAAGGAAGTAGGAGTAATCCACTAAATTACAGGCCCATATCGTTAACATCTATATGCAGCAGGATTTTAGAACATATATTGTATTCGAACATCATGAATTACCTCGAAGAAAACGGTCTATTGACACCAGTCAACATAGGTTTAGAAAATATCGTTCCTGTGAAACACAACTAACTCTTTATTCACATGAAGTGCTGAGTGCTATTGACAAAGGATTTCAGATCGAGTCCGTATTTCTGGATTTCCGAAAGACTTTTGACAGTGTACCACATAAGCGGCTCGTAGTGAAATTGCGTGCATATGAAATATCGTCTCAGTTCTGTGATTGCATCTGTGATTTCCTGTCATAGATATCACAGTTCGTAGTAATGGACGGAAAGTCATCGAGTAAAACAGAAGTGATTTCTGGCGTTCTCCAAGGTAGTGTTACAGACCCTTTGCTGTTCCTTATCTACATAAATGATTTGGGAGACAATCTGAGCACCCGTCTTCGGTTGTTTGCAGATGACGCTGCCGTTTATCGACTAATAAAGTTATCGGAAGATCAAAACGAACTGCAAAACTATTTAGTAGAAATATCGTAATGGTGCGGAAAGTGGCAGTTGACTTTAAATAAGGAAAACTGTGAGGTCATCCACATGAGTGCTAAAAGGAACAGTTAACTGTGAAGTCAGGAACACGAGTGCTGAAAGGAGTCCGTTAAATTTCGGTTACACTATCGATCAGTCTAACCTAAAAGCTGTAAATTCAACTAAATACGTAGGTATTACAATTACGAACTACTTAAATTGGAAGTAACACACAGAAAATGTTATGGGGAAGACTAACCAAAGACTGTGTTCTATTGGTAGAAAATGAAACAGACCTACTAAAAGACTGCCTAAACTACGCTTGTCCGTCTTTTTTAGAATACTGCTGCGCGGTGTGGGATCGTTACCAGATAGGACTGACGGAGTGGATCGAAAAAGTTCGAAGAAAGGCAGCACGTTTTGTATTATCGCGAAATATGGGAGAGAGGTCATAGAAATGATACAGGATTGGGGATGGACGTCATTAAAAGAGAGGCGTTGTTCGTTGCGTCGGAATCTACTGACGAAATTCCAACTACCAACTTTCTCCTCCGAGTGCGAAAATATTTTGTTGACACCAACTTACATAGGGAATAACGATCACCAATATAAAATAAGGGAAATCAGAGCTTGTACGGAAAGATACAGGTTCATTCCTTCCACGCTCTAAGATATTGGAATAATAGAGAATTGTAAAGGTGGTTCGATGAATCCTCTGCAAGGCACTTCAATGTGATTTGCAGAGTATCCACCTAGATTAATGTGACTGGATAGTCTGTTTGCTGCCTTCTACCGCTAGAGCACCCCGAATTGCGGCATGTAACATAACAGCGTGCAACGTAACTATGTTGGTGCTTGGGGAACAGCATGCTGTAATCGAGCTCTGAATTCGAAGAAAACTTCGTCTACACACCGAGCACCCTCTCCTTCGGCATACCAATGCCACACCTCGCAAGAGCGCTGTGCCATCTCCAAGAGTTCTGTGCCTTGGTTTCTCTGTCATCGATCATACTCCATAGAGTCTCCACTTGTCTCTATCCGATTTTCGCCTGTTTCCATAACTTAAGAAATATCATCGAGGATGAAGCAGCGCAAGCAGAGGTGAGGTTGTGGCTCCGTCAACAAAGTCAGACATTGCATGGTGACACTATCAACAAACGGGTCACTCTTCGGGAGAAATATATCGGCACCATGCACAATGTATTGAGAAATAAACAAGCAGAATGGTAAAATAAAGATGTATATTTCCTTGTTTCAAAAACCTTTGAGAATTTTGGCATAAAATTTTTGAGGCTTATTTTTAGCACGCCTTCATATACCCGTAACACATTTTGCAGACAGTGTCCACATATAGGGTGTTAACGGCTATAAGCGCTGATATTTCTGTTGGTAGCTACGGGCGGTGTACTGAACAATATTACATCAGTATTTACGTTATCTGCAGTTTAATAATTATAGCTATAGTGACATGTTTTTAGCAGGCCGGAGTGGCCGTGCTGTACTAGGCGCTACAGTCTGCTGCGACCGCTACGGTCACAGGTTCGAATCCTGCCTCGGGCTTGGATGTATCTGACGTCCTTAGGTTAGTTAGGTTTAATAATTTCTAAGTTCTAGGTGACTGATGACCTCAGAAGTTAAGTCGCATAGTGCTCGGAGCCATTTTGACATGTTTTTAGGCTGGTTAGTACCTGGAATGTGTGAGGCAAGAACAAGCCATTAATGTTTATTTTGCCCTGGGCAGCTGGTCAGATGCTGAAGCGTGATCGCATGGAGGCTGAACAGTCGTAGAACAATTAGTGGTGCAGTTACGACTATGCAGAAACCATCAGGTAGTGTACTATGTGATGGGTTTGCTGGAAGCCTGGTCGACGCAGACCAATAACTATGGACACATTGGTGTTTGTACCACACATAAAAATATCTGACGTGTGACATGCTGTGTATAACGTAATGAACCTGTAAAATTATGACATTGTATGGTTAAAGTTATCTGACCTGTGGCATGTTGTATATAACACAATGTACCTGTAAAATTATGACATTATATAGTTAAAGATAAGGAAATATGACGTCATAAATAAGGAGATTTGTGAAAAAATAACTTTTCTTAAAGCTAAGGGGAATTGCAATAGCCCGCATCTCGTGGTAGTGCGGTAACGTTCTCGCTTCCCACGCCCAGGTTCCCGGCTTCGATTCCCGGCGGGGTCAGGGATTTTCTCTGCCTCGTGATGGCTGGGTGTTGTGTGATGTCCTTAGGTTAGTTAGGTTTAAGCATTTCTAAGTTCTAGGGGACTGATGGCCATAGATGTTAAGTCCCATAGTGCTCAGAGCCATTTGAACCATTTGAATTGCAATAGAACTGGGGAAGGGCGCTATTGTTTGTCTCCTAAATCGTTTATACAGATTAAGAAGGGCTGAAGACCTATCCTGGGGAATCCCAGATATCACTGGAGGTTCACTAGATGACTTTTTGTGATTTTTCTGGCAGGATATCACGAATCCAGTCGCGTCTTATTACGATAACTGTTACGAAGGAATAAAGAATAGTAATTCTTCACTGGGACGAGATGTATATACAGGGTGGTCCATTTATCGCGACCGGGCCAAATATCTCACGAAATAAGCGTCAAAAGAGAAAACTACAAAGAACGAAACTTATCTTGCTTGAAGGGGGAAACCAGACGGCGTTATAGTTCGCCGCTGTATGGCGCTGCCATAAGCCAAACGGATATCAACTGCATTTCTTTAATTAGGAACCCCCATTTTTATTACATATTCGTGTAGTACGTAAAGAAATATGAATGTTTTAGTTCGACCACTTTTTTCGCTTTGTGATAGATGGCGCTGTAATAGTCACAAACATATGGCTCACAATTTTAGACGAACAGTTGCTAACAGTAGGTTTTTTAAATTAAAATACAGAACGTAGATACGTTTGAACATTTTATTTTGGTTGTTCCAATGTGATAAATGTACCTTTGTGAACTTATCATTTCTGAGAACGCATGCTGTTACAGACTGATTACCTGTCAATACCACATTAATGCAAAAAATGCTCCAAATGATGTCATTCAACCTCAATCCGTTAGGAAATACGTTTAACGACATTCCTCTCAACAGCGAGTAGTTCCCCTTCCGTAATGCACGCACACGCAATGACAATGCGCTGACGCATGTTGTCAGGCGTTGTCGGTGGATCACGATAGCAAACATCTTGTAGGAACATTGGTAGAGCATTACGTAAGAAATCAGCATACATTGAACCATTCGCATTGCCATCGATAAAATGGGGGCCAATTACCCTTCCTCCCATAATGCTGCACAATACATTAACCCACCAAGGTCGCTGATGTTCCACTTGTGGCAGCCATCGTGGACTTTCCGTTGCCCAATAGTGCATATTATGCCGGTTTATATTACCGCTATTGGTGACTGACACTTCGTCGCTAAATACAACGCGTGCAAAAAATCTGCCATCTTCCCGTAATTTCTCTTGTGCCCAGTGGCAGAACTGTACACGAAGTTCGAAGTCGTCGCCATGCAATTCCTGGTGCACAGAAATATGGTACGGGTGCAATCGATGTTGATGTAGCATTCTCGGCACCGACGTTTCTGAGATTCCCGATTTTCGCCCAATTTGTCTGCTACTGATGTGCGGATTAGCCCCGACAGCAGCTAAAACACCTACTTGGGCATCATCATTTGTTGCAGGTCGTGGTTGACGTTTCACATGTGGCTGAACACTTCCTGTTTCCTTAAATAAAGTAACTATCCGGCGAACGGTCCGGACACTTCGACGATGTCGTCCAGGATACCGAGCAGCATACATAGCACACGCCCATTGAGCATTTTGATTACAATAGCCATACATCAACAAGATGTCGCCCTTTTCCGCAATTGGTAAACGGTCCTGTTACGGTGCTCGCTTATTTCCAAGTCCGTATGGATCTTAGTGCTGAGTTTTCACTCAGATGGCGCTTTGGCGTTAGGCGGTTGTTTCTGTGTTTGATCGTTGGTCGGGACTTAGCTCGAGGCGTGTGAGAAGGTAAGAAGTGGCTGCCTTGGCGTGAAGACAGTTCGGCTCGGCTGGGGTTGTTTGCGTCTGGACGCCAAGTGGGGCCCGATGGGAAGACCGGACCGTGATTTTACGGTTAATAGTTTGGACAGCGGCGAGGTGTGCCATTTAACTTGATTCGCAAGGGGAGCAAAGTCTCGCCTGTTGTAGTTTGTCGAGACTGAGTTTGAAATACCTTCTGTGTGCGGAGGGATGTCGTTTCGTCCTCCTGTCTCTCTGTCGCTGGGATTGCCATCCTCATTTACCGTCCCATGGATGTATATCGATGGACTGCGCTGCTCTCCGTACTCTACTAGACACTGGTGATGGAAGTGCCTCGTTCAGCGGCACGTTAGTCTGGGTGCTTTATGTTTGATCTTCAAGTGCATAGTCTTCGAGTGGCACTCCTTAGAGTTTGCCTTGCGCAGTTAGATTGGAGTATATTTTGTTTTGTGGCGCTTCCACTTTAACGAAGGTTAAGCTTGATTCGGCACTCCGTACGACTCTTGGCACCTCAGCAGGTGGGCTGGAGCCACCTTCGCGACTAAACGGAAGCCTTTGGACTGAGAGGGCTTGCCTTTCGCGTATTGCTCATAAGTCGTTGTTTTGGTATTAAGCTGGCTGAGGTTTCTTATGGATTTACTGGCATTTGGTCTGTCGTCAGGCACGGGCTGGGTCTCGTTATTTTAAAAGTCGGCCCTTATTTTGGCTGAGTACGGTTTTGGTTTACTGCCTGGTGGTTCTGGTAGTACGTCGGGTCTCTGTGGTTGTGTTGCATTTTGTATGGGGCTGTGTGCTCGGAGCGGTGGAGTACCATTTGTGTGAACTGCTTCACTGGGGAGTACTAATCGGGCCATTATTGGTCCTCTTTTGTATGAAATAATTTTATTATTATTTTAAAGTAACGTTACCACTTAAATGATTTAATTCTTGTTGCGTTAATTGCAACTTGGGTACTGGGAAATTTTTTAGTGTAATTACGCAAGATTTAATTGTGGCACATGCCCCTTTACCTTTCGTAATCTGTTAATTACCGAAAGACCTTAAGCTCAGAGGCCATGCTGTTCTAGGCGCGTCAGTCTGGAACCGCGTGACCGCTACGGTCGCAGGTTCGAATCCAGCCTCGGGCATGGATGTGTATGATGTCCTTAGGTTAATTAGGTTTAAGTAGTTCTAAGTTCTAGGGAACCGATGACCACAGATGTTAAGTCCCATAGTGCTCAAAGCCATTTGAACCATTTGAACCTTAAGCTGAGACTCAAATGATGTGATTTTCTTAAATTATTGTATTTTTATGTCTTGTTATTGTTTTTTTTTTTAAATTTGCTCATCACTGGCGTACTGTTCCAAGTATTAAAATGTTTCAGGTAGCTGAAACATTCATATTTATTTACGTACTACACGAATATGTAATAAAAAATGGGGGTTCCTATTTTAAAAAACGCAGCTGATATCCGTTTGACCTATGGCAGCGCCATCTAGCGAGTCAACCATAGCGCAGTCTTGTTTCCCCCTTCAAGTTGAAGTTTTTTCGTTTGATGCTTATTTTGTGAGATATTTAGGCCGGTCACTATCAATGTACCACCCCGCATATGGTGGTTCCAGCCTACCAGCTCCGGTCTCAGGCAGGAGGGCGACAGCGGCGGGTGACGCACAGTAGCTGCGAGTCACGTGGCGGGCATAAAGCAGACGGCCGGGCCGGCTGGCTCCGGCAGATCGGGGCGCCGATACCGCCGCCGCCGCCGCTGCCCCCACCTCGTCCCCGTCACCGGCAGGACGGCCTCCGAGGGCGCTGACGGCGCGCCGGCCCGAAGTGCCCCGTAAAACGGCCGTATTAGCTGGCCAGCACTGAGCACTGCCGGGGACCTGCGATTTACGACCGGCGAGGGGACCGAGGAGCCAGGCCGCAATGACTGCCGCCCACCGCACGCCGATGCACCGCACATTTATCTCGCCGCGCCTCGAGCACGACGGAGGCACTTGCCGGCAGCCTCGCAGCGTCATATTTTACTTCGTAATTTACTGATTGAAGTTAAAATCTTCTGGGTTATCAAGCCGCGTCGTCTTTCTTCTAAAATGTTCGACGTGTCGACACCTCTGCTGGGGTTTTCCTCAGGATCTTTTCATGTCCACTACCGCTAGTACACTGTCAAATACGAGTGTAGCGTCCACTTATAAAGGGGGAGTTTTCTGTCGTTCTGCTGGAGAAGTGATAGTATTGGTTAAAATTCATATGGCTACCACTGGTGGGCCATAGTCATAGGCTATGATTCCCGCTGTGATGCAGATGATGTTGGTAGCTCATGTGTGGACACCATTGGCGGTCCATTGCCACTGGATAGAAAGGCACTATTCCACACTTGTGCTGGAGAAGGGTTATTGGGTGAAATGCCGGTTACCGCTATTGGTTGGTCTACATGAGTGGCTAGACTCAAACGAACGGAGCAAGAGAGGGGGAATGTTTACCAAAAATATTATTGCTCCATTACGTTTCGGGAATGCAGCCGCATGAATTCTGCTTCTTCTTCTAATATTTCGGCTGTATACCTCTCAGCCATCTTCAGAGAGAGCCGTACGACTGACGCTCCAGCGCTAGCTCCATCCTTTTAAACTCGCGGACCGCGCCACTGCGATGCGGCCACAGGTAAACAAGGCACCAGTGATGTTAATCGGCGGCAAAGACGTACAATATATGCATGAGTTACGTCTGTGGTTGCGCATTCGATCCATGCTGGGAGGTCGATGTATTACTGGGAGCTGAACTGTAGCGACGTCTTTGTAAGTTCAATATTGAAAGTGCCGGATCCCATGATTTATCTAATGTGAAACCGCTGTCTCTATTAATTAAATTCTTCGTCAAGCGCATTTCAATGGCCTCTTTTACTACGGAGTCCCCGAAAGATGAAACAGAAGTCAGAATTTCGACATTTTCATATACCATAGAGTGACCAGAATCAATACAATGCTCTGCCACAGCCGATTTACTGGGTTGTAAGAGCCGAGTGCACCTGCGATGTTCCGTACACCTCTCTTGGACTGTACGATTCGTTTGTCCGATATATCAAAGGCCACATTCACATGGTATCTTGTAAACTCCAGGCTTGCGGAGTAGTAAGTCATGTTTAACGGAACCCAGGAGTGCAGCCGTCTTCGCCGGTGGACGAAAAATCACTTTCACTTTACAACTATACAAGAAAAATGGTTCGAAACACAATAAACAAACCTATACCGGATCAGTTGTCGGCCGAGTTAACAAAACTACACATCCTTTGCCAAGAAATTGAGACTGAACGTCAAATTTATGGTTGAACAAAAGTTGGTAACCAGAATGATAAATGCTTCTACAATAGCACCGAAAAAAAAAGGCGAATATGTCCTGGGCAACGTAACTCATCCATATATTGTACGTCTTTGCCGCCGATTAACATCACTGGTGCCTTGTTTACCTGTGGCCGCATCGCAGTGGCGCGGTCCGTGAGTTTAAAAGGATGGAGCGAGCGCTGGAGCGTCAGTCGTACGGCTCTCTCTGAAGATGGCTGAGAGGTATACAGCCGAAATATTAGAAGAAGAAGCAGAATTCACGCGGCTGCATTCCCGAAACTTAATGGAGCAGTCATTGCGCCGCGAAAACTTGAAGATTCACAAAATATTATTGTCCGCCGAGGTGACTTGCAGCGCATTGTTTATGCCGCTCAAACACCGCGGCTGCGTATTTACTTCATTGATGGCGGGGAGCCACGATGCCGGAAGCCTATAGCCGTCCTCTCTATTGAAATTAGATGCATTCTTACCAATTTCAACCGCTTCTCGGACCTTTCTTCTATGAATGTTTGTTTCTTTGGCCAGTACACGTACGTTTTTAAAGTCGATGTCAGAGCCACAGTTCTCATGACGTTCCGCTACTGCCGCTTTTGCACTTTGTTTAGGCCGCATGTGCCGTTCGTCTTCCTTAATGGATTCTTTAACAGTTCTTCCCGTTTCACCTATATACACTTTGCCGCAGCCACATGACACTTGATAGCCTTTGGGTAAACACTCCCCTTCTCTTACTCCGTCCGTTTCGAATCTAGCCACTGATGATGACGAACCAATAGCGGTAGCAGGCATTTCAACCAACAACTCTTCTCCAGCATAAGTGTGGAATAGTGCCTTTCTATCCAATGACGATGGACCGCCAATGGTATCCACACATGAGCTACCAACATCATCTGCATCACAGTAGGAATCATAGCGTATGACTATGGCCCACCAATGGTAGCCATATGAATTATAACCAATACTATCACTTCTCGAGCACGAACGCCAGAAAACTCCCCCTTTATAAGCGGACGCGACACTCGTCTCTGACAGAGTTCTAGCAGTAGTGGACACAAAAGATCCTGAGGAAGATCCCTGCAGACTTACATAATTTACTGATTGTTTTTTATATATCATACCTCAGCTATCACACCTATGTTGTAAAAGTTTTACTTTAAATAGGACTTTCCACACAAGTATCACGTGTTCGTAGCTAGGGTAACTAATTCACGTCGTACTGTATGTCTGAAAAGGCATTTCACGAAATCGCTGTTTTGGGGTGGGTGGAGGAGGGTGCTCGGTTCCTATGTGAAGCAGGAACATCTGGTGAAAACCTTTCGGTATAGACCAGAGTGGTCGTCTCATCTATACCGATTTAAACATCGTACCGTCCATAGGTATGTTATAGTATATTAACCAAGATTTGAACCACGAAACGTAGCTGGCACTCAGATAAATTGTGCGAATCGATTAATGTCTCTTGAAAAAGTTTTTAATTGGGCTAAAATTAATGCTCAGCTAAAGGCGCAATTTGTATGTGCATCGTTGGTATTTTACATGGAAAAGCATCAAAAAATCTCTTTTTTCTGCAAGATTTGTGAAGTGCGCCACTTCTTTACTTTAAACTTGTACGAATCAGTTCAAACTATACACAGAGGTAGACAAATTGATGAAGTCAATACAAAATTTCTTTTATCCAATAATTTTTACTCCTTGACGAGATACGAAGTTTAGATTAGAGTTAAATGCAGTAGGTAAAATTCATTCTTACGTGAACTGAATTCGCGGTAACTGTTTAAAGTGAATCAAATAAACAGAAAATGCATTCTAAGAACAATATTGAAAACCTGCGTCCAAAAATCTAGCTTCATTCAGATTTTAAATGCAATAAACAATTTTTTAATGTTATTTTTCTTTTGTTTTACGATAGTCGATTCTGTGTTTCAGGTTTGTGAAAATCGTTTCAAATTTAAAAGAAAGTAGCCAAATAAGTGTAATTAATGGCTGTCTTTATGTTTTTATGAAACTCTTATCCGATGCCACGATACAAGAAAAATGGTTCGAAACACAATAAACAAACCTATACCGGATCAGTTGTCGGCCGAGTTAACAAAACTACACATCCTTAGCCAAAAAATTGAGACTGAAAGTCAAATTTATGGTTGAACAAAAGTTGGTAACCAGAATGATAAATGCTTCTACAATAGCACCGAAAAAAAAGGCGAAAGGGTTCGAATTGTCTCGCAGCGTCAACAACATGTAAGCCAAAACACCTTGACATATTCGCGTTTCTTTGCAAGTTAAACCTACTTTCCCAGTTGAGTGAGCTCTCTTAGCCGTAAAAATGCGTCTTGCTATTTATAGACTAAACCCTGATCGTGTGCACGTAATTCAGAAGACTCACCATCCAGAGTAAACAATATATAATACGGCAGATAGGATACATGTAATAGCTAACAAAGTTGTTTGAAAGGGGGGGGGGAGGAGATAGAATTTTTCAGGGCGGATTTGTTCCTGGTGATACGGAAAACGATATTTTGATTTCTGTGGAGGTGGTTGATGTTTTTATTGAGGAGACACTTTCTGCCTCAAACCAATCCCTGGTACATGCATGGTCACAGTGTAAGAAAAACTAAGACGTAAATTTAGGTGCTTAGATAGAATGGGGTGTTTCAACAATATGAAGTAGGGACGGCCGGGGTGGTCGAGCGGCTCTAGACGCTTCAGTCCCGAACCGCGCTGCTGCTACGGTCGCAGGTTCGAATACTTCCGCGGGCGTAGATATGTGTGGTGTCCTTAGGTTAGTCAGGTTTAAGTAGTTCTACGTTCTTAGGGACTGATGACCTCAGATGTTAAATCCCATAGTGCTTAGAGCCATTTTTCAACCGAGAGTTGGTGTGCCCCTTTAATAGAAAGTATCCCAGAGGGATGCATGCTTCCTAAACTTTAATGACACGTTGTATCAAATGCCATGTTGGATGACATAATGCTGAGTGTCATGTAATATGACAAGATATCACCTGTCATATTACTTGACAGTATCCATTACATTACATAACATGGGTACTAGTACTATGAAGTAAAAAAGCGTGAATATGTCTGGATGTTTTAATTTAAATTTCTTTTAAGGTGCTATATAAATCTAAAAGCTAGGACCCTTCTTTTACATCGCTAAGTCTGTCCAGGACATATCTGCTTTTTTGTGTTATGATATGATTATTTTCCATTTTGGTAAACTGTAAGTCAATACGTTTTTTCTTGCTTACAAATTTACTTTTAATCATATACAATTTGCTGCCTCACTGAGTAAATATATAGCCAATATTTCTCTTTGTCCGTGTCCTACAGATTGTCCTATCTTTCTCCTTGTTTGACACAAGCATCAGCAACCAGGAAACGTAAGTTTTCTCAATAGTTTGAAGCACTCCGCCACGACTTCCTCTTCTGTGTCAACTTCTTTCACCGTTTGTTGTTGATCTTAAGAGAGGAACTTTTGTAATGTGTAGAAATATAATATCAGCGTAGCAGGAGCAAAAACACGTATTTCGATATGAAGATGGCATCTGTTGTTTCGGACACGTCGGAAAGAACAGAGACCAACTTCATATACATAAGGCTTACCGGCAGAGCCGTGCGTGGCTCGTGTTCGTGCCATTTGTTATTTTACATCTTTTTTTTTACCGTAATGCCACCTCGTTACATTAATTTTCAATTAGTGGTGTCACTGAGTTGCTACCTTACCTGCCCGTGAGCGGCAGCAGCCGAGCTTACCGATACAGGCCCTGTCGTATTATCTTTGCTGCACTGCTATTACTTCCTGGTCTTGTAATGTTGTTGCTTTAATTTGTTATGTAAAAGAGGTGCTGATAGACAATAAAAGCGGGTTAAAAGCTGTGAGCTATCTGAGGAAGTTAACGTTGCATTACTGAGCCACTGTTTCACCACGTATCCAGTCTAGCTTACCAAATTTCCAACCAGACTAACATTAATTATAATCTTTTAATAGTCATACGAAAACCGGTGATACATATATAAAAAAGAGAATTTAAATAAAAAGAAATAAATCAGTTTATATTTGGAAATTTATCTTAACATTGATCATTGAAATTTCAGCATATTAAACTTGAGTCACAACTAAGCTGGTGCCTTATTTAGGATTGTGAAAATGTGAGTTTGTAATCTTACGGAACACATCAAATAGGGAGCCAAGATTGGGAGACTGCATACAACGCTACATTCATAAAATAACACACGAAGAACATTGAAACATATGCAAGAGGAAATTAACCACAACCAACCGATTCAATTTTCACCCAAAGAAGTAACGTTTGTAGCGCAATCCTGTCCGTCATGTAATTACCACACACTGGTATACTAAATTCATACTAACTCTCTGTAAAATCTTCCCGAAAAGAATAGCTGAGAGTTACTTTGATCATTACGCCACATGCTTCACGTGGTCAAATTGGTTTACACAAAGAGTCTAACTCCACAATAATTTTGATAATTAAAATAAATTAGATCGAAAAGCAGTTTACAAAAGAAAAACCGGGAACTGGTCACTATCGTCTTACTATTAACCTGATGGGTCAAACAACTGTATAAGCACGTGGTACTGGTCTCACAAAGTACACCCCACGTGGGTTGAACATAAAGAAAAGTTGCTATATTGAAAAATATTGTTAAGACGAGACTTTATAATCTCACGCACATTCGTATTTAAGATTGATGATCTTAGAGTTTCTGATCAACACATGGTTCCACTTTACTCACAAAGTAGTGACAAAGCAATTACTGGAAGTTATTCTGAAGTTGACACTCGAAACACACTGCGTTGCAATTTAAGGTAACATTAGATATTTTAGAGGTAAAACCTGAAATAAAGGTGATTAAATTTTCATTTAGGCTGAACTTAAGAAATCCATTGTTCTGCGAACTTAGCAGACACGCGCTTAGGCGGAGATCTTACCACTTCAGACGCTCGCCGCGGACAGACTGACCTGCGCTCCTACCGAGCGTGCTTCCCGATACAAAACGGAAGTGACCAGAGGGGCAGCTTCCTATACCAACATGACAAGGGACGGACAGAACCATACTAAGGATAGAAACCTCTTTGCTTTTAGAAAGCGTAGCTACCTGTTCCGACGTTGGTCCTACTGTTCTCTAGCAGACAGGCTTGTCTGCTACCCTCAAGCATGCAACTAGAAATACATTTGCTCATTCATCCTCTCAACAGAAGGGAAGGGGGATGACAGTATCTTATCATATACAGTGCATAAAAGAAAGCGGATGTAGGTTCCGTATGAGACTGTGTGACATGAATTGCATATAAACTGTGTTTCAAAGTGTAGTAGTGTGACAGATCGTTCTTGTTTATGTGGAAAAGTAACACTGCTCACTCTCCTCCCAGATAGTCAGAAACAGCACAGTGAATTTAGAAGAGGAATTTGTGCCGTAAATGGGAACAGATTTAAGAAATTAACATGAAAGGAATCCAACAGAGACCTTTCAGTCTTCGTGTGTTAGTGGGGACCTGTTGTAGTTTTCACGCGGCACAAGTTCAGTCGGGGCGCGGCAGCAGTGAGGTCTGGACTGCCATGACTCGCTCGACGTTTGCCGACACACATGGTTGGAGTGGAGACGACTTTGGTGGGTTGTCTTTCGGTCGTCTTGCCGGGCGACATGTATTTGCCCGGCGATCGTTGGTTGTGTGTGCCGACTTGTGATTCGTCCCTGTTATTGTACAGTCACTTACGTTAACATTGTCTAGTTATTCGTGCCAGTGTTCGTGAAACTGTTTGAAGTTTGTGTGATTCTGACTGACAAGTTATTTTAAATGTTGCCGGTGTACTGGCTCTGCGGAGTCGGTCAGTTGGCATGGAGCAGTGCGGAATTCTCAGCGAGGCGTAGTTTGGCCAGGGTCCGCTGGCGGTCTCTACGCGGTGTCGGAGAGAGTGGCGCTGTTCCCATTGCTACAAGGTCACTGGCTCACCGACCCTGGACACGAAAGTTGGGTTTTGATTTAACCTACCAGCAAGTCAAGACTGTTCACATTGTGTCGTTTGGAGTTAGTTGTCGGCTGTTGGGAAATTCCCGCGAGCTACAACGTCGTTTTCAAGTTGGAAAATTCTAGCCACCCTCCGGTGGAGTTCCACTGTATTTGGTTATTTGAATTGAAGTGCACCAGCGGAATCTTCTGCCTCGTGGCCTTTAACACTCCGGTTACCTGCCCTGGGCGTTGACGTGAATTTCAGGCAGTGTAGTTTCCTCATCATGTTGTTACTGTCCAGAGCGGTGTGTAGTTTAACAGCTCCGTGTATGATTGGTTGTGGGCGCCAATACTTTTCTACCTTGTTCCGTTGAACTCTCTGGCGTGCCCTGGTCGGGCGAAGTTATGTTGTCGGTAGGTCCACTGGCTGTCGGTCGGTTGGGTTTTCCTCGTATCGTGAATGGTTGGCCCGACTGCCTGTCTCACCTTAGCGAGCGTTAGTGTTTGAATTACAGGCTGACCCCCGAACATCTGGGCGCCCTTGTGTGGACTGCCTTTTTCTGTTTTAATTTGTTCTTGTTGCTGGTACTTGAATGGCTTCTAGGCAGTTTTGTGTTTTAAATTAGAGTTGTTTTACTCTTAAGGCCTTCAGCCTAAGTTTAAAGTACTTAATCACGTAAGCCCTTTGGCATTTAATTTTTTTTAAAATTTTTATGTATTCGGCCTTCAGACGATTTGAATTTAACTTGTTGGCTTCAACCTATTGAATTTTTTAAGTCTTCAGCCTTCAGCCAATTTGAGTTTCAGTTGTTTGTTCTTAAGACCTTCTTCAGCCTAAATTAAAGAACTGTTTCAGGTAAGGACTTTGGTATTTAAAAAAAAAATTAATGTTTTGAACTTTTAACTTATTTACTTCAACCTAACTAAAGAACTGTTTTAAGACAAGGCTTGCCTTTTAATTTTCTGATTATGCTTGCGTTTAAAGTTGTTGGCCTTCAGCCGTTTTGAAATTAAAGTAGCTTTCAGCCGGTAATTAAGCCCTAAAGATTAAAGCTGTGTGTTTAAAAGATGTTTGGGCCCTTGTAATGTTTGATCGAATAATAAAGTTGTATGTTCCAGTGTAACTGACAGCCCCTTAATTTCGCCCCATCCACAAATTATTCTAGTGTCCTGTCCTGCGGATTAAGGAGGGCATTTCACCGGCCAATGATCTTCTTCAGTGCAGATGCACTCACATTGTCCGAAATCTTAAGGGAATCGGTAGACTGACAGTCGCGAGTAATGATTATAGTGGGCAGGGGTACTACAAATGTAGTGTGTGGACAGTAAGTTGGGAATGCGGGTCTCACGGAGAGCTTGTCCCTGCAGAGACAGTATTCTCTGTGTCCTCGGTGCCTCAGACAGATAGAGCGTCTGCCATGTGAACTGGAGATCCCAGTCGGCGGACATGTTTTCAACTGTCTCCGTTGATATTTATAAACGCCTGTCCGCAGCTGAAAGTCTCGATTTCATTGTAATTTCACGTATTTTAATGGCGCAACTTATTTCACAACTTTCGTCTGCTTAAAATAATGAAAGTATCTGCAACACGAACTTTTCCTACTGAGCGAATAGTGCCGCACACAATCTTCAAAGTGCAGATCTAGGATTTCAGTGATGTGGTGAAACCAAAATAGAACAGAACAATATACACGTCTGACTAAAGCCACGTTTTCTCATTCAGCATTACTTCTGCTTTCAAGTAGTCCAGTGTCAAGCGCCTCAACAATTACATTCCCAAACGATGATACAGGTATGTCGTTTTCACAACCTGTCTTTTTTCAAATAGTTCAAATGGCTCTAAGCATTATGGGACTTAACACCTGAGGTTATCAGTCCCCTAGATTTAGAAATCCATGCCCCAGGCAGGATTCGAACCTGCGACCACAGCAGCAGCGCGTTTCCGGACTGAACGTCCGCACAACACGAATATGTACTTGTTACGACAGGTACAACATGTGACCCCAGAAAGGCCCTAGCAGACAGCAGCTGCATTTAGCATTCGGTGACCGTATTACTATTTTTGGAGTGATATATTCATGTTCTAAACATATTTTCTAGCGGTTCTGAGCTCTACAAATTCTACACTCTACAGCTTCCTGTAGATCAGTGGTCTCAACTTTCTGACACCATTAACTGCTATTTGATATTATCATAGAATGAAGACTTTCACAGCAGATGTTGTCATCACTTAACACTTCCGGGCTGAGATGCCGTGGTCCATACATAAAACTCTCCCCTGACGTTCCGCCTTCGACTGAGGAAGGCATCCTCCGAGGACAATGGGTGAACTGCAACGAGAACACGAGTGAGCACCGTATATATAAGCCATCCAGCGGGTGCCTCTGTCAATCACGTGACATCGGCTGTGCTATGATCTTTGATATTGCCAACTTTCGCAATTGAAATTAATCGATTGTCACGCTGTTGCCCAAATGTTGGCACCCATATCTTATCCAGCTTAATGCCTTCATCTTTTCTATTAAAATTATTGCAGTGTTTGCCAATCTCAATGGCCTCTGTACATTCGCGCATAACAATGCGACGTCTTTGCTGTGACGGTCGTCTCACTAAACTTTATTTCATGGTCACCTTCCTGAAACACATGTTCCGATACAGCCGATGTATCAATATGTCCGAGGCGGCAGTTCCTTTTATGTTCACACAGACGGGTGTTGACGCTTCTTTTTTTTTGTGCCTATGTAGACCTTTCCACAACTGCACGGAATTTTATAGACGCCTGGTGTAGCTAGTGGACGCACCGGGTGGTGCAGGCTGTGAATATCATATGGCAGTAAAACTTTTTAGACATTGTAATTGTTAATACGGGACGGATACACGATGTAAAAAAAATAGTTTCTATGTTGTGCACCTGGTGCAAAATCTAGCGCTGCGAATGCAAGAAAGACATATAGAAACGTTTCTATATGTGATGATTAGGAACTGGACGTGGGCAAGAGAGGTAAAACAAGTAAGAAAGGCACAAATTTGATGTTATTATAAACCACCGTTTACACAGTTTACATATTTTTAGCGCGAGAGGCGTAGATGACATCCTGCACAGCGCCAGTTTTGCACCAAGAGGTCAAAACTGGAAATACTTTTTTTTTCAGCGTAAATCGGTGCCGCAGTAACGCATTAGAATATTTACCAAGTTTCGCTGTCATACGATAATTACGGCCCACACTGGAACTCTGTGAGTAGTTGCACTTTAATTATAACCTCGCCGTACATTTCATCCTCAGCCTACCGTTTGGGCCTGCTAATAGCTCGCACGCAAGAGGATAAGCAGCATTTCTTGTGAATACCCCTTTCCTGAAAAAAAAATTGCGTGTATGGCAGAAGATTATGTGCACTGAGACGTGCCACAACATTTCTTTGCACTGCTTTCTCAACAGCTGTTGAAACCAGTTGCAGCAATGAAATTGGCTAGTTACTGTGGGCATTATCTCTCCCGCCCTCTTTGCCTAGTGGTTTCACTAACGAGTATATCAATCTGTCGGGGGTACTGACCACGCCTGAAAGACACATTGCGCTGGTAACAAAAGGAAACTAATGTATGATAGACTGATCTTCATAATCCTGTTTAAAATATCATCGTACAGATAGGAGTCTTCACTCTTTAATGACGTACGAAGCCGTGATAAAAAGTAAGGCCTCCGAAGTTTTTGTGTGAAAACTCTTAAAGGTTTCTAAATAAATGAAAGTTACTACTATTCTGCACTTTTATTCTTCATATCTACAAATTTGCAGGCCTCTGTCGCTAGAGGGCTCCGAATTGTAGCTTATAACATGGCGCTGTGTAAGATTCCTATGCCTTTGCCTTAAAAGCATTGGGCTCTAATTGAGTTTCGAATTTGGAAGGGTTCGTCCACACATGCAGCATCCTCTCAATCAGCACGACAGTGCCAGATCACACACAAGCGCTGCGACACTTGCAACAGCCAAACGCCTTGAGTTCACCGTCATCATCTACATCTACATCTACATCTACATCTACATGACTACTCTGCAATTCACATTTAAGTGCTTGGCAGAGGGTTCATCGAACCACAATCATACTATCTCTCTACTATTCCACTCCCGAACAGCGAGCGGGAAAAACGAACACCTAAACCTTTCTGTTCGAGCTCTGATTTCTCTTATTTTATTTTGATGATCATTCCTACCTATGTAGGTTGGGCTCAACAAAATATTTTCGCATTCGGAAGAGAAAGTTGGTGACTGAAATTTCGTAAAAAGGTCTCGCCGCGACGAAAAACGTCTATGCTGTAATGACTTCCATCCCAACTCGTGTATCATATCTGCCACACTCTCTCCCCTATAACGCGATAATACAAAACGAGCTGCCCTTCTTTGCACCCTCTCGATGTCCTCCGTCAATCCCACCTGGTAAGGATCCCACACCGCGCAGCAATATTCTAACAGAGGACGAACGAGTGTAGTGTAAGCTGTCTCTTTAGTGGACTTGTTGCATCTTCTAAGTGTCCTGCCAATGAAACGCAACCTTTGGCTCGCCTTCCCGACAATATTATCTATGTGGTCCTTCCAACTGAAGTTGTTTGTAATTTTAACACCCAGGTACTTAGTTGAATTGACAGCCTTGAGAATTGTACTATTTATCGAGTAATCGAATTCCAACGGATTTCTTTTGGAACTCATGTGGATCATCTCACACTTTTCGTTATTTAGCGTCAACTGCCACCTGACACACCATACAGCAATCTTTTCTAAATCGCTTTGCAGCTGATACTGGTCTTCGGATGACCTTACTAGACGGTAAATTACAGCATCATCTGCGAACAGTCTAAGAGAACTGCTCAGATTGTCACCCAGGTCATTTATATAGATCAGGAACAGTAGAGGTCCCAGGACGCTTCCCTGGGGAACACCTGATATCACTTCAGTTTTACTCGATGATTTGCCGTCTATTACTACGAACTGCGACCTTCCTGACAGGAAATCACGAATCCAGTCGCACAACTGAGACGATACCCCATAGCTCCGCAGCTTGATTAGAAGTCGCTTGTGAGGAACGGTGTCAAAAGCTTTCCGGAAATCTAGAAATACGGAATCAACTTGAGATCCCCTGTCGATAGCGGCCATTACTTCGTGCGAATAAAGAGCTAGCTGCGTTGCACAAGAGTGATGTTTTCTGAAGCCATGCTGATTACGTGTCAATAGATCGTTCCCTTCGAGGTGATTCATAATGTTTGAATACAGTATATGCTCCAAAACCCTACTGCAAACCGACGTCAATGATATAGGTCTGTAGTTAAATGGATTACTCCTACTACCCTTCTTGAACACTGGTGCGACCTGCGCAATTTTCCAATCTGTAGGTACAGATCTATCGGTGAGCGAGCGGTTGTATATGAGTGCTAAGTAGGGAGCTATAGTATCAGCGTAATCTGAAAGGAACCTAATCGGTATACAATCTGGACCTGAAGACTTGCCCGTATCAAGCGATTTGAGTTGCTTCGCAACCCCTAAGGTATCTACTTCTAAGAAACTCATGCTAGCAGATGTTCGTGTTTCAAATTCTGGAATATTCCATTCGTCTTCCCTGGTGAAGGAATTTCGGAAAACTGCGTTCAATAACTCCGCTTTAGCGGCGCAGTCGTCGATAACAGTACCATCGGCACTGCGCAGCGAAGGTATTGACTGCGTCTTGCCGCTTGTGTACTTTACATACGACCAGAATTTCTTCGGATTTTCTACCAAATTTCGAGACAATGTTTCGTTGTGGAACCTATTAAAGGCATCTCGCATCGAAGTACGTGCCAAATTTCGCGCGTCTGTAAATTTTAGCCCATCTTCAGGATTTCGCGTTCTTCTGAACTTCGCATGCTTTTTCCGTTGCCTCTGCAACAGCGTTCGGACCTTTTTTGTGTACCACGGGGGATCCGTTCCATCTCTTACCAATTTATGAGGTATGAATATCTCAATTGCTGTTGCTACTATATCTTTGAATTTGAGCCACATCTCGTCTACATTCGCATAGTCAGTTCGGAAGGAATGGAAATTGTCTTTTAGGAAGGCTTCTAGTGGTACTTTATCCGCTTTTTTAAATAAAATTATTTTGCGTTTGTTTCTGATGGATTTGGAAGAAATGGTATTGAGCCTAGCTACAATGACCTTGTGATCACTAATCCCTGTATCAGTCATGATGCTCTCTATCAGCTCTGGATTGTTTGTGGCCAAGAGGTCAAGTGTGTTTTCGCAACCATTTACAATTCGCGTGGGTTCGTGGACTAACTGCTCTAAATAATTTTCGGAGAATGCATTTAGGACAATCTCGGAAGACGTTTTGTGCCTACCACCGGTTTTGAACAAGTACTTTGCCAACATACCGAGGGTAGGTTGAAGTCCCCACCAACTATAACCGTATGAGTGGGGTATTTATTTGTTACGAGACTCAAACTTTCTCTGAACTGTTCCGCAACTGTATCATCGGAGTCTGGGGGTCGGTAGAAGGAGCCAATTATTAACTTAATTCGGCTGTTAAGTATAACCTCCACCCACACCAATTCGCACAGAGTATCTACTTCGACTTCACTACAAGATAAACCACTACTGACAGACACCAACACTCCACCACCAATTCTGCCTAATCTATCTTTCCTGAACACCGTCTGAAACTTCGTAAAAATTTCTGCAGAACTTATTTCAGGCTTTAGCCAGCTTTCTGTACCTATAACGATATCAGCTTCTGTGCTTTCTATTAGCGCTTGAAGCTCAGGGACTTTTCCAGCGCAACTACAACAATTTACAACTATAATTCCGACTGTTCCTTGATCCAAGCACGTCCTGTAATTGCCAAGCACCCTTTGACATTGCAGCCCATCCCGCACTTTCCCGAGGCCTTCTAACCTAAAAAAACCGCCCAGTCCACGCCACACAGCCTCCGCTACCCGTGTAGCCGCCAGCTGAGTGTAGTGAACTCCTGACCTATTCAGCGGAACCCGAAACCCCACCACCCTATGGCGCAAGTCAAGGAATCTGCAGCCAATACGGTCGCAAAACCGTCTGAGCCTCTGATTCAGACCCTCCACCCGGCTCTGCACCAAAGGTCCGCAGTCGGTTCTGTCAACGATGCTGCAGATGGTGAGCTCTGCCTTCATCTCGTAAGCAAGACCGGCAGCCTTCACCAAATCAGATAGCCGCTGGAATCCAGAGAGAATTTCCTCAGATCCAAAGCGACACACGTCATTAGTGCCGACATGTGCCACCACCTGCAGCTGGCTGCACCCTGTGCTCTTCATGGCATCCGGAAGGACCCTTTCGACATCAGGAATGACTCCTCCCGGAATGCACACGGAGTGCACACTGGATTTCTTCCCCTCCTTAGCCGCCATATCCCTAAGGGGCCCCATTACGCGCCTAACATTGGAGCTCCCAACTACATCCACCATACTGTGCCATTCGATTTTCATCGGTTTCCGTAACTTAAAGAACACCTTCGAGGACTTTACTTTCATGGCGATGAAGCGATGCAGGCAAAGGTGAGGTTGTTCAAATGGCTCTAAGCACTGTGGGACTTAACATCTGAGCTCATCAGTCCCCTAGACTTAGAACTATTTAAACCTAACTAACCTAAGGACATCGCACACATCCATTTCCGAGGCAGAATTCGAACCTGCGACTGTAGCAGCAGCGCGGTTCCGGACTGAAGAGCCTAGAACCGCTAGGCCACAACGGTCGTTAGCGACATACACTATGTAATTATGTAATAGGCGTATTTAAACTGTTTTAGCATGTAATTATCTGAACTGTTTCTTATTTAAATTGTTTTGTTAATTAAATTGCATTGTGTATTATTGAGAAAGAGCGGGAAACCGCGCATAGATACATTTTGAGAAAGAGCGGGAAACAGAGCGCAGTAATACATCTGTAATGGTAGCAGGGATTGTCTGCACCAAAAACCATTGTTGGCGGCGAGACCGCACTTTTGTAGCATTGAGCGTTGGAAGCGAGCAGTTGCGAGTAAGATGTGAGACGAGGCAGTCGTAGCTAGCGAGACATGAGAGGAGGTCGCTGTAAGCGAGGTATGAATTAACACTTTGAAAGAAGCGGTGTGCTCGCCAGCCACTCGCTATATGTAGCGCAATGCTAGTTTTTAAGAATTTTTGTGAAGAACTATGCCCCTTGTAATTGAAACTTCCTGGCAGATTAAAACTGTGTGCCCGACCGAGACTCGAACTCGGGACCTTTGCCTTTCGCGGGCAAGTGCTCTACCAACTGAGCTACCGAAGCACGACTCACGTCCGGTACTCACAGCTTTACTTCTGCCAGTATCCGTCTCCTACCTTCCAAACTTTACAGAAGCTCTTCTGCGAAACTTGCAGAACTAGCACTCCTGAAAGAAAGGATATTGCGGAGACATGGCTTAGCCACAGCCTGGGGGATGTTTCCAGAATGAGATTTTCACTCTGCAGCGGAGTGTGCGCTGATATGAAACTTCCTGGCAGATTAAAACTGTGTGCCCGACCGAGACTCGAACTCGGGACCTTTGCCTTTCGCGGGCAAGTGCTCTTCTGGAAACATCCCCTTGTAATTGTTTGTCAAGATCGTTCTCAGAATATAGTTATGTAATTTTGATGGAAAATTAGGTATGTAGCGCAACGCTACTTTTTAAGAATTTTTGTAAAGAACTATACCCCTTGTAATTGTTTGTCAAGATCGTTCTCAGAATATAGTTAACTTCTACCAGATTAAATGCATTAAGAATTTTCTATCCCAAAATCATTCACGTAAATGCTTTACGGAATTTATTGTTATCTTAAAATAAAAGTCTAAACTGAGCTTCAGCTTTTATCAAATCTAAATTAACTTCAACTTAAAGAATTCCAGTCACAAAGTATTATGAAACTCCACCAGCAGCTTATAATTATGTTAAAGAGAAGTAAGTATATTCATTCCACAGTTTGCTGTAGCAGTCAGATGGCGATCCAGTATAAATAATTAAAGGTAAGAATCAGTCTTAATAATTTCAGGTAACGACTGAGGGCCACGGCGACAACACATTTTATGTTTCGTCGTAATAATCAGCAGGTAGTCTTGACAGAGCAGCAGTTAAAAGATTTTAAGAGACGCAGCGTTCAGTCAGCAAGCAAACGTGCATCCAATATTAGACGGGAAGGTTTCAACTATGCAGATGTTTAGTGTAATGCAGAAAGATTTAATGTTAGAATTTGTAACTCAAGTAACAGCCCAAATAAATGCACAGATAGCCGGCCGAAGTGGCCGAGCGACTCTAGGAGCTACAGTCTGGAACCAGTCGACCGCTACGGTAACAGGTTCGAATCCTGCCTCGGGCATGGATGTGTGTGATGTCCTTAGGTTAGTTAGGTTTAAATAGTTCTAAGCTATAGGGGACTGATGAGCTCAGAAGTTAAGTCCCATAGTGCTGTGAGCCATTTGAATACACAGATAAGAAATGTCACCACATAGATAGGGAATGTAACAATTCAGATAAGCAATGTCACTACGCAGGAAGATAATGTCGCAACACAGTTAGGGAGGGCAACCATTTAAATGAACAAGCTACAGAGTGATGTAAATATCCTTACTGATGTGCACAATAATCTGACAAAGCAACTGACACGACTAAAAAAGAGACGTAGCGGATCAGGTAGCTGAAGTGGTACATGGAGATTTAAATTCCATGAATCACGATATTGATCATTTGAAAACCGCAGTTTAAGCGGTGCCAGATCGGATACGTATGTTAATTGAAGATTCCAATGCTATGAGTGTACAGCAAACCGAGCTCAATACAAAAATGCAGTAAGATGTAAACCATGTTGAGGACATGACAAAACAGCAAAAACAGCAGTTTCAGGACTTTCTAGAAGAAAAAGTAACACAGAGTTAAAAAAAAAGTAATAAGTGACACAATGGAACAAGTATACATCACACACATCCATGCCCGAGGTTGGATTCGAACCTGCGGCCGTAGCAGTAGCGCGGTTCCAGACTGAAGCGCCTAGAACCGCTCGGCCACAACGGCCGGCAGGTGACGTTGTGACTCTGTCAACGAAGTCAAATATTCTACAGTGACGCTCCCGATCGGAGAAACGTGTTCAACGCTAGGATGAGTATTTGGGAAATAAATATGTAGGCATGAGAAATAAAGATGTTGCATGTTAATAACGTTTGTTTCATTTGAAAAGCTTTAAGAATTTTCATATAAAAAAGAAACGGAGGCATTACTTTCGAGCACGCCCTAGTGCTTTGCAAAACTATAGTGGATCTCTAACACTTTAAGGCAGAGGAGTAATATGCTATCCTGATACCTCTTTCCGAATTGGCCATATAATTTATATCCGTTATGAGTACTTTCTTTCCTCTTGGTGTAAAGCATTGTATTTTACTTCACTGCAGTAGTGTATTTTAAATCGGAAGAACAATCGGCAAGGTGTGCAATTAGAACCACATGGCGCAATGCTGTAATCTGAAACACCCCAGGAACCAGGAGGGGGGAGCCGAGCAGGCAATCACGGTAAGTGTTTTGTGGGCAGGCGATAAACTGAGAACATTAGCGCAGGGCTTGTGGAGGGCGGCTAATAACTGTAGCGCCAGGTAAGTGGCAATCCTCGTGATGCACAAGTTTGTGACCGGGAGGGGGGAGGAGCGGCGAACAGCGAGGCGCGCTTAGCTGTTCGTCGCGACCGCCAACCGCAGGCAGCGGGAGCGTCGGCTGCGCGTGCCAGAGTCGACCCGCCACACCAGCAAGACGCCGCCGAGCATCTCGAACTGCGTGGTGGAACTAAGGCGCCCCACCCTCCGCTGTCTCAGAAGGCGCACTAAGTCGGCAGAACAGATGGGCTATAAGATGGTAACACAGGGTGCTGCCTGCTTCTCTCAAAAGTTACCTGCAGGCAGTCATAGCTCAGAAATTTTCTTGCTTTTGTAGACACTGAAGTAGTGACCATTACCACTGAGATGAAATTTATAAAGCCTTATTCCAAAACCGAGTATTTTGATACAAAAATTTAGTGACCAGTATTTAACATTTAATAATTGTAGTGTTCCTTACATCACGAGGAGAGGTCCTCAGCTGTGCCATCGACTTTTTCAAACAAAATGTTACAGTGCTATATGTTAGGATCCATGGTGTTGCACCCTACATCTAAATGTACATCCATACTCCGCAAGCCACCTGACGGTGTGTGGCGGAGGGTACCTTGAGTACCTCTATCGTTTCTCCCTTCTATTCCAGTCTCGTATTGTACGTGGAAAGAAGGATTGTCGGTATGCTTCTGTGTGGGCTCTAATCTCTCTGATTTTATCCTCACGGTCTCTTCGCGAGATATACGTAGGAGGGAGCAACATACTGCTTGACTCCTCGGTGAAGGAATGTTCTCGAAACTTCAACAAAAGCCCGTACCGACCTACTGAGCGTCTCTCCTGCAGAGTCTTCCACTGGAGTTTATCTATCATCTCCGTAACGCTTTCGCGATTACTAAATGATCCTGTAACGAAGCGCGCTGCTCTCCGTTGGATCTTCTCTATCTCTTCTGTCAACCCTATATGGTACGGATCCCACACTGCTGAGCAGTATTCAAGCAGTGGGCGAACAAGTGTACTGTAACTTACTTCCTTTGTTTTCGGATTGCATTTCCTTAGGATTCTTCCAATGAATCTCAGTCTGGCATCTCCTTTACCGACGATCAACTTTATATGATCATGCGTACTCCCACATAATTCAAATGTCTGCTGGCATTCATCCTAGTAGGGCCCCGTTTACGAATAATTGACGAAAAAAAAATTCAGAATTTTGCGTGATACTGAATAACGTTAAAAATGTCATATCTCATAGACTGGTTGCATGGTGTAGTACATGGGACAACAGATTTCCAAGCGCGGGTTTGTGGATTACAATCTAGTCAGGTGCAGTGGACAGCCTTTCATTTTTAAATCTTCATGTAAATGACTTTAATCATTATTTTTATTCAATTAAAGGGTTTGAATGTAATTGCTTTATTTCTGTTTCCTTCTCACAACATTTTAATCTGTAGGAACTTTACTATTTTTTTCATTTCTTCTTTGTATCATTCTTTTTCCGTTCCGAAAATTTTGTGAATATGTTTTTTTATTACATTTATCTGTTATAAAACTTTATTATTTTAAAATTCCGGTATTATCAGTTAAAAAACAAAAGACGAAACCATCTATTTATATTGACTCTGCAATGAAGTGAAAAAGTACTTTTCGTTACGAGATGTGCAATTTTATAGCACGTTAATCGTCGTACAAATATTTAAAACGTCGCCTAAATACCTATAGACAAAATAACGCTGATGAAGATTGAAATGAAATAATGGTTGATAAGGAAAACAAAATTAAAGCAAAATGAGGAATAGATAAAATGAACGCAATAGCGTTAGTACAAATTAAATTAGAAGTAAATTAATACATCAAAGTAATTAGCAACACATAAATAAAGATTTGAAGTGGAAAAAGAACTATAGGAAGAAAAATGAGGACAAATGAAGAAGCTGATATTATGATTAAAATAATGGGGCAAAGGAATGGAAATAAAAAATTACTTTGATACCAGTTAATTAAACAAAACTAATCATGAAAGTAATTTCAGTAAACATCTAAAAATAAAAAAATAAACTTACTGCACCTGACGAGATTGGATCACACAACCTCTTGCTTGGTAAGTTATTAGCCACTCCACTCCACCTTGCAATCAGTCTATGATGTATGGCTTTTTTGAACGCTGTTGCGTGACACGCAAACTAACGAATTTTCTTCTGTCAGTTGTTCGCAAACAAGGTCCCACCAGGGTGATAGTTGGAATTTTAACTAACGTCGCCGTATATTTGGTTTCAAAAAGTCGATCTCACTGCTGGGGACCTCTCCTCGTCAGTCGGTAGAAACAGAATCGTAGTATCATTACTTCGTTGTCTGTCTGTCAGTCTCTGTATCTAGCCAACTGTTAAGACACCTTTCTCTCTCTGGAAAGGGTAGATATATCAAGTTGAAATATATCTCACTAAGGTCTAACGTTCTTGGCTGCGTAAAAGACTTATGCTTCCAAGTCAATACATTCGAATGATATGGCCATTTATGTCACACATTTTGAAACTCATAAATTAACTCATTGCTCTAGCGGAACCACAAGCGCCGGAACGAAGCTGAAAACCGGAAGACCCGAAAAGGCGGTGGAACGACGTCTGCCAACAGTGCATGGAACAGGACCGCTCTACGACAGGTCCACACTCAAGCTGAATTGAATATAAGCGCCGCTCCTGCTAGCCACGGCCGCTCAGATCGGCTCAGTACACGGAGAATAGCGTCAACTTGCAGGAACATTGTGTACAGCCAGGATTCTGAATTATATTGCATGTCGTCCATATTTTGCCACAACGTTTTGTACTTTCAAGTTAAGTGCTGTCAATCTGCGTTACTGAAATAAAACTACTAATGTTATTTGCTTGAATTGTTGAACAGCATTCCGAGAACGCAGCATCCACTAGGCACCCTACAAGAGAAGAGTGGGCAAGACCCAACACTGATCAAAACCAACAGGGAATATTAATATAATATTCACCACAGAATATAAACCGAACAATTACAATATTAAACTTCCTGGTAGATTAAAACTGTGTGGCGGACCAAGACTCGAACTCGGGAACTTTGCCTTTCGCTGGTCGAGTACACAACAAATGTGAAAAAAAAGTTATTCGATCACGGTGTTAGAATCCTTGACAGTAGTATGGTGGTTTCGTAGATTACTTCCTATTTGGTCGAAAAACCAATGTGTTTACTAACCATGAGGCACTGGAATCTATGTTAAGTGCAAAACTATTGCCAGGAAGATTAGGTAGGTGGATTTCAACACTGCAGGAATATCATTTTCGCATTACCTACGTACCGGGACCGTCAAACATCATAGCTGTTACCTCTCCAAATTGCCAGAATGAGTTAATGAAATCAGAGTGAGTAATACAGAAAAACAGCAAGTAGTCATGTATTACTTGGAAAAAGGTCAATTAGAAAATAACGTTACCATTACATTAAAAACTTTGTGGAGGGAGCACGATAAAGACCCAGATCTTACCATGGTTAAAGCTAAGTGGAAATACCGTGAAGCAAGGGCCATTAGACAGTTCTATCTCATAAAGGGCAATGTCTTATTCTACAGATGTAATACAGATACAAGTTTATGGATTGCTTGTATACCACAGGATCTGATAAAAAAAAGTGTATTTGGTATACTCATTTGAGGAATAGTCATTTTGTCCTAAGAAACTTTTTTTTTTAATTAAAGATGTGTTCTCACGTTTCAAATATGGAGTCAAGAATCAGACAGGTTGTGGCTAAATGTAAGAAATGCCAGAGATCTAAACATGTGACTTTTGAAACGAGACCGTCAATTTTCCCTATCATTCCAGAGAAACTGACACCTAGAAGCAACAGATCTCATGGGCCCATTACCTCGTACACAGAGAGTTCATGTATTCATTATCATGGTCCTGGAATTAACGTGGAAGTACATCACTTTTCCTCTGTTGAAGACTAAGTAAATCGCTGACACAAGATTTCCTCCGAGAGGTTGGTCATGTCGATAAAACACTGTCAGACAAAGGACCACAATATAGTTCAGCACAATGGCAGAACTCTCTGCGCCGGCATAAAATCAAACATACACTACTGGCCATTAAAACTGCTACTCCAAGAAGAAATGCAAATGATAAACGGGTACTCATTGGACAAATATAACGGGTGATCAGAAAGTCAGTATCAATTTAAAAATTGAATAAATCACGGAATAATGTAGATAGAGAGGTACAAATTGTCACACATGCTTGGAATGACATGGGGTTTTATTAGAACTAAAAAAAAAATACAAAAGTTCAAAAAATGTCCGACAGATGGCACTTCATCTGATCAGAATACCAATAATTAGCATTACAAAGTAAAACAAAGCAAAGATGATGTTTTTTACAGGAAATGCTGATATGTCACTATCATTCCACAACAATAGTTGTAGTCGAGGAGTAATGTTGTGAACAGCAATATAAAGCATGTCCGGACTTATGGTGAGGCATTGGCATCGGATGTTGTCTTTCAGCATCCCTAGAGATGTCGATCGATCACGATACACTTGCGACTTCAGGTAACCCCAAAGCCAATAATCGCACGGACTGAAGTCTTGGGGACCTGGGAGGCCAAGCGTGACGAAAGTGGCGGCTGAGCACACGATCATCACTAAACGACGGGTGCAAGAAACCTTTCACGCGTCTAGCAATATTGGGTGGAGCGCCATCGTGCATAAACATCGTACGTTCCAGCAGGTGTTTATCAGCCAGACTGGGGATGATGCGATTCTGGAACATATCGGCGTACTTCTCACCCGTCACGGTAGCAGTTACAAAACCAGAATGACCCATTTCCTCGAAGAGAAAATGCAAGATAACGGTAGATGTGGTAAATCCAACCCATACCGTTACTTTCTCGTCGTGCAATGGAGTTTCCACGACAGTTCTAGGATTTTCGGTAGCCCAAACTCTGCAGTTGTGGGCGTTGACAGACCCTCGGAGCGTGAAATGAGCTTCGTCGGTCCACAACACGTTACTCAACGAATCATCATCTTCCGCCATCTTGTGAAACGCACACACCGCAAATGCCCTCCACTTCAATAAACCGCCAGGTAATAGATCATGATGCGGATGGATTTTGTAAGGATAGCATCGGAGGGTACGTCTAAGCGCCAACCAAACAGTAGGGCATAGAATGCCGGTGCGACGTTCGACTGCACGAGCGCTGACTTCCCCGTGCAAGGACGAAACCGCTATAGTCTCCATTTCTTCCTGAACTGTCACAGCAGCATTACGCCTTGTGTTCGGTCGGCCACTACGGGGTCTATCGTCTAAATAACTCGTGGCTTCGAACTTCGAAATCATTCTCGCCACAGCTGCTTTTGTCAACGGACCTTTACCCGTTCGAATCCCCTTCCTATGGTGATAATATCATAACGCTGAACTAGCACATTCCCCATTCTGATAAAAGAGATTCACTAAAAGTACCTTTTCAGGTAACGTCAACATGTTGCGGCTGCTGGTGCATCTGATTATCTCTCTCATTACAGATGCTTTTATACACGGTGGGCATGCGCAGTCACTGACACTTTGAGGTCCAGCGCCATTTGTCAGACATTTTGTGAACTTCGTTTTTTTTTTTTTTTGTTATAATAAAACCCCATGTCATTCCAAGCATGTGTGTCAATTTTTACCACTCCATTTACATTATTCCGTGGATTATTAAGTTTTAAAATTTATACTTTTTGATCACCAGTATATTAGAACTGATATATGATTACATTTTCACGCAGTTTGGGTTCATAGATCCTGAGAAATCAGTACCCAGAACTACCACCGTAATAACGGCCTTGATACGCCTGGGCATTGAGTCGAACAGAGCTTGGATGGCGTATACAGATACAGCTACCCATGCAGCTTCAACACGATACTACAGTTCAACAAGAGTAGTGACTGGCGTATTGTGACGAGCCAGTTGCTTGGCCATCATTGACCAGACGTTTTCAGTTGGTGAGAGATCTGGAGAATGTGCTGGCCAGGGCAGCAGTCGAACATTTTCTTTATCCAGAGAGGCCCATACAGGACCTGCAAAATGCGGTCGTGCGTTATCCTGCTGAAATGTAGGGTTTCGCAGGGATCCAATGAAGGGTAGAGCCACGAGTCGTAACTATCTGAAATTTAACGTCCACGGTTCAAAGTGCTGTCAATGCGAACAAGAGGTGACCGAGACGAGTAACCAATGGCACCCCATACCATCACGTCGGATGATACGCCAGTATGGCGATGACGAATACACGCTTCTAATGTGCGTTCACCGCGATGTCGCCAAACACGGATGCGACCGCCATGATGTTGTAAACAGAACCTGAATTCATCCAAAAACTGACGTTTTGCCATTCGTGCAACCAGGTTCGTCGCTGAGTACACCATCGCAGGCGCTCCTGTTTGTGCTGCAACGTCAAGGCTAACCGCAGCCGTGGTCTCCGAGCAGATAGTCCATGCTACTGCAAACGTCGTCGAACAGTTCTTGCAGATAATTGTTGTCTTGCAAACGTCCCCATCTGTTGACTCAGGGATCGAGACGTGGCGCACGATCCTTTACAGCCAAGCGGATAAGATGCCTGTAATCTCGACTGCTAGTGATACGAGGCCGTTGGGATCCAGCGCGGCGTTCCGTATTACCATCCTGATCCCACCGATTCCACAATCTGTAACAGTCATTGGATCTTGACCAACGCGAGCAGCAATGTCGCGATACGATAAATCGCTATCGCGATAGGCTACAATCCGATCTTTATCAAAGTCGGATCGTGATGGTACACAATTCTCTTTCTTACACGAGGCATCACAACAACGTTTCACCAGGCAACGCCGGTCAACTGCTGTTTGTGTATGAGAAATCGGTTGGAAACATTCAAAAAATGGTTCAAATGGCTCTGAGCACTATGGGACTTAACTGCTAAGGTCATCAGTCCCCTAGAACTTAGAACTACTTAAACCTAACTAACACAAATCCATGCCCGAGGCAGGATTCGAACCTGTTACCGTAGCGGTCACGCGGTTCCAGACTGTAGCGCCTTGAACCGCTCGGCCACACCGGCCGGCGGTTGGAAACATTCCTCATGTCAGCACGTTGTAGGTGTCGCCACCGGCGCCAACCTTGTGTGAATGCTCGAAGTATCTTCTCCCTGTCTGTTAAATTTCGCGTCTGTAGCACGTCATCTTCGTGGTGTAGCAATTTTAATGGCCAGTAGTGTATTTATATTTCCAAATATAAGCTGAGCGCCAACCCAGCTGTATGAACGATGAAGGACTTGGGAACCCTCTGTCGTTTGTAATATAGCAAGCAGCATAATATAGGGAACAGTCATTTGTCGGATTCCCAGGACGTGAGAAACGAAATGCCACTTAGCAGTACATGTTGCCACCAATAACTGTTCTGAAAAATAAGCCGGTACCAGATATAATCCGAGAAATAACTAAATTCCCACCAGTACCCAGACTATAACATCAACGTTTAGTAAAATTAGCACTGAGGAATTTCAAGGCTGCGGCGTTAAACAGAAAGAACCGGGCGGACAAAGCGGCAACCTCACGAGTATTTTCAGTATGACAAAAAGCATCGAAGCTACAAATTCTTTACTGTATATAAAGACTCTATGGAAGTAAGAAAAGTAGTTCATGATAACACAGTTGAACTGATTAATCCAAAAACAGGAAAATCATTGGGCTTGCATCATGTGAGGCACTTGAAAGTGTATAAAGGGTAAAACAGCAAATATTAACTCCACAAGAAAACTATCACAAGAAATTAGAGACTTGGGAAGCTAAGAAAACGAACACAATTTTTTTAAATTTGTACTCATTCATAAAAATGAATTGGTTAAGTTTCTCAGTTTATCAAAAGGATACTTGTGAAGGAAAACAATAAAGTAAGAATTAAAGTAACACTTCCGCAGTGGAAATCTATTATGCGAAAGAGAAGAAAGAAAGATGAAAGACAGATATTAGCATGTGGATAGTTTGACGAAATAGTAGTAAATTCCCTCTTAACATGCAGTGTAAAGTAGAAGTTGTTTTTTTATGACGAAAAAAAGCCAAGAAATTATGTGTGAAAAGAATCATGTAAGAAGGAAACATTCATTTGTGGTTTGTTCTGTAGGGGACGACGAACATTTTGTCGAGGAGATATTTTTGGGGAAAGTGAGAAGCATTTATGATTTGTGGAAGTTATCACAAGTTGGTATTAAAAGGAGATGTTGGGAAGTAGATATATAAGATTGTTAGGAGATAAGAATTAAGAGAGGGAACTGAATTATTAACGAAAGCGAGAAACATGTTATTTCTTGGAAGGATTTAGACAGAGGTGGTACAAATGGCTCTGAGCACTATGTGACTTAACTTCTGAGGTCATCAGTCCCCTAGAACTTAGAACTACTTAAGCCTAAGTAACCTAAGGACATCACACACATCCATGGCCGAGGCAGGAGTCGAACCTCCGACTGTAGCGGTCGCGCAGCTCCAAACTGTAGCGCCTAGAACCGCTCGGCCACTCCAGCCGGCGTAGACAGAGGGATGTGAGTTTAACACATGAATGATTTCATAAGGAAGAGTAAGATAGGGGGAGAAAGTAATGTAAAGGATAGGAATAACTACAACTAACAAAATTACAAGCTCTAGAAGAATGGAACTGGACAGTGGAGAAAGTTATGAAAAGGAAACAAGGAAAAGAGATTTACTGTATTTTGAAGTTCTGTTACATCTTATGCCGAAAAGAAGACATTGCAGAGAAAAAGATGCTGGAGTCGTAGTCAAGGTGCGGAGTTTTTATAATATGACGTATCTGCAGTTACAGAAAAAAATAACAGACCTTCTAATGTACTAACATTCACCACCATCAATTTTCCTCTTACTCTCCATGGTGATGAAGATGAGGAAATCATTACATGTATGCTAATAGTGGAAAAAAATGGAAAAAGAATTTAGAATGGGGATAACAGATGTAAAGTTATGAAGAGTTGAATAATGAGAATCTTATGTATAGTTTAAATATGGACTGTGCGGCTGGTCCCGGCGGAGGTTCGGGTCCTCCCTGGGGTATGGGTGTGTGTGTTTGTCCTTAGGATAAATTAGGTTAAGTAGTGTGTGAGCTTAGGGGCTGATGACCGTAGGAGTTAAGTCCCATAAGATTTCACACATATCTGAACATCATCTAGTTTAAATACGGAATTTTATAAAATCCGTTCGTAGTTTAATGTTTGTAAAGCTTGTAATGTATCTTATGGGAGAGACAGGGTAGGTATAAGATACGTAGTAACGGCACGTAAATTAGAGAAATTTGTGGAAATAAGATGGACTAAAGTGTGCACAATGCTGTATTATACACGACGTCATAAAGAACGACGCATCATCATTGCGGTCATATTGACAGCAGAACTGAGTAGAGTAGTTAGGCATGAGAGGAAGGAACACTGAGTGTGGTTGCCTGGTATGTCAGCTTTCGAGATGGCGAAAGAACTTGCCTTGGTGGATCAACAGTCCAAGATGATAACACCTCTTGTTAAAAGTATGGGGACCTACGACAAATCTTGCCATGACGCGACCTTTATTCATGTGAAAGTCACATGCGATCTAAATAACAACAGTTTTTCTAAAGTGCTAGATACTTAGCGGTTCTGTCTCAAACTGTTTAGAGCAGCATAAGGAGATACGATGAATGTCCACCAAACTGGAATGGAGAGGGACGTGTTACATCAAGGACGAAAGAATGTTTGAACTCACCAGGAGAAGAAGAGGCGCATTTCGGTGACCAAAGATACAGAATGGCTGAAACTACCGTCGTACCATACGGAATCCAGCAACTGCGGAATATTCCCTGAACACTCAGTGGAGTAAGCGAAAGAACGATGGAAGGCTGTCCAGTCTATCCTGATGAACAAACTGATACAATAAACGGTACACAACGATTTGAAAGAAAATACCTTAAGAATGGGTTGCACAATAACGACGTTAAGCTCGTCTTAAATCCCAGTTCCCGGGCCAGTTATTCTAGTGCTGCTAACATACCCGCAGGGAGTTTTTGATGATGCCTGACGAACGTGAAAAGGAGTGGAGTGTGAGACCTTTAGTACGGTAAACAGGTTCAAATGTACGTAGGTTGCAGTCATGATGCAGACATGAAGAGGATTGCACGTTACAATCGTGGATAGTTGAATAAAATCATTCTTAGGACACACGGTCACATTAAAAACATGTCAAAGCCGACAGTGCTGAAAGCTTTTCTGAAGTGTAGTAATGTAAATACTGTAACCTCAGTGTACTGTTTCCTCCACATTCCTGTGAACAGTTCTTCAAATGTTAAGTAAAATGTGTCACACCTGCTCGCATTCATTCAGTGCATTTGATAAAACTTGTCATCAGCGGACTTCGTTGAGACTGGCGAAGATTCACAGCACGTGCTGTTCGAATTTGACAGATGGTTTAGAGGTGTTTGAGGCTTGCTTGTTTACACAACTATACGAGTTGTATAGGTGGGGCCTGTCAGTGTACTTCTACTGCCTGAGAGCATTTCTGGGCCCATGTTTATTTATGTGTTTGCAGTATTAGTCCTTTACACTGAGGTGGCAAAACGCGAAAGATAGTTGCTAAAATCATGTCGGACGTCTTTTCGCGCGGCGCTGTGCAGCAACTCGCAGTGGCAAGAACTCAATAAATATCTGAAAATCCAGTGCAGAAATACTGAGTCATGCTGCCTCTATAGCCGTCAACAACGTCGAAAGTGTCGCTGGTGCAGGATTTTGTGCACTAACTGACCTCTCAATTATGTCCCACAGATGTTCAATATGATTGATATCAGGCGATCTGGATGGGTAAGTCATTTGCTCGAATTGTCCAGAATGTTTTGCAATTCAGTTGTGAAAAATTGTGGCCTAGTGACACGGCGCACTGTCGTCCATAAAATTCCATTGTTGTTTAGGAATAGGAAGCCCATGTTTGGCTGCAAATGGTCATCAGTTATCCAACACAAACATTTGCCGTCAATTATCGATTCAGATGGAACAAGCATCTAGTCTATTCCATGTAAACGTAGCCCACACGATTATCGTTTGGGTTGGGTTGTTTGCGGGAAGAGACCAAACTGCGAGGTCATCAGTCTCACTGGATTAGGGAAGAACAGGGAAGGAAGTTGGCCGTGCCCTTTCAAAAGAAACATCCAGCCATTTGTCTGGAGCGATTTAGGGAAATTACGGAAAACCTAAATCAAGATTGAACCCGTGTCCTCCCGAATGCGAGTCCAGTGTGCTAACCACTGCGGCACCTCGCTCGGTCGATTATGGAGACAATCAGCTTGCACAGTGCTTTGTTGACAACGGCTACTGCCATTCTACTGCCGTTTTATACCTTGTGTACGCGATACTAAATCCATCTGTATTTGTGTATATCGCTATCCCGAGATCTTTGTCATCTCAGTGAATACCTGTGGGAATTATACACTGAAGCACCACAGAAACTGGTATAGGCATGCATACTCGAACCCTACCGCTCAGCTTTTACCAATTCAAATCTGGACTTATCTGACAAGCCTTCGGTTTTCCAGTCGTTCAGGATCCTACCGACATGGCCGCGAACCCAGGAAAGGCGCTGCAGGAGATTTCATGCTGTTATCCAAGGCACTCGCGTTAGTCACCTGCTGACGTAGCCCATTAGCGCAAAATTCGCCGCACTGTTCCAACGGATACGTTCGTGGTACGTCCCACATTGATTTCTGCGGTTATCACACGCAGTCCTGCTAGTTTATTAGCACTGACAATCTTCGCGATCACCGCTACACTTGGTCGTTAAGTGAAGGCCGTCGGCCACTGCGTCATCCTTGGTGATTGTTAATGCCTGAAATTTGGTATTCTCGGTGCACTTTTGACACTGTGGATCGAGGAATATCGAACGGCTTAACGATTTCCAAAACGGAATTACCCAGGCGTCTAGAAGAAACTGCCAATCTGTGTGCTAAGTCTGTTAATTTCCGTCTGCTGCCATAATTACGTCGGAAACCTACTCAAATCAATCACCTGAGCATAAATGATAGCTCCGCCACTGTACTGCCGTTATAAAGGCAGTATAAACCGTGTGTACGCGATACTAAAGCCATCTGTACATGTGTATATCGCTATCCCGAGACCTTTGTCATTTCAGTGAATACCTGTGGGAATTATACACTGAAGCATCAAAGAAACTGGTATAGGCATGAGTATTCAAATGTAGAGATATGTAAACAGGCAGAATTCGGTGCTACGATCGCAACGCCTACATAAGACTACAAGCGCCTGGCGAAGTTGTTAGACCGGTTACTGCTGCGACAATGGCAGGTTATCAAAATTTAGGTGAGTCTGAACGTGGCGTTATAGTCTGCGCACGAGTCATGGGACAAAGCATTTGCGAGGTAGCGATGAAGTGCGGATCTTCCCGTACGACCATTTGCGAGTACTGTGAACATCAGGGATCCTGTAAAACATCAAATCTCCGACAGCGCTGCGGCCTGTAAAACGTCCTGCAAGTGCGGGTTGAAAGACGACTGAGGAGAATCGTTCAACGTGACAGAAGTGAAATCGTTCCGCATATTGCAGCAGATTTCAAAGCTGCACCATCAGGCAGTGTTAGCGTGGAAACTATTCAACGAAACATCATCGATATGGGCTTTCGGAGCCGAAGGTCCACTCGTGTATCCTTGATGACTGGCCGCGCGGTTAGAGGCGCCATGTCACTGACTGCGCGGCCCCTCCCGTCAGAGGTTCGATCCTCCCTTGAGCATGGGTATGTGTGTGTTGTTAAGTAGTGTGTAAGTCTAGGGACCGATGACCTCAGCAGTTTGGTTCCTTAGAAATCCACACAAACTTTCCTTTTACACCTCTCTGGGTCCATCAATACCGACACTGGACTGTTGATGACTGAAAATATGTTGCCTGGTCGGACGAGTCCAGTTCAAATTATATCGAGCGGATGGACGTATACGCATGTGGTGACAGCCTCTTGGATCCATGGACCCTGCATTTCAGCAGAGGCTGTTCAAGCTGTTGAAGGCTATGTAATGGTGTGAGACGTGTGGAGTTGGAGTGATGTGGGACTGCTGATACTGACATGGCTAGACACGACTCTAGCAGGTAACACACACCTAAGCATTCTGTCCGATCATGTGCATCCATTCGTGCGCATTGTGCATTCCGACGAACTTGGGCAATTCCAACAGGACAATGCGACACCCCTCATGTGCAGAATTGCTACAGAATGGCTCGAGGAACACTCTTCTGAGTTTAAACACTTGCGCTGGCCACCAAAACAGGAACATTATTGAGCATATCTGGGATGCCTTACAACGTGCTATTCAGAAGAGGTCTCCACCCCTTCGTACTCTTACGGGTTTATGGACAATCCTTCAGGATACATGGCGTCAGTTACCTCCAGCAGTATTTCAGACATTATTAGAGTCCATGCCTCGTCGTGTTGCGGCACTTATGCGTGCTCGCGGGGACCATACACGACATTAGGCAGTTGGGCCGATTTCTTAGGCTCTTCAGTGTATTTAATATCGGAGAATGATGTTGGTATAATTTTCTTGATGATGGCTTTTGCATGTCTGTGTAGAGGTGCACGGCAAGTATATTAATGCAGTTAAACTGCTTTTGATTCGCACCGTATATGTACTTTCATTATTTTGGCTCAGAATCCCACACACAATGATTCACTGTCAACAAAAACATTTACTTTCGTTCAGTGTAATACGACGCGCTTGATTACACGGTCATATACACCATTTAAACTAGGGCCGACAGTAGCAGTTGTAAGGGACCAGCTAATGAGACAAGTGGTTGATAATCGCCTCCGGGCGCTTCCTGCTCCAGGCAGGAAGCGGTCAGGCGGAGTCGCCGGAGCGGTCGCCGGACAAGTGTGGCGTGGCTTTGCGCGTCGACGCTTGTATCGATTACGCGCTGTGGGCCTCGGGCAGCCCTCGGCTCGCCGCAGATGTGCGGAACGGCCGCCCGCACTCGAACCGCCCACGCGCGACGCTGATGCGCCCCTTGGCCAGCGCTGTCAGCTCGTCTGCCCAGACCAGCTGCGCTAGCAGCAGCAACGCGCAGGGCAGCGGCTTAACATAATCGAGGAAGCAGAGCATTGCAAAATTACTACGGAATGCGACACGCGAGGACGCAGCATTTATACTATGTGGTGGCTCTTTTTTCTTTGATACGCCCGCTAAACCCACTGAGCAGAACATGTAATTAGGATTGTGGGAAGGGCCAAATAGGTTTGGGGCAGTTTCATCTTCTAATTCTAATTTATTGTAATTTAATAACACTTTAACAACCAAAGCGGCACATAGTCGGACCTTTACCGAATGCAACTCCTTCACGGCTGAATGCCGTTTGAGTCTCGTACAGATTCCCGTTTGGAGGGGGGGTTCGGTTGGGGTTGTTTGGGGAAGGAGACCAGACAGCGAGGTCATCGATCTCATCGAATTAGAGAAGGAAGTCGGCCGTGCCCTTTGTAAGGAACCATCCCGGCATTTACTTGGAGCGATTTAGGGAAATCACGAAAACCTAAATCAGAATGGCCGGACGCAGGCTTGAACTGTCGTCCTCCCGAATGCGAGTCCAGTGTCTAACAACTGCGCCACCTTGCTCGGCCCCGTATGGAGGACATAGTGATTGACATCCCTGGAGCTGTGAAGCAGCTGAATTGGTTTAAAATAAATAAGTACTCTACTGCATTGGCTCCTTACTTAGCTTCCATTTATCGCGAATCTCTTGCCCAACGTAAAGTCCCGAGCGACTGGAAAAAAGCGCAGGTGACGCCTGTATATAACAAGGGTAGAAGGACGGATCCTCAAAATTACAGACCAATATCCTTAACATCGGTTTGTTGCAGGATTCCGACCATATTCTCAGTTCGAATATAATGAATTTCCTTGATACAGGGAAGTTACTGTCCATGCATAAACACGGCTTTAGAAATCATCGCTCCTGCGAAACGCAACTCGCCCTTTTTTCACATGATATCTTGCGAACCATGGATGAAGGGTATCAGACGAATGTCATATTCCTTGACTTCCGGAAAGCGTTTGACTCTGTGCCCCATTGCAGACTCCTAAGTTACGAGAATATGGGATTGGTTCCTAAGTATGTGAGTGGCTTAAAGACTTCTTAAGTAATAGAACCCAGTACGTTGTCCTCGATGGTGAGTATTCAGCGGAGGTGAGGGTATCATCTGGAGTGTCCCAGGGAAGTGTTGTTTTCTATCTACATAAATGATCGTTTGGATAGGGTGGATAGCAATGTGCGGCTGTTTGCTGATGATGCTGTGGTGTACGGGAAGGTGTCGTCGTTGAGTGACTTTATGAGGATACATTATGGCTTGGACAGGATTTGTGATTGGTGTAAAGAATGGCAGCTAACTCTAAATATAGATAAATGTAAATTATTGCAGATGAATAGGAAAAAGAATCCTGTAATGTTTGAATGCTCCATTAGTAGTGTAGCGCTTGCCACAGTCACGTCGACTAAATATATGGGCGTAACATTGCAGAGCGATATGAAGCTTGACAAGCATGTAATGGCAGTTGTGGGAAAGGCGGATAGTCGTCATCGGTTCATTGGTAGAATTTTGGGAAGATGTGATTCATCTGTTAAAGGAGACCGCTTATAAAACACTAATACGACCTATTCTTCAGTACTGCTAGATCCCTATCATGTCGGATTGAGGGAGGACATAGAAGCAATTCAGAGGTGGGCTGCTAGATTTGTTACTGGTAGGTTTGATCATTACGCGAGTGTTACGGAAATGCTTCAGGAACTCGGGTGGGAGTTCCTAGAGGAAAGGAGGCATTGTTTTCGTGAATCGCTACTCAGAAAATTTAGAGAACCAGCATTTGAGGCTGAGTGAGTGCAATTTTACTGCCGCCAACTTATATTTCACGGAAGGAGCACAAAGATAAGCTAAGAGACATTAGGGCTCTTACAGAGGCATATAGGCAGTCATATTTCCCTCGTTCTGTTTGGGAGTGGAACAGGAAGAGAATATGATAGTTTTGGTAGGAGGTACCCTCCGCCACGCACCGTATGGTGGGTTGCGGAGTATGCATGTATATGTATATGTAGATATAAATGAAGGCCTTCAAACAAAAAAATTTAACAAATCAATAAGATAAAAATCCAATTAAGATAGCAATAAGATAATTAAGAAAATATCACAGCAAAGTAGATAGAAGAAACATAAGCAACGTCCAATACCAAAGGCTCAAGGCCACCATTAAGTTTCAACATTTTTAAATATGTTACCGTAATCTTTTAAAGGCAGAAGGCCGCAATGTTTAAGCTTCAAAGATAAATTAAAGAATTAATTTTGCAAAATTTTGAAGGAAAAAGGAAAGTAACCATAAGCCTTAAATTTTAAGCAGCTGAAAACAGATAATTAAACACTGGTGGCACTCATAAGCCTCCAAGGAGATCGGTCTGCCGTCGTTCACTTAGGCGAGACAGTTGGTGAGCCCAACTACACTTAATCTGTCGGAACCCAACCAGGGGACAGCGGGGACAGCCATGGACCGACCAACACAACGACTGGCTTCCCATCAATCAGTATTTGACAACTCAAACAGAAAAGGTAACAGACGTGAGAATCCACAATGGAGTATGTACTAACTGTCAAAATTACACACCATGTTTGGACAGCGACAACAGGCGAGAAAAGAACACTCCCTGAAATTACATTTGTGGCCAAGGCAGGTAACCGGAACACTAACGGCCACAAGGCAGAAAATTCCACTGGTGCAATCGAATTGTAGTCAACCAAAATGGTTAATGGCACTGCATGGTGGCTAAATTTCCACAGTAGAAACACTCGGTGTTGTTCACAGGAAAACCTCCCCAATGGCAAACCACCGAAACGAACCACCACAACATGAATGGACGTGGCTTGGGTAGCTGAAACTACTACTCAGCCTTGATTTCCTGGCTCGGTGAACCACGAAGCTCGCAGCGATCTGACAGCTCCACACACGCTACGCACTGCGCAGGGACTGTCAGCGGACCCAGCCGACTGCACCGCGCGAAAATAACTTCTCTCGTCCGCAACAACTGACCGACTCACTGCAGAATGCTGACAACATCTAAAATCGTCGTCAGTGGGAACAATGGCAACTACACATACATTCTGACAAACACTTGCGCGAGGACCTAAACGATACTCAACAGTAACTAAGCAAACACGAAGACAATCGGGAGTCGATACACACGCACAGCCGACTCAAGAACTATCGGCGAGCCAAAACGCGTGGCCGGTAGGACGACCGAGCGACGATCCACCGTGACCCGGCTCAAGTGAGCGTGGCGGAAATGGTCGGGCGAGTCATGTCGACGCAGAGCCCACTGCTGCTCCAATCGACTGGACTAGCGCCGCATTGCAACTCCCGACTGGCAGGTCCGGACTGCGCTCCACAAGCGTTCCTACTGACTGGCAGCCCGAAGACGCGATCCGAACTTGCGACCGGAACTACTTACGACAGACAACGACTGGGAGGTAATAGGAGTCAAGCAAAGATACTAAGAGGGGGGATATATCGATGCGCGCTGCTAACGCCGCTAGCAGTCAGGCAAAGCAGCGACTCAGTGACAGCAGAAGTTTAAATTAACGTAGTGAGGTGGAAGTGCGTTAAAAACAGGGTGTAAAATATATGATGGCGGGAACACGAGACACGCACGGCTTACTTGTTACTCTCGGATGGCCCAGCTAAGAATCGTGTGACACTTTCAGGTCCTTGTTCGTTGTTTTCGTCTTTCCTTCCAGTATTCCTTCATCTGTTCACTATGTTTTTTCTTTCTGTCTTCTGACCATTCCAGAGCACTCTGTAATCCTTCCACATTCGTTCTAAACATTTCTCTGTCAGCTTTTCTGTTATTCTTTCCTAAATCTTTTTCTACCTCATGGATCCATCTTATTGTTTAATTCTTAGCCCACAAATATTTGTAAGATCTTTAGGATTAGTGTACCGCCTTGCATTCTACATAAATATTGACAAAATGCTAGTCTCATTTTCTATACTTCTTCTGATATGTTGTCTAAGTTACGATAATTTTCATCATTACTACATAATTATGAGTCTTGCATAGTTATTCATGGGCCCAATATCTTCCTAAAGCTACACCCTTCTAAAATTTCTAATTTACATAAATTGCAGTATAATGCTAGACATTCTTTTGCATATGGACATCCTGTCTCCACTACTGTGTTATAGTGCCTTATTTTCACATTTTTAGAAAGGAGTCTTTTGTTGGAAAAGTCTTTATTTGTACCGCAAGTCCTTCATATTTTATTTGACCTTTGTTTTTCTAAGCTGTTTGTCATCTTCCTTAGCTGAGTGGTCGGTGCCACGCAGTGGGGATGGGTACGATTTACGGCTGGGTGTGAGATATTCTCCACTTGGGGGACTGGCTTTGTGTTGTCCTTATCATCTTTTCCTCATCACCTTTTCCTCATCATCGACACGCAAGTCGCCCTCTGTGGCATCAGTTGAGAAGACTTGCAACTCGGCGCCCGATCTTCCCCAGTTGGGAACTCCGGGCCACCAATGATGTACGATCGGTTCATTTTGTAATTTATTTTCATGGATTATCCCCCAAAGATCCAAAGATATTTAATTTTTTATCTGTCTTCAGAAATTTCCAAGCATTTTAAGTTTGTTTAGATAGTTTTTGTCCTTTTTGCAGTGATTCTTAAACCCGTCCCGCCGGCTATTTTTTCTAAAAGATTAATTTGTCTTATAGCACAGGTCAATTTTCGGAAAGTGTAGCAAAGACATTTGCAAATACTAGACAGTTTGCTTTCTCCTCCAAACGTTTTTGGGGTAATCTTACAGTCTGTGTTCTGGTTCAAAATGGCTCTGAGCACTATGGGACTTAACTGCTGTGGTCATTAGTCCCCTAGAACTTAGAACTACTTAAACCTAACTAACCTAAGGACATCACACACATCCATGCCCGAGGCAGGATTCGAACCTGCGACCGTAGCAGTCACACAGTTCTGGACTGCGCGACCAGAACCGCGAGACCACCGCGGCCGGCTCTGTGTTCTGATAAATTCTCTACCTGGCTCCTTTATATTTGCTGACTGGTTGCATCACGATTTTACGTAAACAATCATACCTCACCTTTACATATAGTTTACAACCACTACTCAGATGTTTATGTAAATGAGTTTAGTATTAGGTACAATACACAAAAACAATAGCAAATTAAATTAATTTAAATAAGAATTGATCCTGCACCAATTACCATGCAAGCAAAGCCGTATTAATTGTGGTACTAACGGTCAGTTCATCTCACAAGCAAGTTACAGCAGCTTCCAACTAACTGAAACACTACAACCACTTTGGCTAAGCGCGAGTTAGCAAGCCATCAGCTTGCAGTACCTGATCGAAGCACTACCTCTCTAGGTTTGTGCTAATCGCATTTGCTTGCGGGTCACGCAGTCAAGTCCTGCGTCCAAATGCGGAACAAGCCACAAATGCGGTACCACAGAGCCAGACGTTCCAAAGTGCTAACTGTATACTCTGTCGATAGACACTAGGCTGCCTCCCCTACTGAAGCCCGTTGCCTCGGGCAATCCACGGTCAACCTGGAACTCAGAAGAAAGTTCTCAGTTTACTTGCAACGCCAAATTCGAATAAAGTCCCAAGCTTTCTATGATGGAACAGCCCCTGACGAAGATGATGGACGCACTCACTGAAAGCTTGGGACTGCATCCGAACGTGACGCAGCAAGTAAAGGAAGAACTTTTCTGCAAGGACTCCGTCATGAAGACATCGTAGCCAGATCCTGAAGTCCGCTCACATCGAGCTTCCATGAGTCGAAGCCGCGAGATATCACTGTTTCCGCTTGAGGGAGCATAAAGTACTTCTACCCGGCGACTCTCAGAGCCACAGTAGTGCCAATCTTGATAGATAAACAAAAAAAGGTCAACTCTTAGTACAGAAACAAATATTAAGGACTGAAATAGTCCTAGTCCTCCGAAACTACACTATGTGATCAAAAGTATCCGAAAACCCCCCAAAAGTACGTTTTTCATATTAGGTGCATTGTGCTGCCACATTCTGCCAGGTACTCCATATCAGCGACCTCAGTAGTCATTAGACATCGTGAGAGAGAAGAATGGGAGCTCACAGAGTTCCCATTCCCAACTCCGCGGAACTCGAACGTGGTCAGGTGCTTGGGTATCACTTGTGTCATACGTCTTTACGAGAGGTTTCCACACTACTAAAAATCCCTAGGTCCACTGTTTCCCATGTGCTAATGAAGTGGAAACATGAAGGGATACGTACAGCACAAAAGCCTACAGGCCGACCTCGTCTTTTGACTGACAGACCGCCGACCGTTGAAGAGTGTCCTAATGTGTAATAGACAGACATCTATCCAGACAATCACACAGGAATTCCTAACTGCCTCAGGATCCACTGAAAATACTATGGCAGTTAGACGGTGCAACAAGTGTCTCTGTAAATCACACGTGTCCTTATTCTTGATCAAATAACGGCCAGTTGAGGATGCCTTTCTTCTTGTTCTCTGACCAATGTTTCGTGCCTCCTTCACATTCACATGTCTCTATCGAACTTCATTCCCCGGAACAAGAATCTGTGCGGCAGCTTCGACGTTCTTTCCAGTTGCATGTTTACTAAAAACAAGCAACAGATTTTTCAGAAAATTTTTAATAAAATGATTTTTTCCGACTTGTCGCCCTACTACTACCACTCAGCAGCAGTTTAAGATTCATTACGTTATCTTTTCCATTTTAAATCATTTTTATCTGAAAATTAAAAAAAACCGATGCAACCGGACTGTTACATTATAGATTCCTTAGGTCCCTTACATTTTTTGTGGAGCTAGTTCCCTACATAATTTTCGGCGGCTACGCTAACCGCAAGACCAAGAAGTACTTAGGAAATACCGTAGAATTTGGCTGTATAGAAGGTGAGTCACCTTTTCTTGAACCCCTGCCCCCTTTACTGCGTGAATGTTTCAAGATACTGAAACGAGGGCTGCGGCAAATGACAGTCGCAGTGGGTTTCGTAATTTTGTTGTATGTTTGCCATTGATGCAAATATAATTTCTTTAATGAAACGATACTTTTTTTAAAGTGATTTAGGAAGTTCTTAGGACAAATATGCTGGTATGACGCTTGTTAAGTTGGCGTTGAAACTTTTCGCAAAAGTATCCGAGAAAAGTGCTGAAAGTGAAAAGCACCGAAATCACCCATGGCCTTTTAAACAACACCAGATGTGGATCTTATGCCAGACCCCATTCTTACGTGCAACCAGAATCTATGTGACATAAATAGGGGGTCAGCCATGCCTGTTGTAATGCAACTACAGGGTGACCCCGTGATGATGTTACAAACGAACACGCATGATGGGAAAAGACAAATCTGCCAGTATGAGGTAAGGGACCCTGGTCCGGAAACGAAAGAGCTGAAAGTTCTAAGCGAAAATCGGTGTAGTGCCTCTGACAGTGGAATACGTTTGTCAGTACTGTTGTTGCTCAGATTTTTGGGTAGCCAGTCCTTGCGAATATTTGTCATTCGTCAATGTATGGCTTTCCATGATGGAGCCCCATCTCACTCTGGACCGATGGTTCGTGAACACGTGAATCAGACATTCTCTAAAATGTGGACAGCCAGAGGTCCTTTTTCGTGGCCAGCACGTTCAGCTCATCTCATCCCACTTGTTTTTTCTTCTGAGGCCAGGTGGAAAGTATTGTATACGAGGCGCGTGTAGAGACTGAAGAGAAACCCTGGCAAGAGTTCTCGCTGCTGTTCAAACGGCTCTAGGGGTGCAACACAACTTTGTGCAACGACGCCATGGATGCAATGCCACCTAGGGACGCCGTTTTGAGCATCTGTTGTAAATGTAACAGCTACTGAAACGTAAGAAGGTAAATGGAATTCATTATTAGTGTATCGGAGAGGGCTTCTGGTCTGTCTGATATCAAGTTACGTCAGCCGCTACTAGTCCATAAGAGGGGACTGGGGAGTATTCAGAGGGAATTCTGTACATCGTGGCCAGTGATCGAAACTTGGGGCGTTTAGTTTTGGCATAGCGTGCGGCTAAGGGTACCTTGATAAGATTTTTGTCCCTACATTTCGTCTCGATTGTTTCCAGGCTTACGTAATTCACAAGAAATTGATACATTTATCCTTCCCACCATCCTGAAACTTGTAACATCAACACGGAACCACCATGTATATGCTAACTTCGAGCTTATTGGAAGTGGCTAAGGAGAACTATATATTTCAAATTTGTTAACATATTCATCTGTAACGGAAACTCTTTTGTGGAAAGACTCGGAAGTCTTGATGCAGTGAGGGACCGTGACATTTCACTCCCATTACACCACAGCAGGTTCTCGACACCTTGCGTTTTATTTTTTGTTCTTTTCTCAGATACTTTTGCTACCGTTTTCAGCTCCCAGCAAAAACAAGCGTTTAATCACTGTATTCGGTTTTTAATGACCTTTCGAAATAAGTTGAAAAAAGTATATCGTTCAGTTTTAAAAAAAATCATACTTTCTGCACTGTCTTGAAACATGCAAGAGTTAAGAAAATGAACGTACAGAAACATTATAAGACCCTCGGCGTTCTGTAAGTTACTGGCAGTTATCGACATCTTCAACCATTCACGAAGTGAAAGGGTTGTTACGAGCTACGCGACGCGCCCTGTACATGAACACAAATTTAACAAAAAACAAATGAATTTCACACTCGAAAGTAATTAGAACCTCCCATTTTGACGTTTGAAGTACGGCACACGATCGGAGACCACGACAGTGGAGGTGGGCCATCCCATACGAGTTCAAAGGTTACTGAAAAGAGTGCCATTCCATTGTGGTTCACCACGAGAGGGTTCCCAGCCTTCGTGGGTGCAACCTTGCCCTAAATTGCTGCCACGCGGATTTAGTTGAAAGTTCCTTCAGGACAAAGGTAAGAAATATAAAGCTTTGAGTGTATCAACTCATACACGCCATTTAGAGCAGCTTTTCACAGTCATTCGGCTATGAAACTACTATGGATAGCATTACTTGCAGGGAATATGAGAGCACAAGCACTTCCCAGCTCATTAGCAATGAAGTGGGCAGCTGTGACGGGCTTCAGGCTTGTTCAGCTCTCGCTCCATCTGAAAGTGGACGATCCTGGCTGCTCCAGTTGGAGGGGACACACTGATGAGGGCAGCTTCGTTCTCCCGTCCTTGTTCGTTCGGAGTTGACATAGTCTCCTTGGGACAGGCTTGAGTTTACATTCATTCTCGCGCCGTATTCCTCTGTATTTAGTACTCAGGTGACTGTAGCTGCATCACAACAATTTCGAGAGGCACTTTTTATGAAGGCTGTTTTAGGCAGAATGAAACTAATACTGTGAACCGCATTAAACTTCGTTATCTCTTCTTTCTTCAAAAAAGAGAAAGTAAAGTGTCCAGCAAACAGAAGCTGATCACAGCAGTAGTTGTGATACGATTTTGAAGTCAGGAAGAGATTTCGATTGTATACAGCGATAATAACAAGTCGTTTCTTCAGAATAATTGATTTTGTATTCTCACTCTGTTTGAAGTATTAAGTACAGATCTGGACTGAGACATGAGGACCACATGAGTTACATGTGCATGTATTGATTAGAGATTTCTTTTCGTTCAGGCATTTGTCTAGTTCTGCTTTGCATCTTAACAGCAACTTTTTGTCGATTACACCTCTGAGTCATGCACCAGAATCCTCCTCACTCCTCCATTCGTTACACTCAGTTTTAATAAAATTAAATTTTTAATAGATATGAATATTTAATATCATATCTCCTGAACTATGTTTCCTAAAATGATACAATTTGGCAGTCAGTGTTGTATGTGGATGCTGTCTGGAAAATGTGTTGCGAATAGAGTTAATAACAAAGTAATAAATTAAAACATGATGCATGATGTGGCAGTTTTAGTGCATGAACAGCATGAATGTGGTATACGATAAACTTTTTCCCTTTCGTCATTTTGTGGGTAGTGTCGGCGAAAAAAGTTTAGTAAACGTCTCAAATTTTTTGTGAAGTCTGTTGCAAGTAACCAAATACTTTCATTCTAAAATACTGGATGAGTACAGCCTGAATGCTTGCACTTGAGCTAGGCAGCTGCAAGACCTATACACATCTTGTCTTAAACCTATAACATAAGATTATATAGAACTCTTATTGAGCAGACCTCTAAATCTGGTCAACAATTGCCCCTGTCGGAGTACAAAATAGACGAATATGCTCGTTTTTATTAAAAGACTCTGACTGAAGCATGGGTACCTTGCTTCCTCCTTCTGCTTTCCTCAGCACCTTTAAAAATTTCACAATATAGTGGCATGTTGATGCCTCAGTATTACGACATGGAGTTCTCAGAAAGCTTCACGAATCAATTTCACCACATTTCTCCGGGGTACGGCACTTTGTAAACTGCGTTTTCACCTCATCGCCTTTTACGTGCTTATTTTATGAGCACAAGTGGGAGACGTTTGAACCTCTGTATCTTGGAAACGGATTACGATAGCTAGAAATAAGCCATTTGCTGTGCATAGCCATCTTTCCTCAGTAACCAACTATGATTTTAAGCAAATGCATTATTCATTCATACATTTATTCACGGGTACATCCATCAGTTTAATTACATAATGTGTTTATCACGGGCACACCCGTCATCAATCAAACTATTTGCTTTTACGTGCATATTTTGCATGTATGTGTAGTGTAACTTTGAACCTCTGAGTCTGCGAAAGGGATAAAGATAACAAGTGTGTTTTCAAGATTGTTCAATATCGGGATCTTAGGAATAAATCGCAGAGTTTACGTAGCCGTCTTTGGATCCGCGTCTGAGGTTTGGTGGCAAAAAATCAGTATTCAACCATTTTGAAGCCTACAGGTAACACAATTTTGACGAACTGTCCCAGTAAAATTTAAGCAAATGCGTCATTCATACATCCATTCATTACGAGTATGTCCGTTAATTTAAATCAGGGGATGTCACTGATATAGCCGTCATCATAAAACATCAATCAATTTATATAATAATTTTAATTACGTATTTTACTTATACAAGTAGTGTAACTTTGAGGACTTTCAACACGGTTCTTAATCGAAATCTTAGTTATATATCGAAAAATTTCGGCTATTTTCTGTGAATGTCCTTCTTTGACTCCATGGCTGTAGTTTGGTCCGGTCCTGACGGTGAAAAACGCTTTTATGGGGTTTTCTCAGGTATCGTCCACGAGTTTACCCAAGTGCATAGTTCAGTTCATTCAGTCATGGATCGGTTATTCATTCACGGTTAAACTGGTTAATTTCATGAAATCACGGTTTTAGCACGAGTATGCCCGTCATCAATTAATGTTTTTAGCTTTGCATGCATAATTTCCTTCTTTTTTCTTATTGATAAATGTGTAGTTATTTATACGACTCTCAACCAGGGGTTAATTTGAAAAGTATTCAACAATGACGGACAAAAGAAATTTTACGATATTCGTTGTAACGTTGTTGCATTAATTTGTTCTGCAAGCTGTGCTGCTATTCATGTCCATAAAAGTGGGTTATAACCTGTAAGCTATCTGAGGAAGTTAACCTTGCATTACTGAGCAACTGTTTCACCAGGTATCCAGTCCAGCTTACCAAATTCCCAACCAGACTAACATTAATTATAATGTTTTAAATGTCATACGACAACCGGTGATATATATATATATATATATATATATATATATATATATATATATATATATATATATATATATATATATATATATAAGAGAATTTAAATAAAAAGAAATAAATCAGTTTATATTTGGAAATTTATTTTAACATTGATCATTGAAATTTCAGCATATTAAACTTGATTCATAACTAAACTGGTGCCTCATTTAGGATTATGAAGATGTGAGTTTGTAATCTTACGGAACACATCAAATATGGAACCAAGATTGGGAGACTGCCTACAACACTGCATTCATAAAATAACGCTTCAAGAACGTTGAAACATATGCAAGAGGAAATTAACCACAACCAACGGATTCAATTTCCACCCAAAGAAGGTACGTTCGTGGCGAAATCCTGTCCGTCATGTACTTACCACACACTGGTATACTAAATCCATACTAACTCTCTGTGAAATCTTCCCGAAAAGAATAGTTGAGGGCTACTTTGATGATAACACCACATGCTTCACGTGGTCAAATTGGTTTACACAAAGAGTGTAACTCCACAATAATTTTGATAATTAAAGTAAATTAGATCGAAAAGCAATTTACAAAGGAAAAACCTCGAACTGGTTACTATCGTCTTACTATTAACCTGATGGGTCAAACAATTGCATAAGCACGTGGTACTGGTCTCACAAACGACACCCCACATGGGTGAACATAAAGAAAAGTTGCTATAATGAAAAATATTGTCAAGACGAGACGTTATAATCTCACGCACATTCGCATTTAAGACTGATGATCTTAGTTGGGGTTACTGATCAACACGTGGTTCCACTTTACTCACAAAGTAGTGACAAAGCAACTACCGGAATATATTCTGAACTTCACACTCGAATTACACTGCGTTGCAATTTAAGATAACATAGATATTTTAGAGCTAAACCTGAAATAAAGGTGATTAAATTTTCAGTTAGGCTGAACTTAAGAAATCTATTGTCCTTGGGACTTAGCAGACAAGCGCTTAGCCGGAGATCTTACCACTTCAGACGCTCGCCGCGGACAGACTGACCTGGGCTCCTACCAAGGGTGCTTCCGTATACAAAACGGAAGTGACCAGAGAGGCAGCTTCCTATACCAACATGACAAGGGACGGACAGGAACATACTAAGAATGGAAACCTCTTTGCTTTTAGAAAGCGTAGCTACCTGTTCCGACGTTGGTCCTACTGTTCTCTAGCAGACAGGCTTGTCTGCTACCATTCAGCATGCAACTAGAAATATATTTGCTCATTCATTCTTTCACACAGAAGGGAAGGGGGATGACAGTATCATATCATATACTGTATATAAAAGAAAGCGAATGTAGGTTCCGTATGAGACTGTGTGACATGAATTACATATAAACTGTGCTTTAAGGTGTAGTAGTGTGACAGATCGTTCTTGTTTATGTGTAAAAGTAATACGTTCCACTGCTCAGTCTCCTCCCAGATAGTCAGAAACACCACAGTAAATTTAGAAGAGGAATTTTTCCCGTACATGGCAACAGATTTAAGAAATTAACATGAAAGGAATCCAACAGAGACCTTTCATCGTTTATTCGTTTTAGTAATTGTTACCTGTCGTTGTTCTCATATCCTGGTGATAAGGCACATAGACGAAATGCTCTGTTATTTCAAGTGAAAGCAATGAAAGGAACAACCAATACCTGTCTTACCTTATCATTTAAATCTACAGATTGTCTTGGAACAGATGGGATGGGGTTCACCCATTCATTGTTTTCTTTCCTATTGTATATTGGACTCGACAGTGTATCTGTTGTATCGTAAATCGGAAGCTTATTTACGACCTGTTCAAATACGTTTCAGTACTCGATCCATTTAGACTGTTTGTTGGCTACATGCGTCCTCATATTCCTATTCAAGTAACGAAAAAATTGTTCCAGTTTGGTTGGATTGTGGGCTATATGTGGATATTAAAATTTTTTTGTCCTGCTGGTCTTTTAGAAATTGTTTCCAAGCACAGCATGTAAATTTGGTTGCATTGATAGCCCCCACCACTATCCATGGCCAACAATGGGAAGCATAATGAGGTCACGTTTAGCTTAACGCCTCTTTATTACTGTTTGTAGGTGTTTCGTTTGTTACTTCCCGACGTGTTGTTCCTCTGTTGCGCATTTCCATGATGATTCTGGGGTTGGCTACTAATCGGCTATTGCCACTGCACATTTCGTGGGTCAGCCGTGTTGTTGTTGCTAAACTAACCCTGAAAATTACTATAAATGTTACCCCCCTAATCTACATTATCTTTTCTATTCCAATTTCGTTCCTGTACATGGGAGTAGCCAGAGTAGTTTCTGTCATAATTTTTTCTTTTCCTCTTATACCCTGGGTTAAAATTTTGGTAATACTTATTACTAAAATTGCCTCCCGAAGTCGGGTCTGGCACATGCGCTGCTGCCGTGGGATCGACAAAAGCCGGTCGTGACTCAGCCACGCACTCTACATTGTTGACGCTGTACTGTGGCTGGCGCTCCAGAGGCTTGTTGCCACCACTGCTAAATGAATTATCTTAGTTGATGTGGCTCTGTCTTGCATCTTCATTAATTAAGCCAACAGAGTCCAAGACAGATAGAAAATACTCCAAATGCTTTCGGGAACCTGAACTAGCTTTTCCGGAATATTAAGCGCTTGTTTAGCTTTCAGAATGCGTAGGATGTCAGTGTGTGTAACTCGATTGTTCCAGAACCTCGTCTTATTTAAATATTTCTCAAAATACCTTAGCAATGAACCAACCTTTGGATTATATCGTTCAGGGTTCAATGGGGCTTCGCGTAATCTTTCTAGAACGCCATGTGACCTGTACATTTAAAGAAACGCGTTTTCAACCTATTCTAATGTCTGACAAGTTTCTGACATTTCCGTCGCCCATAACGCTCCATCGTCTTGGATGCAACCTGTAACAAATTGTATCTTTTGTTGTTCCGACCGTGTTTTACGTAATACATTTTTTAATGAATTTATAAAAATTACCGGATGCACAGACTTCTTTTCAGGGGTGAAAACTTGAAATTTCCGGTGTTTTATAGGACTCCCTTGTAACAAAACTGATGACAAAGTGGGTTGAGCTATCTGCTGTTTCTTTAATCCATCACGGTGAAGTTGGTTACCGTACATCTCATAATTTGGTGAACACAAATGTACATTCGGAGTAGGATAGTTACTAACTGCACTATCGGTCTTACTTGTGTGTATGTTGTCAAGCTCTTCTTCTGCGCCTTAGTGTCGTTCTTTCATTGTACTAAGTTTCCTATTAAGTTGCTCGTCTATTTGACTCTGCCACTCTGATAAGTTCTTTGTCAAAGTATTCTGTACCTTGCCTATGTCATTTCACAGTTTAACTGCAGATGTGTTTTGTGTAATGTAAACGTATTCCATTGTCTTACTTTTTGCTTTTTGTAACTCTGGGGGTCTTTTTCTTCTAGAAAGTCCTCAAACTTCTGTTTTTGCTGTTTTGTCATGTTCTCAACTTGATTTGCGTCTTCCTGCATTTTTGTATTTAGCTCGGTTTGCTGTACCCTCATAGCATTGATATTTTCATTTAAAGTACGTATCCGATCTGTCACCGCTTAAACACCGGTTTTCAAATGATCGATATCCTAATTCAAAGAATTTAAAGCTTCACTTACACTTCTGTTACCTGATCAGCTACCTCTCTTTTTTGGTTGCGTCAGTTGTGTTGTCAAACTGTTGTGCACATCAGTAAGGTTTTTACATCACTGCCTAGCTTGTTCATTTGGGTGGTTGCACTCCCTATATCTGTTGTGACATTGTCTTCCTGTGTAGTGACATTGCTCATCTTAATTGTTACATTCCCTATCTGTGTATTAATTTGGGCTGTTATCTGAGTTACAAATTCTAACATTAAATCTGTCTGCATTACTCTGAACACACGCATAGTGTATGTCGCTACTGGACCTAGTACGTTTGCGGAATGTGGTACAGTTTCCGAAATTGATGCTTGCTACATTACCGCGAGTGGCTGAGACTGCGTTATCAGTATCTACGAAGATTTCTAATTCTCTGTTAGGTATACGTTGAGCAACTGATTCCTCATCAGATGAATTACACATCGTTTTGCTCTGTGATCTTAATTTCACAATAGCCGTAAACAAGCGTGCAGCCGAACTTCACTGCAATTGCGGCTCGCACTACATGTAAACAAATCACGCTTGTTCGTTAAATTCCATGTAATAAAATATGTATCTGATGAAATACAAGACTGATAAGTTACATCTACGTGCGCGGTCAATGAAAATCATCCGCCATCTTCCGATACATTCACGTATAATATACACTCCTGGAAATGGAAAAAAGAACACATTGACACCAGTGTGTCAGACCCACCATACTTGCTCCGGACACTGCGAGAGGGCTGTACAAGCAATGACCACACGCACGGCACAGCGGACACACCAGGAACCGCGGTGTTGGCCGTCGAATGGCGCTAGCTGCGCAGCATTTGTGCACCGCCGCCGTCAGTGTCAGTATGCCGTGGCATACGGAGCTCCATCGCAGTCTTTAACACTGGTAGCATGCCGCGACAGTGTGGACGTGAACCGTATGTGCAGTTGACGGACTTTGAGCGAGGGCGTATAGTGGGCATGCGGGAGGCTGGGTGGACGTACCGCCGAATTGCTCAACACGTGGGGCGTGAGGTCTCCACAGTACATCGATGTTGTCGCCAGTGGTCGGCGGAAGGTGCACGTGCCCGTCGACCTGGGACCGGACCGCAGCGACGCACGGATACACGCCAAGACCGTAGGATCCTACGCAGTGCCGTAGGGGACCGCACCGCCACTTCCCAGCTAATTAGGGACACTGCTGCTCCTGGGGTATCGGCGAGGACCATTCACAACCGTCTCCATGAAGCTGGGCTACGGTCCCGCACACCGTTAGGCCGTCTTCCGCTCACGCTCCAACGTCGTGCAGCCCGCCTCCAGTGGTGTCGCGACAGGCGTGAATGGAGGGACGAATGGAGACGTGTCGTCTTCAGCGATGAGAGTCGCTTCTGCCTTGGTGCCAATGATGGTCGTATGCGTGTTTGGCGCCGTGCAGGTGAGCGCCACAATCAGGACTGCATACGACCGAGGCACACAGGGCCAACACCCGGTATCATGGTGTGGGGAGCGATCTGCTACACTGGCCGTACACCTCTGGTGAACGTCGATGGGACACTGAATAGTGCACGGTACATCCAAACCGTCATCGAACCCATCGTTCTACCATTCCTAGACCGGCAAGGGAACTTGCTGTTCCAACAGGACAATGCACGTTTGCATGTATCCCGTGCCACCCAACGTGCTCTAGAAGGTGTAAGTCAACTACCCTGGCCAGCAAGATCTCCGGATCTGTCCCCCATTGAGCATGTTTGGGACAGGATGAAGCGTCGTCTCACGCAGTCTGCACGTCCAGTACGAACGCTGGTCCAACTGAGGCGCCAGGTGGAAATGGCATGGCAAGCCGTTCCACAGGACTACATCCAGCATCTCTACGATCGTCTCCGTGGGAGAATAGCAGCCTGCATTGCTGCGAAAGGTGGATATACACTGTACTAATGCCGACATTGTGCATGCTCTGTTGCCTGTGTCTATGTGCCTGTGGTTCTGTCAGTGTGATCATGTGATGTATCTGACCCCAGGAATGTGTCAATAAAGTTTCCCCTTCCTGGGACAATGAATTCACCGTGTTCTTATTTCAATTTCCAGGAGTGTATATTAATTCTTATTTTGAACCACTCTCTAGCGGATGTACGTGCCCTCTTATTATTTTGTGTAGTCAATCGGGGGTATTCCATAATAACGTTACTTTTAATATTCAGTGGCTTAGGTTCAAACAACTGACCTTCGCCTGTGTCGCTACGGCGCTTCACGTGAAGTATTTACTATTCAACATTCCTACGAAGTCTCTCATTTCAAAATTACGACACCGGCTGACTGAGTTTCTAACAATTTAACAGGGCGATAACTTCGTACACGAGTAGAGTAACTTAATAATTTTTACATGCATATTTTGGTTATGGAGGTAGTGTAAATTTGACCTTCCGTTTCTTAGATACGGATAAAAATATCAACAATTTTGTTAAGGTTGTTCAGCCATTTGCTGTGCGTGGCCATCTAGGAACACTTTGCTACACCGTTGCACGATAGATATTTCGCGCCGCGTCTCCTGGAACACCATCATTGGCGTGAAGGGGCGTGGCACATTGGCCGCGCGTACCGTGCAGTGTTCTGAAGAAGCAGCTGTGCAACTGGTCGGCTGATTATTTTGCCACCCGAGTGACTTCCTAATTGGACTGGCTGAGCAACATACTGACACGACAGAAGTGTACCGAAAACGGGACAGGATCAGATCAGGAGGCCAGCAAAGGATCGTCTTCATACACACATCTCTGGCGGCTCCAAGTTTTCCGGTGTTCGTCATCGCACAGAGGCTTTACATAATACTTTGAGTTCGTTGCTTCGGTGTGGAGGCCACGTAGCATCTGTAAAGACAGATCTTGCTCTCCGATGTGAGGACGATAATTGTGAGTAGTCCGTTTCCAGCGTGTATTTTTACCATGCTGCTTCTACACTCCTGGAAATTGAAATAACAACACCGTGAATTCATTGTCCCAGGAAGGGGAAACTTTATTGACACATTCCTGGGGTCAGATACATCACATGATCACACTGACAGAACCACAGGCACATAGACACAGGCAACAGAGCATGCACACTGTCGGCACTAGTACAGTGTATATCCACCTTTCGCAGAAATGCAGGCTGCTATTCTCCCATGGAGACGATCGTAGAGATGCTGGATGTAGTCCTGTGGAACGGCTTGCCATGCCATTTCCACCTGGCGCCTCAGTTGGACCAGCGTTCGTGCTGGACGTGCAGACTGCGTGAGACGACGCTTCATCCAGTCCCAAACATGCTCAATGGGGGACAGATCCGGAGATCTTGCTGGCCAGGGTAGTTGACTTACACCTTCTAGAGCACGTTGGGTGGCACGGGATACATGCAGACGTGCATTGTCCTGTTGGAACAGCAAGTTCCCTTGCCGGTATAGGAATGGTAGAACGATGGGTTCGATGACAGTTTGGATGTATCGTGCACTATTCAGTGTCCCATCGACGATCACCAGATGTGTACGGCCAGTGTAGGAGATCGCTCCCCACACCATGATGCCGGGTGTTAGTTTGTGTGCCTCGGTCGTATGCAGTCCTGATTGTGGCGCTCACCTGCACGGCGCCAAACACGCATACGACCATCATTGGCACCAAGGCAAAAGCGACTCTCATCGCTGAAGACGACACGTCTCCATTCGTCCCTCCATTCACGCCTGTGGCGACACCACTGGAGGCCGATACCCCAGGAGCAACAGTGTCCCTAATTTGCTGGGAAGTGGCGGTGCGGTCCCCTACGGCACTGCGTAGGATCCTATGGTCTTGGCGTGCATCCGTGCGTCGCTGCGGTCCGGTCCCAGGTCGACGGGCACGTGCACCTTCCGCCAACCACTGCCGACAACATCGATGTACTGTGGAGACCTCACGCCCCACGTGTTGAGCAATTCGGCGGTACGTCCACCCGGCCTCCCGCATGCCCACTATACGCCCTGGCTCAAAGTCCGTCAACTGCACATACGGTTCACGTCCACGCAGCATGCTACCAGTGCTAAAGACTTCGATGGAGCTCCGTATGCCACGGCAAACTGGCTGACACTGACGGCGGCGGTGCACAAATGCTGCGCAGCTAGCGCCATTCGACGGCCAACACCGAGGTTCGTGGTGTGTCCGCTGTGCCGTGCGTGTGATAATTGCTTGTACAGCTCTCTCGCAATGTCCGAAGCAAGTATGGTGTGTCTGACACACCGGTGTCAATGTATTCTTTTTCCCATTTCCAGGAGTGTATATCGGATTTGATTGAGCCTTCTTTTGTTGTTGCTCTTTTTTCCTGTGACTGGCCAGGCGTTTTGTCGCCCGTACGAAAACACAATAGCTTCCATTTGGTCACAGAGTTGTGATTTACTTGTGTTTTTAAATTTTTAGGTTTCGTAAACTGCTTTAATATATAATGCGTCATTATTTATAACGTTCGAAGTATTTTCTTGTGCCTGGTACGTTGTACACGAAGTGAGCAAACCGCTTGTTTTATTCATTTGGAGCCCGCAAGCTTATGCTCCATACCGGCGAAAGTCTTGTTGCATGTATTGTAAGGGCTTGTACGTCGAAGCCAAGCTTGTCTTTACGTATGTGAGGTTCATCAGCCAACAATTTGCTTCTTCCTTCCACGTATGTTTTCTGTCCCGCGCCACGATTAAGTATTTACCGTTTCCACCTCGTGGCGTGATTTGAACTTGAATGTCGGTTGGCCACTGAACATCACTATCGGTGTGAATGGGGAGGTTGCCTTGGCCATTTATTATGTTTTAGCTACTTTTCATTAACACTTTTTCCCGGGTTCGATTCCCGGCGGGATCAGGAATTTTCTCTGCCTCGAAATGGCTGGGTGTTTTGTGATGTCCTTAGGTTAGTTAAGTTTAAGTAGTTCTAAGTTCTAGGGGACTGATGACCATAAGTCCCATAGTGCTCAGAGCCATTTGATCCATTAACACTCTGCCTACGCTGCCAGTGTGTAATCTGTTTACTCGTTTTACTTAGAAATTACTTCTCGGTTCATCAGGCTGTACGTTTATGCCTTGGGACGTGTTCCCACTGGTTGGCAGGTGTAGGAGTATGGTGAGCAACGTATCGAGCATGCCCCAAATAATTTCGAGTCTGTTCGTCCGGACCACACTGCTCGACATATGGTGGTTTCAAATCAAAGAGCTTAAATTGTTTTTCGTAACTCGGGAAACCTGAATGATTTGTCGTATTGCAGTGAAACACATTCCATAGATATTTGCGGCCTGCTTGTTTTAAAGACTGTTTTCGTACAACCTTTGAAGAGACAGTTACGTAACTTCTTGTGCTGAAATATCATCTTGCTTCTCTTATTGAAATTGTCTGTAAATATTTCAACAGTAGCAACCAGTGACACACAAAAATTATGTAATTTAAAAAAGAGAATAACATTTTTGTCAGTTTAAATTTTCATACTACGTGTTCCCATAAATGAATTTTGGAGAGCTGGGAGAAAGTATGTGAACTAACACTATAACTTTTTGTTACTTGATCCCACTGAAATGTCTGATAAACTTGTGGATCGATTATTAGTCGTGGTTCTTAAATTGTTTTAAAGTTGTTTTTCCCTGAGGGTTCTAGTAAATATCTTAATATGAATGATGTTCAGTTCTTATTTGGTCCGGTTCTTGCGCTCCAAGGCAGCCTTATGCCAGTAGCGTGTACCACTGTCAACCTTCCGGTCCGCTGGTAAGGGCGGAAGTCTAGTAAAAAGAAAAATATCCTTTTTTAGGGTTTTCCGGGGAACCTTCAGTGAACTGATGGTGCCTCCGTAAGTACTAACCAGGATGTATACGGGACGTTAAATACTGATCTTCCTTTCTTCTTCCTGCTTCATGGAAGTGTATACATTCCAAGATACAGATTCGTCATTTCATTTCACTTTATTTCTATGCCAGAGTTCAGCAACTGTAGTAGCTGACGATTTGTGACACAGAAACATCTCGACAACTTATGGTCAGATGTTTTCAGTGGAGAATACGCCGGCCGGACCAAGAGTCGAACACCTCTCTATCGAGGCATGTGTGGACATGCCCACATCTCTCATCCATTAAAAACATTTTGAAACGGAACTTGTTGTTCCGTTCCAATGTTTTATTAAATTGCTAGCACGCAGAAATTATTAGCAACAGTTTCTTCTCGTGCAGGTAATACCTCAGCTGGTGTCCAAAAGGAGAGAATGGACTAAACAGTGTTATTTATTGAATTTTTTTCTGTTGTGTACAACGTTTCCCATTTTCCTTTCCTTTGTGCGGCCTGGACCGTGTAAATGAGTGAGTGTGTGAACTAGCAGAAAGCTTTAGGCACAGAAAGTAACACTGCATGAATAGTCGTTCTGGGGTAGGGTAGTACCAACCCCCCAAGCGTGAACAAGTTTAGCAGAGACCAAGTTTGCAGGTCAGGGCAAAGATGACACGTAGGCACGCGAATTGGCTCTATCAGGTTGGCGCGCCACCCCCATCAAATTTGTAAGAGAAACGATTAGGCGAATTCGGTTGGAAGATCACTTGTTCCTGGGTCGTGGTGCTGGACAGACATGGAGACGCAGCTCTCGTTTTGGTAATGTTAACATAGGTATTAGATTGTCTGAAATCTGCTCTGTAATGAAGTCTAGACGTTGAAATCATGTGAAAAAATTACCACTGAACACCATAAGGGAATTGATTTTCTTAATTTACTCGAATTTCAGCAGATCTTGCTTTAGTGTCTTGTTCAGGCAACGCACCATATGCCTTAAGCCCAAGGTCACGTTATTGCTCTGTGCTTAACGGAAATTCACTCATTCAATGTATTTCAATCTGCTCTTCTAATTAACGGTAATATTTTGGGGGTTTTTACTTATTTTCCATATGTTTTCTTTGTGAATTTGCTTTCGCGCCACGTGGTCGGTTAGAGCAACTACCACATTGATAAATTGTAGTTTCGGTCTGAAAATATATTGTAGACGATGAATAATCATACGATAGTGAGCGAGTGTAAAATAGGGAAGGAATAAGCGTGTGTGTCCATATTTTACTGGGTTTCTGTTGGCTACTGGAACTTGGGTATGTGGGTTGAACAGCATTGAAAAGATGTTTCTCGTACACCCCCATAACGATTTCATTTGTTGGCGATGTTGTGCGTTAAGTACAATACTCATGCCACTAGGAAAAGAATCGGATTTTAATGTCCATTGATTTGATAAAGATTTGCGAAATACTCTTCCACCGTGACCTAGTTTTGCTTTCAGAACTTGTTCTGAGTAATCTATAACAACTGAAGGTATAATTGTGAGGTTGTATAAAATTACATTGAAGCCAGGTCTGCCCTCCTCTGTCCCATTCCATAATTACATGGCGAAACTGAACCATGTTAACTATAGACCGGTTTTGATGATGCACATTGTAAGAGAAACACGAATAATTGTTGAAATACCATCGGTACTGAACAGATATCAGTTAATCTCTACCCTCGTCTATTTACTCCGTCTATCACAAAGAATAGGTGCCAGCCAGTACCACAGTCGAATTCTGGGTCATGAAAGCAAATAAAAGCTATATACTGCCTATTAAGCCCTGTATAGGTGCCTTCTGTAGCGGTTAAAAACATGCGTTATCCGTTGCGTTCAAATTTTTACCGGTTCGTTAAAACCTTCCGCTAGAAATTAATACCCAGCAATAAATCGCAGGGGCCAGTAATTTCGTGGACCATACGAATTTAAGAAACCGTTTACTACAGTCGGTAGCTTGCACGAGCGGTAGGACATGTCTACTTAGGTAGACTTTTATCACCACCAGTACTGGAAGGATACGTTGCAATTTGACCATAGGCATCCTGCAGACATCTGCTATCTCGTCGAAAGATGGTGTCAAGGAGAACTCTAAGAAAGAGCACTGCCAACTCTTTTAACACTACACTAATGTAGCTCTGCCTGTGTGAGGTAGAGATGATCGTTATTGTTGTTTGTATCCCATAGGACCCAACGCTGTACAATGTTGTGGACCCATATGACGATGATGAATTGAACTTGGCAACATTGATTCTCCTCGAAGCCTTCACACATATGTACGTCTGGAATGCAGATGTGATGCCTCTCCTGCGTGCAAGATGTCTGCCACCATATATATAGTCACCCAGAAGGCGTACTCCATGTGTCATCTGTAATACAATGAAAAATTACAGTTTCTAACTTATCTAGGGAATCAGCATGAGAAGACAAGGAAAATACCAAAATACGACGAAAATTTAAGAATTTTAAAATCACTGCATTAGACACTGCCTTCGAATAATTTGTGGTAAACGTATACAACCACGCCAGTCAATAAACTGGTTAATGACAGCACACCGGCGGGCTTCTATCAACAAGCTGCAGCTGCGGCCAGAAGAACGAGGCCTCTCTCTCTACCAGTGTTGGTCAAGAATTCTGCTCGCGAGCCATGCCCTGGCATGAGAGCCATAGTGCTCAACCTGGCTGTCACGTTTCACCCACAGACAGACCACGCAGTCTGAATGCAATAAGGGGAAAGAGTGGAGACTGAACGTGATACATTTAAATGACAATGCAGTCACACTGCATATGAATTGGTTTGATATTTGGTAATCCTCAACAACACAGATTAATAACAAAACAAATTTTCAGTTCTAAACCCACAGATACATACAATTTCACAGATTTTCGCTCCTAGCTTGTCATGTAATCGGGACTTATTTACTTCCGTAACAGAAAAATGACATATTTTACAAACATGTGTTGGTCGCAATATTATACTTCTGCAACCTCATTTTGGAAATGTCAAAGTACTTGAGAAAATCAATGTCTTTTGTAATGTTGCAGAGATTTGTCTTTTTAAAACGGGAACTACCTTGCAGATAAATCAGTTACATCTAAACATGCACAGGTGCCCTTTGAAATAAAACGGTAAAAGGTTTCGAAAACAGCTCTAAAACAGATATAAGACTGGCCTCAAAAGACTTAAGAAGCTAGCTTTGTAATTCTGTCAAGGCTACTATTAATTCTTCAAACCTCAGGCTTTCTTTAACACCAGTGCGCCTGGGGAACTGGACTGCTTTTGTCATAAAACCTACTAGAACACGATTTTATGTTGAAATTCATCCCCCTTAAATCAGAATGAGGTGGTTTCTCTCCACCTTGCAGTGTCTTACTGTGAGCAATATGCAGTCAAGTCCACTTAAAATGCGAGGTCTGCAATCCATTTCAAATCTTCTAATTTTCTTCCTTGCACTCTTTCTCCCTTCATAAATTCAACAATAGTAAGCTTTAAATCGAGAAATTTTTGCAGGTGTGCCTCTCGAGTTAACCAATATACATTGCACTAATATACAAAGTGTCCAAACTCTTCGTTTACTTGCAATCAAAAACTGTTGAAACTGGCAGTAGAATTCAGAAATTTTCCTATTCGTACTACCAGTTTCTTCATGTGCTGCATGCCTACAAATTTAGGACAAACTGCTTCTTGATGTACAGAGCACAGAATCCCGTCCGTCGATTGAGGTAATTTTTTGCTGTTTTACTGTCAAAAAATCTTTGAACTCTTTCTGCATCGTATTGCAATTTCGTTTCATAACAAATTCTCAGTATCCGATGCTTATGCGACTACAGTTTATATACTGCGAATTCTCATCTCTCTTTTCTGTCATCCAAACACATTTTTTAAGTTTTGTGACAATATATCGCTAGACTGCACATTTTTATGAAAACAACGACTGGACCTATGAATGTTCTGCATAGCGTGAATAAATAGTGAAGGTTAAGCGGCGCTGACAGCACTATTCTGCAGAAATGAAGAAAGTTGTACCTACCTGAAAGTACCACCCACAGTACTACATGAAATGTCGCGCCCTCCCAGGTACTTCAGAACAAAGCCGAAAAGGCCGACTTTGGCCCACAAACGGCCTGCACACCCTCACGCTTAAAGTTTGCACGTTAAAACGTTTATTATAAGAAAAAGCAGATCAAGGAAGCTACAACAGTGGGTCTCCGTATTGACAATTAGTAAGGCCGTTCTCCATAAGTCGTCACTCTTTTAGTGCGAGTACTTGCCTTCCTGCAAACAATTTCCCGACCTTAAGTGATGTAGATGAGCGACCCTGCATGACTGAGCGAACAATATGCATATGTATCCTTTCAAGAGCTACTCCCTTGAGGCAACTGACATCTTACATAGCTTTGATGTGGCGCTCCTGAACTGACGGGTTCTCTATGTGCTCGACAATTGTAGGACCCCAACAAACGCAAGCAGCAATATCGCCGAATGATAAAACGCAATTCGACAGGCCGCGACAAGCAACCTATACTAAAATGTGATCATGAATGAGATACCCACCGTATAATCTTCCACTATCTACCCAATGCAGATAGCTCTACCCTTAGCTAGTTTGCGTAGTTGCAATGAAATGTTAATCATTGGCATATCCTGACATACAGCACAATTCTTGGCAATTTTACTTCTGTTGCATGCCGTCTTCATGGTGACGTAATTTTAACGGCTGGCAGTGCCGCTAGAAATCAAATGATTGTAATTAGAACTATGGACGTAAGTAATAGAACTCAGTTTCTGCAACAAAAAAAAATGAACAGTGTTTTCAACACCCAACTAGTTATATTGGTAGCAGCTACCAAATGTTCTCCGTTATTACAAAACTCGCTTTCTGCCGCGAAATTGATAGCAACATTAGCTTTCTGCAGATAATTTTTGTAATTCGAATAACCTTCCGATTTTATTAATACCGTTTTCAGTGAGGGTTCTAAGGCTTTTCTCTGACTCACACATTTCACAAAACATAAACATATTTTAATGGCATTATTTTCATGATTCCTGGAAAAGTCCAAAGTTTTCATGAGTATTGTCCATTACACTCCAACAATTATACGCCTCATGATAGGGTTTTCTTTAATGTGGGAAACATTACAGAGAGAAGGAAGAAATTACATCACCCAAGCAATATCATGACATCCTCAGACCCCACGGGAAAGTCAAACCATTGTAAGATGACTGGAATGTGTACAATATGAAACAGAAGTCTAGCACTATTTTAAAGTCCAAATTGTCTTTCAACATCACCAGAGCCCTAGTTATTCCCCACAAAAGTAATGCACCTTCAAGGTCCTGATTTCTGTTAGATATCCGTGTCGTGGGGATTTAACTCTAGTAGAGATTCAAACAAAAATTTAGTCTCTGTTGCAAAAAGGCTGCCTTTTTATTTGAAAATTGGATTACTGTTGATGAACCACGCCGGAAATGGAGTGAAGAAACATATCAGTAGAGATCTTCAGGAAAGGACAGAAGTTCTTCAGATTCATGGATGCTCTCCAAAGAATCAGAACGCTGAATCAAATTAGTAAGAAAAAAGACCGGAGATGTGGAGAACTTGATGCTCGCGGAAATACCCTGTGACTCCACGAAGGCCTATGGATACATATTGAAGAGGATAGTGCAGACAGAAGTGATGTGATGGAAAATGTAGATGTTGTGGAAACAGAGTGGGGCACTGGAATATAAATATGGTAACTGAATTAACTTAAAAATTGTGTTTGTCTTCATGTAATTACTGGGTTCTATGCGGGGTGTTCAATAAATTGAGCAACACATTCTTTTCTTGGCCAGTTGAAAAAATGAGGAACTTGTCGTGAAACATAGTGGAATACTCCCGCTTCAGGCCCTACCGTTTCATGAAGCTTTGGTAGGTGACAGCGCCATACATAGCCTCCAAAACGATGTCTGTTACGGAGGAGCGATTCGAGCAGAGATCTGTCACTGAGTTTCTCTTGGCGTAAAGCAAGAGCATCATAGATGTTCATAGTCGCTTGCAGAATGTCTACGGAGACCGGAGGGTGAACAAAAGCATGGTGAGTCGTTGGGCGAGGCATCTGTCATCATCGCAACAAGGTCACGCGAAACACTCGATCTCCCGCATCTCGGCCGACTGCAAACAGCTGTGACTCCTGCAATGATAGAACGTTCGGACGCACTCATTCGACGCGATCTACAGATCATACTCAAATATCTCGCTGCTCAATAGGTCGTGCTGACACTCTCGTCCGCCAATTGGGGTACTTAAAGGTGTGTACCCGCTGGAATCCTCGCAGCTAACAACACTGTTCGGCCCAATGAAAGATAAATTTTACGAGTAGCAATACGTGGGTGATAGGGAGATTACTGATGCAGCATGACGTTGCCTCCGACGTCCAAGAGTAGAGTGGTACCATGGGCATACGGACTCTGCTAACAAGATGGAGTAAGGCCGTCGCATTGAACGGAGATTATGTTGAACAATAGAATTTTATAGACAAAAGAGTGGGGATAATGTGGTGTACTGGAATCCGGAATAAAACTAACCTGCTTTCAGGAACGAAAGTATTGCTTTACTTATTGATTACTTCTCGTATATCAGAAATATTTTAGGCGTTGTATATAATATGCCTGTTTATTGTGTTTCCTTGGGATATGTTTAATAAGAAAGGAAGTCGTATATATGTTATGCATTAATAAAGGTTTGAGATGATTTGATGTTTTCATGGTCTTTTTTAAAATATATTTGCACATATTTTTTTCATTAATGGATGTATCAATATCTGTTTAAAATTAATGCATTACACATGAAGGTTGCGAAATACTCACCCATGTAGAAAATCTTCCAATAGTATTTTGTGTATTCTGAAAAATTGACTTAGCAGAAAGAGAGTTTTGAAAAAAAAAGAGAAAGGTCCTATTTATATGTCTGAAACATCCCTTAGAAAAATTAAGAAATGACATTGCTCGGAAACCTCTACGTTATTTGATTCTGAAACAGCTGAGCAAAACTGAACCTACTCAGCTATTTCTCTCTTTACTTATTCTGATCCACACTAAACTGACACGCAATATTTTTAGCGTAACGCAGTCTGACTTTCAATAATCCCTACAAAAGAATGGCCCTGACTAACAATAACCTATACCTTTCATGAATTACTTGCCTCACAAAAATCTTCGTTACTCGAACTACTGCAATACAGCGAGCGCCAATACTGGCAGCTAAATAAAAGATTCAAACTACTGAAGGCACTAACTACTGATAGGCATAGTTAGCAAATGAGAGATTTTAATAGAGAACAAACAGTGTATTTACCATAATTCCGGTGGGGTCAGGGATTTTCTCTGCCTCGTGATGACTGGGTGTTGTGTGCTGTCATTGGGTTAGTTAGGTTTAAGTAGTTCTAAGTTCTAGGGGACTGATGACCATAGATGTTAAGTCCCATAGTGCTCAGAGCCATTTGAACCATTTACCATAATTATGATCAAATGACGTTCATGATATCCAGTCTTACAAATTTCCTTTCTCTGACGGAGGACACGCACGTCCAGCTCGCCCGCTCTCAAAACTCTGCCATCTCTCTTCCCACATCCAGCACTGCTGGGGACTCACTTCTAACTGCCCAACGCTACGCGCTGTTCACATCCAACTGCCCAACACTACAATGGCGAGTATTCCAACAACGCCAACCAGCCACAGACTGCACACAGCACAGTCAGTGATTTTCAAACAGAGCGCTACTTGGCGTTACCAACATAAAAACATAAACAGCCTACTTACATGGAAAAACCTGAAGTGCCTACTTACAGGTTTAGCACAAGCCTGTGTCCTTCCCTTGATTATGATTTAAAATCGAATTATATGTTCGCTACAGTTCACATTCGCCGCCTATTTTGAAACATGGTTAAGGCCAGAGCTGTCGTTTTTCTGAACACAAGCTTTCACAGAAGAGAATGAAAGTTTGTCCGCCCCGATGCCACCCCGTGTATTCCCTCGATGACCAGACTGGTGGCGGATGCTAGCTAGCGTTGGTCAATAGTCAGCCTGCCATCTCATTCGCGCATCCCAGGGTTGAAAACAGACCCGAACAAAAGCACGCCTACTATCACTCTACCCCACTCGGTTTGCGCGCGTACACACAACCACACACGTTATCACACGCATTCGCTAAACAAAAACGCCGAACCTGGTGCGTAATCACGCATTTCCCGCCGCCGCCCGCAAGGAAGCTCCATTGAAACAGACGGTGGCGAATTGTGGCACTCGATACGGTCTATTATCGACAGAAATTGGCAGTTGCACTCTGCGACGAGTTCAGGGCATACATAAAAACAGAATAATTGAATGGACTTTGAATGGAAGTGAACGAGCAAATAATGACTGGCGCGAGAGAGAGGGACTGCGCGTTAATGTACAAAAGGGAACTCATTCACTTGACTTGCTGGCCTGAAATCCCCAGCTATGCACTGTCTCTCAGCGCCTGAGCTTCACGCGCATTACAAAACATTTGGTGATTTTTCTGGTTACACCAAGCATGTAGAAGACAGCCAACGTGCAGAACTACAAATATAATGAGTGTAAAGGTTCCAACGGAAAACCGTAGCACGAAGTAAATTGAGAAAGATGTTTTATACGTCAGTACATCACTTCAGCTCCTAACTACAACCTTAGCTTCAGTTGAACCGATCTATGGATCGCTACATTTTTAAGGAATTTGGTACCAAGCGGCTTTGGTTTCTCTTCTTTTAGAAGAGACCGTAGCACGAAGTAAATTGAGAAAGATGTTTTATACGTCAGTACATCACTTCAGCTCCTAACTACAACTTTACCTTCAGTTGAACCGATCTATGGATCGCTACATTTTTAAGGAATTTGGTACCAAGCGGCTTTGGTTTCTCTTCTTTTAGAATGGTAAGACTTTCACAAACATTACGAACTGAATTTGCGGTTGAGTCGCATTGTTAATATGGACGTGGTCCATGAAACTTTATAGTTCCTAAAGGCGGAATGTCACCGAGGCAACACTAATCGACACGTTGCCCCAAGTCACGTGCTACATGTTGCCCAGTGTTGTCAACTTTTAGTGTGCGACATGAAATCGTGCTACAAAGTTGCTGTAGCTCAGAAAATGTGTAGCCTGGACTCGCATGCTGCAGGTGACGCATGTTTGTAGCATGTACCTCAGCCAATTTCATTGAAGCAATACCAGGACAGTGCATCATGTCTTTGCAAACGATAGCATCAAACGCGTTGTTGGTCGAAACCTTGAGTAATAGAAGAAAAGAAAGACACGTCGAGTATTTCACTCAGTATTACACTCCTGGAAATTGAAATAAGAACACCGTGAATTCATTGTCCCAGGAAGGGGAAAATTTATTGACACATTCCTGGGGTCAGATACATCACATGATCACACTAACAGAACCACAGGCACATAGACACAGGCAACAGAGCATGCACAATGTCGGCACTAGTACAGTGTATATCCACCTTTCGCAGCAATGCAAGCTGCTATTCTCCCATGGAGACGATCGTAGAGATGCTGGATGTAGTCCTGTGGAACGGCTTGCCATGCCATTTCCACCTGGCGCCTCAGTTGGACCAGCGTTCGTGCTGGACGTGCAGACCGCGTGAGACGACGCTTCATCCAGTCCCAAACATGCTCAATGGGGGACAGATCCGGAGATCTTGCTGGCCAGGGTAGTTGACTTACACCTTCTAGAGCATGTTGGGTGGCACGGGATACATGCGGACGTGCATTGTCCTGTTGGAACAGCAAGTTCTCTTGCCGGTCTAGGAATGGTAGAACGATGGGTTCGATGACGGTTTGGATGTACCGTGCACTATTCAGTGTCCCCTCGACGATCACCAGAGGTGTACGGCCAGTGTAGGAGATCGCTCCCCACACCATGATGCCGGATGTTGGCCCTGTGTGCCTCGGTCGTATGCAGTCCTGATTGTGGCGCTCACCTGCACGGCGCCAAACACGCATACGACCGTCATTGGCACCAAGGCAGAAGCGACTCTCATCGCTGAAGACGACACGTCTCCATTCGTCCCTCCATTCACGCCTGTCGCGACACCACTGGAGGCGGGCTGCACGATGTTGGGGCGTGAGCGGAAGACGGCTTAACGGTGTGCGGGACCGTAACCCAGCTTCATGGAGACGGTTGCGAATGGTCCTCGCCGATACCCCAGGAGCAACAGTGTCTCTAATTTGCTGGGAAGTGGCGGTGCGGTCCCCTACGGCACTACGTAGGATCCTACGGTCTTGGCGTGCATCCGTGCGTCGCTGTGGTCCGGTCCCAGGTCGACGGGCACGTGCACCTTCCGCCGACCACTGGCGACAACATCGATGTACTGTGGAGACCTCACGCCCCACGTGTTGAGCAATTCGGCGGTACGTCCACCCGGCCTCCCGCATGCCCACTATACGCCCTCGCTCAAAGTCCATCAACTGCACATACGGTTCACGTCCACGCTGTCGCTGCATGCTACCAGTGTTAAAGACTGCGATGGAGCTCCGTATGCCACGGCAAACTGGCTGACACTGACGGCGGCGGTGCACAAATGCTGCGCAGCTAGCGCCATTCGACGGCCAACACCGCGGTTCCTGGTGTGTCCGCTGTGCCGTGCGTGTGATCATTGCTTGTACAGCCCTCTCGCAGTGTCCGGAGCAAGTATGGTGGGTCTGACACACCGGTGTCAATGTGTTCTTTTTTCCATTTCCAGGAGTGTAAATCGAACAACAGAGGTGGAGCTACAAACCCTATGAGACTGAATGACTGTATAGTTCAGTAATATGAACTTACCACGGAATCCTATCCTTCGCCCGGGGTTGATTTGTTTTCCCCTGGTTCATTATCGTCTTTTTAAGACACTCGTACATCGTAATGGAAAACATTTTGCTTCTTGTCGAAGTGATGTACCACTTTCCTTTGACTGTTGCAGCTTTCGGCATTTATGAGAGAATGCTGTCAGTAAATTCTCGGTTTTCTCGTTTGCTTCAAAAACACTACTACTATATTTCCATGTGAGCTGCTTTAACTTATCATTCCTTAATCTACTGTCATAGTTATCTCTACGTTTTATGATTTTTATAAGTAATTTATCTTCACTTACGTTGTTAATACGAACTTAGTAATACGTTTAAAAAACATTTATACTTTTTTATTCTTTGCTGTTTATCACCTACTGTTCTTTCCAGCCTGTGTCTCTTCGTTAGCAAATTAACTACATTATTAACCGAGTAGTCACAGTCCCAAAATACAGAAAACGCTTTGCTGCATTCTTGAAAATATGAGTTTTGCGGCTAGAGCTGATTGAATGCACGCCCTATACGGAAAGTATATATACGAAGGACACGCATTGTAGTGTTATATTCTTCTTTTTGAAACCAAATTATTTGCCAAGATCGTTACGTTAACAGATTTGGTGGCTTACTTATTTCGGCAATATGTACTGCTATCCTCAGAGCCATAGTACTGGGCAACGGCAGTTACATCACACAATGCTTACACCGCCTGTGTCACATGAGGACTATACGGTATGTACAGAAAGTCAAGACATTATAATGACAAGCCAGGTATTATACATACTCTAAGATAGAACACCCTATATATCAATGTACTGCCTCGACTTCTTATTCATATTGTGTAGTCATCAGCTGACAGACTGGTGTAATCTTTGTATGATTTAACTACCATCGTCAGGATGGCAGGTCTGAGGATCTGAGGATGGCAACACATACTTCCCAAACTAATAATCCTGTAATTGTGCTAACATAGCGATCATAGCAAAGAAATTTGATTTCAAAGCAATACTACAATAGAGAATTATAGACAGCTTCCTGCATTGAACTATTGTCAGGTAACCATCACACGCAATATAATATTGTAAACTGCTGTCAAAAACTGTAAATATGACATGCTGCAGGCTGATATATAACACCAAATACGATAGAAAACACAACAGATTATAAAATGACGCGTCTCGGTATATGAAACTCACTGATAATCCTGCAGCAGTACTGAAACATATATGGCAAGCGATAACTTCTCACCATACGTATTAGTGACTGATGATGCATTTCAGCTACAGCACCACATTATGAAGCCTTCCTGAGGCCATCACAAAAGAGGTGTATGCAGAAGATAATACAACCGCAGATACTAGCAAAAGTGGAGAACAGTTGACTTCAGTGCTTCGTGAATTTTGAAAAGCACTGTTGCTATCTGTAGAAATTGCAGAATTTGTTGCTGCAACAAGTGTTTAACTTCAGAAATTCTTGCGGATTAGCTTTACTTCAGATCCACTGTACACACTTCAAGGAACATTTGACACGGATAAAAGCGGCGGAAATGTAGTTCGTGAATCATGGTGGTCGGTAATCCAAAATGGTATTGTGTTTGAGACCTTGCAACTCAAACCACGACAGTCAATCTTAGAAGCAAGAGAAGTACAGGATAAGTTTATGAGTGCTATACGATACATGAAAGAAGTGCGCCAAGCCAAGGTCATAGTACTGACTGGTGCACAGCGAAAGGGAAGACGCATTATTATAATGTAAGTGCAATGTCAACTCTAAACTGAACCACAAACATCTTTATATGTTTAATCTATAAACAAAAAAAATCTTATTTTTGTGAATCACTGACGAAGAGAACATGGCAAGTACGATAAACCGATTTCCTATAAATTTCGCTCAGTGGAAGTGGGATAGAAATAAGCGAATATGTACCTCGGATTATCCGCAGATACTGGACCGTATCTGAGAAACGACTCAAAGTTTTCAAGGTACTTTATCTGCCTTTTAGCGATAAAACAGTTCAGATGAAGCGCTGGCAAAATAGCTAACGTAGCAGCTTCACACTTTTGCGCCTCGTGTGAATTTTTATCTTTGTTTTCGAGTTCTCTACGAAAGCCCGTAAAAAAATTTCTCAACGAATGTTTTTCAACGTATACTGAAATAGCATTGTCCTAATTCGTCTACTAATTGTACGTCTGGTGAATGAAATATAGAAAGAAGAAAGTAATAAATGAATGAGAAAATAACTTAAAATTGTTTTCGGTTAAATTCGTGTAGTGTATCTTGATTCCTATTCATTTTTGGTAAAGTGGTCCGTTATGCGTGGATTGCCGTGAAATTATTGGCATTGCCTGAAATCTTCAGCAATAGTAACAACGTTTGTTTACAGAGCCATATTCATACAAAGAGATAGCACTGAGACGAACCTGCATTTGCACGATGCTCGTAGTGTGCGGAATTTCTATGTTAAGAATATTTCTACGATCCGTATCATCCAAAGGAATTCACCAAACCTCCATGTAGAATAAGCTAATAACAAGGATGAAAAATAAGAACATAAGAATTTAAAAAAGACCGTAACCCCTGAAAATACCATAAAAACATATACAGGTTGAGTCGGGAGGAAAGGTGCATGATTTGAGTGGTGATGCTAGTGATGATTGAGAACAAAATACTCCTAATAAACACAAGCCCTTTTCTTAACCGTTTGCTGGCAAAACCAATGAAAACAACTAGGAGTGGGAAACGTGTAGCGCAGTCGTTATTAACCGCGTCGGTACGCAGTTTATTTGCGAATGGTGCACTTGCTTACCTCAAGTCTCAGTCTGACAGTGCTTCTGGCAATGCACGGTACTACAGTGTTGTTACGTGAACAACGAATACAGTATTGTGTAGTGAAAATGTCACGGATCTTCACACATGCAGACTATGCTGACATGGTGCTTCTCTATGGTTTGTCCAATGGGAATTCCAGAGCTGCTGTGCGAGAATACGAACAACGATTTCCGAATCGCAGAGTGCCAGATATCAGGGTGTTTAGCAGGTTGTTTCACGGATTGCGTGTGCGTGGTACGCTTCCCAGAGTAAATGTTGTTTCTGAACGTCAGTGCAACAAACTCTTAATGAAGTTGAGAACATTCTTCAAGTAGTGGAATGCAACCCTACTACTAGCTCTAGAGGAATTGCTGCCAATCTTGGTATTCCAGAAATACGAGTGATACTCACAGTACACGAGCACGGTCTGTATCCCGTTCATCGGCAGAGTGTACAACATCTGCATGAAGGAGATGCTGCAGTCTGGGGAAGAAGTCTGTCAATGTGTCACTGCCAATGGGTGATTAATTCCACGTATTTTATTCACTGATGAGTCAACATTCACCCGCAACGGAATCAACAACACGCGGAACTCTCATGTAAGGGCAAATGAAAATGTGCACGCTACTGTGGAAACGAATTGCCAACGACGTTTCTCAGTCAACGGGCGGTGCGGTATTATTGATGACCAACTCATCGGTGTAGTTGTTTCAGATAACCGTCTTACTGGGACACGGTATCTTGAGTTTCTTCAAAATGTGTTACCAGAAAACGTGGAGGATATCCCTTCAGCAATACGAGCTCGTATGTACTTTCAGCATGACGGCGTTCCTACACATTCAGTTCGGCCAGTGACACAGTATCTCAACACAACGTATCTTGGTCGTTAGATTGGTCGCCGTGCAGTCATTGCTTGGCCACCGACGTCACCCGATCTTACCCCATTGTATTACTGCTTGTGGGGGTGACTGAAGAGTGACGTCTACAAGAACAGAGTGGGCACAAGAGAGGGACATCTCGCTCGTATTTTACATGCTTGTGCTCCGGTAAAGCAATGAAAAATGGAGCTCCGATCGGCGACACAACACCTGTCTACAAGAGCAGCAACATGCATTGAAGTTGACGGTAGGCTGTTTGAACATTTTCTGTGAGGAAACGAAAGAAATGGCTCTGAGTACTATGGAACTTAACATCTGAGGTCATCAGTCCCCTAGACTTAGAACTACTGAAACCGGACTAACCTAAGGACATCACACACATCCATGTCCAAGGCAGGATTCGAACATTCGACCGTGTGAGGAAACGCACACAATTAGAGAAACTATAACATAACATGATCTTAATTTACCGTCACCTGCACCTTTCCCGTTCCTAGCTGCTTTCTTTGGCTTACCCGGAGATGGTTAAGAAAAGGTCATATGTTTACTGGAAGATTTTGGTTCAGAATCACCAGTAGTATCACCTGTCAAAACTTGTACCTTTCCTTCTGACTCACGCTGTATAATAAATGTATGACACTTATTGTGAAAACCAGTTGCAATTTTACGATTAACATTACACCCTTGTATCTCCTCTCTTGCTAAGAAACATTCGTATACGCACATGGGTAGATATAACCGGGTGGGACGCAAAACTTGAAAGCCTTGAAACTAGCCACTGTACAACCATTTCAAATGAAATAACCGTATCCTAAAATGCACCCGAATTGCGTTGTAAGCTTTGACCGCAATTTTCCCACAAACGGCCGAGTATCTATGGATAAGCTAAGACATGTTTTCGTTCATTTTCAATCATCTTCCTGCGAGTGGAGTTTCTGGGAAATCGGGTTATATAACCTGCCATATTCTCCTCGTGAGACTGACAATAGGAGGCTGTTACAGAAAAGCGCACAAAATTTAGAGATTTACTTTTGACATCCAACAGTTTGAGGGAATTGTGATAATCTGCAAGAATAGTTGACGTTTTCCTACACATCCACTCCATGTCAGCAACAAGCCGCAAAGACCCACTGGCTGTCCGGTAGCTGGTAACATGCAGCAACATGGCGCTTCTTCTCAACAGAGTGAGCTTGCAGCTCTCAACTACACTCCTGGAAATGGAAAAAAGAACACATTGACACCGGTGTGTCAGACCCACCATACTTGCTCCGGACATTGAGAGAGAGCTGTACAAGCAATTATCACACGCACGGCACAGCGGACACACCACGAACCGCGGTGTTGGCCGTCGAATGGCGCTAGCTGTGCAGCATTTGTGCACCGCCGCCGTCAGTGTCAGCCAGTTTGCCGAGGCATACGGAGTTCCATCGCAGTCTTTAACACTGGTAGCATGCCGCGACAGCGTGGACGTGAACCGTATGTGCAGTTGACGGACTTTGAGCGAGGGCGTATAGTGGGAATGCGGGAGGCAGGGTGGACGTACCGCCGAATTGCTCAACACGTGGGGCGTGAGGTCTCCACAGTACATCGATGTTGTCGCCAGTGGTCGGCGGAAGGTGTACATGCCCGTCGACCTGGGACCGGACAGCAGCGACGCGCGGATGCACGCCAAGACCGTAGGATCCTACGCAGTGCTGTAGGGGACCGCACCGCCACTTCCCAGCAAATTAGGGACACTGTTGCTCCTGGGGTATCGGCGAGGACCATTCGCAACCGTCTCCATGAAGCTGGGCTACGGTCCCGCACACCGTTAGGCCGTCTTCCGCTCACGCCCCAACATCATGCAGCATGCCTCCAGTGGTGTCGCGACAGGCGTGAATGGAGGGACGAATAGAGACGTGTCGTCTTCAGCGATGAGAGTCGCTTCTGCCTTGGTGCCAATGATGGTCGTATGCGTGTTTGGCGCCGTGCAGGTGAGCGCCACAATCAGGACTGCATACGACCGAGACACACAGGGCCAACACCCAGCATCATGGTGTGGGGAGTGATCTCCTACACTGGCCGTACACCTCTGGTGATCGTCGAGGGGACACTGAATAGTGCACGGTACATCCAAACCGTCATCGAACCCATCGTTCTACCATTCCTAGACCGGCAAGGGAATTTGCTGTTCCAACAGGACAATGCACATCCACATGTATCCCGTGCCACCCAACGTGCTCTAGAAGATGTAAGTCAACTATCCTGGCCAGCAAGATCTCCGGATCTGTCCCCCATTGAGCATGTTTGGGACTGGATGAAGTGTCGTCTCACGCGGTCTGCACGTCCAGCACGAACGCTGGTCCAACTGAGGCGCCAGGTGGAAATGGCATGGCAAGCCGTTCCACAGGACTACATCCAGCATCTCTACGATCGTCTCCATGGGAGAATAGCAGCCTGCATTGCTGCGAAAGGTGGATATACACTGTACTAGTGCCGACATTGTGCATGCTCTGTTGCCTGTGTCTATGTGCCTGTGGTTCTGTCAGTGTGATCATGTGATGTATCTGACCCCAGGAATGTGTCAATAAAGTTTCCCCTTCCTGGGACAAAGAATTCACGGTGTTCTTATTTCAATTTCCAGGAGTGTATTTTGCAACTGCAGCATGCTACCATGTCCAAAAGACTCACCAATAACTAAAGCGTCTGGTAGTAAAAGACTTCATTACCTGACACTGAAGAGATTATGTTCATTTTATTGCTCACTAGTTCCGCAGAGGAATGCCAGCAAGAGCGATGCAGGCTTACGCCCATGTATTGACTTCAGAGGTAATTAATATAAGGTTATGTTTCGGTCACTTTATATTTTTAAGGAGCAAACAACTTAATGTGTTTTAGGGTTATCATCATGGGACAAAGCAGGAGTGGCCTCCCTCTCCATTGTTGTCAGATATGTCAAAGGTCGCTGCGATGACATCATCCAAAATGGTGGCCTGTAGGCTTGTAAGTAGCACATGAAGTTGTCCAAGATGGCGGCTGTGACGTCAGCTCAGTTATCCCAGATCGCGGCTTTTGGCGGGAAAGGGCCATGCTCTCTGGCGGGAAGTTTGAATTTTAGCGGGAAATTGAATTATGAGCTTCTACGGTCCACACAACAGTCCCGCGATCCTCCTTACCAACTTTTCGTATGGTGAGGCACCATCCTCTTGGAAAATGGGAGGGAATTTTGAATATTGGAGGGACTTTTGCTCTAAGAACTTATTCCTGCAGCTGAGGGCAGTTAGCATGGTCTTGCCTCCACTAGAGACTGTTCATGACATCATTCAATTCGAATATAATTTGTTTAAATTTGTATAAATTTGGTTATATTTGTTATCTACCTACAGCAGTAGCGGATTAGTTTGCTGTTACCACCACAAGAGACCGATATATCAGTGCTTGTTGAGCTGTCAGTGTGGAAAGAGGATGTGTTCAACTAGCGAGATGTTGGTACCAGACAAGGGGGTGTTTTAATAGCTGTATTACATACACTCATTCAACTGAGGAGTGCATCCACAGTTAACTGCATGAAGAATGAAAGTGAGCATTAGTGCTGTAACATATGATGAGAAGCAATACAGTTCTGCAAATAAATGCTTTGCATCGAGATGCATTAAAGATGCATTACATAATACATGAAAACATCTGGCTCAGCTCCCACTCCACAAGAGATAACTGCCTCTGATCCAGCTGACCAAAGAATGCAGCTAGTTAGAGAGTTCATCACGGTAGGTCATGTGATTGTGCAGTTCAGTCAATACGAGCACAGCATCATGATGACATCCCGTGTTTTCCCAGCTGCACATGTGTCTCAGCCTACCCTATTGGTGGGAATTTCAAATTTTGGAGGGTATTTCGAATTTTGACGGGCATTTCTTTGTCCCAGGGCTCTGCTAATTTGCCCAACCCACCTGGGAATTGGCAAGAAAAAGAATCAGCCTCTTATTAGCTGCTGGAGAGAGGAAGGAGTGTACGTTACTTATTTTTGGAACAATTTATATAGGGACAGATTTCACCCACTTTGTTTATTACACTGATACAAAACACTCATCCTGATGTGCTTGAGGCCACAATATACAGTTTACACACCTGGAATCTACTCTTAAATAGTGCAGTACACTTATGTGCAGATACGCAAACAACTTGTAAATTACCAAAATAATCCAGTACACAGCATACAGACGAGCAAATTACTCGTAGATCACCGAAATAATACATGTGTAACGCTATGCAAACACACTCACAACACTTTAATACCCGAAAATAATGCAGTTCACAAACACTCAGTGCACATAAAAAAGCAACATATCAGTGACTCGAACCCTGATTCTAGTGGATGGAAAATGTGAGTGCACCTCCTAACGCATGGAAACTATCCAGATGGGGTAGAGGAAGGTTAGGTTAGTGTACTTTATTTATTTTGGTCGGGAAACTGACGCAAATATCGATCCTAATTACATAATTAATCACAAAGATCGGTCCTAATTACACAACTATATGAATAGCACTGCACAAGGATGACCTAAAATCGCAAGATAGGGCAAAAAACTGACAATATCGTACAATCGGTGTTTTCCTACTGGTAAAAATTTCGCAATAGCGCTCGTAACTGACGCAAATATCGACCCTAATTACGTAATTAATCACAAAGATTGGTCCTAATTACAAATCTACATACACAGCACTGCACAATGATAGCATAAAGTAGCCAAATAGCACAAAAACTGGCGATACCATTCAACCGGTGTTATCCTGCTGGGAAAATATTTCGCAGTATCACTATAAGGCTGCGACAAAAATACTCAAACTCTACCCTACACCTACAAGCTAGGGGGAAAAAGGCTGGAGGGTAAGGTACTATATAATTCTTTTTTAGGGGCAAATATGTTCAACTGAGTTGATGCTGGTGTTGGACAAAGAGAAGTTTAAAAGATGTATTACCTGCAAACATACAGCACCTATCGCTGTTTGACATTAATGTAGACAAACATCTACTAAAAGTCACTCTACAGAACAGCTAATTGAGGCCAATACACGCTATTGCAGGTGATGGAAAAAATGAGTCACTGTTCTAATTACAGTTAGAAACGGTAGTTAAAAAACCAGCACTCGAATTTAAAGGATCATAATGCAGCACATGTACTGGGGAAAATGGTTGTCCTAAAAGACTGCAGAGGGGGTGGTAGTGGAATGTGTGTTCTCCTCCATGTACAATCACAAACTGCCAAAAATCTAGGCCCTTTCTCCACTTACGGGATGGATGGACCAAGAGAGGAAGCTACTCCACCAGCAGCCTCGCAACACATGCTGGCCATTGTCCGCCTTGATACGCTGGAACTTTGCCAAAACAAAAGAAGATATAGTTAACTAAACAACAGGAGATAAAAGGACAGCTTTCCCAAATACACCTTGGTTATCTGTAGTGACACAGCCACCCCTGGTGGTTGAGGCACTCAGCTGTGGCCATGAGCTCTCAGGGACTAGACATGTCCTCCAGTAGGCCTCTCGCCTGGGATGGGAAACACTTTTGTTTAAAATCACGTAGGACGTTCCAGCTGGGACTGGGGGAGAGCCACAGTAAAAATTGGAAATGTGTAGTAAGTTCTATGGGACCAAACTGCTGAGGTCATCGGTCCCTAGGCTTACATAATACTTAATCTATCTTAAACTGGCTCATGCTAAGAACAACACAGACACCCATGCCAAAGGGAGGACTCAAACCTCCAATGGGGTCCGTAATGAAATCGCCACAATTCTGCACTGGAATACTTAACATCACCTTCAGTCCTATGTTAAATCAACTATTAAAAAGACGAAAGAATCATTCGCGACGATAATAAATGTCCTCCTTCCATGCAAATAGACAAATTCTATTTTCCTTCACTTTTATGAGCAAAATCGGTATAGTTTTTTACGTTCGACTGCACTTGCATTTTATTATTTTGTGACGCCAACTGAAATGTACCGCCACCAAACACAAATGATCAGCAGAGACATATCCACCCTGTGTAAAATCAGGAAAAAAACTACGGCTATTTTGATGCTAAAACTACTGATCACCGCAGAATTTCCTCGTTATTTCGAAATTAAATTGATGATGAGAGTCACTTTGAATGGCGAGTAATTTTTGTTTTTGTTTTTTCTGTAGTCGGATTACACTCATCAGGTAGGTCAAATGGGAATCCGTGGAGGGTGAACGATGTTCTTTTCCAGTAACACTATTGAGAAATGACACCTGGAGCTGACCACAGAGGGATTTTACAGCCCACAACATTCATTTCTCATAAGAACAGTGCTATTAAAAACACGATAGTCGCGCTGTCGGCGATTTGAGATAAAGTCTATCCATTCAATCACTTACTTGTGTTGGATCCTGTAGAGACATATTTTAACATTTACAGCCACTGGTGAATCATATTTGTGGCATTCTCATATCACGAAATGACTTACATTTTTCGAACCTATCTGCTAAGGATCCCATATTACAGAAACACCAGTACTGTTTTTTAAACAGTCCCTCTGCATCTTGTAAGTGTTCCTTATTGTCTCTATATACCTCTCCCTGCAGCTTAGTGCATGTGATCGTCCTAATTTAAGTCTGGCCCGCTATATCTAAAACCTTCTGTATCCTGCAGGAGAACAGGAAGAGACGAGTTAATGCGACAGGAGTCCGTTTCAAGCACTTGGTGGAAATGGGAACATGGTGTCATATCTCAGCCAGCCGTGCACAGTGTGTAAGACCAGCGACAAACGAAGCTTTCCCCTGCAACACGAGCAGATGTCTCGGTGATCTTTCTCGAAAAGCAATAGTCCTTCATTTTGCAGTCATGTACATGATTATTTTTCCTGTGCTGACCATTACCGTAAGGTGCTGTTCACAACACGCGTGAGGTAGCAGAAATAAAAAGAGGTACTGTTGTCTTATTGGTGAAAAAAATAATAAAAAAATGAAAGTAAGGCAAATGTAGGGTATCGCAGCATATGGAAATAGGACGAGTCTGTACCAATGAGGCACGCTTCCAAACAACTGTATTATGGTGATGAAGCTTTCGATAGGAAGATGAAATTAACTGTGTAGGTCATAGGTGTTGGAGCCGCTGCGATGTCTTCCACATCGCGTCTGTGTTTTATTTCTACCAGCCTGTGGTGTGTAAGCTGTATAGTTTATATCATGCGACTTTCAGTTTGCTATGAGAGCCAGAGGATCGAAACGTGTTAATGTTGGTTTAACAGCAGCTGACATGGGTCTCGAAGTCATGGTACAAAAAACAAATTGCGTGGAGCTGTACACTGATTGGGCACGTTACAAACTAAAAAACAATGTATTAAACTGCTTATGAAGGAGCAATACAAGAACCCTCTCATGTGATTGATAGTCTGTTAGACATGCTCATGCTACAGTAAAAGTGATGAAACTTTACATCTATCTGTGGAAACGACTTCGATTCGAACCACCTGCTCCAATAAATCAATACCTGTATATTTAATAGGATCGCCACATATGTTTGGGTGATAGACATGAATGCCCACTGAGAGACACAGACCTCCTTTGGACTAGCTGTATGTAGTTAGATGTGTAGAAAATTCTTCGTCCTTCCTCCATACCATGTATGATATGTAGTCTTCCTAATTTTCCCAACAAGAACACCACTGTAGCTGCTCGTACTCTCTCTCCTACTACATCGTGTTGCAGGAGAAAGCTGAATTTGTCTCTGATCTTAAACGCTGTACATGGCTGGCTGAGATGTGACACTATGTTCCCATTTCTACCAAGTGGTCCAAACGCTCTACTGTCGCAATAACTCATTTCATCTTGTTTCACTACAGGATGCAGAAGGTCTTACATATAGCACTCTCCGAATTCTGTTCATGTCAGATTAAAATTGGGACGATCACATGGACTAAGGTGCAGGAAGGGCTATCAGAGACTTAGGAGCATTTACAAGACATAGAGGGACTGTCTAGAAAACAGCGCTGGAGCTTCTGTCACATGGGATCATTAGCAGATAGGTTAGAAAAGTGTAACTCATTTCGTGATATGTGAGTGCCATGAATATGATTCACGAATGGCTGTAATCATTAAAAGATGTCGCTACAGGATCCAACAAAACTAAAACGTGAATGGATACACTTGATCTCAAATCGCAGACAGCACGTTCTTAATAGCACGGTCCTTATGTGATTATGAATGTTATGGGCTGTAGAATCCTTCTGTGGTCAGATCCAGATGTCATTTACCAATAGCGTTCCTCGAAAAGAACATCGAGTTCCCTCAACGGATTTCCGTTTCACCTACCTGATGAGTGTAATCCGACTACAGAAAAAACAAGAATTACTCGTTATGCAAAGTGACTCTCATGATCAATTTAATTTCGAAATAACGAGGACATTCTGCGGTGTTCGGTATTTTTGGCATCAAAACAGTCGTAGTTTTTTTCCTGATTCTGTTGATCATTTGTGATTGGTGGCGGTACACTTCACTGGACATCATAAAATAATGAGATGCGAGTGCAGTCGAACGTAAATAACTATACTGATTTTGCTCATAAAACTAAAATGGAATTTATCTATTTTCATTGAAAGAGAGCATTTATAATCGTTGCGAATTTTTTTTTCTTTTTTAAGTTGCTTTGTTATAGAATTGTAGTTGATGTTAAGTAGTCCAGTGCAGAACGGTGGGCGACTTCTCTATGAGAACGCTGCTCCCCCTCGGTCCCAGCTGGAGATTCCTGCGTGATGTTAAACAAAAGTATTTTCAGTCCCAGAACGAGAGGCCTATTGGGCGCTGGGGATCTGGCTAGTCTGTGACAGCTCGTCACCACAACTGCGAGCCCTAACCATTAGGGGTGGCTGAGTCACTATAGATGACCAAGATGCATTTGAGAAAGTCGTTCTTTTATCTGCTATTGTTTAGTTAACTATACCTGCTTTTGTGTTGGCAAAGGAACAGTGTATCAAGGCAGGCACTGGGCAGCACATGTCGCGAAGCTGCTGGTGGCGTAAGTCCTTGCCTCAGTTCATCCACCCTGTAGCTGGAGAGAGGGCCTCGATTTTCGGCAGTTAATGATTGTACATCGAGGAGAACACGAGTTCAAATACTGCCTCCTCTGTAGTCTTTCAGTACGATGATTTGACCCAGTACATGTACTGCATTATGATCCGTTCAGTAAGAATGCTCGTTTTTCAAGATCATTTCGAAGTGTAGTTAAAACCTTGACGTATCTTTTCCATCAGCTCTGATACCGTGTATTGACTTCAACTGTAGCGAACTCTGACGTTGAACAATGGTAGATGCTGAATGCTTGCATTTAATAACCTTCTATTAAACTCCTCTTTGTCCATCACCAGTACCTAGGCAGTTGAATGTATTTCCCACCAATAAGAATAAAACTAGTACCAAACACGCCAGCCTTTTTTCCTACCTTCTCGGTGTACTGTAGCGTTTGAGTGTTTCTCTCGCTGGTTTCGAGTAGTTCTGCGAAATTTTTTTCCTATCAGGATCAGACCAGTTATATTGTATCGTCAGTTTTTGAGCTGTACTGCAATTTTAAGCCGTCGTTATGCAGCGCTCTGCGTTAAATTGTGTAATTGCGACCGACCTTTGTGATTAATTATGTAATGAGGATCGATATTTGCTTCAAAATAAATGAAGTACACTAACCTGACCTTCCTCTTCCGCATCTGGTGAGTTTCCATGTGTTACGGGGTGAACAAAGGATTTCCATCCAACAGAATCAGGGTTCGAGTTGTTGATACGCTGCAGTGTTTACGTGCACGGTGTGCTTGTGCACTGCACAATTTTCGGGTATTTAAGCATTGTGAGCGTGTTTGCGTAGCATTACTAATGCATTATCTTGCTGATGTATGAGTAGTTTTCATGTCTGTATGCTGTGTACTGGATTATTTCGGTAGTTTATGAGTTGTTTGCTTCTCTGCACATCAGTGTATTGTATTATCTACGAGTAGTTTCCATGTCTGTAAACTGTATATTGTGACTCAAGCACATCAGGGCGAATATTTTGTATCAGAAAATAAATAAACTAGGTGACATCCGTCCCTAAATAAATTGTTCCATAAATAGATGAAATACACTTCTTCCTCTCTCTAGCAGTCCAGAACAGGCTGATTCCTTTCCCCACCAATTTTCCCCTACAGACCACCGGGGGGATGAGGAGGCTGGGGCACATGTGCAGCTGAGAATAACAAGTGACGCCATCATGATGCTGTTCTCCTATTGACTGAACTGCACGATCACGTGACCTATCATGTTGCCATCTAGTGGTGAACTCGCCAACTAACTCAGTTCTTTTGTGTGTTGGATCAGAGGCAGTTGTCTCCTTTCTGCGGTGGGAGCTTATACGTAAGTTTTAGAAATGACAGACAACTTCAGTAGAGACCCATGTTTCCATGTGGTGTGTAGTGCATTCTTAATGCTTCTCGATGCAAAGCATTTATTTGCAAGTCCATATTCTTCCTCTCCATATGTTCAAGCATTAATGCTCACTTTCATTCTTCATGCACTCCTTGGCTGAATGAGTGCATGTAATACATCTATTAAAATTTCCCCTGTCTGGCACCAACATCCCGCTAGTTGAACATCTGCTTCTTCCACACTGACAGCTCAGTAAGCACTGGTATCTCAGCCTCTTGTGTTGGTAACATCACACTAAGCCACTAGTGCCGTAGGTATATAATAAATTTAAACAAATTTATACAAATTTAAACAAATTATATCCGAACTGATGGCATCATAAGCAGTCTCTAGCCCATACTAACTCCTCTCACCTGCAGGAGTAAGATCGTACAGGAAAACTCCACCCAAAATTCGAAATTCCTGGCCATTTTCCAAGAGGCTAACATGCCATCATGCAAAAAGTCGGAAGGGGGGGGGGGGGACTCCTAGGTGATCTGTAGAAGCACATAGTTCAATTTCCCACCAAAATTCAAATTTCCGACTAGGGTGGTGCATGGCAGGGATTGTGGGAGGGGTTGTGGCACTTTCCCACCAAAGGCCACCATATTGGATAACACTACTCGTGTCATCAGCTAACGTCGTGGCCGCCATCTTGGATGACTTCGAGTGCTGTTGCAAAGTGTATTGGCCGCCATCTTACATACATCTGGCAACAATGGAGGCAGAGGTTGTTCCAGCTCTGTCCCATTACTCACGATAAGGAAGAAGCAACAAAGAATCAGCTTTATAAAAAATATGAGGATTTTCACATTTCAATTGAAACTACAAATGGCTGTAAAATCTTTTTCAGAGTGTACCTCTAACTGACAGATACATATCAATGAATAAGACACCATTATTTCTTACATAAGATTCTAGTATCACCATGCAGGAACTTTCACTAAGAACAGCAATGTCATCAGGAAACATTATCATTGGAATTATTGGTTCAATTGGTTCTGAGCACTACGGGACTTAACATCTGAGGTCATCAGTCCCCTAGAACTTAGAGCTACTTAAACCTAACTAACCTAGGGACATCACACACATCCAAGCCTGAGGCAGGATTCGCACCTGCGATTGTAGCAGTCGCGCGGTTCCGGACTGAAGAGCCTAGAACCGTTCGGTCATCGCGGGTGGCGGTATTCTTTCAGCTTCGTTTTTATTTCCCGTCTTGAACGTCAGGTTTTGTTGAATTGTGGGATACAGGCTGTAAAAACTGAGTCTTACTGTGATTTAGTATTGGTTTATTTTCTGCAAGCCATGGACTTAGGTCAAGAACTGCACTATTTGAAACCGAGCCAATGTTGCACACAACATCCTTTACTACCAAGCTAGTGTCATCAGCAAACAGAAATATTTTAGAGGTACTCGTAATACTAGAGGTCATATCATTTATATAAATGAGGAACAGGGGTGGCCCCAGCACAAATCCCTGGGGTAACCCACACTTGACTGCACAACACTCAGACCTCACAACACAGCCATTCTCAACATTGTGAATAATGACCTTTCATTGCATTTTGCTGAGGTAAGAGGTGAACCAACTGTGAGCTTCTCTCCGTATTCCATAATGGTCCTACTTCTGCAGTAATGTATTATGATCAACACAATCAGACGCCTTAGTTAAATAAAAAATATGCGTAGCGATACAAACGTTTTGTTTCAGCCACCCAGTAACTAGTATTTTCAGTTGTTAAAGGCCTTCAAAGCCGAAATGTACATTTGATATTAAATCGTGTGATGTAAAATGGTCAGTTATCCTTACGTACCCAGCCTTTTCAATAACCTTAGCGAATACTTATGGCATAGAAATAAGTCTAAAATTATCTACATTATCCGTTTTTCCCTATTTATAAAACGGATTTACTACTGTGTACTTTAATCGCTCAGGAAACTGAGCATTGCTAAAGGAAAAATTACAAATATGGCTAAATACAGGGCTAACATGTGCAGCACAGTACTTTAATATTGTGCTAGGCGCTCCATCATATCCATGAGAGTCCTTAGGCTTCAGTGATTTAATCATTCACTCAATATCCTCCTTGTCTGTATCACAGAGGAGTATTTCAGACATCAATCTCGGAAAGGCATTTGCCAAGAAAGTTATAGATTCCCTGTAGAAACCAAATTTTTATTTAATTCGCCAGCAATGCTCAGAAAGTGACTGTTAAATACTGTACATATATTTGATTTATCAGCAACAGAAATATTTTTACTACGAACTGACTTAATATCGACGTCCTTGTGCTGCTGACCAGACGCTTACTTCACAACTGATCATATGGTTTTAATTTTATCCTGTGAATTAGTTGTTCTTTTTGCATACCACATAATCTTTGCCTTCCTAATAACATTTTTAAGCGCCTTACAATACTGTTTGTAATGAGCTCTTGTGGCTTGATTGTGACTACTTCTAACATTTTGATATAATTCCCGCTTTCTTCTACATGATATCCTTATCCCACTAGTGTTCCGTATATTAATCTTATGGCCGCTTTTTGAGGGTACCCTGGATGAAATGGTCCTTGGTGGCGATTTCGGCTCCACACAAGGGCCTGTTGACAAATCTCCACATCATTCCCCGTGTGGGGCCCTCTTCGTCATCATCGACAGATGGTTCAAATGGCTCTGAGCACTATGGGACTTAACTTCTTAGGTCATCAGTCAACTAGAACTTAGAGCTACTTAAACCTAACTAACCTAAGTACATCACACACATACATGTCCGAGGCAGGATTCGAACCTGCGACCGTAGCAGTCGCGCGGTTCCAGACAGTAGCACCTAGAACCGCTTGGCCACTCCGGCCGGCATCATCGACAGACTTCAGCTTGTTGACTCATGGACAAAGATTCATGGCACCCGTGCAGGTTTCACATATTAAACGACGCATTCGTCCAGTCTCCTCGACTGTATATAACTCCCACGTTCCTTTGCTGCCAGCACTCGACATGCCGAAGTATGGCCTCTTGCTTCCTCTGACCAGGATGCCTACATCTGCGATGTCGTTCTCGCCCGCCAACAGGTGTGGCACAGCCGCAGCCTGTGGAAATTAAATGTTTCTTACCTGACTGTCCCTGACTGCCGACTGATCGTTGAGGATGCATGGACCCTCAGTCGTCGACGTCGCCCCACAAACACCACCTTATCCTGGTGGCTATCCTGCGCGAAATCAGCTCTACACAAGGCACTGATAGGATATGGCAAACACTTCAAAGCTTGGCAAGCAAGCACCATGGACTTCTATTATGCTGTGCTTCGCTACTGCGCTTCGATGGCATTCTCTCCCCTCCGTCAGACGATAGTGCATCGTGTTAAAATGAGACCACTCATGCGATGACGCTTGGAAGGGACCCCTGTCAGACCATGCACCCGTGACCATATGCCTTTCGGAACGCCATCGATGTACCACCTCCTCACAAAACGCCGCCGCCGTCGTAGAACTATCATCCACGACCTCACCGATGTGGAAGGACGACGATACACTAAGCAATGCCCATTGGTCACTCTTTCTATTCTCATTTCCGCCAGCTGTACGCTCCCGTCCCACATCCCCTGACTTTATTTAAGGAGGTAGCAGCACTGACTGTCAACACCGTGCCATAGGACGTGGCTCAAGAACTTCAGGCAGAAGTGACCTCAGATGAAGTCCGAGATGCAATCAAGGTGGGAGCTGCAAACAAGCCCCCAGGACCTGGCAGCCTCCCCAACGGATTTTACAAGTGTTTTGGTTATCTTTTGGTACCTACTTTGACGTCCATCTGTCGTGAACTGATGTCACCCAAGACGACGATTCCAGCCACCTTCTTTGATGGGGTCATCAACCTGGTCCGTAACCACATGAGCGATCATGGAACTACGATCACCAGCCCATCTCTCTACTCAACAATAACATGAAAATTTTTGCCCGTTTGTTGGCCCCACGACTCAAGAAGGCAGCACCTCAGCACCTCCCTTGACCAGACTTCGCTGGGCGGTGACAACAACATCCATACGGCCCTTTGCCGTTACAGCGATATGATCGCACTCGCGCGGTGGCATCATTTACCTGGCGCATTACCTTCGCTTGACTTTAGTCAGGCATTTGACCGTGTCGAACATACCATTCTGAAATCGATCCTGCAACACATTGATTTTCCGGATCGTATAGTGGTAATGCGGCCTTTGAGCTTTGCGACTTCAAGAATACTCTGTAATGGTCGCCTGCCTCATTGTTCCTCTAGCGATCGAGCGCTCTGTCCGACAAGGTTGCCCACTTTCCACGATACTGTATTCTGTAGCCATAGAGCCCCTACTCCAGAGGCTTCACCAACTCCTGTTGTGGATGACATTGCGTGGACACCGCTTCTGTTGTACAGCCTATGCTGACGATCTAGTCCTCTACCTCCGCACTGAAGACCATGTTCGCGCGGCTCTGACTTGGGTGGCGACATATGGGGAGGCATCAGGGAATTCTGTTAACATTTCCATATCGAAGGTTCTGCTCATTGGTGTGGGTCTGCCTAAGAGATATGTCGCTCCACTAAGTGTGTCCACCAACATCCGCTGTTTGGGCATTGATTTTATGAATGACCTCCATCGTTCAGCGGAATCCAGCAGTAGACGTCTCCTCCGAACGATCAGGGCTGGCCCTGTTGACCACCAGCTTAGATCCATCGACACGGTACAGCGTCAGCAATACGTGAATGCTTACCACGCCTCACGCATTCCCCATGTGTCACGAGTGTTCCGGTTCCGATTGCCCTCGCACGTCGTATGTTGATGGCGATAGGATCCTTTGTCCGTACCGGGTTGTTCTTTAAACTTCAATAGTCCTCCCTTGCCCTCCAGCGGGAGATTGGTGGAGTGGGCTTATTGCCTGTGCAAGACAGAGTTACGGCATTTTTCGTTATCTCTCAACTGAAAGTCTGGAGTTTGTGCCCGACAAGCCTGACCGTACTTCTTTTGCATGAATACGCGCGAGTCTCCATGTCAGCTCTAATCATGTTATCAGACATTCCAACCCCTTTTATCACTTTCGGCACTTCTTTCTTGAATTACGTTACATCCTGCACTCCTTACCCTTTCCACGTATACTCTAGACAAAGGCTGAACATGACACTTTACAAAAGTGTCGGACTCCAAACCCCCTCGAACACAAGTTTCCCTAGATCATATGACGTGTTCTGAAAGCGATGCATGCTGGTTATCTCGACACAAGCGTTCAGTCCAACTGATATATCACCGTCAATGGCAAACAGGCCAACCAGTTTCGTTTGCAACGCATCCGATTAGCTAACACACCCCTCTGTGTTCACTGTGGTGTGGAGGACATGGACAATCATCGATTCGCATGTGGTCCGTCGTCTGACGTCTGGAGGCTCGCGCAGCGTATCTTGGCTTTCCTTACCAGACATACACCTGTCGCATTTATTCACGGGTGTTCAAAATGGTTCAAATGGCTCTGAGCACTATGGGAATTAACTGCTGAGGTCATCAGTCCCCTAGAACGTAGAACTACTTAAACCTAACTAACCCAAGGACAACACAAAGATCCATGCCCGAGGCAGGATTCGAACCTGCGACCGTAGCGGTCCCGCGGATCCAGACTGTAGCGAATAGAACCTCTTGGCCATATCGGCCGGCTTCACGGGTGTGATTCATTACCCCGCAACAAAAACTAACGCTGTGAATTGGAGACGCGGTCATACGGTCTGCTACTTTTTCGCCCCGGCGAGAAATCAGAACTAGGTTATTGGACGTACTTTAACGATCGACACCATGCACTTGTTCGCAATCCCAGATACAAGCAGTTCTTTTCCTATTTTCTACGGAGCACTTTTCATGACCCGCCTTCCAGCCGGAACGTCCCAACCGTGAGATGCTGATGCTTTTCTTGCTGACATGATGTTCTGAAAGCACTACAAACGGAATCTGCATTAAAATTTAGAGAAGACACGTTTGGATGTTCCGCCAATTGGAAGGCGCTAGTAACTCCTGGAATTCTGGTACACAGACTAAAATAATGAAAAAATTAATAGATAAAAAGAATATAAAAAACCCAAAGATCACAAACATAAATGAAAGAAAATAAAAACATACATACAAAAAACGCAAAAAATGCAATAAAATAAACTAAAAAAAGAAAAGCCCGTATACAACTACTTTCATTTTCATCGCTACTCTCTATGATCCTGCACCTACTTTCTTGGTTTTCTACACCTTTGTAGTAATAGGTTAGTTGTTTTGGGTTCAAATGGTTCAAATGGCTCTGAGCACTATGGGACTCAACATCTGAGGTCATCAGTCCCATAGTACTTAGAACTACTTAAACCTACCTAACCTAAGGACATCACACACATCCATGCCCGAGACAGAATTCGAACCTGTTACCGTAGCAATCGCTCATTTCCGGACTGAAGCGCCTAGAACTGCACGGCCACCGCAACCGGCAGTTGTTTTGGGATAGGCGTAGATAGGCGTCAACGCCTGAAGAGATGCATTTTATTTTTCTGTTAGGACACAAGTGGCAGTGACAAGTAGAGATTTTCTTTAGTTTCCCTTTCGTATCCAAAAAATAAATAAAAAAATAACAAAAATAATGATAGGTTGTCTAAATCCTGCCACTTCCGTGAATTTTTGTTCATGTAAGAGATAATAATTTTGGAAACAGCGACGAGAATGATTAAGCATTCGTAATTTAAAAAAATGTACCGAAACGGTCATTTTAATAAATGAGATATTCTGCGATCTTGGCTGTCCTTATTTCTAATGGATCAAATAAATAATGTGCTGTTTGAGGCTTTCCCGGCGCTGCATCTGCTTGATAGGTTCTCGGGAATTACGCCGGATAATATTGTAGGAAGATTGTAGAAGATGGCGGTCAGTTGTCTCGCTGAAATATTGTGCGGTTTCTACAATATTATCCGGCGTAATTCCCGAGAACCTATACAAGCAAATAAGTAATGTTTTGCTGAACATCAGACAAGTGTTACTGTTTAGTAATTAGTTTACTTTTTATGTTTTTATTTCTTGCGTGTTTTCCTTTACATTAAAAGGTAATGTCAACTCTTCAAAATATCGTTAATATCTTTTTTTTCCCTCAGCGCGTGTCACTTTGGCAAAGTCAAATGTGCGGCATTCGCCTTATAGGCAACCAGTGTTCAATGCTCGCTCTAGATATACAATAGTTTTATCTTGGTATAGACGCTTGATAGAACACAACCTTTTTTGTTTCAAAGCAACTGAACAGAGATCTTTTTAAGTCCAATCTCTTTTCGGCCATTTTCATAAGCTTCGCGTCCTTTCTTTCTATACTTCTTCCCGGTTTCATGTCCTTTTCTTTTCCTTCTCCTTTCATACCCACAGTATTTCATAAGAGCGGCCAAGATAAACCTGAAGTAATATACTGGGCCGCTGCTTCGGACAGAACGTGGCCGGGCCGCGGTACGTAAACGAAGAGAGAGCGAGAGAGAGAGAGATTTGTGCGCGATTCCCATAGGACGAGCCAAGCGAGAGCCGGGCGCAGGTATTGTGCAGAAATAAAGATAAATCCGGGTGCTGTTTATCAGCTGCGTTTACCGGAGAGCAGGCTGCGTTTTGTTGCATGCTGCCAGCCGGCCCCGGAATTATTGCTGCTCGTAGCGACGGCTGCGTGGCCGCTAGGTAAACTTTCCGCCAGCCCACTCCGCCGGGCGCGGTTATTTTTCCGTGTATATACGTCCCGACGCGCCGGTTCCCGGAAAGAGAGATTTTTCATTACTTAGCTATTTCATTAGCCGGAGCGAGGCAGCGTGGCGGCCCCGAAGATGCATGCAAGAAGGGAGAGGATGGGAGCGGGGGGGGGGGGGGGGCGGGGGGAAGTCGGTGGCGGCGCCTACCTTGCTTGGGGTAGCCAGCAGGCTGGTTTCGCTCGCTATGCTTCCCTATTCCTTCCGCCTCCTCACAGGGCCCTCCTACCGAGCTGCCCACCTGAAAGAAGCCGTCAGCTCCTCTCTGTCGCTTTGACAGCCACCTTACGGGCAGAGTCCCAGAAGAACCCAAACACAACATGTCTCAAAAGATAGGCTACAACTTCAGCGGTTTATAGCATCCGAGCTACACTGAAACGCCAAAGAAACAGGTAAAGATACGTTGCCCAAATATAGAGATATATGAACTGGCAGAATACGGCAATACGGTTGGCAAGGCCTATACAGGGTGTTACAAAAAGGTAAGGCCAAACTTTCAGGAAACATTCCTCAAACACAAATAAAGAAAAGATGTTATGTGGACATTTGTCCGGAAACGCTTAATTTCCATGTTAGAGCTCATTTTAGTTGAAACGTCCCCTTACAAAAATTATACACGACTGTGTTTAAACTGACACACAATAGTTTCTAGCGCAACGTAATCTGACTTTCAATAATCCCTACAAAAGAATGGCCCTGACTAACATTAACCTATACCTTTCACAAATCACTTATCTCACAAAAAATCTTCGTTACTCGAACTACTGCAATACAGAAAGCGCCACTACTGCCAGTTCTGATGGAATTCATGTCTGTCATTTTGTCGCTAGTTTACATAGTTTCTTGGTTGTCGGTCATGTGGTGGAGAATTTCTCTCGGAATCGTAACTACGTGGTGGACCGCTACGTCGGAAGTTATTCTGATTCCCTTGATAATAATTATTTTGGTTCCCGTATTGTATGTTTCTATGGTTATCTTTTTTACTTTCATTACTATGGAAAAACGATCTTTCTCTGTTACTATTATTCTGCCTACGGTTGTCATACGGGTGGTGTCTGTTTTGGTCACGATTTGTGTTGTGAGAATAGCCTTGTCGTGTCCAGATATTATTTCTTCCATCGCGGAATTGCGACGGATGTGACCTGTATTTGTTGTGTTCCTGTTTTCGCATTCGCCATTGTCAGTGTCAATTTCTAATTCTTGTAAGAGTCCCTGAAAAGCTTCAATGTCGTCTCTGCAACGTCCTGCCAAAATAATACACTCCTGGAAATAGAAAAAAGAGCACATTGACACCGGTGTGTCAGACCTACCATACTTGCTCCTGACACTGCGAGAGGGCTGTACAAGCAATGATCACACGCAAGGCACAGCGGACACACCACGAACCGCGGTGTTGGCCGTCGAATGGCGCTAGCTGCGCAGCATTTGTGCACCGCCGCCGTCAGTGTCAGTATGCCGTGGCATACGGAGCTCCATCGCAGTCTTTAACACTGGTAGCATGCCGCGACAGCGTGGACGTGAACCGTATGTGCAGTTGACGGACTTTGAGCGAGGGCGTATAGTGGGCATGCGGGAGGCCGGGTGGACGTACCGCCGAATTGCTCAACACGTGGGGCGTGAAGTCTCCACAGTACATCGATGTTGTCGCCAGTGGTCGGCGGAAGGTGCACGTGCCCGTCGACCTGGGACCGGACCGCAGCGACGCACGGATACACGCCAAGACCGTAGGATCCTACGCAGTGCCGTAGGGGACCGCACCGCCACTTCCCAGCTAATTAGGGACACTGTTTCTCCTGGTCCAACTGAGGCGCCAGGTGGAAATGGCATGGCAAGCCGTTCCACAGGACTACATCCAGCATCTCTACGATCGTCTCCATGGGAGAATAGCAGCCTGCATTGCTGCGAAAGGTGGATATACACTGTACTAGTGCCGACATTGTGCATGCTCTGTTGCCTGTGTCTATGTGCCTGTGGTTCTCTCAGTGTGATCATGTGATGTATCTGACCCCAGGAATGTGTCAATAAAGTTTCCCCTTCCTGGGACAATGGATTCACGGTGTTCTTATTTCAATTTCCAGGAGTGTATGTCGTAAATGTTCAGGTAGTTATTTTAAGCAAATGCGGATGAATTCTGAGGGCCTGTATGGGTTTGAAAGATACTGAATCTTATGCAACATGTCTTCAAAATATTTCATAACACTGGAAAATTGAGATTGTTCGAAACGTTTCATCATTATGATGCTTTGTTTTACTCGTTCTTGTGTAGCTTGAGACCAATACGCTGAGAGGAAGGCATGATAAAATTCTCCTTCATTGTGGCAATCGTGAATGACCGATCGCATTCTTTCAGCTGGTTCATTCTCTAAGTAGCCACACATAAATTCTAATCTGTGCTCTAATGACCAGTTGGGAGGAAAACAATGAGAGAATTGATGGAGCCATGCTTGTGGATGAATGTCGTTGTCAGAATTCAGAAATGTTTTGAATTTACGTGTAGTAATGAACAGCTTATAGTCAAAATCATCGTGTCGGCGAGTCGCACATCGCTCCTTGTTACTTCGTTTCGGCGGTTCCATCTCAAAATACAATGCGCCTTGCCAATTTCTGTCATAATTTCCGAAGTGTCGTGTGTTATTATTTTGTGGTTGTTCCGTATTTCTATGTCCCTCTTCCCGTACTGGAGCGCGAGTGTCCTCTGAAATATGTAATTCTTGTATTACTTGTACCAACTGATCGTGTACTTCCCGGATTTCTCTTTTGAACTGTGTATTGATTTGATTTTGATTTTGTTTGAATTTTCTGATTTGTTCATACTCTTCAGTGTCAGTGAAGGCTACAGGTCTTGGGTCATTCAGATCATCATCTACCTTTGTAGATAAGTTAGTGAACTGATCTGAAAGTTCGGCTACTTTATCCGATAGTGAAATTATTTCCTCTGTGTGTTTTTATGAACCAAGTTTCAGGGTGTCCATTTGTGTTGAAATCGTATCTACTGTGTCCTTTAAGTTTGCCTGAGCTTTTGCAAGTTGCGTAAACGAATCGGTAGATGCAACTGAGTCAATTTTAGCTTGCAAGATCTCATGATTTTTATGAACAATAGTTTGCAGTTCTTTTACGGCTGCTTCGTGATTCTGTAAAGCATTTTCATGCCGCGAAAAAATAGGTAGAAAATGCTCACAAATTTGTTTTTACGTCATTACAGACTTTTTGACATTTCGATTCAATGTTTTGTAACTCAGTAGCTAAATATTCACGTGTTTGTTCAAGCGTGGTGTCTAACTTCCGAAGATTTTTTTCCATTGTGTCTAACGTTTGAAGCTTTTGCTGTGTTTGTCTCTGATTTTGTTCCATTGTGTCTCACTTTTGAAGCTTTTGCTGTGTTTGTCTCTGATTTTGTTCCATTGTGTTTAACTGATGCTGTGTTTGTCTCTGGTGTTGTTCCATTGTGCCTAACTTTTGAAGATTTTGTCCCATTAGTTTCTGATTTTGTTCAAGCGTTGTGTCTAATTTTTGTAACCTTTGTCCCATTTGTTGCATTAACTGTAATAACAGTGCACTGGTGTCTGAAACATGTTCCTCAGTGCTATTCCGCAGTGCATTTGAACCGGCAATATTCGCATTTTGAAAAGCAGAAAATGTGTCTTGATTTGTTTGAGAAAACGGTGAGGACGCAAAACTTGAATCTACAGTATTTGCAAAATCGATCGATAATGCTTCCCAGTTCACTAATTGTTTCACTGCCTACGCCATTATTTGCAGCCCGCTCCATTTCCCTATGCACAGTTACCAAATTACTACTTTGAACATTAGCTGATTCATTACATGGTGGCGCTAACACACTGCTTTCGTTTTCACTGTCATTTCTCAGTTTACTTTGGAGCCTAGTATTACGTTTTTCGCACGCCACTATTGTTACAATATTTCACATGACAACACAGAAAAACACAATTTGAAGAGCAAAAATAAGAGAACACATTAACATAGCACTGAAAATAATATCTAGTTAATTGCAAGCGCAGCTGCGAAATACTTGGTGCAAATTTACATGCGTGCCACACCTGTTTTACTGTACAACAATGAAAGACTGCAACTACAAAGGAGATTCTATCTGCAATTACGCGCTAGCAATAAACAAAATCTACACTAATTACACAAACTACAAGGAAAAATCAGAAGATTCCAGTGAGGTATCCTTGGCTAAGGGTCGACATATGAAACGTCCCCATAGAAAAATTGTGCAAGACTGTGCTTAAACTGACACACAATAATTTTAGCTCAACGCAATCTGACTTTCAAAAATCCCTGAAAAAGAATGGCCCTGACTAACATTAACCTGTAAGTTTCACAAATCACTTACCTCACAAAAACCTTCGTTACTCGAACTACTGCAATACAGCGAACGCCACTACTGCCAGCTAAATAAAAGATTCAAACTATTGAAGGCACTAACTACTGATAGGCATAGTTGGCAAATGAAAGATTTTGGTAGAGAACAAACAATGTATTTACCTCAATAGTGTTCAAAAGTGAAAATATATATAGCAGTTCATGACATCCAGTCTTACAAATTTCAGACCTCCGCCATTTCTCTCCCCACATCCACCACTGGTGGCGGCTCACCTCCAACTGCACAACGCTACGCGCTGTTAACAGCCAACTGCCCCACACCACAATGGCGAGTATTACAACAATGCCAACCAGCCACAGACTGCACACAGCACAACCAGTGATTTTCATACAGAGCGCTACGTGGCGGCGGCGTTACCAATATAAGAACCTAAAGAGCCTACCTACAGTGTTCATCACGAACGTGATTTTGCAGTCAGTGCAATGTTTACAAATGCGGAGTTGGCAGATGCCCATTTGATGTGGCGCGGTACGTTTGTATCGAGACAGATTTCCAGGATAAAGGTCTCCCCACAGGAAGACGTTCGAAGCAATTGATCGGCGTCTTAGGGAGCACGGAACATTCCAGCCTATGGCTCGCGACCTAGAACGACGAGGACACCTGCAATGGACGAGGCAATTCTTCGTGCAGTTGACGATAACCCTAATGCCAGCGTCAGAGAAGTTGCTGCTGTACAAGTTAACGTTGACTACGTCACTGTATGGAGAGTCCTACAGGGGAACCAGTTGTTTCCGTACCATGTACAGCGTGTGCAGGCACTATCAGCAGCTGATTGGCCTCCACGGGTACATTTCTGCGAATGGTTCATCCAACAATGTGTCAATCCTCACTTCAGTGCAAATGTTCTCTTTACGGATGAGGCTTCATTCCAACGTGATCAAATTGTAAATTTTCACAATCAAATTGCTGCAGATCTCAAGGCTGGGCCATCGACAAGTGTCAGCTTGCGAACCATTCAACGAAGCATCATCGATATGGACTTTCGGAGCCGAAGGTCCATTCGTGTATGCTTGATGACTGCACGACACAAAGCTTTACGCCTCACCTCTTTTATCAAATTGTATTGGGCGGGTGGACGTGTACGGGTATGGAAACAACCTCATGAATCCACAGACCCTGCATGTCAGCACGGGACTGTTCATGCTGGTGGAGGCTGTAAAATGGTTGGGGCGTGGGCAACTGGAGTGATGTGGAAACGCTGTTACGTCTAGAGAATACTCTGACAGGTGCCACACACGTAACATCCTGTCTGATTACCTGCATCCATTCGCGCCCATTGTGCATTCCAACGGACTTGGGCAATTTCTGCAGGACAATGCGACACCCCAAACGTCCAGAATTGCTACACAGTGGCTCCAGGAACACACTCCTGAGCTTAAACACTTCCTCTGGCCCCCAGACTCCCCAGACATGAGCATTATTGAGCGTATCTGGGATGCCTTGCATTTTTCTGTTCAAATGAGATCTCAACCCCCTCGTACTCTTACGGTTTTATGGACAGCCTGCATGATTAATGGTGTCAGTTCCTTCCAGCACTACTTCAGACATTAGTCGAATATATGCCACGTCATCTTGCGACATTTCTGCACGCTAGCGGGGGCTCTACACAATATTAGGCAGGTATACTAGCCTCTTTGGATCTTCAGTATATTAGGTTGGTGCATAGATCGGACCACTTTTCCGCATTTTTAATGAACACAACAAATACGCGTAACGGAGACTTCAGTCATCGATAGTACATTCTCCTTTATTATTTACAACAGTCAGCAAACGCTGTGTTAAGTATTCGATTCCACGTCCTAAGAAATCACGCTGTTTTGAGGCGAAGGACTTTTCGACCCATGCTCGAAACGCATTTTCATCCGGAAGTGAAGCCCCTTGAAGGATGTTCTGTACACAGCGGAAAACGTGAAAATTTATGGGCACAAGAACAGGTTAAGAAGATGGGTGTAGAATAACTTCCCAATCCAATTCCTGTATAGTGTTTTTTGCCAACCTAGCACAATGTGGCGGTCATTATCGTCGAGTAGCGCCATTCACGCAAGACTTCCTAGTCGCTGTTCTTGAACTGCGTAGGCAAGACGTCTTAGTTTTTGACAATAAATGTCATCCGTAATAGTTACAAATCAGGGAAGCTATTATTAGTAAATCACACCATTGTTGTTCCAGCAGATGCATAACACTAACTTTTGTGGGTGCACGCAGGTCTTTGTACGGGAAAATGCTGCTTTGTTTGGTTTCCACCATTCCTTTCTTTTCCGTATGTTAGAATAACGATACAGTTTCTCGTCACCAGTAACTATACAGTATAGCAGTAGTAGGTATTGTTCACGAGCCAATTTGTGACGAGGAAGCAGAAATGCTTGTATGACCATACACTGATTTTTTAGATTTTGGATTAGAGCATGAGGTACCTATACGCCCGATTTTAGGAACTTCACCATTGCATGCCTCACGATGGTGAAATCATCACCCTTCATCATATTTGCCACTTCTCGAGTACACTGACATGGATTATTAAGTATTGAGGATATTGAACGGATAATTCAGTACTAGAAAAGAGAGAGGAGAAATACTAATTGAGTTCTGCTCCATATTTCAGCTAGTTATAGCGAATTCTCTGTTCAAGACTCACAAGAGGAGGAGGTATGCTTGGAAAAGACCGGTAGGTAGGGAAATATTTCAATTATATTACTTCGTGTTCAGGCAACGACTCCGAAAGCAGACACTGAATTATAAGGCGTACCCAGGAGCAGATACAGACTCATGTCAGAATTCAGCAGTGATGAGGAGTAGGCTAAATTTTAAGAGACTCTCCACGAAGGATCAGTGCGTAAAGAAGTGGAATATGAAAGTAATAAGAAATGAAGTACGCTTGAAGTTCTCTGATGCTACAGATCTGCGATAAGGAATATCTGTAGAGGAAGTTCAGTTGAAGATGAATGGACATCACTAAAAAGGGCAATCACGTAAGCTGAAAAGAAAAACATAGATAAAAAGAATGTAACCGCGAAGGAGGCATGAGTAACAGAAGAAATACTTTAGTTGATCGATGGTCACGGAAATTTAAAGATACAGAAATGCAAGTCACTTAGAAATGAAACAAATAGGAAGTGCAGGCAATCTAAGGCGAAACGGTTGAGTAAACAATGCAAAGAAATGAAGGATGTGTTAGATTACGATCAGTTTGGCTTTAGGAAAGGTAAAGGCACGGGAGCGGCTATTCTGGCGTTACCGCTGATGATGGAAGCAAATAAAGGTCATGCCAAATCAATAACATTTGTCGTCCAGTAAAGAGCGTTTGACAATGTCAAATGGTGCAAGATGTTTCCAATTCTGATAAACATAAGGGTAAGCTACAAGGAAAGACGGGTTATATACAAAATGTACGAGAGCCAAGACGGAAAAATGGAAGACCAAGAACGAAGTGATCGGATTAAAAACGGTGTAAGACAGCGATGTAATCTTTCATCCCAATTTTTCAGTCTATACAGCAAAGAAGCAATGACGGAATTAAAATAAAGGTTCAATAGTGGAATTAATATTCAAGATGAAAAGATATCAAAGATATGATTTGCTATTCTCATTGAAAGTGAAGAAGAATTACTGGATCTGGTGAGTGTAGGGAACAATCTGATGAGTTTAGAACATGGACTGTGAGTAAATCGAAGAAAGACGAAAGTAATTAGAATCAGCAGAAATGAGAACTGCGAGTAACGTAACACTATGATTCGTTATAATGGAGTAGAGGAATTAAGGAATTTTGCTACCTAGACAGCAAAATAACCAACGAACGACGAAGCAAGGATGACATAAAAAGCTGACTAGCACTGCAAAAACTGCGTTCCTGGCCAAGAGTATCAAACATAGGTCTTAATGTGAGGAAGAAATTTCTGAGAATGTACGTTGAAGCTATTAAGACATCAGGGAAAAACTTTCATTGAACTAAAGGTAGCTGTGAAGGGTAAAATCTGTAGAGGAAAATAGATATTGAAATAAATCCAGCAAATAATTGAGGAAGTGGTTTGCAAGTGCTACTCTGAGATGGAGAAATTGCTACTGGAGAGGCATTCGTGGCGGGCGGTATGGAACCAGTAAGGAGATAGATGACTCAAAAAAAAGATTGCGGTTAAACCTCACGTCTTGCAGTACACATGCACAACGCAAATGGTTCTGGTTGCCTCCACTGCTGTCACCCTACTATTGAAGTTAAACAAAAGAATGAGTCGGAAATGTTATGATTTCTCCACTTCGCACTGCACTTTCTAGCCTCCACAACACCACTCACTACCTAAAAATGACTAAATCATAATATGTAAACTCAAATACAGACAGTTAACTAAAAATAAAAAAATACGATCGATTAAAAAACAGATGGCAACCGGAATACCAACATACAAAACTAAAAACCTACGATCTTATGCACGAACCTAATAATTGAGATGCACACTTCTGTGCCTTATGTGACAAATTCACAAATTTTTTTTGTGTGTGTTCCAGGTTGTCGTGAGTGAAGCATAATGAGAACGGTTGAAGGAAAAGCTTAAAGTGTGGACTGGTTTATTCAGACCATATCCGACACGCAGGTTCAAAGGAACTTCCAAACAAGGTATAGGAAGCGACCAGCTCCGTTGACGTGAGTACGCCGATGGTACAGAAATTTTATGTAGACAGGATGCGTTGTTGTGAAGCATCATAGTAGACCACATGGGACAAGTGAAGTCACCACAGCACAAATACGCTGGAGTGGCAGTGGTGGTCTGATTGCATGGTCTCCTCGGTTGCCTGACATTACACCAATGTACTACTTTCTACGGAGTAGCCTGTGTCAAGCGCACAGTCTACCAAATACCCATCAAACACAGCAGTGATCTAAGGAACTGAATGTCTGCTGCCATTGTCACACTAGTGGTATGTGAAAAGAGCGTGAATACAGACTGGATACTGCGCGTGCCATCAAAGTCGCACCAGTTCAGATTGATTGAATTTTCATAAAAACTTTGTACGATAGTGTGTTTCATAAGCAGAACGCGTTTTAAATATCTTAATTAGTGTGGACACTACAACACATTAAAGCTGTACACCTGTGTTAGTGTATGGTGTCCGCAAATTGATAGTAGTCTAAACAGTATCTACTTTTTATGTAATAAAGAGACTTAACTCTTGTATCGATCGAGATACTGAAAACAACATATTTTTTTAATTTTGTAGTGGCATCCGGAAGCGCTGAGAAAGTACAGTGACGAAATTTCCTGGCAGATTAAAACTGTGTGCCTAACCGAGACTCGAACTCAGGACCTTTGCCTTTCGCGGGCAAGTGCTCTACCATCTGAGCTATCCAAGCACGACTCACGACCCGTTCCCACAGCTTCAGTTCTTCCAGTACCTTGTCTCCTACCTTGCAAACGTCACAGAAGCTCTTCCGCGAACCTGTGTTTTAATCTACCAGGAAGTTTCATATCAGCGGACACTCCGCTGCAGAGTAAAAATCTCATTCTGTAAACGTCCCCGAGGCTATAGCTATGCCATGTCCCCGCAGTATTCTTTCTTCCAAGAGTGATAGATCTGCAAATTTCGCAGAAGAGCTTCTATGAAGTTTGGAAGGTAGGAGACGAGGTACTGGCACAACTGAAGGCGTGCTTGGATATCTGAGATGGTAGAGCACTTGCCCGTGAAAGGCAAAGGTCCCGAGTTCGAGTCTCCGTTCGGCACTCAGTTTTATTCCTCCAGGAAGTTTCATATCACGGCACATTCCGCTGCAGAGTGATATCATGCTTGTGCATTCTGAGGTTCGCAAAATAATCCGGGCAGTAGTCTAAAATTCAAAGACAAGTCGGCGTGGATCAACTATAGCGTTATAGACACCCTCATACCATGCTACACCGCTGTATCAACCCGTTCGACTGTTTACTTGCCTGCACTTGGCAGGTCGTTTCTGTTTTAACATTTATTGATGCAGGCTTATAAACCAATGAGGAGAAGTTCGGCACACCCATCTTGTACGGAGAATGTCACAGAAATGCTGTTAAAATGGTACGAGGGTATAGGGATGCATACCTTAGCGCCAAACGGTACGGGGGATAGGGGTGTACCAGTACACAGGGATCGTAGCTGTCTTTAGTGCCAGAATTATTACGTCACTATAGCGAACAGCTAGCTGCATCGTCATAGGACGAGGATGAAGGCTTCAGCTGACATAGCTGTTCTGCATACCGTGCTTACCACTTCGCATGATGCGTATAATTGAGGTTAATCAGCTGGGTCACAAGCCTGAATAATTTCTGTGAAAGGAATGGAAAAGAAACTGAGTGGGAAAGAGAAAGGAGGAAATAATGACTTCCAATCGCCGAGGACATTACCGCAATGAAGTCATTATTTCTTTCCTATCTCTTTTCCACCCTTCTCCTTTCTTCTCGTTTCACTCCAGTTATTCGAGTGTATGTCCCAGCTGCTTCATTGCGAGTGGACATGTCCGATAAAACAGAGAGCACTTATCTATGTTCCATGTCAATGACCCTGTCACAGTGGTAACACCCGTTTCCGTCAGTTCACCAGAGTGAAACACAGTCGGAAATCGGCTTGGCCAGCACTTGGACGGATCACCACCGAGTGCTATTGGCAAGCGGGGTGCACTCACCCCTTCGAAGGTAAATTGACGGTCTACTGTATTCAGAAGTAGCTGCACCGGTCAGGAAAACCGAAAATGGCCAGGAGAGCGGTGTGCGGACCATTTGACCTTTCGTATGCCTATAGAGCGAGGATGACACGGTGGCCGGTCGGTACCGCTGGACCTTCAATGTCTGTTCGGGTGGTGCTTTTTTTCAACTTTCCACGGTTACACGGTGGCACGAGGTGTGTAGGGAATGAATGTGGGGGAGAAAGACGAGTGTAACTCGCATCTTGCATCATCACAAATTCCACTTGCATCATCTGTCACTACATCAGGCCCCGAAGGACATCATTGAAACGTCGTATAGAGTTTTGTCCTCGTGCTCCACAGCGCCTGGGAGACGACACTACGTTTTGCAATGTTTGCTCTTTACCGACAAAGCTACGTTTACGAACCAAATTAGTGTATGTTTTTGTAACATGCACTACTGGACATCTCAAAATCAACTATGTCTTAATCAGACACAAGATCAACAACATTGGAGCGACCACGTGTGGTGCGGCATAATACGAAACTGCATTGGGAAACCTTACCTCATCCCAGGGCTCCTAAATGGTAATACGTATTCACAGTTTTATACGAGTATTCCACTGTTTCATCCAGAAGAAGTACCACAGGATAAGCGGCATTTTCGGAACCTCTTCTGATTTCACATTGTTCTGACACAAATCAAGAAAAAATCGTATGGCATTGATGGCACGGAGTTGCCACTGGGAAAATGGCTTTGAGCACAATGGGACTTACGTCTTAGGTCATCAGTCCCCTAGAACTTAAAACTACTTAAACCTAACTAACCTAAAGACATTACGCACATCCATGCCCGAGGCAGGATTCGAATCTGCGACCGTAGCGATCGCGCGGTTCCGGACTGAAGTGCCTAGAACCGCTCGGCCACCACCGCCGGCCCGCCACAGGGAAAGTTCGGCAGTTCAGTTGCAAGTCTTTTCAGCTGACGTCGCATTGGGCGATATGCGTTTCGATGATGATGAAATGATGACGACGACAACACGACATCCAATACCCGAGCAGAGACAATCTCTGACCCGTCCAGGAATCGAACCAGGGCCCGTCGCATGGCAGTCAGGCGCGCTGACCACTCAGATAAGTGGTCGGACAATTTTGACGCAAGAGGAATGTTTGTTTCGCGTCATTGTTTTGTTTGAACGACAAACCCTTTCCCAACCAGAGTAGACCAGGTATCTTGGCATGACGCTAGGGAATGGTATGATAATACTTTTGTTTCATTTTTCCATCTACTGTCAACGTATGTCCGACTATATTCCTTCTAAAAGACCTGCATACCATCACAGAACATCCTCCATGCGTACTGTTGGAATTACGCACTGGGTATTCAAGCGTTCGTGGGGTAAATGGCGTAGAAATTGACGGTGTTTACTTCCAAACGTTTCGAATTTGGATTCGTCTTTTCCCCTGCTGTCCAATGGCGATGTGTCGTAGTCCACTGAAGCATTTTCTTTTTCTTTCTCTTAAAAGGACGCAAAAATGGTTTTCTTGTTGCTGCATTACGCTTGATGTTATTTTCTGCACGGCGTCTTATCTATTACGGTAACTGGTCACTACCGAATAGGTTTTTTGGGGTGCTGAGGTGCGAATACTATCGCCCTGGCAGACTGTATGTCGATGCTGGTGTTTACCTTTGACAACTCGGCTGAAGGAAATGTGATTTGAAGTTTAACAACAGTTAAAGAATGTGGCGATTATACAAGGAATCAAACCCGGATAACTTAGTTCATTAATGTTTGAATAATCAAGACTGAGAAGTGCATGAATACAGTTTGATTCCTGGTCTGATATTCAGGAAACTGCAAGGTTTATGGAAGACGAGAAGTTAACTACAGAAAGAGGAAATAAAAACAGCCTTGTATGTTGCGATCTGCAAATGAGATCCTCGGACAGAATTTCCTTATGACACATAATAACATAAAAAATCGTGTGATGGCACAAAATATGAGACGTAAAAAATATAGAGTGGATTAACTAGGCTTTGCTGGCATGTCACTGGAAATATTGATCTGTCTTCTGGTAGCGTCATTTAGGTGTAAGTAACATCATATTCACTAGACAAATGACTAGAAAACGCACGGAGTTTACGCCAGGTGATCGTAAAGAAACAAGAAGCAACTAAATCGAACCAACACTCTCAAATTTCAGATACGTTGGATTAGTGCTGTCCTCTTACACGTGGCGGTTGCGTGATTCTGAGTACTGTTGCTGCAGACGGAAAATTTCGTTCTGTACCGGCATTCGTTCCTGATGGACCCGATTAGACAGTCGCATGCAGTTTATCAGAAACTTTTCGTCATTTGGTCGCAGGAGAGGATTAATAACAGGGCTAATGTTTCCCCAGTATTAAACATTTTAAGGCCAATGCAGGCCGGCCGCGGTGGTCTAGAGGTTCTAGGCGCGCAGTCCGGAACCGTGCGACTGCTACGGTCGCAGGTTCGAATCCTGCCTCGGGCATGGATGTGTGTGATGTCCTTAGGTTAGTTAGGTTTAAGTAGTTCTAAGTTCTAGGGGACTGATGACTACAGTAGTTAAGTCCCATAGTGCTCAGAGCCATTATTGAGCCAATGCAGACTTCGTGTATCTGTACCACTCTTTCTGGTGTAACAAGGAAATGCGGAATTTTCGGTCTAAAGGCACTAAAGTGTAAATGTCGTGTGAGTAGGGCCTCCCGTCGGGTAGACCGTTCGAGGTGTTCAGGTCTTCCGATCTGACGCGACTTGGACGACTTGCGCGTATGGGGATGAAATGATGATGATTAGGACATCGCAACACCCAATCCCTGAGCGGAGAAAAGACCCAGCCGGGAATCGAATCCGGCTCTTGGAATTGACATTCTGTTGCTCTGACCCTTTTTTGTTTTGTTTATGTTTTCTCTTTTTTTTCGTTCATTGGGTTTGGTCGTTTGTGACGTCACATGCCATCCGTTAAAGTTCGTTTGTTCATCCACCCACTCAGTTTTTTATTACAGGGGCCAACCAGCGCTCTGACCGAACACGCTGAGCTACCACTCAGCTACGGGGGCGGACTTCTAAACGTACTATCGACCACATTATACCGGCTGCTGCTCGAAGAGTGCTGAATATCGTTTAGGTACCATAGAACATTACGTAAGCGATGTGCTTGTATGCACTAGCCGGCCAGAGTGGCCGAGCGGCTGTAGGCGCTACGGTCTGGAACCGCGCGACCGCTACGGTCGCAGGTTCGAATCCTGCCTCGGGCATGTGTGTGTGTGTTGTCCTTAGGTTAGTTAGGTTTAAGTAGTTCAAAGATCTAGGGGACTGATGACCTCAGAAGTCAAGTCCCATAGTGCTAAGAGCCATTTGAACCATTTGTATGCACTAGGTACAGAACAACAGCTACGGCTTTGCTTCTGTCAATATGGTAACCTAGGCGACAAGTTATACGACAATAAAATACGAGTGCAGGTCAGTAAGCACCGGCACTCTCTCGTATTGATTTTTATGTTCGCAGTACGCTTTAGTATACGTGCTAGCCATTGGGTCTTCTTAGTTTGTGGCAGGTTACTGCGTTGTCACGTATGTCAGCTTTGCACTCATGCGTATTTTATTTTTTCTGCAGCAGCGGGTATAGCGCCATCGAAAGACAATACCTTTAGAACGAAACTTCCGCTGTGCTTTATTATATCATAAAGAGCAATAAAGTTACTGGGACTGGTCCTAAAATGTGCAAACAGCTGAAATCGATATGGGACTTCCAATTCAATAAGCAGACTACGTTTTAACAAGGTCTACCAAAGTAACGAATAATTTAGAAGCAGCCGAAAAAGCGTGAAGGATGAGGGACGAAGATAACGGCTAATCACATCTACTACCGACGCCAACGCTAAGCAAGCCCGTCATCTGATTGTTCATAACTGACGTGCGACTTCTGATGATGTGTCAAACCAATTGAATGTTAGTAATAATGCAGCATATGACCTCATCCATAACAGCCTCAACGTTCATGAAGTCTTTCTGGGTGTGTCCCAGAACAGTTGACGCCACCGTTCGAGCATCTGCTACCGGCTACTGGACCCTTGTGCTTTTTTTTTTTTTTTGTCGTCAGTCTACTGACTGGTTTGATGCGGCCCGCCACGAATTCCTTTCCTGTGTTAACCTCTTCATCTCAGAGTAGCACTTGCAACCTACGTCCTCAATTATTTGCTTGACGAATTCCAATCTCTTTCATCCTCTACAGTTTTTCCCCCTACAGTTCCCTCTAGTACCATGGAAGTCATTCCCTCATGTCTTAGCAGATGTCCTATCATCCTGCCCCTTATCCTTATCAGTGTTTTCCACATATTCCTTTCCTCTCCGATTCTGCATAGAACCTCCTCATTCCTTACCTTATCAGTCCACCTAATTTTCAACATTCGTCTATAGCACCACATCTCAAATGCTTCGATTCTCTTCTGTTCCGGTTTTCCCACAGTCCATCTTTCACTACCACACAATGCTGTACTCCAGACGTACATCCTCAGAAATTTCTTCCTCAAATTAAGGCCGGTATTTGATATTAGTAGACTTCTCTTGGCCAGAAATGCCTTTTTTGCCATAGCGAGTCTGCTTTTGATGTCCTCCTTGCTCCGTTCGTCATTGGTTATTTTACTGCCTAGGTAGCAGAATTCCTTAACTTCATTGACTTCGTGACCATCAATCCTGATGTTAAGTTTCTCGCTGTTCTCATTTCTACTACTTCTCATTACCTTCGTCTTTCTCCGATTTACTCTCAAACCATACTGTGTACTCATTAGACTGTTCATTCCGTTCAGCAGATCATTTAATTCTTCTTCACTTTCTCTCAAGATAGCAATGTCGTCAGCGAATTGTATCATTGATATCCTTTCACCTTGTATTTTAATTCCACTCCTGAACCTTTCTTTAATTTCCATCATTGCTTCCTCGATGTACAGATTGAAGAGTAGGGGCGAAAGGCTACAGCCTTGTCTTACACCCTTCTTAATACGAGCACTTCGTTCTTGATCGTCCACTCTTATTATTCCCTCTTGTTTGTTGTACATATTGTATATGACCCGTCTCTCCCTATGCTTACCCCTACGTTTTTCAGAATCTCGAACAGCTTGCACCATTTTATATTGTCGAGCGCTTTTTCCAGGTCGACAAATCCTATGAACGTGTCTTGATTTTTCTTTAGCCTTGCTTCCATTATTAGCCGTAACGTCAGAATTGCCTATCTCGTGCCTTTACTTTTCCTAAAGCCAAACTGATCGTCACCTAGCGCATTCTCAATTTTCTTTTCCATTCTTCTGTATATTATTCTTGTAAGCAGCTTCGATGCATGAGCTGTTAAGCTGATTGTGCGATAATTCTCGCACTTGTGAGCTCTTGCCGTCTTCTGAATTGTGTGGATGATGCTTTTCCGAAAGTCAGATGGTATGTCGCCAGACTCATATATTCTACACACCAATGTGAATAGTCGTTTTGTTGCCACTTCCCCTAATGATTTTAGAAATTCTGATGGAATGTTATTTATCCCTTCTGCCTTATTTGACCGTAAGTCCTCCAAAGCTCTTTTAAATTCCGATTCTAAAACTGGATCCCCTACCTCTTCTAAATCGACTCCTGTTTCTTCTTCTATCACATCAGACAAATCTTCACCCTCATAGAGGCTTTCAATGCATTCTTTCCACCTATCTGCTCTCTCCTCTGCATTTAACAGTGGGATTCCCATTGCACTCTTAATGTTACCACCGTTGCTTTTAATGTCACCAAAGGTTGTTTTGACTTTCCTGTATGCTGAGTCTGTCCTTCCGACAATCATATCTTTTTCGATGTCTTCACATTTTGCCTGCAGCCATTTCGTCTTAGCTTCCCTGCACTTCCTATTTATTTTATTCCTCAGCGACTTGTATTTCAGTATTCCTGATTTTCCCGGAACATGCTTGTACTTCCTCCGTTCATCAATCAACTGAAGTATTTCTTCTGTTATCCATGGTTTCTTCGCAGCTACCTTCATTGTATCTATGTTTTCCTTCCCAACTTCTGTGATGGCTCTTTTTAGAGATGTCCATTCCTCTTCAACTGTACTGCCTACTGCGCTATTCCTTATTGCTGTATCTATAGAGTTAGAGAACTTCAAACGTATCTCGTCATTCCTTAGAACTTCCGTATCCCACTTCTTTGCGTATTGATTCTTCCTGAATATTGTCTTGAACTTCAGCCTACTCTTCATCACTACTATATTGTGATCTGAGTCTATATCTGCTCATGGGTACGCCTTACAATCCAATATCTGATTTCGGAATCTCTGTCTGACCATGATGTAATCTAATTGAAATCTTCCCGTATCTCCCGACCTTTTCCAAGTATACCTCCTCCTCTTGTGATTCTTGAACAGGGTATTCGCTATTACTCGCTGAAACTTGTTATAGAACTCAATTAGTCTTTCTCCTCTTTCATTCCTTGTCCGAAGCCCAAATTCTCCTGTAACCTTTTCTTCTACTCCTTCCCATAAAACTGCATTCCAGTCGCCCATGACTATTAGATTTTCGTCCCCCTTTAAATACTGCATTACCCTTTCAGTATCCTCATACACTTTCTCTATCTGTTCATCTTCAGCTTGCGACGTTGGCATGTGTACCTGAACTATCGTTGTCGGTGTTGGTCTGCTGTCAATTGTGATTAGAACAACCCGGCCACTGAACTGTTCACAGTAACACACCCTCTGCCCTACCTTCCTATTCATAACGAATCCTACACCTGTTATACCATTTTCTGCTGCTGTTGATATTACCCGATAATCATCTGACCAGAAATCCTTATCTTCCTTCCACTTCACTACACTGACCCCTACTATATCTAGATTGAGCCTTTCCATTTCCCTTTTCAGATTTTCTAGTTTTCCTACCACATTCAAGCTTGACATTCCACGCCCCGACTCGTAGAACATAATGTTGATTATTCAATCTTTTTCTCATGGTAACCTTCCCGTTGGCAGTCCCCTCCCGGAGGTCCGAATGGGGGACTATTCCGGAATCTTTTGCCAATGGAGAGATCATCATGACACTTCTTCAACTACAGGCCACATGTCCTGTGCATACACGTTACGTGTCTTTAATGCAGTGGTTTCCATTGCCTTCTGCATCCTCATGTCGTTGATCATTGCTGATTCTTCCGCCTTGAGGGGCAATTTTACACCCCTAGGACAAGAGAGTGCCCTGAACCTCTATCCGCTCCTCCGCCCTCTTTGACAAGGCCGTTGGCAGAATGAGGCTAACTTCTTATACCGGAAGTCTTCGGCCGCCAATGCTGATAATTTATCAAAATTTAGGCAGTGGCGGGGATAGAACCCGGGACCGATGTCGTTATGATTATGAATCAAAGACGCTATCCCTAGACCACGGGTGCTAATAAGGATGAAATATTTCTGAAACGAGTTGTGGCGTCGTCCAAAGATCGTGGTACCATAATTAAGTCGATATCTCGCATCGATACGACAGAGAAGTCAACGATGTCTCGCTATATCCACAAGGACAAATGGAAGGCGGTGGTGAAGCCACGCCCTCTTTCTCCCAACGCCGCAGCGCCACCGCACGGAGTCCAGTATACAGACAACCTGAGGAAGCTTCAGCCGTTGCGTGACCTCCGATCAAGAGAAGAACATCGACTAGTTAGGACTCATGTGTTAATCGTGTCTTATATGGAACTGCACTGTCGAACTGCGTGGAGAGGTGCATCAAGTGATGCTTTAATATTCAAAGGCATTTGCAAATATTCACCACACGTCTGTTGCACTGAATTGTATAAAGTTAAATAATCTTTCTATTATTTTTGTAATAAAGTTAACTAACATTTCATGCGTCGTAGTTCCACTCAGTCATCTCATAAAATCAAAGAACCACAGACATACCCGATGACTGTAGTTTCGTTAGGTCGTAACACAGACCATCATTGTCGATTAAACATGGATTCATCACTTTTAAACTATGAGCAAATGCCAGAGCATCAAATGGAAGCAGCCGAGATATTCAGCCTGAGAGATGTTCAACCATCTGAAGGAAAAGTAATGCTCACAGTTTTCTGAGACGCACAAGAGACGTTTCTGGAATGTTCTGTTAAGCCATTTTTCCAGGTAAACAGTGATCTTGATATGCCTTGCAACGAATCTGAGACTGCAGTGCGAGACAAAAAGCGCGGCCTTCTGTCAAACGGCGTTCTTATTAGCCCATGATGACGCCCGTGCACATGTAGTGTCCACACCGTTCGAACTTCTCATAACATTCGTGTCCAGGCTTGGAGCAGCCTGCATACAATCATTATCTTGCCCGGTGTGATTTTATCTTCTCCACTTACAGATATTTTGAGAGGCTGTCGATTTACCTCTGATGAAGTGATGGAGGGGGGCCGGGAAGGTTGTTTGGGAGACGAGACTAAATAGCGAGATCATCGGTCTTAGTGATGGAGGAAGAGGTGCATACGTAGCTTGCCGTTCTTCCGAAAACCTGTTTTCTTCGAGGTACTGGGAACCATATTCACCGACATACCCAATGCATAGGGAATGCAGGTCAGATATGTTGAAAAACACGCAATTTTAAATTTTCAATTGTTCTTATAATAAATTAAAGAAGCATCGTTTTATTACTTACCTCGAACATCTGTAAGTGTACGATATTTTTTGCATTCGCAGAAACAACTCGCAGTTGGATGGGGCAGTGGTTGCTGGAAAGAAACATTGAATAGACGTATTTAATAGCCATCACATCAAATTCGCTTGTGCGCACAGCCACCCACCTTTATTTTATAGTGAAGACGCACCAGTCCATAATGTGAAATGAAAAATAGCGTTTGTCTTAGTCAATAGATATTAATTGCGCAAATGTTTTATGAAAGAGTAATGAGATTCTGAGGAATGGTAATATAAAAGTAACCGTTCACGTTTCGTGATACGCTGTATAAAATTTACACGGAAGTTGAGCCACGAAAAGCTGTTATGATGTATAGTTGTTTACAGACAACCAATCTCAATCAATCAAACGTCATCAGGTCACGTATTGACGGAACATCACGATAACGATGTTTAACTTGATGTTTTATTCTTGAATGAAAATGGTTACAGCTGAATAAACATACGTTACGGTAGCACTTGGTTATTCCACGATGCCGTTCTTTAAATACTTGAAATCTATGTAGCTCTGAGAACCAAGTCTTTCACGACAGCATTGTTGTAGAAAACATTCTCGGACTTCATGCCACGTCAATTCGAGATAAAACCTCAATCTTTCGACGCTTACCTCAATCATCTCCGTCAGGAGTGACAAACTGTCTAAACTGCTGATGTGGTACCCGACCTAAGAAAAACCGTCTACGGACTATATCAGGCCGGCACCAAGTTTGACAGTCCGTTTGTGCTGACGAAGATGATGCAGACAATAGTTTAAAGCCAAACTGACGCAGCAAGAAGTGCGTGAATATTTCATACGCTGTGTAGCACTGTTTACAGAATATACACTACTGGAAATTGAAATTAGAACACCGTGAATTCATTGTCCCAGGAAGGGGAAACTTTATTGACACATTCCTGGGGTCAGATACATCACATGATCACACTGACAGAACCACAGGCACATAGACACAGGCAACAGAGCATGCACAATGTCGGCACTAGTACAGTGTATATCCACCTTTCGCAGCAATGCAGGCTGCTATTCTCCCATGGAGACGATCGTAGAGATGCTGGATGTAGTCCTGTGGAACGGCTTGCCATGCCATTTCCACCTGGCGCCTCAGTTGGACCAGCGTTCGTGCTGGACGTGCAGACCGTGTGAGACGACGCTTCATCCAGTCCGAAACATGCTCAATGGGGGAGAGATCCGGAGGGTAGTTGACTTACACCTTCTAGAGCACGTTGGGTGGTACGGGATACATGCGGATGTGCATTGTCCTGTTGGAACAGCAAGTTCCCTTGCCGGTCTAGGAATGGTAGAACGATGGGTTCGGTGACGGTTTGGATGTACCGTGCACTATTCAGTGTCACCTCGACGATCACCAGAGGTGTACGGCCAGTGTAGGAGATCGCTCCCCACACCATGATGCCGGGTGTTGGCCCTGTGTGCCTCGGTCGTATGCAGTCCTGATTGTGGCGCTCACCTGCACGGCGCCAAACACGCATACGACCATCATTGGCACCAAGAGCGGAAGCGACTCTCATCGCTGAAGACGACACGTCTCCATTCGTCCCTCCATTAACGCCTGTCGCGACACCACTGGAGGCGGGCTGCACGATGTTGGGGCGTGAGCGGAAGACGGCCTAACGGTGTGCGGCACCGTAGCCCATCTTCATGGAGACGGTTGCGAATGGTCCTCGCTGATACCCCAGGAGCAACAGTGTCCCTAATTTGCTGGGAAGTGGCGGTGCGGTCCCCTACGGCACTGCGTAGGATCCTACGGTCTTGGCGTGCATCCGTGCGTCGCTGCGGTCCGGTCCCAGGTCGACGGGCACGTGCAACTTCCGCCGACCACTGGCGACAACATCGATGTACTGTGGAGACCTCACGCCCCACGTGTTGAGCAATTCGGCGGTACGTCCACCCGGCCTCCCGCATGTCCACTATACGCCCTCGCTTAAAGTCCGTCAGCTGCACATACGGTTCACGTCCACGCTGTCGCGGCATGCTACCAGTGTTAAAGACTGCGATGGAGCTCCGTATGCCACGGCAAAGTGGCTGACACTGACGGCGGCGGTGCACAAATGCTGCGCAGCTAGCGCCATTCGACGGCCAACACCGCGGTTCCTGGTGTGTCCGCTGTGCCGTGCGTGTGACCATTGCTTGTACAGCCCTCTCGCAGTGTCCGGAGCAAGTATGGTGGGTCTGACACACCGGTGTCAATGTGTTCTTTTTTTCCATTTCCAGGAGTGTATTTTCACCCAAAAGTTTTGTTAGCTTTAGGTTAATAATGTGAAATGGAAATTTAGTCTTTTATAAAAGAATCTTATCTTTTCGCCTTCTATATTACTTAACTACATCAAATTATGTGTGGATTACGAGAGATCCATTCTGACGTTGTGAAAACAGGAAACACAAAGATCACTGGTAAAGTTCCAACGATATCGAGAACATTACAGGAGGTGCACGTGCACGGACTGAATGGGGATGGAGAAGGAAATCACCTGTATCCTCTTGAAGGGTACCTGGCATTCGTTTTAAGTGATTTCAGCGAGTCACTGTGCCGAGTGTGACACTATTTTCGTAAGATGCCACTACGATAGAGGAGGCCTTTGCATAGTGGTAACATGGACAGAGTGTATACTCTCTTACAGGGAATGTGTGAAGGCCGGTGGGAAAGATAGCTGCTTGTGGATAAAGTTGGAGGCAGCTCGCTGTTGATACAGCAAGGCCAGTAAAGTCAAAACTCGACCGCTCGCTTCCACAATGTCCATTTATGCTTTATCGTTTGTTGTAGTGTCACTATCCAGTTTTTTATTGAAAACTGTGAGGTAGCAACCGCAGGCCAGTAAGAGAATTGTGGCGACATTTGGGTCACAACAACACGTGCACAAAAAGATTCAGTCCGGTTTGGCGAAACCTGTTCTGCACAGTGGTAATGCCAAAGGAGACAGGTCAATGTCACCACGAAATGGCAGGATTCATGTTGCGAGCTACGTGACCAGAGGATGGGTAATAGAGGAACAAATGCTCACAGCCGTATAAATGAGTGTGAATTCTGAAGCCGACTCATTTAGAGCCTAGCACCGCCACCACGAAACAGGATCCACACTCGATGTGACAGCCCCACCAGCTGCAGCTGGCATCAAGATCTGGTCGGGCCAGCCATTTCTTGCACTTAATTTACTTCTGGGACTAGGTGTTACACTGTCTCTAACCTGCCCTCCGCTGCTACCGTCACCAGGCTCCTGCCAGGGGCAGTAAGTCGAGGCCTGTGCACGGCAGTCTTTACCTGCTTCCATGGTGGTTGCAAGAGGGGCCTGGGTCGCTGGATGCAGCCGTTCCGTTGCGGAATGCAATCCCAAGAGATATACACTGAAGCGCCAAAGAAACGGGACTAGGCATGCGTATTCAAATACAGAGATATGTAAACGGGCAGAATACGGCGCTGCGGTCGGCAACGCCTATGTATGACAAAAAGTGTCTGGCGTAGTTGTTAGACAGTGGCACGTTATCAAGATTTAAGTGAGTTTGGACGTGGTCGTATAGTCGGCGCACGAGCGATGGGACACAACATCTCAGAAGCAGCGATGAAGTGGGGATTTTCACGTGCGATCATTTCACGAGTGTACCGTGAATAACAGCAGTCCGGCGAAACATCACATCTCCGACATCCCTGCGGTCAAAAAGGATCCTGGAAGAACGGGACCAACGACGATTGAAGAGAATCGTTCAGCGTGACAGAAATGAAACCCTTCCCGAAATTGCTACCGATCTCAATGCTGAGCCATCAAGAAGTGTCATCGTGCGAACCATTCGACGAAACGTCATCGATATTCGCTTTTGGAGCCAAAGGCACACTCGTGTACACCTGATGACTGCACTACGCAAAGCTTTACACCAGGCCTAGCCCCGTCAACACCGACATTGGACTGTTGATGACTGGGAACATATTGCCTGATCGAACGAGTTTCGTTTCAAATTGTATGGAGTTGATGGACTTGTAAGGGAAGGGGGCAACGTCATGAATCCGGGGACGCTGCATGTCAGCAAGCGACTGTTCAAGCTGGTGGAGGCTCCTTAGTGGTTGAGGCGAGTGCAGCTGGAGTGATATGGAAACCATGAAACGTTTAGATACTTCTCTGACAGGTGACATGTACGTAAGCATCCTGCCTGATCACCTGCATCCATTCACGTCCATTGTGCATTCAGACGAACTTGGTCAATTTCAGCATGACAATGCGACACCCCACACGTCCAGAATTGTTACAGAGTGGCTCCAGGAACACTGAACTGGATGTAAACATTTCCGCTGGACACTAATCTCCCCAGTCACGAGCATTATTGAGGATATTTGGGATGCCTTGCAGCGTGCTGATCAGGAGAGATCTCCACTCCCTCGTACTCTTACGGATTTATGGGCACCCCTTCAGGATTCACCGTGTCAGTTCGCTCCAGAACTACTTCAGACGTTACACGAGTCCATTCTATGAGATGCTGCGGCACTTCTGCGTGCTCATGGGGGCCCTAAACGATATTAGGCATGCATGCCAGTTTCTTGGACTCTTCAGTGTAGGAATACGCTGCTGACATCGAGGCCACGGTCTACAGTCAGGCAGCCGGCCGTTTCTCGTCCTGATATCAGCACTGCTCGGTGACAGTCATCCATCTCCTCAGTATCGAGCAGGCAGCCGCCTGTGAGCCTTTGCCGGCCAGGACCGCCAGAGTGGGGCATGTCTGCCTCATCTTACTAATGTTGTGATGTGTATCTGAAGTTGAATGAAACATTTCTCTCGAACAGTGGCCCAACGCCGCATCACTCCATCACTCACCCTTCCGCCATCTGCATTCTGCATTGTGAAGGTTGCTGTTAGGTGCATCAAAGTCTGCTCCGTTCCTCTCTCCATGTGAAATCCAGGATTGTCATTACCACAACAGCTGGGATCAGTCGTAAACCATTATTGAATGCATGAACAAGGAAGGTGAATTGCTGAACTGGGCTCTAGGCAGCAGCTGTGGAGCGGGTACAAATCTACCAGACTTGCTAACAGATATTGGAAGTGGCAGTGTGCTGCTGAAGTGTCAGAATTGTTCAATATCTATTATAAGATAATGTGTCAAAGAAATGTTCAGTCTGAAATAGCAGTTGTCGCCATTTTAATGTGGTTTGCTCTTGTATAGTCACGAAGGGCTACTTAATAATTAACAAAAAAATGATGGTTAAACTATGTGCCAGAATATTGTTCAATTTTGGCTGTACCAGGTAGTGGCTGACACAAATTAACAAGTAATTCTAAAGGTTACTTTTGCTTCTTTTATAAAGCTAATAAGATACTATATTCAAGCGTTTCACTTTTGAAAAGTGTAAATATTGTCTTGTTGTATGTTTTAAGGGTTGATTTAATTGTAAAGAAGAAAGGCTTTATGTTTTGCTGTTCAGCAGAATGAGCAATAGGAATAGATTAGTGAACAAACAGTCGTTAAGTTATTTATATTTCGTGAAAGTTAGGGATTCCATTTCAAGGGTTTTTAGCTGTGTGTTTATTCCATTAAATATTCTTAAAACGTTGGTTCCGATTGCGTCCAGGAAAATGCAACTAAATTAAGTTAGAATTAATATCAACTATTTAGGGAGTGTAGCTATCTCGATGGTTTTATAATGCTTGAGGGAGCAGTAAAGGAACCGACTTATTAAGGAAAGGAAAGTTATGCTTTAAGTTTTAGAGGAGAGAAATAGGACCACTGGGAAATATAGATCGAGCAACTGCAATAAAACATGCAGTATCCCATAGTAAGTAAGGCAACTAATATAAAGTAGGTAAGTTTGGTCGCTGCTGCTATTTGTGTCGCTGTGGAAGATATGTGGGAAATAGCTGAGGAAATTGATAGTTCTATATTTAACCAAACTGGAACGTTAGAGAATAGATATTTTCACTGTATTGAACGATTAACTGAATCTGAGTCTGTGAATACAGGGAGGAAGATTGTATAAATTGATACGAGAAAAGAGTGGGTTGACTGCATGGAAAGGGTCATCAGTGAGCCTAGAAGTGCAATGGGGCATGACGTGAACAGTCACCGGGTGGATTTTTCGATCCCAGAGCATTTGTCTGCAAAGTTTCCTAACGCGGTGCGAACATTCCTGGCAGAGTGTATTTATTTATCGTTAAATTAACTTGCAAATATTACACTCACGTTCAGAATAAACAGAACACCTTCAAAGACTTGAGACAATACGTCCTTCTTCACAGGAAATGTACATTACTATGCTCTGTAGCAATGATTAGCATTTCAACCATGTCGGCCCACGGGTTCAAGAACCACATCGATATCGTGGCGCAACATCACCTAACGGTAAAATGTGCGAGCAACTCTCGCTGTCGCTGTAAACTGAAGGTAATGGATCACTGTGACCTGAGCGGACATGCTGGATGCCTCGCAGACAATGCTCGAAGATTACTGTCAAATCAGTTAGTTTCAAAGAGGGATCATTTTTGGCATGAGATAATGTGCTGTATCTATCCAGGAAACTGCTGCTCATGTGCGGCGAAGCGTTTCGGCAGCGCAATGTGTGTGTGCGGAATGTTTCACGGAAAATGACGTGATCACAATATAAGAAACATTCACAAACTCAAAATAGTTCAGAATTCGACATAATGATTCACAAATTAACAAACGAGATACAAAGAATACTAACTAATATTCTGTCAATCCTCAGTTCCAAAACACAAGCGGGAAGAGTAAGAGCACTGCTTTGGAGCACATTCAGACCTCTCGGAACATAAAGTCCCTTCAAAAGTACTACAGTACTACTACAGTAGCCATTCACCTCCCAGAATCAGTCATCTAAACGACTGAATCGTGTGTGTTACCATAGACAGGTCGGCCTCCTTCCAGCACACGAATTGTTCCTTTGAGCTCTTCCCTCCGAACGTTTCAGTCTGCACTTGATTCCCACAGTGGTCCACTACCATCTGCTTTTCCATTGGCTGAAAGCTACCCTCACCAAACAATACACCGTTCTTAAGCACTACAAACATTATTTGTCTCATCTTGAACACTTCCCTGCCCTAAAATAATATATTGAAATAATATTTGCAAAAAATTTATGTTATAAACATTCAGTAACAGTTAGACCATGTAGCACCAACACAAATAAAGGTTTTTTCATGAGTAAATAAGCTAGTCTTTCTGTGAACGTGCGCTTACCATAAGTGACAACGAATTATCGTTAAATATTATTTATACAATTATTTATGCCTTCTAGGCTGAAGCGATTTTTGGTTCTCTTTTCAGTTCTGGTGTTGACTAACACATGCGACTGTCCACTCTTAAATTAGCACAGCTGTCTCAACAGAACTAGCAATCGACATTTAAATGAAGTTCCTGGAAAAATAGGTAACTGTTCATTAAATAAATACATAGGTATGACAAAATATGAGGTATTCATGGTGTATTCATGTGGCGGATATGATGTTCCGACAAACATTTGCATAATGAGAGAGATAGAAAAGACATCGTTAATCAATAAATAAAATAGATATGGGTATGTGGGACAGCTACAGTGCAATTCTGAGATATCGTATATCGATTCGGCTGTGCAGAAATTCAATACTGGGAGGTCGATTAGCTCGCCTTAATGTTGCTAACGACACAAAAGCGTGACGGCGATACGAAGACAAAAGCGGCGAAACTCCGACATACTACAAGATCCGATTTGAAGAAATGTATTGAAAACAGAAAGAACGAGAAAGAACATACTTGAACTTCAGTGGGCCCCACTTAAGAAGTAACAGTCGTGGTAATCACGAGGGGTAGATATCGTCTCAAAAAAGAAAGTTACATATTTATTTTTTTTTGTTCGCAGATACATGTCAGCAGTCATGGTAAACACTGCAATCTCCTCACTGCATTACTGTAGCACGTCACTGGAGGAATAAAAACAAAATGGAGCAGCACAGTGATGAAGAGGCTCTGTGCCATTTTATTTGGTTCCCTGGAAGGCTTGCTACGGTACCGTGGTATGGAGATTTCTATGTTTACCACGACTGCAGATATTTACCTGGAAACAAACAAAAAATTCAAGACACAAATGTGTTAAAGACATTAGCTGCCAGTAGGTATTGATTTACATAAATGGGACAAGTTGAATGTTGTGCCAGACCAGGATTCGTGCTGTACATTCTTACCCTGTTCATCAATAAATCAACCATAGTGTGTTGGTTGGCATGCTGCGCTTGTGTTAAGAGACAGAGCAGCAGCAAACTGTCTCAAAAGGGGAAGGCAGGACAGCGTATATAAGATAGAAAAAAAAGTAATTACACCTTTGAAAGGTTAAGACGTGATAAAAAGAATGGAAAACATCTGACAAGGGCCGTCGGGTCTCCCCGTTCTTCGAGATCATCAGCGAACGGTTGACGCTCAGACATTTTAACCCAATTTTCTGCACGATACACTTTCTGACCGACCATGGCCCTAAGTTATACACCTGCGTCGCTTTGGCCTTAGCTAACGGGTACAGGTGAAGCACATAACACTGCAATGCGGCACACACACACAACCGATGACAGAAATCTAAGACCCACACCAGCTTTAAGAGTCCCAGATAAATGGAATATTCCTAATTGCACCGCTGATAAAGCATCAAGAGCGCTACAGAAGACTAAAGGAGCAGCAACGACCACACGCCGTATCACGAAGAGACACACACCATATGCCACCACATGATACATGGGACAATAAAGATTCAAACACTGATTTCCAAACAGATGAACACACAGACACTGATGACGACATGAACATACCTGTGTATCGTCAGATACAGATACATAGTAGCAGATGCTTTCTAACATATCACACGACTGGAACAGTAGTGCAAATAAAGTATCGCAGGAATTCAGAAATAAGTTACTAATTAGAAATAAACCAACGAATTTTCTTTGTTGGAACAAGTAGAATAAGTAATTCTTCAGTTCTTTCGATCATTATTTTCAAATATGTGATTGTGTAATACTGAAATGGAAAATCTAAAAGATGAAAATTGTGAAAATGAACAGCAAGGTTCAACAACACAAACACAAACGCACAACATGGTTAAGAAATTACTTTTGGGGAGATGAGACTCGAGGTCGCCCTTCCGACGCACCTCTCCCGCTTATGCCACGGGCAATTGGGGAAGTAATAGTAGTAAGAAGTAGTACTGGCGTACCTCAAACACAAACCACGCGGAGTTTATCTCACGACATACATACGTACAGTAATAATCGTAGTACAGGGCGGGGTAAAAAAAATTGGCCCAGAGAACACAGTTCCAGGATACAAAGAAACACAGCATAGGAAAGGAAATAAAGTACTAACCTGACTACAATAGATGTTGAAAGTGAGCACCATTCATCTCTTTGCTCGTTTCTGCCCTGGTCTGCAGTTTGCTGAAATCGGATCGTAGCACAACTGATGGAACTGTTACAATCTCATCCGAAATGTTCTGCTCCAGTTCTCGAAAACTGAGGGCTGTTGCGATACACGCCATACAGAATAATCGCAGACTGACGGATCAGGTGACCTGTATGGCCAACTAGCGCTGCGACCAGACTGACTTTTGCTAACAATTCGGCCTGGCGTGAAGATTGTGTAAATATGCTCCGATATTTGGCCGGCTGTGTTGGCAGTTGCTCCAGATGGAAGTAACTGTGTGCGCCTCACGGTGTCGGTTATAAGCATACATTCACGTCCAATAGTATCTACTCGTCTGGGCCGCTTTCATTTGCCTCGCTCCGCAGAAAAGAAAATGCTAATTCTAATGAGACAGTCGCGAAGTTTCCAATAACTTCAAAGCTATCGATAGTGAGACTACGAATTCGCAGGTCATCTGTGGTGGCGCTAGTGTTCAGTGTATGTGGTATCTTTCCTGCCTCAGTCCGAGAACCGAGGTTTTAAATTTGCAAGGACGTTGCCTGTCCGTTGCAGTTAGCCTTGAAAATGGCGGGGTGTTCTCCCGCCGAAATATCGGCGGTCGCTGAAAGTGTTACCTGGCTGAATTCCCGGAAGTTATTTGAAAGTTGTATACGCCAGGAGAAACTCAGGACTCTCAGACTCGAAGTGTATACCGATGTCTTCCCACTCGAAATAGCCAGGTAAAGAGACATCTGTTGCAATACTAATCTTCCCTTTTTTCTGTTATTTTCTTCTTAAAAATAAAGTAAAATATGTTTACCTTTCTTGTGTCATATTTTTATAAGTATAACGTTATTATGTAAGTGACGAGAAAAATTACATCAATGAGAGCAGCTGTAGAAAAAGAGAAGATGAAGGGTCTATCTCTGCAGATTGTTACTAGTTCTTAGGGAACATAGATACACCATAAACACCGAGGCGGTGAGTCATTCTATGATATTAGTAAACACACAAATGCTGAGTTCTCCCTGCCTACGGACGTGAGTGTTGAGATATTACCCACTCCCTCTATCACTGTCTCTTATGTTTTCTCTCTCTCCTTCTCTCATTTTCTCTCTCTTCTTCTCTCATTTTCTCCGTCTTCCTCCTCTCTCTTTCTCTTTCTCTCTCTCTCTCTCTCTCTCTCTCCCTGTCTCCCTCTCTTTCTTTCTCTCTCCCTCCTTGTCTGTTTCTCTCATCCTCTCTATTTCTTTTCCTCTCCCATTTTCTCTCTCTTTCTTTCTCATTGTCTTTCTCTTTCATTTTCTCCCAGTCCCATTTTCTCTCTCTCTCTCTCTCTCTCTCTCTCCCTCTCTCTCTTTCTCTCTCTCTCCGGCTGCCTCTCCACGCCCTCCGCCCACAGCCAATAGCCAGCGCCAGGCTGCCCGCGACACCTAGATTTATCGGCGGCGTTGGACGCCTGACCAGAGCAGAGCGATCGCGCTCATCTATAACTCTCGCCCGAACGGCTGGAACGCGCTAGTGAACGCGCCCGACGTGACAGCCGATCACATAAAACACGGCTGCAGCTGCATTACGGCTCCTGATGTACGGCCCCGACATCCGAAATATGCGGCCTCCGGCAGCAGCACCGCCCTGCAAATCTCGTCGACGCGTGTCGGACAACAGGATACTGGCGGACGGACGGCTGCAAACCCCGTGTGGATGTCGCTGCCTAGCACGAGAGCGGTGAATTAGACGCGTACAGAATTACCACAGTCGCATGACGCGAGTGTCAAACAGATATGCACGAGAAAAGAAAGATTTCTGACGTCACGCAGAGCTCTCTGAAGAGAATAACATGGGGTAACATATGGAAAACACGAGAAAAAACTTATCAAACTGCTACGTACATTCTAAAGTATTACTTCCGAGCCTGAACGGACAGTTGTCTCAAGAAGTAATTATATTACGCTAATACAATCCTGTTCAGAACAAAAGTACCTTTAACAACTAGAGACAGAACGTACACATTCACAGAACATGTATATTCATACGTTCTGCAACAATAAGCAATTCAGTCCCCATTAGATCTCTACGAGCAAAACTCTCAAGGACACCGTACTCACTTATGCCTCCATAACTTGCAAGCACAACAGCTAACCCATCATTACGGTTACCAGTCGGAGAAGCACCAGGCTGACTTAGAGCAAAATCAAATCTACAACCTGAAAACACACACGGTCCATCAGTAATAGCACGGGAAGCGATGCCTTTCATTCTCGCTGTGACAATCGAAGTCTTCGACTAAAAGCTGTCCTGCAGTGCCATTCGGATGCGGATGAAGTGTCGATGTTTTCGAGGGGGGGGGGGGGGGGGGGGGGGGTGTTTGGGTGGTGCGACTTGACCCATCCCTTCGTCTTCTACTACCTTCCGTGAACCATTCTGCACACACCAGCTTCCAATGCCGAAACACTTCGTCCCCACGAACAGTAATTTCCCACATTGATGCATCACATTCTCTCATGCCAATAATGCGACCTCTTTAAAACTCACTAATCTGAAGGTACGGTTCGCGTATACGTCTGCGAGGCATCCTGCACGCCTGCTCGACTCATACTGATCCGTTACCTTCCGTTTACGGCGACTACGACGTGTTGAGGTCCTTCTATACAAATGATGTCTGTTTTACTTTGTGAGCTATGTGCACAGGTTTCAGCCGGTTTATATATTGTTTTAGTTGTGAAACAAATTGGAGTAAGTCTGAATCCTTTTTTGTCCCGTCTTCTTGAAAAGAATCACCAGTTATCCTGTGGGGTGAACCGTAAACCATTTCTGCTATCGTAACATTCGTGTTTTCTCTGATTTAGCAACTAAGACCAAGAAGGGTTATTGGTATTGTTTGAGTCCATTTCGTAGTTGAATGTGAATGGATTGCTTCTTTAAGTGTGCAATGAAATCTTTCTATTTTTCCATTGGATTGAGGATGATATGCAGTAGTTTGAGTTTCATTACAACCACACATTTTTGATAGTGCTTGAAATAGCTCAGAATTAAATTGTCTTCCGTGATCGGTTACTATTTGATAAGGTGTGCCAAATCTAGTAATCCAACAATTGAAGAAAGCTTGAGCTACATCTTCTGCTTGTATATCCCGAAGTGGTTTTACCTCTGTCCAATTTGTAACTCTATCGATGCATGTTAAACGATACGACATTCATCAGAAGGAGGCATTACCCCTATGAAATCCAGATTAATTACTTTAAAACGTTGATTATAGTCGGGAAATTGTCCTGTTGGTGAATACACATGTCGCGATACCATGTTTTTTTCACAAGCATTACATGCTCGTAACCAATTAGTAATGTTATTTTTCATATTCATTCAGACGCATCTTGGTTTAATCATTTTTACAGTTGTCTTGATACGAGGATGAGCCAATTTATGATAATGTTGAAAAATTGCATAACGGAATTGTTCAGGAATATAAGGTCGAATACTTCGTGTCGAGACATCACACCACAATTGCTGTCCTGTCTGAGTCAAATAGTATTCTAATTCAAGCGAAGTGTTATATCCAGATTGCAGTTGATGAAGCTCTTCGTCCTTTTCTTGTGCTTGGGCTCTCTCTTCATAGTTAATTGGAACCAATTCTTGAAGCCTGGGAAAGCTAACAGCCCCCACAATTGCTTTACCAGAAATCTGTTGTAAACTCTCAAATATATTGGAGATAACGTAATTGGATTGACGTTACTTTCTCATTCTTCTGCTTGAATGCTTGTGTTAGAGGGGCATGATTAGTATAAATAACAAAGTCTCTACCTTCTAACAGATACTGGAAATACTTGACAGCCATATATGTACTAAATAGTTCTCTGTCATATGCGGAATACTTCTTCTGTGCCATCGTGAACTTTTTGGAAAAGAATCCAGTAGGTTTCCATTGTTCATCTTGCTACTGTTGCAACGCAGCACCACCTGCAAAATCTGATGCATCCACAAACAATGGGAGTTGGCTGAGCAAACCCGGAAATTTTAAATGCGTTGCATTTGCCAGATCTTCTTTACATTTTTGGAACTGAGCGCTTGCTTCTTCTGTCCAGTCAATATGCTTTCGGTCATTTTTAGTTGTTTCTTTAGGTAAACATTCAAAAAGGCTTGGTTTTCTACAGCATGTTCTAAATGCCTACGATAGAAATCGATCATTGCTAAAAATTTTCGAAGTTCGCGAACAGTTTCAGATCGCTTGTAGTTCATCAGCGCAGATACTTTTTCTGGATCCGGCTTCGTTCCTGCAGGTGTGATTAATTGTCCTAAGAATGTCAGTTTTTGCACTCCAAATACGGATTTTCCAACATTTATTACCAGACCACACTGATTCAATTGCTTAAAGAGTAAATATAGATGCGCAATGTGTTGTTCTGGAGACTCTGATGCTATTAAAATATCATTCAGATATAGAAAGCAGAAGTCCAGCTCCCTCACAACTTCGTGTATAAACTTCTGAAATGTGCAAGGTGCATTCAGAAGTCCGAAGGAGTAATAACCGCTGACTTGGCTTTGATGTACGCTTTTAGCAGGAGAATATCTTCATATTCTGCAGCATAAAACTTTACGTCATCTACTTCATAACGATGTACAGTGACTGGATACCGGTCTTGGAGAGTCCTGTCATTAAGACGACGATAATCCCCACAAACTCGCCACTGACCATTTCACTTCATAACGATGTACAGTGGACTGGGCCATTGTAATTGTGAAGGTCGTGTAATATCATATTCAACATAAACTTAAATTCTTTCTTAGCTATTTGCAATTTATGTATGTCCATACGAGCTTTACTATACACAGGTGGCCCACTAGAAGTAGTGATATAATGCTGTACTTTATGCTCTAACGCCTTTAGTACTGCAGATGGTTTTGTTACCTCAGGTAATTTCCGTAACAGCTTTGAATACTGACATTTTGCATAGAGTGAGCTTACTTAATCGTTACCATTCACAGTGGTTACCTCCGCGGAAATGTTTAACTTAGTAATGTTATCTGTCAGCTTTTTATTTTTCAGCTCTACGACTAAACCAAAATGAAGTAGAAAATCAGCTCCCAGTATTCCTTTTGATACATCTGCTACTGTAAACGGCCATTCAAAATAACGTTTAAGAACTAAATCCATGGTTAACAGCTTTGACCAGTAAGTTTTTATTTCAGAATCGTTTGCGGCTTAGAGGGTTCATTTTTTTCAGTTTTTGACGCATTTATAACAGGCAAATCTGGGCCACTATCCACCAAATAAGATCGTCCACAGGTTCGGTCTTTAACAAGTAATCGAGATTGACGGCTTACTGTAGGAACTAGAGTAGAACACTCAGCCGCTTTTGACTCTACCCTTCCTTGTTTTCCTTATTTTTCCATTGGCAAGGTGGTACACGCTTTTCAGGTTTGCGCCGTGAGACAAAGTGGAAGTGATAATAACAATATTTACCTGTTTTCTGTTTCTACTCTTGCTGGGCGATCTGGATCTCTTTGATTCTCGGAGCGACTTAACTTCATTTTCTAAGTCTTTGATATTTACAAGAAGATCTTGGGCTGATAAGGATGTGGAAGGAACTGATTGGGCTGAGGTAATTTGAAGCTCCTCAGCATATTGCATCTCCACTACACGATCAACCATCTGCGCGTTTTTGTCCGTCGTTTCTTCCGATATCAGTAATATAATTCGACTATTACTAGGAAGTTTATCGAGCCACTATGTTTTTAAAGCGTTTTCCGATAACTTGGTCCCAGCATAGTTTTGCATTTTTCGTAATAAGTGTCTAGGTTTCATGTCGCCCAGTTCCATCCCACTCAACAGATATTTTTTATTTTACGCTCCTGACTTTCCTTGAAAAACGTTAAGAGTCTTTCTCTTGCAGGGAATATTTATTATTTTCTTCACTAGTTACCAGATCCCAGATGTTTTGAACATATTTCGGTTCAAGTTGGACCAGCAGGTAATTGTGCTTAACTGCTTTCGTTGCTATAGCAGTGATTGTAAGCTGAGCTTCGGCGTGGCAAAACCAAATATCGAGCTTTTCAACCCAAAATGGAAGAAGCTTTACGCTTACCTTATTCATTTCCGGAGTTCTCACAGGATTTCCTCCGCCAGGCCCACTTCCTGTCGGCATTTTGAGTATTTTTACTAAATACCGTCTGCGATGAATTCCAGCAGATTCCGCGTTGGACAATTCGCCGATAATTACAATGCAGGGCTTTTTTTTCCATCAGTCGGGGTCGGGTGTCTAACTAAGGTAAATACTTACAAATAAGACCTTTTAACTTCTTTATCACATAATTTTATAAGACATGAAGCAGCTTGTTACTTAGGCAACGATACATTTACAACTCTCTAAAACAAGACAACCTTCTTTTGTCTCTTGTGACGTCACAGAACATATATCTATGAATCCAATCTTATCGGTGTCAAAACACTCACTAACACACACCAAAACACCATATGGCAGAGCAACCTGTCCCCACAGAGACAGAGAATGTTGTGGGGAAACTGAACCAAAGACTGCGTTTTATTAGCAAAACGCTTAGAAGATGCCACAGATGTACTAAAGAGATTGCCTAAACTACGCCTCTCGGTCCTCTCCTGCGTTACTGCTGCGCGATGTGGGATCCATACCGGATAGGTTTAACGGAGAGCATCGAGAAAGGTGAAAGGAGGAGTTATCGAGAAATAGAGAAGAGAGTGTCACGGACTTGATAGGGGATTTGAAGTAAACATCATTATAACAAATTCGTTTCTCGGTGCGCAGGGATCTTCTAACGAAATTTTAATCATCATTTTTCTCCTCCGAATGCGAACATATTTTGTTGACGCCGACATAGACAGGGAGAAACTATGATCATAATAAAATAAGGGAAAGCAGAGCACGTACGGAAAGTCATAGATGTTTGCTCGTTGTGCCTGCTATTCGAGAGTGAAATAACCGATAATTATTGTGTAACTGGATCGATGAACCCTCTGGCAGGCATTTAAGCGTTATTTGCGGAATAGTCATGTAGATGTAGATTTGCACGTTTATTAGAGGTAATCAAATGAATACAAAACCGAAAAACGGTTACTTCAGATATTGGTTAGTCTGAGCGGTTTTAACAGTGAGTTTAAACTAGCGTGGGAAAGCCTGGTGGCCGAGCGGTTCTAGGCGCTACAGTCCGGAACCGCGCGACCGCTACGGTCGCAGTTTCGAATCCTGCCTCGGGCATGGATGTGTGTGATGTCTTTAGGTTTAAGTAGTTCTGAGTTCTAGGGGACTGATGACCTCAGCAGTTAAGTCCCTTAGTGGTCAGAACCATTTGAACCATAAACTGAGGTGGAAGAAAAGCGGGAACTGGTAGTAACCACCACCTTCACCAGGTGCTACGTTGGAGGTTCGGATACGTGGTGAAGGAGAGCGCGGCACCTGTCGGGCAGCTGGCGCCGATCACCGCTCGGCGGGCGCCGCCCCTGGGGCGCTGCCTGCCTGCCCGCCAGGCCGGGCCGCTTTGTTGCGGTTGGCCGGCGACGCGTGTCGCCCACTCGACTGGAGCCGCCGCAGCAATTAGGCGGACGGCCGCCCTTTGTACGGCTCGGGGGCGGCGCTGGGCGGCGTACCCCGCCCTGCCCTGCTGCGCTGCCGCCGTATGCTCAGGGGGGCCGCGTGTGTTTGAGTGGCGGCGTCGCCAAAGGGCACTCGGCCAAACGTCGCAAATGAGGCGTTAATGCCGCCCACTTAATTAGGCAGCCCCGGGTGCCGCACCGCTGGAGCATTTCTCCAGCCTCAAATGTGGCTGCTACAAAGTAGCCGAGTGGATTGCTCTCTTCAGTGACGGAAGTTTCAAGCACGTATTACCAGTGATTCCTCCAGCAGTTTGGAAACGCTGATACATAGCAAAAGATCTTTGGTTCTTTGAAAACTTTCAATAATTGGTCATTGTTTGGATTGCTGAGCAGATAATTCACATCTCCTAGCAAATTGAAACTATTTGCCAGACCAGAATTAGAACTCAGATTTTTGCCTTTCCTGGGAATTGCTCTCCTATGGACAACAGGAAAGACTTCATATTTATTATAAAAATGTACGAGGGATGTTCAACAAGGAATGCTGCAGTTTCGCTTTCCTCGGACAACTTCGGCTGAAAAAAGTGTGTGTTTTTGTGACATCGTGGAATGTTCCCATTTCAGGACCTGTAGTTGTTTCGTGAAGTTCCGATAGCTTGCGGCACTATACGTAACCATCAAAATGATCAAATGTGTGTGAATTGTGAGTGTGTGAAATCTTATGGGACTTAACTGCTAAGGTCATCAGTCCCTAAGCTTACACACTACCTAACCTAACTTATCGTAAGGACAAACACACAGCCGCGGCCGAGGGAGGACCATGTGTGTGAATTCCTAAGGGACCAAACTGCTGAGGTCGTCGGTCCGTAGACGTACACACTAGTAAATTAACGTATGCTATGAACAACACAAACACACACACCAATGTCCGAGGGAGGAACCTCCGACGAGAGGGGCCGCGCTATCCGTTACACGCCACCTTAAACCACGCGGCCATTCCGTGCAGCAAGTAGCCTTCAAAATGAAGTCTGTAACGGAAGTGTATTTGCAAGCAGAGAGCTGTCATTGAGCCGGCCAGTGTGGTCGAGCGGTTCTAGGCGCTTCAATCTGGAACCGCGTGGCCGCTACAGTCGCGCCCGCGTCTCGTGGTCGCGCGGTAGCGTTCTCGCTTCCCGCGCCCGGGTTCTCTGGTTCGATTCCCGGCGGGGTCAGGGATTTTTCTCTGACTCGTGATGGCTGGGTGTTGTATGTTGTCCTTAGGTTAGTTAGGTTTAAGTAGTTCTAAGTTCTAGGGGACTGATGACCATAGATTTTAAGTCCCTAGTGCACAGAGCCATTTGAGCTACGGTCGCAGGTTCCAATCCTGCCTCGGGCATGGATGTGTGTGATGTCCTAAGGTTAGTTAGGTTTAAGTAGTTCTAAGTTCTAGGGGACTGATGACCCGAGATGTTAAGTCCCATAGTGCTCAGAGCCATTTAGCCAGCTGTCATTGAGTTTCTTTTCGTAGAAAACCAGAGCACCGAAGATGTTTATAGGTGCCTGCAGAATGTCTACGGACACCTGGAAGTAAGCAAAAAGCGCGGTGAATCGTTGGCCGAGGGATCAGTCATCGTCGCAGCAAGGTCGCGCAATATTTGGGCGTAACATTGCATAGCGATATGAAGTGGGATAAGCATGTAATGGCAGTTGTGGGGAAGGCGGATAGTCGTCTTCGGTTCATTAGTAGAATTTTGGGAAGATGTGGTTCATCTGTAAAGGAGACCGCTTATAAAACAATTAATGACCTATTCTTGAGTACTGCTCGAGCGTTTGGGTCGGATTGAGGGAGGACATAGAAGCAATTCAGAGGCGGGCTGCTAAATTTGTTACTGGTAGGTCTGATAATCACGCGAGTGTTACGGAAATGCTTCAGGAACTCGGGTGGGAGTCCCTATAGGAAAGGAGGCGTTCTTTTCGTGAATCGCTACTGAGGAAATTTAGAGAACCAGCATTTGAGGCTGCCTGCAGTAAAATTTTACTGCCACCAACTTACATTCCGCGGAAAGACCACAAAGATAAGAGAGATTAGGGCTCGACAGAGGCGTATAAGCGGTCATTTTTTCCCTCGTTCTGTTTGGGAGTGGAACAGGGAGAGAAGATGCTTGTTGTGGTACGATGTACCCTCCGCCACGCACCGTATGGTGGATTGCGGAGTATGTATGTAGATAGATAAATAGATAGATAGATCTCCTGCGTTTCAGCGGGCCGTGCACGGCTGACTCCTGCAGTGCTGCAACGTGCGGACGCTCTCATTCGGGGTTATCAATGGATCACTATCTAACACCTCGCTGCACATCTGGACTTCGCAGTTGGTAGTGCTGACACACTCGTCCACCAGTTGGGGTAGTCAAAAGCGTCTGACCACTGGGCACTTCGCTGCTTAACAGAAGGCTATAAACAGCTACGAAGGACCACCTGTGCGGAACTCCTTGCGCGTTATGGGGCTGTTCGCGAGGTTATTTACGCGGCATGCCGTTGACGCCGAAGTCGAGCAGTATGCATGCGGGCATACTAGCCCTCCCAGAAAGGTGGCGTAAGGCCGTCCCATTGAACGCAGATTATGTGGAAGAATAGGAATTCGTATCCAAAAGAGTGAAAAATAATATGGGGTATTGTAACCCGGAATGAAACCAACCTGCTTTCAGCAAAAATTTGTTGTACTATTAATTGAATGACCCTCGTATGTACGGACGTACTTACATGTTCAACATCTCCTAAGCCATTCAACCAGCTTCAACCAAACTTAGTTCACCCATTACTTAGTGTCTGGAAAGTGTCACTATGGGGATAAGAACCATACCTATCAAAGACGTGCGTGTTAAAAAATGTGTAGCCGACGACGCTCCTGTACCCGATTTTATTCACCACTATTTGAGAATGAAATCACTTATTGACTTGCAACAATTTTTATACATAATTTGAAACTTTTACGAAACGTTTTAACTATGCGGTTGAATGTAGCTACAAAATTATATCACTGCGTTACACATCTACATCTGCATCAACATGATTACTCTGTTAGTCACAATAAAGTGCCTGGCTGAGTGTTCAATAACCACCTACATGCTGTCTCTTTATCGTTCCACTCTCAAACGGCGCGCAGGAAAAATGAGCACTTACATTTTTCTGTGCGAGCCCTGATTTCTCTTATTTTATCGTGATGATCATTTCTCCCTATGTAGGTGGGTGCCAATATAATGTTTTCGCAGTCGGAGGAGGAAACTGGCAATTGAAATTTCATGAAAAGATCCCGTCGCAATGAAAAACGCCTTTGTTTTAATCATTGCCATTCCACGTATTAGGCCTGTGGCACTATCTCCCCTATTTAGCGATAATACAAAACGAGCAGCCTTTCTTCGAACTTTTTCAATATCATCCGTCAGTCCAACCTGATACGGATCCAACACCGCACAGCAATACCCCAGAATATGGCGGACTAATGTAGTATTCAAATGGCTCTGAGCACTATGGGACTTAACATCTGAGGTCATCAGTATCCTAGAACTTAGGACTACTTAAAACTAACTAACCGAAGGACATTACACACATCCACGCCCGAGGCAGGATTTGAACCTGCGACCATAGCAATCGCGTGGTTCCGGACTGAAGCGCCTAAAACCGCTCGGCCACAGCCGCCGGCAAGTGTAGTGTAAGCAGTCTCTCTAGTAGATCTGTTGCACCTTCTCAGTGTTCTGCCAGTGAATCACAGTTCTTGGTTTGCTCTACCCACAACATTATCCTTGTGATCATTCCAATTTAGGTTACTTATAATTGTAATCCCTAAGAATTTAGTTCAAAATACACCCTTTAGATTTGCACAACATATCGCGTAATTGAAATTTAGCTGATTTATTTTAGTACTCATGTGAATAACTTCACACTTTTCTTTATATGGAGTCAATTGCCACTTCTCGTCCCACACAGATATCTTACCTGAATCATTTTGCAATTCATTTTGGTCATCTGATGACTTTACAAGACGGTAAATGACAGCATCATTTGCAAATAATCTAAGAGAGCTATTCAGATTGTCTCCTATGGCATTAATACAGATCAGGAACAATAGAGGGCCTATTACACTTCCTTGGGGAACGCCGGATATTACTTGTGTTTTACGCAATGACTTTCGGTCTATTACTACGAACTGTATAACCTTTCTGACAGGAAATCACGAATCCAGTCGCACAACAGAGGCGATATTCCGTAGGCACACAGTTTGGTCAGAAGACGCTTGTGAGAAACGGTGTCGAAAGCCTTCTGAAAATCTTAAAATAATGAGTCAGTTTGACATCCCCTGTCGATAGCACTCATTACTTCATGAGTATAAAGAGCTAGTAGTGTTTCGCAACAACGATATTTTCTGAACCCGTGCTGACTATGTGTCAGTAAATCGTTTCTTTCGAGGTGCTTCATAATATTCGAATACAGTATATGTTCCAAAACCTTACTACGTTAGTGGTATAGGCCTGCAATTCAGCGAATTCCCCTTTTGGTTATTGGTGTGAATATCGCCTCAGTTGTGCGACTGAATTGGTGATTTCCTGTCAATTTCCCAGTTTTTAGGAGCAGATCATTCTGTGAGCGAGCACTTGTATATAATTGCTAAACAGGGAGCTATTTTATCCGCATACTCTGAAAGGCACCTGACTGATATACGATCTGGGCCAGAAGCCTTGCCTTTATTCTCTTCTTCACAGTTGTTCTTGATTGGAATTCGGGAATATTTAAGTAGTCTTCTTTGCTGAAGGAGTTTCGTAAAACAGTGTTTAATAACTCTACTTAGGTGGCACTGTCATCAGTGACTTCACCGTTGTTATCGCGCAGTGAAGGTATTGATGGCGTCGTGCCACTTGTGTGCTTTATGGCCAGAATCTCTTTGGGTTTTCTGCCAGATTCCGAGACAGAGATTCGTTGTGGAACTTATTAAAAGCATCTAGCATTGAAGCACGCGCTATATTTCGAACTTCAGCAAAACTTTTCCTATTTTCTGGATTTTGCGTTCTATTAAATTTGGCATGCTTTTTTCGTTGCTTCTGCAACAGCGATCTGATCCGTTTTGTGTACTTTGGGGGATCAGTACCATCACTTATTAATTTATGTGGTATATATCTCTCGATTTCCGTCGATACTATCTCTTTGAAATCATTCCGCATCTTTTCTACGCTTACGTGATAAGATCGGAATGGGCGGAGACTTAAAAAGGCGTTAAAACCATTTCCAGCAGCTTTTTTTAAATAGATGTACTTTGCGTTTCTTTTTTATGGTTGTGAGTGATACGGTACTCATTTAGCAGCAACTGCTTTATGGTCGCCAATCCCTGTATTCGTCATGATACTCTCTATTTGTCTAGGATTATTTGTTGCTAAGGGGTCAAGTGTGCTTTCGCAACCATTTACGCTTCAGTAGGCAAATTGTTCAAAATAATTTTCTGAGAAAGCATTCAGTACGTTTTATGCCTGCCGCTGGCTTTAAACGTATAATTCTTCCAGCACATCGAGGGTAGATTGAAGTCGCCTATTTGATGGTTCAAATGGCTCTGAGCACTATGGGACTTAACATCTGTGGTCATCAGTCCGCTAGAACTTAGAACTACTTAAACCTAACTAACATAAGGACATCACACAGATCCATGCCCGAGGCAGGATTCGAATCTGCGACCGTAGCGGTCACGCGGTTCCAGACTGAAGCGCCTAGAACCGCACGGCCACACCGGCCGGCGCGTCTATTTGAAATGAGACTCAAGTTTCCTTTGAACTGTACAGCAACTACATCTTCTGAGTCGGGGGGTCGGTAAAACTATATAATCCACCACCAACTCTATTTAATCCATCCTTTGTATTAGACCGTTTAAAAAAATTTCGGCCCAATTTATTTCCAGTTTTAGCCACCTTTCTGTATCTATAACTATTTAAGCTTCAGTGCTTTCTATGAGGGCTTGGAGCTCTGGTTCTTTCCCAACACAGCTACGACAATTTACAACTACGGTACCGATCGTTTCTACAACTACCTTACCGTGTTTTACCTGCCACTTTTAGACGGACGCCCTTTCTGTGGTTTCCTGACAACCTCTAACCTAAAAAATCCGCCCAGTCTCCTCCACACAGCCCCCGCTACACACGTAGCCGCTTCGTGTGTGTAGTGGACTCCTGACCTATTAAGTGGAACAGGGAAACCCACCACCCGATTGCGCAAGTCAAGGAATCTGCAGCCAACACACTCACAGAACCGCCTTAGCCTCTGATTCAGACCCTCCACTCGGCTCTTCACCAAAGGACCACATTCGGTTCTGTTGACGATGCTGCAGGTGGTGAGCTCCACCTTAATCTCGGAAGCCAGCATGGCATTTACCATTTCCGCTAGCCACCCGACACCAGAGAGAATCTTCTCCGATCCAAAGCGACACATTGGTACCGACATGTGCTACCACATGCAGATGGCTGCACCCTGTGCTCTTCACTCCATATGGAAGCACCCTTTTCACATCCGCAATGACTCCCCCAAGAATGCACACTGAGTGCACACTGGCTTCCTTCCCCTCCTTGGCAGCCATGTTCCTAAGGGGCCCAATTACGCTCGTAAAGTTAGAACTTTCAACTACCAGCAAATCCATCCTTTGTGAATGCCCAGAGCTTGCGGGCCGAGAAGTTTCCTCTGGAACAGGGTGGACGACTGCATCCGGCTCAGAGACTTCGTCAGGCACAGATAACGCCCGAAACCTGTTCGTCAAACGAACTGGGGAGGTCCACTGAAAGTGTTTCGCTACCTGCCAGACTTTGGAATGATCTCCCACCCGACCACGGGTGAGGGGTTAAACTTAGTGCAGGCAGTACCCGGGTCCACCACAGCAGTGGAATGGTCGGGGGACACTTGGGTCGTGCTCGACGTCCCCGTGTCCGACCCCTCACAGTGATGTCCCTTAGCAGCAGCCTCAAGCTGTGTGACGGAAGCCAACACTGCCTGGAGCTGTCAGCGAAGGGTCACCAACTCAGCTCGCATCTGCACACAGCAGTCACAGTGCCTATCCATTTCTGAACCCGCTTCTGCTTGCAACTGGTAAAGATATGTAATAAACAAACGGTGTACTCGTCTTATTAGGAGCAGGAACTCGCGGTGCTCTCACACTGACCGTCTAACTGACGTTGAGCTGTTCTAAGTAAAGCAAACAAAAGCCTGAACGATACAAAGGTCGATACAATGGTCGATAGCAATGGCAGTACTGTAGGCTTCACTGTTTTTAAAATGAAATGAAAGGCTGCTCCTCTTAAGCACTCAAACACGCAAGAAAATACGAAAATGTACCAGTAACTACAAAGGTAACTACAAGGGTTGGAACTTCAATAGTGACAATTTTTTATTTACAGCTCGTACAAAATAGATACGTGTTTCAAAGTTTTACTGACCTTCAGCGTTGTGACCAGCATTGTGCAAACCCCATTGCCAGCGATATGAAATTCGTAGGATACTCTCAGCAGTGCCAGTTGTCTTGACAGTTCGAGTGGCAGGATCTATTGCTCGACGAATTTGTAGCAGTTCTGAAGCGAATACCGTGAAATGTTGCCTTCAGCTTAGAAATCGAGTTGAAATCACGAGGGTTTAAAGTCAGGGGTGTGCAGTAGGTGGTACAGCACTTAGCAGCCCCATCAGTCTAACAGCTCGCATTGTACGTGCTTGAGCATTGTCCTGCAAAATGATGGTCAGGTCCTGCAGGAAGTTTCATCACTTGGGATCACTAATCTGATCGTAGGTTGTGTTCCAAAAATAAATCGCTCCGTTTATGTACAGATAAATGACCTTCATGGATACAGAACAGAAACTTCTCTGTATTTTAAAATATTTTTACTCAGTTTTAGCTGTTCGAGTGGGTACTTGGAATGTCAGAAGTCTGAAAGTGGTAGGAAACATAGAAAATATGAAAAGGGAAATGCAAACACTGTGGCGATACAACGGGTGTCAGTGAAGTGAATTGAAAAGAATACAAAGACTTATGGTCAGACGAGTATAGGGTAACATTAATCACATCAGAATATGCTATGACGGCAACAGGATTCGTTATGAATAGGAAAATAGGGTTGAGAGTGAGTGACTTTCAACAGTTCAGCGATAGCATTAATCCCATCAGAATCGAAAGAAAACCAACGGCGACAACGGTAATTCACGTATACATGCCGACGTCGTAAGCTGAAGATGAAGAGACAGAGGAAGTATGTGAGGAAACTGAACGGGTAATTCAGTACATAAAGGAAGAGGAAAATCTAATAGTCATGGAAGACTGGAATGCGGTTGTATATAAAGGAGCAGAAAAGGGTTATGGGAGAAAATGGGCTTGGTACTAGGAATGAGAGAGGAGAATCAGTAATTGAGTTCTCCAATCAATTTCAGCTGGTAATAGCAAAACTCTTTTCAAGAATCACAGGAGGAGGAGGTATTCTTGAAAAAGGACGGGAGATATAGCAAGATTTCACTTAGATAACATCATGGTCACTCAGAGATTCCAAAATCAGGTACTGTATTGAAAGCAGTACTTATTAGCATATATAGACTCAGACCACAATTTAGTTCAGATGAAGAGAAGCCTGAAGTTTAAGAGACTAGTTAGAAAAAATCGATACCCAAAGAAGTGGGACACAGAAGTACTAAGGAATGAAGAGACGCACGTGAGGTGTTCTAAGGGTACAGATATTGCGATTAGGAACAGTTCAGTAGGCAGCTCAGTGGAAGGTGAATGGACATATCTAAAAAGGCCAATCACAGAAGTTGGAGAGAAACACATAGGTACAAAGTAGATAACTGCGAAGAAACCATCCGTAACAGAAGAGATGCTTCAGCTGAAAGGTGAAAGAAATGGTTCAAAAGGCTCTAAGAGCTGTGGGACCTCACATCTGAGGTCATCAGTCCCCTAGAACATAGAACTACGTACTTAAACCTAACTAACCTAAGGACATCACACACATCCATGCCCGAGGCAGGATTCGAACCTGCGACCGTAGCAGCAGCGCGGTTCCGGACCGAAGCGCCTAGAACCACTCGGCCACAGCGGCTGGCTAGATGAAAGAAGGAAGTATAGAAATGTATAGGGAAATTGTGGAATATAGAAACACAAGTCGTTCAAAATGAAATAATTAGAAAGTGTATTGGAAGCTAATAAAAAATGGCAGCATGAAAGTTGTGAAGAAGTAGAACAGGAAATGATAATTGGAATGACTAGCCAAGTTTATAGAACAGTCAAAAGAAACTTCGGTGAAATTAAGGACAAGAATGGTAACATGAGGAGATAAATCGGAATTCCACTGTTAAATGCAGAGGAAAGAGCGGATAGGTGGAAAGCAAGATGGAAAATAATGGTCTGATATGACAGAAGAATAGACATGAGTCGATATAGAAGAGATAGCCGATCCAGAGCTTCGGAAGCCTTGAGATCGAATAAGTCTGAAGGGATAGATAACACTCCAAAATGCTTTTTAAAACCTTTGGTGGGAAGTGGAAACAAAATGACTAATCACGCTGCTGACTAGAATGTATGAATCTGGCGATATACTATCTGTCTTTCAGAAAAACATCACCTACGCAATTCCCAAGGTTGCAAGAGCCGACAAGTGCGAGAACTGACGCATAATAAGCTTAACAGTTCATGCATCCAAGTTGCTGACAAGAATAATACGCGGAGGAATGGAAAAGAATATTAAATAAAACTGAGTATATGCTGGATGGCGATCAGTTGGGCTGCAGGAAAGGTAAAGGCATCAGAGAGACAGTGCTAACGTTGCGTTTGATAATGGAAGCAAGATTAGAGAAAAAGCAAGACACTTTAATATCAACTCGATGTTAGAAATTCTGAAGAAAATACGAGTAATCTGTAGAGAATGACGGATAATACATAATATTTATGAGAGCCAAAAGCGAAGACCAATAACTAAGTACTCGGACTAAAAACAGACAGGCGTGTAGTCTCTTGCCCGTATTGTTCAATCTGTACGTCAAAGAAGCAATGATGGAAATAAAAGAAAAGTTCAAGAGAGGAATAAAAGATTAAGGCTGATGACATTGCTATCCTCAAATGAAGAATTACAGGATCTGATGAATGGAATGAACAGTCTATTGACTTTAGAATATACATTGAGAGTAAATCGAAGAAAGACGTAAGTAAGGAGGACAGAAATGAGAACAGTGAGTAGCTTAATGTTAGGACTGATGATCACGAAGTACGTGAAGTTAAGGAAGCCTGCACCTAGACAGCAAAACAACCCATGACGGACGAAGCAAGACGAACATAAAAAACACACTAGCGTTGGCAAAAAAGGGCATTTCTGGCTTAGAGAGGTGCACTAGAATCATACACAGACCTTAATTTGTGAGAATATAGGTTCGGAGCACAGCATTGCATGGTAGTGGAACATGGACTGCGGTAAAACTGGGAAAGAAGAGAATCGAAGCATTTGAGGTACAGACGAATGCTGAAAGTTAGGTGGACTGATAAGGGAATGGATGAGGTGCTTCTACCAAGAATCAGCAACAAAAGTAATATATGGCAAACATAACAAAATATAACAGCTGTTCAGACGTCACGGAAGAACTTCTGTGGTACTAGTGGGAGTAGTAGAGGGTAAAAAATGTGCAAGACAGAGACAGGAATACATCCAGCAAAGAGCTGAAGACGTATATTGCAAGCGTTACACTGAGATGAAGAGGTTCGCACATGAGAGGAATTGGCCGCAGGCTGCATGAAATCAGTCAGAAGACTGATGATTCAAAAAAAGGAAGAGCCTTTTACACATGCTTTTTCCAAAGCACCCACATGTCAAATAAATATCACATATTTTTAAAATATTTCACACGTATATTTTACCTGCATGTAATTTCGCCCTGTAGTTTCATTCCACGCATTTTCCCTCAATCTTTATGACGTTGAATCTCGCGAGCTATGCGTTCTACAAGTGTATAATTTTGTAAGTACATCCAGTGGTATCAGTGGTCTCTGAGTGCTAAGTGTGTTTGGAGTAGAGTTAATAATAATAATAATGGGAAATTAAAACGTCATATATGATGTGACAGATTTTCACGCTTCTCAGTATTTATGACGTAAAACGTCTGAAGCAAGTGTCATACAATGACGTAATTTTTGTGGTACATTCAGGAGTTTCAGTAAGTGCTGTCTGCAAAATGTGTTACAAATATAGTCAATGGTAAGAAAAGTAATAAATTACAACTCCATGGTTCAAGTGACTTTTTTTCTGCTTAGACAGCGAAAATGTAGTAATAGATAAACTTTTTTTTTTTCATCATGTTGTGGAGGTAGCCAGAGAGATAAGTTTGGCAATGACTTAAAATTGTGTATCACGTTTGTTGCAGGTCTCTAAGTGCTCTCATTCTCAAATAATGGACGACTGAAGTAAGGGCACTCTCGCATCTAGGACTACGCTGCCTTTTTACCGCCACTCCCCTTTCCCAGCGCTTTGATGGGTATGTGGTTCTCATCTCCAATGCGAACCTTTCCAGTTTGTTAAAATCGGTCCAGTTTAAGACGGAATGTGGAATATCCATTTTTACCCACAGTTACTACGCATACATATACAAAATTTGTACGAACCGTGACTTCTTTGACAGGAAATCATGAGCGTATGTTCCACATTTCCTCCAAAATCGCTGGACCAACTGCAACCAAAATTGGTACATCTATCACTTGTTGGCTGGAAATAATAGCTATGGGAGTAAGAACCACCGACCTAGCAAAGGAGTGGAGATCGGGGTGAAAAAGCAGTATAGCCCACGAGGCACCAATAGCCATTATCCAGTATATGAGAACGATAGCACTTACAGACCTGCAACAAAGTTTATACGTAATTTCAAACTTTAACCAAACTTTTCTTGCTGTCGACCCCCACAAAATGATGAAACGAGAAAAGTCTATGGCATACTATATTTTCGCAGTTCATGCAGTAAAGCTGTCATATAAAGCATACTTTTTGATTTATTACATCTTTGCCAATAACTGTATTCGTGACACATTTTGCTGACAGTATTCACACATACTACTGCACGACATGTAATTCAGGAGACAGAATGTCAACTATCTAGACGCATGAGAAACTGCCACATCATGCGAGCCGTTTAAACTTATTACTTCGCTACAACTCTGTTCACAACACGTTTCGCAGACAGCAGCCAGACATAACGCTGGATGTACCCGAAAAATTATATCACTGTGCAGCATATAGTTCAGGAGATACGGCAGCATAAATTTTGAGCTACATGAAAGTGAATCTGCAGTGCGAAATTCGCTGGACATAAAAGTGAAATATGTGTACAAATACGTGCAAAATGTGTTAACTATGAAATATCTCATGTGTGTATTCGGCGAAGCCAAGGCTAAAAAGCTCAACCTAAACCCCTGGACGATTTCAGTCAAATCTGGTACACATACTAGTTACAGTCTGGAAGAGAATATTGTATTGATAAGATCCACCAGCCTATTATTGGGATGTGCGTGATAACGTGGATAGAGAATGGAAGGAGGTGAACAGAGAAAGGGAAGGGGGAAATGGACAGAGAGATAGTAGAGGAGGGGATGAACGAGCAAGACAAGGAGATAAACAGAGACAAGCGAAGGAGGATAAAGGCAAGGAGTCGGGGAAAGGAGAGGAACAGACAGACGAGGACGTAGGAAATGGACAGAGAACGGGAAGAGGAGTAGACAAACAGTGAGAGGTGAGATGCGGAGATGAACACAGAAAGAATGTGGGAGATGAACAGGGAAGATGGGATGAGGAGACAGAAAAAGAGGGGAAGGAGGAGGTGGAATTAGATAGAGAGAGAGGTGGGGCAGGAGGAGGTGGACAGAGAGGAGGTGATGGAGATACAGAGAGAAAGGGTATACTAGGTACTCAGCTAACATATCATGCAAGAATTTTATATGTCCTAAAAATAATCATAACGCGTAAATAACAGCGTACATCTTTTCTCAGGAAGAATAAAACTGAGTCTACTGGCCATCTCTGGCCTCCATGTTGTCGGCTGCCAATGGTGTCAGTTGATGTATGGAGTTCCATGGAGACAGCACACAGCTCTAAGCTTTCCAAAACTCACAGCCGCTTAGGCATCACAAAACTCAGTGCACCTCATTCCAGCCCTCCAGCTGAGGAAAAGCCCTGACAAATTGTACCTAGGCCCACCGAATATCACCCACACACACAAACCATTTAGCTACAGAGAAGGATTCTTCGAAAATAAGATGTGTTTTTGGATGCTGTTGTAGAATCGTTATAATCGATCTTAAAGGAAGAATACCATTCTGTTGTGTACATGGTTCCGTGTAGTCAGCACGTACGCAACTTTCCCAATAGAGCGCGCCCCGCTAAGCACAACAGCACAGGCGCAACACTTGTCCATCTCCGCACTACAAGATGGCGCTGCCTTAGAGACGGACCAAATTCTGCTTCCGCCGATCCGTGTATTAATATGTCTCGCAGCCAATGAGATTGCTGCTAACGTAGAACTTTTTCTCCTCATGGATCAGACTCGCGCAGTGATACCTGAACATGCGAGGTATTATAACGAGTGTACAGACCTCCGATTAGTCAGTCTGCATTAGTCTGCATTAGTCTGCATTTGTCTGTACCAGTCTGTACCAGTCTGGATTTGTCTTCACCAGTCTGTAAGAGTCTGCATTTGTCTGTACCAGTCTGTAACAGTCTGCATTTGTCTGTACCAGTCTACAGTCAAGTTTCAGTCTGCGCATAATAAGATTATCATATTCCTGTACATAGCCATGAAGACAAATTTATAGACACTTTGTCAGGTATCAGAGATATGTGAAAATAAGATTAACGTACCAAGAGCAAAGGAACTTCATATTGTCAATTGTAAACAGCATTCAGAATCCAGTTACATAATATCTATGCTTTTTATTATTTTAATAAATGTGTGTGAAAATTAATCAAGTTATGTTTAAAGTTGGTCACCGTCAATCTGATACTCTAAGCGTGCAAGTGGCATTTCTATCGTCAGACGTAACGGCAGAAGATGAACACGCCACGATAGACCACGAGACATATTGCTGACACTCGCCTACTTCGTTAGAGCGACAAGTCAAATAATCTGTTGGTGTGTGTACCGAAGGTCTTACAGTACGCACACCACACATTCATTACATCCAGCATATAACTGAGAGCTGTGTGTTACGCATTTAAGAAAATACCTAACAACTGTTCGCAATCGCCTTCAAAAATTATCCATTCTTACTAAAACATTTAAAGGACAGTAATGATTATTTGGGTTCGGTGTTTACGGAGGTTCCGAGGAAAGTCACGGGGAGTCGGTAAACATCGGAGCCGTCCCATTTGCTTCCCTACCGAGGTCTGCGGCCGCGACACGCGTGGCTGTGGCGGGCACGTGAGCCGGTGGAACAGACGCGGCGGCTGCGTGAAACATTCATAGTGGCGCGGCCGGCGCAGCTGTACGCCCATCAACGACGCCAGCCAGGCAGCGTTAATATTGGAGCAGCGGCGACGGTGCACGCGCGTGACTGTGATTTGAAAGCGCCTCCTTGTGGCCTCCACGCGTGACGACACGTTTGTGCCCACAAGACCGAGCTCCAGCGGTGCGCACTGTCTTGCGCGAAAAGACACAGCCGTGGCACCGCATTCTGCTCTTCGTTACAAGGAGAGGCCGAATTCCGCTACCAGGACTACTCGGATGATGTGGTCGTAGCACGTCAGCATGAAAGTAGATGCAGTTAGCAGGCCGTTAGTGCAGGTGAAGTAAGCTTTTCCATATCAAAATTGCCCTCCAAGCAGCTTCTCAAGTCCCTTTAATACCGCAGCGAACACAAACGAACCTGCAACAGGGAAGGAGCCTCATGTCTAATGTAAACGCTAGGGGTTCGTGAACAAACGGTTCGCATTCTCTTCGTTCGTGTTCTGCTGGTTGTCCTTGTTTTAGTGAGTCATCAAATCTAGTTAATGTCCTCTCCGGGTCGGCGGTAGCAGTCCTGAAAAGTTTCGTCTGTTGTTTCGTCTACTTTTGGTGTTGTTGACATGTGTTTGCGTGAGCTGTGGAGTAGCCCGTAGCGGATGTAATGTTGCTAATAAAATAATGTAGATAGCATTAGTGCTTAAGAGATGCATGGGATCCATAGCCTAACCGCCAAAGGAAAAGAAACATGATCGGTAGAAAATTGCCGAAGCATTTGAAGATTTGAAGGTCCTACGGTGTCGTAAGAAAGATAACGAATTTATTACGTGCTTGCGTCAGGTTTGGTTTGGTTGTTTGGGGGAATAGACAAAAGTGCAAGGTCATCGGTCTCATCGGATTACGGAAGGACGGGGAAGGAATTCGATCGTGCCCTTTCAAAGGAACCATCCCGGCATTTGCCTGGAGCGATTTAGGGAAATCACGGAAAACCTAAATCAGGATGGCCGGACGATGGATTGAATCCTTGCGTCAGGCGGATACAGAATGAATAAGCACAATCTTCACAATTTTCCTTATTAAAAGGAAAGAACACAACACATTACCCTGAAAGTGAACAAGTGCGAATATATATCTGTTACGCTGATTAAAATAAAAAAAATTGCGATACACTTCTTCCCTCTCTTTGCAGCCATTCATGGTATTTGTAATTACATGGCGCATGTATCACAGTTATGTGACAGGTATTTTATGACAATAATTTTATGATAAATAAAAATATTATGTTCCATCTAACAAACTGTATAGCAAATTTTGTCACGTAGCCTATGCGACAGATTGTATGTACGGGGGTCATCCAGTAAGTAATGCATCACACATTTTTTTCCGAAAGTAGGTAGGTTTCGTTCAAAAATCAAATACACCATATTATTCTCCACTGTTTGTCTATAAAGCCATGTTTTACAACATAATCTCCGTTTAGTGACACGAACTTACACCACCTTATTGAGAAGGTCCGTATGCCCACATGGTACCACTCTACTGGTAGGAGTCTGAGCCAGCGCTTTGCTGCATCAATAATTTCCCCATTATCCGCATACTGCTTTCGGCGGAGTGCATCCTCCACAGGATCAAACAGATATAAGTCAGAAAATGAGAGATCCTGGCTGTAGAGTGGATGAGGAAGGACACCACAATGAAGTTTTCTGAGCTCATTTGCCGGCCAGTGTGGCCGAGCGGTTCTAGGCGCTTCAGTCCGGAATCGCGCGAACACTACGGTCGCAGGTTCGAATCTTGCCTCGGACATGTATATGTGATGTCCTTAGGTTAGTTAGGTTTAAGTAGTTCTAAGTTCTAGGGGACTGATGACCTCAGAAGTTAAGTTCCAAAGTCCTCAGAGCCATTTGAACTATTTTTTGATAAGGCGGCGAATAACGAAGAGGGCCACACCTTAGAGTACTCCAACAGGTGGACGAGTGTGTCGGCATTCGCAACAGAGATGTTCAGCTGTATAGCGAGGTATTTAATTCTGACCTATCGATTGCCTTGAATGAGAGTGTCCGCACGTTCCACCGTTGCAGGAGTGAGAGTTGTGTGCTGCCAGCTGGCACGTTGGAGACTTACCAGGTTTCCACGATCTTCTTGCATGATGACAGGCGCCTCACCCAACAATTTGTCATACTTCTGTTCATTGCCAGGTGTCCGCATTTTGCAAGTGCCTCTGAATATCTGCCGTACTGTGGTTTCTCGCTAAACGAAACTCGGTGGCAGGTCTCTTCCTTGTAATGCAACTCCGTTACAGACGCCATGTGGAAGTCTACGTAAAACATCGTTGCCCATCGGAACTTCATGAAACTATAGAGCCTGAATAGTGAATATTCCACGATGTCCGACAACATTCTTTTGAACCGAAATTGGCAGAGAATACAAAATGTGTTGCATTACTTATTGAATTTCCCTCATATATTTCACGCTTCATTAATGGTATTTTTCTTGAGATTATTTCTGAACTCCTTCGCATATGGCAGAAACTATCTGGCATATAGCACCTTGTGAAATGCGGAGCCATCACTAACATACATGCCTCCAGTTGATAATAACCAGATTCTGACTGCTAGCCTTTCTGCAGGTTAATTTGGTTTTCAGTAATGATTGTTATGCTTTTAAATGCACTCTTCAATTCTAATGATAAGCAAGCGAAACGCGTCAGCTGACGTATATAAGAAATTTTGGACTGCCGCTAAAGAAGCTGGAGCTACAATTCAGTGTTTAGTGCACTACCCCCACGCATTTTATGCTGACGTACAACTTGAGACACCTAAAAATCTCCCTTCTCTTCTCCATTTTGCTAACTTGGTCAAAAACGGTGCGGTCGCTATGCAAAACTGTCATTTCTAAATATCAGAGTTTGGCATCTTGGCTCTAGAAAGTTTCTAAGCCGATTTTCCTTTTATTTCTGAGAGAAGAAATCTGTAGACATGACATGTTACAGTAGACTGAAACAGTTGGCCAGCACGATTTGTTCAGCCAGTGGACATTTATTTACAGTTAATAACGTTGAAGCATCCAACTACAAATGCGAAAAACAGATCGCTTGTGTCATGTTCTCAAACACGTGAACTTTCAGATCAGTCACTTCCTCTTTATTGGATATTTTAGTATGCGGAAAGGCACAAATTTTAGGCTAGAGTTCCTGTTGTGTCGGCTGAAGAGCCAACACCGTTTTACAAGAGGAGCCCGAAATGCACGCAGACTGGCGTGAGGAGGGAAGAACTATACTGACGTGAGGTCCGGAACATGACAAGGAATTAGAATTCAGAAAGCGGACGTAATTAGTTTGATACTTAACTTTAATCCATTAATGATGAACGTAGCTCTTGACGGTACATGATTCACAATATTGTCTGTTCAGAACTCATTCTAATTACTGAATTAGGCGCCTTGCTAGGTCGTAGCAAATGATGTAGCTGAAGGCTATGCGAAAATATCGTCTCTGCAAATGAGAGCGTATGTAGTCAGTGAACCATCGCTAGTAAAGTCGGCTGTACAACTGGGGCGAGTGCTAGAGAGTCTCTCTAGACTAGACCTCCCGTGTGGCGGCGCTCGGTCTGCAATCACTGATAGTGGCGACACGCGGGTCCAACATATACTAACGGGACGAGGCCGATTTAAAGGCTACCACCTAGCAAGTGTGGTGTCTGGCAGTTACACCACAGTTCGATTTTGACAAATTCGTGTTGGAGCTAGAAGAAATTATGGCTATGCACTCTGTTTGACACGTTATGTGAAACTTCAAATTGAAAGCATCAATGACATCAGAGAAGAATAGCACCTCTCAATTGACCTCTGCAGTTAATAGTTTCTAGTTGGCCTGTTGTTTCGAATTAATGTTTTCCTCGTTGCAACGCAATACAGTTTTCTTTCCACATAGCTTCATCGACAGTATTAGATTAGATGCCCACAAACCCTCAGAAGAGAAAAAAATGCACATGCGAGGTTGTTGCTCATGAGACACAGAATGGTCTGATTGGCAGACAGTACCAAGAAGGGACTCTTGAGCATTGATCTCAGTGCTGCTCAGTGCTTCTTTCTATGTCCGATGAACGTTGACCGGTCTTCATTTTCATAATAACGTTTATAATAAGATGGGGACAGCTTAGCGTCGTTTACTGTCTTATTTTATTCATGTAACGGAATGTAGTATTGTAGGCAGGTAACAAACACTGCCTACCACCAATATAACATTTTTTAGTCGAAGACAGGAAGAGGAGGAAGCACAGAGCACAATCAGACTTTAATGTATAAATGTGGGAACCCATGACATCATTCAAAAAGTGTTTAAGGAAGTATATCGCGACCTACTGAATTAGATGTTCCACGAGTGGTATGACAACCCAACAGCAAATCCTCTTAACATTCCATCTAGGTCAGACCTATTAAGAACATTCAGAATGACCCACACTTCGTTCTTTATTTTCGGTTTAACAAACAGATATACAGCAAAGTTTACATCATTAGAAATGCAGTCAATAAAAGCAAGTAAGTGAAAGAGTCTCTGTTAGTCATTAGTTAACAATACACACCATTACCTTTGCAATTAAGCTCTGAATTAAACAGTATAAACAAACAACACACAAATATGTAAACCACATATACATACAGATTAGCTGGATGCACTAATTAAAATTGACTTTCGTTGTGTAAATGGGTCACTTGACAGTAAGGAATAATGTGCAGCAGGAGGCTCATAAAAGAAAATAGAAATTGCTGAAATAAAAAAAAATGGGGAAAAAGATTCTGTGACACTAAATCCTAAGGACTGGGCATATTTCGAAAATAAAGTTTTTGTCAGTGCTAAAATTTACCTGCCACAGAATTTCTCAAAAACACAAATTTTACCAATACAAACCACTGTACCCTACATAACTCTGTGCTAGCACTTGTGCCTAGGAGTAGGCAGTTAGTAATTCCAAGTTCAGTACCAAAAATTAAACCTCTTGAGCTTTAACCAACACTGTAATTGTCAAGACGCCGCATAAACAGGACTGAAGGGCCTTTTCGGATACTGGTAATACATTACTGGCATCCAATTACAAGCCACTGGGTCTCTGTACATATTAGGTGACACTGAAAATGTAGGAGATTACAGGTCAGTCTCAATACTATCACAGTTTACACATATAATGAAAAAATATGCTTATTAATCACTCAAAGTCCGCTTTTCGGTAAATAACAGTTTGGTTATAGGCCTATAAAATGGAAAATATTTGTGGAGTCACCATTTGCTATGGTAGTTCCAGAAAAACCAGGTGATGATGCATATGTAACAGGCGTCTGCCCAGTCACAACAAAGATCCCGAAGTTTTTGTAAAGGAATTATCTGCGTACAATAATGGAAATATTGAACTATCCTATTTAGAAAACGGGACGGTAAGCATTGAGATATTCCATGTTACTGATACATTTATATCTGTTTTGAAGCATCTTTCAGATCAAGAGCACCTAAAAATAGAGGCTGTAGTGCACTGAGTAAGGTACTACTTTACGTTCACATAAACGATTACCCAGAATATACCACACTGGTGGAAACAATAGTGTTCGCAGATGGCAGAAACTTTTTAGTTGCTGCTGTCACCAGAAATACAGAACCGGTATCCGTACTTGTGGTAGTACACACGCATGCGACAAATAACACAGCTACACAGGCCGATTGAAAAACACAAAATTCCGTATAACAATGTAACATGGCCTTGTAAGACTCAATATATAAATAAGGCATTCCTAAACTGAGTCCTGCACATTACTTTTTTTGCTGTGTAGGTAGACAATCCTTCACTCCAGATAAAACTTCAAGCCAAAGAAATAATGTTTTATATTTGTCACATAACACAACTCTAATTCGCTTAAATACTTAACATTTTAAGCCCTTGGATGCATAGCAGAGGTCTTGCTGCCTGTAACATGGCCAAACGTCAAGCAACGTTTCCGGCATAATATCCTCATCATAGTGCTACTCGCTTTCTCCAGCTGTGTCTGTTGACTGGGATGCTGATGGCTTACTTAAAGTTTCCTTCATTTAGCCGTTGGAAATGTATGGGAAAAATTGCTGGTTGGACTTTGGACTTCAGTATCCTCTTGCCACTGACCCTCACTTTCTAGCTCTGGTCATCAGTGAAACACTTTTATAATGAACAAGATAAAGAAAAAAATCATTGTAACTAGGTATCGTAATAGGATGTATAATCATAAGTATACTAAAGATAGAATAACAGAGCAGATGTAGTTCTGCAAGTGTGGAATTGCGGAGATTCCTGACATGAAATCATTAACGACAAACTGATAAACACTTAGTCAAATTATGTTGAATCACTAACTGTAAGTACGGTAAATCCAAAGGTATCTACAAGTGGAAATATTTATGTTCTGTTAAAAACAAATCATAGTGGAAAGAGACATAAATACGAGCTGTATCCAGCTTAGAAGAATCTGTCCACGTGTGTTACATAATTATATTTTAATTCCATGTTTATACGAATCAGATGTGCTACAAAAAATTACGCACAATCAATTTGCATGTTCAAATGGTCTAAATGGCTCTAAGCACTATGGGACTTAACATCTGATGTTATCAGTCCCCTAGACTTAGAACTACTTAAATCTAACTAACCTAAACACATCACACACATCCATGTCCGACGCAGGATTCGAACCTGCCACCGTAGCAGCAGCGCGGTTCAGGACTGAAGCGGCTAGAATGGCGTGGCCACAGCGGCCGGCAATTTATGAGATTGCACGTCTCACAGAAAAGTGTGTCTTGTAACCCGAGTTATATGCATATCGACAGCAAAAGTCACTTTCCTGCGTTCGTAGTTTTTCTTGGCGATTATGCAGCCGGATTGAGCGACCGTTTTAAAACGAATTTTCGAAGGCATAACATGCCATCATCACCTGGTTATTCCTATTGACTGACATCCGGAACCAGGAGTGGGGTATATACAGGGTGATCAAAAAGTCAGTATAAACTTGAAAACTTAATAAACCACGGAATAATGTAGATAGAGAGGTAAAAATGTACACACATGCTTGGAATGACATGGGGTCTTACTAGAACAAAAAAAAGTCCACAAAATGTCCGACAGATGGTGCGTGAGAGATCTCTTGCGGGCGTCGTTTGGTGATGATCGTGTGCTCAGCCGCCACTTACGTCATGCTTGGCCTCCCAGGTCCGCAGACCACAGTCCGTGCGAATATTGGCTTCGGGGTTACCTGAAGTCGCAACTGTATCGTGATCGACCGGCATCTCTAGGGATTCTGAAAGACAACATCCGACGCCAGTGCCTCACCATAACTCCGGACATGCTTTACAGTGCTGTTCACAACATTATTCCTCGACTACAGCTATTGTTGAGGAATGATAGTGAACATATTAAGCCTTTCCTGTAAAGAAAGTCATCTTTGCTTTGTCTTACTTTGTTATGCTAATTATTGCTATTCTGGTCAGATCAAGCGCCATTTGCCGGACATTTTTTTAACTAAGAAATTTTGGTCCTATGTCAAAGCGGTAGGTGGATCAAAACAAAATGTCCAGACACTCTGTGACCAAAATGGTACTGAAACAGAGGATGACAGACTAAAGGCCGAATTACTAAATGTCTTCTTCCAAAGCTGTTTCACAGAGGAAGACTGCACTGTGCTTCCTTCTCTAGATTGTCGCACAGTTGACAAAATGGTAGATATCGAAGTAGACGACAGAGGGAATTGAGAAACAATTAAAATCGCTCAAAAGAGGAATGGCCGCTGGTCCTGATGGAATACCAGTTCGATTTTACACAGAGTACGCGAAGGAACTTGCCCCCCTTCTTGCAGCGGTGTACCGTAGGTCTCTAGAAGAGCGAAGCGTTCCAAAGGATTGGAAAAGGGCACAGGTCATCCCCGTTTTCAAGAAGGGACGTCGAACAGATGTGCAGAACTATAGACCTATATCTCTAACGTCGATCAGTTGTAGAATTTTGGAACACGTATTATGTTCGAGTATAATGTCTTTTCTGGAGACTAGAAATCTACTCTGTAGGAATCAGCATGGGTTTCGAAAAAGACGGTCGTGTAAAACCCAGCTCGCGCTATTCGTCCACGAGACTCAGAGGGCCTTAGACACGGGTTCACAGGTAGATGCCGTGTTTCTTGACTTCCGCAAGGCGTTTAACACAGTTCCCCATAGTCGTTTAATGAACAAAGTAAGAGCATACGGACTATCAGATCAATTGTGTGATTGGATTGAGGAGTTCCTAGATAATAGAACGCAGCATGTAATTGTCAATGGAGAGAAGTCTTCCGAAGTAAGAGTGATTTCAGGTGTGCCGCAGGGGAGTGTCATAGGACCGTTGCTATTCACAATATACATAAATGACCTGGTGGATGACATCGGAAGTTCACCGAGGCTTTTTGCAGATGATGCTGTGGTGTATCGAGAGGTTGCAACAATGGAAAACTGTACTGAAATGCAGGAGGATCTGCAGCGAATTGACGCATGGTGCACGGAATGGCAATTGAATCTTAATGTAGACAAGTGCAATGTGATACGAATACACAGAAAGATAGGTCCCTTATCATTTAGCTACAAAATAGCAGGTCAGCAACTGGAAGCAGTTAATTCCATAAATTATCTGGGAGTACTCATTAGGAGTGATTTAAAATGGAATGATCATATAAAGTTGATCGTCGGTAAAGCAGATGCCAGACTGAGATTCATTGGAAGAATCCTAAGGAAATGCAATCCGACAACAAAGGAAGTAGGTTACAGTACGCTTGTTCGCCCAATGCTTGAATACTGCTCAGCAGTATGGGATCCGCACCAGGTAGGGTTGATAGAAGAGATAGAGAAGATCCAACGGAGAGCAGCGCGCTTCGTTACAGGATCATTTAGTAATTGCGAAAGCGTTACGGAGATGATAGATAAACTCCAGTGGAAGACTCTGCAGGAGAGACGCTCAGTAGCTCGGTACGGGCTTTTGTTGAAGTTTCGAGAACATACCTTCACCGAAGAGTCAAGCAGTATATTGCTCCCTCCTACGTATATCTCGCGAAGAGACCATGAGGATAAAATCAGAGAGATTAGAGCCCACACAAAAGCATACCGACAATCCTTCTTTCCACGTACAATACGAGACTGGAATAGAAGGGAGAACCGATAGAGGTACTCAGGGTACCCTCCGCCACACACCGTCGGGTGGCTTGCGGAGTATGAATGTAGATGTAGATGTAGATGTAGAACTTTTGTATTTTTGTCGTTGTTATAAAACCCTATGGCATTCCAATCATGTGTGTCAGTTTGTATCTCTCTATCAACATTATTCCGTGATTTAAAAGTTTTCAAATATATTTCGATCACCCTGTATATCGGCAACCCCCCACCACTAATGCTCTGTACGGACCGCCCGAAATGCCGACTGCGGTGGTGGGGGTAGCTCGTGCTTGTGAATCGAGACACAGTCCTCGGTCTGCGCTCCACCTTCATCTTGCTCGGTGTCCGGTTTCTGCTGCGTTTATAGAATTTTCATTGTCGGAGCCCACGCTTCTGTAATTTCAAATCCATTGTCCTTATTGATAATGTCCTCACGTAGACGAATTTCGATGGCTTCCTCATGTACACAGTCACATTTATGGGATTCGTTGGGCATAGCATTTGTGTCTTCTGATTTCATTTGTGCCTGCCAATGTGGCCGAGCGGTTCTAGGCGCTTTAGTCCGAAACCGTGCTGCTGGAAGGTTCGGATCCTGCCTCGGGCAGCGATGTGTGTTCTGTCCTTAAGTTAGTTAGGTTTAAGTAGTTCTAAGTCTAGGGGACTGATGGCCTCAGTTAATAAGTTCCATAGTGCTTAGAGCCATTTGAATATTTCATTTGTGGTTGGTTTCAACGAAATGTTCGGCAGTTATTGGTTTTTTGGGCCGCTGATGGTCACTGTAAGTGTCCTGTGCATCTTTGTTCAATTGTGCAAATTGTTAGCACCTTTACCTGAAATTCATGTTGAAATATTCCCTTAGAAAAGCATGAACTACTGTGCTGGTGAACCTCTTACGTAATTTTGTTTTCATATAGCAGAGTGAAACTGAACGTACTCAGACATTTCTCTCTTTACTTATTCTGATCAACACTAAACTGACACACAATATTTTTAGCGCAACGCATTCTGACTTTCCATAAGCCCCATAAAAGGAATGGCCCTGACTAACCACAACCTATACCTTATATGAATCACTTACCTCACAAAAATCTTCGCTACTCTAACTACTACAATACAGCGAGCGCCAATTCTGCCAGCTATACAAAAGTTTCAAACTACTGAAGGCATTAACTACTGATAGACATAGCAAATGAAAGATTTTGGTAAAGAACAAACAATGTATTTACCTTAATGGTATTCAAAAGTTATAATATATATATATATATATATATATATATATATATATATATATATATATATATATATATATATATCCGGTCTTACAAATTTCCTTTTTCTGACGGACACACGTCCAGATCGTCCGCTCTCAAGGCTCTGCCATCTCTCTCCCCGCATCCACAACTGCTGGCGGCTCACCTCCAACTGCGCAATGCTACGCGCTGTTCACATCCAACAGCCCAACACTACAATAGCAAATATTCCAACAATACCAACCAGCCACAGATTGCGCACAGCACAGTCAGACAAAGCACTATATGGCGTTATTAACATAAGAACCTAAACAGCCTTCTTACAAAGTTTCTCTGTGGCACACTGAGGACGACAAGAGCATGTTCATATGTGTCCTCTAATACATCAGTAATAGATATTTCTGTGGCTAACCTATGAATGAGATATTGTGGATTCTTCGTAACTCGACAGTAATAAGAGTAATTAGAATTACACAACAAAATCACAGTTCAAAAACTATCCCTCCACCGTCCAACAGCTTCCGTTGCACTCTATGTTGAATGTTGTACTGTTATAGCTACAAACGAAAGAGGCCAGTAGAAGGGAATGAGATAAGAGAATAATCCAAATAAATATACGTCCACGAACTAATGGTTTCCCTGATACGACTTATGTCCAAGTGCAGTTGTGCCAATGTTGGCAGTCCTACAACGCTATTAAGGTCTAAGGGTATTAGTAAGTTTCGGCTTCGCTACTGTCACGTGACTGCCAGTTATTTGAATATGTTACTTTATTTGGTGTGAAAAGAAGGATGACGTTGAAGTAACCAACAGTCGAGGCTGCAGCGTAAACACGGGATCGTATTTCAAGTACTCGTTCCCACTATGAACAGCAAACGCTGTGCACACATGTAGCATTTGAAGGGGTTGCCTTGGCTCCATAAATATTTTAAAAAGAAGAAATTGGTCACATCCCTTCGGGTGTGTTCCTGACAAAGCACAGGAAGCAGAACGATTGCGTTACGAAGTGTATCCTCAGAGACAACATCCTGACAGGAGGGTGTTAACTATGACCCATCAGTGCCTGCACGAAACCGATTTACGTAAGAGCAACTAGCAATACACAGGTAAACAAAGAACAGTGTCAACACTACCAATGGAGGAACGTCTAATGATCAAGCGGTTCCCACGCCCGGATTCGCGGGTTCGATTCCCGGCGGAGTCAGGGATTTTCTCTGTCTCGTGGTGGCTGGGTGCTGTGTGCTGTCCTTAGGTTAGTTAGGTTTAAGTAGTTCTAAGTTCTAGGGGACTGATGGGACTGATGACCACAGATGTTAAGTCCCATAGTGCTCAGAGCCATTTGATCAAGTAGGCACAGTGCCGGGCACACATACCTGGAGAATTACTGCAGCAGAGAGCGTTTCGCCCTCCATCATCAGATAGATATAACACAAGGGATAGTTGTATCTACACTCCTGGAAATGGAAAAAAGAACACATTGACACCGGTGTGTCAGACCCACCATACTTGCTCCGGACACTGCGAGAGGGCTGTACAAGCAATGATCACACACACGGCACAGCGGACACACCACGAACCGCGGTGTTAGCCGTCGAATGGCGCTAGCTGCGCAGCATTTGTGCACCGCCGCCGTCAGTGTCAGGCAGTTTGCCGTGGCATACGGAGCTCCATCGCGGTCTTTAACACTGGTAGCATGCCGCGACAGCGTGGACGTGAACCGTATGTGCATTTGACGGACTTTGAGCGAGGGCATATAGTGGGCATGCGGGAGGCCGGGTGGACGTACCGCCGAATTGCTCAACACGTGGGGCGTGAGGTCTCCACAGTACATCGATGTCGTCGCCAGTGGTCGGCGGAATGTGCACGTGCCCGTCCACCTGGGACCGGACCGCAGCGACGCACGGATGCACGCCAAGACCGTAGGATCCTACGCAGTGCCGTAGGGGACCGCACCGCCACTTCCCAGCAAATTAGGGACACTGTTGCTCCTGGGGTATCGGCGAGGACCATTCACAACCGTCTCCATGAACCTGGGCTACGGTCCCGCACACCGTTAGGCCGTCTTCCGCTCACGCCCCAACATCGTGCAGCCCGCCTCCAGTGGTGTCGCGACAGGCGTGAATGGAGGGACGAATGGAGACGTGTCGTCTTCAGCGATAAGAGTCGCTTCTGCCTTGGTGCCAATGATGGTCGTATGCGTGTTTGGCGCCGTGCAGGTGAGCGCCACAATCAGGACTGCATACGACCGAGGCACACAGGGCAAACACCCGGCATCATGGTGTGGGGAGCGATCTCCTACAGTGGCCGTACTCCTCTGGTGATCGTCGAGGGGACACTGAATAGTGCACGGTACATCCAAACCGTCATCGAACCCATCGTTCTACCATTCCTAGACCGGCAAGGGAACTTGCTGTTCCAACAGGACAATGCACGTCCGCATGTATCCCGTGCCACCCAACGTGCTCTAGAAGGTGTAAGTCAACTACCCTGGCCAGCAAGATCTCCGGATCTGTCCCCCATTGAGTATGTTTGGGCCTGGATGAAGCGTCGTCTCACGCGGTCTGCACGTCCAGCACGAACGCTGGTCCAACTGAGGCGCCAGGTGGAAATGGCATGGCAAGCCGTTCCACAGGACCATCTCTATGATCGTCTCCATGGGATATACACTGTACTAGTGCCGACATTGTGCATGCTCTGTTGCCTGTGTCTATGTGCCTGTGGTTCTGTCAGTGTGATCATGTGATGTTTCTGACCCCAGGAATGTCTCAATAAAGTTTCCCCTTCCTGGGACAATGAATTCACGGTGTTCTTATTTCAATTTCCAGGAGTGTATATAACGAACAAAGTGTACGATCCTTGGCGCACCTAATTCTCCAGTCTATGTTGCCTTCTGCCAACGAATCCTTGCAAAGAGTGGCAGTGATCCACAGTTCTTCGCACATATATTATTTACAGACAAAGTGTCCTTTACCTGAGATGGTATTACGATGATCCGCAACACCCACGTTTCAGCGTATAGGAAGCCACATTCTACCATTGAGACAGCACATCAGTGAAGATGTTCCGTTATTGTCTGGGAAACTTCCGTTTGTGACCGGTTTACTGAGCCACATTTCCTATCGGGCAGACTTACTTGTCTTGTGTACTTTCATTTACTGCTTAACAAGCTAATCGGCTGCATAAAACGTTTATGGTTTACTTGCCGTGTGAAATTCTATTGAAATCCCAAGCTTTGCCTCCTTCATCGTCGTCAGCAGCTACATCTGACTGTCATGAAACTGGCGATACTGTCACTTTTATACCGAGAGGACTGCATCTGATTAGTTGGTTTACGTTATATAGAAGGGGCATGCTGAGGTGACTCCCTCTGCATCCACAGGTAATGTTTGCGCGTACTGTGCATATCGCTTATAGAGAGTGATTTAGCTGCTCCTATCGATCAGTTTTATGCAACCCACAACGTCTTCAAATACAGATTTTGATATTCTCTCGCTCGCTGCAAGCAAACTATTAGCCCTACACAACATTTAATACAGTCAAATTTTGGCTGCATTTCCGCTAGAGGTCATAGTTTCCGAATTATTGAAGAAAAATTTACAAAAAAAAAGATCGTCAAAGCGTCATTCTTGAATAGCTCCAGCCTACAGCGAAAACATATTCCAGTACAAAATTTAATTACATTAAATATCCTACAAAAAAGTCCTGTTCATTTTTTCAGTATCACTAATAGTTTGCACAGAGCAAATTAGAGAGTATGGAAAACTTGTGTGTGGTGTCTGTAGGTGTTGCAGACTACGTAAAACCCAGTGGCAGGGGTAGCTGAATCGCGCTGCATAAGAAGTCTTCCTTTCCGTTTTATTTGTCGGGCACACACTTCCACACTTCCACATTATTAAGAGTAGCGAGTGTTTCTACTAACGCTGTTGTCACACAAGCCTGATCACAGAGTTCTCTGGGTGTAAAAGAGAGAGTCTCACCACTTTCACAACAGTCAGACACAGGTCATGACAAAGATGAAAGCACAATCGTAGAAAGCTTGGCATTTAATCCGAATGTGGTGTGGCAGGTAATTGAGAACTTCTTATCCAAGGACTCCAAGCTTTGTAGCCAAGCTAATCGACTATCTGTATAATGTTCCTTAAGGTGAAAGAATGTCTATGTGGTACATGCATGACAGTACACTGGCAGACGTTCATGTGATAGTTTTGGTGTAGGCAGTACAACTCTTCAGGAAAAAGTGTGTTCGTCATGACGTTTTTGGATTTGTTTATCATAAGGTTTTTTAAAAGATTTGGTGTATTCCATCCCTTCTGATAGTGTTGATGGACTAAAGGATTGCATTGCAGATGGCAAAAATGAAATGAAATGAGCGTTAGGCGTCATTGGGCGGCAGGCCCCTTAAGGAGCAAGTCCGGCCACCTTGGTGCAGGTCTTATTATATTCGACGCCACATTGGACGACCTGCGGGCCGGATGGAGATGAAGACAACACAGCACTCAGTCCCTGAGCGGAAAATCCCCGACCCAGCCGGGAATCGAACCCGGGACCGTAGGACGGCAATCCGTCACGCTGACCACTCAGCTATCGGAGCGGACATTGCAGGTTGTTGTCAGTGCATTCAGAACATACTTTGGAGTTCTAAACTTAGGAGCGTAGAAGAGTAGACGTGGTGAAGACTACCTTCATATGAACAGTGGCCATGTGGAGCACTTGTTGTAATATGGTTCGTCTCAACTGGATGTCTACAGTTGGCCTTTTTCGCTGATCTGTTATAAGGTGTTCATGTGCTCAGTCGCAATACGTCTCATCAGGGAAACCATTGCTTCTTGGGCCTATGTTTATTAAGACCGTTCGCTTGTTTCATAGTTCTAGACTCACCCCTTTCCTTTGTGCCTATAACAGTATCGCACCTTGTATATGTACTATGTGTTTAAGACATAAAGACTATGAGTTGACAGCACTGAGCTGACAATAGTTATGGGATACCGCCAAATATCGTATGAAACATCCTTTTGCCAGGCACAGTGCAGTAACTCGACGTGGCATGTACTCAACAAGTCGGTGGAAATCCCTTGCTGAAATACTGAGCCATGCTGCATCCATAGCCTTTCATAATAACCAAATGGTTGCCGGTGGAGGATATTGTGCACGAACTGACTTTACCATTATGTCCCAAAAACGTTCAATAGGATTCATGTCACGCGATCTGGGTTGCCAAACCATTTTCTTCAAATTGTCAAGAATGTTCTTCAAACCAGTCGCGAACAGTTGTGGTCCGGCGACATGATATCGTTGTTTGGCGACATGAATTCCATGAATAGATGCAAATGGTCTTCAAGTAGCCGAACATGACTGTTTACAGTCAATGATCTGTTGAGTTGAACCAGAGGACCCAGTCCAATTCATGTGAACACAGGCCCCTACATTATGGAGCCATCCACCAGCTAGCACAGTGCCTTTTGGATCCATGGCTTCGTGGGGTCTGCGCCACTCTCGAGCCCTTACCAACTGAAATTCGGAATCATCTGACCATGCCATGATTGTTCAATTGTTTAGGGTCCAACCGGCACTGTCACGAGCCCAGAAGAGCCGATGCAAAGGTACTCACGTTAGTAGTCTGCTGCCATGTCCCATTAACGACAAATTTCGCTGCACTCTCCCACCGGGTACGTTTGTCGTATGTCTCTCATTTATTTCTGCAGTTATTTCACGAAGTGTTTCTTGTCTGTTAGCAAAGAAAAAACGCCGCTGCTCTCGGTCGTTCAGTGAAGGCCGTCGGTACTGTATTATCTGTGGTGACAGGTAATACGTGAAGTTTGGTATTCTCGGCACACTGATGACACTGTGGATCCCGGAACATTGAATTCCTTAACGATTTCCGAAGTGGAATGTCTCATGCGTCTAGTTCCGACTATCGTTCCGCGTTCAGAGCCTGTTAATTCTCGTAGTGCGGACATAATTAAATCGGAAACCTTTTCAAATGAATCACGTCAGTACAAATGACAGCTCCGCCAATGCACAGTCCTTTAATACAGGGTGTATCAAAAAGAATTATCCGATTTGGCATGTTATATTTCTGAAACTAATAAACATATATAATGAAATTTGCTTTTTGACGAATGAGAAACTCAAAAAGGTTTTTTTTTATTATTTTTCGTACATGCACAGCATATGGCTATGCGGTATTCCGACAGATGGCACGGTGCAGCGTGCATCTCTTGTTACAGCTTCAACAGCTGCTGTTATGCGATTTCGCAGTTCATTCATTGTTGTTGATAACAGAGGCACATAAAAAGAGTCTTTTATGGACCCCCCACAAGAAATAATCACATTCAGAGCTGCACGGCGGACAGATTTTTGAGGGCTCCTTGTGAAACTATGGCGGATGTGTTCAACGTCTGTGTCAGATACTCATTGACGGCCCGGCGATTTGCCTTTGCAACTTGTTTTTAGGAATTGTTCATTCCTTAGCCTAATCCTCTGTGGTCATTACAATTGTTACACCAAGAGGAAATGCAGATGACAAACGGGTATTCATTGGACAAATATGTTATACTAGAACTGACATGTGATTACATTTTCGCGCAATTTGGGTGCATACATCCTGAGAAATCAGTACCCAGAACAACCACCTCTTGCCGTAATAACGGCCTTGATACGCCTGTGCATTGAGTCAGAGCTTGGATGGCGTGTACAGGTACAGCTGCCCATGAAGCTTCTATACGATACCACAGTTCATCAAGAGTAGTGACTGACGTATTGTGACGAGCCAGTTGCTCGTCCACCACCGACCAGACGTTTTCAATTGGTGAGAGATCTCGAGAATATGCTGGGCAGGGCAGCAGTCGAACATTTTCTGTGTCCAGAAAGGCCCGCACAGGACCTGCAACATGCAGTCGTGCATTATCGTGCTGAAATGTAGGGTTTCGCAGGGATCGAATGAAGGGTAGAGCCACGGGTCGTAACACATCTGAAATGTGACGTCCAGTGTTCAAAGTGCCGTCAATGCGAACAAGAGGTGACTAAGGCATGTAAGCAATGGCACCCCATAGCATCACGCCGGGTGGTAAGCCAGTTCGACGAAGACGAATACACGTTTCCAATGTGCGTTCACCGCGACGTCGCCAAACACGGATGCGACCATCATGATGCTGTAAACAGAACCTGGATTCATCCGAAAAAATTATATTTTGCCATTCGTGCACCCAGGTTCGTCGTTGAGAACACTATCGCAGGCGCTCCTGTCTGTCATGCAGCATCAAGGGTAACCGCAGCCATGATCTCAGATCTGATAGTCCGTACTGCTGCAAACGTCGTCGAACTGTTCGTGCAGATTGTTGTTGTCTTGCAGACGTCCCAATCTGTTGACTCAGGGATCGATACGTGGCTGCACGATCCCTTACAGCCATGCGGATAAGATGTCTGTCATCTCGACTGCTAGTGATGCGAGGTCGTTGGGATCCAGCACGGCGTTCCGTATTACCCTGCTGAACGGACCGATTCCATATTCTGCTAACAGTCACTGGATCTCGACCAACGCGAGCAGCAATGTCGTGATACGATTAACCGCAATCGAGATAGGCTACAATCCGACCTTTATCAAAGTCGGAAACGTGATGGTACGTATTTCTCCTCCTTACACGAGGCATCACAACAATATTTCACCAGGCAACGCCGGTCAACTGCTGTTTGTGTATGAGAAATCGGTTGGAAACTTTCCTCATGTCAGCACGTCGTATGTGTCGCCACCGGCGCCAACCTTGTGTGAATGCTCTGAAAAGCTAATCATTTGCATATCACAGAATTCTCTTCCTGTTGGTTAAATTTCGCGTCTGTAGCACGTTATCTTCGTGGTGTAGCAATTTTAGTGGCCAGTAGTGTAGTGCGAAAGTCACACAGAACAGTTATTACTGACCAGCACCGCGAAAAACGTACAACACGAAACGCCTTCTGTTGTCCCAAGACCATTTTTACTAGAACTCAAGTCGTCGAATACTGCCGCTATCTAACGTGAGCCCTGTGAAACAAGAGAGTTTTCTGTTTCCAACAGGATGTTGTTCACCCACATATCTCAAGTAAAATAAGACTTACAATTATTTTTTTAAATCGTATGATTCTTTTTGATACACCCTGTATACTGCGTATGGGATACTACAACCATCTGCATGTGTGCATATCGCCAACCTATGAGTTTCTCCACCTCACAAGGGAACCTCTCCATCGCACTTCCCTCAGATTTAGTTATAAGTTGGCACAGTGGAAGGCCTTGAAAAACTGAACACAGATCAATCGTGAAAACAGGAAGAAGTTGTGTGGAACTATGAAAAAAAATCAGCAAAAAATACAAACTGAGTAGTCCATGTGCAAGATAGGCGACATCAAGGTTAGTGTGAGCTCAGGAGCGCAGTGGTCCCGTGGTTAGCACGAGCAGCTGCGCATCGAGAGGTCCTTGGTTCAAGTCTTCCCTACTTTCTTATTATCTGTCCGTTCGTTCATTTCCCTCGAGTGAAAAGTTTACTTTCTTTATTTTCACAAAGTTATGATCTGCCCGTTCGTTCATTGACGTACCTGTTCACTGTAATTAGTTTATTGTCTGTGTTTTGCGACCGCACTGCAAAACCGTGCGATTAGTAGACGAAAGGACGTGCCTCTCCAAAGGGGAACCGAAAACATTTGATCGCAAGGTGATAGGTCAACCGATTCCTCCACAGGAAAATGCGTCTGATATATTCTATACGACACTGGTGACGGCATGTGCGTCACATGACAGGAATATGTTGTCGACCCACGTAACTTGTATACTTGGCGAATGGGTAAAAAGATTCTTCCACCTTGCCCGATTTAGGTTTTCTTGTGGATGTGATAATCACTCCCAAAAAAGTTTGTCACATAAACTGCAAACAAATGAATGCAACAGTTTCACAGTCGCACAGTTTTCCCTGTGCTCTGTCAAAACATATGTATTTAACGTTTTCAAATTTTTCCGTGTGTAGACCGTCAAATCCTGCAAATGTCCAAGAAAATCTGAACATGACCAGGAATTCTGGAGAGCGAAGTATATAAAAAATTGAAGTTTTCACTCGAGGGAAAACTGCAACCCAGGACCTCTTGTTTCGCAGCTGCTCACGCTAACCACGGCGCTCCTGAGCTCACACTATCCTTGATGTTGCCTTTCTTGCGCATGGACTACTCAGTTTGTATGTTTTGCTTTTTTTTTACATAGTTCCACACAACTTCTTCCTGTTTTCTCGATTGATCTGCGTTCAGTTTCCAAGGCCTATCCACTGTGCCAACTTATAACTAAATCTGAGGGGGGTGCGATGCGGAGGTTCCCATGTCAGTGTATAAAGATGTCATGGTGCATCATACGCACAAGAAAGTTACTGCACCTTATATAGAGCTGACTGCAGAGTGATATCAACCAGCAACGCCGACGAAGCAAGCCAGTGAGCACCTGTAGAAGATGCTCTCGTCAGCGCGTGAGGCTGCGTCAGAGAGGGCGATCGGGTGGTTCGTTGGCGGGCTGCGCACCTTTGCGGGCAATATTCCAGGCTGCCGCCGCCGCCGCCACCGCTCAGATAACGCCACTCCTCTCCCCAGGGTTGACGTCACGGCGAGAAGCCAATAAGCCCGGTCGCCATTGTTCGGTGCTCGTGGCGGGACGGGGCGCGCTCCGTATTCCAGAACAGAGGGGGCGCCTGCCTGCCCGCCGCTGGCGCAAGTTGCGCCTGCGGGAGACAAACACCTCGGCCCGGCTGCGACTCCGGCGCCGAGCGCGGGATTTATCGGTTGTCGCGCAGTCTCTGAGCTCTTTCGAGAACTGTTCGCTTGTTCCGCAAGGACAAAAGGAAATTTATGCGAATCGGTAATCGTTCGGCTGCTCGAGCAGCTGTGGAGAAGGCGCCTCCCTGAATTCTATCGAGAAATAATTATGTCCTTCCTGTAACATTTCAAGAATGATCTAAATTATCCATCTGCACTGCTTTTCTGAAATTAGACTACATCTACGTATAAACGTACGCAGGCTTTCGGATGCGGGACAGATTTCCATAAGATTCTTCAGGGATGTAGACCGCACGGATAACCACAAATCATTATAGTAATCATTACTAGTGTTTGTCTAAAGCAGCTGGGGCACTGCAACATTCTTGAGATCCCTTGCTATAGTGGCAGGATAGGTCAGATAGTTTATTTTGTGGGACCAAAATCAGTTGCACTCGAATATACTTAGTTGACAAACTTTAGAAGAGTAAAAAAAGAAAAAAAAATACAGAGCAAGCCAAACATTAATTTTAGAACTTAATTCCCAGCTAAATGCGCCATTCAATCTCACTCCTCAAGGGCAAAACAACTTTAGTTTAAAATCGGCTAGAAACCATACATAAACAAACAACAAGGACAAATAAGAAAAGGCAGCACATCAAATGGCGCTCAGAAGTTTCCAGGGACCGGCCAGGAATTCAGACACTAATGTTCGCTTAGGTGCGACAGGCAGTCGGCCCAACAGATTCTCAATCCGACAGCAACCCAACCGACAGATAGTCAACGGACCAACCTACCAGCTCAAATGGTTCAAATGGCTCGGAGCACTATGGGGCTCAACTTCTGAGGTCATTAGTCCCCTAGAACGTAGAACTAGTTAAACCTAACTAAACTAAGGACATCACACACCTCCATAACCGAGGCAGGATTCGAACCTGCGACCGTAGCGATCTCGCGGTTCCAGACTGCAGCGCCTAGAACTGCACGGCCGCTTCGGCCGGTCTACCAGCTCACAATAGGGAGTTCAATAGAGCAACGCAGAAGGTATCGGCGGCCACAACGAATTACACATTCGGCTGTCAAACTACAAGCCGTGCTGGACAGCCACAACACGATGAGGAAAATACACTGCCTGGATTTACGACAGCTGCCAGGGCAGGTAAGCGGAACGTTAGCGGCCACAAGGAAGAAGATTCCGCTGGCGCACTTCAGTTCCAAAATATTCGAGTTAAACTCCACAAGAGGATGGCTAGAATTTCGCCAACTTGAAAACACACCTTGTTGCTTGCTGGAATGTCCCAACAGCCCACAACAAAATTCAAACGACATAATGTGAACAGTTTGTGCTGGCTGGTAGTTTAAGTAAAGACTCAGCTTTTCCGTCCAGGATCAGTGAGCCACGGATCTGGTAGCAATGGGAACAGCCCCTCACTCTCCGACCGTACGTGGACGCCGCCAGCGGGCCCGGCCACACACCCGCCACAGAGACTTCTTCGCTGCTCCACGCCAACCACCCAACTGCCCGCACACGGCACAGCCGGAAACTACAAGCGCGAGGCCGAAGATAGTACAAGGGTGTGAATATCGACACACTCTGCTCCTGTGACTCGCAGAGAGAGAGAGAGGATAAGAGCATAATCGCGTTAACCGTGGGACACTAATCACAGAACAGCAACCAAGGTTTAGTGCAAAGCATAACACGAGCCGCGGCTTACTTCTAACAAACTGCCTTCACAGGTCGCTGAACGCATCTACACCAACAGTAGCGTACCTATGGTAGTTGGTTTCTAGCGCAGACTTCGAATTTGCGTCATCCAGAGGCCTGCACCATTTGCCCTCTCACCCAAACTCTAGACGTCAACAGTTTTTTTGTTTCATCTTCATCAGTGTTTCTCCTGTATACTCGTGTGTTCGTATCAACATGTTGTTTGTTTTTTCAATTGTGTAATAATACGCGTTTCATTTATTATTTTTTGTATGATGCAGTTCAGAATATGCGATAACATACGGACTCAAGCTGCACTGTTTGCAACACCATCGATTCTTTTTCACTGTTCCATTACCGATCAACACAAGAAAATTTACATTATGTCCTTTGTGTCAGTTCACGTGACAAAGCAAGTAGCTTCGTACATTGGATCGGTTGGTCTTGTTGGAAAATTTATGCATCTCCTCCCCATCTCCGCTTTAGTGTCCAGTTCACTCCCTTCTTCCCCATTTCTTTCGCTCATCCCACTTCGCCTCTTTTGGCCATCCTTATTGTTCTGTGCGCCATATAAAAATGCGCACCCACGGAAACATCGCACACGGTCCATAACGTACGAATAATTGCATTGTGGCATGTGACATCAGACGTGCTCTAATAAAGATGAAACAGAACGCTGCAATAACGATTTATATTACTTCAATACTATGTTCTCTTTCTGGAAGCTGTGGTGAGGGACAGGTCTGTAGCGTAAACAGATGTCTAGAATACGTTGAAAGGGGGCAGTTTGATACTTAGTTGGCGAAGCTAACGAACATGAATCCGAAATATTAGTTATGGTTGGTGTAGGTAACTTTGGAAATTGTCTTGTTACCACGTGTATTTTGAACGTATTGGATATCACTGAGTACTGCCGATCTTTCTACCGCCTGGATAAAATTAGTTATACTGTTGGGTGTCGAAAAAAGAGAACTAGGGAGCTGATGTTTAATATTGAATGTAGTTTTTAATACAAAGTCTTATTTACCTATATTTGTGAATAGTAGCAATTGAGACGGGTAGGTGAGATGTCTCTCGGAGAACGGTTTTTGACCGCGCGCGACAGAGCACCCTGGTGAGTACTGGCTTGACTAAATGTTGTGTACATAGTTCCGCGTAGTCAGCGCGTACACAACTTTCCCACTAGAGCGCGCCCCGCTAAGCACAACAGCGCAGGCGCAGCGCTCGTCCATCTCCGCTCAACGAGATGGCGCTGTCTTAGAGACGGACCAAACTCTGCTTCCGTCGATCTGAGTATTATTATGTAACGCAGCCAATGAGATTGCTGCTAACGTAGAACCATTTTTCAGATCACGCTCGCGCAGTGATACCTGAACGCTCGAGGTATTATAACGACTGTACAGACCTCCGATGAATCGGTCCGCAACCTGTATCTCATGATCGTGTGGTAGCGTTCTCGCTTCCCACGCCCGGGTTCCTGGGTTCGATTCCCGGCGGGGGCAGGTATTTTGTCTGTCTCGTGATGGCTGGGTGTTGTGTGATGTCCTTACGTTAGTTAGGTTTAATTAGTTCTAAGTTCTAGGGGACTGATGACCTAAGATGTTAAGTCCCATAGTGCTCAGAACCATTTGAAGTCAGTCTGCAGTAGTCTGTACCAGTCTGCATTTGTCTGTACCAGTCTATAGTCAAGTTTCAGTCTGCGCCTAATAAGATTATCATATTCCGGTAGATAGCCATTAAGAGAAATTTATTGACACTTTGTCAAGTATCAGAGATATGTGCGAATAAGATTAACGTACCAAGACTAAGGGAACTTCAATTGTCAATTGTAAATAGCATCCAGAACCAAGTTCAGTTATTTTTATGCTTGCTATTATCTTAATAAATGTGTGTGAAAATTAATCAATTTCTGTTTAAAGTTGGTCACTGTCAATCTGCTACTCTAAGCGTGCAAGTAGCATTTCTATCATCTGATCTAACGGCAGAAGATAAACCCGCCTCGATAAGACCGCGAGACGTATTGCTGACACTCGCCTACTTCGTTAGAGCGACAAGTCAAATAATCTAATGGTGTGTGTACCGAAGTCTTACAGTACGCACACCACACTAAAAACATCATATTAAAATTGCATTCTTTCTTAAATTATGCCAGTGAAAACTATGTGTCTCTTACCCGCATCTACCAGTTTCCACCCACCTGTCATCCTCAAAATGGTTCTACATCTCCCTCAAACCTCGAGTTTCTATTTACAAGCTCCATATTACAAATTTTAGCACTGTTACAGCTCTATTTCTATTCGTCAATTTGTCTTCTTAAAGACAGTCTAGCAGTTCTTGTTGAATTCTTAGCGGTAATGGCTTTTTACAATGCAGAACCTAAAACTTGGGGAACCAGGCTTTTTTTCCTGATTAGCTGCCTTAGTGGAATTAACCAATCCTGTAGATCCTCCTCTCCCGATCAACCTCCCCGAGTCTGTCTATTATTGTAGGACAGCCTTCGTCTCCCTCTACTTAATTCTATTAATAAAATATAAACATTTTTCATAAATTTTGGTTTGACAATAGACAATAGAAATAGACACGTCTTACAATATTGGATATTCCATTTCGGAGATCCGTAGGGAGTTCAATATTCCGAGATGCATACTGACAAGAGCGTGCCGAGAGTACTAAATTTCAGACATTACCTCTCACCACAGACAACGCTGTGGCCGACGGGCTTCACTTGACGACCGATAGCAGCGGCGTTGAGCAGCGACATTTGCATAGAGACATCAGTGTTAACAGACAAGGAACCGCAGAAATCAATGTGTGACATACAACAAACGTATCTGCTTGGACGATTGGGGTGGGGGATCTGGCTTTAAGTCGTTAATGGGCTGTGGCAGCAGATGACCGGCGTGAGTGCCTTTGGTAAAAGCACGACAGCCCCTGCAGCGCCTGTCTTGTGCTAATGATCGGTTGGGGCATAGATGAGTGGAAAACTGTGGCCTGGTGAGATGATTCCTGATTTCAGTTGTTAGGGTTAGAGTGCGGTGCGGAGCATACGAAACCATAGAACTATGTTGTCAAGAAGATACTGTGCAAACTCGTGTTGGCTCCATAATGGTATGGGCTGTGTTTACACGGTTGGGTTCTCTGATCCTCTGGTTATAGCCGACTACATGGAGACCATTTGCAACCATTCATGGAATTCATGGAATGGAATTTGTCCTCCGGTCCGAGTCTATCATTGAGTGGAAAAAGTTATTTTCAGCTACTTGGAAACCACTTGCAGCCGTTCATGAACTTCATGTTTTCAAACAACGATGCCGGCCGCGGTGGTCTCGCGGTTCTAGGCGCGCAGTCCGGAACCATGCGACTGCTACGGTCGCAGGTTCGAATCCTGCCTCGGGCATGGATGTGTGTGATGTCCTTAGGTTAGTTAGGTTTAAGTAGTTCTAAGTGCTAGGGGACTAATGACAACAGCAGTTGAGTCCCATAGTGCTCAGAGCCATTTGAACCATTTTTTTCAAACAACGATGCAATTTTTATGGATAATAATGTGGGATATCAGCAGGCGACAGCTGTTTGCAATTGGTCTGAACGCTCTGGACTGTCTGAGCGGGTGATTTGGCCACCTAGAGCGCCCGACAGATATCCCACTGAGCAAATATAGGACATAATCGAGAGGTCAGTTCATGCAGAAAACCCGGCACAGCCAACATTTTTGAAACCATGGGCTGCTATAGAGGCAGCACGGCTCAGACTTTCTGCAGAGGGCTTCCAATGACTTGTTGACGTCTTGCCACCTTGAGTAGCTGTACTACGACAGGTAAAACGTGGTCCGACGCAACGAGATATCCCACGACTTCTGTCACCTCAGAGTAGTTTAACATGTAACTAAGAAACTGAGCTCCTCCCGCACAGGCCATGAATGCGCAAAGTTACCGACTGGCCGCCGTGTCATCGTCAGCCTACAGGCGTCACTAAATGCGGAGATGGGAGAAGGAGGGTCATGTGGTCAGCCCACCGCTCTCCCGGCCGTATGTCAGTTTCCGAGACCGGTAGTGGTACTTCTCAATCAAGGAGCTCAGTTTGCCTCACAAAGGTTGAGTGCACCCCTCTTGCCAACAGCGCTCGGCATTCCGGATGATCACCCATCCAAGTGCTAGCCCAGCCCGACAGCGCTTAACTTCGGTGATCTGACGGGAACCGCTGTTATACCACTGCGGCAACACATTCAGTGAAAGAGTTCTCGGTCAGTGTTTACCTCATTTAAGACTTTCGGAATGAGACGCAAAGCTCGATGCATAAAAATCCTGACGGACGTTTTCTCTCTATCTGCGGGAGATATCTTCTTTGATAAATCGCCCTTTCAGAACTACCTCCGAAGATGTCTTCCGCAGCTGGGGTAGAAACGTCCGTGATTACGTTTATACGTCGACCATATCCGCATGGCCCAGACAGTTTGACTGGGGTAGTTGTTCTGCTTTCGCCACTGCTCCTCAGGGTATTGCGGATGTTCTGCGGGGAGGCAGGCAGAGTACCTGACAGTCTGAGTACGAAGTGGCTCGGACCTGCTGACAGGTGCGTCTGCGGCCGTCAGTCTGCAGTCGGCAGCTGGTCAGACAGGGGGAAGGGAGGGGAGGGAAGGGCCCCCTGGCCGGCGCCACTAATTGGGAGCTGAAATATTCAGCCGGCAGACTGGACTAGTGGACTGGCCCCTCGCCTACATTGATAATGGTATTTGCAGCCGCCCAAACGGCCGACGCAGCGCCACACTGCGTCCATCATGGCGGCTACTGCGGACGTCGGCCGCCTGCAGCGCCGACTGGCCCGACACGCACCAGTGCTGCACACACCTCGCGCTGCTGGCGCACTAAACTCTCTGCTGCATCCACCCATAGTCTTCCTGTTATTCTTGTGCCTCCGTCCCGCATCGACGCAGGGTCGCCATCGTTGGTAACGGATTAAAAAAAAGTAATAAAAAAACTCCGCCCGAACAGGCCATGCAGGTCCAGGCGCGTACCGACCGGCCGCGTTTCTTCCTCAGCCGCAGGTGACACTGCATTCCATTCGGATATGGAGGATCATGTGGTCAGCACACCGCTCTCCCGACAGTATGCGGTTTGACGAGACCGTAGTAATGGATCTGGCATGGTTAATTTAAGACAGAGGCACCCACTACAGGCCAAACCGCACGCAAGCACAATTTGTGGGCCACCTGCTGGCCGACGCTCGGCCCATCTCGGTTTTGCTCGGTACTTCTCGGAAGCACTCGGTACAGCGCAACGTTTCACTTAGCACTGCGGTGCGGCATTTATCGGTGGACACGGCTCCCTGCAGTTTGGCAGATAGTTCAGACGGCTCTGAGCACTATGGGAATTAACATCTGAGGTCATCAGTCCCCTAGAACATGGAACTACTTAAACCTAACTAAGTTAAGGACATCACACACATTCATGCCTGAGGAAAGATTCGAACCTGCGACCGTAGTGGTTGAGTGGTTCCAGACTGAAGTGCCTAGAACCGGTCGGCCACAGCGGCCGGCCAGTTTGGGAGAATCGTGGTGTCAGTGCTGTCTACTATTCGCAGTTTGATATTTTCTTAACATGGCTGTGCTTCAGCAACCGTTAGAGATCGATAAAAGAATCCAAAGCAGCCAACAAGCTGCAACGAAAAGTGGTTTCATTGAACCTTTTTACCATGGTTTCGACGGATTTATGACTGTCTCCTTCAGGAAGATATGTAACAGAACTTAACAATGGAAATCCAAATAATTCAGCCATCTGACAATTGCCTAAATAAAATATGCTGTCAGCACAGATCATTGTATACATTATAAAGTATAGTGGCCTCTAAGGTCAGGCCTAGTCAAGTAAAAATCGTTTAACTAACCAAATAAAACGTTAGGTCATCTTTAGGTTGCACAGCGACCTACGCTAAAGGCTAAATAAAACCACCCAAATATAGTAGTTGGCTACTTTGGATTCATTTATTTCACTACTTATATGTGGTATCAAAGAAGATCACAGGTCCAGCGCTTGTTTGCGTGAAAAGAGGTCTACCCTGAAAAAGTGAGTGGGAATGACAGAAGGGAAGTATAAGAATTCAAAATACTGGATAACAGATATATAGTCATATAATCGAAGAATACTGCAGATTTCCCATGGAACGATATTACAGCTCCGTGCAAAAAGAAGTGAAAGATATATTTCATAATGAAAGATCAAAAAACTACAGCGATCGGCAGATGTGATTTATTGTTCTGTACATCAAGAAGGGTCTGGCTCTGAGCACTATGGGACTTAACTTCTGTGGTCATCAGTCTCATCAAGAAGCACTTTCTGCTAAATTTGCAGGCATCTAATTGGTAATACAAATAGCAAACGTTTTGAAGTCATACAAGTTATTTCACAATTGGTTACAACAGTTTTTGGTAGACTTGAATGACAGGTGTGTAAACGGCATCTTTTCATGTAAATCACGTTGTTCAAGCCTTGCCTGGAATGATTTTTCCGTTTAACACCTGCTACTGTTGGAGCTATGAAGGGAAAAGTAGAGCAGGAACGAACGTTAAAACATCCAATACCTATTGAATACCTTTCGTTTTAAGTGGACTCGACTGCCCACTTCCCACTGCCTACAGTAAGACATTGCAGGGCAATGTAGAATTTAAATCTGTTTTCGTGTGGATCATCAAAAAGAAAACAGCGTTGTGGAAAGAACAAACTCTGGCGAAAAAAGCGTTAATTTTCCAAAGATCCTATGGGTTAAAGCAAAAGTAAGATTTGAAGAATTCATTGCGGCGTTTAAATAATTACAAGGATAGTTTTGTAAACGTTCTGAGAACATACCTTTTTCAGCTGTTTGCGAGACAGGTTGTCATTTCAGCTGAATGCGCCTCTGTACATGCGCAGATGGAAGTGACTAACTCTACTGTAGTTCTGGTTTTAAAGACAAACTGTTGAGGAGGTCTACGTTGTTTTCCTCTGAAAGAGTTTCGACGTCTCCGTAACGATGTTGTCAATGTAATAAATTATTTCGATCAACTTGTGTATAAAAGACCTTTTTCGATTGTGAAGCTAAAAAAGTCACAATAATGTGGCAAAAGTGCAAAAATCTATGACAATGTATCTGTTCGTATTTCTATTATGTCTTTTAGCGCGCCGAAAATAATAAAATAATACTGAAAATTTGTTTTGTGTGTGATCTAGGTTGTTGAGAAATGTGAGATACACAACTAAGCCAAGCTTCAGAGCGATTGTATCGCAATTTCAATGGAGTATGCTCGCAGTTTCGTCGTCTTCATTCTCAGACAACGTGCCGTAGCAGTGGCGGAAGTATGCAACCAGGCGAGACAACTACGGCTCTAATGCCAGAGGATGGCTTGCTTGCCGAATTCTTGGCCGTCCCTGAATTAAGAGATGGACGTATGCCCTTCTTGTCAACAGCCCATTGTCCACAACGTGTGTGCACTAACTCTCAGGTTGTATTGTTCCTTCATATGAAAGTCAGCGAAGGATTTCGAAATGTTTGCGAATGGCGTAACTGAGGCGGGACTTGGGTACAACCCTGGTATTCGTCTAGAGAAATGTGGGAAACTGCATAAATACCACATTCACGCTGTCCAGCACACCGACCCTCGTCGTTAATCCACTAGGCAGATTATATCCGGGCCACCGCATCTTCTCCTCAAAGAAACGGCGCCTTCATATGCTCGCCTACATGTGTGCGTGCCCTCCATCTATAGTAATACTAATTAAACTTGCGACTCGGCAAACTGCATCCGAACAAAGCGAGATTACACATTCCTTGTCTAATAATACAATGGTAACGTAAATCGGGCGAATGTGAAGTTAAAATACTGAATTGTTAAGCAGAATTTTCTAATTTTGAGAAGACAGAAGGAGATTTGTTTTACTTACTGAAAACATTGTTAACCGAAGATCTCATAAATATTTCTTTTAAACAACCAGTTCCGACAGAGATTTCTGTCATCTTCGGGTCTTAAAAAGTCTTCTGGTATGACACATGTTCTTTTTAGGTTGGACCTTATGCCAAGTTGACATGTGGATAAGAAGAACAGCACATTTTATTCGTTATGATAACTTTTATAATGTGCTTTTTTTATCCAAATGCAAAGTTGGGGTGATTCCCAACTTAAATTTAGCACGTTTCATAACAAAAGATTTTGCAATACCTGAGGATGCCAAAGAAGTCTGTTGAAACATACAGTTTTAAATACAGACACATTTTTGCGATCTTGACTTTAGAATGCTTTTCGACTGGTTAAGAAAATCGATAACATCGATAACAATAAAATCATAGTGTAAATACAATGAAATTTTTCCAGCTTACATCAAGTGTCTCTCCCACGAGTCTTCAAGGGCAATTTCTCTGGCGTTTCGGGAGATATCCGCAATTCAGTTTTAGCAATGCATAAGTCGAATCAGCCCCAACAACTGATGTTCATCAAGTCTTTAATGCTACCCAGTGTGAACAAAAAGCTTCGGCTGGTTTCCCATTACAAACAACACTATCTTTTAATCGAAATTTACAGTCTCCATTTGACAGAGCACTCCTAAATTAGTCTAGCTCGATATTCGTTTTATCAGTACCGTAATAAAAAATTTTGATTAATAATCAGCGTTGGCGGCCGAAGACTTCGGCATAAGAAGTCACCCTCATCCAGCCAACGGCCTTGTCAAAGAGGGCGCTGGAGCGGATAGAGGTTCAGGGCACTCTATTGTCCTAGGGGTGGGAAATTGCCCCTGAAGGTGGAAGAATCAACAATTATCAACGGCATGAGGTTTCAAAAGGCAATGGAAACTACTGCATTAAAGACACGCAACTTGCATCCACAGGACATGTGGCTTGTAATTGAAGAAGTGTCATGATGATCTCTCCATTGGCACAAGATTTCGGAATAGTCCCCCATTTGGATCTCCGGGAGGGGACTGACAAGGGAGAGGTTACCATGGGAAAAACATTCAGTAATCAACGGATGGACAACGTTCTACGAGTCGGAGTGTGGAATGTCACAAGCTTGAACGTGGTAGGGAAACCAGAAAATCTGGAAAGGGAAATACAAATGCTCAATCTAGACATAGTAGGGATCAGTGAAGTGAAGTTGAAGGAAGACATGGATTTCTGGTCAGATGAGTATAGCGTAATATCAACAACAGCAGGAAATGGTATAACGGGAGTAGGATTCGTTATGAATAGGAAAGTGGGGCAGACAGTGTGTTACTGTGAACAGTCCAGTAACAGGATTGTTTTTATCAGCAAACCAACACCGAGACATTACGCAATCAATTATTTCAGTATAACTTCCTCAGAATTATAGATACTTGTAAATGAGCAAAGAGAAAGCTTGCTGTATATGGAAAACGCGTTACTGCCGAACTACATTTCTCTAGCGCCATCCCAGGAGGACCACAAAATACATCACAAACACACGTATGTCCAAAAATATGCACTTTATATTATCGGACGTAGCATATTATCCTCTTTCAGTATGGTTTATACATTCATAACATTAAACGTACTGTACAAGTTCTCCTGAGTCGTTCTAAAATGATTGCATGACGGTCTGTAATGTTATCGCTAATTCATGAGCGTGGCCGATTGAACACGCGGGTGCATATGGCGATCTGGAAGCAAATTTATGCATGAATATTAAGTATTACTACTGTTCCTTCAGCATAAAATGTAGAAAATTTAAACACAATCATTAACTGGGTTTAGAGGACGTAAACTACATGGTCAGGTGTCAGTCCAACGTGGCACACGTACACAAAGAAAATTATTGGAGCGACAATAGTAACAGAAGCCTGCAGACTGCATTGCTGTTTTTCCTTTTTAGTGTTGTTACCAGGCCTGGTGCTGTATATAAGGCTCGTGATCGGCGTCAGATATAGAATGATCACTGTGTAGGACACAACATTAATGATACGAACGATCCTGTCCATTTCATCAAATTCATTATATAGGGTTTGAATAGGACTTGAGATCAACTTACTTTCATTTATTTCACTTCTAACAAGACATAAAAATATAATGATAACTGAATCATCAATTAAATATTTTATTGTCCAAGCAATAGCATCGACAATACTATTATTTTCAATTTTGTTGATTCAAATAATCCAGGGTCTGAGAGCGCTATTAGAATATGACAGAGTTTAAAAGAGGCCCCCTTTATTGTGCCTCTCCATTTGGGCAGCTGGTCGAATCATGCGGTGTACACATTTGTGGGGCATTCTGATATGGCCGTGGCTGCGTGATAGCGTGAGGGCCAACATAATCGTTGTAAAGTTACTCGTCGGCCACGCCTGACCACAAGCGAAAATTCCATATTGTGCATTAAGCACATCTTAACTCCCTTCAAATCTGCCCCTACCATCCAAGAGCAAGCTATGGAGTCCCTCCAACATTCTGCGTCATCTCGTATCGTTGATCTCAGACTAGAGAGTTATCGTGCAATGCGTAGACCACCGTTGACATGAGAACAATACCGGTTGCGTTTGGAGTGGTACAGTGACCGGGAAGAAAGACGTTCTGACGAATAGCGTTGCGTCACGTTCAGCGATGAATCGCGGATCTGCGCTACTCAGGATCGCTTCCGTCGGCGACTGGGCTACGACCTTGGGTGAGGTCCTATTCTTCCAAAGTTTTGGAGAGGAACAGCAGTGTTACTCCTGCTGTTGTGATGTGGGGAGACATCGGGAATGACGTCAGGAGTGATTCTGTGAACTGTGACGGGACATGGGTGTGTCACGGATATCTTGCGTCCTCGTGTGTTATGTCTCATGTGACAGGGTAGTGCTGCCATTTTTCAATAGGATAATGCCCGTCGACACATAAATCGCGTATCTAACAACTGTTTCCAGGCTGTTAAAGCACTCCCAGGCCAGAAAGATCCCCAGATCTGCCTCGAGAGATCGTGTGTGGGAGCAGCTCAGGCGTCAACGCCTCAAGGAGTGGCCGCACGGTTTAAGACGCCATGTCACGGATTGCGCGGCCCCTCCCGCCGGAGGTTCGAGTCCTCCCTGTGGCATGGGTGTGTGTGTGTTGTTCTCAGCATAAGTTACTTTAAGTAGTGTGTAAGTCTAGGGACTGATGACTATAGCAGTTTGGTCCCTTAGGAATTCACACACATTTGAACATTTTCAGGCATCAACTTCTCCCTAGTACCAATATCCAGGATATCCAGAACCAGCTGAGAACAGTTGCGGGCCAGTTTACCTCAGGTGTGCAAGCACCCAGGCCAGAGACGATGCACGTCAGAGCGATAAGTGACCTCATTCTTCCAACTTCTCTGCACTTTGGGGTCAGTTTCGTGGTCACTGACAGAAAATCATGTACATTCCAAACCATTGTTCATTTTGTTTCTTCTTCCCTTCCTGGAAACATCTCTCTTTTGTGAGTCAGTGTACACGACTTGCTCACAAAAATAAATAGGGTATCTAAAGTGACATTCCACACAGAAGTGCGTAGATGAAATAACACAGAACACACAAGAGCAACATGGACGTGAATGACGGAATAAATTTATGGAGACGTCTAGAGCAGACCTTTTGTAGCAGTGGATGGCAAATACACTTCCAGACGACAGGTACTTTGCACAGAATGGGCTGCTTAATACTTAGGCTAGGACATAGTTTCTGCAGGTTCTGTTTCGCGCGTACTTTGACGTCTTTCGTTTGGTAACGGCGTCTGGAAACATTGTGGTTTAAAGTCCTTCCACATTCTCGACCACTGGAACAATGCGTCAATGGAATCCAGATTGGACTAAAGTTGAGAACAGTGTTGTTGTTGAGTGTTCCCCAGAGGTAGCTACCATTCTACCGTACTCTCTTATTTGTGGGTGGGCTTTAAAGATAGGTGGGAAATAAGTAATGTCTTGTGCTGAGGAACACAGCACATATGCAACAAAGTTGGAGGTGACATGTTCTGCCTTGCATTGAAAGATACATAATCAAACTCAACACACACATATTTCGTGTTAATCACTCGGGCCCCTACCATTCTCAAGGACGTTAATTTTGGAAAGAATTGTGAATGTAGAAAATGTTTGCACTATGATTTTAATCAGCTTGTTCTAAAATTCCGCTTACAAACTACTAGGACTCTACCAGACAACATTCTGAATTGGAATCTATGTCCGGATACGTGCCGTTTCATTGTTACAGCCGTTTGAAAACATGTTTGCTATGTAGGTATGCAACAGGATTGTTATAGTGGTGAGGGGGGGAGGGAGGGGAGAGTGTTTACATCGGATAGGCTAATGTCATTTGACGCCTATCCTACCTCTCTGACCCGCTAAGAGCCTCAATTACGTGTCTGTGAGTGCTAGAGCAACACGGTTCATGGTAGAGTATACATTTGCAGAAGATCTGGTGGCTAGAGTTGTGGTCGTTGCAGGGCAGATTGCAGAGACACCAGGTGTGATAGGGGTGTGTGCCATAACCCCAGTCGCATGTGCAATGAGTGCACCAAACATAGTAATCGTCACATCGACCAATAATTGAAATGAATCAGAATGGCCACCTTCTTTGCCTCGTAATATGACTTATTATACTTAACAGTGCAAATTTGGCATCACTGAATCAAACCTTTGATCCCATGAGAAGCATCTAGCTTAGGCATTGCACGAAGGACATTTATCGTATATTATGGATTATAACCCTTGACTGCCCGCATCCTCTAATACATCGTTCTCTGAATACATCGGTTTAGAATGTTGAAAAAAACTGCTAATCTGGAGTTCTCGAGGCAGTATTTTCTTCTGAAAAAAATTTTAAAGTAATAGAATTTTTTCTTTTCGTACAATCCGTAGGACGTAAGAAGTGCCTATCATCGAGTTAGTGACTGAACTGAACACACAAGTTCGTTTCTCCCACTACCTCTCTGCAAGTCATTAGTGCAAGGCTTCATGGTTACTCAGCATGAAAAAGCGCTTTATTTGACTGATATGTGATTCTTAAATCCCAAAGAACATATTTTACATAGAGTAGTGCAAGGAAGGAAAATTACTACAAACCGACAGAGACGGCAAAGTGCGATGCGTCTGCCGGCTTTGTAAAAGTATCGTAAGTGAGGACGAGAGACTTGCAGTACAAAGAAGCTTTTACTTCATTACATTACAGTACGCTAGAGGCAATCAAAGAAAAAGTGATTCAGCACTTCCACAACAGCGTGGAACAGACACGACGTACAACTCCAACGAGACTTAATGTAGCAACTTCACTTAGAGATGTAAAAAGAACACCTTCCAGGATGCAAACACTTCGGATAAAGGAAAACTGTGAACGCTGAAGTTAAACGCCAGATCAGCCGATACCACCGACAGGCAGAACGAGACGATATTCGGTCAACAGTGTGTTGGAGAGGGGAATCATATTATGATCTGATGTAAAACTTTCGCCTGGGTCAAGCTAATTCTCAGAGTTAGGTCACTAAATCTATGTTACTAATATGGACTAAAGACCATCCCTATTAAGCTGATATATGCTCTGGTTAATTCAACAAGTTCCTACAAGCTGCCGGAATCTTGGAGTCCGCTGTTGGAAACGCACAGTGGTGCTGCCATAGAGCGGACTTCTGAACTGTAAACCTCGTTCCTGCCGATCACAATTGAGGATGAGGCCCAGGTCGATCTTCCTGGATGAAGAACGGATCGGTCCGTGTGCAAACTATTCACTTAAGCGCTGGCCGCCTGTGTCTCCGCTACTGTGGCAGTACAAGTAGCGCCTTATGGCAATATGCTGGGACCACCACTCGGTCTGTCGGTGTTGCTGTTGGGTCTTCCAGCTACACCAGGGATCCCCAAACTGTTTTGGACAAGTGACCCCTTATCCAAAATGAACTGTTACATCAGACCCCCATGGCCAAATTACCTACTTTTAAGATGAACCCCCTTATTCATAATGGTCCGCTAATTTAAAACAGCTGCTACAGAGTGTTATTTTTCATTCTAACTTAGATCAATAGAAGAAGAAAGAGTGAGAATTAGCAATGCTTTAAGTTAGCAGACTATTATGAATAAGGGGGCCTGTCTTTAGTTTTTTCGTAATGATACAAAATACCTAGGTACTAAGGTACCAATTGGAAAACATTACTACAACAATGATATTTCCTACAAAAATATTAATTATTCTTAGTACACGTAACACAACATAAACAATACGATACCTACCTATCTTGAAAGTTTTAAATAAGAACGTGTGTTAATTTAATAGGAGTCGATTTTTAGGCCTCGTCGACCCCCAAAATCAGTTTTCGTTTATGTCGACCCCTAGGAAACCGATATCGACCTCTTGGGGTCGATATCGACCACTTTGGGCATCCCTGGGCTAAGCCATCTCGAAACCGGTAGCAGGGACTTGGAGACTTCAGGGCCGTGCTTGAGTGCAGCTTCACTCAGCGAGGAATGACGGAATAAATTTATGGAGACGTCTAGAGCAGACCTTTTGTAGCAGTGGATGGCAAATACACTTCCAGACGACAGGTACTTTGCACAGAATGGGCTGCTTAATACTTAGGCTAGGACATAGTTTCTGCAGGTTCTGTTTCGCGCGTACTTTGACGTCTTTCGTTTGGTAACGGCTTCTGGAAACATTGTGGTTTAAAGTCCTTCCACATTCTCGACCACTGGAACAATGCGTCAATGGAATCCAGATTGGACTAAAGTTGAGAACAGTGTTGTTGTTGAGTGTTCCCCAGAGGTAGCTACCATTCTACCGTACTCTCTTATTTGTGGGTGGGCTTTAAAGATAGGTGGGAAATAAGTAATGTCTTGTGCTGAGGAACACAGCACATATGCAACAAAGTTGGAGGTGACATGTTCTGCCTTGCATTGAAAGATACATAATCAAACTCAACACACACATATTTCGTGTTAATCACTCGGGCCCCTACCATTCTCAAGGACGTTAATTTTGGAAAGAATTGTGAATGTAGAAAATGTTTGCACTATGATTTTAATCAGCTTGTTCTAAAATTCCGCTTACAAACTACTAGGACTCTACCAGACAACATTCTGAATTGGAATCTATGTCCGGATACGTGCCGTTTCATTGTTACAGCCGTTTGAAAACATGTTTGCTATGTAGGTATGCAACAGGATTGTTATAGTGGTGAGGGGGGGAGGGAGGGGAGAGTGTTTACATCGGATAGGCTAATGTCATTTGACGCCTATCCTACCTCTCTGACCCGCTAAGAGCCTCAATTACGTGTCTGTGAGTGCTAGAGCAACACGGTTCATGGTAGAGTATACATTTGCAGAAGATCTGGTGGCTAGAGTTGTGGTCGTTGCAGGGCAGATTGCAGAGACACCAGGTGTGATAGGGGTGTGTGCCATAACCCCAGTCGCATGTGCAATGAGTGCACCAAACATAGTAATCGTCACATCGACCAATAATTGAAATGAATCAGAATGGCCACCTTCTTTGCCTCGTAATATGACTTATTATACTTAACAGTGCAAATTTGGCATCACTGAATCAAACCTTTGATCCCATGAGAAGCATCTAGCTTAGGCATTGCACGAAGGACATTTATCGTATATTATGGATTATAACCCTTGACTGCCCGCATCCTCTAATACATCGTTCTCTGAATACATCGGTTTAGAATGTTGAAAAAAACTGCTAATCTGGAGTTCTCGAGGCAGTATTTTCTTCTGAAAAAAATTTTAAAGTAATAGAATTTTTTCTTTTCGTACAATCCGTAGGACGTAAGAAGTGCCTATCATCGAGTTAGTGACTGAACTGAACACACAAGTTCGTTTCTCCCACTACCTCTCTGCAAGTCATTAGTGCAAGGCTTCATGGTTACTCAGCATGAAAAAGCGCTTTATTTGACTGATATGTGATTCTTAAATCCCAAAGAACATATTTTACATAGAGTAGTGCAAGGAAGGAAAATTACTACAAACCGACAGAGACGGCAAAGTGCGATGCGTCTGCCGGCTTTGTAAAAGTATCGTAAGTGAGGACGAGAGACTTGCAGTACAAAGAAGCTTTTACTTCATTACATTACAGTACGCTAGAGGCAATCAAAGAAAAAGTGATTCAGCACTTCCACAACAGCGTGGAACAGACACGACGTACAACTCCAACGAGACTTAATGTAGCAACTTCACTTAGAGATGTAAAAAGAACACCTTCCAGGATGCAAACACTTCGGATAAAGGAAAACTGTGAACGCTGAAGTTAAACGCCAGATCAGCCGATACCACCGACAGGCAGAACGAGACGATATTCGGTCAACAGTGTGTAGGAGAGGGGAATCATATTATGATCTGATGTAAAACTTTCGCCTGGGTCAAGCTAATTCTCAGAGTTAGGTCACTAAATCTATGTTACTAATATGGACTAAAGACCATCCCTATTAAGCTGATATATGCTCTGGTTAATTCAACAAGTTCCTACAAGCTGCCGGAATCTTGGAGTCCGCTGTTGGAAACGCACAGTGGTGCTGCCATAGAGCGGACTTCTGAACTGTAAACCTCGTTCCTGCCGATCACAATTGAGGATGAGGCTCAGGTCGATCTTCCTGGATGAAGAACGGATCGGTCCGTGTGCAAACTATTCACTTAAGCGCTGGCCGCCTGTGTCTCCGCTACTGTGGCAGTACAAGTAGCGCCTTATGGCAATATGCTGGGACCACCACTCGGTCTGTCGGTGTTACTGTTGGGTCTTCCAGCTACACCAGGGATCCCCAAACTGTTTTGGACAAGTGACCCCTTATCCAAAATGAACTGTTACATCAGACCCCCATGGCCAAATTACCTACTTTTAAGATGAACCCCCTTATTCATAATGGTCCGCTAATTTAAAACAGCTGCTACAGAGTGTTATTTTTCATTCTAACTTAGATCAATAGAAGAAGAAAGAGTGAGAATTAGCAATGCTTTAAGTTAGCAGACTATTATGAATAAGGGGGCCTGTCTTTAGTTTTTTCGTAATGATACAAAATACCTAGGTACTAAGGTACCAATTGGAAAACATTACTACAACAATGATATTTCCTACAAAAATATTAATTATTCTTAGTACACGTAACACAACATAAACAATACGATACCTACCTATCTTGAAAGTTTTAAATAAGAACGTGTGTTAATTTAATAGGAGTCGATTTTTAGGCCTCGTCGACCCCCAAAATCAGTTTTCGTTTATGTCGACCCCTAGGAAACCGATATCGACCCCTTGGGGTCGATATCGACCACTTTGGGCATCCCTGGGCTAAGCCATCTCGAAACCGGTAGCAGGGACTTGGAGACTTCAGGGCCGTGCTTGAGTGCAGCTTCACTCAGCGAGAGCGGTCAGGCTCTGACGGAAGCCCGCAGCCATACCAGGCTTCGGCGAGGCAGGCCGCCGCATCCTCCAGCGACTTGGTTGCCGCGCCGGCCACAGGAAACGTCTGGCCTGCTCAGGAACTTCCTTGCCAGGCACTGTAGTGCCACCTCGCTCTTTCATGCAGAGCGGACTCAGTACGGTCGCTGCCAGGCAACGCCGAGAAGAAGACGGAGTGACTGTAAGAATCTCGTCAGTAAATGATTGTTAATTGAATGATGTTTCATTAGCGTCCTAGCACTTCTCAGGATCGCTCACGACAGCTGTTCGCTCGACCTCCTGAGATAAATGCGAGCTTGTCTCGGGTAGTAACAATAGAAATAAAAAGATGAATATTGCATGACCCACGTGATACATAACCCACCACAATCGAAAGACCTCCTCTTAGTGGTAATCGTGAAAAATGTTGAACGCATTGGATTCCTTTAACAAACCGCATTAGTATTCAGCACACTCGGATGTGGGATGGAATGGTGGACTCTAGGGATTAACAATAACAGCAACATTCAAAGATCAAATAAACACAACACTTTATTTAACTATACACAGCAGAATGTAACAAGACATTAAATCACTGCAAATTAGTCAGCCAGTGAGGTGACAGTGACGAACTATTGAACGAATATCTTACTACATAGGTTTGGAACATAACCTTTATTTAATAATACATACAGCAGAATGTAACAAGACATTACATCACTCCATATTAGTCAGCCATTGAGGTGACAGTGACGAACTATTGCAGCAATATCTTCTACATTGGTTTGCATTATTTCTGATAAATGGCCAAAGCTTGTGTACTTGACGTTCAAAATTATTGGCATTGAATTTAACATACGTAAAGGCAAACAAAATTCAGAACCTCAAAAACTTTGGTTTTAATCAGATCCTAGCTAGATCAACAAATGAAATGTTTAAGCCAAGAAACAACAGCATGAAGAACCATAGTAAAAGTCTGCATGACAAAAGTTAACAACATTAAGAAAGATAAAACAATAACGAAATGTTAAGCAAATTGCTTATCTGGCCAAAGAAGCCAGAGTGCCGTTGCATTTACCTAAAACTACGACGCAACTGCCCGGGGCCGCGCGGCAAGGCGAGTTAACAACCGGCCAGACCAGGCAGCTGTCCCGAAATCTACAAAAAACTAAAACTAAAGCTAATTTAAACCATTTCTGGCCGATTAACACACGAAGCAGTACATCCTCAGAAGGATGTTTAGAGAGCGCCCAGACTCAATTGACAAGGCTTAATTCTTCAGAAGGCCTTTCATGATTTGTCAGTAGATCTAGTTACAATAAAACTGACTTAAAAGTTAATAATGAAAAGAACATTCAATAGATCATTTCAATTACCACCAAAATTATAATTACAGCTTGGGCGAATTTTGTGGAAAATGATAGTACTAGCCAGTAATTAGAATAATTCAGCCTGCAGCTAGTTGCCGTTAGGGAAGCATAAGCAGTACACCTCCAGAAGTCCAACTTAACACCATGCTCATACTCAAGTCGCAGTTTACTGGCAACCACGAATCCACGATATAACAACCGGCCAATTAATATGCTCACTTAAAACTGCTTAAACTATTAGCAAGAAGAGATTAAAACACACAATAAGACTTATTTATGTTACAGGTTGTAACGCAATATCAACTAAACAAGCAGAACAGTAAACTTACGAGTTTACTCGGGAATAGTACAATTTAGAGTGGGCACAATCTTTGATCTACTATTGTAGAACGCCTTGCGACCGAACCCTACAACAACTGTAAAGGATCAAAGTTTTAATTAACTGACAGCACCTTCATAAGAGTCTACATAGTAAAACACTGTGCCCTCCACTCCGGAGGTTTGAGTACCCCCTTGGGCATAGGGTTTGTTGTACTTAAGCCTAGTTCACATGGTGACACTAGGTTGCAGGCAACTGCGCTACCAGCCACTGCGCAAGCGCGCCATGCGTTTGGACAAATCGTTGGTGAAACTAAACACTTTCGGCGTGTTACAACTTTGGTGACACTAGTTGCATGAGATTTGAGGTTATGTGTGTTCGTAGAGTGTAGACAAACAGAAATATGAATTGGGGAACAGAGAATAATGTTCGCTTTTTGGATATCTATGCTTGGCATAGGTGTTTGTGGCATTTCAGTGATACTGATTACAATAATAAGCAACTTATTGCTGCCGCTGGGACTGCCATGCGCGATCGTCACATAGATGATTTGACAATATCTGAGCTGCAGTGTAAAATTTGTTGAATTAGGAGCACATATACAACTGAATTAAGAAAAATACAAGCAAGTGTAATTCTAGCTGTGGCAATGCTCTTGTCTACAAGACTAAAATCCCATCGTTTGGCCGGCAGGGGTGGCCGAGCGGTTCTAGGCGTTACAGTCTCGAACCGCGCGACCACTACGGTCGCAGGTTCGAATCCTGCCTTGGGCATGGATGTGTGTGATGTCCTTAGATTAGTTAGGCTTAAGTAGTTCTAAGTTCTAGGGGACTGTAATGCACGTAATATGATATGTATTTTCAGTTCTGGCGACAGTACTTCATGCATTACAGTGCTTTTTTCCTTATTGCATAATTAACTCTGTTAATAACAAACGTGAACAGTTCTGGTGATATTCTCAGATAATTAAAAGAATTTCTTGATCTTGTGTTATAAATTATTTCAGCAAGGATGCTGAGCAACAGAGCTGACGTCTTTTCTTCATCCACGAATCGAAACACTTTTCTTATTTTTTTTTCTTATGCAGCGATTCCACGCAACAAGTTTTAACTCCATCACAACTCGTGCGACATGCGGCTGCCAAAATTTTCATTTCAGACACGACTCAGGGACCCACAAAACGACGAAACTGTAGTGTATACTGGTGTTGCCGTGTCTACAGTAATATATGAAATCACTTTCGTGCAACTCATTCCACGCAGCTAGTGACGCAAACCAATGTCGTCGTGTAAACTAGGGTTTAGCATAAGTTAGATTAAGTAGTATGTAAACTTAGGGACACATGACCTCAGCAGTTCGGTCCCTTAGTAATTGACATACATTTGAACAAAACACAGTCTCAAATTGCGGACCAGGACTGGTTTTTTGCTGACGATGGCTGCAACTCCACGTTTCGGTTTGTCTATCATTCCAGAGACACAGTCCGGACAGCACGAACAGCGGACGCGGCTCAGTCACCGTCGCATTCCTTGTATACAACTCCACTGGCCATCCAAACCACCCTCCTGCCCCAACAGGCTCACGGCTTCTCAAACTAACAGCGCAGCGCTCCCTGACCACTCCCTTCACGCCGCGATCCTTCCTCCGACCTCTTACCACTTGGAGCCCACTTTCCAACTACCAACGCGCCGCTGTCACGCCGCAGAGGAGCGATCGGGCAGAGATGGCCTCACAACAGCACAATCGATGGTCGAGAGATCGAAGCGAGCCGCACAGCTCAAATACAGAGTGCCAAAAAGCCTTTGATGAATCAAATGCAGACACCTGCTAAACTCGATTACCATCAAATATCGGAAGTAAACACGACGGAAACTGCCCCACGTTAATCACAACTACGAATACCGCACTGCTATTCACTCGACTTTAGTACCGAAGGAATATAACTATACACCCACATCTATACCCTCAAACTTCTGTGGATCATTACTTTTTGTTATGGTCAATAAATGCATGTAAGAGATTCATGTCCGCTCTTCAAATCCAATTCCGCGGAAGTTAACTATGTTCAGAGCATTACATGATGTTCAGAACTTCTCACGACCTTTTAAGAAGGTACGATCAACACAACAGACGAGTTTCGATAACTCGTTACACTATACCGTCCAAAGCTCGTGTTACATTTATACATACCTGATATAAAACTTCTATTGAGTTGCTACACACAAACACTTTCCGAGGATAGTTATTGGAATCGCATTCCACCTGAATGTCCGGACGCGTGTTACCTCCCTCGTATCCGGTAGAATATTCGTTGTGAGTTCCAATAACAATGTGGCACCTCCTTATTCATTGCGCGCTTCTAATTGGTCACGGTGTTCCAATAGTAACGACGAAGTTAAAATGTTCTTCTCATTCACGTTTTTTCTTTGGGTAATGACTTTATAAATCATTATTGATTTCCTGCCAGTGCAACTATTTTATTTATTTATGCATTTATTTTACCTGGGAAGATTAGGGCCTTCAGGCCCTCTCTTACACCTAACCAGGCATACTCAGGTTGAACGAGTTACAGTTTCTACAGAACATTAAAGACGTATAACGTATTATGCAGTATTGATGTTAAAGAAAAAAAATAGAGATTATAGCAGTAGTACAATGATAACTATAACAATAAAAAATAATTATAACAATCAAGAATAATAATGATAATAATAATAATAATAGTAATGACTATGTATATGAAAGTAAACATACTTTTCTTTTGTGAATGTCAGTCCTATTGTTAGTTGAGAATTTTCTCGTTATGTTCTTGCAGCTTGTGAGTTATTCTCATCGAGCAGAGACATAAGACGACAGAATGGGGTAAAATAGATAATTAAGAGGTAGATAGGTTAGAGGAAGAGAAATAGAATGGTAAAATTCGAAGCTGTGATGGAGAGGAGAAAGAAAGAGATGAAAGGGGCACAACAATGGTGGCTATACCGTCCCTAATATGGTGACTGGAGGAACATAGCACTGTTGAAATAATAAATATTAGCTAACTACATTGTACTACTTCACGCCACGTTCAGTACATGATTCCCGGCTGTCTATACGGTGCTCCAGCATGGTAGTCACCGTTTAGCAGTCACGTTCCCACGCCCTCAAAACTTTTGCCACACAACTCACTGCACGTTAGTTTCTCGCTGCCACTGAATGTTCTTGTGCGACTGATAGCTATATAAAAAATATTTCTTTATGGAAGTGGTTTCACATACTTGTATCAGTTTTCCCGGGTGGCGTAGGGAAAATATTCATTTTTTCCTCAGATGAACGACAGACCCATGAGAACGCAAAATAACGTGCGCTCATTATCAGACGCTGAGCGAATACAGTCTGGGCAGTTGGCCCTCCATTTTAAGAGAAGCTAATTTTTCACCCGTCTCAATAATTATGGCGTCATATCTGCTGAACATTATATCGTATCTGTCTGATGTTGCAGTGTAATTACATGAATGGCGAAAGCCGATTAACTTTCTCATTTCATTATTTTTGTGTGTGTGGTGAGAATGGGTGCGACAGCGATAATATGTTTCGAAAAGGTATGAAGCAGCCTGGAAAGTTATTTGGAAGTACATAAGTGCTCTCATTCTAAAATTTGGTTGAAGATAGTCTTGGTAATTTGCACGCCGTAAGTTATGTTGTATGAAAACATGTAGATAGTTTGTAACTTTGATTCTTAACGTAAGATTAAATGAGCTGTTGGTGACAAAATTTTTAAATTACACATGAAATGCTGAAAGTTAAATTTTTGTTTGCCTTGGAAACTGGTAGATACGCAACCTGCAAGTGACACGGGGAAACTCAATCAGCCATTTAGTGATACAGGCACCGGTTTCGACTATCAGTCGTTATCAGCAGCTCTTGCGTGATAAATGGTTGCTTCAAAACATGCTACGTATGAACATTTCATTGAAGCTCCTATTACAGAACCGAGACCTTCATTGGCGGCTTCATTGAAATACTGACTCATATTAACTTTGACACAGAAGGTGCCCACACAGTGTTTATGAGCTATTGATAACGACTGACAGTCGAAACCGAAAAACAGCTAAGCAGTAAATTTTAGGGAGGAATCTAATATGCTAACTCATGCTTTCAGTTAGTTGTGTGGGTAATTCGAACGCTTCTTTTGTTCCGAGCAAAGATCCACCAACGTTCAAAAAGAAAGAAATGGCTAGACATCCACATGGCGAGACAGGCAAATACGAGGTTCGCTCACTAAGTTGTGTAAAACATCTTCTACTGAAAGCAGGTTGGTTTTATTCAGGATTCCAATACATCATATTATCCCCCACTCTTTGTGCTACAAAACCCCTGTTTTTAAACATAATCGCCGTTCAGTGCTACGGCCATATGCCCCCCCCTAAGGGGGAGGGGGCAGGGTGTGTGTGTGCCAGCGTGGTATCGTTGTACTAGTTGACGTCGGAGCCAACGTCTTGATGTATCAGTAGCTTACGGACCATCCTCCATCGATGTACTGCTTCCCACAAGTGCCTCCTTCATTGGGCCAAACAGATGAAAGTCCGACGGCGAAGGTCTAGGGTGCATGAAGTCCAATCAAGTTTTGTGAGCTTCTGTCTGGTGAGCAGACTTGTTTGAGGTCTGGCATTCCCACGGCGCGGGAGATATTCGTTTGCATGTTATGGTTCAAATGGCTCTGAGCACTATGGGACTTAACATCTGACGTCATCAGTCCCCTAGACTTAGAACTACTCAAAGCTAACTAACCTAAGGACATCATACATATCCAAGAACGGAGTAGGATTCGAAACTGCGACCGTAACGGTCACGCGGTTCCAGACTGAAGCGCCTGGAACCGCTAGACCACAACAGCCGGCTCCATTTATGGCGATGAACAGGCTGAAGTGGTTTCTTGGATTTCCTAACGGTATCACCACTTCAGAATGAGGGAGGACATTAAACATAATAACCCATTCAGTGCCCCAGACGACCGTCACCATGCCTTCCCGGCTGATCGTGCGGCTTTGCATTGCCATTTTGTTCCCGGTTCGAAGAGATGAACCCATGTCTCCTCGCCTATAACGATGTACGACGACAGATTGTCGCGAACAGCCTCGTAAGGTGAATACAATTCCCATAGATTGTCCTTTGTTGCTCTTTATAGATTCTGTTAGGCGGCGAAGAACACAGCGCGAACGGGCCTACGGGTGGTCCAACTACACTACTGGCCATTAAAATTGCTACACCACGAAGATGACGTGCTGCAGACGCGATATTTAACCGACAGGAGGAAGATACTGTGATATGCAAATGATTTGCTTTTCAGAGGATTCACACAAGGTTGGCGCCGGTGGCGACACCTACAGCGTGCTGAAATGAGGAATGTTTCCAACCGATTTATCATACACAAACAGCAGTTGACCGGCGTTGCCTGGTGTAACGTCATTGTGATACCTCGTGTAAGGAAGAGAAATGCATACCATCACGTTTACAACTTCGATAAAGGTCGGATTGTAGATTATCGCGAATGCGGTTTATCGTATCGCTACATTTCTGCCTGCGTTGGTCGAGATCCAATGACTGTTAGCAGAATATGGAATCGGTGGGTTCCGGAGGGTAATACGGAACGCCGTACTGGAACCCAACGGCCTCGTATCGCTAGCAGTCGAGATGACAGGCATCTTATCCGCACGGCTGTAACGGATCGTGCAGCCACGTCTCGATCCCTGAGTCAACAGATGGGGACGTTTGCAAGGCAACAACCATCTGCACGAACAGTTAGACTACGTTTGCAGCAGTACGGACTATCAGATCGCAGACCATGGCTGCGGTTACCCTTGGCGATGCATCACAGACAGGAGCGCGTGCGTAGGTGTACTCAACGAAGAAACTGGGTGCACGAATGGCAAGACGTCATTTATTCGGATGAATCCAGATTCTATTTACAGCACCATGATGGTCACATCCGTGTTTGGCGTCATCGTGGTGAACGCACATTGGAAGCGTGTAGTCGTCATCGCCATACTGGCGTATCACCCGGTGTGATGGTATGGGGTGCCAATGGTTAAACGTCTCGGTCACCTGTTGTTCGCATTTACAGCACTTTGAACAGTGGACGTTACATTACAGATGTGTTACGACCCGTGGCTCTGTCCTTCATTCTATCCCTGCGAAGCCCTATATTTCAGCAGGATAATGCACGACCGCATGTTGCAGGTCCTATACGGGTCTTTCCGGATACAGAAAATGTTCGATGCTGCCCTGGCCATCACATTCTCCAGATCTCTCACCAACTGAAAACGTCTGATCAATGGTGGCCGAGTAACTGGCTCGTCACAATACGCCAGTCACTACTCTTAAACTGTGGTATGGTGTTGAAGCTGCACGGGCAGCTGTACCTGTACACGCCATCTGAGCTCTGTTTGACTCAATGCCCAGGCGTATCGAGGCCGTTATTACGGCCAGAGGTGGTTGTTCTGAGTACTGATTTCTCAGGATTAATGCACCCAAATTGCGTTCTAGTATAATATATTTTTCCAATGAATACCCGTTTATCACCTGCATTTCCACTTGTAGTAATTTTAATGGCCGGTAGTGTAGCAGATGAGTGCGTCAGCACTACCAATAGAGACGTCCGGCTTTGCAGCGATGTGTTTGACTTTCATCCGTCCATCACCTCGACTGAGAGTGCCCGCACGTTCCAACATTGTAGGAGTCACAGCAGACACGCAAGAGATCGGGCAGGTTTGCACGACCCTGTTGCAATAATGACAGACGCCACGCTCTACGACTCACTATGCTTTTGTTCACTGCCAGATCTCCGTAAACATTCAGCAATCCCCTATAGATACCTGCGATGCTCAGCTTTCCCGCCAAAGGAAACTCGCTGACTCCCCTCTTCTTGGAACTCATCATTATGTACGCCATGTTTTATGATACATATAGCGACGCCATCTATCGGAACTTCAAGCAGCTATGGGGCGGAATATTGTATTGCGTCCCAAAAAAAAATATTTCTTATTTTGCAACCGAAAGTACCCGAGGAAAGAAATGTTTTATATTATTTATTAAAGGACGTTTGCATTTGCAGCGGTGGTCGACTGCAGCAAAGCAAAAGGAAATCAGCTACTGCAATGCAGTCGAACGCAAACATAGCACCTTGGTGAACGTTCCAAGTGTAAGTCGCTGATGTTGCAGTCTCCAAATTATAGCATCTGGTACGATATTCGCTAGGCCGAGAGCAGAAGGCTTCTCCGGCTATCTGCAAAGGAGGAAATTATCCAACATTTAACGGGAATAAGGCGCGGTAATCAGACCGGCTGCGCCAGACGCTGGTGGCCGGATTATTACGGCCGCGGCTGGTTAACGCTGTTTTGTCACCACGGTGGCGGGCCGCTCGTGATTAATGAGCGGAAGCGCTAGCCGTGGAGGGGCCGCAGCCCCCGAAGAAGTTCTTTGCCACCGCCGCTGCACCCGCCTCCCCCACCGCCCGCGGCCCTGCCACAGATTAGCCCCGCCATCTACTGTGCGGCGTGGCTCACCCCCCCCCCCCCCCCCTTCCACTCTGGCCAGACCCAGCGTGTCCGACACGCGCATTAGCGGGGTCCCCAGGCGTCGCATTACCACCCGCACCAACCCTCTGCCCTCCCCCCCCCCCCCCCCTCCCCACATGGATTATCACGTGTTTTGCGGCCGTAGCCGTGTAAGTAGGGGACCACATGTAGATCCGCAGTCGGCACCCTGCAAGCCGAAAAGCATTTTTTTTTTTTTCACTACGTGGTTCGCAAAAATAACGACGGCGCATCAGTCTTTACTCCGCACATCAACCCAGTCGTCACATCATAGTTACAAGTACACCGGAAAAAAGTCCGCGGTAGACATCAAGCTACCACTGTGTAACATAACCTCTGAATTTTTTGACTGTCCCAGTCCAGCGAGGTCCACAGATTACGCCAAATATGACGCATACATCAAATATGCATCTACATCTACATGGATACTCTGCAAATCACATTTAAGTGTCTGGTAGAGGGTTCATCGAACCACCTTCACAATTCTCTATTATTCCAGTCTGGTACAGCGCGCGGAAAGAATGAATACCTATATCTTTCCGTATGAGCTCTGATTTCTCTTATTTTATCGTGGTGAACGTTCCGCCCTATGTAGGCTGGCGTCAATAAAATATTTTCGCACTCGGAGGAGAACGTTGGTGATTGGAATTTCGTGAGAAGACTCCGTCTTTTAATGATTTCCAGTCCAAACCCACATTTCGCGATAATGCAAAACGTGCTGCCTTCCTTTGAACTTTTCCGATGTACTCAGTCAGTCCTACCTGGTAAGGATTCCACACCGCGCAGCAGTATTCTAAAAGAGGACGGACAAGCGTAGTGTAGGCAGTCTCCTTAGTAGATCTGTTACATTTTCTAAGTGTCCTGCCAATAAAACGCAGTCTTTGGTTTGCCTTTCCCACAAAATTTTCTATGTGTTCTTTGTAATTTAAGTTGTTCGTAAATGCAATACACAAGTATTTAGTTGAATTTACGGCTTTCAGATTAGATTGATTTATCGTGTAACCGAAGTTTAACGAGTTCCTTTTAGCACTCATGCGGATGACCTCACACTTTTCGTTATTTAGGGTCAACTGACACTTTTTCACCATTCAGATATTTTTTTCTAAATCGTTTATGAAACTACATTGCAGAAAAAAAATCCAGGTGACGAGTGACAAAAACGACTATGAGGGTGCAAATCAGGTTTGCTTTAAATACAGGCTGTAATGGTCGTGAGATTGGGCATGGTGAGCTGATGTTAGTCAATAATGCATTTAAGATGAAAAAATACGCCAGTGTGAATGCCACACTGTGCTTAAACGAGGTTGTGTAACAACGATACGAGAAGTTCGAAGTCACTTCTGCGATATTGTAGAAAGACTTGGCAGGTATGTAGCCACTATACAAGATTACTGGCAGAGAATGTACAGACGCAAGAATACTGGGCTCCAGATGGTCACGTAACACTAACGATGGGTGAGATCATCGTTTTTGGTGTACAGCTTTGGAGTATCGGACAGCATCTGAAGCAGCAATTTCAGCAGCCGTTGACACTACAGTGGTACAACGAAGTGTTAAAAATCGGTTACTTTAAGAACAGCTTCGATACAAAGGCCTTGTAGCGTGCATTCCACTGACCCCGAACCACCGCTTTTTACATCAGTTGTGCCAAACGAGAGCTTATTGGAGGGCAGGGTGGAGGTCTGTTGTGTTTTCTGACGACAGCTGGTTCCACCTTGGTGAGAGTGATGGCCGTTTGTGGTTAGATTGAGGCCAGTTGAGAGCCTCCAGCCTATCTGTCTGTATTCTAGACACGCTTGACATCTGGAGTTAACAATCAGCAGTGCGATTGCATATGATAGCAGGAGCACTCTTGTGGTTATCCCACGCACCCTGACTGCAAATTTTCTTACGACTGGTGATTTTACCTGTTCTGCTGCCAGTTATGATCAGCGTTCCATGGCGTGTTATCCAACAGGATAACGCTCGTTCATATAACACTGTTGTAACCCAATATGCTCTACTGACAGAGTGTCGACGTGTTGTCTTGGCCTGCTAGATCACCTGATCTGTCTCCATATGGAAATCTTTGGACGACAACTCCAGCGTCACCCACAACCAGCATTAACCGTCCTACTGCAACAGTCAGGTGCAACAGGCGTGTAACAGGCGTGTAACTCCATCCCACAAACTGACATCCAGCACCTACAGAACACAACGCATGCACTTTGGGATTCTTGCATTCAACATTCTGTCGGAAACACAAGTTATTGATTTACCAGCATTTCACGATTGCAATGGCCTATCTCGAACTCACACATAACCTGTGATCTTGCAGTACCCAGACGAATGTACTCCCGACATTTCATTACTCTGTATTAATTTTTTTTCGGTGTTCCGTTGCGTTAGTGTAGTTACAAGCGTATTGAAAAAAAACATCCGCAGAAAACATCAAGCTAGCACTGCGTATCATCACCTCTGGACTTGTTAACGGCATCCTTCTAGCGAGGGTCCACAGGATTCGTTAAGTATCACCTGTTCATCAAATGAATCTATGTGGCTCCAGAGTCCTTTTCTAGTCTCAAACATCTGTGGTGTATTTATGCAAACTGGGGAAACAAATAAAATTTGTTCCAAGGCTTTTTGAGGTTGGGGGGGGGGGGGGGGGGGTACCGGGCAGCCTGGGGCGTTACTGGGACTATGGACTGAGGAGGGAGGCGTGCTACGGTAGGTGACGTATTGGTTAACTCAACTGCCTAGTGAGCAGGACACCCAGGTTCAAATCCCTGCCGTACTACAAATTTTCATTCATCGCTTCAGCCTACATATATACACTCCTGGAAATTGAAATAAGAAAACAGTGAATTCATTGTCCCAGGAAGGGGAAACTTTATTGACACAGTCATGGGGTCAGATACATCACATGATCACACTGACAGAACAATAGGCACATAGACACAGGCAAGAGAGCATGCACAATGTCGGCACTAGTACAGTGTATATCCACCTTTCGCAGCGATGCAGGCTGCTATTCTCCCATGGAGACGATCGTAGAGATGCTGGATGTAGTCCTGTGGAACGGCTTGCCATGCCATTTCCACCTGGCGCCTCAGTTGGACCAGCGCTCGTGCTGGACGTGCAGACCGCGTGAGACGACGCTTCATTCAGTCCCAAACATGCTCAATGGAGGACAGATCCGGAGATCTTGCTGGCCAGGGTAGTTGACTTACACCTTCTAGAGCACGTTGGGTGGCACGGGATACATGCTGACGTGCATTGTCCTGTTGGAACAGCAAGTTCCCTTGCCGGTCTAGGAATGGTACAACGATGGGTTCGATGACGGTTTGGATGTACCGTGCACTATTCAGTGTCCCCTCGACGATCACCAGAGTTGTACGGCCAGTGTAGGAGATCGCTCCCCACACCATGATGCCGGGTGTTGGCCCTGTGTACCTCGGTCGTATGCAGTCCTGATTGTGGCGCTCACCTGCACGGTGCCATCATTGGCACCAAGGCAGAAGCGACTCTCATCGCTGAAGACGACACGTCTCCATTCGTCACTCCATTCACGCCTGTCGCGACACACGATGTTGGGGCGTGAGCGGAAGACGGCCTAACGGTGTGCGGGACCGTAGCCCAGCTTCATGGAGACGGTTGCAAATGGTCCTCGCCGATACCCCAGGAGCAACAGTGTCCCTAATTTGCTGGGAAGTGGCGGTGCGGTCCCCTACGGCACTGCGTAGGATCCTACGGTCTTGGCGTGCATCCGTGCGTCGCTGCGGTCCGGTCCCAGGTTGACGGGCACGTGCACCTTCCGCCGACCACTGGCGACAACATCGATGTACTGTGGAGACCTCACGCCCCACGTGTTGAGCAATTTGGCGGTACGTCCACCCGGCCTCCCGCATGCCCACTATACGCCCTCGCTCAAAGTCCGTCAGCTGCACATACGGTTCACGTCCACGCTGTCGCGGCATGCTATCAGTGTTAAAGACTGCGATGGAGCTCCGTATGCCACGGCAAAGTGGCTGACACTGACGGCGGCGGTGCACAAATGCTGCGCAGCTAGCGCCATTCGACGGCCAACACCGCGGTTCCTGGTGTGTCCGCTGTGGCGTGCGTGTGATCATTGCTTGTACAGCCCTCTCGCAGTGTCCATAGCAAGTATGGTGGGTCTGACACACCGGTGTCAATGTGTTCTTTTTTCCATTTCCAGGAGTGTACATAATAGATGTCTGAGGCTTTAATAGCTCTTTGGATCCATATAGTTTCTTTGATTAAAGTATCAGTGTCTGGGTTTCAAGCAGGATTCCCCATTTAGTTCGATAATGAGGTGCTATTCCAATTCAGCTGGGGAACCTCTGTAACACTGTACGAGTGGGCCGAAGCTTGGATTGGAATTTTGATTGAGGCGGGAGGCGTGATAAGGTAGTCTGTGCAGCTGTGCAAACTCACTGTTCCAGGGCGGTGTAGAGGTTAGCCACTTTCGAATCCGGGCATTTTTCCATAATTTCATTCGTTGTCTCAGTCTGCATACACACATCATAGACTGAGGCTTGAATACGTCGCTGGAACCATATTGTTTCAATTGATTATTGGTCTCAGGCAGAGTCCTCCATTACGTTCGATTCTAAGGTGTTATTCCAATACAGTTGGAAAGCTTCTTCGAAACTGTTAGAGCTCAGGGGAATACCAATTGGATGAGGCGTGGATAGGAACTTGATTGTGGAGGGGGATGTGCTAGGATAGTCTGCACAGTGTGTGCGCTTCTGGAAGTACTTCTGTCTGCTGTCTCGTCGTATGTGACTGCTTACTGCAAGAGCTGATGCAGATACCGATTATTTTTACATGGGAGTTTCTGAGCGATGTCTTTCGGGAAAATTCAACCACTACACATTTAGATGGCCTGATGATGAAGTATATTGTCGAAATCGGTTGTAGATAAATTGATGAAGAAGTTACTGCTGATAGGAATGTGAGAATTACAAAATTTGAATACTGTCACTCGACTTTAGTACTGCATCTGGTCGCTTCAGTTATGACCATTGCAGTCTGTGGAAGGATGGATTAAATGGATAACTGTGGTGCTATCGAACATGCGAGTCTTATTAAAAGTGTCCAGGCACCAGTAAGTTGACATTAGTGCCGTGGCGTCAGGCCAATGGAAGAACAAGTCACACCCTTCGTCTTTATCCTAGCTTGACCTCTACAGGATACATTATCAACGAGGTGCCTGAATGTAACCCACCCTGATGTCAGACTCTGGGGTGTGAAGTAAAGTCAACATCCTGGCCTATCTCCCAGGAGTTCCTAGTTCCTTCGGGTTCAGATAGGGACTCTGGATAGGCCAGTCCATTCAAGGAAGGTTATTGTCCACAAATCGTTGTTTCGTACAATCTGTTTTATTAGGGAATGCAGTGTCATGCTCATATAAACAGTCACCATCCCAAAAGTTTCCTCTGGTGCACGCAATACAGAAAGGTATAAAATGTGATCATTTCCTGCTACATTTAGGAATATGTTCCATACAACAACGGGACCACACACTAACTACGAAAAGCACACGCTTACCTTAACTGTAGTGTCCTGCGGTCGACAGGAAAGAACTAACTTTCAATTTGAACACTTTTTATTATAACTAAAGATAAACGCCTTATTGGCATACACTAACAAGGGAACCTACCCATAGCACCCCCCTCAGATTTAGTTATAAGTTGGCACAGTGGATAGGCCTTGAATCACTGAACACAGATCAATCGAGAAAACAGGGAGAAGTTGTGTGGAACTATGAAAAAAAAAAAGGAAAATATACAAACTGATTAGTCCATGTGCAAGATAGGCAACATGAAGGAGAATGTGGGCTCAGTAGCGCCGTGGTCCCGTCGTTAGTGTGAGCAGCTGCGGAACGAGAGGTCTTGCTGATAGCCCAGCACTGAAATTTGCAGAAATTTGTGGAAGGGTTGCACTTCTATTACTCTGAACGATTCTCTTCAGTCGTCGCTGCTCCCGTTCTTGCTGGATCTTTTTCCGGCCCCAGCGATGTCGAAGATTTGGTGTTTTACCGGATTCCTAATATTCACAGTAAACTCGTGAAATGGTCGTACGGGAAAATCTCGACTTCATTGCTACCTCGAAGATGTGGTGTCCCAACGCTCGGGCGCCGACTATAACACCACCTTCAAACTCACTTAAATCTCGATAACCTGCCATTGTAGCAGCAGCAACCGATCTAACAACTGCGCCAGACACGTGTTTTCTTATATAGGTGTTGCCATCCGTGGCGCCGTATTCTGCCTGTTTACATATCTCTGTATTTGAATACGCACGCCTATACTAGTGTTTGTAGCGCTTCAGTGTATTTATTGTGTATTCCGTGTTATTCAGTTCTGTGTTGTCCTTGAACTGTTTCGCATATCCTTCTTTACGTTTGGCAAAATCGCATTCTTTTTTCTTGAAATGTGGCGTTGGGTTTCAAATGAACTCGTCATTGTTATAAACATTCCTTAGTAAAAAAGTTCATGTCTTTAAATTGTAGCCAAAGGCAAATGTAATTTTTGGCTTACCAAGCGCAAGTGTAGACAGATAAAGGCTTTAAGCATATAGCTATCTGCTATCTGCTCGCTGCGACAGCTGCAAGCAGACCTATGCTTAAAGAGAAGTGTGTGGTGTGTCTATCTCGTTGCCAGAAATGACAATGGCTTCCACTTCAGGAACAGTAAAGTCACCTCCAAAGGATTTTGTGAAGGTTGGCGGATACCTATTTTCCTCAGAACACTACTTACAAACTGCCAACAGTACACGCAAATTTACGAATTTTTCTTGGTCTCAGTAGACGAATAGAACTTCATGTGAGTGATTTCAAAGCGAGAATTTTCCCTAGCGCTGTAGATGGTAGTTAACCAGGGATGTTACACTGTTAGCACAACAGAAGTACGTGGATGAGTGCTTCGCAGCGGAACGGGTATTACCCAGGCAAACCATGTTAACACTCGGCGGGTGACTGGCGAGAGCGACGTAAAAGGAATATGCTCCAGTCAGCCATCACATTGTCAACTTGGTTTGCGCGGATAATACGTGGACATTACTGGCTCCAGTAACAGCATTCACTGTAGGGTGTGTGCACGGGTACAGCAGTAGAGAGGATGTTAACTACGAACTGACAACAGTACGAAATACTTTTGTGGAAAGGAGAAATTTATGACAGTCCGAATGCAAATTTCGGTGATTTTTGAACGTATTTCTCTGAGGTAGTGAGTGGATTGAAACGGTGGAGACAAATAGTTCAGATAAGAGGATAATACATGCTTCTGATATGTAGTATGAGAGAAGACTGCTAAAGATTGGCTGCGTAGTTGTGTATCTAATGAAGGGGTAAAGCATCGAAGTGAGGAGAAAATAAATTTATGCCACAACTTGAATTTAAGGAGGTATTGATTGACTAGCATGCTGAGACACCAAGGAATCGTCAATTTGCTCATAAATGGAACGTTTGGATGGTAAAACTATAGAGCGATACCAGGGATTTACTGCTGTAAACAGGTTAAAATGTGCAGCATGCTGTACTCAAATGCAGATGAAGAAGTTGGAGATTAATATATTAGAAAATACAAAGTATGAAAAATGACGTTCAAGTTGGTAGAGGCTCTTTAATGGTGTGGAGAGTATTTAGTTGGAGTGATATGGGACCCCTGATACGTTTAGATATGACTCTGACAGGCGACACGAACGTTAGCACACTGATCTCCTGCATCCATTCATGTTCATTTTGCATTTCGACGGGTTTTGGCATCTCCACACGTCAATACTTGCTACGGAGTGGCTCCATGAACACTCTTTTGAGTTTAAACACTTCCACTGGCCACCAAACTATCCAGATATGAACATAATTCAGCACATCTGGAGTGCCTTGCAACGTGGTGTTCAGAGGATTTCTCCACCTACTCGTACTCTTACGGACTTACGGACAGCGAAGGAGGTTTCACGGTGTCAGTTCCCTCCAGCACTACTTTAGACATTAATCGAGTCCGTGCAGCTTCCGGTTGCGTCACTTTTCCATGTCGCTGGGGCCCTACAATATATTAGGACAGCTGTACCAGTTTCTTTGGCTCTTCAGTGTATCAGTGTAATAACGCAGCAAAATGTATTTGTACATCAATGCCAGCAGCTACCAATAACGCTATATTCGGTTAGCAGTTGACTGATCGACTGTGTAGAAACCTCAAAAGAAAACCGATTGAAGCAATAATACGCAGCTTCGCGGCGAATTACTATACAAGTGGCTGTAACATTACCAACGTGTCATTTAAATACAATGATCAGAAATATTCGTAACCCCTATATAACACGGTAATGCGTAATTAATCATTAATGCCTTGAAAGTCTAAAATGAGGCGTGAAGTATTGTGTTTTCAGCAGAGCGAGAGTAACTGCAGAGTGGGTCGGTCAGTAGAGCTCTGTAACTTCGAAATAAGACTATTTATCGTGTGACCCGAGTAATAAAGCCACCAGAGGCATATATGCCGTTCAAAACCTACCCAGATCGACTGTTGGTGATGCTGTTGCGAAACTGAAACGCGAAGGACCAATCTCAGCAGAGCTAAGACAAGTTGGATTTCACATACTGACCGACAGAGACCGTCGACCAGTGGTTGTAAAAAACTCGCATAAAATCAGCGGAAGTAATCGCACGTGAGTTTTGTTTGGCTATCCGCAATCCGGCTAGCACAATGACTGGGCGCAGAGTGTCAAAACCAATGGCATACAATGGTCGAACACGTCCTGAAAGTCTCACATTTCTGTTGTAAATGATAAACGGCTATTGAGGTGGTGAAAAGAGGGAAGCCACTGGACGCTGGATAACTGCAACGAGTAATTTGGGCTATGAATCACAGTATAGCTTCTGGCAATTCGATGGAAGGATTTGGGTTTGGAGTACACCTGGGGAACGTCACTTGCCATCATGTGCAGTGTCAACCGTTTGGTACAGACGAGGTTGTGTTACGGTATACAGGTGTGCTCCTTGGTCAGGTTGCCGTCCTAATATGCCACCTACACTATGTGATCAAAAGTATTCGGACACCCCCAAAACATACGTTTCTCGTTTTAGGTGCAATGTGGTGCCACCTACTACCAGGTACTTCATCAGCGATCTCAGTAGTCATTAGACATCGCATTTGGATCACAATAGCCATACATCAAATCGATATCGACCATTTCCGCAATTAGTAAACGGTCCATTTTAACATGGGTAATGTATCACAAAGCAAATATAGTCTGCACTGGCGGAATGTTACGTGATACCACGTACTTATACGTTTGTGACTATTACAGCGCCATCTATCACAAAGTGAAAAAAGTGGTCCAACTAATACATTCATATTTCTTTACGTACTACACGAATATGTAATAACAATGGGTGTCCCTATTTAAAAAAACGCAGTTGATATGAGTTTGACCTATGGCAGCGCCATCTAACGGACCAACCATAGCGCCATATGGTTTCCTCCTTCCAGCTAGACAAGTTTCGTTCTTTGTAGTTTTTTTCGTTTGACGCTTATTTCGTTAGATGGTTGGTCCGGTCACTATCAGTGGATCACCCTGCGTAGTATCATGCAAGCAGAACAATCCAGTTCATACGTCACTGGTGAGGTGTTGACATGGTTGCGTGTAAGAAGCGCGGCGCTTATATTCTCTTCGTATAGTTGCCGCTCCTCTCTTGGTGTCGTCTTAGCGAGCGTACTATTGGCTGACGTCGTCTCACAGCACTTTCTGCTGTAACGTTTCAGGCTGACGTGCCGGCGCTTGAGGTTATGCCGGAACAATGTCAAAACAGCAGGGAAACCAAAGTAGAAGCTCGTGGTACATTGTGCGTGATCGCTTCAATTCTGAGTACTATTTGTATAGGATTAATAGAGACCGAATTATATGCATCATAAAAACCTTTAAATATGCATACAAATATTCATGAAAATGGTTTAAAAAGGAATGAAAGTGTCGAAATATACACGATCATATAACAGAAAAACATGGTAGTTTCTGCGTGCATTATATCTCAAAGTGGAACAGGTGCACATCAATTAACAGGAAAAGCGGCGGCTACGCGAAAAAATACTTACATTTAGGACTCTTATCATTGTTCGCATACTTTCTAGTAGATGTTAGGAAGGGGGTCTTTCTGGGTTTATTTTCTAATGACGAGCAAAGTCGGGTTCCATACCGTTGTTTCAAGAATTGTTCCTTCTTTGCTGCTGTCGTCGGTAACAACCGGATGTGGTGCGTGTGAGTCGCAGTGAAACAATCGATATGTACAGGACCGTGTGAGTTAACGAGCATTGCGCTCTCATTTAAATGTATGTGCGAAAGAGTCAACCTACTGGAATTGTGAAACGAACCTTGTCGTCCAGGAACGTGTGCCACAAAGGCCGCAGATTCACCACGAGCTGTAGTGTGCGAGTGAGACAGTCGATGACCGAGGTCATAGGGAACCCCAGTAGAAGGCTTTTGTGGCCGAGGAGACGTAGCAGTGTTAAATATGGTGGACCTAAGATCAGCCATAAAGGGAAACATTTATGAAAATTATTTAATTCTGTGGTAATCCAGGGTATCAAGATACAGTAATTTTAGTCTGCTATCGTCCATAAATTTTCATGGTGATTCCACATAGAACTTGAATGTTGATCATATCTATAAAAGTTACTGTTAAAGTGAAATTAACAAGTTTTGTTACAAAGATCTGAATGCTAAAATCTGAACGATTAGGTCGATCTTAACGATCGACATTTCATATAGAAGCGCATCACTAAAATGACGTATGCTGTAAATATCAACTCTGTAACTTTATTTGTTTAAAAGATATAGCAAATTTAAATCGTCAGTATTTTCAGTTAAGTATCAGATCATCATTTCCTCTACACAAAACACACTGAACGATGACACATGCCACCTTATTGAATCATTAGGTAACAGAAAATTTGTTCTAAAGTTTAGTGCATTACAGTTACTTTTTTTCTTTATTTATTTAGTAGAAAGCACATTGGTGCACGGCCACTTAGAGGTATGAAAGAAATTATATTGATTTTATATAAAAGAATGTAACGTTTATTATGTAATGGATATTATTGTTACTTTATTAAGAACGGGAAAGTGGTCAAGCTTTGATTATTTAAACATGTTAAAATGTAAAATAATGTAGAATAACCTGTATCCAATCAGATGGACGGCTTCAGGAAAGGTAACTGCCTTAGTCAGTTGAGTGATGATGTTCGGCGCGCGGGAAAACGCGGCCGGTGACGGGCACAGAGAAACAGTTCTGGGTTGGACACCAAAGAGCACAGTTCGGCAGGAGACACCAAAGGGTACAGTTCGGATTGAGACGCGAAAGCGGACGGTCGCTCTTTACGTAGCTAGGAAGTGAAACGACGTAGAAACTTTCACGTTGTGTGATATCGCGGTACTTTGAGTTGTGAGAAGCCACGCGCCTGGTGTGAACTCTAACATTTCGCGTAGTGAAAAAGGTGGACTTATATTTCGCGATGAGATTTTGAATGGTCGAACTGTGTCAAATGGATATGCGCTCGAGTGTAGCAGTAACTCTAAGTACGATCACTTCCGCTATTAGTACGTTTTCTGAATAAACGTCATTCTAACAAAATAGCAACCCTGTGGCCTAAATCATTTATGGGTCGTTAATTTAGTTCCCGATATTATTATTACTGTTAGTATATGTTATGTTAACTTTGTATTTCGCAAACTTGCCATCAGCCAGGCAATTTAACCAAAGGGAACAAGTGTCTAATTTAGGGCGTGTAATGCAGTTCAACCACTAGAGGACTTTGAGCCGACATTTCGACGAAGAGGAACCGCATGTGAACTCGAACATCTTTGGGATGTTTAGCTCGCAATCAGCTTCGAGATATATTACACGCAGAGGGTCACACTCAAAAAGTCCATACCATTTTATTTAAAAAGCATACAATCATTAATTTCTTTGAACTGCATTAACTTTTAATTAATACTATTAGACCAAAACATCATTTACTATTTTTTTAGATTTTCGTACTGTTTTAAACAGAAACGACTAAGTACTGTTCCAAATGTTCAGTTGTAAGATTGTGTCTTCGATCGCTCAGAACATTTTTGTAAGCAGAAAAGGACCGTTCTACATCAACTGAGGTAACTGAGCAGTATTTGAATTTCGATGCTAAGTTGGCACTTACTGTTTCTGGTAAGAGTTCACCAGTTCCATTAATAAAACTATCAATCTGGCAAATGGGTTCAAAGCCTGAGTTATTATTTAAAATATTTTCAAACTTTTCTTTAAGTTTCCTTGGGAATATTTCCGGCCACAAGGAGTTCACTAAAATAATTTTATTCATTAACTGAATAGATTCATTCAACGCCCAACCTCGAGTTTCAAGCTTTTTAATACTTGCAGGTATATGGGAAAAATTAGAGCTGCTCACAACAATGTCTTTTCTAATAGCGGAATCGTTAAAATCTTCCTTGCACTAACAAACTGCCAAAGCCTCTGCACAACTGAGGTCTCCTACTACCCCTCTAATGGCCTCGAAATGTTCATCGTAGAATAACACAGCTTCGACCCACGTACCCCAGCGAGTTACCACTGTTTGAGGAGGTAGACACATTTAATAGTTTTTCTTTGTAAGTCCTGATGCGAGCAGAAGCCTTTAGAAACCCTTCCTTTGTGGATGAAATAAGTTTTTTTTACATTCAAAAACGTGGAATATACATCTTCAGCAAGACGATGAACTCCATCAGGAAAGCACGTTACATGAATGAAATTGGGATAAAATGCACGGGGGAATTTTCCTGCTTTGACCATATATGGAGCAGAATCTGAAATAAACACTAACACCCTTTCATTTGTGGAAGATTCTGGAAATATTATTCTAATACCCTCATTCACAAATCTGGCGATCGTAGAATGACTCACTTTTTAAAGTTCCTTGCAAGACGCTAAATAGGAAGAAGAAGTCTCTTCTTTTAAAGCATCGACAGTTAAATTTGTAATTTAACGACCTCAAGTGTCTGTAGTCTCGTCAACTGAAATCCAGATAATGCTGTGCTTCAGTTCATTGCGTATTTCTTCCAGGACCTTTACGTAAATTGTCGGCATGTGATTTTTACAAAATGTTGATTAATCTGACATATTTTGATTTAAGCAATATTTGCGCAGGAAGCCTTTGAGGATAGGGTTTTCAAGTTTGTGAAGAGGAATGTTGCTTGCAATGAATGCTTCACATAGATCCATGTTAAACCGACTTTTATGGTTACCTTTCTTCTGAATGCCTGCCATATGAAGACTTGTCTTGACATGCTGGTCTATTAGAAAGTTTTCCTTTGCTAGAAACGTTTTTCTCGCAAACTCGCCAATATGAAACAATTCCGTCATATGTAAATGTTCGAGGATGGTCAGCCAGCCACGAAACAACGTTTGTTTTTTTCGGGCGGCATAGCGCACAACACGTTACACACTACACGTCGTAAACACGTTCGACTGTGTACAAGTAAATGGAAAGCTAAAGTGAAACAATGGACATGCGAATAAAAGCTTGGGTAGTTACACTGTTGCCGACGCATACGGCGTGACAGCGTAGGGGATTAATCCGGGGCGAGGGTGCAGGGGCATTAACTCTGTCTGCCTGTTTTTGCTCCTCTTTTGTAATGATTTCACTAGGCAGTGGCCTCTCGTTTAGGGATTGCACCCAGCTCTAGGTCGCGATCAATCTGTAAGACATCAAAAATAGATCGAACTAGAGACGGCTCGATTTTTAAAATATTGTATTCACAGAGCGAAAATATGCAACGTCACTAGTTTTAGATCAAAAAATGTTCAAATGTGTGTGAAATGTTATGGGACTTAACTGCTAAGGTCATCAGTCCCTAAGCTTACACACTACTTAACGTAAATCATCCTAAGGATAAACACACACGGCCATGACCGAGGGAGGACTCTAAACTCCGCCGGGATCAGCCGCACAGTCCATGACTGCAGCGCCTAAGACCGCTCGGCTAATCCCGGGCGGCGCTTTTTATTTAAAATAGGCAACAACCGGTGAAAAGGAGCCAAATATGCAAATTTTCTATGCAACATGCAAATGCACATAATCCGGTCTCACACTTTCAAATCAGTTTTTCAAAGACTCCAAAACCTGTTGTTCTCCAAAATTGATTTATTAACACAGACGTCACTGCAAACAATGATCTCCTCCCTGTTGTAACTGTTGCAGTAACTTGTGTACGTTCTACCATACATAGTGCTATTACACATTAATTAAGTTTTAAAGCAAGTTTTTACTCTTCATTTCCCACCCGGTTACTGAGCTCCGGCGTACTTCGCAGATACAGTAGCTCCCCCTTACCGTCCACGCTGCCCCCCCCCCCCTCACCCCCTCCCCATCGGTTCCCGACGAAGTAGCGCAGCTTTCCGTCCCCTCAGCTCGGTCCACCACTGCGCGCAGCCGCCCGCCGCGGACGCATTATGCAAAATTTTAATCACCCTCGGCGCAGCGGCACAATGGCCGGTCCGGCGCACGCACGCACGCACAGTAGTAATTATGGCGGCGGCTGAGTGCTGAGTGATAGGCGCCTCGCCACGCTGCTGGCCCCGGCTGCCTCAGCGGATTTTAAGACAATGAGCCGGCGCCGCTGATACGGGGCCATCGGCTCGGCCCTGCGTGCGAGCCCCGTGGCCGCTCCTGCCCGCTTGTGTCTGTGTGCCTGTGTTCCATTGAAGGCGGCCTGCGCTCTCCCAGGGACAAACAAACAGAGGTCTGGGCCACAGTAATATCCTGCCTGCCTCCGACGATAGGTGGCCCGGCAAAGTGGCTCCCGCCGTCAGGGAGGAGATGCCCACGCCCATTGTACTTCGATGCTCGGGAGCTGGAAGGAAGAAAAACTGAGCTTTTGGAAATATCCAGCTGTGTGGAAGGTACTTCTCTCTTGGGCCGGTTTTAAAGGAACCCAACGCGGTCTTTGGGACTATTGCGTCAGCAGAGGGGGAAATTGAATAGCGAAAGACCTTGCTTAGCCGAACACTTACGCAAAATCGAAATTATTACACCATGAAGGCACCAGTGTGTGGCGACGTTTATCACATACTGAGTCACATTCGAATCTTATGTCCAGAATCAACATCAGTATGACGTGTGACACCACGGGCACTAATACACTATTGATTCGTTACAAGTATGCAAAGACCCCAGACGTGTAGTTTGGTGGCTGAATGTTGGTACAAAAGATACATATTATAATACCAACGCAGACGTGCTCTACGGGTGATAGAACGGTGAGCAGGTCACGCCAGTGAAGGAACCGCACATCCCTCTATGCGTTAGTGGTGTGAACAACAGTGTGGGTTTTGTGCTATCCTGCTGGAAGACGCCACTTGGAACTTTATTCGTGAAGCACACGACAACATACTGCCAGGCAGTAAGCAGGCAGTAAGGTTCTCTTAGACGATTACTTAGTCCGCAGCTCGTGGTCGTGTGGTAGCGTTCTCGCTTCCCGCGCCCGGGTTCCCGGGTTCGATTCCCGGCGGGGTCAGGGATTTTCTCTGCCTCGTGATGACTGGCTGTTATGTGATGTCCTTAGGTTAGTTAGGTTTAAGTAGCTCTAAGTTCTAGGGGACTGATGACCACGGACGTTAAGTCCCATAGTGCTCAGAGCCATTTTTTAAACAATTACCAAATACTCATATTGTTGTGTAAGATAGCCCCCCACACCACAATTCCAGGAATTGGACAGGAATGTTCCTCAAGAGTCACTTCTTCTTGTGACCTCTATAGACAAGTTGGAGGCCATTCGACAGCTATGGAAGCGAGACACATCGCTGATCACCACCGAATATAAGTTGAAGTTCCAACTGACTCTGACACTGCACCTTTCTAATAACCTGTCGGATGAAACCAGCGCTAAACGACGCACGTCAAATCAATGTCATAACCCAGGTACCGGTAATCCCCAACAGTCCACGGTGAGACCATTGTGCTGTAATCTCTGCCTGAATTCTAGATGTCATCATAGTCGAATAGTCGTCATAGGCAATCAAACAACCCTGTGTTAGTGCACTACATCTGAAAAGACCGCTCCCGCACACTTTTTGCCATACTGTTGTTCTGAGTGGATCTCGTTACCATTTCCCCTGCAGTCATTGCACTACAGAAAACAGTATGTGCTATGTCTTTGGAGAGTGTTGGCTCCAGTCTTTCTATTTCTGTCAGAGGGTGTGTGTGTGTGTGTGTGTGTATGTGTGCATTCCTTAGGGACCGAACTACTGATTTACCAAAGAAAAATGGCTCTGAGCACTATGGGACTTAACATCAGTGGTCATCAGTCCCCTAGAACTGAGAACTACTTAAACCTAACTAGGCTAAGGACATCACAAACATCCATGCCCGAGGCAGGATTCGAACCTGCGACCGTAGCAGTTGCGCGGTTCCGGACTGATAGCCTAGAACCGTGAGACCACCGCGGCCGGCACTGATTCATCAGTCCCTTGACTTGCACACTGCTTAAACTAACTTAAACTAATTTATGCTAAGAACAACACACGCACCGATGCCCGCGGGGGGACTTGAACCTCCGGCGGGAGTTACCGCGCAGTTTATGACATGGAACCTCAAACCAAGTGGCCATTCCGCGCGGCTTTTTTTCTGTATTCCCGGTGCCTTCTTTCTCTGGTACCCCGATAAGAGACGCGAATTTGACTTGTAATTTGCGTAGATAATCGCTGGCTCAGAAGTCTGACATAGGTCGGCAGTGGATCATGAGATGAGAACAGGAAGGAGAGGCGCAGCGTAAGGGTATCAAGCGTGGCCTTTCGCCCGCGGAAGTTCCGTCGGCCGTTAGTTATGTTTATGCCGAATCGACTTGTCACTCCTTTGGATTGTGGCAATCACTCTGCTGTATCCACGGCGTCTTTCTACAGCCTTCATTGGATTTGCACTCCCCTGTTTACCTATGCAGTGCAGACCTGGACTCTTGTAATTTTGCCCTAATCGTTTCTGCATATGCAAGGACCATTACTCGAAAATTGAGCAGTCAGTACTGCTCGCGCGCTGATATCTGCTGTTTGTGCCTTATGGATCACTGGAACATTTTAAGTTATTGTGATTAATCTTTGCCACAGCACCATTGTACATTTGCATTTATTTCATTGGTGGAAATTTTAGGTGTAGATTAGTGACTGTCTCTACGTTGCCAATAAAGAGCGTCACTAAAACCTTTATTTGCTGTGGATTGCCAAGGCCGTAAGCCGTGCAGCACTTTTATTTAAATGTTTGCCAGTGCAACGCAACTTTCACCTCGTGTGTACGGCAGTTTCCTAATTGAGCTTTAGTGTTTAATAAAGTTCTTTACTCAGTTTCATAACGCCTGGCCATTAGCCATATGGTATAACTCCTATGTATTGAGTTTGAGATTTTCTTACGTTGTATATGGTTTGTAATTTTACCTTTTAATTATTTTAAGGGCGATTCCCTGCATTAATATGTGTTTTGAAACTAGTCTGCAGTTGGTTGTCAAGCCTGATGACTGATTCAAGTAAATACTGTTTCGAATGCTTAGTCGAAAATGTTCAAATGTGTGTGAATTCCTAAGGGACCAAACTGCTGAGGTCATCGGTCCCTAGACTTACAATCTACTTAAACTACTTCCAGTAATTTCCAGGTTTGAGCAAGATACCATGAACATTCTGCCACGATATTGCGGCCCAGAGACGACCGGCCATTCTCAGGTGAGCAGACGAAGTACTGACGAGACCTAATACAGTCATGGTATTTACAGCGAATCCACGCATGCTAATCGTAATGACGGTTTACGGCGCATGCGTTAGGTGATGAGACGTGCAAGGCAGCCACGTTGTGTGTGCTGCCCTCAATGGGGAAGTAAGAACAAACTAATGATTTTAATAACAAGATTCCAATTTTTATCAAGTTGAAAGTCGTTGTCACGATTCATTAAATTATCAGCAAGACGTATTTCTTTAATTACGGTGTCCCTTAAACAACAGAGTTTCTTAAACTAACTTACACTAAGGACAACACACACATCCAAGCCCGAGGGTGGACTCTGGCGGGAGGGGCCGCGCAAAGGACTCCAAACTTCGGCAGGAGGGACTGCGCAAATTGTAACAGGCCGCCTATAGCCGCGTGGTAAGAATGCTTAGCCACTAAAAAGGGAGTGGTCCAATAAGACATGTCGAAAGCTATCCTGAAAGTTTTTACACAATAAGTAGACAACGAAAGAAATGCACTGTCAAAATTTTACCTGCTAAGGGGCACTGCAAGTATTAAAAGAAAAATATCTGAAAATTACAAAATTCGTAGCACGCCAGGCGGCGGTACAAATGTACACCCCTACTGCTGCTATAGCAACGCGCAATTAAGCACACACACACAGCCGAGGAAGGTGGTACATTTGTAAAATCGGAGCGTGAGCTGTACAAATGGAAGAATGAATTACATGAAGTAGGAAATATGCGCCAAACGGAAATCTGAAATATCAGAACGAAAAACTGCTCGAAAAATTTAGAGCTGCTCGTGAAGTGCTATGCACCGTTAAAGAAGATCTATGAGGCTAGGCCCTCCAAATGGCATCTGACATTAAAACTGCTAATTTCCACACTTTGTCGACCTGGCTACGCAGGTTGAAGCAATCGTAAAGAATAGGAAGTTGCAAAATTACCCATTTTCCGTCATGTAAACCTGTAGAGCAGCTGCCAGTGATAGACAATACTGTAGAGAATCTCATAGCTGACGTTAACGACGAAACTTGCTGTTATCCCAGAAAGTGCTGTCTATAGCGCTGATCAGTCAGTTTTCGTGAACGCACTGTACCATCCTGCGTTAAGAGGAGACGAAGTCGGTTGCCCAATCAATAAATGCAGTGACACATTCATACACGATAATGCCAGTGGAAAGTATGAATGGTTTACTGTTTCCGCAGCTGTATGTCTGGCTTCAAGAACCGCAAGGCAAATTAGGAGCAAAAACAGATGTACTGTTTAGTTGCAAAAATCTTGTAATCGACGTATTAAAATCTGGAGAAATGGGGAAGAATAATTTTTGTGAATTTCGTTCGAAATGTATTCCTACTAGATGCAGAAACTAATTCTTTGCTTTCGTTGGATTCATGGTCAGGACGTAACGAAGCCTCTGTTTTCATGGAAGACAACGAAAAATCTGTAGATGGAATGTGAATTCCACTTGGAACTACTAGTGCGATTGAAACTCTCGATAACTAATTTCTTCGACAGTGGAAAGCAGTTTTCAGGACATTATCAGACAACAGAATTTCCGGTAACTCTCTCTCATTCCTGGTTCATCAGAGGAACATTATTCTATGTTCCAGTCATCTGTGAATTTCCAGTTTTCTTCGCCACGCTTTACGAATTTGATCAAGTATGCCTCGTACACAGCGCCATATGCAGAAAAATGGTATGGACCATTTCCGACTCCATCCCAGTTCTGTCTAAATAAAACTAATAGTTACTGCGAAGCGAATGACTGCGTCAATTTTTCCCTTGTCCGGTGTGCCTGGTGCAAGAAAAATGTTTGTTTTTGTGATTCAATGGACACTTAGCATTTTTGTGACGACTACAGGGAATAATCAAAGAACTGTTTCACTGACAGTCAAGTGTCCAGTATTCAAGCATTATTATAAGGAATGGCATACAGGAACTGTTATAAATGTAGTACTGCAAGACACATTTTATTTCAACAAATTACAAGTCCTTATTCATGGAAGACTTCTGTGACATCAAACACTGCCATGATTTTAGTTTCTCTCCTAGCCACTTTTATCTGAATTACATGTACAAAGATTCAACTGGCGATATAAAGTTATTAAAAAAAGTTTGCATTGTTTAAGCCAGGTTTTCTCGGGAGCAAACAAGCTAACAGGCACGAGTAAAAGGTAATTGTCTCTGGTGTATCCGGTGGTCCTCTTGCAGGTCTTTCAACCGGACGCCACTGCAGCTACTTATGTGTCCCTAACCTTCTCCAGTTAGCTAATCGGAAAATGGAGACCTTTAGTTTAAGGTGAAATCCGAACCACATGTCTTTCGTGACCACTATAACGTCTGTGAGAAGCGAATGTGTGGTTAAAAGTCATAGTGAAACACGTGTGGTCTGAACGGGATTTGATCCCGCAGTCTCTGGATCACGAAGTGCACTCTTTGCCGCTATACCATTTTTGTTTTAGAAAAATAAAGAATATGACCATTACATCTTACACGTATAGCTGTGTCACCTCTTGAGATGATTTTCGACGTCGGCAATTAATGTTCTGTTTTCAATTTCCTCTCGATGGTAATGAGAAGCCAGGGAAAAATGATAGGTGACATACAAGGAAAATTTTGGACCACTGCTAAGGAGAGATGGAATGAAATTCCGTGAAGCGCACGATATCCACGCATGCTATGCTTCCATACAAATTGAGACACTTAAATTTTTCCTTCCCTGCGCCACTTTGTGTACTCCGTCAAAAACAGTGCGTTCGCCATGCAAAATAATCATCACTGAATAGCAAAGTTCCGCATTATGGCTTCAACAAGATAGAGTTGTATCCTATATGCCGAATTTAGCTCCAAAAACTAAAAACTAATAAAAGAGCATTATTAGGCAATGCACGCTACCTCGTGTTCTCTTCCGTGACCTCCATTATAAACAATTCTACCCATATACAAGCGAATGGCAATGAATTTTCAGCAAATTTTCATTTGCACGTGTTCGCTTCCATTCGCTCCATTGAAAACCAGGCTTTACGAGCTTAAAATTGGTGTTTGTGAACTCCGGATAACTCCGCTACGCGGCGCTGTCTGAGTGATTCGCCGAGTGGCGAGCAAGGTGGGCAGGGCTGTAAAAGCCGTTGATACAAAATATTCTTCACGCGGCAAAAATGTGTAACTTCCACATTTTTTGAAAATATTTGTAGTGACTCTTAGCAGTTAAAATATTGGCACCGAATTTCTTTCGATGTCTTCTTGCCATGTAAAAATTTTCATGTTAGGTTTCGCCATGTCTTATTGGACCGTACTCTTGTAAGTACTCCTTTGGAAGGGAAGGATTAATCATTAATTTGTTCTATCCGTTTGATTCAAGTAGTCACATGGCTGTGCAGTTGTGCTGTAAAGCTTACCTAAATTGTTCTGTGAGACGTTAATAGTTATAGTTTCCTTTAAACTCCTTTTCCACAGATTTAGGATCTATTTCCTTTAGGCAACATTTTTGGGGAGTAATATTTGCCACCTTATTTTGTGATTGATGTTTTGGACTTACAGCCGTGATCTCTAAAGCATGCGGCGACTGTTGTTCACGTAATTTTTATTCCAATAGGCTATATCTCACCTGTGTGGTGTTTGATATCAGAGCCTCTTATCCTTGTAAAGCGCAATCCCGGCATCTCAGCGGCTGCCGGCTGCAAGGGCCTGATGGTGTTATGCCCCTGCAAGTGCTATAGCGATGGAACTGTTCACCTTGGCGGCTTGCCTTCTTTAAGTTAAGTTTCACTTTTCCCTTCTTAAGGCTCTGATGCACTTGCTTTACCTACTAAATATTCTGTCTTAAGGGCTACATGTGAGCGATATTGTAATTAACTTTAGAGGTAGTCCCTTTGGCTGTTCAAATATTTTAGTATGTATTTCTTGTGCTGAGGAAAATTTTAATCTAATTTCTGTTTTGATTGCCATTTCCTTAGATATCTCCTTTTAATTATAACTCACTATTCTTTGATTGGGCTTAATTTTTCGGATTTGCCATGCTTGAGTGTTTGTTCTACTTTACCTGTTCTTATCTTAACAATTGTGATTGTTTAAGAAGATTGTGCAAGAGTTATCTTTTACTTACTTACTGTTTCAGAGAGGTTTTATTATGGTTTACTTTTTCGTTTGTTGTTAACACTAATTCAAGTCTGCGGTTAAAATTAAAAAAAAATGCTTATTTTCGTTTAGCAACCCTTATGTTAAGGGAAATTTGGTGATTATTTTCTGCTGTGATGTGCACTGTAAATAAATGTGATCATTCAAAGAATAAATGATGTAAGACCTAGGGACCAATCCTTCCGAGTGATTCTGTTGCTATACCAACCTGTATCTTAAAGATACAATCGTGTCATGTCCCTGATGGCAATTATTCGACCTTCCTCACAGCCTGATGGATGGCGACAAATTGCAAGTGCACCTATGTGCGATCTCCAGTTGAAAATCATCAGTAGCGTCAGACACACCGAACAGCCATCATGTGGTCAGACCGTTCTTCATTGTAGAAAAGTCCTGTATCTGTACTGAAAGTATCTCTTACAGAGATGAAATTTTAATTAACATGCTCCACAGGCATGGAGATATTGGAGTACCAGTTTGGTAGCGTACAGTAACGTTTTTCATCGTCTCACATTTTCCATTTTCATCAGCACATTTCGCCTGATTTCCTGACAGAGATTTCCCATCTCCTTTTTCCAGCTCTCCCTCTTTGCACTTATCTATTGATTCTATCGAATGCCTTATTTCCCTATTTCTTAGCTTAAGTTTGCAGGTGCACAAACATATTTCATAGACAATGCGTTGATTTAATACAGAAGGTAAACCCTAGAGTTGTTTTGAATACGATCGTGCTTCACTAGGAATGGGTCAAATATTCGTTTTCCATCTTTCAAACTTTAAACTTTAAGCTGATGTACCGAGACAGTTATGAGTTGGGGGTTGGAGGGATGGGGGGAGGAGGGGATGAGGAGAAAGACCTAATGCCACAGGTGAAACACAGAAACCATAGAAGAAAACTGATCCGCCTCTTTACTGAATCCCAAGTTGGGCTTTTTGTTTGACTCTTGCCCTCTTTCTATGCATGTTTTTTTGGTAGTTGCTACTAATCAACCCTCTTACTAGAATGCACGAAACACCAGCTAAAGATGCTCAAAAGTTTTCAGCCAGGTTCCAGCAAAAGCGGAACTTTCAAATAAATACAAAATTACAGTCTATCAATATTTCATCGCTGTCGTCCTTTGTCTATAGCTCGTGGTATAGCACTTAAAAAATATTTAAAAATTGTAAAGCGGTAAGCGTCGCTGCCTCTAGATCGTGGTGTCCCGGATGCGATTCGGAGATTTCCTTCGCCCGGAAACTGGGTGTTCATGCTACCTTAACGATTCCATGTCATCTTCATGGTCGCACATGTACCAAAGTTGGAGGACTTGCGCTGGTCTGACGAACTACCCCACGTGGGCCGTCCTGCCACTGATGATACATGATCCATTTTTTTCCTAATTTTGTTCCTCTTAATTGTCACAAATAGATGGCGACATACACATGCATTAATACAAACATTGCTATGGAAGCAACACTACAGTATTTATTTGTCGTTTCCATCTATCACATTATTAGTCATCGCAGTTAGTGGTCAAACAGGATAAGGTGTCCAAATACAGTTTCATAAAAAAAGGCGGGTGTAATGTTTAGTTTCCTGAGAGGAATGAAGCAGAGAGAAATTTGCACTGCGAACACAGGCAGGAGCCTGTTTAAAGCAGTTTTAAACAGTTCAGTTATTTAGTACGATACCAAAAGAGATGCAGTACTGTGTTGACTGTGGCTATCATCTTAAAATCTGAAGCAGAAACCAATCGTAAATTGCTGTTCTCTGTGAACTACATTAATAATAATATGTACATTTTCAACAATACTTAATGCATGACCAATAAAATTCAAACAGCAGGACTGACAAGAAGTTACAAAATTATGAAAATTGTGCGCACACTGTATAATATGATGGCTATTTGGCTGAATTTTAGGTGTGTTGACATCGAGGCAGTTCAAGACAATGAAGACAATATGCTGTTTCGCGTTTTCTTGTTCAAAGATACAATGGTGGAAACCTCGGAGACGGGTAGGGTGGGCTGACTTAACAAGTCAGAAGTATTAAGCCTGCTGTCCAGGTTCCCGGCTACAGAGGTGATCAGGACTGCGGTGTCGTAACTCTGGTTCTCCTCGTTATCTACATGCATAGATGAATCCTGTACATGCTGCAGGCAGGATGACGCCACCTCTGTGAGGACGACGTAGCAAGGCCGTTCCTGTTCCCTGGCTTACCATTTTGTGTACCACTGCTGTAAATGCCACTCCCTCTTGCACTGGGGCAAAGGAAACCAAATAGCCGCCGTGGATTCTTGTCTTGCTGCAAACAAACCAGTTTCCTTTATTTAGCAACTACAGCCGTGGTCATCACCTATGTTCTTCAATTACAGGCCACATGTCCTGTGGATACACGTTACGTGCCTATAATGAAGTGTTTTCTATTGCCTTCTGCATCCTCATGCCATTGATCATTGCTGATTCTTCCGCCCTTAGGACAAGGAAGTGCCCTGAACCTCTGTCCGCTCCTCCGTCCTCTTCGCCAAAGCCTCTCACAGAATGAGGGGTCACTTCGTATGCAGGAAGTCTTCGACCGCCAATGTTCATTATTAATCAAAATGTAAGCAGCGGCGGGATTGGAACCCGTGACCGAACACGTTTTGATTATGAATCAAAAAATAGTTTAAGAGAGTTGTAAGTAGGCTGTGTGCGTTTTTTATTGGTAACGCCACGTAGCGCTCTGTATGAAGATCACTGGCTGTGCTGTGTGCAGTCTGTGGCTGGTCTGCAATGTTGTCTGCCATTGTAGTGTTGGGCAGCTGGATGGTAACAGCGCGTAGCGTTGCGCAGTTGGAGGTGAGCCGCCAGCAGTGATGGATGTGGGGAGAGAAATGGCGGAGTTTTGAAATTTGTAAGACTGGATGAATAAAATATTCTCGGACTTCTTGCCGCGTCAAATCTTGGTAAAACCTCGAGCTTTCGACGATATTCACCACCATCGTCATCGTCAGGAAACTGACTGGCTAAACAGCAGCTGTGGTGGACCTTATGTAGCCCCAGGACGGCTTGTGATTGGACGGCTCGTGATTGGACGGCGAATACGTCACGGTGTCGCAGATGTTGTCGACGCCTGCACTGGTGGCGCCATCGCTTCCGGAGTATCGAAGACCCGCGGCGAATCTCCATATCGAGTGCTCGCTTCCATGCACCACTAAGATTGTAACCATTGTCACGCCTAAAATTGTTATCGCACATTCTAATTTCTATCGCCTCTTTAATTACCGATTCCCAGTATGTGGAGGCCTGAGACAGAACTTTTGTTTCACCGAACAAAATTTTATGTTTCCTAGTGAGGCTATGCTCCGCAATTGCCGATTTTTCCAGCTCCCTATTTTTAATGTGACGTTGATGTTCTGTACAGCGATCGGAAATGGTCCGGACTGACTGACCGATGTAACTACTTCCACATTCACAAGGAATTTTGTAAATACCAGGAATCCTGAGACCGAGGCAGTCCTTCACAGGACGCAACATCCCCTTGAATTTCCTTGGAGGTCGAAAGATCGGTCTTAAACCTCGTCTACGAAGGATCCTGCCTATTTTACTGGAAATAGTACCGAAGAAAGGAAGAAACACGCTAGGTTGTTCATCATGCGAATAATCATTATTTTCACGTTTCTTTCTCTTGCAGAACGCTGACTTTACATCCTGTGAACTATAGCCGTTCCTACGAAACACGTATTTAAGGTGATTAATTTCAGAACTTAAATGGTCTTTATCAGACACAGTTCTTGCTCTATATATCAATGTAGTTAGAACGGCTTTCTTCTGAGCTGGATGATGGAAACTCTTTGCGTCGAGATATAGATCTGTGTGCGTTGGTTTGCGGTGCACAGAGTGGCCAAGCCGCCCATCTTCTTTTCTTTGCACCAGTACATCTAGAAACGGCAGTTTTCCCTCTCTCTCTATCTCGGCAGTGAACTGAATATTCGGGTGCACACTATTCATATGTTCCACAAAATTATCGAGGGCTCCTGCGCCATGCGGCGAAACCAAAAACGTATCATCCACATAACGATAAAAAATAGATGGACGGAGTGGAGCCGAATTTAGTGCACGTTCCTCAAATTGTTGCATGAAATAGGTAGCCAATACAGGGGATAACAGAGAACCCATGGCCATTCCATCCCTCATTTCATAAAATTTCCCGCCATACAGAAAGTAGGTGGTCTTCATGACATGTCGAAACAACTGTACAGTTTCCGGAAGAAAGTGTTCCTTCAGAAATTGCAGTGTGTCCTCAATAGGAACCTTGGTAAAAAGCGAGACCACATCTAGGCTAACTAAAATATCATTTCGACCAACTCTAATCTGTTTGATTTTCTGAATAAACATTTGAGAGTTTTTGATGTGGTGTTCACAATGGCCAACTATGGGAGTCATTAAATTAGCCAAGAATTTCGCTAGCCTGTATGTAGAAGATCCAATGCCACTAATGATGGGTCTTAAAGGGACATTATCTTTATGGATCTTAGGTAATCCGTAAAGCCTTGGAGGCCTAGGGGCTCGAACTTTAAGATTTTTTATGACATCTTCTGGAAGACCAGAATTTTTCAAGAGCTCCGTTGTTTTTCTGTTATATGACAGAGTTGGGTCTCGTATGAAACATTTATAAGTGCTATCCTCCAAGAAAGATGCTATTTTGCTATGATAATCTTTAGCATCAAGAACCACTGTGGCCTTACCCTTATCTGCTGACAGAACAACAAGATCTTCATCCCTCTGTAAAGCACGGAGACCCTCTCTTTCTTCTCTATTAATATTAGGTTTGGGAGTGCACATTTATTACAATTAATGAAACAAATGGGAGAAAAGCTTCAAAAGTTAGACACAATGGAACAAAATCAGAGACAACACAGCAAAAGCTTCAAAATTTAGACAAAATGGAACAAAATCTTCAAAAGTTAGACACAATGGAACAAAATCTTCGGAAGTTAGACACCACGCTTGAACAAACGCGTGAAGATTTAACTACTGAGTTACATAACATTGAATCGAAATGTCAAAAAGGTCTGTAATGACGTAAAAACACAAATTAGTGCGCATTTTCAACCTATTTCTTCGAGGCATGATAATGCATTACAGAATCTCGAAGCAGCCATAAAAGAACTGCCAACTATTGTTCATGAAAATCATGAGACCTTGCAAGCTAAAATTGACTCAGTTGCATCTACCGATTCGGCTATGCAACTTGCAAATACTCAGCAAAACTTAAAGGACTCAGTAGATAGTCTGAAAATTTGTTTAGAAAGACACATGGAGGAAATTAGTTTATTATCAGAGAAAGTAGTCAAACTTTCGGATCAGCTAAACAATTTATCTACAAAGGTAGATGATGATGTGAATGACACAAGACCTGTAGCCTTCACTGACACTGAAGAGTATGAACAAATTAGAAAATTCAAACAAAATCAAAATCAAATCAATACACAGTACAAAAGAGAAATCCGGGAAGTACAAGATCAGTTGGCACAAGTAATACAAGAATTACATATTTCAGAGGACACTCGCGCTCCAGTACGGAAAGAGGGACATATAAATACGGAACAACTACGGAACAACCACAAAATAATAACACAGAACACTTCGGAAATTATGAAATAAATTGGCAATGTACACCGAATTTTGAGATGGAACCGCCGAAACGAAGTAACATTGACCGAATTGCGACTTGCCGGCATGATGATTTTGACTATAAGCTGCTCATTACTACACGTAAATTCAAAACATTTAAGAATTCCGGCAACGACATTCATCCACGAGCATGGCTTCATCAATTCTCTCATTGTTTTCCTCCCAACTGGTCATTGCAGCACAGAATAGAATTTATGTGTGGCTACTTAGAGAATGAACCAGCTGTAAGAATGCGATCGGTCATTCACGATTGTCACAGTGAAGGAGAATTTTATCATGCCTTCCTCTCAGCGTATTGGTCTCAAGCTACACAAGACCGAGTAAAACATGGCATCATTATGATAAAACATTTCGAACAACCTGAATTCTCCAGTCTTGTGAAATATTTTGAAGACATGTCGTACAAGAATCAGTACCTGTCAAACCCATACAGCCCCTCAGCACTCATCCGCATTTCCTTAATCAAATTACCTGAACATTTACCACATATTATTTTAGCAGGAGGTTGCAAAGACGACATTGAAACCTTTCAGGGATTGTTACAAGAATTGGAAATTGACAGTGACAATCGCGGAACGCGAAAACAGGAGCACAAAAATTACAGGTCACATCTGTCGCAATTCCGCGATTAAAGAAATAATAACTGGACACGACAAGGCTATTCTCGCAACACAAATCATGACGAAAACAGACACCACCCGTATGACAACCACCGGCAGAGTAATAGTTACAGAGAAAGATAGCATTTCCGTAGTAATGAATATGACAGAGACAATCATTGAAACAGATAATATGGCAACCAGAACTATTATTATCACGGGAGACAGAATAACTTCAGCCGCAACGATCAACCGTGCAGTGATAATGCAGGGAGAAATTCTCCACCACTTAACCGACAAGAAAGAAACTACAGGAACTACCGACATGACGACAGGCTATATGATCGTAACGACAGACCTGAACTGCATCAGAACTGGCGAGATTCATAGCAGGGCACTCTCGACAAGGTGAATTTGTAGAAGTTAGGTCTCTTAATCCCAATAACGAGGGTCGCCAACAAAGAGACAGACAATGACTCGCACCGCAGGCAGCCGCGTGCGCCGGCTGGCTCAGAGAAAAATAACATAGACGCTGACCTTGAGAAAAACTCCAGTACTCTTTACCGATGTATGCAATATGATAATTACTTCGAAGTTGAAACTCTGCCCACTAAAAAGAGTAAAGGATTGCACCACATTTCACATGTAAAGCCGTTTATTGAAAGATAATCTGCTTTTTAACGTTGTCTTTGCTAAAAAAAATTTCACTTCACATTACTAGTACACTTCGTCAGACTTACAAACTTTTAACACGCAACTATGTTTTATAGTTAACTATCCAGTCTAGAACCTAGGGAACATTTTTAAACGGAAATCACGAATTCATTGTTATTGTGAACAGATGACAGAGTGTTATTGTGAGTGTACATTCTTGCTTGTTAGTTGCACAATTACGTAACGACTATAAAACTTACATACTTAGAACATATACTGGTACTGCTAATGAGATTTTAATGCAACGTTTTGGTTTACTTGAAAATACATTCTGGATTTAAAGTACTTTCTGTGAGATACCAGATGACACAGTGGTTAGTTTATGTTACAACTACACGATTTTATCACGACGCTACTAAGGAGTGACAATTTACAATGTTGCTTTTGCGGTGTTTCTGTTTTATGTCTGCACAGTTTTATGTATTATTCTGGAAAGTAAAACATGTTTTAGTAGTAACTTTTGTGGTATAACTACAATGAGACAGCCTTTTTCGTAGCACAACAATACGTTACAGCACAGTACTTTCTTCATCATTGCAATAAGCGTAATAACTAAGATATCTACACGCAAAGCATTTCACTTTTGTTTATCATGAGGTAAGAACATTGACTTTTGCTGAACTCAGCTTTCGGAGGCCGATAACAATGACTCTTCCACAGAGATTATCTTACAACAAGACGCACAATTTAGCGCTACAGTACACGTATTTAAGTGATTAATTTTGTACTTAAAACAATTATTTTAAAGATATTTGAAGTAAAATGATACAAAAGTTTTCCATGATACATTTCATTCCATTGCTGTACTCTGTAACACCTGAGGGTATAATTACATTAATCCTCAGGGGGGTACAAGCTTACTTTGTGTACCATGTGTATGGCAAGCACAAGGAGCCCTAGATAATATGGTATTTGCTTATACAACTTTACACATCGGTACCATATTTCTCTAACACAGAATTACACAGCTATCTGATCATTTAACTGAGAGAGACGTATATTTATTTTACATCAATGGCAGATGTTTACGTAATTACACAGTTCGATAACTTCACACTTATGAAATTGTATTTTGTCTGTACTTTGTGAAATGTTCATATTTTTTCTGAACCATTGTGATACTACGAGAGCTTTGAATGATGTATTTGGTATGGGATCATGATTTTTAAAGTACGTTTGAGGTAGATGACACTTTTTACATGAGCAGAGAATTTTTTTTTTGGTTTTGAAATGATTGGAGAAAGCTACGACGATTTTGAGAATTGACTGAGATGTTATCATATTATTACGACGACGATGTGTATTATGCTGCTGAGATATATTTATGATCAATAAGATGATGCTAACGTATATGAGAAATTTGATTATGCTACGTATTTCTTATGATGAAATATTGAAGAAGTGTCGACGAATATGTATATGTATAATAAGGTAACGAATAATGAGTAGTGGTTAGGGACTCCGATTTGTGAAAAAGGATGTTGGAAACCAAGAATCGTATTTTAACAGTTATGAAATGTGTGTAAATGGGTGAATGTACCACAACGCCGACGAAAATTTTTTGGACACTATTTTATTTGTAGGATTTTGTTTCTACAGATTTCTAACGCCAATATTCGACCTGTGAAAATTTTTATATGAGACTGTCACTGTAGTGGAAACTGGTGTCATAAATATTTCGGTAAAAAAGTTAAGTGATCACTTTCACGTAATGCGTCATGGGCATCCAGCTGCGCGACAGCCGCCTGGAAAAAAGCCATTAGTGTGTGCCTTTCAGAGGCACAGGTGGAGGAAAAAAAAGGAGGCCATTATCCTCGCAATTGTCATTCCTTTGTAGAAAGCATCACAAATACGACACACTCAAACTTGAAAACATATGATTATACTGTGGAGCTCTTAATTTATGATATTTACTAAAATGTCTAATGAAACGACGAGAAACATTTACGGCTATTGTCTTCCTAGTTGAGAGAAATGCCAAATGGCTTGCTTTATGTATTTATTTACTCATTTCGTTTAATATCTAGTTTCTAGCTGCACTGCAGCATTGGTTAAAATAAAATTTAATAGATGTACTAATATAGTTATTTTATGTCTACATATACAGTCAATAATAAATTTATGATCCCTTCACAGGAACTGCATAAATAATTTTTTTTGTTTGGGGAGAGATGCACAGTCTTGTTTATGCATCTCCTGTTGCATCAGAAGAGGATCTGGTTGCTCAGATAGTAGCAGTAGCAGGAACAATTCAGGATACTCCCGGGGTTTATGCCTGTGTCAGACCGAACATGATCCAATGGTTCAGCCTTCGTTTACGTGTCAATGGAGGTATTTTTGAAAATCTGCTGTAACTGAAATTGGGTTTTGTTGATGTGTTGCCTCTTGCTCATTAAAAAATGGAAAAGTGTTTGTTGGTTTAATTAATTTGCCACCAGAGAAATCTTCCTCTACAGGTTTAAATATTCCTCATAGGAAAAAATGACACTAGGGAAAAATATTTGTTTTGATGCCCCCTACAGCCTACCATAGTTTGTCGGTTTAAATACTTTTCACCCTGTATTTTAGTATGGCTGTTTTTTCCATTTAAACTCATTTTGTATAATAATAGTATAGAAACTACAGAAATCCAACACACAACAGGTTTTAGTTGATTTATTATGCACATGCCAAATAATATTTTTTGCCGTTTCCCAAATTTCGCTTCTACATAAGCCTGTCCTTAGCCCAAAGACTGCTTCGAATACCACACTGCTTACAGTGCTATTGAAAAAGGTATTCTATTGCCCTCCTAGGAAATTTGAAGTGACTTACACATCCAGTTATAAACTGACGTCGAGCCATAGCGCAACTCGGTTTTTTCCCATTAATACATCATTCTCATCATTCACAAAAAAGAGATAAGTGACACAAGTAAGTTCCAAAACCGTTTCGGTTTCGAACATCGGATCTTCGGATTGGTACCGTAACACTTACATACAGTTTTCCTGTTTTGATCTTTATAGGAGACAACTTCGTCGTATTTGTCATCGTTGTGTACATTAAGATTGTCCTTCATGCTTATCCTTCGAACATTTCCTTTCTTGAAGAGGCTGTAATATGGATCACCAAAGTAAGCAAATAAATAAAATTTTGTGAAAGGAATAATTTCAAATAAATAAAATACCGATATTTATGAATCTTCTTGATGATAATACGTGAACCATAGTTAGCTGCAAGAAGTTATCCAATGAAATAATTGCTTAAAACATAAGGAACAGGAAATAAAGAAATGCTGTGGCCCAGCATAAACTGGCTAACAGCCGCTAACTTAACTTTATTGATCTCTGTAAGATAACAGTCGAGTTCATAGTGATATTTCTATAGAGTGTTTACATTGCCTGTAAACTTACTGCCAACTTTGTACCAGGAAAATTAAATGAAGGATTTTCTCGATACGGTAGGAGATTCAAAGTTCTTTATTACGGCCGAGCGCTGGACAAAGTAAAGAGGATGTAAACTTACCCAGAAGCTTCTCGCGTTCATCAGCGAAATCTCCAGGTATTAGCTGTTACAGTAATTGATCGGTCCTGACAAACTTCGTCAACTATATTCAGTGAAAGCGCAAGTAAGCTCATAATTTTTTAGACTTAACAGTTCTGTTTACCCTACAACTACGAGCCATAAATCACCGTTATTCGATACAAATATTGTAATTACTCGCATAAACCTGCTGCCCCGACTTATAAATAAACGCACAATTGGAGAGATAGCTAAGACAAACCTCATTGCTGAACAGCTAACTTGAATAAAAAAAAGTATATCAAACTAACATATACATCTACATGACTAATCTGCAAATTCACACTTAAGTGCCTGGCAGAGGGATAAATCAGACCAACATCAACCTATTTCTCTACCGTTCCGCTCTCGGAAAGCACACGGGGAAAACGAACACACAAATCTCTTCGTGCGAGCTTTCATTTCTCTTGTTTTATTATGATGATCATTTCTCCCTATGTACATTTGCTGAACGAAATATTTTCATATTCTGAGGAGAATTCGCCGCTCGGGGTAGCCGCGCGGTGTCAGGCGTCTTGTCACGGTCTGCATGGCTCGCTCCGCCGGAGGTTCGAATCCTTCCTCGGGTATAGGTGCGTGTGTTGTCCGTAGCGTAAGTTAGTTGAAGTTAGATTAACTAGTGTGTAAGCTTAGCGACCGATGACCTAAGTAGTTTGGTCCCATGGGATATTAGGACACATTTGAGAATTCCATGCAGCAATGAAAGACATCTATGATTTAATGATTGTAGCCAGTTGACGTATCATGTCGATGGCACTCTCCCCTCAATTTCGAGATAATAAAAAACTAGCTGCACTTCTCTGAATTTTTTCCATGTCCTCCGTCAATCATGTGTGATCTGGATCCCACACTGCACAGTGGTACTCCAAAAGATGGAGGACAAGCTCAGTGTAAGCAGTCTCTCTAACAGACTTTTTCATCTTTTACCTGTTCTGTGGATAGAACGCAGTATTTCGTTCGCTTTGCCCACAGCATTATCTATGTGATCGTTCCAATTTAAGTTATGCGTAATTGTAATCTCAAAGTATTTAGTTGAATATGCATCCTTTATATTTGTGTGATTTATCGTATAACCGAAATTTAGTGGGATCCCTTTAGTATTCATGTAGATGACCACACATTTCATTATACAGAGTCAACTGGCACTTTTCTCATCATACATATATCTTGTCGAAATCATTTTGCAATTTCTTTTGATTATCGGATGCCTTTATAATACGGTAAATGACAGCATCATCTTCAAAGGGTCTGAGAGTGCTGCTTACACTGTCTGCTATTTAGTTCATGTAGATCAGGAACAGAAGAGTACCTGTAATACTTCGTTGGGGAGCGCCAGAAATCACATCTGTGTTACTCAATGGTTTTCTGTCAGTTACTACTGACTGTAACTTTTGTCACAGGTAGTTACGAACCCAGTCCCACAACTGAGGCGATGTTCCATAGGTAGGCAATTTGATTACAAGTTGCATGTTAAGAACTGTGTCAAGAGCCCTTTGTATATCTAAAGATATGGAATCAATTTGACATCCACTGTCAACAGCATTCATTACTTCGTGAGACCAGACAGCTAGTTATGTATCACAAGAACAATATTTTCTGAACCCGTGTTCGGTGTTCTTCAATAAATCGCTTTCTTTAAGGTAACTTCAATAAATCGTTTTCTTTAAGGTAACTTATGCTGTTCGAACACAGTTACATGTTCCAAAATCCTGCTGCAAACCGACGTTAGTGTTATGAGTCTGTAATTCAGTGGATTACTCTCATTTCCTTTTTTGGGTATTGGTATGCCTGCACTACTTTCCAGTCCTTAGGAAGGAATCTTTCGACTAGCGACCAGTTGCGTATGATTGTTAAATACGGAACTGTTGTATCGGCATACACTGAAAGGAACCTGACTGGTACAGTCCGGACCGGAGTTCCATCATTATTAAGTGATCGGACCAGACAAACTTATTCAGTTATATTCAATGAATGCAAAGAAAACTGGAAATATTTTTTTACTTAAGCTGTTTGGCCACACCGAGGATATATACTTCTAAGTTACTCATACTGACAGTTATTGTTTATTCAAATTCTGGATTATTTACTTCGTCTTCTTTGGTGAAGGAATTTCGAAAAACAGTGACTGAGCTTTAGTGGCGTTCTCGTCACTAACATTTCCAATGTTATAGTGCAGTGAAAGTATTAATTGTGTGTTGTTGCTGGTGTATTTGTATACGACCAAAATCTGCTTAGACAAATTTTCGTTGTCGAGGCTATAAAAAGCATCACGCACTGACGTTTGTGCTAAATTTGGAGCTACTGTAAAAATTCACCAATCATGACGGTCTGGCGTTCTTTTGACTTTGGCGTGCTTCTTTCGTTGCTTCTGCAACAGTGTTATGATCCCCGCCATCTCTTATTAATTTATTTAGTATATATCTCTCAGCTTCCGTCGATGCTAACTTTGAATTTAAATCGCATTCGGTCTACGCTTACATAGTCAGATTGTGTAGACTGTCTCTTAGGAAGCCGTCAAGTGAATTTTTATCTCCTTTTTTAGATATATTTTGCCTTTATTTTTTGTGGGTTTCCTTCTAGCTACAACAACCTCGTGGTCAGCCGGTTCCGAGGTGCCTTGATGGCACAGCGGCGTTTGGTCGGCGGCTTTGGGTGTGGAGCAGACTTCTCTCGGCTCGTTGTAACGTAGCTACCGTGTTCACTTTTTTCTTTCTTTATTGTATTTCGATTCCCCCCCAGAGGAGGGGGGGCTGAAGCAGAGTAATACGCCGCTCTGCAGCCTACAGATAAAGTTAACGGACATAATGAGGAGACATAAGAATAAAAAGAGGTGATAAAACGGTGACTGTTTAAAACTGGTACATGGCGAAAAAAGTTTCGTAGTTCGAGCGACCTGTCTTGCTGATTTACACTCCCTCTGGGCTGTAGTCCGCTGTGTGCGAAGGCCTCTATAGATCGCGCTGAAAGTGACTGACTTGGAACGTAGAGTAGTCGCAAGGGCTGAACTGGCAACCAGACCGACGACGGCGTGTTGCCGTGTGGCGTCGGTGCTTATCAGCTTTTGCGACACGCAGCCTGTCGATCACGTGTGATCCCGACAAGAGAGGATCGGCGTGTCATACACCAAGCACATCGCAACCTCTTCACATACATGCTTGTCATCCGAGAACAAGTAATCAACTCTCTCGTTTATTCTGTGCTATCCCGCATCATTGGTCAGAGCCTAGAAACAGTCTGAGTATGGAATTTCCTAACCTTCTATCAGCTACCTTTAATACCACAAAACTAGCGGCTGCGATTTCATCACTGGTGAATGGTGCTACATAGTGTTCATATACACTCCTGGAAATGGAAAAAAGAACACATTGACACCGGTGTGTCAGACCCACCATACTTGCTCCGGACACTGCGAGAAGGCTGTACAAGCAATGATCACACGCACGGCACAGCGGACACACCAGGAACCGCAGTGTTGGCCGTCGAATGGCGCTAGCTGCGCAGCATTTGTGCACCGCCGCCGTCAGTGTCAGCCAGTTTGCCGTGGCATACGGAGCTCCATCGCAGTCTTTAACACTGGTAGCATGCCGCGACAGCGTGGACGTGAACCATATGTGCAGTTGACGGACTTTGAGCGAGGTCGTATAGTGGGCATGCGGGAGGCCGGGTGGACGTACCGCCGAATTGCTCAACACATGGGGCGTGAGGTCTCCACAGTACATCGATGTTGTCGCCAGTGGTCGGCGGAAGGTGCACGTGCCCGTCGACCTACGACCGGACCGCAGCGACGCACGGATACACGCCAAGACCGTAGGATCCTACGCAGTGCCGTAGGGGACCGCACCGCCACTTCCCAGCAAATTAGGGACACTGTTGCTCCTGGGGTATCGGCGAGAACCATTCGCAACCGTCTCCATGAAGCTGGGCTACGGTCCCGCACACCGTTAGGCCGTCTTCCGCTCACGCCCCAACATCGTGCAGCCCGCCTCCAGTGGTGTCGCGACAGGCGTGACTGGAGGGACGAATGGAGACGTGTCGTCTTCAGCGATGAGAGTCGCTTCTGCCTTGGTGCCAATGATGGTCGTATGCGTGTTTGGCGCCGTGCAGGTGAACGCCACAATCAGGACTGCATACGACCGAGGCACACAGGGCCAACACCCGGCATCATGGTGTGGGGAGCGATCTCCTACACTGGCCATACACCTCTGGTGATCGTCGAGGGGACACTGAATAGTGCACGGTACATCCAAACCGTCATCGAACCCATCGCTCTACCATTCCTAGACCGGCAAGGGAACTTGCTGTTCCAACAGGACAATGCACGTCCGCATGTATCCCGTGCCACCCAACGTGCTCTAGAAGGTGTAAGTCAACTACGCTGGCCAGCAAGATCTCCGGATCTGTCCCCCATTGAGCATGTTTGGGACTGGATGAAGCGTCGTCTCACGCGGTCTGCACGTCCAGCACGAACGCTGGTCCAACTGAGGCGCCAGGTGGAAATGGCATGGCAAACCGTTCCACAGGATTACATCCAGCATCTCTACGATCGTCTCCATGGGATAATAGCAGCCTGCATTGCTGCGAAAGGTGGATATACACTGTACTAGTGCCGACATTGTGCATGCTCTGTTGCCTGTTTCTATGTGCCTGTGGTTCTGTCAGTGTGATCATGTGATGTATCTGACCCCAGGAATGTGTCAATAAAGTTTTCCCTTCCTGGGACAATGAATTCACGGTGTTCTTAGAAGAGGGGGCACGCCGAGAAATAGGGGTGAGAGTGTCACGGACATAATACAGGATTTGGAGTCGACATCGTTAAGATAAAGGCGTTTCTCCTTGCGGTGGATTCTTCTCATGAAATTTCAATGAACAACTTTCACCTCCGAATTTTTTTGACGCTGACGTATAGAAGGTGAAAAGATCATCTTAATAAAATTAGGGAAATTAATCCTCTTACGGATACATAAACGTGATCGTTTTTTCCAGCGCTGTTGGAAGTGGAATAATAGAGAATTAGTGTGATGATTCTTCGATGAATCTTCTGCCAAGCACTTAAGTGTGATTTGTAGACTATCCTTGTAGATGTACTTGTCGATGTAGACACAAACAGTCACGACGGAATTACATAGTTCCTTTCACAACACGAACAACAAAATAAGTGGATAGGAAACTAGTACAATGGCACTCAGCGTCCTGTTGCTTGTTGCATTGTTAGTACTTTGTCCCATCTCCGTTCTTCCTAATTACCTCAGAAATTCTCCTCAACATTGATTTTGTTAGGGCTTGTAGTTCTTGTAGTGTAACTGTTGTCCACGTTTCTAGTATATAGCTCTCTTCAGTTCACATACGACCTCAAATTGCCTTCCATTGCGATAAACATGCCTTGAACGTTAACTAAACAAACACAATTTTTGGCCAATTGTTTCACAGTTTTATTATTGCGCTAGCTAGATTTCGGGTTATAAGTCCATTTGCAAGTACACTACTGATACCCAAAGATGATACTGCACAGATAAACATGATGACAAGGCAAACTCAACTTCCCAAGGGTATCGATCCATAGCTTAAGGTACAATTACGTCAGTGATCATTTTTAACAAATTACATACGTCATTACACTTTCGGTATTTAAACTACAATGACTGGACTGAAGTTATGCATCAGCCAATAACTTTTCAACTACGATGGAGTGGGGCCCAAAGTTTTGCTTCTATCTAAGCTATGGATCGATACCTAAAGAAGTTGCGATGATTATCTTTGCCTTGTCATCAAGTTTATCTGTGCAGTATCATCTTTGGGAATTAGTAATGGACTTGAAAATTGGTTTACAACCCAAAACTTAGGTCGTGCAATAATAAAATTGTGAAACAAGGCAAAATACAATGTTTCTTTAGTTAATTTACAATGTTTCACCTAGAACCCACTGTTGATTCAATTAAAATGCCATGCAAGTGTTCCCCAAAGGTTTCATATGTGGTTCAAATCCGGACTACGTGCAAGCTTGGCCACGACATCGATATTTTTATCTTTAGACCACTTTTCGGTTTTAGCAGAAACATGGACATACGCACTATGTTGCTGAAACATGTGATTTTAGTCCCCCAGGTCCTCAAACAGTTTGATCATTTCTGCCACTAGTATCTCAGTGCACATGTTAGAGTTCATTCTATGGTTCAGCCAAGCAATCCGTGGTATAAGTTTAATGCAGAAGGGTGCCCAAATCATCCCACTACCACTCAGCTTATTCTTAGCTTCTGATCTGTTCCTAGATCCCGCCAATAATATTCAAATTCACCCAGCCCATCTAAATTAAATTCTTCTCATCACCCATTCTGCAGTCCTGACATATGTTTCTTAGCAAACTCCAGTCCATCATGTTTCTGTTTGGACGTTAGAACAGTTTCGGCATACGTTTCTTGAATGCAAGACGTTTCTCATTAGACAAAGTTTGTCGAACACGTCTGTCAGTTACTGGCAACTGTAAATTAGCAAACTTTTAAGAAGAATAACGGTGTGTGTCGCAAGAGAAGCCGTTTCGATGCCTCAGATGATTCTCCACCAGTCCCATTTCTCGTACACACCGTTTTTTTTATTTTTTTATCGCATGGTATCTGTTTTCCTCGTGACGTTGTCACAGATATGATTTATGTGCGCAACACGCACTGTCACTAATGCAGTAGAAGCACGGTGTAGTGCCGACCAGCTTTATACCGAGTTCCATCCGCTACCACTTGAATCGTTGGTGTCTTGTTATATACTGTACTAATCAAATGTCATAGCATATGACAGCGTTTATATACTATTGTATATATACTGTGCACACCTATTCAGACCGATAACGTTAATTTTCCTGCAGATATCCATGTCTTTTTACTGATTTCTGCTGCTGTAGAACAGCTCGGACGTAAGTTCCGTCCCAGTGTCATTATTCAGGAATTGAGGACCAGTTGCAGCAGTACTGGGCTAGCTCGCCTCAGGAGAGCATACTCTTCCAAACAGGATTTTTGCATGTTTCCGGGCCATAGGTGGTGCTACGTAACTTTTTTTGTTATCTGGAGAGTAATTCGGAGCTGGCCATGCAGCATTACCAATGTAATTTCCATCTCCCTTTATCACTCCACCTTTTCCCTTTTAATTTTCCATCTCAGTAAATATGGCGTTGCTTATCTTGATTCTTATACTTTCGACAAACATCAGCTTATTTCTTAGGAAAATAATGAATTTTGTGCAAGCTGTTTCTCATCTCTGAATAATTTTAACTTCTAGAATTTCCCTTTTGCTTTTTAGAGTTGACATTCAACAGAAATTACCTATGTGTATTAGAAAAGTATTTACACTAGTTTAATACCTTTCTAGAAGTCCTTCACCATAGCCATTTGCAGACTTTCAGTCGAACTCCATACATTTCAAATAGTTTTACTTTTTTCTTCACTCACTAATGACAGTTACATCATTTAAAACATCTGGGTCTGTGCTTAAGGAGCATTTCAAAGTGTATCGACCCCATCATTGCTGAAGCGGCAGATTTCATATCGAGATTCATGGAAAGACTCGTCAGGACAGGAAGTCAGTTCATGGGGTAGGCACCTTAAAAAAAAAAAAAAAAAAAAAAAAAAAAAAAAAAAAAAAAAAAACTTTCTCCGACCGATGTTTGACATTTGGTCCGAAATCAGAGATATTTCTGGGTATGATTGATAGAGGAAGTGGAGAAAACGCAAAGAAGGATAGGGAACACATTTAGAGTTTTTTTGAGTTTAGAAAGCATTACTATTGTGAAACTTAGCTTGCCCTTTCTTCACATGATACCCTAAAAACCATGACTAGGGGGCAACAGAGAGATTCCATATGCCTAGATTTCCGGAAAGCTTTTGAAACGGTAATCCGCTGCAGATTGTTGAAGTAGGTCTGAGATATGGAATAGTGGGTGATTCAAAAAGGAAGCAAGATTTCAGTTGTTTATCACAGAGAAACTATGAAAGATAAAATGACATCGTGCATTTCACTGGATGGAGAAGGGTTTAAAGTTATATTGTCGCATAGACGCTATACCATACGCTGAAAATGGACATCACACGTTTCTCGAGAAAGAGAAAAGTCCATGAACCTCGCGAAGGGAAGCGAAAAAAAAATCAATTTTGATTAGTTCGACGACGACACCAGGACTTTTACAGCTCTTGCGAGTGTCCCGTGCCACATTTTCGAGGATTGAAATACAAAAACAGTATCTTCTGTTATGGTCGCGTGGGACAGAATTGTCGCAGTAGCTGCAATTTGAGATGCAAACAAGCCAGTCGACAACCGTCTTGCGGACTTACAAGCGCTCCGTGTGAACGCACCTCAGATACGCTCGACATTTTCATCAGATATGCGTGGCCGACCATTGCTCTTCCCTCTGCACACGCAACCGGCTTCTAAGAACTTTGTATGCCAGTCATAAATCTGTGTGTGCAGAAGCGGCTTCTTGCTGAACCGATTGCGGAATGCACGTTGCACTTGAACAATGGACTCACTTCGAGGAAGTTTCAACGCACAAAACGAGTTCTCCTGTGGTGAAGTTGACACGGCCCCTTAGAAAAATTATACACGACTGTGCTTAAACTAAAACACAATATTTTTGGTGCAACGCAATCTGACTCCCAAAAATCCCTACAAAAGAATGGCCCTGACTAACATTAACCTATACGCTTCACAGATCACTTACCTCACAAAAATCTTCGTTACTCAAGCTACTGCAATACAGCGAGCGCCACTACTGCCAGCTAAATAAAAGATTCAAACTACTGAAGGCACTAACTACTGATAGGCATAGTTAGCAAATGAAAGATTTTAATACAGAACAAACAATGTATTTACCTTAATAGTCATACTATATATAGTAGTTCATGACATCCAGTCTTACAAATTTCAAAACTCAGCCATCTCTCTCCCCACGCCCACCACTGCTGGCGGCTCACCTCCAACTGCGCAACGCTACGCGCTGTTAGCATCCAGCTGCTGCCCCACACTACAATGGCAGACAACAATGCGAACGAGCCACAGACTGCACACGGCACAGCCAATGATTTTCATACAGAGCGCTACGTGGTGGCGGCGTTACCAATAAAAAAACCTAAACAGCCTACTTACAAAGTCACCATGTTACTACAAAGAAAAAATAATTCAGTTGTGTCACAACTTTGAAACTACCTCTCTCCAGTGACATCCACAATGTGTTTCTATTATCATTCGTCTGTAATAAACAACTGAAATCTGTTGGTTCTCTTTTATTTACACGGTAGGTTAAGTAATAGAACCTAGTACGTTGTCATCGACGTCGAGTGATGTTCCGACATCAGGGTACGGTCAGGAGTATTCCAGGGAAGTCTGAGAGGATCACCCCCATTCTACATACATGTAAATGATCTGGCGGACAGGGCAAACAGCAATTTACATCTGTTTGCTGAAGACCCTATGGTACACGGGAAGATGTCTCCTTGAGTGACTGTATGGGGATACTAGAAAGCTTAGGGAGAATTTATAAGAAGTTTGTGAGTGGCAGCTTCCTCTAAATGTAGAAAAATATAATGCTGATGAGAAGGAAAAACAATCATGTAACCGTCGAATACAGCATTAGTAATGTACTAACTGACAAAGTCACATCAATTACATATCTGGGTGTAACGTTGCAAAGTGACATCAAATGGATCAAGCACGTCAGGTTGACGTTTGGGAAGAGTTTTGGAAAGTGTGCCTCACCTATAAAGGACGGCGTGTAAAATGATTCTTGAGTACTGCTCGACATTATCGGCGAAGCAATTCAGAAGCGTACTGCTAGAGTTGTTACTATTAGTATGCCTGTGGTGTAGGGGTACTTTGCCGTCGGCGACAGAACTGCGAAGATGGGTGCTTAGAGTCCCATCGGTCCAGTGGCGTACCCGAGTTTGTTTACTACCCGAGAGTGCGCGTCGCTTATTACAAGTTCACTGAAGTAACAAGGCGCATTATGGGAAGGACACTGTATAGATTACGTTCCAAATCGAGTACCCTCGAAGGCGAACATACGAAGTAGACTTCTTGAGTGATGAACTCCAATATTCATAGGGCACCACTGGCATTCGCTTTTCGATCATGACCGGTATCGTCAATGCCGATACGATCAATGAAGAACCATGCACGAAGGTGATTTCCAAGTTTTAGGTAGTCAGATGGACATATCGTCGCTGTCATCTTTGAACATGCAGGCCTAGACATGAGTAACCTCCGGCATTTCGAGCTGCCTTTCTCTCCCCCTTGAAGCCACAAAGGACTGCCGGTCGCCATATGGCTGAAAAAATGGCAGACTTTTACAACGCATCCCTTTCTTAGATGAGTAAGGCGAATCAAATTCGAACTCACGAAGCATGTTCTTTCATACTTAAATATCGCCGGTTGTCGTGCAGTTATCGTGTATGACGGACAGCTGCGCACATGGTCAAGATGTGGGGTCATGTTCGCTCCAGTTATCTGCAGCAGTGGACCACCCAGATTCCATCAGTAGAGCGTATAGCTCCTTCTATTTTACCATGCACAAGGGACGACAACTACGGCGTCTGGAGGTTTGCACCGGTATAGGTTACCACTGCAGACACACGGACACCATACTGACGAGGAAAATGCCACCCGCTCGCTGCAGATGGAATCGACAGATAGCCCTGAACAGCAACTGCCATTGCAGGGAGGTTCCTCCGAACACAATGAGCAGATGGATGTTGACCCAGAAGTGGTGTCAATCCAAGCCTTCATCTCGGGAGACGCAAAGGAGTCACATTCTGACATGGATTCAAACGTACGGAAGCAGCGTTCGCAACACAAGCCGTCTGATGTCTTTCTCTTCGGTGGCTGTATGATGTAGGACCGTTCGTTGGCGACTTCTACTGTTTGATGTGTACGAACGGTCGTCCATTCCAGGTGCTGCTGAATCAATGTTACAATCTTCACCTTCGCATGATTGACAAGCAACTGGCTGTCTTGCGATGGGGGCTTAATGGAACACTCTCTGAGGATTGTGTAGAAGAACTTCTCCATGCCGCAGCTTCCCTACAAAACGCCTTCAAAATGTAACGACGGCTCGGCTTGACAGAATCCATCCACCACTGTAAAGCTAATGTACACGCCCCCATTGCTTTAGGCACAGCCTCCACGTGTCGCCCCCTACCTCCCGACATCCTGACGAGGTCAGGTTGTTGTTGTTGTTGTGGTCCTCAGTCCTGAGACTGGTTTGATGTAGCTCTCCATGCTACTCTATCCTGTGAAAGCTTCTTCATCTCCCGGTACTTACTGTAACTTACATCCTTCTGAATCTGCTTAGTGTACTCATCTCTTGGTCTACCTCTACGATTTTTACCCTCCACGCTTCCCTCCAATGCTGAATTTGTGATCCCTAATGCCTCTGGACATGTCCTACCAACCGGTCCCTTCTTCTTGTCAAGTTGCGCCACAAACTCCTCTTCTCCTCAGTCCTATTCAATACCTCCTCACTAGTTATGTGATCTACCCATCTAATCTTTAGCATTCTTCTGTAGCACCACATTTAGAAAGCTTATATTCTCTTCTTCTCCAAACTGTCGTCCATTTTTCGATTCCATACATGGCCACACTCCATACAAATACTTTCAGAAACGACTTACGGACACTTAAATCTATACTCGATGTTAACAAATTTCTCTTCTTCAGAAACGCTTTCCTTGCCATTGCCAGTCTACATTTTATATCCTCTCTACTTCGACCATCATCAGTTATTTTGCTCCCCAAATAGCAAAACTCCTTTACTACTTTAAGTGTCTCATTTCCTAATGGAATTCCCTCAGCATCGCCCGACTTAATTCGACTACATTCCATTATCCTCGTTTTGCTTTTGTTGATGTTCATCTTATATCCTCCTTTCAAGACACAAGATCAGATAAATTTTCAAGAGCTGTGGCTGCGTCACAGCCATTGGCGTCCAAGCGTGATGGTACAGACGTAAGCAATGTGGTCAGTAAAAGCTTCCGGCCACGACTCGGCTGCTAAAAGAGCAGGAGGTGTGTATCCTGTCAGTTCTGTTAAAAGAATGTTCGGTAAAGTGCACGAAACCGTTATATTAGCATAGATGTCCCAAGTGTCTGCCAAGCCGGTATAGTAATAGAGACGATAGGATGGCGTAGGGGTGACACAACTTGTCGCCACTGTTCACACTGATTACTACCACTGCCGTAGAAGAAGAACGCCGATCATACCTATTCGGGGCTAGTCACGCACCTAGCTGTCACTGTCACACTAAACACTTTCTGCGCCCGACACTCACATGGCCCTACTTCAAGGCTTCTTCGCTTCTCAATAAAGGTTCAGTAGCCACCGATGTACATTACCTACATAATGCCAGAGTCATGGGGATTACAGTTCAAGTCGTACACCACGTCAACGTTGACGCACCGTCGGGAGCCAGCAAGACGCATGAGCGTTCACTCTTATTCGCCGAGGAATTGATGCAATTATGCTAAGGCAGGATGATGACTGGGGACGATTTTGTTTGTAAACAACCTCCCAAGGACCAAGTCGCTGGTTCTAGGCGCTACGGTCGCAGATTCGAATCCTGCCTCGGGCATGGATGTGTGTAATGTCCTTAGGTTAGTTAGGTTTAAGTAGTCCTAAGTTCTAGGGTACTGATGACCACAGCAGTTAAGTCCCATTGAAAGGTCTCTGTCGGATTCCTTTCATGTTAATTTCTTAAATCTGTTGCCATTTACGGCGTAAATTCCTCTTCTAAATTTACTGTGGCGTTTCTGACTATCTGGGAGGAGACTGAATAGTGGAAAGTATTACTTTTACACATAAACAAGAACGATCTGGCACACCACTACACCTTAAAACACAGTTTATATGTAATTCATGTCACACAGTCTCATATGGAACGTACATCCGCTTTCTTTTACATACTGTATATGACAACATACTCTCATCCCCATTCCCTTCTGTGTGAGAGGATGAATGAGCAAATGTATTTGTAGTTGTATGCTGGATGGTAGCAGACAAGCCTGTCTGCTAGAGAACAGTAGGACCAACGTCGGAACAGGTAGCTACGCTTTCTAGAAGCAAAGAGGTTTCTATCCTTAGTATGGTTCTGTCCGTCCCTTGTCATGTTGGTATAGGAAGCTGCCCCTCTGGTCACTTCCGTTTTGTATACGGAACCACCCTTGGTAGGAGCCCAGGTCAGTCTGTCCGCGGCGAGCGTCTGAAGTGGCAAGATCTCCGGCTAAGCGCTTGTCTGCTAAGTTCCAAGGACAATGGATTTCTTAAGTTCAGCCTAACTGAAAATTTAATAACCTTTACTTCAGGTGTAGCTCTAAAATATCTAATGTTATCTTAAATTGCAACGCAGTGTAATTCGAGTGTGAAGTTCAGAATATATACAGGTAGTTGCTTTGTCACTACTTTGTGAGTAAAGTGTAACCACGTGCTGATCAGTAACTCTAACTAAGATCATCAATCTTAAATGCGAATGTGCGTGAGATTATAACGTCTCGTCTTGACAATATTTTTCAATATAGAAACTTTTCTTTATGTTCAACCCATGTGGGGTGTACTTTGTGAGACCAGTACCACGTGCTTATACAATTGTTTGACCCATCAGGTTAATAGTAAGACGATAGTAACCAGTTCGAGGTTTTTCTTTTGTAAATTGCGTTTCGATGTAATTTATTTTAATTATCAAAATTATTGTGGAGTTACACTCTTTGTGTAAACCAAGTTGACCATGTGGTGTCAGCATCAAAGTAGCCCTCAGCTATTCCTTTGGGGAACATTTCACAAGCAGTTAGTATGCATTTAGTATACCAGTGTGTGGTAGTTTCATAACGGACAGGATTGCGCTACGAACGTAACTTCTTTGGGTGAAAATTGAATCGGTTGGTTGTGGTTAATTTCCTCTTGCATATGTTTCAACGTTCTTCGTGTGTTATTTTATGAATGCAGTGTTGTATGCAGTCTCCCAATCTTGGCTCCATATTTGATGTGATCCTAAATAGGACACCAGTTTAGTTATAAATCAAGTTTAATATGCTGAAATTTCAATGATCAGTGTTAAAATAAATTTCCAAAAATAAACTGACTTTTTTCTTTTTATTTTAATTTTCATATATATATATATATATATATATATATATATATATATATATATATATATATATATATATATATAGGGTGAGTCACCTAACGTTACCGCTGGATATTTCGTAAACCACATGAAATACTGACGAACCGATTCCACAGACCGAACGTGTGGAGAGGGGCTAGTGTAATTGTTTAATATAAACCATACAAAAATGCACGGAAGTATGTTTTTTAACACAAACCTACGTATTTTTAAATGGACCCACGTTAGTTTTGTTAGCACATCTGAAAATATACGCAAATACGTAGTCAGTGCCGTTTGTTGCATTGTAAAATGTTAATTACATCCGGAGACATGTAACCTAAAGTTGACGCTTGAAACCTCCGACGTTCAGTTGCGTGTTGTAACAAACACGGGCCACGGTCGGCGAGCAGCATCTGCAGGGACATGTTTACGATGACGACCGTGTTTACGAGTGTGGCTGTAGTGCACTGTTGTGGTTTGGTCTAGCTGTCGCAGTGTCCGCATGTAGCTTTTGCCTCTATTGTTATTCTGCATTCGTCTCCGTACGCAGATCAACTGTAGTACACTGTGTTATCAGACGTCTGTAATGGTGTAGTGTTGTAAGAACTGTGACCGTGGTGTATTGGAACTCTGGAAAGGTGGAGATGATACTCGTCTATGGCGAGTGTTGACGAAATGCAACTGAAGCCTGCAGGGTGTATGCAGAACGGTACCCGGACAGAGAGCATTCAACGTGCCGCACATTGCAAAACATCTACTGCCAACTGTATGCAACAGGTATGGTCGTAGCACGCAAACGGTTCCGTAACAGGCCTGTCACAGGAGAAGCGGGTGCAGTTGGTGTGTTAGCTGCTGTTGCCATGAACCCACACATGAGTGCACGGGACATTGCGAGAGCCGGTGGACTGAGTCAAAGTAGTGTCATGCGCACACTGCATCGTCACCATTTTCACCCGTTTCATGTGTCGCTACATCAGCAATTACATGGTGATGACTTTAATCATCGAGTGCAATTCTGTCAATGGGCATTAACAGAGAATGCGTTTCAGTTCTACCTGTTTACCGATGAAGTGGGTTTCACAAACCACGGGGCAGTGAATCTACGGAACATGCATTACTGGTCCGTGGGCAATCCTCGCTGGCTCAGACAGGTAGAGCGACAGAGACCGTGGACTGTAAATGTATGGTGCGGAATCATTGGCGACCATTGGGGTCCTAACTTCATTGCAGGGGCCCAAACAGCTGCAACATACATCGCGTTTCTACAGAATGATCTGCCAACGTTGCTTGAAAATGTCCCACTGGAAACGCGTCGACATATGTGGTATCAGCATGATGGTGCACCTGCACATTCCGCAATTAACACTAGGCTGACCCTTGACAGGATGTTCGACGGGCGTTTCATAGGAAGTGGAGGACGCATAAATTGGCCAGCCCGTTCACCTGATCTTACATCTCTGGACTTCTTTCTGTGGGTTACGTTAAAGGAGAATGTGTAGCGTGATGTGCCTACAACCCCAGAGGATATGAAACAACGTATTGAGGCAGCCTTCGGCGACATTACACCAGATGTACTGCGGCGTGTACAACATTCATTACGTCAGAGATTGCTATTGTGTGCAGCAAATGATGGCCACTACATTGAACATCTATTGGCCTGACATGTCGGGACACACACTATTCCACTCCGTAATTGAAAACGGAAACCATGTGTGTACGTGTTCCTCACCCCTCATAGTAATGTACATGTGCGTCAGTGAAAAAGGACAGTAAAAAGGTGTTAGCATGTGGACGTAATGTGCTGTTCCAGTCTCTTCTGTACCTACGGTTCATCACCGTTCCCTTTGGATCTCTACGTAATTCGGTGCTCTCCGATACACACGATCGAACAGCGGAGGAGTGGTACTCAAACGTCTACTTTACGTTACAATATCTGCGGATGTAATTAACATTTTACAATACAACAAACGGCACTGATTACGTATTTGTTTATATGTTCAGATGTGCTAACAAAACTAACGGGGTTCCATTTAAAAAATGTAGGTTTGAGTTAAAAAACATACTTCCGTGCATTTTTTTATGGTTTTGCACTAGCTCCTCTCCTCACGTTCGGTCTGTAGAATCGATTCGTCAGTATTTGATGTGGTTTACGAAATACATCCAGCGGTAATGTTAGGTGACTCACCATATATATATATATATATATATATATATATATATATATATATATATATATATATAATCCTGGAAATTGAAATAAGAACACCGTGAATTCATTGTCCCAGGAAGGGGAAACTTTATTGACACATTCCTGGGGTCAGATACATCACATGATCACACTGACAGAACCACAGGCACATAGGCAACAGAGCATGCACAATGTCGGCACTAGTACAGTGTATATCCACCTTTCGAACCAATGCAGGCTGCTATTATCCCATGGAGACGATCGTAGAGATGCTTGATCTAACCCTGTGGAACGGCTTGCCATGCCATTTCCACCTGTCGCCTCAGTTGGACCAGCGTTCGTGCTGGACGTGCAGACCGCGTAAGACGACGATTCATCCAGTCCCAAACATGCTCAATGGGGGACAGATCCGAAGATCTTGCTGGCCAGGGTAGTTGACTTACACCTTCTAGAGCACGTTGGGTGGCACGGGATACATGCGGACGTGCATTGTCCTGTTGGAACAGCAAGTTCCCTTGCCGGTCTAGGAATGGTAGAACGATGGGTTCGATGACGGTTTGGATGTACCGTGCAGTATTCTGTGTCCCCTCGACGATCACCAGAGGTGTACGGCCAGTGTACTAGATCGCTCCCCACACCATGATGCCGGGTGTTGGCCCTGTGTGCCTCGGTCGTATGCAGTCCTGATTGTGGCGCTCACCTGCACGGCGCCAAACACGCATACGACCATCATTGGCACCAAGGCAGAAGCGACTCTCATCGCTGAAGACGACACGTCTCCATTCGTCCCTCCATTCACGCCTGTCGCGACACCACTGGAGGCGGGCTGCACGATGTTGGGGCGTGAGCGGAAGACGGCCTAACGGTGTGCGGGACCGTAGCCCAGCTTCATGGAGACGGTTGCGAATGGTCCTCGCCGATACCCCAGGAATAACAGTGTCCCTAATTTGCTGGGAAGTGGCGGTGCGGTCCCCTACTGCACTGCGTAGGATCCTACGGTCTTGGCGTGCATCCGTGCGTCGCTGCGGTCCGGTCGTAGGTCGACGGGCATGTGCACCTTCCGCCGACCACTGGCGACAACATCGATGTACTGTGGAGACCTCACGCCCCACGTGTTGATCAATTCGGCGGTACGTCCACCCGGCCTCCCATATGCCCACTGCACATACGGTTCACGTCCACGCTGTCGCGGCATGCTACCAGTGTTAAAGACTGCGATGGAGCTCCGTATGCCACGGCAAACTGGCTGACACTGACGGCGGCGGTGCACAAATGCTGCGCAGCTAGCGCCATTCGACGGCCAACACCGCGGTTCCTGGTGTGTCCGCTGTGCCGTGCGTGTGATCATTACTTGTACAGCCCTCTCGCAGTGTCCGGAGCAAGTATGGTGGGTCTGACACACCGGTGTCAATGTGTTCTTTTTTTCCATTTCCAGGAGTGTATATATCTCACCGGTGTTCGTATTACTATTAAAAGATTACAAGTAATGTTAGTCTGGTTGGGAATTTGGTACGCTAGACTGGATACCTTGTGAAACATTAGGTCAGTAATGCAAGGTTAACTTCCCCAGACCGGTCACAGCTTTAACCCACTTTTATGGTATTGAACATGAGCACCGCTTAATGCAACAACATTCGACCAAAGTACTCAGAGCCATCCGAACCATTTTTTGAACCAAATTGTTCGCCATTTAACGTGCCTAACACTCGGCGCAGCCATCCCCAAGCTAGGTTTGGTACACACTTGGGACATCTTCTATCCTGATATCGCGCTTGGAGGTCAACGGATGTGATGCAGACGCAACCCTTGGAAATTTAACGCTGTTCATCGGACCCTACCAAAATGTCAGGTGGTAGTGAACGACACATGGAAACTGTGTGTAGGGCGATGAGAAGGATATACATCAGCCCCTCAGTGATGGCTGGACTGTGCCAAGTCGAGCCTTCATTGCACCTTCAATACGTTTAGTCGGGGAGCTGCGATGTGGAGACGCAGCACTACGGATTCTACTACGCGATCCTCGGGGAGTGTACCGTTATGTCCCCGCCATCAGATCGCCAGATGCTTGTTAACCAAGGAATAGCAAAAAGATTGTGACATCGATGAATCACCGCTTGGGAAGGACGATCATTCGTTTACGTCCTACGGTCGGAACCTCCAACGAATGGTCCTCTATGTACCATATAGCCATGGAATGAAAACGCAGGCACAGGACTTTGATACATTAGTTGACGACAGAAGTTGGAGTGCGTCACTTCACCCAAAGAGGCATAAGCAATGCATACCGTACCCATTATTCTCAATTAAACTTTAATTTCTTCACATACACACATCAAAAAAATGTTTTGCATCAACTCGGTTCCGAGAATTGGGAACCTGTATATAAAATTGGAACAGACATCAACATAAATATCATTTCCGTCCTCTTTTATTGTTCATGAAACCCACACATCGTATGTTGCACTACCATACACCGAGATCTTCAGAGGTGGTGGTCCAGATTGCTGAACACACCGATACTTCTAATACCCAGCAGCACGTCCTCTTACAATGATACATGCCTGTATTCGTCGTGGCTTACTATCCATTCAAGGTCATCAAGGCACTGTTGGTCTAAATTGTCCCACTCCTCAACGGCTATTCGGCATAGATCCCTCAGAGTAGTTGGTGGGTCAAGTTGTCCATAAACAGCTCTTTTTTATCTATCCTAGGCATGTTCGATGGGGTTCATATCTGGATAACATGCTGGCCACTCTAGTCGAGCGATGTCGTTGTCCTGAAGTAAGTCATTCACAAGTTGTGCACGATGGGTGGCGCGAATTGTCGTCCATGAAGACGAATGCCTCGCCAATATGCTGCCGATATGGTTGCGCTGTCGGTTGGAGGCTGGCATTCACGTATTCCATGACCACCAGCGGTGTACGTCGATCCACATAGTGCCACCCCAAAACAGCAGTGAACCTTCACCGGGCTGAACTCGATGAACTGTGTGACTAAGGTGTTCAGCCTGACCAGTGCCATCTTCAGGCATCAATGTAATGCCGAAACTGGTAGCACATAGAAATTCATAAGATAAAATAAACTTCTACAAATCATACGGCTGTTGATAAATTATAGCAACAAGAAGTTCATGCCAGCCGACGTCCCACGATCCATAACGGATCAACGAAGAGGGTTAGGATGCGACGTGTACTGGGAGCGCTGTTTGCTATAGACTTCAGTCAAGCATTTGGTGTTGTCAATCTATTTACTTAAATGCTGTCCTTCGGAACATGCACTACCTGGACGCTTTCATCGAGGTGTTTTTCCCCGATAGACTCACGACCTTGCCGATTCGCCACTGAGTTAGACAGAGGTGCCACTTATCGACGAAGTTATACACTGTAGTACTATAACCTTTGGTGTGCAGTCTGCGACGCCACCTCATAGTATTGCCTCTTTGTGGTACCGTTTCTTACGTGCACTGCATATGCGGATGATCTGGCGTTAACTCTATACTATGAACATGATGCCTGCAAAGCCGTCTATTGGTTAGCCACTTATGGTGAAGTTTCAGGGATCCGTGTAAATGTAAAAAAATCGTTGGCCCTGAATATTGTCTCAGGGATGATACCTGAAGGTGTCGTCGCACTCAAACTGTGTTATACAAAACGCTGTCTCGGTATCTCATGTACGACGACTCTTAATCTCACAACATGTCCGTACTGGATTTGGGAACCATCGTCTTCGTGCTTTGGTTCTCCATCAGCCGACCTAGTTTATTAATATCTGTACGGCATCACGAATTTGCAAGTAGACAGATGCTATCAAGGCCCAAACACATAGCTGGTAGCCTCACGGTGGCATTCCATTCATGTGTCAGCACTGGTATGGTATTCAAGGTTCCATATGTTTCTCTAACTCTTTCTAAAGAGTGCTGTGGATTTAACCTTGTCAATCCTTATGATCACTCAGTGTCTATGTACGTTGGTATGCACCTCAAACGTACAACGTACAGCCTAAGTAGTCTCACAAGCTTACTGATGGAGATTATGGCTCCATCTTCCCTTGACGCTTCGGTGGCGCTTACTGAGATTCCGCTTCCACCTTCCCATTTTGGGACATTTTGTCTGCAGTACAGCTAAATAAGGGATGATCTCCCTGTCTCTCGCTTACCAACAAACAGTGACATGTACTTCAATGCTGATCGCCTAATGTCATCGAATGGACATTTCCTACCGTGCACTCGAAGGTTGTATGGCGCACTATTAATAGGATGACGCTGGATCCAGACGTACGGCCGACCTGATAAGTGATGGTGAACAAAAAACAGATTACTCTAGAGAGATTCCATAGCGTCCATCTTGCCGATTCACCTTTATATGTGAACTGCAACGTACAGGACACAGACGAACAACGGCTACAGTATGGAACTGCGGAAGGGATCTGCAATCTTGTGCACCAAATTTTGGCTCTCTTTTTAAGGATGTCTCTCTCTTTGCTGTTTGTTACCAGAGAACGAAACGCAATACTGTCACGTGGATTAGAGTCACGCAATTCATTATTTGTTTGGAGATGGTGTAAAGAATTCCTGTTTTTCTTTGTAATATTCGAACAACCTTCATTGTGCTGTTGTGGAGAACTGTAAGCACAGGGAATACTTCTCGAACTTTTTGAGGAGCATCTTCTACGATCCACCGTGCAGCTGGATCATTCAGGGCAGGAGATGAGCTTGGTAGATCTACACGTAGAAGGCTGAACAGATGACGGTACCTACATTACGAGAAGTCATGCCATGTATATGGGACGGCGGTGTTCGTGGAGTATCGACACCGCATGTGCATCTTCCAAAAGCATTATCGTGTGTTTGTTTTTTTTTTTTTCCTCACGTGGATAACACATGTCGTTTTCCTAATGAGGAAGTATTGAATAGGATTGGAGAGAAGAGAAGTTTGTGGCACAACTTGACCAGAAGTAGGGATCGGTTGGTAGGACATGTTCTGAGGCGTCAAGGGATCACCAATTTAGTATTGGAGGGCAGCGTGGAGGGTAAAAATCGTAGAAGGAGATCAAGAGATGAATACACTAAGCAGATTTAGAAGAATGTAGGTTGCAGTAGGTACTGGGAGATGAAGAAGCTTGCACAGGATAGAGTAGCATGGAGAGCTGCATCAAACGAGGCTCAGGACTGAAGACCACAACAACAACACATTCTGGGCCTTTCTGGTGAAAAAAAGTGTGTCCTCATTAATAGAAGTCAAGAAGTCCTAGGTCCCTGGTTGAAACACAGTGAAAGATTAAATTTTGAATAATAATAATTGGTAATCGCGATCGAAGACATCTGGTACAAGAAGTCACCCTCTTTCAGCTAACGTCATTATCGAAGAGGGTGAAGGAGTCGACAGAGGTTCTGTGCTCTCTCTTCCTTGCCCTAAAAGGCGAAAGAATCAGCAATGATGCAGAAGACAATAGAAACCACTTTTTTAAAGACATAACTTGCATCCACAGAACACGAGCATGTAATTAAAAAAGTGTCATGATGATCCCTCGATTCGCAAAAGATTCCGTACTAGTCCCCCAATCGCGTCTCCAGGAGGGGACTGCCAAAGGGGAGGTGACTATGAGAAAAAGATTTAATAACCAAAGAAAGGATAACATTCTGAGAGTCATGGCCTGGAATGTCAGACATATGAACATAGTAGGGAAGCTAGGAAATGTTAGGCTCGTTCTAGACACTGTGGTTGTCTGCGAAGACAAATGGAAAGAAGACAAGAAAATATAGTCAGGTGAGTGTAAAATAACACCAACAGCAGCAGAAAATATATCGGCAGTAGGATTCGTTATGAGTAGTAAGGAAGGAGTGTGTTAATGTGAATAGTTGAGTGATAGCAAGAATCGACAGCAGACCACATCATGGACAATGATAGTTCAGGTATACATACCGACGTCGCATGCGGAATATGTGTGGTGTCACCGCCTGACACCACACTTTCTAGGTGGTTGCCTTTAAATCGGCCGCGGTCCGGTAGTATACGTCGGACCCGAGTGTCGCCACTATCAGTGATTGCAGACCTAGCACCGCCACACGGCAGGTCTAGAGAGACTTCCTAGTACTCCAGTTGTAGAACCGACTTTGCTAGCGATGGTTCACTGACTTCTACGCTTTCATTTGCCGAGACGATAGTTAGCATAGCCTTCAGCTACGTTATTTGCTACGACCTAGCAAGGCGCCATTATTGATATTGTGCATCATGTAATGTCAAAAGCGACGTTCACCATTAATGGATTAAAGTTAAGTATTCCACCAGCTACGTCCGTTTTTCTCAATTCTAATACTCTTGTCATGTTTCAGACCTCACGCCAGCCGGCGTGAGTTGAGACGCGTGCATTTCGGCCTCCTTTAGTAATACGGTGTTGGCTCTCCTGCCAACCACAACAATATGAAGAGATATAAAAAGTATATGAGGATATTGTATGGCTTAAGCATGTGCGTAAAGGGAGATATAAATCTAATAGTCACAGGCGACTGGAATGGCGTTGTGGTTTGTGCACCCAAGAGGAGCTCAGAAGACTTCACTGGACTGTTCTTCCTTGTCCACCTTGCGTCTTGGGTATGGCACTTCCCAACTTCCACCCGTCTGACCCAATGCAGGATACACTCAGTGGGAAGCAGTACGTGGATGATGCGTATGTTATTAATGCAGCAATGACGTTGGCTTCGACGTGGACCGGTAGAGCTTCACCATGTGGACATGCTGGCCTTCCCAGTAATGTGGCGAAAGGCTGTCGTACTGAGGGGAGATTATGTGAAAAAATATGGTTATATAGCCCGTAGAGTGGGGAATAATGTTTTGTATTGGAATCCTGAATGAAACCTGCTATGTCCGCTGACCTAACCGAATCACGCGCGCCCTGCTATCGCTCAGCCCGCCCGCACTTGCGCGGTGGTCGGCCTTAGCTTCACGTCGCGGCCGCCGGAGGTTCATGGCGTTATCTCCGGCTGAACACTTCGCGCCATTCAATAGTTCTTGCCTGCAGCTCCCTCTGTGGACTCGAGATATAAAGGGAGCACAGACCTGACGCCACGGCCACTCGCTCTGGCTCGCTAGCTGTGTTAGTATCGAAGTGTTATTGTATAGATCTTATTTTACAACCTTGGGCTTACAACTTAGTTACAATTTGGGTTGCACTAAGGATTTGTGGATTGTATTGTGGATTTAATTACGTAGCTACTTGCTATGAGAGCAATAGACTGTGGCTGATTCAGTGTGGAGAATTGTGTACATAGTTCCGCGTAGTCAGCGCGTACACATCTTTCCCAATAGAGCGCACCCCACTAAGCACAACAGCGCAGGCGCAGCGCTCGTTCGTCTCCGCACTACGAGATGACGCTGCCTAAGAGACGGACCAAATTCTGCTTCTGCCGATCCGCGTATTAATATGTAATGCAGCCTATGAGATTGCTGCTAACGTAGAACCTGTTCTCCTGGCGAATCACACTCGCGCAGTGATACCTGAACGCTCGAGGTAGTATAACCATTGTACAGACCTCCGATTAGTCGGTCTGCATTAGTCTGCATTTCTGTGTACCAGTTTATAGTCAAGATTCAGTCTGTGCCTAATAAGACTACCATATTCCAGTACATAGCCATGAAGATAAATGGACACTTTGTCAAGTATCAGAGATATGTGAGAATAAGATTAACGTACCAAGACCGAAGGAACTTCAGACTGTCAATTGTAAACAGCATCCAGAATCACGTTACGTAATGAGTATGCTTGTTATTATTTTAATAAATGTGTGTGACAATTAATCAAGTTCTGTCTAAAGTTGGTCACCGTCAATCTGTTACTCTAAGCATGCAAGTTGCATTTCTATCGTCTGACCTAACGGCAGAAGATAAACACGCCACGATAAGCCCACGAGACATATTGCTGACATTCACCTACTTCGGTAGAGCGACAAGTCAAATAATCTGATGCTGTGTGTACCGCAGGTCTTACAGCACGCACACCACAAGAATAAAGATAAGTAATCTTCCTGATCGCTGGTGCCTTACTTAGAGACTAGTGTTTTCTCGGCCATCAGATCTTGCGTCACATCCCGGTAACGTCCTGCTACCAGTTTCAACTTATGTTTTCCACTCCAAGCAGACATAATTTGTCTTGCTTTCAGAAAAAAAAACTGTGTAGCGTTACTTACTGAAAACCCCTGTTCGTACACATCAACCACTCACCATCAACATTTAATGTCATATAGGCGCTCACTGGTAGATTTTCCGCATATACCATGCTGTGTCTGCGATAGCAGTTTATCTTGCCCAAGACCTTTGGGCAGAGGGCGGCTTCAATCAATGAGAACTGAAGTCACTGACATGCTTCCATGTCTGAAACTGAACAAAACCTTCTACTTCATTCTATTCCGTTTGAGTTGTTTTGTAGCGAAGTTGCGTTTTTCATTGTGTGTTATATGGTGTGCTTTTGAACGTTGATACTTTGAGTTATACTGAGAATTTGAAGGCAGATTGCAGTTTGTATTCACATTATGCCTCCATATGCCTAGTCTGTAATACGACGTAACGTGTTTCCTTATTAACTACTTGGTGAGCCATATTGTAAAAGTGATATTCCATGTTTTCCATGGTTAGTAAAGCATAATGAATAGCAGAGTCGTAGGCGAGGATACGATTAATGTACTTTGATTTCGTTCTGTTTACATGCTGTATTTGCTCATAATTGTGTTTACCAAGATGACTGTTAATTCACCAACTTTTTTCCTTTTTTTTACATTTATTGTATGAAGTGACAACATATTCACATGACAAAGGCGTTTGGACCATGTGACTGATGTAATGTTATCTCGTTGTCGTACGTAAAACATTTGTAATCATTGGGAGCTAATAATAGCAATTCCAAAGAAAAATCCACATCTCTAGTTATATTTCCTTTCTTTTATGACTTTAACTAAATGAAATGTACTTTTCAGAAAGGTGTACTAAGTAACCATGAGAGTTAGCACTACAGGCTTGCAATGGAAAAACAAGAGAAATAATTTTATGGCTTCAACTCACCCATTAGTTCAATAATAATAACTTCTCGTGTCGTACGAGTTGTGTGGTGTGAGAGTATTTCTATTACCTCATTCATCTGTTTTCAGATTCCAGAAGGTACTTTTCCCAGAGTACTCCAAACCAGCAGCTGTTTCGATGTGCTGATGCCAGGTTCTGTGGCACTCAAATGCTACAAGGCATGGTGGAGTCCATCTGTACGATACATGTCTCCCATAGTGGGACTGATACTGATGATGATCATGCGATCAAATGTCAGATTTAGTGACGGGATATTTTCTCAATTAAGAAAACTAAATCATTTCAGATAGCAAAGAATATTAGTTGCGCTGAGGCTCAGTATCGAATCGCCGATGAAAGGCAGTCAGATCGTATATTATTATCCATTTGGACTTCATTAACTTACTGCAGAGGGCTTCTTCATTCAAGGAAATTTTATTTGGAACTTAATGATAACTACTACGGTGAACGCAGTTTACAAACGTAATACAACTTTCTCTACGGTACTGTGGCACGTTGTAAACAATTGTCGATTACCCCCTCTGTAATAGTGAAGATGACATTCATTAATTTGCATAACATATTACTTGGGTGCAATATGGAATAAATGAATCACAGCACGTTCTTCAGTGCCAGTGGCTTCTTGACGTGGAGAAAATGCAGATAATATACAAACCTTGTACCAGAATTCCATGCTAATTTCATTTCATTTCATTTCAGTTCTTGAATAAAAGACATATTGAATTTATTCTGTAAACAACATCTGATATGGAATCATGCAAGAGAATTTCTGGCTAGCTCTCCCGCATAATGCAAAGGTAACTTGATATTCGCCGCACGCATTTTAGTCGACAATACTGACACCGGAGTAGCGAGCATCTGGAATTCGAACCGTAACGTAATTGCCCTTAGGGACCGGAAACAGTATACACGCGTGCCCCCTATCTACTCAGTTGCAACCGATTATGTGTCAGCCTACCACTGCAGCCCTACTGATAAAAATTAAATCTGCAGTTAATATTTGCAAGAAATTAAAAATTATTTTCATGAATAAATGTTGATGTCTCTGTTCTTACAACATTTTTGGACGTGGCAAGAAGACCGTTTCAGTCATGTAATATAGCATGAGTGTTGGTTATTTCCAGAAGACAGCATTTTGGAGTACCGAGGTTACAATTTCCGTGTCGTAATATCTGCTTCTTTAGCATCTCATTGTATTCTCATTTCGCTAAAATAAACTTGTGGGGAAAGATCTTCCGTAACTCTTCATCATACACAAATAAAACTGTTTCCGCGTGGGTCACCAGTTTATTTCGTCACTGCCCGTTTCGACGGGTCACACCGCCATCTACAGGTGGAGAAATGTTTATTTATATAGCTGGTATTTGTGAAGAATACAGACGCCTTTCCACTGTAGCAGACCCAGGACAATGTAGGTTATGGTGCGTCTTCTGCTAATGATAAAAACCGCTTATTTACAAAAGGCACTTTTGAAGTTAAAAAACGTTAATTTCTGACAGCGAATTGTGCTTAGAGGGAAAGCAGACTTCTAGGAAGTCTGCATACTGCTGCCCGACGAATGTCCTCTCCACTGCACATTACGTTTACATTGTCACATAAATGATGTATATATTACATATATGCTTGTTTAAATTGGATACAAAGATAAAAAATATATTTCTACATAAATCTGCTTCTCTCTTTTTAAAAAACTTTAATGGTTTTCACCAGAATGTGGACATGTGTACGATTCAGTTATAGTTATTATATTAAGTAGTTATATATACATACGTATGATTGTCTTGTATTTTTTGAAAGACTCTACACAAAAATAAGAGATGAAGTGGTTATGCAAATAATTAAGTTTAACATTTATTTTAAAATAAACGAAATCATATTTATGCATTTATATTACTCTTATTGTGATATTTATTTTAAAATAAAAGGGAACGTACTTATGCACATAACCATTTAATCTTTTATTTTTGTATCTATTACTGCAGCCCTTTCATAATGGATAATACGACAGCGTGGCATGAGGTCCCAACCCACAATGAATACGTTTTGTAACAAAAAATTTTGAGCACTAGAAGGTGACAGCAAAGTCTAGCAAAACTGGTTGTAGAAAATAAAGAAGTATTTATGCGATACTGACTATTGAAAGCTTTTTACCAGCGGAAATAGATCGCCCTTTCGCATTTTTCAACAGAAGAAACTTCATTCGAAAATAAAGACGTAACCAGAGCCTTCAACAACCTTTACTGAGGTCCTCGTATTGGAAGTGAGTCGGGAAACAATTGAAGACGAACCCATAAGAGACCTTAATACCACGCATACTGTAAATGAAGTAAAACTAGCTCCTTAAGCCGCAGACATTCCTACTATTTCGTTGCGTCATTCCATGGAACAATTAAGTTTTTGATGAGGCTGGGCCTAGCCATTGCCAAGCAGAAGGGGGAACGGCGGAGTGAAAATACATGGACTCACTCAGCGGTGATGTTCGTTTAACGATGGTAGTCCTGAGGAACCTAATGTAGATTGTTCTTTACCACAAGAAATTGTGCAATAGACAAGCGCAACTAAAAGAAAATTTAAGGATACTGAAATATGGAAGTCAGAAGAGAGAGTATGGAGAAGACCCAAAACTGGAAAGGAAAATGCAGGAAGAGAGACTCGAAGTGATGGCAAATGTTCTCTAGCTGATTTTAGCGTCGCCTGCACTTACAAACTAGCGATATGATACAAATGCATCCATACTTTAGGGCTACGTGTTCAGTGAGCAAAAGACTGTTTCATGTGAGATGTGTGCCAGATATTCATAAGAGAAAAGGACGATTTCTGTATATGCCATCTTGTAGACCTAAGAAGGTATCTTATGAGTGACAACAACTGTATATTTTAAGCTAATTGGTGAGATATCTACTTGATCTCTAGTAAACAATGTAATCTAGAATGAATTTTTCACTCTGTACTTATATTAAATTTCGTGACAGATTAAAATATTGCGCCGGACCGAGACTCGTACACGGGACCAATGTCTTCACGGGCAAGTGCATTAGTAAATAAGGTGCCGAAGCACGACTTACGAGACGTTCTCACAGTTGCTTTTCTGTCTTCCCTCTTAAATTATTTTGAGATAGTACTACTGCACTGAGATTTGTACTGAAAACTCCACACACGGACTGTCGTTTAACACTAGGTATGTTTTCTTCAGAACAAATGAAAAAAAACTAAAGCTTTAAAATGTCATTGCGGCTTACGTGGTTTCATCTAGTTTTGCAGTACGAAATTAGCCCTAGCGTAAAGTGTAAATTGTAAACATAGGTTAGCTGATCTGTTCACCCAGAACTCTATAGAGGACTTGTTGTTCCATTGCGGATCTCGCTTCATGATAAGATCGCTTAATATAGTGTAACTGCTCCCTAGGGCATAATACAGAATGATCTCCCAAAACAAATATGGATGCCTGGCACAGCTGCAGGATAAACTACAGTATAACCCAGTTTGTTTGTTTCGGGGATTCGGTGTAGCGCGCATCTGTTTGTGTGTGTCTGTCTGTGGGGAATGCGCGAGGGTGGAAAGCGCAGAAAACAGAGACAGAGATGGAGAGAGAGAGGAAGAGGGAAAGAGAAAGAGAGAACTGGAACGCAGCAGATGGGGCGTGGTAAATGTGCAGGGGTGCTTTGTACAAATCCCGGCATATGCCAAACACTTTTCACTGTAGAATCTGATTGAATCGACATCAGCACTACTCGTATATTTTCCAAATGTTTTACATATTTTACTTTCTACAGGAGAATAACGATATTCAGTAACGTAGCAGGTGCTGAAATTTGGCACACCCACGCTGCGGATTTCTAACGCAGTATTCCAGCCTTAAAGATTACGCTTGATTCTAGTAATAAATGAAGCACGGTATGCAAAACAGACAATTTAATTGGCAAAGTCTGATTAAAGCAAACATACAGTCGATGAGCGAGTTACTATCGATTAGTTCATTAATTAGGATATATTTTAACGACAGTTTTGTCACCTTCTGTTACTCAATTCCTGTAAAGTATATGGCAGTCGAGAAGCATATAAGTGACATTTTTTGTGAACTCGCAGGTTTAAAACCGCATTCCTTCTTACAGAAACTGGTTTCCCCTTCAGATCGCAAATGATGTAAGCAACAGATGACTCATTATATCGAAAGAGTAATTTCAATCAACTGTGGGGAAGATTCCGCCCGCACACAGCTTATTGAGTAAACATTAATATTTACCTCTATTGCGGTATTTTTATGATGGAGAAATCCTGTGGCCCTAAAACTATTCTCAACAGGTAAGGTTGTTTTAAAACTAGGAAAAGCTTAGCAACATATTGTTGAAGATCTAGTCGACAAATTATATGCTGGAGAAAAAGAATTATTTATCTAACATGCAGATGGTACTTGAGAATATTTATTACACCAGGTGGGTTTGGTTACAGTTCAGCTACTCACAGAGATCCTATGTGGGCCTGAAACACAACGACACTGAGCCTAATATTTTTTTCTCGTAATTAATCCTGTAACCATAATGTAACTGTGATGAAATATCGGTCAAATTTACCTTTCATTATTTTATTAATGTTTTGGAGATTTTCTCCTCTCAGGGACTTCGTGTTTGTGTCGTCTTCATCATCATCATTTCATCGACGCGCAAGTCGCCAAAGTGGCGTCACCTCAAAACACTTGCACCCGCCGGGAGCCCCTCCCCACACGACATTTCATTTTCATTTCATTAACGTTACCTTACAAATAAATTTGAAAGAATTAATTTTAGTGAACTAATTCAGAAAGGGTATTGTGATTATGGTGTGGTAAAATCACTGACCTACTCAAAGTGTAACACCCATTTTCGACCAACTTCTTATCTTCAACGATATTTTTAAGTCAATTTGTAGTACTGCTTATGTAGAATGTTGTGTCTGTCATGGAAATTCTTTAACTATGTATACGTATTTCATTCATATGAACTTTTGAACAACGTTGTTTAAAAATATGCTTGTCGATTTAAATAAGTACTGGGATGATTGTTATATAATGTACTGTAAATGACTTAGTCCATATTTAGAGGACGTAGTGTTGAATGTAAAAGATGTGGGGAAGTCCCGCAGCAACGGAAGTAGCCTGGCGGAGTGGAAGAGGTGTGGTCGGCGCGCAAGTAGCAACTCGACCTTTGTGACGGGAAGGAGTCTGGGCTTAGCAGTGCTGTGGTTAACATCTCGCTAGCGGCAGTGGATCATTGTGATTCATATTCAAGGAGTTTTGAGGCCTGAAGAACTTAAGAGCAGTATTTAAGGACCTCGGACGCTGCATTTGGTGATTTTATTATCATGGCATGGTCTTAGACCCTATAATAATATAATTCCGACGCGAAGAAGATCAATAGTGGGGTGAGGCCAACAGTACTGCCATGACTGCATCACCACTATTGTAACAGCCATTGAAAATTATGTCACCAGTACCACCAACCTTCCACTAGATTGTTCATATTTGTCACTCCGTAAATGGACCAGGTATTTGGAAAATTTGGTTGATTTTAATAATAATCGTGGTGTTGCAAATTGCAAACCTCGACAGTAATCCTATCCTAGTGAATTTAATTCCTAGTGTCCTAACTTATTATGGAAAGACTTATTCGGCAGCTGTAAGAAAAGTTATGATAGCTTTATAATGTGTGGAGCTATATTGTTTCAAAAACAGTTTTATAGTTTGAGAAATACTCTACTTTCCGTGCATTTTAGACCAATCTGCAGTCATTTCCTTAAATAATTTGCCTTACTTGAGAAGCTGCCTGAAAGCAGTAAAATTAACCTGTAAATAAAAGATTATTAACTGTCGCATTAATGCTCGTTGGTCATTTCATGGAAAAGTGTTTGAATCTCATTTTAATGTTGTATTGGCATCTTCACAGCCAAATATATTTTGAGTAGGCTAGAAGACTGCTTATCAAACCACATTTGTTACTGTGTAGGTATTCAGTACAAATTATTTTTGTGCTAAGTTTAAGTCACCGTATTAACTGTATTTCACGTCAGAGCTCGATCAATTCTTTTAGATCCGTTCTCACCTGATTACAATTCAGTGACTGGTTCGTAATTACAGTCTATAAATAATTAACAATCATAGAGTAATTTCTGCTCACAAAGTGAGCTGGTGACAATTCTTGTGCCATTCGCAATCTAAAATCATAACAGATTCAGTTAATTTAATCTAAATTTCACTAACTATTTCTTATTTATATATATGGTTCTCGGGCGAGACGTCGGATGTCATAGTGAAAACTCCGCAATATTTCATCAGCGCAACTGGCCGACATCTCACCTTTTTTATAAAAATTTCTTTCGTCTCTTATGTGCAAAAGAATTCGCACGACAACGATTCAATTATAAATGTATCCTTACTTACCCGGAATTCCATTATTCTTCGAAATAAATTCCTTTTCCAGACAGCAGGAAATATTAGGTGTTCTGTCATTCAGAAATCTGAATTAAGCGTAAGTATAGGTCCGTTATAGGCTGTGATTATCGTATGGCAGCGAAAGTCGGTAGATTTTCTGATGTGTAAATGCTGAACCGATTTACACTGAGGAAAGAAAGTTCTAATTTTGAGTACCAGGTGCAAATGTGGCGCTTTGATTGCAAGAAATATATGTAGAAATGTTTCGATATGTAAATGGTTAAGAATGGGAAAAGGTCAGACATGATCAAACAAGTGAGAAAAACATAATGTTGATTTTACCGTAAACCATCGTTCACACAGTTCGTTCAGTATGAGCACCCCCAGATTTACATCACTTGGCCTAAATTTGAATTACTCCTTTCGAACGTAATCGGTTCTCCATTAAGGTATTAGCATATCAAACAAGTTTCACTGCCATACTGCAATCACAGCCAACACCGGACCTCCGTGATCAGCTGCACTTTTATTATAACCACCCGGTATAACGAATTTAATAATGAAGTTCATTATATGGGATGAATCCGAAACACCGACGAAATTTTAGTGGTTGTTCAGAATTATTTTCTGAATATTTCTGTAAGGGACCCGTGGTCTCCCATGCCTCGTTAGGCAGGAATAATGTAATTATTATTTATTGGTTTACTGCACGAATTACAATTGTTTCTGTGAATGTACCTTCACATAGTGAAAAAAAATCTGTCATATGCAATCACCAAAACCCACGACGCAGAACACAGTGTATTATAACCTCCAGCTACTTTCAGTGCTACACAAATACAAAGATAAAAGGGGGTAGGAAATCAAACGAAATAAAATTACTTTGTAACGAGCCAGGCATACCGCATACCAAAATACTCAGTTCGGTTGACACTGTTTATCTGTATCATAAAAAAGAAGACAAATAAAAAAGTATGCCAAGTTTCGAAGTACTGGTCACATGATCCTTAAATTTGTCATATTCATATTTTGGTCTCATGACATCTTTTAGGTAATACCAATATTGGTTCAATTTTTGCCAATGATGAAGTATCGAGAATTGTATGGGCAACTGCCTTAGAAAGGAAGAATTTTTAGGGGAACAAACACAAAAATGCATCATAGATTTTTATGTTTCATATTTTCACACTTAAACCTTTCGGGGTAAATCTAAACCCAGATGCTGTGCCACCAGGTTTCTGTTTTCCCCACATTTACGACATAAGAGATGAAACGGAAAACCACCAGTTTAGAGAAATAGGCTAGAAATCTCATTTGCATCGACAAGTGAAGCATAAGATGCTTTTCAGTTGCTCTTTTAATTATGTAATCGAGAAAGAAATGGTTATGTAAAAGTTCCTTTCGCTTAGAACTACAGTTTCATTCCACTGCAGACAATATTTGGATGAAGTTTGCTTCAGCGTGTATAAAAGTTCATTGGTGTATCAGAGCTACTACTTTCTGGACATTAATCGTCAACATCAGGGGAAAAATTTGTAGCAGATGTATGTCGGACAGGAAAAGTTCGGATTATCACCATCACAGTCCTTTATTTGTTTTTCAGCTATGTTAGTTGCTCCTAACACAAGTAAACAGCTGAAATCCTTTGCTCCAGTTCTAAAAGTAATACTTTGTCAATCATCAGGGAAGATATTCTCCGTGATATTTTGCTAAACAAGACAATGGATGGTATTCTCTAACTTATGATATGGCTTACTGTTACTATTATTCCATGCATAGTAACTCAATAACCAACGCTTTCTAAGATGTTCTGCTTCTATTTTTCTCGGTATATGGACGTAGAAAACGTGATAAATCATTAACATTTATTTTGCTTAAAACCCGAATGTGGCTGATAAAATGTCACGTATGACACCAGAGTAAAGAAAAGTTCACATGCATGTTTGAGGACTCGTATGATATCTAAATGTTTCCTACCAAAGTGACATTTTGCCTTCCAGCCCCGTGCAGGCGGTGCACTAAATGATGAACAGTGTAGCAGAAAAGGAGGAACGATAATCACTGGGAATTTGTAGACATTGCGGTAATTGTAGTTACAAACGTATGATACTAATACAAGTAGCCTGGTTGTTAAAATCGATGCTTTATTTCAGCTCTCTTTCGCACAGTGGGCTATGACAAAAACTTGACTTTCTTGTGACCTTCAGGTGTTTTATATGTTGGCGTGAAAACTGAGAATGGCAGAGATAGTGGCTTGCGCGTTTATATGTACCTATGGCGTCATGGTTCTTTCATCTCGTACAGGGTTGAGAGTTCCGCAACAGAGATATTTCTGATGTTACTTTATCCATGTTTGATCTTATTAATTTCGTGGGAGTTAATGAATATTGATGAATAAAGCAATCTTCTAAAAATGCTTTTAGAATTCTTTTATTTTAGAGCTGTAAGCGTTTCGGACATTCATGTATATATTCCGATTGCTAACGTATCCAATTACATAAATTTTCTCAGCAGCAGCATGTCGTCAGCTCTAGTACCGTACAAGAATATTTAAAAATTTGATGCGACTTTTATGCTATATCGATGGAGCAAACGTGATAATATGACTGAAGTGAATTAGCTGTAAGGAGAAACAGCTGTGTACACTTACGTACTCCAGTGGAGCCGCTTCGTCTATCCATGTCCTTTCAATATCCCGATGCCATACTTGGGCAGTGTAGAAGCTGTTTCATTCTAAACGGCACTCATATTATGACAAATCACCTTGGCACATGAAACACCCTTCAAAATATTCCTAATGTCTCTTTGAGAGCTTCACATATGTGCTTCACACTCAATGTTTTGGTTTACAAAGCAAACAGCATCGGCTAAGCAAAGATATCATTGGTTTCTTATCAAGAAAATATCTAAGCTATGCAAAGAAAAGGCGTGTAGACACTTAGTATTGATCTTTGCGCAAAAAGAAATCAATGGTACCTTTGCTTAGAGGATACTCTTTCCTTTGTAAACTAAAACATCGTGTATAAAGCATATTGTGATTTCTGAGCCTGAGAGCAAAAAACCGAAGGTCATTTCTGTGCAAAAGACAGATGACATGACTGAATGTGAAAAATATGGAAGCTTTAATTTACTGGACAGTTCCTATGAAACATACTCCCGAAAAATCAATAGTAGGCTTAAGATCGTAGTAGACAATAGCATCAGCGAAGAACAGATGGGGTTTACACACGGGCGCTATACGGTATATGCCATTATCGTAGTGAAACAAATAAAGAAGGGAATTCAATTTGGAAACTCAAGTTACCTTCATCTATTTCCAAAAGACGGAATAGAGAATTGTTATGAGATCAGAAAACGTGTATCACACAATCTAGTAAAAGCGATCATAAGTGTATATTAAAACACTACTGTGTTTCTTGGTTCGGGGTAGTGACTAACAGCATCAGTAAAAAGAAATAAATGCGTTACATACGGTTTCTATCCCTCCCTAACACTTTTTAATATCGATTCTGCTAGGGTTACCATCGATGGCCTCAGAGAGGTTCCCCGTGGCGCCCTGTGCTCGAGCGGTCTCTGACTTCAGTAGTGTTGAAATAGCAGCGCACGAGGTAGGAATGCCCCATCCTTCCGACTAACAGTAATAAATGTAGGACTATCTCTTGACAGAAAACTAATATAGAACTCACATTCCCTTACGATCCAACGCAAGGCCCGAAACCAACTGAAAGTTCTAAAAATACTAACAGGCAATACCATTATCCGCACCGATAAATTCCTCATCAGCCCCATCCTAACCTACGCTAACCTTGCCTGGATATCTTCTTCCTCTAAATTCTATAAGTCCCTTGTAATTCAGAAAAGACATGCACTCTGCTTCGCCTTCCGCATGCGCCTACTTTCCCCAACTCCCATCCTGTACCAACTCATCCACTTCCCACAACTTCTTCTCTTTCTAAAGCAACTTCGGATCCGATACATTAATCGTAAAACCCAGTTCCAGCTCCCAATTTCCAACCCACCAATCCAAGTACCCTGAGGCGCCACAACATCGATTTTCCACCTTCCATGCACCCCCGTGCCTTATCTATCCTCTCTCGCCGGGATTTTAACCAACTGCCACTCCCCAACAATGAAATCCATCCCTAAATATACCCCTCTTTCCAACACTCCACACCATCCTCCAAATTTCTCCTTCCCCCTTCATCCACTTTGCTGTCTTCTAGCAGCTATCTGCGGTTCTGTAGGGTCCCTTACTCATACTCATCATCTCACTCTCTCCTTGACAATTTTTCCGTACGCCACCTAGCATCAACATAAAACTGTGGCATCATTCACATTCAATAGTGACTGTATTTGATCTGTAATGTAATATTGTGAAACTAGTTTTAAATGCCTTGTCATCTGTCATCTGTCATTTAAATCTGGTGTGTCCGGATATGCCTAAGGCGTCGCCGTTCTAAACAGGGCAGTGGATACAGTCAGATCCGACGAACCAGAACACAGGCCCAGTTCGGATAGTAAACTGGTATCAGGGTATGTTAGTAGACTTTTCCTGTTCAAATTCACTTACTTTGATGCTCAGCAATGTAACTCGTACGATTCTGCTTGTTTTGAATATGAATAGTGGTCATTTGTAGCAAGTTGTGAATAATTCAAATTTACTGTCTTTCCTTGCTATCCTGCTTGATATTTATGCAACGGTTAAAGTTTAAAATTTTGTACAGTCCTTTTTAATTTGAATTATATTGGAATGCAGACAGCTGCCTCTGCTCTGTATTATAGGCTTTAACGTTAAAACATGTTGCTTCTCTATCCCACTGCTATAAAGAGTGTGTGTTGAATTTTTGATTCAGCTTGTTGCCTTTGTCTCTGATTTGACAGCTGGTATTTGCGTGAATTGTCTTCTTCAGATTCTGAGTCAGTAAAACTGACAGTTACACTGTGCATTTGACTTTTAAATACTTTTGCTGTTTAAATTAGTGCAATAATATTTTCCTCTTTCTTGAAACTTTCTAAACAAAAGTTTTTAGTGTAGTTCTGAATATAAACAGCTGTGGCTATTTCTTGATCATTAATGACAGTAACAATATTTTAATTTTATCTAACAGTTTTTGTGAGCAACGTCATCCATTGATAACTACAAGATATTTAGTGTAGTTATAATAGGATTGGTTGCACCTGTCAGGTGGCGCTAGATGGGAATAATTATGTATAAAATACGTGCCCCCCTGGATTGTTTATGGCCTGTTTGCATAAAACAAATAATCATTTGTTTGGTTTGCCTTGTTGTGTCTTGCAGTGTGTCATGTGTCAGCTTTTGTTAAAATATTGTACAAATGTCAGTGTTGAAATTTACCTTGTTTTTGTTTGATTGATTCCTGAATAAATTGACTAATAAGTGCACAGTGTCTTACCAGTCAAGCGCCGAATAGACAACTCCAACATGTTCAAAGGTCTTCCGATCCCCTATCATCAACCACAGTACCAATGAACACGAACACATAATAAGATGGAGATAAATTGTCCGGTGTAGTTTAAGTAGTGTATTCTCTGTAGGCAATGTTGTCACTGAGCAATAGACAGAAGGTAATTTTTTAATATTAAGATGTGTAGTAGCAGGATATGCACTGGTAATATCTCCACGTAAATAAAATGTTATGGCATTTCTGGGGAAAAGCATGGTAAGATCTAAAACTTAGATAAATGGCAAAATACCTGTGCAGGTGCCCACCTTTAACTATTTTGAGAGTGAAATATAGACACAGATAGAGATAGTGACACAGAAATAAAACTTTGCAGATCTAAACATATATGTGGAACAATTCCTAGAACTTTCAAATACAAAACCACAAAAGAAACTAAACTCAAGGCTTGTAAAAAAATTGCGATTCCAGTCGTATCATGTGGAAGTGAGTCTTGGGTATTGCTATTCTCGTAGAAGGTCAGAAGGAAAATTACGCCAGAACGCCGGGCAGTCAAAGGCCACACACTATGGGCAATATGCGAAACACGGCATAAGCCCACAGCCGCAAGTTCTCGATTTGGTAAGCAAAATTAAAAACCGCAAGCTCAACTTGTGCAACCATGAAGAAAGAACGAAGCATGATCGTTTGCTTAGAGTCACCATTAACTGTATGTACACTGAACAGTGAAGTGTCGGACGTCCGGGGACAAGATGGTTGTGCAGCCTTCATGAGGTGGAAATGATGATGATGACGATGTTAATGATGATGATGATGATGATAATGAAGCAAAGATGGCACCGCCATAAGATGTCAAACAAGTTAGCCTGGTGTAAATATCTGATGATGTCACACTAAGTTTGTTTACATGTCTGACGATAAGTTGTGTGCGATCATTGACCGGACTAGAATTAAAGAAAGAAAACATAAGGGCATTTATAAAGTAAGAGATAATGGATTTCGGGAACAGCATTGAAAGGCTTCTCAATTTCCTGCAGTTAAAATAGCTTGCGAAACTAAATATAAGCATGTTTTTCGTATTACCATTCCCTGGTTACGCTAACGTCTTCTTATGGAATTATGAAATGTGGTGCTGATGTGAGTTGCGAAACTGTCAGCTGGAGATACTGTTACAGTCAATGTATACGGTTTATAACAAGAAATATATGTACGTAAAGAGGCCGAAACATTTTGCCTAACAACAACCTGCAGACGAAGCACAGGAATCTTCTGACAGTTCTATGCTCGATGTTCTTCATTCAGATTGTAAATATATCAAAGAGTAGGAGTGTCTGTGGAGTGAGGTTTCAGATACTCAGAACAGAACTGTGGTCGCCAATATACATTGCCCCCAAAGTCACGTGATTACGGTACGAAGTAAAGTTTACCTGTAACCGTCCTGCAGATCCTGATCATGCTTTTTGTAGGTACAGTTCATAGATTTTCGTTATGTGAATTTGTGTTAAAGCTTTGAGGAGATAAAGTCAAGGGCATTTCGCTTGTTTGCGACAGATGTCACAGCTTACTTGTCACTATTTGCGTTATAGGAACACAAGGAATACCACCTGCCGAGACTGTGGTTTCATAAAGTATCGTGTGACGGCATCGGGAGGTAGATTCCTAAGACCCCAAAAGATATCATATACGGAATGCAGAAAATTACTCATTTTTCATACATTGAAATATTATACACGTAATTCTACTGTTTGTGTTCTCTGGTCCTTTGTATTCTCTAGTAGTGTTTTTCATCTGCAGTCATCCTTCGGTAAGCTAAAACATTTATCACACAAAATTATCTTCAACATCATGTGAAGCAGAAGAACAATATTCTGTTATGAATGCTGTAAAACAGAAATATTAGAGTGACAATCTCTAATTTGGAAAAAATGACTCGAACTAACATTTATAAACCTTAATCACAAGTGAACATTGCTGGTCATCACTATAGATTTAACGGACTGACGGGCAGTACACTTCTAAACTGCATAATTTATCTATTACTTGTCTCGTAAATATATGGCCATGCGGTCACTTAATTAAGCCCACGATATTAACACTTTATCACACTTTGTCTCAATATGTTTCAACGTGTTAGGCATTCCTTATTACTATGACAACCACAGTTACATCTTTACTGAACGTACCCGCTAAAAGTAAGTTCTCTTCATCTGATATATTTAGATTTGCATTGACAACAGCTACCATTACTCACCACTGCAATTACCAGGGAAGAAACGTGTAAACACGGGGCAAATACATACAATATTAAAGTACGCCTAATACCATGTCATGTATTTTTAAGTCATGTATTTAATTATATAGAAGAAGAGTCGTCAAATGTTTTAATTTTTACTTCTAAAGAAATGAAGTTGTTATAAATGAAGTTGGTGTTATTCCCTTTCTACATATTCACGATTCATATGACAAAATTTTCTCGACGATGATCAATTTGCCGCAAACCTTATTTGCTGAAGTCTGCATTTTGTAGGAAACGTTCAACTTCGAAAATTATCTCGCTAGCCCTGTGGAAATGCCCGCCACAGTTTCTACATCTCCGAAAACAGTAAGAACTAATGCCAGGAGAATACGGGTAATAGAAAACTTGAGAAAGAAGTAGCAAGTGTGCCGAATAATCTTGGACAGCATCCTGCGATGTCGCGGATGACAGTGGAGTCGTTGTCGTAATGCCGAGACGGAGCGATTTATCTGACGTCCCAACGGGTACGATCGTTGAGTTCCGGGCCAAGAATGGAAGCCTTTCCCAAACGGCGAAGATGCTAAACTGTACTCGCTCCGCTGTGTTAAAAGTACACTGTAACTGGAAAAATGGCGCTGTCCAAAACCGGCGCCGAGGTAACTGATGCGCACTATAGTCATAGAAGACGGGCTGAAGGCCGGCCGCGGCGATTTGTATGGGTTAATAGACGTGCATCTGTTGAGTAACTAACTGTCCATATGAACCAAGGGGCTACCAGTAGTGTCTCCTCAATAACTGTTCAGCGAACCTAGCTACGTATGGCCCCCCGCACCATGTGCATGGTTCGTGCACTCATACTGGCTGCTGTTCATCGGTCACAAAGGCTGGATTTTGCATGCCAGCACCGCAACTGGATGTCCACAGATGGCGACAGATGGTGTTTGCAGGTGACGCGCGTTTTAGGCTCCATCGGGCAGATGGCTGTTGCGCGTACTACGTGATACATCAGAAAGCAAAGGGTCCAGTCCGTAGAAGGGTACGTTATCTCCTGGCAAATGTTTCCTTGGGATTCCCTGGGTGATCTCGGCATTTACCAAGCCACACCGCATCAACACGAGTATGAATTTATTGTTGGGGACCATGTCCACACCTACATTCAGTTTGGTTTCCTCGCATCTACCAGCAGGACAATGCGACCTGTGACACAGCTCGCAGTGTACGTGCGGGGGTCGGTGGCACGAGGATGAGTTTGCCGTACTCCCTGGCCTTTCCGATTTAAAGCCAACGAAGAACCTGTGGAAACGTCTAGATCGGGCTGTTCGTGCCATGAATCCCCAGTGGAGAAAACTGACCACGGTACCTTAGGTGGCATTACACCACATCACTAACTTCCGGAACCTCATTAACTCTCTTTCTGCACGGCGCACAGCGGTCTGCGCTGCAAAAGTTGGTTAATTGCAATATAACGAATACCCCTACCTGAATACAGGCGTTGATTTAAGTCAACGGGGACAGTTGAAAATGCGTGCCCCGACTGGGACTCGAACCCGGGATTTCCTGCTTACAAGGCAGACACTCTATCCATGTCAGCCAGCGAGAACGCAGAGAAGAGTGCGACTGTAGGGACTTACCGCTGGCACGCCTTCTATGAGACCCACACTCCCAACTTATAGTCACGCACTATATTCATAGTGGTTCAAATGGTTCAAATGGCTCTGAGCACTATGGGACTCAACTGCTGTGGTAATTAGTCCCCTAGAATTTAGAACTACTTAAACCTAACTAACCTAAGGACATCACACAAATCCATGCCCGAGGCAGGATTCGAACATGCGACTGTAGCAGTCGCACGGTTCCGGACTGCGCGCCTAGAACCGCGAGACCACCGCGGCCGGCTTATTCATAGTGATCCTGCCCATTATACTCATTACTCGCGACTTTTTGCTGATTCCCTTAAGAGTTTGCACTGTTTGTGCAACCGCACAGAAGAAGATGGTCAAATGGTCGGTGAGCCTTAACTATTATACATATGAAGATGGTATTTGTTCTTTCCGAAAGAACAGATACCCTATATATAGTATTACAAAAAGGTACGGCCAAACTTTCAGGAAACATTCCTCACACGCAGATAAAGAAAAGATGTTATGTGGACATGTGTCTGGAAACGCTTAATTTCCATGTTAGAGCTCATTTTATTATTTCTTTTCAAACACACCTTTGACATGTGGTCACATCAGTGTGACTGGACACTGTATGGCTAAAAACTCTAGAACCAGATCTTTCCATATTGCCAGTATTTTTCCATAAACAGTCTAAAGGAAAAATCAAGATCAGTTGTTCCTCTCTGGCCTCTTAAAGAATGTTTTTCTCTTTCGAACTGATGTGTCACTTTAGACTCTTCGATATGATTTTTTCTATTACCTTGAGACAGTGGGATGCAGAGTAATTTTACTGGGGTTCGAACTCTTTAACCAGTTCCCTTCCTGGAACACTCGTTTGATCAAACCTTTCTTCCACTCATGTAGTATGTTGTTTTCTTTCCAGATTACTCCCAGCGTGCTATGCAGCTACTGAACACCGTGTGTACCCGATGCTACCACGAACTACAAACGTCAACATTCCTGCCCAGTTGATGCAATCACTGTTCGCCGCTCGCCGCCTCCTTGGATCAGGGACTCCACACACGCTGCTTTCAGCACGCATCCAGTGAGGCATTTCCACCGCAGAGCATCACTACGAGTGTTGGACTATGTTGGCCGTATAATGTTTTCTTGCGTAAACATCGATCGCCATCCTGACAACAACCCACTGCTTCAACTCAACCCGGCCACTATAAAGGTCATCCATGTAGGGGCCACTACACTTAATGTCCCTTTACTCGGACCTCCTATTTCTTTAAACACCTCACAGAATTTTTTGATACCCTTTTCAACCGAATTCTAGTTTTTACGTGAACGTCTCCAAACTCTTTCCGCCTCTTCCTTCACTATTATCTTTGCTAATAATTTCTCGTCCCTATATTTTACTTCATAATTGACTATAATTTGGTTAATACATTGCACTTTTTTTCTCAACATTCTTATCTCTTTTTGTGTATTGAAAACGGTAATACCTAATTTTATTTTTCGTTCCACCAACTATAACGGACAGTCAAATGCAAGCAAAACACCTGTAAGTAGGCTGTTTAGGTTTTTTTATTGGTAACGCCACTTAGCGCTCTGTATGAAAATCACTGGCTGTGCTGTGTGCAGTCTGTGGCTGGTTTGCATTGTTGTCTGCCATTGTAGTGTTGGGCAGCGGCAGCTGGATGCTAACAGCGCGTAGCGTTGCGCAGTTGGAGGTGAGCCACCAGCGGTGGTGGACGTGGGGAGAGAGATGGCGGAGTTTTGAAATTTGTAAGAATTGGTGTCATGAACTGATACATATATTATGACTATAAAGGTAAATACATTGTTTGTTCTCTATTAAAATCTGTCATTTGCTAACTGTGCCTATCAGTAGTTATTGACTTCCGTAGTTTGAATCTTTTAGTTAGCTGGCGGTAGTGGCGCTCGCTGTATTGCAGTAGTTCGAGTAACGAAGATTTTTGTGGGGTAAGTGATTTGTGAAACATATAGGTTAATGTTAGTCAGGGCCATTCTCTTGTAGGGATTATTGAAAGTCAGATTGCGTTGCGCTAAAAATACTGAGTGTCAGTTTAAGCACAGTCGTGTATAATTTTTCTAAGGGGACGTTTCATATGTCGACCCTTAGCCGAGGATACCTCACTGGAATCTTCTGATTTTTTTTTCTTGTAGTTTGTGTAATAAGTGTAGATTTTGTTTATTGCTAGCGCGTAATTGTAGAGAGAATCTCCTTTGTAGTTGTAGTCTTTCATTGTTGTACAGTAAAACAGTTGTGGCATGCACGTAGATTTGCACCTAGTATTTCGCAGCTGCGCTTGCAATTAACTAGATATTATTTTCAGTCCTATGTTAATGTGTTGTCTTATTTTTGCTCTTCAAATTGTGTTTTTCTGTGTTGTCGTGTGAAATATTGTGACAATAATGGCGTGTGAAAAACGTAATACTAGGCTCCAAAGTAAACTGAGAAATGACAGTGAAGACGAAAGCAGTATGTTAGCACCACCATGTAATGAATTAACTAATGTTCAAAGTAGTAATTTGGTAATAGTGCATAGGGAAATGGAGCGGGCTGCAAATAATGGTGTAGACAGTGAAACAATTAGTGAACAGGGAAGCATTATCGATTGATCGGTCGGCAACAGCTCGCGTCAGGAATCCGAAACGACAGGACACAATCTTGCAAATACTGTACATTCGGGTTTTGCGTCCTCACCGTTTTCTCAAATAAGTCAAGACACATTTTCTGCTTGTCAAAATGTGAATGTTGCCGGTGCAAATGCACTGCCGAAAAGCATAGAGGAAAAGATTCCAGACACTAATACATTATTATTGCAATTAATGCAGCAAATGAAACAAAATCAGAGACAAACACAGCAACAGTTAGACACAATGGAACAAAATCAGAGACAAACACAGCAAGAGCTTCAAACGTTAGACACAATGGAACAAAAGCTTCAAAAGTTAGACACCACACTTGAACAAACACGTGAAGATTTAACTAATGAGTTACATAACATCGAATCGAAAAGTCAGAAAGTCTGTAATGACGTAAAAACACAAATTTGTGAGCATTTCCAACCTATTTTTTCGCGGCATGAAAATACATTACAGAATCACGATGCAGCCATAAAAGAACTGCAAACTATTGTTCATAAAAATCATGAGATCTTGCAAGCTAAAATTGACTCAGTTGCATCTACTGATTCGGTTACGCAACTTGCAAAAACTCAAGCGAACTTAAAGGACACAGTAGATACTCTGAAAATTGGTTCAGAAAAACACACAGAGGAAATAATTTCACTATCGGATAAAGTAACCGAACTTTCAGATCAGTTCACTAACTTATCTACAAAGGTAGATGATGATCTGAATGTCACAAAACCTGTAGCCTTCACCGACACTGAAGAGTATGAACAAATTAGAAAATTCAAACAGAATCAAAATCAAATCAACACACAGTACAAAAGAGAAATGCGGGAAGTACAAGATCAGTTGGCTCAAGTAATACAAGAATTACATATTTCAGAGGACACTCGCGCTCCAGTACGGGAAGAGGGACATAGCAATACAGAACAACCACAAAACAATGACACAGGGAATTTCGGAAATCGTGAAAGAAATTGGCAAGGTACACCGAATTTTGAGATGGAACCGCCGAAACGATGTAACAATGACCGACATGCGACTCGCCGACATGATGATTTTGACTATAATCTGTTCATTACTACACGTAAATTCAAAACATTTAAGAATTCTGGCAACGACATTCATCCACAAGCGTGGCTCCATCAATTCTCTCATTGTTTTCCTCCCAACTGGTCATTAGAACACAGATTAGAATTTATGTGTGGCTACATAGAGAATGAACCAGCTGTAAGAATGCGATCGGTCATTCACGATTGCCCCAGTGAAGGAGAATTTTATCATGCCTTCCTCTCAGCATATTGGTCTCAAGCTACACAAGACCGAGTAAAACATGGCATCATAATGATGAAACATTTCGAACAATCTGAATTTTCCAGTCTTGTGAAATATTTTGAAAACATGTTGCACAAGAATCAGTACCTGTGAAACCCATACAGCCCCTCAGAACTCATCCGCATTTGCTTAATCAAATTACCTGAACATTTACGGCATATTATTTTGGCAGGACGTTGCAAAGACGACATTGAAGCTTTTCATGGGCTCTTACAAGAATTAGAAATTGACACTGACAATCGCGGATCGCGAAAACAGGAACACAACAATTACAGGTCACATACGTCGCAATTCCGCGATGAAAGAAATAATAACTGGACACGACAAAGCTATTCTCACAACACAAATCGTGACCAAAACAGACACCACCCGTATGACAACCGTTGGCAGAGTAGTAATAATTACAGGGAAAGATCACCTCTCCGCAGTAGTGACTATCACAGAGACAATCAGAGAAACAAACAATATGGGAACCAAAATAATTACTATCAAGGGAGACAGAATAACTTTAGACGCAACGGTCCAACGCGCAGTTACGATTCAAAGAGAAATTCTCCACCACGTGACCGACAAGAAAGAAACTATGGAATCTACCGATATGACGACAGACGATATGATCGTAACGACAGACCTGAATTGCAGCAGAACTGGCGGGATTCAAACAGAGCAGGGCCCTCTCGACAAATGGAATTTGTAGAAGTTAGGTCTCCAAATCCCAATAACGACGCACGCCAACAAAGACACAATAGGCAATGACTCATACTGCTGGCAGCCACGAAACGTACTTCTGAAACTGACGACGCAGCTGCCGTAGCTAGTAATTACGTAAAAATGGAAGACATTAGGGACATCTTACTCCAGGAACACGACTTAAAACATAAAAACATTGCATATCCTGTTATTCACATTACAGTGAATGACGTAAAATTTACGGCAGTACTTGACTCTGGCAGTCCCATTTCAGTCAGTAGTGAAACAGCCTTTAGCAAATGCAACAAATCGAACGATTGCCCCACACTTCCGTTACGTAAGATTAAATTACAAGGTGCAATCTTTGGGAAAAGTGTAGATGTACGCCAGCAAACCAACTTAGAATTCTCTTGTCAAAGCCACAGCTTCTCTATGAACTTTCTTATTGTTCCATTATTGTCGACGGAAATTATACTGGGAGTAGACTTTTTGAATGAATACAAAGCAGTCTTACACTTTCACGATGCTGAAATAAGTTTAGAGAAAGAAGGTAAGTCAATAGCTTTGAAATTTGAAGATTGGCTCTCAAATTATGACGAGGAAATTAATCGGCTTTATCTTCTGATAGACAACAGTTCGGATTTTTCTACGGAACTAGACACTAACAGTCGCTTTGCAAGTACTGACAGGGATGATATCGACGGCACAATTGAAACTAATGAGTTAATTCAGAATAAAGTTCAAACAACTGAGAATTGTAATGACACTGATAGGCAGGACCTTTTTGAGATTTTACAAGCACATTCCACAGTTTTTACTCACAAAACAGGAACAATCGAGGGATTTCAGTACCAATTTCGTATTCGTGAGCATACTAAATTTTGTGTTAGACCATACGTAATTCCAGCACATTATAGGGACCGTGTTAGAACAGAAATACAATCTATGCTTGACGAGGGCATTATTGAGCCTGCAGTAAGCTCATACAACAATCCATTACATGTTGTTGAGAAGAAAAATGGATCGATCAGGCTTGTCTTAGATTCGAGACAAATCAATTCTATCATTATTCCTGAAACAGACAGGCCGCAAACGTTGGAAGAACTTCTTCAAAATTTTAATGGTGTAAAAGTATTGTCTTCCATTGATCTCAGATCCAGCTTTTATCAGATCGAACTTCATCCAGAATGTAGAAAATACACAGCTTTCCTTTGTTTCGGCGTTTGTTATCAGTTTCGGAAACTTCCTTTTGGTTTGAACATTTCTTCGGCAGCATTCATTCACGGGCTAAATTACATATTACCTGAGCTCTTAAAACGTCACATCACCTTATATGTGGACGATATTCTGATAGCTGAAGCCTCATGGGAACAACATAATCGCATCCTCAACAGCGTGTTACATATTTTTACAGAATCTGGAATTACAGTTAACTTGGAAAAATCTGAATTCGGTAGGACAAAGGTGAAGTTTTTGGGACATATTATTTCTTCTGAAGGCATTCAGCCGGATCCTGAAAAGTTAGAAGCAATCAGAGCCATTCCAGTTCCATCCACAAAAAAACAAGTCCGCAGTTTTCTAGGTCTCGTAAATTTTTATCGTCGTTTTCTGAATATGCAAATTCTGGTTACACCAAAACTTTGTTCTCTCACTGGAAAAATTACTATTTGGAACTGGGACGAACAAGCACAGTTGGAATTCAATTCTTTGAAAGAATCGCTACTTAACGCGCCAATACTAGCTCATCCATATTTCTCACAAGATTTTTGTCTTAGCACAGATTCTTCTAAAGTCGGTCTTGGTGCCCATTTATTTCAAGAAGCCATAGAACATGACACTACCGTTCAGAAAACCATTGCTTTTGCTAGCTGAGTGCTAACAAAATCTGAAAAAAAATCCTGTTACTGAATTAGAAGCTTTAACTATCGTTTGGGCATTTAACAAATTCCATTTCTTTCTTTATGGTAAGTACGTAAAAGTATACAGTGATCATCGTGCATTACAATTTCTTATGTCTTCAAAATTAAATCATGACAGGTTAAAACGTTGGGCATTGTTTCTGCAAGAATTCCACTTCACAACAGTCTACATTCGCGGCAAGAAGAACATTGTTGCGGACGCACTGTCACGCGCACCGGCTGGGCTTGAGAAAAGTAACACAGAAAGCAACCTCGAGAAAAATGTCAGTATTGTTTACATTCAGAAAGTCGCCTTTGAAAACTTCATCGCCACATCTTTAAAGGACATTGCTCATGAACAAGATAAAGATCTGATTTGGAAAGACATCAAAAGTAAATGGCATGAAAAGACACACACACACAGATTCGGCATTATTATCTGGTTAGAAACAACATACTGTTCAAACGATGCTCTGTTGATGACAAGCTATGGGTACTTTGCATTCCAGACGATTTTGTTAATAAGCTCATTTGGTACATTCATTTGAGCTATGCACATTTTGGTCCACGAAAATGTTATCATATTCTTCGAACGACTTGTTATTTTAACAATATGGAAAAGAGAATTAGAAGAGTCTTGTCTATTTGTAAACTTTGTCAAAAGGCGAAACCATCTACTGTCTCGCATCGTGCTCTATTGTTTCCTATCATTCCTACTAAATTAAAAGAATTTGCTGCTGTTGATCTCTTGGGACCGCTTGTTAGAACATCTAATGGATTTTCGTACGTTCTAGTCACTGTTGAACTTACTTCAAAATTTGTTTCTTTCACTCTGTTACGTAAAGCCACTGGACGGTCTGTATCCAATGCCTTTGTTAAAAATTTCTTACGTGAAGTTGGACACGTTAGTAAAGTCATTTCAGATAACGGACTGCAATTCAGATCAGCTGTTTGGTCACTCATGCTTCGTAACCATAAAATCAAATCTGTTTTTATTTCATTGTACTCACCACATTGTAACCCGTCTGAAAGGATTATGAAAGAAATCAATAAGCTTTGCAGACTTTATTGTCACAGAAATCATCAGCATTAGGACAGATATTTACACTTATTTCAAAACGTGCTGAATGAAATGCCTCATGACTCCACTGCTTTACCACCTGTTCTTGTACTGAAGAATAAAGAACCACCGAACAGAATCAGAGAGCTTGTACCTTTTCCGAATACACGTAAACTTCGACGCAAAGACATAATTGATTTGGCTATTAAAAATATAAATTCTGCTGCAGACAAAAGGAGAAAATTACACAATAAAACAAATGCAAAGGAATTATATATTGGTCAGAAAGTTCTCATTAAAGCTCGTTCATTGTCACATAAGAAGAAACACTTGAGTCACAAATTCTTTCTAGTTTACAATGGACCTTACAGAATCCGACGTATACCACATGATAATTGCGTTGAAGTTGAAACTCTGCGTACTAGGAAGAGTAAAGGTTTACTCCACATTTCACATGTAAAACCGTTTATTGAAATATAATCTGCTTTTTAACTTTGTCTTTGCCATAAAACATTTCACTTCACATTTCTAGTATGCTTTGTCACACTGAGAAACTGTTAACATGGAACAATGTTTTGAAGTTAACTATCCAGTCTAGAACCTAGGGAACACTTTTAAACAGAAATTACGAATGCATTGTTATAGTGAACAGGCGACACAGTGTTGTTATTTGTACATTCTTGCTTGTTAGCTGCATGATTACGTAACAACTATAAGGCTTACATACTTTGAACATATACTGTTAATGAGGTTTTAATGCAACATTTTGGTTCAGTTGAAAAGACATTCTTTATTTGAAGTACTTTCTGTGAGATTAAAGATGACTTAGCGTTTGGTTTCTTTGATAGCTACACGATTATATCACGACGCTACTAACGTGTGACACAATTTACAATGTGCTTTTGCGGTGTATCTGTTTTATATCTGCACAGTTTTTCTGAATTCTTCTGGAAAGGAAAACATGTTTTAGTAGTAACTTTGTGGTATAGCTTCAATGAGACAGCCTTTTCTGTAGCACAGCAATACGTTATAGTACAGTACTTACTTCATCACAGCAATAAGTATAGTAACTACGATATCTATACGCAAAGCATTTCACTTTGTTTATCATGAGGTAAGTACATTGACTTCTGCAGAACTTAGCTTTCGGAGGACGATACCTACGACACTTACACAGCACAGAGATTATCTTACAACAAGACGCACAGTTTATCGCTACAGTACACGTATTTGAGTGATTAATTTTGTACTTAAAACATTTATTTTTAAAGGTATTTGAAGTACAATGATACAAAGGTTTTCCGTGATACATTTCATTCCATTGCTGTAATCTGTAACACCTGAGGATATAATTACATTAATCCTCAGGGGGGTACACGCTTACATTGTGTACCATGTATGTGGCAAGTACAAGGAGCCCTAGCTAATATGGTATTTGCTTATACAACTTTACACATCGGTACCATATTCCTCTAACACAGAATTACACAGCTATATGATTATTTAATAGAGTAAGAAACATTTTTTTCTTACTACATCAGTGACAGATGTTTACGTAAAACTTCACACTTATGAAATTTTATTTTGTCTGTACTTTGTGAACTGTTCATATTTTTTTGGAACCATTGTGATACTACGAGAGCTTTGAATGACGTATTTGGTATGAGATCATGATTTTTAAAGTACGTTTGAGGTAGATGACACTTTTTCAATGAGCAGAGAATTTTTTTTAGGTTTTGAAATTATTGAAGGAAGCTGTGACGTTTTAGAGATTTGACTGAGGTGTTATGTTATTATTACGACGACGATGTGAATTATGCTGCTGAGGGATGTTTAAGCTGATGCTATATGAGTTATTTCATTATGCTATGTGTCTGTTATGATGAAATATTGAAGAAGTGTCGACGAATATGTATATGTGTAATAAGGTAAGGAATAATGAGTAGTGGTTAGGGACTCTGGTTTGTGAAAAAGGATGTTGGAAACCGAGAATCGTACTTTAAGAGTTATGAAATGTGTGTATATGCGTGAATGTATCACTATGCTGGTGAAAATTTTTTGGACACTATTATATTTAAGGGATTTTGTTTCTACAGATTTGTAACGCAAATTCTCAACCTGTGAAAATATTTTTATTGAGACTGCCGCTGTAGTGCAAACTGCTGTCGTAAATATTTCGGTAAGAAAGTTGAGTGACCTGCATGTAATGCGTCGTGGGCACCCAACTGCGGGACAGACGCCTTGAAAAAAGCCATAAGTGTGTGCCTGTCAGAGGCACAGGTGGAGAGAAAAAAAAGAGGCCATTATCCTCGCTATTGACATTCCTTTGTAGAAAGTATCGTAAATACGATACCCTCAAACTTGAAAACATGATTACACTGTAGATTTCTTAATTTATGATATTTACTGAAATGAAATGATGAAAAACGTTTCATGTCTATTGTCTTGCTAGTTGAAAAATTGTTTACTGCATTATGAAATGCCTTATGGCTAGCGAATGACGTTTCACGCTTTGCTTTGCCTACTTTGTTTAATATCTAGTTTCTAGCTGCACTGCAGCATTGGATAAAATAAAATTTTAGAGATGTACTAATATAAATATTTTCTGTCTACAGATCCAGTATGCAATAATAATGTGATATACTTCCAAAAAATGAGGGAGTACAAAAAGACATTTCCCTTCACAGGTACAGCAAACATAATTTTCTTTTCAGGTTCCTGGTAATTTATTTCATCGAATAAGTTTTTTGTGGTGCACCACTTTAATTATATAGACATTAGGATGTGAATATACATTTCCCTTATCTGCGTTGTCTTTAGTGTACTATTTTTTCTGCTTGTGGGTTTGTCATGTTTAGGTATAAGTTATAACATTTATTGCTGCTTGCTTTGCTTACTTGCCTTTTTTTGTCATTGCTATTTGTGCTAATTGTTTTGTGCTGCTGCATTGCGTCGTCCCTTAGTTTAGCATCTGAGCTCAGTAGATTTAAGTTAGCTTAAGAGGGGGTAGCCTGTATAAAAGAATGAGTTGCGATGAATTGGAAGAAATGCTCTGAGAGATTATACGAAAAATGTACCGAAAGCAGGTATAGGTAGGATCTTCTTGGAAATAATTGATGAGGTAAGGTAATGGAAAATAAATAATGAGGTAAGAAATATGTGAACATATAAATACAAAAAGCATGCTTGAATAGGATTCTTTTTGGCTGGAGCAAATGTTGAAATAAGAGGGACGATCTATGGAATGAAGTTTTGGGTTGTACTGCAGTACCAAATGTTACCCTGAAAACAAACCCTGTCCTTTCTTTTTGTGTTATCCCATTACATGTTTGTGTACCCTTGTATATTTATTTTCTTCCTGTCTCTGTGTACTGTTTCATAGAATTTTTTTCTTCTAATACTAAGCTACATTCACTATGATGAGGAATACTGTTATCCTCAAATATAATTTGCATTAATAACATGTTATTTACTTAGTAAAGATGTTTATACATTATTTATTCTGTTTTGTTCTAATGCTCATGTGTGAAGTTGATGTTTCAAAAGTTATTCTGATCTTTTATGTATGTACTTATGTTGTAATTTTTGTAACACTGATGTATTTGCTATTTCGATTCTTTTGTAAAGCCTGTACTACTGCAAATGTTATCTGTGTTGTTATGTTCTTTAAAGAGGTATTCTGTACCTTTGTTATTGTATTCTTAAGTTATAAAATTGTAATTGACCCCAGTTCATCAAATTAAGTAACTTGTAAATTACGTTTCACTGCACACGTTTCTGTTGGTCATAGTATATGGACAATATGTGAGAAGTAGGGACTGATAGTGTTTGCACGTGTGTTAATAATTCAGTAAGCGACTGGATAACAGCATTGCTGGTTGTAAGGACATTTTAAAAACAATTTTTGTGAGTGCACAAGTGGTGGTTATGGACTTGCTATATTATCCTCAAGACTCTTCAATGGTGATTGTGCGCCTGCACAGTCAAACAGATGGCTGCTGGCCATCTCTACAAGGACTACAGTGAGTCTACACCTTTGGTGACCCACCAATACCATAATCTATACAAGGACTACAGTGGGTCTACACCTTTGATGACTCACCAATACCATTATTTCTACAAGGACTGCAGTGGGTCTGCACCTCTGGTGGCCCACCAATACCATAATCTCTACTAGGACTACAGTGGATCTGCTCTGTGATGATCTACCTACCAATAGCCTTCAACTTCGACTGACTCTAATGTGGGTTTGCTCTGTTGTGACCCATTACCTGTCTGCATGTCAAGAGTCAGCACTGTCTTTCCATTGGAAGGACAACACTACTTCTTCAAGACTGCATGTAAATCCACTACTTCTGCGTGCATTCTCTTTTACTGCTCAGACATTGAGCAAAAAGACTGCTATTTTACTGTGATGAACGATCAGGACTGTCTTTATGGACTGTGAGGAAATTTTAGCTTTTGACCAACATTGTATCGATAAGTGTGTGCATTTCATTTCTATGTTATTGTAATTATGAAAAAAATTTCAAATCTGTATTTGCCAGTGCCCAAAACAATTTGTAAATTTTTTTGTGGGGAGCATGGGGGCTATGTAAGTAGGCTGTTTAGGTTTTTTTATTGGTAACGCCACGTGGCGCTCTGTATGAAAATCACTGGCTGTGCTGTGTGCAGTCTGTGGCTGGTTTGCATTGTTGTCTGCCATTGTAGTGTTGGGCAGCGGCAGCTGGATGCTAACAGCGCGTAGCGTTGCGCAGTTGGAGGTGAGCCACCAGTGGTGGTGGACGTGGGGAGAGAGATGGCGAGGTTTTGAAATTTGTAAGAATTGGTGTCATGAACTGATATATATATATATATTATGACTATAAAGGTAAATACATTGTTTGTTCTCTATTAAAATCTGTCAATTGCTAACTGTGCCTATCAATAGTTATTGACTTCCATAGTTTGAATCTTTTAGTTAGCTGGCAGTAGTGGCGCTCGCTGTATTGCAGTAGTTCGAGTAACGAAGATTTTTGTGGGGTAAGTGATTTGTGAAACATATAGGTTAATGTTAGTCAGGGCCATTCTCTTGTAGGGATTATTGAAAGTCAGATTGCGTTGCGCTAAAAACTATTGTGTGTCAGTTTAAGCACAGTCGTGTATAACTTTTCTAAGGGGATGTTTCAAACCTACGTCAAGGGGAGCATGGAATGGTTTCATTCAGAAGTAATCACCACATTCGTTAAGGCATTTATCCCACTGGCAGATATGATTAGCAATTCTTGTTTCATAAATGGTGGTCAGCCACTGGCAGATCCACAACAGCTCCCAACCTTGTACGTCCTCGTCCGACTGAAACCGACGTTCATGCATGTCTTCCTTTAAGTCGCCAATGATGTGAAAATCACATGGTGAAATATGCTTACTGTACAGACGCTGCGATGTCCCCAACCAAATCGCCGAAGCGTAGCGTTCGTCCGATTGGCAGAGTGCTGGTGGGTATTACAGATGCTTCCTCTGCTCGTCGAGATCCTCCTGCGTGGAACCACAATCAAAGTCCAATGCCATGAAGACACTCAGTAGAATGTTCGACATGCAGTAAAGTCAAAATTCCCATCGATGCTGTCATAAGGAATCATCCTGTTTCACAGTAACGTCCGCAGTAGCACTGCCAAAACGACGATGGCTTAAGAGTTTTGGTTGGGAAACACTGCAGTATCCTCAGTACAGCGCGGAACATTGATCGTTTGATTTTAATATCTCTGGTGATCTGAACAAAGATATGCCTGAACATCGGTTAGTGTCGGACGAGAAATTGCAAGAGTGGGTGCAGTTGTGAATCCACCTCAGTGAGATGAATGTTATAACGCTTGTGGCAATTACTTTTGGATGACACTTTTCCGTGGTCCCACTGGGGCTGATATTCGGTTTTCATTTGGCTGCGACCGACAGTTTCTTTCTTCTTTACTGTTACTCTTGTTTTGCCGCATAGTTATGCTACAAAATCCGTTAATGGTGTTCTAAAGCAAGTTCCATTACTCCTGTACTTTTCCTGTTCCTTGGTAGCTGTCTGTGGTAATTATTTAAATATCCACTGGGAATATTTTTTGCATCTCTCATAGTTTCTGCAATTTGTTAACATACACCCGACAATAGTTTTAAGATCTTCTGTCCAAGCTGTACTTTATAGCTGTTTCTCGAAAAACGTATTGTTTACTACCATACTCAAACACACAAAATTAGTTCAGTAATTTGAAACTTCCTGGTAGATTACAACTGTGTGACCGACCGAGACTCGAACTTGGGACCTTTGCCTTTCGCGGGCAAGTGCTCTACCATTATTTTTTTTTTTTACGTTTTGTTCGTTATAGATCGTTGTGTTTGGTCGTTGCAGACGTCGCAAGACATCCTGTTCAAGTTCGGTGGTTGATCGTCCCACTCAGTTTTTTCATTACAAAGACCGTGCGGCTCTCTGACCGAACACGCTGAGCTACCATGCCGGCACATATGAACTACCGAAGCACGACTCACGCCCGGTCTCACAGCTTTGCTTCTGCCAGGAGAGCTTCTGTAAAGTTTGGAAGGTAGGAGACGAGATACTGGCAGAAGTAAAGCTGTGCAGTTCAGCGCTAGCGGCCGTGCGAAGCGGAGATCCGATACTTCCGCCTGTGCGGCGTGTGCGAGTGTTTGTTTACTTGTGGACTTAGTGTGCGCGTGGGCTAGTAACAACGATCATGGCGAACAAGTACAGGAAAACTACTTTACGATTCAGTTTGTGGGAAGACTATGAACGACCGAAGGCTTTAGCAGTGGAACGATTCATAGTCAAGATACCGCCAAACGATATTGTCGAAATTCACCTGTCCATCATTAGTCCCACGGTGTATATTAAGATGGTAAATGACGTGGCGTGTGACAGAAGTCTACAGGCGACAAAAGCAGGTCTCCGATTTTGCCATAGTGACGGGAATGTCGGCACGGTAACTGTAGAACATGCTGGTCTTGGTGTACGGACAATACGTGTTTTTGAGCTGCTATTTGAGCTACCGCCTGAAGAAGTTATCGAGGCTTTTAAGCCATACGGCTCGGTACATAGTTACACGGCAGAACGCTGGTCACAATTCGCTACGTACCCCACTCTTAACGGAGTGCGACAGATCACTATTGATCTTCAGAAGCATGTACCGTCCTATCCGACAATTGGTGGTTGTCGGGCGGTGGTGATTTACGATGGTCCACCTCGTACATGTTCTGGTTGTGGCCAGGAGGGACACCTCAGGTCGAACTGTATGCAACGGCGGATTACGCAACTGCCTTCAGATGTGCGGGAGCCGTCGCCGGCGATGACAGTGCTACCGATCACCTATGCCAAAGCCATCACTGCGTCCGTTGATGACCCAAAGGACACAGCCCCGATGGAAGTTCCCGATGGCACTCTCCGAAACCTTGTAGCAGACGTCGGGATGACAGAGGCTGCTGCTCCATCGAGCATACAATCTACGGCGACAACATCAGATGAGACCGAACTCCCACCAAGTACATCGATAGTACACGAAGCAGTTCCAGCCACTACGGATGCTTTTCGGTCTAGAACGCCCTCTGTGACGACAACATCAGGTTCGATCGAACTCTGGCCAAGTACAACTATGGGACTCGAAACACTTCCAGTTCTTACGGGTGCTTTTCTGTCGGGAAGCCGTGATTCCCTACAATCTGAGGACACGGAAGGAATATCACGCAAACAACGTTTCCCGAAAAGGAGGAAACGGCGGCGTCGCACAACATCTCCTCGGGACGACTCCCCTTGCCCCGACGACGATGTGCCTGTGGACCAAGACGACACAACAGCCTCTACGAAACAGGATGAGCCAATGGAAAATGTTCGATCAGACCCGCAGCGGTCTGTCACATTGACGGTACCGGCACGTGGTGATGCTGAAGAGGAATCACAACCAATTGGCTCTCCAGACGCAGATGCTGTGTCTATGGACACGAATATATCATTGCCTGAAAAGATGTGGTATGACGATATTGAGGAGGCGCCGGACGTCATACAGAGGCAGTCGGCACTCACGAAGACGGCCTAATAATTACTGAAGGTGAAAGGAGAGGGGTGAGAGAACGTCTTGTAACTCAGCCCCCAGCGTCAATGCGGGGAGATGTCGCGCCTCGATGGAGTGGGATTCAACTCCAAGCGAACCGTATTGCGACATTAAATATAAATGACGTGCGTTCACCTGCCAAAATACACCTACTGAAGGAAACGATTTGGGCATCTGATGTGGATATGCTTTGCTGCTGGAAGTCTACATAGCTGCACTCCCATACATCGCAGGCTACTAATCGTATTCGTCACATGGAGATCACAATGGGAGTGGGGTGGCAGTTTACGTGCGAGCTGGCTTCCCAGTGGAAAACGTGTGTTATCTTCCGTCGGTCAGAGGAATGGCTTTCACGACGTTTGGGACACGCATCATCAATCTTTATGCACCGTCGGGAAATAATCGGTAGCGGGAAAGGTCGCGATTTTATGCAGAAGATATTGCCCCACTATTCCATGAACGTTATGAATGTATAATAATTCGTGGAGATTTCAACTGTGTTCTCAGCCAGAAAGACCAATGGCCGCAAGCAAACATCAACCAAGAGTTGCGAATCGTTGTCAACGACCTTGTACTTACTGACACGTAGGAATTACGACATGGCGATGGACTGGGATACACCTATGTGACAAGTCATTCGGCGAGCAGATTAGATCGCATTTATATCTCACGGGCTCATGCAAATTATGTCCAGGACGCGGAACGCTGGCCATTTGCATTTTCTCATCACAGCGCTTACGTCTGTACGGTGCTTCTTCCCTGAAGAGAGGTGTGGAACAGTAAGGCCCCGTGGAAACTAAACATTCAACATCTACATGATCCTGAATGTCGTCAACAGATCCTTGAGACATGGACGATGTGCGAGTGAGGGGTTGGAAGGTATACGACGATGCTTGATTGGTGACTGACTTGTGCTAAACCGGCGCTTCGCCGTACGTTCATCTCATATAGCAGAGAGATGGCAGAATGGCGCCGCCGTACGACCGACTTTTATTTTGCAGCACTGCGCGACCTGGGTGGTAGTCTGCCGGGACAGGAAATCTGGATCGAATGCAAGAGGATAAAAGCTAAACTAGTGGCTTTAGCTCGGAAACATCTTCACGGAACCACGATACGCGCCAGATGTCACAATGCGATAAGGCACGCGATTCCATCCATGCACCACGTCGTGAATGAACGAAAGCACCGACGACGCGTTTTGGTACTGGAATTAATAACCCGCGAAGACAGAAGAGTGACGCGTCAAGCGGACATCGCCTCTGCATTCGTCGACCATTACCAACACATTTATCGGGAAGAAGCAGCCCCGTACACTGGCGGTGGAAGCCGCGGGAACCTTAATGAAAGCCATTAACTGTGAGGAAGTATACGATGCGATCCCACAAGGTGCGTTGAATCGGTCCCCAGGTACTGATGGGCTTCCTGCTGAATTTTATCGAGAATTTCGCAACGAAATGGCACCGCGATGGACGGAAATGTACAACGAGATGTTAAATTCCGATGCGCCTATTCCACCGGCTTTTATGGAAGGCCTCTTGGTGCCATTACATAAACCGAAGCCAGGAATTGCGGTCACACATTATCGACCCGTCACCCTGCTTAATGCGACTGTAAGATCTTTGCACGGTTGCTAGCGTCCAGATGTCGTATGTTAATTCGTATCGTTCTCTCTCCAGAACAGACGACACTTGGTGGATCGGTGAATGTGCAAACAGCTACTGGCGAATGCCGTGATGTGATAGAGTTGGCGGAGGAGTGCCGGCTTAAAACGGCGATGGTGGCGGTTGATTTTGACAGTGCTTTTGATAAGGTGCGCGACAACTATCTGTACGCTGTACTGGAACAAATGGGATTTCCAGACCGTTTTACTGGTCTCATTAGAAGGATTTATGGGAGCGCACAATCCTTGGTACAGGTTAATGGGCGTATAGCAGGGTCCATTCAAATTCGACGATCCATTCGCCAGGGCTGCCCTCCTTCGATGCTGCTGTTCACGATAACGTTGGAACCTTTAATTGGGAGGCTATCCAATTCTCTTTCTGGGATGGAACTACGGGGCTACACCTTCAAATGTCACGCCTATGCGGACGACCTCCTGCTGCTCGTTCGTTCAGAGGCAGAGGTGAAGACGGTCTCTGAACTGTTGTTGGACCACAGTGTGACGGCGGGTAGTGCAGCAAACATGAACAATTCGGCGGCAATTCCGGTTGGAAGGCACCTTACGCCGGAAGAAATCAGACCGCTTCCTTATGTGCAACGATTCCGCTATCTCGGCATAGACTTTACCTCATCTGTAAAACATACTGCAGCTGTTAACTAGCGACGTATTTTCCAAACAACACGTACCATGGTCCGACCATATCTAATACGGCGCTTTGTTCCTTTGCAGCGAGTCGAGTATCTGAACACTTATGTGGTTTCTCGAATGGTGCATATTTCGCAGATCCTGCCCCTACCACTCACGCTCGGACGTCGACTTCAATTAGCACTAGGCTGTTTTGTGCTGATTGCATCGCCCCTCAAGGTGCGATGCGAAACGCTCACGCTCGCTACGGACAATGGGGGACTCACACTTACGAATGTTCACTGCCGAGCGACGGCGCTGCTTCTAGCCACGATGTACAAGCAATGGCGTAGCGAGCGTAATTCTCTTACATTCCGCCTACTGGATCTCCTGGTCACAGCGTCCCTCACACCTTCGGTAGCGGTGGGCAATATTACGCCACATTTTGCGCATGTATCAACATTTATCGTGGAACTTAGTTATATCAGAGACGAGCTTCCGCACACGAGACCGCCATGAGCGAAGGATTTTTATGTTTGACTGCTATGATGGATAAGTCGTAATGTCATTGAACTCAAACACCCCAGGTTGCATTGGCCAAAGATTTGGAGACCAAAAATTCTTTCCTACCTTCGTTCGGGCACTGTGGTTCTCTGTCGCCCGTGGCAAGTTAAACACCAACCAGCGGCTCCATGCAATTGGACTAGTGGACACTCCACTATGCCCGAAATGTCGCCAAGTGGATGACGACTATCACCGCTTAACTTGTATCGCTGTGGAGGGCGTCTGGCTCCTAGGAAGACAGATGGTGGCTTGCTACCTCAGCGTGACCCCACAACATTTTACACCTGCTTCCTTCTTACATCCGGAGAGTGACTACTTTCCGGCGACTAAATCACAGTCAATCATCTGGGTCAAAGGTTGGACGATCGAATACCTCTATGGGGATGCTGCCAAGTCGCGACTTGACTTTTGGTATTTCTTGCAGCAAGCCCACAATGAGGTTCATAGATGGTCACACTATCGAAAAACGTTTTCCAACTATCTTCAGGCAGTCTTCCTCGATGCCGCACGCAGTTGGGATGTGCCAGGTGCAGTCGGTGTGCACATTTGACAGCTGATAATGAACCTCACGCTTCTCTCACCACTCAATATGTAATGCACATACTATACGATGAAATAATCTACATGGTCCTTTTAACAGAGTAAAAAAAAGATGGTAGAGCACGTGCCCGCGAAAGGCAAGTTCCCGAGTTCGAGTCTCGGTCGGGCACACAGTTTTAATCTGCCAGGAAGTTTCATATCAGCGCTCACTCCGCTGCAGAGTGAAAATTTCATTCTAGTTCAGTTATTTATTTGTTATTTTGATACTGAGCAGTAAACAGTTTGGCACGAGAAAAGCTGCAATATTTCAAACTTTGAAAGCTGACCGCAGTTTACTTGCAGTGGTTCGAAATACACTACTGAACATTAAAATTGCTACACCACGAAGATGACGTGTTACAGGCGCTAAATTTAACCGACAGGAAGAAGGTGCTGTGATATGCAAAACATTAGCTTTTCAGAGCATTCACACAAGGTTGGCGCTGGTGGCGACACCTACAACGTGCTGACATAAGGAAAGTTTCCAATCGATATCTCATACACAAACAGCAGTTGACCGGCGTTGCCTGGTGAAACGTTGTTGTGATACCTCGTGTGAGGAGGAGAAATTCGTATCATCACGTTTCCCACTTTAATAAAGATCGGATTGTAGCTTATCGCGATTACGGTTTATCGTATCGCGACATTGCTGCTCGCGTTTGTCGAGATCCAATTACTGTTGGCAGAATATGGAATCGGTGGGTTCAGGAGGGCAATACGGAAATCCATGTTGGATCCCAACGACCTCGTATCACTAGCAGTCGAGATGATAGGCATCTTATCCGCATGGCTGTAACGGATCGTGCAGGCACGTCCCTGAGTCAGCAGATGGGGACGTTTGCAAAACAACAACCATCTGCACGAACAGTTCGACGACGATTGCAGCAGCATGGACTATCAGCTCGGATACAATGGTTGCGGTTACCCTTGACGCTGCATCACAGACAGGAGCGCCTGCGATGGTGTAGTCTACGACGAACCTAGGTGCACGAATTTTTTCGGATGAATCCAGGTTCTGTTTGCAGCATCATGATGGTCGCATCCGTGTTTAGCGAAATCGTGGTGTACGCATATTGGAAGCGTGTATTCGTCAACGCCACACTGGTGTATCACCCATCGTGATGGTATGGGGTGACATAGACTACACGTCTCGGTCACCTCTTGTTCGCACTGACGGCACTCTGAACAGTGGACGTTACATTTGAGATTTGTTACGACCCGTGGCTCTACCCTTCATTCGACCCGTGCGAAACCATACATTTCAGCAGGATAATGCACTACCGCATGTTGCAGGTCCTGTAGGGCCTTTCTGGATACAGAAAATGTTCGACTGATGCCGTGGCCAGCACATTCTCCTGATCTCTCACCAACTGAAAACGTCTGGTCAATGTTGGCCGAGCAACTGGCTCGTCACAATACGCCAGTCACTACTCTTGATGAACTGTGATATCGTGTTGAAGCTGCATGGGCAGCTGTACCTTTACACCCCATCGAAGCTCTGTTTGACTCAATGCCCAGGCGTATCAAGGCCGTTATTACTTCCAGAGGTGATTGTTCAGGGTACTGATTTCTCAGGATCTATGCACCCAAATTGCGTGAAATGTAATCACATGTCAGTTCTAGTATAATGTATTTGTCCAATGAATACCCGTTTTCATCTGCATTTCTTCTTGGTGTAACATCTTTTAATGGCCTGTAGTGTATATGATGAGTTAGGGCTTGCATAACCGAGTGCTGTAGTTGAGAGCAGCGAGCATCGGCCGCGTTGGACAGCGCCCTGGCAGGACGCAAATGTCCAGCGGGCCCCGGCGTCGTGTCGTCGCCTGCGAGGTCAGGCTGGTGGCCGGCTGGCGGGTCGATGTGGTCGCTCGTTACGGCCTTCTCCTGGGTCCTCGTCCTCGACCGGTCTCCACGGCCGCGACCCGCTCTCCGCTCTGACCCGCTGGCCGCTGCTGCAGATGACGGCGTCCGGGCGCGGAGAGCCGCAACCCGCAGCACGTCCTGTCCCTGTGTCAATCCAAGGTACTGTTACTTTCCCAACAATTTTGGATTTGTAGGTCCGGTGACGGTTACATAAAAGGGAACCTAGGAAGCTAACTTGGAATTTTTATATTTCCCTTCTTGTTGTCGCTGTACCGTAAAGTGCAGCTAATGTTAAATACCTTGAAACTTCCTGGCAGATTAAAACTGTGTGCCCGAGCGAGACTCGAACTCTGGACCTTTGGAAAGGTCTAGATTTCGAGTCTCGGTCCGGCACACAGTTTTAATCAGCCAGGAAGTTTCATATCAGCGCACACTCCGCTGCAGAGTGAAAATCTCATTCTGGATTAAATATCTTGCTGATATTTCAATGGCCGGCCTCGGTGGTCTAGCGGTTCTAGGCTCTCAGTCCGGAACCGCGCGACTGCTACGGTCGCAGGTTCGAATGCTGCCTCGGACATGGATGTGTGTGATGTCCTTACGTTAGTTAGGTTTAAGTAGTTCTAAGTTCTACGGGACTGACGACCACAGATGTTAAGTCCCATAGTGCTCAGAGCCATATTTCAATGTATTTTCAACAGCATTACATTGCGCACAACGAAGCTTATTATATGCATCATTCCTCCCTTAACTAAAGTTATTGTTGAAACTTTGAGCCCCAAATTTACGTAAAAATATAATTTTTAAGTTTTTCATACAATTAACTTTCATTATCATAATAAGCAAAGAATACGATAAGAAGCTGCCAAAAAGTAATCAATACATTGCTTTTAGCAGGTAGATGCACTTTGGAATATAATTGTAAAATTTGTCACTAAATTAATCTTTACTGTCGTAATAAGCAACGATTATAACATCAAATTGGCAGATGGTAAAGAATGAGTTGTTTTATGTGGTTGGTTACACTTTGGAGCCACTGGGACATACACGTTTCATCTACTCATTATTTAATGCGATATACCTGAAAGCAATTTCGATTTATTCCTAGACGAAATCCCACATCTTGAAACATCCGTGTTCTTATATCGCCTAAAACAAATCACAGTCCTAAACGACAAGCAAAAATGGGCCTAAAGTTTGTATCACAACTTCATACCGTTCCAGTGCCTTCATTTCCATAATACTGATAAAAGCGGTAGTATTGGCTCTGAGCACTATGGGACTTAACAGCTATGGTCATCAGTCCCCTAGAACTACTTAAACCTAACTAACCCAAAGACATAACACACATCCATGCCCGAGGCAGGATTCGAACCTGCGACCGTAGCAGCAGCGCGGTTCCGGACTGAACCGCTCGGCCACAGCGGCCGGCTCGGAGGTGTCCGACATGGAATAACAAAGGAAAAAAGTCTTGGTGAGGTACTAGATGTGGTATCGGTCGGGGCAGCTGAAGCTTATGTGGTGCCTTTTTCTCCTAGCAGGATCTATATAAATCTATATAAAATCTTGACAGCCTATGTCCAAACAGACAGCAATCTCACAGTAGACCATTCGTCACACCGTAAGACTCTGCGAAGGCGATGTGACATCTGTTCGTGAAACAGTTATGCTCCTCCTGTGCTACGAAACGTGGAAACTTTGTGCCTCCGATGCTGAAGATCCATTCCATACACTGTTAACTTCTAAAATCCTAATTCTTATCTCCGATATGCTATGATCCACGTGCCTTAGACCAGCTTTCATCCGGCTTTCAGTCAGTTAAGTCATGACGTGTCATCTTCACTAGAACACCTGTCTCTAACAGAGTGCTCAGATACCGTGTCTACATTTTTATCATTCGGAGAATCTACCCACACCAGTGGGTTGCTGTACAGGCCACATCTTGGAATGGGTCAACTCTACCCGTGGCCTTTGATTACTTAGGTTAAATTATGTTCCATATATAACTAGAAAACATGAGATAGGTTGAACAATACTTTCTATACATTCGAGTAAACTTTTTCCAGTTATAAACAGAATAAAATTCAGTTGTAAGTTGCACAACTAGTAAATTTATTTCCATTGAGCTATTTTTATAGATTATCCTCTCATCTTCAGAAGCCTACATAATTTGGGATATTAAAAATCATTAAAACTTGAACACATGTGTATGCAAAGAAGTGTATTTCGAGGGCGGCCTGAAAAGTAATGCCCCCAAATTTTTATTCTCTTCTCAAAATCGGGTGAGGTCTTATATGTCACGCATGTCACTCGTTCGGCTTCCTCGCTTCCCTGATGCAAGTTGCAGCCATTTGTCACCGTAGGACACCACATTGTAGCATCTAACATTGCGGTGTGTAACGTAACAATGTCGGTGCGTGAGAAACAATATTCTGTAACCGAATTTCTAACTACAGAACACATGCCTTCAATTCAAACAAGGGAGACCTGAATTTGTCAATAGCTTCTTTTGCTATTTTAGCTTGAAGTGATGGATTCCTTAAAGACATTATTACTGGTAATTCCGCTACAAAGGATCACCAACGCCAATAAAGTCCAAGAGCATATTATCTGCAGACAAAATCATGCTCACAGTGTTTTGTGATGGTCAAGGTGTTGTGCATTTGTTTTTCATACCTATAGGGACCACCAGAATCTCTGTAAGGTACTAGGAAGCCCTAAAAAAACTGAAACCACGATCCCGAACAGTTTGTCCATACGTGAATCCATCCTCCACCTACAATGCCAGACCACCTACAATCGCTCCGACATATGCAACAAACCGTATATGAAATGTAGAATCGAATGCGTTGATTCTTAATTGGAAAAACAGGCGGTCTTGATATTTGTCGATTGCAGCACAATCTACAATAGAAATGGTGGGTGGGGGGAGGGGCAGAGTGGGGGGAGGCTGGTGTTCCCGTTTTAAAATACAGTAACTTTACCCCCTACACGCCGGAGGGGTGGTTAGAAGATGACAAGTTGTTGCACAGACAGATGCTCCCTTTACTAATATTAACTTTTATCGTTGAAAATTTTTTTTGTACGATGCGTCGTTTTCGAGATATTTTGTTGCATCAAGTTAAAACGAACTCCCTGTACAATGCAACAAATCTGTCCAAACTGCATGCTGCATGCTTTCTTACTGAATATATCGTCTAGATAACTCTAAATTCAGACTCTGAGAGCCACCTGCACAAAATATTTATTAACATTTTCACCATACTTTTCTACTAAATTTTGTAAACAAAACATTAATTGTTGGATGCCGCAGCCATTTGCAGCCGTTGGATTAGGTACATCAACTACAGCAAAGTCCGTGTTGATATCTATTAGTCTGCCCTTAAGCCGTCCTCGCACTGTACCGGATAGCGAAACGTGAACATCGACCGAGACTAGATTTGTAATGTCATAACGTGGGATTTCGCAATGCGGAGCGTTTACGAGCGATAGGAACAGATTAAACCCTGTCGGATTTACGCAGCAGCAACAGAACGTAGGCTAACAGGGTTAGATATTGGTGTCTACGTCAAGAGCTCGGGCCAATAAACATCGTTTAGGAAGCCGCCTGAAGTTAAAGTAGCGAAAGTGAAGCAGGTGGTAGCTTTCTGTTCATTGATTAGATATCAGGAAAAATCGTATTCTGTCTAAACTTGAGATTGCTTCCAATCAATACGTTCTACCAACTGTAACTATTCATTGTGACCTCAAAATTATATGCCTCAATTTTCGTTTAAATGCCTAGGTCTCGTCGTTTTATAATAAATCCTACCTACGACGTCGGTGCTGTTACATTGCCACTCCGATGATACGCAGATATGCTCGTGGAATACATCACAGCTGTGAGACAACAGTGAAGTCCTTTTTTTAAATATTTAACAACTGTAATAACATGAGTATCAGATGATAAGAAGGAATACCAACACGTATCTCTTTTCTGTTTTCCATGTCCAATGACAAGCTTATATGTCAAAAAAGTTGCTACACCGGCTTCATATCGTGATACAAGCGAAAAATAGCAGCCAGTAGGTTACATTATCATCAATCCAAGAACTGTCACCAGATGGGTGTGCCATAGCCATGAAGAAAAAACTAATGTCGAAGAGTAATTATAATCTACTCACAAACTGATATCTATACAGCTATCGAACGAAAATGTAAAACTTCTCATCGTGCAGCTGTCAAGGATAGTAAACAAGGGATATATACCAGGCCTTAAAGTCACTGCGAATTCCATTCGGAGTATTCTTTTTGACAGAGTAATCATACTTCGCAGAGAGGCACGTGACCAATACACGTAGATCTCAATACTTGAAAGAGGACGCGTAGTTGGGCTCGAAGAAGCTGGTTGGCGTAATCGGTGAATTTGTCGACATCTGAATAGCTTCATGCCACAATTCGACGATGTCGACGGGAATGTCTGTACACAGCGTGAAGACGGAAGTGGTCGATTTTGAGAGATGACAGAACGAGGGGACCGAGAAAGCGTTATAGAGGCAGTTAGAGCCCCGGGCTCATCGTTATCACCGATCCGACGTGCAAGTGGCGTTTCAGTGACCACAAGGACCATCAAAAGTGGTTCACAGAGAAGGGGCTGACTTCACGGCACCTTTTGCACCGACTACCATTGACTTCTGTACACCGACAATCACGTTTTCTGTGGTGTCGGGTACATACGGTCTGATATCTCGTTCACTGTGGTAGAATTGTTGTAAGCAGGCTGTTTAGGTTTTTATGTTGGTAACGCCACGTAGCGCTCTGCATGAAAATCACTGACTGTGCTGTGTGCAATCTGTGGCTGGATGGCATTGTTGGAATATTTGCTATTGTCGTGTTGGGCAGTTGGATGTGATCAGCGCATAGCGTTGCGCAGTTGGAGGTGAGCCGCCAGCAGTGGCGGATGTGGGGAGAGAGATGGCAGAGTTTTGAGACTAGACAATCTTGACGTGTGTCCGTCAGAGAAAGGAAATTTGTAAGACTGGATGTCATATATGACTTTTGAAACTATTAAAGTAAATACATTGTTTGTTCTGCATCAAACACTTTCATTTGCTAACTATGCCTATCAACAATTAGTGCCTTCAGTAATTAGGATCTTTTATTTAGCTGGCAGTATTGGCGCTCGCTGTATTGCGGTAGTTCGAGAAACGAAGATTTTTGTGAGATAAGTGATTCATGAAATGTATAGGTTATTGTCAGTCAGCGCCATTCTTTTGCAGGGATCATTGAAAGTCAGAATGCGTTGCGCTAAAAATATTGTGTGTCAGTTTAGTGTTAATCAGAGTAATTGAAGAGAGAAATGTCTGAGTACGTTGAGTTGTGCTCGGCTGTTTGAAAACCAAATAACGTAAGAAGTTTACCAGCACAGTAATTCATAATTTTTCTAAGGGGATGTTTCATTGTCTCCAGCGATGAGTCCCCCTTCGAGCTGAGACCCAATGACCAGAGAAAACGTGTCTGAGTACGTACCGGGAGTGTGGTGGGATGCCAATCTGACAACGGTTCGAATGAATCGTACGTATTTTTTGCCGTAGAATCAGAATACGCAATAGAAAGGAGTGATGGTTCGTGTGCCATTGCATTGCACAGCAGGACCACTTTGGTTGTCATCCGCGACACCCTTATAGCACATAAGTAAGCCGGCGATATTCTGCGCCTATCCTGGGCTTACATTTGAGGAAGAAAATGCCCGCCCGCACAAGGCTAGAATTCCTACTGTTTGTCTTCGTGCTTGTAAAACCCTATTTTGGCCTGCAGATCGCCAGATCCCTCCCGATTTGAGAACGTTTGGAGAATTAAGGGCAGAGCCCTCCATCCCGCTCGGGATTTTGACTATCTAAAGCGCCAGTAGAACAAAATTTGGCATGGTATCCCTCAATGATGATGATGATGATGTAACTATGATCCCTCAAGAGCACATCCCACAACTTTATTAATCAACGTCAAGTCGAGTAATTGCTTGCATAATGGCCAGAGATGGACCATCGAGTTATTTACTTGCTCAATTTGTAGGCTCTTTCTGTGGATATAAATCTCAAAATTTTTCTGAAATTGTAATCATTTGTTTGTCCGTACATGTTAATCACACCTATTAATTTCTTTGTGCGTCTTTCATTATTTCTTTACATTTAGATGAACGCTCATTTTAATGGGTTACTGATCTGATTTTTGATAATATACTTCTCATTCAGACTTATGGGTATTGTTCTTCTGCGCCAGAGTTGGTTGTAAAAAGATAATATGAATTTGGCCTTTGTCAACATTTGATCATTAATTATTTAAATTGAAACGTTTAGACGTTTTGTGCGTTCTCTAGTATAAGTATATAAATATGATTGTGGTATTTGCTACCTAGCGTTGCATTGATAATAAAACAATGCACAAAAACAATGTTTTCTTTTTTCACAGATTTAGGCAACATAGGAAAACAGCGACCTGGTGCTACAATGTGGCTAAAATGACAGTCTAGATCGTAATGATATTTATTTATTGTTATCGAAATGTTCAAAAGTGTGAATTCCTAAGGGACCAAACTTCTGAGGCCATCAGTCCCTAGACTTACATGCTGCTTAAACTAACTTATTCTAAGAACAACACACACAGACCCATGCCCGAGGGAGGACTCGAACCTCCGGTGGGAGGTGCCGTGCACTCCATGACATGGCGCCTCAAACCACGCGGCCACTCCGCGCATTATTTACCGGATTCGACTTGAAGGTACAGTCATCTCCCACTGAAAATAATTAAGAGATTAGTTACATTTATTACCTTATTCTCGTGGTGTCTGACCAGTAATCGTAGCAGAAGTACAGTAAGATCTACTCACAGAGATAAGGCTGGATAAAGATGTTTGGTATCGTGTAATTAGTGAAATTAAAACGTTTTGAATAATTACAATTGTTAAACTTGCCAAACAACATGCAGAGGTTATGTTTAGCTATCTGCGTTGTGCACTGGAGTATATAAAGTACAAGTATGAACTATTTTAAAGCTAACTTGATATGGCAGCTTGTGATTAATATCATCAACGTTATGTCCAAAGTGTTTTGTGAACACTCATTTGTCGCCGAGGCTCCTCTTTATTATTTATTTTCAGAATTGATGCAACACTGAGTGCTGGAGCAGTGTTTCCAACATATCTGTAAGATGGAATCAGATATTGGCTGTGAGTTGGACAACTACACTGTTGTATACCTGTCTGAACCGAGAAATATTTGCCCAGAGAGTACTCGATTCATATTTTCCAAAGCACAAATTACTTCGAAATATTTCTTGAGGTGTTATATTATTACAGTCCAGCACTGGCACTGTGTTGTGTTTTCCATTTTTAAGAGAGTTACACAATGCACTCAGGGGAGCTTCGTTATACTGGTCGACTTTAGTGTAATTAACCGACAAAGCTTACTCTCTTTAAATTTCGTTGAGGTAATACCTAAGCCAACACTGGAACAACGCTGTCAGTGTACGTTTCTTTGCCGTTTCACATGAACACTGAATTAACAAAAATTAAAGCGGGATACATCATGCGCATATGAGGCTCACTCATTATTTACGCAAACGGCACATTACGTGATAGAGTGAAACCTCATACATTCACATCTACATCTTCACCTACATCTACACTCTTCAAACTAATGTGACTTTCATGACAGAGGATACGTCTCATTATGCCAGTTATGATCCGTTCTGCCTGTTCCATTCACATTTGGAGTGCTGGAAGACTGATTGTTTGAATGTTTCAGCGCTTGCTGTAATTAATTGGATCTTATCCTCATGTTACGTACAGGGTAGTAGCATATTCCTAGAGTCATCATTTACAGCTGGTTCTTGAAACTTTGTAAGTAGACTATATCGGAAGAGTTTACGTATATCTTCAAGTGTCTGCCAGTTCAGGTTCTTCAGCATCCTGTGACTCTCCCATGGACCAAACAAACCTGTGAGCATTCCTGCCGCCATTCTCTGTATACATTCGATAGCCCTTGTTAGTCGTATTACGTACAGGTCGCACACTCTTGAGCACAGGTAGTCCCAGTCTTCAAGAAGGGTCGTTGAGCAGATGCGCAAAACTATAGACCTATATCTCTGACGTCGATCTGTTGTAGAATTTTACAACATGTTATTTTTCTTCGAATATCATGCTATTTTTGGAAACCAAGAATCTACTCTGTAGGAATCAAGATGGATTCCGGAAACAGCGATCGTGTGAGACCCAACTCGCTTTGTTTGTTCATGAGACCCAGAAAATATTAGATACAGGCTCCCAGGTAGATGCTATTTTCCTTGACTTCCGGAAGGCGTTCGATACAGTTCCACACTGTCGCCTGATAAACAAAGTAAGAGCCTACGGAATATCAGACCAGCTCTGTGGCTGGATTGAATAGTTTTTAGCAAACAGAACACAGCATGTTGTTATCAATGGAGAGACGTCTACAGACGTTAAAGTAACCTCTGGCATGCCACAGGGGAGTGTTACGGGGCCATTGCTTTTCAAAATGTACACTCCTGGAAATTGAAATAAGAACACCGTATATTCATTGTCCCAGGAAGGGGAAACTTTATTGACACATTCCTGGGATCAGATACATCACAAGATCACACTGACAGAACCACAGGCACATAGAGACAGGCAACAGAGCATGCACAACGTCGCCACTAGTACACTGTATATCCAACTTTCGCAGCAATGCAGACTGCTATTCTCCCATGGAGACGATCGTAGAGATGCTGGATGTAGTCCTGTGTAACGGCTTGCCATGCTATTTCCACCTGGCGCCTCAGTTGGACCAGCGTTCGTGCTGGACGTGCAGATCGCGTGAGACGACGCTTCATCCAGTCCCAAACATGCTCAATGGGGGACAGATCCGGAGATCTTGCTGGCCAGGGTAGTTGACTTACACCTTCTAGAGCACGTTGGGTGGCACGGGATACATGAGGACCTGCATTGTCCTGTTGGAACAGCAAGTTCCCTTGCCGGTCTAGGAATGGTAGAACGATGGGTTCGATGACGGTTTGGATATACCGTGCACTATTCAATGTCCCCTCGACGATCACCAGAGGTGTACGGCCAGTGTAGGAGATCGCTCCCCACACCATGATGCCGGGTGTTGGCCCTGTGTGCCTCGGTCGTATGCAGTCCTGATTGTGGCGCTCACCTGCACGGCGGCAAACACGCATACGGCCATCATTGGCACCAAGGCAGAAGCGACTCTCATCGCTGAAGACGACACGTCTCCATTCGTCCCTCCATTCACGCCTGTCGCGACACCACTGGAGGCGGGCTGCACGATGTTGGGGCGTGAGCGGAAGACGGCCTAACGGTGTGCGGGACCGTAGCCCAGCTTCATGGAGACGGTTGCGAATGGTCCTCGCTGATACCCCAGGAGCAACAGTGTCCCTAATTTGCTGGGAAGTGGCGGTGCGGTCCCCTACGGCACTGCGTAGGATCCTACGGTCTTGGCGTGTATCCGTGCGTCGCTGCGGTCCGGTCCCAGGTCGACGGGCACGTGCACCTTCCGCCGACCACTGGCGACAACATCGATGTACTGTGGAGACCTCACGCGCCACGTGTTGAGCAATTCGGCGGTACGTCCACACGGCCTCCCGCATGCCCACTATACGCCCTCGCTCAAAGTCCGTCAACTGCACATACGGTTCACGTCCACGCTGTCGCGGCATGCTACCAGTGTTAAAGACTGCGATGGAGCTCCGTATGCCACGGCAAACTGGCTGGCACTGACGGCGGCGATGCAAAAATGCTGCGCAGCTAGCGCCATTCGACGGCCAACACAGCGGTTCCTGGTGCGTCCGCTGTGCCGTGCGTGTGATCATTGCTTGTACAGCCCTCTCGCAGTGTCCGGAGCAAGTATGGTGGGTCTGACACACCGGTGTCAAAGTGTTCTTTTTTCCATTTCCAGGAGTTTATATAAATGACCTAGTAGATAGCGTCGGAAGTTCCATGCGGCTTTTCGCGGATGATGCTGTAGTATACAGAGAAGTTGCAGCATTAGAAAATTGTAGCGAAATGCAGGAAGATCTGCAGCGGATAGGCACTTGTTGCGGGGAGTGGCAACTGACCCTTAACATAGACAAATGTAATGTATTGCGAATACATAGAAAGAAGGATCCTTTATTGCATGATTATATGAAAGTGGAACAAACACTGGTAGCAGTTACTTCTGTAAAATATCTGGGAGTATGCGTGCGGAACGATTTGAAGTGGAATGATCATATAAAATTAATTGTTGGTAAGGCGGGTACCAGGTTGAGATTCATTGGGAGAGTCCTTAGAACATGTAGTCCATCAACAAAGCAGGTGGCTTACAAAACACTCGTTCGACCTATACTTGAGTATTGCTCATCAGTGTGGGATCCGTACCAGTTCGGGTTGACGGAGGAGGTAGAGAAGATCCAAAGAAGAGCGGCGCGTTTCGTCACAGGGTTATTTCGTGATAGCGTTACGGAGATGTTTAGCAAACTCAAGTGGCAGACTCTGCAAGAGAGGCGCTCTGCATCGCGGTGTAGCTTGCTCGCCAGGTTTCGAGAGGGTGCGTTTCTGGTTGAGGTATCGAATATATTGACTCTGAGCACTATGGGACTTAACTGCGGTGGTCATCAGTCCCCTACAACTTAGAACTACTTAAACCTAACTAACCTAAGGATATCACACACATCCATGCCCGATGTAGGATTCGAACTTGCGACCGTAGCAGTCGCGCGGTTCCGGACTCCACGCCTAGAACAGCTAGACCACCGAGGCCGGCTATCGAATATATTGCTTCCCCCTACTTATACCTCCCGAGGAGATCACGAATGTACAATTATAGAGATTCGAGCGTGCACCGAGGCTTTCAGACAGTCGATCTTCCCGCGAACCATATGCGACTGGAGGAGAAAAGGGTGGTAATGACAATGGCACGTAAAGTGCCCTCCGCCACACACCGTTGGGTGGCTTGCGGCGTATAAATGTAGATGTAGATGTAGATATTATAAATTGGGTCGCATGATTGATTTGGAAGCAGTCTCCTTTGTAGCCTGGTTGCACTTCCTCAGTACTCTACCAAAAAACTGAGGTGTGTCCCCAGTTTTACCCATGACTGAGCCCATGTGATTTTTCATATCCCCATATCCAGACAAATTAGGTGATTCTACCCTGACTCACTGATATTGTAGTCATTACTATGTTTTTTTTCGATTTGTGAAGTGCACAACTGTATAATTCTCAAGATTGTAAAGCAAGTTGCCAATCTTTGTACCACTCTGAAATAAAGATCTGACTGAATGTTTATACAGCTTCTTTCAGACAGTACTTCAATACAGATAACTGTCTCATTTGCAAAACTTTTGAGGTTACTATTAATAATGGCCACAAGGTCATTAATATACAACAAAAATAGCAATGGTCCCAACACGCTTCCCTAGGGTACGTCTGAAGTTACTTCTGCATCTGAAAAATTCCTCAATCGTGTCATAGATTTCTCTTGATACCCCATGTGATCGTCCCTCTGAAAATATGCGTAGATATGTACCCAGTAAAATGCTTTTCGGAAATCAGTATTGTGGTGACCAAGTCATAACTCAGTATAATATTTATTGATTTCCTGCCCATGAATTTAAGGTCTAACAGACTGTGGTCCGATCTGAACCAGAATGAACTTCTGTGTTTGTTGTTGGTAAATGATACTTTCAGTGGAGGCTGTTTTGTAAGAGCACAAGAAGACGTAAACACCCTAACTATTGACACCTTTTGGATTTATTGGTTATTTTTTTGTAAATGCTGTTAAACGTAATGTAGATGCGGCAATCTGGAAAACACGGTAGTAAATCTACCGCGCTATGTTACATTGCTACTCCTTTAGAAACTTGGCACCTGGATTTTGTGCATAGCTTCAGTTGTGCACATTTAAGGAGCTTTTGGGAGTGGGCAACTGGCTTCGCATAATTGTCTTACTGGCCAACTACGTTTTTTTTCTTTTTCATCAGTCTTCTGACTGGTTTGATGAGGCCCGCCACGAATTCCCCTCCTGTGCTAACATCTTCATCTCAGAGTAGCACTTGCAACATACGTCCTCAATTATTTGCTAGATGTATTCCAATACCTGTCGTCCTCTATAGTTTTTGCCTTCTACCGCTCCCTCTAGTATCATGAAAGTCATTCCCTAGTGTCTTAATAGATGACCTGTTATCCGGTCCTTTCTCCTTATCAGTCTTTTCGACATACCTTTTTCCTCACCGATTCTACACAGACGCACCTCATTCCTTAACTTAGCAGTCCAGCTAACTTTTAACATTCGTCTGTAGCACCGTATAACAAATGCTTCCATTTTCTTCTGTTCCGCTTTTCCCACAGTCCATGTTTCACTACCACACTATTCTGTGCTCCAAATGTACATTCTCAGAAATTTATTGGCCAAATTAAGGCTTATGTTTGCTATTAGTAGTCTACTTTTTGTAGGGAATGCCCTTTTTGCCAGTGCTAGTCTACTTTTCATGTGCTCCTTGCTCCGTCTGTCATTGGTTATTTCATTGTCTAGGTAGTAGAATTCTTTCCCTTCATCTACTTCCTGACTCCACTGGGCTCGCATTTGGGAGGACGACGGTTCAATCCCGCGTCCGGTCATCCTGATTTAGGTTTTGTTGATTTCCCTAAATCGCTTCAGGCAAATGCCGGGATGGTTCCTTTGAAAGGGCACGGTCGACTTCCTTGCCCGTCCTTCCCTAATCCAATGAGACCGAATATGTCGCAGTTTGGTCTCCTCCCTGCAAAACAACCCAACTTCGTGACCATGAATCCTTATGTTAAGTTCTTCGCTGTTCTCATTTCTGTTACTTCTCATTGCATCCGCCTCTCTTCGACTTACTCTCGATCCATATGGTGTAGTGATTAGACAATTCCATTCAGCAGATCATGTAGTTCTTGTTCACTTTCATTCTTCGATGTACAGACTGAATACTAGGGGGGAAAGACTATATCCCTTTCTTACTCCATTTTAATCGGAACACTTCGTTCTTTGTCGTCTACTCTCATTATTCATCTTGGTTCTTGTACATATTGTACTTTACCCGTCTCTCCCTGCGGCTTAGGCATACTTTTATCAGAATTTCGAACATCTTACACCATTTTAAATTGTCAAACTACATACAGCTTTGATAAACAACGTACACGTTTCACGGAGTACACAACTAGCCCTTACGACTGAACTACAAGTTTACGTCCATGCCACCAGATGGTAACACACTGCGGCAGACTTTTATGCCCGTTCGCTTGGCATAAATCCCGCAAGACGGTAGCGCTCATATCAGATTTGACAATTCACGCACTAGATAGTAAAATTAATTAAGACATCAATATATGCCATAATTATACTGATGGAAAAACAACTTTTGTGTGATTATGAATGAGATACACTGTATTAAGTGTTGGATATTATCATACAATAATCCATTTGAGGAGCTGAGAACAATGAAGAACATCATCATCGGTTGTGAGACTGTAGCATTTATTAATGCTTTTGATATCTGTTGATCTGACCATGAGTCTGCTTGATTTGTGCTGTAGGCCCACACTGTATACACCAACATTAATGAAAAGCTGTCTCACGGGTTTCCTTGATATTCACTTACACGCAGGCCCGACGACAGTGTGCGTTTGGCTCTTATGCTTCTCTCTCATGTCTATTCTGGTGAAGTGACCACGCTGATACACAGTACCACTTGAATTTAATCATTTTCACAAATGTGTTTGTAGTTGGTTGTTTACTGGGTATTATCAACTTGAACCCTGCTGAATCTGTTTCAAATGCTAAAAGAAAAGAAAATCGCCTGGAGAAGTTAGCTGCCAAGGAGCTGGCCTCCAAGACCAGATGACTGAGAAAGTGACGAAATCAAATAAGGTTGACTACAAGCGAACAGAGCAGTAACTGTTATGTGGGTACAGCGTAAGAAAGTCCAATTTTCATCCTGCAAGTTTATTCGTTAACTTATACATGATCATGTAGATTTGTCCGAAAAAATTAAAAAACCATTAAAACTCAAAAATGCGTAAGGGACAGTAACGAATGCTTATAAGTTATTTCGTTCTTGCCATAAACTCTAGTTAATTATGTACAAAACAACAAAAACTCCCAGAAACTAATTCTTTCTTTTTTCAGACAGGTTATGCATATTATTACTATTATTATTAGTAGTACTAGTACTGTTATTGTTGTTATCATTACTATTATTATTGTCAGTGGACGTAGTTGTATAAATATGTTGATAAGCATAACTGTTATACAGCAGATACTATTAATATAAAATTATCACATTTATCTTAATCTGAAAATTGATGAACACACAGAATGTATACTCACGAGCCGCTTCTGGATATTGTGTAGTAATAATTTATGTCACTGTGTTTAGTTCTAGTGGGACGGTTATCAGAGTACTACTGGATGAAATTTTGTAGTTGAACTGACAAACGGTCAACAACAATAGCTGAAGAATGAGCGTCACCAGACCGCGGTGTTGTTGATGGTGGATAAGAAGAGATTTAGAAGAAACCTATACAATTGCAGATAACAGGTTGCACAACCACAGGAAGGTGAACTAAGGTAAATCAGAAACTACACTCATGGAAATTGAAATAAGAACACCGTGAATTCATTGTCCCAGGAAGGGGAAACTTTATTGACACATTCCTGGGGTCAGATACATCACATGATCACACTGACAGAACCACAGGCACATAGACACAGGCAACAGAGCATGCACAATGTCGGCACTAGTACAGTGTATATCCACCTTTCGCAGCAATGCAGGCTGCTATTCTCCCATGGAGACGATCGTAGAGATGCTGTATGTAGTCCTGTGGAACGGCTTGCCATGCCATTTCCACCTGGCGCCTCAGTTGGACCAGCATTCGTGGTGGACGTGCAGACCGCGTGAGACGACCCTTCATCCAGTCCCAAACATGCTCAATGGGGGACAGATCCGGAGATCTTGCTGGCCAGGGTAGTTGACTTACACCTTCTAGAGCACGTTGGGTGGCACGGGATACATGCGGACGTGCATTGTCCTGTTGGAACAGCAAGTTCCCTTGCCGGTCTAGGAATGGTAGAACGATGGGTTCGATGACGGTTGGGATGTACCGTGCACTATTCAGTATCCCCTCGACGATCACCAGAGGTGTACGGTCAGTGTAGGAGATCGCTCCCCACACCATGATGCCGGGTGTTGGCTCTGTGTGCCTCGGTCGTATGCAGTCCTGATTGTGGCGCTCACCTGCACGGCGGCAAACACGCATACGGCCATCATTGGCACCAAGGCAGAAGCGACTCTCATCGCTGAAGACGACAAGTCTCCATTCGTCCCTCCATTCACGCCTGTCGCGACACCACTGGAGGCGGGCTGCACGATGTTGGGGCGTGAGCGGAAGACGGCCTAACGGTGTGTGGGCCCGTAGCCCAGCTTCATGGAGACGGTTGCGAATGGTCCTCGCCGATACCCCAGGAGCAACAGTGTCCCTAATTTGCTGGGAAGTTGCGGTGTGGTCTCCTACGGCACTGCGTAGGATCCTACGGTCTTGGCGTGTATCCGTGCGTCGCTGCGGTCCGGTCCCAGGTCGACGGGCACGTGCACCTTACGCCGACCACTGGCGACAACATCGATGTACTGTGGAGACCTCACGCGCCACGTGTTGAGCAATTCGGCGGTGCGTCTACACGGCCTCCCGCATGCCCACTATACGCCCTCGCTCAAAGTCCGTCAACTGCACATACGGTTCACGTCCACGCTGTCGCGGCATGCTACCAGTGTTAAAGACTGCGATGGAGCTCCGTATGCCACGGCAAACTGGCTGACACTGACGGCGGCGGTGCACAAATGCTGCGCAGCTAGTGCCATTCGACGGCCAACACAGCGGTTCCTGGTGTGTCCGCTGTGCCGTGCGTGTGATCATTGCTTGTACAGCCCTCTCGCAGTGTCCGGAGCAAGTAAGGTGGGTCTGACACACCGGTGTCAATGTGTTCTTTTTTCCATTTCCAGGAGTGTATAAATCATGTGGCAATCCACAATACTCAACATAGTGGTTATCATAAATGCCAGTTTAAGCACGATAAATGTGTCTCACTCTGCCGGCCGGAGTGCCCGTGCGGTTCTAGGCGCTACAGCCTGGAGCCGAGCGACCGCTACGGTCGCAGGTTCGATTTCCGCCTCGGGCATGCATGTGTGTGACGTCCTGAGGTTAGTTCGGTTTAATTAGTTCTAAGTTTTAGGCGACTGATGACCTCAGAAGTAAGTCACATAGTGCTCAGAGCCATTTGAACCATTCTTTTGTGTCGCTCGGGAAAGAAGTTACGTGTGGTTTTAGGTTTTTTCAGCAAAGAGAAATCTTTAGTTTTCGACGATTATTCAATAATTTATATCATAAAAAGCTGTATCAAAGTAGAACATATAGTAGCAAGATTTCAATTTTTAACATGCAGGTGCAGATAGGATGTCTGAAGTTGTCCTATATGAAAACCATAACAAAGGTGAAGAAACCAATCAGCACCAGGAGGGAGTACCTACTACACAAGTCACTATTACACAACATGGAGATACTCAATTACGTTCAGGTTCAAGATACAGTGACAAGTTTGTGCCCAAATTTGGAAATTTTAGTTGTGGAGGAAAAATGGAAGGAACACTATTAAGTGAAGAAGAAAATGAAGGAAGGTGATAATAAAACCCACATTAAGCGTCAGAGTTGAAGGGGGAGAAGAAACCATTTTATTAGATACAGACAGCCATGTAAATCTGATAAATGAAGAGATTTGTGCTGAAATTTCAAACAACGTTGTGAAGTATTTGCCTTTAAGGAATTTCTGTGACATGGGATGGTTGGTAAAAAAAAGTTAGTTTTATGACGTGAAATTTGATATTCAAAACAGGAAATGTTGGTGACAACTCAGCTCGGAGTCAACAACACATTAGGAGCTAAACGAAGCTAAATGAAGTATAAGCACATATCTTATTTAAGGGACAAAAATTTAAATTGTCTAATAAAGCTCAGAAAAGGTTAATTAATTTTGAAATGCACCGATCTGAAGACTCTAAATCGAAGGTGAAAATGGGTGGAATGTGTTGTTCCACGAGAACAGGGCGACAGTAAATCATAACGATAATTGTATATGTACAGTTAATCCAAACTCAAATCATACAGAAGCAGAATTTAATGCTACTAACTGATGAACAAAAGAAACAGTTAAAAGATGCTTTAAATAGGTATGCAAAAGTATTATGAGAGAATAGCCAGATATGACAGGTATATTTGTAACTTAAAGATAAAACCAGACTCTAAGTTAAATTGATCATCATAGCCCATTCCCATTAAAATACAACAGACTACTAAGATGAAGATCTGCCATACGCTGGAACTGAACATTATTGAACATTCAATGTTCTTTCATCAGCCCTACAATTCTAGTAAGCAATCGAGGAATTTTATGGAATTATGTGTCTGAAAGCTCGCTGAATGCAGTAAGCATGATAATTGTATAAGAATGTGTAAAAAGTATTGCTTCAAACTTTTTTTGTCGATCGGGTTGTAGTAAGTCAAAGATTCTACAGGAAAATAGGGAACATAAATCATACACTCTCTCCAGTAACAGGTTTATACATCAAAGATGTGACAGGCCAGCGTAAAGGAAGACGTTGTCTACCACTAGACAGAACTGTCTTTAAAAGTGCACAGCCATTTGTAGTTGTTCCAAGTCTGACAACTGCCGCTATTCTTGGGTGCAATTGGATGACACGATGTTGTGAACGCATCTGTTATGGAGAGAAATTTATTACTTTTTGTGGCACAGTATCGCTATGCCTGTTCAGCAATCACCGCTGAAGACGACTGGATTGTCTCTCTACCTAGCCAGAAGTGCGACAGTTGTATTAGGCATAGCTCTCAATATAAGTTCGTAGTCAGTTGTACGCTGTGAGAAGAGACGAGTATCTTATTTCTATCAACTGATACATTAATTTTCAGTGACAGTAATGAGTACTCTTGACATTCCTGTGGCCATGGATTGTCAAGTATTTCATTTAGTTCAAGTTGTAATAAAGTTATATAACATTTTATGCGTTGTAGTGTTATCGGCCCCCTTCAAGGGTAAATTGAACAATACGGCACTGTACCAGTGAGTATTATTTCATCTGGTACAACAACTCTATAGTACATTGATCAGCCAGAACGTTATAACCACCGCCCTACTATCGATATAAACCAATCGAGGTTCAGAAGAGATGTCTACCCCCTCATACTCTTACGAATTTAAAGACAGTCCTGCAGGATTCGTGGTATCATTTCCCTCCAGCATCCCTTCAGATATCGCTCGAATCCATGCCACGTCGTGTTGCGGCACTTTTTAGTGCTCGGGGGTGGGGGCTATACTATATTAGTCAGGTGTAAGAGTTTCTTTGGCTCTTCAGTGTTAATCCGATTTTATAATATAGGTCACTTAAGCATGCCTCTACAACTTTGATCAATAATTTTGGTACTCCAAATTGTGTCATAGTTTTAATCAGACACGCTCGCAGAATCTCATTGGCGTTTTGGAAGTCCACGAAGAGTACATGTATTTGTCGTCCGTCTGTGCAGATTATCACACAGAGATGATTTGAAGGAAATAATGAAAAGGAAAGGTTGGAACCCGTGATAAACAAAATAATGGAGACGACGCCTGAGGCTTGCGCTCAAAATTTAGCCACTTGGATCGGGTACCCTACCTCCGTTTCACCGTATACCGTTATGACGTTAAGAAAAGTACGTATCCATTGAAAACAGAGTCAGAAGTATGGTAAATAAAGACTTATCTGAGATTTCACGAAAATAGCGTTTGAAAAAATGTAAGGCGTCCTGATACAGGTAGTTCCTGGTGGCGGGTTACGTAATAAAGGAAGAGTAATTAAGAATTGTACACAAGAAAACTCCTGCTTCCATGAGACAATTGTTTTACACATATCCAGAGTATGTAAATAGTCCCGAGAAAAACGAGCCCCAGAATGGGTTGTTGGGCGAGGCACACGATTGTCGTACGTCTATAGACAGCGGCGGACCATGCACCGTCGTTTGTACGAATACGTGCGGATCGGACGTACAATAAGGGGCTGGACGTGGTGAACGTGTATGCGTCGCTAAATTTGGCGGCGGCGCAGAGGTGTGTGCGGCGAGCGTCTAATGACGTTTGCCTTGCAGCAGCAGCAGCAGCAGCAGGTGGTAAATGCGCGTCACAAATTATATCTCATTAGGCGAGTGCGGTGTTTTGCGAGGGCGGCGACCCCACGAGCCTCAAAGGCGGGCTTTGTGCCGCTCTCGGGCCACACAGGGCCTCCTGCCGGCCGCCCCTGTTTGCGTTGCATCTGCGGAGTGACGCGGGCTGCCGTTTTGCAGACGCGTCTGTGCCGCCCGCGTGTTGGTTTTGCTGCAAGGGACACTCGACGCTTGCCGGTAGCCGCCGGGCCTGCGAAACAATTCGCCGCGGAGCAGTGCGACAAAGGGATGGAAAAACCGACCGGTTAAATCCTATACCGATACAGAATTAGCGTTATTTTTCGGTATTTGTTCAATCTCGACAATAACGGGTGTTGTTATTGTATGCGCATGTACACACGAAGTCCACTTTCATTTGGAAGGGTTCGACATTAAGCAAAATTGGATCATTTGGAGGACTGAGAATCCACATTTCGTGATTTAGGAGTCTCTTCACCCTCAACGGGTGACTGTGTGGTGTGCAATGTCCAGTGACGGAATAATCGATGCTCCTTCATGGCACGGTGAAGGTTTTGGAAGATGATGACATTCCCATTATCCAAAGTGACCCTGGATTCGACAAGATGTGCTTCATGCAATATGAAGGTCGACCTCATCGAAGCCGGAGAGTGTATTTTGATGTCCTGGAAGAGCACTTTACGACCCGCATTCTGGCTCTGCGGTACCCAGAGGCCACTGCCATGAGCCTCGATTGGCCGCCATATTCTTCGGATTTGAACACATGCAACTGCTTTTTATGGGGCTATATTAAAGACAAGGGATACAGCAATAATGCCAGAGCCATTCCTAAGCTGAAAACAGCTGGTCAACAGGTCATCGACACTTCAGTATATCATACAGAATTTCGCTATTCGTCTGAGTCACACCATTGCCAATGATGGCAGCCATATCGAACATGTCATAATTTAAATCTGAATATCTGTAGTGACGCTAACCGGTTGTATAAAGTGTGTCCACGCCGTAATTTGTAACTAATTTACGTTCTTCTTTTCATATTGTTCAACAATTGTCTCCCTGCAATTAGGCGTAGCAGCAGAGCTAAAACTCTTTGTTTCTGAATAACACTTTATATTAGGACAAGGAGTAATTTTTGTTGGTAATATTTACGTTGGTTTGAAATATTGCGTTGTTATGGAACATGGGGAAAGCGATCAGTGTTGTTTTAATAACAACGCTGACAGGAACAAGCAAGAAACACATGTCATAAGAATTGGTACAACACTGCTGAGACAATAATGTCCATATCGACATATGTCGTGGCCTAGCGTACGTGTGTACGTGCAGTGTCTGTGGATTGGCCACCGCAAACTCTATACAGTAGTTTCTCGCTGTCGTTGCCGGAGATCTGTTGTACTGGACAAGGGCACCAACCTTAATCTGGATATATTTTTGAGAATTGACGTAGCAACGAAGTACAATGATCCGTACGATTTGAAAGATGGAAGACTTGTTTCAGCTGCTTTCTTCCGGGTTGTATGGCCGTGGTCCATGGAACTCTTCTATCCCTGACATTTCGTCCAAAGCTACGTTGGACATCTTCGGAGGTGCTCCTGGTTGTGCTGAGTACTGCCGACTGACGAGTCAGACGTCGAAGAACGGCTTTCACATGATAGTAAACTTTGTCAAGGATAAAATATAACTATCGATCATAGAACGTCAAAGATAAAAACTTCTCATCGATTCTGTATATCCGTGAGTTTCATAGCTTCATCTTTTCTGTTAAAATTATCCCTATGTTTATATATTTCGATGGCTTCTCTATATAGCCTTGATAATAATTCGTCATAGTACATAAAACTTCAGTTTCCGAAAATTTCACTACATGATCGCCCGACTGAGGAGCATATTCCGCCACGGCTACTTCTCTGCTTCCCTAGTCGGCAAAGGCTTTTATGTTCCTTCAACCGTGTATTCACACTTCTCTTTGTAGTCCCAATGTAGACCCTAGCACAGCGCCATCCATCACAAAGTGAAAAAAGTAGTCCAACTAAAACATTCATATTTATTTACGTACTACACGAATGTGTAATAAGAAATGAGGGTTCCTATTTACAAAAACGCGGTTGATATCCGTTTGACCTATGGCAGCGCCATCTAGCGGGCATACCATAGCGCCATCTGGTTTCCCCCTTCAAGCTAGACAAGTTTCGTTCTTTGTAGTTTTTTCGTTTGAGGCTTCTTTCGCGAGATATTTGGCCCGGTCACGATCAATGGACCACTCTGTATGTGTCCAACTGCAATGCCGAAGTCAAAGATTAAACGTTTAGACTTACATTCATTTCCACTACGCGTTTCACATGGTTAAACGTCCATTTTCAAGTCGGTTTACCTCATTTAGTAAGGAACATACGTCTTGTAATCGTACGTACAGTACAAACATGCCTTGTAAAATGATATAGATCCATCCTATGATGGAGGCTAAGACTCCGAAACACATAGTGGAGACAAAATCAATTGTCATTGGTGCAGTAACTTGTGTCTTCAGTTGATATCCCTGTATAAGCTCTGAGTTTCAATGGGCACTACCATGTTATGTTTCAACAAACCATTTGACTGGAATTACAAATTATTCTCTATATGTATGAAAAAGAGTGGGTTCATATTCCAAAGTAGCTCTGGAATATAGTGATAAATTCCCACCAAATGCGTCACATATGTGGTTTACGTGGCAACATAAATTAATGTGGAGTTTACAGTTCCCTAGCACTCTTCTTGTGGAGGTGAGGATAGTAAGGTGATGATAAAAACTGAAGAATGGCTGCAAAAACTTAACTCGAGTTTGGTACATTCAGGGGACCCCAGAAATGTTGTGACAAACTTCTAGTTGAAACTTCCTGACAGATTAAAACTGTGTGCCGGACCGAGACTCGGTCTCGGGAGCTTTGCCTTTCGCGGGCAAGTGCTCTACCAACTGACCTACCCAAGCACGACTCACGCCCCGTCCTCACAGCTTCACTTCTGCCAGTACCTCGTCTCCTACCTTCCAAACTAGTTCTGGAAACTTCTAGGTGTTGTATAGACTGTCTCGAGAAACAAATCGAGGACTGGATCCCCTGTGTGGAAAAGTCGAAGTTACAGTGCTGGCTTCTGTCATTAGGCCACCCCTTCGGCAGCAAATGTGACTTTGTGCGCTGACGGACCGTAGGAGAAAGTCTCGCAATGTTGTCATTCTGTAGCTACTGGGTAGACAGGCTTTGTCTCCTACGAATACAATGCTTTTGCACTTAGGTGGATAACGGTTTCGGACACACCTTTCCATCTGCAGTATATTTTTCTCCTGAACACCGAAAAACAATGGGGAGTTTAAAGGGTTCCAGGAGATAAATAAACGTCGGGTTGAGACACGAGTTTGAAACCGGCATCCACCGAGGCAAGAGAGCATCGCACTGACGGTAGACAAGGCCTGCCTTCGCAGCAGCTAGCTCCATCTTCCGCACTGACGACCGTGGCAATCAGTCGCCATCACTGAATAACAAACGACATTCTGTCAACGGTCCATTACGTTCGCGGCTGAAGGGGTGACCTATTGGTAGTTGCCGACGCCTGTAACTTCGACGATCTGTATTGTCGGATGAGTAGCCGCACACGTGTTACTGTCCTCGATTTGTTCTTCACGACATCCTCTTCACGAAGTTCGGCGCAACATTTCTGGACCACGCTGTATATGACTAACCTGAAACAAATGGTTGTAGTAAACACTCCCACAGTGGCCTTACGGTGAGTGTTTTGTATGAAGTTTCTGACATGTGAAAATAACACAAAATTGGTTTAGAGCCAAATCGATTGCTTTCCGCCAGATTTTAATACAGTGCTGGCATGTGAAGCTGTAAGTAGGCTGTTTAGGTTTTTTTTATTGGAAACGCCGCCGCCACGTAGCGCTCTGTATGAAAATCACTGGCTGTGCCGTGTGCAGTCTGTGGCTGGTTTGCATTGTTGTCTGCCATTGTAGTGTTGGGCAGCGGCAGCTGGATGCTAACAGCGCGTAGCGTTGCGCAGTTGGAGGTGAGCCGCCAGCAGTGGTGGACGTGGGGAGAGAGATGGCGGAGTTTTGAAATTTGTAAGAATAGGTGTCATGAACTGCTATATATATTATGACTAGTGAGGTAAATACATTGTTTGTTCTGTATTAAAATCTTTCATTTGCTAACTATGCCTATCAGTAGTTAGTGCCTTCAGTAGTTTGAATCTTTTATTTAGCTGGCAGTAGTGGCGCTCGCTGTATTGCAGTAGCTTGAGTAACGAAGATTTTTGTGAGGTAAGTGATTTGTGAAACGTATAGCTTAATGCTAGTCAGGGCCATTCTTTCGTAGGAACTTTTGGAAGTCACATTGCGTTACGCTAAAGATATTGTGTGTCAGTTTAAGCACAGTCTTGTTCTACGGGGACGTTTCATATGTCGACCCTTAGCCGAGGATACCTCACTGGAATCTTCTGATTTTTTCTTGTAGTTTGTGTAGTTAGTGTAGCCTTTGTTTATTGCTAGCGCCTTATCATAGAGAGAATTTCCTTTGTAGTTGCAGTCTTTCATTGTTGTACAGTAAAACAGTTGTGGCATGCATGTAGAGTTGCACCAAGTATTTCGCAGCTGCGCTTCCAATTAACTAGATATTATTTTCTATGTTAATGTATTCTCTTATTTTTGCTCTTCAAATTGTGCTTTTCTGTGTTGTCGTGTGAATATTGTGACAATAATGGCGTGTGAAAAACGTAATACTAGGCTCCAAAGTAAACTGAGAAATGACAGTGAAGACGAAAGCAGTGTGTTAGCGCCACCATGTAATGAATTAACTAATGTTCAAAGTAGTAATTTGGAAATTGTGCATAGGGAAATGGAGCGGGTTTCAAATAATGGTGTAGGCAGTGAAACAATTAGTGAACAGGGAAGCATTATCGATCGATCGGTTGGCAACAGCTCGCCTCAGGATTCCGAAATGACAGGACACAATATTGCAAATACTGTAGATTCAGGTTTTGCGTCCTCACCGTTTTCTCAAAGAAGTCAAGACACATTTTCTGTTTTTCAAACTGCGAATATTGCCGGTGCAAATGCATTGCCGAATAGGACTAAGGAATATGTTTCAGACACCAGTGCATTGTTATTACAATTAATGCAACAAATGGGACAAAAGCTTCAAAAGTTAGACACAATGGAAAAAAATCTTCATAAGTTAGACACAATGGAACAAAATCTTCAAAAATTTGACACAATGGAACAAAATCTTCAAAAGTTAGACACAACGCTTGAACAAAATCAGAAACAAATGGGGCAGAATCTTCAAAAGTTAGACACAATGGAACAAAATCTTCGGAAGTTAGACACCACGCTAGAACAAACACGTGAAGATTTAACTACTGAGTTACATAACATTGAATCGAAATGTCAAAAAATCTGTAATGACGTAAAAACACAAATTTGTGAGCATTTCCAACCCATTTTTTCGCGGCATGAAAATGCATTACAGAATCACGAAGGAGCCATAAAAGAATTGCAAACTATTGTTCGTGAAAATCACGACACCTTGCAAGCTAAAATGGACTCAGTTGCATCCACCGATTCGGTTACGCAATTTGCAAGAACTCAGGAAAACTTAAAGGACACAGTAGATTCGATTTCAACACAAATGGACACTCTGAAACTTGGTTCAGAAAAACACACTGAGGAAATGTGTTCACTATCGGAGAAAGTAGCCGAACTTTCGGATCAGTTCACTAATTTATCTACGAAGGTAGATGATAATCTGAATGACACAAAACCGGTAGTCTTTAATGACACAGAAGAGTACGAACAAATTAGGAAATTCAAACAAAGTCTGAATGAAATTAGTACGCAACACCAATGAGAAATCCGGGAAGTACAAGATCAGCTGTCACAGGTAATACAACAATTACGTATTTCAGAGGACACTCGCGCTCCAATACGGGAAGAGGGACATAGAAATACGGAACAGCCACAAAATAATAACACAGGGCACTTCGAAAATTATGAAAGAAATTGGCAAGGTGCACCGAATTTTGAGATGGAACTGCCGACACGACGTAACAATGAACGATATGCTACCCGCCGACACGATGATTTTGACTATAAGCTGTTCATTACTACACGTAAATTCAAAACATTTAAGAATTCTGGCAACGACATTCATCCACAAGCGTTGCTCCATCAATTCTCTCATTGTTTTCCTCCCAACTGGTCACTAGAGCACAGATTAGAATTTATGTGTGGCTACTTAGAGAATGAACCAGCTGTAAGAATGCGATCGGTCATTCACGATTGCCACAGTGAAGGAGAATTTCACCATGCCTTCCTCTCAGCATATTGGTCCCAAGCCACACAAGACCGAGTAAAACATGGCATCATGATGATGAAACATTTCGAACAATCTGAATTTTCCAGTCTTGTCAAATATTTTGAAGGTATGTTGCATAAGAATCAGTATCTTTCAAACCCATACAGCCCCTCAGAACTCATCCGCATGTGCTTAATCGAATTGCCTGAACATTTACGACACACTATTTTGGTAGGACGTTGCAAAGACGACACTGAAGCTTTTCAGCGACTCTTACAAGAACTAGAAATTGACACAGACAGTCGCGAGATGCGAAAACAGGAAAACAATCACTACAGGTCACATCCGTCGCAATTCCGCGATGAAAGAAACAATAACTGGACACGACAAGGCCATTCTCACATCACAAATCGTGACCAAAACAGACACCACCCATATGACAACCACTGGCAGAGTAATAGTTGCAGAGAAAGATCGCATTTCCGTAGTAATGAATATCACAGACACAATCAGAGAAACAGACAATACGGGAACCAAAATAATTATTATCAAGGGAGACGGAATAACTGCAGGCGCAACAGTCCAGCGCGCAGTTACGATTCAGGGAGAAATTCTCCACCACGTGACCGACAAGAAATTAATTACAGAAATTACCGACATGACGACAGACGATATGATCGTAACGACAGACCTGAATTGCATCATAACTGGCGGGATTCAAACAGAGCAGGGCCCTCTCGGCAAGGTGAATTTGTAGAAGTTAGGTCTCCTAATCCCAATAACGACGCACGCCAACAAAGAGGCAGACAATCTTTACCGACGTATACAACATAATTGCTTCGAAGTGGAAACTCTGCGCACTGGAAAGAGTAAAAGATTACACCACATTTCACATGTAAAACCGTTTATTGAAAGATAATCTGCTATATAACTTAGTCTTTGCCAAAAAAAAAAAAAAAAAAGAATTCACTTCACGTTACCAGTATGCTTTGTCACACTTAGAAACTGTTAACATGCAACAATGTTTTGAAGTTCACTATCCAGTCTAGAACCTACGGAACATATTTAGACAGTATTTACGAGTGCATTGTTATAGTGAACAGACATCACTGTGTTATTTCGTGTGTACATTCTTGCTTGTTAGTTGCACGATTACATAACGACTATAAGGCTCACATACTTAGAACATTTATCAGTATTGCTAATGAGATTTTAATGCAACATTTTGGTTTACTTGAAAATACATTCTGGATTTAAAGTACTTTCTGTGAGATAGCAGATGATACAGTGGTTAGTTTATGTGACAGCTACACGATTTTATCACGAGGCTACTAATGAGTGACAATTTACAATGTTGCTTTTGCAGTTTATCTGTTTTATATCTGCACAGTTTTTCTGAACTTTTCTGGAAAGTAAAACATGTTTTAGTAGTAATGTTTGTGGTATAGCTACAATGAGACAGCCTTTTCTGTAGCACAACAATATGTACAGTACAGTACTTACTTCATCACGGCAATAAGCGTAATAAGTAAGATATCTATACGCAAAGCATTTCAATTTCGTTTATCATGAGGTAAGTACATTGGCTTCTGCAGAACTTAGCTTTTGGAGGACAATAACTACGACACTTCCACAGATATTATCTTACAACAAGACACACATTTAGCGCTACAGGACACGCATTAAACTATTTATTTTTCAACATATTTGAATTACAAAGAAAGTTTTCCATGATGCATTTCATTCCATTGCTGTAATCTGTAACACCTGAGGATATAATTACATTAATCCTCAGGGGGGTACACGTCTACTTTGTGTACCATGTGTTTGGCAAGCACAAGGAGCCCTAGCTAATATGGTATTTGCTTATACAACTTTACACATCGGTACCATATTTCTCTAACACATAAATTACACAGCTATCTGGTCATTTAACTGAGAGATAAACATTCTTTTTCCTACATCATCAGTGACACATGTTTACGCAATTACACAGTTGGATGATTTAACACCTATGAAATTGTATTTTGTCTGTACTTTGTGAACTGTTCATATTTTTTCGGAACCATTGTGATACTATGAGAGCTTTGAATGATGTAATTGGAATGGGATCATGATTTTTAAAGTACGTTTGAGGCAGATGACACTTTTGACATGAGCAGAGAATTTTTTTTTAGGTTTTGAAATTATTGGAGGAAGCTACGGAGATTTTGAGAATTTGACTGTGGTGTTATGATGTTATTATTACGATGACGATGTGAATTATGCTGCTGAGGTATGTTTAAGCTGATGCTATATGAGTTATTTGGTTATGCTACGTATCTGTTATGATGAAATATTGAAGAAGTGTCGACGAATATATATATGTGTAATAAGGTAAGAAATAATGAGTAGTGGTTAGGGACTCTGATTTGTGAAAAAGGATGTTGGAAACTGATAATCGTACTTTAAGAGTTATGAAATGAGTGTATATGCGTGAATATATCACTATGCTGGCGAAAATTATTTGGACACTATTCTATTTAAAGGATTTTGTTTCTCCATATTTGTAACGCAAATTCTTGACCTGTGAATTTTTTTTATATGAGACTGCCACTGTAGCGGAAACTGGTGTCGTAAATATTTCGATAAGACAGTTAAGTGACCACCTGCATGTAATGCGTCGTGGGCACCCAGCTGCACGACAACCACCTGACAAAAGAAAGCCATTAGTGTGTGCCTGTCAGAGGCACAGGTGGAAAAAAAAGAGGTCATTATCCTCGCTATTGAGATTCCTTTGTAGAAAGCATCGCAAATACTACACGCCCAAACTTGAAAACATATGATTACACTGTGGAGCTCTTAATTTATGATATTTACTAAAATGCCTAATGAAACGACGAGAAACATTTCATGGCTATTGTCCTGCTAGTTGAGAGAAATGCCATGTGGCTTGCTTTATGCATTTATTTACTCATTTTGTTAATATCTACACTCCTGGAAATGGAAAAAAGAACACATTGACATCGGTGTGTCAGACCCACCATACTTGCTCCCGACACTGCGAGAGGGCTGTACAAGCAATGATCACACGCACGGCACAGCGGACACACCAGGAACCGCTGTGTTGGCCGTCGAATGGCGCTAGCTGCGCACCATTTGTGCACCGCCGCCGTCAGTGTCAGCCAGTTTGCCGTGGCATACGGAGCTCCATCGCAGTCTTTAACCCTGGTAGCATGCCGCGACAGCGTGGACGTGAACCGTATGTGCAGTTGACGGACTTTGAGCGAGGGCTTATAGTGGGCATGCGGGAGGCTGGGTGGACGTACCGCCGAATTGCTCAACACGTGGGGCGTGAGGTCTCCACAGTACATCGATGTTGTCGCCAGTGGTCGGCGGAAGGTGCACGTGCCCGTCGACCTGGGACCGGACCGCAGCGACGCACGGATGCACGCCAAGACCGTAGGATCCTACGCAGTGCCGTAGGGGACCGCACCGCCACTTCCCAGCAAATTAGGGACACTGTTGCTCCTGGGGTATCGGCGAGGAAAATTCGCAACCGTCTCCATCAAGCTGGGCTACGGTCCCGCACACCGTTAGGCCGTCTTCCGCTCACGCCCCAACATCGTGCAGCCCGCCTCCAGAGGTGTCGCGACAGGCGTGAATGGAGGGACGAATGGAGACGTGTCGTCTTCAGCGATGAGAGTCGCTTCTGCTTTGGTGCCAATGATGGTCGTATGCGTGTTTGGCGCCGTGCAGGTGAGCGCCACAATCAGGACTGCATACGACCGAGGCACACAGGGCCAACACCCGGCATCATGGTGTGGGGAGCGATCTCCTACACTGGCCGTACACCTCTGGTGATCGTCGAGAGGACACTGAATAGTGCACGGTACATCCAAACCGTCATCGAACCCATCGTTCTACCATTCCTAGACCGGCAAGGGAACTTGCTGTTCCAACAGGACAATGCACGTCCGCATGTATCCCGTGCCACCCAACGTGCTCAAGAAGGTGTAAGTCAACTACCCTGGCCAGCAAGATCTCCGGATCTGTCCCCCATTGAGCATGTTTGGGACTGGATGAAGCGTCGTCTCACGCGGTCTGCACGTCCAGCACGAACGCTGGTCCAACTGAGGCGCCAGGTGGAAATGGCATGGCAAGCTGTTCCACAGGACTACATCCAGCATCTCTACGATCGTCTCCATGGGAGAATAGCAGCCTGCATTGCTGCGAAAGGTGGATATACACTGTACTAGTGCCGACATTGTGCATGCTGTGTTGCCTGTGTCTATGTGCCTGTGGTTCTGTCAGTGTGATCATGTGATGTATCTGACCCCAGGAATGTGTCAATAAATTTTCCCCTTCCTGGGACAATGAATTCACGGTGTTCTTATTTCAATTTCCAGGAGTGTAGTTTCTAACTGCACTGAAGCATTGGTTAAAATAAATTTTATGGATGTACTAATATAAATATTTTATGCCTACAGATCCAGTAAATAACAACTTTATGATGTACTTAAAAAAAACGAAGTAGCGCAAAAAGACATTTCCCTTCACAGAAATTGCATACAGAATTGTCTTTTCAAGTACATGGTAATATTTTTTTACAATAAGTTTTTGTGGTGCACCATTTTAATTGCATAGACATTAAGATGTGAATAGACATTGTCCTTATCTGCATTGTTGTCTTTAGTGTAACATTTTTTCTGATTGAGCTTTGTCATGTTTAGCTATAAGTTATAGCATTTGCTGCAGCTGTTTGCCATTCATAGCGCTACTGAATGTCACTTTGTATTACTAGGTTAAGCCAATTTTATTACTGATTTATTTTTCTTGTTTGCTGCACATTGCCTTATATTAGTTGTAATATTGCTGCCTTTTTTGCCAATTTCCATTTTTTAACATTGCTGTTTGTGTAAATTGTTTTGTGCTGCTGCATTGCCTCATCCCTTAGTTAAGCATCTGAGCTCAGTAGATTTAAGTTAGCTTAAGAGGGGGTAGCCTATATAAGAGATTGATTTGCGATATATTGGAAGAAATGCATTGAGAAGTTATACGAAAAAAGTACAGAAATCAGGTATAGATAGGACTTTTTGGAAATAATGAAGAACGAAGGGAGATCTCCGAGAAGTCAAGAAAGTTTTGTTTGCAAAATACTGCAGTAAAACAAACCCTGTCCTTGTGTTATCCCACTATGTGTTTATGTACCCTTGTGTATTTGTCTTTTTCCTGTCTTTATGTGTTTAGCTAATAAGATTTATGTTGTAGAATTTTTCAAATACTATGTTATTTTCTTTGTAAATATGTTCAGACGTTATTTATTGTGTTTTGTTTTAATGCTCATGTCTGAAGTTGGTGTTTCAAAAGTTATTCTGAACTTTATGTATGTACTTATGTCGTAATTTTTGTAACACTGATGTATTTGCTATTTCGATTCTTTTGTAAAGCCTGTACTACTGCAAATGTTATCTGTATTGTTATGTTCTTTAAAGATGTATTTTGTACCTTTGTTATTGCATTCTTATGTTATCAAATTGTAGTTGACACCTGTTCATTAAATTAAGTAACTTGTAAGTTACATTTCACTGCACACATTTCTGTTGGTCATAGTATATGGACAATATGTGAGAAGTAGGGACTGAAAGTGTTTGCACGTGTGTTAATAATTCAGTAAGGGACTGGATAACAGCATTGCTGGTTGTAAGGACATTTCAAAAACAATTTTTGTGAGTGCACAAGTGGTGGTTATGGACTTGTTATATTATCCGTAAGACTCTTCAATGGTGATTGTGCGCCTGCACAGTCAAACAGATGGCTGCTGGCCATCTCTACAAGGACTACAGTGGGTCTACACCTTTGATGACCCACCAATACCATTATTTCTAAAAGGTCTACAGTGGGTCTGCATCTCTGGTGGCCCACCAATACCGTAATCTCTACCAGGACTACAAGGGGTCTACTCTGTGACGACCTACCTAACAATATTCTTTAAAAATTTGACGGACCCTGCTGTGGGTTTGCTCTGTTGTGGCCCATTACGTGTCTGCATGTCAAGAGTCAGCACTGTCTTTCCGTTGGAAGGACAACACTACTTCTTCAAGACTGCATGGAAATCCATTACTTCCGTGTGCATTTTCTTTTACTACTCAGACTTTGAGAAAAACACTGCAATTTTACTTTGATGAATGATCATGACTGTCTATATGGACTGTGAGAAAATTTTAGCTTTTGACCAACATTGTATCAATAAGTGTGTGCATTTGATATCTTTGTTATAGTAATTATGAAAACTTTTATCAAATCATTATTGGCCACTGCCCAAAACAATTTGTAAAATTTTTTTGTGGGGAGCATGGGGGCTATGTAAGTAGGCTGTTTAGGTTTTTTTTATTGGAAACGCCGCCGCCACGTAGCGCTCTGTATGAAAATCACTGGCTGTGCCGTGTGCAGTCTGTGGCTGGTTTGCATTGTTGTCTGCCATTGTAGTGTTGGGCAGCGGCAGCTGGATGCTAACAGCGCGTAGCGTTGCGCAGTTGGAGGTGAGCTGCCAGCAGTGGTGGACGTGGGGAGAGAAATGGCGGAGTTTTGAAATTTGTAAGAATAGGTGTCATGAACTGCTATATATATTATGACTAGTGAGGTAAATACATTGTTTGTTCTGTATTAAAATCTTTCATTTGCTAACTATGCCTATCAGTAGTTAGTGCCTTCAGTAGTTTGAATCTTTTATTTAGCTGGCAGTAGTGGCGCTCGCTGTATTGCAGTAGCTTGAGTAACGAAGATTTTTGTGAGGTAAGTGATTTGTGAAACGTATAGCTTAATGCTAGTCAGGGCCATTCTTTCGTAGGAACTTTTGGAAGTCAGATTGCGTTGCGCTAAAGATATTGTGTGTCAGTTTAAGCACAGTCTTGTATAAATTGTTCTAAGGGGACGTTTCAAAGCATAATCCTGCAACTCTTGGAGCAATTTCTAATACAATTAGTGCATATGTTATACACTGTTTGGAAAAAATTGTCATAGGACGCCAAGGTGGAGGGGGGCGGGAGGGGACTTTGTGGGTCTTCTCAGGAACAATAAAAAGTATTGGGTGTGTCATCTCTTCGTGGTTTATATTATTTCATTGTTTCTGATACTCTTCCATACTGTCTTCATCAGAGTGATTAAGTATATTATTTTCCTGTGCCAGTACACGGTGTTATAGCGATTCTGAAGTGGAATCTGACACTTTGAGTTTGTTGTAGGAAGAGAGTAGCAACTACGTACTTCTGTTTAGTCACCACGCCGTCGTCTATTGAACTATTTGAAGGCAGACGAATTTCAACATAAGAAGAATATTTGAAGATAGTAACTGTTCTCGAAAGAACAGATGCCATTGATGACCGTGCAGCTTCTCTAGAATAAATGATAATTAATTGAAACTCTCAGCTGCTGACAGGTGTTGACCTACATCGATGGGGACAGGTTGCCCGGACTCTTACGGGAATCGTCACTTTAGTCGACGCGAGTAATGAGTGGATGGAAAAGTACCCACCAGAAACACTACTTACGAAAATCGTGGACAGTGGGAATGTGGGTCTAACTGGCAGCGTGCAAGGGATAAGTCCCTGCAGTGGCGCTATTCGTACGTCTCGTCGGTGGCTCAGATGGATCGGGCGTCTGCCATGTAAGTAGGAGACCGCGGGTTCGAGTACCAGTCGCGGCATAAATTTTCAGCTGTCCCCGTCGAGGTATGTCAACAACACCTATCGGCAGCTGAGATTTTCAATTATCATTTATAAGAAGAATGCTTTGCATGGTCTCAGTCGGCCAAAACACACAATTTAATGCTCTTGTTAGATTAACATCCTAAATCAAGTCCACGACCGAGGTAGGTAAACACAATGTACATAAATCGTCCAAAAAGCGTACAGACACTCAGAGAAATTTGTAATTCCCAAACTTCAATTAATTTTAAAAGTTTAAGAACTGTCTCAGAGACACTCCTTGACATTTATCTTCTTTTTCTGTCTAGCTTTTCTTTTCTTCTTGTCTGGCGGCTTTCGAATTGTAACTATGATAAAAAGTAGTCTGTGACGCAAAACGCTTCTCCGTAGCGTCAACTTGATGTCTGCAAACTATGCGTTTCTCTCGCAAAAGGTCCCATCCCAGATCAATGTGAGAATCTCTATGGAGTTCATACGAACTGGTCAGAAGGAACTGGAATGACGCTTTGCCTCACTCTGTTAGATACTCTCAGGTGGTTCAGTTCGCAAGCTGTGTGACCCTTTTCACTACTCACCTCTGAACAAAATTTTTTTTATTACTGTGGCAGCAGTAGTAATTTCATTTTAGTTGTGTTCAACAGTTACTTAATGATGATCTTACACTACTGGCCATTAAAATTGCTACACCACGAAGAGAGCGCGCGAAATTTAACCGCAGTTGACCGGCGTTGCCTGGTGAAACACTGTTGTGGTGCCTCGTGTAAGGAGGCGAAATGCGCACCATCACGTTACCGACTTTGATAAAGGTTGGGTCGTAGCCTCTCGCGATTGCGGTTCATCGTATCACGACATTTCTGCTCGCATTGGTCGAAATCCAATGACTGTTAGCAGAATACGTAATCGGTGGGCTGAGAAGGGTAAAACGGAATGCCGTGCTGGACCCCAACGGCCTCATATCACTAGCAGTTGAGATGACAGGCATCTTATCCGCATGGCTGTAACGGATCGTGCAGCCACGCTCGATCCCTGAGTCAACAAATGGGGACGTTTGCCAGACAACAACCATCTGCACGAACAGTTCTACGACGTCTGCAGCAGCATAGACTATCAGCTCGGAGACCAAGGCTGCGGTTACCCTTGATGCTGCATCACAGACTGGAGCGCCTGCGATGGTGTACTCAACGACGAACCTGGGTGCACGAATGGCAAAACGTCATTTTTTCGGATGAATCCAGGTTCTGTTTACAGCATCATGATGCTCGCACCCGTGTTTGGCGACATAGAGTGAACGCACATTGCAAGCGTGTATTCGTCATCGCCAAACTGGCGTATCACCCGTTGTGATGGTATGGGTGCCATTGGTTACACGTCTCGGTCACCTCTTGTTCACATTGACGGTGCTTTAAACAGTGGACCTTACATTTCAGATGTGATACGACCCGTTGCTCAACCTTGTATTCAGTCCCAGCGACACCCTACATTTCAGCAGGGTAATGCACGACCGCATGTTGCAAGTCCTGTACGGGCCTTTCTGGATACAGAAAATGTTCGACTGCTTCCCTTGCCAGCACATTCTCCATATCTCTCACCAACTGAAAACGTCTGGTCAATGGTCGCCGAGCAACTGGCTAGTCACAATACTCCAGTCACTACTCTTGATGAACTGTGGTACCGTATTGAAGCTGCATGGGCAGCTATACCTGTACACGCCATCCAAGTTCTGTTTGACTCAATGCCCAGGCATATCAAGGCCGTTATTACGGCCAGAGGTGGTTGTTCTGGGTACTGATTTCTCAGGATCTATGCACCCAAATTACGTGAAAATGTAATCACATGTCTGTACTAGATAATATATTTGTCCAATGAATACCGGTTTATCATCTGCATTTCTTCTTGGTATAGCAATTTTAATGGCCAGCAGTGTATAAATAAATAAACTTGTAGGACCAGTTTCCATAATCAAAGGGAAAAACCTTTCTTGAAGCCGTCAGGCCGAGTTGTTTGAGTTTGTAGCTAACAACTGATTTAGTGCAACCTATTGCCGCGACCCTGATGTCGTGTTGGTATAACATCTGTTCGGAAGGCGGACACGTCATCGTGAATTACGCGTGTAACAGGCTTAGCGACGACTCCGTCATAGCGAGCGATGCATGCAGCTGTTAGGAGTGGGGGAATGGCGGGGGGGGGGGGGGGGCAGGCTGAATCAACTAACAAGCAGAAGTAAGCTCCCCATTAGCACATGTGGGCTCCCCTTGCTCGAAGAGCAACGTCCAATTGCTCTGTGATTGGCAGACATGAGCTGTCCCTACGCTCGCTAACAATGTTACTCCGCCTCAAAATAGGAACGTGGTCTGAGATCTAGTCTCTATTATGCCCTCGCGAGTTCTATTTTAACTATTATATCCTTTCGTTATGAAACATCTGTGTTGCCTTGAAAATACTCACTATAGATCTTCCCCATCTTACTAGGCATACACTATTTATCCGACTATTTCGAAACCCTACGTGAAATCGAATTTCAGTGTGATGGATCCATTGCCCGATTTGTAGAGAGAATTTACAGTGAAAGCCTGCAGGCCGTGCCATAAGGAGTGACGTCAGATACTACGCGACACCTGCATTTACATATGCATCTACATAACTACTCTACATTTCACATGCAAGTGCGCATGGAGAATGAACACCTAAACCTTCCAGTGCGAGCACTGATCTCTATTATTTGATCACGATGATTACTTTTACCTTTGTGAGTGGATGTTTACAAAGAAGAAATTTCCTAACAGAGGATCTCAACTCAACGAAAAATGGCTTAGTTTTAATGATTGCCCCCTAAAATCACTTGTCATATCGTGAGCCTCCCTCTACTATATCGTGGTAATAGAAAACGGGCTGCCCTTTTTGAACTGTGAAACTTCGTTGAAGATGACCTGTACTGTTTATTCTTACGTTCAGTGCTACCGGTTTCGATCAGTAGACCATTAAGCCGAAGCCTAACAGGCAAACGGGTCAAATTATGCTGACAAAACAAAAATTATTGCCTTAACGTAGAAATTACTTACAAACCGAAACAAGCTTGTCACCACAACGTTTGAAGTGAAAAACTTCGATGTAAGTAGAAGAATAGAGCTTCTGTTACAATAAATAATATCCAAAAGACCAAAAGACACAGATATCCAGCAGGCGCACAAAAGATGCTCATATATCTCAAACATGGCAACGGTCTTGTAGCAAAAAATAAATTTTAACAGCAAATATCAAAGCCAAATTACTATGAATCTCAGACAAGTTCGTAAGACAGTGTCTGCAGCAGCAACATTGATACTGTATAGACGTGACAGCTGCATGTAAGATCTTTCGAGTTTTTAGGAGTACATCGATTTAACAATAATGTAAAACGTGGTGTGGCTAAACGTGAAACATACTTAACAAATGTATCAACGAAGCATAATCATAAAAACGCGGTCAGTGAAATGACTGTGCTACAGGAAAGCTTTACAAAACATACAATGTCAAAATAATAAAAAGTAAATAAGAATACAATGAATTAATATCTTTTAAGTTTATGTGTCATACATAAGTGAACATGAGGGAGCAAGTGATTTACCATATCAGTCAAACGAGCATGTAAAAATTAGGGGCTCAAACAGTGTCAATATAGCACAGCTACAAGAGTACATGCAGTGATGGGGACTTTCATCACATTCGTCTTTTAATAATGTAAATAGTCAAACAGATAAAAACCGTACAAAATCCAAGATCCCACAAAATATTTTTCGGCTGCCTTGAATAAAAATATTTCTGTGAGACTGGCTTTTGAATGGTTTTTAACAATTAAACAGATCGTCCTGTCATCTCATAATGAAACAATTCAGTCATGTAGCTACAGGATTATGTGTTAAGTTAACATTGTCAGAGTAGGAAACATAAATGGATGCCTTATACAAAGAAATGGCACAAAAATGTACAAGAAAACATCGTATAATAACGTATAAGTCATTTCTCATAAACAAGATGTGAACATGAGGCTAGAGATTATATATAAAGTTTACAATATAAACTTCACAATTATTTACAGAAAAACTAGATGCAGCATTACATGCAGATATGGGGGGACGAGAGGGGGTGGAGCTGTGACGGAACCATTTAATAGTGAGGAATGTATGTTATCGAAACAAAGATTGGTTTATCAAGGAATATGAAGTGTGTTAATACATAAGGGTGATAAGCTGGGCGGAGGGGGGTTGAAGTCAAGGGCGGGGAAAAGTGCTGAGGGCAAGAAGACATATAAGTAATACACTGCAGGCACCTATTAAGTTGCTATAATATAAATCATTAATTACTTATTAACAACCTACAGTTAGGGCACTGGATCAACAAAGTAACAATACAAAAGAACAGGTTGTATTCATATGGCAGCATTAAGCCAAAGAAGCCTTTTTAACAGTTATAGTAGCCACAGCAGACAGTAAAGATACAATCAACTTTAACTGAATTTTATCCATTGTGGATGCTGTTGAACTCCGTGACTCTTCCTTTTTACAGTGTAGAAAAATTTGCACTACTAGTCACAATAAAACGTTATTTATTTGTCACACGATCGGTTATGGCTTGTACCCATCGTCAGGTGTTTATACATTGATGTACATGTTTATATTGCAAGAGATCATTGTATAAATACAAAAAAATCTATTTTCTGATGACTAAACAGATACAAGTTGGACAACTGTAAGTGGCAAGTCAGTATTTATCGAAAATATATCATTATTATACTTGGTGATAGTTTTTCCTCTTAGTTGCACTCTTATTATCATTTTCACGTCCATTTTCAGTTATAAAAAGGTTAGCTGCATATTTCACTATTACGACGTGCACTCGTGAAATACACTGTGTTTACATACCAACATGTGGGTTATGGTCAAAGAACCTAGATGTAGCAGGTGTAAAGTTATAGCTCGTACAGAAACATGTTGGTACTACACATGTTGGTTATGGTCCAAGAACTTGGCCATGGGAAACGCAAGGATGTTGCACATACAGAAAGTTAAAAAGCTATCATAGACTGTCAATTCTTTTGATACACATTATGAAATTTTTTGATGAACATTTTAGTTGGAAAACTTTCACCTGTGAAGTGCATTATATATATAGGCTGGTCCATTGATAGTGACTGGGGAAATATCTCACAAAATAAGCATCAAACAAAATAACTGCAAACTCGTCTACCTTGAAGGCGGACACCAGATGGCGCTATGGTTGGCCCGCTGGATGGCTCTGCCATAGGTCAAACGGATATCAACTGTGTTTTCTTAAATAGGAACACCCATTTTTAATACATATTCGTGTAGTACGTAAAGAAATATGAATGTTTTAGTTGGTCCACTTATTTCGTTTTTGTGATAGACGGCGCTGTAATAGTCACAAACGCATATTTACGTGATATCATGTAACATTCCGCCAGTGCGGACAGTATTTGCTTCTTAGTACATTACTCGTGTTAAAATGGACCGTTTACCAATTGCGGAAAAGATCAGTATCTTGTTGATGTATGGCTATTGTGATCAAAATGCCCAACGGGCGTGTGCTATGTATGCTGTTTGGTATCCTGGACGACATCATCCAAGTGTCCGCCCCCGGTAGCTGAGTGGTCAGCGCGACAGACTTTTAATCCAAAGGGCCGGAGCTCGATTCCCGGCTGGGTCGGAGATTTTCTCCGCTCAGGGACTGGGTGTTGTGTTGCCCTAATCATCATCATTTCATCCCCATCGACGCGCAAGTCGCCGAACTGGAGTCAAATCTAAAGACTTGCACCAGGCGAACGGTCTACCCGACGGGAGGCCATCGTCACACGACATTTCATTTTATCATCCAAGTGTCCGGATTATTTGCCGGATAGTTACGTTATTTAAGGAAACAGGAAGTGTTCAGCCACATGTGAAACGTCAACCACGACCTGCATCAAATGATGATTCCCAAGTAGGTGTTTTAGCTGCTGTCGCGGCTAATCCGCACATTAGTAGCAGAAAAATTGTGCGAGATTCGGGAATCTCAAAAACGTCGGTATTGAGAATGCAACATCAACATCGATTGCACCCGTACCATACGTCTACGCACCAGGAATTGCATGGCGACGACTTTGAACGTCGTGTACAGTTCTGCCACTGGGCACAAGAGAAATTACGGGACGATGACAGATTTTTGGCACGCTTTCTATTTAGCGACGAAGTGTCATTCACCAACAGCGGTAACGTAAACTGGCATAATATGCACTATTGGGCAACCTTGTACTGCCCTGCACCATTCCGCATAGTCTCAAAATTTTTGTTTCAAAACCTCTTATTATTGCCTCTTTTCACAGTTTCTTGTACAAATGTAGATCTTTTAACATTTTTCATCCAAAAATTTTAATGTGATATATTTGTCACACCTGGAAATAGACATTATAAAATACTGTATGGCAGCACATGTTGTGAGATTTTGATTTAATTTAATATATAGGTTACATTTGTAAAATCTCTTTTTATGAAAAATTGAAGAATGAATACATTAATATTAGCTTACTTTTAAATGCATTTATTGATAATTAATACATATGGAATGAAGTGAACCACATTATCATCATACAGCGGCAAGTCATCGTATACAGTCAAGTCCGCTTAAACGCTTCAGCGTAAATGTCTTTGGAACAATAACACATACTGAAAACGGACTTCCACAAGTACGAGTTTAAGGCATGGATTTGTGCAAGTACAAACTGTGAGACATTCTGAAACATAAATATTATTTTCCACACAAATTCATGTTCTTCTTTTTTTTCAATGCAATCAGTAACGAAAGAATGGCGTCGAATGTATCGCAATACGTCAATTACGATCCGAGAAATTACAAAGTGAACTTGACTCTTGAAATAAACGAAACGCACCGCTATTGCACATCCCGAGATGCAAATCTGAACCCCACGTTGCTCGTAATCGCGATAATCACATCGCATCATAGTAAGTCTATTACTACGATCCAACACACATTGTACTTATTGCTATTTAGATATTGTTAAGTGGACTGGAAACAATACAACGTCGAGGCACACGACTACGTACAACTACCACTTACCCCTGTGTCAGATCGTTGGTCAGCCATTAATTATGTTTACCTGGGCAGGTGGTGTTCCGTTTTCCATTACCATTGTCCATCCTAGTACTGTAGTAAAGATGAGTTGAGAACTAACAAGTAAGCCCCTTCCTTACTTTTCATTTTTTTCGAGTCGGCACCTGTATTCTTTCCCGTTCACGTAATAGCAGTGTGAGTAGTAATACGTCCTGCGTTTGTTGCATCGGCATACGTCAATCACATTGCGATTAGGAGCAACGTAGTGTTCACACTTGCATCTCAGAATGTGCAATAGCGACACATTCCGTTTATTTCAAGCGCCAAATTCACTTTGCAATTTCTCGGGATGTAATTTCCACATTGTGATGCAACCAATGCCATTCTTTTTCTGATTTTTCATGTCACTGATTGGGTAAGAAATAATACGGGATGAGCATTTAAAAGACAACGTCTATGTAAGACAAGTCTCTGGCACAGTTGTTAGATCGGTTACAGCTGCAACAACAGCAAGTTATCACGCGATTATGCTATTATGATAATGAAGTTTTTGTTCGTAAATTATCTAATCGTTACCATACACTGAGCCCAAAAGAAACTGGTATGAGCATGCATATTCAAATACAGAGATATATAAACAGGCAGAATACGGCGCTGCTGTCGGCAACGCCTATACAACAAAAGTGTCTGGCGTAGTTGTTAGATGCCAGCTTATCAAGATTTAAGTGAGTCTGAACGTGGTGTTATAGTCGGCACACGAGCGATGATACGCAGTATCTCTGAGGTAGCGATGAAGTGGGGATTTTACCATACCACCATTTCACAAGTGTACCGTGAATATCAGGAATACGGTAAAAAAACAAATCTCCGACATCGCTGAGGTCGGCAAAATATCCTGTAAGAACCGGACCAAAGACGACTGAAGAGAATTGTTCGACGTGGCAGAAGTGCAACCCTTCCGCAAGTTGCTGCAGCTTTCAGTGCTGGGCCATCAACAAGAGGGAGCGAGCGAACCATGCATCGAAACATCATCGATATGGGTTTTCGGAGCCGAAGGCGCACTCATACAGCCTTGATGACTGCATGACACAAAGTTTTAAGCCTCGTCTCGCCCAGCCGCTGAGGCCGGGCGGTTGTACGCGTTTGAGTCTGGAACCGCGTTGCTGCAAAAGTCGCAGCTTCGAATCCTTCCTCGGGCATGTATGTGTGTGACGTACTTATGCTAGTTAGGTTAAAGTAGTTCTAAGTCTAGGGGACTGATGATCTCAGATGTTAAGTCCCATACTGCTTAAAGCCATTTGAACCATCTGAGAGCCTCGTTTCGGCCCGTCAACAGTGACATTGGACTGTTGATGACTGGAAACATGTTGCTTGGTCGGACGAGTTTCGTTACGAATTGTATAGTGTATGGGTATGGAGATAGCCTCATGAGTTCTTGGACTTTGCATGGCAGAAGGGGACTTTTCAAGCTGATAGAGGCTCTGTAATGATGTGGGGCGTGTGCAGTTCCAGCGACATGGATGCCCTGGTTCGTCTAGATATGATTCTGACAGGTGGCACGAACGTAAGCATCCTGTCTGATAACCTACATCCATTCATGGCCATTGTGCATTCCGACGGATTTGGGAAATTCAACCACACGTCGAAAATTGCTACAGAGTGGCTCCAGGAACGCTCTTCTGAGCTTAAACACTTCTGCTGCCCACCAAACTCCCCAGACATGACCATTATTGAGCATATCTGGGATGCCTTGCAAGGCGCTGTTCAGAAGACATACACACTCCCCTCGTACTCTACGGATTTGTGGACAGTCCTGCAGACGTTAATCGAGTCCATGCCACATCGTGTTGTGTCACTTCTGCGTGCCCGCGTGTGTCCTACACGATTTTAGGTTGGTATACCAGTTTCTTTGGCTCTTCAGTGTATTGCTACGACTTGTAGCCAAGATAAATGTCTCACATTACTGGAGCCACAGGCCTGTGTCCGCGGCGCGGTGCATGTTTCGAGCAGTGGTTCGCTTGGTGACGACGTAACTGGAAACAACGATCTGCCTGGCTTAACGATAAATGTATTCACCCCCACAGGCGACGCGTTTCCATTGATCCATTGTCCAGTCTCAATGATCCTGAGTCCGTTACAAGTGCAAGTGACCATGTCGTTTGGTAAACATCGAAACATGTGTATATCGCTTGCTGCGGAGCCCCGTGTTCCACAATGTTCACTGAACAGTGTGCATTGCGATCTGTCTGTATGTCTGACAGAGACAGCCGTCTACTGAGTTTCGGCGGACAAGACTGCGATATCCACGTTCTGTGATCAGGCGTTTAAGTCCAGTATCACGTAGCCTGCTCGTGGCTTTACCAACCTTCAATTACTCTCCGTAGATGGTCATGACAGTAGCATGCGAACAGGCGAACAGCTTCGACGTTTCTGTGATGCTCGTTGACAGGTGCTATGCCATAACAATTTGACCTTTGCCGAAAGTTCTTATGTCAGATGCTTTTCTCATTTGCTCTTACACTTTGCTTAACGGACCATTAACACAGTGGGCAGTTACAATAATATCGCTTATCAGTGTTATCACACATTCTGTTACCAATAGTTGCAAATAATACATAGATAGTGCAATTATGTTTACCTGACATTGTCAGTTGGAGAGCTATCTCTGAAACTGAAAAATATAATCTTCTTACTAGAGAATATTTATTTGTCCAGATCACAATAAATACACATATAGACAGCTAGTTTTGGCAAGTTAAATTGCCTTCTCAAGATATAAAAAGAAGTACTTGTGCTACTTTTTCATCAGAAGATAGCGAGTTCTGAGGAAGGAAAATTTGTGACTACACCAGCTAAGAATACTGGGAAATGTGGAAGATCTCGGGGGAAAGAAGGATGTACAACGGTAGCGAGTGCGTACAGGGACAATGGTAACCCTTATTGTTGCTTCAGTACACATGTCATTAACTTATTCTGTCCTGGTCACTGAGGTGTGGGACTTAGGGAAGGCAGGAAAAGGTTTGGACGGGGCCTAATCAGTTAGCGTTGGTTGCACAGTAAACACGTACACTTTATTTGAGGAAATTATTTTTTAAAAACAATCGTTTGAAGAACATTGACTGTAACACAAGCTGCACTGCCAGCTGAAGGCCTTCTTACGAAAGAATTCAAAATTATTTGTCGGCTGAAGGCCACAAACAATACTTCAGAACAATTAGCGGTGAGACAAGCAGCGAAGACTTATGCTCACTTAACGGGATGGCATCTCAAACTAGGGACAGATTTAACGCCGACCAACACACTCGAAAAAACCACCTAAGATGCGATAACCAATACCACAATAGAATAACGGTTAGCATCATATGACAAGTATTCAATTACACAAGTTGGCTCCACCAAGTCCCATTACGCAGACAGGGCCAAGACCAAATTACCTATTCAAAATCTGACTAGATGAACTTGGAATCGCAAAAGACAATTCAACAAACAACTCAAACAATGCTGAAACAGTCACTGTACAGCAACAAGACGAACTGCACGTAGACATGAACGCTAAGAACACAGAAACGGTCGAAAGACCAGACACGCGTCGTCCATTGAGACGACCGACCGAATGACCAGCCAACGGTCGTTCCTACTCAAGTCAGGCACCGGAAGGTCCCATTACGAAAAGTCGACTGACAACTTATTGCCATGAGGTCACTCCGACGGACGGAGACACACACACCGGTGAAGGTTGCACTACTGGAATATAACGATCCATTCAACTTAAACCCTCTGAATCCGGACATTGAGGTGGTCGTGCACTCTCACGACCACATCCTTTGGTCGGTCAGGGCATGCATAGCGCCAGCGATCGGGCGAGTACTGGCTGTGCGAACTTCACTGCTGCTCCGTCCCCTCCCCCCTCCCCTCCCCCCCCCCCACTGACTTCTACACACGACGACCCGCAAATAGTCGACGTCGCTCGAAAGATAGTACGACAGTACTCGCTATCGATAAACGCCACTGCTGCCACTCACAGACAGGCAAAGCAAGCAAACGTAGTGGCACCAGTGAACGCACTAAGAAAACGAGAGGTCACGATCCGAATACACGACGCCAACCTGTCAACGGCATAAACGCGAGCCGGACCACGGCTCAGTCATTGGGCCTCAATTTTAAGCGAGTCTCATCACTGAAGACAGTTCTACTACATTCAATGAGATGCCAGGTCGAAGACGTGTCTGGAGAATCCCCCGATAGTGGCGGGATAGAAACCTGTTTTGTCGCCCGCCATACCACTCGATAAACAGAAGTAATGGTCTCAGGTGCCATTTGCTTTCATGAAGTCCCTTTGAATGCCATCAGTGGCATCTGTACACCACAGGGTTAAGTCGACAATATTCTAGGCTCCGTTTTGTTACCCTACATGGCAAGACATCCTGCGCTTACATTTAAACAAGACAACGCATTTCCGTGATTTTTCTCAACAGGCAAACTCCGGTATGGTTCCTTTGAAAGGCCACTGCTGACTTCCTTCCACATCCTTCCCCAATTTGATGGGACCGATGGCCTCGCTGTTTGGTCCCCTCCTCCAAATCAACCAAGCAACCAAGTTAACGCACACCCGCCCAAGGAGAGAGTTTCTACTGCTTGTCGTCGCATTTACCAAAACCTACCATGGCCAGCATTGTCGTTAGATCTCTCCCAAAATGGGAACATTTGGAATATTATGGGAAGGACCCTCCAAGCGTCTCGGATGTTGACGATCTAACGGGTCAGTTGAACAGAATTTGGCACGACATACCTCAAAGGGATATCTGACATCTACCAATCAATGCCAAGCGGAATAATTGCTTATATAAGCGTCAGAGGTCGAGAGGGTAGAGGTTTTTCTATTTTAGTGGCCATGGAAAGTTTCTGATGTCTTCATGTCAGATCCTCCCCTCCTCCCTAACGACAACGATTTCAGCAGGAAAAAGAAGTGTGGCCGATGTGACGAGGCCAATAAATGGTACCAAACTGTTGATCATTTAACATAACATACGCGAACGAGGTCAAAAACTTTCAGCAGAATACGGCGCTCTACTAGTGTATGGTGATCGGTATGGACTACAATAAGAATACGACCGTTCTGTATGCCACATACTGACAGGCTGCCAACGATTGTTTCATATGAGCTCGTAAAGTCTTCATTCACTACGAAAGCTGCTCAGATATTCCCTAAGAAAGGTTCCGCGCTGGAGACTGTAGCCCTGTTGCGTAAAGTTTGTCCTTTTGAAAGCCGGAGTGAGGAACAGCTGAAAAGACCCAACTAAACTTCTATCGACTCCACGAGAGCTTAAGTTTTATTAAACATGTCCCAAGTTTGCCGTTTATGGCTTAGACAAAAGGCGCTTCGCGAGAGACGGCAATAAAAGCTTTAATGGAAGGTAAATGTTCCTTTCTTTCTTGTTACAGGAGCGTGTAGAAGACCTTTCGAAACGTTCGCGAGAAGCTCTGGTATTCGTTAGGGGATCATAACGCTGGTAATTAAATAACAAGTACAGCATTAACACTGGACGTTATACAAACAGGCATAACAGCAATTTTTTTTATTTTTGCAGTTGAGATTTTGCAGGAAAATCTTTAGGTCGATTCTTTACTTTTCATGTAAATTATAAAAACACGTTAACTATCCGTAAAAATTACTGCTTTGCTATATCTCTAGTTCCTTTTTTTATATATTTCCTCTATGAGACTTTCGCGGTGTTATCATGTGTTCAGTGTTGCGTTATTTCGTTAATCACCTGTTCTAGGTGCTTGGCAGCTGTTTATTTCAGCATAACTACTGTATCTCCTTTACAGGCTCTGTACTTGTTATTCTTTCCTTAGTCGTTTCCTTCAACTACAGTTCCAGTATCGAATTATCATTACGTACCCAGCGATTTTCTGTGTTACAGTTACGATGTTATTTATTTGGATATTCTATGTATTTCTTTACTTGCTCAGGACGTCTTCATGTCTTTCTTACTCGATCAATACTTCTAACCTTCTCTTGCAAGAGCGCGTGTTTAAATGTATACAGCTGTTTCTTAGCATAATAGCCCTTTCTCCTTGTGTCATACTTGCATCTTAGTCACTCTTCATGGACACTTGATGTACACACCATTACTATGTATTGTTTTTGTTGATCCGCTCATCGTGACCATGGACGAGTATGACTTTCATTTGACAAGCACCAGAACTCAGTTTTTATAAGTTAACGAGCATTTCGCTCTCATTTAAATATATGGCCGAAAGAGTCAGCCTACACTAATTGTGAAACGAACCCTGTCGTCCAGGACCGCGTGCCACAAAGGGCGTAATTCACCACGAGATGGGGAAACTCTAAGACGTCTATTGTATATTGAGGCCTAAACGCTGTAGTGTGCGAGTGAGACAGTCAAGAACCTGGTCATAGGAAAACCCAGTAGAAGCCTTTTGTGGCCAAGGAGACGTAGCAGACTTAAATATGACGTACCTAAGATCGGCCATAAAGGGAAACATTTATAAAAACTATTTAACTCTGTAGTAATACAGGGAATGAGGCCACAGTAATTTTAATCTGCCATCCTTCAAAAATTTTCATGGTGGTTCCAATAAAACTTGAGCACTGATAATACCTATCATAGTTTAGGATTTACTGTTAAGCGAAATTAACAAGTTTTCTAACAAAGATCTGAACGCTAAAATGTGATCGATTTAGTCGGTCTTAGCGATTATATTTCATACAGAAGCGCATCATGAAAATGGTAAAAACGTGTTACATATCAACTATGTAACTTTATTTGTTTAAAAGCTATAGTAAATTTAAATAATCAGTATTTTCAGTTAAGCATCAGATCATCATTTTCTCCACAAAAAACACATTGAACGATGACAGCATGACACCTTATTGAATCATTAGGTAACAGAATATTTGTTGTAAATTTTAGTGCATGATAGTTACTTTTGTTCTTATTTATTTAGCAGAAAGTACATTCGTGCAAGGCTATTAACAGTGACATTCAAAGTTAAGAAGGAAATTGTGTTGGTTTTATGTAAAAGGGTTTAACAATGGTTATTATTGTTACTTTATTTAGATCGTGAAAGTGGTCAGACTATGATTATTTAATTATGTTAAATTGTAAAATAATGTAGAATAAGCTTTAGCCAATCAGATGAACGGCTTCCGGAAAGGGAATTGCCCTAGTCAGTTGATGGAAGACATTCGGCGCGCGGGAAACGCGGCCGGTGACGGGCAGAGGGCGTGCTGGACAAAGGGGTACATTTCGCATTGAGACACGAAAGCGGACAGTCGGTCTTTAGGCAGCTAGGAAGGGAAACGACTTAGAAAATTTCTCGTTGTCACGCGACTTAGTCTCTGAGGGGTGAGCAGCCACGCGCCTGGTAGGAACTGTAACTTCTCGCGTAGATGTATTTGGCGATGAGATTGTGAATGATAGAACTGTGTCGAACTGATATACACCCGAGTGTAATGGTGACTCTAAATACGACCACTTTCGTTATTAGTTTTCTTTCTGAATAAACATTATTCTAACCAAATAGCAACTGTGTGGCCTACATAATTTATGGGTCGTCAACTTAGTTCACGATATTATTATTACTGTTAGTATATGTGTAAGTAGGCTGTTTAGGTTTTTATGTTGGTAACGCCACGCAGCGCTCTGTATGAAAATCACCTACTGTGCTGTGTGCAGTCTGTGGCTGGTTTGCATTGTTGTAATATTTGCTGTTGCAGTGTTGGGCAGTTGGATGTGAACAGAGCGTAGCGTTGCGCAGTTGAAGGTGAGCCGCCAGCAGTAGTGGACGTCGGGAGAGAGATGACGGAGTTTTGAGAGCGGATGATCTGGACGTGTGTCCATCAGAGAGGGTAAATTTGTAAGACTGGATGTCATGAACAGATTTATATATATGATGACTTTTGGACATTATTAAGGTAATCTTTCTTTTGATAACTATGCCTATCAGTAGTTAGTCCCTTCAGTAGTTTGAATCTTTTATTCAGCTGGCAGTATTGGCGCTCGCTGTATTGCAGTACTTCGAGTAACGAAGATTTTTGTGAGGTAAGTGATTCATGAAAGGTATAGGTTATTGTTAGTCAGGGCCATTCTTTTGTAGGGATCATTGAAAGTCAGATTGCTTCGCGCTAAAAATATTGTGTGTCAGTTTAGTGATGATCAGAATAGGTAAAGAGAGAAATGTCTGGGTACGTTCAGTTTTGATGAGCTGTTTGAAAATCAAATAACGTAAGAGGTTTTCCACCACTGCCATTCATAAATTGTTGTAAGGGGAGGTTACATACGTTAACGTTATATTTCGCAAACTTGCCATCAATCAGACAATTTAATCAAAGTTTCACAAGTGTCTAATTTAGGGCGTGTAATCCAACACGTGCGGCTCAACCCCTAGACGAGTTTGAGGTGAACAGGAACCGCATGTGAGACCGAACATCTATGGGATGTTAGCTCGCAAGTTCAGCAGTAGCTACATCACACTGCATCGTAACGCGCAGATTTTTCGATCAAAAAAAAAAAAAAAATCTATATTTGAGATAATCCTTCAATTCGACAATTTCTTACTTAGAAAGCTGGCGTTTTATCTTAAACATCTTCTGCCTTCTAAGGAATGCCTCATTTGTGCCCCAGTCGTAACAAAACTTGAGAAAACATTTCGATTTTCTCAGTTTCGGAGGAAGAATCCGTAACACTTTCTGTTTTGTGTCGGTTCTCCACGAGCCCTGTTTTATTTTTAGCCAGTAGCGTCGCATAAATTTTAAGGTCGCCAAAAATTTTGTGTGTTGTGTGTTTAATGACGACATATCAGACTAACTGCAGCTAAATTTACTTTTTTCGTACCTCTTCATACCGTTTCTAGGTGAGTAAATATTGGTGTTCCTCCATCCATGAAGTTATATTTGTACCTAACAAACAAACAACAAAATTAAATCAGTTGGCAATCCGTGTATTGTAATTACTAAATAAATTTACACAGGTTTGGGATAGATGGAACATAGCGTAATATTGTCTCGTTATTTGATTTCTTGTGGTCTGGTGGCTATTAAAACAGCACCAACGTGAAGGAAAGCAAATAGAGCAATTTTTCTGACTGTAACTGTACAGCATAGCTGAAAGTACCGGATGATCAAAAAGTCAGTATAAATTTGAAAACTGAATAAATCACGGAATAATGTAGATAGAGAGGTAAAAATTTACACACATTCTTGGAATGACATGGGGTTTTATTAGCACCAAACAAATACAAAAGTTCAAAAAATGTCCGACAGATGGCGCTTCATCTGATCAGAATAGCAATAATTAGCATAACAAAGTAAGACAAAGCAAAGATGATGTCCTGATGTTCTTTACAGGAAATGCAAAATATGTCCGCCATCGTTTCTCAACAATAGCTTATAACACTACCGTCTGCTACTGCTTACCATAACCTTAAAGCAGGCTATGAAATAAAACAATCTTATTATAGCAATTATGGTATAGTGCAATAGAGCAGTGTTACCCTCTGAGAGGAATTTTGTTGTGTTCACCGTGTTGTACCTAACGGAGGTGGCTTATCGGAAGTGAAAGTCAGAATTACGGAAATATTTGAACAGTAGCAAACAAAATTTTGCCTATCTGTACTGTTTAACGGGTAACGAAAACGGTCGCCAGCCTAACTAGGCAAGAGAATGATTAACATTCTCGTTCAAGAAAATAGTTATTAGTAACTTTAATGGATAAACGCAACCTATACATTCTCACACGCGAGTGCAGTGAACTCTTGACACATACGTACGTTTTAAGGTTGAAGCTAACAACAGGAGCGGCACAAACTATTTGCAAATTTATAACAGATACCGAAACACACTATTACTTTAAGGGCTTACACGAACTGGATGGTCTTTATAACGTTATTATTACTATTCACTGCAGAATCATTAATTGGATATAGAATACGTCCCTCTCAGTTAAATACTTTACTATTTAAAATGAAAGTTAATTGGGATGCACTAACAGGTTGCTTCTCACTATCATTTGAATAAAGAAATAATGTTTTCCATAATTAGTGGTCTACCCATTACTTGTTACCTATCATTAACACAATCGGCAAACTGTGGATCCTGTTATATTAATATTTTGCACATACAATACACGAGAGAGACAAACACTTAGCAAACATGAGTATATGACGTTACACACTGCAGTTTTCCACTTTTACTACATTGAGAGACAAAATTAACATATATATAAGATACTGACTCACCTTCTGCGATTTACAACAGGCAGTGATGTGATCAAATACTATGCAAAACTTTATAAGCCTCAGTCTTACGAACTCTTAATTTGAAGTTGGCAACAATACATTAATAAGCAGTTTTATTAGGAAAATTACTTTCAGCAAGTATTATTAACTTTAATTTTCTTTTTACTATGTTCAAGAGGCATTAATCAGCAAAAACACTGGTCTTTAATGTTATTTCAGGAGGGACACTCGGTAATCACTTTAGTTCAAACGGAGAGGAACCTGAGAGGTGATATGATAAAGAAAAAATCAAGGTAGGTACACAAATTCAGTTATAATATACCTTATATTTGAGCACACTAACACATCCATTAAGCTGATCCTTCATTGTACATTATTATAGTACTACTTTACAGTGATTGCGCAATGTGGTGGCGATTACATGTCGGTAGGTGGAATTGCAGGTAGAATTGCTGGACTCTGTCATTTCTTGGTGGCGATGATAGATACAAATTCCAGAATAGTTGCAGCTACACTCCAGGAAATAGAAAAAAGAACACATTAACACCGGTGTGTCAGACCCACCATACTTGCTCCGGATACTGCGAGAGGGCTGTACAAGCAATGATCAAACGCACGGCACAGCGGACACACCAGGAACCGCGGTGTTGGCCGTCGAATGGCGCTAGCTGCGCACCATTTGTGCACCGCCGCCGTCAGTGTCAGACAGTTTGCCGTGGCATACGGAGCTCCATCGCAGTCTTTAACACTGGTAGCATGCCGCGACAGCGTGGACGTGAACCGTATGTGCAGTTGACGGACTTTGAGCGGGGGCGTATAGTGGGCATGAGGGAGGCCGGGTGGACGTACCGCCGAATTGCTCAACACGTGGGGTGTGAGGTCTCTACAGTACATCGATGTTGTCGCCAGTGGTCGGCGGAAGGTGCACGTGCCCGTCGACCTGGGACCGGATCGCAGCGACGCACGGATGCACGCCAAGACCGTACGATCCTACGCAGTGCCGTAGGGGACCGCACCGCCACTTCCCAGCGAATTAGGGACACTGTTGCTCCTGGGGTATCGGCGAGGACCATTCGCAACCGTCTCCATGAAGCTAGGCTACGGTCCCGCACACCGTTAGGCCGTCTTCCGCTCACGCCCCAACATCGTGCAGCCCGCCTCCAGAGGTGTCGCGACAGGCGTGAATGGAGGGACGAATGGAGACGTGTCGTCTTCAGCGATGAGAGTCGCTTCTGCCTTGGTGCCAATGATGGTCGTATGCGTGTTTGGCGCAGTGCAGGTGAGCGCCACAATCAGGACTGCATACGACCGAGGCACAAAGGGCCAACACCGGCATCATGGTGTGGGGAGCGATCTCCTACACTGGCCGTACACCTCTGGTGATCGTCGAGGGGACACTGAATAGTGGACAGTACATCCAAACCGTCATCGAACCCATCGTTTTACCATTCCTAGACCGGCAAGGGAACTTGCTGTTCCAACAGGACAATGCACGTCCGCATGTATCAGGTGCCACCCAAAGTGCTCTAGAAGGTGTAAGTCAACTACCCTGGCCAGCAAGATCTCCGGATTTGTCCCCCATTGAGCATCTTTGGGACTGGATGAAGCGTCGTCTCACGCGGTCTGCACGTCCAGCACGAACGCTGGTCCAACTGAGGCGCCAGGTGGAAATGGCATGGCAAGCCGTTCCACAGGACTACATCCAGCATCTCTACGATCGTCTCCATGGGAGAATAGCAGCCTGCATTGCTGCGAAAGGTGGATATACACTGTACTAGTGCCGACATTGTGCATGCTCTGTTGCCTGTGTCTATGTGCCTGTGGTTCTGTTAGTGTGATCATGTGATGTATCTGACCCCAGGAATGTGTCAATAAAGTTTCCCCTTCCTGGGACAATGAATTCACGGTGTTCTTATTTCAATTTCCAGGAGTGTATTTATCCATCCATCCGAGGCATTGAAAAGTAGCAGAAAAAACCTCTCTCGGAACCAGCGCAGTATGCAACTTTTACATGGCAGTGCACAATTTGGTAGCTCGTCCCCGACTGGTGGCTCTCCCCCGACTGGTACCTCGTCCTTGACTGACTCTTGTTCCACTTTTTTTTACCTATGCCAACCACAATTTGCGCGCACTACACAGTTCCGTTCCCGAGGGGAACCACTACACCTTTTATATACTAAAGAACTAAGAACCCTAAGTGAGGATCAACAGTTTTCATAGCAATAATCAAATACATTAAATAAAACAAAACATTTGCACATATTGACGTTCTTACAAAAATTATTCACACAAAATTACAATCATATACAGTAAGTTTTGTTCTCTCCAAACGAGACAAAGAATTCAAATGACAGATACACTACATTGCATAGAATCAAATCATGACATCAAAGTTTTAAGCAAAGAAAAGAGTATACAATTTTGTTACATCTATTCAATCAAAAACATTTACAGAAGCTTCACGATGTAATATTAAATGAAACAAAAACCAAAATAAACCATTGGAGTATTAGAGCTACGGTGTTACACATGCCCCATGTTTCGTTGAAGATTCCTGTCAGGGATACTTCAAGGAAACATCCATAACACCTAAGTGGTGCTGGCTACAAAAAAAAATTTCCATCCAACTTCCGATGGGTGAAAGAAAGAAAAAGCATATTACAAACATACAGTATATACACTAAGAAATTTCATACATTTCCTCCAAAAACATCCCCAAAATAAAGCATTTACAGTAATTTTCATTTTCACACTGCTTTAAGGAAACTAAGTTTCATCGTTACACAAGATATCTTTAAATTTTCTCGTTCTTCCACACAGATACTACATCACTGACAGTCAAGCAGTATACAAAATAATCTGCTCATTAGTAGAACAGTTAGAGTATCTTAGAAAAAAATATACATACAAAACAGCACAGTGACATTCTAACTAAACAAAACACAAATTAGACTCTCAATATTTTCAAAGAAAGTAAATATTCACAGACAAACAAGCATGTTAATGATCATAGTACATTTCACAAGGTCCAGCAATTAATGAAATATTAAAATTTTCATTTTGCACCCACATATGCAGAAATATTTAGATGAACAGCTATGAGAGACTTTTGCAGCTGATTCTTTAAATACAAAAGCAACTTTTCAAGCTTTTTTTTTGAAAATTTAACTTTAAAGCTGCTTTTCATTAATAGCAGTCCAAAATGTTTGTTGCATATAAACACACTAACCTATTCAGAACCCATCTTTAATCATCACTGCTGTATTTTTAAAACAAGGCAGTCCAAAACTTTAAGTTATTTTAAAAAAACCTTGTATCAAAACATCTACATCCATTTGATTAAAAATACTTATACATTTTATAATAACTTTTCACCGACTCCAATAATAGCAGTCAGTCCATAACACATTGATAAAAAAACCTAACTTACTTCACTGCTTGCCCTAGCACTAGCAGTCTATGTTACTCATACTGCCCATTATTGGTTTGGCAGTTTTTGTATGTAAACATTTAGACACAAAAGCACAATTTAGATTAACACTAAAAGACACAATTTCAAATTAATACACTGCCCATCCCCTAGGTTAGGCAGTTCGTGAACACTCATCAACTTCTTGCCCCATATTGGCAAGTCCTTTGGGTACTACTCACATAGCATTTTAGGTAGTCCTCATCCTCAGGAAAAAAACATTTTTATTCTTTTGTCTTGTTTTGCTGCCCAACAACATATTTTTTGAGCAGTTTATTCTCATCATCTTTAAGTTTTTTCGTCATTATGTCACATCTTTGGTAAAATTTGCATTAATGGTGAAAAACATAAAACCTGTAACTTCAAAACAGTAATTAGACACTGGCAACAAAACAATTTCTTTTCAAATGACAACATCAGGTAACATATAATCAAGAAAAATTTTAAATGACATTTTTGGCATAATGACAATGTTCAGGAGTTATTTGAGAGTCCCAGATTTGTGGTTTTTCTCCCCACTTTCTTACTCAGTAATATTTCTTTTAAAGTCAGTATTTAGTTTAATTGTTTTTCCACATATTTAGTTCATCAGATATGTCAAGATCAGCACAATAACTTTACATCCTACTGCAAGTGCTTTCTGCCCACTTTTGGTGGCACTAGACATACCTCTAACATCTACTTTACATACTCTAGTCAGGTTTATCTCCTTAGTTTTAAACACACATACAGTTTTTCACACCATATTTGTCCCTATTTTCAAAGAACATTTACATTTAATTCACCTTGTTTTCAGTATTCTTACCTTTTCTCTTTCCAATTACTTTTTCATTACATTTTTCCTTTACAGTACCCACTATACTTTCATTATTCTTGGTCATTTTCTAGTGTACCCAATTTAATTATTCATTTACTTGTCCACAAGCAGTACACAGTATCTCACATCATTTCCACACTTTTTTGTCTACTCTGATAGAGAAGAAGGAAAGAAGATAGTAAAAGTTCTGAATGATGAAGAGGAAGGTTGGCAGCACGAAAAGAAATGGAAGTAGTGCTGGTAACGACTCGGGTCCCTGGTGCTCGTCAGACACCTGACAATGCAAAGAGTGCCTGTCCCCTGAGGGGTCCACTTTTCATTCATCATTGGTTTCTGTGGACATACAACTTCAGGTCAACTATGTTTCTAACTCCTAGAGGCTTCCTTGACCTAGGGTACACAAGAAAATAAGCATTTGCATGTGGAGTTCTTTGCACTTTCGTTAAGTTACTGTAAGCATCATTATTCATAGAGTTTTCAGGTTTTTCACACTACGTCCCTATCCTCATAATTAGACTGGCAACAATAAGTATTCAATTGAAAATAAACAGTTCCTAAGCAAAGTTAAACTATAAATAAACAACAGCCTGCCCCAGGTCTCAAGAGCAACAAAACAATAATCCACTTTCAGGTAACACTCAGATACAATAAAAATTAAGTCATGCGTTATATTAACAGTGTACATACATACAGCAACCTGCCCCCAGTCTCTTTATTTACAAGGCAGTCTTTTATGGTTCATAAAACAGTTACTAAGTCTGGTGGCTTTTTAGGCCTCCTATCTTCTACATCTTTCACTAACCCATTTAGATCTTGCCAACGTTTTGTTTCATCAGGTGGCTTTTTAGGTTTTTGAATTTCAAAGTCTTTAGCAAGGCACAGTATTTCCTGTTTTGCTATTATTTTATCAGGTGGCTCTTTTTGTTCCTGTAATTCACACTCATTTAAAACATTTGTTAAGGCTTGCCCCAGTATAGTATCATCTGGAGGTTCCTGCAAATTAAGCCCCTGTGCTATATTACTTAGTGATTCCTTCGGTTTTGGCCCAGTTCTACTTTCTGTATCTTGCTTTGGAAAAAGGTCACTAATTTTCTCATACCCTCTTTCAGTAAATGTATATTCACTTTCGTTTACACCTGAAAATTCATCTTCACTGGAGTCATCACTACTCTCTTTCTCACCATCAGATTCACTTAAGTACTCGACTTTTGAACAATAAGGTAAGTTATCATATTCATTCTTATCTGCATTCATATACACTTCATCATTTGAACTATCACTGATTTCATTTTCGTCATCAGATTCGAGCAGGAAAGCAACTTTTAAACAGTGAGGCAGATTATCGCTAGATGTTTCAGCTACTTTGTTTTTCGATTCATTTTCTACACAATACACATCGTTTGGACACTCAGGTACTTCTGCTGTATCACTTTGAACGATTTCAGCCTTAACTTCATACTTAGTATAATCGTCATATACTTCGATAACCTTCTTTTCATTTTCCCCTTTGTTATCATTCTCATGTAATCGTGCGAAATTTCTACTAAGCCCTTGTGCATTAAAATCATTAAACACATTTCCATTAACAATAATTTCATCTGCACTGCTTATAATGTCTTGTTTACTAACGTCCTCCTTTACATCACTTTCACCTATTGGTAATTGTGCACACGTCTTTTTCGTGGCATATTCTACCTCCCTTTCCTCTTTATTCATCATAACCTCCCCCACATCTACGTCTTTTCCCTCATACACATAATTAACAGTACAAATGTTTTCCTTTTCACTCGCCTTTTTTGGCTCCCTTTCTTTCTTTAGTAATGCCTTTTCGCACGATTTCGACACCGAGTTATCTTTATCATATGACATGTTAGCTTTATTTTCAGTTTTACATTCGTCTGTTACTGAAACTGGCCAACAGAAGTGTCCGTTCCCGCCTCTTCTGTATCTCTCTACAGCATCCATCTTGTTCTGACATCTGCCATTTGTGCGTGCTGCCAAGTGCAATGTACGGTGCTCCAGCAAGCGCTGACCCGAGCACGAACGGTCACGTGATTTCGCACTAGGAATGCCACTATCTATCACTCCGCGCACGTCTTCCACAGGCGCGTCCTTAACCTCCTTGCCCCGTATTTTACATCTTTCTTTCTTGAATTTATGGTTTGACATCTTATCTTTGGGCCCACAACCGGTTTCCGCGTGAATCTGGCCCGTAACACACGCGGTTTTCAGCTTTCCACTTTGTCTCTATTTTGGAAATTCCGCGCTATGTATCCTCTGCCGCGTACTGAAATTTCCCCTGCCTCTCGCACGACATCTTTGAATCGTGTTTACACGATATCTATTGTTTTCACGTCGTTCGTTTTGGTCATTGCTTTCGCGCGAATAATTGTTATTATTATGAGGACGAGATTCGCGATTCCTTCGCCAGTGATCTTCATCCTCTACCCTTTCCAAGAACGCAGAAGAACTTTTGTGGGTACTACCAACATATCGTTTAGAATCCTCAGGCAGTTTCTGCCAAAGAACCCAAACGATCTCGGCTTCAGTCCTTCTTGCTTTTAAGTGTACCAGTTTTCTATACCACGATTCGCAAAACTCTTTCATGGTTTGTCTACCCCTGGTATCATACAGCCTGGCCATTAAAAACTCACTACACAACTGGTCTTGCTTTTGTTCCGACCAGTATTCGTCAATAAATTTTTCTTTAAAGTTTTCAAAAGACATCTGCTTTGTATCCAGATTTAACCCCCACCTTTTTGCTTCTCCCGTTAATGCACTGATTACAACATTAATTTTTTCCTGGTCAGTCAAATATTTAGGAAAATTTCTTTCGCAATTCTTTACAAAATCAAGGAGGTGCCATCCGTTATGCCTCTTCGCAGGGTCGAATTTATCCTCGCCCTCTAAGATTTTACTGAAAGGCATTTTTTCAGTAAAATGTGTAGGTCCTGATTGTATTTTTCTCTCCAAGTCATACATTTTGCCTTGGATTTGTGAAGTGTTATGTTCCCACTTCTTTTCGCAAGTAACAATCTGTTTGGTTAATTCTCTACGTGTTTCTGTCACAGATTGTTTAATCTGTGCAAATTCTGCATTACATTCTAATTGTATTTTGGATTTGATACCGAATACCTTTTCATCCACTTTAGTACAGACTAAGGGCTCTATTTGATCTTGAATTTTAATTACTTCAGTGTCAAATCTTTCGTTAATGTCATCAATTTGTCCTTGTACATTGGCAATATAGCCATTGATGACAGTAATTTCGCTTTTAATATTTTTGATTTCATTACTCACTGTTCTTACCCTTGAGTTGACTTCTTCAATTTGTTTGCTAAGTCTGGTACCCTGCATTTCGATTTGTTTGCTTTGTGCTGCATTTTGTTGCCCCAGTGCTGCGATTTGTGCATTAATATTGTCATTTTGCGCAGCATTTTGATGCGCCTGTGCTGCGATGTCTGGCTTAATATTGTCGTTGAGTGCTGCAATTTGTGTTGCGAATTGCGTAGACAACATCCTGAGCAGATCAGCCACATCTGGTGTCTTTTCTATTTTGGTTTCTACTGCAATTTCGTGTTCTAGTCCTACTTCCCTTTCAGGTTTTGGTGATTCAGACATATCCTGCGATTCATTAACGTAGCCACTGTCTTCCACAACACCGCTCATATTGTCTTGCTTAGTACGCGCGACATGCATAGCTTCTGTTTATTGATATCGGCGTGGTATCGTACGTAATTTAAGTTGCGCAAAGTGCCATCTGTTGGTGTGCTAGCGGAACTACTCTCGATTGCATTCTGCTCTCGAGTATCTCGATTCATTTCTAGTTTCCTGTCCATTTTAGTTGCTATTGAGTGTTGATATCTTTTATTTTCAATTTAAGCTGAACTTTGACTACCAGTTCTGTCAAATAAGTTACAGGTTCGTGCCGCTGGACGTTTTATGTTCACTCTGTTTGGAAAATGCTAAATACTTATATTTTTTCCAGCTGTAGGTGCAAACTGAACAACATCCTGTCACGCGGCGCCACGTATAACACTATCGTATACTGCAATTTGCTACTGCTGTTGTACCATAACCATAAAGCAGGTTGTGAAACAAAACAATCTTATTAAAGCAATTATGGTATAACCCAATAGAGCAGTGTTACCCTCTGAGAGGAATTTTGTTGTGTTCACCGTGTTGTACCTAACGGAGGTGGCTTATCGGAAGTGAAAGTCAGAATTACGGAAATATTTGAACAGTAACAAACAAAATTTTGCCTATCTGTACTGTTTAACGGGTAAAGAAAACGGTCGCCAGCCTAACTAGACAAGAGAATGATTAACATTCTCGTTCGAGAAACTAGTTATTAGTAACTTTAATGAAAAAACACAACCTATACTTTCTCACACGCGAGTGCAGTGAACTCTTGACACATACGTACGTTTTAAGGTTGAAGCTAACAACTGGAGCAGCACAAACTATTTGCAAATTTATAACAGATACCGAAACACACTATTACTTTAAGGGCTTACACAAACTGGATGGTCTTTATAACGTTATTATTAATATTCACTGCAGAATCATTAATTGGATATAAATTATGTCCCTCTCAAATAAATACTTTACTATTTAAAATGAAAGTTAATTGGGATCCACTAACAGGTTGCTTCTCACTATCATTTGAATAAAGAAATAATGTTTTCCATAATTAGTGGTCTTCCCATTACTTGTTACCTAGCATTAACACAATCGGCAAACTGTTGATCCTGTTATATTAATATTTTGCACATACAATACACGAGAGAGACAAACACTTAGCAAACATGAGTATATAACGTTACACACTGCAGTTTTCCACTTTAACTACATTGAGAGACAAAATTAACATATATATAAGATACTGACTCACCTTCTGCGATTTACAACAGGCAGTGATGTGATCAAATACTATGCAAAACTTTATAAGCCTCAGTCTTACGAACTCTTAATTTGAAGTTGGCAACAATACATTAATAAGCAGTTTTATTAGGAAAATTACTTTCAGCAAGTATTATTAACTTTAATTTTCTTTTTACTATGTTCAAGAGGCATTAATCAGCAAAAACACTGGTCTTTAATGTTATTTCAGGAGGGACACTCGGTAATCACTTTAGTTCAAACGGAGAGGAACCTGAGAGGTGTTATGATAAGGAAAAAATCAAGGTAGGTACACAAATTCAGTTATAATTTACCTTATATTTGAGCACACTAACACATCCATTAAGCTGATCCTTCACCGTACATTATTATAGTACTCCTTTACAGTGATTGCGCAATGTGGTGGCGATTGCATGTCGGTAGGTGGAATTGCAGGTAGAATTGCTGGACTCTGTCATTTCTTGGTGGCGATGATAGATACAAATTCCAGAATAGTTCCAGCTATTTATCCATCCATCCGAGGCATTGGAAAGTAGCAGAAAAACCTCTCTCGGAACCAGCACAGTATGCAACATTTACACGGCAGTGCACAGTTTGGTAGCTCGTTCCCGACTGGTGGCTCTCCCCCGACTGGTACCTCGTCCTTGACTGACTCTTGTTCCACTTTTTTTTACCTATGCCAACCACAATTTCCGCGCACTACACAGTTCCGTTCCCGAGGGGAACCACTACACCTTTTATATACTAAAGAACTAAGAACCCTAAGTGAGGATCAGCAGTTTACATAACAATAATCAAATACATTAAATAAAACAAAACATTTGCACGTATTGACGTTTCTGCAAAAATTATTCACACAAAATTACAATCATATACAGCAAGTTTTGTTCCCTCCAAATGAGACAAAGAATTCAAATGACAGATACACTACATTGCATAGAATCAAATCATGACATCAAAGTTTTAAACAAAGAAAAGAGTATACAATTTTGTGACATCTATTCAATCAAAAACATTTACAGAAGCTTAACGATGTAATATTGAATGAAACAAAAACCAAAATAAATCATTGGAGTATTAGAGCTATGGTGTTATGAGGAATAATGTTGTGAACAGCACTGGTAAGCATGCCCGGAGTTATGGTGGGGCATTGGCGTCGGATGTTGTCTTTCAGCATCCCTAGAGATGTCGGTCGATCACGATACACTTGCGACTTCAGATAACCCCAAAGCCAATAATCCCACGGACTGAGCTCTGGGGACCCGGGAAGCCAAGCATGACGGATGTGGCGGCTGAGCACACGATCATCACCAAACGACGCGCGCAAGAGATCTTTCACGCGATTAGCTATATGGGGTGGAGCGCCATCCTGCATAAACGTCGTACGTTCCAGCAGGTGTTTATCAGCCGGGCTGGGGATGATGCGATTCTGCAATATATCGGCGTACCTCTCACCCGTCACGGTAGCAGTTACAAAACCAGGATCACGCATTTCCTCGAAGAAAAAAGGCCCGATAACGGTAGATGTTTCAAAATCCAACCCATACCGTGACTTTCTCGTCGTGCAGTGGAGTTTCCAGGACAGTTCTAGGATTTTCGGTAGCCCAAATTCTGCAGTTGTGGGCGTTGACAGACCCTCGTTGCGTGAAATGAGGTTCGTTGCCCCACAACACGTTACTTAACCAATCGTCACCTTCCGCCATCTTTTGAAACGCCCACACCGCAAATGCCCTCCGCTTCACTAAATCGCCAGGTAACAGTTAATGTTTCCGATGGATTTTGTACGGATAGCATAGGAGGGTACGCCTCAGTGCCAACCAAACAGTAGTGTATGGAATGCCGGTGCGACGTGCCACAGCACGAGCGCTGACTTCCCCGTGCATAGACGAACCTGCTACAGTTTCCATTTCTTCCTGAACTGTCTCAGCAGCAATACTCCTAGTGCTCGGTCGGCAACTACGGGGTCTATCGTCTAAAAAACCCGTGGCTTCGAACTTCGAAATCATTCACGCCACAGCTGCATTTGTCAACGGACCGTTACCCGTTCGAATCCCTTTGGCGATGGGATCGTAACACTGGACTAGCACATTTCCCATTCTGATAGTACAGCTTCACTAATAGGGCCTTTTCAGGTAACGTCAACATGCTGCGACTGCTGGCGCATCTGATTCTCTCTCTCATTACAGCTCCTTTTATACACGATTGTCATGCGCAGTCACTGACGTGTTGCTGTCCAGCGCCATCTGTCGGACATTTTGTGAAATTTGTTTTCGTTGTTGTTGTAATAAAACCCCATGTCATTCCAAGTATGTGTGTCAATTTTTACCTCTCTATCTACATTACTCCGCGGTTTATTAATGTTTCAAATTTATACTGACTTTTTGATCACCCGGTATATACATAGTGCACAACGCCGGCAGCGAAAGTCGATCTACTACGGCTAGGCATCGGGCCGAGCTGACCTCGAATTAAAAAGATACATGGACGTCAGCAAACTTGACACGAATTCAAGAGGATGAACGTTGAAACCAGCGTACGGCCATCCAGATTAAGGGTTTTCCGTGATTTCATTAAATCGCTCCAGACGGACACTGGGGTTGTTCGTTTGAAAGGGCACGGTCGATTGCTTCCCCATCCCTGACTCAATCTGAGCTTGTGCTCCGTCTCTAATGACCTCGATATCGACAGGACGTTAAACCCAATCTTCCTTCCTTTCCCCTTTCTTCATGTGCATCATTCCGTGCTTCTTCGGCTTGGGGTCAGTGGCTTTGTCAGCCATGTTGTCCAGTCTTTCAGCAACCCATGACCAGATTTTTTCAGCTGGTGCGAGAACTGGAGTATGTCCTATCCAGGGTTAACAATCGAACACCCTCTGTATCTTGGTATGTCAGTACAGGAAGCGGTTATGATTTACTTATGTGCGACGATACACTGTAAATACGGCAATAAAATTATACCGTTTCTCATAGACTGCAAGCTGGAAATCACACTTAAATTATGTTATTTTCCTCCGAATGCCAGTCAAAATCGCACAAAAATTGTGCATTTTCTCTTCGAATACATGCTGTTATGCATATAAAATGGACGAAATCACTTTCTGTAGTACTCGCTCTAACTAGAAATCAATGTCGAGTGATGAAACGATGGTCAGTCGCTCTACGACCAGCTCAGGTGCCTGCTTTGCATGCTCCGATGTGACTTCATCTCTGCCGGAACCACGAATACTACATTGCTCACAGCAGCTGCTCATTACTTTTCTTTGGAACTGCCTGTAAGGAATTGTGCAAACTTATAGGGAGCTTTTGAGGAATAGTTGTAACAGCTGAGTGGTCAAGCAAACTGATTGGCTATATGTTAGATTGGGTTTGACTCCTGTAGCTACCAACATTTTTTTATCATTTTATTTTATTCCTCTCGATGTTAAAAAAGTATGAACTTTAAACATATTTAAACAGTTCAATTTATGCATAAAAGTAATATATTCTACACTCCTGGAAATGGAAAAAAGAACGCATTGACACCGGTGTGTCAGACCCACCATACTTGTTCCGGACACTGCGAGAGGGCCGTACAAGCAATGATCACACGCACGGCACAGCGGACACACCAGGAACCGCGGTGTTGGCCGTCGAATGGCGATAGCTGCGCAGCATTTGTGCACAGCCGCCGTCAGTGTCAGCCAGTTTGCCGTCGCATACGGAGCTCCATCGCAGTCTTTAACACTGGTAGCATGCCGCGACAGCGTGGACGTGAACCGTATGTGCAGTTGACGGATTTTGAGCGAGGGCATATAGTGGGCATGCAGGAGGCCGGGTGGACGTACCGCCGAATTGCTCAACACGTGGGGCGTGAGGTCTCCACAGTACATCGATGTTGTCGCCAGTGGTCGGCGGAAGGTGCACGTGCCCGTCGACCTGGGACCGGACCGCAGCGACGCACAGATGCACACCAAGACCGTAGGATCCTACGCAGTGCCGTAGGGGACCGCACCGCCACTTCCCAGCAAATTAGGGACACTGTTGCTCCTGGGGTATCGGCGAGGACCATTCGCAACCGTCTCCATGCAGCTGGGTTACGGTCCCGCACACCGTTAGGCCGTCTTCCGCTCACGCCCCAACATCGTGCAGCCCGCCTCCAGTGGTGTCGCGACAGGCGTGAATGGAGGGACGAATGGAGACGTGTCGTCTTCAGCGATGAGAGTCGCTTCTGCCTTGGTGCCAATGATGGTCGTATGCGTGTTTGGCGCCGTGCAGGTGAGCGCCACAATCATGACTGCATAGGACCGAGGCACACAGGGCCAACACCCGGCATCATGGTGTGGGGAGCGATCTCCTACACTGGCCGTACACGTCTGGTGATCGTCGAGGGGAAACTGAATAGTGCACTGTACATCCAAACCGTCATCGAACCCATCGTTCTACCATTCCAAGACCGGCAAGGGAACTTGCTGTTTCAACAGGACAATGCACGTTCGCATGTATCCCGTGCCACCCAACGTGCTCTAGAAGGTGTAAGTCAACTACCCTGGCCAGGAAGATCTTCGGATCTGTCCCCCATTGAGCTTGTTTGGGACTGGATGAAGCGTCGTCTCACGCGGTCTGCACGTCCAGCACGAACGCTGGTCCAACTGAGGCGCCAGGTGGAAATGGCATGGCAAGCCGTTCCACAGGACTACATCCAGCATCTCTACGATTCTCTCCATGGGAGAATAGCAGCCTGCATTGCTGCGAAAGGTGGATATACACTGTACTAGTGGCGACATTGTGCATGCTCTGTTGCCTGTGTCTATGTGCCTGTGGTTCTGTCAGTGTGATCATGTGATGTATCTGACCCCAGGAATGTGTCAATAAAGTTTCCCTTTCCTGGGACAATGAATTCACAGTGTTCTTATTTCAATTTCCAGGAGTGTATTTATATACGATTACTACCCTTGTAAGGCAAAAGGCAATATATGGTCGTTAAAAAATTATTCTTTTAATTTATTTGATTTCTTTTTTAGCGGGTAACAAAGCAATAGATTTATTAAGATAAGGGTGCGTTTTCCAATTTTGCTTTACTGATTTTATCTCTTCTCGACTAGTTTCAGCCTTCTGCGCCATTCTCAAGTGATTTGGTGTTTCCGCGATAGAAACTGTATTACGTACTGGAACATCAGCATCTTTAAATTTGTGTCTTCTGTTCGTTTTGGTTCACAAATGCTATCTTGTTAGTTTAACAGATTGACGTTTACAAAGGTACAAACACGAATTTAAAGATGCTGACATGTCAACATGTAAGGCATAGTTTTCTAGTGCAGGACCACAAGCTACATATGTAGTAAGTTAAATGACAGAATTATGTGTGAAGTTACCAGCATTAAGCCAGTAGTGGGTTTCTGTGAAACGTCCCCTTTGAAAAATTTATACATGACTGTGCTTAAACTGACACACAATATTTTTTAGCGCAACGCAGTCTGACTCTCAATAATCCCTACGAAAGAATGGCCCTGACTAGCATTAACCTATACGTTTCACAAATCACTTACCTCACAAAAATCTTCGTTACTCAAGCTACTGCAATACAGCGAGCGCCACTACTGCCAGCTAAATAAAAGATTCAAACTACTGAAGGCACTAACTACTGATAGGCATATTTAGCAAATGAAAGATTTTAATAGAGAACAAACAATGTATTTACCTCACTAGTCATAAAATATATAGCAGTTCATGACACCAATTCTCACAAATTTCAAAACTCCGCAATCTCTCTCCCCACGTCCACCACTGCTGGCGGCTCACCTCCAACTGCGCAACGCTACGCGCTGTTAGCATCCAGCTGCCGCTGCCCAACACTACAATGGCAGACAGCAATGCAGACTAAACACAGACTGCACACGGCACAGCCAGTGATTTTTTCATACCGAGCGCTATGTGGCGTTACCAATAAGAAAACCTAAACAGCCTACTTACATCTGTTTTTCTTTTATTTTCAAATACATTTGAGTGTAAAATTTGTATTTCAAGTAAATCAATAAGTAATTTACTAATTTGCTGATTTTCATGTTTGTTTCATTCTCGTGTTTATTGGCTGCCTGTGCTCGCTCAGAAGTTCTTTTCCTCAAATAAATGATGACTGATTCCATGCACGTACATCGGGGCACGGCTCAGTTGCTGACTTATTAAAAACTGGTTATGTTTCTAGACTTTAAAGATCTTCTAAACCGTAGCGTGTGCTGTGTCGCCAATGTTTTGAAAAACTCTTGATTCTTTTCACTTGCTAAGTTTCGACGATCTCCCATGATTTTCATGTAGCTGTCGTCGTTGGTGATACAGATCTTATAATTTTGGTACGCGTTCCCTCAACTTCTGTATTTGAAGTCGGTAACTTACCAAATAAATCTTTACTTCCCACACAATATGACACTTCGACGCGTAGTTACTTTGCAGACCCACAAAATGGAGAAGAGAACTACTAATGTTTCCCGTATAACGTTTTTCTGCCTTTTCTTGTGATCATACGGAAAATTATCAGCATTCAACTGATAGTGGTTTTTTCTTTTCTTATTATTTTTATTTTTTATTGTTTTCCTATTACTTCATGCTAATAATGGCCACACAAATTCTTGCAGTTTTCTGTAAACGAACTGAAAACCATGGCATTCTACTTGTTACGACTACGGGATTCCTTCGCAAGTGAATGACGATTGGGATTGTGCGCACTGGGTTCTGAACAGATTCCGTAATTCGTACTTTCGTTCAGCTTGTTCTCTGCATGACTGGAGGTCACCGGTCCGACACATCAGGATATCGAAGTAAACACCTGCCCTACATTAGGTAATCAATTAATTTATCACACAGAAACAATACTTGTATATACTTGACATTTTTTCACCGCATACATCCGAAATCCGTATAGCACACAAGGAAAACGGGAATGTTGACAGACTAAACCGGAACGGATCCCAAAAAGGAAATAATTCGCAAAGAAAGAACGAGTTTGCCCATCTTTACTGACACCACGGTCGGTGTGTCTGTATCTCCTCCTGCGCCAGAAGAACTCACGTCAGTCGCCGTGCTTTTACCGACAGCGCGCCGCTGTACGGTATAAAGTCGAAGAGCGCACTTAATCTGCGATTCTGTCTGTTTTCTTTTTCTAGATATAGTTCTGAGGTGTTCCAGTTCCTGGAGCAGACTCCCTGCGACTGAGATGGCGTGCACAATATACACTCCTGGAAACTGAAATAAGAACACCATGAATTCATTGTCCCAGGAAGGGGAAAATTTATTGACACATTCCTGGGGTCAGATACATCACATGATCACACTGACAGAACCACAGGCACATACACACAGGCAACAGAGCATGCACAATGTCGGCAATAGTACAGTGTATATCCACCTTTCGCAGCAATGCAGGCTGCTATTCTCCCATGGAGACGATCGTAGAGATGCTGGATGTAGTCCTGTGGAACGGCTTGCCATGCCATTTCCACCTGGCGCCTCAGTTGGACCAGCGTTCGTGCTGGACGTGCAGACCGCGTGAGACGACGCTTCATCCAGTCCCAAACATGCTCAATGGGGGACAGATCCGGAGATCTTGCTGGCCAGGGTAGTTGACTTACACCTTCTAGAGCACGTTGGGTGGCACGGGATACATGAGGACGTGCATGGTCCTGTTGGAACAGCAAGTTCCCTTTCCGGTCTAGGAATGGTAGAACGATGGGTTCGATGACGGTTTCGATGTACCGTGCACTATTCAGTGTCCCCTCGACGATCACCAGAGGTGTACGGCCAGTGTAGGAGATCGCTCCCCACACCATGATGCCGGGTGTTGGCCCTGTGTGCCTCGGTCGTATGCAGTCCTGATTGTGGCGCTCACCTGCACTGCGCCAAACACGCATACGACCATCATTGGCACCAAGGCAGAAGCGACTCTCATCGCTGAAGACGACACGTCTCCATTCGTCCCTCCATTCACGCCTGTCGCGGCACCACTGGAGGCGGGCTGCACGATGTTGGGGCGTGAGCGGAAGACGGCCTAACGGTGTGCGGGACCGTAGCCCAGCTTCATGGAGACGGTTGCGAATGGTCCTCGCCGGAGCAAGTATGGTGGGTCTGACACACCGGTGTCAATGTGTTCTTTTTTCCATTTCCAGGAGTGTAGAACTGATTAAAATTCTTTGGAGGCTGTTTTCTGTTTACCTCTGAAATACAATTATGTTTTATGTAGTGAATCGTGTGACACCTGATCCGCGCAGACTGGTCCAGAATTAATAATTACTATCATAAGAATGCTTTTTCTTACAGTATTAGTAACAAACAAATACCATTCTCATAACGAATAGTCAATGACGTCCTTCTGGAATCAAGAGCAAAACGAAGTGTAGTCAGTTTTTCCCTTTCTTCCTCGTTAGAGGACTGTCTATTCATTTTTATCTGTGTTAACATATTATCCCTGAAACACATAGTTTTCGTATTAATAGTAATTTTCATTGTTCTTTTTCTATATCATTTTACAATATTTCACTGCAATAATCACAACACATCGTCTTTATGGCTTTTATCAATTTCAATATTTTCGTTATTACGAATGTCTTTATATCGTCACACTAGTTTCGTAAATTTTCACAATAACGTCATGGATATGGCACAGTCGCTCGTATGCATGGCTCTTAATCATATAAATATTTTTTTAATTTTTCTTGTGTATCACAGCGCCTGTTATAGATTTCCCTTCAGCGAATTGAACTTAGTTTGTTAAACCACTGTTTTTTATTTGTAACAGATCAGAAGATTGCAGCAGCCGAAACCAGCAGTATTGGCTCGTAAAATCTGTGTGCTCAAGACAGACCTTTCTAAACAGACTGCCACAATATGATCGTTACGAGTATACGTATCATCCCTAGGAACTATATCTTCTGCTCACTGAAACTAACCTTACGAAGGGGACACCTAGTAATTCCACAACATCACTAGCTGATCAGATAATACAACACACCCTACCACAATGAGTACCTTGACGACACACCGGACAGAAAACACATACGAACTACATACACACTGATATAACAAACTGACAACAATCAACTACGGAGATACACGGACTGGAAATAGACTCACTAATTATTGTTGCTGGGATACAGTGAGATCACACCACGGCCGCGCCGCGCTGTAGAAAGTCTAGAACAATCATAATCCATATTACCAACAAAGAGGCCACTTTGCACTCAGATTGCCGGATTTTTTGTATTCATGGTCCGCAGCTCGTGGTCGTGCGGTAGCGTTCTCGCTTCCCACGCCCGGGTTCACGGGTTCGATTCCCGTCGGGGTCAGGGATTTTCTCTGCCTCGTGATGACTGGGTGTTATGTGATGTCCTTAGGTTAGTTAGGTTTAAGTAGTTCTAAGTTCTAGGGAACTGATGACCATAGCTGTTAAGTCCCATAGTGCTCAGAGCCATTTTTTTTTATATACATGGTAGTTGATACTTGATGTTCCGCAGGAGCAGTTCAATGGAACTCTCGAAAATTCTCGAGAAAATGAACATTGAATTTTTCCGAGGCAACTTAATTCACTAAAGTATAGCTGACTTTTGCGGTAGGTCACGTGGCTCACTTGGTAGCGTTGCCACACAGCAGTGAGTAATCAAGGGGGCGCTCGCTCGATTCTCACTGTAGCACGAGGGTGAGTCAAATGAACACCTTAAATTTGTAACAAAAAATCGAAATATCACTCCGTTATCCTGTAAGCGTGCTACAAACAGCGTGCAGAATGGCCTGTAGTTGGCAGGATAGTTCAGATGCACACATACCGTCGCAGTATCAGTATAAAGATGGCCGCCCCACTTGCACCAGGGAAGAACAGCGTTCTGTTATTCGGTTTTTGCATAGTGAAGGTATGAAACCTATTGAAATTCATCGACGAATGAAGGTTAAGTAGCGTGATGCATGTTTGTCACAGCAACAAGTCTATGAATAGAGTAGGAAATTCGCAAATGGTGTGACTTCATTGGAAGATGCTCCTCGTACAGATAAGGCACAATGAGTTGTGACTCCACAGAACATTGCAGCAGTTGAAGCCATAGCGAAGGAAAACCGCCGAGTGACACTGAATGAAACTGCAGCATGAAGAATGAAGATGAAGAAGTACGCCATGCGGTGCATGAGTGGTTGCACGGACTGCCGAAAGAATTTTTTTCTAAAGGAATTTATGCACGTTGTAAGGGTGGAGGACTTGTATTGAGCTTAGGGGAGATTATGTTGAATTGTTGTTGTTGTGGTCTTCAGTCCTGAGACTGATCTGATGCAGCTCGCCATGCTACTGTACAAGCTTCTTCATCTCCCAGTACTTACTGCAACCTACATCCTTCTAAATCTGCTTAGTGTATTCATCTCTTGGTCTCCCTCTACGATTTTTACCCTCCACGCTGCCCTCCAATGCTAAATTGATGATCCCTTGATGCCTCAAAACATGTTCTACCAACCGGTCCATTCATTTTGTCAAGTTGTGCCACAAACTCCTCTTCTCCCGAATTCTATTCAATAACTCCTCATTAGTTACGTGATCTACCCACCTAATCTTCAGCATTCTTCTGTAGCACCACATTTCGAAAGCTTCTATTCTCTTCTTGTCCAAACTATTTATTGTCTATGTTTCACTTCCATACATGGCTACACTCCACACAAGTACGTTCAGAAACGACTTCCTGACACTTAAATCTATACTCGATGTTAACAAATTTCTCTTCTTGAGAAACGCTTTCCTTGCCATTGCCAGTCTACATTTTATGTCCTCTCTACTTCGACCATCATCAGTTACTTAGCTCCCCAAATAACAAAACGCCTTTACTACTTTAAGTGTCTAATTTCCTAATCTAATTCCCTCAGCATCATGCAACTTAATTCGACTACATTCCATTATCCTCGTTTTGCTTTTGTTGATGTCATCCTATATCCTTCCTTCAAGACACTGTCCATTCCGTTCAACTGCTCTTCCAGGTCGATTGCTGTCTCTGACAGAATTACAATGTCATCGGCGAACCTCAAAATTATTTCTTCTCCATGAATTTTAATACCTACTCCGAATTTCTCTTTTGTTTCCTTTACTACTTGCTCAATATAGAGAGTGAATAACATCGAGGAGAGGCTACAACCCTGTCTCACTTTCTACCCAACCACTGCTTCCCTTTCATGCCCCTCGACTCTTATAACTGCCACCTGGTTTCTGTACAAATTGTAAATAGCCTTACGCTCTCTGTATTTTACCCCTTCCACCTCCAGAATTTGAAAGAGAGTATTCCAGTTAACATTGTCAAAAGCTTTCTCTAAATCTACAAATGCTAGAAACGTAGGTTTGCCTTTTCTTAATCTTTCTTCTAGGATAAGTCGTAATATTAGTATTACCTCACGTGTTCCAACATTTCTACGGAATCCAAACTGATCTTCCCCAAGGTCCGCTTCTACCAGTTTTTCTATTCGTCTGTAAATAATTCGCGTTAGTATTTTACAGCTGTGACTTATTAAACTGATAGTTCGAAAATTTTCACATCTGTCAACACCTGCTTTCTTTGTGATTGGAATTATTATATTCTTCTTGAAGTCTGAGGGTATTTCGCCTGTCTCATACATCCTGCTCACCAGATAGTAGAGTTTTGTCATGACTGGCTCTCCCAAGGGTGTCAGTAGTTCTAATGGAATGTTGTCTACTCCCGGGGCCTTGTTTCGACTCAGGTCTTTCAGTGCTCTATCAAACTCTTCACGCAGTATCTTATCTCCCATTTCTTATTCATCTACATCCTCTTCCATTTCGATAATATTGACCTCAAGAACATCGCTCTTTCATAAACCCTCTATATACTCCTTCCACCTTTCCGCCTTCCCTTCTTTGCTTAGAACTGGGTTTCCACGTGAGCTCTTGATACATACATTCATACAAGTGGCTCTCTTTTCTCCAAAGGTCTCTTTAATTTTCCTGTAGGCACTATCTGTCTTACCTTACGTGAGATAAGCCTTTACATCCTTTTTACTGCATTTTTATATTTTCTCCTTTCATCAATTAAATTCAATATTTCTTCTGTTACCCAAGGATTTCTATTAGCCCTTGACTTTTTACCTACTTGATCTTCTGCTGCCTTCACTACTTCATCGCTCAGAGCTACCCATTCTTCTTCTACTGTATTTCTTTCCTCCATTCCTGTCAATTGTTCCCTTATGCTCTCCTTGATACTCCCCAACCTCTGGTTCTTTCAGTTTATCCACGTCCCATCTCCTTAAATTAGCACCTTTTTGTAGTTTCTTCAGTTTTAATGTACAGTTCATAACCAATAGATTGTGCTCAGTGTCCACATCTGCCCCTGGAAATGTCTTACAATTTAAAACCTGATTCCTAAATCTTTGTTTTACCATTATATAATCTATCTGATACCTTTTAGTATGTTGAAAAGTGATACCAATTCTTCACATTAAATAATATTTTAAAAAATATTTAAGGTTTTCATTTGACTCACCCTCATATTTTGTTTCCCTTTCGTTTTCTTTGTTCTGCTCGAATACGTACATCATTTGAATATAAAATTAATCATATATGTGCTAATTAACCAGGCAGAGCTCGTGTACTGCTCAGCATGAATCGTCGTGCAATGTGGAGGGTGGTTGTAAAAAAATCTCATCAGATCAGGGGAAGGAGTCGCTCACGAGTTCCAAAGTGCCACCAGATGTCCATGTACCACAGTGATTGTATTTAAGAAGTTAAAAAGAATAGGGTGCAATGGTCAACCAGCCTAGTCACCCAGCCTCTCGTAGGTGACACGTTTCCGTAGTCAAAGCTTGTGGTTGTATAAAGAGTGACGCCAGTGGTCAGTGGACGACTGGAAACGACTAATTTGGGGTGATGAATCAGGCTTTCCCTATGGCAATCCGATGGTAGGGTTTGGGTTTGGAGAGTGCCTGGACACGTTGCGTGCCATCATTTGAGGTGTCAGCTGTGAAGTGCGGGGAAGCTTGTATTAAGATAAGAAGATGGTTTTCCCTGTTACTGTCTGGTCCTTCTGTTGCGGATAAGAAAAAAACTCTACGCGGAAGAATATGAAGAGATTTTACAGTGTTGTGCACAGCGTTCAACAGAGGAACGGTTCGGAGACTACGACTTTATCGTCATGGCAACGCACCCTGTCATAATGTAGCATCTGTGAGGCAATAGTTTGTGGAGACTAACATTCCTAAAATGAAAAGAGTCCCGACTTCACTCAGTAACATACTATAGTGTCATCGCCAGACACCACACTTGCTAGGTGGAAGCCTTTAAATCGGCCGCGGTCCGTTCGTGCACGTCGGACCCGCGTGTCGCCACTATCAGTAATTGCAGACCGAGCGCCACCACACGGCAGGTCTAGTCTAGAGAGACTCCCTACCACTCGCCCCAGTTGTGCAGCCGACTTTGGCAGCGATGGTTCGCTGTCTACATACGCTCTCATTTGCAGAGACGACAGTTTAGCATAGCCTTCAGCTACGTCATTTGCTACGACCTAGCAAGGCGTCATATTCAGTAATTAGAATGATTTCTGAACAGACAATACTGTGAATCATGTACCGTCAAGAGCGACGTTCATCATTAGTGGATTAAAGTTAAGTATCAAAGTAATTACGTCCGCTTTCTGAATTCTAATTCCTTGTCATGTTCCAGAACTCACGGCAGTATAGTCCTTCCCTCCTCACGCCAGCCTGTGTGAGCTAAAACGCGTGCATTTCGGCCTCCATTAGCTCTTCTGCCAACACAACACATACCTTTGGGACAAGTTAAAACGGCGACTTTGCCCCAGATCCCAGCGTTCAACATCACTGTCTTCCTCAGTTTCGGTTCTTGGAAAAGAATGGGGTGCTCCTCCTCCACAGACATTGACGCACCTCACTGAAAGAGTCCGCAGCATATCAGTACCCACAAACAGTTGTCAAGATTCTTTTGACCAGATAGTGTGGTTAGTATTTCGATTACCTGTTTCATTGTGATGAACACATCACCTAATGATGTTAGTGCCGGAAAGCGCCAGCTTCTCCAAACAGTTCACTGTTATGTCACTTCAGTTAACATGTTTCCCCTCATAATAATTATGGTCAGTACTGTTTCTGCTACCCCAAACTAAACATTTTACCTACACGCAGGTTGGCAGAGAAGGAAAATATGGACGTATTTGGAACCTGCCCGACAGCAGGAAACCGGAATTCCACTGTGTGTACAGCGGCAAATAAAATCGGCCAGTTTGTTGACAGAGCAAATATGTTTGGGCCGATCGCCGCTGCCCAGCACTCTACGCTGTGTTCCGTGGCAATATTATACGGCCGCGGGCGGCAGCCGACCGGGCCGAGAAACCAGCCTGGCGGTGTGATTTCACTGTGGGCGGCTCCGCGCCGCGGATCCACCTGTGGCTGACGTGGTGCTGCGCGTCTCCATGGCAACGCGATGCCGCGGTCGCAGATATTAATGGAAGCCCTGCCGTTTGAGAGCTGCGGACGCGCCGCCTAATTCGCAGTCGGCTGCGCGCCGGCCGCCGGCTAAGTGGCGTCGCCGCCGAGCTGACAGCGCGCTGACGCTCCTATTACCGGCCGCTCGCTTTAACGCACGAGGATCGGCCTGCGGAACGCCGAACACGTCACGCGCTTCTGCACCGTAGCTATCCTGAAAAGTCGTTTGAGCTTGACATTCCCCGTTTTTTTGTGGATTTCACTCACTTTTCGTCACATCTTTTTTTCCCCAGCTTCTGACTGGTTCGACGCGACGCGACCCGCCACGAATTCCTTTCCTGTGCCAACAACCTCTTCATCTCAGAGTAGCACCTCCATATTCCTTTTCTCTTTCCTCGCCTGTTCTGCTGATAACTTCATGTTGTAAGACGTATTGTCTATTGTCAAACCACAATTTGTGAAAGATGTTTATATTTTATGAATTAGATTAAGAAGGAATAATTAATATTTCTCATGTTGGAAACAATTTTGGTAGCAGGTAATGTCTGCACCATAGTATTTTTGGCAAGAGACACCGCACATTGATATAATTTTAAAAAGGGCAGGAGAGGCCGCGTACGGATACATTTTGTAATAGTAGCAGGTGTAACACGTCTGTCACTAAATGTACTGGGTTTTCTCTTTTGATGCTAGTCAATTGTCAGGATGAGCATTACGGCAAAGGGCATTCGATTCTAAAGTATTATGACAGGGTGAAAATACTAAATAAATTTTCTCTCTTAACAACATGTGGGCAGGGTGGTTTCTTCCTTGGCTCGGGTATGAGGTAGAATGAAACAGCATTTTTACGTAAGATAACTTTTATTGAAAGTTTTGTACAACTGTTCCCTTACTGGTTGTTCTGGCTCGGAGAGCGGCAGCTGTGTCGTTTGCGAAGCCTCCTGCTGCGGCAGCGGCGGCGCCTGATTACGCGTGGCGGTGTGTATCTCGTGTCGCCGTCTCGCCCAGTTGACTGGAGACGCGCATCGTGCTGTGGCCCGTTTAATTATTGAGAGCCAAGTCGTGCATCGGATGGTGATACCTCGGATGTGGCGTCCCAGTGTTTCTCTTCTCTAAGCGGCCGCGTGTGGCAGTGTTGTGCGTCGGCCAGCGGAGCGGCGCGACGGGGGAAGGCCAGTGTCCCGGACTCGAACAACGGACTCCAGCTCGCCAATCTCCGGCTGTCAGATCTTCATCCCAGCTTACAGGTGACTGCTCATGTGAGGCCGTCTCCTTCCCGTCCTCACGAGTCACCCGGGTACGTAAAAATCAGTCTTCAAATACCTTTTAACTTCTGTCTTCTGGCGCCGAGGCTGTTGCTTGCTATTCAATTACAGCGGCGGACTTGGTGCGTCTGATGTAGTCTCTTCTTGCACGACGGTCTGCAGCACCGAAACTGACTGAAAACTACTGCTACTCTTCTCTTTTTGTTCTTCTCGGGCCCACTGCGTCTCACGTATTTATTCACTTCAGCTCACTGGAGGTGAACGACTTCACGCTCATTGCCTTCTCTGTCACGTTGAAAAACTTCTCGAAGAATCATCTTAAGGTCGGTCATTGGTTCTTGGAATGTAGGCGAGGGCCTTTGATCACATGTAACAACTGAGAAACACGTGCGCCGGTCATTGCCTCTTCTATCACGTTGAAAGGCTTCTCGAATAATCTTCTTAACGTCGGTCATTGGCTCTTGGAATGTAGGCGAGGGCCTTGGCTCACATGTGACAACTGAGAAACACGTGAACCAGTCGGGCGATGCCCTGACGGCTAAATCGACAGCGTCCGCTTATGTGGGGAGGGCGATGGCTCTCCTGAACTTGCTGACTTTGCTGTCATTGTCTCTTCTGCTCTGCCCGCTGTTTGCCAGTATGTAACACTCTAAACTAAACCAAGTTTTCCATTTATTTTCTAATTTCTACTTCACTTTGATTTCACTAATTTATTTGCTTATCTTACGTACCGCTCAACACAGGGACTGTCTGCACCAGCAAGTATTGTTGGCAGGAGAGACCGCACTTTAGCGTTCGTAGGAAGTCAGTAGTAAGCGAGATGTGAAGCGAGTCGGTAGCAGGTCTGAAGCGAGAGGTTGAGAGGAGCGGTGTGCCTGCCAGCCACCAGCTATGATTTGCAAGAGATTATAAACGGATGTACAGAGACATCAGCTAACTATTATCATAAGAGGAACTAATATTATTGAATTAATTTTTTGAGAAACCCAAGACTACTGAAGGTATGTTTGCGCATTGCTAGTTGTAAGATTATTGTAAAAAGTAAGTCCCATTTTAACGTTTGTAAAATCGTTTCATTCAGAATCTAATTTTTGCCAGCAATATTGCATTACCGTTTATAATCCATCCTAAAAACCATCGACGTAAGACTATGTAAAATTTTGTTGTTGTCAAGAAAAAGTTTAACTACGAATTACGTAACTTCAGTCAAATTAATTAAAGAATAACGTCAGCTTTGCTATTAAAGAATAACGTCAACTTTGGCAATAAATACAGCCACTTATTATGACAGCCCACCTGCAGTTAATATAGTAAAACAGAATAAGTATATTCATGTCGCAGTTCGATGTAGCAGTCAGATGGCGATCCAGTAGCAGTAAAAAAGGTAAGGAACAGGTTTAGGTTATTGCACATAACTACTGAGGGCCACGACGCTAACACATTCTATGTTTCGTCGAAATAATCAGCAAATCACTTTTAATAAGCAGCATTTAAATTTGTATGCCAAGATTGAGAAAGAGAATTAATTTAAAAGGGAATATTTCATTTGTTATTACTAAGGAAGAGGTAGAAATCCTAAAGGAAGGTTTGATAGGTTATTGTAGAAGGGAAGGTTATCATTAACAAAAGAGATATATTGGAGACGGGAAGGTATCAATGTCTTACCTTATAAGGCCACCAAATTTTCAGCTTTCTTCTGCAGAAACACATCTCAAAGGCGTCGATTCTCTTCTGCTGCGATTTTCCTGCTGTCCGTGTTTCACTAGCATAAAATTCTGTGCTGCAAACGTACATACTCATAAATCACTTCCTCAAATGTAGACCTGTATTTAATACTAGCAGACTTATCTTGGTCAGGAATGCCTGCTTTTGCTAGTGCTAGTCTGCTCCTTGCTCCGTCCATGTTGGACTATTTTTCTGTCCAGGTAGCAGAATCCCTTAATTTGGTCTATTTGGCGATCACCAACTGTGGCATTAAGTTTTTCGCTGTTCTCATTTCTGCTACATCCCCTTCATTTCGTCTTTCTCCGATTTACTCTCGGTTCGTATTCTGTACTCATTAGATTGTTCATCCTATTCAGCATAGCCTGTAATCCTTCTTCACTTCCCGGATTCCCAGGTTCGATTTCCTGCGGGGTCAGGGATTTTCTCTGCCTCGTGATGACTGGGTGTTGTGCGTTGCCCTTAGGTTAGGTTTAAGTAGTTCTAAGTTCTAGGGGACTGATGACCATAGATGTTAAGTCCCATAGTGGTCAGAGCCATCCTGCTCTTTAATCTTCTTTTATTGCCTTCATTGCTTCTTCGATGTATAGACTGAGCAGAGGCAGCAAGGTATTACATCCCTGGCTTACATACTTTGTAATCCGAGCACTTCGTTCCTCCTCTTCCAGTTTCGCTGTTCCCTCTTCCTTCTTGTTCATACTGTGTATTATCCGCCTTTCCCTACATCTTACCACTATTTATTCCAGCATTTCCTACACTTTATACCATTTACATCGGCGAACTCTTTTTCTGCAGACCGACAAATCCTATGAACGCGTCTTGATTTTTCTTCGTCGTGTTCCATTGTCAACCGCAACGCCAGAACCGGCCCTCTCGTGCCTTTACCTGTCCTAAAGTCAAACTGGTCGTCATGTAACAGATCTTCAATTTACTTTTCCATAATTATGTAGATTGTTCTTGTCAGCCGGTCGGTGTGGCCGAGCGGTTCTAGGCTCTTCAGTCTGGAACCGCACGACCGCTGGGGTCGCATGTTCGAATCCTGCCTCGGGCATGGATGTGTGTGATGTCTTTAGTTAGGTTTAAGTAGTTCTATGTTCTTGGGGACTGATGACCCATAGTGGTCAGAGCCATTTTGTTCTTCTCAGCAACTAGGAAGCATGAGCTGTTAAGCCGATTGTGTAAAGGTTGTCGGACTTTTCGGCTCTTGCTATCTTCGGATTTGTGTGGGTGAATCTTTTCCGAAAGTCTGATGGCTTATCGCCATACTCCTACATCCTACACATCAACGTGAACAATGGTTTTGTTGCCACTCCTCTAAATGATTGTAGGATTTTTGATGGAATGTTACCTACTCCTTCTGTCTTATTTGATTTTAAGTCTTCCAGAGCTCTTTTAAACTGTGACGTCCCTGTACGATCGATCAAAGTGGTGACTATGTTGGGTCTTGCCCACTCGTCTCGTATAGCATGCCTAAGGGATGCCGCGTTCTCAGAATGCTGTAAAACAAATAAAGCAAATAACATTAGTAGTTTTATTTCTATAAAGAAGATTTACAATACTTTACTTTAATGTACAAAGGTGTCGCAAGCGACGAGCGACATCCAACATAAACCCGAGTCCTTGCTATACACAATGTTCCTGCAAGTTGACACAGGTCACTGATAACTATTCTAGTAGCACTCTCTGCTAGACCGTGCTAATACTCTGAAATACTGTCCACTAATGTCCATATACTGAGCCGATCACAGGGTCTGAGGCTGGTAGGAGCAGCGCTTATATTCACTTCGGCTTGAGGATGCTCCTGTCGTGGTACGATCCTATTCTGCGCACCTTTGGCCGAAGTCGTTTCACCGACTTCTCTGGTCTTGCGTTCTTTGTTTTCGTTCCGGCGCTTGTGGTTACATCAGAACATAGTCTGATTAAAATTTCTTGTACGTAGACGTCTGTCTCTTGCCGCTACAGTGTTGGCCCACCGGCTGCCGGATGCCGCTTCGATACAGGCGACACCCAAATACAGAGGATCCCTTTAGAAATACTGCTACATTAAGCGTAAGCGCAGCAGTGTTGGCAGCGACACCCGTGACGTACGGCGGGAGCGCGAGGCGCTCTGCCGCCAGCTGTTTTTAAGTGACCAGAAAACTGTGGCAGGCAATACTTTTTGTGGCCCTGAATTTAAACTTCTCCTAACCTCACCACAACCTCTTGATGTGCAATGAATCAGGAAAAATAGCATTCAACACTGTCCGATAGTTCTGTGAATGACGCTCAATTTGTTCAAGGCGATGAAAGTGTCTTGCTTCCATTATCTACCACACAGTCGAAACTGCCTCTCTGGTGCCTTTACCTTTTCTACAGCCAAACCAACCTCTAAGAACAAACTCAAGACAGAAAATAATCAGTTTATCAGTGATAGTGAATGACGATTTTTCGCTTTCATTGGCTGTGCTTTGGTTTCCCATTCACAGTTTTCAGTTCTGACCAAAGCTTTGCGAGTTCACTTATAACATTATTGACGAATGCTTCGCCATTATCAGATTGAAGAATGCACGGCGCCCATACAGTTAGCAATACGTCATTCAAATGATGTCACTTCTTTAGCCCTCTTTGATGTTAACGTAAGAAGGAGAACGAGTTTTGTGAGATGGTCTTGGTAAACTAGAATGAATTTTAAATTCCCTTCTGGTTGTGCCTGGAAATCAACTAAATCGGCTTGGCATCTGCTATTCGTTTCCGAACGGAGAATTTGCTTTGCATCTAGCCCTCTTATCTTGTTTGATAAATAGAGGCATATTATTGCCTTCGTGATATTGGCATATTTTTTTGATGTCTCGGCTAACATACTATCGCGATCACCATGACCCACAGCTACATGAGCTGCGTCAGTCACATCGTAAGTTCATCAGCTGGAACAAAGTATTTTACATTCCCTTCTCACCGTGCAATGAGTTTTTTCACAACAATTTTCAAAAGAGCAACTTGTTTCGGTATTTTTTTGTAATGATGTTCTTTTTTTCCAACTTTTCCGCGTCTTTTACTTATCTCACAAAATCCGCATATCCGTCTACTGATAGCACATTATAATGAGAAGACTTTTTGTTTTCACTCTGCAAAATTTCCTCCAGAAACTTTTGTCTCCACAGCTTTTGATTGGTTTGTCTACTACACGGCGGCTCATGCATCATGAAACGCCCCACAATAATTATACTAGTATTATAATAAAATCTTTTAAACGCGTCCAACAACTTAACAAGTGTTCTCATCGATACAAAACACCGTTCAAAACAAAGAACAGAGAGAGCGAAGACGGGGTGAGAGACGCGAAGTGCGAGCCAGAGCTGATTCGGGGATTCCCCCTCCGTAGAGGCAGCGACATGCGTTCCGACAAGGCAAAATTAGTTAAGACTAGGAAGTACCAGTTTCACCTAAAGCACGTAAATTCTAGTTAGATAAACCGATTCGACCAAAGCTAAACTGTTTTATCTTATCGGTAACAGGATGAACGAGTTTGACCTAGGTGCAACTAGTTCATCCTAAAATCGCGTTTGTTGGGTCAGTATGGGAACACGTAAGGGTCGTCGGCTGCGAAACACGTTTTTCATCAATGTGCGCAGAGCGGTGTGCCCCAAAGCACTGGTTCCTGCGCCAGCACAGTGCGCTGTCGTCACATCTGTCATAGATCGCCGCCTATCCTATTTTAGAGAACGAGCAAGCCTCTAATCCCTGTGTTCTATGATGAGGTATGGACTCCACCTTCTTGTAGCTACTTGTAGTTTTAGCATTCTTCAGCCAGTTTCCGTAGATGCTCACGGCAGTAGCGCACGGACAGCCAACCATCGCCGGTTCCGAAATGCTGGCTTGCAGGTGCTGGCCCACAACTATCCGGGGTGTTTTTATTATTATTATTATTATTATTATTATTATTATTAGAGAGTCTCTTATGTCGGTGGATTTCCGCTAGAATGATTCCCCATTCACGTCTTCTCCGATCATATACTTCTCCTACTGCGTCACCAGCCCTCAGCGTCACCAGGCAGAATACAGCCTCGCAATGGACAACGGTAATAACGTTTCGCCTCATCAGTGTATTCCAGACCGTATTGCCTAAATTTGACGTGCCAACCAAGACATTGAAAATATGAAAAGTTCTTGGTTAAAGACAACAATTCGCCGAAGTGGTCAGAAGGATTAAGGTTTGTCCAATTCATGAAAAATATCATAAATGATATTCGGGATGAAGATGACCTGAAGAAGTCAATCGAAGATGACAGCAATACTAAACTGTACGAAGACAGTGATGATGATAACATTGTGAAAATTGACACAAACGATATTTAAAATGCTACAAAAATTACGACAGAAAGTTTAAAGAAACATTCCAAAAGAGTGAATGCTTCCTCAGACAAATCCTATCCATCAACTGACATTGGAAACAACGTAACCATACTATTCCAGATATAGATTGAGGCAGAGGTGACCTTCGAAACTTAATTGGGGTAATACTTCAAAAGACTGAAGAGGGCCTCCACAGAGTTGACACCAAACATGGCGTACTTCAAAAACATTATTGCAGGTATTGAAAAGTCCCCTTAGAACACTTTATACACGACTGTGCTTAAACTGACACACAATATTTTTTGCGCAACGCAATCTGACTTCCAAAAATCCCTACGAAAGAATGGCCCTGACTAACATTAACCTATACGTTTCACAAATCACTTACCTCACAAAAATCTTCGTTACTCAGGCTACTGCAATACAGCGAGCGCCACTACTGCCAGCTAAATAAAAGAGGTATCATTGTAGATCCAAAGCAATACCCTCAACATGCGAAAGTACCAAAATCTTAGAGGTTAACTGCTGAAGCATTCGAAACGAAGTGCCAGGGCTTAGAGCGCTCCTAAAAAGCGGTGGGCCTCATACAACACATTTGCTGCAAATTGGAAAGACAGCAGATTTTGGAAACTAGTATCTGAAACAACTGCAATATTATATTAAGCCATAAGCTTTAATGGATGTGGGGTACTTGTCGCAGTAGACAAGAAACTCAAATGCACCGAGACAGAGTTTGAAACTGCATGAGACACTGTTTTGGCAAGACTCAGTATGAAGAGTGACCATAAATTTAAAAATCGATCCTTCGATCGACCACCAGGCCTACCCCCGGGTATAACTAAAATATACAAAGGAAACCTGAGTTCGCTAGTGTGAATGTCATCGAATCGCTCTGTCATCATTGGAGAATACGTTAAACATCCCATCGAAATAGTGTAAGTTACAGCTTATTAAGTGATGCACATGACAAGATATTTTGTGAAACAATACTAAATGCTCTCCTTTCAAACTGCCTAGAACAGATAGTTCGCATGCACACATATGATGAAAATATGATGGATCCAAGGCCAAAAAATAGGCCTGTCCTCTTTCGGGATGTTCTCGTTGAAGCTCTTATCAGTGATCATCAGGCAGTTGTAGTAACACATCACCAAATTAGGAAGGACCATTAAAACAAAGAATGCATGTATTTATAAATATAGATAAAGAGGCAACGGTGTCATATGTCAGTGAGGGATGTGAAAATTCTATCTCTAGCTAGGAGTATGTAGAAGCACTGTAACTGAGGTTTAGACCATGCGCAGAAACTATAAGAAGTTAATTACGAGTGCCCTCCGTAGTATGAAGTCCCTTATAAATTGACAGCGACTACTGCACAAGATGTGCAAACATAAATGCTAAATGAAGAAAGTTGCCTATCAAAATGAAATGTTTGAAGCTTTCGACAACTGCAGTAGCTGTAACTTACCGACAGACGTCGCACAAAATGCAAATGAGTTCTGTTCATATGTCAAAGTTAACTATGGTGTCACCGCCAGACACCACACTTGCTAGGTGGTAGCCTTTAAATCGGCGCAGTCCGTTAGCATACGTCGGACCCGCGTGTCGCCACTATCAGTGATAGCAGACCGAGCGCAGCCACACGGAAGGTCTAGTCTAGAGAGACTCCCTAGCACTCGCCCCAGTTGTACAGCCGACTTTGCTAGCGATGGTTCACTGTCTACATACGCTCTCATTTGCAGAGACGACAGTTTAGTATAGCCTTTAGCTACGTTATTTGCATTGTTTCAGCAATATCTACAAACTGTTTGTGCGTCGGTCCCTACTGCAGCAAACTATCGGGATGCTATTGTGATCTCTGGAAAGACGGAAGAACAACATTTAGCCAATCTCAGAACATTATTTCAGGTCTTGCGACAAAATTGTCTTCACTTACGGAGGTGTGTTTTTTGCTCGTGACTTGCAATACCTGGGACATGTGCTCAATGCCCAAGGCATTGTCTTCGCCGCAGAATTTGAAGCAGCTACAGAGTGTTCTGGGAAAAATCAACTATTATCACTGATATGTGCCGCATGCCTCTTCCATTTTAGCTCCGCTTCATCGCTTACGCCGTAAAGGTGTTCCGTTCATCTGGACGACGGAATGCGAACGCGCCTTTCGCCAGTTTAAATCGGCGTTGCTTTCCAGTACTTGCCTTACGCCGTTCGATCCCCGGAAGCCCCCTTTGTTGATGGCGGATGCATTTGATTTCCGGATCGCTGCTTTGCTTGCGCCCAAAGATGGCTCGCACGATCGCCCTATTGCCTTTGCGTCCATATTGCTCTCATCTGATCAAATAAATTATTCACTGATCGAGAAAGAAGCATTGACTATCGTATTCGGTGTTACAAAGCTTCATGACTTCTTGTATGGTCGTCACTTTACCATAATCACAAACAACAAACCTTTGACATCGCTTTTTCATCCGAACGTGCCTGTACCTCCACGTACAGCGCAGAAATTCATTCGCTGGTCTATTTTCCTCTCGCATTACCGCTATGATATCTTGTATCGGTCCACTGCTAAGCACGGAAACGCCGACGCGTTGTCCCGTTTGCCTGTTGCTGAGGATAGGGCATTCGATTCCTCCGAACTTGCTTGCATGTTTATTGATTCGGAAACCGATGACGTGGTCGAATCGTTTCCGATGGATTTTCGTCGTGTAGGTACAGCCACAACTGCCGACCCTGTTCTTGCTACCGATCTGCGTTTTGTTGCTACGCGATGGCCCTTCTCAAAGTCACGGCTCGGGGATCCGTTGCTTCGCCGATTTTTTGCTCACAAGGAGAGACTTTTTGTTCGACGTGCTTTTTTGCTGTTGCGATCTGATAATGATCAGTCCAGTGTCGTGGTCCCACGTTTGTTACAGCCCTCTGTCTTAAAGCTTCTCCACCAAGGACATTGGGGGATAGTGAGAACGAAACAACTGCCTCGTCAGCACTGTACTTGGTTCGGAATCGATGCCACGATTACGAGTATGTGCTCTTCTTGCATGGTGTGTGCCGAACACCGCGGAAATTGCTTTCATGGCCAAAAGCCACTTTCCCTTGGCGACGCTTACACATAGATTTTGCTGGTCCCGGAATGCTCGATGGTTGATTGTGATAGATTCATTCAGTAGTTTTCCTTTTGTTGTCCGGTTGTCTTCCAAGACATCATCTGCCACCATCCAAGCGTTATCTGATATCTTTTGCTACATCCGCTGCATCAGTTTCTTGTGAAGCGGCAGACATCTGCTTTGCCGCAGACGACGTTGTCTACTATCGCCACTAACGAGGTTCACGGCGTTGGCTCGAAGGGCGCATTCTTCGCTGCCTCGGACGCGCTATGTATCTGGTATTTGGGGTCTCTGGTAAGGTGCGCCGGCATCTCAATCAGCTGTGGCTCTGTCGTCGGACGGGATCCGACTTCCGCCATGGAACTCTTGCCCGCTCTGGACCATATGTCGTCTTCGCCCGTCGGGTGCCCCGGCCCGATGGAGGTCGACCCTTCGGCCCCTCCTGTCTCTCTACGGGCGCATACACCGCATGTTGGCGTGCACCCTGGAGTACAGGCGTTCCCTAGCTCCTCGCGTTCCAAGTGGCAGGATGCGGGCGGCACAGCCTCGCTGTTGTTAGGCTCCCCACTTCGTCGCATACGTCAACATGGGGTCCTCCCCACGGCGGGCGGAAGCCTTATGCCACAACCGTACTCCGATTTGCGGAGGAGGAATGTGGTGTCACCGCCAGACACCACACTTGCTAGGTGGTAGCATTTAAATCGGCCGCGGTCCGTTAGTATACGTCGGACCCGCGTGTCGCCACTGTCAGTGATAGCAGACAGAGTGCAGCCCACACGGCAGGTCTAGTCTAGAGAGACTCCCTAGCACTCGCCCCAGTTGTACAGCCGACTTTGCTAGCGATGGTTCACTGTCTACATACGCTCTCATTTGCAGAGACGACAGTTTAGTATAGCCTTTAGCTACGTTATTTGCTACGACCTAGCAAGGCGCCATATTCAGTTACTATAATTACTTCAATAATGTATTCTGAACAGATAATGTTGTGAATCATGTACAGTCAAGAGCGACGTCCATCATTAATGGATTAAATATAAACTAATTATGCCCGCTTTCTGAATTCTCTTTCCTTGTCATGTTCCAAACCTCAGGTCAGCATAGTTCTTCCCACTTCAAGCCAGCCTGCGTGAGCTAAAACGCGTGCATTTCGGCCTCCACGCGTAACACGGTGTTGGCTCTTCTGCTAACACAAAATTAACCTTCACATGTTTATAAATAACATAGGAAATTGTACTTAGGGTAGGAAAGCAAAAGTAACAGGAATGGATCCCGTAATCCAATGTTCTGTTAAAGACGATATTCCAGCAGGGGCAATGCACCAATTTAGTTCTCAACCTACTGCAAAGATTTTCTTCCTGTTTTGCACTTTCACTTCAAATACAGTGTACAACGTTCTGCTGTCGTGAACAACTCTGTCACGTCGTGGTGGATATTAACTGAGTGGAAACATTTTTGGCAACACCAGAATACAAACAGGAGCATGAAATAAACATAACATGTCACTTTTTATGCAAACAATTTACTACTTTATGGAGCAGCTGTTACCAAAATAAATACATCTCTTGCTACATAAAAATTATCATGGAGCAAAATAATCATATACCCACAAAAATGAATGAAAACACTGACAATTTTAAATGAATAGCATTCATTTTCTGGATTATCTCAAACGTTAAAATTTAATTAAAGTGCAGGCAGCAGCTGTGACACCAGCTACCCAACAGCTTAGGAAACAAGTTTAACATTCAATTCTCTCATATAAATAGGTATCATGCCCTGAAAAATTACAGTCATTTACGAAAAATCTACTGCAACTTACATTCTGTATGCATGAGACAAAAACTGACAAAATGCAAGGCTTTGCTACACAATCATATGACACTAACGTCTGATTACACAAAGCATCACGGAAAGGCTCCAAACATGTTGTGCAGTATTAGAATGGTGTGCTGTATTACGCTCCGGACCCTTGAGCCATAAGGTTTTCATTGTACTGCCGTCATGAATCATCATGCTGTAAACAAAAGTTCTATGAGTGATTCTTCTAATCGAACTGTCCAAAGGAATCTACCTGTGGAAAGTAACAGCAGAATTACCACTTGTGTCTCTGCATCCGTAGGAAATACGATTACCCAATTTAACTAATTTACGTTTGTAATTCGATGAATAACGCTACAACACACACGCGCTACCCACAATGTTTTGGTTTCAAACATATGGCGAAGTCAGGAAGTCGCTGGCTTCACATTTGCGTCACTAATGACATCTGCATACATCCTAGGCTCCGATTTTAGACGGGCTACCAAGCCCTGGTCACTTTCGGCATCTCTGAACAAGGTGCGCGTAACGTCTTAGGTTCGTGCGCAAGTTCATAGCGTTTTAGTTCTGGCTGATGGTATTCCGATTGCAATGTGTTTACTTACCGGTTGTAATTTTTACCTGTTATTCCCTGTTGCTATTTGAGTTTACATATTGTCATTTTGTCATTGGGAGGTAGTGACTGGAGGCGTCGACGCTAGAAGTAGGACTGCCAAGTGGAAAAATTGGAATATTTCCGATATATTCTTCTGTTTCAGTTTAATAGAGAGGCAGCAGCAGTGATGGCAGCTCGAAACATCTGTGCCGTGTATGGTGAAAATGCCATTAGACACATCACGGCAAAGGAAATAGTTTTCTCCTTTTAAGCAGGATCGTTTTGACATTAATATCCCTCCACATACATGATCTTCAAGGTCCGATGAAGGTCGTTTAATCGCATTAATATACAATGATCGACGTCCGTGAGCTCTAGAAATGGCAGATGTGATGAACTGGCATCATTCCACCATCGTGCGACATTTGCATGCTGTGGGGAAGGTTGAAAAATAAGGTGTATGGGTACCGCATGCTCTAAACAAAATTCACAAACATAGTGGGTGCCCATATGTGTATCTCTGTTTGCTCTTCTTCAATTGGCTGGTGAACAACATCAACCATTCCTAACCTGCATCGATAATGGTGACGAGGAACGGTGTCTCTACGCTGACACAAGGAAAAGGAGGAAATGGTTGAACCCAGAGAAAGCAGCAATCCCCCCGTACAATGACTTGAGCGCACCCACAAAAGATAATCCTAAACATTTGTTGGAACACCGACGCTGTGGTGTGCTACCAACTGCTTCCTCAAGGTGTAGAGATCGCTACTGTCATTTAGTGGCAACAACTGAGACGTCTTGCCGACGCAATCCAAGAACAACGATCAAGAAGACTGCGCAAAGTCATGCTAGTACACGATAACGGAGCCCGCATTCTGATAGACAAAACACACAATGTTCGAGTATAATGTCTTTTCTGGAGACTAGAAATCTACTCTGTAGGAATCAGCATGGGTTTCGAAAAAGACGGTCGTGTGAAACCCAGCTCGCGCTATTCGTCCACGAGACTCAGAGGGCCTTAGACACGGGTTCACAGGTAGATGCCGTGTTTCTTGACTTCCGCAAGGCGTTTGACACAGTTCCCCACAGTCGTTTAATGAACAAAGTAAGAGCATACGGACTATCAGATCAATAGCGTGATTGGATTGAGGAGTTCCTAGATAACAGAACGCAGCATGTCATTCTCAATGGAGAGAAGTCTTCCGAAGTAAGAGTGATTTCAGGTGTGCCGCAGGGGAGTGTCATAGGACCGTTGCTATTCACAATATACATAAATGACCTGGTGGATGACATCGGAAGTTCACTGAGGCTTTTTGCAGATGATGCTGTGGTGTATCGAGAGGTTGCAACAATGGAAAATTGTACTGAAATGCAGGAGGATCTGCAGCGAATTGACGCATGGTGCACGGAATGGCAATTGAATCTCAATGTAGACAAGTGTAATGTGATGCGAATACATAGAAAGATAGGTCCCTTATCATTTAGCTACAGAATAGCAGGTCAGCAACTGGAAGCAGTTAATTCCATAAATTATCTGGGAGTACGGATTAGGAGTGATTTAAAATGGAATGATCATATAAAGTTGATCGTCGGTAAAGCAGATGCCAGACTGAGATTCATTGGAAGAATCCTAAGGAAATGCAATCCGACAACAAAGGAAGTAGGTTACAGTACGCTTGTTCGCCCAATGCTTGAATACTGCTCAGTAGTGTGGGATCCGCACCAGGTAGGGTTGATAGAAGAGATAGAGAAGATCCAACGGAGAGCAGCGCGCTTCGTTACAGGATCATTTAGTAATTGCGAAATCGTTACGGAGATGATAGATAAACTCCAGTGGAAGACTCTGCAGGAGAGACGCTCAGTAGCTCGGTACGGGCTTTTGTTAAAGTTTCGAGAACATACCTTCACCGAAGAGTCAAGCAGTATATTGCTCCCTCCTACGTATATCTCGCGAAGAGACCATGAGGATAAAATCAGAGAGATTAGAGCCCACACAGAAGCATACCGACAATCCTTCTTTCCACGTACAATACGAGACGGGAATAGAAGGGAGAACCGATAGAGGTACTCAGGGTACCCTCCGCCACACACCGTCAGGTGGCTTGCGGAGTATGGATGTAGATGTAGATGTAGAATACAGAAATTGGGCTGGGAAGACATTCCGCACCAACATCATTCAAATGATTTTGCGCCTATCGAACCACTATCAAAGAACTTCTTTTCCGGATGAAAATGCGCTCCGAACATTTCTCGACGAGTTATACACCTCAGAACCACGTGATATCTGCACTTTCGGTATCAAAAAGTTACCCCAGCGTTGGCAGACTGTCGTAAATAGTGGAGAAAATATTGTTGATGACTAAAGTCTGGGGTAGTGTCTCATTAGTAATCAAAACGTACTCAGTCGCGGCTTCGATATCGACCACTGCTTAAATTTTGATTAACGATTAGCATTGACGGCAGAAGACTTCCGGCATAAGCTCATTTCCTCCACTGCCTCGCCAAAGAGGGCGAAAGAGCAGGCAGAGCTTCAGAGCAAGTTCTTGCCCTAAGGGTGGCAAACTGCCTCCTAAAGGCGGAAGAATCAGCAGTGATCAACAGCATAGGATGCAGAAGGCAATGGAAACCATTGCAATAAAGTCCGGTAAGGTGTATCCACAGGACATGTGGCCTTATGTGGCCTGCAACTGAAAAAAGTGTCGTGATGATCTCGCCCCTGGCAAAAGATTCCGGAATAGTCCCCCATTCGGATCTCCGGGAGGGGCTGCCAAGTGGGATGTGACCATGAGAAAAAGATTCAATAATCAACGAAAGGATAACGTTCTACGAGTCGGGGCGTGGAATGTCAAAAGATTGACCGCGGGAAGGAAACTAGGAAATATGAAAAGGGCTATGCTAAGGCTCAAACTAGATACAATAGGGGTCAATAAAGTGAAATGGAAAGAAGACTAGAATCCCTGGTCACATGAGTATAGGGTAATATCAACAGCGGCACAGGAGCAAGATTCGTTATAAACAGGAAGGCAAGGCAGAGAGTGTGTTACTCCCAACAGTTCAGTGATAAGGATGTTCTTATTAGAATCGACGCAACGGACTTGCCGCAGTGGGTGCACCGGTTCCCGTCAGATCACCGAAGTTAAGGCTGTCGGGGGTGGCCGGCAGTTGGATGGGTGACCATCCAGGCCGCCATGCGGTGTCGCCATTTTTCGGACCGCACTCAGCTTCGTGATGCCAGTTGAGGAGCTGCTCGACTCAATAGTAGCGGCTCTGGTCAAAACCATTATAAAGACTGGGAGAGATGTGTGCTAACCACACGCCCCTCCTATCTGCATCCTCAGCTAAGGATGATACGGCGGTCGGATGGTCCCGATGGGCCACTTGTGGCCTGAAGACGGAGTGCTTTATTGAAATCGACAGTAAGCCAACACCGTCAACGATAGTTGAGCTATACATGCCGACGTCGTAAACTGAATATGAATAAATATGAATAAATAGAGAAGATATGTGACGACGCTAAAGGAAGATGAAAATCTAATAATCATGGGGGCTTGGAATGCTGTGGTAGCGGAAGGAGTAGAAGAAAAAGTTGCAGGAGATTATGGGCTTGGGACAAGGAATGAGACAGCCGGCACGTTCACAGGAGCTCAGTCCGTCAGTTCACCTGATGATGGCGACATGTTTGATCGCCGAAATATTGTGCCCGTTGGACACTATAGACCGGCAGTACACCCGTGGTTTTTTTGATTATCAAATACGCCGGGAGAAACTCAAGAATCACAGGAGATAGACTAATTGAGTTCTATAGTAAATTTGAGCTACTAATAGAGAATACGAGAATCAAAAGAGAAGGAGAAATACTTGAGAAAGGTCGGGTGATAAGAGGACATTTAAGTTAGATTACATCATGATCAGAGATTCCGAAATCAGATGCTGGATTCTAAGCCATACGCAGGAGCGATAGAGACTCAGATCACGCTGCAGGAGTGATAATATTAGGCTGAAGTTTAAGAGATTAGTCAGGAAGAATCAGTACTGAAAGAAGTGGGATACGGAAGTACTAAGACATGACTAGACACAGATACTGCAATAAGGAATAGCTCAGTAGGTAGTACAGTTGAAAGGGAATGGACATCTCTAAACAGGGCCATTACAGAAGTCGGGGAAAAAAACATAGATACATAGAAGGTAACTGCGAAGAAACCATTACTAACGAAAGACATATTTCAGTTGATAAATGGAAGGAGGAAGTACGAAAAATGTTCCGGGAAATTCAGAAATACAAGTCGCTGAGGAATGAAGTAATTAGGAAGCACTAAGAAGCTAAGACGAAATGGCTGCATGAAAAATGTGACGAAATCGAAAATGATATGACTGTCGGAAGAACGGACTCAGCATACGGAAAAATCAAAACAATCCTCGGTGACATTAAAGGCAAAGGTGGTAACATAAAGAGTTCAAAGGGAATTCCACTGTTAAATGCAGAGGAGAGAGTATGGAGAGGGAATGAATACATCGAAAACCTCTATGAGGGGGACGATGTGTCTGATGTAATAGAAGAAGAAACAGGAGTCGATTTAGAAGCGGTAGGGGATTCAGTATTAGAATTTAAAAGAGCTTTGGAGGGCTTAATACATAATAAGGCAGAAGGGATAGGTAACATTCCATTAGAATTTCTAACGTCATTGGGGGAAGTGGCAACGAATCGACTGTTCACATTGGTGTGTAGAATGTATGAGTGTGGCGACATGCCACCAGACTATCGGAAAAATATCATCCACACAATTCCGAAGACTGAAAGAGCTGACAACTGCGAGAACTACTGCACAATCAGCCTAACAGCTCATACATCCAAGTTGCTGACAAGTATATTGCACAGACGAATGGAAAACAAAACTGAGGATATGCTAGATGACGATCAGTTTGGCTTTAGAAAAGGTAATGGCACGAGAGAGGCAATTCTGAGATTGCAGTTGATAATGGAAGCAAGACTAAAGAGAAATCAAGATACTTTCATAACACTTATCGACCTGGAAAAGCCATTGCAGAATGTAAAATGCCGCAAGATGTCAGCAATTCTGAGAAAAGTAGGGGTAAGCTATAGGGAGAGACGGGTAATATACAATATGTACAAGAGCCAAGAGGGAATAATAAGAGTGGACGACCAAGAACGAAGTGCTCGGATTAAGTCTTTCGCTTCTATTTTTCAATCTGTGCATCGAAGAAGCAATGATGGAAATAAAGGGAAGGTTCAGGGATGGAATTAAAATTCAAGGTGAAAGGATATCTGTGATACGATTCGCTGATGACATTGCTATCCTTAGAGAAAGTGAAGAAGAATTACATAATCTGCTGAATGTAATGAAAAATGTAATGAGTGCAGGATATGGACTGAGATTAAAACGAAGGAAGACAAAAGTAATGAAAAGTAGCAGAAATGAGAACAGCGAGAAACTTAACATCAGGATTGATTACCACTAAGTAGATGAAGTCCAGTAAGTCTGCTATCTTGGCAGCGAAATAACTAATGACAGACGGAGCATGGAGGACAGCAAAAGCCAACTATCACTGACAAATAGGGCATTCCGTGGCAAGAAAAGTCTACTGGTATCAAATGTAGGCCTTAAATTGAGAAAGAAGTTTCTGAGAATGTACATTTGGAACACAGCACTGTATGGTAGTGAAACAAAGACTGTGGGGAAACCGGAACAGAAGAGAATCGAAGCATTTGAGATGTGGTGCTACAGACTAATGTTGAAAATTAGGTTGACTGATAAGGTTAGGAATGAGGAGGTTCCGTGCAGAATCGGAGAGGACAGGAATTTGTGGTAAACAATGATAAGGAGAAGGGACAGGATGATAGGACCTGTTAAGACACGATGGAATGACTTTCATGGTACTAGAGGGAGCTGTAGAGGTCAAAGACTGTAGAGGAAGGCAGTGATCGGAATACATCCAGCAAATAATTGAGGACGTAGGTTGTAAGTGCTACTCTGAGGTGAAGAGGTTGGGACAGGAGAGGAGTTCGTGATGGGCTGCATCAAAGCAGTCAGAAAAATGATGACCCAAAAAAAGTATGTGTTATTTGGCAGGATCCCGCAGTATGAGAGACTGTAAAACCTGTAAGAGTAATGGACGTACCCACACTCCGAAACACTCCCCTTAAGAGTCCATGTTAACTGTAAATTACGCAGCGGAATCGCTGTCTTGAAATGCCATAGAATAGAACCGTAAAGTGGGAAATGGCAATAATCTTACTATATGATTATCCGTTCAGTCAGGAGAATGGATTAGTGAACTGAAGGAAATTACGTGCTCCGAATAAAAACGGAATGGAACATAAACCGATTTTTATTATATTGAATAATTACGAAGTATTGGCATCAACATTCTACAAAAACCAAAGTTATTTCCTGAGAAAAACTAACCAGATAGGCAAGCAGAAGGATGGTTGTCGTATCCTGGCTGCACATGTAATCATTAATCAAGTACAACTCAATAATTAATTTCGTAGCTCCAGTGGTGGATTGAACACTACATCATAAGATATTAAGGCATAAATCGGGTTTAGCAGAGCAGTGGCAACGGTATGCTTCCCATCTAAAGTTTAACCTCCATATTGTGAGCCGTGCTGCTGTATACTCTCACCAATCTGCTGTGGTTGTAAGTCGGAAGACTGTGGTCCAGAGCCACGAGGCCTGTCGGAACACATAAATAAATTACTATTCGTTATTCGCGAATAACAAATATTATTCGAAACATTATTCACTTACACCAATAAAAAAGCTTATTCCTATACTGTGAACAAAAAGTGTTAAGGAAAATAAATCTGAAATTCAGTGGCATTTATAGCTCCAATTCTTTGTCGTATGTTAAACGAATGTACATTTCGTTTCCTTTAAATTAATTTTCAGAACAATTCTTTTTTAAAAAGTCTCATCAGTAGAAATAGACGGCCAGCAGCATTCCATAAATGTTTTGGGAGACTTTGGATTAAAAATGTGGTGATGTTAATCGTTAGTAACCACTGGGTTCTTGCTTGGTTCACTCATTTTCTAACATTACAACCACGAATACTAAGGAGACATGCTTGTCCGCTAATGTTAACATGCTAAGAAAGGTTATGAATAAAGAAAATTTTTGTCGGCTGCAGTCACTTCGTTGGCTACTTACGTGAAGTTCTTGCGCCATGTTAGCAGTCGAGGGGAAAGGGGAGGGTGAGCAGGGAGGGAACGCGTTTTGGCAGGTGCAGGGACAGTGAAGGAGGTCGAGATAGTACCTGAGTAGGGCTATAACGTAAAAGGTAAGCGGCCTGCGGTTCGCACTAAAAGAACTCTGCGTGCATTGTAGCCCACGTACTGGGACGCTGGCTCCGCTTTGCCAGTTGTGAGCAGACTATCTAGCGGAGAACTCGTGTGGCTGCCTTCAGCGTCTGCGCACTTAACGAAGCATCCACGCCTTAGTTGCAACCTAACACAAAATTTCATGATGGCTTTCGTCAGCTTGTAGGATTTGGGAAAATTTCCAGTTCTGGATGGACGAGTAGTGTGTCTTCAAATTTATAACAATCTCGTTCTGGCACATTATTTTGTAAAACACAGAATATCAGCAATTGCAAATTTATTACGAACATCCACTGGGCGACAAAAAATTCTCCGTTCTCCATGTATTTGCCTGAGTGTATTCTGTAAACAACCTATTCCCAGACAACCAGTTTTTAAACGTTCTTAACTCCATCCTTCATAATGACACAATAAATTAATTAATACCTCGTCTGCAACAATCGACGCACAGATCGGTACTCCCTTGTTTCATAAGGCGCGTTCCTCCATAATTCGTAAATTTTTACCAGCGAGATTTTCATGCGAAATTGATTCCATAAAAATAGACGAGTCACTATATTTTCCGTATGATCCAGCACCTATGTAAGTGAACTTACACTGCATAGCCCATAAAGCAAGTAAAATTACAGAAAAAAATTTTTTTAATAATTGTGAGAGAGTACGTTTCTTGTGAGAAAAGGGCATAACATATTGCACGTCCATGTCGCTAGGCGGATTGGTTACTGACCGTCAGCTGGATGTCTAAATTGCCTGCTTAACATTACAGCTGCTGAGTGCGCTACAGCCCACTCTGCTATCCGCCTATAAACATTTTTATATTTCATCTCTTGCGCTGTAAACCAACTAAAGCTATGATCAACTTGATGGGTGGCTTCAGCGCAACGGTGCTTTACTAGGCCTGATAGTGTGCCCTTGATTTCCTCCCACCTCTGAATAACTACAGCCAATTAGAGGGGCGTCTATATTTCAGTACTTACTCAGAAGTACCATGCAACTTGGCGTTATTGTCATTGTTATAGGTGAAAGAAGCGATAAGAACAGCGAAAATCTTAGTACTATCTCGGGATCGAACCCAAAGCCTAAGCTTGACTCAAGCCACTGAGCTGCAAAAGCACGTTTGTGGGCAAACTATTAAAATGTTAATTATAAAACAGAAACTGCACTGAGCCAAGAGAACAAATACTGATTCTGTACAGGAAGTAAACAAAGAAAATACGGTGGCATTACGTTATTCGTTAATTAATTTTCAGATAATTTATTGGTGAATAAATTTGTTTTAATGACCTACTTCTTCGTATAGTTATCTAAAGAGAAATCAGTTGGAATAATATGCATCTCTTTTCACCATTATTTCTTAGTTCTCGCGGTTCATATTATCAAATGTGACGAGTCCTGCTATTTGACTTGCTCGATTCACTCACGGAAGTCTACAGTGTAGGCGGATTCTGGATTTTTAATTAATTATAATCAAAGTTGACATGTCTAGTCTATTTTCACACTCTCAACCTAAAACTTCTTAATTTGTTCTGTTCAAAATATGTCTGAATTCAAAATATGCCTAAATGTCAGTGCGGTATTTGTAGCTAACTGAAACAAGAGCATTAATTCATCAGCTAATATTTCAGGACAATACACAGTTCCACAACTGAAAGAATGACTTTCCACAACGTTCATTATTCAGTTTTCACTTTAATTTTCGTTATAGTGTATAACGCTTGATGAATCTCAGGTATATACCGCGCACCTTCACCACAGAAAACCGAGAATATCGAGAGCTAAAAATAAATTCTAGGTCTAAATACATCTGAAAGTTTGCCAGTCGCATTTGTCGTGTCGAAGCTGTCTGGGTAGATTACGTTTTTCGTTCTCTACATGCCAAGGCCATGTGGCTGTCGTCAGTCACTCAGCGACTGAGTGCCGCGTGATAACGTGTGAGTGAAATTGTCAGCCGCGTGCTTCCGCCTGCGAGTCCGTAGCGAATGATGTAGACGAGCACTACTCACGCGGATTCACCACGCGGTTGCAGTGCTCCACCGTGGTCGCAGTGAAGAATCAGGAACTCGCTGGTCAGGACTCGGACAGATCCAAGCGCCGTGACATCTCTAACCAGTGACTTGTCTCCATCCACAATCAAACCAAGATTGTCCTTTTTTCTTCCACCACTGCCGGTTCGGCAGTTTGGTCCCATCTGGCCGCAAACGTCAATCAGGAAAAATGTTACTCTTTTCCGACAACACAGTGTCAATGCCACGTTTAGCAAATCCCCAACCTTGATTGTTGTCAGTGACGGGCCAATCAGAGCACATCTTCTTCGCTAGTTTGCCTTAGAAATTCAGACGGCGACGGGCGAGTCAGAGCGTAGTTTAACACTTCTGCATTTTCCCGAGGCCAAACAACATTCCAAGACTTGCACTTTTCCGTCGTAAATTTTGGAGTCCCAGTAAGTACTCGAACCTGTGGCCCTTGACCTTCTCAAGAGGCACAGGCCGCTAACCACGACTTTGTGAAAAGAAGTGATGGTTCCGTTAGCTTCCGTAGGTGGACACTTGACACACGAAAGCCAGCACAAAGTTCTGTGTGTCCACGACACATCTGCTGCTTTCAGAGCATTTCTCAGGTGCTCAAACACTGGAACTATTAGACCCATTACCAACGACTACTGAAATTTTATAAAATACGTTACCTAGTAATAAATCAATATAATGAGACTTTAAATAGGGCAACAGAAGTGTCTTGAGTATCTCCAGTCGTGACAGAGAGTAGATAAATTTAGTATAAATGGAAGGAGCCAAGCCAGACTACTTGTAACCTTCTAGTGTGTATCTGTTGTTTCTTAAAGTTACGGAAAAACGCTACGAACATTTTGAGAGTTGAGCGACTTCGGCTAGTACTAAGATAAAGAGCGAGGCCGCGGAATTACAATTGTGTGAAAGCATTGTCGGCGTTTCTGTTCCGTTCTGATCTACCTGTGGCCGGTTTCCGTACTGAAAGGTTGTAGACGAAGGCTGCAGCTTTCACCATGCTGAAACATCCTTGTTGAGTGAGACTGCAGTATGCTTTAGATAAAGCAAAGCTTTCCACACATGCCCGACTGCTTTCATGTAGACACCTTAGTTTATCAAGTAAATTCTCTTGTGAAGTGTTTCTTCAAATTGAAATGGAATTTAGTGTTCCACTGCGATCAAAGTCGTCTGTCTACGTGGATAGCAATATCCATCTGAGCTTCATTCATTAGTGTGCATTCGTGGCATTCAGTGTCCCTCTCAGCCAGATATACGTGAGCGAACTGCTTTGGTGAGATTATTTTATGAATATTGCTAAGACTTACAATATCGTACCCCTACTTGTAAAACTGCATTTGTTTGTAGTCGCCTGTATAAAGCGGCTTGTTATGTGTATCAGGTAGTGAACATTACTTTGATTTTGTAACAATATCCACTTAAGCCAGCTTACTGTTTAACAGCTCGTTTTAATGAAGCCGTGCACTTGCTTCATAGCACCACATGTTGTTCTTTTCTTTAACGTAATATTCCAGCGTTTAGGTTAACACTTGTGTCTCATTTCGCTGATAAATGCGGTTCCGCCGGCAGCTCTCCTTTTCAGATTATATTCTCTATAAGTTCTTCGCAAACCATTGTAACTAAGAATTAAAATTTTTTGTGTGTAAATCAAATGTCGGTACTAAATCATATCTTACAAATAGCATACACCCAGTCATTGTTTTTCTTTACACTAAGAATCTATTAGCTTTGCATATCTCCTATTTTTCCCCTCTGAAACACATGAACAAATGTTTCGTGATTGTTACAAAAGTTTAACTGTTGTCAGCGAATGTTCTCGCTTTGGATTGCATTATCACATGGGCTTGTCTCGAAAATTGGCTAAAACAGTTAAATAGAGAATGTTACTTTTTATTGAAGTTTCAAGACGACGATTAACGTTCACAGTGCAGACTGAAAGTTTATTTCGGAAACTTATAATATTGATTCTCATGTTCTGCTTTAAAATAAAATTATATACCTTAATTTCCCTTGGCTTCGTTTTTAGAGGGAGAATATATGTTACGGTTTTATTCTACTTGCTCTTAGATTTTGCACCGCACTTACAATAATCATACATCGCCCTATCTGATGTTATTTAAGGACACTTCATCTTCCGTTGATGCTAAATTTCTGTAATTTACCTGTACCAGAACATGTCAGAGTTAAATAAAATACACAGTCACAAAATGGTTATTACAGCGCAATACATTTCAAAACGTTTCTGTTCATTTCCAGATTTTCACAGGTTCTTACACAGGGTGATTCAGGTTTCCCTACCGATGTAGTTTCACCCAATCCTCAGTGGTACATCTGGCCTATGTATTATATATTTATTAGTCCTACAGAAAAAATTAACATCAACTTTTTGTAGGAGATTAAATATTTTTAAATTTTGTGCTGGAGTACCTAGTCGCTGGATGCGGTAGTTTTCAATTCAAGAAAAATGTACAAAAGTACTTCAAAACATCCCCACTTCCACATTCAGGATTTTAAGTAAGTTGTTAATTGCACTTCCTCCTATCACCTTCCAAAAATTTTCGATGCATCACTAACTTCCCATATTCTGTCTGTTTTTGGTCTACATTGACTGACCTTATTACGTAACCGGATTAGTCGAGCACTTACAAATTATTAAAGTGACATTTGTGTAAGATACCCTTAAAAATTTGTAAGTTTCAACGGAATAAAATAAACAATTACATTGTTGTGTGCGTCAGGTCCTAAGTAACTACTGCGCTTGTAAGCATTCAGTTCAGATCGAATTCTCAACATAATTATCTTCAGCGGCATGTTTATAAAAGTTGTTTTTGTTTCATTAACCTCAGGCTCAGGTTTAAATAAACAGTATTAACGAAATAGACGATTATGTTGGCGGCTTGATAGACCGGACACAATATCGGAAAACAAGTCTAATGTCAGGAATGCTTCGTGTATTTTTGTACAGTGGCGCGAGATCGTGTCACGAACAACGTACTAGAAATTCTGACTGGTAACGGATGAATGTGCGGGTGCAGGTGCGTTTGAAGGTAATATTTGGGTGTTTTCCTTGAATAAGTCCAAATCTGTGGCCTCCAACGAAAAGCTACGTACAGTAAAGAACTACTGTACGTTAAATTTACTACAAAAAGATCCTGTTCATTTTTTCTGTTGGAGTAACAGTTTCGGCATAGCGAACCGAGAAAATACGAAAATCTCGCTCGTGATTTTGAATGCTGAATACAATACTGCAGCTTGCGTAAAAGTACATCGTAATGGGCAGTTTAATTACCCTGGTTGAACTTTTCATCCCTCTACCTGTTACAAAAACATTCCTAAAACACAACATCTTGTCTAACGTTTTGTATCAATTTAATACATACGCATAAATACACTACTGGCCACTAAAATTGCTACACCACGAAAATGACGTGCTACAGGCGCGGAATTTAACCTACAGGAAGAAGATGCTGTGATATGCAAATGATTAGCTTTTCAGAGCATTCACACAATGTTGGCGCCGGTGGCGACTCCTACAACCTGTTGACATAAGGAAAGTTTCCAACCGATTTCTCATACACAAACAGCAGTTCAACGGCGTTGCCTGGTGAAACGTTGTTGTGATGCCTCGTGTAAGGAGGAGAAATGCGTACCATCACGTTCCCGACTTTGATAAAGGTCGGATTGTAGCCTATCGCGATTGCGGTTTATCGTATCGCGACATAGCTGCTCGCCTTGGTCGAGATCCTATGACTGTTAGCAGAATATGGAATCGGTGGGTTCAGGAGGGTAATACGGAAAGCAGTGCTGGATCCCAACGGCCTCCTATCATTAGCACTCGAGATGACAGGCATCCGCATGGCTGTAACTGATCGTGCAGCCACGTCCTGATCTCTAAGTCAATAGATGGGGACGTTTGCAAGACAACAACCACCTCCATAACCGTTCGACGATGTTTCCAGCAGCATGGACCACCAGCTCGGAGATCATGGCTACGGTTACCCTTGACGCTGTATCACGGACAGGAGCGCCTGCGATGGTGTACACAACGACGAACCTGCGTGCACGAATGGCAAAACGTCATTTCTTCGGATGAATCCAGCTTCTGTTTACAGCATCATGATGGTCGCATCCGTGTTTGGCGACATAGAGTGAACGCACATTGCAAGCGTATATTCGTCATCGCTATACTGGCGTACCACCCTGTGTGATGGTATGGGGTGCCATTGGTTACACGTCTCGGTCACCTCTTGTTCACATTGACGGCTATTTGAACAGTGGACATTACATTTCAGATGTGTTACGACCCGTGGCTCTACCCTTCATTCGATCCCTGCGAAACCTTACATTTCAGCAAGATAATGCACGACCGCATGTTGCAGGTTCTGTACGGGCTTTTCTGCCCGGGTCAGAACATTCCGCAAATCTCTCACCAACTGAAAACGTCTGGTCAATGGTGGACGAGCAACTGGCTCGTCACAATACGCCAGTCACTACTCTTGATGAACTGTGGTATTGTGTTGAAGCTGCATGGGCTGCTGTACCTGTACCCGCCATCCAAGCTCTGTTTGACTCAATTCCCAGGCGTATCACGGCCAGAGGTGGTTGTTCTGGGTACTGATTTCTCATCATCTGTGCACCCAAAATACGTGAAAATGTCATCACAATTCAGTTCTAGTATAATATATTTGTCCAATGAATACCCGTTTATTATCTGCATTTCTTCTTGGTGTAGCAATTCTAACGGCCAGTAGTGTATTTGAAGTTACCTTGTTATGCCGTGATCCGCAACATCTGACTTTTCTAAATCAAGATTTATTTATGCTCTGTTCCTGTATAATCTGGCCACATGGCGTCAAGATTCGAATTTTATTGTAATACCTTAATTTACCATACGTAGCAAATAGAAAAGCTTGTTACAACACGCCAGGAAATGCTTGGTTTTCACGTTACCGAATGAAAGTTTGTGATGACACCTCGTGCGAAATAGACTTGATCTGTGAATAACACTAAAGTTGGGAAGTTTGTATTTGTGACACATTGCTGCGAGAAGAGATGTCTTAACGTAACTCGTCCAGGGTAATATGATGATGACGGGACCTTTACGCGTTGCAAATCATTAAGATGGAATTGTTGCTCTTCCAAAACCCTCCAGACGGTTGTATCAGAAAGCTTCAGTTGCACTGATAAAATTTTTGTGCTTTTCAGAGGCGTGTACACAGAATCCATAATCATCTGCTCTACGTCTTGACTTGTAGACCTTGGTCATCCTCTCTCAAACTAGGAGTGCGCAGATGTTGGCAGAGACTTTCAAGTGACTTCCGAGCTGGACATCTTTGCTGTAAGTGCCGCTCCTAGCACAAATGACGAGCCAGTGCAACAATGCCCGGCGCCTTAACGTATATCAAGTGTACGTTTGCTAGTTCCTGATTTGAATGCGAATATGCTGAACGCCGCTCACTACACTGAATGTACCTATCGCCTAGGAAGTAATTGTCTTATTAATGTCTAGTGTCGCAGGAAGAGAATCGTAGCAGTGAATGTCGCCATCTTGAATGAAGTGACTAGGAGACTAAGCGTTTCTGGACCCATCTTGTGATGAACTGTTTTTATTGGGTACATATGATAAATATATACCTGAAGTAAATTATTCCCTCTATTTTTGAAACAGCCCGTATATGTATCAAGTTTGCTGCCGTAGATTAATGGTACGAAGTACAAAGTTGGTGGGGGACAGACTGCGGTAGGAAGGCGGTTACACATTCTTATCACTAACTGTTGTCTTCACCAGATTAAGTCACGTGTTTATGCTGTAATAATAATAATAATAATAATAATAATAATAAAGTAATTGTTAGTAAATTATCTAATCATTATCATACACTGAAGCTCCAAAGAAACTGGTATAGGCATGCGTATTCACATACAGAGATATGTAAACGGGCATAATACGGCGTTGCAGTCGGCAACGCCTATACAAGTGTCTGGCGCAGTTGTTAGATCGGTTACTGTTGCCGCACTGGCAGGTTATCAAGATTTAAGTGAGTTTGAACGTGTTGTTATATTCGGCGCACGAGCGATGGGACACAGCATCTCCGAGGTAGCGATAAAGTGGGGATTTTAGCGTACGACCATTTCACGAGTGTACCATGACCGTCGCGAATCCGGTAAAACATCTAATCTCCGATATCGCTGGGGCCGGAAAAAGATCCTGCAAGAACGAGACGAACGACGACTGAAGATATTCGTTCAACGTGACAGAAGTACAACCCTTCCGCAAATTGCTGCAGATTTCACTACTGGGTCATCATCAAGTGTCAGCGTTTGAAACATTCAACGATGCATCATCGATATAGGCTTTCGGAATCGACGGCCGACTCGTGTATCCTTGATGACTGCACGACACAAAGCTTTACGCCTTGCCTGGGCCTGTCAATACCAACTTTGGACTGTTGATGACTGGAAATATGTTTCAAATCGTATCGAGCTGATGGACAACGTGTACGGGTGTGGAGACAACCTCATGAAACCATGGACCTTGCATGTCGGCAGGGGACTGTTCAAGCTGGTGCAGGATCTGTAATGATGTGGAGCTTGTACAACTGGAGTGGTTTGGGGCCCCAATAAGACTCTGACAGGTGAGACGTACGTAAGAATCCTCTGATCACCTGCATCCTTTCATGTCCATTGTCCATTCCGGGTGATATGGGCAATTCCAGCAAGACAACGCAAGATCCCACACGTCCAGAATTGCTACAGAGTTTCTCCAGGAACACTCTTCTAAGTTTAAATACTTCCGCTGGTCACCAAACTCCTCAGACATGAACATTATTGAGCAAAATTGGGATGCCTTGGAACGTGCTGTTCATAAGAGATCCCCAACCCATTGTACTCTTACGGATTTATGGACAGCCCTGTAGGATTCATGGCGTCGGTTCCCGCCAGCACTACCTCAGACATTAGACGAATCCGTGCCATGTCATGTTGCGGCATTTTTTGGTGCTTGTGGGGGGCCTATACGATATTACGCAAGTGTGCCATTTTTTTTGGCTCTTCAATGTATATTAAGAAATACCAATAATATCTTAAAATTAATTTAGTTTCGTGACTGAAATGTCATTGGACCCGTTTTTTACCTTCATTTAAGCCTTCACTGTATAATTACCCCTGCTTTGGGAGCCACTGTATTAAACATTGCTCAAAACAAATAGAGATAGGATTTTAAGCGTCTGCCATGATCCACTGAGCAATACGAGGTCTTGATATGTTACCAAATTACAGTTTATCTTTAATAAAATAAGTACACAACAGACCATCATTCTAAACCCTCGTTTATTTACGTAACAAATAATGAAATGTCTGACAGATGTCGAAAGGAAAGTAGAAACAGTCATTCGTCCTGTAAACCTGGGGCTTTTCACTGGACTTCGAGAGTTTCTATCACGTGTATACCCTACACACAGCTACAAGACCACACTTCACACAGTTCTATGGAGGTCCTCGTGTGGTATTTATTTCCAGTCTCCAATGAGAGCTCTTGAGAGTTCTTGGAGAACCTGTGGTAGAAGAAGACGACCACGAACCCGTCTGTCAAGCAAGTCCCACATACTCTCAATGGAGTTTAGGGCTGTGCTCACCGCTGACACTCCATTACTTCAAAGTCCAGGCTTCGCACGACATCCCTGTGACGCCCGAGACATACACCCTGCCATTATCGTGCTTGTGAAGGAATTCAGGGACACCAGTGTAGGCAGCAGCGTCTCTTGGTCCAGTAGGATGTTTTGAGTGTAGCGCCTGATGGTAAGGTTATCATGGACAATGACAATGACACGATCCGTACAGCAGTCGACACTGAGGTTTCCTCACACCGTCACAAAAACTGTGCCGAAACTGAGTTCCTGCACAACATTTAGTACGCACTGGTCACCACGGTGTCTCCAGATACGAACGTCGGTATAACCATGCCTCAGAGGAAATACACTCCTGGAAATGGAAAAAAGAACACATTGACACCGGTGTGTCAGACCCACCATACTTGCTCCGGACACTGCGAGAGGGCTGTACAAGCAATGATCACACGCACGGCACAGCGGACACACCAGGAACCGCGGTGTTGGCCGTCGAATGGCGCTAGCTGCGCAGCATTTGTGCACCGCCGCCGTCAGTGCCAGCCAGTTTGCCGTGGCATACGGAGCTCCATCGCAGTCTTTAACACTGGTAGCACGCCGCGACAGCGTGGACGTGAACCGTATGTGCAGTTGACGGACTTTGAGCGAGGGCGTATAGCGGGCATGCGGGAGGCCGTGTAGACGCACCGCCGAATTGCTCAACACGTGGCGCGTGAGGTCTCCACAGTACATCGATGTTGTCGCCAGTGGTCGGCGTAAGGTGCACGTGCCCGTCGACCTGGGACCGGACCGCAGCGACGCACGGATACACGCCAAGACCGTAGGATCCTACGCAGTGCCGTAGGAGACCACACCGCCACTTCCCAGCAAATTAGGGGCACTGTTGCTCCTGGGGTGTCGGCGAGGACCATTCGCAACCGTCTCCATGAAGCTGGACTACGGTCCCGCACACCGTTAGGCCGTCTTCCGCTCACGCCCCAACATCGTGCAGCCCGCCTCCAGTGGTGTCGCGACAGGCGTGAATGGAGGGACGAATGGAGACGTGTCGTCTTCAGCGATGAGAGTCGCTTCTGCCTTGGTACCAATGATGGTCGTATGCGTGTTTGGCGCCGTGCAGGTGAGCACCACAATCAGGACTGCATACGACCGAGGCACACAGGGCCAACACCCGGCATCATGGTGTGGGGAGCGATCTCCTACACTGGCCGTACACCTCTGGTGATCGTAGAGGGGACACTGAATAGTGCACGGTACATCCAAACCGTCATCGAACCCATCGTTCTACCATTCCTAGACCGGCAAGGGAACTTGCTGTTCCAACAGGATAATGCACGTCCGCATGTATCCCGTGCCACCCATCGTGCTCTAGAAGGTGTAAGTCAACTACCCTGGCCAGCAAGATCTCCGGATCTGTCCCCCATTGAGCATGTTTGGGGCTGGATGAAGCGTCGTCTCACACGGTCTGCACGTCCAGCACGAACGCTGGTCCAACTGAGGCGCCAGGTGGAAATGGCATGCCAAGCCGTTCCACAGCACTACATCCAGCATCTCTACGATCGTCTCCATGGGAGAATAGCAGCCTGCATTGCTGCGAAAGGTGGATATACACTGTACTAGTGCCGACATTGTGCATGTTCTGTTGCCTGTGTCTATGTGCCTGTGGTTCTGTCAGTGTGATCATGTGATGTATCTGACCCCAGGAATGTGTCAATAAAGTTCCCCTTCCTGGGACAATGAATTCACGGTGTTCTTATTTCAATTTCCAGGAGTGTATGTGAACAACATGTTTCACTAGTGAAGAAACTGTCAATTGACATGAGAATGTCAGAACACAAGGCAAGCTGCGAGATGCTGTCGTGTTAAGTAGTATACTCGAATACCGACGTCTGGGCCGTAAAGTCATTTATCGAATCCCGTTCCTTCCAATCTGATTGGACACAGCGGCTGCAGAAGCCTTTCAGAGATCGTCTTGCAGTGCTCTGGCGGTTTCCGTACGACGCAGCAATTCACAGGTAGCCTGATATCGATCTGCAAGTGGGGTTGTAATGCGTCGGGGACCTTGACCGACTCGCCTTGTGTACTTACCCGTTTTCTTGTAACGTATCCACAACCTAAGGATGCCAGAAAGAGAGACATCAATGTCTGCTGTGTGGTGTCACCGCCAGACACCACACTTGCAGGGGTAGCCTTTAAATCGGCCGCTGTCCGTTAGTATACGTCGGACCCGCGTGTCGCCACTATCAGTGATTGCAGACCGAGCGCCGCCACACGGCAGGTTTAGGGAGACTTCCTAGCACTCGACCCCAGTTGTACAGCCGACTTTGCTAGCGATGGTTCACTGACTAAATACGCTCTCATTTGCTGAGACGATAGTTTAGTATAGCCTTCAGCTATGTTATTTGCTACGACCTAGCAAGGCGCCATATTCAGTTACCATTGATATTGTGAATCATGTGCTGTCACGAGCGATGTTCATCATTAATGGATTGAAGTTAAGTATTCCACCACCTACGTCCGTTTTTCTCAATTCTAATTCCCTTGCCATGTTCCAGACCTCACGCCAGCCTGCGTGAGCTAAAACGCGTGCATTTCGGCCTCCTCTAGTAACACGGTGTTGGCTCTCCTGCCAACCACAACATGCTGTGCATTAGGATGTCGAACTACATCTTTCTGGTTGAGTGCAGCGGCAACAAATGACAAATACCCTCTGTGTATCTCACTACAGAATACTGGGACACCAGCTGTTACTTCCTTCTGAGGTGTCACCTGATAGTGAAATGTGTAAACCAGCCGCTAGATGTTGAGTTGTTGCATACACTGAAAGCGAAAATTGCAGAAATTGCAGTTAGATAACAGCTACCATTTGTACACTAAGGGCGTTCAGTAAGTAATCCAAAAGATTTTTTTGAAACCGGGTTTGTTTTACTAGGGATTCCAATACACCACATTGTTCCCCGCTGTTTAAGCTTCAAAACCATATTTTTCATAATAATCTCCGTTCAATATGACGGCCATACGACGGCTGACTGGGAGGGCCAATATCGCGCATGGTACCACTCTCCTCGACGAAGTGGGAGACAACGTTGAGTCGCCCTGCTAAAGCGGCAGGACAGGACAGGTGGTTTAAATTGGGAAAGGGGCCAAAATAAGAGGCTCTCAGTTACACTCGAACATGCACCTTTATTTATTTGACCAAACATTACAAGAGTCAAGAAAATTAAAAATCAAAAACAGCATTACTTTTTGGAACTTAATAACCGGTTGAATACGCCATACAATCCATGCCTTAAGGGCAAGACCACTTTAATTTAAAATCGGCTGAAAGCCAATAGCTTAAAACTCAAACCAAAATCAGAAATTTAAAAGGCAGAAGGCCTTATCTTAAATCAGTTCTTTCAATTAGGCTGTAGGCCCAAACAATATTATGCCTTAAGGTCAAAACAACCTTAATTAAAAAATCCTCTAGAGGTCATACAAATACAAATAACAAAAACAAATAAGAAAAGGCAGTACACCCAAAGGCGCTCAGAAGTTTCCGAGGTTCGGCCTGGAATTCAAACACTAACGATCGCTTAGGTGAGACAACCCAACCGACAGTGAACGGACCCACTATCAACATAACTTCCGCTCCGCCCGACCAGCACACAGCAGGGAGTTCAATGGAGCAAAGCAGAAAGTATTTGCGTCCACAACCAATTATACATTGAGCTGTCAAGCTACACACCGTGCTGGACAGCGACAACACGATGAGGAAACCACACTGCCTGAATTTACGTCAACGGACAGGTAACCGTAACGCTAACGGGAACAAGGCAGAAGATTCCGCTGGTGCACTTCAATTCAAAACAACCAAGTTTAGTTAAGCTCAACCGGAGGGTGGCTAAAATTTGCCAACTTGAAAACACACGTTGTTGCCTGCGGGAATGTCCCAAAAGCCGACAACGAAATCCAATCCACACAATATTAAGAGTCGTGACTTGCTGGTAGATAACTTTCGTATCCAGGATCGGTGAGCCACGGATCTCGTAGCAACGGGAACAGCACTGCACACTCCGACTGAGCGTGGATGCTGCCAGCGGCCTCGGCCAAACTACTCGCTGCTCCAAGCCAACCGACCAATGTCCAGCCGTGGAAACCGTGTAAGGACCAAATATACGTCGGCTGATGAGACGACCAACCGAACGACCAACCAACAGTCGTCCCGCTCCAATCTCCTTCCGTCGAACAGTTCATGTGTGTCGCCAGCGGTCGCCGAGTACCAGCTGTCTGCGAATCACCGGCGCTCCGTCCCCGACTTCAGTGCTGCTGTGCGCCGACTGCAATGCTGGTCCGTCACTGCTGCTACCCCTCACGGGCAAGTGAGGCAGGAAGTTCGTGACCCCAGTAAATGGAATAAAATGGTTCAAATGGCTCTGAGCACTATGGGACTTAACATCTGAGGTCATCAGTTCCCTAGGCTTAAAACTACTTAAACCTAACTAACCGAAGGACATCACACACATCCATGCCCGAGGCAGGATTCGAACCTGCGACCGTAGCGGTCGCGCGGTTCAAGATTGTAGCGCCTAGAACCGCTCGGTCACCCTGGCCGGCGACGTCCAGTTGAGCAGCGGAGTGTTTGTAGTGCGTCGATCAGCTAGAATGAGACCAGCCGCTCGTTCCAACACTGCAGGAGTCACAATTGTATGTGGCCAACCAGCACGTGGGAGATCTGACTGTGGACCCTGTTGCGATAATGACAGACCTCGCCCAACGACTCAACGTGCTTTTGTTCACTGCCAGGTTTACGTTTACGTTCTGCAAGCGCCTATGAGTATCCACGATGCTCTGGTTTTCCGCCAAACGAAACTCATTCTCAGCTCCTTGCTTGGGACGCACCTCCGTTGCAAACGCCATTTTGAAGTTTAGGTACAGCGCCGCCAGCTACCGCAATTTCATGAAACTGTAGGGGCTGAAGCGGGAATATTCCAGAACGTCCCGCAACAAATTCCACATTTCTGAATCTAAATTGTCGTATTACTTACTGTACGGCCCTCGTTACAATAAATTTAATAGACTTATCAGCCACAACATTATGACGACCCACCTAACAGCCAGTACGTCCATCTCTGTCATGGACATCAGCGGTAACGCGTCGTGGCATGGAAGCAGTGAGGGCTTGGTAGGTCGTTGGAGGGAGATCGCATCACATCTGCACACCCAAGTCACCTGGTTCCTGTAAATTCTGGAGAGGGGGCAATAAGATCGGGTTCAAATCTAGCGAGTTGGGACACCAGCGCATCAATTAGAAATCGGCACTATGTTTCTCGAACCACTCCAACACACTCCTGGCAGGGTCGTTGTACATGTACAATGTTTAAATTGCTGTGGTTTGTTCGTCACCTTTCTCCCACTGTCGCATCGATGTCGGTAATATACAAGCAAGGTCGTGTACTGTCAGTCGATAATGTAAGCAGGAATGTGTCTACTAACAATCCTATCAATATCTGTTTTTTAGAAATACGAAAATAAAGAACATGATACTAGATATTTCCTTAGACTTTTTTATAAAGTCCACAGAGATGTACCGTCTGTATAATTTTGGCAGCTCATACAGTTTATAATCTTTGTGTAAAGAGGAGTGTCCGTTTCTTTGTTTGTAATTCATACAAATACACAGTTTTATTCCGATCTCGATGAAATTTAGCACACTATCTTTAAGACAAGAGCACGATGACAGTTTACATAAGATTTCGTAATATGACTTGAAGTATATATACCTATGCAATATAAAAAATGGAAAGGTTGCTACCAAAAATCTCTAAAAGTTCTGGACCGATTTACCTCAAATTCCTAAACTATACGAAACACCTCGAAAAGATGCCTAACAAAGGAAATATTGCGAGGTGCCGGGGCTAGCAGTGTATTTAACACTAAATTCTTCTAGAATCTACATATGTAAATGATGCTCTAAGCCCCCCCTATTCTAACTCCGGGTTTTGCTGTTGCACATGGATTAAAAAGATACGCGGACTGACTGTAATCGAAACTGCAAGTGGAGTAGAAAAGAGTTGGGCACCTGCAATAATTTAATTTGATAAATAAGTTAAATAAAGGAAGGTTTCATTAACGTAGTGAGAAATGATAGGGTTGCTCTACCGATTAACAGAATGAAAGTTCTGTCCAAAATAACAATATGATTTATTAAGAGTAAACACAAAATAATAAACAAAAACACATGAAACATTTATAATACATCAAATTGGCTCAAATTGAATACTCAAATAAATGCTGTGAAGGTGAAGTTGTCCTTAAACTAGATTGTGACGTTTATGACGAAGTGGTATGTGGAGCCACTTCCTTGCAAACTCTAATCTTAAGAGAGACACACAGCTAACCCAACATTAATTGCTGCTGCATTAGTGAGAACTCAGACAATGAACACCCATGACAGAACAAAGTTAGAAAAGACAAACAGGCGCGCCCTACTGAGCTCTGATTATCACCTAGCGAAATTGCCTGGTTTGCCGGTGCTGCGGACGTACATTACCAAACTGTCTTCTTAACTGCACTGACACGATCTGGCGTACTGGATGTGATGGCTGGTTGCTTCAACGTCCCGTCGTGGTGATTATAATGTCGCGAGTATAGTACGAAACAAATTATCCTGGTCTGGTTTTTCCAGACTAAAGACTTCCTAGCAATACAAACGCGCCTCTGAAGGAGACGAACAAGTCTCGCCCCACAATCACTGACGATACAGTGATTGATTTTAACAAGCGAAGTCACACAGTAACTCCGATACTTTAGCCAAAACTGCTCAAGACAGACAACATAGGCCTCTTGTACGCAGAACGCTCAATTGCCAACTGTACTCTGAAAGTTACGTTGAAATAGAAACTTCAGCAACTTCGTCAAACATTTACAATTAAATAAAAGTATATTAGACAGCCAACGGAAGGCAGGCTGTCCAGAGGAGCGAGAGCTCAGTCTTGTAACATGCTCCGACAGAAAGGCGAGAGCCGATTCTCCACAACAGCACCCTTACAAACAGAACAAAATGGTTCAAATGGCTCTGAGCACTATGGGACTCAACTGCTGTGGTCATCAGTCCCCTAGAACTTAGAACTACTTAAACCTAAGGACATCACACACATCCATGCCCGAGGCAGGATTCGAACCTGCGACCGTAGCAGTCGCACGGTTCCGGACTGCGCGCCTAGAACCGCGAGACCACCGCGGCCGGCCAAACAGAACACAGAACATTCCCACCCCCACGACAGTGGCCGTGGTTAAACGTTCCAGTCAGCAACTCGAAAACCGGCGGAAAATTCCACTCTATTGCCGAAGAACTACCATTCCACCAATGGAGATTCTTAGCACCGATTTCTGCGCTGATTTTGCTACGTCACGGAGCTATGCCCTGAGCAAGCCATAGTTACGATCTGTCAGAAAACGTGGGAATTAGCCCGCCAAGGCTGCTTGGGAACACAAGTTATTCCCACGCCTCGCTGGTAGCCCGCCAGAAAGTGTTTTTGATAAGTTTCTGCGAAGTAACGGAACCTCTAGCCCAGCCGCTCCTTCAGGCCCTTGCAGGCGTGTCTCCGCCGCTATTGACAATGTCGGCGTCTGGAAAGCATTGGTTCAAATGGTTCAAATGGCTCTGAGCACTATGGGACTCAACATCTGTGGTCATAAGTCCCCTAGAACTTAGAACTACTTAAACCTAACTAACCTAAGGACATCACACACATCCATGCCCGAAGCAGGATTCGAACCTGCGACCGCAGCAGTCACGCGGTTCCTGACTGAGCGCCTAGAACCGCTAGACCACCTCGGCCGGCTGGAAAGCATTCACTCGACTCAATCACACCCGTCGTTTAACCCATTCAAGATAAGCAGAGCCCGCCTGTCACCGGACCACTGGGTACGAGAGATGCTGCGTGGGAAGTCCGCATGTTAAGGAATAGCGACTTTTCACCGAATGCAATTAGAGAGGAAGATCGAATTACTCAGACTAAGAAATATGACAGGGGGCTCATGCCACCTCTCAATATGTCGTGGTAAACTGATCGTAATTTCTATCGCGAGAATAAATTATAGCAGCAATACTGTTCTTGGAAGTATTACCAACAGACGTCTTTCGACCGCGAGCCGGGTGAGAAGTCGAGAATTTGACAGAAACTGATTTAAAACTATTCGAAACGTGATAAAAACTATTATTTATTGAAAAGATCTAGCGAGTTTGGAGACCAGCACATAAATTAGAAACCGCCACTTTGTTCCTCCAACCATTCCATCACACTCCCGGCCTAGTGACATGGCGCATTATCTCACTGAAAAATGCTACTGTCATCGGGAAACGAATTCGTCACGAGGGGATATGTGTGGTGTGCAACCAGAGTGCACTATTCCTTAGCTGTTATGATGCCTTGAAAGAGCTCCACTGGACTCGTGAATGTTCACGTCAATTTTCCCCAGAGCATAATACAGCGGCTTGTCTATGTCCCACAGTAAAAGTGCCAAGAAGCTGTTCCTTTGGAAGACGACGGACTTGCTCCCTCCCATTGTCATGACGAACGAGCTACCGGGATTCATCAGACGAAGCAACTCTCTGCCACTGCGCCGACGCCCAGTGTCGATGGTCACGTGACCATTTCAGTCGCACTTGCGGACATCGTGATGTTTACATTGGCACATACATGGGTCGTCGCTTCTGAAGGCGCATCCTCAGGAGTGTTCGGTACACTGTGTGTTCAGACAGCGTTAAAGTATGACGCCAGTTCCGCCACAGTTCGCCGTGTGTCATGTTTTACCAGTCTGCCCAACCTACAATGTCTGTCATTTTGATGAGGGGTGATCGCCCAATCGTACGACGTATAGATGTGATTTCACTTTGGTTCCGCCACTAGTTGAAGACACTCACCACAGCAGTCCTGCAACACCTGACAAGTCACGCAGTTTCCATAATGGTCGTGCCGCGTCTCCGGGCCATCACAATCTGCCCTCGGCCAAATTCAGGTAGATCGCACGCCTTCCCCTTTCTACACACGGACAGCACACTCGCTGATACTACATGCACCGTGCATGTGTCTGATTAGCAGTCGTTCCTCGCCAGGTGACGCTGCTATCGCCTGGATGTTTATATCGACAGTAGATCGGTGCCCATAACGTTCTGGCTGATCAGCGTATACAGGACGTTGACACGTGTGTTGCCCTAATTCTTTTAGCACTGTAGCTATAGAAGACTGCGCCTATATTTTAGTGTAGTGCTGTGCACGAATCCTACTCTCTTTCCCCCCCCCCTTCTCCTCCCCCATCTGTCCCTCCCCCTCCCCCGTCACGTAGCCCGCATGTACCGCAATAAGCCGCGTGCAAACGCGGCCGCTGATTGCTGCCACGAGTTGATGATTTCAGCAGGACGGCTGCCGGCGGCGTGATATGAATGCGTTTCTCCCTTTCCCTCTCCCCCCCCCCCCCCCACCAACAAACAACGCTTCCTGATTCACCGGGGTCCGAACCGCGGCCCAGGTGACTCATCACGTATTACTGGAGGCCCGTTCGTAGCAGCGATCGCAATTCGCAGCAGTCTCAGGCGGCTACCTCTGTGACAAGGCTACGGCAGTAAGGCACCGTGTCACTCGCGGGGTAGGGGATGCGAGAGAGAGCACACGCAGAGCAACGCAGGCCTGCGCGCTTGTACAAATACGCAATCAGGCAATCACGCGCGAATCCGGGTGAAAGACAGTTTGATTGGAAGAGAAATTGTGACGTATCATTGCTGCCCGCGGCCGTCAGCTCGTCCTCGGCTGTAGCGAACACCAGTCAGTCTGATGTCTGGTTGAAGTGGGTGTCTTTGTCCAGCCCGGAGATATACCTATATATAGGTATAAACCACCAAACAAATTCTGTTAGTAGAACACAAGTAATTGATTTAAAACAGGTACTAACATGTTTGTCCACTTTCTACGGTTTCCCCCCAGCCTCCCCCCCCCCAAGCTAGTCTTAGGGCAATGTTTTTTGAACAAATAGACACTGGACACTGCACCCAAATTAGATGCGACTTGTGTGAACATTATGCATAGTAGACTGGAGAACTCATTGGACAGGAGCAAACCAGTACGGACTTCTTGCTCCAACCCCTCCCCAACACAGGCGCACGTATGTAAGCAGTCTTTTTTTTTTTTTTTACCACTGCGCGGGTTGACATCTGGAGCATGAGCTTCAAACACCTAGACAACAATGGCCTGCGTAGTTAAGTCATTGTTATACGCCAATTGTCCACAGTCGTCGAATTACGTGTGCAAACGTTATTGCAAGTCTGTTAAACGTTAAGATGGAAAGATATTTACTATCGCTGGACTCTGTGACATTCATTTAATTTATGGCGCAGCAAAAGGTGTTGCGAGGGCAGCTGTACGAATTTCTTGTGGACGCTTACCACAACGAAGACTTCCTGCACGGTTGACATTTCTTGCAGTTCACCAAAAGTCTGTCTCATCGTAACTCTACTTTTACACGATTATTTTGCATTTTTTCATCCTTAAATAAATCCAGTAATTATTTTTACTTATTTACATTTTATTCTGTATGCTAAACGTATTGTTTGTCTGCTATGATATGCTTTGATTTGGTTATTAAATTAATCAGGACAGAATACAAACTAGGAATATATATTAAATTCGCATAGATTGAGACACAGCTGTTCTGAGCCTCGCTCAGAAGGCCCACAGCGCGAAAAACATTGTAAGCTGAGGAACAAATTGAGGGCCGCATCCATGAAGATCCTACTCAGAGCACTGGAATCATCGATGGCCAAGTGAGTGTTTCGAACACTGTCGTTCATAGCACTTCGAGAAAGGGGTATGCGGCATTACCACATTCAAAGCGTACAAGCGTTGGGAAAGCAAGATTTCCCTCCAAGACAAGAATTCTGAAAGGCTTTTGTTACAAAGTGCGCAGCAAGATTTTGTAAACTATGTACTCGTCACAGATGAAGCGTGTTTCACTTGCGACGGAGTAACTAATTTGCGTAATATTCACACGTGAAGTGTACATAATTCGCACCCAAGTAGTCGCAATATATATTCAGCACCGCTTTGCCATAAATGCAAGGGCGGGAATAATAGATGATTACATTATTGGGCCTTATGTTTTACATGCACGATTGATTGGTAACTTCTACGAACCTTTCTAGAAGAAACATTGCTACCAACTTTAGCCGTACATCGTAACTCGTGGTTCTTCCATGATGGTGCTCCACCTTACATTAGTGACAGAGTACGAAGATTTTTGAGTACGCGATTTCCAGGACGACGCGCAGAACGTTCTGCTCCGCGTCCCTGGCCAGCACGCAGTCCTGATTTAAATCCACTGGATTTTTACTTTTGGGACCATATGAAGGAACTTACTTACGCTTAGCAAGGATATAATGTGGACGAACTTATATAGAAGATTTTGGATGCTGCCAATACCATAACGGCAAATGTCCGTGTATGTGAACGAGTGCCACGAAAGTGGGTTTGACGTAATTGACGTAATGAAGCATGTGTCGGATCGAATGGATGGCAATTTGAATGCTTATTGCAGTATTGGTGTTAGAGGAAACAGAGTAATGTGGGTTTCCTTACGGTAATGTTGTACAAAAAGAAAATAAATTTAATTTTCGTGATAGTATTGTTGTAAAAGGAGGCCATAGCTTATTGTAACACATGCACAACGAATTACATAGTAATTGGTTGATTTTGTACCAAGGGAACTGCATATTATTTGATGTCAGCTTCCCTTTACTATCAAGACCGTCATTATCGTAATGTTGTGTGTTAACATTGCGTTTTTTGGTACTAAGTGATCGCCACGTCGATGTCGCTAATACACAAGCAAGGTCTGTTAACAATGTAAAAAGTGAAGCGTCTGCTATCAATTCTACAAATATCTGTCTCTTAAGAATACAAAAATAAAGATTATGACTGCTGCAAAGACCTATAGCGGTCATCGAGTTCCATGCCGTCTGGCGTAGATTTGAAACCTGCGGCGCTCGGTACCAGATGCGGCATTCATGTAAATCAGGTTCTAGGCTTCCGGTTCTCACTTTTTCAAATATACGCCAATTTCAATCCAGAAGTTTATCAATATTAATTACATAAGATATTACGCTTCGATTCTTTGTTAATTTATAAATTAAAATAACATATATGTACATGAAATATAACTGTAAAATACGTACTTTTATCGTTTCAGTACACTTGATTTTATGATCGCAGCTGAAAGATCGCCTCAAATATACATACATATGACATCGTCGATCTGGCAAAGAACCGACTCAAAGTTAAGTATTCCTTTGGAGTCGTGGATATGAGAATCTCCATTATTAGTGGGGGCTCAGTTTAATTCCACTTAAAATAATAATAATTAAATACCGATGATGGATGGGCCATTGCATAGGCCAAAATCATTTGTGGCCGGGATCTACTATATCTGTAACGGAGTCGCCGATTAGGCAAAATTACTGATTTATGACTACAGAGATTAAGTGAACCACTAAAAACTACCAACTATTTCTACTAGTAGAGAAGACTGAAAAAATTGGTAAGTGAGTTTCCTGTGCAAGAGTAGGAAGTACTTAGCGATTTTCTGGTGTTGTAAGCAAGGGTTTGGTTTAAGAATACAAGCACGATGTCGGTTCTAAAAGGCCGTGATGTAATTAACTAGGTGTGGTTTTGTGGAAGAGTTGAACTGACATCGTCTAGTTGATCCAAACGATTTGTATAGTGGAAAATTTAACTGTTGTTGTTTGTTGTATGACATTCGATCTACGGCTTTACACATGACCACCATGTACAAGCAGTGTACCGTTGCCTTCTCCTTTACACACGGCTTGCTGGACATTTTTATGCCCACGACCATACATCCGCGTTGCCGATAGCGCACATTTCTGACTTCATCGACCACATCAGTTACCCTCAGGCTCGTCCACCGATCACAATCCTTCCTCAGGCCGAAGATTTCTATACCCCACTGCATATCCCGCAACAGCGTCGAACTCAAACATCCATCGACGCTGTAGCAGTCAGTTTGGGGTCAATGTCCTCCACCCTTTCCTTCGCCTCATCTTCCAGGCGGCAGGGTATGTGTAGGAAATAGGCCACGAATCAACGTCTTCACCCAACCGATTGTCACACACTCCCCTTTGTACTATTTGCCACCTCATGGATGACGATGGCTATTACCTCACTAGTGCTGCCACCTTTGACTTCTAGAAACTGGGTCGGCAGTCCGTTGCCTGCTACCTCCGCGTTCCAAGGGATAGACTTGCAGACTTTTGTCTGTCTGAGGGCACTCCTTTCCCATCAACAAAAACCACTCTATAGCTTCGGTCAGGTGATGGACGATCACTCCCTATTGTTATGGCGATAATGATGACTGGACTTCTGGCAGCACTTACAAACCAAGCACAATAAAATCGAGCACAGTCCGCGCTGTCAAACCTCCTTCGCTAATTATGTATGCAGGATATTTGCATCACCCCCACTCAGCTGGATGGTGCCACACGCGGTCGGCACTCCTCCCTGGCCACTCCCGCTGTCGTCTGAGACTCACCACGCTACATTCTCCATTTCCATATCGTAACCCACACCGGGCTAGGCGCATAGACTACTGTTCCAGGGTAAGCCGGGCATTTCTCCAATTCCACTGCCCGCCTCCATGGCTTCCGTCATCCTTTCCAGCGCGTCGGTAGTGGTGCCAGAGACGCTGTTGTCAGGCCTCGCATGTTGACCTCTGCCCACTCTCAATCCACTCCCCGTCCGCCGAACAGAAGGATGCTTGGTTTCGTACCCCAGACCAGCCCCTCCTTTCCTTCATCTACATCTACATCTACATGACTACTCTGCAATTCACATTTAAGTGCTTGGCAGAGGGTTCATCGAACCACAATCATACTATCTCTCTACTATTCCACTCCCGAACAGCGAGCGGGAAAAACGAACACCTAAACCTTTCTGTTCGAGCTCTGATTTCTCTTATTTTATTTTGATGATCATTCCTACCTATGTTGGTTGGGCTCAACAAAATATTTTCGCATTCGGAACAGAAAGTTGGTGACTGAAATTTCGTAAAAAGGTCTCGCCGCGTCGAAAAACGTCTATGCTGTAAAGACTTCCATCCCAACTCGTGTATCATATCTGCCACACTCTCTCCCCTATAACGCGATAATACAAAACGAGCTGCCCTTTTTTGCACCCTCTCGATGTCCTCCGTCAATCCCACCTGGTAAGGATCCCACACCGCGCAGCAATATTCTAACAGAGGACGAACGAGTGTAGTGTAAGCTGTCTCTTTAGTGGACTTGTTGCATCTTCTAAGTGTCCTGCCAATGAAACGCAACCTTTGGCTCGCCTTCCCGACAATATTATCTATGTGGTCCTGCCAACTGAAGTTGTTCGTAATTTTAACACCCAGGTACTTAGTTGAATTGACAGCCTTGAGAATTGTACTATTTATCGAGTAATCAAATTCCAACGGATTTCTTTTGGAACTCATGTGGATCACCTCACACTTTTCGTTATTTAGCGTTAACTGCCACCTGACACACCATACAGCAATCTTTTCTAAATAGCTTTGCAGCTGATACTGGTCTTCGGATGACCTTACTAGACGGTAAATTACAGCATCATCTGCGAACAGTCTAAGAGAACTGCTCAGATTGTCACCCAGGTCATTTATATAGATCAGGAACAGTAGAGGTCCCAGGACGCTTCCCTGGGGAACACCTGATATCACTTCAGTTTTACTCGATGATTTGCCGTCTATTACTACGAACTGCGACCTTCCTGACAGGAAATCACGAATCCAGTCGCACAACTGAGACGATACCCCATAGCTCCGCAGCTTGATTAGAAGTCGCTTGTGAGGAACGGTGTCAAAAGCTTTCCGGAAATCTAGAAATACGGAATCAACTTGAGATCCCCTGTCGATAGCGGCCATTACTTCGTGCGAATATAGAGCTAGTTGCGTTGCACAAGAGCGATGTTTTCTGAAGCCATGCTGATTACGTGTCTCCACTATTTGCTACGGCGTCAAACCTCTTAGCTTACTTTCTGTTGTTTTTTTCTTGTTTACGGATGTACCCATCTTTATTGCTCCCAAGCCACATCAATTGCACTGTTAGTGTAGTAGGAAAAAACACGGGGTAGAGTTTTTGATTAGTGATCAAAACATCCTCGGTCCCGGGTTCAAAATACGGCACCAATTAAATTTTGATCAATAATCAACACTGGTGGCCGAAAGCTTCCGGCATAAAAAGTCACCCTCATTCTGCCAACGGACTTGTCAATGAAAGTAGAGGAGAAAACAGTGGTTCAGGGCACACTCTTGTCCTTGTAGGGAGACACTGCTCCTAAAAGGCGGAAGAATCAAAAAATGATCAACGGTATGAGGATGCAGAAGGCAAAGGAAACCACTACATTAAAGGCACATGACTTGCATCGACAGGGTATGTGTCCTGTAATTGAAAAAGTGTCACTATGATCTCTCCATTGACAAAAGTTTCCGGAAGAGCCCCCATTCGGATCTCCTGGAGGAGACTGCCAAGTGGGAAGTGACCATGACCGAATAAACAACGAAATTTTAACGTTCTACTAATCGGGGCGTGCAATATCAGAAGAAAGAACGTAGTAAGAAAGATAGGAAATGTGAAAAGGGAATTTAAAGGCTCATTCTACATATAGTAGGAGTCAGTGAAATGAGATGGATAGAAGACAAGAATTTCTGGACAGATCAGCAGTAGAAAATGGTATTACGGGAGTACGATTCGTTATGAATAGGAAGGTAGGCCAGACAGCGTGTTACTGTGAAAAGTTTAGTGAGATGGTTGTTCATATCGGACTCGACACCAAATCAACGCTGACAACGATAGTTCAGCCACACATACCGACGTCGCAAGCTGAAGATGAAGAAATGGAGCAAGAACTTGAGGATATTGAAAGGGCAATACAGTACGAAAAGGAGATGGAAATACGTAAGGGGACTGGAATGCAGTTGTAGGGGAAGGGGTAGAAGAAAAGGTTATAGGAGCTTGGGACAAGGAATGAGAGAGGAGGAAGACTGAGTTCTGCAATAAATTTCAGCTAGTAATAACGAATAATCTGATCAAGAATCACAAGAGGAGGAGGTATACTTGGAAAAAGCCGAGTGATACGAAAAGATTTCAAGATTCCTAAATAAGACACTGGATTGTAAGGCGTATTCCGGAGCATATACATACTCAGATCAAAATGTAGTACCGATTGAGTGTAGGCTGAAGGTTTGGAGATTGCTTGTAGGAATCAATACGCAAAACAGTGGGATACGGAAGTACTGCCGGCCGCGGTGGTCTAGACGTTCTAGGTGCTCTGTCCGGAACCGCGCGACTGCTACGGTCGCAGGTTCGAATCCTGCCTCGGGCATGGATATGTGTGATGTCCTTAGGTTAGTTAGCTTTGAGTAGTTCTAAGTTCCAGGGGACTCATGACCACAGTCCCACAGTGCTCAGAGCCATTTGAACCATTTTTTTTGAACGGAAGTACTAAGGAATAACGAGATACGGTTGAACTGCTCTAAGGTTATAGGTACAGCAATAAGAAATTGACCACTAGGCAGTACAGCTGAAGACGAATGGACATACCGAAAAACAGTAATCACATCACAGAAGTTGGAAAGAAAGACATAGGTACATGAAGGCAGCTGGGAAGAAACCCTAACAGAAGAAATACTTCAGTTGATCGATGAAAGAAGGAAGTACAAAAATGTTCAGGGAAATTCATGAATACAGAAATACAAGTCGCTGAGGAATGAAATAAATAGGAAGTGCTGAGAAACTAAGACGAAATGGCTCCGTGAAGAATGTGAAAAATCTAAAAAGAAACAATTGTCGAAAGGACAGACTAAACATACACGAGAGTCAAAACAACCATTGGTGCATTAAGAGTGCAACGGGAATTCCACTGACAAACGCAGAGGAGAGAGCGGATAGGTGGAAAGAACACATTGAAGGCGTCTGTGAGGTGCAAAATTTGTCTGATGTGGGAGAAGAAGAAACATGAGTCAATTTAGAAGAGTCAGGGGATTTGCTTTTAGAATCAGAATTAGTTTTGGAGGGCTTAAGATCAAACAAGGCAGAAGGGATAACATTCCATCTGAATTTCTAAAATCACTGGAGGAAGTGGCAAAAGAACGACTACTCACCTTGGTGTGTAGAATGTATGAGTCTGGCGACATACCATCTGATTTTCGGAAAAATATCATCCAGATGGTTCAAATGGCTCTGAGCACTATGGGACTTAACATCGGAGGTCATCAGTACCCTAGAACGTAGAACTACTTAAACCTAACTAACATAAGGACGTCACGCGCATCCATGCCCAAGGCAGGATTCGAACCTGAGATCGTAGCAGTCGCGCAGTTCCGGACTGAAGCGCCTAGAACCGCTCGGCCATGGCGGGCGATAAAATATCATCCACACAATTCCGAAGACTGCAATTGCAAAATGCGAGAATTATCGCATATTCAGCTTAACAGCTCATGCATCCAAGTAGCTGACAACAATAATATAAAGAAGAATGGAAAAGAAATATAGAATATAATAGATGACGATCAATTTGGCTTCAAAAGGTAAAGGCGCTAGAGGGACAATTCCGACCTTGCGGTTGATAAAGGAAGCAAGACCAAAGAAAAATCGAAACACGTTCATCGGATAGGACGTGTCGACATGGAAAAAGCGTTCGACAATGTAAAGTGGTACAATATATTCTAAATTTTGAGAAAAATAGGAATAAGCTATACAGAGTGACGGGTAATATACGTAATAATACGAGCGGCCGGCCAAGAACGAAGTACTCGGATTAAAAAGGGTCTCAGACAGGAACGTAGTCTTTCGCCCCTACTCTTCAATCTGTACATTGAAGAAGCTACACTCCTGGAAATTGAAATAAGAACACTGTGAATTCATTGTCCCAGGAAGGGGAAACTTTATTGACACATTCCTGGGGTCAGATACATCACATGATCACACTGACAGAACCACAGGCACATAGACACAGGCAACAGAGCATGCACAATGTCGGCACTAGTACAGTGTATATCCACCTTTCGCAGCAATGCAGGCTCCTATTCTCCCATGGAGATGATCGTAGAGATGCTGGATGTAGTCCTGTGGAACGGCTTGCCATGCCATTTCCACCTGGCGCCTCAGTTGGACCAGCGTTCGTGCTGGACGTGCAGAACGCGTGAGACGACGCTTCATCCAGTCCGAAGCATGCTCATCGGGGGACAGATCCAGAGATCTTGCTGGCCAGGGTAGTTGACTTACACCTTCTAGAGCACGTTGGGTGGCACGGATACATGCGGATGTGCATTGTCCTGTTGGAACAGCAAGTTCCCTTGCCGGTCTAGGAATGGTAGAACGATGGGTTCGATGACGGTTTGGATGTACCGTGCACTATTCAGTGTCCCCTCGACGATCACCAGAGGTGTACGGCCAGTGTAGGGGATCGCTCCCCACACCATGATGCCGGGTGTTGGCCCTGTGTGCCTCGGTCGTATGCAGTCCTCATTGTGGCGCTCACCTGCACGGCGCCAAACACGCATACGACCATCATTGGCACCAAGGCAGAAGCGACTCTCATCGCTGAAGACGACACGTCTCCATTCGTCCCTCCATTCACGCCTTTCGCGACACCACTGGAGGCGGGCTGCAAGATGTTGGGGTGTGAGCGGAAGACGGCCTAACGGTGTGCGGGACCGTAGCCCAGCTTCATGGAGACGGTTGCGAATGGTCCTCGCCGATACCCCAGGAGCAACAGTGTCCCTAATTTGCTGGGAAGTGGCGGTGCGGTCCCGTACGGCACTGCTTAGGATCCTACGGTCTTGGCGCGCATCCGTGCGTCGCTGCGGTCCGGTCGTAGGTCGACGGGCACGTGCACCTTCCACCGACCGCTGGCGACAACATCGATGTACTGTGGAGACCTCACTCCCCACGTGTTGAGCAACTCGGCGGTACGTCCACCCGGCCTCCCGCATGCCCACTATACGCCCTCGCTCAAAGTCCGTCAACTGCACATACGGTTCACGTCCACGCTGCCGCGGCATGCTACCAGTGTTAAAGACTGCGATGGAGCTCCGTATGCCACGGCAAACTGGCTGACACTGACGGCGGCGGTGCACAAATGCTGCGCAGCTAGCGCCATTCGACGGCCAACACCGCGGTTCCTGGTGTGTCCGCTATGCCGTGCGTGTGATCATTGCTTGTACAGCCCTGTCGCAGTGTCCGGAGCAAGTATGGTGGGTCTGATACACCGGTGTCAATGTGTTCTTTTTTCCATTTCCAGGAGTGTATTATGAGAATAAAAGAAACGTTGTTGGAGTGGAATTTAAAGATGAAAGGATATCAGTGTTACAAATCATTAATGACATTGTTATGCTGTGTGAAAGAGAAGAAGAATTGTACGATCTGCTAAATGGAATGAAAAATCTAATGAGTACAAAACATTGATTGAGAGGAAATCGAAGAAAGCGGAAAGCAATGAGAAATAGTAGAAATGAGGACAAGGAGAAATTTAACATCAGGATTGGTTGTCAGAAAGTAGTTGAAGTTAAGGAATTCTACTACCTATGGAGATAAATAAGACGGAGCATGGAAGACATCAAAAGTAGACTAGAAATGGCAAAAAAGGCATTCCTGGCCAAGAAAAGTCTTCTAATACTAAACATAAGCCTTAATTTGAGGAAGAAATTTTTGACAATGTATGTTTGGAGCACTGCACTGTGTGGTAGTGAAACATGTACTGTGGGAAAACTGAAACAGAAGAGAATCGAAGCATTTGAGATGTGGTGCTATAGACAAATGTCGAAAATTTGGTGGACTGATATGGTAAGGAATCGGAGAGGAAAGGAATATTTGGATACACTGAAAAGGAGAAGTGAGGGAATGACTTCCATGGTATTAGAAGGATCTGTAGAAGGCAAAAACTCTAGAGGAAGAGAGAGATTAGAATACATCCAGAAAATAATAGAGGACGTAGGTTGGAAGTGGTACTCCTGGATGAACCGTCTAAAACAAAACAAAAAAAGGATCGTACTCTCTCTTTCACTTCCTGGTTCGCCTGAAATCGATCTCCACGTCATAGTGGCTCAAATTATGGAAAATAAGAAACTGCCTTCTGGACATTTCTATTTGGTTGTAGAACTTCCATAGTTACACAATTTTCAGCCGTAAGACAATACTTTACTGATCGGTGTTCCTCTCTGTTTTTCTTTCAATGACACCCTTAGCACTTTCTTTACCCGTGCCCCCAACCTCACTTCAACACCCCCACCCCCACCCCGACTGCCCCTCTAATACACATATTTACTTTGGTTTACGTGTCTCTCACCTCTTACACTATTCTCTACACTAGTCCTCTCACTTATCTTTCAATTTCAGAAGTTGCTTTCGCACCTTCTCGGAGCTTTAGTGATGTTCGTGGCAATAATTCACGCATTCTTAGCGCTGCGCGACGAGAGAGACAAATTAAACCTACTCAGAACCGTTTTGTGGCTGATCAGACTAATTATCTGTGCTACTACACCATTACAGTCTAAATAGTGGTCACCAATCTAACTTTGACAAGCAAAACAGTCATAATTCGGCAAGCCGTGAAGGCCCAGTGGATGTCTAACGGTCGCCGTGCCATCCTCTGCCTTGAGAAGTCATAATTCGGCAAGCCGTGAAGGCCCAGTGGATGTCTACCGGTCGCCGTGCCATCCTCTGCCTTGAGAAGTTTTGCGGCTGCGATGTGTAGGGTATTGGACCGAAAATGATGCCATAAACGACAAGTATTTATATAAGCACTTTCGTAACGTTCCATACTTTCACGTGCAACGTAATTTACATTTTATAAAGAGCTTCTAACATCGAAAGAAAATAACCAGTTAATAGGTTCTAGAAACAGAAAGAGATACGTTCGATTCACTTTAATAGCTTACACGAGTTACCTGCTAGCAGCTGAAGCTGTTAAGCTGTGAGCATGAACAGGAAACGCTGTGGACTCCGTCCACGTTAATCAAGCGAGCGGAGAGAGAGGTGTTCCCCCCAAAAATTCCCGTTGTCCGTCTATTGTAACGCTACAAAAGACTTGTCGGGACATGAGCCGCACGATACGAGGGGAGCTCTCCTACAGGTCGGCATCATGTAGCATCGTCAGGCAAGTCTGTCGCTCGTTGTTTACAATGGCCGCCATTCACGCACTAACTGAGCACTATGCTTCTCGACTACATGACTCAGCAAAATAAAATAAAGGTAAACCACATAATGCAATGCCTTGGACATTATCGACAATCTCCACCGACAAGAACTGAACGATGCACTGATACAAATTAATACGGCTTGTTTGCCTTGTAGAGAATCAAGCTGCACTATTCATTCTGCGCATGAAACTACCTTTCAGTACAGCAGCATACAAACACGTGGTGATCTAAACGTGTAAGCCTGTCCTGCCACATCTGCAAGGTGGTAGGAATGAATGGAGAAGGGAATTTAACGTACAGTCGACTAGATGAGTGTAGAGATGGCGGCGAAGCAATGAGCGTAGTTACAACCGTTCACTTGACATTTCATAGATGCCAGCAGTTTTCAGTGAAATACTTAAGACCAAATAATTTATTGTTATCTTTATGTTGTCAAATTGCTCCCTCTACACTTTTTCCCCTCTACGATTTCCTCTAGTTCCATGGAAGCTTTTCTTTGGCGTCTTAACCCTTGTCCTACCGTTTTCTCTGTTCTGCTAGAGATTTCCTTTCACATATACCGATCCTCGCCGATTGTGCGGACAATCTCTCCTCTTCCTGTCTTACCAATCCACTTAAATATCGCTTCTGTAGCGCCACACCTGGAATACTTCTGTTTTTTCCGGTTTATTCAGAGTCCATGACCGACAGACTGTAGACCGCAATACCTCAGACGTGTGTCAAAACCGTCTCCGATTTCGAGACTACGAGTTAAGACGTTGTATTCTACTTCTGAGAGACGTTGAAAAACGAAAGACTTCTGTTGCAGTGGCTACAATATTCTGAAAAAGAAATCACTATTTATGTTCGTTAAAAGATTTAATGGTGGTACAGGGGCTGTGTCTCTTGAATAAAATTGTCTCTACTGGCAACTGATCGTAGACGCAGTCATAGATAAGTGACTCTGTAAGGTGGCTGTCCGTTTTGCTGTTGAACTACTATTGTATTAAAAAATATGAACCCTGAATTGGGAAACTGTACCTTGATACAAAAAAATTAATAGATCAAATTATCAATTAATTCTTGCTATCTGAAAACAAACTTAAATGTGGAGCTCACTCTTACGTAAATCGTGCATCATAATAAAGAGCAGGGATAGTATGATTAATTAACCATCACTCATGATATTTCACTCGTACAATCCAATTAGTATCGCTAGGTGCAATAGTGAACATCTCCCAGTCGATCAATGTGCATTAAGGAAGTGGGCTGTCCATAAATCCTTAGTAATATGACGGGGTGGAGATCTCTTCTGAACAGCACGTTGCAAGGCATCTCAGATATGATCAGTAATGTTCATGTCTGGGGACATACATACACGTCGTCCGATGAGACGACCGGCCGAACGACCAAACAAGGTCGTCCCCACTCAAGCTACGTGTGTCGGCAACGGTCGGGCGAGTCATGGCTGTCCGGAGCTCACTGTAGCTCCATCCCGGCTCCCTGGATGTGCTGTCGGAACTCGGATACATGGCGACCCGGGACCACCGGCACGGACCCAACCGTGTAGAGGGAGCACTTGCCCATGGGGCACCCGACGTCTCTGCACAAGGAAGAAACCGACCCACGTCCGACTAGATGACCAACTGACGAGGCCCAGAAACGGTCTGAAGACCAAATATAAGTTCCCGCTCCTGTCTCCTTCCGTCGGACAATGCAAGTGTGTCCCCAGCGGTCGGCGAGTACTGGGTGTCCAAACCTCACTGACCCTGTGTGCCGACTGAACTCCCGACACACGACGACCCGGCAATACTAGCAGTCACTCCAAAGATAGTACGACTGTGCTCTTATCGATAAGCGCTGTGGCTGTCACTCACGGGCAAGTATGCCAGCAACTTAGTGACGCCAGTAAATCGAATACGAAATGATGTGGCAGGACCGCAAACACAAGATGTGCATTAAACGGTACGAACACGAGCCGCACACAGCTCAGGTCTGTACCGAATATATCGATGCTGTTTACAGAAACGTCTCTACAAAGTTTCAGCAAAGGTAAATTAGCGATTTAATGGAGGAATATCGTTGAAAAATCGAAAGTGACCATTTAACACGTAACTTTCAAAATGTGGAAATACATAATCGACCAGTTAACTACAGACTGCATTACAACACACATATACGAAATGCTGTTGGTGTACAAGATGGTTGTTATTAACGTTTAAAAAACTCCGAAGCCACGTAGACGACGCTGAAACAAGTAATTCAATTTGAGGCACAGGCAGCCGCAAATGAAGCGATGTATCACAAAAGTGAATTACAACATTAAACATGTGACGTCACCAGAGGACAAAACTCCCCACACGTGGAACGATTGGGCCGGCCGGGGTGGCCGAGCGGTTCTAGGCACTACAGTCTGGAACCGCGCTACCGCTCCGGTCGCAGGTTCGAATCCTGCCTCGGGCATGGATGTGTGTGATGTCCTTAGGTCATTTAGGTTTAAGTAGTTCTACGTTCTAGGGTACTGATGACCTCAGATGTTAAGTCCCATATTGCTCAGAGCATATGAACTTTTTTTAATTTTATTTTATTATTTTTTTTCGTAGCGATTGGGCTTGTCGTTCCTACTCTCGCCAGTAGAGGGCAGTTCCACACATCGCTTCACTAGGATACTCTGTTTACGAAGACCTCTTGTAAAAATGTGACGAATTGTAAATGCAGAAGTTATAAAATTATAGCCTTCGCTGTAACCAAGCAAAAGCTAATCTAATTTTGTACTTCTTTCCTTTCGCCACTCCTTTTTTGTTTTTCCTTTACGGACTTTACTTACTGAAGGATACGTAGTTCATTTACTGCTAGCTATACAATTAGGAAGTTATACTTATTCCCTCATGACGCAGTACGGTATACTTTCGTTGTACTGCACTTTGCAATTGACTGGCGGAGATTGCGAGACCGGTTGGAAAGATGAGGTGAGACAGACTGATAAGCTTCACCGCTGAACATGTGGCGAGGTACGTCACCTGGCGCAGGGTACTCTCACTTTTGATACGGTGTCATGCTGCTTAATGTTCATAAGGAAGGTGATCTTTACCCAGGGTGCGAAGCTGAATCTTTCTCCCAATTATTTTTTGAAGTCGCTGGTTGGTCAAATCTGTTTATGCAGAGCGGGGGGGGGGGGGGGGGGGGGGGGGGGTCACACAGCTTTGAATTAATTTTAAGCTGCAGCTCGTGACTGGCTTGGGCTAGAGTGAGTGTAGTCTAAGTATGCAGATGTGCTATGCTTCCGAGATGCGGAGAAAAGCTGCAGAGAAAGAGAAGAACTCACTCTTGTACTGGCACCTAGCTAGTAAATAATGACAGGTATTTATCTAGACGGAGAGACTTGTGTCCTTTGCTAGCGTGCCACTTAGAGCCTGTGCCAGTCACCAACTGAACCGTCAAAGGTACTGCTTTTTGCATCACACACACGAGTTATGTGTGTGTGTGTGTGTACTTATGTGTTTTGAGTCGGTCATCTAAACGTTTGATATATTCCTTCATGCAGTGTCGTCTCATGGAGTTCAAAAATGGTTCAAGTGGCTCTGAGCACTATGGGAATAAACGTCTGAGGTCATCAGTCCCCTAGAACTTCGAACTACTTAAACTTAACTAACCTAAGGAAATCACACACATCAATGTCCGAGGCAGGATTCGAACCTGCGAACGTAGTGGTCGCGCGGTTCCAGACTGTAGCGCCTAGAACCGCTCGGCCACCCTGGCCGGCTGTCTCATGGAGTCATATTGGTTTGGCAGACCAGCAAACGGGTCCACCTGCGCACTGGAATCCATCGGGGTTTCAGAGGCTCATAGGGAAGTATCTGCGTTCTGAATCAGCCGAACGTGAGACCGCGTACTTGCATATTTCCAGGCGAGCGCCGTTACTAACAGATTGCCGATGTCTGTGAGTGCACAGGGCGAGCACGTCATGCTGTACCGCCCTCCCCTGCAGGAGGGCTCCACTATATGCATCTCAGCACCCTGTTCTTTATGGAATACTAGAATGTAGATGCTTAATACTAGAATAGTTTTTCGGCCATACCACAGATTCACATTTATGAAGTCAGAAAAAGCGCTTAGTTCTGGTCAGGGTGGTGCGTTGCTCCCCAGCTGATCACTTTGTTAACCACAGACCGCTTATTATTGAAAGCGTTTGTCAGATAAAAATGTTTGTGTGGCGTTTCTTTACACGTCTTTTGTCATGAATGAATAAATCAAATGTAATTTAGACCACAGCTCCTCCCAGTGGTCTGATATACATGACCATTGCCATTTTATTAAAGTCTTCGTTTACTTGATAGAGTAGTAAGCTTGGAATATTACATGTTCAACATTTGATATCTGCTTTTGTAGTGTTTCCCCTCATTCGCAGGCCCACGTGTGTCATATTAACACAGTTGTCTCGGAATCATCTACGTCGCCTTAGGGGCTTTTAAACGTTAATACCAATCGTCCTGTATACAGTGTGTCCCATTTTAAACTAAGCTGGCGGATGTCTCTGGACTGGCACAATTCTGCAAAAAATGTCTAGTAAAAGTTGTAAGGTTTCAAGGGGTGATGGAGTGCTTACCTACAAATGACCTTGAATCCTGTTTTCAAGGTCATACCAAGGTCAAGTTCATTTTTAGACATGGTAACCCCTACTTTCATTCGATATTCATATACTATGTAGGGAAAGTTTTTTTCGAAAAACATATGGTTAGTCGCCAGGGGGCACTTCACTGTAATTTTCTCATGTTATCAGTACCTCGAGAACGAAGCGATATAAGCAGGAGACTCCGGTTTCGAGTCCCGGTCGGGGCACACATTTTTAGCTGTTCCCATCGAGGTATATCAACAACACTTGTTGGCAGCTGAGGGTTTCAATTAATTATCATTTATTCTAGAGAAGCTGGACGGTCATCAGTGGTATGTGTTCTATCGAGAACAGTTACTATCTTCATGTATATATCTCATGCGTCTAGCTCCACCTATCTTTTCTGCGTTCAGAATCTGTTAATTCGCATCGTGCGGCCATAATTACGTCGGACACTTTTTCGCATGATTCATCTGAGTACAAATAACAGTTCGGCCAAAGCACTGCCGTTTTACACCTTGTGCGCGCGATACACGGCCATCTTTATGTGTGCAAATCGCTGTCCCATGACTTTTGTCACGCCAGTATACATCCGTAAAGGTATAATACTGGGTCAAAACTTTTTTTCGTTTTACAGAGAGGTTGTGATTTCTTATTAATTTTTGTTTAGTTTAGGGATCATATTGTTTCTTCAGGATTTCGTAATTTTCTTTCTTCTCTTTTGGCCGGCAGCTGTGACCGAACGGTTCTAGGTGCTTCAGTCCGGAACCGCGCTGCTGCTACGGTCGTCGCAGGCTCGAATCCTGCCTCGGGCATGGATGTGTGTGATGTCTTTAGGTCATTTAGGTTTAAGTTGTTCTAAGTCTAGACTTACAGAAAGCTTTTGACAATTTTGACTCGAATACTCTCTTTCAAATTCTGAAGATGGCAGGGGTAAAATACAGGAAGCGAAAGGCTATTTACAATTTGTACAGAAATCAGATGGCGGTTATAAGAGTGGAGGGACATGAAAGGGAAGCAGTGGTCGGGAAAGGAGTGAGACAGGGTTGTAGCTTCTCTCCGATGCTATTCAATCTTTATATTGAGCAAGCAGTAAAGGAAACGAAAGAAAAGTTCGGAGTATTAAAATCCATGGAGAAGTAATAAAAACTTTGAGGTTCGCTGATGACATTGTAATTCTGTCAGAGATAGCAAAGGACTTGGAAGAGCAGTTGAACGGAAGGGACAGTGTCTTGAAAGGAGGGTATGAGATGAACATCAACAAGAGCAAAACGAGGATAATCGAATTATGTCGGGTGATGCTGAGGGAATTAGATTAGGAAATGAGACACTTAAAGTAGTAAAGGAGTTTTGCTATTTGTGGAGTAAAATAACTGATGATGGTCGAAGTAGAGAGGATATAAAATGTGGACTGGCAATGGCAAGGAAAGCGTTTCTGAAGAAGAAAAATTTGTTAACATCGAATATAGATTTAAATGTCAGGAAGTCGTTTCTAAAAGTATTTTTTATGGAAATGAAACATGGACGATAAATAATTTAGGCAAGAAGAGAATAGAAGCTTTCGAAATGTGGTGCTACAGAAGAATGCTGAAGATTAGATGTGTAGATAACATGACTAATGAGGAGGTATTGAACAGAATTGGGGAGAAGAGAAATTTGTGGCACAACCTGACTAGAAGAAGGGATCGGTTGGTAGGACATGTTCTGAGGCATCAAGGGATCACCAATTTAGTACTGGAGGTCAGCGTGGAGCGTAAAAATCGTAGAGGGAGACCAAGAGATGAATACACTAAGCTGATTCACTAGGAGGTACTGGGAGATGAAGAAGTTTGCACAGGATAGAGTAGCATGGAGAACTGCATCAAACCAGTCTCAGGACTGAAGACGACAACAACAACAACAACAAAGTCTAGGGGATTGATAACCTCAGATACTAAGTCCCATAGTGCTTAGAGCCATCTGAACATATTTTGCTTCTCTTGCCTAGGTTTGGAATTTGCCATACGCCAAATAAATAAAAATAAAATAGTAATTCCATTACTCTGTTATCCTCTCAATCCATACGGTACCGCTATCTACGACGTCAGGGTACGCGTTATTGGCGTATCAGTTCCTGCAACCCAATATCAGGGCGTCGCAAATATGTTATGCGCGCAAACCGTGTATGAGAGGGGGAGGCGATGATGCGTTCGGCATCGACGCGCCGCATGCGGTGGGAGGGCGTTGCATTGTGGGCCGCCGCCAGCCGCCATTGTCGCGGGTCCCCGAGCGGAGCTGCGGCGCCGATGAAATATGACGCAACAAGGGGAAGCGCCATCAGCGGGTGATCAATCAGCGGCTGCTGTCCGCGCCAGCGGCGGAGATGGATGCGCCCGCCGCAAACAGCCCGGCCCCTGGCCCGTGACGCCGCGCCGGAACCGTTTAAAAAGGGACACGGCGCCCAGCCGCAGCCATTCATTAGGAGCGCCGGCGCGGCAGGTAGGGGGCGGGGGGCTGCCTTCCGGTCCCTGGAGCCCCGGCAACTCTCATTAGCTGCGTGGCTTGCAGAGTCACCGTGTCTGGCTCACATATGTCCTCCAGGGACGCCACTTTTCACGACTCGTCTCCTGGCGGCTGCAGCGTCTGGTTTCCACAAGCCTTGTAGACGTGTAGCTACCAGATGTAGCTCCTGACTGAATTGTGGTGGAGAGAGGAGTCGAAACGCGGTTCAGAGTGACGCCAAACAGATAGTCTAACGCGCTGTGGGGGTGTACAGGGTATCTGATAATTTACACAACTTGTATTCACTGTGAAAGCAGTATGTTTCTCTGAAAGTCACTAAATCAAACTTATTATCCATGACTCTGAAAACATTTAATATGCAACTCTGCAAACAAAACATTGGCTTTAACACATGAAAACATGATCTGTCAAACTTTCTGTAATTATAACACAAAAATATACCTGTCAAAACTTTTTTTCCCCACACCTAGGAGTGGAGCGGGCAGTACGAGATCTCGTCCTGATTGTGTGTGTGTATGTGTGTGTGTGTGATGGAGAGAGAAAGTGTGTGTGTGAGCGAGTATATATACCCGCTTGTTTGTGTATGTGTGTTGGATAACATGTGCAGTGTTCCACCTTGAAACTTATGAGGAAGTGGATACATAAAGTACCATCTGAGTGTGTTTTTCTAATCAAGGTTGTTTTATCATTAGTAAACGGTGCGTGTAGAGTTGTCAAATAAAGTCAGAAATCTATTTCAATTCAACTGTCGTAATTAACTAAGAAAGCATGTATATACTTTGTAAGATGGCAAGAACTATGCCCCTTACATGAAGTCATTAAAGATCACCAAACTCACGTTGAGGGCACAGTAGGGCTGAACAAAATGACAAGGCACAATGCATCCTGTAGAGTGTGTAGTATGGATGTAATGGAATAATTAATGTTGAGTGATGGTTTTAAAGTTATTCACATGACATAAAATCTTTGTGGAAACGTGTCGATTTACTGGAGGCTAGTTTATCCCAGGGAAGTACTCAGAGTTAACAGTGGCTGGGTGGCAGTGCATGGCAGGGATCGGCGAAAGGAAGCAACCATAGGCAGCTTCAGGCGGCTAAAGCTCTGAGAAAGTGGTAACGGGGCGCGGCCCCCAGCTGCCTTAAGATGAGTGACAGTGCTTGACCTAATGCTGGTGTACTGGGAAGCAGACAGAGAACTAGTATGCCTGATGATAAATGTCCTTCGTCCCGTTTACAGTGAAACATACGAGAAAGCCGCACACAGCTAGAGCGGAACAGACAGAGGCCAAAATATGCGGGTTTGTGACTACAGCAACTTCACACTGAATTCACGGTCTGCAGCGTCTGAAATAAATAAGGTGAAGAGCGATAGAATGAAATACGCCAGCCTCCAATGGGAATGTAGGACCAAGGAATTTGAAGTACTCTCCTGGGAGTTGGAAGTTCGGAAAAATTGGTGTTTTATGCAGATACTAACCTTGATGGGTGGCCTGGGAGGAGCTAGATAACGGAAGTTGAGAGGAAGGGAAATTTTGTGGGAATTTGTTCACTTCCCAGAGCAGACATTGGTTAGCACTGGGAAGCGACACATATTTAATGCGAGTTGCACTGCAATTGACATAAATGATTTTGCTGGAGGGGAAACCAAGGTGAAAAGAAGACTGGCAGAATTATCTGTATAGGTATTCTGTTCCCAGCTTGCCTAGACTGCAGATGTGGCGTTCTTTGCTCAATTTGCCTGTGAGTGAGTGAGCATCTCTGCAGTTTAGGACTTAGCAAACGGAACGATTGAGCTATGTACTGAGCAAGATAGCTAGGAGTGAATAGTCAGGGTCACCCTTGCAACGCCACGACGCTGGCCAACGTCTGCACAATGACAACGCGCTGCCACACTGAAATTGGTGATATTACCCCCACTCCAGCTTGAGTTAGGTCACTGATTAATTTGTTGGATCACGTCGGCAAAGTTTCCATGAGGGTTTCATGGGTCATGTATTGCAGAATTCTTCTCACACTTCGCATTATGCCTGGGTCAGTCGATAGGAATTGATAATGATTTGTCGCGCTATACTCCATGTAAACGCAATTTATTACCACTGCCTGTTAGGAGAGTCATGTATGTGATGATTGAAGGTTGTGAGTAAAAAAAAAATTGTGCTAATCGAATGCATCTGTTTTCAATCAAGTAGTTGAAATCCCAAGTCACTTTCATAATTAATTTTATGTTCAACATTCGCATCTGATGTTCAATAGCTAAATATAACATCAATGTGCACCTCTTTTTAATTAAAAGGGATCAATTTTGAATGAATTAATGTCAACACTGCCACCGCAGTTTAATCAGGAGTCACAGGGCCTTATTACTTTCTTTTCATTATCCGAAAGTAGTAAAGGAGTTTTGCTATTTAGGAAGTAAAATAACTGATGATGGTCGAAGTAGAGAGGATATAAAATGTAGACTGGCAATGGCAAGGAAAGCGTTTCTGAAGAAGAGAAATTTGTTAACATCGAATATAGATTTATGTATCAGGAAGTCGTTTCTGAAAGTATTTGTTTGGAGTGTAGCCATGTATGGAAGTGAAACATGGACGATAACTAGTTTGGACAAGAAGAGAATAGAAGCTTTCGAAATGTGGTGCTACAGAAGAATACTGAAGATAAGGTGGATAGATCACGTATCTAATGAGGAGGTATTGAATAGGATTGGGGAGAAGAGAAGTTTGTGGCACAACTTGACTAGAAGAAGGGATCGGTTGGTAGGACATGTTTTGAGGCATCAAGGGATCACAAATTTAGCATTGGAGGGCAGCGTGGAGGGTAAAAATCGTAGAGGGAGACCGAGAGATGAGTACACTAAGCAGATTCAGAAGGATGTAGGTTGCAGTAGGTACTGGGAGATGAAGCAGCTTGCGCAGGATAGAGTAGCATGGAGAGCTGCATCAAACCAGTCTCAGGACTGAAGACAACAACAACATCCGATATTGCACAGTTTTGCACTCTCTGTTGATCTGTTAGTCAATTAGCTAGAGTGAACACAGGCCAAAACCAGATAAGTAACGGGTGGGGTGTTACAATTTAAATAGCTCCTTCTACATTGTAAGTTCAGGTGTATGCCTTTTTTGAATCAATATGTGGGGACGCATGGAATACAGGAACATTCAAATGCAATATCACACTCACTTGCCATAAGATTTTTATATGAAATATATTAAAATTATCATGAGAAATGCTCGATACAACCTCTTCCCGAACACGTGCACGGCATGCTGCCCAGTAGCTCAGATCATGTACGACCTCTTGAATAGACCAAATCATGCCAGTGGGTGCTTAGAAAGGAAATCTGACTCCATGCAATGACTTTCATAACTGGCTTTAGTCTGAAATCGAGCTACTGGCCGAAAAGAGCTTAATGGTAGGATGCACGTGGCTACCACGAAGAGTATATCAACCCAAATAGTTTCTAATGAAAAGTTTGATGCCAAAAGAGTAACTCGCAACATTATTATTCTATTTCAATGTGTGAAGCTGGCTACTGGCTCAATGTAAAGAAGACGATACATATTTTTATATACTCCAATGAGTGTTTTTACATTTCGATTTCGATCTAAAAATTAATTTCGCACTTACTGTTGTTCTGTGGGTGTTTCTTTGTTGTTACTATCCATATGTCTCCTTCCATTATGATGGACAGTTGGTACCAAATCACTCATTTTTACAGGATACATAGGCATATATACTGTAAATAAAACAAACTTGGCCAGCGTTCCACATGTGTGGTAAAGCTCTTAATTGTTACAAAGATCTTCACACAAAGCCATGACATAGGCCAACTTTGGTCAGTTATACTATTTGTTTTCGTTTACATGTATTAAAGTCGATGTATGGACAAATATTTTAACCAAAACTGACGTTAACTCGAATGGCCAAAACAAATAAATAATATGATTCATAGATTCTTCTGTTCCTTCATGACAGAACAGTTCCATATTTAAAGTTGAATAACAAGTAGGCTGCTTTTGTTCTGCTGATTTTTGTTTTCATAGAACTAGTTTTCGTCTGATTAGGCCATCTTCAGGAAACAACTGAATGGCCTGTTGTTGTTGTTGTGGTCTTCAGTTCTAAGACTGGTTTGATGCAGCTCTCCATGCTACTCTATCCTGTGCAAGCTTCTTCATCTCCCAGAACCCACTGCAACCCACATCCTTCTGAATCTGCTTAGTGTAGTCATCTCTTGGTCTCCCTCTACGATTTTTACCCTCTACGCTGCCCTCCAATACTAAATTTGTGATTCCTTGATGCCTCAGAACATGTCCTACCAACCGATCCCTTCTTCTGGTAAAGTTGTGCCACAAACTTCTCTTCTCCCCAATTCTATTCAATACCTCCTCATTAGTTATGTGATCTACCCATCTAACCTTCAGCATTCTTCTGTAGCACCACATTTCGAAAGCTTCTATTCTCTTCTTCTCCAAACTATTTATCGTCCATGTTTCACTTCCATACATGGCTACACTCCATACAAATACTTTCAGAAACGACTTCCTGACACTTAAATCTAGACTCGATGTTAACAAATTTCTCTTCTTGAGAAACGCTTTCCTTGCCATTGCCAGTCCACATTTTATATCCTCTCTACATCGACCATCATCAATTATTTTGCTCCCCAAATAGCAAAACTCCTTTACTACTTTAAGTGACTCATTTCCTAATCTAATTCCCTCAGCATCACCCGACTTAATTCGACTACATTCCATTATCCTCGTTTTGCTCTTGTTGATGTTCATCCTATATCCTCCTTTCAAGACACTATCCATTCCGTTCAACTGCTCTTCCAAGTCCTTTGCTGTCTCTCACAGAATTAAGATGTCATCGGCGATCCTCAAAGATTTTATTTCTTCTCCATGGATTTTAATACCTACTCCAAATTTTTTCTTTGGTTTCCTTTACTGCTTGCTCAATATACAGATTGAATAACATCGGGGAGAGACTACGACCCTGTCTCACTCCCTTCCCAACCACTGCTTCCCTTTCATGTCCCTCGACTCTTATAACTGCGATCTGATTTCTGTACAAATTGTAAATAGCCTATCGCTCCCTATATTTTACCCCTGCCACCTTCAGAATTTGAAAGAGAGTATTCCAGTCAACATTGTCAAAAGCTTTCTCTAAGTCTACGATTGCTAGAAACGTAGCTTTGCCCTTCCTTAATCTAGCTTCTAAGATAAGTCGTAGGGTCAGTATTGCCTTACGTGTTCCAACATTTCTACGGAATCCAAACTGATCTTCCCCGAGGTCGGCTTCTACTAGTTTTACCATTCGTCTGTAAAGAATTCGCGTTAGTATTTTGCAGCTGTGACTTATTAAACTCATAGTTCGGTAATTTTCACATCTGTCAACATCTGCTTTCTTTGGGATTGGAATTATTCTATTCTTCTTGAAGTATGAGGGTATTTCGACTGTCTCATACTTCTTGCTCACCAGATGGTAGAGTTTTGTGAGGACTGGCTCTCCCAAGGCCGTCAGTAGTTCCAATGGAATGTTATCTACTCCGGGGGCCTTGTTTCGACTCAGGTCTTTCAGTGCTCTGTCAAACTCTTCACGCAGTATCGTATCTCCCATTTCGTCTTCCTCTACATCCTCTTCCATTTCCATAATATTGTCCTCAAGTACATCACCCGTATATAGACCCTCTATATACTCCTTCCACATTTCTGCTTTCCCTTCTTTCCTTAGAACTGGGTTTCCATCTGAGCTCTTGATGTTCATACAAGTGGTTCTCTTTTCTCCAAAGGTCTCTTTAATTTTCCTGTAGGCAGTATCTATCTTACCCCTAGTGAGATAAGTCTCTACATCCTTACATTTGTCCTCTAGCCATCCCTGATTAGCCATTTTGCACTTCCTGTCGATCTCATTTTTGAGACGTCTGTATTCCTTTTTGCCTGCTTCATTTTTATATTTTCCTCTTTCATCTATTAAATTAAATATTTCTTCTGTTACCCAAGGATTTCTACTAGCCCTCGTCTTTTTACCTATTTGATCCTCTGCTGCCTTCACTACTTCATCCCTCAAAGCTACCCATTTTTCTTCTACTGTATTTCTTTTCCCCATTCCTGTCAATTGCTCCCTTATGCTCTCCCTGAAACTCTGTACAACCTCTGGTTCTTTTAGTTTATCCAGGTCCCATCTCCTTAAATTCCCACATTTTTGCAGTTTCTTCAGTTTTAATCTACAGGTCATAACCAATAGATTGTCGTCAGAGTCCACATCTGCCCCTGGAAATGTCTTACAATTTAAAACCTGGTTCCTAAATCTCTGTCTTATCGTTATATAATCTACCTGATACCTTTTAGTATCTCCAGGCTTCTTCCATGTATACAACCTTCTTTTATGATTCTTGAACCTATGATTACGTTGTGCTCTGTGCAAAATTCTACCAGGTGGCTTCCTCTTTCATTTCTTTGCCCCAGTCCATAATCACCTACTACGTTTCCTTCTCTCCCTTTTCCTAATACTGACTTCCAGTTACCCATGACTATTAAATTTTCATCTCCCTCCACTATCTGAATAATTTCTTTTATTTCATCATACATTTCTTCAATTTCCTCGTCATCTGCAGAGCTAGTTGGCATATAAACTTGTACTAGTGTAGTAGGCATGGGCTTCGTATCTATCTTGGCCACAATAATGCGTTCACTATGCTGTTTGCAGTAGCTTACTCGCATTCCTATTTTCCTATACATTATTAAACCTACTCCTGCATTACCCCTATTTGATTTTGTGTTTATAACCCTGTAGTCACCTGACCAGAAGTCTTGTTCCTCCTGCCACCGAACTTCACTAATTCCCACTATGTCTAACATTAACCTATCCATTCCCCTTTTTAAATTTTCTAACCTACCTGCCCGATAAAGGGATCTGACATTCCACGCTCCGATCCGTAGAACGCCAGTTTTCTTTCTGCTGATAACGACATCCTCTTGAGTAGTCCCCGCCCGGAGATCCGAATGGGGGACTATTTTACGTCCGGAATATTTTACCCAAGAGGACGCCATCATCTTCTAATCATACAGTAAAGCTGCATGCCCTCGGGAAAAATTACGGCCGTAGTTTCCCCTTGCTTTCAGCCGTTTGCAGTACCAGCACAGCAAGTCCGTTTTGGTTAATGTTACAAGGCCAGATCAGTCAATCATACAGACTGTTGCCCCTGCAACTACTGAAAAGGTTGCTACCCCTCTTCAGGAACCACACGTTTGTCTGGCCTCTCAACAGATACCCCTCCGTTGTGGTTGCACCTACGGTACGGCTATCTGTATCGCTGAGGCACGCAAGCCTCCCAACCAACGGCAAGGTCCATGGTTCATGGGGGGAGGCTGAATGGCCTAATATGTCGAAAACTAGGTATTAAGTAAACAAAAATCAGTAAAACGAAAAACAGTGCACTTGTTATGCAAACATAGATAAACAAATAAATAAATTACTACAAGAACTAACTTCAAATGATATGGTGTCTTATTTATATTGTTATATTAACTTATAACACAGTCAATCTAAGGGCTAATACTTTAATCAAGAGTGACATTAACATAACTGTCCAGGAATGAAATAGTACAAAGTTACAGTATTTGCAATGAACTACAGCTGTTGATATGACCATGAAATTTATATTTAAAAAACAACAGCAAAACTTCAAATTAAGTGCTGACTCATTTCTCTTCTTAGGTTAACATGATCTGAAATATTAATAAAGACATATTCTGTTTGTTTCAGTGGAAGGTAATATGTATGAAAGTACTGTTTATTTAAACAGTAGAGGTCTTCAACATTTAGACATATAGTACAGGATGTATTCTGTGGCAGGTTATCTATGTTGGCATCAATGAAGTCATATAGAAGGGAGGGCAAGACAATGGCGGAGAGCGGGTTATAGGGGTGGGATTATCTGACTGTCATCTAAATTTTGAAAGAAACATATATTTCTCCATTAAGTCAGGTTATTAAGTAGTTAGGCAGGTGCTGTGTTAGCTTAAAATGATTTCGACTTCTTAAAAACAGATCAAATATCATGGTTTTGTGGGCAATATGAAGTATTGAACGTTCGATATTGTATGTTTTGAAGAGGTTGGAAGTTTGGGGAGAATCTTCTGAAGGAAAGGCAGGATTGCAAATGTAGTCTTCTTGTTTGGGGGTGGTTGTTAAGCAATTAGTTGGTTTAATTTTGTCATATGGATTAGTTTATCTAATCGAATTGCTGGTGGCAACTGATTTAATACTACCTGTTTCTTTCTGGCATTCAATTGTGTCCATTGGGATTTAATGTGTATGATAACCATTCTCCTGAAAAGTGCTTCTTTGGTTAGTCTGGATGACAAGAAGAGTTATTTGCAGTAATATTAATGGTTGTTGGCTTCAGGAAAATTTTAAAGCTATGCTTTTGAGTTTGAATGAGATTTTTGAATCAATATAGTCAATGCTTTCTGGTATTTCATGTTATTCAGTGAATTGATTGTAGGGTGTAATTTATTAAGTTTTTGTCTACATTTACTGTTATTGTTGCATTGAACATTTTGAGAATGTTATCAACATGACATTTGTAGTAAAGTAGCTTATCTTTCAGTTGTCTTTGGGGTCTAAAAACCTTTCTTCCAAGATTGTTAATGTATATGTCTGCAAGACTACTACCCATTGCCATTTCATTTCCTGGAACATTAAACCTTTTGGTGAATAGAAAGTACCTGTGTGATAATATACACTCCTGGAAATGGAAAAAAGAACACATTGACACCGGTGTGTCAGACCCACCATACTTGCTCCGGACACTGCGAGAGGGCTGTACAAGCAATGATCACACGCACGGCACAGCGGACACACCAGGAACCGCGGTGTTGGCCGTCGAATGGCGCTAGCTGCGCAGTATTTGTGCACCGCCGCCGTCAGTGTCAGCCAGTTTGCCGTGGCATACGGAGCTCCATCGCAGTCTTTAACACTGGTAGCATGCCGCGACAGCGTGGACGTGAACCGTATGTGCAGCTGACGGACTTTGAGCGAGGGCGTATAGTGGGCATGCGGGAGGCCGGGTGGACGTACCGCCGAATTGATCAACACGTGGGGCGTGAGGTCTCCACAGTACATCGATGTTGTCGCCAGTGGTCGGCGGAAGGTGCACGTGCCCGTCGACCTGGGACCGGACCGCAGCGACGCACGGATGCACGCCAAGACCGTAGGATCCTACGCAGTGCCGTAGGGGACCGCACCGCCACTTCCCAGCGAATTAGGGACACTGTTGCTCCTGGGGTATCGGCGAGGACCATTCGCAACCGTCTCCATGAAGCTAGGCTACGGTCCCGCACACCGTTAGGCCGTCTTCCGCTCACGCCCCAACATCGTGCAGCCCGCCTCCAGTGGTGTCGCGACAGGCGTGAATGGAGGGACGAATGGAGACGTGTCGTCTTCAGCGATGAGAGTCGCTTCTGCCTTGGTGCCAATGATGGTCGTATGCATGTTTGGCGCCGTGCAGGTGAGCGCCACAATCAGGACTGCATACGACCGAGGCACAAAGGGCCAACACCGGCATCATGGTGTGGGGAGCGATCTCCTACACTGGCTGTACACCTCTGGTGATCGTCGAGGGGACACTGAATAGTGCACGGTACATCCAAACCGTCATCGAACCCATCGTTCTACCATTCCTAGACCGGCAAGCGAACTTGCTGTTCCAACAGGACAATGCACGTCCGCATGTATCCCGTGCCACCCAACGTGCTCTAGAATGTGTAAGTCAACTACCCTGGCCAGCCAGATCTCCGGATCTGTCCCCCATTGAGCATGTTTGGGACTGGATGAAGCGTCGTCTCACGCGGTCTGCACGTCCAGCACGAACGCTGGTCCAACTGAGGCGCCAGGTGGAAATGGCATGGCAAGCCGTTCCACAGGATTACATCCAGCATCTCTACGATCGTCTCCATGGGAGAATAGCAGCCTGCATTGCTGCGAAAGGTGGATATACACTGTACTAGTGCCGACATTGTGCATGCTCTGTTGCCTGTGTCTATGTGCCTGTGGTTCTGTCAGTGTGATCATGTGATGTATCTGACCCCAGGAATGTGTCAATAAAGTTTCCCCTTCCAGGGACAATGAATTCACGGTGTTCTTATTTCAATTTCCAGGAGTGTAGACTCGTGGATATCTTTGAGTTTATAGATTTCAGCTCTTCCCATTGTTCCATGTTTGAAGATGTTATTTCATATTATACCGACTGTTTTGTTGTCAGGTATATAAGTTGACTATGTCAAGAGATGCAAATCTAACTGCAGCTCAGATGAGGAAACCTTTTATCCTAGTGATGAGCTACTAACTATGTTTGATGGGGAAGTTATTTTCAAATACATATGCTTTGCGGATAATGTCACTAGATTTCCTAGTGATTTTATAGCTTAGACTCTCAATGGAGTTGACAGTGCGGTGTACTTCTTTTTGTCTTAGAGTGCAATTTTCCACAAGTGATCGCCTACTCTAAGTGTTACTCTAAGTGTACAATGTGCATACCCTATCGAACAGGAAATCTAAGAAATATACTGTAAGTACCAGGGAGTGAATCGTTTTCATTTTCCTTTGATATGGAAGTGGACCGTGCCTGGATAAGCTCTGTTAAGTCATCCACACACCTATAAATATATAAAAGGAAATGTGTATACCGACGTAAATACTATAGACATGGATGTGTGTGGAGGACGTTAGCCGATGAGAACCTGTCGAGAGGTCTGAAAGTAATACCGGTATGAGAAGACGGCATGACAGTGATAGATCGTACCGTTTCATCTCGAGAGTTGACAACGACGGAGCATTGCTACGTGCGTTCCTGGAGTTGCCGCCACAGGTCACGGATGTCTACGTAGAGCTGGCAGCGTGGAGATATAAGTTTGGGCACAATAAGCCTTCGATACCGAACACGAACCTTTGACTTTACTAAAAGTCTGTGAATACCTGACTGACAACACATCGTCTTTTTCATGAGTTATGTCCCAAACTGAATTATAGAATATCTTCAAAGTGTAAGATTAATGTCCCATCCACGAGGGGCTCAGAGGTGGAGAACAACCTCGGGTTCAGGAAGGATGCGGAAAGGATTTGGCCCTATCCGTTAGATAGGAGCCATTCTAGCATTTGCCTTGAGCAAAAGGAAAATCTAAATCATTTAGACTGGAATCTCCCCGAATGTGAATCCAGTGTGATGTCAGTGTTGCCGAGACGAAATACTGCTGAACATATTCTTCCTATTTCGTCATCTTAAAAAGTTTTGAAGATAATGAAATAATGTATTCTGTGGTATCGTCCAGGGTTCACACGATCACAACAAACTCGACAACTCGTATCAATACCACAGACAAAAGCGAAGGCTCGCTCTAATCCACAATACGCACCAGAAGACAACATCTCCCTCAGCAACAGCCGCGCCTTCATGCTGAGGTCAATATGGTGTTGAGCGTCAAGAGCTCAGCCCTGTTCGAGAACCCACATACAACAATCAGCATCGTCTTGTTTGACCAACGAGTAGTTAACATTTCAGATGGACGTATACTTTTGTCAATGTTGAACATCGTACCTCAAGAGAACAGTTTGTTAATTAGCATACCACGTGATGTTTCATCAGTCCATCACAATTGTAAATTACTCATTATTCCTGTGGCAAAGATCTGTGGAAAAATTATTCATTCATTTGATAAAGTGAACTAATATTTCACGTGTTCTATTTGATGAATTATCTTCCAAGTCAACAAAGATCCCACAGTTGTGGCCAGATCACAATAAATACTAGCAGACGGGCTGCAAGAAATTGTACACTGCTGGTCATTAAAATTGTTACACCACGAAGATGACGTGCTACAGACGTAACCGACAGGAAGGAGATACTGTGATATGTAAGTGATTAGGTTTTCAGAGCATTCACACAAGGTTGGCGCCGGTGGCGACAACTGCAACGTGCTGACACGAGGAAAGTTTCCAACCGATTTCTCATACACAAACAGCAGTTGACCGGCGTTACCTGGTGAAACGTTGTTGTGATGGCTCGTGTAAGGAGGAGAAATGCGTACCATCACGTTTTCGACTTTGATAAAGGTCTGATTGCAGCCTATCGCGATTGCGGTTTATCGTATCGCGACATTGCTGCTCACGTTGGTCGAGATCCAATGACTGTTAGCAGAATATAGAATCAGTGGGTTAAAGAGGGTAATACCGAACGCTGTGCTGGTATCACTAGCAGTCGAGATGACAGGCATATTATCCGCATGACCGTAACGGGTCGTGCAGCCATGTCTCGATCCCTGAGTCAACAGATGGGGACGTTCGCAAGACAACAACCATCTGCACGAACAGTTCGACGACGTTTGCAACAGCATGGACTACCATCTCGGAGACCATGGCTGCGATTACCCTTGAAGCTGCATCACAGACAGGAGCGCCAGCGATGGTGTGCTCAACGACGAACCTGGGTGCACGAATGGCAAAACGTCATTTTTCGGATGAATCCAGGTTCTGTTTTCAGCAGCATGATGGTCGCATCCGTGTTTGGCAACATCGCGTGAACGCACATTGGAAGCTTGTATTCGTCATCGCCATACTGGCGTATCACCCGGCGTGATGGCTCGATGTAATACGCCAGTCACTACTCTTGATGTGCCGTGTTGAAGCTGCATGGGCAGCTGTACCTGTACACACCATCCAAGCTCTGTTTGACTCAATGCCCGGGCGTATCAAGACCGTTATTACGGACAGAGGTGGTTGTTCTGTGTACTGTTTTCGCAGGGTCTATGCACCCAAATTACATGAAAATGTAATCACATGTCAGTTGTAGTATAATATATCTGTCCAATGAATACCCATTTATCATCTGCATTTCTTCTTGGTGTAGCTGTTTTAATGGCCAGTAGTGTATTATTACTGTCCTCCGTCTATTCTATGCTGGGTGGCAGTGCAGAACGTTGGTACCGTAAATGATTCACATTAATCCTGGAAATGGAGCCCCATGAAAAGCTCCTCCTAACCAATAATTTAGACCAGAGTGACAATATGAAACAAACGTGGTTTGTTGCCAGTCTGTAAAACAAATTATTACCTATGTACACTCAGTTTAATTGATTCCTAATTCTGTTTAATGGCCCTCATAACATGATCTATACTCAATAACGTCGTAGTTATAAAAATTGAAATGGATGCTTTTGTTTTATTTTTTAATCATTCAGTAATAGGGTCAGAGTGTCATGCCTTACTTTACTCATAGTAAATATATCTGATTCTATAGTAAACACTTTTAGGATTCCGATGAGTTTTCTTTTGATATGAGCTTTAGGGTCCGCAGCTCGTGGTCTCGCGGTAGCGTTCTCGCTTCCCAAGCACGGGGTCCCGGGTTCGATTCCCGGCGGGGTCAGGGATTTTTCACCTGCCTCGTGATGACTGGGTGTTTGTGTCGTCTTCATCATCATCATCAATCATCCCCATTACGGTCGGAGGAAGGCAATGGCAAACCACCTCCACTAGGACCTTGCCTAGTATGGCGGCGCGGGTCTCCCGCGTCGCTCCCCTACGCTCGGTAAACGGAGTATGGGACTCATCATCATCATGAGCCTTAGGTTTCTTTTAATCATTCCAGATGAATTTATGATTCATCAACCATACTTGAATTGACTGGAATACATAAAGAAAATACACTTGTCAGCATAATGGACAGGAATCGTCCCACTGCATGAGTACATAAAAATTAAATTTACCAGCATATCTACATTGAATATAGATAAGGGGAAAATCAGGATATGTTCACAAGTATAACATGATTTAGGATAGGTTCAAAAATGGCTCTGAGCACTATGGGACTTAACTTCTGAGGTCATCAGTCACCTACAACTTAGAACTACTTAAACCTAACTAACCTAAGAACATCACACACATCCATGCCCGAGGCAGGATTCGAACCAGCGACCGTAGCGGTCGCGTGGTTCCACACTGTAACTCCTAGAACCGCTCGGCCACCCCGGCCGACCTTAGGATAGGAATTTCATAATCATATGTTCGTTAACACAGCAAGGGACTGAAGTTAAAGTAATTCTTCACCACCAATGAACTGTTAGGTCCACTGTATACTCAACAGAGAACACTTGTCTTAACGCAGAGCAAGTGACAAACAGAGGAAAATGGATTAAATTATACGATTGCAAAATGAAAAAAATCGGTGTACTCATTTAAAATTTTTTTTCTGTTCCTCAATTTTAGTTCTGTGCAATGATTATCGAAGTCATGAATTTCGATGCCGTGTGAGTGACGTATGGTTGCATGAACGATAACTGTGTCTCTTTTATGAAAATAATTACTTTAAATTCGAAAAACTACACATGTGCGGCATAAGTACTTGTAATCTCCCCCCTCCATCCTAATTACAGTTACGGTCCAAGTCTTTGAGAGGAGCGAGTATTAAAATAAAATTTCTAGTTAACTTAGCTTTTCATGTAGAGTTGGCTGCAATTCTTCTTGTTTATGGGCCTGATTCATGAAGATGAAATTCTCAATTTTAGTCCCTCACGACTGAACTGATCTAAAAAAAAAAATTAAAAAAGTTGAAGATTGTTGTTGAAGAATTTCTGTTGTTATGCTCGTTCACATTTTTGTATATCATTGAGTCTTTTGAATTTTCAAATTAGCGAAGCCGAAATTCGCCCCTAAATACAAAAATACGTCCGATCACATCAGAGGCATGCTTACCACTACTTCACTCTGTGGTTATAACCATATTCGAAAAAGTTTACAATTTTTCTCGACAAATCAGTTTGTGTTAATTTCAATTATTATTTCATAAATGAATCCAGAAATATTCTTAGTGAACAGTACTAAATTGTGTGATTAATAATTGTGTGATTAATAATAATAATTGGTAATTTGAAACGTTTCTAAAAAAAATATTTTAACTATACATTCAGAGCTAGTACATATCGATTGTAACATCGAAAATAAAGTAATTCCCTTTCATAAATTTTAGCTTGAAATGTAACGTATTGTGCTTAAAATGACATGAAAGTTTTCAGAAAAGCAGCTGAGATAATATTGACATGTCCAAAACTCGAAAAATAATACAGGTATCGACAATTACTGTTGAGGAAAAGTAATGATAAAAGATGATGTCCCGTTAGAAGGTGAAGCTGCAGGCATGATTACTGGAAGATATAGTGTAATTTGAGCCACAAATCGCCACAATATCTGTGAAATTTAAGAACAATATAAAATTCATTCTTGCAATTTGCACAAATGTGTTCTGTAAATTATACATTAGAAGCAATTCCACTTTACTAACTGCAACAGCTCTGCACCCCCCCCCCCCCCCCCTCCCTCCCATCAACCATGGACCTAGCCGTTGGTGGAGAGGCTTGCGTGCCTCAGCGATACAGATGGCCGTACCGTAGGTGCAACCACAACGGGGGGGGGGGGGGGGGGGGGGGGTATCTGTTGAGAGGCCAGACAAACGTGTGGTTCCTGAAGCGGGGCAGCAGCCTTTTCAGTAGTGGCAGGGGCAATAGTCTGGATGATTAAGCGATCTGGTCCTGTAACACTAGCCAAAACGGCCTTGCTGTTGTGGTACTACGAACGGCTGAAAGCAAGGGGAAACTACAGCCATAATTTTTCCCGAGGGGATGCAGCTTTACTGTATGGTTGAATGATGATGGCGTCCACTTGGGTAAAATATTCCGGAGGTAAAATAGTCCCCCATTCGAACTACTCAAGAGGACGTCGTTATCAGGAGAAAGAAAACTGGCGTTCTACGGATCGGAGCGTGGAATGTCAGATCCCTTTATCGGGCAGGTAGGTTAGAAAATTTAAAAAGGGAAATGGATAGGTTAAAGTTAGATATAGTGGCAGGAGGAACAAGACTTTTGGTCAGGCGAATACAGGGTTATAAATACAAAATCAGTTAAGGGTAATGCAGGAGTAGGTTTAATAATGAATAAAAAAATAGGAGTGCGGGTAAGCTACTACAAACAGCATAGTGAACGCATTATTGTAGCCAAGACAGACACGAAGCCCACGCCTACCACAGTAGTACAAGTTTATATGCCAACTACCTCTGCAGAAGACAAAAAAATTGAAGAAAGGTATGATGAAATAAAAGAAATTATTCAGATAGTGAAGGGTGACGAAAATTTAATAGTCATGGGTGACTGGAAGTCGTTAGTAGGAAAAGGTAAAGAAGTAAACGTAGTAGGTGAATATGGATTGGAAGGGGGGGGGGGAAGAAATGAAAAAAGGAAGCCGCCTGGTAGAATTTTGACAAGAGCACAACTTAATCATAGGTAACACTTGATTCAAGAATCATAAAAGAAGGTTGTATACATGGAAGAAGCCTGGAGATACTAACCGGTTTCAGATAGATTATATAATAGTAAGACAGAGATTTAGGAACCAGGTTTTAAATTGTAAGACATTTCCAGGGACAGATGTGGACTCTGACCAAAATCTATTGGTTATGAACTGTAGATTAAAACTACAGAAACTGCAAAACGTGGGAATTTAAGGAGATGGAACCTGGATAAACTGAAAGAACCAGAGGTTGTACAGAGTTTCAGGGAGAGCATAAGGGAACAATTGACAGGAATGGGGAAAAGAAATACAGTAGAAGAAAAATGGGTAGCTTTGAGGGATGAAGTAGTGAAGGCAGCAGAGGATCAAGTAGGTAATAACACTAGGGCTAGTAGAAATTCTTGGGTGACAGAAGAAATATTGAATTTAATTGATGAAAGGAGAAAATATAAAAACGCAGTAAATGAAGCAGGCAAAAAGGAATACAAACGTTTCAAAAATGAGATTAACAGGAAGTGCAAAATGGCTAAGCAGGGTTGGCTAGAGGACAACTGTAAGGATGTAGAGGCTTATCTCACTAGGGGTAAGATAGATACTGCCTACAGGAAAATTAGAGAGACCTTTGGAGAAAAGATAACCACTAGTATGAACATCAAGAGCTCAGATGGAAACCCAGTTCTAAGCAAAGAAGGGAAAGCAGAAAGGTGGAAGGAGTATATAGAGGGTCTATACAAGGGCGATGTACTTGAGGCAAATATTATGGAAATGGAAGAGGATGTAGATGAAGATGAAATGGGAGATATGATACTGCGTGAAGGCTTTGACAGAGCACTGCAATACCTTAGTCGAAACAAGACCCCGGGAGTAGACAACATTCCATTAGAACTACCGGCAGCCTTGGGAGAGCCAGTCCTGACAAAACGCTACCATCTGGTGAGCAAGATATATAAGACAGGCGAAATACCCTCAGACTTCAAGAAGAATATATATATATAATTCCGATTCCCAAGAAAGAAGGTGTTGACAGATGTGAAAATTACCGTACTATCAGTTTAATAAGCCATGTCTGCAAAATATTAACACGAATTCTTTACAGACGAATGGAAAAACTGATAGAAGCCGACGTTGGAGAAGATCAGGTTGGGTTCTGTAGAAATATTGGAATACTGACCTTACGACTTATCTTAGAAGTTAGATTAAGGAAGGGCATACCTACGTTTATAGCATTTGTAGACTTAGAGAAAGCTTTTTACAATGTTGACTGGAATACTCTCTTTCAAATTCTGAAGGTGGCAGGGGTAAAATACAGGGAGCGTAAGGCTATTTACAATTTGTACAGAAACAACATGGCAGTTATAAGAGTCGAGGGACACTAAAGGGAAGCAGTGGTTAGGAAGGGAGTGAGACCGGGTTGTAGCCTCTCCCCGATGTTATTCAATCTGTATATTGAGCAAGCAGTAAAGGAAACAAAAGAAAAGTTCGTAGTATTAAAATCCACTGAGAAGAAATATAAATTTTGAGGTTCGCCGATGACATTGTAATTCTGTCGGAGGCAGCAAAGGACTTGGAAGAGCAGTTGAACGGAAGGGACAGTGTCTTGAAAGGAGGGTATAAGATGAACTTCAACAACATCAAAACGAGGATAATGGAACGTAGTCGAATTAATTTGGGTGATGCTGAGGGAATTAGATTAGGAAATGAGACACTTAAAGTAGTAAAGGATTTTTGCTATTTGTGGAGTAAAATAACTGATGTTGGTCGAAGTAGAGAGGATATAAAATGTAGACAGGCAATGGCAAGGAGAGCGTTTCTGAAGAAGAGAAATTAGTTAACATCGAGTATAGATTTAAGTGTCAGGAAGTCATTTCTGAAAGTATTCGTATGGAGTGTAGCCATGTATGGAAGTGAAACATGGACGATAAATAGTTTGGACATGAAGAGAATAGAAGCTTTCGAAATGTGGTGCTACAGAAGAATGCTGAAGATTAGATAGGTAGATCACGTAACTAATGAGGAGGTGTTGAATAGAATTGGGGAGAAGAGGAGTTTGTGGCACAACTTGACAATAAGAAGGGACCGGTTGGTAGGACATGTTCTGAGGCATCAAGGGATCTCCAGTTTAGTATTGGATGGCAGCGTGGAGGGTGAAAATCGTAGAGGGAGGCCAAGAGATGAATAGACTAAGAAGATTCAGATGGTTGTAGGCTGCAGTAGGTACTGGGGGATGAAGAAACTTGCACAGGATAGACTAGCATGGAGAGCTGCATCAAATCAGTCTCAGGACTGAAGACCACAACAACAACAATGTTCCACTTAGTACCTTTAGGACGCTTGTACGGATTTCCTTGCAAACATTCTTTTAAATAAATTTTTCGATGTCATCACTTCGCTATGTGTACGGAATTCTACCGAATTACCATGCAGTCATTCAGTGCTGAGCGTGCTATTTACCTTCAGCAGCAATAGAATATTTCTGGGATTGTTACCACAATTAATACCAGAACTAGCGTCAGTCACTGTAAAAATCTCGAATGAAATGACACAATTTCAGAGACTTAAGAGGTCTCGTACAGACATGATTAGAGGTGTAAATGTGGAAGCGACGAGTGAAAATTATCACCAACACAGGGAATCGAATCCGAATCTCCTGCTTACCGGGCGGTCCGGTAGCCATTAAGCCATTTTTCTTCCTTCTTTTTTTAGTTTATTGCGCTTGTTCGAGGCGGACATCCCGGGACACCCCTTTCTGTTCATACTTGATCCATTCATTCAGATTTTTTTTATTAATTTTATTAGAGACTGCAGCTAACTCTGTGACCAAACACGCTGAGCTACCACGCCAGAATTGGTCAGTGGTTCGCCCAGCTGCACAGATCGACATGCCACGCCTCCCTCCTCAAATTCTCACTGCCGCCTCAGTCCAGTTTAAATTCCTGCTTGCGCACGAACAGAATTGCCGAGGCTCTTAAATTGGTTCATTTCATTTGTGTAAGTACCTGCAGCTGGCTTTCAGGTTGGATCCCCTATTTACGTTCGATGCTGGAGGGCTACTTCAGAATATGGAGAGTCTTGAAAATTCATTCGTGTTTAACGGGGAATTTAAAATAGACTGGAGGGCAGTGGGAGTGAGTCTGATTCGAGGATGGAGGCAGGTTAATTTGTGCAGTTGGGCGAACCAGTGTGCCAAGATGGCATAGTGGTTAGCGAGCCTGCCTTGTAAGCAGGAAATACGGGTCAGTTCCCGGCGTTGGAAGAAATTTTCATACGCCGCTATAGTCAATGTACTTAAAGTTTTCGCCTCTGTGCCTAACACTGCAGTATTAAAGGTAACTATCGCAGCTGACAGGCTCGCAGTCCATCACTCCATCGAAACTGTGACCTTTTGATATATTCAAGAACTGTAGCGCGACATGGAGCTGTAAATCATGTTATTTTACATGTTTTCATGTAAAGTGAGATGTTATTACGACAACTCTTCTCGTAAATCGTGGCCTATATTAAGCTTTCCCGAAAGGGCATTTTTTTAATACATGCAATATCTGCTCTTACACAGGCTATCCGTTCTGAAAACCCAACAGGAATCTGCTGACGTTTATAACATTTTTCCTTATATTGTCAAGAAGAAAATCCTCGTTTAGATTGAGGAGGTTACTTGATGCTTGTATTTTTGAAGAAAAATTTCCTACATGCTTAACATCTCTTTCCTTTTCTCTGTTCCTATTCCATCGGCTGTTCCGGCGTTTTTTTTATTGCAAAGGTACCCTAATCTGATGAGTGTAAGGTCAACAGACGAACGAATAGAAAAGTAAATTGTTGTCCCGGATGCACTCACGAAAGCTGATAGAATAATTAATAGAGAGGTTAACGTCTCAAATTATGACAAAACATTCTTGGGTGATCAGCCAGCTCAATTGTGACGCCGTCTTGTCTCGTTTAGATGAGTTTCGTACGCATCATCTGCAGGTGAAGTCTCGGGACGCTGTGTTCTGCAGTCTGTACAGCCTGTGGTTCACTGACCTCTTTTGTGTGAGAGCCAGTAACGCTCATTCGGAAGAGTGAGCCGCGGAACGGGCAGCAATCCTGTTACGGGTGTTGAGCCCAGTTGGCTGTCCATTCCATCCGCAGACGCCACCGCTTTCGGAACGTAGCACTTCTGTTGTGTTATCGTAAATGTGGAATCTCACGGTGTAACGAATTGATATCCGCTACCACAGTTTTTGATGTTGTTGGGCAGACATATGCCAATCATTCACTGACGAGGCCCATAACCCAATGGTGTTGCATAGCTTTGTTTCTTCAGAATCTAAGGTTTGTGTTTCTCGTTGATTACGTTCTCTACCACCGCGGAATCGTCTGTCTGCCCTAGTCGACGTTTCCAATGTGTGATGCATCGCTATATCTGCTCGATGTACTGCATCCCACACTCGCACTCAATGTTGTAAACGCTCGGCGTCTACAGTCCTATCCGATCTTTGGTGAAACCAATCATTTCCAATATCCCGCACTGATGGGAGCCGGTCTTTACTTGATGTTTCTCCTTATTCTCGCGATACTAGATGTCAGCGGCGCCTCAGCATACGAGCGGAATGTAAATTTTTCTCCTTCTTCTTCAACACCGACGAGTTAATTAAATTAGCCAGCTGAGTATCTGCTGAGAGAAAATATTGGTCATGCACTAGTAGAAGACACCATTCCGGGTTAGGAACTGATCGCTTTGTTTCAACTGAGCAGAATCTAAGGCATTCTGATTCAGTTTTCTCTCTGGCTGCTGGGTCACTGCCCCTTTTCCCACTCTCACCTGGAGTCACGTACCCTTCTACCAATAAGGAGTTCCTCAGACCAAAGGTTAGTTTGACGAGCATGAACCTACAGGAGGTGGCATCTGGCATTCTTCCTCCAGCCATCCACGTCGCTTACCCACACAGTAGTTTGGGGGCAAGGAGCTTAACGTTGACGGCAACCCACGGTGGAACTTGGAACTTTTCACATAATTCATCATCATCTTCTTCTTCTTTTTCTTCTTCCTTAGAATTTGTCTTGCGTGCCGTCAGGGTACACTGTTTAGATCTCGTCGTCATTTTATCAGATCTCGTGTCTATGTGCATTGTGTCAAGTAATAGCTGCCTTTGTCATCCTACAGACCGTCTCCTGTTTCAAATTAAAACCAATCTTTACCACCGAGTGAGGGACGCAGTGGTTAGCACACTGGACTCGCATTCGGGAGCACGACCGTTCAATCCCGCGTCCGGCGATCCTGATTTATGTTTTCCGTGATTTCCCTAGGTCGCTTCATGAAATGCCGGGATGGTTCCTCTGAAAGGGCACCATCGATTTCCTCCCCCATCCTTCCCTAATCCGAGCTTGTGATCCGTCTGTAATGACCTCGTTGTCGACGGGACGTTAAACACTAATCTCCTCCTCCTCCAGTCCTTACCACCGTTGCCACGAATGCTCTAAGAACATTCCTGCACCATTGTACTGAGCTCTCTCTCTCATCTTGTCTGCCACTGGTGTGCGACCACATAACCTACGAACTTCGTCAGTTGTGAGGTGATCGTCCAGTGTTAATCCTGAACACATTTGTTCTGCTTGCTTTGTAGAAGGCTAGTATGTAGTACCACAAAGTGCTACTCAACGCACTAGTACTTAACGCACTACAGATCATTATACTGACATAATCACGTCTGGAAATGGAAATGAGCAGAGAGCATCGCTGGCCGGGAGGAAGTTCGGTCGCCAAGTGTAAGTCTTATTTCATTCGACGCCACATTGGGCGACTTGCGCGCAGGTAATGAGGATGAAATAATGGCGAGGACAACACAGTACCTAGTCCTCGAGCGGAGAAAGTCTCCAACCCGGTCAGGAATCGAACCCGGGCCCGCTTGCAGGGGAGGCGAGCACGTTTCCACCCAGCTAAGCAAGCGGACAGCTAGTCTGGAGTCTTCCAATCACAGAACGCCATTTGTGCCAGGTGCTGCTCAGGAAGTTGGAGATTCCTGCGCTGACATTCCCATCAACAGCTAGTGGCGCACCTAGACACCTAAAACTCGCTGTTGTCGGGAGGTCAACGCCATTGATTCTGATAGTGTCCGAGTCACTTAGATCTGTGACGAGATACTGTGATTTCTTTACATTGGATCGCATACCTACTTCTGCAAAGTGAAGGCTTGGACTTGACACTGCTGGTCGGACTTACCTTCAGACTCCAGCAGCACACCATCTACATACAGTGAAGTCCAAGGTGCGGTTTTCTGCGTGTCTTGTGAGATATGACTGAGACAAAGAGGTGACACAACAGGGCAGGTCCCCACAAAAAGAGAAAAGTCGAGCAACAGTATAGCAGATGACTGTGCCCGGCTCTATGGGTCATTGTAGTACAGACTCAACCAGCTTACTAGTTCACACACTACGTGCTCTCGCAAGACTCGCGAAATCACCTCGTGTGGTACTCGGTCATGGGTCATTTCTTTCAATAATCAGGATAACTTGTGTTGTCCCACAGCCCTTCATAAATACACACTGATTGGTGGTAATGCTAATAATGTGTGGCATACATTTAGCGATGATGCCTTCAAAGACCTTAACTTTGTGTGATAGGGGGTGTACTGGATGATAGTTGCTGCATGAGCTGGTTAGCTTTCTTATTTCAAATTGTAACTGTTATACTACATTTTCAGTCTACTGTTAATCTTCCTTCTTCAATAATTTTGTTGAAGTAAACAATCATTCAACAGAATTATAGTCCTTAGGTTTTCTCGTACGATTCAATCTTCTTCCCGTGCGTTGATTTGCTGGTAAGTCATGTGAACAACTCTAGTTTAGCTGCATGTCAGTTATTAATATTATTGTTTAACGTAAAGGAAAGTATTTTCACATTAATCTGCACATATTTCAGAGCGAATACATGTCGTCTCGAATGCCAGCGGTGTATTCTATTGACAGAAATGTAATACACAGATTGTGTATCCAATTAGCGTAAACTGTGAACCACTGCCAAATATTTATCGTGATGTTATTCCCATCCAGGATCACTTTCATGTATGCTAAATTAAATATTATTCTGACTCTCAGCAATTCACGTAGCCGTCAGAATGTTAAAAATGACAGAAATTTCTCATATCGAGAAATAACAACAGGCGATCTGTTTTACTTGGTTAAAAACTTTGTATAGCCAAGATCGGATTAATACTTATTTATTTTCGACATCCGGTTTCGACCTGCTTTGCTGTCATCTTCTATTCATCAAATGAATAAGTTTGTAACAAACTTTTTTGAAGACCGGAAGAAACCAGTTGCCGAAAATAAATAGAAAGTTTTTTATATTAATTAAAATGGCGAGTTTCATGTAGTTGAATTATCTGATATGGTATTAAAATGTCATGCAGGTATTACGTGCTGTCCATCCAGAAAATGTTAAAAACTGCACTAGCCTACGGCTGGAGTTCACGCTCATAGACTATAAATTACTCAGTGACTGAGGATTTAACAGTTGTTTTACGTGTTCTTATTGAGTATCCGACATTTTTGTGTACTACAATATCGCATGGGAAACACACAGTCCACCCACATAAATGTGACCACCGCCTACGTTCAACTTAAACTTCCATAGCGCACCACAGGCGGCAGATGTCAACACTAACAGGGTAGGGTAAACAAAGAGTGTCACCGTTGGTAGCGGAAAACTGTACAGTGGTCGTCGTAATAGCGAAACGGGGCGATGTATGTGACATCCAACACGTCTTGATCATTGGCTTTCGGATCAAGATAGAAGCATTTCCGAAACTGCGAAGTTTTTAAATTGATTGCTTGCAGCCGGCCACGGTGCTCTTGCGGTTCTAGGCGCGCAGTCCGGGACCGCGCGACTGCTACGGTCGCAGGCTCGAATCCTGCTTCGGGCATGGATGTGCGTGATGTCCTTAGGTTAGTTAGGTGTAAGTAGTCATCAGTTCTAGGGGACTGATGACCACAGCTGTTAAGCCCCATAGTGCTCAGAGCCATTTGAACCATTTTGTTAGCTTGCCACGGTGGTTAAAGTATACTGTGCTTGGCAAAATGGCTCCATCCAGAAACAATTCCAAGGCAATCATGGTGCACTAAGGCTAATTGAGCCGGCTGGGGTGGCCGAGCGGTTCTAGGCGCTACCGTCTGGAACCGCGTGACCACTACGGTCGCAGGTTCGAATCCTGCCTCGGGCATGGATGTGTGTGATGTCCTTAGCTTAGTTAGGTTTAAGTAGTTCTAAGTTCTAGGGGACTGATGACCTCAGAAGTTAAGTCCCACAGTGCTCAGATCCATTTGAACCATTTTTGAAGTTTCATTGATGACAGGGGTGAACAGCAGCTAAGGATGTATGCACGGGCGAATAGGCGTGCAAGTGTTGGGCAACTGATCGCCGAGATGAACCAAGGGGTTACCATTAGTGACTCTTCAATAACGGTTCAGCGAACTTTGCCACTTATGGGCTTCCGCAGCAGCTGCCTGACCGATACACCGATGCTGACTGCTGTTTGTCGGCGATGACGTCTGGAATTTGTATGTCAATACAACTGAGTGACGAGAGGTGGCCGTTTCAGATGAATCACGTTTTATGCTCCATCGAACTGTTGGTTGTTGGCGTGTACGGCACAGAAGATCTGAATCACCGTCGAAGACAGGATTTGCACCCCAACAGTGAAACTGCACTTCCACTGAGTGGCAACAGTTCTTCCTTCCAGAAGAGTCACATTATGTCTTCTATCGGACTGAATACAGACACTCTGCAACAATTGTCGAAAGGGTCCACGCCGCTGGAGGAAGAGTGGAGGAAGAGTTGATGGTGTGGGGAAGGTTTTCGTGGCATTCCCTGGGTGATCTCGTCATTCTGTGAGGCACAATGAATCAACATAAGTATCCATCTATTCTTGTGGACCATGTTCACTCATGCCTGCATGCAGTTTGTTTTTCCTCAGCACATTGGCATCTATCAACAGGACAATGCAATGTGCGACACAGCTCAAACAGTACCTGCGTGGTTCAAAGAGCATCAGGATCGGTTTACCGTACTCACCTGGCCAGCAGGCTACTAGGATTTAAAGAAATTGAGAATCTGTGAGACCACATCGATCGAGCTGTTCATTCTATGGATTCTCAATGAAGGAACCTGGCGCAGCCGGCCAGTAGCGGCAGGGATGTGGAGCCCCCTCCAGTGCCGGCTCCACATCCCTGCCAGAAGGTTGCTCAACCTCCATGGACTCCTTTCCTGCACGTCTCGCATCGGTACGCACTGCGAAATGTGGTTGTTGAGGCTTTTGACTGGTGGTAACATTAATATGGCCGAACATAGTACATTGCAATCGCCTGTGATGAAATTATTTTCAGGAGAATCTTAAGATGAGGGCTTATGTGATCTCATGAGTGGGAATCAGTGCCAACAGATTGCGAAAAACTGGCACATAGTGCAAATATTAAGAACTTGAGATAAAAATTCGACAAACTAAGATTTTTTGCCACATTTGATGGTCAACATAGTTTCCCACAAAATAAGTAACATATTCTTCTTTTAAGAAACATCGTCCATACGCTACACTTATTAGAAAAGGATTTGTCAATCAACTGTTGAACAAATGAGTCCATAGATCAACAAAGTAAATCTTAATGAACTGCTGTGTCAATGTAGCAATAACATTAACCCCGTTGAAGTAAGACTGAAATAAAAACCATCCGTTTAAAATAAGAGTTAATTCGCTAAACCCGGGATGTGTCTCAGATGTGTGACGTTATTTGGTACGTAAATTACTAATCACTGCCGCCCGCTAGTGTGTTCGGTCCGACATTTATTAATTGCTACAGTTGTTATATTTCGTGACGGTCGTCACTCCCACAGTGCTGCTAGAGCTGCTTTTACGTTTTGCTCAATATTTTTGAATGTGCCGTCGTTTGGAAGTCAGATCTGGAAGCTTGAGACATCTGTAGAGATTGAATAAGAGTCCCTAACCATTCTTTCTACCATCCCGTCTTCTAAACTTGTGTCCCCAGCGCAGAAGACAGCTCATTGGTCGTGGGATCTTCTTTGCTGAAGGCTGCTATGTCGTCAGCTGGAACCTGTGATTGTGGTGATTTGGTATGTCACTTGCCCAGGTTAGTCTCCGAACCTAAAGACGGCAAGTCTGTAGTACTGACAATGGCGATAGGCTCAATTCTAGTTAATGTATCCTGTTTCATTACATTTAAATAATCACACTTTTTATAACACTCGACATAGCTTTCTTAACTGTACGGTAATTTTTCTATCCACTTCCGATAGAGAGTAGAACATCATCTTTCCTCCTGAACCACCGAAATATAGCTACACGACCATCCCTCTAGAAAGCCCGAAACAGTCTTATACGTCCGGCCCTACGAATGACCGAAACAGAGGTGCGTGACCGGATCTTCAGAACGCCCTAAACAGTGCGTCTAGCTCAGACGAAGTACTTCGTCTCCCAGGCGCCCCAAAGCGACCCAAAGGTGTCCAAAGCACTTCAATTTTATAATTGCTCTTATGTTTCTCAAAACTAGTGAAATCAAGAAAAAAAAAAAGAAAAACGGTAGACTTGTAGGGTAACCATAGTAGTAGAGCAACAAGGACGTAATTCCACTCTCCATTGGTTCCAAATTTATTCAATATGGCGGATCCAAGATAGCGGCGATAGTGTGGTGTGCGTACTGTAAGACCTTGAGTAGACACACAATCAGATTATTTGACTTGTCGCTCTAGCGAAGTAGGCGAGTGTCAGCAATATGTCTCGTAGTCTTATTGTGGAGTGTTTACCTTCCGCCGTTAGGTCATATGATAGAAATGCCACTTGCACGCTTAGAGTAGCAGATTGACGGTGACCAACTTTAAACAGAACTTGATCAATTTTCACACACATTTATTAAAATAATAAAAAATATCGACATTACATAACTTGATTCAGGATGCTGTTTACAATTGACAATCTGAAGTTCCTTTGGTCTTGGTACGTTAATATGTCTGATACTTGACAAAGTGTCTATTCATTTTTCATGGCTGTGTACAGGAATATGACAATCTTATTAAGTGCAGACTGAAACTTGACTATAGACTAAAGCAGATTAATGCAGCCTGATGCAGACTAATGCAGAGTGACTAATTGGAGGTCTGTACACTCGTTATAATACCTCATGCGTTCATGTATCACTGTGCGAGTGTGAGCTATGAGGACAAAAGGTTCTACGTTAGCAGCAATCTCATTGGCTGCGTTACATATTAATACGCGGATCGGCGGAAGCAGAAGTTGGTCCGTCTCTAAGACAGCGCCATCTCATAGTGTGGAGAAGGACGAGAGCTGGGCCTGTGCTGTTGTGCTTAGCGGGGCGCGCTCTAGTGGGAACGTTGTGTACGCGCTGACTACATGGAACTATGTACATAACAGATAGATGTGACAACAACGCAATATCATCGTGGTGGGAAGTTCAAATTTTGGCAGGAAGATAGGTAATTTGGGATACCTCCACTAACCTAGCCCCTTCACCTCACCCTTCCACTCCCCTCCCTCACAAATGGCGGGAAGTGCAAATTCCAGCAGGACAATGCAACACACCATGGCTATTTCCACTAACCTGAGAAAATGGCGGAAAAAATGGTCACTTGTGCTACCTCCCATAACCCATGTCACCCGACTGCCACCTCTTCCTGGGAATTGGCGGGAAAAGGATTCAGCCTGAGCTGGATAGGATGCACATGAGTCTCTATTTTGCAGGCAGTGTTTATTTAAACATTCCGATAAGGGGATCGCCGCCTCTGCCATGTGAAGGCTGTGCATAGCTATTGCCCTGCGAACTGCTGCTCTGAAAGATACGAGCCACCGTCTAATCTCCAACTGAACAAATTTAATTCTCATGGTTCCCCACCCCAAGGCTTCTTGTGTTTTTGAGAGTTCTGATATGTATTGTGTTTCAACTTCTTTCTCACTTTTTGTCTGTTCTAGCCATGTTCTTTCACCTGGACGAAAATTTTAGTTTCCTTTTTTAATTTTGTATGCTAGTCCCCATTTTTCCCGCTCTACACATCGGTCTCAATGGTCGCTACATATACAGTGGCACGACCTTCCCAGTTAGGATAACTGCATCATGAGATCAGTAGTATGGATTCATGTAGAGTCACTACCTCTACTAACATACGTTCGATACACACGTATAGATAACAAGTCAGTTAAATCTGATGATATTCGCCAATGTAAAAGGTTTTTGGTGTTTCGACTTCATCTTCGGGCAGTCAGTAATATGTGAAGAGCAGGAAGCAATCATGCTTCAATTTCAGTTCGATTCGCTGTCGTAGTAATATTGTTTACTTCTGTTGCAATACCTTTTAACTTCAATATCTTAAAATGAAGAAATAACTCACTCCCTCTTTTAACTTGTAGGGGCCAATCTGAGTCTGGAACCTTAGATCTATATGGAACATTTTAATCTCATCTTGCGAATAAATTCACATTACAAGAATTTACAAGAGATCCTATAATTGATCGTTAATTCAGTGCGTTTACATCTCTGAGTAGCAATGTTGGATCTGCTACAGTATATTGTTCACCTCAAGCTATTTAAATAAGTGCAGAATTCAAGCTTTAGGCATTGCTTACTAGACCAAATTAACTCAAACAAAATCAGTCTCCCTCATCATATGTTTCTATACCCAAAGAAGGCTTGTATTGCCAACTTGCGTCAAATTACACATGACTTTTCATTCAAATAGTCAAGCTTGATGTTCAATATACTCTTTCAGAAAATTCAGTGAGATGTTCAGTCCACACAGTTCAAAAACACAACTCAAAATCTTCAGATAAATTTTAAAACATATTACAACATTTTATTTGCTACTTCTTGTACAAATAGTTCTTAAGTTACTTCAGCTCAATATCCTACGGTGTATGAGTACAACATACACATAGTCCGGCTATAAAGTACAATTCGTGATACAGACTCACCCAGAGTGTTTCTATACAAACCTAATTTGCAACTCATTATTTCATTTTTGATATCTCAAAAATTCATGCAGCGAGAATTTGACCTTCCGACAATCTTCTTTGTCTCTGTGGCCGTCGACCATGAGGTGAACATGTTCAATGGCTGCAATGGCTGAATGGCAGGCAGAAGACTGCCGTTGTCGCCAACTCCTTTCTGCGTCGTTCATGAAACAAAACAAAAAAAAAAAAAAAAAAAATCGCGTGCAGTACACTGGTAAAGAATATATTAAATAACAACGAAACTTACGAGCTAAAATATTCACAATCTTTACGAACCGTATATCGCTGTGGCTTGCAAGGAAGGTGATCACTTCACGAAAGGTGTTTATCGCATTTCAAACATTAGTAAGCATAGTTAAGGAAAGGATAGTCTTGGTGCGAAAGGAACAAGACGTAACTAACGGAAATTTTTTTGTATTTCATTACACAAGAATCTCTGAATTTTGATGATATTGACTATAATATGCCCTTTGAAATTCTGAGGGAATCTCCAATAAAATACGTTATCAACAACTTATGAGATGCTAGACTGAATTGCTGTCAAAGGACTTGAATCGGACGCATTAGTTTTTCAAAGGAGTTAGAGAGCTTGTAACCAGTGTTATTAAAACTTTACATAGAGCAAGAAGTAAAGGAAACTAAGGGGAAATTAGGAAAGGGAATTAAATTTCACACAAACTTTAAAGTTTGCAGGTGACATTGTAGTTCGTTTAGAGATGCCAAAGTACTTGGAGGATCAGGTGAAGGGAATGTATAGTGACAAGGAAAGAGGTTATAAGATGAACACAATATACTCAGGCGATGTTATGGAATTAGAACAGGAACTGAGATGCAGAACGAAGTAGGCTAATGTTGCTATATGGGCAGCAAAGCAGCGGGAAAGTAAAGAATATATAAATTCATACTTGGAATAGGTTACACAATTTTCCGAAAATATAGTGACTACGAAAAAATATAGTGACTACGAAAGTGGTTATAAGATGAACACAATAAACTCAGGCGGTGTTGAGGAATTAGAACAGGAACTGAGATGCAGAACGAAGTTGGCTAATGTTGCTATTTGGGCAGCAATGCAGCGGGAAAGTAAAGAGGATATAAATTCATACTTGGAATAGGTTACACAATTTTCCAAAAAGGTAAAATTTATTATGTGTATAAGTGTGACCAAGGACGGTGTTCTCAGAAAGTACTTGTCTGAAGTGTAATACTGAATCGAAGTGACGCTCGGACAATGGACGACATAGACAGGAAAAGAAAATAAGCTTCTGAAATGTGGTGCTATAGAAGATTGGATAAATCGTTCATTACATTCCTTCATAATCAACGACATGCAATATTTCAAGAAAAGTTGTTACGAAATTCCGAAGCAACAACTGAAAAATGTATTTTTTTTTTTTCTTTTACTGGTCATATATGAATTTGGGAAGGGTATTAACATATTAGAATGTGTGAGATATGTAGCAGTACTTAGTCTTAAAAACCGCATTAGTAAATGAATGAGTCTGCAAGTATTCAAATCCACAGCCTGAATGAGGGAATGAGGAAAATTCGCTGAAAGACTCTGCAAACGCAAGCGGAGAGACGTCCGCCTTTTTGTGCCACAGTGTGCTTTCGTCGTTTCGCAAATAAGACGCATCGAGGCACAGTTGATGCCCAAAAATGCCTGAATCGAAGCACATTGTAGCCAAGAGTTTTGGTGACTAGCAGAAGAGATTAATGAACAATACATGCACTCATGGATATTATTACCTTCAGTGGTGACAAAGAACCCATGTAACTTTTTGTCAATGGTGTTACAGCACAAAAAAGACATTTTTACCGCACTTTCTCTGTATGCAATAAATACATGAAAAAATGGATTGACAGGATACTAGGCCAAAAACCTGTAACTGAAAGTAAAGGCGGCGATTTTTATAAACATTTTACTTAAACTACATTTCATCCAAATACTCAAAAAAATCTCCCATCTGCTAGAGACAAAAAACACGTGGATTTCGAACAAAATGTTCGTGAAAATTATACACTAAATCGTCTTACCTTACTTTTTCCTTCACAAATGCAAATGTTTCTGAATATTTTTGAATGAAAACAGGCTCGGTTGCAAAATACTATTTTCAGCACACATAAAGTTGAATAAATTTGTGTTATCTATTATACTCATCTTTCAAATAATGATTGATATTGAAAAAAACTGCACATACAGTTGCTCTTTTCCATGCTAAATTCAAGTACTGGTGAAGTAATATACAGGTTGTTTATTAAATTTAACATTTTTATTGAGCATCTACAGACTTTCATAATAAATGTGATAAGTGTAAATATGATTTTTGCATAAAATATATTTTTTCTCAGTAAATCAGAAAACATATTTATAATTTATTGCATTAGTTGTTACTCTCAACATCCATTATCAGTTCGTCCTAGTCCACGTATCAAAGGGAATGGTGCGACTTCTTCCGATCACGTGACTTCTTCTGATCATTAGTGAACTTTACTCCAGTTAAAGAAATTCAGCTGGTACCTGAAAACATCGTCTAATTAATATTGACAGATCACATTCTCGTTTATACTATCATTCACACAAGCATAGTCTCCACATCGCCTGTTTCTTAATAAAACAGGTTCATTTAACGTTTCCTTTCTAATCTTCTGCTTTGTCAGTCCAAATCTAAGTATTTAATAGCCTAATGCAAAATATCAGACGTTAGAATACCTTGGAGTGTTCTTCGCATGGATGGTGAGTTATTTCTTGCCCTTTCACAAATCGGTAGTTCAGAAAACCAGTTTATCATCGTACCACAGAGTGTTTACAAACGAAATGTTGTACATTCTGATCATTTGTATTTATTGTATTATACATAAAAATTTTAAATGTTAAAAACAACATATTCTACGTGATTTATAAAAAAAATGAAACTTGTCTTGCAACACAGTTCCCAGAAAGACTCCAGAACTGTACGTAAATCCAGTTCCCATACACATTTAGCAATCGCGAAGCATTGGCAGATTCGCTACGGTTTCATAAAGTACCTACCCAACGTCCATTGTGTAGTCCAATCGATCTTCTATTATTTATTCGAATCGATTATTGTATTCCTCTTGTCCATCTATAGTTCATTCGTCTAGCTACTTCCATTTCATTTTCATTTGGTATTATTATGTCTTTCATTTCCTGGAAAGCAACCGTCGGCTTTTGAATGATTTTTTTACTGTCTTAATTAGAGACGACCAAAACTGCTCGAACACACATTTTTTATACTCTCTGTTTCGGCCATAGGGGAAGGTTGACTGGAAAGTTCTACAAACTTTTCAAGAAGCATACTAGGCCTTTTTTACTCTCCTCTTTGTTACTGTTGTTATTCATCTAGTTGTTCAGTTCCCCAAAATATTAAAACCCTTCGAGGGTTCCTCCAAATTCATTGTTCATTCATACAACCTTAGCCCTATTGAACAGGTTTTTAATCCTGATATTCAGGGCAATTCAAAATGAACATAGGGGTCAGAAACGATTGTATCATTCATTTCGAAGTGCCCTGAAGTCTTAAGTAAACAATGTTAAGTATGAAAGAGTTATTCTCGTGGGTCACTGTATGGTACTTTCAATGCTTATTTAATAAATCTATGTTGCCACAAACCGTCTCACTGTGTACTAACATTATGGTAATTCGGACGGTATGCTAAATCTCCTTTATGGATCTGTAAGTTGTCCTACATTCTGACATTGTGCGGCTGCTCTTCAAAACACATCTCACACGGAGTTGACTGCTTACGTAACGTAACGTGTAGAGGCTCTGTATTTCATATAATTTGCTGTTGAACCGACACAAATTATCAATCATAAACGTACCGAATCGTTTTGAAGAACTAGTTTTTCAGTTTCTTGATCACAATTGCGGCCCATCTCTATTACATTGGTGCATGTTTCCCGCTCTGGCTGCACCGAAATATACAGCTGTTTGCTTTCACCTGATCTAAGCTTGTCTTAGGTCCACCGTTAATTATTTCTGTGCATAAAGAAGGCTAAGGGAAAAAATACGTGACCCTTTAGTAAGAAGTTTTTCTTTTCACAAAATTGCAACCTACTTGTTGCCCACAGACAATTGTTGAAAAATTGCAGAGAAAATATTATTTTAATGTTTTGATCATGACTGTGATCAGCAACTGTAATTAATTACAATGTCACAAATTTCCAGCCAACCGGTTGCAAATAGAATTTAAAATTCTTTAACTAGTTTTCAACGCCAACTAGGGGCGACTTCTTCAGAAGAAATTGTTACCTTACATGTGGTTAAAAGGAAATTTGAGCGGATTGCTCTCGTCAAAACATTAAAACCACAATTAAAACATTTTCCACCTGAATATATAACAGGTGTACTCAAAATTTTAAAACAATGCGTGAGTAGGCCACTAAGGCCACTACAGTGGTATAGGACCCGTTAACTGTGGTTTTAATGTTTTGACTACAGCGATGTAGCTCAAATTACCTTTTAAGCACATGTAAGATAACAGTTTATTCTGAAGAAGGCTCCCCTAGTTGGCGTTGAAAACTAGTTAAAGAATTTTAAATTCTATTTGCAACCGGTTGGCTGGAAAATTGTGACATTGTGAGAATATTATTTGACTGGCCTAAGTGTGGAGGTTTTCAACGACATCTTAGTTAGATTTTGGTGCATCAGCATGGTTTGTAAGCGCTCCGCTGTAATTAATAAAGGGATTCCCCTACCTACTTTTAAAAAAACGACTATCAAAGGTGTCACCAGCTGTGTTATGAAAGTTTTCACGCAGGCTGATGACTTGCCGAAACTAGAGTCTCTGAACCACTCCGGCTGACGTACGTGTTACTGCTTATCACCACCCAAGCCATGGTTTAATGTTAGATACACAGATAACAGTCGACACGAAATGAAGTTCCGTACTTACCGCATATGCGATCTGTTGTCTGAGCTACCGATAAGCATTCAATATAAGCTGTCTATTGTTTCGCAGCTGCTGATCAAAAGGCTCCACAAATCTGAGCTATTGTCTCGGATTTTCAGTAAACATTTATTGCTATCACCCTGGAAGCGAAGTGCCATCTCCCACTACCCTTTTCGGAGGCAGACTGCTAGACAGGAAAGCGAGCTGCAATTGAATGAAGTTCATGCGCCTCGTTTGACGGGAGAGGTTTCCATTTTCGCACTTTCATGTAGGGAACTTTAAGTGTAGTATCCCATTTCCGCTTCTATGGAGAATTTGAATGCATTTATGATTACATTCAGGTCGTTGATTGGCACATGGACGAAAGAACAATTTTATGGCTGAAGAGGAAAGTGTTAATTTCATAAAAATAGTATTATTATTTCAAGCTGTCGATCCTGTTTCCGTCCATAAAGCAATTTAGTCATCTTCCTTTTCATTTAATATACTCGCATCTGACTGATTCAGAAGCCAGAGTAGCAAGGGACCTGTTATAAATTGTTCTACATGCGGAGGAGGACATTTGTTATTCAAGTATCAGAGAAACAGGGATGAAGTTGCACATAAAAGTGCTCGAATTTAGTCATAAAAATAAAAGAGGAATAACAGACACGTGTTTCACTGCAGTAAACCAAAGTTTCGAAGCGAATGTCAACCAGGCGTTGTGTGGACTGGTTAATGTATTACTTCATCACGTTGGTACATCTAGTCGTCACCTTCTGGAGATGATTTCGATTGGTGGTGGAGCACTGAAGTAGAGCACTAATTTTCATGATGAAACATGTAAGCACATCAATACTCTTGGTACAGTCTATGGACATGGAAGACCTTATAGAAAGGCGCAGGAAGGGCAGGTAAACGCTATGGTACAAAGTAGTGGATTCCTCTTCCTCTCTCAATGCCCGATGTTATTTCAGCAGGGACAGCGCCTGATCCTGCACATTGTGCGGTTCAAATTAACACTAGAGAGGATGTAGACAGTCTCTTTAATAACATCGTCAAACAATGGGAGTAAGTAATTAGGATCATGATATTACAGTAGGTTTACATCGAAACTGTGTAATCAGGTAGGGGCCTGTGCTCGTTGCATTAATGTTGAGAGAAGCTTCAGCAGTATGGGCTTTATCCCAGTGAGCACTCACGATTCGCCAAGACTGTTACGTCTGTTCGTGGGTCCTCCAGGAACAGTCACCATTATCTTCCGCGGGCGACGTGCAGAGGCCCTGGCGAACTACTGCAAATTTCTACAGCTAATCGGCAGTTTCGGACACAGCTGTAAGATCAGTGCATTTCGAACAATACACTGTCCATCTGGATTTTGGTTTTGTCCTACAAAGTGTAGCTCTCGATATCTGCACATAATGCGCATTTGCGGAGTGAAATAAAAAGAACATATCTAGAACAGATAAATAAAAAATGAAAAAGAACATCGTATTTTAGGAGACATTTATTTGCCTTGTCAGTCTTATGACTGACTCGATGCGGAGCACAACGTCTTCTCGTGTGCCAACCTCTAGCCATCCTTATCAAGCACAGCGTCACTACTGCCTTTCTGGAGCGTTTACCTTTATTAAAATCGCACTTATAGTTATCAAAAAGACCCTAAGTTTTCTTATCCATTCGTCTTTATGTCACACTTGTTATCAACTTTCCTCCCTTCTACCAACAGTTTACCGCAAATCTCTAGAGGAACGGAAGGTTCCAAATGATTGGAAAAGAGCACAGGTAGCTCCACTTTTCAAGAACGGTCATCGAGCAGATGCGCAAAACTATAGGTGTATATCTCTATCATCGATCTGTTGTGGAATTTTAGAACAAGTTTTTTCGCTCGCGCATCATGTCATTTCTGGAAACGCAGAATCTACTCTGTAGGAATCAACATGGATTCCAGAAACAGCAATCGTGTGAGACCCAACTCGCTTTATTTGCTCGTGAGACCCAGAAAATATTAGATACAGGCTGCCAGGTAGATGCCATTTTCCTTGACTTCCGGAAGGCGTTTGATATAGTTCCGCACTGTCGCCTGATAAACAAAGTAAGAGGCTACGGAATATCAGACCAGCTGTGTTGCTGGATTGAAGAGTTTTTAGCAAACAGAACACAGCATGTTGTTCTCAATGGAGAGACGTCTACAGATGTTAAAGTAACATCTGGCGTGCCATAGGGGAGTGTTATGGGACCATTGCTTTTCACAATACGTATAAATGACCTAGTAGATAGTGTCGGAAGTTCCATGCGGTTTTTCGCGGATGATGCTGTAGTATACAGAGAAGTTGCAGCATTAGAAATTTGCAGCGAAATGCAGGAAGATCTGCAGAGGATACGCACTTGGTGCAGGGAGTGGCAACTGACCCTTAACATAGACAGATGTAATGTATTGCGAATACATAGAAAGAAGGATCCTTTATTGTATGATTATATGATAGTGGAACAAACACTGATAGCAGTTACTTCTGTAAAATATCTGGGAGTATGCGTGAGGAACGATTTGAAGTGTAATGATCATATAATATTAATTGTTGGCAAGGCGGGTGCCAGGTGTAGATTCATTGGAGAGTCCTTAGAAAATGTAGTCCATCAACAAAGGAGGTGGCTAAAAAACACTCGTTCGGCCTATACTTGAGTATTGCTCATCAGTGTGGGATCCATACCAAGTCCGGTTGACAGAGGAGATAGAGAAGATTCAAAGAAAAGCGGCGCGTTTCGTCACGGGGTTATTTGGTAAGCGTGATAGCGCTACGGAGATGTTTAGTAAAGTCATGTGGCAGACTCTGAAAGAGAGGCGCTCTGCAACGCGGTGTAGCTTGCTGTCCAGGTTTCGAGAGCGTGCGTTTCTGGATGCTGTATCGAATATATTGATTCCCCCTACTTATATCTCCCGAGGAGATCATGAATGTAAAATTAGAGAGATTCGAGAGCTCACCAAGGCTTTCCGGCAGTCGTTCTTCCCGCGAACTGGAAGAGGAAAGGGAGGTAATGACAGTGGCACGTAAAGTGCCCTCCGCAACACCGCTGGGTGGCTTGCGGACTATAAATGAAGATGTAGATGTAGAACTTGAATCCTGATTGTGTTATGATTCTCGCATTTTTCTACCTTTCATATGTCATTACTCTAGTCTCCCAGTTTGTACTAACAAATTTGCACAGTCGTTTTGTTGTCACATCCGTCAATGTTTTAAAATTCCAAATGAATGTTATTTATTCGCTGTGCATTGTTTGGTACTCAGTCTTACAAGTTCTCAATCGACAGACGTTTCTCCTACCCTGCTTGCTGACAATTCCTCTCCTTCGCAGATGGGCTCACTGAAATTATTCACCTATCTTCCCTTTGCAGTGGAATTCTTTTTGCACCCTTAATACTGACACTCTTGCTTCTAGTTTCACTGAAAGTCATTATGACATTCCTATATGCTACATCTGTCCTTCGACACCTATTTCGTTTTCGATTTCATGCCAGTTTTTTGCAGGCATTTTGCTTTGGCTACCCACACTTCCCATTTATTTCATTCTTAATTGGTTTATATTGCTGCATTGCTTTCTTTTCCTGTAAATTTTTATATTCCCTTCTCTCGGCTGTCGGCTGAAGTATTTGTTATGACACGGAAAGGATCCGCGTAGTTAATTTCTTCCTTATATTTATATTTATCTGTGATAGCCATTTTTAAGTTGAACTGCTCACTGTCGAATTCATTATCACAGTATCTACAGCCTATCATCATTGCAGACTACATTAATATCCGACTTCCTTACACATTTATTCCTCCTGACGATTCTTCAAACTTCAGCCTACTTTTCGTGTTTCCTACAATGTGCTCTGCGCTTCTACACTGAGGTGACATAAAGTATTAGAATAGCGATATGCGCTTATATAAATTGCGGTAGAACCGCGTACAAAAGTTATAAAGGGGCAGTTGATTGGAAAAACTGTCATTTGTGCTCAGATGAATTACGTGAAAAGGTTTCCGTCGTGATTATGGCCGCACGACTTCCGTTTAACGCAGAATGGTAGTTGAGCTAGGTAGTTGAGCTAGACGCATGGGACATTCCATTTCGGAAATCGAGAGGAAATTCAGTATTCCCAGATTCACCGTGCGAATAATGTACTGCGAATATCAAATTTCTGGCAGTATCTCTCTCCACGGACAAACGATGTCAGTGCCGTTTGTGTAGCGTTGTTAGTGATAATGGACGAGCAACACTGCGTGAAGTAACAGCAGAAATCGATGTACTACGAACATATCCCTTAGGACAGTATGGCGAAAACTGGCGGTAATGGGTTATGGCAGCAGGTTCGTTTGCTAACAGCACGACATCGCCTGCGGCGACTCTCCTTGGCTCGTGATTACATCGGTTGACCCTAGACGACTAGAAAACCGTTGCCTGTTCAGATGAGCTCCGATTTCAGCTGGTAACAGCTAATGGCAGGATTCGAGTTTGGCCCAGACCCCACCAAACCATGAAGCCAAGTTGTCATCAAGGCAGTGTGCAAGCTGGTGGTGGCTCCATATTGGTGCAGGCTGTGTGTAAATGGAGTGAACTGTATTCTGGCATCTTCGGCCACCTGGAGGCCATTTGCAGTCATTCATGGATTTCACGAACCCAAACAACGATGGGCGTTTAATGGATGACAATGCGCCGAGTCATCGGGCCACAGTTCTTCACTATTGCTTTGAACTACATTCCTGGCAACTCGAGGGAATGATATGGTCACTGAGATCGCCCGACGTGAATCCCACCGAGCATTATCAACATAATCGACAGGTGATTTCTTGCACTCTCAGCACCTTCGCAGTTACGGACGGGCCGAGTGGTTCTAGGCTTCAGTGCGGAACCCCGCTGCTGCTGATGCTGTAGCAGGCTCGGATGGTGCCCCGGACGTGGATATGTGTGATGCCTTTAGGTTAGTCAGGTTTAAGTAGTTCTAAGTCTAGGGGGCTGTTGACTTCAGTGCTTAGAGTGCTTAGAGCCATTTGAACCATTTGAAGCTATGGACGGCTATAGACACAGTTTGGCTCAGTAATTCTGCAGGGACCTTCAACGACTTCCTGAGTCCATGGCACGCTTGTTGTTGCACTGTTGTTGTTGTGGTCTTCAGTCCTGAGACTGGTTTGATGCAGCTCTCCATGCTTCTCTATCCTGTGCAAGCTTCTTCATCTCCCAGTACTTACTGCAACCTACATCCTTCTGAATCTGCTTAGTGTATTCATCTCTTGGTCTCCCTCTACGATTTTTCCCTCCACGCTGCCCTCCAATGCTAAATTTGTGATCCCTTGACGCCTCAAAACATGTCCTACCAACCGGTCCCTTCTTTTTGTCAAGTTGTGCCACAAACTCCTCTTCTCCCCAACTCTATTCAATACCTCCTCATTAGTTATGTGATCTACCCATCTAATTTTCAGCATTCTTCTGTAACACCACATTTCGATAGCTTCTATTCTCTTCTTGTCCAAACTAGTTATCGTCCATGTTTCACTTCCATACTTGGCTACGCACCATACAAATACTTTCAGAAACGACTTCCTCACACTTAAATCTATACTCGATGTTAACAAATTTCTCTTCTTCAGAAACGCTTTCCTTCCCACTGCCAGTCTACATTTTATATCCTCTCTACTTCGACCATCATCAGTTATTTTGCTCCCCAAATAGCAAAACTCCTTTACTGCTGTAAGTGTCTCATTTCCTAATCTAATTCCCTCAGCAGCACCCGACTTAATTCGACTACATTCCATTCTCCTCGTTTTGCTTTTGTTGATGTTTATCTTATATCCTCCTTTCAAGACACTATCCATTCCATTCAACTGCTCTTCCAAGTCCTTTGCTGTCTCTGACAGAATTACGATGTCATCGGCGAACCTCAAAGTTTTTATTTCTTCTCCATGGATTTTAATACCTACCCCGAATTTTTCTTTTGTTTCCTTTACTGCTTGCTCAATATACAGATTGAATAACATTGGGGAGAGGCTACAACCCTGTCTTACTCCCTTCCCAACAACTGCTTCCCTTTCATGTCCCACGACTCTTATAACCCCCATCTGGTTTCTGTACAAATTGTAAATAGCCTTTCGCTCCCTGTATTTTACCCCTGCCACCTTCAGAATTTGAAAGAGAGTATTCCAGTCAACATTGTCAAAAGCTTTCTCTAAGTCTACAAATGCTAGAAACGTAGGTTTGCTTTTCCTTAATCTTCTAAGATAAGTCGTAGGGTCAGTATTGCCTCACGTGTTCCAACATTTCTACGGAAGCCAAACTGTTCTTCCCCAAGGTCGGCTTCTGCTAGTTTTCCATTCGTCTGTAAAGAATTCGTGTTAGTATTTTGCAGCTGTGACTTATTAAACTGATATTTCGGTAATTTTCACATCTGTCAACACCTGCTTTCTTTGGGATTGGAATTATTATATTCTTCTTGAAGTCCGAGGGTATTTCGCCTGTCTCATACATCTTGCTCACCAGATGATAGAGTTTTGTCATGACTGGCTCTCCCAAGGCCGTCAGTAGTTCTAATGGAATGTTGTCTACTCCGGGGGCCTTGTTTCGACTCAGGTCTTTCAGTGCCCGCTCAAACTCTTCACGCAGTATCTTATCTCCCATTTCGTCTTCATCTACATCCTCTTCCATCTCCATAATATTGTCCTGAAGTACATCACCCATGTATAAACCCTCTATATACTCCTTCCACCTTTCCGCCTTCCCTTCTTTGCTCAGAACTGGGTTTCCATCTGAGCTCTTGATATTCATACAAGTGGTTCTCTTCTCTCCAAAGGTCTCTTTAATTGTCCTGTAGGCAGTATCTCAGGGCGAAAGGATGTTCGACACGATGTTAAGAGGTATCCCGTCACTTATCTCACCTCACTGTCTGTGTTCCTGCGTACGCTTTACAAGCAAATAAATATCTCATTTTGCAAACTCTCTGTCCCACCACTTAGTAATCAGCTGCTACCTTTGCGTGTGTTCGAGCTTTTTCCAATTATATTTCCTTCTCTTGAGATTCTTCAAGACTGTATTTGCTAGTTCAAGCTGAAATGAGTCGCAGAATGCGTCTTCCTCTCTTCTCATTCCGAGCCCAAAATCTTGCGTGATACTTTCTTCTGGTCCATCCTCCAGCCTTTCCTTCTCCCATGATTATTAGATTATCATCTCCTACCAACTGCATTACCCCTTCAACATCCTCATACACTTCTATTATATCTTTATCTTCTCCTTGGGGAATGTTCATGTCGGCGTTGGTCTGTCGTAGATTCTGGTGAGAACAACACTTATCCCTGAACTGTTCTGCCCAACCTCCATACTCAGGACAAATACATTTTCTGCTGCTGTTGATATAACAACATTCATACGACATGAAATCCTATTCTTTCTACTGCACTTCACTGAATATTGTCATATATAGACAGTTCTGTATTTTTCTTTTCAAATTTTCTAACTTCTCTATCGCATTCAGATTTCTGAAATTTCACGCTCCGACTCGTAGAATGATGCTGGTTCATTGGCTTTTCAATCTTTCTCTCATGGTCACTTCCCCTTGCCATTCTTTCCCAGAGATTTGAATACACTGCCAATCTGGATTCATTCTGGCCCTTTTTAAATTACAGCTTACCTTCCCTGCGGATACCCATTACCCATTATGGGATTCAGTTACGTGCAGCTTCGTTGCTCCTGAATGTTATTTTATTGTCTGTCCATTGAATACTGTTTTAGGCCTTTCTTTTCTCACGGAAACAAGAAAGAATTTCGTGGGTCATCAAGTTCTGAAAAGTTTTAGAATACTGCAAATGGAGGCTTCCGCGGCCGTTGTCACAGTCAACAGCAGTTAACAAAACACCCTGAGGAAGGCGCTTTGCAACAGTCACCTAAACGTTGGGATTTTACAGATGAGAATGAGGCCCCAAACGCAGAAGAATTTTATTGACTTTTAGAATACTGATTGATTTTGGGTCAACGTTTCATCACCATAGACCAGAACAGAAGATACATACCGATTACAAGCTCTGAAAGACTTGTTGTTTGCTTATGTACTTAAAGAAAAGGATGCAACGCGAAGTACAAAAATAAATTAAACGATTTTCCTTCTGCATTATCCTGAACGAACACCACCATACGGAAACAAGTATGAGAGGTAGAAAAAGCTGCTTACATTTTCAATGTTTATGATTCACATATAACAGTAGATGAGAAATGTTATCATACAAGTGCTTAGCTTACATGCTGTTCAAAAGTAAAAGAGACAAAAGATAGTTAAATATATTCTCTATTCTGATGTTGCATTCAAAATTTTGTAACATGTTCTAATTCCCATTATCGAGATAAAGCTTGTGAGCAAGAGGTTAATAACATTTCTCTTGCCGGCCTTTGTGACCGAGCGGTCCTAGACGCTTCAGTCTGGAACCGCAAGACCGCTACGGTCGCAGGTTCGAATCCTGCCTCGAGCATGGATCTGTGTGATGTCCTTAGGTCAGTTAGGTTTAAGTAGTTCTAAGTTCTAGGGGACTGATGACCTCAGATGGTAAGTCCCATAGTGCTCAGAGACATTTTAACACTTTACTTGATATGTAGAAATAAAACGTACTCGGTGAATAACGCACAGATGCTGATCAATCAAGAAAATAAACTTCGAAAAAGTCAATAAGTGATGGGAAGTAGCAGAAAATATAATTTCCAACGTTTTCCCAGTCACGCAAAAATTCTATTGGGCGAGTTTGATGTACACTTAGGGAAAGAAAGAAAATTAAGGAAAACAGTTATTGTTTTTCCAGCGGACATATTGACTGATCGGACTGGTAGAGTTGTATAGAAATTTCCACTCCAAAATTATGTTAACTCAGTTAAGAAAATACCCTCACTTAAAAACGAAACATGGCGATCAACTAGCAAAGATATAATTGATTTCCAAATTGATTACACCATGATTTTCTGTCGATGTCACAATGAGATATTTAATGAAGAGTATATATTGAAACAGACTACTATCTAACTACCGTGCAAATAAATAAAAGACACAATAATTAAGTAAAGGGATATTAGTAGTTCATAAAGTAGAATCTACTAAAATTCAATCATAACTATCAGCAAACGATTTGGACAAAATGCAAGTACAAATTAGATACACCTGAAACACAAATTTATCAAAACTGTACAAAACCACATTCGTTTACAATGGCGGGAAAAACACCCTTGGAGAAACGAAGGCTGTGAACAGGCAGTTAAATCTCAAGACAAGATATTTCTTCTTCTTTTAAAACATGGTTAGTAGCAAATAAAATACTGGGCAAACAAATTTCTGACAACTAATAAAGAAGCTTCGAAATAAATTGCACACACAAAAAGACAGTGTGAGAAAATTTATCTGCGTGAAATTGAAGAAGACATGTAAGAAAACTACTCGAGGCACTGTATGAAACACATAAAGTGCCTTGATATAGATCACAAAATCTCTGCTTCATGGAAGGAAATGGACTGTTGGCACTTAAACAAGGAAATAGCAGAGAAATTGTCAAATATTTCATAACTGCTTTCAACTCACAGAAAGATTTTTTCCATAAATTCTACTAAAAATGTGGAAATTAATACACAAATAAAAATATTGAAAAACTAATTAAGCATATGGTGAAAGCGGAATTAGTATAGAACCGCTGAGTTGGCCTAAAAAACTTATAAATATTTCATTGATGATTCAAAACATTTAGTGACCTGACAAAGTCACATAAAACCGCTATGATACATCCACCACATAAATATGGAGACAGAATTGGTGTTAATAATCCCTTCTTTCTGTTTCATATAAAATTCTCTGTTCAAATCACCTGGATTGAGTACAACAACAACTTGAGTGCAAGGTATGTGATTATGAATCTGGCTTCATGTCAAATAGAATCTAACCAGACCAATTTTGGTTCTGAAATTAATTAACAGATATAAAAAATATATGAAAAGAAAGTGGTTTGTATTGTTTTAGAGGTTCAAAGAAAGCTTACGACCTTAAGTCTCCCTTCCAGACACTAAAAGCATACTGTCTGAACTTCAAATCCACCGCAGATACTAGTGAAACACTATATGATACAGGATATAAGCTGCAATTCGGGAGAGAATTCCCTGATACAAAAATTAAATGAAAAGTGGTGGAAGGTGGAGAACTCTCTCTCCATTATTTTTAGTTGAGCATAAAAAAAAGTAATCCAAAAGAAGAGAAAATTAAATCGGAGCTTAAAACCCATGAAGCAATCAAATTGGGAAGCACAAATATTAGCATAGAATGCATAGCCTTTGCAGGCGATCTGGTAATTCTGCGTCAGAACTTTTAAACGGCACAAAAAGAAACAGAACTTCTCAGAGATCCACCTGGAACAGCTGGCCTTCAAATACCATTTTCAAAAAAATACGATGTCTAGCATGGGAAAAACAAATTTCATGTCTAACAAGAACTTGGCACCGACAATGTAATTGGTAAGGACGGCAGAAACAAATTGTGTGTTAATATTTCAGAGTAACATTTCACGACGGTGGCCTGGAAAACACCACTTACGAAATTCGTTGTCACAAAAGGGAAAAAGGTACAAAAATATCTTTAGCAAAAATGTTTCCCAAAATGACAAAACTGATTCACTGCGACACAATCATCAAACCGGAGTAACTTTCAGGGCCTGAAATACTAATTTTAATCAGTAAGAGAGATACTGAAGGAATCCAAAACAGTCAATGAATGGTAATCATGTAAACTAACAGTCCAAATTATACAACAAGGGACATATACACTAACAAGGAGTCCATACGGTGATTGAATTTTTGAATTTTCTATATTGATGGGACTTGAAGTTCAGAACTTCAATATCAGTCTTTTAAAGCAGCTCCATGCAATTCTCAAAAATGCCGAAAAAATCGACTTTGAAGTTTTCAGTGTTTAATTCCCTAAAGATAGATGAACGTGTCCACAGGCATCATGGCCCAAAATTGGAATTCTCGCCTGCCAGACGTGGGGCCTGGTTTCAGGTCCTCGCCAATACAAATTCTTAAACAAAGATGCATGTTCTGAGGAGGGGCCTGGTTTCAGTTCGTGACCAATACAAATTCTTAAGCAAAGGTGCATGTTCTACGAGCACTTCCGTGAAGTGTAATGTGCATAAGGCTGCAAAAGAATTTAGATTGTAATTTCTTTAATTTAACCAATATTTATTAAATAAATTTTACAAAAGTTCAGAACTTAGGATTCTGTACTTGGAATAACAATTGGATTTTTGTGTGCAGTATATAATTATAAATAAAAATACGTGCATATTTCTATAAAATGACGATATTGTATGAGATAATTAGTGTATATTTGATGAATTTTAAATTTGAACTTGCTGAGAATCCATTAATGTCTGGGTATGTATTTATTCCAGTCATCTATTCGTCCATCTCCTCCTTGTCTTCACTCGGTCCACCTCCTACACCCTCCACTCTCTATCGTCCTCCTGCTCCTCTTCCTGTCCATCTGCTCTAACCCCCCTTTCTGTTCATCTGCTCCTCCCCCCGTCTATGTGCTCCTTCCGCTCTGTCCATCTCCTCTTTCTCCTAATATTCCATTTCCTCCACATACCCTCTCTGTTAACCTCCTCGACCCTTCGCTCCCGTGCCAACACCCCATCTCCTTTTTCGACTGTTTCTCTACATCTCCTCCTACCCATGTCAATTGTTCCTTTCTCTCTCCTTCTGCTTCTCCCCACTCTGTCCACCTCCTCCTCCAACCCTCACTCTGTCCATCTCCACCTCTTCCCTTTCTCTGTCCATTTCCTCCTGCCCTTCTCTATCCCCTCCTCAACCTTCTCTCTGCCTGTCTCTTTATACATATGTCTCAGTCCACCTCCTTCTCTTTCCTTTCTGTGAGCATCTCCTCCCCTCCCCAGTCTCTGTCCATTGCCACCTCCTCCTCTCTATCAATCTCTTTCTCATTCCTCCTGTCTGTGCCCATCTCCCCCTTCTCACTCTGTCCATCTCCCTCTCCCCCCTTCTTCCTCCACGTTATAGCCCTTACCGCAAAAGGTGGTTGGAGTCTTGGCTCTGAGCACTATGGGACTTAACATATGAGGTCATCAGTCTCCTAGAACTTATAAGGATGCGAACCTGCGACCGTAGCGGTCTCGCGGTTCCAGACTGAAGCGCCTAGAACCTGTCGGCCTGTTGGTGTCTGGTGGCTCTTACTCCCACAGTATTTCTTTCCATATCGCATCTAAAACGTGTATCAAATTTAGTTGAAATCGTTCCAGCTGTTTATGATGAGCTTTTTACGCATGGTTTTATCCACATAGTCGCATGTCGAATATATTTCACAAATATTTAACATATTTCGCACGTATTTTTACATAACTTTCACCTCTAGCGAGTTTCGCCCTGAAGTTTTGTTTTAACACATCTCAGTGTTTGTGGCGTCACATCTCCCGAACTGCGAGTAATAAAATATTTTTGTAGTTCCATTTAGCGATTTATGTAAATACTGTGTATGAAACGTGTCACGAATAGAGTTAGTAGCGAAGAAGTAGTTATATGTGAACGTTAAGGTGATGCGGCAGTGTTACACGTATCTCAGTGTTTGTGGCGTCATATCTCGTGAACTGTGGGTGGTACAATAATGTAATTTTGCTGATACATCCAGTGCTATTTGTAGATGTTGCCAGTAAAATATGCCACGAAAGCAATTGATCTTAAAAAAGTAATGCATTAAAACATTATGCTTCATGTGGCAGTTTCACTCCATGAATAGTGAAAATGCAGTAAGTGATAAACACCATTTCTTGGGAGTTGTCCGTGTGAGAAAGTCTGGTAACGACTTGATAGTATGTGTAATTTTTGCTGCAAGTCACTATCTTATCTTCAAATACTGGATGATTAGCGTAAGGGTATTCGTCATGGACCTCGCTTGTTTTTCATCTCCACCCCACTCCTTTTACAGGTAGGCGGTTGATATCCCCAACAGCGATTCTTTGCAGACTATAACTGAACGTATACCTATGTTTGGTTGAGGTCGGTCCGGTGATTTAGGACGAGATGTGGAACTTAACATTAGTTCATCTACTTTTACAATGTGTGAGGGTGACGCAGGTATTCGAACTGAACGGAAAAATATTGGACAGGTGAGAGTAGAACTCGCGCCCTGAGAGTCATGTATCAACTCCATTATGTACACAGACCCTCATCTCATCCATTCCGAAAGTGTAGTATCTCGGCGATTTTTGCGTGTTGTCGACATTGATACTAACAAGATATCGATTCCGGTATTTCTAGGAATTTAGACGACGTTTTAAGATGAAAATCCGATTGAAGGGGGCGTAGGTCTCATTAAGCAGTTTAATACACTGTTGAGCGATAGGGCTGACCCGGAAAGAAAGAGAGCAGCGTTCACAGTTGAAAACATGTATAATATTTTATTTAAATAAAAGTCAACAAATTTCCGTCACTAAAACACCTTTTAAAAACAAGTAGGAAAATAAAGAATTCATAGAATGTTAGCTAGGAAATGAGATTAGCAATTGACGCCAGCAAACGCACTTTTAAACAGTTTCGAAGCTAAGCAATATGTCAAACGTTAGTGGGTTTCGAAGTCATCCAAGGTGCATATTAATAATCAGGGCTTTAACATTTGCAAACTTTTTCAGTCTTACATGATTACAGCAGATCTGGTAACAATTAACAGTAGCGATACAGTCAGAAATCTGTTGGTATAATAAGTTCAGAACCAGGAAGACCTATGCATATACAGTTCAGCTCCCCCGACAGGTTGGATAACCCGATGTACATGGTGGGCGGTGTGAACACACCACTCACGGGTGTGGTGGACGGTCCCGTACAACGTAAACTACAAATTATTAAGAACTAACCTTAGAAAACTAGTAACTGTGCACTACTGTACAAAGGGTGGCACATATTTCATTATACTACCATTTAAGAGCCAACATAAATAAATAAAAAGCAAGCACCTGCCCAGTCAGCGATAACGTGATAAGCAATAAGCACTTAACATCTCGGTAGCGCTGTTGTTACAGGAATGAGGAAACCAATAAGGATTACGTGTCCCCAAAATTAATTGATTGGCAGACAGATACTTGTACTAATTATGCAGCAGTAACAGTCGTTAAACACTAATTTGAAATGGAAGAAACTCGCTGATTTGTAACACGTTTTGCAGTAAGACACTAGTCATATGTAACAAATCGGGGCCGGCCGCTGTGGCCGTGCGGTTCTAGGCACGTCAGTCCGGAACCGCGTGACTGCTACGGTCGCAGGTTCGAATCCTCCCTCGGGCATGGATGTGATGTGCTTAGGTTAGTTAGGTTTAAGTAAAGTTCTAGGGGACTGATGACCGTAGATGTTAAGTCCCATAGTGTTCAGAGCCATTTGAACGAATCGGACAGCTCTTACTAATGTACTCTCCACTATTTAAAATAGCTAAGAAGTCGAATCTCAAATGTCAAACTTGGTTTGCCAGGCAGCCCGGAACAACAGTAGTGCAAACGTACGTTCTTACTTTAGCAGAATTCACCACAGAAATCTCAGGACGAGTCAACTGGGCACCCCACCAAAATGTTTTACAAATAACTAAAATGATTACAACGAAAAGGGACTCTAAGTTAGACTGCACTGTATTTAAAAGGAAGAGCAACACACGGTTCAGTGCACGGCATGGTCCTTGGAAAGCCACTCGAAATATGACCAATTTAAACAGGCCTTTCTGATCAGCGTAGATCGACTAGCTGTGTAACATAGGACAGGCAATTTCCACACATTTCAAAAACAGTTACGACTGCCGTCTGTAATGGAACGGAGTTACTTCCGTTAAGGTAAAGTTCATTTCTTCCGGAGCGAATTCCCATCAATAGCACACACAGCACACGTTCTGAAGTGGAAACTAGTACGACTTTAACAAAACAAGGTGCAAAAACCATAGAAGGAGTCTCACCAAAATATCTGATGAATCGGTAGCAAAGAGGGACTCAAAATCTCCACGCTATCGAAATAAGCAAATTTCCAGACTCCTGTCGTCACCACAGCCAACCCAAAACGCCGCCTTCGCGGGACGATGTCTGTGCTCTGCAAAAGCAACCGTCTCCAGACAGAGATGGTAAACCAGCCGCGAGCTGCGCAAGTCCTCCTTCCCAATCGGCCGGCAAGATGTAATTGTCAACCTTGGTGCCGGTCAAAGATCCTCGTGGAGAACTACCAAAGATCGTACACGGCTACCGCGCCCTTGCGATCGACTGATCGACGCAAGGTGGAACAGGTCACAGATAACAAATGATAAATTTTTTGTGTGATACGATTTCAAATTAACAATTTTTTCTTTACTTTAACTGTTATATGTTGCTTCTAGGTCAACGGGAATTGCTCTTTAGCTTTTGATGAGTGACTCTGTGTGTATGAGAATATGTGAGATAAATGAAAGTACGTTTTGAGTGCGTTTACTTAGAAGCTAAAGTTTCTTCCACCGCCAAGATACCGGAGATCTTAGCATTTAACATAAATTTCACCAGATGCGTCAATCAGTTACTCAGAAAAAGGGTTTTAGCAGTCAGACAGACAGACGGACTGGATCCGACAGGTTAGCCGAGAGTGCTAAGGCACTGCTCCCTGGATTCGAGTGGGCGCGCCGTCCCCGGACCGAATCCGCCCGGCGCGTTAACAACGAGGGCCAATGTGACGGCCATAAAAAAAATGGCTCTAAGCGCTATGGGACTTAACATCTTAGGTCACCAGTCCCCTAGAACTTAGATCTACTTAAACCTAACTAAGCTAAGGACATCACACACATCCATGTCCGAGGCAGGATTCGAACCTGCGACCGTAGCAGTCGCGCGGCTCCGGACTGAGCGCCTAGAACCGCGAGACCACCGCTGTGACGGCCAGCCTGGATGTGGTTTTTAGATGGTTTTCCATATCCCTCTAGGTGAATACCGGGCTGGTCCCCACGTTCCGCCTCAGTTACACGGCTCGCAGACATCTGACAACTTTCGCACTATTCCATGGATTACACTAGTCGCAGACAGTTGGGGTACACTAATTCCATTCCGGGGGGTACAGGATGGCTGCAGGAAGGACATCCAGCCACCCCTTAAACCAACTTTGCCACATCCGATTAACCATGCCGACCCGCGATTCCGCGGGAAAAGAGGCACAAGCAAAAGAAAGAAGAAGAACAGACAGATAGACTGACTGACTGACTGAATGACGGACGTGAAAGTGATGCTAAAAGGGTTCCATTCTTATCGAATGAGCTAGGGCCCCTGAAAACGAAAAAATGACTGAAAAGAGAAGCGAACCAGCAACCTAGCGATTACCAACCTCGAACGCTACTGATCTTTCGCCATAGTTGTGTATTTTACACACCACGGAAGTGCTCGTAGATAATGCACATTTGCTGAAAAACTTGCGATAGCTAGGAGTCAACCTGGGGTATTTGGAATTTTCTATTTATTGTTATGAAGGTTTTGTACCAGGAAGCGACAGATACATCAAACATAGCTGTTACGGCCCTAAAGTACAGTTACGGGTATGTAGACACAAGGGAAAAGCCTGTCAAATGTATATTCAGCAGTAGGCTTGCGGAGGGACGTGAGATGCGCTTGCAACAGGCAAGGGCGGGTGCTCTCCGACGGCGGGTGGCTGCGGTCTGACGCAGCGCGGCGCGTCGCTTGCAGCCGGTAGCGGGAAGTGGAGGACACGGCCGGGGGTGGCCTTGTCGCGGCCAGAGTAATAAAGTCAGCGGGACACGCCCGCCCCCACCGCTGCCGCCGCCGGCCTCTGCGCTCTCTCGCGCTCCCTCGCTTGCACAAAAAGAGGAGGAGGCGGCGGCGGCGGCGCGCTCTGAGGCGGGATTCCCTTGTGATGGATGAGATCTCGGTGAAAGGGTGTTAGCGTCCCCCGCGCGCAATAACTCAGCGGGGGGCGGAGCGGCGAGCCGCCGCCCCCGCCGCCGCAGCCGCCGTCGCTGTCGCCGCACAGAGGCGCCCGTGTCGCGGCCTGCCGGCGGCGCCCGCAACCACTGCCTCCTCATTAGGATGCCCGAGCAGAGGCGCCCAGCGCTGGCGGGGCTGTTTCAGTCCGCCAGCGGCCGCCTCGCATGCCGAACCAAGCGAGAGACGGAGTGCAGTGGACACCGTCTCCGTGTTTTCAGCAGTCGATCCTCAGACTATAGATTGCTGTTGTTCTGATATTTACCTACTTACTGGAGTGAGACGTGGGTCTTCCTCTACAGTCTTAGAGTCCCCCCCCCCCCCCCTCCGCCCACTCACCCACATTCTAGCCAGATAGCCTACATAATTCCGACAGATAACTTCTTCTAGTCAAGCTGCATGCGACGATTTTACTGTTGATGTCGTTCTTTTCTTCCGTACTTCAATCGGTGAAAATGGAACCATTATAAATTGAAGAGCCAAATAAATTGGTACATTGCCTGATATTGGGTAGGGCCCCCGCGTGGTGCAACACGAGGCGGCATTGACTAATGTCTGAAGTACTGCTGGAAGTAACTGGTATCATGAATCCTGCAGGGGTGACCATTAATCCGTAGGGATACGAGGGGATGGAGATCTCTTCTGAACAGCACGCTGCAAGGCATCCCAAATATACTCAATAATTGTGATGTTTAGGGATTTTCGTGCCCAGCGGAAGTGTTTAATCTCAGAAGAGTGCTCCTGGAGCCAATCTATAGCAATTCTGGACGTGTGGAGTGTGGCATTATCATGCTGGAATGGTCCAAGTCCATCGGAATGCACAATTGACATGCATGATTCAGATGTCCAAATGTGTTTGAATTTGTAAGGGACCAAGCGGCTGAGGTCATCGGTCCCTAGACTAACATACTACTTAAACTAACTTATGCCAACACACGCACACCCATGCCCAAGGGAGGAGTCGAACCTCTGGCAGGGGGGCAGCGCAATCCGTGTCATGGCGCCTCAAACCGCGCTGTAGACATAAATCGATGCAGATGATCAGACAGGTTGCTTATGTGCCTATCACCTGTCAGAATCGTATCTACACGAAATCAGGGATCACATATCACTCCAGCTGCACATGCCCATCACCATTACAGAGCCTCCATCTTCCGCTTCTGACATTCAGGATCCATGAGTTCATGAGGTTGTCTCCACACCCCTACACGTCCATCTGCTCGATATAATTTGAAACGAGACCCGTCCGATCAGTCAACATGTTTCCTATCATCAACAGTCCAATGTCGGTGTTGACGGGCCAAGGCGAGTTGTAAGATTTTCTGCCGTGCACTCATTACGTTTACACAAGTGGGCTTTCAGTTCCGAAAGCCTATATCGATGATGATTCGTTGAATGGTTCGCGCGCTGACACTGGTTGATGACCCAGCACTGAAATCTGCAGCAATGTGCGTAAAGATTGCACTTCTGTCACATTGAACGATTCTCTTCAGTCGTCGTTGGTCCCGTTCTTGCAGGATCTTTCTCCGGACGCAGCGAAATCGGAGACTGTATGATATTTTACCGGGTTTCTGATATTCACACTGCGCTCGTCAAATGGTAGTACGAGAAAATCCCCATTTCATTGCTACCTCGGAGATGCTGTGTCCCATCGCCCATGCGCCGTCTATAACACCACGTTCAAACTCACTTAAATCTTGACAGCCTGACATTGTAGCAGCAGCAATCGATCTAACTACTGTGGCTGAAACTTATCGTATTATATGGCGTTGCCGACCGCATCGCCCTATGACTGTTTACATATCTATAAGAATACGTATGCATATTCCAGCTTCTTTAAGGCTTCACTGTAGGTTCACTTCGTTATTCACCTACCTTTCTATCTGTCCGAGTGTTATAAAATCTTGTTCCCGAGATGGGGTGGACGTATCAAGCTAAAATTTATGTCATATGGTAAATTATTGTCCCTAGGCGGTGTAATAAATTTAAGGCTCAAATTCAATGCAATCAAAAGATACGGTAACTAATGTCAGATATTTTGATACGCGCAATCTCACTCAACAAAACCCATAGCTTACTTTCGTTAGCCGAGAATCACGAAATTTCTGTCAGGAGCATAGTTTCAGTGGGAAGTAAGGAAAAAAATCCGAAAAATGTTAATTTGTGATTACCTCACAGATAAAAAACTTTTTTTGTTATATTTCTCTCAGTCTGTCCTGTTCGATCGCTTTTTTACAGGAATTACGACACGCACTACGATCTAAAGACCCTTGGCGGTTAAAGAACGTTAGCTTCTAATTCAGTGTTGTCAAAACATGCGGCCGTTTATATCACATACTTTGGTACTCTCAAACCCACTCATTAATACCTATAGGGGCTTCACGCCTGCCTATAATCATAAAATATTTGTAAGCAACACGGTTCCACAGTACAAGCAGAGGGAAAATGCAAAAACTGTAAATTCGTAATAATATAACACGAAAAAAAATATTGTTGTTATTCTAGACTGTCATGGAATTCCTGGTCCGACATCTTACTAGTATCGATACCGACAACAGGCAAAAATCGTCCAGATTCTCGATTCCCGCCATGGATGAACTATCTGTACAAATAATTAAGTTTGTACGGAACCTTCGGAGCGTGAGCCGTCCTAGTACTTTCCCGGATAATCGTCCCCTGCAAATCAAACTTGACTTAAATCCCTCAAAGAAATTCATCAACCAACTTTTATACGCGGTCCAGTGACATTAATGTGACCACCGCCTATGTTCGACGTCCCCGTGCGATAACCGCAAACAGACAGCTGGTGGCAGCACCGGCAGCGGAGGGTGAATAAAGCGTGTTGGCTGGACGCGGAAAAAGTGCAGTCGTTGTCGTACTCTGAAACCGGAGTCATTTACCAGACTTCCTAATAGGCATGATCATTGGCCTTCGAGCCGAGGGTGGAAACATTTCCTAAACAGCCAAGTTTGTCATCCGTCCATGCGCCCCCGTGGTCAAAGTGCACTGTGCATAGCGCTGGCAAAAACCGGCACGAGGCAACAGTGGTACACCACGGGCGAAAGGGATGAACGACGGCTGTAGGGATGTGTACGGTCGTATAGATGTGCAACTATTGAGCAAGTGACAGCTCAGAAGAACCTTCGGGCTCCCAGCAGCGTCTCCTCAACGACCGTTCAAAAAACATTGATGCGTATCTGCCTCCGCAGGAAGTACCTAGTTCAAGCACCCATGCACTGCTGTTCATCGGAGAGAAGGCTGGAATTCGCAGTCCAGTATCGCAGCTGGATGTCCAGCTGGCGGGCCTTTTCAGAAGAATCGCGTTCTATACTCCATTGGTTAAAAATGGTTCAGATGGCTCTGAGTACTATGGGACTTAACTTCTGACGTCTTCAGTCCCCTAGAACTTAGAACTACTTAAACCTAACTAACCTAAGAACAGCACACACATCCATGCCCGAAGCAGGATTCGAACCTGCGACCGCAGCGTCCATTGGTTAGATAGAGGTCTGGCGTGTACGCTCCGGAAAAATCTTCAGAAGGGTTCAGGCCGGAGGAATGAGAGATATGGTTTGGGAAATGTTTTCATGGAATTAACTGTATGATCTCGTTATTCTGGAAGATAGAATGTATCAAGACAATTATGCCTTAGGGCCGACATCCCGCCTACATGCAGTATGTTTCTCCTCCGCTCGGTAACATCTACCAGAAGGACAACACAAAGTGTCACACAGCTCGCATTATTAATGCGTGGTTAGAACAGGATGAGTTTACTGTTCTCCCCAGGCTACCAATCTCCCTGGATTTAAACCCAATGAAGAATCTGTAGAACCACTTCGATCGGTCTGTTGGCGCTATTGATCCTCAACCGAGAAATATAGCCCAGTTGGCCATAGTACTGGATTCGACATGTCTTCACATCTCTGTCAGTGCTTTCTAGAACCTCAATATCTCTCTTCCAATACGTCCTCTCTGCAAAATGTGATTATTCAGTCTTTGACAGATGGTCACATTAATGTTACTGGCCACTTTTCAGACAGTACCCTCTGATAACGCCCCCAACTTGACAGAGTTTAGCGGCAAACGCCTAAAGTTTCGCAAGAGCATCTTTGGTTTCATAGATAATGTTTTGAAGGAAACTCATTAATCACACTTAGCATAGAAGCCCGCAAGTATAACTGATGCTTCTTACAATGAGTTCTGTCTTGTAGATGAGGACTAGTGCAGAGCAAACGTATTTGCAGGTCGTACGACCTGAAACTAAGTGTACAAAAAAAAAAAAAAATTGAAACCTAGTAATTATGGTCTAAATTTCTTAGACGACCTATCTGACTTGTAGCAATACTTAATGTGTAACTTAAAACTGTGGGAAGGTACAAGGCGTGTGCATCGCCTGTAGCAAAAGAGTCGTTAAGTGGGACAGTGAGTCGTAAGTAAGCAATGTCAAGTCATTTCATGCCTACAAAAGCGGAATCGTCAGTATAATCAATAGACGAATGCCGAAACTTTTACAAAGGTGATTTAAAATTTGGGTATTTTAGTTACATGATGCCCTTAACGAAATACTGTAAACTGTCATATACGTTACAGAGAAGGCATCAAGTCAACAGCTGCACCACACAGGTAAAGAAACAACATGATCAAGATATCCTCCTTACTACTGGTTGTGCCCGCATCTCGTGGTCGTGCGGTAGCGTTCTCGCTTCCCACGCCCGGATTCCCGGGTTCGATTCCCGGCGGGGTCAGGGATTTTCTCTGCCCCGTGATGGCTGGGTGTTGTGTGATGTCCTTAGGTTAGTTAGGTTTAAGTATTTCTAAGTTCTAGGGGACTGATAACGTAAGATGTTAAGTCCCATAGTGCTCAGAGCCATTTGAACTACTGGTTGTGACAGAGGGGGCCTGATTTGCACGAGGGTTCGTCCGTGTAAATTGTACAAATGGATATGCACTGGCGGAAACAATCACAACAACAAAGTGGAGCTGTGCTTCGTGAACGAAAGTTGTTAGGCGTGTTTCTGCATCTGAAAGTTTATGTGTATGCAGATTTCGTGCCGGTTGCATAAGACTGGCGTTAGTAGCCTCATGATGAGGATGGAAATCAGGTTTGCTTTAAATAAACGCTGTAACGATCGTGAGCTTTAGTTACCTTCCGTCCAGATAGAACGCAGTGAGTTGATATAAGTCAGGTATACCTTTAAGGCGACAAAGACACCTTTATCAGCACGAGGTCGTGTAATAGAGCTATGAGAAGCTGGTTGGTACTTTTTCGGCATTTCAGAAAGACTTGGCAGCACTGTACATGATAGCTTGCAACGGTGATCATGAGGATGTTTGGTCGCAAGAAGACTCTGCTCCGGGCGGCCACCTAAAACTATCGAGAGGGAAAACCATTGTATTCGGCGTATGGCTCTGGTGCATTGTACTGCACCTGCAAGAGCAGTTTGAACAGTCGTTGGTACCACCAACTGCATATTCCAAGGAGGTCTCCGAGCCAGACGCCCTGTTGCGTGCACTTCACTGACACCAAACACCGCCTCTTGCGACTTCAGTGATGTCAAGCGACACCTAATTTGAGGGCTCAGTGGAGGTGTGTGGTGTTTCGTCATGAAAGTTGGTCCTTTCTCGGTACCAGTGATGGCCGTGTGGTGGTTAGGAGGAGCACCGTTGAGGGCGTGCAGCCCAACACTTCTGCGTGTTATACACAGTGGATCTACACCTGGAATTATGGTCTGGGGTGAGAATTTGTATGACAACAGGAGCACTCTCGTGAGTATCCAATCCAGACTGACTGCAAATTTGTACGTCGGTCTGTTGATCCGGCCTGTTGTGCTGCCTTTCGTAAACAGGAGTTCAGGGGGCTCTTTTCCATATGATAACGCTCGTCCACTTACCGCCGTTGTAACCCAACCTACTCTACAGAGTGTCGACATGTTGCTTTAGCCTGCTCAATCACCAAATCTCTCTCCAATCGAGCACATATGCTACATCATCGGACGAAAACTTCAGCGTAGTCCTCGACTACCATAACTGCCCCTGTATTGACCGACCAAGAGCAGCGGGCTTGGAAGTCTATCCCACAAACTGACATCCGGCACCTGTACAACGCAAAGCACGCACGCTTGCATTCGACATTCTGGCTCTTACACGGGATATTACTGTAGCTGCATTTCACATTTGCAATGGCTTATCTTGCTTTTACATTAATCTGTGATCTTGCAATGTTAATGATTTAAATATGTTATCTAGACAGATGTCTTCCTTAAATTTCATTGCTCTACATTAATTATTTTTTGGTGCTGCAATTTTTTCCGTCAGTGTAGTTATCGTCATGGGCCCCTGGCTCCAAACCTCAAACAAAGGAATAATGTGTTTCATTGCAGTTGACATTAACACGAGACAGAGATTAACACCAGTCACAAGAAATTATTCCATGAGAAACGCGATAAACAGAGGTAGTTACTGCAAGAAACTTAAGTGAACTATGTGGAGAAATGCAGTTTAAAACAAGAACATACGCCGATCTCACCAAGTACCTGCTGTGGCGCGAAGAAACGGCTGATCTGTATCAGCATGATACTAGCACTTAACAGACAAGTGTCTCTGCTGCCAGACAATGCTCCCACCAATCGAAATTCACGCTAAGTCCCACATTAGTTAGAGAAGACGCAGTTCCACGCTTATGACAAAAGTCAGCACGAGCAGAGCAGGTCTTTCAAAATGTTACTACTATGTCTATGGTACCTGTATCATTTGCACTGGGATTATAGTCTGTTGTATTCACTCCCGATGCAATTTCTGTGTTTCATCAACACTCTGAAGGTCCACAGATTGCAGAATGCCTCCAGACGTGCTTCAGATACAACTACTGGTTTCCCAGGAATCGATCAAAGCGTAGACAGTTTGGGACATTACTGCCATGGAGAAAATTTAGCATAATGTCTGTTGTATTCAATACCGATTCAATTTCTGTGTTTCAACAACACTCTGATGGTCGACAGATTACAGAATGCCTCTAGATGTGCTTCGGATACAACTACTGGTCTTCCAGGAATCGATCAAATCGTAGACAGTTTGACACATTACTCCATTGGAGAAGAGTCGGCATGGTGCCTGTTGTATTCGAACCCGATGCAATTTCTGTGTTTCATCAACACTCTGAAAGTCGACAGATTACAGAATGCCTCCAGCTGTGCTTCGGATACTACTACTGGTCTCCCAGGAATCGATCAAAGCGTAGACAGTTTGACAAATTACTCCCATAGAGAAAAGTCAGCATGGTGCTTTATGTATTCAATATCGATGCAATTTCTGTGTTTCATCAACACTCTGAAGGTCCACAGATTACAGAATGCGTCCAGATGTGCTTCGGATAATACTACTGGTCTCCCAGGAATCGATCAAAGCATAGACAGTTTGACACATTACTCCTATGGAGAAAAGTCGGCATTGTGCATGTTGTATTCAATCCCGATGCAATTTCTCTGTTTCATCAACACACTGAATGTCCACAGATTACAGAATGCCTCCAGATGTGCTTCGGATACTACTACTGGTCTCACAGGAATCGATCAAAGCATAGACAGTTTGACACATTACTCCTATGGAGAAAAGTCGGCATTGTGCATGTTGTATTCAATGCCGATGCAATTTCTGTGTTTTATCAACACACTGAATGTCCACAGATTACAGAATGCCTCCAGATGTGCTTCGGATACTACTACTGATATCCCAGGAATCGATCAAAGCGTAGACAGTTTGAGACATTACTCCCATGGAGAAAATTCAGCATGGTGCTTGTTGTATTCAATCCCGATACAATTTCAGTGTTTCATCAACACTCTGACGGTCCACAGATGAAAGAATGCGTCCAGATGTGCTTCGGATAATACTACTGGTCTCCCAGGAAACGATCAAAGCGTAGACAGTGTAACACATTACTCCATTGGAGAAGAGTCGGCATGGAGCCTGTTGTATTCAATCCTGATGCAATTTCTGTGTTTCATCAAAACTCTGAAGGTTCACAGATTACGGAATGCTTCCAGCTGTGCTTCGGATACTACTACTGGTCTTCCAGGAATCGATCAAATAATAAACATTTTAAGACATTACTCCCATGGAGAAAAGTCCGCATGGTGCCTGTTGTATTCAATCTTGATGCAATTTCTGTGTTTCATCAACACTCTGAGTGGTAGGCAGAGCTGGATCTCAATGTATCGAGAAAGATCGCGTATTTCTGTAAATTGCATTGTCCTGGTATCGTCACTCCAAGTAGTTGTCCCAGGGTATAGCAATGAGAGGTGTACTTTTGCCTGAAATAGTTTGCTACTAAGTTATATGTCAGCTTGGGTATGCAAACTTGGACAGTATATTAAGTCAGGTAGTTGAAATTACAAACATCGACATATCTTACATATATACTTTTCATGTGCAAATGAACAATAAGGATTTTTTGTAATATGTCATACGCCTTGCTTGCATGACTATCTTAACACGTAGTCACAGCGCTGTGGGAAAGACTCACACTCAACGACTCCCAGCGCGGATCGGTACATTGAGTGTGACTGCCCGGCAATTCAAGAAATAACTTGCGGCTTTGATAACTTTTTTTCAAATGTTATGATGATTTTCTTTTTACAAGTACGTCGTAATGATTACATTTTAACCATTAAACGAATCTGCGTCATAAATCTTGTTTAACTAATAAACAGCACTGAAGCTATAAGCTTTTGCTACTCATGCTGTACGCTAGGGTGTAGCCGGTTCCACGTCACCTAAATGAAGTAGCTCACCAAACTGTGGTGCTATGTGCCGATTGACACCTCGTAGTGTTTTTGAGTCGGATACACGGATCAGTACTTCCCTGTGATGTCAGCTCCATGCTAGAACGCTTATGTCGTTCTGAATGACAATAAAGTACTAGGAATCCAACGTACGTAGCCCAAGGTCTCGTGGATAACGTGGCTACCTGCAGATGGTGGGGTCTCGGGTTCGGAGGTTTTCTTTCCTCGGGGACTGAGTGTTTGCGTTGTCCTAATCATGTCATCTCATCTTAATCGACGAACTAATCACTGAAGAGACGTCACGTAGAAAGACTTGTAATGGGCTCCGAATAACCTGAGACAGGGTCTCCAAGCAAATAATACCACACGATCAAATAATTTTTTATAACTGTAAGAGCCAAAATTGGTACATATGCTACATATTTCTCCATTTCTGTCAGTAAGCACCCATTAATTATTTGACAAACCATCTCATCTTCAGCACTATATATGATAGCCTCAAGCCTGTAGGAGCCAAGATCTCACAGACAACTCGAGTACAAGAAATGAAGTCCGTTCACCCAAAGGTTGATCACTACAAAACGAAAATCAAGTCTGAAACACTGTGTGCAAACCAGACATAAACAGTCCATACAAAAAGCGAGACGGAAAGCGCACACAAGGAAGAACGTACAAACATGAGAAAATTCTCAGGCCAAAGATAACACAAGAGAGATACAGAAAAACACACGGAAGCCAAACATAGCAGTGGATGTCAGAAAAAAAGATGGTTAAAGTTCTACGGACACATCAACAGGCTACCAAGAAAGAGACTAGCCGACAGATTCCTGTCACACATACAAGGGGTCAAATCAACAACAGCGTGGACTAGACAGGTTCGACCTGACCTAGAAAAAGCACAGATCGCTGCAGTAGAGGCGGAAGATAGAATCATATACGGAGACAAGATACGGAATATGAGGTGGGAGAAAGAAATCCCATAAAGAGATCAAAGTTGAATAAAACTTTATAGAGGAAAAAAAGAGAGAATCACGGAAATTCGGAAACACGCTCAAATGAAATACTGTAGAAGCCTTTCCATAATCTTACATGGCTTGGAGATATTTCTGGTCTAATGCGGCCCTCTACGAATTCCCGAGATGAACCAACTTCTTCATCTCAGAGAAACTCTAATTCGTGACAATTTTTTGTTGGATGAATTCCAGTCTCTTTTACAGGAACATCAAAATTATTCCCCAGTGTCTTAATAGATGACCTATCATCTTGTCCCTTCTTCTTGTCAGTGTTTTCCATTTATTCCTGTCCTCGCTGATTCTATGGAGAACCTCTTCATTCCTGATCATATCAGTCCACCTTATTTTTGACACTATTCCTTAGCATCACATCTCACATGCTTTGATTCTCTTCTATACCGCTTTTCTCACAGTCGATGCCTTACTATCATACAATGCTGTACTTCGAAACCACATTCTCAGAAATTTCTTCCTCAAAAGCAGTGATTATGTTTGATACTAGTAGGCTTCCCTTGGCCTGGAATACCTGTTTCGCCTGGGCTAGTCTGATTTTTATGTCCTCATTGTTTCATCCGTAATAAGTTATTTCGGCTTCTCTACTTCGTCTACTTTGTGATCACCAGCCCTGATGTTTAGTTTCTCACTGTTCTCATTTCTGGCACTTCTCATTTCTTTCGCTTTTCTTCGATTTACTCTCAATCCATATTCTATAGACTGTTTATTCCACTCGGCATATAATGTAATACATCTTCACTTTCACTCAGGATAGAAATGTCATAAGCGAATCTTATCGTTGACATCCTTTCACTTTGAACTTTAATTCGACTCTTGATCCTTTCTGCTATTAGTGTCATAGCTTCTTCGATGTATAGACTGAACAGTAGGTGCGAAATACTACATCCCGGTCTTACACTCTTTTTAATTCGAGTATTTCATTCTTGTTATTTCAGTCTTATTGTTCCCTCTTCGCTCTTGCACATACTGTATATTTCCTTTTTCTCCCTGTAGTTTACTCTTATTTTCTCAGAATTTCAAACAGCTTGAACCTTTTTGAATCATCAAAAGCTTTTTACCGGTAGACAACGCCTACGAAATGGCCTTAATTGTCTTATCTTGGTTTCATTAACAACCGCAACGTCAGGATTGTGTGATGCGTCGGTTGAGCTGTTCAGCATACCCCTAAGACGCTATAAGTCCGATTGGTGGTGACGTATAATAAGGGAATCTCCACATAAGACCACGAAAATTTGAGACAAACAATATCGCATCTTGTTGAAGTAAAGCAACAGGTATAGCCAAATGAAGCATCAAAGTATGTGTACGGAACCACACATAGGTATGTTAATGAAGTAGCTCACCTGAAGTACAAAAGAAACTAACGGTCTCTACAACTATTGGGTTTATTGCCATAAAGTAACGGACAAATGAATTACCCACGTGACAAGCGTAGACCTAGTCCACGACTTTATCTCTGCCATGTAATGTTTGAAGCCAAAATAGGGCCAGAAAGCCGAGTTTCAGTCATTATGCTCTGTGTGAACGAGAGATAACAGTTACAGTTTATTAAACATGTATAAATGAAATGAAGGAGTTTCAGTCATTATGCTCTGTGTGAACGAGAGATAACAGTTACAGTTTTTTAAACATGTATAGATGAAATGTAGCAGTGAGTTAAAAAACTGGAAGAATTGCGGTATTCCTATTACACATGCAGTACTACAGTAGCATAAGTTCTCCGAAATTCCGGTTATTAATTAAAATTATTTTTACGCACAAGAGAACTATTGTTCTTCAGTGAATATTTAATTCTATTGCACTGTTGGTCACTAGGCTCGCCGATTCTACAGGAATGGAACACAAAATAACAAATTGACAGCAACAATACGTGTGAAATGCTTTATTACCCGTTTATAAGAGAAGTAAATCCGTTTCTATTCATAATGTCCGCTTTTGAAACAAATAAAACATATATGTTTGATGGATTTTCCTTACCCAAGTACAGATGGAAATCTTATCGATAAGCGTACATATAAAATGAGTCTTACAGACCATTTGCAGAAGCAGACGATGCTTCTTGTGCATCGTTGGCTGTTTTCTCTTTTCCCTTTACGGTCTAAGTGCAGAGGGAAACCAAAAGTAAATGGTACAACATGTGGTTTCAGTTTCCTTCAGAAGAGAAAGGCCTCAGTAACAGAACATTAATGCTAGAAACGTTTGCGGCAAAACCGTGGGTATGGTAGTTTGGATTAAAATCCTCGCATTGCTTCATACTTAATTTATGGGAAAACTATAACTAGTCATTGACTGCGAAATTTGTAGACACAGATACTCTCAAACAGAAGACCACTCGCAAATGTATTCATTAATCTTTTTATATTATTAAAAGAACTTCAGCTGTGGAACGAATTATTGTTCCTATTATGTATCGTTCGCTGCAACCAAACTTTGCTCAAGATCTCACCATTGCAATAAAGTAACGGTAACTGAAAATACTACAATTAAGATAAACTGAACAGCATCCCAGAAGTCGCCTCCATATACATACAGACCTCACATGCAGACAAAAGAACTCAGTGTGTTGGCGTAAGAAGTCGCCAGTACACCTATCGTCAAAGATGAAGCGAAGACCGATTAGTAGGAGCTGGATCAAACATGCCTGTCACAAGAGAGGCCAGAGATACATTCGCATGCAACACGCCGCCAGCGCTCTCTCAACAGAGTGTATTAAGGCCGCCACCACTGACCGGAGGGCGTTACTCTCTCACTACACTCAGTCATCCAGTTTGGCATCTGTCGGTTTACACCCAGAGAGGGCATAGTTCGTCATAGGCTACGAATGTGTATACCTACCAGATTAGTGATTATAGCGGAACGAGCTTGCCTGAACCGGAATTGTACTTTACTAGCTGTGTAAAAGTATATACATGAGCGTTTGGCGTGAAGGTCTTATTACGTTCGACGCCACATTGGGCGACCTGCGCGCCGGATGGGGATGAAATGATGATGAAGACAACACAACAGCCAATGCCTGAGCTGAGAAAATCCCCTGCCCAACCAGGAATCGAACCAGGGCCCGTAAAATGGCAATACGTCATGCTGACCACTCAGCTATCGGGGCAGATTTCACTGGCGGTGTGACATTACACCAGTTTTCAAAAGAACTAATACTGATGAGCTTGTACCACAAAACATGGACTCAATTCAAGTAAATGTTCCAGTTCATGTATACTAAGAAAGGTATTAATCGTATTAATCCACATGTGAATTTGTGTTGGAGAAAGAGGATACTGGCTACCTGTAAGAACATCCTCTCCCTTGCTTCCTTCAGTACTAGATTCTACACTCGGCTTCCTGAAGCTTTCTACAGAAGCTTTCTACAACGAGTCACATAACTTAGTGCTGTTGGTTTCAGTATAGCGGCATCATGCACAGTTTGTGTTGTCTATGCAAACATTTAACAATTTGACAGAGGGACTGTGATTACGAGTTTTAGCCTCATAACAGGTGGGTGGACATATGAAAGCATAACGTGAAACTTTGTCGCGGATATGTGCAATGACTGCAAGAATGGTTAGTGGTTAAATGAAAGAACCCGGGAAAATAAGTAAGAACACTAGCAGAATCGCCAAACTGCATACTGGAAGCCACAGTTGCGTTCTGGTGCCGCTACATTCGTAAAGACAGACTGATAGTTATCTAACCGAACCTAAATTTTCACTCCAGTTTTCTGTGTATTATTCTTGTCAGCAACTTGAATTCATGAGCTGTTAAGCTAATTATGCGGTAATTCTCGCACTTATTGGCTTTTCCTGTCTTGTGAATTGTGTGGATGACATTATTCTGAAAGTCAGATGGTATATCGATAGCCTCATACATTCACACACTAACGTGAATAGTGGTTTTGTACCCAATTTCCCCAAATGATTTTAGAAATTATGAAGTGATGTTATCATCCCTTCTGCCGTATTCGTTCGTAAGTCTTCCAAAGCTCTTTTAAATTCTGATTCTAATACTGGATCCCTTATATCATCTATATCAACTTCTGTTTGCCATCACGTCATCAGAAAAGTGTACCTTCTCATAGAGGCCTTCAGTGTACTCTAATAATTCTGGGCCTGTAGGGTGTCACATTGGTCTGCTGGAACTGCGCAACACCGTCGGAATTCCCAGTGGACATGAATGGATGCAGGTGATCAAGTAGGATGCTTACGTACGTGCCACCGGTCAGAGTCGTCTCTAGATGCATCAGTGATCCCACATCACTCCAACTGCAGACGCCTCACACCATTACACAGCCTCCACCAGCTTGAACACTCCCCTGGTGACATGCAAGGTAGATGGATTCATCAGGTTGTCTCTGTACCCATACACGTCCATCCGCTGGATACAATTTGAAACGAGACTTGTCCAATCAGGCAACATGTTTCCCCTCATCAACAGTCCAATGGCGGTGTTGATGGGCCTGGGCCAAGTGCAAAGCTTTGTGTCATAGACTCATCAATGCACTCCTGATCTAGGGGTGCCGGCACGGTAGCTCAGCATGTTCGGTCAGAGGTTTCGCTGCACTCTGTAATATAAAAACTGAGTTAGTAGAACGATGATCAACTTTAACAAGCGTCATGGAACCTCTGACTCAAACTAACAGAACGAGCAATAGTGAACAAAATGAGATCGCCTCGATCTAACGGGACGAACAATAGTGAACAAAAAGAGATCAAAAAATTAAAAAATTAAAAAAAGACTAGCGTCTTTGATTTATAATCAAAACTTCACGGCCATGGGTTCGATTCCCGACGCAGCTTAAACTTTCATTAATAAGTATTGGTGGCCGAAGACTTCCGGCTTAAGACGTCGCCCTCCACTTGCCAACGGCCTTGTCAAACAGAGCGGAGGACCGGACAGAGGTTTAAGGCATTCTCTTGCGCTAGGGGTGTGTAACTGCCCCTAAAGGTAGAAGAATCAGCAGTGATCAACGCCATGAGGATCCAGAAGGCAATGGAAACCACTGTATAAAAGGCACGGAATGTGTATCCACAGGAAATGTGGCCTGTATTTGAAGAAGTGTCATGATGATCTATACATTGGCAAAAGATTCCGGAATAGTACCCGTCCGAGAGGGGACTACCAACGGGGAGGTTACCATGAGAAAAAGATTGAATCTGAAAACGGAAATGCTGAGGCTCAATCTAGTAGGTGTCAGTGAAGTGGAAAGAAGAAAAGGATTTCTGGTCAGAAGAGTGTAGGGTAATATGAATAGCAGCAGAAAATGGTATAACAGGAGTAGGATTCGTTATGAATAGGAAGGTAAGGTAGAGAGTGTGAACAATTCAGTGACAGGGTTTTTCTTATCAGAATCGACAGCAAACCGACACCGACAACGATAGTTCAGCAAGCTGAAGATGAAGAGAAAGTGTAGAGGATATTGAAAGGGTAATACAGTATGTAAAGGGGGATGAAAATGTAATAATCATGGGAGAATGGAGTGCAGTTCCAGGGGACGGACTAGAAGAAACGTTTACAGGAGAATATGAGCTTGGGACAAGGAATGAGAGAGAGGAAAGAGTAATTGGGTTCTGTAACAAGTTTCAGCTAGTGATAGTGAATACCCTGTTCAAGAATCACTAGAGGAGGAGGTATAAAGACCGAGTGATACGGGAAGATATCGGTTAGATTACACCCTGGGCAGACAGAGATTCAGAAAGATACTGGATTGTAGTGCATACCCAGGAGCAGATATGGACTCACATCACATTATAATAGTGATGTAGAGTAGGCTGAAGTTTTAGACCTTAGTCAGGAAGAATCAATACGCAAAGGAGTGGGATACCCAAGCACTAAAGAATGACAAGATACGGTTGAAGTTCTCTAAGGCTATAGATAAAGCACCAAGGAATAGCTCAGTAGGCAGTACAGTTGAACACGAACGGACATCTCGAAAAAGGGCCATCACAGAAGCTAGGAAGGAAAACATAGGTTCATAGAGGGAAACTGCGGAGAAACCATGAATAACAGGAGAAATACTTTAGTTAATTGAAGAAAGGAGGAAGTAAAAAAATGTTCCGGGGAACTCAGGAAAACAGAAATACAAGTCGCTGAAGAATGAAATAAATAGGAAGTGCATACAGGAAAGCCAAAACAGCCTTCGGTGACATTAAAAGCAAGGGTGATAACATTAAGAGTGCAACGTCAATTCCATTGTTAAATGTAGAGAAGAGAGCGGATAGGTGCAAAGTCTATGAGGGGAAAAATTGGTCTGATGTGATAGAAGAAGTCGATTTAGAAGAGGTAGGGGTTCCAGTATTAGAATCAGTATTTAAAAGTGCTTTGGATGACTTAAGATCAAATGAGGCAGAAGCGATAGATAAAATTCTATCAGAATGTCTAAAATCATTGAGAAAGTGGCAACAAAACGACTATTCACGTTGGTGTCTAGAATGTATGAGTCTGGCGAAATACCACCTGTCTTTCGGAAAAGCATCATTCACACATTTCCGAAGACGGCAAGAGCTGACAAGTGCGAGAATTAGTGCACTATCAATTTAGCAGCTCATGCATCCAAGTCGCATACAAGAATAATATACAGAAGAGTGGGAAAGAAAGTTGAGAGTGTGTTAGCTGACGATCAGTTTGGATTTAGGAAAGGTAAAGGCACGAGAGAGGCGATTCTGACGTTGCTGTTAATAAAGGAAGAAAGGAAAAATCAAGACACGTTCATAGGATCTGTCGACCTAGAATAAGCGTTCGACAATGTAAAATGGTGCAAGATGTTCGAAACTCTGTAAAAGGTAGGGGTAAGCTATAAGGAGAGACGGGTCCTATACAATATTTACAACAGCCAAGAGGAAATAATAAGAGTGGACGACCAAGAACTAAGTGCTCTTATTAAAAATGGTGTAAGACAAGGACGTGGCCTTTCACCCCTACTGTCCAATCTGAACATCGAGGAAGCAATGACTGAAATAAAAGAAAGGTCCAGGAGTGGAATTAATAATCAAGCTGGAAGGATATCTATGAAATGATTCGCTGGTGACATTGCTATCCTGAGTAAAAGTGAAGAAGAATTATATGATCTGCTCAACGGAATGAACAGTCTGATGAGTACACAGTATGACGTGAGATTAAATCGGAGAAAGACGAAGGTAATGAGAAGTAGTAGAAATGAGAACAGGGGCAAACTTAACATCAGGATTGATGGTCAGGGGATGAAGTTAAGATGTAGTGTTACCTAGGTAGTAAAATAACCTATGACGGATGGAGCAAAGAGGACATCAATGATAGACTAGTGATGGCAGAAACGGCATTCCTGGCCAACAGAAGTCTACTAGTATCAAATGTCGGCCTTAATTTGAGGAAGAAATTTTTGAGAATGTATGGCTAGAGTACAGCAATGCATGGTAGTGAAACATGGTCTGTGGGAAAACCGGAAGAGAAGGGAATTGAAGCGTTTGGGATGTGGTGCTACAGACGAACTACGTGGACTGAAAAGGTAATGAATGGGGAGTTTCGACGCAGAATCGGTAAGGAAAGGAATATGTGGAAAACACTGAGAAGGAGAAGGGACAGTATAATGGGATATCTGTTAAGACATGAGGGAATGGCTTCAGTGGTACAAGAGGGAGCTGTAGAATGCAAAAACTGTGGAGGAAGATTGGAATACATCCAGCAAATAATCGAGGATGAAGGTTGCAAGTGATACTCTGAGATGAAGAGGTTGGCACAGGAGAGGAATTCGTGGCGGGCCGCATCAAACCAGTCAGAAGACTGATGATTTTTTAAAAAAAAGTCATAAGGTGTATACGTGGGCCTTCGGCTCCGAAAGCCCATATCGATGTTGTTTCGTTGAACGGTTCGCACGCTAATACTTGCTGATGTCGCAGCACTAAGATCTGCTGCAATTTGCTGCTGCGATGTCGGAGATTTCATGTTTTACCGGATTCCTGATATTAACGGTATACTCGCGAAATGGTCGGAAGGGAAAATCCCTACTTCATCGCTACCTCGGAGATGCTGTGTTCCGAAACTCGTGCGCCGACCATAAAGCCACATTCAGACTCACTTGAATCTTCATAACCTGCCATTGTAGCAGCAGTACCAATCTAACAGGTGTGCCAGACACTTATTGTCTTATAAAGGCGTTGCCGACAGCAGCTTTGTGTTCTGCTTGTTTGCATATCTCTGTATTTGAATACGCGTGCCTATACCAGTTTCTTTGGCACTTCAGTGTATATTTATCTACACCCCGAGAGACTACTTCCGGGGTCGCAGACACTTTTCAGCAAACCTTTGAAAAACTCTGGAAACTTGCCCAGCGCATTCGCTTGTAAAGTCAAAATTCTGCAGCTTACGTATACCCACAGAACATTTGGACCGTAACTGAAAAAGCGTCGCGGTGATCTCTCCATTGGCGAAAGATACTGGACTAGTCCCCATTCACATATCCGGGTGGGGAATGTCAAAGGTAAGGCCCCCATGAGAAAATAATTGAATAACAACGATGGGAAATAGTCTACAAGTTGCTGTGTACAATATCAGAAGTCAGAACGTGGTGCGGATGCTAAAAAATCTTGGAAGGGAAACGCTAAGGCTTAATTTTAGATGTAGTGGGGATCAGTGTAGTGAAACAGAAAGAAGACAAGCATTTCCGACCGTACAGGTATAGAGTAACGTCAACAGGAGCAGAAAATGATATAACGGGAGTAGGAATCATCATGAATAGGAGGTAGGGCAAAACGTATGTTAATCGAAAAGTTCAGCGACAGGGTTGTTCTCATCAGAATAAACAGCAAACCAAACCGATAACAGTACTTCAGGTACAGATGCCGAAGCAGAATATGAGGGGTAGAAAAAGTATATGAGGATTCGACAGGTAACTCAACACGTAAAGGTACTTAAAGTGAGATGAAAATTTAATGGTCACGGGGAACTGACATGCGGTTGTAGGGGAAGGGGTAGAAGAAACGATTGCGGCAGAATTCTGCAATAAATTTCAGCTTGTAATAGCAAATACTCCGTTCAAAAATCAAAAGAGGTAAAGGTATGCTTCGAAAAGGCCGAGAGGTACGGTAAGATTAGAGTTAGTTAACATCAGGCATAGATTCAGAATTCGGATGTTGTAATGTAAGGCATACAGAGGAGCAGATATAAACTCAGCTCACGATTTAGTAAAAATGAAGTTTAAGACATTAGTCAGGAAGAAAAAAATGGCTCTGAGCACTATGGGGCTTAACATCTTAGGTCATCAGTCCCATAGAACTTAGAACTATTTAAACCTAACCAACCTAAGGACATCACACACATCCATGCCCGAGGCAGGATTCGAACCTGCGACCGTAGCAGTCCCGCGGTTCCGAACTGCAGCGCCTAGAACCGCACGGTTACCGCGGCCGGCGAGTCAGGAAGAATCAGTGCACAAAGACATGGGATACAGAAGTACTAGGAAATGAAGAGATACATGTGAAGTTTCCTGAAGCTATAGACAGTGCGATATTGAGGAGTTCTATAGACAGTTCAGTTGAAGAGGTCATATCTAAAAAGGGCAATCACAGATGTTGGACAAACACACGGAGGTACCAGGAAGGTAACTGCGAAGAAACCATGAGTAACAGAAGAGATACAGTAGTTAATCGAGGAAAGAAGGAAGTACAAAAATGTTCATGGGAATTAGGAATACAGAAATACAAGTCACTTAGAAATGACATGAATAGGAAGTGCATGGAAGCTCTGGCGAAATGGCTGCACGAAGAATATGAAGAAATCACAAAAGGGATGATTGTCGGAAGACTGACTAAATATACAAAAAAGTAAAAACAGCTTTTTGTGAAATTAAAAACAAGGTCGGTGACATTAAGAGTGAAAAGAGAATTCCACTGTTCAACGCACAGGAGAGAGCGGATAGGTGGAAAGAGTGCACTGAATGCCTCTATGAGGGGACACACTTGTCTGACGATACGATAGAAGAAGAAACAAAAGTCAACAGGGAAGAGATACGAGATCCAGTATTAGTACCAGAATTTTGATCTTTGGACGACTTAAGATAAAAAAAAGCTGCCAGAACATGTTTCATCTGTATTTCAAAATCACTGGAGTAAGTAGCAAAAAACGACTACTCTCGTTGACGTATAGAATATATGAGGCTGCTGATGTACCGTCAGACTTTCGCAAAAAAAGATCATCCGCTCAGTTACGAAGATATCGAGGGAGGGTAACAGCGATAACTGTTGCACAATCAATTTAACACTTTATGGCCGGACGGAGTGGCCGAGCGGTTCTAGGCGCTTCAGTCTGGAACCACGCGACCGCTATGGTCGCAGGTTCGAATCCTGCTTCGGGCATGGATGTGTGTGATGTCGTTAGGTTAGTTAGGTTTAGGTAATTATTAGTTCTAGGGGACTGATGACCACAGACTGATGACCACAGCAGTTAAGTCCCATAGTGCTCAGAGCCATTTGAACACTTCATGCATCCAAATTGCTTACATGGATAATACGCAGAAGAATGGAGAAGAAGACTGAGGATTTGCTGGATGACCATCAGTTTGGCTTTAGGAAAGGTAAAGAAGCTAGAGTAGCAGTTCGGACTGTACGGTTGACAATGGAAGCAACATTGAAGAAAAATCGGGACAAGTTCATGGGATCTGTCGACCTAGGAAGAGCGTTCGTTAATGTAAAAGGGTGAAAGGTGTTCGAAATTCTGAGAAAAAAATGGCAAGCGTTAGGGAAATGCGGGTAATAAATATGTACAAGAACCAGGAGGGAAGAGTAAAGAGAGGAAGATGAAGACACCCAGCCATCTTTCCATCCCGTTATAGGAAATTAAAAGCATAAACGAAATAAAGATGTGGGATTCGTTCAACGTATTTTTTTAATATTGTTCGTGAATCTTGTATTCTTATAAAGACAAAATGAAAGAAAGGAAAGAAATTCAAAAGTAGAGCGGCGCGTTTCATCACTGGTTCGTTTAGTAAACGCGAAAGCCTTACGGAGATGCTCATAAAAGTTCAGTGGCAGACGACGAAGAAGAAGCGCTGCACATCATGGAAAGGTTTGTTGTTTAAAGTCCGGCAGATACATCTCATGAAATGGCCACGACGGCATAAGAATACAGAAATGCTCATACAGAAGCTTAGAGACGTATCGTTCTTCGCACGGACACTGCGCGAACAGGGGACAATTTCATTGGAACATCCAGAATTCTATTTGTAATGTACTGTACATCAGATATACATCTGCATAGAGCGGATTGCACTCTACAAGACTGTCATTCCTTCCCTTTTTCATTCACAGACGGAATGAGGGGTGAATGACTGTCTGTAGGCTTCCATACGAGACCTGAGTTTCTATCACCGCGGTCCATAAGCGAGGCAGTTGGATCGTTCTGCACTCTGCCGCAAATTCCGGTTCTCTACAGTTTCTTGTGATTGGCGGACAGGACGTATTCTTCTCTTTAGGTATGCCTACTTGAATTCATGGAGAATTTCCGTAACACTCGCGTGTTGATTGAGCCTGCCAATAACGAATTTAGCAGCGTGCCTCTGAATTCCTTCAATGTCTTTCTTTAATTTGGTTTGGTGCGGATCGCAAATAGTCAAACAATGCTCAGTAATGGTTCGACAAGCGTTTTGTATGTAGTCTCCTTTAGAGACGAGCTACAATTTCCTAGAATTCTCCAAACAAAGTGTACAACCACCGAACTTTCGTCCTCCTTTCCAAACCAGTGCAGAATGGCTGCTAGGGATGAAGAAGTCACAGAGTAAATGACTTCAAAAACTAAATGTACTTCAATGTTGTGCCTTGATATTAAATCTACCTGACTGTGTTCGCCATCCCTCTTCAATAACTCACATTATCTCGCATTTAGAACAAGCTGCTATTCAGATGTTATTCAGCATCCTCCTCGAACCACTCGAATACGACACTTTTCGGCACACTGCAGCGTCATCAGTAAATTGTTTCAGGTTACTGTTCAACGTACCCATCAGACCTTTTTCTGAATGGAAACAAGAGCGGTACTGTCACACTTTCCTGGAGCAGTTCTGACGATTCCTTGTCCGTGATGACCACTTGTCGCCCAGGAGAAGTACTCGGTTCAATACATGACAAGTCTTTTTCGAGCCACATTTCTGAAGTTTGTTCCATATTTTCGGACCTTCGTTAATAGTCTGCAGTGGGGCACTCTCTCAAACGCTTTCCGGAATTTTACAAATATGGAATCTGCCTGTTTCCCTGATTTGCAAGATATCGTGAGAAAAGAAGGCACATGTGTTTCTCATCAACGATACTTTCCGAATCAGTTCTGATTTGCGCACACAGGCTTCTCTAGTGCATCGAAATTTATTTTATTCGAATTTACAATGTGCTCAAGAACTCTCCAAACGACTGGTATTAAGGACATTAGTCTGTACTTTGCAGATCTGTTTTATCCTTCTTATACGCGGGAATTATCTGCGATTTTTCCAGTCGCTTGTGAGTTTCTGCTGCTTGAGAGTTTCACGATAAATAAAAACCAAGGAACGGCCTACTCGGAGGAGTACTTTCTGTTAAACCGAATTGTTATTCTATCTGGCCCCGTCGACTGATTCGTTTTCAATTCTTCTACCTGCTATTCACCTCTAGGGGTGCCTGTCACTGTTTCCTCGATACGGATGGATCAACAAAGTGGATATGGAGTCCCAGCGCTTATGACATTCAAACTTAACGACGAACTATAAATAAAGAGCCATAACAATCAATGAAAGATATTTTGTTTGAAAACTGAAACACCTTTAACAGTAAAAGACACATCACCTTTGTCATGTAGTAGTAATGTATATAATACTTTGTAGGTGATATTGTCTTAAGAAGCCTGATTCAGTGACATTGGAGTGGAACAGTTATAACAGTGTTGCCTTAAGGACCACCCGGCACTAGGGGAAAGGAATTCAAGCACTGGGAAGGGATAATGTCAATGTCGGTATTGTCGGTATTGATTTGTCCTTCTAATCGGGTTTCCCGGTGTGACCGAGCCAGATGTTATCGAGCAGTTTCCACTGTTAGCACGCAATGGCGGGGAGAATGTCCCGTCCATATCTTATGATCGGAGTCAACGAATATTTTGTATCGTGCCACAGAGTGGTACATAATGTTCTAGGGATAATCTCAATCAGACAACCGATAGTCTTGTCAGGTCGCCTATCTGGGAAATGGCTGTTTAGGATGAAGAAGTCACAGGGTGCATGCGTGGAAATACTAAATGTGTTGGCAATGAAGGAACCAGCCTTGCGTGTTGCTGGCAAAATTCTAATGAAAATCAATTGCCATGACTCTCTTTAATGCATGTATGCAGAACGTTAGGCGTGCAACTTTATAACTTCGACAGTTGCCACATCTGCAGCGATGGGTTAATCGGGCAATTAAAAAAATCTAAAGTTTTAAATGCAATTGTGACACATGTAAACGACAGGTTGTGGATCTTCATTGTTCGGCACCAATAACCTCATTATATTTGTCAGTCAGTAAGGGATTTACCAAACACTCTCACTTCGAGTTAGAATTTCGGTGACAAGTATTACTTATGCCATAGTACCTTCGCTGCCATCGAGCTAACTCTACCTACCAAGAACGTTATTCAGTTGGTTAGCTATCACGGTTCCTACGGAGCACTTAGCAAACATACAGGGTGGTCCATTGATCATGACCAGGCGAAATATCTCACGAAATAAGCGTCAAACGAAAAAATGCAATGAACGAAACTTGTCTAACTTGAAGGGGGAAACCAGATGGCGCTATGGTTGGCCCGCTAGATGGCGCTGCCATAGGTCAAACGGATATCGACTGCGTTTTTTCGAATAGGAACCCTCATTTTTATTACATATTTGTGTAGTGCGTAAAGAAATATGAAAGTTTTAGTTGGACCACTTTTTTCCCTTTGTGATAGATGGCGCTGTAATAGTCGCAAAAATATGGCTCACAATTTTAGACGAAGAGTTGGTAACAGGTAGGTCTTTTAAATTAAAATACAGTACGTAAGTAGGTTTGAACATTTCATTTCGATTGTTCCAATGTGATACATGTACCTTTGTGAACTTATCGTTTCTGAGAAAGCATGCTGTTGCAGCGTGATTACCTGTAAATACCACACTAATGCAGTAAATGCTCAAAATGATGTCCGTCAACCTCAATGCATTTGGCAATATTTGTAACGACATTCCTCTCAACAGCGAGTAGTTCGCCTTCCGTAATGTTCGCACACGCATTGACAGTGCTCTGACGCATGTTGTCAGGCGTTGTCGGTGGATCAGTATATCAAATATCCTTCGACTTTCCCCACAGAAAGAAATCCGGGGACGTCAGATCCGGTGAAACGTAAGGGCCATGGTATGGTGCTTCGACGACCAATCCACCTGTCATGAAATATGTGAAATATGCTATTCAATACCGCTTCAACCACACGCGAGCTAAGTGCCGGACATCCATCATGTTAGAAGTACATCGCCATTGTGTCATGCAGTGAAACATCTTGTAGTAACATCGGTAGAACATTACTTAGGAAATCAGCATACATTGCAACATTTAGATTGCATCGATAAAATGGGGACCAATTATCCCGTAATGCCTCACCATACATTAACCCACCGAGGTCACTGATGTTCCAATTGTCGCAGCCATCGTGGATTTTCTGTTGCCCAATACTGCATATTATGTCGGTTTACGTTACCGCTGTTAGTGAATGTCGCTTCGTCGCTAAATAGAACGCTTGCAAAAAATCTGTCATCGTCCCGTAATATCTCTTGTTCCCAGTGGCAGAACTGTACGGAATTCCTGGAGCATAGAAATATGGTACGGGTGCAATCGATGTAGCATTCTCAACACCGACGTTTTTGAGATTCCCAATTCTTGCGCAATTTGTCTGCTACTGAAGTGCGGATTAGCCACGACAGCAGCTAAAAGACCTACTTGGGCATGATCATTTGTTACTGGTCGTGGTTGACGTTTCACATGTGGCTGAACACTTCCTGTTTCCTTAAGTAACGTAACTATCCGGCGAACGGTCCGGACACTTGGATGACGTCGTCCAGGATACCGAGCAGCATACATAGCACACGCCCGTTGGGCATTTTGGTCACAATAGCGATACATCAACACGATATCGATCTTTTACGCTATTGGTAAACTGTCAATATTTACACGGGTATTGTATCACGAAGCAATTACCGTCTGCTCTGGCGGAATGTTACTTAATACCACGTACTTATACGTTTGTGACTATTACAGCGCCATCTATCACAAAGCGGTCCAACTAAAACATTCACATTTCTTTGCGTACTTCACGAATATGTAATAAAAAATGTGTTCTCTTAATTTAAAAACGCAGTTGATATCCGTTTGACCTCTGGCAGCGCCATCTAGCTGACCAACTGTAGCGCCATATGGTTTCTCCCTTCAAGCTAGACAAATTTCGTTGTTTGTAGTTTTTTCTTTTGACGCTTATTTCGTGAGGTATTTGGGCCGGTCACTATCAATGGACCACCCTGTATATGGGAGAAAGAAATGGAAATTGTGAATTCGTTAGAGGACATACCGGTGTGTGAAACATTTCCAGATGAAAGAATTTAACTTAACTTTAATACCGTAAAACAATTCTTACTGTCTGAGGAGTAATTATTCGACCCGGACCTCAATTAGGAGACTGACCCGCCTACTAGTTGACATGAGTGTGGTCACCAGCCGGGATTTTAGGAAGACGTCGATAGCATTCTTGAATCTGTGCAAGGGCGAGTAAAAGAACATTTGCTCCGAATTTGACCATAGTGTAGTCATTCTGGCTGCAGGCTGTTAACTTGAATGAAATCATTGCGCAATGATCTGTGGAATACTGGAAGTAGGCTTCTGTTTCGTTTCTGTCTCAAGACAAACATGTGACAGAGAGTAATAATGAATGAATTAGTTCAGTTACTGAGGTAAATAATTGAAGGCGAAAATCAAGAGAAATTTAACTATCATGTCACTGCGTATAAAGATCCCATACATACATCAGTGAATAAACTTTTGCCGACAGACCGTCTCGTTGAAGCTGATGTCCAGAATTAAGAGAAAAGTTCATACAGGTACGACCAAGTGACAGTGCCGTGATGACCCCCCAGAAAAGTTTATCCTATATAATAATTTTTTTTACATGTCATTTATTTCCCGATTTCGTATCGAAAGGGAGTAAAAAGTTATTAGTTACTTTAAAAGATCAAAGGGCAAGAACTGAATAAAGTTCAATGTCATGGATAATTCTCTTAAATTCTGTCCACTACCGACCACAATATATTGTTAACTCTTGAGTCTCTCACAAACAGCCGTTCTGGATATTCATGTAATGAAATATTAACGCAACGTAATTATCCTTTCTGGCCCCAAATACCACGGTTGACGTACCGAACGTAGAGTAATTACGTCGGAGCTTTAAATAATTTAACTATGTGGAAAAGAGCTCTTTTATCGTCATAACATTGTTGCGGTTTGCCGTTTTTATTATTACCATTCTCGTTTCTACTGTCAGTGTAGCTAATTTTATTTGAATCAGTAATCGCGTGTATTTCAGTTCATTAGAAATTCCTGTAGCTGAAGCGCTATCTCACGGAGGATGTAACAGATGAAATACAAAAATGGTTCTAATGGCTCTGACCACTATGGGACTTAACATCTGAGGTCATCAGTCCCCTAGAACTTAGACCTACTTAAACCTAACTAACCTAAGGACATCACACACATCCATGCCCCAGGCAGGATTCGAACCTGCGACCGTAGCGGTCACGCGGTTCCAGACTGAAGCGCCTAGAACCGCAGTGTCACATCGGCCGGCGATGAAATACATGCGTCAATAAGTGAAACGAAGGACTACAACTGCCACTGAATAGCAATCCGAAAAGCTAACACCACAGTATTTTCAGAGTTTTCATTAGCTTCACATCTTTTCGTCTGCTTCTACAAGGGTGTGTCATATAAAAACCTTAAATATTTTTTATTGTGAAGAAGTGGTACAAAACTATATTACTTTTCATCATAATCTCTCCCACGCTGAATGCAAGTCCTCCAGCGCTTAGAAAGTGCATAGATTTCTTTAGAAAAAAATTCCTTTCGTAGTCCGCGCAACCCCTCATGCACCATATGGCGTACCTCTTCATCAGATCGGAACTTCTTTCCCTCCATTGCGTCTTTGAGTGGTTCAAGCATATGTAAATCACTTGGGGCAAGGTCTGGTGAGTATGGTGCGTGAGGAAGACACTCAAAATGGAGGTGAACCAAGGTTTCGACCGCAGTAACGATAGTTGCAACGAAGCCATCACCTTCTCGTTCAAAGCACCGAACAAGTTCTTCACAAGCATCAACACGTCGTTCTCTCGTCTCAGGAGTCAGCTGCCGTGGCACAAATCTTGCAGAAACTTTGTAAAACTGGAGCACATAATGCAGTGTGGTGTGCTGACCCATGAGTAATCTGTAAACATGCTGTAATGTCATTCAGTGTCACTCGGCGGTTTCCTTCACTATGGCTTCAACTGCCTCAATGTTCTGTGGAGTCACAACTCGTTGAGCTTGACTTGGACGAGGAGCATCTTCCACTGAAGTCACACCATTTGTGAACTTCCTACTCCATTCATAGACTTGCTGCTGTGACAAACATGCATCATCGTACTGAACCTTCATTCGTCGATGAATTTCAATTGGTTTCACACCTTCACTACGTAAAAATTGAACGCTGTTCTTTCCTGGTGCAAGTCGCAAGTGGGGCGGCCATCTTTATACTGATACTGCGACGGTATGCGTGCATCTGCACTATGCTGCCACCTACAGGCCATTCTGCTAGTTATTTGTAGCACGCTTACCAACTTATAGGATAACGGCGCGAAATTTCGATTTGTTATTACAAATTTAAGGTTTTCATTTGACTCACACTCGCATTTATTTACGTAAGGGCTGTTATCACATTCCACAGGCAGTTTGTGAAAATATGGGGGTGAGGACGAGGGGAGGTGATGGTAAGTGGGAGAGCTACCATTCCGTAAGAATACGATACTCTGAGTTGTCTGTGACAACATGAGGGAGTGGAGGAGGGGAGATGATGATAACTAGGGAGGTATAAGCCTCCTGGTGGTGTTGCTGTGTTACTAAGTTATTCAACGAGCAACGGGGCAAAATACCATTGGTCCTGTGAACAAATAATGCGACACCTTTGCCTAGTTGCAGGAGTGGTTCATGTCGCGTACTTTGTTGACTCTGAATTTCCTATTCAACCTACCCTACATGGGATAGGCTCTCTCCAACATTCCACAGATAATATGAGGAAAGTTCAAATGACTCTGAGCACTATGGGACTTAACAATTGAGATCATCAGTCCCCTCGAACTTAGAGTACGTGAACCAAACTAACCTAAGTATATCACACACGTCCATGACAGAGGCAGGATTCTAACCTGCGACCGTAGCAGTCGCGCGATTCCGGACTGAAGCGCTAAAAACCGGTCGGCCACGTCGGTCGGCTTATAAGCAAACAAATCAAACTTTATTCACGTCTTAAACAGTGTGAAGGGAGCTGAAATTGGACTGAATCGTTCATAGTGTTAAATTTAACACTTAGCAATGACTAAAGGTTGCCTTAAAATTAAGTGGAACAATATAACGGAGACCCCTCACCCCACAAACACACACATATTTTACGATAATGATCGAAATAACACAGTCAGTTGCTCCAAGGAGTAATTTTACAACGGCCTAATCTGAAAAGAGATTGTGGGATGTGCACCAAAGAAAGGTAAGGTAGTATCTAACCCTCATGTGGAGAAGCTGGTCATATGAAGACGTCGACGTCGCTGTTGACGAACTTCCAACAGCGGTAACGATGGAAACGGGATAACAATGGCTGCACAACTGATCTGTAGACAGTGAGGCGCTGACAGTATTATAAGGGTGAGTCACCTAACGTTACCGCTGGATATATGGATATATTTTGTAAACCACATCAAATACTGACGAACCGATTCCACAGACCGAACGTGAGGAGAGGGGCTAGTGTAATTGGTTAATACAAAGGATAAAAAAATGCACGGAAGTATGTTTTTAACACAAACCTACGTTTTGTTTTAAATGGAACCCCGTTAGTTTTGTTAGCACATCCGAACATATAAACAAATACGTAATCAGTGCCGTTTGTTGCATTGTAACATGTTAATTACATCCGGAGATATTGTAACCTAAAGTTGACGCTTGAGTACCACTCCTCCACTGTTCGGCCGTGTGTATCGGAAAGCACTGCAACATACATCGCGTTTCTACAGAATGATCTGCCAATGTTGCTCGAAAATGTCCCACTGCAAACGCGTCGACGTATGTGGTATCAGCATGATGGAGCACCTGCACATTCCGCAATTAACACTAGGCTGACCCTTGACACCATGTTCGACGGGCGTTTCATGGGACGTGGAGGACGCATAAATTGGCCAGCCCGTTCTCCTGATCTTCCACCTCTATACTTCTTTCTGTGGGGTTCGTTAAAGGAGAATGTGTACCGTGATGTGCCGACAACCCCAGAGGATATGAAACAACGTATTGTGGCAGCCTGCGGCGACATTACACCAGATGTACTGCGGCATGTACGACATTCATTACGCCAGAGATTGCAATTGTGTGCAGCAAATTATGGCCACCACATTGAACATCTATTGGCCTGACATGTCGGGGTACACTCTATGCCACTCCGTAACTGAAATTGGAAACCACGTGTGTACGTGTACCTCACCCCTCACGGTAATGTACAAGTGTGTCAGTGACTGAGTCAGTCAGCAAGACTCAGCGGAGCAGCGCCTCTGAGGAAGTCCAGCGCAGTCCAGGACGAAACGTAAGGAGCAGAAAAGTTCTTGGAGCACGACCTCACATCCCGGAAAGTATATCACCAGCAACGTTAGGTGACTCACCCAGCATATCCACCAGTCAAAAGCCAGAATAACTGCAATTACCGGCGCGGGTCGCTGCAAGAGGTGCAGGCAGAGAGTCAATGAGTTCTCAAGAAAGTACCGACAGGGATGTAGAGCTATGACGATTCCGAAGCTGTGGCCAGCTGTGCTACGTTTTTTTGTTGAGGCTCCACGTCACGAAATGCCCGATCAAAGTCGTCCCACAGATTCTCTAGTGCGTTAAAATCAGGGGAGTTTGGTGGCCATTGGAGTACAGTATTGGACAGAGAGGAGTTTAAGAAGTGTATTACCAGTAAGCAAACATTACCTATAGCTGTTTGACGTCAGAGGTCGCTACAGATGACTGCTCAAAAACCATCCTGCAGCACAGGAGGTAAAAGGACGGCCACCTCAAGTGAAACTTGTTCATCGAAAATATAACGTCAGAGCCTCCATACACCGCCCCCTGCACAAAGAGCAGCTGAGTCTGGCGACCACTCACAGCAGACACGGCGCCCTCGCATGCAGCAGCGCGGCGTTCTGTACTCGAGAACAGTTGTATTTTACGTTAACGCATTTATAATCAAGCAGCTATTATGAAGAAGGAAAACACAATTATAGTGATAGTAAATATCCTCTTTCCACAAAAACAGCAGCAGTCAATTTGCTTTTAATTTTATGAGCAAAATTGGTACAGAAGTATACAATCCGAATCTCATTATTTTGCAACATCCAGCGGAGTATACCGCCTCCGATTACAGATAATCAGCAAAGGGATGTCCACCCAGTGTAAAATCGGGAAAAAAGAAAACTTCGGCTATTTTCTGTGAAAATTACCAGTCACCACAGAATGTCCTCGTTATCTCGAAACCGTCATCGGAGTAAAGAAAAAAGGGTCGCTACACATTCAGCTAGCTAGTTTCAGATACTTTTCAAGGTCATCCAACCACCCACTTCCACACCCTAAGTATATGCTCATAGATCGTTGTAAGTAGGAAATGTCTTAGGAGTTTTGGTAGGATAGCGAATAAGACAGGTAAATACTCTCATACAAAATCTTCATTAACTTTAGAAAACTACACTTTCCTTATTTTATTAGGTGATTTTATTAGGTGTAGTTTTAATAACGTCAAATTTAATTTTTAACTTATAACTTCACATCTGAATCATCTATTTCTTTCTCTAACCAGTAATTTGACAAATACAGAAAAGGTATATTGTAAAATTCTTCTACATATCTAATTTTCTGCATTAAAATACTTGTTTTAAGGCTATAACTATTAGTACCTTCCTGCACTTCTTCTAGGTGAGAGTATTTGGAGATTTTTATTTTTCTTCGTATGCCCTCCATGACGCTGTTGTTAAACCGTTCCAAATCTTCCTGGGTGTATGTCGGCAGCTCTTTCGCTCCACATTCTTGCGAGATTTCTGTATATTTAGAACTTTTGCAAATCAGTGTCCATTACATGTAGTTATTAGAGCAGTTTTAAAGTCAGCAAATGGCTATTCTGTTGCTAGGTGGACAGCATCCAGCTCGCCACACTAAGATAGCGTCACACTTAGATTGCGCTTTGTGTAGCCGGTTGTTTAATTAGGCCCAATCTTCATAATTACTTATGAATTATGATCGATATTTGCGTCAATTTTCCGACCAAAATAAATAAAGTGCAGTAACCTAACCTTCTTCTCCTGCAAACTGGACAGTTTTTCCATATGTTGGGGGTGCACTTGGGATTTCCATCCAGGAGAATCATGATTCGAATCCCGGAAATCGAAGAGTCACTGGTGGTATAATCGATAATCGTGTTGGGGGGAGGGGGGGAGGGATTTCACTTGTACTTTCAATCCAGGAGAACTAGGATTCGAGTCCCGGAAAGGGTGCAGCCAATTTTAGTTTCCTACCAAACTCCTGTGTAGGGAGTGGGCTATGATCTCAGCACAGTACTAGGACAAGGAAATTCCCGCCAAAAGTTCTACATTCGCACCGAAATTCGGAATTTTTCGCCAATAGAGTAGGTTGGGGGAGAGAGGGGAGGGGTGGAGGGTGGAGGGGGCTGGCGCCCACGTGCAGACTGAGGAAAACACATGACAGCATCTGGGGATGGGGATGTGTGTGTTCGGGGGTTGGGGTGGGAGTGCTCGGGGGTGGGGGTGGCCGGGGTCTGGAGATATTAATTCATCAATTTAATTGATTTGTATACTAATTTGATATTGGAATTGCACTTGTGCCGCCAACTCCCTACTACTGTCTATCAGATGTAGGGCCGAACATTTTCGATCTTAGCAGTTTCGGAAATGCTTCCACTCTCGGCCTGAAAGCCAATGCACATGCTCTTTTGGGCATCAGATAAATCGCTCTGTTTCGGCAAAACGAAAACTATTGCACTGTTTTCCTCGGCCCTCACCCCCAATACGCTTTATGTACCCTCCACTGCCAATGCGGCACCTGTCGTCGGTGTGTGGTTATTGCGCCATGACGTCGGTGGTCACATTAATGTGACGGCCCAGAGTAGTTTCACCGTCCAGATTTATCCGCTGAGAAGCTCTCCCTCCACCTCAGCCTGGCCACAAATACAATTAGGTTTGAACTGAAAGAACCTATCCCGTTAGCTTTTCAAGCCAAGGGCAAGAATCTCAGTTGGCAAGACGCGGCCGGGTAATCCCCGTAGAAAGCAGCTTACGTGCCTCGCGCGCTGTCCCTACGCAGTGATCTGTCGGCTAACCTAGTACCCATACGTTTGACGGCCTGATGGGCTTTTTCGGCAGCTGTTTCGATGCTCCTTTCACGCACACAGAGAGGCCTGGGGCGCTTTGTCGCGGTCGGTGCGTCTCCTCCCGTCGGAGGTTCGACTCCCCCATCGGGCGTAGGTGTGTGTGTTGTCCATAGCGTAAGTTAGTTTAAGTGAGATGAAGTAGTGTGTAAGCGTAGGGACCGATGACATCAGCAGTTTGGTCCCGTAAGGCCTTACCATAAATTTCCAAATTTTGGAAACAGGTGCCAGCCAAGCCAGCAGGCTGCACTGGTATATTTGACCACGAGTGGCATCTATTAGATGTCCTCAGTACGTTGAAAATGTCATTAGTGGTCAGCAAAGAGTTTTGTGAAATTGTGAGTGGATTATTTTGAAGTTAATTAGAACTTACGTAAATTGTTGGTGCGTTTCCGTAACGAAGGGAGAGGAAGTACCGAATCGAAGATTTATAACCGATATAGGTAATGCGGAAGAACATCTTTCGCTAAGTCTCAGTGAGGGCGAAAGAGCGTGTTGAGTGATCATAACGCACGGTGACTTAAGTGATTGTGACGCGAAATAAGACGACTGCGGCTGCAAAAGTCTGAACCGTAATTTATTTTCAAAGAATATTTTAAAGAATTTATTTTATTTACTAGCGATACATCAAGAACATTAACACATTCAATCACACTATGTAAACACGGAAGTAGTTGCCAGAGAGTAACTGATGAAATCGTAACCAAATACCTTTTAACAAATGGGAATTTTGTTCACTTTAATAGTGCTTAAAAGCAGTTTTTTTTAAGAAAAAGATTTAAAACTATAATCAGAAAGCACGCTGTAAATATCAACGTTACAGTTTACTCAGAGGCAGAAAGAAACAAGTTTCGACTGTACGAGCTTTCGTGCAGAGGACCATGTCGCTCCCTTTTGACACGCCCTTAGTTATGACCGCTCACGACATCCTCTGAAAGACTACACTGGTGGAAATCTGCAACACACCAGATAACTTTAAACTAAGAGTTTTAACAATTTACACAAGCACACAAATTATGCACCCCCCGTAGGAGAGATGGAAATGGCACAAAACACTAACATATAAAATACTAACCTTGCCACCGAAGGTGCAACTTGATTTTAACTTCTAAGAAAAGTCTTACGGTGAAAGGGTGGCAACTTATATATTAAAATGATAATTTGAATAAAAGCGCATGAAATGCAATCTTTTATAAAATTCTACAAGGTTGGCCATAAAATAGTTAAGATGCCGCCTCTCAAGATCAAAGGCAATAATATCAAAGTTTCCAAAGATCAAAACATATTTCAGGTATTAGGCCGTTACACACCAAGCAATAAATTCGTTAACTTAGCAAATCCGACAAACATGACAGAGGCAGCTACTAACGTAAGTTGATTGATATGGAGATTACCGAACAACCCGAACCGCAGGTTGCTCTAAACCGCCCCTACGCCACAAGGGAAAAACAGACCACCCAATTTACAAACAACCACCTTCCCGCAGGTGGGAAAACGGAGAAGAATGGTAGGACGAGCCGAAAGCAATACGACCCTCTTCAACTGTCAGCGGTCTCTGTCAGTCAACAGGCGAGATCGGCCTGTACGCTTTTGTGCTACTGTGCTACGTGTCCCTTCACATTTCCACTTCACTATCACATCGGAAACATTGGTCCAGTCCGCAGCTCGTGGCCGTGCGGTAGCTTTCTCGCTTCCCGCGCTCGGGTTCCCGGGTTCGATTCCCGGCGGGGTCAGGGAATTTCTCTGCTTCGTGATGTCTGGGTGTTGTGTGTTGTCCTTAGATTAGTTAGGTTTAAGTAGTTCTAAGTTCTAGGGGACTGATGACCATAGATGTTAAGTCCCATAGTGCTCAGAGCCATATGACCCATTTTTGACCCATAGCAAAGCCTCACCAAGAAAACAAGTAGAATTTAACAATAGTAAATCAAACAACGTATCACCAATCACTTAACTTCAAATAAACTGCGACTTCTCGAGAAGACCTGGCGCAGCACCCCAAATCGCTCTCCCAAATCGTCCGCTGCCAGCCGTTTCAACGGACGCAGGAAGGCACGACGATCTCCCGTCTTTCCTGGTCCGCACCAACCGACCGACTGCCCGTTGCTCCGTCAGCGACTGCTGCTCCATCGCGACTGCATTGCTGGTGCGTCTCCCACTCACTTCCAGACACACGACGGCGGAAATACTGGCTCGGACCCAACCATGCAGAGGAAACACGCCTACTGGCAAAACGACATCCCTACACCAGGAAAGGACCAAGCCAAGCTCCAGAAGAGGTAACTGAAGGAGCCCAGAAGCGCACGGAGAACCATTTACCCCACGGCGTCACAGCTCACAAGGGCCAGACTGATGTCGTGGGTTGACTCCTGTTGCCCTCGTGTCGACCGCGAAGTCACTACGACTCGCTATACGCTGCGGCCCACTGGACTCACGTGGCGACCTCACATGCGCCGACGCTCAAGACATCTTGTGTCTCAGTGCGCGACCGACCAACCGATCGATCCAACCGCCAATGACGATTGCCTGAGCAATCTCGAGAAAACTGGCTGCCTAACCCGCACACTCAGATGCAGGAACTAAGCCCTGACCGGGCGACTACTCATTGAGTTCTCTTATTGTCGAACTGAAAAGACTCTCATTTTGCTGACTTTAAAGGTTGATCCGAACGACAGACATACTAGCACTCCGAACGACAGACAGACACTAACTGCCTAACAAATGCGGACGGAGACAGACTAGCAAGCTGGGGACGAGAGACTGACCCAGACAGACCGACTGGCGAACTCATAGCGCCCCATAAATGCACGTGAACAGGTAACCTTTCCCATTTCCCACCAGAGAGAGACATCAAAGCTGCGATTGCCGCAGCGGCGCCATCGCCAGAAACGGAGGGCGACTGCTTCACACTACGCTCTGCGGCGCGCTCTTCAAAACAGCAATTTTTACCACGGCTCAAAGTCGCTGTAGACTAGAAGTTGCCCTAGCGAACGCTGTCAGCACCAAAAGAACTCAATGGGAGCTCATCAAGGAGGGAATTGTGGGGCGAGCTGAAAAACCAGAATAAGTCATCAATGTTGTAAATCCGTGTAACAGGAAAATGTGGTGCCGAAGCCACAAACCCTGGGCTGTGGAGCAATAGAAGAAACTCATTTGAATGAATGAGTCCTGTTTTCACACTGTTTCCGCTTTTTTATCGAGTTTTCATCCCAGAAATGAAACAAGGCGGGAGTTCTTTCACGATAAGGGCAGCCGTATCTTGAAACTCTACTCTGCAAGGTCGCATTATTGCCGAGGTATATGTGACCATTTTAGCTCATCAAGTCAATTCAATGGCACAATGTTCGTTTCCCAATAGCGATGCTGTGTTCCAAGAAGACAGAGCCTCTGTTTACACAGCTCACATCGTCCTGGACTTGTTTTGTGAGCACGAGGATAGATTCCCATATGTCATTTGGCCACCACACTCATCAAGTCTCAATATTATGGTCTGCTTTGGAGAGAAGGGTGTGCGATCGCTAGCTACCTCCAATATCGTTGCGCGAACTTCCCACTATTTTGCAGAAACAGTTGTAGGAGATTCGCTATAAAACCACAAAGGACGGTTATTTATCCATTTAGAGACGACTGGAAGGCGATTTCAATGCCAACGGTTTTCCTGCGCCGCTTTAGGTATGGTAATGTGTTTACTCAGAGATGAAGAGGTAGGCACAGGAGAGGAATTCGTGGGGACCGGCATCAAACCAGTCAGAAGACAGATGCTTCAAAAAATAAAAAAAAATAAAAACAAAATGTTGCAGCTGTGTCATACTTAATGGGGCACTTCTAACAGGGGGCAACATTTTAGTGAGGTGACAAGCTATACTGACATTTAAAAATTATTGTATTTAACAGACTGATTATTCATTTCTCCAGTTCCATTTAATTAGAATAATCAAGCTGTTTCTTATCAGACAGAGGAGTACCGCTCGGTCTCTCACACTCGATTTGGAAACAAAGTGCTGCAGATCCACATTACAGAAGTAAGATATTAAGGGTAACACGTTCCACACTTTCAATGAGTTTTTAATTGTTTATTTAGGTAACATATTAACTTCCTGTGGAAGTTGTATACAGGAAATTAGAGAGAGGGGAAGGTCTGCTAACAGCCAGAGGCATTCCAGTTACGCTTAGGAAGAGTTCGCCGAATGTTTGAGAGGAATGTGGCGTCTTACCGGTCTGAAATGTAGATAGTCAGACGCTAAGAAATAAAATATACGAAAAGTTTTGAACTGTGGTTATGGAGAAAAATAGAGAAAGTGAAAAAAAACTGAGGGGATGCTGCGCGGAATAGGTGTGGAGTGGAACAGAAGAAGAAAACAGCTTGTGTTGGAGACATATTATGTAGGGATTGTCTGCTGCAGAAAATAATGGAGAGAAAAGTAGAGGCAAAAGAGGGAGGCGAAGAGGAAGGTTTAGAATGCTAAAAGATGTGAAGGGAGGAAGAGGATACAAGCAAATAAAGGAGGATGCTCAGGGCTAAGAGACATGGAGAACATCCAGCTTGTCCAAGGAGATACTGAATCAAGAAGATTTTTAAAAAACCATTAATGACATCTTAGTAAATGTGTCCTCTCGATCTGGCACACGTTAAGAACTCACGGCGACAGAGAAATATGCCGTTGGGTATGGCCAAGCAGGGCCTCCAATAGAGCTCGAATCCGGGGCAGTGCTCCGGAAACCACGGGTTTTTGATACCCATTGACTATTGCGGATTGTGAGCGACGCAGTAGGTGTACGACAGTTCGACGGCCGCAACGTGACTCCACAACCTGTAGGAGGCTGATCTCTTGGATCATGGGATTGCTGCAATGTCTCTACAGCCGTGCGGGGTAGCCAGCGCAGTCTTGGGCGCCTTGCACGGACAGTGCGACTCTCCCCGTCCGAGGTTCGAGTCCTACCTCGGACATGTGCGCGTGTGTGTTCTCCATAGCCTAAGTTAGTTTAAGTTGGATTAAGTTATGTGCAGGCTTAGCGACCGATGACCTCAGCAGCTTGGTCCCATAAGACCTTTTCTAAAAAAATGTCTCTATATCCTACGTGGTCTGCGTGTTTCATAAATGTTGTAAAGGAACTGAAAATATTGTGATTTAATCGCAGAGGTGCTGAAAAATTGTTCCAGTCACACACCAGAGAAATATCTGGTAAACTTTTTATCTTTGAGAGACATAGGAACAATTTCGCCCTTCGTTTTTTATTTTTTGTATGAACGACTACTTTTTGTTCTGATGGGCTGGTGGGATGTCGTACTGTCTAATTACTAGTGTGTGTGTGTGGTAAATGAATGAGTTAAAAGACGCAAGATGTGTTTTATATTATTTTCATCGCACAAGAAGCCTTATTCCCATGCCTATGGAGTATTTATGTTAAGCAGAGAAGGCGAGTTTTAGATGGAACCGAAGATCTTCAAAACGGCGCTGCTCAACAATAGAGGTACGTGATTGTGCTCTCTACTTTCCATTCGTGGCCGCTAAAATTACTTCCGATTCGTTTTGCCGAGACATTCAGAACCTGCAATCTTCTTTTTCTTATAAAAATACTAGTCCGATGCAAAAGAAATACTCTTAGATTTAAATAATTGCCATACTTTTACCCAGGCCACGGGGAATGATAGAACGTACGTGCCTCTACTCTGAATGTACGCTCGCAATCTCCGAGTGTGTTACGACGAAATTATTTCACAATGAAAATTTCTCATCAGACCGCAACCACTCGCACGCGAATGTACGTACCCTCTGAATGTATCTAGTCAGTCACGCGCGTTGTTCAAAAGCTTTACTTTTAATATTCAGTGGATTACATTTCCGAAATTAATTTTTGTTTATGCTGCAAATCGTACTTCACGCGAAGTATTTATTACGTAAGTTTCAGGCTCAATTTAATAAGAAAAAAAGATTTCGAATAATAGAAATAAAGAATAACAATCAAACAAATCAAACCTAAATAAACAGAAAGAGGGAACGTTACAATGTTCAAACAATTGTGAATTCTCTTGATTAATTGAAAATATTGTTCTATGAAATTGAATTTTCTCATTATGATGGTATTGAGGGGTCACCTATTTTAACTGTTAAAAAACCACTCAAAAGCCAGAAAAATCAATCACTTTTTTACCGTCCAGTTTCTAAACTAACATATTTAGTGATGACAAACGTTAACAATGTGCTGACAAGTTGTGTATGAGGTTCAGCGTAAAGTGAACATGTGTTACAACAGAAAAATATTTAATAGCTGAAGATGACAGCTAAGACTGTTGAAACTGGTTGCCCTGAATAAAATTATTTTTGCCATCTTGGCTTTTGAATGGTTATTTTTATGAAATGTTAAAGATTGCCGAAAGTGTGTCTACCAAGAGCGTGACTTCAGCTCGAGCCACTGTATGGACACTGCTGATACTTTTATCTAATATCTCTGGGGTGGTTACGTATCGTTACTCCCTGTGGGTAAGGCTAAGTCGATAGGCAAGGATTTTTACTTGTATACCGACTGATATATTAAATAATGGTTTACAACTGTGGATGCCAGAGCTGTATTTGTATAAAAAAAATTGTACTATAATTTCAATCGTTAAGTGTAAGTTCTGGTCTCATTAATATCTCAAATTAATAGAGAGTTTATGACTTCATAAACACATACCACTGTGCGACACATATTTTTCTGCTTATTTCTTGGTTATTTTGAGGAGAGTACATGAATTGTTAACTCAGGAATAAGGCTCCCCTTTTCTTCTTAGAAACGAGCGGATCCATGTGTTCGCCCCACGGTCAGTCACAGAGGATCTAGAGAAGGGACGTAGATCACCAGGGCATTACAATTTGCGAGAGTTAGGTGTGCTAAGACGCTGTTCTGCACTTTTTCTGCAACTGCGGTTTCCTCTTTGAAGGTAATTTGCCACTAAGCCACCGCATGTTCCTAGTATGTCACTGAACGTGATGAATTCGCCATCCCGTACGCAGAGCTAAGAATGTGCCACCCTGATTCTGCTTGGCCACCATTAGAAAATTTGTAGCCTCACACTCCAGATTTTGTTACCAGCCAAATGCGTCGTACCCACAACCGTATCTTGGTGCGAAGGGATCGAAAAACGAGAAGAACATGGCTGGCAGCCGATACTGACCTCTAGTGCGATAGGCTGAGTTCCGTTACACAACAATGGAACATTTATACGGAGTTCTCCAAATTCATGTAAAAACTCCATGTTGGATTGTAAACAATATTAGGAAAAGAGTAAGATTGCTACTCATTGTAAAGGTAACCCCCGTTTAGTTGCAGACACGCACAACCAAAAACTGTTACACGTTATAGCTTTCGACGAAACACCTTTACAGCAAAGTAACCATACACACACACACACACACACACACACACATATATATATATATATATATATATATATATATATATATATATATATATATTGGCACAAGCAAGCGCGCCACATGCACACATCATCGCTATCAACGGCAGATTCGACTGGAATGTGTATATGATGTGTGAACGTGTCTGCTTCCTTGCTGGAGGAGGCTTTAGCCGAAAGTTATTAAGTCTAACACTCTTTTTGTTGTGCCTGTCTGCGACCCAACAGGTCATCTTTGCAAAGAGTAGCAATACTGTGCTTTTTCTAAGAGTGTTAATAAAGCGACATTTCGATGCTCGCATTGGCAATAGCATCGAGTTATCCCTTCGACATGAAGTTTCTTAAGAAGTGTAGAGTTAGGTTTAAGGATGTTACCTTTGGATACTTGCGATTCTGCCATGTAGGGAGAGAGAGACCACAGATTCTGGTACCGGGTGGTGTGCTCTTTATCTGGTAGTGAATGCGTGGTGCGGCACACATTTGCCGAGTTTGGACTAACTGTCACACTTCACATCAGTGCTATCCACTTTCTGAGCGGCTCACAGTTTGCGGGATTTGCTGCGCAACTTGTATTGACTGATTAACTGTATAGTTTCATGAGTCCTGGGCTTGTTTACCTTTGCATATTTTACCTGCACTGATTAGGAAAGTTTGAAGCGTTTTCCAAGCACGCATTCACATTCTTTCTCATGGTGTTAATGGAACGTTATTGATTAAACTGAGCTTTTAAAGAGCTTTGTGTTTCAGTATTTTAGGTGGCAGTGTGCTCTTTGTGTTGGTGTAATTTCTCAGTCAATTTTACGAGTGTTCATGTTCATTTCGTTGAAACATTAGTCTCTGTAATATTAACGAGGTTCCCCAAACACCAGGGACTGGGTTAGGGTACGGTTTTGAGTACAACATTGTGAAAATTATAAAAATGTAGCATTAAATAACATAATTGTATTTAAAAATTTCTCTGATCCAGTATGTAACAGAGACGTAATCAGAAATTATGCAGTTAAAAATGTAAGATCATTATATCTACAATAAACTCGATTAAGGAATTTTCACAATTAAAAGTATTTACTGTAAAATTACATGAGTAACTATGATATCTGTAGGCATCGGACTGGTGGCAGAATAGCTTTAACTGTGTTACCTATACTGCTCAAAGGAGTCTGTTGTGGAAATGCTATAAATGTTTGCTAAAGGCAGACAGCCCAGAAAATTTCTTAATATGCAAGACATGTTATATTTCGGATGAAAACAAGAAAGGTAGAAATAACCTACCAGATCAACTATAAGACTGGAAAATAGGACAGACAAGTGGTTGGAATTAATGGCCAGTTAAAAATTTTCATTGTAAAAGAGCAACAGATTCGGTGGCTCTGAAAACAGTAATGGCTTAAATTATTATTCTAATAACTGTTAAAAATTCACTATCTTTTAGTTAACTGCCTTTTGAACAGAATAATTTCTCATCACGGATCACTGGCCAACTTAGTATACAACCAAACATGACATTAAATAAAGCATACTAAAAACTATTAAAAATGCAGTCTTACATTATAATGCAGTTTTACTTTCACACAAGAGAACATACGAGGTCAACTGGACAATCTAGGAAATGTAATTTGAGATTTATGACGAGGCAAAGTATGTGTCGAGATCTAACAGTAAATAAATGAGTTATTAATTACAAGATTTATACACAGCCACTTCGGCTGCACAAAATTCTGTCAGTTAACCATGGTTTCGACTGCATTAGGACAATCTTTAGCAGAAGAAACAGTTACATGAAATACATAGAATCACACCATGGTGCAATCTGAATCATGGTCAATTGGCCAAATTTTGTGCATCCAAAGTGGCTGTATACATGTCTTGTAATTAAATAGCGTACGGTTCCTGGAACACAGCCAATAAAAAGTTTAAGAAATGATTTATTAAACTCAGACTTGATTTGAACCTCAGACCCAAACTATTTTCCTACAACTAATCGTGGTCATTCTGACGGTGTTCCACTGCAACACAGTGGCCAATCCTCCTGATCATTCAGTTTACACATATTTTATATTGTGATCAGTTGCTTAATAAATGTATGACGAGCAGTGCAGCTGATCGCCTTATATGCTGTTGATGATATCGTAAGTGAAGTCGAATAGCTACAACTTCGCAACGGACAGAAAAAGACCACACCCACATTTCAAGTTTTTCTGTTTTATTAATTACCGGTCAGCTGATCAGTATTAACGTTAAATTGTTTTATTTGAATCAATTAATGTTTTAATGTTTATGAGGGAACTGATCTGATCATAAGAATCTTTAGCACTCAACCATGAGCTTTCATACATGATCCAACTTACTGTCGTTGCTCTGAGTTTTCTTATTATGGGCGTTCCTTTTGTGATGTATGATAATTTCGTGAATTAAAATACGTTCAAGGATAATGTTAACTCAGTTATAAGCACAGACCTGTCACTTCCCTTACTCAACAAAGTAAAATTTGAGCAAGCACTTCCAATTAGACCGCAGAGAACTAATCTTACCGTAACGAACGAAATATAAAATGCTATGTAAACATGTACTGCCATCTGATGATGACCATTCTGGTTTTAAGTAACCCTCAGTCCTAGAATAAAACAATTCTTTATATTGTCTGAGGTCATTCTCTGAACTGTTTATGATTTCTTTTCCGCAAAATAATTTTTGGTTATAGTTGACAAGATGTAAAGCGATGGACAAATGTTCAGGCTACTATTGCAGGGGTATACTCCAATGAGCGTAATTTGCATAAGTTGTGGAAATCCAGACCAATTTTGGGGAAACTCATTCTGCCTGGGCAGAATACGAACGTGTGAGCTTTAAAACAGTGACATTTTTACTACTTGGGTGGTCTTCTCATAGACGACGAAATTACTCGGGACAACTTCTAGCAGTTTGGAAGATCATATTTTGATTTTACATCCCATCTGATTTAGGAAAGACATGCCATAATATCCAAAGGGACTTTGTTCAGATCTACCCTGGTTCTGGAAGCCTATCATTTACCGTTCTATTTGGGACAAGTTTAGAAACATGGTAAATTAAGGCGATTATTTTATATTTTGTTTTCAGCAAAAAGTTACGAATTTCGCTCCTTTAGAATCGCAGTATGCCAGTTACAGTAAGTCAGCAGAAATTTTAACTTTCAATGATGAATCCTTTTAAGTAAACAGTTCCTTGGCGCACCGCCTGTAGATACACACAAAATTGCAGCAACATACTGAGTTATCACACACTGAGTTATAACGTATTGAGTTACAACAAACTGCGTTGATGGAGTGAAGCGCTTGATGGTGACAACCCGGTATGTTATTCACTAAGCTAGACTGAAATTCCCAAAACAGGAATTCGTAAATAAAATTACCCTTGGTTGACCATGTGGAAACTCCTACGTCGATTCCCTTGATTTAAAAAGTGCTTGGGCTGTCAGGCTAGGATTCTTTTTTTAGTTTGTTATTCGCGTAATCTTGACGGATTGACATTTTGTGCAAGAAGCTGTCTACCAACGATATTTAATTGAAGACAAGTGGTCATTGTGCTCAAAAACTGGAATGCTTGACATTTTGTGCAAGAAGCTGTCTACCAACGATATTTAATTGAAGACAAGCGGTCATTGTGCTCAAAAACTGGAATTCTTGAATTCCAGAATCCACTCACGTAAAACGAGTAACGATCAGAAAATCTGCACAAGGTGCAACAAAAATGTACGGCAGAAAGTGCGGGACACATTCCTCACCCGTAGACAAAGAAATTACGTTATATGAACAAGGGTCTGGAAACGCTTTGTTTCCATGTTACAATTCATTTTCTTCATGTAATTAGTCATGAGAAACATACAAGAACAGAACGTTAGAATCATGGGCTAAGATGCACTCTTGGTGACATACGATTACGTTGTACACCGCCTGTGTTTTCTTTTACATACCACTGTTGCTATTGCTTGTTTACGTGTATCATTGCTTGTTTACAGATAGCATTATCTGTTCCAGCGGTAAGTACGACAGTTGCAAACACACGAGATGATTACAGGCTTGGCTCGTGCAGCGGCAGTATATAATAATGCAGAAATGGCAGACGCCCATTTGACGTACGGATTGTTTTACGGAAATTTGCACCTGGAGACATCTGGAGAACGAAGGCGACCCGAAACGAGAACGTTTGAAGCCATTGATCGTCGTCTTAGGGACCATGGAGCATTTATACCTTCTGCTCGCGACCGGGGAGCAGTAGAGTGACGAGGTCACCTCAGCGGGAAGCGACAATTCTTTATGCAACTGACGACGGTCCTAGTGTCAGTACAGGACACTTAGTTGCGGCACTGAATGTTGACCACGTGACTGTCTGGCGAGTGCTACCCGAGGACCACCCGTATCTATATCTTTCGCAGCGTGTGCAGGGACTATCAGCTACTGATTTTTCTGCACGGACACAATTCTGGGAATGATTTGTGCAACAATGTGTTAACCCAAATTTTAGTAAAACGATACAGTTCACAGATGAGGCAACATTTGAGCGATATCAGATACTAAATTTTCACATCGGCATGTGTGGGCAGACATCAGTCCTCATTCAACTGTTGAAGCACGTCATCAACAAAGCTTTTCTGCGAATATTTGGGCCGGCATTGTTGGTGACTGTTTGGTAGTGCCTCACTTTCTTCCACCCAGGCTCAACGGACAAATTTATGGTAATTTCGTAGAGAATGTTGCGCCGGATCTGTTAACTGTCGTGCATTTAGTAATTTCATAGAGAATGTCTTACCTGATCTGTTAGCAGATGCGCCATTAGCTGTGCGACGAAACATGTACTTCATGCATGATGCAGCACCTCTTTGTTTTGGTGTTAATGTCCGTCGACTTCTAAATAACAGATTGCGTCACATCAGTAGGGAGAGAGGGAGCTATTGTCTGGCCTCCACGCTCTCCGGACATAAACCCACTGGACTTCTATTTATGGGGGCATTTGAATCTCATGTGTAAGGAACTCTAGCACAAGATGTTCAGTCTCCGTGCCCCTCTCATGGGAGTCTGCGAAATGATGCGCTTTACTCGCTCGAGGAGTACATCAGTCCTGTATGTTGAACATCTCCCGTGAGATAGAGTTGCATATGGTGCGGGCACTTACCTCGTGTCTTGCGCCGCCACCAATGACACTCGATGTGTAACATTTATATCAAATAACGGGGACCTACTATTTCAATATATTTGTTGCAGAGAGCTGCAGGGAGAGTCATGGGGAGGAGGCCATCGCTGGTGTAAGTGTGTCAGTTGTAGCTCCTGCTCATTGCATTAACCAATTCAGTTTTAATTAAAGATAGAATCACCATCAGTGGCCTCCTTTGTCAACATACTGAAAGTGATTTTCATTGACTTTAACCTAGGTTTCTTGCTCATATTGCATATTCGCGGTCTGTCAGTGTTAGGTCGTTTATGTACATTATAAAAATGCATTCAGGGTAATCTGCCTACGGCTGCAGACTGGATGTCTCTGTGTAATCGAGGTAAAGTGCAGTGTATGTGACGACACCATTGGATAAATGGAATTATATGACATTCTTTTTTAAATCATATACGCATTTTACTGACTAAATCAGTAGTAGAGTATTCCCTTCCAGCCCCCCCCCCCCCCCCCCTCGAGTCACCGGCCTGCGCTTCCATTGCATCGAAAGGGACGTCATCTGAAAGAAGCAGGTTAACGGATTTCAGATCAACATGTGACGGACTTTCGTATCTCCAACGACGACCTCGCCATGTACAGTTTCTCTAGCACAAATGGATACTGATAGTGGTCTTGCAAATGTAGGGGGAGTGTTGTAGCTGCCTGTTAAGATTTTTACGTTGAGCTGATTTCGCTGGCTCACAAGAAAATAAACGGACAGCCGAAAATATATTGTGGGGAAATCGATTTATCGCGTATCAGAACTAGGACGCTTACATAAGAAGTGTATTTATTTAAATATCTGTACAATACGTTATGAGTCCCACCAAAGGTATAACACATACCAGAATATTTGAAGAGAGTAGGCAAATGAAGAAGAATTTTGAAATGATAGCACTACAACGCGCATTGTCAGTTAAATTCCGTCTGGGTTCGGGTCCCACCATAGACTGCCTGAACCATTACATTTCTAGATCCCTGGGCTGCCCGAAGAGCGTATGTAAACGTAAATCCATGAGCTTTTTGCACCAACATAATTACGAAACTCTTAAGCTACCCAGTCGTAATTCTCTGACCTGGCGATGAAATGTGACAGAAATATTTTACAAAAACAGAAATAACGCATAGTAGGTCGACATGGACACTTTTCAGTCCACGTCCAACTGATCCATAAGAAAAAAAAATTTTAAACCTCTGTCGTCGTTTTTCCAAGCTGTCGCAGTAATGAAGACAATGATTTTCAGAAACTCTTCCTTTTAGTGAAGATGGTAACATTGCTCTTTTATTGCGCTGTGACTGTAGTTGTTTCTATCGGTGAAGAACGCCTCTGTACAATGCGAAAGATGGTTTCATTCGTGTTTTGTTAATATTGTGGCCCGGTAGAGTAGGAATAAAAGGTGAAACCTCTCTAATTTTCAACGACGCTAAGTATTCAGAGAGTTGATCGTCGTGGAGTGTGTTTTGTTTGGCACGAAGTGCACCACTCCCGGAAAGACGGCTTCAGCGAAGGAACTTCTCCAGTGACAGCCACATAATGAATAGTATTGGCACGCCCAAGCTTGGAGCTGATGCGTGACAAGTGATTTACAAAGATCGTATACACTGGAAACCATTCGTTCTGTCGCGTAGTCCGACGCGAGCTGCACAAACTACCTCAGACAGGATATCAATGTCCAGACACTTAACGCAACCAAAAAATACCGAGAAGGAAGAAGGTAACATGCGCCGCAAGTCTGAGGTTCGGCGCTGATATTGTGATGTGCGTCGAAACCTTCCGCAAAGTTTTGGTATTTTTCGACTTTGTGCCTGTCTGGTGGAATCGCTCGTTGTTTAGAATCTCTTGGCCGAAGAGGATTGGGGTGCGAATGTGGTCCGCGAGGCGGAGTGTGACAGGCAGCGACGGCAGTCTTAAGATAACAGCAGAAAGAGAGAGGTAGCGAGCGGGGCGCTGAACTGGAAGCAGCCCGTGTATGTTCCGGAAAATGACTTGGCCACACATGGAGTGATCCGATACCTACTTGTAGTTGAGAGCCGTTGTTCGGAAAGCTGTAATTTGGTAAAGAGCTCCTCTTTCGCGTGCAAGAGCGCTTAGGTTTCACAATACTGGTGTTTCCGAAAGGAGATCGACTGTTAAAGCAACAGTTGAAGGTCTCCACAGCCGTCACTATAGTTCCACTGCGTCATAGGTGCATTTACGGACGAGTATTGGATAACTCCAAGTCAAGCTGAGTTGCAAAATTGTAACTGAGTCTCCCCTTGCGGTGCGCCGTTAGTTCCACTATTTCGTGACTGATTGTTTATTTGTTTTAATTGTTCATGTTACAAGGTTGTCATTGAGTTTTCTCTGATGGGAGGCATTATTTTGTATGCATGTGTGGGGCCAGTGGTAACTGCTTTATGTTTCAGGTCTTATCACTCCAATTTATTGATGTGTGTAATGTATCTCCGGGAAGTAACGGCCAGACTGACTTGTGATATGAGATAAGATTGCACGATTACGGCTCTGTAAACGCAACGGGGTAGCAGCGGATGAATTCGAATGCTACATATGTGTTCTAGAGTTAAGTAATTACCTTTTTTTTATCCAACAGTTTATGATTCTTAATTTGGCGTTTATCTGAACGCGTTTTACACCTAAGCTTGTTTTGAAATTGTACTCCTGAACAGTATACGAGAAAATTTTAAATTGTGGCACGAGAAAAGCTGGTGTGTAAAAAATTTGTAGAAAAGGGGGTTCCGCTGTACTTCGTTGTTGTGTATTTCAAGTGGTTTTGCTGAAATGGGTTTATCTGAATACACTTTTTAGGTTTGAATTTCTGTCAGGTTCTTATTATAAATTTGCTCTAGGATTACTGCATTCATTTTTAAGATAGCATTGAGGATTTTAAATTTTTTGTCGAGCTTGAGTTACTTTTAATTAATTTTATAATTGCTCTGGGCTCAAATCTGACACTACTGTATCACGGGTATTTTACCCTTGATACTGGATCATTGTATAAATTAATCATTAATAGTAAACCTTGCAATAGCTAACCTTTAAAAGAAGAAAATATAGGAGTAGGACAATATGTTTTTACTTGTTGGGTAGGAATTGTTTATTAATAAATTTGTTTTAAATCATGTCTGAGTTAATGTTAGCTCGGCACCGTACGACGCCTTCATCATAAACCCCTAGTATACCAGATATATAAAAAGGTGCAAAGTTTTCAGGTTCCACGGACTATTCTGAAATGATATCGCCAGATCTGGGGCGCAAAGCAGCCCCTTTAGCGCTCCGCCGAAGCAATAGTGCTAGCTGCGTAAAAGAACTTATGCCTTGCCCCGCTCTCGAAAGGTTCCAAGAGCGCGAATCCCGTGAGAATCAGCGTCCACTATTACCGAAGTTAGAACGAGCGCCATAGTACTCGGCTAGCGCATTGGCCAGAATAACTTTATAATAAACAAGAGCGAAGAAGTTTCACAGTGTCGTAAGCTAGCTCACTTCGTTCAGGACCGATCATGGGAAAATACGTTTACATTTAGCAAGTTATGCTACAGTATCTAGATAACGTGATGTTTCACAGGATCGTCGGAAAGGAAAGTGACTGTTAGATCACTACCTACAGTTAGTACATCAATAGTCATTGTCTAATATATTTATTTATTTTATAATTGGAAGTATTATAGGGTCTTTACTTGGAGTGATGCAAATCAACTCCTCAGGTCGACTGAATAAATTACAGTTTAAGTCTTGCATTTCCCGTCTAAAACTTTGATGAGCCCTAAGGAACTTGTTTCTGCCTCAGTCCGTTACATCGGAGAAGCAGAAACACAGGTGGACACAGAGTACCTGAAGCTGTAACAAACAACTCACACACAAAACTTCGAAACCGTCTAAGTTTCGAAATACTGCGTTAGGTATATTGGTGCTCCGTAAATACTAATTACGTACAAAGGTTAAGAATACCTTTTACACAAATAGTCCTATCCTACGGTGTAATTGCTTGTTATTAATCTGTATGACGGTTTGACAGTATACCAATTCGAATGAACTTATGAACTCTCTTTTGTTACTACACTACGCCATAAAAATTGCTACTCAGGATCGTCGGACTAGAACTGACATGTGATTACATTTTCACGCAATTTGGATGCATAGATCCTGAGAAATCAGTACCCAGGACAATCACCTCTGGCCGTAATAACGGCCTTGATACTCCTGGGCATTGAGTTAAATAGAGCTTGGATGGCGTATAAAGGTACAGTTGCCCATGCAACTTCAACACGATTCCACAATTCGTCAAGAGTAGTGACTGGCGTATTGTGACGAGCCAGTTTCTCGACCACCATTGACCAGACTTTTTCAATTGGTGAGAGGTCTGGAGAATGTGCTGGCCAGGGCAGCAGTCGAACATTTTCTGTATCCAGGAAGGTCCATACAGGACCTGCAACATGCGGTCGAGCATTGTCCTGCTGAAATGTAGGGTTTCGCAAGGATCGAATGAAGGGTAGAGCCACGGGTCGTAACACATCTGAAACGTAACGTCCACTGTTCAAAGTGCCTTCAATGCGAACAAGAGGTCATTGAGATGTGTAACCAATGGCACCTCATACCATCACGCCGGGTGATACGCAAGTATGGCGATGACGAACACATGCTTCCAATGTGCGTTCACAGCGATGTCGCCAAACACGTATGCGATCATCATGATACTGTAAACAGAACCTGGATTCATCCGAAAAAATGACGTTTTGCCATTCGTGGATCCAGGTTCGTTGTTGGGCACACCAGCGCAGGCGCTCCTGTCTGTGATGCGGCGTGAAGGGTAACCGCAGCCAATCTCCGAGCTGATAGTCCATGCTGCTGCAGAGCGTTGTCGAACTGTTCGTGCAGATGGTTGTTGTCTTGCAAACGTCCCCATCTGTTGACTCAGGGATCGAGACGTGGCTGCACGATCCGTTACAGCCATCGACTGCTAGTGATACGACGCCGTTGGGATCCAGCACGGCGTTCCGTATTACCCTCCTGAACCCACCGATTCCATATTCTGCTAACAGTCATTGGATCTCGACCAACGCGAGGCGCGCGACCGCTACGGTCGCAGGTTCGAATCCTGCCTCTGGCATGGATGTGTGTGATGTCCTTAGGTTAGTTAAGTTTAAGTAGTTCTAAATTCTAGGGGACTGGTGACCTCAGGCGTTGTCCCATAGTGCTCAGAGCCATTTGAACCATATTAATTTGCCTTCTTAAAGTGACTTCAGGCTTAGGGCATAAAGAAGATGAATGTCAGTAGCACACGACTTGAAGGTTATTGCGAAGATAATATTTTTTGTTTGCGTAGAGATAAAAACTTTTAACTTCACTCAGACATATATTGATGACTAAACCAAATTACGGCTTGCAACATGCTTGCACCTGCATTATACTTCCTGTACGACATAGCAGTCTACACGTTGAAATAGTACCACCGATTTATTGTAGGTCGACTCTTTTCCTTGCACTTGTTCGTCCCTTTACTGCAGCTACGAAACGTGCCGTGATTGTTGTAACTAGACTGGTCGACGTTAGTGTGCTGAGGCGCCTGAAACAGTACATGTGTCTATAGCAGAGAGAGAGAGAGAGAGGCAGAGAGAGAGAGAGATTAATGTTTGAGGGCGCTAAGCAGATAGAAAAACAGATATCACGAGCTTGTTAATGAGTTGTTCTGTCTGTATGAATGCTGTGTGCGTATGAGAGAGGTGAAGGGAGAGAGGAACGGAGAAGACGTGGGGTATTGTTTACCTACTCTCAGCGTTACTCGAACCATACCACCTTGTCAATAGAATTTCGTGTTTATTTTCCACTATATTCCCCTTGTTTGACTTCTCCTTTACGCACTTCTGAGGATGTAGAGCGTTCGAACAATAAAGCTTCATTTGAAATCTACTGGGGCGACTATTGTAGCAATTTCCCGTTGCTGGTTTATTGCGTGTTACTGGACTCAGTATTCAGGCGGTCGATGTTTTGTTCTGAAAGCAAAACTTCGCACACTCAAACTAGCGGGAAACTACTCTATTTAACGTCCGTATGAGTTTAGAGAATGCACTTGCGTAGGTTCTCATATACTGTCATGGGAACGGCGTTTCCTCTTACCGTTACAATCATGTTTAAACGCGGTGTTACGGCTGTAATGAATAGTTTTGGAAGTTTTTCTGCTTTTCGGAATTATACTTTCACATCTAAATGTTTACATCGACTATACAAGCGAAATACTTGCTTCAACATCTATGTTTGCGCAATCCTGCGCAAACAAACAAAATCCGGCATCACAATTCAGGTCAACTTACTGATGTATCATATCTTTTTTTTTCTACTATATTACGAGTTGGCCGCCCATGGTGTTGACAACAGTAATATACAGAATAAAGGAAAAGAAATTCATGGCGTGTTAGCTGAAGATCGGTATGTCTTTAGGAAATGTAAAGTCATCAGAGATGCAACTCTGACGTTGCGGTTGATAATGGAAGCAAGACTAAAGAAAAATCAAGACACGTTCATAGAATACGTCGACATGGAAAAAGTGTTTGTTAGTGTCCAATGGCGCAAAATGTTCGACGTTCTGAGGAAAATAGTGGTAAGCTATAGGGAAAGACGAGTAATGTACAACATGTACAAAAACCAAGAGAGAACAGTAAGAGTGGAAGACCAAGAACGAAGTGCTCGGTTTTGAAAGGTATAACACAGAGATATAGTCTTTCGCTCTTACTGCTCAAACTCTTGACCGAAGAAGCAATGATGAAAATAAAAGAAATGTTCAAGACTGGATTTAAAACACAGAGTGAAGGAATACCAATGATAAGATTCGCTATTCGGTGAAAGTAAGAAAGAATTACAGGATATGCTGAGTGGAATGAACCATCGAAACAGTACAGAACATGGACTGCGAGTAAATCGATAATTGGTTAGAGTAATGAGCAGTAGCAGTAAAGAGAACAGCGAGAAACTTAACTTCAGGATTAGAGATCATGAAGTAGATGGAGTTAAGGAATTCTGCTACCTTGGCAGCAAAATAACCCATGACAGACAGAGGAAGGATGTCCCACACGACAGCACAAACTCATGTCGAACCAGGGCAAGAGTTAAGAAACCTGCATCTCTGAAAAAAAAGGAAACCGCCAATTACTGTCTTTGTTAAGTTTTTGCAGAGGGGGAAGATTATTATCTCCAAAGCCGTGTTGCTTCCCACAGCAACAAGCGAACAGATACAATCTCAAAGATCTTTATGTAACTCGCCTGTGCCTTGGAGCTTGTTAGTCCTAGATATGAGACAATGCTTGGTTTACTACTCCACTGGCGCCACAGCAGGTATCGAGGCAGTGTTCTGCTGGAGCCCAGTCTCGGCAAGGCGCAGCCTTGTTTGCCCTGTACGTCTGTCGGCCTGTCTGGCAAGATTTACTAAGGGATGGGCTCTCCACCAATTGCTTTCAACTCCCAACAAGCCGTTTCTAAGAGCTAAGAATCAGAAAAATCTCTCACGATTTTAGCGCCCTACCAGGCTCCATCAACGTCAGTTCAGGGTTTCTGGAGTCTCGCCCAAGTGCACCAGGTTGTAATAAAATCCTTAATAATTTGCCATATGTGAAAAATAGGCGAGAGAATAACTTGTCTTCTCTCAGGGGAGTGATTTCCATTGACATTGAGCGAGCTGTAGACTGTATGACCTGTCAAGGAAAACAGACTGAAATACATCTAGCAAATAACTGAGGATGTAGATTGCAGGTGCTACTCTGCGGTGCAGTAGTTGGTACCAGATAAGAAATCGTGATGATCTGTATCAAAAACATTCAGTTGACTGAGGACTCAAAAAACATGAGCAGACATTGATGGGAGCGTGTACATTGTTAATGCATCTTTATGGAAGCTTTCCTTTGAATAGTATTTTCTGGAACTGAGAAGAAGCAATGGGTTTGGTTGTTTAACAGTATATCTTGTAGTGTACGTTTGTGGCTGGAAGTGTGCAGCTGTTAGCGACAAGAGCACATGCGAGTTAATTTACGAATCATCGATTGGTTGCTTCTCCAGCAGGGAAGAGAACATTAACTTCGGTTACGATTGGAGGAAAGACAAGGCATTCGTGGTCACTTGTGATTGGAGCAAAACCCTTGTGCGGGTGGTTGCGTGTGTGCACTTCTTCAGTTGAATCTGATGGACAGGGAAGAATGGCGAAATGCGGCTTCTGATTCATAGTCCAGTCTGAAGTTTTAGATCTTGAGTCTTGTTATGAATGTGTTGCACTTGGTATACTCGTCCTGAGCATGACTTTTCACTGGCGTTGGTCTTGAGTGGGGATCCTGTTGTGAGGTCTTAGCTGTACCAACAGTTTGGACTTCAGTCATCTTGGACAAACAGCTGTGCCGAGGAAAATGTTATTCATATCAGGTCTGCCACCCTGATGTTTGATCTCCTTGTGTGCACTGTCTTATAAGAAAATCAAGTCTGTCTATGAAATTACCGGGAAACGGGAATGTCAGACACTGGAATCTGCCGAGATTTCAGGCCTCCGAGAGAGAGAGTAATTGCGATTCATCTAACAGAGCGCTGGCCTGCGACATTGTATATTTAGTGCCCACGACAACGAATTACAGGCTCCGCACATTGTTACTCTGCAGATGCTTGCACCACGACCATGGCCTGAGACAGTGATATGCATCGAGAAAGGGGTGCAAAATTGCTGCTGCAGTTTGTTAGGGCAAACAGAATCACGGGCTCGCTACTTGTTCTCAGCTGCACAAACGTAGGACAGCTTCTGTGTAGATTAAATATCTATTCGGCGTTAGATATTTTCAGATTGCGTTATCCGCATTTTGAGACAGTGTAAATGGATTAAACAGATAAAGCTTAGTCTTTCACAACCAAATGCCACCCAGTCGAGTACTAATTATTTGTTGTTTCTATTTGTGTTGTCAACAGTACATGATTTATTTGTCATCTCGCGTAACTTGTGTTGTTTGCCCTATTTTATGATCAATAAACTATCGCCCGTTTTTATAAAAGATTAATTCTATGTTGTTATATTGATCAGTCATCAATAATTAACTATAATAATGACATGTCCACCGTTTCATTAAATTATATCAGGTTGCAAGTTATATATTTAAGATTCTGATAACAGTGGTAATCTCCAATGCAGGCTAGGGATAACAGCCACTGTCAGAGGGCAGAATCAATCTAGCAGACACATGGCGAGGTAGACAAGCGGAATGCTTACAGGTTATTGTGACTACTGTCAGGGTGTAAACATACTGTCGCCTGTAGTCTTCCAGTTCAAACCGCAAGACCGGTGTAGGGTGGGGGGCCCATGATCAAAATCACATATTGGCACTAGCGACTTTGCTTCAGTTCCTGAAGTAACAACCAAAGACGTTAAATTGTTAAATGGTTTCACCATTGATGGTTGCATGATACAGCAAAACTGGAGTAAATACAGAATAAATTATTAATCGCCCAACTCTACGAGTTAGTTCTCTAACATCACTGAGCACTTCAACAGACGTGGAAAGAAAGAGGTATTCTACGGATAGTTCGACACTCATGAGCAGAAACGGACAACTTCACACAAGTAGACTACCTGAAGCAGTTAAAAACGCGGCAGGAAACTCGCCAATGTTATCCGCCAGTCCGTTCTGCATAGTATCTTTAGAAAATGTCTAAGCTGGTTATTATATATTCGTGACTCGTGTTTATTCCAGTGGCGATATAAATATAACTAATTCTTTTTCTTTAGTTATTTTTATGTTTTTGATTTTGTGAAATCCATGAATTGTCTCGTTGATAATTACAGTTCGAAACTGCAGTGAGACAAATTGCGCAGACACTTGGATTGGATTACGGAGGTCGTGTCCAAGCCAATTTTGTGCATCCTCATCTCGACAGTAAACCCTAATTTTCCTTTTTTCTTTGTATTTTTAGTAATGCATCCACAAAAGGGAAGACGAGTAAAAAAATTGACTTGCTGATTTATTTAATGTCCTTATCCATTCCTAGTCCGCCCCCTGTAGCTGAGTGGCTAGCGCGACAGAATGTCAACCCTAAAGGCCCGGGTTCGGATTCCTGGCTCCCGACTGGGTCGGAGATTTTCTCCGCTCAGGGATTGGGTGTTGTGTTGTCATCATCCTCATCATTTCATCCCCATCGACGAGCAAGTCGCCGAAGTGACTTCAAACCGAAAGACTTGCACCCGGCGAACGGTTTACCCGACGGGAGGCCCTAGTCACACGACATTTTTTTTTTTTTTTTGATCCATTCCTAACTCTTGAGTGATTCAGTAGTTACAAAAATTAAATGCGGTAAACTTAAATACTAATAACTGATGGGGCAGGTTTGCAATTATTTGTGTTTTGGGCTGCCTAAGTTACGTTTACGCCAAAGTGATAACTAGCATCCAGGAAATTGTACCCGATATGGGAATTAAACAAGTTGCTTACTATTAATTTTTTTTTAATCCTAGGGTTTGTCGAAATAGGTTGTTCCTTCCAGGATAAGTTCTGGAATGGGTGCACTCAATTTAGCCGCGATGGAGAACAAACTTAATTTTGTAAAGTTAAAAGTAATTCCACTCTATTTACACCGAAGTCATGGGATACCGCCTAATATCGTGTCGGACCTCCTTTTGCCCGCCACAGTGTAGCAACGTGATGTAGCTTGGACTTAACAAGTCATTGGAAGTCCCCTGCAGAAACATTGAGCCATGCTGCATCTATAGCCGCCCATAATTGCGAAAGTGTTGCTATGGCAGGATTTTGCGCACGAATTGAGCTTTTCATTGTGCTCCTTGAATTTTCTATGAGATTGACGTCGGGGGATCTGGGTGGTCAAGTCATTCGCTCTATCTGTTCAGAATGTTCTTCGAACCAGTCGTGATCCATTGTGGTCCATTGACATCCATAAAATTCCATCGGTTTTTGGGAACCTGAAGTCCCTGAATGATTGCATATAGTCTCCTAGTAACCGAACATATCCATTGTCACTCAATGATCAGTTCAGTTGGACCAGAGGACACAGTTCACATTGATTTCTGTGATTATTACATGCATTGTTGCTTGTCTGTTAGTATTGATAACTCTACACCAACGCCGCTGCACTCAATAGCCGTGTGAAGTACGTTAGACATTGTACTGTCCTTGTTGAGAGGTAACGTTTGCAGTTTAATATTCCCGGAACGCTCTTGACACTGCGGACCCCTGTATACTGAATTACGCAGAGATTCCCGGAATGGAATATCCCACGCGTCTACCTACAACTGCCATTCAAAGTCTGTTAATTTCTCTAGTGCGGCTATAACCACTTCGAAACCTTCACACACGAATCACCTGAGTACAAATGACTGGTCCGCCAATGCAGTGCAGCGACGATAAAAGCGCTGAATCATTGTGAGAGATGGCGAGGCGAGCGAGTGTGCCGGGACTTACCACAATTCACTGCTAGCAGCGCCACGTCATCATAACACGCCTCTGAGTAACGTAAAAGTTTGGCCCATAATCCACACGAGTGAAATTAAAAAATTAAATAAATTTTCCAGACTTTGTCAGTGTATGTTTCAGTATATAAATGTTAATATTGAGAAGTCTCAGAATGCTCTAATGAATATGCTGTGTTATATACACTCCTGGAAATTGAAATAAGAACACCGTGAATTCATTGTCCCAGGAAGGGGAAACTTTATTGACACATTCCTGGGGTCAGATACATCACATGATCACACTGACAGAACCACAGGCACATAGACACAGGCAACAGAGCATGCACAATGGCGGCACTAGTACAGTGTATATCCACCTTTCGCAGCAATGCACGCTGCTATTCTCCCATGGAGACGATCGTAGAGATGCTGGATGTAGTCCTGAAGAACGGCTTGCCATGCCATTTCCACCTGGCGCCTCAGTTGGACCAGCGTTCGTGCTGGACGTGCAGACCGCGTGAGACGACGCTTCATCCAATGGGGGACAGATCCGGAGATCTTGCTGGCCAGGGTAGTTGACTTACACCTTCTAGAGCACGTTGGGTGGCACGGGATACATGCGGACGTGCATTGTCCTGTTGGAACAGCAACTTCCCTTGCCGGTCTAGGAATGGTAGAACGATGGGTTCGACGACGGTTTGGATGTACCGTGCACTATTCAGTGTCCCCTCGACGATCACCAGATGTGTACGGCCAGTGTAGGAGATCGCTCCCCACACCATGATGCCGGGTGTTGGCCCTGTGTGCCTCGGTCGTATGCAGTCCTGATTGTGGCGCTCACCTGCACGGCGCCAAACACGCATACGACCATCATTGGTACCAAGGCAGAAGCGACTCTCATCGCTGAAGTCGACACGTCTCCATTCGTCCCTCCATTCACGCCTGTCGCGACACCACTGGAGGCGGGCTGCACGATGTTGGGGCGTGAGCGGAAGACGGCCTAACGGTGTGCGGGACCGTAGCCCAGCTTCATGGAGACGGTTGCGAATGGTCCTCGCCGATACCGCAGGAGCAACAGTGTCCCTAATTTGCTGGGAAGTGGCGGTGCGGTCCCCTACGGCACTGCGTAGGATCCTACGGTCTTGGCGTGCATCTGTGCGTCGCTGCGGTCCGGTCCCAGGTCGACGGGCACGTGCACCTTCCGCCGACCACTGGCGACAACATCGATGTACTGTGGAGACCTCACGCCCCACGTGTTGAGCAATTCGACGGTACGTCCACCCGGCCTCCCGCATGCCCACTATACGCCCTCGCTCGAAGTCCGTCAACTGCACATACGGTTCACGTCCACGCTGTCGCGGCATGCTACCAGTGTTAAAGACTGCGATGGAGCGCCGTATGCCACGGCAAACTGGCTGACACTGACGGCGGAGGTGAACAAATTCTGCGCAGCTAGTGCCATTCGACGGCCAACACCGCGGTTCGTGGTGTGTCCGCTGTGCCGTGCGTGTGATCATTGCTTGTACAGCCCTCTCGCAGTGTCCGGTGCAAGTATGGTGGGTGTGACACACCAGTGTCAATGTGTTCTTTTTTCCATTTCCAGGAGTGTATATTGTTTTTATAAAACGTAAGTAACGCTTAATAATGAAGCTTGAAACCTAAAAACCGTTCAGATTGTGCAAATATATCTCACAATCAAAAGTTACAAGTCAATACTTGGTCAGGGTAACACTTTACTCGAAATCAAAATTTTTACGAAAATTTGAAGGCACTAAATATTAGATTCAGAACGGTGAAAATTCCAATGTAGCTTCAGATTCATCAAAAAACATCAACGATGTGACTCCATTAAATTACCTCTATTAATTTTCAAGTTATTTACTAAAGATTAAATTTGGAAGGGAAACTCACCGATTCTTAATACATTAAGTACCATTTGTAATAGTAGTAGTAGTTCTAATTAAAGAACTCCATTACATACAGGAAATATTACATCTCAACCAAGTTCCAAGACTTTACCGTAAATAACAATCAATCAAAGGAATCATAAAGGGACAGTTCAGAGATCATGTTCTACTGTCAGTTCCGTTCTAAAAATTGTAGCCAGAAAAGTTTAAATGCAGTCGAGCTAAAACTTTTTTCAGTAACTAAATCAGACTTAACTCCATTCACATAAAAATTAAGAAGATTGTAATTTATTAAACGATGGAAACATTAATTATTACGTATCCAAGAAAGGGGCCACCTGTTCCAAGAGAAGATGTCAGCATGTGTTTCGTTTGGCGGTCCGCTTTGCCCGTATATAAATACAGCCAGAGAGGCAGTGCGAAGAGAAACTTAGCACCGAGATCCCAATCAATCTGGATCAGTGAAATGCCTGCGAATGCTGTTCTTCGGATGACGTCACAGCCAGGCAGATACCAAACGCATTTTCCGTAAAAGTAGGAAGTGAATTCGTCAGGACTGCACACCGTACTGCACGGCATAATTTTCATTGAAGAACTGTTGTGTTGACAAAACAACAAAGCAAGTAGCGATGTTATTTTCCATTTTTAAGTCGAGCAGTTAACTTTTGGTGATTAGAAGCTAGAGCGATAGACTATTTTACTTGCCGCTTACCGTAGAGATCGGCTCTGAACTGTTGATAGCGCTATTTTCGGTAGGAACATTACTATTACTGTGAGCGATATTATTGTTTGGGTGGGTGAACCTTTACTGAATATATTAATCAGTTACAACTCAAAACTTTTATTTATAGTCATGTTTCCAGATCCTAAGAGATAGCAAGTAGGAGTATTTTCTTTTAGTGGGTACAAAAATTAATGTGGATTTTCAGACTAGAAATTATGGTCAGTATGTTCTCCATCGCTTTGTGGCTGACCGAGAACCTCCCCATACGATGCATCGTCCAGGAAACTGAACTGTGAAGGTGATCGGTACAAAGCAGGCAACTCAGTAGGCACTAACAGGATACAGAATTGAAATATGCTGAAACCAACGATGTGTTAAGATTTGCTAGTGAGTGTGGAAACTAAATTGTAAATGTCAGCCACAGTAACCCTAAACTTGATGGAAGGAGGTAAGAAAACGAAACTGCATCACGTCTACCACTGACGCAGTGGTTAGAAGAAGATTGTGCATCATCATGGAGCTGTGTGAAGTTAAATGTAAGTTACAGCGCGCCCTCATCAGTGCACCTCCCCCCCCCCCCCCCCCCCCGTTGCCCCGTTACTGCATTACTGCAGTAGGCGATACTCGATGCCACACTCAACGCCACATCTGCTACTGCTGCTGCATTATGTTGTAAAAAACGTCGCATCACATTTGCTGGTACACTGCGTCGGGATCATTCGTCGCCGGCAGGTGTGGGCGAGCGGCTCCAGGCGCTTCAGTCTGGAATCGCGCGATCGCTAAGGTCGCAGGTTAGAATCCTGCCTTGGGCATGGATGTGTGTGATGTCCTTAGGTTAGGTAAGTTTAAGTAGTTCTAAGCTCTAGGGAACTGATGACTTCAGATGTTAAATCTTTTAGTGCTCAGAGCCATTTGAATTGTTTTTTAAAGATCATTCGTCGAGGTCAAGCAATTAAGTAAGACAAGAATATTTAAAGTATTTATTAATTGCTTTTAACAGGCTATTACAAATGAAATCTAATCATAACGATAATCTGAAGGTTAAGATGAAACTGGTCTCTGACAATGAATACTCAGAGATCGAAACTAAAATTAACAAAGACAGTTCTGTCAAAGTAATCGATCCAGAATCTGAATATGATTTGTCAGCAGTAGAACCGCAAATAAATTTCAGTTTTACTAGGAAGTTAGAACCATTTCGGATGATGATGTAACTGAAGTGGAGCTCAAAAAAGCAAAGATGGAATTAATAGAGTTATCAGATAATAAAACTAACTTCAATATTTTTGAAATTCAGCCAAGTCAGGGTATGCTAGAAAGTCCTTTACAAACGACGGAAATGCTAAGTGGCGAGGTATAGGCACCAAATAGTATGCAATTAGCGAATAGATATTGCTTGAATCGCATCAGAAAGAATTAAAGGGTGGTAATAAAGAACTGAACAGTAACAGTGAATCTAGTAACAAGGAACTAAAGGATAGTAATAAAAAATTAAAGGATGAAATGACATGAAAACTTAATAGCTTTAATTATAAAATGGATTCTAACCACCATGATCTGCAAGTCAATGTAGAGGAACAGCTAACTAAATTGCAAAGTGTTTTAAAAACCTATATTGGGGTAGTTAGAAACAGATTTCAAAGGCTCAGATGATCATATCGGAGGTTGTCAGACAGAATAGCCAATGAATCCAAACTTTGTTCTAATCGATTTCATGAAGTAACTAATAAACTAAACACTTGTTAGAGGGGTATTAAAAAAGTGAAATCTTTGTGAAATTATGTGACGATAAAAGTTTCTTTGACAGAGTGGTGGCTGCAGAACTAAAGTAGAGAAACTAAATACTAACATTACTATCACAGAGAGAGTAACCACAGGTAGCTCTTGCAATACCACTGTACATTATGTGGCTTCAGTTGACGCCAGTCTCATTTGATCTCCACAATTTTTACGATTTTATCGAGACAAACAAATTCACCCATTAGAGTTCTGTAATGATTATGAGAATGTTTTCCAAATGCATGGTCAGGAAGTGAGAAAATTTCTTTTATAAGAAGTCATTTGTTAGGAGATTCTTTGCCTTAATCAGCTAACGTAATGATTAAATGCAGAGTTCTTTTGAATTTAAAATTGCATTTCTTAATGAGTACTGGTCTCACAACAAACAAAACGATGTTTTTAGAGAATTTTGGTGTGGTAAAAGGTCTACTCCTGGTCGTGAATCAGCACAGTTATCACATCCGACAGAAAAAATTAAGGAGGAAATGATTGTCATGGGACTATCAGGTAAGCTGTTTTGGTATTGACAGACATGCATAGTTTCCGCACCTAGAGTTAATGGACAAGGTTTTACTGAGTATAGGAGCGAGTAGAAAGAATAGTTGCTGTTGAGGAGTAGGTGCAAAATAATAACAGGTGTTTTAACAACGATATAAACAACCGAAATGTGGGAATGTGAATGTTAGAAGTACGGAGGTTCAGAATACAAGATCTAACTATTGTGGTCAAAGCCGTGATAGAGGAAGAGGAGGTAGACTGCCATTACGGTTTCACAGTAATTAATATGACGAAGACAGAAATATAAATAATGTGCTGTTGAGACAAGACGGAGAAACTAATGCTACCGGATCTGATTCTGAATCGAATGAACACAATAGGCCGCCAGAACAAAAAACACAGACCAGTCAGTCAGCACATGCTAACTGATGTCAGTGATGTTGAAACAGGAACAGACAGTACAAATGATGTGCTACACCACTGTCAGTGTATAGCTGACAGCATTTTGAAAACTTTAGGAAAGTGGGTCAAAAAGGAAAAAGAAAATGCTGCGGATAATAGGGAGGAACAAATTAACGGGTTTGAATCATGCGAGGTCGAAGATGAAGTAAAGGCTTACATCTTCGACAATAATGGTAATCTGAAAGCTAAAGTTTCGGTAGAGGAAGCAGAGCCAGTTCGGTAAGGTTTAGAAGAGGAAGAGTCATTAGATGAAGAGGATAGCAATAACAATGAGGACAGGATCCTATTCGCTCTATTGACTTGCCACAAACCGTAAAAACTTATAACATTATTATACATAGCACTGTTGCACAGGGACGCAGTTGTTCAGAAGAAGAGAGCGGTTTAGCTGATGTGTAGAGTGTGTAGAAGAGGGAGTCAAATGCTTTGATTTAAATTGGTGGACACGTTGGTAAAGGCAGCTGCGAATGTAGAAGTTGATGACCCCGTGAATCTAAGTGTAAATGTACTTGCAACTGAACAAAGTTACTTTAGCTGGAAACAAATTGAAGAGTATTTATTAGAAGTATTTTATAAGGAACCTGTTCAAGCTAGAATAATTCATCCAGTTATAGAAATTAATATCTCATTAGTAATAGTGCTTTGTCGTCTCGATAGTGGCAGTGAAGCAAGTGTTCGACCCAAGTATTCTTTGTTTCTGTTCCTAGTAGGTAGAGAACGGACTATATACATCGTAAAAACGTAAAAATATGCACGGAAAGTGCTTAAAATGCATGAAAAGTGTCGAAATATGGAAGATCAAATAATAAAAAACCATGGTAGATACAGCGTGGATTATATCGTGCAGTCAAACATGTGCATATCAGTTACAAGGAATAGCACCGGCCACGCGAAAAATCGTTACATCTAGAACGCTAGCATCATTTTCTGAATACTTACTGGTAGAGATTAGGAAGGGGGTCTTTCTGGGATTATTTTCTAAAAATTTGCAAAATCGGGCCCATATCGTGTTTCAAGAATTGTTCTTTCTTTGCTATCGATGGTAACAAGCGGATGCCATGCGAGTGAATCGCGGCGAAATAATCGATGTGTAAAGGACCAACTTCGCATGCAGAGGGGCACGCTAAAAATCGTCGTAATATTTTATTTAAAAAACAACATGCAATCATAAAGTTTTTTGAACAGAATTAACTGTTAATTAATACTATTGGACCAAAGAATCATTTACAAGTTATTTTAAATTTTTCTATTATTGTAAACATAAACGTCCAAGTACTGTTCCAAATGTTCGATAGTAAGATAGTGTCTTCTATCACTCAAAAAGAATTTATAATCAGAAAAGGACCGTTCTACATCAACTGGGGTAAATGGGCAATATTTGAATTCGGATGCTATGTTGATGCTTATTGTTACTGGTAAAAGTTCACCCATCCCATTAATAAAACTATCAATTTGGAAGAAGGGATCAAAGCCTGGGATATCGGTTAAAATATTTTCAAACTTTGCTTTAAGTTTTGTGGGACTACCTACGGCAATAAGGAGTTCACTGGGATAATTTTATTCATATGCTGAATAGAGTCATTCAGCGCCAAACCTTGAGTCTCGAGCTCTTTAATGCCCGTGGATATATGGGAAAAATGAGTGCTAACCACATCAATCTCCTTTTTAATATCGGAATCATTAAAAGCTTCCTTGCATTGGCAAACAGCCAAAACCCCTGCACTATCGAAGTCGTTTACTATATTTACTACCTCTCTAATGGACTTGAAATGTTCATTGTAAAACAGCACAGCTTCTACCCACGTACTCCAAAGAGTTACCACTGGTTCAGGAGGTAAAAGCACATTTGGTAGTTTTTGTTTGTAGGTCTTGATGCGAACAGGACCTTTACCTTTAGAAACACTTTCTTTGTGGATGAAATCAATTCATTTACATTTACAAACGTGGAAAGTGTTTCTTCAGCAAGGCGATGTACGCCATGAGCAAAGCACGTCACATGAATCAAAATGGGATAAAATAAAAGGATGGATGTTACGGGTTTAATCAGATAGGGAGCAGCATCTGAAATAAACACAGACACCCATTCGCCTGCAGAAGTTTCTGGAAATATTTTTTCTAATACCCTCATTCACAAATCTGGCGATCGCAGAATGATTTACTTTTTCAAGTTCTTTTCAGGCTGCTAAATAGGAAGAAGAAGGCTCCTCTTTTAAAGTACCAACAATTAAATTTGTAATTCAACGGCCACAAGTGTCTGTAGTTTCGTCAACTGAAATCCAGATAATGCTGTCCTTGAGTTCATTGCGTATTTCTTCCAGAACATTTACGTAAATTGTCGGTATGTAATTTTTGACTTAAGCAACATATGCGCAGGAAGGCTTTGAGGAAAGAGTTTGTTTGTAAATAGGAATATTACTTGCAATGAATGCTTTACGTAAATCCATGTCAAACCGAATTTTCCGGTTACCTTAGGACAAACCCCTGCTACTGCAACTTGCTGTTGTCAGAAGTTGTTCTTGTGGTAATTTCTTCTGATTTCATGGGATATGGAGACTTGTCTGGACATGCTGGTCTATCTGAAACTTTTTTTTGGAAGAAACGTTTTTTCTCCTAAGCTCGACGATATGAAGCAATTCGGTCATATGTAAATGTTCGAGTATGGCCAACTACCCACGAAGCGACGTTTCTTTTTTCGGGTGGCATGGCGCACAAAAGACTAAATGGTGCACGTAAACACGTTCAACTTTGTACAAGTAAATAGAATGCTAAAATGAAACAATGGACATGCGACTAAAAGCTTGCGTAATTTAATTTAATTGTTGCCGACGCGTACAGTGTGACAGCGGAGGGGATTAACCGGGGGTGCGGAACCAGGAGCATTGACTCTGTCTGTCTGTCCCTGTTCTTCTTCTATAATGATTTTGCTAGGCAGTGGCTTCTGGGTTAGCCATTAAATGCAGTTCTACGTTGCGGTCGATCTGTGAGATATCAAAACTAGACCGAGCAAGAGACCGCCGGTCTAAATTTTTAAAATATTGTAAACAAAGAGCGAAAATATATATCCTCAGCAGTTTTTAATTAAAATACGCAATAACCGGTGAAAAGAAACCAAATATGCAAATGCAGATGCAACATGAAAATTCATATAATCCGGTCTCTACTAATAAGAATGAGTTAACTGTTATGAAAGTAATGAATTTAAGAATAGCATGTGCTACTGAGAAAAGTTTCTGGACTGGCACAGTACGAAGCTTTGATACCAGTTAGTACAGGCAATATAATAAAAGATCATACTGTTTTAATCTTACTCCATTTAAGTGTTTAAATGTTAATTGGCACAAATCTTTTAACGAAATATCAAGAAAAGATTGACTTTGATCAGAGCCACTTAGTATAAACTTTCCCATATTTTCGAGTGATTACGAAGCCTTTCATTCGAAACTGTTTGGGAAGCAATAACGAAGTAATGGCACTACCTAAAAGGGTAATGAGGAATACGGTATCCGTGCAGGAAGATACTGAATTTAGAAATAATTCGCAAGTGCTAAAGCGCTGAAGAACTATAGCTGGGAAGAGATAGAGACCAAGGTACATTCAACAAATCAGATTTCTAATAAAAGTGAAACGTCCCCTTAGAACAATTATATAAGACTGGTCTATGTGAAACGTCCTCTTTGAACAATTATACACGACTGTGCCTAAACTGACACACAATATCTTTAGCGCAACGCAATCTGACTTCCAAAAATCCCTACGAAAGAATGGCCCTGACTAGCATTAACCTATATGTTTCACAAATCACTTACCTCACAAAAATCTTCGTTACTCAAGCTACTGCAATACAGCGAGCGCCACTACTGCCAGCTAAATAAAAGATTCAAACTAATGAAGGCAGTAACTACTGATAGGCATAGTTAGCAAATGAAAGATTTTAATACAGAACAAACAATGTATTTACTTCACTACTCATAATATATATAGGAGTTCATGACACCAATTCTTACAAATTTCAAACCTCCGCCATCTCTCTCCCCACGTCCACCACTGCTGCCGGCTCACCTCCAACTGCGCAACGCTACGCGCTGTTAACATCCAGCTGCCGCTGCCCAACAGTACAATGGCAGACAACAATGCAAACCAGCCACAGACTGCACGCGGCACAGCCAGTGATTTTTATACAGGCGGCGTTACCAATAAAAAAACCTAAACAGCCTACTTACAAAAGAACCTTGGACCAAAAAAGAAGGCATGATGCAAAAACTCACCCCTCCCTCCCCTCCCTAGTTTTAGCATTGGTGAACTATTTATGACCATCCACGGTAACAGGTAAGCCTCATTCACACGCATACCTTTTGGCATGCCCGAAAAGTAAGAAACAGTTAGGTCTACGAGCATTTAGATCTGAGGCTTTTCAAAACATACAGTAATTAGATTCTATAGGTAGCCTGCCACTCTTTGGCAGATACATAGTTTTTCATGTGGTGCGGTCCCAGAGAGATAAAACCTTATTTCCCCTTCAAGTTTCATTCTTTTCTACTGTCCTATTTATACAAGATTCTGTAGGGAGTCTGCCACTCTTTGGTGGATACATGTTTTGGCGTGCTGTACGGTTCCAGCCGGATGAAAATTTATTTCCATTTCAAGTCTCATTTTCCTCTTCTGTTCTATGTACAGTGTGTAAAGAATAAATGCCTTCTTGTTGTACATATGCTTTTAGTTTGTAGTATCTTCGTAGTAAGTAAGAATTGATTCATGAAAACGACTGTGCCCAAATTATGACTTGTTAGACAATATGAGAGGTAGTTTGCAGTAGTAAATTGCAAATATTAAAATAACAGTAGTTAAGTCTTGAGCAGCAAAGAAAAATAACTGCTAAATATATAATAAATGTGATCCTAAAAGGATCAGTAACAGCAAAAGTGCGAAGTGATTGAAGCTGAAAATTCATAATATCTGAAAAGACAAACGGTGAATAAATTAATAATAGTGTTCATGTTGTAAGTAAGATTGTTGGTGAAAGACGGTATTTATATGGCCCCACTACAGGTAAACTAAAGATTATTGATATCTATTAAAGGGGACGTATAGAAGTGTAGTGTCAATCACACCAAAATATATGTAAATAATGAGATCAGTAGGCTGGCGAAGATAAAAGGGACAAATAAGTGTCAAAATATATGGATAAATGAAAACAGGGAGAAATAGGAGTCAGTTGGCGGAAGGTATATGGTAAAATTGAAGAAAACTGGTGTGTGATTCTCTCATATATCGTTAAAACGGTTGAGAAACGCGTAATCTTATTTAAGGCAGTTAACAAGATAAATAATGCTATCTTCAGGCAACAACACAGGTAAACAAATGTGTTAAGAAATGCAGATCCTAGAGTATTGGGATGTTACAGTTAATAAAACCTTTTTAATGGTGTGTGTAACAAAGACAAGTGAATGTTCCTGAACAAATGACTTATTTAGCGTACTAGTCCATACTATAATTGAGGCACATAAAGATAGAATTTACAAAGGTGACTCGATTTTCTAAGTAAAGTAACATCTAAGGTAACGAAATAAATTGAAAACTAGACCAAAATGTAACTATTTAAAAACCTAGATTGACTTTCAGAACATAATAGCTGTGTTTCATGTATGAAACGTTTTGCAAAGCTCGTGATTCAATCTTATAATTAGAGAACTAGGAAAAGTAAGCTGCAGTAACGTCACGATTTCGTGAAGTAATGTATTGCCAATAATCATTTTGAAAAAGTTAATAATAGATATCCAAAAAAATAAAGACCGAAAATACTTTCTCGTAACCTCTAAATAATTTACTTGAATTATAAAAGAAAAGTAGACAATGGAATGTGTTTTGTCCTCCTTTAGATGTAAACTGAGAACAGAAATTTGGGCTATATTTTCTATTTCTCAGGTACACGGAGGCTTCAGGGAACGTAGCTTACAAGATGTAATGGAGAAGAGAGAGAGGACACCCTACAGTGCCCTTTCCCCTTTTCTAATATAGTGAAGATTGCCATACATAGTGACTTCCCAACCTCTTTCTTACGTATTTTAGTGAAAGTGGTACATAAGGACACACACCATTGTTCCTATGATTGGGACTAAATGATTGAGTACCGAAAGGGGAAATGTTTTTGTGTGTTTCTCATTCAGGTAGAACCTGAAAATTTTAAATCACGATAGTCAAAATCACATGAGACACAAGGTGTACGGGAAACCGACACGCACGTACCAGTACCTGCACAGACTGTCAAGTCATGACTCCCAGCCAGAAAAGAGGGATGATCAACACTCCCGAAACAAGCGCAAGACGAGTATGTGAACCTCAGACGCGAGATGCAACAACTAAAAACCGTTCAGGGGCAGTAAGTACTCCACCAGTTGCATAAGGGGTCTTGCAGAATCAAACACATTCCCAGGGTGAGGACAGAAGCGGACGCATATTTAGCACGCACAGCCTATAAACTTTTTATAAACTGGCAAAAAAGGCCAAAGAATGTCTCAAGTCGCCGAAGGACAAAAGCAACTTACTTCCTATATCGAGAATATGTAAGTGAAAGGACAAGTGAGGGAAGGGAGAGGTAGGAGGGAGGAACCAGCAGAGGGGAGGGGAAGGCGAATGAGTCTTAGGGGGTAGAGGAGAGAAAGAGGAGTGACAGCGTTGGAAGGAAGGGTAAATATCGGGACGAAGCACATCATGTGGCATGACGAGTTTCTTTGTTAGAGGAGTTAGAGAGTTTGGAGATGAAGAGAGGGTGGTACACAACGGTAAAGGCGAAAGGAGACACCAGGGGATCGAGGCGGCGATTGGCGTGGAGGATTTGGATGTGTTCAGGGAAGAGAAGGAGATGTAAAAAAGGGATGAGGTCGTAGAGGATCCTCTTGGGAGACGGTAGCGAGGTTGAGCGCAAGGTGTCCAAAGATTTGGAGGGCTTTATTGAATTTAGAAGGGGCCTTGTGTATTCCTGTCGCCGATCTCCATAGCGGCCGGTGACGGAATACTTGAGGCAACATTTTCTGGTCATATGTGTGGTGGATGCCTATAGGTCCTTTGGTAGTGGCGGTCTCTACTTGCACTCGTACCGCCGTCTAATGTCCGCCCGTTACTGTGACAGGACGAGTCCCTGACGCTGAGGCGTGCAGGGGCCATGTAGGCTGTACGCGGCCCCGTGGTGGTCGAAGGGTTGCCGCGCGGTTTTGCGAAGATGGCCTGCGTAACACTTCCGACCGCCATACAAGTTGCCCGACGGACATCCGGTCTGTACGCAAAGCTGCTCACGTATCTTCGCCGTTGCGGCAGTTCACGAACCGACACCTTTAACACCATGAAGCTACTGCACACGACTGGGAGCCATAGATCGCCTCTCTGTGCTTTCTTTACCTCGGGCGCATTGGACGCACTGAACGTAAATACTGCCCGTAAATTCACCTGCAGATTAAGTCAAGTGAATTTGGGACGGCGCATTTTAGCCCGTATTGACCCCAGCGTATTTTTCGTGTTATTACCTTGCTGCTACACATCTACATCATCTTCAGGAGTACACAACTTTGTATATGCGTTTAAGAGACATCTTAACAAGATGATATCAGGAACTGAAGTTGGCTTAAAGAAATTAAGAGCAATTTTATTGTGCCATTTCGCCACAGTCTCATAGCTAAGATTCCATTTTGCTTATCTTCTGTCGGTGGCGTGATAAGAAGTGATAGCCAATAAGACTTCTTAACGTATTTCTGATGCATAGATTATTATTGTCGAAACTGTCCTAATTAATCATATATATATATAGCGAGCATAGCCTATCCTATTTTTCATGCTCTCAGTATCGAAGCGGGCTAGTCGCGGAACTCTGGGACCACGCTACTTGTCAACAATTTGCCGTAATAGCGAAACGTATATTACACTTATTGGCCTTATTTTATGCACGCTTCAGCACGTTTGAGTTTTAGTAAAGCTATAGTGCAGTAGTGCAATCGCTACGGATGTAAAGAGGAGTGTTTGAAAGGAGGACCAGCTATTTTCATACATGTGTACAAAAATTGTATAATTGGAAATGTCATATTGATATGAGGCACTTAGAAGAACATCGAGACACTGTATTATGAAGTCTTGTATTGCTGGGATAATTTTTGTTATTTTAAGGCGATAGTTTTACGAGACAAATATTAGATAAATTTACAAGTGTGAGTAAGCTGCGAGTCAGTGTATACATACCGGACTGTGTTCATATGCAGTCAGGGCAAACAGATTACTTTTCTCCAATATAAGCAGGTTCTCAAACTCTTGTATCTAAGAATTCCTGCATGAGACATTTTCTTATACCGTGCATTTGTAACGTGATTAATTAGAACAGTTTCGACAATAATAATCAATGCAACAGAAAACGTTAAGAAGTCTTATTGGCTGTCACTTCTTATCCCGTCACCGACAGAAGATAAACAAAATGGAATCTTAGCTATGACAATAACATTGTTATTCATTTCTTTAAGCCAACTTCAGTTCCTGATATCAAATTGTTAAGATGTCCGTTAAATGCATATACGAAGTTGTGTACTTCTGAAGGTAATGGTGTACCATATATATATATATATATATATATATATATATATATATATATATATATATATATATTTTATTTTTTTTTTCTGGGTAACTGGGGGAGGAGGGGCCAAATGTACCTGCGTCCTTATGCCAGTGGTTAGGCTCGGTTATTTGAAGTTAAAGCTGCGCTGCCCCTTTGGGCAACAGTTCTTTGAAAGAGTACAGTTGGTATCCCAACGCGCTATAGTGCTCTCTCGTCATAGTTGAAAGTAACGGCTCCAACATTAAGGAAACTCGACGTCTTCAGTGTATTTAATATTACTTGAATAGTGAACGAGAAAAATGTGTAGCCTCTCCACCATACAGTACGCCATGCAGGCATGACATCGGTAGCTTTTGTTCGTCGGAGAAAATTAGTTTTGACACTCAGCATAACTGATTTAACTAGTGAGCTTTGTAATTTCGCAATTGATAGGTCCGTCCTCGTTACCGGTGAAATCGTCGTCTCACAAGCAACATAAATCTGTAATCGGATTATCTGGATTATTTTTATTTCACTTTCTTTTCTGGTACTAGTAATGTCAGCTTGGCTGTCTGTGTCCAAGAAAAGTCTACGGGTTACAACAGCAATCACTGTATTTTCTTTCTCGACGTTGCTCGCCCCGAAGAGCACTGACGAGACAGCTCAACGTTTGAGCCGCGGCGGCTCGTGGCAGCGATTATTATCTGGGCGCTGGTTGGCCGGCCTGACGCCGCCGGCTGCCAGCCGACTTCTCCTCCGGTCCTCGGCGACTAATGAGGCCTTACGCGCCTGGAGAGCGCGCCCGGCTTTAGGGAATTGGCAACAGCAGGCGGGGGCGGGCCGCCGCTTGTAATGGGCTGCACAATTACACCGCCGAGAGCAAACATTCGCCCTTAATTGTTGCTCATTAGGGCTGGCGCGGCGGCCAGAAGGGCAGCAATCGCACGGCAGACCGCAGCGCGCGCTGCTGCCACTCGAACGCGAACAAGTGGCGTGTCCGCCGCCGGCTACAGTGCCAGCACGTGTGCGCTGCGCGGCCAGCGCCACTGCTCATCGCGGCGGTCGCCTTCACTACACGCCACGTGCTCGTGTTACTCCATTACGGAAACCATTAGCGGTCGGGAGTGTTGTCAAAACACTCCTCCACTATGGCGGTACACCAGTTAATGGTCTACCCTAAGTGGGAACTCTTTCTCTTACCTACGAAAAGGTAATGTTTACGCATGCACACCATGTTTACACGCGTTCCCAAAACCAGATTTCGTAAGCCGATTTCCCAATACCGCTTCCGGTTTGTCATGTAAGCACTACAAAACCGAATATAGAAATCGGTTTCTAACCGTCACCTCACCTGGATTCTTCATCTCCGCTCCATCAAATCCAAAGCCCACAACCACCTCTGACTCCTCAAACTTCTGTCTGGCCGGACATGAGGGTTGCACCCCTCTACCATCCTCCACACCTACAAATCCTTAGTCCGTCCCATCCTCTGTTATGCCAGTCTCACCTGTATATCTCCCCCCCCCCCCCCCAAATTCTATAAGTCCCTCCAGATCCTTGAGCATCATGCACTTCACCTCGCCTTCCGCATACACCTCCTGTCCCCCACACGGATCCTCTATGACCTCATTCCTGTCCCCCATCTGCTCCTATTCCTCGAACATATCCGCATACTCTACACCTCCCGCCGCCTTGATCCCGCTCACCCACTGGTTGCTCCTCTCCTCTCCCATCCCTGTCCCCTGCCACGTCTTCACTGTTGTGTCCCCCCTACCCTCCATCTCTACACCCTTCATCTACTTTCCCAAGGTGGCTTCCATTAACTCCCAGATGATGCCCTCTCTCCCTCCATTTATCCCTCCTATCAACTCTGATTCTCACTCCCCCTCCTTTCCTCTGTCCTTTTCCTGGGCTCCCTCTCCACCCCCTTCCATCCTCTTTTTTCCCCACCCACCCTCTCTCTGTCCCCCTTCTCTCCCCCGAGTCCTTTTGCATTTCTCTCCTCTGCCTTTTCCCATTACCTCTCACGTCTTACCTGCCCCTACCCCCTTATGAGTCCTCTCCCTCTTTTCGTCCCCCCCCCTTCGTTTTTCCTCTCCTCCCTCCTTGTTTTCCCCCTCATCTGTGCAGGTCCCTCCCCTCCCCCATCTCCCCTTGTCTAGGGTGTGTCATCTTTGTGCCAACGTTTTCGTGCAGTGTTTACAATGAGTGTTCAGTGTTGTGTGTCTTTTCGGAAGTGTTGCGGACGGCCATCATACTGTCGCTCGGTTTGATTTTTATATCTCTTGCAAACAGAAACCAGGCTGTCGCCATGTTTTTTAATTGTCTGTCTACAATGTTACCTGTCTGCTTCCTGTGTATTTTATTAGCTTTGCCAACCCTTTGCTTTATGTTTTAACTTTCCGCAATTTTACTATTTCAGTCACCGTTTTATCGCCTGCTTTTATTGTTTCTTATCTTCTTCCTACGTTTTAAAAAAGTCTGTAGGCTGCAGAGCAGCGTAATAAGCTGCTGCCAGCCAGCCCCCTTTGGGGGGAATCGAAACACAATGAAGAAAAAAAAAATTGGTTTCTAGGTTTTCTCCCCACCTAAGCTCTCCATACCTCCCTTCTACCCACCGCCCCCCCACCCCCGAGTCCTGTCGCGCCACCCACCCCTCTTATGGGTCCTCATCGTCGGTTCCTTTCCGCCCCCTCTCCCCCCACACTTCGTTTTTCCTTTACTTCCCCCCTCTTCATTTTCATTTTCATCTGCCCAGGTTCCCCCCCACCTGCCCTCGGCTGTGGTATGTCATGTTTTCCAACTTTTTAGTGCAGTATTCAAGTGAATGTTCAGTGTTGTTCGTCTTTTCAAAGTGTTGCAAACAGAAATCATGCTGTCTCTGGGTGTGACTTTCATGTATTTTGCGAACAGAAACACGACTGTCGCGCGTGTTTTTCAATTGTCTTTTATTTTACCTGTCTGCTTCATATGTATTTTATTACCCTCATCATCCCTTTGTTCTGTCTTTTAAGTTCCAATATTTTTCCGCCATGTTACCATTTAAGTCTCCGATTTTATCGCCTGTTTTTATTATTTATTATCTTCATCTTTTTAAAACAAATTCTGTAGGCTGAAGAGCGCCGTACTAAGCTGCTGCCAGTCCGCCCCCTTCGGAGGGAATCGCAACTCAATAAAGAAAAAAAAATCGGTTTCCAGCTGCCAGTTTTTCACTTCGACTATCGATTTTCTTTCCGATATAAACACACAACGCTTGTTGAAATGTGCTTGGACTGTCAAGTTACGTCTTGTTTTCAAAATACTCGACAAATATGTACGAAGTGACTTATTGTGCAATGAAAGAGAAGCAGAAATATACGACAGAATGAGGCTGTCTTCCTCTAATATCAAAGTAACGGTGAGTGTGAAATGTTACGGGACTTAGCGTACACTGCTAAGGTCATCAGCCATTAAGGTTACACACTTCTTAACCTAAATTATCCTAAGGACGAACACACACACCCATGCCCGAGGGAGGACTCGAACCTCCGCCGGGACCAGCTGCACTGTCCATGACCGCAACGCCTAAGACCGCTCGGCTAATCCCTCGCGGCCCAATGTCAAAGTGAAGAGGTATAGCTATCGTGCTGACTGAATCGGAAACTGGAATAGCTGTTTTCCCGACTCCATAGTTTACTGGACTAGCTAAGCCGATTCAGACCTTTATATGTAAATGACAACGAACAACGGTTTCCGAAATTCGATTTTCGTTTTTCGAAAAATGTGTCGCATATAAACTTAGTCACAGGGCAAAATAGAACTCCACCGACAAACTGTCAGTATTGATAGTATCTACCAAAAACAAGAAAAAAACGTTCGGTAAACTTTAGGCTGTAAAACGCGTACACTGTTGAGCAACGAGCACTTATTCACCTTCGCTGCCGTGAGACATATCCTCTCTATTGAACTAGTGCTCAAAACTCTTATCCATTTATTAAATTTTATACGTTTATTCACTTAATCTGATCAAATTACATGTTACGCCGGACCAGGGTTTCACTCACACAGTATCTTTCTGTCATCATGATTACCTAAGGAATAACAAGTAGTCATACAATGAATCGAGTGTTTGTAGAGACAATATGAACAAATAGTACTGCCTAAGGGCTAATGAAGTTAATACTGGCAGTACTTCTACTACTGCTGCGACTAATAATAATAATAACAATAATAATTGTCGAAAATTTAAAAAAAATGTAGGTGCAAAAATTAGATTTCTAATTAAAAATACCGAGTTCTGGGGAGTGAAATTAAAGACCACACCAGAAAAGAAACCTGGGAAATGAAGAATGTCTGGTTTGGAGAGAAGGAAATACAAGGTTAACGAATGTGCACAGAAACAATGGTGGTCATTATTATTGGTTCAGTAGATATGGCATTAACTGTTTCCTGAAACTAGAATTTTTTCCCTTCTATGGGGTAATAAAGGAGGTTATACCGGAGTCGGGTTTCTGCTACTGAAAATGACTTCGAGAAAGTGGTTGTGTCATGAAGTGGAACAGAAAGGGCTTTTATCTGGTGGGAGCGAGTGGTTTCTGCTGTGTTATTCAGAGAAGAACGTTGAGGTCGTGGAGAGATTTGAGGGACAGCGTACGTTGGTAAGACAATGGAGGAGACAGAGCCTATGGATACCTCTGCACTTGTCTGCACGCACCCAGGGCTGTGAACACGAAGGTGTATTATGACCCAAGAATCGAAAGTCACAGATATATCGAACACACGGGTTCCTAATCAGTTTCCAGAGCTTTCCTGAGAAAGACTACGCAGGATAACGTCGCTGTAATCAATAAATGGAAGACTAAATGTACATACAAGTTTCTTTTTCTAATCAAACGGAATGGGCGTTTTATATTTTTGTAGGACATGGGGAGATGCTGATGCCTTCTCGCACATTGCGGTTACGTGCTCAGACCAACTTAGATTTTCTTCCATCATGTCTTAAAGTCTTTACTAATGGAGAGAAGTTAATAAATGACCCATTTGTGATTACATATGGTAGGAATTTCTTACATTTTGGAGTAATGAACCTAGAATAATCAATCAGTACCGCTTTGTTTTCGGAAGGAGTAAGCTTTAACCTTATATTCGGCGCTCATTTTGATAGTGAACACAGATAAGAACTGAAATTCTCAATACCTGCCTTCAGATTTATTGGTTTTGCACTTAGATACCACTTGTGGTCATCAGCATACTTCTGGTATTTGCAGTAGGAACAAAAGTCATGACATATCATTCAGATTCAGTGAGAAGAGTATATGACCTAATAATGAACCCAGAGGGGACGCCTCATACTACGTACCTTCACTGAGACTTTGTTGGACACGACGGTTTTCTGGCCAAACGTCAGGTATGAGCGAAACCACTGCACAGCACTTGTCGAGAAATACAGGCCGCTAAGTTTGTCAAGGCAAATGTCGGCAGTGTCAAAGGCTTTGCTGAAGTCTAAAAAGCAGCGTCTTGTGCATCCATGGCAAGTTTCAAGACATCTGTTGCCTTTATTAAGGCAGGCGTTGTTGTAAAATGTTGACGGGAAGCTGGTTTGTATTGGTGTTGTAGGTTCTTTGTAGTTAAATGCATCACTACCCGGTCGTAGACTAAGTCCTCGGACAGAGCAGGAAGAATGCAAATAGGTAGGTAAACAGACCGTGCTGTGGCAGCGTCCTCTTTAGCTAGGGATTTAACTAGTCCCATTTCGGGTTAAGTGCGCAGTAGTGAGTAATAAGCTGGCCCAAAGACTTTGAAACACCTTGAATTCACACTGAGCTCCAAAGAAATTCTTCCGTTTTGGTGCGATTAACGTGATTACTTTTTTGACGGTATTGCAAGTAACCTGTTTTAGACAGAACTTTTCGTTGCGGAAATCGTCTCTCCACATGACGCCATCAATGAGTGTCTCTTTCGTTTGTGGTTCAGTTGTGGCTGTAGGCAATCGAGCTACCAGTTAAAAGGTAAGCATTTTAGAGTCCATGCTTGCTGCACCTTTCTTCTTTTTTTTATCACGAAAGGTTATCAGTTGTGTGGTGACCCTGTATATAGATGTTTCGAACTCCTAGTCAGACGTCTAGTGGAGATAAATTCAAATGGCTCTGAGCACTATGGGACTTAACATCTTAGGTCATCAGTCCCCTAGAACTTAGAACTACTTAAACCTAACTAACCTAAGGACATCACACAACCCCAGCCATCACGAGGCAGAGAATATCCCTGACCCCGCCGGGAATCGAACCCGGGAACTAGTGGAGATAGATAGCAAGCCGCGACAGCGTGGACGTGAACCGTATGTGCAGTTGACGGACTTTGAGCGAGGGCGTATAGTGGGCATGCGGGAGGCCGGGTGGACGTACCGCCGAATTGCTCAACACGTGGGGCGTGAGGTCTCCACAGTACATCGATGTTGTCGCCAGTGGTCGGCGGAAGGTGCACGTGCCCGTCGACCTGGGACCGGACCGCAGAGACGCACGGATGTACGCCAAGACCATAGGATCCTACGCAGTGCCGTAGGGGACCGCATCGCCACTTCCCAGCAAATTAGGGACATTGTTACTCCTGGGGTATCGGCGAGGACCATTCGCAACCGTCTCGATGAAGCTGGGCTACGGTCTCGCACACCGTTAGGCCGTCTTCCGCTCACGCCCCAACATCGTGCAGCCCGCCTCCAGTGGTGTCGCGACAGGCGTGAATGGAGGGACGAATGGAGACGTGTCATCTTCAGCGATGAGAGTCGCTTCTGCCTTGGTGCCAATGATGGTCGTATGCGTGTTTGGCGCCGTGCAGGTGAGCGCCACAATCAGGACTGCATACGACCGAGGCACACAGGGCCAACACCCAGCATCATGGTGTGGGGAGCGATCTCCTACACTGGCCGTACACCTCTGGTGATCGTCGAGGGGACACTGAATAGTGCACGGTGCATCCAAACCGCCATCGTACCCATCGTTCTACCATTCGTAGACCGGCAAGAGAACTTGCTGTTCCAACAAGACAATGCACGGCCGCATGTATCCCGTGCCACCCAACGTGCTCTAGAAGGTGTAAGTCAACTACCCTGGCCAGCAAGATCTCCGGATCTGTCCCCCATTGAGCATGTTTGGGACTGGATGAAGCGTCGTCTCACGCGGTCTGCGCGTCCAGCACGAACGCTGGTCCAACTGAGGCGCCAGGTGGAAATGGCATTTCAAGCCGTTCCACAGGACTACATCCAGCATCTCTACGATCGTCTCCATGGGAGAATAGCAGCCTGCATTGCTGCGAAAGGTGGATATACACTGTACTAGTGCCGACATTGTGCATGCTCTGTTGCCTGTGTCTATGTGCCTGTGGTTCTGTCAGTGTGATCATGTGATGTATCTGATCCCAGGAATGTGTCAATAAAGTTTCCCCTTCCTGGGACAATGAATTCACGGTGTTCTTATTTCAATTTCCAGGAGTGTAGTCATGATGAACTCTGCTACGAGATGATACAAATACTATGTTTTAACGCCGTAACCCCTTAGTTTTGTAATCTTCGTTCTACTGATTGGTTATCAACGATGTGTTATTTATAAAAATAAGATTTAAACGAGATATTGAGCCGTTATGGCAATTACACCATCAAGATCTGGAGAGGAATCGTGTGTAGCTGAAAACTACTAATAAAATAACAAATTTATTTGCGATCTTGATTTCGAGGATTTTCGATCATTAATATAAAAGTTTTGCATCCAATTTAAACGTTTACCTTGGCGCCAGTTCGAACAAGCCGATTCACTTGGTTGCCAATCAGGATCTGGGTGAAGTAGTTAGCTCACTCGTTCATTATCTAATATGATCTAATGAGACGGCAGCAAGTGCCTTTTTCCGATCCATTTCCACACCTACGATACAGCTTTAACCGTGCAGCGTAATTCTCGCCGACAATACGTCAGTCAACACCTACAGTTCAAAGATATGTTAGGCACTCGTCCCGTAACTTTTTCTTCTCCTTATTCTGAGATGCTTCATGGATTATGCATTCTTGTACGTTCCGTCTTCACAATTATCTCCAGCGCTTCCTGGGTCGTCCTCGATCACTTCTCCCCCTTAGCTTAACAACCAATGCTGCCTTGGAAAGTCTGGTATTCTCCGTTCTTTGGAAGTGATAGGTCCATTTCTGTCTATTACAAATGCAAGTGCTTAAATAGACACTGCTTGATAATTTAATTCCTGGATATGCTAGCAATTTGTCATCAGTGTATATATTAAAAAAGAGTTGGTGGTAAGCTACCTCCTTATCTGAGTCCTGTGTTTACTAGAACCCTTCACTTCTTTCGTTTACTGTTGTTGTTGTTGTGGTCTTCAGTCCTGAGACTGGTTTAATGCAGCTCTCCATGCTACTCTATCCTGTGCAAGCTTCTTCATCTCCCAGTACCTACCGCAACCTACGTCCTTCTGAATCTGCTTACTATATTCATCTCTTGGTCTCCCTCTACGATTTTTACCCCCCACGCTGCCCTCCAATACTAAATTGGCGATCCCTTGATGCCTCAGAAAATATCCTACCAACCGATCACTTCTTCTGGTCAAGTTGTGCCACGAACTTCTCTTCTCCCCAATCCTGTTCAATACTTCCTCATTAGTTATGTGATCTACCCATTTAATCTTCAGCATTCTTCTGTAGCACCACATTTCGAAAGCTTCTATTCTCTTCTGGTCCAAACTATTTATCCTCCATGTTTCACTTCCATACACGGCTACAAATACCTTCAGAAATGACTTCCTAACACTTAAATCTATACTCGATGTTAACAAATTTCTATTCTTCAGAAACGGTGTCCTTGCCATTGCCAATCTACATTTTATATCCTCTCTACATCGACCATCATCAGTTATTTTGCTCCCCAAATTGCAAAACTCCTTTACTACTCTAAGTGTCTCATTTCCTAATCTAATTCCTTCAGCATCACCCGACTTAATTCGACTACATTCCATTATCCTCGTTTTGCTTTTGTTGATGTTCATTTTATATACTCCTTTCAAGATACTATGCATTCCGTTCAACTGCTCTTCCAAGTCCTTTGCTGTCTCTGACAGAATTACGATGTCATCGGCGAACCTCAAAGTTTTTATTTCTTCTCCATGGATTTTAATACCTACTCCAAATTTTTCTTTTGTTTCCTTTACTGCTTGCTCAATATACAGATTGAATAACATCGGGGAGAGACTACAACCCTGTCTCACTCCCTTCCCAACCACTGCTTCCCTTTCATGCCCCTCGACTTTTGTAACTGCCATCTGCTTTCTGTACAAATTGTAAATAGCCTTTCGTTCTCTGTATTTTACCCCTGCCACCTTAAGAATTTGAAAGAGAGTGTTCCAGTCAACATTGTCAAAAGCTTTCTCTAAGTCTACAAATGCTAGAAACGTAGGTTTGCCTTTCTTTAATCTTTCTTCTACGATAAGTCGTAGGGTCAGTATTGCCTCACGTGTTCCAACATTTCTACGGAATCCAAACTGATCTTCCCCGAGGTCGGCTTCTACTAGTTTCTCCATTCGTCTGTAAAGAATTCGTGTTAGTATTTTGCAGCTGTGACTTATTAAACTGATAGTTCGGTAATTTGCACATCTGTCAACACCTGCTTTCTTTGGGATTGGAATTATTATATTCTTCTTGAAGTCTGAAGGTATTTCGCCTGTTTCATACATCTTGCTCACCAGATGGTAGAGTTTTGTAAGGACTGGCTCTCCCGAGGCCGTTAGTAGTTCCAATGGAATGTTGTCTACTCCGGGGGCCTTGTTTCGACTCAGGTCCTTCAGTGCTCTGTCAAACTCAACACGCAGTATCGTATCTCCCATTTCATCTTCATCTACATCCTCTTCCAATTCCATAATATTGTCCTCAAGTACATCGCTCTTATATAGACCCTCTATATACTCCTTCCACCTTTCTGCTTTCTCTTCTTTGCTTAGAACTGGGTTTCCATCTCAGCTCTTGATGTTCATACAAGTGGTTCTCTTATCTCCAAAGGTCTCTTTAATTTTCCTGTAGGCAGTATCTATCTTACCCCTAGTGAGATAAGCCTCTACATCCTTACATTTGTCCTCTAGCCATCCCTACTTAGCCATTTTGCACTTCCTGTCGATCTCATTTTTGAGGCGTCTGTATTCCTTTTTGCCGGCTTCATTTACTGCATTTTTATATTATCTCCTTTCATCAATTAAATTCAATATTTCTTCTGTCACCCAAGGATTTCTACTAGCCCTAGTGTTATTACCTACTTGATCATCTGCTGCCTTCACTACTTCATCCCTCAAAGCTACCCATTCTTCTTCTACTGTATTTCTTCCCCCCATTCCTGTCAATTGCTCCCTTATGCTCTCCCTGAAACTCTGTACGACCTCTGGTTCTTTCAGTTTATCGAGGTCCCGTCCTCTTAAATTCCCACCTTTTTGCATTTTCTTCAGTTTTAATCTACAGGCCATAACCAATAGATTGTGGTCAGAGTCCACATCTGCCCCTGGAAATGTCTTACAATTTAAAACCTGGTTCCTAAATCTCTGTCTTACCATTATATAATCTATCTGATACCTTTTAGTATCTCCAGGGTTCTTCCATGTATACAGCCTTCTTTTATGATTCTTGAACCAAGTGTTACCTATGATGCTCTGTGCAAAATTCTACCAGGCGGCTTCCTCTTTCATTTCTCTCCCCCAGTCCATATTCAGCTACTACGTTACCTTCTCTCCACTTCCATACAACCGAATTCCAGTCACCCATGACTATTAAATTTTCATCTCCCTTCACTATCTGAATAATTTCTTTTATTTGATCATACATTTCTTCAATTTCTTCGTCATCTGCAGAGCTATTTGGCATATAAACTTGTACTACAGTAGTAGGCATGGGCTTCGTATCTATCTTTGCCACAATAATGCGTTCACTATGCTGTTTGTAGTAGCTTACCCGCATTCCTATTTTCCTATTCATTATTAAACCTACTCCTGCATTACCCCTATTTGATTTTGTGTTTATAACCCTGTAGTCACCTGACCAGAAGTCTTGTTCCTCCTGCCACCGAACTTCACTAATTCCCACTATATCTAACTTTAACATATCCATTTCCCTTTTTAAATTTTCTAACCTACCTGCCCGATTAAGGGATCTGACATTCCACGCTCCGATCCGTAGAACGCCAGTTTTCTTTCTCCTGATAACGACATCCTCTTGAGTAGTCCCCGCCCGGAGATCCGAATGGGGGACTATTTTACCTCCGGAATATTTTACCCAAGAGGACAACATCATCATTTAATCATACAGTAAAGCTGCATGCCCTCGGGAAAGATTTCGCCCGTAGCTTCCCCTTGCTTTCAGCCGTTCGCAGCACCAGCACAGCAAGGCCGTTTTGGTAATTGTTGCAAGGCGAGATCAGTCAATCATCCAGACTGTTGCCCCTGCAACTACTGAAAAGGCTGCTGCCCCTCTTCAGGAACCACACGTTTGTCTGGCCTCTCAATAGATACCCCTCCGTTGTGGTTGCACCTACGGTACGGCTATCTGTATCGCTACATATACTATTGTATGATATATATATATATATATACTGCAGTGGCTATCGTCTCGTGGATTAAAATATTCTTTTATTTTTTTTTCTTTTTTCTTAACAGTTTCGGCGATGTAGACTTTTTCAAGCATTTGTCTACATAGTCTACTCAATGTAGCAATGAAAATGACAAAATAAAAGGATATTCTCTATACATGTCTTCTCTATACATGGTGTGATTAACTAATAAATTCCCGATCGCAGCGAAACAAGATTTTCCGAGACGTAAATCTCGAAATAAAACTCAGTGACAGTGCCACTTTACCAAATGCACAGACAGAAAAGGAACTGAACACCTTCATGGATCGTATTCAATGGAACCGACGTGTAATATGCGCATGCTGAGGTTTTGTAGTGTTGGTGATTCACTTGTCACTGTCATAGGCCATCAGATGGTGCTCAGGAAGCCTGTCTGCGCATCCTCTCTTTTGACTCTGGAGGCAGTAATGGTGACAAATGTAGATGTGAACAGTGTTTCAAACAACCATACCCCACTGACGACTACGGTGGGCTGTCTATTTCTCAGTACTCCTTCAACAACTTCATCTTTTTTCCCCTAAGAGGCCAAGCAGCTGAGGCCATCGGTACCTGGACTTAACACTACTTAAACTAACTTACGCTAAGAACAACCCACACACCCATGCCCGTGGTGGGACTCGAACCTCGGCGGGTGTGCCCGCGCAGACTTTGACATGGCGCCTCAGACCGCGAGGGTACACCGCGCGCCAACAAATTGTCCACGTGAACAGTGTTGCACTACGACCTTGCGACAAGGTTGGCACAATGTGCCGGTGATGTATCACTGCTTTTTGTAGTTATGTGGAACGTGTCCACACCTGTAGTAATGTAGTGTGAGGAGGGCTCTGCGAGAGGCGCTCAATGAATTCGAAAGTAAAGTTCTATATACTGACTTGGCAGAAAATCGTAAGAAATTTTGGTCTTATGTCAAAGCGGTAGGTGGATCAAAACAAAATGTCCAGACACTCTGTGACCTAAATGGTACTGAAATAGAGGATGCCAGACTAAAGGCCGAAATACTAAATGTCTTTTTCCACAGCTGTTTCACAGAGGAAGACTGCACTGTAGTTCCTTGTCTAGATTGTCGCACAGATGACAAAATGGTAGATATCGAAATAGACGACAGAAGGATAGAGAAACAATTAAAATCGCTCAAAAGAGGAAAGGCCGCTGGACCTGATGGGATAGCAGTTCGATTTTACACAGGGTACGGGAAGGAATTTGCCCCCTTCTTGCAGCGGTGTACCGTAGGTCTCTAGAAGAGGGTAGCATTCCAGAGGATTGCAAAAGGGCACAGGTCGTCCCCGTTTTCAAGAATGGACGTCGAACAGATGTGCAGAACTATAGACGTATATCTCTAACGTAGATCAGTTGTAGAATTTTGGAACACGTATTGTGTTCGAGTATAATGACTGTTCTGAAGACTAGAAATCTACTCTGTAGGAATCAGCATGTTTGTTGTTGTTGTCTTCAGTCCTGAGACTGGTTTGATGCAGCTCTCCATGCTACTCTATCCTGTGCAAGCTGCTTCATCTCCCAGTACCTACTGCAACCTACATCCTTCTGAATTTGCTTAGTGTATTCATCTCTTGGTCTCCCTCTACGATTTTTACCCTCCACGCTGCCCTCGAATGCTAAATTTGTGGTCCCTTGATGCCTCAAAACATGTCCTACCAACCGATCCCTTCTTCTAGTCAAGTTGTGCCACAAACTTCTCTTCTCCCCAATCCTATTCAATACCTCCTCATTAGTTACGTGATCTACCCATCTAATCTTCAGCATTCTTCTGTAGCACCACATTTCGAAAGCTTCTATTCTCTTCTTGTCCAAACTAGTTATCGTCCGTGTTTCACTTCCATACATGGCTACACCCCAAACAAATACTTTCATAAACGACTTCCTGATACATAAATCTAAATTCGATGTTAGCAAATTTCTCTTCTTGAGAAACGCTTTCCTTGCCATTGCCAGTCTACATTTTATATCCTCTCTACATCGACCATCATCAGTTATTTTACTTCCTAAATAGCAAAACTCCTTTACTACTTTAAGTGTCTCATTTCCTAATCTAATTCCTTCAGCATCACCCGACTTAATTCGACTACATTCCATTATCCTCGTTTTGCTTTTGTTGATGTTCATCTTATATCCTCTTTTCAAGACACTGTCCATTCCGTTCAACTGCTCTTCCAAGTCCTTTGCCGTCTCTGACAGAATTACAATGTCATCGGCGAACCTACAAAAGTTTTTATTTCTTCTCCATGAATTTTAATACCTACTCCATATTTTTCTTTTGTTTCCTTTACTGCTTGCTCAATATACAGATTGAATAACATCGGGGGTAGGCTACAACCCTGTCTTACTCTCTTCCCAACCACTGCTTCCCTTTCATGCCCCTCGACTCTTATAACTGCCATCTGGTTTCTGTACAAATTGTAAATAGCCTTTCGCTCCCTGTATTTTACCCCTGCCACCTTAAGAATTTGAAAGAGAGTGTTCCAGTCAACATTGTAGAAAGCTTCCTCTAAGTCTACAACTGCTAGAAACGTAGATTTGCCTTTCCTTAATCTTTCTTCTAAGATAAGTCGTAAAGTCAGTATTGCCTCACGTGTTCCAACATTTCGACGGAATCCAAACTGATCCTCCCCGAGGTCCGCATCTACCAATTTTTCCATTCGTCTTTAAAGAATTCGCGTTAGTATTTTGCAGCTGTGACTTATTAAACTGATAGTTCGGTAATTTTCACAACTGTCAGCACCTGCTTTCTTTGGGATTGGAATTATTATATTCTTCTTGATGTCTGAGGGTATTTCACCTGTCTCATACATCTTGCTCACCAGCTGGTAGAGTTTTGTCATGACTGGCTCTCCCAAGGCCGTCAGTAGTTCTAATGGAATGTTGTCTACTCCGGGGGCCTTGTTTCGACTCAGGTCTTTCAGTGCTCTGTCAAACTCTTCACGCAGTATCTTACCTCCCATTTCGTCTTCATCTACATCCTCTTCCATTTCCATAATATTGTCCTCAAGTACATCGCCCTTGTATAAACCTTCTATATACTCCTTCCACCTTTCTGCCTTCCCTTCTTTGCTTAGAACTGGATTGCCATCTGAGCTCTTGATATTCATACACGTGGTTCTCTTCTCTCCAAAGGTCTCTTTAATTTTCCTGTAGGCAGTATCTATCTTACCCCTAGTGAGATAAGTTTCTACATCCTTACATTTGTCCTCTAGCCATCCCTGCTTAGCCATTTTGCACTTCCTGTCGATCTCATTTTTGAGATGTTTGTATTCCTTTTTGCCGGCTTCATTTACTGCATTTTCATATTTTCTCCTTTCATCAATTAAATTCAATATTTCTTCTGTTACGCAAGGATTTTTACCAACCCTCGTCTTTTTACCTAATTTATCCTCTGCTGCCTTCACTACTTCATCCCTCAGAGCTAACCATTCTTCTTCAACTGTGTTTCTTTCCCCCATTGCTGCCAATTGTTCCCTTATGCTCTCCTTGAAACTCTGCAAAACCCCTGGTTCTTTCAGCTTATCCAGATCCCATGTCCTTAAATTCCCACCTTTTTGCAGTTTCTTCAGTTTTAACCTACAGGTCATAACCAACAGATTGTGGTCAGAGTCCACATCTGCCCCTGGAAATGTCCTACAATTTAAAACCTGATTCCTAAATCTCTGTCTTACCATTATATAATCTATCTGATACCTTTTAGTATCTCCAGGATTCTTCCATGTATACAACCTTCTTTTATGATTCTTAAACCAAGTATTAGCTATGATTAAGTTATGCTCTGTGCAAAATTCTACCAGACGGCTTCCTGTTTCATTTCTTATCCCTAATCCGTAATCACCTACTATGTTTCCTTCTCTCCCTTGTCCTACTGACGAATTCCAGTCACCCATGACTATTAAATTTTCGTCTCCCTTCACTACCTGAATAATTTCTTTTATCTCATCATACATTTCATCAATTTCTTCATCATCTGCAGAGCTAGTTGGCATTGAAACTTGTACTACTGTCGTAGGCATGGGCTTTGTGTCTATCTTGGCCACAATAATGCGTTCACTATGCTGTTTGTAGTAGCTTACCCGCATTCCTATTTTCCTATTCATTATTAAACCTACTCCTGCATTACCCCTATTTGATTTTGTGTTTATAACCCTGTATTCACCTGACCAAAAGTCTTGTTCCTCCTGCCACCGAACTTCACTAATTCCCACTATATCTAACTTTAACATATCCATTTCCCTTTTTAAATTTTCTAACCTACCTGCCCGATTAAGGGATCTGACATTCCACGCTCCGATCCGTAGAACGCCAGTTTTCTTTCTCCTGATAACGACATCCTCTTGAGTAGTCCCCGCCCGGAGATCCGAATGGGGGACTATTTTACCTCCGGAATATTTTACCCAAGAGGACAACATCATCATTTAATCATACAGTAAAGCTGCATGCCCTCGGGAAAGATTTCGCCCGTAGCTTCCCCTTGCTTTCAGCCGTTCGCAGTACCAGCACAGCAAGGCCGTTTTGGTAATTGTTGCAAGGCGAGATCAGTCAATCATCCAGACTGTTGCCCCTGCAACTACTGAAAAGGCTGCTGCCCCTCTTCAGGAACCACATGTTTGTCTGGCCTCTCAACAGATAGCCCTCCGTTGTGGTTGCACCTACGGTACGGCCATCTGTATCGCTGAAGCACGCAAGCCTTCCCACCAACTGCAAGGTCCATGGTTCATGGGGGGAGGAATCAGCATGGCTTCCGAAAAAGACGGTAGTGTGAAACCCAGCTCGCGCTATTCGTCCACGAGACTCAGAGGGCCATAGACACGGGTTCCCAGGTAGATGCCGTGTTTCTTGACTTCCGCAAGGCCTTCGATACAGTTCCCCACAGTCGTTTAATGAACAAAGTAAGAGCATATGGACTATCAGACCAATTGTGTGATTGGATTGAAGAGTTCCTAGATAACAGTACGCAGCATTTCATTCTCAATGGAGAGAAGTCTTACGAAGTAAGAGTGATTTCAGGTGTGCCTCAGGGGAGTGTCGTAGGACCGTTGCTATTCACAATATACATAAATGACCTGGTGGATGACATCGGAAGTTCACTGAGGCTTTTTGCGGATGATGCTGTGGTGTATCGAGAGGTTGTAACAAACAAAAATTGCACTGAAATGCAGGAGAATCTGCAGCGAATTGGCGCATGGTGCAGGGAATGGCAATTGAAAATCTCAATGTAGACAAGTGTAATGTGTTGCGAATACACAGAAAGAAAGATCCTTTATCATCTAGCTACAATATAGCAGGTCAGCAACTGGAAGCAGTTAATTCCATAAATTATGTGGAAGTAGGCATTAGCAGTGATTTGAAATGGAATGATGATATAAAGTTGATCGTCGGTAAAGCAGATGCCAGACTGAGATTCATTGGAAGAATCCTAAGGAAATGCAATCCGAAAACAAAGGAAGTAGGTTACAGTACGCTTGTTCGCCTGCTGCTTGAATACTGCTCAGCAGTGTGGGATCCGTACCAGATAGGGTTGACAGAAGAGATAGAGAAGATCCAACGGAGAGCAGCGCGCTTCGTTACAGGATCATTTAATAATAGCGAGAGAGTTACGGAGTTGGTAGATAAACTCCAGTGGAAGACTCTGCAGGGGAAACGCTCAGTAGCTCGGTACGGGCTTTTGTTGAAGTTTCGAGAACAAACCTTCACCGAAGAGTCAAGCAATATATTGCTCCCTCGTACGTATATCTCGCCAAGAGACCATGAGGATAAAATCAGAGAGATTAGAGCCCACACAGACGCATACCGACAATCCTTCTTTCCACGAACAATACGAGACTGGAATAGAAGGGAGAACCGATAGAGGTGCTCAGGGTACCCTCCGCCACACACCGTCAGGTGGCTTGCGGAGTATGGATGTAGATTTAGATGCAGATGTAGACCATATTCCAGTTATGCACGTACTCCAGGGACGGAAATGGGCACATGTTTTCCATTCTGTGTCATCAGGGACCTGTGGAAACAGTCTCCTTGCAGCAAGATCAATATCAGAGGGGCCTATGGCAAGGCTAGCACTGACACCACGTCATCACATAGCAGGCTACTCTGGAGTAGTCAAAAAAATGGTTCAAGTGGCTCTGAGCACTATGGGACTTAACATCTGTGGTCATCAGTCCCCTAGAACTTAGAACTACTTAAACCTAACTAACCTAAGGACATCACACACATCCATGCCCGAGGCAGGATTCGAACCTCCGACCGTAGAGGTCACGCGGTTCCAGACTAAAGCGCCTAGAACCGCACGCCCACACCGGCTGGCCGAAGTCAAAGAGTTGATGGGAGTCGGATGGCGCTATATGGTTTTCATTGATAAACTAGGTTCTGTATGTATAGGAGTAATGACATACACGTGTATGATGAGGACATGGTGAGCTGTCTATTTCTGCGTACGTTCGTCCTCTACTCACAGTTGACAACCCAGGTGTATGGCGCGTGTAGGGCAAGAGGGGGGGGGGGGGAGGGGGGCAGAATGTTATCAGTTGCACCTCGCAATTACGGGGTGACAGTTACTGAACTATAAGAAATAAAATTGTCATAATTTCTGAACGGTTTGAGTTAGGACGTGAGAATTGCACGGTTGGCCGCGGAGTATGATGGGAATTAGTATGCGCCGTATGGTTTGGGTCAACGACGAAGCCCACTTTCATTTGGATGGATTAGTTAATAAGCACAACTGGCGCCTTTGGGAGACTGAGAATCCGCATTTCGCGATCAAGAAGTCACTTCACACTCAACGGGTGACTGTGTGGTGTGCAATGTCCAGTCACGAAATAAACGGTGTTATATTCTTTGATGGCAAAGTGACTACCGAGCGGTACTGGAAAGTTTTGGAAGATGGTTTTATCCCCATTATCCAAAGCCTGATTTCGACAAGATGTGGTTCATACAAGACGCAGCTCGAGCCCATTGAAGCAGTAGAGTGTCTGAGAACCACACACTGGCTCTGGGGCACCCAGTGGCCACTGGCATAGGCCTCGATTGGCGGCCATATTTTCCGGATCTCTACACGACGACTCCTTCTTCTGGGACTATGTTAAGAGGAAGGTATACAACAATATCCCCACAACCATTGCTGAACTGCAAATAACCATTCAAGAGGTCATAGGCAGAATCGATGTTCCGACACTTCAGTCGGCCATGCTGAATTTTCCTATTCCTCTGCGACACATCTTCGCCAATGATGGCTGGCATATCGAACATTTCACAACCTAAATCCTAAAATCTGTAGTGACGTTAACATGTCGAATAAAGTGTGTGGACGCCACAGTTTTGAACTATTTGCGTTTTTTTTAATTTATTTACTTTTCCATTGAATTCAATAATTGCCACCCTGTATATTTGATGTTTCTACAGGCTGAAGTAATCAGTGCCCGCTACATTGCCTAAGTTGTTATCACCATTTATTCGAAGCTAAGGTGATGTGCCTGTGCTGTAGGCAATGCACGTCCATATAGGCTGCTGCGACGCAGTGGGCGCCTCATGGCGAAGAGCCGGGGTGTCGACTCTCTGGGTATTCCGGCGCACGTACCCCCTCCCGAATGTGCTCAGCACGCACTCAAAGCGAGGAAGGAAAAAAATAGGATAAATTTAAAAAAAGAGAAAACTGAAAAATAGGGGAAAAATTCAAAACTGTCAATATTTACGTCGCCCTCTCGCGTTGGCCCATGCAAGCACGCCCCAACGCTTCACTGTCCTGCAGAAACAATTGACGAGTGCTCAGTGCTACACTCACGCGGAACGTCCGTCCAGCGGGCAGCGGCCAGCACAGATTTGAATCGTATGCTTTGCGTCGACAGATATTCAATCACTTGGTACCGTTATTTGTGCAGAACTAAGTTTTAGATTACATATTTTTTATTGCGTAACGCAGTATCATTTGCAATAACAATTTCTTCCGTTTATTTCTTTGTTGTAGTTGGTTTTTGTAGAGGAAAAATTTGTTTGCTCGTCAATGAGGAAAAGTTATTCCGCTACAACATACGCAGATATAATTTCAGGTGGCTTCGACTCTGCTGCTGTATCGAATGAAGCAAAGAAAACTGGCCATGTGTGGTGGCCGTACTTTTCAAAAGCTATATGTGAATGCTATATGACGAGAAATGTGATAAAGCCTTTTGTTCTTCATTTAAGGAAATGTGTCCTTATAGTAGGGCCTTTTGCGAAGAAAGATTATGGGGTAGAAAGATTATTTATAAGACGAAGAAGCGATAAAAGCATTCGTTGAAGCTGGGTCTTCCTCTTGGAAGATTCTGTTAGTGGGCTTTACTTGTCACCAGTACTCGAATTATGTCTTGCTATAGTAAGATAAGTGAAACTGATGAAACTGTGAACATGTAATGTCTGATGGTGAGGTGAGAGAGAAATTATGTGTGCAAGACTAACTTTGTTGAGAATGTTATCTTCGCTCCCTTACGTCGTGGTGCAGGGGTTAGCAGTCTGTTTTCACAGAGAGGAAAGTTCTAATTATAATGGAATGTCTGAGTTGCAGAAGATCATTCCGATTTGTTCTCTTTGCTTCGGCGTACAAAGTACACATGACTTTCGCATGCCATAACAAATGAAGAGGGTTCTATTACATTTAATGAAGTCTTATACAGTTTGATAAAGTTTGTAATATATTAGCAATACTTTTCGATAACTGTGAATGAAACTAGCGACGTATGCCAACACGAGCAATTTCCGATCTGCTTTCGATATATCAGTGGTGACAGTTTTCGAATTAATAAGGTTTTTTTGTATTGTTTTCTATAGTACTGAATCTGCTACACCTGAAGTGTTGTTGACAATTTAAATGCATGTTGTCACTTGTTTTCCGTTAGATATCAAGTTGAGGTATTACTATTGATCGGCGTCTTTTCACCTTGTAACCCGAAATCAGAGAAATTGAGTCACGAGTTCTTCACGTTCACTGACCGAATCTTTGAAACTTAAGAGCTAAGAAGCAATGCAAAAGAGACTATGGGAAGAGGTTGTGTTTCAAATGTGAAAGAGAAGATCAATTTTGTACTCTTATCCGCGAAGCGAGTAGCAGTATTTGAGTCTCTGCTACAAGCCCAAGGTGCTAGTTTAATTCGTCCTGTGGCTCTTCGGCCCTTTAGACCTGTATGTGGTTTTAAACACTATTTTCCATAATTACGGGCAGTTAATTTTGTTCTTCAAGGAACACGAGCTCGAAAAGTTTGGTGCCGGAGCAAAAGCTAAAGGTTTCTTACTTTTCCTGTGTTCTTGCCGGCCGCTGTGGCCGAGCGGTTCTAGACGCTTCAGTCCGGAACCGCGCTGCTGCTACGGTCGCTGTTTCGAATCCGGCCTCGGGAATGGAAGTGTGTGACGTCCTTAGGTTAGTTGGGTTTAAGTAATTCTAAGTCCAGGGGACTGATGTCCTGAGATGTTAAGTCCCATTGTGCTTAGAGCCATTTGAGCAATTTTGAACCTGTGTTCTTTTCAATTTCTCTTTGTCACTACTCTTTTATTAAAATTGGGGAGCCAGTTAAAATGTTTATGCTTTTTTGCAAAGTTCCTCTCTAAAAACCCATGGAAAATATAAGTAGTGGCCAAGATGTTTAAAAATTATCTGGAACTCATGAAATTATCGATGAAGTATGGAACTCTTGCGTGCATTTGGCCAAAAAAGTGTCGAAGGCCCGAAACTTCCGAAAATTCACAAGATTTCCGTAAATTATCGATGAAGTATGGAGCTCTTGCGTGCATTTGGCCAAAAAAGTGTCGAAGGCCCGAAACTTCCGAAAATTCACAAGATTTCCGTGCCTTATGCTTTCCGTGATGATTATTACCGTAGAATTCATTTTGAGGTTTTGGATATTGTGATCCAGTGTTCTAGGATCGATTTTTTAAACTGCTACGACTCACTTCATTGAAGTAGAGACACATCTTCTACTAAAACTGAAGGATGACGTTGGCCCAAAAAGATCAGCTTTGCAAAGAAACATGGTGTGTATAAATCTAAAAATTATTTCGTTGAAAGTACAGAAGAATTAGTGCTCTTCGTGCCTTCAAATATATAAGTAGGAGAACTTATTCCAGAGATGATGAAATTGATAAAGACTGCTTTAAATATACTGGTTTCTACATATACAAAAGGACTTCTGTCCCCGCCCTTAGAATACTAAAAAGTTTCAAGCGCTACAAATTGACGCAAGGGAACTTTAATGACAACGGAATCATTCATGTTTATAAACCACAAGTAAAACTCGAACCTTGACACAGTGGAGAACGTTTTCAGCAAACGATCCACTGTCTGCAGGAACACATTGCTTATTAGTGAGAATTAGAAATTACACGAAGATTTTAAAAAAATAAAACCAGTCTATTTCGATTATGGATTACTTTTGTACTAATTAATTGGTATGGAAAAAGAACCCAGGAAACAATCCTTTTTTTTTACCTTTACTGAGTGTTTCTCTATCAAAAACACGTAAAACTGGATTTCAGGAGGGTTGATTTACAACATTTTGAAAGGTGATTTAGGCGACTCTAGACTAATGCTCAAAACACGGCGCCCTGGGCACAACTGCCATCGCCTGCAGGATCACCAGATCTCTCGCCTGTTGAATACTCATGGTATACGATGGTGCGGTTACCCAAGGGCCGAAATTGCAACAAAAGGTGCAAGATGCTTAGGATAATCTATTGCAGGTGCCATTCGGCGCTTCTATGATCCTTTGCCTGCGAAAATACACAGATGCCGTCAAGGAGGAGAGCGGTACGAGGGGGGAGGGGGCGAGAGCGGAGGAACACTGTATATTGCTGCAGCTTTTTGGTCATCCCTCGCTGTGGTAAGTGTGTTTCACTAGGTCTGAAGTTCTTATCGTGTTCTCCTATAGTGGCGCGTAGCGTGTCTCTTCAATTGACAGTAGAAAGATTTTGTCCTCGAAGGTGCTACAAATTTTTCCCATCAGGTTACAAAGCATTGTCATTAGCGCGTTAGTCCACTGACATTTACGAACAGCATGAAAATTTAGAAAGAGAAGAACAAGTTAACTGGCAGAGAATACGGATGTCGGATTTGCGTCAACGGAATAGATCACTTCTAGTAGTGAACGATGGCGCCAGTCAGAGCTAATAACTCAACCGGCATCATCTGGCGAATGGTGCTCCGATCTCTATAGCCCTGTAAACTCGTTGGCCATTCAAGTCCTCGATGCAATTTTACCTCCCGAGATGTCTTACGTTTTCTGAGACGAAATTTCAGGGAATATATTTTTATATCGTCCACGGTCTTGCAGTCCGGATGTTTGAACTGAAGAAACAGCGTTTAGAGTTATGTAAATTAATTCTTGGTGTGCAGACAGAAGGAAATTTCATTTTCCATGCAGTATTCAGCGCTGAAGCACCAGTTATTTTTGCCAAAATGACGGTTTTTGTAATCGCGTACATGTATGTGTTCGACATCTGACTTCTTCAACACTACACTGTTGGCAGCATGTAAGTGTGCTACATGCTGAACCGGCCGTAAGGGGCGTATGGATCTCGCACTGCACCATTTGCCTCAAAGTTCATCTGAGCACAGGGTATACTTTTTTAATATTTTTTTATTTGATCCGCAGCAACCTTTGGTGAAGTGGGGAGGCCACAAATCAGCAGAAGTAAATGCATCAGCTGCCGACATTTTCGAAAATGTATGAAACTGTTATGAATATTGTCTTCATGCTTCTCCTGCATCTGATGGAGGTCACATTGAAAACTTGTGCAAGATAAATGAAAACTTTGACGACATATACGGCATTAATGCAAAAAAACTGAAGTTTCTATTTTCTTTCACTTAGGTGGTATAATCTTGTGAATTAAAAAGAATCGTTCTGCAACGCTCTCAAATTACAAACAATTTAATTTTTTTTTCCTCTACGCCAGTCTGTCCACTGCAAGCTGTTCATCTCTATATAACGACTACAATACTACAGCTCACTTACATCTGTTCCAACCTACTTAGTGTAGTCGAGCGCTGCCCCTCCCCGCCCCCCCCCCCACCCCCCCCCCCTCTCTCTCTCTCTCGCATTTTTTTTTTTTTTTGAGTTATCAGTCTGACTAGTATGCCAAGCTTTTCATTTTAGAGGCAACCCATGTCCTCAATTGTTTGCTGACTGTATCCCAATGTAGGTCTTCTTCGACAGCTCTTATCCTCTACAGCACCCCCTAGTACCACGAAAGATATTCCCTGATGTCTTAACAGATGTCCTGTCATCCTGTCCCTTCTTCTTGTCAGTGTTTTCCACATATTATTTCCTCTCCGATTCTGCGCAGAACCTCACCATTCCTTACCTTATCAGTTCACCTGATTTTCAACATTCTTCTGTAGCACCACAGTTCAAATATTTCTATTCTCTTCTGTTCCAGTTTTCCCTCTACAGGGTTTATTTCCCACATTTCCTACTATTGCTAAGTCGACGACTCTTCAATGTCTCGTGATGAGGCCTTTCAAGTGATCCCTTGCTGTAATCAGTTTCTGCCTCAAATTTGTTTTCTCCCCAATTCGATTCAGTATCTCTTCATTAGTTGTTAGAAATACCTATATGATCAAAGCACCACATTTCAGAAGCCTCCGTTCTATTCTTGTCTGAACTCTATAATATTGTCCAAGTTACACTTCGGTAACAGGCTACACTCAATTCAGGAAAGGCTTCTAAACACTTAAATTTATTGTAGATATTAACAAATTCCTCTTCCTTAGAAATGCTTTTTTTGCTGTTGCCACACTGGATTTTAAAGTCTCACTACTTCAGCCATGGTCTGTTATTTTTCTGTCTAAATAACGAAAGTCATTAACTACTACAGTACCGCATTTCGCAATGGAATTCTGGAAATTTTACGTAATATAACTGACTACATCCCATTCCTTTTGTTCAACTTTTGTTGGTTTTTCATCTTGTCATCTTTGTTCAAGACATTTTTCATTCTGTTCAATCAATCTTCCGGGTCCCTGGTCGTCTCTGACGGAATTACGGTGTCGCTGGGAAAACTCAGATTTCTTATTTCTTTGTCATCTTTAATGAGCTTTTGAAATTTCTCCTTGACTTCTATCACAGATTTTTCTATGCACAGATTGAATAACATCGTGGATACGCTACAAAACTAGTTCCTTTCTCGTCAAACACTGCTTCCCCATCTTATTCTTCCACTATTGCAACGGTAGTGTGGGTCCTATGCAAGTTGTGAATAACCTATCACTCTCTGTATTTTATCCCTGGTACCTTCAGAACTTCATAGCTTGTAGTCCAGCCAACATAGCTGAAAGCTTCCTCTAAATCTACAATTGTTATAAATGTAGGTTTCCTTGTCTTTATGAGCGTGGGGTTGATCTGCTGTTCTGTTATTATGCGCAGCAGATTAATCTGAGATGTATTCTTTACCCTGTGGCTTGTGCAAGATGAAATTTCCAACCCCACACTACTACAGATGTCAGACAGACGCTCCTAAGGTTCGAAAGAGAAATGCCTGAAAAACTTTCAGCAATAAATATCTTCTGGAGTCCTCCGCTTTAAGGAAATGACACAAAAATTCACAAAATTTCTTACGTAACTAGTGGGATACTTGGGTACTGGAGTAGTGCCAGTTAGTACAAGAAAAACATGAAACTAACGAAAATTATTATGTATTTTGCAAAAATTCTGAGAAATCACAATGGAACTTTTAGTTATGAATTGAACAAGTTATATCCTGGTTCTTTTCGGAATGCGAAGTTACCTCTCAAGGATTCGCTAGTGAAATTTCTATACAAAGTTTAAGATTGTTATTCACTTGGCAGGATGGCTGAGAGGCGTGCCTACTCAACTTGAATAATTATCCTTTAGAATGTTGCTAGGTATGGTCGAGGCTGTCGCGTGTGAAATGCAGTGAAGTGTACTGTTGTGGAGGAAAAATGGGGCTTGCAATAGCTGTAGCGCATAGTACCGTAAGCTGCGATGACTGCTGTCTGCGCCGCTCGCTGCTGACAAATAAGATAACTCTCGTTCTGTCTGGATTGACCTTCGCCAATCAAGCTCTCCCTACCCTTTCATGAAGTAAAGGATTCCTATTTGCCCCTAGTCTAACAATTGGCGTGGTACACCGGTCAGATAACCAGTCCACCACGATGCCACTCAAAAATTCGCTCGCAGGCGTTTAACTATAACTCTGACCGTTCACACCACACAATAAGTGTGTTGGCCAACAGAGTCGCACTTCGATTCACTCTGGACAGAGGTGCTCTCCCAGTGAAGTACTGTGGAGAGACTTGTTCCTCAGTCCAAGAGAAACAACGAAAAGGTGCCTCTCCACGCTAGACGTGAAGGGGTATATCTTCGGTCTCTTCCATTATTTCTTCAGCTCAAGGCATCAGAAATATCGTCTGCCAATCAGCATTGCTTTTCTAAAACGGGAGAATGACGTTTCGTTTAAGGCGACCAATCCGGAAGTCTGTAGTATCGGCGTTTGGCGTTTGCTGTCTCCCTGTGAAAATCTCAGAAAGTGCGTGCTATGTGTAAAGAGTGCGTAGGTTGGACGCTCCGACACAATGTAGCGGAATTTGCTTTTAAGCCAAACATGGCGTCGTTCCCCCTTTCACTCGGGCACATGCTGTCTGCTCCACGTGCAGCCTAGGTTGAGTCATCCTCTGAAGGGACCTGCCTCCCGGTGTGTGGTTTGCCTCTCTCAAACTAAAAGCTCCTGCGACCGTCATGTCTGGAAGGTATGTGTGTACATCAGCCTCGAGTATTTCAACCCCAGTGCGCATTTGTTATCTGCATGTCGTTTACATGAATTCATACAACATTTACTTTATCAGGTTAGAATGAAGCGTCTTCATGTGCGGAATATGATTGTGAGGGCGGAATATGTAAGCAATGAAGGTCAGGAGACCATAACGTCTTACATCTTCAGTCCATTTTCTACGATAAATTGTAGGGTCAGTATTGCTGATGTGTGATTTGTTATTGCTCGAGGGCTTCTGCTACCAGTTTTTCAATTCGAAAGTAAATAAATCCTGTAAAAGATATGCACCCTTCGTCTAGGGGTACCGGTGCATTATCTCAGTGTGTTCGGTCAGAGGGCTGGATGCTCTCTGCAAACAAAAAGAAAAATGAATGAAGGAATCAGCGAGCCACGGGTGTCTCGAGACGTGCGCCTAGACCAAACGCAATGAACAATAACGAACCAAATTAAAAAGAAGAAAGGCCAGCATCTTTGATCAGAATCAAAACGTCCTCGGTCGCGGGTTCGAACTCCGCCGCCACCTAAAGTTTGAATAAAAATCATCAGCATTGGTAGCCGAAAACTTTCGGTATACGGAGTTACCCTCATTCTGTCAATGGCCTTGTCAAAGAGGGCGGACGAGGGAACACAGATACTTCGCACTGTCTGACTCTTGCAGCCCCTAAAGGCGGAAGAATCAGCACTAACCAACGATATGAGGATGTAGAAGGCAATGAAAACCACTGCATTAAAGACACGTAATGTTTATCCGCAGGACATTTGGTCTGTAATCGAAAAATTGCCATGATGATCTCTCCATTTGCAAAATATTCCGGAATAATTCTCCATTCGGATCTCCGGAGGGGGCTGCCAAGGGAGAAGTCACTCTGAGAAAAAGATTGAAGAACCAAGGAATGGATAACGCTCTACACGTCGGGGTGTGGAATTTCAGAAGTTTGAACCTAGACATGAAGCTAGAAAATCTAAAAAGGGAAATTCAACGATTCTGGATCCAATGAGGGTCAGTGAAGTGAAACGGAAAGAAGACGGAGATTTCTGGTCAGATGAGTTTAAGGTAATATCAACAACAGCAGACAATGGCTTAACGGAGTAGGATTCTCTATGAATAGGAAGGCATGGCACAGGTTTGTTACTGCCAACAGTTCAGCGATGTAATTGCTCTAACCAGACTCGACAGCAAATAAACACCGACAACAATAGGTCAGGTATACATGCCGACGTCGCAAGCCGAAGATAAAGAGGATAGTACTTTATCCTCTTATGTCCGTAACTGTAGTCGTATATAATGAAATAATAAATAACCAGACACTATGAACCACATGACCACGACATTTTACGCATGCATCTTACCGTTGACTCTCGCAAATAATGCGATAGGTGTAACCTTCCGAATAACGGCACTAAGTGCCGAAACGGCTAAAGTAATTACATTTCTATTATGCAGATGGTTGCTTATTATTTCATTGTATGCGAAGATACTGAACGGGTAATTCAGTACAAGGAAAGGAAATGAAAATCTAATAGTCATGGGCGTGTGGAATGTGGTTGTAGGGGATGAAGTGGAAGAAAGGGCTGCGGCAGAATGTGGGCTTGACACCAGGAATGACAGAGGAGAAAAACTAATTGAGTTTTGCAATAAATTTGATGTAGTAACAGCGAATATTCTGTTCTAAAATCACAAGAGGAGAAGGTGTGCCTCGAAGAGGTCGAGATATAAAAATAGATTTCTGTTAGATTACATCATGATCAGGCAGAGATATCGAAATCAGATACTGGATTGTAAGACATGCTTGTAAAGCATACCGATGAGTAGATATACACTCAGATCACAATGTAGTAATGATGAAGAGTGGGCTGAACTTTAAGAGACTAGAGAGGAACAATCAATATGCGAAGAAGCGGGATATGGGAGTACTATGGAATGAAGATATAAGCTTGAAGTTCTCTCACACTATATGATACGTGATACGTGGTACTTACTGGAATTAAGGAACCCACCAATATAACTTTCTTCTAACAGAAACTGTTTGTCGGCCGGAGTGGCCGAGCGGTTCTAGGCGCTACAGTCTGGAACCTCCTGACCGCTGCGGACGCAGGTTCTAATCCTGCCTCGGGCATGGATGTGTGTGATGTCCTTAGCTTGGTTAGGTTTAAGTAGTTCTAAGCTCTAGGGGACTGATGACCATATAAGTTAAATCCCATAGTGCTCAGAGCAATTTGAACCATTTTTTAGAAACTGTTTATTTAATAATATATAAAATGTGTTTTGCAGATAATCGAAGCATTTAACCATAAAATTTTCTTCGGCAAAATGAACAAATCTGCAACATTCTTTTGACCGTAAATCTTAAGTTGAATAACCTTTTAATCTTTGCAATAGAAAACGGAAGTGCTGTATGGCAAAACAGCAAAGAATGTGACAATGATTATAAGACGGCCGGATCTGCAGCCCTCCCGTTATCGGGTATAGGGTGAAACAGCAGTGTTTACCACTGCACTGGACACAGCCCAGCAATTCCCTTACAATCTCAGCGTTCTTTGACTAAGCCTATAATGTCTTTATAAGGTGTCGACCAGGTCAGCTCCTTCTCAAAGGTTTTATAAAGACGTAAACGCCCCCCTTACTGGAGAATCATAGAAGTACCGGAAGACCGGAATAAATAAGGTTCGTGAGAGACCAATTCTAGCTTCGCCATACCTACCCCTGCGGTTACACAGAATGCCGTTCTCCAGAAAATAGTCACTGGATTCCTGTCCATCTAGTATTTGGCTCATGAGGCCCCCCACAACGGGTGATATTCTTGTTCAGTTTTAAAATTATTAAACAGTTGGAGTACCTCCGTAAGGATCGTACATACAAGGTGGCTGTCCGGCGTTTCCTCATCAAGCTTGTGCTGTTGGAACATCCTGCTAAGGGTGTCAGCAACCTGATTATTATATCCCCTAACGTTCTGAACCTTAAAATGGAGAGTCGAAATGCGGATCTTCCATCTCGTTATACTCCCTGTTGTCCTAGGACGAGCTAGGACCCAACTAAGGGCATGATTATCCGTGTCTAGGTCAAACTCACGATGTTCGAGATAGAACCGAAATTTTTCCAAACAAATTACACAGCTGACGCTTTGCACTCATAAACCGAGAAATTGAGCTCAGCCCCTCCAGACGTTGGGAAGCAAATGCTAACGGACGCCTAATATCTTGAGCTTCCTGTAAAAGAATTGCCACCACACCTGTATTGAAAGCATCAGTCTGTACGACAAATCTTTTCTTAAAGTCAGGTACGGCTGAAACCGGTGGGTTGGCAATAGCAGTTTCAATTCTTCCAAAGGCTGCCTGGTGACTTTCAGCCCAAATTAATTTCTCATTATTTCTGCGTAACACATTTAACGAAGCTGCACGTTGCTGAAAGTTTGGAACAAATCTGCGAAAATAATTAGCTACCCTACAAATCGGGACACCTCCCTCTTATTTCGTGGCTGTGGAGAATTCCTGATCATTGCTAATTACGTCCCCGAATACCAAGTGACCCAAAAATGACACCTGGCGCTTAGCCGAAGTTATCTTTTGAGGGGTTCACAGTCAGCCCCGCATCCCTGAGCTTGGACAGTACCTTCCGGATGTGCTCTAAATGCTCTTCAAATCAGGCACTAAATATGACCACATCGTCCAAATCATTGGAGACAAAATTAAACATTAAATTAGCTAAGATTTTATCCAATAAACGGGATAAAACTGCTGCACCGGTTGAAAAACCAAACGGAACCCGGTGGAACTCATATAAATTACTATCTGTCGCGAAGGCCGTGAGATGCTTAGATTCCTCCGTTAGGGGTATCTGGTAATGAGCCTGATTAAGGTCTAAGACGGTAAACCAAGATGCTCCAGAAAACAAGGTGAAACAGTTGTAGAGATCAGGCAGTGACACCTATTCCAATATCACCTTTTTATTGAGGTCTAAGACGGTAAACCAAGATGCTCCAGAAAACTAGGTGAAACAGTTGTGGAGATCAGGCAGTGACACCTATTCCAATATCACCTTTTTATTGAGAAGCCTGTAATCAACTACAGATCGGAAATCCTGCCCTTGATCTTTAGGTGCTAAAAAAATAGGGGAAGCATAAGGGGGAGGTGGACGGTCTTATGACTCCGTCTTTTAACAAGCCCTAAATTAGTTCCGCAATACTTTATTTTAGATGGTAACAAGCTATATGGAGACTGGCGGACCGGTACGTCATCTATGACACGAACATAATATCTAACGACGTTTGTGACTCCCAACCTGTCACAAAGAACTTCAGAAATTTCTCCCAAAAATTCACTTAACTGTTTCCCTTGTTGACTGGAGAGAGTTGGTCTGCGTCAGGTAGGCACATGTTACTACTGGTGTCACGTCCCATCCCCACCTGAGCACATGAACAAAAGGCCATTAGATCGTTGGAGGAAAATTTGAAATAATAAGTCCGGGTACCAAAATCATATCGGTCTCACGGATGAAATCATGCCCTAGAATTAAGTCAGGCACCAGTCTCTTAAGTAATAAAAACTTGAAAGGCCTTGAAAATTCACACACGGAAAGATTTCTCCGCACTTCTCCGCACGGGGGTAACTCTTGGCCATTGGCCACCCGACATCTCTCAATCGAGGGACGTACTGGAGATAGTCTATTGTGTGTTCATATTCAATAAACCATTCGTAATCATGGAGTGACACAGAGCTGCCTGAATCTAACAACCCACACAACGGTTCATGCTCTATAGCCGCACAAACACATGGTAAGGTACGCGTAGTGACTACCTGTACACGACTACACCACCCCTGTCTCCGAGGATGCGATCACTCATGCCCCCCTCCCCCCCCCCCCCCCCGGAATAGTTTCTCTGCTCGTGGCGTCCTTTGAACCGGGAATCCTCATACTATATGGTCACGTGCGCCGCATCTAAAAGACGACCCTGATTTCATTGAACTGCGCACTCTACCAATCATGCTACCTTCTGTACTGGAGTTAGATAAGTCTTGATGTCCGCCCGCTAGCTCATTTCGTTGGTTCTCGGCAGAAGACAATGTCATAACAGATTTAACTAGATTCTCTAACTCATGAAGAGTGACCGGGCGAGGAAAGAGTACGATCTGAGAACTACCTTCAAGCCGAATTCCTTCCGAGACATCAGCAACTAAATCGACCTCGGGAACATCCATACATAGTGCCGATACTGCCTCACGAACAATTCAGACAACGATTCGTGGGAGTCCTGCAAGAGCCAATAATACCTACACTCTAGCTCTTCGCGCATACAATCTGCTAAATTACCCTACACGAACCGATTGCCACACTTGCTCGATCGTTTTACCCCGCTGTAAGGTTTAGGATAGCAGATTACTTAAACTACCGCTTGCTAACGGGTAAAGTGTGATAAGTACTACTTGATGGGGGTTACTTAATGCGTCGCCATGTGACTTAAACTTAACTAGCAGCAACAATACCTGTTGTATATTGTCTAAGGTTTCAATTGACAATTCCTTATCACTATTATATATCATCGGGTTAGCCGGCCGGGTGTTCGAGCGGTTCAAGGCGCTTCAGTTTGGAACCGCGCGACCGCTAGGAGCGGGCAAAATATTCACCAGACCGATCACTAAGACCTCGACGGCCGATACACATTCAGCTGTTGGATTGTCAGAAACACATTATATTATTTGTCTCAACAACACTTTCTATTATTTAACTGACTGACACGTGCTAACTGCTCAGGGCTCGGTTCAAAAAGTTTAAGATCCTTTACTCTATCGCCCAGGTGAACTAATTGTGCATGAATGCGCTTCACCTGTCTCACAGTTGGCTGATTATTTTGGAGAAAGGGGAGATTTTCTTGTAACTGATTCAGTGCCACCATAATAGTCTGTACATTTTAGCTCCCTCCGCCAACCGTGCTGACAGAAACGAAGAGTGGTGTTGACACTGCTGCCCCTAACCTAGTTGCCACCTCCCCCACCATACCGTGAATCTTTTGTTGCCTAATGCTCAGTTCATACTCGAGCTGATCCCGTTTTAGGTACGAAACAGTGGGACACTTACGTGGATCCATGGAGTGGCTATGAATAAAAGAGAATAATTAGATAATGTCGTAAAAGAATAAAGTAGTAGACGACGCTGACCTCAGAGAAATACTCCGATATCTTCGCACTGCGCAGACCGTCCTTGTGCAGCTCGTGGCCTCGGCTGCTCAGACCTCGTGACCTCCTCTTGTCGCGACGCTGCCAATCCCCAAATTTCGTGCCTTCCTCACGCACCAGCGAACCCGGTATAAGTATCGGCAAGCAAAGATCGTCTAAGGACACAACCCACAGATACCAACTCTTCCTCATAGATATTGGCAAGACGGATAATCAATACTACATCTGAGCCAGTGGCGCCAGGCAGGTCTACTAATTCAGTGGCGCCACGGCTCACTATAGATACTGCGATAATGAACTGTTCAGTAGTGATTGACTCTGAAGGGGGCAGTCACAGAAGACGATAGAAAAACATAGATGCAAAGAAGGTAACAGTGAAGAAACTACGGCTACCAGAAGAAATACTTCAGTTGGTCCATGAATGAGAGAAAGTACAAAAATGTCCAGGGAAATTGAGAAATGCGGAAAGATAAGTCATTTAGGAGTGAAATATATAAGAAATGCAGGGAAGGTAAGCCGAAATGGCTGCAGGGAAAATATGAATGAATCGAAAACAAATCGTTCTCCGACTGACTCAGCATATAGAAAAGTCAAAACAACCTTCGGTGAAAAGAAAAAAGCAGTGGTGGCAAAACGAAAAGTGCAATGGCAAATTCAACTGTCGCAACGCAGAGAAGGGAGCAGATAGGTGTAAAAAGTAGAGTGAAGGCATCTATGAGGGGAAAACCTGTCAGACAGAAGGAGAAACAGAGTTCGATGGGAGATACAGTATTAGAATCAGAATTTAAAAAACCTATGGAAGACTTGTTATCAGAGAAGACGGAATTGAATTCCAGTTTCTGAAGTTACTGGGATAAGTGGCAGCAAAAAGTCAAATGGTGCAAGATGTTCGAAATTCTGATGAAAATATGAGTAAGTTATAGGGACACACTGGTAACATACGACTTGTACAAGAAGGAAGCGGCAGTTATAAGTGTGGAAGACGAAGAACGATTTATTAAGATTAAAAAATGTTTGAGGCAGTGATCTAGCCTTTCGTCTCTACTGGTCAGTCTCTGCATGGAAGAAGCAAGGATGGAAACAAAAGAAAGGCTCAAGAGTGGAATTAACATTCGAGGTGAAAGAATATCAGTGATACGACTCGCTAATGACTTTACTACCCTTAGCGAAAATGAAGAAGAATTACAGGATCAGCTGAAGGACCTGAACGGTCTGCGGAGTACAGAATATTAGATCGAAGAAAGATGAAAGTAATGAGAAGTAACAGAAATGAGAACAGCGAGAAACTTAACATGAGGATCGAAGATCACGACGAAGGTGAAGTTACGGAATTCTGCTATCTAGGCAGCAAAATAACCAGTGATGGACAAAGCAAGGAGGACATCAAAAGCAGACTAGCAATGGCAGAAAGGACATTCTTGGCCAGAAGATGTCCACTAGTATCAAACACAGAGCTTAATTTGAGGAAGAAATTTCTGAGAATATACGTTTTGAGCACAGCATTGTGTAGCAGTGGAACATAGACTGTGGGGAAACCGGAACAGAAGAGAATCGAAGCATTTGAGATGTGGTGCTATACACGAATGTTGAAAATTAGGTGGACTGATAAGGTAACGAATGAACAGGTTCTATGCAGAGTCGGACACTGATAAGGAGAAGGCACAGGACGATAAGGCATCTGTTAAGACAACAGAGAATAATGTCCATGGAGCTGCAGAGAGCAAAAACTGTAGAGGAAGACAGAAATTGGAATACGTCCAGCAAGGCCGCGCGGGATTAGCTGAGGGGTCTAGGGCGCTGCAGTCATGGACTGTAGGGCTGGTCCCGGCGGAGGTTCGAGTCCTCCCTCGGGCATTGGTGTGTGTGTTTGTCCTTAGGATAACTTAGGTTAAGTAGTGTGTAAGTTTAGGGACTGATGACCTTAGTAGTCAAATCCCATAAGATTTCACACACATTTGAACATTTTTGAACATCCAGAAAATAGTTGAGGATAAAGGTTGCAAGTGCTGCTCTGAGATGAAGAGGTTGGCACAGGAGAGGAATTCGTGACAGACCCCATCAAACCAGTCAGAAGAATTATGACGCAAAAAATTATTTTCAAACAATTACTTGTTATATTTAAAGCACATGACCAGTGTAGATAGTGCGGACTCTATCCTGATCAGTCACCTATAGGTGATATAATAATGGAGGAATAAGTAAATACCAGTATTTATTCATAAAAAGGGTATTATATTTTGAGTAGTGGTAAAAAATCGATTTCATTTTGTACAAAATGGCCAAATTTGAAATGTATAAAAAGCAGGTAGTGTCTTGTCAGACATCTGACGATGAACGTTGGCGTATTTCAGTTTATTTGCACAGTACACAACGCTTTGTTAACCCTAGCATTACCACCGGGGGGGCCTCGTAGGCCCACTGACTCAGTTTTTCTATGTTGTATCCACACCCTTTGATATATGAACTTGAAAGCAAAGGTAATTGTTCGTTATTGAATGTACTATTGAGTCATAACAGAATTTCGGAATAAAAATGTAATTAAAATTCATTTACTTGATTTAATTCTATGTGGGCCTTAGAAGCCCACCCGTTGGTAATAGCAAGGAAAGATTTACGAGGTTGAGTCTTTCGTTTCAAATTCTTACCATGAAACAAATTTTTGCATTGTTGCCTTCAGACATATTATTATAAAACGGACCATTGTTATTTTCAGTGTTTCTGCAGCTGTTGAACCAGCAACATGAGTAGACAACGTTTACGTGACAGTTCCATTGAAAGAGTGCTAGAAGAAGTTTTGAACGAATCAGATTTAGAGGAAAGTGAAGTGGATGATGATGTGGAAGAAATTAGAACTGATTCATCGTCTGAGAATGAAGATGAGGTTGAAGCCAATCCACCAGATGATAATGATACGGAATGTGATAAATTCATTGCAAAAAGTGGACGAGAGTATATTACGAAGCCATCTCGACAATATCGGCGTTCTGTACAAAATATAGTGCGGGAAAGAATGGGGCTAGGACAACAAGGAAGAATTGCGTCTCCGGAAGAGGCTATAGAGCTCTTTTTTACACCTCAAATTATGAATCTAATAAAACTACACTCAAATGAAGAGGCTTCTCGACTAGGTATTCAGCACACAGATGAAGATGAGTTATTTTGTTATATAGGACTCTTGCTAATCATGGGTTCAAATCATGACAATAAGATACCTGTCCAAGATTTATGGTCTTTGCTTCAGGGCCGACAAGTGTACTATGGATCAATGAGTCGGACCCGATTTTTCGAACTGACTAAAATATTGAGGTTTGATGATAAGAACACAAGAGAAATTCGTCGCGAGACTGACAAGTTTGCTCCAATGAGGGAAATTTTTGAAAGCTTCAATTCTTCACTTCCATTGTATTTCATTCCTGGTCTACATACAACAGTGGATGAGATGTTGTCTTTGTTCCGTGGTCGCTGTCCATTCAAGGTGTTTCTAAAAGAAAAACCTGGATAATACGGCATTCTAATTCGAATGCTGTCTGATTCTGAGACTAGATATGTGATCAGCATGGACATCTATACAGGCAAGTCAGGAAATACACAGCATTCAAATGGACCGATGGAAATTGTAAAAAGACTAATAAAACCTATTGAAAAATCAGGCTGTAATGTTACCACAGATCGGTACTATACTTCAGTGGAGCTTGCTGAGACTCTATGGAATGATTTTCACCTCACACTTGTTGGCACCCTACAGTCTAACAGACGACACATACCTGAAGAGCTGAAGACTACAACTGGCCGCAGTTTACACTCTTCCATCTTTGCTTATACTGACCCTCAGACACAGAGGCCACCAGTTTCTCTTGCATCAACGCTAGTCCGCGAGAAGCCAAAGCGACTGCTGTTGATGCTTTCAACTTATCACTCAGAAGGGGTGTTGAATGAAGACTCAAAAAAGACTAACATAAATCTTTTTTATAATTCTACAAAGGGAGGCGTGGACACCATAGACCAGATGGCAAGACACTACAGCACAAAGAGAGCAACAAGAAGATGGCCTTTGTCCCTCTTCTACCCACTCATTGACATAGCAGCAATAAATGCATATTCACTCTTCCTCCTCAACATTCCGAATTGGAAAAAGAATTTGCTAAACCGCAGAAGGGTTTTTATCACTAACTTAGGTCTCGAAGTAATAAGATCTCAAGTAGATAAACGGGCACAAAATTTGTATGGACTTCAGAAGCCAGTAATAATGGCAATGGAAAGCATCACACAACGGAAGCTCAGCTTCTCTGTAGAACCATCATCCTCAACAGCAGAACCAGAAACACGTGGACGGTGCCACCTATGCTGCCAAGAAGCTGAATCTAAAAAGATCAAGTACAACAAGCTGGGAAAGTCAACTGTTACCTGCTCTCAGTGCCACAAACACGTCTGTGGGAAACACTGCAGGAAGACAGTGTTGTGTGAAAAATGCGTTGCAGAATGAGACAGTAAATTTTGTTTGCTTCATGTAGTGTATCGAATTAAAAAAGTCGTTTTTATAAGAAAACACTATTTTGAAACATTACTCCAAAAAATATATAAACTGAATCTCGTGATTTGTTCATTTTATTCCTATTATAATAACATCTTTTATTATCCAGTATACAAAAACAATGTCTAAGCATTTTGAATTGTTATTAGAGGTATCAGAAGTAAATAAACTTGATTTATGATAAAATAAATTGTGGTATTCTTTATGGGCCTTTGAGGCCCCCCGTTGGTATGACATGTAACAAAAAATACGTTGGTAATGCTAGGATTAAAGAACGTAAACAACTCCTACCGCTGTTGTGCATTACAGTAAAATTAGACTGTCAGTAGGTGCCACCTTGTAAATACGAGTACTTTACATCTACGTGTATGACCGAAACAGCATGATGGACTACGCTAACCACAAGGTTCTAACCAACTGCAGCAGCTGTCGTGCTTACTAGTTAAACAGACTGTCAACATATGACACCTTCTACATTGTTTTTAATAAAAAGGTTTTCCAAATATCAAGGAGCGATGGTCTCTGGTGCCGTTACATTTCATAGCAGGAGCCGTGTGGTTGTGATCCGTAGCACCCTTACAGCATTGCGCTCCGTCGACGATATTCTACACCCCGTCATATTCCTCGCCGTGGTAAGCCATGTCCGGCTTACACAGCAGCAAGACAACGTCCACTCGCGCACGACGAGAGTTCTACTGATTTTCTTCCCGCATGCCAAATCGCACCTTGGCCAGCAAGGTCACCGAATCTCTTCCCAAAGTCCTCTAACCATCTCGTGATTTTGACGATCTAACGTTCGAAATGGAGAGAATTAGGCACAATATCCCTCTCATGTAACTACTCTATCAATCAATGCCATTCCGGACAACTGCTTTCATATGGGCCATAGGTGGACCAACGCGTTACTGACTTGCTCAATTTGTGAATCTCTTTCTCTTGTCTAAATCATAAAATTTTTACGCAATTGTAATCATGTACATCACGTCTACCGTTTTCCGTCCCGTGTCAGTGTGAGGTTACTGTAATGCTCCTGAAACCACTGTAGCACGGTTCTGGCTCCGAGACATGGACACTTACACGGATGAAAGATGACATGGCCGTTAGGAAACACATCAAGCATGAAGCGGTGCAGGTGGTTCACAGCTATCAGCGTGTATTCGAGGTCCCATGCAAGCGCAGGTCGCCGTTGACCTCGATGACAGCGTTTGTGGAGCAAAAATGTGATTCACCCGAAGAGCTTACACGTTTCCAATGATTGGCGGTCGAGTCCCGATGGATCAGTGCCCGCTGCAATCGTAATTGGTGATGTTATTGGGTCACCATGTGAAGACATACGGACGATCTGCTCAACAATGTACGGTGAATACTTGTTCGTGCACCAGCATTGTTCTCTTTCAGCAGGGACACCACACATCACCATCTATCCTATTCTACAGAGCAGACAGGCCTCCGAACCCCAAGTTCTGTGAAGAGTCTTATACATCCAACCATTTAGTGCCTAATGGTAGATTCACTGTCCTTCTACCTCTTTCTGTAGATGCTCAAGACAGTAGCACGTGAACATTCGACCAGCTTCGCGGTTTTCGATATCCTCGTTCACAGGCTTTGCGAAGCAATAACGACATTTGGCAGTGCCTCTCATCTCAGTGGATTTCCCCATTTTCAGCCCATATATTCACTAGGATGATCCTCACCCGTCGCTGCTGCGCTCACATACTTTTCATAACACGTCACATTCCAGCAGCCTCACCAGTTGGCATCTAGCCCCGAGTTGGGAAAACGTTCATAATATTTTGGCTCATCAGTGTGTACATTAGGTGCTGTGTAAAGCTGAGTTCGGTTTTAGAATATTTTTTTCTTTTGAAAGAAAGGGTGTTGACATTTTTAAATAGAGTACTATTAGCAGTAATTAAGAGCTGATATATTTTGTGTGTATTGCGCCACAGCTCGAAGATATTTGAAAAAATGTCTATGGATGAAGATACATTTTTTTTTTTTGTCATCAGTCTGGTTTGATGCGGCCCGCCACGAATTTCTTTCCTGTGCTAACCTCTTCATCTCAGAGTAGCACTTGCAACCTACGTCCTCAATTATTTGCTTGACGTATTCCAATCTCTGTCTTCCTCTACAGTTTTTGCCCTCTACAGCTCCCTCTAGTACCATGGAAGCCATTCCCTCATGTCTTAGCAGATGTCCTATCATTCTGTCCCTTCTCCTTATCAGTGTTTTCCACATATGCCTTTCCTCTCCGATTCTGCGTAGAACCTCCTCATTCCTTACCTTATCAGTCCACCTAATTTTCAACATTCGTCTGTAGCACCACATCTCAAATGCTTCGATTCTCTTCTGTTCCGGTTTTCCCACAGTCCATGTTTCATTACCATACAATGCTGTACTCCAGACATACATCCTCAGAAATTTCTTTCTAATATTTGATATTAGTAAACTTCTCTTGGCCAGAAATGCCTTTCTTGCCATAGCGAGTCTGCTTTTGATGTCCTCCTTGCTCCGTCCGTCATTGGTTATTTTACTGCCTAGGTAGCAGAATTCCTTAACTTCATCGTCTTCGTGAGCATCAATCCTAATGTTAAGTTTCTCGCTGTTCTCATTTCTACTACTTCTCATTACCTTCGTCTTTCTCCGATTTACTCTCAAACCATACTGTGTACTCATTAGACTTCTTTCCGTTCAGCAGATCATTTAATTCTGAAAATACAATAAATGTGCACTAAATACAGGTTTAGGTTATCTAATCATCTTCATCTATTAAAAATGAATTTCTCAGTTGACTGTGTAACGCTGCCATTGATGGCAATGGCGCAGCAGCCTTTCTATTTTGATCGATGTCAGAGTAAAAAGTTGCCATTTAATCTTGTGAATTATTGTAAGAGACCTCAAGATGGTCAGAGAATCGCAACCAGTAGTTAATAATGAATTGTGTCATCAGTAGCCCTTGGAGTTATGAAATTTGCATTTTGTCAGTGATGAGCATATTGACAAAACGACGGATTAACAGGAAACAATTATAAAGCTTTACAAGAGTTTTTGACGACTGCAGTGTCGCTCTGAGCAGAGAGTGCTACGTCCACATAGAGGGGCTAACATACATCGCGTGAACGTTTCATCGATATTTAGCCAACTCCTGGTGATATATGAGTACAAGTAATAATAACGATTTTGGGTGCAAGTACAGCGAAACAGCGAATTTTGATATGTGTTTATATATAACGCCATTTGCTGCACCATGATTTGTCGTTACGCCTGTCAATGATACGAGATTAAATGTAATCCGTATCGAAAAATTATTTATAATTTGTTGAACCGCTATTCTCATTGGCAGTCCACTTGAAGTACAAATAATGTATAGCAGTCAAACATTAAAGGGATTGTATTTGCAGCTGTCCATCGTAACAGTGATAAACGAGTACCGGTATCCAGTTTTCTTTCAGAGGAAGGTAACACCATAATTCGGATCAATTTATTTGGAAATTAACAGTAGCATTAAACCACTTGGAAAATTCTCACAAAGGCGAAATTGACGTTGAATGACTTTCAATAACCGAACAACTGTTTTCCCCTATTTTTAGCGAAAGTATAGCAGAATTTCCATGCATACATTTTATAAAAGATGTGCATCGTTTTCAGTACCTCTTTTCGTATTGGTCACTATAAACTTCGAATTGAAGGAGAGCATCGTTAATAAAAATTTAATCCTCCTCTCGCAGATGTTTCGACACACCCAACTTTGTAATTTTCTTAAAGCAAAAGTATATACAGGGTGATACAAAAAAGTACGGCCAAACTTTCAGGAAACATTTCTCACACACAAAGAAAGAAAATATGTTATGTGGACATGTGTCCGGAAACGCTTACTTTCCATGTTAGAGCTCGTTTTATTACTCCTCTTCAAATCACATTAATCATGGAATGGAAACGTACAGCAACAGAACGTACGAGCGAGACTTCAAACACTTTGTTACAGGAAATGTTCAAAATGTCCTCCGTTAGCGAGGATACGTGCATCCACCCTCCGTCGCATGGAATCCCTGATGCGCTGATGCAGCCCTGGAGAATGGTGTATTATATCACAGCCGTCTACAATACGAGCACGAAGAGTCTCTACATTTGGTACCGGGGTTGCATGGTCAAGAGCTTTCAAATGCCCCCATAAATGAAAGTCAAGAGGGATGAGGTCCGGAGAGCGTGGAGGCCATGGAATTGGTCGTCTCTGCCAATTCATCGGTCACCGAATCTGTTGTTGAGAAGCGTACGAACACTTCGACTGAAATGTGCAGGAGCTCCATCGTGCATGAACCACTTGTAAAGGCACATGTTCTAGCGGCACAGGTAGAGTATCCCGTATTAAATCATGATAACGTGCTCCATTGAGTGTAGGTGGAAAAACATGGGGCCCAATCAAGACCAACAATGCCTGCCCAAACGTTCACAGAAAATCTGTGTTGATGACGTGATTGCGCAGTTGCGTACGGATTCTCGTCAGCGGTGAATCGAGGAAGTACAGTACATACTGACGAAACTAAAATGACCTCTAACATGGAAATTAAACGTTTACGGACACATGCCCACATAACATCTTTTCTTTATTTTTGTGTGAGGAATGTTTCCTGAAAGTTTGGCCATACCATTTTGTAACACCCTGTATAGGAAAAGATAGGTAAATCTTAAGTTTTATTGTATGATTATGAGTTCAAGGTAAGAAAAGTTAAAGGCATTTTGGAAAGTTTTGTAACATTAAACTCAGTTACCGACGATATCATTAAAATATTCAACTCACGGCCCGCATCTCGTGGTCGTGCGGTAGCGTTCTCGCTTCCCACGCCCGGGTTCCCGGGTTCGATTCCCGGCGGGGTCAGGGATTTTCTCTGCCTCGTGATGGCTGGGTGTTGTGTAATGTCCTTAGGTTAGTTAGGTTTAAGTAGTTCTAAGTTCTAGGGGACTGATGACCATAGCTGTTAAGTCCCATAGTGCTCAGAGCGATTTGAACCATTCAACTCACGGGTAGACTTTTGAAAGGCCCTGAGCAACATAAATTACGATGTGTCATATAATGGGAAGGAGAGCTGTGAAATCCGAAACAAATGAGTTTATTTCCAGTACCTACAACAACACACACACACACACACACAAACACACACACATACACACACACACACACACACACACACACATAGAGACAGACACGGGTTGTACAACTTTTATTTACCGCTAACAAAACGGACGAGTTGGGGACAGAAGGAATCGAAATCTGTCCTGCACATAGGCTGCTCTGAGGAGAGATTTCGTCATAGTGCTGGAACAACAAATGAGCTATGTTCTTCGTAGCAAGCGTGGGCGACGGGAGATGCGAGAACAATTCACTACATACTGTTACACGCCTATGTACCAGTTATAGTGCATCAAGAGCTGCTCATTCCAAAACATATAAGGAAAAACTGTCCAGCACAATACATCTGTTTTGTAACAATACTACAGACAACGTTGTCAGAGCGACAAGGTTGACAGTGGCCGAACGCACAACACTTTGGTTAACGGTTTGCCTTAGACTAACTCTCTCACTGCACTGCATAATTAACAATACTAAACTTGTCGTTTAGGCGACAAGCTGCGGAATACTGACCGCCAGCCATCGTGTGCAATGAGAGTCTCAGTGAGAATTAAGGTAAATATGAAATTTTACAGGCTTCTGCATGCATCTGCAGGTGTATAAAGGTTTGTGTTACGAATACCATCTCATAATACTATTAAAGCAGCCGCCAATGATTAATGCTGGTCTCTACGCAGCACCATATCTTATTAGATATCGAAGTTAAGCAGCGTAAAATAAATTTTTCTTTGTGTTCGTTCTCACTCCTATTGTTGACCAGCTCACTAGAAACGTAACGAAGTAGGTGTGTTAAGTAAGTTTATATCTTCTAATATCTTTTCAGTGAATCGATCTTCCACTATTTACCAGTTAGAAATTAAATATGTAAACATAGAAAAAATACAACGAGACAACCGCGCACTGATACGGTGTAAAACTCTCTTCCTCGGACTGAGTCTAGTTTCTTTATAGATAGGCAACACATAATAAACACGAACTTTGTATTTATGGCTACCGTACGTAAATTTCAAGAAACGCTATCTACTAAGAAAACGTAGGAATACATAATCTGTCTTTCTACAGTCTAGACAGTTTCGTTCACTGGAACATTTTTCCCCTTGCTAGAGGAAACTAATGTTTGGAATGACGGTCAACAACAACAAAAAATACGTTCTGTGGCTTTCTTTCCTTTCTCAGAACAATCCTCTGATAACACAAATTCGAGGTACGACGTTTTTGGCCTACAGTCAATTTTAGTACTAACAACAGACAGCATTAGCACACCCAGTTCACTCTTCCTGACAGAAAGCAAAAATTACAGTCTTTCAAAAGTAGTACATATAGTTACAGTGACTTTATACGGCTTAAATCCTCCTTCAACATACCAAACTAAACAACTTAGAGAGAGTTAATATGTTTCGTTATTTAATTTTAATTTTACAGTGGAAAATGATAGTTATTCCTATGATTATTAACCTGAATATGATCACCGCTTGTTCATGACCAATAGCTAAGTAATAGTCTTCCAGTATATCATGCATTTGAGGTGAGTTACATCTACCTAACATGCTGCCATTTGATGGTCTACAGTGATGCTTTGTTCTAGTTGTTTCTACGATCAGTTCCAGTTCATCCAGACATTAGCACCATCGCTTTTCTTTACCCTAGAATTCAGTTGTCAAGGGAGTGGTTCCGTATCGTTTATGAGAATAGACTTAAAAACTCATTGTGTATGTCAAATGGAAAATGAGTGAAACATGAACTCTCAACAACTTTGTTTTGCATGTGAGTCCATAGCTTCTCAGTACAGACATGTCTTCTGCGACAATCGAGGCACCGTAAGAAAACGAAAAAATGGGAGAGAAAAATACTGATCCCTTACACGCTCCAAATACTCCATCTTCTATGAATTTAAAATCTGAGATCCGAACGTTTAACAAAAGCTGTACAAGTAGCGCGCACACACACACAAAAACACATACAAAAGCCATGTGGGGATAGTAAACATGAAATGTGGGGAAGAGGCACGCTAACCTTAAAAATGTGACCTTTTTAACCCCTATGTTGTGTAAGCAGGCTGTTTAGGTTTTTATGTTGGTAACGCCACGTAGCGCTCAGTATGAAAATCACTGGCTGTCCTGTGTGCAGTCTGTGGCTAGTTTGCATTGTTGCCTGCCATTGTAGTGTTGGGCAGCTGGATGTTAACAGTGCGTGGCGTTGCGCAGTTGGAGGTGAGCCGCCAGCAGTAGTGGACGTGGGGAGAGAGATGGCGGAGTTTTGAAGTTTGTAAGACTGGATGTCATGAACTGATATATATATTATGACTCTTAAGGTAAATACATTGTTTGTTCTGTATTAAAATCTTTCATTCGCTAACTATGCCTATCAGTAGTTAGTGCCTTCTGTAGTTTGAATCTTTTATTTAGCTGGCAGTAGTGGCGCTCGCTGTATTGCAGTAGTTTGACTAACGAAGATTCTTGTGAGGTAAGTGATTTGTGAAACGTATAGGTTAATTTAGTCAGGGCCATTCTCTTGTAGGGTTTATTGAAAGTCAGATTGCGTTGCGCTAATAATATTGTGTGTCAGTTTAAGCACAGCCTTGTATAATTTTTCAAAGGGGACGTTTCAGTTGCAAGACTTGCTTCTTGGAGCATAAACAAAGGAATCTCCCCTACCTTTAGTCAGAGGAAATATAGGTTGATTTGCTAAGGTTAACAGGTTGCATGGACTTCTTGTAGCACAGACAACAATTTGCAGAATTTATGCAAACAATAAAAGATGAGTAAATAAAGTAATTAACTGTAGAAGAAACAACTACATAAATAATAAAATTAAGAAAGATACACTAAAGGAAAGAATTGTGTATGTACATAGCAAAAATAAATATATGAATGGGCCCAGAGTAAAAAGAATATGTTCCGTTTGTAGCAAGTAGCTGCAGCCGAAGGAAAAAGGTTCACATTTCTCAAACGAGTGGAGCCAGAATACTTCAGAAAAAAATCTAATTCTGCTTTTTCTTCTCCCATTCAATAACACAAAATGGCCTTCACTGACGGTTTTAGGTTTTACTGGCATGAAGGATAAATTTAATATAAACTACAGATATTTAATACTGAATGACATAACAGTCCACATGTAAGAGAGAATTATAATTAGAAGACTCAAAAAACTTATTAACAGTTAGAAACATTCACAGCTACGTGCTCGATAAGAACAATGTCGACAGCTATATAGGATGGAGAAATCAACGTGATAATAAGGTCAGAATTTGGCAGGGGACTTCTAATCAAGCAAAATTTTCCATATAACGTAACAACAGCCAGTCAACGACAAGCCTGTGTTGAACTGACGCCTTTGATCTAACTTTCCCCGGATGATACCTGTGATGTTGAAAGTCGCAGTTAATACATAAATTAGCTGAACAGAATGATTTCCTCTGAATAGTCAAAGTTAGACCAACAATAAATTCCTGTCCATGGCTGGTTACGTTAGCTGCGAATTTCCTTTTCCTTGTTAAAGCTTAACTATTAAACGAACTACACTAAATGTAATTTAGTCCTATTTATTTGTTAAGATAATAAGTTGTAATGTACAAAAATTATTTCAGTAAGATAGTCTGCAATTGGAATTGTTAAGTGTAATGCTATTAATAAGGAAATCTAAGGTTAACATGCTGTAATTTTTTACTCATGTACAGAGAGAAAGAATGAACCCGTATTTTACAAAGTACACTTGGCAGTAGGTCAGTCCACGTAAACCAGTTCTTCTCAACCTGGAGGGTGACCCCTTCCTCTCCCACCATGCCCACCTTTTGGGGGGGAGGGGAAGAGAGGAGGGTGGGACTGCAGACAGCTCGTCGTATTTGCCTCACACTCTTAGTAAGTAGTAGATTTATAGATGACGTTATTGACGTTAATGTTGCAATACGTTATTAATAGCTAAGTTTGCCGCTGAAAAGGATACTTCTGAACAATATTTTTGAAATAAAAAGTAAATACTATTTTATGTCATGCCACGATTATTCAGTAGGTGGGGCACCTCTCCCCAGTTTCCTACTGAGCAGAAATCGCGAAAAACTCTTTTTTTGGTGGGGGGAGGAATCAAATTAGGGGGCAGCAGAAGAAAACAATCAAAACTGAAAAATAATTGTCTCCCTTAGTGTCATGTTCTATGTTTCAATGAAATAAAGTTATCTTAAAAACTAGTCGTTAAATCTAGTATATGAAACTTAAGACAAATAAAAAAATAACTTGATATGTGATAAGCATTTGTTCAGTTGACAAAAACGACAAAGAGATATTATATTTCTTTGTTTGGTGCATGAAAAAATGTGTGTATGACAAAAAATTTAATTTTTATTTAAAAAGCTGAGGTGGAACGAGGAACGAGTGAGTATTCGTGGAACTAGCGAAGTGAACGGTGAAGGAAGGCTCCTTAGAAATAGTTCCCCGGTCCTTCCATTCCTTCATACCCACCTCTATATACGGGTGTTAAAGAACAATTTCAACAAATGGGGTTGGAAGAATTTTGGGCCTGTTTCCATCCTATTTACCCACGATTCGCAAAGGAAGCCTTCAAAGTTGTCGTCCAGATCTCATCCACGTACTTATTTCTACCGGATTCTCGACTCTGCCAATCATGGAAACAAAATACTGTGACGCCCGAAAATGGGTAGTGACCTTAGACGTCCTTTAACTAGTCTGAAACGAAAATGCACGATCTGCTTAGAGATAAACAATTTCAATCGCCTCATAGATGGAATTTTATTCACATATAATAATGGTAGATACGAAATGTGTTGTTCGAGTAGAAATAATGTCATTAGGTTTCAAATAAGATATACAGATTTTTTCCATTCGGCTACCAAGCAATTTGAAACAATATAGGAATCTATATCTGATGTCCTTTTATTAGAGTGTAGATTGCAGATTATTGTCACAGTTCTTTGAAAGAAACAAACAAATAAAATAAATAAACATAGCTGGAATGAGATATTTTGGGTTTGGAACGGGAATTGGAGGGAAGAGAAATTTGTGGCGCAACTTGACTACAAGAAGGCATCTGTTGGTAGGTCATATGCTGAGGCATCAAGGGATCACCAGTTTAGTGTTGGAGGGCAGCGTGAAGTGTAAAAGGGAGACCAAGAGATTAAGGAATACATTAAAGAGATTCAGAAGGAAGTAGGTTGCAGTAGGTACTGCGAGATGAAGAAGATTGCAGAGGATAGAGTAGCTGCATCAAACCAGTCTCTGGACTGAAGACCACAACAACAACAACAAAGTATGAGGGGGGGGGGGGGGGGGAGAGGCAGCAGGTAAGAATCGTTTGAAAACCTCGAGTGTAACTAACCAACTGAGAAAAAGAAAACTGAAATTAAATTTAAAACACCCTTTTTTTCTCAAATCATGCATTTTACTGTGTATGCTCGAAACAGCTACGTCTATTATTGCTACATAGTTAAATATGTCAAAGAAATGATTGGCCCACCCTCCCAAAATCCTTGTTGTGTTGCAAACGAGTGTCGCGGTCGCAAACACGTTCGCTTGCGTGACAAATTCCTGTCGATCGTCCCTGATTGCTGTCATTTATAGCCGTAGCTCTGAAAAACGTGCAGTACAGACCTCCGATTATCGGTAAAATTTTCTTCGATCCGACCATCCCTCTCCGACGTTATCGTCAGGTTACGTTTCTCTGCTTCGTAGAGACGAGTAGCGGCGAGTTACAAAATCACAGAGATGTGTAATAGGATATTAAAAAATAACAACGCAGTGTTACAAATGATACGAGACAGAAATGCTTGCTACGTCAGTAAGACTTAACTGCCGCGAGACTCTCTCTCTCTCTCTCTCTCTTTCCTCTTTGTTCTTTTCTTTTTTTCTTTTGCGACTAGCCTAGCACATTGCAGCCTAGGCTCCTAGGAACGGCAATGTACGCTCAGACACGGCTCACACCCACCCCAGCGTCCTAGACAAGACGGACGACCTAGTCGGGTCTAATTATACCTCAATTAATGACGATGTGAGCAGGCACTAATTAGCGGGAGAGCTCTCCGACGGGCAGCGTCTTGCTCGGCCAGCGAAGCCGGGGAAGTCCCGGGCCGACACGGGCAGCCGACGGCACTCGGGAAGTGCTGCGTAGCACTCGACACGCCGCCGAGCCGTCGATAGCCGCCACGTTCACCTCGGCCAGCTAGAGACAGACGGCTGCAGTTTCCAGCCTCTGAAGATGACAGTCGAAACTTGGTCGAAGCCACGATTCTTACCATCTCTTCCTTTGCAATCAGCTATTGAATTCTCACTTGCTTCCTTCTGTTCTTCACTCCGCATGTTGTCTATCTTTTGACGTAGCTGTGGCTGGACATGCACTTATCTGTCGTCTTTCTTCTTTAGAGAAGCGAAAGGTCAATGTGTGAGATATTTTAGGGAAGCCGTAATGGTCTGACGTGTCACAAGTCGACAGTGAAATGAAAAATCCTGGGAGAGACTTTGAAAAAAGGTACAACGAATACATAAATGCCTACCATACAGACAGCTACGCTAGATCGGCATTAGCCACTCACAACAATGGCACTGACAACCCGTTTCAAGATGTTGCGAATGACCTTCATGTATTATGCAAAATGGACATGAAACACCAAATGATGTTCTATGGAGAACTATAAATGTTCATTCAGGACAGAACACATTGCATTGCATTTCTAAATGACAGATTAGAAAGTAACAATCCGAGTTTCTTCACAATTTTCTTCTTGTGTAACGCTTCTTTTAATAATATAAAGGTAGTTAACCAAAAAACCAAAAAATATATTTTGAAGATTACTGCTTAACCAAGCGGTACCAATTAACCATACTATTAAATATGTGCCATGATCTAAATGTACTTGTATAAAAATTTACTGTGTTTTCCTTGAACTGTCTTAGCAACTGAAATAGCTTTATCTTAGCAGTTAAGAGTCTCTGGAATGTAAACGTCAAAATGTTAAACTGTTATGTGCGGTGTTGTGTTCATTACGGTGCACTGTGTGCCAGACAAATAAATTCCCAGCAAAAATATAAGACATCAATGAAACGATTTAAGCATACACTTCACTGAAGATATACCCTGAAATACACGCCTGCTTCTGTGCAGGGTTAAATGTTAGTAATTATCCTCACTGGCAGAGCCAGCAAACAGTCCTCATCACACTTTAGATTAATGTAGATTTTCACTTTCATTACTTGCCGAGAAGGCGAAGCTGGAAACGTTATGTGTTATACAAATTCATTCTTTTAACTTTTGTCATCCATAGTTACTCTGCCAGAGAGTCTTTGTCTAATTGTTCCTTCGGTAGAGGAGCTCATTCGTTTCATTTATGGAGATGTATCCCAAATAACAGGTCACTAAAATTCTTGGCTTTGTGAACGAGCAATACCAACGCCTAAAAACGATCAAATGGCTGCTATAAACCAAAGCATTTTGGAAAAAGTTGATGGGATCGAGGTGCTACATTGGTCCAGAAATACTGTTGTGGACCAAACTGATGCTACCACTTATCGGGCGGAATTTCTTAGCTCCGTTTCTGCATCCACACTCCCCATGCATAGCATCGCTCCGAGAGCTGCTTCAGAACAAAACATCTGCGAAGCTAGGTAGTGGAACTCACCTTAAAGTAGAGTCACTTCACTGTTTCCCGTGAGCATATGCTTCGCCATGATCGTCAACAAGTAACAAGGATAGAAGCTTTGAGCAGTTGGAGTCGATGTAAAGCTGTTTCTCCCACGGACAGGTCTCGTAGCTTGCTCGCGGGACACAAGCTCGGATAATTTGTTTATAATGGCTGCTATGTTCAAAACACTAAATGCTGTTCATAAAGAAATTCTGCAATTTTCGTAATTTCTATAAATACAATGTTTTGCTGTTCCCCTACCCAGGTCTATTGGTTCTTCATGTATGTACTTCATGTATCTGTGCTTACAGACACATAAGCTCCTTCTCTTTCGGCCCTTTTGACAACTTCAGTTTTTTATGTCCGTTTTTCTCGCCAATAATAAGCTACAGTGTGTTTTAAAATTCATGAGATTCATGCGGACAGATTCGTTTGCTAAAGCTAGTAGTTAATAAGGAATGAAGTAACCGGAACACAGCACATGAATATATAACAGAGATATTTAGGGTGTGAGGAGTCTTAAACAAACGTTGTTGCCGTAGAGGTAGATTGGTCAACATCGCGGAACATTACACGTATATTCACGTGACGATGGGTAGGATCAGCTGAGAGAAATTGGGTGGAAATGGTGAGTACTATAAATATACGTCAAGGTTATCGTTAGCAAGTTCTCTGGCTTGTAACTGCTTGCGTATTTTTCTATGTAGCCGCTGTACGTATACACGTCCTGTACTGTCGCAAGTAGTAAACAAAGAAGCAGCACAAACGTTGAATGTGGTGTCACCGCCAGACACCACACTTGCTAGGTGGTAGCCTTTAAATAGGCCGCGGTCCGGTAGTACACGTCGGACCTGCGTGTCGCCGCTATCAGTGATTGCAGACCGAGCGCCGCCACACGGCAGGTCTAGAGAGACTTCCTAGCACTCGCCACAGTTGTACAGCTGACTTTGCTAGCGATGGTTCACTGACTACATACGCTCTTATTTGCAGAGACGACAGTTTAGCATAGCCTTCAGCTAGGTCATTTGCTACGACCTAGCAGGGCACCATATTCAGTTACTATTCTGAACAGATAATGTTGTGAATCATGTATCGTCAAGAGCGAATTTCATCATTAATGGATTAAAGTTAAGTATAAAAGTAATTACTTCTGCTTTCTGAATTCTAATACCTTGTCATGTTCCAGACCTCACGTCAGTATAGTTCTTCCCTCCTCACGCCATCCTGCGCAAGCTAAAACGCGTGCGTTTCGGCCTCCTCTAGTAACACGGTGTTGGCTCTTCAGCCAACACCACATCGAATTCTGTTCTTCATTGCACCAGTGTATCGCTAATAAACAGACTATGAAAACACTGAGAAAAGACAACCTATTTGACCAACTAAAGTCGCTTATGTTTGTTCTGCAAATAAAATGCATTGATTATATAAGGTTGCAGCGATTTTGTCTCTTACTGCTATGACAAAAAATATGAGTATAAAGGAAATGAAGGGCGACGATTTTCTACAGTCAATTTTTGCGACGAGCTGATGCTGAAAAAATTGCAGAAGATTAGCTAAATTTATATTCCAGTTTATCTATTATATGTTATCTGCAGAATACAACTATGAGGGAATACATTGGACCACACAATTTGTTTATTCTCAATATTGTAATACTTTCTTAGCGATATATTTGTGCAGTGAAAACCAAACACATAAGAAGTATTTCATTATGGAGCACCACTGAAATATGTTCTCGCCATAAACAGTTATTTTACTACTATTTTTACAATTGCTCGTATGTTTTCCCATTTATCTAAGAACGCAACCTCCGTCGGTTGAGTCTGCTTCGTCAGCTCATTATGAAAAACGAGTGAGTCTTGGAAATTTTGACGAAGTTAAAAAATGGTTCAAATGGCTCTAAGCACTGTGGGACTGAACATCTAGGGCCATCAGTCCCCTAGACTTAGAACTACTTAAACCTAACCAACCTAAGGACATAACACACATCCATGTCCGAAGCAGCATTCGAACCTGCGATTGTAGCAGCAGCGCGGATCTGGACTGAAGCGCTTAGAACCGCTCGGCCACAGCGGCCGGCTTTGACGAAGTAACTTTCTCTCTGAAATACGTATAGAAGTACACTGACTGAAAAAGAAACCATGACAACACCAAGAAGAGCTTCCGCGACGGAAACCAAAGGTCTTAGGCGTATTTCTAAATTTCAAAGATGTTGTCTGTTCAAATTTCGCGCATGCCACATACGAGAGGAGCTAGTAGATCCACTATTGTTGATGTGGTCTTCAGTCCGAAGGCTGATCTGATGCAGCTCTCCATGCTAGTCTGTCCTATGGAAGCCTCTTCATCTCCCAGTACCTACTGCAACCTGCACCCATCCGAATCAGTTTACCGTATTTATCTTTTGGTCTCTCTCTATCCCCACACTTCACTTAATGTCTCAGCACGTGTCGTGCCAAACTATTTCTTCTAGTCAGGTTTTGTTATAAATTTCTTTCCTTCTTATTAGTTACATGATGAATGGATCTAATTTCAGCATTATTCTACAGCACCACATTTCAAAAGCTTCTGTTCTCTTCTTGTCAAACTGTTTATCGACCATGTTTCATTTCCATACATGGTTACACTTGAAACAAATACTTTCAGAAAAATCTTCCTAACACTTAAATCTTCTGTATTCGATGTAACAAATTCCTCTTCTTGAGAAACCCATTTCATACCATTGACAGTCTACATATTATATCTTCTATACTTCGGACATCAGCTATTCTGCTGCCCAAATAGTAAAGCTTATCTACTACTTTAAGTGCCTCATTTCTTAATCTAATTCGCTCAGCATCACCTGATTTAATTTGACTACTTTCTATTGCCCTTGTTTTGCTTTTGTTGATTTTCATCTTATATCTTCCTTTCAAGACACTATCCGTCCCGTTCACTTGCTCTAATGTCCTTTGCTATCTCTGGCAGAATTACAAAGTCCTCAGAAAACCTGAAATTTTTTATTTCTTCTCCCTGGAATTTAATTCCTACCCAAAATTTTTCCTTTGCTCAATGTACAGACAGAATAACGCAGGGGAAAGGCTACAACCCCATAAGGATGCAAGTCAGGGTTGCTTTAAATACGCACTGTAAAGGTAGTGGGCTTCAGTTACATTTCATAATGAATGTGGAGTTCATGTAAGTGAGGATTGCCTTTAAGGCGACAAAAGCGCCATTATCAACACCTAAATAAGTTTAAACGAGGTCGTCTAATATGACTACAAGAAAGTGGAAATTCTGAGACATTGTAGAAAGATTTCACAAGAATGTAGCCACTGTGCATGACTGCTAGCAGCGATGGTCACAAGAATGGGCGGTCGCAAGAAAACCTTGCTCAGTACTGCCACGTGGCACCCAGGAGGGGGATGACCATCGTGTTCGGCGTACTGCAGCTGCAGCATCAATTTCAGCAGCAGTTGCCACGAGAGTTACACAAATGACTGCTACAAATCGGCTAGCTGAAGCACAGCTCCGAGCTGTAGCACGTATTCCACTGACCCCGAAACCACCACCATTTATCAAGCCAGAGCTCGTTTGGAGGGCAGGGTGAGGTCTCTCGTTTCTGCTGATGAAAGGTGGTTTCGCCTCGGAGCCAGTGATGGCCGTGTGTTGCTTGGAAGAAGGACAATTGGGGGCCTGCAACCAACCCATCTGCGAACTAGGTACACTGGATCTGCACCTGCAGTTATCGTCGTTGGGTAGGATCACCGACCAACCCTGCATGCAAATTTGTACGTCAATCTGGTCATTCGGCCTGTTGTGGTCCCATTCATGAACAGTACTCGAGGGAGTATTCTCCAACAGGATAACGCTCACCCAAAGCTCGCTGTTGTAACTTAATATGCTCTACAGAGCATCTACTTGTCACCTTGGCCAGTCCCATCACCACATCGGTCTTCAGTCGAGCGCATAAGGGACATCATGGGATGACAACTCCAACGTCACCCACAAACAGTATAAACGTCCGTGTACTGGCCGGCTAAGTCCACCAGGCACAGTACTCCCTCCCAAAAACTGACATCCGGCACATGTACAACACAATACATGAAAATTTGCCTGCTTTCATTCAACATTCTAGTGGCTACACCAGTTATTATTGTATCAGGATTTCATATTTGCAATGGATCTCGCGCTTACATTAACTTGTGTACTTGTGATGTTAATGACTTAAATATATCGCCTAGACAAATGTCTCTCCGAAACGTCGTTAGTTTACATTAATTAATTTTTTGATGTTGTTGTTGTTGTCTTCAGTCCTGAGACTGGTTTGATGCAGCTCTCCATGCTACTCTATCCTGTGCAAGCTGCTTCATCTCCCAGTACCTACTGCAACCTACATCCTTCTGAATCTGCTTAGTGTGCTCATCTCTCGGTCTCCCTCTACGATTTTTACCCTCCACGCTGCCCTCCAACGCTAAATTTGTGATCCCTTGATGCCTCAAAACATGTCCTACCAACCTATCCCTTCTTCTAGTCAAGTTGTGCCACAAACTTCTCTTCTCCCCAATCCTATTCAATACCGCCTCATTAGTTACGTGATCTATCCACCTTATCTTCAGTATTCTTCTGTAGCACCACATTTCGAAAGCTTCTATTCTCTTCTTGTCCAAACTAGTTATCGTCCATGTTTCACTTCCATACATGGCTACACTCCAAACAAACACTTTCAGAAACGACTTCCTGATACATAAATCTATATTCGATGTTAACAAATTTCTCTTCTTCAGAAACGCCTTCCTTGCCATTGCCAGTCTACATTTTATATCCTCTCTACTTCGACCATCATCAGTTACTTTACTTCCTAAATAGCAAAACTCCTTTACTACTTTAAGTGTCTCATTTCCTAATCTAATTCCCTCACCATCACCCGATTTAATTTGACTACATTCCATTATCCTCGTTTTGCTTTTGTTGATGTTCATCTTATATCCTCCTTTCAAGACACTGTCCATTCCGTTCAACTGCTCTTCCAAGTCCTTTGCTGTCTCTGACAGAATTACAATGTCATCGGCGAACCTCAAAGTTTTTACTTCGTCTCCATGAATTTTAATACCTACTCCAAATTTTTCTTTTGTTTCCTTTACTGCTTGCTCAATATACAGATTGAATAACATCGGGGAGAGGCTACAACCCTGTCTCACTCCTTTCCCAACCACTGCTTCCCTTTCATGCCCCTCGACTTTTATGACGGCCATCTGGTTTCTGTACAAATTGTAAATAGCCTTTCGCTCCCTGTATTTTACCCCTGCCACATTTAGAATTTGAAAAAGAGTATTCCAGTCAACATTGTCAAAAGCTTTCTCTAAGTCTACAAACGCTAGAAACGTAGGTTTGCCTTTTCTTAATCTTTCTTCTAAGATAAGTCGTAAGGTCAGTATTGCCTCACGTGTTCCAACATTTCGACGGAATCCAAACTGATCCTCCCCGAGGTCCGCATCTACCTGTTTTTCCATTCGTCTGTAAAGAATTCGCGTTAGTATTTTGCAGCTGTGACTTATTAAACTGATAGTTCGGTAATTTTCACATCTGTCTGCACCTGCTTTCTTTGGGATTGGAATTATTATATTCTTCTTGAAGTCTGAGGGTATTTCGCCTGTCTCATACATCTTGCTCACCAGCTGGTAGAGTTTTGTCATGACTGGCTCTCCCAAGGCCGTCAGTAGTTCCAATGGAATGTTGTCTACTCCGGGGCCTTGTTTCGACTCAGGTCTTTCAGTGCTCTGTCAAACTCTTCACGCAGTATCGTATCTCCCATTTCGTCTTCACCTACATCCTCTTCCATTTCCATAATATTGTCCTCAAGTACATCACCCTTGTATAAACCTTCTATATACTCCTTCCACCTTTCTGCCTTCCCTTCTTTGCTTAGAACTGGGTTGCCATCTGAGCTCTTGATATTCATACACTTGGTTCTCTTCTCTCCGAAGGTCTCTTTAATTTTCCTGTAGGCAGTATCTATCTTACCCCTAGTGAGATAAGCTTCTACATCCTTACATTTGTCCTCTAGCCATCCCTGTTTAGCCATTTTGCACTTCCTGTCGATCTCATTTTTGAGACGTCTGTATTCCTTTTTGCCTGCTTCATTTACTGCATTTTTATATTTTCTCCTTTCATCAATTAAATTCAATATTTCTTCTGTTACCCAAGGATTTCTAGCAGCCCTCGTCTTTTTACCTACTTTATCCTCTGCTGCCTTCACTACTTCATCCCTCAGAGCTACCCATTCTTCTTCTACTGTATTTCTTTCCCCTATTCCTGTCAATTGTCCCCTTATGCTTTCCCTGAAACTCTGTACAACCTCTGGTTCTTTCAGTTTATCCAGGTCCCATCTCCTTAATTTCCCATATTTTTGCAGTTTCTTCAGCTTTAATCTACAGGTCATAACCAATAGATTGTGGTCCGAGTCCACATCTGCCCCTGGAAATGTCTTACAACTTAAAACCTGGTTCCTAAATCTCTGTCTTACCATTATAAAATCTATTTGATACCTTTTAGTATCTCCAGGGTTCTTCCACGTATACAACCTTCTTTCATGTTTCTTAAACCAAGTGTTAGCTATGATTAAGTTGTGCTCTGTGCAAAATTCTACTAGGCGGCTTCCTCTTTCATTTCTTAGCCCCAATCCATATTCACCTACTATGTTTCCTTCTCTCCCTTTTCCTACACTCGAATTCCAGTCACCCATGACTATTAAATTTTCGTCTCCCTTCACTATCTGAACAATTTCTTTTATTTCATCGTACATTTCTTCAATTTCTTCATCATCTGCAGAGCTAGTTGGCATATAAACTTGTACTACTGTAGTAGGTGTGGGCTTCGTATCTATCTTGACCACAATAATGCGTTCACTATGCTGTTTGTAGTAGCTTACCCGCATTCCTATTTTCCTATTCATTAGTAAACCTACTCCTGCATTACCCCTATTTGATTTTGTGTTTATAACCCTGTAGTCACCTGACCAGAAGTCTTGTTCCTCCTGCCACCGAACTTCACTAATCCCCACTATATCTAACTTTAACCTATCCATTTCCCTTTTTAAATTTTCTAACCTACCTGCCCGATTAAGGGATCTGACATTCCACGCTCCGATCCGTAGAACGCCAATTTTCTTCCTCCTGATAACGACTTCCTCCTGAGTAGTCCCCGCTCGGAGATCCGAATGGGGGACTATTTTACCTCCGGAATATTTTACCCAAGAGGATGCCATCTTCATTTAATCATACAGTAAAGCTGCATGTCCTCGGGAAAAATTACGGCTGTAGTTTCCCCTTGCTTTCAGCCGTTCGCAGTACCAGCAGAGCAAGGCCGTTTTGGTTAATGTTGCAAGGCCAGATCAGTCAATCATCCAGACTGTTGCCCCTGCAACTACTGAAAAGGCTGCTGCCCCTCTTCAGGAACCATATGTTTGTCTGGCCTCTCAACAGATACCCCTCCGTTGTGGTTGCACCTACGGTACGGCCATCTGTATCGCTGAGGCACGCAAGCCTCCCCACCAACGGCAAGGTCCATGGTTCATGGGGGGGAGTTTTTTTTTTTTTTTTTTTTTTTGATATTGCGATTTTTTCTTCCATCAGTGTAAAAACCTGAAAACAAAAGTACATTTCAGTTATTCTTCTTTAATGAGACGTTTGTCTCCTTCTGTGATTCACAATCCTACAGCATGTGCCATACTCATCTGATACGATTCGTGTGAGCTGAAGGAAATTTTCATGTTGGCATTATCCTCCGCATTTTCGTTCACCTCTGAATGTAGCCCACGGTGGTGTGTTTTCTTGTGCTCTCCATTCATTTAATTTGATCGGAACCAAAATCCTTTTTAGAATGATCGCCGGTCGGAGTGGCCGATCGGTTCTAGGCGCTACAGTCTGGAACCGCGCGACCGCTACGGTCGCAGGTTCGAATCCTGCCTCGGGCATGGATGTGTGTCATGTCCTTAGGTTAGTTAGGTTTAAGTAGTCCTAAGTTTTAGGGGACTGATGACTTCAGATGTTAAGTCCCATAGTGCTCAGAGCCATTTGAAACATTTTTTGAAGTCTTACATTTTAACGGTCAGCTGTGCTAATGAAAAGCGAGGTTACCGTTCGCGGTGACTGAACAGTTCTGGCAAACACTACAACAGGCTTTCGTCGACATACTGAAATAATTCCATGAATAAATTGACACATAGCTGTTATGAGTGCATGTTCTGTGTAGGGTTTTGGTTTAGCGTGTTATGGATGGAAATGACGACATCTAGTGTAAGCACACATCCTGTTCGTTTCGAAGTTCACCAAGGGAGTATCTACCTGTGCTTCTGGAAGAATCAGTATTAGAATAACCTCATACTCTAAGAAAGAGCAAGTGTTAAGGAATTTGGTGCCCAGGCTAGCATTATACTTTTTTACAACTTTCCCTTCCTAAGCAGCCAATTACAGTATGTGTGGTTCAGGAATTTACCTGGTAGTTTAACGTCGGACGCCACTACCGCTGGTTTGCGATAGCGGCTTTGTCTACATTGACATATTCCGCAATTTAATAGTACGAAATATTGTCTATGTACTGTATTGTTAGGTGTTCTGTCGTCGTCTTATTTAAACAGAGGAGACCACGGCAGGTGATGACGTAGTTAAAGCAGAGGACTTGCGTTTTGGAAATTCAGTGGGTAAGTTCCTCACTCAGATTTTGTTTCCTTACATACATCCAAGAACGATGTTTCAATCAGTCCACTGATAACGTAAGTGTCCATATGACCTAGTCATCCATCACCTATATGTCAATAGAACGTTAAATTTTTCCCTTCCATCAGTCATTAGATCAATGACCAGATGAATATGTATTGCTTTTTAACAGTGATCATATCGCATTATTATTTTTTGAGAATAAAGCGCCACTAGACTCGCCATATACTGAGAAGAATGGATACGAAAGATACGAACAGTGATCCTCACCTTCATAGGCGAGGATTTTCAGATGCCAATATATGCAGCTGATATTAAAACAAGTAGTTCTTGTTATTCAGTTTCGTAGTAATACCATTTTCAACACCACTCTTTGTAATATTGTTGTTGCATTAATTTGTTATGAAGGCGGTGCTGATAGACAATAAAAGCGGGTTAAAAGCTGTGAGCTATCTGAGGAAGTTAACCCTGCATTACTGCGCAACTGTTTCACCACGTATCCAGTCTAGCTTACCAAATTCCCAACCAGACTAACATTAATTATAATCTTTTAATAGCCAAACGAAAATCGGTGATATATATATATATATATATATATATATATATATATATATATATATATATATATATAAGAGAGAATTTAAATAAAAAGAAATAAATCATTTTATATTTGCAAATTTATTTTAACATTGAGCATTGAAATTTCAGCATATTAAACTTGAGTCATATCTAAGCTGGTGCCTTATTTAGGATTGTGAAAATGTGAGTTTGTAATCTTACGGAACACATCAAATATGGAGCCAAGATTGGGAGACTGCGTACAACACTGCATTCATAAAATAACACAAGAAAAACATTGAAACATATGCAAGAGGAAATTAACCACAACCATCCGATTCAATTTTCACCCAAAGAAGTTACGTTCGTAGCGCAATCCTGTCCGTCATGTAATTACCACACACTAGTATACTAAATTCATACTAACTCTCTGTGAAATCTTCCCGAAAAGAATAGCTGAGGGCTACTTTGATGATTACACCACATGCTTCACGTGGTCAACTTGGCATACACAAAGAGTGTAACTCCACAATAACTCTGATAATTAAAATAAATTAGATCAAAAAGCAATTTACAAAAGAAAAACCTGGAACTGGTTACTATCGTCTTACTATTAACCTGATGGGTCAAACAACTGTATAAGGACGTGGTACTGGTGTCACAAAGTACACCCCACGTGGGTTGAACATAAAGAAAAGTTGCTATATTGAAAAATATTGTCAATACCAGACGTTATAATCTCATTCACATTCGCATTTAAGATTGATGATCTTAGTTAGAGTTACTGATCAACACGTGGTTCCACTTTACTCACAAAGTAGTGACAAAGCAACTACCGGAATATATTCTGAACTTCACGCTCGAATTCCACTGCGTTGCAATTTAAGATAACATTAGATATTTTAGAGCTAAACCTGAAATAAAGGTGATTAAATTTTCAGTTAGGCTGAACTTAAGAAATCCATTGTCCTTGGGACGTAGCAGACACGCGCTTAGCAGATCTTACCAGTTCAGACGCTCGCCACGGACAGACTGACCTGCGCTCCTACCAAGGGTGCTTCCGTATACAAAACGGAAGTGACCAGAGGGGCCGCTTCCTTTACCACCATGATAAGGGACGGACAGAACCATACTAAGGATAGAAACGTCTTTCCTTTTAGAAAGCGTAGCTACCTGCTCCGACGTTGGTCCTACTGTTCTCTAGCAGACAGGCTTGTCTGCTATCCTCAAGCATGCAAGTAGAAATACATTTGCTCATTCATCCTCTCACACAAAAGGGAAGGGGGATGACAGTATCTTATAATATACAGTACATAAAAGAAAGCAGATGTAGGTTCCGTATGAGACTGTGTGACATGAATTGCATATAAACTGTGGTTTAAAGTGTAGTAGTGTGACAGATCGTTCTTGTTTATGTGTAAAAGTAACACGTTCCACTACTCAGTCTCCTCGCAGATAGTCAGAAACGCAACAGTAAATTTAGAAGAGGAATTCATGCCGTAAATGACAACAGATTTAAGAAATTAACATGAAAGGAATCCAACAGAGACCTTTCAGCTTTATGCGTAAAAAATTAAGCAAAATGACCTCGTACGACAAAATCTTACTTATATTTGCATCCTGAAGGTCCTTAATTGACCGATGAAGTTACTGTGCTTGCTTTTCTAATGCTTTTAAATTCGACATTTCAATTTTTATTTTTTTGGTTTTTATTGCTACAATATCTTAATAGTCCAGTATCTACGATTACAACAGTCTTCACACACAAAAAAATGGTTCAAATGGCTCTGAGCACTATGGGACTCAATTGCTGCGGTCATAAATCCCCTAGAACTTAGAACTACTTAAACCTAACTAACCTAAGGACATCACACACATCCATGCCCGAGGCAGGATTCGAACCTGCGACCGTAGCAGCAGCGCGGCTCCAGACTGGAGCGCCTAGAACCGCACGACCACCGCGGCGGGCAGTCTGCACACACAACTGTCACCACAAATAGCACATTATGGATCATCACAGAGTGTCCTCTTCTGTGCTTCAACACCACCATGAACCAATAATTTGTGCTGCTTGAGAGACTGACGACACTACGTGCTAAATACCGTATGACACGGTACTGTAGTATCTGGAATGAAAGTGATTCGTGATATGGCTGCTTAGTACCGAAATCGGTTGTTATGGTGTGATTTTAGTGATCAGGAGACATAATACTTTAATCCAGATGATAATTAAAACTACCTGCAATAATTATTTCAGCTGACTAAGCAAGCAGGTCTGACGAGTTCGAGTGTCTCTTTGAAGTCGGTTGTGATGTGTGGCTGTGGTCTCCTCTATGCTATCTTGCGCACTGACCAGAACGGCACGGATTCAGCTCTTGACGCAGTTGTCAGGACACGATATTATTGTTATCACAGTTGTCAACAATAACGTATCCCTACATCACGATTTTTCCACATTTCTCAACCCCTCTGCTACGAGCCCAGTCAGGTGCTCGGCACAGAATGAAGCTGCAGGCTCTGTGTTTGGCTACAGTCAGCGAAGCACAAACTGTGTACCCGAGTCGACAGTTATCGATAACAGTATTCACAAAGTACGTCCTTCGCAACGTTTCTCAAAATTGTAAATGGTCATCAGTTTCTGTAACTATGGATGCCTTTCACGAATTCTCTTGATCAGAAAGAAATAAGAGTGTGGTGAACAGCGTGATCGAATGAAGGTAATTAAACTGCACCTACCCCCGCCCGCATGTTTCGTAACAAAGCTAAAGACTGACTCATCATTATGACTCTTTCGTCTAGTCTTCCAGCGTTGTCAACATACATATAGGGCAGCCCTGAACTTGCTTCGTTTGATTTTCATCCGTTTTCGTACTTGAAAAGATTCCTTGCCGGCGACGGTTCCTAAGATAGTTATATTTTCAACCAAATTGCTGCTATTGCTGCTATCATCACGGGCGGCATCTTTCTTTGACCTACACTACTGGCCATTACAATTGCTACACCACGAAGATGACGTGCTACAGCGCGAAATTTAACCGACAGGAAGAAGATGCTGTGACATGCAAATGATTAGCTTTTCAGAGCATTCACACAAGGTTGCCACCAGTGGCGACACATGCAACGTGCCGACATGAGGAAAGTTCCAAACGATTTCTTATACACAAACAGCAGTTGAACGGCGCTGCCTGTTGAAACGTTGTTGTGATGCCTCGTGTAAGGAGGAGAAATGCGTACCATCACGTTTCCGATTTTGATAAAGGTCGGATTGTAGCCTATCGCGATTGCGGTTTATCGTATCGTGACATTGCTGCTCCCGTTGGTCGAAATCCAATAATTGTTAGCAGAATATGGAATCGGTGAGTTCAGGAGGGTAATAGGGAACGCCGTGCTGGATCCCAACGGCCTTGTATCACTAGAAGCCGAGATGACAGGCATCTCATCCGCAAGTCTGTAACGGATCGTGCAGCCAAGTCTCGATCCCTGAGTCGCCAGATGGGGAAGTCTGCAAGACAACAACCATCTGCACGAACAGTTCGATGACGTTTGCAGCAGCATGGACTGTCAGCTCGGAGACCATGGCTGCGGTTACCCTTGACCCCTGCATCACAGACAGGAGCGCCTGAGATGTTGTACTCAGTGACGAACCTGGGTGCAGGAATGGCAAAACGTCATTTATTCGGATGAATCTAGGTTCTGTTTCCAGCATCATGATGGTTGCATCCGTGTTTGGCGACATGGTGGTGAACGCGCATTGGAAGCGTGTATTCGTCATCGCCATACTGGCGTATCACCCGGCGTGATGGTATGGGGTGCCGCTATTGGTTACACGTCTCGGTCACCTCTTGTTCACACTGACGGCACTTTGAAAAGTGGACGTTACATTTCAGATGTGTTAAGACCCATGGCTCTACCCTCCTTCGATGCCAGCGAAACCCTACATTTCAGCAGGATAATGCACCACCACCGCATGTTGCAGGTCTTGTACGGCCCTTTCTGGATACAGAAAATGTTGGACTGCTATATGGTCAGCACATTCTCCAGATCTCTCACCAACTGTAAAAGTCGGGTGAATGGTGGCCGAGCAACTGGCTCGTCACAATACGCCAGTCACTGCTCTTGATGAACTGTGGTATCGTGTTGAAGCTGCATGGGCAGCTGTACCTGTACACGCCATCCAAGCTCTGTTTGACTCAATGCCCAGGCGTATCAAGGCCGTTATTACGGTCAGAGGAGATTGTTCTGGGTACTGATTTCTCAGGATCTATGCACCCATTTTGCGTGAAAAGCAATCACATGTCAGTTCTAGTATAATATATTTGTCCAATGAATACCCGTTATTATCTGCATTTCTTCCTGGTGTAGCAGTTTTAATGGCCAGTAGTGTAGGTATACGATATGTCATGTTACGATACGCAAAGTTTTCTTGACAAATTTCGAAGCTTGGTCTAAATCGTTTACATCACTTTGCAATAACACATTTTGTAGCATCATTTCAGATTTGTCGGAAATAAGGACACAATGTATTGCATTTCGTCACAATAATTTGGTAATTATGTCGAAACCTAGGCTGAATGGTGTGTATCACTTGATAATAAAGTCTTCTGTTCCACTGAAGTTTAGGAACTTTTGATTGGTAAGACGAACGTTCTGGCTTCTGGGTACCTCTCATATCTACAGTTAGGTGGAACATATGAATTGTAACGATGGCAGCGATAGTTAAAGTTACCGCGCTGCACACACCACCTCATTTACGGAACACCAACTTTGCAAATCTCTCAGAGCACACGACACCCCTTACGACCAGACCTCCGCCGAGAAGTTAGCTTTAGTACGGCTTTACAACCGTCAGAACTAGGCTAATTGGATTCCACAGGAGAGCGGGAAGTTTCCCCAGTACTAACACCGTAACAAGCTGCAATCATGATATCGTGTGTTCATTGGCACATCTCTCAAGAGCATCCCCTTAGACTGCCCGAAGATTCAGTAGCAGTTTTAATAGTCAGAAGAGATTACCCATGAGACGCGACTAGCTAAATTTACCTGCAGACATGTTGTCTGGCATACTTCATACAGGTCCGTCCGTTTCTTACTTTTTTTCAGTCTGACACTCATTTGCTGGTGTCATGCAAATGAAAATAGTGTCCCCTCAGCATACCTACAGCATTCAACATTTTACATCACTTACCGTACCTGACTCAGCTTTCGTCGTTGGACGTTCTTTACAATTCCATCATACGAGGCGTGTAAAAAACCGGATTCTTTGATTTTTGGAAAGAACTTTGTGTATTTGCCTACATCAGTGTTATCCCCTTCAAAATAGTCCTCACAATATTTTAGAGACTATCGCCAGAGTCTTATGTAATCCCCGAAACACTTCTGGAACCCGGCTTTGTGCGTAGATTTTAGTTCTCATAGCGATACGTTTTTACTCTCATCTATGCTTGTCAGATGACTGACCGTTAACAGTTTCTTTATTTTTGAGGACAGGACAAGTCACATTGGGCCATGTCTGGCGGCTAAGGTGGCCGGAACGTAATTACATTATAGTTTCTGTTCAAAACTGCACGATTAAGTAATGAAATAAGAGCAGGGTGATTATCGTAGACCAAAGGCATCAATTAATCCTCCAAAATCAGTATTTGTTTTGTACTGCTTCACTGAAACGCCATTGAACTTTTAATTAGCACTCAATTTAATGCTTTGGTCTTGCCGCAAGAGCACGTGGCACACAGTTCCGTTAAAACCGATGAAAAGTGAGCACAGCTTCAAAATTTGACTATACTTATTGAACATTTTCCGCTCTTTGTGATCCATAATGCTTGCACTGGGACGACTGAGAATCCGTAAACCAATGTTTCATTACCTGTTACGGTACACTTCTGTATTTCTGCGTAGTTGAGTTCACCTAACGACCCTTGCATTCGCCGCTGTTTATCTTAGAAATTAAACAATACTGAAACAAAGTTTGTTACTTTCCTTTAATATCAGATAGCAGCTAATAGTAGTTGCGAACGAGGTTTCAATGTTTTCGTCGGTTGACGCTGCCCTAAGGCGTCAAGAATGGTTGTCACCTGTAACGTGTTGAATACCTTTTTCGAAATGATTATAACGCTAGTAAAACCTTACTGTAATCATTGAAGACCCACAAAACCAATATTTAACATTTCAAAAATTTTGTTGACCTTTATTACGTTCTTATAGCAAAATTTGACATGATATCTCCGATTATTTTTGTACAAAATAAATGATCGCCGATTCTACCAAAACAGTTGTAATCTTTTTGAGTGCTGGCAACAGAATAAACGGCCAGTGCAGCTAATATTTTACAGAACGGAAAAATTCCTCCATTCAGGCTATTAAAACACGCGAAGTTACAAAATTCCCACAACTTTTGGAGTAAACCTAATACCTATTCTGATATACATCACAGGACAAACCAGTTCGTTCTTCGAATAATATTTTTACACAGGCATCTTTCCTTGTACATTCTTACTACCGTCACTCTGGAACATAGCGGCTTCAAAACTGCTGTTGCGAATATTAAGTGTAACAGGCGGAGGTCAGACATTTTTAAAAAAAGGCCTACCGCAAGTGTAGGAAAAGAAATATAAATAAGAACACTTACCTTGTTTAATCTAATATTGCATTTCTCTTTTTGTATGATTTATAAAAATAACTGAACCTTTTCGTATTTTAGTGTCATAGAAGGTGATGTGTGGAACAACCACTTGTCAAATTCAAATTTACTTTATTCTGAATTACTTTATCTAAGGAGATCCTACACCATCAGTTTGAATAACATACAGTATGGCACGTTAATTTTAATGTGAAGTGAACTGCTAATTGCTACGTCAGAACAAAAACAATGTATCCAACGTTATTTATAAGTTTCACGTTGATACAACTTCCTCAGAAATTATTCTATAGCAGAGAGTAATCTGACTAATATTTGCAGCATTACATTACTCGTTATACAATGTTAATGATTTGAATATATTTTTGTTCAACTTTAGCAAATTAAAAATTTAACGGAATTCTGCACTGCACTGCAGGAAGTGCGAAATCTAACGTGATTGCTAGCCTGTTTTGTTTGAACCTCATTTAAATGTTACCACGAGATATATTAAAAATGTCTCGGGACTAAACACCTGATGGTCATCGAACTGTACTTAATCTGCAGTTGTTTCAGATTTTTGAAAATAATTTGATAGCGTCCAAGATTTTCTTCTATTACTATTAAATGTATAATTACTTCCATGTGATTTGTTCTGTATAAGTACTTTAAACTTTCCACTCTCGCTTTTTCTATATCTGATCCTTTATTCAGGATTAGATAAGCCTACACTTAACTCATTTCCGATCATTATGACGCGTTTTCTAACACATTAGCCATCTGTGACATTAGATCCTAGGCAGGCCTGTGACGGAAACGTTATGAAAGCAGGAAACCGTTTCATGAAATAAAAAATGGTGGTGCTATAAATTTGGTTTTGCACAGAAACTTCTAAGAAAGAACTGAACTGGTTGATAAGAGAGCGGGTTGATAACCTAACCTGAAAAGAATAGAAATGTTTGCCAGGGAGACGAAGAATACAAAAGTTGTTACGAGCAAAGCAGTAATCGCTTTATACTTCATGGATTTCATTTAATAAAGGCATTGGGTTGGCCACCCAAACACATAGATCTAAGACCCAATTTTCTCTCTCTTGAGGGGCCTCTTGAAGAAACAGGTCTGTTCATCTAAGGTTGTTGTTGTTGTTGTTGTTGTGGTCTTCAGTTCTGAGCTCTCCATGCTACTCTATCCTGTGCAAGCTTCTTCATTTCCCAGTACCTACTGCAGCCTACATCCTTGTGAATTTGCTTAGTGTATTCGTCTCTTGGTCTCCCTCTACGATTTTTACCCTCCACGCTGCCCTCCAATGCTAAATTGGTGATCTCTCGATGTCTCAGAACATGTCCTACCAACCGATCCCTTCTTCTAGTCAAGTTGTGCCACAAGCTCTTCTTCTCCCCAATTCTATTAAATACCTCCTCATCAGTTATGTGATCTACCCATCTAATCTTCAGCATTCTTCTGTAGCACAAAACTTCTATTCTTTTCTTGTCTAAAATATTTATCGTCCATGTTTCACTTCCATACATGGCTACACTCCATACAAATACTTTCAAAAACGACTTCCTGATATTTAAATCAATACTCGATGTTAACAAATTTTTCTTCTTCAGAAACGCTTTCCTTACCATTGCCAGTCTGCATTTTATATCCCCTCTACTTCGACCATCGTCAGTTATTTTTCTCCCCAAATAGCAAAACTCCTCCTTTACTACTTTAAGTGTCTCATTTCCTAATCTAATTCTCTCAGCGTCACCCGTATTATTTAGACAACACTCCATTATCCCCGTTTTGCTTTTGTATTTGCTGAGAAAGCTGTGTAGGTTCATTCGTTGAATTGTATAGAATTATAAGTTGTCTTAATTGTGACTGTATGAGAGTTCATGAATATTGCTGTGTCTTCTTAAAGGAGAGTTTTTAATGCACTGAAAAGTACCACATCCACCATCTTCCACTCATAAATTATGTCCCAAAAAGTGTTAAGGATTACAAAGCTGGAGAATGCTTTCAGATTGTAAGTGTTAGGTGCAAAGATATATAACTGGCCGACACATTAAGGAAATACATGGTAACTTGGGTAAACGGATCAGAAGGCCGAATATATTTTCACTAAGATTAATCACTGGAATGAGATAAACTTGTCACTAATTAGAGGCGTCAAGTGGAAAACAAGGTAAATGTAATTGCGAAGTATGCAGTTACGACACCATAGAAATAAGGATATAATATATTAACTGGAAGCTTTGTAGATGAGTATTGTTGTGACACAATACTTTTTTCATACATTATAATTTTAAAGTACATATGCTACATATTTAAGAAACTAGCATGTGATGTTATAATTCCAACAGGGATTGACGGTGGTTCACTCTCCTCAGTTCGTGTGCTTACTGTGTAACAAGAGATCCACTCCACAAACTAATTTTATATCTAAACGGTACATTTCTGCACATGGGTTTCTTATCAGGACTTCAACAATCTGTCCCCTATACAACCTCCAGCATGTTGAAATGGTTGCTGTGAAACATGCATAGCCTGGTTAACCATGTACCACGAGTGAATGCTATGGGCCCCGAGCACTGGGGGCCCCGCCTCTGGGCGTAAAAGACCTATCGAATTAGATGTGGATGGTATTCTACCTACCGCAGTACGTTGTCCATACCTGCAATGAGAAGTAACAGTTTTATCTCATTTCTGGAAATGAGTGTTGCTTACACCACACCATCTACATCTTCATGTACACAGGTACTCTGCCAATCACAAGTAAGTGCCTGGTAGAGGGTTCATCGAATCAGCTTCACAATAATTCTCTAGTACTCCAATCTCGAACCAGGCGCAGAGAAAACGAACACCTGTATCTTTCCGTACGGGCTCTGATTTCCCTCATTTTACAACGATCATCGTTTCTCCCTATGTAGGTCGATCTCAACAAAATATTTTGCATTCGGAGGAGAAATTTCGGGATTGCAACTTCGTGAGAAGATACTGCCGCAACAAAAAACGGCTTTGTTATAATGATGTCCACACAGAATCCCGTATAAGGCCAGTGACACTCTCTCCTTCGCTATAATACAAAACGTTCTGCTCTTCTTTGAACTTTCTCGATATATTTCGTTAATTCTATCTGGTAAGGATCTCAGACCACGTAGCAGTACTCTAAAACAGGCGGACAAGCGTGGTGTAGGCAGTCTCTTTATTAGATCGGTTAGGTTTCTTACACGTTCCGCCAACGAAACGCTGTCTTCGGTTTGCCACCCCCACTCCATTTTCTATGTCTTCTTTCCCGTTCAAGATGCTTGTAATTGTAATTCCTGTGTATTTAGCTGAATTTTCAGCCTTTAGATTTTGCTGATTGAGTATCTCACACTTTTCATAATTTAGGGTCAACTGCCAATTTTCGCATCATACAGATGTCTTTTCTAAGTTGTTTTGCAATTTCTTTCGCTCTTCTGATGGACTTACTACACGCTAAATGAGAATCGTCTGCGAACAACTTAAGACGGATGCTCAGATCGTCTCTTAATTCGTTATATTTAGACAAGAAGCACTAGAAGGTCCACAATATTAGCTTGGAGAACGCCTGAAAAGCCGGCCGAAGTGGCCGAGAGGTTCTAGGCGCTGCAGTTTGGAATCGCGAGACCGCTACGGTCTTAGGTTTGAAACCTGCCTCGGGCATGGCTGTGTGTGTTGTCCTTAGATTAGTTAGGTTTAAGTAGGGGACTGATGACCTCAGAAGTCCCATAGTGCTCCGAACCATTTGAACCATTTTTGAACGCCAGAAATTACTTCTGTTTCACCCGATGACTTTCCATCACTTACTACAAACTGTGACCTCTATGACTAGGAATCACGAATCCAGTAACGTAACTGAGACGATATTCCATAAATACGCAATTTCACTATGAGCCACTTACGTGGTACAGTATCAAAAGCCTTCTGGAAATCTAGAAATACACGACCAATTTGAAATCCCTTGTCAGTGGCACTCAACACTTCGTGTGTGTAAAGACCTAGTTGTGTTTGACAAGAACGATGTTTTCTAAATCCTCATTGATGTGTGACCGTTCTCTTCAACGAAATTCATAATGTTCGAACACAATATATGTTCCAAACTCTCATTCGCAGCATATCGACATTACACTTTATGCCGTAAAAGTTACAGGGTAAGAGGAGAAAGACAGAGAGAGAGAAGAAGTGAGAGAGAGAGAGAGAGAGAGAGAGAGAAAGAGAGAGAGGGAGGCGAAGAGAGAGAGAGTAAGTGAGAGGGGGCAATGGGGGTGGGGGTTGGCGAGTGGTGTGTGAGGGGCAGCGAGGGTGTCAGGGGGTGAGGGGAGCTGAGGGGGGCAGGGGGTAAGGACGGTAAAAGATGAGAGGGAGTGAGAGAGGGAGAGGCAGTGAGAGGGAGATGGAGAGGGCAAGGGAGAGAGGGATGAAGAGGGAGAAGGAGAGGGAGAGTGAGAGTTAGAGCAAGAGAAGGAGGGAGAGGAAGAGGGCAAGGGAGAGAGGGATGAAGAGGGAGAAGGAGAGGGAGAGTGAGAGTTAGAGCAAGAGAAGGAGGGAGAGGAAGAGGGGGAGGGAGAGGGAGAGGAAGAGGGGGAGGGAGAGGGGGAGGGAGAGGGAGAGAGAGAGGGAGAGGGAGAGGGAGAAGGGGAGGGAGAGGGAGAGGGAGAGGGAGAGGGAGAGGGAGAGGGAGAGGGAGAGGGAGAGAGGGAGAGGGGGAGGGAGAGGGAGAGGGAGAGGGAGGCGGAGGCGGAGGTGGAGGCGGAGGCGGAGGCGGAGGCGGAGGCGGAGGCGGAGGCGGAGGCGGAGGCGGAGGCGGAGGCGGAGGCGGAGGCGGAGGCGGAGGTGGAGGCGGAGACGGAGGACGGGGGACGGGGGACGGGGGACGGGGGACGGGGGACGGGGAGCAAGGAGGTTGAGAGGGTGGGTTGGAGGGGAATAATGGGGTAGATAATGGGAGGGGAGGAAGTGGAACAGATGTGAAAGAGGGAGGGAGGGGAACAATGGGAAGGGACGGGAGAGGAGAGATTGTGTGGGAGGTGAAGGGAGGGTGAGGGGAGAGAGGTAGAGGGAGGGGGATGAAGGGGATGGGAGGGAGTGATATAGAGATTACAATTTATAGGATTGTTGGTTGGCAAGTGGCTATGAGTCATTCAATCACATCGTTACAAATTATGTCTTTGTTTATAAACATTGAGACCTTTCTCCCATGTGATGAGTTGTAAAGACTGTTCCTGTTGGAGATTGGTAGTTGACTTAGTATTGAGGAAGGGAACCAAGTGGTGTACTGTTACTAGGTTAGGTATGGTTGACAAGAGGTAAGATGTTTGGAATAATTTTAACTGGGATATTAGCAAAATGTTTCTATAAAGTTATTGTCCTAGTAAATGACAAACCAGTCAGAAGACAGATGATTCAATAAAAATAGCAAATAAATTTTTTTTGCAAAAGTATTTCCATATTTCATCATAAAAAGTAGCTGTATGGTCAACGTGACAGATTGTCAATCCTCTGTGGCCGGTTTCGAGTCCCATTTTTTTCTCCGCCCAGGGAGTGGGTGTTGTGCTGCCTTCATCGTCATCCTATCATCGTCATCGACTGCAGGTCGCTGAAGTGGCGACAAATTGAAAGACCGGCACACAGCGCACGGCCTGCCCGATAGGGGATCCTAGCAATACAACTAATTAAAATAAATCATAAAAAAGGATTAGGCGTACTCAGTTCAGTAGTAGCAATACCAATGAATATCATGTCAGGTTCAATCTTTCCAAGATGATTAGATTAACAAGCAGTCATTTACGTCAAATATCAGTGAGATTTTAACAATGAAAACAGTAAAAGACTTGTACTACCTATATTAAGCAATCATTCTCTTTTTAAAAAAGTGAAGCATACTTCTTGTTCATTGTGACTGGCAAAACATGCCGACTGGCGCCTTGGAATGGTAATTGCATATGGACTACTGTAAAAGATTGAAAGCAACATTATTAAAAACAGCAGTTAAATCGTTAAAAACATCACTTTAAGACAAATCAAATCTGCTTACTAAAAGCGCTGGAGATGTACAACATACTATGTTCTGCTATGGCACTCACGAAATCAACATTGCTTAAGTACAACAAACAGTAGTTATATTTTCAGGATTTCACAGCAGGGTTAGTATTGAAAAGAGAAACACAATATTCATCCTTTGTCGATGACCCAGAGGAATATCGGTACATATTTTCACTCAGAATAAATGACACTGGTGAAGGTAAACACAGAATGTCCACCATAGCCAACAGAAATAAGTTGAAGTTCAATGTGAATATCTGGCGTGATTTGAAAAGAGAATCTTTAATATTTGGTTCTCATCAAAATAACTTTCATATGTGGCTGCCCCGGCATATCGATTTCATAACCATCATTGTAGTGCGCTAATGATAATTCACTCTGGCTTACATTTTTAAGACGCTCCTCTGAGTTAACAACCAGGGTTGGACGGGAGGAAGAAAACCAAAAACAAAGGGCCAAAGTAGAAGTCTCTCAGTCACAACTTGGAACGATATGAGCAAGTGAAGACCTAACATATGAGCAGCGTCGCTGTCTGCTCTTCCTCCAGCACACGACTGCCTTGACGAGCACTTCAGATGGCATTCGTCGGTTGTTCCCTCAGAGTAAAGAAGGCAAATATTTACTCGCGAGTCTAGCAAAGATACAGTTACACGCACATTATCAATCCCGTGCACACGCACAGGTCAGGCCATTATTTTAGCCCATTATTTTAGGTTTCCACCTTCAAGGCAAAACAATTCAAAGTCCGCCATTGCAAGATGGTCACAAAGGAGAAGTCAGTTTATAGACAAATTAGGCAGTCATGTCAGGTTTTTCGGCTGTAAACATTTTAAAACACAAAATTTTAAACATGGTTGAAGCAGCAACTGTTGAAAATCTTCACGGTAAATGATAGCAGCCAAACAGTTGCAGGATAAAGATTTATTGAAATCCTTTACCACGGTTTCGGTATATCTAAATGTACTTTCATCAGAAGCAAAAATACTTCTGGATAGGAAGACACGTTCATTAGCAAAAAAATTAGCAGCACAACTGAAATATAAAAAAAAGACTTATAGCTTTAAGTAACTGTGAAAATTACCAATGTATTACAAGCTGTTAGTCACTTACTAAAATCACATCTTGCAGTGGAGACACAAGAAACAACAGCGCCAAAGGTGTCTTCATTAGTTAACTTTAAAATATCACCTCCATTTTTACAGCATAATTATGAAGAGATGGTTAATGCGAATACGTCATATTATCCGTACTTAGCCTGTGACCTATGGTGACGAGGGTGTGGAAGCACTAAGGCAAGCAGTTTCACAGAAAGAGGGCACTTGGCGTATGCGAGAGACACTCACCCAGGGATACATACTCATGAGCGTCAAAATTTTGTTGTGAGCGGACACACTAATGTACCGGTAGATATGACTTTTTTTTATAACATTCGACAACATAAAACTTTATGTGAGTCGCAACTGTCCGAACTTATGTCACTATTGCAGGTTGTATTCGACTATAATTACTTTCAGTTTAATGGCAAAATGTATGACCAATCATTCGGCTTAGCCCACCAAAACTACCTCCTCTCCAACATCCAATGTGGCTTTCGCCTTCCCTTCTCTGCTGATGACAAACTCCTATGCCTCACTCACCTCCTCTCCCTCCAGCTTAACTCCCGTCGCTCCGCCATTTTTGTCTCCCTCGACCTCGAAAAGGCCTACGACCGTGTCTGGCACCCTGGTCTCCTGTTCAAACCTACGCCCTTCCTGTCCACTACATCCGTCTGACGGCCTCCTTCCTCTCCCGCCACCCCTCCTATGTTACCATCCATAATGCCTAATGCCAATTCCCACACGTTCTACCCCTCTGCAGGTGTGCCCCAGGGGTCTGTCCTCTCCCCTCTCCTCTACCTCCTGGGCACGGCAAATATGCCCCCCCCCCCCCCCCCCCCCAGGACACCTCTTGCAGTATGCCGATGACACCGCATTCCTCGCCCTCGCTCCTACCCTCCAAAGGTCCCAACGCCTTCTCCAGAATCACCTTGACCTTTTTGCTGCATGGTGTAACCAGTGGCTCCTTCCAAGAACCAGGCAATCATCGTAGATCATACCACTCGCTCCTTCCGGCTCCTGGAATCCTCCCTTACCATTTGCGCCATCCTGTACGCCTCTCCCCCACCCTTACCTACCTTGGCCTCAACATTGCCCGTCACCTCAACTGGATCCCTCCTCTCCGATCCATCCAATCCAAAGCCCACAACCGCCTCCGACCCCTCAAATTCCTCCACACCTACAAGTCCTTAGTCCGTCCCATCCTCTGTTATGCCAGCCCCGCTTGCATATCGGCCCTCCTCCCCCCCCCCCCCCCAAATTCTATAAGTCCCTCCAGATCCTTGAGCGTCATGCACTCCGCCTTGCTTTCTGTGTACGCCTCCATCCCCCATGTGTATCCTCTATGACCTCATTCCTTTCCCCCATCTACTCCTATTCCTAGAACATCTCCGCATGTGCTACAACTCCCGCCGCCTCTTATGCGTCTTCATCAGCTCATTTCCCTCCCTTCTCCCCTTTCGCTTTTCCTCTCCTTCCCCCCTTTTATTTTCTCATCATCTGTCCAGGTTCCCCCCACCTACCCTCAGCTGTGGTATATCATATTTGCCAACTTTTTAGTGTAGTGTTCAAGTGAATGTTCAGTGTCGTTCGTCTTTCCTAAGTGTTGCGAACAGAAATCATGCTGTCGCTGGGATGGAATTTTATGTCTCTTGCGAACAGAAACCAAACTGTCGCTGTGTTTTTTAATTGTCTGTCCATCATTTTACCTGTCTGCTTCATATGTATTTTATTAGCATTATTATCTCTTTGTTTCTATGTTTTAAGTTCCACGATTTTTTTCGCCATGTTGCCATTTAAGTCTGTGATTTTATCGCCTGTTTTATTCTTTATAATATTCTTATTTTTAAAACAAATTCTGTAGGCTGAAGAGCGGCATACTGAGCTGCTGACAGCCCGACCCCTTCGGGGGGAATCGAAACTCAATAAAACAAAAAAAAATCGGTTTAGTCGTGGGTTGACCTTTAGCTGGTAGTTTAGCTGACGTATTTGTGAATGCTTTAGAAGGAAATTTTTTCAAAAATAATCCTGTGTTGGGTAATATTCCTTTCTATGCTCGTTATATTGACGATATACCCATAATATTTGAAGTGAGTGACCAATATCTGCAACTATATTGCATGTTTTTAACAGTTTTTACGAGAAAATGAATTTCACGAAAGAGATGTAAGGAGATGAGAGAGAACTCATTTTTTTTATTTGAAACTTAAGTTATTTGGCAACATAATTGGCATCGACATTTTTCGTAAAAATGCTTTTTCTGATAATATTATCCCAGCAGATTCTTGTCATCCACAAACTCACAAAACTGTCTTCTTTCACTGTGCAGTTCATCGTGCCGTGAACACACCTATGGAACAGGACTGTTCAGAAAAAGAAATATCTTTAGTAAAATCCATAGTTACTAACAATGGATACGACCATATGTTAATTCACCAATCTGTTAAGAAAAAACTGTAAAATGTTCAACCTTAGGAGATAACAGGGCGATTAAGAGTGAGGGTAATAACTTTATATCTATTCCATTTTGGGGGAACGTATCGTACAAGATAAGGAGACTTCCACAGAAGCAATACGGTTCCAATGGCTCTGAGCGCAATGGGACTTAACATCTACGGTAATCAGTCCCCTAGAACTTAGAACTACTTAAACCTAACCTAAGGACATCACACACATCCAACCTCGATGCAGGATTCGGACCTGCGACCATAGTGGTCTCGCGGTTCCAAACTGAAGCGGCTAGAACCGCTCGGCCATACCGGCCAGCAAGCAATACGGTTACAGAGTCGCCTATTCCGTAAATAATAGGTTAAAACAGTGATTTATACTACTGAGGTGCGAGAAGAACTTGGCACTAAATCCGGAGTTTACAAAATTACTGCCCTGACTATTACGTTGGACAAACAGGGAGACGCATTACAGTATGATACAAAGAATACATGCTAGGTAAAAATGGGGAAAACGTGTACAGTTCCACATTTGCTGAACATCTATTGCTCTTACAGCATACGCCATGTAAATTGGATGACTTGGAATTGCTACACGAAATGAGTAAGGGCTACAAACTGGACCAGTTCGAGGAATTAGAAATTTTCAAACATCTATTCAAAATGATGTATTTATTCTTAACGAACAGGTGCAGCTTAGAAATATTTTGTTTTGGATAGTTTCAAAGCCCTTCTTGCTCTAACGTAATATAGTCTGGCTGGCTAAAAGCGCCGCACGGAATTAGCCGAGCGGTCTTGGGCGCTGCAGTCATGGAAAGTGCGGCTGATGCCGGCGGAGGTTCGAGTCCTCCCTCGGGCATGGTTGTGGGTGTTTGCACTTAGGATAATTTAGGTTAAGTAGTGTGCAGGCTTAGGGACTGATATCGCACACATTTGAACGTTTCTTTGACTAGAAGCTAGTCTTCTTACCTGTTGATGCTAGTGAGATATTCCTTTACTGCCTTGTTGGGATTTTACGTTTTTTTTATTATTGCTGTTCGCGGTTTTCGATGTGTATCTGTGGTCTAGGGATGCCGGCACGGTAGCTCAGCGTGTTCGGTCAGAGAGCCGGTTGGTCTCTGCAATAAAAAAAAAAAAACTGAGTGGAACGATCAACCACCGAACTTGAACAGAATGTCTTGCGACGTCCGTAACGACCAAACACAACGATCAATAACGAACAAAAAAAAAGGAGGGTTACGTGCCCTATGTAATGAAAAAACTGAATCAATCGATCAACAACGAACATAAATGGATGTCTTACGACGTCCGCCCCGAGCAGATGCAACTAACAAAAGCGAACAAAATGAGATTTAAAAAAAAAGGGGGGGGGGTGGGTAGCGTCTTTGATTCATAATCGAAATGTCTTCGGTCCCGGGTTCGATCCCCGCCACTGCCTACATTTTGATAAATAATCAGCATTGGCGGCTGAAGACTTCCGGCATAAGAAGTCAGCCTCATTCTGCCAACGGCCTTGTCAAAGAGGGCGGAGGAGTGGATATAGGTTCAGGGCACTCTCTTGCCTAAGGGGTGGGAAATTGCCCCTCAAGGCGGAAGAATCAGCAATGATCAACCTCATGAGGAAACCGACAATGGAAACCACTGCATTAAAGACACGGAACGTGTATCCACAGGACATGTGTCCTGTAGTTGAAGAAGTGTCATGATGATCTATCCATTAGCAAAAGATTCCGGAATAGTCCCCCATTCGGATCTCCGGGAGGGGACTGCCAAGGGACTACCATGAGAAAAAGATTGAATAATCAACGAAAGGATTATGTTCTACGAGTCGGGGCGTGGAATGTCAGAAGCTTGAACGTGGTAGGGAAACTAGAAAATCTGAAAAGGGAAATGCAAAGGCTCAATCTAGATATAGTAGGGGTCAGTGAAGTGAAGTGGAAGGAAGACAAGGATTTCTGGTCAGTTGAGTATCGGGTAATATCAACAACAGCAGAAAATGGTATAACAGGTGTAGGATTCGTTATGAATAGAAAGGTAGGGCAGAGGGTGTGTTACTGTGAACAGTACAGTGACCGGGTTGTTCTAATCAGAATCGACAGCAGACCAACACCGACAACGATAGTTCAGGTATACATGCCGACGTCGCAAGTGTAAGAGAAAGTGTATGAGGATATTGAAAGGGTAATGCAGTATGTAAAGGGGGACTAAAATCTAATAGTCATGGGCGACTGGAATGCAGTTGTAGGTGAAGGAGTAGAAGAAAAGGTTACAGGAGAATATGGGCTTGGGACAAGGAATGAAAGAGGAGAAAGACTAATTGAGTTCTGTAACAAGTTTCAGCTAGTAATAGCGAATACCCTGTTCAATAATCACAAGAGGAGGAGGTATACTTGGAAAAGGCCGGGAGATACGGGAAGATTTCAATCAGATTACATACGTTTGAAGTTCTCCAACGCTATAGATACAGCAATAAGGAACAGCGCAGTAGGCAGCACAGTTGAAGAGAAATTGACATCTCTAAAAAGGGCCATCACAGCAGTTGGGAAGGAAAACATAGGTACAAAGAAGGTAGCTGCGAAGAAACCATGGGTAACAGAAGAAATACTTCAGTTGATTGATGAAAGGAGGAAGTACAAACACATTCCGGGAAAATCAGGAATACAGAAATACAAGTCGCTGAGGAATGAAATAAATAGCAAGTGCAGGGAAGCTAAGACGAAATGGCTGCAGGAAAAATGTGAAGACATCGAAAAAGATATGATTGTCGGAAGGACAGACTCAGCATACAGGAAAGTCAAAACAACCTTTGGTGACATTAAATGCAACGGTGGTAACATTAAGAGTGAAACGGGAATTCCACTGTTAAATGCAGAGGAGAGAGCAGATAGGTGGAAAGAATACACTGAAAGCCTCAATGAGGGTGAAGATTTATCTGATGTGATAGAAGAAGAAACAGGAGTCGATTTAGAAGAGATAGGAGATCCAGTATTGGAATTTAAAAGAGCTTTGGAGGACTTACGGTCAAATAAGGCAGAAGGGATAGATAACATTCCATCAGAATTTCTAAATTCATTAGGGGAAGTGGCAACAAAACGACTATTCACGTTGGTGTGTAGCATATATATGAGTCTGGCGACATTCCATCTGACTTTCGGAAAAGCATCATCCACACAATTCCGAAGACGGCAAGAGCTTACAAGTGCGAGAATTATCGTACAATCAGCTTAACAGCTCATGCATCGAAGCTACTTACAAGAATAATATACAGAAGAATGGAAAAGAAAATTGAGAATGCGCTAGGTGACGATCAGTTCGGCTTTAGGAAAAGTAAAAGCACCAGAGAGGTAATTCTTACGTTACGGCTAATAATGGAAGCAAGGCTGAAGAAAAATCAAGACACATTCATAGGATTTGTCGACCTGGAAAAATCGTTCGAGAATATAAAATGGTGCAAGCTGTTCGAGATACTGAAAAAAGTAGGGGTAAGCTATAGGGAGAGACGGGTCATATACAATATGTACAACAACCAAGAGGGAATAATGAGAGTGGACGATCAAGAACGAAGTGCTCGTATTGAGAAGGGAGTAAGACAAGGCTGTAGCCTTTCGCCCTACTCTTCAATCTGTACATCGAGGAAGCAATGATGGAAATAAAAGAAAGGTTCAGCAGTGGAATTAAAATACAATGTGAAAGGATATCAATGATACGATTCGCTGATGACATTGCTATCCTGAGTGAAAGTGAAGAAGAATTAAATGATCTGCTGAACGGAATGAACAGTCTAATGAGTACACAGTATGGTTTGAGAGTAAATCGGAGAAAGACGAAGGTAATGAGAAGTAGTAGAAATGAGAACAGCGAGAAACTTAACATCACGATTGATTGTCACGAAGTCAATGAAGTTAAGGAATTCTGCTACCTAGGCAGTAAAATAACCAATGACGGACGGAGCAAGGAGGACATCAAAAGCAGACTCGCTATGGCAAAAAAGGCATTTCTAGCCAAGAGAAGTCTACTAATATTAAATACCGGCCTAAATTTGAGGAAGAAATTTCTGAGGATGTACTTCTGGAGTACAGCATTGTATGGTAGTGAAACATGGACTGTGGGAAAGCCGGATCAGAAGAGAATCGAAGCATTTGAGATGTGGTGCTATAGACGAATGTTGAAAATTAGGTGGACTGATAAGGTATGGAATGAGGAGGTTATACGCAGAATCGGAGAGGAAAGGAATATGTGGAAAACACTGATAAGGAGAAGGGACAGGATGATAGGACATCTGCTAAGACATTAGAGAATGACTTCCATGGTACTAGAGAGAGCTGTAGAGGGCAAAAACTGTAGAGGAAGACAGAGATTGGAATACGTCAAGCAAATAATTGAGGACGTAGGTTGCAAGTGCTACTCTGAGATGAAGAGGTTAGCACAGGAAAGAAATTCGTGGCGGGCCGCATCAAACCAGTCAGTAGACGGATGACAAAAATAAATAAATAAATAAAAATAGTTTTTTATTCATGATGACAGCTGGTTTCAATTTACTACAAACTTCCGCTCTTTTTCGATAGTATGTATGCTAATCTTTAATTTGCGCGAGATTCTCGCGTATAACACTAGAGCTCTCTCTCGTTAGATGTGTTCCTTAGCCAAAGGCTCACCTGCTTGACACTAGGAGACATCGTATGTAGGTGTTTTAAATGGTTCTGATGTGTCTTGTTTATTAAGACAGAGGGTTTGAATTAGCACATCCTGTAAAACATTGACGCGCATGTGTATGTATCCCTGGCTTTTAAGGCGCGCGAGTGTCTTGCGCATACCACAAGTGCCCTCTCTCGGCTTGCCTTAGTGCTTCCACACCCTCTTCACAATAAGTTCACAGGCTAAGTACGGATAGTATGCTGGGTTCGCATCGACCATCTCTTCATAATTATGCTGTACAGATGGAGGTGATGTTTTCGTTTTAACTACTGACGACGCCTTTGGCGCGATTGTTTTATGCATTTCCACTGTAGGATGTGACTATAGTGAGTGACTAAAAGTTTTTGTGCTTGTAATACTTTGATGATTTTCGTGGTTACTTAAATCTGTAAGTGGTTTTTTTCTTTTATTTTCTCAGTTATGGTGCTAAGTTTTCTGCTAATGAAGGTGTATTCCTGTTCAGATGAATTTTTGCTTCTGATGATGGAATATTTAGATATACCGAAACCGTGGTCAGGGATTTCAATAAATCTTTATCCTGCCACTGTGTGGCTGTTATCATTTACCGTGAAGATTCAAACACTTCGTCTCGCATTGCTGGTCCTCGTGTGTTCTGCTATCGAGATTGGAACCGATGACGTCACTGCGTGCGGCAACTGGCACCTGTCACCAACGTAGACCACGGCGGCGGCCGGTTGTGAGCTTAATCCCTCCAAATCTCGAGAGCTCCGCTGTGGAGGAAGTTCGACACAACAAAACAAACATTGGAGGACGTCGACATGTGGCCGTACACAGTAACAGAGGGCCGTCACATGTAGCCCGCCAACAGCAAAATCCGGGGTGAGTGGCCAGCGTGCGGCAGCCGGCAGCGGCGGCCGGGCCTCAAGTGGTGTCCCGTGTTCTGCCCCTAAATCCGGACCCGCCGCCGCCAGCGCCTCTAGCGGCCGCAGCCGGCCCAACCGCTGCGAAGCCTGCTAACCGTTGCCGGAGCCTGCCACGTTACAAATCCGGAGATTATCTTCTTCTGCATCGTGTTGACGACCGATCGACAATGAGATCTGCGTGTACTGTTGGCAAACGCTTGTGCTACCTGCTCGCCCAGGCAAGGCCACTGAAATAAACGGTAGGTATCACGCACAGACGTGCTGTTAGTGCTGACGTCACCACGCCCTCGTTCGCCGCACCGATTAAAAGCTAAGGCACACTGTGTACATTTCATTAACTCGTACACAACTCTGCAAAGACTTGGGGCTTTTTATAGTATAGTGTGGTGTTATTATCATCGTTATTGTTAACTTATTTATTAGTTAATAAAGAAAGAAGAGACTTTGTTTTCTGAAATTCATCAAGGCTGCTTTTTATAAGACATCTGGAATGATAGTATAAAACCTGGTGGATTGCTAAACAAAGTGGCTGTTCTCTTATTAGTGACTGCACTAGGGAAAAGAGTTTTCAGTATATCCCTAACAAAAAAATGCTTTATGAGCGACTTGCTGACAAACCCAGCATTACCCAGGTATGCATTTTTCCAATTTTCTGTAACAAACAAAAACAAAAAATTAAACCGTGTTTGTAGTGTAATATCGAAAACATTTCATTTACATTTATTCGTGAAAACACCGTAGAAATTATGGAACAGTGATATCGAAAAAATTTCATACGAAATATGTGCGAAAACACCTTAGAAATTATGGAGCAATACTACAAAGATCGGAGACAGTCTCTTCGTTGGGCACAGCTGCTTCGCGTCTCTAAAATGCGATTTTGTAAACATCTCTATGAAAAATCCACTTCTTGGCTCTATGGACGGCTGTTGTTTTCGCGCCGGCCGGTGTGGCCGTGCGGTTCTAGGCGCTTCAGTCTGGATGTGTGTGATGTCCTTAGGTTAGTTAGGTTTAAGTAGTTCTAACTTCTAGGGGATTGATCACCACAGATGTTAAGTCCCATAGTGCTCAGAGCCATTTGAACCATTTTTTTTATTTGTTTTCACCTAGAACCGTTTGCGTTTCGCAGTTGAAAACCGTGAAAAGCGCTCGTGGGTGTCAGGGATTTCCTCTAGTCGACTCGACTTAAGAGTGTATTAATAGTGAAGAATAAATGCATTAGGAGTTCATGCATGATGCGGCATACTTTTACGCACCTTAGTGTTTATGACGTCGTATGTCCTGGATTGTGATACGTAGGATGTTCTTGCCCCCATAGCAATTGTTGAATGACAGTAAGGGATATATGGGCCAAGTTCAGTTGAAATTCGGCAGATGATATAGGAGGAATTGTGGAACACACACACACACACACACACACATACATGTGTAATGTTTCCTATTTTTTTATAAGTACATAGACCTGTTTATTTCTACTATGGTTTACATCAGTTTACAGCTTGAACAATTAGCTATTTTTCGACGTAATCACCATTTCTGTCGATGCATTTTTGTAGACGCTGTCTCATTTTTTGTATGCCCATGTCATACCAGCTCACCGCCATGCTTTTCAGAAAGCTATGAACCTCTTCTTTCACCTCGTCGTCGGAGCTGAATCGCTTTCCGACTAAATGTTCTTTCAACGTAGGGAACTGGTGATAGTCACTGAAACAGTTGCAGGAGAACAACGGTTTGCCGAGCCATGTCCCGATTAGCTTTGTAATGGAGAATGTGTACGTCCTTGCTTAACATTCCTCTTCTCCGGTTCTGAACTGCCCGTTTGAGTTTTTTCAGAGTCTCACAGAACCTGTCAGCGTTAATTGTGGTGCCAGTGATTCAACTCCGACGACGAGGTGAAAGAATAGGTTCATAACTTTCCGAACATCATGGCGGCGAGCTGGTATGACATGGGCATACAAAAACTGCCACAGCGTCTACAAAAATGCATCGACAGAAATGGTGATTATGTCGAAAAATAGCTAAATGTTCAAGCTGTAAACTGATGTAAACCATTTTAGAAATAAACAGGTCTATGTACAAAAAAGAAAATAGAAGACCTTACCTTTGGGATTACCGTCGTACATGCGCACATACATACATTTTTATAATACGTTTGGATGCAATACAAAGACGCAGCGCTTGTAGTTTACTCCTATGACCAGTTAGAGGACCGTCCTCACATAAATGCTTATTAACTGTCAGAAAAATAACCTTAAACAACTTTTTGAATTCTTTTCATTTTAAGCAACGTAGAGTTTACTGAGATTGATGACCCTGAAAATACACATTCTTTTACCAAAGTCCTTTTATTGCTTTTTTCACAATGTCTAATTGTTGGTATCCAATGCACATTTTTCGCATTGACAGCACTGTTTTGTTTTCATATTTCTTTACTGTTAGTGTATTCATTAGTTGCAAGTGTATCTCACTTTAAAAGCTGTTCTATTTCCTCATTTTCGTGGCCGAATTTTTCTCTCACTACTAGATTCATTAGTACCTGAAAATAAACACTGGTACATGTGATACACAGAGCTGGTTCAGCTTTATGCTTCGAGCATGTTTCGCAGGGATCTTCTGTATCCAGTTTCACTTTTAAAATCCCCTTCTGAATCCTATTCAGCAGCATACCTTGTGCGCACACAAGAACTGGTAAGTGTAAACGAGCTGGGACGTTTATACGCATTTACACACTTCGTTTCATCTCTTTGATCTTAGAAAAACTACATACAAATAATTCCCAACTTTCTCCATTGCCCACAGTGATTAGGAAAATTCGCAATAGCACAGAAATCATGTATGCTTCACCGAAAGTTATTGGAAATATGCTCTCTGAGCCCCTCAGCGCACAGATAACTGTAGCGGAACTATGCAATTAATTTCCAGTCATCGGTAAGGACTCACGCTCACATAGATAGGGGACTGATGACCTTAGCTGTTTAGTCCCCCTTAAACATCCCAACAACCACCACCATCACATAGATAACCACGTACTCACGAAAAAAACGTAACGACAACGGGCTACTGTGTCGTGGAAATGTCGGCTCTGGTGTTAGTGTCGCAGATTGCTAACTGTACACATCACATGATCTCTACCGTGTATTCTACTAACAGCGTTGAACGCCTTCGTTCAGCAGCCTGATAACTAGGCCTGGAGTACAAGCGTAACTCTGAGGGCACAAATGCGATACGTCTGAATCTAATTTTTAAAGGTTATGATGCTCAAGAAGTGTCTGCAATAATCATGTTCAGTTAACATTCACAGACTGGAGAATGCGAGCTATCAGAAATGAATTCAGTTTGTTTGTAACAAATTGAGCGCATTTTGTTGCTTGGTGGCAGTTAAAGGTTTCGACTAGTGAGTTGTAATCGGAACAAATATTTCGTTACAAAACTAATACATAAAGCAGTCATCCTGGTCCATTAAATATGTTACTGGTTCTTATAGTGGCACATTTGAGCTGGAACTCATAAACCAATCAAATTCAATCAAGACACTCAAAAATAAGAGGATGTGATCTTCTATAGTTCCAATAATTCTTTGTTTGTAAGCTCTGACTTTCATAATAGTGAATCTGATGTAGACACAATCCGGCAGCATATCTGCGAGAACATAAAGCACTAACGGATATGGAAAATACTACATCATGAACACCTGGACCAAACCTATCAAACTGTTACTCATATATTTCCAAAAACAATGGAATATGATGATCAAAAGTTCATACTTACCCAAGTTTATTTTCAGTACAGAAAAACCCATCCCTACAGACGAAGAATGACGAGAGTATAAAACTGGTTTATCTAACGTTACTGGTGCCTTTAAGGCAAAGATAATAACACACTATACGCAGGGGACATACAAGTGCAGATAGACGCTATCTTTTAGACTTTGAGAAACGTCGAATCACTAGTGCTGAGAGACATGGGAGCATCACAGCAATAAATTTTAGAGACAATCCGGTGCAGTGCAATGACCTCAGAACAAGTGGTCACGAAGCGGACTTGGTATGACCCTTTCAGAAAGACTAGATTTTGAGAAGAGCGTAGGATTGATCGACTTGTGCTGTCGGATATGTGGATGCCAGCTTAAATTCACACAAAGGTTACAGGCAGAATATCACGATGAGCCATCGAGAACAGACTACAGGTACTTTGGGTTATGGTCTCTAGTGGCCTTAGGTCATTTACTGCTGATACAATACGACAGATACCAGACAGTTCATAGTGGGTGTTTTGTGTTGTTCAACGATGACACTCCACTCTACAATATAGCACACACATACATACACACACAGAACACACATGCACACTTCAGAATGGAGCCTAATAACATGCTGAACAGGCAGTTAACATTTCAGGTTAGCCCTAAATATGGCAATGTAGTGAAACTAGCCTGATAAAGCTTATGACTGCAAAAATCAAATACTAGACTATCAGGAACAACGTGATTAATTCCATTTTTAGGCCCACACATGGAGCAAGACGCAGAGCACTCATAAAATAATAATTTGCACTTTTAAATTGTTCTATGATACTTCTCAAGTGTTACAATCGGAGCTCCACCACCAAAATAAGTAAATGCTGTTGTCAGTGTAATCACACGACATGTTATTGGTGTTTCACAGAAGCAAATTCTAACACATCAAACAAGTAACACACCTTACACTGAATTCCCGAAACAATTCTGGTCACGCAACATACGTAGTTACGTGAATTTCAACGAATGTTATTAAAATGCTGATATAATGAATAAGCCACCATTTTGTAGTAATTGCACACAAGTAATTTGCCCGACCTGAGCGACGAGACGCAGTTCTAAGGGAAACAGAACTTTACGACGGCAGTGCCCGTCCAATGTAGACCTACACAGTTCGCCACATGGCATCTAGCGGACACAGTTACACGCCTACCGCCACTGTGTAGGCCGTCAGCAAACTCAACCCTTCGGAAACCCTTTGTATAGGAACAAAGCAGGAAATGCCAGACAGAAAGTCCAGAGGTAAAACATCCATAGTAACCCAACAGCCGGCCGGAATGGCAGGGCGGTTCTAGGCGCTACAGTCTGGAACCGCGCAATCGCTACGGTAGCAGGTTCGAATCCTGCCTCGGGCATGGGTGTTTGTGATCTCCTTAGCTTAATTAGGTTTAAGTAGTTCTAAGTTCTAGGTGACTGATGACCTCAGAAGTAAAGTGCTCAGAGCCATTTTCTTTTTAAACCCAACAAAAAACATAGGCGAATCATCATAGTAACCTGCGTTAAAAATTCACATGAAAGAAGAAGCTGTTTATCTCAGTCTTAAACTCTGCCGAACGAAAGCGACAGCACCTGTGATAGGCTGCAAAACCTCTAATGGGTGGAGTTACAACAAAGTACGAACGCTCTAATTAGAAACTAAAAAGGCGCATGGCCACTAGCTTTGATATAGCCAACTTGCAGGCAGAGTAATCGGCATTTGCTCTTGCAGAAGTCGTAAGGTGTTTGAACAAGGCGACTCGCGCCACGCTGAGACGATTGAGAGCAGACCGGTCCAGATTCAACCACTTGCGAAGGCCTTGCTAGCAAAAACCGCAATTAATTTAGTCATAGACAGTGGAAGCGAGTTAGCCGCATTTTCGGAGAACTTATTTTAATACAGTACTAATGAAGAATTAGCTATCTTGAAAATGAAGAAGGTTAAAGTGAAGGGTCACATCAAAAATCATGATGTGCGTGTCAATGAACAAACAAGATTAACTCTTTGGTGCCAAGCTCTAAAGATCGAAGCCAGTTTCGTTATCATACCGAAATTAACGGTGGACATAATTATAGGTGTTGATTTTCTGAATGAAAGACGAGCTGTAATGAATGTGGGAAAGGTAGCGTTACTTTTGAGAACACTACATTTCTCTTTGAGCCACGGCAGTACAGGGTCACAGGTGGAAGAGCAAGAGTGTTACAGACATAAAGAACGATGTTCCACTAATCAAACAAAATAGTGTAGACAGACCGAACCGAGAGTAGAAAGAGATAAATAAAAATTCAGAATCTCATCATGTAAGCCATATTAAAATGTATGATTAATCATCACTGATAGGCCTCAGTAAATAATATCAATGAAGCCATCAAGTATGTTTCAGACAGAATGTGACCACGAGTCTGAGGAAAAGAAGAGACAGAAAATTGAGAAGTACCTTATATTTTTCAGGTGTAGTAATTAAAATAATGTAAAGGTGAAACAGGTCTAATAGCATGACACTAACATGTCAAACCACAACACCACGCATAACAAACGTAAGGAGTCTCATCTGCTTAAAATATCAGGTACAAATTGGAACCTGATAGAGAAACTAGAACTGTGACACAGAGATAGGACGTCGAACCAGTGAAGTATTTCTTAAGAGGTGTAAATTAAATTAGGCGTTAGGCATAAGGTAGATTATAAGGAAAGGTTTTTGTACTCGACCTCCTGCAAGAAACAATCGTCAGCTGCCCTTGACAGTGGGGCGGAAGACAACCGAAAATGTGTATGGCACGTAAATAGACGTGATCAACGATTTTCTACGATGCAGAGGCACCGTCAAAGGCGACTTCTCCTTTCTTTGGTTGTTTGTCATTGTCATGTAGGTGAATGTTACCTAACAACCAAAAAAAGTGTTGCGTGATAATGTTACAGAAATGTACGTATCTCGCATTGCAGGATCAGAAGACCAGTAAAACTGGGTGATTTATTCATGCCCATCAGTAGATTTACTGCAAGAAATCTACTTTCGTCTTCATTTGTGTGCACAAAATTTATTGAGCCACCCATCTTTTGCACTGCATATAGATTTGTTTCATATGGTATCATTGGTAACTGCTCTGAGGGAATAATGTTAGAAAAATGTCTGTTGGTGTTTCTTTGACCTCTTGAATATTACTGCCTGTATCACCACAAAACTGTTTTATACCTTTAGAAATTGGAAACTGTTCCCATACAACCGCAGCATCAGCTATTTCCAGCACATCTTGCTCTCCATTGACATTCAGTTACAGAAGATGGTACAGCTTTATTATCAAAATGAAGTCGGTTTGGTGCTTCAGAAATTTGTATTTCGTTGTCGTCACTTTCACTATCTGATATACAAGACTAAGTATTATTTGGTATGCCATTAAGCATTTGCATCAGCATTTCGGTATTCAATTCAGCTGTTTTGAATCTTCCTATACAAACAATGATCAAATACACTACACCTACAACAAAGAGCAGTCCTCGTTAACCGATGTGTCACAGTGGTTTCGTAGTGAAACTACACATATTTTTTGTGTTTACATAAAAACTATGCAAGAAATGGATCAAACTAAAATATTAGTCTCCTCTACAATGCATACCCTTTTCGCAACTTACCAGAATTACGCCGGTTCAGATGACAATACAGAGAAAACATAATATATGTCACCTCCGATCCCCATCAATAGTCAACTTCGCCACACTGGACAGCTGAATGCCTTTGTTGCCTTCCCGCGGAAACGTATTTCCCAAGCCGTCAGTAAGTTGTTTATCTTGACAACAGAGGGTAGCTACCTCCAGTGCCTTGGTGGTTACACGGAGCAGCCACTGAGCCACTTTTTAAACATGTAAAGGTGGTCTCACTGTGAAACCAGTTTTACGCAAAAGGTTTAATAAATAAGCCAGTACTTCGTGAATATAAACCACTAACTCTCACACTAGTCATTGCAGACAAGTAATTTCCCTGACACGAGCTGCGAGACACACTTCTGAGGGAAAGACAATTTCACAATGGCAATGCCTGTCCCATCTAGGCCGACACAGCTCGCCACAGGGCATCTGGCAGACACAATGAGACGCCCATTGCCACTGCGTAGGCCTTTGGAAAATCTGCCCCTTGTCCCTTCTTTTAACGATGACCCTTCGGAAAGCCTTTGTACAGGAACACGGCGGAAGATGCCGGATAGAACGACCAGAGATAAAACATTAAGAGGAACCCAACACAAGAAAATAGGTGACTCATTGTAGCCACCTGCATTAAAAACTCGAATCAAAGAAAAAGCTGTTACCTCAGTATTAACTAGCAAAAGTTTAACTCTCCCTACGAGAGAAACGACGCCTGTGATAGGCTACAAAAAGTGTAGTGGGTGGAGTTGCAAAAATTAAGAACGCTCTGATTGACCAGTAAGAAAACCCATGGCCACTAGCTTCGATATAGGCACATTGGAGATACAGTAATTGGCTTTTTCTCCTGCCGAAGTAGTCGAGTGTTTGAACTTGGCGACTCACGCAGCGTTGAGATGATTGCGAGAGTCATTATGTGAACACTTGTTCTCAGGCTCATCTTAACTCGTAAGGAGTTAGACTGCAAATTCTCCTAGTACGGGGAATCCCACCGACCACTTACCGTTAATGCTCCCGAGCAATTTCAGGGCAACGACGTACACACTATTCCAGCCAAATAGCATGTACCATGCCAGTTAGCTAGGGAATAGCTAGAAGCCTCAGCTTCACCGAAGACGTAGGAAATGTATCCCACTGGTGTTTAACAGTGGAGAGAGAATAGATTTTCAGGGTGACAACTCTCGCCAACAGACGCAACTGCCGCCGCCGATGCAAGGTAAGCACTCGCGAGCCCGCGCCACGTCAGCAAGTGATATTCAATTGATACTCAGAACTGCGGTCGTCTCTGTTTCTCACATTTCGTTTGTACATTCATCCATGACGTGTAGTTAAACATATTGACGACCATCTAGCCTAATTGAACCAGAAACCCGTGATGTCCGATCCAACGAAAAGGATTGATCAGCCACTGTAGACTTATGAATTGCTTTAATTGTGTTCTTTTGCTTGATTGCACTTGACCGATTCCCATTCAATTCTGGGTATTTTTAATGTGGATTTTAGAGTAATTAATATCTATGGTCCCAATTGTACTTAATCTGTTTGTGGTTTTATAGACCCCCAGACATGGTTATCAATTATCTTACCATTAAAGAAACATGTAATAGTTAGGATTTTTGTTTCACAGTTGTCAAAATGGAGTATCAATATTTTACTATCCTCTACTTAATTTTCATAACACTGCCATATCATGAAGTAACACTTAGAGTAAAAATGAACCTTAATAACGGATATCTAAGATTTTCATTTTTGATAGCATATAGTTACGCCTGAATCTGTACACTTTTTGTTAGCGATAACGGTTCCTTTACGGAGAGTGTAGTAGAACTGATATTGAGATCATTGTGTGATTACATCACTGTCCATACTGCTGCACCCTTCTGAACTCTGCATGTGTGAGATGGTGTCTTCCTACCTTGCAGCCCGTAGGTTCAACACCAAATTCCTAAAACACTCACAGAGCGCCCTTGTCCAACTATTGTAGGAAGATAGTTCAGAACCAGTCACACACGTGTTACAAACTGACAACCTAACATTTGCATAACATCTTTAGTAATGACGATATAAACTAAAGAAATTAATTAAAATTTGGGATTTGATTCCCAGTTTCTTGCCTATTAGACAGATACGCTATCTGCTGCACCACACTAGCACTGCAGCTACCAAAGCTCCCTCGCTGATTAGAAGTGCAATTCATGGCTCAGCGGATTGCTATTCTTCCTGTAGACTCAATTCAGTATTACAGAGGCTCCCCTACAATAGAACAGCACCTTAGTGATAACCAAAATGGGGTTAATTCTAGATCATTGTCATAAATAAAGGCGAGACTCAGTACATTTCAACAATATTGACTACGTATATTATTTAGTAATATTTAGCGTGTCAAACAACAAATCGGCCTGGAGGTGATGCATTATGTTCTGCATTTAAAAAAAAAAATATTTGATTTGATTAACATCCCGGTTCCACTTTTACTCTTCACTTGAAACAATAAATGGGACATTCAGTTAAATTTTGTCTGCACCTACATTGTCTATTCTACTAGTTAAACTAAAAAAGACTCACTTATTAGCACTATGAAATAAACTGAAAATTAGTAGATACTATAGTTCGATCTTAATATAAATACCACACGTTAAAGTCATCAACTTACTTCATAATTAGCTCTATAACACTGCAAAACACATATGAATACTACTACTAACGTAACTTACAGCTTAGAGCGCTCTTTTAATGAGAAATATCAAAGTAAACACTGTTATTCATTAATCTACACTCCTGGAAATGGAAAAAAGAACACATTGACACCGGTGTGTCAGACCCACCATACTTGCTCCGGACACTGCGAGAGGTCTGTACAAGCAATGATCACACGCACGGCACAGCGGACACACCACGAACCGCGGTGTTGGCCGTAGAATGGCGCTAGCTGCGCAGCATTTGTCCACCGCCGCCGTCAGTGTCAGCCACTTTGCCGTGGCATACGGAGCTCCATCGCAGTCTTTAACACTGGTAGCATGCCGCCACAGCGTGGACGTCAACCGTATGTGCAGTTGACGGACTCTGAGCGAGGGCGTATAGTGGGCATGCGGGAGGCAGGGTGGACGTACCGCCGAATTGCTCAACACGTGGGGCGTGAGGTCTCCACAGTACATCGATGTTGTCGCCAGTGGTCGGAGGAAGGTGCACGTGCCCGTCGACCTGGGACCGGACCGCAGCGACGCACGGATGCACGCCAAGATCGTAGGATCCTACGCAGTGCCGTAGGGGACCGCACCGCCACTTCCCAGCAAATTAGGGACACTGTTGCTCCTGGGGTATCGGCGAGGACCATTCGCAACCGTCTCCACGAAGCTGGGCTACGGTCCCGCACACCGTTAGGCCGTCTTCCGCTCACGCCCCAACATCGTGCAGCCCGCCTCCAGTGGTGTCGCGACAGGCGTGAATGGAGGGACGAATGGAGACGTGTCGTCTTCAGCGATGAGAGTCGCTTCTGCCTTGGTGCCAATGATGGTCGTATGCGTGTTTGGCGCCGTGCAGGTGAGCGCCACAATCAGGACTGCATACGACCGAGGCACACAGGGCCAATACCCGGCATCATGGTGTGGGGAGCGATCTCCTACACTGGACGTACACCTCTGCTGGTCGTCGAGGGGACACTGAATAGTGCACGGTACATCCAACCCGTCATCGAACCCATCGTTCTATCATTCCTAGACCGGCAAGGGAACTTGCTGTTCCAACAGGACAATTCACGTCCACATGTATCCTGTGCCACCCAACGTGCTCTAGAAGGTGTAAGTCAACTACCCTGGCCAGCAAGATCTCCGGATCTGTCCCCCATTGAGCATGTTTCGGACTGGATGAAGCATCGTCTCACGCGGTCTGCACGTCCAGCACGAACGCTGGTCCAACTGAGGCGCCAGGTGAAAATGGCATGGCAAGCCGTTCCACAGGACTACATCCAGCATCTCTACGATCGTCTCCATGGGAGAATAGCAGCCTGCATTACTGCGAAAGGTGGATATACACTGTACTAGTGCCGACATTGTGCATGCTCTGTTGCCTGTGTCTATGTGCCTGTGGTTCTGTCAGTGTGATCATGTGATGTAACTGACCCCAGGAATGTGTCAATAAAGTTTCCCCTTCCTGGGACAATGAATTCACGGTGTTCTTATTTCAATTTCCAGGAGTGTAAGTTAGTGACAACATATCTCTAAAACTGATATCACAGTCAGAAAAACACTGTGTTCCTGTACATCAGCGTTGACGTCATCACAGCGCTCAATACGTTTGTCATCTGCTGTTACACAGTAGAAACTAATGATACACTGATGAAATACATACTTAACAACCATAGTACACATTCATATAAGTGAGGAACTGGGGATTCTCTGCTTTCAGAGTCACCCACACATTGTGGTGACTCCATGATAGGCTATTAATTTTATATTTCAGTATAAAACCTTATGCTGATAACTGTATGCATGCGAGGTACTTATAATTGACAGGAACACGTTTACAGGATAGAGGGAGGCAATGATGGTCAGTTCACTCATGGTGGCTACCTTCAACGTACATAAGCGTACATATACATCTTAACTTAGTTGGCCTATCTTACATCATTCAGCAAGTTCAGAATACGTGAAAATAGTTCCAAGAACTTCCGACTGCTACTGAGTAGTTCCAACAATTTGTAACAAGTAATATTACCATGTTACAGGAAAACTGTGGGTAACTACCCCTAACGTTCGCATAATATTGGGTAGAGGAATGGTAATCAGTTTAGAAGGTGACTGACATTACCCTTACATACTACTGGGTCTAGATAATAATGGTCAATTGATGCAGTGACTGTTGTTACCCCAGATACTGTTGAGTTGGACAATGATGGTCAGTTGTCATGGTGACTGCCACTACCCCCGGATACTATATGGGGTGGGGACAATGATGCTCAATTTACACGGTGACTATCATCAGCTCACCCAAGTCCTTCTCTCGTCTCAGTAGTATATGACATGCAGAGAGTGCACAGGTGCACATGTGCAAACATAAGAAAATCTAATAATGACATACATTAATCAAATTAAGACTTGTTCCAGCATGATGCATCTTGTTACAACTGCAAAGCGATTAGACAGCAAGTAAACAATAACTTCCACCAGCACGTGACATCATGTATGTGCAGTGGGTCTCAGCTGCTTGGGCAGTAAAAGTGTCACCCCCTTGCGGTGTCAGCTACTCGGGGGAAATCAGTATTCCTTCCATTTCTTCCATAATATATTATACTATCGTTCCTTCATTACAGTAGACAGCACAGAGAGGGATAGAGGAAGGTAAGATATTTACAGAGATACGTGAATAAGAGATGATGAGGATGAGGCAAAACTTGCTGGATGATGTAAAGGAAGCTGTTCTAACATGTGCACGTTTGCTTCTCATGGGTAATGGCAGTCACATTTTAAAGTTTTCACTTACATTACCAGTTTCCATTAATTAGGTTTCAGTGTCTGTTACTCAGGAGCAGTCTTCTGATTAATATCTGCACCCATTAATTGATTATCTGTGTAATCGTTACTGTTCTGCTACACTGGTTTAATCATTCCTTGTCGTCACAAGGAAGGAGACTACTACGAAACATGGTGAGAAGGAAGTAGAGTGATGTATAAGTCAGTAAGGGTTTATATCAGTGATAGTAAAACCAGAAATGTGAACGGAATTTTTTTTCAGATAAGCGACATTGTTCTTGTTTGAATGGAGCCTTGATGATGTACAATGTGTGATTTGTTCCCAAATCACATGGACTACTCTCGTGTTTTCTGTACTATATACCGATTCATAACTGACGTGAGCAGTGAAGTTCATCCAGAACTGTCCTGCTTTTCGCTGCTTTTGAGAATAATGATGGAAGCACCACATAGTTCATGTAACAGTAATTTTGATGTTCTATGTAAATCAACTGTTTCTTCAAACTTTAAGAATAATATTTAAACTTTAGCCTTCATTTACTCTTTAAGTGCCCGCATCAAATTAAATGAAACTATACATTCAATGATGCCTCATGTAGCAGTGATGAAAAGTCATAACCTTGTGCCGTCAACATGATAATTTCTTCGATGCTGTACGAATTGCTACAAAAATACAAAACTGTGGTGCCCTTTCAATAGATTATTTTCACGTACCAGAGCGTAGGTTTGCAAACTTCGTGCAGGTAGTTGTTATACCACTGTATATACAATGGTCTATGGAAGTATCATATTAATAGTTCTTTAGAGTAAAGTACTCGGAACTGTTGTCTAGAAACTTTTATCATAATATGTTCTGTTTATTTGACGTAATCTAGAAAATTTTGGTGGCATCAAATATTAGATTCAGTGATGAAAAAATTGTTCATTTTACATTAAATTATTTCAGATGTAAAAATACACTCCTGGAAATTGAAATAAGAACACCGTGAATTCATTGTCCCAGGAAGGGGAAACTTTATTGACACATTCCTGGGGTCAGATACATCACATGATCACAATGACAGAACCACAGGCACATAGACACAGGCAACAGAGCATGCACAATGTCGGCACTAGTACAGTGTATATCCACCTTTCGCAGTAATGCAGGCTGCTATTCTCCCATGGAGACGATCGTAGAGATGCTGGATGTAGTCCTGTGGAATGGCTTGCCATGCCATTTCCACATGGCGCCTCAGTTGGACCAGCGTTCGTGCTGGACATGCAGACCGCGTGAGACGATGCTTCATCCAGTCCGAAACATGCTCAATGGGGGACAGATCCGGAGATCTTGCTGGCCAGGGTAGTTGACTTACACCTTCTAGAGCACGTTGGGTGGCACAGGATACATGCGGACGTGCATTGTCCTGTTGGAACAGCAAGTTCCCTTGCCGGTCTAGGAATGGTATAACGATGGGTTCGATGACGGTTTGGATGTACCGTGCACTATTCAGTGTCCCCTCGACGATCACCAGAGGTGTACGGCCAGTGTAGGAGATCGCTCCCCACACCATGATGCCGGGTGTTGGCCCTGTGTGCCTCGGTCGTATGCAGTCCTGATTGTAGCGCTCACCTGCACGGCGCCAAACACGCATACGACCATCATTGGCACCAAGGCAGAAGCGACTCTCATCGCTGAAGACGACACGTCTCCATTCGTCCCTCCATTCACGCCTGTCGCGACACCACTGGAAGCGGGCTGCACGATGTTGGGGCGTGAGCGGAAGACGGCCTAACGGTGTGCGGGACCGTAGCCCAGCTTCATGGAGACGGTTGCGAATGGTCCTCGCCGATACCCCAGGAGTAACAGTGTCCCTAATTTGCTGGGAAGTGGCGGTGCGGTCCCCTACGGCACTGCGTAGGATCCTACGGTCTTGGCGTGCATCCTGCGGTCCGGTCCCAGGTCGACGGGCACGTGCACCTTCCGCCGACCACTGGCGACAACATCGATGTACTGTGGAGACCTCACGCCCCACGTGTTGAGAAATTCGGCGGTACGTCCACCCGGCCTCCCGCATGCTTACTGTACACCCTCGCTCAAAGTCCGTCAACTGCACATACGGTTCACGTCCACGCTGTCGCGGCATGCTACCAGTGTTAAAGACTGCGATGGAGCTCCGTATGCCACGGCAAACTGGCTGACACTGACGGCGGCGGTGCACAAATGCTGCGCAGCTAGCGCCATTCGACGGCCAACACCGCGGTTCCTGGTGTGTCCGCTGTGCCGTGCGTGTGATCATTGCTTGTACAGCCCTGTCGCCGTGTCCGGAGCAAGTATGGTGGTTCTGACACACCGGTGTCAATGTGTTCTATTTTCCATTTCCAGGAGTGTATATTCGATGCGCTTAAAATCTATTCCCGAAGAGAAGTCAGATAGTGCCATGATATATTTTTGGGTCATTATGATCAGCTTTTTCTACTGTAAGATAAAAATAATAACCTTGCACGGAGTTGCTACAATTTTTGGATGACTCTGAAAGCTTAACAATCCTTTTTTATATACGAAAGTGTGTTACTGCCGTTCAATACGGTATTTCATTGAAGTGTCATGTAGTTTACTTATGCAAGAGTAAAAGGTGGCAAACATTTTCAGCAGTTTGATGAGGTTAATGCCCTGTCATGGGGACCACTATAATGGTTGGCTGCCTTTGCGGTCAAAAAGCAACCAGAGTGTAGGAAAGGTAAATTCTGTATGTGTGTGTGTGTGTGTGTGTGTGTGTGTGTGTATGTGTGTGTGTGTGTGTGTGTGTGTGTATGTGCGTGTGTGTGTGTGTGTGTGTGTGTATTTGTGTGTGTGTGTGTGTGTGTGTGTATGTGTGTGTGTGTGTGTGTGTGTATGTGTGTGTGTGTGTGTGTGTGTGTATTTGTGTGTGTGTGTGTGTGTGTGTGTGTGTGTGTTTGTGTGTGTGTGTGTGTGTGTGTGTGTGTGTGTGTAGTCAACCCTACTGATACCCCTCAACTGGGGTTCGGACAGCTCTAAGGAAAACACATGAAAGGTGGACCCACACAGTTCGTCCTTTGTTGTTTCACAGAATACAATTTATTGCTTAACAAGAATATTATTATCATTACAATTTAAAAAACTTTTTAAAAGAATCACAACTCTCACAGTTGATCCGGCTCCATTAAAAACAAATTTTAAGAATTTATACCATTAACGACAGCGCTTGAAATAGAAAGTACATAGTTCAAAAAAAAAAAAAAAAAAAAAAAAAAAAAAAAACAGGAAATGTGTATGGCTGCAAGCAGGTTCAACACGTTTATTAACAAATGAACTGCAATTACAACCATTAATTTTACTAATAATTTCCAAGCTTAGGTAACCGTTACACAGTTGGGTAATACCCACCCAAATACACAAAAGATCACAAGTCATGCCACTGATTGTGGCTCTTGAAAACGTTTTGCATCGTGCTTATATCTCACAAAGACTGTGGATGAAATAAATGTGTCACCCGTTGTCCGTTCCTCAACAGGGCGTAGTTTTTCAGCACCCTGCCACCAGTGTTTGGAATAGTGGTCTCTTGTTAGCAGAGAAGCATTTTCACCGTGGTGTCTTCAAAATATGCGAGAGATTTTCCCTTTTTATGCGCAACAATTTCCTTATTCTGCTTCCTAAGTGAGTGTCTTTTTAAGGCTATTATGTGAGGTGAACCATGCCTTCCTGTGTAACGTTTCCGTGATCATTATTTGTGATCTTCGTGTCATAGTTTGGACTAGCTGATCATGTCTTACGTCATAAAGATCGGTTGTGATCGAGCCAAATCTCTCCTCACCGACGCTAAAGCAAAGCGCCAGGCTGCATGAAGCCACCTTCCATCACTTGCTCGATTCCTTTGAACGAAATTCGATAATTAGTGTCTGTTCCGCGATTTAATTGCATCCCCTAGCTTTCAAAGCGGCTGTAAAGGAAGCTGCGCTGGCAGTGAATGCAAACGTTTAACAGTTTATTTAGCCTACCCCGCTAGGAGCCATTTTAAACACGTTATAGACTCGACAGGCATATTTTTAGTTAGTTTTCGCACCAGAGTTTGTATTGAAGTCAGTAGTGAAGTTTAACATTTTGATTTAAGATTCTTTGTTCAGGGTTAGCCCCCATGTAGCGTCGCCCTCCGAGACACAGCAAATCCATATCACGAAAATACAACACGTTTACTAAATGAAACGTCTCCTTCGACGGTACGTAAATAAAGCCTAGGAGTACAATAATGGCAGTAACGCAATTGGAACAAAGGTACTGGAATAGATACTGAAAAAACTGATCATCACAATAAGGTCAGATAGGCAATAAGCGCAGACGTCATATATCGCAGATTACGTTCACAGAGAAAACACTTGTGGAATGATCCGTTCGGGACTAAACACTGCCTGGAGCCAAGTCGGGAGCGAGCATTTCCTGGATGCAAAGTTCGGCAACGATCACTGGCTGGGTGCTCAGTTTGTGGCCTGTAAGTCTAAGTCGGAGGATGACGATTGCTCTGGGTTAGGTTCAATAAGAAGAGTTTGGGGCCGAAGGAGGAAACTTCCAATACAGATTAGCATCACTAATGATGAACACAGTGTGCTGCTGCAGAAGCTAACGCTCCTGGGTATCGTCCCGTACGAGAGTCCGGCAGAAGAAACGACGATGACTTCTGACAGTGGCGTTTGTCGCTTGGACGAGAGAGGCTTTCGAAGCCTTGACTGACTTGTGGCATCCTCATGCCGTCTTAGGGTAATAGGTGCCTGCAGCAGAACACTGTTGAAAATGTTTCCGTGTCATGTAGCGCCCGGACGCGACTAGGGTCCGTGTTGTCGGCGCCCTGTGCAGGCGCTGGCTTTGCCTGCTGTTGGCCTGCTTTGGCGGTGACCTGACGCGATGCTGAAGGCGTGCAGGTGCAAAGATGGCTGCAAGCGTGACAGCTGTGCTCCAAGGGTTGCCGATTCATTAGGCGAGAGCCTCCAAGGTGGCAGCCCGCATGTGCATCACCGGGACAAATTAGATTTGTGTTTCAAAATACTGTACGTGCTTAGAATTAGTTTTATTTCATTATTGTTATATGTGCTGTGCCCTTCTTCAGTTAGAAGTGTTTACGGACAGAATACTGTATATTTTGTTATTGCCTGCCTTCATTGACATGTTAGGATATATTTGTTAATAAAGTGTTCTAAAGCAAGACCATGTTTGCAGATCGCCGATACAAAACGCCACTCTACCCAGTCCCAGTGCTAGAACTGTAGAGACGGCTGCTCTTATGTTAATAGGTTTCTTAAACAATTGAGTAATGTCATTTACACCGGGAGGTCAGGAACAGTCTAAAAAGCTTGAAAAGGTATTGCAGGGTAGGTTCTCCCGTGGAACAATTGTTCAGAAAAATTGCGTTACGTTGTGCTGTTTCCGAGTTAATTACCACCGAAGTTAGCCAATCAGTCTCTTGCGCATGCATGTTCAACCGGCCCACGAGATTCAATGAGTGTCAGCTGCTCTCATAGCGTAGAGGATGGCGCATGAGACTGCTCAGCCATTGGCTCGGGTTCTATCCTAGCAGCAGTCCCATGTCCAATTTATTGTTCGTCTTTAGGAAACCAAACAAAGTACACGTTTGTCGACACCGTTCCTGACGGTCAGCTTGAATTGGCGCGTGCCACAATTGGTTAACTTCAACACTAATTAACTCGGAAACGGCGCAACATAAGAAACTTATTACTACCAATTATGTCTCAGCACAACCAATCCTGCAATACCTCTTCAAGCATTTCGGATTGTGTCTGCCCGAACCGTGTAACTGACAAACTGTTTAGGAAACCTATTAACCTAAGAGTGACTGCTTCTGCCATTCTAGCACTGGGGTTGGGTGGAGTTGAGTTTTGCCTGGAATTGTGCAAATATTGGCTTCTTTTAGAATTGTCTTCATTAAGACACTTATATCATTGTATATCAGTGTAATGAGATCAATGAAACTGGTAGGCAGTCAATATGAAAATGAACAGTATTCTATACAGAAATAATTCGTACTTAAAAATAGGCACAGAAACAAAACTTACTCTAGTCAGATGTAATATTTTCAAGCACAAATGTGATTTGGATTGGTGATACACAAAATGAATTGAAATCACAATATGAAAGCTTGCAGTTCTGTGTTTAATACACATACAAATGAAATAAGCGTAGTAATGACTCTGAGCACTATGGGACTTAACTTCTGAGGTCATCAGTCCCCTAGAACTTACAACTACTTAAACCTAACTAAGCTAAGGACATCACACACGTCCAAGCCCGAGGCAAGATTCGAACCTGCGACCGTAGCGGTCGCGCGGTTCCAGACTATAGCGCCTAGAACCGCTCGGCCACCCCGGCCTGCTAAGCGTACTCTGAGACAGTTTTTATGTAACTGAGACAGAATTTGATCTACGAGTGGAAAGAGAATGTTGAAAAATAATTTGCGAAGAAGAACCATATCCAACTGAAGTTCCGGAAAAACCCAATGTGCAAAAACGGCATGTACTAAATTAACTGATTCATCACTGCGTGTTTAGTGAGACAATGAGTCAACACATAGAAACACTACTAAAACGAAGTGAAATCTTTTGACTGACATTAATTACGTACTCGGTCAGAGGAAAGGCAGTGTATAAGTAAGTGAACGAAACAGTTTCGTTTCTCCTATGAGAAAAGTTCTTGCTTGTAGAGTGTTTAAAGCAATATTGATGTACAAACACTTACATGTAGTTATTAACAGCTGTTAATGTTCACCGTTTCATGATCAGAATCGGAGATTTATTGAAGAAATGGATGTTAGCTATGCTGTTATGTGACTGCACCAAACTCAATCATGTTCTTCCAACAGTTAATATTATAAACACTGATATGAAAAGTAAAAAGTAGAGCAAAACAACGTCTGTGAGGCAAAAGGTGGTTTCGTGACATCAGCTTCAAATGACCTTTCATTTCAAAAGCGAGGGACCGAAAGATTTAACAAACGTGAGATAAAATGAAATACTTTCCGATGCGATTTGAAAGCTAAATCCATTAAAATACGAGCGCATATTTTCATCCAATTATTCGGGATTTGTCGGGAAAGAGCTTAAATTCTGAATTTTTGCAGCGCCCCGTGAAAATGTGGATTAGTGTGGGCGGGCGCGCGCCAGCTCGCGCTGTATTCCGCCGCTCGCCCACGCGGCCGAACGGTTATCACGGGACCAGTGGCAGCAGCGTTGTGGTGGGGGAGAGGCGGGCGGGGGGGGGGGGGGGGCGGTGCTGGGCAAAACACGAGGAGGCGCTTCACTTCTGTCATGGCGACTGCCGCTAAAGGGGTAACAGCAAAAGGGTGGTACCCGACACTTAAGCATTTTGGAAATTATAATTTTTTGTGAAGGTTGTATTGTAACACTCTTTTCACTAAGCGACAGCGTGACATTGGAAGATCGAATGGCATGGTGTGGTCTTCAGCGATAAAAGCAGATTCTACCTGCATGTAGCAGACGGTGAGCACTGTCTCGTAGAGTGCATTCGTCTGCGACACACTGCCGGAAAAGACATTAGTGCACCTGGAAAGACGACGTCGATTTTGATCCGATGAGGGCATATGGCACTTGGGGGCGTAGTAGATGTACTGATAATAGTTTCATCTCGTCCGGCCGCACGAAGTGGCCGCGAGGTTTGAGGCACCATGACACGGACTGCGCGGCCCCTCCCGCCGGAGCTTCGAGTCCTCCTTCGGGCATGCGTGTGTGTGTTGTTCTTAGCATAAGTTTGTCTAAGTTCGTTCAAGTAGTGTATAAGTCTAGGGACAGATGACCCCAGTAGATTGGTCCCTCAGGAATTCGCACACACATCTCGTTCGCAAACAGATGGAGTAGTGGCATAGCTACCAGAGAGCCATGTGTGTCTACTCTTGCTTGCAGCCAGCAGCCTCAGAAGGTGCAAACGTGTGAAGCAACAAAGTATCCATGCCAGAGAGATGCATTCATTGGGTTATTAGGCCGCAAGAGAGAATTTTTTTTTCCTTTATTGAGTTTCGATTTCCTCTGAAGGGGGCGGGCTGGCAGCAGCTTATTACGCTGCTCTTCAGCCTGCAGAATTTGTTTTAAACAGATGAAGATAATAAAAAATAACAGTTGGCAATAAAATCGGTGACTTAAAGGTAAAATGGCAGAAAATGCTGGAACTTAAAACATAATACACAGGGTTGATGATGCCAATAAAATACACAGGAAGCAGAAAAATAATAGACAGACAATTAAAAAACACGGCGACAGTCTGGTTTCTGTTTGCAAGAGATATAAAATGCACACCCACTGACAGCATGATTTCTGTTCGCAACACTGTGGAAAGAAGCAAACATTGAGCACTCACTTAAACACTGCACTAAAAAGTTGGCACAAATATGACATACCACAGCTGAGAGCAGGTGGGGGGAAACTGGACAGATGACGGGAAAAAAGGGGGGAAGGAAAGGAAAAGTGAAGGGGGGGGGGAAAGGAGCCAATGGAGAATGAGGATCCATAAGAGGGGTGGAGGATGCCGAGCAGACGTGCCAGGGAGTGGGGAAGGCTTAGGAGGGGAATACAAAAGGACTTGGGGGGGGGGGGTGAGAAAGGAGATAGGGAGAGGTTAGGCAGGGAGAAAACACAGGGTGGAAGGGGGGAGGAAGAGGGAGCCCAGGGAAAGGACGGAGGAAAAGAGGTGGTTGATGATCAGAGTTGATAGTAGGGATAAATGGAGGAAGAGAGGGCATCATCTGGGAGGGGGGGTTGATGAAAGCCACCTTGGGAAAGGAGATGTAGGGTGTAGAGATGGAGGGTAGGGGGGATACATCAGTGAAGACGTGGCAGGGGGTGGTGATGAGAGAGGAGAGGAGCAACCAGGGGGTGAGGTGTAGAGGATGCGGATATGTTCGAGGAATAGGAGCAGATGAGGAAAGGAATGAGATCACAGAGGATCCGAGTGGGGGACGGGAGCGTATACGGAAGGCGAGGCGAAGTGCATGACGCTCAAGGATCTGGAGGGACATAGAATTATGGGGGGGGGGGGGGGGCAGATATCCAGGCAGGACTGGCATAGCAGAAGATGGGACAGATTAAGGATTTGTAGGTGTGGAGGATTGTAGAGGGGTGCAAACTCCATGTCAGGCCAAAGAGTCCGTTGTGGGCTTTGGATTGGATGGAGTCAGAGACTAGTTTTCACGCGTTCGTGTTGGAGAAGAGATAGTATTGGTTAAAATTCATATGGTTACCACTGGTGGGCCATAATCATTGGCTAATATTCCCGCTCTGATGCAGAAGAAGGGGCATTGGTAGCTCATATCCTGTGGATACCATTGGCGGGCCATGGTCATTGGATAGAATTGCACTATTCCACACTTATGCGGGAGAAGGGTTGTTGGTTGAATGCCTGCTACCGCTATTGGTTGGTCGTCATCAGTGGCTAGATTCGAAACGGACAGAGCTGAGGTGACTTATAGCGCGTTGTTTATGCCGCTCACACACCGCGGCAACGCATTTCCTTCCTTCACGGCGGGCAGCCACGATGCCGGAAGCCTACAGCCCTCCTCTCTGTTGAAATTAGATACATTCTTAGAAATTTCAACCGCTTCTCGGATCTTTCTTCTATAAATGTTTGTTTCTTTGGCCAGTACACGTACGTTTTTAAAGTCGATGTCAGAGCCACAGTTCTCATGATGTTCCGCTACCGCCGATTTTGCACTTTGTTTTAGCCGCATGTGCCGTTCGTGTTCCTCAATGCGTTCTTTAACAGTTCTTCCCGTTTCGCCCACATACACTTTGCCACAGCCACATGTCACTTGATAAGACGCCTCCATTGTGGAGGCAATCAGGTGCATCCGTTTCCCGTCGGAAAAAGTTTTTAATTTTGTTTTGACTAAAGTAAGATGTCTGAATACCATTTTTCTTTAAAAAATTTCTTATGCTGTCAGTGTCCCCAGAAACGAACGGTAACCTGACGGAATCTGTTATAAAAGTATTTATTTTACCAACTAGATGTCTCAGTTTGCCACATAAATAACGTGCTAAAAAATAAGTCGGCGAGTTAATCCCACTGACTATAGGCTTCAAAGGAACCGATTCTTTATGTATTTTCGGTAGTCCGTACATTCTGGGCGAGACAGGTATTCGAGGTGTTAGATCTCTTCTCCAACGCGAACGCGTGAAAACTTCCCCTTTATAAGAGGACGTGACACTCGTCTCTGACAGTGTTCCAACATTAGTGGACACCAGAAGATCCTGAGGAATATCCCAGCAGAGGGTTCGAAACGTCGATCATTTTAGAAGAAACATGAATCGGCCTAATGACCCAGAAGATTTTAACTTCAGTGACAACGGCCACGAAAGTCTGCAGACTTACGTAAGGTGCTTTCATGTTTCCTAAAATCGATTGCGTTTCAAAGGATTGAAATTGTGGCTTTCCAAGTGACGAGATAGCTCTTTCGGAGGACTGCCACGCAAGTCGGACCTGCCGCGTCAGTTGTATAACGAAGCTGGAATCAGTGGTCAATTGAAAACTCTCCCTCTCGTGAACAAGGTTCAACACAGACACCCGCCAGGATCTTCGTATTGTTAGGGTGGCAGTGTCAGATCGTACAGTTACCACAGCACAGATGAGATCAGACGTATCAACGTGAACTGTTGCTAACTGGTTATTAACAGTGAGACTGTAGACACGCGTGCCTCTGGCCCGTCTTCGACTCAAGCCATAGAATCGACGTGTACGGTTCAACTGGTGCCGTCAGAAGATCCCTTGGAAGATCGAATGGCACGGCGTGGTCGACAGCTGTAAAAGCAGATTCTACCTGCGTCGTGCAACTGATGGTGAGCACTGTCTCGTAGAGTGCATTCGTCTACGACACACTGCTTCATCCCAGGCCTTATGGTCTAAGGTAAGATAAGCTACAACTCTCGTTTACGTGTGGTGTTTCTGGAGGGAATGCCAGCCATCGCTCGGTCCATGCAGAATGTTGTTACACAAGTTCTTTTGCCGTTCTTGCAACAGGAAAGCGGTTTATGTTGTTCCAACAGGACAATGCTCTCCCACAGACTGCCCGTAACACTCAATGACCTCTGCAAGACGTGTTCTGCCAGACGTGCAGCAACTTCCTGGCCAGCACTATTTCCAGACTTCTCTCCAATCGAGCACGTGTGGGATATGAAGGGACGAGAACTGACTCTTGCAACTCGTCAACCCACAACTCTTAGAGAACTACGTGGTGTATCAGGTGCTACATAACGTATCACAGGACGGTATTGGTCATCTGTACGATCAACTGGATGCCAGAGATAGGGTTCGCATTGCTGCCTGAGGAAACTATGTCAAGTACTGATATGAGTGTTTCAACATGGGTCGGTACCTGGTACCTCAGAACCGCTTGCGCTATTTATCTGTAAATATAATCATTTCATGTACTCCATACGCACTGTTGCAGTAATAAATCTTGAGTGAAATGCAAACCTCTAACAGTGCATTCTATTTCTTTTTGCGTTATTGTAAAATTATAAGATTTACGTTTGGTGACTAACTGCAGTTTCATACACTGAAATTTATTCCCGAGATTCAACTTATGTGCAATGGATATAAGTGTTTTACCTGAAGCTACTTCTGAAAGTTTTCATTTTTGCCGGACGAGGACTCGAACCCAGATTACCACTTATCGCGAGCGGTCGCCTTACTACTTAGTTTCTCTTTTTTGTTTTTTTTGGTTTTTTATTTTGTTTTTTGTTATTTGGATTGTAATATCGTGTTGCAGTTAACACCTTTCATTATTACCCGCTACTCTGAGTCAGCCAAGTATCTTTGATTGTATGTATGCATCACTTATGAAGAATGTTTTAGCTGCTTTCTTGAACAGACGTATTTTAATAATGTAGCTTTTAGTATACCTAGTTTTTCAATAGACTTTTGCAGGACATTTTTGTATTCCTACTTAGGATGTTGATGTTTCACATGTGGGGCGCTCAACTATGCGGTCATCAGCCCCCGTACAAAGCCCCAGTTTGTACACAGTAAATTTTTTTTTACACAGTCCAATCTAGCCACTGCCACGAATGATGATTGTGATGAAATGATGAGGACAATACAAACACCCAGTCCGCGGGCAGAGAAAATCCCCAGCCCGGCCGGGAATCGATCCCGGAACCCCGTGATCCAGAGGCAGCAACGCTAGCCATTTTTTTAAATCTTTTTTTCTAAATGGGCAGGGGTCGAAAACCCTAAGCCTGGCCACGATCCCTCCTCCTCCTCATCCCTGAATCACTCCCCTCCATTTTTTCACCGGTAACAGGCTGAGTAAAATAAAACATTTTTATCTGTACAAGCATAAATACAACAGAAATGCCATTCTCCCGGCGGAATCAGCAAGAGACATTACACTCGAACAAGGTGGGTAAAAGTCTTTATTAACAAGGTATTTGACAAAAATAATATCAATAATACTGAAGCAAGCTGAAAGGTGTGAGGAAATAGACGAAAAGGGAAGAAGGTGCAGGGATATGATAAGACTGCCCGGCAGATGGAGCGTGGAGGCAGAGTGAGCAGGGGCAACATGCAAGGTGTGGTCACTGTTTCCCCGGCACCACTACCGCGCCCGAAAGGAGGGCAGAATCCAAGGAGGAGAGGACAGTAGAGTTGGGTGAAAGACCAGCGTGCTCTGGAATAGTGCGTAAAAGAAAGGAGGCGAGTGTCCATGCGCCCACTCCACTGTGGGTTACGGTATAGAAAGTAGCGTGGGGAGTCTCAGATGTCAGCAGGGGACGGGAGTGTCGACCGCGTGTGGCACCATCCAACTGAGTGGGGATGACGTAAAGATCGCGTGTAGGTAATTGGCGAAGAAGACACGATAGCTCAGTCGGTGCTCCACTTCACTGTGAGCGGTTTGTAAGTACAGTGAGAAGTCAAGGTTTGATTTGTCCCCATCATTATACATGTAGGTGATCGTCCACCCCTTGACCAATACAATCGCATAATTTTTTGTGGCGTGGAAATAAGTATCCTGAGGATGGATAAGAGTCCATGGGTCAATCGAATCCGGCGGAATGCGAAAGTGACAGGCAACGAACTGTCCACCAAGTTTCAAGACGTTGCTGGTGGGAGCACAAGTAAGTTGGTGGACATCGTCATGAGGTGGCAAATTCAACAAAGCGGAGAGTCCCTTTAGTCCGATGGCCTGAAGACGTTGGTTTGTGGCAAATTTTCCACATGCGACGTGGTACCATGTTGCCCAGAAGTTGGAGGGAAGGAAAAGGTGGTGGATATGACGCCAAACCGTGGACCACCATGTCGATGGATGTCTGAATTCGATGTTGTTGCTGGACACGTAACGAAGCAGTGGGACGTAAAAATCTTGAGTTGGAGAAGAATGCGTGTTCTGTAAGTGTGTGTTATCATAACTGAAGTCGACGATGAAATCAGAAATGTGCGTCAGATGGTGCTTGATGTGTCCGACTGGTACTGGTGGCGTTGTGGTCGCGGGTATAACAATTTCCAGCAAGCTGCGCGTAAGTAGGAGCCTTCGTTCCACTACTTGTGCATGGTGGACATGTACAAGGACGCCGCTCGGACTCGCACATTCACAAGCCCGAGGCTAGATGGGACTGTGTAAATATTGAGACATTGTACGGGCGCTGATGACCACGCAGTTGAGCGCTCCACAAACCAAATATCATCATCATCAAACGCTCCGCGGACAGGCCCCAACTCCCAAAAGTCACTCACCTATCTATTTCTTTTCATAGCCTATTAATTATTTTACGCAAACTCGCACATCTCGTGACACCCGTTTACGTTACTAGAATCAGGATAAAGAGAAATCATGTTGCTGTTAATGTTGTGGTTTTCAGTCAAAGACGGGTTTGATGTGACCCTCTACGCTACTCTGTTCTGTACAAGCCTCTTCTTCTCCGGGTAACTACCGCAGCTTACACCCTTCTGAATATGCTTACTTTATTCATCTTTTGGTCTCCCTCTACAGCTTTAACCCACCGACATTTCTCTTCAGTATTAAACTGATGATCCCCTGATATCTGAGAATGTCTCCTATCAACATATTCCTCCTTATAGACAAGTTCAGCTACAAATTTCTTGTCTCCCCAGTTCTATTATCTCTCATTGGTTATCTAATCTATCCATCTAAACTTCAGCATTCTTCTGTAGCAACACGTTAAAAAACTTCTACTTACTCGTTGTGAAACTTTTTTCTTGTCCATGTTTCACTTCTACATCTGGCTACACTCCAAACAAATACCTTCAGAGAATACTTACTAACACTTACGTCTACATTCCATGTTAGCAAATTTTTCTTCTTCAGCACCGGGTTTCTTGCTATTGCCATTCTGTATTTCATATCTTCATCATTTATTTCGGTGACCAAATAACAACACTCGTCTACTACTTCAAACGTTTGCTTCCTTAATCAAACTTCCTAAGCATCACCTGACGTAATTCGACTGCATTCCATTATACTTACACTCCTGGAAATGGAAAAAAGAACACATTGACACCGGTGTGTCACACCCACCATACTTGCTCCGGTCACTGCGAGAGGGCTGTACAAGCGATGATCACACGCACGGCACAGCGGAAACACCAGGAACCGCGGTGTTAGCCGTCGAATGGCGCTAGCTGCGCAGCATTTGTGCACCGCCGCCGTCAGTGTTTGCCAGTTTGCCGTGGCATACGGAGCTCCATCGCAGTCTTTAGCACTGGTAGCATGCCGCGACAGCGTGGACGTGAACCGTAGGTACAGTTGACGGACTTTGAGCGAGGGCGTACAGTGGGCATGCGGGAGGCCGGGTGGACGTACCGCCGAATTGCTCAACACGTGGGGCGTGAGGTCTCCACAGTACATCGATGTTGTCGCCAGTGGTCGGCGGAAGGTGCACGTGCCCGTCGACCTGGGACCGGACAGTAGCGACGCACGGATGCACGCCAAGACCGTAGGATCCTACGCAGTGCCGTAGGGGACCGCACCGCCACTTCCCAGCAAATTAGGGACACTGTTGCTCCTGGGGTATCGGCGAGGACCATTCGCAACCGTCTCCATGAAGCTGGGCTACGGTCTCCCACACCGTTAGGCCGTCTTCCGCTCACGCCCCAACATCGTGCAGCCTGCCTCCAGTGGTGTCGCAACAGGCGTGAATGGAGGGACGAATGGAGACGTGTCGTCTTCAGCGATGAGAGTCGCTTCTGCCTTGGTGCCAATGATGGTCGTATGCGTGTTTGGCGCCGTGCAGGTGAGCGCCACAATCAGGACTGCATACGACCGAGGCACACAGGGCCAACACCCGGCATCATGGTGTGGCGAGCGATCTCCTACACTGGCCGTACACCTCTGATGATCGTCGAGGGGACACTGAATAGTGCACGGTACATCCAAACCGTCATCGAACCCATCGTTCTACCATTCCTAGACCGGCAAGGGAACTTGCTGTTCCAACAGGACAATGCACGTCCGCATGTATCCCGTGCCACCCAACGTGCTGTAGAAGGTGTAAGTCAACTACCCTGGCCAGCAAGATCTCCGGATCTGTCCCCCATTGAGCGTGTTTGGGACTGGATGAAGCGTCGTCTCACGCGGTCTGCACGTCCAGCACGAACGCTGGTCCAACTGAGGCGCCAGGTGGAAATGGTATGGCAAGCCGTTCCACAGGACTACATCTAGCATTTCTACGATCGTCTCCATGGGAGAATAGCAGCCTGCATTGCTGCGAAAGGTGGATATACACTGTACTAGTGTCGACATTGTGCATGCTCTGTTGCCTGTGTCTATGTGCCTGTGGTTCTGCAGTGTGATCATGTGATGTATCTGACCCCAGGAATGTGTCAATAAAGTTTCCACTTCCTGGGACAATGAATTCACGGTGTTCTTATTTCAATTTCCAGGAGTGTATTTTGCTTTCGATGATGATCATATTGTGTCCTCCTTTGAAGACACTGTCTACTTCATTCAACTGCTCTTCCAAGTCCTTTGCTGCTTCTGATAGAATTACAGTGACATCAGCATATCAAAAAGTTTTCATTCCTTTTCTCTGGACTTTAATTCCTACTTTAAATTTTTTTTCTTTTGCTTCCTTTACTGCTGGCTCAATGTACACACTAAATAACGTTGGTGGCAGACCACAACCGTGTCTCACCCCCTTCTCAACCACTGCTTCCCTGTCATGCCTCTCGACTCTTATAATTATTACTTACATCTATCCCTATTACAGTAAAGTTCAATTACAACACAAATTTTTAATATTCGAAATATAAACATATATAAGACGAAAATGAAAACGATTTAGTCTATGATTTCTAGTCACGGGACTCATGCGAATATGAATGAATGAATTAGTAATCTGTGAGAAGAAATTGATATGTGTGTCACATATGGTACTACGGGCTGGTCCGGAGAGCGTGCTCGAATAGCCTAAATGGAAAAATCCGAGTTAGAGACCGGCACGATTTCTCAGCTTGTTGAGTCAGGAGACTGGCTCCTCTCTGCAATAAAATAACTGAAGTTTTCAACGCTTTGCTTGAAGAGGTGTAATGTGACATCGTCACAGGCCGAATGGAGAGAAATATAACGAAGAAATAGATACATACAACGAAAAATAGGAAAAAAAGATTATAAGGCGATTGCTCACGCTAAGCAAGAAATCCGTCTTCGAGATTCGGTATGTCGCTTTAGGTTGTACAATTGTATCTATTACAGCTAACTTCAAAAGTAAATTTTAGGATTACAAAAACTCAACGTCATACAATATGCTTTCGGTGATTTCTTAAAATATTTTTTTTTTTCAAATTCTGCATTTTAGTTGTTTAAGAAGAGACTCCACAGCAAAAACTACAGGTCTTCCGAAAAAATATTAATACCTATTTCCATCTGGAGTATTTACTATTAGATACCAAAACGATTTGGCTGAATTTGAAATTACAAATACGTGTATGAAATATTTGAAGTACGGACTGCTTGAGGAGCTATGGCACACTGACAGTTTTCAAAGTCGTCAAAACAAAACACGTCTATCAGCGGTCTGCATCTGATGAATTGGTGGCAAGATGCACTAATGGCAAGACTCAAAATGCAGGTCGAAAGCATGCACAATGTTATACGGCCCAAGTGTCCTACAGAAAAAAAGGAAGAAAAAGATTCTTTTGGGTGTTGTAGACGCTGTTTCTCTGTTAGTATGGAATTTTTGAAGACTAAACAAAGCAGAAATCCCAGCAATGCTTATCTATAGATCACAAACGGATCAAGCACTCCACAAGAGGCTGACTGTAGAATGAAAATTCGACGGAAAGGCTACCCTGTTCTTGAAATTACAAGAAGAACAAGCCTTACAGCAGGAGGAAGGGAAAACTTATGGTACTGGTGAATTTTAATGGGAATGTGTTGGTATTCATTTCTAAATTAAATTTTACAATCCGTTTTCCTGCAAGTTTGAATTCTAAGTTCAATATCAACTTTTTTGTTCTACTTATTAACCAGTATCTACGAGATTTTTGCAGGAAGTAGTCGCGCGGTATTTTCAGAGTTCTATGCACTAGTATTATCGAAAATGTATTTTGTCTAGTATCATATTTATGTAACGATAATGAAAGCATAGTGAAGTTTGAAGCTTGAAAAAATATTGAGTCATTTACCATCATTTCTCATAAAACGAATACATGGACCTGATGAACAATATCTTGTGTATCTACGTAAAAAAATTTGTAACGTGAAAACTGAGGCCTGAGCACCAAAAGTTGGTTTTCAAAAATACCATAAAAATCTTATTAAACATTCAAAACTCAACACGTTCTAAACTTCAAAGCTTGGATGTTGCTATACCTTCACGTGACAGAATGATTTTAAAATACGGCAGAGATAGGCAAAGTAGAAGAAAAGTTAAATTTCTGGGCGGAGTCGCAGGTTTAACTGTTCTGTAGGACACGATTTCGTAGCGTATAAATGAGTCAGCTTTGTTACAAAAAGCTGTAATACGGCCCGTAGATGGTTATAAAGGTTGAACTAAAGGAGGTGTAAGTTTTACTTTTTACAAGAAAAGTACATGACCTGGAAAGCACGGGACCAAACGAAAATGTGCTGAGAATACAAATCACTCATCCTGAAAACAGTGGTATGAGCCATTCGAACGTAAAATGGCGCATCCTACCACGGGAGACATTTGGATGTGCAGCTATGCAAGGTCTAAGGGAGGAACATTGGTCACGTGAAGAAATGAAATAGCGATTAAACGGGAGGCATGTTTTTTAATGTCGTTAGTTATTGGTATATTAACCACTGCTTTAAATAGTTATGGTATTTGACCAGTAAACATTTTCTGCTGACCTGACGGTGTTGCACACCCATTCAAAGTGTAGTTGTGGGACTTCAGTGAAGTAGTCAAAGTGAAGCAGAACAATATGCCATCTGGCAATGCCATTTCTTCACTTTCATGCATTCAAAGCACGTTAATATCAAAGTATCAGTTCAATTACCTACGTTTTTGGTCCTACTATATCGGTATTTTGCTTTTTCGCATTAACGATCTTTCTCTCTTAGCATTCGTACACGCAGTTATTCAAATGTTTCTCGTGGTAAGACACATAGTTTTGCATGGAAGTGGCTTATTGCACTGTTTTCAGGATCAGAAATTTACAAGGGGCTTTCAGTAAGTAATGCATTACAGGAGGTTTTATTTAGGATTCCAGCACACCACATTATTTCTCACTCTTTTGGCTACAAAACATTATTTTTCAACGTAACTTCCTACTGGGTGACGCAGAGAAAACATCTTGCTGCATCAATATCCTCCCCATCATCAACGTTAAGCTCTTCTGCCCCCCGTTAGATTCAATATCTCTTCAGTAATTAATAGGCTCTGAGCACTATGGGACTTAACATCTATGGTCATCAGTCCCCTAGAACTTAGAACTACTTAAACCTAACTAACCTAAGGACATCATACAACACCCAGTCATCACGAGGCAGAGAAAACCCCGCGGGGAATCGAACCCGGGAACCAGGGCGTGGGAAGCGAGAACGCTACCGCACGACCACGAGCTGCGGACAGTTAATAGGTCTATACATCTCAACTTCAGGATTCTACTATAGAACCATATTTCGAAAGCTCCTGTTCTCCTTTTATTTGTACTGTCTGTCTGTCTATCCACCCCTGGTCCAGAGATGCCGGCACGTTATCTCAGCGTGTTCGGTCAGAAGGTTACCTTTATCAAAACTAGACATGATTGTCTTAATGGGATTTCAGCGATCGTTCATTAAATAAAAATATGGCATTTCAGTCTTTGATCGCTATTTTTTATTTTCAATGACCAGTTTCAGGATAGCTGCCCATCTTCAGATCCGTTAGCCAAAGTTAAAAATATAATTAAGAAGAGAGATACAGGTAGTAATATAAATATCTTAGTTTACAAAAAAAAATTAGGAACGTATTAAATGCCAACGTAACATATATTGCAGTTACAGAATAACTTGTCAGTACAGAACTATCGGTTCGCTGTCATAACTAAAGTAAATTTTAATCTGTTAAAACCTTGTATCGCAGTTTTAGAGAAACCTGATTGATAACAGTAAAAAGTGTTCTCTACCTATAAGAACTGTGCATGTGTTATTATTTCACCGTACATATTAATATACTTTTTAATAAAATAATTTTTAAAGTAATAACATATGAATAATCTTTTTTTGAGTGGACCATGAACGGAAATAATTTACACTAATTTAAAATTTCTTTATAAAAATACAATTAAAATGTAGCTAATCTTTCGAAAATGTGCGTTTCCTCTTCTTTGTTTTGATTGGTAGTGGAGTGCATTTCCCTACGTCAGAACGTATACAACGCCACACCGAGTCCTCTTCCGCCGCGCCCAAATACCTCGCCGCCAGTACGCTGAGGGCCGTTCCGCTGCAGCTGGTTCTTACTGGGTTGTGCTGTTGCATTCAAGAGTAAGCCTAAAACATGTCTTTAAAAATCTCGTAATAACGTCTGTGCATAAAATCAATTTGCTCAAAGAGTAGTAGATCAGGGGTTTTCATTTGGTGAGCGTATATTTCACTCTCTTCAAGCACGTTGACATAGAGACTTTTTGGAGCTTTATGTAGCACCTCCATTTGTTCATTTATATTGCTCAATTCATGTTCACTATCTTTTACATGTGCTCCAAATGCTGTCCGATTGCTATGACGCCAATGTTCCCTGTATCGAATTTCGAAATTCCGCCCTGTATGTCCTACATAACAACTGTCACATTCAGCACGTTTGATCTTGTGTACTCTGGAATTGTTGTAATTCATTTGTTTTGTCGTTGCTGGTTTATGTGTTAGTCTATGTGCCACTTGCCCGTCATTCTGGAATGCCACAGTGATGTTTTTTGGAAAGCATTTATCAATTCTTTCCGACACACGAACTTTGTATGTCAGGGTGACAAACTTCTTCTTAACTTTAATTTTCCTAGAATCCTTACTGATACCCGCGGATTTGTTTTGGATCTTGTTAACCATACGTGTAACATCTTGTGTCTTGTATCCATTAGCTGCTGCTACTTGCTTAATAATACCTAGTTCTTTCTGCAACTCATCTTCCTTTAGTGGCAATCTCAGGGCTCTGTTGTACATTGCATGAAAGTATACTCTTGTATGCTGTGCCTAGTGATGTTGTCGGGACAAGTGTCTTTTCTATAGACGCCGAAAACGGGCCTACCTCCCTCCTTTTAACGGTCAAATCTAAATAGTTAATCGCCCCATTGTTCTCCATTTATAGCTCGTTTAAAACTTCAGTCATTTCCTCTACTGCTTCTTTTTTCCCTTTGAATAATGAAACAGTGTCGTCAACTTACCGTCTGTAATAAATTAACTTCTCCTTAATTTCTGCAAAAGAGCTGAAAACCTTTTCTCAAAGTCGTTCATAAAAATTTCAGCTAAAATGCCTGATGGACTGTTTCCCATAGCTAGACCTCCATCTTGGACAAAAACTTTACCACTAAAGATGAAACTGTTAAAACTCAATGTGAACTCTAGCATATCCAAGAATACGACGATTTCACCCATGCTCAATGACCTATTTTTTATGTTTTTCCTTATAATTTGCAAAGTTTCCGCTATTGGTATATTAGTGTAGAGGTTCACGACGTCCAGTGAGGCTAGGACGGCGTCCTCTGGAATTGCAATGTCCTTCACTTCGTTCGCGAAACACACACGATTGTTTACGTTGTAAACTTGTTGGCATTTATACGCAGATTTTAACTTACGGCACAAATCCTTATGCAAGAGCTCATTAACGGCTTCCTTCCCATTACAAACAACGCGCATTGGTTTGTTCTCCTTGTGCAACCTAATTTGCGCTCTTGCTTCTGGTGTTCTTGGACACATCTTTACTTATCTAGCTTTTTCGCTTGCAGTGAACACAAATTGTATAGCTTCTACCCTAGCCTTTAAGTCTGTCTGAAACTTCTTTGTTAGATGTTTTTTGATTTCTTTCATTCCATTTTCTTGAAAAAAACTGCATTGTCTTATCTACATAATCTTTATCGTAAATTACAATTGAGGTGCTGCCCGTATCTGACTTAATCACGATTGCATTGTTAGAATCCAGTTACAAGTTAACTTCTTTCACTAACCTCAGCTTATTTTATTTACAGATATGTAATGTTTTCTGCCTCTTTGGCTTTGATGGCACTACATGTCTTCTGGAATTTAGTTAACTTGGCGTCCCTACATGTTACCTTCACTTCTGCGATCATTCTCTCGATGTCTCGATCTTGCAAGTTCGTTCGCTGATTATGCTTAAGCCCCCTATCCAAAAGCTGCTCGTCATTAGAAAAGACAATATCTGTTAGGTTCACGGTTCTGTCATAAAACATATGTACATACTGTACTTTATCTGTTTCCCTCTGTGCAGTTGCTATTGCTCTACACAGATTAGTAATTTTCTTGTTATGACTCTTTATGATTTCGTCCCTATGTACCTGAATTCTTGCTTCAATCACATATTCGACTTGTGTAAACTACAGTGGCGACAATAGGTTACATAACTTCATATGTAAATCGTACGCTAGCTTATTGAGATTGTCTTTCTCGATGTACCCTGACTTGAACTCCTGCCTTATCCATGACTGTTCTGCTCTCTTCTTTACTTTTGTGGCTGAGATACTGTTGTTATTTATGTTTACCCTTGCGGACTTCGGTACCACACCTAATTGCAAACAGTTCTTTTTGAAATGTATTCTTAAATTAGCTTTAATAATATTAAGCTTAGCTTTAAAAAATGTTTTCACATTTGCCACAGACTGACTAGGCACAAGTTATCAACACAAGACATCTTTGTCTTAATGGGATTTCCGCGAACGTTCATTAAATAAAAATATGGCATTTCAGGCTTTGATCGCTATTTTTGTTTATTTTCAATGACCGGTTTCCGGCTAGCTATATATCTTCAGATCTGTTAGACAAACTTAAAAATATGAGTAACAAGAGAGAAACAGTTAGTGATAAAGGTTCAGGAGTGGAATTAAAATTCAAGGTGATGGGATATCAAAGATACGATTTGCAGATGACATTGCTATCCTGATTGAAAGTGAAGAAGAATTACATGATCTGCTGAACGGAGTGAACAGTTTAATGAGTACACAGTATGGACTAAAAGTAAATCAAAGATAGAGGAAGGTAATGAGAAGAAGTAGGAATGAGGACAGCGAGAAACTTAACATGAGAATAGATGGTCATGAAGTAGATGAAGTTAAGGAACTCTACTACCTAGGCAATAAAATAATCAATGTCTGACGGAAGAAGGAGTATGTCAAAAGCAGAATAGCTATGGCAAAAAAGACTTTCCTGACCAAGAGAAGTCTACTAATATCAAAAATCAACCTAAATTTGAGAAGGAAATTTTCGAGAATGTACGTCTGAAGTGCAACATTGTATGGTAGTGAAATATCGGTTTTGGGAAAACCGGAACAGATGAGAATCGAAGCATTTGAGATGTGATGCTACAGACGAATGTTGAAAATTAGGTGATCTGATAAGGTAAGAAATGAGGAGGTTCTACGCAGAATCGGAGAGGAAAGGAATATGTGGGAAACAGTGATAAGGAGAATGGACATCTGTTAAGACATGAGGGAATGACTTTCATGGTACTAGAGGGAGAAACGGTGGTAACATTAAGAGTACAACGGGAATTCCACTGTTAAATGCAGAAGAGAGAGCAGATAGGTGGAAAGAATACATTGAAAGCCTCTATGAAGATTTGTCTGATGTGATAGAAGAAGAAACAGGAGTCGATTTAGAAGAGATAGGGGATCCAGTATTAGAATCGGAATTTAAAAGAGCTTTGGAGGACTTACGGTCAAATAAGGCAGAAGGGATAGATAACATTCCATCAGAATTTCTAAAATCATTAGGGGAAGTGGCAACAAAACGACTATTCACGTTGGTGTGTAGAATATATGAGTCTGGCGACATATCAACTGACTTTCGGAAAAGCATCATCCACACAATTCCGAAGACGGCAAGAGCTGACAAGTGCGAGAATTATCGCACAATCAGCTTAACAGCTCATGCATCGAAGCAGCTTACAAGAATAATATACAGAAGAATGGAAAAGAAAATTGAGAATGCGCTAGGTGACGATCAGTTTGGCTTTAGGAAAAGTAAAGGCACGAGAGAGGTAAATCTGACGTTACGGCTAGTAATGGAAGCAAGGCTAAAGAAAAATCAAGACACGTTCATAGGATTTGTCGACCTGGAAAAAGCGTTCGACAATATAAAATGGTGCAAGCTGTTCAAGATTCAGAAAAAAGTTGGGTTAAGCTGTAGGGAGAGACGGGTCATATACAATATCTACAACAACCAAGAGGGAATAATAAGAGTGGACGATCAAGAACGAAGTGCTCGTATTAAGAAGGGTGTAAGACAATGCTGTAGCCTTTCGCCCCTAGTCTTCAATCTGTACATCGAGGAAGCAATGATGGAAATATAAGAAAGGTTCAGGAGTGGAATGATCTGCTGAACGGAATGAACAGTCTAATGAGTACACAGTATGGTTTGTGAGTAAATCGGAGAAAGACGAAGGTAATGAGAAGTAGTAGAAATGAGAACAGCGAGAAACTTAACATCAGGATTGATGGTCACGAAGTCAGTGAAGTTAAGGAATTCCGCTACCTAGGCAGTAAAATAACCAATGACGCACGGAGCAAGGAGGACATCGAAAGCAGACTCGCTATGGCAAAAAAGGTATTTCTGGCCAAGAGAAGTATACTAATATCAAATACCGGCCTTAATTTGAGGAAGAAATTTCTGAGGATGTACGTCTGGAGTACAGCATTGTATGGTAGTGAAACATGGACTGTGGGAAAACCGGAACAGAAGAGAATCGAAGCATTTGAGATGTGATGCTACAGACGAATGTTGAAAATTAGGTGGACTGATAAGGTAAGGAATGAGGAGGTTCTACGCAGAATCGGAGAGGAAAGGAATATGTGGAAAACACTGATGAGGAGAAGGGACAGGATGATAGGACATCTGCTAAGACATGAGGGAATGACTTCCATGGTACTAGAGGGAGCTGTAGAGGGCAAAAACTGTAGAGGAAGACAGGTATTGGAATACGTCAAGCAAATAATTGATGACGTAGGTTGCAAGTGCTACTCTGAGATGAAGAGGTTAGCACAGGAAAGGCACTCGTGGCGGGCCGCATCAAACCAGTCAGTAGACCGATGACAAAGAAAGAGGGAGTTGTAGTGGGCAAAAAAAAAAACTGTAGAGGAAGACAGAGATTGGAATACATCAAGCAAATAATTGATGACGTATGTTGCAAGTGCTACTCTGAGTGAAGAGGTTAGCACAGGAGAGGAACTGGTGGTGGGCCTCATCAAACCAGTCAGCAGACTAATGATAAAAAAAAACTGTCTCCACATTCCACTTTTGTATCAGGCTACACTTCAATTACTTTCAGAAAAGATTACATAACATTTAAATTTGTATTCGATGTAAAGATACTTCTCCAGCCACATGCTTTCTGAAACATGCCACGTACGCCTGTAAATATACACCGACGGATAATAATCGTAACACGAAGAAGGTTTCGTACGACAGGAAAGAAACTTGTTAGACATGTTTTTACACCTCAAAGATGACGTATATTAAAATTTTACGCTAGTCGCCTTAGAGGATACAAATGTGGTTTCCTTTAAATGCACGCTGTAGCGGTCGCGAGCGTTAGTTACGTTTGAGATTGGGTCTGATGGCTCGATGTTAATCCAGAAATATGCTACTTCAGGGACAGCTATGGTTACACCTGTTGCCGCTACACCAGTACTTCACATTTGCAATGATATATTTCCCACTTACATTACAATATCATCTTGCAATGTTAATCACTTAGATATGTTACCCACACAAATGCATTTCCTAAATTTCATTATTCTACATGAATTATTTTTTGGTCTTACGATTTTTTCCCGTCATTGTTTATGGCTGGACTGCAAACAGTTGTATATGTCTGACATCTGGATACTTTATGCACTGATGACTATGCTATGAATGGTAGTTTGGCATGGTATGCAATTTTTGTTACATACTTGCTAAGATTATGTGTCCCCGTGCATTTTTTGGCGCTTAACAATGATCACAGCACCTTACCAACGATCACACTCTCAGAACGTGCGATTAGTGCTTACAAAGTACTCGTTTAAACTAAAAGCCTACTAGAAAACATGTCGTTGTCTTTTTCATAATGGTAGAGTGATTCAAGAATTAGCGGAAGGTTGAGTTGCATCTGACAGCGAACTGTACCGAACAGGAACCGATTCTGAACTCTATCGCCAGTGGGAGCACCTGTCGCTCACTGCAGTGTGAAGAAGGGAAAATTTTGAATCAAAAATATAATAAGATTTGGAATAGCAAGAAATCTCTTCCTTGTGAGTTCTTGGGTGCACAGATTTAATTCTGGGGTGTTCTGTTTTCTTTCCAAGAAATAATCTTACTTTCTTTATTGTGATATTCTATACAACACATATTATTCTATACATTCTTGCTGTGACAATATCTATCCAAAGTAATAACAAGGGGAATGATAAACTAACAAAACGATACATTTGTGTTGGATCCGGAAGATAAATTTCGAGTTGTACCTGACGATACGAATGCAAGAAAAGGTTAAATTTTTACAGCTAAGAATGAGAGTCACAACATAAAGGGGACGAAAATAACACGAAAGGAGCAGTAGAAAGACAGACTTCATAAAATGACAGTCAAGGAACATAGTGACAAATATACAGTACGGTAGGTGACTGACAATTTTAGGGGAAATCAAAGATTTGCCATGAAACTAGTTTTAAGAAATTACGAGTTCTTTCCAAGAAAATTCAGTGACGCACAGGAAAGAAATTTGTGACATCAATTAAACCTTCCGAGAAGACTGGATTCATTGCCACATTGGTGAGGTCTGTGCCCATAACAATTATGCTGAACAATGCTTGCTGCACGTCTGATAAATGTTCCACTAAAGGCTAATTTAATACTTCTACATCTACATCTACATCCGTACTCCGCAAGCCACCTGACGGTGTGTGGCGGAGGGTACCCTGAGTACCTCTATCGGTTCTCCCTTCTATTCCAGTCTCGTATTGTACGTGGAAAGAAGGATTGTCGGTATGCTTCTGTGTGGGCTCTAATCTCTCTGATTTTATCCTCATGGTCTCTTCGCGAGATATACGTAGGAGGGAGCAATATACTGCTTGACTCTTCGGTGAAGGTATGTTCTCGAAACTTCAACAAAAGCCCGTACCGAGCTACTGAGCGTCTCTCCTGCAGAGTCTTCCACTGGAGTTTATCTATCATCTCCGTAACGCTTTCGCAGTTACTAAATGATCCTGTAACGAAGCGCGCTGCTCTCCATTGGATCTTCTCTATCTCTTCTATCAACCCTACCTGGTGCGGATCCCACACTGCTGAGCAGTATTCAAGCATTGGGCGAACAAGCGTACTGTAACCTACTTCCTTTGTTGTCGGATTGCATTTCCTTAGGATTCTTCCAATGAATCTCAGTCTGGCATCTGCTTTACCGACGATCAACTTTATATGATCATTCCATTTTAAATCACTCCTAATGCGTACTCCCAGATAATTTATGGAATTAACTGCTTCCAGTTGCTGACCTGCTATTTTGTAGCTAAATGATAAGGAACCTATCTTTCTATGTATTCCCATCACATTACACTTCGCTACATTGAGATTCAATTGCCATTCCGTGCACCATGCGTCAATTCGCTGCAGATCCTCCTGCATTTCAGTACAATTTTCCATTGTTGCAACCTCTCGATACACCACAGCATCATCTGCAAAAAGCCTCAGTGAACTTCCGATGTCATCCACCAGGTCATTTATGTATATTGTGAATAGCAACTGTCCTATGACACTCCCCTGCGGCACACCTGAAATCACTCTTACTTCGGAAGACTTCTCTCCATTGAGAATGACGTGCTGCGTTCTGTTATCTAGGAACTCCTCAATCCAATCACACAATTGATCTGATAGTCAGTATGCTCTTACTTTGTTCATTAAACGACTATGGGGAACTGTGTCAAACGCCTTGCGGAAGTCAAGAAACACGGCATCTACCTGTGAACCCGTGTCTAAGGCCCTCTGAGTCTCGTGGACGAATAGCGCGAGCTGGGTTTCACACGATCGTCTTTTTCGAAACCCATGCTGATTCCTACAGAGTAGATTTCTAGTCTCCAGAAAAGACATTATACTCCAACATAATACGTGTTCCAAAATTCTACAACTGATCGACGTTAGAGATATAGGTCTATAGTTCTGCACATCTGTTCGACGTCCCTTCTTGAGAACGGGGATGACCTGTGCCCTTTTCCAATCCTTTGGAACGCTTCGCTCTTCTAGAGACCTACGGTACACCGCTGCAAGAAGGGGGGCAACTTCCTTCGCGTACTCTGTGTAAAATCGAACTGGTATCCCATCAGGACCAGCGGCCTTTCCTCTTTTGAGCGATTTTAATTGTTTCTCTATCCCTCTGTCGTCTTCTTCGATATCTACCATTTTGTCAACTGTGCGACAATCTAGAGAAGGAAGCACAGTGCAGTCTTCCTCTGTGAAACAGCTTTGGAAGAAGACATTTAGTAATTCGGCCTTTAGTCTGTCATCCTCTGTTTCAGTACCATTTTGGTCACAGAGTGTCTGGACATTTTGTTTTGATCCACCTACCGCTTTGACATAGGACCAAAATTTCTTAGGATTTTCTGCCAAGTCAGTACATAGAACGTTACTTTCGAATTCATCGAAAGCCTCTCGCATAGCCCTCCTCACACTACATTTCGCTTCGCGTAATTTTTGTTTGTCTGCAAGGCTTTGGCTATGTTTATGTTTGCTGTGAAGTTCCCTTTGCTTCCGCAGCAGTTTTCTAACTCGGTTGTTGTACCACGGTGGCTCTTTTCCATCTCTTACGATCTTGCTTGGCACATACTCATCTAACGCATATTGTACCATGGTTTTGAACTTTGTCCACTGATCCTCAACACTATCTGCACTTGAGACAAAACTTTTGTGTTGAGCCGTCAGGTACTCTGTAATCTGCTTTTTGTCACTTTTGCTAAACAGAAAAATCTTCCTACCTTTTTTAATATTTCTATTTACGGCTGAAATCATCGACGCAGTAACCGCTTTATGATCGCTGATTCCCTGTTCTGCATTAACTGATTCAAATAGTTCGGGTCTGTTTGTCACCAGAAGGTCTAATATATTATCGCCACGAGTCGGTTTTCTGTTTAACTGCTCAAGGTAGTTTTCAGATAAAGCACTTAAAAATATTTCACTGGATTCTTTGTCCCTGCCACCCGTTATGAACGTTTGAGTCTCCCAGTCTATATCCGGCAAATTAAAATCTCCACCCAGAACTATAACATGGTGGGGAAATCTACTCGAAATATTTTCCAAATTATTCTTCAGGTGCTGAGCCACAACAGCTGCTGAGCCCGGGGGCCTATAGAGACATCCAATTACCATGTCTGAGCCTGCTTTAACCGTGACCTTCACCCAAATCATTTCACAATTCGAATCTCCGTCAATTTCCTTCGATACTATTGCACTTCTTATCGCTATAAACACGCCTCCCCCTTCACTGTCCAGCCTATCTCTGCGGTATACATTCCAATCAGAGTTTAGGATTTCATTACTGTTTACGTCTGGTTTCAGCCAACTTTCTGTTCCTAGTACTATATGGGCGTTGTGACCGTTTATTAATGAGAGCAGTTCTGGGACCTTTCTATAGACGCTTCTGCAGTTTACTATTAGCACATTAATATTGTTATTCCTTGTTGCATTTTGCCTACTCCTGCCTTGCCGCGTCTCAGGAGGCGTCTTGTCGGGCCTAGGGAGGGAATTCTCTAACCTAAAAAAACCCCATGTGCACTCCACACGTACTCCGCTACCCTCGTAGCCGCTTCCGGCGTGTAGTGCACGCCTGACCTATTCAGGGGGACCCTACATTTCTCCACCCGATAGCGGAGGTCGAGAAATTTGCACCCCAGCTCTCCGCAGAATCGTCTGAGCCTCTGGTTTAAGCCTTCCACTCGGCTCCAAACCAGAGGACCGCGATCGGTTCTCGGAACGATACTACAAATAGTTAGCTCTGATTCCACCCCGCGAGCGAGGCTTTCCACCTTCACCAACTCCGCCAACCGCCTGTACGAACTGAGGATGACCTCTGAACCCAGACGGCAAGAGTCATTGGTGCCGACATGAGCAACAATTTGCAGTCGGGTGCACCCAGTGCTCTCTATCGCCGCCGGTAGGGCCTCCTCCACATCTCGGATGAGACCCCCCGGCAAGCAGACAGAGTGAACACTGGCCTTCTTCCCCGACCTTTCCGCTATTTCCCTAAGGGGCTCCATCACCCGCCTAACGTTGGAGCTCCCAATAACTAATAAACCCCTCCCCCCGTGTGCCTGCTCGGACCTTGCTGAAGGAGCAGCCACATGTCCACTCACAGGCAGAGCGGGCGATGCCACACGGCCAGCCTCCACATTTACCCTCCGCCTCGTGCGCCGCGAACGCCGCTGAACCCGCCACTCCCCTTGGGGAGAGGGTGGCCCAACCGCGCCCGGTACCCGCGAAGATGTCTCGACAGCAGGGACAGTGGGTGAAGCATCTAACACCTGGGGTGCACCATGCGACGCACCAGACTCCCCACTGCCGCTACACTCCGAGGCAGCAGCCTGAAGACGGCTGACCGCGGCCATCAACACGCTCAGCTGTTCGCGAAGAGTGGCCAGCTCCTCCTGCGTCCGTACACAGCAGCCACACATCCTAGCCATCCTAAGAAATCAATTTACTATAGAGTGTTAATCAGCTTTTAACTAGACTGCTAATTCACTAAAGGCGGTTGATTATTGACTAAACTGTGATTGCTAACCACTTCTTGTAGAAACAAGGAAAATAGCACTACCTGTCTCTGGACGGTATTGAAAACAAACACTAGCACTACGAGCACTATGGCTGACTAAAGGGACTCTCTGACTGTATTCGAAACACACACGAGATCTATGGAACACTTAATAGCACTCTACTATTAAAGCTTCCTAAAAGCAAAAACACGCAGAAGAAGAAGTGACAAGTAAGAAAAATACAGATAATACTTAAATTAAGGTAGCTCGCTGCACAGCAGACGTGAAGCAGACGGCGGTTAGGACGACACTGACACTACTGGCACTATGGCTGACTAAAGGGACTCTCTCTGACTGTATTCAAAACAAACACGAGATCTATGGAACACTTAATAGCACTCTACTATTAAAGCTTCCTAAAAGCAAAAACACGCAGAAGAAGAAGTGACAAGTAAGAAAAATACAGATAATACTTAAATTAAGGTAGCTCGCTGCACAGCAGACGTGAAGCAGACGGCAGTTAGGGCGACACTGACACTACTGGCACTATGGCTGACTAAAGGGACTCTCTCTGACTGTATTCAAAACAAACACGAGATCTATGGAACACTTAATAGCACTCTACTATTAAAGCTTCCTAAAAGCAAAAACACGCAGAAGAAGAAGTGACAAGTAAGAAAAATACAGATAATACTTAAATTAAGGTAGCTCGCTGCACAGCAGACGTGAAGCAGACGGCGGTTAGGGCGACACTTCGAGTCAGGTCTATGGTGTTTCAAAGTTTAACGTAACGTCTCTAATATGAAGTTTGGTTATTTCACGCAACTTTGCTTATTTTTCACAAGGGAAAGTACGTGAGCACGAACGCTCATTACCGCATGAAAATGTGCTTAGAATAAACAAGGGGTGTTCAATAAGTAATACAACACTTTTTTTCACGATTAAATTCAGTTGAAACAATGCGGAGTTTGTTGGGGGACAGTGTATAATATTTCCGCTTCAGACCCTGTAGGTTCATGAAGTTCCGGTAAGTGGCGGATCTATATGTGGCCTTCGAAATGGCATCTGCAGTCCAAGCAGAGAGCTGTCATTCAGTTTCTTTCGGCGGGAAACCAGAGCATCACAGGTACTCGCTGGTGCTTGTGCAATGTCTACGGAGATTTGCAATGAACACTTGTAGAATGTCTACAGAGACGTTGAAGTGAACAAGAGTACAGTGAGTCCTTATGCGAGACGTCTGTCAACACCGCAGCAAGATCGCGCAGAAGTGACGGATCTCCCACGTGCTGTCCGGCCGCAAGGAGGTGACTCCTGCAATGGTGGGATGTGCGGACACTCTCATTTGAGGTGATCGACAAATCACAATGAAACTTCTCACTACTCAAATGGGCGTCTCTGCTGGTAGTGCTGACACATGAGTTGGGGCAGTCAAAGGTATTTCCTTCCTCGCCCACCCTATAAGCCGGATCCTTTCTCCATCCGGCTTGCATGAAGGAAGCAGTAAGCATCTTCAAAAAGAGGTAGCATAGTGTAGTTACGCAAACGTGGAAATATTTACAAGATATGCTTAATAAAACCAGTCTTCTCGACTCAGAGTACAAGAACAGAGTAACAACAAAGGTAACTGATTCATGTCAGTGACTTTTCCTCTATATTAGATTTCATATTGTACAAGTCAGTTAAAATATAACTGCCCAGAAAATATTTCATGCAGCTTATAATAATCCTAATTACATCTGTGTGACAAAAGGAACAGCAATTTGCACAAGTACAGAGGGCGATAGTATCGCGTAATACGCAAGGTAAAAAAGGGCAAATTCGAAAACTTCCTGGCAGATTAAAACTCTGTGCCGGACCGAGACTCGAACTCGGGACCTTTTCCTTTCGCGGGCAAGTGCTCTACCAAATGAGCTACCCAAGCACGACTCACGCCCCGTCCTCACAGCTTTCTGGAAGGGCAAATTCATTAGCGGAGCTGTTGATTGTACTTAGGTGATTCATGTGAAAAGGTTTCCATCGTGATTATGGCCGCAAGATGGGAATTAACAGACTTTGAACGTGGAATGTAAGTTGAAGGCAGACCCAAGATTAGTTAGGGAAATCACTATTACGAGTCCACAGTGTCAAGAGTTTGCCGACAATGCCAAATTTCAGGACAACTCACCATGTACAACTAAATGGCTGACAGCCTTCACTTAACAACCGAGAACAGCAGTATTTGCGTAGAGTTGTCAGTTCTAGAAGACAAGCAAAAAAGCGTGAAATATTCCAGAAATCAATGAGTGATGTACGGAGAACGTTCCGTCGGGACAGTGCGGTGTAATTTGGCGTTAATGGGCTATGTCAGCAGACGACCGACGCGAGAGCCTTTGCTAATAGCACGATATCGCCTGCAGCGGCTCTCCTGGGCTAGTCACCATATCAGTTATGCCCTAGAAGACGTGACACAGGTCACATGGGTCCGGATTTCAGATGGTAAGAGCTGGTGTAGATTTCGAGTATTTCGCAGAACCCTCGAAGTCATGAACCCAGGTCCTCAACAGGTAACTGTAGAAGCTGGTGATGGCTCTGTGAAGGTGTGCGCTGTCTTTACATGGAGTGGATTGGGTCCTCCGGTCCAACTGAGCCGGTCATTAGACGGCACTGTTCGGCTTCTTGGAGATAATTTCCAGTCCTTCAGGTACTTCAAGTTCAAACATATCACGGGCCCACAATTTTTTTCCGATTTATTTGAAGAATATTTTGGAGAATTCTAACGAATTATTTGGCCATCTAGATCTTCCGACATGTATCCCATATAACACTTACGTAAAGAGGTCAGTTGTGCACAAAAGGCTGCACCAACAACGTTCGCAATTATGGAGGCTATAGACGGAGCAAAGCTCAATATTTCTGCAAGGTCCACGTCGAGTGATGTACTATGTTGTTCAAATGGAGTTCGACACAATATTAACTGGTATTCCGCGACTTTCGTGACCTCAGTGTATATTATTCCACAAGTAAGTCAGTTTATCTATGTTGGGCTGGCTATTTTAAGGGCATGAAATATTTCCTGGTCCACTTTTATTTCCTTCGCCTTGTTTACGACATTTGTATCTTATGAGTTACGTATTATTCTTTTATGTGTGTTCCCGTCTTCCATACTGATGCTTGGTTGGTTTGGTATGTCATAATCTTTACATATCTGTGCTGTGAGTCTAAGATATCGAAACTGCAGCGTATGTTCGCGATAACGGCGCTGTTTTCATCGTTTTTTTTTTTTTTTTTTTCATAGACGGCAGAGTATCATGGAAGTAGCAAATGAGATACATTTAATCCCTAAAAGAAGTCACAAATTTATAAGACGAAACAGTCACATTAAGTAAGTGATAATAACACCACTTACGGTAGTTGTGGGGAAGGTAGAACCGTATTGAAAGATGTAGCATTATTACTCAGTGCTGGTGAAGCTGAGCTACTATTTCATATCTCTCAAAAGGTTAGAGAAGCGCATTGTTTAGCACACTGGCCTTCAGGAGAACGACCGTTCAATGCCGCGTCCGGCCATCCTGATTTAGCTTTTCCGTGATTTCCCTAAGTCACTCCAGGCAAATGCCAGAATGGTTTCTTTGAAAGGGCACGGCCGACTTCCTGCCCCGTCCTTCCATTATCAGATGAGACCGAAGCCCTCGCTGTTTGGTCTCTTCCCCCAAAAAATTCAATCCAGTCCGTTAGGGAATTATATTCGTGTTAATTCATTCTCCTACAATCAGTACTCAACCGTGAATGTGCGTGACGTTAAAGCGTGTTAACTTTCAGAACCCACTCTGAAAGCAGATAATGAATTTGCTGCTCTCTAGCATAATTGTAGCTGGTAAGCACCTGAGTACGACAAATGAAAGTAATATAAGGATACTGAGAACAAAACTGAGTAACCAAGACCGTAAAAATAACGGTAAAAAATATTTACGAATGGTTACCGTAACGTTTTGCCTACACAACAGCTCTAAGCGCCTTCATCCAACCGGTCGGGGTAATTTAATACTGGTCAGACGTTCATTATCGTAATAGAAACCAGACGCCACCTAGAGAAAGAACAAAAATTGCGATTTAGATTGTAATGTTTTATTCTTAATTAAATAAAAAATCACTGTGGTCCCGAAATGTTCCCAAAATTTCTTAGTGTATGAGAATATTGCCTGGTTGAGGGTCGGCAACAACGTGTTTCATTTAAAGAAAATTTTGTGTGTACCTCAAAAACATAAAACAGTGCCGGCTTTTAACGGTGACAATCCGTTATAGTGTTCACCAAATCAAACTGACTCCGAAGACATTGGACACTGTGGGACTGATCTGAATGTCGGACAGTAGTACGTCCCTGACCATACTAAATACACTCTGTGATCGACTTTTGCATGATGTCCTATTTCCTTTTATTTCATACGTTGGCAGCATTGTGGCAACACCTAGCAGTTCTTAATGATGTTAATTTCAGTTAGTCTAGCACATCGGTAACAACGAAAACCTTTATAAGTAGCTTTGTAGCGGATATATTATAAGGTTCCATATTTATGAATACAAATATAGGCACCTCTTCGGTGCTGCATAGATTTTTTTTGCTTATTTTTTTGTTTATATCCTAATTATGCGAATTTCCTACGTAGTTGTTCAGTTAAGCTTAATTCTTATTACATGACTGAACATTGTCAGCACAAGTAGAGAAAGGGATGAATCACGAAAACTATAAAGAATGACTTTTTCCATCGGACAGTCGTACATGGGAAGATAAATTAACTGAAATGTCTTAATGTTCCATAAAAAGCCAGATAAATTCAGTGCCATACAGTCCCAACAAGCACATGTGCTGAATGAAATATCACAGAATCAACAAGAACTCATCACCATAACTGAATATCATAAAGGGGTGACGATACATCTGGTACCACACTTGGCTTAGACCTGTAATTTGCATTTTAGATTACGGTGACCTACATACAATAATTGCAAGTGAAACAACAACTTCTAAGCACGCAAGAGATACATCAGGCTACGGCACATGTACGATTAATGTAAAATGGGCTCTAGGGATCTACTGGTGATCTATATGCCGGTAGGGTATACGAATATGCGAGGCAGATCGCAGTGATGATAATAACATCAATATCATCTACAACTCATATACTACAAATACTGACTTTTTTGCAGGCAAGTGGCATACGAAATACATCTGCATTATAGCAAATTGTCTCGATCAACACGCCATAAAAGTTCAATTATGGTTATAAAATAATGAATAAACTACACAGTGTAAGTGATTACTTAAGGGAATAAGGCTTTTGTGAAGTAAGTGGTCGGAATTTCAGCTCCTTTTTGTAGTTCAAGGATGTCACGAGAAACTGTGTGGCACGGATGTAATTAAATTATTGAAACTCCGCTATGTCCGCCGTCTTTAATGAATGTACTGTGGCTGTTTCAGATGTAGTGCAGGGTCGCTTATCGTCAGAACTGCTGGTGTAATATAACGAAGGATCTTTTTATGTACGTTGTAACGTTCTTTTTTAATGATAAAAAACTTCGCGATTACATTGAAAGAATTTCTGTTCTGTGGACAGAATACAAAACTTGAATTATCGTGTTGGGTGTTGTACTTGCAAATGGTGCTCTTACTCTATGTTATTGTAATCAGAAACTTTATACGAACTGATTGGGCAATGCAACTCCCAATACCAATAAAGAGATACAGTTACGATAAAATGCAATCAGCCTCTTAGGTACTTAATCATCTGGCTTTGTTCAAAACTGATAACTTTGATCCCTGTGTACATAATAAATAAATTGTCTTACCTCTGCAGAAGCAACGAGTTAACACGATATATTCTGGTCTCTCACAAAAGATATGCTAGCTACAGGCTCAGTGATGTGCAATGCTGGTTGTAATATTTTGAAATGCACATGAAATTGTTTAGGCTGATAAATTAAAACATTTTAAAAATCCAACTTTTTTGAGAAACGTATGACCTGGACCGGGAGGCGGTACTGATTATGATGAATTACGAAAGCTGACTTATTTTTAGCAAATTATATTGCAAGTTAAGTTTGTCTTTTCAAAAACATCTGACAATTGAAGTTACATTACTTACTATTGATTAACAAAGAGTGATATTTAAAGAGAAAGTATTATCTGACCTCATTAAACAAGTATAAATGCAAATCATCAAATCACATACGGCTCTGTTAACAAATCTTAGAAGCATTACAATAGTGAAATATCTAACTAGCCTCTTTATCAAAACAGTTTACGTACATTCTGGGGTTACTCAACAATTACAAATTATCAGCCTAAACAAATGCGCTGGCAAAACGAAAATCATAATTATTTAACATCTTTACCTTGGTTGCATGAAGACTTCTGCTTCCATGTTCAACAATATTGATGTACTTACATTAATCTAACACTTGTTGGGTTCACACAGCAGACCACAACAATTGCCCAGTCCATCATCTTTTCCTCACAGGCCGCTACCTACAACTGTGAGCCAAGTGCTCTCTAACTCCAACACTATAATAATCTCAGACCAGATACTGTATTCTCGGTCTGCAATATAAACCCTATATAATGTACAGGTTGAGTCACCTAACATTACCGCTGGATATATTTCGTAAATCACATCAAATACTGACGAACTGATTCCACAGACCGAACGTGAGGAAGGGGTTAGTGTAACTGGTTAATACAAACCATTAAAAAATGCACGGAAGTATGTTTTTTAACACAAACCTACGTTTTTTTTTAAATGGGACACTGTTAGTTTTTTTAGCACATCTGAACATATAAAAAAATAAGTAATCGGTGCCGTTTGTTGCATTGTCAAATGTTAATTACATCCGCAGATATTGTAGCCTAAAGTTGACGCTTGAGTACCACTCATCCGCTTTTCGATCGTGTGTATCGGAGAGCACCGAATTACGTTGGGATCAAAAGGGAACGGTGATTGACTTTAGGTACAGAAGAGACTGGAACAGCACATTACGTCCACATGCTAACACATTATTTGTCTTTTTCACTGACGAACATGTACATTACCATGTGTGGTGAGGTACACGTACACACATGGTTTCCGTTTTCAATTACGGAGTGGAACAGAGTGTGTCCCGACATGTCAGGCCAATAGATGCTCAATGTGGTGGCCATCATTTACTTCACACAATTGCAATCTCTGGCGTAATGAATGTCGTACACGCCGCAGTACATCTGGTGTAATGTCGCCGCAGGCTGCCACAATACGTTGTTTCAAATCCTCTGGGGCTGTAGGCACATCACGCTACACATTCTCCTTTAATGTACCCCACAGAAAGAAGTCCAGAGGTGTAACATCAGGTGAACGGGCTGGCCAGTTTATGCGTCCTCCACGTCCTATGAAACGCCCGTCGAACATCCTGTCAAGGTTCAGCCTACTGTTAATTGCGGAATGTGCAGGTGCACCATCATGCTGATACCACATACGTCGACGCGTTTCCAGTGGGACATTTTCGAGCAACGTTGGCAGATCATTCTGTAGAAGCGCGATGTATGTTGCAGCTGTTTGGGCCCCTACAATGAAGTGAGGACCAATGACGTCGTCGCCAATGATTCCGCACCATACATTTACAGTCCACGGTCGCTGTCGCTCTACCTGTCTGAGCCAGCGAGGATTGTCCTCGGACCAGCAATGCATGTTCCGTAGATTCACTGCCCCGTGGTTTGTGAAACCCGCTTCATCGGTAAACAGATAGGACTGCAACGCATTCTCTGTTAATGCCCATTGACAGAATTGCACTCGATGATTAAAGTCATCACCATGTAATTGCTGAATTCGCGACACAAGAAACGGGTGAAAGCGGTGACGATGCAGTGTGCGCATGACACTACTTTGACTCAGTCCACCGGCTCTCGCAATGTCCCTTGCACTCATGTGTGGGTTCATGGCAACAGCAGCTAACACACCAACTGCACCCGCTTCTCGTGTGACAGGCCTGTTACGGACCCGTTTGCGTGCTACGACCATACCTGTTGCATACAGTTTGCGGTAGATGTTTTGCAATGTGCGGCACGTTGGATGCTCTCTGTCCGGGTACCGTTCTGCATACACCCTGCAGGCTTCAGTTGCATTTCGTTGACACTCACCATAGATGAGTATCATTTCCGCCTTTCCAGAGTTCCAATACACCATGGTCACAGTTCCTACAACACTACACTATCACAGACGTCTGGTAACACAGTGTACTACAGTTGATCTGCGTGCGGAGACGAATGCAGAATAACAATAGCAGCAAGCGCTACATGCGGTCACTGCGACAGCTAGACCAAACCACAACAGTGCACTACAGCCACACTCGTAAACACGGTCGTCATCGTAAACATGTCCCTGCAGATGCTGCTCGCCGACCGTGGCCCGTGTTTGTTACAACACGCAACTGAACGTCGGAGGTTTCAAGCGTCAACTTTAGGTTACATATCTCCGGATGTAATTAACATTTGACAATGCAACAAACGGCACTGATTACGTATTTTTTTATATGTTCATATGTGCTAACAAAACTAACAGGGTCCCATTTTTTTAAAAAAAAGTAGGTCTATGTTAAAAAACATACTTCCGTGCATATTTGTATGGTTTGTATTAAACAATTACACTAGCCCCTCTCCTCACGTTCTGTCTGTGGAATGGGTTAGTCAGTATTTGATATGGTTTACGAAATATATCCAGCGGTAACATTAGGTGACTCACCCTGTATATCGTTTATAAAATCACAGTCGGGTGCCACATACAAATGTGCCACAGTAGACTCCTTTCAACATTTCACTTCATTCGCCTGTGCGTGCGAATGTATCCTAGTCTTCGGTTTTCTCATTTTATTGTATAGAATATATTCCTTGTTGGTACTATAAAATATTTCAAATGGCTCTGATCACTATGGGACTTAACATCTGAGGTCATCAGTCCCCTAGAACTCAGAACTACTTCAACCTAACTAACCTAAGGCCATCACACACATCCATGTCCGAGGCAGGATTCGAACCTGCGACCGTAGCGGTCGCGCGGTTCCAGACTGAAGCGCCTAGACCCGCTTGGTCACACAAGCCGGCTGTTGGTATAATACCAACTAGAAAATTTTTATTGTGTATATTGTCGGTATTAGTGTTAATTTCTGTCATGATTGTACATAAAGTCTGTTGTAAAAAGCCCACTCTGTAATTAATGCAGTGCGATGGTTCAGTTAGGCACATTAATAACATGTGCAGTATTTTGCCAACGCTGGAGATTATTTTTCCATCACAGAAGACTGCATGTAGTAGAGCTGGCGTGTGAATGCGGAAGTGAAAGCGAACAAGATAACTTCGGTAACAACCCGTTGTGCGGGAAATTGAAATCAACCCGGTAACTGTTTTGAAAGATAAGCTAGAGAAGGGTTGGGTGGTGTTTCGGGGGACTGAGTCTATTTGGTGAATGTGAGTAAGCGATTCAGTGCGAAGAATCATCAAGAAAATGTGGAAAGGAGACTTGCATTGGCTATTTTGACTGCAGATGAGGACTATGTGAGAGAAGAAAACCAGTTTGCACACAAACCATGTGAAAGGTGTCGACAAAGATAGAGCTGGAGTGAACTGTGTTCCACTATTGAACGGTGAGTTTCAAAGCCGTGGTACAGCAGAAATAAAGACTCAAACGATTAACAATTAAGAGAACGGTGTCAACAGATCAGCATTGTAAATAAATCGTAATAGCCGTCTGAGAGTTTTACATGTTACTCTTCGAAACGCAAATAAATTTGCATGCTCCGGATTAATAAACTTGAAGTTAGCGTGTATATTGTACTCGGATATAGCGCTTCACCTATCTTTACAACGCAGAAATCGCATTCCGACATTTTCTTAAATATGAGGCATATCCGAAAAGTAGCAGACGTTCTGAAATAAAATAAATTTAATAATATCGAAGAACCTAATTTTATTATATACGTTTTTAGAAGTACATTCTTAAGCTGTTTTTCTACATAATAGCCAATCAAATTGAGGCACTTTTCATACCGCGGTTAAATTATTTCAATATCGTCTCTGTAGAAATCTGCCACCTATGGTTGCAACCACTGGTTTTTACCGCCATGCAGTTCGGCATCAGTATCAAAGCGTTGTGTAGCAAGCCACGTCTTCACCGCTGGGAAGAGATGGAAGTCGCTCTGCGCCAAAACCGGACTGAAGGATGATGATGAAACATCTCCCGTCGAAAACCCCCTTGATCTCTCGGGCACAATTGACCATGTGTGTGGACGTGTGCTGTCGTGAAAAAACGAGACATTCCCTCTAAGTTTTGGTCGACGCCTATTTTGTGTCTCACGCCTTAACTTTGTCAGTGCTTGACAATACCTCTCTGAATTAGCTATCGTGACAAGTTGAAGGAAATCAAAATAAATTACTACCTTAGAGTCCCAAAACACAGTATCCATGATCTTTCTTGTCGACAGTGTTTACTAACACTTCCTTCTTTTCTTGGGGGAATTTTTGTGCCCCCATTCCACCGCCGCATTTTAGTTTCACAACTGACATGCTTCACCCAAGTCTCGTCCCCACATATTCTAATGACATTTAAGCTGTTTCTGTGGGCAGAGAAGACAGATCGATAATTTTTTTTAACATTTTCTTCTAATCGTCAACGAAGGCCAGTGCTGCATTCAGTCTTTGTTTTCTTGTGGTCTTCCGTTAGGATATGGGAACCCACCAACCACAATATTTGCATTGACCTAACTGCTCTGCCACAGTTTCATGCACCAAACTCCGTGAAATTTGGGGAAAATGTTGCGAAAGTTCTATAATCTTCAAACGAAGATTTTCACGAATTTTGTCGTTGATTTATATCACAAGTTTGTCAGTCACAAGGCTTTGCCTAACACTGCGACCCTCATAGTGAAATCTGGTACGGCAATTTTGAAAATAAACGCACAACTGCCTCACTTACTTCTCAGTCACTTGCCTTTTTCCTTACACGTCACGAAGGTCGCGATAAATTTCAATTGATTTGCAGTTTTTTGCCAACTGAAACCTAATTACAGAATGCACAAGTGGCGATATTTTCTATTGTAGCATTTTAACACGTCACAGAAAGCAAAGTAGAAGATACACAGATCACGCGGTATCAGTGGTGGATGCGTAATTAGTGAAGGAGCGTTGTGGCACCAAGATAGCGGCGGTAACCGCTCACAGTGTTGCAATAGTCGCAGTGGTGCATTTACATATAAGCCCACTAGGCACGGGCTTAGGGGCGGCAGCTTCAGTGGGGCGACATTTTGTGCTTTGTGATCATGTTAACCTTTTCCGTTTTAAAATAACTGCGCTTACAAATGACAAATTTTTTTAATATTGTTAAACAACATGCTATATTAAATAATCCTTAGGAACGAACTTCGACAATACAGGCATGGAAATATAAATAGTTTACTTGGTGACCGAATAGACATTTAACATTGAGTTTCTGTTTGATATCATCTTCATGATGGTTCAATATATTTTGAAGTAAGCTGTTCAAATGGCTCTGAGCACTATGCGACTTAACTTCTGAGGTCATCAGTCGCCTAGAACTCAGAACTAATTAAACCTAACTAACCTAAGGACATCACACACATCCTTGCCCGAGGCAGGATTCGAACCTGCGACCGTAGCGGTCGCTCGGCTCCAGACTGTAGCGCCTAGAACCGACCGGCCACTCCGGCCGGCGAATTAAGTTGTCAGGACGGCAATCTACAATACAATGTTTGAAATGTTATTCTTCCAAGAATGTTGTCGGCTACTACTTAACCCTACCATATTTTGCCCGTGAAAATACGGGGACCTCTGAAAAGCTGTGATAAACTAATCAGCAGTTTCTTAAATACTGTAAAATGTGTATGTAAAACACGACTCTACTTAAATTTCTTGTAGAAATTATGGGGAAGTATCAAGTCAACACTCCATTACTGTAATTAATGTGAAAGCTCTGTGCTCTTCAATATCTGAACTTGATTTAGTGACACCCGATTAACAAAACATGTTGATACTGAGAATGTTTTACATTTTTAAACACATGTTTATACGAGAAGAACATTTCAGAATATCTATTAATTTTTGAAATACACTTCACAACATTTTTTTAAAAAAATATTTATTTATTTCCTTAATTACTTTTTTGACGAAAAAAGAAGAAGAAATCAACTTTAGTTTGTATCATTTATCGTACTGCAGCCTGCACAATATCAAAGTTTCCAGTATGTGCAATCAAATAGTACGTGGCACTGAAAAATTTATTTTAAACTTCTTAACTAAGCTTTTATTCTTCGAGGTAAGGTTATTTATATTTATGTTGGAACAAAAGGGGCATTTGCGTGTGGACATAACAGCAGTCTTCACACAAATGACAACACACCGCATCAACTGCCAACAAACTATTTAAACTTTGTAGTCTGTTTTCTCTGCCCAGAGGAACCGCTTAAATGTTATAAGAACAAGTGGGACAAGAGTTTATCCATCACACCTCACTGCAAGAAATTGTAAAAATTATTTGATTTTTAAATTAGAAAGACGGTGTCAAGAATTTTCAGAACATATCTGCGCCTCAGCTTAAATTCCGGCTACGCCGGAAACAGAAGTCGAAAGAGGGACTGTCCCGTTTTCTTTACGAGTCAAATTCCAGCTGGGAAGTGTGCTTCTACTGCTCACTGACAAGAGTGAAGCAGGCGACAATGAAATTAAATTATTATGCATTGCCATTCTTTCATAGCACAGTTACGTCCAGTAATCCGCGTTCGTCATTTCATCGCTCCGTGTTTAAAGGAAAAGTAAATACAGACGAAGCAAAAGTTAAAATAGAAGAAAAGCAAGTTGCTCCTGATTTCGAGTTTCACGATAAACTAATGTCGAGTCAGGCATCACAAAAAGAAATAACCCCGTTAGTCATAATCCTGCAGAGTGGTGTGTCAATGAATCAACAGTCAACATTCTCCTACATCGTGGTATTAAGGAAAATTGAAACGGTGATTTTTCTGATTCAAGGATATCAGTGGACCATAAAACCAGATATTTAAACAAAAATGTATTTTACAGTAAACTTTTAAATGGTGAAGCAATTTCCCGTGATTTCTTGTATATTCCTGTAGCCCCGGTCCTGTTTCTTGTGCACCATGTAAATTGTTCGGAGGTATGGCCGCGATTCTTACTAATGGTATTGCAAATTGGAAAAATATTTCTAATATTTTATTTCATCATGAAAATTCATTTGAACACACAAATTCTGAGTTACCACTCGTAACAAGAAGAAGTCACTTGGAACAATAATAACCATTTCGAGTCATACGTCGAAACAGAGAAAATGTACTCGCTCGGTGGTTGCAGTACCGAAGAAGCTAATAAGTCATGGACTTCCCGTACGTGGACACGTTGAAAGATTCCATTCATTCAGTTTGTGAGGTCTCTTGAACTTACAAACGAGTTTGACCTTTTTCTCACAAAGCACATTGAACTATATGGAAATCCAGGGCAGGGACAAACAAGTTATCTTTCTTCAACAATCTGTGATGAAATATTAGAGATTCTTTCTGAAGAATTCATAAGTGAAATAAAACAGGCCAAATATTTCTCTATAATAGTAGATTCTATTGTGGACATTTCATATATTGATCAATTATCCTTCATATTAAGATATGTGAAAGAGAATGGTGAACCTGTTGAACGTTTCCTTCTGTTTTTACCAAACCCGGGACACAAGTCTTAAAACTTAGCTAAAGCCGTACTAAAAGTCCTTTCAACAAATTCCACTCATATTACTGATTCTAGAGGTCAGTCATATGACAACGCAAGCAATATGTCAGGAACCTACACTGGTTTGCAGGCAAGCATTAAAGAACGAAATCCGAAAGCGCATTATGCGCCTTGTCCAGCACATTCTTTGAATTTAGTCGCCACTTGTGCTGCAAGCTGTTGTTGGGAAGAAAGTTAATTTCTCAATGTAGTGCAAAACCTTTATAATTTTTTCACTGCTTCTACACAGCGCTGGAATAACTTCTTTCTTTAATAAAACCAGGAAGCAAAACGGTAAAAAGTTTATCAAAAACACGTTCCTCAGCAAGAGAGGAAGCGTGTGTAAGTCTGTGTGAAAACTGGGAGGGCGTTATCAATGCTAACACATATTGCCAATAATACGTTTGAAAAATCACTTGTGCGAAATGAAACTTCAGGTTTATTGAATCAACTCAGCAGACTAGAAACGGCATTCATGATGACCGTTTGGAAGGACGTACTCAAAAGATTTAATAGTGTAAATCTGAATTTGCAAAGTGTAAATATTCATATTAAAATAGTGTATGAATTACAAGAATCACTTGTAGGATTTATTTCATTTATTCGTGGCATGTTCAACTATTATGACAATAAATCCATGGGGATTGTGACTCATATAGACTATGAATGCACCTATAAAAGATGATGAAAATGCAAACTTCATGATTAGGAAGAAGCGGACTCTGAAGAGGTTTTTCTGACTGGAAGGTAAAAATTTAGAGTCGAAACACTTCTCCCAGTACTCGACAACTTGTACGCCGAATTAGTGAGGAGGAAGGAAAGCTATAGAACACCCTGTTGGACACCTTCACAGTTTTCAGTAACCTTAAGAACCGTTCACCTAACGATAATGCTGAACGTACAGCATAAGTCCAAACATCATATGACACAGATTCAGAGCCTTCCTTCCGTAGTGAATGAGTACATTTCGTGGATCTTTTGGAATCCTCTGAGATTAGTGATATACGTGTCGAAATGAGTAAATTTTTACAAAAAGAGAGGTTACAGTCTGTGTTTCTGAATGTTGACATTGCTCTTATATTATTTATGTCTATGGCACTTACAAATTGTTCAGCAGAACGCTCGTTTTCGGCTCTTAATAGACTGAAACCGTACCTACGTTCTACGATGTCTGAGGAGAGATTGAAGGCCTTTCCCATTCTTCACAACGAAGCGGACCTCCTAACTGATAACCATCTGAACTACGAAGATATGATCAACGAGTTTTCTGCAACAAAGCCAGGCGCAAACTTTGCTGACTGGTGAGTTTGTTTATTTATTCATATTAGTTTTAAAAATTTAAGATTATAATGTGATTTTTATTATAACTTAGAGTACCTTCATTGCGTTTGCAAACTACAAATCACCTGTTTATTTTACAATTACCAATGGCAGAACGCGGAACTAAACTTCATTTACATGCAGACGTGACCGAAGGCGACCGACAATACCCGAATGACCCAGGCCGCTCTGCGGTGTATTGTCAAGTCATACTGATACTGTAAGTATATTACAAATGAAGCGTATTCTTGGCGTCTGCTGAAATGCGTAGTTAGCGCGGGAATATATGTTATCGGAGAGTACGCTCAGATGAAAAAGTGCCAGTAAATAATGTACTTCAGTGCTGTTGATAAATACGTAAAAGCTTTGCTAATACCGTTAGAAATAGCTATGGTCAGAGCAGTAGCTGCATTACAAAACTGTTCAGGCCTTACATGGATTAAATGTATCGTGTACACTTTATTATGCAGCATCTGGCTACACAGACCCTAATGTTTTATACGTTAACTGTTGGATTATAAGACAAATTTGATTTTTCCACACTAGTCTGTCCAAATATGTTCAAATGTATGTGAATTCCTAATGGATCAAACTGCTTAGGTCATCGGTCCCTAGACTTACACGCTACTTAAACTAACTTAGCCTCAAACCGCGCGGTCTCTCAGCGAAGCCACTAGTTTGTAAAATTATGTAATAGCAAATCTAGTTCTTTGTTCATCTGTATTTAGTTATTAGTTCTTGCACAGAAATCTCTATTTCATTTTCATTCCTTACGGTATCCAATATATTCACGTATTAATACCTACACATTCAAGTTATTAGATCGTAATTTTAATTTTGAACGCATCTCTGTAAAGGTACGTATTAGTTTCTAATGTATGACACGTTCGATTCAGTTTTTAGATCGTAAGATAACTTTTTTATTTTCATTTTCAACGGTTTCGTGTAAAAGAACTCATTAAAAGTGAATGTATTTAAAAAATCCGTTATCTCCTGGCAGCTCTGCTGAATTTTTAGGCCATAAGAGAAAAATTATTTTCCTTGTGTTCGTTTCTGTTGTCTTTCGACAGAAGAATGTGTTAAGACAATGCAGTTTTAAGTTTGTTTTCATTCGCTGCCGTACGCAAAGTACAGATAAGGAACCATTTTACATTTTGATTGAGCGCGACTAGACCGATTACCCGTCCTTCAGAACAGCGAATAGCAGAGTGCGGAAAGAGCTCACAGCGCTCCCATCCAAAACGGCAATTGTGAAGTGATCGGGTAATTGTTATTATTCAAAACATGTTTTTCGGGGGAAGTGGGGGGGGAGGGGGAGGAGGGCGTATATAATGTCGTTTGCCTAGGAGCGCAAAATGTTTAACTCCACCCCTGGATATACCAAAACGTCTGTTACTTTCTCGATAGCCTTAGTATGCTGGAGGAGAAATGCATTTTATAGCATTTATTTAGAATTAATTTTTACAAGCAATTAAATTTATTATGACAAAAAGTAGTCACCACTGTCGTTGACCGCCATCTTTTTCGATTGCAAAAGATGAAAATTTTGTGCAAATCAGCGAGCAGATGCCTAACACAGATGCACCATAAAGTTATGTCTTAGCAGTTCTGTCTCTTCTTTGGAATCAGAAAAAGAAAAAACATAAAGCTTCAGCGGGAGCGGAATTTTATAAAATTTATCAGATTTAAAACCGAAACTTCAACACGTAGAGAACATCGTTTGAAAGAAGAATGAATTAAAAGATACTCTTTTATTGAGACTGTACTATTTTGTGTAGTAGAGGAATTTTCAAAGTTAACTCACCAAATTAGCTACCTTACGACACGTCATGTCATGCAACATGGATTTACGGTTTGGACACTTGTTGGAATTTTGAATGAGGCATTCTTTAAATTAAATAAATTAACTCATTTCTCGCACTCATTTATTCCCATCAGATACGCTGATGCCAAAGAGTACAGCTACAGATTATAGATGGAGTTTGTAAGACAATATTCAGTCTGGAACCGCGCGACCGCTACGTTCGCAGGTTCGAATCCTGCCTTGGACATGGATGTGTTTGATGTCCTTAGGTTAGTTAGGTTTAAGTAGTTCTAAGTTGTAGGGGACTGATGACCGAAAATGTTAAGTTCCATAGTGATCAGAGCCATGTGAACCGTTTATAAGACAGTGTTACATGTGTTACGGGTAATTTATCTGCTGGTAGAATGTAGAGTGTTTTGTTCTTCTGATCTGTTACCACATTGGTGTTTTTAGTAATTATCATATTCTCTCGACAGAGTTAGAGCATAAATTATACGTGTGTGTGTGTGTGTGTGTGTGTGTGTGTGTGTGTGTGTATGTGTGTGTGTTAGTCAATACATGAAGAGCAATTGAAGGAGAAGCTGATAGGCAACGTATTTCAGGTATTTAATTTGAGGAATAAGATTGAATGAGAATTCGTTACGGTACAAGGTCACACGTGCATTAATATTGGAACTATCACATCTTTGTATCCCACCTGGAAGCCGGCGCATGGGTCTGCTCCTGTAAACTGAGTGGGTAGGCCGAATGTAGGAAGTGAGTAGGAGTAGGAAAAGGTGAACATCTATCGGTATTGCTTTTAGAAATGGTTTTACTATATCACAGTATTAACTGAAGACATAACTTTGTACTGAGATGCGAAGCCTTAGACCCGTCGTAAGTAGTACATAGACTCGATAGCAAGCTGAGGTTGAAGCGATGTTTAGAGGCCGTCTGCTCTTGATGAAATGGGCATAATCTGGAGCGGAGCTCGTAGAGCTCTCCCGCTCCGGCTAGAGCGCGCTGTCGTCGGTGTCTGTCGCAGTGCCAACTTTAGAACTTGTGTTTACGCCGTGGCATCGTAGCTATCGATACCACACATCTATTAAGGAACAGGAATAAAATGTTTCGTCAATGTTTGACCGCAAATATTTCTACCATTGTAAAGGCAAAAGTGTTACCTCAGTAACAGTAGATTCATATTATTATTAATGGCGTTTCCCTTAAATAACTATAGGACAGTGTCAGTATTTTGCACTGTCTGCACAGATGTAATGTGCTTTCGCACATCCATGCATGTCCAAAGGAACCCTCCTGGCGATTGATAATCGTATTAAATTATGAAAATTATGAAAATTATGTACATCGACTATGCGATTTACTAGTAACATATGAAAATTTGTGCCGGATCGTGACTCGAACCTGGATTGCCCCCTTTAGCACAGCGGATGCATTATTCGCTTTTACCAATCGTGCACGACTTACAGCCAGCCCCAGTCTCCCATACGTCGTAATGTATACGTCCCATAGTGTTCACATACAAATCGTACGATTGTCGTACAGGGAGACACATTGCTTTTGCTGGGCAGAGCGCATTACTTTGACTTGAAACTCGGTACGGCAGTGTCTGTATTCTACACTGTATGTAGAGTTAGATGCAATGATCCTTCGGGCATGCATGCATGTCCTTCGGAACAGACACTGCTGGAGACTGACAGCCGTAAAAAAATTAAGATATGTAGTCGCAAGCTGTGAATGCTCTTTTACACAGGATATTCAATTTAGTGGTAGTATACGAAATTTGTACTTGATCAAGACTCGAACCAGGATATCCTGATTTAGCGAGCGATCGTCTAACCTACTTTGGCTATCCATGTACGCCTCACGGCCTGACCCTAACTTCCATATGTTCTAGTGTCTGCGTCCCTGTATAGGAATCATACGATTTGTATGCAAGTACTATTGGGCGTAGACATTACGAAATATGGAAGTTACGTCTTGCTGTGAAGCGCACCGCAAAGCAGGAAACTCAGGTTCCGGTCCCATTCTGGAACAACTGTTTGTATGTTACTGTTAAATTGTACAGCCGATGTAACTCGTATTCACAATTTTTTAATACATTTCGTAAATAGCTGTAACACTAGCAACCTAGACATCTACCTTTTAGTACCTCAAGGTGGTATGATAAGAGAATCTACTGTTAACGGTAGCGGTAAATTACGTGGAGCGTACCGTCTGTGTGCCTTCGATGATGTTCGCAGACGAAATTGTCGGGAGTGCGAATACCATTAACTGCCAAGATGGTCGTTTCTAAGTCAGAATGGAGTGTGTAGGGCAATGGATTGCGTGGCCACACTACACGACGGTCGATTAATCAGAAGAGATCAATACTCCAGTTCCATTATGTAAATTTCCTTCCGCCAACATTACTCTAACCGCATTTTTGCAGCTCTAGCTTCACAGGAAAAGAAGAAAGGACAAAGATTCGATTCACTGTTGGAGATTTTTTACGTAATGACTGGCATTCACTGGAATAGAGTCAAAATGTCTGTCCTAATGGTGTAGTCCAAAAGGACGTGCCTGCAAACGAAAGATTTCGAAATGTTGCCATACCAACGAATATTGCAGTCTGCGTTTAACCTAATTTTCGCTTCTCAGTCATGTGAAGATTCACCACGATCTAAACGTGGTTGGAATGTCACGTTGAACACCATTTCACTTGTAGGTCGCTAGTGGCCGAAGCGGCCTCCAGTTGAAATGAAAGACTTGTAGTAAGACGCAAAGCCACAAGGAATTATTATTAATCCTCAAAAGTATTCAAATAGGCGCAGTAGCTAATGAGTGCCTGGAATACGAGTTTTACTTACTGCATCTAAATACGCTTTAGTCTGGAACCACGTGACCGCTACGGTCGCAGGTTCGAATCCTGCCTCGGGCATGGATGTGTACGATGTCCTTAGGTTAGTTAGGTTTAATTAGTTCTAAGTTCTAGGCGACTGATGACCTCAGAAGTTAAGTCGCATAGTGCTCAGAGGAATTTGAACCATTTTTGCATCTAAATTAGAGTAAGTTACATAATGCAAAATAGATCGTTTTCCTCTCAGGGAGACGAAGGAAGAAACTTTTTGCAATTCCTTGTGCCCAAATAAGGAGCACGTCTTACTTTATTTCAGGTTTTATTTTCTTCTTTTCATCGAAGATCCTTTATATCCGTTCACTGTGTTTCCTTTCACGTTCTTATGACTGTCTTAAATTTTATTGGATAGGCTTCTTAGCTAATTTTTACCTTCTTTTCCTCGTAATATCTCTTTACCCGTCCACTGCGTTTCTTTTTATGTCGTTCTGTTGATTCCGAATTTCGTCGGGTAACGCTCTGAGAATATTTGTGTTTGTTAATAGGGCTCAGAAATTTCGTTCTATCTAGAATTATTTCCTCATGAATGCCCGTTACTCTTAGGGCTACCTTAGCTTCCGTTAGCAAATTGTGGCTTTTCATCGATGAGGCCATGTTTCTAATTTTTAATGTATGCCTGTTGCTGTCCATTCAACATCGGTACACTTAAAACAGGGATCGCTGTTTCCTTATGAAAGCTGTGATTTTTCCCCTGTAACTTGGAAGATCTCCTGTGATTTGTTTTCCATGCAGATTTCATTGACGCATTCTAGTCTCAAGATTTTCCTGTGAATTTGCCTCATCTGTTTTCAGTGCTTTTTATTATCTGCCAACAAACGTCATATTTTCAGATGCGTATTGAGTTCTGTTCTAACGATTTCAGTCAGGTGTCTTTGGTCATACAGACGGTCTTTGGTCATGCTAACGGTTACATCTCTACCAAATGAATCTGTATGCTCTTTGCAGTTTTGCAATTCTGTGTTTGTTAAATCTGTAATAGTATGCTTGAGGAAGATATGTACATGCCATATAGTCTAGTGTAATCGACATAATAATGGTCTCTACTCTCTACTGACAGTGGTCAGGGAGCAGCATCGCCTGCCGTTATGGCCGAGCGGTTCTAGCCGCTTCAGTCTGGAACCGCGCGACCACTACGGTCGCAGGTTAGAATCCTGCCTCGGGCATGAATGTGTGTGATTTCTTTAGGTTAGTTATGTTTAAGTAGTTCTAAGTTCTAGGGGACTGATGACCTCTGATGTTAAGTCCCATAGTGCTCACAGCCATGTTTTAGAGAAGCATCCACTGGACCCTTATCATCTGCGCCGTGCCCTCAAATTTATGTCGGAGCATTAGACCTGATCGGAATGAAACACATGCAGCACTCCACATTACTGCCTTGAATTCCGTGAAATGTACACAACTGCAGAGCACCAAATTACTGGTTATTCTCTCAAGGGCGTAAGATAAAAGAAGTTGAGAGCTGAAAGCCAGTTCGCATTTTATGGAGTGGACTCACGAGAATATTGTGCAAAGCCTCATTCCACATCTCATTTCAGCCAACCGTCATTCATGCCACTGCACGAGGAATTCCTGACAGGAATAAAAATAACTCCTGCTGCGTTTTGAACCATCGGGGCTTTTAATTTACTCGGCGCAGGAGCAACAGCAGGACTCTGCAGAATTTAATACCGACGCGAAGTCCAATAAATCGTAATTAAGGTATTCGGCCGCACGATAGCAGTTAATTTAGTTTTTAAACAGCACGTGAAACGAGGGAGGAACAGGGAGAAAAGCCGAGTACAGAACAGGGTAGTGCTTCTGTCGGAGACGAACAGAGAGAGAGAGAGAGAGAGAGAGAGAGAGAGAGAGAGAGAGACGGGAGTGGAAGGGAGGAAATAGAGGGGCGAAGTACAGGGGGCAGCGTCTATCGTTTATACGGCGAAGCCGGCCGCCAGGAATTTAATTAATGCAGTCCGCTAGTCGCAGGCAGTTTTGAACTCGGTGGCGCGGCGCAGCAGTCGTCCTGATCCGTAAGGCGCGTGGCCGGCCCGCCTGGGGCGGGGTTTTGAAGGTGGCGCCGCCCACGGTGTTGTTCGCAGGCGAGGAGCGGTGGCCTGCCATTGTACGGCGCTCCGTGCTGTCAGGAATCCGCAATAAAGTGCCCCGCCAGAGGGACTCTGAGGTTAGCCGAACGCGGACAGCGATCGAGCATCGCACGTACTCTGCCAGACTTCAGGGCTTCGGCAGTCATTCCACGCTTTGTCCAAATTTCTCTGAAGTGAACAGTCCTCCGCCCGGTTGGTTGTATGCTGTCTTCTACCATTTTCCATCTTGTGCTAATCCTTGCAACTCAGTATACATTGAGATGCCAAAAGTCACGGGATACCCTCTAGTATCGTGTCAGATCTCCTTTTACCCTCCGTAAAGCAGAAACTCAACATGACATAGGCTCAACATACGATTGAAAATACCCTGCAGAAATACTAAGCCGCCGGCCGTGTTGACCGAGCGGTTCCAGGCGCTACAGTCTGGGACCGCGCGACGGGGACTGATGACCTCAGAATTTAAGTCCCATAATCCTCAGAGCCATTTGAACCAATACTAAGTCATGCTGCCTCTATAGTTGTCCATAATTGACGAAGTGTTGCCAGTGCAGGATTTTGTGAACGAAATTACCTACATTATGCGCAAGGAATCTACAGCTACATACATACTCCGCAATCCACCATACGGTGCGTGGCTGAGGGTACCTCGTACCACAACTATCATCATCTCGCCCTGTTCCACTCCCAAACAGAACGAGGGAAAAATGACAGCCTATATGCCTCTGTACGAACCCAAACTCTCTTATCTTTGTGGTCTTTCCACGAAATGTAAGTTGGTGGCAGTAAAATTGTACAGTAGTCAGCCTCAAATGCTGGTCCTCTAAATTTCCTCACTAGCGATTCACGAAAACAACGCCTCCTTTCCTCTAGAGGTTCCCGCCCGAGTTCCTGAAGCATTTCCGTAACACTCGCGTGATGATCAGACCTACCAGTAACAAATCTAGCAGCCCGCAACTGAATTGCTTCTATGTCTTTCCTCAATCCGACCTGGTAGGGATCCCAAACGCACGAGTAGTACTCAAGAATAGGTCGTATTAGTGTTATATAAGCGGTCTCCTTTGCAGATGAACCACATCTTCCCAAAATTCGACCTTCCCCACAACTGCCATTACATGCTTTTCCGACTTCATATCGCTCTGCAATGCTACGCCCAAACATATAATCGACGTGACTGTGTCAGCGCTACACTGCTGATCGAGTATTCAAACATTACGGGTTTCTTTTTCCTATTCATCTGCATTAATTTACATTTATCTATATTTAGAGTTAACTGCCATTCTTTACACCAATCATAAATACTGTCCAAGTCATCTTGTATCCTCCTACAGTCACTCAACGACGACACCTTCCCGTACACCGCAGCATCATCAGCAAACAGCCACACATTGCTATCCACCCTGTCCAAAAGATCCTTTATGTAGATAGAAAACAACAGCGGACCTACCACACTTCCCTCGGCCACTCCAGATGATAGCCTCACCTCCGATGAACACTCACCATCGAGGACAACGTACTGGGTTCTATTAATTAAGAAGTCTTCGAGCCACTCACATATTTGGGAACCAATCCCATATGCTCGTACCTTAGTTAGGAGTCTGCAGTGGGTCACCGAGTCAAACGCTTTTCCGAAGTCAAGGAATATGTCATCCGTCTGATACCCTTCATACATGGTTCGCCAGATATTATGCGAAAAAAGGGCGAGTTGCGTTTCGCAGGAGCGATGCTTTCAAAGCCGAGCTGATGCATGGACAGTAACTTCTCTGTATCAAAGAAATTCATTATACTCGAACTGAGAATATGTTCGCGAATCCTGCAACAAACCGATGTTAAGGACATTGGTCTGTAATTTGATGATCCGTCCTTCTACCCTTCTTATATACAGGCGTCACCTGCGCATATACTTGTCGGGCGGTATATGTGGCCTGATCATTTACTCGAATTATCTAGAATGTTCTTCAAACGAACCGCGAACGATTGCGGCCCAGTGATAAGACATCGTTGTTCAGTAACATCTACCCCATTAATGGCTGCGGATGGTCTCCAAGTAGCCGAACATAGCGATTCCCAGTCAATGATCGGTTCAGTTTGAACGGAGGGCCCAGTCTTTCCATGTAAACGTAGCCCACACCACAATGAAACCACAAACAGCTTGCACAGTGACTTATTGACAAATTGAGTCCACAGCTTCATTCTGTGACCCAGACTCGAACCCTACAATCAGCTCATACCAATGAAATCTGGACTCATCTGACCAGGACACGTTTTACAGTAGACAAGGGGTCAGCTGATACATACTATGTGATCAAAAGTATCCGAACACCCCCAAAAACACAGGTTTTTCATATTAGATTCATTCTGCTGCCACATACTGCCAGTTACTCCCTATCAGCGACCTCAGTAGTCATTAGATGTCGTGAGAGAACAAGATGGGGTGCTCCGCGGTACTCACGGACTTCGAACGTGGTCAGGTGCTCGGGCGTCACTTACGTCATACGTCTGTACGAGAGATTCACACACTCCTAAACATCCCTTGGACCAATGTTCAAATGGTTCAAATGGTTCTGAGCACTATGGGACTTAACATCTATGGTCATCAGTCCCCTAGAACGTAGAACTACTTCAACCTAACTAACCTAAGGACATCACACAACACCCAGTCATCACGAGGCAGAGAAAATCCCTGACCCCGCCGGGAATCGAACCTGGGTACCCGGGTGCGGGAAGGGAGAACGCTATCGCATGACCACAAGAAGCGGACTGGACCAATGTTTCCTATGTGATAGTGAAGTGTAAATGTGAAGGGACACGTAGCACAGTAGCACAAAAGCGTACAGGCCGATCTCGCCTGTTGACTGACAGAGACCGCTGACAGTTGAAGAGGGTTGTATTGTGAAATAGGCAGACATCTATCCAGACCATCACACAGGAATTCCATACTGCATCAGGATCCACTGCAAGTCCTATGACAGTTAGGCCGGAGGTGAGAAAATGTGGATTCCATGGTCGAGCGACTGCTCATAAGCCGTTAAATGCCAGTCGATGTCTCGCTTGGTGTAAGGAGCGTAAACATTGGACGACTGAACAGTGGAAAAACGTTGTGTGGAATGACGAATCACGGTACACAATGTGTGTAGTGTCAACAGTAAAATTTGGTGGCGGTTGTGTTACAAAGCACAGGCCCACATTGATGTTTTAAACACATTATTGCTTCCCACTGTTGAAGAGCAATTCGGGGATGGTGATTGCATCATTCAACACGATCGAGCACCTGTTCATAATGCACGGCCTGCGGCGGAGGGGTTACACAACAATAATATCCATGTAATGTACTGACTGGCACAGAGTTCTCTACCTGAATCCTATAGAACACCTTTGGGACGTTTTTGAACGTCGACGTCATGTCAGGCCTCACCGACCGACATCGAAATCTCTCCTCAGTGCAGCACTCCGTGAAGAATGGGCTGCCATTCCCCAAGAAACCTTCCGGCACCACAGTGTGCAAATGCCAGCGAGAGTGTAAACTGTTATCTAGGATAAGGGTGAGCCAACACCACATTGAATTCCAACATTACCGATGGAGGGCGCCACGAACTTGTAAGTCACATCCATACGCAAATTTGTAACCCAATCTTTTGTGTCAGGTGCTTATAATTACGTATTTTTTATATTTTAGAATAACTAATCAGCAAAAAACGCAGACCATATTGTTATGAACGCATGGAAGCCGTCTGACGATGAATCGTAATGATTCGAAACCGGTAACGGTACCTTTTGAATAAAGGAACTTAAATTTATGGCTAGTTGCTGTCTCAATGCCATCAACGTTTATACCAGATATGCTCAGTAATGAACATGTCTCTGGAGTTTGGTGGCCAGCGGAAATGTTTAAACACAGAGGAATGTAGTTGCCCTGCAGAAATTGCCCTTGTCTTTCGGAACGCACAATATACATGATGCAAGTGATCAGACAGGATGCTTATGTACATGTGACCTGTCAGAATCGTATCTAGGCTGTGAGAGGTAACATATCACTCCACCTCCAAACACCCCATACCATTACGGAGCCTCCACCTGCTTGAACAGTTTCCTGCAGAAATGCAGGGTCCATGGATTTATGAGATTGTCTCCACACCCGTGCACGTCCATCTGCTCGATACAATTTGAAACGAGACTTCGACCAGGCAACATGCTTCCAGTCATCAACAGTCCAATATTGGAGTCGACGGGCGCAGGTGAAGCGTAAAGCTTTATGTCGTGCAATCATCAAGGGTACAGGAGTGGGTCTTAGGCTCCGAATGCCCACATCGATGATGTTTCGTTGTATGGTTCTCACGCAGACACTTGTTGCCCAGCATTGAAATATGCTGTAATTTGCGGAAGGGTGGCATTTCTGTCATGTTGAATGATTCTCTTCTGTCGTCCTTGGTCCCGTTCGTGCAGGATCTTTATCCGGCAGCAACGATGTCGGAGATTTAATATTTTACCGGATTCCTAATATTCACGGAACACCCGTGATATGGCATTACGGCAGAATCCTCACTTCGACGCTAGCTCGGAGATGCTGTATCCCATAGCTCGTGCGCCGAGTATAGCACCACGTCTTGACACCGTGCCATTGTAGCAACAACAACAAATCTAACAGCTGCACCAGCCACTTATTGTACAGGTATGACGATGCTTGCTGGAATTGTCAAACGGCTGACTCAGGACGAATAAGTTCACCCTCGTGACACATGATATGTCCTAAGTGATACGCAGTTATACTGTTGGTATATCTGAAAACTGTCACAGGCTCTTAGTCTATCACAAGACACAGGCCACAAGTCTCACTCATCAGGAAAAGACTGAATTTCTCCATTAGGGAATGAACAGAAGACAAAGCCCAAGAATCACAACCACTCTCCAACAAACCCCTGTAAGGAGCCAAATTAGTAAAATGAAACCGCCATCACACTACACAAACCAGTCAAACTACACTCTACTCATTGAATCTCACCTCTTGACGTTTCTGTGAACCTGGTTGCCAATCCAGACACAGCGCTGGTATTCCCAAGCTGGGGGAACAAGCCTCTTCATTGCATAATCAGAGACTCCGAACCTATCTTGTCTGAAAAAAAGAAGATTTTAGACTACGGAGGCGTCATTCTGATGGTAAGCATGGCCATGTTTAGGTGAACCACAGTCTCTCATTTACGAAGTGTTCTAATCTTTATGGGCTAACGATTTCCAATTCCTTAAAGAGGATTGTTAAGCTTCCTAGACGGTTGCGCATGTGAAATATGTGTCTTTGCCGCTCACTGAAAGTGCCACCCTGCGTCAGGATGGGGGGTTACAGCTCTACTTGCCACTAGACACACACGCTAGTTGCTCTGCCTGTATCGTTCCAGCTGCTAACATGAGGATACACGGAGTTTAATGACTTTCCCAACGTTTGCATAAAAGCTGTTTACAGCAGTCTCTTTTAAATATCTTCCTCCACCCACTTTCTGCCATCCAACCGTCTTCTGCGAAGGACTGGCGCCTGGTTAATTGGAGCCATACTGCCTCACCCTAAGTTGAAGAAGGAGAGAGCTTCGTCCAGAAGTCACTCTGCAGGTGGAAACCACTGAATACTATTTCCTACAATCATGCCATAGTCAGGTCACTGTATTCAGTGTTTATGACGCCAAATTAATCTCGCTCCATGTTCTTGGTTGCCTCTACCACAGTAACCCAGATACAAACTATCTATAGATTATATATGGAATTGCCAGAGCATTCTGCCAAGAAAAATTCATTAACCACACATAACAAATGTTGTACTGGGAACACCCAGATGATGTTCTAAAATATGAAAATTATCTGACTGACAATGTTGTTAAACGTAGATAGTGGTGTGCCACTAATTTATTCAAGGGGAGTGTAACACTTCAATATAGGGGTTAGTGTGACGCAGAGATGAAGAAACTAAGACAGCTGGGTCTTCGAGATCAAGATGCAGGACCACGAGAGATTTTCCAACCTAAAACCAAAGAATATCACTCCCTGTCTTGTCCTCATTCAACCAGGGATTATACAAACTCACTGCGCATGCCTGCAAAAGTTATTTGATTTTCTGGATGTTAGAATTGTTCTTGGTGACCCTCAGCTTTTTGACATACAGCCCAGACTCTAAATACCCCGGTCACAGGTTCGACTCCTGCCTCGGGCATGGATGTGTGTGATGTCCTTAGGTTGGTTAGGTTCAAGTAGTTCTACGTTCCAGGGGACTGATGACCACCGAAGTTAAGTCCCATAGTGCTCAGAACCATTTGAAGCATTTCTAAATACAATGACTGAGTAGTTAGAAGGTCATGCAGACATCTAACTTACACATTCACTTCAAAGCAGAGGTGAGAGATGAGTGGCTTCCCTAACCACAGTACAGTATCTTTGAGCACTGAGCACCCTCTGCCCCATTGCTTTTTTACACACGCCCAGGCATTCATAGTTATTCAGTCCTCCGCAGAGACACATAATATGACTGATTGTAACCAAGCATTCAGAAAATCAGAGCAAGTCAAGAGTCTATTCTTGTGACATGTGTCATCTAATAACTTTATTTCATAATAAAGTGTCTTCCTGTTCTTCTAATACAACGAGGTAAATGGTGTTAAGACAAAATAACCAACATTTAAATTAGATGCGAACCTCAGTGAGACTTAACAAAAATGACTAAGACAAAATAAAAGCATGTGTCAGTTTCAAAAAGTTGTTTCAATATTAGTGTTTTTGTTATGTGTCATCTTTTGTCAATCCTAAATTTCAGGTAAGAGTGACCTTGTACCCCAGTTGTTTTTTTTTTTTTTTTTTTTTTTTTAAATCATCAGTCTACTGACTGGTTTGATGCGGCCCGCCACGAATTCCTTTCCGGTGCTAACCTCTTCATCTCGGAGTAGCACTTGCAACCTACGTCCTCAATTATTTGCTTGACGTATTCCAATCTCTGTTTTCCTCTACAGTTTTTGCCCTCTACAGTTCCCTCTAGTACCATGGAAGTCATTCCCTCATGTCTTAGCAGATGTCCATTCTCCTTATCACTGTTTCCCACATATTCCTTTCCTCTCCGATTCTGCGTAGAACCTCCTCATTCCTTACCTTGTCAGTCCACCTACTTTTCAACATTCGTCTATAGCACCACATCTCAAATGCTTCGATTCTCTTCTGTTCCGGTTTTCCCACAGTCCATGTTTCACTACCATACAATGCTGTACTCCAGACGTACATCCTCAGAAATTTCTTCCTCAAATTAAAGCCGGTGTTTCATATTAGTAGACCTCTCTTGGCCTGAAATGCCTTTTTTGCCATAGTGAGTCTGCTTTTGATGTCTTCCTTGCTCTGTCCGTCATTTGTTATTTTACTGCCTAGGTAGCAGAATTCCTAAACTTCACTGACTTCGTGACCATCAATCCTGATGTTAAGTTTTTCCCTGTTCTCATTTCTACTACTTCTCATTATCTTCGTCTTTCTCCGATTTACTCTCAAACCATACTGTGTACTCATTAGACTGTTCATTCCGTTCAGCAGATCATTTAATTCTTCTTCACTTTCACTCAGGATAGCAATGTCATCAGCGAATCGTATCATTGATATCCTTTCACCTTGTATTTTAATTCCATTCCTGAACCTTTCTTTTATTTCCATCATTGCTTCCTCGATGTACAGATTGGAGAGTAGGGGCGAAAGGCTACAGCCTTGTCTTACACCCTTCTTAACACGAGCACTTCGTTCTTGATCGTCCACTCTTATTATTCCCTCTTGGTTGTTGTACATATTGTATATGACCCGTCTCTCCCTATAGCTTACCCCTACTTTTTTCAGTATCTCGAACAGCTTGCACCATTTTATATTCTCGAACGCTTTTTCCAGGTCGACAAATCCTATGAACGTGTCTTGATTTTTCTTCAGCCTTGCTTCCATTATTAGCCGTAACGTCAGAATTGCTTCTCTCGTGCCTTTACTTTTCCTATAGCCAAACTGATCTTCACCTAGCGCATTCTCAATTTTATTTTCCATTATTCTGTATATTATTCTTGTAAGCAGCTTCGACGCATGAGCTGTTAAGCTGATTGTGCGATAATTCTCGCACATGTCAGCTCTTGCTGTCTTCGGAATTGTGTGGATGATGCTATTCCAAAAGTCAGATGGTATGTCGCCAGACTCATATATACTACACACCAACGTGAATAGTCGTTTTGTTGCCACTTCCCCTAATGATTTTAGAAATTCTGATGGAATGTTATCTATCCCTTTTGCCTTATTTGACCGTAAGTCCTCCAAAGCTCTTTTAAATTCCGATTCTAAAACTGGATCCCCTACCTCTTCTAAATCGACTCCTGTTTCTTCTTCTATCACATCAGACAAATCTTCACCCTCATTGAGGCTTTCAGTGTATTCTTTCCACCTATCTGCTCTCTCTTCTGCATTTAACAGTGGAATTCCCGTTGCACTCTTAATGTTACCGCCGTTGCTTTTAATGTCACCAAAGGTTGTTTTGACTTTCCTATATGCTGAGTCTGTCCTTCACACAATCATATCTTTTTCGATGTCTTCACATTTTTCCTGCAGCCATTTCGTCCTAGCTTCCCTGTACTTCCTATTTATTTCATTCCTCAGTGACTTGTATTTCTGTATTCCTGATTTTCCAGGAACATGTTTGTGCTTCCTCCTTTCATCAATCAACTGAAGTATTTCTTCTGTTACCCATGGTTTCTTCGCAGCTACCTTCTTTATACCTATGTTTTCCTTCCCAACTTCTGTGATGGCCCTTTTAGAGACGTCCATTCCTCTTCAACTGTACTGCCTACTGCGCTACTCCTTATTGCTGTATCTATAGAGTTAGAGAACTTCAAACGTATCTCGTCATTCCTTAGAACTTCCGTATCCCACTTCTTTGCGTATTGATTCTTCCTGACTAGTGTCTTCAACTTCAACCTACTCTTCATCACTACTATATTGTGATCGGAGTCTATATCTGCTCCTGGGTACGCCTTACAATCCAGTATCTGATTTCGGAATCTCTGTTTGACCATGATATAATCTAATTGAAATCTTCCCGTATATCCCGGCCTTTTCCAAGTATACCTCCTCCTCTTGAGATTCTTGAACAGGGTATTCGCTATTACTAGCTGAAACTTGTTACAGAACTCAATTAGTCTTTCTCCTCTTTCATTCCTTGTCCCAAGCCCGTATTCCCCTGTAACCTTTTCTTCTACTCCTTCCCCTACAACTGCATTCCAGTCGCCCATGACTATTAGATTTTCGTCCTCCTTTATATACTGCATTACCCTTTCAATATCCTCATACACGTTCTCTATCTGTTTATCTTCAGCTTGCGACGTCGGCGTGTATACCTGAACTATCGTTGTCGGTGTTGGTCTGCTTTCGATTCTGATTAGAACAACCTGGTCACTGTACTGTTCACAGTAACACGCCCTCTGCCCTACCTTCCTATTCATAACGAATCCTACACTTGTTATACCATTTACTGCTGCTGTTGATATTACCCGATACTCATCTGACCAGAAATCCTTGTCTTCCTTCCACTTCACTTCACTGACCCCTGCTATATCTAGATTGAGTCTTTGCATTTCCCTTTACAGATTTTCTAGTTTCCCTACCACCTTCAAGCTTCTAACATTCCACGCCCCGACTCGTAGAACATTATCCTTTCGTTGATTATTCAATCTTTTTGTCATGGTAACCTCCCCCTTGGCAGTCCCCTCCCGGAGATCCGAATGGGGGACTATTCCAGAGTCTTTTGCCAATGGAGAGATCATCATGACACTTCTGTGGATACACGTTACTTGTCTTTAATGCAGTGGTTTCCATTGCCTTCTGCACCCTCATGTCGTTGACCATTGCTTATTCTTCCGCCTTTAGGGGCAATTTCCCACCCCTAGGAGAAGAGAGTGTCCTGAACCTCTATCTGCTCCTCCTCCCTCTTTCACAAGGCCGTTCGCAGAATGAGGCTGACTTCTTATGCCGGAAGTCTTCGGCCGCCAATTATTTATCAAAATTTAGACAGTGGCGGGGATCGAACCCGGGACCGAAGATGTTATAATTATGAACCAAAGACGCTACCCGTAGACCACGCGTACACATCACTGCCCTACCTATCGTTTTAAATATTTGGCTTTGATACTAGTTCCCTTTTTCTATTTGAGCTTCTCCCGTCATTATTTCCACCTTGCGAATTTCGTTCATTATGTCTCCTTCTGTTCCTCGCATTTTGTGCTTCTTCAACAAAGTCTAACACTAGTACAACACTTTCGAATAACCTATTGTGTCATTACATTTATCAATGAACTGCTCCCTGTACCTCAATGGCAGATTTATATAGCAGTGTCACATTATCTCCGTATTTCTACACGGTTGGTCTAGGTAACGGTTCTTGTTGACAAGCGTCTCGAAAAATGTTCCTGGGCTGCTGCACCCCTATACTTCGTAACCCTTCCCTAACATAACCTCCTGTTTAATCCTTTCTTGGCGCCCAGTGACTATTACGTCTTTAGGGGTTTCTCTGTGAATTTGCCTTAGCTGCAGCAGTTCACTGCAGCACTACGCATGTTCTGTGCTATTGAACCTTTCAGGGTTCCACATATAAATTTCGAATTTGGGTACTAGTGACAACGACTTGCGAAGTATCCTATTTAGTAAGCATCCATGATTCGATATGTAATGATGTGCACTGAAAGAAATATTCATAATTTTGCCCCCCTAGACTTCTATAACTCCTGGCATATGTGGACCCAAGACTTCATGGCCGACCGATCTCTGAATGCTTTTGAGTGTGGGGGCTTACAGGGGTGCCACCCAAAAGCACCGTTATCGAAGATGGCAGCCGTAATGTCAGCTGATTACGTCATCCAAGATGGAGGCTGGTAAGTCAGCTGATGCCATCATCCAAGATAGCGGTCGTTACATCAGCTGATGTCGCAAATACGTGACATCACATGACATTAGCTGATGACGCGATTCACGTCAATCAAGATGGCTGTGTGACATCAGCTGTTGACTTGAGTACTGTCACCCAAGATGGTGGGATAGTGCCACGCCCCCATGGCGGGAAAGAAAGGGCACTTGGGCTATCTCTAGTAACCTAAGAAAATGGCAGGAAAGAAAGAGCAGTTGTGCTACCTCCACTAACCTAACCCCATCTCCCCTCTCATCTCCCAGAAAATGGTGGGAAGTTCAAATTCCCTCAGGAATATGCAACACACCACAGCCATCTCTACTAACCTAAGAAAATGGCGGGAAGATAGGTCACTTGGGCTACCTCCACTAACCAAAGTCATCAGACTGCCACCTCTTCCTAGGAACTGAAGGGGAAAAGGACGCATCCTGTGCTGGACATAAGTCTTTATTTTGCATTCAGTGTTTATTTAAACAATTAGAGAAAGTAGCACTGTCAAGTATGTTCACCAACTGACCTAATACACAGTACTGCCAGCAGAGGGTGCTGATGTCCCTCCTGTGGTGACATCCTAGATGGCAGGAAAATGACTCAGCCTGTGCTCAGCTGCTGGAGAGAGGAAGAAGTTGTAAGTAGGCTGTTTAGGTTTTATATTGGTAACGCCACGTAGCGCTCTGTATGAAAATCACTGGCTGTGCTGTGTGCAGTCTGTGGCTCGTTTGCATTGTTGTCTGCCATTGTAGTGTTGGGCAGCTGGATAAGCGCGTAGCGTTGGGCAGTTGGAGGTGAGCCGCCAGCAGTGGTGGATGTGGGGTGAGAGATGGCGGAGTTTTGAAATTTGTAAGACTGTATGTCTTGAACTGCTGTATATATTATCACTATTAAGGTAAATACATTGTTTCTTCTCTATTAAAATCTTTCATTTGCTAACTATGCCTATCAGTAGTTAGTGCCTTTCGTAGTTTGAATCTTTTATTTAGCTGGCTGTAGTGGCGCTCGCTGTATTGCAGTAGTTCGAGTAACGAAGATTTTTGTGAGGTAAGTGATTTGTGAAACGTAAAGGTTAATGTTAGTCAGGGCCATTCTTTCGTAGGGAGTTTTGGAAGTCAGATTGCGTTGCGCTATAAAAATAATATCTGTCAGTTTAAGCACAGTTACGTATAATTTTTCTAAGGGGACGTTTCAAAGTGTACTTGATTTATTTTCGATCAGAGTATTTAGGTACGGATTTAACATTGTTTATTTATTACAATGATACAAAACACACGCTCTGACATGCTTGGGGTCACACAACACAGCCTACAGACCTGCAAACTACATGTAAATTACTAAAATAACGCATTTTAACGCTCTACAGTCACGCAGACAACTCCTAAATTACCGAAATAATGCACTAAACGGCACACAGACATGCAAACTCCAATGCAGTACACTGATGTACAGACACGAAATGAACTCGTAAATTGTCAAAATAAAGCAGTACACAGCAAACAGACCTGCAAACTACTTGTAAATCACTGAAATAATGCATATATAATGCTCTGCCAACACGGCCACAACGCTTGAACACCCAGAAATAATGTAGTCCACACTCATTGCACACACAAATGATTTCGAAATATCTTCAATTTGTGAGATGCTCCAAGAGCACAGACGCATTGACACCTGTGGGAGCAACCGCCGGATGCAAGCCAGCGCGAGCCATCATTCTCACGGCGGTGCCGATGGCATGTGTAAGTCATATCTACAGTTTAAGTTCTTTTAATGTTATACTGACGTCACATGTCTATCGAAATAAGCAACAAGTCATCCTCTGGGCCGTGCACGCGTGTATTTACCCTTCCTCGTTCAAATGGCTCTCAGCACTATGGGACATAACATCTGAGGTCATCAGTACCCTAGACCTTACAACTACTTAAACCTAACTAACCTAAGGACATCACACACATCCATGCCCAAAGCGGGATTCGAACCTGCGACCGTAGTTGTCATGCATTTTCAGACTGAAGCGCCTAAAATGGATCGGCCACTGCGGACAGTCTGACCTTTCCTGATACTACACCTATGGATACTGATGTCACAGCTCGTGCTATAGAAATCTGTTCTAGAATAGCGCAGGCTGCTTCCACTGTAGCTATCATAACAGGACATATTAGTTGCGTCTAGCTATGCACGCATACCCAGCATGGCTGACGCATTGCCGTGAAAATGTCCGCATGGCAACTCACCATCTAAAAGGTTATGTATGTTATACTGATGAGACATGGCTATGTAATACAAGAGCCAGGTCAGAAATTGTATAGTGTCCCACAGACAGGTAGCGGTCGCTATTGTAGGAGCTTTTGTGATGTCTCAGCTTGTCTGGATGGAAATTCTTGTCCTAACAAAACCTGTTTACGAAAAAAGCGCAAAATAACGCAGATTATACCTCCTGATCGTCCTAACTTCGCACATCATCCATCACGTGTTACCCTTCCTGCTTTCAGCATACACAAATGTTCTCATCACTATGTAGAGGTTCCAATATCCCAGTACAAAGGAGGGCTTCTGAATGAATCAAGCATCATGATTGGTTCTTATTGAATTTCCTTGCTGAATTAATGATGCCACCAGTGTGGAAGCGCCATCGCCTTTCTTTTTTTTCTTTCTGCAGACGCGACTTTCAGTGTTCAAAAGCTATTTTGCACAGCTCACCATATTGCACTGACAATTAAACCTAGCACAGTGGCCTATAGATAGTAAAATACGGAAACACTCTTACTCAATTACACTACTCTGCCACTGAGGGCAGGAGCTTGAATATTAGAGTGTGAAACCGAACTACAATCCAGCAATATATCACCGCTTACAGTGAAACGTCCCCTTTGAAAAATTATACACGACTGGGCTTAAACTGAAACACAATATTTTTAGCGCAACGCAATCTGACTTCCAAAAATGCCTACGAAAGAATGGCCCTGATTAACATTAACCTATACGTTTCACAAATCACTTACCTCACAAAAATCTTCGTTACTCAAGCTACTGCAATACAGCGAGCGCCACTACTGCCAGCTAAATAAAAGATTCAAACTACTGAAGGCACTAACTACTGATAGGCATAGTTAGCGAATGAAAGATTTTAATAGAGTACAAACAATGTATTTACCTTAATAGTCATAATATATATATCAGTTCATGACATCAATTCTTACAAATTTCAAAACTCCGCCATCTCTCTCCCCACGTCCACCACTGCTGGCGGCTAACGCTACGCACTGTTAGCATCCAGCTGCCCAACACTATAATGGCGAGTATTACAACAATGCCAACCAGCCACTGACTGCACACAGCACAGCCAGTGTTTTTTTTTATACAGAGCGCTACGTGGCGTTACCAATAAGAAAACCTAAACAGCCTACTTACATAGCCCCCATGATCCCCACAAAAAAATTTACAAATTGTTTTGGGCAGTGGCCAATACAGATTTGAAAAATTTTTCATAATTACAATGACAAAGAAATGAAATGCACACACTTATCAATACAATGTTGGTCAAAAGCTAAAATTTTCACACTGTCCATAAAGACAGTCCTGATCATTCGCCAAAGTAAAATTGCAGTGTTTTTCTCAAAGTCTGAGTAGTAAAAGAAAATGCACACGGAAGTAGTGGATTTCCATGCAGTCTTGAAGAAGTAGTGTTGTACTTCCAACGGAAAGACAGTGCTGACTCTTGACATGCAGACAGTTAATGGGCCACAACAGAGCAAACCCACTGTAGTCCTGGTAGAGATTACGGTATTGGTGGGCCACCAGAGGTGCAGACCCACTGCAGTCCTTGTAGAAATAATGGTATTGGTGGGTCATCAAAGGTGCAGACCCACTGTAGTCCTTGTAGAGACGGCCAGCAGCCATCTGTTGCAACTGTGCAGGTGCACAATCACCATTGAAGAGGCTTGCAGAGAATACAGCAAGTCCATAAACCACCACTTGTCCACTCACAAAAATTGTTTTTGAAATGTCCTTACAACCAGCAATGCTGTTATCCAGTCCCTTACTGAATTATTAACACACGTGCAAACACTATCAGTCCCTACTTCTCACATATTGTCCATATACTATGACCAACAGAAATGTGTGCAGTGAAATGTAATTTACAAGTTACTTAATTTGATGAACTGGTGTCAACTACAATTTAATAACATAAGAATGCAATAACAAAGGTACAAAATACATCTTTAAAGAACATAACAATACAGATAACATTTGCAGTAGTACAGGCTTTACAAAAGAATCGAAATAGCAAATACATCAGTGTTACAAAAATTACGACATAAGTACATACATAAAAGATCAGAATAACTTTTGAAACAGCAACTTCACACATGACCATTAGAACAAACAGAATAAATAATGTCTGAACATATTTACGAAGAAAATAACATAGTATTTGAAAAATTCTACAACATAAATCTTATTAGCTAAACACATAAATGCAGGAAAAAGACAATACACAAGGGTACATAAACACATAGAGGGATAATACGAAAGGAAAGGACAGGGTTTGTTTTACTGCAGTATTTTGCATAGAGATCTCCCTTAGTTCATCATTATTCCCAAAAAGTCCTATCTAAACCTGCTTTCTGTATTCTGTTCACATCCTCTTTCAAAAATAGTTTTTCTCCACTGTACACTACTTTTTTGGCCAAACCATTTTCTTAAAGCTTCTCAATGCTTTTCTTCCAATTCATCATATTTAGTTTCTTATATAGTCTACCTCTTCTTAAGCTAACTTAAATCTACTTAGCTCAGATACTAAACTAAGGGACGAGGCAATGCAGCAGCACAAAACAATTAACACAAACAGCAATGATAAAAAAAATGGAAATTGGCAAAAAAGAGGCAGCAATATTACAACTAAGATAAGGCAATGCGCAGCAAACAAGAAAAATAAATCAGTAATAAAATTGGCTTAACCTAGTAATACAAAGTGACATTCAGTAGCACTGTGAATGGCAAACAGCCGCAGTAAATGCTATAACTTATATCTAAACATGACAAAGCTCAAGCAGAAAAAATGTTACACTAAAGACAACAATGCAGATAAGGACAATGTCTATTCACATCTTAATGTCTATGCAATTAAAGTGGTGCACCACAAAAACTAATGCTACAACAAATTACCAAGTACTTGAAAAGAAAATTATATATACAGTCACTGTTATTAGTCACTTCTTATTGCTCTTTCCATTCCAAGAGCTCCTTTTTCGAAGAATGTGGATCATGAAATAATTATTTAATAGATCTGTTGACAGAAAGTGTTCACATTAGCAAATGCATTTAATTTTATTTTATAAAACCAATGCTGCAACACAGCTGGAAACCAGATATCAAATGAAATAAGCAACTATGAAAGGCAAAGCATAAAAATATCATTTAATAGTCATGTGATATTTCATAAGTTAGTACAAATTCTCTCAACTATCGTAGAAAGACGTTTGTTATAATCAGGTGTCAGATGTAAGTATCTTTCCAAGTAATGGGCGTGTCGTATTTGCTATGCTTTCTACAAAGAAATGTCAATAGCGAGGATAATGCCCTTTTTTCTCACCTAATGGCTTTCTGTTGTCAGACGACTACCTCTCAGCTGGGCGCCCAAAACGCATTACGTCAAGGTCACTTACTGAAATATTTATGACATTAGTTACCTCTACAGTGGCAGTCTCATATAAAAAATTTCACAGGTAAAGAATTTGCCTTACACATCTGTAGAAAAAATCCTATTGTAATACATTCACACATTTACATACATTTCATAACTCTTAAAGTACGATTCTTGGTTTCCAGCCACCTTTTTCACAAACCAGAGTCCCTAACCACTACTCATTATTCCTTACCTTATTCGTCGACACTTCTTCAATATTTCATCACAACAGATACGTAGCATAATCAAATAAGTCATATAGCTTCAGCTTATTGATCATAAACATACCGCAACAACATAATGCACATCGTCATCATAACGTCTTAAAACCTCAGCCAAATCTCAAAATCGTCGTAGCTTCTTCCAATAATTTCAAAACCTAAAAAAGATTCTCTACTCACGGCGAAAGTGTCATCTACCTCAAACCTTCTTTAAAAATCATGATCCCATACCAAATACATCATTCAAAGCTCTCATAGTATTACAATGGTTATGAAAAAATACACTCCTGGAAATTGAAATAAGAACACCGTGAATTCATTGTCCCAGGAAGGGGAAACTTTATTGACACATTCCTGGGGTCAGATAAATCACATGATCACACTGACAGAACCACTGGCACATAGACACAGGCAACAGAGCATGCACAATGTCGGCACTAGTACAGTGTATATCCACCTTTAGCAGCATTGCAGGCTGCTATTCTCCCATGGAGACGATCGTAGAGATGCTGGATGTAGTCCTGTGGAACGGCTTGCCATGCCATTTCCACCTGGCGTCTCAGTTGGACCAGCTTTCGTGCCGGACGTACAGACCGCGTGAGACGACGCTTCATCCAGTCCCAAACATGCTCATTGGGGGACAGATCCGGAGATCTTGCTGGCCAGGGTAGTTGACTTACACCTTCTAGAGCAGTTGGGTGGCACGGGATACATGCGGACGTGCATTGTCCTGTTGGAACAGCAAATTCCCTTGCCGGTCTAGGAATGGTAGAACGATGGTTTCGATGACGATTTGGATGTACCGTGAACTATTCAGTGTCCCCTCGACGATCACCAGAGGTGTACGGCCAGTGTAGGAGATGGCTCCCCACACCATGATGCCGGGTGTTGGCCCTGTGTGCCTCGGTCGTATGCAGTCCTGATTGTGGCGCTCACCTGCACGGCGCCAAACACGCATACGACCATCATTGGCACCAAGGCAGAAGCGACTCTCATCGCTGAAGACGACACGTCTCCATTCGTCCCTCCATTCACGCCTGTCGCGTCACCACTGGAGGCGGGCTGCACGATGTTGGGGCGTGAGCGGAAGACGGCCTAACGGTGTGCGGGACCATAGCCCAGCTTCATGGAGACGGTTGCGAATGGTCCTCGCCGATACCCCAGGAGCAACAGTGTCCCTAATTTGCTGGGAAGCGGCGGTGCGGTCCCCTACGGCACTGCGTAGGATCCTACGGTCTTGGCGTGTATCCGTGCGTCGCTGCGGTCCGGTCCCACGTCGACGGGCATGTACACCTTCCGCCGACCACTGGCGACAACATTGATGTACTGTGGAGACCTCACGCCCCACGTGTTGAGCAATTCGGCGGTACGTCCACCCGGCCTCCCGCATGCCCACTATACGCCCTCGCTCAAAGTCCGTCAACTGCACATACGGTTCACGTCCACGCTGTCGCGGCATGCTACCAGTGTTAAAGACTGCGATGGAGCTCCGTATGCCACGGCAAACTGGCTGACACTGACGGCGGCGGTGCACAAATGCTGCGCAGCTAGCGCCATTCGACGGCCAACACCGCGGTTCCTGGTGTGTCCGCTGTGCCGTGCGTATGATCATTGCTTGTACAGCCCTCTCGCAGTGTCCGGAGCAAGTATGGTGGGTCTGACACACCGGTGTCAATGTGTTCTTTTTTCCGTTTCCAGGAGTGTATGAACATTTCACAAAGTACAGACAAAATATAATTTCATAATTGTGAAGTTACCCAACCGTGTAATTACGTAAACATCTGTCACTGACGTAGGAAAATAATTGTCTCTCTCAGTTAAATGATCAGATAGCTGTGTAATTCTGTGTTACAGAAATATGGTACCGACGTGTAAAGTTGTATAAGCAAATACCATATTAGCTAGGGCTCCTTGTGCTTGCCACACACATGGTACACAAAGTAAGCGTGTACCCCCCTGAGGAGTAATGTAATTATACCCTCAGGTGTTACAGATTACAGCAATGGAATGAAATCTATCACGAAAACCTTTCTTTTTAATTCAACATCTTGATAAATAAATGGTTTAAGTATCAAATTAATCACTCAAATGCTTGCCCTGTAATGCTAAATGTGCGTTTTGCTGTAAGATAATTCTGTGGAACTGTCGTAGTTATCGTCCTCTGTAAGCAAAGTTCTGCTGAAGTCAATGTACTTACCTCATCATAAACGAAAGTGAAATGCTTTCCGTATAGATATCGTAGTTATTACGTACCTTACCGTGATCAAGAAAGTACTATAATGTAACGTATTGTTGTGCTACGATAAAGGCTGTCTCATTGTAGCTATACCACAAAAGTTACTACTAAAACATGTTTTACTTTCCAGAATAATACAGAAAAACTGTGCAGATATAAAACAGATACACCGCAAAAGCAACAATGTAAATCGTGTCACATATTAGTAGCGTCGTGATATAATCGTGTAGCTGTCACATATACTAACCACTGTGTCATCTGGTATCTCACAGAAAGTACTTTAAATGCAGAATGTCTTTTCAACTAAACCAAAATGTTGCATTGAAATCTCATTAACAGTACTGGTAAATGTTCTAAGTATGTAAGCCTTATAGTCGTTACGTAATCGTGCAACTAACAAGCAAGAATGTACACACACAATAACACTGTGACGTCTGTTCACTATAACAATGCACTCGTGTCTGAAACATGTTCCTTAGTGCTATTCGGCAATGCATTTGAACCGGCGATATTCGCAGTTTGAAAAACAGAAAATGTGTCTTGACTTATTTGAGAAAACGGAGAGGACGCAAAACCTGAATCTACAGTATTTGCAAGATTGTGTCCTGTCATTTCGGAATCCTGAGGCGAGCTGTTGCCGACCGATCGATCGATAACGCTTCCCTGTTCACTAATTGTTTCACTGCCTACACCATTATTTGCAACCCGCTCCATTTCCCTATGCACAATTACCAAATTACTACTTTGAACATTAGTTAATTCATTACATGGTGGCGCTAACACATTGCTTTCGTCTTCACTGTCATTTCTCAGTTTACTTTGTAGCCTAGTATTACGTTTTTCACACGCCATTATTGTCACAATATTTCATACGATAACACAGAAAAGCACAATTTGAAGAGCAAAAATAAGAGAACACATTAACATAGCACTGAAAATAATATCTAGTTAATTGCAAGCGCAGCTGCGAAATACTTCGTGCAAAACTACATGCATGCCACAACTGTTGTACTGTACAACAATGAAAGACTACAACTACAAAGGAAATTCCCTCTATGATTACGCGCTAGCAATAAAAAAAATCTACATTAATTACACAAACTACAAGAAAAAATCAGAAGATTCCAGTGAGGTATCCTTGGCTAAGGGTCGACATATGAAACGTCCCCGTTGAAAAATTATACACGACTGGGCTTAAACTGAAACACAATATTTTTAGCGCAACGCAATCTGACTTCCAAAAATCCCTACGAAAGAATGGCCCTGATTAACATTAACCTATACGTTTCACAAATCACTTACCTCACAAAAATCTTCGTTACTCAAGCTACTGCAGTACAGCGAGCGCCACTACTGCCAGCTAAATAAAAGATTCAAACTACTGAAGGCACTAACTACTGATAGGCATAGTTAGCGAATGAAAGATTTTAATAGAGTACAAACAATGTATTTACCTTAATAGTCATAATATATATATCAGTTCATGACACCAATTCATACAAATTTCAAAACTCCGCCATCTCTCTCCCCACGTCCACCACTGCTGGCGGCTCACCTCCAACTGCGCAACGCTACGCGCTGTTAGCATCCAGCTGCCCAACACTACAATGGCGAGTATTACAACAATGCCAACCAGCCACTGACTGCACACAGCACAGCCAGTGTTTTTTTTTTATACAGAGCGCTACGTGGCGTTACCAATAAGAAAACCTAAACAGCCTACTTACAACGGCTTCGATGTAGTAAACATACAATTCGTATCCTGTGCCACACGAAAATCGCTCCTTTTACATCATTCGTATAGCTAACGACCACCAGATACTCATACAAATACCAAGAATACAGCACCATATATACACTCCAGGCAGCACTAGACATTTTTTCGCATTCAACTGTCGCAAGTCATCCAATCCCAACGCCTGACCAGAGTGTTTCAGTGGATGGAAGTGACTCTCAGAACTGTTCCACAAATTCGGGCTCGTTTCCCCTTGGCACAAACGCATCACTCTTTCTGATACAGATATGCTTGCTTTTCTACACCGATCTCCAGACACTGGGATTACAACAACACATGTATTTTCGCATGGTTTGCCATAATATTACGTCATTTTCACTGCACTTCTCAATATCAAGCACACAGCAGTATCCTACCGATCGCTTGTGCAACATAATTCCTAAGATATAGACTGGAAATTATTTTTCTACAAACTCTAAACTCTAGCGAAGTGGAGCATGCCGTAAACCATTAAGTAACTAGAAACTTGTCCAGTATATGAAGACCTTTACGCGAGAACTCGAAAAAAATAGTGGAAATTGATATTTCCTCTCGCAAATACTGAAGTAGGTGATGTAACAGAGTCCAAATAGTCCTTATAATTTACAAAGCCAGCTAAGGTGTTTCTCATGTCTAGAGAACCAGCAAACGTGTCTTCCACCCGTCATTCACCTGCTAGATGCACCCACCACAATCGATGTTCCCTCAACTAAATAAAAGAGCGAAATGTGCAGAAGCAGTCAATCAAACAATTTACATGGAAGGGAATAATTATCCAAATTGAATCTTCTCAAATTTCCACATGATCACGAAAGCTATACAACACATAGTAAGTATTAGTTCGCTATTCGGCATTCTAGAGGATAGCACAGTTAAGTCAGCTACTTTGCTACACTCCAACAGGCCTATCCATTCGACCAGCTCTACCGTTAACAGGAAACTCGGCAGACGAAAGCGTTTTGGAACTATGAACAGTGTGAAAACAGTCAGAATGGGGTGCGTTTTACCGTAACCTGCACATTTTGGAGGTGGGGTAGAGGACAGTGTCTTCTTGTCATTGTCCACAACATAGCTCATAGTCAGTGAGGAGAAGTGCTGTAGAAGTTGGTACTTTTGCAGCCCGTGTATGTTGTCGGCAAGTAGTGGTGGCTGCCAGAGTCTGCAGTGATGCGGTGTGCACCAGTATAGTTGAAGTTCACTTGCCTTATTTTGTTGCTGCACGGAAGTAAAGATGAAGCTGTGAGTAATCTGACTGTGCCAGAGCTGCAGTCAAGTGTTTTGCTCGATGTGGCCATAGTGGCATGGAGTGCAGCATTTTTTATTGCGACATTGTAAACATGACTAGACCACTCTTCGATGACAGTGTACTAGCAGTAAGTTGTGGTGTCGTTTGATTACTGCAGTTTCTGTTGCATCTTGTGCTTCCCATACGGTTCAAATGGCTCTAAGCACTATGGGACTTATTACGGAGAGAGGTGGCGCAGTGGTTAGACACTGGACTCGCATTCGGGAGGACGACGGTTCAATCCCACGTCCGGCCATCCTGATTTAGGTTCTCCGTGATTTCCCTAAATTGCTCCAGGCAAATGCTGGGATGATTCCTTTCAAAGGGAATGGCCGACTTCCTCCCCCATCCTACCCTAATCCAATGAGACCGATCACCTCACTGCCTGGTCTCCTTCCCCAAACAACCCAACCCATCTATGGAACTTAACAGCTGAGGTCATCAGTCCCCTAGACGTAGAACTACTTAAACTTAACTAACCTAAGGGCATCGCACACATCCATGCCCAAGGCAGAATTCGAACCTGCGACCGTAGCAGCAGCGACGTTCCAGACTGAAGCGCCTAGTTCCGCTTGGCCACAGCGGCCGCAATTATTTGAACTTGCTGACAGCTGTCTGTTATCAGGCCAAACTTTCGTTGGCAAGCCTACTTAATTTACATCGGAATACTCGTTACAACCCTCTTCATAACCTTAGCTGTGACAAAGGTGTATATGCAGGATCAGTATCATCTTCGGAAGCAATATTAGATTCGCGTTGCTGCGATCATTCAGAAATAATCATTGAAGCATTTGGATCGTCTACAGCGGAATTACGTTTTCTCTTTCGCGATGTACTGGGTGGTTCAATTCTGGAAGAATTCATTAGAAAGAAGGTCTAAATAATTACTTTATCCCAGAAAGAGAGAAGAAAGGAAAACAGAGAGAATAACTAACACTATTACAACAGCTATGAGAGAGACTTCTTTCACGGACGACTAAGGTCAACTTCTACAATGAGTAGTAAGTCCATTATTGTTGTCGCTGGATTCTAACCGTGCAACAACTGTCAGTATATAAATATACCAGGTACCAACATTCATTAACTGGGAGAAAAGCTCTCGCTAAAGCACCAGATTACATCAGGCCTGAAAGACCCCTTTCATGCTTTATGCACATAGCATTAAGAAAACACTGATTTCATGAAATCTTTGCATTAAATACAACTTTATTGTATTTCTTAATCGTAAACGTATTTTTAAGGATTACATAAAGTTAGGTCCAATTATATGTGATTTTAATATAATTAAATGGGTGATTAATTCACTTCCAGGCCTGCAAGGCGCCCATCATGCTTTCAAGGGTTAAAAGCATCTAACACTGAAGTTCGCGCTTAATTCTAAGATCCTGTAAACCTCATGTTGGGAATTTGGTCTCTTTTGATCTGCATTGCTTATTTCGTTCCTTCAGCAACAGTATTCTTACCCATCTTGTGTACCATTGGAGAACAGTACTACCTCTAGTTAATTTATGCGGTATACGTCTCTCAATTTCCGTGTGTACTATTTCTTTGAATTCAGACCAACGATGGTCTCCGCTTACATAATCAGATCGGAAGGAGTGAAAAGTGTCTTTTAGAAAAGCGTCAGCGAATTTTTATCTGCTGTTTAATCGGTTGTATTTGGCGTTTATTTTTGGTGGATCTGGATGTTGCTGTTCAATTTAACTTCCCGTAGCAAGCCTTCCTCCAAACATTTTCACCGAGTGATGTTAATTGTAAACCTTACAGCAATCGCGAACACTTGGTGGTACGAGCAGAGTGATGCATAACTTATAGCTTGGTAATGGTGCGGTGAAGCATTTTACGTTACAGCGAAACAGATTTGAAGCCAAAGCGTGCCAGTCCCTTTACACCATGATTACATGACTATGTGGGTAAAACTGTAAATACTGATGAGCATTAGGGCAGGTTCTTGCATTATCAGCTGGCTTAACTACACTCCTGGAAATGGAAAAAAGAACACATTGACACCGGTGTGTCAGACCCACCATACTTGTTCCGGACACTGCGAGAGGGCTGTACAAGCAATGATCATACGCACGGCACAGCGGACACACCAGGAACCGCGGTGATGGCCGTCGAATGGCGCTAGCTGCACAGCATTTGTGCACCGCCGCCGTCAGTGTCAGCCAGTAAGCCGTGGCATACGGAGCTCCATCGCAGTCTTTAACACTGGTAGCATGCCGCGACAGCGTGGACGTGAACCGTATGTGCAGTTGACGGACTTTGAGCGAGGGCATATAGTGGGCATGCGGGAGGCCGGGTGGAAATACCGCCGAATTGCTCAACACGTGGGGCGTGAGGTCTCCACAGTACATCGATGTTGTCGCCAGTGGTCGGCGGAAGGTGCACGTGCCCTTGGACCTGGGACCGGACCGCAGCGACGCACGGATACACCCCAAGACCGTAGGATCCTACGCAGTGCCGTAGGGGACCGCACCGCCACTTCCCAGCAAATTAGGGACACTGTTGCTCCTGGGGTATCGGCGAGGACCATTCACAACCGTCTCCATGAAGCTGGGCTACGGTCCCGCACACCGTTAGGCCGTCTTCCGCTCACGCCCCAACATCGTGCAGCCCGCCTCCAGTGGTGTCGCGACAGGCGTGAATGGAGGGACGAATGGAGACGTGTCGTCTTCAGCGATGAGAGTCGCTTCTGCCTTGGTGCCAATGATGGTCGTATGCGTGTTTGGTGCCGTGCAGGTGAGCGCCACAATCAGGACTGCATACGACCGAGGCACACAGGGCCAACACCCGGCATCATGGTGTGGGGAGCCATCTCCTACACTGGCCGTACACCTCTGGTGATCGTCGAGGGGACACTGAATAGTTCACGGTACATCCAAACCGTCATCGAACCCATCGTTCTACCATTCCTAGGTCGGCAAGGGAACTTGCTGTTCCAACAGGACAATGCACATCCACATGTATCCCGTGCCACCCAACGTGCTCTAGAAGGTGTAAGTCAACTACCGTGGCCAGCAAGATCTTCGGATCTGTCCCCCGTTGAGCATGTTTGGGACTGGATGAAGCGTCGTCTCACGCGGTCTGCATGTCCAGCACGAACGCTGGTCCAACTGAGGCGCCAGGTGAAAATGGCATGGCAAGCCGTTCCACAGGACTACATCCAGCATCTCTACGATCGTCTCCATGGGAGAATAGCAGCCTGCATTGCTGCGAAAGGTGGATATACACTGTAGTAGTGCCGACATTGTACATGTTCTGTTGCCTGTGTCTATGTGCCTGTGGTTCTGTCAGTGTGATCATGTGATGTATCTGACCCCAAGAATGTGTCAATAAAGTTTTCCCTTCCTGGGACAATGAATTCACGGTGTTCTTATTTCAATTTCCAGGAGTGTACTTTTACTTTACTGTGTAATACCTGTGGTTAATTGGGTTATTAGTATACTGTTTTCTTACCAAAAGACATGCTCTGTGAACTGCATATTGTAATGTCTTCTGCTTTCTGTTTATACATAGAAAGTAAAGGAGTTACAACTACAACAGTTTTAGAAAGAGTGCTGCACTATCGACGATTGCCATTTTTTTGACAATATCAGCTCTTAATAATGCACTGTACTGATACTTATCGAATAAGAGAACACATAAGCATAGGAACTTACTGGTAGGATTTCAGCTCAGCTCACCAACGTTTAGCTCACTGTTTTACAACGATCACAAGTAAAGTAAAAAATAATCTCATGGTCCACACATCCAACATGTGCCCAGCCTCATTATTTGGTACACTGCACCCGATCTTTTTCAAATGACACCGAACACTGTTAGTCTCTTCTGTTGACCTGTTACTTCCAGTAAACTGCAATTTTTTTCGCCGCTTTTTAATTGGTTTTTCATGGTCAGCCTCTGTGGGTTTATTTTCTTTTTGAATACCCTACTTCAGTTCAGCTTTCGAAACCTCTCTTGCAGCCTTTCTTTTTTTTCCGCTTTTAATCTCTTCGCGATGTTTTCTCCTCTAATTATTGTTTAGAAGGTGATGACATCAGTATCTAACTTTTATGAGCCTTCGATTTGCTCTTCACTCCATTTTCCTCTTACGTTTTTTCACTTTTCGCCACGTCAGTCTGAAAAGAAGTAATAAGAAGAAAACGTTATTTAAATTTGAAATTACTTCTAGCCAATTGTGAAAGAAAATTTGATGGCTGGTACTGCACGACAAACTTTCTGCATAATTTATTCATATAGTACTTTCTTTTTATCGAATTTATCATGAAACGTGTGTTACATGTCAATACTTAGGTACATGGTGAAACATAGCAACGACGTTAATCACTTGCCTTAAAAATGAGCTACCACAGCCCTCAAATTATTTCATGTGTGCTAACAGACACAGCAGCCACTGCGAGGCACTCACAGCACAAAAAGCGCTGAAGAGAGGAGGAACATATCAGACACCAGCGCACATCGGTACACAAGCTTCTGCTGCTTATTGAACGCTTCCGTCATCTGAAGGCGAAAATGGAAGCCTTAGCAGTAGCCGGTGCTGCAACCCAGCCAGTTACTGAGTGACTCACCCCCATATTACCGCATTCCTTTCAATTGCTGTCGGTTTTTGAGTAAAGTGGCTCCACTAAGAAAACCATTGCTGTTCGCATGTGATACTGAAGCAAAATATTACGAGTATTAAACATAACCTGCAATATATTATCCCATTTCCCCGGAACCCTGGTGATTAGGTACGGTGGGCGATTTGATGGGATATGCATTTCGGAAGGACTTCTCTTGGCCAGAAATGTCCTTTTTCCCATTGCTAGTCTGCTTTTGATGTCCTCTTTGCTCCGTCCGTCACTCGGTATTTTACTGCCTAGGTAGCAGAGTTCCTTAACTTCATCTACTTCGTGACCATCAATCCTGATATTAAAGTTTCTCGCTACTAGTTCTTATTACCTTCGTTTTTCTTCGATTTGGACTCAATCCATACTCTGTACTCATTAGACTGTTCATTTTATTCCGTAGATCATGTAACTCTTCTTCACTTTCACTCAGTGTAGCAATGCCTTCAGCGAATCGCATCATTGATATCCTTTCACCTTGAATTTTAATTCCACTCCTGAACTTTCTTTTATTTCCTTCATTGCTTCCTCGATGTACAGATTGAACAGTAGGGGCGAAGGACTACTTCCTTGTCTTACATCCTTTTTAATGCGAGCACTTCGTTCTTGGTCGTCCACTCTTATTATTCCATCTTGTACGTTGTACGTCTTGTATATGATCTCTGCCTACAGCTTACCCCAACTTTTTCTCAGAATTTCGAACATCTTGCACAATTTTACATTGTCGCATCCTTTTTCCAGGTCGACAAATCGTAAGAAAATGTCACCATTTTTCTTTAGTCTTGCTTCCATTAGTAACCGCAATGTCAAAATTACCACACTTATCATCATCAAGAGCATCCTCAATTTTCTTTTTCTTTCTTCTGTATATTATTCTTGTTAGCAACTGCGATGCGTGAGCTGTTAACCTGACTGTGGGATCAGAATGAGATTTTCACTCTGCAGCGGAGTGTGCACTAATATGAAACTTCCTGGCAGATTAAAACTGTGTGCTGGACAGAGACTCGAAGTGCTCTACCCAAGCACGACTCACGCCCCGTCCTCACAGCTTTACTTCTGCTAGTACATCGTCTCCTACCTTCCAAACTTTACAGAAGCTCTCCTCTCAGTTCGAGTCTCGGGTCGGCACACAGATTTAATCTGCCAGGAAGTTTCTGATTGTGAGATAATTCTCACACTTGTCAGCACTTGCCGTCTTCGGAATTTTGTGAATTTTGTTTTCCCGGAAGTCATATGGTATGTCGGCAGACTCATACATTCTACACACCAACGTGAATAATCGTTTTGTTGCCACTTATCCCAACGATTTTAGAAATTCTGGTGGAATGTTATCAATATCTTCTGCCTTATTTGATCTTAAGTCCTCCTAAGCTCTTTTAAATCCTGATTGTAACAGGGGTCCCCTATCTCTTCTAAACCGTCTCCTGTTTCTTGTTCCATCACATCAGACAAATCTTCCGCCTTATAGAGGCTTTGGATGTAGTTTTTCCACCTATCTGCTCTCTCCTCTGCATTTAATACTGGAATTCACGTTGCAGTCCTAATGCTCCCATCCTTGTTTTAAATGTCACCGACGGTTGTTTTGACTTTCCTGCATGCTGAGTCAGTCCTACCGACGATCATTTTTTTTATTTCTTCACATTTTTCATGCAGCCATTTCATCTTAGCATCCCTGCTCTTACTATTTATTTCATTCCACAGCGATTTGTATTTCTGCATCCCTGAGTCTCCCGGAACATTTTTTTACTTCCTCCTTTCATCGATTAATTGAAGTATTTCCTCTGTTACTTTCTTTGTACCTACGTTTTCCTTCCCAACTTCTGTTATCGCCCTTTTTAGTGATGTCCATTCCTCTTCATCTGTAGTGCCTACTGAGCTACTCCTTACTGCTATATCCATAGCCTTAGTGAACTCCAAGCGTGTCTCGTCATTCCTTAGTACCTCCGTACCCCACTTCTTTGCGTATTCATTCCTCTTAACACATGTCTTAAACTTCAGCCTGCTCTCCATCACTACTATGTTTTGACCTGAGTCTGTATCTACTCCTGGGTATGCCATACAATCCATTATCTGACAGATATAGTGATTATGAAAACTGAATAGTGTATCATCCCTATTACTGTATATTGTAATGTATGGTTGTAATGTATTGTTGTTTTATAATGTCCATTACATATTGGTAAAATGAAATTACATTGTAAAAACAGCTCCAACTTAGGCAGAGACCAAATATATTCAAAATAATAACATAAGACGTAACTTGGAACTACACACCTACTAGTCTGGTGATCACAGCATTAGAGCGGAATACTCGATGAGAGACTCTTAGGTCTTACGAAACATGCATCGACGCACTAATATCATGATTGCGGATAATTCAGACGACGAAGACAATAAAACATTGCGCTAAATTCAGAAGATAGCCGTTATAAACAAAACTAGGTCTCAGCGGTGGCGTCATAAACATGAGATGACATTTACGGGCTCGCCTGCGGACGTCATAGAACGATATCACGCCCTCAGGGCCTCGGACGCAATAAACTGAGCTCTTTGTCTCGAGGTCGGCATGTGCCACCTGCTTGCTAGGAGCCAATCAGAAGTCGCTGTGGCAAGTCTCGTCCAATCATCGAGTCATGCATTCCGGCCAGCGTGTTCGTGTCCCCTCGCCGGATGGATTTATGACGGATTCATGGTAGGGTGACATGGCAAGGTCGGTTCGGAAAGCTCCTCCTGTTCGCGGGTGTAATAGACTACGCATGCTCCTACTATTCTATGCTCAGTCGTTCCTCTCTTCTTACTCACAAGGGAGGCTCAGTTTGATCTGCAATAATCGTGAAAGCTACTGGTAGTTCACTGTCAACCACTTGTAATATTAGTATCTGTTTCGATAGCTTAAATAAACTACATTCGATAATCTAACCATGCAGGCTCACAAAAGCCATACAATTTGTGTAAAAACTTCTTATATCGTCGCTCAGCAGCGACCACTTGATATTTCAAAGAATATTTTACGCGCCACGGCGCAGATTACGAATTGTTCATAAATTGTATCGATAGCGATATTGTGTGTTTCTTATTTTTTGACAGCTGAAGAATTGTAATCCTCTTCTGTTACCGCAGTCCGGAATCACTAATTAGTTGTTATAACATATTAATATTGTATGTAAGAATTTACGTGTGCATCTAAGACCAAATATCGATGATGTTAAAGGGCGTTATTTAAAGAAACTGCCAGCAAGACAGAAAATTGAAATTATACGGAGCCTGTTGTTAGCAATACTAACTAAGGTGATTAAATTGGTTATTGTGCTTTCAAATGCTGTAGTGCCTGCTTATTACTTAAAGTATTTCCATGCTATCCGTCTTCCATTAATGTCAACAGAAATAACGGTATTTTCATAGTTTTCATACAGCTACCAGGGACCGACAAACGTCGTAGTTAAGGCAGAAGGCGCATTGCAATTTACTCCCCCGTTTGTAATGATTATAAAGAATCCGCATCGATTGCAAATAGAAACCGGATGTTGACCTATGTTCCGGCGCGGATTACCACGCCTTCGTCAGCCGTTATGGCCGAGCGGTTCTAGCCACTCCAGTCCGGAACCGCGCGACCGTTACGGTCGCAGGTTCGAATCCTGCCTCGGGCATGGATGTGTGTGATGTCCTTAGGTTAGTTAGGTTTAAGTAGTTCTAAGTTATAGGGGACTGATGACCTCAGACGTTAAGCCCCATAGTGCTCAAAGCAATTTTAACAATTTGAACCATGCCTTCTTCCGCGCCGAAGCCTAGGTCAACATCCGGTTTCTATTTGCAATCGAGGCGGATTATTTATAATCAATAAATTATTCACCATTGCTAACGCGCTGCATTGTTAAAAGTTCTCAAATTATCTTGTCTGTGATTTAAATAGAATTTCTTTTTGGTGTAGTATAGCAAAGAAAATTTCCAGCTCTGTCTAGTCCCTTAGGTTTCTCTGTTCCTATGTCTCATATCCTGTCGTGATGGAATAAATAAATTACGTGGCAATGCGAACTCTGTTCTTAATCTTGAGAACGTTACGCCTTCTGCAAACGATTTCAGGTGACATATACAGTACTTAAGTTTTTTGAAAAGTCTTTGCTCTTCCCCCCAAAACGCAAAACTCAATAGATTTCTGAATCTTCACAAAAGAATAAGAATTTGTTTAAAATATAAATATTTTTTTAAAAAAATACCACACTTGGCGCCCGAACAGGGACTCTACTGAAATCACGAAAATCAGTCCTCTTGTGTTTACTGCTAATATAGATGTATCTAACAATACATTTATTTTTCATGTGCACGCTACCTGGTTTAAAAAAATGTGGACGAAAATTTCAAAGTGGAAATACAAGCCAACGGCGGAAAACGGAAAATTTTATTTCCAGTTGCCGACTTTCAAGACATCAAACCTAAGTTACGAAAAAATTTTCATTCGTATGCAGTTGTGACGCTTCACCTGTACAGTTGTTTTTCGAGCTACATTACCATTCTTCCTTTTATTTCCATCTGCACATTTAAAAAATCAGCTTAAATTTTTTTTAAAAAATAAATTGATGAGGATTTCCAACGTAGTGTCTAGATCCCATCGTTGAGTCTTGATTTCAATGTGTAAATATGGCGTTGTGTTACACATAAACTGTTAGCGCTATGTGCTAATTCAGTTGTTTAGTGTACCCATCTTCCATCCTGTCTTCTCCGCTTAACTTCACAGCCACTTGTAAGGTGAGCGCAACGCCCATACTTGACAGACAGCACGTGACCTGACGTCACAAGCAAAGGACAGACGAATCGCGTTGCAGACCACGTGTAGCTGACGTAATACTGTTGACAGACAGACGCCGCGATATGGCGGAGGGTAAACAGAAATTAATCCGAGACAACAGATGATAGTGACGATATGAACAGCACCCAATATTCGTTGCTCTCACGTGCAATTATCATGCGAGAGGAGGCGGAGTCTAACGCCGGTGATATGATTGACACAGACCAAACAATTCTGACGGTTCCTGCGGGTAGCAGCCCAACTGTAGATACAAATGCAATGTTGCTTCAAATTCAAAATTGGATGGCAAATACTGATAGGGAAAAGAAAAAAATTGCGGGCAGAAAAGGAGAAGAAAAATCAGAAAAAGAACAGTTGCAGTTAGAAAAGGAACGAAAAGCAAGAGAGAGAGAGCTGAACGAGAGGAGGAAAACTAAAGAAAACCAACGCGAGCTTTTACCGATTTAAGTAAACAATTTGATGCGGTAAATGAAAAAGTTGAATTGGTAAATGGAAAATTTCACACAGTAAAAACTGAAATAACTACCGACTTCCAAACCGATCTGAATATCCAATTGGGAGAGGTCAAGTCGGAAATTAGTGGGCAAATCGAAGCAGTAAAAACTGAGATCCGTAAGCAGGTTGATGCTGAGATCAAGCAGGTATCAAGTAAATTTGATGCAGCACTAAGAGCTGCCAAGGGTGAAACGAATGCCATAGTAGAAACATACCATACCGAAACTATAGCATTAAAGGGTAATCGTGGTACCATGTCAAAGGCGGTCAGCGCTGTGAAACTGGTTATCACGAGTATGGGAAAGGTGATAGACGATTTGACGAAACGAGTAGAATCATTTGCCATAGAGGAGCAGGTAGAAATTACGGTAAAGACTCACGCCGAAGCGTTATCCGACCACTACACAGTGGATAAAAACCAAAGACCAACTGGTAGAAAAAAAGGTAAAGACAGAACTGAAGGAAGTAGTAAGGGAAGTTACTTACGATCTTTTGGCGGAACCAGGAAAATCGGGAGACACCGTGTCATCTGAGTTAGGACAGATAAGGCGAACTTAGGCACAAGACCTTCCTCAATGAAAGCAGCAGGTCATTGAGGAGGTGCAGACAGTAAAGAACAGAGTGGAAAGTTCCTCACACGCGTTGGGAAGTGAATGGAATGACTCCCCGAACCGAAATGACAATAGGCAAATTCATTACAGCACAGAACAAAGTGGAAAGTCCCTCACATCCGATGGGTAGCGAATCGAATCACTCCCCATACCGAAATGACAATAGGCAAATTCATTACTGCACTGCACTTGATCACACGTCACACTCACACCACAGTCCGACAAACACAGTGCATAACCACACTGAAGTGGACAGCCCACCAACACTCTTAACCCAAATCCAGGAAGAAAGTGTATTGAAACACAAAACATTTCCAACCTTTCACCCGCAAAAACGTAATATACATCCGATCGTGTTTTTGCGAAACTTCTCTGGAGTATTTCTGAACAGTTGGAGAGACAAGCAAAGAATACAGTTTGTAACGGGGTATATAACAGGAGATGCTGCCTTATTGGGAATAGAAATGATAGACAAGTGCAGGATCTATAATGGATTCGAGCGGATGTTTCTGAACAAATTTTGGAGTGATGGTGTTTAGCAGGGCTTAAGAAAAGAAGTGTTCAATGCCTAAATGTTCAATTCGAAACAGACAGTCTCAGATGGTATTTCGAAAAATATTTAGCAAAAATTAAATTAAATTAAATTATGTGACTCGCCAATTACAAATAAAGACGCGATCGTGATTTTGAAAACTAAATTGCCTATCTCTGTAAGGGAGACATTAGTTAATGTTTCCGAGGACGATATCGAAGCATTTCTTTCCATATTGGACTCATTGGATTTGAAGACGCGGTAGCAAATGTTGGTAGTGCTCCGAATAAAATGAGCAGGCGAAACTGTGGAGGTTGCGCGGTCAATAATGGGAATGAGGGAAGAGCGCGCAGTAGCGGTGCTTACTACCCACCGTCCGGCGGCTACAAAAGTCAACAGGTGTCGTACGGAAATGGTCAGTTTCGACGGAAGGATAATAATAAACAACGGTGCAATCCAATGGATAATACACAACGGCCACGGTACGGAAACTCAACACACAATTATCCACAAGATCAGTGTGGAAACAAACCATCACAGCAAGGAAATTATCACAGCGGACCAGCTTTTAATAGGACGGGTGAGTGGAAATCAAATAAATGGCATTGGACGAGTGGAGGACAACAACATGTTTCTAATAATGACAACACAATACACTACATGGCCCTGAACACATTCCGACCTCCGACAAATATAAATTGTTCCGGTCACTCAAATGATTATGCAGGAAATCCGAAGCCGAAACGGCACAAATCTAAATAGTCGTCGACGTCGAATGATAACTCAAGGTAAATGAGAAGCCAGTAGTTAATACGTCAGGAGGTCAACGTACAGTGCTGACTGTATGAGGAAGTTGGTACCGATCTGTTAATTAAAAACAGGTAAAGGAAAATGTCAAAGAAAGAACTTAGTACTAGCTTTAAGTCAGTATATAAGTATATGATGCATGCTCGAGCGGTAACCAGCCCCGACATGCGCAAATTCGAAGGTGCAGCAAGTAAAAGAAATGGTAGAGATAACGCTATATTGTAAGATCCATGGAAATATTATAGTAAAGAAATTCCAGCCGCAAGACTCTGCTTTACAGGAAAAAAAAGGGTGACAGCTTCTTGTAGAAGGATACAGAGTCACGTAACCAAGTAAATAATTGGTCAAACAAGCACATGCGTAGAGGCATGTAAATAAATCATTTATATTTTTTAAGTGAATGACACGCAAAAAGCAATTGCGGCAGCATAAGCGCTCGCATATAAATGTTTCTTGCTTAGCATGATAATTTTTATATTGTCCAGGTCATTTAAATGTTGATTTTTGTGTTCCTTTATAAAATCTTATCCAAAATACCGACCCCTGATAATCCTTCAAACATCCTATTCCAAGGATCAGCTCGTAGAGGTTTACTTGTGGTGTCTGGGCGAAGCAACTCATATGAAAAGCGTGTAGGTACGCGACGAGATCAGTTAAATTTTGCTTGTTGTAGCCAATTGTTGTAGCCACGTGTTTAGCCTACAGTTGAGTTTGTTGTCTTTGTAACGCGCGATTAGTTAATCATCGCCCGTATATTTTTAAGCGAATAGTATTCAGCATGGAAAAGGAGGCAGCCTCTCTGTCTGGAGGCTGTCGTCAAATTAAATAACACAGTAAACACATGTTAATGGACACACAAATGAAAACAGTGATGAAAAGATGTGTGTTATCAAAGAGGAAGTCAATTAATTTGTCTTTGAGACAACTAAAAAGTGGAATAAGAATTTGATGGTAAAGAATAAATGAAACTGGCACTATAAATGAAACTGGTAGTTGAGCTTATAAAAGGAGATTGAAAAATATTCTTAAGTGGTTGACCTAAATTTTAATTGGTAGCCATAAAGAAAATGATCGACAGCAGTTCTGTACCGGACGTGACCATTAAATCACGAATATATATTTGTATATAAGAAAACTAGTAAATATTATTAGTCAAGGTATCTTGTTATCCTTCTGTGAAAGTATTATTTTTGCAAAGAGAAAGTGAGATGAAGGACGACGTTTAGTTCACTAACGCCTTTCAAAGTGAAAGTGAAAACACGACTCTTTATACGACACTTTGTGTGTATCAGTTTTATTTTTAACGTGTGCAAAGGTCAGTGAATAAGTATCGTTCGCCAAGCAGCCCTCGCAAGCCAGCAAAATAACTGCTTTTCACTTACCTGTGAGTCCTTTACGGACAGTTGACAAGTGGCACGACGAGATGCCTTCGTGCAAGCTTTCTCGGTGAAGCAACAGCAGTAATCCTCAAACAACGTGCTTTAGACGCAGCACGTTATCGGCGGACAACACAACACACGCCCAATCTACGATTGCGCGCGCGATCCTGGCAGGTCAACATTGCGCGCAGCGGAGTTTGACGAAATAATGGATATTTGAAACTTTAATGGACGGATCCCCGTGGCTCGCTCCGACAATAATTGAGACTTCATACTACTTTGAAGGACATTGTTCTATATGTATATAGCAAACATATTTTAGAGACTGAAAGAGAAAGATTTGTATTAAGCAAAGAATAAAATGGTCACGACTAGAATAAATTTCGGTCACGGTCAGAACGAGGTTGGTATTTGCCTTAACCGCTGTCATAAAGAAGAGCAGAAATCGGTGCGAAATGAAAGAAAGAAAGTATGATCCCTACCCTTCCTGAACACATTTTAAATGAACTGATAATTTTACGTAATACTAATGCAGAGTATTCTCTATTTATGTTCCACATTCCATGAGTTGACGGAGAATGGCAAATTCCATTCAGTGAAGTGGTAGAAAAGGGACTCCCATCGTGAGCGATTCTTGACAAACAATTCGACGGCACAGTGTGATCCACAAACCAATGAACAATGTATGTAAAATAAGAAGGAATATTACGATGAAATTAAGACGAACCTATCAAGCTTGCAGATACATATGAAAGGATAATGTCATGTCAATTTCATAGTGTGTAAGCATTTTAGGGTTATATAAGTACTTCCACGTACATGCATTTTTTTCTGCGACAATGCCTGTCATCTCCACTTAATGTATATAGCTCTTCATTGTGAATAGTAATACTTTCCGTGTTGTAGATGTTAACAAGCCCTGTGACCAAAACACAGAAGCTGTTTTATATTTGTGCTAATGACATTCAGCTCCTCGCCAAATATATTGATAGTCATATTCACGTCTAGAGCGAAAGAAGACCGTGGTAAATCTGAATGAGAATGAACTAGACGCATTAAAAAAACGTTGTAGTCTAGAAGCTTGTTGCAAACAGACTGTATTGATAAACTAGGAAACGAACGGACGCTAGGTAGAGTAGGTGAGAACATGAGTATGTTGTCACAAACAGGAAATTTACTTAAGCTGCTAGAAACACTTGTCCCTCTAAGGAGCAATGGCGGGAGGAAAACAGTTGAGCTGGAAAGACCGCCGAGTGTTCTTTCTACACACAGACGGAAAGTTTAACATAATGACAGAGGTAAGGAGCAGTATCAAACGAATTGCGAGTGACATGAGGTGCTATACGTTGAAAGACCGATTCCTACGCTTAGAAGACATACGTAGAGGAAATAAATCAAGTCAGGCATTTAACGTGTACAAAGGGTAGTCATAAGGTTTCAGTTAGCACTTCCAAAATTAAAGTTGTGTACTTTTTTGTTTGTTTGCGGATACCTGTCTACAATATTGGCACACACTGAAATCCCCACACCAAAACACTGTAGCACGCCTCTAGATGACACAGAAGGCCGGCCGGTGTGGCCGTGCTGTTCTAGGCGCTATAGTCTGGAGCCGAGAGACTGCAACGAACGCAGGTTCCAATCCTGATTCGGGCATGGCTGTGTGTGATGTCCTTAGGTTAGGTAGGTTTAATTAGTTCTAAGTTCTAGGCGACTGATGACCTCAGAAGTTAAGTCGCATAGTGCTCAGAGCCATTTCAATCATTTTTTTGACACAAAAGAAAATTGACCAGCTCATTGACAAGATCCAATATCGTGCAGTAATATTTGGTTTTCTGCTTCTGAAGCGTGGTGAAACAGGTCTGCACGACGAATAACGACGTGGTAGAACATCTCTCTTTTGCGAATATCAAGAGAAGTGGAAGCTCTGGTGTTCAGTTCACAACAATCGAGGCGATTATGGAAAAATTTAAAGCCTGTCATGGACTTTCTTTAAACATCTTGCACGACATTTTGGACTTAACAAAGTTCGCCAGTTATGTTGCCAGCGTTCCGCCGCTTACCATGCTCAATCCTGAGGCATCAGCGGAAATGGCAAATCCACATGACGTCTCTAGCCGTCTGGTAACCATTTACGAGAGCTAAATGTATTACAGTAACTACGAGAGAAGTGAGCATGCTAAGCAGGAGAAGCATTTGGATCCTACACCGATAGAAATGGCGAACGCCCAGTCATCAACGTCCGTGGTGATGGTGACTGTCATGTTGAAGTGCTAACAGATTATTTTTAAAGCGCGAAAGTGCTGTAACAGACATGTCTAAAAGGCCGGAAGCAGAATCGCAGTTTAACGGATCTTGGTGCTCGATTCCTATTTGAGATAGGAGCCGGAGGTCTTTATTTACCTGTTTTTGTAGTTCTTCACAAAATATTTCAGAATCATCATGTTTTCCTTCTTCAGGTGCATATATCTCATATGATACACATCAATGTCCTCTATCAGTTCTGTATCTAGCAATTATTATCCTTTCATTTATCTAGTTATAAAATACATCTTTCTTTTCTATTTTTCACGTGAAGGAACGCCTACACCACTCACTGCTCATTTCGTTTATTCGATTCAGTGGTAAATTAGTGTGTAATTTTTTAAATCTTAAGTTCCTCGCAGTTTCTTCTTTGTGTCTGTTATTACAGCAATGTTTATACTTCTTTGATTCAAGTTTTATATAAGCTCTAATTGCTTTGTATTAAAACCTCCTCTTACGTTCCAGATGCCTAAACACAATTATTTTTGTCATGGCCTTCTCGTCGATTTCGAAAATTATTCATCTTATTCGTTAGAGGCTTATGAGTTATGGTTCTTTTTGTGTACGGATGAGTAACCAGCCCTTCTCGTAACCTCCATATTGGGGGACCGGGCTTTAAAATATAGTGCCTTCTCCTAGGTGGAATGTCGACGAGGTGTTAGGAGATCTACGTCCCCTTTTCCTCTCTGTTAATAAAACCCCAGCAGAGGGGGTTGTTCCTTCTACTCTTTGAGTCATTGTAGGGAGTGCCTGATCCCACACTACCTCGTCAACTGTAGCAGTCTTCATCGTCACCCTGGCAAGTGACCCTCACAAGGTACTATCGCGACGATTCTGAAATATTTTATCAAGAACTGCAAAAAGAAGTTGAGCAGTGACAGCTCATTTCACCTCCCCACTAGTGGAGTATATTACTCCCTCGTGTGGTTATTGCTGCCCCAGGTAAGCTTCAAGGCGGCCGCTACAGCGGCTTCGGGGAGCCCTACGAACAGTAAAGTGCAGGCGGTTTGGGTGTCGTCCTGGTGCAATATGGAGCTGAGGACAGCGGCAGAGCAACAGACACGCAGTGCTGTTCGGCACGACGTCTTCTCAGGGTTGTCTTCACCAGGACAGGGTAGAAGGCAAAAGATTTGTTTCGTCTATGCTGTGCGTGTCTAGATAATCATCTCTCTGCAGGGATTTCCCACTCCGCGAGCTGTTTTACCTGTTTCGCGTTTGTATCCATTGAGTTGTGATGTACGCTTTTGTTGTTTGACTCTATTGTTTCTAGGACAAATTTATTGACCTGCTTGCTGTGCGTGTTTTTGAAGTGACTTGTGTTAATCTGCTGGCCAGTTTTCACTCTAAAAATTTACTATGTTTAATCATTCTCGAAGTGGTATGTTCGTATAATATGGATTTACCACATTCGGCCCGGCCTTAGGCTGCAGGGGTTATGCCCCGACTGGCATTGGGCAGGCACACTTGCACAAAGTGGTATACGAAATTTGGTGCCTAGTGTGAAATCCGATTCTTATGGCGACCTGCGTTACTATGTTATGTGCCCAGCTTTCACACATAATTATATCAGGGGCCTATGAATTATCTTGTTTTTTTTTTCTTAAATTCCGCGTTTTGTTTTTAAACTCTTTTACCTGTGTTTCTGAATTTCATTTGCTTTCATTATATTTTAGAAGCTGGTGTGCCCTCTTGTATTACTAATATGCAGCCTTTCCAGTTTTCTGTGTGATGACTTCCAGCTAATGGTGAGACCTTATCAAGTTGTTATTTATATTCCTTCCCAAAAGAATATACAGTACCCTTTTCCTTGTCCTCTTTGACACCGTACCCTTTTAGCGAGGCTTATTTCCCTGGGCGTGTGTCTTTATTGGAAAGGTTGTATAACTTCAATTGTTGTTAAACAATAACTTTCGGTTGTATTGTATTCGTATCAGACATTTATGTTCGATGTGAATGACTTTCCAGCATTTCTTGTGGGGCTTGCTATTTGTTTGAAGTCGCCTGTCCTGATTTTCTGCGCTCAAGCTGGGTATCTGAAGTTACCTGACTTAGGCTGTAAAAGAAATTTTGCTTTCTACCAAATGGTCTTTATCAGATTAATTCGCTCCACACAGGGTATTTCCCCTTTAATGTTATTCTTCTGTTTAATGCTTATTATAACTTTGTTCAAATGGGTTCCAATGGCTCTGAGCACTATGGGACTTAACATCTATCGTCATCAGTCCCCTAGAACTTAGAACTACTTAAACCTAACTAACCTAAGGACATCACACAACACGCACTCATCACAAGGCAGAGAAAATCCCTGACCCCGCCGGGAATCGAACCCGGGAAACTGGACGTGGGAAGCGAGAACGCCACCGCACGACCACGAGCTGTTGATTATAACTTTGTTCTAAATTTTATTTTAAATTATTTTATGTAAATCCCCTGGGTAAGCTATACAGGTGAACTGTTATGTCTTGTTAACTAGTTAATATTCGCCTTATTGGGGTTTGCCTAACGTCTTTGTTTCGAGCTTGCAGAAATTTATCTAGAGCTTAGTTTTGATTATACGCTGACTTACTTAAACTTTTTTAAATTTAAAGTCTTATCTTCTTACATCTTGTCCTAGGCCATTAAAAGCGTATTATTATAATTATTCACCATACTTAAAGCATTTTCTGAATTTAACATGGCAAATTAACCTGGAATTTTCCTACCTGTTTTTTTTTATTTATTTATTTTATTTATTTATTTATTTTTTTTTTTTTTTTGAGGCGAGCGTTCTTACTTTGAAAAATAAATGTTTATTGTCAAAAGGATAAAGATGTTAGTTACAATGGGCACATATGGTGAAACAACCTTGAATGCAAATGGCAAGATATTAAGAGATTTTGCTACATTTGACAACTACAAATAACAATACCTTGTTCAGCAGAAAGACATAAATACACCTGTAACACAAGTGGTTCACGCTTCATAATTTCGCTATGTAACAGTTAATAAAAAATAGCATTTCAAAATAGAGACGTATTTGGAGGTAATGATATAGGCACAGATCACTTCCTAGTTACTTCAAATACTGAAATATGGTCAAGGTAGAGGAAACAAATGCAAAGAAAACCCAAAACGAAAACTTGAATTACAAAGTTGGTCGTCTACAGGAAGAAAGTATAAGGAATTTATATTAGCAAAGACTCACACAGGAATTGCAAATGTTTAAAACTAAACACAATATAGAAGAAAATGGGACAGAAGAAAATAGGTAATGACATACTAGGGAAAAGTAAAGCATCAAAACAGGAAAGTGGTCTGATAATATGGATTAAGAAATACTGTCAAAATTCAATAAAAACAAAATATATAAGACCCATTTACAAACAGGAAAAAATAAAGACTGAGAAATGTACAAACAGAAAAGAAATGAAACCAATTATTTAATAGAAAGATACCTTAGGGTTGCTGTTGTTGTGGTCTTCTGTCCTGAGACTGGTTTGATGCAGCTCTCCATGCTACTCTATCCTGCGCAAGCTTCTTCATCTCCCAGTACCTACTGCAACCTACATCCTTCTGAATCTGCTTAGTGTATTCATCTCTTGGTCTCCCTCTACGATTTTTACTCTCCATGCTGCCCTCCAATATTAATTGGTTATCCCTTGATGCCTCAGAACATGTCCTACCAACCGATCGCTTCTTCTGGTCAAGTTGTGCCACAAACTTCTTTTCTTCCCAATAATATTCAATACTTCCTCATTAGTTATGTGATCTACCCATCTAATCTTCATCATTCTTCTGTCGCACCACATTTCGAAAGCTTCTATTCGCTTCTTGTCTAAACTATTTATCGTCCATGTTTCACTTCTATACATGGCTACTCTCCATACAAATACTTTCAGAAATGACTTCCTGACACTTAAATCTATACTCGATGTTAACAAATTTCTCTTCTTCAGAAATGCTTTCCTTGCCATTGCCAGTCTACATTTTACTTCCTCTCTACTTCGACCATCATCAGTCATTTTATTCTCCAAATACCAAAACTCCTTTACTACTTTAAGTGTCTCATTTCCTAATCTAATTCCCTCAGCATCACCCGACTTAATTCGACTACGTTCCATTATCCTCGTTTTGCTTTTGTTGATGTTCATCTTATATCCTCCTTTCAAGACACTGTCCATTCCGTTCAACTGCTCTTCCTAGTCCTTTGCTGTCCCTGACAGAATTACAATGTCTTCGGCAAACATCAAAGCTTTTATTTCTTCTCTATGGATTTTAATACCTACTCCGAATTTTTCTTTTGTTTCCTTTACTGCTTGCTCAATATACAGATTGAATAGCATCGGGGAGAGGCTACAACTCTGTCTCACTCCCTTCCCAACCACTGCTTCCCTTTCATGCCCCTCAACTCTTATAACTACCATATGCTTTCTGTACAAATTGTAAATAGCCTTTCGCTCCCTGTATTTTACCCCTGCCACCTTCAGAATTTGAAAGAGAGTTTTCCAGTTAACATTGTCAAAACCTTTCTCTAAGTCTACAAATGCTAGAAACGTAGGATTACCCTTCCTTAATCTAGCTTCTAAGATAAGTCGTTGGGTCAGTATTGCCTCCCGTGTTCCAACATTTCTACGGAATCCATACTGATCTTCCCCGAGGTCGGCTTCTACTAGTTTTTCCATTCGTCTGTAAAGAATTCGCGTATTTTGCAGCTGTGAATTGTTAAACTGATAGTTTGGTAATTTTCAGATCTGTCAACACATGCTTTCTTTGGGATTAGAATTATTATATTCTTTTTGAAGTCTGAGGGTATTTCGCCTGTTTCATACATGTTGCTCACCAGATGGTAGAATTTTGTCAGGACTGGCTCTCCCAAGGCCATCAATAGTTCCAATGGTATGTTGTCTACTCCGGGGGCTATGTTCCGACTAACGTCTTTCAGTGCTCTGTCAAACTCTTCGCGCAGTATTGTATCTCCCATTTCATCTTCATCTACATCCTCTTCCATTTCCATAATATTGTCCTCAAGTACATCGCCCTTGTGTAGACCCTCTATATAGTCCTTCCACCTTTCTGCTTTCCCTTCTTTGCCTAGAACTGGGTTTCCATCTGAGCTCTTGATGTTCATACAAGTGATTCTCTTATCGCCAAAGGTCTCTTTAATTTTCCTGTAGGCACTATCTATCTTACCCCTAGTGAGATAAGCCTCTACATCCTTACATTTGTCCTCTAGCCATCGCTGCTTAGCTGTTTCGCACTTCCTATCGATCTCATTTTTGAGACGTCTGTACTCCTTTTTGCCTGCTTCATTTACTGCATTTTTATATTTTCTCCTTTCATCAATTAAATTCAATATTTCTTCTGTTACCCAAGGATTTCTACTAGCCCTCGTCTTTTTACCTACTTGATCCTCTGCTGCCTTCACTACTTCATCCCTCAAAGCTACCCATTCTTCTTCTACTGTATTTCTTTCCCCCATTCCTGTCAATTGTTCCCTTATGCTCTTCCTGAAACTCTGTACAACTTCTGGTTCCTTCAGTTTACCCAGGTCCCATCTCCTTAAATTCCTACCTTTTTGTAGTTTCTTCAGTTTTAATCTACAGGTCATAACCAATAGATTGTGATCAAAGTCCACATCTGCCCCTGGAAATGTCTTACAATTTAAAACCTGATTCCTAAATCTCTGCCTTACCATTATATAATCTATCTGAAACCTGTCAGTATCTCCAGGCTTCTTCCATGTATACAGCCTTCTTTTATGATTCTTGAACCAAGCGTTAGCTATGATGAAGTTGTGCTCTGTGCACCAGGCGGCTTCCTCATTCATTTCTTAGCCCTAATCCATATTCACCTACTATGTTTCCTTCTCTCCCTTTTCCTACTACCGAATTCCAGTCACCCATGACTATTACATATTTCTCACCCTTCACTATCTGAATAATTTCTTTTATTTCATCATACATTTCTTCGTCATCTGCAGAGCTAGTTGACATATAAACTTGTACTACTGTAGTTGGTGTGGGATTCGTGTCTATCTTGGCCACAATAATGCGTTCACTACACTGTTTGTAGTAGTTTACCCGCATTCCTATTTTCCTATTCATTATTAAACCTACTCCTGCATTACCCCTAATTGATTTTCTATTTATAACCCTGTATTCACCTGACCAGAAGTCTTGTTCCTCCTGCCACCGCACTTCACTAATTCCCACTATATCTAACTTTAACCTATTCATTTCCTTTTTTAAATTTTCTAACCTACCTGCCCGATTAAGGGATCTGACATTCCACGCTCCGAACCGTAGAACGCCAGTTTTCTTTCTCCTGATAACGAGATCCTCTTCAGTGGTCCCCGCCCGGAGATCCGAATGGGGGACTATTTTACCTCCGGAATATTTTACCCAAGAGGACGCCATCATCATTTAATCATACAGTAAAGCTGCATGCCCTCGGGAAAAATTACGGCCGTAGTTTCCCTTGCTTTCAGCCGTTCCCAGTACCAACACAACAAGGCCCTTTTGGGTATTGTTACAAGGCCAGATCAGTCAATCATCCAGGCTGTTGCCCTTGCAGCTACTGAAAAGGCTGCTGCCCCTTTTCAGGAACCACACGTTTGTCTGACCTCTCAACAGATACCCCTCCGTTGTGGTTGCACCCACGGTATGGCTACCTGTATCGCTGAGGCACGCAAGCCTCTCCATCAACGGCAAGGTCCATGGTTCATGGGGGGATACCTAGGGTCTCTTGGGAAAATTCGTTCTTAATGGTGAACATAATGTTCATGTAAGACTGAATATAGGGTTTAAACTTCCGAAGCACGCGAATAAAATGGAGAAGGATGCTGCAAACGTTAATATCATAACAGGAAACCCATGGATACACCATTACAGAAATGTAATGTATTATGAAGATAGTGAAGAAAGTTATTCCATAAAAATTGATAATAGCTCTGTATATCAAATAGACACAAAGTAATTAAAAGCAGCCTTAAATGTAACATAAAAACAGAAAACCTACTGGCCTAGATGGCATTAAAGTAGAATTAATTAAATATGGAGGTACCATTTTAGAATTATGCTTCCTGCATTCCTAAAATATGTGTTTGGAAGAGCTGTTCTGTCCCTGAAGAATGGAACGCAGCTAAAGGTATTTTTATATGTAAGAAAGAAATAGGAAGGCACAGAAAATTATCAAAGAATATGTTTATTAATTCCAGGATACAAAATTTGTGGGATAATTCTTAGTCAAAGGCTACAAAATATCACTGATGCAGTAACATCGGAAAACATTCAGGCTTCTGAAAGGGGTGGTCATGTAATGATAGTATATTTATAATAAAACAGGTTATTGAAAAACGTTAGGAATTCGGCTTAGAAATGCATTTACCATTTATTGGTTTTAAGAAAGTGTTTTATAAGTTAGAGATACCCCTTTTATGGAAAATATTGGAAATAAAAAATGTTCCATAATGTCTTATTAATACCTTGAAAAGCCAATCGACAAATATAAAAACAGTTGTAAGTTCGTAAAAGTCAGATGAAATCTGACAATGATGACAAGAATGACAAGAATGCATTCCACCACCCACTTTATTTAATTTATATACTGACGACCTAGTTATAAAGAGGATAGGTAAAACACACTTAGGAATTAAAACAGCGCCTAGCATACCATTAAATACTCTGTTACATGCTGATGACCAGATAATTATATAAAAACGGAAGATAATTTACAAGGAGAAGTTTATAGATTGAGCTAAAATGCGATAATCACAACTTTACTTTATCTGTAAATAAGATAAAGACAATGGCTTTCAAAGAAAAGGATCCGATCATATCGGAAATAATAATAAATAACAAAATTTTAGAACAAGTATTCCACTTCAGTTATCTAGGATGTGATGTTAGTTTTAACTATGCTAAAGACATTGAAAAGAAAGTTAATGAATATTAAGGTACATGTAGAACCATTGGATAAACTTTGGGAAGAAAAACAATGAAAATAACGCAAATGAAATTCTATAGTCATGGGTGTACCTACTCTTGTACGTGGTTGCAAATCATGAACAGTAACAAGAAAATAAAAGTCTTGTATAAAAGCAGGACAAATGCACATGAGATACATAAAGGGCTGTAATAAAACAGATAAAATAAGGAATGAAACAATAAGAGCTGATTTAAAAATCTTTTCACTTAATGACAGGATAGAAGAGAACACAATGACATGGAAGAATCATGTTGCTTGAAAGATGGAAAATAGATTCCCTAAAATGGTAATGAATATTAGCTGAGTGGAGAGAGAGAACTAGGTAGACCTCATAAGAGATTACAATATGTAATCCTAGGAAGAAGAAGAAGAAGAAGAAGAAGAATAAGAAGGAGATGATGATGATGATGATGACGATGACCCTCAGGTAAGCAATTTTTGATTGAGCCCAGACCACTGGCCATCCGTATAAGCATTCGAACATTTGTGTTACTGTAGTTACGTGACATTATATTAAGGAAGGTTTAATGCTGAACCAGAGCTAGCTTCCAAAAAAATTGTACGAATCGATTAATTCGTTTTTCAAATGCTTTTAATTGAGCTGAAATTAAGGTACAGCTAATGTCACCGTTTTGATGAGCACCATTCACATGTTACGTGCAAAACAGTCACCCTTGAATAACTCTGGGCTGCAGAGAGATTGATGACTCAAATTTGGTCCACCGCTGTATCGGAGCTTGGTCTAAGATACATTTTAACCGTTAAAAAAATCTTCCTTCGTTTGGGTTTTACGTGCAAAATCGCATTTTTATGAGAGGACTTTGAGGCATGCCTCCCCCCCCCCCCTCGATACTTGAAACCTGTATGAATCGGTTCATACTTTGCATGAAGACAGAGACATGGATGAAGTCAAACAGAATTTTTTTTTCATCTAATAATATTCATTCGTTGACGAAAGATGATTATTTAAAGCCGAGCTAAATGCAGCAGTTGAAAATCGATCTTAAGTGAAGTGAATGTGCAGAAACGGTTGAAAGTGAATCAGATAAATAAAATAGGCATACTTATGATGAAACTAAAAACTCACTTTCAAAAATTTAGCTGATTTCTCCAGTTTTCTTACCCAGACAACATCTGTATTTCAGAATTGTGCGAATCAGTTCAAATTTCGTAAGAAGGTAGATAATTTCGTTTTTTGGGCATCAGTCTTCTGACTAGTTTGTAGCGGCCTGCCAATAATTCCTCTCCTGTGCCAACCTCTTCATCTCAGAGTAGCGCTTGCAACCTACGTCCTCAATAATTTGCTAGATGTATTCTGATCTCTGCCTTCCTCTACAGTTTTTACCCTCTGCACCTCCATCTAGCACTGTGGAAGTCATTCCCACATGTCTTAATGCAGGTAATTAATGGTCGTCATATTCTTTGGTGAAAGCTTTATCCATTGCCACGATATAAGCAACGTGATTCGGTGGCTATAAAATTGCCTGTACCGGATCAGTCGTCACCTGAGTCAACAAAAATATATGTCAATTACCATGCTGTGGCCATATAATATCTAAATTGTGGTAGAGTAAAAGTTGCGAGCCCGTATAAAAATCCTTGTATCACACCACAAAAAAGTGAATATTCTGGGCAGAGTTAGGGATGTAAAGGAAGGGAACTTATTTTTCGACTTATCTGGCAGCTTCAAATGCATGTAAATCCCACATATTGACATATTCGCAGCTGTTTTAGGAGTTAGCCCTACTTCCCCAACGCAGTGAGCTCTCTTAGCTGTGTTGGCACACCTGCATCTACCCACTCATACTCTTAAGTCCATGAAACTGTGCCCAAAATCCAGAAGATTCGCCAGCTATAGTACACAACATGTTAGACCATAGCGCTGAGGGCTTACATGTAACAGCAAAAGAAATATTTCTCTCGGGATAACATTTCAGGGGGAGGATTTGTTCATCAGGTTCGCTAAAACTATATTTTGGTTGCTGGACGTTTGGTGTTATTTTTTTCCCAAGGGAACCATTGCTCACACAAGCCCACCCTTTGTTACGGAATGGTGAGCGGTGTACGATCAAACAGACACAAATTTATGTGCTTCTACCGAGTGGTATGCACCTATAATATCAAGTATCCAAGATTTACGCTGCATCCTAAAGTGGGGATGGTGCATTCTAAAATTTGATTACGCGTTGTGTGATAGACGACATGACATCGTGTATCAATTTACTTTACCTGACACGATGCATTATATTACATGACATGGGTAGTAATATTAACAAAACAGCGCAAATATGTCATGATGGTTTGATTTAAATGTCTCTGAAACTACCAGATAAGTCGAAAAGCTAGTTACCTTCTTATACATATCTAACTCTGCCCAGGACATACTCACCTTTTTTGTGCTCTGATAAGATTTTTCATACTGTACTTGTATGAGAAAAGATCATAGAAACATACTAGGGAAATCCCGTTTTCGAGAGTTTGCCAAGGCTAAACGTCGCGCTAAACTCTCAAAGAGCGTTATTTGTTCCTTGTCAACATCGCAGCTCATTTTACACAGGACACAAATATGCTGTGTCTTTATCAGTGTAAGCCGTGGTCCTCTACCCTCCTAACGTGGCACATAGAGACTTTCTCCTCTTCCTTAGGAGTGAAGAAACCACTACACGGCAGACAGTTTCAGAATGATGAGGTGATTTACGAGGTGTGATATTTACTGAACAGCCAAAACACAGATTTTGAAAACCAAAATCTGTTTCGAGTCATTCACCTTCGAGAAAAATCTATAGCGATGAATTGTGAATACGTAGGGAAGGGCTGAAATCCTCACTAAGTTTCATGTTGCAGCTTGATTTTTTTTTTCCGAAGTGGTGATTGAGGAGCTGAGAGTATTGCACAAGAAAATAGTATAAAAGTGCATTTGGAAAGCTAAAGTGTAGATCTCTTCTGAGTGAAAGGACAAGTGATTTCCCACATAGTGACACACTCTGTGATAATAAAGCTTCAGCTCTAAGCCAAGGCACGGACTATTTTTAGAATACAAGTAGTATAAATGAAATAACAGACAGAAGAAGCATTGTTGCTATCTTTAGTAGTACAACAATAGCCTTACGTGCATATTCTGATAAGTAGTAATATTTATTGCGTGTTAAAATAGAACGTATTTTCAGATCACTGCTTCTTGAGGCAAAAATGATATAAACGAATGCCACAAAATGTAAATTTGTCAGGAGCGCATTTCAAAAGGAGGAGTAAATCTATGAATCACATACCAGTAGAATTGGGACAACAGCAGTTCTGGCCCAAAGTACTGTTATCCAAGATGATGGCGATGGCGTCATCCAAGATGGTGGCGATGATGTCATCAAAGATGGCGGCCGTGATGTCATTCAGGATGGAGGCTTTTGTCGGGAAGTTTGAATTTTGGTCAGAAGATAGGTGAGTAGGCTACCTCCACTAACTTGACCCCTCTCTGCACCCCTCCTCCAGAAAAATGGCTTGAAGTTCAAATTTCAATAGAATAATGCATCACACTGCTACTAACCTAAGAAAATTGCTGGAAGATAAGTCACTTGGGCTACCCCCACTAACCTAAGTCACCCAACCATCACCTCATACTAATAACTGGCGCCATGTTTGAATTCTGCTGGTAAAGAAAGGTCAGTTCGTGTATCTCCACTAAGCTAAGAAAATGGTGCAAAAGAAAGGACACTTGGACTAACCTCAGTCACCTGACCGCCGTCTCCTCCTAGGGATTCGTGGGAAAAGGACTCAGTCTGCACTGGGACGCTGGAGAGAGGAAGGAGAGTATTTATTTAGGAACAATTTATTTAGGGATGGGCTATATTTATCACAGTGATACAGAATACAAGCTCTGACATGCCACACAGCATACAGACCTGCAAACTACTCCTAAATAACTCATGTATAATACTCTACACATGCACTTACTAATTGTAAACTGTCAAAATAACGCAGTGCACAGCCTACAGACATGCAAATCACTTGTACAGAATGCAATACATTTGCATCCAGAGAGCGAAACAACTCGTAAATTGTCAAAATAATAATCCATCTAAAAGAGTCTGCATACATGCTTGCTAATTGAGAGCTGTCGAAATAATGCACCAGTCTTTACTTAAACAATTAGAGACAGCACCACCATCCAGTGTGTTTGCCAGGAGGTCCGCACTCCAACTGACCTAGTACACAGTACCACCACCAGGGGGTGCTGTCATCTGTGCCATGACGTAATCGAAGATGGCAGCCATGATGTCATCTGATGAAACAAGTACCATTATCCAAGCTGGCAGCAAGAGTGTGTTCACCACGAGGTTTGGAACTAGTACACAGTACCACCACCAGAGAACACTGTCGTCAATTTCGTGACATAATCCAAGATAGTGGGGGAAATGACCTAAGTTTTTATTTTGCAGACAATGTCTCCACCACAAGATCTAGATTCCAACAGACCTATTTCACAATGCTGCCAGCAGAGAATGCTCTCATCCCTCCTGTGATGTAATCCTTAGATGGTGGACTGGAGGGGGAAAATTGAGCGAAAATAACTCAGCCTGTGCTGGACTGCTGGATAGAGTAAGGAAGGAGTGTACTTTATTTATTTTGGAACAATTTATTTAGGACTGAAGTATATTTATCACACCGATACAAAACATATGCTTGGGGTCACACCACACCACACCTGGAAACTACTCCTAAATAACCCTGTGCAGACACGCAAACAACTCATAATTAAACTAAATAATTTCGGTACCGACATACAGACACACAGACTCCTCCTAAATAATGCAGTACACAGATGTGCAGACATGAAATCAACTCGTAAACTGCCCAAATAATGCATAGTGCAGCCTACAGACCTGCTCGTAAAATGGAATAGACATGCAAACAACATATGCAGACACTGCCCGCCACCTGCTGTAGACCGCACAGGAGGCTACCTGCAGCGCTGCCAAGTGACGCAGCTGTCAGCTGTCAAACCAGGCACAGATGCCCGCATGCATGAGGTGGAAACATCTCTTTCATACTTGATACCTGAGAAATTCCTCTCGAAATACGAGTTCACGCAGGAACCATTGCTGATGCGACTGGGCAGGAGCATAGGTGCTCAAGGGACGCACGCTGTCACAGCCATGAGCAGGGGCTGGATGCAGGTGAAAGTTGAATCTATTTTCGGGTATACAGCCAGTGTTATACTGACATCGCAGACCTCTAAGGCACGCTCACTCCTGTCTCATACGTGAGACGCCTCTGGGCAGCACGTGTCTTTACCATTGTTGACAGAGTAGCACAGGGTGCATTGTCCCTAGCGTGACATGAGAGACACATCTAACTGTGCTTAGCTGCAAATAGTGCAGAATAGCATCGAATGCACTCTTTCCAGTGGTTCTAACGTGATACCACAGTTCATCATGTGTTACCCTTCCTACATTCAACACACACAAACGTTCCCACCGCTGTGTAGAGGCTCCTATGTCCCAGAACAAAGGATGTGAATGAATCGAGCATTACGATTGGCTCTTATCGAATTTACCCGTGAAGTTACTGATGCCATCGGTATCGAAGCTCCATCCACCTTTTCTTTCCATTTGCAGACAGAACTTTCAGCAGTAAAATTATTTTGCACAGACTGCTAAATTGCATTGACAGTTAAACCTGCAAAGTTAGCTACAGATCATCAAATACACAGGACACTCACAAGAACAATGGAAGCCAGGAACATATTTACCAGTGTAACTGCTATTAAATATTATGATTGCTGCTACAGTCTGACACTGATCGATGTACACGTAATGTCTCCTCTTGACTGTTGTGCTTCTGGAAGGAATCTCAGTATCTGTAGTGCAGATCATTTTCCATGTAAAAAATGTCTCTTATTCCCTCACAGATATCTATGTGCTGAATCTATACATCCCTCACGATAGGAAACACAGTCATCCTCTCTAGTCGTGCCACAATATGAACCACAGTAACTTTACAATGCAATATATACACGTGTGTTGCTTGAGGCTTTCCCGACGGACATGTTGTATATACGGTTCTCGGGCGAGACGTCGGATATCATAGTGAAAACTCCACAATATTTCGTCAGCGCAACTGGCCGACATCTTCAGGAGCGTCGAACACACTGCTAAGGCAGGACCAGGGCTCCCTATTTATGCCAGTTTTAGGCAGGAAGTGCGCATGCCTGGAGGCGCCAAATTCATTGGCCAATAGCGACGATATCAGCTGATAGATGGAAGGACAGTAATGCCACCTACAGGATGAAGAACCAAATCCTTCGGCGCACGCGCGGAGGCTGCCGCCGCTGCTCTGCGGTGCCATCGCCCCCCCCCCCCCCCCCCCCCCCCCAGCGACCTCTGTCGGAAGCCGCATACAAAACTGCGCGTCCACATAGGCGCCTTGATTATCATCCCGTTGTCAACAGAATATTTATGTTGCTGGCGAATCGTCGTTCGTCTTATGACCAATAGTATTCCTCTCTGCTCAAAGGAACTTCAATATGGCCAGTGCTGGATCCCAAGCTGTTGTTGTGTGTTGTTGTGGTCTTCAGTCCTGAGACTGGTTTGATGCAGCTCTCCATGCTACTCTATCCTGTGCAAGCTTCTTCATCTCCCAGTACCTACTGCAACCTACATCCTTCTGAATCTGCTTAGTGTATTCATCTCTTGGTCTCCCTCTACGATTTTTACCCTCCACGCTGCCCTCCAATGCTAAATTTGTGATCCCTTGATGCCACAAAACATGTCCTACCAACCGGTTCCTTCTTTCTGTCAAGTTGTGCCACAAACTCCTCTTCTGCCCAATTCTATTCAATACCTCCTCATTAGTTATGTCATCTACCCATCTAATCTTCAGCATTCTTCTGTAGCACCACATTTCGAAAGCTTCTATTCTCTTCTTGTCCAAACTAGTTATTGTCCATGTTTCACTTCCATACATGGCTACACTCCATACAAACACTTTCAGAAACGACTTCCTGACCATTAAATCTACACTCGATGTTAACAAATTTCTCTTCTTCAGAAACGCATTCTTTGCCATTGCCAGTCTACATTTTTTATCCTCTCTAATTCGACCATCATCAGTTATTTTATTCCCCAAATAGCAAAACTCCTTTACTACTTTAAGTGTCTCATTTCCTAATCTAATTCCCTCAGCATCACCTGATTTAATTTGACTACATTCCATTATCCTCGTTTTGCTTTTGTTGATGTTCATCTTATATCCTCCTTTTAAGACACTGTCCATTCCGTTCAACTGCTCTTCCAAGACCTTTGCTGTCTCTGACAGAATTACAATGTCATCGGCGAACCTCAAAGTTTTTATGTCTTCTCCGTGAATTTGAATACCTACTCCAAATTTTTCTTTTGTTTCCTTTACTGCTTGCTCAATATACAGATTGAATAACATCGGGGAGAGGCTACAACCCTGTCTCACTCCCTTCCCAACCACTGCTTCCCTTTCATGTCCCTCGACTCTTATAACTGCCATCTGGTTTCTGTACAAATTGTAAATAGCCTTACGCTCCCTGTATTTTACCCCTGCCACCTTTAGAATTTGAAAGAGATTATTCCAGTCAACATTGTCAAAAGCTTTCTCTAAGTCTACAAATGCTAGAAACGTAGGTTTGCCTTTTCTTAATCTTTCTTCTAAGATAAGTCGTAAGGTTAGTATTGCCTCACGTGTTCCAACATTTCTGCGGAATCCAAACTGATCTTCCTGCAAGGTCCGCTTCTACCAGTTTTTCCATTCGTCTGTACAGAATTCGTGTTAGTATTTTGCAGCTGTGACTTATTAAACTGATAGTTCGGTAATTTTCACATCTGTCAACACCTGCTTTCTTTGGGATTGGAATTATTATATTCTTCTTGAAGTCTGAGGGTATTTCGCCTGTCTCATAAATCTTGCTCACCAGATGGTAGAGTTTTGTCATGACTGGCTCTCCCAATGCCGTCAGTAGTTCTAATGGAATGTTGTCTACTCCCGGGGCCTTGTTTCGACTCAGGTCTTTCAGTGTTCTGTCAAACTCTTCACGCAGTATTGTATCTCCCATTTCATCTTCATCTGCATCCTCTTCAATTTCCAGTACATCGCCCTTGTATAAACCTTCTATATACTCCTTCCACCTTTCCACCTTCCTTTCTTTGCTTAGAATTGGGTTTCCATCTAAGCTCTTGATATTCATACAAGTGGCTCTCTTTTCTCCAAAGGTCTCTTTAATTTTCCGTAGGCAGTATCTATCTTACCCCTAGTGTGATAGGCCTCTACATCCTTACGTTTGTCCTCTAGCCATCCCTGCTTAGCCATTTTGCTCTTCCTGTCGATCTCATTTTTTAGACGTTTGTATTCCTTTCTGCCTGCTTCATTTACTGCATTTTTATATTTTCTCCTTTCATCAATTAAATTCAGTATTTCTTCTGTTACCCACGGATTTCTATTAGCCCTCGTCTTTTTACCTACTTTATCCTCTGCTGCCTTCACTACTACATCCCTCAAAGCTACCCATTCTTCTTCTACTGTATTTCTTTCCGCCATTCCTGTCAATTGTTCCCTTATGCTCTCCCTGAAACTCTCTACAACCTCTGGTTCTTTCAGTTTATCCAGGTCCCATCTCCTTAAATTAGCACCTTTTTGTAGTTTCTTCAGTTTTAATCTACAGTTCATAACCAATAGATTGTGGTCAGAGTCCACATCTGCCCCTGGAAATGTCTTACAATTTAAAACCTGATTCCTAAATCTCTGTCTTACCATTATATAATCTATCTGATACCTTTTAGTATCTCCAGGATTCTTCCATGTATACAACCTTCTTTTATGATTCTTAAACCAAGTATTAGCTATGATTAAGTTGTGCTCTGTGCAAAATTCTACCAGACGGCTTCCTCTTTCATTTCTTCCCCCTAATCCATATTCACCTACTATGTTTCCTTCTCTCCCTTTTCCTACTGACGAATTCCAGTCACCCATGACTATTAAATTTTCGTCTCCCTTCACTACCTGAATAATTTCTTTTATCTCATCATAGATTTCCTCAATTTATTCATCATCTGCCGAGCTAGTTGGTATATAAACTTGTACTACTGTTGAAGGCGTGGGCTTTGTGTCTATCTTGGGCACAATAATGCGTTCACTATACTGTTTGTAGTAGCTTACCCGCACTCCTATTTTTTTATTCATTATTAAACCTACTCCTGCATTACCCCTATTTGATTTTGTATTTATAACCCTGTATTCACCTGACCAAAAGTCTTGTTCCTCCTGCCACCGAACTTCACTAATTCCAACTATATCTAACTTTAACCTATCCATTTCCCTTTTTAAATTTTCTAACCTACCTGCCCGATTAAGGGATCTGACATTCCACGCTCCGATCTGTAGAACGCCAGTTTTCTTTCTCCTAATAACGTCATCCTCCTGAGTAGTCCCCGCCCGGAGATCCGAATGGGAGACTATTTTACCTCCGGAATAATGTACCCAAGAGGACGCCATCATCATTTAATCATACAGTAAAGCTGCATGCCCTCGGGAAAGATTACGGCTGTAGTTTCCCCTTGCTTTCAGCCGTTCGCAGTACCAGCACAACAAGGCCGTTTTGGTTAATGTTACAAGGCCAGATCAGTCAATCATCCAGACTGTTGCCCCTGCAACTACTGAAAAGGCTGCTGCCCCTTTTCAGGAACCACACGTTTGTCTGGCCTCTCAGCAGATACCCCTCCGTTGTGGTTGCACCTACGGTACGGCCATCTGTATCGCTGAGGCACGCAAGCCTCCCCACCAACGGCAAGGTCCATGGTTCATGGGGGGAGGCCCAAACTGTACTAAGCTGAAAGCCCGTGTCTCTCTTTACAAGATTCGTAGAGCTACGTATTTCCACTGCTTCCTTAATAACACTGTCCCAGTACGAACTCGTCGATGCGAGAATTCTTGTATGTTGATAATTCATAGAATGGCCTGTACTGAGACAATGCTCGGCCACTGCAAACTTTTCTGGTTGCTCCAGACGAGTGTAGCGTCGGTGTTTAGTGCATCTCTCTTCTACAGCGCGACAAGTTTGTCCGATGTACGACATGCCGCAGCTACAAGGGATCTTGTAAACACCGAGTCTTCTTAGGCCGAGGCTGTCCTTAGATGAGCTCAAGAGAGCTCTGAGTTTTGCCAGCGGACGAAATACACATTTAATTTTATGCCTCTTCAATAATCTTCCTATTTTTGAATAGACACCTCCGATGTATGGCAAGATGACCATTCCCCTTTGTTCTTCGCCTTCGCTATGACATCCGACATCTCGCCCGAGAACCAGATCTACAATATATACAAATTCTACACAAACAGTGCTGTTATCTTTCATATCTGTACAGCACCCAAAAAAATTATGATGTGCCTACACTCACGCCACCTATATGTCACAATGCTCCTCAGTCCCAGGGAAGCGCCGTATGCCTTTTCTTTCTTTCTACAGACATGATATTGAGCAGCAGTATACTGTTTTGCACTGGTCGCCATACTGCACTGACTACTAAACCTCGCAAAGTGCCATACATATCGTCAAATACGGAAACACTCTTACTCAATTACACTGCTCTCCCACTGAGGATAGGATCTTGAATATTAGAGCCTGAAACCGATCTCCAACCCAGTAACATATCACTGCATACCATGTCGATGTAGTAAACATACAATCTGAATCCTCCGCCATACAAAAGCATCCCTTTTATATCAGAAAGCCGTCACTGGATCGAAGTTACTCTGAGAACTATTGTTCAAAGACTGTCTCGTTCCCCCTCGGTAGAAACGCGTTACTGTTTCTGGTCTGGACCTGCCTGCTTGTTCGCATTTCTACACCAATCTCCAGACCCTGGGAATACAAGAACATATCTAATTTTGCATGGTTCACACATGGCAATATCCTACCGATCTCTCACGCAACAAATTCCAAAGATATAGACTGGGAATTATTTCTATACAAACCCGAAACTTTATCCAGACAGTGCGTGCTCTAGACCACTGAGTAACTAGAAACAAACAGATGGAAAATGATATTTCCAACCGTGACTACCGATCACAGTGATGTAACAGATTCGAAGTCATCTCCATAATTTACAAGGTCAGCTAAAGTGTTTCTCATGTCTAGAGAACCGTTAAACATGCTAGATGCACACCCCTCAATCTATCATCTCTCAACTAAATAAAGGCGCAAAATGTGCAGATGCAGTCAACCGAACAATTTACAAATCATTCATCCTAAGAAATCGGTCTCATATTTTTTTCCCCTGTACTTACAACTAAATGTTACAATCACGGTTTCAGTTGAATGACATTCAACAATGAGCGAAGTATCGCAAATACACCCTCTTGACGGCTATGGCTTTGGAAATAGAAATATCAGTACCATTCTTATAACTTGACATACTCTTTTCTTTGCTATCACAGTACTAGACGTCCACTCTACACCTTCCTCATGAATGGACATAGTCATTTCTTTTGCTATGTCGGAACACAAACACATACTTTATAAGCTTGGTGCCCAAGATGAACCTATCACGCACCCCCTACTACTAAGTACAAGACTCATCAATAACTGATTAGCTACGATACAAAATGATACTGAGAGAAAATTAGCGATGGATGGACATGTCTCATAAGTTTTTCTTGTGAGTGATACCACAGTGTTTTAGAAAGGGAGCTGTAATCGTCTCATACGTTAAAAAAAAACGATCACAACAATTACTGTGTGTTACTGTCACAAGCGGTCTTGGTTCTACAGGTGCACACAAGTATCCATGTTAAAAGCTATACTTGCTTTATAAATCCACATATAACGTTACCTACGAATCACGTGGGTTTTCTAAACAAATACCAGGACAGTGATCATCTTAGAAACTGCCAGATGTTAAAAATCTCAATCCCAATAGGCGTTGGTTGATTGTGAGTTCGTAAGAAAATGTACACTAGCTTCCCAGATCTCTAGTGTTACGCTATCCGCTAGAAATGACGTTCGTGACTTGGAATCAAGTCTTTCCATTCAAGCATATACCTGCATTGGATCCTATTGACAATTCCTTTAAGGATTACACCCTGTACTCAATCATGTTTCTAGCACTCCGATATCTCGAAACGAGTCACCTTTCCCAAACCTAGCTGCTACAGTAAAATTCCAACGTGGTTTTTGTCAGCCCCTACGCATCTTGCAACTGCTGCCATTCTACAGCTTAGCGCATTTGATCATTCCAATTTAAGTCGGAACCGAGCAGAAGTCGGAGAAGGACATATCACTCACCTTATGCAATCCATGTAGAAACAGAACGACATGAGTTAGTGCTACAGGACCGTTCTTTGACCATTGGGAGGAAATGCGCGCAATGTGGTATGTCTCCGACTAGATACCGATACTACAGACCGTAGTAGATCCACCCAAACAGAGAAAAATTAAGAACTATAGAAGCTCCAGTAACTTCATCCGATACAGACCTCACCTACGCACCATTGATCGCACGATGACGCAAAGCTGCGGTGGGGCTCCAGCTAGGAGAGGGAGATTTCGCAATGCTCCCCAGAATAGCACAGCGTGCAGCCCTCTAAGCGTTTCTAACCGTATACCTCGTCTCTCACCGAATTTATACTCAAACTGCTGCTGCTACTGCTGCCTATGTGGCACAATCCTATTAAATATACAAGCCCCTAAGAGGCCACTTTAAAGTTTGATCACGTACACTCTAGGCGAATGATCGTATCCCACAGACTACACTAAGTCGCAAAAGATGTTCCCTCTGATTTTGTTTAGATGTTTAAAATACTGTTTGCTAACACGCTTTTGTACAATACGAAACATTTCGTTTTTATGCCACGACTTCGAGGCCTGTGCCAGGTTCTAAACTGACATTAAGAAGTTCTGATCCACGGCCTTTTGCAGGAAATTAGACATTGCACAGTGTAAATCATGTTCTTAAGGTGGATACCATAACATGCCACACATGGGCTGATTTTAAATAAGACAGTTAAAACACAAGGAAACCGGAAGAGTTTCCTCGCGTTGAGTAGAGTCTCCAAATTACAGTCCAAAGATTATCCACGAGCTCTACATTTAGACTCAGCTCTCACACTGACGGAATAGCTGATAACTCTACGTACCGTTTCGAATGATACCTCATATTGCAGTCACTGTTTCACTGCTATCCATCCCAAAAGGTATAGCCCAGTCACCAAAGCTCTCTCTCCAACTCAAACTAGCTATGTCAATCATTATGTGATAACCGATAGCGTACTAGTGAACGGATGGGGTGGAAAATACAGTATCGATGTACTCTAATAGTAAACATCACAGTTGATAGTGCGAACAATTTTAGCAATTTTACACTAATTTCAACACCAACTAATGATGTGATAGCATTTTTCCCAATTTCATTATCATAGCTGAAGCACCCCTTCCCCACTTTACGAGTATCATTGCGAAAGTAGATAGATGATTGTGCAGTACAGCCATTCAGTGTTAATTCTCGAGCACAAGAATCAACAAAGTATATCAGACAACGATCTACATATTTTTAAAACCCCGAGCATAGTACATAATTTATGCTGATGAGAGTCACAGAGCACTCTCGCAGTCTTAGGGTAAAATTAGATGGTGAAAGACCCTCTCGTACTGTAATTAACCAGCCCACCCTGCAGCACCGCTACCGATTTAATCTCCTTCCGACCAGAAATAAGTTGATCGTCGGTAAAGCAGATGCCAGACTGAGATTCATTGGAAGAATCCTAAGGATATGCAATCCGAAAACAAAGGAAGTAGGTTATAGTACCCTTCTTCGCCCACTGCTTGAATACTGCTCAGTACTGTGGGATCCGTACCAGATAGGGTTGATACAAGGGATAGAGAAGATCCAACGGAGAGCAGCACGCTACGTTACAGGATCATTTAGTAATCGCGAAAGCGTTACGGAGATTATAGATAAACTCCAGTGGTAGAGTCTGCAGGAGAGACGCTCAGTAGCTCGGTACGGGCTTTTCTTAAAGTTTCGAGAACATAACTTCACCGAAGAGTCAAGCAGAAAATTCCTCCCTCCTACGTATATCTCACGAAGAGACCATGAGGATAAAATCAGAGAGATTAGAGCCCACACAGAAGCATACCGACAATCCTTCTCTCCAGGAACAATACGAGACTGGAATAGAAGGGAGAACCGATAGAGGTACTCAGGGTACCCTCCGCCACACACCGTCAGGTGCCTTGCGGAGTATGGATGTAGATGTATGTAGATGGTAAATACGTAGCTACGTTCCACGCCTTGTGAATGAAATGAGCTTACCAAATCCTCACCCATCCAAGTGCACACGATTTCTCGAGATACACCCATGTCGAGGAACTTAGCACTCCTTATCGATGTATAGTAACAGATTTGAAAGTGTCGTGATGTAATAGACGGTTAAGAAGAGCGTTTTTATGCATGATGGAGCTCCAGACCGATGAATTTCGATGCATTTTTACGTAAATCAACCAAGCTATCAACTCTTAAGTATTGTTCTAGAGTCTAGGGTCGGTACCTGGAAGGTACTGGTAAGAGAGGACATAGACACACGCACTCCTAAAGCTACAACGTTAGGCACTTAAAATGGGCTATAATGTTAGATCGCCAGCACTTCCGACCTATCAGTCATATGGAATGTAGCACTGTTAATATTCCAATTTAAGAAATATATTTCAGACGCATGAGATATATCCTTCTTCCCGGTTTCTCTACGATAAACTACGGTATCGATCCGTAGAACGAGAAAACTACTTCTTTAAAACACTGGCTATGTGTGATACATGCACAACATAACTTTCCAGATATGTATAGAGTCCACTGTTCACACCCGGTCACGGTTCAGAAATTATACGATGCCTGCATCAGGTCTATATAAAATTATCGATATTAGTGGGGAAACTTCCCACAAAGAAATAGATAAACGCATAGCACCGTCCGACAAGTGAAAATTACGAGTCATTCCGTCACTAAATCTGTAAATAGCACATCTGCCAGGAAAATGTGTACATGGGGATTGCAGCACCTCACAAGCACCTATCGCTAACTTAGTTATGACGCTGTAGTCTCGATTTTACACCCAGGATGCGACAGGGGGGGGATGGAGTACATCGCATAAATCAAAGTTCGTTTATAGGAATGTGTCAAGCTTCATCACACATGAGATGGAAGTCATCTGAGGACCGACAGATTTACCGTTAACGATCACAAGCAGACAGTACTTTAAACCACATACAGGATACGTGGCTGTAAACGAGTATAATGGAGGCTATGTCATGCAACTAATGCATCCAGGCACAACAGTGGGAATACTGACCTGCAGCAACTTCTCCTTCTCTAGAATGCATCAGTAAACCATTAAATCGAACCTCTTTACAGCTCCATCTCAATCGATCACCCCGTCTACTCTCTGTTATCCTTTAAAGAAAGTTTAGAGGTGAATGGTCCTCGGTCTTCCTGAAAAGCATCAAATACAGTAGTGAACTCCCGTGTGTCACTGGTTCCTCAATAGACATACAGTATAATGCTGCCTCGACGGAAAAAAATTGCCTGCCTCCCTAATTCCATCCGTTTCGATGTCGACGTTTTTTCGGATTCTTCTTGTTGCCGCATACTTGTTCCCATGTACAAATCATTCGGCGCAAACCAGAAATACCTACGTGTCATAATCTTCATTTCATTTCTTGTTTCACTCAGGCACTTGAAGTATCCCTTCTAAAGTTCTAGTGTATATCGCATTAATAACATAGTGTCGTTTAAGTTTTTTCTCGCAGATTGGAATGGGTTTTATGTATTCTCTTGATAGTTGGAACAGATGAAGCTCCTGATACTCTCGTCCTTTTCTAGAGATATTTGCACTTGTGAATTCTGCGTAATAGTCACTTTTAAATGTGATGGCATTCGTTCATCAAAACGAAAAGCTGCCGCTTCGGAAAGTCGGAACTTAGATCCATCATCATATTCTTCCTTCTTTGCATAATTTATCTGCAAAAGTATCACATATATAAAATCTGCTTGCTTCTTTTCCCAGAAATCTTTACTGACTGTAACCCAATCATCAGGGATGTGTACTATGGACTTTCTGTTCTTAACATGCTTCTCAATTCGACCAAAATCTCGGGATGTGGCAATCGCGTGTGCCCAATTTGCGGGAACTAATGTTGAACGGCCTTAAATTTTCCTTGTTACACCACTGATCTCTCTAGAGCCAAAATTGCCCAAATTTTACCTTGGTCACTGCAGTCACTAATGATGTGAAAAATGGTTGCATGGGGCTGTTCTATAACTAGGAATATTAGCAAACAACTTCCTATCTCTTCAGATCTACGCTTTGCATCATCGTTGCTCCACACGAACACATGTCCATTTTCGGACCCACAACCATGAATATCTAAACTGTACGTCCATCATTTCCTCTTATAAAATGCAGGCCAAGACGTCAGTCGCAGTGTTCGGATGGTTTGTTGTAGGTCAAATGCTGTTGTAAGATGTTCCTCGGAATTCTCTCTAGCGAACGTGGAAAGCTGTGTAATAATGTTATGCTCTGCAAATGCTTTATCACGATGAAGGTTCCTTTCAATTTTTAGTCTTCTAATCATATCTTCAGATTTAGTCAATTATGCATTTTCAGTTTGAATTTGAAATTCATCATACAGACTCATTTCATAAACGACGATATGCAGCAAGATTTTGGATCATATATTGCGTTCAAACATGATCAGTTACCTCGAAGAAAACTGATTATTGACACAGTCAACATGGATTTAGAAAACGTCATTCTTGTCAAACACAACTAGCTCATTACTTGCACGAATTGTTGAGTGATATTGACAAGGAATTTCAAATTGATTCGGTATTTATAGATTTCCAGAAGGCTTTTGACACTGTGCGACACAAGCGACTCGTAGTGAAATTGCGTGCTTATGGGATATCGTCTCAGTTATGTGGTCGGTACCGTTGTTTCCTGTCCGAGAGGTGACAGTTCGCAGTAATTGAGGGGGAGTCATCGAGTAAAACAGAAGTAGTGTAATAGGCCCGTTGCTGCTCATCATCTACATAAACGGTTTAACAGACAATCTGGACAGTCGTCTTAGGCTGTCTGCAGATGACGCTGTCGTTTATCGACTAGTAAAGCCATATGAAGATCAAAACAAATTGCAAAACGATTTAGAAAAGATATGTGTATGGTGCGAAAATTGGCACCTGAACCTGAATAAAGAAAAGTGTGTTGTCATCCACGTAAGTGCTTAAAGGAGTCCATTAAACTTCGGTTACATGATACATCGGTCAAACTGAAAGCCAGTAAATTCAACTAAATACCTAGGAATTACAGTTATGAACAGGATAAATCGGAAGTAACCCATAGAAAATTTCGTGAGGAAGGCTAACCAAAAACTGCATATTATTGGCATATAACACATCTGCTAAAGAGACCGCCTACACTGCACTTGTCTATCCTATGTTAGAATACTGCTGTGCAATGTAGGATTCTTACTAGATAGGATCCAGAATGAGAAAGACCAACGCCAATTTAACATATACGACTCGCACTGATATATTAAACAAACAACCTTAACATATTTAAAATATTACCAATAATTCAGTATTAATAGGAGAAGAATAATCTGTGTTTGATTTGCAGAAACATATTTTAATTAGTGTGTAAATAATAGTATTGCACAATAACATTGTAGTATGATATAAACCAAAGCCTAAATTTTTATTGATAAAAAATTATTCTCCAGATGCCATGCAGTTTTCTGATAACTGTTCATCAGAGGGACAATAACTGCTTCCATTTGATGAATAATCTTCATCAGAACTAGCCACTTCTTTGTCAAAACCTTCTTCTTTGGCTACGCATGAAAATAACCTGACGTGATTTTGGGTTGTTTCACAGACAGAAAGACTAGCTCCTCAATATATGACAACAACAAGTGTGAACTGCTCTGTCCTCTGGTGAGTGAAAGTTGAAATATTTTTGCAGTAACTTCCCCTGTTGAATAGAAGTTGAACTCATACAAAAAGAACATGTTTTGGGGAACTTGTAGCTTTGGTCTATATCATTCTCATCCCTCTAGTCAGGTATGAATTTTTCTTTTATAGTCAAGCAATAGCCTAATGTGTATGTTCTTAAGAATAGTAAAATATACTGCATGTTTAAATAGGAAGTATTTTTATATTACCGCTTGTACATGTTGAGGCAAAATTGGTTCTCTGTGAAAAGGAAAAGAAATACATCAAACGTGTATTTGTTCCGCAAGACAGGATGTGAACAAGGAAGCAAGTCAGCAGAAAGTTTTCCGTAGTGGAGAAGAATACAGAAAACTTCCCTTCAATTACATCCATAGAAGCCATACCAAAGGACAAAGTTGCGAAAGAAGCAGAAGGAAAGAAGAACAATGGCGGAATACTAGTTGGATCGGAATCAGCAAAGAAAATCCTCTAACAGTGCAGTTTAAGTCACTAAACCGTGATCTTCAGTTTACAGAATCGGATCTAGTCCCCCATCAATACCTCTTCTGCAGCCTTTACATTAAGATGAATTTGACATAAAAGTTCTGCAACAATATATAATACTTCTACACAGCAGTTACTATGGGTATAAGAAGAGGAGTGGAGAAAGAAGAGGATGTGGTAAGAGAAGGAGAGGAGGAAAACTGAAAAGTGCACAACACAATGCTACAGCATGACGTGTGTTGCCCAAGAAGGACATTCCTTAGGAGAAGATCATGAGTATTATTCTATGGACAGTCAATGTGAGAAATAATAGAAAGTGATTATGAAAAATCTCTTGTATTTGTTGGGGTCAGTCCAACATATGGTCGTTGTGGTATTTTAATTTTACTTGCTATTTCCGTATCACTAAACAGTTTTTTATATTAATTTCGCTTTAATTTCTCACATACTCTCGTTTTCAAATGAACATGTGTTATGTATATCATGTGCGTTATACCAAAAAATTTTCAAAACACAGAAAAGTGAATGAAATGTTTTAGCACTTGTACCAGTTTTATTGTAAAAAAAGCTTTAAGATGTATTATTAATGCATTATAAAAATAATGGAGCGGCACTACAGTTTCTAAACATACATACAATTCTACATAGACTAACCGACCATTAGGAAAAAGTACGTGATTTTTCGATATTAACTCACATAATTTATTAACGACCATTTAACAATCACTTACTCAGTTTGCTTCAGCAAACATCTGTACCACTCAATAAAAACCATATGACTATCCCTCGGATTAGTTACTGGAGAGATTAAGTTTGAGCTTGAACACAAGAAAAATAATGCCAGGCGCAATGCAAGATTTGATGTGAATATTTTAGAGTTTATTGGTGGCGCAGACTATTCCAAATTGATATGATCAGTGGGAGAAATTCTCACGAGCTACAGTTGCTTGGCGGTCAACCACGTGGTATTGTACGGCACAGAGGACGTCCTGCTGACTCAGACGTGGGGGCGAAACACCCACATCGTGCCGGCGTCGGGTCATGCCGCTAATAACAGAGAATTAGTGGCCGTACCGCCAGGACCGGTGCATTTTAAAAACGGTCCAATCAAAGACGGTAATTGGCAGTTATTTGCTACCGCTCTAATATACGACCAGTGCAGCCGACGACTTAATTAGAATCGACATTCAGTTTAACGTTTCGTTAAATTACGCTACCAACGGCGGTGTTAACTGCTGGTCGGGCCCTACAAATTTCGTCTTCACTCACGTTTTCCAACGTCCAAGCGTTTGGAGAGGGCACACAGAAGTTGTGAAGTGTGTACCTCGCTTTGGGCAATGATTTTACAAGGTACAGTAATATATGAAGAAATACTCAGTAGAGATTAATAATTACTTTTATTTGTTTAATGGGAAAGAAGAGAAAAAGTAAAGTAAATGGAAACCGCAATAATAAATTCGACCTACTACATTTTCAGTGACAACATAGGAGAAAGCGCAATGCAGCTACTGATCAATATTCATATTCATATTCATATTCATATTAGAGATTTTCTAAACCCTTGAAATTAAGAAGCACCTCATATCAAAGCCACAGCCCATCTTTAATGAAAAAATTGAAAATGAAATCAACAGACTGCCTCCTAACTAAATTCAGTGAATTACTATTACAGTTTACTCTACTTCTGTTTCCGTTACCAGCTATTGCTCTTTCCTACTAGTCTCTCCCATTTTACTGATTACACCTGTGAATGCATTAGCAATAAACTCTATTAATGTGTGATATTAAAAACATTTACGGCATATTGTAAAAAAAAGTTTTTGCACTATATATTGCTGCTTAACGCACTTCTATCTATTCCCGCACGAAAACTGGCGACAAAAAGGCATCGGCCACCCTCTGACACTGTATACACATACACTATGAGATCGAAAGTATCCGGACACCTAACTGAAAACGACTCACGTGTTCGTGGCTGCATACATTGGTAATGCTGGAATTCAATATGGTATTGGCGATCACTTAGCCTTGATGACAGCTTCCACTCTCGCAGGAATACGTTCAGTGAGGTGCTGTAACGTTTCTTGGGGAATTGGAGCCCATTCTTTACGGAGTGCTACACAGCCATCGGATCGCCACATTGTGTACCGTGATTCGTCACTCCACACAACGTTTTCTCACATCCCGTGCAACTGTCATAGTACTTGCAGTGAATCCTGATGCAGTTCGGAATTCCTGTGTGGTGGTCTGCATAGATGTCTGCCTATTACACATTACGACCCTATTCAACCGTCGGCGGTGTCTGTCAGTCAACTGACGAAGTCGGCCTGTACGCTTTTGGGCTGTGCGTGTCCCTTCACGTTTCCACTTCACTATCACATCGTAAATAGTGGGCTAGGGATGTTTAGGAGTGTGTAAATCTCACATACAGACCTATGAAACAAGTGACACCCAATCACCTGACGACGTTCGAAGTCCAATGAGTTCCGCGCAGCGCCCCATTCCGCTCTCTCATTATTTCTAATTGCTACAGAGATCGCTGATGTGGAGTAGCTGGCAGTAGGTGGCAGCAAAATGCACCTAATACGAAGATTGTATGTTTCTGTGGGTGTCCGGATACTTTTGATCATATAGTGTAAGTGTGGCTTTTCTACGACGATCGTAGTCTTCCGGTTCCCAAGTTCCATAGTTTCCCATTTGTCCAATTTTCTTCCTGAAGGCTACTTAATTTCATCGCATCATTAACTTTTTACACTCCTGGAAATGGAAAAAAGAACACATTGACACCGGTGTGTCAGACCCGCCATACTTGCTCCGCACACTGCGAGAGGGCTGTACAAGCAATGATCACACGCACGGCACAGCGGACACACCAGGAACCGCGGTGTTGGCCGTCGAATGGCGCTAGCTGCGCAGCATTTGTACACCGCCGCCGTCAGTGTCAGCCAGTTTGCCGTGGCATACGGAGCTCCATCTTAGTCTTTAACACTGGTAGCATGCCGCGACAGCGTGGACGTGAACCGTATGTGCAGTTGACGGACTTTGAGCGAGGGCGTATAGTGGGCATGCGGGAGGCCGGCTGGACGTACCGCCGAATTGCTCAACACGTGGGGCGTGAGGTCTCCACAGTACATCGATGTTGTCGCCAGTGGTCGGCGGAAGGTGCACTTGCTCGTCGACCTGGAACCGGACCGCAGCGACGCACGGATGCACGCCAAGACCGTAGGATCCTACGCAGTGCCGTAGGGGACCGCACCGCCACTTCCCAGCAAATTAGGGACACTGTTGCTCCTGGGGTATCGGTAAGGACCATTCGCAACCGTCTCCATGAAGCTGGGCTACGGTCCCGCACACCGTTAGGCCGTCTTCCGCTCACGCCCCAACATCGTGCAGCCCGCCTCCAGTGGTGTCGCGACAGGCGTGAATGGAGGGACGAATGGAGACGTGTCGTCTTCAGCGATGAGAGTCGCTTCTGCCTTGGTGACAATGATGGTCGTATGCGTGTTTGGCGCCGTGCAGGTGAGCGCCACAATCAGGACTGCATACGAACGAGGCACACAGGGCCAACACCCGGCATCATGGTGTGGGGAGCGATCTCCTACACTGGCCGTACACCTCTGGTGATCGTCGAGGGGACACTGAATAGTGCACGGTACACCCAAACCGTCATCGAACCCATCGTTCTACCATTGCTTGACCGGCAAGGGAACTTGCTGTTCCAACAGGACAATGCACGTCCGCATGTATCCCGTGCCACCCAACGTGCTCTAGAAGGTGTAAGTCAACTACCCTGGCTAGCAAGATCTCCGGATCTGTCCCCCATTGAGCATGTTTGGGACTGGATGAAGCGTCGTCTCGCGAGGTCTGCACGTCCAGCACGAACGCTGGTCCAACTGAGGCGCCAGGTGGAAATGGCATGGCAAGCCGTTCCACAGAACTACATCCAGCATCTCTACGATCGTCTCCATGGGAGAATTGCAGCCTGCATTGCTGCGAAAGGTGGATATACACTGTACTAGTGCCGACATTGTGCGTGCTCCGTTGTCTTTGTCTATGTGCCTGTGGTTCTGTCATTGTGATCATGTGATGTGTCTGACACCAGGAATGTGTCAATAAAGTTTCCCCTTCCTGGGACAATGAATTCACGGTGTTCTTATTTCAATTTCCAGGAGTGTATTTGCTCAGCTGGTGCCATTTACATGTTTTTTCTGGCGATCCGTTTTCAGTTGGTGGTGGCCACATCAAGTAAATACTTTGGTATACGGCATCGACAACGGTGTCTTTTTCAGCGATAATTTCCCGTATTTTTCATTTGTGACATGTTCCAATCTGCAGATGTGGCAACTTCATCGGCAGAAATCTGTCTCAATGGGGACATAAGTTGGTTTCTCGTCCATTTGATTAGCTCTCGTATTTGTGCAGGACATATGGTCTCTCTACGATTGGCTTATACACCAAGGGCTTTGGTGGGGCGCAAGTATGTAAATGTACAGACATTCCTGATTTTCCAGAACCCTGCATCCATATCTTCTCGTTCATCTTCACCCTCTATATTACCTCCGTTTTGCGTTTATTGTCAGGCATCATTTGAGTATGGAAATGTATATCGGCATAAGCATACGGCTGGATTTTCTTTTGTACATATTTGTTCACAGAATTCGAGAAATTATACGTCTGATATTCACTTTATAGCAAAAGCGTTATTTCGAATTTGTATTTTTAAACACAACTATTGGTTAATATGACTGCGGCGAATGAGTATACAAGCCATAAAAGAAATTATATTCCGATTTTGTATCGGTAGGATCTACACACCAGCGCAATATCGGTTTGCATGCTTTCACAATACAAAAGTAATACAGATAATTCAACTATGCAGGAAGTCTATGAGCTCTTCACGGGGAGCTATCTTGTTGTCAATGAAGTCACGTGTGCAAGAAACGGACCTCTGCCTCGGAAAGTACGAACAGAACCCGCTGGCGTGTCTCGTAGCTCGATTAACGCACAAGGAACGGCTGCCACGGTTTCTGTACCGTCGGATCCAGGATAGGGAAAGCAATCTCCTAATTACGGTGCCCGCGGCGCACAGATGCTCCCCGACAAAGAAGCTGTAGAATTCTTTTAACGGGCAGCACGCGATCCTGTTACCGAAACAAGACGACACGGCAGCTGTATAGGGCGGGAGCTGACAATTGCATTCTCCGTAATTAGGGGCAGCCTAATGCTGTTAGGCTGTTCCGGGGCGGGAAAGAAGGGTGGCGAACGGCGCGCTCATTGTCCGCCTGTCCCGTGCTCTGGGAGGCAGGTGCGGGGGACGCAGAATAATGAGTGCTCAGCTGCCGCGGCGGGGGCCAAGACGCTTCCGGTGCGATGGGGCATAACGGCTGACTCATTTGAGACCTGCTGCGTGGCCACATGGTCCATACACGCGCTAAAAATGTACGTTCAAGGCCAGCGCAGTTTGAGGGACGTCCCACGAATTTGAGGCAGCTCCAAAAATGAGCTCGCCCAAGGGAGAGTGTTGGTGTCAATCCTATTCAACATACACTCCTGAAAATTGAAATAAGAACACCGTGAATTCATTGTCCCAGGAAGGGGAAACTTTATTGACACATTCCTGGGGTCAGATACATCACATTATCACACTCACAGAACCACAGGCACATAGACACAGGCAACAGAGCATGCGCAATGTCGGTACTAGTACAGTGTATATCCGCCTTTCGCAGCAATGCAGGCTGCTATTCTCCCATGGAGACGATCGTAGAGATGCTGGATGTAGTCCTGTGGAACGGCTTGCCATGCCATTTCCACATGGCGCCTCATTTGGACCAACGTTCGTGTTGGACGTGCAGACCACGTGAGACGACGCTTCATCCAGTCCCAAACATGCTCAATGGGGGACAGATCCGGAGATCTTGCTGGCCAGGGTAGTTGACTTACACCTTCTAGAGCACGTTGGGTGGCACGGGATACATGCGGACGTGCATTGTCCTGTTGGAACAGCAAGTTCCCTTGCCGGTCTAGGAATGGTAGAACGATTGGTTCGATGACGGTTTGGATGTACCGTGCACTATTCAGTGTCCCCTCGACGATCACCAGATGTGTACGGCCAGTGTAGGAGATCGCTGCCCACACCATGATGCCGGGTGTTGGCCCTGTGTGCCTCGGTCGTATGCAGTCCTGATTGTGGCGCTCACCTGCACGGCGCCAAACACGCACACGACCATCATTGGCACCAAGGCAGAAGCGACTCTCATCGCTGAAGACGACAAGTCTCCATTCGTCCCTCCACTCACGCCTGTCGCGACACCACTGGAGTCGGGCTGCACGATGTAGGGGCGTGAGCGGAAGACGGCCTAACGGTGTGCGGGACCGTAGCCCAGCTTCATGGAGACGGTTGCGAATGGTCCTCGCCGATACCCCAGGAGCAACAGTGTCCCTAATTTGCTGGGAAGTGGCGGTGCGGTCCCCTACGTCACTGCGTAGGATCCTACGGTCTTGGCGTGCATCCGTGCGTCGCTGCGGTCCGGTCCCAGGTCGACGGGCAAGTGCACCTTCCGCCGACCACTAGCGACAACATCGATGTACTGTGGAGACCTCACGCCCCACGTGTTGAGCAATTCGGTGGTACGTCCACCCGGCCTCCCGCATGCCCACTATACGCCCTCGCTCAAAGTCCGTCAACTGCACATACGGTTCACGTCCACGCTGTCGCGGCATGCTACCAGTGTTAAAGACTGCGATGGAGCTCCGTATGCCACGGCTTACTGGCTGACACTGACGGCGGCGGTGCACAAATGCTGCGCAGCTAGCGCCATTCGACGGCCAACACCGCGGTCCCTGGTGTGTTCGATGTGCCGTGCGTGTGATCATTGCTTGTACAGCCCTCTCGCAGTGTCCGGAGCAAGTATGGCGGGTCTGACACACCGGTGTCAATGTGTTCTTTTTTTCCATTTCCAGGAGTGTATATACAAATAACCAACCAACTCCAGACAAAACCAAAACTTTTGTATATGCAGACGACCTTGCAATTACAGTTCAAGACAACAGGTTTGAAGCCATCGAGGAGAAACTAGAAGCCGCCCCTTCTACAATGCCAACCCACTACAAAAAGAATTCTCTAAAACCCAATCCCTCCAAAACTCAAATGAGTGCATTCCATCTGAACTCGAGATGGGCAAAGTACAGGCTCAATGTTACCTGGGATGGGACATTACTAGAACACACAGACACTCCCACCAACCTTGGCGTCGTGCTGGACAAAACATTGACATACAAATATCATTGCGAAAAAACACGCAAAAAAGTAGAAGCACTAAATTCCCTAATAATAAAGCTGTCCAATAGCAAATGGGATGCCAAACCTACCGTGGTCAGAACTTCAGCCCAAGCTTTGTGCTTCTCTACTGTTGAATATGCCTGCCCAGTATGGTGCAGATCCGCCCACGCAAAAAAAGGTAGATATTATCTTGAATGAAACATGCAGGATAGTGATAGGCTGCATGAAACCAACCCCCATAGGAAATCTTCACAGGGCTGACTCACGTAGGAAAGCCCATGAACATACCGAGAAGCTAAAACAAACCTTTGATGCCCGTCACTCAATATTTGGCCTAGAGTGTGGCCCCAGCGGACTCAAATCCAGGCGCCGTTTCCTAAGTTGCGCCTTAGATGAGCCCCCACATCTACTATCCACTAAGAGAGGACCTACCAAGCGGCGTTTCTGGTAATTGGAAAACCTGGAGAATGCTTAACCGCATCAGAACCGGGGTGGCTCCTCAGAAATCTAATCTGATCAAATGGGGTTTGTTGGACGAAAATGACGACAAATGCGACTGCGGCACACGACGAGACATGGAACATCTCCTACAATGCCCTGCCTGCCCCCACAGATGGACACTCGACGATCTATGGCTGACTAAAGAAGAAGCATTGGACATTGCCCAATACTGGGCAAACAAATTGTAGTTTATGGACACGACAAAGTAAAGTAAGTGAGGCAACTCCAATTAGCGTTCGACACTTCGCGACTTCACAAGCTACAAGTGGCGTTATCGGTTTTAAAAGGTGTTGTTACATTATGCGTTGGTATGCAGATTCCGTAAGCTGCGGAAGCCAGTGGAGCGAGGTCTGAATTTGTACTGCCCATGCACAACTGACCCCCACCTGTTCCTCCACCTCTGTGCCCTGTCGCACAAACGGATAGACACAACACCACGACACATCATGTGCAACGACATCGGCAGGAACTAGTAAAACTTGGTTCCCAACCAAATGCTCCGACTTATAAAAAGGGGGGGAGGGGTCACACTGGAGGTCTCGCCCCGGGAAATTTTCTAAATTTTAAATGAAAAATAGTGAGTTTTAAAGTTTTATTCAGCATTTTAGAGTCATATGATCAAAATTTGAACCCCGAAAACTAGACTCTCGATAACTCGACACTCTGAGAAACTCGACAAGCCTGACAAATTTTTTGGCTTTGAGAAAAGAAACAAAACATAAACATGCACGGTATTTTCGTAAAAACCTAATTTCATTTGCAGTAATAATCATCACTATGGACTATTACAGAGCAGTGAATATATAGCTCTGAAAAGACTGAGATTATATTCAAATAAATCCTAAACTATCATTAAAATAATGGTTCAAATGCCTCTGAGCACTATGCGACTTAACTTCGGAGGTCATCTGTCGCCTAGAACTTAGAACTAATTAAACCTAACGAACCTAAGGACATCATACACAACCACGCTCCAGGCAGGATTCGAACCTGCCACCGTAGCGGTCGTTCGGCGCCAGACTGCAGCTCCTAGAACCGCACGGCCACTCCGGCTGGCTTCAAATAATAAAACATAAAATATTGCTGCCGTGCAGTAATAGCACTTTGATTAATAATTAAAATAGCTAATTTAAGCTCATTTTGAATAAGGCTCAGCGTTCATTAAATAAAAACAATATTTCAAAGTTAATGCTTTAATATAGTTAATAAAGTTAACACTGTATGCCTAATACTTTCAGTCATACAATATGTAAATGACGGGTTTTTATTGTGTCTTACACCCTAAAAATATTTAAGTATTTGAAAATAACTAACAGAGCACTATAGTAATATAATACTAAACTAGTACTAATATTTCGAAACAGAAAGTTTACTATTATGTATGTATTTAATTGTCTATTTTATAATGATTTTTGATATTGGTCTAAATGTCATTACTAGGGCTAGTGTCTTTACAGAGGTGCAAATGCCGACCATCTGACTGGATTACTGAATATGAAGTCGATGATGACAGGTCAGATGTCCAGTTCATCCAAAACATCTCGGTGGGCATGAAGAGCAGCCAAGTTGTTCAATCGCTTCTGTCCCGTTGTTGATCAGAGATATGACTTCGGCGGTCTGAGGCCGCTAAATGACCATTCTACTGTTGCTGTCGTTATTGGAACTACATGCAGAAGCTTAATGCAGTTCACTGCTTCACATAATATTTCTCCAAATGCAGGCTCTTGTGTAATGTACTTTCTTACATCGGGCATGTTTTTAACACCAGTTGTTTTTTATTAGCGATATCGGCTAACATGTTCAAGTGTAAGTCTCTCAATGTCTTGCTTTCCAAATGTGTTTTACCTCTGTTTACTAAAAGCAACCACTCTTGTTCAACTGCAATGACCTGTGTGAGTACAGTTGATGCAAACCGCATGACTGCGCCGCTTCAGAAACTTCAATGTAAATAGCTTTGTAGTATTCCTTTTGGGTTTTGAAAGTGTGTGGTGAGCTGGTTTTGATGTGCTCATACTTCTTTGGTTCAGTCTGATTCTGAAAAAGCGAAGGATTATCAACTTGTGAAGGTTTCCTTTTAGAGACAATACCAAAAGTGTTCAAAACTATCACTCCTTCCATTCAAAATACAAATCGACCGCTTATATATTTTTTATAGATCAGCAACATTTAGATGAGGACACAAATTTGTTATTGACATCCTCTACTGGGTTCGTTTAATGGCAATAGAAACAGAAAAAATAAGTCTTCAACTGTAACATTGACTCAAGGTAGCCTGCACATTTGTGACCAGCCTCTGTTTTGTCCTCTGCAGAAAATGTTTCAAAAAACTCTAGAAGTTCTTCATAGTTTTTCAGTATTCTCAAGATACTAGAAGCTCGCATAGTCCATCGAGTCTGGCAAAGGGGTCGTAAACCAGCTTGGTAGTTGGCACCCTCACAGAGTTTGCTTTGAAAAGTCCCACCCTTTCGTTGGACTCCCTTACGATGTTTAAGTCCTTGGCTGAAGCCATTATATCCCTCATAGACGTAAGATGGAGGAGGCTGTCTACAACTGCCTAGTCTAAACTGTGAGCTGTAAAGTGCACATAACGTGCTTTCGATTGTATATCCAAAATTGTCTTTTTTCGTCCTTTGAAATTACCTCTCATATTCGATACACCAACGTGATTGGTGATTAATTTATCCACTGACAAATTATGACGGACAAAAACATCTTTTAAAGTACTAAACAGCATTTGTGACCCACTGATGGGCGTCTCGTATAAGCCAATGAAGTCTTCGTTGATGTTTAAGGAATCATCGACTGTACGAATACAAAATGACACTTGTTCGTGAATCGAAGAATCATTTGATTCCTCAACCATAACAGAAAAATGTTCAGTCTTCTTTATTGATGCCAACACAGACTTTCCTAGTAGATGAATAATCTCGTTTTGAATATCATAGGACATCCACTTATACCCGGAACGCCCTAAACAATCTTTAAACTTAAGTATGTAATTCTTCCGGAGTTCCAGCAATTGAAAAAAATTTGAGCTTACGTATTTGTGCTCTCTAATTTCTAGTCCTTGTAGACATAGAAATTGCACACTAGTAAAAATTGTCTCAAGAGATAAACGGCCTTTCTTCATATCACTATCTAACTGTTCATTCAATTGGGAGGCCACACTTCAGTTAGTGATAGAATTTGGATTCAGAACACCTTCTTTATGTTTAAACGTATTTTCATGAAGATGGAATTTTCCCAAAGTCTTTTTCCAGTTAGAAAACCCTACAGAAGCACATGCATCCTTTTTTTTTTTTTAAGAATATTGTAATAGAGTTTTAGCATCTGCCTCTTTCCAGGTTTAGCAAAAATCTTTTTCGGTAGATGCTTCATATTCAAGCCATGTATATTTGATCAACCAAGACTTCTGAAATGATCTTCCCTTACTGGATTGTCCAGGTTTCGGCTGTGAATGGTTCTCGCCTAAAGACGACGAAGCAATTGACGACACAATAATTGTTGGAGGTTGACATGCAGTATCATCAACTTCCAAGCGCACGTTTTTGGTAACAAATTTATCCATTGCAAACGTAATTCACAATACACTAAGACTCTAAAGTAAACGAAGAAAATATAGTCATATAAAATAGTCCACTAGACACTACAGTCGGAACGCTAAACACGTCTGCAGGATGCACTGAACGAAACTATCCACAATGAATGACTGCGACAGCAGGGAGGACTTTATACAGCCGCGGCGTCGTAATGTCTCGAAGTGCGAAGGCGACGCGAGACGGACGGTTCCAGGCGATTATGCTCCAGTCCTTTTGATGTTGCCGCGGCTGCAGCGCTGGCCGGCCGGCGCCAGACTTTACCCGAAGGTTCGCGCACCGGGACAATTTCTAAGTGTGCCCGCAGCACCGTAACACTATCATGATTCACACCACTCGTTTTCAGTTAACCTGCTTACTACCGTAATAATTATTTGTTTTAACTCAATACTGAATATACCCCAAGGCTCCGTCCTCTCCCCCCTTCTGTACCTTTTGTATATGGCGGACATGCCGCCGCCGTCACCCCCCCCCCCCCCCATCCACCTTCTCCAGTTTGCCGATGACACCGCCTTCCTTGCCCTTGCCTCCACCCTGCAGCGCTCCCAACACCTTCTCCAATCCCATCTTGACCGGTTCACCGCTTGGTGCAACCAGCGGTTGCTCAAGGTCAAACCCTCCAAAATCCAGGCGATCGTTGTAGGCAAAACCACCCCTTCCTTCCGCATCCTTGATTTCTATCCTATCGCCCTCACTCCCACCCTCAAGTACCTTGGCGTCACCCTCCACCGTCGCCTTTCCTGGACTTCCCATCTCCGGACAATCCAAGCCAAGGCACACTCCCGACTCTGTCTCCTCAAGCTCCTTTCGGGCCGTACATGGGATCTGGACCCCTCCACCATCCTCCACACCTATAAATCCCTATCCTGTGCTACGCCCATCCGGCCTGGATCTCCGCCCCCCTACCTTTTATAAATCCCTTCAAATCCTTGAGTGCCATGCTCTCTGACTCGCCTATCGCATCCGTCTCCCCTCCCCCATGCGGATCCTGTATGATCTCATTCCTTTCCCCCACCTCCTAATTTTCCTTGAAAGGATACGGATCCTATACACCTCCCGCAATCTCGACCGTCCTCACCCTCTTGTCTCACCCATCCTCTCCCACCTCCACCCGCTGCCACACCTGTATTCCCACGTCCCACCCGGTCTCCATCTCTCCACCCTCCTTACCCTCTCCCAAGGTGGCTTCCGCCAGCTCCGCCTCCCTGATGATGTCCTCCTCCCCTCCATCTACCCCTCCTATCAACTTTGATTCTCCCCACCCCCACTCCCGTGTCCTCTCCTCTTGGCACCCTCCCTCCCTTCTCTGTCCTTTTCCCCCGTCCCCTTCCTCCACCCCCCTTCCCCCGGGCTCCCCCTTTTTTCCTCCCCTCCCCCTGTCTCCCTTGCCCATGGCATCTGCCCTCCCCTCTCCCTGTCCCACTCCCCTTCCTCCTCCCCCTCCCTTGGCAGGTCCCCGGACTCGCACACGCTACGTGGACTTTCGCGCGCCGGAGATCATCGCCATCAGTGTCTCGTGTGTGTGCCCTCGTTTTGTGTTTAGTGTTCTTTCGCCGTCACGCCGACACTGTTCACGTGTGCCGTCGCAGTCATCCGTGTTATGTGCGCTGTGTCAACAAGTGTTAGTGTTTTTTCTCGTCCAGCTTAGACGTCTTCATGTTTATTGTTTTTTGTATCTACACTTTTTGCCCACCGTTTTTATTGTATTGTCTGTGCCACCTATACGTCATATTATTGTACCACTCAAGGCTGAAGATCAGCAAAATATGCAGCTGCCAGCCCGCCTTGTATGAGGTGATTAAAAGTACAATAAAGGAAAAAAAATTGAAATGATGTGTAAAGTTTGTTACAAGTCTCTGAACGCTCTCATTCTCCAATACTGGACGGCGGAAGAATAGGTAGTCACACGTTGTTGGTCACACTGCTTTTCACCTCCACTCCCATCCCGCACTGATGATTTACAGACACTAAGTGACGTGTGTATTAAGTCTGGGCGAAATCGATCCAGTTGTTTAGGAGAAAATGAAAACGTGGTCCATTGATCGTGACCAGGCCAAATATCTCACGAAATAAGCGTCAAACGAAAAAACTACAAAGAATGAAACTTAACTAGCTCGAAGGGGAAAACCAGACGGCGCTATGGTTGGCCCACTAGATAGCGTTGCCGTAGGCCAAACGGATATCAACTGCGTTTTTTTTTTAAATAGGAGCCCCCATTTTTATTACATACTTTTGTAGTAAGTGAAGAAATATGAATGTTTTAGTTGGACCACTTTTTCCGATTTGTGGTAAATGGCGCTCTAATAGTTACAAACATATGGCTCAAAATTTTAGACGAACAGTTGGTAACAGGTAGGTTTTTTAAATTAAAATACAGAACGTAGGTACGTTTGAACATTTTATTTCGGTTGTTCCAACCTTTGTGAACTTATCATTTCTGAGAACGCATGTTGTTACAGCTTGATTACCTGTAAATACCACATTAATGCACTAAATCCTCAAAATGATGTCCAATTTGGCCCGGTCAAGATCAATGGACCACCCTGTATATGCAGGGTGGAGAAAAATTGGCACGAAATTTTAACCGTGGATAACTGATGCCAGTAAGAACCAAATTACTAATGTTGTGTTGGTCGACAACACACAATTTGTAAACTACAGAAAACTGGCGTCATGCGCTCCGATTGCGGTATTAACGTTACCGGATGCTCTGGACTACGCATGACCGCAAATGCTTTGCCTGCCGGAGATCGCGATATATCCAAGGCGGCCCGCATACTCGGTGGTGGCACGTCAGCCTGCCACTCTGGGGATGTCTTGCGGCGGATCCACCAGGATCCCGACATATTAATTGCAGTTTCATGATAGGACGTACCAGTAACAAACCCGTACAGAACGTCTTGTAAAAATTGTGTCGGCGCTGAGAAGGAACTTTTTTGTAGCTGGAACATTATTTATTTAAAGCAGGTGCTCGAACTGGCGACCTTCTGACGCGACACAAGCTTCGTAACGTCGAACGGTGTTTCGCCGAACTCTTTCAAAGATTCCTGCCATTGCCCTGATGTGATTGGCGGGATGTTGAAAGCGATCCATTAATTCCCCTTCGTTTCTAGGTGGTTCGCGGCGAGGTGGGTGAACTAGAACCTTGAAGAACCCCCACAGGAAAAAAGTATACATATACACGTATTTGTGTGCCTGCCTATGCGTATGTATGTGTACATCCATTTTTATAATATGTATGGGTTCTGTGACTACCCATCAACCCCCTAAGGTAACTACTAACCATTAAAAATGCAACATGCAACAAAAGTCAACCTGCAGCGGAATCTCATTCTGGAAATATCCCCCAGGCTGTGGCTAGGCCATGTCTCCGTAATATCCTTTCTTCCAGGAGTGTTAGTTCTCCTAGGTTCGCAGGAGAGCTTCTGTGAAGTTTGGAAAGTAGGAGACAAGGTACTGGCGGAAGTAAAGCTGTGAGGACGGGGCGTGAGTCGTGCTTGGGTAGCTCAGTTGGTAGAGCACTTGCCCGCGAAAGGCAAAGGTCCCGAGTTCGAGTCTCGGTCCGGTACACAGTTATAATCTGCCAGGAAGTTTCATATCAGCGCATACTCCGCTGCAGAGTGCAAATCAAATCCTCGTTTCCCCACTGCTGTCGGGGACGTCTCTAGAGGCTTCATCACTAGTCGTAAAGGCTCAGTTCGAAGCGGGAGGACATTTCTACCCCAGTTAGTCGGATTCCAAGCCGAATACGTATCTGGAGACGCTCAGACGGCGTTGGGATACAGCCGTACTCTCGTCTGCCACACTGCCCGACAATCTGGCTTGTTGGTCTTGCTCAGTTTGTAAGCTCTTTCTCTTACAGAAATCATCCCGTTTTTGTGAAATTGCAATCGTACATCTCATCCACCAATTTCAGAGTGTATGTACAGAGTATATGCTCAAAGAAGTATCTAATACAAATAACTTTAATTTTTTTCGAGCAACTTATGTGCATCTACATCTACATTTATACTCCGCAAGCCACCCAACGCTGTGTGGCGGAGGGCTCTTTACGTGCCACTGTCATTACCTCCCTCTCTTGTTCCAGTCGCGTATGGTTCGCGGGAAGAATGACTGCCGGAAATCCTCCGTGCCCGCGAATCTCTCTAATTTTACATCCGTGATTTCATTGGGAGGTATAAGTAGGGGGAAGCAATATATTCGATACCTCATCCATAAATGCACCCTCTCGAAACCTGGACAGAAAGCTACACAGAGATGCAGAGGGCCTCTCTTGCAGAGTCTGCCACTTGAATTTGCTAAACATCTCTGTAACGCTATCACGCTTACCAAATAACCCTGTGACGAAACGCGCCGCTCTTCTTTGAATCTTCTCTATCTCCTCTGCCAACCCGACCTGGTACGGATCTCACACTAATGAGCAATATACAAGTACAGGTCGAACGAGTGTTTTGTAAGCCACCTCCTTTGTTGATAGACTACATTTTCAAAGAACTCTCCCAATGAATCTCAACCTGGAACCGCCTTCCCAACAATTAATTTTATATGATCAGTCCACTTCAAATCGTTCCGTACGCACACTCCCAGATACTTCACAGAAGTAACTGCTCCCAGTGTTTGTTCCGCTATCATATAATCATACAATAAAGCATCCTTCTTTCTATGTACCTGCAATACATTACATTTGTCTACGTTAAGGGTCAGTTGCCATTCCCTGCACCAAGTGCCTATCCGCTGTAGATCTTCCTGCATTTCGCTGCAATTTTCTAATGCCGCAACTTCTCTGTATACTACAGATCATCCGCGAAAAGACGCATGGAACTTCCGACACTATCTGGTAGGTCATTTATATATATTGTGAAAAGCAATGGTCCCATAACACTCCCCTGTGGCACGCCAGAGGTAACTTTATTTATCATATTGTATTTTCATGTATTGAAATTCATGTATTGAAATTGAAATTGTTTAAAGAGTTTGATGCGCTTACATATGAAGTTTTTGACATTACGATTGTTATGTAAATGCTCTCAAACTAATTTCGGATTATTGGAAAGTGACATTTTTGTTAATGTTAAAATTGTCTTTGATGTATGCTTTGACTGTTTTTCTTGGCTTGCTCGTGGTCGGTAGGAAGTCGGTTATGTGTTGTGTTTTTGAGTTGTATGTACAATTTTGCTCCTGTACGTACTGTTGAAAACATTTTACGTGGAATATTAAGGTAAACATACTGTGGAATCAATTTAAACACCTGCGTCTTTTCATTAGTAGTTGTTGGGACGATAAAATGAAACTCCAGGCAACAGTGAGTCTCAGCTCGGGACTCTTTGTCAAAGCCAATCAGAAACCCTACAAGATGCCGTCATACGAGGTAAATGACATAATTATTTACAATATTCTCGTTCAAATGAAGACTGGAGTTCTAACCATCCTCTCTTTGATCCAGATATTAAGGAACTGAAAAGCAATGAAACAAATCAGTTCAGTGTGGAAATAGTGATGTTTTCAATCAATTTTCTCCGTAATTTTATTATTGTTAAAAGAAAGGTGGAAGTTAGAACATGCTGAGCGAGGCGGATCCACAAATATGAGATGAAAATCTTGACAAAAGTGTTGTCCTGGCCAACACGTCCCCCAGATGTCCCACCCACTGAAAACACAAGATCATGTCTTACCGAGAGACTGACATTCAACCTCTTATCAGCCACTACCACTGATGTCATCTGACCTGAATTACCATCGAATAACCTACCTTGTCTGTCATCCTAGTCGTTAGGGATTTACTCTTCCTGGGGACTGAGTGTTTGTGATGTCCTCATCATTTCATCATCATCATCATCATCATTCGTGACAGTGGATAGATTGGACTGTGTAAGAAATTCGGTCTTCGTATGGGCGCCGCGCTGTATCAGCCGAGTTTTGAAGACATGCACTGAGCGGCTGGTCCCGGCGGAGGTTCGAGTCCTCCCTCGGGCATGGGTGAGTGTGTTTATCCTTAGGATAATTTAGGTTAAGTAGTGTGTAAACTTTGGGACTGATGACCTTAGCAGTTAAGTCCCATAAGATTTCACACAATTTTTTCTTTGTGCAGGCGCTGACGACCGTGCAGTTCAGCGCCCCACAAGCAAAACATCATGTGTCATCCTAGCAGTGTTTGACTCGGTGTCCAGCGAGGATAGTGACATTGTTGTTGCCAGAGATGGTATCTCTGTGTACAAAATTTTGCACGGTGTATGCCTCCACAGCAACTATAGATATAATCAAATTCTTCCTATTGTACTTTATGCGCATAATAAGTAAAATTTTATTATGTGATCTCCGTCGTGACGATATAATTTTAATATTCAGCCGTGTAATACCAGTCATTGACGTTTGTTTCGTAGAGTGGTTATTAATTTTCTCTAGCATGGCTCACGTGCAATTTTTCATAGGGTGCTTCCCACACGCCCTTCCCCCACTGCCTAGAAAAAAGTATGACCTTTGCAAACAGTAATCGCATCCTGTTTGTCACACGGACAAATGAATCATTTCTGTATCAATTTGAAGGAAGGCAAACGTGTATCTGACTAGTAGCCAGAGCCATTTGTAGTGGAACCTCAAAACGGTGGCTCGCTGCTATTCTCCTTGCAGCTGAAAACAGCAGGTGGCTCTGGGCCCCTAAAACTTCCAGTAGTGTTGTACCTTCAATAAGCAGTGTTTCTTCTAGGGTACAAGTCAAAAACTACAGAAAATGTGAATGTAGAAAAATTTTCATTAGCTGATACCCGCCTGACAAAAAAAGATATACCTACGAATACCGCTAAATTATACTGCCTCCAGTTAAGTACATTGTATGTAGTAGGTACCTATTCTAAGGGGACAGCAATAGTAAATCTGGTGTTCCAAAAACAGTGTTTTAAGTAGTTTTGAGTTTTCACTCCAAGCTTACCCATTCCACGAAATTGTTATAAACAGTCTGGCCGCTCGCTTTGTAATGTATCCCAGGAAATATAATGAAAAGAAAATGACATGTGCTCAAAATTGAATGAGTGATAGGGCATATCACACAAACGACGAAAAGGGATAATCATTTTCCTGCTAACCTCAATGATCTGTCGTAAGACAGCATTTAATGTCATATATTTATATTTAGCTGTCGTAAATGCATAATTCTCATATCTGTGTGTTGTAACTGGAAAATAGCTTGATGACATGATTAAAAAAAAATCAGCTTTGCATGAGTATAAGGCTTGTAATTGGAGTTAGTTAACTTTATAGGCTGCAGCCTCTAGTATCTAATGGCGTGCTATCGCAACGTCACCAAAACGACCTCTTCCAATTTGCTGCATATACTGAAGTCACACATAAAATTTATAATTAGTAGAGCACAATATTAGGTATTCTTCTACTAAGTGAAATCGAACGTAATATTTCTCCTTCGAATGCGAAAATATTAGCGAGAAACGATCACCACGATAAAATAAAGGAAATCAGAGCTCGTGCGGAAAGATGTAGGTGAAACTTCCTGGCAGATTAAAATTGTGTGCCCGACCGAGACTCGAACTCGGGACCTTTGCCTTTCGCGGGCAAGTGCTCTACCAACTGAGCTACCGAAGCACGATTCACACCCGGTACTCACAGCTTTACTTCTGCCAGTATCCGTCTGCTACCTTCCAAACTTTACAGAAGCTCTCCTGCGAACCTTGCAGAACTAGCACTCCTGAAAGAAAGGATATTGCGGAGACATGGCTTAGCCACAGCCTGGGGGATGTTTCCAGAATGAGATTTTCACTCTGCAGCGGAGTGTGCGCTGATATGAAACTTCCTGGCAGATTAAAACTGCGGGCAAGTGCTCTACCAACTGAGCTACCGAAGCACGACTCACGCCCGGTACTCACAGCTTTACTTCTGCCAGTATCCGTCTCCTACCTTCCAAACTTTACAGAAGCTCTCCTGCGAACCTTGGTAGAGCACTTGCCCGCGAAAGGAAAGGTCCCGAGTTCGAGTCTCGGTCGGGCACACAGTATTAATCTGCCAGGAAGTTTCATATCAGCGCACACTCCGCCGCAAAGTGAAAATCTCATTCTGGAAAGATGTAGGTGTTCATTCTTTCCGCCCGCTATACGAGATTGGCATAACAGAGAATTGTGAAGGTGGTTCGATGAACTCTCTGCTAGGCACTTAAATGTGATTCGCTGAGTATCCATGCAGATGTAGATGTAGAAAATTAATTCACTTTCAGATACTGGAATCAACCGTACGTGACCTTCCCATCCACAGGTCGGCAGGAGAGACATAACAGGCATTAAAGCCAAGTGATAAGAGCTGCAACTACAGTGAGTCGCATATCAGTTTATAAGACAGTTGATTCACGAAATTCTTACAGCTAGTATTACTTACGCGAGATATGTATTCTCTGTAGGATGATTTCGTTTTGGACTTTAAATTTTGATGCTTATCTACACCTCCTCCTCCTCCTCCTCCTCCTCTTCCTCCTCCTCCCCCCCCCCCCCTCCCTCTCGGTCCGATCTTGGACGGGGTACGGTCTTGCATGAAGTACATGTAATTTATACGTGTACATAACGTTCTGAGGTATTGTTGTAATGTTGCTAATGAGATGCAAATACTGCATGTGTATTAAGTTGGAAAAAATGGAAATGAAGTCCCAGGCTTCTTTACAGAGCGTAGGGAAACGATGCGGGAGACCCGCACCGCCTTACTAGGCAAGGTCCTCATGGAGGTGGTTTGCCGTTGCCTTCCTCCGACCGTAATGGGGATGAATGATGATGATGAAGACGACACAACTCCCAGTCATCTCGAGGCAGGTGAAAATCTCAGGCCCCGCCGGGAATCGAAGACGGAAGCCCGTGCTCGGGAAGCGAGAACGCTACCCCGAGACCACGAGAGGCGGACGTATTAAGTTACTATGTGACTAATAATTTAGATTTCATAAAATCATAACACATAATCTGGATTGGTACCATCTTACACGTATATACAGGCCACGTATGGTGAGTCGTAAATGGGCCCGTGAGTTTCATTTTGAACGGGAAACACATCAACACAATCCTGTGGTTACAAAAAGAAATACAATGAATTCGTAAAAATAGTGAGACATAATTCAGAATAACTGCTTCAGATACTCCGGGAGTTTCTGTCGAAACAGGTGATGTGACTAAAAAGACAGAAGATGTTATGTTCATGAACTTCTAAGGATTAATTAATAAATGCTTAAATGTGAGAGTTCATAAGGATATAAAAGAGCGTGAGCTGAGACAACAGGGATGTATTACATAACATATTGACAACGCTCTCCCTTCGCTTCCTATTTTTAACTGCAAACAAAGCCACGGACCAACTAAATGCCATTTGTTTGCTATTTTCTGAATGCTACTGTAATTCCTTTCTGAAAGACCCACAAACCGGGAGATTTTTTAGTAGCAAATATGTCGAAGGACTGAGCTATTAGTCTTAATGAACGTGTATTTCGAATTTTTTTAACAGTCTGTAGTGAAAAGTAAATGTTACAAGCAGACAGAGATAATGTCTGAATAATTGCTCGCACAGTTACGGGTTACGTTTTATCTTAAACATAAATATTGCCCTTTCCCACCGTTCTTTTTATTTCATGGGCTGTATTTACTTTCATTTCATATAAATTTTTGTGGGAATGTCTTTTAATTAGTGGCCGTGCAAGAGCAGGACATATTTAAATCTTCCTAGTAAAAGTGATTAGCAGTCTGCCTTCGTTAACTTGCTGCGGATGTTTAAAATTCAGTGAATATTTACATCCTGCTAACTACATTTTCAACATTCACTTTGAGATTAAGAGCAGCACAGGAAATTTAATTAAGTTCAAAATATTTTAATTTTATTTGGCAAGTGATTTCATCTTTCGCTTCTGTGGTAAGTTTCAAGCCACTACCGATTTTAAGTGCTTAAAGCAGTCGGCTGATTCAAAATGGAAATTTAGAGTCACTGCTTTCACAGTGCACGTAATTACTCCCGCCGCAAGTGGCTGGATATGTATTGAAAAGCAATTGTTGGAAAGATTCGCAGAATCATTTCTAAAGCGACCATCTTAACAAGGACAGTCAGTAGTCTGTTACGCGCGTTGTATTCTCTATAGTGATTATTGTTAGCGGTAACTGAAAGAAATTTAATATTCTGTCGTCGTTCTAAATGTGTCTGAATTCCTAAGTCTCCAAACTGCTGAAGTCATCGGTCCTTAGACTTACACACTATTTAGACACTCTTGTGCCAAGAACAGCACACGCAGCCATGCCCGAGGGAACACTCGAGCCTCCGGCGGGAGGGGCCGCGGAAACCGTGACATGGCGCCCAAGACCGCGCGGCCACTCCGCGCGGCGTCATGGTTCGAAGCTGCCTTTCTGCGTAGCAGACAGAAGTACGAAAAACGAGTACGGAACAAGCTGTCATTTAGGCTACGAAATGGTACAGAGCCCAAAACATGTCAATTGCGGCACGTATGTGAATTCTGTATTGTAATAAGTTTCCTAGCAGCCGACATTTTATCAGTGACGCCCCTTACCTCCAGATCTTTGCTCCCCCGTTCGGGAACACTATCATCCCTCTCCCCTGTTGAAATTGTCTCGCCGCTGACACAGTATGGTTTTACAGTAGCCTTCCTATCCGGATAGAAGTCGCCTCATCATGCTGTAGAGTCAGTCACATCTGATCCCGGCCAACAAACGCCTCCATCACATTTATCTTTGTCCGACTGGTCTTTGTTACACACGTCATCACCAGATACATTACCACCCACGCGTGTCTCTTGCGGACGAGAACTCTGGCACTGGATTCGCGACACTTGGCTTTCCTTACCCCATCAGGTGAAGCTGCTTTCTCGGTTGAACTACTCCTGTGTTCAGACTTGTCCGTTGTCCCTTGAGCAAAGACTAATACGATCGTATGGCTCCTCAGACACGATCCTGAACCCGGTGTTTTAGCCAAAATATGGTGAACGCGCATTGGAAATTGCAGAGGCTTCCACGTTATCATCATTTATTTGCGAATATGTTGAAAATTGCCTTTAATCGTCAAGATATTGGTTAGTTTATTTTTCCCCTTTCCTTGAATCCTTCTCACATGGCGCTCTTCCTAGAGAAAAAATTGTTTTCTTTTGAGTTCCATAATTGTAGAATCCATTTATCAAGTTTCATTTGAGGAACAAGCATAGCAATATGCTTTGGGGAACAGGGAGGGGTAGAGGGTGGGATGGACGGGGGATAGTAGGCCTCAGGATTCGAGAACTGCCACAATGTCTCCACCCAACCTGACGCTGAGTGTCCATTCTTTCCTGACGATATAAGCATTTTCTTTGTCATAGGAAAATTAAAAAAGCCTTGTGATAACAAGGCTGCTCTGAGCAGAGAAAAATCAAAAAACAAAATAACAATATTTTTGTAGGGCACTTACCCGCCCAAGGGAAAATTCCCAGGTTCGCGTCCCGATCCGGGACACAGTTTTTAAACCGTCATGCTTAAATCAACGCACACTCCTTTGCATAATAAAAATTCATTCTGGATGCTTATTTAGCTTTCTTATGAAGTAACTAAAACTTTCTAACTACTCCACATAAAATTCCACCTAAGTGTAGTTACTTACGGAACACGGAAGTGAGCCGTCAGAGCCTCAATTCCATATTTCTCTGATGTTGTATGCTTAAGAACCAAATGTAATGCTGGCGACCATTGCACACTCAATACCCACAAGTGTACAAGGTAACTTTAAAACGTAAGTTATTATTGTAAGGCAAGTAACTATTAATGAAGGCTGGTTACACTATTTTCAAACATACTCAACAAATCTCCGTAAACGACTGCGTAAGGTTCTACCACTCATTCCATTCATCAACAGAAACCCACTCCATGGTTACAGGGCACTTCGAGAAAAAGAACTTTGTGTTCAGCCTTACTGCAGGTCTTGTCATTCATGGGGGAAGCCTCATCAGAGAGGTTCACCACATGAGCGTCTTCGGAAGTGATTCTAGTGGTGGTTTCCTATTGCCTTCCACTGATAAAATGATAATGAGGACAACACAACACCCAGTTCCTGAGCGCAAAAAACATCACCAACCCAGCCAGGAATCGAACCCGGGCCCTTTGGCCCGACAATCCGCCGCGCTGACAACTCAGCTCATTTTTTTTCTTTTTGATTGGTTTTTTTTTTGTCGTTGCGGAAGTCACATAACATCCGTTCAAGTTCGTTGTTGATCCTTTCACTCAGTTTTTTTTATTACAGAGGCCAACCAGCTCTCTGACCGAACACGCTAAGCTACCGTGCCGGCTATATCGGGGCGGACGGCCTTCGAGAATCACTGCGTGAAAGTTCCCGTCGTTGGAAAATCTCTTTCCACCCAGATGGAAATCGCATGGTGCAAGATTTCGATTGCATGACGGGTGCTCCCAAAACTCACACCGAACTCTTTTAAGAGAAACTCTTGTGTCGCACGCGCCGTGTGGGAGCGTCACATTTTCGTGCAGAACAATGCCTTTGCTTAACTTTTCACGTCTCTTTTTCTTTATGGCTACAAATACTGCTGCTTCCTGTGTGGATGTCAGTAATCGTGGAACCCAAGGTGAAACTGCAGACGATCTTGAACGATGGAATGATCACTGCCTATTGAGAGGTCCATCTGCCGAGCAACATCCACGGAAATTTCTGGGAATCCGTTCCTAGTTTGCCTGTACATTTGCGACTGTGGCAGATCTCGATGGCCTTCCTTCCAGATTAGGACCATCAACGTCTGTGCTGCCTTCGTCAATTGTTGGCAACATTTCACTACAGCCTGACGTGACGTTTCACTTGGCCCATATGCTGCCAAAATTTCACCCTGAATTTGTGTGACGTTTTACCCACAAGAATCGTACTGTCCAGTGTACTTCAACTTTGGTATACGTTTCCAGTTGCCGCGCGATTTCACAGTGAATCACGTCTTATCTGCACAGCAGCAGAACTACCTGAGGAAAACATGGAACATTTACCATCTCCTGACAATACATCACTCTTCCGTTTAGTAGTAGGGTAGTGAGGTTCTCGGTGCAATTTTGATACCAAATTGATGTGTAAATTAATTAAATAGTCAATTAGTCTCCCAATCGACGACCCCCATACCAGATGACGTCATTGAGACGAATCCAGCTCTTCTGCATGGGAATATGTGACAGCAACATGAATACGAAGAAAATTTATGCGAAAGCAAATGGAACCTGGGAAACATCCATTTATTCGTCGACTGCGATAAGACGATTTGGATAGAATATTTAACGCAGATGATCATCAAATGTAATAAATTTACATATGTTGGGTACCAGCTCAGGTGTGAACTCAAAATTATTGGCAGCTGATTATAAATTTGTATATAAAGTGTCCTTACCTAAAGACTCTCACGTTCGTCCTATCCAAAATGCATTCAGGTGTGTATTACCAGCTGGGGTGATTGCAATATGTAACTACAGAATGGATCGCGTTTACGACTCTGTGCATGACTGTTTACGTGTTTTAAACGCTAACAAACTATATTTACAATGTGCTTCTCTGTGCTATCCACCAATCATTGTCATGTGGTATGAGTTAACAAAATCCTTACAAACAGCTTCTACGTGGCTTACTTTTTTATTTTTTATTTATTTTTTAGCAACATGCACTTTATGTTTAGAGAGGTAATAGTGATACAAGGAAGATGATTGCTCTCTTTGATGTTTTCCTGGAATAAAGGACCCATCTGCCTTTAAATTGACATGGCTCTGCCTTAAAGGATGATACAAAGAGGATGGAGTGATCGGGTGAGAGCGGTTTTTAGCGAGGTATGATTTAATGGTAGACTGATGATGCATACTAGGGAGAGGGAGATGTTGCTGCATGACATTTATCAAACATTTAAGCATTTTTTGTTCTCTCGGGGTGAATCAGTTGTTTGGTATAGCCTGCGTTCGACTAGTATACAATTGCATGTTCTCTGTGTGTAACTTAGAGTACAGTCTATCTGCTAACGTTAACAGCATATCAGAGGGCTTCCAACACATGTGTGGTGATGAAACATCAATGGAAAACTTCTTTCGGCGCCCTCACCTAGAGAAACGAAGATGTCCCGTACGCGATGTACTCCACTTCTCTGTCACATCTCGGGCATAAATTGAGTCTTCAGGTTCTTATAGGTTCGAAGCAGCTGTTACTATACTTTTCATGTTCGTCCTATCCAAAATGCATTCGAGTGGATCATCGGGGAGTAGGGTAGGACTTTTTAGTAGTTTGGTGTATAGGATGCGCAAATATTCTCGTAGCAAATCAAACAGGACACAGGTATTCTAGCAATCTGACCACATACGTATTGAAAACTGTGAAAAGGACATAAAATCGGACAATTCGAGGAAAACCTGGTATTATCACGAAAAATTTATGTGAGTCACGCAAAAAGTGAGGGAAACAGCATGAGATTCGTAAAATCGCGAAAACCTAGTAAAATTAGGAAAACTGACTGAGAATACATAAAATTAGAGACACATGCCATGAAAAGAGTACTGAGGAAAATCAATAAAATTGCTTGTTCTGGAGGAGGAGAACAGACTGATGTTACATACACACACCTTAATAATGGAGAGAGGAGGCATTCTAGAGACGTGGCGTCAAGACGAAACGGAACTATTATCCTGCACATGAGCAATATAACCTAACATTGGGCCATAACTTCTGTGTGCGAAAGGAAGGTTACCAGGGGCGGTAGTAAACTGCAGTAAGACTGTTACATCTTCTCTGGCTATTGGTTGTGGTGTTTATTTCTTCGTATGCATTTTTGGCTGTCAAAGATCATTTTACAGGGCTGTTGTGAGCGTATCATAATTTCTGAATCGTAATCGGGCTTGAACTTCGTAAACGACAGGAGTCATATACCTATGGAAATCTACGTAATGTTTTTGTTACAAAGAATCGATGTTCTCTTTGTTGTGGCAGGTAGTAGCTTTATACATTATAGTTTGTCGCCATAGTTTATTGTAGAGAAACTTGAAGGGAGAAAGTATGTCATGCATGAAGAAAATATTTTTTACATTGGAACATTAGCGGCGTTGTATTCTACACGACTAATAGGTCGGAAGCCGCACCGCTCCAGCAGTACTGGTTGTGTTAATTGCAGAGCCGTATAATCTTAAGACTGCATGTGTTTGTGTTCCAAAATCATTTCTCTCTTACCAATACCTTCTTGGTGATGACCCGAGACACTAGAACAATACTTCTGAACTGATAGTGCAGTTGATTTATGTGAAATGCTTCAAACTACATCCGTCTAGAGGTCCATCATGCATAAACTACACGTTTCTTCATAACTGTCTGTTATATTATCACAACAATCTCCCATCTGCTATACACCGATAAGAGGTTTTAACCTCCACGACATGCGTGCATCTGGAGAGATCTTGTACACTTGGGTGGGCCCTGTGAGTAAGATTAGTGTGGAACAGTTACGGACTCGGTTCATTCTGTTGCATAGTATTCATATGGTATCATCCTGCTTATGCTCAGCTGCAAATTAAATCTGTGACAGAGTCAGGGAGGATTGGTCAAAGGCAACGCGGGGAGATCTCTCAATGTACAACTTTATCCTAAGAATGTGAGAATGCTCTGTGACTCCCAGCCGCATAAGTAAATATGTTCCATCGTAATCGTAAATAACGTACTATGTACTGGAAGTTTGTAGACTAGTATAGGACACTTTCTGGTATGCTTTGGTATGTATATGCACGAGATTTAAAATTCAATGGACGTATTGCACAGTCATCTATCTACATTCGCAATCTCGTATACGGTGCTCGCAAAGTAGTGGACGGGTGGTTTAGCGATGATACAGAAATTGGGAAGTGTACTACCACCTCATTGGTCAGTATTGAAATTACAGAAAAAGTTGTAAACTTGCTAAAATTGATAGAACCATCAACGGTGTTGCTTGTTACAGTAAATAGACAGCGTCCTTCCCATCCCATCTGTCCACTGGTAAGCTGTTGATGACCACAAGATGATCACCACTTGTTTGAGATGGAGGTAGAGTCTTAATGGGAGAAACACCCACTGAGCACGGCCTGCACCAAAATAGTGATCGCGTACGTGACTGCAATGTGACAGATCAATCTAAACGGGACGCCTAGACATCTGCTAGCATGATACTGTGAAAAATGACTTTAAATGTAGAGGTCATCAATCACCCTTGGACAGCTGTTAGGAAACGCCACACAATGCAGCAAAACTCTACCATTTTCCATACGTCGCGATGTCTTCCGCGTTTTTCAGTAACAACCACTGCCTCTGTCTTTTATTCCAATCATCCTGTATTGTGGAAGCAGCAACAGCATAATTTTCGCCATACGCTGACCAGTTTTCTGTGAGAGCCAATGGATCGAGAGATGTGTGGTGTCACGGCCAGACACCACACTTGCTAGGTGGTAGCCTTTAAATCGGCCGCGGTCCGTTAGTATACGTCGGACCCGCGTGTCGCCATTATCAGTGATTGCAGCCGAGCGCCGCCACACAGCAGGTCTAGAGAGACTCCCTAGCACTCGCCCCAGTTATACAGCCGACTTTTCTAGCGATGGTTCATTGTCTACATACGCTCTCATTTGCTGAGACGACAGTTTAGCATAGCCTTGAGCTACGTCAATTGCTACGACCTAGCAAGGCTCCATATTCAGTTACTACAAATGTACACTCCTGGAAATGGAAAAAAGAAGAAAAAGAACACATTGACACCGGTGTGTCAGACCCACCATACTTGCTCCGGACACTGCGAGAGGGCTGTACAAGCAATGATCACACGCACGGCACAGCGGACACACCAGGAACCGCGGTGTTGGCCGTCGAATGGCGCTGGCTGCGCAGCATTTGTGCACCGCCGCCGTCAGTGTCAGCCAGTTTGCCGTGGCATACGGAGCTCCATCGCAGTCTTTAACACTGGTAGCATGCCGCGACAGCGTGGACGTGAACCGTATGTGCAGTTGACGGACTTTGAGCGAGGGCGTATAGTGGGCATGCGGGAGGCCTGGTGGACGTACCGCCGAATTGCTCAACACGTGGGGCGTGAGGTCTCCACAGTACATCGATGTTGTCGCCAGTGGTCGGCGGAAGGTGCACGTGCCCGTCGACCTGGGACCGGACCGCAGCGACGCACGGATGCACGCCAAGACCGTAGGATCCTACGCAGTGCCGTAGGGGACCGCACCGCCATTTCCCAGCAAATTAGGGACACTGTTGCTCCTGGGGTATCGGCGAGGACCATTCGCAACCGTCTCCATGAAGCTGGGCTACGGTCCCGCACACCGTTAGGCCGTCTTCCGCTCACGCCCCAACATCGTGCAGCCCGCCTCCAGTGGTGTCGCGACAGGCGTGAATGGAGGGACGAATGGAGACGTGTCGTCTTCAGCGATGAGAGTCGCTTTTGCCTTGGTGCCAATGATGGTCGTATGCGTGTTTGGCGCCGTGCAGGTGAGCGCCACAATCAGGACTGCATACGACCGAGGCACACAGAGCCAACACCCAGCATCATGGTGTGGGGAGCGATCTCCTACACTGGCCGTACACCTCTGGTGATCGTCGAGGGGACACTGAATAGTGCACGGTACATCCAAACCGTCATCGAACCCATCGTTCTACCATTCCTAGACCGGCAAGGGAACTTGCTGTTCCAATAGGACAATGCACGTCCGCATGTATCCCGTGCCCCCCAACGTGCTCTAGAAGGTGTAAGTCAACTACCCTGGCCAGCAATATCTCCGGATCTGTCCCCCATTGAGCATGTTTGGGACTGGATGCAGCGTCGTCTCACGCGGTCTGCACGTCCAGGACGAGTGCTGGTCCAACTGAGGCGCCAGGTGGAAATGGCATGGCAAGCCGTTCCACAGGACTACATCCAGCATCTCTACGATCGTCTCCATGGGAGAATAGCAGCCTGCATTGCTGCGAAAGGTGGATATACACTGTACTAGTGCCGACATTGTGCATGCTCTGTTGCCTATGTCTATATGCCTGTGGTTCTGTCAGTGTGATCATGTGATGTATCTGACCCCAGGAATGTGTCAATAAAATTTCCCCTTCCTGGGACAATGAATTCACGGTGTTCTTATTTCAATTTCCAGGAGTGTATTTTGAACAAATAATATTGTGGATCATGTACCGTCAAGAGCGACGTTCATCATTAATGGATTAAAGTTTTCAACTAATTACGCCCGCTTTCTGAATTCTAATTCCTTGTCTTGTTCCAGACCTCACGTCAGTATAGTCCTTCCCTCCTCAAGCCAGCCTGCGTGAGCTAAAACGCGTGCATTTCGGCCTCCAGTCGTAACACAGTGTTGGCTTTTCTACCAATACAACAACATTTAAAAGTCAGTTTAGCACTTGACACAGACCTCGAAGTCATGAGCGAAAAAAAACAAAAAACAAAATGTGGTGGTGTAGGTAACTGTATTCATGCAGTGCTTGTATGTGTTACAGCAGAAAAAAACACTGTTTCAAACAACAATACAGGGACCCTCAGTTGCGATTCATGGTCTGTGGGATATGGTCCTCCTACCGTCCAAGTGACAGAACTTTACACTGTTCTGTGGAAGCGACTTCAGTCACCAGCCACGTCCTCCAATGAACCAATATCTGTATGTTTAATAGGATCATCACATATGGTCAATTCAGGCACGCAGACTGTATTTGTTTCTGATACATCAGAAGCCAGAGACATGGTAATATCTTATCGAGTGATCTAACGGATGACATTAGTGGAGTTTTTATAGTCTGTAGACTTTCTCTGTTGCATAGTACAAAATACAAAGGTGGGAGACAATGTTTGGGTGATAGGCATGAATGCACCATGAAAGACGCAGATCATCTTCGAAGTACAGTAGATGTATGTAGTTTGGAGATGTATCGCAATGCAGTAGCAAAATCCTCATCCTCGTTCCAAGCCCTGTATGATGTGGAGTCTTCCTAATTTTCCCAACAGTAAATGCCACCGTAACTGCTCGCACTATCTTTTCTACTGCCTTGTGTTGCAAGGGAAAGCTTCATTTGGAGCTGCCTTACACACTATACACTGCTGGTGGAGCTATGACACCATGTTCCCATTCCCAGTGAGTCATCAAAACGCCGTCCTGTCGCATTAACTCACTTCGTCCTGTTTCTCCATGCGATGCAGAAGGTCTTAGATATAGCGCTCTGCGAATTCCGTTCTGGCCCGACTTAAATTGGGACGATCACTTGGATGAAGCTGCAGGGAGGGCGGGACAGAGATTGAGGAACAGTTACAAGATACAGGAGGACTGTTTAAAAGAAAAGCGCTGTAGATTTTGCTGTATGGGATCCTGAACAGATATGTTCGAAAAAGGTGACTCGTTTCAAGACATGACTGTAGCATGAGTATGATTCACCCAGTGGCTGTAATCATCAAGAAACATCGTTACAGGATCCAACGCAGGTATGTGGTTGAATGGATAATTTATTCCAAGTCGCAGACAGCATTTCTACCAGAAAGTGTTACGCTGTCAGTGAGCTGTGTGTGCCTGTAGGCTCAAGGAAGCTTTTTATGCAGGGTGGAGCAAACATATTCGTTATGACCGTGTTTTTAATTGCGCGGTCCTTTCGCAAAATATATGGTGTGGTCCGTAGAATCCCTCTGTGGTCAGCTTCAAATGTCATTTCTCAGTGTTGATCCTCAAAAAGAACATCTGCTTCCCTCCATGGATTACCGTTTGACCTACCGGGTGAGTGTAATGCGTGCACTGGTAAAATGGGACCTACCATCGTCTACAAAACAGCTACGTTCTCTTGAATTATAACTTGTTGTTGTCGAACATAAAATGATTGTGTTTTTTTCTGACATGTGAACTAATGGCGAGAAAGATTGTTTTCTCTAATGTTATTTTACGTGCCTGAAATGTTTGTAATATACATGTGCATGACAGTTTATTTGCAGACACTGAACACGAAAGACGCTCTCAGTTCATGTAATTTGTCTATCAAGTTGAAAGAAATTGCTTAATAGAGATGTTTTTTCTTTGGAGTTTCAATTCTCGCTTTTTCTTTACTCCGATGACGGTTCCGAAATAATGAGGACATTCTACAAGGTTCGGCAGTTTTTGCATCTAAATAGTGAAAGATTTTTCCCGGTTTTACGCAGGGTGGGTATGACTGTGCTGATTATCTGTAACCGCCGATGGTACGCTTCGCTGGATGTCGCATAAAATGATATGCGAATTGCATCCTGCAGTCCAATGCAAAAGCTATACCAATTTTACTCATAAAACTAAAAGAAAATGGACTGCTCGTATTTCCGTGGAAAGAGGACGTTTGTTATCGGCGCAATTATGTTTTCCTTTTTTAATAGGTTTTTCACTATAGGAGATGCGTTGACATCAAATACAGTTGTTCTCCATTGCAGAAAGGCAGGCTGCTATGGATGTGGGGTGTGTGGCGGGAGAGTCTACAATAGGTGATTGCCAGACACAGCCGCACTTCGACGATAGTTTGAGGGGGGGGGGGGGGGGGGGGGTACTGCTAAATTTCCACTTTGTGCTGGTGAAGAGCCATCGCCTCAAGGCAGACCAGGTACTGCAAGTGATCGCGGGCGATGGCGGAAGGCCTAGTGAGACCAGCGATTGCAGACGGGTGGCAGGGCGCTGCAGAAAAACAACGAAGCAATCGGCAGAGCAGCTAGGCGATCTGGAGCGTTCTCTGGAATTTTGTCTAGTCTTTCTGAGAAATACATTTAACAGATTGCAAGAAAGAGTTGCATTGATGTTAAAAGCAATTGTTCTCCTTCGCCGAACAGTGGGATTCTGGGGGCGAATGGGCATGTCTGCTGTGGGTGGTCGGCAGACACAGCCGCCCTCTGACCAGGGTACGTTGTGTGGCGGCTGTGTCGCTATATTTTAGACAAACAAGTTGCACTTATGGCGGCCGTCCTTTTATTTCCTATGGTTGACTATAGATGCTTTAATGTTGGCGAAGGACCGTTGCCTCAAGGTGGACAGTGACAGCAGCCAGCTCCAGCTGGAAGTTGTATAGTGGACCAGCTGGCCATTTCAAAAAGCTTGTGCCCCCCACCCATGGCACATAGGTGGACGGATGGAGGGAGGGAGGGAGGGGAGGTACGAGGGGAGGCAAGAGGATATTGAATTTTGGCAGTTTCTGAGCCCCTCTGCAGTCTTTGGGGATGGCATTTTCTCCAGTACATGTGTTGCATAATGAACTGTTCATTACCAGTACTGGTTATTTTTATGACAGTTTCGAAGTTTAATTAGAACTGTGATGCTATTCTTCCATCAGTTCTGATAGCGTGTATTGGCTTCGATTGCCTGAGCTGAACAGTGGTTTTTGAGCAGACGTCTGTAGGGAACTCTGACGTCAAAACAACTACAGATACTGTCCTCAGGTGTATGCTCACATGTAATAAATACACTTACCAAACTCCTCTCTGTCCAATACCAGCTTCTCATCAGTTGAACATACTTCCTGCCCAGAAGAATAAAAGTAGTACCTTACACACCTGACTTTTACCTGGCAGCATTTAGGTAAAGGGTAGAGTTTGAGTGTGTCTGCCACTAGTTTCGAGTGGAATTGTGAAAATTTTTCCCAGGAGAATAAAACCAGTTGTATTGTATCGCCAATGTTTGAGCTGCATTGCGACTTTAGGTAGTCCTTGTGTATCACTATGCATATAGTTTTGTAATTGAACGCAATCTTTACGATTAATTACACAATTAGGACCGATCTTTACGTCAGTTTCCCAACCAAAATAAATAAAGTAAACTAATGTAACCTTCGTCTCCTGCGTCTGGACAGTTTCCATTGGTTGGGAGGAGCACTTGACCTTCCCGTCCAGCAGGAGGACCAGCATTTGCGACCCAGAAAGGACACCACAAATTTTAATTTCCCACCTTTTCCAAGTGCCTCTGGTGGTATAATTGTGTTTGGGCTTTCTGTCCAGAAGGACCAGGGTTCGAATCCCAGAAAAGGCACTGCCTTTTTAATTTTCAACCAATTCCCCGGTGGGTGGCGGAGTGGGACGTCAGCACAGCCCTGGGACAAAGCAATTACAGCCAAAATTTTAAATTCCCGCCAAAATTCGAAATTCCCGCCGATAGAATAGGTGGAGGAGAAGGGAGGAGCTGGATGGTGGAGAGGGGGCTCACTTGCATTCTGAGGAAAACACATTGCGTCATCTGGAGATGGGGTGGTCGTGGCCGGGGGGGAGGGGGGATTAATTGATCAATTTAATTAATTAGCATATGAATTTGATATCAAATTTTCACTAAGAATCCCATCACCCTACTACTAATGGTCTCAGTGTTGGGCAACATGTCTAGCTTCCTTTCTGAAGTCTATACGTAACTTATTATAAAACTGCACCACCACTGAGTGTAACCTTACACTTCACCACGTTATAATGCATTGTGTTATAATGACAAAACCCACAGAATATAAAGCGACTAATATATTTAGTGCAGCTGAATTTTAATGACGGCTGTGTCAACACAAGAGTTCGTCTCACATTTCTTTAACCAGATGTTAAAGAAAACCCCTCGTGGAACTGAAATGAGTAGGGTGGCTCGCTTTTAAGCTATTAAAATATAGTTATTCAGCACCCGACTATCATCGAGCACTTTGTCAGTGGATGTATTTGCGGTTAGTTGACATGATGTATGATTTTCTTTATAACGTTGGCTCCTCTCTTATCGTTAGTTATTTCAGTCCAGCAGGTACGTATCCAAGGGGATAGGATGGGCGCTCATGCTGGTTATAAATTGTTCACCAAGGAGTTTATATTTTTATGTGTTGTAAGTAGGCTGTTTACGTTTTCTTATTGGTAACGCCACGTAGCGCTCTGTATGAAAAATCACTGGCTGTGCTGTGCGCAGTCTGTGGCTAGTTTGCATTGTTGTCTGCCATTGTAGTGTCGGGCAGCGACAGCTGGATGCTAATAGGGTGTAGCGTTGGGCAGTTGGAGGTGAGCCGCCAGCAGTGGTGGACGTGGGGAGAGAGATGGCGGAGTTTTGAAATTTGTAAGAATTGGTGTCATGAAATGATATATATATATATATAATATACACTTCTGGAAATTGAAATAAGAACACCGTGAATTCATTGTCCCAGGAAGGGGAAATTTTATTGACACATTCCTGAGGTCAGATACATCACATGATCACACTGACAGAACCACAGGCACATAGACACAGGCAACAGAGCATGCACAATGTCGGCACTAGTACAGTGTATATCCACCTTTCGCAGCAATGCAGGCTGCTATTCTCCCATGGAGACGATCGTAGAGATGCTGGATGTAGTCCTGTGGAACGGCTTGCCATGCCATTTCCACCTGGCGCCTCAGTTGGACCAGCGGTCGTGCTGGACGTGCAGACCGCGTGAGACGACGCTTCATCCAGTCCCAAATATGCTCAATGGGGGACAGATCCGGAGATCTTGCTGGCCAGGGTAGTTGACTTACACCTTCTAGAGCACGTTGTGGGGCACGGGATACATGCGGACGTGCATTGTCCTGTTGGAACAGCAAGTTCCCTTGCCGGTCTAGGAATGGTAGAACGATGGGTTCGATGACGGTTTGGATGTACCGTGCACTATTCAGTGTCCCCTCGACGATCACCAGAGGTGTACGGCCAGTGTAGGAGATCGCTCCCCACACCATGATGCCGGGTGTTGGCGCTGTGTGCCTCTGTCAGATGCAGTCCTGATTGTGGCGCTCACCTGCACGGCGCCAAACACGCATACGACCATCATTGGCACCAGGGCAGAAGCGACTCTCATCGCTGAAGACGACACGTCTCCATTCGTCCCTCCATTCACGCCTGTCACGACACTACTGGAGGCGGGCTGCACGATGTTGGGGCGTGAGCGGAAGACGGCCTAACGGTGTGCGGGACCGTAGCCCAGCATCATGGAGACGGTTGCGAATGGTCCTCGCCGATACCCCAGGAGCAACAGTGTCCCTAATTTGCTGGGAAGTGGCGGTGCGGTCTCCTACGGCACTGCGTAGGATCCTACGGTCTTGGCGTGCATCCGTGCGTCGCTGCGGTCCGGTCCCAGGTCGACGGGCACGTGCACCTTCCGCCGACCACTGGCGACAACATCGATGTACTGTGGAGACCTCACGCCCCACGTGTTGAGCAATTCGGCGGTACGTCCACCAGGCCTCCCGCATGCCCACTATACGCCCTCGCTCAAAGTCCGTCAACTGCACATACGGTTCACGTCCACGCTGTCGCGGCATGCTACCAGTGTTAAAGACTGCGATGGAGCTCCGTATGCCACGGCAAACTGGCTGACACTGACGGCGGCGGTGGACAAATGCTGCGCAGCTAGCGCCATTCGACGGCCAACACCGCGGTTCCTGGTGTGTCCGCAGTGCCGTGCGTGTGATCATTGCTTGTACAGCCCTCTCGCAGTGTCCGGAGCAAGTATGGTGGGTCTGACACCGGTGTCAATGTGTTCTTTTTTCCATTTCCAGGAGTGTATATTGACTATTAAGGTATATACATTGTTTGTTCTCTATTAAAATCTTTCATTTGCTAACTGTGCCTGAGTAGTTAGTGACTTCCGTAGTTTGAATCTCTTAGTTAGCTGGCGGTAGTGGCGCTCGCTGTATTGCAGTAGTTCGAGTAACGAAGATTTTTGTGAGGTAAGTGATTTGTGAAACATATTGCAATTAACTAGATATTATTTTCTATGTTAATGTATTCTCTTATTTTTGCTCTTCAAATTGTTTTTTTTTCTGTGTTGTCGTGTGAAATATTGTGACAATAATGGCGTGTGAAGAACGTAATACTAGGCTCCAAAGTAAACTGAGAAATGACAGTGAAGACGAAAGCAGTGTGTTAGCGCCACCGAGTAATGAATTAACTAATGTTCAAAGTAGTAATTTGGTAATTGTACATAGGGAAATGGAGCGGGCTGCAAACAATGGTGTAGACAGTGAAATAAGTAGTGAACAGGGAACAATTATCGATCGATCAGTCGGCAACAGGTCGCCTCAGGATTCCGAAATGACAGGACACATTCTTGCAAATACTGTAGATTCAGGTTTTGCGTCCTCACCGCTTTCTCAAATAAGTCAAGACACATTTTCTGTTTTTCAAACTGCGAATATTGCCGGTTAAATGCATTGCCGAATAGCACTAAGGAACATGTTTCAGACACCAGTGCATTGTTATTACAATTAATGCAACAAATGGGACAAAAGCTTAAAAAGTTAGACACAATGAAACAAAATCAGAGACAAACACAGCAAAAGCTTCTAAAGTTAGACACAATGGAACAAAATCTTCAAAAGTTAGACACAATGGAACAAAATCAGAGACAAACACAGCAAAAGTTAGACGCAATGGAGCAAAAGCTTCAAAAGTTAGACTCAGTGGAACATACGCTTGAACAAACACGTGAAGATTTAACTACTGAATTACATAAAATCGAATCGAAATGTCAAAAAGTCTGTAATGACGTAAAAACACAAATTTGTGAGCATTTCCAACCTATTTTTTCGCGGCATGAAAATGCATTACAGAATCACGAAGCAGCCATAATAGAACTGCAAACAATTGTTCATGAAAATCATGAGACCTTGCAAGCTAATATTGACTCAGTTGCATCTACCGATTCGGTTACGCAACTTGCAAAAACTCATGAAAACTTAAAGGACACAGTAGATACTCTGAAAATTGGTTCAGAAAGACACATGGAGGACATTAGCTCATTATCAGAGATCAGCTAAATAATTTATCTACGAAGGTAGATGATAATCTGAATGACACAAAACCGGTAGTCTTTAATGACACAGAAGAGTTCGAACAAATTAGGAAATTCAAACAAAATCAGAATCAAATTAATACGCAACACCAAAGAGAAATCCGAGAAGTACAAGATCAGCTGACACAGGTAATACAAGAATTACGTATTTCAGAGGACACTCGCACTCCAATACGGGAAGAGGGACATAAAAATACGGAACTGCCACAAAATAACAACACAGGACACTTTGGAGATTATGAAAGAAATTAGCAAAGTACATCGAATTTTGAGATGGAACCGCCGAAACGACGTAACAATGACCGACATGCAACCCGCCGACACGATGATTTTGACTATAAGCTGTTCATTACTACACGTAAATTCAAAACATTTAAGAATTCTGGCAACGACATTCATCCACAAGCGTGGCTCCGTCAATTCTCTCATTGTTTTCCTCCCAACTGGTCACTAGAGCACAGATTACAATTTATGTGTGGCTACTTAGAGAATGAACCAGCTGTAAGAATGCAATCGGTCATTCACGATTGCCACAGTGAAGGAGAATTTTACCATGCCTTCCTCTCAGCATATTGGTCCCAAGCCACACAAGACCGAGTAAAACATGGCATCATGATGATGAAACATTTCGAACAATCTGAATTTTCCAGTCCTGTGAAATATTTTGAAGATATGTTGCATAAGAATCAGTATCTTTCAAACCCATACAGCCCCTCAGAACACATCCGCATGTGCTTAATCAAATTGCCTGAACATTTACGACACACTATTTTGGTAGGACGTTGCAAAGACGACACTGAAGCTTTTCAGCGACTCTTACAAGAACTAGAAATTGACACAGACAGTCGCGGGATGCGAAAACAGGAAAACAATCAGTACAGGTCACATCCGTCGCAATTCCGCGATGAAAGGAATAATAACTGGACACGACAAGGCTATTCTCACATCACAAATCGTGACCAAAACAGACACCACCCATATGACAACCGCTGGCAGAGTAACAGTTACAGAGAAAGATCGCATTTCCGTAGTAATGAATATCACAGAGACAATAAGAGAAACAGACAATACGGGAACCAAAATAATTATTATCAAGGGAGACGGAATAACTTGAGACGCAACGGTCCAGCGCGCAGTCACGATTCAGGGAGAAATTCTCCACCACGTGACCGACAACAAATTAATTACAGAAATTACCGACATGACAACAGACGATATGATCGTAACGACAGACCTGAATTGCATCAGAACTGGCGGGATTCAAACAGAGCAGGGCCCTCTCGGCAAGGTGAATTTGTAGAAGTTAGGTCTCCTAATCCCAATAACGGCGCGCGCCAATAAAGAGACAGACAATGACTCGCACCGCAGGCAGCCGTGTGCGCCAGCTGGCTCAGAGAAAAATAACATTAGCTAACCTTGAGCAAAATTCCAGTGTTCCTTACCGACGTAACCACATGATAATTGCTTTTCAGTTGACAGTCTGCGTACTAGGAAGAGTAAAGGTTTACATCACATTTTACATGTGAAACCGTTTATTAAGAGATAATCTGCTTTTTAACTTAGTCTTTGCCATAAAATTTTTCACTTCACGCTACTAGTACAATTTGTTAGACTTAGAATCTGTTAACATGCAACCATGTTTGAAATTAAATATCCAGTCAAGAACCAAGAGAACTTATTTAAACAGAAATTACGAATGCATTCTTATAGTGAACAGACGTCACAGTGTATTGTGCGTGTACAGTCTTGCTTGTTAGTTGCACGATTACGTAACGACTATAAGGCTGACATACTTAGAACATTTACCAGTACTGCTAATGAGATTCTAATGCAACATTTTGGTTTACTTGAAAATAAATTCTGGATTTAAAGTACTTTCTGTGAGATACCAGATGACTCAGTGGTTAGTTTATGTGACAGCTACACGATTTTATCACGACGCTACTAATGAGTGACAATTTACAATGTTGCTTTTGCACTGTATCTGTTTTATATCTACACAGTTTTTCTGAATTTTTCTGGAAAGTAAAACATGTTTTAGTAGTAACGTTTGTGGTATAGCTACAATGAGACAGCCTTTTCTGTAGCACAACAATACGTACAGTACAGTACTTGCTTCATCACGGCAATAAGCGTAATAACTAAGATATCTATACGCAAAGCATTTCAATTTCGTTTGTCATGAGGTAAGTACATTGACTTCTGCAGAACTTAGCTTTCGGAGGACAATAACTACGACACTTCCACAGAGATTGTCTTACAGCAAGACGCACATTTAGCGCTACAGGACACGCATTAAACTATTTATTTTTCAACATATTTGAATTACAAAGAAAGTTTTCCATTATGCATTTCATTCCATTGCTGTAATCTGTAACACCTGAGGATATAATTACATTAATCCTCAGGGGGGTACACGCCTACTTTGTGTACCATGTGTTTGGCAAGCACAAGGAGCCCTAGCTAATATGGTATTTGCTTACACAATTTTACACATTGGTACCATATTTCTCTAACACAGAATTTCACAGTTATCTGATCATTTAACTGGGAGAGACAAACATTCATTTTCCTACATCAGTGACAGATGTTTACGTAATTACACAGTTGGATAACTTCACAGTTACGAAATTGAATTTGTTTGTACTTTGTGAAATGTTCATATTTTTTCAGAACCATTGTGATACTATGAGAGCTTTGATTGATGTATTTGGTATGGGATCATGATTTTTAAAGTACGTTTGGGGTAGATGACACTTTTGACATGAGCAGAGAATTCTTTTAGGTTTTGAAATTATTGGAGGAAGCTACGACGATTTTAAGAATTTGACTGAGGTGCTATGATGTTATTATTACGATGACTATGTGTATTATGCTGCTGAGGTACGTTTATGATCAATAATCTGATGCTATATGAGGAATTTGATTATGCTACATATTTATTATGATGAGATATTGAAGAAGTGTCGACGAATATGTATATGTGTAATAAGGTAAGGAATAGTGAGTAGTGGTTAGGGACTCTGGTTTGTGAAAAAGGATGTTGAAAACCGAGAATCGTACTTTAAGAGTTATGAAATGTGTGTATATGCGTGAATGTATCACTATGCTGGCGAAAATTTTTTGGAAACTATTATATTTAAAGGCTTTTGTTTCTACAGATTTGTAACGCAAATTCTCAACCTGTGAAAATATTTTTATATGAGACTGTCATTGTAGCGGAAACTGCTGTCGTAAATTTCTCAGTAAGAAAGGTAAGTGACCACCTGCACGTAATGCGTCGTGGGCACCCAGCTGTGCGACAGTTACCTGGAAAAAAAGCCATTAGTGTGTGCCTTTCAGAGGCACAGGTAAAAAAAGGGAAGCCATTATCCTCGCTATTGACATTCCTTTGTAGAAAGCATCGTAAATACTACACCCTCAATTTATGACATTTACTGAAATGAAATGATGAGAAACATTTTATATCTATTGTTTTTCTAGCTGAGAGATTGCTCATTTTGTTTAATATCCAGTTTCTATCTGCACTGCAGCATTGGTTAAAATAAAATTTAATAGATGTACTAATATCACTATTTTCTGTCTACAGACCCAGTAAAGAATCATTTTATGATGTACTTTCTTGGAAAAGAGAGCACAAATAGACATTTCCCTTCACAGGACTTACAAAAATAATTTTTTTACGATTTGTTAACTTATCTGCTAGCGTATGTTCTAGTGATGCATCACTCTAGTGTTAAGGTGTGACATAGGTATTACACATTTTTACTGTAATATTTTTTCTGCTTGTGGGTTTGTCATGTTTAGGTATAAGTTATTACATTTATTGCTGCTTGCTTTGCTTACTTGCATTTTATTTTCATTGCTGTTTGTATTAATTGTTTTGGGCCGCTGCTTTGCCTCGTCCCTTAGTTTAGCATCTGAGCTCAGTAGATTTAAGTTAGCTTAAGATGGGGTAGGCTATATAAGATAACGAGTTATGAATTGGAAGAAATGCATTGAGAAGCTATAAGAAAATGATTTGGCCAAAAAAGTAGTGTACAGTGGAGAAAAACTATTTTTGAAAGAGGATGTGAGCAAAATACAGAAAGCATGCTTGGATAGGATATTTTTGGTGGAAACAAATGTTGAGATATGACGAAAGATCTACAGAATGAAGTTTTGGGTTATACTGCAGTACCAAACGTTACACTGAAAACAAACCCTGTCCTTTCCTTGTCTTATCCCACTATGTGTTAGTGTACCCTTGTGTATTTATGTTCTTCCTGTCTTTATATGTTCATCTGATAAGACTTATGTTGTAGAATTTTCTAATATTCAGCTACATTCACTATGATAAGGAATACTGTTATCCTCAAATATAATTTGCATTAATAACATGCTATTTACTTCGTAAAGATGTTTAAACATTATTTATTCTGTTTTGTTCTAATGCTCATGTGTGAAGTTGATGTTTCAAAAGTTATTCTGATCTTTTATGTATGCACTTATGTCGTAATTTTTGTAACACTGATGTATTTGCTATTTCGTTTCATTTGTAAAGCCTGTATTACTGCAAATGTTATCTGTACTGTTTTGTTCTTTAATGATATATTTTGTACCTTTGTTATTGTATTCTTATGTTATAAAATTGTAATTGACACCAGTTTATCAAATTAAGTAACTTGTAAATTACATTTCACTGCACACGTTTCTGTTGGTCATAGTATATGGACAACATGTGAGAAGTAGGGACTGATAGTGTTTGCACGTGTGTTAATAATTCAGTAAGGGACTGGATAACAGCATTGCTGGTTGTAAGGACATTTCAAAAACAATTTTTGTGAGTGCACAAGTGGTGGTTATGGACTTGCTATATTATCCGCAAGACTCTTCAATGGTGATTATGCGCCTGCACACTCAAACACATGGCTGCTGGCCATCTCTACAAGGACTACAGTGGGTCTACACCTTTGATGACCCACCGATACCATTATTTCTACAAGGACTGCAGTGGGTCTGCACCTCTGGTGGCCCACCAATAGTAATCTCTACCAGGACTACAGTGGGTCTGCTCTGTGATGATCCACCTACCGATAGTCTTCAACGTCGACTGACTCTGCTGTGGCCCATTATCTGTCTGCATGTCAAGAGTCAGCACTGTCTTTCCGTTGGAAGGACAACACTACTTCTTCAAGACTGCATGGAAATCCACTACTTCCGTGTGCATTTTCTTTTACTACTCAGACTTTGAGAAAAACACTACAATTTTACTGCGATGAATGATCAGGACTGTCTATATGGACTGTGAGAAAATTTTAGCTTTTGACCAACATTGTATCAATAAGTGTGTGCATTTGATTTCTTTGCTATTGTAATCATAATTATGAAAAAAAAAATTTCAAATCTGTATTGGCCACTGCCCAAAACAATTTGTAAAATTTTTTTGTGGGGAGCATGGGGGCTATGTAAGTAGGCTGTTTACGTTTTCTTATTGGTAATGCCACATAGCGCTCTGTATGAAAAATCACTGGCTGTGCTGTGCGCAGTCTGTAGCTAGTTTGCATTGTTGTCTGCCATTGTAGTGTCGGGCAGCGGCAGCTAGATGCTAATAGCGCGTAGCGTTGGGCAGTTGGAGGTGAGCCGCCAGCAGTGGTGGACGTGGGGAGAGAGATGGCGGAGTTTTGAAATTTGTAAGAATTGGTGTCATGAAATGATAATATATATATATATATTGACTATTACGGTAAATACATTGTTTGTTCTCTATTAAAATCTTTCATTTGCTAATTGTGCCTCAGTAGTTAGTGACTTCCGTAGTTTGAATCTTTTAGTTAGCTGGCGGTAGTGGCGCTCGCTGTATTGCAGTAGTTCGAGTAACGAAGATTTTTGTGAGGTAAGTCATTTGTGAAACATATAGGTTAATGTTAGTCAAGGCCATTCTTTCGTAGGGATTTTTGGAAGTCAGATTGCGTTGCGCTAAAAAATATTGTGTGTGAGTTTAAGCACAGTCGTGTATAAATTTTTCAAAGGGGACGTTTCAGTATGTCCGTTTTCCATCTTCCGTAGGCCTAACTAGAATGAAAATTAAAGGTTTCGCAAATGGGGAGAAATGTTTAGCACATCATACTTCTCAGCTGCATGTCTGAGGCCCTCGGCACGTGGATGGACTGAATGACTGGAAAAATACTCGAGCCAACTAATGTCGTCAATTGATAGGGTAACCGAACCTGCTGCCAATAACAAATCCGACTGAGTTCGTGACGCCACAGCTAACACTGACAATTTGCGAAACTTTTAGTAAGATGAAACAGAGAGGAACAGACATCCCACAGAACAGAACAGAAAGGTTGAAGTTTTCCGAACGGAAGTGTAAATAACTGAAATAGACACCATTTCCGCTGCGTTTCCCTTCGATAGCCACAGTCTGCGGACGTATATGTTCCGAACTACAGTTTTGAAAGAAATACAGACAATTTTGAATGCACACTTCGGTATTTTTGTCGCGTAAATCAAATTCATGATGTGGAAAGAGTCCTTCCGGATGCCATGGAGAGCACAGGGTGCAGCCAGCTGTTGGTGGTGGCACATGTCGGCACTAATGACGTGTGTCGCTTTCGATCTGAGGAAATTCTCTCTGGATTCCAGCAGCTATCTGATTTGGTGAAGGCTGCTGGTCTTGCTTACGAGATGAAGACAGAGCTCACCATCTGCAGCATCGTTGACAGAACCGACTGCGGACCTTTGGTGCAGGGCCGGGTGGACGGTCTGAATTAGAGGCTCAGGCGGTTTTGCGACCGTGTTGGCTGCAGTTATTGAGCGCAGTTTTCCGAAATTCCTTCACCTGGGAAGACCAATTTAATATTCCAGAATTTGAAACACGAACAGCTGCTAGCATGAGTTTCTTAGAAGTAGATACTTTAGGGGTCGCGAAGCAACTCAAATCGCTTGATACGGGCATGTCTTAAGGTCCAGATTGTATACCGATTAGGTTCCTTTCAACTTACGCTGATACAAAAGCTCCCTACTTAGCAATCATATACTACCGCTCGCTCACCGATAGATGTGTACCTACAGATTGGAAAATTGCGCAGGTCGCACCACTGTTTAAGAAGGGTACTAGGAGTAATCCATCGAACTACAGACCTTGTATCATTGACGTCGGTTTGTGGTAGGGTTTTGGAGCATTCAAACATTATGAATCACCTCGAAGAGAACGATCTATTGATACGTAATCAGCACGGTTTCAGAAAACATCGTTCTTGTGAAACACAGCTAGCTCCTTATTCGCACGAAGTAATGACTGCTATCGACAGGGGATCTCAAGCTGATTCCGTATTTCTAGATTTCCGGAAAGCTTTTGACACCGTTCCTCACAAGCGACTTCCAATCAAGCTGCGGGCCTATGGGGTATCGTCTCAGTTGTGCGACTGGATTCGTGATTTCCTGTCAGGAAGGCTACAGTTCGTAGTATTAGACGGAAAATCATCGAGTAAAACTGAAGTGATATCAGGTGTTCCCCAGGGATGCGTCCTGGGACCTCTGCTGTTCCTGATCTATATAAATGACCTGGGTGACAATCTGAGCAGTTCTCTTAAATTGTTCGCAGATGATGCTGTAATTTACCGTCTGGTAAGGTCATCCGAAGACCAGTATCAGTTGCAAATCGGTTTAGAAAAGATTGCTGTGTGGTGTGGCAGGTGGCAGTTGACGCTAAATAACGAAAAGTGTGAGGTGATCCTCATGAGTTCCAAAAGAAATCCGTTGGAATTCGATTACTCGATAAATAGTACAATTCTCAAGGCTATCAATTCAACTAAGTACCTGGGTGTTAAAATTACGAACAACTTCAGTTGGAAAGACCACATAGATAATAGCGTGAGGAAGGCGAGCCAAAGATTGCATTTCATTGGCAGGACACTTAGAAGATGCAACAAGTCCACTAAAGAGACAGCTTACACTACACTCGTTCGTCCTCTGTTAGAATATTGCTGCGCGGTGTGGGATCCTTACCAGGTGGGATTGACGGAGGACATCGAAAGGGTCCCAAAAAGGGCAGCTCGTTTTGTATTACCACGTAATAGGGGACAGAGTGTGGCAGCTATGATACGCGAGTTGGGATGGAAGTCATTACAGCAAAGACGTTTTTCGTCCCGGCGTTTCGCGGCGAGATCTATTTGCGACATTTCAGTCACCAACTTTCTCTTCCAAATGCGAAAATATTTTGTTGAGACCAACCTACATAGGTAGGAACGATCATCAAAATAGTAGAAATCAGAGCTCGAACAGAAAGGTTTAGGTGTTCATTTTCCCCGCTCGCTGTTCGGGAGTGGAATGGTAGAGAGATAGTATGATTGTGGTTCGATGAACCCTCTGCCAAGCACATAAATGTGAAATGCACAGTAATCATGTGGATGTAGATGTAGATCCACGATTCATAACTGAGCTGCATGGCACATGTACCTCTGAAATTTTCGAAATATAGCTTTTCAAATGAACTTCAGTTTCTAGAGGTTACAATAAAATATTTTAATAAACAATTATAAAAACAATTAATTATTGCAAAATACACCAGGCTACAGATGGGGCCGGCCGGAGTGGCCGAGCGGTTCTAGGCGCTACAGTCTGGAACTGCGCGATCGCTACGGTCGCAGGTTCCAATCCTGCCTCGGGCATCAATGTGTGTGATGTCCTTAGGTTAGTTAGGTTTAAGTAGTTCTAAGTTCTAGGGGACTGATGACCTCAAAAGTTAAGTCCCATAGTGCCCAAAGCCTTTTTTTTTTTTTTTTTTTTTAGCTACAGGTGGAGGGTCACATTTTCGCAAACCCGTAATTGTCTCCCATTTGCTACGCAAAAGTTTGAATTTGGGAACAAAGGTACCTGTCACCTGCCTTTAATGGCCCCCTGCGACGTCACCCTCGGGCTCGGCGAAAAGAAATCCAGAGCTCAGAAGTTCATACAAGGTGTAAGGGGCTAATTCCGCTCACCATCACCGTGGTCGTGTCACACTATGGAAAGGTCGTCACACCCCCTTCTCATCCATGTCCCACCCCTCCTCTTGTTGAAGCCTCTGCGATGGAGGCCAGAATAGACGTCCAGCGTCGAAACAATGCGATTTTCTTATTAGTGGCCAAAGTGAAAATTTCTGGCACACCACCCCTCAGAACTGACAAGAAAAGGCCTCAGCAACAGGCAGAAATGGCGTCAAGGAAACATATCCTTGAATTAGGGCGTTGATCGCCAAACATATCGCGGATAATTCGACGTCGTGGCCCAGCAACCCCACTGAATTTAATCGCACCCCTTTAGGGTATACTCGCAACTACAATTTTTGGCTCTGGTGTATAGGGTGAAGTCACTAGGGATTGTTCAAAATTATTCGACGCAATGTGGACGCTATCCTGAGCAGCGAGATCGGGGGTGGGGGAGAGAGAAGCGAGGGAGCCTGACTGATACGGTGTACAGTGGTACACGCCTGAATGAAACAACAAAGGGTCCCTGTTCGGGAAAAGCCTGACAATCAGTGCCACCTGTGCATCTTTGTTGGGTACTTTAAAAATGTCCCTGTACAGAGACATCCATTCACTGATTACTGGACGCTGACGTCACAGGCTGCCAATTCGACACACAGCTCAATGGCACTACGTCGCTGAAGCAGGGCATGCTGGTCTCATGCGAAACTTGTAGGTGGGCCACATGTATCACATAACTGATAGCTGAATAATTCAGGTGCTAACTGTTGCATACTGCAAGCGCCCCACGTTTATCGACATAAATCTCGCAGGCACAGTCGTAGCTATTAAAATTTCACAAACACAGTTTTGCTAGTCTATCTGTGTACAGATAGGGATGTGTAAGGCCCTAGAAGAAATTATTTTACACTTTATAGTCCAATTTAAAATCGTGTTACTGTAGGTAAAGATTTATTCTTATTTAAGTAATTATTTTCTGCTTTCTAGTTTAGTGCATATGAAATTTCTGTGTGGTATGTAAATTGGAGGTGGAGGGCGGAAAAAGTACAGGAAAGAGCTGCACAGAGACTTCACGTGGAATCAGAGGCGACGAGAGAAACTGTGTGCCAAACTTGAAGTCTCCTTCGTACTACGCAGCAGCATTAACAACTGTGCCACTCGGACATACTGTTACTGTTACTGGATTTCGTGTTGTCCCCCTCCCCTACCAAACAGATTGACAAGAGAGTGAGTTAACAATACACTGTAATCCAGTTATGAGCTAAGTTTAGAATTTCAAGTATCTAACTCATCGGTAGGTTACTTTAAAATCAAATTGCAAAATTTATACTGAATAGACACACAACGTATTAAAATGCTCTGCGCATGTGAGAGCAGTTCGTATTATTATACCCGAAATTAATACTCTGGAAATAAATGTAAATGTCGTGTGACTAGGGCCTCCCGTAGTGCAGACCGTTCGCCAGGTGCAAGTCTTTCGATTTGACGCCACTTCGGCCTCTAGCCCGTCGATGGGGATGATGGGGATGAAATGATGATAATTAGGACAACACAACACTCAGTCCCTGTGTGGGGAAAGTCTTCGACCCATCCGGGAATCGAACCCGGGACCTTACGATTGACATTCTGTAGCGTTGACCACGCAGCTACAGGGGGCGAACAACGTAGCTGCAGAACCAAGGGGATAAGATGGAAATAATTCATTGTGAGCTGTCCGCCATTATGATCGGCATCCTGTTAGATTATTCAAACACAAATGAATAATACAGAGAACAATTGAAAAGAAAATTAAGGGTCTGTTTGATGACGACCATTTTGGCTTAAGGAAAGATAAAGGCACCAGAGAGACCTGACTCTGCAGCTGATAATGGTAACAGGACTGAAGGAAAATCGAGACATATTCATAGGATTTGTCGACCTGGGAAAGGTGTTCAACAATGTAAAATGATGAATGACATTCGAAATTCTTAGACACATACAGGTAAACCACAAGAAAATACGGATAATGTACAACATGTACAACAACCGAGAGAGAACGATAAGAAAAAAATGGTTCAAATGGCTCTGACCACTATTGTACTTAACATCTGAGGTCATCAGTCCCCTAGAACTTAGAACTACCTAAACCTAACGAACCTAAGGACATCACACATCGCAGCTACGAATCCTGTCTCAGGAGTGGATGTGTGTGATGTACATAGGTTACTTACGATTGAGTAATTCTAAGTTTAGGGGACTGATGACCTCACATGTTAAGTCCCACAGTGCTTAGAGCCATTTGAACCATTTGATATACTGAATGGAATGAATAGTTTAATGAGTACAAGATACGGTTAAGAGCAAATCGATGAAGGACGGAAATGATGACAAGTAACAGAAATGAGAAAGACGAGAAACTTAACATCAGGATTGGTAACGGTGAAGTAGATGAATTTACCCAATTCTGTTATCTAGCCAGCAAAATATCCCATGATGGACGGAGCAAGGAGAACATAATAAGCAGATTAGCGCTGGCAATGTGGTTGTTCCTGGCCAAGAGAAGTCTGCTAGTATCAAACATTAGCCTTACCTTGAGGAAGAAATTTCTCAGTATGTACGTTTGCAGCACAGCATCGTATGGCAGTGAAACGTGGATTCTGGAGAGTCGAAGCATTTAAGATGTAGTGCTACAGAAGAATGTTGGAACTTAGTTGAGAAATGAGGAGGTTCTCCACACAATCGCCAAGGATAGGAATCTATAGAAAACACTGACAATAAGAAGAGACAGGATGTTAGAACATCTGTTAAGACATCATGCAAACTTCCATGGTACTAGAAGAAGCTGCAGAGGATAAAAATTGTAGAGGAACACAGAGAGTGGAATACATCCAGCGAACAACTGAGTACGTAAATTGCAATTGTTACTCTGAGCTGTCACAGCAGAGGAATTTGTGGAGGGCCGCATCAAACCAAGCAGAGAAACTTATGATTCAAAAACAAAGCAAAAAAAATAGAACACGAAGTTCAGCGACACCTTCTTGTGCTCCGGTATGCTTCTGCCATATGCACTGATCGTCCACTCCTCTCTAAGACAGTCAAATATGGAGAGTGCTTAAAACAACCAGCCATTTCTTCTAAAAAGAGTATCCGAACCTAGAATACGCTGTTGCAAATAACAGACTGAAATATTTTTTTATCGGCGCTCTCCGTTCAATCAAATGTTGCCGTGTGGAATGAGATGGAAACATGAAAACCCCTCAGATTTCAACTCTCTATTCACATTCACAAAACTGTTTTAAGATATGCCAATAATTTATGCCACGTTTCTAGTTTCCCGAAAATCGTCAACACTCTCGGGTAGTTTGTTATTAACTGGTGCCATTACCGTTCTGACAGTAACGAGATGCGTTCATTCACAGCTTCTGGGTCTGGGTAATTTTTTGGCAGAAACTTCTTCATCCACCTCTATCGATGGAAGTGCTTGCAAACATTGCTGCATTGGTTCAGCTACTCCATTCGCGACAACATTGATGACATCAACTGAAAATTGTTTCTCGATATTGCAGAGCACAATTCGGCGGATATTAGAAATTTCGTATGATTACTCAGGCTTTTCATTCATTCTATGCTCTGTTTTTGGCTCAAATGGTTCAAATGGCTCTGAGCACTATGGGACTTAACACTTATGGTCATCAGTCCCCTAGAACTTAGAACTACTTAAACCTAAGTAACCTAAGGACATCACACAACACCCAGCCATCACGAGGCAGAGGAAATCCCTGACCCCGCCGGGAATCGAACCCGGGAACCCGGGCGTGGGAAACGAGAAAGCTACCGCACGACCACGAGATGCGGGCGCTCTGTTTTTTTCCCTTAGGTTAGCGGGAATAGAAAAGATCAAAATTTCAACATTTCTTTCGGCGAGCAGTAAGTTTATCGAAGTACAAAGATTTAGGAAAGTGATACCATCGAGTCACCTGTCGCAAAAATTGCCATCACGCACGCCAGGTAGACCATTATATTCAACAATGCAGGCATTGTCAAATATCAGGCTGCCATATCTTACAACGTCAAACGTTTAGATCTGTAAATAGCTGCGATTTTCAGCTGGAAAGGCACCTGTTTGACTTATACTTTTCTTAACTGGTATATCTGAAAAGTCCATCGCCTTCACTCAGGTACCGTTTTAAAACATTCGTATCCCACTCCTTTGATGGTAGAATGGCAGCATGAATTAAATTCGCCACGATTGTTGGGAAACACTGGCATCCGCATTGAAGTGCTTTTGGTTCCAGGAAGAACGTACGAATCTCCACGAATAATAAATTCGCATATAAGCACTGCGCGTTGGAGCAGCTTGGTAATGAAATTCGTTAGGTCGTTCTGGTTGAGCAGGAATAGCGCGGACGACATCCAACGTATTTAATAGCGCATATATATATATATATATATATATATATATATATATATATATATATATATATATATATATATATAAGCTCTTCGTAGTTGCAGTCACCACAACAATTCCTATATCTGTTTTGGATCAAGGAAGCATTCCGGGCATCTTGTCACTGACACCAAAGATATCGAAAGCAAATAACGTTGTATGTTCTTTGAAACTGTGCTGACCCAATCTACCCTGGAATTAGATCATTTTGACATACGGAATAATGCGTTGAAGAAAATGTCGTTCTGGTTCAGTTAGTACCGCAGTATCACCACGAAAGTCACCCGGTAGGAAGTTACTCTAATACGTCTTGGATAGAGAACGACTCTATGAGCTCTTCAGTTGCACATTACATCGATTGCAAACAAGCAAATCGGTTTTAGTTGCTGGTTCTTTATGGCTTTGGAGCAGTGAGACTACATTTCACTACATGATTTGAATAGAAACTTTTTGAGGTAGATATCATAGCATTTGCACAAAAACTGTATATGGTTTAGTGACAATATACCTCATGAGCTATCCACTGAACATAGACCTCACGTTGACGCTGTAGTGCTGCTAGATGTCTCATTACATGAGATTCCAGTCGAGGCATGTGCACTTTAGTGGTCTCAACCGCTCTTGTTTGAGCATGACTAAGTGGGTTAGTAACAAGGAGAGCGATATACTCATCGGCTGTTTCATTTCCTCTTGCTTAAGCATACGGTTGCACGCCACTGGCAAGAGGAGAGGAGTATGCGTCAACCGTCTCAGTCGATCACACTTCAACCACTCTGTCCTTGGCATTTTTACGTTCGACAATGCGCTCCTTTCGGGATTTTTATTTTAGTTCACTTACGGCGTTTGGAAAGACTTTGAGACTGACTTGCTTCCGATTCCTGTCGAAGTTTCTCTTGTTTTTTTTCTTCTCCAAGTGTCACTTAAGTTGGGTGACTGTCCGTTTGACCATAGAAGAAATGGTACTAATGCTCTGTTATTATGTTATTGCTGCCAACTATTACGATCATACTCAGAAAAGGATCGAGAAGGACTGAAAGACCCAACAGAGAATGGCCGACCGACCTACGACCATCAATAGTAGTTAGCCAAGTGTCAATAAGGGGGCAACAAGAGGAAAATGGACAATAGAGACGGCACGTCGGAATAACAAAGTTCAAACGAGTAATCCAACAGCCAAAACCTGAGCCGTGGCGAATATCTTAAATGCATTCCGTTACCACCCGCAAGGTACTCCGGTCCTGCAGGACAGCGTTACCAACCCTTTTCACTCCCAACCCCCCCCCCCCCCTAAGGGACCTGGGTGGGTCAAACAGAAAAAAGAAAAAATGTGTTTGTCATTCAATTCTGTGCTACGTTTAGAATTTCTATACTATATCTCTTCGTGAAGTTAGTCTAAAATCGACTGTAAAATTTGTACGGAAGTAACAGACAAGAAATCGATCTAATAAAACGCGTGAAAATGTGACTCTTACGCAGGTTTTATAGCTGTCCAGCGAGTAACACCTTAATATATGCTAGTGAAACATTTAAAATCAAACTACAGACGATGTGGTCAGAGCATTCAAGTCGAGTAGACAGTATGTCAACGGTTTTAACCCCACGACTGTACCGTCAAAGGTACAAGAAACATATTCAAAAAGAAACACACGCGGTCAAAAACATAGCTGCATAAATATTCTTGAACTAAAAGTTTTACGGAATAGTAAGAAACATAACTATATTGGAGTCATGTAAAGTTTTAAAATTTAATTTTGTGTGTAGGAAGCAAGAAGCCCTCAAAATAATAATAAAGATTTTCGTATAATAAAAAAACGAGAGCGTGGCTCAGTCACAAAGTTATTACAGTACATGTATGAAAGGTCAGTTTCTTGCAAGCTTTCTGCCAGCTTGCCGCGCGACTGCGTGTATTTAATACTCTCACAGCCGCTGGAACCATTTCATATGAATGTTGCACTGTTATCATGCAAATTAGAATTTCCCAAAAATGTAGTCCATATGTAACAACTAAATACTACCACATGAATAAATGTTTAAAAATTGTGATGAAATTAAATTGGTCTTCACAACTCTAAAAATTATAAAAGAAGAAAATGACATTGATACTTTGTCGGGCAGGACGGTTTACGATATATTTTTTTTTCTTTCTTTTTCTCAACTGCTTGCTACCGATAGGTCTGGCAGCAGTTAAACGGCTATTCATCGAAATTTTTCACTTTAATATTTAAACTTTTGACTAAGAAAAACAAGTAGATAAAGTCTGTTCTTAAAAATATGTACATTTTTGATGTAATCTAGATGAATCGAAAGTTAAAAGGTAATCACGAGATTATGTCGATTCCGCTATGGCAAAATGATCATGATGCTAGTGGATGGAAATGATCGTGTTAATTATAGAAGGACAATGATGTATAATACGATGGGGTCCCGCGGATCCGCAGAGAGCATCTAGCGCTTACTAAGGAAGATTATAGAGGAGGGTGCAACATAAGGGTGGGGTAAGTGGAGAGTTGTTTAATATGCTGGAATGAAGGATATATGTCCAGACAGATTGGATCTTTGAGTAGTGGGAGTTGAGTCTGAAGATGCTCCAGGATGAGAGCGTGTAGTAATATGATTGGTGTGGTATAGTATATGTGTTGGGGAAAGCAGGCAGATGCGGAGGGCGAGAAGAGGATCACATCTTTCTAGGATTTCAAGCGATTTATGGAATTTAGGAGAGGTCGAGAGCCAGGCTATACTGTGTTACGTTAGGATGCGGGTGATGAAGGCTCTATGAGAAAGGTTAATTTCACAGTGCCGGTCCAATCCCCAAACTAAACATGTATATTCGTTGGATGGCCAAAGGCCAACCGAAAGTAACGTGTTCGTTGCGACGCTTGGAGTCGTACACCCGAAAGCAGAATTACTTGTAACACAGAGAAAGTCGCCGTCAGCAGCGACTATTATAAATTCTACATGTTACTGAAAATATAAAAATGTCAATATCTTGTTGTTTCCTTTATGCTACACGCTCTGCTTGCACGTAAATTCATTCAAATATTGACTACACTAAACGCCTTTGACAGTTACATTGTAGTATAGAACTGAAATTTTATACATTCAGTATCGTCAGTATTAATTACGTGTAACATACATTCAATACCTAAATGATTAACTTCCTAGCTGCATATCAAATAACTGAGAGTGAGACGAAATTTATTTTCAATAAGCCATGTTGTCAATACGATATACGAACAACAGTTCTTCATCTGACCTGTTGTCTTAAATGTATAGAATAGTAGCGTACAACTGTCAAACTTATCTTCCGCCCACGTTTCTGCTCTATTGCCACATTTTTTTTTTTTTTTTTTTTTGCTTAAACGTTTTTTTGTACCGTTCGCTGATGTATTATTTTTCGATTCAACATGTAGTTCACTTATTTTGCATCTGTTTAAAATTTTGTCTTCAGTTTTACAAGGCGTATTCGGAAAGTAAGGTCCAATTCGGCGCGAAATTGAAACCACTGTCAAAATCCGAAATATGATGATGCTTTGAACAGATGTGTTGGACAGTGTCTCTACTACGCCCGTAGATAGCGCCACGTCTCTCTTAAGTTTAGGGCGCACAGTGAGCTCGTAGAAAAGCCTAGAACAACAGTGTCTCCCGCCAAGTATGTGAATCTGGTGAGAGATTTCGCCTGAAGCTATTCAGCCCACTTAACACAAATATCATACGTTTCTTTCTTCAAGGCAATTCTCAGCCGCATTCTGCATGGGCAATGAAGACGCTCCTGCAACGTTTTCGATGGGAACTGTCTGATCACCCACAATACAATCCTCAATTTGCTTCCTCCGATGTTCATCTCTGCTCACATGAGCTGCTGGCTACGACGACAACATTTTGGAACAAACAACGAACGGCAGACCAGTATAGGAAACTGACAGAACGTACAGGAGGCTGCTATCTGTGACGAAGGTACTGGAAAGTTTGTACGAGGCTACGACAAATGTCAAAGTCGGGACAGCGACTAATTAAAAAGGTAACAGAAAGCTGTGGCTAACTGCTGCGAATAACAAATTTCTGATTTTCACTGTGGTTTTCATTTCGCGACCGATCAGACTTTACTTTCCGAATAGCCCTCGTATATTACCTGTGGTGTGTGTGTGTGTGTGTGTGTGTGTGTGTGTGTGTGTGTGGTAGAGAGACAGCGAGGTGGGTGGTGGTGGTGGGGGGGACATAAATGCTTAGCACCGGACGCAGCTCTCGCACAGATGGTTCCATCCCAACACATTTAACATCGTTACTCAACAACAGTAATTATTTCATGGGATATGTGTTAGATATTCAGTTTTATGTAGGACCTTGTGGAATTTGGGCATTTCTATTTTCGCTTACAAGAAGAGCTTTATTGCTACATACTATGAAATACCCCCCCCCCCCCCCCCCATGAACCATGGACCTTGCCGTTGGTGGGGAGGCTTGCGTGCCTCAGCGATACAGATGGCCGTACCGTAGGTGCAACCACAACGGAGGGGTATCTGTTGAGAGGCCAGACAAACATATGGTTCCTGAAGAGGGGCAGCAGCCTTTTCAGTAGTTGCAGGGGCAACAGTCTGGATGATTGACTGATCTGGCCTTGCAACATTAACCAAAACGGCGTTGCTGTGCTGGTACTGCGAACGGCTGAAAGCAAGGGGAAACTACAGCCGTAATTTTTCCCGAGGACATGCAGCTTTACTGTATGATTAAATGATGATGGCATCCTCTTGGGTAAAATATTCCGGAGGTAAAATAGTCCCCCATTCGGATCTCCGGGCGGGGACTACTCAGGAGGATGTCGTTATCAGGAGAAAGAAAACTGGCGTTCTACGGATCGGAGCGTGGAATGTCAGATCCCTTAATCGGGCAGGTAGGTTAGAAAATTTAAAAAGGGAAATGGATAGGTTAAAGTTAGATATAGTGGGAATTAGTGAAGTTCGGTGGCAGGAGGAACAAGACTTCTGGTCAGGTGATTACAGGGTTATAAACACAAAATCAAATAGGGGTAATGCAGGAGTAGGTTTAATAATGAATAGGAAAATAGGAATGCGGGTAAGCTACTACAAACAGCATAGTGAACGCATTATTGTGGCCAAGATAGATACTAAGCCCACACCTACTACAGTAGTACAATTTTATATGCCAACTAGCTCTGCAGATGACGAAGAAATTGAAGAAATGTACGATGAAATAAAAGAAATTATTCAGATAGTGAAGGGAGACGAAAATTTAATAGTAATGGGTGACTGGAATTCGAGTGTAGGAAAAGGGAGAGAAGGAAACATAGTAGGTGAATATGGATTGGGGCTAAGAAATGAAAGAGGAAGCCGCCTAGTAGAATTTTGTACAGAGCACAACTTAGTCATAGGTAACACTTGGTTTAAGAATCATGAAAGAAGGTTGTATACGTGGAAGAACCCTGGAGATACTAAAAGGTATCAGATAGATTATATAATGGTAAGACAGAGATTTAGGAACCAGGTTTTAAGTTGTAAGACATTTCCAGGGGCAGATGTGGACTCTGACCACAATCTATTGGTTATGACCTGTAGATTAAAACTGAAGAAACTGCAAAAATGTGGGAAATTAAGGAGATGGGACCTGGATAAACTGAAAGAACCAGAGGTTGTACAGAGTTTCAGGGAGAGCATAAGGGAACAATTGACAGGAATAGGGGAAAGAAATACAGTAGAAGAAGAATGGGTAGCTCTGAGGGATGAAGTAGTGAAGGCAGCAGAGGATAAAGTAGGTAAAAAGACGAGGGCTGCTAGAAATCCTTGGGTAACAGAAGAAATATTGAATTTAATTGATGAAAGGAGAAAATATAAAAATGCAGTAAATGAAGCAGGCAAAAAGGAATACAAACGTCTCAAAAATGAGATCGAGAGGAAGTGCAAAATGGCTAAACAGGGATGGCTAGAGGATAAATGTAAGGATGTAGAGGCTTATCTCACTAGGGGTAAGATAGATACTGCCTACAGGAAAATTAAAGAGACCTTTGGAGAGAAGAGAACCACGTGTATGAATATCAAGAGCTCAGATGGCAACCCAGTTCTAAGCAAAGAAGGGAAGGCAGAAAGGTGGAAGGAGTATATAGAAGGTTTATACAAGGGTGATGTACTTGAGGACAATATTATGGAAATGGAAGAGGATGTAGATGAAGACGAAATGGGTGATACGATATTGCGTGAAGAGTTTGACAGAGCACTGAAAGACCTGAGTCGGAACAAGGCCCCCGGAGTAGACAACATTCCTTTAGAACTACTGACGGCCTTGGGAGAGCCAGTCATGACAAAACTCTACCAGCTGGTGAGCAAGATGTATGAGACAGGCCAAATACCCTCAGACTTCAAGAAGAATATAATAATTCCAATCCCAAAGAAAGCAGGTGCTGACAGATGTGAAAATTACCGAACTATCAGTTTAATAAGTCACAGCTGCAAAATACTAACGCGAATTCTTTACAGACGAATGGAAAAACTGGTAGATGCGGACCTCGGGGAGGATCAGTTTGGATTCCGTCGAAATGTTGGAACACGTGAGGCAATACTGACCTTACGACTTATCTTAGAAGAAAGATTAAGAAAAGGCAAACCTACGTTTCTAGCATTTGTAGACTTAGAGAAAGCTTTTGACAATGTTGACTGGAATACTCTTTTTCAAATTCTAAAGGTGGCAGGGGTAAAATACAGGGAGCGAAAGGCTATTTACAATTTGTACAGAAACCAGATGGCAGTCATAAGAGTCGAGGGGCATGAAAGGGAAGCAGTGGTTGGGAAAGGAGTGAGACAGGGTTGTAGCCTCTCCCCGATGTTATTCAATCTGTATATTGAGCAAGCAGTAAAGGAAACAAAAGAAAAATTTGGAGTAGGTATTAAAATTCATGGAGACGAAGTAAAAACTTTGAGGTTCGCCGATGACATTGTAATTCTGTCAGAGACGGCAAAGGACTTGGAAGAGCAGTTGAACGGAATGGACAGTGTTTTGAAAGGAGGATATAAGATGAACATCAACAAAAGCAAAACGAGGATAATGGAATGTAGTCAAATTAAATCGGGTGATGCTGAGGGAATTAGATTAGGAAATGAGACACTTAAAGTAGTAAAGGAGTTTTGCTATTTAGGAAGTAAAATAACTGATGATGGTCGAAGTAGAGAGGATATAAAATGTAGACTGGCAATGGCAAGGAAAGCGTTTCTGAAGAAGAGAAATTTGTTAACATCGAATATAGATTTAAGTGTCAGGAAGTCATTTCTGAAAATATTTGTTTGGAGTGTAGCCATGTATGGAAGTGAAACATGGACGATAACTAGTTTGGACAAGAAGAGAATAGAAGCTTTCGAAATGTGGTGCTACAGAAGAATACTGAAGATAAGGTGGGTAGATCACGTAACTAATGAGGAGGTATTGAATAGGATTGGGGAGAAGAGAAGTTTGTGGCACAACTTGACTAGAAGAAGGGATCGGTTGGTAGGACATGTTTTGAGGCATCAAGGGATCACAAATTTAGCATTGGAGGGCAGTGTGGAGGGTAAAAATCGTAGAGGGAGACCGAGAGATGAGTACACTAAGCAGATTCAGAAGGATGTAGGTTGTAGTAGGTACTGGGAGATGAAGAAGCTTGCACAGGATAGAGTAGCATGGAGAGCTGCATCAAACCAGTCTCAGGACTGAAGACGACAACAACAACAACTATGAAACAGACATGTTGCTCAGAAAATGATCTCTACGTTTAGAAATTATTTTCTCGGTATGTTTGAACTCCACTACGTCACTTGCCTATCATTATGCAATATACAATTTGGCTGACATAATCTTCTACTCACTTGAAAGAGGGACGAAAGGTACGGCTACAAACTTTTAGATTCCGTTACGCATTTGTATCCACAGATTAAATACTACAGTTACCATGGTTAGTGACCCGTACGTCTTGAGCGTGGTTAATAAAATGCATTTAAGAATTGGTGAGTGCTTTCCACAGGTGCGATAAAATGAAAATCTACTGACAAGAAGTGGCTTCGAAATATGCCTTTATTTCATGCCATAGCACATTTCTTTGCGATTGATCTTGACCTCACGAAAGCGCTTCTGCAACTGCTGCTATGCTCTCCACGATTCCTTTTTCACCACGGCAGTTATTTTAGGTTGTTCTTCGACAAAATATGTTAAGTTCCTCTTTGGAGTAACGCAAATATACTAAAGTGTAAACGTCTCATTGTGGATGAGCAGGTGAATATCAATAATCCATGTGACCTTTGTCAGTTCCGTGCGTCCCGAGAAGAATACTATTGCATGAATACGAAATCCTTCTCAGTACTCCTTTTTTATATAGCTTGTGAGAAAAAAGTAGCCTCCATATTCTGCACAACTTACCACATGCAAGGGATGATATTTCTAATTATGAAACACATTGTAAGTTTGTATATTGGCAGCGCTATAGATTGTGTTAATATCACTAACAGCACTCTGCGCCTTCGGCAAGAGATTCTGTGGTTGGACGGACTAGCAGTTAGGGAGTGGATAGAGAAGTGTATGCACATAATATTCTTAGTGGTGACTCTGTGTTGGTGGGACATGCACTGTAAAGTGAGATGAAATGATGTGTTTATAAGAAAATACACAAGGAAATGTATGATGATGGAAGTTTGGTTGATAATGTTTGGGCAGTAGAATTACTGATAGTTATATAATTAATTATATAATTTTTGAAACTGGATGTCACATGAATAAGGTTAAATTTTATTTTTGCTCTTCAACAAAATCTTCCTTTCGCTAACCATATACCTCCTAGTAGTTAGAGTCTATAATAGTTAAAATCTTTTTATTTAGATGGCTGTAGTTGTTACTTGCTGTAGTTCGTGTTATGAATATTTTCTGTGAGGTAAGTGGCTTATGTAAAAGAGTGGGGTTTGCGCTGTTGGGACTCGTGATTGTAATGAGTTTAGGCAATTAACAGAGTTGGAGGTAGTTTCAAATTTCTTTAATTTCATATCTTTTTGATTTGTATTATTGTTAGGATTTCTTGAAATTCAAGACCATTCGTTTGTGTTAATTACTGGAAGTCGTGTTGTCAATGTACATCAGTCAGATTGCGTCGGGGTTGTATATTATGGGTAATAAAGGAATAGGGTAGGTTTTTGTTCCTTTGTCAAGGAAAATCCTGAAGGTCAGTGTTTAATGAAAATAATTAAAGAGTTACTTTCATCATGTGTTTTCAAAAATTCTTTTTCATACACTCTCTCGTTAAATGAACCTTGAAAAATAGCCCTACACGATGAAGATTAATTTCAAAATCACGTTCAGTCTATCCCTCCACGAATTTGCACCAGTCAGTAAAGTATTTTACCAATTATCAGCATCGTGCACGTTGCTTGTTCCACATTTAATAAATGAGAAACTGGCATGAACATGTCAGACACTGGAGTACACAGGGCTGAAATAGAAACATTGATTTTACGAATCAGCCATAGCAATGCTCAGACACGCTAACGGAGGTAGGAATTATGTTCCAGTAGCGTGTTTCGCCTCAGTAAAAGTTCCCAAAATATGTTGGAGACCAAAGAATAAATTTAACGCATTGTCACGACAGATGACGATAATTTGATAAGCTCAAGCTGTATACTTTTCTTACGATCCGGTTTTTCCCTTGTTCTGACGGTGGAAAATGTTTTCTCTGCCTCTAGCGATAAAATACTGGACTCCGGTAAATTTATAAACGTAACTTCAGTCCGCCGTGTAACTGCTGCATTTTTTTGCCTTGGAACTTGATGTCACCATCAGCAGGATCCACTTCTAGTTATAAAGTGAGGCTGCAATGAAAGGTCTACCAGTCTGGGCAGGGACAGATCACATTACCTGTTACCCGTATACGTGAATGTGTGACGACATCGTGTAATGGCGTTTGTGATACCAGCATAGTGCGCAAATCTGATACAATTTCTGAGTGTTCAATAACAGATCAATGTCGTGATATTAAAGACCTCTCTGCTACTTACAAGTGACCTAATCTAGAAAACAAAGACAAAAAGGAACTTTTGTTAGCGCTATACAGTTAAAAATACTCTTTCCGTGTTCGTTGTGGAGTACTACAAGACAGCACACAGAGAAATCTAATGAAGTTACAGACGTTCGAGTCTCTAATAAATTTTCTTTTCATTTTTCAAATAATACTGTATTTTTTTGAACCTGAATTAGTGGTAGGGTCTTATGGGACCAACCTGTGAGATCATTGGTCCCTAAGCACTACTTAATCTAACTTAAACTAACTTAAGGTAAGGACGACACACACACACACACGCCTACCCGAGGGAGGACTCGAACCTCAGACAGGGGGTCCGGGCGGACCGTGACAAGACGCCCTAAACCAGACGGCTGCATTTTTTCGAAATATTGTGACACATATTATAAGGACGCACCAATCTTACTTTTGTTACGATAACAACGTCATACAGCCATAAGCTGCAAGCGTATGGAAGAACGAAAAATCGACCGACAGAACGTGACAAGACGCCCTAGACCACGCGACTGCATTTTTTCTAAATATTGTGACACATATTATAAGGACGTACCAATCATACTTTTGTTACGATAACAACGTCATACAGCCATAAACTGCAAGCGTATGGAAGAACGAAAAATCGACCTACAGAAAAATCTGTAGCGAGACACTAAATCATCTGCCGAGGGGATCCCCTATTAAATTTTACGAATATGGCCAACTGAATTACAAATTGTGGGAAGAGTAGAAGAGAACAATTATGGAGTTATGATGTCGACTTAAAAACAGTGACTTATGTATCAAAAACCAAACAAGTAAAACCTAACTTTCTAAAATGAATAATACTCTTCATTTCTTATTTGTTTTTTCATTAAGGTAACTAGCAACGTTCCTGCATTAGAAGCATTATCACTAATTACAATAGCTGATATGTAACATAAGGTTACGTGGTCTCCAGTAAATATGTAAAAACCATTGAATAACAGCCACATCTACATAAATACTGCTGAAAATATGGTACGGTGCGTAGCGGAGGGTATCCTTCACGACTACTACTTTTCTGTTCCATTCACATAAAGAGCAAGACAAAAACAACATTATATGCTTCCATAAGAGGCCGAATTTCTCTTATCTTCGTGGTCCTTAGACGAAATGTACGTATGTGGTATCAGAATCGCTTTGCGGTCAGCTTCAAATGCCGGTTCTCCAAATTTTCTCAATAGTAATCGTCGAGAAGGACATCACTCTCCCTCCATGGTTTTCATTTGAATTCCTGAATCATCTCTGTACTACTTGTGTGTTGGTCGAACGTACCGGTTATTTTTCTAACAGACTCTCTGAAACACTTCGATGACTATGTTCGCTCCAACCTGGTAATTCCAGACACTCGATCAGTACTCAGTAATATCCTTTCATTCAGGAGTGCTAGTTCTGCAAGGTTCGCAGAAGAGCTTCTGTAAAGTTTGGAAGGTAGGAGGCGAGATACTGGCAGAAGTAAAGCTGTGAGTACCGGGCGTGAGTCGTGCTTCGGTAGCTCAGATGGTAGAGCACTTGCCCGCGAAAGGCGTAGGTCCCGAGTTCGAGTCTCGGTCGGGCACACAGTTCTAATCTGCCAGGAAGTTTCACTCAGTAATGGGTAGCACTAGTATCCTATATACTGTCTTCTTTACACGTGAACCACACTCTTCAAAAATTCTCCCAATAAACGGAAGGCGACCATTCGCCTACCCCACTACAGCCCTTACACGCTCGTCCCACTTCATATCGGTTTGCAACGTTTTGCCAAGATATTTAATCGAAGCGACTGTGTCAAGAAACACACTGCTAATGCGTTATTCGAATGCGATGCGTTTGTTTCTCCTACTCATCTGCATTGACTCGATTTCAGCTAGCATTCCTCCTACAGTCAGTGAACAACGACACCTACCTTACGCCACAGCATCATCAGCAAACAACCGTAGATTCCTGCTCACCCTCTCCGCCAAATCACTTATGTATGTAGAAAACAGCAGCGGTCCTGTCGCACTTTCCTGGGGCAGTCCTACCGATTCCCTTGTCTCTAATGAACACTCGCCGTCATGTGCAACGTTCTGGGTTACTTAAGAAGTCGTCGAGTCACTCACATATCTCGTATAATATTCGTCAGCTCGTATCTTGGTTCACAGTCTGCTGTGGGGAACCGTGCCAAATGCTTTTCGGAAATCTAAAAATACGAAATCTCACTGTTGCCCTTGATCCATGGTACACAGAATACAATCTGGGAGAAGGGCAAGTTGAGTTTCGAACGAGTAACGCCTTCTAAAACCCTGCTGATTCGTGGACAGAAATTTTACCGTCTCAAGAAAATTTGTTATATTGGAACTGAGAACACGTTAAAGAATTCTGCAGCAAACCAATGGTCTGTAATTTTGCAGGTCCGTTTTTTTTTTTTTTTTTTTTTTTTTTTTTTTTTTTTTTTTTTTTTTTTTTTTGCCCTTGTTATATACAGTAGTCACCTGCGCTTCTTCCCAGCGCTCGGGACTTTTCGCTGGGCGAGAAATTAATGATAAATGGAAATTAAGGAAGGGGCCAATGCAGCCGAGTCCCCTTTGTAAAACAAAATGGAATTCCAATCGAACCTGGCGACTTATTTGGTTTCTACTCTTTCATCTGTTCTCTAACCTCGAGATTGCTTGTTCTAGTGTAGTTTCAAAATTTCGAGGCGATTCATTTCAGTTCTTTATGAGTCCTATTGACTGACCTTCCACTTATTACTGGATGCACCTAATTTCTACCCGCCTCTTGTTGTGCATCTATTTCATAAGTTGAGTGCTAAAATTTGTAAGCATATTAAAATTCACGTTTTCCTGAACTGTTGATTGCGTTTTGTTCATCCCCTCTCCCTGCCTGTCCTTTGCAAAATTTCTTTCTCCTTCATTATAGCCGGGGGGGGGGGGGGGGGGGCACAGAAGTTTATCGAAGAGGAGACAATACTCTAAAATTGCCTTTATTTGTGTAGCTGACTCGATGAGGCTGAGATAATGTCGTACCCCAGAAAGACAGGAGAAATGTGTGTGAATTCCTAAGGGACCAAACTGCTGAGGCCATAGGTCCCTAGACTTAGACACTACTTAAACTAAGAAAAACACACTCACACCCATGACCGAGGGAGGAATTGAACCTCCGGCCTAAGGCGCTGCAGTCATGGACTCTGCCACTGGTCCTGGAGGAGGTTCGAGTCATCCCTCGGGCATGGGTGTGTGTGTTTGTCCTTAGAAAAATTTAGGTTAAGTAGTGTGTAAGCTTAGGGACCGATAACTTTAGCAGTTAAGTCCCATAAGATTTCACACACATTTGAACATTTTTGAACCTCTGGTAGGATGGGCCGCGCATTGACAGCGCCTCAAAGCACGCAGCCACTCCGCGCGGCCATGAGAGGAGGCAAATAAAAAGTATTGTATGTCAAAGACTGAAAGTAACAACTTAATATTTGTAAAAGCAAGGTAAATCTTTTTGTTTTATCGTTATGAATATGGATTCAGTCTCTCTGATGTAACGACCTTAATTCACTGCCCCATATGATTAAAAACAACATATCCAATGAATTACGATGCAGTTCTAGAATATAGTCACAAAATATACTTTTGTTTATTTACTAGTAACATTATGACCACACTGAAAATTAACAATCTTAATTAGAAGTAAATCAAAACACATTAGAAAGGTCTATTGCTTATGAACAGAAATGACACTGGTTTGTATTTCTCAGATGGGAAACAAGGGAAATAAATTTCATAAACCCTTACTCATCTTTGATGCAACCTCCAACACTTCACATCTGATAGTGTTAATGCATTAATTGCACTATTTTCATGTCATCCATATTTTTTCTGAACTGACTGGTGTAGTTCAGTTCAAACATAATGCTTTGTGAAAGTTACATTGATTCAAAAAAATGGTCCAAATGGCTCTGAGCACTATGGAACTTAACATCTTAGATCATCAGTCCCCTAGAACTTAGAACTACTTAAACCTAACTAACCTAAGGACATCACACAACACCCACCCATCACGAGGCAGAGAAAATCCCTGACCCCGCCGGGAATCGAACAGTTACATTGGTACTCTATTTGGGGAATGTGCAACCCGGGTCTACATTCGACTTGTTCAATATGATAATCCATCCATACCTAAATGAAACTGGCTACACAACTAACTTACAGTCCAGGATTGAACGAAGATGGACCTTGTCTCCCCGCGTTGGCACACTAGTGTGCTGCATGCCTGTTCGATTGCCGAATATGCAACTCTCTGGTTGCGAGTTCCATTATATTGCACCCCATGGAATCTGAGTATTCTCTACCTTGAAATTTCAGACTTTTTTTCCTTTCTTCTGGAGAAGAAATGATATTTTCTCGTATATTCTCATGAATTTTGATACGTAAATGAATTACAGATGACACACTTGTATAGCACGACCGTTTTAATCAGTCTTCTGCAGTCGCTGTACAATTGTAAACTTGAACTGTGATTTCAGCAACCCATAACTCCTTGTCGACCAAAGAAAAATGGTTAGCGAGTGTTGTTGTGTGACACGAGGGTCACGTGTCCTCGAGGGAGTGGAACGGATGTGGGGCAGGTATACTACAGCGACGTATACATTGATAGAAAAAAAAATCGGAGCACCGTGAAGGAGTAGTGTGCCATAAGCAAAAGTTTGTAGGCGTGCAGCTACGTCTGAAACGTAATGTCCATTTAAATTTCGCTCCAGTCGCATAATAATGGCACTAGTAGTGCCACTATGAGGATGCAACCCAGGTTTGAAGTAAATACACGCCGTAAGAGTCGTGAGTGTTAGTTACCTTTGATACAGGACGTGGTGAGTTGACCTTACTAAAGACAACAGTCTTCACACACAAAAAAATGGTTCCAATGGCTTTGAACACTATGGGACTTAACTGCTGAGGTCATCAGTCCCTTAGAACTTAGAACTACTTAAACCTAACTAACATAAGAACATCACACACATCCATGCCCGAGGCAGGATTCGAACCTGCGACCGTAAAGGTCACGCGGTTGCAGACTGTAGCGCCAAGAACCGCTCGGCCAGTCCGGCCGGCTTTAAGACGACAAAGACGCCACTATCGCAACCTTACTGATTTTGAACGAGATCATATTACAAGCCTACGAGAAGCTGAATGCTCCTTTTGGGATACTACAGAATGACGTGACAGGAAATTAGCCACTGTACATGACAGCTGGCAGCGGTGTACACGAGAATGTACATTCGCCGGAAGATGAGCTCCGTGGCGCTACCAAAAGGGAAGACCATCGTTTTGGCGTATTACTCCGTCGGATTGCACGGCATCTGCAGCAACATTTCGAGCACCAGTTTCCACCAAAGTGACACAACGAAGTGTCGCAGCTCTAAGCCTATAGCGTCCATGCCATTGACCTCAAACCACAAACTTCTGCGTCTTCATCATCGTCAAGCGAGAACTCATTGGAGAGCAGGGTGGAGGTCGGTTGTGTTTTCTGATGAAATCTGGTACTGTCTCAACGACAGTGATGGCCGTGTGTTGATTACGAGGAGGTCAGTTGAGAACCTGCAGCCAACATGTCTGTGTGCTAGACACACTGGACCTACACTTGGAGTTATCGTCTGGGGTACGATTTCATATGACAGCAGGAAGATCCGCGTGGTAATCCCACACACGCTGACTGCAAATTTTTACCTCAGCAAGGGTGATTGGATCTGTTGTGCTGCCATTCTATTCCACAATGCCAGGTCTTGTAAGCGATGGCATCTCGGTCGGCGAACGATTTCAATCCAGGTAGAGAGGCATTCTCACATCGGACGATAGCGAGAGTAAACCATCTACTTCCAGTACTCCCTGTGGCTACGTCAAGACTGAAATTAACTCGACATCCACGGAAAAAGATCGGCCCATTCAATATGATGCAAATCGCTTGGGCCGTCTCGCCAGCGGGTACGTACATCTGGTGAACGGGGGCTCAAGGATGCAACAATTTGGAAAAAATCGAAAACATAGCGCCGCGTTGACCGCTGAGCGCCTGCGAGGCTGCATGATGCAACCCGCTTGGCCCGGAACCACGGGGCTTCGCGTGTTGCTTGTACGACTACCACGCGTACCGGAAAACGCTCCCACGCCGGCCGTTATCAGTGCTCTTACGTAATGAAGGTCATGCGCTCAGTATAAAAGCGGCCAACACAGACCAGCGGAATCATTCCGCTGTGAGCTATATCTGCAACAGCATTGAAGCACTATGCCTCGTCGACGTGTGTATCGTCAACGTCGCCATCGCATACCAGTCTACAAACATATTATAAGCCTGGAGAATAAACTTGGCACGAATGGAACTGCACAAAGTGTGATATTGAATGGACCGATTTTTTTCCGTTCAGAGGCTGTTTCCCATCAGGATAATGCTCGCTCACATGTCGCTGTTTTAATCCAACATACTCTGCAGATGGTGGTAATATTGCCTTCCCCTACTCTATCACAGATCTGTCTCCAATTGAGTACATATGGTACATCATCTCCAGAAAATAAGCGTCGTCCAAAAACATCATTAACCATCCTTGTATTGACAGACCAAGTGCAACAGGCATGGAACACCATCCCACAACCGACTTCCGGCACCTCTACAACAGAATGCATGCCCGTTTCTAGCGGTTACACCGGTTATTGATGTATCAGCATTTCGTATTTCCAATGGCTTTTCTCGTGCTTGTTGTAACCTGTGCTCTTGCAATGTTAATCAATTAAATGTGATACCTAGTTTTAACGCGATAGGGAAACTAGAAAATCTGAAAATGGAAATGAAGAGGCTCACTCTACATATAGTGGGGATCAGTGAAATTAAATGAAAAGAAGACAAGGGTAGTATCAACAGCAGCAGAAAATAATATAACTGGAGTATAATTCGTTATTAATAGGAAGGTGGGCCAGAGAGTGTGTTACTGTGGACAGCACAGTCACAGGATAGTTCTCATCAGAATCAGCAGCAAAAGAACACCGACATCAATAGTTTAGGTATACATGCCGATGTAGTAAGCTGAAAATGAAGAGATGGAGCAAATGTATGAAAATACTGAACGAGTAGTCCAGCAAGTACAGAGAAATGGCAACGTAATAGTCATGAGGGACTGGAATGCGGTTGTAGTGGAAGGAGTTGAATAAAGGATTACAGGAGCAAGGCATTCCGAGGAGTGTATATACACTCAGATTACAATTTTTAATGTTTATGAGACTACTAAGGAAGAATACCCGCCATGAACCATGGACCTTGCCGTTGGTGGGGAGGCTTGCGTGCCTCAGCGATACAGATGGCCGTACCGTAGGTGCAACCACAACGGAGGGGTATCTGTTGAGAGGCCAGACAAACATGTGGTTCCTGAAGAGGGACAGCAGCCTTTTCAGTAGTTGCAGGGGCAACAGTCTGGATGATTGACTGATCTGGCCTTGCAACATTAACCAAAACGGCCTTGCTGCGCTGGTACTGCGAACGGCTGAAAGCAAGGGGAAACTACAGCCGTAATTTTTCCCGAGGACATGCAGCTTTACTGTATGATTAAATGATGATGGCATCCTCTTGGGTAAAATATTCCGGAGGTAAAATAGTCCCCCATTCGGATCTCCGGGCGGGGACTACTCAGGAGGATGTCGTTATCAGGAGAAAGAAAACTGGCGTTCTACGGATCGGAGCATGGAATGTCAGATCCCTTAATCGGGCAGGTAGGTTAGAAAATTTAAAAAGGGAAATGGATAGGTTAAAGTTGGATATAGTGGGAATTAGTGAAGTTCGGTGGCAGGAGGAACAAGACTTCTGGTCAGGTGACTACAGGGTTATAAACACAAAATCAAATAGGGGTAATGCAGGAGTAGGTTTAATAATGAATAGGAAAATAGGAATGCGGGTAAGCTACTACAAACAGCATAGTGAACGCATTATTGTGGCCAAGATAGATACGAAGCCCACACCTACTACAGTAGTACAAGTTTATATGCCAACTAGCTCTGCAGATGATGAAGAAATTGAAGAAATGTACGATGAAATAAAAGAAATTATTCAGATAGTGAAGGGAGACGAAAATTTAATAGTAATGGGTGACTGGAATTCGAGTGTAGGAAAAGGGAGAGAAGGAAACATAATAGGTGAATATGGATTGGGGCTAAGAAATGAAAGAGGAAGCCGCCTAGTAGAATTTTGCACAGAGCACAACTTAATCATAGCTAACACTTGGTTTAAGCATGAAAGAAGGTTGTATACGTGGAAGAACCCTGGAGATACTAAAAGGTATCAGATAGATTATATAATGGTAAGACAGAGATTTAGGAACCAGGTTTTAAGTTGTAAGACATTTCCAGGGGCAGATGTGGACTCTGACCACAATCTATTGGTTATGACCTGTAGATTAAAACTGAAGAAACTGCAAAAATGTGGGAAATTAAGGAGATGGGACCTGGATAAACTGAAAGAATCAGAGGTTGTACAGAGTTTCAGGGAGAGCATAAGGGAACAATTGACAGGAATAGGGGAAAGAAATACAGTAGAAGAAGAATGGGTAGCTCTGAGGGATGAAGTAGTGAAGGCAGCAGAGGATAAAGTAGGTACAAAGACGAGGGCTGCTAGAAATCCTTGGGTAACAGAAGAAATAGTGAATTTAATTGATGAAAGGAGAAAATATAAAAATGCAGTAAATGAAGCAGGCAAAAAGGAATACAAACGTCTCAAAAATGAGATCGACAGGAAGTGCAAAATGGCTAAACAGGGATGGCTAGAGGACAAATGTAAGGATGTAGAAGCTTATCTCACTAGGGGTAAGATAGATACTGCCTACAGGAAAATTAAAGAGACCTTTGGAGAGAAGAGAACCACGTGTATGAATATCAAGAGCTCAGATGGCAGCCCAGTTCTAATCAAAGAAGGGAAGGCAGAAAGGTGGAAGGAGTATATAGAAGGTTTATACAAGGGCGATGTACTTGAGGACAATATTATGGAAATGGAAGAGGATGTAGATGAAGACGAAATGGGAGATACGATACTGCGTGAAGAGTTTGACAGAGCACTCAAAGACCTGAGTCGAAACAAGGCCCCCGGAGTAGACAACATTCCATTAGAACTACTGACGGCCTTGGGACAACCAGTCCTGACAAAACTCTACCAGCTGGTGAGCAAGATGTATGAGACAGGCGAAATACCCTCAGACTTCAAGAAGAATATAATAATTCCAATCCCAAAGAAAGCAGGTGCTGACAGATGTGAAAATTACCGAACTATCAGTTTAATAAGCCACGGCTGCAAAATACTAACGCGAATTCTTTACAGACGAATGGAAAAACTGGTAGATGCAGACCTCGGGGAGGATCAGTTTGGATTCCGTCGAAATGTTGGAACACGTGAGGCAATACTGACCTTACGACTTATCTTAGAAGAAAGATTAAGAAAAGGCAAACCTACGTTTCTAGCATTTGTAGACTTAGAGAAAGCTTTTGACAATGTTGACTGGAATACTCTTTTTCAAATTCTAAAGGTGGCAGGGGTAAAATACAGGGAGCGAAAGGCTATTTATAATTTGTACAGAAACCAGATGGCAGTCATAAGAGTCGAGGGGCATGAAAGGGAAGCAGTGGTTGGGAAAGGAGTGAGACAGGGTTGTAGCCTCTCCCCGATGTTATTCAATCTGTATATTGAGCAAGCAGTAAAGGAAACAAAAGAAAAACTTGGAGTAGGTATTAAAATTCATGGAGACGAAGTAAAAACTTTGAGGTTCGCCGATGACATTGTAATTCTGTCAGAGACGGCAAAGAACTTGGAAGAGCAGTTGAACGGAATGGACAGTGTCTTGAAAGGAGGATATAAGATGAACATTAATAAAAGCAAAACGAGGATAATGGAATGTAGTCAAATTAAATCGGGTGATGCTGAGGGAATTAGATTAGGAAATGAGACACTTAAAGTAGTAAAGGAGTTTTGCTATTTAGGAAGTAAAATAACTGATGATGGTCGAAGTAGAGAGGATATAAAATGTAGACTGGCAATGGCAAGAAAAGCGTTTCTCAAGAAGAGAAATTTGTTAACATCGAATATAGATTTATGTATCAGGAAGTCGTTTCTGAAAGTATTTGTTTGGAGTGTAGCCATGTATGGAAGTGAAACATGGACGATAACTAGTTTGGACAAGAAGAGAATAGAAGTTTTCGAAATGTGGTGTTACAGAAGAATGTTGAAGAGTGGGTGGGTAGATCACATAACTAATGAGGAAGTATTGAATAGGATTGGGGAGAAGAGAAGTTTGTGGCACAACTTGACTAGAAGAAGGGATCGGTTGGTAGGACATGTTTTGAGGCATCAAGGGATCACAAATTTAGCATTGGAGGGCAGCGTGGAGGGTAAAAATCGTAGAGGGAGACCGAGAGATGAGTACACTAAGCAGATTCAGAAGGATGTAGGTTGCAGTAGGTACTGGGAGATGAAGCAGCTTGCACAGAATAGAGTAGCATGGAGAGCTGCATCAAACCAGTCTCAGGACTGAAGACAACAACAACAACAAGGAAGAATCACGTAAAAATAACTGGGATACGGAAATACTAAGGAATGAAGAGGTACTTTTGAAGTTACTGAGGCAATACCCAGTGCGATAATGAATAGATCAGCAGGCAGTTAAGTTGAAGAGGTTCTGAGATCATTAGAAAGGTCAGTCATAGAATTTTGGAAGAAATACGTAGTTTCAAAGAAGGAAACTGCGAAAAAACCATGGGTAACAAAATAAATACTTCAGCTGATCGATGGAAGAAGGAAGTACAAAGTTCAGGAATACAGAAATGTAAGTTACCTAGGAATGAAATAAATAGGAAGTGCAGTAAAGCTAAGGCGACATGGTTAGGTTACGTACCTCACATCTCACTTTGACCACCATATGAACAGACCTACAGTTCAGCACCAATATAATTCGTTAAAATTTACGGGGATGGCGTCAATGACATTTTAAAAGTCTTTTGAGTAAGGGAGATTTGTTCGGTCAGGATTTAAAACTAAATTTTTGTGCAATAATCGTGAATTAATTTGTATTAAACTATAATAGGTCTACAGTTTTTCATTAGAATCGTCATTCTTGAAGAAACTATCGACAGGGATATGACGAGTAGAGCTGAGACTATATGAACTTTGTTCATTGAAGCTACAACTGTTTCAGAAGCAAACTGAGGCTACAGCTACTGCGGTAGTGAATGGTTCAGTACGCAGTAGAGCTGAAGAGAATGGACGTCTCTAAAAAGGGCAATCACAAAGGTTGGAACGGAAAATGTAGGTACAAGAAAGGTAACTTCGAAGAAACCACGGGTAACAGAAGAAATACGACAGATGATCGACGAAAGAGGGGAGTACAGAAATGTTCAGGCAAATTCAGGGATACAGAAACACGAGCCACTTAGGAATGAAATAAGCAGTAAGTGCGGGGAACCTAAGGCGAAATGTTTACATGAAAAATGTGAAGAAATTGAAAAAGAGATGATTGTCGGTAGGACTGGCGCACCATACAGGAAGACAACAGAACCTTCGGTGAAATTGAAAGCAAGGACGGTAGCATTAAAAGTTCAATGGGAACGCCATAGTTAAACGCAGAGGAGATAGCGGATAGGTGGAAAGAGTACACTGAGAAAGAAACATGAGTCCATAGGGAAGATACAGGGGATCGCGTAGTAGAATCACAATTTCGGACAATGGAGGACTAAAACTCAAATAAGGCAGAACGGACAGAGAATACTCCATTGAAATTTCTAAAAAGATTCGGTGAAGTGGCAGCAAAACGATTATTCACGTTTTTCTGTGTATAATGTATGAGGCAGGCGACATACCATCAGATTTACGGAAAAACGTCATCCACACTGTTCCGAAAATTCCAAGAGCTGACAAGTGCAAGAATCATCGCACAGTCAGTTTTACGGCTCACTTGTCAGCCATCCATGGGGCTGACAAGAAAAATATACAGAAAACAATGAGGGAGAAAACTGAGGATGTGTTAGATCACCATCAGTTTGGACTTAGGAAAGCTCAAGGCACCAGAGAGGCAGTTTTGACGTTGCGAGTGATAATAGAAGGAAGAGTGAAGGAAAATCAAGACTTTTCATAAAATTTGTTGACATGGAAAAAGCGTCCGACAATGCCGAATGGTAAAAGGTGTTCGAAATGCTGAGGAAAATAGGGGTGCGCTGTAGGGAAGGACGAGTAATATACAATATGTACAACAACGAAGAGTGAACAGTAAGAGTGGAAGACCTAGAACGAAATGCACTGATTAAAAAGGGTGTAAGACAGGAATGTAGCCATTCGCCCGTGCTGTTCAATCTAAACGGTGACGAAGCAATGACGAAAATAAAAGAAAGGTTCAAGAGGGGGATCAAAATTCAAAGTGAAAGAATGAAATTATCACTGAGTTTATTGAACTTCTGAATTATCTAACCACTGTAATAGAAAATGCACAAATCTCACATTCAAAGAACTGAAGCTATGATTTACATCAGCAATTCTGACATTGACTACAGCTTCCGACAACATGATTGCGTGTATATGTTTCCTACTCAAGTCTGCTTGTAGAGTTCTTGTGGGCGTCTGGTATGATGCTGCGTCCTTCAATGTTCGTGACGATCACAGATCACGACAACTAAGTCCCAGGATTGATTAAGTATCAGAGGAGTTACTTTTCCCTCGCGTATAATATCTGTTCCGTTGTCTGCCTAAACGGAAAATGTTCTATCACTTTTCTTCAGAAGTTTGACTAATACGTAAACACGATACTTGAAAAACTTTAAAATTCCAGATCGGTCTGAAACAATCTAGTATCGGTCAATAAGCGTGCTTCTATCGCGACGTCTACAAGAGAGCGAATTAAAATCTCCAGTGACGTTTTTCATTGTAGTCGCAGCGAACTTGCAGCTCGATGCAGCTACAACTCTTTTCTTGGATAAATGTTATCTCTGAACACTTTATCTCGTCTGGATTTTAATCTTCGTAAATCATATATTATGAAATCTTTATTTAGAGTTTCTTGCTTCGTAGATTAAGTGATCATCTGACAGACTTTCATTTAGTTCTTTTCGTGGAATAGATGTTAATAATTCCGAAGTATTTCTGTTGGTTAAACTTTCAATAGTGTTAATATTTTGTTGCCAGTAGCGATTGTCAAGGTCAGGATAACTAACATTTATATCTTTTGCTGTCAAAAGGGATGTCATTAGGGGCCCTATATTTGAGGTGTCATAAAGGGTGATCCATTGATCAAAGCCGGGCCAAATATCTCACGAAATAAGCGTCAAACGAAAAAACTACAAAGAACGAAACTTGTCTAGCTTGAAGGGGAAACCCGATGGCGCTATGGTTGGCCCCCTATATGGCGCTGCCATAGGTCAAAGGGATATCAACTGCGTTTTTTGAAATAGGAACCCACTTTTTTATTACATATTCGTGAAGTAAGTAAAGAAATATGAATGTTTTAGTTAGACCACTTTTTTCGCTTTGTGATATGTGGCGCTGTAATAGTCAGAAACTTATGGCTCACAATTTCAGACGAACAGTTGGTAGCAGGGAGGTTTTTTAAATTAAAATACAGAACGTGGGTACGTTTGAACATTTTATTTCGGTTGTACCACTTTTATACATGTACCTTTGTGAACTTATCATTTCTGAGAACGCATGCTTTTACAGCTTGATTACCTGTAGATACCACATTAATGCAATTAATGCTCAAAATGATGTCTGTCAACCACAATGCATTTAGCAATACGTGTAACGACATTCCTCTCAAAAGCGAGCAGTTCGCCTTCCTTAATGCTTCGACCACCAATCCACCTGTTATGAAATATGCTATTCAATACCGCTTCAACCGCACGTGAGCGATGTGCCGGACATCCATCATGTTGGAAGTACATCGTCATTTATCATGCAGTGAAACATCTTGTAGTAACATCGGTAGAACATTACGTAGGAAATCAGCATACATTGCCATCGATAAAGTGAGAGCCAATTATCCTTCCTCCCATAATGCCGCACCGTATGTTAACCCGCCAAGGTCACTGATGTTCCACTTGTCGCAGCCATAGTGGATTTTCCGTTGCCCAATAGTGCATATTACGTTACCACTGTTGGTGAATGACGCTTCGTCGCTAAATAGAACGCGTGCAAAAAATCTGTCATCGTCCAGTAATTGCTCTTGTGCCCAGTGGTAGAACTGTAGATGACGTTCAAAGTCGTCACCATGCAATTCCTGGTGCATCGAAATTTGGTACCGGTGAAATCGATGTTGACGTAGCATTCTCAACATCGACGTTTTTGAGATTTCCGATTCTCGCGCAATTTGTCTGCTACTGATGTGCAGATTAGCTGCGACAGCAGCTAGAACACCTTCTTGGGCATCATCATATGTTGTAGGTCGTGACTGATGTTTCACATGTGGCTGAACACTTCCTGTTTCCTTAAATAACGTAACTGTCCGGCGAGCGGTCCGGACACTTGGATGATGTCCAGAATACAGAGTAGCATACATAGCACACGCCCGTTGGTCATTTTGATCACAATACCCATACATGAACTCGATATCGACCATTTCAACAAGTGACGACGAAGTGGGTACGTGACTTCCCGCAACAAAGTCCCTAACCGACTGAAGTCTCTTTTTTATTGGCTTATTAGCGTCCACACACATACACATGCAAAAAATCAAAATCATTACAGTGTTCTTTTTACATCAATAATGAACCTAGATTTCATGTTCCTTAAACATTTCATCAATTCATTTTAATAACACAGCTTCGGTGCATTTCCACACTGCCGCTGTAGTCACACCAGACCGTGCAAAGCTGCGAACATGGTCCGGTTCGATGCCAGTGTCTTCTTATCGCACGACCAGAACGGAGCTCCAACAGCATCGGACCGCATATAGCAGCGAGTACCATCCGATCATGTCCTCTTGTCTGGCTGCTCTCGTTGGTAAATGACTGCGCTCCAGTTACACTGTACCAACAAGTCAGCACCATCCATCCGAAGATAGTCTTCATCACCTTGTTGAGTGTGCTGAAACATCTAAATCACCTCTCTTTTCGTGGTAAGTACTTTAGTTAATATTTTCACTGTCACACGTGTACTGTCAGTTTGTGAACTCGCACAACACTCCTTACACCAGTACCTATCCTTTGTTCCTACCAGTTTGCTTCTACGTTTTCGAGCATTACTAATTCAGCCATTTATTTCATATTCACTTTTATTCATCTCTTAGCATCTCACTCCTCAAAACAAGTGATTTTATTAAATACATCCCCCTATTCATGAATGACTACGGTAAGATCTTTCACTGTGCTCGTGTGCGTATTCTAAACTATTGCCTCGTTAAACAAAACATATTCAGGCCTGCCAACATGAAAACATCAACTGTTAACATGAGAACATCAACATAACGGTTTCTACCTAACTGAACAAAGATAAAAGAATGCAATTTAATTATTGTTGAGAACTTGCTGCTCATAATATTTCTTAATGCATTAACTAGATCCAACAAGTCTCCTGTTCCTTATTACTATCTTTGGGCTTAACCTTTAATACAATCTTCTTTTTATTAGGAGTCTCGAAAAGTGAACTTACACTAACGTAACGATATTCTATCGCATAAAATCGTAACATCAGTAACTCCTTTAGCAAGAACTACCTAAAACTAATTCACTGTCCTCTAATACTACGTATAAAATAAGAAAAACACGAGTGGTCTACCGGGACCATCCGGACCGCCATGTCATCCTCAGGGAGGATGCAGATAGGAGGGGTGTGGGGTCAGTACACAGCTCTCCCGGTCGTTATGATGGTTTTCTGTGACCGGAGCCATTACTATTCGGTCGGGTAGATCCTCAATTGGCATCACGAGGCTGAGTGCACCCAGAAAAATGGCAACAGCGCATGGCAGCCGTGATTGTCACCCATCCAAGTGACGACACCGCCCGACAGCGCTTAACTTCGGTGATCTCACGGGAACCGGTGTAGCCACTGCGGCGAGGCTGTTGCCCTCTACGTATAAAATAATAATAAAAAAACATTATTGTAACACATTTCTGCATCATGCCTTCTCCTTTACGGAATTAACGGCTAAATCTTCAGTTAACTAAAGTATCTTTTTAACTCAATGTGGGGCTACATCACCTTTATCTTGTTGTTTTATTCATCCTCTCATAAGTAGCTTCCTTCATGTGGGATATTAATGATTTTACATGGCCCTTTACTTTCGATTTATTTTTCTAAGCATTGAAGACCTCGGATGATTCTTCAACAGAATACTATTAATAACCTTATAAGTGACAACTAGGCCTAGATTTTTATCAAATGATGTTTATGAATACTTGGTTTATGTTGCAAGTTCAGGTATACCTTCTTTATAATTGCATCACGATCCTTTGGTTCATTTTGAATACATGGTAAATTGCTAAAGCAATTATTACTATCCCGCTCATTAAATAGAACCTCATTGGGCGAATACCCAGTTGACATATGTTGTAAGTTGTTGTTGACTAGTTTTGACTAGTATACGCAGTAGTTATTGTGACAATCGTCACTCGATCCTAATCTTACGATCTTCTCGCCACCAGCACAATAAAATTCTTACAATTGCCAAGCCGGCTTGGGTGACCGAGCCGTTCTAAGCGCTACAGTCTGGAACCGCGCGACCGCTACGGTCGCAGGTTCGAATCCTGCCTCCAGCATGGATGTGTGTGATATCCTTAGGTTAGTTAGGTTTAAGTGCACTACTGACCGTTAAAATTGCTACACCAAGAAGAAATGCAGATGATAAACGGGTATTCATTGGACAAATATATTATACTAGAACTGATAGGTGATTACATTTTCACGCAATTTGGGTGCATAGATCGTGCGAAATCAGTACCCAGAACAACCACCACTGGCCGTAATAACGGCCTTGATACGCCTGGGCATTGAGTCAAACAGAGCTTGGATGGCGTGTACAGGTACAGCTGCCCATGCAGCTTCAACACGGTACCACAGTTCATCAAGAGCAGTGACTGGCGTATTGTGACGAGCCAGTTGCTCGGCCACCATTCACCCGACTTTTTCAGTTGGTGAGAGATCTGGAGAATGTGCTGACCAGGGTAGTAGTCGAACATTTTCTGTATCCAGAAAGGCCCGTACAGGAACTGCAAGATGCGGTCGTGCATTATCCTGCTGAAATGTAGGGTTTCCCAGGGATCGAATGAAGGGTAGAGCCAGGGGTCGTAAAACACCTGAAATGTAACGTCCGATGTTCAAAGTGCCGTCAGTGCGAACAAGAGGTGACCGAGACGTGTAACCAATGGCAGCCCATACCATAACGCCGGGTGATACGCCAGTATGGCGATGACGAATACACGTTTCCAATGTGCGTTCACCACGAAGTCGCCAAACACAGATGCGACCGTCATGATGCTGTAAACAAAACCTGGATTCATCCGAAAAAATGACGTTTTGCCATTCGTGTACTCCGGTTCGTCGTTGAGTACACCATCGCAGGCGCTCCTGCCTGTGATGCAGCATCAAGGATAACTGCAGCCATGGTCTCCGAAGTGATAGTCCATGCTGCTGCAACCGTCGTCGAACTGTTCGCGTAGATGGTTGTTGTCTTGCAAACGTCGCCATCTGTTGACTCAGGGGTCGAGACGTGGCTGCACGATCCGTTACAGCCAAGCGGATAAGATGCCTGTCATCTTGACGTCTAGCTATACGAGGCCGTTGGGATCCAGCACGACGTTCCGTATTACCCTCCTGAACCCACCGATTCCACATTCTGGTAACAGTCATTGGATCTCGACCAACGCGAGCAGCAATGTCGGGATACGATAAACCACAATCGCGATGTGTTACAGTCCGACCTTTATCCAAGTCGGAAACAAGATGGTAAGCATTTCTCCTCCTTACACGAGGCATCACAACAACGTTTCACGAGGCAACGCCGGTCAACTGCTGTTTGTGTATGAGAAATCGGTTGGAAACTTCCCACGTATCAGCACGTTGTAGGCGTCGCCACCGGCGCCCTCCTTGCGTGAATGCTCTGAAATGCTAATAATTTGCATATCACAGCGTCTTCTTCCTGTCGGTTAAATTTCGCGTCTGTAGCACGTCATCCTCGTGGGGTAGCAATTTTAATGGCCAGTAGTGTAGTTATAAGTTCTAGCGGACTGATGACCTCAGAAGTTAAGTCCCATAGTGCTCAGAGCCATCTGAACCATTTTTTTTAGAATTACCAACTAGGTAAAACAACAAAGTTTTACAGTGGCTGGACAATCACTTATTTTGCGTAATGATTTAATAATTGTTGCCTGCTTGCTTGCTGTTGGAGTCCCGCCCACGTCACTGTCGGCAGCCGTGTCGCTGTCACGACCAACGTCCAGCTCCGGTTCGGTTCTCCGACGCGTCGCGTTGCACTCCCCCTGCGGGAGGGATCGCGTGTCTCGTAGGCGCGGAGAGTCGGCCTACAAAAAAAATGGTTCAAATGGCTCTGAGCACAACACCCAGCCATCACGAGGCAAAGAAAATCCCTGACACCGCCGGGAATCGAACCCGGGAACCCGGGCGCTGGAAGCGAAAACGCTACCGCACGACCACGATATGCGGGCAGTCGGCCTGCGTTGTCGGCACCAAATAATGTGGCGTGTGTGTGTGTGGGCTCGATGTGGATGGTTGTTCAAGTCTGGTTGACACAGGTCGGCGTCCGTCGATCGTGACAGCTCTAACCTGTAACTGTTAAAACAAACTCCTCGCTTTATTTGGTTGGTTTCAGATACTACCTCCCTTTAAGAGATATCCGCCTATCGATGCAGTAGCACGCCGAAATGTATAAACGGCCCTCGCTTGTAATTGAAGCAATGGTGTTCGAAAGATGTCTATCTTCTTTACTGCTACACGCAGCGAGTGAACCACTCGGTACCGCAACAACTCTCTTTATCTGAAACAATAAACCAAATATCCTTCTCGTGTTCGCGAAGGGCCTATAGGCCTGCTGACAGGTGTCCATGGAGCACGCATGCCCGTAAAATCGTTATGAGGCTGGTTAAAAGTGCTACTGTATCTTGTAACGCGAAGGTCACTCGATTGAAGCAGGTCTGAAGATGACGTAACGTATCATCGAAACTGGTAGCCTAAAAATAAAAATAAAACCTAAATAACGTCGACTTGTATTCTTCTATTGGATGCTGACCAGTCGTAGGGCCACATTCAAGCCAGAAGATGGAGTTACATTCATTCTTATTCTTTATCAGTACTGGTGACAAGAAAAAGTATCCTTATGCTGACGTAAGGAAAAGAAAAGAATGGTTGAGACCGAACACAGCAGCAATTCCCACTACAAAAAGCTACGCGCATCCTCAAAAGATAATGATATGCATCTGGTGAAACAGCGACGATGCAATGTACTACGAATTGCTTCCCTGAGTGCTGACGTTTATTGCCAACAACTGAGGCTAGTGGCAGACGCAACGACCAGAACTGCATTATTTTTCAAACTGACACCACCAATATTGATTGGCGACTCCATGGAGTGCTGTGTGCAAAACAACCATATATGTTAAATTAAAAGGAAGGTCAGCGTTGGCCGTAATATTGATAGCAGAATCGATTTTCGATCGCATGGTGATCATCTTCAGTGTTGTACCAGTGTCTGAATTTAATTTGCACAGCACTGAAGATGATCACCATGTGATCGAAAATCGATTCTACTATCAATAAAACATCAATATTACGGCCAACGTTGACCTTCCTTTTAATTTAACCACCAATATTTCATTTGTTAATTTTTTGGACAGTGAATACAACAGTCGCAACAGCAAAAGGAGCTGTATATGGTAAATGAAAGTTGGCAGGAATAATTCTACATCTGGAAGGTGATGTCAGTTCAAATTTCGCGCCGTTCGTATAAGAACTGCGCTAATCGTGCCACTATAAGAATGCAAATCACACTGTAGCATTCATGAGCGTTAGTTACTTTCGAGATTCGACGTGGTGATTTGATGTAAGTCAAGAATGCCTTTACGGTGAAAAGGATGCCATTCTCAACATGTCACTGAGATTGAACAAGCTGGTATATCAGGGCTACCCCGAAGCTGGGACGTCATATTGCATCTGCAGCAGCAATTTGAGCCGCAGTTGGCACCACAGTGTCACAACAAACCGTTACAAATCGATTACTTCAAGTACGGCTACGAGCGAGAAGCCCTGTAACGTTCGTTCCACTGACACAAGAGTAACGTCATTTGCGACTCCGGTGGTGTCAAGCGAGGACTCATTGGAGGATTGGGTGGAGATCCGTTACGTTTTCTGATGAAAGCTAGTTGTGCCTCGCTCCTGTGATGGCCGTGTGTTGGTTAGAAGGAGGTCAGTTAAGGGCCTGCATCCAACTTGTCTACGTGCTAGATACACAGGACCTAAACCTGGAGATTTCATAAGCACTCTGCACCCTGACCGCAAATGCGTACCTGTTGTGCTGCCTTTCATGAACAACATTGAAGGAGTTTTCCAACAGAATAACGGCAGCCCACATACCGCTTTTGTAACACAACATGCTCTACATATTGTCGACATGTTGCCTTAGCCTGGCCGAGGACCAGATGTTGTCTCCAATCGAGCACATAAGAGACATCATCGGACAACAACCCCAGCGTCATACACAACAGCACCGGTATTAATCGTTACTGCAGTGACACAAAATGTAACAGGTAGGGGACTCTGTCCCACAAAGTGACATTCGGCACCTGTAGAACACACTGCATGTACGTTTGTCTGCTTAAATTCAACATTCTAGTTGTTACATGGGTTATTAATGTACCAGCATTTCACATTTGTTTGGTTTATCTCGCCCTTACATTAATCTTTGACCTCATAATGTTATCCACTTAAAAATATTACCTAGATAAACGTATTCCCGAGACTTCATTAACCTACGTTAATTATTTTTTGGTGCTGCGATTTTTTTCCGTCAGTTTCTTTTTGATGAAAATTGCTGTGCTCAGGCTGTATAGCCTACAGTGCATCTACCTGTCTCACGGCCGCCGTTTACCAGTAGCCTAAGCTTGAAGGAGTCGCCCAATGAAGCAACAGGGTTTCAATCATGCATGCTGCCTGGGCCAAGGCAACACAGCTTCAGTCACGCATGCTGCCTACGCCAAAAGTCAATGAAGCGAAGGCCGTCAACGTCCAATGGTCACCAGCCCCGTGCATCTGTTTACCTGCGTGGGTCACATGGCAACAGATAGTTCCACTAGAATTTCTGTGGTCTGGGCCAGACGCTGACTGGTCTTGCAGTTATTCTGTCAGACTGTCGATCTAAACCTTTGCTACATACAAAGCCTTGCTACACAAGCCACCGCCGATCAAGAGAACCGCCGTTGCCTGCCATATCCATCGTCAGGGCTTGGTCTCTGCATCACACTAGATCGCGTGTTCTTGGTATCAGGCGTTGATCTCTGCTGTGTTATTATGTTCTACTTTTCATGCATGTAGTAGATACTGAATCTCTCTTTATTAAGCCCTTCAGTCTAAGTTCAAAATTATCCAAATCCTTTGCTTATCATGAACTAGCACAGACTTTTTTGTGATTAACTTTGTCGAACGAAAAGTATTTTTGTTCGCATACCTTCCAATGAAACAGTTGTAAGAGGTCCATAATTAAAGAATTTGTTCCTAGCGCACTCGAGCTGATGTAATTTCGATGTATTGCTCACGCGCTGCCTGCGATATGTAAGCTGTAAGAGAATCCGAGACCAAAGAGCAGTGTTGGACTGCAGTAAGAACTGTGTGTTAATAGCAGTAAGTAGTTGCTAGCGAGCAGTCTGGTGTATCGTGTTGGCTGGGCCGGTCGTGTGCAGCGATGGCGGAGCCTGAGCGTTGTAGGATAAGGTAAAAGCAGCCTCGCGCATATGTAGGATTGTTACATCAAGTCCCATGTAAATGTTTTTAAAAAATCTGTTAATAATAATCTTTCTCATAAAAAGTAACTTTTGACATTCATCTCAATTTAAAGAATTCACTAATTTCTCCAATCCTTGGCCATCCCGATTATTGAAAATGAAAAATCAGTTCTTTCCTTTTATATAAGACAAATCTATCGGCCAGCATTGAACTTAGCTGCGCCAGGAAAATTTCTTATAGGAGCAGATATATACGCGTTATCAGGCGATCTAATTAAGGTAAGATTTTTCAGTTTATTCAGAATGATGTATCAGGCCCATGACGCAGCATTGCTGACGTCCAAAATTTACCAGGTTAAATTGACTGTCAATTATTGAAAGGTTATAAGTGACCCACATTTTTTTATTGAGAGATTAGTCACATTTTATTATTGATACGTTACGCAATTTTCCTGTTGGTAGGTTATACTGAATGTGAACGACATAATTATATTTTTTTTTACTGTTGAGAGGTTTAGGAATTTTTCTGTTTTGAGGTTACACTAAATGAGAATATTCATATTATTTTATTTTGTGGGAGGTTACACAGTTCTACACTCTTTACATGGGCTATGTCCTCATTGTGTCTTAACCTGCGCAAAAATTATCGTAAGCGTATTAGGAGTCATCCATAAACTATGTCACACGAATTTCATGAAGTTTTCAGCGCCCCGCATCCCCCTTCCCCCCCCCCCCCCCCCCCCCCCCCCCCACGGCTCCTTGTCAGAGATGGTCATATTTGCATGAGCCCTGCCCTGGGCGACGAAGTATATTTGCAGTTTTAAATTTTAGAAAAGTACACTTCGTCTGTTTGTGTATTTCTACGGAGAACGTTTTTTTATAAAACAAGAATAAGTCATACGTTTTAAAAAAAATTTAAAAAACATAACAAAAAATGAACGATACAAAGTTTACTCACATTGTGTCCAAATACTTTCAACTCATTCCTTTACATCATTTGTGATAGGCATACCAGTCAGTTAATTCCCGATTTGGGTAATGTTCGGAACATTCGATGTGTCCACATCATTTTCATCCAGTCATATAGCATCGTCATCGTTTATCAGACAAAGAACTTCCCTGGCCCATCTATCTGCAATTCCTTCAGGATGGATCTTTGTGATGGGTAAAAGATCTTTTTCGCTCTAATGTGATTGCATGTGTTGGTTAGTGGCTTGGTATAATGAAAAATATAGGTCACAGATGCCATATGATCGTTTAAATTAGTGTGCTTCGACGCTGGGGCAATAATCGCCATAGGGAACTTGCTTCAAATGTGATGGCACTCGGAGATCCAAAGAGAGCTGTAGAAAAAAAGGAGCAAATGTACCTTCGGAGTCTTCATTTCCTACGGGTACATGCCCGTCTGATGTCCGTTTAATCAAATCAGGTGGTAGAAAGAACCGCTCTCGTAATAGCCGCCATAGGCTAGATCGTCACACACCGTAACAGGTGACAACTTTGCGTTATACAGTTTGTAAATGATATCGAGATTCACGTACGTGAGTTGTGTACCAAGCAGCATTATTTCTCAAAGTCCTAGCCTGTACGATATCCACTGTGGTATCTACTGGCACAATACATTCGGCAACAGCAGGGAAATTGTTAATGACTAATTGGCTTCAAACATTAGCCACTAAGGTGCCGGAACTCAGAACATTTTTCTAGCTGCAGATCAGTAGTTCGATTATTGGAGTCAAGAATGGGACCGAAACTGTCAAGTTTCAACATATCACCAGTAACGTCGCGACTAAGAGGCGCAATTGTCGCTCCACTTTATTAAATGTAATTCTTCGTGGGGCATTGGTGGCAGTGTAAATGGCACCCATGTAAAGATCTTTAAAATGTTGTACAGCTAAAACTATAACTCACTCGTATAGTGAAGTTTCGTCAGGACCACCATTGTAAATGAAAATAAACAGGGGTTTTACAAAACCTTTCCTGGAGCATTTTTGGCAATGTAAATGGCATTCAAGTCCAGATATTTAAAATGCTGCTCAGCTAAAACTATGGCTATCTCGTATAGCGGATTTTCGTCGGGACCACCATTGCAAGTCTTACAAAACCGTTCCCGGTTATCATTAGCTTTTCAAAAGCTGGTACTGTGCATTAGAGGAAGAATTTTTTCCTCCGCGAATCGCTACGAATGCTGGCCCAGAGTGTGTCATAGCTTCAAGTTTACCCTTAACATTTTTCTTGGTTACAATACCTCCATAACTAGAGGGAGTACGTTTATGTTTTTCAGCGACCACGAAAACATGACCCTATAATTTTACACGGTAAAGGTACATTAACACTCGTGCTTGAACATTTGCTGCTGTAATACCTAATGGCACACTTATTTTGTCATCTATAGATAAAAAGTATGCTTCACAGGGGTCCAAAATTGAAGCTAAAGATTCAAGGCATCTTACAGTAACAGCACAGAATTTGCCATATTTATCCCTTACGTGAAGCGTAGATTCTGATTTGCGCAATTTAACAGGAAAAGTTGCCACGTCTTTTTTTCCCTTCCTCTGTATTGTACGGGAAGTAGTCTTAAATGTAACCCTGATCGATGAACAGTATAGCTTTGTTTACATAGTTCGGCTTGTAAGTCCTCCAATGTTTTGCACCACCAAAAACTGCAGTGTCCATTATGAATTCAAGTACACTGCACTGATTTTCTTCTACTCTAGGCCGACCAACGGTATTTCGAGTTTTAAGAACTGCTGCTAAGTCGGAATTACTTCCCAAAATTTCTGTAATTTTTTGTGTTTTAGAATCACTACTTTCTCTGTCGTTCGGTTGCTTCTTTGCTGTTGAATCGCTTTCCTTAATGCTGTTATTCTTTTTGCTACTTGATCTGTCGCCATACCAGCATCGTGAGCTAACAGCGGGCTACTGAGCTCGGATTCTAGTAGTACAATTTTATTCCTGGAAGTGTTCTGTGTATGTGTTGATTTACGTGCTGATTGAGGTAGCTGGCTTCCCCTTGGTTGCATCCTATTACCTCAAGTGTCTTCTGGTATATGCTGTTTGTTTTCTCCCTTGCAATTAAACGTAAGTACATAAAATATTGAATAAGAGCATTTCGGACAATGTGTGTACTAAATCACACTGAGAAATTAAGCTACACCATAGTGAGAACTGCACCGAGATTACCGAGATTACCCCCAACAGGCAAACAGAAAAACGCTGGTGCCGATTTCGCTTCATAACAAGCAGTGAATAACGACTCAACGTAACTTACTGGCACAATGTCATTAATTGTACGCTCATGATAGCCATCACGTTGCATCCTATGCAGACCAACGACCGCAACGGTAATATAGCTCCTACTTTATAAAATTTCTGTAACATTCCACTACCTAATACCGCATATCAGACGTAAGACGAGTAAGTAGCCATGGTTACTAGAGTGACGTCTTTGCTATCATCTTTGCGTTGGTCGATAACAGTACCTGATAGAGGGCCACGCTGTTTAGGTCGCAGTATGAACAGAACCGTTAGCAGAGCTGAAAATTGTTAAACATCTCGATGTTGACAAAATAGGCTGCAGAACGGAAATTTGGAAATTTGTAATAAGGTCTTATGAAACCAAACTGCTAAGCCTACACACTATTTCATCGAATTTAAACTAACTTACGCTATGGACAACATACACACCCATGCCCGAGGGAGGACACGAGCCTCCGACAGGGCAAGCCGCACAGTCCGTGACAATGCTCTCTAATCATTGCTGAACGATCAACTGATTAGCAGTAATCAAATATATCAGGCTACGATGTCAACAATGTTCGGATTGTTACTGCAATTATTATTTTGTGTCGACAGCATCACTCTCTATTTGTTGGTTTTTGTGTGGGAAGATGTGGAATCGTATTTTAAAGGGGTATTTTTAATTAATTTTTTATCGTAGATGTCTTTAGAATATTTTTATCTCTTGTGTTCGATGCTTACGACTGCCCCCGATCCTGGTGTCTTGGAGTTTTATTGATTCAGAATGCATACGCTATGAATATGCTGCAAAATTTAGCTGTTTTTCTCCCTGTGACCGAGTTTTAATGACATATTTTGACTCGTTTCTAGTATAATCATTTTACCTACTTATATGGGGGTACCTCTACCTTATTTTTGGGTTTATGTTTCTGCATCGATTTGTTTATATGCATTTTAATTATCCGTTTACACACATTTGTTTTTCGAAACTGTGCCTTAACCCGGTCAAGTACGCCATCTGGGTACTTCTTGCCACATTACACGCGGCTCCTGTAATTTGTCACAGTAATGTTTGTGTGCGCGCGAATACAGACATCCTGCCGTTTGCGGCTCGAACTGCGGTTTTGTAAGCGTGGTCCTATCTTGTAAGGCTGTTGTGCTCCAGATGCACTTGGTGGTTTAGATGTTTCATAACGGATTGATTATATACCCAGTTGCCTCGGTGTCTATTTTACATTATATCTGGTTTTATTACTGGTGGGTCACGTATACAGCTATAATTTCGCAACCGAGACTGTTTTTGTTCTGAAATGATGGAATCGCTAAACCCTTTCGTTAGAGCTGAAGTTTACAGTTGTAATACAAAACATAATACATGTACTGTTACGTAGCTTATGACTCATCCACCCCCCACCCCAGTCCACCCTCTGTTGGTATTACACAATATTAAATATGCGACGTGATTTATGGAAGACCCGTTAGTTGCACAAATTATACCGTACAACAAAAGGTTCTGAGGGCTTCTGGAGAATATAACTAATGGTGAAACGCGACACACAAATCTCCATGCCTTTTTCATTTCATTTCATACTGGTTATGTAGTTAGACGACGACAGCGGTGGGCACTGCATTGAGAATGTTTTTATTGAAGATCTTGGACAATAGTAACTGGTATATAGTGCTATATGTACCTTGGTTCTTCTTCTTGAACATGGTGGTAAACCCACTGGTTTCTAAATGCTTTTTGCATCGTGAGAAGGCACATTACTTTGGAGATGGAGCTAACCGAAAATTTTACGGAAAACGACACCTTGCTGGAAGTGGAGAATGAAGACTCAGGTGCTGACCGTTGTGGCCGAGAGGTTCTAGGCGCTTCAGTCTGGAACCGCGCAACCGCTATGGTCGCTAGTTTAAATCCTGCCTGGGGCATATATGTGTGTGATGTCCTTAGGTTAGTTAGATTTAAGTAGTGCTAAGAACCATTTGAACCATTTGAAGACTCAGGTGGACTTAACCGGGACTGGGGTTGCCGAGGCATCCCAGGGGGTAACATCCATTGGCCACCTTCACAACCGGGCACCTTCCTCACATCTTGTTTGCCGTTTTTGTAGAGAGCCATCGACCGGTTTAGAAAACATGGGCTGGCGAAGAAAGGTGTCAGCCTAATGAGCTGTCGTTTCCAATTTCAGAGGCTCTCTGATGACAGAGTAGTGACTGAGGTGAGAAAACGCGGGATTGGTATATTAGCGTGTGACGGTAGGAGCAATGAATGGGAGCGGACGTTTTTTTAATGGTAGGGAAGAGTTCTGTTTTGTGATTGGCATGTTGGCGTCTGATCGCAACGCATCACTTTGGTGGGTTTCTCTGTGTTTACATGTCTATTGCATCTACCTTGCTGTTAGGCTACAGTGTTTTGTACTTTAAGTATTGGCCACTGGCACTGTTTGGCGGTCAAGGAGAACAGAGCGTTAAGAGACAGAAATAGAAGGCAATGAGGGTTGAGACGCTCTGGAGTTGCCATCGACTTCGTATGAGACGTTGTGCTGACCGCAGCCATTTCCGAGTTAGGAGACGTTCAAAGAACTGGGTCGAAGTTGTAGCAACGCGCCCTTGTCTTCTCGAGAGAGCCAGCAAGACAGTGACGTTCATCAGGGCGCACGGCAGTTACGTTGCAGCAAGCATTCATAGCAGCATCAGGGAGATAGGTCATTCTCATTTCTTTCTCAGGTTCAGCGAATGTATCTTGAATGTGTTTTCCACGTGGAAACAGCGACTTCTGAAATTTAGTTTCAGGCCGTCATTCCTGAGTTAATGCAGACGACTAAGGCTACTACCCATACAAACACTAATCATAATTTTCATATAGAGAACAGTAGTCGACTGTTTGATTGTTTCCATTTTATGACTTGTGATCATCCATGTTTAAATGAATAGATTGTTTGAATGAGAGACTGTCTTTGTCAGACCCTTACGTGCCACGTTAAATCATTCTGTAAATCCCTCAATTTAGCATCTGTGTCTAGGGCCTAAAATCGCGCTGTCCATTACATGCTGTCTACAATAAATTCATAGCATTGGTCTTAAATGAGTGGCCGCCCACAATCGGTTTTCTGTATTAAGGTAATTTTCCACGAAGAGCGTATTTGGCAAGGTAGTCATTGAAATACTGCGCTTGACAGTGGAATCATCAGTTCAGCTTGCAAATGAACACAAAATGTGTCATGTTCCTTAGTCGGTTGCAGAGGAGATGATTGTTAATGTGAATGTTAATAAATCCACAGTCATGTTGCTTACAAAGAACATAGCTTTGTATCCTTTAACGAGTTTGATACTTTCCATGAATGTTACTACAGTTTTACTACAGATGCCTTGCTGGAGGGCACTACCTATCGATCTCGTACTGTATGATAAATTAAGCGTATTATCTCTTAGAACAACAGCGACTGTTTATGATAAACTCTACAAATAACAACTGTTTAATATCTGTATCTAGTTTCTAATTATTTAAGAGGTCTTAACACATACGGAAGCATCCGCTATTTGATTCCCACTACAAAGTTCGACACAGGTGCAATCGACAAAGGGCGTTTGTCCTTATTACGTCCTCAGATGGTTTAAATGAGACAAAACATTTTATAAGTTTTATATAATATTTGTTATTTGTTTTCTATAAAAGGATGCAAACTGTATTATAGAAAGCTTCAGTTAAGTCCGTCTTGACTTGGTTGTATTCGGTATTGTTTATCAGCTACAGTCTAATGAAATTACTTGCAGACCACCTCGAAACTATCTTATACTGGACTGTACCATTGAACTCTAAAATCACTCCCTTACACTCGAAAAATAGAAGTAAGGTTTGAGCTTAAGGACCAATGCATCCCTGTTTGAAAGTAATGTGATGTACTCCGGCTTCAGGCCACTCGTGGCCTACCGGGACCATCCTACCGTCGTGTCATCCTCAGTGGAGGATGAAGATAGGAGGGGCGTGGGGCAGCACACCGCTCTTCCGGTCGTGATGATGGTATTCTTGACCGAAACCGCTACTGTTTGGTCGAGTGGCTCCTCAATTGGCATCACGAGGCTGAGTTCACCCCGAAAAATGGCAACAGTGCATGGCGGCTGAAAGATCACCCATCCAAGTGCCGATCACGCCCGACAGCGCTTAACTTCGGTGATCTCACGAGAACCGGTGTAGCCCCATCTACAGGATGGACATCTACAGGAACTAGAATATTAAAGTAAGAATTGAGTCTCAGATTTTCAAACGCATCAGGCTATAGTCATTCTCGTGTTTCCTTCTTTTCTACTCAGAACACTTAATACCTTGGTAAGACAGTGTAACGAATATTAGGGTCAGTGGTAAAATGTAACCTCACAGTAAAGGTGGAATTGACACCCGCAAGCTGCAAAGTGAGTTACAGTATATGAAACCTCCCACCTTAAAGATGTGTTGGGATTAACAGCCACGGTGGATTTTAGCAAGAAATGTCTGCGCTCACTTTTCCTGGCACCACTGGAGCCAACTTACTTACCTTAATCTTCTAAATATGTACGGTAGCCGTTATCCCGCTTGCTTTCTTTTCCGACTTTCTGTCGGTGGCGAGCTTCTAACGCTTGCGCCACAAACAGTGCATAATAATTTAACAAGTGGTTAGGTTTTAATTGCAGACATAATGAGAATGCGGAACCGCAAAACTTGTAAAATGATTTCTAGAGCCGGTCTGTCGTTAATATTCATAGCAAGATTAATCGTTAGTTCTCGAGCACCGCAAAAGTCTGCTCGAGAGAGCCAGCAAGACAGCGACGTTCATCACACGATCTTAGAAACAACATGAAATGACATAAGTAGGTTTTAATAGACAACTTAAATAATTAATTCCATTTTTATTGTGCAGTAGCACTTCACACGCTAGTTCGCGTGTTGCCACCTCAACAGCCGATCGGAGACTGGCTTGCATTAACACAACATCGTAACATCGAGCAAGTACGTCATCAGAGGCAATTTTTCAACAAACTGTTCTGTCTTTACATGAGATCAGATTTTACACACGGATTCATCTATTACCTCCTCGGAAACCGATCGCAGAGTACTAATGAGCTGTCTCAGCAGTTTGGCGCCTGCCCTCTCAGGGCATACTTTGACTGGTCCAACCTTTCAGTCAGTAACCACAGACAGTAATTAAAATTCGTAATTATCATTTCCTGACTAATTGAGTAATATTGAAATTATTATTAACAAGTTCTCAGTGCAAGTAACGTCATCAGCAGAGCTGATGTTTTATATTAATATTTAAACAGCAAATATAAAAACAAAAAGTTCGCTTCCTGGTGAGTAGCGTGGTAGATGGATCCCCATGCTCCAGTCTAAACGGTTCTTGCTCTTCTGAAGTTCTCAAGCTATGTGACCATCCGACGCGTCGTTCGGTGAATTTACTTTGCCGTCCTACCTATTTTCGAGCTTCAAAATGGTTCAAATGGCTCTGAGCACTATTTGTCCGCTAGACTTAGAACTACTTAAACCTAAGTGGCCTAAGGACAGCACAAACATCCATGCCCGAGGCAGGATTCGAACCTGCGACCTCGACCACACCGGCCAGCCCGGTGTGGTCGAGCGGTTCTAGGCGCTTCAGTCTGGAACCGCGCGACCGCTACGTCGCAAGTTCGAATTCTGCCTCGGGCATGGATGTGTGTGATGTCCTTAGCTTTAAGTAGTTCAAAGTTCTAGGGGACTGATGACCTCAGATATTAAGTCCCATAGTGCTCAGAGTCATTTGAAAGACAACGGCCGGCTTCGCGAGTTTCCCGTAACAACACAATCTTGTACCGTGCATTAAAACTTAGTAACAAAATGTAGTAAACGTGGACAGGGATATGGCATAAACGCCACAGTAAGTCTAATTAATCAATAAATTCGAACCTATAAATAAAAAAAAACGCTATTATCCATGGGAGTGGGTGATGACTGTAGAAGATTTCATTTAATTCCTCTTCACTGCATGTTGAATTCGTTGTAGTAGTTAGTTGAGAGTGAAAACAAGGGCCTTACACTTTCCGCTCGCTTTGGCCTGCCTGCAGCAGACGAGGTGGCTGACTGGACGTGTGCTACAGGTTTGGGGGGGGGGGGGAGGGGGGAGGGGGGGAGGAGGGGGGTAATAATTGCAGCCACCAGAATCCTGTGAGCAGCCGGCCCCTGTCGCACTCACCACGGCGGGGGGCGGTGAGTATCTTTGGCAGAGATTAGCAACATTTAAGGGAGAATGTACTTCCATGCGGAGTTCAGCGAATTCGCGCTGTCCTCGCCAGTGGCGAATTTGAATACAGAGATTTTTCCGAAAGACATACCACCCACGCAAATGGAGGGTACCAGAGGATAACATCACAACTTTTTGCAGTAGCCACGGGACACAACCAGAGGCGAGTGTTTACTGAAGAAGGGGTGCTATCGCCTTGAACATTGAGAACACCATGTTAGGGAAAGTTCTGGTGGAAACTCGTAATGTGTGCGAACGGTGATGTGCCACAGGCTGGCATTCGCAAGTTTCTGGAAAGCGGAGTTGGAGGTCTGCGTTCGGAATCTTTCCAGAAAGTGACGCCGAGACTTCCGGGACAAAACTGTTAGGAGCCTTCGGCGTGAAGAATGCCTTGGAATATGTTTTTTGAGAGGAAGTAACAAAGTGGCAATATTCCTTAGCTGACTCAGTGCACTGAAAGCTACACAAAGAACCATGATGGAAGAAATGGCAGTTGCAACATCCAGTACTAAAAAAAAAGAGCAAACATAGCTATATTTGAAACTTCCTGGCAGATTAAAACTGTGTGCCCGACCGAGACTTGAACTCGGGACCTTTGCCTTTCGCGGGCAAGTGCTCTACCGAGTTCGAGTCTCGGTCGGGCACACAGTTTTAATCTGCCAGGAAGTTTCATATCAGCGCACACTCCGCTGCAGAGTGAAAATCTCATTCTGGAAACGTCCCCCAGGCTGTGGCTAAGCCATGTCTACGCAATATCCTTTCTTTCAGGAGTGCTAGTTCTGCCAGGTTCGCAGAAGAGCTTCTGTAAAGTTTGGAAGGTAGGAGACGAGATCCTGGCAGAAGTAAAGCTGTGAGTACCGGGTGTGAGTCGTGCTTCGGTAGCTCAGATGGTAGAGCACTTGCCCGCGAAAGGAAAAGGTCCCGAGTTCGAGTCTCGGTCGGGCACACAGTTTTAATCTGCCAGGAAGTTTCATATCAGCGCACACTCCGCTGCAGAGTGAAAATCTCATTCTGGATAGCTAGATTTGTTTATCTGTATGCTGCCTCAACTGGCCAAAATGGCAGAGTTGGCGGGCCCACAACCCGATGGAGCAGAAGAGTGAAGTATCAGACATGGTCGTTGAAAGGTGCAGGCTTGATGTCGTCGTCAAGAGACCCAGAGGACACTTGGTCGCTGACGGGCGTAAAGAACAGTCTTCTCCACCACAAGAAAAGTATTCGATTCACGTGTAGACGGGCAGCGCCATGCTAGCAGTCGATCCCCGCCAGCACCTTTACCAAAAATGATTGTGTCACAGCAACAGCGTACGAAGTTGGCAGGGGATAACAGGCGCGTTCGTTGAGATCGTGGTGATGGTACTAACGACTCCAGAGAATATGGACAGCAACGCTCAAAACACTGGGAAAACAGCAGCTGTATGGATTGGCAGTACGAACTACATCCAGGTCCGAAAGGGGATGCAGCTGCCAACCCATGGGCATCACGAGCGTGGATAGCGACAGGTCGATGCCTCAAATACCGGAGCGCTGAGCTACGGCGGATTGTTCTCTTCAGCGCTTTGAGTCAACCAACGGCCGTGTTTGTCCGTCGCCTCCGTTGGTATCATATGGCAGCTCTGTTCTCTAGGTAGGCATCACTCAGAGGGACAGCGATAGGATTTTAATATTTTAAAGGATTTGTAATCATTTGAAACGTCCAATTCTGCTGGACCTCAATTTAACTTGAGTAATTCTTCATATTTAATAAACATCATTGTATTACCAATAGTTGGGAATCTTTCTGATTGAAGACCTACGCCGTCCTACTGCATTCCCAACACAGATTAACCGATCAGTCACTATGTGGTAACCTTCGGCCATGATTTTAATCTACGGGATTGTGTTCCTCTTTACTGCCTAACGTTCCAATACAATCATTACCAACAAACACTTCAAATTCGCGTTTAGCAGTCAGTTAATACGATTTATTGTTTATGTGACCTATTTTACCTGAACTTTTCCAGTACTTTCGCTATGGAGACCCACAATTACCACACGGTCATACGTGTATATGAATTCAGTCTCCCGTGACGAGTATTTGATTCTTGTTTGTTCTGAGTAATCATTGAATTCACAGCCAATCAATGTACATGACTTGTAGCCCTTGTTTCATTACAGTAGCTGATAATCCCTATCACTACTTAGCAATCATTAATGTTTTTCAGGACACTCAACTACAGTCAATGTGTTAGAACCAACGCTTTCCTTCCCTTTTTGTGCGCACAGGTCCTGTTCATACAACTGGACCGTAGTGTGGGACTTGCACCTTGAGAGAGGATATTGAATGGAAAAACAGAATGACTAGCGCCTCACCCCAGTGATACCTTGGAAAGTGGTTTTTGAGAGGAAGTAAGAAAGTAGCAACATTCCATAGCTTACTCAGTGCACTAAAATATACACAGGGAGCCATGATGGAAGAAATGGCAGTTGCAACTTAAAAGAGCAAACATAGCTACATTTGTTTATCTGTAAACGGAACGGGCGACAATTACATTCATCATAAATATCATTACATAACCGTTATAATAGCCGTCGACTTATCATGCTCTACATTTGTTCCTCGCATTTCATAGGTACGGTACAATTTATACTGTCAGACGTAACACGAAAGTATTATTTACAGACTGATTTTAGCCACATTCCATTCCGTTTTATTTTGTTTTATGATCGCCGCAAATATAGTGGTGGAGTTTTACAGTTTTAATCTTATGAGTATCGACAATCTGATGACAGGAACAATGTCTCTCGAGACGTGTTGTTGAAATATGTGAAATACAATACAAATATCTAAACGCTATCAAGTGACAATGTTCGCAAACTGTAGGATGTTGTCCAGTATTTCTTCCGTTCTTTTTAATTCCTCTCACGACTTCGCGTTCCAAGCCGTCAACAAATCCGTTTAACTTTACGTTCAGCAGTACGTTCCCTGCTTTACCATTACCGTACTCAGTATTGGAAAAAAAGAGTAATCCGCCGTGAGATATTTTGCGTAGACGGTCTAGCAGCCGCTGAGAGTCGCTGTGGAATCCAGTACATCTATTCGAGACTCAACAGCAATTACTCTAGATAACGAGCAGCGCTTACGACGCGAGCTGTTGCGACGAGGAGGAAATATGGTCGCCATTATTTGCACAAAGAGCGCTGCGTCCTTTCTGAAGGAATTGCGCCCGGCTCCTTTGTCGCTTTTGACGTATTCGGCCGCCCCGTTACTGCGTGCTGTTCATAGCCGGCTGGGCGTGTGTGTGTATGTGTGTGTGTGTGTGTGTGTGTGTGTGTGTGTGTGCGTGTGTGCGTGTGCTGGGTTGCGCCGGGAACGGCACAGAACGGAACAGGACGGAACGCAACGGCGCAGTAACAAACGACTGTCGGCCCGCCAGGCCGCTGGCTCTGACGTATGGCGCTTTTTACCGGGTTATTGGGTCACGTGATCGGTTATTTGTTAGCTCGCCGGAGTGCGGGCGTTTTGCACTGGCTCTGCCCGTTGGCAGGCCGGCTCAAAAAGCAATAACGGCTGCGCAGCCGAGAGCCGGGTCCGACTACCGTGGCGAGCCCTCCTCTTATTCCACCGACTGCGCTGAGAGTGCACTAGTCAACGTCACTTTCGTCACAGACGAATTTTTTCAACCCGGTCAAAGGGTGCATGACACGGTATAAAATATGAAGCTAAGTAGACAAGGAAAACATAAACTTAAAACAATGAGTAATAAAGTATTTAGTGAGAGATGAAAATTGTGACAAGTTAGAATTAATGCTAATAAATAATTACAAGCATTAACGAAAATGAAAAAAAAAACTCTGTTTCAATATTGTAAGTCCAGTGAAAGGTAAAATGTACAAAACTGTCTTTGTATATAAACTCAGCACAGAAATCTATCTTATCCTCCACAAGCCGTATTATCGTGTGTGGTAGATGATACATTGTGTACATTTGTTACCTGTTACCCTCCCCCAGTCCTCCCCCAATGCTTCTCAATCGCAAATGGCGCTCAAGAAGAATGATTGTTAGTTAGCCGCTGTGTGAGCTCGAAACTATCTAGCTTTACCTTCCTGGTCGTTTCTATACTACTCAGCGACTAAAACGGTCATATTGTCACAGTTGCAAGTTGTGTATCTAATGGCTTCCGTCGCAACAAGATTTTGATTCTCAGTACTTTGTATAATTATTGACCGAATTTAAAATATGAATTGTTGTTATAATCTACTCATTAAGAGATATGTCTTATCCTGAAGGTGTAATACAATAAAAAAACATGATACCTTACGTTAAAGGTTTAAAACAATAAGTCAACTATATGCCAAGATATCCACGGCCCTTTATCACGGTCAATAAAATTCATCTCGTTAAGCGACCGCATTTTTCAGTGGGTAAAATTCTGCAACGTTTCGGCCATTGTTGGAAATCAATCTCTGTTGGTCCATTACGGCCAAGGGACGTCGGTTGGTAAGTACTTTTCGATGTCAATAAACTTCACCAACAGCCGTATACTTTTAAGATATTCTACTTTATTTTGAAAACAATTCACTCTGCCAAAGTATGGGGCACGAAGAATGCAAAATTGCCGAAACTGCTTGCTTTCAAATATAGAATATCTTAAACTTGGTGAAGTTTATTGACATTGAAAACTTCTTGCAAATGTCTTCCTGAGAGTGTTTTTCATCCAGAAACACACAGAAAAAAATGGCTCTGAGCACTATGGGACTTAACATCTATGGTCATCAGTCCCCTACAACTTAGAACTACTTAAACCTAACTAACCTAAGGACATCACACAACACCAAGTCATCACGAGGCAGAGAAAAACACACAGAGGAAGGCCATTCACAACAGTGTCAGAAACATCGGACAGTGCGGTCACATACCCAGAGGAATTTTATTGACTATGCCAATAAAAACGCCCTGAGAAACATCATTTGCACCAGTGAGCGAAACGTCGGAATTGACACTGCTGTCACATATGGAGTAGAATTTTATTGCCATGAAGTCAAGTATTAGAGCAAGAACCTATGTATGTGTGTTGAGGCACCGTAACTCATGGTACGCAAATTTTCAGACTGTGTTCGTCTAGTATTTAGCACTTCGCGACTTCTGAGAAATTTTGCGCATAGTTTTAAACTTTTTTCTCGGCAACACCTCACACAAAATAATGAAAAGGAAAACGTTTGTCGTTTAGTACATTTTAGCTGTTCACGCAATAAAACTTCAGCTATAGGCATGATGTCTTAGTTTGCTTTACTACTATCTCTGTTAGCAACACATTCTGCAGACAGTATCACCGTATACTAATGAACGTAACTGCTAAATTATGTTTACTACAGTAAATACAAAAACTGAAAAAATCGCAGTAACAAAAAATAATTAATGTAATGAACTTTCGAAAACACATTGGTCTAGGTCAGATAATAAACTGATTAACGCCGGCCGGTGTGGCCGAGCGGTTCTAGGCGCTTCAGTCTGGAGCCGCGCGGCCGCTACGGTCGTAGGTTCCAATCCTGCCTCGGTCATGGATGTGTGTGATGTCCCTAGGTTAGGTTTAAGTAGTTCTAAGTCCTAGGGGACTGATGACCTCAGATGTTAAGTCCGACAGTGCTCAGAGCCATTTGAACTTAACTTGAGAGAACAGCGTTAAGGCCCACAGTAGTATTTGTAAGCAATAACGCTACGGCCGGTAGTCAATACGAGCGTTCACTCCTCACGGCTTGTGCACAGGCTCACAAGCAAACGGTATATATTTATATATAGTCCGACCGGTCTCACAACACCAACGCCAGGAAACCAGCAGACTTAACAAGTGGCCTGCAGCACAAGTAGATTGCAATGAAAACAAGGTCAAATCGTAGTCACAATGGAATATTTAATAAGTATGCCCCAAAATTCTTATCGAGCAATACTCTAACATTATCCGTCTCCCAGTAATTTAGCAGAAAACTTAGAGATCATTTGCAGTTGCTTGAAGGAACTTTCAACATTAAATAAACATACCATCAGCTGCCCTGTCAAATGATTAAACCATTAACTCTACGGCTGCCGGGCGCGTCCACAATGGCAGCCAGTCCCCAAGCAGTCAATATGTCCTAAAACAAGTTAAAATTTGCATGAAAACCACTTAAAACACACACTCCACAAATGATGAGAAACGAAATGAGTAACAACAGCCTCCTTAAAACAGCCATTGTAGAACCAAGTTCAGAACCATCTCCGGCAACTGCCCATGCCACAATAAGTTTCAACAATCTTCTTAGTTAAACACAGAATAACTTGGAGCTTGCAAATTACGAGCTGGGAAGCTGTTAGCGTGAGACGACGAACCCACCACAATTTTGTACGTCAAGGCGCCCAATGATCGGCACCGTACATCCGACGCTACAAAAGACATGCACCATGGTTAGGGACGCCGGCTTGTTTTCAGCACAATTTGGCTCGATGATCACCAACCGGAGACTCCTCTGTCACACGTTGACCCGGAAAACCCACCGGGGGGGGGAGCAGTCAAAGATATTTACATAGCCGAATACCGATAGCAGCGATGCAAATAGAACACCCTACCAGCAGCCACCACGGCTCAGCTGTTCATCAGTGTGAGAACAACAGGTCGAATCACTAGACTGACTTCCAAATTTTCAGTCAGGGTGCGTCGTACAACCACGAGAGTGTTCCTGCTATCATACAATATCGCAACCTAGACCAACTCCAGATTTAGGTCCAGTACGTGTAGCTCGCAGACAGATTAGTTGCAAGTCCTCAACTGCCTCCCTTCTAACCAACGCACAGATATCACTGGCACCGCATCAGAACCAAATTTCATCAGGAAACACAACAGAGCTCCAACCTGCTCTCCACTGAGCTCTCGCTTGACATAACTGAAAACGCAAATGTCTGTGGTTTGGGGTCAGTGGCTTGTTTTCAACACAATTTGGCTCTATGATCACCAACCGGAGACTCCTCTGTCACACGTTCACCCCGAAAACCCGCCGGGGGGGGGGGGGGGAGCAGTCAAAGATATTGACATAGCCGAATACCGATATCAGTGATGCAAGTAGAACACCCTAGCAGCAACCACCACGGCTCAGCTGTTCATCAGTGTGAGAAGAACAGGTCGAATCACTAGACTGACGTCCAAATTTTCAGTCAGGGTGCGTCGTACAACCTCGAGCGTGTTCCTGCTATCATACAATATCGCAACCTAGACCAACTCCAGATTTAGGTCCAGTACGTGTAGCTCGCAGACAGATTAGTTGCAAGTCCTCAACTGCCTCCCTTCTAACCAACGCACGGATATCACTGGCACCGCATCAGAACCAACTTTCATCAGGAAACACAACAGAGCTCCAACCTGCTCTCCACTGAGCTCTCGCTTGACATAACTGAAAACGCAAATGTCTGTGGTTTGGTGTCAGTAGAATATATGCTACAGGGCGTTTGGCTCGGAGCTGTCCTTGAAGTAATAGATTTGTAACAGTTCGTTGTGCCAACTGTTGATGAAATTTCTGCTGTAGATTCAGTACAATGCACCAGTCATACGGCGAGCACTGTGGTCTTTCCTCTTTGTAGCGCCAAGTGGCCCTCAAAGCGACGATGCTAGCGACCACTGGGATTGGCTGACAACATCCGGAAGGTAAGATTCGAACATTTTCTCTCACTGTAATCGCCAAAGCAGCCGTTTTACGTGTTTGTGTCAGCCTGCAGCATGTGGATATTCGTCACGCCCGGAATAATCAAGGGACCTTTGATGAGTATATCGAAAGTCCATGGTGACTGGCCAACAAGAGAAAGAACATCGTTGGCTCAGCAGTTGTGAGAACCCATAGCCGCACATGGGATGGGAAACCACCTCGTATTCAAAGCCCTAAAACCACCTAGGCTTTTCACAGTGCATCAGCTTTGGATCGCTTTAAGGAAGGTAAATTTGAGATTCTTACTCCAGAACCCACTAGCTACGTATTTCCTTCTGTTAAAGTTGAGAAAGAAACAGCTACGAAATTTAAATATTGTCGCAAAGCAAAATATATTGTTACATCACCCCATTCATGGCAAATGTCACTGATTAATGGCAGGACACGACAATATAATTCTACTTGAAGTTAATCATCAGAAACCTGCAGGACATGAAACTCATAGCACTCTTCCATTCAACGATAAGAAAAACTCAAGAAAACTAAATATGGGAAACTTCATTCCAGAATAAATTAAAAATTTAAACAACAAAATATTTAGCCTGAATTTCACATGGCAGGCTTAGAGTACATGTTGAAAAGTTAGTAACGTCATTTAACAGTATCATGTAAAGACTATGAAAATGAAGTAAGATTATCGGCGTTGACGATTATAAACTCTATAAGTTATAAGTGGCTGCCACATTCTGGCATACAATCAACAAATTCAAATGAAAAAAAAATTAATTGCTAAGCTGACCTTGAGCACTATCACCTCCTAACATATAATGGCCTGTGCATTAAACCACTTATTCCAGTATACTTATATGGATATGGTGTCTGTCCTTTCCGAAATGTCCGAAAGAACAGGCACCATATCCAAATAAGTATATAGTTCTGGCAATACCGGCCATGACCTTCTTCTTCTTTGGGGATGCACACACATATTACCCGAACTCTTACAGTACTCGCTAAGATTGTCTTCCACGAGTAATGTGTGTGATGGGTAGGGACACTACGAATGTAGTGTGTGGACATATATAAGTTGAGAACGTGGGTCTCGCGGGAGGCGTGCGTGAGATAGTCTCTGCAGTCGCAATGTCCTCTGTGCCCTCTTGACTCAGATGGGTAGAGCGTCTGCCATATAAGCAGGAGATTCAAGATTCGAGTCCCGGTCGGGGCACACATTTTCATCTGTCCCCGTTGATATATATCAACGCCTGTCAGCAGCTGAAGGTATTAATACATAATTCTTACTTATTCCAGTGTCTCGGTAAGTAGTATTGTGAATGTCCAGTAGTTAATAAAACAAGAAAACTATGCATGTATTCATAAATGGTTGTGCGAAACACTAACAAACAAAACTGGGCTAGCTCAGAGTGGCTGAATCGTTCGTCTCAAACGAGATTCAGGGAGAGGGCACACAGATTGCCGGCAGACTGTGACAAGAAAGAGTTCACACCTGGTCGAGGCGTGCTGAGATTTGGGGCACGCGACCTTCCGCCGCTTCAGAGTTATGTCGCAGGTAGGGATCGTGTTTAACCGCTCTTTCCAATCTCTTCGAGGTCATTCGCCTCTGACAGCTCTTATGGATTCCCACTGTGCCAACTGTGGCGTGTACGGTTTCATTGCGTGTTGTACAATTTGAGCAAGATTACAATAAAACTAGTTACTTATTATTAATGCAACATGAGGTTTTATTTAATCACTGCTTTTCCCGTCTAATGATCGTTATTTTGTTAAAGAAATCTCCACCTGGGAACGTGTAGCAATGTTGTCTGTCAAGCAGTGTAAATGGCACTAAGTTCATGCGCAAATGTAAGCATATCTAACCAGCAAACAAGCTAAATGTGTGAACTAAACAGAAGTAATGATATTTAGTAATTTTCAGTGGAGTTGTATAATAGTCTCTTTACTAGTTGCAGATCGTTTATCGAATTTAACGCTACTGTTATTTGAGGTGGCATACACCTTTCTTTAAGCAAAATGAATAGTTTTGTCACACAATGCCACACGCACACAACATTAATGTATTATTTGCTGTCAAAATATTTCATATATGTTGTTACGAAACAACCAGACTTCACACATCAGCAGATAAGAATTTATATCACGTAAGATGCAGGTTGCATTCATAGACGTTCACTGTATTCACAGTCTAACTGGAATTTATTAGCTCAGAGTGGGTTCTGGGCCACCAATACACAATTGTCATCGCAATTGTGGTCAATAACATTTACGTCTGTATAGAAAATCAATTTAAAACTGATGCTGCAATATTTCACTAAGATGGTCGCTAATATACGACAGTCAGTTATCGATTCTGCTTCAGGCCCTGTTTTACTACTAACAAATAATATATATTAAATCGTTTTGTACCTTCACTATCTGCATCAACATTTGAAATTACATCTCAATGTTAATGACTTATTATTCAGCATTTACCAAAAAACCGCGCTGTAGGCCAATAGCGCTAATTGCTCCGCTCTTTTGTAGCTGAGCAGAAAACTTAACATTTATATAGAACGAGAGGCAAAGGCATTGCCGCAGTGGATACACCGGTTCCCCTTGAGATCACTGAAGTTAAGCGCTGTCGGGTGTGGCCGGCACTTGGATGGGTGACCGTCTAGGCCGCCATGCGCTGTTGCCATTTTTCAGGGTGCGCTTAGCCTCGTGGTGAGTCTGGAGCATGGTGGCACTGGTGAAGACCACACGTTTTATGCGATAATGTCCAATGTACTGGGTGGAAAAATTTTGTGTCTCATTCTTTCCTTTACAGGACAGGCGGTAATTTCTCACAATTATCTTCTGACCTGCGAAGAAGAAACGCTTCTTCACATTTTTCTCACTTTTCTCCTGAAGTACCACATTCTTGGTACTGACAACAGTCTCCTCGGCTATTTAGCTGCGCCATGCTGGGTGCTGTGGTGGAAATGAAACCAATCTTCTGGCCATTTCCTCTGGATCCACGTTCTACGGTGAGGGATGTGATTCTTGATTAGTTGAAAATCTCTGATGTAATCATTCCACGTATCATGATTCTTATGGCAATAAATGTGGGATAGTTATCCTAGTACTCATCATCCCCTCGTCTCCGTTTGCCATATATATATATACTTCAATATACTCCTGCAAGAATCGTTTTCCATGTCTTCAAAACCGTCTCCCGCTGTCAGACAGAAAATATGTGACGTGCCCCACTACATCTAAACGTCCCAGAAAAAAGCTTTTGAAACAGAACTCCCAGTAGCGTTTTCAGGAGAGTGTAGGCAATATATTTCGAGACTAACACGATGGCTATGAGGATGTATCCATACCACTACTTGTTGTTACAGTTGGACTCCTGAGGTCGACGGCCACATTATCCTTCAATTTTCTAGGAACGATCAGAGAGAAAGGAACAGCAAGCTCGATGAAAGAAGGATTTTCATTCTGGCACGGTATGCAGATGGACAACACCTTCTCCACGCTCTTCAGCATGCTATTCTTTGAGATTTCTGGTACATCTCCCTAGTCCATAATGTGCACAATTTAGGTGGGTAAACCATATTAGTTTATTTAGCATATTCACTCGCACACACACACACCTCCCAAGCTGAATAATTTGAATTCGTATGGTGAAGTAATATTTTGTTTCTTGCCGTGTAAAACGGACTCTAAGCTGTAAAATCGTTTTAATTCATTTTCTTCTTGAGGTCCTTAAATACTTCATCCTTGTAGACGTTCTGAAGGGCTTCCTGAGTATAGTTCTCGTCAAATTTATTCTCACTGATTTCGTCCTCTGTACCCTCCGTAAGACCAACGGGCAAGACCGACAGCGTATCACCCACGACATTGTGTTCTCCGAGAACGTCGCTGATCTCCAACGAGATTTTCTACAAATAAAGCCCCCAACAATGCAGCCGTCTGTGGGTCAGTTTCGCTATCATCAGAAACTTGAGACCCTTGTGATCGGTGTATGATATCGTCATTCTCCTATACAAATAGTACCTAAACTATTTAAATGAGTAGCAAAAACCCTTCTGTAGGAGCTTACTACACCTAAAGGTTTCTCGTTTTTTCGTGGTGCTCCCAGAAGCGATATGCCCAGGAAAGCAATCCTTGATTCTCCATACCTCGATTTCTCTAGGTTTAAGATGAGTCTGGCCTCTTGCAATAGTTGCAGCAGCTTTCGCACGTAGCGATTATGCTCGTCCCACATCACGGTGACAAGCAGCGTGGCATCTGTATATTTTGTTTTGTATTTTCAGTACTGTGTCCATGGTGCATATAAGCATTCTGGAAGATGCAGATAAACTTAATGCTAATTTTTTGAACTGATCGCATCCTCCATAACATAGGAACGCGGTATACCGTCTACGCGTTCAACTTGGCAAAAGATTGCCCGTAAATTCCCCACTGAAAATATGCTTTTGCTGTGGAATTCATCCAGAGTCTCAAGATGGTAAGCCTCGAGTACAATGATTTTCTTTAACTCAATGGAAGTCCAGTATCGATCAAATTGTTCCGTCTTTTCGTTTTACTACATGCAGGGCAGTGCTGTAACCCTTGCTTGCTCATTCAGTAACCCCTGTTCTTATATTTCACTTACACTGAACCACCTGCTCCTTATACACGAGTGGTAGATGGTGTGTCTGATGGAAATTTTTGTAATCCTCCTTAATCATAAACTTATATCTAAATACCTAAATATCTGAATACATTGGCATGCTCACTCAAAATCTGCTTTAACTCGTTCCACCTTTCTTCTGGGATATCCCGAAATGCTGAAACTTTGCTGTTGACGACACAGAGGACTTCATCGCGCTATAGTCGATCAATGGCACGCTCCCCTGCATTGTAAACTAATAACATTCACTCCTTTCAATGTTTGTTACATGTAATCCAAAGTTAAGAAGTAGGCTTACAACGGTTCTCAATTTTCATTTGAAGTTTAATCTTATTTCTGCTATTCTCCTCTCTTTTCAACGTTGCTTGGTTTCTTCGTAATCCACGTTCTTTTCTCTGTAGATTGTCATTTCTCTCGTTAAGTCCTTGCACACTTTATATCAACTTCCTTATGCTTCGTTCGTACAGTAGCCAAGTACTCGAATCAGTCATGTAGCTTAGCGTGAAAAACATGTGAGGAAATAAGTAAAAGGTCATGAACTAAATTCTGATATGACGTCCTGCGCAGCTGATATCGAGACACTTCCGAAATTAGTAATTACAAGCCGGAAACGTCTGTTGTTTGAACTAATATTTAGGACTGAGTGGGGCGTTTTTTGTTGTTGTTGAGGGTATCACTTGGTACCAGAGGTTCACAAGGTACTGCACACAACATCGTGATAGACGACGAAAAGTAAACTCAAGTGAGGAGAAAAACAGGAGAAGGACGCCAATACCAACTATGACACACAGCCGTAGCCTCAGGCTACAGAACAGGCAACGTCAGAACTAAACTGAAGTGTTGGTATGGTATGAAGGAATTTCCATTCCAACAGTATTAATGCATGGGCTATATAATGATTCCTTCATATGTCTTTTGCAGCATATCTATTTTTTTTACTTTATAAACTTCTTGTTCGTTATGAAATGCCAATGTAGTAAGACAAATTCATTAGAAATTGATGATAATGAAATCACGTATTTTCCGTTAGGAAAGTTAAAACTTCCTTTTCCCCTCCAATGAGATGGAACTACCAAGCGAAAGTAACGAAAGAGGAGTCCAAACGCTGTATCAGACTCAGTAATCAGCACGAGTTTGCAACTTCAGAACCCTCGGTGGAAAGTTTCAAAGACGACTGCAGAATAAACAGGGAAGTTAACAGAAGGTCTGAACGTCATTTCCGGCCAGGAAAGCTGAGAGTAAATCGTGAATACCCACTTTCTCCTCTCCTCGCTCTCCTCTCCCCATCTACTTCGCCCCTCCCCCCCCCCCTCCCCTGCTCCCTTCCTCCCTTTTCCTTACCAGACACCGAGTTAATAATTCTGCGGAACCGGCAAGTTTGCGACAGTTAAACAATGAATATTTAAAATGGGAGAGAGTTTGTTAAATCTGTTTTGGACGCGCAGATTTCGACAGTTTTTGCTGCCTCGCAGGGTTTTTGAATGGCAGCAATTAAGGGAGGGTTGCCGGTGTCTGCCGTTTCCAAGGGCAACCGCCGAACACATGTTCGTCTTCTGCTGCCATCGTTACAGACTCGTTCACGTCTCCATCTAGTTCTGCGGTAGCTGGACTGACAGCGCACAGTTGACTTTGAGGAGCACTGCGTACTGCAGCAAATCGAAACGTATCTTTCTTTTTTTTTTTCAATCAAAGCATCAATTTATTTCAGGCAGACCTACACTAAAATTTGTGGTGTGACAGCTTTCTTGCATTTCTTTCCCGGCCAGGTAGCAGTATAGTCATGGGCGTACCCAGCGAGGGGCAGGGGGAGGGGTTTGGGCAGCTGCCCCCCCCCCCCCCCCCCGAAGATATTCGAACTCGTTCGCGCATATCCGGGAGTCGTTCTTTCGTCTTCGGCACGTTACTGTCGGCAGGGAAGCTTATAGAAATAATAAATTTAGCGACAAGCAATCCGCTCTGCTATTCTCAGGCATGTTACGTCCCAAGGAACAGTTTATTCACTTGTAGGCAGTGAAGGATCATGACTATGTGAAGTTTCTAACGAACAACATCGTTTCTCCTACCATATTTAAATGTAAAATGCTTTTCTGCTCCTAAACTATTAATTTTTAGCTACAGCTGACGCTGACTTCAGATTAATAGCAGTTGACGTGCAGGTTATGACAAGCAGTAGTTGGCGAGACATTTAGTGCAAGTGATTTATAAAATAATTTTTAGAACGTCCCACAAAACTGGCCATCACCAAAAAAACTACCGGGCACTTCAGTAAAAGCCCTTGCCTAATTTAATGAGTCCATTTTCTGGATTGTTACTAAGTGACGAAGAAAGATGATTTAGCAAGAAATTATCGGCGGCTAGAGTGCTAGTGGAAAGCACGTTCCGATTTTTGACGAGTAAGTTGCATACTCTCCCAAATAAAAAAAACTCCTTTATACCACGAAAACATTGTTATTCAGTGCATCTCCTTATTTCACAACATATTAATCGATAAAGGTTGACCCACAATCTCCCTTCAGTTGATTTTTTACCAGGACATAATCGAAAACAGCAGTCTTTCAGTAGCAATCCACCATCCCAAAATGACAACGAATACTGACGACATTCGCTGGTAATACCGTACTTCGAATCATTCATGTCATAATTAAATATACGATTTTCACCAGAAAATACACCAGCTTTTTCTCTAAATAAGCTACATTCCTTGAATATGAGCAATTCTAGTGTAACAGACGTCCTTAAAATTGCAGAATTGTTTAAAACATTTTGTGGATTGGATGATATTGCCGGAGAACTGAAACTATGGTACAATTTGTGGAGGATAAAGAATATAACTGAAGCTAAATTAAAGGATATGGAAGCCTTTGCCCTGTTTATCGAGACCAATATTTTTTTCCCTAGCATGTAAAAGCACCAAAAATTTGGAGCACTGTTCCATGCACAACAGCGACTTCAGCACACTACGAAGAGTAAAGACTTCGCTCAGAAGCACTATGGGAGAAGAAAGGCTCACAGGATTCTGCTTGATGAGCGTACACCGCAATTATGTAAAAGAAAACTGCGAGATGTTAGAGAAGAAGGTAATTGAGAAATTTGCGGCAAATCCTAGAAGATTAGTATTGAATTAAAAATTGTATTTTTAAACAAGTGCATTCTTATATTTAAAATGTTTATTGAAAGCAGTTTTTCTCTAGTTTACAGTTTTATGTAATAAGAAATGCTGCATGTTTTCTCGGATTGTACAAGTGCATTCTTGTATTCAAAATGTTTATTAAAAGCAGTTTTTCACTGGTTTACTGTTTCATTTAATAAGAAGTTCTGTATGTTGTCTAGAGTCCTTGTTTCCTGAGACTGGTATGACCTCCCCCACCCCCCACCCCCCCTAGTTCAGATCCTGTGTACGCCCTTGAGTATAGTCGTGATTGAGGACGGATGCGTCAAAAGAGATAAGGTAGGTCACTAAAAAAGAAGTAAAGGAATAATACCTAGATTGCTAACACAGATTTTCGAAGTATAGAGAAAATGGGAATGGTATAGTAAGATGTGCTAGTACTTAACGTAACCCATTAATACCAAGTGAAGAGTACCTGCAGGAATAATGAATAAATACAACTTCATCGTAACCGTGGTATAATGAAATGAGTAGGTCATCTTTGTTATGTCCGTTGTGCCAAACGTACAGAGTATTTCCAAGAGTCGCATGTTTTTCTGCCCACGTCCATTCTGAATAGAACCTCGTTTCCTATCAGTCACCCGAAGTTTCAACATCCTTCTAGAAGATGAGGCAACTAATACAGGACAATCTAAGTATATCCAAAATGAAGGAATGAATATGTCGACTTGCAGTTATCGCCTAGTGGACAACATGGCGAATTTGCTGATGTTTGCAAGTAAATTTTATCGTTTATAGTTGCCGAATCACGACACCGACTTCGTTTCCTTCTAATGTGACTACTTATTTTTTTGTGGCATCTAAAATAGGCTTCTGAAAGAACTTCAGTGACATAACATGGATGGGACTTAAAACAGTATCAGGATAACAGCGCCGCAAACCATTGTACCGCCGTTATAAGAAGAAGTTCCACAAACGTCTACCCTGGTATACCAAAACATAAGCAAAACGCTACTCTGATATGTTTCTGGTGTTTATCTGTGTGCTTGATGCCTGTGCGTTTGGGTTCTGTTGTTGTCAGATATTATTCTCGTGAAACTATTGAGGCATTCATTATGTAAGACATCAGTATTCCGATCGGTTTGTCGCTCTCCGCCCCGAATTCCTCTCCGTGTCGACCTCTTCATTTCAGAGTAGCACTTGCAATCTACATCCTCAAGTATTTCCTGGATGTATTCAAACCTCTGTCTTCTTCTACAGTTTTTGATGTCTTCAGTTCCCTCTAGTACCATGGAAGTTACTTCGTAATATCTTAACAGATGTCCTACCATCGTGTTCCTTCTTCTTGTTACTATTTTCCATATATTCCTTTTTTTTTTGTCGATTCTTCTGAGAACCTCATGATTCCTTATCACTCCATCTGATTTTTAACTTTCTTCTGTAGCAACACATCTCAAATCCTTCGATTCTCGAGTCTCTTATGTTACGGTTTTCCCACAGTCTACGATTTACTACCGTACAATGTTGTACTCCTCCAAAAGTACATTCCCAGAAATTTATTCCACACATTAATGGTTGTTTGGTATTAGTAGACTTGTCTTGGTCAGGAATGCCATTTTTGTCAGCACTAATCTGATTTTTATGTCCTGCTTGCTCATTCTGTCATGGGCTATTCTCGTGCCTATATAGAAGCATTCCTTAGCTTCGTCTATTTCGTGATCCATAAATCCGGAGTTAACTTTCTCGTAGTTTTCATCTCTGCTACTTCTCATTACTTTTGTTTTTCTCCAATTTACTCTCAGTCCATATTTTGTACTCATTAGAATAATCATTCTGTTCAATATACCCTGTAGTTCTTCTTCACTTTCACCAGGGATAGCCAATCTTATCACTGTTATCCTTTCACGTTCAATTCCATTCTTGAACCTTTATTTTAGTTTCGTCTCTGCTTCTTCGACGTTTACAGTGAACTGCAGGGACGAACGACTACATCCCTGTGTTACACCCTTTTCCGTTCAAACATTTCGTTCTTGGTCTTCCACTCTTCCTGTCCCCTCTTGGCTCTTGTGCATTTTGTATTATCTTTATTTCCCTATAGGTTACCCCCATTTTATCTCAGAAATTGGATATCTTGCACCGTTTGACATTACCCAATGCTCTTTCCAAGCCGACAAATCCTATGAGCGTGTCTTGATTTTTCTTTAGTCTAGCTCCCATTATCGACCGCAACATCAGAACTGCCTCTCTGGTGCCTTTACACTTCCTGAATCAAAACTGATCGTCATTTAACGGTTCCCAGTTTTATTTTCCACGCTCTGTACGTTATTCTTTCACCAACGTGGGCGCGCGAGCTCTTTCAGCTGATTGTGTGATATCTCTCACTTCTCACCTCCCGCAGTCTTGGGAAATTGTGTAGATGAAGCTTCTCCGGAAGTCAGATAGTATATCGCAATACTAATACATTCTGCACACAAAAATGAATAGCCGTTTTGTCACCGCTTGCCCCGATGGTTTTAGAAATTCTCATTCAGTGTTATCCATCCCTTCTGCCTTATTTGATCTTAAATCTTCTAAAGCACTTCTAAATTCTGATTCTAATACTAGATCCCTATATCGTCTATACCGACTCCTAATTTTTCTTCTATCATGTCATCAGACAGGTCTTCCCTACCAATAGAGGCCTTAAGTGGACATTTTACACCTACCTGCTCTCTCCCCTGCATTTAACTGTGGAAATCCCATTGCGTTCTTAATGTTATCATCCTTACTTTTAATTTTGCTGAAGACTGTTGTGACTTTTATATATGCCGAGTCATTCCTTCCGACAATTATTTCAGCTTGACATCTGACTGCAAATGACTTACAAGTTTTGGCGCCCTCCATCGGTAATGCTGGAATTTAATATGGTGTTGGCCCACCTTCACCCTTGATGATAGCTTCCACTCTCGCAGGCATACGTTCAGTCAGGTGCTGGAAGGTTGATTGGGAATGGCAGCCCATTCTTCATGGAGTGCTGTACTGAGTAGAGGTTTCGATGTCGGTCGCTGAGACCTGGCATGAAGTCGGCGTTTCAGTACATCCCAAAGGTGTTCTATATAATTCATATCAGGACTCTGTGCAGGATAGTTAATTTACAGGGATGTTATTGTCGTGTAACCACTCCGCCACGGGCCGTGCATTATGAACACGTGCTCGATAGTGTTGAAAGATGCAATCGGTATCCCCAAATTGATCTTCAACAGTGGGAAGCAAGAACATGCTTAAAACATCAATCTTGGTTTGTGCTATGGTAGTGCCACGTAAAACAAGGGATGCAATCCCCCCCCCCCCCCCCCCATGAGAAACACTACCACACCATAACACTACCGCCTCAGAATTTTACTGTTGGCGCTACACACGCTGGCAGATGACGTTCACCGGGCATTCGCCAAACCCACACTCTTCCATCGGATCGCCACATAGTATACCCTGATTCCTCATTCCACACAACGTTTTTTCCACTGTTCAATCGTCCAATGTTTAGGCTCCTTACACCAAGCGAGGCGTCGTTTGGCGTTTACCGGCGTGATGTGTGGCTTATTAGCAGCCGCTCGACGATAAAATACAAGTTTTCTCATGTCCCGCCGGACTGTCACAGTACTTGCAGTGGATCCTGTTGCAGTTTGGAATTCCTGTGTTATGGTCTGAATAGATGTCTGCCTATTACACATTACGATCATTTTCAACTGTCGGCGGTCTCTGTCAGTCAACAGACGAGGTCTTCCTGTACGCTTTTGTGGTGTACGTGTCCCTCCATGTTTCCACTTCATTATCACATCGGGATGTTTAGGAGTGTGGAAAACTGCGTACAGACGTATGAGTCACGCGACACCAAATCGCCTGACGACGTTCGAAGTCCGTGAGTTCGCGGAGATCCCCATTGTGCTCTGCCACCATGTTTAATGACTAATGAGATCGCTGATATGGAGTACCTGGCAGTAGGTGGCAGCACAATGCACCTAATACGAAAACCGTAGGTTTTTTGGGTGTCCGGATACTTTTGATCACATAGTGTATATCGCCTTAGCTTCCCTACACTCCCTGTTTGTTTCATTCCTATTTATTTTATCCCTTAGCGGCTTGTATTCCTGTATTCCAGAATTTCGCTGAAAATTTTTGTACTTCCTTGTTTAGTCAATCTACTGAGGTATTTCTTGCATTAGCCATGATTTCTTCGCAGTTACCTCCCTGTATCTATGTTTTTCTCTCCACCTTCTGTGACTGCCCCTTTCAGAGATGTCCATTCCTCTTCAACTGAACTGCCTGCGGAGACCTTCAAGCGTATGTCTTCATTCCTCAGTACTCCTGTATCCCACATCTTTGTGGACTAATTCTTTCTGACTAGTCTCTCAAACTTTATCCTACTCTTCATCGTTACAAAATTCTGAGCTGAGTCTATATCTGCCACTGGGTACGACTTCGAACGTATGCGGCAGTTGAAAAAGTGTATATCGTTTATGGCAAATGTCTCCAAACTCGTAATGCAGTGGTACTGAAGACTATCGAGGCCGTGGCAAGCATTCACTGTCTTTCTGAGCCAGTATTATTAAATTTACTAACTGGAAGTGTGGAGAATAAATTCGTTAAGGAAATAGAAGGTCACCCGATGAAAGAAATCAAACGGATGTTTTAGCACCAGTAACACACAATGCCAGTGACTCAGAGACGTTGACCGAACAGGTGTTTTGCAGACACTAAATTGGATTGCATTTCATTCTCTTGTCATTTCACTGCATCCACAGCTTCAGGACAATGACTTCCTAACTAGGTTGCAATTTCTCTCTAAAATGTGCAAAGTGATGCTGTATATCCACGCAAAATTTTGTTTAATGAAGAAGCATACTTTACAAACCATGAGCATGTCAATTTAGGCAATATGCATTAATCGTCAGTTGAAAATTCACGCTAATTCAAAAACAGTGCTGTCAACGTTTGGTGCGTGCTTCTCAAGAGACGCATCATTGGTCACCATTTTATTGACTGGAATCTAAATATAGTATCTCGATTCCTAATATATACTGCTGCGGGAGTTATTGGAAGACATCCCATAAATATAAGGATTCAGCATGGTACCAACATGACGGATGTTCCACCCGTTCCGCATGTGTAATGACAGACCCTCTAAAAATCATTGGAGCGGTCATTCAGTAAAAGCAAAATGGCGTAAACGCTCATCAAACTTAACACTTTTTGCAGGGCGACAAATCCTTTGATTTTTCTTTAGTCCTGCTTCCATCATCAACCGCAACGTCAAAATTGTCTGGTGCCTTTATCTTTCCTAAAGCCGAAGTGATCGTCTTCTAGCACATCCTCAATTTTCTTTTCCATTCTTCTGTATATTATTATTGTCAGCAACTTGGATACATGAGCTGTTAAACTGAATGTGCGATAATTCTCGTACTTGTCAGCTGTTGCAGTCTTTTCCGAAAGTTAGATGGTATGTCGCCAGACTCATACATTTCACATACCAACGTGAATAGTCATTTTGTTGCCACTTCTCCCAATGATTTTCGGAATTCTGATGGAATCTTACATATTCCTTGTGCCTTATTTGATGTTAAGTCTTCCGAAGTTCTTTTAAATTCTGATTTTAATATTGGATCCTCCATCTCTTCTAAATCAACCCTTTCTTCTTCTATTACATCAGACATCTTCTCCCTCATAGAGCCTGCTGTGTACTCTTTCCACCCATCCTCTCTCTCCTATGTTTTTAACACTGCAATTCAGGTTGCACTCTTAATGTTACCACCCTTGCTTTTAAAGTCATCGAAGGTTGTTTTGCCTATCTTGTACGTTGAGACAGTCCTTCTGACAACCATTTCTTTTTAGATTTCTTCAAATTTTTCATGCAACCATTTCGTCTTAGCTTCCCTGTACTTCATATTTATTTCATTACTCAACGACCTGTGCTTCTGTGTTCCTTAATTTGCCTCAACATTTTTGTGCTTCAATCTTTTATCTATCGACCGAAGTTTTTCCTGTGTTACACATCGTCTCTTCGCAATTACCCATTTGGTCCCTATGTTTTCCCTTCCAACTTCTGTGATCGCAGTTTTCAGAGATGTCCATTCCTCTTCAACTGTACTTCCCACTGAGCTATTCCTTATTGCTGTATCTATAGCCTTAGTGAACTTCAATCGTTTCTCGCCTCTTTTCCTAAGTATGCGCAATATGTTACATTTATCTGCATTTAGTGTCAATTTCCAGAGCCTGCACCAATCGTTAGTTCTCTCGAGGTCTCTTGCTAATCGTAACTATCTTCTGGCGTTGCTACTTTGTTACAGACAACCATATCATCACCGAACAGAGTATCAGACGCTTTCTACTAGAACATTTATACATACTATAAACAGTAACAGTACTCCGGAAATTACATCCGTCGTTCCTGAAGTCAAGGAACACGGCATGCCGTTGTATACGGCAATGTGGATCTCATGGAAGAACAGAGCGAGCTGACTTTCTCAAGATGTCTCCATATTAACATTTATAGAGGAGATTTTTATTCTCCAAGAACGTCGTAAATTCTTGAGCATAAAACGTGTTCCATAATTCTACAACAGATTGACGTGAACGATATATGTCTATAATTGTGTGTGTCCGTCCTACGGCCCTTCTTAAAAACGGGAATGACCAGCGCTTTCTTCCAGTCGCCAGGTACCTTTCGTTGCTCAAACTATCTAAGATCCATTGGTGCTAGAAGGGGAGCAAGTTGTTTCGCATAATCACTGTAGAATTTTATTGGTATCTCATCTGGTCCTGACGCCTTTCCACTACTAAACGACTGTAGTTGTTTTTCTACTCCGCGATCGGTTACCTCATTATCTGCCATTTTGATCTTCGTGCAACGATTGAAAGGATGGTCCGTGTTACGAACTTCCACGATGATACAATTTCGTAAGAACGAATTCAGCATTTCGGCATTCTCTGTGTTACCTTCCATTTTGGTGCTAGTTTGGTCATTGAGTGAAATAAGAGCTGATGTTGACTCACTGACTTTACATACTACGAAAACCTCTTACGGTTATTACTCAGATCGGTTGACAAAGTTTTACTTTCAAAGTCATTGACGGCATCTCTCACTGGTCTCCTTACGCTCATTTTCGCTTCGTTCAGCTTTTGTCTGTCGGTTGGGTTTTGACTTCTCTTAAAGTTCTCTACATCTACATCTACATCCATACTCCGCAAGCCACCTGACGGTGTGTGGCGGAGGGTACCCTGAGTACCTCTATCGGTTCTCTCTTCTATTCCAGTCTCGTATTGTTCGTGGAAAGAAGGATTGTCGGTATGCTTCTGTGTGGGCTCTAATCTCTCTGCTTTTATCCTCATGGTCTCTTCGCGAGATATACGTAGGAGGGAGCAATACACTGGTTCACTCTTCGGTGAAGGTATGTTTTCGAAACTTTAACAAAAGCCCGCACCGAGCTACTGAGCGTCTCTCCTGCAGAGTCTTCCACTGGAGTTTATCTATCATCTCCGTAACGCTTTCGCGATTACTAAATGATCCTGTAACGAAGCGCGCTGCTCTCCGTTGGACCTTCTCTATCTCTTCTATCAACCCTATCTGGGACGGATCCCACACTGCTGAACAGTATTCAAGCAGTGGCCGAACAAGCGTACTGTAACCTACTTCCTTTGTTTTCGGATTGCATTTCCTTAGGATTCTTCCAATGAATCTCAGTCTGGCATCTGCTTTACCGACGATCAACTTTATATGATCATGCCATTTTAAATCACTCCTAATGCGTACTCCCAGATAATTTATGGAATTAACTGCTTTGTTTATGAAGCAGTTTTCTAGCACTGCTATTAAACCATGGTAGGTCATCACCATCCCCTTAGACCTTAATCCGAACATGCATGTCTAGGGCATATTGCAAGATACCTTTGTCTATTTGTTCTCGACATATTCGTCCTCGTCACAGTTATTTGATGATTACTCAGATACTGTGACACTGGTATCGCGCCACTCTTGCTAAGCAAAGATATGTGAGCCGTGCACAGCTCGTATTCATTGTCATTTATTGTTTGTCATATTCTATTACGATACTGCCGCCTCGTTTTCTTATTCCATTTACTGGCGTCACTAACTTCCTGCCTTGGTTGCCCATGCACTGTCGTACCATCTCTGGAGCGACCGACAGTATTTCCAGGCCGTCGTGTGTCTGGCAGTCAGTTCGAGACGGACCAGCAGTGCAGTTGGGGACGGTGCCCCAGTGAGGTCGGCACAGCCAGCCCAGCAGAGACGACCGTTGGTTGGATCGTTTGGTCGGTCGTCTCATCGACGACATGTGTTTGGATCGGTTCCTTCCTGTTCAGAGATGTCTGCTTGACTGGGTCCAAGCCAGCGTCCGAAGGAAGTCAGTGAGTGGAGTCGCTGTGGAGTCGCGACGGAGCAGCAGTCGCTCACGGACCAGCAGGCCAGTCGGTCGGTTGGCGTGGAGCAGCAAACAAGCCCCTGTTGCGCAGAGTCGGGCTGCAGCCGCTGGTGGCGTGCTCGTGCGGTTGGAGCGTGAGGTGCTGCTTAAGAGTTCTACGAAGTTCGTCGCCCACCGATCTTGGACATGAAAGTTGGGTCCTCACTTAACTTACTATCGAGCCTCAACTGTTTACATTTCTTCGTCTGATCCTGGTTCTCGCCTTTGGGACATTCCCGCGAGCAACAGTGTGTGTGTATTTAAGTCGGCTAAGATTCCAGCCGTCTTCCTGTGAAAATTAACGTATCTTATTTTCCACGTCGTGTTCTTGCTGTCCAGCTCGGCGTGTAGTTCGCGGCTCAGGTGTTCATGGTCGTTGTGGGCGCCAATATTTTGTGTGTTGATGTATTGAAATCTTGTGGTCGTTTTTTCTGGTTGCGTGGAGTGGAACTGATTTGGTTGATTGGACGGTCGGCTGTCTCTCGGTTAAGTTGCCTTCCGATATTGAGATTGTTGTCATGCTGCCTCGCCTAAGCGGGAGTTAGAGTTAAAATTCCAGGCCAACCCTGGGAACTTCTGAGCGCCGTCTGTTACATAGTAACTTCCCTGTTTGAGTTTTAATATCTCTTGAATTAATGTTCTTGTCTTGCCCTTAAGGCATGAGATTATTGTTCTTATAGGACCCTTCAGCCGAATTTTGCATCAAATCTTTTAAGGCCTTAAGCTGTTAAATTATGTGTGGTCTTCAGCCGAGTCTTAATATCTCTTAAATTAATGTTCTTGTCTTGCCCTTAAGGCATACGGTGATGTTTTTTTATGGGGCCTTCAGTCGAATTTGCTTCAATTAATTTAAGATAAGGCCTTCTGCCGTTTGATTGAAACACTTCTTATTGCTTAGTATGCGGCCTCCAGCCGAGTTCCATTGAAATCAAAATAATAAGCCTGTTTCGATTGAAGATTTAGAAAATATTTTTTGGTCGCATCTCCAGAAGAATCTTGTATGTCAATTTCTTACTTAGGCCTTGCGTCTTGGATTTTTAGTGTGGCCCTCAGCCGATCTAAAGTTAATCAAATGATGTCGATTAAAACTTTGAGTGTTTTCCATTCTTGTTGTAATATTATGTGTGTGTACAAATAAAGTTTGCAACTGACAGCAACCTTATTCTGTCCCCTTTCCACAAACTAATCCACTCTGTCCTGCTAGCCCAGGCATTTCAATATATTCCTACCTTTCTTAACATACTTCGCAAAACACGTTTGCATAGGTGCTATCACAGTCTTATGATCACTTATTGATACCTTCCTCTACGTTAACCGATTAGGTAACTCGAGGTCTCTTTGTTGCCGGGAGGACTAATAGGTTACCCTCACGATTTGGTTCTCTATCTGCTCAAAGTAATTTTCTGACAAGACATGCAGAATAATGTCAAACGAATCCCTACTCTGGCACCATTTTTGAAAGCATGACGCTCTCAGCCTATAGCTGGCAGGTTGAAGTCATCCCCTATTACAACGGCATGATCAGGAAAACACGAACTGTTGCGCACCGGTTATTAGCAGTGGGACTAGGGGGCAACACCTGTAGCTCGTCTTCCACTCACGCCACAGAATCGCCGTGTGAGGCTCGACTTTTGCCGTCAGAAGATCACTTGGAAGATGGGATGGCGCATTGTGGTTTTCAATTATGAAAGCAGATTCTACCTGCTGAGTGTACGATGTGGACCTGGTGACTGCTGCCTCGTGGAGTACATTCGTCCAAGTCACACTGGCCACACCCCAGGCTTGCCCACACATTGCCCGCGAAACTGAACGTGCTCTGCGAGATGTGCAGGAACTTCCCTGGCTAGCAAGATGTCTCGCCGAGCATGTGTTACGTATGATGGGACGAGAACTGACTCGTGTGATTCGTACACCAGCGACTCTTAGAGAATTACGAGGGGCGTTTGCAAAGTCCGTGCAAAGTCCGAGAGATGGCACTAGCGGTGCATATCGAGATCATGTTTAATTAGTAGCATCTTTGGAAAGAACGCACACCAAGTTTCAGCCATATTGATATATTTCTTTGTGTTGGCATTCGCGTGAATCAAGGAAGTCGAGTGATTGTCAAAAAATGGACGAAAAAGAGTTTCGTGTGGTGATGAAACATTATATTATGAAAGGCAAAATGCCTCAGGGGTCTAAAGAGAAGCTTGTTAAACATTTCGGTGACTCTGCATCTTCGATTAGAACAGTTTATAAGTAGTTTCAAAACATTCTGAGTGGCCATATGGGCACAAGTGATGCTGAACGTTCTGGACACCCTGTGAAGGTTATGACTCCAGAAATCATTGATAAAATTCATTATATGGTGATGGATGATTGAAAATGAAAAAGAAATGTCGTGTGACGAGAGCCTCCCGTCGGGTGGTCCTCTCGCCTGGTGTAAGTCTCTTGATTTGACGCCACTTCGGTGACTTGCGCGTCGATGGGGATGAAATTATAATGATTAGCACAACACAACACCCAGTCCCTGAGCGGAGAAAATCTCCTACCCAGTCGGGAATCGAACCCGGGCCCTTTGGATTGACACTCTGTCGCGCTGACCACTCAGCTACCGGGGGCGGACATGTATGATTGAAGAGTTAAGATGCGTGAGATTTCTAATGCTTTGGGCATCTCGAATGAACGGGTACATGATATTTTGCATAAACATTTGGACATGGGAAAGCTATCCGCAACATGGGTTCAGCGATTGCTCACGCTTGACCAAAAACGGAATCTTGTGAAGTGTTGTAAGGATGGTTTGCAGCTGTTCAGGAAGAATTAGCAGAACTTTAAGCGTCGTTTCGTCACTGTGGATGAAACATGGATACATTAATATACTCCTGAGACCAAACAACACTCTAAACAATAGGTTACCAAGGGAGAATCTGCACCAAAAAAAGGCAAAGATCATTCCTTCAGCCGGAAAGGTTATGACGACTGTCTTTTGGGATTCGCAAGGGATAATCTTCATCGATTATCTGGAAATAGGGTAAAACTATTACAGGTGCATATTATTCATCCTTATTGGATCGTTTGAAAACTGCAAGAAAAACGAAGGCGACTGGACGGCAAAAAAGTCCTTTTCCATCACGACAATGCACCAGCACACACCTCAACAGTTGTGGTCGTAAAATTAATGGAAATAGGAATCCAACTCGTTTCACATCCCTCCTATTCTCCAGACATGGCTCTCTCGGACTTCTATTTCTTCTCCAATTTGAAGAAATGGCTGGCGGGACAAACATTTTATTCAAACGAGGAGGTGATTGCAACAACTAATAGCTATTTTGCAGACTTCGACAATTCCTGTTATTCGGAAGTGACCAACAAATTAGAACAGCGTTGGACGGGGTGTATAAGTCCAAAAGGAGACTATGTCGAAAAATAAAAAAGGTTTACCCCAAACTCGTAAGTAGTTTTTATTTTTGCACGGACTTTTCAAATGCCCCTCTTATATAATCAGGCCGAGCAGGCATGGCTTAAAGCATCCCAGGACAGTAATCGCCGTCTGTATGGTAGACTGCATTGCCTCCCATAGCTGCTAAACCACGTACTAATAAGGGTGATTCAGCATAGGTCGGTACCTGGTACCTCATAACCGCTTGCGCTATTCATCGGTAAATGTAATCAGTTCATGTTCTCCAGATGCACTGTTGTGACAATAAATCTTGAGTGCGTTGGAAACCTATAAATGGGTGGACTAATTTGTTTTTTCCGGCAGTGGCTCTGTGAACCGAGTACAGTATTAAGGAATCTACCGTCGCACGTTGCAGTAGATCAGCTGGGACACGGGGCACCTCCCTGCTTTCCGTTCGCCCCATGCGAGGGGCGCCCTGGATGATTCAGCGTCTGATTGCAGGGCTCCGGTAACGGCAGCGGGCACCTCGGCGGCTTTTCGGAGATTACACGGCACGGAGTGACGGACGAGCAAACAGCTGGGGTGGAACGCGTTTTCCGCCACTTCCTGAAATACGACACTGCTTGTCCGAAGAGCAGCAGTGCGCTACTCCCCTAGCTCTTCGTTCCATAGACTGCTGCGTCAGAGAATAATGGTGAGGTAGCCATTTATAAACCGTGTGGGTGGCACAGAAATTCAGGGTGTTTCATCAAACTTCTCAACACTACGAATCGGACACGAATGAAGATACACTTCCAAAAAAATTTGTGCACCCTCTTAGAGGTTTCCAGTTCACTTAAGGTTTATTGCTGCAACGATGAGTATTAGTACGTGGAGTAGCCTCTGTAAGTAGACTGTTTATGTATTTGTATGTTGGCAGCGCTATGTAGCGCTCTGTATTAAATCTGTGACTGCGCTGTGTGCAGTCTGCAAGAGCCGCCGGTGTGGCCGTGCTGAGGATCTGGACGTGTATCTGCCATGGAAATGCTCAAATGGCTCTAAGCACTATGGAACTTAACATCTGAGGTCATCAGTCCCCTAGACTTAGAACTACTTAAATCTAACTAACGTAAGGACATCACACACATCCGTCCCCGAGACAGGATTCGAACTAACGACCGTAGCAGCAGCGCTGTTCCAGACTGAAGCGCCTAGAACCACTCGGTAACAGAGGCCGGCCATGGAAATCTAATATTGTTGATGATTATACAATTTTGGTACTGGAAGTCGTGGACGAATATACATTTTTTGAACTGGTTGTCACATTATTAAGGTAAATACACTGTTTGCTCTGCAACAAAAATTTTCCTTTGCTAAGCACATGCCTGTCAGTAGTCAGAGCCTCCAGTAGTTCTAATCTTTTATTTAGCTGGCAGTATTGGTGCTTGTTGCATTGCTTTAGTTCGTGTAATGAAGACTTTTGTCAGGTAAGTAATTTATGAAATGTGTAGGTTATTGTTAGGATTTCCTCTTATTCAGGGCCAATCTTTTGAGTTAATTTGAAAGCAGTCAGATCGCGTTACCGTTGAATATTGTGGGTAATTAATGAATAGGAAAAGTTTGAGTTCTGTACGTCAGACATAAAATGATAATGACAAGCAAAGATATAGTACGTTCAGTTTGACCCAGCAGTTCAAGCAGGTTCACTTGGATTCAGTTTCAATCAGCAGATGGTTCAAATGGCTCTGAGTACTATAGGACTTAACTCCTAAGGTCATCAGTCTCCTAGAACGTAGAACTACTTAAACCTAACTAACCTAAGGACACATCCATGCCCGAGGTAGGATAGAACCTGCGACCGTAGCAGTCGCGTGATTCCAGACTGTAGCTCCTAGAACGGCTCGGCCACTCTGGCCGGCTCACTCAGCAGAGTAATCATTGAGCAGTTCAAGTAAAATCTTTAAGAAGTTTCACTCAGCAGTTGAAGTAAAAACAATTAAGTTTCACCTCCACGAGCTGCAATGCAGGCGCTGACTCCGGCATCCAGTCGATCGTAGAGTTGGCGAATACTGTCCTGGGATACGTTACGCCACGCCTGCTCGAGCTGTCCATGTAGTTCTGTAAGAGCTGTTGGCTGACGAGTCACAGGAGTTTCTTCTCGTCCCATCATATCCCACACGTGCTCGGGATCGTGCTGGCCTTGGAAGTTGCTGCACGTCTTACAGAGCACGTTGAGTTGCATGGCAATGTGTGAGCGACATTATCCTGTTGGAACAACACATCACCTTGTCTAACAACATTTTGCACATACCAATCATTTCTTATCTTCCCCTCCAGCAACACCAAACGTGAACGAGAGTTGTAGCTTATGGCTCACCAGACCGTACGGCCTAGGGTGTGGCCAGCTTACCTTGGACGAATGTACTCCACGAGACAGGTGTACGCCGTACGTGTAAACGACCATACCTTGCGTGCAGGCACAATGTGCTTTCATCGCTGAAGAACGCGGCCCGCCATTCAGTCTTCGAAATGATTCTCTGATTTCTATGTTGTCTATGTTGTGGCGTCAGTGGAAGACGGGCGAGAGGTGTGCGTGCCCTTCGACGTACTTCTAATAAACGGTTCGAAACAGTTCGTGTTGACGCGTCTGGGCGCACAAGCCCTCTTACCTATGCTTGGGAGGGGCGCGACCCAAAAAATACGACTTTCCTGGCGGGTGTCTGTGGTGCGTGGAGGTCAAGAATCTCATCTAAGGGTGTGAGAATGATCACGTCACTACTGACACCAGCATCGTCGCTCAACTCACACAGCACGTCCAGCTTGTTTGGCAGTTCTCCGAAACCTGGGTTCCCGGGTTCGATTCCCGGCGGGGTCAGGGATTTTCTCTGCCTCGTGATGGCTGGGTGTTGCGTGATGTCCTTAGGTTAGTTAGGCTTAAGTAGTTCTAAGTTCTAGGAGACTGATGACCATAGATGTTAAGTCCCATAGTGCTCAGAGCCATTTGAACCAATTCTCCGAAAGGACTACTCGCCACTCCGAAGGGCACAATTTGACTCCTTTCAGATTAGCTCAGTCGGCTGCTGGAAGCACGACTGCGTCTTCGTGACACTGTTACCTGCTTCTTCACACGTTTACACCACACTGAGCTTTCTGGTTGTGACCATTCCCTACTGAAAGGCAAATAAAGATGGTTCTCTAGTCTACCTGTTGCAGAGAGGATTGTTATCATCATCAGTACATCTACTATACTCAGGTGGCACAGTCATCGGACCAAAGGTGTCGCCAGTGGTCGGCGGAAGGTGCGCGTGCCCGTCGACCTGGGACCGGACCGCAGCGACGCACGGATGCACGCCAAGACCGTAGGATCCTACGCAGTGCCGTAGGGGACCACACCGCCACTTCCCAGCAAATTAGGGACACTGTTGCTCCCGGGGTATCGGCTAGGACCATTCGCAACCGTCTCCATGAAGCTGGGCTACGGTCCCGCACACCGTTAGGCCGTCTTCCGCTCACGCCCCAACGTCGTGCAGCCCGCCTCCAGTGGTGTCGCCACAGGCGTGAATGGAGGGACGAATGGAGACGTGTCGTCTTCAGCGATGAGAGTCGCTTCTGCCTTGGTGCCAATGATGGTCGTATGCGTGTTTGGCGCCTTGCAGGTGAGCGCCACAATCAGGACTGCATACGACCGAGGCACACAGGGCCAACACCCGGCATCATGGTGTGGGAAGCGATCTCCTACACTGGCCTTACACCTCTGGTGTACTAATTTTTTTCTCGATAGTGTAGAAACGGAGAATTTTAACTAACAGATCGAAACAAAAAGTGACAGCTGTAAGTTGCCGGTTCACGTTGCTGCCGGTAGGGGCCTCCCTAGTGAAGCTCGTTGGTTCACTTTTTCAGTATCCAAAGTGACAGACGGCTACAATACAGCAATATAAAGCGTTTCAGTTTTCAGCTAGATGGAGGACCATGGGAGTGCCCATTGACACATTCGTTAAAGCGCGCGACAAATCGCATGCTCAAACGAAAGGGGAAAGTTACATGTCAGTAAATGCACCACAAAGTACACATGAGTAGATCATACTGCATGTACAGCAGACTGTCATGACGTCAAGTGCTGAAAGGAAATAACCGGTTCTTACTTCCTCTACGACAGCTGCGTTATACAGCGTGGCAGTGAATAGCAGCACCCGGAAGGAGAGGGCAAGTTTGACATTTCTTTGACAGTAATTTCTTTTGGAGGGTGAATACTCGTTTCAAAATGACAGTGTGGTGCAAACATGTGAAGCAAGCAGACAACCATGCCACGGAGACGCTCTCGTGCTTCCTACAGCCACCTGTGCAAGTCTGAAGTCAAATTATGACCTTCCGAGTGGCGGGATTGTCCTTAAGGAGAATTGCCACAGAAGTTGGACGTGCTGCGTCAATTGTGCAACGATGCTGATACCAGTAGTCACACCCATAGACGAAGTTCTGGACGTCCACGCAGCACAGACGCTCACCAGAATCGCCGCTTCGTAAGGGTAGCAGTGGCGTTCAAAATAGTTCCACCGTTGTTTGGCAACATGACGTCCACGAATAGGTGCAGATGGTCTCCAAGTTGCCGAACATAACATAACCACTTCCAGTCAATGATCAGTGGGACCAGAGGACCCTGTCCATTCCACGTAAATGTAGTCCACACCACTATGCAGCCGCCATCAGCTTGCACCGTGCCTTGTTGACAACATGTGACCATGGCTTAATGGTCGCCACCCGTGAACCCAGCCGCCAGCTCATACCAACCAAAATCGGGTCTCATTTGAATAGGCCACAGTTTTTCATATCCAACCGATATGGTCACCAGCCCAGGAGAGGCGGTGCAGGCGATATCGTGCTGTTAGCGACGGTCATCTGCTGCAGTGGCTCATTAACTCGACGTTTCGCCGCACTATCCTAGCGGATACGTTCCTCGTAATTGATTAATGGATTATTTCAAGCAGGATTGCTTGGCTGTTAGCACTGACATTTTTATGCAAATGCCGCTGATCCTGCTCGTTAAGTGAAGGCCGCCGGCCACCGCGTTTTCCGTGATGAGAGATAATGCCTGAAATGTTGTCTTCTTGGAACACTCTTGACACTGTGTAGCTCGGAATATTGAATTCCACAACGATTTCCGAGATGGAATGCTCCATGCCTCTAGCTCCAGCTACCACAATTCTGGTTCAAAGCCTCTTAAATCTCGTCGTGAGCTCTTAATCACATCGGATACCTTTTGACATGAGTATAAATAACAGTTCCGCCAAACAACTGCCCTTTTATATCTTGCATATGCGATACAACCGCTATCTGTGTGTGACACTACCGACGTCTGTATATGCATGTATCACTGTCCCGTGACTTTTGTCACCTCATTGTATCCTTTGATGGGAATTATTAGGTATTTGATATGCAAATCGGCTATACTCTTAGGTAAGGCAACCAACGGAAATGCTGGACGAGCAGAGTTGGTGAGCGAGGGCCACCCTGTCAGGGGATAAAATGACACACACACTTGTGTGTGTGTTTAGTGATGTGGTGGCGAGTCTGTCTGTTCGGTGTAAACACTTTGTCTTGTGACAGAGTAATGGACAAGGTGAAAGGACAACATTCTGCATTATTGTAAGATGGCCGAATGACTGCCATGCGTTTGTGTATTTGTGGAGCATATTTACTTACGCAAGGTATTTTGTGGTCGCATTCAACAGGGGCAATATTAAACATTTGTTAGAGATCACAGTTTGCTTGCAACACGCGGGAATCAACATCCACTTTCTGTCATCCGGACTTGCAGGATGATTATCTGGTTGCATTTGTCCTCATTATACAATACGTCACTGAGCATTAACACGAAAGTGGGCTGATTCACATTGTCTTTTATATGTGTATGGTCACTTGTACGTGAAGCATTACATTTTCCATTCATCTCCTGGACAATATTCAATATTCATGAACAGTAGTTTGGGATTCTTATGAATTTATTTCTACTCCTCTCATTTTTATTCGAGTCCTTATAAATTCTCGAATGAACTACGTTTCACTTTCACTATATTTCAGAGAAGGAATAAACTGCCTTCAGCAGGAATAGCGCTTCCCTATCTTTGAAGGGTATTTTTAGTTATGCAGGTCAATTCGTGTTGTAGTCAAACCTCAATGCACATGGTTGCAGCATCGTGTACTTCGATATTTTTCTATCTCACTAGCTCACTAGCAAGAGCTTATCAGTTTATTAGGTATTGCAAGATAGAAACTGCGAAAATATTTGTATTGCAAAATTATACTTAAAGGACTAATTTAGAAACCAGCCACGTCTTTGCTGTCGTGGTACCTTGACTGATATAGAAGTTAATGGGCAGAACCACGACGTTAAGCAAAAAATGGTTCTAATGGCTCTGACCACTATGGGACTTAACATCTGAGGTCATGAGTCACCTAGAACTTAGAACTACTTAAACCTAACTAACCTAAGGACATCAAACACATCCATGCCCGAGGCAGGTTTCGAACCTGCGACCGTAGCGGTTGCCGGTTCCAGACTGAAGCGCCTAGAACCGCTCGGCCACACCGGCCGGCGATGTTAAGCAAATCACACTCAATTGGGTTTATACTGAACAGGCACAAGGTGTATAACGAAATCTTATAATGACCCTGATATAAATGTACATGGGGTGGCTAGCATCTCACGTAATTTACTCATTACATTAATCGATCAAAGTTTCCGTAGAAAAATGACAATGGAAAAGGATTTCGGTAAGTTTGACAATTCAGCTGATTAATGCCGTTCAAAAATTTTTAGAATTACATTTATTGTCTTTAAATGGAACACAGCGATTGACTACATGATGTCTGTAGTAAGTATTATGGTTTCATTTCTGTCTTAGTTTACTTTACGTTAATTCCTGCTTTACTTGTTCCGCAGCACCATGAGGATATGCGCTATAGATACGAAACAAGAGTGACGTTTGGGGTTGCATTTGTTCACTTTGGGTGTTCGAGGAGACTGAGAACTGAAGTCGTAAACTTTTATGAACTCACAGGTTCTACATCTACATCTACATTTATACTACGCAAGCCACCCAACGGCGTGTGGCGGAGGGCACTTTACGTGCCACTGTCATTACCTCCCTTTTCTGTTCCAGTCGCGTATGGTTTGCGGGAAGAATGACTGTCTGAGAGCCTCCGTGCGCGCTCGAATGTTTCTAATTTTACATTCGTGATCTCCTCGAGCGGTATAAGTAGGGGGAAGCAATATATTCGATACCTCATCCAGAAACGCACCCTCTCGAAACCTGGCGAGCAAGCTACACCGCGCTGCAGAGCGCCTCTCTTACAGAGTCTGCCACTTGAGCTTGCTAAACATCTCCGTAACGCTATCACGTTTACCAAATAACCCTGTGACGAAACGCGCCGCTCTACTTTGGATCTTCTCTATCTCCTCCGTCAACCCGATTTGGTACGGGTCGCCGGCCGCGGTGGTCTAGTGGTTCTACGGGATCAGTCCGGAGCCGTGCGACTGCTACGGTCGCAGGTTCGAATCCTGCCTCGGGCATGGATGTGTGTGATGTCCTTACGTTAGTTAGGTTTAAGTAGTTCTAAGTTCTAGGGGACTGATGACCACAGATGTTAAGTCCCATAGTGCTCATGGCCACTTTTTTGGTACAAAACACTCGTTCGACCTTTACTCAAATATAGGTCGAACGAGTGTTTTGTAAGCCACCTAGTTTGTTAATGAACTACATTTTCTAAGGACTCTCCCAATGAATCTCAACCTGGTACAAGCCTTACCAACAATTAATTTTATTTGATCATTCCACTTCAAATCGTTCCGCAGGCATACTCTCAGATATTTTACAGAAGTAACTGCTACCAGTGTTTGTTCCACTATCATATAATCATACAATAAACGATCCATCTTTCTATGTATCCGCAATACATTTCTCTGTGTTAAGGGTCAGTTGCCACTCCCTGCACCAAGTGCCTATCCGCTGCAAATCTTCCTGCATTTCGCTGCAATTTTCTAATGCTGCAACTTCTCTGTATACTATAGCAACATCCGTGAAAAGCCGCATGGAACTACCGACACTATCTACTAGGTCATTTATATATATTGCGAAAAGCAATGGTCCCATAACACTCCCCTGTGGCACGCCAGAGGTTACTTTAACGTCTGTAGACGTCTCTCCATGGATAACAACAAGCTGTGTTCTGTTTGCTAAAAACTCTTCAATCCAGCCACACAGCTGGTCTGATATTCCGTAGGCTCTTACTTTGTTTATCAGGCGACAGTGCGGAACTGTATCGAACGCCTTCCGGAAGTCAAGGGAAATAGCATCTACCTGAGAGCCTGTATCTAATATTTTCTGGGTCTCATGAACAAATAAAGCTAGTTGGGTCTCACACGATCGCTGTTTCCGGAATCCATGTTCATTCCTACAGAGTAGATTCTGGGTTTCCAAAAACGACATGATACTCGAGCAAAAAACATGTTCTAAAATTCTACAGCAGATCGACGTCAGAGATATAGGTCTACAGTTTTGCGCATCTGCTCGACGACCCTTCTGGAAGACTGGGACAACCTGTGCTCTTTTCCAATCATATGGAACCTTCCGTTCCTCTAGAGACTTTCGGTACACGGCTGTTAGAAGGGGGGGGGGGGGGGGACAAGTTCTTTCGCGTATTCTGTGTAGAAATGAACTGGTATCCCGTCAGGTCCAGTGGACTTTCCTCTGTTGAGTGATTCCAGTTGCTTTTCTATTCCTTGGACACTTATTTCGATGTCAGCCATTTTTTCGTTTGTGCTAGGATTTAGAGAAGGAACTGCAGTGCGGTCTTCCTCTGTGAAACAGCTTTGGAAAAAGGTGTTTAGTATTTCAGCTTCTGTTTCAATGCCATCATCATCCCGGAGTGTCTGGATATGCTGTTTCGAGCCACTTACTGATTTAACGTAAGACCAGAACTTCCTAGGATTTTCTGTCAAGTCAGTACATAGAATTTTACTTTCGAATTCACTGAACGCTTCCCGCATAGCCCTCCTTACGCTAACTTTGATATCGTTTAGTTTCTGTTTGTCTGAGAGGTCCTGGCTGCGTTTAAACTTAGAGTGAAGCTCTCTTTACTTTTGCAGTAGTTTCCTAACTTTGTTGTTGAACCATGGTGGGTTTATCCCGTCCCTCACAGTTTTACTCGGCACTTACCTGTCTAAAACGCATTTTACAATTGCCTTAAACTTTTTCCATAAATACTCAACATTGTCAGTGTCGGAACAGAAATTTTCGTTTTGATGTGTTAGGTAGTCTGAAATCTGCCTCCTATTACTCTTGCTAAACAGAAAAACCTTCCTCCCTTTTTTTATATTCCTATTAACTTCCATATTCAGGGATGCTGCAACGGCCTTATGATCACTGATTCCCTGTTCTGCACTTACAGATTCGAAAATTTCGGGTCTGTTTGTTATCAGCAGGTCCAAGATGTTATCTCCACGAGTCGGTTCTCTGTTTAATTGCTCGAGGTAATTTTCGGATGGTGTACTCAGTATAATGTCACTCGATGCTCTGTCCCTACCACCCGCCCTAAACATCTGAGTGTCCCAGTCTACATCTGGTAAATTTAAATCTCCACCCAAGACGATAATATGCTGAGAAAATTTGTGTGAAATGTATTCCAAATTTTCTCTCAGTTGTTCTGCCACTAATGCTGCTGAGTCGGGAGGTCGGTAAAAGGAGCCAATTATTAACCTAGCTCGGTTGTTGAGTGTAACCTCCACCCATAATATTTCACAAGAACTATCCACTTCTACTTCACTACAGGATAAACTACTACTAACAGCAACAAACACGCCACCACCGGTTGCATGCAATCTATCCTTTCCAAACACCGTCTGTGCCTTTGTAAAAATTTCGGCTGAATTTATCTCTGGCTTCAGCCAGCTTTCTATACCTATAACGATTTCAGCTTCGGTGCCTTCTATCAGCACTTGAAGTTCCGGTACTTTACCAATGTAGCTTCGACAGTTTACAATTACAGTACCGATTGCTGCTTGGTCTCCGCATGTCCTGACTTTGCCCCCTAGCCTTTGAGGCTGTTGCCCTTTCTGTACTTGCCCGAGGCCATCTAACCTACAAAAAAAAAAACGCCCAGTCCACGCCACACAACCCCTGCTACCCGTGTAGCCGATTGCTGCGTGTAGAGGTCTACCCGTGGTCTAGATACCACGTGCCGACTCGTGTCAAGGCACTATACGTCAGCTCTCAACTAAAGCCGTTGCCCGCACAGCCTTACTAGCCTCCTGCTTCACAACTTTGCACCGGCCTCCTTGTCCGCCCCATTACTGGTATCGACCATTCCGACCCCCTTTTATTACATCCAACGATCTTTCCTGGAGTTCAGTTATATCTACCGGTCCTTACCACTTACACGTTTGTACCTCACGAAAACAGTCTCCGAATTGTTACAACAGTGCTTCCCGTCCAACCCCATCGAACGTAAGTATCCACAGTACGTGTGGCGACACATATGCAAAGCGATCCAAGCGCGTTTTCTCGAATCAGACGTTCAATCAACGTGGTACATCACCGTGAATGGCAAACAAGTTAACCGAGATCATCTGCACCGCATCCATCTCGCCGATTCATCCCTCTTCACCCAAACAACACGGATGTCCACCGGTTCCACTGTGGCACAGCGTTCGACGTCTGGACACTTGCGCGGCGAATTTTGGCGTTTCTTACTCGCCAGACACCGACTCAGATCGACGTCCACATGCTTTTGTACCCCGATAAGACTTTCTAACCCTCCGCCAAAACTCACTCTGCGAATTGGATCTGTGGCCACACGATCCGCTATCTTTTTACTTCTGGCGACATGTCTACGCAAGGATATTGGACTTATCTCAACGAACGACACTGCGTCCTGATACGTAACCCACGCTATAAACAATATTTTTCCAATTTCTTACGGAGTACTTTCGATGACCCGACTAGTAGCTGGAACGTCCAAGCCCTCAGAAGCTGGAAACTGTATAAACCGAGCCGAACTGAATAGATCTGCTACCCAGAATCCACGCCTACGCCATGAGAAGACACGTTTGGACGAGCTGGCGGAGGCACTTCAGGAGCTCCTGAAAGAACTAGACTTTAACTACAAGTCGCACGACGACTTTACGTATTTAAAAAAATATAAAAAAACTCTTCCTTATTTATTCCTCATAATTTGTTCTTAAAAAATTTGAGTTTGATTTGGAAAAAAAGTTAAAAAAGATTCCAGAATGAGATTTTCACTCTGCAGCGGAGTGTGCGCTGATATGAAACTTTCTGGCAGATTAAAACTGTGTGCCCGACCGAGACTCGAACTCGGGACCTTTGCCCGCGAAAGGCAAAGGTCCCGAGTTCGAGTCTCGGTCGGGCACACAGTTTTAATCTGCCAGAAAGTTTAAAAAAGATTGCTTCTTCGCCAACAAGACGAAGGAGACCCATTTTTGTTTACCGGAAGGAGAAACCGATATAATTGGAGTCTTTGTTTTCTTTTGCAAAAAAAGAACTTTTCCTTATTTAATCCTCATAATAAAAAGAAGGGAGGTAGCGTGGTCTAGGGGTAGCGTCTTTGACACATAATCAAAACGTCTTCGGTCCCGGGTTCGATCCACTGCCTAAATTTTGATAAATAGTCAGCATTGGCGGCCGAAGGCTTCCGTCATAAGAAGTCAGCCTCATCCTGTAAGCGGCCTTGTCAAAGAGGGTGGAGGAGCGAATAGAGGTTTAGGGCACTCTCTTGTCCTAGAGGTGAGAAATTGCCCCTAAAGGCGGAAGAATCAGCAATGATCAACAACATGAGGATGCAGAAGGCAATGGAAACCACTGCATTAAAGACACGTAACGTGTATCCACAGGACATGTGGCCTGTAGTTGAAGAAGTGTCATGATGATCTCTCCATTGGCAAAAGATTCCGGAATAGTCCCCCATTCGGATCTCTGGGAGGGGACTGCCAAGGGGGAGGTTACCATAAGAAACAGATTGAATAATCAACGAAAGGATAATCTTCTACGAGTCAGGGCGTGGAATGTCAGAAGCTTGAACGTGGTAGGGAAACTAGAAAATCTGAAAAGCGAAATGTAAAGGCTCAATCTAGATATAGCAGGGGTCAGTGAAGTGAAGTGGGAGGAAGACAAAGATTTCTGGTCAGATGAGTATCGGATAATATCAACAGCAGTAGAAAGTTGTATAACAGGTGTAGGATTCGTTATGAACAGAAAGGTAGGGCAGAGGGTGTGTTACTGTGAACAGTTCAGTGACCGGGTTTTTCTAATCAAAATCGACAGCAGACCAACACCGACAACGATAGCTCAGGTATACATGCCGACGTCGCTAGCTGAAGATGAACAGATAGAGAAAGTGTATGAGGATATTGAAAGGGTAATGCAGTATGTAAAGGGGGACGAAAATCTAATAGTCATGGGCGACTGGAATGCAGTTGTAGGGGAAGGAGTAGAAGAAAAGGTTACAGGAGAATACGGGCTTGGGACAAGGAATGAAAGAGGAGAAAGACTAATTGAGTTCTGTAACAAGTTTCAGCTGGTAATAGCGAATACCCTGTTCAAGAATCACAAGAGGAGGAGGTATACTTGGAAAAGGCCGGGAGATACGGGAAGATTTCAATTAGATTACATCATGGTCAGACAGAGATTCCGAAATCAGATACTGGATTGTAAGGCGTACCCAGGAGCAGATATAGACTCAGATCACAATATAGTAGTGATGAAGAGTAGGCTGAAGTTCAAGACATTAGTCAGGAAGAATCAATATGCTAAGAAGTGGGATTCGGAAGTTCTGAGGAATGACGAGATACGTTTGAAGTTCTCTAACGTTATAGATACAGCAATAAGGAATAGCGCAGTAGGCAACACCGTTGAAGAGGAATGGACGTCTCTAAAAAGGGCCATCACAGAAGTTCGGAAGGAAAACATAGGTACAAAGAAGGTAGCTGCGAAGAAACCATGGGTAACAGAAGAAATACTTCAGTTGATTGATGTAAGGAGGAAGTACAAACGTGTTCCGGGAAAATCAGTAATACAGAAATACAAGTCGCTGAGGAAAGAAATAAATAGGAAGTGCAGGAAAGCTAAGACGAAATGGCTGCAGGAAAAATGTGAAGACATCGAAAAAGATATGATTGTCGGAAGGACAGACTCAGCATACAGAAAGTCAAAACAACCTTTGGTGACATTAAAAGCATCGGTGGTAACATTAAGAGTGCAACGGGAATACCACTGTTAAATGCAGAGGAGAGAGCAGATAGATGGAAAGAATACATTGAAAGCCTCTATGAAGGTGAAGATTTGTCTGATGTGATAGAAGAAGAAACAGGAGTCGATTTAGAAGAGATAGGGGATCCAGTATTAGAATCGGAATTTAAAAGAGCTTTGGAGGACTTACAGTCAAATAAGGCAGAAGGGATAGATAACATTCCATCAGAATTTCTAAAATCATTAGGGGAAGTGACAGCAAAACGACTATTCACCTTGGTGTGTAGAATATATGAGTCTGGCGACATACCATCTGACTTTCGGAAAAACATCATCCACACAATTCCGAAGACGGCAAGAGCTGACAAGTGCGAGAATTATCGCACAATCAGCTTAACAGTTCATGCATCGAAGCTGCTTACAAGAATAATATACAGAAGAATGGAAAAGAAAATTGAGAATGCGCTAGGTGACGACCAGTTTGGCTTTAGGAAAAGTAAAGGCACGAGAGAGGCAATTCTGACGTTACGGCTAATAATGGAAGCAAGGCTAAAGAAAAATCAAGACACGTTCGTAAGATTTGTCGACCTGGAAAAAGCGTTCGACAATATAAAATGCTGCAAGCTCTTCAAGATTCTGAAAAAAGTAAGGGTAAGCTATAGGGAGAGACGGGTCATATACAATATGTACAACAACCAAGAGGGAATAATAAGAATGGACGATCAAGAACGAAGTGCTCGTATTAAGAAGGGTGTAAGACAAGGCTGTAGCCTTTCGCCCCTACTCTTCAATCTGTACATCGAGGAAGCAATGATGGAAATAAAAGAAAGGTTCAGAAGTGGAATTAAAATACAAGGTGAAAGGATATCAATGATACGATTCGCTGATGACATTGTTATCCTGAGTGAATGTGAAGAAGAATTAAATGATCTGCTGAACGGAATGAACAGTCTAATGAATACACAGTATGGTTTGAGAGTAAATCGGAGAAAGACGAAGGTAATGAGAAGTAGTAGAAATGAGAACAGCGAGAAACTTAACATCAGGATTGATGGTCACGAATTCAATGAAGTTAAGGAATTCTGCTACCTAGGCAGTAAAATAACCAATGACGGACGGAGCAAGGAGGACATCAAAAGCTGACTCGCTATGGCAAAAAAGGCATTTCGGGCCAAGAGAAGATTGGAATACGTCAAGCAAATAATTGAGGACGTAGTTTGCAAGTGCCACTCTGAGATGAAGAGGTTAACACAGGAAAGAAGGAATTCGTGGTGGGCCACATCAACCCAGTCATTAGACTGATGACCAAAAAAAAAAGTGGGCTCCTGACCTACCCAGCGGAACCCGAAACCCCACCACCCTATGACGCAAGTCGAGGAATCTGCAGCCCACACGGTCGCAGAACCGTCTGAGCCTCTGATTCAGACCCTCCTCTCGGCTCTGTACCAAAGGTCCGCAGTCAGTTCTGTCTACGATGCTGCAGATGGTGAGCTCTGCTTTCATCCCGCTAGCGAGACTGGCAGTCTTTACCAAGTCAGATAGCCGCCGGAAGCCAGAGAGGATTTCCTCTGATCCATAGCGACACACATCATTGGTGCCGACATGAGCGACCATCTGCAGATGGGTGCACCCTGTAACCTTCATGGCATCCGGAAGGACCCTTTTCACATCTGGAATGACTCCCCCCGGTATGCACACGCACGTTGGTTTTCTTCCCCTCTCTTGCTGCCATATCCCTAAGGGGCCCCATTACACGCCGGACGTTGGATCTCCCAACTACCAGTAAGCCCATCCTCTGCGACTGCCTGGATCTTGCAGACTGAGGGGCAACGTCTGGAACAGGACAAGCAGCCATCTCTGGCCGAACATCAGTATCAGCCAGAGACAGAGCCTGAAACCAGTTCGTCAGGCAAACTGGAGAGGCCTTCCGTTCAGTCCTCCAGAATGTCTTTCGCCCTCTGCCACACCTCGACACGACCTCCCACTCTACCACAGGTGAGGGATCAGCCCTAATGTGGGCAGTATCCCGGGCAGCCACAGTCGTAGTCCGATCGGGGGATGCGTGGGATGAGCTGGCCGTCCCCGACAAACCCCCATCCGGACCCCCACAGTGATGCCCATTGGCAACAGCCTCAAGCTGTGTGACCGAAGCCAACACTGCCTGAAGCTGGGAGCGAAGGAATGCCGTGTGGCGCCGCTCGGTCTGCAAACACAGATAGTGGCGACACGCGGGTCCGACGTATACTACCGGACCGCGGCCGATTTAAAGGCTACCACCTAGCAAGTGTGGTGTCTGGCGGTGACACCACATCATGAGTGGCGAATTTTGAGTTATCACTGCCCATATTTCTTCCTGCCATGTAACAATATGCTTCTTTATCCAAAACACAGCGGAGTTTACAAAATATCCCCTCATTAACATGTTGTGCAGATGTAGTTGCGAGAGAATTCTGAAACAGCGGTGTATTATGTTTATCCTTACATTTGTTCTCTAGCCATTTATTGACTGTGTGAGTGACAGCCGGCCGGAGTGGCCGTGCGTTTCTAGGCCTATAGTATGGAGCCGAGCGACCGATACGGTCGCAGATTTGAATCCTGCCTCGGGCATGGATGTGTGTGATGTCCTTAGGTTAGATAGGTTTAAGTAGCTCTAAGTCTAGGGGACTGTTGACCTCCGAAGTTAAGTCGCACAGTGCTCACAGCCATTTACGAGTGACAACGGTGACAAATTCAAGGTTTCATTATCTGATGTCAAAGATTTTATATTCGTCTTAGATGATGTAAATGTTTCTAAGAACGTAATGATGGTCTGTCGACCAGAACTTGCAGTTGAATAAAGAACTGTATCAGCTTGAGGCGGTAATCATGGTACCTTTCAAATGTTTATTAGCTATGAGGTGCCACCTCCTGAAAAAGCAAACGATGCTATTCCCACAACTAAAGTGTCTGTACTAAGTATCGTAAACTGGTCTTTATTTCGTTGAAACCGATATCAAAATTAGCCATACATTACAGTGATCCCCTCGCATTCGCTCGTAACACATGGCTCAGAATGGGGAGAACTCTTTCCGTACCGTTTGGCTACTCAGTTTATTTGAAAATTCCGGATGTCATCTGTTTGATTCCGACATTCTATTGGACAAGTAACGTAAAGGGAGCCCTAGTAAGTCACTGTGCTGTTCATGATAACATTTGGTTTGGTAACTGGATTACCACTTCCTTTATCAGAATATGGAACTTGCTTTTGAAGCTGATTTTGTGAAACAAAGGGAAAAATATACTGTTCGTCTGCGGAAATGCGGACCGGAACAAATTTATTTTCAAGCCAGGGAGGAATACATGCAATATGTAGATTATCGAACGCTGCTCTTATATACTGGCCGGCATGAGCGTGCTTTTAGGCAATTTCTGGACTGTCCTCTCCGCATCAGAAAATAAACCCACAGGCAAAATAAGATAACGTACGTAACAGTGTTTACACGATTCACAGACATCTACATCTACATCTACATCCATACTCCGCAAGCCTCCTGACGGTGTGTGACGGAGGGTACCCTGAGTAACTCTATCGGTTCTCCCAACTTTCAACCGAAGGTTAGCTGACTACTGCAGTCATGTATCAAAGGTGGAATGAGATGAATTTCATATGAACAGCAAATTAGAGGAACCAGTCACTTTTATTACATTTTCACGACATGTTCCGTATGACATCCATTATTAAGTGGACGTGTGTCAGTTAAGAAAGCATAGAGGTGTTATTCATACGACTTTATATGGTAGCTTGTGACATTGTCTTTCAGTGGCCACATGATGCTTTTCAAACGTATTTCCATCCCATCATATGAAGTTTCTATAAACTAAGTATATGTAATAACATGGTGTATATAAGAGCGAAAAGTATCCATTGGTCACAATGACAAGGCCACGGGATATCGTAGAATTTGGAAATTTATGGGAAGTTAGTATGGAACCAAACTGCTGAGGGCATCGGTCGGTAGGCTTACACAATACTTAATCTAACTTAAACTAACTTACGCTATGGATAACACACAAACCCATGCCCGAATCTCCGACAGGGACAGCCGCGCGAGCCGTGGCAAGGCTCCTTAGAACGAACGGCTATCCAGCACGGCAGGTTACCGTAACGTCGTATATGCACTACCTGACAGGAAAGTGAAGCACGCACAATATATGTGGTCGTATCTCAGTGTAACTACATACTCGTATATACACTCCTGGAAATTGAAAAAAGAACACCGTGAATTCATTGTCCCAGGAAGGGGAAACTTTATTGACACATTCCTGGGGTCAGATACATCACATGATCACACTGACAGAACCGCAGGCACATAGACACAGGCAACAGAGCATGCACAATGTCGGCACTAGTACAGTGTATATCCACCTTTCGCAGCAATGCAGGCTGCTTTTCTCCCATGGAGACGATCGTAGAGATGCTGGATGTAGTCCTGTGGAACGGCTTGCCATGCCATTTCCATCTGGCGCCTCAGTTGGACCAGCGTTCGTGCTGGACGTGCAGACCGCGTGAGACGACGCTTCATCCAGTCCCAAACATGCACAATGGGGGACAGATCCGGAGATATTGCTGGCCAGGGTAGTTGACTTACACCTTCTAGAGCACGTTGGGTGGCACGGGATACATGCGGACGTCCTGCTGGAACAGCAAGTTCCCTTGTCGGTCTAGGAATGGTAGAACGATGGGTTCGATGACGGTTTTGATGTACCGTGCACTATTCAGTGTCCCCTCGACGATCACCAGAGGTGTACGGCCAGTGTAGGAGATCGCTCCCCACACCATGATGCCGGGTGTTGGCCCTGTGTGCCTCGGTCGTATGCAGTCCTGATTGTGGCGCTCACCTGCACGGCGCCAAACACGCATACGACCATCATTGGCACCAAGGCAGAAGCGACTCTCATCGCTGAAGACGACACGTCTCCATTCGTCCCTCCATTCACGCCTGTCGCGACACCACTGGAAACGGGCTGCACGATGTTGGAGCGTGAGCGGAAGACGGCCTAACGGTGTGCGGGACCGTAGCCCAGCTTCATGGAGACGGTTGCGAATGGTCCTCGCCGATACCCCAGGAGCAACAGTGTCCCTAATTTGCTGGGAAGTGGCGGTGCGGTCCCCTACGGCACTGCGTAGGATCCTACGGTCTTGGCGTGCATCCGTGCGTCGCTGCGGTCCGGTCCCAGGTCGACGGGCACGCGCACCTTCCGCCGACCACTAGCGACAACATCGATGTACTGTGGAGACCTCACGCCCCACGTGTTGAGCAATTCGGCGGTACGTCCACCCGGCCTCCCGCATGCCCACTATACGCCCTCGCTCAAAGTCCGTCAACTGCGCATACGGTTCACGTCCACGCGGTCGCGGCATGCTACCAGTGTTAAAGACTGCGATGGAGCTCCGTATGCCACGGCAAACTGGCTGACACTGACGGCGGCGGTGCACAAATGCTGCGCAGCTAGCGCCATTCGACGGCCAACACCGCGTTTCCTGGTGTGTCTGCTGTGCCGTGCGTGTGATCATAGCTTGTACAGCCCTCTCGCAGTGTCCGGAGCAAGTATGGTGGATCTGACACACCGGTGTCAATGTGTTCTTTTTTCCATTTCCAGGAGTGTACCATCGTCATGTAAATTCAGAATTGCAGTTCTCTGTGAGCCGTGCACGACTCGCGTTTATCCCATTTATTGTTTGGCATTTTCTATTACGGTACTGCCGCCTCGTTTTCTTATTCCATTTACTGGCTTCACTATCTTCCTGCCTTACTTGCCCGTGGGTGACGGCAGCAGCGCGTATCGATATGTGCACTGTCGTACCATCTCTGGAGTGACCGACAGTATTTCCGGGTCGTCGTGTGTGGGGCAGTGAATTGGAGACGGACCTGCAGTGCAGTCGGGACGCAGCAGCAGTGTACTCGGGGACGGAGCGCCGGTGAGGCGCCGACATCCAGTGCTCGCCGACCGCTGGCGACACACGTGAACTGTCCGACGGAGGAACACTGGAGCGGGACGACTGTTGGGTGGTCGTTCGCTTCGTCGTCTCATCGTCAACGTATATTTGGTCCTTTCACCGTTTCCGGGCCTGGGCAGTTGGTTGGTTGGCGTGGCGTGTAGCAGCGAGGAAACCTCTGCGGCGCATAATTTGTGGTGCTGTTCCCATTGCTAGGAGGTGAGTGGCTCACGGATCCTGGACATGAAAGTTGAGTTTTGACTTATCACAACTGTTTACATTGTGTCGTTTGGAGTTCGTTGTCGGCTGTTGGTTCAAAAAATTTGTGTGAAAGCTTATGGGACTTAACTGCTAAGGTCATCAGTCCCTCAGTATACACACTACTTATCTTAAATTATCCTAAGGACAAACACACACACACCCATGCTCGAAGGAGGACTCGAACCTCCGCCGGGACCAGCCGCACAGTCCATGACTGCAGCGCCCTAGACCGCTCGGCTAATTCCGCGCGGCTCGGCTGTTGGGATACTCCTGCAAGCAACAACGTGTGTTTTCAAGTAGGCAAACTTTAGCCACCCTCCAGTGGAGTGTAACAGCACTTGGTTATTTGAATTGAAGTGCACCAGCGGAGTCTTCTGCCTTGTGGCCGTTAACGTTCCGGTTACCTGTCCTGGCCGTTGACGTAAATTCAGACAGTGTATTTTTCTCGTCGTGATTTCGCTGTCCAGCACGGTGAGTAGTTTGACAGCTCAATGTATAATTAGTTGTGGGCGCCAATACCTTCTACGTTGTTTTGTTGAACTCCCTGTTGTGTGCTGGTCAGTTGAAGCGGAGGTCATCTTGTCGGTGGGTCCGTTGACTGTCTGTGGGTTGGGTTATCGTCAGGTCGACAATAGTTGGGCCGACTGCCTGTCTTCCCTAAGCGAGCGTCGGTGTTTGAATTCCAGGCCGACCCTCGGAACTTCTGAGTGCCCTCGGGTGTACCGCCTTTTCTTGTTTCTTCTTGTTGTTTGTACTTGTATGGCTTTTGCCGATATTTAGATTGAGGTTCTTTTGCCCTTAAGGCGTCAGATGGTTTGGGCCTTCAGCCTAATTTAAGGACCTTTATGTAAAACCTTCGGCATTTTTAAAATTAATGTTACTGAGTCTTAAGTGTTGGGTCTTCAGCCGAATTCAAATTTAAGTTGCTCTGCTCTTAAGGTGTCAGATTCTTTGGCCCTTCAACCTAATTAAGGAACTGTTTTAAGATAAGGCTTTGCCTTTTAAATTTTTTATTTTTGTTGCGCTTTAACTTATTGGCTTTCAGCCGTTTTTAAATTAAAGTGGTCTTGCCCTTAAGGCATGAGATTGTACTGGGAATTCGGCCATTAATTAAGTTCCAAAACTGAAGCAGTCTTTTTTTTATTTAAAAAAATTTTTCTTGGCTCTTGTAATGTTTGATCAAATAAAAGGTTATAGGTTCGAGTGTAACTGACAGCAGCATATTTTGACCCCTTTCCACAAGTTAAACTACCTGTCCTGTCCTGCGGGTTTAGCAGCGCGTCTCACTCTGTGACAGGTAGAACCCCCTCCCCACCCCACCCCCCCACCCCCTCCACCCTTAATAGCGTTGTACACCTTTATTGTTGTTGCCAGCGTTACAGACGAATGGAAAAACTGATAGATGCGGACCTCGGGGAGGATCAGTTTGGATTCCGTAGAAATGTTGGAACACGTGAGGCAATACTGACCATACGACTTATCTTAGAAGAAAGATTAAGAAAAGGCAAACCTACGTTTCTAGCATTTGTAGACTTAGAGAAAGCTTTTGACAATGTTGACTGGAATACTCTCTTTCCAATTCTAAAGTTGGCAGGGGTAAAATACAGGGAGCGAAAGGCTATTTACAATTTGTACAGAAACCAGATGGCAGTCATAAGAGTCGAGGGACATGAAAGGGATGCAGTGGTTGGGAAAGCAGTGAGACAGGGTTGTAGCCTCTCCCCGATGTTATTCAATCTGTATATTGAGCAAGCAGTAAAGGAAACAAAAGAAAAATTTGGAGTAGGTATTAAAATTCATGGAGACGAAGTAAAAACTTTGAGGTTCGCCGATGACATTGTAATTCTGTCAGAGACGGCAAAGGACTTGGAAGAGCAGTTGAACGGAATGGACAGTGTCTTGAAAAGAGGATATAAGATGAACATTAACAAAAGCAAAACGAGGATAATGGAATGTAGTCAAATTAAATCGGGTGATGCTGAGGGAATTAGATTAGGAAATGAGAAACTTAAAGTAGTAAAGGAGTTTTGCTATTTAGGAAGTAAAATAACTGATGATGGTCGAAGTAGAGAGGATATAAAATGTAGACTGGCAATGGCAAGGAAAGCGTTTCTGAAGAAGAGAAATTTGTTAACATCGAATATAGATTTATGTATCAGGAAGTCGTTTCTGAAAGTATTTGTTTGGAGTGTAGCCATGTATGGAAGTGAAACATGGACGATAACTAGTTTGGACAAGAAGAGAATAGAAGCTCTCGAAATGTGGTGCTACAGAAGAACGCTGAAGATTAGATGGGTAGATCACGTAACTAATGAGGAGGTATTGAATAGCATTGCGGAGAAGAGAAGTTTGTGGCACAAATTGACTAGAAGAAGGGATCGGTTGGTAGGACATGTTTTGAGGCATCAAGGGATCACAAATTTAGCATTGGAGGGCAGCGTGGAGGGTAAAAATCGTAGAGGAAGACCAAGAGATGAATACACTAAGCAGATTCAGAAGGATGTAGGTTGCAGTAGGTACTGGGAGATGAAGAAGCTTGCACAGGATAGAGTAGCATGGAGAGCTGCATCAAACCAGTCTCAGGACTGAAGACAACAACAACAGCGTTGGGAACGTATATGATGGATGTGAACAGCGTCATATGTAGAGCGATCACTGTGAAGGACGCGGAGATTTTGCGTAGTCGTGTGAAACAGCAGTATGAGCTCCTGACAGTATTTGAAAGCGCCCTCACTGTGGTTTTCCATGTGGCTGGCTAGTCAATGCGTGCAGTCTGCACATTTGTGGGGCAGTCATACCCTACAGTGGAGATATGTTGGACTGCATGGAAGAGTGAGGGCAGGTGTACTCGTCATCAAGGTTCTAGTCGACCACATCTGATCGTCACAAGGGAGGATCGTCACAGTGTGCCCAAAGCATGTGTTAACTCCGCCATCGTCCGCGCGAGCGCCATTCTGTGTCATACCACATGACTGATCGTAGACTACCAGCAGCTGGACTAGGAAATTACCATCCCATGCGTAGGCTTTCGTTAATACCACAAAACAAACGACTGCTTTGGGCGTCGGGCGAAACGTTAGCTTGTAGAATTTATAGTGGAAGAGGAAAGCCTGAGCTATTACTATTGTGAAAACTTTTCCCTGTGCGTTACAACAAATAAAAATTCTGATTATTGTGTAGTTCCCTGATGGGTGAGAGAGATGTTCAAAGACGACAAACCTGAGCAAAAAATATAGATAAATGAAGTTAATGGTTACTATCAAAATATTTCGTATTTTTGTGTTATCAGATGCCCTCCTATGGGGCACAATAGATCAAGCCATTAAAGCGACTGCGGACGTCATTGCTCGAAGATAACTGCCCGATCAACCTAACATGATTCCCTAACATGATTCTTGCGTAGAAAAATATACGTAAGGAACGAAAGGAGAGATCGGCACTTCGATCACAGACTGGTTGTGTTTAAGTCATGTTGAATTCGTAACGAGAGAACACGTAATGTTTTCTGTCGTTCTGCTCTCGAACAATTCGACACCTGTTCTTTCTTTACGGCCACTGAAACGAAAGATGCAAATCTTCATGTAAAGTTATGATATTTTTGAGTTATGACCGTGTCTGATAATGCAATTAAATTCCGCTTACACATTTCACAAAATATCTTACATATTGTTCCGACGTACCGTTAAGCGCCGGCATGTCGGCTAGGAACGGCACAGCAGAGAGGACTGCGAGACGGCGTGAGCCAATAGGACGCTGGCGGACTCATCTCTAGGACGACACAGAGACAGCAGCAGCCTCCACACGAAGAGAATATAAGCGCCCCTCCGCCTGTCCGCGGCCGAGTTGAAGACGAGCCTTGCTACTAACGCTAATGCACTGACTTAAGAACTGTATTGTTTTGATTGCATTAGAATTGTATTCACCGAAGGACAAGTTGCCATTTCTGCCACAACTTCGTCAATACGCAAAGTTACGTAACGTAGTTTATCTTAAGGTAATAAACTTCGTTAATACTATTTGTTTGAATTGTTGCCTAGCGATCCGAGGAAACAACTTTCCTAGGCACCCCAAATTAGATGAGTGGGCAAAAGAACATACACTCCTGGAAATGGAAAAAAGAACACATTGACACCGGTTTGTCAGACCCACCATACTTGCTCCGGACACTGCGAGAGGGCTGTACAAGCAATGATCACACGCACGGCACAGCGGACACACCAGGAACCGCGGTGTTGGCCGTCGAATGGCGCTAGCTGCGCAGCATTTGTGCACCGCCGCCGTCAGTGTCAGCCAGGAAATGGAAAAAAGAACACATTGACACCGGTTTGTCAGACCCACCATACTTGCTCCGGACACTGCGAGAGGGCTGTACAAGCAATGATCACACGCACGGCACAGCGGACACACCAGGAACCGCGGTGTTGGCCGTCGAATGGCGCTAGCTGCGCAGCATTTGTGCACCGCCGCCGTCAGTGTCAGCCAGTTTGCCGTGGCATACGCGACAGCGTGGACGTGAACCGTATGTGCAGTTGACGGACTTTGAGCGAGGGCGTATAGTGGGCATGCGGGAGGCCGGGTGGACGTACCGCCGAATTGCTCAACACGTGGGGCGTGAGGTCTCCACAGTACATCGATGTTGTCGCCAGTGGTCGGCGGAAGGTGCGCGTGCCCGTCGACCTGGGACCGGACCGCAGCGACGCACCGATGCACGCCAAGACCGTAGGATCCTACGCAGTGCCGTAGGGGACCGCACCGCCACTTCCCAGCAAATTAGGGACACTGTTGCTCCCGGGGTATCGGCGAGGACCATTCGCAACCGTCTGCATGAAGCTGGGCTACGGTCCCGCACACCGTTAGGCCGTCTTCCGCTCACGCCCCAACATCGTGCAGCCCGCCTCCAGTGGTGTCGCGACAGGCGTGAATGGAGGGACGAATCGAGACGTGTCGTCTTCAGCGATGAGAGTCGCTTCTGCCTTGGTGCCAATGATGGTCGTATGCGTGTTTGGCGCCGTGCAGGTGAGCGCCACAATCAGGACTGCATACGACCGAGGCACACAGGGCCAACACCCGGCATCATGGTGTGGGGAGCGATCTCCTACACTGGCCGTACACCTCTGGTGATCGTCGAGGGGACACTGAATAGTGCACGGTACATCCAAACCGTCATCGAACCCATCGTTCTACCATTCCTAGACCGGTAAGGGAACTTGCTGTTCCAACAGGACAATGCACGTCCGCATGTATCCCGTGCCACCCAACGTGCTCTAGAAGGTGTAAGTCAACTACCCTGGCCAGCAAGATCTCCGGATCTGTCCCCCATTGAGCATGTTTGGGACTGGATGAAGCGTCGTCTCACGCGGTCTGCACGTCCAGCACGAACGCTGGTCCAACTGAGGCGCCAGGTGGAAATGGCATGGCAAGCCGTTCCACAGGACTACATCCAGCATCTCTACGATCGTCTCCATGGGAGAATAGCAGCCTGCATTGCTGCGAAAGGTGGATATACACTGTACAAGTGCCGACATTGTGCATGCTCTGTTGCCTGTGTGTATGTGCCTGTGGTTCTGTCAGTGTGATCATGTGATGTATCTGACCCCAGGAATGTGTCAATAAAGTTTCCCCTTCCTGGGACAATGAATTCACGGTGTTCTTATTTCAATTTCCAGGAGTGTATTTTCTCTAGCACAGGTTGAAAATACCGCTTCAGTTATAAATTACTTTATTTTTAAACGTTCGGTTTCGGACTGTTGTAAGCCCATCCTCAGGTGTCGTAGCTGTACTGCGTTCCCCGAGCGCCGCGTGTACCAGGGGCAGTGTGCTGCCTATGAGTGCTCATGGGCAGCACACCGCAGCACAGCTACGACACCTGAGGATGGGCTTACAACAGTCCGAAACCGAACGTTTAAAAATAAAGTAATTTATAACTGAAGCGGTATTTTCAACCTCTGCTATAATGCTCAGTTGCGGATGTTCTTCTAACATGATTGTTCGTATATTTTATATAGTTACGATACAAAGAAACATGTGTGCTTGCTCTACGACAGCCAGACGAAAAAAGATGCCACAGAACGGCGAGACTAAATGATTTACAATTTCATTGTTAATAGCAGAAGAGATAAAGAATTCGTTTCCTCTTTAGCAAAAGCCTCTGAACATAGGATTTTGCTAGAATTTTAATTCCAAAATGCATTTTAAATATAAAAACAAAAACAGAAATTCACCACTTATCGCATTGTTAATGTTGCTATTGTTATATTTTCATCTCACAGTTTAGACGGTTATGAAGTTCCATGGGGGCAATGCATATATGTATTGCATTGCTAGCTTATATAACAGTATATGTACCATGAATGTGAAGCATGGCCCACTCAAGAATGGCGTCGCATTTTCTTCGGCAACGAAGCAGTTTTTTACTATCCAGCTGATCATCGTCGGCGAGTATGATAGTCACCCGGGGAGCGGTCCCACTATTACAATGTTTTCGAGAGACACACTCTTGGCTTTATGATGTGGGGAGCTGTCGGCTACGATTTCGAATCACAGGCGGCAGTGATTGGCAGAACACTGATGTCAAAATAGTAGTATGTCAGAGTCATCGTTTGCCCTACTGTGGTACCACTAGTGTGACGTTCGGTGATGCCATATTTCAAAAGTAAAACGATCGTCCACACATTGGAAATGCATCTGCGAACTCTATGTGATGCGGGGGCTCTCTTCGTGGCCAGCAGTATCCCAAGATTTGTCAGCAATAAAGCTTGTCTGATCATCTCGAGTGTAACTCCAGCCTAGTGCCAGTATCCGGATTAACAAGTACCAGTTAGAGCAGTTGTGCGCCAGTTTATCTCAGTAGAGGGTACAGCATCTTTATGAGAGGTGGCGCAACGTAATACTCATAACTGTGCTCATATTGTCTAGTTTTTTTTATAAATATGACTCGATATTGTTTTTACTGATACACACTACTGACCATTAAAATTGCTACACCACGAAGACGCTACAGACGCGAAATTTAACTGACAGGAAGAAGATGCTGCGGTATGCAAATGATTAGCTTTTCAGAGCATTCACACAAGGTTGGCGCCGGTGGCGACCCCTACATTGAGCTGACATGAGAAAAGTTTCCAACCGATTTCCCATACACAAACAGCAGTTGACCGGCGTTGCCTTGTGAAATGTTGTTGTGATGCCTCGCGTAAGGAGGAGAAATGCGTACCATCACGTTTCCGACTTTGATAAAGGTCAGACCGTAGCCTATCGCGATTGCGGTTTATCGTGTCGCGACGTTGCTGCTCGCCTTGTTCGATATCCAATGACTGTTAGCAGAATATGGAATCTGTGGGTTCAGGAGGGTAATACGGAACGCCGTGCTGGATCCGAACGGCCTCGTATCACCAGCAGTCGAGATGACAGGCATCTTATCCACATGGCTGTAACGGATCGTGCAACCACGTCTCGATCCCTGAGTCAACAGGGGACGTTTGCAAGACAACAACCATCTGCACGAACAGTTCTACGACGTTTGCAGCAGCATTGACTATCCGCTCGGAGACTAGGGCTGCGGCTACCCTTGACGCTGCATCACAGACAGAAGTGGCTGCGATGGTGTACTCAACGACAAACCTGGATGCACGAATGGCAAAACGGCATTTTTTCGGGTGAATCAATGTTCTGTTTACAGCATCATGATGGTCGCATCCGTGTTTGGCGGCATCGCGGTGAACGCACATTGGAAGCGTGTATTCGTCATCGCCATACTGGCGTATCACCAGGCGTGATGGTATGGGGTGACATTGGTTACAAGTCTCGGTCACCTCTTGTTCACACTGACGGCACTTTGAACATCGGACGTTACATTTCAGGTGTTTTACGACCCCTGGCTCTACCCTTCATTCGATCCCTGGGAAACCCTACATTTCAGCAGGATAATGCACGACCGCATGTTGCAGTTCCTGTACGGGCCTTTCTGGATACAGAAAATGTTCGACTGCTACCCTGGTCAGCACATTCTCCAGATCTCTCACCAACTGAAAAAGTCGGGTGAATGGTGGCCGAGCAACTGGCTCGTCACAATACGCCAGTCACTGCTCTTGATGAACTGTGGTACCGTGTTGAAGCTGCATGGGCAGCTGTACCTGTACACGCCATCCAAGCTCTGTTTGACTCAATGCCCAGGCGTATCAAGGCCGTTATTACGGCCAGTGGTGGTTGTTCTGGGTACTGATTTCGCACGATCTATGCACCCAAACTGCTTGAAAATGTAATCACGTGTCAGTTCTAGTATAATGTATTTGTCCGATGAATACCCGTTTGTCATCTGCATTTCGTCTTGGCGTAGCAATTTTAATGGCCAGTAGTGTAATATAGGTACCAACGCAAACTGTAAAGTTTCATTTAGTTCGTCCTCCCCTTTTGAATTCCCCTGTAGATCTATAGAACCTTTGTGGACTTATATCCCCCTGATGATGGAGGTAGTATAATCTTTTGAAACGCTTATGAAAATATGATGGAAGTAACTGGTTACTGTTACTTGTTTCCAGTGCCATTCATGTCAGTCACTGCCTAGGCTAGCTTAAAATGTTCGCACTAAAAATTTTCTAGGAAAGATAGATAAGTAGTCACGCGTGCTTTAGCCTGCATTTTCCCGGTTGCGGGACGAGCACTGGGAAGCGTTTCGCCGTGCAGCTTAATCCCACAGAGGGTTTGCGCCTGCACGCGGCGCCCGCTGCCCGCGCGGCGCTCGTCAGCTGTCCGCTGGAGGATTCCGGCCGCCTGAAGCCTAGCCTCGTCACGCCTCTCACGGCTCTCACCTGCCAGTTGTTGCGAAGCGCGGCGAGCGGCTGCGACACTCCGCCTGCCGTGCCGTCCGCGTCCGTGTGGCTCGCATCCTGATGCCGGCTTAGCCTTGAGCTCGCAGAGCGCCCGAACGTCACGGATACCAACCCCACCCACCCACCAACCCACCAGACGCCTTTCCCCGGCGGCGCTCTACTCTTCTTAAAAAGGAGATACTGTTTCACTCGTGCGCTCCCTATTCACGCAGGCCAACCACCGCACGTGGATGTGGTCACCTACACCACGGAATGTGCTTCACAGTGTATATAGTGACCAAACGGCGACATACTCGAGTATCCACGTTGGGTGGCACAGACACGATTTTATTAAAAATACCATTTTTCAGCCTGGCTGATATTCGGTCACCGCTACTTATGTCATATGATCACCTGATTTAGGTAACAAGCCTTTCAAGATGGTATCTCTATCGTCTTAACTTAAAGTCTTTACCGCAGGCCGGAGTGGCCGATCGGTTCTAGGCGCTACAGTCTGAAACCGTGCGTCCGCTACGGTCGCAGTTTCGAATCCTGCCTCGGGCATGGATGTGTGTGATGTCCTTAGGTTAGTTAGGTTTAAGTTGTTCTAAGTTCTAGGGGATTGATAACATCAGCAGTTAAGCCCCATAGTGCTCAGAGCCATCTGAACCATTTTTTTAAAACCTTTACTCAGTGTAGCTGTAAACAAAATTTGTTTATCCCATTTCAATACACACTAACAAGAAAAAAAACGAAACATGGTTACAATTTCACAAAACTCGGATGATTTATTAAAGAGAAAGATCTTACCAAACTGAATAAGACAGTAACAAATTCGTTCAACAATGGCCCTTAAGCAAGCAGTTATTCGACTTGGCATTGATTGAGTTGTTGGACGTCCTTTGAGGGGTATCGTGAAAATCCTATCGAATTGACGCGTTGATCTTCAAAATCCCAACTTAGTTGAAGGACCCTGCCAACAATACTCCAGTTAGGACGACATCCGGCGACTTTGATGGCAAAGGTAAGTTTTGACAAACACAAAGAAAAGCTGCGCCAACTATCGTCGTGTGCGGCCAGGCATCACGTTGCTGAAAAGTAAGGCGAGGAGCCTTCTACGACAACATAAAAATGGTTCAAATGGCTCTAAGCACTATGGGACTTAACATCTGAGGTCATCCCTATAGACTTAGAACTACTTAAGCCTAACTAACCTAAAGACAGCACACACATCCTTTCCCGAAGCAGGATTCGAACCTACGAACGTAGCAGCAGCGCGGTTCCGGACAGAAGCGCCTAGAACCGCTCGGCCACAGCGGCCGGCGAGGATATCGTACACCTACCGCTGTGCTGTAAGACTGCCGTGGGTGACAACCAAAGGGGTCCTATTATGAAACGAAATGGCACCAAACTCCTTCACTCTTGGCGGACGACACACATGTTGGTATAGCACCACTGTTCAGCGCGACTCCAGACACGTCTTCCATGTCATCAGGGCTCAGTTGGAAGCGGGACTCGTTACAAGACAATTCCACCCCATGTCAATGAGATGCCAGGTCGAACAGGTGTCTGGAGACGCCCATGGACAGCGGTGGGACATCACTCTACCGCCCGCCGTGCGATCCGAAACAATGAGTGATTGTCTGGTATACGGTTTCAAATGGTTCAGATGGCTCTGAGCACTATGGGACTTAACATCAGTGGTCATCAGTCCCCTAGAACTTGGAACTACTTAAACCTAACTAACCTAAGGACATCACACACATCCAGGATTTGGACCTGCGACCGTAGCGGTCATGCGGTTCCAGACTGAAGCGCCTAGAACCGCACGGCCACACCGGCCGGCGTATACGGTTTCATTCCTTAACATGATCGCTTCGCTTGTCATTCGTGGCGGCCTTATGACACAGTGGTATGATGACGATATTCTTCGCCCCGTTTTCTTACCCTACATGGCAAGTCATCCATACCAGTCTTAACATTTCAGCAGGATAATGCCCGTCCACGCATGACGAGAGTTTCTACTACTTGTCTTCGAGCTTGCCAAACCTTACCTTGGTCAACAAGGTTGCCAGGCCTCTACCTACCTGAGAACGTTTGGAGCATTATGGGTACGACCCTCCAACCGTCTCGGAATTTTGACGATCTAACGCACCAATTTGGCACGATATCCCTCAGGAGGACACCCAGTAACTCATTGAGTCAATGGCACGCCAAATAACAGCTTGCATGACGGCTAGACGCATTACTGACTATCTCAATTTGTAAACCTCTTTCTCTTAACGAATCATCCAGTTTTTCTGAAGGCATTTGTTTATCAGTATACGCACATCACATCGACCGATTCTTTTGTATCTCGCTTGGAAGGCGGAGCGTGGGTCTGCTCCTGTAAACTGAAGGGTAGGCCGAATGTAGGAAGTGAGTAGGAGCAGAAAAAGGTGAAATGCTTCGGTATACAATTAATAGTGGTTTTACTTAACTTTGGCTGAGATGATCACGTAGGTGCGAAGCTGTACATCAAGTTACAAAGTTCAAGTAGTGGCTCCGCACTATGAAATAAAAGCAATATTGCTTGATGGTCTGCTCGGCATCAAATGAGCTGAATCTGGAGCGGCGCTCGTAGAGCTGCACAGGGCCGGCTAGAGGGCGCTGTCGTCAGTGTCCGTGTCTTAGAGCCAACCTACGAACCAACCTACGCCGTTGCATCGTAGCTATACCGCAGATTCGTATAATTCTTTCATAGTGCGTAGTATTTTTTAAATCTTATGGTGCGTATAACCAATCTCGTAGCAGACTCGCCAGTGAACAATGTTCCATGTTTGTACCGATTTAAATTCCATTGGTGCCTGCGAGCTAACATCCCAAAGATGTTCAGGCTCACATGCGGTTCAAATCAAATGGCTCAAATGGCTCTGAGCACTATGGGACTTAACATCTGTGGTCATCAGTCCCCTAGAACTTAGAACTACTTAAACCTAACTAACCTAGGACATCACACACATCCATGCCCGAGGGAGGATTCGAGCCTGCGAAAGTAGCGGTCACGCGGTTCCAGACTGAAGCGCCTAGAACCGCACGGCCACATCGGCCGGATCACATGCAGTTCCTTTTCATTGAAATGTCTTGGCTCAAACTCGTCTAGGGGTAGAACCGAACGTCCTAAATTACACACTTATGACCCATTGGTTAAATTGTCTGGCTGATGGCAAGTTTGCGAAATACAAAGTTAATATTACGTATAATAACAGTACTAATAATATCAGGAACTAAATTCAGAACCCATAAATGATGTAGGCCACACAGTTTCGATTTGATTACAATGTTTATTCAGGAAGCAAACTAATAGTGAAAGTGGTCGTATTTAGAATTGCTATTACACTCGAGTGCATATTCATTTGACACAGTTCGATCATTCACAATCTCATCGCGAATTAAAAGCTCAATACACCACATAGTTAACTACGCGACAAGTTAGAGTTCACAACAGTCTCCCGGCTGCTCGCCGCTCAGTGACTAATTCCCGCGATACCACACAACGCGAGATTTTCGAAGTCGTTTCACTTCTAGCTACCTAAAGACCGATAGTCTGATTTCGCTTCTCCACCAGCACTGTCCCTCTGCCCGTCACCGGCCGCTATTCCCCGCGCGTCGAATACCCTCGCTCAACTGACTAGGGCAGTTCCCTTTCATTAAGCCGTCCATCTGATTGTCTACAGCTTTTTCTACATTATTTTACATTTTAACATGTTTAAATAATCAAAGCTTGACCACGTGCACGTTCTAAATAAAGAAACAATAATACCCATAACATAATAAACGTTAAATTCTCTTACATGAAAGCAATACAATTTCCTTCTTAACTTTCAATGGCACAATGTGTTTTCTGAAAATAAACAAACAACAAAAGTAACTGTTATGCACTAAACTTTACAACAAATATTCTATTATCTAATTATTCAATAAGGTGTCATGCTCTCATCCTTCAGTGTGTCTTGTCTGGAGGAAATTATGATCACATGCTTAATTGTAAATACAGATAACTTAAATTTACTATATCCTTTAAATAAATAGAGTTACAGATCTGATATTTATAACGTTTGTCATTTTATTATGATGCGCTTCTATATGAAATGCCGATCGTTAAGATCGACCAAACCGTTCAGATTTTAGCATTCAGGTCTTCGTTACAAAACTTAATAGTTTCACTTTAACAGCAAATCCTACACTTATAATATATATATATATATATATATATATATATATATATATATATATATATATATATATATATGGTCATCAGTCCCCTAGAACTTAGAACTACTTAAACCTAACTAACCTAAGGACATCACACACATCCATGCCCGAGGGAGGATATATTTGGATCATTATATTGCTGTAGCTTCATTCCCTGCATTGTTAAAGAATTAAATAGTTTTCATAAATGTTTCCCTTTATGGCCGATCTTATGTCCGCCATATTTAACACTGCCACATCTCCTTGACCACAACGGCTTCTACTGGGTTTGCCTACAACGTAGGTTCTCGTCTGTCTAACTCGCACACTACAGCGCTTAGTCCTCGATAGATAACAGACGTCTGTGAATTCCCCCATCTTGTGGTGTATCCGCGTCCTCTGTGTCATGCGGTCCTCGACGACGGGGTTTGTTTCACAATTCCTGTAGGCTGACTCTTTCGGCCATTTAAGTGAAAGCGCAATCCTCGATAACTCACATGCAGTACACAAACATAAACCTCATAATATATCGGACAGAACATTGCTCCCCATGAGGTGATTCGACGCCGTGCAGTGTGCAATACACGGCAATTCAAAGACACATAAACAGTTTATCCAGCTGACCGCACCTATCCATATGTACATCTTTCACGTTTTTCATAGGATTTGCCGAGAGTACTTCGTAATTTTTGTGCTATATTCTGTTTCACTTACGCATGTTCAAGCTAGTATTCTCTCTCTCTCTCTCTCTCTCTCTCTCTCTCTCTCTCTCTCTCTCTCTCTCTCTTGTCAGCTAACGGTAATCAGCTTTGTATTACTATCTTCAAGATCTGTTGTGTGACGATACAAATGTTGAATACCGTACCTGGGCTGTATTGTAAATAGCCTGAAGAGTACACTTATTTTTTTAATCATTTGGATCATTATAATGCGTATTCGGCACTTTTATCGTTCATTAATTCATTACTTTACACATTTTCATTGTCTATGCTTCCACCACGTATCCCTCGCCTGACCTCATTGATATCAGATTAGATTCGTTTCACAACACTGTGTTATTTTCAGGAGCAATAGCATTTAATTTTGCACATCCAATATAAATATAAAGGACAAAAGGCTATTTGCAAAAATCTCGGAAAGTTTTTGGCCTATTTACTTCAGATTTTTACCCGATACGCTGTAAAACGTTCGGAGGTACAGAGGATACGTACATTTTAAATATATATGGTATACAAGTACGTGTATGCATATTATAAAGGAAAAATATTGTTTGCAAAACTCTCGAAAAGTTCTGCAGTCATTCTCAAATTATCACACAGTACTCTTATAACTTCCGCTCAGACATAGGCTATATTTTAATGAACATCGTACATTAAATATACGAATATACGTACTGTATAAAGGAGAAATGTTATCAGAAGGTCCAGACTGATTTAATCGAAAGTTTTACTTGATATTAAATACACGATTCACAACAATAAATGTTCTGACGGACATGGGTTGTACAAGTTACCTGCTAACACCGCCTATGAGAAACAAAATGCTCTTTTGTGAAAATGTGCAGTTGCCTATCTTTTTCGTAGTCAGTTTTAACTTCAATAGAAGGTCATTTAAGCAATTAGACAAATTTCTTCTCCATATATATTCCTTCTCCTTACATATAATTATAAACAAAAATTGTATACACAGCAATGTGCTGTTTTATTTTTTTCCTCTCAGTCAGTTTTAATGAAGGAAGCGTTGAATTTACTGCTTATCAGCAATGGGAATACCACTGCGGAACCTGAATCGTCCTAAACTTTGAAATCCCACTCGTTTGCATATTAAAACTATGTAAAATACAGTTACTGAAGCTACTGTCCTCACAGATTCAACAGCTGGATAGGTCTCTCACACGCAGTATAAATTGACCCCAAACTATCCACACATTCATTGGCAATAACAACAGTCAAGGCTCAAGGTCAGAGAGTATAGGAAAGAAGAGGTAGACATGGAGTGAGGGAGCGGAGGGAGAGAATATGAACATAAAGAGGTGGAAGGATGTGATAGAAGGGAGAGAGATGGGGAAATGGAGAAGATGGGCGTAGAAAGGGGGGGGGGGGTGATATGGAAATTAAAACGTAAATCCAATTGCTTTAAATATATATCAATTGCGAGGCATTGCCAGTTTCGCTAGTGAAATTATAAAACCACGCTATTTAATTACCTTCAGATAGTCTATATTATTTCATACTGTGGGAACAGATAGGTCTATATGCACATAATAGTCAAAATGAAAGAATTATAGTAGAAGGGAGATGAATAACGTATGACTCACGAAATAAGAGCGATATAGTGAACAATTTGGCACAGAAAAGTATTGCATTTCTGATTAAAATACGTCTGTTAATATCAGACATAGGCCTAGATCTCAGGAAGAAATTTCTGAGAACATGGCGATAGGATCTGTGAGAAGCGACACATCCACAAATAACTGAGGACGTTGAATGTAAGTGCTACTGTGAAATGAAGAGTTTCGCGCAGTAGAAAACATCGTAGCGGACGCCATTACACTAGTCAAAACAGTGATGACAGCAAAAGGACACAGCTTCCATCACTGACGCAAAAAGCTATGACGCAGTCCTTACATTTCTCTCGCTGTCAGCAGTCTTGTTTGTCAGCGGTCTCGGAGCCAGTGCGCAGCCAGATGTTGTTTACAGAGTCCAAGACGCCGATCAGCCAATGTCACAGAAGTGGGCGACGTGGAGGAGGAAAGCGATCGTCACACTTGTAACTAGAGAACAACAGTTCTTGCCGGAGCAGATTAAAGATGTAGTCTACTTTTAAGGGTTCCCGTAATGAATGCTTGGTGCATGGAAACTGATCGGTGGTTGCCACAGTGCGTTCATTTTTATAAAAACTGTATGATGGGTCTTCAGACCCCTTCCCCACTGAGCGAAATTTACCTCAAAGTACGCTAACACATGAAGTTACCAATGAGAGTATTATCCCAAAACGCAAATGGGTCGTTGATCTTAACGTCAGCTCGGGTTTCGGTTACCCAAGCATGTCAAGCCGGTACCTGGTACATTTTCATAATGCTATAAACAATACCTCCATTAGGACTCTGTTAACCACGTGTATCACCATATTTCTGACTCCAAATGAAAAATAGCAACTAAACAGATATTTAAGCTAGACACTGGGGTGTGATTATATGTATTTACAAATGTACGTTGTCCAAGATTACAAAGCGTTGCCACCATGTCAACAAGGCACTGTGGTAGCTGATGGTGGTTCCATAATGTTGCTGCTGTGATTGCGTGGAATGGACGCGGTCCTCTGGTCCATTTTCAGCCATTTATAAATTTAGTGTTGCCAAACAACGATGGAAGTTTTATGGATCACAATGCGACATGTCACTCGGCCACAATTGCTCGCATTTCGTTTAAAGAACATTCTGGATTATTCGAGCGAATGATTGGGCCACCCAAATCGCTCGACATGATTCCCATTTATGGGACATAACCGAGAGGTCAGTTCGTGTACAAAATCCTGCACACACAATGTTTTCGAAATTATGGACGGCTATGAAGGCAGGCTCAGCATTTCTGCAGGGAACCTCCAACGACTGGTTGAGTCTATACCACATCAAGTTTCTGTACTACTTCAGCAAACGCAGGTCCGACAAGATATTAGGAGGTACCGCCTCACTTCTGTCACCTTAGCGTACATCCGAACAGAGCAACGCTCAGTCCAGTTCGCGATCAATGATTAAGACAACTGCATCGTCTTAGACAGGCCACCAGCATATTTCATGTCATAGGCTGGATTTTAACTGTTCATCCATTCTACGTCGATACTACGTCATTCACAATAAAATGCCTGTCATCGTTCAATGAACTACCATATAGCTCTCTACTGTTCCACTCTCGAACGGCGCACAGGAAGAACGAGCCCTTGAGTTTTTCTGTGAGATCCCTGATTTCTCTTACTTTATCGTGATGATCATTTCTCCCTATGTAGGTGGGTGCCAACAGAATGTTTCTGCAAATGGAGCAGAAAACTGGTGACTGAATTTTCATGAGAAGGTCCCGTCGTGATGAAAACGCCTTTGTTTTAAAGACTGATACTCCAATTCACGTATCACGTCTGTGGCACTGTCTCCTCTACTTCTCTATAGTAGAAAACGAGCTGCCCTTCTTTGTACTTTTACGATAGCCGTCAGTCCCATCTAATGCGGATCCCACACCACACAGCAGTACTCCAGAATAGGGCGGATAACTGTGTGGAGTGGAACATCCAGTCACAGAGTAATCGATGAGATATTCCCTGCATTCTGTCTTTGGGTACCTAGAGGCTACTGACGTGGGCCCGAATTGTTGTTGTTGTTTTCAGTCCTGAGACTGGTTTGATGCAGCTCTCCGTGCTACTCTATCTTGTGCAAGCTTCTTCATCTCCCAGTACCTACTGCAACCTACATCCTTCTGAATCTGCTTAGTGTATTCATCTCTTGGTCTCTCTCTACGATTTTTACCCTCGACGCTGCCCTCCAATACTAAATTGGTTATCCCTTGATACCTCAGAACATGTCCTACCAACCGATCCCTTCTTCTTGTCAAGTCGTGCCACAAACTCCTCTTCTCCCCAACCCTATTCAACACTTCCTCATTAGTTATGTGATCTACCCATCTAATCTTCAGCATTCTCCTGTAGCACCACAACATCGATTGGCCGCCATTTTCTCCGGAGCTGGACAAGTGCATCTCCTTTTTGTGATGCTATGTTGAACACAATGTGTGCAGCAATAACCCCAAAACCATTGCTGTGTTGCAAACAGCCATTCAGGATGTAATCGACAGCATCGATGTTCCTACACTTCAGCGGCTCATGCAGAGTTTTGCTATTCGTCTGTGCCACATCATCGCCAAAGGTGGCAGGCCCAACGAACATGTCATAACCTAACTCCAAATATCTGTAGTGATGATTGCATGTTGAATGAAGTATGTGTACGCCGTACTTTGTAACTAATTTACGTTTTTTTTCATATAGTGCAATAATTGTCACCCTGTGTGTACTCCAATTGAAGAGCCTTGGAAAAGTGTCTGAATCGAGTAACACTGAGAGAGAGTTATAAATACTCAGAATATTTCTGTGGAACTGGATTACACAAAGTTAAGAAAATCTTCCTATCTATTTTATCATAAATGGAATTGATATTTTACATCTACATCTACATCTACATCTACATGACTACTCTGCAATTCACATTTAAGTGCTTGGCAGAGGGTTCATCGAACCACAATCATACTATCTCTCTGCTATTCCACTCCCGAACAGCGAGCGGGAAAAACGAACACCTAAACCTTTCTGTTCGAGCTCTGATTTCTCTTATTTTATTTTGATGATCATTCCTACCTATGTAGGTTGGGCTCAACAAAATATTTTCGCATTCGGAAGAGAAAGTTGGTGACTGAAATTTCGTAAACAGGTCTCGCCGCGACGAAAAACGTCTATGCTGTAATGACTTCCATCCCAACTCGTGTATCATATCTGCCACACTCTCTCCCCTATAACGCGATAATACAAAACGAGCTGCCCTTCTTTGCACCCTCTCGATGTCCTCCGACAATCCCACCTGGTAAGGATCCCACACCGCGCAGCAATATTCTAACAGAGGACGAACGAGTGTAGTGTAAGCTGTCTCTTTAGTGGACTTGTTGCATCTTCTAAGTGTCCTGCCAATGAAACGCAACCTTTGGCTCGCCTTCCCGACAATATTATCTATGTGGTCCTTCCAACTGAAGTTGTTCGTAATTTTAACACCCAGGTACTTAGTTGAATTGACAGCCTTGAGAATTGTACTATTTATCGAGTAATCGAATTCCAACGGATTTCTTTTGGAACTCATGTGGATCATCTCACACTTTTCGTTATTTAGCGTCAACTGCCACCTGACACACCATACAGCAATCTTTTCTAAATCGGTTTGGAGGTGATACTGTTCTAGTTTCCACTGTTTCTAGTTTCCACTAGTTCTCCTCACGCAGCAAGTAAAGAATTCACCGTTGTACTGACGATTCCATTTTCGTGAGGCACAACAGTTGTGACAATGTAAATAACATATAGTCTGTTTCCTGAATGAGATTTTCACTCTGCAGCGGAGTGTGCGCTGATATGAAACTTCCTGGCGGATTAAAAAAGTGTGCCCGACCGAGACTCGAACTTGGGACCTTTGCCTTTCGCGGGCAAGTGCTCTACCATCTGAGCTACCAAAGCACGACTCACGGCCGATACTCACAGGTGTAATTCTGCCAGAGCACTTGCCCGCGAAAGGCAAAGGTCCCGAGTTCGAGTCTCGGTCGGGCACACAGTTTTAATCTGCCAGGAAGTTTCAACATATAGTCTGTTGCTGAAATAATGAAATGAAATGTGCATATGGCATTGTTGGCCGGGAGGCCCCATTCGGGGAAGAACGGCCTCAGAGTGCAAGACTTATTTCAGTCGATGCCACATAGGGCGATTTGTGTGCCAGTGACAAGGACAAAACAACATCCAGTCCACGAGCGGAGAAAATCTCCAACCCGGCCGTGCCCCGCTGCGCGGGAGTCAAGCACGTTACCACTCAGTTAGACAAGCGGACACTCAAACAATATATGCGAGAGTTGGAACTTTAGTAGTGGAAACTACTTATTTAAAGCTCGTAGAAAATAGATACGTGTTTCAAAGTTTTGCTGATCTTCAAACTATTCACCAGCATTGTTTATAACCCGTTTCCAGCGATGTGGAAGTCGTAGGATACTCTTATCAGTGCCGGTTGTGTTGAAAGTTCGAGCGGCACGGTCTATTGGCCGACGAATTTGTAGCAGTTCTGAAGCGAATGCTGTGAAGTTTCCTTCAGTTTAGAAATCGAGTTGAACTCACGAGGGGTTAAGTCAGGGGACTGAAGTAGGTGGTAACGCACTTAGCAGCCCCATCAGTGAAACCAATAAGTAAGAGCTTGCATTGTACGTGCTTGAGCATTGTCCTGCAAAATGATGGTCAGGTCCTGCAGATAGAGTCATCACTTCTGTGTCTAAGCTGGTCGTAGTTTGTGTTCAAAAAATGAATAGCTTAGGGACGAAAGTGACGACACTTTCTGCAGGATCTGACCATCGTTTTGCAGAACAATGCTTAAGCACGTACAGTGCAAGCTGTTACTGATTTGTTTGCCTGATGGGGCTGCTAAGTGCTATACCATGTAAAGCACTCCCCTGACTTAAGCCCTCGTGTGTTCGATTTCTAAATTGAAGGAAACGCTTCACGACATTCGCTGCAGAACTGCTGCAAATTCGTCGGGCAGTAGACCGCGCCGCTCGAACTGTCAACACAACTGGCACTGCTAAGAGTATCCTACGACTTCCACATCGCTGGCAACGGGTTATACACTATGCTGGTGGCTACTTTGAAGGTTACTAAAACTTTGAAACACGTATCTGTTTTGTACGTGCTGTAAATAAATGGTTGCCACTATTAAAGTTCCAACCCTCGTATATGTCACCGATATTTGTATCTTAATGACATACTAAGTCGTCACTCCCAAAGCACGAGTCAGGATGGGATACAAGATGATTATTAATAATGGTAAGGAATCGGAGATCGGAACACACAATCAGGAGCATTGTCGAACATGATCGTTCTGATGGTCGAGGTGGTGTGGTGTGAGGAGGCATAATGCATGGACGTACTGACCTCCAGTTCTTTAAACACGGTACACTCACCGGTCAGCGTTATTGCGACACTGTTCTCCTTTCCACAGGGCATGTTTCAGGATCGCATTCGGCTCTGGCTTCATTTTTATAGATGACAATGCGCGACCGCATCTAACGGCAAGTCCGCAACTTGTTGTCTAGTGGCTAGCGTTGCTGTCTCTGTATCAAGGGGTCCCAGGTTCGATTCTCGGCCGGCTTGGGGATTTTCTCCGCCCGGGAACTGCGTGTTTGTATTGTCCTCATCATATCATCATCATCATCATTCTTGATAGTGGCTAGATTTGACTGCGTAAAATATTGAAGTGCGAAAAAACTGGGACTTAGTATGGGCGCTGATGATCGCGAAGTTTAGCGCCCCACAAACCATCATCATCATCGAACAGCGCAGGTGGAAGAAACTTGGAACGAGAGGGTATTTGGGGAATGGACTAGCCTGCTCGGTCCTCCGATGTAAATCCCATCGAGCGCTGTTGTGATGCATTGGGGGAACATCTCGCACAACGTTCACATGCACGAACGACAATCCTGGTGTCAACCGCCGTCTTAAGGTAATGGATCGCCCTGTTTTAATTACCTGCCAACCTTATGGCCTGCACGGGAGCATGTTACATAGTGTGTGTACTCTGCCGTCCGTGATGATCATACACCCTGTAAAGAACCATGTCCCGACATTTATAATTTGCGGAGAGATTATAATGAATCGCGGTGCTCCAGTACTGTTATTGTCTTTGAGTAAAAGTCGCATTTTTGTTCGTCTCATTGTAAAATTCCTTAAGATACAGTCTGAACTATACTGTAGCAGCTCTTTTTTTGTATGGTCCAAAATTTTGTCGAGCTATGTTACCTCGCAGTGACAGACACATCATGCGACAGCCACTTTCGTCCTTAAGTTATGCACACCACTGTATTAATATAAGCAGAAACTATACAGCGAGAATCAGAATTAGAGTAAGAGACGCCATAAGCAAATACTAACAGGGCTTCATGAGCAACATAACCACGTGCATGAGGAGCGAACAGCACGCAGGTACCAAGCAGGAAACTGTTTCTTAAATGATGACAGTCGACATGTCACGCAACACGATACATGCAGTAAGCCATAAAGTGAGCAACGAAGGAATATTTCAGCAAGCTGCACTTGAAAGAATATAATGACACCTTACTTCGGGAACTGACATGTCCGTGGTGATAGGTTATTTAGGCCCTCAAATAGTGTACAACAGTCTAGAAAATTTCTCGCATAATGAATAAAACGACATATGACAAAGCGTTTACGACGGCAATAACATAAACAGTGACTGCAGTAACATAAAGAGTAAAATGGGAATTCCACTGGCGAATGCGGTGGAGAGAGCGAAAGAGTACACTGAAGCCCTCTGTAATGGGGAGGACTTATCTGACGACTTGATAGAAGAGACAGGAGTTGACGGAGAACAAGTAGAGGATCCGGTATAATAACTTAAAAGAGCTGTGGACGATTTAAGATGAAATATGGTAGAAGGGATAGAAACATTCCATCAGAATTTCTAAAACGATTCTGGGCTATGATAGCAACACGACTATTCACGATGGCGTGTAGAATGTATGGTACTGGCGATATACCAATTGACTTTCGGAAAAATATCATCCACACAATACCGAAGACCGTAGAGCTGACAAGTGCGAGAATTATAGCACAATCAGCTGAACAGCTCATGCATCCAAGTTGCTAACAAGAAAAATTTACAGAAGGATGGAAAATAAAATTGAGGAAACGTTAGTTGACCATCACTTTGGTTTTAGGAAAGCTAATGGCTGTTGATAATGGAAGCAAGACTTCAGAAAAATCAGGACAAGTTCATAGCACTTGTCAAGCTGGAAATAACTTGAGACAGTATCAAATGCTGCAACATGTTCGAAATTATGAGAAAAAAGGGAGTAAGCTATAGTGAAAGACGGATAAATACAATATGTATAAGAACCAAAAGGAAACAGTAAGACTGGAAGATCAAGTGGAGTAGGAGGAGATTAGAGTTTAACGTCCCGTGACAACGAGGTCATTAAAGACGGAGCACAAGTTCGGAGTATGGAAAGATGTAGAAGTAAAGCTGCCGTGCCTTTTCGGTGGAACCATCCCGGATTTTGCATTAAGCGTTTTAGGGAAATCACGGAAAGCTAAAATCAGGATGGCAGGACGCAGGTTTGGACCGTGGTCGTACCGAACGCGAGTTAAGTGAGTTAACCATTGCGCCACCCCGCTCAATTAAAAGATCAAGGATGAAGTGCTCGTATTAAAAGCAGAGTACGATAAGGATGTAGTCTTTCGCCCCTGCTGTTCAATGCATAAATCGAAACGGCAATAATACGAAATAAAAGAAACTTGTAGAGTGGTACTAAAATTTAATGTGAAAGGTTCGCTTATGACATTGTTATCCTCAGTGAAAGCGAAGAAGAATTGTCCAAACTACTGAAGGGAAGACCAACTTAATGAATATTGATTATGGATTGAGAGTAAATCGAAGAAAGATACAAGTAATCATAAGATACAGGAAGAAGAACAGCGGAAAACTTACCTACAGAATTGGGGATCACGATGTAGACGAAGTAATTCGGCTGGATGGACAAAACAGAGAGGTCGTAAAAAGCAGACTAACACTGGCAAAAATGCATTCCTGGCCAAGAGAAATCTGTCAGTATCTAACTTAGGCCTTAATTTGAGTAAGAAATCTAGGAAAGTTACCTTTGGAGCACAAAATTGTGTGAAAGTGAAAAATGAACAGTGAGAAAACCAGAACAAAACAGAATCGAGACATTTGACAAGTGATGCTACAGAAGAATACTGAAAATTAGGTGAACTAACAAGGTGAGAAATGAAAAGGTCTCCGCATAATCGGCAAGGAGTGGGCTATTTGGAAAACATTGGCAAGAAGAAATGATATGATGATAGGACATCTTTTACAACATCAGAGAATATTTTCCACTGTACGAAAGGGAGCTGTAGAGGATAAAAACGGTAGAAGAAGATAGCTTCAATACATCCAACAAATAATAGAAGACATAGGTGGCAGATGTTAGCCTGAAATGGGAAGGACGGCACAAGAGAGAAATTCGAGGCCGGGCGCATCAAACCAGTCGAAAGACTAATGACCCAAAAAAGAAAAAATTGCGCAATGCTTGAAATGAAATTAAAACGTGTAATACCTTCACACTACACACCCAACTCCGATGGGGTCTGAAGCAGGGCTGTGTCTTGATGGCCTCACTATACGCTATAGCTACAGAGCTTTGTAGTACTTAATATCTTCAATGTAATGACCTTAAGTTTGTGGTTACTGTCTCCACTTTACATTGAATGGTCAGGACCGTAAGAAACGAATGAAACGAATCATTTATGACTGTCAGTGGATTGGTGAAGTGCTGGTAAACATAAATTAGTCCGCTTTTCTTAGGCTGTGCCCGGTGGTTACACACACCTCACAGCAGCAGTTTTGTAAGTACATTACAGCCAAAGCACTAGAATATTGGAGAAGGAAAGCACAAATAAATAAGACTTCATTAAAGTAATAGCATCTGTGCAATTTGGACAGACTGCGAAGAGCTTGTTACGAGAAACCTACACTGACAGAATGACAGAAAAAAAATAGCAACAACAAGCAGAAGTTGTGTGACACAAACGGACCTTAGAATGGTTGTTTCTACATCTGAAAGACGTCTATAGAAAATTTCGCGCCAGTCAAGTAGAGTGACGTTAGTAGCGCCACTATTAGGATGCAAGCAATTTTTGCTTTAAATACACGATCGTGAGCGTTAGTTATCTTCGAGATTGGACTTGGTGAGTTGACGTTACTCATGAATGCCTTGAAGTCTACAGTCTCCTCACTGAGTTTGAGCGATGTTGTGTAACAGGCCTTCGACAAGCTCGATGGTCTTTGTGTTATACTGCAGAAAAACTTGGCAGGAATGTAGCCACCCTACATGATTGCTGACTGCGGTGGTCACGAGAATGCACGGCCGTAAGAAGAACTCGCTCCGGACGGACATGCAGCACTGTCGAGAGGGAAGACCATCGTTTTTGGTGTAAAACTCTAGCGCATCGTATTGCATCTGCAGCAGCAATAGCCACCACACTGACATAACGAGCTGTTACAAATCGGTTACCTCAAGAACAGCACCGAGGCAGCATGCAGCATGCATTCCACTGCCCAAACCACCTACATTTTCGACTTCAGTGGTGTTAAGTGGGAACTCATTCGAGAGCAGGGTGGAGGACTGTTATGTTTCCTGATGAAATCTGGTTCTGCGTCGATAGGACTGATGGCCGTCTGTTCGTCAGGAGGAGGTCATCTAAGGGCCTGCACCCAACCTGTCGGGCTGCTAGACACACTAGACTTACATTTGGAGTTATGGTCTGGGGTGTGATTTCGTACGACCAGACCACTCTCGTGGTTATCCCTAGCACCCTGACTGCAAATTCGTATGTCAGCCTGGTGATTCGACCTGTTCCGCTGCCTTTCATGAACAGCATTCCAAAGGGTGTTTTCCAACACGGTAACGCTCGCCCACAAACCGCTTTCATAACGCAACATTCTCTAAAGTATGCCTGCATGATGCTCTGCCCCGCTCGATCACCAGATTGGTCGATAATGACAGGGGACGTCGGCTGATTAAGTACTTGACAGTGTCAGCCGTGTAACTGAAGACGTTATTATATTTTATTATGAAGTTTCAGCACTTCACTTTGTCATCTTTAGGCTCCATACGCATCTCTCCAAATAAACGAAAATGTCATATAGAGCCATAAATCTCTGGACATCACGAATTCAATCGTTACACTAGTGCTTCATTCGAAGATTTCATAGCAATTCACGGTCGCTATTTTTACTGATGTTAGAAATATGTATTATCTTCAACGTCAGTTTATGTAATGAATGCGCCGTTCGGCCACCATTGAGCAACGTGGTAGCTATTCTTGAGGAAGCTACTACAGCAGCAACTCCTATTTTTCCCAATTTTTCCTGGGAGCAAATTTAAAGGAAATGTCTTACCAGTTCCCCACGGGGACCTGATGTAAGTCTTTTTATTTGACGCCATTTCAGCGACCTGAACGCTGATAATAATAAAATGATGAATTCAATCGTTGCACTAGTGCTTCATTCGAAGACTTAGAGTTGCTATGAAACCTTCGTATGAAGCACTAGTGCAACGATTGAATTCATGATTTTATTATTATCAGCGCTCAGGTCGCCGAAATGGCGTCAAATAAAAAGACTTGCATCATTTCCCCGTGGGGAACTGGTAAGACATTTCTTTACAATTTGCTCCCAGGCAAAATTCGGAAAAATAAAAGATTTGCTGCTGATTTAGCTTCCTCAAGAATAGATACCACGTTGCTCAGTGGTGGCCGAACGGCGCATTCAGTACATAAACTGACGTTGAAGATAATGCATATTTGTAACATCAGTAAAAATAGCGACCGTGGACGGTTCTTGCAGCTGTGTTAACTGATGGTTTGGGTGTACGGTGTCTAGAGAGACTCTGCCGGTAATAATTAAAGGTACAGTAGCAGATGGAGTAAATGCTTCTTTTAATGGTCAGCCTTACGGGAACACGTTAAAAATTTTAGTTAACAAGATATATGCCCGCGCAACTGCACTGTGATACAGAATCTGCTCAATACTCAGGATGAGTTCCTGAAAATCGGCGAAGAGCGTATTGATACGGATGTCAAGGGCATAAATACACTACATCATGAATTCGGTAATATTGTTTACAGTACATAATATCTGGTAAGCAGAGTTTATTCTGAGCTGCAGGCCAATACGACAAATAATGAATAGTTTTGTGAAAGGGTAATTTTGGTGACGAGTAATAAATTTGTAGCACAGCTAAATCAAAAACAAATTGCCACCAGTAGAAGGAGATAATGTAGAGAGTCGAAATTGTCAGGAGTGCCTTCTCGTAAACCGAAGTTAAAGTTTGGTTTTCTAGTCTTGTTAATGAGAAATCTTGATGCGAGCTCATTGTTTAATGGTACGCCATTACAAATTACATTCATCGTAGGGCTATTATAATTAGTAGCTCAACTAAAGGAGAAAGTGTTTTGCTTATATTAAAGGATTACTTTTTTAAATTTAAAAGATTGCGATTCCAACTGAAAATTGCTTTTGCAATGACCGTAAATAAAGCCCAGCGACTCATATTCAAAATTACCTGTGTGCTTTTAGAGAAAATGAGCTTTCCTCACCGAGCGAGGTGGCACAGTGGTTAGCACACTGGACTCGCATTCGGGAGGACGACGGTTCAATCCCGTCTCCAGCCATCCTGATTTAGGTTTTCCGTTATTTCCCTAAATCGTTTCAGGCAAATGCCGGGATGCTTCCTTTGAAACGGCACGGCCGATTTCCTACCCCATCCTTCCCTAACCCGAGCTTGTGCTCCGTCTCTAATGACCTCGTTATCTACGGGACGTTAAACAACACTAACCTAACCTGAGCTTTCCTCATTAACAACTCTATTGATCGTACTCACTTGTATCCAACTCACAAAACATGTCTTTTCAAAATAAAAAAAACTTTCTTTATACATCTGTGTTAAGATCTTTAAATGGGATAATTAATACGAAGAAAAATGTTTACAGTTTCTAATACTCTTAAATATCCAGCACACGACAAAAAAATAAAAACAAATTCGTTATTTTATGCTCATCCATTACGGATATTTTAGAATCAGTGCCTGTTAATTCAATGTAAATACTTAAAACTGCAACTACTTTTTTTTGAATAGTTAGTATTCCGTTAACCTTTTGAGATTCAACTTCAGATGGTTTTCTGGAAGTTATGTCACTATTTCTAGAATAATGCAGGGCGTTGGCACTGTGACGAAGATGTAACATACTTTAATGTATCGTCATGAGTATTCTTTATCTGTCGATATGGATGCAAGATTTTAATTTTGTTCTTACTGCGACTGTAGGGCAGCATTTTTCTGTTAGCGTCCATCTGTCTGTTTTCATTTTGGTGGCCAGTTAGTACATCACTTTACACGCTGTTACACAATCTGTATGCATTTACACTGTGACAGCGAAACTTTGCCAGCATCCAGCATGTGCTATACAACTGTTGCTTGTTACAAGGATCTTGCAAAAGATATGACATAGGCCTACTTTGCTAAGAGATGCTATTTGTTTTTGTTTGCATGTATTAAAGTCGGTGCACGGGGAAATACTTTAATCAGACTCGAGTTAACATGAGAGCTGAAAATAAAATTAATTAATTAATTACTACAAGAACAAACTTGAAGTAATCTGACGTCTTCTTTCTATCTACGTTTAACACAGTCAGTTTATGAGCAAATACGTTAATCAAGATTGGCATTAACGTGAATGCCCAGGAATAAAATAATATAGAGTTGTAGTATTTGCAATGAGATGCAGGTATCTGTGTGACCATGAATTTTATATTTAAGTTAAAACAATAATACAATTTCAAGTGAACTGTCGAGTTATTTCTGTTCTTACATTAACGTGATTCAGCTTGCGACTTCGGCATGTATCCTTGAACTATCGTTGTCTGTGTTGGTTTGCTGTCGATTCTGATAAGAACAAGCCTATCACTGAACTGTTCACTGTAACACATTCTCTGACCTATCTTGCAATTCATAACGAATTCTACTCACACTATATCATTTTCTGCTGCTGTTGATATTACGCTATTCTCATCTTTCCATTTGACTTCACTGACCCCTACTACGACTAGATTGAATCTCTGCATTTCCGTTTTCAGATTTTCTGGTTTCCGTACCACGTTCAAGCTTCTGACGTTCTAGGCTCCGACTAGTGGGACATTATCTTTTCGTTGATTTTGCAGTCTTTTTCTCATGGTCACCTCCCCCTTGGCAGTCACCTCCAGGAGATCCGAATAGGGGACTATTCCGGAATGTTTTGCTAATGGAGAGATCATCACGACACTTCTTCAATTACAGGCCACATGCCCTGTGGATACACGTTACTTGTCTTTACGTGTGGTTTCCATTGCCTTCTGCATTCTTTAGGGACAGTTTCTCACCCCAAGGACAAGAGTGCCCTAAACCTCCGGCCGCTACCACCCCCCCCCCCCGTCTCTGAAAGGTCGTTGGCAGAACGAGGGTGACTTCTTATGCCGGAAATCTTCGGCCACCAATGCTGATTATTAATGAAAACATATGCAGTGGCAGGATGCGAATCCAGGACCGACGAGGTTTCGAGTACTAACCAAAGACGCTACCACTAGACCACGTATTTAAACTCTGCTGGAGCATACTCTGAGTGGGGTATCTGAGCCGAAGCTAAAGAAGGCAGTGATGTAAGATGCGGGGATCAGGAGCCTAACTCATCCCATAGGTTCCATTTGGTTGAGATTGGGTCTCTGGGCAGGCCAGTCCATTCCAGGAATATCAATCAATGTCCATAAACCACTGCCTACTAAAAGTATCTATGATAGAGTGCATTTTCATGGTGATACAATCATTGTTTCCGAACTGTTCTTCTACTGCACGCAGCACACGGTTCTATACAGTGTGTTCTTACCTTCTACACGCCAACCACAAAAAAACACCCCATACCATAACACCACCTCCTTGGCGTTACAGATGTCGGCAGGTAACGTTCTCCATGTATTCCCCAGAACCAAACCTTTATATCTGTTTGCCACAATGTATACACCACCTCAATCGTCTCTTAGCGTTGACTACATAAATGTTTGGCTTATGAGGAGTCCCACGACCATTTTAGGTGCCCCATTTCTTGTAACTTCCTACGCACAATCATTGTACTGGCTGGGCTGGACTGCTGACAGGACTTTGGAACTGACGAGTGATTCCTTCCACTGATTTCATGAGGTTTTTTACCCCACCCTCCGCAAATGCTCGACAGTTCTTGTCCGTCAGCATATGTGGTCTTGATTTAGTTGTGATTTTTACCTTCGCGTTTTCTCAGACCACCAACAGCTGAATTGGGCAGGTTTAGAAGGGCTGAACGGTTCGAATCTTCTATTCAGCTGACATTAACTAGTCAACGCTGGAAGTAATTGAGCTATCCTGACCGACTTATTTCCCCCCCCCCCCCCCCTTCTTTTACGAGCTTCTTGTTCCAAGGTGTCCAAAATATTTCTCGTGCTTCAGCAGTCACACATCTTCGTCGTGTCGCTGTATTTTGGCAACTGGAGTTTTTCTTCGCAGCTTGATGAAATACTTCTCTCTGTACTTGTATGGTTCCAAAGAAGTGGAAAACGAAATAAGGAATTCTTGGTCTACATAGAATTTCTGGGGGCAATCAATAGATTTCTCACGAAAACAACAATGAAAAATGATTGAAGTTACATCTCTAAATGGAAAGGAAGAACGTCGATAAAAAGCAGTCCAAGCTAGAAATCTTCTTCTGGTGGTAGCTAATCACATACAGAGTCCCACGCGGTTTCATATTATGAGGCGTTTCTGGTGCATATTGATGATCTTTCATTAGTAACATTAAGTATATGTTAATTTCTTTACGGAATGTACGAAAGTTCACGACAAGTAGCAAATCAACTGCCGTTTCAGAATGAGCTATTAAACAAATTTTGTGCACATTTATAAAAGTCTTATACCCTTTTCGTTGTCTTTAAACTTTGGAAAATCTCATCACATTTGTTTGCTCTTCCCAACGTTTATGAAGTATCAATCCATCTTGCGCATAAATTACGAGGGCGTCCGAGTTAAAGAGATAGACAGTGCTACATTAGGATTACGACTTGACAAAAAATTAATATAGAATGAGTGTACTACAAAACATTTGTAACACTTAAATCAATGTTTATCTGCCATGAAAACATTGCTGATGAAGGTATTAAAAGCAGCTCACATGCTTTGTTCGCTTTCATTTCACAATGTCTTACAGAGTGTCATGTTTTGGGATGAGGCATGAGGCTCATCTATTGTTTTCTGAATCAAGATGCGTGTAACACATATTATTTGTGGTGTGAATTTAAGAATGTTCTGCAGCTTCGTCAAATACCTGCATCTCTGTAATATTATACCATAAATCCATTTGTCGTAAATAAAATATATCTTGCTTCCGCCGGCCGATGTGGCCGAGCGTTTATAGGCGCTTCAGTCTGGAAGCCGAGAAAGATATACGTTACTCAGGAAAACATATTTTCTGTAGATGGACGGCAGCCATAAAAAGTTTAACAGTAATAAAGCACATTGTAAGAGGAGTTCAAACGCTTTATTGTTGACCAATTGCCTCTGCTCCATTGACTCTCATATCAGGACCAAATAATGCATGACATATCACCCAACGTGAGTGGTACGTTGTTTATGACATCGGTGTAAAAAAGTACAGTGTAATGTCCCCATTTCACAGTGGTTAACTGTAAATATCCTGTAAACTTCCATACGCAATTTTACGTAAAATCTTTTAGTCATTGTGCATTCATTACGACCATCTCAGATAGGAATTGCGGGATAATCGTTAGCACCTGTGTCCTTTCGTAAACATTGTGTCACGTTTAATTGTTTTTGAGTGTATTCCACAAACTCAGAAATTATCTACACAACGAATGGTATACTTAAGCTGATCTGAATGACTTCTTAGATATTGCTTCCGTTTTTCACCAACATTTCAGGATAGTTTTTATCAGTCGTATTCTCACATGGTTTACACTCCGCCTTGCCTTGAATACTTAATATTGTATATTGTATACCGATATTTCATTAGCTAACACCTTTATATTTTACTTTACGGAGCTTTGCGTCATCAGATCAGGTTCGACAACGTGTCTGGGTGCAGTACGTGTCGCATCTCTCTCCATAAAAGCACACTCACCTGAAGAGTAAGGAGGTACAAATAGGCAAAGCAGAGTTGTCCAAAGCATGAATGTAAAGCTGCAGTTGCAAGCATGACTATAGGACAGGTAGATGATACGCATAGCAAAATTAAGGAAACAACTGGGGAAAAGAAAAGCAGTTTTATGAACATCAAGAATGCATATGGAAAGCCAGTACTAACTAAAAAAAGAGAAACTGCAAGGCGGCAGAAATGTATAGAAAGGTTAGCTTGAAGATAATTTTATGAAAAGGGAGAGGTGCTGGAGATCAGATCGGAGGTGTGATACCCCTAGAAGAATCTGAGAGAAGACTGACAGCCCTAAGTCGAAACAGGCACATGGCGTATAACACCTTCCCTCAGAATTATTAAAGTCCTTGAGAGTATCAACCATAATAAAACCATTCTAACTTGGATGTAGGATATATCAAACAGGAGAAACATCCAGAGACTCCAAGACAACTATAATAATTCCAGGGCTGAAGATGTGAGTACTACCGAACTAGCAGTTTAATAAATCCACAACTTGTCTTAGAAGGCTAACTTATTTTATAAGTTTGAATGAAAAAGTAGATTTAGGAAACTTTCTAACACTGTTGACTGATATACGATTTTTGGAATTCGGAAGTTATCATATGTAAAAGACAAGGAGCTTAACAAACTGAAATGTTATTTTGAGAGTCGAAGGATGCGAAAGAGTCGCAATAGTCAAGAAGAAGGGGAGACAGAATTGCCACCTATCCCCAACGTTAATCAGTCCTTATACAGAGGGCGCAGTGAAGGAAACCAAGGGAAAGTTTGGTAAGAAAATGCAAGATATTTTGTCAAAAGAGTGGTAATTCTATGATTTGACATAGAAGGCATTGACCTGAAAGGTCAGTTAAAAGGAACTGATGGTTTCGTGAGAATATAAGGGAGAGATTATTGACAATAGTAAAACAAGGACAAAGTAGTCGAATTGATAAAGGAGATGCTGAAGGATTAGGATTAGTGAGTCTGACGCTGCAAGTAGTAGACGAGATTTGCTACTGGGAAACCAAAATAACTGAAGATGGTGGAAGTAATGTGGACATATGTTAACATCGAGTATAAATTTATGAGTTAGAAAACCTTTCTGACACTAATAGTCTCTGTAACTTTATGTGTAATTGAAACGTGTACTATGAACGGCACAGAAAAAATGACTAAAAGATCTGGAATGTGATGTTACGGAGGAATATTAAAGAGTATTTTGATAAATCATGTAAATCGAGAAGAAAAGATGTTGATGCGACAACTCGACTAAAAGAACAATTAGGCTGATCTCACATATCCTGTGACATTAACGAATAGTTAATTTGATAAAGGGAAAATTGTAGAGGGAGACCAAGGCGGGAAGAACGCAAACTGTCTCAAACAGATGTAGTTGCAGAGTTGATGCAGAAATGAAGAGACTTGCAGAAGATAGACAAGCGTAGAGAGTTGCAACAAACAAGACTTTTCCCTGGAAACCATCACAACAATAATACTTCTACATCTACACTCTGTAAGGCACCTAATGATACGTGATAGGATGTGTGTGATGTCCTTAGGTTAGTTAGGTTTAAGTAGTTCTATGTTCTAGGGGACTGATGACCTCAGAAGTTAAGTCCCATAGTGCTCAGAGACATTTTAACCATTTTTATACGTGACGCAGGTCCTTCTGGTATCACTATTCAACATTCTTCAAGAATCATACACGATAAAAAAGATGGTAGGCTTCCATATGAACTCTAATTTTTCCGATATTCCCGTCGTGGTCTTTTCGCGAGAAGTCCCTGGGACGAAGTGATGTGTTGGTTATCTCTTCCTGTCGAGTACGCTCTCGGAATTTTAACAGTTTCTAATCGTAATGCTAAACTAGTCTCTTATAGAGTGCCGCGCGGGATTAGCCGAGCGGTCTGAGGAGCTGCAGTCAGGGACTCTCCGGCTGGTCCCGGTGGAGGTTCGAGTCCTTCCTTAGGCATGGATGTGTATGTTTGTCCTTAGGATAATTTTGTTTAAGTAGTGTGTAAGCTTAGGGACTGATGACCTTAGAATTTAAGTCCCATAAGGTTCCACATACATTTGAACATTCATTATAGCGTCTGCCACTGGTGTCCGATGAGCATCTGCCTTCCGCTCTCGTGTTTGTGTACACATTGGTGTGCATATCTAAAAGACGAATGTAACTCTTGTATTATATGTCATTGCCAAGTAACATAGCTATATGAAACTTGAAAAGACAGGAAAAAACCGATATACACTCATGTGTATTAAGGAAAATGCTGATACATAGTGAAACAACGCTCTGGTGGGCAGTTTGCGGGTTTAAATCGCCTCGGGGTATGAGCATGCGGTGCATTTGACCTGCGGTCGTTGGTGCATGTCAGAGCACGGTGCAGCGCGTAAGTGTGCTGACGTTTTCAAACGTGCTACTGGTGACTGTATGTTGAAAATGGCTCAAAGAACACATATTGATGACGTTATGAGGGGTAGAATACTAGGGCGACAGGAGGCTGGTAAAACATAGCAGGTCTTAGCACGGGCCCCCTGTGTGCCACAAAGTGTGATCTCAAGATTATGGCAACGATTGCAGTAGACAGGGAACGTGTCCAGGCTCTACAGTACGTAACGTCCACAGTGTACAACATTACAAGAAGACCGATATCTCCCCATCAGTGCCCGCAGACGGCTACGGAATACTGCTCGAGGCGTGAGCGCAGCCACTGAAACTGTTGTCTCAAGACAGACGGTCTACAGACAACTGAACAGACATGGTTTATTCGCCCGGAGACCTGAAAGGTTCGTTTCACTGACGCCTGGTCACAAGAGAACACGTAAAGCCTGGTGTCAAGAACACAGTACATGGTCATTAGAACAGTGGTCCCAGGTTATGTTCACAGACGAGCCCATTTATAGTCTGAACAGTGATTCTCGCCGGGTTTTCATCTGGCGTTAACCATGGACCAGATACCAGCCCCTTAATGTCCTTGAAAGGGACCTGTATGGAGGTCGTGGTTTGATTGTGTGGAGTGGGATTATGATCGGTGCATGTACACTGCTGCAGTCTTTCACAGAGGAACTGTAACAGGTCAGGTGTATCGGGACGTCATTTTGCACCAGTATGTCCGCCTTTTCAGGGGTGCAGTGGGTCCCACCTTCCTCCTGATGGATGATAACGAACGGCCCCAACCGAGCTGCTATCGTGGAGGAGTACCTTGAAACAGTAGATATCAGGCGAATGGAGTGGTCTGCCTGTTCTCCAGGCCTAAACTCCATCGAGAACGTCTGGGATGATCTCGGTCGACGTATCGCTGCATGTCTTCAAACGACTAGGACACTTCAGGAGCTCCGACAGGCACTGGTGCAAGAATGGGGGGCTATACCCCAGCAGCTGCTCGTCCACATAATCCAGAGGATGCCAACGCGTTATACGGCCTGTATATGTATGCTTGGTGATCATATCCCATATTGATGTCGGGGTACATGCGCAGGAAACAGTGGCGTTTCGTAGCACATGTGTTCCGGGACGGTTTTCTCAACTTATCACCAATACCGTGGACTTAATCAGCTGTGTCATGTGTTTTCCCTATGTGTCTATCCTATTAGCGCTAGCTTTGTGTTGTGCTACGTTGTGTGGCACCACATTCTGCAATTATCCTTAATTTATGAGCATGAGTGTAGTATAGCACAAAAGGTAACTCAAACAAACAACGGAATGAGCACGATCTTCAACTTGCTCTGATGACGGTCACAAGATTGGCAAGGAATTTTTATGGTAGGACGTTCTATTACTCCAACAGCACGGTTTACAACTGCTGGAAGGTCGATGTTTCTTGTAGACACGCTGCGGTACCTCTGCCCAGTGCACTCCACATGTGCTCGATGGGGTTTAAGATAGGGGAACGGCCAGGCCAGTCCAGTCCATTCGCCGGATATCCGAGGGCTCCTCCAACAGCGGTCTTCGATGTGGTCGCTTATTGTCATCCATAAAAATGGAGTCAGGGCGGAATAAACCTCTCAAATGACCTAATGTGTCACATTAACGCCGATAGGTGGGTGTACTCTGTTCAAAAATTTGGGGGTGGGTGAGCCCGTGCAACATTTTGCCGACATTATACCACAACACCTGGACCACAAAAAAGATTATGTTTGAAAATGCTGGACGTATCCTCATATGGAGAGAGGTGCTGCACGTACTGCACGCTCTCATGTTATCGAACATGATGGTTTTGATGGTTCGGTTGTCATGATTTGTGGAGGTATAATGTTGCATGGCCATACTGATGTTCAAATCTTTGAACAAGATACACTTACCAGTCTTAGATATTGCGACAGTGTACACCTTCCCCAAGTGCGTCTTTTCAGAGGTGCATTCAGCCCTGCTAATGCGCGACCGTTTCGAACAGCTTAGGTGGAAGAACTCTAGGAACTAAAAGTACTCACCAAAATCACTGGCCTGTCCTTTCTCCCGATACACACCTGTATGTTGACGTGTGGGACGCTTTTGGAAAGCATACTGCAGCACGTAAACACGCATCAACGACCATCCAACAATTTCAATAGCGTTGGTGAAGAAATGCAGCGCCATACAACAAGTATTTGCCAACGTCACAGCAAGCATGGGAGAACGATGCAGAGTATGCATTACCGTCGTTAATCTTCATACACCCTACTATGAACCATGTCCCGCCGTTTGTAATGTCCATTGGACCATCTCCAAATGCGGTTCATTCAATGTTAAAATTGTCTTTGAATAAAAGTGTCATTTATGTTTTTTTCTTTTAGCTACCTTCTGTACTATACTGTAGCAGTTCTTTCTGTATATGGTGCCAGTTTCGTTTAGCCAAGTCACTTAGCAGCGATATATTAAGCAAAAGTTACTTTGGTCTTTTAAAATTTTGCTCACAGCCGTACTTCGTGGCTGTCGAGCTCACAATACATTTATTTCTGAATTCCCCCGCCAAATCTCATTCATTTTGGTATGGCTGACTGACGTGGCGAAGCTCAATGGATAGCCACTGAACTGTTTTGCAGAGGATAAATCAGCTATCTGATAATAGGCAGTCCACTCCTTGGCATTTTGAAAGTTACGTTTCAGTAGATGGGGCTCAATTGGAGTACATGTGACCCATCAAGAGGCGTTGTGTATATGATGAGAGTCGTACCCCGCACCGAGTTTGAGACCGTTGGTGAGTGCCAGACGGGCTGATGCGAACCGATGAGTCAGCTGTCCGTTTGGCCCACTGAGCTGACAGATGGAGTTCAGATCGCCGAACCAGCCGATCGATCACTGACTGCTAGCATTGCACATTCGCCACTACAGCCTACTGACTATGCCGCGGTATGTGTAACCTGTTTCCTCAGCCTCTTGGTGCCAAGGAAGCCACCAGAAAATAAAATGAAGTAAGTTAAGAAATACGGAATTCAGTGTGGAGTACGCAGTGTGTAGATCATACCAGCTAAAAATTGATCCTTTTTGGTTGGTATGGTTCACGATCAGTTTGGTGTTTGTATTAGCTGTAAAGCCATTATATGACACTCCTTTTCACATTCGTCATACATCAGCAAAAACACCCTGCGAATGCGTTAGCGTCGCTAGAATAAAGCACTGGAAGTAGAAGTGGCCCCATATTCTACGACAGAGCAAATCGATGTTTAGCTGTACAGAATTGGTTTAATTTCCGTATTGTTGTCAATGATGCACACAGGTATGAATAGATTCTGACTTGACAATTTCAGGACCATTTTCAAGATAAAATATTAAGTCCTGATTATCAGAACTAACACTGAACGCAACAAAATCAAATTTAAATAGAAGATTCTCTACAAGTTTCTTGCTACTTCTAGACAGTGAAGCACTTTCTGAGTTGGCCAATATTACGTCAAATCATCCGATTCTGGTTCGAAGTTCGTTACCACACACATCAAAAAGATTTTGCATCACCTCGGTGTTGTTCCACAATACAGAGAGACCTTCAGAGGTGGTGGTCCAGACTGCTTTACACAGCGGTACCTCTAATACCCAGTAGCACGTCCTCTCGCATTGATGTGTGCCTGTATTCGTCGTGGCATACTATCCACAAGTTCATCAAGTCACTGTTGGGCCAGTTATACCTCTCCTCAACGGCGATTCGGTGTAGATCCCTTAGAGAGGTTGGTGGGTCACGTCGTCCATAAACAGCCCTTTTATGTCCGTCCCAAGCATGTTCGATAGGGTTCATGTCTGGAGAACTTGCTGGTCCCTCTAGTCTAGCGATGTCGTTATCCTCAAGGAAATTCCTGGTGGAATGACTGGATCTGATCGGCTGTTGGACACGGTCCGTCTAATAGGTGCTTCTCATGCATGGTTGTTTACATCTTTGGACGTGTTCTTGCATAATTCACAAGATGTGCATGATGGGGGCGCAAATTGTGGTCCATGAAGACGAAGGGCTCGCCAAATTGCTGCCGCTATGGTTACACTATTAATTGGAGGGCGGCATTCACATATAGTACAGCTGTCACGGAGTCTTCCACGACCACCAGCGGCATACGTCAGCACCGCATAATGCCACCTCAAAACAGTATGGAACGTCCACCTTGCTACACTCGCTGGACAGTGTGTCTAGTGCATTCAGCCTGATCGGGTTGCCTCCAAAAACGTCTCCGACGATTGTGTGATTGAAGGCATATGCGACACTCATCAGCGAAGAGAACGTGATGTCAGTCGTGAGAGGTCCATTCGGCATGTTGTTGGGTCCATCTGTACAGCGCTGCATGATGTCGTCTTTCCAAAGATGGATGTCGCCATGGGCGTCGGGAGTGAAGTTGGTCAGCATGCAGCCTACTGCGCACCGTTTGAGTCGTAACACGACGTCCTATGTCTGCGCAAAAGCCTTATTCAACATGGTGTCGTTGCTGTCAGGGTTCCTCCGAGTCATAATTAGTAAGTAGCGGTCATTCACTGCAGTAGTAGCCTTTAGACAGCCTGAGATACGCATGTCACCGACAGTTCCTGTCTCTCTGTATCTCCTCCACGTCCGAACAACATCGCTTTGGTTCACTCGGAGGCACCTGAACACTAAGTAACAATGCGGACTCGATTGAACCGCGGTATTGACAGTTTAGGCATGGTTGAAATACAGACAACACGAGCCGTGTTCCTCCTTCCTGGTGGAATAACTGGATCTGATCTACTGTTGGACACGGTCCGTCTAATAGGTGCTTCTCATGCATGGTTGTTTACATCTTTGGACGTGTTCTTGCTTAATAAGTCAACCTCATTCTGGCAACGGCCTTGTCAAAGAGGGCGGAAGAGCGGACAGAGGTTCAGGGCTCTATCTTGTCCTAGGGGTGGGAAACTGCCCCTAAAGGACGAAGGATCAGCAATGATTAACGGAATGAGAATGCAGCAGGCATCATGCAGCTATTGCGCACAGTTTGAGTCGTAACACGACCTCCTGTGGCCACTGCATCGAAGACACGTAACATGTATCCACAGGACATGTTGCTTGTAATTGAAGAAGTGTGATGATCACCTCTCAATTGGCAAAAGATTCTTGAATGGTCCCAATGTCCTGGAGGGGCTACCAAGAGGGAAGTTACCACGAGAAAAATATTCAACAATCAACGGAAAGATAACTTTCTACGAGTCGGAGCGTGGAATGTCAGAAGCTTGAATAAAGTAGGGAAACTGGGAAAATATGTAAAAGGAAATTCAGAGTCTCAATATAGATATAGTAGGGGTCAGTGAAGTGAAGTGGAAAGAAGACAAGGACGAGTGTAGGGTAATACCAACAGCAGCAGAAAATGATATAGTGGGAGTTGGTTCAAATGGCTCTGAGCTCTATGGGACTTAAATTCTGAGGTCATCAGCCCCCTAGAACTTAGAACTACTTAAACCTAACTAACCTAAGCACATCACACACATCCATGCCCGAGGCAGGATTCGAACCTGCGACAGTAGCGGTCGGGGGGTCCAGACTGTAGCGCCTAGAACCACTCGGCCACCCTGGCCGGCTATAGTGGGAGTAGAATTCATTATGAATAGGAAGATAGGTCAGATAGTGTGTTACTGTGACCAGTTCAGTGATGAGCTTGTCCTTATCAGAATCTACAGCAAACCAACACCGACAACAATTGTTCAGGTATACATGCCAACGTCGAAACCTGAAGATGAAGAGATAGGCAAAGTATATGCGGATATTGAAAAGGTAATACAGTATGTTAAGGGAGTCGAAAATCTAATAGTCATGGGATACTGGAATGCAGTTGTAGGAGAAAGAATAGAAGGAATGGCTACCGGAAAATATGGGCTTGGAACAAGGAATGAGAGAGGAGGAAGAGTAATTGAGTTCCGTAACAAGTTTCAGCCAGTAATAGCGAATACCCTGTTCAAGAATCACAAGATGAGGAGGCATACGTGGAAAAGGCCGGCTGATACGGGAAGATTTCAATTAGATGACGTAATGGTCAGGCAGAGATTCCGAAATCAAATACTGGATAGTAAGTCGTGCCCAGGAGCAGATATGAAGAGTAGGCTGAATTTTAAGACATTAGTCAGGAAGAATCAATACACAAAGAAGTGGAATATGGAAGTACTAAGGAATGAAGAGATACGCTTGAAGTTTTCTAAGGTTATAGGTGCAGCAATAAGGAGTAGCTGAGTAGGCAGTACGGTTGAAGAGGAATAGACATCTCTAGAAAGGGCCTTCACCAAAGTTGAGAAGGAAAACATAGCTACAAAGTAGGCAACTGCGAATAAATCATGGGTAACAGAAGATAGTGAAGTTGGTTGATGAAAGGAGGAAGTACAAAAATGTTCCGGGAATCTAAGGAATACAGAAGAAGTCGATGAGGAATAAAATACATAGGAAGTGCAGGGAAGCTAAGACGAAATGGCTGCAGGAAAAATGTGAAGATATCGAAAATGAAATGATTGTAGGAAGGGCACACTCAACATGCAGGAACGTCAAAACAACCTTGGTGACATTAAAAGCAAGGGTAGTAACATTAAGAGTGCAACGGGAATTCCATTGTTAAATGCAGAGGAGAAAGCGGATAGTTGGTAAGAATACATTGGAATCTCTATGAGGGGAAGATTTGTCTGCTGTGATAAAAGACGAAACGGGAGCCGATTTAGAATGGATAGGGGATCCAGTATTAGAATCAGAATTTAAAAGAGTTCTGGAGGAATTAAGGTCAAATAAGGCAGAAGGGATAGATAAGATTCCATCAGAATTTCTAAAATCATAGGGGGAAGTGGCAAAAAAAAAAACGATTATTCACGATGGCGTGCAGAATGTATGAGTCAGGCGACATACCATCTGACTTTCGTAAAGCATCATCCACACAATTCCGAAGACTGCAAGAGACGACAAGTGCGAGAATATTCGCGCAATCAGCTTAACAGCTCACGCATCCAAGTTACCTACAGGAATGATATACAGAAGAACTGAAAAGAGAATTGAAGATGCGTTAGGTGACGATCAGTTTGGCTTTAGGAAAAGTAAAGGCACGAGAGAGGCAATTCTGACGTTACGGCTAATAATGGAAGCAAGGCTAAAGAAAAATCAAGACACGTTCATAGGATTTGTCGACATGGAGCGTTCGACAATATAAAATGGTGCAAGCTCTTCAAGATTCTGAAAAAAGTAGGGGTAAGCTATAGGGAGAGACGGGTCATATACAATATGTACAACAACCAAGAGCGAATAGTTTTGGTTAATAATGGAAGCAAGACTAAAGAAAAATCAAGACACGTTCATAGTATTTGTTGACCTGGAAAAAGCGTTAGACAAAGTAAATGGTGTTCGAAATTCTGAGAAAAGTAGGGGTAAGCTATAGGGACAGACGGGTCACACTATATGTACAACAGGCAAGAGGGAATAATAAGAACGGACGACCAGGAACGAAGTGCTCGCATTAAAAAGGATGTAAGACAAGAATGTAGCATTTCGCCCCTACTGTTCAATCTGTACACTGAGAAAGCAACGATTGAAATAAAAGAAAAATTCGGGAGTGGAATTAATATTCAAGGTGAAAGGATAAATGGCTCTGAGCGCTATGGGACTTAACATCTATGGTCATCAGTCCCCTAGAACTTAGAACTACTTAAACCTAACTAACTTAAGGACATCTATGGTCCTCAGTCCCCTAGAACGTAGAACCTAAGGACAACACACAACACCCAGCCATCACGAGGCAGAGAACATCCCCGACCCCGCCGGGAATCGAACCCGGGCGCGGGAAGCGAGAACGCTACCGCACGACCACAAGATGCGGGCGGTGAAAGGATATCAGTGATACAATTCACTGATGTCTTTGCTATCCTGAATGAAAGTGAAGAATTACATGATCTGCTTAACGGAATGAACAGTCTAATGAGTACATAGTATGGACTGAGAGAAAATCGAAAAAAAGACGAAGTTAATGAGCACTAGTAGAAATGAGAACAGCGAGAAACGTAAAATCAGGATTGATGTTCACGAAGTAAATGAAGTCAAGGAATTCTGCTACCTACGCAGTAAAATAACCAATGACAGACAGAGCAAGGAAATCAAAAGCAGACTGGAAATGGCAAAAAATTCATTCCTGGCCGAGAGAAGTCTACTAATATCGAACATCGGCCTTAATTAGAGGACGAAATTTCTAAGAATATACGTCTGGAGTACAGCAATGTATGTTAGTGAAATATGGACTGTGGGAAAACCGGAACAGAAGAGAATCGAAGCATTTGAGATGTGGTGCTACAGACAAATGTTGAAAATTACGTGGACTCATAAGGAATGAGGAGGTTCTACACAGAATCGGAGAAGAAAGGAATATGTGGAATACACTGCTAAGGAGAAGGGACAGGACGATAGGACATGTGTTAAGATATGAGGGAATGACATGCATGGTACTAGAGGGAGCTGTAGAGGGCAAAAACTGTAGAGGAAGACAGAGATTGGAATACTTCCAGCAAATAATTGAGGATATAGGTTGCAAATGCTACTCTGAGATGAAGAGGTTAGCTTAGGAGGGGAATTCGTGGTTGGTCGCATCAAACCAGTCAGAACACTGATGACCAAAAAAAAAAAAAATGACATCCCCTGCACATTCAAAGGGACTGTGACTGTGATACAATATCCACATTCAACGTCTATCTTCAGGGGTGATGCAAAACTTTTTTTGATGTGTGTATTTAGGATGACAATCAATTCTACAATAAATGGTTAGTTTTTGTGACAAGAAATGCAAAAGATTACTCCAGATTGCACATGTTTACAGAGGCGCAAGCTGGTGATCCAATAATTTTACGCCTCTGCCAGTGACATTTACTTTTAGCACCAACGTGTTCTCAGCTGCATGGTAGCTCTTGCCCTCTGAAAATCCTATAAAAAGATAATCAAAATCTTGACTAATTCTATCAGCTGAAACTACCCTATGTTTCTCGTTAGGCGAGAGAACACGCACTCGTCCCTAGTCTGGAAAATATGGCGATATACACATGCATCGTGCATAGATGGAGTAGCGTGTATACTCGAACACCATCTCAATTCTCGGAAGAACAATTAACTACGCGGCTGTTTAGTTTCTCCGCTATCGGAGCTCAATGACTCTTCAGATCAGCCAAAGTGAACTCAGTGTTCACACAAAATCCGTTTTTCGGCGTCATGCAGAGCGTGATGCTCCCTTTTCTACACTTGACACTGGTTTAGAGGAGAGTCCACGGAGTTCTCGGTATTCTGTCTTTCGTAGAAAACCTCACCCCACTTGCGTCCTCTCGTGTTTCACAACACAGCCTTTTTTCACCAATGGGACCTCTGGTTTCATCTCGTGGGAACTACCCCAATAGCAAAAGGCTACCTTGAAATTGTGCTGGAATCTCGCCACTTCTACTATTTCCGAATTTATTTCAGTCAATCATACATTTTGTGTCCACTCCTGACGCCTAAAAGTTACACTCGTACATCACGAGAGCACCACAGACCCTTGACGTGAACAGTAAATGCCACTCTCTTTACAGCATCTCAGGTCTGTCTGTATCCATCTGGATATCCCCCAACACAATTTTCTGAAGAATTTATCCGTCGCAGGCAACGCTGGGCCGTCAACTGCTACCTTCGATGTATCGTCTGGTCCATTTGATGTCTTCTTCGGCGCTGGTGACCAACCATCTGTTACAAGCCTTTCGTTGTATGTTGGTGATGGCTACACAATCAGAGTCCATCCCAAACTAAAGTGCTTCTTCCAGCAGCTTTGTTTCACCTTTGCTCATTGACATGCAGGATTTAGATTTGGTGTGTTAATACTCTCAAATCGAGTGTCATACCTTTTTGCATTACATACTGTACATATTGACAGGATAATCTGCTCACTATCACCGCAGTTTGTCATCTACCATATCAGTCTACTCGTTATGACGTATAAAATCTCATGGAAGGGGCAAAATTAACATTTATTCAAGCTGCCACCTTAAAACCGAAAACAAAACTTTTTCAGGTAACTTAACGTGATTTTACCTACATGCTAAAGTGGTGTGGTAGGAGGCAGATATGGATGTGATTTGTTTCCCAGGTGTTTATGACGCCAATGTGTGTGTTTAGGAATCTATTATTTATGTAGTATAAAATCAACCTCAATCCTGTTTATCCTAAGGCAGTACCTGTCATGCAATAAAACATGCTGGAACTGTATGCCTCCGAGATGCCATTGTCAACCACGATGGAGAGATCAGTATATTGTATGTTCAGACCCCTTTGTCATCTATTACCATCCGTCACATACCCATTTAACTAATAGGTAATTTACCTACTTTAGCGTGTTATGTAGATGGAATATTATACACTAAGTTCTGGTCAAATTAAGTCATAGGCTATTTACAATTTCTCTGAAGCATTTTGGACTGTTCACGATGGATATCTGGGTGGATTGACCTGACACGCAACCTAAAGCTCTCCTTAATGATATAGATATCCCACGGCGTTTAAAGAGTTAGTTTGGTCAATAGAGACAAGCAAGTCTGCGAATCCACTTTTCGACTAACTGCCCAAAATCAGATGGTTCAAATGGCTCTGAGCACTATGGGACTTAACTGCTGTGGTCATCAGTCCCCTAGAACTTAGAACTACTTAAACCTAACTAACCTAAGGACATCACACAACACCCAGCCATCACGAGGCAGAGAAAATCTCTGACCCCGCCGGGATTCGAACCCGGGAACCCGGGCGCGGGAAAACCCATAATCGTTAATATCTCTGACCTCCATACCGCATCCGATGACGCCATTGGCTGATGATAACACAGCACCCAATCGAGCTCCACTAGCTCCTCTAGGGGCAGAAAGCGGAACTTAAGGTCTGTCTTAGAGATCGACTTTACCATAGTGACAAAGTAAAATTTGGTGCCAAATCTTAAAATAAAAAGAGAAATATGATATTCTCTAAAATGCGTTCATTACCACATACATTTATCATTAAGGTAACTGATAACTCTAGCACAAATTTAAGTGTAATATCTGTACGCTTGTTATCTAGACATCTGACTGCATTGCATTACGTCGTCGTCTTTTATTATTCTTAGAACAGTAAAAATCTTCCTGGTCCAATTCATTCATGTGGCTAATCGTCTCACTCACCTCATCTTTATTATTCATAAAACTGTTCTCGCTTCTGGACAGCGTCACATAACATGATGACCACTTCTCCTGTCAATGCTGCAAGTGCATTCTCTATCAGGACACGCAACTGGCTATGACACTGCATGTTAGAAGCAGAAGTATGCTGAGAGGGGGTGATTGGGTTTGTGGGGACGCATATATACTTAAATAATAACACAATTTATTATTAAACACCTTTCCACTAACTCACAGTCACCACCTATTAAGAACAGCAATTTAAAAGGATTTACGTAAAAATGAGCAGAGTGCTCGAAAAAAACTGGTTACATTTAATTAAATTCTCAGTTCAGTTGATCAAAGCATCCGCTCACTTAACAATCAGTTTCAGTAGTTCAGTAAACAGTAGAATTAAATCACACTTCAGACATTACAAAGAAAATCCATATAATAGCTTAGGTCTGGTTCGAACTTCTATAAATTCTGAAAAGGAAAGAAAAAATTTCCTTGTGCCGGGTAAATTGATCAGGAATAAAATTTGTGATATGATTGGATATCGGGGATGGAGACAATTGAAGATTATACTCTTTATTGGTTCTAAATTGAGACTGAATTTTCTTCGGCGACATACTTTCATACCTCTGAACTCTCTATATAAGGGCTATTAATTGTGTAATCATGAGCAGCAAGTAACATGTGGTTTAAACGATAAATGGGTTACACAGAAACGGGATGCGTTGATTTTTAAACGCTCTGATATTTTCCTTTATAGTAAATTATTTAGGATCGCCACCCAACAAAGTAACGAATAAATTAATTACAATTAGTTAAAGAAATTATTAACTTGTTGCACAGCAACCATTAAGACGTCAGCACTCTCATAAAATGAACGATGAAATTAATTTACTCAAAAGTGTGATCATACTGAATGAAAGCAGTTAGTTAAATTAAAACATAATTCTTTAGAATTGAATGAAATATTCAGAGTTTAGGCCTGCAAGAATACTGCGCTTTGCTAACGACAGGTTGGATTTACTAAGGTCGATTCCGGAAAAGGTTGCTGCGTTGATGGACACTCATGATGTATAAACACAATTTATTTCAAGCAAAAGCACAAGTTAGATACTATACAATCAACAGATTGTAATAACGCTTGGAGTTGCCCGAGTTAAAATTAACACTGTTTAAAATGGTTGAATGCTGACGGAGCACATGAAGGGAAAGGTATGTGAAAATCTGGGAAGAGGATAGTATAAATGCACGTACTTACGCAACAACTATAGTAGACAACAAAGCTCAAGACATATTACGCCTTCACGAAAGAGTCAGGGAAAGAGATTCGTGCCTTCAGAAGTAGTATCTTTTGTGAAATGCAATTGTTTAAGATATCCTCACATAAATGAAACCGATGCAAAGTGGCGGGGGGTAGGGTATGGGAGAACACGTGGATACTAGATTAAAAAAAGGGTAGCACAGTTACCAGTTGCCTGAATATTTTCATAAAGTCGTTAAATTACATGCGTGACGCCCGAAGAGAGATAAAATTAGGTGCAAGAAATTTATCTCTCAATGGACACAGAGAGCTGAGGGCTCGGCTGGCTCTTCCAAGCACCTAGTTCAGACTAACAAAGCAATCAAGCTAACCATTTGAAATTTCACGCCGTAAAACACACGAAAAACCATTGATTGCACAGAACATTCAACACAATCTAAATTCACTCAAGGGAGCACGATTTACTACCGCTTAACAACACACGTGACAAGTTCGCGCCAAGTGGTGCGAAGCATAAAGGAAAATTTCTCATATCACAGGTGAAACAGAAAGAATTCAACACCCAAAGTTGAGCAGACTGACCATAGCAGACAGCAAGTTCCATACTACTAGCTACCAATGGAAACAAGAAAAATTCATTCACATGGAGTTTCACACAGACGGTAATGAATAGGATGGAAATCTATGGCATAAAATATATTCAATGTAAAACTAATTAAGGGCTTGCATGTGAGCAATTACGTAATTTAAGTACTTCGAGCCAGCCGCTGTGGCCGAACGGTTCCAGGCCCTTCAGCCCGGAACCGTGCGGCTGCTACGGTCGCAGGTTCGAATCCTGCCTCGGGCATGGATGTGTGTGATGTCCTTAGGTTAGTTGGGTTTAAGTAGTTCTAAGTTCTAGGGGATTGATGACCTCAGATTTTAAGTCCCATAGTGCTCAGAGCCATTTTAAGTACTTCGAACGATTTAGTCATCAAAACTGGCAGCTTCTTCTAAACTTGCGAGGCTACAGCAATCGCGACGCCGCTATAACGTGGCGCCTAAACTGTTGACTATATGGTCAAGAAGCTGGGTATACATCTTGTGGAAATTCACGTTGATATCACCAACCGGTCAAAAACTTAACCAGCGACTGAGGCCAACTATCTGTTCTCTGTATCGTCAACTTCAGCTGATGGTGCTGTCAGAAGATGGCTTAAGCCTAGGCCGAAACGTACCATTTTAATAAAATAATCATGGCTATCAAGACTGTTTTGTTACAGATTTTATTGAAAAATAGGAGCCACTGTACGCATTCGATACTATTTTGTAATCTCTGCTCCCGAACTTGACCTTGACCATTAAAATGCCTTCCTCCCTTTGTTTTTTGTAGCAATTCTGGAAACACCACATCCGAATATTAAGTTACGTCTTTTGATGGTCAATTTCTGCTTGCAGGTATATCCCGCCCCGTGAAAATGTTCAGCTCCGTATAAAGATATGATTTTAATGGAAATTAGTAACCTTCAAAACAAATAGTCTTCAATTCTTAAAACTGAGGAAAAATATCTGTAAACCTATTTATCCACTTTATCTGTTTATCGTGTCTTTGCTCACCTTTGTGACCTCTCCTCGAGTTCTCGGTTGAAATTCGCATGTGCCGCCACACCTGAAGTTAGATCCGCACTGCAGACTCGGTTTCTGACCAAGAAAATTAGGGAGGACAGTATACTTAGCTTTGTTTTTAATAGTGTCACAGAAGGCAAAACTGTTAGTATCTCCACGTTCGCAATCACAGTTCTGCAGGAATTTGCGTAATGGTTAAACTGTCAAAAATAAAAAACTAGCCGTCCGTTATAATAATTTTTAAGATTTATTGTGCTCTTCCAGCTCCCCATGTACACCAAAACTCATTGGAGTTGCAAAGTAAGCGCTAACATTGAGTAAAGCTGTACTGTAAGTCATATTTTGCAAATCAGTCTGTTTCCTAATACATCTGATAACGATTCCCTCTTTCAGTTTTCCATGACAGTGTAGATTGTGTCGTAGGATTAGATAAAATTGATTGACGTAAGATGCGAAACGTATTTAATGAACTGTCTGCCGCTGTACGCTGTTAGCTAGAAAATTAACCTCACCTGCAAATCGTCTGTTCCTTTAACGTAGTTGCATCGGTCTTCTTCTTGACTGGCAGGAGTTTACATAGATAAATAGAGAAATTTATAGATATAGGCCAACAGGTGGGTGCTACAGCCCAGCCAACATACATATGTCCAATAAATTAAAACTACTTCGTAAAGGTTAGTCGTTGTTAAACGTTGTTGCCAAAGTTCTCAAAGAGTTCTTGATCGATTTACTCCGAAGTTTTACACGATACTCTAATAAATGTTGGAATGGACATAGACTACTTTTTTTGCTGCGCGGGGTGGTCCGCTTAAACGTGTCAGCGCAAATATCTCTGGAACATGTATAGATATTGAAAACCGACTTTAGCACGTAAGAATGTAAGGCAGAGGCTAATCGAAGTAAACAGTATGAGACACTCTAAAACGTGAGCAAATATTATTTTCAACATAAACTTACATTTTCGTAAATGGACCCACCGTACTATTTCTTACATAATCAATGAAATGAAAAATCTCAGGAAGAATGGCATTGGTTGCATCACAATACGTCAAACAGAAATTGCAAAGCGACGTTGACGCTTGAAATATGAGAAAAGAAACACGCCGCTATTGCACATCTCGAAATGCAAGTGTTAAACCCACGTAGCTCGTAATCGCGCTGTGACTGACGTACTACAATGCAACAAACGCTGTGCTGTTTGCTGTTTATATTTTTATTAAGTGGACTGGAAACAATACCTATATTCAATCACACACAATGAAAAATAATGGCAGGATTTACTCGTTAGTGTTTTATTGACCTTACTACAGTTCTAGAATAGACATAACAACAACGAAAATCCGAATACATAGGCCTGTGTAAACTTAATTGCCGGCTGACGAACGATCTAAAGGCGGGATAAATTATAGTTGTACCTAGTGGTATGACTGGACATCTGTGTTGTTTCCAATCCACTTAATAACACTGTAAAGTGCAATAAGTCCTGCGTTTGTTGCAGCGTGTGTCAATCACATCGCGATTACGAGAAACGTGGGGTTCACGCTTGCATCTCGGGATGTGCAATAGCGGCGCGTTTTGTTTATTAAAGTGCCAACGTGATTTTGCAATTTCTTGGGATGGAGCTGGCGTACTACGATGCAACCAACGCCCTTCTTTTTGTGATTTTTCGTGTTATTGATGGTTGAAAAACGGCATACGGTGCCCATTAAAGCACGTAAATTTTGCGGTTAAGCTAATATTTGGTTACGTTTTAAATGTCTCATGGTATTTACTTTCACGAGCCCGTGCCTTACATTCATACCCGTGAAAGTCGTTTGCAGCGTCTTCCTGAGATATTTGCACTGAAAGCTTTAAGTGGACCACTCTGTAGATGGCATATAAATATACACTCCTGGAAATGGAAAAAAGAACACATTGACACCGGGGTGTCAGACCCACCATACTTGCTCCGGACACTGCGAGAGGGCTGTACAAGCAATGATCACACGCACGGCACAGCGGACACACCAGGAACCGCGGTGTTGGCCGTCGAATGGCGCTAGCTGCGCAGCATTTGTGCACCGCCACCGTCAGTGGCATACGGAGCTCCATCGCAGTCTTTAACACTGGTAGCATGCCGCGACAGCGTGGACGTGAACCGTATGTGCAGTTGACGGACTTTGAGCGAGGGCGTATAGTGGGCATGCGGGAGGCCGGGTGGACGTACCGCCGAACTGCTCAACACGTGGGGCGTGAGCTCTCCACAGTACATCAATGTTGTCGCCAGTGGTCGGCGGAAGGTGCACGTGCCCGTCGACCTGGGACCGGACCGCAGCGACGCACGGATGCACGACAAGACCGTAGGATCCTACGCAGTGCCGTAGGGGCCCGCACCGCCACTTCCCAGCAAATTAGGGACACTGTTGCTCCTGGGGTATCGGCGAGGACCATTCGCAACCGTCTCCATGAAGCTGGGCTACGGTCCCGCACACCGTTAGGCCGCCTTCCGCTCACGCCCCAACATCGTGCAGCCCGCCTCCAGTGGTGTCGCGACAGGCGTGAATGGAGGGAAGAATGGAGACGTGTCGTCTTCAGCGATGAGAGTCGCTTCTGCCTTGGTGCCAATGATGGTCGTATGCGTGTTTGGCGCCGTGCAAGTGAGCGCCACAATCAGGACTGCATACGACCGAGGCACACAGGGCCAACACCCGGCATCATGGTGTGGGGAGCGATCTCCTACACTGGCCGTACACCTTTGGTGATCGTCGAGGGGACACTGCATAGTGCACGGTACATCCAAACTGTCATCGAACCCATCCTTCTACCATTCCTAGACCGGCAAGGGAACTTGCTGTTCCAACAGGACAATGCACTTCCGCATGTATCCCGTGCCACCCAACGTCCTCTAGAAGGTGTAAGTCAACTACCCTGGCCAGCAAGATCTCCGGATATGTCCCCCATTGAGCATATTTGGGACTGGATGAAGCGTCGTCTCACGCGGTCTGCACGTGCAGCACGAACGCTGGTCCAACTGAGGCGCCAGGTGGAAATGGCATGGCAAGCCGTTCCACAGGACTACATCCAGCATCTCTACGATCGTCTCCATGGGAGAATAGCAGCCTGCATTGCTGCGAAAGGTGGATATACACTGTATTAGTGCCGACATTGTGCATGCTCTGTTGCCTGTTTCTATGTGCCTGTGGTTCTGTCAGTGTGATCATGTGATGTATCTGATCCCAGGAATGTGTCAATAAAGTTTCTCCTTCCTGGGACAATGAATTCACGCTGTTCTTATTTCAATTTCCAGGAGTGTATATACTATGTACAGGGGAGACGTTGAGAGCAAAAAAGTTCCAAAAGTTTTCGACCAATTTATTTCGTGGTTTTTGAAAGATACCGTAATAAAGTTCCAATGGATACGGGGTACATATTTTTAATATATGGAGTAATTAAATAAGTATATAATAATATACATGAAGGAAATATTGTTAGCAGAAACGTCAAAGTTCTTGACCTGTTCACTTCCTATTTTTACACAATACTCTAACACATGTGTGGATGGACATAAGCAACATATTTTTCACAGTACAAAGAGAGGAAAAACTGACAGCAAAAATACGCTAATAAACATTCAAACGAACATCGGCGAAATATTTATATATTTTTTTAAAATTTGAAACGCACATTGGCTAGATATTTTTTTAAACAACAAAATACAGGTTTTCTTTTAAAACCGACGGTGATAAAGACAATGCTGCGCTGCGAAAATATACAGTTGTGTTATCGCACTTAGTTTCGACCACAACAGCAAGGCATTTAAAGCGTTAGACAAGTTTTTACTTCGGTATATATTTTTCCTTCCTAAACAGGATGTTCCATTTATCTCGCTCAACCAAATAACTCTTTTTTTATGAGTTAAATGAAAAACTGTTTCAGCCAATGTTTTTAACATCACTGGGTAGTTCTTGTTGAGAGTTCACGTTTTATATATATCTCAGATGTAGGAGATACGTGGTAGAGGTTAAATTTTTAAAATAGAGCCATGTACATTTTATTCATTAAAACTCTCCCTCTCCAAGACCTATTCAAAAATGTATCACAGTGTATCATTGTTGTCAATAAAAAGTAGATATGCAAACGATAGTGATTACACAGGTTGTGTAGAAAAAGAACTGTTTACTGCTTTTTGTGCATGTATTACGTAACCAATGTAGTGCTGTGAATTTTGTTTCTGATTTCCGACTGACTCATGTAGATACATGGACTCCCCCCCCCCCCTCCTCTTCCCCCGCGCACCTCATTTGTTGTTTTAGGGTACAGTGCACTGTATATCAATGTAGTCGTGCATCAGGGTAACTTAGTAACTACATGGTGGCAGTGCACATTGTGAATATAACTTTTGTTATGTAAAGGTGTGTGATATACACGCGTGACGATACGGAAGAAATGTTGCTGATCTATAGACAAAGTACGTTGACAGGAAATAATTTAATAAGTGGCATTTTCATGTTCAGTACTGTAAGAGAACATTATGATTATTATGTTACTATGTCTATCTTTATTCTACTGTGCAAATCTGTACTGTAATTTGCCGTAGGCAGGCGAAATTCTGTTCAGGCACAATTGCTGTACAGCAGACGATTTCCTGGAGAGCCACTCGCCTTCTTGTTGGATGTTTGGTCGTCTCGCTTTTCGTCTATGTGAAACGGGATGTTTAAATGCAAGACCTCGAAATCGTTGTAGAACACGAACAGTCCTGAGGTCACTGCGTTCGTTGCCGTAGTCGTGAATCCTCAATTAAACATGCGACAAATTGAACATGAAGTTGGTTCTTACTATGTTTATTTACATCAAGAATGTAATGGAAACGACTTCAACAATAGGATTCAATTTTGTCAGTAGGCTCAGCAACAACTTCTGTCTAATCGTAATTTCTTTTCAGATGTTGATTTTTACCGACAAGGCGTCAGTTTTCACCAAAGGAATTATCAATAAGATAAATATGCGTTAGTGGCACGTCGACAATCCATTATGACTCCTACAGGTAGAGCATAAACGTCCATGGAACGTTAATGGTTGGTGCTGTATTACTGGAGATATCATTATCGGGCCTTTTTCTTTTTTTTTATTTGTAAATGAGAACAAAAATGGCAGATAATATGCCTGATCTTAAGACATACGATTCGTGTTCTCTTCGACGACTCTGAATAAAAGGATGGTAATGTGGTACCATAGTGATGGATGTCCTGCACATAATGCATTACGACCACGACGAATTCTGGACCCTAAATACCCTGGTAGGTGGGCTGAATGTACATCTACATCTACATCCATACTCCGCAAGCCACCTGACGGTGTGTGGCGGAGGGTACCCTGAGTACCTCCCTTCCATCGGTTCTCCCTTCTATTCCAGTCTCGTATTGTACGTGGAAAGAAGGATTGTCGGTATGCTTCTGTGTGGGCTCTAATCTCTCTGATTTTATCCTCATGGTCTCTTCGCGAGGTATACGTAGGAGGGAGCAATATACTGCTTGACTCTTCGGTGAAGGTATGTTCTCGAAACTTTAACAAAAGCCTGTACCGAGCTACTGAGCGTCTCTCCTGCAGAGTCTTCCACTGGAGGTTATCTATCATCTCCGTAACGCTTTCCCAATTACTAAATGATCCTGTAACGAAGCGCGCTGCTCTCCGTTGGATCTTCTCTATCTCTTCTATCAACCCTACCTGGTGCGGATCCCACACTGCTGAGCAGTATTCAAGCATTGGGCGAACAAGCGTACTGTAACCTACTTCCTTTGTTGTCGGATTGCATTTCCTTAGGATTCTTCCAATGAATCTCAGTCTGGCATCTGCTTTACCGACGATCATCTTTATATGATCATTCCATTTTAAATCACTCCTAATGAGTACACCCAGATAATTTGTGGAATTAACTGCTTCCAGTTGCTGACCTGCTATTTTGTAGCTAAATGATAAGGGACCTATCTTTCTATGTATTCGCATCACATTACACTTGTCTACATTAAGATTCAATTGCCATTCCGTGCACCATGCGTCAATTCGCTGCAGATCCTCCTGCATTTCAGTACAATTTGCCATTGTTGCAACCTCTCGATACACCACAGCATCATCTGCAAAAAGCCTCAGTGAACTTCCGATGTCATCCACCAGGTCATTTATGTATATTGTGAATAGCAACGGTCCTATGACACTCCCCTGCGGCACACCTGAAATCACTCTTACTTCGGAAGACTTCTCTCCATTGAGAATGACATGCTGCGTTCTGTTATCTAGGGACTCCTCAATCCAATCACACAATTGATCTGATAGTCCGTATGCTCTTACTTTGTTCATTAAACGACTGTGGGGAACTGTGTCAAACGCCTTGCGGAAGTCAAGAAACACGGCATCTACCTGTGAACCCGTGTCTAAGGCCCTCTGAGTCTCGTGGACGAATAGCGCGAGCTGGGTTTCACACGACCGTCTTTTTCGAAACCCATGCTGATTCCTACAGAGTAGATTTCTAGTCTCCAGAAAAGACATTATACTCGAACATAATACGTGTTCGAAAATTCTACAACTGATCGACGTTAGAGATATAGGTCTATAGTTCTGCACATCTGTTCGACGTCCCTTCTTGAAAACGGGAATGACCTGTGCCCTTTTCCAATCCTTTGGAACGCTTCGCTCTTCTAGAGACCTACGGTACACCGCTGCAAGAAGAGGGGCAAGTTCCTTCGCGTACTCTGTGTAAAATCGAACTGGTATTCCATCAGGACCAGCGGCCTTTCCTCTTTTGAGCGATTTTAATTGTTTCTCTATCCCTCTGTCGTCTACTTCGATATCTACCATTTTGTCAACTGTGCGACAATCTAGAGAAGGAAGCACAGTGCAGTCTTCCTCTGTGAAACAGCTTTGGAAGAAGACATTTAGTATTTCGGCCTTTAGTCTGTCATCCTCTGTTTCAGTACCATTTTGGTCACAGAGTGTCTGGACATTTTGTTTTGATCCACCTACCGCTTTGCCATAGGACCAAAATTTCTTAGGATTTTCTGCCAAGTCAGTACATAGAACTTTACTTTCGAATTCATTGAAAGCCTCTCGCATAGCCCTCCTCACACTGCATTTCGATTCGCGTAATTTTTGTTTGTCTGCAAGGCTTTGGCTATGTTTATGTTTGCTGTGAAGTTCCCTTTGCTTCCGCAGCAGTTTTCTAACTCGGTTGTTGTACCACGGTGGCTCTTTCCCATCTCTTACGATCTTGCTTGGCACATACTCATCTAACGCATATTGTACCATGGTTTTGAACTTTGTCCACTGATCCTCAACACTGTGTGTACTTGAGACAAAACTTTTGTGTTGAGCCACCAAGCACTCTGAAATCTGCTTTTTGTCACTTTTTCTAAACAGAAAAATCTTCCTACCTTTTTTAATATTTCTATTTACGGCTGAAGTCATCGATGCAGTAACCGCTTTATGATCGCTGATTCCCTGTTCTGCATTAACTGATTCAAATAGTTCGGGTCTGTTTGTCACCAGAAGGTCTAATATGTTATCGCCACGAGTCGGTTTTCTGTTTAACTGCTCAAGGTAGTTTTCAGATAAAGCACTTAAAAATATTTCACTGGATTCTTTGTCCCTGCCACCCGTTATGAACGTTTGAGTCTCCCAGTCTATATCCGGCAAATTAAAATCTCCACCCAGAACTATAACATGGTGGGGAAATCTACTCGAAATATTTTCCAAATTATTCTTCAGGTGCTGAGCCACATCAGCTGCTGAGCACGGGGGCCTATAGAGACATCCAATTACCATGTCTGAGCCTGCTTTAACCGTGACCTTCACCCAAATCATTTCACAATTCGAATCTCCGTCAATTTCCTTCGATACTATTCCACTTCTTATCGCTATAAACACGCCTCCCCCTTCACTGTCCAGCCTATCTCTGCGGTATACATTCCAATCCGAGTTTAGGATTTCATTACTGTTTACGTCTGGTTTCAGCCAACTTTCTCTTCCTAGTACTATATGGGCGTTGTGACCGTTTATTAATGAGAGCAGTTCTGGGACCTTTCTATAGACGCTCCTGCAGTTTACTATAAGCACATTAATATTGTTATTCCTTGTTGCATTTTGCCTACTCCTGCCTTGCCGCGTCTCAGGAGGCGTCTTGTCGGGCCTAGGGAGGGAATTCTCTAACCTAAATAAACCCCATGTGCACTCCACACGTACTCCGCTACCCTCGTAGCCGCTTCCGGCGTGTAGTGCACGCCTGACCTATTCAGGGGGACCCTACATTTCTCCACCCGATAGCGGAGGTCGAGAAATTTGCACCCCAGCTCTCCGCAGAATCGTCTGAGCCTCTGGTTTAAGCCTTCCACTCGGCTCCAAACCAGAGGACCGCGATCGGTTCTGGGAACGATACTACAAATAGTTAGCTCTGATTCCACCCCGCGAGCGAGGCTTTCCGCCTTCACCAACTCCGCCAACCGCCTGTACGAACTGAGGATGACCTCTGAACCCAGACGGCAGGAGTCATTGGTGCCGACATGAGCAACAATTTGCAGTCGGGTGCACCCAGTGCTCTCTATCGCCGCCGGTAGGGCCTCCTCCACATCTCGGATGAGACCCCCCGGAAGGCAGACAGAGTGAACACTGGCCTTCTTCCCCGACCTTTCCGCTATTTCCCTAAGGGGCTCCATCACCCGCCTAACGTTGGAGCTCCCAATAACTAATAAACCCCTCCCCCCGTGTGCCTGCTGGGACCTTGCTGAAGGAGCGGCCACATGTCCACTCACAGGCACACGGCCACACGGCCAGCCTCCACATTGACCCTCCGCCTCGTGCGCCGCGAACGCCGCTGAACCCGCCACTCCCCTTGGGGAGAGGGTGGCCCAACCGCTCCCGGTACCCGCGAAGATGTCTCGACAGCAGGGACAGTGGGTGAAGCATGTAACACCTGGGGTGTACCTTGTGACGCAGCAGACTCCCCACTGCCGCTACACTCCGAGGCAGCAGCCTGAAGACGGCTAAGCGCGGCCATCAACACGCTCAGCTGTTCGCGAAGAGTGGCCAGCTCCTCCTGCGTCCGTACACAGCAGCCACACATCCTATCCATCCTAAGAAATCAATTTACTATAGAGTGTTAATAAACTTTTTAATAGACTGCTAATTCACTAAAGGCGGATGATTATTGACTAAACTGTGATAACTAACCACTTCTTGTAGAAAACAAGGAAAATAGCACTACCTGTCTCTGGACTGTATTCAAAACAAACACTAGCACTACTAGCACTATGGCTGACTAAAGGGACTCTCTGACTGTATTCAAAACAAACACGAGATCTATGGAACACTTAATAGCACTCGACTATTAAAACTTCCTAAAAGCAAAAACACGCAGAAGAAGAAGTGACAAGTAAGAAAAATACAGTTAATACTTAAATTAAGGTAGCTCGCTGCACAGCAGACGTGAAGCAGACGGCGGTTAGGGCGACACTGACCTACCCATGTAGTAGGCCAGTTACCTGGCCTGTCCAATCTCCGGACCTTACACCTTTCGATTTTTTTCTGTGAGGAGCAGCTAAGGATTCTGTCTACCAGAATAGTCCAATAACACCAGAGGACATGCAGGAATGCAATATTGGTGTTTGTACCATCATCACAGAGGAGTTTGTGGTACTAAGTATGGCGTCCATCATCCATAGAATGACACTGTTTACGAATGGCAGTTGTCACTAGTTTGACAATGTGATGTAAACGATCTGTTTTTTATGTGGTGGTCGTATCACAATGAAAGTTACTACAAAGGGACAGGTTACTACTGCATTTTCATAAGTACTGTAATACAGTACTGTACAATAAGAAGATTCAATTACTGTAGAGTGCAGTACTGTTGCATTCAATGTGTATTGGTAACTGACAAAATTTTTAAACACGCCTTCAAGAGATTATATGGTTTAGTTAATGAAATTCATTGAAGTGATATTTAAATTAAATAATTTATGTATCATTTGAATCAAATGGCTCTGAGCACTATGGGACTTAACTTCTTGGTCATCAGTCCCCTAGAACTTAGAACTACTTAAACCTAACTAACCTAAGGACATCACACACATCCATGCCCGAGGCAGGATTCGAACCTGCGACCGTAGCGGTCGCGCGGTTCCAGTCTGTAGTGCCTAGAACCGCTCGGCCACTACGGCTGGCTTATGTATTATTCCTCATTCAAATAGCTACTGTGAAGAGAATAAACATATCACAGTGTGAATCATTTTTGAATAACTTTTGGAGAGAGTGAGCGTTTTCTTGAATAAAAAGTCTTTGATCTCCTACATCCTATGGGGATACATAAAAAGTATGCCCCCAACGAGATGTTAAAAACATTGGTTGAAACAGTTTTTCATTTAACACATAAGAAAGACATCGATGGATCACCAATTTAGTATTGGTGGGTAGCGTGGAGGGTAAAAATCATAGCGGGAGACCAAGAGATGAATACACTAAGCAGATTCAGAAGGATATAACCTGCAGTAAGTACTCGGAGATGAAGAAGCTTGCACAGGATAGAGTAGCCTGGAGAGCTGCATCAAACTAGTCTCAGGACTGAAGACCACAACAACAACAACACATAAGAAAAAAGTTATTGTGCTTGAGCAAGATAAATGGGACCCCCTGTGTGTAGCTGTAAGCAAAGTTTCTATACCCACTTATGTGTTGTTTTGTTTTCTTCTCTACTTTCTATTTTAACAGGAGATACAAAAGTGGTTTGTGTGGCCTTTCGCCTGTTGATTATAATACTATTACGGAATCTGTATCGTCCGAATCTTTGTAAACCTACCCATTTGCAGATTAAAACTATGCCAAATAGTCTCATGGAAGCTACCACCAGTACTGATCCAGCAGCGGAGATATCACTCAGAAGCAGTATACCAGTGCCCCAACCGATTCACTCACACCCATACCCATTTATTTCATGTGACTTCTGTTCCCAGTCAAGTTTTTGTTAGCTTTGGCAATAAACAAGGTTCGAGACCAGAGAGAGGGGGAAAGAAGTGATGGACCGAGAGGGGATGGGGGGAGGGACAAGGAGTTCAGGATGAACATCGCATTTCCATATATATTTAGCAACTGCGAAGCATTTACGGGCTTCGCTACTTACATATATTCACTATAAAGCCCAGAAATGACTGTTACTTTCTACACAACACCCATCCACTCACAGTTGAATTAATGACCTGGCTGAATAACGTCTTGGTGCAGGTCAAGACTGAGTCGTGGGGAAGTCGCTGGCGCCATTGATTGTCTTATTTAGTAGGGACAGTTATTCCGCTCTTTCTGGCATGCGTTTTCTCTTTGGTTTTCCTCTTCTGGCGGCTATTTAAGCTCGGCGCTTCCAGCTAAGTCTCTCTTGGTTTTCCGCTACGTGGGTCTAGTGGTCTTGCTTGGCCGTTGCTTCGGCATATGTTGTGTTGGCAAGTCTTGGAGTGACCGTTACGGAGGAGTGTTGGTTGCTCGCTTCGCTGTGTTACGATTTGAGAAGTGTGTCGGCAGCGGGCTGGTGGAGATGCTCTCCAATGCACTACCAAGTGTGTATATTGTACTACCTGATGCCTGTGTATGCTGTGCAGATTCTCATCAGTTTTTCCTAATAACGGTGGGTATCAGCCATTTCTTTGAAGTTGTTTGTGATCAATTTGATCGTAATTTGTGTCCACAGCCTGAAACAGCGATTTGTGTGTGAGTATCCCCGCCGTTGCGGGAATAAGGAATTCACTCTTGGTTCCGGTATATGTTGAGTACTGCTGTTAAGATTGTAAAACATTGCTCAGTGACGGGAGCACTATGCGTGAAGGGATGAAGACTGGATGAGTCGTTCTAAGATAGTACTCAGGCCGTGTTTAGTGTTAAGACAGTGTGCTAGCAATGTTACTTGAGTATCTTATATTTTACTCTGTGGTCTCCGTCTGAAGGGACCGTAACTTCGGTGTCTTGTATTATGCGTTTTTATGCTCTTGGTTCGGCAGACTTATGTGCTGTAAGAAGTGAATAGTTTTCCATTCTATTTCTTTGAGATCTTTAATGCGTTAGGGTATTAAATTTAAAGGGGGGCGAGGGGCATAACTCTGAATTAAGTGGTATTGTATTGTGTCCTTTGGTTTGGTTGTCTGTCCTTTGTTTCTTTTAATGTTACAGTGAACAACGAGAGGCGGGCACAACCAGTTCCGGATTGACTAACACAGGGGGCGGCGCCTTGATTGAAATACCTTCCGACGCCGTTAGCTCTGCAAGTTACGTCTTGGTGACCTTCGGCGGTACTTGGCTGTATCCTGCCCGAGTCGCTGCTCGTCCCTGTAGGTGACAGAAGTTGAGTATTCTGTCTCGTAAGATTGTTCTTGCTAATGTGTTCGGGCTGCGCACAGGTGCGTCCGTATACCTAGTAGTTTGGTCACTCTTGTTTTAGAATGCGTCATCTGTTAGGCTGTGTTCGCTGTTGCGTAGAACGTAAATTGACAATTAAGAACTGTCTTTTCGGCCTAAATATTGTTATACTTGAAAGGGATTTCACGAATGAGTTCAGTGGAACAAGTCTCTACAATTTTGGTGGAATTCCGTTGTTCTACGATCTATTTATTGGTTTGAGAATTCCCTTTGGGATTTTGCTCCTTTACTTAAAATTTGTTGTTTAATATTCTGTGCTGTTGCTTGTTCTGCCAATGGGGATTTAGTCCCGGTAAATTCCTGTTACGTTTGTGGACAATTACGCTTCATCTATGTTTATGGCTCTACGCACTATGTAACATCTGAGGTCATCAGTCCCCTAGACTTGAAACTCCTTAAACCTAACTAACCTAAGCTAAGAACATCACACCCAGCCATGCCCGAGGCAGGATTCGAACCTGCGACCGTAGAAGCAGCGCGGTTCCGGACTGAAGCGCCCAGGACCGCTTGGCCACCACTATCTGGGACCTTTTTTTTTCTAACGAAAGACCTCTACTTAACTTGTTTCACTCCATATAATCTTACAAAGACTGTATAAGATTTTCAATTATATTTGTTACTGGTTGCTATTGGAAGGCTGGTATGTAACAGATATTACACTATTTTTGGAGATAAGTGTAATAAATCTTTGTAAACAACAAGCCTTGTGACTCACGTCTCAAAGACAAATCACTAAAACTCAACGGGACGTAAGACGTGAAATATCAACACTCGTTTAGGCCCCTTGATGGAATATGCTAAGTAAAAATTGCTACAAAACTATAAAATCTGTAACTAGAAGGGAAATTTTTAATAAGCATACGACCTGCGTTTGAACGAAACTCTATACAATGACAACACGAAACAGTTAAGCGCGTCAGCATGGATGAAGTCTTTGCGTCCATTGATCGCGATGTAAATGGATGCAGTGTTTGGAGGTAGCGACCGAAATTGTCGAGAGCGTTCTATTGAGAATATGTGCTACTGGAACGAACTGCTCGTTCTGTGGCTGCTACCACGTAACAAGAGTACGTGCACAGACAATGAAAATGGCGGCTACAACAGCGCCACCGCTGTTACGATGTATCTCCAACTAAGAAGTTGTGCCAGTTGCTCTCGTCCCCAGGCAATTTGAAATTCGCAGCATCGCGCCACATTGTGTAGTTTCTCTGTACTCCACGGAGTGTTTGACAGCCCAAGTGCGCGCGTTGCTGTGGCCGCGATGTGTGGTACACGCTTGGCCCGGCTCTCAGGTCCTGACCGCCCTCGTTGGCGAGCACAGCGTTGGATAGGGCCGCTGTGGCAAAGTGACAGAGTTGCTGTTGGCCAGGGTTGTGGGTTTCGATGGCTACACTGTAGTCCCGTCTCTGCGGTCTGCCAGCACTAAGCATGTGGTTGTATGTAGAGTCCTAACGTTGTTGCTCGCAGTTTCTGGCTACTGCTTTTGCCGCAGTCAAGGTATAGGCTAGTGTTATTCTGTAGCCAGGAGTGGTGGTTAATCAGTGATCAGCCGCTCTCTGTTGTATGTAGCTACCATGTTGTCAGCAGGCTGGTGGTAAAGACGACTCGAAAACGTTTACTTAAAGTTATAAGGAGGAAACGCCGATGTGGTAAGCCGCTGGTAAGAAGTTGCCTGGGGCTGCCCTTGTGGATTACTGTATGGACTGGCTACGACAGCAGATTTGGTTGTTTGTTATCTCCAAAGGAGCATTAATAATGCAGTCGCGAAGTGACGTTAGCAACCATTACTGAGTTAGTAGTTACTTCTCAAGAGTGTGGCAAGCATCTACATTATCTGTCTTATTGCAGTTATGGGATTAATCTTAAAGTGAAGAAATGGTATTGTTTCGAAAACAGTGAAACTTGTAGTGTGGAACATTAGTACGTCCCTGTGCTATGCTGTCGCATGGTCAGGCTGTTCCCAACAGTGCAGGGCGTTGTGAGATGAGGTATCTTGTTTGTAATTTGTATTGGTTATTTTCAGTTCATTTAAGGGCTTTTATAGCGTTTTTAAGCTTCTGTGGCTGTAGTTACCGCGCAGCACTTTTGTGTGACGTAGGGAATCACTTGTATAGAATGCTGATGTGGTGCACCATAGCCGTTAGTTGTTTTAATTAATCGTGCTTGATCGTAAGTATGGATGTGGATCCGGTGCACTGTCTTGCTTGACCTGTTCTGCACAGCGCCCTAAGGTCAGTTGTACGAAAGTCAATCCGGTGTTCGCCCTTGGTAAGGCGGCCACGTCCAGTTACGGTCACGTTTATCAGTATCTGTACTTGATTTTGTAATTCTGCTTGAGTACTCGGGAGCCTATGTGGCAGTAATTTATTTGTGTCTGAGCAGACCAGCCTTTTTAAAGTATGGTAAGTTGTTTGCTCTTCTACATCTACATGATTACTCTGCAATTCACATTTAAGTGCTTGGCAGAGGGTTCATCGAACCACAATCATACTATCTCTCTACTATTCCACTCCCGAACAGCGAGCGGGAAAAACGAACACCTAAACCTTTCTGTTCGAGCTCTGATTTCTCTTATTTTATTTTGATGATCATTCCTACCTATGTAGGTTGGGCTCAACAAAATATTTTCGCATTCGGAAGAGAAAGTTGGTGACTGAAATTTCGTAAACAGGTCTCGCCGCGACGAAAAACGTCTATGCTGTAATGACTTCCATCCCAACTCGTGTATCATATCTGCCACACTCTCTCCCCTATTACGTGATAATACAAAACGAGCTGCCCTTTTTTGCACCCTTTCGATGTCCTCCGTCAATCCCACCTGGTAAGGATCCCACACCGCGCAGCAATATTCTAACAGAGGACGAACGAGTGTAGTGTAAGCTGTCTCTTTAGTGGACTTGTTGCATCTTCTAAGTGTCCTGCCAATGAAACGCAACCTTTGGCTCGCCTTCCCGACAATATTATCTATGTGGTCCTTCCAACTGAAGTTGTTCGTAATTTTAACACCCAGGTACTTAGTTGAATTGACAGCCTTGAGAATTGTACTATTTATCGAGTAATCGAATTCCAACGGATTTCTTTTGGAACTCATGTGGATCATCTCACACTTTTCGTTATTTAGCGTCAACTGCCACCTGACACACCATACAGCAATCTTTTCTAAATCGCTTTGCAACTGATACTGGTCTTCGGATGACCTTACTAGACGGTAAATTACAGCATCATCTGCGAACAGTCTAAGACAACTGCTCAGATTGTCACCCAGGTCATTTATATAGATCAGGAACAGTAGAGGTCCCAGGACGCTTCCCTGGGGAACACCTTCTTGCCACTTAAGTTGTTTGACTGATAAAACTATGTTCTGGCAATTGAGCTGTCTGTCGCCCTTGACGTCTTTGAAACATAAACATAGAGTAGCGTTAAGTTCTTGAGTTTCTGGTGTTGGCATCGCACACGAGTGGACGTAAGGGGCATATTCGTACTACTTAAAAGAAGGCAGTTTGAATAATATTTACCTATTTATTGAATGTTATGTTAAAGGAACTGCTGTCACCGTTGTTGGCGCCTGATATGTAGTGTGTGCTAAGTCACTTGCAGGACGAAAGTAGTAATTGGGATGGTAGTTCCAGAGGTCCTGCGCAGCGTGTTGCAGTTTCGGTGAGGACCATGACTCAGAAGCCGGTCGTGCAGGTGAATTCCTTAGATTAGACCGAGTTTCAAAATTCCACCAGGAGAACCGAGTGGGCGCCTTCCATCTTCCCATCATTCAGCGGAGAGCTTGATCATTTTGTTACTTGGAACCGCTTAGAGAAGAAGAGAGATTTTCGTTCAGTTCAGCCAAGACAATTAATACGCAGCCCTCTACTGCCATCAGAATTTGATTCAAAGTGAATAGGGTGCTGAGAGCGTCTCTTGGCTCTTTTGTAGTTTCGGACGCCTGACCTCAATCGGCGACCTCCAGTGGAAAGGGGATCCCGTAACCACCCTAACCAGGACAGGATGTACAATCTGATCTGGGTAGTGACAGTCCTGCCAACCTCCCCCTCCGCCACTCCCCCTCCCCCCCCCCCCTTACACACACACACACACACACTGCGGAGTCGGGGTGTCCGCAGTTCTGCGAAGGCGGGAAAGCCTGGTAGCCGTAGGTCGAAATTCAAATAACGGCACGGAATCTCTACAGAGTTTCCCAACTTTGATAATTATTATCAATAATTAATCTAAATCTACATCTACATTTATAATCCGCAAGCCACCCAACGGTGTGTGGCGGACGGTACTTAACGTGTCACTATCATTACCTCCATTTCGTGTTCCAGTCGCATATGGTTCGCGGAAGAACGACTGCCGGAAAACCTCCGTGCGCGCTCGAATCTCTCTAATTTTACATTCGTGATCTGACCGGGAGGTATAAGTAGGGGGAAGCAATATATACGATACGTCATCCAGAAATGCATCCTCCCGAACCTGGCGAGCAAGCTACACCGCGATTCAGAGCGCCTCTCTTGCAGAGTCTGTCACTTGAGTTTGCTAAACATCTCCGTAACGCTATCATGGTTACCAAATAACCCTGTGAAGAAACGCGCCGCTCTTCTTTGGATCTTCTCTATCTCCTCCGTCAACCCGATCTGGTACGGATCACACACTGATGAGCCATACTCAAGTATAGGCCGAACGAGTGTTTTGTAAGCCATCTCTTTTGTTGATGGACTACATTTTCTAAGACTCTCCCAGTGAATCTCAACCTGACACCCGCATTACCAACAATTAATTTTATATGATCATTCCACTTCGTTCCGCACGCATACTCCCAGATATTTTACCAGGAGTAACTGCTACCAGCGTTTCTTCTGCTATCACACAATCATACAATGAAGGATCCTTCTTTCTATGTATTCGCAATACATTACATTTGTATAAGTTTAGGGTCAGTTGCCACACCCTGCGCCAAGTGCCTATCGGCTGCAGATCTTCCTGCATTTCGCTACAATGTTCTAATGCTGCAACTTCTCTGTATACTATAGCATCATCCGTGAAAAGCCGCATGGAACTACCGACACTATCTACTAGGTCATTTATATATATTGCGAAAAGCAATGGTCCCATAACACTCCCCTGTGGCACGCCAGAGGTTACTTTAACGTCTGTAGACGTCTCTCCATGGATAACAACAAGCTGTGTTCTGTTTGCTAAAAACTCTTCAATCCAGCCACACAGCTGGTCTGATATTCCGTAGGCTCTTACTTTGTTTATCAGGCGACAGTGCGGAACTGTATCGAAAGTCAAGGAAAATGGCATCTACCTGGGAGCCTGTATCTAATATTTTCTGGGTCTCATGAACAAATAAAGCGAGTTGTGTCTCACACGATCGCTGTTTCCAGAATCCATGTTGATTCCTACAGAGTACATTCTGCGTTTCCAGAAATGACATGATACGCGAACAAAAACATGTTCTAAAATTCTACAACAGATCGATGTCAGAGATATAGGCCTATAGTTTTGTGCATCTGCTCGAAGACCTTTCTTGAAAACTGGAACTACCTGTGCTCTTTTCCAATCATTTGGAACTTTTCTTTCCTCTAGACACTTGTGGTACACGGCTGTTAGAAGGGGGGCAAGTTCTTTCGCTTACTCCATGTAGAGCCGAATTGGTATCCCGTCAGAACCAGTGGACTTTCCTCTGTTGAGTGATTTCAGTTGCTTTTCTATTCATTTGACACTTATTTCGATGTCAGCCATTTTTTCGTTCGTGAGAGGATTTAGAGAAGGAACTGCAGTGCGGTCTTCCTCTGTGAAACAGCTTTGGAAAAAGGTGATTATCTCAGCTTCACCCGTGTTATCCTCTGTTTCAATGCAATTATCATCCCAGGGTGCCTGGATATGCTGTTTCGATCCACTTACTGATTTAACGTAAGACCATAACTTCCTAGGATTTTCTGTCAAGTCGGTACATAGAATTTTACCTTTGAATTCACTGAACGCTTCACGCATAGCCCTTCTTACGCTAACTTTACATTGTTTAGCTTCAGTTTGTCTAAGAGGTTTAGGCTGCGTTTAAACTTGCAGTGAAGCTCCACAATATGGACAATTTGTCCGCCACCTCAAGCTGATAGTTCTTTATTCTCGCATTAGTGGTCTCAGACTGCTGGCGTAGAGTCATCTTAGCTGAGTAGTATGAGTCTGCGGCCGGCCGCGGTGGTCTCGCGGTTCTAGGCCCGCAGTCCGGAACCGTGAGACTGCTACGGTCGCAGGTTCGAATCCTACCTCGGGCATGGATGTGTGTGATGTCCTCAGGTTAGTGAGGTTTAAGTAGCTCTAAGTTCTAGGGGACTGGTGACCTCAGAAGTTAAGTCCCATAGTGCTCAGAGCCATTTGAACCATTTGAGTATGAGTCTGCCTTCGGCTGTTTACGTTCCTGCCACGGAAGTTCGCGCTCGCGCGCGCTGTTGTTTACATATCCGGCGCACTCGCAGGTTCTTAAACCTCCTATGTACACTCCTGGAAATGGAAAAAAGAACACATTGACACCGGTGTGTCAGACCCACCATACTTGCTCCGGACACTGCGAGAGGGCTGTACAAGCAATGATCACACGCACGGCACAGCGGACACACCAGAAACCGCGGTGTTGGCCGTCGAATGGCGCTAGCTGCGCAGCATTTGTGCACCGCCACCGACAGTGTCAGCCAGTTTGCCGTGGCATACGGAGCTCCATCGCAGTCTTTAACACTGGTAGCATGCCGCGACAGCGTAGACGTGAACCGTATGTGCAGTTGACGGACTTAGAGTGAGGGCGTATAGTGGGCATGCGGGAGGCCGGGTGGACGTACCGCCGAATTGCTCAACACGTGGGGCGTGAGGTCTCCACAGTACATCGATGTTGTCGCCAGTGGTCGGCGGAAGGTGGACGTGCCCGTCGACCTGGCACCGGACCGCAGCGACGCGCGGATGCACGCCAAGAACGTAGGATCCTACGCAGTGCCGTAGGGGACCGCACCGCCACTTACCAGCAAATTAGGGACACTATTGCTCCTGGGATATCGGCGAGGACCATTCGCAACCGTCTCCATGAAGCTGAGCTACGGCCCCGCACACCGTTAGGCCGTCTTCCGCTCACGCCCCAACATCGTGCAGCCCGCCTCCACTGGTGTCGCGACAGGCGTGAATGGAGGGACGAATGGAGACGTGTCGTCTTCAGCGATGAGAGTCGCTTCTGCCTTGGTGCCAATGATGGTCGTATGCGTGTTTGGCGCCGTGCAGGTGAGCGCCACAATCAGGACTGCATGCGACCGAGGCACACAGGGCCAACACCCGGCATCATGGTGTGGGGAGCGATCTCCTACACTGGCCGTACACCTCTGGTGATCGTCGAGGGGACACTGAATAGTGCACGGTACATCCAAACCGTCATCGAACCCATCGTTCTACCATTCCTAGAGCGGCAAGGGAACTTGCTGTTCCAACAGGACAATGCACGTCCGCATGTATCCCGTGCCACCCAACGTGCTCTAGAAGGTGTAAGTCAACTACCCTGGCCAGCAATATCTCCGGATCTGTCCCCCGTTGAGCATGTTTCGGACTGGATGAAGCGTCGTCTCACGCGGTCTGCACGTCGAGCACGAACGCTGGTCCAACTGAGGCGCCAGGTGGAAATGGCATAGCAAGCCGTTCCACAGGACTACATCCAGCATCTCTACGATCGTCTCCATGGGAGAATAGCAGCCTGCATTGCTGCGAAAGGTGGATATACACTGTACTAGTCCGACATTGTGCATGCTCTGTTGCCTGTGTCTATGTGCCTGTGGTTCTGTCAGTGTGATCATGTGATATATCTGACTCCATGAATGTGTCAATAAAGTTTCCCCTTCCTGGGACAATGAAATCACGGTGTTCTTATTTCAATTTCCAGGAGTGTATAATGGCACAAACATACCAAAAATCGCCTCTCAATATTTTTTTCGAATGAATGTGCGCATCCGAAAGCATATGGAATTAAAAGCTTCCTACGAGACGAAGTTAAACTTGATTACAACACCTCTCCATAGTGAGCGATCTCGTCCACATCAAACTGATTAGTGATGCAGTGTGTGGCAAAATCATTCGAGATGCTGAACATGGACTCAAATTTCGTCACTTCGATGGAGACGTTGGTGACGTACCCTCTCCGCCTTTTTGTTGTCGCTGTTGATGTTGAGCCGCTGCTGCCACAGCTCGATCGGTGGAATGGAGATGCGACGCGCTGTGATGGTTGTCCCCGTCGGATAACGTGGAACAGCACCTGAAAATCTCTAAAGACAATTATTCCTCGCGTCTTGTATGAAAGTCCGTTTGCGGGTCCGCACAGTCTTCTCAGCGAAGCGAACTGCTTAATTGTCTATTATGGTTTTATGTTAATTTGTTATGCCCGGTTCGTTATTTATTGCAGTATTGAGTGAATCATTCATCACCGGCGTCGTTTCATACCACTGAAGCGAGGAAAAATTCATTTGCGTTTCAACATCAGTAGTTGTTGTTACGTTGTTAGGCAGAATTGTTCACTGCGGGACGACGCAAATCCAGAGATAAATTATAATGCTATCTTGCTTTCGTGCGTGGCAAAACACCCCTTTCAATGCTCAATGTTCATCAAGTCACTCTTTCTTTTGGAACGTTCACAGTTAATTAATTTTGATTATCAACTAAATTAATGATGGAGCCAACACGTGAGATTGTGTTATTGTTCCTTCTTAGCAATTAGTTTATAATCATCACACCACTCGCACACCAATGGTTCAGATCAATTACGATTCTTTTACAATTACGACAACTTTTACAATCGGCGGATCTGTATTATCTTCGTGTGTTTGTATTTATGCTTCCTACTCCAGGCTAATCAGGTATTGCAGTCTTCCATACTTTGTCCATTCTTCGTTGTAATTGTTCACCTTGATGAAGCTTGAGTCCAACAATGATATCTACAATCATTAAAGTTCATTAACTCGTCCTACACTATCAGAATATCACTTCAGTTCAAGTTCTCAAGTCAGAATAACTGAGAACAAAGTCCGCGCATCTCTATCACGACATATTACTTTTTTCTGAAAAGAAACAAATTCGTAGCGTTCCGTTTGTAGTACTATAACAAACGGTCCTCTCTCGACTTGATAGCAAGCAAGCTAGCAAGCGACTTACATTTCCATGATCTAGCACTGTAGATGCATTTAATTTCCTTTTCGCCGCGTTTACAACTCTCCTTCACAATAAATGTTATCTCTGACCGACTTATTACTTTGGACTTAACTTTCGTCGTACTGATTTGCAGTTATTATTGAGATGTTTGATAGCTAATTAAAAACAACCTTTCGTTCTTTCTACCTTTATATCATGACATACTCAGTAATTGAAGCTGGTGTTCATCAAAATTTCAAGGTGTTGTATTATTGCCGAAGTTGTCGTACCTGTCAGGATAACAATGTTCCCTACTTTAAATTATCATGACATTCTATTTTGGGTTTTCGGGTTTCTTGGGGTGTTACAAGAGGTAACTATTGATCTTGCAGGACTGGGTTGGCGAAGCATACGTACCTACGAACTTCCCTTCGAATTTCCGTCTGAAATGGCGATTGATGCTTAACGGCCATATGGAAGAGTGCTTAGCCACGTGCAGGAAAAATGGTCCACCCTCACGATGTACCCCGTTCTCAATGGTGTGCGGCAGATCGGAACAGAAATGACACAAGATGTACCTTCATATTTGATCGTCGGCAGAGGCAGAGCAATAGTGATCTACGAAGGACTCAGCAAAACATACTCTGGATGCGGGAGAGAAGCCCACGTCCGTTACGAGTGCGTGCGCCGGAGGATTGTGGAAGTTCCAATTGGCGAAACTGTCCCTATGCCCACGGCGATACCGCAGACACTAACGTAGCATTAATGCAAATAGAACAACGGGTAAATTGCAGTTATTACGATACATGCTGCAGGCGTTAGACATCTACATGGTCCTTCTGCAGGAAGAGTGTGTCGAGAGCTTCCCCGATCTCTCTGAATACGACAAATACATGACACCCAATACAGACGGCAGCGGAACAGCGGTACTCCTGTGTGAAGGCATAGTAGCCCAGGGTGTGGAGTACCTGCTGTCAGCGCGAGGACTGGCGCTCACAGTGCTAGGAGTAAGGATCGTTACATCTACGCACCACGGGAGTCCGACAGAAGGCGCGATAGATCCCGGTTTTATGCAGAGGAGATTGCGCCACTATTCTTGGGGCCATTTGAACATGTCTTCTTTGGAGGCGACTTCAGCTGCGTGCTCGCACTAAAGGATCAGCACCCAAGGTACATGACTGGCCATTAAAATTGCTACACCAAAAAGAAATAAAGATGATAAACGGGTATTCATTGGGCAAATATATTATACCAGAACTGACATCTGATTACATTTTCACGCAGTTTGGGTGCATAGCTCCTGATAAATCAGTACCCAGAACAACCACCTCTGGCCGTAATAACGGCCTTGATACGCCTGGGCACTGAGTCAAACAGAGCTTGGATGGCGCGTACAGGTACAGGTGCCCATGCAGCTTCAACAAGATACCACAGTTCATCAAGAGTAGTGACTAGCGTATTGTGACGAGCCAGTTACTCGGCCGCCATTGACCAGACGTTTTCAATTGGTGTGAATCTGCTGGTCAGGGCAGCAGTCGAACATTTTCTGTATCCAGAAAGGCCCGTACAGGAACTGCAACATGCGGTAGTGCATTATCCTGCTGAAATGTACGGTTTCGCAGGGATCGAATGAAGGGTAGAGCCACGGGTCATAACACATCTGAAATGTAACGTCCACTGTTCAAAGTGCCGTCAATGCGAAAAAGAGGTGACCGAGACGTGTAACCAATGACACCCCACACCATCACGCCGGGTAATACGACAGTATGGCGATAAAGAATACACGCTTCCAATGTGCGTTCACCGCGATGTCGCCAAACACGGATGCGACCATCACGTTGTAGGTGTCGCCACCGTCGCCAGCCTTGTGTGAATGCTCTGAAAAGCTAATCATTTGCATATCACAGCATCTTCTTCCTGTCGGTTAAATTTCGCGTCTGTAGCACGCCATCTTCGTCGTGTAGCAATTTTAATGGCCAGCAGTGTGTAATTCATGCCAGAAGCTGCGGCAGCTGATACAGATCATAAATCTTATCGATACATGGGAGGCGATACACGGCGACAAGACGCGGTATACCTTTGTCACAAGTCGCCTCTATGGAATCTACGTAAAACATCGTCTCGAGTCTGCGACCTTTCATGCAGAATTGTTGCCCGTCGCCGTCTCAGACCATGTAGCATACCAAAGCACTGTCTCTCTAGGTCGTCACCGAGTGTGGAGGAGTCGACGTGTTGGGAAATTGAATACAGCGCACCTCAGGGAATCAGAATGCAGACGCTTAATCGAAGACACTGGTCACATATGTGAACGACGCCTCCTAACGAATGCTACAACGTTGCAATGGTAACTGGAATTCGTTAAGCCTGTATTGCACCGAGCGTTGATTGCATACACAAGGGAGCAGACGACAGAATTTTATTTCACGATGCTCCGCGAACTTTTTGAGCAAGCGCCTTCGGAGAATCGGCTTTAAAACGAGCGCAGGCTCAAATATTTTCCAGAACGCAACGCCGTCCGAACGGGGTCACAGTCCGCGTAAGGGCTTTTGAATGAGTCAATGGAGAATCGCCGTCGATGTATCACGTTAACGGAGGAAAACAACGTAGTCGCAGAGCCTTAATACAGACAGTCGTACTGCCGGATGGTCGCTATAGGACGACACAAAAAGACATTGCCAACGCCTTTGTGGAACAATACAGTCACTTCTATGAAGAAGCGGAACACGACAAGGCAGCCTTCCATGATGTTCCACGAACGCTATAGGCGTTCCTCAACGCGACGGTTGAGCAAGAGTTTACGGGGGAAATCACTGATGACGACGTAACAGAAGTGCTCGATAACGGAGCGTCATAGAAGTTTCCAGGGCCCAACGAGTTTCCGTTAGTTTTATCGGACATTTAAAAATCTCTTTATGATGTACAGCCAGATACCACGAGTTGATGTCTCCCAGTGTGTCTCTTCCGCCTGCCTTTCTGGAAGGAATGATCATCCCTATCCACATACCATCTGGCAGCAAAGGGATACAGGCTTAACAACCACTGGCCTTGCTGAATTGCAATTACAACATTTACTCCAGGATACTTGCAGCAAGTTTCAAGAGCTTTCAGCGCCAAGTGATATCACTCAATCAAACTCAGCTAGGACGGGATACAAATGGCACTGAGCAGCTATCGCGATGTGATTCCACCAGCAACAACATATCGTCTCATTGGTATCCATAGATTTCGATCGTGCATTCATTTGACATGGCGAACCACGCCGATGTAAAGCGTCAGATAAGTAACACATCTTCCACTGAATTCCTCAAACAATTCCGGTTAAATCGATATGTCATGTAACATAGTTATAAGAAAATGTACGAATTTTATTGAGAGGCAGATTAAATAAACAAGTCTACCTGTCGTGAATATAAACCACTAACACTCACACTATGAATTGCATGCAAGTAATTTCTCAGACGCGAGCTATGAGGCGCAGTTCTGAGGAAAGGAGAACTTCACGACAGCGACCCCTGGTCCTAGTTCGGCCGAAACCTTCACAGCGGAATATCCAGTGGATACAATGTGATGCTACAGCCACTGCCCAGGACGCCAGCAAAAGCCGCCCTTATCCCTGCGTCTAACGACGACCCTTCAGAAAGCCTTTCTGCAGGAACACAGCTGTAGATGGCAGATAAACATCGTGAGATATCCACCTCAAAACACTAGTGACTCACTGTGGCCACCTGCGTAAAAACCCACATGGAAAAAAAAACGGAAACTCTAGTTGGTGGAATTACAACAAGTACGAGCACTCTGATTGGCCAGAAGAAAAAGCATGGCCACTATCTCTGATATAGGCAAAATGCGGACAGAAAAATTCGCTCTCCTCTTGCAGCAAGTCATCGAGTGTTTGAGCAAGGTGATTCATGCAGCACTGAGACGATTGCGAGAGTAATTATGTGAACACTTGTTCATAGGCTCGTCTTAAGTCTTAAGGAGCAAAGACCCCCAGTGTGGAGAATTGGACCAAGCACTGACAGTTTTTGCCTTTGCAGGTGATTTCATGGAAACGATGTATGAACTATTCCAGCCAAAGAACATGCACTGTGCCAATTAGCTTTGGAATAACTAGGATCTCAACTCCACCAAAGACAAAGGAAATGTATCAGACGTGTTTAACAGTCGAGAGAGATTTAGAATAGATTCCCACGTTCACAGCTCCCGCTGACAGCAGCCACTGTCACCACTGAGACAGATAAGCATGTGCACTCTCTCTATACCAGTAAGTTATTCAATTGAGACTCAGAACTGCGGTCGTCTCCGTCTATTGTCTTACATTCAACCATGACCTGTAGTTACACATATTCATGACTGTCGAGTCTAATTGAAAGGAAAACAAGCAATATATCCGATCTGACAAAAAGGATTGACCAGCCACTGCAGAGTGCTTTATACTCTGAAGTTATTGAATTGTTTTAATTGTGAAATTATATTTGCAACGATATTTACGTACCCTAAACAGACCTCAATTATTTTTGAGTCTTTTCCTTGCACATTTTATTCATTGATATCTCTGGCCCCAAATTGTATTTAATTTGTCTGTATTTTATCGATCCCCAGACATAGTCACCAACCATCTTACTGTTAAAGAACCTTGAAATAGTTAGGAATTTCGCTTCACAGTTGTGAGCACCCAGTATCAATATTTTACCATCCTGTACGGACTATAATTATGATTGCTACGTCATATAGTGATACTTAGAGTAAAAATAAACCTTAATAACGAATATCTAATATTATAACTTTTTTGCTAACATATAGTTACACCTAAACCCATGCACTAATATATGTTAGTGATAACGTTTCTTCTACAGAGAATACAGTGGAAACAACACTGAGATCATCATCTTATTACATTATTGCCCATACTGCTGCATTTTTCTGATCTCTGCGTTCATGAGATGTCATCTTTCTACGTTGCAGGCCGTAAGTTCAACACTAGTCCCCCACAACACACACAGAGCATCCTTACGCAACTTTGGTATGAAGGTAGATCAGAAGCAGTTTCACATATGTTAGACCTATCATGTGGAAGTGACGACAGAAATTAAGTTTCCACAAAATTTTGTCACAGTTGTGATGCGACTACTCCACAACGCCTGATACGGAATGCTCATGAGTGGAAATATGGTGAGTCCCATTACCATCTTGCCATTGGTCAGACAAGGGTGCCCACTATCGACAGTACTTCATGTCATCGCTCTCGAGCCACTGCTCTGCAAGCTCCGGAACCAACTACAAGCAATGACGATAATTCACCACATGTTTATATACAGAACATACACAGATGACCTAGTGTTTTAGGCACGGTCATGCAAGGAGGCAAAAGCTACTTTATATCGGATTAATTTGTGTGGTATGGCTATGGGAAGTAGCAATGTCGGTAGCGATGAACATTGGGAGAGGACTCCCGACGGCAAGTGTAGCAACATTACAGCCGATAGACAAGATAAAATGCTTGGGAATTATCTTCACTACAGACATTCGAGTCGCGGGTCTTGACTCGAGTACTGCCGAGTAATGCCTTAGAGAGACGGCAACCAACAGTGACATGGTCAGGAGTATGTGCACCATATACACCTTGATACAGGGACGCACACACTGTGGTATATGGTAGCAGATGGGAAATACGTGACTCGTTCCACGTTTCCTATCATTCCCATGACGAATACTCCACTGTGTTCACAGTGGAATGCAAAAGACACAGACGAACATCGCCTGGTATGTGGACCTTCGGTGACACTGTGATGTTTGGTACAAACGATGTCCGCCTTCCTCCTTCAGGGGGTGCCGCAAGCAATACAACCACGGATATTACCTCTCCCAGATAGGACGTATTTTCGCTGATCAAAGACCAATGCAGTGACTTGGATTTGGGATCTGACGTTACTTGCGTTTTTTAGAGGACAGTGACAATGTGCTAGACTTTTGGGCCCTACTAAAAGAACGTCACTCATCATTTAAGCAAAATCCGAGATATCGAACATATTATGCTAACTTTTTAGAAAATGCTTTTCTTGATCCCCGACCCAGTTGGGATGTATCTTATAGGAGAATGTAATTATTGCATATAATTATTCTAAACGAGTAAGGACCACGAAAGTGGAGAGTATCCACCACCATACGTAAAGACACACCGGGCACCATTGTGAGATACAACAGGATCGGTGACGAATGCGCCCACGAAGAGGGACGTGGTTCGTTGTTGTTTTTTACAGAATGAAGCAGTTTATTTTTATTACTGTTTCACCATTTACCTAAAAAAATGATGTTGAAAAATTCCACCTATTTTCGTTTTCCATAAATACTTTATTTTATAAAAGACATCGTATTATTTTTATTTGCGTTAGCTTTAAAAAAATCAGTAAAAAACGATAATTAAAAAACAGAGGAAAAATAAAATGTGGTGCCATGTCTGCCTACCATACAGTGGACGTAGGTCCGATTCCTGGCCAGGATGAAGATTTTATCCGCTAATGGCCTGGGTGTTGTTGTCCTCATCATCATCTCATCATCACCGACCCGCAAGTCGCCCAATGTCGCGTCACCTGAAATAAGACTTGCAAACCGGCAGCCGAACTTCCCCGAATGGGGCTTCCTGGTCAACAGTGACACACGATCATTTCATTTCATTTTTGCTGGCGTAAACTTATTTAATATAATTAATTTTGTTGAATTTTGATTTGACAAATTGATCAACCAGTGACTGACTTTAATTTCATAATGTGAATCTGTTATTGCAAATGTAAATTTAATTTTATTAGTAACTCTTGCTTTGTAAGAAGATTCGAAAGAACTGTAGTTGTGGCATCTCCATCCCTCTTGTGTGTCAGTGAAAAGTCTAAGTTATAAGAAACATGATGCATGTTAACACACGTTTTACATTTGGACTTCTTTATGGGGGTTACTGATAACTGTTGAAATTTTGGCTAATATTAAACGTGTTGGTAGTGAATGTAACATATCCACTTCTGTATATAGGTCACAATGTATAGAAGTATACTTTATTGGCACCGTTTTTAGCAGGTCTAGTACTTGTTCAAGATGATTCTTGTTAATACTTATAAGAGACAAACTTACAATTTAATGTTGTGTCTTTTTCTGAACATGACTCCTCAAGTTTTAAATATTAATTCAATGTTGCAAAAACGAAATATGGCTTTACCATCACTCGAAGTATCTGTATGTAATAAGGGTGTTTCAGGGTCTCTGTTTGAGACGAAATTTATTTAAGTAATACCTGAATTCTATCCCAAGAGCCGCGTGGGATTAGCAGTCATGGACTGTGTGGCTGGTCCCGGCGGAGGTTCGAGTCGTCTCTCGGGCATGGGTGAGTGTGTCTGTCCTTAGGATAATTTAGGTTAAGTAGTGTGTAAGCTTAGGGACTGATGACCTTAGCAGATAAGTCCCATAAAATTTCACACCCTATCCCAAACAGCAGTTTAGACATGATCTAAAGTACACAGATTTTCTTTGAGACATAAATTGCCTAAAGGAAATAACTTTTATAAAATATGTAAATTTTGAAGCTAAGTTTTCTGTCAAATTATGTACCAGTTTAAGTTCCTTAAAAATTCGATTGACTGTTCGACGTTTAATGCAAGACGTGGTCATCATTGAAATGAATGAAGTACTAGCCGCAATGAAATTGCGTCTCAATAAATTATCTTAAAATTGTAGATGATGTACGTAAGCAGACGGAAGTGACGAATGAAAATATGTACCAAAACTGGGGTTCGATCTGGCTCTCCTGCTCGCTAGACAGATGCACTAACCACTACATCACCCTAACACAGTGGCTTTGCACAGCTGCACGGCCTTCCTCCTCGGATCATATTCTCATTCACGTTTCAGACCACTTGGCGTTCCCCCTAAACTCAAACACCATTTCAGAGGCTCACGAACTGTACAGGAAAGGTACCTCGGCACTGAACGAAATGAGGGATTCTGCCTGAAACTTAGGCATAGGTGATTTAATTAAATGAATTTATATGGTTCCGGAGACTTTTCCAAATCATAGATGTTTAAGACTTGGAAAGGTCTCTATAAACATATAGTTTCAATTGATTTGTGGATGCTTGCAAACATAATTGTAATTACTATATGTCAAAACCATTTCAATCCTTTATCAATACGCGAACGTTATAAATTTAATATTAGAAAAAAATAGTGTCGACCGGACCGTCATTTACTAAAAATATAGCCGGTGTCTGCCTATAGGCCATGTACAGGTAATGCTCTGTAAAGATAAAAGTTAAAAGTGCTAATTCACTAAGGCAGTCGGAAACATTAGAAAGAATATACGTTAAATTCATGTATCGTTACCCATCCGGCTGACGATGATGTGACTTGGAACAGCTGCGCTGAACCCCGCCGAAGAACTGCTGCTAATGGCTGAGCAGCCACGCGTTAAATAGACAGTGGAAGAGGCGCACGTGAGCCACAAGACGTCATCGTCAGCAAATGGGAAGCGATTTACATGTCGTATGTTAAGATTTGAACTGCCATTAAAAAAATGTACTTAAATTTAACTATAAATGTTATTTGCGGATTCTTCCGTCGCTTCTTGACAGAACAATTCCATATTGAGGGTTGAACAACACTTAAGTGGTTCTTTGTTCTACTGATTTTTATTTGTATGCACTATTTTTTGGCTTATTAGGCCATCTTCAGATAACTACTGGCTATAGCCCCGAATTAGTTGACAAAATCCTGCACAAGAAACAAAGAAAGAAAATCTTGCCCTCCATTTATGCCTCCTCTGCAATAACAACTATACCAAAAACCAACTGGTGTACTATTCCATATCTCGGTAAACTATCAGACAAACTAGGCAAAACACTGAAGTCCCAAAACTATAAAACATCATTTTATGTAAGAGGCACTACAGCTAATCTCCTATTCAACAGCAAGGACAAAACAGATAAACTAAGAAACAGTGGGGTCTAAAAAATAACCTACACTGGCTGCAATAAGCTGTACGTTGGAGAAGCAGGTCGGGACATATCAACAAGGCTGACTGAACATGAACGCAGCTGGAGATTAAATAAATCAGACTTCAGTTTTGCTGGACATGTGCTCAAAGAACGACACAAATGTGTAACACACACAGAAGTTCTACATATAGCCAACAAAGGCAGAAAACTCAGCCTGCTAGGGTGTACTAGTAATTAACAAAGACTTAGGCCTAAATGCCAAACTGTTTCTAAATGACCATTTGCAAATGAGCACACCACCACTCTTAAACTTTACACAGTAAAGTAAACCTGCTACTAACCACAAAGTGTCCCAATAGTAAACAAATTCACACCCCACTATAATTTAATATCCCTTATTTGTTTACATTCCTAACTGTAACCAAACTGTAACAATGTAATATTTGGTATATATTAATGTACAATTTTTCTAATAACAAAATGTAACCCCCAAAGAAAAAATCACTGTTGTACAACCAACAATTAGTGTCCAGTGCAAATGTTCACAACAAATACCAAAAAATTGTAATTTTGTAATAATGTGTATTAATAATTCTAATAGTTACTATACATGGTACTGACAAACCATAATATGTGATTTATTATGTTAAAGAACAGTTTTTCAGAACAAAAAGTCAAAAGACCCGTTTGACAATTCCAAACACAATACCACATCTAAAGATCGTATGTAAGTGCGTTGTATTTGAGCCTAGAATGTTTGGTTCGTAAGAACACAGCCTCCATGAAAAAAATAGCCAGTAGTTACCTGAAGATGGCCTAATAAGCCGGAAACTAGTTAATACAAATAAAAATCAGTAAAACAAAAAACCACCTAAGTGTTATTCAACCCTCAATAAATATAAAAGGTTAGAAAACAGGCATTTCAGCACCCTATGGGTATGATGTACGCTAAAACCAGTTTTATAAACATTAGACAATAATCCAACTTGAAGTAAGAATGATTTCAGGTGTGCCACAGGGGAGTGTCGTAGGACCGTTGCTATTCACTATATACGTAAATGACCTTGTGGATAACATCGCAAGTTCACTGGGACTTTTTGCGGATGATGCTGTAGTATATCGAGATGTTTTAACAAAGGAAAATTGTATTGCAAGTGCTGGAGGATCTGCAACGAATTGATGCATGGTGCAGGGAATGGCTATTGAATCTCAATGTAAACTAGTGCAATGTGCTGCGAATACATAGGAAGAAAGATCCCTTATCAATTAGCTACAATATAGCAGGTCTGCAACTGGAAGCAATTAATCCCATAAATTATCTGGGAGTATGAAGTAGGAGTGATTTAAAATGGAATGGTCATATAAAGTTGATGTCGGTAAAGCAGATGCCACACTGAGATTCATTGGAAGAATCCTAAGGAAATGCAATCCGAAAACAAAGAAAGTAGGTTACAGTACATTTGTTCGCCCACTGCTTGAATATTGCTCACCAATGTGGGATCCGTACCAGATAGGGTTGATAGAAGACATAGAGAAGATCCAACGAGAGCAACGCGCTTCGTTACAGGATCATTTAGTAATCGCGAAAGCGTTACGAGATGATAGGTAAACTCCAGTGGAAGACTCTGCAGGAGAGACGCTCAGTAGCTCGGTACGGGGTTTTGTTGAAGTTTCGAGAACATACCTTCACCGAGGGGTCAAGCAGTATATTGCTCCCTCCTACGTATATCTCGCGAAGAGACCATGAGGATAAAATCAGTGAGATTAGAGCCCACACAGAGGCATACCGACAATCTTTTTTTCCACGAACAATACGAGACTGGAACAGAAGGGAGAACCGATAGAGGTACTCGAAGTGCCCTCCGCCACACACCGTCAGGTGGTTTGCGGAGTATGGATGTAAATGTAGATGTAGATAGGTCAGATTGTAAGCAAATAAGCCGACTGAAAGTAATAGTTAGCATTAGGGATACGCTGTTTCCATAGCAACTGCTAGTAACTGATCAGTTACATATTTGTAATAGAATAAAATATAAGAAGAGGCTGTGTAGCGATTAAATATAATAGTATATATATATATATATATATATATATATATATATATATATATATAGTATATAATTTGTTTGTTAAAAATACTTCTTCCAAATTTTACTTTAACTACAGATCGCTGTTCACATTAATGTCAGCCAGAATTATAAATTTTAATCAATATAAGAGATAGTCTTCTGATGTGTCTCTCTCTTGACCTACATGTATTATTTGCGAATACTTGCGTGTTGAAATCTGAATTATAGAACCAAGTAAATAGAAGGCAGTATAATAGTATCGGATACATGGCACAAAACTGTAATGTAGTGTCCAATACACGGTTTAAAACGTTAAACGAAGCGTCACGTATAAAACAGACGTCGCAGGCGACATGGTGTATCAAATCTGCGCGCACCGTTGCAGTTACCTGCCCGAAGGTGGACGCGTTGGAGAGTTACAACGCACGTGGTCTCCCGCTAAGCGGCAGCCTTCCAGAAGTGCGATCAATTACCGCGCAACCGGGAGTGCAGAAGCTGCTCTCGGCTGCCGGTCACACGCCCCGCACGAAAGTGCGCCAAGCTTTCGGAGCGCCATTTTGGCCGCGAGTGGTGGTGCTGCGAGATATGTCGCCAAGTTGCCAGGGCTAGGGAGGGGGAGGGTAGGAGGGAGTGTAGCGGGAGTGTAGCGCGGGTCGGCGCGTCGGCCACCTGGAGGGGCACGCATTACGGAGCGGCCCATTTCCGCCTGCCGGCTGGAGCCGACGTCCATTTGCAGCGCGCCAGCTGGCGCCGGCGAGTGGCACCGCCTGCGTGACGTGCTTCTGTCGGTGTCGAGGCCGGGCGGAGCCCTCACACTTGCTGCCGGGGTGCCTGCACTCACTGCTCAGCCCCTTGGCTCTCAAACTTTTTACACGTGCGATGTGTTGGATATTCGTTACTGCACGAAATGACAGTAAGTGTAAAAAATGTTCAAATGTGTGCGAAATCTTATGGGACTTAACTGCTAAGGTCATCAGTCCCTAAGCTTACACACTACTTAACCTAAAATATCCTTAGGAGAAACACACACACCCACAATCGAACCTCCCCCGGGATCAGCTGCACAGTCCATGACTGCAGCGCCCAAGACCGCTGGGCTAATCCGTCATTGTATACCGCTGAGGCAGAGACGTGCTATCTTTCTTTGGTCTGATAAACATCTTGATCAGGTTGGACCTGCAAATGTGCGATGGTTGACAAGGAAGTGATTCATATTTTCAGCCTGTCCGCCATGATGCACACTCTCTACATACAAGGGGCGTCAATAAGTAGTGCAACACACGTCTTTCTGAAAGGTGGTTGGTTTTCTTCAGGATAAACGGTATTATTCCCCACTCTTTTGGCACCAAAAGCCATTTTTAACGTAATCTCTGCTCAAAATGCGACGACCTTTACATTCAAACGACAAAAGTCATGTGAGATCTCCCAGTATAGTGTCGGATCTCCTCGTGGCCAGAGTAGTAGAGCACCTCGACATGGCGTAGACTCAACTAGTCTTTGAACGCCCCCTGCAGAATCACAGCATTGATAACTCTACAGCCACCCATAATAGCGAAATTGCTGGCGGTGGAGGATTTTGTACACGAACTCAACTCTCGATTATACACTCCTGGAAATTGAAATAAGAACACCGTGAATTCATTGTCCCAGGAAGGGGAAACTTTATTGACACATTCCTGGGGTCAGATACAACACATGATCACACTGACAGAACCACAGGCACATAGACACAGGCAACAGAGCATGCACAATGTCGGCACTAGTACAGTGTATATCCACCTTTCGCAGCAATGCAGGGTGCTATTCTCCCATGGAGACGATCGTAGAGATGCTGGATGTAGTCCTGTGGAACGGCTTGCCATGCCATTTAAACCTGGCGCCTCAGTTGGACCAGCGTTCGTGCTGGACGTGCAGACCGCGTGAGACGACGCTTCATCCAGTCCCAAACATGCTCAATGGGGGACAGATCCGGAGATCTTGCTGGCCAGGTAGTTGACTTACACCTTCTAGAGCACGTTGGGTGGCACGGGATACATGCGGACGTGCATTGTCCTGTTGGAACAGCAAGTTCCCTTGCCGGTCTAGGAATGGTAGAACGATGGGTTCGATGACGGTTTGGATGTACCGTGCACTATTCAGTGTCCCTTCGACGATCACCAGAGGTGTACGGCCAGTGTAGGAGATCGCTCCCCACACCATGATGCCGGGTGTTGGCCCTGTGTGCCTCGGTCGTATGCAGTCCTGATTGTGGCGCTCACCTGCACGGCGCCAAACACGCATACGACCATCATTGGCAGCAAGGCAGAAGCGACTCTCATCGCTGAACACGACACGTCTCCATTCGTCCCTCCATTCACGCCTGTCGCGACACCACTGGAGGCGGGCTGCACGATGTTGGGGCGTGAGCGGCAGACGGCCTAACGGTGTGCGGGACCGTAGCCCAGCTTCATGGAGACGGTTGCGAATGGTCCTCGCCGATACCCCAGGAGCAACAGTGTCCCTAATTTGCTGGGAAGTGGCGGTGCGGTCCCCTACGGCACTGCGTAGGATCCTACGGTCTTGGCGTGCATCCGTGCGTCGCTGCGGTCCAGTCCCAGGTCGACGGGCACGTGCACCTCCCGCCGACCACTGGCGACAACATCGATGTACTGTGGAGACCTCACGCCCCACGTGTTGAGCAATTCGGCGGTACGTCCACCCGGCCTCCCGCATGCCCACTATACGCCCTCGCTCAAAGTCCGTCAACTGCACATACGGTTCACGTCCACGCTGTCGCGGCATGCTACCAGTGTTAAAGACTGCGATGGAGCTCCGTATGCCACGGCAAACTGGCCGACACTGACGGCGGCGGTGCACAAATGCTGCGCAGCTAGCGCCATTCGACGGCCAACACCGCGGTTCCTGGTGTGTCCGCTGTGCCGTGCGTGTGATCATTGCTTGTACAGCCCTCTCGCAGTGTCCGGAGCAAGTATGGTGGATCTGACACACCGGTGTCAATGTGTTCTTTTTTCCATTTCCAGGAGTGTATGTTATACAGTGCCAAACCAGTCGCTCGTAATAGCTCAGAACGCTCTTCACAAGTAGCGAATAATTGTGGCCCAGTGACAGGGTGCATTGTCATCCATAAAAATCCTTTTTTTTCCCAACATGACGATGAATGGCTGCAATTGTGTCGAAGTAGCTGAACATCGACAGGACCCAACCCATTCCACGTAAACACAGCCCACATCACTATGGAGCCACTAATAGCGTGCACAGTCCCTTGTTGTTGCCGCTCAGGGTAGCCGCGCGGTCTCAGGTGACTGGTCGCGTTCGGGCGGCTCCCCCTTCGGAGGTTCCAGTCCTCCCTCGAGCATGGGTGTGACTGTTGTCCTTGGCGTAAGTTAATTTAAGTAGTGTGTAAGCTTAGATGACTGATGGCGTTAGCACTTTGGTCCTATAAGATCTTGCGAGAAATCACAGAATTAAAATTAAAGTCTCTTGCTGACAACTTAGGTCAATGGCTTCGTGGCGCCTGTGCTGAGTCGAACCGTACCATCAGCTCTTACCAACTGAAATCACGACTCATCTGTCCAGGCTACTGTTTTCCAGTCTTCTAGGTTCCACCGTTGTTCCTAGACCGTCTACAACCGGTTTCTAGCAAAACCGCTCTGATTAATTGCTCCATAAACGAAACAGGATAAGAGTTTAAAATCAGAATAAAAGGACATCCACGTACAATAATCTGAGATTCTACGGGACAAGTGGTATTTATTCCCTTATTTTAGACATTACTAAGTCCGCCTGTATCTACTCAGGTTATGATACTAGGCCTCTGACTGCAGAACACAAGCTCGCTAAACAAATAGCGACACTCACCCAGAACGATCACGCACGTAAACGTACAACAGGACAAATTAGTGGTGCGTCCAGAGTTCCCTTTTATGTCTGGTTGAGCTCTACTGGGGACACTTTCAGTGGGATATCTGTGGAGGAAAGGCGGCCCATTCATGCTCAAGACCCGAAACAAGAGCAGGTAGCGATGTTGGACGTTGTCGTCTGAGGCGAAGTCGTTGTTATAACTCATTCCATGCTGTTCCACTGGATTCAGATCGAGACCTCAGGCACACCAATCCATTTCTCGAATGTTACTGTCCTTAGACCACTGCGTTACAGTTAGCTGCTTTATAACAGGGTACATTGTTATGCTGAAGCAGTCATCGTCTCGAAAGTATTCCTCAACAGTTCACAGTGCACAACTACGGTAACTGTTTTACATCCTACCAAACGTAGTGCTTTCTTAAGCGCAAAAAGGGGACCACACCATAACAACGGACACACAAAGCCTCCATATCGTGACATCATCTTCTCCGAGGGTCCCTGTTGGCACTACACATGACGACAGATAAGGTTCTCCAGGCTTTCGACAAACCCAAATTCTTACATCAGATTGACACATTGGATCACTCGTTTCAAGCCATCCATTGTGCTGTGGAGTCTCTATACATCACCTCAAACGTCGCTTAGTATGAAGTATAGAAATTTGTGGCTTGTGCGGAGTAGCTCCACCACAGTACTTCACTATTTTTAACTTGTTACGCAGACTCATTGTGCAAACTGGACTGCTCGTAGCGCTTTGGAACTCACGAGTGATTCCTCCCTTTAATTTCATGCCAGTTTTCACAACTATCCATCACCTTGCTCCACGGTCACTGTCCGTCAGTACAAGAGTTGGCCTTGGTCTAGGCGCGAATGTCTTCGCCTTTGCACTTCAAACTCATATCACATGCAGTCGACTTGGGCAGCTTTAGTAGATTTATAATACCCCTAACAGACATCCTAATGTGACATCCAGTAACTAACGTCACTGAGCTCCCCTGACCGACCTATCACACTGCCATTGACTGTCTACTGACAACACAATACTCCTCGCCTCCTTTAACACTGTAAGCTCCGATCACAACCCATTTAGAAGGATCACAGGAGCTGCAAGCCATCGTGACATCTAGTGGTCATTTCCTCTTTACATAGGGGTGTCCGAATACTTTTGATAAGTTAGTGTACTTTCAAATACGTCTAGTGTGTAGTCCCTGGCCGAATAACTTTAACCATCAAGGGGAATCATTCCCTCCCGGCTTCGTACACGCAAAACTTGATGTAACACCTCCGCACCACAAGGCTCACAACTTAATTCCCACACGACTAGGAAAGGTCAACTTTCCGCAGAATTACACTTTTAAATGTCCAGCTGGCACAAAAACTAGTTTTCTACACACCTCGTATGTACTTGGCTGACTCGCAGTTTCGCCAGATTCAAAACCATCAACATAACTGTTTTAACTTCCATGCCTTTCAGCCAAGAAGTTCCTGGAACAAAGAGCAAACACTTCTAGCGGCAAATTCCTACTCCCACTATCAGAACATCTCTGGAAGGTGTTACATTCCGCCAGTAAGTTTCATTCCAAGAGTTCCTGAAAAACAGATTCCGTCAGTAAACGTCACATGCAGTTAGCCCAGCGTAGTAGGGTCCGACCGCAACCCATTTGGGTTACAGAAGGCCCATGCTATCGCCTCCTGGATGGAAAAGGCAATCTTCCCCCAGATGCCGAAAACACGGTCTGGCGTCCACATCAGCCGCAAGGTGGGCACAAAGACGCGACCAAAAATAGTTTGCTACAGTTAGCGCAATACAGTTAACACAGCGGGCAGTAAACAATCCTATTCCGCTACACGACTGACATTTTAATTCATAATTACACATTATATCTTTTCATTTGATAATATAATATACCAGATAAATAAACTATTTCTACACTGGTTCATTTTATTTATTCGAGTGTGACACAGTACAAAAGTGAGGTAATGCTAAAGCAACAATTTACATGGTTTATGTAATTGCACAAAAGGGATGACTAAATTGTCTTCGTCCAGAATTTAAAAAAGGCAACTGTTCTGCATTCAGCCCTTAACAGCTCTTCGTCACTGTTTTACTAAGGGCAGCATCGTGGACAGTAGTATGGGTGAACTACCGTCTGTTCTTTTCTGCAGTCACAATGTGTCGGTCTTTTGGAATATTGCCATGTGACAACGTTGTCTCTGGATTTACCAGCACCTGTCCAGTGATCTCTATGTGTGCCAACCTAAGTATCTCCAGTCAGTAGAGAGAAGGTTTTATTGACGTTTTCTGTTTGGTCACATCTAAGTGTCCACAGTTTTTCTCTGGCAGCGCGTGGAGACACAGTGCTGAGGCTGGAATGGGGGAAAAGTCTTCTGGATTTACACCTAGATCTTGGTGGTTGATGTCCATAGAGTAGGTGTAAATGATTTAGTTCAACCTTTTACACTTCAAGTTCCGCAGCTGTTTTACGAAGTACTCGTGTGTCAGGAGGTGCAATAACTGCCAAACAATAATCTATTCCAGCTGTCGATTCCAGGCTCCCGTTGATCAGCCGTGCGATTTCATTCGGTACGACGTCTTCTTGCTTTGCATGGACAGAGCCATGCCATAAATGGCAGCCATACTCTCTGGGGAAAACAGATTGTCATGTCAAAAATTCTGATGACTTGAGGTTGGACTCCCCAGTCATTGCCAGTGAGTTTCCGAGTGATGTTATTTCGGGCTGATACCTTTATCTTAGTATTGTCTATTTGTGGCGTGCCAAAGAACTATCTAAAAGGTCAGCGAGATATTTAGGAATAAAGAAGTGATCCACCTCAGTGTTCTCTCTATTAACGTTTAGTTTCCCATTTGTTCATGTATTTCGGAGGTGGAAACAAAGCCCTCCATTTTCTGAGGATTAAGTTTCGGATGGTTCTTACCACAATACTCAGTGAAAGTTCTCATTGGTGTTGTAAGATCTTGCAAGAGTTCTTCAGTCTTCTTCACTTCAGTTGCTAAATCAAGATCGTCCGCATACATGAAGTTTTTGCACGTGTTAGACCTTGGAGGGCCGTTGGTGTACGTATTAAAGAGTACATGAGAGAAATTACTTCCGTGAGCAAGCCATATACACAAGCCGTACACACAGAATACTTGATGACAAGACAGCACAGAAGGTAAGCCTATATGCAAAGACGACAGGAAGTTCACAGGGTGGACGGTGATGAGACTGCATCTGTAGACATCTCAGTGGCGTATACACTACTAGCGACAATACAATGTAAATACATCTAGCTGTCTTCCTGAAAATCAACTGGTCCAGTCCCACCAGGTCAGTAGTCGAGAAGGGGCTTAATGTCAGGTAGCTCTTAGAGGGACTTGTGCGTCCTTGTGAGCAGCGACGTGAGCCTGGCTAGAAGGATCTTAATTGTGGTTCATCCGTACAGAGAAATACCCGACAGGTACGGGAATAGATCGGGGAAAACCACAGGTCTGGCTGAGTCGTTGGCGCAGCTAGGAGGAGCGAACAACCGGATCATTGGCCAATAGGAGTGGTTCAAGTTGTAGTCTTGCAGTTAGATTAGTATGTAAGTTTCAGTACTAGTCAAATAAAGTTCTACTAGAGAAATAGCAAATTCAAGGGTACGAATAGAAATCAGGAGCGGGCGTCACGGACTTGAAGTCCTTCCAAGACCCTCGCCACCGCGTCAAATCGGTAATGGGACACTCATTCGTTTCTCCTTTCTTTCCTCTTCTCACTATGCATGTTTTCTTCCCGTAGTTAATAGAATTTCTTGTTCATTGTTTTATGGTTTTGGATTTGTATTTGTTTTGTGATAATTGTTACTATTTGTTTCATGGTAATGAATTCGTACTTGTTTATCTATAATTATTATTTGAAAAGATTTCAATGAGCTGCAAAAGGAAAAGCCCGCCTCCACGTGGCGGGACAACAGTGGAAGTGGAGTCGGTTGCCAGGGTAGTATTACTAAGGTCTCGGACCCAGAACCCAGTCACAGCGGCCAAGAGGCATTCACAGACGCACCATAAGCAATCAGAGGGTGCGTCATTAAACAAAAGCAGCAAGTGAAAGAAAAGTACAATTGTTTTAAGCCTAGTTCAACTTTTCAGCACTCGTAAACCACGCAAAACAAGGGTTGATATCAGGTAGACATATAGAACGCAACTTTTTTCTTACTGAGTTCCTGATAGTCAATTACAGGCCGAATTCCTCCTTTCTGTTTCCTAGCCGTAAATGTAGGGGAAGAGTAAGGCGAAGAGGATTGTTGAGTAGCCTCGAGCTTTAGCTATTTCATACGAGGAAGTGACACTGTATAAGGTGGTTACCGATTGGGCACCTCGTTACTAACCTCCATTTTACATTTGATCAAATAGGTAATCCCTCTTCTCTCAGAACATCAGAGAACTTATCATACAATGTTTTCAACTTAATCTTCTCTTTATCTTACAAATGCTGAAACTGATCTATCATTTAAGACCACCGTAACCATTGTTGCAAACGCCGTTTCTTACCCTGTATCTTCCGTTGGCATCAGCGTCCGAAAGTTGAAAAAACGTAAATTTAATTTCTTTGGAAAACAATTGGGCACAAGACCGACTTTGGCCATAAAATTAGTCTTAAGTACCAGACTTATCGTAAGGTTACCCAGGACCATAATTCGTACTCTCCAACTGAAATTATCTATTCGCAAGTTGACTCCCACAGCACACGTGACTTGTTGGCTGCTTTAGACTCTCCTCCGTCAGATACAATTCACGGAAATTTACGAAGTTGTTGGTTCTCTTTATCCAACGGCAATCAACGACTGTGATGTGGCTTCCAGAATCCAATAATCCACCGACGGGTTCCTTATTATTTTGGCAACAAACTAATGGCATACAATATTCCGGATACACTGTATTCGTCTTTGACGCTCCTCCGCTACCGTCTCCTTAATTGTCAGCTCTCCGTTCCACCCCATTCTGACTGCAAAACCTTTGAACGTCGGCTCTCCTTCCGCATTTAAAACATTTAACCTGACCTCTCTCGTGATTACCTTGCCTCACCACAGCCTCTTGAGTGCGGCCGATCTGAGGATTAGCTTGCCTTCTTTAATCAGTTTACATTATTCCCTGAACTTAGTGTGACAGATCCTCCAACTCCTTGGAATTCTGGGTTGCTTGACACAGTACTCCTCTTGGTCTATTCTCAGGTCTTAGTCAGATAATAATATGATGAACCACTTGTGGTTCGGCTTAATTCAATCCAAGAGCCATAACACTTCGTTTTTCTTTACGCATATAATCACCTATCAGTTCCAAGGGTGCATGCTCTAAACCTTAATGTACAGGAACAAACCCTTGAAGGGTGCTCTCGGGTATTGTCTCCGTTACAATTTGACTTCGAAGTTAGCATAGTCCCATACCACCATCTATATTCATACAAATGGTATAAAACCAGATGCAGTTCCATCTAGCAGTTCAGTATCCGCAACCCTGAACGGTCCACCTCTCCCTTGTACTTGGTGGAGCAAATATACACTCCTGGAAATTGAAATAAGAACACCGTGAATTCATTGTCCCAGGAAGGGGAAACTTTATTGACACATTCCTGGGGTCAGATACATCACATGATCACACTGACAGAACCACAGGCACATAGACACAGGCAACAGAGCATGCACAATGTCGGCACTAGTACAATGTATATCCACCTTTCGCAGCAATGCAGGCTGCTATTCTCCCATGGAGACGATCGTAGAGATGCTGGATGTAGTCCTGTGGTGCGGCTTGCCATGCCATTTCCACCTGGCGCCTCAGTTGGACCAGCGTTCGTGCTGGACGTGCAGACCGCGTGAGATGACGCTTCATCCAGTCACAAACATGCTCAATGGGGGACAGATCCGGATATCTTGCTGGCCAGGGTAGTTGACTTACACCTTCTAGAGCACGTTGGGTGGCACGGGATACATGCGGACGTGCATTGTCCTGTTGGAACAGCAAGTTCCCTTGCCGGTCTAGGAATGGTAGAACGATGGGTTCGATGACGGTTTGGATGTACCGTGCACTATTCAGTGTCCCCTCGACGATCACCAGAGGTGTACGGCCAGTGTAGGAGATCGCTCCCCACACCATGATGCCGGGTGTTGGCCCTGTGTGCCTCGGTCGTATGCAGTCCTGATTGTGGCGCTCACCTGCACGGCGCCAAACACGCATACGACCATCATTGGCACCAAGGCAGAAGCGACTCTCATCGCTGAAGACGACACGTCTCCATTCGTCCCTCCATTCACGCCTGTCGCGACACCACTGGAGGCGGACTGCACGATGTTGGGGCGTGAGCGGAAGACGGCCTAACGGTGTGTGGGACCGTAGCCCAGCTTCATGGAGACGGTTGCGAATGGTCCTCGCCGATACCCCAGGAGCAACAGTGTCCCTAATTTGCTGGGAAGTGGCGGTGCGGTCCCCTACGGCACTGCGTAGGATCCTACGGTCTTGGCGTGCATCCGTGCGTCGCTGCGGTCCGGTCCCAGGTCGACGGGCACGTGCACCTTCCGCCGACCACTGGCGACAACATCGATGTACTGTGGAGACCTCACGCCCCACGTGTTGAGCAATTCGGCGGTACGTCCACCCGGCCTCCCGCATGCCCACTATACGCCCTCGCTCAAATTCCGTCAACTGCACATACGGTTCACGTCCACGCTGTCGCGGCATGCTACCAGTGTTAAAGACTGCGATGGAGCTCCGTATGCCACGGCAAACTGGCTGACACTGACGGCGGCGGTGCACAAATGGTGCGCAGCTAGCGCCATTCGACGGCCAACACCGCGGTTCCTGGTGTGTCCGCTGTGCCGTGCGTGTGATCATTGCTTGTACAGCCCTCTCGCAGTGTCCGGAGCAAGTATGGTGGATCTGACACACAGGTGTCAATGTGTTCTTTTATTCATTTCCAGGAGTGTAAGTGGCCCAGAGAACAGAATTCCTGGATACAAAGAAACACAGCAGACGAAATGAAACTAATCTGACTACAGCTGATGTTGAAAGTGACCAGCGTTCATCTCTTGGTACTTTTGGGCCCTCGTCAGCAAATTGCTGAAGTCGGATTGACGCTGGACTGTTGGAATTGCTGCAGTCTCCTACGAAATGTTCTTCTGCAGTACTTGAAGACTATGAGGGTTGTTCCTATAGACGTTGGACGTGAGGGCTCCCAACACAATGTAATTGCACAATGACACTTCTGGTGACGTGGGCGGCCAGCTGGAGCCGCGCCTAGACTGACCCCTGTTAACAACTCTGTCAGGCGTGAAGACTGTGTAAAAGGGCTCCAAGGTTCGGTCTGCTGTTACGGCAGTTTCTGCATCCTGCTGGAAATAGCTGTTGGTCTGTTCCTCCTCCGTTAATGCCGCCACAGATAGTTTCGAAATGATGGCAACGTACTTTGTAAGTGGGCTGTTTAGGTTTTCTTATTGGTAACGCCACGTAGCAGACCATATGAAAATCACTGCCCGTGCTGTGTGCAGTCTGTGGCTAGTTTGCTTTGTTGTCTGCCATTGTAGTGGTGGGCAGCTGGATGTTAACAGCGCGTAGCGTTGCGCAGTTGGAGGTGAGCCGCCAGCAGTGGTGGATATGGCGAAGTGAGATGGCGAATTTTTGAGAGCGGATGATCTGGACTTGTGTCCATCAGAAACAGTACATTTGTAAGAATGGATGTCATGAACTGCTATATATATTATGACTTTTGAACCCTATTAAGGTAAATACACTCCTGGAAATGGAAAAAAGAACACATTGACACCGGTGTGTCAGACCCACCATACTTGCTCCGGACACTGCGAGAGGGCTGTACAAGCAATGACCACACACACGGCACAGCGGACACACCAGGAACCGCGGTGTTGGCCGTCGAATGGCGCTAGCTGCGCAGCATTTGTGCACCGCCGCCGCCAGTGTCAGCCAGTTTGCCGTAGCATACGGAGCTCCATCGCAGTCTTTAACACTGGTAGCATGCCGCGACAGCGTGGACGTGAACCGGATGTGCAGTTGACGGCCTTTGAGCGAGGGCGTATAGTGGGCATGCGGGAGGCCGGGTGGACGAACCGCCGAATTGCTCAACACGTGGGGCGTGAGGTCTCCACAGTACATCGATGTTGTCGCCAGTGGTCGGCGGAAGGTGCACGTGCCCGTCGACCTGGGACCGGACCGCAGCGACGCACGCATGCACGCCAAGACTGTAGGATCCTACGTAGTGCCGTAGGGGACCGCACCGCCACTTCCCAGCAAATTAGGGACACTGTTGCTCCTGGGGTATCGGCGAGGACCATTTGCAACCGTCTCCATGAAGCTGGGCTACGGTCCCGCACACCGTTAGGCCGTCTTCCGCTCACGCCCCAACATCGTGCAGCCCGCCTCCAGTGGTGTCGCGACAGGCGTGAATGGAGGGACGAATGGAGACGTGTCGTCTTCAGCGGTGAGAGTCGCTTCTGCCTTGGTGCCAATGATGGTCGTATGCGTGTTTGGCGGCGTGCAGGTGAGCGCCACAATCAGGACTGCATACGACCGAGGCACACAGGGCCAACACCCGGCATCATGGTGTGGGGAGCGATCTCCTACACTGGCCGTACACCTCTGGTGATCGTCGAGGGGACACTGAATAGTGCACGGTACATCTAAACCGTCATCGAACCCATCGTTCTACCATTCCTAGACCGGCAAGGGAACTTGCTGTTCCAACAGGACAATGCACGTCCGCATGTATCCCGTGCCACCCAACGTGCTCTAGAAGGGGTACGTTATCTACCCTGGCCAGCAATATCTCCGGATCTGTCCCCCATTGAGCATGTTTGGGACTGGATGAAGTGTCGTCTCACGCGGTCTGCACGTCCAGCACGAACGCTGGTCCAACTGAGGCGCCAGGTGGAAATGGCATGGCAAGACGTTCCACAGGACTACATCCAGCATCTCTACGATCGTCTCCATGGGAGGATAGCAGCCTGCATTGCTGCGAAAGGTGGATATACACTGTACTAGTGCCGACATTGTGCATGCTCTGTTGCCTGTGTCTATGTGCCTGTGGTTCTGTCAGTGTGATCATGTGATGTATCTGACCCCAGGAATGTGACAATAAAGTTTCCCCTTCCTGGGACAATGAATTCACGGTGTTCTTATTTCAATTTCCAGGAGTGTACATTGTTTGTTCTCTATCAAAATCTTTCATTTGCTAACTATGCCTATCAGTAGATAGTGCCTTCAGTAGTTTGAATCTTTTATTTAGCTGACAGTAGTGGCGCTCGCTGTATTGCAGTAGTGCGAGTAAGGAAGATTTTTGTGAGGTAAGTGTTTGTGAAAGGTATAGGTTAATGTTAGCCAGGGCCATTCTTTTGTAGGGATTATTGAAAGTCAGATTGCGTTGCGCTAAAAAAATATTGTGCGTCTGTTTAGTGTTGATCAGAATAGATAAAGAGCGAAATGTCTGAGTACGTTCAGTTTTGCTCAGCTGTTCAAAATCAAATAATGTAAGAGATTTATCAGCACAGTAATTCAATAATTTTTCTAAGGGGACGTTACAACTTTGATCCTGCTCAAAAAATGTTCAAATGTGTGTGAATTCGTAAGGAACCAAACATCTGAGTTCATCAATCCGTAGACTTATACACTACTTAAACTAACTTAAACTAACTTATGCTAACAATAACACACACACCCATGCCGGAGAGGACTCGAACTTCCAGGGGGAGGACCCGCGCAATCCGTGACATGGCGCCTCCAACAACGTGGCCACTCAGCGCTGCTTTCGTCCTGCAAGTGAGTTAGTAGAGACTAAATATCTGGCGCCAACAAAAATAACAACGACAACACTTAAAGCCCCTTTAACATAGACATAAAGGCTTAAAGTTCAATAAATAGATAAATATTATACAACCTGCCATCCTTTAAATAGTACGAGTATTTCCCTCAAGGCCTCTGGTGTGCGATGCCAAATCCAGGAACCCAACAACGTAACACTACTATATACTTAAGTATCACTGACCTAAAGGGCAGCAGCCAACTTAAATATCAGGGCTTAATTTTAGCAATAAACTAATTCAAATTGCATGAGAAGCAGAGCTAAAGTTTTAGCAAAAAAGCTTTTAAAAATTACTATACTTTTAGTAAAGGCTTAAGGCTGGCCAAGCTCGTAACTGCTTTGCTCAAATAAAAATTAGTTATTGCCGCACAGGCTGCCCAGTACGCCCAGAGAAGTCAGCTACAGATGCCGATAAACTTAACCACCATAACTGGACGCGGCCACGCAAGCGTGGACAAACACCGGACAGGATTTAGCACAACTATTCCTCTTGGACGCTGTGCAGAACATGTCAAGTAAGACAGTGCGACCTTACACAGATCAGTACTTACGGTGAGGCGCCCTTAATTAGAATAACTGGCTCCTGTGGTGCACCATTTCCCTGCTCTGCTCGAGCGAAGCGCCCTACTTCACACAGATGTGATCCGCAGTAACAACCGCCACAAAATGCGAAAGACTAACGCAATACAAACCTTTAAAAGCAACTGAACAAAACCAATACCAGTTACAAACAAGACAACTGGTCTCACAACGACCTGCATTGCCGGGAACAATCTGACCATGCGACAACACACTACAGGGGCTTATCAGTATTTCACACTCAGTTTCACGATTTTTGAAACGCAGCAGTCCACCTGTTCTTACCTTTTTGATTAATCCGGTGAAATTAACAAGGCAGCACTGTAAATCGAAGCGTAACATACTCTTGATAGATGACTATTAACTCAGTAACGGTAGTTTCCGCCACTTTGCAGTGGGAGGTATGCGTGTAACACTCGTTTGCAAATGACAGACTTAAACAACCCGCGCTACGGCCGTAACCAGTCCTAACAGTAATCCACAACGGCAGCACCAGACAACCTCTTGACGGTGGCGTGCCATGTCGTTATTCCCTTCTTATAACTTGAAGTAAACATTTTCGAGTCATCTCTCGCCTCTTAAGACGCCGTTAAGCAACGTGAAGTTATATATATCAGCGAGCGACCGTCCAGTGGATAAGCACCACTGTCGACTACAAATTACACAAGCCTGTATCTTGACCGCGGCCAGTGCAAAAACGAGAAGCAGCGAGCAACGTCAGGACTCTGCATATAATGACGCGTTTAGTTAACACCACATAGCAGAACTCATCACCAGAGTGCAGTCGAACTCTCGAAACTCACAACCCTCGCCAACACCAAGTCTGTCTCTTTGCCATAGGGCCCCTATCCAGCACTTTGTGCCGGAATGAGACTAGAACCTGGGTTGTATCGTATGGAACTGGGGACCTAGAAACGACGGGCTTGTCCTCGCCGTAGCCTCAGTGGTACACAACCCTACAACAGGCTACTGCAGTCCACTCACCCCGTCGCCGCCCCACAACGAACCCAGAGTTATTGTGCGGTTCGGACCCCATAGACGTCCCCCCCCCCCCCCCCCCCCGCCCCAATCCCTCCCTCCACTCGGGAACATTTCACACCAGACGAGTGTAGCCCAATTGTTCGCATGGTAATTACGGTGTACGCGTACGTGGAGAAAGTGTCCGACAAAGCGTAATGAGGTGCATTCGCCGAGGCAGATGGAAAACCGTCTTAAAACCGTCCACAGACTGGTCGGCACACCGGACCTCGACACTAATCCGCACGGCTATCCTGGCGGGCTCGAACCTGAGGTAGCTAATTGTTAATACTGCTACATCAGGACTGGTAATTTAGTTTACTGATGAAAGAAATAGAATTATAGTATAAATTTCAGCACAAAGTAAAATTATTGCTGCGATACCGGGCACTGTCCTTTCGCATATGGTACAACAAACTAACTATGCTAAAACGGTGATTTCTATGCCATCCGTGATCGGTGTCTCGAATTATCTGAGTCTTTCCCAAGTACACGAGACACGAAATGAAATATGTCACCAACTGAAGTGTATCACCAAATATCGTTTCCTCACGCTGCTTTCCTTAATGTGCTAAACCACTACCATATTATTATATCCGTTAATTAGTAGATTACAACAACCCTCTAATTTTTAAATCTTGTCAGTAAAAATATGAAATATTTAAATTATTTTGTCCCCTGTTAACTGATAGACAGCCGTCGTGTAAATGGGATTAGGCGACGATGCATCGTGCTAGTCGTTTTGTAATATAGGTATAACCAAAACTGCTCCTGTTCCACAATTTTCTCCTGATATTGTACCCAGTTCTATCTTGAGTTGGGTACACTGCAAATTTTGCTTACGAGGAAAAAGCGGCAAGTGCCATAACTCAATTTCATAGGCACTTCATCAGTGGAAAATGAGCCAAAATAAGCTAAGACATGTCTCAGATTATTCATAGATACTCGAAAGTTTCTGAGCAAGGTTTTTAACGTAATTCATGTTCCTTCTAGCGCACGATATGCTCTTTCTACCAAGTGGCATAGGGGTAGCGTAACGGGGTCTTACTTTTGCGTCCTGGTGTCGCGTCTAGGGCTGTTGATAAACTATCTACATCGATGATTTTTTCAAATATATCGATACATGGGGGCGATATCGAAATGGAAATATCGTGTGCCGATATTTTTATTTTGTATTACATTTTTTCGCAATTGTCGATAAATATTTGACCTTGTTCTTTTGAAATTTTAGTAAACGTAATTTTACTTTTACTGTGTGAAGGAGTCTTACTACTTTTTGAGTTTTCACCACGTCCAGTCTTTCTCTTTGACTGTGTGAAGCGAGTATAGATGGCACAACGAAGATGCGCTGTGGCACTGGTAGGTGGGGGTATGAATACAATAAGAAACAGCACTCAAGTTGTTTTAAAAAACAATTTTAACGCAAATAATGAGCTAGTATCTGAAACTGATGATCAGAAATCTAAATGACAAGACTGGCCTTTGCGGTGGGCAGAGACATGTGAGGACAAATGCTGACGTAATCTGCGCTCCGTGCTGCCAACAGAAACTGTAACGCTTAACTTCGCCACGCAATTTTAACACTACAGCTGCTAGGTCATTGGCTTTTGCAGAAATGACAAAAAAAAAGAAAAAGAGAAATCGACATCAGGTGTTCCAGAGAAATCCAAAATGTGACGAAACCGAACAATGGACCCATCGGACACCTTTCATTGTGGCACATACCTGCAGTTACCATTGCTAGCAAAGTGGTTATCTTGCTCTATGGAGGAAAAGCAAACTGCTAGCTTATTGATGTACAGATTATCTAATAATGAAGGGACCCTTAAATGTGCGGGTCTAAAACTGGCAGTATATTTACAATGTATAGCTGGTATTTTTTTGGCCGGTACGTTGTTAATTTTACCGTAGATATATCGATAATTTTCTTCTACATACATTTATCAATATTTGATGTTCCTGATATTTTTAAAAATATCAGCAGTCCTAGACAAGCCTCGATCATTGTTTTTCTTTTATTTTATTTTTTCAATTTATTTACACATATCTGTAGACTACGTGAATGTTCCTTAACAATTTAGGGAACACAAAGGCGTTACATGAATTGTAAAATTACAAATGGGCTTCACAAAAAGTATTTTACATTTATTATCTAGGTGTGCATGGTATTTTCAGGGGTTACAATATTAATAAAATCTCGTTTTTTCATATTTAATTCTTACAACAATTGTTAATTCTTACGTTTAATTCTTGAGGAAGATTCGTGCTTGCCCTTGGATGATACCGATCGTAGAAAGATTCAAAACATAGAATTTCCAAACACGACAACTATCGCACGGAGGCAGGTTTGCCACAGTCACATTTTTTCGTCTGAATACTACTCGGGAAAGAAAAGTCGTTAACACTGCTGCACATTTCAGGAATTTCGCCGTAAGACAAATGTGACGGCACGCTTTTCCAAATACTGGTGCTTGCAGTTGCACAACAAGAATTTCACCGAAAACAATTGAAATAATTTTTCTATGGATCTATTTTTTCTTCTTTTTAATTCATTCCCCAGATGTACAATTAGTGGAGGAATGAGGACAACGTTATTTCAGTGTACGATGGAAAACATTGGTGTAGTAAACTTCTACAGACGTGGATAGAAAAATGAAGAACGCAGATAAAAATAATAATCGGGTTTCGAACACGGGGCGTAAACTCTAAAATCGCGATGCTGCTGACGTACCATTGCTTCGACTGGGCTATTTAGTTGCTGAAAGGCACATATATTACCTCGAAAAATTTGACCATTGTTTTCTCAGAAACGGACGAATAACTACAGATAAGCCGAGGTATAGCACTCATAACATCACTCCGTCGTCAGGTCACAAGTGGCCCATCGGGACCATCCGACCGCCGTGCCATCCTCAACTGAGGATAGGAGGAGCGTGTGGTCAACACACCGCCCTGTCAGTCGTTATGATGTTTTTCTTTGACCGGAGCGGCTACTATTCGGTCAAGTAGCTCCTCAATTGGCGTCACGAGTCTGAGTGTATTCAGGTCCGGATGGTCACCCATATAAGTGCGGGCCACTCCCGACCGCAATTAACTTCGGTGATCTGACGGGAACCCGTGTATCCTCTGAAAAGCCGAGGTAGTGCTCTCTTATTTTGACCCCTCTCCCACTGAGTGAAGTTTCTGGGAAATCGGGCTATGACATTTGCTGTGTTCTTCTCATTAGCATAAATTATGTTGAGGCAAGCAAACTGTAGGCCCCACAGGGAACTGTTGCGCAGGATTTCTTACGAGCAATCCTGTCTGGTATGAAATTTTATATATATTCTTGTGGGTCAAACACCATCGTTGATGCAAGTAATTTTTGCTAATTACAATTCAAGGAAATATGCAAGGAATTCTTACCAGGTATACTGACACATCCCCGCATGTACAGAATAATACAAGTAACTATCGCATGATGTGTCACTGCAAAGCAACATTACGTGTTCGCGCCTACCGCTACGGTCGTACACATGTCCTAATCTTTGTACACGGTTTACACACGGATTACCGATACTGAGACTCTGTACCCTTTCCCCGTGTTCGTCGGTTCACGGTTTGCATTGGAACTTGACTTCATTTTTATCGATAACAATGCGCGTCCCTGTCTCCCTCTGTACTTGGAGGAACGAGAGGATTTTCAGCACATGCACTGTTCTCCCCTTTCTACCCACTCGAAGCCCATCGAGCAAATCTGCAGCACGTCCGCATGTAGCAGCGACTGTTCAATAGTAATCAACGCACTGGTGGAGGAATGGATGGCCCTACCACGAAAAATTCTTACTAACATTGTGGCAAAAGAAGCATGGCTGTCCGTGTTGATCTCACACCCTACCGAAAACCATGTCCCGTCTTTTGTATTTTGCGAGGGACCATCATTAATCGCGACGAGTTCAGCGTAATTACTGACTTTGAATAAAAGTTGAAACGTCCCCTTTGAAAAATTATACAAGACTGTGCTTAAACTGAAACACAATATTTTTGGCGCGACGCAATCTGACTTCCAAAAATCCCTACGAAAGAATGGTCCTGACTAACATTAACCTATACCTTTCACAAATCACTTACCTCACCAAAAATCTTCGTTACTCGAACTACTGCAATACAGCGAGCGCCACTACTGCCAGCTAAATAAAAGATTCAAACTACGGAAGGCACTAACTACTGATAGGCACAGTTAGCAAATGAAAGATTTTAATAGATAACAAACAATGTATTTACCTTTATAGTTGTAATATATATATCAGTTCATGACACCAATTCTTACAAATTTCAAAACTCCGCCATCTCTCTCCTCACGTCCACCACCGCTGGTGGCTCACCTCCAACTGCGCAACGCTACGCGCTGTTCACATCCAGCTGCCCAACGCTACAATGGCAGACAACAATGCAAACCAGCCACAGACTGCACACGGCACAGCCAGTGATTTTTCATACAGAGCGCTACGTGGCGTTACCAATAAGAAAACGTAAACAGCCCACTTACAAAGTGCAATTTCTGTTCGTCTCACTGAATATTTTGTTTTTGGTTACCTTCTGTATTACACTGTGGTAGTTCTATGTACGGTCCAAGTCTCATCGAGCTATGCAGTCAGCTAGACCTTCCAGCTACTTCTTTATATAGCCGCCGATACGATTTAGACACTTACCACAGCGTTGTACCAACTTTCCAATGGACTCGCTGTAGAAGGCAGCCGCCTTTACTTTCCGCCAAATCTCTATCCTGGTCTGCAGCTTGTTGTCTATGTCAAAATGGTGTCTTCATAGCCAGCTGTTCACGTGATCAGAAACGAAACTCAGTGGCAGGCAATTACGGACCGTATTGTGGCCGCAGTGGCGGATACAGAAAAACCTGAAGGAGGGGGCTCTAATGATATCCTGAGCTACCTTTACTTTCGCCGTTATAAAAAATAATCATGTCCCTTGCAAACTTTAAGAAAGTTTTATTGGAACTGATTATACGCATATACAAGACAATTCCATTTAACGATATAAAAAATCTACAGTTCTAGTTCTCTTCCTTAAATGATGAATTCTGTCCCCCTATTAATTCTGGTAAATTGATTAATTAGATCGACAATAGGACAATAAATGTCACGGTGAGTGTTTAACAGAGTTAAGCCATTAAGTCGGTCCTCCTTCACTGCCGACCTCAGCCATGAGTTTGTACGCCGCAATGTTGAGAAACTTCTTTCTACTGTATCAATCGGTGTAGGGAGGCAAGAAAATATTTTGTACAGCGTGTGCAGAGCAGGATAGTCAGATCTAGGACAAACAGACAATGCTTGCATAACGGTATCACGATCGTTAATGGCATTGGCGCTCGTATGCTTGTATTGTAAGGTCTCTCCCAATAGTCTCTTTTTAATCACAAAGAATTATTCTTCTTCAAAGAACAGTAGTTCAGTTAGGCACTGATTCAATCTATGTGCAGCATCATTACCGCCATGTTTCAGTAGTTGTTAGGGCAGAAGCATGTTGAATTTTTAATGATAAACATTTTCTTCGACAAAACGTTGTCTCATGTCAGTCGTAACAGGGTCCAGCGCTGCACTAAAATCAATTCTTTTCCACTATATCATATCATCATCATTATGAGCGCAGTTCTCCCTGTGTCTTTGTCTGCTTGTAAGACGAGGAACAAAAATACGACGACGTGGACGCGCGTGCTACATAGGAAAGTACAACTATTCCATACCTCGATTCATTCGAGTGGACGCACGAAAAAAAAAAAAAAACGAATGAAAAGCCCGCGGGCTGACTGGTGGGGGCGGCGCGGGTGGCAATTCGAGCGGTCCCGCCAGGTGGAGGGGGGGGGGCGTGCCCCCAATTTGTATCCGTCACTGGTTGTGGGTAATCAAAATCTTCTCATAGAAACGGCTGCACGAGCCTCTTCATTGCCCCTTAATAGTGCAGGCGAGAGCTGTCATGAAGAAAGAAACGCCTGACAGCTATGTTATGTTGGCTGCATGATGCCAGGCGCAATCTCTCACCAGACCCTCACAATTGATGGGGAATACTATTTTATAAGCGTCTTTAAGTGTTCACTGTGAGCTCAGAGCAGATTCGATCGGAGGGCATGCTAGAGACACTGCCGCACACATCTGTACAAAGTTTCATCGGATTTTCGCTGTCGTTTCCATTTTGGGACCGATTGGACCTTATTTTCCCAATGGCCCTCGTATGTAAAAGATAATGTTACTTTTGAAGGTAAAATGTGAAGTTGTGTTGCAGTATTGTGCCATTACTACGTCCATTGTTTTATTCGGTGCTATTTATTATGCTAAATACTCGGTGGATTCAGTCATTACTTGCTGCAGTCATTCCTAGATTGTCGCAACCGGGTCATTTTAAATTGAGTTGTACTCGAAATAAAAAGCACCGGAATCTAAATGATAATTACAGACTTCTTTTTAATGCAGTGGAGTTGAGGGAAGGCTGCCAAATTATTTTTGTACACATGCATGGCATTTTATTGCATTGTAGTCTGTTGACTTTCGAAGAGGTTGCGACGACAGAAAGTTCTGTGAGCCGAATATTAATGGCGCAGGGAGGACCGGATGAAGTTGATGAGGCGGTAACGGCGGACGCAGGGACAGCGAGACCACGACAAACAGGGAGCCCGGAACAAGCCATTCTTCCCGGCCCCAAGTCGGCAGTAATTGGACGCCTTTTGGACCGATGACAGTCCAATCGATAGGGACCTCAATAATTCAAGACTCATCTCCAAAGGAACCATCACTCCCCACGTGCTTCCGTCAGCTCGCCTACTGCAGTGAAAGGATCTGGCACCAGATGGCGTCAGAGCCGCAAGGAAAAATTTTGCCAATTACGACGTGCATGGGCTTCCTGTCTTCCTTCATACAGGCCTGCATACGGCGTACGGCACAGGGCATTACTAAGTTCTCACTTCCCTTGTCTATTATTCATTGCACTGTTCATGTCTGACGGGTTTTTATATGTAGGCGCTTCCTGTGAATGACAAGAAGTCGTGTTATATGACTACAGAACTTACAGATCGTGACTGATATGTCAACGAGTCTTCTGGTATATATTAATAAATAATAGTTGGGTTCAAAATGGTTCAAATGGCTCTAAGCACCATGGGACTTAACATCTGAGATCATCAGTCCCCTAGACTTAGAACCACTTAAACCTAACCAACCTTAGGACATCAAACACATCCATGCCCGAGGCAGGATTCAAACCAACGACCACAGCAGCAGAGCGTTTCCAGACTGAAGCAACAGTTGGAGACAGTGTAAATTACATATCATGCCTTGACTATGGCTACAGATTTGACCGTCAATCTTCCACAGGCTCCACAGTGGTGTACGTGCTTGATGTAATTATATTCTAGTTTCTCAATTTCATACTTGCAGTTTAGTATATAATACAGCCTCCATAATGCTAATATGACTAATTTTGCACTACAGTGGCTCATCAACAAGTAATTTGATGTCGTATAGGGTAAAAGCTCCTAAGAGGCGCACCTTTAGACAAACTTTCATGGGAGTTGATCACTTCAAGTGGAAAGATATATACTTACATGTATAAAGAAGCACTGACAGCTCTCATAGATAGTGATAAATAAACACAGGCACTTTGGAGATATGATGAATGTGAATTTTAATGCCCAGAAGAACAAACCTGCTAGCGTGACCTGATCTGACAATAAGCAGAAGCAATCGGACAGCATCACTCACTTTCGTACGCTCACACAATGGAAAAACATGAGGTCCTGAATACCTAGAATGTGTAAATAGCACATAAATAGACAGGTTCGTGAATGCAGTAAATTACTTAGAACTTGTGTTGGTTCAAATGGCTCTGAGCCCTATGGGACTTAACTGCTGTGGTCATCAGTTCCCTAGAACTTAGAACTACTTAAACCTAACTATCCTAAGGACATCACACTCATCCATGCCCGAGGCAGGATTCGAACCTGCTATCGTAGCAGTAGCGCGATTCCAGACTGTAGAGCCTAGAACCGCTCGGTCACTCAGGCCGGCACTTGTGTTGGATTTCCGCTTATAGCTTTCCGCTTGAGCTAACGCTCAAATTATTATAGACACTGAAAGTTGGCTAAAGCTGGAGATAAGTTCAGCCGAAATTTTTTCGAAGAACTAAACAGTCCCGAAAGGATAGGCTAACCACAGCTCCCGGTAGTGAGCTTGTGGCTGTTAGTTTATCTTGTAGCAAAACTGTACTGTTCCTGTGAGTTAGCATGGGCAGAGGTCATTCTTGGCAACCGGAATAAAATAATAACTGGGTCCTTTTACCGATCTCCCAACGCAAATGATACAATTGCTGAAAGATTCAAAGAAAATTTGAGTTTAATTTCCAACATGTACCCGACTCATACAATTACAGTTAGTGGTGACCTTAATTTCCCCTCGATATGTTGGCGAAAATTCATGTTCAAATTCGCAGGTACGCATAAAACATCATCCGAAAGAAATTTTCCTAAACGCTTTATTTGAAAATTATTTCGAGCAGTCACTTCATGAGCCCACGCGCATAGTAGACAGTTATGAAAATGCACTGGGTCTGAGCTAATAACGATCACTGAAACGGATACGGGGATTAGAGGACACAGGGTTGTCGTACCGAGACTGAATATTGTACTCTCGAATTCTCCAGAAATAAGCGAAAAAATGCCTATTCAAAAAGAGCTGATAAAATTTCAATTGACACCTTCCTGAGAAACAATCTCCAATCCTTCCAAATTGACGGTGTAACTGTGGACCAGATGTGGCTTGAATTCAAATAAATAGTATCGACAGCAACTAAGAGATTAACGCCAACTAAATTAACAAACGACGGAGCTGATCCCATTTGGATCACAAAACGGCTCAGAACGCTGTTGCAGAAACAACGAAAAAAGCAAGTCACATTTCAACTAACCCAAAATCTTCAAGACTGCCGATCTTTTACAGAAGTTCGAAATTTAGCGTGGACTCCAATGCGAGATGCTTATAATAGTTTCCACAACTTTGTCTGAAAACCTGGCAGAAAATCCAAAGAGATTCTGGCCGTATGTAAAATATTCTATAGGTAAGACACAATAATGCCTCCTCTCCGCGGTACCAATGGAAATACTATTGACGACAGTATTCCAAAGCAGAGGTACTAAACACAGCCTTCCGAAATTCCTTCACCAAAGAAGACGAAGTAAACATTCCACAATTCGAATCAAGAACGGCTGTCAATATAAGTACTGAAGCAACTTAATACAATTAATAAAAGGAAGTCTTCCGGTCCAGAGTGAATGCCAAGTAAGTTCCTTTCAGAGTACGCTGATGCAATACCTCCATACTTAACAATCATATACAACCGGTCGCTCGACGAAAGATCGGTACCGAAAGACTGGAAAGTTGCATAGGCCTTTCCATTATTCAAAAAAGACAGTAGGAGTAAGCCACTAAATTACAGGGCCATACCATTAACGTCGATTTGCAGCAGAATTTTAGAACATATGTTGTATTCGAATATTACGAATTACCTCGAAGAGAAAGGTCCATTGACACGTATTCAACACGGATTTGGAAAACATCGTTGTTGTGGAACGCAAACTGCTCTTTACACACACGAAGTGCTGAGTGCTGTTGAGAAGCGATATCAGATTGATTCCGCATTTCTAGGTTTCCAGAGGGCTTTTGACATTGTACCACACACACGAAGTGCTGAGTGCTGTTGAGAAGCGATATCAGATTGATTCCGCATTTCTAGATTTCCAGAGGGCTTTTGACATTGTACCACACAAGCCCTTGTAGCGAAATTGTATGCCTATGGAGTAGCGTCTCAGTTTTGTTACTGGATTCGTGATTTTCTGTCAGAGAGATCACATTTCATAGTAACTGACGGAAAGTCATCGAATAAAACGAAAGTGATTTCCAACGTTCCTCTTGGTAGTGTTGCAAACCCTCTATAAACGATTTAGAAGACAATCTGAGCAGCCGATTTAGGTTGCTCACAAATGACGTCTAGTAAAGTCATCAGAAGCCCATAATAACGTGCTAAACGGTTTAGAAGAGGCATCTGTATGGTGCGGAAATTGGCAACTGACCATAAATAATGAAAAATGTGTGGTCGCCCATATGAGTACTAAAAGGAATCCTTTAAACTTCGGTTACTCGATAAATCAGTCAAATCTAAAGACCGTAAATTCAACCAAATACACAGGAATTACAGTTACGAACAACTTAAACTGGAAAGAACACATAGAAAATGTTGTGGGGAAGGCTAACCAAAGACTGTGTTTTATTGGCCGAACGCTTAGAAAGTGTAACAGATCTATTAAAGAGGCTGCCTATACTACGCTTGTCCGTCTTCTTTTGGAGTACACCAGATACGATTAATGGAGTATATCGAGAAAGCTCAAAGAAGAGCAGCACCATCTGTGTTATCGATAAATAGTGAAGAAGGTGTCACTAACAAGGTACAGGATTTTAGTTGGACATGAACTAAAAAAAAAAGGCATTTTTCGTTGCGGTGGAATCTTCTCTAGAAGTTTCTATCGCTAATTTCCTCTTTCGAATGCGAAAATATTTTGTTGACGGCGAGCTACATACAGAGAAACGATCGTCGTAATAAAATACGGAAATTCACAGGTTGCATGGAAAGAGAAAGGTGTTTGTTTTTTCCGCGCCTTTTCGAGATTGGGATAATGATTATTGTGAAGGTAGTTCGATGAATCCTCTGTCAGACACTGAAGTGTGATTAGCAGAGTATCCACGTAGATTCACATGCATCTACCTGTTCAATGCGGCAGTCAGTCTCCCCGGTTCTGTACACATAAACTCAGAATATAGAAAGTAGTTATAGTTTAGCAGTAACAGTGATTTCTCTGCCTCGTGATGACTGGGTGCTGTGGTTGTCCTTAGGTTAGTTAGGTTTAAGTAGTTCTAAGTTCTAGAGGACTGATGACCATAGATGTTAAGTCCCACAGTGCTAAGAGCCATTTGAACCATTTTTTTTTTTTTTTTTTTTTTTAGTTGCACTAAATGGCATCAACCAGCGGCTCAGAATACGACGACATATCTTCTTTTATCATGACCTGAAACTAATTACATGCAGAGAAATTCTGTATATTATCATGAAGGTTGCCCAGGGAGTAATGCACTGAATTGTTTCCTTCAACAATTCTTTATTGAATACTATGATAATTACATACACGAAAGAATGTTGTTTTACCTATACACCCTATTTTTCCATGTAATCTCGATCCCATTCCGTGGCCTTCTTCCAGCGCGAAACAAAAGCGTGTATGCCCCGTCGGCACCAACCCTTGTCCTGGTGGCGGTGCCTGTGCTTCACTGTGTAATTCACCTCCTCATTCCCCTCAAAATATCTTCCACGAATGGCATCCTTTAATGGCCGAAACAAGTAGTAGTCCGAGGGGGCTAGGTCAGGGCTGTAGGGTGGATGGAGTGTCATTGCCCAACGTTGTTTTGCGATGTGTTCAGCAGTACTCCGACTTATGTGGGGCTGAAAATTATCGTGTTGCAGCAAAGCATCTTCTGGTTTGCTGTGGCGCCACAATCGCCGAAAGCGCGTCTTGAGTTTTGTTAATATGTTGACGTATGCTTCTGAATTAATGGTAATGTCTTTTGGCATCACATCAATGAGAACCACATCCTCACAGTACCAGAACACGGTAATCATGACCTTACAGCCGGAAGCAGTAGCATTGACTTTTTTCTTCTGGGATGGAGCGGGAATGGTGCCATCCCATCGACAGTCCTTTTATTTCGGGCTCAAAATGGTGAACCCTGGTTTCATCGCCTGTCACAATCTGGGACAAGAAGGTCTCCCCCTCACTTCAAAATGTTGCATCATATCAAGACAAATGTTTCTTCTGTGCGATTCGTGATCCACCGTTAGACACCGCGGCACCTATCTTGCACACACTTCTGTATATCCAAGAGTGCGGATAGCTGCATCCACACTTCCATTGCTGACTCACAGATGCACCGCCAACTGCCGAGTCGTAATGCGTCTTTCCTAGCGAATGACAACAACAGCTCGCTGCTACATGTCAGATGTAACAAGCGTAGATGGTCTCCCCGAGCGCTACATATCGCGGAGCTCCGCCGAATCGCCTTCCGTGTCCAGCGACTAACAGTACTTCTGTCGACAGCAGATGCACCCATAGACTTTGCGCAAGAGTTGGTGAATATTACCCACAGTTTCTTTCTCTACAGAAGAGAAATTCAATAACGGCATGTTGCTTATAACGTACGTCGCCAGCAGACGAAATTTTGAAACTGTCCTGCAACTACACTATCTGTCGCGAGCAACGGAAACTTGGCGCGCTCACTCAAGAGACTTAATATAATACACTACTGGCCCTTAAAACTGCTACACCAAAGAGAAATGAAGATGACAAACTGGTATTCATTGGACAAATATATTATACTAGAACTGACATGTGATTACATTTTCACGCAATTTCGGTGCATAGATCCTAAGAAATCAGTACCAAGAACAACTGCCTCTGGCCGTAATAACGGCCTTGATACGCCTGGGCATTGAGTCAGACACAGCTTGGATGGCGTGCACAAGTACACCTGCCCATGCAGCTTCAACACGATACCACAGTTCATCAAGAATAGTGACTATCGTATTGTGACAAGCCACTAGCTCGGACATCATTGACCAGACGTTTTCAGATGGTGAGAGATCTGGAGACTGTGCTGGCCATGGCAGCAGTCTAACATTTTCTGTATCCAGAAAGGCCCGTACAGCATTATCCTGCTGAAATGTGGGGTTTCGCAAGGATCGAATGAAGGGTAGAGCCACAGGTCGTAACACATCTGAAATGTAACGTCCACTGTTCAAAGTGCCGTTAGTGCTAACAAGAGGTGACCGAGACGTGTAACCAGTGGCAACCCATACCATCACGCCGGGTGATACGCCAGTATGGCGATGACGAATACACGCTTCCTTCCAATGTGCGTTCATCGCTATGTCACCAAACACGGATGCGACCATCATGATGGTGTAAACTGAACCTGGATTCATCCGAAAAAATGATATTTTGCCATTCGTGCACCCAGGTTCGTCGTTGAGGACACCATCGCACACGCTCCTGTCTGTGATGCAGCGTCAAGGGTAACCGCAGCCTTGGTATCCGAGCTCATAGTCCATACTGGTGCAGACGTCGTCGAACTGTTGGTGCAGATGGTTGCTGTCTTGCACACAGACCCATCTCTTGACTCAGGGATCGAGACGTGGCTGCACGATCTGTTACAGACATGCGGATAAGATGCCTGCCATCTTGACTGCTAGTGATACGAGGCCGTTGGGATCCAGCACGGCGTTCCGTATTACCCTCCTGAACCCACCGATTCCATATTCTGCTAACAGTCATTGGATCTCGACCAACACGAGCAGCAGTGTCGTGATACGATAAACCGCAATCGAGATAGACTACAATCCGACCTTTATCGTAGTCGGAAACGTGATGGTGCGCATTTCTCATGCTTACACGAAGCACCACAACAACGTTTCACCAGGCAACGCCTGTCAACTGCTTTTTGTGTATGAGAAATCGGCTAGAAACTTCCCTCACGTCAGCACGTTGTAGGTTTCGCCACCGGCGCCAACCTTGTGTGAATGCTCTGAAAAGCTAATCATTTGCATATCACAGAATCTTCTTCCTGTCGGTTAAATTTCGCGGCTGTTGCACGTCTTCTCCGTGGTGTAGCAATTAGAATGGCCATTAGAGTACATATGTAACGTTTCACATCCGTAGCATTGTCTTCGGCTGAGAAAAAAAGAGGTGCATTACTTTCTGGACAACCCTGGTATTTATAATTCTCAGTGTCATCCTTGAAATTGAGTGGAGATTCACCTTAGTGACAATGACTGCCGTACTTGACCTTCGTAGCAAAAAAAATGGCTCTGAGCACTATGGGACTCAACTGCTGTGGTCATTAGTCCCCTAGAACCTAGAACTACTTAAACCTAACTAACCTAAGGACATCACACACATCCATGCCCGAGGCAGGATTCGAACCTGCGACCGTAGCAGTCGCACGGTTCCGGACTGCGCGCCTAGAACCGCGAGACCACCGCGGCCGGCCCTTCGTAGCACCGTAAGATGGCAGACCACCAGCGTGCAACATCCACATCCACATCGATCATGTACAAAGAATGATATGGTTGTGGCAAATGAATCCATAAGACGTGAGCTTAACAACGAATACAATTACTTAACAGAAAATCTTCACAACTCTGTAAGTGCACTCCAACTTACATTCAGCTTTACAGGCAAAGGCAAAATCATCAGAAAACATAATCTTGAACTAAATGAAGAGTTAACATCGATGAACGTATAATACACAGAACTGAATACCGCAATCAGTGATGCAATAACCAGCTTCCAGGTATTTTGTGATAGTCTTTGAGCGCCTATTGCTCTCTGCGGGAACACGCAATCGACTATCTTTACTGCAGTGAACACAAAGTAATCACTGAAGCGTAGTATCGTAAACAAAATGTTCTGAATCCACTACACAATCGATAATGTTCTTGTAAGACGCGTATAACCAGATGAAAATATCGTGAATGTTTGCAGATTATGACACTGAACAACAAAGGAAAAATATGTTATCTTAGTTATTCTCCACTGAATAACTGCTTTTACCGAACCACAGCCAACCCATTTCTAAAATTCCTTGACACTGAAGTAGTTTATTTTTCCTAACATGATCTCGGATTCAAATGGTTCAAATGGCTCTAAGCACTATGGAACTTAACATCTGAGGTCATCAGTCCCATCGACTTAGAACTACTTAAACCTAAGGACATCACACACATCCATGCCCGAGGCAAGATTCGAACCTGCGACCGTCGCAGAAGCGCGGTTCCAGACTGAAGCGCCTAGAACCGCTCAGCCACAACGGCCGGCGATCTGGGATTCTGCTGGACAACAATCTTCTACATCAGCTCCGAATAATCCCCTTCGGTTGTGGCTGACATTTCCAAATCTTTCACTTGGTGATAAATGTCTATGGATGTGATTTTGAGGCTTTTTACACCATTTCGTTTTTTCATTGTTTCTGCAGTAGTTTGCATTATCGTCCACTCTTACATAATAGTTCCGCTTGTATTTTTAACTTCCCCACAATTAAATCTTTATTCCGATCACAGTCTTCCGCGAAATTGTATTCTGTTATTATTTCCCATAGCGTCACTGCAGCATCTTTTCCAAGTTAGACGTCTATTCTCTAGCACATAGCACTAAAAATATGAACAACTACAGACGTTCTTCCTCTGCGCAAAAGAAACAAAGTTATCAGCTACCAAAACGATAAAATATATAAACAAAATATGAACACCATCAAAGAAATACAATACTTTCGAAGTTAAAATGCTGTGCTTCGAACGACACCACACACCGCACAATTTGGAGGGGAACCTACCGCAGACAGAGAACGGTGCAACAACCAGTTCCATAGAGGCATTATTGAAATAACTGCCGTAAACTCTCGAACGAAAACGAACAATATTGCGAAAGCACATTAGAGCAGATTCTCAGATTGTACAGTATTCACATTAAACATTAAAACGTTCGAAAAATTGTATTGAATGTAAGAATTTCAAGATTCCTGAATCTAAGTTTACAGTAATATGTATTGTTTATCTTCCTCTGGTGGTAATTGATTTCGTTTTTCTGTCTTCGAGAAATGACGCTGTTCTTAGCTCACAGTGTTCAGGAATGTAGATGGGTGAATTGAGTCGGTAGGGACACCGCTACAGATTTTCCGCGTGTTTAAAAGAAGTGTGGCTGATGAATGAATCTTTTGTTTCAACCAGAGTGCGCTTTCATTTAAAGAGAGATTCGTACTTCAAAAAGCCGTGCTCTTGAGTGCTACAGAGAATGACTTCTCGTTGGAATACCATCGAGGTTATTTAGAGCCCTCGTATTGTGAGTACTCTTGCCGGAGCGATGTTAGCTACAGGGCCGAAGCAGTCTTTTTTCGGTCTTTGTGCCTCTTTCCATCCCTAATTAGTTTAATGTGTTCCATTTATATGCAAGAGAAATGTTCAACGTCTTTATTTCGAGCCAACTCGATTTCATTCTCTCCCGGAATACGTTGCCTCAAAACATTGAGGACTCGCTGTACGGAACAAACGAACGGAATGTGGCGTAAAATACCAGTGCGGAAAATGCGAAACGGAACTCCAGGAGTCAAGTTCGGAGAATTTTATCGGAGTTAAAATGCGCCTGTCTGAATATGACCAGGCACTGAGATTTACGAATGTGGCATCTGTTTGGCGCCTCGCCGTGTATTATGCGTTATCTGCAAAACTGATGTGGATGCATGCGAATAGATGGGTACTGAATACGTAAAGCTACAACAGCTGGGTGCAATAAACGTTATTTCATGATTACGTACCCCCACCACTCCTACTCATCTAGAAGCAGCCTAATTGTAGGTACGAAGGTAATCCCAAAAGTAAGGTCTCCTATTTCTTTATAAGTACAGACCTCTGTTTGTGTGGCAGCTGGTCACACTGTTATGAAGAGTGCTTCAAGCGCTGTGTGTAAACATGAGCACGCTGCGCTGATGCGCTCACTTTTGGCTTGGCAGCCGTTGAGAACGGAGCTCCAGTTGGATGTTACCGCAAAGTGCGAATTGCGCGCAGTTATTCAGTCGATTGACATCCATCACCAATTGACGGAAGTGTATGGTCAGGCGTGCATGGATGTCAGAAGTGTTCGTAAGGCGTGTAGAGAGTTTGCAGCTGGTGGGACCGAAATTCACGACAAACAAAGGAGCGGGAGACCGTCAGTTTCTTAGGAGACAGTGTTGAAGGTTGAGCAAAGCATGCGTGAAGATGGGCGGAACACCCTGGATGATCTCTGCAGGTTGGCTCCTGAGGTTTCCCGAAACGCCGCTCACAGAATTTTAACGGAAACATTGAACTATTGGAAGGTGTGCGCAAGATGGGTGCCACGCATGCTGACTGAGGACCACATGCGGCAATGAGTTGATGCTTCCCGCGCATGTCTTCACCGCCTTGCAGCCGAACAGGACAACTTTCTGGACTCAATTGTCAAGGATGACGAAACCTGGGTGTCGTATCGGGCGCCGCGCAGCAGCCGTCAACTCGTGCTACAACACCCACGGTACACAGCGAGTACCGCTAGCGTCGCACAAGATGTCAACAACTGGTGGGAGTGAACGCGTCGTCGCGTACACACCACTATCGATACGGATTACCCTGGCGGCGCTGCCCTTGCCACCACAGTGAGCAACCGTATAAGGGCGCCATCTACCAACACTTTGATTGGCCGGACCTGCGGACTTCAGCGAGCTTCCTGAGCCCGTTTAACCAGTTCAATCTTCGCCGATGACTGTGTTACTACCCGGCTGCTGGATTCACGACGACCGAACCGTACTGTGACTTCCCTGGCTGGAAACTTGCGACGCGTCGGTATCGATCGGTTGGCAGTGGTTTGGACTTGTATTCTCTACTAGTGACTCTGATTTCTCCTTGGCGCTACAGCCAGCGAAATGTTGTGTAGTCGAACTTAAGTTTTGTTTTGAGTGACAGAAGGTCAAATATATTTGGTTATCACGGAATATTTGTTGTGTTATAGTGCGAACATAACAGGACAGAAATGGCGACGAGGATGGGATTCCTACGAAACCAGACTGCGGGAACATTTCCAAGCGTTTCAGGTATGCGACGCCAAATTAATGAAATCTCTTTTCCTGTCTTGGTCCAAACCTACAGTATACCGGCTCTTGTGCAAGTTAGCTCCGCTCACGACTCCTTCGGAACTCTCCTTCAAGAACATGTGTGACTTGCTAACGCCGTTTTATCAACGTCATTCTTATGTCATTACGTCCCGAGTTCAGTTTTACCAATGCAAGAAAGAGCCCAATCAGTCTTATAGAGAGTGGGCAGCGGAACTACAGGGCCTCAGTCGGAAATGTCGTTTCGTTACCCCCCAGAACAAGGAGTCCTATGCCGTGGAAATGATTCGAGACATCATTATACGTGGTGCCCCTGATAAGGAATTCCGAAACAATGCTTTACAACTGGAAAACTCGACACTCGATAAGGTCCTAGAACTAGACCAAACGTTTGAAGTGTCCAGTGCCGCAGGAAAACGGTTAGAAACTTGGGCCGATATCACCGCAGTACATACTCCTGTTTACGGCCGCGAGACCGAGGAACTGCAACGCAATTTCCGCACGGAAGGCGCAATAGATGTTGATGCTGTTCAGAAAGGCCGACCTCCTCCACGATCACGTCGCACGGTACAAAAAACTTTCTATAAGCGGCCGCCCCGGAAACTGCCTTCCTGCCCTGACTGTTCCAAAGTACATGAGAGAGACGACTGCCCTGACAGGTGGGTCTACTGCACAAACTGTTCACTAAATGGCCATCTCGTGTTGGGCAGCAAATAAGCGGCTAAACCAATATATGGCGGAACAACCGATGGCCGTAAACGTGGTAGCTTCCACTGAATTCCAAGTCCCAGCGAACAAACTGTACACAGAAGTCACCATTAGTAATCATCCGATAAAATTACAAGTGAAATGATAGTTAAATGGACACCCTAGCTGCAAACAGGCGTTGATGTACTTCATTAGGGACATGTTAAAAATGTGTGCCCCGACCGGGACACGAACCCGGGATCTCCTGCTTATATGGCAGACGCTCTATCCATCTTTTTTTTCTTTTTTTCTTTTTTTTATCTCATTTTGTTCGTTGTATCTGCTCTGGAGGACGTCGAAAGACACCCATTTCAGTTCGTTGTTGATCTAGTAACTCAGTTTTTTTTTTTTATTACAGAGGGCAGCTAGCCCTCTCACCGAACACGCTGAGCTACCGTGCCGGCAGTCCATCTGAGCCACCGAGGGCACAGAGGAGAAAGCGACTGCAGGGACTTATCCCTTGCACGCTCCCCGTCAGACCCACTTTCCCAACATGTCCACACCACTACATTCTAGTGTAGTGGTGTGGACATGTTGGGAATGTGGGTCTCACGGGGAGCATGCAAGGCATAAGTCCCTGCAGTCGCGCTATCCAATGTGCCCTCGGTGGCTCAGATGGATAGAACGTCTGCCATGTAAGCAGGAGATCCCGGGTTCGAGTCCCGGTCGGGGCACACATTTTCAACATGTCCCTAATGAAGTACATCAACGCCTGTTTGCAGCCAGGGTGTCCATTTAATTATCATGTTCAGAGAAAAACCATAAATACGTGAATGAAAATTAAATTTGATAACTTATGACCTGTCATCATTCTACATTAATTTGTAAGTCATATACCCATCACAAGTCCTTACAGTTTCATTGCCTCATGTATATGATTTTTTCAAATACTTGCAATATTGTGTGGTATTTCAAGTGGAGACCACCTTTCCTAAATTTATAAATGGACAGGCTCATATAACATTTGAATGTAGGTGTTGCAGTTCTCAAGTGTGAATATATGTCAGTTACTAATGTGTGATAACAAAGTGAGCAACTGCAAAAAGAAAAACAAGTCGTCATAGGAGCACTAGAAAAGCATGGACCACAGGCAACTGAATATTGTTATTTACATTGCCACAAACAAAGCATATTGGATGGGAAATAATTGTTGTTGAGGGTTTCGGCATAGCTGTTTATTTGCAGCACTGTAGTAGTCTTCTGATGTGTAACAGAATGTATGGTCTAAACCAGACACTGTCTTGGGTATATGGCAAGTTTGGTTGTTGAGTTATTAACCTGAACCAAAAGGTTTGGCCTAGTAGCCTGGTTAAGCTCAGGCTTACACTATAAACCAGAAATGTCGATTTGGATGGCAGGTTAGACAAAACCTGGAAATCTGTATATGAAAAACCAACATCATCTCTCAATGCATGGGCGGGGAAGTCTCAGAAGTTGCCCCTCTCAGTGAAAGCAGTCATCCTCTCATAACACTTAGTAATGTAGTCCATCAACAAAGGAGGTGGCTTACAAATCACTCGTTCGACCTATGCTTGAGTATTGTTCATCAGTGTAGGATGCGTACCAGGTCGGGTTGACAGAGGAGACAGAGAAGATCCAAAGAAGAGTGGCGCGTTTCGTCACAGGGTTATTTGGTAAGCATGATAGCGTTATGGATATGTTTAGCAGACTCAGGTGGCAGTCTCTGCAAGGGAGGCACTCTGCATCGTGGTGTAGCTTGCTGTCCAGGTTTTGAGAGGGTGTGTTTCTGGATGAGGTATCGAATATATTGCTTCCCTCTACTTATACCTCCCGAGGAGATCACGAATGTAAAATTAGAGAGATTCAATCACGAACAGAGGCTTTCCGTCAATCATTCTTCCCACGAACCGTACGCAACTGGAACAGGAAAGGGAGGTAATGACAGTGGCACGTAAAGTGCCCTCTGCCACACACCGTTGGGTGGGTTGCGGAGTATGAATGTAGATGTAGATTTCATTTCTAGCAAAGCTGCATGGTCATCAACGGTAACTGTTCTTTCGGGAACAGATACTATCGTCATGTAAAATTACAAGTGGATACGGGGCTGCCGTTAGTCTGTTGAATTCAAAAACGTATGCTCGCCTCGGCGCCCCACCTCTCCAGGGACCCACCAGGCAGCTGGTAGCTTATAATAAGATGAACATTCCACTTCGAGGCCAAGTCGACCTGCAAATTACTTATCGTGGTGTGACGCGCACCCTAACTTTTCTCATTGTACACAGCGATTCCACTGCCAACCTGTTTGGACTGGATGCGTTCAGAGCTTTTGGATTCTCCATCAACTTGATCTCCGATGAAGTACGTTACGCAGAATTGGACGACCTATGAACAGAATTTCAGGAATTATTTAAGCCAGAATTGGGAACAGCGAAGAACTTTGAAGGTCATATCATATTGAAAATTAATGCGCGGCCCCGATGTTTTTCACGCTCGCCCAGTGCCTTTGGCACTACGCACTGAAATGCAGGAAGAACTCGACCGTCTCACTTTCATAGGGGTTTTAGAACCCGTTTCATACAGTTCCTGGGCAACGCCCTTAGTCGACGTCAAGAAAGCCTTCTGGGAAAATAAGATAGTGTGGTGATTTCAAAGTGACCATAAATGCTCAGACAGAGATCGACACGTATCCCCTGCCTCGCCCAGAACAATTGCTAACCAAACTCCAAGGTGGCAAACATTTTTCCAAAATTGACTTAGCAGAAGCATATCTACAATTGCCTTTGGATTCAGCATCACAGGATTTCATGGTCATTAACAGGCCTCATGGGCTGTATCGACTTAAACGCCTCATGTATGGTATCGCCAGCGCCCCAGCTATTTACCAGCGGTTCCTCGAACAACTGGTCGCTGGCATTGACGTTTGTGTCAACTATCTGGACGATATCATTGTGATGAGACGCACACCGGCAGACCACCTACGCAACCTCCGCCACCTGTTTCAAGTATTATACGACGCTGGTCTTCGCTGCCGTAAAGAGAAATGCTGTTTCTTCCAGCGGGAGAACCTCGGACACCGTATCTCCCAGGGCGGCTTCCAACCTTTGGACAAACACATCAAGGCTATCGTTCAGCTTCCAAGACCGTCAACGCTCACTCAATTCCGCTCATTTTTAGGAAAAATTGCGGATACGGGATGCAGCAATGAAAACTGCACCGCTCTCTCATCTATGCAAAAAGACTTCCTTGTGGCCCAGATCAGGATTTCGACTCTGAATAATTACTTTGCTTTCAGATCGATGAGGAGGCACAGGCTGCGGTGGATGCTTTTCCTATCACCAGTTCCATGGTTGCAACGGCCACAGGCACCGATGAAGACCTTCAACTAGTCCGCAGCTTGATCATCAGAGATTGGCCAGAGCGGCGACCTCCACACTCTTCGCCTGCTTCCCGCCAATTTTTCTCTGTGAAACTTCAGCTGCTCCTACTGATGGAGTGATTTTGCTGGCATCGGACGGTGGTCATCGACGGGTTGTGGTTCCAAAATCCCTCCTCCTGCAGGTCTTGAAATCATGTTGGCCACTGGGGCATAACAAGAACCAAACTCTTTGCTCGTCGTTTTGTCTACTGGCCGGGACTGACCACTGCAATCAAAGATTTGGTACGCACCTGCCCCGCCTGCCAGGACCAGCAGGCGGCCCTCTGGCAGACATTCACCTCTTGGCCACCCTGCTCCCGGCCTTGGAAACGAGTGCACGCCGATTTTGCGGGACCTTTTTCCAACGAAATGTTTTTGGTACTCGTCGATGCTTACTCCAAGTTTCCGTTCGTAGTCCGATGCAGCTCCACGTCCACCTCTGTCACTCTCGCGGCAATGGAGAAGATTTTCGCCATTGACGGCCTGCCGGAAATACTTGTGACAGACAATGGCCCACAATTCCGCAGCCATGAGTTCTCTGACTTTTGCCTCCATCACGTCATCCGCCATGTCCCGACACCACCGTTTCACCCTAAATCTAACAGGCTGGCGGAACGCATGGTGCGAACCTTTAAGCAACAGATGAAGAAGTACGTGAAGGCGCATAATACCGCTTAAGCACTAACGCTGTTTCTTAGTTCTTATAGATCCACACCCATGGGCGACAAGAGCCCAGCGGAGATGCTCCACGGACGGCAGCCTCGGACACTGCTGAATCTCCTGCTGCCTGCCCCGAAGCCTGAGCTACCACCGCAGATGCCACGCTTCCGCCCCGGCACACCTGTCTGGGCCCGGGGCTTCGGTAACCAACCTAACTGGGTGCCGGGCCACATCTTACAACAAAATTGGAAAGAAAGTCTTCAAGGTTCAGCTCCAGGACCGAGAGGTGACGCGGCACTCTAATCAACTCCATCTCCGGTCCATGCACTCACCGACCGCGGACGTCGAACAGCGGGAACTCCGCACGACTGTGTCCCAGCCACCTCGCCCGCCTCCACATATATCTGATCTCTTAGTTCCAGCGGGTGGCCTTCAGACAACCTCGGACAGTGAATTGCCGTCGCGAACATCCATTGCGCAGCCCCCAACCTCTTCGCCGCTCCGCATGTCTCCGCGGAAAACGCCCAACACCATTGACGGGCTCGTTTTGGCAGCGCTCGGGTGGCCTCGGCCGCATCCATCACAGCTTCACGGCGACTGGGGAAGCCGAGTCCAGCCAGCCACCACACCCCCCTGCAGTCGACCCGGCTCCTACACCGCCCCTCGCCGGATCTGAACGCGTACAGCAGGAAGATCCTCCACATAAGTCTCTTCCATCCTCTGATGAGGAAATGCCATTCCACCCAACTTGTTCCTTCCATCCTCCCGACAACCGAGTCCCTCGACACAAAAAAGGTCACTTCCGACCCTATTCCACAACCAGCCCACATAGCTCTGATGAGGAACCAATGGATGTGTTATTCATACATTCCCGCTGTTTTACAGCTTCTCAAGGGGGGAGGGGTGTCGTATCGGCCGCCGCATAGCAGCCGTCAACTCGGCGCGGCAGGCTACAACACGCGCGACACACAGCGAGTACCGGTGACGCCGCACACGATGTCAACAACTGGCGCAAGTGAACGCGTCGTCGCGGGGTTAGCGGCAGCGTAGACACCACCCGTGGTCTAGGGGAAGCGTATTTTATTCATATTCGAAACGTCTTCGGTCGTAGGTTCCATCCCCGCCACTGCCTAAATTTTGATAAATAATCAGCATTGGCGGCCGAAGACTTCCGGCATAAGAAGTCAGCCTCATTCTGCCAACGGCCTTGTCAAAGAGGGCGGAGGAACGGATAGAGATTCAGGGCACTCTCTTGTCCTAGGGGTGGGAAATTGCCCCTAAAGGAGGAAGAATCAGCAGTGATCAACGACATGAGGATGCAGAAGGCAATCGAAACCACTGCATTAAAGACACTTAACGTGTATCCACAGGACATGTGGCCTGTAGTTGAAGAAGTGTCATGATGGTCTCTCCATTGGCAAAAGATTCCGGAATAGTCCCCCATTCGGATCTCCGGGAGGGGACTGCCAAGGGGGAGGTTACCATGAGAAAAAGATTGAATAATCAGCGAAAGGATAATGTTCTATGAGTCGGGGCGTGGAATGTCAGAAGCTTGAACGTGGTAGGGAAACTAGAAAATCTGAAAATGGAAATGCAGAGGCTCAATCTAGATATAGTAGCGGTCAGTGAAGTGAAGTGGAAGGAAGACAAGGATTTCTGGTCAGATGAGTATCGGGTAATATCAACAGCAGCAGAAAATGGTATAACAGGTGTAGGATTCGTTATGAATAGGAAGGTAGGGCAGAGGGTCTGTTACTGTGAACAGTTCAGTGACCGGGTTGTTCTAATCAGAATCGACAGCAGACCAACACCGACAACGATACTTCAGGTATACATGCCGACGTCGCAAGCTGAAGATGAACAGATAGAGAAAGTGTATGAGGATATTGAAAGGGTAATGCAGTATGTAAAGGAAGACGAAAATCTAATAGTCATGGGCGACTGGAATGCAGTTGTACGGGAAGGAGTAGAAGAAAAGGTTACAGGAGAATATGGGCTTGGGGCAAGGAATGAAAGAGGAGAAAGACTAATTGAGTTCTGTAACAAGTTTCAGCTGGTAATAGCGAATACCCTGTTCAAGAATCACAAGAGGAGGAGGTATACTTGGAAAAGACCTGGAGTTACGGGAAGATATCAATTAGATTACATCATGGTCAGACAGAGATTCCGAAATCAGATACTGGATTGTAACGCGTACCCAGGAGCAGATATAGACTCAGCTCACAATATAGTAGTGATGAAGAGTAGGCCGAAGTTCAATACATTAGTCAGGAAGAATCAATACGCTAAGAAATGGGATACGGAAGTTCTAAGGAATGACGAGATACGTTTGAAGTTCTCTAACGCTATAGATACAGCAATAAGGAATAGCGTAGTAGGCAGCACAGTTAAAGAGGAATGGACATCTCTAAAAAGGGCCATCACAAAAGTTGGGAAGGAAAACATAGGTACAAAGAAAGTAGCTGCGAAGAAACCATGGGTAACAGAAGAAATACGTAAGTTGATTGATGAAAGGAGGAAGTACAAACATGTTCCGGGAGAATCAGGAATAGAGAGATACAAGTCGCTGAGGAATGAAATAAATAGGAAGTGCACGGAAGCTAAGACGAAATGGCTGCAGGAAAAATGTGAAGACATCGAAAAAAATGTGATTGTCGGAAGGACAGACTCAGCATACAGGAAAGTCAAAACAACCTTTGGTGACATTAAAAGCAACGGTGGTAACATTAAGAGTGCAACGGGAATTCCACTGTTAAATGCAGAGGAGAGAGCAGATAGGTAGAAAGAATACATTGAAAGCCTCTATCAGCGTGAAGATTTGTCTGATGTGATAGAAGAAGAAACATGAGTCGATTTAGAAGAGATAGGGGATCCAGTATTAGAATCGGAATTTAAAAGAACTTTGGAGGACTTACGGTCAAATAAGGCAGAAGGAATAGATAACATTCCATCAGAATTTCTAAAATCATTAGGGGAAGTGGCAACAAAACGACTATTCACGTTGGTGTGTAGAATATATGAGTCTGGCGACATACCATCTGACCTTCGGAAAAGCATCATCCACACAATTCCGAAGACGGCAAGAGCTGACAAGTGCGAGAATTATCGCACAATCAGCTTAACAGCTCTTGCATCGAAGCTGCTTACAAGAATAATATACAGAAGAATGGAAAGGAAAATTGAGAATGCACTAGGTGACGAACTGTTCGGCTTTAGGAAAAGTAAAGGCACGAGAGACGCAATTCTGACGTTACGGCTAATAATGGAAGCAAGGCTAAAGAAAAATCAAGACACGTTCATAGGAAAAAGCGTTCGACAATATAAAATGGTACAAGCTGTTCAAGATTCTGAAAAAGTAGGAGTAAGCTATAGGGAGAGACGGGTCATATACAATATGTACAACAAACAAGAGGGAATAATAAGAGTGGACGATCAAGAACGAAGTGCTCGTATTAAGAAGGGAGTAAGACAAGACTGTAGCCTTTCGCCCCTACTCTTCAATCTGTACATCGAGGAAGCAATGATGGAAATAAAAGAAAGGTTCAGGAGTGGAATTAAAATACAAGGTGAAAGGATATCAATGATACGATTCGCTGATGACATTGCTATCCTGAGTGAAAGTGAAGAAGAATTAAATGATCTGCTGAACGGAATTAACAGTCTAATGTGTACACAGTATAGTTTAAGAGTAAATCGGAGAAAGACGAAGGTAATGAGAAGTAGTAGAAATGAGAACAGCGAGAAACTTAAAATCAGGATTGATGGTCACGAAGTCAATGAAGTTAAGGAATTCTGCTACCTAGGCAGTAAAATAATCAATGACGGACGGAGCAAGGAGGACATCAAAAGCAGACTCGCTATGGCAAAAAAGGCATTTCTGGCCAAGAGAATCTACTAATATCAAATACCGGCCTTAATTTGAGGAAGAAATTTCTGAGGATGTACGTCTGGAGTACAGCATTGTATGGTAGTGAAACATGGACTGTGGGAAAACCGGAACAGAAGAGAATCGAAGCATTTGAGATGTGGTGCTATAGACGAATGTTGAAAATTAGATGGACTGATAAGGTAAGGAATGGGGAGGTTCTACGCAGAATCGGAGAGGAAAGGAATATGTGGAAAACACTGATAAGGAGAAGGGACAGGATGATAGGACATCTGCTAAGACATGAGGGAATGACTTCGATGGTACTAGAGGGAGCTGTAGAGGGCAAAAACTGTAGAGGCAGACAGTAGCACAGGAAAGGAATTCGTGGCGGGCCGCATCAAACCAGTCAGTAGACTGATGCCAAAAAAAAAAAAGAAAAGAAACAAACACACTATCTATACGGATTACCCTGGCGGCGCTGCCCTTGCCACCACAGTGAGCAACCGTATAAGGGCGCCATCTACCGACACTCTGATTGGCCGGACCTGCGAATTTAAGCGAGCTCCCTGAGCCCGTTTAACCAGTTCAATCTTCGCCGATGACTGTGTTACTACCCGGCTGCTGGATTCACGAGAACCGAACCGTACTGTGGCCTCCCTGGTTGGAAACTTGCGACGCGTCGGTATCGATCGGTTGGCAGTGGTTTGGACTTGCATTCTCTACTAGTGACTCTGATTTCTCCTTGGCGCTACAGCCAGCGAAGTGTAGTGTAGTCGAACGTAAGTTTTGTTTTGAGTGACAGTAGGTCAAATAAATTTGGTTATCACGGAATATTTGTTGTGTTATAGTGCGGACATAACACTGGGCATCCCACTTTACACCTGAGACCAAGCAACAATCACGCCGGTGGCGGCATCCTTCTTCGCCAAAGCCGCGGAAATTAAAAAAAAAAAAAAAACACAGCGTGCCGGTAAAGTCGTGACAACCGTTTTTTGGGATCTGAAAGGGGTATTGTTGTCGTCTTTATGCCCACTGGGACCACAATTAACACTGACAGATACTGTGAGACTCTGAAAATACTCAAACGGGCCATTCGGAACAGGAGAAGAGGAATGTTGAGCAAGGGCGTGCACATATATTTCGCAAACCGATGCTCTCCTGCAACAGTTTCAGTGGAACATAATCACCCACTCGCCCTATAGTCCTGACTTGGAGGCCAGTGACTATCACCTGTTCCGTAAGTTAAAAGAACATTTGGCCGGAAGGCGATTCAGCTCCGACGACGAGGTGAAAGAAGAGGTTCGTAACTTTCTGCACAGCATGGCGGCGAGCTGTATGACATGGGCATACAAAAACTGCCACAGCGTCTACAAAAATGCATCGACAGAAATGGTAATTATGTCGAAAAATAGTTAAATGTTCAAGCTGTAAACTGATATAAACAATTGTTTATTTTTAAGTGCTTTATCTGAAACCTACCTTGAGCAGTTAAACAGAAAACCGACTCGTGGCGATAATATATTAGACCTTCTGGTGACAAACAGACCCGAACTATTTGAATCAGTTAATGCAGAACAGGGAATCAGCGATCATAAAGCGGTTACTGCGTCGATGATTTCAGCCGTAAATAGAAATATTAAAAAAGGTAGGAAGATTTTTCTGTTTAGCAAAAGTGACAAAAAGCAGATTACAGAGTACCTGACGGCTCAACACAAAAGTTTTGTCTCAAGTGCAGATAGTGTTGAGGATCAGTGGACAAAGTTCAAAACCATGGTACAATATGCGTTAGATGAGTATGTGCCAAGCAAGATCGTAAGAGATGGAAAAGAGCCACCGTGGTACAACAACCGAGTTAGAAAACTGCTGCGGAAGCAAAGGGAACTTCACAGCAAACATAAACATAGCCAAAGCCTTGCAGACAAACAAAAATTACGCGAAGCGAAATGTAGTGTGAGGAGGGCTATGCGAGAGGCTTTCAATGAATTCGAAAGTAACGTTCTATGTACTGACTTGGCAGAAAATCCTAAGAAATTTTGGTCCTATGTCAAAGCGGTAGGTTGATCAAAACAAAATGTCCAGACACTCTGTGACCAAAATGGTACTGAAACAGAGGATGACAGACTAAAGGCCGAATTACTAAATGTCTTCTTCCAAAGCTGTTTCACAGAGGAAGACTGCACTGTGCTTCCTTCTCTAGATTGTCGCACAGTTGACAAAATGGTAGATATCGAAGTAGACGACAGAGGGATAGAGAAACAATTAAAATCGCTCAAAAGAGGAAAGGCCGCTGGTCCTGATGGGATACCAGTTCGATTTTACACAGAGTACGCGAAGGAACTTGCCCCCCTTCTTGCAGCGGTGTACCGTAGGTCTCTAGAAGAGCGAAGCGTTCCAAAGGATTGGAAAAGGGCACAGGTCATCCCCGTTCTCAAGAAGGGACGTCGAACAGATGTGCAGAACTATAGACCTATATCTCTAACGTCGATCAGTTGTAGAACTTTGGAACACGTATTATGTTCGAGTATAATGTCTTTTCTGGAGACTAGAAATCTACTCTGTAGGAATCAGCATGGGTTTCGAAAAAGACGATCGTGTGAAACCCAGCTCGCGCTATTCGTCCACGAGACTCAGAGGGCCTTAGACACGGGTTCACAGGTAGATGCCGTGTTTCTTGACTTCCGCAAGGCGTGTGACACAGTTCCCCATAGTCGTTTAATGAACAAAGTAAGAGCATACGGACTATCAGATCAATTGTGTGATTGGATTGAGGAGTTCCTAGATAACAGAACGCAGCACGTCATTCTCAATGGAGAGAAGTCCTCCGAAGTAAGAGTGATTTCAGGTGTGCCGCAGGGGAGTGTCATAGGACCGTTGCTATTCACAATATACATAAATGACCTGGTGGATGACATCGGAAGTTCACTGAGGCTTTTTGCAGATGATGCTGTGGTGTATCGAGAGGTTCCAACAATGGAAAATTGTACTGAAATGCAGGAGGATCTGCAGCGAATTGACGCATGGTGCACGGAATGGCAATTGAATCTCAATGTAGACAAGTGTAATGTGATGCGAATACATAGAAAGATAGGTCCCTTATCATTTAGCTACAAAATAGCAAGTCAGCAACTGGAAGCAGTTAATTCCATAAATTATCTGGGAGTACGCATTAGGAGTGATTTAAAATGGAATGATCATATAAAGTTGATCGTCGGTAAAGCAGATGCCAGACTGAGATTCATTGGAAGAATCCTAAGGAAATGCAATCCGACAACAAAGGAAGTAGGTTACAGTACGCTTGTTCGCCCAATGCTTGAATACTGCTCAGCAGTGTGGGATCCGCACCAGGTAGGGTTGATAGAAGAGATAGAGAAGATCCAACGGAGAGCAGCGCGCTTCGTTACAGGATCATTTAGTAATTGCGAAAGCGTTACGGAGATGATAGATAAACTCCAGTGGAAGACTCTGCAGGAGAGACGCTCAGTAGCTCGGTACGGGCTTTTGTTGAAGTTTCGAGAACATACCTTCACCGAAGAGTCAAGCAGTATATTGCTCCCTCCTACGTATATCTCGCGAAGAGACCATGAGGATAAAATCAGAGAGATTAGAGCCCACACAGAAGCATACCGACAATCCTTCTTTCCACGTACAATACGAGACTGGAATAGAAGGGAGAACCGATAGAGGTACTCAGGGTACCCTCCGCCACACACCGTCAGGTGGCTTGCGGAGTACGGATGTAGATGTAGATGTAGATGTAGATTGTAGAAATAAACAGGTCTATGTACTTACAAAAAAGACAGGAGACCTTACTTTTGGGATTACCTTCGTAGAAGTGGGTGATCCAGTATCGTGTGGATTCAATATAGTTTACGGTAAACGGGGAGAATGTTGTACCATGGAACATTTCTCAGACATCCGCCTCTAGGTAGCCCTGTAATAGAAATTTAATGTATTTTCTTACTCTGTTTACAAATGGTAGCATTCACTTTATCAATGTTGCAGATTTTTTCTGAAATTACAAAAACTACTTGGGAAAAGTAAGGGTTTTCCGAATGTGGAAGATTGTTCCAAGACACAACATCGTCATGTACGTAGAAGTAAATTCTAGTTTGAAATGTAAAATTCTTGCTGGCAGCGGTGGTCTCGTGGTTCTAGACGTTCAGTCCGGAACCGGGCGACTGCTGCGGCCACAGATTCGAATCCTGCCTCGGGCATGCATGTGTGTGATGTTCTTAGGTTAGTTAGGTTTAAGTAGTTCTAAGTTCTATGGGACTGATGACCACAGATGTTAAGTCCTATAGTGCTCAGAGTCCTTTGAACCATTTTGTAAAATTCTTGCAATCGGCGAAATATTGTCAATGTTTATGTTCAAAAGACAATGTCCTGACTGACTGACTCATCATCGCCCAGCCCAAATCGCTTAGCATCGATACTGGAAATATGGAGACAGTGTTGTTCTTATACTGTAGGCGTCGTTTAAGAAGGAATTTTTCGAAACTGCAGACCTAAGGGGGTCAAATAGAGGATGAATGGGTTTCTGAAAATATGTCGCTATTAAGGCGACTTGAAGCTACGCCAACGAAAACTGATTTTCGTTTCTCTATCAGAAATGAAGAAACGCACGTTCTAAAACATGCGGAAATTTAAAGCTTATGGGGGCTGAAATAGTAGGTGACAGATTTTTAAATAAATCGTTATTAAAGATCTACCAAAGCATTTTAAAGCAACATCTACGAAAATTGTTATTTGACTTCTTGATAAGAAAATAAAAAAAATAGGTGTTCCACAGATTTTAGGAAATTCAACCCCTAAGGGGGTAATAGAGGGGTTGAAAATTTTGTAGAAAATATTTCGTTGTAGTTAAAAATTTTCAAATCTTAATCCATGAAAATTGTTATTTCGCATAAAGAAAGGTGGGTTAGGGGATGAAAGTTTGTATGGAAATATCATCAGAAGAACTCAAAAGGAATGGTTAACGGAAACCTTGGTCTCCAATTACCAGAATTCCTTTTTGCTGAGAAGCACGTTTACAAAATACTGTGTTAAAGTTCGACTGAAAAAAAAAATCTATGAGATAACAGTCCCCGCGAGCGAAGCTGCGGGCCCTAAGCTGTGCCTACATAACAGCCTGTGTTACATTATTACTCTAATGCGCACCAATAATGAGTAAGGGAAATCAAATTTAGAAGAAGTATTATCGAAAACCTGTTACAAGTTAAAAACTTTTTGAAGTAAAAACTGTTAGCAACTAACACAAATTTCCATTTTCAAGATGGGGAAAATTGTTATGTGCGCTGATACTCATGAGAGAACATATCACATCTTTGGTAAGCACTGCTTTCCTTCAGCGACGCGATTCGATACATGTTTTGTGGTAAGATACCTTGATATACAAAGTATATAATATTCAAATCAGAGAAAATATAGTTAAGCTGTATCGGGTTATAATACCAAAGATGAGTATATCTGTGATGTGTATAGTTTTATGTTAGAAATAATATGTACAATGCGTTATTGTAACCCCTGTCGCATGGGTTCGAGGAGGCTGGAGCAATGTGACCTTAATTCCAGTATGAGTTGTTGCCTGGCTTTCGTCACTCATCGGTGTGAGCAAACAGAGTTTCTAATATTATGTTGACGACACAAATGTGTCATGAAGAATGAACAAAAAATGAACAGAAGGTATTACTAATGAATATTTGAAACCTCTGTTGAGAAGTTATTTGTTGCAAGATTGGCTATACTAGAAAGTCATCGTGTTAAATGCTATCCAGATCATGTTACTGAACATGCAACGGTACCATCGATAACCTTAAACAGCAATCGAATCCTCTGTGAGGAATTTTTGAGAAATTTGACCACGAGCTAACATAATGGAAACAGAACAATCAAACGAGGATTCGTTTCCGAAACAATCCAGCTGAGTATAACTAACAGTAAACAGGTGGGTAAGGAACAGACGTTCTCCCAGCACAAAAGCAAGCTGTAACAACACGTATTAAAATTGGTCGCCAGCCTAACTGGGCATTCTTGTGTCAAGGAAAATGATACATCAGAAGGCAGTGCTAAGGCTAACCTAACCTTCCTTGAAACACACACTAAACTCTTTCCTTATATCTGTTCACACTACAACACAATAATCACATCTTGCAGATAAATGTGCTACCAACTAGTGTGTCAGATAAACAAATGGCCAATGAGATAGTAAACAGCAACATATGCCTCTCAACAACACGTAACTTAAATGAATTAGGTGCAACAGTTTACAAAACCAGTTACAGACACACATGAAACCAGTAGCAATACTGAACAGGGAAAAGCTTGAAATGATTCTGAATTTAAATCAGGGGGTCTGCTAACGTTCATACTATCTTACTTCATTGCTTAGTGCAGGGTCTCTATGCCTGTGCATTAACCAACTTACATTAAAATAGATAACACAGTAAATAGTTCTTTCTTAAACTCGGTTTGAGGCAACTAAACAGAATGAAAATCTAACTACACTGACTCTGAAGGAGCCTTGGCATTGCTTCATTAACTAACTAGCCTAGTACATTAGGACCTTCAAACTTTTATGGTTTTAACAACCACGCTCATTAACAAAACTACACCATGATGTATGAGAAATGGTAACTATTCTTATCATTAATTATTAATTAAGTAAAGCACAAAAAACTGTAACTCTTCAAATAACAAGTTTGCTTTCAGAAGCAGTCTTTTGACCTACTCTAAGTATTATTGGAAGTGCAAATGACAACACAATATTAAATTCAAGTTTAACCAATTTCTCATAATAAATTAGGTCGCTTTGAATTAAATTCACTAGGATAGAGTTCCTATCGAGGTTTTTGATTTGAAATAACACCACTATTATTATTATAAAATCAACCAAATTTCAGAAATACCTGGTCCCTTTACAGAGTGCCAAATATAAACAATTTAGTGGAAGGCTGTTGGCACTGGTGGCGCAATTTGCAGTGGTTATTAATCTGGCGACGATGCAATCATAGCAGTACTGTTGGTCGCACCCTGTTACATATCTTCTTGGCGTCGAAATTATATTTTTATAGGGCCAAAAACCATACCATGATAATGATATCAGCAAATCGAGCATTCGAGGCCTATAAATACTACTCTTAAGCTCTTCTGGCCTCAACTCCAGGAGTATCAGTCACAATTATCCGCTACTGCTAGCGAGGTGTTAACACAGCACTGCTCAGCTCAGACTCCTTAGCCCAGATTCCTTAGCCATCACAAAGGACGAGTTTCCACTTGTGTGCCAACCACACCTTTTCCACTCTGCCAGGCTACTTCCGTAGCTGCGGTGGTTTCCGAAATTCTTTACATTCAATCCTATATTCCCTTACTATGGACCAAGTCATTTACAGTACATTACATAGTAATCATTCCATTAGTTATTTAAATCCACAAGCTTAATTTAAACATAACTGAAACATGTACACATAGCCAAAGAATTTCCTTGACATATTCAACATTGTACGTAAGCAATACTACAAATTGACACTGAAATATCGGTATAGATACAAAATAGGTCAAAAATAAGTGTTACAAAGAGATGCAGACAAATTAATTGAGTGAAGCTGAGAAAAAGGTAACTGCACTGTCTTTGACTAATTTAGATGAAATGACTTTGGGTGTTGGAGGCAGCATTAACGTCTACGATCAAGTCTGAAGGACTGTTACATGCTCTTTAAGTTATCTACAGTTTTCAAACGTGAAAAGGTGCAGTAATTTTTGATAATGACGTGACGTTAGCTGAGAGATGTGGGTTACATAGTTACGCTCATGACTGATTAGTTGCATGTGCTAATATCGCCGGGGTGTCTTAGCAAGAGATGACAACAACTATTTGATGATCTGCAAAAAATACTTTATTGCTTGCGATTATTTATCAAAGTTACGCAATCAATACCCGCCAGTCCCATTAAACAAGAACATGCTAGGATAAAGTATTTCTTCAGAATAGGCGACGATGATATCGCCTCAATCAGTATTTGTGGAACAGACCTTAACATTATAATCTAATTAGCCAGTGTGAGCACTAGTAAGCTGCTAAGACCATTAAAAGACTGAACCCGTCAACATAAAACATCAGGTTTGCTCAACGTATTGTTATTAACGAAATATACGGTGAAGCCGACGGATGGGAAGAAATATTATGTCCACATCGACTTTCAGCATACGATATTTAAAAAATGCAATGAATTTGCAAATAATAGGTACTGCATGGTAGAAGAACATCTTCCTTTTCAAGGACAATACGGAGCACGTCAGACGACGTATGCTACAACCGTTACATAAGTAGGAGGACATCGGTTCAATCCCGCGCCCGGCCATTCTGATTTAGGTTTTCCGTGATTTCTCTAAATCACTCCTGGCAAATGCCGGGATGGTTCTTCTGAAAGGGCACGGCCGACTTCCTTCCCCATCCTTCCCTAACCCGATGAGCCGATGACCTCGCTGTCTGGTCTCCTTCCCCAAACAACCCAACCCAACCCGTTACGTAAGTAGTTTTAAAAATATACTGAATTTTACTCACCACAAAAACTGTAGAATTAACAATACCTTTCAAACAGCTTCGATGTTTATTACAGAACGTAACTAAGTAGAACTAATAGTATTTACAAACGCTGCGGAAAACCTAACCTCATGCTCCACAACAACGGTAAAAGTAGAAAATACCGGAGACTGCTTGTGGCTGTTTCTTTAGATTATTCAAAAATCAGTCACTAGATTCAGACACCGACAAGGCAACATCATATTCTCTTAGGTTCACTACCCTTCAGATACAACACTCTCCCATAGATAGACGAGACTGAACGCTAAATTCAAGATTTTGTTTGGATATCTGCAGCTCAGTTCTTCTGGAAATTTGAAGATCATTATTCTTTATACTCCTTTTAAAAAGCTTTTATTTTTAATTGTAGTGGATTTGAAGAGTTGGAAAATAAGGATTGCGTTGTTGATGGACAGAGTTTACACGAATGACCAGGAAAGGGACTTGTCATGTACGGACAATACTTACGTACGGCGACACGACATACTTTTGGAAGCTAGACACGGAAAAGTAGTAATTGGATTAGATCATAAGTTGAAATTGTTAGTCAGACGAATGAGTTGTGAAAGGTGCTTGAATGATGGATTGCTAGCGAAAATAACTAGTTCCACATCATTTCGATAAAAGAATATTTCAAATGATGTATGAAACATGTATATAGCTATAGTCTAGGGGTAGCGTCTTTGATTAGTAATCAAAATGTCCTCGATCCCGCGTTCGAAAAGTCACCACCGTTTAAATCTCGAATAAAAACCATCAGCAATGGCAGCCGAAATCTCCCGACGTAAGAATGAAAAAAAAAAAAAACTGAGGATGTGCCAGATAGCTTTAGGAAAGGAAATGGCACCAGGGAGGCAGAAATGTCGTTGCGTTTCATAATGGAGCCAAGGTTTCATAATGGAGACAAGACTGAAGGAAAATTAAGACACGTTCATGGGATTTATCGACCTGGAAAAAGCTTTCGACAATGCAAAATGGTGCAAGATGTTCGACATTCTGAGAAAAATTGGTGTAAGAAATAGGAAAAGACGTGTAGCATACAGTATGTACAGGAAGTAAGAGGGAATAATAAGAGTGGAAGACCTAGTACGAAGTGCTATTGTTCAGTCTACACAAAGAAGAAGCAATGATGGAAATAAAAGAAAGGTCCAAGGTGGACTCAGCATTCATGGTGAAATGATGTCAACGATAAGTTTGCAGATTTTATATATATATATATATATATAATCCTCAAAGTCAAGAAAGTAAAAGGTCTGTTGACTGGAATTGTCTCATGAGTATAGGATATGGAGTGAGAGTAAATCAGAGACAGAGAAAATAATGAGAAGTAGCAGAATGTCCGTCTGAAGTACAGCATTATATGGTAGTGAAACATGGACTTTAGGAAAACCAGAACGGAAGAGAATGGGAGCCTCTGCGACGTCGTGCTACAGACGAATATTGAAAATTAGATGGAATGATACGGTAAGAAAAGATGAGCTTCTGCGCAGAACACTGCCAAGAAGAAGGAGCAGCATGATAGCTCATCTGTTAAGATAGCGGGGAACAACTTTCATGGTGCTAGAGGGAGCTGTAGAGGGGAAAAACCTTACGTGAAGACAGAGACTGGAATTCATCCACGAAGTAAATGAGGACATAGGTTGCTAGTGCTACTGTGAGATGGTACATAGGCACATGACAGGAATTCGTGGCGGGCCGCATTAAATCAGTCAAAGACCGATGTCTCAAAGTGAAAATAAACGACTCACATAAAATCTTTTTTTTTTCGGATGCAAACAGAGAGAAAAAAATACCTTCAGACTCTTCTGCACCGAAAAGTCATAATGATAATGTACTTATTTTTTTTTGTCCTCATCAATCGCTATATCGTGGTACTCCTCTCAGACAGATCACTTTGTCCGTGACAAAGTCTATAGTTGAGATGGTGTAAACTGTTACCTGACAGTTGCAACGCGATTTTGTAAACGTCTCTATGGCAACGCATCAGTGTTGACACTGCTCTATACACGGCTAATGTTTTCGCATGCAGTCGCTTATTGTTGGAAGTTTGCAACAGAACTGCGAGCTGCCAGGGAACTTTTAATGGTTCAAATGGCTCTGAGCACTATGAGATTTAACATCTGAAGTCATCAGTCCCCTAGAACTTAGAACTACTGAAACATAACTAAACTAAAGACATCCATGTCCGAGGCAGGATTCGAACCAGCGACCGTAGCGCCTAGAACCGCTCGGCCACAAAGCCGGCGAACTTTTAATACCATCACGACTGTACGGGAGTTTGTTGGCCGCTAGCAATATGTCTTTTTATTATTCTCTTAATGCTGACACACACACACACACACACACACACACACACACGCACACACACACTCACACACAAAGACTTTGGACTTCTCCTCTTTATTTGCATGTACAAACCATAACAAAATATGTAAGGGATTCGTGACTCTCTAAAGCACTAACTGAAAAAAACTGAAAACTGAAAACCTTTGAGGGCACTGGTAACAGTTCTACAGAACATCAGATTTTTTTTAAGGGCTGTTAAATACCTAAGTATGTTTTTCTAATGCAACTATATGAAAACGTTTCCTTAGGAATATGTATTCTTTGGAGAGTCATAGACAGTACCCTTTATCTACATTTGTGATATGTATGTTAAACAAGTAACGACGTATTTTTGCACCGCAATATGGCCCTGCCCCCCCCCCCCCCTCCCGTAGTAGTGGTATCTACATCGAATAATCGCCAAGTCTTGTTTGTTTATGTGTCCGCTCGATGTGAGGAGATTATGTCAACACCAAGGGCATCTACATTTAGCATGACGGAAATCTGCATATCATCTATACTTTCTGTACCAGTGACATTTCCCCTTTTCCTATTCCTGCCGCGTATGATTCGCATGAAGAACTATTGCTGGATTGCTCGTAATTCCCTGTGTGGGCTCGAATGTCTCTAATTTTACCTTCATGGTACGACATATACGTAGGAGGAAGTAAGATATTAGTTGACTCTTCTAGGAACGTACGCTCTCAGAACTTAAACTGTAGACCATATGGTGATGCAGAGTGCCTCTCTTGCAACTTCTGCCACTGGAGTTCGCTGAGAATCTCCGTGACGCTTTCGCGCCTATTAAATGAATCTGTAACGAAACATGACTCTTTTCTTTGAATTTATATATTCCCTCAGTCGGTTCTGTTTGGTATGGGTCCTGTACTGACAAGCAATATTCAATCATTGGTCAAACGAATATGCTGTAAACTATGCCCCTTGTTAATGGACTACATTTCCTGATATTTCTTACAGTGAATCTATCTGGCATCTCCATTATTCGTAACTAACTTTATGTGGTCATTCCCTTCAAATCACTCCGTACGCACATACCTACATCTTTTATGTAAATAACTTCTTCCAGTGATTGTTCTAAAATTTTGTAATCACACATCCCAGCAGTTTTTAGGATTTGTTCAAGGCAGTACCACAAAAACATGAAATGTATTAGCATTTGCGAACACAAACAATCATCAGCTGCATTAGGGAAAGATGCAACGAAAATCTGTGCCGCACCGGGACTCTAACCCGAATTTCCTACGTTGCTCGAGCCGTCGCCCTAAAAATATTGGTTGTTCGTGCACGATTTACGGCCAGACCCAGAACTCCGTACTTCGTCGATCCATTAGTCATAAACTGTACTTGCACACACATTTTGTAATTCCCGTAGCGAGAAGAACATTTTAATTGAAAGTCGCTACCTGGTATCGGTGGATAACAACGACATTGCAGTGCATGTGTTATTAAGAAGAAGGATACATCGTTCTTCTTAACAACGCTGGCAGTCACCATTGTATCAGTTCCATAAATATCTCGAATGAGAATGGTACTTACAGTGCAGGATAAAAATGTGAATTATTTAGAAGTAGAGGTGGTAACGAAATGAAACTTCACGCGACGTTATTTCAGTGATGGAACATCTAATGAAATTGATGAAGAAGGCAGTGTGAGCCCTGTCATCAGTATGACTCGACATCCCCCATGGCCTGGTTGCATGCAGTGATTCGGTTGGCAAGGATGTCAAAGCCGATGCGTCCTCTTATAAGGCATCTTTCACGTAACTGTTATAACCCGTCCTTGGTATTCTGGATACGGTCACTGGTTGAGAGTTTACATCCGAAGTGATCTCACACATTTACTGTCGGTAACAGACGTGGGCACCTTGCTGGCCACAGGAGTGTCTCAGCATCGTGTAGAGTGTTCATAGAGGCACGTGCCTTGTACGGACGAGCACTGTCCTGTTGACAAATGGCGCCAGATTACCAGTGAGACGCAGCTTGTCTGTGATGTAATGTTGTTTACTCATAATTCTCTTAATCACAGCCAGCTGTGATCTGAAGTCATACCCCGACAGCTATCCATATCGTGACACCAGCTGTAGCTCTGCTGAGCATCTCCAAAACACTGGTCTAGTGGTCTAGTGGCTAGCGTCGCTACCTTTGGATCACGGGGTCCAGGGTTCGATGTCCGGCTGGGTTGGGGATTTTCTCTGCCCAGGGACTGGGTGTCTGTTGTCCTCATCATTCCATCGTCAAAATAGCTATTCTGGACTGTGTAGAGATTGGGAATGTGTACGGGTGCTGATGACCGCGCAATTGAGCGCCCTAAAAACCAAACATCATCATCATCATCATCATTATCATCATCCAAAACAATGGAAGAATGAGACCTCGTCGACGATGATCATCCACTATAGTTCAGAACCACGATTTAAGGCTGAACACAAGGGGACTCCTATCATCATCAGTCAATGCTTCCCTGTCACATATCAGTCCACATGTAACTCAGTGCACATGCAACCCAGTCCACATGCAACCCTAGTCTGGTTTCTCCCAGTATCTATCAATTGAGCGAGGTGACGCGAAATGTTACAGGGACTCCGATACTTGTTCGCGAATGACAACCGCATGTGTGAATGGACTACAATGTGCCTGGTGTACAATATGGTAGTCAGACGCGATCGATCGGAATCTCGAAGAGAAGTGCGTCTGCCATCATGTCCACATTCAGTCTAGCATCGGCCCAGTGTCACATCCGAATTCGTTAAAATCTGGATATTGCAGCATTCGACAAGTCCGCCAAGTGGAGACCCCCAATGAGACCCCTTTCAAATACTGCCGCTTGCTGATAAAGCTGTCTCACAAGATTACGCGGCACGTCCGTGTCCTTTATAGAGATCACTCTACATCTGGCGCTGATCAAGCCCTTTACATAGCCTACCACGCCTGGTAACAACACTGAACACGGACATCAGTAACGCACTCAAGTAGGCGTTCTACCTGTCACAGAGAATTGGAACTCTATGTATGAAATGAAATTCATAATCAACCATGTTTTCTGGGTATTTCACTTTTTTGGTCATGAAATGTGTCTGCGATAGACACGTTTTGATTTGCGACATTCCTTTTTTGTTAACGAAATTAGTGCCCGCATCTCGTGGTCGTGTGTCGTGTGGTAGCGTTCTCGCTTCCCGCGCCCGGGTTCCCGGGTTCGATTCCCGGCGAGGTCAGGGATTTTCTATGCCTCGTGATGGCTGGGTGTTGTGTGATGTCCTTAGGTTAGTTAGGTTTAATTAGTTCTAAGTTCTAGGGAACTGATGACCTCAGCAGTTAAGTCCCATAGTGCTCAGAGCCATTTTTTGAACGAAATTAGTAAGTAGACTCGCAATTCACCTGTAACAATGTGCATTATACATGTAAAACCAGAATGCAAATTTCAGATCAAATACTAAGAAAACCGGCGTTCTCGAAGTCTGTTTAGTAGCCCTCCATTCTGAGGTAAACGTTTCGTCGTCTGCTAGTATTCTGAAACTTCCTGGCAGATTAAAACTGTGTGCCGGAGCGAGAATCGAACTCGAGGCCTTTGCCTTTCGCGGGCAAGTGCTCTGCCGACATTTTTTTCTAACCCTTTGCCATGGCAGTTTTTTTCTCATTTGTCTTTTTTCATTTGTTTTATTTAAATTTTTTTCTTGGAAAAGGTAGGAGAAACAGAAACCTTTATTATTCACAAAACCATAGTATGTCCCTATACACTGTAACTGTCCTGGAACGAACCTCGCTGCGTCCTACCACGCAGCATGAAACAACAACAGAGTCAAAGTGGGCCACCTCCAGCATCCTTAAAGAAAAGTATATATAGATATTAAAATAAATTTCGAAGAAACTTTCCATTCCTAACTGCGCAAGTGTTATTTCTTCCTGAGTCGCATACTCGCGTAGTTTTCCTTAGCTGATCACGTTTCTTGGTTGGTTTCACAACGACAGCACCGCCGCTCGTCTTTCCACGTCCGGCACATCCCAAGTATATGGCGGATCCGCAAAAATTCTTCCTAAACACTGGCATACCAGTCCTTGTACTTTCGTAGCCGTAACATTATTGTGTGTCCAACTTGCAAGTTTGCCAGTAGTCCAGTACGTTCAGTAGGTTCAGACGTGTGACGCTATAGATGTAATGGACCGTCATACCTGTGATCCACGCCACTGCATTCATCTTATAACGTGGAACATACATTTCTTATGGAAAAAAATATTTTGGCGGAAGATATCGCTGTATATGTAGTGTGTCGCACGAACGCTATAATCTTCCTTGCTAGAGTTCAGACAGCCAACGCGCCGCCGCAGCCCAGCCGGTGGCCGTCCGCAGCCAGCACACGGCATTGCTGATACATGGGCGAACCCGGCAAATGGATTGCGTCATTTTTGTCATTCATTGGGTATTTCCGCTTCACTACAATGTACCATGTTGACCTGACAGTTGTAGGTAGGTGCGGGTGGTGTACCGTGCGCCACACCACGTGCCGATTAACGACTGGATGTTTCCGTTCCACCCCTGCTCCGGGCGATCTGTCGAAGAAGCAGATGGTACACGTCCTTCGACGTCGACTATCGGGACGTTGGTAAACGCTCTCGAGTGTAACAGTATTCAACGACGAACGTGCGCATATGCGGGAATGGAGACGATATATGGACGACACTGACCTGGGGAAGAAGCGATGTTGGTACTAGTTTTTCAATGATCACTCCCGTAAGCGAGTGATCCCCGTTGCGTCACAGTTTTAGCATAGTATTAATAAACATGGTACGCGTCTTCTCGTGCTCATTCTCTAAACCAACACACCCTTCTCGCGTTGGGAGGGTACGCGCATGTTGTACTGTACCTTAAAGAACTGTCCCAGGTTTACATAGTACCCAAAAGCCACCTAAATCTTCATAGCCATCGTGCTCGTTGATGGGAGAAGGAGTGTCAGGTGGCACATCATGGGAGCGAGATAAAGGTTGACGAGTAACACTCGCTGCAGCATATCCATAGACCGTAGGGCGTTTAGCCGTACTGACGTATGGACTCGGAGCAACAGCCGGCGGCAGTTATCTGCAGCCATTACCGCCGTATCCTTAGGTTATACCCAAACATCGGAGGGTTTGCAGCACAGGTAAGGGCCCTTTTGTTGCTGGTTCTAGTCCACGCCCCACATGTACGAATTGGGATTTTCGGAAGGAAGTTGAGCTCGCTGCAAGTTGCCATCCCATACGTCTGTAGCCAATCCAGTGCTGATTGAGTCTCCTCTCATTCCTGACGAGGAACACAATGTCATCCGCTTATACTCTACATTTGAATGATAGATGCCGCAGGTAGATCCAAGTAAGACGGCGACGAAGGCCTGCGAGGCACGGTTCTAAGGCCATCGCATATAGCAGGATCGACAAGGGGCAACCCTGTCTGACTATCTCTCTCCATCGCTGATCTGGCGCCGTGCAACAGCCGCCTCACTGCAGTGGTCAATAATGGCGAGACACCCATCCTACACATCACCGCCGCGAAGTACACATGATCCACTCGATCAAAAGCATGATCGAAATTAACAGCAATGTGACCCCCGGAGGCGGCATGCAGCCGCGAGGCGACGACGTCACAACAGTCTCCCAAAAAAAAAAAAAATGGTTCAAATGGCTCTAAGCACTATGGGACTTAACATCTGAGGTCAACAGTCCCCTAGAACTACTTAAACCTAACTAACCTAAGGACGTCACATACATCCATGCCCGAGGCAGGATTCGCACCTGAAATCGTAGCAGTCGAGCGGTTCCGGACTGAAGCGCCTAGAACAGCTCGGTCACCGCGGCCGGGGATAGCCTCCCAAGGCGGTATGGATATTACTGATGACGCCTAGGCAACTCTGATCGGCATGTATTAGATTCGCCAGATGCGTTTTGATACGGCTGCCCAGTATGCGCACAAGGATCTTGTAGTTACTATCAAGAAGAATCTAGGGGCGATAATCACAAGGACGTTGCTACCACAGGCCTTGGGTATCGGGATTATAAGCCCTTCTGTGAATTTAATGGGAACCGGTACTTCTTGCCGCAGAAGCTCATTAAACACGCATAACCACATCGGTGTCATAATGGTCACAAAGTCACTGGAAAATTCCAACGGGAATCCATCTGGACCTGGGGACTTGTTGGAGGCACCTCCATACCTGCTGTCTGTCAAGGTTAACCGTACTAATATATGCCTCATGGTCTGTAAACGCTGTTGGCCAGATTTCTGCGTCCACCGTCAACATCGATAACGTCAATCCAAACGCCTCGCGGAGTGCCTCGTAAAAAATGTATATCCTGGTTGGTTGCGATACTTCAGGTCCCATCTATCAACTAATTACATCCCGTTGACCAGCTTCCGAAGTTCTTGGCTAGGAGTATAGTTAGGACGTTGGTCCTTTCTGTCGACCATACAGTTAAAATCTCCGCCGAGTCCCCGGAACAACGGTGTGACCTCATGGGCGTAAAAATCTGCTCTGTTCCTTCTCTTATCCCAGCCTCAAGGTGCATATACAGGGTGGCCGGTGACAGTGACCGGGCCAAATATCTCACGAAATAAGCATCAAACGAAAAAACTACGATGAACGAAAGTAGTCTACCTTGAAGGGGGAAAACAGATGGCGCTATGGATGGCCCGCTAGATGGCTCTGCTATATGTCAAACGGATATCAACTTCGTCTCTTTAAATAGGAACCTCCATTTTTATTACATATTCGTGTAGTACGTAAAGAAATGTTTTAGTTGGACCCCTTTTTCCGATTTGTGATAGATGGCGCTGTAATAGTCACAAAGGTATAAGTACGTGGTAACACGTAACATTTTGTCAATGCGGACGGTATTTGCTTAGTGATACGTCATCCGTGTTAAAATGGGCCGTTTACCAATTGCGGAAAAGGTCGATATCGTGTTGATGTACAGCTATTGTCATCAAAATGCCCAACGGACGTGTGCTATGTATGCTGGTCGGTACCCTGGACATCATCCAAGTGCCGGACCGTTCGCCGAATAGTTACGTTATTTAAGGAAACAGAAAGTGTTCAGTCACGTGGTCAACGTCAACCACGACCTGCAACAAATGATGATGCCCAGGTAGGTGTTCTAGCTGCTGTCGCGGCTAATCCGCACATCAGTAGCAGACAAATTGCGCGAGAATCTGGAATCTCAAAAACGTCGATGCTGAAAATGCTACATCAACACCGACTGTACCCGTAGCATATATCTATGCACCAGGAATTGCATGGCGACGACTTTGAAAGTCGTGTACAGTTCTGCCACTGGGAATAAGAGAAATTACGGGACGATGAAAGATTTTTAGCACGCGTTCTGTTTAGCGACGAAGCGTCATTCACCAACAGCGGTAACGTAAACAGGCATAATCTGCACTAATGTGCAACGGAAAATCCACGATAGCTGCCACAAGTGGAACATCAGCGACCTTGGCTGGTTAATGTCTGGTGAGGCATTATGGTAGGAAGGGTAGCTGGCCCCCATTTTATCGATGGCAATCCAATAGGTGCAATGTATGCTGATTTCTTACATAATGTTCTACCGATGTTACTAAACGATGTTTCACTGCATGACAGAATGGCGATATACTTCCAACATGATGGATGTTCGGCACATAGCTCGTGTGCGGGTGAAGCGGCATTGAATAGCATATTTCATGACAGGTGGATTAGTCGTCGAAGCACCATACCATGGCCCGCACGTTCATCGGATCTGGCGTCCCGGGATTTATTTCTGTGGGGAAAGTTGAATGATATTTGCTATCGTGATGCACCGACAACGCCTGACAACATGCGTCAGCGCATTGTCAACGCATGTGCGAACATTACGGAAGGCTGTTGAGAGGCATGTCGTTACACGTATTGATAAATGCATTGAGGTTGATGGACATCATTTTGAGCATTTATTGCGTTAATGTGATATTTCCAGGTAATCATGTTGTAACAGCATGCGTTCTCAGAAACGATAAGTTCACAAAGGTACATGTATCACATTGGAACAACCGAAATAAAATGTTCAAACGTTAGTACGATCTGTATTTTAATTTAAAAAATCTACCTGTTACCAAGTGTTCGTCTAAAATTGTGAGCCATATGTTTTTGACTATTACAGCGCCATCTATCACAAAGCGATAAAAGTGGTCCAACTAAAACATTTACGTACTACACGAATATGTAATAAAAAATGACCTGTGGCAGCGCCATCTAGTGGGCCAACCATAGTGCCATCTGGTTTCCCCCTTCAAGCTAGACAAGTTTAGTTCTTTCTAGTTTTTCCATTTGACGCTTATTTCGTGAGATATTTGGCCCGGTCACGATCAGTGGACCACCCTGTATATTGATCAAAGTGTTCCACCTATGGTCACGGCCGTACCTCGGGCAGTAGGCAAATACTCTACTTCATCTGCACGTATCCCTTCCTTCAGTAGTATCGCAGTGTCAACGCTTCTCTCGACGGACGAGGAACAATAAATACCGTAACCCTAAAAGTCCGAGGGGAGAAGCACCCGAATTTCCTGTAACAGCGCTATGCCTAAATCTTCAGCCTTTATCATGTCAGTGAGCATTTTAATTTTTATCGGCATTCCCAATGCTATTGATGTTAACTGACCCTATCCGATAAGCTTGTCGCATGGCTGTCACCGTAGACAGGGCACCTTACGGTCGCAAATTCCTAAGTACACAGGCTGCTTTATTTCTAACGTCCCCCACCGTCCCCTCATATGGTCTGCCCTCATCCCGTGCACTCTCCATGTCTTACACCGGGAGAGTGGGTGGGAAAAGTTCCTCCTGACGGAGGTTGGTCTACTGACCAGGCCCCTAGTGTCCCTTTGTTGTCGCGCGTTCGAGGGGCCGGAAGGTTGCGTCGCCACCCTTGCATCCACGCTAACCAGTTCTTCTGTATCCATAGTCATCCGCTCTGCACCGGAAAAAGCCTCAGAATTGCCTGCTGGATCAGATTAGTCGTCCTCCACGGTGAGGCGGCGCCTCTTCAGGCGTTTTGGTAATAGCTGTTTTCACTGTCGAGCCTCTGAATCAGAAGTCAGCATGGCCTCTGGCTGTTCGTGGGGGATGTCGGAATCGTGGGTCGTCAAATTATCGACGTCTGTCAGTTCCTTATCTGAAGGGGCCGCAAGCGGCACCGAACAGAGGGCGTTCTGTGACTCCAGCCGGTCCAGCGCAACGTCGTCCTTCCGTGGATCGCCACGATCTGCCTCTGTCCTTACTTTCTGATACGTCTCTGTCTCGCGGCCTACGTCATCGCATAATGCGGCGACAAAGGTCATAGCGACAATAGTCAGATGCGGTGTGAGTGGTGGATTATCCCGTGACAGCTGTTTCAAGCTTCGTTGATTACACTCAGAACGCACGTGTCCCTCTTTCCCAAACCAGGAGCACGTCTATGGTTATCTGTCGTAGATGACAATCGCCCTATAACCAGCGACGTAGAAGTATGACGGAACATGCTTTCGGATTTCGATCCGCATTTGTCTGACCCCATCGAGGACAGAATACGGTTTGAAACTCGCCCATTTTTCAGCCACTTTGGATAGGACCGCTTCGTAAGGACGCAGGGCGTCTGTCACCAATTCTTCTGACACTTCGAATGGAAGCTCAAAGACAGAATCGTTCGTAGAACCCATGCGGATGTCCTCAGCTGCAACCGCTCCCACATTCCCCTCCGAATGATAAGAACGAAGTCCTTGTCGGTGTCGGAGTAGTAGTTCGTCACATGCCTCTTCGTTTATGAGCTTGACACAGACCACGCTGATTCCTATAGATAAGTGTATTCCAACCAGTCAGCTTCGATTTTTACCTCTTCCCGTAAATAACGTTCTATCTCATAAGCCCTCGGTCAAGCATATTCGTTGTTGTTGTTGTTGTGGTCTTCAGTCCTGAAACTGGTTTGATGCAGCTCTCCATGCTCTCTATCCTGTGCAAGCTTCTTCATCTCCCAGTACCTACTGCAACCTACATCCTTCTGAATCTGCTTAGTGTAGTCATCTCTTGGTCTCCCTCTACGATTTTTACCCTCCACGCTGCCCTCCAATACGAAATTGGTGATCCCTTGATGCCTCAGAATATGTCCTACCAACCGATCCCTTCTTCTAGTCAAGTTGTGCCACGAACTCCTCCCCAATCCGCTTCAATACTTCCTCATTAGTTATGTGATCTACCCATCTAATCTTCAGCATTTTTCTGTAACACCACATTTCAAAAGCTTCTATTCTCTTCTGGTCCAAACTAGTTATCGTCCATGATTCACTTCCATACATGACTACGCTCCATACAAATACTTTCAGAAATGACTTCCTGACACTTAAATCTATACTCGATGTTAACAAACTTCTCTTCTTCAGAAACGCTTTCCTTGCCATTGCCAGTCTACATTTTATATCCTCTCTACTTCGACCATCATCAGTTATTTTGCTCCCCAAGTAGCAAAACTCCTTTACTACTTTAAGTGTCTTAGTTCCTAATCTAATTCCCTCAGCATCACCCGACTTTATTCGACTACATTCCATTATCCTCGTTTTGCTTTTGTTGATGGTCGTCTTATATCCTCCTTTCAAGACACTATCCACTCCGTTCAACTGCTCTTCCAAGTCCTTTGCTGTCTCTGACAGAATTACGATGTCATCGGCGAACCTCAAAGTTTTTATTTCTTCTCCATGGACTTTAATAACTACTCCGAATTTTTCTTTTGTTTCCTTTACTGCTTGCTCAATATACAGATTGAATAGCATCGGGGAGAGGCTACAACTCTGTCTCACTCCCTTCCAAACCACTGCTTCCCTTTCATGTCCCTCAACTCTTACAACTACCATATGCTTTCTGTACAAATTGTAAATAGCCTTTCGCTCCCTGTATTTTACCCCGGCCACCTTCAGAATTTGAAAGAGAGTATTCCAATCAACATTGTCAAAAGCTTTCTCTAAGTCTACAAATGCTAGAAACGTAGGTTTGCCCTTCCTTAATCTAGCTTCTAAGATAAGTCGTAGGGTCAGTATTGCCTCACGTGTTCCAACATTTCTACGGAATCCTAACTGATCTTCCCCGAGGTCGGCTTCTACTAGGTTTTCCATTCGTCTGTAAAGAACTCGCGTTAGTATTTTGCAGGTGTTACTTATTAAACTGATAGTTCGGTAATTTTCACATCTGTCAACACCTGCTTTCCTTGGGATTGGAATTATTATATTCTTCTTCACGTCTGAGGGTATTTCGCCTGTCTCATACATCTTGCTCACCAGATGGTAGAGTTTTGTCAGGACTGGCTCTCCTAAGGCCGTCTTTAAGTGCTCTGTCAGACTCTTCACGCAGTATCGTATCTCCCATTTTATCTTCATCTACATCCTCTTCCATTTCCATAATATTGTCCTCAAGTACATCGCCCTTGTATAGACCCTCTATATACTCCTTCCACCTTTCTGCCTTCCCTTCTTTGCTTAGAACTGGGCTGCCATCTGAGCTCTTGATATTCATACACATGGTTCTCTTCTCTCCAAAGGTCTCTTTAATTTTCCTGTAGGCAGTATCTATCTTACCCCTAGTGAGATAAGCCTCTAAATCCTTACATTTGTCCTCTAGCCATCCCTGCTTATCCATTTTGCACTTCCTATCGATGTCATTTTTGAGACCTTTGTATTCCTTTTTGCCTGCTTCATTTACTGCATTTTTATATTTTCTCCTTTCATCAATTAAATTCAATATTTCTTCTGTTACCCAAGGATTTCTACTAGCCCACGTCTTTTTACCTACTTGATCCTCTTCTGCCTTCACTACTTCATACCTGAAAGCTACCCATTCTTCTTCTACTGTATTTCTTTCCCCCATTCCTGTCAATTGCTCCCTTATGCTCTCCTTGAAACTCCGTACAACCTCTGGTTCTTTTAGTTTATCCAGGTCCCATCTCTTTAAATTCCCAGCTTTTTGCAGTTTCTTCAGTTTTAATCTACAGGTCATAACCAACAGATTGTGGTCAGAGTCCACATCTGCCCCTGGAAATGTCTTACAATTTAAAACCTGGTTCCTAAATCTCTGTCGTACCATTATATAATCTATCTGAAACCTGTCAGTATCTCCAGGCTTCTTCCATGTATACAGCCTTCTTTTATGATTCTTGAACCAAGTGTTACCTATGATTAAGTTGTTCTCTGTGCAAAATTCTACCAGGCGGCTTCCTCTTTCATTTCTTTGCCCCATTCCATATTCACCTACTACGTTTCCTTCTCTCCCTTTTCCTACTACAAAATTCCAGTCACCCATGACTATTAAATTTTCGTCACCCTTCACTATCCGAATAATTTCTTTTATTTGATCATAAATTTCACCAATTTCTTCGTCATCTGCAGAGCTAGTTCCCATATAAACTTGTACTACTGTAGTAGGTGTGGGCTTCGTATCTATCTTGGCCACAATAATGCGTTCACTATGTTGTTTGTGGTAGCTTACCCGCATTCCAATTTTCCTATTCATTATTAATACTACTCCTGCATTAACCCTATTTGATTTTGTGTTTGTAACCCTGTAGTCACCTGACCAGAATTCTTGTTCCTCCTGCCACCGAACTTCACTAATTCCCACTATATCTAACTTTAACCTATCCATTTCCCTTTTTACATTTTCTAACCTACCTGCCCGATTAAGGGATCTGACATTCCACGCTCCGATCCGTAGAACGCCAGTTTTCTTTCTCCTGATAACGACGTCCTCCTGAGTAGTCCCCGCCCGGAGATCCGAATGGGGGACTATTTTACCTCCGGAATATTTTACCCAAGAGGACGCCATCATTTAATCATACAGTAAAGCTGCATGTCCTCGGGAAAAATTACGGCTGTAGTTTCCCCTTGCTTTCAGCCGTTCGCAGTACCAGCACAGCAAGGCAGTTTTGGTTAATGTTGCAAGGCCAGATCAGTCAATCATCCAGACTGTTGCCCCTGCAACTACTGAAAAGGCTGCTGCCCCTCTTCAGGAACCACAGGTTTGTCTGGCCTCTCAACAGATAGCCCTCCGTTGTGGTTGTATCTACGGTACGGCTATCTGTATCGCTGAGGCACGCAAGTCTCTCCACCAACGGTAAGGTCCATGGTTCATCAAAACTAAATTTCAGCGTCTGTCACTCCACTCCTTCTCACCTTTCTCATACATCAGCAAAAGCACCCTGTGAGTGGGTTAGCGTCACTAGAATAAATGACGGGGTTTAAGAGTGGGCCTTTATTCTACGACAGACCAATAGGTGTTTAGCCGCACACAATTTGTATAATTTCAGATTTATTATCAAAGATGTACACGAATTTACATAGATTGTGACATAGTGTCAGCACAGTTGTCAAGATAACGCATTACGTCCTGTTTAGCCGAAACAACAAGGAACACAACAATATCAAATTTAAATAGAAGGTTCTCTACAAGATTTTTCATACTCAGATATCGTGAAGTTGGCCAATATTACGACAAATCATCCGATTCCGGTTTTAAGTTTGGTATTGTTTAGGACGAGAATCAAGTCTACGGAGGATGGTTAGTTTTTATGACAGGATGAGCAAAAGATTACTCAACGTTGCTCGAGTCCGCAGTGGATGCAAGCTGGTGATCCAACAAGTTTATATCTCTGGCAGCGGTACTTAACTTTTAGCTGCAATATGCTGCGTGGCTGCTCTCACCCTCTGAAAATCCTATTAAAAGCTAATCAAAATCTTTCCTGACTTTATCAGCTGAAACTGTTCTATGTTTCTCGTTAGGTAAGAAAACATGCACTCTTCCCTAGCCTGGAAAATATGGCAATATACACGTGCATGGATGGTGCAAAGTGTATACTTCAATACCCCCTCAGTTCTTGCAAGAACAGTTAACTCAAAAGTTCAAATGTGTGTGAAGTCTTATGGAACTTAACTTCTAAGGTCATCAGTCCCTAAACTTACACACTACTTAATCTAAATTATCCTAAGGACAAACACACACATCCATGCCCGAGGGAGGACTCGAACCTCCGCCGGGACCAGACGCACAGTCCATGAATGCAGCGCCTTAGACCGCTCGGATAATCCTGCGCGGCAACAATTACCTACGTGGCTGTTTCGTTTCTCTGATATCGGAAATCAACGACTCTTCAGCTAATTTCTAGCTGAATGTCAGCCAAAGTGAACGCAGTGTTCACACACAATTACGTTAGGGCAGGTAACCGGAACACTAACGGCCACAAGGCTGCAAATTCTGCTGGTGCACTCGAATTGTAGCCAACCAATATAGTTAATTTCACCACATTGCAGCTAAATTTCAACAACAAAAACACTCGGTGTTGCTCACAGGAAAATCTCCCCAACAGCGAACCACCGAAACGAACGACACAACATGAATGCACTTGGCTTGGGTACTACTCAACTGTGACGTCCTGGGTCGGTGATCCATGGAGCTCGTAGTAATTGGACAGCTCCACACACGCTCCGAAACTGCGCAGTGAGCGGCAGCGGACCCAGCCGACTGCGCCGCACCGAGATATCCTCCGTTGTCCGCTCCAACCAACCGACTAGCCTCAGAATGCTGACAGATCTAAAATAGTCATCAGTGGAAATAACGCGAACTACACACACAACGTAACAAACACTTGCACGAGGACCTGAACGATACCCAACAGTAACTAAACACACACACTAAGGCAAATTGGGAGTCGATGCACACACACACACACACACACACACACACACACACACACACACACACACACACACACACACAGCCGAGTCATGAAAGGTTGGCGAGCCAAAAGGCGTCGTGCGGTAGGACGACCGACCGACGATCCACCAAGGCCGTGGCCCGGCTCAAGTGATACGTGGTGGCAATAGTCGGGCGAGTCATGTCGACGCAGACCTCACTGCTGCTCCAACGCGACTGCACTGGTGCCGCGTTCCACCTCCCCGACTCGCAGGTCCGGACTGCCCTCCTGGCACGTTCCAACTCCATGGCAGCCCGAGGTCGCGATCCGAACTCCTTATGACGGACAAGGAGCGGGAAGTAATAGCAGTCCAGCAAAGATATTACAAGAGGAGACATGTCGATACGCGCTGCTAGCGCCGGTCACGATGAGGCAAAGCAGCAGCTAAGTGACAGTAGTAATTTAAATTAGCGCAGTGAGGTGGAAGTACGTTAAAACAGGATGTAAAATACACTCCTGGAAATGGAAAACAGAACACATTAACACCGGTGTGTCAGACCCACCATACTTGCTCCGGACACTGCGAGAGGGCTGTACAAGCAATGATCACACGCACGGCACAGCGGACACACCAGGAACCGCGGTGTTGGCCGTCGAATGGCGCTAGCTGCGCAGCATTTGTGCACCGCCGCCGTCAGTGTCAGCCAGTTTGCCGTGGCATACGGAGCTCCATCGCAGTCTTTAACACTGGTAGCATGCCGCGACAGCGTGGACGTGAACCGTATGTGCAGCTGACGGACTTTGAACGAGGGCGTATAGTGGGCATGCGGGAGGCCGGGTAGACGTACCGCCGAATTGCTCAACACGTGGGGCGTGAGGTCTCCACAGTACATCGATGTTGTCGCCAGTGGTCGGCGGAAGGTGCACGTGCCCGTCGACCTGGGACCGGACCGCAACGACGCACGGATGCACGCCAAGACCGTAGGATCCTACGCAGTGCCGTAGGGGACCGCACCGCCACTTCCCAGCAAATTAGGGACACTGTTGCTCCTGGGGTATCGGCGAGGACCATTCGCAACCGTCTCCATGAAGCTGGGCTACGGTCCCGCACACCATTAGGCCGTCTTGCGCTCACGCCCCAACATCGTGCAGCCCGCCTCCAGTGGTGTCGCGACAGGCGTGAATGGAGGGACGAATGGAGACGTGTCGTCTTCAGCGATGAGAGTCGTTTCTGCCTTGGTGCCAATGATGATTGTATGCGTGTTTGGCGCCGTGCAGGTGAGCGCCACAATCAGGACTGCATACGACCGAGGCACACAGGGCCAACACCCGGCATCATGGTGTGGGGAGCGATCTCCTACACTGGCCGTACACCTCTGGTGATCGTCGAGGGAACACTGAATAGTGCACGGTACATCCAAACCGTCATCGAACCCATCGTTCTACCATTCCTAGACCGGCAAGGGAACTTGCTGTTCCAACAGGACAATGCACGTCCGCATGTATCCCGTGCCACCCAACGTGCTCTAGAAGGTGTAAGTCAACTACCCTGGCCAGCAAGATCTCCGGATCTGTCCCCCATTGAGCATGTTTGGGACTGGATGAAGCGTCGTCTCACGCGGTCTCCACGTCCAGCACGAACGCTGGTCCAACTGAGGCGCCAGGTGGAAATGGCATGGCAAGCCGTTCCACAGGACTACATCCAGCATCTCTACGATCGTCTCCATGGGAGAATAGCAGCCTGCATTGCTACGAAAGGTGGATATACACTGTACTAGTGCCGACATTGTGCATGCTCTGTTGCCTGTGTCTATGTGCCTGTGGTTCTGTCAGTGTGATCATGTGATGTATCTGACCCCAGGAATACGTCAATAAAGTTTCCCCTTCCTGGGACAATGAATTCACGGTGTTCTTATTTCAATTTCCAGGCGTGTACATTATGGTGGGAACAAGAGTCACGTACGGCTCAGTACTTTTTCAACAAACAAACTGATTTCACATACGCTCCACACATATTACATTTGCTTCATGTGCTGGGTGTTTGAAAATGATTCGTTCGATTGTATAGTTATACATTCTACATGAATTTAGAGAGACATTTAGGATAAATTTTAACAAACTCTTAACACTACAAAACTTCCTTTTTCAAAAGAACCATCCGACTTTGAAACGATATGTCTGTTACATACACACACTTTCCGACTTTGGGATACTTTCTACACTTATCATTTGGGTCAAAGTTTTACGTAGTTAGTTTCGTGCTACATGGACAGTTTTGAACTTTAGTTGGTTATTGAGAGAAAACTTCATGAGGTCATACACCGTGGAGCAGTAGTCTAATCGCCTATATCCTAGAGTAAGTGTCTGCTAGATGACTGTGAGTGTGCACGATTTTATTTTTCTTATAGTCCGTTTTTTAGCAGCGAAGAAAAGAATTTTTACACTATGGACAGACACACACCCATACCCGAAGGACTCGAACGTCCAACAGGGGTAGCCGCTCGGACCGTTACAAGACCGCGTGGCTACCCCGCGCGACTCATCAGTAAAGACTTTATGTAAACCGATTCTCCCGTCGATTCATGATGGAACAACTTAATCAGAAATGAAAATTGTGCATGTGCTATGGGATGTAGGAACATACATCATATTGTTTTTTTTTTTCGTTTGTAACAGCGAAGACTTTCTTAGTTAAAGAAGAGTTGTCCCAAAACGCTATTCCGTAAGAGATTATTGAATGAATATACGTAAAATATATCAACTTACTGATTTGTCTCTTCGCAATATTTGCAATAATTGGAAGTGTAAATTTGACTGAAAAAAATTCTTCTAGGAATTTAAAAATGTGTCTTTTTACGGTTTAAATTTTAATTACAGTAGACATCTTAATGTCTTAAAGTTCCTGCCCACGATATTACTTCTTCATCAAGCCCACACATACGATTCGTGTAGTGCCCTAGTCATGCAAACAGTCTGTTTTGAATCTAAATTGACGTCATTTGCAGAAATCCACCCATCGCTACTTTTAAGAACGTTATTTCCCATTTCTTCTTTTGCTGTAAGTATAATCAAGTTACAATTCTTAAGTCATCTTCATAAAGAATTAATTATGCTTGTTGTATATAGATGGAAGGCTATGCCATCGGCCGGCTGATGTGGCCGAGCTGTTCTAGGTGCTTCAGTCTGGAACCGCGCGACCGCTACGGTCGCAGGTTCGAATCCTGCCTCGGGCATGGATGTGTGTAATGTCCTTAGGTTAGTTAGGTTTAAATAGTTCTAAGTTCTAGAGGACTGATGGCCCCAGATGTTAAATCCCATAGTGCTCAGAGCCATTTGAACCTGTTTTTTTTTTTTTTTTGTTTTTTTTTAAGGCTATGCAATCAGTTCCTTGAAACCACAGTTTAATTAGGAAATTGTCGCGATTTATAGTTATTATTTTTCTTCCTGAAATTTTGATCTTGGCTAGCCTCACGGCACACTTACAGGAGACGTATACAGATGGAGACTTTCTAAAACCCCACAGAGGAAGGAAATCACATTACCTTGGAGGCCAATGGTAGGATGCGAGGTCTGTACGCCTCTTCCGCTGTAGCATGTACAGTGCCATACTACCGACGAAAATGAGTTGTAACTGAATTACACATGTTGAAATAGGGAAAGTCAAACGCATGTTGTTGTGTATCATCGCCATTCGACTCGAAGCACACTGGGTAACGAACGTGCGATCGAGCTAGGTGCACCTCCCGCCATCTTACGGTTGATGAGAAGGTAAATTTTCAGTTTCGGCGTGTAAGTTAAACTGTATCTCATGTTTCTATCTTCGTTCAAGTAGAAGATACAGGTTAACAGAGTCTTGTGAAATGAATTAAACTCTTTTGAAACACTTTGTGTAACGGATATCTGTGCCTAAAGCAAAAGTCAGAGTCATATTCATGTACGATGTTACACATATCTAATATAAAATCCCCTGGAAACAAAACACAAAAAATTCTAACTAAACTCATTCATCGCCGACGTTGCCACGAGCTTTGTTAAAGGGCATACCTTTCCGTAGTTCTTCGTGGAAGAATTTACGTAACCAATGTTAATTCCTCGAAGCCAGTTTGGAAACAGCCCTAACACAAATTTCTTCACCGTCCGACAGTATTCCGTTACTTTGTCTCTCTACCGACATGATGTCAGATCTCGCATCCGCATTCTTTTCATAATGACAGGCCACACTCGCTTCTACGCGGAACGTAACCATTGTCCGACTGCTGTCTCATTATCTCGCTGCACCTACCGTGAGCTGAAATTTCAGCGGACGCTCGGCATTAGGTAGTCACATCTCATCAACACGCAGTCATGTGCAGCGCGATCCCATACTGCATCAGATGAGTGTTGATAATTAACAACGAAATGCTTAACGAACCTCGCCTCACATAGAGACCGAAATCTGACAGAACATCTGTTCTCTTAATTAACATGTCTGGTTCCGTTCACAGCTATTTCATGTGATCGCAACTAGTTCTACTCTGCACCTGTGCCCTGTAGTATAAAAAAAAAAAAAAAAAAAAAAAAAACCCTACCTTAAAGTTATTTATCTTTTGAAGAAAAGTATCTCTGAGCAATTAGTTGTACAAATACATCTTTATTCTCAACCAGTTTCGGTTAAATAACCATCTTCCCAGGGGGAATATAAAATATAGAAACAGAAAAGACATATGTAGTATACACGAGTAGTAGGGCATGGCCGATGCAGCCCCACTGTGCAGTGTTGCAAATTTTTTTCAAGACGGCGTATCCAAGATGGCGGCGATAGATGTCGCCATGTCGATATGATGTCATGGCGGAAGTTCAAATTTTGGCGAGAAAATAGGCCAACTGGGCTACCGCCACTAACCTGACCCCATCCCCTACCATCTCTCTCCCATCCATCCCCCAAGAAAATGGCGGGAAGTGCAAACTTTGGCGGGAAAAAGGTCACTTGGGCTACCTCCACTAACCTAAGAAAGTGGCGGGAAAATTTTGGCGCGAAAAAAAGTTCAAATGGCTCTGAGCACTATGCGACTTAACTTCTGAGGTCATCAGTCGCCTAGAACTCAGAACTAATTAAACCTAACTAACCTAAGGACATCATACACATCCATGCCCGAGGCAGGACTCGAACCTGCGACCATAGTGGTCGCTCGGTTCCAGACTGTACCGCCTAGAACCGCACGGCCACTCCGGCCGGCCGAAAAAAAGTCATTTGGGCTAGCTCCACTAACCTAAGTCATTGGAACACCACCTTCTCCATGGAATTGATGGGGGAAGAACTCAGCCTGTGTTGGGCTGCTGGATAGGATGCAAGTCTTTGTTTTGCATGCAGTGTTTATTTAAGTACTTTGAGTTTCATAGGAAGTAGCACCATCCAGCGTCCTCACCATGAGATCTGGAGTCCAACCGAGCTACGCTTCATTCACCTAAAGAATAAATCTGATGAAAACAACACAGACGCGCGGGATTAGCCGAGCGGTCAAAGGCGCTGCAGTAATGGACTGTGCAGCTTATCCCGGTGGAGGTTCGAGTGCTCCCTCGGGCATGGGTGTGCGTGTTTGTCCTTCGGATAATTTAGGTTAAGTAGTGTGTAAGCTTAGGGACTCATGACCTCAGCAGTTAAGTCCCATAAGATTTCACACACATTTGAACAAAGCAACACAAATGCAACGATTGGTCATAAGCTGTAGCACATTTACACTGGTGTTGTAAGCTGTTGGAAGTACGTCCTGCTTATGTATTAGATATATTATTACTAAGTTACGTTAAATGAAACTTTAGTATTTTCAAAGCCATCAACGTTTTTCTCAATCACTCTCTGGCTGTGTAGTTTTTATTTCAAAAATCTGCACTGTTGTGCTCTGATTGTTGCGCTCTTCATATGCAGTATGAAAATGTCTGAAGCTGCTTTCTGTTTTTTCATTACGCATGCATGTGGTACACTGTTAAAAAGTGCTGAGAAATAGGCTTTTCTTACTGTTTTTCGTAAATTTAAAGAAATAATCAACTTTGAACATTTCAGAGGAAATGTATTAGATACAGTTGAGACACAAATAAACATTAGAAGTGTAGCGGAATCGGTAACTTTGTGAATTGCTAACATAGTATATTTCGTGGTTTGCTGTGTCTTGTTCCAGCTCTCTCAATTTCTCCTTGTTCGGTTTGATATACCTATATCCTGTAATTGTAAAATTCATCATCGTTTTTATGAATATTGCACGTCTCCTTGTTTCTAATGGCATATTGCACGAGAAATTCGTTTTTTCCTTTGAAATATAAATTATTGGTCATCGATAATTTATGTAAGACTTTTAATAAAGGTAGCTTAAATTAAGGAAACAAAACAATATATATTTTAAGACAAAATACTCTTTGATAAGTGTAGCTGGGACGCTGGCAGACATTTTTGTAAATCACTAGGCACACGAATTGTTTGATGAAAATCTTGATATCGCTGAGAAAACTGATATTACAGGAGATATGTTGACGACTCTATTTTATTATACAAAGGAGATAAAAATAATATCGAAAACGTAGCACAAAAAATGAGCACTCAACACCCGAAAATTAGATTCACTGTGGAATTTGAAGAAGACAACTGTATAGATTACTTGGATTTAACACTAATAAAGAAAGATAGGAAGCATGAATTTAGCATATTCAGAAAACCTACGTGTACAGATTCAGTTATCAATGAGCGCTCTTGTCACCGACCGCGATATGAATGGGCATATTTTACTTCGATAGTACACAGGCTACTAAGATTGCCACTAAGCCAACAGGAAGCAGAAAAAGAGCTAAGTATTTTAAAACAAGTGACTGTAGCGTACGGATATACGTGTAAGCAGGTGATGAATATTTATAAGAAGATAAAGAAGAGGCAAATGAAACAAATAGAAGGAAGTCAAGTAAGAATTACAGACAAGGTTGAAAGAAGCTTTCATAAATCGGAAGTTAAAATAGGGTTCCGAACAAATAACACGCTAAAATTAAAGCTCCGGCACAAAATATATAATAGTAGGAATAAATTTCAGGATTCAGGTGTATATAAGGTCAAATGTAAACAATATATGGGGCACCAGATTCAGGGAGCACACCTATTCTGAAAACAAAACATTGTTAGGGGCGCATATGGCTGCCTCAAAGCACTCAGTCAAGAACATTGAACAAAATTGAGACATCCTGCATAGAGCTCATAAGCGACGGTTGTTAACATTTCGGAAGACATTGAAATATACACCCACAAAAAGAAAGATCCGAATTTAATCCTCAACGAGCAAAGCGAGTTCAGTCATAACGCTATTTTCGTACTTATGACGACTTACTAAGATGACAACTGGTGCTTGTGGAGATCCAGGCCGAGGGGTGAGAGATGGTGCGTGATGGAGAAGCTGGAAGATGCGTGCAGCGCCTGGCGTCGTTGACAGGGCTCTCCTGCGCGGCCCTCTTGCCCACGGCGATAGACGTCAGACAACTGAGCGGATCGCGGCGCAACACCGAAATGGCGGGAACCACGGAAGCAGACCATGGAGGAAAACAAGATTATACCAGCGCCATTGATATAGAAATTGCCCTTTGTTTTTAAATGGTATATATATGATAATTTTCCTGTTTTTTAATTTTGATAAGTACCGATTTTAACCTTGACATCTACAGATTTTAATTAAGTACTTTTGGAGATAAAAGTTAATCACAAGAATCTTCTGAATACAGTATGTGCATATGTAATGTAACAAATGTACCAGACGCAACCTGTCGCTAATAGTGTTATAATTAACATAAATGACGTGCATTCGGCCAACCAATTATATGTGACGCAGCATGTGAAAGCTGCTGTATTTGGATGGGTTGCTCCTGTAACTGAAATATCAGGTACTTTCTGGTACATTTGATGTTGATCAGATAGGATGAAAAAGATTTGCATTCTTGAATAGTAAATTAGTATCATTATCGTTACAGATCTGAAGATGGTTCTAGAGGAACCAAAACCAGTCATATGAATAAACATTTTGCAATCAACACGGATTATGAGTACAATTGTAACTTCCAGCTACTGTGGAACACTGATCAGTTGTGGCTATCAAGGCTTCTTCTATATTCTAAAGGTCTAAGATGGCTGCACTTCCAGTCAAATGATTTTTAGTCATACACTCTACTTAACTCCTAACCCAGTTGCGCTATTTTGTGTGCTGATGGACACAGACCCAGTCCTTTTCCCACCATTTCCCCCCAGACTGCCACTGGACGAAAGCGCCCTCTATTTGCAGAGCTGTGTACCTCTTCAGTTGGACTCTGGACTTCATGGTGAAGACACTGGATGGAGCTACTACCTATGACAACTCAAATTGTTTAAATAAACTCTGCATGCAAAATTAAGATACAGCCTTCCTATCCAGCAGCCTAGCACAGGCTGAGTCCTTTTCCCACCAATTCCAAGAAAGAGGTGGTGGTCGGATGACTTAGGTTAGTGGAGATAGCCCAACTGACCTATTTTCCTGCCAAATTTTAACTCCTTGCCATGACGTCATTGCGACGTTGCCACATCTATCGCCGCCATCTTGGATCCGCCATCTTAAATAAACTTGGCAACTGGTGGGTCTGCACTGCCCTTGCCCTACTACTTAAACAGACAAACGAAGCACGAAGTCTTTCAACACTGTATGATGATGTTTTCAAATCAACTCCAATCATGTTTTTCGTACAATTGCCCTGTAATCTCAGATAAACTAAAGTTGTTTTTTCTGTCACATGTGCAATACTGTATAAAACGTAATCACTAACTGTTACAAATAATTGTATCAAAGAAGTATATGTTACTAGCTGAATGACAACGACACAGTATTGTCATAGATTAGACAAAACAACAACATTCTGGAGTTCAAGGAATATAGGTCATATATTCCAGTTAATGTAGGCAGAAATCAGTATCTTCCCCAATAAAGATGGGGCGCAAAAGACTGATGTAATTTTGGTAGCCAGTAATGTCATTAAATCTAATCATAAAAATCGCATGAAAATAAGATTACTGGATGTGTGTTTGGATTTGAAGATTTGAATAACGTCTATAAGGTAGGCATTAACCTGTACAGCTGCCACATGGTAGAAAAAATTTGTTAAATGGTAGATTACAAAGTGTATCATCCATACCAACAGACATCTTGCGATCATTTAAAAACCTGGCATTAGTACATTATTAAAATGTGGCCTGTAACTGAAAATCTGTCGAAATCATCTTTCCACTGGCAAAAGATTCCGGCTTAGTCTTCAATTCGGATCTTAGGGAGAGCGAGGTGATCATGAGAAAAAGATAGAATAACCAACGAAAGCGTAACACTAAACGACTCTGAGCATGTACTGTGAGAAATGTGAACATTGTAGGCAAGTTAGACAATTTGAGAAAAGTAACGCAAAGGCTCATTCTTGATATATCCCGGGAGAGTAAATTGAAACACAAAGGAGGATTTCTGGTCTCCTGAGTATAGGGTGGTAACATGAATAGCAGGAATTTTTGTAACAGAAGTACAGTTTGTTATGAGTAGGGTGCTAGGGAAAAGAGTGAGATACTGGTAAGAGTTAATAGAATTATTCTCATCAGAGTCAACAGAAAACTAGCACCGACAGCAATAGTTCAGTTATAAATGGCGGCGCCTCAAACAGAAGAGGAAGGGATGGAGAAAATATACACTGGTGAGCGAAAAAACTTAAACCACCTACCTGCTTGTTAGTCTTTGGAACGAAAATACATCACTCATTATGCGTATAAGGGATTCGACGGTTCTTTGATAGGTTTGTGAAGATATGTGGCATTAGATGTCTACGAACATGTGATGTAATTCGCGTAAGTAATGGGTCTCTGATTTGCTACAAATCAGGCGAATTTGGTCGCCGAGGTATCAATGCGAGTTCACTAGAATGCTACTCAAAACCACTGTACCACTGTTCTGGCCCCGAGACACCGTCAATCGCACTGCTGACGGCTGATACCGCCGTCGGGATAGATATAAAACATGAAGGGATTCAGGTGGTTCGCAGCTGACAACGTGTCTTCGATTAGTACCACAGGTCACATACAAGCGCAGGAGAATGTCCCCTGAGCATAATACTGCTCATGCCAGCCTGCGTTCGTGGGGTGCTGCACGTTTCCAGCCTCCATTCACCTCGATGAGGGAGTTTGTGGAGACGACCATCGACATAGTGAAGCAAAAATATGATTCACCGGAAGAGCCGACACATTTATATTAATCTACGGTCGAATTACGATTGTCCCTGTGCAGTCGCGATGGTCCCTGTGCAATTGTATCTGGTGTTGGTCAAGATCTGGAAACTTAGGAGTGGTCTACTGAGGAGCTCCATTTTAACAATGTACGACGAACGGAGTGATCCGAAGCACTTGCGAATACATTCAGCATTGTGCTGTTTAAGCAGGGATGCCACAGATCACCATCTATCCCACTTTACAGACCACAGAACCCTCGGAACCCTACCTTCTCTAACGAGTCGTGAACGTCCAACCGTTCAGCGCCTGGTGGTGATTTCACTATCCTTCTACCTCTTTCCGTTAGATGATTGCGACAGTAGCACGTGAGCATTTGACCAGCTTCGCCGTTTTCGAGATATTCAGAGGCTCTGCATAATAATAATCTCCCCTTTGTCAAATTAGCTATCTATACGCATTTCCTCATTTGCAGCCCATGTCTTCGCTAGGGTGATCCTTCTTCCGTGTCTTCTTCGATTACATACGTTTGTTACGGCGTCAAGTGGCCGAAGCGCAACCAGGTGGCATCCAATGTCGCGGTGGGCAGTGGTCATAATGTTTTGGCTGACTAGTGTACAAGGATATTGAACGGATAATTCAGTATGTAAAGCGAGATAAATGTCTACTAACTTTGGTGATTGGAATGCAGATGAAGGGGAAGGAGGAGAAGAAAGGGTTACGGGAGACTATGGGCACGTTAATATGAATGACACAGGAGCAAAACCACTTGAGTTCTGCAATTATAAAATCGCGAAAGGATTTTATATACTTGGAGACAGACCGGGGACAACGGCAGATTCCTGCTGGATTACGTCAGGGTCAAACTGACACGCCGAAATTACACTCATGTTCAGAAAAAGCAGAACATCTTAAACAACCAGAAACAGGACGTTCAAAATCACAGGACATGTACATTAGTATGTTCTGGAGAAATTATTAGCATTTTAATCATGTCGGCAGGAGAGTTCAAGGTCAACATCGAAATCATGGCGCAACACCACCTACGGGCAAAATACGCCTTCGGTTCTCATTGCCATTATAAACCGAAGGTACTGGATCAGTGTCACTTAAGCAGACGTGCATGCCTCGCAAAAGTGTGCGTGAACCGTACCATCAAATCAGTGAGTCTGAAACGGGGGGGGGGGGGGGGGCATTATTGGCATGAGAGAACGTGATACATTCATCAGGGAAACTGCTGCTCCTGTGGGACGAAAGTGTTTCGGTAATGCAACGCGTGTGTGTAAAATACAAATGCCATTGGAGGGCAGATTTGATTCCGCCTCGAATCTGGCGCAACAGTGGAACAGTGTAACACATCGAACACTACAAGAGGTGATAGTTCGTCGCAGCTGATCATTTCTGAAGAACGTACTAATGTACATATCCTGTGAATATGAACATTCTTTCTCAAGTCATTCAAGGTGTTCTGTTTTCTTTCTGAACATATCGGAAGGTAAGACATACCCGAGGGCAGTTACAGTCTCAGGTAGAAATTTACTAATGATGAAGGCTGTACTGATGTTTAGTAGAATCGTACGGGAGAATCAGTGTGGAAGCAAGAAGAATAATGAATTGTTGTTGTTGTTGTGGTCTTCAGTCCTGAGACTGGTTTGATGCAGCTCTCCATGCTACTCTATCCTGTGCAAGCTTCTTCATCTCCCAGTACCTACTGCAACATACATCCTTCTGAATCTGCTTAGTGTACTCATCTCTCGGTCTCCCTCTACGATTTTTACCCTCCACACTGCCCTCCAATGCTAAATTTGTGATCCCTTGATGCCTCAAAACATGTCCTACCAACCGATCCCTTCTTCTAGTCAAGTTGTGCCACAAACTTCTCTTCTCCCCAATCCTATTCAATACCTCCTCATTAGTTACGTGATCTATCCACCTTATCTTCAGTATTCTTCTGTAGCATCACATTTCGAAAGCTTCTATTCTCTTCTTGTCCAAACTAGTTATCGTCCATGTTTCACTTCCATACATGGCTACACTCCAAACAAATATTTTCAGAAATGACTTCCTGACACTTAAATCTATATTCGAAGTTAACAAATTTCTCTTCTTCAGAAACGCTTTCCTTGCCATTGCCAGTCTACATTTTATATCCTCTCTACTTCGACCATCATCAGTTATTTTACTTCCTAAATAGCAAAACTCCTTTACTACTTTAAGTGTCTCATTTCCTAATCTAATTCCCTCAGCATCACCCGATTTAATTGGAATACATTCCATTATCCTCGTTTTGCTTTTGTTGATGTTCATCTTATATCCTCCTTTCAAGACACTGTCCATTCCGTTCAATTGCTCTTCCAAGTCCTTTGCCGTCTCTGACAGAATTACAATGTCATCGGCGAACCTCAAAGTTTTTACTTCGTCTACATGAATTTTAATACCTACTCCAAATTTTTCTTTTGTTTCCTTTACTGCTTGCTCAATATACAGATTGAATAACATCGGGGAGAGGCTACAACCCTGCCTCACTCCTTTCCCAACCACTGCTTCCCTTTCATGCCCATCGACTCTTACGACTGCCATCTGGTTTCTGTACAAATTGTAAATAGCCTTTCGCTCTCTGTATTTTACCCCTGCCACCTTTAGAATTTGAAAAAGAGTATTCCAGTCAACATTGTCAAAAGCTGTCTCTAAGTCTACAAATGCTAGAAACGTAGGTTTGCCTTTCCTTAATCTTTCTTCTAAGATAAGTCGTAAGGTCAGTATTGCCTCACGTGTTCCAACATTTCGACGGAATCCAAACTGATCCTCCCCGAGGTCCGCATCTACCAGTTTTTCCATTCGTCTGTAAAGAATTCGCGTTAGTATTTTGCAGCTGTGACTTATTAAACTGATAGTTCGGTAATTTTCACATCTGTCAGCACCTGCTTTCTTTGGGATTGGAATTATTATATTCTTCTTGAAGTCTGAGGGTATTTCGCCTGTCTCATACATCTTGCTCACCAGCTGGTAGTTTTGTCATGACTGGCTCTCCCAAGGCCGTCAGTAGTTCTAATGGAATATTGTCTACTCGGGGGGGGGGGCCTTGTTTCGACTCAGGTCTTTCAGTGCTCTGTCAAACTCTTCACGCAGTATCGTATCTCCCATTTCGTCTTCATCTACATCCTCTTCCATTTCCATAATATTGTCCTCAAGTACATCACCCTTGTATAAGCCTTCTATATACTCCTTCCACCTTTCTGCCTTCCCTTCTTTGCTTAGAACTGGGTTGCCATCTGAGCTCTTGATATTCATACACGTGGTTCTCTTCTTTCCAAAGGTCTCTTTAATTTTCCTGTATGCAGTATCTATCTTACCCCTAGTGAGATAACCCTCTACATCCTTACATTTGTCCTCTAGCCATCCCTGTTTAGCCATTTTGCACTTCCTGTCGATCTCATTTTTGAGACATTTGTATTCCTTTTTGCCTGCTTCATTTACTACATTTTTATATTTTCTCCTTTCATCAATTAAATTCAATATTTCTTCTTTTACCCATGGATTTCTACTAGCCCTTGTCTTTTTACCTATTTGATCCTCTGCTGCCTTCACTACTTCATCCCTCAGAACTACCCATTCTTCTTCTACTGTATTTCTTTCCCCTATTCCTGTCAATTGTTCCCTTATGCTCTCACTGAAACTCTCTACAACCTCTGGTTCTTTCAGTTTATCCAGGTCCCATCTCCTTAATTTCACACATTTTTGCAGTTTCTTCAGTTTTAATCGACAGGTCATAACCAATAGATTGTGGTCAGAGTCCACATCTGCACCTGGAAATGTCTTACAACTTAAAACCTGGTTCCTAAATCTCTGTCTTACCATTATATAATCTATCTGATACCTTTTAGTATCTCCAGGGTTCTTCCACGTATACAACCTTCTTTCATGATTCTTAAACCAAGTGTTACCTATGACTAAGTTGTGCTCTGTACAAAATTCTACTAGGCGGCTTCCTCTTTCATTTCTTAGCCCCAATCCATATTCACCTACTATGTTTCCTTCTCTCCCTTTTCCTACACTCGAATTCCAGTCACCCATTACTATTAAATTTTCGTCTCCCTCCACTATCAGAATAATTTCTTTTATTTCATCGTACATTTCTTCAATTTCTTCGTCATCTGCAGAGCTAGTTGGCATTTAAACTTGTACTACTGTAGTAGGTGTGGGCTTCGTATCTATCTTGGCCACAATAATGCGTTCACTATGCTGTTTGTAGTAGCTTACCCGCATTCCTATTTTCCTATTCATTATTAAACCTACTCCTGCATTACCCCTATTTGATTTTGTGTTTATAACCCTGTAATCACCTGACCAGAAGTCTTGTTCCTCCTGCCACCGAACTTCACTAATTCCCACCATATCTAACTTTAACCTATCCATTTCCCTTTTTAAATTTTCTAACCTACCTGCCCGATTAAGGGATCTGACATTCCACGCTCCGATCCGTAGAACGCCAGTTTTCTTTCTCCTGATAACGACATCCTCCTGAGTAGTCCCCGGCCGGAGATCCGAATGGGGGACTATTTTACCTCCGGAATATTTTACCCAAGAGGATGCCATCATCATTTAATCATACAGTAAAGCTGCATGTCCTCGGGAAAAATTACGGCTGTAGTTTCCCCTTGCTTTCAGCCGTTCGCAGTACCAGCACAGCAACGCCGTTTTGGTTAATGTTGCAAGGCCAGATAAGTCAATCATCCAGACTGTTGCCCCGCAACTACTGAAAAGGCTGCTGCCCCTCTTCAGGAACCACACGTTTGTCTGGCCTCTCAACAGATACCCCTCCATTGTGGTTGCACCTACGGTACGGCCATCTGTATCGCTGAGGCACGCAAGCCTCCCCACCAACGGCAAGGTCCATGGTTCATGGGGGGAAGAATAATGAATTACTGAGGAATAATGAGAAGCGTCTGGAGTCTCTAAGGACGTTGATACGCTTACGTGCGCGACTTTCACATCTCTGTCTATCTTTGACGAATGTGCTAAAACAATGGTGGACTGCAATAGCGTATGGAACGACGTCACTGGGGACAGGAATGGCATCAGATAGTATTTTCGGTCGAATCTAGGTTCTATTTTTTTGTAAACGAAGACCGCATGTGGTTCGCTGCAGACAGAGGGAGCGGCATCACAGTGACTGCATTCACACTTCGCACAAAACATATAGCGCCAACTGAAGGCTTTGTGGCGGGAGGGGGGGGGGGGGGAGGGAGGGTTCGAGGTCCAGAGCAGTGTGACCAGTGAGACCTATATGAATGACAACTTACAACCCGTAACCATACCCTTTCTGCACAACACCTAGACGCCATTTTTCAGCAAGACAATGCATACTACATGTTGCTCGATGAACATGGGCCTTATGGTGTCACAGGTGTCAGCCTTTTGCCCTGGTCCACCAGATCACCATACTTGTCTCCAATCGAAAATTTGTGGGATATATCGTGAAACGCCCCCCATGAACCATGGACCTTGCCGTTGGTGGGGAGGCTTGCGTGCCTCAACGATACAGATAGCCGTACCGTAGGTGCAACCACAACGGAGGGGTATCTGTTGAGAGGCCAGACAAACGTATGGTTCCTGAAGAGGGGCAGCAACCTTTTCAGTAGTTGCAGGGGCCACAGTCTGGGTGATTGACTGATCTGGCCTTGTAACATTAACCAAAATGGCCTTGCTGTTCTGGTACTGCGAACGGCTGAAAGCAAGGGGAAACTACAGCCGTAATTTTTCCCGAGGGCATGCAGCCTTACTGTATGATTAAATGATGATGGCGTCAACTTGGGTAAAGTATTCCGGAGGTAAAATAGTCCCCCATTCGGATCTCCGGGCGGGGACTACTCAAGAGGACACCGTTATCAGGAGAAAGAAAACTGGCGTTCTACGGATCGGAGCGTGGAATGTCAGATTCCTTAATCGGGCAGGTAGGTTAGAAAATTTAAAAAGGGAAATGGATAGGTTAAAGTTAGCTAAAGTGGGAATTAGTGAAGTTCGGTGGCAGGAGGAACAAGACTTTTGGTCAGGTGAATACAGGGTAATAAATACAAAATCAAATAGGGGTAATGCAGGAGTGGGTTTAATAATGAATAAAAAAATAGGTGTACGGGTAAGCTACTACATATAGCATAGTGAAAGCATTATTGTAGCCAAGATAGTCACGAAGCCCACACCTACTACAGTAGTAGAAGTTTATATGCCAACTAGGTCTGCAGATGACGACGAAATTGGTGAAATGTATGATAGGATGAAAGAAATTATTCAGGTAGTGAAGGAAGACGAAAATTTAATAGTAATGGGTGACTGGAATTCGAGTGTAGGAAAAGGGAGAGAAGGAAACATAGTAGGTGAATATGGATTGGGGCTAAGAAATGAAAGAGGAAGCCGCCTGGTAGAATTTTGCGCAGAGTATAACTTAATTATAGCTAACACTTGGTTTAAGAATCATAAAAGAAGGTTATATACATGAAAGAACCCTGGAGATACTAGAAGATATCAGATAGATTATATAATGGTAAGACAGAGATTTAGGAACCAGGTTTTAAATTGTAAGACATTTCCAGGTGCAGATGTGGACTCTGACCACAACCTATTGGTTATGAACTGTAGATTAAAACTGAAGAAACTGCAAAAAGGTGGGAATTTAAGGAGATGGGACCTAGATAAACTGAAAGAACCAGAGATTGCACAAAGTTTCAGAGAGAGCATAAGAGAACAATTGACAGAAATGGAGGAAAGAAATACAGCAGAAGAAGAATGGGAAGCTTTGAGGGATGAAATAGTGAAGGCAGCAGAGGATCAAATAGGTAAAAAGACAAGGGCTAGTAGAAATCCATGGGTAAAAGAAGAAATATTGAAGTTAATTGATGAAAGGAGGAAATATAAAAATGCAGTAAATGAAGCAGGCAAAAAGGAATACCAACGTCTCAAAAATGATATCGACAGGAAGTGCAAAATGGCTAAGCAGGGATGGCTAGAGGACAAATGTAAGGCTGTAGAGGCTTATCTCACTAGGGGTAAAATACATACTGCCTACAGGAAAATTAAAGAGACCTTTGGAGAAAAGAGAACGACTTGTATGCATATCAAGAGCTCAGATGGAAACCCAGTTCTAAGCAAAGAAGGGATAGCAAAAAGATGGAAGGAGTATATAGCGGGCCTATACAAGGGCGATGTACTTGAGGACAATTTTATGGAAATGGAAGAGGATGTAGATGAAGATGAAATGGGAGATACGATACTGCGTGAAGAGTTTGACAGAGCACTGAAGGACCTGAGTCGAAACAAGGCCCCCGGAGTGGCAGCATTCACGGACGGAACATACCTTTCTGTATCTGCTAACCTCGCCATGCACCTTCAAGCAGGACCTGTCGATATCTACACACAACAACAGCTATGTGATTCCTTTGTATGGCATCTCAAGAACAAGTGAATAACGAGCCGCTTGACGAACTCATCCACGCCCCCCACGAACTAGAGACAAGCTTGGGAGGGTCAGTCCTGACAAAACTCTACCATCTGGTGAGCTAGATGTATGAGACAGGCGAAATACCCTCAGACCTCAAGAAGAATACAGTAATCCCAATCCCAAAGAAAGCAGGTGTCGACAGATGTGAAAATTACCGAACTATCAATTTAATAAGTCACAGCTGCAAAATACTAACACCAATTCTTTACAGACGAATGGAAAAACTGATAGAAGCCGACTTCGGGGAAGATCAGTTTGGATTCCGTAGAAATGTTGGAACACGTGAGGCAATACTGACCCTACGACTTACCTTAGAAGAAAGATTAAGGAAAGGGAAACCTACGTTTCTAGCATTTGTAGACTTAGAGAAAGCTTTTGACAATGTTGATTGGAATACTCTCTTTCAAGTTCTGAAGGTGGCAGGGGTAAAATACAGAGAGCGAAAGGCTATTTACAATTTGTACAGAAACCAGAAGGCAGTTATAAGAGTCGAGGGGTATGAAAGGGAAGCAGTGGTTGGGAAGGGAGTGAGACAGGGTTGTAGCCTCTCCCCGATGTTATTCAATCTGTATATTGAGCAATCAATAATGGAAACAAAAGAAAAGTTCGGAGTAGGTATTAAAATCCATGGAGAACAAATAAAAACTTTGAGGTTCGCCGATGACATTGTAATTCTTTCAGAGACAGCAAAGGACTTGGAAGAGCAGTTGAACTGAATGGACAGTGTCTTTAAAGGAGGGTATAAGATCTACATCAACAAAAGCAAAACGAGGATAATGGAATGTTGTCGAATTAAGTCGGGTGATGCTGAGGGAATTAGATTAGGAAATGAGACACTTAAAGTAGTAAAAGAGTTTTGCTGTTTGGGGAGCATAGTAACTGATGACGGTCGAAGTAGAGAGGATATAAAATGTATACTGGCAACGGCAAGGAAAGCGTTTCTTAAGAAGAGAAATTTGTTAACATCGAGAATTGATTTAAGTGTCAGGAAGTCGTTTCTCAAAGTATCTGTATGGAGTGTAGCAATTTATGGAAGTGAAACGTGGACGATAACTAGTTTGGACAAGAAGTGAATAGAAGCTTTCGAAATGTGGTGCTACAGAAGAATGCTGAAGATTGGATGGATCACATAACTAATGATGAGGTATTGAATAGAATTGGGGAGAAGAGGAGCTTGTGGTACAACTTGACTAGAAGAAGGGATCGGTTGGTAGGACATGTTCTGAGACATCGAGGGATCACCAATTTAGTATTGGAGGGGAGTGTTGAAGGTAAAAATCGTAGAGGGAGACCTAGAGATGAATACACTAAACAGATTCAGAAGGATGTAGGTTGCAGTAGGTACTGGGAGATGAAGAAGCTTGCACAGGAAATAGTAGCATGGAGAGCTGCATCGGGCCAGTCTCGGGACTGAGGACCACAACAACAACATCGTGATGTGATTGGGTGCCAACCAACCACCACAGATAAACTCTAGAACCAGGTACGTGCAGCATGGGTAGTTTACCACATGACGCCATTAGCAACTTACACTCGTCGATGTCATCAACCATGGAACAAGTTACCAGTGCCCATGGCGGACCGTGTGCCTACTAGGCAACTAGACATTTGCTAAATGAACTGAGGTGACTGAAACGCTGATCATTTCTGAAGAACATACTAATGTACATATCCTGTGAATATGAACATTCTGTCTCAAGTCATTCAAGGTTTTTTTTCTGAACACGCGTGTAGATATCGGAAGGTAAGGCATACCCAAGGGCAGTTATAGATTCAGGTAGCAATTTACTAATGATGAAGGCTGTACTGAAGTTTAGTAGAATCGTACGGGAGAATCAGTGTGGAAGCAAGAAGAATAAGGAATTACTGAGGAATAATGAGAAGCGTCTGAAGTCTCTAAGGGCGTCGATACTGTGATTAGGGATACCGCAATGGACACTTCAGTTTAAGAAGAACGGACATCTTTAAAAAGATCCGTAGCACGGACAAACATAGGTGCAAGGAAGCTCTTCAATTTATCACCGAAGGACGAAAGCGGAAATTTAGAAACATATAAATATAAATCACGTAGGAATGAAATAAGTGGAGGTGCAGGGCAGCCACGGTGAAACAGGTATAGGAAAAAATTAAAACAGTGGAAACAGACATGATCGTCGGAAGGACTGATTCAGCGTATCGAAGAGCCTTCGCTAAAATTAAAAGCAAGGCCGGCACCATTATGAGGTCAATGGTAATTCCACTGATAAAGGCAGAGGAGATATGGGATATGTGAAATGAGCACATTAAGAGCCTCTGTAAGGGGGAAGAATTGTGTGACGGCGGGTTACAAGAAGAAACTGGAGTCGATATGGAAGAAGTAGGGTATCCAATATGTGACCCAAAAGTAGCTTTCCAAGACTTGAGGGCAAATAATGTGATAACATTCAATTTCATTTTCTAAAGTCATTATGGCTTCTGATAGCCAAACGATTCATTATGACTGCCGACAAACCATCAGACCTTCCGAAAAATATCATCCGCACAGTTTCGAAGATAGCAAAGAGCGACAAATGCGATAATTATAGATCAATCAGCTTAATAGCTCATGTATCTAAGCTGTTGTAGAGAGTAATATAGAAAAGAATAGACGAGAAAACTGAGGATCTATTAGAAGGCATCAGTCTGATTTTAGAAAAGGTAAAGGCATCAAAGAGACAATTCCGGGAGGTTGCGGTTGATAATGCAAGCGGGAATGAAGACACATATCTAAAATTTCACTGCCTTGAAAATGACAGTGTAAAATGATGAGAGGTGTCAGAAATTCTGAGAAGAAGCTATACGAATAGACGGGTGAGTAACAATATGTACTAGAACCAAGAGAAAATAATAAGATTGGAATAATAATTTCCAAATGAACGAAGGCAGCCTTTCGCCGCTACTATTCAATCTATAATTCGAAGATGGAATGGCTTAAATAAAAGAAATATTCTAGAATGGGATTAAAACTGAGGGTGAAAGGATATCAATGACAGGAGTCCTTGATGACATTGCTATCCTCAGTGAAGTTGAACAAGAACTACAGTATCTGTTGCATAAAATGGTCTAGTGAGAACAAACTGTGGATTAAGAGTGAACCGAAGAAAGACAAAAGTAATGCGAAGTAGCATACATGACAACGCGACATACTTAACATCAGAAATGGTAAACACAAACAAGATGAAGTTCAGGAATTCTGTGACTTTGGAAGTGAAAGACTCATGACGGACGAAGCAAGAAGGACATAAAAAGTAAACTAGCACAGCAAGGAGGGCACTGCTGGCCAAAAGACGTCTACTAGTATCACACGTAAGCCTTAATTCGAGGAAAAAATTTCTGAGAACTTACGTTTGGAGCACATTAACGTATGGAAGTGAATCTCGTACTGGGAAAAAACCGGAACAGTATTAAATCGAAACGTTTGGGTTGTGGTGCTTCAAAAGTATGTTGAAAATTAAGTGGACTCATGAGGTAAGGAATATGAAGGTCCTCCGCAGAATCAGCGAGGAAACACTGGCAGGAAGTAGTTGCTGGATGATAAGACGTGTTAAAATGTGAAGGTATTAGAGAGAGCTGTAGAGGGAAAAATCTCTAGAGGAAGGCAGACATTAGAATAACTCCAGCAAATATACACATCAAAAAAAGTTTTGCAACACCTCGGTTCCAAGAGTTCCGGAACCGGTAGAGGCAATTGGAATAGAGATCGTCCGGAACCACGCGGCTGCTACTGTCGCTCGTTCGAATCCTGCCTCGGGCATAGATTTGTGTGATGTTCTTAGGTTAGTTAGGTTTAAGCAGTTCTAAGTTATAGGGGACTGATGACCTCAGATGTTAAGTTCCATAGTGCTTAGGGCCATTTGAACCATTTTTTTTAGAGATCAACATAAACATCATTTCCGTCCTTTTATTTGCTCATGAAAACCACACATTGCATGTTGTATCACCATACAGGGAGACTTTCAGGGGTGGGGGTCCAGATTGCAGTTCACACTGGTACCTCTAATACCCAGTAGACCTCCTCTTGCATTGATGCATACCTGTATTCGTCGTGGCATACTATCGACAAATTCGTAAAGGCACTATTGGTCCAGATTGTCCCACTCCTCAACGGCGATTCGGCGTAGATACCTCAGAGTGGTTGGTGTGTCACGTCGTCCATAAACCGCCTTTTTCAATCTATCCCAGGCATGTACGATACAGTTCGTGTGCTGGCTACTCTTGACGAGCGCTGTCGTTATCCTGAAGGAAGTTAGTCACAAGATGTGCACTAGGAGGGCGCGAATTGTCGTCCATGAAGACGAATGCCTCGCCAATATTCTACCGATATGGTTGCACTCTCTATCGGAAGATGGCATTCACATGTCGTACAGCCGTTATGGCGCCTTCCATGACCACCAGCGACGTACGTCGGTCCCACATAATGCCACCCCAAAACAGCAGGGAACCCCACCTTGCTGCACTCACTGGACAGTGTGTCTACGTCATTCAGCCTGACCGGGTTGCCTCTGAACACATCCCCGACGATTGTCTGGTCGAAGGTACATGCGACACTCATCGGTGAGGAGAACTTCATGCCAATCCTGAGCGGTCCATTCGGCATGTTGTTGGGCCTATGTGTACCGCGCCTCATGGTGTCGTGGTTTCAAAGATGGACCTCGTTATGGACGTCGGGAGTGAAGGTGCGCGTCATGCAGCCTATTGCGACCACAACACGACGTCTTGTGGGTGCACGAAAAGCATTGATCAACAAGGAGGCGGTGCTGTCTGGGTTCCTCCGAGCCATAATCCGTAGGTAGGGGTCATCCACTGCAATAGTAGCCCTTGGACGGCCTGAGCGAGGCACGTCATCGGCAGTTCCTGTCTCTTTGTACCTCCTCCATGTCCGAACAACATCGCTTTGGTTCACTCCGAGACGCCTGGACACTTCCCATATTGAGCGCCCTTCCTGGCACAAAGTAACAATGCGGACGCGATGGAACCGCGGTATTCACTGTCTAGGCGTGGGTGAAGTACAGACAACACGAGCCTTGTTCCTCCTTTCTGGTGGAATGGAACTGATGGGCTGTCTGACCCCCTCCGTCTAATAGGCGCTGCTCTTGTATGGTTGTTTACATCTTTGGACGGGCTTAGTGACTGTGTCTGTGATACAATATCCACAGTCAACGCATATCTTCATGAGTTCTGGGAACCAGGGTGATCAAAAACTTTTTTTATGTGCGTAATTGAGGGCACAGGGTGCAAGCCGAATTCTTGGCGAGCCACATCGAATCAGTCAGAAAACCCATGACAAACCTACACACACGTTAGCTTTGCGGTGATGAAACCAAACTAGATGTGTGGGATCATCTCTTGGAGTATGAGTGGTTGGCTCGATGAACTTTTTATGGATAGTACCTAGTAGCTGTGGAGGTTGTTGAATGTTCAACGGAAAGTAACTTCGGGAGTGCCACAAGAAGTATAGTTATGACTACAGATGCTCTCTATATACATAACAAATTTATGAGCTAGAATCAGCCGCACTAAAAATGGACTTTTCACTGTCGATGCTGTTGTCTACACTGCAGTATCATCGTTGGACTATCGTACGAAAATGAGGAGATAATCGTACAGTATTTCCACTTTGTGCGGTGGATCGCAGGTTTCCTTAAACGGCCATAAATGTAAGATAATATCCATAATAGAAAGAAAAAAACGATTATACTATTACCGGTGAATATCTACAGGACATTCCATCGTGTAGGGGTAATACTAAGATATGGTAGGTAATAAGAGGTTTACGTGAAATGTGCTGTAGACAAAGGGAATGGAAGATTTTTTCGAACAGATTTGCAGTCCTCAACGAGTAGGAGGGACAGCAGATAACGCAAGGATTCAGACATGCACAAGTAAGAACAGAACACTCAGGAGTAGTCCCTACAAAAATGTAAGAGAGCTAATCACAGAACTTCAATGGGAATCTTCGGAATAGAGCGACTTTTTTCTCGCGGAAACTCGTTGCACAAATTCCTGCAACCGATGTTTTAGGAAGACTGTCTGACCGTTCCACTGCCACCACTCTGTGCGTTAAGTGGGGTCGTGATAAGGCAAGAGAGATTAGAGTGCTTGCAGAGGTCACGAGACAGCCATCCTTCCCTCGCTCAATATGCGAAGGGTATGGGACAGGAAGTAGAAGTAATCCCCGCCATAAAATGCATTTTTTACAGAGTATACATGAAATTAGTATAGTCATTTTGATTGCATAAATACTCCGCCATGCATTCTTTTCAGCAGCTGTAGAGACCAGTATCAGTATAACCATGGATACTTGCCACCATGGGATGAACTTAGTTGTTGGCCACTGTATATTGTGTAACAGTACGAAGAGGTACACAACCAATACTATGCGAGGTGGCCACCACACAGACACAATCACTAACCTGTATCTCTCGCTCCCAGCAGCTGCATCCAGATTGCGCTCACAAACGTAGATCACTTCCTGTTTCCGCACCACGTTTACCAGTGCACCGTGGTCTTACGCAAATAGCGTTGCCAACCACCAAAGAAGGTGCTATCTGTAAGGGACTATTTTGTTCCCGCCATGTACTGTAGGAGATAGAAATCCTTCTGACGACGGGCAGGAAAGATGCCGCACCGCGAATGCTTCGATTGTGCAATCAGTCATTTCAAAAGCCTGCAGCAAGCTCAGTACAGGTCCCATACACTGAGATGACAAATGTCATGGGAAACCTCCTAATATCGGGTCGAATCTCCTTTTCCCCGGCGTGGTGAAGTAACTCGACGTGTCATGGACTCAACAAGTCGTTGGAAGACCCCTGCAGAAATATTGAGACATGCATCTATAGCCGTTCTAACTGCGGAAGTGTTGCCCGTGTAGGATTTTGTGCACCAACGGACTTCTCGTTTATGTCCCATAAACGTTCGATAGGATTCATGTAGGCCGATCTGCGTGTCCATATCATTCGCTCGTATTGTCCAGAATTGTGCTCCCTGCCGCCGTTGGATAAGCAGCTGCAGCAGCAAGTCGTATAACCCTAGCTTACTTGTTTGTTAGATAGTTTAATTAATTTCTTTGCGTGTTTTTGGGTACTTGCATTGTTTAATTCATATATTTCGGGCGTATTATAGTATTTGAGAGTTGTAGCATCGCGCTTTAGTGTTTACTTCGTAGATTCATATTTAAATTGCGTGTGAGTTTCGTATAGGAGGTGCAATTTCGAGTTTTAGTTACTGTAATCGTAAATTCAGCAGATTGTAGCGCAGTCGTTAGGCATTTGTACAGGTTAGTTGATACATTCTTTGCGTGTTCCGCTTGCGTTATCTAGGCACGGACTCGTGTTTCGGTAACTGTTGTTAAACATCGATTAGAATGGACAGGGACTGCGATTGCTGTGTTCGGATGAGGGCTGACTTGGCATCCCTTCGCTCACAGCTGCAATCGGCGCTGACTTCGGTCGCGCAGCTTGAGGCTGTTGCCAATGGGCACCACTGTGGGGAGCCGGACTCGGGTATCACGGGGATGTCAACCTCGTCCCGTCTGTCCCCAGATCGGTCTGCCGCTGTGGTTGCCCCGGTTGCTGTAGCAGTGGGGCTGAGCCCTCGCCTGTGGTTGATTGGGAGGTCGTTCCAAGGCGTGACAGGCAGCGAAAGGCGTCCCCGGAGGCTGATCAGAAAGCCTTCCCGGTGCGTCTGACAAACCGGTTTCAGGCACTGTCTCTGGCTGAGCCAGATGCAGCTGCCTGCCCTGTTTCTGAGGATCATTCTCAGCCTTCAAGGTCCGGGCAATCGCAGAAGGTGGGCTTACTGGTAGTTGGGAGCTCCAATGTTAGGCGCGTAATGGGGACCCTTAGGGATACGGCGACTAAGGAGGGGAAGAAATCCAGTGTGCACTCCGTGTGCATTCCGGGAGGAGTCATTCCTGATGTGGAAAGGGTCCTTCCGGATGCCATGAAGAGCACAGGGTGCAGCCAGCTGCAGGTGGTGGCACATGTCGGCACTAATGACGTGTGTCGCTTTGGATCTGAGGAAATTCTCTCTGGATTCCAGCGGCTATCTGATTTGGTGAAGGCTGCCGGTCTTGCTTACGAGATGAAGGCAGAGCTCACCATCTGCAGCATCGTTGACAGAACCGATTGCGGACCTTTGGTGCAGAGCCGGGTGGAGGGTCTGAATCAGAGGCTCAGACGGTTTTGCGACCGTATTGGCTGCAGATTCCTTGACTTGCGCCATAGGGTGGTGGGGTTTCGGGTTCCGCTGAATAGGTCAGGAGTTCACTACACTCAGCTGGCGGCTACACGGGTAGCGGAGGCTGTGTGGCGTGGACTGGGCGGTTTTTTTAGGTTAGAAGGCCTCGGGAAAGTGCGGGATGGGCTGCAATGTCAAAGGGTGCTTGGCAATTACAGGACGTGCTTGGATCAAGGAACAGTCGGAATTATAGTTGTAAATTGTTGTAGTTGCGCTGGAAAAGTCCCTGAGCTTCAAGCGCTAATAGAAAGCACAGAAGCTGATATCGTTATAGGTACAGAAAGCTGGCTAAAGCCTGAAATAAGTTCTGCAGAAATTTTTACGAAGTCTCAGACGGTGTTCAGGAAAGATAGATTAGGCAGAATTGGTGGTGGAGTGTTTGTGTCTGTCAGTAGTGGTTTATCTTGTAGTGAAGTCGAAGTAGATACTCTGTGCTAATTGGTGTGGGTGGAGGTTATACTTAACAGCCGAATTAAGTTAATAATTGGCTCCTTCTACCGACCCCCAGACTCCGATGATACAGTTGCGGAACAGTTCAGAGAAAGTTTGAGTCTCGTAACAAATAAATACCCCACTCATACGGTTATAGTTGGTGGGGACTTCAACCTACCCTCGGTATGTTGGCAAAAATACTTGTTCAAAACCGGTGGTAGGCAGAAAACGTCTTCCGAGATTGTCCTAAATGCATTCTCCGAAAATTATTTCGAGCAGTTAGTCCACGAACCCACGCGAATTGTAAATGGTTGCGAAAACACACTTGACCTCTTGGCCACAAACAATCCAGAGCTGATAGAGAGCATCATGACTGATACAGGGATTAGTGATCACAAGGTCATTGTAGCTAGGCTCAATACCATTTCTTCCAAATCCATCAGAAACAAACGCAAAATAATTTTATTTAAAAAAGCGGATAAAGTGCCACTAGAAGCCTTCCTAAAAGACAATTTCCATTCCTTCCGAACTGACTATGCAAATGTAGACGAGATGTGGCTCAAATTCAAAGATATAGTAGCAACAGCAATTGAGAGATTCATACCTCATAAATTGGTAAGAGATGGAACGGATCCCCCGTGGTACACAAAAAAGGTCCGAACGCTGTTGCAGAGGCAACGGAAAAAGCATGCGAAGTTCAGAAGAACGCGAAATCCCGAAGATGGGCTAAAATTTACAGACGCGCGAAATCTGGCACGCACTTCGATGCGAGATGCCTTTAATAGGTTCCACAACGAAACATTGTCTCGAAATTTGGTAGAAAATCCGAAGAAATTCTGGTCGCATGTAAAGTACACAAGCGGCAAGACGCAGTCAATACCTTCGCTGCGCAGTGCCGATGGTACTGTTATCGACGACTGTGCCGCTAAAGCGGAGTTATTGAACGCAGTTTTCCGAAATTCCTTCACCAGGGAAGACGAATGGAATATTCCAGAATTTGAAACACGAACATCTGCTAGCATGAGTTTCTTAGAAGTAGATACCTTAGGGGTTGCAAAGCAACTCAAATCGCTTGATACGGGCAAGTCTTCAGGTCCAGATTGTATACCGATTAGGTTCCTTTCAGATTACGCTGATACTATAGCTCCCTACTTAGCACTCATATACAACCGCTCGCTCACCGATAGATCTGTACCTACAGATTGGAAAATTGCGCAGGTCGCACCAGTGTTCAAGAAGGGTAGTAGGAGTAATCCATTTAACTACAGACCTATATCATTGACGTCGGTTTGCAGTAGGGTTTTGGAGCATATACTGTATTCAAACATTATGAATCACCTCGAAGGGAACGATCTATTGACACGTAATCAGCATGGCTTCAGAAAACATCGCTCTTGTGCAACGCAGCTAGCTCTTTATTCGCACGAAGTAATGGCCGCTATCGACAGGGGATCTCAGGTTGATTATGTATTTCTGGATTTCCGGAAGGCTTTTGACACCGTTCCTCACAAGCGACTTCTAATCAAGCTGCGGAGCTATGGGGTATCGTCTCAGTTGTGCGACTGGATTCGTGGTTTCCTGTCAGGAAGGTCGCAGTTCGTAGTAATAGACGGCAAATCATCGAGTAAAACTGAAGTGATATCAGGTGTTCCCCAGGGAAGTGTCCTGGGACCTCTGCTGTTCCTGATCTATATAAATGACCTGGGTGACAATCTGAGCAGTTCTCTTGGACTGTTCGCAGATGATGCTGTAGTTTACCGTCTAGTAAGGTCATCCGAAGACCAGTATCAGCTGCAAAGCGATTTAGAAAAGATTGCTGTATGGTGTGTCAGGTGGCAGTTGACGCTAAATAACGAAAAGTGTGAGATGATCCACATGAGTTCCAAAAGAAATCCGTTGGAATTGGATTACTCGATAAATAGTACAATTCTCAATTCAACTAAGTACCTGGGTGTTAAAATTACGAACAACTTCAGTTGGAAGGACCACATAGATAATATTGTCGGGAAGGCGAGCCAAAGGTTGCGTTTCATTGGCAGGACACTTAGAAGATGCAAGAAGTCCACTAAAGAGACAGCTTACACTACACTCGTTCGTCCTCTGTTAGAATATTGCTGCGCGGTGTGGGATCCTTACCAGGTGGGATTGACGGAGGACATCGAAAGGGTGCAGAAAAGGGCAGCTCGTTTTGTATTATCGCGTTATAGGGGAGAGAGTGTGGCAGATATGATACACGAGTTGGGATGGAAGTCATTACAGCATAGACGTTTCTCGTCGCGGCGAGACCTTTTACGAAATTTCAGTCACCAACTTTCTCTTCCGAATGCGAAAATATTTTGTTGAGCCCAACCTACATAGGTAGGAATGATCATCAAAATAAAATAAGAGAAATCAGAGCTCTAACAGAAAGGTTTAGGTGTTCGTTTTTCCCGCTCGCTGTTCGGGAGTGGAAGAGTAGAGAGAAAGTGCGATTGTGGTTCGATGAACCCTCTGCCAAGCACTTAAATGTGAATTGCAGAGTAGCCATGTAGATGTAGATATAGATGAATGTTTTTAAAACGAGTCACGAATATCGGCGACCTTGTTATCCATAAAAATTGCACCGTTGTTGGCGAAGTTGGAGTCCATCAATAGCTGGAAACTTTTTGTAAGTAGCCGAAAATAGCCATTTCCATAAATTATCGGTTCAATTGGACCAGAGAGCCCAGTCCATTCCATGTAAAGACAGTTCATACGATTATGAAGCCACCACCAGCTTGCACACTGCCTTGTTGAAAACTTGGGTCCATGGCTCCGTGGTGTCTTCGCCACATTCCAAGCCTACCATCCCCTCTTACGAACTGAAATCGGCGCTCACCTGACCACGCCACGGATTTACAGTCGTCTACCGTCCAACCGATATCGTCACGAGCCCAGGAGAGGCGCTGCAGGCGATGTCGTGCTTTTTGCAAAGGCACTCATTTCGGTCGTCTGCTGCTACAGCTCGTTGACGTCAGATTTCGCCGCAGTGTCCTAATGGATACGTTGATCTACGTCGTACATTGATTTCTGCGGTGATTTCAAGCAGTGTTGCTTGTCTGTTAGCACTGACAACTCCACGCAAACGCCGATGCTCTGTTGTTAAGCGACGGCCGTCGACCACTGCGCTGTCTGTGGTGAGAAGTAATGCCTGAAATTTGGTATTCTTGGCACACTCTTGACACTGTGACTTTCCGAATATTGAAATCCCTAACGATTTCCGAAATATAATGTCCCGTGAGTCTAGCTCCAACCATCATTCCGATCTCAAAACCTATTAATTCCCTTTGTAACCGCCCTATAGACAGTGATTACACAGAAACGAGTACTGGATCAAATTCTGTAATAGGAAATGACCTAAGCGCCAAAAAACGGTAGTAGTATTTCGAAGCAATAGTTAGTTAAAATTTTACAAAAAGTAGATATTCGAAATAGAATAAAGCAAAGTAGTACAAAGGGAATCCAAGGAAGACATAACAGAGCTGCGTTTTGTTTCGAATGTAATATATAAACAAATGCGCAGCTTTGTTAGGTCTCTTGAGCTTTTGTTTTCAGTGGTCGCGAGTGTGTTCGCAGTTCTTCCGTGGTAGTCGGAATTTTGGGATTATAAGCCTAATTAAATTGCATTCTTAGAACTCGATTAGGCATTGGAGTGGTGGAGAATTGATTATTTTGAGATAAATTCAGAGACGCAGTCAATTAGAGGTGGTTGGATGTACGAACATTGATATTCAAGTGTTAAACGAAACGCTACGATTGTATACTTAGGATTGTGAAGAGATTTATTGACAATACGAAACTTTTATGTTGAATTAGGACTTTATTCGCTGTATGCGAATTATTAAAGAGTAATGGGATCGAAAATAGTTTGGACCTTATTACATTAGCATCTTTGCCGCTCGTTGTCAAGGTGATTCCGCTGATAAACGAGAAGTGAAAAAAACAGTGCCCGTTAAAAGATTAAACTTGTGCTGAACACATATTGAGAGGATTCGAACCCATAATTAATATCGTGTCGTGAGAACTGAGAAGCTTAGAGATTGTAAGGCTCAGAGACATATTTATAATTTATCGAGCATTAATGGCGACAGTTTCATGGGAAAGTATATCTTTGGTGATAGGCACACGAAGGAATGGAGTACAGACTGACTGTCATGCTGAAACAATACACACTAGGATCAACTCTCCTTTCATTGATCCCCAGGTGCTGTGTCTCGTTAATTCAAGAACTTAATTGTGCCAATAAAACAGAAATATACGAGACGTTCCCAGTGTTTACTAAATTCCATTATCAGCTAGTACATAGACAACAATATCTGTGAACATACAAGGTTTTTTTTTTTTAAGGAAGCTGATAAACCTTTTTACAAACAGATTTAATAGGATTCAACGGATGCATACAGACTGCTAAGGTAACTAAATCAAATTACTCTGGGCTCAGGGAAACAAATTAGTAAAATTGATATCTTACTCCAGAGTAATCTTTGGATCCGTCATATATGAAAGTGTATGAAATATCTCTGGAAAAACGCAACCAATTTTCAACTGCTAGTTCACACGACTAGATTCACAACGTGATTCAGAGATGTTTTATGGCCGAGCCACACGGCAGGGAATGATTCTTAACTTTTGAGATCTGCTCCGCTGCCGGCGGAGGGGGAGGGCGGGGTGAAAGGGGGGAAGGCGGGTGTGCGGCGAAGCGAAGCGCTACGGGCATACTTCACACGTACCACCTGAGTACAAATTGCTACGCCAGTGCACCATTCTTTTTCACGTCATGTAAGCGATACTACTGCCGTCTGTACGTTCGCATATCGCTACTCATAACTTCTGTCACCTCAGTGTAAATACGACGAGAGGTCGCCTACACACACGTCACAACCTCTCGCCTGGCGCATCCCATTTTCCAGCAGCTGACCCCAGATGGCATTCACAAATCCCCAGTACTTACGCCTTCGCCAACACGTTCATCGGCACGTCGTACTCGTTCGTCGATAACGCTGCCTGCCACCAAAGAGAGCGCTATCAGCAAGCGATTATTTTGCTTCTGCTTTGCCCGGTACTGGTGCAGATGGAAATTCTTTCGCCGACGTGCAGGAAAGACAGCATGCAGCGGACACTCCCTCAATATCGATTCTGCACTCAGTACACTACAGCTCCCGTAATTACGCTATGGAGCACATTTCTACGAGCTCCGTTGTAAAGATTACGTTCTTACTTAGCAGTCGCCATTTACGGACAACTGGGACAATCAACACAGTGGCTGAATAATTGCTGTTAGTCGTAGATGCAAAATCATTAGCTGCCAGGAGACACAAAGTTATATAGATTTTATTGTATTGGTTTATAACTCCTTGCCACTCATGAAACTGTAACGAAAAGTAAAGTGAAGTTTGTATTCTACCGTCAAAATTTCTTACTGTGTTGCCATATTTCTGTTCTGGTGCCACCTTGTCAAGTGCCTGATTCGACAGTTTTAGCAGGCAATCTGCCACGCATTTCAACTAACTGAAGCAGTAAACAAGTTTCCTGCTACTATAGATGATACAACATTCCAACCTCAAATATACTACAAACGTACGTAGACCAGGTGTTATAGTTCGAACCACTGGTAGGACACTGGGAAAATTCGTTCAGTCTACGATAGAGACTGCATGCAGAACACTGGTTTGGCTCATAGTAGAATGATGTTCTAGTGTGTGAGACCCATATCACATATGTCGAACAGTGGATAAAAGGGCGGCATGAAATGAGAGAGGCTCACGAAAATTTTGAAATAATTTACAGATGCTTGACAATTTGAAGAACCGGTATTAAATGAGAACTCTCCAAATATATCACAATGCGCTATGAATCAGCCCTGTAGGGCTAGCGAAGACAGATTAGTTCCATGTGCACAGAGGCGTCTGATTATTCATTCTTCCAGTGCTCCATAAGTACAGTAATAAGTAGTTCAAAAAGTGGTTCAAATGGCTCTGAGCACTATGGGACTTATCATCAGTCCCCTAGAACTTAGAACTACTTAAACCTAACTAACCTAAGGACATCACACACATCCATGCCCGAGGCAGAATTCGAACCTGCGACCGTAGCAGTCGCGCGTTTCCGGACTGAGCGCCTAGAACCGCTAGACCACCGCGAAGTAGTGAATTGAGAACCACCATCTACCGTAAACTATACAGAGACTTGCAAAGCGGGGACACAGTTGAAGACTAGAAGTAGGTGTAAACTTCTAATGTTCTCCATTCAGATATGTGGTTATATACGGTAACTCAGAAGGAAAGGTACGTGTTTTGACGGGTGATAGCATTACTTATCCTGAACAAAAAACTTGATGTGGACATCCTCCCTATTCCGACTGATTCCCCAGACAGAACACTTTTAATGTACATTTCTATTTATTTTCTGTACTATCATTGTCATTGTTTACAACGTACCACAGTAGTATAGAGGAAGTTGAGAGGACGCTTGTGATCTACAAAGTATGGAAACTACCTCTAACTGGGCTACAAAAAGTACCTAAGCTAAAGCGCGTACGCGTCGCACCGGCCAACTGTTAGTCCTAGACAAAAAATAAATCGGACCTTTTTATAGCAAATTTAAAGTAGTTAATTGTGAACTGAGAAAAGTTTTCGTTGGAGTGCGAAGTTTTCCAGTTATTAAAGAAAAATATACGAAAGGTATATTAAACGTGTTCCATCTCGGAAACCATTCGCAATAGGGCGTATGTAGATATGAAGTTTCTTGTTCAGTATCACTAATACTGTCGCGTCTCAAAACAAATATCTTTCCTCCTGGCTCACCCTATAGATAATCCAGTCAAATTAATATGGCCACCTGTTAAAAGCATGAATAACCACTTTTTTGCAGCATGGATCGCTGCGAAACGTACAGGAAGAGAGTCAGTGTGGTTCTGGAATGGGATATGGAACCATGCCAATTCCAGTGCTGTGGCCAGCTGCTCCAGATTTCTCGGTTGAGGATCCATAACGTGAACAGCCCGTTCGAGTTTGCCCCACATACACTACAGACAATTAAAATTGCAACACCACGAAGATGACGTGCTACAGACCTGAAATTTAACCGACAAGAAGTACATACTGTGATATGCAAATGATGAGTTTTTCAAAGCATTCACACAAGGTTGGCGCCGGTGGCGACACCTACAACGTGCTGACGTGAGGGAAGTTTCCAACCGATTTCTCACACACAAACAGCCGTTGACCGGCGTTGCCTGGTGAAACGGTGCTGTGGTGCCTCGTGTAAGGAGAAGAAATGCGTACCATCTAGTTTCCGATTTTGATTAAGGTCGGATTGTAGCCTGCCGCGATTGCGGTTTATCGTATCGCGACATGGCTGCTCGCGTTGGTCGAGATACAGTGACTGTTAGCAGAATATGGCATCGGTGGGTTCAAGAGGGTAATACGGAACGACGTGCTGGATCCCAACGGCCTCGTATCACTGGCAGTCGAGGTAACAGGCAACTTATCCGCATGGCTGTAACGGATCGTGCGTCTCGATCTCCGATTAAACAGATGGGGACGTTTGCAAGACAACAACCATCTGCACGAACAGTTCGTCGACGTTTGCAGCAACACGGGCTATCAGCTCGCAGACCATGGCTGCGGTTACCCTTGACGCTGCATCACGGACAGGAGCGCCTGTGATGGTGTACTCAACGACGAACCTGGGTGTACGAATGGCAAAACGTCATTTTTTATGGATGAATCCTCGTTCTGTTTACAGCATCATGATGGTCGCATCCGTGTTTGGCGAAGTCGCACATTGGAAGTGTGTATTCGTCATCGCCATACTGGCATATCACCCGGCGTGATGATATGGGGTGCCATTGGTTACACGTCTCTGTCACCTCTTGTTCGCATTGAAGGCACTTTGAACAGTGGACGTTACATTTCAGATGTGTTACGACCCATGGCTCTACTCTTCATTCGATCCCTGTGAAACCCTACATTTCAGCAGGATGATGCTCTACCTCATGTTGCTGGTACGGGCCTTTCTGGATACAGAAAATGTTCGACTGCCTGCGATGGCCAGCACATTCTCCGGATTTCTCACCAATTGAATACGTCTGGTCAATGGTGGCCGAGAAACTGGCTCGTCACAATACGCCTGTCACTACTACTCTTGATGAACTGTGGTGTCGTGTTGAAGTCGCATGGGCAGCCGTACTTGTACACGCCATCCAAACTCTGTTGCAGTCAAAGCCCGGGCGTATCAAGGCCATTATTAGGGCCCGAGGTGGTTGTTCGGGTACTGATTTATCAGGATCAGTGCACCCAAATTGCATGAAAATGTAAACACATGCCAGTTATAGTATAATATATTTGTCCAATTAATACCCGTTTATCAGCTGCATTTCTTCTTGGTGTAGCAATTTTAATGGCCAGTAGTGTATTCAAGAATGGGTTTAAACCTGGGGCCAGGGTCGTGCGGTAAACTCTATCTGCTGCTCTACGGACCATGCGAGCTGTGGGACAAGTTGCATTGTCGTGCTAGAAAATGCTACTATGCCGATGTAAAACAAACTGCATGTAGTCCCCAAGGATAGATGCGTACTTTTTTGATTCATTGGGCATTCCAGAATGACGTGATCGCGCAGGTACGGCCTGGACCCTTCGAATGATTTTTGTATGGTATCTGCTTTCAAACGTACACACCAATGACCTCGTCTCCTTTGGAGTACAAAACGTGATTCGCCCAAAAAGACCATCTGTCGAACACGGGCAGTGGTCACATTAATGCGACTGGACGGTGTCATCACAGTCCTCGAGAAAATACGTTTTAACAGATTAAACGCGCCGCACGTTTCACTCAGTTAGCAGCTTTTCGACAATAGGGTACACTTAGGGGCTACGCAACGACCTCAGTGAACCTAAGCCCACGGTCACAGGTTCGAATCCTGCTTCGGGCATGGATGTGAGTGATGTCCTTAGGTTAGTTAGGTTTAATTAGTTCTAAGTTCTAGGCGACTGATGACCTCAGAAGTTAAGTCGCATAGTGCTCAGAGCCATTTGAACCATTTGAACCTAAGCCTTAACTTGTAGGTTATGGTCCCGTTGACTAAACGAGGATGAAATAATGTATTTCAGAATAAAAGAAGTTCCTTTTTTCTCATGTGAAGACATTCTTTCGTGAAACCATTTAGATAACATTGCTATACTCAATAGAATTTGACAGGTGGCAAACCAATTACATCTCCCTTTGTGAAATATTTCCTCTCATCTACTTTGTAAATGCTTTTGGACTTACGTTTTACTTGTTGGTAATGGCTGTCTGGAAGACATTCCACTACGTTATTTATACTGACGTGGAATACATAGTTTTTACGGAAACACCGTGTCTCTGCCAGAAGGAAACTGAAAACAGACGGAAGTGAGAGCAGCACTGTGTGATTCATCGAGCCCATCAACTACGAGCCCAAGGAACACGTGGGCGGATGTATCCAACGCGCCCGCTGTAAATAAATACCGTACAAGAGAAAGATATCAGTCGACGCCACTTACGAGCCTGAAAGATCTCAGGCTAGACGGCAGTTACAAACTGAACGTTATTCAAGTAAGTTCAGTGTTTGTGCTGCATTTACGTTCTGTCCCTTCTGTGAATTTCCCAAGGTCTCCTTCGTCATATATCTCTTTGCGACATTTTCGAAACTCCATATTTGCTTAAAAAACTACCAGATTTTTCAAAACTTATCTTTTGAAGGGCCTGAGAACGAGAAGGCTACAGTTAACACTTATTATTAATTTGTCCCTATGATAGAGAGTTATAGACAATCAATGCGCTGTAACACATCAGTTGTCGAAAAAAAAAGTGCGTGGAAAATATTTCGTGTACCCTAAGATGAGCAACCCATTTCATATCATCTGCACTTGGGGTGGATAACGTGAACTGTATAACCAGTTTTAAGGTGCATGAAATATTTCCCGCCGGCTGTTGTGGCGCTACCGTCGCAGGTTCGAATCCTACCTCGAGCGTGAATGTGTGCGATGTCCTTACGTTAGTTATGTTTAGGTAGTTCTAAGTGTAGGGAACTGATGACCTCAGATGTTAAGTCCCATAGTGCTTAGAGCCATTTGAATTGATTTTAAATATTTTCCCGACCAGTTTTACAGGCGCCTGCAAAAAAGGGAGCCGGCCGGAGTGGCCGTGTGGTTCTAGGCGCTACAGTCTGGAACCGCGTGATCGCTACCGTCGCAGGTTCGAGTCCTGCCTGAGGCATCGATGTGTGTGATGTCCTTAGGTTAGTTAGGTTCAATTAGTTCTAAGTACTAGGGGACTGATGACCACAGCAGTTAAGTCCCATAGTGCTCAGAGCCATTTGAACCATTTTTTAACAAAAAAGTGAAACACCAATATTGGGAGCTGGAAATGAAATGACACGTCACAGGCTGAAAAGATATTCAATGTTATTTCAGTGATTACGAGATCGAGTCAAACTCACAAAGAACTTATCAGTATGAGCCCACTATTCAGAATGGTGTTGCACCTCTCTGGCCCCGATATGTGCATTCAGTTGACAAGGGTCTCCATCAAGTCGTTCTGTCCTCTCCTGAGACAAAGGGTCCCCGAAATGTCGTAACTGGCCCTTGACATCCTGGATACTGCGACTGGAATGGTTCCATACGTCATGTGTTGGGCTGGCCGTGGAAGTATCTTCTCAGCGTGCAGACGCTTCGTAGATCTACGTATGGACAAACATTGTGCTATTGAAATATGGGACCACGATACGCTGCAACACGAGGAAATAGAGTTCCCTCAGCCACAGCTAGTCGTGACCTGAAGCCTTACCAGATGGCTCTCCACTCCATGATGCCGGAGTGCAAGCAGTGTGTCTCTCTATAACACTTTAAGAACTGGAACATTCCCAAGGAAACATTCCCTAGAACGCCGCAATATTTGGTGACGACTGTTATTTGGGTTAGTGCAGATCCGCCATTCTCCGCTGAACGCAGTGCGACGCCAATCAAGCACAATCCAAGCTTCCTAGTCATGGCACCACTCCAAACGCAGCCATCTGTCTTGAAGTTCGAACGGTAAACTGCACCTGGCGAGGTAACTGCCTTGTTCGGGTGCTGCTGCTCTCCGAACAATGGTACGGTATGACTTAAGATGTTGCAGTTTAGTACGTTACTTATTCTCGGATCTCGGATGGCAGTCGCAGCTGCGGAGGAGTTACAATGAACTCGGTGCACAATACGGCGATCCTCCATAGTGGTGGTTAGACTTGGTCGAGCTGAACGGGTATACCTGCCCTCACTTTCCCATGCAGTCCACCATCGGGCCTCCGTCACATCCGAAAGTATCAAACTCTAGATATTGCAAAATTCTTCCAGCCGGCTAGTTGGAGACCCACAATAAGGCATCTTTGGGATGTCAAGTGCTGCTAAAGCTGTTTCACATGAGGATGCAGCATGTCTGTGTCCTTCTTACATCTACTGCTGCTCATGCCCCACATGTACCTTACCATCCCTGGTAACAACATAAAACACGAACAACACCGCCGGCAGCTGTAGCCGAGCGATTCTACTCGCTTCAATCCGGAATCGCATTGCTGCTACGGTCGCAGGTTCGAATCCTGCCCCGGGCATGGATGTGTGTGATGTGCTTAGGATAGTAGTTCTAAGTCTAGGGGACTGATGACCTCAGATGTTGTCCCTTAATGCTTAGAGCCATTTGAACCACTTTTTGAACACCAGTAATGCTCTCTGATGGCTGTCACAGAGAACTGCAACCCTTATCTTTTACAAACAAGCCATGGTAATTAAATGTACAAAGTTACAATGACATATCACCATATCTTACGGGTGCTTCACTTTTTTTTTGCCAGGTAGCGTAGTTTTCCCACCTTGTATTATCAGGTTAACTGCCGACACACAGAGAAATCTGGTAAAGCTTAGTCACCAGTGGGAAAAATGTACTGTACAATGAAAACAAATGTTTCATAAAATAGCTGATCCAAAAGTGAAATGCACCGTTTTGATGTTGGACACTTTACAGCAGGAAACACAGGAACGAATACTGGGCAGTTGCAATGCCTGTTCCTGTCTACCCCAGACACTAAAACCAAGCCTGCAGAGAGTAAGGTGTTTCAGGCGTAGTTGGGAAAATCGGAATATCTACAACTTTGCAGAGTATGCTTTAGCTGTTAGTTTACACCTTCTTTGCTTTTCTTTATTTTTATAGATACAAGTCTAGTTATCTGGCAAATAACGATTCTTTCTCGTCAAGTCTGGAGACAACGCACCGAAGGAAGAGGGTCAATGGTTGTCTGAATTCGTATTTCGTTCAAATCCCCGTTTTGATATCTTGATTTAAGTTATCCGTTATTGGAAAAGGTTGGGGACAGAAGATGTCTGCTGAAGGTTATAGGAGAAAGGAAAAAGAACTGGTTGGTGCATTCATTGAGAACGGAGTGCTTGCGAGCAGATGCTTTGGAAGGACTGGTTTGTGGGAGAAGACTGAGAGGAAGAAGGAGATACAAGATGATATATGACTTAAAGGGAAGAGGAAATTATGCGGACTTGAAGAGGATAGCAGAAGACCTGCCTTTTGGCAGAACACTAATGATGATGATGTGGTTCTCGTAGTCTCGTCTATTGGCAGTATCCTTTTCCAGCATCGTGCAATGCGAACACAGGCTCTAATGAATCCGAAATCGATGACTGGTTAAGCTCTAACCTCTCTTCCATGTGGAAGTAACTCCTTGCATTCGTCAGTTTCCCCAGTGTTACTAGAGCAAAACGATATCTACAAGAGACCCGGTGGAGATAGAAATGCACTGCCAGACTGCAGTGTTAAGGCTACTTCTGTGAACGTCGAAACCACTAGAGAGGTAGAAATAACTAGAACTGGACAGGGAAAGTATCGGATACTCCACCATATTACTTTCAAAAGAATCATTTCCCATTTACATTTGTCGATTTAGGAAAACATACATCTAAAAGGGCAAACAGGAATTCGATCTCTGCTCCTCCCCATTTCGAGGCTCTTGTTTTAACCAGTGCGCCATGTCGCACGTCTGAATCATTACATCGTGTCATGTGGGCAGCGTACGACGCCTCAGGTGATTAGATTAGATTAGATTAGATTAGTACTTGCTCCATAGATCGTGAATACGACAATTCGTAATGATGCGGAACGTCTCAGGTTAATAAAAGGTGTCTATACAGGATTATACATTACACAAAATATACATGACACTTAATATTTTTAATTTTTTGTGGGGGTTGGGAAAATTACCCACTTACTATATCCAAAACTTCAGCTAATGAGTAGAAGTAGTTACCATTAAGAAATTCTTTTAATTTCCTTTTAAATGCTATATGTCAATTTGTCAGACTTTTGATGCTATTAGGTAAATGTCCAAAGACACTTGTGGCAGCATAATTTACCCCTTTCTAAGCCAAAGTTAGATTTAACCTTGAGTTGTGAAGATCATCCTTTCTCCTAGTGTTGTAGCCATGTACACTGCTATTGCTCTTGAGTTCGTTTGGATTGTTAACAACAAATTTCATAAGTGAATATATATATATATATATATATATATATATATATATATATATATATATATATATATATTGTGAGGCTACATTGATGATCCCTAGCTCTTTAAATAAGTGTCTGCAGGATGATCTTGGATCAGCTCCAGCAATTATTCTGATTACACGCTTTTGTGCAACGAACACTCTTTTACTCAATGATGAATTACCCCAGAATATGATGCCATACGAAAGCAGAGAATGAAAATAGGCGTGGTAAGCTAATTTACTCATATGTATATCTCTAAAATATACAATGACCCTAATAGCATAAGTAGCTGAACTCAAATGTTTCAGCAGATCCTCAGTGTGTTTTTTTTTTTCCAGTTCAACCCTTCATCAATGCAAACACCTAGAAATTTTGAATATTCTACCTTATCTACCTATTTCTGATCGAAGTCTATATTTATTAATGGTGTCATTCCATTTACTGTGTGGAACTGATAACACTAACGCGTACAAAAGGCAAATATAAGTGTCAATAAAAAAGTTCCATGGTTTCTGACTGTGCCTTCGTAATATATTAGTGATCTTTACCACCCAGTTCTTAACACAACTGTACACTTACATGTAAATCTACTCTCTCAGAATCACTATGAATATTGGCAGAGGTTACTTCTATACCGTTCCAAAGCACAGCAGTAATGAATATTTGTTCGCCTCTGTATGCACTGTCATCTGTTCAACTTTACATTCGCAATCTGTACGAGATTCATTTTTTGTAGACAGCAAAGTAATTGTGATTACTGCCCTCATAGCTAATACTTAAAATTTACTAAGCATATTTCTGTGAAATACACAGTGACATTCTTCGGTCAGCTTCCAGTTAGGATTTCTTAGCACGTATGCACAGCGTCCCAACAGTCAAGCAAGCCTGGCGGTTCTACGTGATACGGTTCTCCCACGCTTGAACAATATAACAGCGTGCACAGCAAAAGTGGTTTGTACGCAGTCTCTTTCGTAAACACGCAGTAGTTTCCCGTATATGTATAAGTCGAAATCTTGAGTCTGTTTGATCTACAACTGAGTTTATGACATCATTCCTCTTTCATCCCTGGACACTGTCTTCCAAGTACACCGCACGTTCAGCATTCCTGACAAGTTTTCGTTGACATCATTTGATGTCATTACATCTTCACTAATTTCATTCTCTCGATACATCGATTTATTCCAGCAAGTTGTTATTCGTATAACTTAACTAACCCGTCATACATTAACAATTTGATCATACGCTACTGCAGTTTTACGGTTCCTGAAGGGAACAACAATCTATATCTCCGTATTACGAGATAGTTTTCAGTCTTTGCTCCACCGTGAAATTGTATCAGGTTCCATATCAAGACTAATATTGTTAAGACATTAAGATAATGTGAATACCAGTAGCCCTTTTCATGTCTCGATTTATAACAATTTCTCTTTTGTAGATGACTGTCATCCCAAGCAAACTTTCCGAGTTCTACCACTAAATTCTACATCTAGCTGCAAAGCAGTATAGGGATCACTTATGAAGTGCTCTTTCGGTTCCCGTCCGTCAGGAAAACACTTCAGTCACCAGAAAACATCATTCAATGGCAACATCAAAGAAAAATATAAAAAGAAGATAGTTTAAGGAAGGGACCGATAAATATCTTAAATATGTCCGCAGTAGCACAAACAAAGAGTAACACGTCAGAAAACGGAGTTTCTATGCTACTTCAAGCAGCCTGAAACCAAATGTCTTCTTTTATTGATCCGAAAACTCCAATTGAAAATTTCTCTCGCGATCAGAGTTGTGAGCGAAATAACAGAGATAAAAGCAGGTAATGGAAAAAGCGAGGCCTGTAGCATACAGAGACAAGATATAAAATTATATTTCCAGCCGTGAATTAGAGTGAACGAACATGTGTTCGCTCGTTCCCACCTGTTGGAGACTCGTTTAGACATGTGGGAGTTACTGGGCAGTAAAAGCTGCTTTGACCTCGTGACAGAACTGTAATGTCGGGAGGACATTCAGAACCACAGGTTTAACAGGCTGCACTCCATCTGCCAATTAGCGGTATCCAATGCGCAATAAAACACAGCCGCGCTCATGAAAAAAGAAACATTCACGAGAATGTGCAGTCCGCAGTGCGGCCAACATGCCGCAGCACAATGCCGTAAAATAGGACGTGTTATACAACGGAAGACATGTCTCCCACGAACTTGAGATAAGCGAAGGGTAGTTAGATACTGCTTATTTTTTTGATTACTAGACTGAATAGAGAAATGCTACTTTGTATAGCCAAGCTAATGGTTAATTCCATCTTGAAGTCAACACCAGTTTTTGTATCTATTAGATGACAAAAGCAAGAGATAAGAAAATTATATGGAAGAATACTGTACTCAACGTGCGGCCAAGATAGTGTCAGAATAAAACAGAAGAGCTGCCGAGGGCGTCGAGAATGGTGGACGTAAGAGTGAACGATAACGGATGATGTTGGACTCCTGTAGAAATATTGAGATAATTACCAGTTTTTGATGAGACGTTGAGGAAATAAGATAGGTGTGACTCTTGAATATGAAATTAGTGAACAAATTTTATTTTTAAAAAAATGTTGAACATGATGAAATAATGTGGTGCAATCAGTTGTAACAATCGAAGCCATAAGGCAAAGTGGAAATAGTAAGTCACACCTTAAAAGGAATAATTGCAGGCCTGTTAATTCATTTAATCATTTACCTAGGTATCAATGCAATGACCTAAAGGTAACTCTCAGCACATTACATGCATGTTAGCTGAAGACTTCTTCAAAGTAATACATAAAATCACCGTTTCAAGATGAAGGGTTGGTAACTTCAATGAAGAAAATTAAAGTTTTCATCTCGCGGATTCCCTCGTTAATATTTTATTGCAGTAATATTACATCACAGGAAAAGATTTAAAAATGCACAAAAAACTTCTAAAAATTAACACGTAAAAGTCCAAAAACAGTGAAATTCAGTAGATGGCACATTATACAGGGTAATTCTTACTTTTGTGTTTCACTCCATTCCCAGCCACACCCTTGACGCTAAGGGTATTCTTTTCCCTATAATAAGTCATAACTATTGGTTAAACGTACAGCAGGCATCTTGTGCTTTTGCTGCCACCTACAAACCGTCTAAGGGTCAAGTTAAAAACTTTCTTTAGAGTCTCTCTTGATCCGTAAAGGTAATACAAAATTATTAATAGTGTTCCTCAGATAGATGTCAAAAGCTGCATTATATCCTAATGGGAAGAGTTGAGAACTGCACATAAAAAGTGACAATTCAGCATACATGTTGAATCACCAACAAATTCATATAATTGGAAACCTCTACTAACGTTAGATAACTCCTTCGAAACACATCAGTTCGTTCCACGTCGTACTTTCCAGGAATCTTGTCAATCAAATGATTAACAAAGATTGCCCAGCAGCTACGGAGAGGCAATTGCCTACCTGCCAACATAACATTTTGCTGACCGTGGTTTAGGTCTGTTCAACAACGCTAACCGTCTCCATTGTGACAGTGACTCACTGTACTCGGCGCAATTCATAGCCACTTTGAGAATAAGAGTGGAAGAAGCCGATCTATTCAGAGTGTGAAAATCTAAAGAGAACTGTTAAGAGGAGACGGGGAACGCTTGCAACCCACATGATATCAAAACCCAACCAGCACGTTTAATATCCCGTTCTTGTTACTACGGTCCAAAGTAAGCGCTACAAATTCTACGTCAAGGACATGTCGTAAGAACGGAATCGATAATCGATACCGAAGGAAGAAAGTAATGAAAGGTTAAAATTTTTTATGTTACGGAAAAAGACAGAAGAGCCAGAGATACATGGTATATTTTTTTTATTATTATACAGCAGCAGTCAGTCTCGCATTATTTCAAATACTATAGCAGTTTCAGGTTAAGAAAACTACAAATGCTTTACTTCATACACAAACGAGAGCAGTCGTAGCGGCCTGCTCGTTATCTCGTGAATACAGTGGGTGTTTCCCTGATGATGATGTAAGCTCTTTAAGGAACTTTGGTCAGGCAGCAACTGAGATAAGGATTTCGAAGCCAAAAGTGTTGTAGGATAATTCAGCCAAATACGGTAACAAAAGAATAGTTGTTTTTAGGTTATAATAAACTAACTATTGTGTACTAAGTTGCTAAAGTTATATGGCAGCCAAAACCGACCAGCAATTAGGCGAACAACATTAGTGATGGTGACAATGAAACACACCTGCACACAACGCTGGAGGTGGCATGATCTACATGCATGTATTCGACTTCAGTTTATGATGTCCCAACTCACTTCGAACGCATTGTGAACACCTACGGAAGTTGTTCCCTGAAACACGAATGAGGCGAAGTGTAACACCATGAAGCACCAGACTGTCAGTTTGTAGATATGATCATCACATAAAGAGGACTAAAATATAATTTCATTCGGAACTTACGTCCGTCATCAACATCAGTATAGTGACCGACTTATGGGCTCAAATACGTTCTTGTATTTGTTGTGGTATGGAATCAGAGACCCATCGAATATCATCTTGAGGGATTTCTTGCCACGCCTGAAACACATTTTACTTGAATAGTTTTATCGGCTCCACCTTCCCCTGTGCCCTAACTTTGCAGCGCCCCTTCTCTCTCCCCCTGCCCCCTTTCCCCCTATCCACATCACATAAGCTACACAATATACAATACTATTATAAGCAAATGCAAGGTATGTAGTCTAATGTGGCCCACTCTTTATTATATGGTTAATATAAAAATTGATTTAAAGGTGATAAGGACCATAACATTAAGTTTGAAATGCAACTGATTTACTGTTTTAAATTCCAGGTGCACTACCTATGGACGTATAGTGGTATCATTACTGCCTTACATTGCGCCGTTAGTTAGTCTAAGCACCTTACCCAAGCTTTCAGGCTGACTGGGACGTTAGGATCGGATTATAACCAAAGGTTTACTGATAGCATCCATTTGAAACAATCAGGTGCGATTTATTTAGTTTTCACCTGAGTGGTTCGGTAGTTAGGTTTTTGAATCTCTGTGTATTAATCTAGTTTATTAGACACAGTTCCTGCGTTTTCGTCAGCGTCTACAGTCGAGTTACGCAGCACGTGCAGATAGTCCGTTTACCTGCGATGTTTACTTTTCCACGGTCTTTAGTATGGACAGGACTGCGATTGTTGTGTGCGGATTCTAGCCGAGTTGGTGACACTTAGCTCTCAGCTTCAGGCTGTGATGGCTTCAGTTACACAGCTTGAGGCTGCAGTGGATGGGCACCACTGTTATGGGTCGACGTTGGAGATCCAAAGGACGTCTAGTCCCCCGATCGGCCCTCATCGGTGGCCAGCCCAGTTTACTGCTCGCTCTGAAATTGACCCCTCACCTGCGGTCGCGTGGGAGGTCACCCCGGGGCGTAGCAAGCGGCGAAAGACCTCCCAGGCGGCAGCACGTAAGGCCTTCCTCGTTTGTCTGACAAACAGGTTCCAGATGCTGCCTGTGGTGGACACTGTCGCTAAGCCAGATCTCATTGCCTGTCCTGTTTCAGAGGAAACCTTTCAGCCTGCAAGACCCGGAAAATCACAGAAGTTGGGATTATTGATAAGATTATTGATAATTGGGAGCTCCAATGTTAGGCATGTTATGGGGCCCCTTAGGGACTCGGCTGCTAAGAAGGGAAAGAAAACCAATGTGCAGTCCGTGTGCATAACGGGTGGAGTGATTCAAGACCTGGAACGGGTCCACCCAAATGCCAATGAAGAACACAGAGTACTGCCAACTGCAGGTGTTGCTCACGTTGGTACCAATGATGTGTGGATGAGAAGAGATACGCTCTGGTTCCAAGCGGCTAATAGAAGTGGTAAAGGCTGCCAGTCTTGTTTGAAGATGAAAACAGAGCTGACCATTTGCAGGGTAGTCGACAGGACCGATTGCGGACCTTTGGCACACAGCCGAGTGGAGAGTCAGAATCAAAGGCTCAGACGGTTCTGTGTAAGCTGCAGATTCCTCGACTTATGCCAAATGGTTGTTTGGTTTCGGGTTCCACGGAATAGGTCAGGTGTCCACTATACGCAGGAGGCGGCTACACGGGTAGCAGGGGCTGTGTGGCATGGACTGGGCGGTTTCTTAGGTTAGAGGGTCTCGGTAAAACACAAGAAGGGCTTCAGTCACAGAGGGTGCAGGGCGAACACAGGAAGAACGTAGATACAGGAATTATCGGTATAACAATCGAAAATTGTTGTAGCTGTGTTGGTAAAGTACCAGAGCTCCAAGCGCTAATAGAAAGCACTGATGCTCAAATCCTTATATCCACTGAAAGCTGGCTAAATCTGGGGATGACTTCAGCACGAATTTTTGCGAAGAACCTAATGGTGTTCCGAAAGGATGTGCTGAACACGGTTGGCACGAAACTGAAGTAGATAGTTCCTGCGAGTTAGTATGGACAGAGGTCAATGTTGGCAAGCGGTATAAAAAAATAATTGGATCCTTTTACCTATCTCCCAGTTCAGATGATACAGTTGCTGAAAACTTCAATGGTTGATTTCAAACACTCATACTATTATACGAGTTGGTGGTTATTTTAATTTTCCCCCGATATAATGGGGAGAATACATGTTTAATTCCGGAGGTATGCATAAAACATAATCAAAAATTGTGCAAAACGCATTCTCTGAAAATTATTTCGAACATTTAGTTCACGAACCCACGTGAATAGTAAACTGTTGTGAAAACACACTTGACCTTGATCTCTTAGCAACAAATAATCCTGAATTAATAACGAGCATCAAGGCGGACACAGGGATTCGTGAACACAGTATTGTCTTAGCGAGACTGAATATTGTAACTACCAGATCCCCGAAAAATAAACGAAAAATATACCTAGTCAAAAAAGCAGATAAACATTCACTTGACGCCTTCCTGAGAGACAGCCTCCACCCCCAAATTTATAATATACGTGTAGACCAGATGTGGCTTGAATTCAGAGAAATAGTATCGGCAGCAAGTGAGAGATTTACACCAAATAAATCAACAAAAGACGGAGCTGATCCTCCTAGGTACAAAAAACCTGTGTAGAACACTTGCTGCAACAACAAATCAAACATGTCAAATTTAAATAGACGCAAAATCCCCAAGATTGGCGATCTTTTACACAGGCTCGAAATTTAGTGCGGACTTCAATGCGAGTTGCTTATAATAGTTTCCACAACGAAACTTTGTCTACAAAACCTGGCAGAAAATCCAAAGAGATTCTGGTTGTATGTGAAGTATGTTAGCGGCAAGAAATAATCAATGCCTTCTCTGGGCGATAGCAATGGAGATACTATCGAAGACAGTGCTGCCAAAGCAGAGTTACTAAACATAGCCATCCGAAATGCCTTCGCAAAACAAGGACAGCTGCCAACATGAGTAACATAGAAATAAATATCCTCGGAGTAGGGAAGCAACATCACTTAATAAAAGCAAGTCTTCTGGTCCAGACTGTATGTCAATTAGGTTCCTTTCAGAGTATGGTGATGCAGTAGCCCCATGCTTAACAATCATATACAACCGTTTGCTCGACGAAAGATCCGTACCCACAGACTGGAAAGTTGCACAGATCACACCAATATTCAAGAAAGGCAGTAGGAGTAATCCATTAAATTACAGGCCATATCATTAACGTCGATATGCAGCAGGGTTTTGGAACATATATTGAGTTCGAAGATTATGAATTACCTCGAAGGAAACGGTCTATTGCCACACAGTCGACAGGGATTTAGAAAACATCGTTCTTTTGAAACGCAACTACTCTTTATTCGCATAAAGGGTTGAGTGCTATTGACAATGGATTTCAGATTGATTCATATTTCTGGATTTCCAGAAGGCTCTTGACACTGTACCGCCCTAGAGGCTTGTGGTGAAAATGCGTGCGTGTGGAATACAGTCTCAGTTACGTGACTGGATTTGTGATATACTGTCAGAGAGGACATAGTTCGTAGTAATTGACGGAATGTCATCGAGTAAATCAGAAGTGATTTCTGGCGTTTCCCAAGATAGTGTTATAGGCCCTTTGCCGTTCCTTATGTATACAAACGAGAAGCCATCTTAGGTTGCTTACAAATGGCTCTGTCGTTTATCGACTAATAAAGTCATGAGAAGATCAAAACAAATCGCAAAACGGTCCGGAAATGATATCTGAATAGTGAGAAAATTGGGAGTAAACCCTATATAATGAAAAGTGCGAAGACATCCACATGAGTGCTAAAAGGAATCCGTTAAACTTCGGTTACACGATAAATCCGTCAAATCTAAGGGGCATACATTCAACTAAATGCCTAGGAATTATCATTTCGAAAAACTTAAATTGGAAAGAACACATAGAAAATGTTGTGTGGAAGGCTAAGCAAAGACTGGGTTTTATTGGTAGGACAGAAAAAGTAACAGATCTACTAAGGAGACTGCCTACACTATGCTTGTCCGTCCTCGTTTAGAATACTGCTGCGCGGTGTGGGATCCTTGCCATATAGGATTGACGAAGTACGCCAAAAAAGTTCAAAGAAGGGCAGCACGTTGTTTATTATCGAGAAATATGGGAGAGAGTGTCATTAAAATGATACAAGATTTTTTGGGCTGGGCTTCATTAAAACAAAGGCATTTTTCGTTGCGACGGCATCTTCTCACTATATTCCAATCACCAATATTCTCAAATGTTCAAATGTGTGTGAATTCCTAAGGGACCAAACTGCTGAGGTCATCGGTCCCTAGACTTACGCACAATTTAAACTGACTTAAACTAACTTTTGCTAAGAACAACACACACACACATGCCAGAGGGAGGACTCGAACCTCCGGCGGGAGGGGTTGCGCAATCCATGACGTGGCGCCTAAATCCACGCGGGCATTCCGCGCGGCTAGCAATATTCTCCTCGGAATGAGAAAATATTTTGTTGACACAGACCTACGTAGGGATGAACGATCACTAGGATAAAATTAGGGAAATCAGAGCTCGTACGGAAAGATGTAGGTGTTCGTTCTTCCCACGAGCCGGATTAATAGAGAATTGTGAAGGTGTCTCGATGAACTCTCTGCCAGGCACATAAATATTATTTGCAGTTATCCATGTAGATTTAGATGTAGACGTACTCATATGGAAAAATAGTTATTCATTCTAAGAACAAATTTTTCTCCAGATTAACATGCATACATATATATATTCATCAGTATAGGAAATCGTTATTCACGAATTGTTAAATCAAGAAATTTTTGACATTAATGAAACAATGCAGTTCAGAGATACTGGCCAGATCTTTAACAATACATACCTTTCCAAAAATCAGAAAAATTGCGACACTGACTCAACAACCCTTAAAACAGTTTTTCCAAACGTAATTACAGCAAACTGCGAACACAGGTTTTAAAACAAAAAACAAAAAAGTATATTTAAATATGCCCAAATGTTAGCTAAATCGTGTTTCACCTTGTAAATAAAATATATGAGACCATGCAGAACAACAATAACAAGTTTACAAAACACGACGGAGTGGCTGGAAGCTAATTTGATCCGTTGAAGAAGCACTTTCATTACGAAATAAACCAACTTCACAATACACCTCTGAAAATAATGCAGTCCATTTCGTGGCAGATGCATAATTTAGACGAAGGCTAACGGTAGATCGTACACAAGCAAGAGGCCGACAGTAGTGCTTATCGATCAACAATAACTTTTAAATCACGTCCAGAAATGTTACAACATTATTCTTTCATGGAGGGGCACAATGGTTCAAACAAATCATAAAAAAGTCCAGAGAGACAGGAAACTTCTAATCTCTCCTCAAAAATTCCTATTGCGAAACCTCAGCCTTAAGGCAAAACTTACGTTTACTTTGTAAGCTTTACATTAGCCGTGATAGCCCACAATATAACTTGGTACCACAAATAGAAAACAAAAAATTCAACAACGCTGAAAAGGACAGGCACAGCAATATTTGTAATATTAACTCAGACGAACCACCGCAGTCCTTGTGTATAACTAAGCAAGTAGGCATAGTTACTATTCAGCTCACAGTACACCGGCGGCATTAATCTTTAAGCCAAGAAACAAGAGGAAGAACGTTCACAGTGATGCGTAACCACAACTCAAAAGTGACCCGACAACCATCACATGCGAGCGCCCCCAGCGCGGCTCTGCTTGTCGAATGTAGCTGTCGATTCCTTGTGAAACATGCTCAGGCAGACGCAGCCGTATGCCGCAATAAGTACGTGGAAGGTCTTTCTCCTGCCGGGGAAGCACTCGAACATCACTGCAGCACCAGTAAACATTAACCATGAGCCCGTTAAGACTGTGCAGCTAAACGAGGTGCTCTTCGACGGTGCCAGGCGCTAACAGCCTGCTCTCTGCGCGATTTCCGTCTAAGCGATTTGTAAACACATAACTGTCTCTGCAGTCGGAACGTCCTCTTACTTTCGTAGCCCGTCAGTCAATTATGCGCAGATAATGTTTCAAAGAAGTCACCTGACCTCGCGGTATCTTTGATCCAGCAGCAGTCCATTTCTCGGCACAACCTTCAGCATTACCAGGGTTAGAGCATAAGTACTGGATTAAACCCCTCCAGTAGGGTAACTTTCATAGCATGACACGGTTGTATGAATTAGCGCTGTGATCTTCCCCTAACACCAAAGCCAATCGATCAAACTTCTCTGAACTGCACGGCACATGCGGGGGTGCTCATCACAGCCATGGCCGGTTGATGAACTGCGACACTGCAAGGAGGAGGCGTGATGTGGGGTCGGGAAGTGCTCCAATTTACATACGGACACTGCTGGTATAAACACGGCACTGGAAAGGTCTCCGAAGATCGTCAACTGATGGTTGCAGAATAATACTTAAAAAATGGTTCAAATGGCTCTGAGCACTATAGGACTTAACTTCTGAAGTCATCAGTCCCCTAGAACTTAGAACTACTTAAACCTAACTAACCTAAGGACGTCACACACATCCATGCCCGAGGCAGGACTGTAACGGTCGCGCTGTTCCAAACTGTAGCACCTACAACCGCTCGGCAATCCCGGCCGGCAATAATACTTAGCCACACTGCAATGCTGTTCTCCCTGGATGCTGAATACCTCTTCAGTAACAATAATTATATGTTTCCAATGTGTAATACAATTATTGCTGTGGGATCCTCGAGAGATAACCGTGCCCTACAAAAGTAGGCAACTCGAATTGGTGCTATAGACATTAGTGAGGTCTCGCTGCAATCCGCAACAACCAATGGGAGAACTCCAGAGGACACACCCTCCCTCTCAGTAAGGCAGGGCCCACGCGCTTAGATCAATATACAGTCTCGTCCAAAAGTCCTGCCACTAGTCGAAAGTCCTGTCACCACCCCTTCTTTTGGTCATGATGTGTATTTATTTACTTATTTATTTATTTATTTCCAACAAGTCACTGCAGATGTAAGGACATAAGTTGATACTTTACGTTCCAGCTTGTTTGCTGATCCAGAACATCAGTTAGGGCACCATTGCTGTTGCGGCACAAAATGATGCGGCGCCAGGTCTTGCATGAATGTTTCCAAAGCATAGGCAGTGTGATTTCCTTGTTGACTCCCTAAAAAATGCTTCAATTCGTCAGTTGTCTGACATCGTTGTCTGGCGACATGCTGCTTTAATTATTCCTCACAGGGAATTGTTGCATCAGATCAGGACTCTTCAGAGGGCACAATATCGGCGCTGGGATAACGCTTCACCATACAATCCTCGTACACGGAAAGCGTAATGGGTAGGAGCTCAGTCTTGTTGAAGTCAACTGTAACCAAAAGTGCCCAGCCTCTGGACATCTACGCAATACAGAAGAAAGAACGTTGATTCACTGCACCGTCAAAGAAATACGGCCATATGAGGTGCTTACTGGACATTACAACCCAGATCATAACATGTGGGGTGTTACTCTGCAGCTCGTCATAGTAATAAGTGTTGCTCTTGCTCCAGAATAAAATTACCCCTAATATCCTCTTTCCGACTAGATCGAAATATTACACATTCGCCTGAGAAGAAAACTGCGCCCCTGCTGTAGGAGCGTCACAGACACATGAAGTAATCTTCAGCACGCTTCGTGTCTTGCCACATGTCATCACTCAGCTCATTTACGAATATATATCTTAATTACAGTGTCAGCATAATCGTTTTTGGAATTCCAAGTTCAGCAGACCTTTTCCCCAAAGATTTAATGGGATGATGATGATGATACGATGATGTTTGGTTTGTGGGTCGCTCAACTACGCGGTCATCAGTCCCCGTACACGCTCTCAAGATGTACACAGCTTCTGTCTTGATCGATGATGGAATGATGAGGATAACACAAGCACTCAGTCCGCAGGCAGAGAAAAACCCCGGCCTGACCTGGAATCGAACCCGGGACCACGGGACTGAGAGGTAGAAGATGTAATGGGAGATCTGGTCACAGAATTTTCCACTGCTGCACATGTTTGTTGTCGTGATGATGGTCCACCTGTCATCTTCCCATCTTTAAAGATACATTTGCAGGATTGGCGTGAATATACTGCAAAAACGTAGATATAAGTTCAGAACATAAATAAGAAATTACTTAAGATATTAATTAGTATAAGCAGTTTTATCGATTGTGGCGTGCTACCGCTGATACATTAGAAAAATTGCGCAGTTCATTTGTCCTGCCGAGAAGACGGCAACTTTTTTTGTTATTGAAGCGGTCCATATCGGACGCATATCTGCCATCTGTGTAGATAATTATTTGGCCCAACGCCATTATTCTGTTTTACTGAGACGCATCTCGTAGTTATACACAGCAATGGACTTAATGTAAGTGTCTATGTAATTTAATGTAGTACAATATTTTGTGAATACAGTGATATTATCTAATCTTGCAAGCTATTTTTCCAATTAAACGGCGCCTTGGCAGAGCTAAAGGTTCCGTGCTACCCCAGCGTTCCGCCGGATTCAGTTGACCCATGGACTTTTATCCATCCTCAGGATACTTATTTCCCCGCCATCAGAAATCATGTGATTGTGTGGGTCAAGGGGTGGACGATCATCTACATGTGTAATGATGACAACTAATCGAGCCTTGACTTCTGGCAGTACTTACGAACCGCCCACAATTAAGTCGAGCACCGACTGCAGTACCGCGCCTTCTTCGCCAAATACCTACACGCTCAGCTGGACGGTGCCACACGCGTTCGACATTCCCGCCACCCTGTCTCCACCAGCTTAGAACTGACCGCTCTACTCCACATTAAAAAAATGAGGGGGGGGGCTACTTTGATTCATAATCAAAAGGGCCGCTGCTTAAATTTTGGTTAATAAAGGATGGGACAGAGGTTTAGGGCACTCTCTTGTCCTAGGGGTGGGAAACTGCTCCTAAAGGTGGAAGAATAAGTAATGATCAACGGCATGAGGATGCAGAAGACAATGGAAACCACTGCATTAAAGACACGTAAAGTATATCCGCAGGACATGTGGGCTGTAGTTGAAGAAGTATCATGATGATCTCTCCATTGGCAAAAGATTCCGGAATAGTCCCCCATTCAGATCTCCGGGAGGGGACTACCAATTGGGAGGTTACCATGAGAAGAAGATTGAATAACACAGGCCAACGATGGAAAAACTTTTTTGCAGAAAATATCTTATTCTTATGTTTTTTAGGATGGGAAATCCTAATATATTTACAAAAATTGTATCATCCAACATTTATTCACATTTTACAGTTAAATTAATTAAATGAAGAGATTTTTTAAAGAATTTAACACCTTTTATATAATTTAAAAAGGAGGTGTAACGAATGTAGATGATGTTGGTAGCACTGCTGAAAACATTTGCTGACAAAAAAGTCGATTCTATTTTTGTGTTAACAGATGGTGTTCTGTTTGCTGTCAACCTAACCTCACTTTCCCGTTTCTTGTAACATGACCTCAGTAAAATGTCTAATTGTGCTGGTAAAAGCTCTGCTGGCAGTTTTTGTTATATTTGTGATGAATTTGTGATTAAAAAACACCAAAGAAACATTACAGACTCTGTGAAAAAGGCTTATGTATCATACTTTGGATATAAACTTGATGATCAAGAAATCTTTGGCGCCGCATAAGATATGTTATGTGTGTGTTGAAGATCTGAGAAAATCCTTATATCCACTGAAAGCTGGCTAAATCTGGGGATGACTTCAGCACGAATTTTTGCGAAGAACCTAATGGTGTTCCGAAAGGATGTGCTGAACACGGTTGGCACGAAACTGAAGTAGATAGTTCCTGCGAGTTAGTATGGACAGAGGTCAATGTTGGCAAGCGGTATAAAAAAATAATTGGATCCTTTTACCTATCTCCCAGTTCAGATGATACAGTTGCTGAAAACTTCAATGGTTGATTTCAAACACTCATACTATTATACGAGTTGGTGGTTATTTTAATTTTCCCCCGATATAATGGGGAGAATACATGTTTAATTCCGGAGGTATGCATAAAACATAATCAAAAATTGTGCAAAACGCATTCTCTGAAAATTATTTCGAACATTTAGTTCACGAACCCACGTGAATAGTAAACTGTTGTGAAAACACACTTGACCTTGATCTCTTAGCAACAAATAATCCTGAATTAATAACGAGCATCAAGGCGGACACAGGGATTCGTGAACACAGTATTGTCTTAGCGAGACTGAATATTGTAACTACCAGATCCCCGAAAAATAAACGAAAAATATACCTAGTCAAAAAAGCAGATAAACATTCACTTGACGCCTTCCTGAGAGACAGCCTCCACCCCCAAATTTATAATATACGTGTAGACCAGATGTGGCTTGAATTCAGAGAAATAGTATCGGCAGCAAGTGAGAGATTTACACCAAATAAATCAACAAAAGACGGAGCTGATCCTCCTAGGTACAAAAAACCTGTGTAGAACACTTGCTGCAACAACAAATCAAACATGTCAAATTTAAATAGACGCAAAATCCCCAAGATTGGCGATCTTTTACACAGGCTCGAAATTTAGTGCGGACTTCAATGCGAGTTGCTTATAATAGTTTCCACAACGAAACTTTGTCTACAAAACCTGGCAGAAAATCCAAAGAGATTCTGGTTGTATGTGAAGTATGTTAGCGGCAAGAAATAATCAATGCCTTCTCTGGGCGATAGCAATGGAGATACTATCGAAGACAGTGCTGCCAAAGCAGAGTTACTAAACATAGCCATCCGAAATGCCTTCGCAAAACAAGGACAGCTGCCAACATGAGTAACATAGAAATAAATATCCTCGGAGTAGGGAAGCAACATCACTTAATAAAAGCAAGTCTTCTGGTCCAGACTGTATGTCAATTAGGTTCCTTTCAGAGTATGGTGATGCAGTAGCCCCATGCTTAACAATCATATACAACCGTTTGCTCGACGAAAGATCCGTACCCACAGACTGGAAAGTTGCACAGATCACACCAATATTCAAGAAAGGCAGTAGGAGTAATCCATTAAATTACAGGCCATATCATTAACGTCGATATGCAGCAGGGTTTTGGAACATATATTGAGTTCGAAGATTATGAATTACCTCGAAGGAAACGGTCTATTGCCACACAGTCGACAGGGATTTAGAAAACATCGTTCTTTTGAAACGCAACTACTCTTTATTCGCATAAAGGGTTGAGTGCTATTGACAATGGATTTCAGATTGATTCATATTTCTGGATTTCCAGAAGGCTCTTGACACTGTACCGCTCTAGAGGCTTGTGGTGAAAATGCGTGCGTGTGGAATACAGTCTCAGTTACGTGACTGGATTTGTGATATACTGTCAGAGAGGACATAGTTCGTAGTAATTGACGGAATGTCATCGAGTAAATCAGAAGTGATTTCTGGCGTTTCCCAAGATAGTGTTATAGGCCCTTTGCCGTTCCTTATGTATACAAACGAGAAGCCATCTTAGGTTGCTTACAAATGGCTCTGTCGTTTATCGACTAATAAAGTCATGAGAAGATCAAAACAAATCGCAAAACGGTCCGGAAATGATATCTGAATAGTGAGAAAATTGGGAGTAAACCCTATATAATGAAAAGTGCGAAGACATCCACATGAGTGCTAAAAGGAATCCGTTAAACTTCGGTTACACGATAAATCCGTCAAATCTAAAGGGCATACATTCAACTAAATGCCTAGGAATTATCATTTCGAAAAACTTAAATTGGAAAGAACACATAGAAAATGTTGTGTGGAAGGCTAAGCAAAGACTGGGTTTTATTGGTAGGACAGAAAAAGTAACAGATCTACTAAGGAGACTGCCTACACTATGCTTGTCCGTCCTCGTTTAGAATACTGCTGCGCGGTGTGGGATCCTTGCCATATAGGATTGACGAAGTACGCCAAAAAAGTTCAAAGAAGGGCAGCACGTTGTTTATTATCGAGAAATATGGGAGAGAGTGTCATTAAAATGATACAAGATTTTTTGGGCTGGGCTTCATTAAAACAAAGGCATTTTTCGTTGCGACGGCATCTTCTCACTATATTCCAATCACCAATATTCTCAAATGTTCAAATGTGTGTGAATTCCTAAGGGACCAAACTGCTGAGGTCATCGGTCCCTAGACTTACGCACAATTTAAACTGACTTAAACTAACTTTTGCTAAGAACAACACACACACACATGCCAGAGGGAGGACTCGAACCTCCGGCGGGAGGGGTTGCGCAATCCATGACGTGGCGCCTAAATCCACGCGGGCATTCCGCGCGGCTAGCAATATTCTCCTCGGAATGAGAAAATATTTTGTTGACACAGACCTACGTAGGGATGAACGATCACTAGGATAAAATTAGGGAAATCAGAGCTCGTACGGAAAGATGTAGGTGTTCGTTCTTCCCACGAGCCGGATTAATAGAGAATTGTGAAGGTGTCTCGATGAACTCTCTGCCAGGCACATAAATATTATTTGCAGTTATCCATGTAGATTTAGATGTAGACGTACTCATATGGAAAAATAGTTATTCATTCTAAGAACAAATTTTTCTCCAGATTAACATGCATACATATATATATTCATCAGTATAGGAAATCGTTATTCACGAATTGTTAAATCAAGAAATTTTTGACATTAATGAAACAATGCAGTTCAGAGATACTGGCCAGATCTTTAACAATACATACCTTTCCAAAAATCAGAAAAATTGCGACACTGACTCAACAACCCTTAAAACAGTTTTTCCAAACGTAATTACAGCAAACTGCGAACACAGGTTTTAAAACAAAAAGCAAAAAAGTATATTTAAATATGCCCAAATGTTAGCTAAATCGTGTTTCACCTTGTAAATAAAATATATGAGACCATGCAGAACAACAATAACAAGTTTACAAAACACGACGGAGTGGCTGGAAGCTAATTTGATCCGTTGAAGAAGCACTTTCATTACGAAATAAACCAACTTCACAATACACCTCTGAAAATAATGCAGTCCATTTCGTGGCAGATGCATAATTTAGACGAAGGCTAACGGTAGATCGTACACAAGCAAGAGGCCGACAGTAGTGCTTATCGATCAACAATAACTTTTAAATCACGTCCAGAAATGTTACAACATTATTCTTTCATGGAGGGGCACAATGGTTCAAACAAATCATAAAAAAGTCCAGAGAGACAGGAAACTTCTAATCTCTCCTCAAAAATTCCTATTGCGAAACCTCAGCCTTAAGGCAAAACTTACGTTTACTTTGTAAGCTTTACATTAGCCGTGATAGCCCACAATATAACTTGGTACCACAAATAGAAAACAAAAAATTCAACAACGCTGAAAAGGACAGGCACAGCAATATTTGTAATATTAACTCAGACGAACCACCGCAGTCCTTGTGTATAACTAAGCAAGTAGGCATAGTTACTATTCAGCTCACAGTACACCGGCGGCATTAATCTTTAAGCCAAGAAACAAGAGGAAGAACGTTCACAGTGATGCGTAACCACAACTCAAAAGTGACCCGACAACCATCACATGCGAGCGCCCCCAGCGCGGCTCTGCTTGTCGAATGTAGCTGTCGATTCCTTGTGAAACATGCTCAGGCAGACGCAGCCGTATGCCGCAATAAGTACGTGGAAGGTCTTTCTCCTGCCGGGGAAGCACTCGAACATCACTGCAGCACCAGTAAACATTAACCATGAGCCCGTTAAGACTGTGCAGCTAAACGAGGTGCTCTTCGACGGTGCCAGGCGCTAACAGCCTGCTCTCTGCGCGATTTCCGTCTAAGCGATTTGTAAACACATAACTGTCTCTGCAGTCGGAACGTCCTCTTACTTTCGTAGCCCGTCAGTCAATTATGCGCAGATAATGTTTCAAAGAAGTCACCTGACCTCGCGGTATCTTTGATCCAGCAGCAGTCCATTTCTCGGCACAACCTTCAGCATTACCAGGGTTAGAGCATAAGTACTGGATTAAACCCCTCCAGTAGGGTAACTTTCATAGCATGACACGGTTGTATGAATTAGCGCTGTGACCTTCCCCTGACACCAAAGCCAATCGATCAAACTTCTCTGAACTGCACGGCACATGCGGGGGTGCTCATCACAGCCATGGCCGGTTGATGAATTGCGACACGGCAAGGAGGAGGCGTGATGTGGGGTCGGGAAGTGCTCCAATTTACATACGGACACTGCTGGTATAAACACGGCACTGGAAAAGTGGCCGAAAATCGTCAACTGATGGTTGCAGAATAATACTTAAAAAATGGTTCAAATGGCTCTGAGCACTATGGGACTTAACTTCTGAGGTCATCAGTCCCCTAGAACTTAGAACTACTTAAACCTAACTAACCTAAGGACGTCACACACATCCATGCCCGAGGCAGGACCGTAACGGTCGCGCTGTTCCAAACTGTAGCACCTACAACCGCTCGGCAATCCCGGCCGGCAATAACACTTAGCCACACTGCAATGCTTTTCTCCCTGGATGCTGAATATCTCTTCAGTAAAAATAATTATATGTTTCCAATGTGTAATACAATTATTACTGTGGGATCGTCGAGAGATAACCGTGCCCTACAAATGTAGGCAACTCGAATTGGTGCTATAGACATTAGTGAGGTCTCGCTGCAATCCGCAACAACCAATGGGAGAACTCCAGAGGACACACCCTCCCTCTCAGTAAGGCAGGGCCCACGCGCTTAGATCAATATACAGTCTCGTCCAAAAGTCCTGCCACTAGTCGAAAGTCCTGTCACCACCCCTTCTTTTGGTCATGATGTGTATTTATTTACTTATTTATTTATTTATTTCCAACAAGTCACTGCAGATGTAAGGACATACGTTGATAATTTACGTTCCAGCTTGTTTGCTGATCCAGAACATCAGTTAGGGCACCATTGCTGTTGCGGCACAAAATGATGCGGCGCCAGGTCCTGCATGAATTTTTCCAAAGCATAGGCAGTGTGATTTCCTTGTTGACTCCCTAAAAAAATGCTTCAATTCGTCAGTTGTCTGACATCGTTGTTTCGCGACATGCTGCTTTAATTATTCCTCACAGGGAATTGTTGCATCAGATCAGGACTCTTCAGAGGGCACAATATCGGCGCTAGGATAACGCTTCACCATACAATCCTCGTACACGGAAAGCGTAATGGGTAGGAGCTCAGTCTTGTTGAAGTCAACTGTAACCAAAAGTGCCCAGCCTCTGGACATCTACGCAACACAGAAGTAAGAACGTCGATTCACTGCACCGTCAAAGAAATACGGCCATATGAGGTGCCTACTGGACATTACAACCCAGATCATAACATGTGGGGTGTTACTCTGCAGCTCTTCATAGTAATAAGTGTTGCTCTTGCTCCAGAATAAAATTACCCCTAATATCCTCTTTCCGACTAGATCGAAATATTACACATTCGCCTGAGAAGAAAACTGCGCCCCTGCTGTAGGAGCGTCACAGACACATGAAGTAATCTTCAGCACGCTTCGTGTCTTGCCACATGTCATCACTCAGCTCATTTACGAATATATATCTTAATTACAGTGTCAGCATAATCGTTTTTGGAATTCCAAGTTCAGCAGACCTTTTCCCACAGATTTAATGGGATGATGATGATGATATGATGATGTTTGGTTTGTGGGTCGCTCAACTACGCGGTCATCAGTCCCCGTACACGCTCTCAAGATGTACACAGCTTCTGTCTTGATCGATGATGGAATGATGAGGATAACACAAACACTCAGTCCGCAGGCAGAGAAAAACTCCGGCCTGACCGGGAATCGAACCCGGGACCACGGGACTGAGAGGTAGAAGATGTAATGGGAGATCTGGTCACAGAATTTTCCACTGCTGCACATGTTTGTTGTCGTGATGATGGTCCACCTGTCATCTTCCCATCTTTAAAGATACATTTGCAGGATTGGCGTGAATATACTGCAAAAACGTAGATATAAGTTCAGAACATAAATAAAGAATTACTTAAGAGATTAATTAGTATAAGCAGTTTTATCGATTGTGGCGTGCTACCGCTGATACATTAGAAAAATTGCGCAGTTCATTTGTCCTGCCGAGAAGACGGCAACTTTTTTTGTTATTGAAGCGGTCCATATCGGACGCATATCTGCCATCTGTGTAGATAATTATTTGGCCCAACGCCATTATTCTGTTTTACTGAGACGCATCTCGTAGTTATACACAGCAATGGACTTAATGTAAGTGTCTATGTAATTTAATGTAGTACAATATTTTGTGAATACAGTGATATTATTTAATCTTGCAAGCTATTTTTCCAATTAAACGGCGCCTTGGCAGAGCTAAAGGTTCCGTGCCACCCCCGCGTTCCGCCGGATTCAGTTGACCCATGGACTTTTATCCATCCTCAGGATACTTATTTCCCCGCCATCAGAAATCATGTGATTGTGTGGGTCAAGGGGTGGACGATCACCTACATGTGTAATGATGACAAACAAATCGAGCCTTGACTTCTGGCAGTACTTACGAACCGCCCACAATTAAGTCGAGCACCGACTGCAGTATCGCGCCTTCTTCGCCAAATACCTACACGCTCAGCTGGACGGTGCCACACGCGTTCGACATTCCCGCCCCCTGCTGATTGATACCAGATTCTCCGCGCTACCTTCTGTATCGTACTCACTGTGGAGTAGCCGCATGGACGCGCGCCTCCTTTCTTTTATGCACTATGCCATAGCACGCTGGTCGTTCCTCCACCTCTACTGTCCCCTCCTGGTAGTGGTGCCGGGGACACCGTGGTAGGGCTTCGCATGTTGACCCCTGCCCACGCTGTCTCCACTCTTCATCTGCCGGCCAATTGCCTGCAAGACTTATCATATCCCCGTACCTTCCTCCCTCTCTGTCTATTTCCTCACACCTTTTAGCTTACTTCAGTATTATTGTTATTATTTTTGTCGACACCTTGTTAATAAAGACTTTTGCCCGCCTTGTTCGAGTGTAATGTCTCTTGCTGATTCCGCCGGAAGAATGTCATTCCAGTTGTATTTATGCGTGTACAAATATAGAGTTTTGTTTTACTTACCCAGTTCCCCGTAAAGAAAATTAGGTGGGAGTGATTCAGGGGTGCGAAGGGGGAGGCATTGTGGGAAGGCCTTGGGTTTATGACCATTGCCCACCCTGTCTCCACCAGCTTAGAACTGACCGCTCTACTCCACATTTAAAAAAATGAGGGGGGGGGGGAGGGCTACTTTGATTCATAATCAAAAGGTCTTCTGTCCCGGGCGGGGTCTAATCCCGCCGCTGCTTAAATTTTGGTTAATAAAGGATGGGACAGAGGTTTAGGGCACTCTCTTGTCCTAGGGGTGGGAAACTGCTCCTAAAGCTGGAAGAATAAGTAATGATCAACGGCATGAGGATGCAGAAGACAATGGAGACCACTGCATTAAAGACACGTAAAGTATATCCGCAGGACATGTGGGCTGTAGTTGAAGAAGTATCATGATGATCTCTCCATTGGCAAAAGATTCCGGAATAGTCCCCCATTCAGATCTCCGGGAGGGGACTACCAAGTGGGAGGTTACCATGAGAAGAAGATTGAATAACACAGGCCAACGATGGAAAAACTTTTTTGCAGAAAATATCTTATTCTTATGTTTTTTAGGATGGGAAATCCTAATATATTTACAAAAATTGTATCATCCAACATTTATTCACATTTTACAGTTAAATTAATTAAATTAAGAGATTTTTTAAAGAATTTAACACCTTTTATATAATTTAAAAAGGAGGTGTAACGAATGTAGATGATGTTGGTAGCACTGCTGAAAACATTTGCTGACAAAAAAGTCGATTCTATTTTTGTGTTAACAGATGGTGTTCTGTTTGCTGTCAACCTAACCTCACTTTCCCGTTTCTTGTAACATGACCTCAGTAAAATGTCTAATTGTGGTGGTAAAAGCTCTGCTGGCAGTTTTTGTTATATTTGTGATGAATTTGTGATTAAAAAACACCAAAGAAACATTACAGACTCTGTGAAAAAGGCTTATGTATCATACTTTGGATGTAAACTTGGTGATCAAGAAATCTTTGGTGCCGCATAAGATATGTTATGTGTGTGTTGAAGATCTGAGAAAATAGTCCAGAGAGGAGAAAAAGACCCAGAATATGTTTCTATTATAGCTACAGTATTAAAGACGCTTAAAATTTTAGGATGCCTAATGAGTCTGAAAGTTCACTTTTTGAACAGTTATGAAAGGTCTCTGTTGGATTCCTTTCATGTTAATTTCTTAAATCTGTTGTCATTTACGGCATAAATTCCTCTTCTGAATTTACAGTGACGTTTCCGACTATCTGCGAGGAGACTGAGTAGTGGAACATGTTACTTTTACACATAAACAAGAACGATCTGTCACACTACTACACTTTAAAACACAGTTTATATGCAATTCATGTCACCCAATCTCATACGGAACCTACATCCGCTTTCTTTTATGTACTGTATATGATAAGATACTGTCATCCCCCTTCCCTTTTGTGTGAGAGGATGAATGAGCAAATGTATTTCTAGTTGCATGCCTGAGGATAGCAGACAAGCCTGTCTGCTAGAGAACAGTAGGACCAACGTCGGAACAGGCAGCTACGCTTTCTAAAAGCAAAGAGGTTTCTATCCTTAGTATGGTTCAGTCCGTCCCTTGTCATGTTGGTATAGGAAGCTGCCTGTCTGGTCATTTTCGTTTTGTATACGGAAGCACCCTTGGTAGGAGCGCAGATCAGTCTGTCCGCGGCGAGCGTCTGAAGTGGTAAGATCTCCGGCTAAGCGCGTGTCTGCTAAGTCCGCAGGACAATGGGTTTCTTAAGTTCAGCCTAACTGAAAATGTAATCACCTGTATTTCAGGTTTCAGCTCTAAAATATCTAATGTTATCTTAAATTGCAGTGCAGTGTATTTCGAGTGTCAACTTCAGAATATCTTCCAGTAATTGCTTTGTCACTACTTTGTGAGTAAAGTGGAACCACGTGTTGATCAGAAACTCTAACTAAGATCATCAATCTTAAATGCGAATGTGCGTGAGATTATAGCGTCTCGTCTTAACAATATTTTTCAATATAGCAACTTTTCTTTATGTTCAACCCACGTGGGGTGTACTTTGTGAGACCAGTGACCACCTGAAGTATGTGGTGTAATCATCAAAGTAGCCCTCAGCTATTCTTTTCGGGAAGATTTCACATACAGTTAGTATGAATTTAGTATACCAGTGTGTGGTAACTACATGACGGACAGGATTGCGCTACGAACGTAACGTCTTTGGGTGAAAATTGAATCGGTTGGTTGTGGTTAATTTCCTTTTGCATATGTTTCAACGTTCTTCGTGTGTTATTTTATGAACGTAGTGTTGTATGCAGTCTCCCAACCTTGGCTCCATATTTGATGTGTTCCGTAAGATTACAAACTCATATTTTCACAATCTTAAATAAGGCACCAGCTTTGTTATGACTCAAGTTTAACATGCTGAAATTTCAATGATCAATGTTAAAATAAATTTCCAAATATAAACTGATTTATTCCTTTTTATTTAAATTCTCTTTTTTATATGTATCACCGGTTTTCGTATGACTATTAAAAGATTATAATTAATGTTAGTCTGGTTGGAAATTTAGTAAGCTAGACTGGATACCTGGTGAAACAGTTGCTCAGTACTGCAACGTTAACTTCCTCATATAGCTCACAGCTTTTAACCCGCTTTTTTGTCTATCAGCACCGCTTTCACATCAAATTAATGCAACATCATTACACATGTGTGGTTCCACTTTACTCACAAAGTAGTGACAAAGCAATTACTGGAAGATATTCTGAAGTTGACACTCGAAATACACTGCGCTGCAATTTAAGATAACATTAGATATTTTAGAGCTAAAACCTGAAATACAGGTGATTAAATTTTCAGTTAGGCTGAACTTAAGAAATCCATTGTCCTGCGGACTTAGCAGACACGCGCTTATCAGGAGATCTCACTTCAGACGCTCGCCGCGGACAGACTGACCTGCGCTCCTACCAAGGGTGCTTCCGTATACAAAACGGAAGTGACCAGAGGGGCAGCTTCCTATACCAACATGACAAGGGACGGACAGAACCATACTAAGGATAGAAACCTCTTTGCTTTTAGAAAGCGTAGCTGCCTGTTCCGACGTTGGTCCTACTGTTCTCTAGCAGACAGGCTTGTCTGCTACCCTCAAGCATGCAACTAGAAATACATTTGTTCATTTATCATCTGACACAGAAGGGAAGGGGGATGACAGTATCTTATCATATACAGTACATAAAAGAAAGCGGATGTAGGTTCCGTATTAGACTGTGTGACATGAATTGCATATAAACTGTGTTTTAAAGTGTAGCAGTGTGACAGATCGTTCTTGTTTATGTGTAAAAGTAACACGTTCCACTACTCAGTCTCCTCGCAGATAATAAGAAACGTCACAGTAAATTTAGAAGAGGAATTTATGCCGCAAATGACAACAGATTTAAGAAATTAACATGAAAGGAATCCAACAGAGACCTTTCACAGTCACATTCACTGCTTCCTGGACAGCATGGGAGATGTTGGTGAGGAGCTAGGAAAGCGTTTTCGCCAGGACATTAAAGTGATGGAAAAACGCTACTAAGGCCGCTGAAACACCATCATGATGGGGGACTACTGTTGGTCACTTCAACGGGAAGTTCAGCAAGCGACTCATCGTAGAAAAAGCTACACAAGAAGCATCAAAGAAAAAAGTGAAAGAAAATACAAGCTAATTCCAACCGACAAGTGAAACCTCTATTAAAACATATCATTGTTTTAAGTAGCTTACTGTAAATAGAAACCATGCTTATGTTGTAACAAAGCGTTTCATTAATTTCCCCGTGTACCATATAGCATGGGATTTTTATACTATATATTAAAAAGCATGTCACTCGAAAACTATGGTTGATACAAAAAAAACTAAGGCTAGATTTGGATTCCACTCATAAAAATCTATAAAGATCAGCTATCAAAGTAAAAAAAGTTTTTAAAAAACAATTTTTTGTTGGCCTATGTAATTAACGGAAGGATAACGTTCTACTAGTCGGGGCGTGGCATATCAGAAGCTTGAACGTGGCAGGGAAACTAGAAAATCTGAAAAGTGAAATGCAAAGGCTCAGTCCAGATATAATAGCGGTCACTGAAGCGAAATGGAAAGAAGACAAGGGTTTCTGTTCAGATGAGTATAGGGTAATATCAACAGCAGCAGAAAATGGCATAACAGGAGTAGGATTCGTTACGAATAGGAAGGTAGGGCAGATGGTGTGTTAATGTGAACAATTCTGTGACAGGGTTGTTCTTATCAGAATCAACAGCAAACCAACACCGACGGCGACAGTTCAAGTACATATGCCGACGTCGCAAGATAAAGACGAAGAGATGGAGAACGTTTATGAGGATGTTGAAAGGGTGATACAGTATGTAAAGGGGCATGAAAATCTAATAGTCATGGGGGACTGGAATGCAGTTGTAGCGGAAGGAATGGGCTTTGGACAAGGAATTAGAGAGGAGAGAGACTAATTGAGTTCTGTAACAAGTTTCAGCTAGTAATAGCGAATACCCTGTTCAAGGGTTATATGGGAGGATTTCAGTTACATTACATCATGGTCAGACAGAGATTGCGGAATCAGATACTGGTTTGTAAGGCATGGAAGGAAACTTGGAAAGACGAGTTATAATAGCAATGGGATCAAAAGGATTAAGAGAAGGTCAGAGGAACGGTAGAAAATCATCGAAATTGAGCATGAGGTAACGTCGGAAAGCATTCTAAAATCAGTATGACTATAGCTATGTTTTTATAAGAAAATTTTACTTATTTTTCCAGAAGCCCTTTACATTGTCACAATGTAACGCAATATTGAATGTTGCTGAACAGTAATTTTAATAAAGTGGGATACGAACTGTCGAGGTCATTGTGGATAGTGCAGTTGGTTAAGGATGGACATTAAAGCAGCCGTGGTATCTTTGAAGAAACGACATTGACACTTCCAGTAAATGCTTCCCGGAAAACTGCAGCAAACTAAGGATTGTGAGATGAAGATTTTAAACCAACTGTCGAGTAATTTGAGTCAACTGCAATGGAGAATTGCAGGGAGAAGGATGCGTATGAGAAGTTGTGGGTCGGAATGCTTACTTCCTATATTGAAGATTGAAAGTGGCTTCGGGGCATTCCGTAGGTGCTATTTGTCGTTTCCATAAACTGTCGTAGAGGAAGCTGCAGTTGGGTAATGAAACACCTTAAATGATTACAAACAAAATAATACCTACAAATATAGCAGAAGGTGTCGTCTCTGCTACATAAAGAAAACCATTGCAGATATGCCACGTAGCCTAATGCGGCAAGTGAAACAGAATCTGTCCTGTAACATCCAGAATGTCATCGCACGTAACAACGTCACAAAGGGGACTCACAGGTGAGCTCAGAAATGGGTTCGGGGCTTGTGCTTCTGTTTCAGCACCTCTTAAGTCCAGCCCCAATGCCGTACTTGATAACTGAGTGTCTGTGGTCGTTCATTGCTCCAGAGAATCGTAGCTTATTTCCACCTCCACAAAAACAAAAACACTACTGTTGACAGATTATACACTTTATTACGAAAAAGAGAGGTACTCTCTATGACCGGAATCGATTTGCACAAATAGCCGAGGTCGTTTCCACGGTGGTATTTTGTTTGCACGCCGTTCCCGGGATTGTCTGAGTCGCACCGTGCTCGGATCGAATCCGTTTCGCTTCGATAAGAGGCGGTGTGCAGGCCAGCCTGCATGTGGATTTTGGGTAGATTCTCACAGCCTACTCTAAAAACGTCGGTCAGGTACCCGCGTTCCAGCCTCAGTTACACGATTCGCAAACATTTCGAAAACTTTCTCACACTTTCACATGAAATAACACTACACGCAGACATACGGATGTACCCTATACAAATTCCGTCGCTGTAAGGCTGGTGGGGAGTGTTGATGTATTCCGATAGGAAGGACATCCAGCCATCCTCTACCAGTAATATTACCAAATCCTCATTAACATGCCGACACTGTGAAGACACGGGTAAGAGCAGGAAAATGAAGAAGAAAAAGAAGAGTCCATTATGAATCTGATCCCTGCGACGTATCTGCTGCTATTTAGATCTGCACTTTTAATATTTTCTGTTAAATAACTTCTAAGGTAAATACGAGAATTATTGCATATTCACCATAATGATTGATTTTATCTGTTGTTCTCAAGAATAATATAGAGAATAATGGCAAGAGAAACTGTTAAATGACAATCAGTTGGCCTTCAGCAAAGAGAAAGGACAGCTCTGCTCTTGAAACTGAGGGCAAGTCTTAAAAGAAAGCAAAACGCCTTTACGGCATTTATCGACTCAGAGAAAGCGATCGACAACGTGACGTAGAGCAAGATGATGGCAAGTTTCAGAAAAATGAGTGTATACTGCAGCAGAAAATGAGTAATACACCATATGTACAATAGCAACAGAAAGAGGTCTGATTAAAAACGGCGTTATGCAAGAATGCAGATTTCTCCTCTACTGCTGAACCTGTTAATCGAAGAAGCAATGACAGAAACAAAAGCACTATTGAAGAATAGGAATTAAATGCAAGTCGACAGTTTAAATGGTTCCAATGGCTCTAAACACTATGGGACTTAAAATCTGAGTTCATCAGTCCCCTATACTTAGAACTACGTAAACCTAACTAACCTAAGGACGTCACACACATCCATGCCCGAAGCAGGATTCGAACGTGCGACCGCAGCAGACTGAAGCGCCTAGAACCGCTCGGCCACAGCATCTGGCTAAGTCGATAGTACATCAACGATAATATACGGTGATAACGTTCCTATTCTAAGAGAAAGTGATTAAGAATTACAGGATCTCTTAAATCGAATGAGCAATCTAATGAGCATGAAAATGCTGAGGAGCAATGATAAACTTAACATCAAAACTGAAGGACAGGAAGAAGATGAAGTGAAATGATTCTGCTTCCTTGGAAGCAAAATAACTATAACAAAGCAAAGAGGGTATCAGGTTGAGGCCGGCACAGACAATTAGGATATCCTTCGATAAAACAGCCCTACTAGTACTCTCGTCAGTCGGCCGTCGTAATTTAATATATTATTATTATTATTATGTTGGTTGTTGCCGACTTACGTGGTGGGCCTTAATAAAAATGATATTTCATTTTATTTTGATTTACAATTAAGTACTTTTGTGAAGTTCTCCCTTTTTTTAACAATATTAATCTTCAGTATAAATTATTTTTTACTTTAATGAACGTTAGACTCACTGAATCTTAAAGCATGAGCATATAAGTTGAACAATGAAATAACTTTTCATATTAATTTCCTCGGCTAGTCATTTCACTTTAAAGCAAAAAATCTTCAGTTATTAATTACAATAGCGGTCCACACACGCGCGAAAGTATTCATTCTTCGTCTGTTAACCATTGCATTCTAGTCGGAGTCCTGGCTCTGTCTCTCGGCTGTTGTAATTAAAATAAGAATCTTAAAGCTACGTATTTTCTGCAGCGTCTGGCGGCTGTGGAGAAAAATGTATATTATGTTAACAGAGGGGCGAGTTTTTCGCTTCCGCTAATTTTTTATAAGTTAACATCGCCACGTAATGGCGTCGTTAGCTGCATCGGCCGCTGCGATTGTTGAACTGTAAACTACTCGAATGCAGGTTAATTCAAAGGAAGGCGGACATGAAATCGGGATCATCTCTTACATATTAAAAATGAACAATAATATTAAATCAATATATTATTCGCTTAAGTAGTACAAATATGCTTACATTTTCCAGCACTCGCAAGATGTCCGTCTACACGCAACCAAGACAACAGAAGAAGTGAAGACGACTAAAAAATTAACAAAAGAGCGTATCTTGTCGTCTCTTTAGATCGAAACTTACACAGAGAAATTATTATAATACGGGTACATGATAAAAATGTATGTTATTCAATTTTTAAACGTCTCTTCTTTATAAATACTGTTTTTAAGTCTTTTCGTATTATTTCACTGGGGACGCTATATATAGTATAGTATAGTATAGTATATTTGTCGAAAAAATTTCTGCGAACGCATGTGTGGAGCACAGAATTCTGTGGCAATGGATCATGTACTGGGAAAAAATTTAAAAGAGAAAATTCTCTGAGACGTTGTGTTACAGAAGGATACTAAAAATTAAAGACAAGAAATAAGTGAGTGCTCTGCCTAATCAGCAAAGAAACCAGTACTTGAGAAACGGTGATAGAAAAAGTGCAAGATGATCCGACATACGTTAACGCCTAAAGGACCAAACGAGCGCGACACTGGAAGCAGTCGTAGATGGTATAAATTGTCGAAGCGACACATTAAGTGTGAACATACACTGCGCACGCAAGCCTAAAGAAGGAACAAGTTAAAACAGTACTCTTCCTTGCTGAACCTACTTATCAGAATGTGTACTGTCCATGGAACGGCAAAAATCTCGGCATTTCTTCAAGACACTTTAAAAAATAGTGTGTATATAAAATAAATGAATTTGTGGTCTTTACGGAAACACTGCATTTTACCATAGATAACAGTAACATGTCTGTCTACAGTTTCAACAAATTTTATCCATATCGCCTGAATAGCGTACATACAACTATGTGTTGTTGCGTGCTAGGAAGGCAATGGCATTATGAAACGAAGCGAATGTACACACTTGTTACTGTGAATACAACGATAAAATAGAGAATAGCACATATGAAAATCAAGCTCCGCTAAATTACTTCCAAAAGCACGAAACGGGAAGGTAAGCAGATCAAAAGAATAGCTTTATGCCTCGCCCATTCCGTTAAATCGCTGACGGCTTTTGGCTGTCACTCATAGCAGTTAATTAGAGTCCAGCCGCCACACAGAGTGCGCCGTGACCCCGCCAGAAGTTCCCTGACCTTTCGCTAGCTATCAGTCTGACGACGCAGACAGCGTCACACCAACGCGCCGCAACCACCCTCCGCCACTGACTCATCCCCTGTCCCCGTCCGCACCACCTGGTATCAACAGAGGGGGTCGGAGCTGACTCACCTGGCCACATCATCTCTCATTTTTCCCAGGGTAATTGTCCTCTCCGTCGATATCGATTATAGAGTCTACCTACAAAATGATGGCAAAAGAACACGATGGAGAGAATTTGTATAGTTAGTGACATTATGGTATCTTCCTAGATCTCCTTCTGTGCTTGGTACGCCCGTAAAAGCCAAAAGGTGGAAGGAATATACTGAATATCAATATAAAGGAAATCCACTTGTAGATAATGTTACAGGATTTTCTTTTTTTGACACTAGTTACTGCCCGCCATTCATGTGGAGCATGTATTGGCCTCACTGCGGACTTCACGTACTCAGCCACACCCAATTCGTATCATCAAAGTGTACGGGCCTGAAGATGACGTTGACGCAACGTCGAAACTAGTAGCCAAATAAATATGAAATCTTAAGTACAGCTGGAAGAGTTTCATTTTTTATTAAAAAAAAATATTACAGGCAGTGGATGAAAATGTTAGTGATACTATACCGCAAGAAGAATAGGGCAAAACATAGAAAGACCACAGTCGACACAGGGCAGTTGATGTAGACGACATCGTCTCAGAATTACTGCGCTGCCTGGGATTGGTAACTACAACGAAAATCTGCCGTCTGCAGGATGTACACTGTCCAGTCACAATAATGCGGCCACCTATCAGAAACTTGAATAACCACCTTGAGCAACGCGGGCAGCTGTGAAACCCGCAACGTGGTTCTGAAACATATGTACAGGAAAGTGGAGCCATGCCGACTCCAGCGTCGTGACCAGCTGCGCTACGTTTCTCGGTTGAGGATCCATGGTGCGAGCAGCCCGATCGAAGTGGTCCTACAGATTCTCAATTAGGTTCAAAACCGGAGAGTTCGGGGGACAGCGGAGTACTATACAGGGTGGTCCATTCATAGTGACAGGGCCAAATATCTCACGAAATGAGCACCAAACGAAAAAACTACAAAGGACGAAACACCTCTAGCTTGAAGGGGCAAACCAGACGACGCTATGGCTGGCCCGCTAGATGGCGCTGACATAGGTCAAAGTCATATCAACTGCGTTTTGTAGTAAGTAAAGAAACGTGAATGTTTTAGTTGGACCACGTTTTTCGCTTTGTGACAGATGGCGCTGTAATAGTCACAAACGTATAAGTACGTGGTATCACGTAACATTCCGCCAGTGCGGACGGTATTTTCTTCGTGATACATTACCCGTGTTAAATCGGAACGTTTACCAATTGCGGAAAAGGTCGATATCATGTTGATGTATGGCTATTGTAATCAAAATGCCCAACGGGCGTGTGCTATGTATGCTGCTCCGTATCCTGGACGACATCATCCAAGTGTCCGGACCGTTCGCCGTATAGTTACGTTATTTAAGGAAACAGGAAGTGTTCAGACACATATGAAACGTCAACGACGATCTGCAACAAATAATGATACATTTTTTGCATTGGTGTGGTATTTACAGGTAATCACGCTGTAACAAAAAAAATGGTTCAAATGGCTCTGAGCACTATGGTACTTAACTTCTGAGGTCATCAGTCCCCTAGAACGTAGAACTACTTAAACCTAACTAACCTAAGGACATCACACACATCCATGCCCGAGGCAGAATTGGAACCTGCGACCGTAGCGGTCACGCGGTTGCAGATTGTAGCGCCTAGAACCGCTTGGCCACTCCGGCCGGCCACGCTGTAACAGCATGCGTACTCAGACATGATAAGTTCACAAAGGTACATGTATCTGGAACAACCAAAATAAAATGTTCAAACGTACCTACGTTCTGTATTTTAATTTAAAGAAACCTACATGTTATCAACTTTTCGTCTAAAATTGTGAGCAATATGTTTGTGACTACTACAGCGCCATCTATCACAAAGCGAAAAAAGTGGTCCAACGAAAACATTCATATTTCTTTACGTACTACACGAATAAGTAATAAAAAATGGGGTTTGCTATTTTAAAAAACGCAGTTCATATCCGTTTGACCTATGTCAGCGCCATCTACCGGGCCAACCATTGCGCCATCTCATTTCCGCCTTCAAGCTAGAAAAGTTTCGTTCTATGTAGTTTTTTTCGTTTGACGCTAATTTCGTGAGATATTTGGCTCGGTCAAGATCAATGGACCATGCTTGTATACTCGTCCTGGTACTCTTTGAACCTATATGTACACTGCGAGCTGTCTGCCGCATTACTTTGTCCTACTGGTAGATGCCATAGTGCCCAATAAAACCTGCGGAGGTGGACAGGGTTCCCAAAAATAGATGCATACCTGTACCGCTCTTTTGTGCCTTCAACAGTGACGACATTACCTGGAGAATGCCCTCCAGCCTGGACTCCTACGACGGTCGTTGTTGGGCCATACACGCTAATGACCACCTGTCCGGTGGAGCAGACAAAGCGATTCATCGGAAAAGGTCACCTGTCGCCGCTCGGTGCAAGCCCAACTGGAGTATTGAAGTACAAATTCGAGCCTTCATCGCCGATGAAAAGCCGTCAGTACGGGTGCATGAGACATGCAGCTGCTGCAGAGGCATATAGGCAGCAACGTTCACTGAACGGTCTTTAAGGAGACACTGGTGGTGAACCCTGGGTTCATCTGGGCAATCAGATGTACAACTATTGCACGCTGTCGTTCTCAGCTGTCGTTGAACTCTGTCACATATGGCTCAAGGTGTACCATAGTTGCCTTGGTGTCCGTTCTGGATAGCGCGGATAGCGCTACTTTGTGAACAACGGCCTACTTTAATCACATCGGCACGCCAACAGTTTACAGAGTTTGTCGTTTCCACCCTTGGCCAATGATGATGGCCTGATGGTCCTCCGTGACCACATTATGACAACGACTGCATTGTTCTCCGCGTCCCCCTCTCCCCGACACGCTTAATGTGCCCTGCACTACCAGTAATGTCACCTGCTGTCTGTGACTGGTTATGGCACGTTGATATTGAAGATAGCGTTGCTCACATTAACGTGACTGGACCGTGTGACAAACTAGAGAAATACTTTCAGACTTCAAGGAAAACATAATAATATCACTAGGAATGAAGGCAGGGGCTCATAGATGTGATTATTACTAAAATACCAGTTTTGAAAAGTAACGGCTGCAAAAAATGACCATAAATATCTGAAGCACTATGAAGCGACTGTTAGAAGATGCAATGGGGAAAATTATGTCGTTGAGAAATATGAGATCAGGTGAAGCAACAGTCAGCCAACGACTTATCTTAAAATATACGTTGAAGAAAGAAGAACTCACACTTGCAGAATTTGTATATTTAAAATGCGGTCGTGACACTATTAACCTGAATGCAAGTCTTGGATTTCCGAGCTCATCAGGGCAATAAAGACGAAATGTGCGAAGGGATGAAAGGCAGGCAGTGGCTAACAAGGTAAAAAGACAGGTATGTGCATTATTCACCAAGGTATTAATCTGGACGTAGATGAAGCATGAATTTGGAAAAGGAATTAAAGTTTATAGAGAAAATTAAGTCGTCCAAAGAGCGGCTTGCCGAAGCAGGGTTGGCAGCTCGCAACGAATCAACAGAGGAGTATAGTCGCTGCATAGCACACTGACGAAAGTTCAACGCCGCTGTAGGCACGCCTCCTAGAGCTTGTCGGTGTCACTGCGGCGGCTCCTTTTTATTAGAGCTAAGGAGAGGAACGTTCGCCCCAGTTCGCAATCAATGATCAAAACGACAGCATCGTCTTATATACCCTTTCCAGTGTACTAAATATCTTAAAGAGAAATGAATTTCAACATTATGTCGATTATTCTTCAAGTGAAGGGTCTTTTAAATGTAGCCGCACGGGATTAGCCGAGCGGTTGGGGGCGGTGCAGTCATGGACTGTGCGGCTGATTCCGGCGGAGGTTCGAGTCCTCCCTCGGGCATGGTTGTGTGTGTTTGTCCTGAGGATAATTTAGGCTAAGTAGTGTATAAACTTACGGACTGATGACCTTAGCAGTTAAGTCCCGTAAGAATCACACATATTTGAACATTTTTTTTAAATTTATGAACTTCCAGTACCCTGAACTAACTAGAGGACAGCAAGTGTTAATCAGTGTCTGCACCATATATTTTACTGTTCTGGAGACACATGTAAATCCTTAGAACATTGCTGTAGAAATGAACTGTACTAGTTTAAGTAAACTTTCGTATCTAGTTTGTAATAAAGTGACATAATATTTTATACAATTGAAATGACAATTTCAGATACTTTTTGCTGGTCTCATACAGCCGGGAATCGAACCCGAGTGTCCTGCTTTGTTCGATGATAAGGTGCCATTTCAGAACCTGAACATACTCGGCATTTCCGTTCATGTGTAAGGGGTAATTTAAAGTCGACTGGGACGGCAGTGAGAATCTGGATCGCCAAGGGAGGTGTGTCAGGGTAATTCGTGTGGTAGTGTGCATCAAAGTGCCAAGGCGCCTTAGTGGCTAATCCACCTGCCTAGTAAGCAGGAAACACAGATTAGATCCAAGGTATTGGTACAAATCTTCACTCGCCACTTTACATACATCAAATAATATTTTATATGTTATATTTCCACTCACTCTCCTCCCAGAGCAAACGTTGTGCGTGTATTTTCTTACAGACGTTAGAATTATCTAGAACTTATAGTTAGCTGAGATAATTTTAATGCTATCAGAGATGGCACTGGGAAAATGACTTGAACGGAATGGATACTATTCAACAGAAGCTATAAGATAAAGAGAATACACAAGATACGGGATTAGAGTGTAATCGAACTGAGACCCTGATGCTGGAAAAAACGGATTATGAAATGAGACCTTAAAAGTAGTACTTGAGCTTTGCAAGTTGTACAGAAAAATAACACTGTTTAGCAAAAAGGAGAAGCAACCAGAAGAGGAGAAGGAAACGAAATGAAATTTCGCGGTCTGAGAGGGTATGAATCGTGCAAAATCGATATATCACGTCACGCTGTCAATAGTGTTTATCTTTGGCCTGAGAGTGTGACTAAGTAGCTTGACAGGCCACTCCGCCAGCGACTTCGCTCTCCTGACGTTCGGTTGTGGAACTGGGAGGTTGGTCTAAGAGCGGAGCCGAAGAGGGATGCCAATTTCATTCGGTGTTGGATCGAGGGTCTCACACTATGGATCTTTGATTCCTCGCTGCAACTCTTCGCGATGAAACGCAAGGCGTGCTCGTCGCGCCGATTTGGACGGATGAGACTGGGAGCTGTTGCGTGAAGTAAGCTGCCTGTCATTTACAGCCGTCGCAGCGTACTCGTGGACAGCAGCTAGCTGAGGGAAGGCGGTTCATAGACCGACGTCAGCTTGCGTTTGCTGGCAGCTTGTCGCATTTCATTAGGGGCGATCTCCTTTTTGAAACTTTCTCTCTGATTAATGTCGTGGTGTCGCACGTTGTGGTCTTGGCGCAAGAACATTTTCTATGCGACCACTTCTTTCAATATCTTCAGTCGTTTTAACCGTCGGCCTGTGTGATCTGTTCTTCATGCTACCGAACGGTGTACATCTGATTTTCTAGGACCGAATAAGCATGTTTTAGAGAGTTAAATTGTGAGCAGTGCAGCTCAGCCTCCCATAGTATATATGGATTTTGTAATTATGTTTTCAAGAAATGTTCTGTTTTAAATTTTGTGGTTCAAAAAGCAGCGCATTTCCCGCCTGTGCTTCCATCGAATGGGCTGTCTGATCAGGGTAATTTGTAAGAGAAATTTGTCATTTAGTTCTGCTCCCTTCTGGTGTGTTGACGGGAGATGCCTTTTGCTTGACACAGTAGCTCGGTTTGCAGGAAGCTACGAAATGGCTCTGAGCACCATGGGACTCAACTGCTGTGGTCATCAGTCCCCTAGAACATAGAACTACTTAAACCTAACCAACCTAAGGACATCACACACATCCATGCCCGAGGCAGGATTCGAACCTGCGACCGTAGCAGCAGCACGCAGGAAGCTACAACTGCTTTATATACAGTGAAGCAGGTTCGCGTGCAACGGGTGTTCGCATCTACCTCTCGTGTTAAAGAACGTGATTTTTATTAATCTATAATTTTGCTGTTGCTTCAGTGCTTCTTTGCTCATTCTACAGTTGTCGACTTCAGAGTATTACACTAATTCAACTGTGTCCTCTGCATCAAGTGCGAGTGTACTTGCATTTATTTGAACCGTTTGAGTTCAAAATCAAGTTTTAGTACCTTTTTAAATTTCTTGTCAAGCGTTAACCTTTCACTTATTGTCTAAGTACATGAGCGCTGATTAAATCTCGGACACCTAGATGTCAATTTATGGTGCATGTTCACTTGTACAGCCTTATTTTGTTGGTAATTGCCTTCAGACGTGCATTTTTTCCCGCTGTTTCGATTACACATGCCTATTATACATTGCTGTGAGTTGACTACATTCTACTTAAATTTAACTTAGAGGAAAAGGATTCTTGTGATTTATGGCAGTACCTAAGGTGTAAATATGATCAGTTGTCATCACACGCACTTTATAATGTTATTTTACTTCTGAATCTTAGAATGAGATGTCGTCCCAGTCCCTTGACCAGCGTAGCATGCGAAGCGTCCTGATTAGCCGGTAGCGTCGGAGTTAAAACTTATTCCATTAGGCTAGATTTCAGTTCACATTTTTCATTGTATTGTTTATTTGTATATATTTCTCAACAAGGAACTTGGCTGTTGTAATAACATACACAAAAAATTAATTTGTGTCACAGACTGTGTTCAAGCCCTGCTTTCCCAGCCCTTCCACCCTTAGGGCAACCAAACACAGGCCGCGTTTCGAGGTATGTTGTAAGGTGTCAGGCAAATCCAACACCTTCCATGAAAACCCTGACATGATAAGCAAGTCCAGTAGTATGTCATAGCTCCGAATAAATCGTGACATTAAATTAACCAAAGTACTACGAGTAACGAGTGAGCAAATGGAATACCACAGACTAACACAAGAATGCCTAAATGCATGTCGTACCTTCGCACTGTGAGACAGACGCAGTTCCGAGGGGAGAAACGAGAACAGAAGCCGAGAGCAGAACCGTGTTAAGCTAGAAGGCCCTACGATAAGGGACGGACTGGACACCCACGTCGCCAGCCTACCGCTAAGACTACCACCCGCACGTTTTAGCGTGAGACTTTTCCGTGTGTCTGTTACGTCAAGGACCACCCCCCAACCCATGTTAAAAGCTAGAGCCCTTCAGAAAAACAGTATAGATCTTACGATAACACAAAAAGGGCCACTACCACCCGCAAGTTTTAGCGTGAGACTTTTTCGAGTGTCTGTTACATTAGGATCACCTGTCAGCCCATGTTAAAAGACAGAGCCCTCCAGAAGAATAGTATAGATCTTACGATAACGCTAAAAGGACCACACCAGCTGCAGGTTTTAGCGTGAGACTTTTTCGCGTCTCTGATACGTTGCAAACTTTAAAAACATTGCCTCACCACGAAAAGTATAACGTTTCTCATTGGATTGACAGAATTTTTGTAGGTGGAGCTTAAGGTTAACATTGAGACCCTGATTGGTCAGACGAAAACACCGCCAGATAGTTTTTTTTTTTAAACCAACTTCAGTAAATTGTAGTAAGGTAGTAAGGAGGGGAGTTGCTTCTGAGATAGTGAGGTGAGCGGAGCTGTGCTGCCCGCCGCTGCCCTGACGCTGCCTAAACACCGACAAGGTAATGAACGCACGCGCGGCGGGCAGCACAGCTCCGCTCACCTCACCATCTCGCCCTTTTTGTGTTATCGTAAGATCTATACTGTTTTTCTGGAGGGCTATAGCTTTTAACATGCGCTGGGGGGTGGTCCTTGACGTAACAGAGACGCGAAAAATTCTCATGCTAAAACGTGCGGGTGGTAGTCTTAGCGGTAGGCTGCCGAAGTGGGTGTCCAGTCCGTCCCTTATTGTAGGGCCTTCTAGCTTAACACGGTTCTGCTCTCGGCTTCTGTTCTCGTTTCTCCCCTCGGAACTGCGTCGGTCTCACGGTGGGAAGGTACGACATGCATTTAGGCATTCTTGTGTTAGTCTGTGGTATTCCATTTGCTCACTCGTTACTCGTATTACTTTGGTTAATTTAATGTCACGATTTATTCGGAGCTATGTGACATACTACTGGACTTGCTTATCATGTCAGGGTTTTCATGGAAGGTGTTGGATTTGCCTGACACCTTACAATGTGATTTAATTTTGGTGATTAAAAAAGCTTATCAGTATGACGTTGCACCTCTTGTGGCTTGGATTCATGCAGTTATTGGATTCGGAAAGCTGTCGTAAGGCCGTTGAATCTTCTACTGAGGCAGGCAGGAGCATCAGTGTTTCACTTTTAAATGACAGATCACGACAATCAGTCGTCCTTTTCTTGCAGATTGTTTTTTTTTTTCGGTAGAAGAAGAAATAGGAGTCGATTTAGAAGAGATAGGGGATCAGTTACTATAATCATAATTTAAAAGATCTTTGAAGGTCTTAATGTCAAATAATACAGAAGGGATAAATAACATTCCATCAGAATTTATAAAATCATTGGGGGAAGTGGCAACAAAACGAATATTCACGTTGGTGTGTAGTATGTATGAGTCTGGCTACATACCATCTGACTTTCGGAAAAACATCATCCACACCATTTCGAAGACGGCAAGAGCTGCCAAGGCCGAGAATTATCGTACAATGAACTCAACAGCTCATGTACCCAATTTGCTGACGAGAATAATAAACAAAAGAATGGAAAAGAAAACTGAGGTTGTGTTAGACGACGATCAGTTTGGCTTTAGGAAAGGTATTGGTACCAGAGAGGCAACTCTTACGTTACGGTTGATAATGGAAGCAAAACTAAACACAAATCAAGACACGTTCATAGGATTTGTCGACCTGGAACAAGCGCTCGACAATGTAAGATGATGCAAGATGTTCAAAATTCTGAAAAACGTAGAGATAAGCTATAGGGAGAGACGGGTCATATACAATATGTACAATAGACAGAAGGAAATAATAAGAGTGGACGACCAAGAACGAAGTGCTCGTATTACTAGGGTGTAAGACAAGGATGTAGCCTTTCGCCCCTACTGTTCAATTTGTACATCGAGGTATCAGTGATGGAAATAAAACAAAGGTTCAGGAGTGGAATCGAAATTCAAGGTGAAAGGATATCAATGATACGATTCGCTGATTACAATGCTATCCTGAGTGAAAATGAAGAATAATTACATGATCTGCTGAAAGAAAGGATCATTCTAATGAGTACAGAGTGTGGATTGAGAGTATATCGAAGAAAGTCGAAGGTAATGAGAAGTAATAGAAATGAGAACAGTGAGAAACTTACCATCAGGATGGTCACGAAGTAGATGAAGTTAAGGAATTCTGCTAAGTAGGCAGTAAAATAACCAATGACGGACACATCTAGGAGGACATCAAAAGCAGATTAGCTACGACAAGGGCATTCCTGGCTAAGAGAAGTCTACTAATATCGAATGCCGGCCTTAATTAGAGGAAGAAATTTTTGAAAATATACGTCTGGAGTGCAGCACTGTATGGAAGTGAAACAAGGACTGTGGGAAAACAGGAGCAGAAGAGAATCGAAGCATTTGATATGTGGTGCTACAGACGAATGTTTAAAATTATGTGGACTGAATGAAGAGGTCCTTCGCAGAATCGGAGAGGAAAGGAATATGTGAAAAATACTGATAAGAAGAAGGGACAGGATGATAGGATCTGTTAAAACATGAGGGAATGACTTCTTGGTACTAGGAGGAGCTGTAGACGACAAAAACTGTAGAGGAACACAGAGATTGGAATAAATCCAATAGTTTGCAAGTGCTACTCTGAGATGAATAGGTTGGCACAGGAGAGGAATTCGTGGCGGGCCGCATCAAACCAGCCAGAAGACTGCTGAGAAACAAGGGGGGGAGGGGTTGGATTCCATTCCATACGAATTTCTAAAATCACTGGGGAAGTGGCAAGAAAACGACTGTTCACGTTGGTGTGTAGAATGTATGACGCTGGTTATATACCATCAGACTTTCAGAAAAAAACATTACTCACATAAATACGATGGCGGAAAGGGGCGAGCAGTATGAGAAATATCGCACAGTCAAACAGCTCATGCATCCAAGTTGCTGACAAGATTTCTGTACAGGCGAATGGATAAAAAATGAGGATGTGTTAGATGACGATCAGTTTGTCTTTGGGAAAGGTGAAAGCACCAGAGAGGCAGCTGTGACGTTCCGTTTGACAATGGAGGCAAGACTGAAGAAAATTCAGTACCCTGAATTTTCCTCATCTTTATACGATTTATCGACCTGAAAAAAGCGCTCGGCAATGTCAAATGATGCAAAATGTTCGAAATGCTGAGAAAAATAGGGGTATGCTATAAGGAATGGCAGGTAATATAGATTATGTACAAGAAAGGGGAAGGAACAGCAAGAGTGGAAGACGAAGAACGAAGGATAAAATAGGGTGTAAGAAAGGGATGTAGTCTTTGACCTCCACTTATCAATCTATACATAGAAGGAGCAATGACGGAGATAAAAGAAAGGTTCAAGAATGGGATTAAAATTTAAGGTGAAACGACATCAGTGATGAGATTCTCTGATGACATTGGTATCCTCAGTAAATGTAAGGAACCTGCTTTCCTGGCGGGAAGGAGCGCCTGATCCCCGGCACGAATCCGCCCGGCGAATTTGTGTCGAGGTCCGGTGAACCGGCCAGTCTGTGGACGGTTTTTAGGCGGTTCTTCATCTGCCTTGGCGAATGCGGGCTGGTTCCCCTTATTCCGCCTCAGTTACACTATGTCGGCGATTTCTGCCCAAAGAAGTTCTCCACGTATGCGTATACCACCATTACTCTACCACGTCTGGTGTGAGACGTTCCCTGGAGGGGGGGGGGGGCTCCACCGGGAGCCGAACCGCACAGTAACCCTGGGTTCGGTATGGGACGGCGGAGAGGTGGACAGCGGTAGTCGTCGTGGGGTTGTGGACCACTGCGGGTGCGGCAGAGACGGAATCTCTCCGTCGTTTCTAGGTCCCTGGTTAACACACACTACAATACAGTACAAATTTAAAGAAAAGTTACTAAATTTGTTGGATGGAATGAACAGGCTAATGAGTACGCGACACGGATTGAGTGTAAATCCAAAAAAGATATAAGTAATGAGAAGTAGCTGGAACGAGAAGACACCAGAATTGGAGTTCACTAGGGACATGATGTTAATGAATTCTGCTGCGTAGGCAGCAAAGTAACTCATGACGGTCGGCGCAATGGTGGTATAAGAAGCAGAGTATCACCGGCAGATAGGGCAATCGTATCCACTAGCTACTAATATAAAACATAGGCCTTAATCATCATCATCATCATTTAAGACTGATTATGCCTTTTAGCGTTCAGTCTGGAGCATAGCCCCCTTATAAAATTCCTCCATGGTCCCTTATTCAGTGCTAACATTGGTGCCTCTTCTGATGTTAAACCTATTACTTCAAAATCATTCTTAACCGAATCCAGGTACCTTCTCCTTGGTCTGCCCCGACTCCTCCTACCCTCTACTGCTGAACCCATGAGTCTCTTGGGTATCCTTGCTCCTCCCATGCGTGTAACATGACCCCATCATCTAAGCCTGTTCATCCTGACTGCTACATCTATAGAGTTCATTCCCAGTTTTTCTTTGATTTCCTCATTGTGCACACCCTCCTGCCATTGTTCCCATCTACTAGTACCTGCAATCATCCTAGCTACTTTCATATCCGTAACCTCAACCTTGTTGATAAGGTAACCTGAATCCACCCAGCTTTCGCTCCCATACAACAAAGTTGGTCGAAAGATTGAACGGTGCACAGATAACTTAGTCTTGGTACTGACTTCTTCTTGAAGAAGGGAGTAGATCTTAGCTGAGCGCTCAATGCATTAGCTTTGCTACACCTCACTTCCAGTTCTTTCACTATGTTGCCATCCTGTGAGAATATGCATCCTAAGTACTTGAAACCGTCCACCTGTTCTAACTTTGTTCCTCCTATTTGGCACTCAATCCGTTTATATTTCTTTCCCACTGACATTACTTTCGTTTTGGAGATGCTAATCTTCATACCACAGTCCTTACATTTCTGATCTAGCTCTGAAATATTACTTTGCAAACTTTCAATCGAATCTGCCATCACAACTAAGTCATCCACATATACAAGACTGCTTATTTTGTGTTCACACATCTTGATCTCACCCAGCCAGTCTATTGTTTTCAACATATGATCCATAAATAATATGAACAACAGTGGAGACAGGTTGCAGCCTTGTCTTACCCCTGAAACTACTCTGAACCATGAACTCAATTTACCGTCAACTCTAACTACTGCCTGACTATCCATGTAAAGACCTTTAATTGCTTGCAAAAGTTTGCCTCCTATTCCATAGTCTCGTAGAAGAGACAATAACTTTCTCCTAGGAACCCGGTCATATGCCTTTTCTAGATCTATAAAGCATAGATACAGTTCCCTGTTCCACTCATAACACTTCTCCATTATTTGCCGTAAGCTAAAGATCTGATCCTGACAACCTCTAAGAGGCCTAAACCCACACTGATTTTCATCCAATTGGTCCTCAACTAATACTGGCACTTTCCTTTCAACAATACCTGAGAAGATTTTACCCACAACGCTGATTAAAGAGATATCTCTGTAGTTGTTACAATCTTTTCTGTTTCCATGTTTAAAGATTGGTGTGATTACTGCTTGTGTCCAGTCTGATGGAACCTGTCCCGACTCCCAGGCCATTTCAATTATCCTGTGTAGCCATTTAAGACCCGACGTTCCACTGTATTTGATGAGTTCCGACTTGTTTTCATCCACCCCAGCTACTTTATTGCACTGCAATCTATTGACCATTTTCTCCACTTCCTCAAATGTGATTTTATTTCCATCCTTATTCCTATCCCATTCTACCTCGAAATCTGAAACATTGATGATCGTATTTCCACCTACATTGAGCAACTCTTCAAAATATTCCTGCCCAAGGCATCCACAGGATTCACCAGCAGTTTTCCTGACCTGTCCAAAATACTTGTCATTTCCTTCTTACCTCCCTTTCGAAGACTGCTAATTACACTCCAGAATGGTTTTCCAGCAGCTTGACCCATAGTCTCCAACCTGTTTCCAAAGTCTTCCCAAGATTTCTTCTTGGATGCTGCAATTATCTGTTTGGCTTTGTTTCTTTCTTCAACATAACAATAGGCCTTAATTTGAGGAAGAAATGTCTGAGAATGCACGTTTGGAGGACAACATTGTACGGTAGTGACACATCGACTGTGGGGAGACGGGAACAGAAGAGAATCGAAGCACTTGAGATGTGCTTCTATAGAAGAATGTCGAAAATTAGGTAAATTTACGTGTGTAAGGTAAGGAATGAGGAGATTCGCAGAATCGGCGAGGAAAGGATCATGTGGAGATCACTGAAAAGAAGCAGGGGTAAAATAATAGGATACAGGAATAACTTCCGTGATACTAGAGTGAGCTGAAGAGAGTAGAAACTGTAAAGGAAGATGGAGACTGGAATATATCCAGCAAATAATTGATGGCATAGGTTGCAAGGTCGGCATAGGAGAAGAATTTGTGGCGAGCCGCATCAAAGCCAATCAGAAGACTGAAGACAGAAAAAAAAAAAAACGAGAGAGAGAGAGAGACCAGAGCGTGGAGGCATTAGTTACCTGGGAGACGGACTTGTGTAAGATTCATTCAGCTCAATAAATTTCATTCGTTTCCGTACATGTTCGAGACTGACATTTTTGTATGAATCTTCTATACTGGCTTTGCACTTTATTCCCGTTTTGTTGAGGTGATTATCGGGAGAGCTGCTAGGGGCTAGTAGGAGGCGATGTAGGAACTACAAATTCCAGTCCACTGGCTGCACCTTGGAATTTTTCTGAAAGTGTTTGGGTTGCTACAGGGCTCCGGTTATTAATACTGGACTAGTGAGAACTTTAACCCGTTCTCGCGGATCAAATCGAGGCTGGCGATCCTTATTCAGTTGGATTTGATACCGTAACAGAGCAGAGGACTAATTCGGGTCAGCCAGTAAACGTTTCCGATTAAATCCGCGTAGCAGGAGGCTACGTGATTTCTGTCATTCTCCGCGAATGAGAGTTCACGTGACGCCAAGGAAACTGCGAAGAACGGGCGAAGAAACGTTCCAACGTTAAAATGTACCGGTGGTTGTCAATCTGAGGACAATTACCCTCAGAGGAGTAAAATGAATTTTTCCGAGGGTTAATAGCCAAAAAGGCTCGATTGTTTCTTGGCTACTAAGCTGAATTATTTTTAAAACTTTTCTTTCTTGTCTTCCTTTCTTTTGCTTGTGCCGTTTTTCCCGCCGATACGCATGGTCGGCATGGTTAATCGAATGTGGCAATGTTAGTTCTTTTTTTAAAAAAAAAAAAGGACTTAAACATAGTTAAATCACAATATTATTGTTTCTGGCCTTCAGCCAGATACAACTCTTGCTCAATTTTTAAAAACTGGTTTCAGACTTATCAAGTAACACTAACAAAGGTTGATCACTCAGTCAAACGACCCATTCGTTCTGAAAGATTTGCGCATAACGACTAATAGAACTAAACTAAACCAAAGTCCGTCCCAACAGGCCTTGGCAAAACGGTACGGACCGGCCGCCGTGTCATCCTCAGCCACAGGCGTCACTGGATGCAGATATAGAGGGGCATGTGGTCAGCACACCGCTCTCACGGCCGTATGTCAATTTCCGAGACCGGAGCCGCTGCTTCTCAATCAAGTAGCTCCTCAGTTTGCCTCACAAGGGCTGAGTGCACTCCGCTTGCCAACAGCGCTCGGCAGACCGAATGGTCACTCATCCGCTAGCCCAGCCCGACAGCGCTTAAGTTCGGTGATCTGACGGGAACCGGTGTTACCCCTGCGACAAGACCGTTCGCCATAACGACTAATAGTGAAGGGAAACCCTCACACAGACATTGTCTTGCTCTAATCTCGATCTCAATAAGGTCAGCAATCATTTTACAACTGGGCACAAACGTACTTGTAAAAACCACACTGGTATAAAACAAGCTACAGATGAACAGCCAATGCTGATTCCCACCACTTGGTCACACAACCGGGCAACCATCAGCTGCGCTCGAGCAGCGGAAGCGTGCGTATCACTGGTCCAGAGCGCTACCTGTGCTGAGCTAGAGGAAGAGCTACGAAGCCGTGCTCCGACTGTGGCATGACGCCGAGCAAACTGTCGTGCTTCGTTGTTACGACACAGAAAAATGGTCGTGTTTCCACGTTACATACTGGGCAGAAGAACGAAGAAGGCAGACACAAGGAAGCAGCCTTCGACATCGCTAGGAATGCGGAACACAAGCGCGACGATCATCTAGTACCTGTCCCCCATGTGTATACCCAGTGCAGTAGAGGATCGTGAACGGGATGTATGATGTCATACTTAACTGCTGCAGGGAAGAAGTAGGTGCCGGCTGGAGTGGCCGTGCGGTTCTAGGCGCTACGGTCTGGAGCCGAGCGACCGCTCTGGTCGCAGGTTCGAATCCTGCCTCGGGCATGGATGTGTGTGATGTCCTTAGGTTAGTTAGGTTTAATTAGTTCAAAGTTCTAGGCGACTGATGACCTCAGAAGTTAAGTCGCATAGTGCTCAGACCCATTTGAACCATTTTGAAGAAGTAGGCGTAGAGTCCCTTGACTCAGACAACATCGTCCAGCTGCAGGCAGCAAGTGTGGCCAACCACCACGCTCTAAAGAGTGCTGTGGCTGCCCACTTTGTTGATCCACATACTGTGGAGAAGACGACCGCGCCGAAACAGCGCGAGAAGCAGTCCAAGGCCCTGATCAGGGGGCTGCCTTGGATCTGCGATGAGAAGACGATCCAAGAGGGGCTGGCACGTGCCGGTTTCCAGGGTGCGACTAAAAAGCTACACAACTGGACGAATAAGAAGAGGCCGCCGCTGTACATCGTCGTAGTGGGAACTGGGAGGGATGGCAGCGACATCTTCGGAAGACCGAAACTCTCCCCCTAGTCTTGGACCCTAAGCCACAGTGCTTCAGGTGCCAAGCTGAAGGGCAAGTGGCTAAATACTGCCGCAATTCGCCGCGATACCTAAAGTGAACCGGCGCGCATGGCACCCGCGCCAGGGACGGTCGACGACAAGAGGCGCCAACTTATGCTCGCTGCGGCGGGCCACATGTGGCAAACTGGCGTGGCTGCCCGGCTTTCGCCAGCGACGGCTGCGCTGGAGGCAAGGCGGAAACCGAGAAGACACGACGACGGCCCCGTAATCGCCGCCGAACGAAGACGCAACCGAAAAGTCAGCTCCCACTGCCCATAGGCGGCCGGAATATCGCGCCAGTGAAAGTGGCGCGGGTGACCGGCTGTCGGCGGTAGCACAGCAGGATCCGCAAGCGCAGGAGATCGGCGCCTTGCTGGCGGCCGCAGCAACTGCGGCATTCAAAGCCGCCATGGACGTAGATAGGGCAGCTTATAAGGCCAGCCTGGCTGCAGATAGGGAGGAGGCACGCAGCCAACTGAGGCAATCGTACTCGCAGATGGCGCACGACATCGGTGCGGACGCCACAGGCGAAGATAAGACGCCTGCCGCCGCTGCCTTATGGAGCAGCCGGCGGAAGAACATACCGCGCTGGACACACCGGACACACCGAAGAAGGAAGCCGCCGCAACAACGCCGAAGCCCACCGGTTCCGAGCAGCTCTACTCAGGACGCTCGATGGCATGGGCTACGTCATCCGCTACGCAGGGAAGACTCAACGGCGGCGCTCATTGAGCACGTCGGTGCAGCCAACGAGTAAGAAAAAAATGGTTCAGGTGGCTCTGCGCACTATGGGACTTAACGTCTGAGGTCATCAGTCCTCTAGACCTTAGAACTACTTAAACCTAACCTAAGGACGTCATACACATCCATGCCCGAGGCAGGATTCAAACCGTTGGGGTCTCGTGGTTCCAGACTGTAGCGCCTAGAACCGCTCGGCCAAACCGGCCGGCCAACGAGTAAGAAATGGCGCCGCTAAACGATCGCACATCTCCGAGCGCTTGGCTTCGACGCTCGCCCACCAGACGCCGATGGGCGACCTGGGCCGTACCCCGCTCCTTACCACTGACGCAGCGCCCCAGGGGGGCTCTCACAACCCCAACTGCAGCACACCGGGCTGCAGCGGCGCCGTCACGGACTGGTATCTTACTACAAACATTTGGCATGACACGGTATCCGCTTGCATCATGCCCACTTCCAACTTAACCCCTCCTTGCATGACCTATCGCAGTCAGCAAGACATCCGCTACTGCTCTTACTACCCGACTACCGCCGAGGATTTTTCCCTTGGTGCTTGAATTGGCACTTTTTCCCTCTTCCCTTCAAACTACTACCCTTCTACTTGCGATCCAATCTATCTCCAGGTGAGCGCGTATAAATGATTAACCTTAACCAGACGTACGGAAACAGCGCAGTACCGACATCCTGCAACATCTCACTTCAGTGAAAACTAACCGTTATGCAGAGATGGCAGTGGACCATTTGAGTTGTGAGTTGGCCATCATGCCGGTGTGGGCTCAACCTCTTTACTTACAAAATAAAAGACGGGCATTGCGCCCTGGGCAAGACACTTAGGTTTCGAACAGTTACATATAAAAACATAGAAAAAACGCTATCAACTAACAGAAGTTGTTTCAGCAACTAAATCTTGCCAAACAGCCAGTACGCAGTTTACAAGCTTAGGCATTGTTGTGAACAAGGGCACTAGTTGTAAAATTATCTGCACATTTATACACAGCTATAGGACTCCAATTTATTTTTCAAAAGGAACAGTGGAGCAGGAACCGTTTACGTTTCACCTAACACAAATTTTGCATATTCTCAACAACAAAAAAGTTCAAATGTGTGTGAAATCTTATGGGACGTAACTGCTAAGGTCATCAGTCCCTAAGCTTACACACTACTTAAATTACCCTATGGACAAACACACACACCCATGCCCTAGGGAGGACTAGAACCTCCGCCGGGACCATATAATCACAACAGCGACCTTTATACATGGCATAAACAACCACTAGAAATGTTTTTAACTCTGCTTCAACAGCATTTGTTTAACGAGTCAACTGGGACAGTCCCACAGAAACAGATAGAATAAAATTTTCAAACTCTGAACAGAGATCTCTCAGAGAGAAATACGTGTGTGTAGCACAACAAGAAAGCACAGTCCATTTCCTGTCTACGTTCTTGAAGCTACGTTCAGAACAGCCCGGGCACACTCTTCACCAAAGAATGAGCTCGGGCGAGGCACCAGATCGGTACAGCTATTAATGCTCGACCCAACGACGTTAGCTCTGTATCAGCGTAGAGCAAGAGCCCGCTAGACAGCCAGATGTGGAGCAGTGCGAGTGGTCCACCGTTTAACGTCAATTCGAGCACCGCAGCGAGGCAACTCTGCCTTTTCTTCGAACCGGCTATGGCGTACGCAGACAAACGAAGACAGCCCTAGGCAGCAACCACGTCTGCTCCACGTACCCAGTCTAACACCAGTTCCGCAATCAGGATGACGCCACGCCACGTTGGAGGTGTGTTGCCTTCCTCGTGAACCGCGACGCCCTCTCTTACGGCTAACTTTTGTCAAATATTACCATCAATGAGTGAGACAATGCATTGTAGGTTACAGCCTGTGAACCGAATATACGAAATATATCTTCTTCATGCTACCTACCTCTTACACACGTACGTTGTGCTTCGTACGTGTAACTGTGATAGTAAAAGTGAGACAAACCCGTAACAGGTGCAACATACCCCATGAAAATTTTTTCTCCGAGTTGTAGACTGTTTTTCTGCTCGACCAGAAATTGCTTCATTACTCGTTCATCATTCACAGATAACTGAAGTAACTGACAGCACAATACAATAAGAACTACTAACGGCTACCATACAGTTGTGCATAGTATTTTATTATTATTATTAGTGGCAGTGGTGAGACGCAAAGCATTGGCAGCCTGAAGTCTTCCAGTTCCTGCTAGTCCAGAAGTAAGCAGCATAGCAATCAAGTGATTAATAAACAGTAGGTATAGTGAACATGTTTTAAGTTTGTCGACTTCAAATGGGATGGAGGCTGTGGGTGGTAACTGCTTTGTAAATAGTATCTAACGCCCCCCCCCCCCTCCCACCCGCTCGCCCACCCATGCAGACAATTTTTAATTTTAATAATCAACAGCCTCAGTTGCACTGTTTACCTAGAATTTACCTAGGTTTCAGTTGGGTTAACCGAACCTTCTTCAGATTAACAGCAACTACCGTTTGTCCATAGTGGACATCGTCAAGCTAAAACTACAAATCCATAAATTATCGTCAGACTGTAAAAATTTATCTGACGATAATTTATAGATTTGTAGTTTTAGCTCGACGATGTCCACTATGGACAAACGTTAGTTACTGTTAATCTGAAGAGGGTAAATTCTAGGTAAACGGTGCAACTGAGGCTGTTGATTATTAAAATTAATGTTTATACATGTATGTATGGTTCTAGGGCGAGACGTCGGATGTCATAGTGAAAACTCGACAATATTTCATCAGCGCAACTGGCCGACATCTTCAGGTGCGACGAACACACTGATAAGGATGTCTTAGGCAGGAAGTGCGAGTGCTTGGAGGTGCCAAAATTCGATGGTCGATAGCGACAATATCAACCGATAGCTGGAAGGACAGAAACTCGGCACGTGCAGAGACTGCCGCTGCTGCTTTGCGCTGCCATCGGCCGCCCCAGCGACCTCTGTCGCAAGCCGCAAGCAAAGATGCGCGTCCGCGTAAGGCACGTGACTATCCTCCCGTTGTCAACAGAATATTTATGTTGCTGGCGAATCGTCATCCGCCGTACGACCAATACTAATCCTCTCAGCCCGATGCTACTTCAATATGCCCACTGCTAGATCCCAAGCTGTACTGAGCTGAGAGCCAGTGTCTCTGTTTACAAGATTCGTCGAGCTACTTATTTCGACTGCTTCCTTAATAACACTGTACCAGTAGGATCTTGTTTAAGCGATAATTTTGGTCTGTTGATAATTCGTAGAATGGCCTGCACTCAGACAATGCTCGGCCACTGCAGACTTCTCTGGTTGCTCCAGACGAGTGTAGCGTGGGTGTTCAGTAAATCTCTCTTCCACAGTGCCACACGTTTGTCCGATGTGCGACATGCCGCAGCTACAAGGTATCTCGTTAACACCGGGTCTTCTTAAGCCAAGGCTGTCCTTAGATGAGCCCAAGAGAGCTCTGAGTTTGCCGGCGGACGAAAGACACATTTTAACTATATGCCCCTTCATTAATCTTTCTATTTTTGAAGGGACACGGCCGATGTATGGCAAGATGACCATTCCCCTTTGTTCTTCGCCTTCTTTCAGTTCCTCACGTTGGGTAACCAACTTCGGGTGTAAGGTACGGGGAATCTCCCGCTCGGAATATTCATTTTGTTGGAAAGTGGTAAGCAGATGGAGTAGTTCTGAACAAGGTGTCTGAGTCTGATATGGCTCGTGCTCTGTGAACCAACGTCCTAAGTACGCCACTTCGTTGCGAAGGATGGTGACAGCTGGTGGCCTGTAAGTATAAATCCGTGTGTGTTGGTTTACGGTACACTGCGTGATCTAATGTGCCATCCTCTTTTCCCCTTACCACCGAGTTTTGGCGCCTCCACGCATGCGCACTTCCTGCCTAAGACTGGCATAAATACGGGGCTCTATTCATGCCTTAGCAGTGTGTTGGTCGCACCTGAAGATGTCGGCCAGCTGCGCTGTAAAAATATTGTGGAGTTTTCACTATGACATCCGACGTCTCGCCCGTGAACCATATATACAACATGTCCGTCGGGAAAGTCTCAAGCAACACAATATTTATACAGTTGCTGACAGGGCCGCGAAATGTTGAAGATATTTAAGGTCCACGTAGCACTGACGATTCACGATGCATCAGGTGCTGCTTCATCGTTCATTTTTGCACGCACAGTGCTCGAACAGATCACATTGAAAGAAAGGTGGAATTCAAGACAGATCGACTTGAAAATAAATTTTGGCCATGAATGATGGAAAAAAGAAACTGAATTGACTTTGAGCATAATTTACTATGTGTGCTGACTGAGACTCAACCGAAAACGATATAAACTGTCAAAAATAAGCAGTGTCTATATATCTTGGATTCATTACATCATCGTTTAATAAAATAGATAAGAAACTAATCATAATATTTCGACATTTTAAGAAAAAAAACTCAGAGAAAACTCTTTTCGATTTTATAGTTGTTATAGTTGGATGCTGCTGTTGGTGAAGGTGAATGGTGGCTGGAGGTGAGGTACTAAGCAATATGCGATTGTGCTCAGGGACAATGGTCTCATAAAGGCGGTAACAGCAAGTTAGTGACAGTGACCCTTCCCCAGAACCGGATGCCAACACACCTGTGTGAGGAATTGCTTTATATGGTCATCCTGTGTTAAAAACGTGAGAGCCTGTGCCTCTCACTTCAGATCACAAAGCGCCTGCCTGCTACACTGGAAGACTCTGCGTGCAAAGAGGAGCGCGCTTCGCTCCGGAAAGCGCCGCATCATCAGCGCTAAGCCGGCGCCGGCAGCCAAGTCATGCGGCACTCGCGCACAGCTCCGCCGCCGGCGCTTTTTCCTGGGAGAACTCGGGCGGCCACGGGCGAAAGCGGCCGCGAATGAATCCGCTTTCTCTCATTACGGGATTCTTTTAATTGCGGAACTTTCGCAATCAGCTGGCGCGGCCGCAGCTTCAATTAAAACTGCAGCCCTGCTTGCGGCGCGTAAGTCATGTGGGGAGGCCGGCCCCGCACCCCGTAGCTGTAGCTCGCTCGCTCCCAGCGGGCGCAGCCGCACCTTCTGCAGAGTCGCAGGTAGCTGGTCCAGCCTAGGAGCGCGCGCCCATAGCGGCAAACGCTCGGTCCAATAAGCTACGGGATTTATAGTTTGTCGTTACACACTGACGAAAAAAATCGTAAAACAAGAAAAAGTTAATGAAGAGTAACGAAACTTCCGGAATACTTTTGTCTAACGCATTTAAGCAATAACATTGCAAGATCGCAGGCTAATGTAAGAGCGAGAGGTCATTGCAAATCCGAAATACTTGTCTGCTAATAACCGGTGAAAACGCCAAAATGTCGGATGCAAACACGCAAGCGTGCATGCACTGTGTGGTACAGGTGTTGTATATTACCTTGTGTGATCAAGTTCAGTGCCTGTTGCACTTGGTTGGTCAATACATGGACACTTAATGCTTCATATAGAAGACTCTAGAATTAGATGATGTTCCATACGTGCTCGATTGGAGACAGATCTGGTGATAGAGCAGGCAAAGGCAACGTGTCGACGATCTGTAGAGCAAGTTGAATTGCAAAAACGGTATGTGCGCGAGCTTTATCCTTTTGGAAAACATGCCCAGGAATGCTCTTCGTGAATGGCGGCACAACAGGGTGAATTACCAGACTGACGATCCAATTTCCAGTCAAGTGGGGTGGGATAAGCACGAGAGTGTCCCTGCTGTCATACTGAATGGACCACAACTCCGAATGTAGGTCCAATATGTTGAGCAAGCAGGCAGGTTGGTTTGCAGGTCCCTCACTGGCGTCCATCTAAGCTCGGGTGAAAAGCCTGGTATGAGTGTCCACAGGACGCAATATTTCAGCAAGCGATCACGTTGCCATCATCAGGTGCGCTATTGTACTGACCGGCGGTCGGCCGGCGCCAGGTATATATAGGACAATCCCCCTCCCCCTCCTCCCTCAGGCGCTTCCTAAGAGTGGGTGCGGTCCGCGCCCCACGTGCGGTCCAGGTACAGCGTTGTGAGTCTTCAATTTCTCCAGACGTATTGTATGACGAAATAAATCTGGGGTGAACAGCCTGGTATGAGTGTGCATAGGACACAATATTTCGGCAATCCACCATGTTGCCATCATCAGGTTCGCCGAGGTACTGAGCGGCTGTGGGCCGGCGCCAAGTATATATAGGACAATCCCCCTCCCCCTCAGGCGCTTCCTATGAGTCGATGCGGTCCGCGCCCCACGTGCGGTCCAGGTACAGCGTTGTGAGTCTTCAATTTCTCCAGACGTATTGTATGACGAAATAAATCTGGGGTGAACAGCCTGGTATGAGTGTGCATAGGACACAATATTTCGGCAATCCACCATGTTGCCATCATCAGGTTCGCCGAGGTACTGAGCGGCTGTGGGCCGGCGCCAAGTATATATAGGACAATCCCCCTCCCCCTCAGGCGCTTCCTATGAGTCGATGCGGTCCGCGCCCCGCACGCGGTCCAGGTACAGCGTCCGTTCTCCCGCCGTCTGGGCGCTGCGTCCTAGGTCTTCTCGTTCAGGAGGGTCTGCCGGCACCGCTCTCGTTATTCTTCCCTCCTCCCCCGAAGTCGGTACACTCTGGGAAATATCCTTTTTCTTCCGGGCGTGGGAAGCGAGAACGTTACCGCACGACCACGAGATGCGGGACCTGTCACGATAGAGATCAGAGTAAGGGAGCCACAACTAAATCGTGACAGCGGTTACATCCTTAGCAAGGCGTGGCAACCCGCGATCACCCAGATGAAGAAGAAAAAGGATATTCCCAGAGTGTACCGACTTCGGAGGAGTTAGGTTTAAGTAGTTCTAAGGGACTTGTGACGTAAGATGTTGAGTACCATAGTGCTCAGAGCCATTTGAACCATTTTTTTAGGTAGCTGCCCAATAAACTGATGTAAGTCCATCCTGGTGACATAGAATCATGAAGGGACATAAACAGTACAGAGGAAAAGTCAGATGGGGAAGGAAAAGGCGAACTGCAACACTTGAGGGTGGGTAGTCAGGGAGATGGGTTGACTATGAATATCATCCCGCAACAGCACCATGATGCCCCCATGAGAGGGAATGGCGATCTCAGTGGGAGGTCAGAATGAATCGGTAAAAAATGTGAAAGCTCAAAGCGCTAATGAGGGCACAATTTCGTTTCGTGAAGGCAGAGTACAAGGGGACACTGCGATTCTAAAAGTAGCTGTAAATCTATTTTGTGGAGCTGAAGGCCGCGAATGTTTTGTTTGAGGAAAGTCATGATGAGGAAATGTAGGGGTGTCACCTCAGTAGCTGCCGAGTGACAGCCTGTGAAGAGTCGCTACTACAGGGCACAGAAACGTAAGGATCTTGTTCCATGGGGTCCACAGAAGCATCTGCTTGCTTGTGCGGTCGGTCTGTGGAGTCCAACGCTGAATCAAAACGGTTGGTGATGCACACTGGCGACACAGAGGCTGGCCAGGCTAAGGTATCACGTGGCGACACCTTCGAAAAGGATCTTCGAGTTGGCGGAGGAGAAGACAATTTGTCTTTGGTGGACTTCTTCGAGCCTTTCCGGTTAGACGAAGACTCAGGTGTTCTTTGGCTGGAGGGATGGAGGAAGTCTTCATGGGAGTACTCCTCCTGTCCTTTCCAGACTACCGGTTGTGTAGCTGGTGGCTTCACCGCTTGAGGCGAGAGTTTGACGGCTTGTTGCGCTGCTGAACGGGAGGATGGTGATGCTTCCTGGACACTGGGAGATTTCACAGCTTCAGAGCTGAATTGGGGGTCGTATGTCTGCGTGGATACGTCCTTCACGCAGCGAGGTGTAACAAGAACAGAACAAAAGGTGTCAGACGGAAAACGCAGCGTTTTCGACTAATCAGAAACTTGTGAGCGACTGGGTAAGATGCTTTTTCCTTTATCCGGATCTCATGAGCAGCATGCTCATCGAGATACGTGGGACAATACCAAAAGTATGTGGCATTACCGCCATTGCAGTTGACACAGTTGGAAGAAGCAGGCTGACAATCGCCCTCGTGTGCATCCCGACCACAGGTTACACATGTGGATGGGTGTCTGAAATGATAACACTGATAGCAGCGCATCAGGTTCGGAATGTAGGGCCGGACTGTGACAATTTCATAGCCTGCTTTGATTTTGGACGGAATCACCACTCTATCAAAGGTGAGAAAGAGTTTGGGCACTAAGGAGTACTGTACCTTTTACATCATGGATGGCAATGAAACTCTGATCAGAGAGGTAACATCGGATTTCGGCCTCGGTTAGAGCATCGAGCAGCCTGGTATAAATTACACCACAGCAATGATTCTATGTTCTATTGGCCTGAAAACAAACAGGGTATCCTTGCAGCTGGCCGGGATGGCAGAGCGGTTCTAGGTGCTACAGTCTGGAACTGCGAGACCGCTACGGTCGTAGGTTCGAATCCTGCCTCGGGCATGGATGTGTGTGATGTCCTTAGTTAGGTTTAAGTAGTTCTAAGTTCTAGGGGACTGATGACCTCAGAAGTTAAGTCTCATAGTGATCAGAGCCATTTGAACCATTTCTGGTATCCTTGGAGAAGCAAGGCAGAAAGCAGTTGTTGTGCTTGAGAATCAGAAGTAGTCTCCAAAAGCAAAGTGCCATTCCATAAACAAGAGCAGTATTTCACAGGGCCAGAAATTGCATCAACACCTTTCTGAATAATAAATGGATTTACTGTGATAAAGGACTGACTGTCTTCAGTACGTGAGACCACGAGGTATCATCGTGCAGCTGGAAGGGTCTTTGAATCATTAGCCTCATTACGTTTACGTTTGGTAGATATTGATTATGAAGATGATTGACTCATTGCGAGAAAATCTCGCATGATTGTCAGTGTCTCCACTGGTGTGCTCCTTTCAACTGGGGGGCGTCCTTCACACAGGGGGCTCACCTGCCTTACGTGATTGTTCACACCTCAGGTCACACCTCCTGAACACGTGACAGAGGGACCAATCAGCAATTTGGGAAGGTTGCAGCTCTCGCATTCACCCTTCCCTGGGCCTGGAATGTACCAGGGGTACATGCGAACCCTACCTGACCACCCGAGACTGGGAATTACACGTTACCCAGTCACCTGTTACGCATAAGACGCATGGACTGGCCTTCAGGAGTGCCCAGGAAGGAAGAAGAAACAGAGGAACCTCAAACGCTGAAGCACAGGGACAAGAGTAGAAGGGAAAGAAAGTAAGGAAAAGGGAGCAAACAACAAAAATGACACTGTTCTTACGTCTGCCACAGACAATGCAGAACATTCCCAATAACACTCCAGTCATGTTCTCCAAGGGAGGGGAAAAAGAATGGCAAGAGGATAGACAGGCAGCGCGGAAGGGAAAAAATGCTACAAAGGCTGGGATCCCATGGTAGCCAAGCACAAACCCGCCAAAGAGGGGCGAACTCCCTGGGGGAAATTTCTTGAGTGATCGTGTGCTTACTAGGCATAATCTTTTATTTTAATAACACTATAGCGTATGGTACAGCCGTTGTTATCGACCCTTGTACCGTACAGGCTTTTGTCTGTTTTGGTTAGAACAGCTCAGTGTCCGTTAGATCGTTAGTGAGAGTGTACCGCGAGTTCCCTATGCAAATAAGGCGAGTACACCGTTCGTTTATTACATATTTTTACGAGATTCAAATAGGAGCGACTTCAGTAATGGACAGGAACTGTGATCGTTGTGTGCAGATGTCAGTTTTGTTCACCCTTCGCTCACACCTCCTGTCTGTGTTGGCTTTCGTCACCCAACTTGAGGCTGCTGTCTAGGGGCATCACTGTGAGGGATCAACGCGAGTAGACGAGAGAGATCGAGCACGTCCCACATGTCCCACGATCGGTCCACTGCTGTGGCCGCCCCAGGTACTGCCTGCACTGAGGTTGATCCCTAACCTGTGGTCGAGTGGGAGATCATTCCAACGTCTGGCAGGCAGTGAAAGACTTTCTGAGACGCCGATCGTAGGACCTCCCCAGTTCGTTAGATGAAGAGGTTTCAGGTGTTGTCTGTGGCTGAAGAAGTCTCTGAGCTGGACAAGTTCGTCCAGCCTGTTCCAGATGAAGCTTCTCGGCCCACAAGATATGGGCGTACACAGAGGGTGGGTTAGCTGGTAGTTGGGAGCTCCAACATTAGGCGCGTAATGGTGTCCCTTTGCAAAGCGGCTGTCAAGGAGGGAAAGGAAGCCAATGTGCACTCTGTGTGCATGTGGGAGGGTGTCATTCTGGGTGTGGAAAGGGTTCTTCCCGATGTCGTGAAGAGTACATGGTGCAGCCAACTACAGGTGGTGGCCCATGTTGGTACCAATGACGTGTGTCGCTTTGGGTCACAGGAGATTCTCGCTGGTTTCAGGTGGCTAGCGGAAATGGTAAAGACTTTCAAGTTTGCTTGGAAGATTAGGGCGGAGCTCACCACATGCAGCATCGTCAACAGAACCAGCTGTGGTCTTTTGGTGAAGAGCGGAGTGAAGGATCTGAATCAGAGGCTCAGGCGGTTCTGTGACCTTGTAGGCTGCATATTCCTTGACTTGAGCCATCGGGTGGTGTGTTTCCGGGTTCCGATTAATAGGCGTCCACTACACACAGGAAAAGGCTACACGGATAGCGGGGGCTGCGTGGAAGGGACTGGGAGATTTTTCAGGTTAGAGGGACTCAGGAAACCACAGAAAGGACGTCCGTCTAAAAGGGGACAGTGAATCAAAGTGGAAACGATCAATATTGTAGTTGTAAATTGTCGTAGCTGTGTTGGGAAAGAACCAGAACTCCAAGCCCTAATAGAGAGCACTGAAGCCCAAATAGTTATAGGTACGGAAAGCTGGTTAAGGACGGAAATAAGTCGAGTCGAAATTTATTCAAACAATCTAATAGTGCACAAAAAGGATAGATTAAATACAGTTGGTGGTGGAGTATTTATTGCTGTCAGAAGTTGTTTATATTGTAATGAAATTGAAGTAATAGTTCCTGCGAAACAGTATGGGTAGAGGTTATACTTGACAATCGGACTCAACTATTAACTGGGTCGTTTTACCGACGCCCGACTCAGAAGATATAGTTGCTGAACAGTTCAAAGAAAACTTGAGTCTTATTTCAAATAGGTACGCCACTGATACAATTATAGTCGGTGGTGACTTCAGTCTACCTTCGATATGCTGGAAACACTATCCGCTTAAAGCCAGCGACAGGCATAAAACGTCATCCGAAATTGTACTGAATACTTTCTCAGAAAATTATTTATAACAATCAGTTCACGAGCCCACTCGAAGCGTAAATGTTTGCGAAAGCATACTTGACCTCTTAGCCATAAATAATCCTGGGCAAATAGGGAGTATCATCGCGAATACAGATATTAGCGACCACAAGGCAGTTGCTGCTAGTCTGAATACCTTAATAACTACAACAATCAAAAAGTAACGCAAAGTATATATATTCAAAAAGGGTGATAAAAATGCTCTTAACACCTTTTTAAGAGACAGTCTCCACTCATTCCAACCTGATCAGGTAAGCGTAGAAAAATGTGGAATAATTTCAAAGAGATAGTATCGACGGCAATATCGAGATATACACCGCATAAATAAATAAGTGATGTTGCTCATCCTCCATGGCACACGAAACGGGTCAGATCGCTGTCGCAGAAGCATGCCAAATTTAAAAGAACGCAAAATCCCAAAGATTGGAAAATTTCTGTAAAAATTCGGAATCAACGCGTACCTCAGTGCGAGATGCTTTTAATAACTTCCACAACGAAAACCTGCCTCAGAATATGGCAGAAAACCCTAAGAGATTCTGGTCATACATAAAGCGCACCAGTGGCAAGACGCATTCAATACCTTCACTGCGTGATACCAACCGTAAAGTCACTAATGACAGTACCACTAAAGCAGAGCTATTTAATACGCTTTTCCGAAACTCCTTCGCCAAAGGAGTGAAATGATCCACATGAGTTCCAAAAGAAATCCGTTGGAATTTGATTACTCGATAAATAGTACAATTCTCAAGGCTGTCAATTCAACTAAGTACATGGGTGTTAAAATTACGAACAACTTCAGTTGGAAGGACCACATAGATAATATTGTCGGGAAGGCGAGCCAAAGGTTGCGTTTCATTGGCAGGACACTTAGAAGATGCAACAAGTCCACTAAAGAGACAGCTTACACTACACTCGTTCGTCCTCTGTTAGAATATTGCTGCGCGGTGTGGGATCCTTACCAGGTGGGATTGACGGAGGACATCGAAAGGGTGCAAAAAAGGGCAGCTCGTTTTGTATTATCACGTTATAGGGGAGAGAGTGTGGCAGATATGATACACGAGTTGGGATGGAAGTCATTACAGCATAGACGTTTTTCGTCGCGGCGAGACCTTTTTACGAAATTTCAGTCACCAACTTTCTCTTCCGAATGCGAAAATATTTTGTTGAGCCCAACCTACATAGGTAGAAATGATCATCAAAATAAAATAAGAGAAATCAGAGCTCGAACAGAAAGGTTTAGGTGTTCGTTTTTCCCGCTCGCTGTTCGGGAGTGGAATAGTAGAGTGATAGTATGATTGTGGTTCGATGAACCCTCTGCCAAGCACTTAAATGTGAATTGCAGAGTAGTCATGTAGATGTAGATGTAGATGTAGAAGACGAAGTAAACATTCCTGAATGTCAGTCAAGAACAACTGCCAAGATGAGAAACATTGAAGTAGGTCACCTAAAAAGGCCAAGGCCTCCGGTCCAGATTGTATAATACCATTCAGGTTCCCTTCAGAGTATGCGGATACAAGAGCTCCATATTTAGCAATATGCAAACGAATGCTCACAGAAAGTTACGTACCCATAGACTGGAAAATTGCTCAAAAAACGATTTATTGATACACAGTCAGCACTGATTCAGAAAACATCGTTCTTGTGAAACACAACTAGCTCTTTATATTCATAGCGTTATGAGTGCCGTCGGCAAGGGACGTCAAATTGATTCCATATTTTTAGATTTCCAGAAGGCTTTCGACACTTATCCTCAAAAGCGTCTTCTAACCAAACTGCGTGCCTATGGAGTATTGCCTCAGTTGTGTGACAGGATTCGTGATTTCCTTTTAGAAATCCAGTTCGTATTAATAGACGGAAAGTCATCGAGTAGAACAACAGTAATATCCCCTAAGGTGTGTTATAGGCCCTCTATTGTTCCTTATCTATATTAACGACATAGGAGACAATCTGAGTAGCCCTATTAGATTGTTTGCATATAATTCTGTCATTTACCGTCTTGTAAAGTCGTCAGATGACCAAAACGAATTGCAAAATAATTCAGATAAGAAATCTGTATGGTGCGGAAAGTGGCAACTGACCCTGAATGAAGAAAAGTGTGAAGTTATTTACATGAGTACTAAAAGAAATCCGCTAAATTTCGGTTACGCGATAAGTCAGACAAATCTTGAGGCTGTAAATTCAACTAAATACTTAGGGATTACAATTACAAATAACCTTAAGTGGGACCATCACATAGGTAATGTTACGTGTAGAGCAAACGAAAGACTGCGCTTCATTGCAGGACACTTAAATGCGCAACAGGTCTACTAAAGATACTGCTTACATCACCCTTGTTCACCCAGTTCTGGAATATTGCTGTGCCGTGTGGGATTCGCGTCAGGTGGGACTGACGGATGACATCGAAAAATTTCAAATAAGGGCTGCTTGTTTCGTACTATCGCGAAATAGATGGGATCGTGCCACAGACGTGATACGTAAATTAGAGTGTCAATCATTAAAACAAAGGCGTTTTTCGTTGCGACGGTATCTTTCATGAAATTTCAATCAGCAGTTTTCTCCTCCGATTGCCAAAACTTTCTGTTGGTACCCACCCCAAAGTGAGAAATGATCATCACGATAAAATAAGAGAAATCAGGGCTCGCACAGAAAAATTTAAGTACTCGATTTTCTCGAGCGCTGTTCGAGAGTGGAACGGTAGAGAGACATTTTGAAGGTGGTTCATTGAACCCTCTGCTAGGCACTTTATTGTGAACAGCAGAGTAATCACGTAGATGTAGGAATGAAACTAACTGGAAGTGCAGGGAATCTAAGGCAGAGTGGTTTCATGAATAACGTGAAGGAATCGAAGAAGAAATTAATGTCAGCAAGACTGATTCAGCATATAGAAAATTCAGAACAACATTTGGTGATATTAAAAGCAAGAGTGGTGGCATTAAGAGTGCAAAGGGATTTTGACCGTTAAATGCACAGGAGAGAGAGGATAAGGGGAAAGATTACAGTGAAGCGCTCTATGAGTGGGACTTATCTGATGGTGTGATAGAAGAAAAAAACAGGAGGAATCCAGTATTAGAATGAGAATTTAAAAGATCTTTGGAAGACTTAATATTGAAAAAATCAGATGGGATAGATAACATTCCATCAGAATTTCTAAAATTATTGGGGGAAGTGGCCACAAAACGACTATTCACGTTGGTGTGTAGAATATATGAGTCTGGCGATATGCCGTCAGACTTTCTGAAGAAAAAAACATGTGCACGGAGCAGATCAAACGCATTGGACCGGCCACAAAGAACTGGATCCTGTGACTTTTCGATCAACGTCGCGAAACATGTAAGATCCCCAAGATGTGGAGGAAGGTAAGGATAGTGGCACTCTTGAAACCCGGGAAGGCATCTGATTCACCAAAGAACTATCGCCCAATATCTCTCCTGTGTCATCTTTACAAACTGTATGAGAGACTTATTTTAAATCGTATGACAGTATTGATATGTAACAGGCTGGTCTTAGACCTGGAAAATCATGTACTAGCCAAATTCTGTGCTTAATAGAACACATAAAGGAAAGAGACGTAATTAAAAAGATAACAGTGATAGCCCTGGTCGACCTTAGCTCTGCATATGATACAATTAACCACAGGCTGCTGGTCCAGAAGATCTATAATGAACTAAGAGACTATCAGTTTGTTAAGAATATCGAGTTCCTATTACAATATAGACAATTTTGTGTTGTCCTCAGTGAGAAAAGTGTAGATGGAGAAACCACAAAAATGGTCTTACCCAAGGAAGTGTTTTGCGCCCTCTCTATTTAATCTGTAAACCAATGATCAACCGATGCCTAAGCAAACAAAACGTTTTCTGTATGCGCATGGCCTGGCAATTACATCACAGGGATGACCTTTAAGGATGTAGAACATTAGCTGGAGAAATACACACCTGGAAATGGAAAAAAGAACACATTGACACCGGTGTGTCAGACCCACCATACTTGCTCCGGACACTGCGAGAGGGCTGTACAAGCAATGATCACACGCACGGCATAGCGGACACACCAGGAACCGCGGTGTTGGCCGTCGAATGGCGCTAGCTGCGCAGCATTTGTGCACCGCCGTCGTCAGTGTCAGCCAGTTTGCCGTGGCATACGGAGCTCCATCGCAGTCTTTAACACTGGTAGCATGCCTCGACAGCGTGGACGTGAACCGTATGTGCAGTTGACGGACTTTGAGCGAGGGCGTATAGTGGGCATGCGGGAGGCCGGGTGGACGTACCGACGAATTGCTCAACACGTGGGGCGTGAGGTCTCCACAGTACATCGATGTTGTCGCCAGCGGTCGGCGGAAGGTGCACGTGCCCGTCGACCTGGGACCGGACCGCAGCGAGGCACGGATGCACGCCAAGACCGTAGGATCCTACGCAGTGCCGTAGGGGACCGCACCGCCACTTCCCAGCAAATTAGGGACACTGTTGCTCCTGGGGTATCGGCGAGGACCATTCGCAACCGTCTCCATGAAGCTGGGCTACGGTCCCGCACACCGTTAGGCCGTCTTCCGCTCACGCCCCAACATCGTGCAGCCCGCCTCCAGTGGTGTCGCGACAGGCGTGAATGGAGGGACGAATGGAGACGTGTCGTCTTCAGCGATGAGAGTCGCTTCTGCCTTGGTGCCAATGATGGTCGTATGCGTGTTTGGCGCCGTGCAGGTGAGCGCCACAATCAGGACTGCATACGACCGAGGCACACAGGGCCAACACCCAGCATCATGGTGTGGGGAGCGATCTCCTACACTGGCCGTACACCTCTGGTGATCGTCGAGGGGACACTGAATAGTGCACGGTACATCCAAACCGTCATTGAACCCATCGTTCTATCATTCCTAGACCGGCAAGGAAACTTGCTGTTGCAACAGGACAATGCACGTCCGCATGTATCCCGTGCCACCCAACGTGCTCTAGAAGGTGTAAGTCAACTACCCTGGCCAGCAAGATCTCCGGATCTGTCCCCCATTGAGCATGTTTGGGACTGGATGAAGCGTCGTCTCACGCGGTCTGCACGTCCAGCACGAACGCTGGTCCAACTGAGGCGCCAGGTGGAAATGGCATGGCAAGCCGTTCCACAGGACTACATCCAGCATCTCTACGATCGTCTCCATGGGAGAATAGCAGCCTGCATTGCTGCGAAAGGTGGATGTACACTGTACTAGTGCCGACATTGTGCATGCTCTGTTGCCTGTGTCTATGTGCCTGTGGTTCTGTCAGTGTGATCATGTGATGTATCTGACCCCAGGAATGTGTCAATAAAGTTTCCCCTTCCTGGGACAATGAATTCACGGTGTTCTTATTTCAATTTCCAGGAGTGTATGTTGGAGAAATTTTAACAACATTCTTAAGCCAAACCCGTCCACAACACAAGTCAGCGCTTACCATCTTCGGTCCTGGCCAGCTAACCTTAAACGTAACGTCTCTTGGAATAATACCAGTCTGGAACATACTGACAAACCAACTTACCTGGGCGTGTGGTCGATATATCTCTGATATACAGGTACCATTGCGAAAAGACGCGACAAAAAGTAAATGCCAGAAATAATATTCTGCGGAAACTGCCACAAAGAACTGGATCCTGCGACTTTTCGATCAATGTCGCGAAACATGTAAGATCTCCAAGATGTGGAGGAAGGTAAGGATAGTGGCACTCTTGAAACCCGGGAAGCCACCTGATTCACCAAAGAACTATCTCCCAATATCTCTCCTGTGTCATCTTTACAGACCCTATGAGAGACTTATTTTAAATCGTATAACAGTATTGATATGCAACAGCACCCCAGATGGGGTGCTGAACCTTCCAATTTAAAAACCACCGCACAAGCCTTACGCTTCTCTACAGCCGAATATGCCTGTCCAGTATGGTCCAGATCAACCCATGCAAACAAGGTCGACGTAAGCCTTAATTAAACATGTCGATAAACAACGGGATGTATGAAACCTAATTCCCTACTAAAACTGTATAGAGCTGCCGGGTTTGAGAATCCCAACTCTAGGAGAACATCACATCAATTCACAGAGAGGCTCAGATAAACTACTGACGATCGGCATCCCCTTTCAGGCAGTCAGTGTAAACCCGGGCGATTGAAATCCCGTCAAAGGTACCCTTTTTTTTTTTGTTTGGGTCATCAGTCTTTTGACTGGTTTGATGCAGCCCGCCACGAATTCTTCTCCTGTGCTAACCTCTTCATCACAGAGTAGCCCTTGCAAGACACGTATTCTATTATCTGCTCGATGTATTCCAATCTTTCTCTACAGTTTTTGCGTTCTACAGCTCCCTCTACTACCATGATAGTCATTCCCTCATATCTTAACAAATGTCCTATCATCTGTCCCTTCTCGTTATCAATGTGGCCGAGCGGTTCTAGACGCTACAGTCTGACACTGCGCGACCGCTACGGTCGCAGGTTCGAATCCTGCCTCGGGCATAGATGTGTGTGATGGTTGTTTGGTTGGTTGTTTCGGGGAAGGAGACCAGACAGCGAGGTCATCGGTCTCATCGGATTAGGGAAGGACGGGGAAGGAAGTTGGCCGTGCCCTTGGAAAGGAACCATCCCGGCATTCCTGAAGCGATTTAGGGAAATCACGGAAAACCTAAATCTCGATGGCCGGACGCGGGATTGAACCGTCGTCCTCCCGAATGCGAGTCCAGAGTCTAACCACTGCGCCACCTCGCTGGGTGTGTGTGTGTGATGTCCTTTGGTTAGTTAGGTTTAAGTAGTTCTAAGTTCTAGGGGACTGATGACCTCAGCAGTTAAGTCCCATAGCGCTAAAAGCCATTTGAACCATTTTTTGAACCAGAACTTGTACACAGAACGAAGTTTACGCCGTTCACAGGTAGGTGTCGCATGTAACAGTGGCAACAGGGAAGGCATCCGGCCCAAAATATAAAATAAAACAAATTTGCCAAACTGAGAAAAACGATAGACACCATAAGACACAATAAACACGAGGAAAGAAAGAAATCTGCTCGCATTAAAACTTCGGGGAAATCCATGCCTCGTCGTATTGCGGCACTTCATTGCGCCCGCGGGGGCCCTGCGCGATATTAAGCAGGTGTACCAGTTTCCTCGGCTCTTCGGTATATATTGACAATGCGATCAACAGACCAGGAGAATTTTATTGACAGTTACAACTGCCGCGAAAGCCTATGCTTACATTCCCTTTGTAGATGAGTTACAGTTCCTTACGATTCTTCCTATGAATCTCAGTAAGGTATTTGTTTATTTCTGCTGTTTGTTTTGGGTAGTTTTTCCGCTTAAGGTCGCTCTGAATAGTTACCTGTATATATTTTGCAGTAAATATTGTTTCTAGCAAATTGCCATTAGCAGTATAGTTGCACATTGGTGGATTTTTATCCCTATGAATGCGCAATATCTTACATCTATCGACGTTCAGAGTCAACTGCCACTGGCTGCAACGTTCATCAGTCCTCTCTAGATCATTCTGCAAACCGATACAGTCTTCTGGCATTGCAACACTCTTATAGACAACTGCATCGTATGCGAACAATCTCACGGAGTCTCCGATGCTCTCTGCGTGAGCATTTGTAATAGTGAAAACAGTAACGGTCCTGCCACAATCCCTTGAGGTAACCCGGATATAACCTTTTCACGTCTCGATTTTGTTTCATTAAGAGCGACGTGTTGAGTTCTATCTGCAAGGACGTCTTGAATCAGTTCGCAGATCTGATCTCGTACTCGGTAAGCTCGTTCTCTTCCACACACCATATACGTGAGCACCGTTGTCTATAGCGCTATGATCTCATGGAGGAATAGAGCGAGCTGAATTTCGCAAGATCTCTATTTGCGAAAGCCTTATTGATTTTTATGGGAATTTTCGTTCTCCAAAAACGTCATTTTTCTTGAGCATAAAACGTGTTCCATAATTGACGTTCTTGAAAACGGCTGATGTCATCGCACTGTCAGTCGTAAGTCGCTCTCCTCGGATTATACCAAATTGTCAGAGTTACAGATCCTGAAGGTTCTCAACAGAATGCGCCTGACGTCTTGTGAATTTTCATCGTGTTATATCAAATAACACTAAATGTGAAAAGCGAATTACAAATTTTGAGGAGTAAGGAGCGCGAGCAAGTGACCATTTGAGGTACAGAGTCTAGTCATACTCAACCGTCATTTGCTGCAACAGCTGTTGCGGTAGTGGAACTAAGTGTCTTCGGGGATTGTGGTCTGCGTGAGGAGATCGGTTTGAGATAGTAACGAGACAACGAATCATATCTGCAGTTTGACCAACACAACAGAATAATTTAGAAATAAATTTTAAACATACTGCGGTCACAAAATGGACCAACGTATTAATTTCTTCATAAATATTCTGTATTAATTCTATTTTTCAAATAACTTAAAAGTTATACGAAACATTTTCCAGCGTGTTTTCCAGTTGGAAGTAGCCGAAGGTAGCACGTATGCTGTCGAATTTCTAATATTGGGATTGAGCGCTCTAGGAAGTAAGTCGTAGCTCGTGTTTGGTCTGGAGAACATTACATCTCACATATGATTAAACTGTTATTACGGTCTGATTTTGTTTCCCATTAAGTTGATCGACAGTTGAAATTATATTACATGGCAAATGATTTTAATGTACAATAGCTCTGGTGATGGTAGCCGAAGTCATGAGAAATACGATTTGTTCAGTGTATTCGACTGTCTTGAATAAAAGAGAGTTGCTGACACTGATTTATTATTGTGAGATTTTCACTCAATCACAGAGGTACCTACGTTGCCGAAGTTACTGCCAGTGGAGATAAATTCGCTGGTGTTCAGAAACATCTTATAAAAGCGTTTTCTTTTGAAAAACACAAGATGCGATCACCGTTACCTAGCCATGTTACAACGGAAGATTGCAAAACAGTGCAATTCAGTTCCGAAAGTGATCAAACATATCTACATATACATCCATACTCCGCGAGCCACCTGACGGTGTGTGGCGGCGGGTACCCTGAGTACCTCTATCGGTTCTCCCTTCTATTCCAGTCTCGTATTGTTCGTGAAAAGTAGGATTGTTGGTATGCTTCTGTGTGGGCTTTAATCTCTCTGATTTTATCCTCATGGTCGCTTCGCGATATATACGTAGGAGGGAGCAATATACTGCTTGATTCTTCGGAGAAGGTATGTTCTCGAAACTTTAACCAAAGCCCGTACCGAGCTACTGAGCGTCTCTCCTGAAGAGTCTTCCACTGGAGTTTATCTATCATCTCCGTAAAGCTTTCGCGATTACTAAGTGATGCTGTAACGAAGCGCGCTGCTCTCCGTTGGACCTTCTCTATCTCTTCTATCAACCCTATCTGGTACGGATCCCACACTGCTGAGCAGTATTCAAGCAGTGGGCGAACAAGCGTACTGTAACCTACTTCCTTTGTTTTCGGATTGCATTTGCTTAGGATTCTTCCAATGAATCTCAGTCTGGGATCTGCTTTACAGACGATCAACTTTATATGATCATTCCATTTTAAATCACTCCTAATGCGTACTCCCAGATAATTTATGGAATTAACTGCTTCCAGTTGCTGACCTGCTATTTTGTAGATAAATGTATTCGCAGCACATTACACTTTTCTACATTGAGATTGAATTGCCATTCCCTGCACCATGCGTCTATTCGCTGCAGATCCTCCTGCATTTCAGTACAATTTTCCATTGTTAGAGCTTCTCATCATCTGCTAAAAGCCTCAGTGAACTTCCGATGTCATCCAAAAGGTCATTTATGTATATTGTGAATAGCAACGGTCCTATGATACTCCCCTGCGGCACATCTGAAATCACTCTTACTTCGGAAGACATCTCTCCATTGAGAATGACATGCTGCGTTACATCTGTACGACAGCGACTCAGTATTGTCCATTTGTCTGGGCTGCTTAAAATCTCGTAATTTCTGAGAAGGATTAAATTTCAAAGACTCTGAATAGGCAGCACGAGAGCGACACACAAACAGTGATACCGGACAAAACAATGAAGGCGTCATGCACCACTTGAAAGGCTGTTCTTAAAATTTCGATACACAGTCCAGGGGGACGAGGACGTAATAAAGAGCTGCCTTTGTCTCTAGCTGTAATGACTGAATCAAGAAGATGTAAATAAACTGATATCAGCCAGACACACTCAGCCACGCACTGTGCGATTCTGCTGTACAAGTACACCAGAAAATCTTGTCTGGTGCTGTCCCTGTATCGCCCATTCCCAGCACTTTACTTGTTTTCTGTCGACTTCCATATTCGTATTTTGTGAATGATATTATTCCATTTAGCACTGCAACATTCATTTTACTTTCCACACTCTTCTAGATTTTATTTCCAACATCTGTGCCCTCTGTTTCCCTTTCTTCTGTCCTCTCCAATTTATTGATCGAAAAGTAAAGAGAAGAACTAAGTATAGTCTCTTGAGTCTATTTTCGTTGGTTAGTCGCATGATAAAAAAGAGTCGTCATCAGTCAACGACTCATTATCATCCCACACTAGTGACTAACTCTGTAGTTTGGTATTGCCGTTGAAACATTTGTTGAGAAACGAACGGAGTATGAAGTAGTGAATTTTCGATGACATAATCATTGCAACGAAAGAGACATGAAGTTAATTAAAAACATAGAAATTTGAGAGTGATATGATGATATAAATTGGAGATTGTGCTACAATAAACTAAAATTTGTATTACTTTACGAATATAAAGACAGCGTAATACGGGAGCAATCATGAATGATTTATTCATCACACCAACACGAACAAAAAAATGTGAAATGAGCTTTGCACCATACATTCTAAGGTTTTATTGTTTATTAGTGCAACTGCGTATTGTAGATGATAAGGTAATGGAAAACTCATAAAAACCCATAGAAAATTTTCAAAATTTTCTTTCATCGCTTCATCAACAGGTATAAGTTGTAGGATCATGAATGGTTTTACCTTTGTAACGACACTGGTAGGCCTGTTTGGCATTTCATTGCATGTTTCATTTCTTCCGACGCAATTGTCACCACGCCTCAATCTAACGATTCTTCGAATTATTGCTTGAGAAATATTCTGCAGAAGCACTGGAAGAAATCAGCAGCACCTGCACATTCATCTGTTACCTATGCAACAGCCCACGAATTTTTCTTGGAGTGGCAGCTCACTAACAAACGTCTCTGTAAAACAAGCCTATTTATGAGACACGTTATCCTTGTTTTATGCGGAAGGCGCCTCCGTAATTCCTCATGTCATTATGAATAAACAGCCTGACAAAAATGTGTAGCACCCACAACATAATGTCGGATATCAGTGTATATTAGTACACGTACACACCATAGACATCTAAGTAAATGAATTAGAGAATTAGAGTAGCTAATCCTGAAAATTCCAGGTTAAAAGCAGCCAGAGTGCATTGGTTTGTTCGTCCTTAATGTTGTTACCAGGCCTGGTAGTGTATACAGGAGCCATAAATACGGTTCAGATGCTCAGTGATCACTGAGAAAGGCACAGAAACACAGCGAGAGGCACCGATATCAGAACTTCTTTTTGTGAGCCATTATTCTTCTGACTGGTTCGATGCACGAGCAACCTCTTCATTTCAGAGTTGCCCTTGCAACCAGTCATCGATTATTTGCTGGATGTATTCCAGTCTCTGCCTTCCTGTACACTTTTTACCCTATACAGCTCCCACTAATACCATGAAAGTCATTCCCTGTTGTCTTAACAAATGACCTACCATCCTATCCCTCCTGTTTATCAGTGTTCTGCACATATTGTTTTCCGATTCCTTATTTTATCAATCCACCTAATTTTTAGCATTCGTCTGTAGCACCACATCTCAAATGCTTCGATTCTCTTCCAATTTTTCCACAGCACATGTTTCACTACCATACAATGCTGTGCTCCAAACGTCCATTCTCAGAATCGTATCACTGATATCCTTTCACCTTAAATTTTAATTCCACTCCTGAATCTTTCCTGTATTTCCAACAATACTTCTTCGATTGAAGAGTAGAGTCAAAATATTACATCCTGTCTTACCCTCTTTTTAATCCGAGCACTTCGTTCTTCGTCGTCTACCCTTATTATTCCCTCTTGGCTCTTTTACATATTATAGATTACCAGTCTCTCCCTACAGCTTACACCTATTTTTCTCAGAATTCCGAACATCTTGCAGCAGTTTACACGTTTTTTCCAAGTCTACAAATACTATGAACATGTCTTGATTTTTCTTTAGTCTTGCTTCCATTCTCAGCTGAAATATCAGAGTTGCCTCCCTGGTGCCTTTACCGTTCCTAAAGTCAAACTGATCATCTACCACATTCTCAATTTTCTTTCCCATTCTTCTGTTTATTATTCTCGTCAGCAACTTGGGTACATGAACTGTTAAGCTGATTGTGCGATAATTCACGTACTTTTCAGCTAAAACTTTCTGGCAGATTAAAACTGTGTGCCGGACCGAGACTCGAACTCAGGACCTTTGCCTTTCGCGGGAAAGTGCTCTACCAACTGAGCTACCCAAGAATGACTCACGCCCCGTCCTCACACCTTCACGTCTGCCAGTACCTCTTCTCCTACCATCCCAACTTAACAAAAGCTCTCCTGTAGACCACGTAGAACTAGCACTCCTGAAAGAAAGGCTATTGCGGAGAAATGGCTTGCCCACAGCCTGGGGGATACTTTTCTGCTATTGGAGTCTCCGAAATTGTGTGGATGATGGTATGTTGCCAAACTCATACATCCTACACACCAAGGTGAATAGTCGTTTTGTTGCTGCTTCTCCCAATGTGATGGAATTCTATCCATCCCTTCTGCCTCATTTGAGCTTAAGTCCTTCAAAGCTCTCTTAAATTCTGATTCTAAAACTGGATCCCTTATTTTTCCCTATCGACTCCGGTCTCTTCTTCTATCACATCAGACAAATCTTCCTCCTCCTCATTGGGGCTTTCCATGTATTGTTTTCATTTTACGCCCTCTCCTCTGCATTTAACCGTGAAACTCCCGTTGCACTCCTGATGTTACCACCCTTGCTTGTAATTTCAGCGAAGGTTATCCCGACTTTGCTATAAGCTGAGTCAATCCTCAAGGCACTCATACCTTTTTCGATTTCTTCGCATTTTTCCTGCAGCCATTTCGTCTTAGCTTCTCTACACTTCCTATATGTTTCATTCCTTAATTTCCCTGAACATTTTGGTACTTCTTTCTTTCATCGATCAATTGAAGTATTTCTACTGTTACCCATCGTTTCTTCTTTGTTGGTTGGTTTGTGAGATTAAAGGGGCCAGACTGCGATGGTCATCGGTCCCTTTCTTCTTTGTACCTATGTTTTCTTTCCTACTTCTGTTTGCTCTTTTTAGCGGTGCCCATTCCTCTTGAACTTTACTGCGTACCGAGCTATTTCTTATGGCTGTATCTACAACCTTAGAGAACTCCATTTTTATCTCGTCATTCCTTGGTACTTCAGTATCGCACATCTTTGTGTATTGGTTCTTTCTAACTAATCTCTTAAATGTCATCAGTGCTAAACTGTGATCTGAGTCTATATCTGCTCCTAGGTACTCCTTACAATCCATTATCTGATTTCGGAATCTCTGTCTGACCGTGATGTAATCTAACTGAAATCTCCTTGTGTCAGCCCACCTTTTATCAGAACCTAACACAGCTTGAAAGAAGCCTCATTCTCTTTCTCCATTTAGCTGGCGGGATGAATCATCCAATGCTTTGGAGAGTTACGGCGAAGTTACTCCTGGCGTCACCGTATTAGGACTCATTGGGTCTGCCTTCAGGTCACGACTAGCAGTGATTGAGAGAACGGCACAACGGTACGCTACGAACATCCTGTGTCCTCGTATGTTACCTCAAAGCCTGAGTACTGTGATGCAAAATAGCATATAAAATATTTGAAAACACAGGCTGCTGGAATAATGTCGTTTTACGAATTTGTTGAGGCTGTGGGGCGCACCGAGAAGGAAATGATAAATCAAAGTAAATTGGACCAAGACTCTATCCCGACAAGAACCACAAAATAAACTGGATGAGTTTAGCTATTAGGGGAAGTGATTGCGCGAAATAAATGTAGCTTAGAAGAGACGAAAAGCGAAATCCCTAAATTGTTCATCACATGTTTATTGACTTTTACTGTTTTTGTCTATGTCGAAATGTTCAAATGTGTGTGAATTCCTAAGGGACCAAACTGCTGAGGTCATCGGCCCCTAGACTTAAACGGTTCTGTGCAAGACTCTTGAAGCTGCTTAATGCACCCAACATTTGGTCTGCAGCTAAAATTGTTTCTCCCCCCTCCCCCCCTCCCCTCCACCTTGGTACAAACACAAAAAAACACACACACTTGTTTCTATAGTCAGACTCAGTAAACTCAGTTCGGCTTTAGGGAAGGTAAAAACACCGTAGAGGCAGTTCTGACGTTGTAATTTGTAATGAAAGCAAGACTAAAGAAAAATCAAGACACTTGCATAGAGTTTGTTAACCTGGAGAAAGCTTTAGATACTGTCAAAAGGTGCAAAATGTTCTAAATTCTGAGCAAAAGAGGGACGAGCTGTATGATAGGTAATATACAATACGTACAAGAGCCAAGAAGGACCAATAAGAGTGGAAGACCAAGAAGAAGTTCTCGGACTATAAAGGGTGTAAAAGAGAGAAGCAGTTTTCACCGCTACTGTTCAAACACCACATCGAAAGTGCGATGATAGAAATAATAAGGAAGGTTCAAGAATGGAATTAAAATTCAAGAAGAAATGATATCAACGATAAGATTCGCTGATGATATTGTTCACCTGTGTGAAGGTGAAGAAAAATTACACAGTGTGCTGAATCCAGTTGCGTGCCTTCTGTATTTATTCCCCTGCTTTCAGCCATTCGCTGTATCAAGAGAGAAAGGTCATGTTGGCTGGTCCTGCAACTACTGAAATAGCTGCTGCCCCTCTTCCGCAATCACATGTCTGTCTGATCTCTCCGTTGTGGTTGTGCCTACAGTATGGATGTCTGCAACGCTGACTCCATTACGGCAATATCCATGACATATCGGGGGCTATAAGATACACAAGCTTGTAAAACGTAACAGAGATACCACAAGTAATTCAATGGCGCTACCCTTGCGCAGTGATGTTTTCACTTTTGAATGGGCGATGGACGGTGGTGTTCCGCTCACGTGCTTCCCAACAGCCCGTGTCATTTAAATACTGTGCTATGCTCCATTTCCACGTCCTCATCATACTGAGAAACGTATTAGATAAGTGACCGTCAAACGTTTTGCTCAAGAACCTATTTTGGAATTTTGGGGTGGCATCCCGGCCGCATATGTACCGATGTTATTATTAATTGGTAACCTACGTTAATAACTGTAGTATGGAGCTCCAACACACTAGCTGTAGTAAAGGCGCAATAAGCTGGCGGCTGGCTCCCAAGTACTGGTGTTGAATGTCGGCACCAAACGAAGCACTTCGTGTCGACTGTTCGATGTTCCACGCTGCTGCTACCCTCAGTGATCCCAAACTGGTGACACAGTAATTACCTGACCAAGTGTGGTCGTCTTGTCTGTGTGAGTGGATTATCATCTTATATTTGTCAATATTTCATCATCATCATTATGATCATCATCATCGTCATTATTCGTGACAGTGGCTAGAATGGAATGCGTAAAAAATTTTAGTGTGAAAAAATTTGGGACTTTGTACGTTCGCTGATGACCGAGCAGTTGAGCGCCCCACAAACCACACATCATCATCATCATATTACACTTAAATGCACTATCCAATATGTGGCACGATCATAAATATCTAGTATATGTTTTAATATCGTTTTTATACCCATTGTACCGTATTACAACATTCTTACTTTAAATTTATAGCCGGCCGGAGTGGCCGAGGGGTTCTAGGCACTACAGTCCGGAACGGCGCGACTGCCACGGTCGCTGGTTCGAATCCTGCCTCGGGCATGGATGTGTGCGATCTCCTTAGGTTAGTTAGGTTTAAGTAGTTCTAACTTCTAGGGGACTGATGACTTCAGAAGTTAAGTCTGATAGCGCTCAGAGCCCTTTTTTTAAAAAAAAAAAAAATCATATACTTCGCTACAAATATGTACCGCATTTGGAGATGAGCTTCTTATAATGCGCAGTCATGAATCTATGTTAATTTCATTTGAAATTTATACTGCAGAAGCAGATCGGCACGAGTCACGCGCACCCGTTGGTTGTCAGTACTGGAAGATAAACGATAGAACACTCCCCCTCTCACACCCTTGCCCAGAATCGTCTCGCGAGCTTCACCTCTTGCCCCGAGATAAGAGGCTACTGTACTTAGCTCTCGGCCATATTTACGAAGGTCAATTGCAATTAAGCACTTCTTGTAATACTTCTGTATCTGTATTTTTATTGGTTAGTACACACTGGACTCGCATTCGGGAAGACGACGGTTCAAATTCGCGTCCGGCCATCCTGACTGAGGCATTCCGTAATTTCCCTAAATAGTTTCAGGTAAATGCCGGGATGGTTCCTTTGAAAGGAGCGGCTGATTTCCTTCCCCATCAAATGAAATAATCGTACGGCATTGTCGGCTGGGAGACCCCTTGCGGAGTGTTCGGCCGCCCTTTTAGTTGACGCCACTTCGGCGACTTGCGAGTCAATAATGATGAAAGACACAGAACACCCAGTCATCTCCAGGCAGAGAAAATCCCTGACCCCGCCGGGAATCGAACACGGGACCCCATGTGCGGGAAGCGAGAACGCTACCGCAAGACCACGAGGTGCAGACCCATCCTCCTCTAATCAGAGCTTGTGTTCCGTCTCTAATGACCTCGTTGTCGACGAGATGTTAAACACTAGCCTCCTCCTCCTCGATGACCACCGCGATCCCCTGACCTCACTTCACTATATTTCTTGCTGTGCGGATTTTTTTTTAAGGAATATGGTGTACTTAGACAAAGTTAGAGACATACAGGACTTGAAGCCACACGTTGGTAATGAATTCAAACACGTCGCCGTGGAGATCTTTAATCGTATAAGGACAAAAATTGAATTCCGACTAATCATTATCTGTGCCATTAAGGGTGCACACATTGAAGTGCATGAATGAGGAAAAAAAACTTTATGAAATTCATTATCTAGAACATTTTTAATGGTATTAAAGTCTTAAGTTGTAAAGACAATTTATGCATATCCTGTTGTTGTAGAATCACGGAACATATTTTGTGTTCAGACATAATGACCTTTCTAGACTCTGAGAAGCTCATCTGCAGAAAGCAGCACTGTTTTAGGAAATAGCGCTCATTCGAGACACAGCTGGCCCTATTTGTGCACGATATACAACAGGCTCTAGATACCGACTCCCAGGTTGATGCCATATTTCTCGACTTTCGAAAGGCGTTCGACTCAGTTCCGCACTGTCGCTTGTTCCAAAAAGTGCGCGCTTACGGTCTATCCGATGACATGCGGTTGGAGAGAAAGTTTTCTAACAGACAGGGAGCAGTATGTCTTCCTGAACTGGATGACTTCAACAGAAACAAGCTTAACTTCAGGTGTGCCCCAAAACAGCGTAATTGGTCCGCTGCTTTTTACGATTTACATAAACGATCTGGTCGATAGTCTTGACAGCGGCATTAGATTGTTTGCCGATGATGCTGTAGTCTACAGGAAAGTAGTATCACTCGAAAGTTGTGAACAAATCAAGGAGAATTTGCAGAAGATTAACGCGTGGTGTAACGACTGGCAGTTGTCTCTCAATATTATGAAGTGTAACCTACTGCGTATAACAAGGCGAAAATCCCCACTAATGTACGAGTACAAAATAAATGCCTAGTCTTTGGAAGCGCTAACATCCGTCAAGTATCTGGGTGTGACTATCGAAATGCTCTCAAATGGAATGATCAGATTACACAAGTAACGAAAATGGCTCTGAGCACTATGGGACTCAACTGCTGTGGTCATTAGTCCCCTAGAACTTAGAACTACTTAAACCTAACTAACCTAAGGACATCACACACATCCATGCCCGAGGCAGGATTCGAACCTGCGACCGTAGCAGTCGCACGGTTCCGGACTGCGCGCCTAGAACCGCGAGACCACCGCGGCCGGCTACACAAGTAATGGGTAAGACAAACTCTAGATTGCGGTTTATTGGTAGAATCCTGAAGCGATGCAGTCATTCAAAAAGGAAAAAGCTTAGTACACGTTACTTCGTCCAGTCTTATTGTTCGTCTGCGTGGGACCCTTACCAGTTGGGTCTGATTCAAGAGATTGAGAATGTCCAAAGAAGAGCGGCAAGATTCGTGACAGGCACATTTAGCCATCGAGCCAGTGTTACAAATCTCATAGAAAGTTTGAAGTGGGACACTCTTGCAGATAGACGGCACGCAAAACGCAAGGGGCAGCTCACCAAATTCCGAAATCCGATCTTCACCGAGGATGTAGAGCATATGTTATTACCACCAACTTTCAGATCGCGCAATGATCACCATTCAAAGATAAGGGAAATTAGAGCTCGCACTGAGCCGGCCGCAGTGGCCGAGCGGTTTTAGGCCCTACAGTCTGGAACGGCGCTACCGCTACGGCCGCAGGTTCGAATCCTGCCTCGGGCATGGATGTGTGCGATGTCCTTAGGTTAGTTAGGTTTAAGTAGTTCTAAGTTCTAGGGGACTGATGACCTCAAAAGTTAAGTCCCATAGTGCTCAGAGCCATTTCGAAAGAGCTCGTACTGAGGCGTTCAGACAGTCGCTTTTCCCTCGAGCCATCCGCGAGTGGAACAGCGGGGGGAAATATGACTTTCGCGCGAATTGTGCCCTCCGCCACATACCGCTTGGTGGCTAGCGGAGTCCATGGGTAGATGTAGATATAAAATTTTGGACAATTTTAACAGAAACCCAGCCAACCAGAGGCGTCTGCACAGCCGAAATTTTGCCCCGAACATAACCGACACAACCTTACGAACACTGTCTCGGCAGAGCATACGACGGGGCTTAACGTAGCTGGTATCTTGTCAGCGCCGGCTTTTCTGGATCAGAGACGCCCAGACGATGAATGCAAGCTGCCGCAAGTCCAGTTCAGCTAACTGCCTTCTGAGATACTCACTTCCTCCATTCTCACTGTCTGTCTTCATAGTGTCTTATCTCTGCTAAGGTTCTTCGCTCTCATGAAGACAGCGGCCTCCGCCCCTTTCCCCAGTTCTGCACGCACACACGCACACACACACACACACACACAAACACACACACACACACACACACACACACCAAGCTGCAGCAGCCAGGCGCCACCCACCCTCCCAGATGCCCGCTCGCCGACCAACTCCCTCAGCCAGCCACGCTGTGACGAAACAAGACCCGACTGCGAACCAACCCAGGGGCCGGCGCTGCACGCAATGCTCTGTCGCGTTGCTGTTCGTGGCCGTTGCCACTGCCTCTAAGTTGATAGCAAGGCGAATGAGAAATCATTGATAAGGGATCAAGAGTCCATACATTATTCCCCGCCATCTCCAAGCGGTTAAGAACAAAACATGCCGATCATAACTGCGCCAAGATGTCCGAGGGGGAAAAAACCGGATTTTTTTGTAACATTTTCATTAACTTTTTTACAAAATTCCTTCAGTCACCTTCAAAATATTCCCCATTAGATGCGATGCACTTGTCAAGGTTTTTTTTTTCCCCACTGTCTGAAGCACGAATTTTGATATCAACCAGTGCCCTTTCTGAAGCTGTTTTTTACCACCTCCACATCATCATAACAGTCTGCTGTTAGCGCGTTGTTTTTCTTCATTCTCAGTAATAGGAAAAATTCTAATGGGGCTAGGGCTTGCGAGTACGGAAGGTGGGGAAAGACAGACCATCTTGTGGCGCCAAATAGTGGGTCACTCGTACCGCGTGTGAACGGGCGTTGTCGTGATGAATGAAACGGTCATCTGATTTTCGAAGTTCCGGGCATTTCCTTCGCACATCCTCTCGCACACTTCTTAAAACTTCAAATAAAACTGCTGGTTAACATTATGCCCAGGGGGTACAAATTTCCGATGCAGAATTCCACGATCATCACAGAAGACATCATCTGTCTTTCCACTGGCTTGGCGGCTTGCTTCGTTTTTGGGTCATACTCTTAACACCAACTCCTAACATCTGTAATAACTTTATTCAGAAAAGGTTTCACTTTCAGCCTCCGTTATCGGGTCCTGACACACATCATGCGCATGTTTTTTTGCACCTGTGTGCGAAGGCGCGGAACAAATTTAGCGGCAACTCGTCTCGCGTGCAAATCCTCACACAAAAGCCGCTGGCACGAGCTCCAACTCTCCCCTGTCTCTGCTGAAATTTGGTCGAACGTGAAACGACGACTCTCTTTCATTTCTTGGCGGATTTTTTAAATGTTTTCCTCGGTTTGCGATGTTGCAAGGCGCCCAGAACGAAGCTGATCTACAACAACGTTGAAAGAACCCATACCAGTGGGCAACGAAGCCGACCGAGGTGGCCGAGCCGTTCTAGGCACTTGAGGCCGGAACCGCGATACTGCTACGGTCGCAGGTTCGAATCCTGACTCCGGCATGGATGTAAGCGATATATATATATATATATATATATATATATATATATATGTGTGTGTGTGTGTGTGTGTGTGTGTGTGTGTGTGTGTGTGTGTGTGTGTGTGTGTGTGTGAATTTCTAAGGAACCAAACTGCTGAGGTCATCGGTCTCTAGACTTACACACTAATTAAACTAACTTAACGCTAAGGACAACACTCACACCCATGCCCGAGGGAGGGGCCGTACGATTAGTGACATGGTGCCTCTAGCCGCGCGGCCACCCCAAGTGGCTGTGTGTGATGTCTTTAGGTTAGTTAGGTTTAATTAGTTCTAAGTTCTAGGGGACTGATGACCTCAGATATTAAGTCCCATAGTGCTCAGAGCACTGACGACCTCAGATGTTGAGTCCCATAGTGCTCAGAGCCATTTGAACCATTTGGGCAACGAACAGCATTCTCCTGGAAAGCCTCTTGAAGCATTGGTGAGTCTCCGTTGCCGATTTCTTAATCAGGAAACAAAATTTTACATACACTCTTTGTTGTTTTAAAATAGTCGTAACGACTGCGCAAGTAGAACTCTTCAAGAGAGATCACTACTCTCACACGTTTACCTACACACGGACGCTATTTGCACGGTTGTTTCGTGAAGGTCTCTACTAATCCCATCTAGTGGGAGAGCTCTGTATTACGTGTATAAATGGCACCGCCCTCTCGGTCCTGATTTTATGTGCCACTGTCCCCACCCCCCACCCACATACACGCGTGAATGTATGTCAGACACGAAGTTGAGAAAGTGGGAAATTAGTAAGGGAATTAGTACGCAAAGAACACACAATTCCGTTCTGGGGAAATTACAGAAACATTAGAAAGCCATTACAGATACACAATTTAACCACTGCACGTCTTATGTACGAAGCCATTAGCTTTGCTCAATGGGAGCATCTGAAACACATATGCAGTGCAGGAAATATCAAGTCGATAGACCAGAAACAGGCGACGCAATCCATCAAAGTAAAATTGAAATCCGAGTGATGGTGGAAATCTGCTCTTGCTTCTAAACATAGTGACGGACGTTGCGACCAGCGATAAAAACACCGAAGTCTTCATGTTTTGTTTAACTATCATCAGCATAAACTTCAACCCAACAGCCTAATTAACAAAGCTTTTCTGATACAGAAAACTCTAAAAATATAAAATGAACGGTAATCATTACCGACAGTGTTGACTTGCGTGCTTTGAACATGCTCTTCGGACATCATAAAAATCTACTGTGCTATCTTTTGCAGCGTAGGTACGACTTTAGGGACACCAATAATGCCATCTGCATTTAAAGAAGTTAATGGAAGAAAGTTAATCGATATTATGCTATGCCATTTTCAAAGAATGAGTTTACGGGCCACTTTATCTGAATGCAGCTATTTACTGTTGAATCAAATTTAATGCTGTAACCAATTTACTCTTCGTGCGGCCTGAACCACATGTTCTCATCTTTCTCTGTATAATTTCTCTTTCTTAAATCGAGTAAGTTGAACAGTGCTGTGCTTCATTTTTTACATTACACGAAAACTTTACGCTTGCTTTTAATGCCAATATGCGAACGTAGCTTGTAGTTTTGTTCGAAAGTGACTTAGCTCCAAACCCCACAGCCGTGTTGTCTACCACGGCAAACGAACAACTTTTTTTCTCTCTGCTATTCAGAACATAAACGTACAACGATGTGCCCGAAAGTACTGTCCACGGATGATAAATGAGAAGACAAGCGTCAGAATCCGGCAGCGAGTCGACGAACAGAATAGTACGCAACGTCCCAAAAACAATTTCATGAATGCAGTTATGTCAACATTGTAACTGTGGCTAACTTGAAGAGAGTCGAATGACGTGATCACATTACGAGTAATCAACACGTTATCGGTCTCGGGCTGGAACATAGCCACTGCTTAAACTTAAAATACAAAATTGTCAGCAATTGCGGCCGAAGAATTTCGGCATAAGAAGTCACCCACGTTCTGCCAACGGCCTTGTCAAGGAGGACGGAGGAGCGGACAGAGGTTCAGGACACTCTCTTACCCTTCGGTTGAGGAACTGCCACTAAATGGAGGAAGAATCAGCAATGATCAATCGCATGTGGATGCAGAAGGCAATGGAAACCATTCCGTGGTATGGAGGGTATAAGCAGTAGAGGAAGGGAGAGCTCGGAATATGTCCAACAAACACTTGAGGGCGTAGGTTGCAGTTACCCCTCTGGCACAGGAGAGGTATTCGTGACGGGCCGCATCAAACCTGTCATAAGAAATATGACTTAAACATTAAATAAATAAATAAAAAGAAAAATAATATTGTCTCATCTCTTCAGTGCATTGATACTTCTTTTGTGGATACACTGTAGCAGGAGCTGCTGTATCAGTGATTTAATAACACTTTCTGTGTTTATATAAGTATAAAAATGCATTTTCTGAAAGTAGAACATAGCCATTGGTGAGTTTTCCTCACCCGTTTCTTATTTGCAATGTGCTGACACTGAAGCAGTATTTTTTGGGCACCCAGTAACGTAGACTTATCCCCCTTCTCCTGTAACAGCCCATATTGCGAGTTACCTACTGTAGACCCTAGGAACTGAAATATGCAGAACATGCTAATATGAGTTTTCTCAAAATTATAGTTTCTTCTAGATAAGTCACTTTGGAATTTTTTTCTGGTCATCAGTCATCTAGTTTGACAAAGCCTATCGAACTATCTCTTCTGTGCCAACCTCTAAACCTCAGAGTAGCACTTACACCCAATGTCCTCAAGTATCAGCTGGATTACTGCAGTCTATGTCTTCTCATAGTCCCTGTATAGCCATTGATGTTAATCCCTCATTTTTTAACAGATGTCCCATCATTCTGTTCCTTCTCCTTGTTAATGTTTTCCATATACTCCTATCAGCTTTGATTCTGTGGACAACCACCTCATTTCATAGCAATCCACATACTCCTCAACATCCTTCTCTAGCAGTATATCTCGAACTATTCGATTCTCTTCTTTTAGCCCCCCCCCCCCTCCCGCCCCCCTGCAGTCAATGATTCATATCTATACAATGGTGTACTCAAAACAAGCATTCACAAATATTTGTTCCTTAGATTAAGACCTTTGATTTATACTAGAGACTTTTTGTCGCCAGGTATACGTTCTTTGTTTCTGTTAATCTGCTTTTTGTATCCTCCATGCTTCATACACCATGTGTTATTTTGCTTCCAACAGTCCTTCACTTTGTCTCCTTCTTCTTCCCTTATTTAGATATTTATTTCATCGCCAGTGTCCCTTCTGCTACTACTCAATACATTCGTCTTTCGCCGGCCGGTATGGCCGAGCGCTTCTAGGCGCTGCAGTCCGGAACCGCACGACCGCTATGGTCGCAGGTTCGAATCCTGCCTCAGGCATGGATGTGTGTTATGTCCTTAGGTTAGTTAGGTTTAAGTAGTTCTGAGTTCTAGGGGACTGATGATCTCAACGACCTCAGCAATTAAGTGCCATACTGTTGAAAGCCATTCGTCTTTCTTCTATTTAGTTTCCATCCAAAGTGTGTGCTCATTAGTCTGTTCATATTATTTAACAGCTCCTGCAACCCGCCACTTTCACTGAGAACAGAAATGTCATCAGCGAATATTATAGTTTCACCATAATTTTAGTCCCATTCCTGAAACTTTCCTTTATTTCCATCCTTGTTTTCTATACATTTTATATCCTCTATACATCGGTCATAATCAGTTATTTTGGTGCCCAAACAGCTACTTTAAATGTCTCGTTTCCTAAACTAATTCCTCAGCATCACCTGGTTTAATTCGACTTCATTCCATTATTATCGTTTTCCTTCTGTTGATGCCCTGTCTTATTCCCTTTCTAATCTGTGTATTTCATTCTTGGTCTTCTGTTCTTATTTTCCTTCTTGGCTATTATACATATTGCCATATTGCATGGGCGTTCAATAAGCAATGCAACACCTTTGTTCTTTGTTATACAAGTAGGCTGGTTTTATTAAGGAATCAATTACACGATATTATTCCCCACTCTGGCTACAAAACCCGATTTTTCAACAATCTCTGTACAATGTGACGGCCTTACCCCGTCTTACTAGAAGGGCCCATATGGCGGGATGGTACCACTCTACTGGTCGAATCAGAGCCAACGTCTTGGTGCATGGATAACCTCCCCATCATCCCCGTAACGCTTGCTGCGGAGTGCATCCTTCGGGCAGATGAAAGTCGGAAGGCGCGAGATCCAAACTGTAGTGTGGATGAGAAACAACAGTCCAGTAAAGTTTTATGAGCTCCTCTCGGATGCGCAGACTTGGATGAGGCCTTGCGTGGTTATCGAGAAGGAGAACTTTGTTTGCATTTCAGTGACGACGAACACTCTGAAATCGTTTCTCCAATACCTTAAAGATAGGGCAACGCACTTCAGAGTTTATCGTTGTTTCATGAGGGAGTAAATGAGCCAGAATAACTTCTTCAGAGACCTATAAGACCGTCGCCATGTCTTTACCGGCTGAGAGCGCTGCTTTGAACGTTTTTTTCGGAGGAGAGGTGGTGTGTGGCACTTTGTGGATTACCGCTATGTTTCCGGTTAGAAGTGATAAACGCATGTTCCACCACCTGCGGTGATGTTTAACAAGAGCTGTCACGTCTGCCTCATAAGCACTCCGTCTTCAGGCCACAAGTGGCCCATCGGGACCGTCCGACCGCCGTATCATCCTCAGCTGTGGATGCGGGTAGGAAGGACGTGTGGTCAGCACACCGCTCTCCCTGTCGTTATGATGGTTTTCTTTGACCGGAGCCGCTACTATTCGGTCGAGTAGCTCCTCAATTGGCATTACGACGCTGAGTGCACCCCAAAAAATGGCAACGGCGCATGGCAACCCGGATGGTCACCCATCCATATGCCGGCCACGCCCGACAGCGCTTAACTTCGGTGATCTGACGGGAAACAGTGTGTTCACTGCGGCAAGGCCGTTGCCTCTGCCTCATAACCTGCAATCAATGTTGGAAAGACGATCCTTCGTGGTTCTTTTGGTCTTCTGTTCGGGCAGGAATCCAGCGGGCTCATAACTTTGAATGGTGTTAGTACTACCAACAGAAACGTCTAGTTGTGCAGCGAGATCTTTGATTGTGATCAATAGATCACTTTGAACGAGTGTGTCCGCACATTTCAACATTTCAGGAGTCACAACTGTGTGGGGCCTACGGGCACGCGGGATATCAGACAGTTTTTGTGAGATATTGTTGCAATGCTTACAGACGCCGCGCTCAACGGCTCACGGTGCTTTTGTTCACTGCGAGGTCTCAGTAAACATTCTGCAAGCGTCCATGAGTATTTGCGATGTTGTGATTTTGCGCCAAAAGCAACTCAGTGGAAGCTCTCTGCTTGGAACACGCCTCAGTTACAGGAGCCATTTTGAAGCGCCGCCACATCGGAACTTCATGAAAATATTGGGACTGAAGCGGGAATACGCTACGGCGCCACACAACGAATTCCGTATTTTTGGCAACCGAAACTGACCGAGTTGCTTTACTTACTGAACGGCCTTTTTCCTATAGCTTACTACTACTTTTTGAGAATTTCGGACACCTTGCACAATTTTGCATGGTCGACCGGTTTTTCTAGCTCGACAGATACTTGAAAATACAGGATTCGTTTTTGCGAAGCACGAAATCCAGTAGCGTCAGACTTTGTATTTGGTGTGCCCGAGTTACCGACCGTTCGTGCCGGCCGCTAGTCTTGTGTTGCGTGGCGCACAGCGCAACCGACGCCGCGGAGCGCGCGGGCAGAAGCGTGCAGCGATCACGACGGAATGCAGCACGGCGCTCGCGAATCGCTCGCGCCGGCAGACTGCGCGCAGTGTTCCCGCCACGCCGGCGGCCGCCGACGGCGAGTGAAAAGCCGTGTACCGCGGCGCGTGTGCTCCGTTCCAAAGCGAGTGAGAGGGGCGCACTGCGAGAGCTGAGCACATTAAATCTGGCCATCGCTACCGACAGCTGTTGAGCACCGACCACCAATATCACTTACTCTGCAGAGTACAGTGTTTTCGAAATGGGGACACTAAAAATAGCTCAGTTTCGAAATCGATTTTATGACGCTGAATCAACCCGTACACAGCGAGACTCGTGCGAGAATTGCTCGAGTTCCCAGCTCCGGGGGACAAGCAGATTTATGCCGAGAACATGGGTGCCCGTAGTAATTTATCCAGGGGTGGACAAGAGTCTAAAATTGCCATATTTGATATAATACACCGACGGAAAAAAATCACAGCAAAAAAATGGTTCAAATGTCTCTGAGCACTGTGGGACTCCACTGCTGAGGTCATCAGTCCTATAGAACTTACAACTACTTAAACCTAACTAACCTAAGGACATCACACACACAACCGTGCCCGCGGCAGCATTCGAAACTGAGACCGTAGCGGCCGACTGTAAGGCCTTGTTTTATTTTTTATTTTTTTTCTTTATTTTTTTAAAATCAAATTTCATTTTCCTTTAAGAACAAATTATGAGGAATAAATAAGGAAAAGTTTTTTTTAAACTCCAGTTCTTACAGGAGCTCCTGAAGTATATCCGCCTACAGCAGGCCAGCTCGTCCAGCGTAGGCGCGGGTTCTGGGTAGCAGATCTATTCAGTTCGGTTCGGTTAATACAGTTTTCAGCTTCTCAGGGCTTGGACGTTCCAGCTACGAGGTGGGTCATCGAAGGTGCTCTATAAGAAATTGCTTATACCGTGGGTTGCGTATCAGGACGCAGTGTCGTTCGTTGAGATAAGTCCAATATCCTAGCGTAGACTTGTCGCCAGAAGTAAAAAGATAGCGGATCGTGTGGCCACAGATCCAATTCGCAGAGTGAGTCTTGGCGGAGGGGTAGAAAGTCTTGTCGGGGTGGAAAAGCATGTGGACGTCGATCTGAGCTGGTGTCTGTCGAGTAAGAAACGCCAAAATTTGCCGCGCATGTGACCAGACGTCGAACGCTGTGCCACAGTAGAACTGGTGGACATCCGTGTCATCCACTCCACAGTGGGTGCAGAGGGATGAATCGGCGAGATGGATGCGGTGCAGATGATCTCGATTAACTTGTTTGCCATTCACTGTGATGTACCACGCTGATTGAACGTCTGATTCGAGAAAACGCGCATGGATCGCTTTGCACATGTGTCGCCACACGTACTGTGGATACTTACGTTCGATGGAGTTGGACGGGCGGCACTGTTGTAACAATTCGAAGACTGTTTTCGTGAGGTACAAACGTGTAAGTGGTAAGGACCGGTAGACATAACTGAACTCCAGGAAAAATCATTGGATGCAATAAAAGGGGGTCGGAATGGTCGATACCAGTACTGGAGCAGACAAGGAGGCCGGCGCAAAGTTGTGAAGCAGGAGTCTAGTAAGGCTCTGCGGGCAACGATGCCAAAGTTTTAGTTGGGAGCTGACGTATAGTGCCTTGACACGAGTCGGCACGTGGATGAGTCCCACCCCGCCACGATCTCGTGGCAGTGCAAGGGATTCGTACTGCACCTTGAATAACATCCCCGAGCTGACGAAGGAGCCGAGAGCCATCAACAGTCGTCGGGCCAGGAGATTTGGCACTGGTAGTACTTGAGCCACGTGTGGTATACGGGAAGCATGACACATGTTCACGTATTGCGCGCGTTGGATAACGTCGAGAGCTCGTAGCCGGTGATCTGCGAGATTTGCTCTGATTGTAGCAAGCGTCTACCAATGATAGTCGCTGAGCGGCGCTGATCTACTGCGAATTCAAGTCCAAGACATCGTATGGAGACGACGACACTAGGAGGGGCAACGCATCTCTCCTGCTAGCCCACACCAATGAGTAGGACCTTGGATTTTGACACATTGAGGTAGCTCCCCGACGCTTCGCCGTAAGTCGCCACCCATGTCAGTGCTGCTCGTACTTCATCTTCACTGCGCAGATATAGTATTATGTCGTCTGCGTAAGCTGTACAACAAAAACGGTGGCCGTGCACAGCCATACCTTCCAAACGGTGGCGAATGCCCTGGAGCAGGGGTTCCAAGGCGAAAGCATACAAAATTGTGGAAAGAGGGCAGCCTTGTCGTACAGATCGTGCGATGACCAGGGGGCGGTGTGAGGCGACCATTTTACATGATTTTAGAGGTTGCACTACTCAACAGGCGCATAACCACTGTGACAATACCGCCAGGAAATCCCATATGCTGAAGAACTGTCCGTAAATAGAAGTGGTCAGCACAATCGAAAACCTGGCTAAAGTCCAGTGAAGCCAAGGCGCCAGGGAGACGATGATAATGTGCTAATGCTATCATGTCTCTGTAACGGCAAAGGGCCGTACGGATGTTGTTGTCGCCTCCTAGGGAAGTCTGGTCGCAGGATGTGACGTAACGTGCGACCTTCTTGAGTCGCGATGCCAGTAGCCGTGTGAATATTTTCATGTCGTTGTTGAGCAAAGTAATTGGTCGATAGTCCTGGACCCTCGATAACGCGCGAGCTTTATGTACGGGGATAATAATGCCTTCTAGAAAGGCGCTCGGGACCACTGTCATCGGTGACATCAGCTCTTGTGCGATTGCCGTCCACGTGGAAGCCAACAAATAGTGAAAACTTTTATAAAATTCGCTGGGTATACCGTCAGGTCCAGGAGATCTGTTATCGGAACCCGCCTTGTTAACATCTGCCACTTCATCTGTAACTACGTCGTCTTGGAGGTCATGCACTGGATCCTCCGGAAGAGTGTTCGTATCTGTGATCAGTGCTGCAGAATGCGGTACGGCTGCATATAGCCCGGCAAAATGAGCATTGAGAGCACGACCGATGCTTTGTTGGGTGTCGTGCCGGCGCCCTTCCACACCAGTGAGGACTTAGATCAGGGGTCGTCGTCGTCGTTGTCGTTCCTGAAGGAGGTGGTACACCGTCGGACGTTCTTGAGGGATACGATTAGAAGTACGACAACGGGCTACAGTTCCTTCCAAGTAACGCCTCATGATCAAGGAGATCTGCGCCTTCGTGCCATGGAACATCGACTGCCGGGCTGACGAGAAAGCACCTAGAACCGCTCGGTCACACCGGCCGGCAAATCACAACACAAAGAAGGAGTTGTGTGACATAAATGAAAGTTGGTATGCGTGGTTCTAAGCCTCAGAGGTGACAGCTGTTCAAATTTGAGGCCAATCGTATAAGAGGGGCGGTAGTAGCGCCAATATGAGGATGCAAATCGTGTTTGCTTTAAATACACGGAGTAACGGTCGTGAGGGTTATTTACCTACGAGGTTGGACGTAGTGAGTTCACGTTACTCAAAAGTGCATTAAAGACTACAAGACACCAGTATCAAGAACTCACAGAATTTCAGCGAGTTCGTGTAATAGGAGTACGAGAAGCTGCATGTTACCGAAAGTTTTGGCAGGAATGTAGCCACTGTAGAGTGCGCACAGAATAACGTGGCAAGTAGATGCGCATTTGTCAGGGCACACGTGGGGATAGCAGTAGTGATGCGGGTTGCGGGCAGAAACTGCAGGGCAGATGCCGAGCACCGGATGGGAAATGCAGTTCAAAAATGGCTCTGAGCACTATGGGACTTACCTTCTAAGGTCTGAAACATCCCCTTAGAAAAATTGTACATGACTGTGCTTAAACTAACACACAATATGTTTTTTAGCGCAACGCAGTCTGACTTTCAGTAATCCCTACAAGAGAATGGCCCTGACTAAATTAACATATACGTTTCACAAATCACTTACCTCACAAAAATCTTCCTTACTCAAACTACTCCAATGCAGCAAGCACCACTACTGCCAGCTATATAAAGATTCAAACTACGGAAGGCACTAAGAACTGATAGGTATAGTTAGCAAACGAAAGATTTTGATAGAGAAGAAACAATGTATTTACCTCAATAGTGTTCAAAATTCATAATGCATATAGCAGTTCATGACATCCAGTCTTACAAATTTCAAAACTCCGCAATCTCTCTCCCCACATCCACCACCGCTGGCGGCTCACCTCCAACTGAGCAACGCTACGCGCTGTTAACAGCCAACTGCCCAACACTACAATGGCAGACAACAATGCAAACTAGCCACAGACTGTACACAGCATAGCCAGTGACTTTCATACAGAGAAGTTCGTGGTGTTACCATTAAAAAAACCTAAAAAGTCTACTCACATAGCCCCCAAGCTCCCCACAAACAATTTTACAAATTGTTTTGGGCAGTGGTCTTACAGATTTGAAAAAAAAGTCATAATCACAGTAAGAAAGATATCAAATGCACACACTTATTGATACAATGTTGGTCAAAAGCTAAAATTTTCTCACAGTCCATAAAGACAATCCTGATCATTCATCACAATAGTAATTCCAGTTTTTTTCTCAAAGTCTGATAAGTAAAAGGCAATGCACACAGAAGTAGTGGATTTCAATGCAGTCTTGAGGAAGTAGTGTTGTTCTTCCAACAGAAAGACAGTGCTGACTCTTGACATGCAGACAGGTAAAGGTCCACAACAAAGCAAACCCACAGCAGAATCAGTCGAAGTTTTGAAGAATATTGGCACATAGGCCATCACAGAGCAGACCCACTGTAGTCCTGGTAGGGAATATAGTATTGGTGGGCTACTAGAGGCGCAGACCCACTGCAGTCCTTGTAGAAATAATGGTATTGGTGGATCATCAAAGAGGCAGACCCATTGTAGTCCTTGTAGAGATGGCCAGCAACCATCTGTTGCGACTGTGCAGATGCACAATCACCATTGAAGAGTCTTGTGGGCAATATAGCAAGTCCATAAACCACCACTTGTGTACTCAAAGAGCTTTTGGAATTGTCCTTAGAACCAGCAATGTTGTTATCCAGTCCCTTGCTGAATTATTAACACACATGCAAACACTAACCGTCCCAACCTCTCACATATTGTCCATATACTATGACCAACAGAAATGTGTGCAGTGAAATGATACTTAATTTGAAGAACTGGTGTCCATACAATTATAAATTTACAATATAAGAATACAATTACAAAGGTAGAAAATACATCATTAAAGAACATAACAGTACAGATAACATTTGTAGTAACACAGGCTTTACAAAAGAATAGAAATAAACGTATACAACAGTGTTATAGGATGTTTGGTTTGTGGGGCGCCCAACTGCAAGATTATCGGTAGTGTTATAGGAATTATGACATAAGTACATACATAAAAGATCAGAATAACTTTTGAAACAGCTCCTTCACATATGAGCAACTAAACAGAATAAATAATGTCTAAACATCTGGACAAAGTAAATAACATATTATCAGAAAAATTCTACAATGTAACTGTCATCAGATAGACACATAAAGCCATGAAGAACACAAATATACAAGAATACACAAACACATAGCGGAATAACAGAAAGGGAAAGGACAGGGTTTGTTTTACTGCAGTATCTTGCAAACAAAACTTTCTTTCCTTCTTGGAGATCTCCCTTCGTTCTTCATTATTTCAAAAAGTGCTATCTACACCTGCTTTCTGTACTTTTTTCGTATAACTTCTGAATGCATTTCTTCCAATTCATCGCAACTCATTCTCTTATATAGTCTAGCCCCTCTTATGCTAACTGAAATCTACTGAGCTCAGATGCTAAACTAAGGGACGAGGCAATGCACCAAACCAAAACAATTAATGTAAACAGCAATGACAAAAAAAATGCAAATTGGCAAAGCAAGCAGTAAATCTAAATTAACTGAGCAATTGCAATATTACAACTAATATGAGCCAATGTGCCCGCACAAGAAAAATAAATCAGTAGTAAAACTGGCTTAACAGAGTAATACAAAGTGAAATTTAGTAGCACTATACCTGGCAAACAGCAGCAGCAAATGCAATAACTTGTATCTAAATATGACAAAGCTCAAGCAGAAAAAATTTTACAGTAAAAATGGCCATATTTAATACCTATGTCATATCTTAACACTAGAGTGATGCATCACTGTAACTTGCTCTAGCAGACAAGTTACCAAGTCACTGACAAAAATTATGTATGCAATTCCTGTGAAGTGGAAATGTCTTTTTGTGCTCCCTCATTTTTTGGAGTACATCCATCATAAAGTTATTTTTTTACTGTATCTGTAGGCATAAAATATTTATATTAGTACATCTATAAAATTTTATTTTAACCAATGCTGCAGTGCAGCTAGGAACTAGATATTAAACAAAATAGGCAACGCAAGGCGTGAAACGTCATTCGCTAGCCATATGGCATTTCATAATGCAGTAACCAATCTTTCAACTGGCAAGACAATAGACATGAAATGTTTCTCATCATTTCATTTCAGTAAATATCATAAATTAAGAATTCTACAGTGTAATCATGTTTCCAAGTTTGAGGGTGTCGTATTTACGATGCTTTCTACAAAGGAACGTCAATAGCGAGGATAATGGCCTCTTTTTTTTCTTCTCCACCTGTGTCTCTGAAAGGCACACACTAATGGCTTTTTTTCCAGGTGTCTGTCGCGCAGCTCGACGCATTACGTGAATGTGGTCACTTAACTTTCTTACCGAATTATTTACGACAGCAGTATCTGCTACAGTGACAGTCTCATATAAAAATATTTCACAGTTCAAGAATTAGCGTTACAAATCTGTAGAAACAAAATCCTATTGATATAACAGTGTCCAAAAAATTTTCGCCAGCATAGTGTTACATTCACGTATATACACACATTTCATAACTCTAAAAGTACGATTCTCGGTTTCCACCATCCTTTTTCACAAACCAGAGTCCTTAATCACTACTCATTATTCCTTGCTTTATTACACATATACGTATTACTAGACGCTTCTTCAATATTTTATCATAATAAATATGTAGCATAATCAAATTCCTCATATAGCATCAGTTTATTGATCATAAACATACCTCAACAGCATAATACACATCATCGTTGTAATAATTATATCATAACAGATCAATCACATCTCAAAATCGTCGTAGCTTTCTGAATATTTTAAAACCTAAAAAAAATATCTGCTCATTTCAGAAGTGTCATCTACCTCAAATGTCCTTTAAAAATCATGATCCCATACCAAATACATCATTCAAAACTCTCATAGTATCACAATGGTTCCGAAAAAATATGAACATTTCACAAAGTAAGTGTGAAGCTATCCAACTGTGTAATTGCGTAAACATCTGTCACTGATCTAGTAAAATAAATATTTGTCTCTCTCAGTTAAATGATCACATAGCTGTGTAATTCTGTGTTAGAGAAATATGGTACCGATGTGTAAAGTTGTATAAGGAAATACCATATTAGCTAGGGCTCCTTGTGCTTGCTACACACACGGTACACAAATTAAGCGTCTACACCCCCCCCCCCCCCCGAGGATTAATGTAATTATACCCTCAGGTGCAGATTACAGCAATGGAATGAAATGTATCACGAAAAACTTCCCTTGTAATTCAAAAATCTAGAAAAATAAATGGTTTCAGTCCACAATTAATCACTCAAATGCCTCTCATGTAGCGCTAAATGTGCGTCTTGCTGTAAGATAATTCTGTGGAACTGTCGTAGTTATCGTCCTCTGTAAGCAAAGTTCTACTGAAATCAATGTACTTACCTCAACATAAACGAAAGTGAAATGCCCACTTACAGGTCGTCTCCTAGAACTTGAAACTACTTAAACCTAACTAACCTCAGGACACCACACACATCGATGCCCGAGGCAGAATTCAAACCTGCGACCGTAGCAGTCACGCGGTTCTAGACTGTAGCGCCTAGAACCGCTCGACCACCCCGGCCGGCGATATGCAGTTCAAACTGACATTTCTTGTTAATATTAAGCGGATAAAATAGTATGTTCCCAAAATTCTAGGAGCGGGCAAGCTCCCCCTTCTTTTGCTGCTCCATGCTGACACATACGGGTCAAAGTCGTGCAGTGGAGATATATCGAATATCTCAGTTGTTAGAGAGGTACAAATAATCCTAATACCGACCTGGCATATAGGTAAATCCGACAAATGCGTCAACGTACTTCACTACTGTTATCCTCACGCGCATTATCGCTTACTAGGATATGGCGGGCGAGGACTGAGCGGAGCGGATCTTTCCAATACATTGTTTTTCTAGGACGTCTGTATGCATAATCTGCATGTATTTTGTGCTAATTGGCTGAAATGACTGTATTTAATTACCCCACATTATTTTTCTGTCTGTGAAGGTTAATCTCGGAAACTATTGCAGGGCCGGCCGCGGTGCTCTCGCGGTTCTAGGCGTGCAGTCCGGAACCGCGCGACTGCTACGGTCGCAGGTTCGAATCCTGCCTCGGGCATGGATGTGTGTGATGTCCTTAGGTTAGTTAGGTTTAAGTAGTTCTAAGTTCTAGGGGACTGATGACCACAGCAGTTGAGTCCCATAGTGCTCAGAGCCATTTGTGGTGTAACGAGAGGTTGCAACAATGGGAAATTGTACTGAAATGCAGGAGGATCTGCAGCGAATTGACGCATGGTGCACGGAATGGCAATTGAATCTCAATGTAGACAAGTGTAATGTGATGAGAATACAGAGAACGATAGGTCCCTTATCATTTAGCTACAAAATAGCAGGTCAGCAACTGGAAGCAGTTAATTCCATAAATTATCTGGGAGTACGCATTAGGAGTGATATAAAATGGAATGATCATATAAAGTTGATCGTCGGTAAAGCAGATGCCAGACTGATTCATTGGAAGAATCCTAAGGAAATGCAATCCGACAGCAAAGGAAGTAGGTTACAGTACGCTTGTTCGCCCACTGCTTGAATACTGCTCAGCAGTGTGGGATCCGCACCAGATAAGGATGATAGAAGAGACAGAGAAGATACAACGGAGAGCAGCGCGCTTCGTTACAGGATCATTTAGTAATCCTGAAAGCGTTACGGAGATGATGGATAAACACCAGTGGAAGGCACTGCAGGAGAGACGCTCAGTAGCTCGGTACGGGCTTTTGTTAAAGTTTCGTGAACATACCTTCACCGAAGAGTCAAGCAGTATATTGCTCCCTCCTACGTATATCTCGCGAAGAGACCATGAGGATAAAATCAGAGAGATTAGAGCCCACACAGAAGCATACCGACAATCCTTCTTTCCAGGAACAATACGAGACTGGAATAGAAGGGAGAACCGATAGAGGTACTCAGGGTACCCTCCGACACACACTGTCAGGTGGCTTGCGGAGTATGGATGTAGATGTAGATGTAGATTTGAACTATTGCAGGGATTTTCATGAGGTTTTCCTTCATAGACGGAGTGATTTACGAGGAATGCTTGTGTATAGTTTACAAACATTTCGGGCAAAGTTAATGAACTATGGTGATGTTTGTCGATTAAGTCGCGCCTCCTGAGAATTTTCCTAGCCAGCACTGCGTAAATCATTTAATTTATACGTGAATTTGAAGTTAATTTACCTAACGTTGTTCTCTAAATTTTAGTCGTAGCTCTACGCAGAGGCCCACAAATTAAATTACCACTACGCCTGAGAAGCCGTCCAGGAATGAAGCCAGTTCATGTTGTTAGTTATATTTAAAAATTGAACCAAAATTAAAGAAGATATAAAAATACGATAATACTTTTAAATACAATTTTCTATGCAATTAATATTGCTTCCATAAGCCTCTGTAATGCCAGCAGGTGTTCCGTTTTGGTGTCAGTACAGGCGCTGTACGTGGACGTGCTTCGTCTCAGGCAAACGTCTGACAGGGGATTCCCTGAACCGATTCGGCTTGAACCACTCATTACAGTAACGGCGGAGTGTCAATAGTGAGACAACTGAAGCCGTACTTGTACACTGTGTTTACATTCGGTGGAGCAGGTGAAAACATGCGTCATATGGTCAGTGACAAAACCGGTTTATTTGGGAAAAACAATGTTTTTAAAATGGCGAAACAAAAAGAACAGCCTCCAGTATTCAAATGTGTACTTAAAATATTGATTCACGCCGCATCCGAATATGGGCTGTTATCATTTCACCCCATCTATTACAAGACTTTTGAAACTGAGCTGTTAAATGATAATTTTGGAACATGACATAGTGACGAACTGTATAAGCCAATTTCATCTATCCAAGGTTTAAAATGAAAGTTGCACAAACGTAACAAAGTAGGCAAGTTTCTTACTCAGATTACAGAGAATTGCAGCTCTGTTTTCTATGAAGTGACATTACTAACACCAAATTATTGCAATATAGGTACTGTTGCATAAATAGGCTACTAGATGAATTTCCCTCAGTCAAAGGAATTAGTGGTACAATGGTGGTGCCTGATGCAAGCGTTGTTCTGAAATCGATTCCTTCGAGTATTTAAATAGGAAGGAAAAGAACAGACGGGGTGACCCATAATGTGGAAGAAAAGTTTTTCGATGTATAAACGACAAATAATTTGTAACGCATGTGTGTATAAGAAGAGCAAAAGAGGGGCCCCCGTCACGGACCAATATTCCTAACATCGGTTTGGTACAGAATCCTTCAACATATTCTCAGGTGAATATAACATATTTTCTTGCGACTGAAAAGCTTGTGTGCACGAATCAGGAAGGAATTTAGAAAGTATTGTTACTGCGAAACTCAGCTTAGCTTTTTCTTAGATGTTGTACTGTGAACTATGGATGAAGGGCCAAAGGCAAATTCCGTGTTTCTCGATTTCCGGAAAGCGTTTGAAACGGTATCCCACTGCAGGATGGTAAGGTACGAGCATCCTAGAATAGGTTCACAGATATATGATTGACTGGAAGACTTCTTAAGTTATAGAACCCTGTGTATTGTCCTCAACGGCAAGTGTTTATCACAGACACGGGTATCGTCGGAAGTGCTCCAGGTAAGTGTGACAGGGCCACTATTATTCTCTATATACATAGATGATTTGGCGGACAGCGCGGGTAGCAATCTCTGATTGTTTAGTGATGTTGCCATGGTGCACAGTACGGATGGTTGGTTGGATTTGGGGGAGCGGGCCAAACAGCATGATCACCGGTCCCATCAGTTTAGGGAAGGATGGGAAAGGAAGTCGGCCGTGCCCTTTCAAAGGAACCATCCCGATTTAGGGAAATCACGGAAATACAAATCAGGACGGCAGGCCGCGGGTATTGAACCGTCGTCCTCCCAAATGCTCGGTTGAGTGACTGTAGGAGGATACGAGATGACACGGGAAAATTTTTTAGTTGGTGTGATGAATGGCTGCTAGCTCTAAATGTAAAAAAATGTAAGTTAATACGGATGATTAGGAAAAACAAACCCATAATATTCACAGACAATATTAATAGTGTCCTGCTTCACACAGTTACGTCATTGAAATATCTGGGCCTAACGTTGCAAAGCGATATGAAATGGAACTAGCAAGTGAGGACTGTAATAATGGTCGATTTAGATGTAATGGGAGAGTTCTAGGGCCGGCCACGGTGGCCGAGCGATTCTAGGCGCTTCAGTCCGGAACCGCACGACTGCTACGGTCGCAGGTTCGAATCCTGCCTCGGCCAAGGGGCACCCCAAGAGATCCTATTGCTGATTTCTGTATTGTGTTGTCGGAAGGTAGTCAGTTTCACCATCACTAGTTGCTAGTGTTTGCGAGCAGCATAAGTTCATCAGGCGGAGGCCATCATTTTGAGTACATCTTCGACTAGCTCATAGACTGTGCTGGAGCATCTACGACATAGATTCACTGTCAGTCGAGTTCTGGTACTGTGAATGCCTTCGCTCTTGATGGTCAACTCATGACGGGAGCTAGAGAATTCGAAGGGAGCTACCTTGACGCTATGACGAAAAACTAGGTTCGTAATGACCGAGTGTGTCTTCCTTATTCACTTAACATGCTGTTAACTGGTGTCTCGGTCCCTCACTATGTGCTACATCTACATCTACATTCATACTCCGCAAGCCACCCAACGGTGTGTGGCGGAGGGTACTTTACGTGCCACTGTCATTACCTCCCTTTTCTGTTCCAGTCGCGTATGGTTCGCGGGAAGAACGACTGTCTCAAAGCCTCCGTGCGTGCTCGAATCTCTCTAATTTTACATTCGTGATCTCCACGGGAGGTATAAGTAGGGGGAAGCAGTATATTCGATACCTCATCCAGAAACGCACCCTCTCGAAACCTGGCGAGCATGCTACACCGCGATGCAGAGCGCCTCTATTGCAGAGTCTGCCACTTGAGTTTGCTAAACATCTCCGTAACGCTATCACGGTTACCAAATAACCCTGTGACGAAACGCGCCGCTCTTCTTTGGATCTTCTCTATCTCCTCCGTCAACCCGATCTGGTACGGATCCCACACTGATGAGCAATACTCAAGTATACTCTTACGAAAGACATCGAGTGTAACATGAGCTAACGAATATACTTGCCCCGCTTAAAAAAATGTTTATTCTTATTCGACAGGCACTGTCGTTGACATGGCCCACCTGCGCAGTACTGGTCACTTCCTTACTTTGTGTCTCTGGCGTGACTTGAATTTGTCTGTGGCACTGTGGATAAGTTTTTATAAAAGATTTCTAATTTCTGCCTTTACTGTTCTATGCTGTAACAATTCCTCTGCAAATAATTCGTGCCAGTATTTTGCCACTACAACTTATTAAATTGACAATAAGGCAATATTCCCACCTACCAGTACATGCCATGTTTGTAACTGGAACTATTACAGAAATCAAAATCCAAATTAGGGTAACCTGATTTGACCTCAGTTCGTCACTAATTCACATTGAGTTGCTTGACTACCACGCCACCTCACTTTGTAGCAGTAAACTTTGAACTCCGGAGGGGAGGTTTTCGTTCTAGGGCTACTAACTGCCTCTTATGAAACAGCGTCGGCACGCATTACCATCCACGTTGTAGGAAGAGGACAGCGCATGCGCCTAGGTCGTACTCGGTATCTGACCCATCTGAAGTGCTCGCTCGCTGCGGATTTATCCGAGCGTGACAGAGACTGGCAGCGCTAAATCTGCGGTAATGAGGCTGCAATGACAGGCACCCCCGTCACAACCGCCCACTCTCCGGGGCCCGGCGAAGCGACAGCAGACCGGCATCCTGCCCTGGTCTTTCTGTCCGCTAACTGCGAATGGCAGCAGCCGCAAGGTATCGTCTACACGGGGAAGCTCTGCCTCGTCAGTCTCCACAGCGGCTATATCTGAGTGCTACATCCTGTCGGTGCCGAAGTTGTTATACACGGAGCAGAAGCACGGATTGGAGAAAAACTGGGAAAAAATTGGTCGCACCTTGGTTGAAAAATGGTTCAAATGGCTCTGAGCACTATGGGACTTAAAATCTATGGTCATCAGTCCCCTAGAACTTAGAACTACTTAAACGTAACTAACCTAAGGACATCACACAACACCCAGCCATCACGAGGCAGCGAAAATCCCTGACCCCGCCGGGAATCGAACCCAGGAACCCGGGCGTGGGATGCGAGAACGCTACCGCACGACCACGAGATGCGGGCGGTCGCACCTTGCAATCGAACAACAAGCATTTGCCTTAAGCTGTTTAGGGATATCACGGAAGACCTAAATCTCATTATTCTCGGCCATAATGGCTATGTTTGTGAATCGTGACTGTGTGGGATAATTATTTATCTGTAATTTTTGCTACGAGTCACGCCTATTATTTTTTTGTTTTATATTTAATTTAACGTAATACAACGCGTTTCGAATATGTTCTGTTCATCTTCAGGCGTTTATACATACATACATACATACATACATACAGGGATATGTTACTTAAAAATAAACCGTCTTAAACTAGATTAATCTAGAACTCTTTGTCCATTTATTTTTGGACAACTTGGTTGTGGAGATAAAGCAGCGATTAGTATGATCAATCAGTTATTCAAAAGCTGTCTTCATCGGATTTATTATTATTATACCGCCAACCGGTTTCAACCCGACGTAGGGGTCATATTCTTGGCGTTTGCACTGTGAAAATATAAATATCCGTCAGAAAAATTCCATAATACAACAGCTGAATTTACGTAAATTTAAAATATGTTACCCACTGGCTGACTGCTGGTGGTGTAGACAGGAGTGAGACCACCAACAGTCGACCAATAGGTAACATATTTTAAATTTACGCAATTTTAGCTGTTGTATAATGGATATTTATAATTTCACAGTGTAAACGCCCAGAAGATGACCCCTACGTCGGGTTGAAACCGGTTGGCGGTATAATAATAATAAATGCGATTAAGACTGTTCTTGAATAACTCTTTGTCCATTGTTTGTTACTGCAGCGTCAGGTGTGGCATTTGGGGGGGGGGGGGGGGGGAAGGGAGGAGGGTGGCAGTGGATGGCCAGAAATCGATGTCATTGGTGTCTTCTGCTGGTTTTCTTCCTTGCGGCTGACTATGTGTGATATCACAGCCTGTATAGGATGCAGATAGTTTTGCATCAGTTGAGTGTTACGAAAATAAAAATGGTTCAAATGGCTCTGAGCACAACGGGGCTTAACATCGGAGGTCATCAGTCCCCTAGAGCTTAAAACTAGTTAAACCTAACTAACCTAAGGACATCACTCACATCCATTACCGATGCAAGATTCGAACCTGAGACCGTAGACGTCGCGCGGTTCCCGGAAAAGCGCCTATACCCGGTTGGCCACCGCGGCCGGCTGTTACGAAAATAGGGTGAAAGGCTTTCATATGGCAGTTGAGCACTTACGATTTCATCACCTTGCAGCTTCACTAGCATCACTGGTGTAATGGCGGAGTTGTTGATTTACATTACACTATTGCACATTGTATTTGGTCACTGTTTTCCAACATAAATCAAATGGCTGTGAGCACTATGGGACTTAACATCTGAGGTCAACAGTCCCCTAGACCTTAGAACTACTTGGATCTAACTAACCTAAGGACATCATACACATCCACGCCCGAGGCAGGATTCGAACCTGCGACCGTAGCAGTTGCACTGCTCCGGACTGAAGCGCCTAGAACCGCTACGACACCGCGGCCGGCCAACGTAAATTTCAAGGTTGTCTTCGATTGTGAAAGGGTGGCATGAGTCTTCAATGTGAGTTGCTACTGCTGATTTGTTACATTTATCTAGCCTCTAGCAGTCTAAATGCTCTTTGATCGGGTTCTGAGATTTCTGCCAGTTTGGCCGATATAATATTTATTACATTGGCTGCAGGTAATTTTGTAAATGCCAGATGCATCTATGACTTGTATCTGGCGGTTTTATATTGTGAACAAGCTTCCTACTTAGGTTGCTGGTGGAGGTGAAGCTGATTTTCACTTATGTGTTTTTGAATAATCTTGCTGCTATGTCAGATACTATTCCAAGATATTTTACTTATTTGATTGCTAAGGTAACTGTCAGTGGTAAGTGTAGTTTGATGTTGTTTGTTCAGTTTATTATTTACCTGTTGAGACATAGTATTAATTAGAGAAGGATCAAATCCATTGTTTATTGCGGTATATGTTATGGTTTCTATTTCTTATTGGAGTTCTGTATTCTACTAACACTGCAGCTAACACTGCTCTCTGGTTTGAGATTCTCTAACAGCTTACATATCGCAGGCAGCGAGTGAGCAATCCATCGACATTAAATCTGCTCGAGTGCGCTAGCAACAAATTCCTTAGTCATAGACCTCTTACAATCTTTTCCGAAGCATCTGATTTCAGAGTTGCCGACAATAGTGTTCCTTTGTTTGTTCACTAGTTTCACTCAGAGAACTTCCTGGTTTGAGAGTAAGTCGAATAAGCAGGAAAACAACTGAAACCGACTGCAAGATAGAAAACGGAACCGCATACATTTTCTTTCTTGCAGTCGGTTTTAGCAGAAGATACGTACATCTTCGTTTAAAAGAGGTGAATGGTCTTTATCTTTCCGTATGTTTGCTGGAGTATCGTGTAATTAACATAAGTGAATCGCTCAAATAGTTTTCGAGTTTGTTGCTGAAGCCGTTTCTGCTTTATGCAGGGTGTTTGTATTAGCTTGAGGCAACGAAACAGCGCGAAAACGATGCATCTTACGAAACAGGTTTACTCGGTGGAAACTAGGTAGGTACCTTTTATTGTAGGTCCCCTTTATCCAGTTAGATATGTGGGGTAGGTAAGGGACACGAAAGTCGTCGAAGTGGTGTCCAGTACCGAAAGACCTACAAGGAATTTCAACATTAATATAGGGGAGATCCGTCTGTGCTACAACTGCCCATGTCTTAACCATCTCTCCTGCGTGGGCGCGTTCAACTTCGTTTTTTTCAAGTGGGAACCCCCGCTCCCACCCACTTTATTCCATGTTTGGATTGTACGAGCTGTCATCGACAAACATCAAGTGGTCCTTGACACACAGTGGTTACGGTTACAACAAACCACACCACAAGTTGGGAAACGGGGCCAAATTTCTAGTAGTTTAATGTCGTGTTGAGATTTTCACACATGTTTTATTCGTATCTTACAAAAACTAGCAGTAAGGCAATAAACAGCCTTTTAAACACACCGCTAACGGCAATCACGCTATTTATAGCAATACAACAATTTAAAAAAAATTAAAGAACGTTAGTAAACAGGCTACTGAGGTAAATACAGAACTTTGTTAATAAAGTACGGTGAGGTAGTGAAGCTACGAACACCACCATTAAAAAAATTAAACAGGTCTCAGCATAAACATGATTAATGGCAATAAAAGGAAAATACAAACTTGGAGGAATTTAAAAAAAAATTCAACAAAAGTGTCCTGGAATATCATTAGAACATAACAGTTATGACGGACCCGTGTAAGGCGGCCACAAATCACCCACTCAGGGATGCTCAGGCTAGGCAGAATACCGACCAATTTAAATACGCCCGTAAACGCAATTGTCACTCTCAGGCTAGTCACTACGCCGACCGTTAGCCAGCGAAAACTTGTTATAGGATGGCTTAACTTGCTGACAGAATTAGAGCTAACCTCGTGCAAGGAAACATTGCACCACACAGTCCTGAATGAGCGACCACATGATCTATCAACAAGAAGCATGAATTTACTCATACCCCACGACAGAATAGCGAATCAATTAAAACTGCCAAAACTACACCTCCCATTGGACAGTAACGCGAGGAGGAGGAAAGATCACTGTCTTCAATTACACTGATGCCAGGGACAGGAAACCCGGTCGCCGGAGGCAACAGGCAGAAGAGACGCTGGTTACACCAAATTATTACTTAATGATTAGACATTCCACGAAATTAACTTGCAGTTATGCTCGAACAGGCAGTACACGACTTCCGATGGCAAGGATCCAAACATCCGACCGCGCACGCGTCGCCAGCGCACCCAACACGCCACGGTCACGAGAAAACAAGCTCTGTCACCGGAGTTCACGTCTTCTCTGAAACGTTGACTGTTGGTGACTGCTCCTTCTTGTTAGGTGCCTCCTTTTAAACGCCAGTGTTGAAACGGAGGATTTAAAGAAGCGTGCTTACGTCCCACCAAGGCGAAATGAACAGCAACGACTCGTGGGGCGATTCTGTATACAACCAACACGCGGGGAGCTCTTCCGTCAACTCGACCCGCTCGTTACACACAACCGACATACATCACGTGCCGACTCGGTACAACTGACCACGCCTGCTTCCCGCTGGAGAGCCACACTGCCACCAGTGTCCACCACACTCTCCCCGCACAACCCCTTACTTCCGCGCCACCACTTGAGGTTCCAACCGGTCAAAGATCTCACTTCCTCCATAGCAGTTTCCCGGAAGCAAAAACGCAGATATCGATAGCAGAGGGAAAAGACAACAAAGCAGCCACTTAATGACAGACAACATATCAAACAAACATGTCAAGGAAAGAAAAAGAAAACCAATGCAATTTAAACACAAGGCGTAGCACGAGTCGATACACGGCTCAGGCCTGTTCTTGCAGTTAAGAACTGACACATTTGATTCTACGATCCATTTTCGATGTAAATGTTAAGTTTTGTGTTCTAACTGTTGATATTTGCGTTTGAAATTTACTTTTCTGGTTACTGAACCAGGATCAACGGCGTGGATGTTACAGTTTTCTGTTCCGTGCTTGATATCGATGAGTCCCTTCGCGTCTCTCCCTGGGGTGCTTCATTTCGGTCGGTGTCCATCGCAGGTGCGCCTGTCACTATCACCATCACTACATTGATATTTGACCTTATACAGTTGTTGTGGTTTGTATTGCCCCAACAACCACATAGCGGCCAGGGCGTCAGTTGCAACACAGAAATCATTCACCCTCATGGCGAAGTTCGAAGGCAGCCGCCTAAATCAAGCATGGTCTGACGACTCACCACAAACAACATCTTAGGGAACAGAAAACTACATTACGATACAACTAGCTTACACCCCCAAATTGTCAATATCTAGCCGTATATTTACGTATGTTTTCAGGTGGGGATATTCAGCTGCCAAACAATTATCACATTCGTGATGAAACTTTCGGCTGTCATTTATTTTGCACAATTCGCTTCTAGTTTCAGCCCATGACCAATAACAAGCTTAGCTGGCGTAAACTACACGAAAGTTATACCATAATTTGAACAAATGTGATGATGTTGAGCTATGAATCAGCTGGTACTGTAAGACTTACAAAGTGTGAAGACTAAATGAGGTTACTTTGCTCACAACTGAAGTCATTACTTCCATTTCACATTAATCTGTATTATAATTTAGATGTCCCACAGAGGCCGTTTATGGCGGCTAAGCTTTATAATGGTCATGGACTGAAACTAGTAGCGAATTGTGCAAAATAAATGACAGCTGAAACTTTCAGAACGTCTAGCCATATTATTTGTACTGTTCAATTACATTTGGATCACTCAGGTAACGTTTTAACGGCAGCATCAACCGTTTGAACATAAAGGTTTACATTTACATTGTAAATGAAATGTAGAAAATGGACACTAGATACCTGAAGTAACTTTTTTTGTGCAGCTAGTTACCAACTATTTCAATAAACACAAGTACAGTAGCTGAAGATGGTCTAAATACTAAACAGGCATTTTTGTACAGGTAGTATTTAAGAAAAAGCGCTGTGGGGTTCGAATTCACTAATTTCGGTACGTCCTGTGTATCAGTTGGCATGGTAATGATAGTACAATATTCTACTCATTTTCCTAGTCCCGGCACATTCGCGCCATTCCCTTACGGTGGTATCCTCCGTAAATAGCGCTGTAGGGGAGAGTCGTATAATATCGGCCGGGTTAAGTTTTTTGACTGTACTGTGTAACTCTGACGGTTAATTGGAATGCTAATATACTATTCTCTCGCTTCAAGATATGTCCATGAACAGCACGGTGTAATGCACCCAGTCTCTTCCGATGACTCCAAACACATTATGCTTTCTCTTCTGTTGACCTATTATTTCCGGTAATTGCAGTTTTCATTGCCGCTTTATCATTTGCATTCCGTAGCTACCCTCAGCATGTTTCCTTTATTTTGGAACACCCGATTGAATTCAAATTTTCTTCAGTTATCTTGCAAACTTTATTTTTTCTGCTTTCAGTCTCCTATCTTCGCTGGCGATATTTTTCTTTTCAAATTGTTGTAAACACTGTAGTTGCACCCATAGTAGTCGTTTTGCTACACGTAACTTTTCCCATAGTCATTTTAAGCAATCTTTATTCCGTTTTCTTGTAACTTATTTCTCAGTTTTTGCCATTTCTATCCGAAAAAAGCAAGAAGAAGAAAATATAATTTAAAAACTGAAACTACTTCTGGCAGGTACTGAAAGGCAATCGGGTGGCCGGAAATACGCAGCAAAATCGTAGCAGGATGATATTGTGCGTTCTTCTATAGAAATTATCATGAAACGTTCGTTAAACGCCATGTTTTACATAACACAGATAACCGAAATATAGCAACAAAAATTAAGTAGTTACTTTAAAAACGGGTACTTCAGTCCTCAAAATATCTTCCGTACTCTAATAACTACAGCAACACCATCAAGCACTCAGAGGAGACAAAGCACTCAAGAGAGGAAGAAGATACTTCACTCCAGTGCACGTGCACCCGATCAGACCCTGTTGGAACACACAGAGCTTCTTGGCTCTATTTTCCTTTTTTTCCGCATTGTTCTTATTTTTCTGAAAGGGGTCTCTTCCTTCTGTCCATTTTGTTCCTACTTTCTTCAGAGCTTGGTTCTTTGACTTGACGTCCCATCTGTCAATTTTCTGCTTAAGTACGTTCCTGTGCAAAATATCTGAATAACTTACTTGAGTTTTTTGTAGTTCCTTTTTGGCCTCTTGTATTCAGGGTATAGTTTTAAGCTCTTCTATGTTTTTAAGAATTTTATCTTGTTTTGGGAAGCCCGCAGACGTCTCCATAAAATTTTAATCGCCTTTTTCTAATCTCTTTTGCAAGGTTGGCAATTCCTCAGTCATTTGACGAGAATGTACTCTGTAGTTCCCTACTATTTTCTTTGAGCCTAGTATCTTTCTGATGATTTTACGTTATTCCTTTAATAAGTTTTCTGGGACCCCTTTTATGCGGACTGTCAGGCTTTCACTGGCATACAGGACTTCAGATTTTAATACTGTATTATAGTGCCTATTCTTAGTGTTTCTGGACATGTTTTATTGTACACCCTGTAGATTCTTTCATAGGTTCTCTTTGGTTTTTGGTGGCGAATGTTTTATGCTATTTTTCTCTCGCTCTATAGGTTCAAGGACTTCATCTAAGTATTTAAAATATGGGACTCTATTGATATTTATATATAAAAGTATATATATATTCTTTTATATATAAATCTCAATAGAGTCCCATATTTTAAATCCTATTTATATATAAAAGAATATATATATTATTTTATGTATGAATATCAGTAGATCCCCATATTTAAAAAAACGTCTGAATGACAACACTTTCCATTCAATGGATGAATTTTTACGTGTGAAGCACTAATTATATATATATATATATATATATATATATATATATATATATATATATATATATAATTTGTTCTATTGAGTCGAACGTATTGTCATTCAGGAATTATTTTAATTTGTTTTTAAATGCTGGTTTCCTATCTGGCAAACATTCAATGCTATTTGGTAAATGAACAAAGATGTTTTTGGTAGCATAACTCACCCCTTTCTGTGCCAAATTCAGATTTAAGCCAGAATAGTTAAGACCATCCTTTCTTCTAGTGTCGCAGCTATGCACTTTGGTATTATTTGTTAACTGGGATGGGTTATTAATAACAAATTTCATAAGAGAACACATGTATTGCGATGGTACTGTGAATATCTCGAGTTAGTTGAATAAATGTCTGCAAGGTGATCTTGGATGGGCTCCATCTATTATTCTGATTACACGTTTTCGTGCACTACTCTCAGCTAACTTTTCATTGGTGGGCGTCACTGCTGCCGGCATAAAGATGTACGGGAACAGCCCCTGTTAGATACGTTTATATGCAGAACGCGCAGGGAGGGGCATTCGGAATGGCACACCTCGCGGCCGGATCCTCTTACTCGGGCTCGTGCGGCCGGGCCTGAATGCCGCCCCCTGCCGCCGCCCGCCGCCCACGCCGCCCCCAGAACTTTGTATCGCGGCCCACCGCGGGGTCCCGGCTTTCACTCGGCGCTCGCCCGCTGGCCCCACGGCCCAACTTGCGCGGTGCGCAGTAAACATCACAATGGAAAAGAGCTGTTCCTCCCCCTACGCCTCATGAAGTTTTCCTGCGGCTCCCGGAGGACGCAAATCAGTTGCCCGCATCTGCCCGGTCAGCTGTATAGAGGCCCACGGCCGGCCAGGGAGGCTGGAGCGCCCGCAGAACCAGCCAGCAGGGCTCGCTCTTCTCCTCTTTCTCCTTTTTTCCGCCCAAGTAGGAGAAAAAAAGAAGAAGAAAGCGCTTGAAGTAATTTCGGATATAAAACGGGGAACAAATTGCGAGCGGGTACGAAAAGAGGCCATTTACTCTTACGCAGAGAGCACAGTTCCACTCTCTCGGTATTACCAACTAAAACTCTCGTCCTCCAGCGGCGTTTTCATCATCTTTTTGGACACAGTTTGAAAGAAGAACTACGAGGGATATTACGTACTCAGTGAACAAGCTTTTGTCGCGTGTAAAATGTTACAGTACTAGCACACCTCACAGTACAAACGTTTCGAATTTTATTGATCTTATTGGTTCCCATATCGCTGTACATGTTGTATCGTTAACAGCGCAAAACAGACACGGGTAAAGGCATACGTTAAAAGTGGCAAAAACATTCCGTTTGCGAGGTAATTAATCCGTGGTTACGGGCAGCCCAACTTCAGAACGAAATATAGTTATAATTAGCAATATTCATTTTAATATAAATTTTGCGATAACGTCCCCATCTAATTCGGCTCACATTTCACCCATGATCTCCATTAACGAGAAATACAATATTATATCAGGCTACATGTTACACTCTTCCTTGTTAACTGATTGAGTAACAGCCGTTTGTGCCTCAAACACCGTTTTTAGTGTTCCGTGCCTCAATCGGTAGAAACGAGACATTTACAGGACCACTTTGTTGTCCATCTGTCTGTGTGTGTGTCTGTCGGACTGTTAAACACACTCTTTCTCAGAAACGGATAGTCAATTAAGCCAACGATTTTGCCGCAGTGGTAACACCGGTACCCGTCAGATCACCAAAGTTCAGCGGTGTCAGGCTGGGCTAGTATTTGGATGGTTGACCATCCGGTCTGCCGGTCTCTGTTCCCAAGCCTGATGCTCTCAGCCTTTGTGAGGAGAACTGAGGAGCTACTTGATTGAGAAGTGGCGGCTCTGGTCTCGTAAACTGACACACGGCCGGCAGAGCGGTGTGCTGACCATTTAAACTCCATATCCTTATCATGTGGCGCCAAAGGGCTGAGAGAGACACGGCGGCCGGTCGGTACTATTGGGCCTTCATGACCTGATCGAGTAGGTTTTTTTTTTTGCTATTTAAGCCACGTCTTTCGATACCACTAACTCACTCATCAAAACCTGTAGGGTATTTCCCGTTGATCTGGAATCGTGAAATTCAGCAAAACGCAGCGTTTCACAGTCCAACTAAGCAAAAAAAAAAAAAAGAAATGTCACATGTCATTTGTTATCCGACTGTCTATCTGACATTCTGTTAAGAAACTTCTTTCTCAGAAATATGTCGACGTACATCTTGTCGGTCGGTACTTACACTCCTGGAAATTGAAATAACAACACCGTGAATTCATTGTCCCAGGAAGGGGAAACTTTATTGACACATTCCTGGGGTCAGATACATCACATGATCACACTGACAGAACCACAGGCACATAGACACAGGCAACAGAGCATGCACAATGTCGGCACTAGTACAGTGTATATCCACCTTTCGCAGCAATGCAGGCTGCTATTCTCCCATGGAGACGATCGTAGAGATGCTGGATGTAGTCCTGTGGAACGGCTTGCCATGCCATTTCCACCTGGCGCCTCAGTTGGACCAGCGTTCGTGCTGGACGTGCAGACCGCGTGAGACGACGCTTCATCCAGTCCCAAACATGCTTAATGGGGGACAGATCCGGAGATCTTGCTGGCCAGGGTAGTTGACTTACACCTTCTAGAGCACGTTGGGTGGCACGGGATACATGCGGACGTGCATTGTCCTGTTGGAACAGCAAGTTCCCTTGCCGGTCTAGGAATGGTAGAACGATGGGTTCGATGACGGTTTGGATGTACCGTGCACTATTCAGTGTCCCCTCGACGATCACCAGAGGTGTACGGCCAGTGTAGGAGGTCGCTCCCCACACCATGATGCCGGGTGTTGGCCCTGTGTGCCTCGGTCGTATGCAGTCCTGATTGTGGCGCTCACCTGCACGGCGCCAAACACGCATACGACCATCATTGGCACCAAGGCAGAAGCGACTCTCATCGCTGAAGACGACACGTCTCCATTCGTCCCTCCATTCACGCCTGTCGTGACACCACTGGAGGCGGGCTGCATAGTGTTGGGGCGTGAGCGGAAGGAGGCCTAACGGTGTGCGGGACCGTAGCCCAGCTTTATGGAGACGGTTGCGAATGGTCCTCGCCGATACCCCAGGAGCAACAGTGTCCCTAATTTGCTGGGAAGTGGCGGTGCGGTCCCCTACGGCACTGCCTAGGATCCTACGGTCTTGGCGTGCATCCGTGCGTCGCTGCGGTCCGGTCGCAGGTCGACGGGCACGTTCACCTTCCGCCGACCACTGGCGACAACATCGATGTACTGTGGAGACCTCACGCCCCACGTGTTGAGCAATTCGGCGGTACGTCCACCCGGCCTCCCGCATGCCCACTATACGCCCTCGCTCGAAGTCCGTCAGCTGCACTTACGGTTCACGTCCACGCTGTCGCGGCATGCTACCAGTGTTAAAGACTGCGATGGAGCTCCGTATGCCACGGCAAACTGGCTGACACTGACGGCGGCGGTGCACAAATGCTGCGCAGCTAGCGCCATTCGACGGCCAACACCGCGGTTCCTGGTGTGTCCGCTGTGCCGTGCGTGTGATCATTGCTTGTATAGCCCTCTCGCAGTGTCCGGAGCAAGTATGGTGGGTCTGACACACCGGTGTCAATGTGTTCTTTTTTCCATTTCCAGGAGTGTATTTCGGTAACAGGCAAAAATCGTCGAGTTTCTCTGTTCTCGCGATGTATGAAATATCTACAGGATGTTCTGAAATTCCCCTTAAAAATATCTAGGACTTATAGACGGGACTGAGTAAATAATATTTTGAATAGGAAACCATCTTCTGAAATGTGCCGTTTTCGCCCTATGACCGTTTCATTTAGATATTTAACTCATCCACTTCTGCTTAAGGAACTGAATTAGGAGCGACGCAGTACAGTTATTAGGTAACAATTCGAAACATAAGCACATTTCTTTGTATTAACACATATGCATTACATGCTTGCATTTTTCTAAAATAAAAAAGATGCATTCTAACAGCGGCTGGGTGTGGTGACCACCAACGTTGTTAAAAACATTTTAGCTACAAAGCTTCCGGTACGCTCTCTCGATCCCACCTGGTGTCTCTTGAATTTCTATCGTACCAGTTATAATTCGTGCCAGCAGTTATGCCTCTATCTCTTCAAAAGTATCGTCGATTAGATTTTGTAGGGCACACGTTATGTGACATCTGGCGACCGTCTATCCTATTGCATATCAGGACAAATAACAGACATCTGAATTGAAACCGTTTCCAGTCGTGGGTTCCTATTCACAATATGTACTACTCCCCGCTTCAAGTCATAGTAATTTGAAACGGGAATTTCCGAACACGTTGTATATACAAAATTAAGTTCGTACGGAACGCTTGGCCGTCAAGTTCTAGTCGTAATTACTCCAATTTTATTATTATTTGATTATTATTATTATTATTATTATTATTATTATTATTATTATTTAATTGCCAGTGCATTTCACATGAAACCACTGATGCTGTTGCAACAGAGAGACATCTGGTGGTACACTGTTGTACTTAAAATTGAAACAAATGAGCCCTCGGTCACGATTTTTTAGTCTTATTAATCAGGTTACAGCACTTATAAGAGTGCCTTCATCAGAATTTACACATTTAAAGTGGTCTATAACACAATTACAAATTTATGGGAAAAAAATTATATAAAAAAGTGTAATTACTTACTGACGATACAAGACAGAGACAGTACTTACATGTCACGTATAAAATAAATAACAAGTCAGAAGGGCTTTAATCACAAAATATTTAAAAGGAAAGTGTGAAGGAGAGCCTCTAAGGACTGCTCGTTCATGTACAGTCCATAAATATGTAATTATGTAATAAATAAGTGTAAATGTCTTGTGACTAGGGCCTTCCATCGTTTAGACCATTCGCCGGGTGCAAGTCTTTCGATTTGACGCCGCTTCAGCGACTTACGCGTCGATGGGGATGAAATGATGGTGATTAGGACTACGCAACACCCAGTCCCTGAGCGGAGAAAATCTCTAACCCAGCCGGGAATCGAACCCGGGCCATTGGCATTGACATTCTGTCTCGCTGATAACCAACAGTTGGCGCAGAGATTGTGCTACGTGACTGTGGAAGGACGTGAAATTCTTTAAGTGTACCAAAAATTATTGGAAATAAAATTCAGTTTGTACTATTGCTTTTATGAATGATTTCGAAATGAAACCACCGCATCAGTATCCAACTCTAATAAAAATTTTGAGAAAAAATTTAAAAATTATGTTTTAGATGCAACTTTGCACTTATTTCTGCTGTGAGTTAGGAATTCTTTCAAATGTAGAACATCTGAGGCTTATCGCAATGCTACAGAATCTCGGAGACAGAGACAGAGGAACATTCCAATATACTTCATCCTTTGCATTCATTGAAGCTTTTTCTCTTCATAATGAAAACGGTTTGTGCCTCGAACTAAATAATATATTAAAGGTCACTGAACATGCTTAAAGCCCCATGAAGCGAAAGCGTTTCTTTCAGTGACAGATGAGCGTACGAAATAAAGGAGAACTGCACTTAACACCAAGACAGAAAAGAATGTGTTATCGTTACTTACTAGAAAGTAGCTTGGAGTAGTGGATTCCTCTTTTCGAACAGCCGCCCTGTTTCGAGTTACAAAGGGTAGAAAATTAAAAGTCGGTACAACAATTCTGAATAATAACGTTGCCTCTATAGAATGAAACAAAGCATTGCACCCCAGAGTAAAAAACAGCAAAAGGTATTTAGGCAATGGCAATGAATGTCTGATTCAAACACCTGTGTGAGCGTTTCACAGGGGGACTTTGTTATTTACCGCGCACTGCCGCTTCCAGGGAACAATTAAAATTTATTGAAATACGATTCAAAGAGGAATGCAACAGGTAAACTGCTCGTGAATTTGCATGGCCGTAATGCAGGTGGGCAGCTTGTTGCGTAACATCTATTGGATGTGACATAGAATGTAACACTGTTAATTACACTAATTTGGTTCCATTCATTCAATCTGAATAACATGGTCAACTGAGGGATGATTAGAGGTATTAAGTTACGACTGATGTCCATGATGTACTCAAAGCAATGGCTTGCCATCGCAATATTTAACACGAAGAAAATGTACCCTCCAACATTCTTGGTTTCATTTTGTCTATGATCTAATAGTTTTAAAGTTATTCACTATATTAGTGACGTTAGCGTAACCTAAGAGCTTGTTAAAATATTCGCTCCAGCATTTACATGAGTTATTCAGGGGACCTGACGAAGGACAGCCACGGTAGAAGTCTGCTTTTCTACAATGAACGTACTTTTATCCGTGAACTACATTTATCTTCTGATCATGCGTTGTTTTATCCTTTTTAGGCATCAACAGACGACAGTAGTGGTATGTCGTACAATCAACATACATATATCCCCTGTGTTAACGCAGTTTTCTAAGACCCAAGGCGATTTTTGAGACGTCTACTTTACTGTCACAGAGATCAGTGAACTCCTTTCCGTTTCTTCCACCAAGTAAAAAGTACTTGACGCTGCCGTCGTCCGAAAACATGTGGTGTGTAAGACATGGTCAACATTGTGTCATGGAGCCAGTTAATATGTGCTGCTCTTACTTACAGTGACAAGCAGTGAGTGAAAATCCAGGAATTAATGTAATCAATAAATTACAGTGGGACACACTGTGGTGAGTATAAGGCATGATAGCCGGGTAACGCAATGAAAAATTTTTCTTGGAAATATGGCGTAGCTCAGGCACTGATACCATTTCAAATGCAAGGACAGACGCCCAAATTACGATTACCCTGTTTTTTTTATTATTATTATTACATCGCTTCAAGCCAATATCGCGAAGTAATCCTGAATAAAGAAAGGTATGTGTCACACAGATTCATTGGAGGAATCGCAAGAGAAGGTACACTGCTCTGCAGTACTTAAGAAGGAGATAATTAAAGTACATCTATCTACATCTACATGGTTACCCTACAATTCACGCAATAAGCCGCCCAGTCCACGCCACACGGCCCCTGCTACCCGTGTTGCCGCCTCCTGTGTGTAGTGGACACCTAACCTATTAAGCGGAACCCGAAATCCCACCACCCTACAGCGCAAGTCGAGTAAACTGCAGCCTACACGGTTGCAGAACCGTCTGTGCCTCTGATTCAGACCCTCCACTCGACTCTGTACCAAAGGTCCGCAATCGGTCCTGTCGACGATGCTGCAGATTGTGAGCTCTGCCTTCATCTCGCTAGTGAGACTGGTAGTCTTCACCAACTCAGATAGCCGCCGGAAGCCAGAGAGAATCTCTTGCTGTCCATAGCGACACACGTCATTGGTGCCGACATGAGCCACCGCCTGCAGTTGGCTGCACCCTGTACCGTTCATGGCATCCGGAAGGACCCTTTCCACATCTGGAATGACTCCCCCCGGTATGCACACGGGGTGCACATTGGCTTTCTTCCCGTCCTAAGCTGCCATATCACTAAGGGGCTCCATCACCCTTTGAAAACAAACAAATGATTGACAACTACGCGAATTTACACTATACGGGTATTAAAACGCGAGCTACAACTCTCAGATACCATAACACGGCCGAAATTTGTGAATTAAACTAAGCAAGTACCCAAAAACACGCAAACAAATTAATAATTAAACTATAAAAAAAAAGTGGGCTAAGAGTGATGTGATTGGCAGGAGAGCCAACCGTGTTATTAAAGGAGGCCGAAATGCAGGCGATTTAGCTCACGCAGGCTGGCGTGAGGTCTGGAACATGACAAGAGAATTAGAATTGAGAAAAACGGACGTAGCTGGTGGAATCCTTAACTTTAATCCATTAATGGAGAACGTCGCTCTTCATGGTACATGATTCACAATATCAATAGTACGGATACTGGAGCCTTGCTAGGTCGTAGCAAATAACGTAGCTGAAGGCTATAGTCTCGGCAAATGAGAGCGTAAAAGTCAGTGAACCATCGCTAGCGAAGTCGGCTGTACAACTGGGGCGAGTGCTAGGTAGTCTCCCTAGACCTGCCGTGTGGCGGCGCTCGGTCTGCAATCGTTGATAATGGCGATACGCGGGTCCGAAGTATACTACCGGACCGCGGCCGATTTAAAGGCTACCACCTAGCAAGTGTGGTGTCTGGCGGTGACACTACATTCCTCCCCCGCAAATCGGCGTTCGGTTGTGGCATTTTGCTTCCGCCCGCTGTGGGGAGGACCGCATGTTGATGTATGCGACGAGATGAGGAGCCTAACAACAGGCGAGGCTGTGCCACCCGCACCCTGCCATTCGGACCGCGGGGAGCTAGGAAACGCCTGAAAACCTGCTCCAGGGTGCACGCCAACGTGCGGTGTATGCGCCCGTAGAGAGACAGGAGGGGCCGAAGGGTCGACCTCCATCGGGCCGGGGCACCCGACGGGCGAAGACGACATATGGTCCGGAGCGGGCAAGAGTTACATGTCGGAGGACAAATGGTCACGGCAGCGATCGGCGGCGCGTTACCCAGGGAGGCGCCCGGCGGTGGCAGCGACGCGTCCACTGCGGGCGTCGCTGGCGAGAGAACAGGCGGCGGCGGCGGCGGTGGCGGCGCGTCGCCATGGGGCAAAATGGAGGGCAGCGTCGGTAACACCTAGGGCTGAGGCGAGCCAGTAGATGGGTCACCGGGGCGCTGACCGGACGGCACCGTCGCTGAAAGCAGACGGCGAGCGGCAGAGCCCGTGTGACAACAGAGGCGCAGCTGATTGAGATGCCGACACACCTCACCAGAGGCCCCCAAAACCAGATACATAGCGCGGCCGAGGCAGCGAAGTGTGCGCCCTTCAAGCCAACGCCGTGAACCTCGGTAGTGGCGATAGTAGACAACGTTGTCTGCGGCAAAAGAAGGTGTCTGCCGCTGCACAGGAACCTGAAGCGGCGGATGTAGCAAAGATATGAAGGTTCGATGAGGGCAACCGTGGAGCAACTCAGCCGGCGAGCGACCATGTCGAGGCTGAGAGCGATACGAGGACAAAAAGAGCAATAACGCGTCCTCCCGAGAATGCGTCTCTTTCAACATCAACATCTGTTACTTGAGAGTCCTGACCAATCGTTCAGCGGCACCGTTTGACTGTGGCGAAAACGGCGCGGACGTCAGATGTTGAATACCATAGGCCTTGCAGAATGTCTGAAATTCTGGCGACATGAATTGTGGGCCATTGTCGGAAACAATAGTCTGTGGAAGACCTTCAATGCAAAAGATAGCGGATAACGCTTGGATGGTGGCAGATGACGTCGTGGAAGACATCCGAACAACAAAAGGAAAATTACTGAATGAATCTACCACAACCAACCATCGAGCATTCCAGAATGGACCAGCAAAGTCGATATGTAAGCGTTGCCAAGGGGAAGTGGCTTTTGGCCATGCAAAGAATTTCCGCGGTGGTGCTGATTGTTGTTCGGCACACACCATGCAAGAAGAGCACATATTCGTATTCGCGGCATCGATTCTGAACCAAGTACAGTGCTGACGAGCAAGTTGTTTCGTTCTCACTATACCCCGATGTCCTTGGTGGAGAACCTGTAAGACAGAGGACTGTAACGAACGTGGTACCACGACCCTGGACTGATCATTATCAGAACGCAACAGCAAAACACCACGTCGAACAAAAAGTCTCTCCTTGTGAGCAAAAAATCGGCGAACCAACGGGTCCCCGATCCGTGACTTTGACAAGGGCCATTGCGTAGCAACAAATCGCATAACGGGAACAAGGACAGGGTCGGCAGCTGTGGCTGTAGCTACACGACGAAAATCAATCGGAAACGATTCGATCACATCATCGGTTTCCGCATCAATGAACATGCAAGCAAGTTCGGAGGAATCGAATGTCCTATCCTCAGCAACAGGCAAGCGGGACAACGCATCGGCGTTTCCGTGCTTAGCAGTGGACCGATACAAGATATCGTAGCGGTACTGCGAGAGGAAAATAGACCAGCGAATGAATTTTTGCGCTGTACGTGGCGGTACAGGCTTGGTCGGATGAAAAAGCGATTTCAAAGGTTTGTGGTCTGTGATTATGGTAAAGTGACGACCATACAAGAAATCATGAAACTTTGTAACACCAAAGACGAGAGCCAACGCTTCTTTCTCGATCTGTGAATAATTGCTTTGAGCAGACGAGAGCAATTTGGACGCAAAGGCAATAGGGCGATCGTGCGATCCATCTTTGTGCTCAAGTACAGCACCGATCCCGAAATCCGATGCATCCACCATCAACAAAAGGGGCTTCCGGGGATCGAATGGCGTAAGGCAAGTATTGGAAAGCAACGCCGATTTCAACTGGCGAAAGGCGCGATCGCATTCCGTCGTCCAGACGAACGGAACACCCTTACGGCGTAAGCGATGAAGCGGATCTGAAATGGAAGAGGCATGCGGAATATATTTACGATAATAGTTGATTTTTCCCAGCATACTCTGTAGCTCCTTCAAATTCTGCGGCCACGGCAAGTCTTCTATGGCACGGAGGTGCGTTGGACTAGGATGTATGCCTTGGGCATTGAGTACATGTCCCAAATATGGCACGTCCCGAGTAAAAAACACACATTTGTCCTTCCGCAAGCGAAGACCATTTTGTCGCAAGACCTGAAATAATGTTCTGAGGTTGGCCAAATGTTCTTCTTCCGTCTTTCCGGAGATCACAATATCGTCTTGATAATTTTCTGCAGTAGGGACCGACGCACAAACAGTTTGTAGATATTGCTGAAACAATGCAGGGGCGGATGCACACCCGAATGGCAGTCGTTTGAATCGATACAAACCAAGATGCGTGTTAACCACCACAAAGCGCTGGGATTCTTCGTCCACCGGTATTTGACAGTACGCATGCGCTAGGTCCAACTTCGAAAAATATTTACCCGGGCACAATTTGTCAAAAAGATCTTCCGGGCGGGGTAAAGGAAAAGTTGCAATCACCAGTTGTGGATTCACTGTTGCCATGAAGTCCACACAAAGCCTCAACTTTCCGGAAGGTTTTGGCAAAATTACTAAGGGTGATGCCCAGAGAGAAGCCTGCACACGTTCAATTACACCTTGTGATTCCAATTCGTGTAATGTTTTTGCGACCTCATCACGCAATGCGTGGGGAACATTGCGCGCTCTGAAAAATTTCGGTTTCGCGTTTACTTTCAGTTCCAAATGTGCTTTATAGTTCTTAGCGCACCCGAGGCTTGGTGCAAAAATGTCTGCAAATTCTTCACATAGACGAGAAACACTGTATGATGGCACATTCTGGTTCACTGAGAGGACATGATTTACTATAGACAAGTTAAACAACTGAAATAAATCGAAACCAAACTAGTTCACTGCAGAAGAAGAACGAAGGACGTAAAATGACACAAGTTTTGTTTGTCCCCTGTATGTTGCAAGAGGGCTGCACTGTCCTAACACAGGGATATGTTGACCTGAATAACTAGTTAATTGAACATTTGCGGAACGCAACGGAGGTGTTCCCAGCAGTTTATAAGTGTCTTGATTGATCAGTGAAACTGCAGCTCCTGTATCGAGCTGGAATGGTATCACATTGCCGTTAATGTCCAAGTCTACAAAAAGTTTATTGTCCTGCTGACGACAAGAGCGACTGTCTCTTGCAACATGAACTGACAATGGTACAGAATCACTTGCGACTTGACGGGAATTCCGGCGATATCGACGCACACTATTTTTGGGACGAACACAGTCACTGTTAGAGATAGTGGCACTGGGCGGAGTGGAATGAACTACATGAATTTCCATGGGCGAAGTTTCGCGAGGCAGAGTATCCTTGGTTCGATTCTGATTCCGGCGCGAAGCAAAGGGCCTGGAACGGTTCTGAGCTTCCGATCGGAGCTTTTTCTGGCTAACACTCTGAACATGTCCTTTCTTATTACAATAAAAGCAAATAGCTTGGCGTGACGGGCAATTCTCACGCGAATGTTTAGTAGCACACCGCGGGCATGATTTCATCACTGCATTTGTTTGCCTGCGCGGCACACGTGGCTGAGAGCCTGGCGGTAGCGGCGCGGCCGGGCCCGAGGGTTGTTTACTGTTCCGTGCAGCTCGCCCGGTAGGCCTGTTAACCTGACACACTGCTGGCGAAGTTTCAAATGATTCCTGAGCAAAGTCACGCGTGTCCTGCCGATCCAATATGTCCATCACTTGTTGAAGGAAGGGATTTACTAGTTTCAAAATCTGTTCCCTTATACGAACATCAGAAACGTTCTGTGGAATTGCATCACGAACCATAGTATCTGAATAAGGGAGTCCACATTGACACTCAAAACCACAATCCCTAGTAAGGCCTTGCAAGGATGCAACCCACTCCCGATTAGTTTGACCTGCCGTACGTTTTGTACGAAAGAAGGTATACCGTTTGGCAACTACATTGACTGATTCTTTGAAATATGCATCTAATGCAGACAAAATTTCTTCGTAGGACAGAGTTGCGACGTCGCGTCGGGGAAATAATTTGACTATCACACGGTACGTGGTCACACCTACTGAAGAAAGGAGAAACGGCTGTCGCTCGTTACCTTGAATTCTGTAGGCGGCGAGATGGAATCCAAATTGGCGTGACCACTCTGTCCAGCTTTCCAGTGCAGCATCAAAAGTTCGAAAAGTGGGTGCAACAGCGTGTTGTGGCTGCGTTAGCGGTGAAGCGTTTTGCATCGCACGTTGACCCTGGACGATCTGTCCAAGGGCATTCAGTAAGGCCTGCGTCTGCTGATTCTGTAAGCGATAAAATTCGGACAATACATCTGGAGATTGTGGCGAAGCCATTACACAAGTAAATCAGGGCAATTTAGATAAGAACACTGTTACTCCCGTCGCCAATGTTGTGATTGGCAGGAAAGCCAACCGTGTTATTAAAGGAGGCCGAAATGCACGTGGTTTAGCTCACGCAGGCTGGCGTGAGGTCTGCAACATGACAAGGCAATTAGAATTGAGAAAAACGGACGTAGCTGGTGGAATACTTAACTTTAATCCATTAATGGAGAACGTCGCTCTTCATGGTACATGATTCACAATATCAGTAGTACGGATACTGGCGCCTTGCTAGATCTTAGCAAATAACGTAGCTGAAGGCTATCGTTTCGGCAAATGAGAGCGTAGAAGTCAGTGAACCACCCGCTAGCAAAGTCGGATGTACAACTGGGGCGGATGCTAGGAAGTCTCTCTAGACCTGCCGTGTGGCGGCGCTCGGTCTGCAATCATTGATAATGGCGACACGCGGGTCCGACGTATACTACCGGACCGCGGCCGATTTAAAGGCTACCACCTAGCAAGTGTGGTGTCTGGCGGTGGCTCCACAAAGAGTGTGACTTGCTGCTGTCTGCTGATTATACAACGGCGGCGGTGAGCTCACACAAAATAAATTGACATTTCAGTGAAAATAAACCAAAGTAGGCCGCTAGAGATCGTACAGAGAATGCTGGACGTAACACGGCGTGAGGTCAGTGTGACTTGAGCGGCGAGTGGACCTGCAACTCGGTCTTTGTCTTTGTTGGTTTACTGTAGGCTTTCGGGACGTGCCTACACTGCCATGGCGATATTGGAATAGCAGTTTTGATGATACGAACGTGAGCACAACACAGTGACCAGTCTCTGCGCGGAGAAAATTTCCGACCCAGTCCGGAATCGAACCCGGGCCTCTTCGGTTACGAATCCGCCACGCTGATCACGTACCTACTGCGGCTGAGCGCGAAGCACTTGAACAAACAGAAAAGACCGTGATTTTGAATCAGCGAGCAGTTACGGTGCACTGTAATGGTATTAGGCGTTTGGTATTGCTCACAGTATTATTTGACGTTCGTGACGAGCGTACCGAACGGCAGGCACTGCTGCCCGAAGGAGAAAAATGGTCGACCACGGCCAGCAACAGCAGCAGGTGACCGCTACACTATCTAACACGCAAGGAGGGCTCCTCGTCAGACAGCAAGTGCAAATGCCACTACATATGACAGAGCTACAAGACATTCTCACGCTCCACAGTGACACAGCTTCAAGCACGCGGTCTGTTTGACCGACGAATAGTGAATTGTGTTCCGTCGACACCTGCAGATAGGCGGCAACGTTTGCTGATGTGCCAAAAGCATAGGGACCAGACCAACGACGCTTGGGGTCGAATTCTCCTCCCTGACGAGAGCAGATTCGACATGAGTGGTGTTTCTGAGCGTACCCTCATATTGGGAGAGGTGGGAACAAGTAATTGATCCAGAAACATTATCGAACGTGATTCTTTTGGTGGTCCAGACCTTATGGTGTGAGGAAGAATAATTTTGAATATGTTTAAGTAGGCTGTTTAGGTTTTTATGTTGGTAACATCACGTAGCGCTCTGTATGAAAATCACTGGCTGTGCTGCGTGCAATCTGTGGCTTGTTGGCATTGTTGAAATATACGCTATTGTAGTGTGGATGTGAACAGCGTGTAGCGTTGTGCAGTTGGAGGTGAGCCTCCAGCAGTGGTGGATGTTGAGAGAGAGATGGCAGAATTTTGAGAGCGGACGATCTGGACGTGAGTCCATCAGAAAGAGTAAACTTGTAATATTGGATATCATGAACTGATATGTATATTATGACTTCTAAACACTATTAAGGTAAATACATTGTTTGTTCTCTATCAAAATCTTTCACTCGCTAACTATGCCTATCAGTAGTTAGTGCCTTCAGTAGTTTGAACCTTTTATTTAGCTGGCAGTATTGGCGCTGGTTGTATTGCACTAGTTCGAGTAACGAAGATTTTTGTGAAGTAAGTGATTCATAAAACTTATAGGTTATTGTTAGTCAGGGCCATTCTTTTGTAGGGATTATTGAAAGTCAGATTGTGTTGCGCTTAAAATATTGTGTGTCAGTTTAGTGTTGATCAGAATAAGCAAAGAGAGAAATGTCTGAGTACGTTCAGTTTGATCAACTGTTTGAAAATCAAATAGTGTAGAGGTTTTCGAGCACTGTCATTTATAAATTTTTCCAAGGGGATGTTTCATAATGTGTATTGACATCTAAATCTTTGAACACGGTACACTGACCGGTTAGTGTTACTGGGACCCAGTATTCCTTCCCAACGTGCCTCTTTTCAAGGGCACTTCGGCCCTGTCTTTATTTTTGTGGTTGACAATGCTCGATGGCATCAAACAGCGCTATTGGGGGAGCTCTTGGAACAAAAGTATATTATGTGTATGAATTAACCTGCCCATTTATGAGGCTTAACTCTCATCGTGTACATACGGAATGCATTGAGGAGACGTATTTCAGAACATCCATATGCACCAACGACCATTAGTGGTTTTCAACCATGCTGGTGCGGGAATGAAATGCCCTAGCGTAATAACTCTTTGCCAACCATGTGGCCTGGGTCGCAATAAGTTGCACAGCATTCATTACTATCGGCGATGATCACACATCCTACTGAAAGCCATTCCCCCCTTTTGTAATGTCCAGGGAATCATCATATAAGCGTAACTATTGGCTTAAAATAGAAAGTATTCTTTCTGTTCGTTGTCACTGCGTGTTTCTTTCAGTCACCCTTTCTTTTGTACCATACTGTAGCAGTTCTTTTTATGAAAGGTTCAAGTTACATTAAACTATGTTACTTGGCAGTGTTTAACACTACCACCTAGTACTAAATTAGCAATACATCGATAATTTTACTCCTGTGAAACGAAACTTATTTGACCGTGTTCGTGTGTAGTGGAAATGTATCGGACTGTTTTTGTTTCTCTGAAGATTTCCATTGAAGGAAAGCAGTAGCAGAACAAACAGGAATCGATCCAAGGTTCTATTAGTAATATAGTAAACAGCAGTTATGTAAAAGGAAACTGTCACCATCCTAATTATGCAAACTTGTACCAAGTACTGACACTGTTCATAAAGAAAGCTAACTGTTGGGATTGCCTTTACTTGATACTGAAGTTTTGCTTAGCTGATAAGATACAAGGCAGTAGTCCAATTTAGCAAATAATGTACCAGGAGCATTAATACGTTTAGGCAACAACCGGCTCTCAATAACACTTGCTTTCTGTACATTACAGTGGGAAGCTAATGATCATTATAAGATATGATTACTAATGGTGGAGCACTACTAACTTAGACAGGGGGTTCTTTTGTCAGTTTAGTTACTGGAAACTACTACCATTGAAGTAGTTTTGTACTCATTATTATTTGTATTCTCAAGGAGCATTCACATCCTTACACTAATTGGAATGGAAAATGTGGTACAAGATCTACTCGTAGTATAGTTTGAATAATTGTAACCAGTTGCTTACTATTGCATACAAATGTTAACTGGCTGGCAAGTCCACTTTATTTACGCTGTAGTTGTAATATCAATAATCTGCCTCAACAATTAACCAGGTGACCCTAATACTAATCTAAATTAGATCAAGGCTGAATATTTTAGTCTCAACACAATATGAGAATAAACTATTAACTATACACAAATGAAATTACAAACGCTGTTGCTTTGAAACCTGCACAATAAGTAACACTCATGCTGACCCTCCAGAGTTTGTTAGACTGTACTTCAGACCTTATGCTCATTGAATAATACGGGTGCTCTTAACAAAGTTTACAGAACGCAAACATTATTGAAAAAGAAACTGCATATTAGCTCCACGCAATCATACCGTACTCAGGTGGTAATTTGAGACGAAGGTGGTAGCAAAGTTGGCCTCCTATTCTAGTCAAAAAATGCGCGAATAGTATTCACGGTTCTTTCTGTGTAGCAGTCTTTGAAAATTCTCTTCTTAGCGTCGGATTTGCGTAGCATAGAGCCAGCCAAAGTTTGCCATGAATAATAAGCCAAATGAGGGTCACATCTGAGGCTACATTATACACTATTATAACACTACCGTTTGCTACTGCTATACCATAACCCTAAAGTTGGAGGCAGGTTGTGAAATAAAACTATCTTGTTAGAGCAATTATGGCATAACGCAACAGAGCAGTGTTACTCCCTGAGAGGAATTTTGTTATATTCACCGCGTTATACCTAACGGAAGTGGCTTATCGGAAGTGAAAGTCAGAATTTCGTAAATATTCGAACAGTAACAAATAATACTTTACCTAGCTACACTGTTTGAAAAGTAAAGAAAACGGTCGCCAGCCTAATTAGGCAAGAGAAAGATTAACTTTCTCGTTTAAGAACGTAGGTATGCGTAACTTTAACGGACAAACACAACCTAGACTTGGCCACACGTGAGTGCAATGAACTCTGACACCTGCAAATGTTAACGTTAAGGTTAGAACAAACAGCTAGAGCAGCATAAACTAATTGCATAAATATAACAAATAACGGAACACATTATTACTTTCAGTGCTTATTCATACTGAATGGTCTTTATAACGTTATTACTATTCACTGCAGAATCATTAACTGGACATAGGTTAAGTCTCTCTCAGTTAAATACTTTACTATTTAGAATGAAAGTTAAATGGAATTAACTAACAGGTTGCTTCTCACTATCTTTTGAATAAAGAAATTCTTGTTTTCCTAGATATTGGTCTTCCCAGTACTTGTTACCTAGCATTAACACAATAGACGAACTGTGGATCCTGTTATACTATTAATATGCACTTAGAATACACAAGAGAGAGAAACACTTAGCAAACGAGTGTATAACCTTCCATAAATGCAATTCACGACTTTTACTACAGTGAGACACAATGTTGACAAATTTGCAAGATACTGACTCACCTTCTGCGATTTACAACAGGCAGCAATGTGATCATTTACTAAGCAAAACTTTATAAGCCTCAGTTTTAAGAACTTTTAATTTTGAAGTTGGTAACAACACTTTAATAAGCACTTTTAATAGGAAAATTATTTTCAGTAAGCTTCATTTACTTTAACTCACTCTCTTGCCATATTAACTTTAACTTTCTTCTTACTATGTTCAAGAGACATTAATTATCAAAACACTGGTCTTTAATGTTCTTTCAGTAGGGACACTCGGTATTCAATTTAGTTCAAACGGATAGGAACCTGAGAGGTGTTATGATATGGAAACAATTAAGGTAGGTACATAAATTCAGTTATAAGTTATCTTATATTTGTGCACACTAACACATCCATTAAGCTGATCCTTCACTGTACATTATTATAGTACTCCTTTACAGTGATTGCGCAATGTGGTGGCAACTGCATGTTGGTAGGCGGATTTGCAGACAGAATTGCTGGACTCTGGTCCTTCTTGGTGGCGATGCTGAATACCAATTCCAGAATCGTCCCATCTATTTATCCATCCATCCGAGGCATTGGAAAGTAGCAGAAAAAGCCTCTCCCGGAACCAGCACAATATGCAACATTTACATGGCAGTGCACAGTTTGGTAGCTCGTCCCCGACTGACTCTTAGTTCCACCTTTTCTACGAAGGCCAACCACATTTTGCGCTCGCTACACAGTTCCGTTCCCGAGAGGAATCACAAGACGTTTTAACATACAAAATTACTAAGAACCCTAAGTGAGGATCAGCAATTTACATAACAGCAACCAAACACATTAAATAAAACAGAACATTTTCACATAGTGACATTTCTACAAAAAATTATTCACACAGAAATTACAATTATGTACAGTAAGTTTTGTTCCCTCCAAGTGAGACAAAGAATTTAAATGACAGATATACTACACTGCATAGAATCACATCATGACATCAAGTTTTTACAAAGAAAGGAGTAAACAATTTTGTGTTATCGATTCAGTTACATTTACAGAAGCTCAACGATGTAACATTAAATAAAACAGAAGCGCAATAAATCAGTAGAGTATTAGATCTATGGTGTTACAACATCAAAAAAAAGTTTTGCATCGCCCCTGTTCCCAGAACTCCTGAAGATAGACGTTGAATGTGGATATTGTATCACAGACACAGTCCCTTTGACTGTTCAGAGATGTCACTAAACCCGCCCAAAGATGTAAACAACAATGCATGAGCAGCGCCAATTAGACGGATGGGGTCCGACAGCCGATCAGTTCTAGTCATTCCACCAGGAAGGAGGTACACGGCTGGTGTTGTCCGTAGTTCAACCACATCTAGACGGTCAATACCGCTTTTCGATTGCGTCTGCATTGTTACTTTGGCCAGGAAGGGCTCTCAACAAGGGAAGTGTCCACGCTTCTTGGAGTGAACCAAAGCGGTGTTGTTCAAACATGGTCGAAATACAGAGAGACAGGAACTGTCGATGAAATAACTCGATCAGGCGCCCAAGGACTACTACTGCAGTGGATGACCGCTACCTACGGGTTATGGCTCGGTGGAACCCTGAGAGCAACCTCATTATGTTGAGTAATGCTTTTCGTCCAGTCACAGGACGTCGTGTTACTACTCAAACTGTGAGCAATAGGCTGCGTGATACTCACCATCACTCCCGATGTCCATGGCGAGATCCGTCTTTGCAACCACAACACCATGCAGCGCGGTACGACATAGCGAATGGATCGCTCAGTATTGGCATCACGTTCTCTTCAACGACGAGTGTCACACATGCCTTCAACCAGACAATCGTCGGAGACGTGTTTGGATGTAACCCAGTCACGGTGAATGCCTTAGAGACACTGTCCAGCGAGTGACGGAAGGTGGAAGTTCCCTGCTGTTTTGGGGTGGCATTATGTGGGCCGACGTACGCAGCTGGTGGTCGTGAATGCCATCCCCCGGTCGATAGTGCCACCACAAGGGTAGCTTATAGGTGAGGCTTTCGTCTTCATGAACAACAATTCGCGCCTCCATCGTGCACATCTTTGGATTACTTCTTTCAGGGTAACACATCGCGCGACTAGAGTGGCCAGCATGTTCCCCAGACATGAACCCCTATCGAACATGCCTGGGATAGATTGAAAAGAGCTGTTTATGGACGACGTGACCCACCAACCACTGTGAGCGATGTACCCCGAATTGTTGTTGAGGAGTGGGACAATCTGGACCAACAGTGCCTTGATAAACTTGTGGATAGTATACCACAACGAATACAGGCATGCATCAATGCAAGTTTGTAGCCTATTCCCAATGTTATTCAATTTGTATATTGAACAAGCAGTAAACGAAGCAAAAGACAAATTTGGGGTCGTAATTAAAATCCATGGAGAAGAAATTAAAAATTTTAGGCTTGTCGATGCCTTTATAATTCTGTCAGAGACAGCAAAGGACCTGAAAGAGCAACTGAACAGAATGGAAAGTGTCTTGAAAAGAGAATATAAGATGATCATCAACAAAATCAAAACGAGGATAATGGCACGTAGTCGATTTAAGTCAGGGATGCTGAGGGAATTAGATTAGGAAATTAATAGTTGTGTTTTCCTATTTGGAGAGCAAAATAACTGATGATGGTCGAAGTAGAGAGGATATAAAATGTAGACAGCCAATGGCAAGGAAATCGTTCCTGAAGAAGAGAAATTTGCTAACATCGAGTATAGATTTAAGTGCCTGAAAGTCTTTTCTGAAAGTATTTGTATGGAGTGTAGCCATGTATGGAAATGGAACATGGACGATAAATAGTTTAGACAAGAAGCGGAATAGAGGCTTTCGAAATGTCGTGCTACAAAAGAATGCTCAAGATTAGATGGATAAATCACGTAACTAGTGAGGTAGTGAATAGAACTGGAGAGAAGAGTAATTTGTGGCACAACTTGACTAGAAGAAGGGATCGGTTGGTAGGACATGTTCTGGGGCATCAAGGGATCAGCAATTTAGTATTGGAGGGCAGCGTGGAGGGTAAAAATCGTAGAGGGAGACCAATAGATGAATACACTAAACAGATTCAAAATGATAAAGGTTGTATTAGATCTATCGAAATGAAGCAGCCTTCACAGGATAGGGCAGCATGGACAGCTGCAACAAACCAGTCACTGGACTGAAGACCACAACAACATATTTTCACCACAATCGCAGGAGCATTTCAAAATACCGCAACCGGCCGTGGTCTTCTTCAGAATCTGGTTATAGCATAGTGAAATGTTCATGTGATTTTGTCAAGAAACATAAAAAATAAAATATGTTGTCTGAGATTTTAATGGCAGTGTAACATCTCTATTCGAAACTCTCTTCCAAAACTTGACGATGTGGACTGGATGTTACAGCAGTTTACGTGAGATTTCCTGTTGGACGAGTACACTTCAGTCAAGCCTCGTAAAGTTCTGTCCACTCACTTTGCAGAAAACCTCTCGCGTTCGTAGGTCTATTGAGTGCACCCGTTGTGACTGTAATGAGGATCGAACATTCTCTAAATCTGCTGAATAATTTCGAAATGTTTTGGAATGCCAGAGTTATTAATTGTCGTGGTGGAATGTGAGCCGCTACTCATCGCCACAATAACAATGCAAAGATTACATATGGATTAAAAACGCAGTGTCGCACTACAACTGTACAAGACGGGGCGACCTTCCTAACTTGAACTTCCAAACATATACCTGCCACATACCTGGTGTATTTTGGACTCTCAACTTCCGGCCCATCATAGGCAAGGAAAGACAATACTTCCTTCTAAGGAATAGCCAATGGCAGAGGAGGAAACGTAATTCTCTGTTTTTTCACGTGAGCATCCATACACTTTCTCTATCATCACACATGTCACCCACGTACCCAGTGCTCTATCATGACGTCGGGATCGCAACGCCATTTATTTTCCTCAAGGGTCAATTAGACACAAATATTATAGTGTCTCCCCTTTGTATTAGAACTCAAATGTCGGGCATTAGATTGTAGGGCAATTATAGAGGCAGGTCAAGGTTTGAATATAGTAATCAGCTTATGGTAGTTATGCACAGATGAAAAGATCTGTGCAAGTCAGAGCAAGTCAGAGTAGCTAGGAGAGCTGCAGCAACTAAGTCATTCGACTGAAGAGCACAAATTCTGAAAAATTTTTAAGTGTCATTATTCAACTAGAACATAACTTCTTTGTATCTTTTGTTTACATTACGTGACCCAGATGCCAAATTCATTCTCTCTCTCTCTCTCTTTCTCTCTCTCTCTCTCTCTCTCTCTCTCTCTCTCTCTCTCTCTCTCTTTCACACACACACACACACACACACACACACACACACACACACACTGACTCACTGCCCCCGCTCTCTCTCTCCCTCTCTCCTCTCCCGTCTCTCTCTCTCTCTGTCACTCTCACAAACACACACAAACACACAAGCGCGCGCGCACGCCTGCACGCAAGGACTGTGTACTAATAGATCCGATGTATGTCTCCTCCAGCCGTACCGTATTTTGCTACAATTAGTGTGGTTCGCCGTCGTAAGATTTCATAGTTCTTTCGTTGTGTTTTTGCACACGGGTTCGGCGTATGTGTCTTCTTATCGGTCACTAAAGCTGATAGTACAGTTAGTGCGTTTCAAAAACTCAAACAGGGAGCTTTTGTTCACAGGTAGCGATGTGCTTGAGACCCGTGTGACCTCGAAAAGCAAGCATCTGCATTCGATAGCCTGAGGCGAAAGCAGATCGCTAGCCAAGTAATTCCCTCTTTCTTTTGTTCACTCTACCGTCCTCATTATCTGCTGCACTTCATTGTGTCAAAACACAACGAACTGTCTATAGAAGGCGTTATCAGTTTCACCAGTCGAGAAAGTGTTGTGGTTAAAACACTGGATTGGCATTTGAGAGGACGACGCTTCGAATCTCCGTCCGCTCATCCTGGTATAGATTTACGTAGCTTACCTAAATTACTTTGACTAGTTCTCAGAACAGCTTACCTTCCTTCTATTTTTTTACATACATCTCGATATCTGCGTCAGTATCCTGCAAGCCACCTGACGTAGGAGACCACTTCGGGTACCTTTGCCATATCCTGTTTCCCCTTCCATTCGCCAATAGTACGTGGACAGAAAGAGAGTTGCCAACCCTGTGTACAAGCTCGAATCACTCTATTTTGAACTTCATGGAATTATATTCGGTATATGTGGAAGGAAGCGAAATGTTGTTGGACTCTTCCAGGAACCTAAGATTTGTGAAATTTGACACTAAACCATATCGTGTGATACACAGCACATCTGTCGTACGGTCTGAAACTAGAGTACCTCTATAACGATTTCGCCCTTATTAAACGAATCCGTGACGAAATGTGCTGCTCTTGTCTCGTTCGTCTCTGTTTCAATTAGCATTCCTACTCGGTAAGGTTCCTAGACTAAGAAACAACAAGAATAAAGTAAACAAGAATTTTGTTAGCTGTCGCCTTCATGGCTGGAGTACACATCTTGAAAATTCATCCAGTTAGTCCACCATCTGCCTTCCCATGAACAGTTTTATGTGGCCATTGTACTTTAACTTGCTCCGTACACATACTTCCAGATATTTAATAGATGTTATTGTAGAAATTGTTCGCCAGTTGCGTAATAAACATGAATAGGTCTTCCCGTCTGTGTATACGCGACACGTCACATTTGCTTACGTCGGGGTTCAACTGGTAAAGCCTGCACCAAAGGACCATCCTCTGCAGATTTTCCAGTATTTCGTCATAATTTTCTAGCGTTGTGACTTCTCTGCATACTGCTTTCGGTAATAGGAGGGGGAATAGTGGCGGACACCTCGCTCCGGCTCCCTTTTGTTCTCTGGAAAGATTTTGTTCTCTCTCAGCAGGCCGAGTGGACAACGGGCCGTCGTGGAGAGATTGAAACGTGGAAAATTAGAGTGAGGCATTTAAAACTGTCTTCGGAAATATCTAAAAAACGAATCAGATTAAAAAGATTGTAATAGTAGTGGTTCGTCTTAAAGGGGAACGACCAATACACCAAACTCGACCGGCCTCCCCAACCCATGAGGACGGGAAGGAAGTCAGCTTTGAATCTTAAACTGGACACCCCCCCCCCCCCCCTCCCTCCAATTTACCCGGGGAAAAATTCGACATTGACGTATTTAGTATTTCTTAGTTGTGTGATACAGGATGTTCAGCGAAGGAGTCCCTGATTTCGGAATTAAATATCTCGAAAGCTAATAATTTCTTTGCTGTGAAAGCTATAATAAATTCATTTCGAAACAGCTCGAAAAGCTGCTAACAGAAGGCGCTACAATCGCAAGATGTAGTGCCTATAATCAGTGCGCCGCAGCTCAGAACTATCAGTTCCACCGCTGAAACGCGAAATGTTAGCGTGCAGAAGGAAGAGTTTGAAATCGTGTCTTCCATTTAGCAACATGTTTTGCTGGCACTGCAATACCCCGCTTTAGGACACCCTCCTAAGGCATCAAGGAGCAGTTTTCAAAGACGATTTAATGTTCCAAAAGGAGCCGATGTGAAAACCATTCGCAAGCTCTTCGCCAAATTCCAACGGACAGGCAGCGTGTTTAATTATCTAATGCGAATGTTGGCCCCATGCAAAATGTACTTACTCATGAAAATGTTACCAGGGTTTCTCCTGCAGAAAGAATCGCAGCAGAGACTTGTTTGAAGTGTTGCTGCACACGCAAAATACTGATACAGAAACTATACATGGTTCCACTCAAAAACCAAAGCCACCTGCCCATAATGAAAATAATAAGATGGTTGTTGTTTATTAAAAGTTTGTTTCCTGCAATGCATGCCATCTGTAAAGTTACGTAACCTACAAATACGAAAGCGTAAACTGTGAACATAAAAAAAGAGTTCAACAGCGAGTGTGTTGCAAGATCTGATTGCGAGAAAGTAACTGGGAAGTGCCTATCTGGTTCCCTGACTGTTAAACCTTCGTAATGGTAAGAATACAGTCTGAATTCAGCACTGTGAATTATTAAAATTTTAAACCAGTGATTGGCCCTGGAAAAACTCAATGTTCCTTTTTTTATCAGTTAATTTTGGCTTACCTGTTGCACAACGGAAACACCACGACACTGCTCTTGCCTTGAAAAAAAGAGGCCAAGCATACTTGGTTCATAACAAATCTGAATAAGTAAAAATGATAACTCATATTTTGGCATGGACACTGGATGCGAACAATGACATGGGATAAATCATAAAATCAAATGCAATTAGTTTTGAGCCGTGGTAAAAACTGCTGTTTTGAAGAGCGCGCCGCAGCGCGTAGTGTAAAGCAGTCCCGTTTCTGGCGGTGGCGCCGCTGTGGCAATCGCAGCTTTGGTGTCTCCCTCTGGTGGGAAAAGGGAAAAGTTGCCTGTTCACATGCATTTAAAGGGCGCTATGAGCTACGAGTTGAGGAGTCTGTCAGTCTGAGTCGGTCAGTCGGAGTGAGTCGGAGGCAGTTGGTTCGCCAGGGCAGTGTGTCAGTCTGGGCGAGTCTGGTCAGTTGGTCAGCCAAGTTAGTCTGGGTCTGTCTCTTGTCCGCATTGGTGAGGCGGTTAGTGTCTGTCGGTCATCCGGAGTGCTAATATGTGTTAGGCCGCCAGTCTGCTCTAGTTTGCTCAGGCAATGGTCATTGCCGGTTTGAATCGATCGGTTGGTCGGTCGCGCACTGGGACACAAGGTGACTTGTCCGCCTGGAGCGTCGGCGCATGTGAGGTCGCCACGTGAGTCCAGTGGCCGCGCCGTATAGCGAGGCGTAGTGGCTTCGTGGCCGACACGAGAGCAACAGGAGCCAACCCACGACACCGCTCTGGCCGGGGCGATCTGCGGGACGAGAGATCGGCGCGCCTTCATGCGTCCGTTGAAGCGGCTGGCAGCGGACGGTTCGGGAAAGCGTTTTGGGGGTGCTACGCCAGGTCTTTGCCAGAAATCGCAGTTATTGGAAGTTAAGTGATTAGTGATATATTGTTTCAGTTACTTGTTAAATTTTACTTGTGTTATTGGTCAGTCTCTCGTCCCCAGGTTGCTCGTCAGTCTCTCGTCGGCATTTGTTAGGCAGTTAGTGTCGCCCTGTCTGTCGGTCTGCCATACGTTAACAGCTGCCTCTCTCATGTTTGTCGGATTCGGTGTTAACGAATTTATTGCTTAAAGGCCGAATTCTTGAAATATGTTTTTATCTTGCCTATCATCTTGCGAGGTGGTATATGTGTAATGTAGAGCATGTTGTACATTTTATTTAAGTCTGTATTTTATAGGTTTTATTTAGTCATTTTAGGTTATAAGGTTGCCACCCTTCCACCGTAAGAGTCCTTTTTAAAAAAAATTGCACTTTCGGTGGTAAATAATTGAGGTGTTGTACCATTTACATCCCTCTTACTGGGTGCGTAGTTTAATTGTTTGAGTGAGTTGTTAAAAATTTTTTACTTTCACGTAATCTGGTGTGTTGTAGATTTGCACCAGTGTACTCTTTCAGAGGTTGTTGTGAGCGGTCATGACTACGGCCGTGTTGAAAGGAAGCAGGCAAGTTTCTCAGCCCGAAGGCTTATCTACATCTACATTTACATCCATACTCCGCAGGCCACCTGACGGTCTGTGGCGGAGGGTACCTTGAGTACATCTATCGGTTCTCCCTTCTATTCCAGTCTCGTATTGTTCGTGGAAAGGATTGTAGGTATGCTTCTGAGTGGCCTCTAATCTCTCTGATTTTATCCTCATGGAGTTTATCTATCATCTCCGTAACGCTTTAGCGATTACTAAATGATCCTGTAACGAAGCGCGCTGCTTTCCGTTGGATCTTCTCTATCTCTTCTATTAAGCCTATCTCGTACGGATCCCACACTGCTGAGCAGTATTCAAGCAGTAGGCGAATTAGCGTACTGTAACCTACATCATTTGTTTTCGGATTGCATTCCCTTAGGATTCTTCCAATGAATCTGTCTGGCATCTGCTTTATCGACGATCATTCCGTTTTAAATCACTCCTAATGCGTACTCGGAGATAATTTATGGAATTAACTGCTTCCAGTTGCTGACCTGCTATTTTGTAGCTAAATGATAAGGGATCTATCTTTCTATGTATTCGCAGCACATTACACTTGTCTACATTGAGATTCAATTGCCATTCCCTGCACCAAGCGTCAATTCGCTGCAGATCCTCCTGCATTTCAGTATAATTTTGCATTGTCACAACCTCTCGATACACCATAGCATCATCTGCAAAAAGCCTCAGTGAACTTCCGATGTCATCCACAAGGTCATTTATGTATATTGTGAATAACAACGGTCCTATGACACTCCCCTGCGGCTCACCTGAAATCACTCTTACTTCGGAAGACTTCTCTCCATTGTGAATGACATGCTGCATTCTGTTATCTAGGAATTCTTCAATCCAATCACACAATTGGTCTGATAGTCCGTATGCTCTTACTTCGTTCATTAAACGACTGTGGGGAACTGTATCAAACGCCTAGCGGAACTCAAGAAACACGGCATCTACCGGAGAACCCGTGTATATTGCCCTCTGAATCTCGTGGACGAATAGCGCGATCTCGGTTTCCACGATCTTTTCGAGACCCATTCTGATACCTACAGAGTAGATTTTTAGTCTCCAGAAAAGTCATTATACTCGGACATAATATGTGTTCCAAAATTGTACAACTGATGACGTTAGAGATGTAAGTCTGTAGTTCTGCACATCTGTTCGACGTCCCTTCTTGGAAACGTGGATGACCTGTGCCCTTTTCCAATCTTTTCGAACGCTGTGCGGCTGGTCCCGGCGGTTGCCCGAGTCCTCCCTCGGGCATGGGTGTGTGTGTTTGTCCTTAGGATAATTTAGGTTAAGTAATGTGTAAGCCTAGGTACTGATGACCTTAGCAGTTAAGTTCCACAAGATTTCACACACATTTGAACATTATTTTGGAACGCTACGCTCTTCTAGAAACCTACGGTACACCGCTGCAAGAAGGGGGGCAAGTTCCTTCTCGTACTCTGTGTAAAATCGAACTGGTATCGCGTAAGGTCCAGCTACCTTTCCTATTTTAAGCGATGTTAATTGTTTTCCTATCCCTCTGTCATCTATTTCGATATCTATCATTTTGTCATCTGTGTGACAATCTCGAGAAGGAACTACAGTGCAGTCTTCCTCTGTGAAACAGCTTTTGAAAAAGACATTTAGTATTTCAGCCTTTAGTCTGTCATCCTCTGTTTCAGTACCATTTTGGTCACAGAGTGTCTGGACATTTCGTTTTGATCCACCCACCGCTTTGACTAAAGACCAAAATTTCTTAGGATTTTCTGCCAAGTCAGTACACAGAACTTTATTTTCGAATTCAATGAACGCCTCTCAAATAGCCCTGCTCACACTACATTTCGCTTCGCGTAATTTTTGTTTGTTTGCAAGACTTTGCCTATGTTTATGTTTGCTGTGAATTTCCCTTTGCTTCCGCGGTAGTTTTCTAACTCGGTTGTAGTACCACGGTCGCTCTTTCCCATCTCTTACGATCTTGCTTGGCATATACGCATCTAAAGCATATTGTACGATGGTTTTGAACTTTGTCCACTGATCCTCAACACTCTCTGTACATGAGACAAAACTTTTGTGTTGAGCTGTCAGTTAACCTTTAATCTGCTTTTTGTTACTTTTGCTAAACAGAAAAATCTTCCTATCTTTTTTAATATTTCTATTTACGGCTGAATTCATCGATGCAGTTACCGCTTTATGATCGCTGATTCCCTGTTCTGCGTTAACTGTTTCAAATACACTCCTGGAAATTGAAATAAGAACACCGTGAATTCATTGTCCCAGGAAGGGGAAACTTTATTGACACATTCCTGGGGTCAGATACATCACATGATCACACTGACAGAACCACAGGAACATAGACACAGGCAACAGAGCATGCACAATGTCGGCACTAGTACAGTGTATATCCACCTTTCGCAGCAATGCAGGCTGCTATTCTCCCATGGAGACGATCGTAGAGATGCTGGATGTAGTCCTGTGGAACGGCTTGCCATGCCATTTCCACCTGGCGCCTCAGTTGGACCATCGTTCGTGCTGGACGTGCAGACCGCGTGAGACGACGCTTCATCCAGTCCCAAACTTGCTCAATGGGGGACAGATCCGGAGATCTTGCTGGCCAGGGTAGTTGACTTACACCTTCTAGAGCACGTTGGGTGGCACGGGATACATGCGGACGTGCATTGTCCTGTTGGAACAGCAAGTTCCCTTGCCGGTCTAGGAATGGTAGAACGATGGGTTCGATGACGGTTTGGATGTACCGTGCACTATTCAGTGTCCCCTCGACGATCACCAGAGGTGTACGGCCAGTGTAGGAGATCGCTCCCCACACCATGATGCCGGGTGTTGGCCCTGTGTGCCTCGGTCGTATGCAGTCCTGATTGTGGCGCTCACCTACACGGCGCCAAACACGCATACGACCATCATTGGCACAAAGGCAGAAGCGACTCTCATCGCTGAAGACGACACGTCTCCAATCGTCCCTCCATTCACGCCTGTCGCGACACCACTGGAGGCGGGCTGCACGATGTTGGGGCGTGAGCGGAAGACGGCCTAATGGTGTGCGGGACCGTAGCCCAGCTTCATGGAGACGGTTGCGAATGGTCCTCGGCGATACCCCAGGAGCAACAGTGTCCCTAATTTGCTGGGAAGTGGCGGTGCCGTCCCCTACGGCACTGCGTAGGATCCTACGGTCTTGGCGTGCATCCGTGCGTCGCTGCGGTCCGGTCCCAGGTCGACGGGCACGTTCACCTTCCGCCGACCACTGGCGACAACATCGATGTACTGTGGAGACCTCACGCCCCACGTGTTGAGCAATTCGGCGGTACGTCCACCCGGCCTCCCGCATGCCCACTATACGCCCTCGCTCAAAGTCCGTCAACTGCACATACGGTTCACGTCCACGCTGTCGAGGCATGCTACCACTGTTAAAGACTGCGATGGAGCTCCGTATGCCACGGCAAACTGGCTGACACTGACGGCGGGGGTGCACAAATGCTGCACAGCTAGCGCCATTCGACGGCCAACACCGCGGTTCCTGGTGTGTCCGCTGTGCCATGCGTGTGATCATTGCTTGTACAGCCCTCTCGCAGTGTCCGGAGCAAGTATGACACACCGGTGTCAATGTGTTCTTTTTTCCATTTCCAGGAGTGTAGTTCGGGTCTGTTAGTCACCAGAAGGTCTTATATGTTACCGCCACGAGTCGGTTCTCTGTTTAACTGCAAGAGGTAGTTTTCAGATATTTCACAGGATTTTTTGTCCCTGCCACCCGTTATGAACGTTTGAGTCTTCCAGTCTATATGCGGCAAATTAAAATCTCCACCCAGAACTATAAAATGGTGGGGAAATCTACTCCAAATATTTTCCAAATTATCCTTCAAGTGCTCAGCCACTACAGCTGCTGATCCAGGGGGCCTATAGAGACATCAAATTACCATGCCTGAGCCTGCTTTAACCGTGACCTTCACACAAATTATTTCGGATCTCCGTCAATTTACTTCGATACTATTGCACTTCCTATGGCTATGAACACGCCTCACCCTTCACTATCCAGCCTGTCTCTGCGGTATACATTCCAATCTGAGTTTAGGATTTCATTACTGTTTACGTCTGGTTTTAGCCAACTTTCTGTCCCTAGTACCATATGGGCATTGTGACCGTTTATTAATGAGAGCACTTCTGGGTCCTTTCTATAGACGCTCCTGCATTTTACTATTGTTGATGTTGTCTTCAGTCCAGAGACTGGTTTGATGCAGCTCTCCATGCTACTCTATCCTGTGCAAGCTGCTTCATCTCGCAGTACCTACTGCAACCTACATCCTTCTGAATCTGCTTAGTGTACTCATCTCTCGGTCTCCCTCTACGATTTTTACCCTCCACGCTGCCCTCCAATGCTAAATTTGTGATCCCTTGATGCCTCAAAACATGTCCTACCAACCGATCCCTTCTTCTAGTCAAGTTGTGCCACAAACTTCTCTTCTCCCCAATCCTATTCAATACCTCCTCATTAGTTACGTGATCTATCCACCTTATCTTCAGTATTCTTCTGTAGCACCACATTTCGAAAGCTTCTATTCTCTTCTTGTCCAAACTAGTTATCGTCCATGTTTCACTTCCATACATGGCTACACTCCAAACAAATACTTTCAGAAACGACTTCCTGATACATAAATCTATATTCGATGTTAACAAATTTCTCTTCAGAAACGCTTTACTTGCCATTGCCAGTCTACATTTTATATCCTCTCTACTTCGACCATCATCAGTTATTTTACTTCCTAAATAGCAAAACTCCTTTACTACTTTAAGTGTCTCATTTCCTAATCTAATTCCCTCAGCATCACCCGATTTAATTTGACTACATTCCATTATCCTCGTTTTGCTTTTGTTAATGTTCATCTTATATCCTCCTTTCAAGACACTGTCCATTCCGTTCAACTGCTCTTCCAAGTCCTTTGCCGTCTCTGACAGAATTACAATGTCATCGGCGAACCTCAAGGTTTTTACTTCGTCTCCATGAATTTTAATACCTACTCCAAATTTTTCTTTTGTTTCCTTTATTGCTTGCTCAATATACAGATTGAATAACATCGGGGAGAGGCTACAACCCTGTCTCACTCCTTTCCCAACCACTGCTTCCCTTTCATGCCCCTCGACTCTTATTACTGCCATCTGGTTTCTGTACAAATTATAAATAGCCTTTCGCTCCCTGTATTTTACCCCTGCCACCTTTAGAATTTGAAAAAGAGTATTCCAGTCAACATTGTCAAAAGCTTTCTCTAAGTCTACAAATGCTAGAAACGTAGGTTTGCCTTTTCTTAATCTTTCTTCTAAGATAAGTCGTAAGGTCAGTATTGCCTCACGTGTTCCAACATTTCGACGGAATCCAAACTGATCCTCCCCGAGGTCTGCATCTACCAGTTTTTCCATTCGTCTGTAAAGAATTCGCGTTAGTATTTTGCAGCCGTGGCTTATTAAACTGATAGTTCGGTAATTTTCACATCTGTCAGCACCTGCTTTCTTTGGGATTGGAATTATTATATTCTTCTTGAAGTCTGAGGGTATTTCGCCTGTCTCATACATCTTGCTCACCAGCTGGTAGAGTTTTGTCATGACTGGCTCTCCCAAGGCCGTCACTAGTTCTAATGGAATGTTTTCTACTCCGGGGGCCTTGTTTCGACTCAGGTCTTTCAGTGCTCTGTCAAACTCTTCACGCAGTATCGTATCTCCCATTTCGTCTTCATCTACATCCTCTTCTATTTCCATAATATTGTCCTCAAGTACATCGCCCTTGTATAAACCTTCTATATACTCCTTCCACCTTTCTGTCTTCGCTTCTTTGCTTAGAACTGGGCTGCCATCTGAGCTCTTGATATTCATACACGTGGTTCTCTTCTCTCCAAAGGTCTCTTTAATTTTCCTGTAGGCAGTATCTATCTTACCCCTAGTGAGATAAGCTAATACATCCTTACATTTGTCCTCTAGCCATCCCTGTTTAGCCATTTTGCACTTCCTGTCGATCTCATTTTTGAGACGTTTGTATTCCTTTTTACCTGCTTCATTTACTGCATTTTTATATTTTCTCCTTTCATCAATTAAATTCAATATTTCTTCTGTTACCCAAGGATTTCTAGCAGCCCTCATCTTTGTACCTACTTTATCCTCTGCTGCCTTCACTACTACATCCCTCAGAGCTACCCATTCTTCTTCTACTGTATTTCTTTCCCCTATTCCTGTCAATTGTTCCCTTATGCTCTCTCTGAAACTCTGTACAACCTCTGGTTCTTTCAGTTTATCCAGGTCCCATCTCCTTAATTTCCCACATTTTTGCAGTTTCTTCAGTTTTAATCTACAGGTCATAACCAATAGATTGTGGTCAGAGTCCACATCTGCCCCTGGAAATGTCTTACAACTTAAAACCTGGTTCCTAAATCTCTGTCTTACCATTATATAATCTATCTGATACCTTTTAGTATCTCCAGGGTTCTTCCACGTATACAACCTTCTTTCATGATTCTTAAACCAAGTGTTAGCTATGATTAAGTTGTGCTCTGTGCAAAATTCTATTAGGCGGCTTCCTCTTTCATTTCTTAGCCCCAATCCATATTCACCTACTATGTTTCCTTCTCTCCCTTTTCCTACACTCGAATTCCAGTCACCCATTACTATTAAATTTTCGTCTCCCTTCACTATCTGAATAATTTCTTTTATTTCATCGTACATTTCATCAATTTCTTCATCATCTGCAGAGCTAGTTGGCATATAAACTTGTACTACTGTAGTAGGTGTGGGCTTCGTATCTATCTTGGCCACAATAATGCGTTCACTATGCTGTTTGTAGTAGCTTACCCGCATTCCTATTTTCCTATTCATTATTAAACCTACTCCTGCATTACCCCTATTTGATTTTGTGTTTATAACCCTGTAGTCACCTGACCAGAAGTCTTGTTCCTCCTGCCACCGAACTTCACTAATTCCCACTATATCTAACTTTAACCTATCCATTTCCCTTTTTAAATTTTCTAACCTACCTGCCCGATTAAGGTATCTGACATTCCACGCTCCGATCCGTAGAACGCCAGTTTTCTTTCTCCTGATAACGACATCCTCCTGATTAGTCCCCGCCCGGAGATCCGAATGGGGGACTATTTTACCTCCGGAATATTTTACCCAAGAGGATGCCATCATCATTTAATCATACAGTAAAGCTGCATGTCCTCGGGAAAAATTACGGCTGTAGTTTCCCCTTGCTTTCAGCCGTTCGCAGTACCAGCACAGCAAGGCCGTTTTGGTTAATGTTGCAAGGCCAGGTCAGTCAATCATCCAGACTGTTGCCCCTGCAACTACTGAAAAGGCTGCTGCCCCTCTTCAGGAACCACATGTTTGTCTGGCCTCTCAACAGATACCCCTCCGTTGTGGTTGCACCTACGGTACGGCCATCTGTATCGCTGAGGCACGCAAGCCTCCCCACCAACGGCAAGGTCCATGGTTCACTATTAGCACAATAATATTGTTATTCCCTGTTGCATTTTGCCTACTCCTACCTTGCCACGTCTCAGGAGCCGTCGTGTCGGGCCTAGGGAGGGAATTCTCTAATATTGTTCTTTCTTCCTCTAAGTAATATTGCAACTTGATATTTCGTGGGTGCTTTTTCTGATTATAATTTTAAATCTGTATTTGAAAAAGCTTTTAGGAATAAAATTCACATTTCTTAAAAGTAATTTCATTTTACATGAGTTACTTCCTGGCAACTACTTCCACGTTCACCTAGTGTAATTAAATGTGTTAATGGTCTTGATGAATCGTTAGTAAATAAAGCAAATTCTTTAAGAAAAGAATTTGAAAGTAAATTCAAGGTTCGAGTTTGCTGATCAGAAAAGTTCTGTACTAAAAAATTGTCGTTTTCTTCCCTTTACAAAACATCGTTATACAAAAAGAAATTACATTTCTTGAGTGAACAAACATAAGCTGTCTTTAATATCAAATAAGACCTTTTCAGAAATTAAGCTTTTAAAAATGACATTAAAAATTCAAACTCAAAATTATGCATGGCTGTTTATCTTTCCCTATGTAAAAGGCTTTGCATGTCTAAAACAAGAATATGTAACTACAAGCTGTCGCAAGAGTGTACAAAATCTGAAATCAGTTACCTTAAATTAGATCCTCTTCTACCGCTCATGAAAATAATAATAATAAAATATTCTCTATCAAAATGATTCAGTCTCTCTTCTCAATTCAAATAATTAATGAGGAAACCAACCTGTTCCACTTCCTCAGAATATGACTACAATCTTACCACTCGGCCTATGACACACCTCTATTCATGACACCCTACTGTCGACTACTGTGTCACCACATCTCACGATTAACAGTGCGCATTATCTCCCGCGAGTCTTGTAAAACAAGTGTGGCCCAAGGAAGCCTCGACCCCCTGTAGGCCCGGGGTAAGAATAGGCCCGAGGTATTCCTGCCTGTCGTAAGAGGCGACTAAAAGGAGTTTCAACCGTTTCGGCCTTCCATGTGATGGTCCCCCTTGGGGTTTGACCTCCATTTTTCAAAATTCTACAGAAGTACGAGCCTTTTGGGGAAGGACGCCTTACGTGGTGTGTCACTGGTTCTCAGTGCACTAAGACCTTGGCACTCAGCATTGTAACGGCGTTGTAACCGCACCCACTATTCCTCAAATTGGGCCTAAACGCCTGATGGGTTGCACAAGTTACGCCCATAGTGCGTCCCCATCTGCACCTACGATCGTGATGGACTTTCCATGGCACCCGAAATCCAGCACGGTAGCCAACCCGTTGTGGTGGGGTCGTCATGTACCCTGTAGGTTTTAGCCCCCTGACAACACAGGGATCGTACTGCCGATACCTGAGCTGCACCCTCCCCACGTCGGCCAAGGAGTAGATGCCCGTCTCCTTGGGACATCAGGACTGCCGGCAACAGTCATCCTAGCAGGTGGCCCTTGCTGAGACTGGGTGGCGCCCGTGGGGAGAGCCCCTGGTCGGAGTGGGGGGGTATTGGGGCGGACGTTCCGCAGATGAAACGTCAACATGTATCAGGTCGATCTGCGGCCGAGCCTTTAAAAAGAAAGGTACTGTCTCTGGTTCTGGTTCTCCGGCCCTTTCCCCCTTGGCTACTCCCTGGGAGGAAGAACAGGCCCGCCGGCTTGGGGTGAAGTACTTCCCCCGCTATTTAGTCTGTTCTCGGACCGATGGGGGGACGTTCACCACCTCCAAGCCCATGTTCTTTGTCCAGCACATCGAGGACATCTTCAGGGAAATCGAGGCTCTCAGTAAAATGCGTTCGGGGTGTTGTTGTTTGTTGTGGTCTTCAGTCCAGAGACTGGTTTGATGCAGCTCTCCATGCTACTCTATCCTGTGCAAGCTTCTTCATCTCCCAGTAACTACTGCAACCTACATCCTTCTGAATCTGCTTAGTGCATTCATTTCTTGGTCTCCCTCTACGATTTTTACCCTCCACGCTGCCCTCCAATACTAAATTGGTGATCCCTTGATGCCTCAGAAAATGTCCTACCAACCGATCCCTTCTTCTGGTCAAGTTGTGCCACAAACTCCTCTTCTCCCCAATCCTATTCAATACTTCTTCATTAGTTATGTGATCTACCCATATAATCTTCAGCATTCTTCTGTAGACCACATTTCGAAAGCTTCTATTCTCTTCTTGTCCAAACTATTTATCGTCCATGTTTCACTTCCATACATGGCTGCACTCCATACTAATACTTTCAGAAATGACTTCCTGACACTTAAATCTATACTCGATGTTAACAAATTTCTCTTCTTCAGAAACGCTTTCCTTGCCATTGCCAGTCTACATTTGATATCCTCTCTACTTCGACCATCAGCAGTTATTTTACTTCCCAAATAGCAAAACTCGTTTACTACTTTAAGTGTCTCATTTCCTAATCTAATTCTCTCAGCATCAAGGGGTACGTTCTTATAAAGACCACCTCCGCCACAGCGCTCCTGGCGTGCGACTGACTAGGGGACATTCCAGTGTCCATTGTCCCGCATCTGGCACTGAATAGGACGCAGGGCGTTATTTTTCATCGAGACTTCCTGCTGCAATCTGATGAAGAGCTCAGGGCCAACCTGGAGCGCCGAGGCGTGCATTTCGTCCGGCGAGTCCAGCGCGGCCCCAAAGACCGTCGCAGCGACACCGGGGCCTTTATCCTGGCCTTCGAGGGGGACGTTCTCCCGGAGAAGGTAAAGGTGATGTGCTACCGGTGAGACGTGCGACCTTACGTCCCGCCTCCTATGCGCTACTTTCGGTGTGAGGCTGAGCCCCTTTGTGGCGATTGTGGACGTCCTCTTCGTGAGTAACATACATGCACCCCACCACCTCAGATCGTCAGTTATCCTGGCCTCCACTCGCCTAGATCTTTAGTCTGCCCTGCGCATCAGAAGGAGAAGAAGATTCAAGAATTAAAAACTTTGGACCGTCTCTCTTATTCTGAAGCCAGGAAGAAGTATGACCACCTCCATCCCGTGACGTTGACAACTTCGTTTGACTCAGTGGTGTCCACTCCTTCCACAGTATCCTCACCCCTATCCTGTCCCCCCTCCACCTCCTCACCCCATCTGGGGTCTATGCCTCCGCCTCCCAAATCCCTCCCTTCCAAATCCTCCTCCCTTGCGGCCCCTGCCCCCTCTGCCCCCTCTGCCCCAGGGGCCACCCTTCCTCCTCCTCCTCCCCCTCCGCCGCCTGAGAAGCGATCCTCTTGTCAGGCGTCCATCGGGGAAACGTTCCGGACCCTGGCTTCCGAGGTCTGGCGTTCCAAAACGGACCCCGCGCGTGAGGACCTTCTTCGGGTCCAGCCCAACATCCCCGTCCCTCATCGGACTTCCAAGAAGGCCTCCAAGAAGAAGTCTTTATCCCTCTCTCCTCTCCGGCGCGTTTCGCCTGACGCTTCATCCGCCAGTCACTGCTCCCGGCCGTCCTCAGTTTCGCCGGGACGCTCTGCTGCCAGGCGCTCAGCTGGCCTGTCGTCGGCGAATGATGCTGCCCCTCCTACGCAACCCAGGAATGCTGCCGCAGCTGGCTACGACTCGATGGAACAGGATCCGCCTCCCGCCGCTTGTAGCGTTGTTCCCTCGACACCTGACCCTTCGCGGCCGTCGAGGTGACCAGCTCTTCACCCGTTTCGTTCCCCCTTTTTTCTGACTAACGATGGCTTTGTTACATTGGAACATAAGAGGTATTCGATCCAATCAGGAGGAATTACAACTGCTCCTCCGCCTTCACTGTCTGCTCGTCCTTGGTCTCCACGAAACCAAGTTGCGCCCAACTGACAGTATTGCTTTTACCCACTATACCTCAGAGCAGTCTAACCTCACCCCTGTGGACGGTATTCCAGCTCATGGTGGGGTCATGTTGCTCGTTCACGACGATGTCTATTGCCATCCCATCTCATTGACCGCCCCACTCCAAGCAATAGCTGTCTGTATTACTCTTTCTGCCTTTACTTTTTCTGTTTGTACTGTCAACACTCCGTCGTCATCAGCAGTTAGTCGAGCTGACATGATGCACCTCATTGTTCAGCTTCCTCCGCCGTTTTTATTGTTTGGCGACTTCAATGCCCATCATCCCCTTTGGGGCTCTCCTGCATCCTGTCAGAGAGGCTCCCCCTTGGCGGATGTCTTCAACCATCTCAATCTTGTCTGCCTCTATACTGGCGCCCCGACTTTCCTCTCGGACTCTACTCGTACCTACTCCCACTTGGACCTTTCGATCTGTTCTACCACTCTTGCCCGTCGGTTCGAGTGGTATGTCCTTTCTGACCCCTATTCGAGCGACCATTTCCCCTGTGTCGTTCGTCTCCTGCACCACACCCCCTCCCTAAGTCCTTCGAGCTGGAACATCCCGAAAGCTGACTGGGGACTTTACTCCTCCCTGGCGACCTTTCCGGACCACGATTTTCTCAGTTGTGACAGTCAAGGCGAATACCTCACGGCTGTTATCATCGATGCTGCCGAACGTTCCATTCCTCGTACTACCTCTTCTTCACGTCGCGTTTCCGTCCCCTGGTGGAATGAGGCTTCTAGAGACGCTATCCGTGCTCGACGACGTGCTTTACACACCCTTCGCCGCCATCCTACGTTGGCGAATTGTATTGGAGACAAACGACTCCGAGCGCAATGCCGTAGAGTCATCAGAGACAGCAAGAAAGCTTGTTGGGCCTCTTTCACCGGCTCCTTTAACAGTTTTGCTCCCTCTTCTGTCGTCTGGGGGGCCTGCGCCGGCTGTCGGGCATTAAGGCCCACTCCTCGGTACCTGGCCTGACTTCAGGTAATGAGGTATTTGTTGATCCTGTGGATGTCTCCAACGCCTTCGGCCGCTTTTTCGCGGAGGTTTCAAGCTCCGCTCATTACCACCCTGCCTTCCTTCCCAGGGAAGAGGCAGAAGAGGCTCGGCGACCTTCCTTCCACTCGCTGAATCTGGAAAATTATAATGCCCCCTTTACTATGTGGGAACTCGAACGTGAACTTGCACTGTCCCGGTCCTCTGCTCCGGGGCCAGATGCCAGTCACGTTCAGACGCTAACACACCTTTCTCCGGCAGGCAAAAGCTTTCTCCTTCGTACCTAAAATCGCGTCTGGACTGAAGGTCAAGTCCCCATGCGTTGGCGTGACGCCGTCGTTGTTCCTATACCCAAACCCGGGAAGGATAGACACCTTCCTTCTAGTTACCGCCCCGTTTCTCTTACAAGCTGTGTCTGTAAGGCGATGGAGCACATGGTTAACGCTCGGTTAGTTTGGTTTCTTGAATCTCGACGGCTGCTTACCAATGTTCAATGCGGCTTTCGTCGCCGCCGCTCCGCTGTTGACCACCTTGTGACCTTGTCGACATTCATCATGACCAACTTTTTGCGAAAGCTCCAAACGGTAGCCGTGTTCTTCGATTTGGAGAAGGCTTATGATACCTGTTGGAGAAGAGGTATCCTCCGCACTATGCACACGTAGGGTCTACTTGGTCGCCTGCCCCTTTTTATCGATTCCTTTTTAACAGATCGAAAGTTTAGGGTACGAGTGGGTTCCGTATTGTTCGACGTCTTCCTCCAGGAGAACGGAGTGCCTCAGGGCTCTGTCTTGAGCGTAGCCCTTTTTGCCATAGCGATCAATCCAATTATGGATTGCATTCCACCTAATGCCTCAGGCTCTCTTTTTGTCGATGACTTCGCGATCTACTGCAGTGCCCAGAGAACATGCCTCCTGGAGCGCTGCCTTCAGCGTTGTCTTGACAGCCTATACTTATGGAGTGTGGCTAATGGCTTCCGGTTCTCTGAAGAGAAAACGGTTTGCATCAACTTTTGGCGATATAAAGCGTTCCTTCCGCCATCCTTACATCTCGACCCCGTTGTTCTCCCATTCGTGGAAACAACTAAGTTTCTAGGACTCACACTGGACAGGAAACTTTGTTGGTCTCCGCACGTCTCTTATTTGGCTGCCCGTTGTACACGTTCCCTTACTGTCCTCAGAGTTCTTAGTGGTTCATCTTGGGTAGCGGATCGCACTGTCCTGCTTTGCTTGTATCGGTCCATAGTCCGATCAAAGCTGGATTGTGGGAGCCTCGTCTACTCGTCTGCTCGGCCATCCCTCTTACGCCGTCTCAACTCCATCCAACATCAGGGGTTACATCTTGCGATCGGAGCATTCTACACTAGTCCCGTCGAGAGTCTTTATGCTGAAGCTGCCGAATTACCATTGACATACCGGCGCAGCGTACTGCTTTGTCGGTATGCCTGCCGGCTGTTGTCAATGCCCGACCACCCCTCTTATTAGTCCTTCTTCGCCGATTCTCTCGACCGTCAGTATGGGTTGTACGTGTCTGCCCTGCTGCCTCCTGGAGTCCGCTTTCGTCGCCTGCTTCGACAATTGGATTTTGCCCTCCCTACCACCTTCAGAGAGGGTGAGAGACAGACACCACCTTGGCTCCAGGCTCCGGTTCATATTCATCTCGACCTCAGCTCGCTCCCGAAGGAGGGTACTCCGGCTGCAGTGTATTGCTCACGGTTGGTCGAACTTCGTGCGCGACTTGCCAGTCACACCTTTATTTACACTGATGGCTCCAAAACTGACGACGGTATCGGCTGTGCCTTTGTCGTCGGGGCCGTCGCTTTTAAATACCGGCTCCTCGACCAGTATTCCAGCTTTACGGCCGAGCTTTTTGCTCTCCATCAGGCCATTCAGTATGCCCGCCGCCACCGCCATTCATCGCATGTACTCTGCTCTGATTCACTCAGTGCTCTTCAGAGCCTTGGAGCTCCATATCTGGTCCATCCCTTGGTGCAACGGATCCAGCAGTCCCTCCATTCTTTTGCTGATGATGGCTCTCCTGTCAGCTTTCTGTGCGTTCACGGCCATGTAGGAGCGCCTGGGAATGAGGCTGCTGACGCTGCAGCCAAGGCTGCAGTCCTCCTGCCTCGGCCAGCCTCCCATTGTGTCCCGTTATCTGACATTAGTGGAGTTGTTTGTAAGAGGCTTGTGTCATTTAGGTGGGATACTTGGTCATCACTTCAAGGAAAGAAGCTCTGGGCCGTAAAACCGTTCCCAACTGCTTGGACAACCTTCTCCCGACCATCTCGGCGAGAAGAGTTCCTTCTGACCAGGTTGCGGATTGGGCATTGCCGGTTTAGCCACCGCTACCTGCTCTCCGGTGACCCAGCCCCGCAGTGCTCTTGTGGTCATGCATTGACAGTGCGCCATGTTTTGTTGTCGTATCCCCGTTTTAGTCAATCTCGTGTTGTCCTCTCTCTCCCATCTACTTTACAGGATATTGTAGCTGATAACGCTCGAGCAGCTGCTCGTGTTCTTCGTTTTATTACTTTGACTGGCTTGTCCAAAGACATCTAACTCCTTCACTTGTTTTATCTGCATCTTTGTAAGAACTTTCTGGTGTCCCCCCTCCCCTTGAGTTTTACTAGATTCTATGTGCTCTTATAATTGTGACTGGGCGCTAATGACCTCAGTAGTTGAGCGCCCTTAAACCCCAAACAAAAAAAAAAACAAAAAAAAAACAAAAAAAAGGAAGCCTCCAAGCGGCACAGCGTCTATAATTTCAAACAACACAAAGTAGCTCTTACGCGTTTATGACTAAATACTAGAAAAATGAACATCAAATTATTTATAGCCCCCTATTAGGGATTCTGAAAACCCCCATTTGTGTAAAGCGAACCCGCTGCTGTCAGGGCACTATTAACCCTTTTAAGCGATCACATTGCAATTTTCGAATAGCTTGTCGCTGCACGCAGCACCCACTGGTTCATGCAAGGTGGAATCACACCACATCGCACCAAACAGATGCTACATTTTCTAGATATATACTTCAAGGTCAGAATTACTGCAAATTTATTAGCACAGGGATGGACAGACCTGCATATTCGTCCGATGTGACTTCTTGTGACTTGTTTTGCGACGTTCAGTAAAATACACTGTCTACTGGATACAACCCACCACAGTGGACGTGTTTCAGTCAGCGATCTGTGTCCCATCTGAAACCATTTCCGTTGAGACAAATCTCACTGTTCGTTTGCACCACCGCCAGTGGACATTTCCAAAAGAATGCGGTTTGACTCGAAAGACCACTCGCGACGAACTAGTATAATTATGCACGTTGGTACTGTACGAGCTGGACAACTCACAGTGCCATGTGTTAGCAGCTTTCCGAACTGTTTCAAAACTTCTCTATAACTTTTGTATAATAATCTAACCGCTTTCACAAAAAACATGCCTTTTAATGTACTCGTCTATCGATCTCAGTTTTCAAGATATTTAATTTTGAAATCAGGGGCTCCTCCGCTGTAATTGTCATAAACAAAAACGGGTTATCAACCTTTTAAAACTGGGTAAACCTTAAGACATAAACATCAGATTATGATCCCAAGGGATAAGAAACAGTTATTCTAAAATCTTTAATGAGATACCTTTCTTTATAGAAAAAATATTTGGGTCTCCAGAACATATTACATTACTTTGTCCACATTATCAGAATAATTTCTTTCACAAATAAAGGTCGACTCACCTTGACTAGAGGGGATTCTTCATTGACCAATAAATCATATTATGCGGATTCAATTGACTATAACTGGTAAAATTTGATTCATTAGAAATATACACGCATCAAAAAAAGTTTTCTATCACCTTGCTTCCAGGAGTTCAGGAACCTGTACAGAAACTTGGAATAGAGAGCAACATAAACATCATTTCTGCCCTTTTCATTGCTCATGAAAACCACACATTGCATTTTGTACCACTATACAGAGGTGGTGATCCAGGTTCCTGTACACACAGGTACCAGTAGCACGTCCTCTTGCCTTGATGCATGCCTGTATTCGCCGTGGGATACTATCCACAAGTTCACCAAGGCACTATTGGTCCAGATTGTCCCACTCCTCAACGACGATTCGGGGTACATCGCTCAGAGTGGTTGGTTGGTCATGTCGTCCATAAACAGCAAAAGAATGGAGGGACTGCTGGATCCGTTCAAAACCGTACGATGAACGGTGTGCTCCGAAAAACTTTTACGTGTACCAGCTTTGTGCACTTTCGGAAGAGATGTCACGAATCATCATCTATCCTACTTTACAGAACAGTCAAGCCTCCTCCAAACCCCACATTTGTGAAGAGTCGTGGACTTCCAATCATTTAGCATCTAGTGGCAGTTCCACAGTCCTATCTCTTTCCGCAAATGCACACGAAAGTAGCATGTGAACATTCGACAAGCTTCGCCGTTTTAAAGATACTCGTTCGTATGCTCTGCTTAATAATAATAATCTGCCTTTTGTCAAAGTCACTGTCTCAATGGATTTCCCCATCTGCAGCCCATATCTTCGCTATAGTCCGTGTCTGCTCCGCTTACATACTTTTGATACCGCGTCACATGGCCGCAACGCCACCAGGCGTTATCCAACGTCGTCGTGGGGAGTAGTCACAATGTCTTCGCTCTAGAGGCTGGATGAGGACCTCCACCCAAACTGTCTGCATGCTGTACACACTTGACCTAGATCTGCAGTTTTAGTCTGCAGTGCGATTTCTTATGACAGCATGAGCAGTTTCGTGGTTGTCCCACGCACGCTGACTGCAAATCTGTACGTCAATCTGGTGGTTCGACCTGTTGTGCTACCATTCATGAACATTATTCCCATAGGTTTTCTCCAACAGGATGACGCACGCCCACATACCGCTGTTGTAATCCAACATGCTCTGCAGAGCACCGACATGTTGCGTTTGCCTGCTCGATCACTTGATTTGTAACCAATCAAACATACATGGAGCATCATAGGACTATAGCTCCGGAGTCATCCACAACCAACATTGGCTCTGTACTTACCGACCAAGTGCAACGGCGTGGAACTTCATCACAGAAACTGACATGCGACACTTGTACAACACATTTCAGGCACGTTTGCATACTTTCATTCAGCATTCTGGCAGTTGCAGCAGTTATTAATGTACCAGCATTTCACATTTGCAATGCCTTATCTCGTGCTTTCATTTACTTGTGGTCTTGCAATATTAATCACTTAAATGTCACCCTGACGATATATTCCCGAAATTTCACTACTCTGCAGTAATCGTTTCTTGGTGTTACGTTTTTCTTTTCACGTGTACTTCATCCCTCTGACTCCCTTGATCCATTGCTTCCAGGGTGTCATACGAGAATAGCGTAAGTGGGTTTTGGATGACAATTTTCTTCGGAATCTGTCCAGACTGACGTAATACTATCCTATATACCTCATTATGTTTGTTCCCGACAACTAAGATACAACTCTTACAGCTTTCCATGATGAAAAGTCTATTGTAATTACACAGCTTCTGTATCTCGTATTTTGTCCAAACTGATCCCACAAACGAACTCTGTGACCCACTAGAACCAAATCAAGCAATTGCCATGGCAACAGATCGCATCGAAGGATTTACCACTGTTATTTCACATTTTACACTATGTGATCAAAAATATTCGGACAGTTAGTAGTGGACATTAATACAGAGTGTGGTTACCACTTCAGGTTATGACGGTTTGAACCCTGCTGGGGACAATTAGGTGTCTGAATATCTATCCACTCTCCCTCAAGAACATAAACCAGAAAAGACAGTGCTGTTTGACGGTAGAGCAAAACCCATGTTCTAACTCATCTCGAAGATCTTTCATTGGGTTCAGGGTGGGACACTGGGCAAGTCAATACATTCTACGAATGTTGTTAATAAACTATTGCCTCACGGATCCTGCTTTACGTCAGAGTTCTTTGTAACGCGGAGAGAAATAATCATCGTCTCCGAACTGTCCTTCTAACGTAGGCGGAAGACAACGCTGTAAAAGGCGTTCGTGTCCTTCCGAATTCAACGTTTTCTTAAGCGCAATAAGGTGACCACGCCCTAACAAGGAGAAAGATCATGTCCTTCATACGTCACTCTTAGAATTACACATGATGGCAGTCAACGTACTCCAGGCATTCGCCAAACCCAAACGCTTTCATCGGATTTCCGCAAGGCATTCTGTGGGTCATCAATCCAAATCATTCCTTTCTAGTCATCCACTGCCCGTTGGCTCCTTACCTTACCCCAAGCGGCTCCGGGCCCTAACTAAAAAATGTGTGGTAGGGCACTTGCCCGCGAAAGGCAAAGGTCCTGAGTTCGAGTCTCGGTTTGGCACACAGTTGCAATCTTCAAGGAGGTTTCATATCAGCGCACATTCCGCTGCAGAGTGAAAATCTCATTCTCGAAACATCCCCCAGGCTGTGGCTAAGCCATGTCTCCGCAGTATCCTTTCTTTCAGGAGTGCTACTTCTGCAAGGAGCTTCTGTAGAGTTTGGAAGGCAGGAGACGAAGTATAACGCTGTGAGGAAGGGTCGTGAGACGTGCTTGGGTAGCTCAGATGGTATAGCACTTTCCCACGAAAGGCAAAGGTCCCGAGTTCGAGTCTCGGTCTGGCACACTTTTACTCTGAGAGGAGGTTTCATATCAGCGCACACTCCAGTGCAGAGTGAAAATCTCATTCTGGAATGTGTGACTTACCAGGAGCTGCTTGACCGTTGTGCACCTTATATTTTAACTCCTTAAATACAGTAATTGCACTATCTGGAATGCTGCAGCACATTGTAACTAACAAGTGATTCCTTCCGGTGACTGCATACAGTTTTTTACTACCAGCCCCTCAAAAAGCCCGACGGTCCCCGTCTACCTTGTCATGGCTTAACTCTGACTGTTCTTCACGTTTCTACTTCAAAATGACATCATCATTGGTCGATCTCGGCAGCTTTAGAAGAGTTTAAACGTCCCTGAGGGATTTGTTTCTCAGGTGACATCCAATGACTCTAGTCCACGTTCGAAATCACTGAGTTGCCCTGATGGACCCATTCGTGGTGTTACTGCTTCCCTTCTCTACGGACAACAGAATACGCACCGCCTCGTTTTGTACTGGCCTGTGCGCCCCGCCTGACATCTGCTGATCATTTCCGCATACTGTTCCAGTGGTGTCTGGATATTTCTGATCTGACACTGTACTTTCTGCGTTTTATTGGCAGGACACTTAGAAAATGTAACAGGTCTACTAAGGAGACTTCCCACACTACGCTTGTCCGTCATCTTTTACAATACTGCTGCACGGTGTGGGATCCTCACCAGATGGGACTGACGGAGTACATTGAAAAAGTTTCAAGAAGGGCAGTACGTTTTCACTATCGCGAAATTGCAGAGAGAATGTCACTGAAATGATACAGAATTTCGGGTGGACATCATTAAAACAAAGGCGTTTTTCGTTGTGGTGGAATCTTCACACGAAATTCCTATCACCAACTTTCTCCTCCGAATGCGAACTTATTTTGTCGACACCGACCTGCAAAGACGGAAACGATCACCATGATAAAATAAGGGAAATCAGAGGCCGTACGGAAAGATATAGGTGTTCGTTCTTTCCGCGTGCTATACGAGAGTGGAATAATAGAGAATTGTGAAGGTGGTTGGATGAACCCTCTGTCATGTAGATGTAGATGCATATTATTGGAATACCGTACGCCCAGTATCTCTGAGAAAAGATACCCTCCACGTCTCATGTTCCTGTGCTACCTAACACCTTCATTGTGAGGGAATAGTAAGTCTTTAAGAGAGACAAATGGTAACACACAACGATATGACTTGTTTGTAGTGTGTACAGAGAGTGCTTGTGTACAGTGACAGATGATGAGATTTTCAATAAATTGTGTAACATTAGTTTTTGAATAAACTATACCTGATCGTGCTGTCTGAACCTATGTGTTTGTTAACATTTAATTTGTCTTATCTTCTGCTGACATGTCTAATGTTACTCGAAAATGATCTATGACTGAGTAAAAAACTGAAATTTAAGTTCATGGAAATGGCACATTCTATCAGAACTGAGGTGACTAATTTGTATCTGTTAAACGTATAATCTATTGAACTGGCCCACTCCACATGCCGAAACTCTAAAACAACAAAGTATATAACAGATACTAATGCCGAAAGAGTGGTAATCAGAAGCAGTCAGTGCTGATATTATGCAACACAAAACACCGCTCACAATTTCTAAAACGGTTATGTGTCAACAACGGTTCCTTATACGACTAGCTGCCGATGTAGTGAAGATAACAAATAAACATGGATGCGCTTATAAATGTACCTACTCGGGTGCATTTCAAGGCCTGATGTTTACGGGGTGCATGACTGTGCTATGGTCATCATCATAAGGTGCTCCGCCTATTGGCAAGTTCTGACCCCATAGCTGTCTCCATGTGATCCTGTTCGCGGGCAACTGCTTCGTGGTCAGCTGTCTTCCTCTTTACTCTTCCTCTTCACTCTTTTAATTCTTCTGCATCCTGTTTTATTTTGTCCTTGTACCTTCGACAGCTGTTGTTAGAATTTCTTTTCTTCATAGTATACGCCCCACCCTTTCTTAACAAGATGTGCAAGATCTCTTTATATCTTTACCCTTCCCACTGCTCCACTGTTTATCACTTTATTCATTCATTGTATTTCCTTTAATCCCCTTCAAATGGACACCTCGAATTCAATTTTGTTTCTTTCTCTGGCCTTCAGTGTCTAGCTTTCACAGACATACAAAAAAAAGACTTCACATAAGGCAGAGTGGAGTTTATTTTATTAAAGGTATTAATGGTACAATTACCTCAGGACATGCATAAGGCAACACTAACTAGTTTTACAAATTACTTATCATGTGAGATAATAACATAAAAATTCAGAAAAATATGTCGCTCCATAATATTGATAAAGTCTGAAGGAGACAGCCTAATATATATCTATCATCTAGTATTAATAGTTCTCCCAACTGAGATTAATTTACGAGGCATTCAATATAAGCTGCAGTATATGCCATGAGAAATGGCAATGTGTCTGAAACACTTGCCACTATGAGCGTCTTTGGATATCTAAATACATAAGCGATACGTATTCTTTCATGTTTTTAGAAGAGCACGAGCTAGTGAGTAAGCCAGTTGGCTGCAAAGAGAAAGAGAAACACAGTGAGTGTGTGTTGGGGTCGTCCATCAATGAGTACCTTTGACGGTGGACCTGCCGTACAGAGAATGAATTATACTTCAGATGCTCCATGGTGTAACTGATATAAAGGATGATTTCTGAGATGACACCTTTAAAATAATGTGACATGCATCGAGTTTTATGTGTAGCAAGCGCTGGCTGAGAAATTACTGTCGAGTGAAGACTACATTGTGTTTAGCAATATTTAGGTTTTGGTATTATTCTTCATCCTCCGCCTTCAGTTAAAAATCTTTCATTAGAGAAGCGGAGAGTATATTTTACGTAATTGAAATATTATTTGTATGAGTTAATTTTTATGGCGCTTGGAAGTGATAAAACAAAAAATTGATTTTAGTACGAATCACTTTTGTATTATTAAAAGATAATAAAAACTCTAACATAACAAAAAATAACGCACCGCGAACGAACTATCCGACTGCTACACAAATCGGTAGATGTGATGCACATGCATGAGAAACAAATGATTACAATATCAGAAAAAATTTGATGATTTCTACAATGGAAAGAGCTTCACAAATTGTGCAAGTCAAAAATGCGTTGGTACATCTCAGGTCCTTATGCAAGCAGTTATTCGGCATGGTACTGACTGACGAAGTTCCTGGATGCCCTCCTATGGGACGTCTTGCCAAATTCTGTCTAATTTGCCCGTTAGATCGTCAAAATCCCAAGCTGATTGGAGGGCCCTGCCCATAAGGCCTCAAACCTTCTAAATTGGGGAGAAAAACGGCTACATTTCTTCTCAAGGTAGGGTCTGGAAAGCACGAAGACAAGTGGTAGAAACTCTCGCCGTCTGCGGGCAGACATTATCTTGTTGAAATGTAAGTCTACGATGGCTTTCCATTAAGAGTAACAAAACAGGGCGTAGAATATTGTAGACGTACCGCTGTGCTGTAAGAGTACCACGGATGATAACCAAAGGGTCCTGATATGAAAGGAAATGCCATCCCAGACCATCACTCTGGATTGTCGGGCACTATAGCCGGCTATAGACAAGTAGGTATCCCAAAGCTGGTGTGGCATCTCCAGACATCTCTTCGGCCTGAAATCTCGTTCACTGAGGCAGAATTGTCTTCAGTGATGAATCCCGCTTCGAAATGAGCCACTATGATCCCTCTGGTTGTCAACAGCGACGTCATTACTGCGATATTTTACGCTCCGTTTTGTGGCCCTTCACTGCAAGCCATCCCTACCTTACATTTCACCAAGATAATGCCCGCCTGTATACGGCGAGAGTTTCTAGTTCTTTGTCTTCGTGTTTGCCAAAACTCGACATTGGCCACCAAGGTTGCCGGACCTCTCCACAATTGAGAACGTTTTAAGCGTTTTGGGCAGACTCCTCCAAAAAGCTCGAGTTTTTGTTGATCTAACGGGCAAATTAGACAGAGTTTGGCAAGACAACTCTCAGGAGGACATACAGCAACTCTGTCAATAAGTGCCAAGCTCAGTAACTGCTTACGTAAGGGCCAGAGGTGGACCATCGCGTTATGAGTTGCTCAACTTGTGAAGCTTTTTCTCTTGAATAAATCATCGAATTTTTCTGAAACTGTAATCGCCGGCCGGAGTGGCCCTGCGGTTCTAGGCGCTACAGTCTGGAGCCGAGCGACCGCTCCGGTCGCAGGTTCGAATCCTGCCTCGGGCATGGATGTGTGTGATGTCCTTAGGTTAGTTAGGTTTAATTAGTTCTAAGTTTTAGGCAACTGATGACCTCAGAAGTTAAGTCGCACAGTGCTCGGAGCCACTTGAACCATTTTCTTATAACTGTAGTCATTTGTTTGTCTCATTCGGATAAGTCCTTAAGCGGTTACGTCTTCTTTTTGTGTGTGTCTTGTAGTCTAAGTTCAAAATAGCCTTTTATTCATTTGCAAATATGTCACTGAAGGTTGTCCTTACAATTTCAATACAGTTGTATCTTACTGCACTGTCACAACTTACACTAAAGCGTTTTAGAAAGATAGCAATTTCTCATTTGGAAAAACAGCCTAAAGTAAGATAAAGCAAATAGCCGAGCAGTGGTTTACTACAGGACCATCTACACTCCTGGAAATTGAAATAAGAACACAGTGAATTCATTGTCCCAGGAAGGGGAAACTTTATTGACACATTCCTGGGGTCAGATACATCACATGATCACACTGACAGAACCACAGGCACATAGACACAGGCAACAGAGCATGCACAATGTCGGCACTAGTACAGTGTATATCCACCTTTCGCAGCAATGCAGGCTGCTATTCTCCCATGGAGACGATCGTAGAGATGCTGGATGTAGTCCTGTGGAACAGCTTGCCATGCCATTTCCACCTGGCGCCTCAGTTGGACCAGCGTTCGTGCTGGACGTGCAGACCGCGTGAGACGACGCTTCATCCAGTCCCAAACATGCTCAATGGGGGACAGATTCGGAGATCTTGCTGGCCAGGGTAGTTGACTTACACCTTCTAGAGCACGTTGGGTGGCACGGGATACATGCAGACGTGCATTGTCCTGTTGGAACAGCAAGTTCCCTTGCCGGTCTAGGAATGGTAGAACGATGGGTTCGATGACGTTTTGGATGTACCGTGCACTATTCAGTGTCCCCTCGACGTTCACCAGAGGTGAACGGCCAGTGTAGGAGATCGCTCCCCACACCATGATGCCGGGTGTTGGCCCTGTGTGCCTCGGTCGTATGCAGTCCTGATTGTGGCGCTCACCTGCACGGCGCCAAACACGCATACGACCATCATTGGCACCAAGGCAGAAGCGACTCTCATCGCTGAAGACGACACGTCTCCATTCGTCCCTCCATTCACGCCTGTCGCGACACCGCTGGAGGCGGGCTGCACGATGTTGGGGCGTGAGCGGAAGACGGCCTAACAGTGTGCGGGACCGTAGCCCAGCTTCATGGAGACGGTTGCGAATGGTCCTCGCCGATACCCCAGGAGCAACAGTGTCTCTAATTTGCTGGGAAGTGGCGGTGCGGTCCCCTACGGCACTGCATAGGATCCTACGGTCTTGGCGTGCATCCGTGCGTCGCTGCTGTCCCGTCCCAGGTCGACGGGCACGTGCACCTTCCGCCGACCACTGGCGACAACATCGATGTACTGTGGAGACCTCACGCCCCACGTGTTGAGCAATTCGGCGGTACGTCCACCCAGCCTCCCGCATGCCCACTATACACCCTCGCTCAAAGTCCGTCAGCTGCACATACAGTTCACGTCCACGCTGTTGCGGCATGCTACCAGTGTTAAAGACTGCGATGGAGCTCCGTATGGCACGGCAAACTGGCTGACACTGACGGCGGCGGTGCACAAATGCTGCGCAGCTAGCGCCATTTGACGGCCAAGACCGCGGTTCCTGGTGTGGCCGCTGTGCCGTGCGTGTGATCATTGCTTGTACAGCCCTCTCGCAGTGTCCGGAGCAGGTATGGTGGGTCTGACACACCGGTGTCTATGTGTTCTTTTTTCCATTTCCAGGAGTGTAGTTCAGTACTTTGTTAATGCAGTGTGCAGGCAGAGCAGAGTTCAGCTATCCGTTGCAAAGTAGAAACAATTATAGGCTTAAAGGTAGATTTTGAGAATAAATTACTAGCAGTTTTCATGTGCAGAATTTTCATACACAAAATGCCTGTGGTAGTGTGTTCCTAATTCTTCGCCTCCAAAACAGCTTGACCAATTTTACTTTTGGGGGGGGGGGGGGGAGGGGGGGGAGGGGGACGTTGCGTCGCGGGGCTGGGGATCAACTGGTTGATTCTTAGCTATAAATGGACGCAGTAGCTGTCACTGTTGTTGAGAGCCGGATTCTTTTTACTTTTCCGACCAAAGGATTTTTAAATATTTCTAGGATTTCTCACGTAAAGAAACAGATAGTCCCAAATTTTTAGCTTCCCAGCACCTGTTAGCATTGACTTATGCATCAATACATGAGCAAGTTCATTCGCTCGTAGCTGGGCGTTGTTTTGTCATTCAGATTTCGGACTGTTGAGCTCTGATATATTCCATATACTGTAATTGCGTGCTTACTGAGTGAATCCTTTAGCGATTAATTCGACATTTATATAACCTCTGAAGTTTATTTGAGATGTTATTTTGTTCTGATACATTCCGAGTATAGTAACTGCGTACATACCGAGTGAATTACTTATCGATTAATTCGATTTTTATATAACAAATAAAGTGTATTTGACTCGACATTGTGTGAAAATGTAAAGGCGTTCATTTGTGTGATTTCATTGATGATGCTTTATTTGTGACGATTTAAACGGTTCGTGGGATGAATACAACGTGTAAGTACATTCTATAATTTAAAGTAAAGTAAATTAAATATTCGTTCTTCATATTTATGTGTTGTGCATTTCTCATATCTATATCTTCTGAATGTACAGAAATATGCTACGAAGAGCACGGACAAATCTTGGCCGACGTATATTGAATAGTCAGCTTTAAAAAACATCGGAGCATTAAACCAAAACTCGGCACACAATGCCGACCCACGAGAGCAAAAAGCAAACGCATGTACAACCGAAAGGCAAGAGCAACGCAACAACTGCCTTCAAGCAAATGCATCGAGAAAAAGACAGACGCGTCAACGTACCACTGACTCACACAGAAAACAGAACCGACAGCGCATGCAAGCACAAGGCGCATTAGCGCGTTCTACATTCGTCCATCTTGCGTATGACTATAATCAAGACACTGAATATTCGATGCATCCGTAAACTATTACGGTTGGAATGGACAAAAAACGCCAATACTGTCATGCATAACATTCAAATCATAAACACCCTGCATCTGTAGCGCATCAGGCGAAGTCGTACTACAAGAGTTGAATTATGCGAACCAATGAAAAAGCTTATGGATGGTGTGATGGTGTTTTTGTGCAAAATTCGCGAATTGAATTCGTGCTTCCAGATGACGTCTTTTGGCGCAACCGACATTGTTCCGTACATTTACGGTCGAAATTTTAAGTCTACACTAAACATTCAAGGCCAATTTTACCACAGAATTGACTCCAAAGTAATAGGGCACGTTGCAGACTCGAAATCCACACAAATTTACTTCATGAGCGATGAACAAGAGCGCGTGTACACAATATGCCATTACTATCACATCGAACGTATCGCGGAATGGGAAATAGTGACATCGTTGGAGACATTTTTGAACAATCAGCTATTCGATTGTTCAAAAGAGTGTCAAGCCGGTTACGCCATGACATCCACGTGCTCATCATCAAACCCGACAAATGCCAGCTGGAGAGCATGTCGGCCGATACAACGCACCCACTGTACATGAAGTCATCGTTGCTACATCTGGCGATCGATTTGAATGTCGAAACATCAGAATCCAGTGCAGAGACAACACAGTTCAGACGACTGCTCGACACACACCGTCTGTACGACGCTCAACTTTTTACTTTTTTTTTTTTTTTTTTTTTTTTTTTAAGTCTTGTGACTGGTTTGATGCTGAGCGCCACGAATTCCTCTTCTGTGCCAACCTCTTCATCCCAGAGTAGCACTTACAACCTACTCTTCAATTATTTGCTCGATGTATTCTAATCTCTGTCTTCCTCTACAGTTTTTATCTCTACAGCTCTCTAGTACCATGGAAGTTATTCCCTGATGTCTTAATAGATGTCCTGTCGTACTCCCCCTCCTCTTTGTCAGTGTTTTCTTTCTTCTCCGCTTCTGCGCGGGACCTCCTCATTCCGCACCTTCTCAGTCTACCTAATTTTCAACATCTACCGCACCACATCTCAAATGCTTCGCTTCTTTCTGTTCCGGTTTTCCCACAGGACATGTTTTACTGCCATACAATGCTTTGCTCAAAACGTACATTCTCAGAAAGTCCTTCCTGCAGTTATGGCCTATGTTTGATACTTGTAGATTTCTCTTGGCCAGGAATGCCCTGTTTGTCAGCGCTAATCTGCTTTTGATATCCTCCTTGCTCCGTCCGTCATGCGTTATTTTGCTGCCTAGATAGTAGAATTCCTTAACTTCATCTGCTTCGTGACCATCATTCTTGATGATAAGTTTCTCGCAGTACTCATTTCTGCTACTTCTCACTGGTTTCGTCCTCCTTCGACTTACTCTCAATCCGTATTCTGTACCCATTAGATTTTTCATTCCATTCAGCAGATCACGTAATTCTTCTTCACTTTCTCTCCGGATAACAATGTCATCAGCAAATTGTAGTATTGATATTCTTTTACCTTGAATTTTAATTCCACTCCTGAACCTTACTATAATTTCCAGCGCTGCTTCTTCAATGTACAGACTGAACAGTAGGGGTGAAAGATTACATCAAAAATGGTTCAAATGGCCCTGAGCACTATGGAACTTAATTGCTAAGGTCATCAGTTCCCTAGAACTTACAACTACTTAAACCTAACTTATCTAAGGACATCACACACAGCCATGCCCGAGGCAGGATTCGAACCTGCGGCCGTAGTGGTCACACGGTTCCAGACTGTAGTGCCTAGAACCGCACGGCCACCCAGGCCGGCAAAGGCTACATCCCTGTCTTGCAACCTTTTTAATCCGAGCACTTCGTTTTGGTCGTCCACCCTTATTATTCCCTCTTGGCTCTTGTACATAGTGGATATTACCCGTCTCTCCCAAGAGCTTAACCCAATTTTTCTCAGAACTTCGAACATCTAGCACCATTTTACATTGTCGAATGCTTTTTCCAACACGACAAATTCTATTAACGCTTCTGGATTTTTCTTTAGTCTTGTTTCCATTATAAACCGGTACGTCTGAATTGCCTGTCTTGTGTCTTCACCTTTCCGATAAACCAAACTTATCATCATCTAATATATTCTCAATTTTCTTTTCAATTCTTCTGTGTATTATTCTTGTAAGAAACTTGAATCCAAGAGCTGTTAAGTTGATTGTGCGATAGTTCTCGCAGTCTTCGGAATTGTGTGATAATAATATCTTTGTGAAAGTCAGATGGTACGATATGTCGCCAGACTCATACATTCCACACACCAACGTGAATAGTCGCTCTACAATACCCACTGTTATTTTGGGAAGGAGTCGATGGATACCAAATTAATGTCAATCAGTGGAATCCGTCGACAGGTAATAAATTTTCATATGCATGATGATTCAACGCAGTCAAGCCAGCGACATGCTCAGATGTCGTTAGCTGTTTCACCAGTACGTCGTGGACAAGTATGCGAAGATCGAGAGCGAGAGGTTTCTTTACATCCGCTTCAATCAAGCGAAGCTGCGTTCGAAGAATATATTCGCTTGAGAAATGTTATCGCCAGTAACGTAGATAGAAATGTAAATATCAACGAGATCGAAAATACATTTGTACTTCCGTCCACATATATTGGCACTCCACGTCATATGCAAGAATACATGCAAGAAGCTATGATTTGCGTGCACTTTTGAGGACGACCAGATTTATTTATAACGTTCAGATGTAATCCTAAATTAACAGAAATACGAACTTTGATAATGCCAGATCCACCAGCATCTCCACGACATTACTGAATATGTGTGGAAGCAAAAATTAAAACCATTGCTCAATTTTATAACCAAATTGCACCTTTTCGGACTAGCACGTTGCTGGCTATATTCTACTAAGTGACTAAAACGAGGTTTACCACGTGCGCACATTTGATATGGATACTCGACAAAATACGACCAGAAGAAATAGATTACATTATTTCAGATGAGTCAACTGCTGAAGAATTATTCCATGTAGTTGTCACAAACATAATTCACGGTCGACGCCGTGTACTTAACACGACAGCATCGTGTGTGGACGATGGAAAATGTATTAAGTGCTTCCCAAAACAGTTTACTAACGATATTATTATGAGTATCGACGGTTAGCCGTTGTATCGTCGTAGGAACACAGACAATGGAGGTGATTAATTAACAATGCGAATTTCAAACAATAGCAGGCCGACTGACATTCACAATCAACGGGTAGTATCACATTTGCCTCTATTAGGAAAAACTTACAAAGCTCACATTGATGTTAGGTTCTGCAGTTCTTGTTACCTCAAACAAATACATTTGCAAAAACGTTCATAAGGGCAGCGATATGACAGTATTTGCAGTTCGAAATGTAAATGAAAACGACGAAATAACACATTCCCAGATGCGCTTATACATCACCAGCAACGGATCTATCTTTCGTATTCTGAGTTATTTCATACATGAAAGAGACCCATCTGTCATGCATCTGACCGTACATCTGAAAACGTGTTCGTTTCACAGAAGACAATGATCTGCAAAGAGCATTTAACCAGTCAGAAACCACACTGACTGAATTCTTCAAATTATGCAAAAGAACAGATATTTTCGGTCAGTTCGCACGAACATTGTTTTATTCGGATGTGCCACGATATTTTATAAGGAATAAACCATCAAAGAAATGGGAGCCGCATAAGGCAAGTGAACCTGTTCCAGGATTTCCTGACATTTTTGAAACACATACGTTGGGCCGATTGTAAACTATTTACCCAAATCAACGTGAGTGCTTGTTTTTACGTCCGTTATCGGTAAATATTCAGGGACCAAAGGCCTTCGAATATTTACGAACTGTATATTTACGAACTGTCAACGATCAACTGCACGACACACATAACGACATCTGCGCAAACTGCAACTGCTGGAAGACGACAATCATTGGTATATCACTACAGTATCCAACTTGAAAAAAAAATGCTATATACGTACTGTTTATTTTACGGATAGTAAAACACAGAGACGGAAACGTTATCGGTGTTATTAATGTAGGAATATCAGAATACCCGTCATCACTCTAGAAATCATTGATAAAATCTTCGCAGGTACCAGGGGCTTTTGATGCAACGTTTCAACAAGTTTCTCGTGATCGCATGAAGATTACAAGCGGGAAACTCTTCGAAACGTGACGATAAAAATACACCAACGCTTGGCTAACAGCTCGAGAAGATTTCAGTAATGAAATCAGCAAGAAAACCTGTATTCCTATTCTACAAAACATACTGAATTTTTTTTCAATTGACTGATTTCCATCTCTAAATACCTCCGGTTTAAATGAATAACGTAAAGGAATGATCGCTACACAAGTTTTCACAAAAACCCCTGAAAAGTCTCTGCGATGACGATGGTTTTAGTAAATTTTAAAAAGTTATATTACCTCCTTTTTCTTCTTCTTCTTCGTCACTTCGTGGGATAGTCTTGTCGGCCTTTTACCTTCACAAATGCTTTCCTCTCTTCCTAAGTCTTCTAATGTTTTTTTTTCTCCCAGATGGTTTATAATTTTTAGTTAATTATGTAATTCTTGTATTGCTAACCATTTCTACGTGTTCGTTCCAGCTGTTGCGTTATTGATTTTCTCATCGGTTCCCAATACCATTAGTTGTTGCCCTATTGCAGTTATTTCTCTTTTACAGTGATCTCTCGTTCTTACAAATTTCATTCAGACACGTAGTATTCAACTTAATATTCTTGGAACGGCCATATTTTTATAAGGCTTCGTTTCTGTATCTTGGCGAGATTTGTTCTAATTACTACATATAGATGCAAATCCGGCCAACTTTGTTTCAAGATCTTTATTAACATATTTTGCTATTGATAGCTGAAATGGCTGAATTATCATACCTACTTTTACTAATACCACGAGGTCTAATAGAATTCTACACTGAAGCGCGTCCTCAGCTCGTGGTCTAGTGGCTAGCATTTCTGCCTCTGGATCACGAAGTCTCGGGTTTGATTCCCAGCAGGGTTGGGGATTTTCTCTGCCGGGGACTGGGTGTTTGTGTTGTCCTCATCATTTCATCATCATCATCATCACCACCATTCGTGACAGTGAATAGACTGGACTGTGTAAAGAATTGGAATGTGATAAAATTGGGACTTCGTGTGGGCATTGATGACCGCGCAGTTGAGCGCCTCACAAGTCAAACATCACCATAGACTGAAGCGCCGAAGAAACTGGTAGTGGCATGCTTATTCAGATACAGAGATATGCACCAAACATACAGAAGACGGCGCTGCGATCGGCAACGTGAATATAAGAGAACAAGTATCTGACGCAGTTGTTAGATCGGTTAATGCTGCTACAATGGCAGGATATCGTTATTTAAGTGAGTTTGAATGTGGTGTTGTAGTCAGCGCACGAGCGATGGGACACAGCATCTCCGAGGTAGCGATGAAGCGGGAATTTTCCCGTTGGACCATGTCACGAGGGTGCCGTGAATATCAGGAATTCGGCAGAAACATCAAATCTATGGCATCGTTGTGGCCGGAAAAATAATCCTGCAAGAACGGGACCAACGACGAATGAAGAAAAGCGTTCAACGTGACAGAAATGGAACCTTCCACAGATTGCTGCAGACTTCAGTGCTGGGCCATCAACAAGTGTCAGCGTGCGAACCATTCTATGAAGAATCATCGATATGGGCTTTCAGAGCCGAAGGCCCACTCGCGTACCCTTGATGACTGCACGACACCTTACACCAACGTTGGACTGTTGATGACTGGATACATGCTGCCTGGTTGGCCGTCTCGTTTCAAATTGTATCGAGCGGATGGAAGTGTACGTGTATGGAGACAGCCTTATGAATCCATGGAGTCAGTAGGGGACTGTTCAAGCTGGTGGAGGCTCTGTAATGTTGTGAGGCGTGTGCATTTGGAGTGATATGGGACCCCTGATACGTCTAGATACGACTCTGGCAGGGGACACTTACATAAGAATCCTGTTTGATCACCTGCATCCATTCATGTCCACTGTGCGATCAGTCTCGGGCAATTCCAGCAGGACAATGTGACACACCACACTCCACAATTACTACAGAGTGGTTTCAGGCCCACTCTTATGAGTTTAAACATTCCACTTCCACCAAACTCCCAAGACATGAACATTATTGAGCACATCTGGGATGCCTTGCAACGCACTGTTCGTTAGAGATCTCAACCCCCTCATACGCTTACGGATTTATGGTCAGCCCTGCAGGATTCAAACATTAATCGAGTCCATGCCACGTCGTGTTGCGGCACTTCTGCGTGCTCCCGGAGGCCCTGCACGATATTAGGCAGTTGTATTAGTTTCTTTGGCCTTCAGTGTAATTCGGACTGAATCTTTGCCACAGAACCATATAAGCTTTGTGTTAAGATATTTGGATAGCATACTCCTTACATAACGCAGCTAAATGATGGAGGCATATTCTTTACATCGTCTTCTCGTGCTGGAAGTGAGTGACAAAACGGCGTCCACTAATGGCTGACGGCAGTTAGATAAATGCTGCAATGTTGGTTTTTTGCTGCTGGCAAGAGACTCAGTATTTATTGTTAAGATTAATATGTCGATACTGACAATGGGTATATAGTAGCGACACCTAGACCAAATTTGTTCTTTGGTCTTTGACTATAAGACCATCCCATCCCCCCCCACCCACCCCCCTCCTCCCCCCCCCCCCCACCCCCAGCCCTCACGCTGCGCCTCTAAACTTGCCTCCCCACACCGATCCCTCATGTCTAAGACACACAGTTCCCCTTTCCACCTCTTTCCTAAGCTGTGCCCCTATTCACAAATTTCCCGTTCAGAAAATTTCTAAGCCGCTAGTGTTACACATATTTAGCTCTCTCTAGCATCCCACCCCCCCCCCCCCTATTTTATATTCGATAAAAACATTTTTTATTATTTTTTTAGTATGTGATATCGTGAGAGTTACGTGTGTTGTCAGAGAAACAGTTTGGTTTTGATAATGCAAAAACGGTGTAACAGAATCTTCACAAGTCACAGAAAATAAACTGAAAACAATGATATCTTTTAATAATAATAACAATTCTTGTTATCACTGATTTTTATTGTATTTCTTCTTCTTGCTCGAGTAGCCATGATGCTAGAGAGACGCACTAAATCTGCCGCCTATGATAAGGTCTGGTATTATTACTATTATGTAAACTAGCTATTGTAAATTACAGTAGAAAAAATAGAGAACAATGTTATTCAAGTTTATCTCATATTTTCTGTAAGAATATTTTAATCTTAATCCTCTGCATTCCATGTTTGCTTCGTTACGGACGAACTGCAACGCCACAATTAGCGGTAATATATTTATATGATTTTATTGGCAATAGTTATAGTTTTATTTCAGACTGAAAGTGCTGAGAACACTTATTTAATGCTGATTAATGTTGTTTTCAAATCGAATTCAATCTGTTATTTTCATGTAATTGGAACAGATCGATACTGTGATACACCGATGTTCATTTCATGAAAGCTTTACGCGGCGAGTTTAAATTGCCGAATAATTCAGACATATATATTTGCCACCGAAAAAGAATCCACGTAAAGGTATCTTGATTGCATATCAAAATCTATGCTATGAGAAACTATTTTAACTTCCACCTTTCTTTGCTTGTGTCAGAGCATACAACTTTCTCAGCTAAAGCTCAGAAATATTTTCAGTAAATTTCGCCAATTCCAGTGTTGTGTGTCTCCGTGTTATAAAAGTGAAGTGATATTCAAGAGTGAACTTAGTTTGTATGAAAGTAGTCAACGAACCTAACTGAATAATTTTTAAACATATACACTTCTTTACAGAGAACATACGAAAAAGGCTGTGTATTTCAATTTAGTTCACATTCATGCTCATGTCATATTCTAGCCGGGTAATGCAGTAATTGAATGTCAATTTAGAACGTCTTTAAATATTTATGTTGGCCGCTGCTAAATTTACGCATTCACACAATAAAAGCTCAATACTAATTTACTGCCGTATCAGCTTGACCAATCACCTTAGTCAACTCCTTATGCCCTGCCCCTTTCTTGCAGCCGAGCGATATGGTGCCGTCGTTAACACATTGGATTAGCATTCGGGAAGACGACTGTTCAAAACCGTGCACGGCCATATTGATTATTGTTTTCCGTGATTTCCCTGAATCGCTCCAGGCAACTGTCAGTATGTTTCCTGCGAAAAAGCTCATCCAATTTCTTTCCCCATCCGTAACACAATCCGATCTGGTGCTCTGTTTCTAATGGCCTCGATGTCGATCGGACGATAAACTCAGTCTTCCTTCCTTCTTCTTGGAAACAGGCGAATCAGAGAGCTCCACAGTCACTTACATTAGACTGTTTTGATGTCCCATTCATACCTCAGTGCTACAATGCCAAAAAAGTGAAACAGCCAGACATTTTTTCTATGACAAGAATGGGCAAGGGGACAAGACACTCATCCAGTGCCGATTGCGTCATTGTCCATCTTACACGTTGGAACAGGATAGCCGGTCGCGGTAGTCTCGCGGTTCTAGGCGCGCAGTCCGGAGCCGTGCGACTGCTACGGTCGCAGGTTCGAATCCTGCCTCGGGCATGGATGTGTGTGATGTCCTTACGTTGGTTAGGTTTAAGTAGTTCTAAGTTCTAGGGGACTTATGACCACAGCAGTTGAGTCCCATAGTGCTCAGAGCCATTTGAACCATTTTTTTGGAACAGGATCACGTGCCACTTATCTGCCTGCCGTGCAGCTCTAAACATTCATGGTGGTGTCTGATTGTCCTATATCGTGTATCCCTACCACTTTCGCGCAACGACGCTCTGAGCGTCTTTTTAGGGAATTAACTAGTTTGAACCTGGGACCTGCTGCTGGTAAGGAGACGCCAGACCACACATGACATGTAGAATTCAGAAGAGTTCAGTGAGACTAGCGATGATATAACCAAATACTAAATGATCTCAGCGTCAGCTCCACTGCACTCCCTGTAAAAGAATCTTAATTCTAACTAAATATAGTGGAAAGGGTTCAAGGCTTTCCTATTTTTAGTTAGCTGGTAAAATAACGTCGAAAAAGTAGTTAAGTTTACCATTGGAAATTTATTCTAATCACAAAACATCGTTTATAAATTGCACTATTGATAAAAGGAAATGTTTTAATACAGGATGGTAAAAACCAACAGCGTTCAACAAAAATGTGAACGAATATTCCCTAAATGGGTTTCCAAGTTCTACAATCGATCTAAGGATGACCTATGCCATATCACATCTATAATCTTGGTTTAAATTAAGTTTCACAAAAGATAAAACTATCAAAATGGTCTACAGTGACCCTCAATTATCTTTAATTACTTATTTAACTTGTCGTAAATTACAGTGGCTGATGTGGCTTCTCAATAACTATAGAAAAGAAAAATCATCGCGTTTCAGATCTGTTCTTCAAGTGGCAAATGTGAACACCATGAGTTTTAATTAACGATCACCATTAGTTTTACGGAAAAAAGAGGGGTGTAACAGATGAGTCTTCTGCAGTTCTGAGTGAAGCCTTATGCACTCAAAAATGCGGCATCGCGTGCGTTCATTACCTTGTCGGTGTTTAGGCAGCGTCAGGGCGGCAGCGGCCGGCGCAGCAGCCATCCAGCCCGCCGTCTCGGAACTAACTCTCGAACTTCTCCTTACTACAATTTACCGAAGTTAGTTTAAAAAAGCTATCTGGCTGTGTTTTCATCTGACCAATCAGGGTCTCAATGTTAACCTTACGCTCCGCCTACAAAAATTCTGTCTATCCAATGGGAAACGTTATACTTTTCGTGGTGGGGCAATGTTTTTAAAGTTTGCAACGTAACAGAGACGCTAAAAAGTCTCACGCTAAAACCTGCAGCTAGTGTGGTCCTTTTAGCGTTATCGTGAGATCTATACTGCTCTTCTGGAGGGCTCTATCTTTTAACATGGGCTGGGGAGTGATCCTAATGTAACAGACACGCGAAAAAGTCTCACGCTAAAACTTGCGGGTGGTAGTGGCCCTTTTTGTGTTATCGTAAGATCTATACTGCTTTTCTGCAGGGCTCTAGCTTTTAACATGGGCTGGGGGTTGTCCTTGACATACCTGAGACGCGAAAAAGCCTGACGCTAAAACGTGCGGGTTGTATAGTTGTACAGGTAGGCTCGCAGCGTGGGTGCCCAGTCCCTCTCTTTCCTAGCTTAACACGGTTCTGCTCTCGGCTTCTGTCCTCGTTTCTCCCCTCGGAACTGCGTCTGCCTCACGGTGGGAAGGTACGACATGCATTTAGGCATTCTTGTGTTAGTCTGTGGTATTCCATTTGCTCACTCGTTACTCGTATTACTTTGGTTAATTTAATGTCACGATTTGTTCGGAGCTATGTAACATACTAGTAGATTTGCTTATTATGTCAGGGTTTTCATGTAAGGTGTTGGATTTTCCTGACACCTTACACAGCCTCAAAAGTAATAGGTTACAAGAAAAACACTGAGATACCTCATAATATTTTTTGAAGTGTTTAATTACGTAACACATTAATAATATCTTTTCTACATTTACAATAAGTAGATTACAATTACATTCTCATGCCGCATCTACAACCACTATGTTACAGTTTCTTTATCACAAAATATCTGTAACATATAGGAGAGAACTTCGTTATTTTAATAATATAAGAACTGGGTTACATTTAAAACCGTGTCTTCTCGAAATTGGCCCCTCATTATAGTGATCATTTTGTTATAAAGTATGACCCATTTATCATCTTCTGTTGGCAAAGTAAGTTTACGTTGCATGTAAATTGGATCGAATTATTTTCTGAACAGTCAATTTATCAACATTATTTAATACATACTCTTGGTAATTGTCAATGCTTAGCTGATAAGCGTGTAACACTTTTTACTCTACATGTTAAGCATTTCAGTTTAGAGGGTGTATATTTTTGTTGCCAGTCTTATGAAACCTGTAATAATGTCCGCTGATAATTCACAGTTCTTAATGACACATGGAATTTTATAAATGTTATTATTGGGGTAACCCGGAGTATTAAACCACCTAAGCATATAGCTGTTGGTAACATCACAAGTATTTTAGGAAATGTCGGTACCTGTGTCATACATTTTACGATCTCTTGCCTCAAATTTCTTCAGCGTGAAAATCTGCAAGAAACGTCTTACAGGTGTCTAAAATAGCCGTTACAGTACATTCCTACAACTATAGTGTTGTCAAAAACAATATTAAGTCTGCTTAAATCGACAGTAATCAAATCTTCCTTAAATACGACACTGCGCTTGAAATTTGGTCTCACAGAAGCAGTTCTTATCTACATTCGCAGTGTGTTACTAGCTTCGCATCACACTTTTTCGCACATTCTGCATAGCTTTGCCGAAAACACTCTTATTCATTAGCTTGAAAACATTCACCAGGGAGCTTGAAGGAGAACATCTGGCAAATTTTGCTTAGAATGAGATTGTTGCTCTAAATTTCGGTAGGCATCAAACAATTTTCTTATAGTATAATGTAGAAATCAGCTTCATTGGGACTCGTGGATTGTTGATGCTTATTGTTGGTATTATTTTCTCTGAGCATAACTGTGTACCGGAGTGAAGTTCATGGATATTTCCTGGATACTCAAGATCTACTTCTGAAATTAATCTGTGTCTAAATCATCTGACTTGCTGATTGCCTTAAACGGTCCACAGTAGGTCATGCAAGATCAAAGACTGACAGATACTGCATCGTAGCCCATCTGTAGAGATTTTCAGTACTGACGTATACCTTATGATCATCGTTATTTTCATTACAATCAGACATGAGCCTACAGTTTGCAACAGCATTTCTGTGCCAACAATGAACAATACCACCGCTGTTACCTCGCTCAGCACATTGTAATTGTTCCGTCAGTAAGAGGGAGTAATTTTACATTAGTAATTTTCAGCAAAGCATACACGTTAAACCAGGTGAAGTCAAACAATGAGCTAAGTCCAGTCCTTAAGTTTGGAGACAGAGAGCGCGGAAATTTTCAAAGATATTGGCGAATATTAAGACATCAGTTTTTAAATATAAGTTCATAATTATAGGATGAGCATCGTAATTCATCAGACTGCGAAACATGACTGGCACCATAACACGAGACCCATAATTTAAATCACAGTTATAACGCGCAGCTACTCGAAATCTGCCTGTAAAACAACAATAATCTCAATGTTTCACAAAAGTTTCGCAAAGGTGGCAAATTTCTGCTGCTCAATACTCTAGTTCCACTTTAAGGCTAATATGTATGTGCTTGTTTCGCAACAATTAATGCTTTAAGTGAACAACAATCAGATAAAGTTGTTTGTTAATCCATTCTACACACTCGGAATCTAAACATTCGTCACTATAAATACAGCGTGCTTAGAAAGGAATGGTGCATGGTTTATGCACATAAAATTCGTCACTACCATCCTAGTGGTGCAAGCATTCGATATCAACATGCATGAAAAACGATAACAGCGGCACACTACAGAACACTAACAAGACTGTTAAAATCTGCATTGTTACACACCCAAATAAATTGGTGAACAGTTTTGTACAAGGCTTACGTGAACAATTTTGAAATATTAGTTAATGTCTTCAAAATCTTATGTCTAACACAAAATATATACACTGTCCAATCACATTAATGTGACCGCCTCCTACATTCAATGTCAACATGCAATAACCACTCACAGACGGGACGTGGCAGCAGTAGGATTAGAGGGTATATGAAGCTTCTTAGGGCGGACGCGTAAAACAATGCAGCAGTTGTCGTTATCTGACGTCCAAAACGGCATGGTCACTGGCTTTCGGGCGAAGAGTGGAAGCGTTTCCGAAATGGCCAAGTTTGTAAACTGTTCGCGTGGCTCGGTGCTTAAGTACAGTGTGTCCGAAAAGTCTTTCCCTGATTACATAAATTGATAATGCTGGCTAGAAGTAAGATAAAAATATGATACGTGTTCGAATTGTTTACAACTATCGAAGTTTTTTTCTGTTTTAGGTTCGCAGTACGTAAGTAGTGGATGAGGTGCGGTGCCCAAGAAGCCATGTTAACCAATCAGGAGAAGGCACAGTGTGTCCTGTGGTACCATGAGACACGATCATCAACCACAGTGCAGAGACACTTCTAGACAACATTCGGAACGAATCCACATCATGTCAAGAGCATTAAAGCCTGGTATGAGTAGTTCAAGAACATAGTATCTGTTGCTGACCTTCCGTGGTCTGGTCGACCTACAACCTCAGCCGACAGGGAGGAAGCTGTAAGGCAGTCTTTTCTGCGAAGTCCGAAGAAATCGGTGCGCAGGGCCTCACGTGAATTACAGATGCCAAAAAGCTCTCTCAACGACATTTTACACAAACGTTTTTTGTTTTGTGCATACAACGTACAAATCGTTCAGGCCTTGTTGCCCAATGACAGTACACGTCGATATAGCTCTGCGGTCCAAATGCTATCACGTATTGAGGATGATGATGGTTATATCAGACGAATTGCCTTCTCCGACGAAGCGACCTTTTTTGTCAGTGGAGTAGCGAACCGCCAAAATGTGCGCACTTGGGGTTCACAACCCCCTGGCGAGGTCATGGAGTGCACCAGAGGCAGTCCAAAGGTGAATGTTTGGTGCGCGCTCTTGCACGATCGATTTATTGGGCCATTCTTCTTCGCTGAGGCTACCATCACAACTGCAGTGTATCTGGACATGTTGCAACTGTATGCTGTTTCTCAGCTGCTTCAGTATCACCCCGATGTCTTGTTTCCGCAAGACGGTGCACCGCCTCATTGGGATTGTATCTTACTTCTAGCCTGAGTTACCAGTTTATGTAATCAGGGAAAGACTTTTCCGACACTGTTGTGTACATAGTTCCGCGTAGTCAGCGCCTACACAACTTTCCCACTAGAGCGCGCCCCGCTAAGCACAACAGCGCAGGTGCAGCGCTCGTCCGTCCCCGCACTACGAGATGGCGCTGTCTTAGACACAGACCAAATTCTGCTTCCCCTGATCCGCGTATTAATATGTAACGCAGCCAATGAGATTGCTGCTAACGTACAACCTTTTCTCCTGGCGGATCACACTCGCGCAGTGATACCTGAACGCGCGAGGTATTATAACGGGTGTACAGACCTCCGACTAGTCAGTCTGCATTAGTCTGTACCAGTCTGCATTTTTCTGTACCAGTCTATAGTCAAGTTTCAGCCTGCACCTAATAAGATTATCATATTCCTGTACACAGCCATGAAGAGAAATGTATAGACACTTTGTCAAGTACCAGAGATATGTGAGAATAAGATTAACGTACCAAGACCAAAGGATCTTCAGATTGTCAATTGTAAACAGCATCCAGAATCAATATCTATGATTTTTATTATTTTCATAAATGTGTGTGAAAATTAATCAAGTCTTGTTTAAAGTTGGTCACCGTCAATCTGCTACTCTAAGCGTGCAAGTGGCATTTCTGTCGTCTGACCTAATGGCAAAAGATAAACACGCCACAATAAGACCACGAGACATATTGCTGACACTCGCCTACTTCGTTAGAGCGACAAGTCAAATAACCTGATGGTGTGTGTACCGAAGGTCTTACAGTACGCACACCACAGACACCCTATATACCATGCGCGCCAAAACAACTCTATCCAAAACTAGAGCCGAGGTAGCTGGGTCCATAGACAACAGGGATGAAGGATGCTGTGGAGATGGCGAATAGACGAGCAACTCTCGAGCAAGTGACCGACCGGATGAACCAACGGGCTACGAACAGTCTCCCTCAACGACTGTTCACAGAACGTCGCTGCATGTGGGCCTTCGCAGCAAGCGCCTGGTTCATGGACGTACACAGGCGGCAGGTGGCCTTTGAGATAAATTACGTGTTATGCTACGTCGCATATAAGGCCGTTGACGTCATGAAAAATCTGAGAGTAAACATCCTGCTATAATCGCCGGAAGAGTCCAGGCTGGAGGGCATTCCCTAGATGATCTTGTCATTCTGGGAGAAATAAGGATCAACGTAAGTATGCATCTATTAAAGTTTTAAACATGGCTGCGTAGTCATCGAACGTTTATAAATTAAAGTTAAGGCAATTACAGCCCTCGGTTGCAAAAATTAAGTCTTTTAACCTAGTTTCGATACTTATATCAGTGCCTTCATCAGAAATTCATTCAAATAGGCCTATAACATAAATGCAAAATTGTGGAAATTTTTTTTTACATAAAAGTGTAAGTACTGACTAGCAGTACAAGAAAGAAACAGCACACACATGTCACATATAAATATCAAACAATAAAGCTTCAGTCACAACATTTTTAAAAAAATAATACATGAAATGCGAGCCACTATGGGCTACTCATATATGTCTAGCCACAGGTAGCAACAGACTGGGGCGCCGGCGTTAACCACTACGGGCAGGTGGACATTACACCAAGAGTGCCATCTACTAGCCGCAAATGTAAGTAGGTTACTTAACATTTGAAATATAGATAGATGAATGTTAAGATGAATATTATTTAGTACATGAACTGTCAGGCAATGTTTTATTTGACAGCAGCAGACATGGTAACTTTATCTCTATGTAAAAGCTTAGAAGTATAGTTTTAAGACTGAAAACTGATTAACAGTACAAAAAAGAAACAGTACTTACATGTCACGTATAAAATAAACATCAAGCGATAAAGCTTTAGGCACCAAACTTTAAAAGTAGAATTCGTGGAAAGGAAGCCACTTCGGGCTGCTCGCACATGACAAGCTAGAGGTAGCATCAGACTATGCCAGCACGGTAGCTCAGCGTGTTCAGTCAGAGGGGTAGCTGCCCCCAGTAATAAAAAAACCTGAGTTAATGGATCAACGACGAACTGAAACGGGTGTCTTGCGACACCCGCCCCGAGCAGATGCAACGAACGAAAACGAACAAAATGAGATTTTAAAAAAAAGCTTGTTCGGTCAGAGGGCTACGTGCTCTTTGTAATAAAAAAACTGAGTCAAGCAATCAACGATCAGCTTGAACGGATGTCTTGTGACGTCTCCCGAGACCAAACGCAACGAACTACGTCGAACAAAATGAAAAAAAAGGCCGAGGCGCCCGCAGTTAACAACATTGCACCAAGATTACCATCTGGTAGACGCAGGTACAAACTGGCTACTTAACATTCAAAGAAACGGATGAATATTATAATGAACATTATTCAGTACAAGACTTAAAAGGCAATATTCTGTTTGAGAGCAGCAGGTAAGGTACCATTTCGACTTCATCAGAGCCTAGAAGTACAGTTTAAAGCATGAAAACATCATTATAGAAAATACAAAGAGGACTGAATGATGTAGCCTGTAGAAAAACAATATACCGTGAAATGCAGCCAATATAAACAGTTTAATAAACGAAAAATTATGAGTCGATTTAGACGGAAAAATCACTTCGGTAACTGCACGAGGAAACTCGAAATCAAATATCAGGTAACTGCTTTATAATGTTGAACAAATTTTTGTTATATAACTGCATCTGCTCATTGAGAATTACCATATTCAATGCTTTCTTCGTAATAAATACAACTGTAACGTAGACTTTTCTACCAATAATGATTTTAAAAAAAACTTTATTCATAATTTAAAATCGACTCGTTCCCCTTTGGAAAACTCTGGCGTCTATAAGATTTTCTGCAACACCTGCTCTTCTTACTACATAGGACAAACAGGACGTGCCTTTACAGTCAGTCACAATGAACATCTTTTGAGGAAAATGGCGTAGCACCCGAAATTCGTCTTTTGCAGACCACCTTTTGATTACAGGTCACGCGCCTAAAGCTGTTCACGGCGAAACGTAGAGGCTCTCATAGACACTCGTGTCACTGGATTCTGTGCATCCTATTCTGTCCACCGCCTGATTGCGGATTAATTGATTAACTCTCCCAGAAAGACTGAGCAATCAATCTAAGGCTTATTAAATGATACTATGTTTGATTTTTTTGTGTGTGTTCCAAAGGAAATCAAGACCTGTATTTACTACGTTTTTCCCTTCACTCTACCCTATGTGTGCGAGAATCTGACTGAATGAGTGTTTTTACGTGTGGTTTCGGGTTTCTTTTGTGGGGGACGCTGAGTTGGTTTTCGTCTGCTACGATCAGGTGATGTTTGTTTCTCGTTTGGAGGGCAGCAGAGGATGATCAACTTAGGATCCCAGAGAGGTTTACCCCTTTTAGTCTGAAGTTGGTTTGTCTGTCAGCTTGGTGGCGGAAGCCTACTCCTCTGGTAGCTTCCGTTGCACTGGCAGCTCGGTGAAGAAAGGACACACTGCAGTTAGCGGTTGGTGAGTACAGTTTGTAGCTCCTAGAGAGTGTTCATGCTGATAGGAAGTAGATCGAATTAGAAGTTCCCTATGTTAAATTCATGGCATATTTAAGTACTTCAGCTTAACTGAAGCATGTGTACTCATGTATGTTCTGAATGTGGCATACTTATTTTGTTAAAAATCGGCGATGATGGTGGTTGAAATTAAAATTGTGGAAGTGGCTTTGTTCCTTTCGGACAGTCGTGAGTATGTAGATGGAATGATTTAATTATTGTGTTCCACTTCCATTTTGTGTGGTTTTTCCTTTTTTAATTGCGCGATTCTACAATTTTTTGCGAATTATTTAGTTTATTATTCAGGCACTGTTCATGTGTATTGATAGGATTTGCATCAAATTCACTGATGAAGTAAATGTGCTACGTAAAAGATAAACTCTCCGTCCTTTATCTTTCTCATTGATACTAGTTTCCAAATTTATTTTCTGTTCGCTGGTTTATTAAAATTAATCTGCCTGCTCGTGATGAACAAAAATGGGAAAAAATCAAAGTGAGCGATGTACTGTCTCAATATTAAGAAATTGTGACATTTAATTAAACAAGCTCATTGATGAACGACATACAATGCTGTTCATCTTGTTAGTTTCTTTTGAAAATGGTATTCTTATAATTAAATTCTGAATTTAACTAAACTGATAATATCCAGTTCGGTCTTTTCTTAATTCTTAGGATGGGTTCGGGCTGGTGGCGACAATGTAATTTTTAAATTTATAATTGTCCTTGTGAGGTGGCTTAACCAGAAACTGCTCACAAGTGTTACATCTCCATTATTCTTGGTACGTAACGTACGTCAAGCCTTGGCTAGGATCCCTTTACAGTTCTACATACATGATTTAGAATGGTATCAACATTTATGCACACCCAGAAGAAAGGACATAGATCAGATACTCTCGAAGAAATAGAAATTTTTAGCCGGCCAGTGTGTCCGAGCGGTTCTAGGCGCTTCAGTTTGGAACCACGCGACCACTACGGTCGCAGTTTCGAATCCTGCCTCGGGCGTGGATATGTGTGATGTCCTTAGGTTAGTTAGGTTTAAGTAGTTCTGAGTTCTGGGGGACTGAAGACATCAGATGTTGAGTCCCATGGTGCTCAGAGCTAAATAGAATTTTTTAAACATCTTTCTCGATATGAGCAGCTGCAATTACGTATCAAAAACGCCTTCAATGGATTAAAACAGTTACTTGATGTTTAATTACAGATCTCCTCGTGCACTTTCTGAAGTGTTTTTTCTATCTAAATCGACTCATAACTTTTCGTATATTAAACGGTTTATATTGGATGCATTTCATGTTGTATTGTTTTTCTACAGGTTATACCATTCAGCCTTCTTTGTATTTTCTGTAATGGTGTTTACAGCCTTTAAACTGTACATGTAGGCTCTGATGTAGACAAAATGTTAGACTACCTCATCTACTACACTCAAACAAAATATTGACTTTTAAGTCATACCCCCCCCCCCCCCCCCCCCCCCCCCCAGAGCCATGGACCTAGCCGTTTGTGGGAAGGCTTGCGTGCCTCAGCGATACAGATAGCCGTACCGTAGGTGCAACCACAACGGAGGGGTATCTGTTGAGACGCCAGACAAACGTGTGGTTCCTGAAGAGGGGCAGCAGACTTTTCAGAAGTTGCAGGGACAACAGTCTGGGTGATTGACTGACCTGGACTTGTAACACTGACCAAAACGGCCTTGCTGTGCTGGTACTGCGAACGGCTGAAAGCAAGGGAATACTACAGCCGTAATTTTTCCGGAGAGCATGCAGCTTTACTGTATGGTTAAATGATGATGGCGTCCTCTAGGGTAAAATATTCCGGAGGTAAAATAGTCCCCAATTCGGATCTCCTGGCGGGGAGTACTCAAGAGGACGTCGTTATCAGGAGAAAGAAAACTGGCGTTCTACGGATCGGAGCGTGGAATGTCAGATCCCTTAATCGAGCAGGTAGGTTAGAAAATTTAAAAAGGGAAATGGATAGATAAAAGTTAGATAGAGTGGGAATTAGTGACGTTCGGTGGCAGGAAGAACAAGACTTCTGGTCAGGTGATTACAGGGTTATAAACACAAAATCAAATAGGGGTAATGCAGGAGTAGGTTTAATAATGAATAGGAAAATAGGAATGTGGGTAAGCTACTACAAACAACATACTGAACGCATTATTGTGGCCAAGATAGATACGAAGCCCACGCCTACCACAGTAGTAGAAGTTTATATGCCAACTAGCTCTGCAGATGACAAAGAAATTGAAGAAATGTATAAGGAAATAAAAGAAATATTCAGATAGTGAAGGGAGACGAAAATTTAATAGTCATGGGTGACTGGAATTCGGTAGTAGGAAAATGGAGAGAAGGAAACGTAGTAGGTGAATATGGATTGGGGGTAAGAAACGCAAGAGGAAGCCACCTGGTAGAATTTTGCACAGAGCACAACCTAATCATAGCTAACACTTGGTTCAAGAATCATAAAAGAAGGTTGTATACATGGAAGAATGCTGGAGATACTAGAAGGTATCAGATAGATTATATAATGGTAAGACAGAGATTTTGGAACCAGGTTTTAAATTGTAAGCCATTTCCAGGGGCAGATGTGGACTCTGACCACAATGTATTGGCTATGAACTGTAGATTAAATCTGAAGAAACTGCAAAAAGGTGGGAATTTAAGGAGATGGGACCTGTCTAAACCAGAGGTTGTACAGAGTTTCAGGGAGAGCATACGGGAACAACTGACAGTAATGGGGGAAAGAAATACAGTAGAAGAAGAATGTGTAGCTCTGAGGGATAAAGTAGTGAAGGCAGCAGAGGATCAAGTAGGTAAAAAGACGAGGGCTAGTAGAAATCCTTGGGTAACAGAAGAAATATTGAATTTCATTGATGAAAGGAGAAAATTTAAAAATGCAATAACGGAAGCAGGCAAAAAGGAACACAAACGTCTCAAAAATGAGATGGCTAGAGACAAATGTAAGGATGTAGAAGCTTATCTCCCTAGGGGTAAGATAGATACAGCCTACAGGAAAATTAAAGAAATCTTTGGAGAAAAGAGAACCACTTGTATGAATATCAAGAGCTGAGATGGAAATCCAGTTGTAAGCAAAGAAGGGAAAGCAGAAATGTGGAAGGAGTACATAGAGGGTCTATACAAGGGCAATGTACTTGAGGACAATTTTATGGAAATGGAAGAGGATGTATATGAAGATGAAATGGGAGATATGATACTGCGTGAAGAGTTTGACAGAGCACTGAAAGACCTAAGTCGAAACAAGGGTCCGGGAGTAGACAACATTCCCTTAGAACTACTGACAGCCTTGGGAGAGCCAGTTCTGACATAACTCTACCATCTGTATGATAGTATGAAACAGGCGAAATACCCTCAGACTTCAAGAAGAATATAATAATTCCAATCCCAAAGAAAGCAGGTGCTGACAGATGTGAAAATTACCGAACTATCAGTTTAATAAGTCGCAGCTGCAAAATACTAATGCGAATTCTTTACAGACGAATGGAAAAACTGGTAGAAGCCGACCTCGGGGAAGATCAGTTTGGATTCCGTAGAAATATTGGAACACGTGAGGCAATACTGACCCTACGACTTATCTTAGAAGCTAGATTAAGGAAAGGCAAACCTACGTTCCTAGCATTTGTAGACTTAGAGAAAGCTTTTGACAATGTTGTCTGGAATACTCTCTTTCAAATTCTGAAGGTGGCAGGGGTAAAATAAAGGGAGCGAAAGGCTATTTACAATTTGTACAGAAACCAGATGGCAGTTATAAGAATCGAGGGATATGAAAGAGAAGCAGTGGTTGTGTAAGTAGGCTGTTTAGATTTTTTATATTGGTAACGCCACGTAGCGCTCTGTATGAAAATCACTGGCTGTGCTGTGTTCAGTCAGTGGCTGGTTGGAATTGTTTTAAACTCGCCATTGTAGTGTTGGGCAGCTGGATGTTATTCCTGTCTCTGTGTACTGTTTCATAGAATTTTTTCTCTTCTAATACTAAGCTACATTCACTATGATGAGGAATACTGTTATCCTCAAATATAATTTGCATTAATAATATGTTATTTACTTTGTAAAGATGTTTAGACATTATTTATTTTGTTCTGTTATAATGCCCATTTGTGAAGTTGATGTTTCAAAAGTTATTCTGATCTTTTATGTATGCACTTATGTCATAATTCCTGTAACACTGATGTATATGTTATTTCTATTCTTTTGTAATGCCCCTACTACTACAAATGTTATCTGTGTTATTATGTTTTTAATGATGTATTTTGTACCTTTGTTATTGTATTCTTATGTTATAAAATTGTAATTGACACCAATTCATCAAATTAAGGAACTTGCAAGTTACATTTCACTGCACACATTTCTGTTGTTCATAGTATATGGACAATATGTGAGAAGTAGGAACTGTTAGTGTTTGGACTTGTGTTAATAAGTCATCAAGGGACTGATTAACAGCTTTGCTGGTTCTAAGAACATACCAAACAGTATGTGAGTGCACAAGCGGTGGTTTATGGACATGCTATATCCTCCGCAAGACTCTTTGATGGTGATCGTGCACCTGCACAGTCGCAGCAGATGGCTGCTGGCCGTCTCTACAAGGATTACAGTGGGTCTACACCTTTGATGACTCATCAGTACCATTATTTCTACAAGGACTGCAGTGGGTCTGTACCTCTGGCGGCCTACCAATACTGTAATCTCTACCAGGACTACAGCTGGTCTGCTCTTTGAAGACCTACCTACCAATATCCTTCAACTTCGACTGACTCTGTTGTGGGTTTGCTCTGTTGTGGCCCATTACCTGTCTGCGTGTCTAAGAGTCAGCACTGTCTTTCTGTTGAAAGGACAACACTACTTCTTCAAGACTGCATGGAAATCCACTACTTCTGTGTGCATTTTCTTTTACTGCTCAGACTTTGAGAAAAAACACTGCAGTTTTACTGTGATGAATGATCAGGACTGTCTTTATGGACTGTGAGAAAATTTTAGCTTTTGACCAACATTGTATTAATAAGTGTGTGCATTTGATATCTTTCTTACTGTATATATGTAAAAAAATTTCAAATATGTATTGGCCAGTGCCCAAAACAATTTGTAAAATTTTTTGTGGGGAGCATGGGGGCTATGTAAGTAGGCTGTTTAGGTTTTCTTATCGGTAACGCCACATAGCGCTCCGTATGAAAAATCACTGGCTGTGCTGTGCGCAGTCTGTGGCTAGTTTGCATTGATGTCTGCCATTGCAGTGTTGGACCGATGGATGTTAACAGCGCGTAGCGTTGCGCAGTTGGAGGTGAGCCGCCAGCGGTGGTGGATGTGGGGAGAGAGACGGTGGAGTTTTGAAATTTGTAAGACTGGATGTCATGAACTGCTATGTACATTATGACTTTTGAAGACTATTGAGGTAAATACATTGTTTGTTCTCTATCAAAATCTTCCATTTGCTAACTATGCCTATCAGTAGTTAATGCCTTCCGTAGTTTGAATCTTTTATTTAGCTGGCAGTAGTGGCGCTCGCTGTATTGCAGTAGTCTGAGTAACGAAGATTCTTGTGAGGTAAGTGATTTGTGAAACGTATACGTTAATTTAGTCAGGCCCATTTCTTTGTAGGGATTATTGAAAGTCAGATTGCGTTGCGCTAAAAAAATATTCTGTGTCAGTTTAAACACAGTTATGTATAATTTTTGTAACGGGACGTTTCAGTTGGGAAGGGAGTGAGACAGGGTTGTAGCCTTTCCCCGATGTTATTCAATCTGTATATTGGGCAAGCAGTGAAGGAAACAAAAGAAAAATTCGGAGTAGGTATTAAAATCCATGGAGAAGAAATAAAAACTTTGAGGTTCGCCGATGACATTGTAATTCTGTCAGAGACAGCAAAGGACTTGGAAGAGCAGTTGAACGGAATGGACAGTATCATGAAAGGAGGATATAAGATGAACATAAACAAAAGCAAAACGAGGATAATGGAATGTAGCCGAATTAAGTCGGGTGATGGTGAGGGAATTAGATTAGGAAATGAGACACTTAAAGTAGTAAAGGAGTTCTGCTATTTTGGGAGAAAAAAACTGATGATGATCGAAGTAGAGAGGATATAAAATGTAGACTGGCAATGGCAAGGAAAGCGTTTCTGAAGAAGAGAAATTTGTTAACATCGAGTATAGATTTAAGTGTCTGGAAATCGTTTCTGAAAGTATTTGTATGGAGCGTAGTTATGTATGGAAGTGAAACATGGACGATAACTAGCTTAGACAAGAAGAGAATAGAAGCTTTCGAAATGTGGTGCTACAGAAGAATGCTGAAGATTAGATGGATGGATCACATAACTAATGATGAGGTTTTGAATAGAATTGGGGAGAAGAGGAGTTTGTGGCACAACTTGACCAGAAAAAATGATCGGTTGGTAGGACATGTTCTGAGGCATCAAGGGATCAACAATTTAGTACTGGAGGGCAGCGTGGAGGGTAAAAATTGTATAGGGAGAGCAAGAGATGAATACAATAAACAGATTCCGAAGGATGTAGTTGGCAGTAGGTACTGGGAAATGAAGAAGCTTGCACAGGATAGAGTAGCATGGAGAGCTGCATCAAACCAGTCTCAGGACTGAAGACCACCACAACAACAAAACAAGTAATGTACTGAATAATGTTCATCATAATATTCATCTGTTTCTATTTGTATGTTAAGTAGCCAGTTTGTACTTGCGAGTACTAGATGGCACTCTCGGTGTAATGTTCACCTGCCCGCAGTTGCTAACGCTGGCGCCTCAGTCTGTTGCTACCTGTGGCTAGACATATATGAGCACCCCATAGTCGTTCGCCTTTCTTGTATTTTTTTCTTAATTTTGTGACAAGCTTTATTGCTTGATATTTATTTTATACGTGACATGTAAGTACTGTTTCTTTCTAGCACTGTAGTCAGTACTTACACTTTTATATTTAAAAAATTTCCATAATTTTGTATTTAGGTTATAGGCCTATTTGAATTAATTTCTGATGAAGGCATTGATATAAGTGTCGAAACCAGATCAAAAGACTTAAATTTAGAGACCGCGGGTTGTAATTGCTTTAACTTTAATTGTGCATCCATTCTTAGGGCTATGACTACTCCTATATAGAGTTTGTTTTCCCTCGTTACGATGGTAATGCAACGTCTCACAGAGCTCGCTATTTACTTGTGTGGTTCGAAGAACACTAAGATGAATTTTGCCGTACTCCCCCATTTTAAAACCCAATCAAGAATATGTCGGACCACCTCCTGTACGCACCATATACCCTCAACTGACGAACCTAGCGCAGCTGGCCACTGCATCGGAGTTGGTACGGTTCTACATCCGTGTCGGTTCCTTCCATAGCTCTTCCTGGACGTCTCGCAGCGTTTCGCGCTCCAATTGGTGCTTGTTTTGTGTTTTCACAGATGATCACATTAATAAAACTTGATAATGTCTTTGGAGCTGAGAAGGAATCATGAGGGTAGGCTTGTCAACAGCGAACTTATTTATTTATTGAAAAATACATTGTGTGAATGTGTTAGAGACAAGGTTTTAAACATTTTGACTATGAAATCATTCTTGGAAGTTAACAACGAGCTCACAGATAGTAAAAATATTAATCAGTCATGATAGGGAGATTTGAAATAGTTATCAGTTTGCAATCAAGACTGATTATCTCCAGCCGATGTCGACATTTTAGTCATCAGAAGTAAAGTTACAGAATGTTGCAAATAATAGTTGGTACTGAAAACGTTTCTTATATTATTCCATTTATTAATATTTCTACTTTGTTCATAAAGTGTGTATAATAATCTTTTTATTTTTGTGCATGTATTTTCCATTAAGGGCCAGTGCTGTTTTCTTTTTGAGTTTGTCGAAAGCATTCTATAAGTGACATACGTATTCCTCACTTTAATTCACTTGTTTCTTCTGACATCTACTGGAGAATATATTCAAAACATAATTTGTTCTTCCAGAATGAGATTTTCACTCTGCAGCGTAGTGTGCGCTGATATGAAACTTCCTGACAGGTTAAAACTGTGTGCCGGACCGAGACTCGAACTCGGGACCTTTGCCTTTCGAAAGTCAAAGGTTCCGAGTTCGAGTCTCGGTCCGGCACACAGTTTTAATCTGCCAGGAAGTTTCATAATTTGTTCTTATTAACATCCGTTGAAAAGCATTATGAAGAAAATGCAGATCCTCACTAGATTTCTCTACTTCGCATCAGTCGGAGTTGTCATCTTCACGTAAAGTGTGCTCTTCCAGATCGAATTTAAACGACATTTATACCTTCGCAGAGCGTTATTCTTCCTATCGCTTCCTCGTTTTCTCTCGTCTGCCATCTGTTTTTTCCGCTTGTTGAAAATATCATAGTCAGCCGCATAGCAGCTGTTTTTTTTTTCACACAATACCACTTTGCAATTTTTTATTCCTTAACAATGGACGGAATCAAATATTTTACTTTGAATGGAAAGACCATCCGGCACACTGCTTATTTTTCTGTGCTTGTTTGCGAACTGTAAGTGATATTACCGGCTTTCCACGTAATGACTCAGTTATCTGGCAATCCTCTTTCATTTTGCTGTCGTGCTACTGAGCCGCCGAGAACGAGGGCAAAATAACCACTCCATATACATCTAGATAAGGAAAACGGCATCTCTTTCACCAGATTAGTCGCTCATCGGCCTCCCGTGTCGTTCAGAAATAAAAGTGAAAGCAGTAGGACAAAATGCTTTCATTTCAATAACGGTTCTACTCTCATGAAGACTGGATATAACCTGGATGTAGGCCTATTAACTCAACTGTAGGAGATGTATTTTTCACTTATATGCAGTAGTCGCCTGCTGTGCTAGTGTTAAGTCCGATGATTGGAATCACGCAGGTTTCCATCAATAAGCAGCGCCGGCTTGGGTGACCGAGCGGTTCTAGGCGCTACAGTCCGGAACCGCGCGACCGCTACAGTCGCAATTTCGAATCCTGTGTGATGTCCTTAGTTTAGTTAGGATTAAGTAGTTCTAAGTTCTAGGGGACTGATGACCTCAGATGTTAAGTCCCATAGTGCTCAGAGCCATTTGAACCATTTTGAACAAATAAGCGGCCATTAATTATTGATTATCAAAATGTTTGAGTTATTTTACTGTCAAAATTGTTCGGTGTTGTACCGAAAGTTCATGACAGCACTGGATTATGCCCAAAGTAAAAGCTTCAATTTATTAAACTTCCTAGCCGTAGATCTATGGACACGTGCCACATACTTGTCCGTTAGTACCCACCAAAATAAAGAAAAATGTAATGAACAGATTTTCTGATAAATACAAAGTTTAAATGAAAATTGTATGTTATTCCTCTTTAGGCTCGAACACAACGACTCTACTCACCATAAGAACATTCACACTGCTGTCTGTTTATCACAGTTCTTTCGAATTTGCCATTGCTGCTCGGTACTTTAAGGTGACTTACTATTAAGCGTACTTTCTTACAGTCTGGAATTCAACACAATCTCCAATAAACATACACTGACTGAAAAAATAGCAACATCAAAAAATAATTAACGTAGAGTAATGACATTTTGGGCCTACATTTCTCTAGGTAAAATGTTTAAGTGGTTCTAGGCGTTTCAGTCCGGAACCTCGCGCGTGCTGCGGTCGCAGGTTCGAACCTTGCCTCGGGCATGGATGTGGCTCAAATGGCTCTGAGCACTATGGGACTTAACTTCTGAGGTCATCAGTCCCCGAGAACTTAGAACTACTTAAACCTTACTAACCTAAGAACATCACACACATCCATGCCCGAGGCAGGATTCTAACCTGCGAGCGTAGAGGTCGCACGGCTCCATACTGTAGTGCCTAGAACCGATCGGCCACGGCGGTCGGCGGCATAGATGTGTGTGATGTCCTTAGGTTACTTAAGTTTAAGTAGTTCTAAGTCTAGGGGACTGATGACCTCAGATGGTGAGTCCTATAGTGCTTAGAGCCATTTGAAGTATTTGATTTGATTAACATTTCAAGATCACAAGTTAATGCAAGAGCGAGGTAGGCCATTCCAAATGTGAAATGGTGGTACACTAATAACTGGTGTAGTTGCCAGAATGCTGAACTGGAGCATGCAAAAGTGCATGCTTTGTGTTGTACAGGTGCCAGATGACAGTCACGAAGTTCCATGCCTCTTGCAATTGGTCTGTCGATGTAGGGATATGGCACTGAAGTTATCGTCCGATGATGTCCCGCATGAGCTCGATTGGAGACAGAGTCTTGTGTTCGATCAGGCCAAGACAACTTGTCGACACTCTGTAGAATATGTTAGGTTACAACATAGGTACCTGGGCGAGCGTTACACTGTTGGAAAATGTGCTGTTCTTGAATGGCAGCACAACAGGTCGAATCACCAGACAGACGTACCCAGAGACTTTTCCTGCTGGCCCCGAAATAGCAACCCATTCCGTAGCTTTCGGTGTAGGTCGAGTGTGTCTAACACACTGACAGGTTGGTTGCGGGCCTTTACTGGCTTTCTTCTGTGTGCCACTACTGGCACCAAGGCAGAACCATCTTTCATCAGAAAACGCAAAAGACCTGCAGCCTACCCTCCAATGAGCTCTCGTTTGACGTCACGAAAGTCGCAAACCGCCGTGATTGATGGACATTACATAATGACTGACTCGGATCTGTCCTTGAAGTAACCAGTTTGTAACAGTTCGTTGTCACTGTGGTGCCAACTGTTGCTCAAATAGTCACTGCAGATGCAGTTACGAAGCGCCTGAACCATGCACTGAACGCGATGCTATTCCCTCTCGGTAGACCAACGCGTCCGTCTGGAGCACTGTCTTCTCGAGACCATCCCAGCCATAAATCATGTACAGCTCTATATTTCTGCCGAGACTTAGTGCGGTATTGGAGAAAAAACACCCAGCTTCTCGTATCCCAATTACAAGATCTCTTTCAACCTCAGCGAGGTGTTGATAATGGCATCTTTGTCACCTCAAACACTCTCTTGACTAACATCAACTCATCACGTCCAGTCTCAAAGGTAAATAACGTCCTCGACAGTTTCAGCTTCTAAGTAAAGCAGACCTGATTTGCTTCCTCATAGTGGCACTATTAGCTCTACTCTCACGCGACTGGCGCAAAATTGGGATAGACTTCATCTTTCAGATGCAGTAACACATCTATCAACTTTCGTTCACATCACACAACTTCTTGGAGTTGGCAGCTTTTCCGTCACTGTATTTCCGTATGCGATCTGTCTCATTGTTCTCACCAGCGACCGATTCTACACACTTTCTCAGGATGGACTGACCGACTCAAGCACAAAATTATCTGGCGGAGCCAAAAATCACTCCATTTGTAATACGGAGAATGTTCGCGTCATCCATGCTACTCTGCTGGAGCAAAGATGAACAAGAGCAGATCCCTTCCACACTATATCCTGCGCAGGCTACCTTACGCCTGCAGTCTATATCTGATGTTGCTTATTACACTCAAACCTTGATACCAGTAAATAATAAATAAATAATTAAAAGTTACCCGCCCCGTCCCCTCCCCACAACACACACTCCCACTTCCCTCCATTCCGAAATTGACAATTCGGTGGTGTCTCAGGATGTATCTGACAACAGTGGCAGACTTACCATTCTACGAATGATACGGTTTATATTTGCCACTAGGGCCTGACTGCTCGTTTTACGCATGTTCAGAGGACACATTTCTCTAGTCGTGCCGTCACCACTGAGTCTGCGGACATCCTTTGGACCGACTACTGTACATGGAAATTCTTCGTTCCTATCTGCCTTTGTTAATAAGAATCCTTAAACCGCATATCGTGCCAGGGTGAGGACACAAAATACTACTTCGTTTGCAATAAGAATTTATCCGATTACAGTATTTGACTAACCATCGATGCGGTACTTTCATCTACACTCCTGGAAATTGAAATAAGAACACCGTGAATTCATTGTCCCAGGAAGGGGAAACTTTATTGACACATTTCTGGGGTCAGGTACATCACATGATCAGACTGACAGAACCACAGGCACATAGACACAGGCAACAGAGCATGCACAATGTCGGCACTAGTACAGTGTATCTCCACCTTTCGCAGCAATGCAGGCTGCTATTCTCCCATGGAGACGATCGTAGAGATGCTAGATGTAGTCCTGTGGAACGGCTTGCCATGCCATTTCCACCTGGCGCCTCAGTTGGACCAGCGTTTGTGCTGGACGTGCAGGCCGCGTGAGACGACGCTTCATCCAGTCCCAAACATGCTCAATGGGGGACAGATCCGGAGATCGTGCTGGCTAGAGTAGTTGACTTACACCTTCTAGAGCACGTTGGGTGGCACGGGATACACACGGACGTGCATTGTCCTGTTGGAACAGCAAGTTCCCTTGCCGGTCTAGGAATGGTAGAACGATGGGTTCGATGACGGTTTGGATGTACCGTGCACTATTCAGTGTCCCCTCGACGATCACCAGAGGTGTACGGCCAGTGTAGGAGATCGCTCCCCACACCATGGTGCCGGGTGTTGGCCCTGTGTGCCTCGGTCGTATGCAGTCCTGATTGTGGCGCTCACCTGCACGGCGCCAAACACGCATACGACCATCATTGGCACCAAGGCAGAAGCGACTCTCATCGCTGAAGACGACACGTCTCCAATCGTCCCTCCATTCACGCCTGTCGCGACACCACTGGAGGCGGGCGGCACGATGTTGGGGCGTGAGCGGAAGACGGCCTAACGGTGTGCGGGACCGTAGCCCAGTTTCATGGAGACGGTTGCGAATGGTCCTCGCCGATACCCCAGGAGCAACAGTGTCCCTAATTTGCTGGGAAGTGGCGGTGCGGTCCCCTACGGCACTGTGTAGGATCCTACGGTCTTGGCGTGCATCCGTGCGTCGCTGCGGTCCGGTCCCAGGTCGACGGGCACGTGCACCTTCCGCCGACCACTGGCGACAACATCGATGTACTGTGGAGACCTCACGTCCCACGTGTTGAGCAATTCGGCGGTACGACCACCCGGCCTCCCGCATGCCCACTATACGCCCTCGCTCAAAGTCCGTCAACTACACATACTGTTCACGTCCACGCTGTCGCGGCATGCTACCAGTGTTAAAGACTGCGATGGAGCTTCGTATGCCACGGCAAACTGGCTGACACTGACGGCGGCGGTGCACAAATGCTGCGCAGCTAGCGCCATTCGAAGGCCAACACCGCGGTTCCTGGTGTGTCCGCTGTGCCGTGCGTGTGATCATTGCTTGTACAGCCCTCTCGCAGTGTCCGGAGCAAGTATGGTGGGTCTGACACACCGGTGTCAATGTGTTCTTTTTTCCATTTCCAGGAGTGTAGGTTATTTGTTATTCAGAGTCTCTAGGTATTATATATTAAAGAGCTCATTACAACAATAGATACGACACTGCTACTGGCTTCCAGACTGTCCTTGATATGTAAAACCTGATGATGAACGCCTCAGTTACTGCTGCAATAATAATGTTAGTACCTCCGCCACTGGTTTCAGCGTAGGAGACCTTGATCTGTCAAATCTGTATCATACTGAAAGAACGAGCTTATGTGGTTGATCCAATTGCCTCAGTTCTGTTTTCCATCCCAAGATGTGTGTATGAAACGGAGACATTGAACTATTTGGTATGTGACTTACTTTCGAAAATAGGTTTAGGAAATGTAATCCCAAATTAATCACACGTGTAGATTAATAAAAATATTCGACATCGTTGACCGGAAGACTGTCTAAAATTCGCAGGTTATCAGGGAAAAAACAGAGGGAGAAAAAGACTGTTTACTGATTATACTTTAAGAATTGAAAATATGAAAATTGAGTAGTAACACAGGCTTGTACTTTATCCTCCATATTGTTACTGTATTCCTTGAACAAGCATTAAAGGAAGAGAAATTTGAAAAATAATTATAGTTCATATCAAAGAAACAAACCTTTGTGGTTTGCTGATGACGTTGTAGTTCTGTCAGAAACGCAAAGGATTTGAAACAGTTAAGCGGAGTTGACAGTGATTTTAAACGAGGTCTAAAGATGAAAAACAACGGATATAAAATAAGGATAGTGCATCCAAAATTAATCTTTCACTTCCCAGAAAAATATTCACTATTCTGAAACTTGCTAATAGCCTGAAATTTTCGATGGGCCCGGACTCGAACCTGGAAGTTTGCCTTTACACATGAAATGATTTGACTATTGAGTTACCCAGGCAGTAATGACGATCGCTTCACTTCTGCCAATAACTTCCAAATCTCACAGAAGCTCTCCAGCACACTTCGCTAGACTAGCACTCCTGGAAGAATGGACACTATGCAGAAATGGCTTAGTTGTAGACTAGGGGATTGTGTCCAGAATCAGTATCTGAGTTTGCAGCGCAGCGTTCGCTGCAATAATACTTCCTTGCAAATTACATGTGCCGGACCGGCACTTGAACATGAATCATTGCCTTTTGCGGGAATGTGCTAACGTCATTAGCTGTATTTGAACTTTACTCATTTATCCGCTCATTGTACTTTGTAGTTCCTATAGTCGCGAGTACTGAAAGAGTCCACAGAAATGGAACTGTAACAGTTTGGGGGTATTATTTATTTGTTAAGAGATCAGGCTACCATTCCAATTTTTGAATATGGTGACATCATTGAAGAGCAATGGAAAAAAGTTGTAGTATATGCAATAGAGTATGTCACTAGTCTGTAAAGGCAGTATTCCTATCTTACAGAATACTACTCCAAGAGGTGCCATGGTGAATGTTACGGGGTAATTGATGAATAACCGTATATATTTCAGTAATTTTTATGTGATATCTACGTTAGGTTAGAAAATTTAAAAAGGGAAATGGATAGGTTAAAGTTAGATATGGTGGGAATTAGTGAAGTTCGGTGGCAGGAGGAACAAGACTTCTGGTCAGGTGACTACAGGGTTATAAACACAAAATCAAATAGGGGTAATGCAGGAGTAGGTTTAATAATGAACAGGAAAATAGGAATGCGGGTAAGCTACTACAAACAGCATAGTGAACGCATTATTGTGGCCAAGATAGATACGAAGCCCACACCTACTACAGTAGTACAAGTTTATATGACAACTAGCTCTGCAGATGATGAAGAAATTGAAGAAAAGTACGATGAAATAAAAGAAATTGTTCAGATAGTGAAGGGAAACGAAAATTTAATAGTAATGGGTGACTGGAATTCGAGTGTAGGAAAAGGGAGAGAAGGAAACATAGTAGGTGAATATGGATTGGGGCTAAGAAATGAAAGAGGAAGCCGCCTAGTAGAATTTTGCACGGAGCACAATTTAATCATAGCTAACACTTGGTTTCAGAATCATGAAAGAAGGTTGTGTACGTGGAAGAACCCTGGAGATACTAAAAGGTATCAGATAGATTATATAATGGTAAGACAGAGATTTAGGAACCAGGTTTTAAGTTGTAAGACATTTCCAGGGGCAGATGTGGACTCTGACCACAATCCATTGGTTATGACCTGTAGATTAAAACTGAAGAAACTGCAAAAATGTGGGGATTTATGGAGATGGGACCTGGATAAACTGAAAGAACCAGAGGTTGTACAGAGTTTCAGGGAGAGCATAAGGGAACAATTGACAGGAATAGGGGAAAGAAATACAGTAGAAGAAGAATGGGTAGCTCTGAGGGATGTAGTAGTGAAGGCAGCAGAGGATAAAGTAGGTACAAAGACAAGGGCTGCTAGAAATCCTTGGGTAACAGAAGAAATATTGAATTTAATTGATGAAAGGAGAAAATATAAAAATGCAGTAAATGAAGCAGGCATAAAGGAATACAAACGTCTCAAAAATGAGATCGACAGGAAGTGCAAAATGGCTAAACAGGGATGGCTAGAGGACAAATGTAAGGATGTAGAAGCTTATCTCACTAGGGGTAAGATAGATACTGCCTACAGGAAAATTAAAGAGACCTTTGGAGAGAAGAGAACCATGTGTATGAATATCAAGAGCTCAGATGGCAACCCAGTTCTAAGCAAAGAAGGGAAGGCAGAAAGGTGGAAGGAGTATATAGAAGGTTTATACAAGGGTGATGTACTTGAGGACAATATTATGGAAATGGAAGAGGATGTAGATGAAGACGAAATGGGAGATACGATACTGCGTGAAGAGTTTGACAGAGCACTGAAAGACCTGAGTCGAAACAAGGCCCCCGGAGTAGACCACATTCCATTAGAACTACTGACGGCCTTGGGAGAGCCAGTCATGACAAAACTCTACCAGCTGGTGAGCAAGATGTATGAGACAGGCGAAATACCCTCAGACTTCAAGAAGAATATAATAATTCCAATCCCAAAGAAAGCAGGTGCTGACAGATGTGAAAATTACCGAACTATCAGTTTAATAAGTCACAGCTGCAAAATAATAACGCGAATTCTTTACAGACGAATGGAAAAACTGGTAGATGCGGACCTCGGGGAGGATCAGTTTGGATTCCGTCGAAATGTTGGAACACGTGAGGCAATACTGACCTTACGACTTATCTTAGAAGAAAGATTAAGAAAAGGCAAACCTACGTTTCTAGCATTTGTAGACTTAGAGAAAGCTTTTGACAATGTTGACTGGAATACTCTTTTTCAAATTCTAAAGGTGGCAGGGGTAAAATACAGGGAGCGAAAGGCTATTTACAATTTGTACAGAAACCAGATGGCAGTCATAAAAGTCGAGGGGCATGAAAGGGAAGCAGTGGTTGGGAAAGGAGTGAGACAGGGTTGTAGCCTCTCCCCGATGTTATTCAATCTGTATATTGAGCAAGCAGTAAAGGAAACAAAAGAAAAATTTGGAGTAGGTATTAAAATTCATGGAGACGAAGTAAAAACTTTGAGGTTCGCCGATGACATTGTAATTCTGTCAGAGACGGCAAAGGACTAGGAAGAGCAGTTGAACGGAATGGACAGTGTCTTGAAAGGAGGATATAAGATGAACATCAACAAAAGCAAAACGAGGATAATGGAATGTAGTCAAATTAAATCGGGTGATGCTGAGGGAATTAGATTAGGAAATGAGACACTTAAAGTAGTAAAGGAGTTTTGCTATTTAGGAAGTAAAATAACTGATGATGGTCGATGTAGAGAGGATATAAAATGTAGACTGGCAATGGCAAGGAAAGCGTTTCTGAAGAAGAGAAATTTGTTAACATCGAATATAGATTTATGTATCAGGAAGTCGTTTCTGAAAGTATTTGTTTGGAGTGTAGCCATGTATGGAAGTGAAACATGGACGATTACTAGTTTGGACAAGAAGAGAATAGAAGCTTTCAGAATGTGGTGCTACAGAAGAATACTGAAGATAAGGTGGATAGATCACGTAACTAATGAGGAGGTATTGAATAGGATTGGGGAGAATAGAAGTTTGTGGCATAACTTGACTAGAAGAAGGGATCGGTTGGTAGGACATGTTTTGAGGCATCAAGGGATCACAAATTTAGCGTTGGAGGGCAGCGTGGAGGGTAAAAATCGTAGAGGGAGACCGAGAGATGAGTACACTAAGCAGATTCAAAAGGATGTAGGTTGCAGTAGGTACTGGGAGATGAAGCAGCTTGCACAGGATAGAGTAGCATGGAGAGCTGCATCAAACCAGTCTCAGGACTGAAGACAACAACAACAACAACAACAACGTTGTGATATGTAGTTGCTCTACCAGTTTATGAGCCGAATGAGACTCGTCACCTTTTACCGTAATGTACGACTTTCTGTCTGATCCTGAACATAATCATATGATGCGTGAAACTGAGTTGTTTTTAAAATGCAAACACAATTTATTTTTATATTTTCCCAGCGATGTTTCGACAACTATGGGTTTTTGAAAATTAGTCTTATGCAAACACAATTTATTTTTATATTTACCCAGGCATGCTTTGACTCCTGTCGGATCATGTCTGGGTAAATGTAAAAATCAATTGTGTATGCATAAGTCTGATTTTCAAACAACCCAATGTTTAAATCGGAGACACGGGAAAACATCAAGAGGAGCTTCGAACTTTAGTAAAATGAGTCTCATGTGATGTGTGTCTACTAGTATTCTGTAAAATCGTTATGGTTATTACAATAACGAACCTCGCATATTTCAACTTCTCAGTTTCGTATCAACGTGTAGTGCTTGAACCCAGAAATTGAGATAGCTGAAGCAACAATACCATTCTTGTAACCACTTGGTATTTTAATTATAATATCTGTTGCTAAATAGTGATCTTGTATCCCAAAACTGGTCCCTGAATTAAATAAAATGATTATTGAAACAGCGGGTTATGGATGATGATGTGATTTTTTAAATACCAGATAGTTGCGGAGCCATGTATAGAAAACGTGTCTTGTAGTACATATTCCAGTTGAAAATGATGATGTGACTGTTATTTTCATGTGGTCTGCTCCAGTTTTATATTACAAATGCTCACTGTTAGTGTTATCAAAGAATATATTAAAAAGTACTTAAAATATATTAAAAATTCTTCTGAACCATTTAAAAAATATATACAAGGTGTAATCGAAGATTATTTTTCGTCTGTCTCGTGTACGCGTGACAAAGCGAAGATTAGCGTTATACCAATATGCCTAGAGACGTATAAACAACCGTTATTTCCGCTCTCTTATGTGACGAAACTGACTTGTGTATAATTAATCATGAACATCAAGGTACAGCGTTATCGTTATATTTCACTTCATATGAGTTAGTCACTGGCTCTACATACGCGATATTATATGTAGATGATGTGTACTGTGGCACCCAAATTATTCAGATGGTAATGACTTAGTGCTAAACTTATTCACTCGTGGGAATAAAGTTATTGGTTCGTATTTGCCGAAACTTCTCTCGAGAATTAATTGCAACTTTGGCTCTAAACATAATCAAGAAAATAATTTATATTTAAGAGAAAGCATTTCCAATTTCTTGGGGACTTAAATACGCTGTGATGTCTGCTTTGTTGTGTAAGACCTACATTTAGTTAAGTCTACATACATACGTACCAATTAATCCATCGATAACTCAGCCACGAAATATTCATCCCCCTGCATTCCGTACCGTCAGCTGACCCACGGGTTTCTGGACTCGAAGAAAGTCGCAGTGATTTACAGCCTTTATCATCACTTTGAAGCTGCTATCAGTGTGACAAGATATCAAGACATCAGTGTTCAAAAAAGCGTCATTAGAACAGTCCAATAATGTTCCTTCATAGACAGCAGCCATCCTCACCACTTTCTGGAGCAAAAGATTCCCCGTGGCGCTCATTTTCCTCATACAGCTTATTCCATTGAGCAGGCAGCAGGCTGTGGAGTACAATTAAAGCCGAACCCTGGACGCAGCTTCGCTGTATAAGAATGTGCACTGCGTCCTGGACAGATCAATTTTTTATTAATTTTTTAGATGACTTTGTGAAACGTGTGGGGCAAAAGAGATTCCCTGATACATGGGAGAAGGTGAGGATTCTCAGCAGCAACAGCTTTCACCGTTGGTGGAAGAGCACACTACCTTTGACGAATGGTACAAAACGGAAGAACAATCACATTTAAAAGCGTTAAACAACTAGAGAGCGCTGCACACACAAGAAGGTAGTCATTATATGTCTGACGCCCCTCATCCCTAATCTGCTCAGTCTAACGTAAAATAAATTCAACGTTGGACAAACAGCTGCTATTTGCAAGTAGATAATGAGCAATGAGATTCCCCTGCCATATACCTTTATGACGATCTTCATGAGGCGACAAGTCTACTTGTTGCGCGGAATATGAGGGTTTCGCTTTGTCCACAGCCTTATTCACAGATCCCAAACTGGCCAGCATCGCATATCGCTTTTCCTCTGCGCCAAACCTTATTCAGCTGCCTGACGAACGCTGCTGCTGTATTAGTAAAACTGAGACGTACTGGACAACTGTTTAATTTATTTGATTCGTGGAAAATACTGGACCTCAAGGACAAATTATCTATGTGATTCCTCTCTTAATTACTTTTATTTTCTCTAGGGAACGTAGTTAAATAAATCAATCTGAAATATTATATACAGGGTGGTCCATTGATAGCGACAGGGCCAAATATCTCACGAAATAACCATCAAACGAAAAAACTACACAGAATGAAATTCGTGTAGCTTGAAGGGGGAAACCAGATGGCCATGGTTGGCCCGCTAGATGGCGCTGCCATAGATCAAACGGATAACAACTGCGGTTTTTTTTTTAAATAGGAACCTACATTTTTATTACATATTCGTGTAGTACGTAAAGAAATATCAATGTTTTAGTTGGACCACTTTTTTCGCTTTGTGATGGATGGCGCTGTAATAGTCACAAACGTATAAGTACTTGGTATAAGCTCTAGGGGACTGATGACCTCAGATGTTAAATCCCATTGCGCACAGAGCAATTTCTTTTAACGTAACAGGAAACCAGTGCGGGCGGCATTAGCTTCGTGATACATTAGCCGTGTTAAAATGGACCGTTTAACAATTGCGGAAACGGCCGGTATCGTGTTGATGTATGGCTATTGTGATCAAAATGCCCAGCGGGCGTGTGCTATGTATGCTGCTCGGTATCCTGGACGACATCATCCAAGTGTCCGGACCGTTCGCCGGATAGTTACGTTATTTAAGGAAACGGGAAGTGTTCAGTCACATGTTAAACGTCAACCACGACCTGCAACAAATGATGATGCCCAAGTAGGTGTTTTAGCTGCTGTCGAGGCTAATACGCACATCAGTAGCAGACAAATTGCGCGAGAATCGGGAATCTCAAAGACGTCGGTGTTGAGAATGCTACATCAACATCGATTGCACACGTACCATATTCCTATGCACCAGGAATTGCATGGCGACGACTTTGAACGTCGTGTACAGTTCTGCCACTGGGCACAATGGAAATTACGGGCCGATGACAGATTTTTTTCACGCGTTCTATTTAGCGACGAAGCGTCATTCACCAACAGCGGTAACGCAAACCGGCATAATATGCACTATTGGGCAACGGCAAATCCACGATGGCTGCGACAAGTGGAACCTTAGCGACCTTGGCGGGTTTATGTATGGTGCGGCATTATTGGAGGAAGGATAATTGGCCCCCATTTTATCAATGGCAATCTAAATGGTGCAATGTATGCTGATTTCCAACGTAATGTTCTACCGATGTTACTACAAGATGTTTCACTGCATGACAGAATAGCGATGTACTTCCAACATGATGGATGTCCGGCACATAGCTCGCGTGCGGTTGAAGCGGTATTGAATAGCATATTTCATGACAGATGGATTGGTCGTCGAAGCACCATACCATGGCCCGCGCGTTCACCGAATCTGATGTCCCCGGATTTCTTTCTGTGGGGAAAGCTGAAGGATATGTGCCATCGTGATCCATCGACAACGCCTGACAACATGCGTCAGCGCATTGTCAATGCATGTGAGAATATTACGGAAGGCGAACTACTCGCTGTTGAGAGGAATGTCGTTACACATATTGCCAGATGCGTTGAGGTCGACGGACATTATTTTGAGCATTTATTGTACTAATATGGTATTTACAGGTAATCACGCTGTAACAGCATGCGTTCTCAGAAATGATAAGTTCACAAAGATACATGTATCACATTGGAGCAACCGAAATAGAATGTTCAAACGTACCTACGTTCTGTATTTTAATTTTAAAAAACCGTCATAACTGTTCGTTTAAAATTGTGAACCATATGTTTGTGACTATTACAGCGCCATCTATCACAAAGCGAAAAAGTGGTCCAAATAAAACATTCATATTTCTTTACGTACTACACGAATATGTAATAAAAAATGGGGGTTCCTATCTAAAAAGAATGCAGTTGATATCCGTTTGACCTTTGGCAACGCCATCTAGCGGGCCAACCATAGCGCCATCTGGTTTCCCCCTTCAAGTTAGACAAGTGTCGTTCTTTGTAGTTTTTTCGTTTGACGTTTGTTTCGTGAGATATTTGGCCCGGTCACGATCAATGCATCACCCTGTAGATATATTCAAATTGAGCGTGAATATTCCCGAGAAAACCCTGATGGTACGGATTAAGAACAAGTTACGAGCAGTCTTTGAATGAGACAGGTATATCTCTGAGCTGGGCTTTTCTTGTTGTGGTTGTTGAGTCCAGGCAGACGTCACGGACAGTCAGTCGTGACTTGTCAACTGGCGGGGCAGTATGGAGATGGGAGGCAGCGTCATCTAGTATTATGTGCAACGGCAGTCATGCGTTCTTTTCCGAAGTTAATGTCGAAAGTGTGTATTTCCGTGAAGTGGAAAAATAAGTGCGTTACATAAGAGAAAAATACATATCAGAAATTACCGTAAGTTGTGCCGTGAAAGAGGGTTCCAGAAAAAGAACTCTACAACAAGGTAATGAAGTCCATATTACTGCAAGACGACCGAACTTCTACACAGGATCCGACGAACAGTTCATACGTCATCGCATCTTAGACAAAATGTTACTAGGTATTGTCATAACTGATAAGCAAACCTTATAACAACAGAGCACAGTTCTGTATAAAAAAAAGATACTCTGTAGGAAGCTGGTTTAACTACGCTGCGATTGTGAACTAAATGATGGTATTGTGGGACTTTTTCCACGGGTATAACAGCTTCCAGCTCAACAACTTTAAATGTAGACCTTTACTCTCATTTATGTAATTAAATAACGTCTCTTTATTTTCCACTTTTTTATAATTTAATTATATTTCTTTAGTAGATTCTACTATATTGGCAATATACTACTAGACACAATGACGTCCGCTAAATATCTAGGCGTAACGTAGCAAAGCGATATGAAATTCAACGAGTACTTGAGGACCGTGGCAGTGGAGGCGAATGGTCGAGTTCGGTTTAGTGGGAGAATTTTAGCACAAGTCGGATTAAAAGAAGACACCGAAGCAATTCAGAAGCTAGTAGATTTGTTACCGGCAGTTTCGATCAATATGCCAGTCTTACGGAAATGCTTCGTGAACTCAAATGGGAGACCCCGGAGGGAATATGACGTTGTTTTCGCGAAACACCACTGAAAAAATTTAGAGAACTGAAATCTGAAGTTGAGTGCAAAACTATTCTACGCACATTTAGCGTAAGGACCACGAAGATAAAATAAAATAAATTAGGGGTCATACGGAGGCATAAAATGGTCGTCTGTTTCTAGCTCTGTTTACGAGCTGAACAGGAAAAGAAATGACAGTTAGGTGTGTGTGGTACCCTCCGCCTTGCATCATACGGTGGCTTGAGGAATATGTACCGTATGTAGATTTAAACGTATATCACCTACAACTTTATTTGCGGTCGCAAATCGTTCCCATCCCGTTCTCCACCAGTCTCCCGTAAGTGTTGCCTCGTTGCCGTGTGTGTGTGTGTGTGTGTGTGTGTGTGTGTGTGTGTGTGTGTGTGCGTGTGTGCGTGCGTGTGCGTGGCGTGCTGCCTACAGATACGGAGCGGCTGGTCTTGCCCCACCTGAATGGCCGGCCTCCACAACAGGCGACAGATATGGTGTGTCCATGGTAAGCCTGAACACCCATTGACAAGCGGGTGTATGTGAAAAGGGACTGGGGAGGGGCTGACAGAAGGAGAGTGGCTTTGGACGTTAGTCTTCCAGCACGTGCTTCGGGTCAGGACACCTATTGTCCAGGGAGCACATTTTAACATCGCAAATTCACCTACGCGTCCATTACGATAGAAGCGTATTGGAAACAAAGTCTGTGCAGCTTAACACCTTGACACACGGGGATTACTAGAGCATGAGCTCAATCTCGGACTGGGCAACGGTTGGAAAAATAATAGAGCGCAGAGAAACCTGTAAACCATTCCAACTTTTCTTACGTGAATTACATGTTCTCGGTAAACTTATCAGTCTGACTGGTATATATAGTTTCAAACAACAAGTTCACTAACAACCATTTAACAATGTATTATCGGAGATAAATTTTGTGCTTAGATTTCCCGTAAGTATTTTATAGGAAGCATGGAAGACCTGAGATGGCCATGCTGGAATTTGACACGCGGTCCTTCCGACTGAGTGTCCTCAGCATTACTGCATCACATTTTGTAGTTAATCCAGTCAGAGAATCACTTAAAAGCGAATAATTAACTTTTGTTTGACATCAAGGTTGGAGAAGCAAGTGAAACGTAGTTGATACAGCGAAATCGGTAGCAAACTATTTCTAACCAGAGATAAACAGTGTGGCTAATATAGCACACGGTTATAGAACCTGTGGATCATATTGTTCTCTGTGTAACAACACGTAGCGCGTTACTGTCTCCAACTTCTTGGAGCAGCAGAACATGGAAGTGACCTAGCTATATCTTCCTACATCACAGAAACGTGCGAAAGCTCTAATAGTTCCAGCAATCTAGCATCTTCGTGCAATGTCATCGTACGAGTACAGAAGGAGCACCTGTCTTGAGTACGTTGCTTTTGATGAGAGGCTCAATGAAATTACAGTGAAACTGACTAGGGTTTTTATCCGATCTATGGATGAAGTCGGTAGTTTATAGAAATGCCAGCTATTTTTATTAAAAGCTTATCCCGTAAGAGAAAATAGCGAACTGATGTCTACAATGTTGCATAGCCACGTGTACGCTTACGTTCACAGGATAAACCACCTATCAATCTCATCAGTCAAAACTGTTCCTTCACCACTTTCTAACTTAACAATGCACATGTCCCTGTCACAACACATGTTAGACATTCCTAAGTTCATAACATAATCTGCTTTGCGCACAGCTGACTGCGCTTAACCGGACACATCCTAACAATGCGCCATCTGTTAGACGCAATACACTTCGCTAGGCAATTATTCGTTGCACTGGTGATGACGCACGAAGCGATTCGTGTCTCCTTAGTACGTCAAATTATCTAAAATTACCTGTAAAATTAATGTGTAAATACATCATTACACTACCGTACTGAGAGAATCTCTCAAGCTGTTTTACAATGTGTCTGAAGATTAAGTTAGTTAACACTGATAATTGAAAATAGGTGGTTTCGTACGCGTACAGGAACACAGTTTCCTCTAGGTTGCACAACAGAAGTCAATGAGAGAGCAACTAGTTTCTGATGGCGCAATTTCCAAAGAATGCTGCGTCATGCTAGCGGCCACCGTCGTAGTTACCTCATCACACCTTGTGACGCCATACATCCGCTGTTACAGCCTCACGCAACCCACGTGTTATCTGTAGGCGTAAAGTAATGGCTCGAAGACACAGAAATGCTATACACTGTGTATAAGCGGGTAACACAATGACAGAAAGCGTACCTTCACGACACAAATGCACATAATTTCGAAAATAGGTTGCTTCCCGGTCAATGCACATTGTCTAACGTTTCCCTCACAGAAGTGAAATTCTAGAAGTTGGGGAATACAGTAAGTTGTCTGTAGCTGCCGTAATGGTTCAAATGGCACTGAGCACTATGGGACTTAATATCTGAGGTCATCAGTCCCCTAGAACTTAGAACTACTTAAACCTAACCAACCTAAGGACATCACACATATCCATACCCGAGGCAGTATTCGAACCTGCGACCGTAGCGGTCACGCAGTTCCAGACTGAAGCGCCTAGAACCGCTCGGCCACACCGGCCGGCCTGCCGTAATGCCTTCAATAGACTTCAGACGTTTTTGATCCACACATTTCTATGGATAGGCTCATCAGTTGGTTTATGATGTTATCATGCATAGAAAAGTACGTTCGTTTGAAGAACTATGAGGTATTTGTTCGTTGGCTTGCTTAGTTTATAATTACTGGTGTCCTTGTCGCTGATGGACGTTTCTTTGAAAGTATTATTTGGTAATCGGTTGGGAGAATTCATTACAGACAGTGGACTGAGATGCCACTTAATTTATTATATCTTTTGTCGAAAGGAGTTACTGTCTTATAGTAACAAAATAATGCCAATAGATTCGATTAAAACTTTTCATGAATACTTAAACACGAGTTGTCGCATCTCATATAAGTTATATTTGTTCGCGTATCGATCAAGGTGCAGCAACGATGACCTCAAGAAGTATATCAACTAATGTACTTTTTTAAACTAAATATATCTCACTCACTTTCCTGACTGTCATTTGAAGAAATCTAGCTTTTTCTACGGTTTCCTTCATGTTATTTTCATCCCACATACAGCTTGACCTCTCCACCTTTCCCTGTTAAAGGAAAAACAACGTAAATCCATTTTATACTTTTTTGCCGTTACAATCAGGAATTTGCTTTATCCTGTACAATTCTAACGCGTCGCTTTGTAGCTTAACATTTCCATTGTTATTTATTAGACTAGACGTTCTCATAGATTACAATGCACAAAATAATGTGAACTATATCTAAAGATAGAACAAAAATGTAAAATTACAAACTTGCAAACAAAACACAAGACCCAAAATTTCTTGCAGATAACTTGTTGCCACTCCAAATTGCACTGCTGTATTGATTTCACATCACCTGAGCGTTATTGTTCCTCTACAGTTCACAGAGCAGCGGTACGACAGGTGCTGTCACAAGTGGTAGAGTCGCCGCGTGGGTTTAGCCGAGCGGTCTGAGGCGCTGCAGTCATGGACTATGCGGCTGGTCCCGGCGGAGGTTCGAGTCCTCCCTCGGGCATGGGTGTGTGTGTTTGCCCTGAGGACAATTTATGTTAAGTAGTGTGTAAGCTTAGGGACTGATGACCTTAGCAGTTAAGTCCCATAAGATTTCACACACATTTTTCGAATCAGTCCGCTGTCCAGTACTTACTGACCTTCCCCTATAGTTCTTTATCAATGGAATTCACTACTGAAAGTGTCGATAGAGCCTCCAACAGTAGACTGCTATTTTGGTATTCCAGAGGCCATGATACCATGTTTTCATCACTCTGATGCTTAGATATAAGCACTCAAACTATTTCTCAGAGACTTCGTACAAATTTGCAGGGAAAAAAATCAACGTAACTGTTCTTTAGGTCCATCAAACAGCCTACTTGACTGAACTGTTCCAGAATGTTGACCATAACAGAAATATAATATGGATCCCTTTTGTTGCTCTCGTGCATGACTTCACGCACAACGGTAAGGAGAGGTGCGTTACGAAGTGGGGTTATGGAGTGGTGTGACATCTGTCGTCATAGGAGAGAAATGACTAGCAGTACAAATGATTAGCGAACAAGCTAACACCGTAAACAGCAGAGCTATTTAACTTGTATTTTTGCAAGCGTACAAAGACTTATTACAGTTTAATGCAGCAAGAAGTACGATCCAGCTCTCAGTGTCGACAAGGATAAGGCTCTCTGTACTAAAGCACGAACGATGGTCTCAGAGCGGCGACTATGCAGCTTCTGCATGACGTAGTGAAGTGGCTCCAAGTGCGAATGGGCTGTGTGGCTGCCACCGACCATAGTATGTCATGGTAGCAGAGGGAGCGCATTTACGGAGGCGTTGGAGGCGTGGCTCAGTGAGTGTGCACCATTGGGTCCGCCGGATCCTCGCCTTGCCACAGTTCGCGTGGCTCCCCCCCCCCCCCCCCCCTTCGGAAGTTCGAGTCCTCCCTCCGGCATTCGTGTGTGTGTTGTCCATGGCGTAAGTTAGCTTCAGTAGTGTGTAAGCCTAGGGACCGATGTTCTCAGCAGTTTGGTCCCATAGGAACTTCCCACCACCGAGACAACTGCTGTCGGCGTCCGACGGGAGCTCAGATTGCCATTGCCACTTTTAGATTTCCGTGGAGTGGTATCGATATGTGATACCAAATTTAGAAGAACGTAGGAACATCTTCCTTCAGTAATACCCAAGATTCCCTCTCACAAAGCCACGCGGGATTAGCCGAGCGGTCTTAGACGCTGCAGTCATGCACTGTGCGGCTGGTCCCGGCGGAGGTTCGAGCATGGATGCGTGTGTTTGTCATTAGGATAATTTAGGTTAAGTAGTGTGTAAGCTTAGGGACTGATGGCCTTAGTGCTTAAGTCCCATAAATTTCACACACATTTGAACATTTCCCTCTCACACACGGCCATTTAAGATCCATTGTTGGAATAAAGCAACTTATTTCGAAAGCTTTGTTTCAAGTCTGTTTCTGTGAGACATTTGAAAGATTTTGTTTTGCAGGGGAAATCTTTCACAAACATTTTCATCAAGTCCAACTTAATGTGTAGAGGTGGTTCTGCACATAATTCTAAGCCACGGGATTCTTCAAAAGAAGAACAGTAACCAAAAAGCATGTCACAGAAGTTACGATTCATAGGCACAACCTGTACTAGGCAAGAAAAATTCCAAGATATTTTTGAGTAGTTTTGTACAAGGGACACCTCGCCTCCAGTGGCTAGTAGCATTTCGTTCGGTTTCTTGCCCCCCTTTTTTGTTAATTCCACTGAGCGTACCTTCACAACAACGGCCATGTCTCCGACATGGGCAGTGTGTCTTGTTTGGCAACAGCGTAATTCTATTGAGTCATGGTAACTGCTGTTGATAACAGTAATGCCCACTTTACTCACAGCCCTCAGGATTGAATTCAGTACTGCTCGGAAGAATTTAAGGTTTATTTTCCGGCAATGATATTTGTACGCTAACAGTGGTACACGGTGGTACGTCAGAATGACAGGTAGAGGCATAAGCTGTGGTGTGGAAATGGCTTGGAGTTGTGGAGGCGCAAATATACAGGGTGGTCAGAAACAGTCTGAAAAGCTTGTAAGTGTGTTGCAGGGAAGTTGCGGTAAGAAATAACTGTCAAGAAAGAAATTCGATGCGTTGCGCCTTTTCTGATTTACGTAGCACTGAAGTTAGCCGATCAGGAGGTTGCGCGAGCCAATTTAAGCAACCTGCCAGAGAGTGTAGTTTTTGGTACTGTAAATGATTTTTCCTTTTCAAATTCAAAGAAAATGGATACAGACATCAATAAAGCCTTTGACTATGGACTTGGTTTTTTCTTTGGTAGAGTAATAAAATATTGGTCGTTTCGTTTCAAAATCCCGTAGGTCAGTTTCAGTCTTACGTGTAATGAAATTTAATGGGCAATTAAAGTTCATATCATTCTTGCTTTATGTCTTTGCATTACTATTAAATCTCAGAGGGAAAAAAATTTACAAATAGTTTCTCGTGTTTACGGCAATCGGTTTTTCGCTGTTTTCTCACAAGTTTACATTACATGACTTAGGGGGTTTCAGAAATTATCGATTCACTTAGGAGTTCATATGGATGGTGCAGGAGATCCACTGTCACAGTCAGACTTTAACAGAGATTTAGAATACTTACGATCAAATAAGGCTAAAGTAATAGATAACGTACATTCGGAATTTCTGAAATCATTGGAAGAAGTAGGAATGAAACGACTATTCAAGTTCGTATGTAGAATACATAAGACTGTAGAAAATCCGTCTTCGGGAAAATATGATTCACAGAATCCAGAAGATATCAAGCGCAGATAAATGTGAACACTGTCGTAAAATCAGCATAAGAACTCATGCATCACAGTTACTAACAAGAGTGATATACGTAATAATGGTAAAGAATAGTTTGGGTCTGTTGTATAAAGAACAGTTTGGATTTAGGAAAGGTAAACGCACAGCAGAGGCAGTTTTAACGTTGCGCTTAACACAGAATACACAACTTCAGAAAAATTAAGACATCTTTATAGAATATGTCGTCCTAGAAAAAGCGTTCGACAATGTAAAATGCAAAATGTGTGTAACCTATATGGAAACATTTGTTATACACAATATGTATATGAACAAAGGAGGGACAATAAGAATGGAAGGCCAAGAACAAGATCCTAAGATAAAAAAGAGTTTAAGACAGTAGCACAGGCTTTCTGATGCAAATGAAAGATAGCTTCAGGGGTGGGACGGAAATTCAGCATGAAAGAATATTAACGATACATTCGCGCTAATGACATGGCTATCCTCAGTGCAAGCCGCTAAAGATTACAGGACATAATGAAAGAAATGAACAGTCTACTGAGCACACAATGTGGTCACAGTAAATCAAAGAAAGACGAAAGTGCGGTTATTAATAAAATTAGAATCAAAACTGGGGATCACAAAACAGAGGAAGTGAAGAAATTCTACTACCCTGGAAGCAAAATAAGGCATGACGGAGGAAGCAAGGAGGACACGAAAAGCAGACTAGCATAGGCAATGAGGGTATTCCTGGCGAAAAGAAATCTGGTAGCGTCTAACATTGGTCTTAATATGATGAAGAAATGTTTGAGAATGTATGTTTGGAGCACAACGTTATACGGTAATGACTCATGGTCTGTGGGAAGAAGAAACTAGCGAAGAGTTTGAAATGCGTTGTGTGATGTCACAGTTACGTCAGGACAGTAATATACATTTAAAGACTTTCGTTTTCGAAACATGAAGCTCAGCACAATTTTCATTCGTGCATTTGTTAATTTCAGTTGATATTCCAGTTCGGGATATTTCAGAGTGCATATTCTGTAAATAAAACCAGTAACGACATCTGTTATCAGCATACGGAACTATTTGCACAAACGTTATATTTTTTTTCCTTCCTTTGCGGAATAGTAATCGTATATATTATTATTTTTGCTATTAGTTTTTTTAAAAAGTTAAACGAAACAGAAACTGATGAATGCCTAAACAAGAAACAAATTATGAAGCAAAATTTTCCATTCCTGTAAGAAAATTGCACTCGTTACGCAGACTTTATTTATTGTAACAGCATCGGGAATAGTAATGTCTATGGCAGTAAATCGTTGTGGTGTATTCTCTGAGGACAGCCCGCCTTGTATGAGGTGATTAAAATTACAATAAAGAAAAAAAAATTCTCTGAGGACAGCTGTGCCCTTTTGTGACAGTGAGGAAAAGCATGAAAAAAATACTTATAACATGGTTATACACGAGATGCGGGTTGGTCACTGTAAAATAATTAACGTAATACTGTAACAGAAGGAACAATGGAGAGTAAGAGAATTGTTTATCAGCCACTGAACCACTATAGCATCAATCCAGGTAAGTCCGATTTACAAAGATCTGTTTACAAAGTTAAGTTTCTCGATAGCTCTTCTCATTCACGTTCTGCAGTTCAATAATGAAATGCGGTGCGGAAAATTTGCTTCCCTTATTGACTGTTTTTTACAACACATCACCTACATAAATAAAAATGTAAATGTTAAAATCAGTTTATTTGCGAATGTTCTTCATGGAATCCTTTGAAATTTTGACAGAATGTCACATTCGAATACGCGTTTTTTTGTTTTTTTTGTTTTTTTTGTTTTTTTTAGGCTAACTTGAGCCCCATATGGTATAAAAGATTATACATTACATATATAACGAATAAAAATGTACATACAGTTACATATTTATATTACGTGCGGCACTCCAGTAGGTGTATAAAAACGCGCGTTTGTGAATGCAATGTTGTGTCAAAATTTCAAAGCAGTCGGTAAAGAACGTTCCGGAGAGCTACGATTTGGAACAAACGAACATTTACATCTACATAAATAATAATTTAAGTGCTCTTTTGTTCAAAATCGTAAATCTCCAAAGTTCTTCGCCGACTGTTATGAAATTTTGACACAACGTTGCGTTCGAGCATGAGAGTGCTATATATAGATACAAGAGCGCCACAAATAACATGTAAAAATATATACAATAACTATAGAGGAAATTTACATAAAATGTAAATTGTCGTCTGTCCAAAAACTCCAATTGTTAATAACGTTTCAGTAGAATATGCACTTGTTTTTATACGCCTACTTTTTGAATATATGTAATGTACAAATGGGAAACGTTATTACCAAAAATCTCGAAAATCTCTTTACTGCTTTACTTTAAATTTTATGCAATACTCTAAAGATCATTTGGACGAACTTAAGGCATATATTTCTAATATATGTAATGCATAAAAAGATATGTAATATATAAAATAGGGAAACATTGTTTTAAAAATCCCAAATTTCCTCTACCGATTTAATTCTAATTTTTACACATTATTGTAATAAACGTTTTTGGGCTTATATATGTTTATACTAACCGGCACGAAAAACACAACGCCCAGTAGATAATGTGTAATCATTGTGTAATTATCTTTTTGATCAAAGTGAAGCACTTCAGATAATTTTTTGATCTAGGGTACGTTATTTTCGTTGCTTTGCGAGCAAACACATCGCTGGAAGTGAGCGAATAATGTTTTCCAGCTCTTGTACCGCTTATTGTTGTGCACCGAATATGTCCCCTTCCAATTACGCGTGTTTGTAGGATCTTTCTATGATTGTTGTAATCAGATTTCTGGAGTAGAAATGCCGTTAAGCCTTGAACAAACTGCGAAAGCTGTTGCTTTGGTGGAAGATGGCCGCAGCATGCATTACGTTGCCGATGTGTTGAGGACTACACCTTCCACGATTTCCAACGAATGTACAGGGAAACCGAAGGCTGTTCAAGGAGACCAGAAACAGGTCCGAAAAGAGCAACATCGGAAAGAGATGATCGCTTCTTACAACTCCAAGTTCTCCGCAATCGTCACACCACCGCTATCGAAGCATGAAATCGACTCCACCAGGTTAGAGGGGTCAATGTTAGTGAGAGAAGCGTTCGAAGAAGACTGGAAGAAGCCAATCTTCAGTCCAGCACTCACCAGAGAGCATTCTACAGCTCGACAACGTTTCGCAAGGGAACATCTTTGATGGACAGTACAACAATGGAATCAAATGTTGTTCACCGATGAGTAGCGATTTGGCTTCCGATCAGCTGACGAAAAGGAGAGAAGGCCAGGAGAAAGGTATTCCCCTTTCATATTCTCATCCAGCATGCCCTTCCAGGGTGGTTCTGTGATGGTTTGGGCTGGAATCAATACAGCTGCAGAGACGGATTTGTCTTCGCGGAGCATGGGAGCCTTACCGCACATGGGAATGTGGATGAAATCCTTCTGAAGCATGTTGTGCCTTTCATCCTATTTATTGGTTATGATTTCGCACTAATGCACGACAGCGTACGTCCACATGTAGCCGAAACTGTGCAAGAGTTCTTAGATAAAACAGGAATTAATGCTATGGGCTGTCTTGCTGGAATCCCTGATTTGAATCCTACTGAGCATGTTTGTGGCCAGCTGGAAAAAGAACCCATCATCGTTATCCAGAGGCCATACAGGTCCTACGGAAAGCTCTCCTGGAAGTATGGGATATGATTCATCACAGGACATTAGCACATTAGTCAGGAGCATGCCTGAAAGATTGAATGCCGTCATTGGTGCAGGAGGTGACGATGTGAACAGAGGTCTCCAAAACCGTCTCTGAGGTCTTTGAAGTAGAGTGTGAAGCGTATAATATCGAAACAGACGAGTATTACCGTTTCGAGCTTACTCAAAATATCCTGGAAGTGTCATCTCTATCATAATTTGTTACAATTGTTAATAATCGTCTTTCTTTTTCCATTGTTGGATACTTATATGGGACCGTACCACAACATTTCTCATAAGATAGTGGATTAGTGTCATAAAAGTTTCATAAATATAAAATAAATTTCAGTTTTTCTAAGAAATTGAACTGTTGTGTTTTTCGTGTCGGTCAGTGAATATAAATCCGGAAACATTGTTAGTGAACAGGGAAGCTGCATTGTTGGCTTGTCGGATTATGATTAGAAACTGCTACAGAATCTGAATATGCAATAAAAATAAAGAAGACTAAAGGCCGGAGGGGGGGGGGGGGGGGAGGAGAGGAGATGGACAGAGGGCTGCAAAGAATGGACATAGAAAGCAGAAAGGAGGAGACAGACAGAGAGGAGGCAGGAGGAGTTTGGGAGGGGGGGGGGGGGAGGTTGAGACAGACTGAGAGAGGGAAGAGAGAGGAAGCAGGAGGAGATGGAGAGGAAAGGGGTGAAGAAAATGAGGTGAGAAAGGGGGTATGGGATGATGGACAGAGAGGGGTGAGAGAGAGAGGAGTAGGAGGAGGTGGAGGACAAGATGAATAGTGAAAGGGAGAGATGTGATGGACAGAGGGAGGGGGCAGGAGGTGATCGACAAAGAGAGAAGGGGCGGCATTGATGGACGGAGATTGGGGGAGAAGCAGATTAGGACCTATATCCAGTTCCCATACGTGTTAGAAACGTGTACTTTCTCTTTTCTTTCCAGTTAACCACACTAGGCCACGGCAATGATGACCATAGATGTTAAGTCCCATAGCGCACAGAGCCATTTGAACCATTTATTTTTGGAGTGACAAGAGAAACGGCCAGGATAATAGTACATTCGTTAAGACATCAGGAACTGTAGAGGGTAAAAACAGTAGTGGAGTTCAGAGATTGGAATACATGTAGCAAATAATTGAGGACTAAGTTGCACATGCTACTTTCAGATGAAGTGGTTGGCACAGGAGAGGAACTCATAATAGGCCGCATCAATACAGTCATGAGACAGGACCAAAAGAAACCAATCTCCGCTGATCCATTGTGAACGCGGGCGAGCGCCTGGTGAAATATTTACCAAACAAAACTGTCAGACAGCCGTACGTTTAGTGAAGTTATTTTATTTTATTTTGACAATCAGTTTCGGTGTTTCAGCATGCCTCTTCGGGTTCCATATCACTTCATGTATGACAATAAGCTGCATCGATATTAGCATACTGGAGCCACGGTTATCTGGATACCGTGAATTCGTTATTCGAGTGCTTACTTCGAAGGAAGCACTCGAATAACGAATTCATGGTGCTGATGGCTCCAGCGTGCTACTGTCGATACAGCTTATTGTCTACTCGTGATGTGCATATGGGGCCTGAAGACAGGATGTTGAAATGCCGAAAGAGATTGTCTAAATGCAACAAAATAACTTCTCAAAACGTAGAGCTGTTCGGTGATTTTCCTTGGTAAAAGAAATCAAGGTTGAGAATAATACAATGGTAGTACACAGTTCCTTGTGGACACGAAGGTTAGACCACTTTGTTAGACCAGTATAAGTCTTGCATTTTTATTCCTGTTAAGCGTTTCTCCAAATTACTGCTCAATTCCATGCCACCGGCTGGCGTATACACTGCAATGAAATACGTCAGCGATCCATGGTCACTATACCGCCACTTACCACTTCGATACTATCTACAACGATCCATAGTGTTGTCTTTTTAAGGGTGAGCTAATTTATATTTTCTATTCTGCGGGTTGTAGATGAAGCTCTACAGGTTTTAGATGAATCATTACAGTAATCCATGTTCCATCCTACAAGTACATTCTGGTCTCTAAACATGTAAATCGATCTGCAAGCACTAGCTTAGACCGCATGCCGTCAGCGACTATTTATAGACTTGCCGCATCATAGAGCGAAGGGTATACTCCCAACGATCAAGCAGGAAAACTGGTACACTCTGTTAGCATCGCGGTGATGGGGTCAGCGCTGAGACTACGTTTACGACGACAGAATTTTAATTGCGCACATAAAGTGTCGCCGACGTTGTTTCTCCTTTCACGGTGCGATCCGAGTAGCAAACCTGCGGTACCAGTTCTGAAGCCACCTACGCTCTGCTCTCTCTGTAGCGCCCGGGTGTGAGTCATTCCAATTACTGGCGTCTGCACGACCGGAAAGGTAAAGCAGAACGTCAGCTGACAAAGCGAAGCACCAGCGAGGTTTTATAGAAGTGTACTTGTTTCACCACAAGCACAATTTTATCGGCAGCATATCTACGTGTACACTCCACAAGACTACTGTGTGTGTAGCGTATTGTACTTCGTGTACCAACACAGTTGTTCACAACTGCAGGTACACTTTCTGTTCTCAACAGAATTCTCACGCGTTTCTAATATTATTGGCTTCGATTCTACAAAACTGCAGATTTATCATTGTTTGAAAGTATTTGCTTGACACCCGTTCACAGAAAATTACGCCGCTGCCTTGGTACGGCGTCGGTTTCGGCGCTGACATGCAGTCGACGTAGATTCAGATCTCTACAGAATAGAGCCGAAACAGTGTCCGCAATTTTTTTTCTGTCGCTTCGTCCTGCGATTGTAGAAAGGTATCGATCCAACACCTTGACGCGTCGACTCCGGTGACATTTCCCAACACAACATCAGCATACATTGCAGTATACACTATCTGATCAATACGATCCGGGCTTGAGTAACTGGCTACTACATGACAACTGGACCCACCAGTGTAAGAGGAAGTGGGCTGTTTTTCTTATCAGTAGAGAAACAGTAATAGCATAATAGGTCGATCAGGAGAGTTGTGTCACTTGGAATGGGGACTTGTCACTGGATATCACCTAACAAATCTATCAGCGACATTTCAGTCATTCTAAAATTGGTGATATTACTGTAAAGCGGAAACACAAAGACACACCCTGAGGTAAACCAAGACATGGCATAACTGTACACTGACGGACAGGAACCGTCGAACATTGTGGAATTTGGTTGTAAGAAATCACCTGAGATCAGCGAAAGGAATCAAGAAGCGCTACCAGCAGACCATCTGGCACAATGACTGTGCGTAGGGAGTTAATAAGAAGTGGGTACAGTAGTAGAACAGCTACTCATCAACCACACATTTTTGTAGTCACTGCTAATAAGCAAACATTACCAGCATCACATCATATTTCAAGAAAAATTCTTGAATACTTGCAATTTATCGGGCCCAGCAATCGACCCCGATCGAAAATTTGAGCCATGACCTGAAAGTACAGCTTTTAAACTTTCGCCTGCACCGATTTAATGTTCTTTTATAGAAATAAACTTTTTATGATTTCGTTGACTGAATGTCTGAACTGTGGAATAGATACAGAACTCGAATTCTCGTGTTGCGTGTCGTAACTGCAGTTGGTGTGTTTACTCTGTGTTATTGTTTGCAAAACTTTACACGAATTAATTGGGCAATGCAACTCCCATACTAATAAAGAAATACAGTCACTACAAATTACATTCAACCCCTTAGCCACTGAATCATCTGCCCTTGTTCACGACTCATACCTTTGGTCCCAGTGCACATAACAAATAAATGAAATTATCTTTTCCGTAGAGCAGCAACGATGGAACGCGATATATTCTGGTATCTCACAAAAATATAAATATGCTAGCTACAGGCTTAGCAGAGTGCAACGCTGGCCATTATACTTTGAAATGCACATCAAATTCTTTTGGCTGATATACGATAATATTTAAGAAAATCCAGCTTCTTTAGAAAATATGACCTGGACAGGGAGGTGGTAATGATTATGCTGAATTATTAACATTAAGTTTTTTTTAGCAAAATTATATTACAAGCTAAGTTTGGCTTTTCAAAAACATCTGACAACTGAAGTTACTTTACTCACTGTTGTTTCACAAACAATGAGATTTAAACAGCAAGTATTATCTGACCTCACTAATCCAACATAAATGCGAACCATCAAATTACATATAACTCTGTTAACAAAGAAACATTAAAAAGTGAGATATCGAACTAGACTGTTTATCAAAACGGTCTACATCCATTCTGAGGTTACTCAACAATTACAAATTATCAGCCAACTCATCTATACTAAGGCGCTGGCAAAAAACAGAAATCATAATTGTTTAACATCTTTACTTTGGTTGTATGAAGACGTCAGCTTCCATGTTCAACAATAATGACATATTTAAATTAATCTAACCCTTAGTGGCTTCTCGCAGCATACAACAAAACTGCTCACTCCATCTTCTTTCCCTCACAGACAGCTACCTACAACTAAGCGCCATCTCTGGAGTGAGCATTGCGTTCTGCGCATGTTGTCAACATTAAACCAGGATTGTCACTTGTTTTTGGGACTTCGCTGTGCGTGTGTGCTTTCCGCAAAGTTTAAAGTTTATAATATCAAGAGTTTTTGTTGTGTTTTCACCGTTTGTTGATAGTGTAATAGCGATTATGAATTACTGCTGTTGCTACGGATGCAAAGAAAAATACGTGGAAGGAGGGATAGTAACTTTTCATGGGTACTACGTTTAAAAATTTCTAGTCGCGTTATAATTAAGGATTCATTCTTATATAATAGATATTACGGCTCGTACAAAGGCTTACAAACAATCGCTTCCTCTCGTAAATTTGGTAGGGAATGGTTAGTTGTTTCAGCAAATACTATCCTCCATGCATTTATCAGTGACTTGTCGATTATGTATATAGATTTGAAAGACGGGAGTCTGTAATTGTCTTCGTATAATATGTGTGTCCAAACGTTTTTGTTTACTACATAAAGTTACAGTAGGAGACCACGTTAAGTGAATCTAGGACATGGAGAATGATAATGTGTGATTTATATTTTAGTTCCCCGAAGGATGAATAACGAGTAAAGATGCGGCTCCAGAAAACAAGGAGAAGTAATTTTGTCCCCACAAAATGTTCCAAAGTATGTTCAAAACACTTTGAAGAGGAATGTTTAGACAGAGAAAAATTTGGACGTGTGTGGCCGAAGGTAGATGCTATACCAACTATTTTTAATTTTCCACAGCACCTACTACCAATTCTCCATTCAGCTTAAATACATTTTCTGCACAAATCAAATAAAAAACAATAGTGTAGTTAATCAAAGTACACATTCATCTTCTTTGGTGTATTTTTCCTTCAATTTATTTTCTTCACCATTTGATTAAGCAGCGTAAAAAAATTAGTAAACATGTCCCCAGACTCTTTCATTTGTATCACTGTCCACTTCCCTTAATGGTGTTATATGGGTTGACTGTTACATGACCAACTGTATTTACTTTACAGTACATTTATTTTCCGATCGCCTTCTTCCCCCTTCTTATTCAGTCAACTATTTATTTAATAAACTGGGCGCAAGTACGTAAAATGCGTTAAATAAACACTTCAAAGTGTCACCAGTAAGAAAAATTGTACTTTAGGTCGCAAAAACGAGAAAATACATACGCAGAAATAGCAGAAAAAAGGACGAATTAGCAGGGATATAATCGCTAATGTGTGGCAAATTCGGTGTTTTTCGGGCACTTGCAAAAGTACTAGCGTACTGTCAAGTCGTTTTGCAAGACTATCACTGCAAATATGTACGTCAGGCTCTGTAATACTATAAAGTGCCGTATCATACCGAAAACTACCAAAAATCGAGTGCATCTGAACTGTGACACTTATCGCAAGGAAGCAGAATGCAGTATCACTTACCCTTAAAAGTTACGTCATGTATTAATAATCCACGACACTTACGAAAAGAATCCGTCTGTACTAGGGATGTAGTGACATTCGAAATGTAAAGGCCGCTAACGGACAAACACACGACGTCCCGAGAACACGTGACCAGGCCGGTAATGCATGTTGACAACACAAAATCTGTTCTGCGCATGTGAATGCTCACTTCAGAGATGTTTACTCTATGTGAGCGCCCAGCGCTCTAAAGCAATACCTTTGGTGCAGTCAGTGATCCGCATTGTCGAACCTATCAGAGACATACATCGTTTATAATATACTAGTTTCATTTTAATTTATATTCTTGTTTATTCTGGTGCCACACGCAAGTGCGCCCCAGTATTGTTTGTCATTCGCTCCGTCTCTCTGTACAGTCGACTAACGCCCAGACGTGAAGTAGCATATTGCCAGCCGCAGCTCTCTTACTTGCGTGATGTTGCTTGCCAGGGAAGAGCAGGGGGGTAGAAGACACGTCTGCCCAGTCTTCTGAAATCTTGTTGGACAAGACATGCTATTATAGGCGAAAAACAGTAATTTGAGTTCATAATACGTCAACCTCAAGCACATGTATAGTCAATATATTTTAACAGTGTACTCATATACGTAATATCCTGCAGTTATATTCTCAGAATCAAAATAAATAAATCTAAGCAACTGATAATTATTATGAAATGAAATTAATAATTTTCGATTTATAATATGATCATACATACAATGTAAGCTTTCACGGCCGGTATTGTCTTCACTTAAAACTTCCGGGCTGATAAGCCGTGGTCAAAGTATAAAACTCTCTCCTGACGTTTCGTCTCCGACTGCGGGAGACATCCTCGGAGGTAAAGCGCCGCTTTATACTTCGACCACGGCCTATCAGCCCGGAAGTTTTAAGTGAACATGATCAAGACAGTCACAATGAAGAACAGCGAACCTCCGTCATATGTACTTCACTTCAACGGTGCCAGCTTTAAAATCCAAAGAAAATAACGTACAACAGCGATGGTGGTAATTAAATAGCGTCACGCTACTTCTTTAATGACACCATCATACCTTTCATCCATTTAATATTGCGTTTGTGAATTGCAACATAAAAAGTTTTAAAGCAAAAAGACCTCTGGCTCCAGCTACAGGTTGGAAACTGCGCACTTTGACACAACGAGCAAAGCATGCTACCATTGTCAAAACAGTATTTCACAAACCTCTTGTATGTTAACCGGGGACCTAGAAACGACGGAGAGGCTCCGTCCCAGACGCAGCCGCAGTTGTCCACAACTCACGACGAATACCGCAGTCCACGTGTCCCCTCCGTCGCCCCACACCGAACCCGGGGTTATTGTGCGGTTCGGCCTCCAGTGCCCCCCCCCCCCCCCCCCCCCAGGGAACGTCTCACACCAGACGAGTGTAACTCCTATGTTTACCTGTGAGAGTAATGGTGGTGTACGCGTACGTGGAGAACTTCTTTGCGCAGCAATCGCCGACATAGTGTAACTGAGGCGGAATAAGGGGAACAAGCCCGCATTCGCCAATGCAAATAGAAAACCGCCTAAAAACCATCCACACACTGGCCGGTTCACCGGACCTCGACACAAATCCGCCGGGCGGATTCGTGCCGGGGACCACGCGCTCCTTCCCGCCCAGAAAGCCATGCGTTAGACCGCACGGTCAACCGGGTGGGCGCACAAACCTCTTTCTCACTCCAGACTAAACTACTTCGCGCTCGGCGATTAGGCGACTGCAATGGAGCAAAGCGAGTGACAAGCTGTGCGCTTTACTTTCAGAAGTCGTAACTGGGTACTATCAGAATTATAGCCCAAATTTTCACTGTGGATTGATTGCTGAAACTCATGTCTTGCAAGTGTGTCTTTGTTTTAATTGAAACATGAGGTCAAGATCGTGATGTTCCCTTGTAAGTGATCCATAGGTTGTGTCAAGAGAAACATCATCATAGATGACTGGAAGCCAATGGTTTCGAATGATGAATCAAACTATACCCTGGACAATACGATAGAAGGCGTTTGGGTTTGGTGAATGTCTGGAGAACCTTACCTGCCGCCTTGTTTCGTGCCAACAGTGAAGTATACAGGATATGCTGCATTTGCTGTGTGTGTGTGTGTGTGTGTGTGTGTGTGTGTGTGTGTGTGTGTGTGTGTGCGCCTTCCTAAGGGACCAAACTGCTTAGGTCATCGACTTACACTCTACTTAAACTACCTTAAACTAACTTATGATAAGACCAACACACACACCGACGCTCGAGGGAGGACTCGAACCTCCTGCGGGAGAGGCCGGTTATACGAGTGTCGTTGCGCTTAAAAAATGCTTAATGGTGAAGGATATGAACTTATTTTACAGCATAGTGTACTGCGTGTAGTTGAGGAATGTTGTAGGCTATGATTACGCGCATAACATGTGTCCAAATGAAAAGGAGGGTACAGTTATTTGTAAATAAATTTTTATGTCAGTATCATAATTGCAGTTCATATGAAACAGTACAACTATACTTCCTTGCCATTGATACTGATACACCGATCCGAGAGCGTAGGACGGGACTTCAATATACACTCCTGGATATTGAAATAAGAACACCGTGAATTCATTGTCCCAGGAAGGGGAAGCTTTATTGACACATTCCTGGGGTCAGATACATCACATGATCACACTGACAGAACCACAGGCACATAGACACAGGCAACAGAGCATGCACAATGTCGGCACTAGTACAGTGTATATCCACCTTTCGCAGCAATGCAGGCTGCTATTCTCCCATGGAGACGATCGTAGAGATGCTGGATGTAGTCCTGTGGAATGGCTTGCCATGCCATTTCCACCTGGCGCCTCAGTTGGACCAGCGTTCGTGCTGGACGTGCAGACCGCGTGAGACGACGCTTCATCCAGTCCCAAACATGCTCAATGGGGGACAGATCCGGAGATCTTGCTGGCCAGGGTAGTTGACTTACACCTTCTAGAGCACGTTGGGTGGCACGGGATACATGCGGACGTGCATTGTCCTGTTGGAACAGCAAGTTTCCTTGCCGGTCTAGGAATGGTAGAACGATGGGTTCGACGGCGGTTTGGATGTACCGTGCACTATTCAGTGTCCCCTCGACGATCACCAGAGGTGTACGGCCAGTGTAGGAGATCGCTCCCCACACCATGATGCCGGGTGTTGGCCCTGTGTGCCTCGGTCGTATGCAGCCCTGATTGTGGCGCTCACCTGCACGGTGCCAAACACGCATACGACCATCATTGGCACCAAGGCAGAAGCGACTCTCATCGCTGAAGACGACACGTCTCCATTCGTGCCTCCATTCAGGCCTGTCGCGAAACCACTGGAGGCGGGCTGCACGATGTTGGGGCGTGAGCGGAAGACGGCCTAACGGTGTGCGGGACCGTAGCCCAGCTTCATGGAGACGGTTGCGAATGGTCCTCGCCGATACCCCAGGAGCAACAGTGTCCCTAATTTGCTGGGAAGTGGCGGTGCGGTCCCCTACGGCACTGCGTAGGATCCTACGCTCTTGGCGTGCATCCGTGCGTCGCTGCCGTCCGGTCCCAGGTCGACGGGCACGTGCACCTTCCGCCGACCACTGGCGACAACATCGATGTACTGTGGAGACCTCACGCCCCACGTGTTGAGCAATTCGGCGGTACGTCCACCCGGCCTCCCGCATGCCCACTATACGCCCTCGCTCAAAGTCCGTCAACTGCACATACGGTTCAAGTACACGCTGTCGAGGCATGCTAGCAGTGTTAAAGACTGCGATGGAGCTCCGTATGCCACGGCAAACTGGCTGACACTGACGGCGGCGGTGCACAAATGCTGCGCAGCTAGCGCCATTCGACGGCCAACACCGCGGTTCCTGGTGTGTCCGCTGTGCCGTGCGTGTGATCATTGCTTGTACAGCCCTCTCGCAGTGTCCGGAGCAAGTATGGTGGGTCTGACACACCGGTGTCAATGTGTTCTTTTTTCCATTTCAAGGAGTGTACATTATTTCGAACCTTTTTGAATTTTTCTCTCGTTGACATCCCACCAAAAAATGATGAGGGGAAAAGTCTTTATCGCTTGACACATTTTCGCTGTTCATGCAGTACAATTTCAGCATCACTCATGGCCTTTTAATTTCTTGCTGCCTCGCTACTACTATTACTCGTAAAAACTTTTGAATACAGTATCCGCATACAACACTGAATGTACCTGCAAAATTAAAATCGTTGTACGACAATCAGTGCAGGACATATGACGTCATAAACATTGGAAGTCGATGCTTTTGAACTGTCATAGCTTTTTTCTAAATTATTTGTTCAGAAATGTACAAACAGACAATGTCGAGATGAACGTTTTGCACCAAGAGGCAACAGGCTTCCTAATAATTGTGACGACGAGCAACAATACACTTTTAGGAACTTTTTAGTCATTTCCACGTTAAATGAAATGAAATGATTGTATGGCAGTCAAGTAAGTGTCTAATATGAGTAGCACTTTCATCGAAGAAAGGTTGTTTCGGCTGTACCAGTCAACTGATATCTTCCTTGCATTGACCATCCCCTCTGATATTGCTTCTTCCACTATTGTGTCGTTGTTCCCAGCTCTGATGCTGAGCGCATCGTATTTCTCCTTCTACTAGTATTCGCCAATTTCCTCTGAGTCTTCATGCTTTTGCTATACTCCGCGCAAATTATGTTGGTCTTTCCTTTTGACGTTTCTTCTAAGTTTTCCTTACACTTTTCTCTATAAGGTACGACGTCTGCAAACCGTGGCACTTATATCTGTTCCCTTTAACTTTCATTCCTATTTCAAAATTTCCCTTCACTTACTTTATCGCTTCCAACTTGAAAAGCAGTGCAGATTTGCTTCGCCGGCCACGGTTCTAGGCGCAACAGTCTGAAGCCGCACGATCGCTACGGTCGCAGGTTCGAATCCTGCCTCGGGCATGGGTGTGTGTGATGTCCTGAGGTTAATTAGGTTTAAGTAGTTCTAACTTCTAGGGGACTGATGACCTCAGATGTTAAGTACCATAGTGCTCAGAGCCATTTGAACCATTTTGATTTGCTTCAGTGCTTCTTAATAAGCTGCGTAACGTGTACTTGGCCATGACTTACCATTTTTTATTCCCTCGCTGATTTTCTGGGCGTAGATTATTCGTATGTTTCTGAGAATTGTTATCTTAATCTTGCGTTGTCGAAGACTTTCTATGGGTCTCCATTTTTCTTCAGTCTGCCATCGTTAATTTCAATATCAAAATTGTTTCCCTGGTACCTTTCTCCTTCCCGAAATGAAAATGATCTTTCTCCGGTATTTCTTAAATTTTTCTCTCTGTTCTTCTTTATATTTTCCCGATCAACATAGCTGTCAGCCTCATCTCCTGATAATTTTCATATTCATCCGTCTGTTCCATCTTCGTGAAGTGACGATAAAGCTTTACTGGAGTTCTGATGGTAAGTCATCAGTTTCACTCATTTTTGAGTCCCATCAAAATAACCTTCAAATTCTTACAACTACAGCAGGTTTCATTAATTCCGAAGGCAAATCTAAATCGTCGACTTCCTAGAGCTCAAATAATTCAGTGCTCTGTCAAACTCAGATCACGTTACTGGAGCACCTGCATCTCCGACGTATGTTGTGTCTTTTTCCATTACTCTTGGGAACAGTTCCTCTGCATTGTACTCGTATATACGTTCGATGATCTCGTTCCATCTGTTAAATTCTTCTACTTGCTTTTAATACAGATTTTTCATCTGCACTTCGTAAGTTCACATCTTTAGTTTTACTTCTCCAAAGTTATGTTCTTCCAGTACGCCACATCGATTTATCCTGTAACCAAACAGTTTGCGATCTGGTTATTACTTCACAGTCATATTCAGTTAAGTACAACTTGGCCCGTTCTTTAGTTCCTGTTACTGCTTCTCCGTACGTGCAGCGTCAGATCAATCCAGTTACCCGCAGTCTTCGTCGTTATTTCTGAAGAGATTCCTCAATTTGCGCTATATGGTGGTGGGGTTTCGGGTTCCGAGAAATAGATCAACAGTTCATTACATTCAGGAGGCGGCTGCACCGGCAGCAGGACGGTGTGGCGTGAACTGGACGGTTTTTTAGGTCAGAGAGTCTCGAGGAAATACATAAGGACTTCAGTCTCAAAGGGTGCAAGCTGAACACAAGAAGGACGTAGGTCTACCAACCAACGGGTATACCAGTTGTAAATTGTCGTAGCTATGTTGGGAAATTACCAGAGTTCCAAGCGCTATTAGAAAGCACTGGTGCTCAAATCTTTGTAGGTACTGAAAGCTGGCAAAGTCGGAGATAAGTTCAGCTGAAATTTTTGCGAAGGACGTACAGGTGCTCAGAAAAGGTAGGCTAAACCCAGTTGGCGGTGGCGTGTTTGTTGCTGATAGAAGTAGTTTATCTTGTAGAGAATTTGAATTAGATAGTTCCTGTGAGTTAGTATGTGTAGAGGTCATTCTTGGCAACTGGAATAAAATAATAATTGGATCCTTTTATCGACCTTCCAATTCAGATGATAAAGCTGCTGATAGACTCAAAGAAAACTTGAGTCTAATTTTAAATACATACCTGACTCATACAATTATAGTTGGTGGTGACTTCATTTTACCCTTGATATGTAGGCGAAAATACTTGGATAAATCTGGAAGTGTATCATCCGAAATTCTGCTAAACGCATTTTCTGAAAATTATTTCTAGCAATCAGGTCATTAGCCCACTTTATTATATTTTTATTTCATTTATTTCTTTATATACGAAATTTGTTTAAGAAAATTCTCTGCTTCTTATTTATTTTTGGTATTTTTAGTTATGATTTCCAGTGGTTTTATTTAGGTTTTAGCTTCAGTCTTTTAAAAGCTTTGGTTTTAAATACCACAGGGGAGCTTGATATACATCCCTCAAAGTCAATCTCGCTGGTATTCCTCGTCGGAACAGCTCGACTGAAATCTCTAAAATGTTTATTTCGCTGCGAAGGTCGTTCGGTATAACTAGGTGCTTTGTAGTATGATGCGTATGGATTGATGTGTCCAACTTTTTGAACAACGAAAAGTTTATTGCTTATGAGATATTCTCTCGAAGAATATTAACCGTGTAAAGATGCAGGCTGGCACAATCATTCCACACTGCACCTCTGATCGATCTACGTCACTTGATATTTGAAGAATGTTTGTCAAATCTTTTATAAATTGATAAATACACACCTTGAATGCGTATTAGTTTCTTGAATTTGTTTATTGTGCCATCGACTAACTGAACATTCACAATGAAGCTTAATGGCGTCGCCCAACAATAGCAAAATCTCTCCAACATAAGACTCGTCCGATCACTGTAATCGCTTCACACAGAGTCCTCGAATATACATCTTTGGTTACTTATTCCAGAGAGATGCGTCAGTAGCACAGAACGTCCAATTTTCGCAGGCACTTTATACTAATCTCAAGATTAATATTTCGCCGCAGAGCTTCCCAATATGTCATGTGAGTGAAACTTCCGTTCCGCAATTAAAAGATCAAACGTATTGTTGTTTAAAAAGGGCATTCTCTTGGGTTAAATGTTCCGGAGCTAAAATAGTACCCCATTCGAATCTCCGGGCGGGAACTTCTCAGGAGGACGCCGTTATCAGGAGAAAGAAAACTGGCGTTCTACGGATCGGAGCATGGAATGTCAGATCCCTTTATCGGGCAGGTAGGTTCGAAAATTTAAAAAGGTAAATGGATAGGTTAAAGTTAGATATAGTGGGAATTAGCGAAGTTCAGTGTCAGAAGGAACAAGACTTTTGGTCAGGTTAATACAGGGTTATAAATACAAAATCAAATAGAGGTACTGCAGGAGTGGGTTTAATAATGAATAAAAAAATTGGAGTACGGGTAAGCTACTACCAACAGTATAGTGAACGTATTATTGTGGCCAAGATAGACACGAAGCCCATGCCTACTACAGTAGTACAAGTTTATATGCCAACTAGCTCTGCAGATGATGAAGAAATTGAAGAAATGTACGATGAAATAAAAGAAATTATTCAGGTAGCCAAGGGAGACGAATATTTAATGGTCATGGGTGACTGGAATTCGAGAGTAGGAAAAGGGAGAGAAGAAAACATTGTAGGTGAATATGGATTGGGGCTAAGAAATGAAAGAGGAAGCCGCCTGGTAGAATTTTGCGCAGAGTAGAACTTAATCATAGCTAACACTTGGTTCAAGAATCATGAAAGAAGGTTGTATACATGGAAGAACAATGGAGATACTAGAAGATATCAGATAGATTAAATAATGGTAAGACAGAGATTTAGGAACCAGGTTTTAAATTGTAAGACATTTCCAGGGGCTGATGTGGACTCTGACCACAATCTATTGGTTATGAACTGTAGACTAAAACTGAAGAAACTGCAAAAAGGTGGGAATTTGAATAGATGGGACCTGGATAAACTGAAGGAACCAGAGGTTGTAGAGAGTTTCAGGAAGAGCATAAACGAACAAATGGCAAGAATAGGGGAAAGAAATACAGTAGAAGAAGAATGGATAGCTTTGAGGGATGAAGTGGTGAAGGCAGCAGAGGATCAAGTAGGTAAAAAGACGAGGGCTAGTAGAAATCCTTGGGTGACAGAAGAAATACTGAATGTAATTGATGAAAGGAGAAAATATAAAAATGCAGTAAATGAAGCAGGCAAAAATGAATACAAACGTCTCAAAAATGAGATCGACAGGAAGTGCAAATTGGCTAAGCAGGCATGGCTAGAGGACAAATGTAAGGATGTAGAGGCTTACCTCACTAGGGGTAAGATAGATACTGCCTACAGGAAAATTAAAGAAATCTTTGGAGAAAAGAGAACCACTTGTATGAATATCAAGGGCTCAGATGGTAAACCTGTTCTAACCAAAGAAGGGAAAGCAGAAAGGTGGAAGGAGTATATAGAGGGTCTATACAAGTGCGATGTACTTGAGGACAATATTATGTAAATAGAAAAGGATGTAGATGAAGATGAAATGGGAGATACGATACTGCGTGAAGAGTTTGACAGAGCACTGAAAGACCTGAGTCGAAACAAGGCCCCCGGAGTAGACAACATTCCATTGGAACTACTGACGGCCTTGGGAGAGCCAGTCCTGACAAAACTCTACCATCTGGTGAACAAGATGTTTGAAACAGGCGAAATACCCGCAGACTTCAAGAAGAATATAATAATTCCCATCCCAAAGAAAGCAGGTGTTGACAGATGTGAAAATTACCGAACAATCAGTTTAATAAGCCACAGCTGCAAAACACTAACACGAATTCTTTACAGACGAATGGAAAAACTAGTAGAAGCCGACCTCGGGGAAGATCAGTTTAGATTCCGTAGAAACACTGGAACACGTGAGGCAATACTGACCCTACGACTTATCTTAGAAGAAAGATTAAGGAAAGGCAAACCTACATTTCTAGCATTCGTAGACTTAGAGAAAGCTTTTGACAATCTTGACTGGGATACTCTCTTTCAAATTCTAAAGGTGGCAGGTGTAAAATACAGGGAGCGAAAGGCTATTTACAATTTGTACTGAAACCAGATGGCGGTTATAAGAGTCGTGGGACATGAAAGGGAAGCAGTTGTTGGGAAGGGAGTAAGACAGGGTTGTAGCCTCTCCCCGATGTTATTCAATCTGTATATTGAGCAAGCAGTAAAGGAAACAAAAGAAAAATTCGGGGTAGGTATTAAAATCCATGGAGAAGAAATAAAAACTTTGAGGTTCGCCGATGACATCGTAATTCTGTCAGAGACAGCAAAGGACTTGGAAGAGCAGTTGAATGGAATGGATTGTGTCTTGAAAGGAGGATATAAGATAAACATCAACAAAAGCAAAACGAGAATAATGGAATGTAGTCGAATTAAGTCGGGTGCTGCTGAGGGAATTAGATTAGGAAATGAGACACTTACAGCAGTAAAGGAGTTTTGCTATTTGGGGAGCAAAATAACTGATGATGGTCGAAGTAGAGAGGATATAAAATGTAGACTGGCAGTGGGAAGAAAAGCGTTTCTGAAGAAGAGAAATTTGTTAACATCGAGTATAGATTTAAGTATCAGGAATTCATTTCTGAAAGTATTTGTATGGAGTGTAGCCATGTATGGAAGTGAAACATGGACGATAAATAGTTTGGACAAGAAGGGAATAGTAGCTTTCGAAATGTGGTCTACAGAAGAATGCTGAAGATTACATGGGTAATCACGTAAGTAATGAGGAAGTATTGAATAGGATTGGGGAGGATTTGACAGAACTTGACAAGAAGAAGGAATCGGTTGGTAGGACATGTTCTGATACATAAAGGGATCACCAATTTAGCATTGGAGGGCAGCGTGGAGGGTAAAAATCGTAGAGGGAGACCAAGAGATGAATACACTAAACAGATTCAGAAGGATGTAGGCTCCAGTACGTATTGGGAGATGAAGAAGCTTGCACAGGATAGAATAGCATGGAAAGCTGCATCAAACCAGTCTCAGGACTGAAGACCACAACAACAACAACATTACCGCTCAAAGAAGAACCTGAACCATCACCGAAATCTAGCATTAAATTGGATCCAAATGCATAAGGTACATGTTAAGGCTCAAAGAAGAACTTAAACTGTCATCCAAGTTTATGTTATCCATTTTGAAAATCAGGAGACAATGGCGGGCTTAAGAACCTGATGATTTCTCGGACACACTTTTCATGGAAAAGTTGTTTCCTCATGGAGCGCTTCAGTGAGTTTGTTTATGTGGCCTGATATTTCTAGCACCCATAGAACAAAGGCCTTGCTTACAGTATTTACTTTCTGCGTTAATTTGTGGACAGTTAAAAGTAGGTCTAATTACTTGTAAAGGTTCATCCCTTTTCTTGGCATTCTGTTCCTACAGGTCCTTCTTTTCGTCTCAAGTTTCTTCCCACTTTCTTCTTTCTTTTTTGTTGCCTCTTCTTGCTGGATTACTATCCAGGCTTCGCCTGTTACCACAAAAAGAAGTCGTTGTATTTGTCGGTGATTCAGGCCACACAAAGTTTCATGTAATTGCGAAGAGTATGCATGCTTACCGGGGGTATCAAACAACTTGCACTTCACTGGGCGAGTTGTTTGATTTTGCGTAGGGTCATCTCCTATCGTGTCAGATTTACACCTCCTAGCAAAATGGCGTCTTCTCTTTCAGCTACACTGTTGTGCGTTACAGTACGGACATCTTCCTCTCTGGTTATAAATGACACAGGTGCACTCTTATATTTGGAGCTATGTCGGTAGTACCGAGGACAGTGGTGGTGTATGTAGGCTATTTAGGTTTTTATATTGGTAACGACATGTAGCGCTCTATATGAAAATCACTTCTTGTTCTGTGTGCAGTCTGAGGCTAGTCGGCATTGTTGCAATATTCGCCATTGTAGTGTTGGGCAGTTGGCTGTTAACAGCGCGTAGCGTTGAGCAGTTGGAGGTGAGCCACCAGCAGTGATGGATGTGGGGAGTGAGATGGCGGAGTTATGAGAGCGGATGATCTGGACAGAGACAGTAAATTTGTAAGACTGGATGTCATGAACTGCTATATATATTATAACCTTTGAACACTGTTAAGGTAAATACATTCTTTGTTCTCTATCAAAATCTTTCATTTGCTAACTATGCCTATCAGTAGTTAGTGCCTTCAGTAGTTAGAATCTTTTATTCAGCTGGCAGTATCGGCGCTCGCTGTATCCCAGTAGTTCGAGTAATGAAGATTTTTGTGAGGTAAGTGATTCATGAAAGGTATAGGGCCATTCTTTTGTAGTGATTTTTGAAAGTCAGATTGCGTTGCGCTACAAATATTGCGTGTCAATTTAGTGATGATCAGAATAAGTAAAGTGAGAAATGTCTGAGTACATTCAGTTCTGCTCAGCTGTTTGAAAATCAAAATAACGTAAGGGGTTTATCAGCACAGTAATTCATTAATTTTTCTAAGGGGACGTTACAGTGGTTTCATTAGCAGTGCTAGTAGGTGGTCGTTTCTGTTGCACAGCGGGCAGTCCATCTTCTTGAATCCTAGCTATTACGCTGTGTGGGATGGTTTTATTGAATATGTCATTGCACATACGAAAGAGAATGTGAAATTCATCGCTATTTTCCTCTGCACCTTCATTTTTTATGTTGGCAAACGTTTGTAGTAACTCATTTCCAATCGTGCCACTGAAAGATTCAAAATATAATTGTCGTATTTCGCCGGCCGCTGTAACCGAGCGGTTCTAGGCGCTTCAGTCCGGAACCGCGAGACTGCTACGGTCACAGGTTCAAATCCTCCCTCGGGCATGGATGTGTGTGATGTCCTTAGGTTAGTTAGGTTTAAGTAGTTCTAAGTTCTAGGAGACTGATGATCTCAGATGTTAAGTCCCACAGTGCTCAAGGCCATTTGAACATTTTTTTGTCGTATTTCGCACATTTGATTTGCTTTTATTGTCTCACGCCCAACATTTGAACTGCCAAGATGTTCTGTGAAATCCCCTGCGTATGCATTTCAAGAGACTACATCACTGGCCTGAAAACCATTCTTTAGGGTCTCTGGTTTCATATGGTTGTAGCTTTCAAGAGGGGACAGAGCTGACCCTTAGTTAGGGTTCCCGTCGTTCAACAACAACTCTCCTCCATCCCTCTTTAACTGGCATAAATGATGCTACATCTGGCAGTTGGAGAATGCGGGTGGCATTGTGATAGAAAGCTACAAGTACAACAGAAAGCTGGGTGCACAAATCACTCACCTGACAGTTGACATGACCCTTATTGCCATAAAAAAGAGATACTATAGGGGTTTTGATATTACTGTTTTTGATAAATGGGGCAAATATATTGCCAATACACTCATATAAGAATTCGGCTCTCATCCACCCACTCTCACCACGACCACTACCCAATGAATCTGGAGCAGGTCGCAGAATATCCGCAAGAATCCTCTGATATGGAAAAATTATGATTACTGGGACCATCAACCCTGATGCAAAAAAGGAAAACAGAGCGCTGAATGAGGTCTTAGTCTTTCCTCTTTCGACTTCATACACATTTTAGCCCCCTTTTGTCCCAACGCTTTAAAGCTTGTTGGATTTAATAAAATACGTGTTCGTCGCCAATAAATACTTTTGTTGGATCCTCTAATATACCAAAATGACCTGCATCCTTAAGGCATCAACTCAATTGTATGAAACAATTACGACTAACATTCTCAAACAGATATAGCTGACGTCACCTTTTCATTAGTTCTATATGTCTCCTCCAGGTGTTTCAGAAGAAACGCTCTTCCCGCAGCGTGTCTTGGAAGACCATTATTTACACTTACATTTGCATTTTCAGCAGTTAGATCTTCAGGCAGGTATCTCTGCTTCTTAGATAACATCATAGATGTTGAGAATGCCTGTAAGGAAAATATTTTACATCATTCCAATGCCCTGCCCATTAAAATTGCTACACCACGAAGATGTGCTACAGACGTGAAGACAGGAATAAGATGCTGTGATACGCAAATGATTACCTTTTCAAAGCATTCACGCAAGGTTGGCGCCGGTGGCGACACCTACAAAGTGCTGACATGAGGAAAGTTTCCAACCGATTTCTCATACACAAACAGCAGTTGACCTTCGTTGCCTAGTAAAACGTTACTATGAAGCCTCGTGTAAGGAGGAGAAATGTGTGCCATCACGTTTCCGACTTTGATAAAGGTCGGATTGTAGCGTATCGCGATTGCGGTTTATCGTATCGCGACATTGCTACTCGCGTTGGTCGACATCCAATGACTGTTAGCAGAACGTGGAATCGGTGGGTTCAGGAGGGTAATACGGAACGCCGTGCTGAATACCAACGGCCTCGTACTCTAACAGTCAAGATGAAAGGTATCTTATCCGAATGGCTGTAACGGATCGTGCAGCCACGTCTCGGTCCCTGAGTAAACAGATGGGGACGTTTGCAAGACAACAACCATCTGCACGAACAGTTCGACGACGTTTGCAGCAGAATGGAATATCAGCTCGGAAACCATGGGTGCGGTTACCCTTGACACTGCATCACAGACAGGAGCGCCTGCGATGGTGTACTCAACGAGGAACCTCGGTGCACGATTGGCAAAATGCCATTTTTCGGGTGAATTCAGGTTCTGTTTACAGCATGATGATGGTCACATCCGTGTTTAGCGTCATAGCGGTGAACGCACATTGGAAGCGTGTATTCGTCATCGCCATACAGGCGTATTACCAGGAGTGATGGTATGGCGTGCCATTGGTTACCCGTATCGGTCACCTCTTGTTCGGATTGATGGCACTCTGAACAGTCTACGTTACATTTAAGATGTGTTGCGACCCTTGACTCTACCCTTCATTCGATCCCTGTGAAACCTTACATTTCAGCAGGATAATGCACGACCACATGTTGTAGGTCCTGTACGGACCCTTCTGGAGACAGAAAATGTTCGACTGCTTCCCTAGCCATCACATTCTCCAAATCTCTCACCAATTGAAAACTTCTGGTCAACGGTGGCCGAGCAACGGGCTCGTTACAATACGCCAGTAGCTCCTTGTGACGAACTGTGGTATCGTGTTGAAGCTGCATGGGCAGCTGTACCTGTACACGCCATCCAAGGTCTGTTTGACTCAATTCCCCGACCTATCAAGGCCGTTATTATGACCAGACGTGGCTGTTCTGGCTACTGATTTCTCAGGATCTATGCACCCAAATTGCGTGAAAATGTAATCACGTGTCAGTTCTAGCATAATATATTTGTCAAATGAATACCCGTTTATCATCTGCATTTCTTCTTGGTGTAGCAATTTTAATGGCCAGTCGTGCACAAACTTCAGTAAAGCCAGGAAACATAAGACCTACTTTATAAGTCCTTTGCCTCGGGCATGGATGTGTGTGATGCCCTTAGGTTAGTTAGGTTTAAGTAGTTCTAAGTTCTAGGGGACTGATGACCACAGATGTTAAGTCCCATAGTGCTCAGAGCCATTTGAACCATTTTTTATAAGTCCTTGGCCCCTACATCCACGCGAACAACTGTCAAAGATACTATGCGGTTCATTGGCATCCACGACAAAAACAGCAGTGGTAGAAGGAACTTCAATTTCAAATGTATAAAAACTTTTCTTGAGTTAGGGAAAGCATATACTAAAACCTCAATACCAACCAGACTGTTATAAACTGACAGAGGTTGACAAGAACTGCAAAGAAGCGAAATATGATTGCATTTGTTGGCACCCAGCAGTCTGAGCTTTATGTGAGGTTAAAAACTTGAAAATGTTATACAAAATAAATTGGAAAAATGTCTGCTCTTAATTACAGGCTACATAATTGAATTTTATTAAATTTCATTCATGTACTTACCTGATTACATTAGAATGATCTTTAAGAAACCCTTTAAAAATCGCTAACTACATCATCAATGATGTTATAATATTCACAGACACCAACAACAGAAAACTGGAGGGAAACAAGATATCAAAAATTGTAGGCAACGTTACAACAAATATTATCCTTAAATAGAGCAACCAATATACACGATATTTACCTTAATATAAGGAAGCAAAGGATGAACTGCCAACAACTATCACATGGTCAATCAGAGTACAACGTATCCTCCGAAACTGTGCTAAACGCGTTATCTGAAATTATTTCGAGCAGTTAGTTATTCAGCTCACTAGAATATGTAAGATGGCAAAAACTATGCCCCTTACATGAAGTCATTAAAGATCACCTAACTCATGTTGCGCGAACAGTAGGGCTGAACAAAAAATGACTGACAAGGCACAATGCATCTAGTAGAGGGTATAGTATGGACGTATTGGAATAATTAATGTCGGGTGATGGTTTTAAAGTAATTCAAACGACATGAAAACTTTGTGGAAACGAGTCGATTTACTGGACTCTAGTTTACCCCAGGGAAGCATTTAGAGTCGAGCGTGGCCGGCTGGGGAACGGCGAAAGGAAGAGACAGTAGGCAGCTTAGGGCGGCTCAAGCTCTGAGAAAGCGGTAACGCGGCGCGGCCTCCAGCTGCCTTAAGATGAGTGACAGTGAGTGGGTGGTTGACCCCGACTCCATGCTGGTGTACCGGGAAACAGACAGAGCACTTGTACGCCTGTTGATAAATGTCCGGCGTCCCGTTTTCTGTGAAATATGCGAGAAAGCTGTGCAAAGCTACGGTGGAGTGGTCAACAGAGGTCAGAATATGCGTGTTCGTGACTATAACAACTTCATGCTGAATTCAAGGTCTGCAGAGCCTGAAATAAATCAGGTGAAAAGCAACAGCATGAAATACGCCAGCCTCTGATGGGAACGTAGGACCAAGGAATTTGAAGTACTATCCTGGGAGTCAGAATTTCGGAAAACTTGGTGTGGCATGGGGGAGCTAAATAGAAGAAGTTGAGAGGAAGTGAAATTTTGTGGGAATTTGTTCACTTCCCAGGACAGGAATTGGCAGCACTGGGAAGCGACGCATAATTAACGCGACTTGCACTGCAATTGGCGTAAGTGATTTTGCTGGAGGGGAAACCGAGTCGAAGAGCGGACTGGGAGAAGTCTCAGTAGAGTTCTTCCGTTCCCAGCTAGCCGAGAGTGCGGACGTGGCGTTCTTTACTCAGCTTGCCTGAGAAAGAGTGACCATCTCTGCAGTTTAGGACTTAGCAAATGGATAGATTGAGCTTGGAGCTATGTACTGAGCAAGATAGCTAGGAGTGAACAGACGAACAGCCTTGCAGCACCACGAGGTACACCGACGTCCACACAACGACGCCGCTCCGCCACGCCGTATTCGGTGATATTGCGCCCGCTCCGGCCACTGATTAATTTGTTGGATCAAATCGGCAAGGTTTCCATGAGGGTTTCATGGGCCGTGAACTGTAGAATTCTTCTCGCACTTCGCATTACGCCTGGTTCAGTCGATAGGAATTACTTTTGAGTTATCGAGCTTCACTCCACGCAAACGCAATTTATTACCATTGCCTGCTAGGAGAGTCATGTAATGTGATGATTGAAGGTCGTGAGTTAAAATAAATTTGTGACAATCGACTGCATCTGTTTTCAATCAAGTAGTTGAAATCCCAAGTCACTTTCTTAATTAATTTTATGTTCAACATTTGCATTTGGTGTTCAATAGCTGCATATAACATCAATGTGCACCCTTTTTTAGTTAAAAGTGATCAATTCTGAATCAATTAATGTCAACACTGCCACAGCAGTTCAATCAGGAGTGACAGGACCTTATTACTTTCTTTGCATTATCCGATATTGCGGCAGTTTTGCACTCTCAGTTGATCTGTTAGTGAATTAGCTGGGGTGAACACACGCCAAAACCAGATAAGTGACGGGTGGGGTGTTACAAATAGTAAACGGCTGTGAAAACAGACTTGACCTCCTAACAACAAATAATCCTGAGCTAATAACGAGTATCAAAACGGACACATGGGATTCGTGAACAAAGGGTTGTCGTGGCGAGGCTGAATACCGTAGCTCCAAAATTCTCCAAAAATGAACAACAAACATGTCTACTCAAAAACGCAGATAAAAATTCTCTTGACGCCTTCCAGTGTTTCCAAGTTACCAGCATAAGTATAGGCTGGATGTGGCTTGAATACAAAGAAATAGCATAGACAGCAGTTGAGAGATTATCCCCCATGGTACACGAAACAAGTCAGAATTCTGCTGCAGACGCAACGAATAAAGCATGGCAACTATAAACGAACGCAAAAGCCCCAAGATTAGCTATCATTTCAGAAGCTCGAAATTTAACGCGGAGTTCAATGTGAGATGCGCAGTGAAACTTTATCTCAAAATGTGGCAGAAAATCCAGAGAGATTCTGGCCGTATGTGAAGTATGCTAGCGGCAAGACACAGTCAACGGCTTCTCCGCAGGATAGCAATGGAAATGCTATTGATGAGAATGCTGATGAAAAAGAGCTGTTACTAAACACAGCCTGCCGTACTTTCTTCACCAAGGGAGACGAAGTGTATATTGCAGAATTCGAATCGAAAAAATCTGCCAACATGAGTAACTTAGAAGTAGACATCCTCATAGTAGTCAAGCAACTTAATAAAAGCAAGTCTTCCGGTCCAGACGGTATAACACTTAGGTTCCTTTTAGAGTAGGCTAATGAAGTAGCTCCATGCTTATCAGTCGAATACAACCACTCACTCGACGAAAGATCCAGTCATTCAGTCACTTTCATCAAACAGTTCACCTACCTCTATATTTCTTCCTTTCGACGTCCCTACACTCTGCAGCCAACGTTCCTTCACTCTGCAGTAGTAGATACACGCTAGGCAGCATAAAGCAGCGTTTATGAAACCACTACCTAATACCTACCACGCAAAGGCCGCCTACCTAAAGTTGAAAATCAGTTCCTGTAAGTTCATTTTCACACATTTCTGGCGGCAGGAGAAAGCAGTTTAATTGCAGTAAGCATTTGAAAATCTGTTAACGCCTGTTTATTCATAAGGAAGAATTTAATAATGCAAATGCTTTATCATTCAAAGTTCAGAAGCCAGAATTCCTAAAAGTCCGATCTGGTTAATTTTGCGATCTAACAGTCACTGATCCACCGCCATTAGCGAGTTGAACATTCGTTCGCTTCAGTGGTCTTCGATGTCAGAAATGCTCGCCAGAGTACCATAAAGAACATGGAATATCCAACGCGGCATTGTCTCTACGACCAAAAGATCACACGCTCATAAAATTTCAACTAGCTGATTCAGAAACATCAAACTTTCCTCAAAATATTCGTAACTTAAACCGCTTTAGTCACGACACGTTTTATCTGAAATGATCTCACTGGCTCTTCATTTTTACATAGTATTCTCGCGGCGACATGTTACTGGGAAACAGGTTAGCGAGCGACCTTCTCGATGCTCCTCTCTTCTCTGCCTATCTAACTGTCTGCACGCGGGAGCAGCTTAATTGTGATTGGCTATTGATCAGAATGACCAATCAGAATGATCCTTCCAGATCATTTTCACGGCAAAACTTGCCTTAGCCAACCACTAATCAAACAGTCATTGATGTCATTACAATTTCAATTTTTAATAAATTGTTTAATCAAATAGAACGAAATGCAAAATATTCTTTACATTAATACACAAACTTATTGCGCAACAGACTTTTATTCTGGCTGCTCTCTTACAAAAGCAAGGGCACATAGACATACGTCATCAGCATCGTGGTTGCAAGACAGTTTTCCCATGGTTCAATTTTATAAGGTTTTACATAAAATGACATTAAGTTTTATCGTATGTCCAGCATACACTCTCTCATTCATTCCCAGGTATTCACACAAAAAAATAATAAGCAAATAATTATTTTGAATGCTTTTTTATAGTACCTAACGTAGATAGATAAAGTTTTGAAGAGAAAATTCCAGTTAAGTGATTTTATATCAAAAATGTGTGTGAAATCATATGGGACTTAACTGCTAAGGTCATCAGTCCATAAGCTTACACACTACTTAACCTAAATTGTCCTATGGACAAACACACACACACACCCATGCCCGAGGGAGGACTCGATCCTCCGCCGGGACCACCCGCACAGTCCATAACTACAGCGCCATAGACCGCTCGGCTAATCCTGCGCGGCGCTTTTATATACTGTGAGCTTTGTTATGACTTCAGATGATAATAAAAGTCATTTGGTTATTGTTCCTAACTGAGTTTTGGAACATAATTGTCGATGTTAGGACATTTAAGTAATTTTCTCAATCTCTGTAACTATAACAGATAACAATCTGAAATTTTGACAGGATCCCTACCTTAATAACAAAAGATTGCGTACCAGATTCGAGCAAAATCGGGTGATAATTACTATGGTTTATTTAGATTCGTAGGGGGTATGAATTTGAGTACCAACTAAATGTTACTTTGGACCATTCTCACTGCTGGTAACGTCAGCTGCGCTGTGAATCGGAGCGAAGAGAAAACATAGCCATGCTGAAGCCACCGTGCTACATGGATGCGTGCCTTACTGGAACGAATGTTATCTCTTAATAACTTGCTACGTTACAATCAATAACAAAAGCTGGAAAGTTGCACGAGTCACACCATCATTCTTGTGAAACACAACTCGCGCGAAGTGCTGAGTGCTGTCGACAAGGAATTTAAAATTGATACCCTATTTCTACATTTCCAGAAGGATTTTGACACCGTACCTCACAGGTGGCTTGTAATCAAATTGTGTGCTTATGGAATATCGTCTTAGTTACTCGTCTGGACTCGTATTTTTCTGTCAGAGAGATCACAGTTCATAGTAACTGACCCAAAGTCACAAAGTAAAACGAAGTGATTTGTGGCGTTCCCCGAGGTAGTGTTACGGAGCCTCTGCTTTTTCTTATCTACATAAACGATTTATAAGACAATCTGAGCAGCAGTCTTAATGACGCTGTTGTTTACCGCCTAGTAGTCATCGGAAGCCGGCCGGTGTGGCCGAGTGGTTCTAGGCGCTTCAGTCTGGAACCACGCGACCGCTAAGGTCGCAGATTCGAATCCTGCCTCGGACATGGATGTCTGTGATGTCCTTAGGTTAGTTAGGTTTAAGTAGTTCTAAGTTCTAGGGGACTGATGACCTCAGATATTAAGTCCCATAGTGCTCAGAGCCATTTGAACAATTTGAACCAGTCATCGGAAGGTCAAAACAAATTGCAAAACAAAGATACCTATGTGATTAGCAATTGACCCCAAATACTGAAAAGTGTGAGGTCATCCACGTGAGTGCTACAAGGAATCCTTCAAACTTCAGTTACAGATGAATCAATCAGATCTAAACGCCATAAATTCAGTATCTTAATTTAAAAGAATACATAGAAAATGTTGTGGGGAAGGCGAACCAAAGACTGCGTTTTATTGCCAGAACGCTTAGAAAATGCAATGGACCTTCTAAAAAGACTGCCTACACTACGATTGTTCGTTCTCTTTTGGAGTACTGCTGCGCAATGTGGGATCCATACCAGATAGGTTTAACAGGGTGCATCGAGAAGGTTCAGAGAACGTCAACACCTTTTTTACTGCCGAGAAACAGAGGAGAGAGTGTCACAGACGTGATACGGATTTGGGCTGGACATCATTAAAACAAAGGCGTCTTTCGTTGCGGCGGGGCCTACTCACGAAATTTCAGTCACCAACTTCCTCCTTCGAATGCGAAAATATTTTATATACGCCTACGTGCAGAAGGAGAAACGACCGTCATAATAAAATAAGGAAAGTCAGATCTCGCATGGAAAGACATAGGTGTTCATTTTTTCGGCACGCTGTTCGAGAGTGGAGTAACAGAGAATTAATGTGAAGGTGGTTCGATGAACTCTCGGCAGGTGCGCTTCGCAGATCACCCACTTAGACGTCCACAAAAATATTCTGCCATCATAACGCATCACACGTTTGTTACATATCGAAACAACTCATTGAAATCGCTTACCAATCTATCTCTCGGTCTCCATTATTTCGCTGAACATGAAACTGTGGTTAAATACATCGGAAGTGTAAATTATTGTAGATATGGCTCGAATGGCTCTGAGCACTATGGGACTTAACATCTTAGGTCATCAGTCCCCTAGAACTTAGAACTACTTAAACCTAACTAACCTAAGGACATCACACACATCCATGCCCGAGACAGGATTCGAACCTGCGACCGTAGCAGTCCCGCGGTTCCGGACTGCAGCGCTAGAACCGCACGACCACCGCGACCGGCTATTGTAGATACCTTTGAAACCAAATAACATCTTTTTCATAACCGCACTATGAGATTGTACTCTAAAAGGGATGTTAATGTAGATTGCAGGATACATAAAGTGCAGACAATGACAGGTAATGAGTGGTTTTACATTAATCTTAGTTGTGGTACCTATTTCCATAAATTGGTAGATGAATAGTCTCTTTCTCTCACCTAGACGTCAGTCAATGATTCTGGAGAACATGAATATGTATTTTATAAAGTGTTGATGTCGCATTTAACTTATCGTACTACGTATATACTGTGTAACTGTACACCAGTATGAGAACCTTATGTGGTTGCCACTGGGAAAATTTATAATTCTTAAAGATACTTCTATCCCATCTAGGCGTAGGGTAACGAGGCTCATAATTATTCTATCAGGTATAGCTTACAAATGACAGCTTCGTCCGTACCATAGCGGAATCATACTATGTAATTAGCCTTGGAATACTTGTTACTGTCTTAAATGACAGTATCACTTAACGGATATTTGACAGTCACATCGTAAATCTAGTATATTTCACCTAGGCATCGGGTGACATGAAGTTTTAGATTAATTCGTCACACAAATTCATACAATGCATAATAAAATTGTTATTATTATGTTAGTTAGTATAAGCTTTGTACCCCTGAAGGTTGGAAAGTTTTAAAAAAGAAATATAAAGATAAATGAGAAAACATGAGATTCATGTAAAGTCCTATGGTAAGGTCACAACTCAAAAAAAAATTACCGAGTGTGTAATATCATATAGAAATTATGTGACATGTGGTCTTGATGATTGTTTATTGGATAGTAGTATATTGTATGACTTGAAATGTTATGTCAAGGTGTTGTGATTGTACATTGATGTTGCTACGTTAGAGGTTTGTGATTTTGTGACACTGCTAGCGTAATAAAAAACGGTGATGTCGCACTAAAATACGTTACACATAAAATGGCGAAGTGTCCAGAAAAGGTTGCTTTACAAATAAAACTGAGAAATCATGAGAACATATATTGCCTGCCTTATACTTAAGTCGTCAATTTTTTTTCATTTTCGTACAGTACTTACGATGTGCAGTGACAATAAATCTAAAGATTCCGAAAATTGAAAATATTTTGTTGGTATACCTTTAAATCCTACAAAAATGATGTTTACTTTGCAAAATAAAAATCTTTTTAACAGTGTGTGACTTAAAAGACGATACTGCTCCTTTATGACAGCTTGTATATTGGCAATTATTACTACTGTGGAAGCTTCGTAAAAAGTCTGTAATTTTCTTTAGCTTCAAATTTGGTTTACTTTAATTACTGTACAAATTTCTTATAATGGAACTGTAAATGTAAAAGCAAACAGTAATACTGTATCAGTAACTCCATCTTGACCTGGCAAGTTATTTGTTTTCAACTCTTTCATTGTCTCTCTGTGCCAAGGATGGCTGATATTACGTTCCCCCTACCGGAATCTGTATGATCTTCTTGCATGAATTGCCCCACCAGGTCAACGCTTTCAACCCGCTCAGTGATTTTACAGGGGACCAGAATTTTGTCGGACTTCCGCCTAGAGCTTTTACTAAGCTATGACGGTGGAAGCTTTTGTATGCTACGGCCCTCCATAGGTTTATACATCGACAGGTTTGTACTGACTTTTACTTGCCGTTATTTGAGTGTTGGGTCTTTTCCGTTTTTAATCCACTTACTTGGTACATATTTCTCCAGAGCGCTTTTTACAATCAGTTTGGACTTTGACAACAGAAAAAAATGTCACAAAAATTTCACAAAAAAATTTTTCGCAAAATAATTGTTTTATTGGATGACTGGTACCGACAAAGCTATACTGTCATCTTTTTACAACATGTTGTCCATTAAGGTTGTAAGTTGTAACACTGATGGATAATAGGCCGTAAAAAAGTTTTAAAACATAAGATCCGATGATGACAGCATAGCTCTGTCAAAACCGGTTATCCAAAAGAATGCTTTTTTATCGATACTGGCTTGTAAAGTTTTCTTCATTTACCGTTCATTGCATATCGCCCCCAAACTGACCACATCCGTTTCAACTTTGCCCATAATCTCTCTATTCCATCGTACAGGAACTAAGTGGTGTCCATTCTTTGTCTAAGTGGGATGCTAACGGCTTCTTCTCTGCTCTTTCTAGTGTAAATACTATCCTAACCTTCGTGATGTTTATATTAAGTTTAGTAACCATCATCTCTGTCGTGACATCACGATCATTAATCCCCGTCTCTATGCTTGTAGCGGCAAGGTGTAAAACATCTCCACTGCGTGCGGTCTGTTGAACAAGCTGCTCAATACAGTTTTCGGCGATCGTGTTGAAAACCACTTCGCAAAACTGCCTGTCCCTACTAGCTGCAAGAAATTCATTGAAGTGGGTAGGTTAAAGTCGCCTCCAACTAATACTTCATCATCTATGTATCTCCGCGCTATTGAACGTAATCTTTCTCTGAATGACTGAAATCGTTTTGAAAGATATAACCACCATTTGACACTACAATAGATTTTATTCCAGAATCTATTTTCGGCCGTAGGTTATTTTCAAGTGTTACAGGTATCAAAAATCATTAGAATTGAGTAGAACACAAGTCTAATGACTCAAGTCCAATGATTTTTTATACTTCTAACACATGAAAACTATATTGTGGAATAAAACTTATTGCACCGTCAAATGACGGTTATCTCTTTCAAAACGGTTCATATGACTCTGGCTCCACACCAAAGTAAAATCATTGATTGTAAAACCCTCACGGCGGAATCAGCTGGCCAGTAAAAAATAAAATAAAATAAAAAAATGAAGTCGATATTTAATTGAAGACCACCTTGGCATGTTACTCGAATCCAGATAACTCCAAAGACAGATTCAATATCAACCTCGATAGGCACATTTTTGTCAACTGCAATGTACATGGCGCCTACTCTGTCAGTTCGATGTACTTTCCATGCCTTGCAAAATATTTCGGAGCATTCTACTTCAGTCGGTACCGATAAGAATTTGAGTCCGAGAAGTTTCCTGGAGGGCATTAAATTCAGGAACTTTGTTGCGAATACTTCGAATCTTTACTCAACTTCACTGTTAAAATTTAACAAACTGTCTTTACTTTGTATGCGGTATTATAGGCAAGGGAAGATGACTCGGAAAAAGTATACGAAGAACGCCTGTGGATCAAACACCTGCTTTATTTTAGCCGCGGAAACAAAATCTATGCACTAAGATAATATTAACAACCAATTTCGGGACGAAGGAACGATAGAACACAAATGGTTGTACCTGTGAATAAATGTCGCAGAAAAGCCTGCGAGTTCATGGTGTGTACAAACCTGTCATTCGTCTCATATGAAAGGGGCGGTCCCCTCTTTTCTGCCTGCGTGTCCCACATCCCCAGAAGTTTTCTTGGGACCCGAATACATCTACATCTACATGACTACTCTGCAATTCACATTTAAGTGCTTGGCAGAGGGTTCATCGAACCACAATCATACTATCTCTCTACTATTCCACTCCCGAACAGCGAGCGGGAAAAACGAACACCTAAACCTTTCTGTTCGAGCTCTCATTTCTCTTATTTTATTTTGATGATCATTCCTACCTATGTAGGTTGGGCTCAACAAAATATTTTCGCATTCGGAAGAGAAAGTTGGTGACTGAAATTTCGTAAAAACGTCTCGCCGCGACGAAAAACGTCTATGCTGTAATGACTTCCATCCCAACTCGTGTATCATATCTGCCACACTCTCTCCCCTATAACGTGATAATACAAAACGAGCTGCCCTTTTTTGCACCCTTTCGATGTCCTCCGTCAATCCCACCTGGTAAGGATCCCACACCGCGCAGCAATATTCTAACAGAGGACGAACGAGTGTAGTGTAAGCTGTCTATTTAGTGGACTTGTTGCATCTTCTAAGTGTCCTGCCAATGAAACGCAACCTTTGGCTCGCCTTCCCGACAATATTATCTATGTGGTCCTTCCAACTGAAGTTGTTCGTAATTTTAACACCCAGGTACTTAGTTGAATTGACAGCCTTGAGAATTGTACTATTTATCGAGTAATCGAATTCCAACGGATTTCTTTTGGAACTCATGTGGATCATCTCACACTTTTCGTTATTTAGCGTCAACTGCCACCTGACACACCATACAGCAATCTTTTCTAAATCGCTTTGCAACTGATATTGGTCTTCGGATGACCTTACTAGACGGTAAATTACAGCATCATCTGCGAACAGTCTAAGAGAACTGCTCAGATTGTCACCCAGGTCATTTATATAGATCAGGAACAGTAGAGGTCCCAGGACGCTTCCATGGGGAACACCTGATATCACTTCAGTTTTACTCGATGATTTGCCGTTTATTACTACGAACTGCGACCTTCCTGACAGGAAATCACGAATCCAGTCGCACAACTGAGACGATACCCCATAGCTCCGCAGCTTGATTAGAAGTCGCTTGTGAGGAACGGTGTCAAAAGCTTTCCGGAAATCTAGAAATACGGAATCAACTTGAGATCCCCTGTCGATAGCGGCCATTACTTCGTGCGAATAAAGAGCTAGCTGCGTTGCACAAGAGCGATGTTTTCTGAAGCCATGCTGATTACGTGTCAATAGATCGTTCCCTTCGAGGTGATTCATAATGTTTGAATACAGTATATGCTCCAAAACCCTACTGCAAACCGACGTCAATGATATAGATCTGTAGTTAAATGGATTACTCCTACTACCCTTCTTGAACACTGGTGCGACCTGCGCAATTTTCCAATCTGTAGGTACAGATCTATCGGTGAGCGAGCGGTTGTATATGAGTGCTAAGTAGGGAGCTATAGTATCAGCGTAATCTGGAAGGAGCCTAATCGGTATACAATCTGGACCTGAAGACTTACCCGTATCAAGCGATTTCAGTTGCTTCGCAACCCCTAAGGTATCTACTTCTAAGAAACTCATGCTAGCAGATGTTCGTGTTTCAAATTCTGGAATATTCCATTCGTCTTCCACGCATTTTCTTGAGACCGTCTTCCTCAGTTAAAAACCGAACTATTCTTGACGCCGACGAGAGAAAAGTTGGGTCGGCGGTTTTCTCACATACCGTTTTCGTTGTTTAGCGTATACTGTGGACAATAAAGAGAGACGTCTGCTTAGTCTAGTGTTGGCAGTTGATGTGGCGTATTGCTATTGAACTAAGATATTATACCTAAACACAAATGCACCTATTCTTCCAATTCAAGGGACAAATATCCTTTCCTCGAAGAGACGAATCTTAGTTACGAAGTTCACTGTAAAGTTTGCTATATCACATTTGCCATTTCACATGATGATAGCCTGGATATCGTTCAGCGTGATAAATCAAACGAACATAAGCTGGCTTCTTCTGCTTACTGTTGCAATAACTTCTAAAACACATTACTTTTTCTCTAATTGTGGGCCATTTCGTTTCACAGACTGTAAGAAATTCTGCTTACGTTGTCTCTATGAAACATGCATTTAAAAATGTAAAAAATTGCTGTCATAAATATGTTTTATTAAAGTCTATCATGAAATTAAATCATTAATATTCAGGATCACAGAGATTTCACATTAATGATATTAATAAAAGGTATAATATTGTCGTTGAGGGTTGAGCTGGTCCTTCACCGTAATTGCTCTGATATCGCATCAAAGTCGCCTCCATATAGTGAGAACCGCACATGTTATTGTTACGAGCTTTAATTTGTATCATAGAATGGATACATAGTAAAAGCGTCATTTGTGAAATTCCAGTAAAGAAGGTGCACTGGCTGCAACTGAGATAACTTTGGTCTACCGTACCTTTTGTCATAATTGAACCTACAGTTTCATGCAGAACAAACATTGCAAACGTTCAGTTGCAAACGAACGAAAGTTGAAGCCCTTGTTGACAATGTATTAACTTCGTGGTGCAAACAACTTCTTAACGAAGATCTTGAAAGTTCATCGACTGAGATCAGTAGTCACAAATAAACAATGTTTCTTGCAATATTAGTTAAACATTTCATTTCAAGAAGCAGGGATCATCAAAAAAATATTGTAATTCATTTCTATTGAAAATTATTATCCTAATCTGATATATAAAAATGTAATGTTAGTTCCGCATGATCATTGCCTAGAAAAAGTGTTTGTATCTTTATCTACTGACAGTACGACCAGTATGTTTGGAGAAGTAATGACAAGTGACAGAAAATAGTTTGATAAATTACTATCAGGTCTTGATAGGAATTTGCTTATGGATGTGGGCTGTATGGCACATATCATCAACAGCGGTGTGAAAACAGCGTTGGAGAGCTGCCAATTGATGTAGAGAATATCGTTTGCAAAATTTACAATTAATTCAGTATTTTATGGAAACTAGACATATTCGTCTTCATTGATTTTCCGCGGTCGTTACTTATAAAAAAGTGTCCAAATTCAGTCTCCAGATCGCTTTCCGCTATTTACATATGCCTAGTTTCGGACCAGCTGCCCACCTTCAACAGGTTACTCTGTAACTGTAGCAAATGAACTAAAGAGGAACATATCGCTCCAAACTGGCCATATGGGAATAAAGGAAAGCGATCTTGCGACTGAATTTGGACACTTATTCATTTTCATATTTATACTGTAAGTGTTGAAAGACTCAAAAGATACTGCGATTTTTTAAATGTCAGTTAACGTCAATTGCTAGTTTACAGCAGTACAAAATGTCCGGCATTGCCAAAAACTTCTTCCTGCTTTTTGAACTTATATCCTGCTGTAAAATCACTTTTACTCTCTGAATGAGAGTTTTAAACAAGGAGAAATCTGAATTACAATTGTGGTTAGCTTATAGTCAGCTTAATCTTCCTGAAATAAGCAATGGAGAAATCGAAAAGAAAGATGCCTGCCTTGCAGAAACAATACCTTGTTATGAATTCCTCGTAACAAAGGTAAAAAAAACAGGAAATAAAATAATTTTATGGGTTTCAAGTTTAAGTGTATGTTGAAGAAATTGTATGACGGTGATCATGCTGCTCATGGTAGGTTTTGTTTCTATGTTCATTCATTTGATAATACAGCACTTAAATATATGGTTACGGGGGTAGCAGTTTTCCAATTACAGTTAACTTTGTTCGATCGTCGTGAAAAATGAGATACACTGGAGTGATACAGAATTAACTATACCTTTAATGCAGAAACTAAGAAGTGTAGAAGTCAGTAGTGCAGAACTGTTTGATAAATATTGTATTGCCAAAACTGTTGTAGTTGAAAAATTAAGTTTCTGGAACGATTCCAAGGAAGAAGTGCACAATAGATGGTTGAAATATTTAAAGCATTGAAAGAAAAATGGATCACAATATGAGTCCTGCCTAAAATTGTAGAACTTGCTCTGTGAATCCCGGTGTCGAACGCAGGAACTGAGCGTTTGCTTTCAGAAATGAAGCATTACTGGTCATGTGATAAGACAAAAGTTTTAGATGGCGTAATTGCCAATGCAGGTATTCTTAAGTGTAACCTAAACATTTCATGTGTAGGCTTGAACGGTACATCGTCACGCGAAAGGCAGTTTTGTGACCAAATTCAGTCAGCAGCGGCGTAATGAATAGCCCATTAAATTTTCGGCATGCAGACCTGCGACTCGTTCTGAGGATGACCGTACGATACGTGGCCGAAATATCAGTGGAAGAAATTTTGTTTGTGCGGCTGCATGCCCGAAAGTTAATGGACTAATACAAGTACAAAAAGTGCGCGCTTACTATCTATCCAATGACATATGCGGTTGGATAGAAAGTTTTCTAACAGACAGGGAGCAGTATGTCGTCCTGAACGGAGTAACTTCAACAGAAACAAGAGTAAATTCAGGTATACCCCAGGGCAGCGTAATAGGTTCTCTGCTTTTTACGATTTACATAAACGATCTGGTTAATGGTATTGACAGCGGCAGTAGACTGTTTGCCGATGATGCTATAGGCTACAGGAAACTAGTATCACACGAAAGTTGTGAACAAATCAATGAGGATTTGCAGAAAATAAATGCGTGGTGTGTTGACTGGCAGTTATCTCTCAATATTAGTAAGTGTAACCTACTGCGTATAACAAAGCGAAAATCCCCATTAATGTGTGAGTACAAAATAAATGATCAGTCTTTGGAAGCGCTAACATCCGTCAAGTATCTGGGTGTGACTATTCGAAATGATCTCAAATGGAATGATCAGATTATACAAGTAACGGGTAAGACGAACTCTAGATTGCGGTTTATTGGTAGAATCCTGAAGCGATGCAGTCCTTCAACAAAAGAAATAGCTTACAATACGTTAGTTCGTCCATTCTTAGAGTATTGTTCGACTGTGTGTGACCCTTACCAGTTGGGTCTGATTCAAGAATAGAGAAGGTCCAAAGAAGAGCAGTAAGATTTGTTACCGGTACATTTAGCAATCGCGAGAGCGTTACAAATCTCATAGAAAGTTTGAAGTGGGACACTCTTGCAGATAGACGGCGCGCTAAACGTAAGGGACTGCTCACCAAATTCAGAAATCCGGTCTTCACCGAGGATGTAGAGCATTTGTTACTACCACCAACTTTCAAATCGAGCAATGATCACCATTCAAAGATAAGGGAAGCTAGAGCTCGTACTGAGGCGTTCAGACAGTCGTCTTTCCTTCGCGCGATCCGCGAGTGGAACAGAGAGGGGGGGGGGGGGGGGGGAGTCGTTTTTCCTTTGCGCGATCCGCGAGTGAACGGAGGGGGGGGGGGGGGGGGGATTTGACTTTGCGCGAATTGTGCCCTCCGCCACACACCGCTTCGTGGCTAGCGGAGTATATATGGAATATATGTATACGTAGATGCAGATAAAATCGTAGGAATATGAAGGGTTTGTAACTGCACTTCATTTAATATATTAATTAATGTTTTTGTAAAACAAAGTGCATATATCATGTTTCCGTCGTCCTAATGTTGTGTTAACACAGTACGTCAGAAATTATTGATCATTTCCTCACAGTGTTTTTCAGGCGTTCCGTATTTTCACTGGTAGAAATGGTAAACTTGAGTATGTATTCTTATTTTATACGATTCACTGCCAGTAGTTGAAATAGTGCATCTGGAAGATTCATCCCAACATATTAGGGTTATTCGTTAACCCTGTTTTAGCCGTACTGCCTTGCTACAACTGATTTATGAAAGCCGCAGCAGGGAGTGCGTCAGCAACAGGTGGCGCTGTCGCGACGGTGGCTACGCCGGAGGAGTTGCTGTGCCATCGAGCATTGAAATCCCCGCGCTACGCGGCGGCGCTCCGTGACGTCAGCTCCGGTCCGAAAGTAACCCGCGCGGCAGGCGTTGGCAACACTGCGCGCCCGTAACCCGAACACGTCACTGCGTTCCACAGTCAGTTGTTACGAGGCGCTCGGAGCCACAGTGGGCTGCTCGTCAGCTGCGCGCGAGGAGAAAGAGAGAGACAGAGCGTGAGAGGGAGCAGGCGAGGCCGTGGGCACGAACGCAGGCACGCGAGACGAGAAGGCGCTGGGCTCTCGTCGGTACAGCTGCATTCCAGGCGCGCGGTCCGGTCGCGGGGCTCCTCGAAGGACGCCAGCCGGCTCGTGGGAATCGTCGACCGCAGACACCGTGCTGGCAGTCTGCTACTAGACGTCGCAGCGCGCAATCCGCGCTGTAACCTGTTGCGCGTGGATACGTCAACACCCGACCAGCGATCAGTGCGACGAAATGGAATGCCACGAGGGCATTTCTACCGTGTGCTGCGTACCATGGCTCGGATTCGAGGCCGAAATGTAGCAGCTTATCGATAGTATTCAACATAGACTACGGTGAGTGGCTCAATCTCTTGCTGTGATATCATTTTCTAATTTATAGTGTTGAAAAACGTGGCAGAAGGTACGTCGACGAGTGCAGCTACTGGCTACCGGAATGTTGCTCGGCCCAACGGAATGTGAAGGCCGCTCCAACGCAATGTATAGTGTTTACTAACTACTGCCGCGATTTTAACTTCGAAATGTTACAAGTTACCGTTGTATTGCTACAGTGACTACAGTTGACGTCTACTGGTGTGATATTATCAGGCTACAGATTCCCTGTCGTTGTTTCGGTGGATCCAGCTGTGGGTTTCCGTTGTGAATGGAATGTCAAAAGTCCAGCAGTGAACCGTGCAGCTTTTGCCAGTTATTGAGTGCTAATGAGTGTTTTACCAATAGTTACTGACAGGGTGGCAACTGTGTCTGGCTTCACCTGCCACCAGCTGAAAAACCTCTCAACAATCGTACATTTCTGTTGCGTAGCCGTCGTGAATGGATCGTGCAGTGTTTACTAGTTGTTAAGTGTTGCTTAGTGTTGAATTTACGGTGACTGCGGCAACTGTGAAGTTATTGCGTGTGTCTGGTTTCTCCTGTGTACAGGATGCGTTTTTCTCCTTCTAATTACAGGATTCTCGTGGACGTGTAGATTGCCAGTGCATCCGCAGCTCGTCCCTCAAATTTTACAATTCCGTTCTTGCTAAAGGTGCTAAAGTTCAATAGAAGAGTGATTCTTTCTAGACATACTCCTTCATATTTGAACGGACTCGGCTGCTACTGAGCTACATTTCGCCCAGTAAGGGGAGAGTGTTTGCTAGACTGCAAGTGACGCTCCGCAGAGCCCAGTGGTTCGGCGGTTCGCGACGCCGTTGCCCACTGCGAGACGCAACAATTCGCTGGACGGCAGCCAACGGCGCGGACTCGCCTCCGGAAGGGCGTCCGGCGCCCGCGGGAGCGTTGCCGCAGCGGCGAGCGGGCCCGGGGGCGGCGGTGGCGGTGGCGGCGGCGGCGCCGGGCGCGGGGGGCGGCGTCCTGGGCGGCCTGGTGTCGGCGGCGCTGCGCAGGGCGACGGCGACGGCGGCGGCGGGCCCCGCGCGCTACGCGACGCGTCGCTGGTCCTGGCGGCTGCGCCTGCGCGGCCTCCGGCACCGGCGAGGGGGCGGCGGGGGCGGCGCGGCGCTGCCCGGCCCCGGGGGCGGAGCGGGCTCCGCCATAGAGATGGGCCGCCTCCGAGCGCACTACCGCCGCCTCTCCGAGGACTCGCCGCCCCCACTGCCTCCCGAGTACCTCTCCTACTGCTGCTGCCGCTGCGGACACACGCAGATGCTCAAGGTAAATGCGTGACACCCTTCAAAATGCATGACGTCAACTGTCGATTTAAAATACGGACTCCATCAGATTACTTGAAGCATTCCTTCGTTTTCGCCAAGCTGGCAAGGGACTTGTCAGTGCCACACGTGGACTGTGTCCAGCGAAAAATATTCAGACTCGCAAATATGTGCCCACTGACCGTCTCCTTTCTATTATGTCCCTGTCATCAAGAGTCTTCGATGAGACATATCTTCTACAGCAGGAGTTCCCAACAAAATTTTCTCGAGGACCCCCTCATCGAGTGTGATTGAAACCTTGTCATATCACAGTATCAAGTACCTACAAAAGCCAAATTAAGAGTCTTTTTATACGTTTTCTATTTTTGGTGCTTAGAAAAAACATTGACATATTGATTATTGAAAAAATATTGAACTTAAAACTTTTTTCAATTTAGCCATTATTGTTATTAACTATTTGCCTCTATGTAATTCTACTTTTGCACTAGAGTGTGCTAGTGTCAGTTGGCTCTAGGAAGACACTAGACGCAGAAGTTAGCGTACGCTAAAGCTCTGCTCATGCAGGAAGCGGCCAAAACAAAACAAAAATCTGTTATGATACGAAATATATTTAATATACTTTTTATTTTACTAGCATCTTGCGGACCCCTCTGACATAGCTGGAAACCCCTGGGGGTCCGAGGACCACCTGTTGGGAACCACTGCTCTACAGGTTTAATTATCTGACGTATTGTCAACTGACAGTATATGACCTACGTGAATGTCTATATGCAGGGGGTTTGGAAATTCCATTACAAACTTCTAGAACTTGCAGAGGGAAGGGAATATATAATATTTTGAATAGGAATCAATGTGCGGAGACGTACCGTTTCCGTTCTAAGACGGTTTCATTTCAGATGTTTAATACGTCCTCGTCTGCTGAGGGAAAGAAAAAAGCCCCAAGGTTTGCTTGCCCTGGTATGCAGCAGGATAGACAGGATGGCATGTACTGCGTCGGACGGTCACCCAATGTCACTTCACTTGCGAAGTTTAATTTACGAGACTCTTGTAGAGACGCAGGAAGACTTGCTAGCACGAGATCTGGCCTTTACATCAGAAATCGAAGAGACATTAGGTGGGATGGAGGGTGTATGCCACAACGTACTACTAGCCGCTGTTGTAATGCATCAGCACTGCTCTGTACTTACGGTTGAGTTCTTTTTTTTAGTAGTGTTAACACCGATTTTTTAAGTGTTAATGCATACAAATGTCCTTAAGTGATAAGTGAATGTTTCGTTATGTTTCCTTCCGTATCGTTTGTTATCTAATAACTGTGCTGCGTCACGCCTAAATTCAATTTCTCAAACAAAAGTGTATGAGTTACACATATAAATTGAATCCGTCGTAGAACGGAATCGGAGAGTTTCCGAATACCGGTCCCTATTCAGAATATTATGCAATCAGTCCCCTTTACAAGACAGAAGTTTGTAATGAAAATTCCTAAGCACCCTGCATAATTTTATTTCGTCGCCATCACTTAAACGTACGTGAGGAAAATTATTTAAACTGAGGAGGTAGTACGAGACAGCGAAACAAATATGTTTCCCTAATGTTTTTGAAAGCGGTAGAGGAAGTTTTCTTTAGATGAAAAGTAATTATACTAACGAATTAATGGAAGTTGCATGGGTTCTAACGTGTTGTCCTGTGAGGACACAACGTAACACGAACAGGTTTTAATTCTTTATTACCAAGAGACAAAAACATTAACACTACACAATTAATTCAACTACAGAAGTGGTTCAAAATGCCACTATTGACATGTAAACAGAGGTTACACAGCTGTGTCATGTTCTGTCTAGCTTGGTCAAAGACTGCAGGAGTGTCCTCAGTTCGTACTATTGCTGTTGCTGGTACTAGCCGGGCAACCGCATCCTCTTTCGAATCAACAGGAGTTTTGTTAACAAGGCTGCACACCTCCCGTCACTCAAAGATGTCTAGAGGGGTGAAATCAGTGAATCGAGTAGGCCATGGTACCAGACCATCACTGCCAGTCCACTTCCCTGTAAACTGTCCGTTCCAGAACCGACCCACGGCAAGACTGAAACGTGCCGGCTCCCCATCTGGAAGGACCCACATGTGCTGTCTTGTAGCGGGTGGCACGTCATCTAGCAACTCTGACAATGCTCTGGCAGAGGAGACTGTAATAACGCCTTTATATAATGGACTATGCAGGAGATATGGTCCAATTAAACAGTCACCAACGTTGTTGGCCACAGAATCACTCATAAAAGCAATTGAACAGCGCAAGGAAATGTGGCATGTAGATTAACCTCATTCAAAATGGATGCTGGAAATCCCAGCACTCCCGAACGTTGCTTCATCTGTAAACAGCACAGGCGGCGGAAATGTTGGATTGGATTTGACTCTGTTCTGGGTACCCGTGCTAAAATTGCACAATGAGTGGATAATCATATGGCTTGAGACTGTGCACTTCCTGTAAGTGGAATGAATTAACAATAGCCCAGGACGGACATTTTTTACATTCGTCTCCATGTTATGGGCAATTACACTAGTGCAGAGAGCAATTACTCCCTCTACCGGATTAAAAAATACAAGTAATTATGACATTAGCCAAAAATGTTTGTTTCTGCATCCTGTGCAACCGTCCGTTTTCACCATCTCGTATATAAAAGATATGTGAAACGTTTCCTATAGATATACAGGTGAAACAAATACAGTTAACTATTTTGAATATCATGAATCCATCTAAGATTTTTCAAGAAATGTGCGCCATATCGTCACAGTATTGGCGGTTTCAGTAAGTACATATCTGTACGAAGCTTTCTTATGAACTAATCCCAACTGATTACTTCATAAAAAACCTTCGTACAGATATATACTTACTGAAACCGTCAATACATTCCTTGAAATATCTTAAGACGGCTTCACGATATTCAAAATAGTTAACCGCATTTGTTATATCTGTATATCCATAGGAAATGGCGGCCGGTCGGTACCGTTGGGCCTTCCTAGGCCTGTTCGGACTGAGTTTAGTTTAATCACAACTCATGATAGCAACTACTTTCCGACACTGGTAAAGTTAACGTCTGCGCTTTATATTTAAGCGATCGTGGCGTGATGAAATTGTTATAGTAGCCCACTTCTGGAAATGAATGACTCATACCTACGCTTTGTTCGGGTATAACTGCAACAGTGATGGTGCCAGCTTGCAACGTAAAAGCTTGGTTGATTTCAACGAGAATGAGCGCTTCAGACTCGAAACTAGCAGCGAACGTAGAAATAGGAAATGAAATTAATGTAACCGTAGAACTGTTATTTCCAGAAGAACAGCACCTACATGAAATTCTACTAAAAATACGCCGTTTTATTATTTTTATATGGGGGTGAGAGCCCGAGAGCTGATTAATTTTGACTAGAACGTTTCTGTTAGTCAGAGATTATATTCGTTTCGACTTTTAATTCGTCTATAACGGTTCCGTCAGAGTCTGATAGTAGTGGACATATCCTAGAGTTCTCTAGTAGGACTCCTCACATGCTCACATCTTCCACACTCAGGCGCATCCGTCCGCCAAGTGGCATTATGGGCTATTGGAATGACTAAGTAGTCGTAATCAATAAAGCCAGCCCATAAAAAATTGTGTGAGCAATGATTGATATGAATTTAAAACTCAAAAACATCATCTGTACCACTCAATCTTTTAAACTGTTCTTGATTTCTAGCAACAAGACAATACTAATGTTATTTATAGAATATTCCGTCAGTTCTTGGAGAAACATGGACATATTAAAAATTTTAATACACATTATTATTGTTGGACGTTAATACTGTGTATTCAAGTTTTTAACAATTTGTGTGGTTGAATGCTTAAGTTAAAGTGCGTATAAATATTTAACAATTCCTACTTCAGGTCCGATAAAATGCATAACGTGTGAAAAGGACGTAAAAATAACGGAGAGCGCCACCGTATGCTACGACATCTGAAATTTTTAATGCTTACACCGTGTGTGAAAGCAATCACCCATTTATGAACTGCTGTTTCATCTGTTCTTCGTCAATCATATTGTGCATAAAACAAGTCTAATTAAGGCAACTAAGGAGGTGAACGGTAAACGATCGATGACAATAAAGTCGTATCTAGCGAAGAGTTGTCCTGTCTATGGCTGTTGTAGGAAGTGAGGATAAGTTTAGGCGTTATTTGAGATATGGCAGCCTTGTTTTGCGGTGCGTTTCACAAGTCCAGAAATAACTGAATACCAGCAGATTGGTCCCTTCTCATTTAAATACACACACAAACACATTAAAATAAATAAAGGCTGTAACAAAAGAAACATTGCCTTGAACGTACCTGAACCTGAGTTAGGGTTGGGGAAGGGATGACGTTAACTAGTATTAGTCGTGCGATGAAAAAATAGAGATTACGCGACAAATGGCTCTGGGTATACTTCCTATAGACAGTATCCCGTAAAATGTAGCTTTCTCGGAACTGATACTGAACTCATATGCCTGTCTCTTTAGCGAGGATGCGAATTCGGTCTGCTTGCGAAAAAGCTCGCAACCACCACCTCCACTCCACCCCCTCCCCCAACGGCTGCACCATTAACCAGGTAATAAGGAGTGTATTTGAAATTAGGTTCGCAGCTAATCATATTTTTAGCTGACAGCATATGTTTCTTATTATGCAATTCAACACGTCTGAAGATAGACGTACACCCAAAAGCTAGTTATGAACTAGCGACCTGACCCTTCTTCGAATGGGTAGCACAAAGTGTCTACGGGAAATCTGCATCACAGCCCCTGCAGTGGTTCCCTGATACTAGCCTCTACATTCAGATAGAAATAAAGGGGCTTTAATTTTGTAATTTATATCGATAAGTAAATTGTTCAGTTGATAAATATGTTGCTGGTTGTAGTGATTTCTTATTTGTATCAAGCACTTATCTTCGCAGTTGCTGTTAGATGGCTGAAGTGCACACATCGTGTAAGCCGAATCTTTGAGACCAGTGAATATATATGGCATTGTCCTAAGGCTCCGAGGGTTGGATATCAATCAGCATTCAATTTGCATAGGGGCCTTAAGCTGACACTAGTGTAGCGACAAAACTGGTCGCGTAATTATTTTGTAAAAAACACGGCTGTTGGTATTCCTTATTTCTATAGATTCTCAGAATGTATTCCTAAAATTCAGGTGTGTTTTTGACACCAGCAGATTACCTTTAGCGAAGAATGTCCACTATGCCCGTGCTGGTCTTCTTCACTCAACCCAATTGCCTCGCTCGTAATTTTGCTTCCTTCACTTCGTCTGCTTCGTTGTCTCCAGCTTTGATGTTGCTTTTACCGATTACCTTATTTCTGCTACACCTCTTACGTTCGTCCGAAGACAGCAGTCTCATCAGAGATTCTGACGATTAGTATCATTATACTCTGAATTTTAACCCCTTCTGTATTTTTCGTTTATTAGTGTCATTTTGTTTCTTTTTTGAACTGTAGTGGAGAAAGACTGCACCCATGACTTACGCTATTTGAAATCTAAGCACTGCTGTCTTGATCATACAGCTTTTTGTTCCGTCTTGGTTCGTGTGCATATTCTGTTAGCCGCCTCTGTCGCTGTTGCTTGTACCTATGTTTCTCAGATTTTCAGGTATATTGCACCATTTCACACTGTCGAATGCCTTTCCTAGGATGACATCGATGAAGGTTTCGTGATTTATCTTACACCTTACCTCAATTATAAAGCGGATCGTCAGAATTGTCTCTCTGTTACCTTTACCTTCCCTAAAGCAAAATCATTTAATGTATCCTTAATTTCCCTAATTTCCCTTTCCATTTTTCCGTACGTTATTTTTGTCAACAAATTGCGTGCATCCGCTGGTAAAGTGAATGTGATTTATCTACCCTAGCTATCTTCGGGAATGTCCACTCCTACACAGTTTTCTTCTTAGCGAATCAGTGTGCACTGCTTGTGGGTCAGTACGATCTGCTACCAGGTATTTGTGATCGACATTGAGTCACGTCCCACCACCCGATATCAAGTGTGTGAGAGCGCTACTACGTGAATAGCAGAAGATTTTTGATAATCTAGACCTTAAGTGCTGAGCGATGTATTGCCTGTGGAACGAAAAAGATGAAGATCAAGCTATCCCACTCTTATCATGACCAGGATTCCACTTAAAATGAACCCAATACCATCGACGAATGGAAACGTTGTTGGCTATCGCTAAACGCCAATATTAAATACTACTACACTGTTACTTGTCCGGAGGCTCCTCACGTGGTAGACACTCTTAAAATGAACAAGAAAAGCCTAATGGAATAACTTGAGGCCAATTAAAGAAAGATTTTGAGAAAAATGTCGGGTCTCATAAAAAAACAGCGAGTACTGGAGGCATCAGAACCACGAAATACGTAACCATGTAGAGAAGATAAGTGACCCGATTCGGAAAAAGATTGCCTTATAAGATCAGATTGCCTTCTAAGACAGCTGACGCGAATGAGCCCTAGAAGGGTATCTAAAACGGTACTACACACTTTCAAGGTAAGTACATTTAAGACGCATTGTTCATAGAAGTTGAAAATGGTCTAACAGAAGACGGAATTTCTCATAAAGATTTCCAAGATCATGAGCCGCTTTAAGAAAAACCTACGAATACACAAAGGTTTCCAGGGCAGGCTGAAATTGAAGACAGGGAAAGCGTAGGGCAAGAGATAAAAGAACGTAACAAATGAATGCAAGAACATTGGGCGGCAGTTAATGCTCGCCAAGAGAGACGGTTGAATTGAGGTGGTCCCTAGTTGGCCGAAACGACTGAAGAATAAGAAAAAAGGAAGAACTTAATATATATTTTATGAATGGAAAAATAGAACGAGGATGCATGAAGTGGAAAAGTAGATATCGACAGAAAGGGGAGAGACAAATTAGTTAAACAATGAGCCCTAGAAGAGTATTAAAACGATATTACACACCTTCAAGATAAAGACATTTAAGACGCATGGTTCAAAGAAGTTGAAAATAATCTAACAGAAGACGGAATTTCCCCTAAAGATCTCCAAGATCATGAGCCGCTTTAAGAAAAACCTACGAATACACAAAGGTTTCCAGGGCAGGCTGAAATTGAAGACAGGGAAAGCGTAGGGCAAGAGATAGAAGAACGTAACAAATGAATGCAAGAACATTGGGCGGCAGTTAATGCTCGCCAAAAGAGACGGTTGAATTGACGTGGTCCCTAGTTGGCCAAAACGACTGAAGAACAAGAAAAAAGGAAGAACTTAATATAAATTTTATGAATGGAAAAATATAACGAGGATGCATGAAATGGAAAAGTAGATATCGACAGAAAGGGGCAAGACAAATTAGTTAATCAAGTAATCAGTCATAAACCAATAGGAAAATGCTTTGGAGGAAGACCATGGAGCGACTGGCTTCGGTGAAGGCAGAACAGGCTGTAAGTCTAGTCCATAAAGAGAATAAAAAAAGAAGAAGTAGAAGAAAGACAAGCTTAGCAAACCGAATTGTTTGTACTTAACCAAGCAACGATCGGTTTATGCCGTCATCGGACCTCTTTAAGACATTAGAGTAGCGCCTACTTCTGGTGTGGGGCTTGTACAGTAGAAGAAAGGGTACCTTTTGCTCTTAGGGTAGGGGGATATATATATATATTCCCATTTTCAGTGATAACACTTTCTTACATCGTTCAAAATGTAAGTGCAAATGAGGAGGTTTCCCACCAAGGCAGCAGACGAATGTTATGTGGTCAGACGCGGTAAAATTTAACTAAGTTTTATTTCTCTCATTGCTCTAGCGTTTCTTACATTAATCCCTCCCGAGATTGTTCTATTCGTTAAATCTTTGTTGTTGTGTTAGGTAAAAAACCACCATTACGTCTATACAGTCCTTGAAAACGTGAGTTGTAGCTCCGAAACGCGTTGTACAGAAAATAGAAAATTGTTATTTAAATAAAAATACATTTTAATATAACAATTATTTTTTTAAAAAAAAGGGTCTAAAAAGTAGAACTAATTTCCCCTAGGCCCATACAGATCGCTAATGCCATAGAGATCGTTCTGAAAAATCATGCTAGTGTATTTTTAATAGAAATGACAATACTTGGAATTTTATAAAGAAAAACGTGGGGGCGTACTGCAGTACACAACTGATGCATAAATACTTCATTTCATAATATTTGTTGCATGCGCTTACGAGTATTGTCATAGCTATTTAAAACTCGCAAGCACAGATAATCAGGACTGTCTATGTGGGGTTTATACTTTTTTGTCCAGTTTAAAAACGTGTTGTACTAATTTTTTTCATTTAAATAATTATTTTATGCTTTTTAGTCTTGTGTGTGTGAAATTTCTCAATGGATTTTAAACATTTTGATGAGAGTGTGATTTTATTTATACAGGGTATCCGAGGAGAAATGGAAAATAATCAGGGGTACGACAAGAAGAATAATTTGAAGTAAAACGTCTCCTGAATATGGGCTCTAAAATGAGTAGCTTAATAGCTATGTGCACTTCTTTATCTTCCGTCCGGTGACATACATCTCTTCTACTGCAAGCTCTTAGCTTTCCATATTTTGAGAGGTGGTATAAGAACAAGCAAGAAAAAAATATTCAGCAAATATCGGCTCTGAAGTACATAGCTTAAGAACTGTGAGCACAAGGTACTCTGAATCATCTGTCATCTACTGAACGAGAGTTGATAGCTCATAAGGTATGTTACGTATGTCTGACATTGTGTCAACAGCTGGGGCGAACTGAATTTTTATATTTTTCTCGAATATCAGGTATGCCAAAATCTCATGTAAATCTTTTATTGATTACTGGTTTCGACAGCTCTGTGCTGTCATCGGTTGTTATAACAAATTAAGTTCATGATCCTTACCATCTTGTAAGTTACGTAGAGATGTTGCGTCATTTATAGAAAAAGGCTGTAAGGAACATCAACAGGTCAAACATAAAATACCAAAAATATAAAACACTCATTATTTTTTGTGGTGATATTCTAATGCACTCATTCACATAACACCACACAGCTTAACTCAAAGTTTTTTATGGTCAGTCGCCATTGTGGTGTTAATTGAATGACATCAGAAGAATACTATGTATGTTTTATATTTGTGGTATTTTATGTTTCACATGCTGATATTCCTTGCTCCCTTATATTCTAAAACGACGCAGCACCACTATGTGACTTGCAAGTTTGCAAAGATGGTGAACCTTTGTTAATATATTACAAAGTTCTGATGAGTACACCCCAGATCTGTCGAAAGCGGTAACCAATAAAAGATTTACAAGCGATATTAGCGTACCTTCTTTTTGAGAATGACTGAAGATATGCATTTTAGAGGCCACGGTTATAGGGCATTTCTTTCTTGTGGCCCATACTACCTCCTCCTAAGATATGGAGAGAAAAGGGCTTGTAGGGAAGGATATTCCTTTCACAGTACCGAAGATGAAGAAGAGCTCATAGGTCCTAAGGTACGCATTTTAGAGCCCATTTTTACTTCGAATTATCATTCATAAATATCCCTGGTCGGCCGGGTTGACCGAACGGTTCTAGGCGCTACCGTCAGCCTCAGGCATGGGTGTGTGTGATGTCCTTAGGTTAGTTAGGTAGTGCTCAGAGCCATTTGAAGCATTTGAACCCATATCCCTGAAAACTTTACATTTTTCTTGGGACAACCTGTATGTATACTAGTTTTTTACCCATGGCTTCACCTCTGTACACCTATGTCGCATCCGTTGCACACGTCATCATCACCCCTTTCTACTCATTCGAGTCCTTCAGCTCACATACCACATGGAACGCATCTTGTATGGTGTTCCTACAGGGCAGCCGAGATGTCAGGCGTTACCAGCCATTTTCACCCCCACCCCAAGCCACTACAGAACAGACCGAAAAGACCTATTGCACTGTCAGTCCTGAGTTGTGTTTAATATGTCAAGTCTCTAGCTCATTGGGAAATTAGTTTAAAATCGATAGTAAAGTTTGTAGTGAACAGACAGACCGATAAAAAAGCGACCCAATAAAACCATGTTACTAAAAGTATTGCGACAGAAAATTGGATATTAATAATAAAATATAACCTTAACTTGACGCTCAGTACACGACTTTAGTAGCTGTTTATTTATAACTAAGGCTCTTGACTTGTTTGATTTCATTACTGCTTTACTGTTCAAGTTTTTCGGTACTTTTTGAATATCTGTGTCGTCTCTGTCGTAGCGCAGTAATGATAGTCCAAGTGAAAACAGCTTGATGACAGCAAGGTGAGATTTTCTGAGCTTGCACGGCTGCTGGGCCACGAGGTTAGGCTTGCCGCCCGGGCACCTCGTAGCTCGTAGGTCGAGCGGTCGTGCATGCCGCCTCGCATACTTGCCTTCGGGAGAACAAACAAAATGGAAATATGTCGTAAGCGGACGGCCGGGAAAGGCGGCGGGCGACGTGACGTTCTTTACGAGCGGCCAGATTCCTGGGAACGGGTTCCGCGTGGGTGTCGTTAATACGCCGCGTGTTTACGCGGATCGGGCCAATTAGTCGCTGGGCGGTGTGGCACCTGCCGGATAGTCGGCGCCGCCCTCGGGCCAACTCCGCAAGGTCGCGGCCGTTTGGCGGCCGGCGCGAATTTGTCACGGCAGCGCGGCGCGGTGGACTCCTCCTCGCATCGTATCGCATCTGCGAGCTCGCTCATCGGCCGCGCCGTAAACCAGTTCCGCTCGCCGGTTGCGGCCGCCGCTACTGGCTCGTTAATTGCGCGAAATCTGCCGCCAGACCGCAGCAGCAGCGGCGCACCTCGTAAAGGACGCGGCCGTCTCGTGGGCGGTAGCGCAGGGGTGCGATGCCCGGACACCAACCCGCCGTCTCCACGTAGGTGGAGCAGGCCGGGCTTCCGCTGCAGTCGGCGCGGTGCACGCCCGGCCACGATGTACGGCCGCGCACCTCCATTGCGCCTTGTGATAGCTGCCGGCACCTGTCCGAGGGAAACCTTCGCAGGTAGCCGGCGCGGTGAACGTACCAGGTGAAAGTAAAGTCTTTCTCTGGCTGGAAATATTTCTAAGGAACTGTTCTAGATACCGCTACATAGTTTCTTGCAAATGGTAGCTTAACTCCTACACTGAGGTGACAAGAATCTGCATCTAAGTGATTACTCTGCTATTCCGTCAGAGGGTTCAATGAACCACCTTCATGCTGTCTAAATGGTTCAAATGGCTCTGAGCGCTATTGGACTTAACTTTTGAGGTAATCAGTCCCCTAGAATTTAGAACTACTTAAACCTAACTAACCCAAGGACATCTCAGACATCCATGCCCGAGGCAGTTTAATATTTTTTTTTTGTGGTATTCAAAAAAATTTAAAACCTCTCTCACACCGGCCTGATTTAGCTTCATTGATCAAGGTAATAAAAGCATGCCTATGTTAAGGGAATTTTCATTCACAAAGCAGGCTTATTACATTCACACAGTTCAATACTGTTCTATCCTGATTAAACTGAGCTTAACTTAAATTCCATAAAGCAGTGAAGCAATTTCGAAGTCTCGGAGCGACGAAAATTGTCAGTCGATCTCCAGAAAACATTTGTAATAAGTATTAACTATCGGTGATCACATGGGGAAGACCGGAGATCTGCTGGTAAGACCGTGTTAGCCTGTTTACTTGAAGTAAATGTATATCTTGAGCATACAAAACGGCAGGTTCGGCCAGTGTAAATCAGACGTTCCCCACTGATCCCGTGTAACACAGCGTAGTAAGCAGAACTGTCAATAATAATCAGTTAAATAATACGCGAACACACTTACTTTAGTTTAGCTCATGTATTAAATTCCTTCTCATACAGAATCTCATCAAGATGGCGACTAGCTCAACAATACATACATATAAATCCTCCTTCCTTCACGGCTAATTGGCAAACATTGCCTCATTCTTTTCATAAGAGAAAACAGATAGCAGAGAAGCTATTCCATGGAGTAAATGGAAGCTCCAAGGAATAATAGGGCTTGAAACTACTTTGCATTGATAATCATCGTATATTAAAGTTTATGAATCGGTAAGATAAGAAGAGATATTTCGAGATATGTACTGAGTTATATAATTTATAAAATATCTGAAAATATCGCGGAGAGATCGCTGCAAGAGACATTACAGCACGATTAGAAACCTGCGAACGTAGCGGTCGCGGGGATCCAGACTATAGCGCCTAGAACCGCTCGGCCACTCCGGCCGGCTAGTGCTGTCTCTCTACCGATCCAGTCTAGAACGGTACGCGGGAAAAACGAGCACTTAAATTTTTCTGTGCGAGCGCTGTTTCTCTTATTTTTATCGTGATGATCATCTCTCGCTGTGAAAGTGGGTGCCAACAGAATGTTTTCTCAATAGGAGAGGAAAACTGGTGATTGAAATTTCATGAGAAGATCCCGTCTCAACGAAAACGCCTTTGTTTTAATGATTGCCACTCCAGTTCACGTTACATGTCTGTGACACTATCTCCCCTATTTCGCGATAATACAAAACGAGCTACCCTTCTTTGTACTTTTTCGATATGATCCGTCAGGCCGGCCGGGGTGGCCGAGCGGTTCTAGGCGCTACAGTCTGGAACCGCGCGACCTCTACGATCGCATGTTCGAATCCTGCCTCGGGCATGGATGTCTGTGATGTCCTTAGGTTAGGTTTAATTAGTTCTAAGTTCTAGGGGACTGATGGCCTTAGATGTTAAGTCCCGTAGTGCTCAGAGCCATTTGAACCACATAATGGTTCATCCGTCAGTCCCACCTGATGCAGATCCCACACCGCACAGCAGTACTCCAGAATAGGGCGGACAAGCGTAGTGTAAGCAGTCTCTTTGGTAGGCCTGTTGCACCTTCTAAGTGTTCTGCCAGTGAATCGCGGTCTTTGCTTTGCTCTACCCACAATATTATCTATGTGATCGTTCCAATTTATGTTATTTGTTATTGTAATCCCTAAGTATTTTGTTGAATTTACAGCCATCAGATTTGTGTGACTTATCGCGTAATCGAAATTTAGCTGGTTTCTTTTAGTGCTCATGTGAATAACTTCGCACTTTTCTTTTTTCAGGGTTAATTGCCGCTTTTCGCACCATACAGATATCTTATCTAAATCATTTTGCAAGTAGTTTTGATCATCTGATGACTTTACAAGACGGTAAATGACAGCATCATCTGCAAACAATCTAAGACGGCGTCTCAGATTGTCTCTTATGTCCTTAATATAGATCAGGAACAATAGAGCGCCTATAACACTTCCTTGGGAAACGCCGGATATTACTTCTGTTTTACTCGATGACTTTCAGTCTATTACTACGAACTGTGACCTTCCTGTCGTACAACTGATGTGATACTCCGTAGGCACGCAGTTTGATTAGAAGACGCTTGTGATGAGCGGTGTCGAAAACCTTCTGTAAATCTAAAAAATCGAATCAATTTGACATCCCCTGTCGATAACACTTATTACTTCACGAGTATAAAGAGCTAGTTGTGTTTCAGAAGAACGATATTTTCTGAATCCGTGCTGTGTGGCAATAAATCGTTTTCTTCGAGGTACCTGTACTTCATAATGTTCGAATACAGTATATGTTCTAAACCCCTATTGCAAATCGACGTTAGTGATATAGGCCTGTAATTCAGCGGCTTACTCCTACTTCCCTTTTTGGGTATTGGTGTGGCTTGAGCAATTTTCCAGTCTTTAGGAACGTATCTTTCTGTGAGCGAGTGGTTGTATATAATTGCTAAATATGGAGCTATTGTATCAGCATACTTTGAGAGGAACCTGACTGATATACAATCTGGACCGGAAGCGTTGCTTTTATTAAGTGATTTAAGCTGCTCTTTTACACCGAGGATATCTACTTCTATTTTCTCATCTTGGTAGTTGTTCTTGATTGGAATTCAGGTATATTAACTTCGTCTTCTTTGGTGAACGAGTTTCGGAAAACCGTGTGTAATAACTCTGCTTTAGCGGCACTGTCATCAGTGACTTCACTGTTGTTATCTCGCAGTGAGGTACTGATTGTGTCTTGCCACTGGTGTGCTTCATGCATGACGAGAATCTCTTTGGGTTTTCTGCCAGATTTCGAGACAGACTTTCGTTGTGGAAATTATCAAAATATCTCGCACTGAAGTACCCGCCATATTTCGAACTTCTGTAAAACTTTGCCAATCTTGGGGATTTTGCGTTCTTTCAAATCATGGGATAGCGATATGCACATGTGCAGATGGCGGTAGTATCGATTGTACAAGGTATAAAAGGGCAGTGCAGTGATGGAGCTGTCATTGGCACCCAGGTGATTCATGTGAAACGGTTTCGAACGTGATTATGGCCGCCAGACGGGAATTGACAGACTTCATCGCGGATTGGTAGTTTTTGCTAGACATATGGGACATTCCATTTTGGAAATCTTTAGGGAATTCAATATTCCGAGATTCACACTGTCAAGAGTGTGCCACGAATACCAAATTTTAGGGATTGCTTCTCACCACGGACAACGTAGTGACCGACTGCGACGGGTGACCGACTGCCTTCACTTAACGACCGACAGCAGCGACGTTACTGTAGAGTTGTCAGTGGGTTACTGCAGCAGATGACGGACGAGAGTGAATTTGCTAACAGCACGAAGTCACCTGCAGCTCCTCTTCTGGGGTCGAGACCGCGTCAATTGGATCCTAGATGACGGGAAAACCGTGGCCTTATCGGATGAGTGCCGATTTCTGCTGGGGCAAGGTCACAGTACGGTTAAAGTGTGGTGCAGACCCTACGTACCATGGCTCAAGGAGTCAGCAAGACAATGTGTAAGCTGGTGGTGGCTCCATAGTGGTTGAAAATGGCTAACCGGGTTTGTTGTATGGTAATGTACAGTTATATTTACGGGTATTTTGTCTGTGGGTAATGTAAAGTTGAACCCGTGTTAGAGAAACAGTTAAGCTCGTATTTACGTTCGAGAGTAATCTGGTAATTCTTGAAAACTGATCAGCAATGCATAAGTCAATCAGAAATGCAACATTAAACTGTGTACTGCAAAGCTTGTGGCGGAAGTCCAGTCTGTTCTATTAAACGTTTAAATTCAACAAAACTGTCCTGTTAGCAGCAATACGAGCAACCTGACTGCGGGAACAATATGAAATATAAATAACTACCAAAAAGACCCTGTCTGAAAAGTATGTCACTGTTGAAATGTTAACTGTATCACATGTAAATTATAAACAGCCTATCTTGCGCAGTGAGTAAATGCTGTGCTGCTGCTGTCTCCAAACTACTGCCGCAGCTGCTGCTATTCTAGATGAAAAATAAAAATTCAAAATACTAGAAACGCCATGTGCAATGCTTGCTTCAAACGATAGAGAAATCCACAAAACTTATGTGCTAATAAATTTCATTACTGCAGTGATCATTGTCTATAAAAGTTCTGTTACTGAGAAACACGGGAAAGCAAAATTATCTATCTGAAACTTGAAATCAAGAGACGAATGCTGATCGATGGAAAAATAAATAAGTAACTGTATTAATAAAACAAAGACAAATACTAAGACAAAACGCTTTAACACTTGAAATATTAGAAGTTCACTTTAGGTTGATAGTGGAAAAACCTGAACAAATTCTCTTTACTTTCTTACAAACACATATGTCATCCATCTTTGAAGAAGTATGAGTAAATTGCAAATTGTTGCGTTTTCATAAAAATCGCCAATTCTAAATCCCTGGCCACATTAATTGCCATTCTTGGACGTTTCGGCAAATGCCCTATTACAGTTCCTTTTGAAGTCTTCTGAATGAATTTACAAAATATGTCTCCGTAAATGAAAATAATATAATAAAATAATTGCCAGCACACAGCACGGCCTAAACACGTCTCACTCCATCACATCCATATCGACCCCTCCTCTCCCTCTCCAAGGCTGGATTACACTCACAAAGGTTCTACTATCAGTGTCTCGCAGCGCAACCTGTTTGGCAGAGATGTTGCCCACTATTACTCAGATGTTATTAAAGCTTTACTTTTCCTCGCGACATACAAAATATTACTAAAACTACAATTTTCTGTAGGAAACAAAACGCTTATATGATATGAATCACTGACTGAAATGGTTATATCCTGTTACTTGGAGCCCATTTGCAGCCATTCATAAACTTCATGTTCCCAAACGACGATCAAATTTTTATGGATGGCAGTGCCCCCTGTCTCTGGGGCACAATTGTTCGCGATTCGTTTGTTCTGGACAGTTCGAGCGGATGAATTGGCCACTCAGATAGCCCAACATGAATCCCATCGAACTTTTATGGGACGTAATCGAGACCTTAGTTTGTGCACAAAATCCTGGCAGCATTTCTGCAATTCTGTGTGGTAATAGCGGCAGCATGGCTCATACTTTCTGCGGAGGACTTCCACGTTGTGTCCTGCCTCGTCGAGCTGCCGCACTACACTGGTCAAAAGGACGTCCGACACAATACTAGGAAGTATCCCATAGCTTTTTTCACCTCAGTGTAAGGCTTTTTAATTGATGCACTGTCTGCCCCGATAGCTGAGTGGTTTATCCGGCATGGTAGCTCAGCGTGCTCGGTCAGAGGGCTAGCTGCCCTCTGTAATAAAAAAAACTGAGTTAATCGATCAACAACGAACTGGAACGGGTGTCTTTCGACGTCCGCCCAGAGCAGATACAACGAACGAAAACGAACAAAACGAGATGAAAAAACGTGATGGATTGCCGTCCTACGGGCCCGGGTTCGATTCCCGGCTGTGTCGGGGATTTTCTCCGCTCAGGGACTGGGTGTTTTTTCTGTCTTCATCATCATTTCATCGCCATCCGGCGCACAGGTCGCCCAATGTGGCGTCGAATGTAATAAGACCTGCCCCGCAACGGGCCTCCCGGCCAATGATGCCAAACGCCCATTTCCGTTTTCACGGATGCACTTCTACGTATGCTACGTTTGTTGCCCGCAGAACGTTTAGGCGGCACTCAACTTCCCTCCATGACTTTGCTACTTCTCATCCGTCACTACCTCTACATAATCTCGGATTCGTATGGTAAGAGTATGCACATCAGAAAATGGTGAACTGGACGGCATGGCAACCTATGCTGCACTTGTTCGGAGGGTTAGACATACAAACAGAATAAAATGCATTAATGTGCCCTCCATAACGCTAGCTGTTGATTTTTGTCTTTTGTAGCTGGTTTCATGCAATAAACTAATTTTATAGACTTATGCCTAAGACATAAACCATGTGTGTTATATAAATTTCTTTCCTAATGCGTGTCACAGTCCTTGACTACATTTCCGACCATGAATAAAAATAAAAATAGTGTGCGGCTTTGTTTATACTAAATGTCTTGAAAAGCGGTTATCGGATGACGAAGTTTCCATACGCATAAATAAATGACAAAGTCAGTGAAGATAAACTGTAAAGTGCTCAGTCATGCATGGGAAAAATGAAAATTAATCCATACTGCCTTGTATAAGTCGAAATTTCGGTGCCCATCTCAACATTATTTCCTTGCAGTGGCGGAAATCACAGGATACTGAGATAGCAAATATGATTCAGAAGGAATGGAGTTGATTTACGTGAGGTAGACCAGTCCGCTAACGCTGAAATCGTTTATCGTTCCAGCAATTTATGATCTGTGAGAACCATAGCTTAGCCTCCTTGTCGTAACGAAAACATAAACATGTACACTCTGAGTAGGTACGTGTACGCTGCAGTAACAGCGTATGACGACAGAAAAGGGAGAAAAATAGGGCAGGAGGTGCTCTTTAGGTGATGATGGTGCAATGAAGCTGGAGACAGGGTGGTTGCAAGGCGCAGGAGCGCGGTGAGAGTCAGCCGTTCCGACGCGCATGTCGACGACGCGGTCGCACGCTGCAGGTCCCGCGCGGAAAAAGCTGCACAGGCCGGGAGAACCCGTTCTCGTCCCTTCCCACAGGCAGGTCCGGACCTGACGCGATGCTGTTTCCGCCACTGCCTGGCCGCCTTCGGCTGTGTAGTGGACGCTGCGCAACCACAGCCTTTATACCGCTGTCCCGAAACCACTTATACTGCTTGCAAAGTAACGCTGCGTTTGATTGTGAATCCATACATTCATACATATGATAACAATGGAGGTACGTATATAGGGTGGTCAATTGATCGTGACCGGGCCAAATGCCGGCCGCGGTGGCCGTGCGGTTCTAGGCACTTCAGTCCGGAACCGCGTGACTGCTACGGTCGCAGGTTCGAATTCTGCCTCGGGCATGGATGTGTGTGATGTCCTTAGGTTAGTTAGGTTTAAGTAGTTCCAAGTTCTAGGGGACTGATGACCTCAGATGTTGAGTCCCATTGTGCTCGGAGCCATTTGAACGATTTTTTGAACCGGGCCAAATATCTCACGAAATAAACGTAAACGAAAAAAACTGGAAAGAACGAAACTTGTCTAGCTTCAAGGGGGAAACCATATGGCGCTACGGTTGGCCAGCGAGATGGCGCTGTCATAGGTCAAAGGGATATCAACTGCGTTTTTAAAAAATAGAAACCCCCATTTTTTATTACATATTCGTGTAGTACGTAAACAAATATGAATGTTTTAGTTGGATCACTTTTTTCGCTTCGTAATAGATAGCACTGTAATAGTCACAAACATATGGCTCACAACTTTAGACGAACAGTTGCTAACAGGTAGGTTTTTTAAATTTAAGTACAGAACGTAGGTACGTTTGAACATTTTATTTCGGTTGTTCCAATGTGATAATTGTACCTTTGTGAACTTATCATTTCTGAGAACGCATGCTGTTACAGCGTGATTACGTGTAAATACCACATCAATGCAATAAATGCTCAAAATGATGTCGGTCAACCTCAACGCAGTTGGCAATACGTGTAACGACATTCCTCTCAACACCGACGTCTTTGAGATTCCCGATAGTCGCACAATTTGTCTGCTACTGATGTGCGGATTAGCCGAGACAGCAGCTAAAACACCTACTTGGGCATCATCATTTGTTGCAGGTCGTGGTTGACGTTTCACATTTGATTGAACACCTCCTGTTTCCCTAAATAATTTAACTATCCGGCGAACGGTCCGGACACTTGGATGATGTCGTCGAGGATACCGAGCGGCATTCAGAGCACAGGCCCGTTGGGCATTTTGATCACAATAGCCATACATCAACACGATATCGACCTTTTCCGCAATTGGTCCATTTTAACACGGGTAATGTATCACGGAGGAAGTACTGTCCGCACTGGCGGAATGTTACGTGATACCACGTACTTATACGTTTGTGACTATTACAGCGCCATCTATCACAAAGCGAAAAGCGTGGTCTAACCAAAACATCCATATTTCTTTATGAACTAACCGAATATTTAATATAAAATGTGGGTTCCTATTTTGAAAAACGCTTTTGATATCCGTTTGAGCTATGGCAGCGCCATCTAGCGGGCCAATCATAGCGCCATCTGGTTTCCCCCTTGAAGCTAGACAAGGTTCCTCCTTTTTGATGCTTATTTCGTGAGATATTTCGCCCGGTCACTATCAATGGACCACCCTGTATATGTATGTATGTAAGCTTCACAGCTGCTCCTAAACCACTCGACCGATATGAACCAAGCTTGGTTCACGTGACAGTTACTATCTGGACGTCATCGTTGTGTGGGGGGGATGATACAGCATTGTAGCCAATGACGAGCGAATAGTTATACTTCAGTCATCCATTACTTGAGAATGAGAGCACTTAGTGAGCTGCAACAAACTTCACAAATAATTTCAAACCCTTACGAAACTTTTTCTTGTTGACAACCCCGGCAAAATGAAGAAAGGAGAAAAGTCTTACTACATTTACGCTGTTCATGTAGTAAAACTGCCGCATGAAGCATGAAATTTTTATTTGTTACTTGTATTCTCGACACAAAAATGGTTCAAATGGCTCTGATCACTATGGGACTTAACATCTATGGTCATCAGTCTTCTAGAACTTAGAACTACTTAAACCTAACTAACCTAAGGACAGCACACAACACTCAGCCATCACGAGGCAGAGGAAACCCCTGACCCCGCTGGGAATCGAACCCGGGAACCCGGGCGCGGGAAGCGAGAACGCTACCGCACGACCACGAGATGCGGGCGTATTCTCGATACAGTATTCACATATAACAATAAATGCATCAGGAAAACTATATCACTGCACGATACATAGTTCAGGAGATACGATGTTCGGTTCAATCCCGCGTCCGCCCATCCTGATTAGGTTTTCCGTGATTTCCCTAAATCGCTGCAGGCAAATGCCGGGATGGTTCCTTTGAAAGGGCACGGCCGACTTCCTGCCCCGTCCTTCCCTAAATCGATGAGACCGATGACCTCGTAGTTTGGTCTCTTCCCCCAAAAGCCAACCAACCAACCAAGATACGATGTTATAAACACTGCGATGTGTGAAAAACTGGAGCACGATTCATGACGTTTTACTTTTTACTTTGTTATTACTAACTGTACAGTAATCTCATATGCCGTTGGATGTATGTGCAAAATTTTATCGTTGTACAGCAGATAGTTGAGGAGATACGACGTACTAAACATTAAGTTGCATGAAAATGAAATTGCAGGTGGAAATCCGCTGGAGGTATGGGTGAAGTATTTGTACAGTTAGGTGCGAAATATGTTAAATATATGTAAATTGCATTTGACACGTGCGTGTGCCGTCAAGGGCACGGGTAAAAAGCTCATCCTAAACCCCTGGCACGATTTCAGCCAAATTTGGTACACGTGTTAGTTACGATCTGGAAAGAAATAGTGTGGGAATGAGAATCACCAATGATCTATAAGGGTTAGCGTGACAATATGGAGAGAGAAGAGGGTGGAGGGGATGGACAGGCAGTGGCAGGGGTGGGGGGAGGCGGAGGACTAGGAGAAAATGGATCCAAATGGCGGATGAGATGGACAGAGAGAGGGAGAATGGGAAACAGACAGAGAGAGGGGAGAGGAGGAGATTCCAGATCAACAGCAGTGCAAACAGTGTAAGCCAGTACTCGTATTCCACACGCGCTCAGCAAGTCAACAACTAGTTCACAAACACCTCCTCAGTTTGGAAGAAGCAACAGGCTCAGCCTATTCAATCCTACTTGAATTATAAACAATTCAGTGATTATCCACCGAGTAAAACGTGGGCAAATTGCTAGTATCAAATCACTGAGACCATCCAGCTGTTTCATAACATATATCCTCAGTAGTGTAATCCGGTCACAAAATGGTATATAACAGTAACTGTATTAGTACTATTATTCTAACCAGGCTGCGGGACGCAACACTGCATTAAAGAGCATTTTAGCCACGAAACCGAACAATCTAACAAACGGTCACCGCTGCTTGTGAACACCAATGCAGACTGGCCCCTCAGATTCGAGTATAGTACAATTCTCAGCTAAACTCATAAACTCTGAACAATCACAGCGGACAAGACGCCCCTCGCTGCACCGCCCGCTCGCTCTCTCACTCTGCTAGCAACCGCATTACCCGCCACCTCGCGGAGTATCCTGGCACCACCGCGGAACCAAAAAAATGGTTCAAATGGCTCTGAGCACTATGGGACTTAACGTCTAGGGTCATCAGTCCCCTAGAACTTAGAACTACTAAAATCTAACTAACCTAAGGACATCACACACGTCCATGCCCGAGGCAGGATTCGAACCTGCGACCGTACCAGTCGCGCGGTTCCGGACTATACCGCCTATAACAGCTATGTCACCGCGGCCGGCCCGCGGAACCAAACTTGAAGGACTCGAGGGAAACCGACACGCCGCGCGTGCTTGAACAGTCTTCCAGCCAAAGATCCTCAGACCAGCGTCTCTGATCGGAAGACCAAACCACGGACGACGATTGTTAATCAGAGAGGCACTACTCTGGCCGCGAAGCCATCGGGCACGGCTCTCTAATACGCAGTATATGACCGCTGTTCAAAAAATTCCGGAACTTTGTCCACAAAAATTTTCTACGTTTACTTTTTACTTATTGTGCATCGTCTCCTTCGAAATTCTCTCATCCACAATTTATACACCGCTCCCTACGCTGTTTCCGCGTCCGGAAACTGTCTTGGTACGCCTCTTGCGAAGCGTCGTCTGCGAATTTTCTTTCATCTTGTCTGTCGTTATAAATCTTTCAGCAGACTTTTCAACTTTGGAAAGAAAAAAAAGTCTGCAGGGTCCAGATCTGGAGAGTACGGAGGATGAGGCAGCACAGTGATATCGGGTTTTGTGCGATGTCATGCACCACCAGGTATGAATGTTCGGGTGCATCACCCTGATGTGAGAGCCTGTAATAGTCTCGCCACATTTCAGGCCATTTCCATCTCACAGCCCTTCATGACATGATCCAACTGAAATGTTACATTCTTCTGCAATCTCTCGATCACTCAGTCTTCGATTAGCACCCACAATTTCGTTGACGTTCCTGATATGACCGTCATCGGTAGACGTGAATGACGGCCTGAAGAGGGTCATCCTTACCTTCCGTCCGGCCATTTCTCCACCGTGTGAACCATTCGTAACATCGAGTACAGTGAAATGAAATGATCGTGTGGCATTTATTGGCCGGGATATCACCTTCGGGGTTCGGCCGCCGTATTGCAAGTTCATTTAGTAGAAGGCACTTCGGCGACTTGTGTGTCAGTGATAACGAAGATGATGATGAAGAACACACAACACCCAGTCCGCTGCCGGGAATCGAGCCCGGGGCTGCTTGCGTGGTACACAGTAACGCAACCGCTGCGCTACAGAAGCGGACATCGACTACACTTTAAGCACACATTACCGTAGGCTTCCTGCATCATTTGGTTAAAAAAATGGTTCAAATGGCTCTGAGCACTATGGTACTTAACTTCTGAGGTCATTAGTCCCCTAGAACTTAGAACTGCTTGAACCTAACTAACCTAAGGACATCACATACATCCATGCCGGAGGCAGGATTCGAAGCTGCGACCGCACGGTCGCGCGGTTCCAGACTGAAGCGCCTAGTATCGCTGGGCCAATCCGGCCGGCGCATCATTTGGTGTGTCTCTGGAAGGTTTCTCTTGAGTTTCACGCAAAATTTAATGCAGACGCGTTGCTCCTCTAAATCTTCTATCTCGAAACCCGCAAACTGTGCGACTACTCAATACAGTACCGAACAACTAACAGACATACAACAATGGAACTTCCGGCAGTTACACATTTAACACAGGCGTATGCAGGTACGTCAATCGCATTTCGCTCCCAACATACGATTGGCGCGAAATTACGAACGTTCCGTAATTTTTTGAACATATTTCGTACGTAACATACACTTTCGCTGAACGTGCTTCTACTACATTAACGCCCCATAAGTTCTGCGGAAACTTGAAGACTAACAAAATAGTATTCGCAGGAAGCACGACGAAAGCTCCAACCTTTCAGTTCACACTGTCTCTATCCACTACGCTACGGTTGAAACACTTTGTACGAGTCTATATTTGCCTTTTATCTTATGATATCCCAAAAGCATTAACCGTTAATACGTCATTACCTGGCATTTTACTGTAACAAATCGTACCACAAATGCGTTTTCGAGAAATTCTCGACGTTTCGGTGCGTTGAAGCAGTATGTACGCATAGCATGTATGGTAATAATAGGGAACACATTATCATGGCAGGTCAGGTAACTTCTATTAAATAATGCACTTCACTTCCAAATGACACAGATACATGACACTATTTTCTTAACACTGACCAAATATTTGTAATCAAAAGTAGGAAAGTTCTGCCGCAACTCCAATTCCTCCACGATAGAAATCCGCTCCGCCATTCGAAAAACGCTGTGTGAGCGCCCTGTCGTTGGAAAATCTGTGTTCTCTCCAGATGTTCTTTCAGCCTGTCGAAAAGATGAAAATCGCATGGTTCAATATCTGTGCCGTATAGCGGATGATACCAAATCTCCCGTCGAAAACGTCGAAGGAAAGCATGTGTCATGCACGCTGTGTGGAATGTTGCTTTGTCGTGCAGGACAACAATCTCTTTGCTTATTTTATCACGCCCGTTGTTATGATGTTGCCTGTCGATGCCAGTGCTAGAGTGCGAACTGGTATTAATGACTGCGCCGTTTGCCACGTACTGTGTAAACAGCTCCTTAACAGTCGAAGGAAACGATGGCCCTGACCCTATTTGATGGCGCCACTTTGCATCTCTTCCATGGAGGCGAGGAGGTGTGTCTCCATTCCATAGACACTCTCTTTATTGTTGTGAAACACTGGACCCATGTCTCATCGCTACTAATGATGCGGCTTAGGAAGTCATTGCCTCCCACGGAGCAACGTTCAAGGATATCCGGAGACGACGTAAACGCTGCGTCTTTGTGTGCAGGTGACAAGTGACTGCGACACCCGACCCGAGTCCAATTTCCAATCCTGAAGGAATAACGGACGATAGAATTGGCACTGCCTGTTGAGATGAGCATCCGCTGAGCAAAGTCCGCCACGATCACCCTGCGAGTGCTGCTAATCCATTGCTCAATTACGCGGACATTTTCGTCTGTAGTCATTGTCGATGGCCTTACTTACCCATCAGCACCGGCAAAATATGTGCTAGAGTTCGTGCAGGATACAGTGGCTGGTGGGCAGTGACCAATTTTCTTCCAACGCGCCGGCCGAGTTCATTCTCTTCGGAAGAAGAGGCCAGCCGCTTTCGGTCGGTCGGTCGGCGACGAGCTACGATGACAGAAACGGAGCGCACCCCATGCAGTCTTTTTTACACAAAACTATTAGGTAAAAAAATCATTTTTGCGTTACTTATAGCTGTATATGTCAGCTTCATCATACAGCGACCATCATTTCGTTAATAGATATTGTGATATTTGGGTGTAAGTAAGACACTAGAGAAATTTGAAAACATTTACAATGAAAAATAGGGATCGCCATGATTTTGCATTTGGTGGATATTGCATAATATGTTGCTGAGTATGAAATTTAGCTGACGTACTGAGGTTTTCTTTAGACGCTGGTGGAGGTCTCTGTCACCAGACACCTGTCTCGAGAAAATTAAACTGATGTATCTCAGCCTGTTGCGATGTTCATGTAGCATTCTCAACACCTACGTTTTTCAGATTCCCGATTCTCGCGCAATTTGTCTGCTACTGTTGTGCTGATTAGCTAAAACACCTACTTGGGCATCATAATTTGTTGCAGGTCGTGGTTGACGTTTCACATGTGGCTGAACACTTCCTGTTCCTTAAATAACATAACTATCCTGTGAACGGGCCGGACACTTGGATGATGTCGTCCAGGATACCGAACAGCATACATAGCACCCGGCCGTTGGTCACAATAGCCATACATCAACACGATGTCTACCTTTTCCGCAATTGGTAAACGGTCCACTTTAATACGAGTAATGTATCACGAAGCAAATACCATCAGCACTTGCGGAATGTTACGTGATACCACGTACTTATACGTTTGTGACTATTACAGCGCCATGTATCACAAAGCGATAAAAGTGGTCCAACTAAAACATTCATATTTCTTTATACACGAATACGTAATAAAAAGTGCGGGTTCCTATTTAAAAAACGCAGTTGATATCCGTTTGATCAACCTTCTAGCGGGCCAACCATAGCGCCATCTGGTTTCCTCCTTCAAGCTAGACGAGTTTCGTTCTTTGTAGTTTTTTCGTTTGATACTTATTTCGTGAGGTATTTGGCCCGGTCACTACCAATGGACCACCCTGTATACTGATAACACAACACAAAACTCCCGGCCTCCTTTTACACGGGCGGGACTAAAGCATATCTACCGGAGGTTATATCCTTAAAAAACGATTGTCATGCGCTGTTAGTCTGGGCATTTAAGGGTTCACGGTTAGTGAGTGGAGACGCAATAATTGTAAAAAAAAGACAACGTTGGTAAGAAAATTTGTGAAGAAAATACAAGCTTCGAAAGCAGTTCGTTAAACACGAAAAAAAAGAGAATGAAATTGAAAACCTAGACGTGTCTTTCGGTTTAATTGTGCACATAAGTAAAAAAATAAAAATAAAACAAGTAGATAAAAAATCTTTCTTTTAATTTGAGTTATAGTTGTTAGATTTGCAACAATATGATTATCGTTGGAAGTGTGTAACGTTCTTTAAAAAAGATTAATATCTTTACGAGTACGATGAATAAATGTCTCAACTGTGGAACAGATACGAAACTCGCATTGTCGTGTAGCGTGTTGTAACTGCAATTGGTGTACATACTCTGTGTTATTGTTGGCAAAACTTCATGTAATCGATTGGGCAGTGAAACTCCCACTACTAATAAACAAGTATAGTAACTGCAAAATATATTCAGCACCTTAGGCACTGAAACCTATAGCCCTGTTCAAAACTAACACTGTGCACATAACAAATAAATTAAATTGTCTTAACTCTAGAGCAGCTGGAGTAACTCGATATATTCTGGTCACTCATAAAAAAAATATAAATATGCTAGCGACAGGCTCAGCGATGTGCAATGCTGACTGTGATACTTTGAAATGCGCATGAAATTGTTTTGGCTGATAAATAAAAACATTTATTAAAAAGGCAGCTTCTTTGAAAAATATATGACCAGGACAGGGAGGCGGTACTGATTGTGGTGAATTACTAACACTGAGTTTTTTTTAGCAAAATTGTATTACAAGTTAACTTAGTTTTTTCAAAAATATCTAACAACCGAAGGTACTTTATTCACAATTGATTCACAAACAATGAGTTTAAAGAGCAAGTATTATCTAACTTCACTAATCCCACAAAAATGCAAATCATCAAATTTCACAAATCTTAGAAGCATTACAAAAGTGATATATCTAACTAGCCTTTTTATCAACATAGTTTACGTACATTCTGGGGTTACTCGGCAATTATAAATTATCATGCAACTCATCTATACTAACGCGCTGGCAAAAAAAAAAACCTCATAATTATTTAACATCCTTACCTTACTTGCATGAAGACTTCTGCTTCCAAGTTCAACAATAATGACATACCTACATTATCTAACACTTGTGGTCTTCACACAGCACACCACAAAAACTACCTACTCCATCGTCTTTTCCTCACAGACAGCCAATTACAACAGTGCGCCTAGCGCTCTCTTACTTCAACACTAGCAGCACTTTGCGTGTGCGGTTTTACACAGTCAGCGATATAAAGCCTACCAAAGACATACATCGTTTATAAAATCATATTCTGGTGCCACATACAAATGAGCCCCAATAGACGCCTTTCAGAGCCGTTTTTAAACATATAAGTTATAACCTTATTTAGACTTTTTCCTGATAACAAATTGATCATATAAATAAGCATAAATAAAACAGTTTACTGCATCACTCACTTATTTTTCCAGTGCGCTTTTCGACGGTTCACACCAGGGAGAGAATTGTGTGACTGCATTGCTGGTGTTAGTGAAGAGCTAAGACACCTTTTGACAGCAGCAGACCAAGTTCAAGGCGGGTTATATTGCGTCTTTTGCTGAAGATAAAACTGGCTTTTCTGAAAAAGTACTGTTAACGTTAAAAATATGAATTTGTAACAGTGCTTACATTGACCAATAAAACTTTCGATAAATTATTTTAACTTTTCAGTAGACACAATGTACTTAGAATAACAAGGAACTGATTGTGTAAGTAAAACACTATCACAGACCGCGAGGGAAGCAATAGATGTGGGCGTAGTAAGAAAACCCTTTTTCGGATAGGCGACTGAAAAACGTTTCGGGATCCACATGCCTCGTTTTTCTGCACGTTTTTATTAATCTGCCATTCCATGGTGGCGAGTTGATGCTGCAACCTTATTATAAGTTGATTTTAAAAAGAGTCGTAGATTGCAGTACTGTAGTTTATTTATACGTGTTTCGCCTGGGTAATAAATAGCATAAATTTGGAAAAGAGATAAAGTATAAAACATTGGGGACTCACGTTAACATTAATGCCAGGGGCGTATGTCACATTAAAGTTAGTGCCAAGGGCACATCTCACAGCGAAAGGACACCAGAACGGAAGATTCTAGAAATGAATAGTAAATAAACGACTTTTAGGCGCTCCAAAAACACGACGACACACGTTTGTATGAAATATAAGAAAGATACTGTAGAAGTCATATTGTGCGTTGATAAATACACGCGGCACCCATGCAAGGCGGTGTCGCAGCTCCTTCTACTCTGGTAGATGGCACAAATAGGAGACTAGTTAGCGCAGGAGAAAGTAAAGGACGCTGCACAGCGTGGCGTAGTAAGCGTGGTAGACGATTAATGTTGAACACAGTCAACCTAGTATCAATAACATTTTCAAAAAACCGCAGAAACTAAATGTATTAAAACGCATGAATGTATTAGATCTAAATAAAACAAACAAGTTGTCCACAGATATAGTAAATTGGAAACTGCCAGGAGAACAAGATTAATATGGGAGTACGGAAAAAAACTCTAATAAAAACGTACTGTAAACAAGCAAAACTAATAAATCACTAAAATTCGGCGAATAAGAAGGAAAAAGAAAGTAACGGCGCCCGAAGGAATGGGAACAGCCAATGGTGAAAACTAGACTCAGAAATATGGCGTACAAGAGGTTAAAATATATAAAATATTTTTTTAAATATGAAATGGAGACATAAAGCACGTATGTGTATGTGACGTTTACATCATGAATTGTAAAAATTCTCTTTTTAAGCTGTTGTTCCTGCAATTTAACGAGGCTTTTCCAGGGGCAGAACATAAAAATAGTATTTACGACTGATAATAAGACTCTGTACCACTACTCCTCCATAAAGATAAATACGCACCCTCGGGCAATTGTAAACTTAAAACCCCCCGGATTGTCAAGCAACATACGAGGCACAGAAAGGCAGCGCCTTTAAAACTAGATTTCACGAGCGCATGTTGACAAAAAATGGGACAGATGAAGCATGGATTGAGTTTCGCTGAACATTACCCAAGTTTGCTATCCTCAAAGTCCTACAGCACTAAAGTTGAGGAGACTTAATCTCTTAGAAGAGATCGAAATTTCCAAATACGTGTGCGTGAGAAAAGATAATTTGCTGGACGAGGTACTGGTCACCAAAAATAAGGTATATTACGATCATCGCTGTTCATGTAGTTGTAGTCCTTCCTCTTTCAGTTTTTATGATTTATGATTTACGATTGTTAAGGTCACTTTTATATGCCTACACTTCAGTATGTAAAGATCACATCCTCATATGTGCTTTTAAGCTCCATTTAATATTTTATAGTACATTTAGAACTTGGACTTCTTCTCCACGTTTCAGTGTCCAATTTTTACCATCGGCTGTTCTCGTTCTTTGGGACGCTCATATTTTTTTTCCTTCTTGATCACCGCATTTTAGTGCCTTTTTTATTTTTCATTGTTTATAGTTCGACTATACCCTCTTCGTATTTTTTTTTATACTCCCATGTTAATCTAGGTCTCCTGGCATTTTCCAATTTGCTGCATCCGTTGGCGGCTTTCTCGTTTTCTTTATACTTAATACAGTCACATATTTTCTATATTTAGTTTCCCCAGTTTTTTTTTATTTGGGTGGTCGCTAGACTGGTTATGTTCCTCTTTCTCTTTAAACATCAGTCGTCTACCATGCGTACTCCACCACGCTGTGCTGCGCCCTCTACTTCCTTCTGCGCTAACTTCCTAGCCCACGCACCTACGTCTAAGTTATTTATGCCCATAGTGGAAGGAGCTGCGACGCAGTCTCTGCATGGGGGCCGCGTATATTTATGTACGCGTGGTCGTATTCTCTAGTGCTATGACAGCTTCTGTCGTTGTACCTAAGGTAATACTAACTTCCTTACATTTCATACACACGTGTGTCGTTGTGTCTTTGCATCGCCAAACTGACGTTTATGTATTCTTCACATCCTTTCGATGTGACATTTGCCGTTGACATAGGTGGGGGGGGGGGGGGCGGCAGAACATCAAACGGGCCAATTTGGAGCAGGAGAGACACCACAGGACATTTTAATTCCCACTGTCTATGTTTTTACAAATAAATTCATAAAACTTTGTCAGCATGACCAAGCATCGTTCAGCATTCAGACTCATAGCAACGGAAGTTAAAAAACATAGAAAAATAATTTTTTACGTGTGAAATTCCATCATTTTTTCACTTACTACTGGCTGCATTTGTTGCTATAGGTACACTTTTCTTCAGGAGTAAGAGAGATTCTTCGATGAATTTTGCACAGCATACAAACTATACTTACAGGTGTATGAAACTCTGGAATTTATTTAGTTTATGAAAAAATGAATGAGCTGTTACATTTTTAACTTCATGTTTAGAAAAAACTCAAATTTAATAGTTAATTATCTCAATTTTTACCACGGTTTTTAATAGATTTTGAAAGTTCTAGAGTTTCGCATTAAGAAGGTTGCGTTTAATAAGCTGTGCAAAATTCATCGAAGACTCTCTCTTACATGTGAAGAAAAGTGCACTCATAGCAACAAATGCAGCCAGTAGTAAGTGAAAAAAATGATGAAATTTCACATGTAAAAGAAAATTTATTGAGCTTCCAGTGCTATGAGTGTGAATCCTGAATCCTTCTTTGACACGCTGACAAAGTTTTATGAATTTATTTGTAAAAGTATAGGCAGCGGAAATTAAAATGTCCTGTGGTGCCTTTCCTGCTCCAAGTCGGCGCGTTTGACGTCTTACCCCACTGAACTTTATAATGACATGTGCCGCTGGCATTAATTTTAAAATGAGTCCCCAACATTTTAAACTTTAACTCTTTTTCCAGCTTATGCTATTAGATTACCTTGGTGATACGGAAACTGACTATGCCAGCTGCTTACATCTTTGTCCCCCCTCTACACTTTCAGACTGTCTGATGAAGCCCTATTCGGGCTAAACGCGTAGTAAATGAATTACAGATGTGTAGTCTATCTCTGTTTCTACAATCAAATGTAGAATGCCTTACAGTCAACTCACGGTGCGTTTTCAAGCTCTCCAGCATAAACTATCTTGTTCTTTCGCCCTCATAGGAGGATTTGCCCTAAGTCTTCAGTCTGTATCTAAACTATGTCGCACTAGATTAACAATGGACTACACTCTCCCATTCTTCTGCCAAATAAACTCTTACCCCTTCGCCTTCTATAAAATCGCTTTCCCATGTTCCATTTCCCATGGTTTCTTAATGTTACACCCCCCCCCCCTCTCCCCCAAAAAAGCGATTTAACGTGTTACATCCGTTTACCACTAAGGTTGATAACATAGTCGCTCTCGATTTCGTGATGAATATCCAAGTGGCAAATCCTTCCCGTACACAATAGCATCGCCCGCATTTCGTGGTCGTGCGGTAGCGTTCTCGCTTTCCACGCCCGGGTTCCCGGGTTCGATTCCCGGCGGGGTCAGGGATTTTCCCTGCCTCGTGATGGCTGGGTGTTGTGTGCTGTCCTTAGGTTAGTTAGGTTTAAGTAGTTCTAAGTTCTAGGGGACTGATGACCATATATGTTAAGTCCCATAGTGCTCAGAGCCATTTGAACCATTTGAACACAATAGCATCGCAGCGAACACTCGCAGGTTGGTCCTGATTACCTGACAAGGCGTTTGTGTCAGTGGAGCATATGAGGTGGAACGAGCATGTGAAGACTTGGCAGGGAAGGCAAATTGTCGACTTCGTTTTATTGAGAGAATTTTAGGAAAGTGGTTCACCTCTAAAGGAGACTGCATACAGAATGTTGATGCGATCTGTTCTTGAGTACTGCTCTAGTGTTTGGGATCCGTACCAAGTCGGACTGAAGGAAGACATCGAAGCATTTCATAGACGCGCTGCTAGATTTGTTACCAGTAGGTTCGAACAACACGGGAGTGTTACGGAGCTGCTTAGGGAACTCAGACGGGAATCCCTGGAGCAGGGAAAGCGACGTTCCGTTCAGGAAACGCTATTGAAACATTAAGAGAACCGGCATTTGAAGCTGACTGCCGAACGATTCCACTGCCACCAACATACGTCGCGCGTGAGGCCCACGAAGATAAGATACGAGAAATTAGGTCTCATACGGAGGCATACAGGCACAACGTACCCACAGCTTCTGGAATACAGTGGCTGGCGGAATAACTGTGTAGATGTGGATACGCGGTTTCAGTGGAGCATTCGTTGCTGCTTTTATTGCGTGGGGTATTCAATGAGCAATGTAACTTTCTTGATGTTGTCGGAATGGACTGTCCAATGTATTGTCACGTGGAATAAGTTGATCAGTAAAATAAATTTCAGTGAAATTCGGTTCCAGAGATACTTGAAATGAAATACTGCAGATGAAAAACTATTATGAAGAATAGGTGAGGACAGGACGCTATAGAAATGGAAGTTACCAGAGCAAGGGACAAGTATGTTGAACGTTTTAGCAATGAAGGAGACGAAAAGGAGCAGACAAAGCATGTGAGAAAAAAGTTATCAAAACAATAGTCGTAGTAAAAACGGGCGATGAAGACAAAGGTGTGGATATTTGGCGGACAGGATGAAACCTACAGGAAAAAACTGATTGAAACATCGTCAGATGCATCTCATACATTACTTCTTCTGCGAGGTGTGTAATGGTGTTTCCACCGAATATCGGAAAATAATAGCTACTCAGCATCTGACAGCTGCTGAATATGTGAAGAAAGTGCGTTTATCTCTGCAGTGTAGATATTGTTGGGTTGTTCACTAGGTTTAATGTAAAACAATATCAGAGTCAAGATCGACAATAACAGAGTTAAAAACGATATAACAGAATTTTTAGAAAATTGAGGTAAAACGAATAGCCTGCTTGATGCAATAAAGCTTGGCGCTCCTATTTTCTTTTTACTTCGTTACTTCTGCCAAAATCTTGGGTGAGGCCTCCTAATACCACCTATCGTCTCATAAAGGAGGCGGCAGCAGTTAATGAGGACCATATATAATCCGTAAGTGCCCGTCGATCGACTCGCGAGTCTCTTAAATTCGCAAGCGGATCACGTAGAAGAAAATAGGGGCGTCATTTTATGCTCGCATTTTTAAAATATTGCGCCTAATTCCTGTAGGACGTTGTCATTAGTTAAATGAGGACGCGGTCGCGCCGTGCTGAGGCACGCGCTTCCGATGCGCTGATGGCCACAGTTATTTCGTGACCACAAAAGATCGGCCGGGCCGGTGAACAAAACGAAGGACACGTGGAGGGGTCAAAAAAGGAAAAAACGGCCGGCTGTGGGGTTCGGTGTACCCCGGGGTTGAAGCGCCGCATGTCTAGTGGGCGTCTCTCGCGATCGTTACTTGCCGTCTGGTTTCGGTGATCTGAGTTGTAGTCATAAATGACACGGAACAGAATTGGGCAGACTGTTCCAGTTATGACCACCGCGTAAAATGCGACGAAATACCGTGTGGTTCAAAAAGAAAGAACAGATTTCACTTGTTTATTACTGAGAAATTACACCTAGAGCCGAAGAAACTGGTACAACTGTCTAATATCTAATATCGTGTAGGCCATCGCGAGCACGTAGAAGTGCCGAAACACCACGTGGTAGTGCTGGAGGGAATTGACACCATGAATCCTGCAAATCCGTAAGAGTAGAAAGGGGTGGCGATCCAACAGAACTTTGCAAGGCATCCCAGATATGCTCAGTAATGTTCATGTCTGGGGATTTGTCCCGGAGCCACTCTGTAGCAATTATGGACGTGTGAAGTGTCGCATTGTCCTGCTGGAATTTCCCAAGTCCGTTGGAATACACAATGGTCATGAGTGGATGCAGGTGAACAGACAGGATGCTTACGTACGTGTCATCTGTCAGAGTCGTATCTAGCCGTATCAGGGGTCTCATATTACCCCAACAGTACACGCCCAATACCATTACAGAGCCTCCACGAGCTTGAACAGCCTCCTGATGACATGCAGGGTCCATCGATTCGCGAGGTTGTCTCTATACTAGTACACGTCCACCCACTCGATATAATTTGAAACGAGAGTACTCCGACAATGCAACAGTCTAATTTCGGTGTTGACGGGCGCTGGCGAGGCAGTCATCAAGGGTACACGGGTGGGAAGTCGGCTCCGAAAGCCCATATCGATGATGCACTATTTGACGCCCAGCTCTGAAATATGCAGCAATTTGCGGAAGGATTGCAGTTCTGTCACGCTGAACCCTGGTCCCGTTCTTGCAGGGTCTTTTTCCGGCCACAGCGATATCGGAGATTTGATGTTTTACCGGATTCCTCATATTCACGGTACACTCATGAAATGGGTGTTCGGGAAAATCCCCCTTTCATCGCTACCTCGGAGACGCTGTATCCCATCTCTCGCGCACCAACTGTAAGCCCATGTTCAAACTCACTTATATCTTGATAAGCTGCCATTGTAGCAGCAGTAACCTATCTAACAACTGCACCAGACATTTGTTGTCTTATGCAGGCGTTGCCGACCGCAACGCCGCATTCTGCCTGTTTACATATCTCCGTATTTTAGTACGCATGCCTATGCCAGTTTCTTTGGCGCATCGGTGTATAAAAGGTAGAAACACGTTGCGCATGTCACTGGAGAGAGGATCGTTCAAAGTTGTTTGTTTATAGAAACATGGAGAGTACACCACAAGAGAAATAATTTCTTGTGTTGGAATCTGCGCGAAATGAATCCATTGTTCAAGTGCAACCCGCATTCCGCTTTCGATTCCGCAAGAAGTCGCCTCTGCGCAAGCAGATTTTTGACTGGCATACGAAATTATTGGGATTGCATACGCAAAGGATAGAGCACTGGTCGGCCACACAAGTCTGATAAAAATGTCGAGCGTATCCGAGATGCGTTCAAACGGAGCCCTCGGAAGTCCACAAAATGAGCGGGTCAGGAATTTCAATTTCGTCAAACAACGATATGGGATGTTCTGAAACGATGCTTACATATGAAACCTTACAAGATGTAGTTACTGCAGCAATCGCGTTCCAGCGACCATAGCAGAAGTTACGAACTTTGCTTTTCATTTGTCCAGGCAGAGGACACTTTTCTGAACGACTCGTTTGTTCGTACGAATCGACGTTTCATCTATCGAGTAAAGTAAATGGCCATAATATAAGAATTTGGGGGTCGCAAGATCGTGGCGTCGACTTCGCATGAAAGATACTTACCGAAACTGAAACAATTTTGAACCGCCTTTGTACACAAAGCTTTTAGACGTTTCCGTTTTGCACAGGAAACTGTGGTAGGAATGTCATACATGCTACAAAACTAGTTGTTACCTCAAGGTGGAAATTTAAGGAGATGGATAAACTGAAAGAACCAGAGGTTGTACAGAGTTTCAGGGAGAGCATAAGGGAAAAATTGACAGGAATGAGGGAGAGAAATACAGTAGAACAAGAATGGATAGCTTTGAGGGATGAAGTAGTGAAGGCAGCAGAGGATAAAGTAGGTAAAAAGACGAGGGCTAGTAGAAATCCTTGGGTGACAGAAGAAATATTGAATTTAATTGATGAAAGGAGAAAATATAAAAATGCAGTAAATGAAGCAGGCAAAAAGGAATACAAACGTCTCAAAAATGAGATCGACAGGAAGTGCAAAATGGCTAAGCAGGGATGGCTAGAGGATAAATGTAAGGATGTAGAGGCTTATCTCACTAGGGGTAAGATAGATACTGCCTACAGGAAAATTAAAGAGACCTTTGGAGATAAGAGAACCAATTGTATGAACATCAAGAGCTCAGATGGAAACCCAGTTCTAAGTAAAGAAGGGAAAGCAGAAAGGTGGAAGGAGTATATAGAGGGTCTATACAAGGGCGATGTACTTGAGGACAATATTATGGAAATGGAAGAGGATGTAGATGAAGATGAAATGGGAGATACGATACTGCGTGAAGAGTTTGACAGAGCACTGAAAGACCTGAGTCGAAACAAGGCCCCCGGAGTAGACAACATTCCATTGGAACTACTGACGGCCTTGGGAGAGCCAGTCCTGACAAAACTCTACCATCTAGTGAACAAGATGTATGAAACAGGCGAAATACCCGCAGACTTCAAAAAGGATATAATAATCCCAATCCCAAATAAAGCAGGAGTTGACAGATGTGAAAATTACCGAACAATCAGTTTAATAAGCCACAGCTGCAAAACACTAACACGAATTCTTTACAGACGAATGGAAAAACTAGTAGAAGCCGACCTCGGGGAAGAGCAGTTTGGATTCCGTAGAAACACTGGAACACGTGAGGCAATACTGACCTTACGACTTATCTTAGAAGAAAGATTAAGGAAATGCAAACCTACATTTCTAGCATTCGTAGACTTAGAGAAAGCTTTTGACAATCTTGACTGGAATACTCTGTTTCAAATTCTAAAGGTGGCAGGGGTAAAATACAGGGAGCGAAAGGCTATTTACAATTTGTACAGAAACCAGATGGCAGTTATAAGAGTCGAGGGACATGAAAGGGAAGCAGTTGTTGGGAAGGGAGTAAGACAGGGTTGTAGCCTCTCCCCGATGTTGTTCAATCTGTATATTGAGCAAGCAGTGAAGGAAAGAAAAATTCGGGGTAGGTATTAAAATCCATGGAGAAGGAATTAAAATGTTGAGGTTAGCCGATGACATCGTAATTCTGTCAGAGACAGCAAAGGACTTGGAAGAGCACTTGAACGGAATGGACAGTGTCTTGAAAGGAGGATATAAGATGAACACCAACAAAAGCAAAACGAGGATAATGGAATGTAGTCGAATTAAGTCGGGTGCTGCTGAGGGAATTAGATTAGGAAATGAGACACTTAAAGCAGTAAAGGAGTTTTGCTATTTGGGGAGCAAAATAACTGATGATGGTCGAAGTAAAGAGGATATAAAATGTTGACTGGCAGTGGGAAGGAAAGCGTTTCTGAAGAAGAGAAATTTGTTAACATCGAGTATAGATTTAAGTGTCAGGAAGTCATTTCTGAAAGTATTTGTATGGAGTGTAGCCATGTATGGAAGTGAAACATGGACGATAAATAGTTTGGACAAGAAAATAATAGAAGCTTTCGAAATATGGTGCTACAGAAGAATGCTGAAGATTAGATGGGTAGATCACGTAACTAATGAGGAAGTATTGAATAGGATTGGGGAGAAGAAAAGTTTGTGGCACAACTTGACCAGAAGAATGGATCGGTTGTTCTGAGGCATCAAGGGATCACCAATTTAGTATTGGAGGGCAGTGTGGAGGGCAAAAATCGTAGAGGGAGACCAAGAGATGAATACACTAAGCAGATTCAGAAGGATGTAGGTTGCAGTAGGTACTGGGAGATGAAGAAGCTTGCACAGGATAGGGTAGCATGGAGAGCTGCATCAAACCAGTCTCAGGACTGAAGACCACAACAACAACAACAACAACAACCTCAACTTCACAAAGATTCTAGTGACTTCATTTTTATGTGTCGGAAGGCAAAAATCAGTACTCCCGTTTTCACTATGTCGTCTTCTGTCGGTGTCAATATGAGTCTTAGCCGACGTGGATGCCTCCGAGTTGCTCACGTATAACACCGAAATCACGTATATGTCCACAGATGTCACAATGAACACAGATCCGTTCAGCCATCATCAGAATACATTTATGCATGCGGCCTTCCAAATATGAAACGGGGAGCAGTAGTAATGCTGTCATGGCTCGGAATACTACTTGTTTATTTGAGAAGTATTTAACATCGAAGGCCAAAGCTTCCGAGTAAAGCATTAAAGCTACCAACTCTCCTCATATGCAAATGACACTGCTAAACGCATTCATAACGCTCTTACGCATCCAGCAGTCCTTGAGAACCCTGTCCCTTCTGCCGCGTCTCTATCAAACAAATCTCCTCCAAACTCTCCATGTCCTTCCCCTATGTAATTTCAATACTCTTCCACGCACACCAGATGTACTCATCGCAGAACTCTACCACTCTCTGTTTAATACATCCGACCTGTCCGTTCCAAATAAAGGATATGACTCACCATTTCATTGCCGTATTCGTATCCCGCTCATCTCCTAACAGCTACAACCAACCTGTCAGTTCTTTGCCGCAACTTGCACGGTCCTTTCGTCGTGCTCCAAAGCTTCCGTAGCGTCGCGCGAAATCACACTCTCAACCCGAGCCATAATCCACGCACTCTTCGCTATGTACGACACGCGACATACTGCTCCACTGATTTAATTTGAAACGTTTACTGACGAACCCTCCACTGCTACACACTAGAAATACTTCTCACTCCTCCAAAGTCAATAATTAGAACCCTCGTAGCTACGTGACCTCTTCTTCTATCGCTTGTGCCTTAACCCCGCGGTTACGCAGGGTCGGCAAGATTAATGTTAAGGGGTGGCCAGATGACCCTCCGGCCGCGACTCCGTATCCCCTGGGACGGAATTAGTGTGCCCCAGCTGTCTGCGTCTAGTGTAATCTATGGAATAGCGTGAACGTGCTCAGATGTCTGAGAGTCGTGTAACTGAAGCGGAACGTGGTGACTAGCCCAGTATTCACCTAGCGGGATGTGGAACACCGCCTAAAAACCACATCCAGGCTGGCCGGTACACCGCCGGGCGGATTCGATCTGGGGCCGGCGTGCCTACCCGAGTCCAGGAAGCAGTGCGTTAGCGCTCTCGGCTAACCTGGCTGGTCCCTCTTAGCTACGTGACTAGTTCCAGAAAATACTCCGGCATCTGATCACTGGACTGGAATATTTTCTACAATAAATCATGAACACCGTTCGAATTTATTAGAGAAAAGCCAGTCACAAACGGCAGAAGCAAATGAGGAAGAAAAAATCGAAATTTATTGGTATCAATTGACTGTAGGCAAGGTGGTCAGTTTTATCCACCACCACTTTCTGCTAAATTATGGTTCCAAACTTTGCTCTGAGGGCCATTGTAACTTGAAGAGTCCACAGTCCTCGCTGGGAGAAACAGAGAAGTACTTTTAAACTCCCCAAATATGTGATCGGCTCCCAACTATGCAACACGCACGGTTTGTGTCTGTCCGCTGTGGTGGTCAAAGTAAAGTTTCGGAAAAAATCTAATACGTTGCAGCACCTGTCTGGAAGATGTGGAACAGTTTCCCCGTGGTAGCAGCAAGTCGTATAACCCTAGCTTACTTATTTGTTACATAGTTTAATTAATTTCTTTGCGTGTTTTTGGGTACTTGCATTGTTTAATTCATATATTTCGGGCGTATTATAGTATTTGAGGGTTGTAGCATCGCGCCTTAGTACCTGAATAGTGCAAATTCGCGTAGTCGTCTGTCTTCTGTTTTTGTTGTGAACGGCCAATGTCGGTTGGCCAGTCAGTGTGCTCCCTGCCGCCGTTGGATAAGCAGCTGCAGCAGCAAGTCGTATAACCCTAGCTTACTTATTTACATAGTTTAATTAATTTCTTTGCGTGTTTTTGGGTACTTGCATTGTTTAATTCATATATTTCGGGCGTATTATAGTATTTGAGGGTTGTAGCATCGCGCTTTAGTGTTTACTTCGTAGATTCTTATTTAAATTGCGTGTGAGTTTCGTATAGGAGGTGCAATTTCGAGTTTTAGTTACTGTAATCGTAAATTCAGCAGATTGTAGCGCAGTCGTTAGGCATTTGTACAGGTTAGTTGATACATTCTTTGCGTGTTCCGCTTGCGTTATCTAGGCACGGACTCGTGTTTCGGTAACTGTTGTTAAACATCGATTAGAATGGACAGGGACTGCGATTGCTGTGTTCGGATGAGGGCTGACTTGGCATCCCTTCGCTCACAGCTGCAATCGGCGCTGACTTCGGTCGCGCAGCTTGAGGCTGTTGCCAATGGGCACCACTGTGGGGAGCCGGACTCGGGTATCACGGGGATGTCAACCTCGTCCCGTCTGTCCCCAGATCGGTCCGCCGCTGTGGCTGCCCCGGTTGTTGCCCGCAGTGGGGCTGAGCCCTCGCCTGTGGTTGATTGGGAGGTCGTTCCAAGGCGTGGCAGGCAGCGAAAGGCGTCCCCGGAGGCTGATCAGAAAGCCTCCCCGGTGCGTCTGACAAACCGGTTTCAGGCACTGTCTCTGGCTGAGCCAGATGCAGCCGCCTGCCCTGTTTCAGAGGATCATTCTCAGCCTTCAAGGTCCGGGCAATCGCAGAGGGTGGGCTTACTGGTAGTTGGGAGCTCCAATGTTAGGCGCGTAATGGGGCCCCTTAGGGATACGGCGGCTAAGTAGGGGAAGAAATCCAGTGTGCACTCCGTGTGCATTCCGGGAGGAGTCATTCCTGATGTGGAAAGGGTCCTTCCGGATGCCATGAAGAGCACAGGGTGCAGCCAGCTGCAGGTGGTGGCACATGTCGGCACTAATGACATGTGTCGCTTTGGATCTGAGGAAATTCTCTCTGGATTCCAGCGGCTATCTGATTTGGTGAAGGCTGCTGGTCTTGCTTACGAGATGAAGGCAGAGCTCACCATCTGCAGCATCGTTGACAGAACCGACTGCGGACCTTTGGTGCAGAGCCGGGTGGAGGGTCTGAATCAGAGGCTCAGACGGTTTTGCGACCGTATTGGCTGCAGATTCCTAGACTTGCGCCATAGGGTGGTGGGGTTTCGGGTTCCGCTGAATAGGTCAGGAGTTCACTACACTCAGCTGGCGGCTACACGGGTAGCGGAGGCTGTGTGGCGTGGACTGGGCGGTTTTTTAGGTTAGAAGGCCTCGGGAAAGTGCGGGATGGGATGCAATGTCAAAGGGTGCTTGGCAATTACAGGACGTGCTTGGATCAAGGAACAGTCGGAATTTTAGTTGTAAATTGTTGTAGTTGCGCTGGAAAAGTCCCTGAGCTTCAAGCGCTAATAGAAAGCACAGAAGCTGATATCGTTATAGGTACAGAAAGCTGGCTAAAGCCTGAAATAAGTTCTGCAGAAATTTTTACGAAGTCTCAGACGGTGTTCAGGAAAGATAGATTAGGCAGAATTGGTGGTGGAGTGTTTGTGTCTGTCAGTAGTGGTTTATCTTGTAGTGAAGTCGAAGTAGATACTCCGTGCGAATTGGTGTGGGTGGAGGTTATACTTAACAGCCGAATTAAGTTAATAATTGGCTCCTTCTACCGACCCCCAGACTCCGATGATACAGTTGCGGAACAGTTCAGAGAAAGTTTGAGTCTCGTAACAAATAAATACCCCACTCATACGGTTATAGTTGGTGGGGGCTTCAATCTACCCTCGGTATGTTGGCAAAAATACTTGTTCAAAACCGGTGGTAGGCAGAAAACGTCTTCCGAGATTGTCCTAAATGCATTCTCCGAAAATTATTTCGAGCAGTTAGTCCACGAACCCACGCGACTTGTAAATGGCTGCGAAAACACACTTGACCTCTTGGCCACAAACAATCCAGAGCTGATAGAGAGCATCATGACTGATACAGGGATTAGTGATCACAAGGTCATTGTAGCTAGGCTCAATACCATTTCTTCCAAATCCATCAGAAACAAACGCAAAATAATTTTATTTAAAAAAGCGGATAAAGTGCCACTAGAAGCCTTCCTAAAAGACAATTTCCATTCCTTCCGGACTGACTATGCGAATGTAGACGAGATGTGGCTCAAATTCAAAGATATAGTAGCAACAGCAATTGAGATATTCATACCTCATAAATTGGTAAGAGATGGAACGGATCCCCCGTGGTACACCAAAAAGGTCCGAACGCTGTTGCAGAGGCAACGGAAAAAGCATGCGAAGTTCAGAAGAACGCGAAATCCTGAAGATGGGCTAAAATTTACAGACGCGCGAAATTTGGCACGTACTTCGATGCGAGATGCCTTTAATAGGTTCCACAACGAAACATTGTCTCGAAATTTGGTAGAAAATCCGAAGAAATTCTGGTCGTATGTAAAGTACACAAGCGGCAAGACGCAGTCAATACCTTCGCTGCGCAGTGCCGATGGTACTGTTATCGACGACTGTGCCGCTAAAGCGGAGTTATTGAAAGCAGTTTTCCGAAATTCCTTCACCAGGGAAGACGAATGGAATATTCCAGAATTTGAAACACGAACATCTGCTAGCAAGAGTTTCTTAGAAGTAGATACCTTAGGGATTGCGAAGCAACTCAAATCGCTTGATACGGGTAAGTCTTCAGGTCCAGATTGTATACCGATTAGGTTCCTTTCAGATTACGCTGATACTATAGCTCCCTACTTAGCACTCATATACAACCGCTCGCTCACCGATAGATCTGTACCTACAGATTGGAAAATTGCGCAGGTCGCACCAGTGTTCAAGAAGGGTAGTAGGAGTAATCCATTTAACTACAGACCTATATCATTGACGTCTGTTTGCAGTAGGGTTTTGGAGCATATACTGTATTCAAACATTATGAATCACTTCGAAGGAAACGATCTATTGATACGTAATCAGCATGGTTTCAGAAAACATCGCTCTTGTGCAATGCAGCTAGCTCTTTATTCACATGAGGGAATGGCCGCTATCGACAGGGGATCTCAAGTTGATTCCATATTTCTAGATTTCCGGAAAGCTTTTGACACCGTTTCTCACAAGGGACTTCTAATCAAGCTGCGGGCCTATGGGGTATCGTCTTAGTTGTGCGACTGGATTCGTGATTTCCTGTCGGGAAGGTCGCAGTTCGTAGTAATAGTCGGCAAATCATCGAGTAAAACTGAAGTGATATCAGGTGTTCCCCAGGGAAGCGTCCTGGGACCTCTGCTGTTCCTGATCTATATAAATGACCTGGGTGACAACTTCAGCAGTTCTCTTAGGTTGTTCGCAGATGATGCTGTAATTTAACGTCTAGTAAGGTCATCCGAAGACCAGTAATTAGAAAAAATTGCTGTATGGTGTGGCAGGTGGCAGTTGAAGCTAAATAACGAAAAGTGTGAGGTGATCCACATGAGTTCCAAAAGAAATCCGTTGGAATTCGATTACTCGATAAATAGTACAATTCTCAAGGCTGTCAATTCAACTAAGTACCTGGGTGTTAAAATTACGAACAACTTCAGTTGGAAGGACCACATAGATAATATTGTCGGGAAGGCGAGCCAAAGGTTGCGTTTCATTGGCAGGACACTTAGAAGATGCAACAAGTCCACTAAAGAGACAGCTTACACTACACTCGTTCGTCCTCTGTTAGAATATTGCTGCGCGGTGTGGGATCCTTACCAGGTGGGATTGACGGAGGACATCGAGAGGGTGCAAAGAAGGGCAGCTCGTTTTGTATTATCGCGTTATAGGGGAGAGAGTGTGGCAGATATGATACACGAGTTGGGATGGAAGTCATTACAGCATAGACGTTTTTCGTCGCGGCGAGACCTTTTTACGAAATTTCAGTCACCAACTTTCTCTTCCGAATGCGAAAATATTTTGTTGAGCCCAACCTACATAGGTAGGAATGATCATCAAAATAAAATAAGAGAAATCAGAGCTCGAACAGAAAGGTTTAGGTGTTCGTTTTTCCCGCTCGCTGTTCGGGAGTGGAATAGTAGAGAGATAGTATGATTGTGGTTCGATGAACCCTCTGCCAAGCACTTAAATGTGAATTGCAGAGTAGTCATGTAGATGTAGATGGTACGTGCATTAACCACAAGTTTCTACATGTTTGCAAAATCCAGTGTGATTTCTTTTGTTTGTTTACGTAATTGATGTGATTTCTTTTGACTTCAGTATATATAGTGTCCTGAGAAACCTGGGAAGTTTGTAGGAGGGACGTTCAATATGTTATGCGTCACATTCCCCCCCCCCCCCCCTAAAAGCAGGTTGGTTTTATCCATGTTTCTAGTACTTTATATTATTTCTCATTCTTTTGGATGCAAGACCCTATTTTTCTACATAATCTCCGTTCCATAGGACGCCCTTACGCGACCCTACTGGGAAGGCCTGTATGCCTGCATGGTACCACTTCAAGGCCATCTTCGTATCGTTGCTGCATCGATAACGTCCCCATCACCCACGTACTGCTTCCCGCGGAGTGCATCCTTCATGCAGATGGAAGTCGGAAGGTGTGAGATCCGTGCTGTGGGGGGGAGGGGGGGGGGGGGGAAACGGTCCAAGGAAGTTTTGTGAACTCCTCTCGGGTGCGCAGACTTCTGTGAGGCCTTGCGTTATCATGGAAAAGGAGAAGTTCGTTTGCATTTTTGTAGCGACGAACACGTTGGTTTCTTTAGTTTCCTGAGAATAGCGCAACACAGTTGATTATTCCACAACGGGGAAAGACATACACCAGGTAACCCTTCAGAGCCATAGAAGACTGTCTCCATCAACTCCGTGGATTGGCGTTTTTTCCTGTTCGAAGCGATGAACCCATGTTCCATCATTGGTGACGATTTTCGAGAAAAAATGTTATTTCGATCATCCTGGTAACGTGTAAGCAATTCCACACATATGGTTCTTCGTTGCTCTTTATGGCCTTCTGTTAGACGGCGGGGAGCCAAGTGGGCACACACCTTTGAGTATCCCAGCTGGTGATTGAGTGTAGCCGGCCGGTGTGACCGTGCGGTTCTAAGCGCTTCAGTTTGGAACCGCGTGACCGCTACGGTCGCAGTTTCGAATCCTGCCTCGGGCATGGATGTGTGTGATGTCCTTAGGTTAGTTAGGTTTAAGTAGTTCTAAGTTCTAGGGGACTGATGACGACAGATGTTAAGTCCCATAATGCTCAGAGCCATTTGAACCATTTCGATTGAGTGTGTCAGCACCACCATCAGACATTGAGCAGCGAGGTGTTAGATTGTGATTTGTGAGTCTCTTCGAATGAGAGTGTTCACACGTTCCAGCATTCCGGAAGTCACAGCTGTGTGCGGCAGGATGGGGCACGGGCGACTGGACAGATTTGCGCGACCGTGTTACGATGATGACAGACGCCTGTCCCAACGACTCACCGTGATTTTTTTTTACTGCCAGGTCTTCGTAGACATTGTGCAAGTGCCTATGAATACTTGCGATGCTCTGGTTTTCCGCAAAAAGAAACTGAATGGTATCTCTCTACTTGGAACGCACCTCCGTTGCACATGCCATTTTGCAGGCTACGTATAGCGCCGCCACCTGTCGGAACTTCATGAAACTATAGCGGCTGAAACGGGAATATTCCGCGACGTCCTACAACAAAGCCGGGGTTTTTTGAGCCGACATTGGCCTAGAAGCAAAATGTGTTGCATTACTTAATGAACGCTATCAGTTACTTCATGTGACATTTAGCAACTTTAATTGTATCTTCCTCCAGGTTTTCTGACTATTCACATGAAAAATGAGTAGTCAGATACCCAACAATATGACACTACTTTTTTTCGAATTCTACGACATGTAGGTGACGTATTTTCGTGTTTATTGTTACAGAAATGTCTGCTGGAGTGGTAGCGAGTAGAAGGAAAATAGGTAGCTGGCCATACAACAATGCTCCATTGGAATTTTGAAAAGACTTTAGATAGCGTCAGGCTAAAAAAAGATATGAAATACACTGAAATGTGATTTAGGATGAAAATAGAAAGAGGAAAATGCATCTTTGACTCTTGGAAGCTCTGTTCAAATGTTTGTGAAATCTTAGGGGACTTAATTGCGAAAGTCATCAGTCCCTAAGCTTACACACTACTTAACCTAAATTATCCTAAGGACAAACACACACATCCATCCCCGTGGGAGGACTCGAACCTCAGGCGGGACCAGCCGCACAGTCCATGATTGCAGCGCCTTAGACCGCTCAGACAAACAGTACTATCAGAATTAGAAGAGAACGTAATATGTGCTCTTGCTAAATATGGTTTTCCAGTTAATAAACTCTTACTGCGCCCTGTCTTGAAGAATTATTTGACACGAGGTGTTTGCACTGTTCCAGAGTTCAAGGTTAATTTTTCTAACATGCTTTTGTTACCGTGTCACGTACCCGGGACGCCATGAGGCGGCATCCAACATCACGGTGGGCAGTGGCCGTAATGTTTTGGCTGATTAGCGTGCAAATGGTTAGAATCTCTCCTCAATGAAAAAAATGTCTGCGTACATATTCGTGAAAATTTACATCAGAAGGATGCTCATTATTATCTAGTAGAATTTCTTAAATAACAGACGACTGAAAAGAAATTTATTAATTGAGCACCGTGTTTGAAATTTGCGAACGCAGTGTGTAACAAAAGTAACTGTAGTGGTCCATATCGAGATGCTACAGAAGAGGCGTTGTGCAGGGTCGCGATTCGCTGGCGACATGAACGCCTGATGGACTTATCTTCATAATCGATCTGCTCTCCGCTATTCTCATGTAGAATACAGCGTTCGCTTCTCAGGAGAATACTGCCCACACAGATCATGAATAGTCTATAAGCGTATTTTGCGATGCATTCACAACTCTATTGGGGCCATGCGTGGGCGAGGTGTATTAGAAATCAGTAAATCTGTGCGTCGCACTGAAAGTCAAATTATGTTATTATAATGTACCCACGTCTCGCGTACACGATTTACGTTTGAGTCGGCGCAGAAATCGTTTTGTTAATGACTTGTGGTGTGCCTCATTTTTCTGAACACATTATTGCGACCATTTTCACAATTGGCTTATTAGATATTCACACAGTGACTGTATTAAGAGGTAGGTATCGTTGTCACAAACTTTAGCAACACTATTGCAACAGCCTCTCTTCATTATCGGTACGTTTCTAATTTATTTTTGATTCATTACAATATTCCATTTCCATTATCACTGTTTCGTGCTGCTTCGATCGAGATCTGCTGCACTGGATACATAGTTTCACTGTTCGCTCTCATGGAACTATAGTGAATGCCATTTCATCTATGAATTTCGAAGCGCATATGTACACCGAAATTCATCAGTTCATATATCAAGCAAATCTCGCAATCGATAATTACCCTCGGTAATTAGAAACTATTGACCTAAATAAAGGAGGTACACAGGTTATGAAGTTAAAGATTAAAGTAACAAAATTATTATGTATGTGAACAGGTTCGTAGCATTTTAGTTTTGCACGTTGGTATTGTGGTTGATATGGGTTTAGTTATCGGTTAGCATTTTTTATTTGTAGTTCACCGTTGCTATTTGAGTTTTGCGTGTTGTCACCTTTTCATCTGAGTTGTCTCACAGACGCAGTCTAAGAACAACGGTCAAGAAGACTGCATGAAATGATACTACTCCACAATAGCATCCACCCTCATTCTTCTGTTCTGACAAAAAAACACTGTACAGGAGATGCGTTGGGAAGTCAGTCATTCCATGCCCACTTAATTTACCTTATCTTGCGCCCTCAGATTTTCACCATTTCCGCTCTCTAAGGAACAGTCCAAAACTACATGATTTCTACAGCCGTGGAGTTGAAAAGTTGCCTCAGCTTTGCCAGACTGTAGCAAGTAGTGAATGAGTATATATTATTTATGACTAAAATTTCTGTTATATGTATCTGTTGTGCTTAAACTTACGAAAAAACGCTAAAAACTTACGCACCAACACAATATTTTAATTGATTCAACAATGGATTCCTGATGAAAACCTGTATTTTGTATCAATTAAAGGAAAAACTATTTTACTATGTTTCGTAAAACTTTGTTTCTTCTGTACGACATAGGTTTCGAATTGTAAGCCCATTTTCCAGTACATAACTGATGGAGGGATAGCGGGCAATGGGACGAAACAGGTAAATTTGGTCACTGTGTCTGGGAGTCGGAAGTTAGACTTGTTAAGGAAAGCTGGAGAGAGAAGGACCGAGAATGGAACAGAATGCTGGAAAAACGTGTTGGAGTCTTTATCTAAGGAAAGGATAAAGGGAAAATCAAGACACGTTCATAGCATTTGTCGACCTGGAGTTTGACAACTTAAAACTTTCCAGTATGTTCCAAATTCTCAGAAAAATAGGTGCAGGCTATAGGGAAAAAAAGGTAATATACAATATGTGCAAGAACGAAGAGGGAACAATGAAAATGTAATAACGTGAAGGGTGTACTCGGATTAAAAAGCGTGTAAGATAGAGATGAAGTCTTTCGCCCTACTGTTCAATTTATACATTGAAGAAGCAATAAAGGAAATAAAACAAAGGTTCGACAGTGGAATTAAAACTCAGGCTGGAAGGATATCAATGATAAGATTAGGTGGTGACATTGCTATCCTCAATGAAAGTGAAGAAGAATTATAGGACCCGTTGAACGGAATGAACAGCGTAATGAGTACAGAATATGGATTGACAGTAAATCGAAGAGTGACGAAAGTGATGAGAAGTAGTAGAAATGAGAACAGCGAGAAACTTAACTTCGGAAGAGGACCACGAAATAAGCGAACTCAAGGAATTCTGCTACCTAGACAGCAAAATAATCCATGTTGGACATAGAATTCAGACTTTCACTGGCAAAAAGGCATTACTGATGAATAGAAGTGTAAGTCTACTAGTTTTAAATGTAGGCCTTAATTTGAGCAACACATCTTTGGGAATGCGTGTATGTACCACAAAACTGTGTGGTAGTGAAACATGGAACGTGGGAAAACCGGAACAGGAGAGAAAAGAAGCATTTGAGATGTGGTGCTACAGAAGAATATATAGAAAATTAGGTAGACTGATAATGTACAGAATGAGGAGGTTCCCTACAGAGTCTGCAAAGAAAAAAATGTGCGGACTATATTGACCAAGAGAAGGGACAGGATGATAGGACATCTGTTAATACATCAGTGAATAACTTCCACGGTATTAGAATGGAGCAGTAGGGGAAGACAGAGACTACAATACGGGCAGCAAATAAATTAGGACGTAGGTTGCACCTGCTAAGCTGACATGAATAAGTTGGCACAGCAGAGAAATTCCTCCTAGAATCTGCGTTTCCAGTATTGTGGAGCAGATTAAGAGGCGCACTTAACTGTCGGAGCTTAGGTATATATTCCTGTCAATTGTTTTTGATTTTCCTTTGACATGTTATTTAACACAGAAAAAAAAACTGTTAAAAGTAAGAAAAAAATTTCAGTGTGAATGAGTGACTAACTTCTGCAGGTCGGCCTCCTCAGAACTTTGGGAAGGTTTTACGAATGAAAAAGATTACATTGGTGGTCAAAGTATTGTTCTGGGCCTAAATAAGACAAGATATTAAAGACGTGGAGTTACATGGAAAAACTATTAGGCTGTATTGTTGAGATGAAATAAACACTTACCTGACAGTGTGAGGTATAATACTATATTTTGCATATTTCAAACACACTCTAGTCAAAAATTATTAAAAACAAACAGAAATCTTGAAGAGATACTTACACTGCGATAAACAGGTTTATTCAAGCCAGTGCTGCCACCGCGAAAATTCACAAATAAAACATGTGATGCACGGCGCGAAATACAAATGTAGACCTATATCCCACAATCACGGACACCGAGTTTAGATTATCACAAATCCGTGTGCCACCACAACTGAGCCGTTGGGTGCCTTATGACTGAACCCCACTGTTCATATGGCCTCTTCTCGCGCTGGATTTATGACAGTTTTCCATCATTGCTTCCTCGATGTACAGATGAGCAGTAGGGGCGAAATGCTACATCCATGTTTTACACCATTTTTAATGCGAGCACTTCGTTCTTGGTCGTCCACTCTTGGCTATTGCACAACGTCAGAATTGCCTCTCTCGTGCCTTTACCTTTCCTAAAGCTAAACTGATCATCTAGCGCATCCTCAATTTTTTATTCCGTTCTTCTGTATATTATTCTTATAAGCAACTTGGATACTTGAGCTATTAAGCTGATTGTACGATAATTCTCGCACTTGTCAGCTCTTGCCGACTTCGGAATTGTATGGATGATGCTTTTACGATAGTCGTATGTTATGTCGCCAGACTCATACATTCTACATAAAAACGTAAACGGTCGTTTCGTCGCCACTTCCCCCAACGATTTTAGAAATTCTGATGGAATGTTATCTATCCCTTCTGCCTTATTTGATCTTAAGTCCTCTAAAGCTTTTTTAAATTCTGATTCTAATACTGGATCCCCTATCTCTTCTAAATCGACTCCTGTTTCTTCTTTTATCACATCAGACAAATCTGCCCCCTCATAGAGGCTTTAAACGTATTTTTTCCACCTATCCGCTCTCTCCTCTGCATTTAACAGGGGAATTCCCGTTGCACTCTTAATGTTGTCACCCTTGCTTTTAATGTCACCGATGGTTGTTTTGACTTTCCTGTATGCTGAGTCTGTCCTTCCGACAATCATTTCTTTTTCGATGTCTTCACATTTTTCCTGCAGTCATTTCGTCTCACCTCCCCTGCGCTTCCTATTTATTTCATTCCTCAGCTACTTGTATTTCTGGAGTCCTGAGCTTCCCGGAACATTTTTGTACTTCCTCCTTCCATCGACCAAATGAAGTATTTCTTCTGTTAACCATGGTTTCTTCGTAGTTACCTTCTTTGTACCTATGTTTTCCTTCCGAACTTCTGTGAGTGCCCGTTTTAGGGGTGTCCATTCCTCTTCAACTGTACTGCCTACTGAGCTATTCCTTATTGCTGTATCTATAGCCATAGAGAACTTCAAGCGTATCTCGTCATTCCTTAGTACTTCCATATCCCACTTCTTTGCGTATTGATTCTTCCTGACTAAAGTCTTAAAATTCAGGCTACTCTTCATTACTGCTATTTTGTGATCTGAGTCTATATTTGCTCCTGGGTACACCTTAAAATCCAATATCTGATTTCGGAATCTCTGTCTGGCCATGATGTAATCTAACTGAAATCTTCCCGTATCAGCCTGCATTTTCCAAATATACCTCCTCTTCTTGTGATTCTTGAAGAGAGTATTCGTTATTACTAGTCACAGAATTCAATTAGTCTCCCTCCTTTCTCATTCCTTCTCCCAGGCCCATATTCTCCTATAACCATTTCTTCTACTCCTTCCTCTATAACTACATTCCAGTCCCCCATGACTGTTAGATTTTCATCCCCCTTTACATATTGTATTACCCTTTCAACATCCTCATACACATTCTCTGTCGCTTTGTCTTCAGCTTGCGACCTCGGCATGTGTACCTGAAGTATCGTTTTCGGCTTTGGTTTGCAGTCGATTCTAATAAGAACAACCCTGTCACTGAACTGATCACAGTAACATACTCTCTGTCCTATCTTCCTATTCATAACGAATCCTACTCCCGTTTTACCATTTTCTCCTGCTGTTGATATTACCCTATACCCATCTGACCAGAAATCCTTGTCTTTACCTCACTGGCCTCTGCTATATCTAGATTGAGCCTTTGCATTTCCCTTTTCAGATTTTATAGTTTCCCTACCACGTTCAAGCATTCTACTCCCCGACTCGTAGAACGTTATCATTTCGTTGATTATTCAGTCTTTTTCTCTTGGTAACCTCCCCGTTGGCAGTCCCCTCCTGTCCGAATGGGCCACTATTCGGGAATCTTTTGCCAATGGAGAGATCATCATGACACTTCTTCAATCACAGGCCACCTATCCTGTGGATATACGTTATGAGTCTTTAATGCAGTGGACTGCGTTGCCTTCTGCATCCTCATGCCGTTGATCGTTGCTGATTCTTCCGCCTTTAGGGGTAGTTTCCCACCCCTAGTGCCTTGAACCTCTGTTCGATCCTCCACCGTAAGGCCGTTGACAGAATGAGGGTGACTTCATATGCCGGAAGTCTTCGGCCACCAATGCTGATTATTGATCAAAATTTAAGTAGCAGCTGGATTCGAACCCGGGACCGAAAACGTTTTGATTATAAATCAGAGACGCTACCTCTAGTCTACAATACCTTAGAGTCGTTTACGTTGCGAGTTAATCGTGACTTCCTGCACCACGTGTCGTTCCTGTGGAGGTCTTCCCGGATTTCAGTACAACTTTCTAGCCTCATGACTGCTCTGTATAGAACAGAATCATCCACGAAAAGCCTCGCGGAACTTCCGACGTTTCTACTATTTATATATATTGTGAACGGCATGATAACTTTCAGACTTTATGTCCTGTGCGATACTAGTCCGACGTTGAGGATAATTTTTGTTCATCCTTTGACTCCTGTCGTCCGTAAGAAAACTGCAGGTACTGATGGTTAAAAACAGCGTCTTGTGCGTGGAAAGTCTCCGCGACAGGTGCACCATCTCACTCAGTCAACTAGCCAGTGGCAGTGGTGCTCTACTTGCAGCGATGTATTACGCCACCAGCAACTTTCACTCTGATTGTAGTCAACGACATACAGAAGCGGTGTCGCAGATAAAGTTACGAAATGTTCTCACCTAGGAAGAGAGATGTAACTTCGAAACTTGCTTTGGCCTAGACATCTTTCTCTCTTCACTCATCTCAAAATTAAGTTATCCGTGATTTTTCAAACTGTCGGGATTTTCCTTAATCTACGTACGGCCAATTCCCTTCCTCATCATTGCCCAATACAGCCACGAATTGACGAGTTTGACGTCCACATCCGACGGACGGATCCCATCAATACTGCCAGATGTCCCCACTTCATGAGACACTATGGAGTGGTTTGGAATTTGTTCCTCTGCACTGGAGCGATATCTGGCCATCAAGAGCTTTACGCCACCGTCTCTTTTTCACCTTTCAGGACAAACACTAGCGGTGATTTTTTTTTCCACAAGGATTAAAACCAGATACTCTACTTGGAGCGTCACTGCAAAGACGGTCATTGTCGAACTCAGCTCTGGAGGCGAGTTGTTACTAGTAAGTTGCATGGGAGTACAGCCGTGTTGATACTGTTTTAGGTGACGCAATAAAATACTATTAATATTTGCAATGAACATTTTCCTCAGGTGACCATACCAACATTTTTCCACGTCTACGAAACGTAACAGTGCACGTAATCAACAAAGGCAACCTTATTTCCGTTAAACTTTGCAGCCAAAAAACGCTAGTAGTATGGAAGAATACATGTGTCTAACGTGTACAAAATTCAAGCATCAAACAACGTTTTACGGTTCCTACAGTGAGGGGCATGCACAAGGACAAAGAAATAAGCTTACTGAAATAAAATGAGGAATAGTGAAGACACTGAGTTGGAAGTACTATGGTAATAAAGTTATGATCGAACAGGCTGCGTGCATACCTTATAGACAAGCGTTTGCAAAGCCTGTCGAAATATTACACTAACGGTATCAAATAGACTCGACGTTCGAATGTACGTCTTCAGAAAGTGTTGTTTGTTATCCTCCCTTCTAACAATGTCAACAGAGTTTGCAGACAAACCTCTAACTTAAATTTTAGTACAGAATTTGATGGATTTTTATGTCCATCCGCAGGTTATTAAATTACACTCCTGGAAATGGAAAAAAGAACACATTGATACCGGTGTGTCAGACCCACCATACTTGCTCCGGACACTGCGAGAGGGCTGTTCAAGCAATGATCACACGCACGGCACAGCGGACACACCAGGAACCGCGGTGTTGGCCGTCGAATGGCGCTAGCTGCGCAGCATTTCTGCACCGCCGCCGTCAGTGTCAGCCAGTTTGCCGTGGCATACGGAGCTCCATCGCAGTCTTTAACACTGGTAGCATGCCGCGACGGCGTGGACGTGAACCGTATGTGCAGTTGACGGACTTTGAGCGAGGGCGTATAGTGGGCATGGGGAAGGCCGGGTGGACGTACCGCCGAATTGCTCAACACGTGGGGCGTGAGGTCTCCACAGTACATCGATGTTGTCGCCAGTGGTCGGCGGAAGGTGCACGTGCCCGTCGACCTGGGACCGGACCGCAGCGACGCACGGATGCACGCCAAGACCGTAGGATCCTACGCAGTGCCGTAGGGGACCCCACCGCCACTTCCCAGCAAATTAGGGACACTGTTGCTCCTGGGGTATCGGCGAGGACCATTCGCAACCGTCTCCATGAAGCTGGGCTACGGTCCCGCACACCGTTAGGCCATCTTCCGCTCACGCCCCAACATCGTGCAGCCCGCCTCCAGTGGTGTCGCGACAGGCGTGAATGGAGGGACGAATGGAGACGTGTCGTCTTCAGCGATGAGAGTCGCTTCTGCCTTGGTGCCAATGATGATCGTATGCGTGTTTGGCGCCGTGCAGGTGAGCGCCACAATCAGGACTGCATACGACCGAGGCACACAAAGCCAACACCCGGCATCATGGTGTGGGGAGCGATCTCCTACTCTGGCCGTACACCTCTGGTGATCGTCGAGGGGACACTGAATAGTGCACCATACATCCAAACCGTCATCGAACCCATCGTTCTACCATTCCTAGACCGGCAAGGGAACTTGCTGTTCCAACAGGACAATGCACGCCCGCATGTATCCCGTGCCACCCAACGTGCACTAGAAGGTGTAAGTCAATTACCCTGGCCAGCAAGATCTCCTGATCTGTCCCCCATTGAGCATGTTTGGGACTGGATGAAGCGTCGTCTCACGCGGTCTGCACGTCCAGCACGAACGCTGGTCCAACTGAGGCGCCAGGTGTAAATGGCATGGCAAGCCGTTCCACAGGACTACATCTCTACGATCGTTTCCATGGGAGAATAGCAGCCTGCATTGCTGCGAAAGGTGGATATACACTGTACTAGTGCCGACATTGTGCATGCTCTGTTGCCTGTGTCTATGTGCCTGTGGTTCTGTCAGTGTGATCATGTGATGTATCTGACCCCAGGAATGTGTCAATAAAGTTTCCCCTTCCTGGGACAATGAATTCACGGTGTTCTTATTTCAATTTCCAGGAGTGTATTTTATCAGCGCAGAGGGAAATACTATAAGAGCGATTTACACATAAAACGGTAGTAATGTCCTTCACTGGACCGACAGGGGTACGATGACATCTCAGTCTCTGAAGTAGCAGCCCTATCTGTGAGCAAATATCCAGTTTTGTAAATCACTGAATATTATTATTCCGTAGTGTAGATTTTGTCTAAAATCTGCGTAGCTTCAGTAAAATACAAGGAACCTCCAGAGTAACATTCGGAAGAATACGAACGGTACCAGATTTAAATCTTACAAAACAACGAAGTAATTATGCTGTGTATGTCATATGTAACCCAAGGTATGGTAATTTGTCGATTCTAATTTTTGAAGTCTTTCTTTCAAATGACTCGAATTTCCTCATTTTTGATATTTATGGTCGCGTGTTTCATTTATACTGTTTCAACGACACTCATTATTTACAAATAAGCAAGTGTTTACTAGTTTCTTTCGTCTGGAGTAACCTATTTATGACGTCTTTCTACCTCTTCCATTCTTTATTATTTTGTTTCCTGAGTGGAACAACTCTTTCACTATGCATATTATATCATTTTCCTATTTTCAGTATATAGCAAGAGAATATTCTGTATGAATGTTAATCGCTTTTATTAATGTTAGTTTGTTTCTGTTGATTTTATTTTATTTATTTGTCTTTAGGCTTTATTCTCATTATTTTCAAATATTCGAGAAATATTGTTTCCCAGTGGCAAAGACTATATGGTATTATGGTGTTATGGATTTTCTTTCTTCCCTCAGTTACGAAGGTTATATTTGTCCCTGAGAAGCCATACTATTCTTTATTCAGGTCTTTTTTTAATTTTATCGTACTATTTCTTTTGTTCTTTTGCAGCAAAAAGAAGCAAGCGCGCGTGTGTGTGTATGTGTGTGTGTGTGTGTGTGTGTGTGTGTGTGTGTGTGTGTGTGTGTGTGAAAGAGAGAGAGAGAGAGAGAGAGAGAGAGCGAGAGAGAGAGAGAGAGAGTAGATTTAATAAAAAAAACTTTTTATTTCCTTAATAAAACATGACTACAGCTTACATTTTATGGTTGCATGCAGTGACGTTCGTCTATTACGCTTTTCACGGATGATGAATGCAGTGTATGTTCAAACAGCAAAATATATTCTTTATGTGATGCAATTACATTTTAACAAGTTTCGTTTTTTTTTACTTTACTTGTACTGTGAAGCCGTGCTTCTTACCAAACGTCATGGTTCTAAGCCAAAAGGAGGCACTCTATAGGTTTTGACGGGTGCGTTTTCTAGTATCCAAATAATACGTGAATGGCCCTGTTGCGTTGACTTTGAAACTTACCATTTTTACGTCGCCGAGGGACCATAGATCTTAATATACGACATAGTTGTGAACATGATAAACCTACGTCTTCACGTTCCTGAGAAAAAGGGTTCCTAACATTCGGACAGCCAGGCAGACAGGCAATTGCCTTAAGCGGTTTAGGGAAACGGAAAATCGAAACGTGAGAGGTCGGAGAAGAGTTTGAAGCCAGTTTCTCCCGAATGCGAGGCCAGCGTCTTACCTCCTCGCTCAGGCTACGGCAGTAGAAAACAAGGGCGTGCCACCTCAAGAGGACAATGCATCCTGAAGCACATGACTGGTCAACCTAAATTTAGGTTTCGTTCTTTACGGCTACGCAAAACGAATGTCTCAATTCACTGCGTGCTTAAGAGAACCGTGCAGTAAATATCGTATTAAAGTACAATTTATATTGCTGTCGGGAAGAATAATCTTCTGTCATTCCTAGCGGAAAGCCGCCGACATTAAACGCAGCTATTACCTCGAGGGGGGACCTTTCGCAACGGACCTCGCTTCGCTCGCGGTGGGCAAGTACATCTGCATGGCGGAACTTTCACAGTGCCTTGCTATTCTTCATACTGTCTTGAAAGGCGACTGAACATCCGCAATAAACGGAGACGTACATAGCCTCTCCAGGGGATATAAAGTGACTGTTAACTGCGGCCCGCCTTTAGAAGCACGGCGACTACAATGACCGCCACGTTAAGTTTCGCTAATGGTCTTAGCTCGTTTTATGGCTTCGACCTCCTTAGCTGCACACAGTACGCGAGCTTCCCGACCGGTTATCCGTGTTACTTGTTCCCTAGCAACGGTGTCGCATCCTCCACTGCGTTATACGCTCTTTTACACATGCCGCCATGTGAGGAGTAACATACTGACTCGTCTCCGCCGGAAAAAAAGTTTCATGCTGCTACTGGGACTAAACAAGTACCTGCATACTTAAAAGACGATAAAAAGACGATATAGCCATAAAAACGCAATTTTGTGGTCATATCACTTTATGTAAAGATGCAATATGCAAATTAGAATTTTATGCTCCGGGTTTGTGTGAGAGAGGGGTTGTTTTGCAGATCTTAATTGTCTCACGCATCGTATCAGTGACCTGGAAGAAGCTATTTGGTTTCGAAATCGATAGTTTGTAACGCTAACACCATACCTACTCTCTGTCTCAATATCCCTTGGAAGACACAACGGAGCCGACCGACTGCCGTCTCACCTTCAGCCGATAACAGGCAGTGGCTAAGCCACGTCTCCGCAATATCTTTTCTTCCAGGAGCGCTAGTTCTGCAAGGTTCGCAGGAGAGCTTCTGTGAAGTTTGCAAAGTGGGAGACGTGGTACTGGCAGAAGTAAAGCTGTGAGGACGGGGACTGAGTAGTGCTTGGGTAGCTCAGTTGGTAGAGCACTTGCATGCGAAAGGCAAAGGTCCTGAGTTCAGGTCTCGGTCGGGCACACAGTTTTAATCTGCCAGGAAGTTTCATATTTTTTATCTGCTGATAGCGAAGTGGTATCAGATAGGACAATTGATTCAATGTAATTTATCTCCCCTTCAAATCCCGATATATTTTTCATACACGACACAGATGTTTAAAAATGTGTTGCAGCCGTGAGGCGTCAGAATCTCAGACGGCGTAGGAAGAACTCGAGACCGATGTCGGATAGGACTTGAGCCGACCCGGAGGTCGACGGAAAGAACGAAAGACAAGTGCCGCACGCGACACGTTCGCGACAACATTAGACGGACAGATGAACAACCAGCGGAGATTCCAAAGCGCGACCAAGAAAGAAACCCAGATGATGAGATAATGTAACAGAGACAAATCTGGTCGCGTGTGACGGCAATTGTACTCAAGTGTGTCGAATAACAGAATGACGGATTGCCGCTATGTGTCTTCAAGGAGTTGTGCGTAAGTTTTTTTGGAGTTCGAAACATATAAATGTATTTTCTCCTATTCTCTATTGACTTGTCTCTGTACAGCAGTTATGACTTTGTTTTTGAAACTTCCTGGCAGATAAAAACTGTGTACCAGGAAGTTTCATATCAGCGCACACTCCGCTGCAGAGTGAAAATCTCATTCTGGACTTCGTTCTTGTTTATACAATAGACGCATCGCCAACCATGCAGCTATAATTATCTTTTTTTTCTCTTTTTAAGTGCTCTACCAACTTTTTTTTTCACGGGCAAGTGCTCTACCGCCTTTTTTTCTCTTTTTTTTATGGCGGTCACACTATCCACTTTTTTTTGCAATAACAAACATAAACTGCTTCTAGCATTTTTTTTAATATAGAAGACGATGACTTCATAAAATAAAATTTTTCTTGGAAACGTAAATAAGTGGACTTTCCACTTTTTTTTACATAAGAGTGAAAAAAAAATCCTGCTTCCGTCAGGACAAAACAACAGCGGTCTGCGTTCCTCTTTCAGGCGCGTACCTCGCTAATCCCGTCATACCTCGCGTTGGTGTCGGGTACGTCTTCACGTGTGTTTGTGGATCCTCTCCACTGTCCTGGTCCTTTCTTGTTCTGATACTTATAGACAATAATTACGTTCTCCTACCCGGGACACCCCAACTGGGTGGGGGATCAAGCAAGGCACTCCCTAAAAAATTTGCGTAATATGTTCGATATCTCGGATGTCTCATAAGCTGTGAGTGATGTTCCTGTAATAAGGCCCAGAAGTCAAGCACATTCTTACTGCCGTCTCGGAAAAGATAGCGCACAGTCAAACCTCGAATCCAAGTCACTGCGTTTGTCTTTGTTCGGGGATAATATGTCCTATCTGGAAGAAGTAATGTGCGTGGTTCTACTGTTTGCGGCCCCACCCGAAGGAGGAAGGCGATCATTTTTTTGACCAAACACCATACGTCCGCCGAAGGACCTCATATCAGGCGATGCTCCTCTGTGTCTATAACATTGCACTGCGGACACAGTGGCTCGTCCGCCATATGAATTGTATGCAACCTGGAACGAGTCACGTATTTCCCATTTACCACCTGATACCACAGTGCGCGCGTTCCCGTATCAAGGTGTGGATGGTGCACTGTACGCCATACCACTGACCACGTAACTGTTGGTTGGCGGCGCTCTACGGCATTGTTCGGCCGTCGTCGAGTCAAGATGTGATATATATCTCGTGCCGTTGCCGTCCTGGTAGTCGGTAGTTCCATATGTACATAACTGTGTTCCACAAAAAAGGTTCGCATATGGGTAAGCGATGGTGAGATGTGAGCCACCGCCACCGGAGCCGAACGCGAAGGTGGAGCGAGTTCGTCTATCAAGGTGCCCGTCAGACATGTCTGGTGTCGTGTCCACATCTTTATCATTGTGGTTACATAAATAGCCACTGCTCGGTCGCGTACGTGGACTAGTCCAAGACCTCCACGACTACGAGGAAGGGTGAGGGTTTCGTATCCTACCTTAAAAAGCAGACCCGTGCTCACAAAATATCCTAGTGCCACCAGGATTCGGCGGGCCAGCACCACCGGTATAGGAAGAACTTGTGCCAGGTGGGGGATGCGAGAGGCTAGATAAGTGTTGGCAAAGGTGACCCGTTGTATCATATCCAGTGCCCTTAACCTGTGACTTCGGACACTCGCACGAATTGTTTGCAGAAGATGTCTGTAACTCAGTGCCGCCGTGCGTCGAACGTCTGTAGTGAAGATAATTCCTAGGCATTTCATCTTGTTGATCGGCTGTAATGGTGCTACACTTCCTGTCGGGAGTCCTCTCCCGATGTTCATCGCTCCCGACTTTGCCATGTTCAGGCGACTTGCCGTAGCCATACAATACAAATTAATCCAATGCAAGGAGGCTCTTGCCTCGTCGCCTGACCGTGCTAAAAACACTAGGTCATCTGCGTATGTTCGGCATAGAAACTTGTTGTGCCTTATCGTCATTCCTTGGAGTCGATTCCGGAGCCCGCAGAGCAGGGGCTCGAAAGCGATGGCATACAATATCGTTGACAGTGGGCTCCCTTGTCTGACCGATCGTGAGATGGCGATGGGCCCCACCAAGCGTCCGTTGATGAGCACTTTGGATGCGGCTCCGTGGAGTAGTCTCATAACGACGGTGACAAAACTTTCCGGAAACTTCATTTTTGTCATGACGTCCGTGAGATAAGCATGACTCAGCCTGTCAAATGCGCGATCGAAGTCTATCGATACCAATACACCCCGGAGACGACATGTTGATGCCAGTGCGATAACGTCGCGGTAGTCACTGAGTGCCGTTTGTATATTGCTGTCTCCTCCTAGCTGGGTTTGGTCGAGTGAAATCACTTGGCGTATTACGCGTTTAAAACGTGCTGCAAGTATCCTGGCGTAGATCTTGTAGTCGCAATTAAGAAGTGTCAGTGGCCGGTAGGCCTGTATCCCTGTGCCGCCAGATGGTTTGTGGATGGGGATGATCATTCCTTCCACGAAGGCGGGTAGAAGAGGCACGTTGGGAGACATCAATTCGCAGTACATGGCAGTCCATCGTGGAATCATGAGATATTTAAATGTATGATAGAACTCTAACGGAAACCCGTCGGGCCCCGGCGATTTGTGCGACGCTCCCTTATGAATCGCTTCCATTACGTCGTCAACTGTGATTTCACCTGTTAACTCCAGGTTGGCCGACTCGTCGAGACACGCGGAGAGCGTTCGTCGGACCTCCTGAAAGGCTGGCTGATCGTGTTCCGCTTCTTCATAGAGATGACCGTAGTGTTCCACGAAAGCGTTGGCAATATCTTTTTGTGTTGTCATGCGGCGACCATCTGGCTGTACGACCGTCTGTATTAAGGTTCTGCGGCTACATTGTTTTTCTCTGATAACGTGATACATCGACGGTGATTCTCCACGGACTCGTTCAAAGGCCCTTGGACGGATTGCGACTCCCTCCAGACAGCGGCGCGTTATGGCAATTATTTGGGCCTGTGCTCGTTTTATACCGCCTCGACGCTCCTGTGAAGGTGCTTGTACAGAAAGTTCGCGGAGCATCGTGAAATAAAATTCCGTCGTGTGTCGCCTCCACATCATCTGCTCTCTTCCGTATGCAATGCAGGCTTAACGCATTCCTCGGCGCGCCAACAGCTATTGGTTGGAGCATTATGTTGAGGAATTACGTGTAGTGGGCGATGCCTTGAGCATTAGAGCGCTTCCCCCATATAAGATCATTTTTCTTTTCACCCGGATATCAGAAAATGCGCCCCCCCCCCCCCCCTCTCCCCCATGAACCATGGACCTTGCCGTTGGTGGGGAGGCTTGCGTGCCTCAACGACACAGATAGCCGTACCGTAGGTGCAACCTCAACGGAGGGATATGTGTTGAGAGGCCAGACAAACGTGTAGTTCCTGAAGAGGGGTAGCAGCCTTTTCAGTAGTTGCAGGGGCAACAGTCTGGATGATTGACTGATCTGGCCCTGTAACACTAACCAAAACGGCCTTGCTGATGCTGTACTGCGAACGGCTGAAAGCAAGGGGAAACTACAGCCGTAATTTTTCCCGAGGGCATGCAGCTTTACTGTAGAGAGCTGCATCAAACCAGTCTCAGGACTGAAGACCACAACAACAACAACCAGAAAATGTACAACATGTATGTCTTATCTATTTTATGCAGTTAACAGACCTACGCGCGACATTTGAAGGTTCTTAAATGAATCTTTACCTTTAATAAACATGCAGCCCGCAACAAAACATTGGTAATACATATCTATCTATCTCGAAAGTGACGCTATCATGGCTGTCCGTGTTTAAACCATCAATCGGAAGTACCTGAATTTTTCGAAGGAATAGTCAAAAAATAAATTCATCAACTGTTCCTTCCCATCACCGTACCGCCTATTCGTCTGTGTGTCTCCTTTCCTTCAGCTGTGTCTCTGACCGTGTCCACTTGTTCTCACATCAGCTGAGTTCTACTGCACTGGTTTTCCCAGAGAACATAAACTGCACTACTTCACTCGAACGGAACGAGTAATCAACTGTCGCGAAAAAAAGGACGAAGGGTTTTTCTGAAGCAAATATTACAGTAGTTTAAGAAAATTTGCTATGTTCATGCCAATACCGGATACAAACAGCACGCACGAACACACACCATTACACTAGACGATTCTCGAAAATGGGCAGTAGTCTAGCACATACGTAAATCAGGCCACACACCAAAAGGAATTGAAGTGGTTTAGCCGGCCGGTGTGGCCGAGCGGTTCTAGGCGCTTCAGTCTGGAACCGCGCTGCTGCTACGGTCGCACGTTAGAATCCTGCCTCGGGCATGGATGTGTGTGATGTCCTTAGGTTAGTTAGGTTTAAGTAGTTCTAAGTCTAGGGGACTGATGACCTCAGATGTTAAGTCCCATAGTGCTAAGAGCCATTTGAGCATTTGGAGAAGTTTAATTTAAAAGAATTTTCACTTATTGTTCAGTCTCAGTTGCCCATTTTTAATTCATGACGTGTTTCGATCGCTACTTAATCTGAAGATAATCCGGAGTGACCGAAAATGGTAATTAAAAATGTGCAACTGAGTAAGAAGAATAAATGAGAATTCTTTTAAATATCAATAAAGCTGCTGCTTCTCTCAGGACGAATATGTCGGCTATAGTGAATTGAACAGGATCTACACGAGCGGTCTAAGGCGTTGCAGTCATGGACTGTGCGGCTGGTCCCGGCGGAGGTTCGAGTCCTCCCTCCGGCATAGGTGTGTGTGTTTGTCGTTAGGATGATTTCAGTTAAGTAGTGTATAAGCTTAAGGACTGATGACCTTGGCAGTTAAGTCCCATAAGATTTCACATACATTTGAACATTCTTTGGGGATCTATTTGTACTGCACCTAGAGAAGTAGGCAAGGAAAGGACCTACTTCAAGAACTTCAAATAGCTGTTATCCGAACAGATTTCATAATGTGCTCGATGTACAGATTCTCGAACGGTTCCGTTGATCCTTTGAGATGTGGGACGCGAATAATATATTTTTGCAGCTGGTGTTCGCGATAGGGATGGATAAGGATGGGGGATAAAAACAGTTTTACTATACGATACGATATTGAATTGCCTGTGTTATTCTGAATTACGATGCAAAATTTATTTGGAAATTCATGAATGTCCAAAGGAACAGGCACTGCGGCGACTACAGCCGTTATGAAATACATTAAATTTATTCGCAGTTGCAAATATGGACAGCCATCAGATGTAGAATGGGATACGACAGCGAAAATTTGTGGCGAACCGGGCTTCGAACGCGGATTTCTCGCTTATTCCCTGTGGTCACCTCACCATTTGCCTATCCATGCACGACTGACCCAAGCTTCAGTATGTCGTCAACCATGCGTCTACAACCAGTACTCGCTTGCCCGGCCAAGCACTCCTTGGCCATTGTCAAGTGTTATGACTGCCGGTGGGCTGCTGGTGCGCCCTTATACACGCTACCTGCCGGCTGTGACGTCACTTGTGCCCGTGTCATTGCCATATATGGGCATGTTCTGAGTCGGCGTTCGATGTGCCCTCTTCAACCGCGCGATCGCTGGATCCCACGCAGCGCTGAGCTGCAAGCCACCGTCTCTATTCAGGGTGTTTGCGGCAATTTTTATTTGAATAGCTTCCTTTATTAATCTGTCCCAGAAGCTGTTAGTGCGAGCCACGACAGAAGCATCGTCAAATTTGATGTGGTGTCCGTTATCTAACGCATGCTCAGCTAACGCAGATTTCTCTGGATAGTGTAGGCGATAATACCTCTCATGTTCTTTCCTGCTTTGTTCCACCGTGCGCACTGCTTGTCCGATGTACTTCTGGCCACACTCACAACGTATTTCGTAGACTGCAGGTGTTCTGAGACCTACTGCGTCTTTAACCGGTCTCAGTAATTGACGGATTTTCGTTGGAGGCCTGAAGATTGATTTGATCTTGTGTGTTTTCAACAGACGGCTTATCTTGCCCGACACAGAGCCACAGAATTGCAGCAAAACAAGTTTCTTTTCCTGCTCTTAGTCGGTGGTCTCATTCTGATATTTCCCAGAAATCACGTCTTTCATTTGATGAGCGCTGTAGCCGTTATTCCTGAAAACCTTGCGTAGGTGCCCAGTTCATTAGGCAGGTTATCGTCGTCTTGTACGATGTACCAATGTTTGTAATACTGTGCGCTTGTGTACTGGATGATGATAGCAGGTGGCGTGCAGGTACAGGTATATGTGGGGGTGGGTTTTCTGTAGACGCTGTGGCCGAGGCACCCATTTCGTATACGGTGGACGAGGACGTCGCGGAAGTGCAGTGCATTATTTTTTTCCACCTTCATGGTGAACTGGATATTACTGTTGATGCCACTGAGGTGTTCCAAAAACTCGTCTGGTTTCTCGCGTCCGTGTGGCCAAATGACGAACGTGTCGTCAAGGTATCGAAACAAACACTTCGGCTTCAATGGCGCAGTATCTATGGCAATATCCTCAAAATTCTCCATGAAGCTGGAGCCAACGGGCTACCCATTGTTACGCCGTCTGTCTGATCGTAATACTGGCCGTTGTACTCGAAATAGGAGGGCGTAGGAGTGTGCCTTGATAGAATATTGTAGTGCTTGTGTTATTCTGATTTAACGATGCATGCATGTCCGAAGGATTTATGCATCGTAGTTCAGAATAACACAGGCACTGCGATACCGTATTTATCTGCCGACACGGGGAAAGCGGCATTAAAGTGAAACGTCTCATCTGCACGGGAATGTACACAATGGATGTACGAGTAAAGGTTGTAGACGCACGGTTGACAACATATGGAAGCTTTGGTCTGGGCGTCAGTCGTGCACGGAAAGCCAAATGACAAGGAGGCCGCTCGCGATAAGAGGGAAATCCGCGTTCGATTTCCGATCCACCACAAATTTTCGTTGCCGTTATCCCATTTTACAGCTGATGGTTGTCCGTAGTCGCAATTGCGACTACATTCAGTGTAAAAACGGCATTGGTTCAAATGGTTCTGAGCACTATGGGACTTAACATCTGAGGTCATCAGTCCCCTAGACTTAGAACTACGTAAACCTAAATAACCTAAGGACATCACACACAACCTTTCCCGAGGCAGGATTCGAACCTACGACCGCAGCAGCAGCGCGGTTCCGGACTGAAGTGCCTAGAAACGCTTGGCCACAGCGGCCTGCAAACGACATTGGTCTTCTTGAAGATGCCATACCTCAATTTTCACGAATGAATAGAAGAAACGAAACAGTAGGGCTGAAGTGTTGCTCAGTAACCAACTATCGTCCAACTGGGTGAGAACATGAGTAGTTACTTGAATACTGGTTAGTATGAAGTAGTCATTGGTCACGAAATAGGTCGTCTTCTGCAACTCAGTGTTTCTCTGAAACCTACTATGTCTGTCTGTAATCCACGTTCAAATGATTAAAACGTATGAATGGTTCTGTGAACATTGTTTAGCGCGGAGTAGATACAGACCGTAAAATCTGTCGAGTTTTTCGAAGTATTATTTATTTATCTCACAAACGTGCTTCATCTGTCCATACAGCATATTAGCTGCCAAGTTATTACGCGAAGTATCTGATAGCAGAGACTACTTTGCCGAGAGTATTTTCGAACACCTGTAAGCTGGACGCATGGTATTGTTCGAAAGGCACTTGCAACGCTATCAAGATACGAGACGAGATTTGTGCTTAGCGGGTCCATTTCCTTCTCCGTATAACTCGCTAAATAAGGGCTAGTTTTGCTGTAGACGAAAGGTATCGCTTCGTGATCATGCCTCCAGTAATTGCCCCGATGTCTAAAGAAACTTCTGTATGTCGTAGCTTTTGCTTATTTTCGAATCGTGACCCATTGAAGCACCAAAAAAATGGCTCACAACATTGATTTACATTCTTTGCTTGTGGCGAACTAAGCACCTCGAGCAACGGGCATAACGCTGGTGCCCCCGAAAGTCATTACGAGAATACGCCGTTTCGGCCGGTATCTGATCAACAGTCGCATTTATTGTCCTCCGCCGGTAACGGCAAAACGATTTCGTCGGCGATAGAAGGCGGAGGACGCGCCACAGTCGCATTCGGGCTGCTCCGACCTCACTTCCGGGTGCAATCAGATCGAAGCAAAAGTGCTGGCGAGGAGCGGCGCTGCTGAGGTCGCGGGAGCGAGCAGCCATCCGTACTGGCTGAGATGCACGACCTCAGATCGTAGGCCGCGATGCGTGTGAACTTTCCCGTCCGCAGCTCGGCCGGGAGAGCGTCTGCGGCGCGGCAGGAAGACCTGCCAGCTCCGCGGGGAGCAAACTGTAGAAACGACCTTTCCGGCGTCCGTGAACAGGGTGGCGACATGTCGTAAGGGGACCACACCGTGGTTCAGGTCGAAAAATATCGATTTTTGATCTTCATCATATTTCGATAGATTAAGGTTTTATTTAAGTACTCTGAAAAGGATTTTGCTGATTTTTTTTTTTCGAGCTTTTAAAGAACATTTTACTACCACGTGTGTTTATGTGCCACGCCCACTTTCTGTCACCCACTTTTCTGTCACCCACTTTTCTGCATATATTTTAGATATTGATATCACCCACATTGACGTTAGCAGTGGAAGAAAATGATGGATGTTCGGATATTGCAGTTGCACTCGATGGAAGTTGGCAGAAAAGAGGACATACTTCTCTGAATGGAGTAGTGACTGCCACGAGTGTAGACACCGGTAAAGTCGAGATAATGTCTAACTCTCGCAAATTTTGTAAAGTCAATGAACATAAAGAACACAAATGTGAGGCTAATTTTAGCGGAACAAGTGGTGGTATGGAGGTTCATGGAGTACAACAAATACTTCATCGCTCCGTAGAAACAAGAGGCATTCGGTACAATGAAATAAAATAAAAAATCAAAGCTCTCCGGTTCTTCCACGGGTGATGTATATGTTCCCATTTTGTGTTATTTCAGTGAATTTTCATAAGAGGTTTCTGATGTTTGTGAGATTAGTCGCTTTCAGCTGCATATTAACTTTTACAGGAATACGACCAGTTTCGTGATTTCAGAGCACTCCTCAAGTTATATACGTCAGTGTTGCTGTAAAAGTGCATATACAGCTGAAAGTCGTTTATTTCAGAAACATGGATTACTTCAGGTGCGGCTGCCCTCAGCAGCAAGTTATTTGTTTGATTAGAGTACCAAGTAGAAGAGAATGTATTTCTTTTTCAGTCTGAGTGCGACGTACTTTTAACATGTTACTAAAAATGTGACTGTCTGTTCTGCAGAAGCTGATGTAATCACGACGTTCTGAATGTAATACGTACGTGCTTTAGCGCAATTCCGGTGTATATTTATCTGTCCAGTTCAATCTTTCCATGGACCAGCGTATTCTTTTGTTTTTCTTCTTGATACACAGTGGGAAGGTCAGTGTGAGAAATGCATTGTCTGCATTGGTAGCCGTTTCCTCGGGTGTCGAAATATGTTTGTTGTTCGTGATTCCCCTAGCTGTATATCCGTTTCCCATTTCATGATAGTGACACAAAATTTAACGTGCGCTTGAGATTTCTGTCACGTAGTTGTGAATTTGTAAGTCACAAAAAAGCAAAAGATTCTCTGTTTTTATTTCATAACGGATTCGTATAGGGATCCTTATTTGCTTATGCGTACTTTGCCGATCGGTATCGAATTTTCTGGCCTCACATTTTTTTAAAAGTAATTCCAGTGCAAAGCTGTACTTCGAGGAATTTGTCGCAGCTGTGACTATAGCTTGTGGTGCGCCCACTTTGAAACAAGATGCGTCGATGCTAGAAAAGTGTACTGGTATCACATTCGAGTAAACCAGTTCTAAAAGTTTTCCTGCCAGAATATACTTGAGGTTAAGGCATGATGGCGCATGACATTGACGTTGATTTACATTATTTCGAATGACTATTGGTCGAATTTAAAAATTTAAAATTCTAACGTAATATATTAATTAGGAGATGTAATACAGATTTAACACAATAAGTCAAGTATTAAAAATGGTTCAAATGGTTCTGAGCACTATGGGACTCAACTGCTGTGGTCATCAGTCCCCTAGAACTTAGAACTACTTAAACCTAACCAACCTAAGGACATCACACACATCCATGCCCGAGGCAGGATTCGAACCTGCGACCGTAGCAGTCGCACGGTTCCGGACTGCGCGACTAGAACCGCGAGATCACCGCGGCCGGCGACAAGTATTAAAGTTAGAAGTTTATATGTCTAGAGACAACATAAATAATAAACACGAAAATTACGCAGACTGTATTTTTCCAGTATTTGGGAATGAGAATACTGTCTCTTCTAACAAATTTTACATATAATTCCAAACAATTTCGAACTGTTTTCTCCTTTACACCCTCCGCAAAATAATGAAAGAAAAATTATCGGTTACTACAATATCGCTGTTCATGCAGTAAAATTCCAGCAACATACATGACGTTTATTTCTTCTTTATTATTAACTTCTTTCGCAACCCATTTTGCAGACAGTGTTCACATATACCACTGAATGAAATGCAAAATTAAAGGAGATGGAACCTGGGTAAACTGACTAAACCAAAGGTTGTACAGAGTTTCAGGGAGCGCATAAGGGAACGATCAACAGGGATAGGGGAAAGGAATACAGTACAAGGAGAATGGGTAGCTTTGAGAGATGAAGTAGTGAAGGCAGCAGAGGATCAAGTAGGTAAAAAGAAGAGGGCTAGTAGAAATCCTTGGGTACCAAAATAATTTTGAATTTAAGTGATGAAAGGAGAAAATATAAAAATGCAGTAAATGAAGCAGGCAAAAAGGAGTACAAACGTCTCAAAAATGAGAGCGACAGGAAGTGCAAAATGGCTAAGCAGGGATGGCTGGAGGGCAAATGTAAAGATGTAGAGGCTTATCTCACTACGGGTAAGATAGATACTGCCTACAGGAAAATTAAAGAGACCTTTGGAGAAAAGAGAACCACTTGTATGAATATCAAGACCTCAGATGGAAACCCAGTTTTAAGCAAAGAAGGGAAAGCAGAAAGGTGGAAGGAGTATATAGGGGGTCTATACAAGTGCGACGTACTTGAGGACAATATTATGGAAATGGAAGAGGATGTAGATGAAGGTGAAATGGGAGATATGATACTGCGTGAAGAGTTTGACAGAGCACTGAAAGACGTAAGTCGAAACAAGGCCCCGGGAGTAGACAACATTCCATTAGAACTAGTGACGGCCTTGGGAGAGCCGGTCTTGACAAAACTCTACCATCTGGTGAGCAAGGTGTATGAGACAGGCCGAATACCGTCAGACTTCAAGAAGAATATAATAATTCCAATCCCAAAGAAATCAGGTGCTGACAAATGTGAAAATTACCGAACAATCAGTTTAATAAGTCACGGGTGCAAAATCCTAAAGCGAATTCTTTACAGACGAATGGAAAAACTGGTAGAAGCCGACCTCGGGGAAGATCAGTTTGGATTCCGTAGAAATATTGGAACACGTAAGGCAATATTGACCCTACGACTTATCTTAGAAGCTAGATTAAGGAAAGGCAAACCTACGTTTCTAGCATTTGTAGACTTGGAAAAAGCTTTTGACAAATTTGACTGGAATACTCTCTTTCAAATTCTAAATGTGGCAGGGGGTAAAGTACAGGGAGCGAAAGGCTATTTACAATTTGCACAGAAAGCAGATGGCAGTTACAAGAGTCGAGGGACATGAAAGGGAAGCAGTGGTTGGGAAGGGAGTGAGACAGGGTTGCAGCCTCTCCCCGATGTTATCTGTATATTGAGCAAACAGTGAAGGAAACAAAAGAAAAATTCGGAGTAGGTATTAAAATCCATGGAGACGAAATAAAAACTTTGAGGTTCGGTGATTACATTGTAATTCTGTCAGAGACAGGAAAAAGACTTGGAAGAGCATTGGTCAAAAAAATCAAAACGAGGATAATGGAATGTAGTCGAATTAAGTCGGCTGATGCTGAGGGAATTAGATTAGGAAATGAGACACTTAAAGTAGTAAAGGAGTTTTGCTATTTGGGGAGCAAAATAACTGACGATGGTCAAAGTAGAGACGATATGAAATGTAGACTGGCAATGGCAAGGAAAGCGTTTTTGAAGAAGAGAAATTTGGTAACATCGAGTATAGATTTAAGTGTCAGGAAGTCGTTTCTGAAAGTAGCCATGTATGGAAGTGTAACATGGACGATAAATAGTTTGGACAAGAAGAGAATAGAAGCCTTCAAAATGTGGTACTACAGAAGAATGCTGAAGATTAGATGGGTAGATCATATAACTATTGAGGAAGTACTGAATAGGATTGGGGAGAAGAGAAGTTTGTGGCACAACTTAACTAGAAGAAGGGATTGGTTGGTAGGACATGTTCTGAGGCTTCAAGGGATTACCAGTTTAGTATTGGAGGGAAGCGTGGAGGGTAAAAATCGTAGAGGGAGACCAAGAGATGAATACACTAAACAGATTCAGAAGGATGTAGGTTGCAGTAGGTACTGGGAGATGAAGAAGCTTGCACAGGATAGAGTAGCATGGAGAGCTGCATCAAACCAGTCTCAGGACTGAAGACCACAACAACAACATCACTTTATGACACACAGTTCAGGGTCTATGACGTCATAATCACTGAGAAGCGTGAAAAAACTAGCTTTTCTTAAAACAGTGCGGTTTCTTGAAACAGTTAAGGCGGAAGGGACGTTATAAGTAATGGCTAATTAGAGACGCGGGAACCCCCAAAATCATATTTGCTGTCATGAAAAGTAGTAAAGTAACGTTTGATCTCACATACAGTTGAAATTGTTTGAGGAAATTTGAACTGTCAACATGGAAAACTTTTTAAAACTGCTCATGCGGGAAAGTCGCCACCCTGAACTGAACCACAAACATAGGGGAATCTTAGGAGAAAAAAAGAAAATTATTCGTCTACGTCCCGTCGACGACTAGATCATTAGTAACAGATCACAATCGCGGTTTCAAGACGGATGGGGAAAGAATTCTGTTGTGACTTTTTAAAGAAATCAACCCGTCATTCGTCTGTTAGGGCTTTCATCTCGAATCGAGTGTTGATGAAACCAGAAGCAGATTTCACTCTGTAGCACCATTTGCAGCATAATTTCGCTAAACGTAAACAAGATTTAGTCGAATTTTATAGTAATAAGAGAACATGAAAGTTGAGAAACGTTATAGAAAGCGTCTCAGGCACATCATCGTATGACAATACGTGACAATAGCCGAAATGTGGTTTTAAACAAGAACTTTCAAAAGTCGAATAGGAAAATTGTGAAATGAAGAGTCAAAAAGTCAAAAAATTACAGTTGCCGTAAGAATTATTAGGTTAATTCCACAATCGATTAAGGTACCCAAAAACTCTTAATTTAGACTGCAAAGTGGGAGTAAAATTGTAGAAACGGATAAAACTGACTACAAAACGTTATCTTCGGTGTTGATTATCATCATATGGTTTCGGATGTCTTCAAATGTGGCTGATACTGCAGAAAACGTTATGCAACCAGCTTCCACAGTTTTCGCACAGAAAAAAACAAATCCGTGTTTGCTTACTTGCCCAAACAAGTGTCAGCACATCTGTGAAATCATCATTGGGTCGTTATTTTGTTGATTGTCTTACTTACCAGCCAGTTAGGTTGGATAGCTTGTCATTCACAATGCTCGTATTTTCTTGTGCTTGTTCCTCACATAAGCGCGTGTTCTGTACGATCACGAACGTTTTGTTTCTTAAGTTGATGCTTACCAAACTGGAAGCGCCGATACTAAAATCAGCGTATGCACCGTTTTTATGACACCGTCTTTACGTAAAGAATATGTTCGTGAGGATGGCTGCACCGGTAAATTATTGTGCCCGATTTAATGAAGGCTCTAAAAATCTAAGTGACTAATAGTTAGGATTATCTATAAAATACGGGGCCGTTGGTGGCAAATACATGTTGAAACGTGTCTGAGCAAGGAAACACTGCAGAATTTGTGTTTTTCAGAAACAGCTGGCGTGGAGTCCTCTGATGTAAAAATGCCGTGGATAGTAGAGAAGCGGAGATGAAAAGACGAAGGCGATCCTCGGTGCAGACTGCATGATCTTCCGTATTATTTCTATGTTTTTTTTCATAAAATGTGTAATCCATTTATATGCAATGTGAAGATGAAAGAACGAACAATACGTGTTACGTAGTTTTTATCAGTTACAATATAATTTATTTCATTAAATTAATAACATATAAATTTTGCGACAATCTTTGTAGTCTCGCTCAACAATAAAAAGTAATGGAAGATATGCAATTCGAACAGACACACATCTGGAACGTGACTGGGATCTCTGAGCATTCATGACTTCTTACACTCTTTTTGCGTTAATGCCTGCTGTGAACCTCTTTCCAATTTCAGTTTTAATCATTTGTTATTATTTCCCTTTCTTCCAGTATTCCTTCATTGTTTCACTGTTTTTTTCCTGTCTTCAGACGACTATGTGTTAATTTGGTTTCCCTCCTTCCTTGGAATTCTTTCAGTTGTAAAGCTTTTTGCCTAAACATTTCTCTTTCCAATACTTCTTCCTTTCCGAATTGTTCCTAACCTGTTGAACCCAAATGGTCATTAATTCCTTTTCCCTAAGGTATTTAAATATCTGCTTGGTGAGTCTGTCGCCATCCATTCTGTAAATACGTTCTAAATACAGTTATCGCCTCTTCGATACTGCATCTGATACGTTTGCCATGTTCTGATAAATTTCATTGTTACTTCTAAATTTCCAAAATGCTACATTTTCTGAGGACGTACTATTTTCCGTATAATTCTACTTCCAGTGTAATGAGGACACACTATATTATGTATAATTCTTCTTCTAACATTTCTAATTTTTCAAGCTTATAATTTAGTACTAGAGACTCACTAGCACAAATGCATTTGGGTCTCGCCACTGTGTTACAGCGCTTTATTTTAAGTTCCTTAGATAAACACTTTCTGTTGTAGGTACTCTTTGATATGCAATATGATTTGTCCATATTGAATATTCTTTCGTTAAAAGGAAATTTTCTCGGCGCTCCGTCAGAAACGGCTTTCCTCCTCAGATATACCTGCAACGGATGAAAACGACAGAAGGTTCGATTGCTTGAAAAATCGAATTTACGTTGGTTGACATTTGACAGCTATATTCCGTATGACGAGAGAAGAGCTCTGACAACTGAAGTGACCCTGGTGCACGTGCTTCGCGCTTCTACGACGGTCATAGGCGACCCCTGCCGTCACTCAGTGGCGCCGAGTGCATCGTTCAGGTTTGTGTTAGTGTAGGTGCGCATGCCACTAATTCTGCGTGTTTCTTTCCATGTGTGTGGAGAAGAGGGCTTTTAGAAAAGGAGTTACGGACTTTTAGAAAAGGAGTTACGCTAATCTATATACAGGTTTTATTTTAAAAAGGAAAGACACAACGGTGAGCCTTTGAAACTCGTGAATAAATCGATTGGCAGGGTGCCAGAAGCGCTAAACATCCCTACAGCGACAGTGGAGACTGTCAAATGATAATGAGGCAGGCTGCGGGTTCAGCTGGGAGCCATGATCTTGCGACACCTGGAAAGTCAACGAAGAGATCGTGTCGTACGACTGAAACAGACAACTCTGACAAAATTGCTACAGCATGAAGGAGTACCCGACACTTAAAAAGTAGATGGCATCAGTGTCACACAGTGGTTTGTTCAAGCATCTGCATTGTTTGAAAAAAAAAATTGGTTTTCGGTGGAAAAAGTTCGCTGGAAGAGAGGTAATGAACGCGGAGACATTGTGGCAAGGAGATGCCGTTACCTGCGTTGGTTGTTAGCAGTGGGAGAGACGAAACGCGTCACGGAACTATGAGTGCGCCAGCTGGTAACGGAGGACGACTAATTATTGTTCATTCTAGCTCTATGAACAGTTTTGGGCCTGGTTCTGTGATAATATTTCAGTCAAAAAAAAAAAAAAAAACTGTCGATTACCAGAAAGAAAGAATGTAGATAAATTTAAAGACTGTTTCTGTGCTCTTTTGGTACCAAATGTCAGTTCTGGTAAGCGCTTTTGTAATGAAAAGCGCGCTGAACCATCCTATATAATTAAATAAGGCACCACGGCTTAGAAGATACGAGATAGTCAGCTGGTTGAAAGATAGTAAAATAGGCTTTGAACAGACTGAGCGAAAAGCGGAACTTGTGAAATTAGTGAAACGGCATAAGCTGCAGGAGACACAGTGAGTAGTTGATACGTTAGCAGAGAACCACTGCCACAAAGTTGTGAAATAAAACCTTCGCGTTGCGAGACACAGAGACTGGTAAATGACGCGCGGTCACACGAATAACTCTATAAAATCGGAAGAACGTCGTGAACCATGTCGAACATAAAAGAAGGCATAAGAGAATCCATAGAAAATATTATATTTCCTTTATCATACCACGAGGACAGCAGCAGCGAAGATACCGAAGCCTTTGTGGTTGCGAAAAGGGATGATCAGACAGATGACGATGATCTTGGGGTTTCCGTTCTTCCGCACGAAAAATAAAGGTAACGTCGTCATTCGACATTTTACATGTAGGCCCTAATACTTGTGCATATCACTGTACCTTGTTAATGTCGAAAACCTATTTGTGTGTAATTGTCTAAAGAGACGAACACTGCTAGGGCTTGAGAAAAATTTTGATCAAGGAACACGTCGCTCAGTAGATGCTACCAACAAGAATGCTGCGATGAATCGTGTGGCATTGTTAGGCTCTGTAGCCATGGCTGAAACGGGGACGAAGGGTGCGAGGGGAAGGTCTTCAGCCCGCTTCCCGCACCCTAGACACCCACACCCCACCCCCCACCCGTCTCCGGCCTACTGCATTTCCAACGCTGCCAGCTGTCAGAGCTCTTCTCCCAGAACAGTACGCCAAACGGTACGCTTGGCTTTGTCGGTTTTGCTCCACAGAGCATCGGGCTTGCCATTTCTGAATTAGGAAATTAGGGACATAATTTCGACCTGCTTAGAGACTCTATACTGACCTATTCCATAACTGAGCTTCAGCATTTTTCGTGATTTTCTACCTCTGAAGACAAAGATGCGCTAGGATGGTAGCCGGCAAACAGCTCTTGTAGCGACAGCGTTGCGACTGTAGACCTTAAAGGCAACGTTACTCGACAACACGAGGTTCCGAAATACTTTCCGTGAAACCAGTTTCAGAAAATTGTAGACACGGATACATCTGCGTACATAGGGTGACCATATGTATCCAACTGGAAAAGAGTACATACACTACTGACCATTAAAATTGTTACACCACGAAGATGACGTACTACAGACGCGAAATTTAACCGACAGGAAAAACATGCTGTGATATGGAAATGATTAGGTTTTCAGAGCATTTACACAAGGTTGGTGCCGGTGGCGACATCTGCAACGTGCTGACATTAGGAAAGTTTCCAACCTATGTCTCATACACAAACAGCAGTTGACCGGCATTGCCTGGTGAAACGTTGTTATCATGCCTCGTGTTGTTGTTGATGTTGTTGTCTTCAGTCCTGAGACTGGTTTGATGCAGCTCTCCATGCTACTCTATCCTGTGCAAGCTTCTTCATCTCCCAGTACCTACTGCAACCTACATCCTTCTGAATCTGCTTAGTGTACTCATCTCTCGGTCTCCCTCTACGATTTTTACCCTCCACGCTGCCCTCCAATGCTAAATTTGTGATCCCTTGATGCCTCAAAACATGTCCTACCAACCGATCCCTTCTTCAGTCAAGTTGTGCCACAAACTTCTCTTCTCCCCAACCCTATTCAATACCTCCTCATTAGTTACGTGATCTATCCACTTTATCTTCAGTATTCTTCTGTAGCACCACATTTCGAAAGCTTCTATTCTCTTCTTGTCTAAACTAGTTATCGTCCATGCCTCGTGTAAGGAGGAGAAATGCGTACCATCACGTTTCCGACTTTGATAAAGGTCGTATTGTAACTCATCGCGATTGCGGTTTATCGTATCGCGACATTGCTGCTCGCGTTGATCGAGATCCAATGACTCTTAGCAGAATATGGAATCGATGGGTTCAGCAGGGTAATACGGAACGCCGTGCTGAATCCCAACGGCCTCGTATCACTAGCAGACGAGATGACAGGGGTCTTATCCGCATGGCTGTAACAGATCGTGCAGCCACGTCTCGATCCCTGAGTCAACAGATGGGGACGTTTGCAAGACAACAACCATCTGCACGAACAGTTCGACGACGTTTCCAGCAGCATGGACTATCAGCTCGGATACCATGGCTGCGGTTACCCTTGACGCTGTATCACAGACAGGAGCGCCTGCGATGGTGTACTCAACGACGAACCTGGTTGCACGAATGGCAAAACGTCATTTTTTTGGATGAATCCAGGTTCTGTTTACAGCATCATGAGGATCGCATCCGTGTTTGGCGACATCGCGGTGTACGCGCTTTGGAAGCGTGTATTCGTCATCGCCATACTAGCGTATCACCCGGCGTGATGGTATGGGGTGCCATTGGTTACACCTCTCGGTCACCTCTTGTTCGCATTGACGGCACTTTGAACAGTGGACGTTACATTTCAGATGTGTTACGATCCGTGGCTCTAGCCTTCATTCGATCCCTGCGAAACATTACATTTCAGCAGGATATTGCACGACCGCATGTTGCAGGTCATGTACGGGCCTTTCTGGATACAGAAAATGTTCGACTGCTTCCCTGGCCAGCACATTCTCCATATCTCTCACCAATTGAAAAAGTCTGGTCAGTGGTGGCCGAGCAACTGGCTCGTCACAATACGCCATTCAGTACTCTTGATGAAGCGTGGTATCGTGTTGAAGCTGCATGGGTAGCTGTACCTGTACACGCCATACAAGTTCTGTTTGACTCAATGCCCAGGCGTATCAAGGCCGTTATTACGGTCAGAGGTGGTCGTTCTGGGTACTGATTTCTCAGGATCTGTGTACCCAAATTGCGTGAAAATGTAATTACATGTCACTTCTAGCATAATATATTTGTCCAATGAACACCCGTTTATCATCTGCATTTCTTCTTGGTGTAGCAATTTTAATGGCCAGTAGTGTCCTAATTGTGTGACTAAGTTTTGGTGGAATAACGCCTTGTTCAGAAATGTGTGTGAAATCTTTTGGGACTTAACTGCTGAGGTCATCAGTCCCTAAGCCTACACACTACTTAACCTAAATTATCCTAAGGACAAACATACACACCCATGCCCGAGGTGATTAAGACCGCGCGGCAACGCCTTCTTTCAATTGCAATGGCCACGAAACTATGTCATGTGAGAATATTGTCATTTTAAGGAAGATATTAGCAATGTGTGAAGCTGTATGGCACCCACACTGATCAAGAACTTTTATGATCTGAAGAGGACTAGACTGTTAACCGAAACAAGTAACCCATACAAAGAAAGAAAATTTCACGTGAGACCTCGACACCATGGGTTTTCAGTCCCTAACATAAAAATTTGCCGTAGCTCGTGAAAGTGGTGGATGTCAAGGCAAGGCCTCTCTTTGCAAATGCCATCGTCCCGTCGTCATTGACCGTCCCCCGATACGGGTGTAGCATACCGGCAGCGACCAGCTGACAGTGTGGGCCAGTCAGCTGAGTGGCTTGACGACTGCAGCTTTCCCGGGCAGGCCCAGCTGCACAGCTGCTGCTCGCTGCACCTGCGTGCGCCGCTTTCCCAGCGGGAGAAACTCAGTCGCTCGGAGATCTTCCCGTCGCGTCGCTGTCCGCGGGCCGCCTCTGCCTGCCCCACATTCTCCTCTTCGTGACTTTCGCGTTCCGTCGCTCACCTCGACCGCCTTCTTTTTCTCGTCACTAGCGTCGTCCTAAGAAGCCGTCGCGTGCCGCCAGGCAATCTAGGAGACCGGCTATTATCCCTACCTCCTCTTCCTTTTTCCAGTTCAGCTCCTTTCTGCTGTAAAAGATGACATCTTTCGCCGCTTAGGATCCTCAATTTTTTTTAAAAAAAAGTGTAGGATCCCATCCGATACGACATTTTCTGTGGCGTAATTTAGAATGGACTAATGATACTCCTTCCCTCGATTCTTTAAAGAATCGAACTCACCAGTGTAAAACAGCTAGAAACATGTGATTACTTTACATGAGTTAATGTGCTAACTTCTTGAGCTTAACCATGTGAAACCTTTATAATTGCAGACGCAAAACCATAAATATGTTGACTACATTAGTTTGCAGATTATTCATCCACAGAACAAAGGCGCTTCGTAAGTTTCACGAAAATAAAGTTTTTCACGCATTTCAGTGTTTATGACGTCATGTCACCTGAATAATGAGCCGTAAAATGATATAATTTTGCAGGTATTTTCTGTGTCATATGTGGAAACTGTTGTAAGACGTCGTGGTCTCCTGACCTTCGTTGCTTACATATTCCGCCTTCATAATCATATACCGCACATCAAGGCGCTTCATTCGAACCCAAACTCAATAAGATGAAGTCAGTGTTGTATGAATTCATGTAAACGATATTCAATTAACAAGTAAGCGCACCGCGGTTGAAATCCTCGAGGCTGGCGTACACACATACACTCCAGACACGACGGTCACAGAAGCTTTTAGTTTGGGAGAGAAACCGCACAACGGGACGCCGGTCCCTTCAGAGGACGACCCAGCCTGTGTCTGCCGGTGACCGCCCGTGTAGCGGGCAGCGTGGGCCCAAGGAAAGGGGGAAACAACCCCGTGTTCGGCTTAAAAGCAAATTCCGCTACATTGTATGGGAGCGGCCAGCCTACGCGTTCTTTACACATAGCACGCAGTTTCAGAGCTTTTCACAGGGAGACGTCAAACAACGCCAATGCTACAGGTTGCCGGATTGGTTGCCTTAAACGAAACGTCATTCTCCCGTTTTAGAAGAGCAGTGCTGATTGGTAGACGAAATTTCTGACTCCTTGAGGTGAAGGAATAATGGAAGAGACCGAAAGCTATACCCCTTCACTACTGGCGTGGAGAGGAGCCGTTCTGTTGTCGCTCTTGGAGCGAGGAACAAGTCGTTCTTGCACTTTCTGTGCAACTCACCCTTCATTTTAGACGGCAATGCGTGGGCGCTTAGAGCGCAAGCGCTGGCTGCTCTGTTCAGTCGATGGGACTGGGAAATACTGTACCATACTCCCCGGACTTAAGTCCTTGTGACTTTGATTTGATTCTGGAGATGAAGGAACCACTTTGTGGCATTCGCTTCAGAACTGTTCCAGACATTCGGCAGGCAGTAGACCGCTACATTCACACCATCAACAGAACAGGCTCTGCTAACGGTATACTACGCCTTCCACATCGCTGGCAGTGGGTTCTACACAACGCTGGTGAAGGCCAGTAACAGGTGCAAACATGTAACTCCTTTGTATCGGTTGTGAATAAATAGCTGCCACTATTTAAGTCCCAAGTCGGGCTTGGCTGGCAGTTGGATCTTTCACCGACTGAATGCCAAGTGCTGTTCGCGAGCGGGTGCTCTCGGCCCTTTTGAGGCCAATTGCGGAGCTACTTGATTGAGAAATAGCGGCACCGGTCACGAAAACTGACAACGGCTGGGAAAGCAGTGTGCTGACCACATGCCCACCGGAGTGGGCTGTTTTAAGTGGTTTTAAGATTTAAAGAAGATTCGTGTTGTTGGAGAAAATTTTGGGAGATCAGTGTATGCCTGTTCTAAGCATGTCGGTAAAATAAGTGATGTGTTACATAATTAGCCTCCTTTCCACTCTAGAATCCTGCGCTCATGGCTGACCCTCCTATATTCCGTTCTTGTCAAAAGGGTGTTTCACCTTCCATTTTTACAATATGAGAACAAATAAAATTGGAATCCGTGGAACAAATATGATGTACTTAAGAAATTGATTAATGAGTAGAATCTGTATCGAAGAACGTGCGACCAATGTGTTGCCACCGTCGCATATAGTGCGTAGGAATGGTGACAGTAAGATTAAGGAAATTTGGACGCCTGCAGAGACATACAGAAAGCCGGTTTTGTCTCTTTCTCTCAGTACTCGAGCGGAAAGGAAACCGATAATGTTAGAGCGATGTACCCTCCACCGAACACTGTACAATGGCTTGAGGAGTAGTTCTGTAAAACTGTGTGTAAAACGAAGAGAGCACGTCGTTTTCGATACAAAGCGAACGAGCTGAGTCCGTTGGCAGGGCAAAACCTCAGGGCTCGTGATTGACTCATCGCAGACCCCCCACTTCGCGAGCGGCGCCTCGGTTCGACCGGGAGGTGCGCGGCGACGAGTCTCGGGGGCAGAATTTATACATCCGCTATTTTAGAGCTTCCGGCGGAAAGCGGACTCCTAATGTTTCTGTCGGGCTCGTAAAAACATCCTCGTTATGACGTCTTCCCCCCGGCGGCTGCCGCCAGTTCTGGAAAGTGTCCTTGGGGAGACGCGAATGGTTTTTAGTGGCAGTGTGGGTAAGATGTTGCGTTTCAACCGAGCGGCGTGCTGACTCCCTGGTGTTTCGCAGCGCACAGTTGTAAGTCACCACGCAGTTATGAAGACACATAGTAACTAGTCACCACGCAGTTATGAAGACACATAGTAACTAGTACACAGGGTGATGAAAAATTCACGCACTCGGACTTCCTAGCGCAATTCCTCGACTAGTAACAATACAAAAGTATGTTTCTCAATATTTCGTCCTGCGCGTATTTCCGTCAATAAATGGACGTTAAAGACTGGCAATCTGGCAAAACTTTAATTACATGTACAGTAACTACCTCAGTCAGCAGATATGAGTAGCGCGGTGCAGTTTGGGCAGTAGATAGCGTTTTGTATTAGCATGCAGGAGGTCGAGAGTTCGATTCTCGGTCGAGGCGTATTTGCTCTTATTCGCAAAATGAAGTCTGCGTGGTACGGTATCTGCCGTCTTAATAGCCAAAAAGGGATTCCAGTGGGTCCTCTACAAAACACAGAAATGGAAGTACAGTCATTATCATTTGTCAGCCCTGAGGACAACGTATTCTTTTGTAAATGCCATTCGGTCATTAATATGAAATTAAATGCCACTGCTTGTTAATGTGTTACATCTGACGGACGTACTGCGTGAGTAGTAGACAATAAGTTATTTAACTGCGCAACAATCTTTAGCATCTCGACACTGATACAGTTTTTTTAGTTATTCTGTTTTGTGACAGTTCAGTTTGTTATAACAGTCAATTTCTGACTTGTCTGACCACATTTTTGCTATGTTCGTCGTTACAAATGTCAGATACGTGAGGTTTAACAAACTGTGTATACTACCATATTACGTGGCAGAATGAAATTGCCAAATAAAAAAAAAGTACGTATCGACCCAGAATCGAACCCTCGCCCTCTTGCATGGTAATACAAATTGCTATCTACGTCACCAACTACACAGCGCAACTCTCAGATGCTGATGTAATTACAGTGTTGCCAGAATGTCAGTCTTTAACGTCTATCTACTGACCACAATATTTGCAGTACGAAATTTTGAGACAGACATTTTTGTATTGCTAGGATGTGAGGCGTCGCGTTGCGAAGTCCGAATGTGCAAATTTTTCTTCACCCTGTATATCATGTCCTGACTGCAACGTCTCCAGAACAAAGTTTTCCGTGTCAACTCAGGCGCTGCTAGATACTTTCCCAGCACACACATAAGAGACTTCCTAGGCCAACACACCGTTTACATACTTATTCAAGAAAAACCTACAAAATTTTACGAAACAACACACTTTTTCATACGTCCAAAATTAACCCTTACACTCCTCTTTAGAGACCAATAACACATAAATAAAACACCAAACACAAGTTTACACACAGAAAATACGCACACAAACCCCAATCCCTCAGCTTCACGTAAACCTCTAGCGCAATCCGAAGTCAGACGGGCACAACCAATGGTACTTCGTACACAACCAACACACTTATAGCCTCGTCGTATATCATGTACGACGCAAGTACTGTCTAGCGTTGTGCTGGAAATTGCAGTAAGATACTAATGACTGTTGCTCTGAAACTTTGGCAGCTGACCCATCAGTTTTAACAGAGGTTAAACGTAACGAATGAGAAAGCGGTCTTGGAAAGCCCGAGAAAATTGTTGCCCTACTTAGCACATCAGACTGGTCTTCCCAGCAGTGTCTGGTCACAGAGATGTGTAGGAAATAACGGTAGAACACCGATTGACAGTTCAGATACTGTTGCAGTTTTAGAGTTGCTCACTTTATATTACTTCTATTGACCGACCCCGGCTTCGCACGTGTAGCATTAACGTTCTACAAGCGCCCGATTTGTCCGGCGTAGCGCTCATGAATTGTACGTGGTGTAACTAAATTCTCTTCGCAGACTTTGCGGACAGGTTCCTTACAGCGAAACAAGAAAAATATGTATAATGAAAAAGGGCTCTAAAATACCTACTTTAAGAGTTATGAGCACTTGTTCTTCTTCGATATTGTGAAGCACATCTTTTCTCCTGCAAGCTCTTTCCTTTCCATGTGTGGGGAGGAGTTAGTGTGAACCAAAACAAGAAAAGAAAGTCTAGTAAACTTGGGTTCTAGAATGCATATATTAATAGCCACGAGCACTTGTTCATTAGAGAATATGTTTTTCTCAGTATCGGAGATGAACAGCTCATAGCTCTTACTGTAGGCACTTTAGTACCCATGTTTACTGGACGTTGTGCCTCGTTTTGTTATAAGGAAACTGTTCTCAAACTCTGTAAAGGGAATTCAGTTACCTGTTGTATATACAAAACTTCCTCGTGAATCAATATGTGTAATAGTGAAAACAGTATAAAAATTCTTACAGTAGTTCCTGAGGTTGTCCTGAACGGATAGACAGAAAACGCCGCAGGAGCTATAATTCAAAATATATAGAGATATAAATACAGATAGAAGACGTAGTGACTATGGCCTATAACATCAGAGAGCATGCTTAGATCGTGCTTGCTAATAAGTGGAAACCGGGAATTATACCACATCTGTGACGTGGGACGAAATAATACACAGAGGAAAAAAAACATATATACAAATTTGGAGTGTTATTAAAAGTGGTAAAATGAAACACTTTCATTATCTGACACAGACGCCACAGGCGCGTCAACGGTGTGACAGTTGCACTCCCCTCACGTCAGTGTTCATGTTGTTTCGACTGCTTTGTATGCAACTTACTGATATTGGAATCTGATATGCAACACACATCTGCTCAGAGAGCCCACGTCTGTGGATAAATGGTTACATTATTCCGAAAGCCAAAGGTCCCGATTTCGAGTCTCGGACCAACACACAGTTTTAATCTGCCAGGTAGTTTCACTGTTACATTATTATTGCTTATGCTGTGTTGTATTTAAGTGGAAGTTTTCCGGGCGAGTACTGTGGCCACAGCGTTTTCCCGACCTCATTCCTATGGTTTTTTTTTGTGTGTGTGAGTGTGGGGCTGAGGGGGGAGGGGGGGTTGGGAGGAATGTAAAGTTTGTTGTATGAGGTAGCGATAGTCACTCCAGAACAGCTGGTTGTCTGTTTGGCTGAAGTTGCAGTCATTATTCCTTAAGGACCTGCATGGTTTTATCGTGTTAGAGAGCCGTTAGCACGCAGATGCTAGTACGTATATTAATGCAAACGGATGCCATTTTCAGCAACATCCCCAAAACAATATCCATTACACGACAATTCAAACACCCTCTAACATTCTCAACTTCTGAATATGTGTTTTTTTTATTTTTTTATATTAAAAAACAAAAAACTAAAAACCCTCCTCGATTGCGAAAAAAGCACCTAGTGTTAAGTGTTAACCCAGGTTACGGCGTAGATAACTACACCTTCTTCAGAACAACAATAAAACCAACAAGTGCCTAAGAAGACCTTTGTGAATGATTAAAAGAACACCACAGCTATACATTTATAAACGAAAAAGAAAAGGAAAACACAAAGAGTATATAAGTACAAAGTCAAAACCACTACTTAACTAAATCGTGTACGCTCCACCTTACACCGACCGATGTTCGATGGGACATTATCCGCCATAAACTGCAGCTAAAAACGGTCTCTCAAATTTTCAATTTATGTAATAGCTGTCACTCATCGGAAGAGAAAGGTAAAGCAAGCATTTGGTCAAGTGGGCGGATGCAATGAATAAGTAAAGTCCCTAATACTCAGATAGAAGGATACCTAAGCATTGCGGTGTTCAACACAACCTTCGTCTTGTTGAGTGCTTTACTTACTTCCCATCTCAACAAAATATTGGCAGTAAACTACGTTACAATAGAGAGGGTGAACGAAACAAGTGCTGACGGAATTTTCTCTTACTTTGAGTGAGTCATTTTTAAAACATTCTTTAAGATGGCCACGTTCCAATTGTACTTATGCATGAATGAAGCACAAAGGCGCACAGGCTGCCGGTTGCAGGCATAAATCATGTTTTAGTATTACCTGGGGATTAGGAGTATGAAATGATAATAAATGCCTCGTAAAGTGTGCCCCGGGTAGCGGTTGATATATGGGGCCGCATTCTACAGCGGTTCGCCGACTCACTCTGTGCGTGTGTGTTCTGCGACCGCGGCAGACTCTGCCTTGCAAATGCGAGCGATTGTGTATCTCCAGTGCTGGAGCTGATGGTCGCCCTGCTATCGGTGTTGACGTCTGCGAAGTTCATGAAGACGTTCTGAGTATTTCGAGAGCTCTAAAGTAATGTAAAATACAGTTAGTTGAACCGTGCAAATAATTTGCGCTCTATTCGGATCAGTCACTGATAGGTAATATCGTAATGGAGAAATTAGTAAATGCCAGTATTTATTAGTGAAAGGTATTATATTAGTCTCACTAAAAAAAAACGATGTCATTATATACTGTATGGTTAACTGTAAAACATGTAAAAAGTAGATACTGCCTTTGTCAAAATAAATTTATTTTTTAAAACTACTGTATTTTACAAAACTCCTTCGAAAACAACGTTATAACTTATAATCTGATCACCCTTTACATTTTTGGCTCTGTGTGTCTTTAGTACACACGTAAATATCACTGAAAGTGCGAACACGAGAGAAAGCCCCAGGGGCCGGCCGGTGTGGCCATGCGGTTCTAGGCGCTTCAGTTTGCAACCACGTGACCCCTACGGTCGCAGGTTCGAATCCTGCCTCGGGGATGGATGTGTGTGATGTCCTTAGGTTAGTTAGGTTTAATTATTTCTAAGTTCTAGGCGACTGATGACCTCAGAAGTTAAGTCGCATAGTGCTCAGGCCCTGGTGAATACAATCCTGTCCTTTGAATCGTCTGAACTTGTGCTCCGTTAATAGTCACGGTACGTTGTCAATAGATGGCGCCATCTAAATTCATTATATCGATAGATATGACCGAAATCGCATAATAGACTGCATTTTGTTTAAAGAATCTAGACAACTGCAGCAGCTGTCGTTCATGTCAGTTAAACGAATTGTCCGTAGATGGCACCTTTTACGATGTTTTTATAAAAATATTTTCAAAATAAAATTTTGAACTAGAACAATAACTTTTAACCATTTTTGTTTTGTTCTTTCATAGTGCTGAACGAAATCTTGAAAATGATGTCTTAGCAATTAATTTTGATCAAGTAATACGCGCAATTTAGCTACCGACAAAAAATGCCTTTGAGAAACAATATGTATGATGCGCATCTGTTATATTATTTCCTACATTCAACAAAATTATTTGTGTAGACGAAGTTCAAACACCATGGCTTTAGCGAAAAAGCTCAACAACGGTTCATATCTGAAAATTAGGAAGCAGAAGGTTATTCTCTAGCGTCAACAAACAGAAAACACATTTATATCGGGGTCATGTAAAATAAAGGTTGCAACAGGGTCCTGTTCAGGATATGTAGCTTCTCTTGATTTATATCCTTGATTTGTCACAAAAGATGATAGAGGACTCAAAAAATTCTCTCTTTGCGCATGACACAGATGTGTAATTTAATGTACGTGGTCAACTGCAATAAATCCCAAAGCATGCAGTTTTTGACACAGCTCCTGCAAAAACTAATTATTGTTCCAACGTTTCCAGGCAATTAGAGGCCTACTGTAGTCATCTATATTGCCCTGGCGCAGTTACAACTCTTCCACTGCTGGCAAAAACGAATTACCGTGTGATACTCCACCAGTGAGGTGCTCTGGTTTCTTTTTGCTTCTCTAGCCGCGTGCTACGTCACACTGGCGAGAATTTTTAAGTCGTCCAGGACTACAAACAAACAAAACATTAATAACGTAACTTTATTTTTCTGGATGAAAGCCTGAAATTCTGAAGGTAACATGAATAAAATGAAGTGAAAGTCTAGTTTCAATTTGTACAAAAGTTGGACATGAGACGGAAAGGAGGTCGAGAGGAGTGTGAAACATGGCTATAGTCTATCCCCCGCATTATTCGTTCTGTAAACTGAGCAAGCAGAAAAGAAAACGAAGGAGAAATTAGGAGAGAGAATTAAAGAAATACAAACTTTCAGATTTGGCGATAACGTTGTGATTCTGTCTAAGACAGCAAAGGACTTGGAACAGTGGTTTAATGGGATGTACACTGTCTTAAAAAGAGTTTATAGGATGAACTTAAAAATGTAAAACAAAGGTGTGTATTGTGTGTTAAACTGAAACCTACGTAGAAACTACGCAGAGGCTCCGTCCCGCCCCTCAGTGGTTCACAACCCCACAAGAGGCCACAGCTGTCCACCCACCGCACCGCCGCCCCACACCGAACCCAGGGTTATAAAACAAAGGTAATGGAATGTAGTCGAATTAAATAAGATCAAGAAATGGGCTACGAAAAACCGTACATGAATCTTGCCCTTTGGGCAGCAAAATAACTGGTGATGGCTGAAGTAGAGTGGACACAAAGCGCAGACTGCCAGCAGCAAGACAAGTATTTCTGAAAAAGGGAAGCTGTAAAGAACTATTATAAATTTAAGTGTTAGGAAGTCTTTTCTGAAATTATTTGTCCGAAGCATAGGCTTGTAGGGGATTGAAATGTGGACGATAAGCAGTTGAGACGGAAGGGAATTGAAGCCTTTGAAAAGTGGTGCTTTTGAAGAATTCTGAGGATTTGATGAGTAATTCGACATGTACAACTTGACTAAAAGAGGGGATCGCTTGAAACGGTAACATCGAGAGGTATCAAAGAACCATCAGATTGATAATGGATGTATGTATGTGTGTTTGTTTGTTTGTGTGTGTGTGTGTGTGTGTGTGTGTGTGTGTGTGTGTGTGCGCGCGCGCGCATAAGTACGTGTTTAGGGTGGTGGTGCACAAATTGGTAGAGGAAGATCAAGGGCTGAATGTAGCAAACAGGTTCAAATGGATACAGGCTGCAGGAGCCACTGGGGGCGAAGGGCTTGCATGAGATAAAGTGGAGGGAGACTAGTTTGTGGACTGCAGACCACAAGACAAAAACTTTGACTACCTGACTACCCCTGTAAATTACTATATCTTCAGTGGTTCCGGAAATAACTGAGGCGAGCTGCTTGGCTGATACTGGAGGCAGCAGCACTGCTGGAAGGAATTAAGGGGGGGGGGGCGGAGGGGGGCAGCTGGCAAGTGAGAGAAATGGAGGACTTCGTCAAGCCATGTCTAAGATTCATGACTGGGCAACAACAGCAACACTGAATGATACGCTGGCGGCGCACTTGTGACTGTGACGTATCTTCTCTGGCTGAGCGGACCGTAGGCTTCACACCTTCAAAGTCATCGTCCCACCACCACCCAACCAACCACCACCCCACTGCAGGCCTGTGGTATGAGGGCTGCTTTATGTGGCTTCTCTGCCGAGGGCTGCACAGCAGGGTGACCCTTTTCGTAACTACATTACAGTTCCTTTGACACACCGCTCAACGGCAGTGGAACAAACAAATGGTATCGCTCTCTGATGACCATGTCAACCTGGAACGGGAATAACATCTATTTTAAGGATTAAGAATATTGTTAGTTCCTTACATGTGGGCCAACAATGATGAATCACCGAGCGTGTATGTACTAATAGCTCGTTTTCTGCGTACGTAGCTGTTGCGAAGAACGGAACGTTACAGTTTATAAAGTACCTTCGACGACTTGATGGTCAGAGAAGAAGTACTAAGCCAATACGCCAACGATGGTCGGGGATAAGTTGTGATTTTTCGAAGGAAATGACAAGAAGTGGTACCATAAGCCTTCCGCCATGGCTTGCGGAGTATCTATGTTGTTTGAGATGTAGAATGTAGCATCCTAGAACTTAATCGAAAAATAAGGGTGTTTGGCCTAAAGTTATACTTTCTGATCGTATATTAATTGCTGTTGTAATGGAGTTTACTGCACCAAGAATTGATGAGACACCTGCTAACTGTAATGAAAAATGGCTAGATCTACAGATGCACCTCCCATGTGCAATAGCTCCTGCTAGAGGCTGTATTAGCAAACCCAAATTACAGCATAACCCAGAGTGGCCACAATTTAAACCTCTTCCTTTCTAAACACAAGTCTGTTGCATTATGACGCGGTGGTCAAGGCAGGGCTCGAACAACCGTCTCGTAACCGCGATGTAGGTTTTCGTCGTTTCATCCTGCCCATATTTCAGTACTGTCTGAATAGACGCTTTCAATAGCAAATGCTCAACGTTTGGTGTATAACTAGGTGACGAATGGTAATGTGGCCAATTAAATCTCCAACATTCTTCCGTAGGACCACATTTCAGAAGCTTCTATTCGAATCTTGCCTGAAACGTTTATCGCCCACCATTCACTTCCACACAGGCTTACGCTCCAGACAAATTCTTTCCAAAAAGATTTCCTAATACCTAAATTGACGCTAGATATTTAGAGCTTCCTCTTTTTTTCTTTTGTAGAAACACCTGTCTTGCTAGTGCAGTGCCAGTCTGCATTTTATTTCCTCGGCCAGAGTATTTCACGGCCCAAAGCGGAAAATTTATCTACTCCTGGTGTCTCACAGCATCGGCCGCTTTAATTCAGTTACATTCCATTTCCTTCGTTTTACTCATGATTATGTAGCGTTTGTAAACTTTTTTTCGAGGCTTTATCCATTCCGTTCAACTGCTGCTTCCTCTGCTGTCTCTAGTACAAATACAGCACTATCGGCAAACCTCGAAGTTTTTGTGTTTTATCCCTGGACGTAAATTCTAATTCCAAATTTCTCCTTCGCTTTCCTTACTGGTAGGTCAGTGTACAGAATGAATAAGACTGGGGATAGAGTACAACTATGTGTCAATTCCCTCTCAACAACCCTTCCCTCTCATACCCCTCAGCTCTTATAACTGCTACCTGATGCCAAATAGCTTAACTAGGGTATGGACGCCGGGACGCGAACCCTGGACGCTGTCTTAGTGGGGCCACAGCTCTGGACGGGAGAAAAAAAAGGGGAATCATGAAAGATAAGGGTGAAGTACAAGGGAGAAGAAGAAGTAAAGGAGGAGGAAAGCAATGGACTAGAAGGCACGAAAACGGAAACACGACGAACATATCACAGACTCTGCTGACCAGCAGTTCTAAAATATTTAAAAAAATTATAAGTCGCTTCCCTCCGTCTCATTTGCGGTTTTTTTTATCGATCACAAGTGATCATCTTCAGATTTATGTAGTTCTGTGAGGAACCAATTGTGTCACTGAGAACAGAACAACACAACTCTAGGAGAATTCTGAGGAGATTCCCTTGATACGGCTACGGAAAACTCTTTCCTCCTCCTGCAGCAGCAGAGCGACTGTCCTCTCTGGTCGTTACCTTCCAAAGTCTCACACGCAGTGTCACATCTGAAACAGCTGTGTACCCTGTCCGTATAAAATGAATCATGAGATGCATAAATAACTTCACAGACCATCGCGAGAAATAGGTAGCAGCTCAATGAAAGGCGTGAAATGATGGGACAGGAAAGGAAAGGTCGCGCAACTGCGATTAGTCGCCGAGTGAAGGCCGAGTCGGCAGCAAGTGCCGGCGCAGCTGCTATTACGGGCGCGAGGCCTGCCACTCCATTAAGCAGGCTGCGAGGCTCGGCCAGCGAGAGACACGGCGTGCAACGCGGGCGCCGGACTCTGCCACCACTTTTGCCGCCAATAGCAGTAGTCGCTGCAGCTTGCGCACCGGCTGCGCAGTAGCTGGCACAGAGCTGCAGGTACCGCGCTGTTGCGCAACAGGAGCCAACACCGAGGCCAAGCTCTCCGGACCAAGTATTAGTCACTCGCCTCAAAGAGCACGGTCGCTTTGGAACGCTGTAGGTGGTGCAGACTGCTACAAGCCGGTCTAGCGACAACTCAACGCCGACGTAAGTCATGGCAGTGCAGCGGTTTCTGTGTGTCAAGTTGTTGTATGAGGTTTCGGGATTGCAGCTGGATATTTTTGACTTCTTGCCACAATATTTCGGCTGGTAACTGTTCACCTATCCGCCACTGGAGACTACTTTTTTCTTGTGGGAGGTTGAGGTACAAGGTCACCAGTGGATCTCGGTCTTACTGTCTTGGTGTGAGGGTTGAATTTTTTTCTGTCCTACAGTGACATCATTCCTGTGACATCATTGGCGTTCACGTTGAAGGTGTGGCAGTGGGACTTGAAGTTCCGTAGCGCCTTCTGACGGTGGAAGTCCAAAATAGCAGACAACAGGGAACACAATTACATGGGTACTGTTATTGGTGGACGTATTATGGAAGTCACACATCGAGTGATCGAGTGGTAGTATCAAACTGACACTTTATTAGTGGCCGTAACAGGGCTGTCGTCGGCCGTGTGACGAATCTAATTCGTCGACGATGGTAAGAGGAACAGGGTGGCGGTGCCAGTGCTGGGGACTTGTCCTGCCAATGTGGTTTAAGCCAGTGACCATGTCGCGCAGGGCATCCACTTTGTCATAGAGACGACTTGCCTCCTCTAAAAATGGACATCTTTAGAACTACCATGTTTGTTTCCTCATGGAGGGGAGGGGCATGCAGGCTCCACTGAAGCACGTTATTCTGTTGGCGCAGAGGCACTAATAGTGGCCCACGCAGAGGAGCCGTAGGTGAGCCACAACTGTACAATACAGTCGGAACTTGGAATCTAAGTTCAGTTCTCTGCTGTTGAAGAGTGGGTAAAACGCTCTTATCAGTCTCTGTTCTTTTTGGATGACGTATTCTGCAAGACGATGGAAGAGCAGTTTTTTATCCGTCCAGATACCTTAATATTTGGTATACAGGTACCATGGCGCCTGGATTCCTGCAACAGTGATGTTGTAGCGGTGGATTGGACTCTTTTTGGTGAAGTAGACTGCCGTAGTTTTGGCGGCAATGGAGTCATTCTTGTTGGAACGACACCAGGTGACTGTCGTGTCTACCTGCCTCTGGAGACAAGCAATGAGCTGGTCGACGTTGCGGCCGGTCGTACAGGACGTCGTATCCTCGGCGTATTGCGTCAGGTGGCAGTGTGGGATGACTGGCATGTCGTTAACATATATGTTAAAGAGGATGGGAGACAACACACAACACTACCGACATGTGACGTAACTTGAGAGTTTTCTTGCTGAGTAAACAAGAAGGTACTATTGTGGAGGAAATCATCCACAATCTTGATATACATGTCTGGGATGATCGTGTGTGTCAGAATTTTGTACACAACATTGCCCTGCCAAATCTTGTATATTCGTTTTGCATGACCAGGAAAACTGCTGGCGCATAGTGGAGTCAAAGCCCTCACTGGCATGTACTGTGATCCTAAAAAGAGGTTCGGCTGACAAATGGGAAGCGAAACCAAACTGATCCAGACATATTGCCCAGCTGCTGCCAGAGGCTGTGGAAGATCAAAGACTCTGGGACCCTTGCCATGATGCTCAGAAGGGCCTGTTGTTAGTAGAGACTGTAGAAACCTTGAAGGGCTTGGGGATGGCAATCAGTTTGGACTGCTACCAGTGTGGGGGGAAAAGGCCGATTGTGAGATAGTAGTTCAAGATGCCGGTAAATAAGATCGGTGGGTTGCGCGGGAGCCGACCGAAATGTTCATTTAAGGTGCCATTCAAACCTGAAGTCGACTCCCATGCTTCCACCAGAGGATCTGCAGGAATTCTGCTGGGGAGGGGCAGTAAGAGGTGGTCTTTGTCTGAAAACGGTAACGGCCACCAGAATATCGCATTCATCCTCTAATTCATCAGGCGTAAGGTCCTGGACGAGCAATTGGATCTGGGCCTCAGATGCCATGACCAGAGTTTTTACCACATGGAGGGCTTCATAAATTAAGCCACCCACTGTGCGGATTGGATGGTTGGTCCTCACTGCAGAGCGCTGTAGGGCTCGGACAACAGACCATTCTGGTTTATGTTGGAGGAGAAAGGCGAACATCTTGGCCTCTGATTGTTCCAATCGGCGAGCTGGTGCTAGAATTGACGCTGGCGACGCCTCATGCGATGCTTGCAGTGGGGGTTCTTCTGGATCTTTAGTTCGCGCATTAGGGGAGGCAAATCATCCAATGGTGTTAAAGCCTATGGAACAATGAAAGTAGAGGTCTTCATTGCCTTCTGGAATTTCGTGGTTAGGTAATCAACAGTGCTAACCAGATTGGTAGGTATTAACAGGTCTAGGTTCTGCTGCGTTTGGCTGTTGAGGATCCTGAAAAAATTGTCCGAATCCGCGATGGTCAATGTAGAATGGATGTCTGAATACACAGCAACATCAGTGAGGTGCAGGAGCACGGGGCCTTGGTCAGAGGCCAGGCCGCGGAGAATTTACAACGAAGACTGTACTGCAATGTTCTAGAAAATGGCCACATATGGGTGGGAATGTGGAGGAGATATACCAACAGTGCCAGAGGATTTTCCAGTTCAAAGAGGAGTTTGCCCTGAGGATTAGCAACATGAGAATGCCAAGCTGGATGTTTGGTGTCGAGATCTTCCCTAATAATAGTTTGGCAAATGATATCAGTGTATGGAGGTCCGCTTCAAGAAGTTGTAGGGCTCAAATATGCCACAGCAAAAGTAATAGCGCCAATGCAGGAAGAAACGGTGACTGCTGTAGCGTCTATATGTTCTGGTAGTCGGAGAGCTTCGTAAACATGGATGAGTGTCTTATCTAGGAACACTGCTGTGCACCACCTCGACGATGGAGTTGGTCAGTGCGATAGCAAACTATGTTGTGGAGACAAGTAATAAGTTTACATGGTGGTCATAGAGGAAGGTGTTCGGGCTTCATTTGTTTAATGCCATTAGCATTAGCTGATGAATGCGCGGTGGGCGATGCACCTGTACCTTTGTGAGCCCATCCTCCAAACGTCTTTTGTGGTCCAGAATGAGATTTAAACTCTGCAGCGGAGTGTGCGCTGATATGAAACTTCCTGGCAGATTAAAACTGTGTGCCCGACCGAGACTCGAACTCGGGACCTTTGCCTTTCGCGGGCAAGTGCTCTACCAACTGAGCTACCGAAGCACGACTCACGCCCGGTACTCACAGCTTTACTTCTGCCAGTATCCGTCTCCTACCTTCCAAACTTTACAGAAGCTCTTCTGCGAAACATGCAGAACTAGCACTCCTGAAAGAAAGGATACTGTGGAGACATGGCTTAGCCACAGCATGGGGGATGTTTCCAGAATGAGATTTTCACTCTGCAGCGGAGTGTGCGCTGATATGAAACTTCCTGGCAGAAGTAAAGCTGTGAGTACCGGGCGTAAGTCGTGCTTCGGTAGCTCAGTTGGTAGAGCACTTGCCCGCGAAAGGCAAAGGTCCCGAGTTCGAGTCTCGGTCGGGCACACAGTTTTAATCTGCCAGGAAGTATCTTTTGTGGTGTTTCGTTAATCACAGCCCAGATGTGGGGCTGCATGAACAGAGAGATGGAGGATCCATCTCATGTCATCCTGGAAAGAAGTGTCTGTCTCCACCACTGGGTGAATGTCCCCGGTGGGCTGCTTGACCCTGTGGCGGGCAGGGATGGGTGTGGTGACTGGTGGAGAAGGGCTGGGGCACTTCAACAGGAGGACGTGAGGAGGCTGCAGACAGTGTTTCTGTTTGGTGGATGTTCGTATTCGTCACAGGAGATGGATGAGCAGCAGAAACAAAGGTGGTCATAGGGAACGAAGCTGGAGGGGGGGGGGGGGGGGCTCCTCCATTGCAGGTGCTTCAGGCGCCTGTGATTTGATGGTCGTCGAGTTTACACCTTAAGACAGGAAATGGATGTGGTCCCGCGATCGCTGGGGTGGCCGATTTGTCCTTCTTGGAGGATTGGAAGACTTCATCACCTTCTGGTATATTGGGCAACAATTCCAGGAAACAAGACTGTGGGGGTCATGAGTGGTACCCAAACAACAGGTGAATGTGGGTTTTTCTGATGCCAGGAGCTTGCATTTCTATGACGCATGCGAGCTGGCACACTTGACGCACTGAAAAGGCAGTGAGCAGTAATTGCTGGTGTATCGCAAACGTTGACATCAACGGCAGATGGAGGCGCCTTCATATGATTCACCTTGGTGCAAAGGAGATGCCTTATTTGGTAAATGTGTTCAGCGTTCTTTCTCATGATAAGGGAGACAACACGAGAGGGAACAGAGATTAACTACGTGGTCTCAGGGTCCCTCTTACTGCATAGGTGGACCATAGGGTCTAGGATCTAGAGACAGAGTAATTCATCCCTGACCCCTGTTTCTGTAACTTCGCAGGGAAGGTCTTTGATGACGATTTTTCTTCTTCTCTCGCCAAAAGCCTGATGAGTGTAGTAGTTCATAGCTCTCGACTTCACACAGTTGATGACTTGGAGATAATCTTACTTTTTGTCAAGCAGGTACTTGACATGGTCAGCCCGCAAGTTGGCCTGCAATTCAGTGTTCAGTCTAATGTAGTTCACGGGATTGAAAACCACAGTAGGAGGTATCTTCTCCTTTGATGGTGGATTCTGAGAAGTGCGGTCAGGAGGGGGACCCGTGTCCGGGTCTGTGGCATCAACGTATGCGGCAGCTCCAGTTGTGGAGGTATCTGAATCTGAATCACGGCCGGTGCGATGGGCGCGAACAGAAGACCGTTTAGATTTTCGACCATGGGGGGGGGGGGGGGGGGGCGACAGGGTCAGAATCTCCAGAAAGCCCATTGAGCCAACGAGATGGTGTAGATGAAAAGGCACCCGATGGGGCATCCACCTGGTGGTCGGTTGTATCAAAGCTGGGGGCCGACATGGCCTGACCGTCATTGGATGAGAGGTCTATCACCAGGCGACCACGGGAGTCGTCGGATAAAGAAGAGGAAAACCAGTCCCTCAAGCGAGACTGTGGACAGGGTTCACATGAATCGGTGTCACTGTCAATGGTTACGGTGACTTGTGGCGGTAGGCACGGTGAGCTTGGTCCTTAGCCCGTTGGGTGGTGTCAGTGTCGGCGCCTCCAGCAGCTTGCCGTCGATCGGCCGGTGTTAAATAGCCGCGCGAAGAAACGGCGAGGAGTCGCCTAGCTGCGGATTTCTGTCCTTGGTCCTATTCAAGCTTTTCCTCGGCCCAACTGACGTAGCCAGGACCCTGGTAGGCAAAATATGCTAACTCCCATTGGCTATAAATCCCCGGTAGAACGAGACACGTACGGGAAACAGCGGTGCCTTAGGCGAACGACAAATCAATGTCTGTCGCCTCGGACACTACTACTAAACAGTGCTGAGTATAACTCGTGACCGTAAAGAACAACGCGCACGTACTCGCAAATAAACACTGTCATGGCTCCAACCTGACTGACTCATGGAGACTGCTAGTTCACGGTGTTGGCTTTATAATAAAACTTGGCACGAAGACACATCCGCATTGGCGGCCGTCACAGGCGCGTCCCCTGTCGAAATGAGAGCCCTCTGCAAACAATATTCCATCTGTGGGATACAGACGCAAGCGCAAAAGGTGAAACTACGTGTCCGTCCTCTGTTAGAACACGCGCTCGCGGCCCTGGAAACAAACGTCAGATGTCACCTGCCATGTCATTATGAATAAAATGTTTTCTCTCAGAAGAAATTAGTGAGATCACCGGGTCCCATGCCTTGTCCTGTTGAAAGCCGCCGTCACGATTTATAAGATCTTGTGCTACACGTATTTCCACAAATTCTTTAATTATTGAATCTCAAAAGCGACCAGACGGGGCCAAGATTTTTGTGGTAGAATAATCCATAGAGTGTCCTGTGGTAATACAGTGCTCAGCTACGGCCGACTTACAGGGCTGTGAAACGCGAGTGTGGCGCCCATTTCAGTTCACCTTTCTGTACTGTTCGCATTGTCTGATCTACCTAGGCTTTGCCACACTTGCAAAGAATTTCGTAAATTCCGGCCTTCTGCAGTCCCAGATCGTTTTTTTTTTTTTTTTTTTTTTTTTTATTTTTATCAAACCGGCAACAGCCCTAAACTTCGTCAGTGGCTGGAAGGTTACTACCAATTGACACTTTCTTAGAATCCTGCGTACTTCAAACGAAAGGTGCCGACGTATGGAAGGAACGTCCTGGACTTATACGTCGACCACGGCCTGTTAGATCGGAAGTTTCAAGTGAAGTCAGTATCTGCCCTCGAAGCTTACACAATATGATCATAGTAGCTTTGTTTAAGTCGAGACCAGTGGCATAAAAGAAATTTAATTTCTGTCCCGGTTTCGGGAGCTTAATGTCCTTATTCAGAAGGCTACACCTATCGCATTTTTTGCGATTGTCAACAACGAGGTGCACACAGCAAAATGCAATGGTCATGTTGTTCATAGCGTCTGTACAAAATGAGCGTGAAGAAGCGAAACAAGAAGTCCAGACATCATGCTAGAACAGGAACTAATCAGCACATACGTATAACCTCAGGTGCAGCGGGAATTGTGGGAGCGGCAGGTGGTACGTGCTGTCGCAGCGGCGACAGCAGAGTTGCGTGGGGAGGATGTTGCGTGGGCCGGAGGCGCCGCTCCGTTAGCCGGCCGTGTGACCCATTGCTGCGGGGCGCCGACCTTGGTGACCCCAAGCGGCACACTCCCACGTTGATGGCCTGCCTCATACGGTGCGGTGTCCTAACTGAACTCACGGCCGCGATCGGCTATTCTGCCATGTGTGGGGAGCCCCACTGTTGCTCGTGGTACATTATGGAAGGGGGGTGAGAAGGTGTTAATAAATCAGGGAGTAGCTTCCAAGGTGCATTTTGGAACAACTAAGAAATTGGAACATATCCAGCAAATACGAGGGCTGTTCGGAAAGTAAGGCCCAGTCAGTCATGGAATGGAAACCACTGTCAAAATAAAAAACTGTTTTAGTAGCAACAGCTAGCTGCACTTTCCGCCTACTTCTCTACATAGTCGCTGCTCCGATCAGAGGTTTGTCGTAGCTCTGTACAAACATTCCAGTGCACTAGTCATAGAACGCAGCAGCCCCTACTTTTCGCCAATTCTCTACGCTGGTCCACAGTTCGTTGTCTTCGCCTAGAAGTTGTCTTCATAGCGAGCGGTTCTTGTCAGTGGAGACGAAAATGAGAGAGGGCCACGTCCGGGTTGTATGGTGAGTGAGCAAACACTTTCTATCGGAAACGCCGCGGGAATGTCCTCATTGCCTCTGCAGTGTGCTGCCGAGAATCGACATGAAAAATGATAGGCATGACAGTTACGTTATCTGGGCTGCAGGCGAAATCTCTCACAGGCACTCACGCTTGGCGGGAGACATTACTTATCTAGACATCTTTACGTGTTCACTGTGCGCTCAAAACTGTAAACAGCGACGTGACGCGATCAACAGGAGCACTAGAGACAGTACCGACGCATCTGTGTAAAGCTTCGTCAGGCTTTCACTGTGCTTTTCTTTTCGCGTCTGGTCGGACCCTATCTTCTGAATAGCTCTCGTAACCGAGGAATGAGGATGACTAGACTGCCACAGGAAGTGAGACCTTAGCGCCCTGTGTGAAATTCAGTAAACAGGCGGATTAGAAAAAGAAGATGCTGGCAGAGAAGAAGAAGACAAAGAAGAAGAAGGCATGTTGGATCTTGTAGTCTCATATCATTAGATCGCGAACAATACTCGCATGTTATGTGTGTTTGCTGATCCACTTTGAGCGGCAGCTCTGATGGTCAATTATTACGGGCTTTTCCGTCTTAAGTTCACTGCAATTAAATATTTTTCACTAGACACGTATCTCTTCTACTTATAAAACGTATTCTGTGGTCATTCAGGTGCTTTTCCATCCGTTCTCAGCGGAAGTTGAAGCTGAAAGAATGTAGTTGTACATTCACCTCCTTTCGCAATTCTTTTGCGTTTTATTAACCCGTTTCTCCTTACCCCTAAATATGTGATTTTTGTACTTCATCGGACTTTTGTAAATTTCACAAATGAAGAACTACTGTAGTCTTCACATGTTCTGAACGCAACACTGTGTGTATTCATTTGTTTCCTGTGTAGGTTGTGAGTGTTTTCAGGTGCGCGCGTGCGCGCTGCACACACACACAACGTCTCAGCGCCTCATAGCAAAGAAGTGTAACCCCAAATGTTTGCGTGATAGAGTAATTATGGCGTATACGTACACCAAGACATCCGCCGGGCGGATTCGTGCCATGGACCGGCACGCCTTCCCTCTCGGGAAGCGCGTTAGACCGTGCGGCTAGCCTGGCAGGCTTACTGTGTTAACGTGTTCACTAAACATTTTTGCTCCTGTCCAGCTGTCCTACAATGACAGTTACTGCACCATTCTGTAGCCCACCCTCTATTTTCCATTGTGTGAAAAGTCTTATGCAACAACAGATACCATCTGTCAATGGCCAAGTCAGAAGTCTTATTAATGGTGGAGATGAACTACACATTAACACTCCATGCCGCACTCGACGTGAATCTGGCACCTTGCCACAAACGATCCGCCCTCACAGCTTTACCTTTGCCGTCGTGTCTGTCCTACTTTCCAGTTTAAACTTTACACATATTCCATTGTGGAGTGAAAGATCATTCTGGAGATTACCCTCTAAGCTTTGGCTAAGCCATTTCTGCACTATATCCTTTCTGTGACGTGTGCCATCCAAACAACGTATGCAGAGCACCTTCTCAGTTCTGAAGGTAAGAAAGAGATACTGGCAGAAATGAAACTACGAGGGCAGTCCATAAGTCGCGTCGAAACAGCTCGGTCGTAAGTACAAGGATGCAGGTTTGAATTCCGGTGCAGCATACAATATTAATCTGTCATGAAGTTTAAACGGCTGTAATTTTTTGTTTTCACGACGGAAAAGAAATAGTGAGTTGAAATATCAAGAAGGTAAAATGTAGCTTTTCGCTTCAATTCCTAGTTATGATGTGTTATTCACGTAGTTGTAACATTTGCAGGCTTGAAAATAATAAACCAAAACTGTAGAAAATGCAGGTTGTCTCACAATTCCTTTTACAGGCTTCTAGGGGCTGCACAGGCGCCAAGATGGGCGAGGGAATGGGCATCCGATAAGGGCAGCCTCATATAGGAACAGTAGCATTAAATAGTTATTGAAGGTCTTGTATTTAAGTGTACGGGATATTAAGGGCGCGCCTGGAGAGCTCCGAACATGTCACCGTTTGTTTGGAGGCACCATCACAGATAAACTGCGGTGAACCGAAATTGGGCAAAAAAAAAAAAAAAGAAAAAGCTTGAAAGGGTAATGCGTGTTGTTAGGTGGGGGTGGGAGCAGAGAGAATATTCGGTCTGGAACCTACGCTATGCCCGCATCATCGGCACCCCACGTGACAATCTTCACGCACTTCCCATTGGCTGCTGCAGACACCACTGACAGAGCGTGCTTCGCCAGTAGTCCTCAACTGATTCAGATTACTTGTGGCCTCCAACACAGGCCGGTGCTGCACGTAAGCCATGGGACCGGCACCACGAATAAGCGACATTTCCGAAGCAGGAAAAGAAAAACAAACTAATTTCACGTTAATCAATAATGAAGTTCTACTGTATTTCCTCCAATTCCTCCAAACAGGGGCCTATACAGCGTCGTGGAACAAACTTTTGAAAGATATCTGTGACGGAAGATTCCCTCTTCTGAACGGTTTGCGTTACGACGTTCAAACCTTACGGTTGGCCACGGGTATCATGGGAATTAGTACGCGCATGCATGGTTCGGTTTAACGATGAAGCCCACTTTCTTTTGGAAGGGTTCGTCAATAACCAAAATTGGCGCATCTGGGAGACTGAGAACCCACATTTCGCGATATGGAAGTCTCTTCACTCTCAATGGTTGACTGTGGGTGTGTAGTGTCCAGTCGCGGAATAATCAGTGAGATATTCCTTGATGGCCTGGTGGCTACTGAACAGTACGTGAAGATTTTGGAAGATGATTTCATCCCCATTATCCCTGATTTCGACAAGATGTGGTTCATGCACGACGGTGAACGACCCCATCGAAGCAGGACAGTGTTTGATATCCTGGTGGAGCACTTAGGGGACCACATTCTTGTTCTGAGGTACCCAGAGGCCACAGGCATGGGCCTCGATTGCCCGCTAATATTCTCCGGTTTGAACACATGCCACGCCTTTTTGAGCGGCTATATTGAAGACAATGTGTACAGCAATAACCCCAAAACCATTACTGAGCTGAAAACAGTGAGTCAGGAGGTCATCGACAGCATAGATGTTCCAACACTTCAGCGAGTCATGCAGAATTTCGCTATTCGTCTGCACCTCATCATCACCAGTAATGGCAGACATATCGAACACGTCATAACCTAAATCAGAATATCCGTAGCGACGTTTGCATTTTGAATAAAGTGTGGCCATGCCGAAGTTGTAACTACTTTACGGTGTTTCCATACAGTTCAATAATTGTCATCATGTACGAGGTGTGACAATAAAGTAATAAGACTGATTTTCTTTGCAAGGTGTGGCAACCCTGCAGGCTGACATAGGTACAGTACCTTTGACCATGGTTTATAAGCTGTTTCTAGTGCAAGCGGCAAATCGTTGCAACTGCTCAGATGTGAGTTTTGCTGTAATAAGTTAACACGTGTTGAGTCTCTCGTCACGGAAATGGAACCGCATAATACATAATATTGTGCAAAGGTATGCCATTTCTTTTTGCGTTAAATTGGGTGAAAACGCGACGACAACTTGCGGTAAGCTTCAGAAGGCTTTAGGAGAGGAGGTTATGTCAAGAGCTCAAGTTTTTCGTTGGCACAAAATGTTCAGTGATTACCGAGACCAAACAAAGCTCGCATGTCAAAGTCAAAAATGAAATGCATGCTTGTGTGCTTCTTTGATTCCAAGGGAATTGTTCATAAAGAGTGGCTGCCTCCTGGACAAACAGTTAACTAATATTACTACAAAGAAATTTTAGAAAGACTTCGTAAAAGAGTTCGTGTGCGTGCCAACAATGCTGATAATTGGATTGTGCATTACGATAATGACCCATCCCATACTGCTCTGTCAGTACAGAAATTTTTAACCTCAAAACAAATTTCAGTACTACCACAGCCACCTTATTCACCAGACATCGCTCCGTGTGACTTTTTTCTATTTCCAAGAGTCAAAATGGCGGTCAAGGGACACCATTTTCAAACAAAACAAGATGTCCAAAAAACTGTGACGAGGGGTGTTGGAGGATATTACCGAAGATAAGTTCCAGAAATGTTACCATCAGTGGTAAAAGCGTTGGAAAAAGTGTGTGCAATCAGAAGGGAACTACTTTGAAACCTGACGAAAACGGTAAGCAATCTTTTTTTTTTTTTTTACATCAGTCGCATTACTTTATTGTCGTACCTAGTACGTCCAGCAGTATGCCGTTTGGATATGAAATAAGCTTGAGGATCGAACCACATTCGAATGTCGCGCCTCACAACATGCACACAGCGGACACAATGAGCTCCGACCTGTGTTCGCTGTAACGGCCCATGGCTTGGACCAGCTGGACCAGCTTTCGAGTACCGTTCGAGGATGTGGCGCGTCCGTAGAGCACTATAGTGATCTCTCCCAGTTGCGAACGTCTCTGTTCCTCGCAGCCGTTTATCTGCTCTGACGAAACTATGTGATGTAGTATTACAACAGGAAGTGGCGACGGCGCCCTCTTCTTAGTTTGTGTGCGTACCATGAAGTGGTAGATTTGAAAGTGATGCGATCTTCGAACTTATTTCATATCCAAACGGCTGAAATAGGTTACTTGTCATAAATTCATCTGCCATGTCCCCTCTGCAAGCCCTAGAAACCTGGAATAAAAATTATGAAACATCTTGTACGTCTAGCTAAAAATCTGAAAAAAACATAGATTTTGTTCAGTTTATAACTGTTAGGCTCACAAAATAATATCGGCTTGATTTAGAAAAATCCTGGCACCCTAAACGGAATTTCACAGTGTAGAAATCTCACGCTATTTGTCGCGGACAGAGGTTAGTATAGGCGGAGCAAAAATGCACGTACTGTCAGCGGATCAGGGAAGAAATGAAGTAACTTTTTTGTGACGCAGTATGGCGAGTGAAAGATAGCTACTCTTAAGTGAAACCAGCTGGAACAGAGCCTCGCTGTTGCTGTAATGTGATATGCATGTCGTCAGCATCGTAACTACTTGGCCATGTTGTTCACTCACTCTCGGACATGAATGCAGCGGCACAAGTCGTTGGCCGATCGTGGCTGATATGGTAGTCATTGCATTCCACTCTTCTACTGCCTTCTACCTAGGCACACGCACACACAAACGTACATATCTTGGGATCTTAATAGGGTGTGGCTTTCAAACGACCTTAGGTAGACGTGTTACCGCTCGGTGAGCACCACAAAGAGAGTGAGAGAAATTGCGAATAATGCTCCAGTGGCCGGCAGCAAGAAACACCGTGCAGCGTAAGCATTAAGATCCCTCAGCGAGCGGCCGCTGGCCGCGCGTATTAGCCAGGTGCCCGCCACTTAGAACGACAGGCGTCAAGCACTTCGCAGCTGGTGGCTCCCCACAGTAATGGCCGCGCTGCTTCTCGCAGGTAGCCCGTCTTCCCAGTTTTACGACGCCAACGTGACGAGGAGCGAGTCCACATCTGCCGTATGCCGTCCGCTTCTTGCGGCCACCTGACGCAGCGTTTTCCAACAAATGGGTGCCGGATTACCTGTTCGCCGGGTGATGGTTCTAATAACATTGACGTCGTTTCTCGCGAGAAGCGCGGGACGCAACTCGTAACGCACACATAGCTTCAATTTATGCAAGGGAAGCGCGCTATATCTATTTCTGGGATCAGACGTATGATATTTGTAACCTTGAATCCAATGAAGGTAATGCGCAGTTGACGAAGGGAGGTTCGTAGGTGATCAGTTACTCGATACATCCTCCCTCAAGCTTATGTATTTGTGTATTTATTTTAATTGACAGGATTAGATCCATCAAGCGCTCTCTAAGTATCCTTAGATATTCTCTTTGAACATAGTTGACATTGCTGTGTCATTATAAATGAGGTTCATACACTGAGGTGACAGCAGTCGTGGGATACCTTCTAATATCGAGTTGGACCACCTCTTGTCCGGTGTAGCCCTGCGGCTCGATGTGGTACGGACTCAACAAGTCGTTGAAAGTCCCCTGCAGAAATACTGAGCCATGCTGCCTCTATAGCTGTCCATAATTGCGAAAGTGTTGCCCTTGCAGGATATTATGCACAAACTGACATCTCGATTTTGTCCCATAAATGTTCGATGGGTGGCGAATCATTCGCTTGAATTGTACGGATTATTCTTCAAATAAATCACAAACAATTGTGGACCGTGACATGGTGCATTGTCATCACAAAAATTCCATCGTTATTCGGGAACATGAAGTCCATGAATGACTGCAGATGATTCTCCAAGTAGCCGAACATAACCATTTCCAGTCATTGGTCGGTTTAATTGGACCAAATGACCCTGTCCGTTCCATGTAAACACAAACTGCCACCAGCTTGCCCAATTCGTTGTTGGCAACTTGGGTCCATGGCATCGTGTGGTCTGCACCACACTCAAACCCTACCATCAGCTCTCACCAACTGAAATCAGGACTCATTTGACCAGGCCACGGTTTTCCAACTTCTATCGTCCACCGATTCGTTCACGAGCCCAGGAGAGGCTCTTCATTCGATGTCGTGCTCTTAGCAAAGGCATTCGCGTCGAATGTCTGCTGCCATAGCCCTTTAACGGCAAATTTCGCCGCACTGTCCTAATGGATACGTTCACGTAGGTCCCATATTGATTCCTAGGGTTATTTCACGCAGTATTGCGTGTCTCTTAACACTGAAAACTCTACCCAAACGCTGCCGCTACCCTGCGCGGTCTAGGAGGCCATGTGTTGTCCTTAGCGTAAGTTAATTTAACTTAGGTTAAGTAGTGTGTAAGCCTAGGGACCGATGACATCAGCGGTTTGGTCCCATAGGTTCGATCGTTAAGCAAAGGCCGTTGGCCACTTCGTTTCCCGTGGTGAGAGGTGATACCCGAATTTGATATTCTCGGCACTCTCTAGACTCTGTGGATCTCGGAACGTTGAATTCCATAACGATTTCCTAAATGGAATGCCCCATGCTTCTAACTCCAACTACCATTCCTCATTCAGAGGCACTCGATCGATCGTCTGCTGCCATAGCCCATTAACGGCAAATTCCACCGCACTGTCCTAACGGACACGTTGGTCGTAGGTCCCACATTGATTTCTATGGTTATTTCACACAGTGTTGCGTGTCTCTTAGCACTACCTAAACGCCGCTGCTACCCCTAGCAGTCTAAGATGCCATGCCACGGTTTGCGCGGCTTGCCCCGTCGGAGGTTCGAGTCCCCTCTCGGGCATGGGTGTGTGTCTTGTCCTTAGCGTAAGTTAGTTCAGCTTAGGTTTAGTATTCTGTAAGCCTAGCGATCGATGACCTCAGCAGTTTGGTTCCATAGGCTCGATCGTTAAGCTAAGGCCATCGGCCACCTCGTTTTCCGTGGTGAGAGATAATGCCCGAATTTAGTATTCTCGGCACACTCTTGATTCTGTGGATCTCGGAATGTTGAATTCCCTATTTCCGAAATGGAATGCCCCATGCCTCTAACTCCAACTACCATTCCGCATACAGAGTCCTTTAATTCCCGTCGTACGGCCGTAATCACTTCGGAAGCCTTTTACGTGAGTACCAGTGACATCTCTGCCAATACACTGCCCATTCAAGCCTTGTGTGCACCACACTACCGCCGTCTTTATATGTGCATATCGCTATACCATGACTTTTGTCAGCTCAGTGTATAATAATAGTGATGATGAAAATAATTACAATATTGAATATAATTGTTACAATAACCTCAGCCCTGTTAATACTGTGATGCGGCGTTGTTGTCGTAGTCTTCAGTCCGAAGACTGTCCAAGGATCTTTGTTTCTGTGTAACTAATACCAAGTACATTCATTTGACTCAGAGCTCACTGTTGTCAAACATTGTTCTCCCGCAACAATATTTACTCCGTCGTCTCCACTTGCATGCATTACTAAAATGACGATTCTCACATGACACAGGATGTGTTCTGTCAACCGACTTCTTCTTCTAGTAATGTGGGGCCATGATTCATTTACTGCCCCATCCGATTCGGTGCCACTTTATTAACTATGCGATCTATCCATCCAGTGAAAGACATGTTTGCACATTCCACCAACGTCTGTGTAAACATTTCGAAATGTGGTGCTAGATTCAGTCTGTGGACTAATATTGGAAGAATGTTTTAGCATCTTGCTCTGTGCCGTACTAAACATAGTTTGCTTAATATTGACTGAAGTAGTCAAACATCAGTATGCGAGTCAATATTAAGGCTGATCTCCAGTTACTTTGGCGAAATTTATATTCGATATCCACAAATTTCTCTTTTTTCAGAAACGTGTTATTTCGTCTGAATTCATATCCTACTTTTGTTGCCGTCTCCTGTTTTGTTGCCCACCTATCAACATACATCTGCAATATAGTGTCATTTCCAAGTTTAATGCCCCCCTGTAAGCCGGCCGCAGTTGCCAAGCGGTTCTAGGCGCTCCAGTCTGGAACCGCGCGACCGCTACGGACGCAGGTTCGAATCCTGCCTCGTGCATGGATGTGTGTGATGTCCTTAGGTTAGTTAGGTTTAATTAGTTCTAAGTTCTAGGGGACTAATGACCTCAGATGTTAAGTCCCATAGTGCTCAGAGCCATTTGAACCATTTTGAACCCCCCTGTAATGACTGATTCAGTTTTATTGTATTGCTTTACTTTTGTTTTGCTTTTGCTAAAGTACATCTTACCAGCTCTTTTCAAGACAAAATTCCGTTCCATTAAGCTGACCTTCTATGTGCTTTCGCCTCTCTGACGGAATTAGACTGTTGTGGGAAAATCTTAAAGTATTTGTTTGTTCTCCCTGAACATTAACTCCTTCTCCAAATTCCTCCTTAATGGTTATTCAGTGTGCAGCTTCAATAGTATAGAGAATTACTACGCCCCTTTCATGTCATTCGACAGTTGTTTCTTTAAACTTGTGAATAAAATTTCACTCCCCGTGTTGTAACACTAAAAACTTAAGAATTTCAGAGAGTGGATTCCGGGCAACATTATCAAGAAGAATTTCTAAACCTACGATGGTTGTGTATGTAGATTCGCTTTCTTGATCTCATGTTCTAAATAAGTCGTAGGTAAACAGAAGGAAGTCGGACGGTGCGAGATCTGGGCTGTAGGGTGGATGAGGAAAAACGGTCCAGCGAGTAGGAAATAGGACGAGGAATTCCGCCTTATGCAAGACACCTTTTTTTCTGTTTTGTTTTACCCAGACATGTTTCAGCACTTGTTGTGCTATCTTCAGTGCGCTGTTGTTTTATTTTCTAACTGTAAAATTGTTCTTATGTAATGGCGGCAAAAACTCTGAATATGTTTTGGAAAATCGGAGAAATTGTAGTGCCAAGAGACCATAGGTCCCGAAATCAGCCTATTCACTTCGCCAACAACATAGGAGAAAGCCCCACAATATCAAAAACATACAAAAAAACACAAAAAAGTGATCTATACCCATTTCCGTTTGTAAATGCATAATAAACAGAAAAATAAAAATTACGTTTTGCGGTTTGCGGTTTGCAGATGAGAAGTTGTAGATTGTGTATAACATAGCTACCAAAATAAATGTCCAATAGCATCATGTAAGGCATGTAAACTAATGCGTACATCCACTCTTTTTGCCAATTAAGCTATAAATAGAACTCTGACATAATGTTATAAACAACACAAAGTGCATCAGGTCGTTAATACGTATCTCAGCTATGAACTATGAGCAAATGATCTATAATATTTTACAACAATTATTCATTCACAATTGTAAATATTATTACCAAAAGGTATATAACAACAATCTTACAGTTAGAAAATAAAAAATAATCCACTGAAGATAGCAAACACAGTGCTGAAACATGTCTAGGTAAAACAAAACAGAAAAACGTTTCTTGCATAAGGCGGAATTCCTCGTCCTATTTTCATAGCAAGCACGGACATAACAAGAATAACTGCAACATCATAAGATGATTACGGTCCAGTGAATTTTTGTGACTTCCCCACGTATTTGCGGTATGGTCTGAGGCCTTGCGTATATGTTGAGCATATTTGTAGTACAGAATTTTTATTTGAAGTTTCTTTTAAAGTATCTATTACCGTTTCAACGGTATTCATTCAGAAATACTAAACTTCATTCTTTTTCGAGGGAGTGTTTCACCCCTTAGCGGTGGTATGTGTCTCATATTTTGCTTTACTCTAAGACATATTCAAAGCCAATCAAAATCGAAGAGTATCACTTGAACAGGCGTACTTGTGATACTGCACTGAACTGCATTGTAGAGGGCGGAGCTAGTGCTGAGATGTGCGGCCGGTGGCTAGAGGCAGGTGCTGCGGCTTCGTGGGCGGTGACAGCCTAGCCGTCTGGTTCCGGGAGTCGAGCCTGGCCGTCCCAGGCCGGTAGCCAGGGAGGCGGCGTTGCCACGCCGTTATCTCCTAGTCTAGAGCTGCCGGCCGTTATCGCGGGGACATCCGCGCTACGTGTTCTCGCCAGCCCGCAGGCGAAGCGTCGGAGGACCTGCCACTGTGCGCTACGCACCATCTCGATGGACAGTGAGTAACGATGAAATCCGGGTATGCGCATCTGGATGTATGCTATTGTTCTGTACACAGCAGCACGGCAAGGGAGTTACCAGAAACGAGTGAAATTTAATCTGTATGTGTTACGTGTAGGGTTAAGAAAATCATAGCTCTACCCCATCACCAGTCGCGACATTTTCCGTTTTATTTTAATCAATTTCGAGGTCACTTTGCGAAAACAAATTGCTTTCATTTGTTTCTTTTCCTCTCATTTTAACAATTTCCGTGACTTTTCGGTAGTATACTGGCTAAGGAAAGATAAGTTTAACTTGCGTGATACACTTTTATGCGACTTTCCTGTACCGTGTGGACTGATCTCTGGAATACAGCGAAAAAAAAATTTGTGTCACTGTATGTAACGTTTATACTCTGCTCGCTTCTCGGGCATGGATGTGTGTGATGTCATATTATCACCATATTTTCAGTACTGAACTACGAAATTCGGATGTTACATGCGTGTCATTTAACGACTGTTGTTGTTGTGGTCTTCAGTCCTGAGACTGGTTTGATGCAGCTCTCCATGCTACTCTATCCTGTGCAAGCTTCTTCATCTCCCAGTACCTACTGCAATCTACATCCTTCTGAATCTGCCTAGTGTATTCATCTCTTGGTCTCCCTCTACGATTTTTACCCTCCACGCTGCCCTCCAATACTAAATTGGTGATCCCTTGATGCCTCAGAACATGTCCTACCAACCGATCCCTTCTTCTAGACAACTTGTGCCACAAACTCCTCCCCAATCCTATTCAGTACCTCCTCATTAGTTATGTGATCTACCCATCTAATCTTCAGCATTCATCTGTAGCACCACATTTCGAAAGCTTCTATTCTCTTCTTGTCCAAACTATCGTCCATGTTTCACTTCCTACATGGCTACACTACATACAAATACTTTCAGAAACGACTTCCTGACCCTTAAATCTATGCTCCAGTGGAGGCTAGAAATTGTGAATATTTCACTGTTGGCTTGCAATAGGATATTATCTTTGCTGTTGAAAAAAATCCAGCCTGTTATGATCTTTGAATTTTAAGTTAACCAGGAATGGGCTATAGCTGCTGATTTACGCCTACGTGATTCTTAGTGTTAGCATTTATATAACGGCGGCGATTAATATGTAATGCAACACATTTTGTCGGCCACTTTCTGTTGAAAAAAATGCGGAATTTGTTGTGTGACATGGTGGAATATTACCACTTCACCTCTTGTAGTTTCATGAAGTTCCGATGGGTGGCGGCGCTATATGTAACCTTCACACTGGCGTCTGTGACGGAGGTGCGTTTGAAACAGAACACTGTCATTGAGTTTCTTATGGCGGAAAACCAGAGCGTCGCGGATATTCATGTCCGCTTGCAGCATGTCTACGAAGACGTGGCAGTGAACAAAAGCACGGTGAGTCGTTGGGCGAGGTGTTTGTCATCATCGCAACAAGGTCGGGAAAAGCAGTCCGATCTCCTGCGTGCTGGTCGGCCTCAAACTCCTGCAATGTTGGAGCGTACGGACACTGTCATTCGAGGTGATCGCTGGATCACAATGAAATACCTCGTTACATTACTGGACGTCTCTGTTGGTAGTACTGACACTACGAGTTGGAGAAATCAAAGGTGTGTGTCTGCTGGGTTCCTTACCGCCTAACGGGAGGACGGGAGGACCGTCTGTGCAGAATTTTTCGTTTTACGAGGGAGGTTATTAACGAAGCAAGATGTCGACCAGTAGAGTGGTACCATGCGGGCAAACAGGCCCTGCCAGTAAGGTGGCGTTATTTATTTAGCTTATATCATGACGCACTACATTGGAAACAGCATAAAAGAGAATATACATTGTTAAAATAAATTAAAACAAATTAAAATAATGTAAATTGTCCATTGGCACATAACGATAAAGGTATAACTACATTACAAAAATATATGATTGCATAATGTTCAGATTCCAGTATTTTCAGCAATCACAATTCCATTCTTTGGCACCACAGTCGCACCCAGGGTCAGGTCTCAAGTTCCATTTGGGATCCGCATCGACAATCCGTATTCTGTTTAGTGTTACCCAACGCCATTGTAGTTTTGGCTCAGAAGTTGCTGTGCAGTCTTCACAGTGGGTTTCTGTATTTGAGTCTTCTAAATACAGTAAGGTCCTGGTGGATTGCAGGGCTGTATTACTGGAGATCTTTTTAAACTCTCTTATGAGTATGTTGCATCGACGTGTATAAGGCGGTTCGATGTTAATGAATACAGGTAGCTAGTAGAGTGGAGAGGTTTTAATAGCTCCAGCAGTTATTCGCATCCTCTGATTTAGCACCACATCCACTTTTCCCACGCGCGAGCTGTTTAGCCACTCCGATGCGCAGTAGTCAGCTGCTGAGTAGGCCAAGCTTAGAGCGGTGGTATAAGAGAGAGTGCGGTCCAATGTTACGCCCAGATACTTGTGATGGGAATTGTAAGGAAGCGCAGTACCATTCATAGATATCCGTAGAGGTCTTCCATCCAGCCTATTATCTAGGTGGAAGCATGAGGTCTCCGTTTTAAGTGCGCTTGGGATTAGTCGCCATTTCAGATCTTGGGTGAGAGTCTGTTCAAGTGCAGCCATATTAGTATGTTGGCATGCAAGAGTGTTGACATCTGCGTAAATAAATTTTCTTGATGCGGTAGTTGGTACGGCGGCTACATAGAGATTGAAAAGCAGAATCGCGAGCACTGATCCTTGGGGGAGACCATTACTCAGGAATTTTCATTTGCTGAAAGAGCCAGCCATTGAGATTTACAAGACTCTATTTGACAACATGTTCTCTAAAAGAGACGTCATCGTTTTACATCTAGTAGATTTTAGGAACTAGACAGTATCAAATGGCCGACCGGTGACAACGGTTCTAGGCGCTTCAGTTCGGAACCGCGCGGCTGCTACGGTCGCGGGTTCGAATCCTGCTTCGGGCATGGATGTGTGTTGTGTCCTTAGGTGAGTTAGGTTTAAGTAGTTCTAAGTTCTAGGGGACTGATGACCTCCGCTGTTAAGTCCCATAGTGTTCCGAGCCATTTGAACCAGTATCAAATGCAGCTGTGAAATCGATGAAAACCGCACCTGCTTTCAGGCGTTGTTCATAGCCCCGCTCGATGAACGTTGTTAATGCGAGGACCTGATCCTCGCAGTTTCGATTGAGTCTGAAGCCGGCTTGGTCGATAGGCAGAGATTCCAGTTTGATTGGATTTAATGTGTAAGGTGGCGCTTCAGTCCGGAACCGCGCGACTGCTACGGTCGCAGGTTCGAATCATGCCTCGGGCATGGATGTGTGTGATGTCCTTAGTTCAGTTAGGTTGAAGTAGTTCTAAGTTCTAGGGGACTGATGACGTCAGATGTTCCATAGTGCTCAGAGCCATTTGAACCATTTCTGTGAGGTGGCGTAAGGTCGTCGCATTGAACGAAGATTAATTACTCAGATAAACAGGGCTTTGCTGGGAATAATATGATGAAGAGCAACCCTGAATATCACGAACTTGCATGCAGAAAAAAAGAACGTTGGGTTACTTATGAACGCCCCTCGCATAACATTAGTATCACGGCCTCATTTTGCAAATAAAACACGGGCGATCAGATTTTTTTTTTCGCGTTTGAAAACTGTTTTTAATGTGTAACGTGTTGTTAAGAAAAACCGACGTTGTCTTTCCACGGCGCAGCTCTCAGCAAATTTTATATCGCGTCTTGTAAAACTTTAATGGTGCGTAGCTGTTATCTCGCCGTTTAATGGGACGGATGTCCATCGCCACTGCGGCGCAGTACAGTAAATGAAGAAAATGAAGGCCGAGTATGTTGAACTGCCGCGAAGCTCCCGTAAAAACCGAGACCGGGCGCTGCACGCAATTTCACGGGCGCGCCTTGCCAACCCCCGCTAACAGGTAATACTCACTCATTAAACCGGAAACGCGCCGCGCGCCCGCCGATCCGTCAGAAGCGTGAAATCGGTTTTTCTTGTCCCCCCCCCCCCCGCCCCCCCCCCATCGCGCTCCTCTTTTTCCCGCGGTGCTCCCTGCCACCGCAAAAGCAAACCTATTAAGAAATTATGGTGCTAACGAGCTTAGTGCGGGCCGCGCTGCGCCAGCGGTTTCATAAGTAACGAGTGTTTGCCCGCGAGATTGTGCGCCGCTGCTGTGCCGAGCTGCGCACGTTTATTTAACCCCTTTTTTTCGGCACAATTAGCGATTCTCCACGTAAGCTGGGGCGCTGTTAAGTCCTGTAATTTTCGAGTAAGTACTTGGCCCCGGTCTTAACTTTCGCCAGTCTTTCCTTTCGCTACGGTGTTCCCTGCCCGCTGGTTCTACCCTTTCGGTGATGTCGCTGCACGTTTGCTACAAGTTTTTTTTTTTTTTTTTTATCTAGTTCTCCATGTCTGTGCCGGCCGCGGTGGTCTAGCGGTTCTTGGCGCTCAGTCCGGAACTGCGCCACTGCTACGGTCGCAGGATCGAATCCTGCCTTGGGCATGGATGTTTGTGATGTCCTTCGGTTAGATAGGTTTAAGTAGCTCTAACTTCTAGGGGACTAATGACCATAGATGTTAAGTCCCATAGTATTCAGAGCCATTTGAACCATTTGAATCCATGTCTGTGCAGGGCGTCCCATTGTCTTTGACCGCACCAAATAAGACTTTATCTGGAAGTAGAAATGTTGTTTAGTTACCAGCAGGACAGTAACCAACATGACAACATGTCTGCCTTTCTTGTAACATCGATACAAGTATATCAACAGAAGTAAGTCTTTTTTTTAATATAGCTACATTTTTTTAAAAATTGCGTAATTAACTTCCTCTCCTTAACAGCTGTACAAAAACTATCAGAATATACATCTCGCTTAAAAGTGTTACACTAGAGCCTAACGGAGCGAGGTGGCGCCGTGGTTAGCACACTGGACTTGCAATCGGGAAGACGACGATTCAATCCGGCGCCCGGCCACCCTGATTTAGGTTTCCCGTGATTCCCCAAAATCGCTCCAGGCAAATGCCCGGATGGTTCCTCTGAAATGGCCGACTTCCTTCCCCATCCTTCCCTAATCCGATGAGACCGATGACCTCGCTGTTTGGTCTCTTCCCCCAAACAACCCAACCCAGCTATGGGCTATCTCACTATATGTCTCAGTATTGTAAATAAGACGATATCGCAGTTACTGTCTTCTCACTCACATTATCCGTAAATGAGTGATACAGCCTAAGAACAAAATAGGAAAAAACAATGCAATATGAAGGAATTATCTGATTGAGGCGGAAATTGGTAAATATGATGTCCACGTACAGACAAACAGATTGTTTCAGAAAAATTGGATGATATATTCAAGCGAAAGAGATTCTCAAATTGAGCAAGTCAATAAGGCTTTGGTCCACCTCTGGCCCTTACGCAAGCAGTTACTCGGCTTGCCATTCATTGATAGAGCTTTTGGATGTTCTCCTTAGGGATATCATGCCAAATTCTCCACAACTGACACATTACATCGTCAAAATTCCGCTGTGTTGAAGGGCGCTGCCCATAATGCTCCAGCCGTTCTCAATTCGGGAGAGAACAAACGACCTTGCTGGCCAAGATAAGGTTAGGCAAGTACGAAGACAAGCAGTGGAAAGTCTCGCCATGTGCGAGCGGTCATTACCTTGCAGAAATGTAAGCTATCGCTTGCTATGAAGAAAACAAAACGCGGCGTTGAATGTCGTCGACGGAACAATATGGTTCAAATGGCTCTGAGGACTATGGGGCACAACTTCTCGGGTCATTAGTCCCCTACAACTTAGAACTACTTAAACCTAACTAACTTAAGGACATCACACACATCCATGCCCGAGGCAGGATTCGAACCTGCGACCATAGCGGTCGCTCGGTTCCAAACTGAAGCGCCTAGAACCGCTCGGCCACTACGGCCAGCTTGAAACGAGATGGCACTCCTTGTTGTGTGTCCGTACGGCGGACAACAGTCAAGTTGGTACCCAACGCTGTCCGGGGTGTCTCCAGATATGTCTTCACTGGGTCACTGGAGACTCATCTTTGAAGACAATTCTACTGCTGCCATTGAGATTCCAGGCAAGTGTATCTCCTAAGAGTCGTCAGGCGCATTTTGTCTGTTTTGGGAGATATCCACAGTTTCGTATGTGCAATGTGCAGCTGGAGTCAGCCCAAAGAAATACTTATCTTCACGTCTTCGTGCGACGCTCATTGTCTACCGGAAGAATCGGTTTGTTTCGCGTTACAAACGAAATGATTTTCAAAGTGGGGTTTTATGTGTCCTTTCGAATTTCGATTGGGCGGCCCTAAATGAATCTAGCGCGACACTCTTTGATCGACGTGTATTAACAGAGACAGTAAAACACTGTATCAGCGATAGCACCGCTCTGGCCCGTGCTGACTGCTGAAGCCTCGGTGCGTATTCTCTCCTGGATTGCTCTTTATTCTTCGTGTTTTACTGTCTCTGTTAATACATAACGAAACAGGAGTATCGCACTAGACTCACCTGGGACCATGGAATGAGCACGTAAAAATTCCGCTTTAAAGATCTTTTTGTTGTAGCGCGAAACAAACCCACACTTTCCGTGCCGTCACCGGCGCCACAAGAAAGACATATTGATCAGTATTTGTTTGGGCTGTCTTCTCTGTTGACAGCTGACCACCGGCCAAACCCTGCGGCAGACGACGCGTTCTGTATGCCTGAAATGAAACTTGTGGACCAAGCTAACCACATTTTCGTGATGTACAGTGTATTGCGCCCAACAATCTGCAGCAAAACTAAAATCACGATCGCCTTGTTCACAGCGATTGAAGCTACAACGCAAGACACAGAAGATTCGCTTTCACCAAACTGTAATTCCTCGCTATCGTTGGTTACGTGAAACTAATCTGATATTAGCAACACGAGCTGCCCCGTTACCAACCGACGAGAAATTCTCGTTGACTCTTGGTTGCAGACTATAGGCGACACTGGTAGGTTCCAAACGCAAAAAGAAAGGAAGAAATGTGAGAGTAAATAAAAAAGTCAATACGACGATGAAAATGACGCGGCAAAACACTAGAAATAAAAATACATTTAAACCAATTAAAAGGATAAAAATAAAAAATAGCATTTGATTAGATTTAAAAATTAAAATAATTCGCTTCGTTTGACGACCTGCTACACATCAGGTTTATACTCCAACCATCGCGATATGCCAGAACACTGTATTATCTTTGTATTTTATAAGTGTAGCCATCCAGTCGCAACAATGAATTGTGGAGTTCAAAAATTCGGCTTCACGCAATGTTTTGCGAAGATTATCCAACGGAAGCCGATCTCTGTGATTATGAATATTGCATGTATGACGCTGAATCGCGTCTTATTCGGAATATCCAGTAGTGTTCGTTTACTGCTGCGTATGAAACGTGTGTATTTTATTACAATCGTTGTACGTGTGTGTGTGTGTGTGTTTATTTATGTGATTATCATCTGTAATGAAATACGAAATAAAAATGCCACACATATGATCGGAATCCAACCACGTCAAGAAAGAAAGCCGAGCAAGGAATTGGAAGTGAGCTGACCAATTGTGGCAGCTAGGCAACGAAGAACGGTTCGGTCGTGACGTTGAGCGCCCTGATTGGAGGAAGCCAGCCAGTTCCAACGTGTGTCAGCTATTAAGTGATTTTAATCGGACTTATAGAAATGTCTCTTTGGAAGGCAAAAAACTTAAAAAGAGCGTTTGACTGATTATCAAAAATTACTTAAATTTTGCTCATAGTGACCGGCTTAGACATAAGCATTAGGAGTGATTTAAAATGGAATGATCATATAAAGTTGATCTTTGGTAAAGCAGATGCCAGACTGAGATTCATTGGAAGAATCCTAAGGAAATGCAATCCGAAAACAAAGGAAGTAGGTTACAGTACTGGAATAGAAGGGAGAACCGATAGAGGTACTCAAGGTACCCTCCGCCACACACCGTCAGGTGGCTTGCGGAGTATGGATGTAGATGTAGATGAAGATTACACGAAATTCGAGGTGGCTCATTCAAGGCAACCCGCACTGTATCACTTAACAGCACCTGATCTCCACAGCACTTAACTTTGTATTGTCAATATGAAAAAAAAGTGGCGTTAATTGCTCGTACTTTCCAATGATGTCAGCAGAATTTTAATCACTAGTACCATATCACTGTGACGTTTCAATCATTGATACTGTGGTGTCACCGCCAGACACCACACTTGCTAGGTGGTAGCCTTTAAATCGGCCGCGGTCCGGTAGTATACGTCGGACCCGCGTGTCGCCACTATCAGTGATTGCAGACCGAGCGCCGCCACACGGCAGGTCTAGAGAGACTTCCTAGCATCTCGCCCCAGTTGTACAGCCGACTTTGCTAGCGATGGTTCACTGTCTAAATACGCTCTCATTTGCCGAGACGATAGTTAGCATAGCCTTCAGCAACGTTATTTGCTACGACGTGGCAAGGCGCCATTATCAGTTACTATTGATATTGTGAACTATGTACCGTCAAAACCGACGTTCATCATTAATGGATTAAAGTTAAGTATTCCACCAGCTACGTCCGTTGTTTCAAAATTCTAATTTCCTTGCCCTGTTCTAGACCTCACGGCAGCCTGCGTGAACTAAATCGCGTGCCTTTCGGCCTCCTCTAGTAACCACAAAAGATATTGATCAATAACAAACAAATAGTGCAAATCTCACCTTTTTTTTACTTTGCTTTTTATCTTCGCCGAACAACTCACTAGTAACATGGTGAATGTGTGGTAGAAGGGGGTACACATATTCGTAATGATCACTAGCTGCACATATTGTCAATAGCCACAGAGAAATCGAGTCACCACGTCGATGGAGCCGGCTCATCGATGGCACCCTCACCCTACTTCACTGTGTGATATGCTCCAGATGTTCCCATGTATCTCGCAGTCGGATAGGATGGACGCGTTTCCATTTGTTGCACTCATTACCTCATATGTATCCACATGTAAAAAGAGCTGTCACTTACAGAAATGCAAGTCCTGTGTAAAGCGTAGCCAGTAAATAGACAGAATTAAGGCTAACTAAAAGAACAAAACGAAGAGTGAGCTACCATTTCAATGTCCCCCCCCCCCTTTAGAAGGTTACTATCTCGTTATTTGCAAGCGTCAAAAAATCATATGTATGCACCGCATTGCTGTGCTCTGAATGATCCTCACGACCACAGCAATACGCTGCGCCGGCCGGGGTGGCCGTGCGGTTCTAGGCGCTTCAGTCCGAACCGCATTGCTGCTGCGGTCGGAGGTTCGAAACCTGCCTCGGACATGGATGTGTGTGATGTCCTTAGGTTAGTTGGGTTTAAGTAGTTCTAAGTCTAGGGGACTGACGACCTCAGATGTTAAGTCCCATAGTGCTTTGAGCCATTTGAACTATTTTTTGTTTCTAAATAATGCTGAAAATTTTTTGGGAATTGGTTTGTTTGTTATTGTTATGTAATGCAATCTAATGTCATTTTCAAACAAATTCAGCTCGTGTTTGAATTATTATGTCGCAGATAAGTGTGTCAATAGAGAGCTGAAAATAATTTTGTTGATCACCGACCTGGCCCCGAAGTAAATAGCCGTCGCGAAGGTGCAGGTTCCTGTCCATTTTCCTCAGCGTTTTTCCCACGCCTTATCGACGTAGAAATTCTGAAACTCGTTGTTACTGTTATTAACAACTTTCAAAAATAATATATTCTCCATTGGTGAGCACCCTTTTGTTACTTCTCTGTATTATAACTGTAGTGCACGAATAGCTATTACTGAAACGAGACCGCTATCTTCCGTTCAGGTGTTCAAATGCGTGTGAAATCTTATGGGACTTAACTGCTAAGGTCATCAGTCCCTAAGTTTACACACTACCTAACCTAAATTATCCTAAGGACAAACACATACACCCATGCCTGAGGGAGGACTCGAACCGCCGGAACCAGCCGCACAGTCCATGAATGCAGCGCCTAAGACCGCTCGACTAATGCCGCGCGGCTCTATCTTCCGTCTCCGCAGCAACACAAAGATACAATTTATCCATGTTCGTTTCTCTTAGCGGTGCCTCTTAGCAATATCGTTGGTTTGTATTCTCTACACATCCACGTACAAATATACTTAGAAAATGTGGTATTACAGATGTAGATTACGCTTCCTTTGGGCAGACTAGATGCTACTTTCCTTCTATGGGGCACTCGATATGCATTGTGGCATAAGGGGTTCTATGTCTCAAATATTCATAACCACCGGAAAAAAATGAAATCTTAGACTGAAAGAAGTGCATGCACTGTGCGTGTGTATGTGTGTGTGTGTGTGTGTGTGTGTGTGTGTGTGTGTGTGTGTAAGTGAGAGAGAGAAGAGAGAGGGGGGGGGGGGGAGGGTAGGGTTTGGGGTTGTGACAGAGGGACGGACAGAGAGAGACTGCCGCGGCGGGTCCCACAGCGGCGCAGCCACTTCCTGCCATAGATTTTAATAACGGGCCTCATTGTGGCGAGATTGCGCTAATGTCGGCCATTATTCAACACTTGAAGCGGGCCTAAAGCAGCCCGCTGTGTCGCCAGATGGCTCGCGCTCAGCCCACGGGCATCCGGCCGGGACGCCCGTTATCTGGCAGTCTTTAAGTAGTCCGCCCCGCCACTCAATGTCCCCTGTTCAGCGCGCTTCGTGGCGCCTCTTGCAACACCAACTTTCAGGGCTACAGATCGTTCCTGCGATACTAACGTTCGGATCGCTGATTTACTTCAAACTTTGTACATCTTTGGTAATCCTCTGCGCCGATATAATGCGCAAGTAGTAAGGCGAATTAGATAAAATCGAAACAGAACTGTTACGCGACAGTGACGTACCAGTGCGTTGCGACCATGAGTACGAAACGGTGGCGATCATATGATTAGCGTTCAAGCTCCGTAGTCGGTGGATCGCGGTATCGAGTCCCGCTCATGTTTTTTTCTTTGATTCTCAGTTTTTTCAATACTAGTCATATTACTTCATACATATTACATTTTAAAATTATTTACTTTGATAGATAAAAAAATCTACTCATCAAGCGGCGGGAGAACACACACATAAAATGTTGTTGTAATTGGCAAGCTTTCGGAGCCAGTGGCTCCTTCTTCAGTCAGAAGGGTTGAAGGGGAAGGAAGGAGGATGAAGGGAAAGATCTGGAGAGGTCTAGGAAAAGGGGTGGTTTTTGGGAAAGTCACCCTGACCCACGGTTCTAGAAATCTACCCCTTTTCCTAGACCTATCCAGTCCTTTCCCTTCATCCTTCTTCCTTCCCCTTCAACCCTTCTGCCTGAAGGAGCCACAGGCTCCGAAAGCTTGCCAGCCACAACAGTTTTTTATGTATGTGTTCTGCCGCCGCTTAGAGAGTAGATTTTTTATCAATCCAAGTAAATAATTTTATCAATAATTGATTTTTCTCGTTGTTATATTACATCTTAAAGGCAAAATAAGGAAAATATAAGCGTATTTGGAAGAACTTTCATTTACTTTCCAATCTTATATGGTTGTTTGCTAATTTTTATTATCACAACAAATGTTATATTTATAATTATTGACACATAAGCGACCAAGCAAATTTTCCTGAAAATATATGCCTGTGGGGATTTCCGAAAACCCTTATACCTGGCGATCGGAGTGGCCGAGAGGTTCTACGCGCTACAGTCTGGAACCGAGCGATTGCTACGGTCGCAATTTCGAATCCTGCATCAGGCATGGGTGTGTGTGATGTCCTTAGGTCAGCTACGTTTAAGTACTTCTAAGTTCTGGGGGACTGATGACCTCAGAAGTTAAGTCCCATAGCGCTCAGAGCCATGTGAACCTTATACCTGCTACCGGATAAGTTGCCGAGAACTGCTTTGCACCTGGAGACTTCGATCTGCAGACACAGGTTTCAAGGACGGGGGACAGACTTGGAAAGTCCAGGTCGAACATCGGCAAATAAAGGTGTAAATAACTTTATTCAATAATAGAATTAATTACAATATGCCTTTAAATGAGGATAATTAACTATTAATTGTCAGATATGTTTTTGGCACTATAAACTGCATGACGATATTTTTCATCTTCAAACGGAAAACAAAATTGAAACGGCATCTACTACATCGAATTTTCAACTAGGGGAAAACAAAGCTCTTTGAGATTTGGACACTGTTGATGCAAATCATCCTTAATGCAACATTTTCATAAATATCGGTGTCGAACATTGGCATTGTATGATTGAATATATTCTAACAGTACCTCCATCGGAAGAAATTTCTTGTTCGTTGTCAATCAAATATTAAAAAGTTTGAAGGCACTTGGTAAAGTTTTCAACTGCCTATGGAAATAAAATTCGCATAATATTTATTGTAATAATAATAATTAGTAAACAGCTAAATAACGTTGGAAATTCAATAAAGTTCATGCGAATATGAGTCTCTTTTCATCAGATTAAGTTTGAAATGTAACATGTGCTAAATAATATGATTAGTGTTGGAAAACATATAAATTAAAAAGATGAGCTACTAACTTCTTAATGTCGCGCTCCAGATGAGGCCAAGTCACATACTGCTTAATTTTATGAATCGTTTTATACGTCCCTAAGTGATTTTCCACCGAAGAGTAATGAAAATACTGAAATACTGGCTGGATTAATGTTCGTGTCAATCAAATTCGAGGGTGGCGCTCTCAGCCCACTGCTTTACGTAGGATATCTTTCCTCAAGCTGTAATTTCCAATAACCTCATCTGACCTAATCCGCTGACGAATAAAACGTCTCTTGACATTTACTCGAAATTGCTTGAGTACTACACCCTCCGTCATTAAGTGTTCGTTGTATTCCAATCCCTGTCTCCCTCTCGTATCATGGGAGTTATTCCTTGTTGCCATAATACTTTTCTTTTTCGGTTTTTCCACAGCTTATGAGTGACTACTACAGCTACATCCTCAGCTCAAGGCCCATGTTTGATGTTAGCAGACTTTCGTTGGGCCAACGGGCTTGCCGCAGTGGTAAAACCGGTTTCAGTCACATCACCGCTGTTAACCACGTCGGGCTAGGCTAGCACTTGGATGGGTGACCATCAGGTTTGCCGAGCGCTGTTAGCAAGCTGCGTGCACTCAGCCCTCGTGAGGAAAGCTGAGGAGCTACTGGACAGAGAAGTAGCGGCTGCGGTCTCGTGAACTGATATACGGCCGGGAGAGCGGTGTGATGACCACATGCCCCTCCGTAACAGCATCCAGTGACACCTTCGGGCTCAGGACGACATGGCGGTCGGTCGGTACCTTAGGGCCTTCACTGCCTGCTCGGGCGGAGGTTTCAGTTTTAGACTTCTCTTGGCTGGGAGTAGCCACTTTTCTGCTTTCTTCGTTCGCCATATGTCATTTTGCTTCCAAATGATCAGATTTCTTTAAATTCGTCTACTTCGTGTATTTTGATGTGAAGATCTCGCACCTTGCGACTTCCCTCTCTTAGGCCAAATGTCGGGTGACTCCGCTTGAGCCAGGACGTGGTTATTGAAGCAACAAGTCTTTGGCTCCGACATCGACGACCAGTAGATTGGTGCAATGCGGGCATGCAGGTTCTCCCAGTAGGATAGCATAAGGCCGTCGCACTGAACGGAGATTTTGTTGAAAACTTTCTAACCAAATAAGTGGGGAATAATATGGCGTATTGGAGTCATGAACAAAAAGAATCTTCTTTCAGAAAAAAATGTGTTGCATTACTTACTGAGCGCCCCTGTAATTCGCAATGTCATATAGTTTTGTTTCTCCATGAGTTGCAACTGAAACGCTACTGGTGTATTTTCAGGCAAATTGGCATAATGGATGCTAAAGAAACGTAGCAGTGGTTTAACCTTGTGAAAACTAATGAAACAAAAAAAAAAAATTAAAAATATGCGGGTGGTTAAGGGTCGCCGTCAGATGAACTGCTGGCCACCGTGCGTACACCCCTGGTTTACACCAGCATTTAGGACATTGGCAGCCTTGTGTTACCCTATCCGCCGAATAATTTTTGCAGCATACAATGCAATGGATGTTTATATTTCACTTACCGGACCTCAGCCAAATCTTTGGTTCAAATGGTGCAAATGGCTCTGAGCACTATGGGACTCAACTGCTGTGGTTATCAGTCCCCTAGAACTTAGAACTACTTAAACCTAACTAACCTAAGGACATCACACACATCCATGCCCGAGGCAGGATTCGAACCTGCGACCGTAGCAGTCGTACGGTTCCGGACTGCGCGCCTAGAACCGCGAGACCACCGCGGCCGGCTCCCAAATCTTTGTTTGAGAGCATTGTCAGAAAATGAAATTGATCAAAACGATATTATTCGCCCAGTGTAGGCTTTCACGGTCGGTGTTTATTTTAGTTACAGTCCCGACTGAATGTCTGTGCTCGAATTTAAAAATTATTCCACAACGTTTCACCCCTGAGTGTGAGAAAAGTCTTCGGAGATAAAACGGCAACTTCATCATAGGGTTAAAGGGCAGTTTTATCTACAAAGATTTCTCCCGCAGTCGTGGACGAAATGGTTTTGTACAGCCCGGAAGTTCTGACTGACGCAGAACTGCACTGTCGTATTACGGCTCCAGCAGCAGTGTAGCACCTCCAGCACTCAAACAGCGGGCGCGAGAGAAGCTACTAGCAGTGTACTGTGTGCCGTATGCTGGGGAAGGGCTACTGCTCCGCTCGCACGGGACGTTTCTTTATCGTTTGACGAGGTGCATTCGTGCAGTAGCCGGTTTCTCCCTCCCCCGCCGCTCCCGACTGGCCACCATTTTATCGGCCCTCTCCGGGGCAATAGCCCGGCGGCGAACATGTGTATCTTTCTGCCGGCGGTCCGGCGTTACAGATAGCGATTATTTACAGCTGCGGCCGCGAGTTAACGGCCTCGTGAGCGGCGATCCGGGCGGCCGGCATCCGTGGCGCGGCCACGCCCGTCCCGTCAGGGGAGGCAGCGCCTCCCCTGGATACGGCCAGGGGCGGCCATCCGTCTGCCCAGAGCCCAGCTGCTCGCGTACCCAGGAGGTCAACAGCGGCCGTCCTCGTGGTGTAGCTTGGTGGGCAAAGTGACTACATCTACACATCTACATCTACATTTATACTCCGCAAGCCACCCAACGGTGTGTGGCGGAGGGCACTTCAACTGCCACTGTCATTACCTCCCTTTCCTGATCCAGTCGCGTATGGTTCGCGGGAAGAACGACTGTCTGAAAGCCTCCGTGCGCGCTCGAATCTCTCTAATTTTACACTCGTGATCTCCTCGGGAGGTATAAGTAGGGGGAAGCAATATATTCGATACCTCAAACAGAAACGCACCCTCTCGAAACCTGGACAACAAGCTACACCGCGACTCTTGCAGAGTCTGCCACTTGAGTTTGCTAAATATCTCCGTAACGCTATCACGTTTACCAAATAACCCTGTGACAAAAGGCGCCGCTCTACTTTCGATCTTCTCTATCTCCTTTGTCAACCCGACCTCGTACGGGTCCCACACTGATGAGCAATACTCAAGTATGGGTCGAACGAGTGTTCTGTAAGACAGCTCCTTTGTTGATGGACTACATTTTTAAGGACTCTCCCAATGAATCTCAACCTGGTACCCGCCTTACCAACAATTAATTTTATATGATCATTCCACTTCAAATCGTTCCGCACGCATACTCCCATATATTTTACAGAAGTAACTGCTACCAGTGTTTGTTCCGCTATCATATAATCATACAATAAAGGATACTTCTTTCTATGTATTCGCAGTACATTACACTTGTCTATGTTAAGGGTCAGTTGCCACTCCCTTCTCCAAGTGTCTATCCGGTGCAGATCTTCCTCCATTTCTCCGCAATTTTCTAATGCTGCAACTTCTCTGTATACTACAGAAAAGCCGCATTGAACTTCCGACTTTATCTACTACGCTACCGTCTATTGAATTTGCATACATTTGTCTAGTGATTAACACTGAAAGGTCACAGGTCAGTGTACGCCATTGCAAATGTGACTTGCTGGTATATTAATAACCGATGAGACCGCCAGGATGTTAAGTGCAAGCATGCAAACGTGCATCGATTGTATTCCACAGGTGACGGATGTCAGTTTGAGAGATATACTTCCGCACCTTTTGCACTTGGTCGGTCAGTACAGGGACCGCTGATGCTGTCTGTAGACGACGCTGAATTTGTAGTCAGATGATGCTCGATTGGGGCCAAAAAATGGTTCAAATGGCTCTGAGCACTGTGGGACTTAACATCTGAGTTCAGTCCCCTAAGAACTACTGAAACCTAACTAACCTAAGGACATCACACATATCCATGACCAAGGCAAGATCAGAACCTGCGACCACAGCGGTAGCGCAGTTCGAGACTGAAGCGCTTAGAACCGCTCGGCCCCACGCTGGCGATTGGGGACATATCTGCATCTACAGCCACATCCATATTCTGTCAGCCACTGAGTAGCGTATAGCAAAGGGCACCATTCATTGTACTAGATATTAAGCTTTCATAGACCTAACAGTAGCCTATGATACAGTTTGGAAACAGGGACTCCTGTACAAATTAATCTGTGCCCTCCCCCGCAAGAAGATAACCAACCTCATTGACGGTGTGCTGTCAAATAGAACCTTCCAAGGTATAATGGGGAATGAGAGAAGTAAACTGATGAAACTCAATAACAGACTCCAACAAGGCTCTGTCCTTGCGCCTCTTCTCTTCAGCCTTTTCGTCGCTGACATGCCTGCAACCAGATCGCTCAAATTTCATTATGCTGATGACTGGGCTCTGGCAACAGCCCACAGAAACATAGAAACTGCCGAAGATATCCTTACGAGTGACCTAGGGATTCTCAGCGAGTACTTTAGAAAATGGAGGCTACAACCTAGTGCTACAAAGACGAAAGTATCTGCCTTCCATTTGAACAACAAAATGGCCAACAGAGAACTACATGTATATCTAGACGGGAAAATATAAATCTCAACAAACACCCAAAGAACCTTGGGGTTACCCCAAGGACACTAGCATTCAAAGAACACCTGGCGAAAACTGCAGCGAAACTTAAAACACGCAACAACATATTGCGGAAGCTCTGTGGCACCACTTGGGGATCCACAGCATCTACCTCAAGAACATCCGCACTTGGCTTGGTGTATCCAGTGGCAGAATACTGTGCCCCAGTGTGGCTCAACAGCAAACACACACACATGCTAGATAGCCAACTTAATGCAACAATGCGTATTATATCAGGCACAATCAGGCCAACTCCTACAGTGTGGCTGCCGTTCACAGTAACATAGCCCCTCCTAACCTGCGCCGAGAACATGCTCTGGTTAGAGAATTTCAAAAAAATCATGACCTACGCTCAATTATAAATCCATGAAGATACTCACGACATCCAAGGAAACCGACTCCAGTCTAGGCATCCTCCACTAAGGACCGCACACGCCCTGCACCAAACAACTTTAAAATATATGACCAATGGAAAGAGGAATGGGAGAGCAGAACAGCAGTAAACTGTCACTGTACGCCACGCACATTTAGTAAACCAAAAGGATTTGCGTGCCCTCGCAAAGTTTGGTCAACTCTTAATCGCATCAGAACCAACAGTGGGAGATGCGCCGACTCCTTACACAGACCGGGTAAACTTCCTTCGGCCGCCTGCGACTGTGGCGCTGAGAGACAGACGGTCAAACACATCGTGCAGGAATGCCCACTAAGGGCATATGAGGCTGACCCACAGGATTTCCTAATGGTGACCCAAAAGGCAATCGACTATATATTATCTAAGCTGGACATTTGTTTGTGATTGCTCTTCTGTGAGCGTAAATTTTCAGTTGGTGGTGTCCTTACATACAAACTGTTATTTATTGTTCTGCTTATACATATGTGATTTTTGTAACATCGTGTTGTTTCTGTAATTTTTACTGTGATGTTATGAGCCATACGCTAAATAAATAAATAAATAAGCTTTCTTCCCGCTGCTTCCATATATTGAGCGCGGGAAGAAAGACTGAGTAAATGTGTTTCTGCGCACTGTAATCAATCTAAGCTTTGCTTCGCGGTCATTGCGGCAGGGTTCGCCAAACAGCGTTTCGCAGAAAAATGGTGTTCCACGGGAAGTTAATAAGTGCTCCGCGAAAATCTATTAAGAACATGGCGTTTTCTTCTACATTTTGGCGATAATAACATTTTTTATTTTAATATTATTTCTGTGTTATTAGTTACATTTAAAATTAATCATGGGATAAAACAAGTTCTAATTTTTAAAAATTTTATCAACCTTCAAAATAAATATTTTTGCGCAAAGATAGCCCAAAGGAATTAAAGAAATCATTAGCTTGAGAACAAATTATTGAAACTAAAATAGAAGTGTTTCGCCAGACTTCAGAGGAGAAGTTTCGGAACTGCTGCCCTGCCGGTGCGATACGTGCGATGTTGTAATACATCATGATCCAGAAAGAACTCACCTTTCCAACTGTCGACAAAAACTTTACTAACCAGATCTTCATGATTTACAGATGCAGACGTGTTAGTGGGTCATTGCAGTTTCAAGCAGTATATAGCGCTCGCTTCTTATAGATCACACCATTCAGATGAGCTTTTAATGAAGAACACGTATAGACAAGTGTTCTCCAGTAAAGCAACGGGAATATTGGCGGTCATCATCGCCTGGAGATTTGGAGGGCGATTTTCGGATACTCTGCCCTTAGCATACTCGAAGAGTAAGAAATTGGGAACTGTCGGGTCGGGTGAAGTGATGCTCGTACACGGTCGATATTTTCCCGTGTTCTCACACTTCACAGTCGCCCAGGAGGCTTCCTCTCACCCGGTGGCCAGAAGCATCCTTGCACCGCTTAGCTATCCATCTCCGTATGACGTGTCTGCGATGGTTTAATCTGCAGGAAGGTCTTTGGGTTGCTACTATTGACTTTGTTTCACTATAAAGCACTACCACACGGACACGGCCTTACACACTCCACAGTGCGGTAATTGCGTTCCCCACTCCCTTGCTGTACTGTTAAAAGTGTCACCGACTGCCTGCGCGTGCACCAACGGCGTCAATAGCCAACTGAAAACGGGCGTCCTTTCTAACTCATCTGTCAGTCTAGGTTCTTCAGGATTTCGGTGAAGCTCTTCAGTGTGTCAAAGAAAGCTCGTGACTACATGTCCCTTATACCAAATTACCCAGAAAACATCCATCGACAACCTCCAAATTTTTGTCGGTGTAGCTCGGGCAATTCTGTAGGTGCCACAGCACTTGAAAATATGAAAATCATTCCTGGCTTTTGCCCTAAATTGCCATTAGGAAGTACTGCCCCTCACTTTATAAATTTAAACGTTACACGGTGTCAAAGGAATAGGATCGCAGCAGAGAGACCTAACAAGACGAGCACCTGATTTCTACTGCGAGATGGGAGTACGCCTATTATAGGGCGCGGACGTTGACTTGAGCTGGCGAGGGAAGAAACTGCATGTTCAGCGCTGGCTGCCGTGCTAACACTCCCGCTTTTTCCCAGCGCGCTGCGCCGAACCTGTTGGCCGCCGAACGCCAGGCGTGACTGGCAAACATGATGGACGAGGCGTGCATTCGTGGCATTCCGCATCGATCACTGTCAGAAATGTCCTGTACGGACCGCCACTAAATTCCTTTGCAAGAATAATTTTCACACTGAAACGTGATAGCAATAAAAACGAAAGGCACTTGATCCGGACCCGGCGGAAGAGGAAAGCAATGAGGTATAAATATTTTTAAGCTACCGAGTCCGTATAGATTAGTGATTTATCGATTATTAATGAATTTTTCCTCTAGGCGGAGGTTGAAGGCCTGTGTCACTAAGAAGTCTCAACGTTTCAGCTAAAGAACAAGTTGGTCATTAAAGAAGTGACGGTCTGAAACTTCCTTGCAGATTAAAACTGTTTGCTGGACCGGCACCTGACCTGAGACCTTTGCTGTACGACTGAACTATCTATGCACGACTCATGGTCCGCTGTCGCATCTTTACTTCCGTTCAAACTTCATGTAAGTTAAGCAAGCAGTTTTAATCTGCGAGGAAGTTCCAAACCAGCGCACACTCCGCTGAGGAGTGAAAATTTGTCGGTGTTCCGGAAGCTCACTCTCTGCTTGCAAGAAAGGCTACTGGAACGTAACAGAAACCCGAAATATCTACGCTTCACTCTAGATAGATCATTTACAAACAACACGTATTAAGAACCGCTGCTAAAACCAAGACTCGAAAAAACATTTTCCAGAAACTCTTTGGCACACCTTTGGGGATCCTCTGCATTGACACTAACTACTTCAGATCAGGGATTGGTTTACTCTGTTGCAGAGTGTTGTTGCCGAACTTTGCTGAATAGTGCTGACACAAGACTTATTGACATACTTGTTCCTCCATACCATACGTCTTAATATTGGTACAATCAGGTCTACATATATCTTTTGGCTACCCAAATGTAGCCACATAACACAGCCACCTCTACAGTGGGAAAAAGCGCTTGTACGGAAGTACGAAAAACTGCAGGAGAATTCTAACCATCATTAAAGGAAGGCATCGCTCTCGTCACCCACCCTTGAAAACTGAAACGACGTTTGTTAGCAACGGCGTAATACTAATGCCTACTGGATGTGGTCGGTTTCGTAATCTTGATGGTTCTTGGCTAATATGTAATGGTTAGTCGTCGTTAATAACGGTTTCTTTCTGATCTGAGGGCGTGGTAATTGCTAACTTTCTTTGCTAGAAGACGACATAATTTACCGTCTTTAAAAGTCGTGGTAAAATAGAGTCTGTAATGGAAATGAATATTTCGTAGTATCTTTCTTTACCTTTGATGAATAAAGACTATAATCTTTAAGCGAGTCCTGTTCAAATTAATTTTAATCTCTTGAAAGCAAGTCATTTTTGCGAGTTATTATAAAGTCAATCTTCATTAATACTGTCAGTCAAAGATCCTATGCCAATATTAACTTTCGTTCGATTTGGTGAAAAAATAAAGATCGCTGCGCTGCGTAATGCAGAGATGGAAAATAATTAAAGTTATCACACTTTCAGTTTTGAATTAACTGCTGTCCACTGAAATTTCCTATCTCACTTCCCTGAATTCACTTACAAAATTAGTCATCAGATATTTTTAATAGTAAAACTTTTTCCTTTTCACAAAGTAATTACTTTCATACAAGGTGGAAGGTACTTCTCAAATTAAAGTTTCGAATACTTTCACACTATATATTTTCACAGTTTAAAGACATAAACAGTCACACTAGGTAACACAATGCAGACAACGGGGAGGCATGATGAGCTGAGATAAAATGACAAAAAAAATTAGAACGAGAGACTATTGTCTCGACTATTTATAAACTTACAGACTACAAATCAAAAGTTGACGTAATTGTAACTTCGTACGCCTTGATGTTCGTAGTACACTACTTCTTCATTCGAAATGGTTATTCTTCAGTAACTCACAATTATACAACATTACTAACTAAATTATTTAAAATCATGGTTTATCGCCGTAGAAGTTTGGATTCTTGGAGACGCACATGGCAACGCTGCGACAGAAAGACTTAAGATGCCGTGCATTCGACGTAGCCACCTGGCTTTGAATTACTAAACTAAAAAACTTCACTCCGTCCGAGCAGGCCTCGGAAGGCCCAATGGTACCGACCGGCCGCCTTGTCACCCTCAACCCACAGGCGTCACCGGATGCGGTTATGGATGGGTATATGGTCAGCTCACCACTCTCCCGGAGGTATGTCAGTTCATGAGACCGGAGTTGTTACGTCTCAATCAAGTAGTTCCTCAGTTTGCCTCACAAGGGCTGACTGCACCCAGCTTGCCAACAGCGCTCGGCAGACCGGATGGTCACCCATCCAAGTGCTAGCCCAGCTCGACAGCGCTTAACTTCGGTGATCGTACGGGAACCGGTGTTACGACTGCGCCAATGCCGTTGGCTGGTTTTGAATTGTCAAGCCATATTTAGTCGGTTCCTAAGCGAACAAGAACGAGAAGTGGCAGGTGTGCCTATTTCCTGCACAAGTGGGAGAAAATAACTTCTCGAAGTTATGGCTGCGGCGCTGAAAAGCAAACTATTATTCCATATAGTTCAAGAATGACCTATGAGAGTTTTCATCGGTGATCCAACACAGTTCCTGTTAATGATGAAAGGATCAATCTATTGCATTCGTAGTTCATTTTGTTCTTATCAACAACGTATGCATGCTACGTTTTCTACTCCGTTTCGCTATTCGAGGAGCCTGGACGAAATACACTCCTGGAAATGGAAAAAAGAACACATTGCCACCGGTGTGTCAGACCCACCATACTTGCTCCGGCCACTGCGAGAGGGCTGTACAAGCAATGATCACACGCACGGCACAGCGGACACACCAGGAACCGCGGTGTTGGCCGTCGAATGGCGCTAGCTGCGCAGCATGTGTGCACCGCCGTCGTCAGTGTCAGCCAATTTGCCGTAGCATACGGAGCTCCATCGCAGTCTTTAACACTGGTAGCATGCCGCGACAGCGTGGACGTGAACCGTATGTGCAGTTGACGGACTTTGAGCGAGGGCGTATAGTGGGCATGCGGGAGGCCGGGTGTTCGTACCGCCGAATTGCTCAACACGTGGGGCGTGAGGTCTCCACAGTACATCGATGTTGTCGCCAGTGGTCGGCCGGAAGGTGCACGTGCCCGTCGACCTGGGACCGGACCGCAGCGACGCACGGATGCACGCCAAGGCCGTAGGATCCTACGCAATGCCGTAGGGGACCCCACCGCCACTTCCCAGCAAATTAGGGACACTGTTGCTCCTGGGGTATCGGCGAGGACCATTCGCAACCGTCTCCATGAAGCTGGGCTACGGTCCCGCACACCGTTAGGCCACCTTCCGCTCACGCCCCAACATCGTGCAGCCCGCCTTCAGTGGTGTCGCGACAGGCGTGAATGGAGGGACGAATGGAGACGTGTCGTCTTCAGCGATGAGAGTCGCTTCTGCCTTGGTGCCAATGATGGTCGTATGCGTGTTTGGCGCCGAGCAGGTGAGCGCCACAATCAGGACTGCATACGACCGAGGCACACAGGGCCAACACCCGGCATCATGGTGTGGGAAGCGATCTTCTACACTGGCCGTACACCTCTGGTGATCGTCGAGGGGACACTGAATAGTGCACGGTACATCCAAACCGTCATCGAACCCATCGTTCTACCATTCCTAGACCGGCAAGGGAACTTGCTGTTCCAACAGGACAATGCACGTCCGCATGTATCCCGTGCCACCCAACGTGCTCTAGAAGGTGTAAGTCAACTACCCTGGCCAGCAAGATCTCCGGATCTGTCCCCCATTGAGCATGTTTGGGACTGGATGAAGCGTCGTCTCACGCGGTCTGCACGTCCAGCACGAACGCTGGTCCAACTGAGGCGCCAGGTGGAAATGGCATGGCAAGCCGTTCCACATGACTACATGCAGCATCTCTACGATCGTCTCCATGGGAGAATAGCAGCCTGCATTGCTGCGAAAGGTGGATATACACTGTACTAGTGCCGAGATTGTGCATACTCTGTTGCCTGTGTCTATGTGCCTGTGGTTCTGTCAGTGTGATCATGTGATGTTTCTGACCCCAGGAATGTGTCAATAAAGTTTCCCCTTGCTGGGACAATGAATTCACGGTGTTCTTATTTCAATTTCCAGGAGTGTAGAGTGTTACATGAACTGCTGTCATATGCTGATGTCAACTCTGTTAACGTTATTATCAAATGAAATTCACTTCGTAGCTTTGTTGATTAACAAATGCATTATGTAAGAGCGTAGGCTTCTGCGGCCAGAACCAGTCGATATAGAAGTTTTGTGGGTCTATAACCGGGTCATGTTGTAAAATAGCTGTCACTTGTTGGATGAAACCGACGTATCGGCTTCAGTTTAGCTTTCCTATTGGTCTACTGTTGACGAACCAGGGGAAGAACTGCATAGCCGCACATTCCTTAACTTGTTGAGGGCATATCACGTATCAAAAGCCACCACCATTAGTTCAGCACTTCCGCCAAGGATTAACAAGAGCCTGAATGAAGCTTTCGCAAAGAACTGACCTAGTTTAGGTTATTCGCTGTCTGATAGTTTTGACGGCAACCTGAAGATATTGGGCATGTGGTCCATCTTTCATAGGCCTATAGAGGTGGAATTGTGAAGGTGCTAAATAAGGACTACGTGGTGGAAGCAAATCTGGGATATTTGCATTTTTGGCTGGGATCTCCTTTAGGATGGCTTCAGGCGATTCGCGCGCACAGGCCTCTGTCCGTGTGGGTACTGAGAGTTGTGTTGTTAAGTGTATGTGTGGCATGCAGGTGAGTGTAGTGTGCTGTTATGTTTATGTTGTATGATGGTAAGATGATGATGATGATAATGATGAGGACGATTTGAGAAGGGTAAAGGGTGCAATTACACAACCTATTTCTCTCGAAAAAAAACCAAGAGAACCAGCGAGTTTAATGTCCCCACCCGACGAACAGTTGACCAACAACAGTGTGGGGACTGCATGGGACACTTCTGAGAGGTGTGGGATTAAGTCCAGAACATTGGTGCACAGACTGATGATCTGGAACTTTACGCCATCACCTTTCCTATACCTGCATGCCAAATGCCAGCCGTAGAAATGTTTCATGCACCACCAGGATTGTAGTCGGTTTACCTCCGGAGTCAAGCGCGGCCGCATATGCGTACGTTAACGATCCCGACTATGGAGGCTGAAAATTTGTCATTGAACTGCACGGTCGCAAATCTGTTGTGAGACCTGGAGATAGCTTGTTCCACAAGGAAATTTCTCTTTCTCTCTGGACTGGCTCTCGAAATTCGTGCTTTTAGTCTAGCCAGTGTCGTCATGTAGCCTCCAGAATTGAGAGATTTTATAGGCTCCAAGACATTCAAAGGAACTACAATTTGTCTGAGTGTAACTCCATCTTCTGTCTGGTGTATGGGGCTACTGCTGGTCAATATCCAATAAAACAATACCAATCGCCGTTATTTAGGTTTTATTTTTAGGCTACCAGTTTCGACAATACACCACGTCGAAACTGGTAGCCTAAAAATAAAACCTAAATAACGGCGATTGGTATTGTTTCATTGGGTACAACTTGTCTAGCCCAGTACCCTGAGCACATCATTCCACCAGCAGATGGCTGTAACTTGATTTCTTTGTAGTTGCAGTTTTCGGAACCCGCCATTCCAACAACTGTCTTTCGGAAGTGGGCTCTTAGTGCTGGCACAACGTTTAATCTCTGGTGACAGTTTATTCAACAGTAAGGAGTTCAATGACAGTCTCTGTTTTATAGACCCCTCCATTTTGGAGTGCTCCTCTGGTGCTGCTAAATGTTCGTAAGCACAGCGAAACCTTTAGAACACAGAGGTTTCCTCATCGAATAAAAAACTGTGTGACGGACCTGGATTCGAACTTCGAACCTTTCAGTTTCGCAGGCAAGTGTCCTACCGACTTTTTTCTTGTTTAAATAACAGTAAAACAAACTGTTTATAAAGGAAATTCGAACCTGAGATTCTTCCATCGCCAATCTTCAACACCACGCACTTTTATTGACCGGCGCATTAAAGGCACCTAGCAAAAAGAAACAAAAATTAGGACTAACGCTATGGGGTGCCGTCATTTATGACGCTGCCCTCTTCAGGTGCTTCCATCCTAACTACACGTAAACCTCTCTCACCCCCTCCCTCACCCCCACCCACTCTCCTAAAGGATCTAAGAAGCGGCTGTCGTTATAGCGCCAATCCTTAAGGGTGTTTGGAATTTGTGGTAGCAGATCCTAATAACCATGAAACGAAGATTTTTTTCCGCTCATTGGCCTGTGCATGTCGGTGCACCCTGCCGTGGAAGATGATAACGGATGAGACATGAAATGGAGAGAGGGGGGCGGGAGGGATCAGGAAAGATAAGCGTATTGTCTGTTATCACAATCGGATTCCAGAAGTCGAGGACCGCATGTGGACCGTTGTGAAAAATGTATTCTAAAGCCTGTTGTCGAAACAAGATACGCGCGTGGTGCAGGGAAGTTCGAAAATTAGTACCACACAAATATAATCTGTCTCGGACAGTAAGCACACACAAAAAGAAGGAGGGACTTGTTTCGGAATGCGCCTCGCCTCAGTTACACATTCTTAATTAGATTATATGTTTCGGTCACTTAGGATCATCTTCAGATCTAAGTAGTTGCGTTAGCATCCCCGTCTTGTCAACTCATACCCACCCACAAAGCATTCTGGTACGTGGTTCGGATTGGACAAGATGAGCTTTTGATCTGAGGATAATCCAAAGTGATGGAAACACTTAATCTAAATAAAAATGTGCAATTAAGAGGGAACAATAAGTGAGAATGGTCTTGATTCACCGTACCGTAGTGCTCTCGGCTTGATTTATGATTTCCTTGCAGGATGCGTGTTTCCACCGAATGTTTACCCTGCCTTTCCTCTGGAAGCTGACAGTCGAAGCAGCTGCAGCCGGTACTCTCCCCTCGGCAGGTGCGGCGCCGCTGCAGACAACAATAAACAGGTAGATAATGAAGTGGCTGGCAGCGGGCAGCGCCGCCTATGAACACTCTCACCCTTGAAGTTAGTTTACTCCTTTGTGACGGCTCCGGCGGCGCGTGTATCGCGTGGCGGCGGAGGCCGTGTCGCGGATCAGGGCGGTGGTCAGGCACAATGGCGGCCAGAGGGCAGAAGCCGGCGCTGAATAGGCCCAGGCGCCCCATTCACCGGCCGAGCAGCTGGCGGGGGTGCCGGCGTTACGTCGCATAAAGCCAGCCCCCCAGCCAGCCCACAATACTGTCTGTGTACAGTCCTTCGCTCGCCGTTGCGTAAATCTCATCATGTTGAAGGTGCCCAGATGTCCTGGGCCGACAGGGAGCCAAGTGGCTTCGTTTCCAAAGTTAAGACATCTAGTCCTTTTCCGTCAGGCGTTCCAGATGCTCATAAAGTGTCGGCAAAAACTCTCCTCATTCACATTCATCGTGGTATCTACGACAAGTACTCATAACGTGCTTTACGAGGGCAGAGCGGAAAGAAGTGCACAATACTGTTATCACCAAAAGGTTACAGATGAACTTATATCTTGTACCTACATATTTCTCCCATCGTGGTACCACTTTCAATACGCCCTGTTCGTAGAAGTCCGTTTAGTTGCAGTATAGCCATCTGCAGACCACTGATTTCACTTCCGCATCTGTCTCAAAAGCTTTGGCCGGCCAGGAAAATCTTGGGACCAAACAGATGAAGTCATACGGTGCAAGTTCCGAAATTTATGGTGGGTACCGAGGCACCTCCCACTCAAATTTTGATATTTTTTCACGGACAGACGCAGCAATATGAGGGCGAGCATTGTTATGAAAACCTGTGACACCGTCAGCATTAATCAGCCCGTTTACACTGGGCTCCCATACCGGATTTCGTAAGCTGTTTTCCTAATACCGCTTCTGGATGGTCACGTAAACACTTCAAAACGGATTCTTGAAATCGGTCTCTAGCTGGCGGTTTTCCAGTTCCGCGCCGACCGCTGTGGCCGAGCGGTTGTAGGCGCTTCAATCCGGATCCGCGCTGCTGCTACGGTCGCAGGTTCGAATCCTGCCTCGGGCATGGATGTGTGTAATGTCCTTAGGTTAGGTAGGTTTAAGTAGTTCTAAGTCTAGGGGACCGATGACCTCTGATGTTAAGTGCCGTAGTGCTTAAAGCCATTTGAACTTTTTTTTTTCGATTGCGCTATTGATTTTCGCTGCTATGTAAACGCAACCGGTTTCGAAATGTGCTTGGGCTGCCAAGTTGCGCCTTGTGTTCAAGATATTCGGTTAATACGAACTTATTGTGCATTGAAGAAGAGCAGAAATGTTAGACTGAGTATGAAACTGTCTACCTGTGATATTTAGGTGAAGAGAAATAACGACTTTGTTGACTGAATCAGAAATTGGATCAGCTGTTTTTCAGACACCATATTTAACTGGGCTAGCAAATCCGCTTCAGATCTTAACATGTAAACTCGACAGCGAAAACCGGTTTCCGAAATTCTGTTTTCGTCTTTCGGAAGATGTGTCGCAAGTAAACCTAGTGAATGTTCTGGCGTTTATCACGAAGGACACAACGCAACTTCACCAGTTTTAAAGTACGCTGCTAAATTGCCAGTGGTCCTGTGCTCAGCAAATTCCATCAATAACACGCCATGCACAACCCAGACAATGTCACAAGCGCTTTCCCAGCAGATCGATTCACTTCGAGTTTTTTTCGTACTGGGGAAACAGCATCTTTCCGCGCCATAGAGGCCTGCTTGTGGTGGCACACCCACGAGTTATAACCAGTAACGATTAATTTCAGAAAGTGACGCCTTTCTGCGCCATATAGCGTTACAATGATCCAGGCTTGTCTTCATTCCTTGGCCCATGTGGTTCTCTATCAGGTTTGGCACCAATCGAGCACCAACTTCACGAAATTTCAACGTGTCACGAACAATATCGTACACCGCACCGTAGGCAGTATTGAACTGCTTTTGTAAGGTTGGCAGTTGCACACGCCGGTCGTTTAAAATTGCTGCCTCAATGGCTCCGACACTGCGGGGTTGCAGCTGTTACTGCCCACCTGGAGCGTGGCGAATCACTTGTCACTCTTGTGGATCAATGCACATCACCTGAAGACACTTCTACGCTCCATACAGTTGTCCCCAGGGGCGCCACGCATGTCCCTCTGAATTACACTCATTTTAGGCCCCTTGGCCCACAAATATCGAATTACACTTCGGTGCTGTTCACAAGTTCACGATAGTGACATGCATGGCATGTTTCTTTCGCAGTGCTCCCGCACGGGGTAGCCGCGCGGTCTTTGGGGGTTTTAACAATTCGCACAGCTCTCCCCGTCGGAGGTTCGATTCCTCCCTCGGGATGTATGTGTTTCCTTAGCGTAAATTAGTTCAATTTAGACTAAGCAGTGTGTAAGCCTAGGTACCGATGACCTCTGCAGTTTGGTCCCAATTTTCGCAGTTCAGGCTCCTCTCGCTAGAGCTGCGCATGAAAACTAAATTCCTTCTGTAGCGTAAACTTCAGACTATTTCGTAGTGAAATTTTAGAATTCCATCTGCAATACGAGGACAGAAAGAATTATTGTGCGTTACTTTTTTATCCTCCCTAGTAGAATTATGGAACATGTTTTGTGATAATGTATTATTACATTTTTGGAGAAGGAAAATCTCCTCTTTAAACATTAACATGAATTCTGCAAACAAAGAATGTGTAAAACTCTGTTCCTCCATGACGTCCATGGCCCTATAGACAACGGCACTAAGTCTGATGCCGTGTTCCTTGAATTGAGGAAGGCGTTTGACACGATGCCGCACTAGCGTCTAGTGAGAAGAAAAAGAAGTTAGCGAATTTCGGACCGCATTTGCGACTTCATACAATACTTCCTTACCAACAGAATTCAGGACGTCACCCCGAACATAGTCGACAGACGTAAAGATTTCCGAAGTACACCAAGGAAGCGTGATAAGACACTTATTATTAACTATGTAGCCGGCCGGGGTGGCCGACCGGTTCTAGGCGCTATAGTCTGGAACCACGCGACCGCTACGGTCGCAGGTTCCAATCCTGCCTCGGGCACAGATGTGTGTGACGTCCTTAGTTTAGTTAGGTTTAAGTACTTATAAGTTCTAGGGGACTGATGACCTCAGCGGTTAAGTCCCATAGTGCTCAGAGCCATTTGTTAACTATGTATATAACTGATCTGGCAGAAAGCCTCTGACAGTGCACAGATGATGCGGTTGTCTATAGCAAAGTAGCAACGCCAGAAGAGAGTACTGATTTGCACGATGACTTGCATAGGATTACGATATTGCATGCATGTCCGAAGGAACATTGCAGCGTAATTCGAAATAACACAGACACTGGAATATCGTATTTATCTGCTGACAACAGACAAGCGAGTTTCAAGTAAAACGTCTCCCCTGTACGGGAATATATGTAATGGATGAACGAGTACAGCTGTTAGTCACTTGGCTGACAGTATATGGACGTTTGGATCTGACCGTGAGCCGTGAACGGGTACCGCAGTGGTAAGGCTATCGCTTGAGATAAGCGGGAAATCTTAGTTCGAGTCTCGGTACCCCACAAATTTGCATTGTCGTAATTCCAGTATATAGATGAAGATTTTCTATATTCGCAACTGCGGATATATTCCTGCAGAGGACTGATGCTTTGTGCAGACTCTGTCAGCTGACCCTGAAGGTATACAGGGTGTTACAAAAAGGTACGGCCAAACTTTCAGGATACATTCCTCACACACAAAGAAAGAAAATATGTTATGTGCACATGTGTCCGGAAACGATTACTTTCCATGTTAGAACTCATTTTATTACTTCTCTTCAAATCACATTAATCATGGAATGGAAACACACAGCAACAGAACGTACCAGCTTGACTTCAAACACTTTGTTACAGGAAATGTTCAAAATGTGTTCCGTTAGCGAGGATACATGCATCCACCCTCCGTCGCATGGAATCTCTGATGCGCTGATGCAGCCCTGGAGAATGGCGTATTGTATCACAGCCGTCCACAATACGAGCACGAAGAGTCTCTACATTTGGTACCGGGCTTGCGTAGACAAGAGCTTTCGAATGCCCCCATAAATGAAAGTCAAGAGAGTTGAGATCAGGAGAGCGTGGAGGCCATGGAATTTGTCCGCCTCTACCAATCCATCGGTCATCGAATCTGTTGTTGAGAAGCGTACGAACACTTCGACAGAAATGTGCAAGACCTCCATCGTGCATGAACCACATGTTGTGTCGTACTTGTAAAGGCATATGTTCTAGCAGCACAGGTAGAGTATCCCGTATGAAATCATGGCACTGAATCGAGGAAGTACAGTAAATACTGACGAAACTAAAATGCGCTCTAACATGGAAATTAAGCGTTTCCGGACACATGTCCACATAACATCTTTTCTTTATTTGTGTGTGAGGAATGTTTCCTGAAAGTTTGGCAGTACCTTTTTGTAGCACCCTGTATAAATGTAACATATTGCGCATACGAAGGAAAAGAAAGCACTACAAATCGCTACTGACGAGAAACTACTGGAAAAAGCATCTACTACAGAATATCTAGAAGTAAATATACAGAGCGAACTCAAGTAGAATGTCTACATAAAACAAATAGTAGAAAAAGTACATGACAGACTGAGATTCACAAGGAGAATCTTAAGGACATGTAACCATCCACGAAGAAAGTGGCTCACAAGGCGATTGTTTGATCGATTCTTGAATATTGTTCACCAGGCTGGGGTCCTTAGCAGGTAGGACTGATAGAAAAACCACGCAGGGTAGCCGCGCGGTCTTGGGCGTTTTGACACGCTTCGCGAGGCTACCCCCCGCTCTCCCAGTCGGAGGTTCGAGTTCTCTCTCGAGCATGGGTGTGGGTGTTTCCTTAGCGTAAATTAGTTAAAGTTAGATTAAGTAGCGTGTAATCTTAGGGACCGATGACCTCAGCTGTTTGGTCCCATAAGATCGTGCCACAAATTTCCAAATAACGTAGAGCGACGTGTTTCTTCAAAAGACCGTTTAGTGCACGCGAGACCGTTACAGAGACGCTCAATAAACTCCAGTGGCAGATGCCACAAGAGAGGCTTTGTGCATCACGAAGAGGTTTACTATTGAAATTTCGAGAGAGCTTCTGGGGAAGATGGCTCTGAGCACTATAGGACTTAACATCTGAGGTCATCAGTCCCATAGAACTTAGAACTACTTAAACCTAACTAACCTAAGGACATCACACACATCCATGCCCGAGGCAGGATTCGAACCTGCGACCGTAGCAGTTACGCGGTTCCGGACTGAAGCGCCTAGAACCGCTCGGCCGGCATCTGGGGAAGAGTCGGACAACATTACTTCCTCCCACATACATCTCGCGAAGCGACCACGTCGAGAAAATTCGATAAATAGCAGGTAATACATGGGATTACCGTCAATCAGTCTTCCAACGCGCTATTCACCCATGGACCTGGGAACGGCGCATCAGTTTTTTTTTATCTCATTTTGTTCTAGTTTGTTCGGTTCATGTGTTCGGGGCGGACGTCTCATGACACCCGTTCAGATTGTTCGTTAATCCATTCACTCAGTTTTATTTATTTTTTTTATTACAGAGCGTAGCTAACCCTCTGACCGAACACGCTTAGCTACCGTGCCGGCAATTAGTGGTACCAGAAGTACCATCCACCGCACACCGTTTGGTTGTTGGCGGAGTACTATGTAGATAAAGATACAGTTGTAACTCTCACCACGATAAAAATAAGGTCACGTAATTAATGATTTCTTTGTTTTCTTTGTTAAATATACTATCTGCAGTCCTGGAACGCATTGGACTACCCGAGTCCCAATAAGTGTCGCAGAAGAACAAGCTCGTAAATTTTCTTTTATACGTTATAGATGTATGAGACTAAATTATCTTTTAATTCTTCCGCAAATGTGCCAGTCTTCACTATGCTTTTTATTCTGAATGGTAGATTGTTTTACGAGATGATCAACGTGTTTTGAATATTAACTCACATTAGCGTCTTTCTTGCTTCATTTGTAAGTTGCCGACAGTGACAACTCACTTCTGAGAGCTCTCTTCTGTGTGTATGGCATTAAATATGACAGAAAAGACTCCTACAACATTATTAAGGAAGCCCAGGAATCTTTGAGCAATGAGAAGGGGAAAACAAAAGAAGTTGGAAATGGCTGGACACGTACCCATTACCTCACACTTTATTACTTTCTTAACGCCACACTCACAACCTCTAAACCACGGTGACCAGACGGAACATCAAACTTCATCCTATAACTTACGTCTCATGAAAACTGCCGATACGTCACTATGAGACGTTTAATTATACAAATCGTGCCAAGAAAGATGTGTTTTTACAAATCTTCTAGTGCCTTTGTCTTGAAACAGCATACTTTTATAACACGCAAGTTATGATCCGAAATAAAAAAAAACAATTGAGACTTCCAAGTACCCCGCATAGAGTGCTAACGATAAGCTATAGCAGTTTCTACTGTCTTTGTAACTGCGTGTGACGTCAAAATTACGTCACGTGTACATGAAGTCTTGTAAAATGAGTGTTACCCAAAGTGGGGGGACTTCGAAGTGTACCATTATTGTAGTCATGTACTTGCAAACGAACAAAACATTAATTACGTAGGTTTATGTGTTTTAAGGTGATAATTAAAATTTAATGACGAAGCTTCAGACACCCCTAAATCTAATCAGATTTCTTATTTTACGGCAAATCCTCTTACAATTTAAGGACTAGCAGTACATGACTTGTTTTATATAGTCCACGGCCAAAACAATGAATCGCGAGTAAGCTGTGCAATAGTGAATATTAAGTTATTTTAATTATATGTTAATGAGCTCAACCTGCACAAATTTTGACAAATTTTCATAAGATTTCTAACTGTTGCAAAGATTGGAAACTTACTTTAAACGTTCAGGAAAGTAAAACTGTATACTTCAGCCAAAAACGTGGAATCTAATGACTATAAGAGTCGTGAGGCACAACTGGAATCTATCAGCCCACACAATACGTAGCAGTTTATGGAATACTAAATGTAATAATGTCATAGGATCAGTTGTAAGTAATGCAAGACTTTGGTTCATAATGTCATAGGATCAGTAATGCAAGACTTTGGTTCATCGGTAGAATTCTCGTAAAATGGAGTCAGTGGACAAAGGAGATTGCTTACACACTCATGTGACGTATCCTAGAAATTATTTAAGTTTTTTGGACCCTTACCAAATAGGACTAACAGGTGATATAAACGTATGTACAAAAAAAGAAGGTAGCGAGAATGCTCACATGTCTCTTTGACTCCCGAAAAAGAGTAATGGAAATACGGAGACAATAGAACTTACACGTACTGGAAAATGTATGGTGAATTTTCTTGAAATACTACTTTCAAATCAAGAATCAGTTTTAAATGAGCAGTCTAGGAATGTACTGTAGCTCTACGAGTATCGCTCCCGGAGAGTTCGCGGAGACAAGACTAATTGTAGCACACAAAGTGGCATTTCATCAATTATTCTTCCGGCGCTACATACTTTAATGGAATGGAAATAAACCGTAATATGTGGTAAGAATCTAAAAACCCTCTGCTACGCACTTAACTGTGGTTTGCAGAGTTTTGACGAAGATGTAAATATATCGTTTCAGCTCCGCTATCGCGTCGAGTCCGAAATGGCTGCACTGTAACCAATTTTAGGTATGTGCAGAGCACATACTGAAACAGACGCACTATGCACTTAACTGAGATATTCGATCGATCAGTGCTTTTTTTTTAAGTGCATCCATTGAAGTCTCTAATGAATTCTGAATTACTGCCCATTAACAATTATGCAGTTCTCTGTGGACTAATACCTGACCATAACTGTTACGTATCGTTAAACCTGAAAGTAAGATTCCTACGCATCTCAAAAAATCATTTTTCTAACGGTCGAGGTGGAGCAAAGTTACAGTTTCTTTGGTCTGTTTAATTCGATTATTTTTGTGACAGTAGTTCCGCTTTCATTTTTAAAGAAAGTCGTTTTGAAAACACCGACCTAGAAACGAGAGTTCTGCAACTCTCATCGAGGAAGAAAACAATAATGCCTTGTCATACAGGTAATTCATTGTTTCAGTACCTGAATGCGCTATATGTGATGTGACATCTGTCAGAAACTTCCATATGTAATTGTAATACAAAAGAAGTTTTCAAGTTTGAATGGCATAAAAATACGCCATCAAAATTACGGGCTCACTCCCTTTCTGGACAAACTAATGAAAAACTTACTGTGTTCGCCGATTACTCGCCTCTTGCAAGGACATAACTTTCGCTGCGAGGTCTTGAATATTGTGCCTCAACGTTGTGGACATCGTCAACATCGGCGAAAGACGCTATTACGTGTCATGAAAGTTTTTATCTGAACATAAGCATCCTACAAGTGCTAATGCTGTTGTTAGGCGTGGGAGCTCCACAATTCATAGGCGACGATATACACACAGGGATCAAGAAATTTAACCACCTACATAAAAGCGTGTTGGTACACTTCTGGAAAGCAATTGAGCATTGACACAGCGTGCCATGGATTCGCCAAGTAGCTGATAGGTTTGTGGCACTAGACAGGTCACACACTTCCCGTAATTTACGGGCGGACGGTTTGTGGCCGCGGAGCTGGCGCCAATTTCGCGTCTCAATTTCATCGGATTAGGATAAACCGAATTCGATGACGAAGACATCAACGTGAGTTCACCATCATACTCGTCAAACACTTGCAACACGATTCTGGCCTTGTGACACGGACAGTTATCGTGATGGAAGGTGCCATCGCTGCTGAGGACATCATGCATAAGGGGTTACAAGTGGTCCCTGATAATGTCCACGTAGTCCACAGCTGTCATGGTGCATTCGATTACAACCGCATGGAAACACAGATGAATGCACACCGTAACATAATACTGCTCCCACTGGCCTGCGACCGTTCTGCGTGGCATGTTTCGAGCAGGAGTTCGACTTGGCGACGGCTTATCTGGACAAGACTATAGCCCCGGTTTAACAAAAAACGGGATTAATCCGACCAGGCAACACGATTCCATTGATCCGCGGTCCAGTATCGATGATCTCGCGCCCACAGTGATAATAACTAACGCTGCTGTTGGGTCAACATGGGGACACGGAGGGGTCCTCGGCTGCGGAACACCTTGTTCAACATAATGCGCTGAACGGTGAGCCCCAAAGCACCGGTGCCTGCGCCAGCACTGTACTCTGTCTTCAGATCCCCCACATATCGCCGCCTGTCCTGCTGTATAGAGCGACCGGCCGCCGTGGCCGAGCGGTTCTAGACGCTTCAGACTGGAACCGCGCTGGTGCTACGGTCGAATCCTCCCTCGGGCATGGGTGTGTGTGATGTCCTTAGGTTGGTTAGGTTTAAGTAGGTCTAAGTAAGTCTAGGGGACTGATGGCCTCATATGTTAAGTCCCATAGTGCGTAGAGCCATCTGAACCATTTGTAGAGAGGGGACAGGCCTCCGATCCCTGTGTTCCGTGATGAGTTATGGACGTCCAACTTCTTGTCGCTTACTCGTGGTTTCAGCATTCTTCAACCGCTTTCCACAGAAGCTCACGACAGTGGCACGCGAATAGCCGACCATCTTTACCGTTTCCGAGGTGCTCGTTCCCAGGCACTGGGCCATAACAATCTGGCTTTTGTGACAGTCGCTTATATCGGCGGATTTCCACATTTGCACCACTTTTCGTCGCTAGAATGATTAACTATTTGTCCCTGCTCTGCTCATATAATTCTCTTACCGCGTCACGTGCCCTCAGCGCCACCGGGAAGGATGCAGCCTCGCAGTTGACAGTCGTAATAATGTTTTGGTTCATCAGTCTAATAAGGACAGAGAACACTTCTCTCTCTCTCTCTCTCTCTCTCTCTCTCTTTCTCTCTCTCATATTGCGGTAGGAACCCAGAAAAATTTTATTCATTGTAACAATGGTCGCAGAAGCCGAAGTTTGTATGTTTACACGTTGTCATATGTTCTTGAAGTTGAAGTGTCTTTTTTTCCTTCCACAACGTCTCGGCCTGCTAAAGATAACTTGTGCTATTTGAACTGTAGACAAAGGGAGGCAGCCTAAACACAGCGTTGCCCAGCGTTGTCAGTTGCTGCTCATGGTTACTACTGTTATTACGTAAGAGAGTAATGTGCGGACACTAAAATGGCACTCACAGCGGACTCCTAGTGATATCTGTTTGCTAATACTGCCCTTAATTGCTTAGTGCTACGCCTTCAGAATGAAGTGAACCCACATATCGGAAGCATGTGCATTAGCACTAGTTTTCGTAAATACGACTGCAGCAACTAAAACGCACTGAAATTTTTATGATGCTAGTGGCGATATTAACGATATATTAGGCTTTAGGCACCCGGTGATGATACGACATCTACTGTTTTGGCATGGTAAGTATTGAACCACAATGCAAGGGAAGAGGTTCTCAGAGTGTTGGCGTGTGCTCCCCACGTTGTGCCTGTTAGCTTTCTGATGATATTGTTCCTGGCTGACAGTTTTGGCGTGGTATTTGGGCAGTGCTTCTTATATGTTAATGCATCGTCACTTAGGTATATGAGATACGTACAGTGTTCTAGTGATGTTTCTTCTCAGATGATTTTGAGGGCTCTAGCTGCTGCCGGTTTTTAAGATGGAAAGGGCAAGTCTGTGTTTTTCCAAGATTTGGTCTCAACTGGTTTTCCCTGTAGTAAGCTGACAGTTCTCTCAATGCTTTGGACAGATTCTCTTCAACAGTTTCAAAGCAGCGGACCATGGTGGTGATAGCACAATCATCTGCGTGAATTAAGCTCTGTGTTCCTTCAGGGAGTGGTTGATCATTTGTGTAGATGTTAAACAAAGCTGGAGCAAGCACACTTCCCTGGGATAATCCGTTTTTCTGTGATGTCCATCTGCGTCTCTCGTCCTGGAATTCAACAAAAAATCTTCAGTTTTCAAGGATATTCCTTATGAAACAGGTTAGCTGGTAGACTCTAGTGGCGTTGTACAGCTTCACAAGAAGTCTTCTATGATTAACTGTGTCATAAACTGCTGTTAGATCTATAAATACAGCTCCTGTGATCTCTTCCATTTCTAAACCATCTTCGATGTGCTGTGTTAGTTTCAACACTTCATATGTGCAGCTCTTTCCCTGACAGTTTCCATTTTAATTGCATATTATGCACAGAATTAATCACTGTTCGCTATAAACACTGTCATGATAAATCCAGCAGCATCCAGCATGTGCTGTAGAACTGATGTACCGATATTTTGATAATCTGAAACTACTTAGATTTTTTTTTTGCATCATAGTGAAATCTAAACAAGGTCAGGATTGGATAGCGAATCGGCGATAAACTGTGAGGAACCAAGAAATCTAATTTTAGCAATAACAGCTTTATCGTTGGCGAGATACAGTATTACATCCGGTTAATGGCACAAAACGGTAAAGACTGAAGTTTCAGGAGGTACAGAAGAAGGGAAGCCTACTGGCAGACCGAGCGAGGTAGCGCAGTAGGTAACACATTGGACTAGCATTCAGAAAGACGACGGTTCAAACCCACGTCCGGCCATCCAGATTCAGGTTTACCGTGATTTCCCTAAATCTCTTAAGGCAAATACTGGGATGGTTCCTTTGACAGGGCACCGCCGATTTCCTCCTCTTTTCTTTCCTAATCCGATGTTATGCTCCGTCTCTAATAACTTCGTTATCGACGGGACGTTAAACACTGATGTCCTCCTCCTCCGACTAGCAGCACATACAAGATACGCACATACAAATAATGGGCAGACTCTTTTGAACTGCCAGGTGTCACGTATCACGAACCTGCAGTCATCTGGTTAGGCACTGATCGTCATTCACGAGCTTCTTGCCATACATTGAAATCAGGTACCCCATTGGGACAAAGAGCAATGGCAGTCTACTGACCGCGCGGCCGCTACGGTCGCAGGTTCGAGTCCTGCCTCGGGCATGGATGTGTGTGATAAGTAGTTCCAGGTGACTGATGACCTTAAATGTTAAGTCCCTTAGTGCTAAGAGCCCAGTCTACTGATTATTGCCACATACCTTTGAAGACAAAGTAGACTACCTGCCAGAATTGTGAATCAGGATCACATTCTTTTGAGTGAGGGAAACGCCACACACATGTGCTCTTCGATCTTTTCTAATATATCATGTAAGTGCGTTCAGGTGCTCTTATGGAATTATTAACGAGCATTTTAACTCAGAGCCACGCCAGGTAACTCTGAGATGTACTGGGCAATTGGTTAACTTCCTTGTCTCATGCAAAAAAAAAAAAAAAACGTGTATTTGTTTGTTTACATGTGCGAGTATGTAGTTATTATTTACGTTCCTTTGGTATAATATGTCACCAACTTCTTATATTTGATTATTGTAAGTTTACCTTCAGCAGGCTGGCACGCATCAATCAGGGAAAGGGCTGACATGTCAGTATGACCGCTACATAATTCGGTGCTCAGTATATCGTGGGACTGGGAACTAGCGAAGACAGTTTCCGCTATCACAAAAATTTGTCTTCGTGAAAAAATCTCCGTTTTTCGCATAAATTGATAAATGAGCTTAAGGCAGCTCAGAGGAATATTAAGTGGGTAATATCAAAGAGAAAAAACTCTTATTTGAATATTTTTCTTACTATTGAATCAAGGTATAACTTTTTTTTAAAGGACATCATCTTTCCGCCAGTGACTGTTATAAGTTTTCATTAGACTATTGCAATTTTGGCCTTAGGCCATTATCAAGTGATATTATTGTCAACACTGTTAAATACACTCATAACAGTATTGACAACGACATACAAATGTGTCAGCTTACAATACGTTGACATGGCTTAAAGCCATAATATCATTTGATAATGGCCTAATGACGAAATTGCAATAGTATATGAAAACTTATATTAGTCACTGGCGGAAAGATGATGTCCTATAAAAAAAATATATTACTGTGAATTCCAGCTACAACAAGTTTATTCAAGGAACAACTGGTCAATGAAACGAAGCTAATGTGAACTGCAATCGCTCTAAGAATGTTGATGCACTGGGGTCTCCGAAACGGGGTTGTAGGTAAGCAAACCAAAACGGAGAATCAGCCAGGGCATGCTATATGTACCTTGAGGTCGGTGTGCTTAACCGTGGTACTGCTTCATTTGTTAACATGACACGCGGAGCGGTCCGTAGTCTTACACAGACGACGGCAGAGTACAGTACTGTCTTGTATTCCACAGTTTCACACTGCACACTCTGAGTCATTCGTAATGCTGTTGTAAAACCATAATGAACAACGGCGGCCGTGTACACAACTGCAGAGTACAACGACCTGCTTCCCGTGTACGGGCAAGCCCAATGGAATGCAAAGTAATTTCCGGCTCTATAAAGAACGTTACCCCTACAGTCGTCAACCAGCTCACGTCATCTTTGCAAGACTGAAGAGGCGTTTGCATGAAACGGTTAGCTTACATCCAGACGGTCACTACATCAGCGGTGCAGCAGAGTTTGAAGAAGTTGTACGTCAGCGTTTTGCAGAGCAGCCTTCTACGGGCACCCGAGCTGTAGCACACACCATCGGCGTGAACCACTTTGTTCTGTAACACTTTCTGAATCACAAGAAACTGGAGAATGCTCATGCACTGAATGACTCAGGATGACTTTCTCTGTCATGTCAGCGTTGGATGGTCGATCAATTTGGCATGATCCTCGCTTCCTATGATGTAGCTTTTTTTTTTTTATGAGTGCACTTTTACCAGGAATGAAATTTTCAGCGCCAGAAGCAGCCATACTTTGATGGAGGAAAATCCTCACGGGCTGCAAATCCGAGTTCAGCAACGTCGCTTTGCTGTTAGTGCGTGAACATGTCTCAATGATGACCATGTAAAACGTCTTTACATCATGCCCGTGCGTGTTGATGATCCCAGTTACCAATATTTCTGTGATAACTCTTACTCGTCTTGGTGTAGGAAGTGCCTTCGAACATTCGTCGTGCTATGTGGTTTCAACAGGATAGTCCTGGAGCACACTTTAAGCATGTGATACGTGAGCACTTGAATGACATCTCTGGATGGACTGGACGTAGAGGCCCAGTAGCGTGACCCTCTCTCTCACTGCACCTAATAGCAATGGATTTTCATTCGTGGGGGTACATGGAGACACACGTGCAGTTACCGTAACATCTTGTGGTACGAATACAAGTAGTACCTGTAGTTACATGATGTAGCGGGGTACATCCAAGAGTTCGGCAAGTTACAATCAAGGGATATAGAAAATGTATCGAAATTCGTGGCGGTCATATTGAGCACCTTCTGTAATTGAAATAAAGTGGTGGTTACTGATGTAATGTACATTGTCTCCATTACACGTTGCCTAGCTTGTGCGGTCTTAACTGGTTACGTTTCAGAGAAACTAGCATGCAAACGAAGCGTTTTCGAAATTGAACATTCAATAGTGTGCCGAGAAACCAAATTTCAGGCATTACCCTTCACCAGGGACATCGCAATGGCCAGTGGCCTTCACTTAGCGACCGAGAGCATCGGGGTTTGCTTACAGTTGTCAGTGCTAACAGACAAGCAACACTACGTGGAATAACCACAGAAATCAATGTGGGACGTTTGACGAACGAATCCGTTAGGATAGCGCGACAAAATTTGGCGTTACTGGGCTATGCAACAGACCACCGACGCGAGTGTATTTGCTAACAGGACATCACCTGCAACGCCTCTCCTGGGCTCGTGACCGTGTCGGTTGGACATTACACGGCTGGAAAACCGTGATCTGGTCGTATGTGTCGCCATTTCAGTTGGTATGAGCTGATGATAGGGTTCGAGTATGGCGCAGACCCTTGGGTCATCTGGTCCAACTGAGCCGATCATTGAATGGAAATGGTTAGCTTCGGCTGCTTGGAGACCGTTTGCAGCCATTCATGAACCTCACGTTCCTTAATAGAGATGGAGTTTTTATAGACGATAATGTGCCATGTCACCGGGGCACAATTGTTCGCGACTGATTGAAAATAGCCCGCATCTCGTGGTCGTGCGGTAGCGTTCTCGCTTCCCATGCCCGGGTTCCCGGGTTCGATTCCCGGCGGGGTCAGGGATTTTCTCTGCCTCGTGATGGCTGGGTGTTGTGTGATGTCCTTACGTTAGTTAGGTTTAAGTAGTTCTGAGTTCTAGGGGACTGATGGCCATAGATGTTAATTGATTGAAAATACTACTTGGATTATGTCGTTTTGCCTTTTTTTTCAGTGCTTAGACCACGAGCTACTTTGGATTATTACATTATTATCAGGCGCGATAATTATTTGTGCTGTGACTCCGGGCGCCGGGATGGAGGGTATGAGACGCGCTGTTGGTACGCCGCGTCCTGTACCCTCCATCACGTTATGATCAGCGTGTAACAGCCCGAAACTAGTTGTGGTCTAAGCACTGAAAAATAAAAAAAAACCTACATCTAAAGCGATGTTTTCAACTTCTACTGTAATGGTGAGTTGCATATGTTCTCCGGCAGAACTGTTTGTTCGCGATTGGTTCGAAGAACATTCTGGACTTTTCGAGCGAATGATTTGGCTACCCAGATCACCCAACATAAATCCCATCGGACGTTTATCGGACATAATCGAAATGTCAGTTGGTGCAAGAACTCCTGCACAGGCAACACTTTCGCAGTAATGGGCGGTTCTAGAGGCAACATGACTCAATATTTCTGCAGGGGGCCTGCAACGACTTGTTGAGTCCATGACACGTAGAAGTGCTGCAGTACAACGGGCAAAAGGAGGTCCAACACGATATTAGGACGTATCCCGTGACTTTTGTCACCTCAGTGTATGCTTACATGATCCCCGTCTACCAAATACTACGCCTCGTAACATATATTTGGTACAGGCCCTAGTAGTGAGTGTTTCGCGCTTGTAGTTGCCTTCTCATGACGAAATCGGGAACTGTGTATTACAGTAGACTGGACGGCTCACCAGTGGCCAGACGGCTGCTGTGCTTGTTAATTACGAAGCCGAAAGCGTACGCGTCCACAAGCTCGTTATCTGAGAAGGGGTGATGGCGGCCGCGCGGAAAAGAAAAACAACGCGGGTTTAATTAATCTGCACTCTGTTAGCAATTCACCCTGCGGAAGGCAGGGAGGCTGGGCTGTCCCAGAACGACCGCGGTGTAACAGCCTTAATTGGAGGCGGCGGGCCTTTGTCTGGGCATAAATAACGAGGCAGGCCGCGGTCGACTTCGCGCCGACAGTTCGTCGATCTGCGGGAGGACCCAGGCCGCTGGCCGGGCGGAAGTCCTCAGGAACTGCTGGCGCAACACAGGACTACCGCTGCGGCGCTGCGGGCACAATCGATAGCCTGGCTATGTTGACGAGCGTCGCTGACCTCGACTGGTGAAAGCTCCTGGGTGTGCTGGCCGATCAGAGGCAAAGAGTTCGGAGGTCGCGGCGGAGCGCTCATATCTTCTTTGCCGTGAGACGGTAATGAAGCAAGCAGCCGTCAGGTCGACTTTCAGCCCACTAACCAGCCTCTCTTCATCAGTTCCGTATCAGCAAGTATAGGGGTTGGACAAAAATTTGTAAAAATCGCGAGAAATTTCTTAAGCTTGCGCTGGTTGCATCCAACAACTGAACTTATGCACCAACCTAATACACGTTGTTGTGGTCTTCAGTCCATGCTATTCTATCCTGTGCAAGATTCTTCATCTCCCAGTACCTACTGCAACCTACATCCTTCTGAATCTATTTAGTGTATTCATCTCTTAGTCTCCCTCTACGATTTTTACCCTCCACACTTACCTCCAGTACTAAATTGGTGATCCCTTGATGTTTCAGAATTTGCCCTACCAACCGATCCCTTCGTCTACATCGACATCTTTATCTACATACGTACCCCGTTGTCCACCGTACGGTGCGTGGCGGAGAGTATCTCGTGCCACAACTTTCATCTTCTCTCCCTGTTCCACTCCCAAACAGAACGAGGAAAAAATGACTGCCTATATGCCTCCGTAAGAGCCCTAATCTCTCTTATCTTATCTTTGTGGTCTTTCCGCGAAATATAAGTTGGCGGCAGTAAAACTGTACTGCAGTCAGCCTCAAATGCTGATTCTCTAAATTTCCTCAGTAACGATTCACGAAAAGAACGCCTCCCTTCCTCCAGGGACTCCCACCCGAGTTCCTGAAACATTTCCATAACACTCGCGTGGTGATCAAACTTACCAGTCACAAATCTAGCAGCCCGCCTCTGACTTGCTTCTCTGTCCTCCCTCAATCCGACCTGATAGGGATCCCAAACGCTCGAGCAGTAGTCAAGAATAGCTCGTATTAGTGTTTTATAAGCGGTCTCCTTCACAGATGAGCTATATCTTCCCAAAATTCTACCAATGAACCGAAGACGACTATCTGCCTTCCCCACAACTGCCATTCCATGTTTGTCCCACTTTATATCGCTCTGCAATGTTACGCCCAAATATTTAGTCGACGTGACTGTGTCAAGCGCTACACTACTAATGGAGTATTCAAACATTACGGGATTTTTTTCCTATTCATCTGCATTAATTTACATTTATCTACATTTAGAGTTAGCTGTCATCCTTTACACCAATCACAAATCTTGTCCAAGTCATCTTGTATCCTCCTATAGTCACTCAACGACGACACCTTCCCGTACACCACATCATCATCAGCAAACAGCCACACATTGCTATCCACTCTATCCAAAAGATCATTTATGTAGCTAGCAAACAACAGCGGACCTACCACACTTCCCTGGGGCACTCCAGATGATACCCTCACCTCCGATGAACACTCACCATCGAGGACAACGTACTGCTATTACTTCAGAAGTCTTCAGGCCACTCACATATTTGGGAACCAATCCCATATGCTCGTATCTTAGGAGTCTGCAATGGGGCACCGAGTGAAACGCTTTCCGGAAGTCAAGGAATATGGAATCCGTCTGATACCCTTCATCCATGGTTTGCAAGATGTCATGTGAAAAAAGGGCGAGTAGCGTTTCGCAGGGGCGATGAAAGCCGTGCTGATGCATGGACAGCAACTTCTCTGTCTCAAGGAAATTCATTATATTCGAACTGAGAATATGTTCGAGAATCCTGCAACAAACCGATGTTAAGGATAAGGATATATTCTTATATACAGGCGTCGGCTGCGCTTTTTTCCAGTCGCTCGGGACTTTACGATGGGCAAGAGATTCGCGATAAATGCAAGGAGCCAATGCAGTAGAGTACTCTCTTTAAAACCGAATCTAGTGAAGTTGTGCCACAAACTCCTCTTCTCTCTAATTCTACTCAGTACCACCTCATTAGTTATCTTTTATGATTCACCTAATACGTAAATGCATATGAAGTTTTGCGGGCCGGAGTGGCCGTGCGGTTCTAGGCGCTTCAGTCTGGAACCGCGTGACCGCTACGGTCGCAGGTTCGAATCCTGCCTTGGGCATGGATGTGTGTGGTGTCCTTAGGTTAGTTAGGTTTAAGTAGTTCCAAGTTCTAGGGGACTGATGACCACAGCAGTTAAGTCCCATAGTGCTCAGAGCCATTTGAACCATATCAAGTTTGTTTTTATATTGTTCGTATGGTCATTTGCTTCCTGCTTCCTACAATGATTTTGTAATCGAAAGGATGTTATGTGTCCCCTGTGACTCCGTTGATCAAACGCCAAGAAAGCTGACATAGCAGCTGAGAAGGCCTATAGTGATGACACAGTTGAACTATATCCCAGTTCCCTACAGACTCTGAAACCACTGGCGAGCCGGAAGATGATACGCGAAAGAGTGGCTGGAGGTAAAGGACAAGAAGCTGAGGGCTGTGAAGCGCACTGTACGTCCGTAATGCTCCTCCTTCCAGTCACACAGGCGGGATGAAGGCGTACTCACTCGACTTTAACTGTGAAGCCTCTGGCGTCAACATTTCGGTATGTCAAAATTAGAACGGGTATGTCAGCAGTAAAGAGTGGATCTCCACTCTGTGTCAGCGCATCACGAAAGAAACTTCAAAAGTTTGTAAAGTGCCCAGATTCCAGCCTAACGTCTTACTTAGGTTGTAGGTTTTGGCGCTTTACAGAGTGCAAAGTGACTTGTTAGTCAGTTGTTTAGTCAGTCACTGTTTTTGCTCTCCTATTTTATATCTTTTTTCGCATCAACCCTGTCTTAAGTGGTCGATTGCACTGTTGATGCTCTTGGTGTGTGTGTGTGTGTGTGTGTGTGTGTGTGTGTGTGTGTGTGTGAGAGAGAGAGAGAGAGAGAGAGAGAGAGAGAGAGAGAGAGAGTAAAACAGAGTGCTTTATTTTTACAGGAGCTATTTTTCCATTCATGTAGCAACTTTTATGGGTTTGTATGTATGATTGAACTGGGCACCTAGAAACACGGAGACGCTTCGTCCCTACCGTTGCCCTAAATGGTACACAAGCCCATAACAGGCTACAGCAGTCCACTCACCCCACCGCCTCCCCACACCGAACCCAGGGTTATTGTGCGGTTCGGCCCCTAGGGGACCCCCTGTAACGTCTCATTCCCGATGAGTGTAACCCCCAATGTTTGGTTGGTAGAACAACTGTGGTGTACGCGTACGTGGAGACATGTTGCGCAGCAATCGCCAACGCAGTGTAACTGAGGCGGAATAAGGGGAACCACTCCGCATTCGCCTAGGCAGATGGAAAACCGCCTAAAAACCATCCACAGACTGACCGGCACACCGGACCTCGACACTAATCCGCCGGGCGGATACGGGCCGGGGACCGGCACGCCTTCCCGTTCGGGAAGCAGTGCGTTAGACGGCACAGCTAGCCGGGCGGGTTTAGCGATTTACTTTAACCACTCTCATATCTTACAGATTTTCCTAAGGGCTCCAAAGATCCAAATATCGTCCGCGCTACGTATGTCACCATCACCTGACATTGCTCTGCCAGCCTCTGATTCCGCTATTCCTTTCAACTTGACAACCATATTTCTGTCGCGCCGGCAGGCAGCTCCTCACACTCATAGAGGCCGTCAGTCTTCTCTTTTCACCTGTCTGCTCTCCCTGCATTTAACAGAGGAATTGCAGTCGTGTTTTAAACATTGGCACCTTTGTATTTAATTTCACCGAATCTTTCGACACGCGGAATCTCTTCTTCTGACAACCATTCCCTTTTCGATTACATCACATTTTTTTCTGCAACCATTTTTCTTTACTTTACTGCTTTCTTTATATGCTATAATCCTTCATTTTGCTTATTTTTTGTATCTTTCGTTGGTCAGCCGAAGTGTTCCTTTCCCGCTAACTTACTAACAGTCGCGGGGCATTAGCCGAGCGGTCTGGGGCGCTGCAGTCATGGACTGTGCGGCTGGTGCCGGCGGAGGTTCGAGTCGTCCCTCAGGCATGTGTGTGTGTGTGTGTGTGTGTGTGTGTGTGTGTGTGTGTGTGTGTGCTTGTCCTTAGGATAATTTAGGTTAAGTAGTGTGTAAGCTTAGGGACTGATGACCTTAGCAGTTAAGTCCCATAAGATTTCACACACACAGACACACACACCTTACTAACACTTCTATTTTACTGCGCATTTTCAGTGATTACTTCGCAACTGAAATTGTGTTATTTGCAGTTGCATTATTCTACAGGCTTCGCGCTGCTGCTACGGTCCCGGTTCGAATCCTGCCTCGGGCATGGATGTGTATGATGTCCTTAGTTAGGTTTGAGCAGGGTTAAGTCTAGGGGACTGATGACCTCAAATGTTAAGTCCCTTAGAGCCATATGACCCATTGACCCATCTTTCGTAAATAGGGTGACTGAACAAGACCTCAGCAGTTTAATCTTTAACCCGCTTTTGTTCGACCGTAAGTTAGCATTCCCTTTGTTCTACAATTACATTTGTATTTCACTGAAACTATATCTACATCACTGATTCTGCAACATAAACACGGACTCTGACAACGGCAGGACAACGTCTTATGTACAGCAAGAGCTGATGGAAACTTACAATACAAAAACAAAAACAAACCCGCCCGCAGCTCGTAGTCGAGTGGCTAACGTCGCTGCCTCTGGATTACGGGATCCCGGGTTCGATTCCCTGCCGGGTTGGGGACTTTCTCTGCCGGGGGACTGGGTGTTTGTGTTGTCCTCATCATGTCATCATCATAGTAATTCGTGACAGTAGCTAAAAAGTGGACAGTGTAAAAAGTGAGACTTTGTAAGGGCGCTGATGAGCGAGCAGTTAAGCGCCCTACAAACCAAACATCCTCAACATCAAAAGAAACCCCACATCCTGTTTATCGTGCAGTACTTAATAATTTAAAAAATATTCTGTTTCTTTTCCGAATGTATCATGAATATGACAAATTGAACAGACACACATCATGGCTATCTCATATTAAGTATGTACAGTACAACTCTGCGACAATAGCCATCTTTCGGTTGGTTTAATGCCCTCGTCCATCTTTCATGTCTTCTGCTGGTCTTCTCACCACTGCTCAGCTCTTGCATCCAGTATCTTTCCTGATTAGTTTTACAGATTCTTGTCTTTGTTTTCTTGTACAGCTTTTCCCCTGCTCCCTCCAGCGTTGGTACCGTAGCTGAGGCCCCACTAACATGTCCGCAGCATTTGTGTATGTCATGGACTTCTTTGTTCTCAAACTGCTTTAGTAATTCGTACATTTTATGGGTATTTAATTTTTCTCTCCTCTCCTTCCGCTGAATCTCATCCAGGTTTGATTCTCGAGGAAGCTCCATTTCTCCGCAAACTGAATCGGCACTAGGAGTACCTGAGAACAACATTCTCAGAACAATACGAGTATCTTTTAAAACAAAGTAAGTCTTTTCTGACTGCAGTGGTGTACAATACAGCATTACTCACCAAAGTACAGCCTTAGTTTATTGAAAACAGCTACCGGATATTATACTGTGAGGTGCTTGTGTTTCAGCCATAGATGAAAGATGAATAATTTGAGCACAGCATTTTGATTTAAAACCCTTCGTCCATACATGCAGCTGCAGAATTTCCCAACTGTCGAGCTAAACGTCTCGTTAAGGTCGTCCACTTCCTTCTATGGGGAGGCGTAATGTAGGCTGACGCGTTTCCCTTTCCAGTGCCGGAAGAAAATGGCTTTCTCACTGCTTTGTGCGGCCGACGTCGGGTAGGTATGCTAACAAGATAGATACCTGTGTCTGCCAAAGGATCACATGAGTAACCATTGTAACGGTGAGATATGCATCGTACGGCTAGGCACGTTCAGAAAGGTTAGCTCTAGATTTCACTATACACCGCCCAGGTTCAAGTTCTTCTTCTCGTCACCTCAGCTAGTCGTTCTAGTGATTCGGTATTAAACTAGTTTATGTTCAGGAACCTACAAGTGAATCCTTTGCTAGTCTTCCACATTCTACCACAACGACTACCACTTCTCTACTAATTTTATGATTAACCATCAGCATCTTCCTCAACTACCCTTCAGTTTTCTTTCATGGAAATTTCAATCGTATTATGGAGAGCATTTGTGTTGAAACTCTCAGGAACATCACAGTCTCTATGTGGCTTTTGTCATGCTCTTTCTTTGACGTTCTTCAAGGATGGACTAATACGACGCGTCCTGAAATATCAAAGAACATTTGATTTGGTAATTAAGGGACGTATGGAGCTAAATATTGTAAAGGGAATCAACGTTAAAAATTAAAGATTGATTCAAGGCTGTACTGTGGTAAAAAGAAACAAGGCTGTAATTACTCAAAGATGAAGAAACTTGTGTGGACAGACTAGCATGGAAATCTACGTCTGTGGACGAAGGATCGCAACTAAAACAGCAACAAGGAAAACCTTCTATAGTTTTTTTGAAACTTGTTATGCTACATTAATGTATACATAATACGACCGTTACTCCTTTATGCCTGAAAATATTGTTTCCCACGTTATTAAATATTCATCTAATTTTCGTTGTTTCATATTCAGCGAGAGCAGATTTGCAAAGTCAATAGAAAAGTCTTAAAACTGATGATTATACGTGTAAAAATAAGCTTGTCCAGCTGCCCTGGTCTCCGAGAACCAACCATGTAGGGGTCCAGATGGACCACAAGTTGCTCTTCCACTGTCATGCGGAGTATGTCACTAACAAGGGCCAAAAGCTAACCAGGGCCTTGTACCCGCTCTTTCGCAGTAGGGAACTTAACCTGCATACCTAGCTCCGCATTTACCGAACAGTTATCCTGCCTGCCCTCACGTACGGATCTGCTGCATGGGCCAGTTATTAAATATTCATCTATTTTTCGTTGTTTCATATTCAGCGAGAGCAGATTTGCACAGTCAATAGAAAAGTCTTAAAACTGATGATTATATGTGTAAAAATAATCATTTCTTCTTCTTCCTCTTTCTCTTCTTCTTCTTCTTCTTTCGCATTTCAGGTATTAGGCATTTGCGTGTTACAGTGTCCGTCTCTTCCTTGTGCTTCACAAACGTCTTCGGCTTACCGGATTATAATTTCTGACTTTGGAGCGTGTTCTGCTAATGTTCATTCTGTCAACGTGTTCACTCCATTTCCTTCTGTTGTCTTAAGTTTTGTTACTTACGTTAAATATGAACAATTCTTTCCTAATATCACTGTTCCTTAATCATTCCTGCGTCAAACTTTCTTGACATTTGTAAATTGTCCATAATTCACTTCCATAGAGCAGTGTAGGGACGGCCATTACTACGAGGGGCGTTCTTCAAGTATTTTTCTTGTCAGTTTCGATTGAAATAATGCAGAATTTGTTGTGGGACACGCTGGCCAACCCAGGTTGCCACCAGGAACGAAATTTTCCGCAACTACATTCCTTGCCACTAATTACGAAACAAATCCTTCGTCCCTCAGGCGATCATTCTTGATTCACCAGTACGCCGCGGTGCACAGGTTGACTAACACTGCTATAATATGTATGTGAAATTACTAGTAGAGGAACTCCATGTAAGATTTGATGGGGGCATTAAAAGATAAAAGGCATCTGGCAATAAAACTTCATATAAAACTCAAGTGCGAATCCACATCAAACCGGCCTGACAGCAGGCGACGATGGATTTCACACTCACGCTCTTACAATTTCAAATAGTAGGCTCTCCAGAACGACGTAAGCCACATCAACGAGAGTGACTCGGCTGACCACATGCTCCCAGTTGGCTACCGTTTAGTTCCTGTTTATTTGGCACATTGAAGACGTACAGCTAGCTCTATGTGCTGCTACGAGCGAAGTAACACTACAAATGTCCACTGCATGCAGCTCCTTTCGCAATGTTCGTTCGAAAGCTATATTACATGGACCTGCAGTAATCCACGGCAGCAATTCCTCTCGGGTTTGAAACCTACCAGTGGCAAGGTGTGACATATGTTTCGGGTTCCTGTTGGTCGAAATATGAGGTGCGTTAATAAGTAAAGCAACACAATTTTCAGTGTCTAAGGATAAGCGGAAGCCGGCCGCAGTGACCGAGCGGTTCCAGGCTCTACAGTCTGGAACCACGTGACCGATACGGTCGCAGGTTCGAATCCTGCCTCGGGCATGGATGTGTGTGATGTCCTTAGGTTAGTTAGGTTTAAATAGTTCTAAGTTCTAGGGGACTGATGACCACAGCAGTTAAGTCCCATAGTGCTCAGAGCCATTTGAACGATTTTGATAAACAGAATTCAAAGAACAAAAGAAATGATGACATCTGTGCCACTAGTAAAGAGCTACAGCCGTGGAAAGAATAGCAGTGCTTGTGCTCAGTGTTATTTTTGTCTGCGATGGTCCCTTGAAAGTTGTCAGTCCATGGATTCCCCTGTCGCTACGGGTTTATGTGTAATATTTGTGTAAATGTTTGTTAGTGACATTGACACTTGTGCTGAAAATGTGCGAAAAGTGTGTTAAGTGAACTTCAACAATGTAAAAGAAAATAGCCAAACAATTAAGCACATTATCACGAAGTTAAGTATATAGTGTACACAATTAGGTATACTATAATGAAATTAGGCAGCATGCCCACTTTGTGTACTACGTTTTATAACTTAAACAGTTTTTCATTTCTTTAATGTTCTTTATCATGCGTTAGTAGAGTAATGTAATTGTCTCTTACATGAAAATACACAATTTCTGTATTAAACTTATTTTTTCATTTACAATCTTTAATATCATGAAGTTAGCTAGATCACTTCACGGTCATTCAGCTGCCCCTACCACTAGTTTTATGCAATTTACACTGTTAGATCTGGCATCTAAAGGCCATCCGCGTAATTTTCATATTGTCTTGCTCGCTACGGGCAAACTATTAGTCCTAGAGAAAAATATTAACCGGACCTTTTTTTCGTAGGAAATATAATGAAGCTAAATTCTGAACTAGGACGTTTTCGCTGGAAGCCTCAGTTTCCGAGTTATTTAAGAAAAACCTACAATAGTGACCTGCGAATGCACCTCCACCCCCACACTCATCCCTCGAGAATGAGGATTTCTTGTGTGTTGTTCGTGGCACGCCCTTCTACTGCTGTGCCAAAATTTCCGACTATACGGTCTATTCCCGACATTGGACCTTTCCGAACTGTTGATTAGGCTATTACGCCACCATCCTGGTCGGCTATTTCGTTAACATTACTAATTTAAACGTGCCCATAAGGCTAACGAGAGAAAAACGACTTTTATAAACATTACGTTAAAACTAATTACGTTGACAATAGGATCCAGACTTAACCCTTACAAGCACAGTAGTTTCGTACTCAGAAAGCCTGACGAGAATAGCGACATAATTGTGTGATTGTTTGTTTTATGCTTTTAACACTCACAAAATTGTCCGGCAAAATTTGCATATACCTCAGTTTTACAGTTTCTAAGTGCTCGAGTAAGCCGTTGGCGTAATAAGGCTAGTCAATAAAGACCAAAAAAGGTCGAACGTGTGAAACAATTCGTGCAGTCGCAAATTTTTATGCAGCGGTAGGCGGGGGGGTGGGGGGGGGTGGGGGGGGGTGGGGGGGTGATGAGCAACATAGCAGAAATCCCCACACGTGGGGTCTGAGCGTGGCAGTGCGTGTGTTTTGAATGTCACTAATGTACGTTTTGCTTCAAGAAACTCTAAAATTACAGTCTTTGGTGAAGACGTATCCAGTTCAAAATTTACCTACGTTAAACAGTGTACAAAAACGGTCCTGTTCATTTTTTATGTAGGGCCAATAGTTTGCGCTTAGCGAGAGAGAGAGTATGAAAATATAGCGCTTGGTTGTTGAAGGCCTGTATAACTTTAGATTCTGATTTTCTTCTAACAGCAAACTTTAGTACTCTACCATTATCACGTCTGATGTCAAGGAGGAAAGAATCGCCTTCAGGGTGCGTTTTGAGGGAGGAGGTTATATATGGTCTATTATATAAAGGCCTCCATTCATGACGTCGTCAGGAAACACTGTTTCTTACAATAAAGAGATAGTAGGTAGCCTAGATACCATGTTCGGTGCCGACCACAACATACGTGTTGTCCCCTTTCACCTCGTGATACAGGATAACGAACAGAGGTAGTGTGGTCGCAATACCATCGAACTGGTTCACAAACATATTACAAACACAGCATTTATAACGCCATAAAGAAGATCTCGAAATGTAGCCGAAACCTTGAATTCTTTTTACAAATATTCACCATACCGCATACTGCCCTAAAGAGCAGAAAAATGTTCTCTAAGACACACAGATTCCATTAAACGTATGCGTTTCATACAATGGGCGTGTTTTTCAACGTAAAGCACACCAAACGTGGTTTCCAATGTGGTTGGTGCACGCTCAGAAAGGAGACGGTATATCACATAGAATGTGCTCTTCAACACGAGTTGCAAGGGCAGTGCTCTCCAATTGTAACTATCGACTGTATATGGGGCGCAAACCTCACAGTACGTGCACGAAATTGGACGCGCATAAAATGAGCTACGTTAGTTCTGTTAATGATTGTCGGAATTGTGCTGACAAACGACATTTACTTTTTCAAATGTGCAGGAAGACGCCACCATTCAGTAATGTTCGTTGTGGCAGTTATTTGTAGTTGTACAAACATTGCTCCTCTTCCGCTGCGTCTATTAAAATGCACATTTAAATAAATTATGAATAATCCGCCTCGATTGCGAAAATTCCCGGTGTTTACCCAGGTTTCAACGTGGATAACCACACCTTCTTCAGAACAAAATAAAAAACAGCTTGCCCGAATGGGCATAGTCAATTTCTAAAATTACAGTGGAGACCCTGTGACCCATCGCACGTTGGCTGGGGCGAGGCAGCACACACAGTTAAGTAGTGTTATTGACTTGGTACGGATGTACCGTGTAATGTTAATAAATTTTATGGGGACCTGCCGTTGTGGGTGTTCATTTTAGAAATTGACTATGCCCATTTAGGCAAGCTGTTTTTTATTTTGTTCTGAAGATGGCGTGGTTATCCACGTTGAAACCTGGGTAAACACCGGGAATTTTCGCAATCGAGGCGGATTATTCATAATTTATTTAGATAATTACGATTGCTGACGCGCTGCAATGCTGAAAGTTCTTAAAATGCACATTTGCTCCCTTTTTCAAATGCCAGCCATGTTGATTTGTCTGTAGTATACTGAATCTCAGGGCAATCAGCCAGTGATGCAGCCGGCAGTCTTGTAATTTATAGGTTGATGTTTCCTGGCACGTTCATAAAATTGAAGTAACTCACCCATGAAAGGAGAGTACCCTTATTTATACACAGAGGGACAAAAGTTATGGGATACATCTAAAATCGTGTCGCACCTGCTTTTTATCGGCGTAGTGGAGCAACTTTACATGACATGAACTCAACAAGTCGCGCACCAACTTTCCTCTCAATTATGTCCCATAAACGTTCGGTAGGATTCATCGATGTCGGACGATATGGCTGGCCCAATCATTTGCTCGAACTATCCAGAATGTTCTTCAAACCAGTCGCGAATAGCTGTGGCACTGTGACATAGCGCACTGTCATCCATAAAAATTCTATCGTCGTTTGGTAATATGAAGTCCATGAATGCCTGTTGAAGGCCTCCGAGCAGCCGAACATAACCATTTCTAGTCAATGATCGATTCAGCTGAATCAGGGGACCCAGTCCATTCCATATAAACGCAGCGCACACGATTATGGAGCCACCATCAGCATATACAGGGCCTTGTTGAGCCTCGTAGCCGTGCTGTCTGGTGGGCGGTACCACGGTCCGTGCGACTCGCCCCATCGGAGGCTCGAGTCCTACCCCGGGCATGGCTGTGTGCCCTTAGCGTAAGTTAATTTAAGTTCGATTAGGTAGTCGTAAGCTTAGGCACCGATGACCTCAGTAGTTTGGTCCCATAAGATCTTATCATAAATTTCCAAATTTTCCAGTGCGTTGTTGACTAGTTGGTTCCATGGCTTCGTGTGGTCTGCGCAACACTCGAATCCTACCATCAGCTCTTGCTAAATGAAATGGTACTCACCTGAGCACGCCACGCTTTTCCAGTCATCCAGGGTCCACCTGATACGGTCACTGGAGACGAGCTGCAGGCGATGCCGTGCCGTTAGCAAAGCACTTTGGTCGGTCATCTGCTGCCATAGCCCGTCAACGTCCAATTTCGCGGCCCTATCCTAACGGATTCACCCACATTTATTTCTGTGGTTACGTCACGCAGTGGTGCTTATCTGTTAGCACTGACAACCCTAAGCAAACGCCTCTACTCGTTAAGTTAAGTCCATTGACTACTGCGTTATCCGCGCTGAGAGGTAATGCCTGACACTTGGTAGTCCCGTCACACTGTTGACACTGTGGATCTCGGGATATTAAATTCCCTAACCGTTTCCAAAAAGGAATTCGCTCACCTCTCATTACCATTCTGGTTTCAAAGTCTGTTAATTCCCATCGTACTGCCATAATTACGTCGACAACGATCTCACATGAATCACCTGGGTACAAATCATAGCTCCGCCGATGCACTGCTTTTTATACGTTGTGTAAGCAGTACTACCGCCATCTGTATATGGGCACGTTGCTACACCATTGCTTTTGTCACCTCAGTGTACATCACATCGAAATTCTAATACACATTTCCAGTTAAATGAATAATAAGGCGACAGGATAGTTTATAAACCTTGAAGACGAATAAAAAAATATTTTCAGGAAGTAGGATGTGAGCAAGACTCCTTCCTTAGTCCACCATACTATAGTGATGGATGATATTCGAGAGTGTGTCTGTGTTCTTACAGTGTCCTAAAGAATTAAACCATCGATGTGTCATTATTTTTAATCACAGCAGATAGTACAGAACGACCAATTATTGATAAATTTGAGTGCAACTGTGCTTTGAAACAGCATAGTTTCATAGCTCGCAAGCTATAATAAGTAAAGTACCAAAACGAAAGCCTTTAACGACCGAAAAATTACGTGGTGTCTTTGTGTTCTAGCAAATCGTATCAAACACGAGGCGTTTTAGGGACGTTCCCAATATACTGGTATTTTTAAACAGGATGTGTTCACAGCAGTTAAGTTACAACAGTCAAAAACATAAAATAAAAATAAAAAGAGAAAAAAACGGCAAGTATCTGCTTCAACTACAAACAACGTTATCAGTATGGTGTCTCCTAAGCTCATATAGTGACATAGAAAGCGGTCTTGCATCTCATTTGCCACGTTCCTGTCCACGCAGCAAAAATCTAATGCTTCCGTCTGCGTCTCCCCGTAGGGAAGGCTCCGCAGTATGAAATTACGTGGCAGCGTGACGTCACAGCACCAGCGCTCTGTCTGAGTGCCGAAAGCAGTCACGTGATTTCAGCTGCTGATCAGCGCTTCTGCGACTGTGGCTCCGCTTTTCTGTGGAACTAACAGTATCTTCAGCATCTATTTTCTAGCGAACTAGGGCGGGCTTCATCAGCACGTAACCTGTTTCCGGTGGCTTAGGCCTCAATTTCGTAGGCGGGGCGCGGCTAATGGTTGCGGATTTCAGGCACGCCCCACCTGGCGTTTTATATGCATAACCGACGCTGTTTACCCGCCAGGGACGAGGCAGCTTCGCTGAGCCCAAGGCGCCGACCGGGACTTCTTCCGGAAACTTCTTCCGGCGCCGCATGGACTCGAAAATCTAGAGCGCAACTGTCGCTCTAAACAGGGTCCAGTCATTGAAGTTGCGGATTAAAACTTGCGTCGTACTAGATTTTCGAGCATCAAAATGACATTGGTACGTTAAGTTGCCGCTGAGAATGTACGTAGAGCAGATCTCTGTACGCACCAGAGTACATGGGTCAGCGATGTATTTGTGTTCCCGAAGTTTCGCATACTAACCATCCTTAAGATAATATATACTGTTTACCGGCAGCGATGGGAAGAGTTCTCAATTAATATTTAAGGCCTTGAAACCGTCAGCACACGTACCGTGAAGTCGAATGTCAGCCCTGCGAGTGGCAAGTTCAACGTGCTGCTGAACGCTCAGAAACGATGCGACTTGGCCGTACGGCACGCGCCTGTTTCAACGTGGTACACGCGATTACAACGCGCTGCTTCGGCATTTATCGGCTACATTTGGCTCGAAAATTACACAGTTTATTTACGTAAGGGACAGTCGTAAAATTTCTACGTCAGTTCTATTAAAATGCTCATTTCATCCCTTATCCCCAAGCTAGTCCTGTTGCTCTGTCAATAGTATACATAAATTAAAACTGCACGTGCTGCAAGGCACAAAGGAAATTTTCTTGTACAGTCGGTAAAGACCTCAGCTTACAAAATTTCCATACAAATGGTGGGATACAAATTTACAGCAGTCTTCAGTACTCCACATCAGAGAAATATTATTCCATCGCTCGCAATTTTTAATAAAAGGTCATTCGTGTTAGGTTGCTGTTTCTATTAGAATATGTAATACAAATCTATCAAAGAAGGTGCAAAACAATTTGCCGCAAATAGAACTCTCTTGTAGATAAATCAAACCGAACTCACACACTCCTGTGAGAGGGCGCCCTTGTAGTTACATAACATCGAATATTATAGAATATACTATCATGTATTAAATTATTAAGAATCTCTCTGAACCTATCAGAAAACGCCAAGGTGAGTATGAAAATTTCGGTTATAGTGCGACGCCAACCAGCAGCGCATACTGACATCACTTAGTAACTTTGCGTCTCTATTCATTAACCTACACTGAATTTCCAAAACACGTGATCCATTTCATGTTGCTATCATCTGAAGGCTTTAATCACAGTTACTTTTTAACAAATCGTATCAAGATTGATATGTCGTACCTTTATAACACGCTAATAACAATTCGAAAATTCCTTAATCACCTATATAACGTTCCTTGTCATTTCATCACAACAAATAATATCAATAAATGATAGATTTTTGAAATATCAGTTTGCTGGTTGTCGTAAACTCCATATATTCATAGGATGTAGATCCAAATGTAAAAGCCATAAAATATGAGCTGTAACTACAAGCCGAAATGGAGTCTCCAGTCTCTATACTGAAGAGAGATGGCGTGCCTGTGACGTAGGTGGCGTCCTTCTGCATAACTGGTCTACGTTCAAACGCACGTTCAAAATACCTGTCACTCTTGATATTGATCTAGGTGTTCGGAAAAACTTTCCAAGGTGCCTATTCCACGCCGCGACGTCTGAAAGTCGGCAAGTTCAGCGTTGACGTTCTAATGCACGGTCCGTCTGCAGACGACTTTAGAGATAGTACCTTGTAGCTATGTAAAACCTTGACAAGACGATATTCAGTTAGTGCAGAATTAGTCGTTAAATATTCTTGTGGGATTCCGACACTGCTTTGGCAAAAGAACCACCAATATCATTACATCTTACAATTTCTTTCATTTTGTGTCATAATTACGTTCACATATGAGTTAAGTTAGACTAGCTTCGAACCTACTGTTGGAATAGGATTTCCCGGAAAATATTCACTATAACACTGATGTAAGTTTCAATCTACTTGATTGAGAAGTAGTGCCTCCATCTCAGAAACTGACATACGGCATTGCAGAGCGATATGAATTGGGACAAGCATGTAATGGCAGTTGTGGGGAAGGCGGATAGTCGTCTTCGGATCATTGGTAGAATTTTGGGAAGATGTGGTTCATCTGCAAAGGAGACCGCTTATAAAACACTAATACGACCTATTCTTGAGTACCGCTCGAGCGTTTGGGATCCCTATCAGGTCGGATTGAGGGAGGACATAGAAGCAATTCAGAGGCGGGCCGCTAGATTTGTTACTGGTAGGTTTGATCATCACGGGAGTGTTACAGAAATGCTTCCGGAACTCGGGTGGGAGTCTCTGGAGGAAGGGAGGCGTTCTTTTCGTGAATCGCTACTGAGGAAATTTAGAGAACCAGCAATTGAGGCTGACTGCGGTACAATTTTACTGCCGCCAACTTATACTTCGCGGAAAGACCACAAAGATAAAGAGAGATTAGGGCTCGTACAGAGGCATATAGGCAGTCATTTTTCCCTCCTGTTTAGGAGTGGAACAGGAAGAGGAGATGGTAGTTGTGGTACGAGGTACCCTCCGCCACGCACCGTATGCTCGATTACGGAGTATGTGTGTAGATGTGGATGGCCAGGAGAGTGGTGTCCTGACCACGTGCCCCTCCATATCAGCATTTAGTGATGCCCATGGACTGAGGATGACAAGGCGGCCGGTCGGTACCGTTGGGCCTTCATGGCTATTACTGCCACACTTATGCGACTGGCTTGAAATTTGAATAGCTCTTCTTCTTAGTATTGCAGTTATTTTCTGTCAGTGTGTGATTGGTGGCTGAAGTCTCTGTTATTTGTATCTGCTATGTTTATTAAACTTACGGAAAAAAAGCTACGAACTTGTGCACCAGCCTAACACTTGCGTGTCCCTTCCTTAGCGTTCGGTCAGAGTGCTGATGGCATAACACTCCTGTCAGAGGATTTTCTAATAGAGGCGCCGGTGTGTTTGTGAATGGAATGCTTCTCAACACCAGTGTTTGGCAGTGGTGCTGGTAGGTGATTTCGCTGTGGAGCAGCGCAGCGCGCATGAAAAGCGAGAGAGAGTAGCGCCCGTTTGTGGCCGTGTGAGAGGACCGATTACAGGGCGTGCGGCTGTACCACAGGGCCGCCATGATTTGTGGGTGCGCTGGCCACTGGCAGCAGCAGCGTGCGGCGCCCCAGCTTCCGGCCGCGCTGCATTTCGGGAAACGGCGATTACACGAAAAGGCCATCGAGCGGCGCGTGCTCGCGCCATTATGCCGCCACCAGCGAACGCCTGACGCGCCGACCGCACAAAGGCCTGAAAGCCAAACATGTGCTCGCCACGCCGCGCAGGATTTACGTACCGCACAGCGGCCGCACGCGCTGTTCTGTGCAAACGCCGAACCCGCGAGCAACGCCGCTTACAGCCGACGGGCGTACGTCATCAATTTTCCCACGCCCGGGGCGCGAGACCATTGATATTATTATTGCTCAGCGATAGTGCTGGTAGCAAAATGAGTAGGTCATGAGAGGTGTGGGAGCACAAATTACCGAAAGTAACAAAGAGGACCAAAATAAACTGAATAGGACGTACAGGCTGGTCCTAAAATCCGCTAAATTGACTATCAGATGGCGCTTCATATCATAAAAACGCTATAAGTTGCCCAACAATTGCTTTTTATCAGAGAGGATGTTGTTCATAGCAACTACTCAACATGTCGGCTGTCATTCATCAACGATACTTGTAGGCGAGGGATCATTCCGGGGCCGCGAAGGTCGGCGAGTGCCGGTAGCTATGATGAGTGACAGTGACAGTTTGAAAGTTCCTGGCAGATTAAAACTGTGTGCCAGACCGAGACTCGAACTCGGGACCTTTGCCTTTCGCGGGCAACTGAGCTACCCAAGCACGACTCACGCCCCGTCCTCACAGCTTTAATTGCGCCAGTACCTCGTCTCCTACCTTCCAAACTTCACAGAAGCTCTCCTGTGAACCTTGCAGAACTAGCACTCCTGGAAGAAAGGATATTGCGGAGACATGGCTTAACCACGGCCTGGGGGATGTTTCTAGAATGAAATTCTCCCTCTACAGCGGAGTATGCGCTGATATGAAACTTCCTGGCAGATTAAAATTGAGCACTTGCCCGCGAAAGGCAAAGGTCCTGAGTTCGAGTCTCGGTCTCGCACACAGTTTTAATCTTCCAGGAAGTTTCATATCAGCACACACTCCGCTGTAGAGTAATTTCATTCTAGTGCCAGTTTGGCAATACGGCTATTCACCATCCTGGATATAAAGGACGGGCTTCTCTTAATCCGACCAACGGCTGCTGGCCTGGCCCGACAGGGTGGTCTGACAAGGCATGTGATTTTCCCACAGAGTGGCCTTGAAGACAACTTCTGAAGGAGTCAGCTGACACCAGCAATTTATACACTAGTGACCATGCAGATGATAAACGGGTATTCAATGGACAAATATATTGTACTAGAACGGACATGTGATTACATTTTCACGCAATTTGGGTGCATAGATCTCGAGAAATCAGTACCTAGAACAATCCTCTCTGGCCGTAATAACGGCCTTGATACGCCTGGACATTGAGTTAGACACCGCTTGGATGGCGTGTACTGGTACACCTGCCCATGCAGCTTCAACACGATAGCACAGTTTATGAAGAGTAGTGACTGGCGTATTGTGATGAGCCAGTTGCTCGGCCACCATTGACCAGACGTTTTAGTTCGTGAGAGATCTGGAGAATGTGCTGGCCAGGGCAGCAGTCAAACATTTTTTGTATCCAGAAAGGCCCGTGCAGGACCTGCAAGATGCGGTCGTGCATTATCCTGCTGAAATGTAGGGTTTCGCAGGGATCGAATGAAGGCTAGAGCCACGGGTCGTAACACATCTGAAATGAACGTCCATTGTTCAAAGTGCCGTCAATGCGAACAAGGGGTGATCGAGACGTGTAACCAATGGCACCCCATACCATCACGCCGGTTCAAGAAATGGTTCAAATGGCTCTGAGCACTATTGGACTCAACTGCTGTGGTCATTAGTCCCCTAGAACTTTGAACTACTTAAACCTAACTAACCTAAGGACATCACACACATCCATGCCCGAGGCAGGATTCGAACCTGAGGGCGTAGCAGTCGCACGGTGTCGGACTGCGCGCCTAGAACCGCGAGACCACCGCGGCCCATCACGCCGGGTGATACGCCAGTATGGCGATGACGAATACACGCTTCCAATGTGCGTTCACCGCTACGTCGTCAAACACGGATACAACCATCATGATGCTGCAAACAGAACCTGGATTCATCCGAATAAATGACGTTTTGCCATTCGTGCATCCAGGTTCGTCGCTAAGTACACCATCGCAGGAGCTCCTGTCTGTGATGCAGCGTCAAGGGTAACCGCAGCCATGGTCTCCGAGCTGATAGTCCATTCTGCTGCAAACATCGTCGAAGAGTTCGGGCAGATGTTTATTGTCTAGCAAATGTCCCCATCTGCTGACTCAGGTATCGAGACGAGCCTTGCGGATAAGATGCCTGTCATCTCGACTGCTAGTGATACGACGCCGTTTGGATTCAGCACGGCGTTCCGTATAATCCTCCTGAACCCACCGATTCCATATTCTGCTAACACTCATTGGATCTCGACCAACGCGAGCAGCAATTTCGCGATACGATAAACCGCAGTCCGACCTTTATCAAAGTCGGAAACGTGATGGTACGCATTTGCACGAGGTATCACAACAACGTATCACCAGGCAACGCCGGTCAACTGTTGCTTGTGTATGAGAAATGGGTTTGAAACCTTCCTCATGTGAGCCAACGGTGCGAACCTTGAGTGAATACCATGAAAAGCTAATCATTTGCATATCACAGCATCTTCTTCGTGTCGCTTAAATTTCGTGTCTGTAGCACGTCATATTCGTGGTGTAGCAATTTTAATGGCCAGTAGTGTAGATGTACTCCGGGACTTATCAGAGAGCGGCTAATCACAGTGACACCTTTCTGCTCTGCAGGAGGACCGGACGAACTGTCGGCAGGTGAAAACAGTGTTGTGCAGCTGTGGGCAACTGGCGAAATCGAAGAGTCGTTCGGTGGCAGTGGTAGGATGCAGGACGCGAGTTGAACTCTCTCTGGCCGGCCGGTGTGGCCGTGCTGTTCTAGCCGCTTCAGTCTGGGACCGCATGACCGCTACGGTCGCAGGTTCGAATCCTGCCTCGGGCATGGATGTGTGTGATGTCCTTGGGTTAGGTAGGTTTAAGCAGTTCTAAGTTCTAGGGGACTGATGACCACAGATGTTAAGTAGCATAGTGCTCAGAACCATTTGAACCACTTTTGAACTCTCTGACGCGGAAATGGTGAGGAAGCGTATTTGGAAAGTTCGTAGTCAGGGAGCAGTAAGGTTGTTTCTCCAGATGTGAAAAGTCCAAAAGTTTTCGCGAGTTGAGAAACGTCTTAAACCATCGCTAGTTTTCGAGATGATGGTTTGATGTTAGCGAGGATAGACGAACTGGCGGCCTATTGGAGCGTGAAGCAACGGGCTGGGATCGCTTACTGACGGACGAATCGGACTTGCCCAGACATATTAGAACAAACAAATTGTGCTTTGCTTCAATTGAAATTTAAAATGGCCCTTAGCAATATCGGACTTTGAGGTCATCACTCACGTAGACTTAGAACTACTTAAACCTAACTAACCTAAGAACATCACACATATCCATGCCCGAGGCAGGATTGGAACATGCGACCGTAGCAGTCCCGCGGTTCCGGGCCGAAGCGCCTAGAACCGCTGGGCCACGGCCGCCGTCAATAGAAATTTCAAGAGTGGATTTCTGGGGTAGGCCTTGACTCTCTTTGACCTTCGGCCAGGGGCGGCCAAAACATCGGATCGCGAGCCGACTGACATAGTGCAGAGCCGCGCGGGATTAGCCGAGCGGTCTAGGCCTCTGCAGTCAGGGACTGTGCGGCTGATCCCAGCGGAGGTTCGAGTCCTCCCTCGGGCATGGGTGTGTGTGTGTTGATTCTTGATTTAGGTTAAGTAGTGTGTAAGCTTAGGAGTTAAGTCCCATAAGATTTCACACACATTGGAACATTTGACGTAGCACTGAGCTTCCCCCAATGCCGAGCCATGCTGTCTGAATGAGAGGTGAGGGGAAAAATGCGAATGCGCCGCATTTATGTGGCAGAACAGACGCACTGGATACGATTTGGTTTTATATTTCACGTTTCTCAACAACACAGCTCACAAAGAAAACAAATTTCCAGTGTAATGTAATTATTTTTGGCGCGATGAATACATAATTTTTATCAGGTACAAACCGTTGGCATACGGAGAGACGCAGAAGATTTCACAGATTATTTGCATTCATGTTGCCATATAATCGTGACTTACTTAGTTTCATAGTCGAAAAAGTGCCTTTGACACAAATATGTTGATCGAAATATTGTAGCACTTTTGTAACCTTATTATTGAGACAGAGAAACTCTAGCTGAGCCAAAGAGTGTCGACAACCTGTTTGGTTTTAATGTAAAAGTATTTTTCATTAAAATGGGAATTACCTTGTAAATCAATTAGTTACAGATGCACATTTACAGGGGCGTTCTCATCTGAAACGGCGAACAGACTCGAAAACACCTCGAAAACATGCATAAGATGACAATGTCCTGAAAAGGTTTAGGAGACAGTCCTTGTAATTATTTCAAGGTTTCAACGAATTCTTCAGAGTGCGCGTTTTCTTTCAGGGAACTGGAGGTTGTTGTCAAAATGTGCCCCTTCTATAATGCGATGTTCTTTTCAGATGCATCCCCATCAAATCAGAAAGTTGTTTCTCACCTTCGAATGTCTTACTATGGGCAGTGCACAGTCAAGTCCACTTAAAATGCGAGTCGCGTAATCCATCCCGAATGTTCTAATTTTCGTTCCTTCACTCATGATGATGGCATCCTCTTGGGTAAAATATTCCGGAGGTAAAATAGTCCCCCATTCGGATCTCCGGGCGGGGACTACTCCAGAGGATGTCGTTATCAGGAGAAAGAAAACTGGCGTTCTACGGATCGGAGCGTGGAATGTCAGATCCCTTAATCGGGCAGGTAGGTTAGAAAATTTAAAAAGGGAAATGGATAGGTTAAAGTTAGATATAGTGGGAATTAGTGAAGTTCGGTGGCAGGAGGAACAAGACTTCTGGTCAGGTGACTACAGGGTTATAAATACAAAATCAAATAGGGGTAATGCAGGAGTAGGTTTAATAATGAATAGGAAAATAGGAATGCGGGTAAGCTACTACAAACAGCATAGTGAACGCATTATTGTGGCCAAGATAGATACGAAGCCCACACCTACTACAGTAGTACAAGTTTATATGCCAACTAGCTCTGCAGATGATGAAGAATTTGAAGAAATGTACGATGAAATAAAAGAAATTATTCAGATAGTGAAGGGAGACGAAAATTTAATAGTAATGGGTGACTGGAATTCGAGTGTAGGAAAAGGGAGAGAAGGAAACATAGTAGGTGAATATGGATTGGGGCTAAGAAATGAAAGAGGAAGCCGCCTAGTAGAATTTTGCACAGAGCACAACTTAATCATAGCTAACACTTGGTTTAAGAATCATGAAAGAAGGTTGTATACGTGGAAGAACCCTGGAGATACTAAAAGGTAGATAGATTATATAATGGTAAGACAGAGATTTAAGAACCAGGTTTTAAGTTGTAAGACATTTCCAGGGGTAGATGTGGACTCTAACCACAATCTATTGGTTATGACCTGTAGATTAAAACTGAAGAAACTGCAAAAATGTGGGAAATTAAGGAGATGGGACCTGGATAAACTGAAAGAACCAGAGGTTGTACAGAGTTTCAGGGAGAGCATAAGGGGACAATTGACAGGAATAGGGGAAAGAAATACAGTAGAAGAAGAATGGGTAGCTCTGAGGGATGAAGTAGTGAAGGCAGCAGAGGATAAAGTAGGTAGAAAGACGAGGTCTGCTAGAAATCCTTGGGTAACAGAAGAAATATTGAATTTAATTGATGAAAGGAGAAAATATAAAAATGCAGTAAATGAAGCAGGCAAAAAGGAATACAAACGTCTCAAAAATGAGATCGACAGGAAGTGCAAAATGGCTAAACAGGGATGGCTAGAGGACAAATGTAAGGATGTAGAAGCTTATCTCACTAGGGGTAAGATAGATACTGCCTACAGGAAAATTAAAGAGACCTTTGGAGAGAAAAGAACCATGTGTATGAATATCAAGAGCTCAGATGGCAGCCCAGTTCTAAGCAAAGAAGGGAAGGCAGAAAGGTGGAAGGAGTATATAGAAGGTTTATACAAGGGCGATGTACTTGAGGACAATATTATGGAAATGGAAGAGGATGTAGATGAAGACGAAATGGGAGATACGATACTGCGTGAAGAGTTTGGCAGAGCACTGAAAGACCTGAGTCGAAACAAGGCCCCCTGAGTAGACAACATTCCATTAGAACTACTGACGGCCTTGGGAGAACCAGTCCTGACAAAACTCTACCAGCTGGTGAGCAAGATGTATGAGACAGGCGAAATACCCTCAGACTTCAAGAAGAATATAATAATTCCATTCCCAAAGAAAGCAGGTGCTGACAGATGTGAAAATTACCGAACTATCAGTTTAATAAGCCACGGCTGCAAAATACTAATGGCTCTGAGCACTATGGGACTCAACTGCTGTGGTCATCAGTCCCCTAGAACTTAGAACTACGTAAACCTAACTAACCTAAGGACATCACACACATCCATGCCCGAGGCAGGATTCGAACCTGCGACCGTAGCAGTCGCGCGGTTCCGGACTGCGCGCCTAGAACCGCGAGACCACCGCGGCCGGCCTGCAAAATACTAACGCGAATTCTTTACAGACGAATGGAAAAACTGGTAGATGCAGACCTCGGGGAGGATCAGTTTGGATTCAGTCGAAATGTTGGAACACGTGAGGCAATACTGACCTTACGACTTATCTTAGAAGAAAGATTAAGGAAAGGCAAACCTACGTTTCTAGCATTTGTAGACTTAGAGAAAGCTTTTGACAATGTTGACTGGAATACTCTTTTTCAAATTCTAAGGGTGGCAGGGGTAAAATACAGGGAGCGAAAGGCTATTTATAATTTGTACAGAAACCAGATGGCAGTCATAAGAGTCGAGGGGCATGAAAGGGAAGCAGTGGTTGGGAAAGGAGTGAGACAGGGTTGTAGCCTCTCCCCGATGTTATTCAATCTGTATATTGAGCAAGCAGTAAAGGAAACAAAAGAAAAATTTGGAGTAGGTATTAAAATTCATGGAGACGAAGTAAAAACTTTGAGGTTCGCCGATGACATTGTAATTCTGTCAGAGACGGCAAAGGACTTGGAAGAGCAGTTGAACGGAATAGACAGTGTCTTGAAAGGAGGATATAAGATGAACATTAACAAAAGCAAAACGAGGATAATGGAATGTAGTCAAATTAAATCGGGTGATGCTGAGGGAATTAGATTAGGAAATGAGACACTTAAAGTAGTAAAGGAGTTTTGCTATTTAGGAAGTAAAATAACTGATGATGGTCGAAGTAGAGAGGATATAAAATGTAGACTGGCAATGGCAAGGAAAGCGTTTCTGAAGAAGAGAAATTTGTTAACATCGAATATAGATTTATGTATCAGGAAGTCGTTTCTGAAAGTATTTGTTTGGAGTGTAGCCATGTATGGAAGTGAAACATGGACGATAAATAGTTTGGACAAGAAGAGAATAGAAGCTTTGGAAATGTGGTGCTACAGAAGAATACTGAAGATAAGGTGGATAGATCACGTAACTAATGAGGAGGTATTGAATAGGATTGGGGAGAAGAGAAGTTTGTGGCACAACTTGACTAGAAGAAGGGATCGGTTGGTAGGACATGTTTTGAGGCATCAAGGGATCACAAATTTAGCATTGGAGGGCAGCGTGGAGGGTAAAAATCGTAGAGGGAGACCGAGAGATGAGTACACTAAGCAGATTCAGAAGGATGTAGGTTGCAGTAGGTACTGGGAGATGAAGCAGCTTGCACAGGATAGAGTAGCATGGAGAGCTGCATCAAACCAGTCTCAGTACTGAAGACAACAACAACAACAACAACACTCCTTTTTGTTTAATAAATTCAGCAATAAAGAGTTTTAAATTAACCAACGTGCTTTGCAGCAATAAGTAAAGACGCAGTACTCTTCGATAAGTTCCATGGAAAACAGTTGCAAAAGACTGCTGAGTAATGTGTGCGACATCGAAAATTACGCTGTTCATACTACAACTATTTTCGCGCGCTGCATGTGCGAAAACGTAGCACAGAGTACTTTTTGATGCACTGAACAATGAATCCCATCTGTCTATCATTGTTATTTTTGGCTCTGTCATTTTCAACTAAATTTTTAAATTCTTCCAGCATGGTATAGAAGTATTGTCTTCTTGGGAATCTGCAGTACCCGTCGCTTATACGACTACGTAATATAGAGTGCGGTCCAGTGATAGTGACCGGGTCCAATATCTCACGAAATAAGCATCAAACGAAAAAACTACAAATCATCCCAGCCACACGCGTTCTTTTAAAGGGCACGGCCAATTTCCTTCCTCATCGATGAAACAATCCAAGCTCGTGCTCCGTCTCTAATGAACTCCATGTCGGTTGCCGTTAAACCCTAATTCTCTTTTTTTCACGGTCTCTGATGACGCATGTACGTTCAGCATCTTTTATCTTGGTCGTGATGTCACCGTGCACAATGCATTTTCCGTAGATAGACAACGCGAACAGCCGACCACCTTCGCTATCTCCTAGACGCTCGTTCCCATTGTCAAAGTCGCATTTTCTGCTCCTATCGTCAGCTCTTCAGTATCTGCTCCGCTGATGTACTCCCCTTAACGCGTCTCGTGTCCGCAACAGTACTGGATGTTACTGAATGTCGTGGCGGTCTCATCATTGTGTAATAAAAAAGGAGGGGGGAATCTTGTAAAAGTAGTCTTTTGAAGCGAATAATATATCAGACTGTGTTACGAGCGTCTTGAATAGCGTAAGGGAGCTCTAGGCCTCCACCTTATAGTGCGACAGGCTGTGGTGCTAGACTAGAAATTTGCCCGTAATGTGTTCGCGTCCATAGGTGGCGCCTGTGATTTACCAGGCAATCACTGCCGTGTTTGCGTATGTACGTTCACATATTACCTGACTAAGCGAACTGGTTACCTGGCCAAAGTGGCACCGCCGTCGTGTTTACGCCCGAGAAGCAGGGCGGCGAAGTAGCGACAGAGTACACTCCAGTACTCTAATAAGCAGAGCGCTGCCACACGCTACAAGAGTCTACGCGCCACTGAATGACGTGCCCATGTGGAACGAGAACATTTTAGAACAAAGACAAAAATATAGAAACACCGCGAGAAATGTATGCTTGAACATAAATGCGGAGGCTGGTTGCGTTGTTGTTTTTGACTACAAACGGCACCTGTGCAATACGTTTCAGGTAGTATTCGTGATCAAAACAGTGTTCTGTGTAGTTGTGAACTCATTGTTTTGCATCTCAGTGAATTCGAACGTGGACAAATTGTTGCTGCTCATATGATTGGGGGGGGGGGGGGGGGGGTCCGTAACCAAGGGAGCCAAACTCTTGGTATTTCAAAAGGCACCGCATACAGAGAAAGCGGAAAAACAACGTGTGCTAGAAGCCGGAACGCGGAGAAAAGTGAGAGGGAGGAAAAATAAGAAAACTTCTGCAGTGCAGAACTGAATATCGCACTGGGAAACCCAAGCAGCAACAAAACAACACGTTGGGACCTCCAGAAGCATGAAACTTCACGGCAAGCTGTAATTCCAAAATCACTCAATGATTATGCAAATGCCCGTAACAGAAAAACTTGGTGCAGAGGTCCTAAAACCTGGAGTACGGAGCATTGCAGAAATGTCATTTGGTCGAAATACTGTTTCCAACTTCCACCCGAGTTTACGTCCCATGAGCGAAACTTGGCGGGGATTCGGCTATGATTTGGGCAGCGATATCGTGGTATACTACGAGCTCCATGGTTTCTCGGCGAGGTCGCATTACGGCCAAGGATCATGTAAATATTTTCGCGGATCGTGTTCATATCGTGGTACGATATTTGTTCCGCAACAGGGCCCCTGTACTCGCAGCTCTCATCTTCCAGGACTGGTTTTCTCAACATGAGAGTGAATTGTCTCATCTTCCCTGGGCACCACAATGACCAGATCTCAAAATTAATGAGCCTTTGTGGTTTACTTCGGAGAGAAGTGTGAGTTATGTGACGGGATTTGCGATTTCCTGTCAGAGAGATCACAGTTCGTAGTAATTGGCGGAAAGTCATCGAATAAAACAGAAGTGATCTCAGGCGTTCACCAAGGTGGTGTTATAGGCCCTTTGCTGTTCCTTATCTATATAAACAACTTGGGAGACAATCTGAGCAGCCGTCTTCGGTTGTTTCCAGATGACGCTGTCGTTTATCGACTAATAAAGTCATCAGAAGATCATAACAAACTGCAAAAAGATTTAGAAAAAATATCTGAATGGTGCGAAAAGTGGCAGTTGGCCTTAAATAACGAAAACAGTGAGGTCATCCACATGAGTGATAAAAGGAACTCCTTAAACTTTGGTTACTCGATAAATCAGTCTAATTTAAAATTACTAACAACTTAAATTGGAAAGAACACATAGAAAATATTATGGGGAAGGCTAACCAAAGGCTACGTTTTCTTGGCAGGACACTTAGAAAATGTGACAGACCTACTAAGCAGACTGCCTACACTTCGCTTGTCCGTCCCGTCCTCTTTTAGAATACTGCTGCGCTGTGTGGGATCCTTACCAGATAGGACTGAGGGAGTACATCGAAAAAGTTCAAAGAAAGGCAGCACTTTTTGTATTATCGCAAAATATGGGAGTGTCACTGAAATGATGATTTGCGCTGGACGTCATTAAAATGAAGGCGTTTCTCGTTGCGACGGAATCTTCTCACGTAATTCCAATCACCAACTCTCTCCTCCAAATGCGGAAATACTTTGTTGACACCGACCTACATAGCGAGGAACGATCACCACAATAAAACAAGGGAAATCAGAGCTCGTACGGAAAAATATAGGTGTTCAACCCTTCCGCGCGCTATATGAGATTGGAATAATAGACAGCTGTGAAGGTGGTTCAAAGAACCCTCTCCCAGGAACTTAAATGTGATTTGCGGACTATCCATGTAGATGTAGATGTGATCCCTATCCACCTCCATTTTCGTAACTTGAACTTGCAATTATTTCCCAGGGAGAAAAAAAAATCCGTGACCTCTGTTTATCCATTGAGAGGCGACGAAGTTGTTTTGAATGCCGATGGTTTTCCTACACCGTGTTAGGCGTAGTAATGTCTTGTGTTTGTGATGTTTCTATATTCCAGTACACCCACATGTAACTCACCTTGTGTGTCTGTAATATTTCGCTGACAGTATCCCTAAAACTACTTCCTCTAGTGACGCTGCTGTTTTTCACAGCTATGTCTGTTGATTCGTAGACTGCTCTCGCAGTAGCGGACGATAATACCGACTCTTTGTTCAAACCTCTGTCGACTCACTTTTCATTTCTTGACTGCCAAAGTATCTCGTTACCAGCAATCATCACACATTATTTTGGCATCATATACGACCTTTTTAGTCTTTTAATGTTACAACGCTAACAGGTATTTTTGTAACAATGAAGTAAAAGTGACCGCACGGTCTAACATTTAACGTTTTTGGCCGGCAAGGCCAAGGTTGGTGTTTGATTCCGAGTGATCACCTCAGATTTTTTTCTGGTGGAAAGGTCTTTGAGAACGCAAAATGAGCTATGCGAGGCCACCTTAAGAGTTGCTTCAGTATAAAAGCAACGAAAATAAAGCGCAAGCCGCTGAAGTAGCGTTACATGGAATGGCTAGCACCAGGCGACGGTTATGAAACGTCAGCGAAAGCATCAGGCGCTATTTTTTCTGGTTGGAGTACGAGATTCTTGACATAGTACGACTATGGATCTTACTGTTTGAATGATTCTAGAGCAGTTCTATAGGCATTGCAGGGCCTGCTAGTGTTGTGGCACTGCGAAGGGAACCATTTGTTGTGAATGTTGTTAATGGAATAAAGAGGAGAAGGTTTGCGCTTCTTAATTAATGCCAAAACTTGGGCTCATCTTGTCTCTTAATTTTTACTGCCATTCGTACATGATAGGCTGAGTTTTCCTATTATAAACGTAGAGGAGACGCGGACACGAAATAAATTTCTGCATTCGCAGCAATGAAACGTTCACTGGAACTGTTTGACAGTGCTCTTTGCACACTGCCACATTGCAACAGGGGCGGTGGAGTATCATATTACCCTGGATAAATTACTTCAGAAATCATCGAATATATTACTTCAACAGATCCAGAAGGAGGGCTGAAACTACGAAGAAAAAGTGGGTTGATGAAAGTAAAAGATTTAAAACAGCAACTGAAGATTTAAAGAAGTGTGACAAGCAGTTTTTCCCAAATGTATAAGTTTTACTTCAAATATTTGGGACTGTTCCTGTCACCACAAGCATTACTGAACGAAGCTTCTCTACTTTAAGAAACAGAGACGAATGAGCATGAGAAATTGTGCATAAGACTGAAATGTTCAGAGATTTTGTTACAGAATTTTCTTTTATATCCATGTCAAGTTCAATTTTTTACATTAATGCCGTCTTCTGTATCCAGAAAATTAATGAAAACTTATTTGTTGTAAATTTACCTTCTTATGATTTACGTAATTTATAAAATCTCCCATGTTAAAATAAGTTTTTTTTGCCCTGAACTCGGCAAAACAGTTATCAAATAGTACTTTAAGCAACACCAAATTTTACCAGTTTGTCGGTGGAGGACTCTCCTTTTGTTAAGCGATATTCCGCCCCCCCCCCCCCCCCAGAAACCCCCTCCCCTTGACCGACTTCTAGAACCGGCACTGCTTTGCAATATTTATTCCCACTGTAGAGTGTTTGAATCCACAGTTCATCTAAACAGATTGCTGGCCACTTTGATTTTGACATTTAATTTGGTTGTAGGAAATCTAATCTAGTAAGCTCTTTTTAGCATGCATGATCTCTCATCCACAAATAGTGACACAGTCTTTCTGGAACCTTTTAAAATCAAATCCCATAGATAGAACAGTCTTTTTTTAGTATCCCTTTGATAGCCGTTTCTCTGCGACAAAGGCGGTGAAGTTTTATAAAAGATGTTATTTCTTCCTATTGTTCGTAATTTCGTTGAAATAGCTGTGTAATGACGCATTCATCTACAGGTTGATTCCGTGGAAATGTTACGAACCTTCAGGGATGGTAGAGAAAGGTAAATGTGTCAATTTGAGGTAAGGTACTCTGGTCCATAAAAGTCTAAGTCGGAAGTTACAGTCGAAAAACGTGCTGATGCCTCTGACACTGGAATTACATGACTTGTCCTGTTGTTGCTAAGATTGTATGGTCGCCAACTTTCAGAAGTGGTAGTATGTATCCACACAAGAAAACAATGTCTAGTAAATGTGGGCTCTAAAAAGCGTACCTTAAGAACTTCGAGCACATGTTCGTCTTCACTACTGTGAGACCCATCTCTTGTGCTGAACATGTGCCCGCAGCTCTTAAGGCAAGCATTTTAGATCCTATGGGCTGGACATGACTTACTTGTTACTTACTACCACTTATGAAAGTTGGCTACCATACAATCTTAGCAACAACAGTACAGGCACATGTATTCCAGTATCAGAGCTTTCAGAAACATTTTCGCATACAACTTTCCATTCGGTCGTCCCCGGATCACGGTCCCTTACCTCAGATTGAAACATTTACCCATATCCCTCATTAAGGAATCATCCTGTATATAATTAAGGAAATATTTACTGTGTACATTTTACTTATTCAGCTTTGGGACGTATTCCTGAATCCGCCTGCACTCGGCATCGTTTCCTTCCTTCCTTCCGTAGTTTTAACACCACTGACCCACTTTACTTTCACTCAACATTTGCTTGCAGCTTCCGTCACTTTCTATATAGGTAATATCAAATCTTTCTTTTCTCATTGCCAGTTACCGTGAAAGTATTTTCCGCGTTCATTGTTTTTCATCAGATTTCGAGTTCGCACCACGAGGTACGAATGTGTGTTACTCTGAATTGCAAAGCGATTGTATCTAGTGATATGGACAAGTTCTTTGCCAATACGGCCGAGTAACCAGTCCGCCTTGCCGATTAATCCCTGTATACTACCTGCTCTCCTTTGTTTGCTGCACGGACTCTCGACTTGGCTTACGTCTGTTAGCTTCTACTTGGTTCAAGATTTAGATTTAGCTGTTGCTCTTTACGAATATTTAGAGATATTTAGAGATCATGAACGTCCCCGGTCGATAGCGTGTCCACCGCATTTACGCAACAACAGACCTGCTATTATTTCAATGCATACAACAGGCTGTTTCCGTGGTTTCCCTAAATCGCTTAGGTCTATTGTCATATTGGCTCGTCTGAAAGTCCACGGTCGATTCCTTCCAATTCGCTACCGTCGTCGACAGGACGTAAAATTTTGCAGTTTTCCTTTCTTTCTTCTTAGAAGATTGCGGATGAAGGTATTTTTTCCTTTTTCTTCCAGTGGCTACATAAATAGTGTAGACATGAGAGTTGTTAGCCGTTTTTTTTTTTCATTCGATTTCCTTTTGCCCTACAATTGGACCTATTTTCTGTTACTGCCGATTTCATAGACTAAATCAAGAATTAGGATTGCAATTTGCGTTAAAAGAAAACAGCGGTAGTAATCGTTAGAAAATGGGGGGAAAAAGATAAAGGAGTGCAAATCGTCGTGAGTGGTACAAATTTTCGTATACCGTGTACTATATGCCAGCTACACTTTCGAACATAACTGATCTGAAATAACGAAACACGTCGCAGGATAAACCCTTGGAAACAGTGAGGAAAACTGCTGAACCGTTATCTCAGGGACGGCTGAAAAAAGTTAACACGTCACTAACTTGGGCAAAGAAATTTTTGCCAACGTTTTATGCATGCATCAAGTAGCACTCAGATTTGTTCAGGGAATGCGTAATTTTCTATGTGATCAGCTGCATGACTAACAGACAAATGTACATTAAATTATCACAAATGTTTCAGTCCTTTGTTCTTTAGAAGCCGACAAGGTTAACACTAAAATGAGGAAGTGTCCGTGAAGTATGAAGTATATGTTTGGTCGTACAGCTAAAGGCACATCTCGTAACAAAATGGTTCAAATATCTCTGAGCACAATGGGACTTAACTTCTGAGGTCATCAGTCCACTAGAACTTAGAACTACTTAAACCTAACTAACCTAAGAACAGCACACACATCCATGCCCGAGGCAGGATTCGAACCTGTGACCGTAGCGGTCGCGCGGTTCCAGACTGTAGCGCCTAGAACCGCTCGGCCACCCCGGCCGGCCACCTGGTAGCAGGTCAGGTGTAACATTATCTGCAAAATTGTGATAAATTGGTCGTGGAACCGGGGTGAGAGAAAGTGAGGCCCTACTAAAGAATCACCAACAATGCTGGCCCCAACACTGCAGGGTCATGTAAAACAAAACACTGATGGTGCACAACGTAACCAGATGGCACCAAGAGTGCAAGTTCCCCACAGTTCTAGCGTTTGTTCTTGTCTGTTTTCCATGATTAATATGCTGGAGGACATGAATTGTAACACGGAAACAGACCCTTTTCATACCACATAATTTCTTCGTCTACGTGTGGGGAATGTGTCCTGCAGTTTGTGCCGTACATTTTTGTTGCGCCCTGTATCGCTGCGGGAAGCACATCAGCGGCCGGAACTACAGAAGGAATATTTGGTCGATGGTTAGTTTCCCGACTGCGGCGCTGTCAGGAGCAAGACCGTAGCCAACGGCTCGTATTTCCCTCTGTCGCTGACAATGGCCGCCGCGGAGAGTTAATTGCGCTGTCAGGATGCTAAACGCACTCCCGTCTCGCCCCATTGCGCACTACATATCGCGGAACTTCATTAACTCGGTACTCCGTCCTGTACAGAGCACGGCTTATCACTCCACCTCCAGATACATAAGTATACTGAAAATTAAAAAGCGATACGTATCTCTAGCGTGGGCCCAAACATTACATTGTTTCATTTCATCATTTCGTACCGAAAGCTAAGCATTCTCTTCGAAGCGTAAAATATGGTCCAGTAAAAAGATTAACTAAACAGCATTTTGTAAAAATCGGCATGCCGTATTTTACGCACTACAAGACACATATTTTTCTTCGAAAAACTGTCTCCTAAATTCAGGTGCGTCTTATACCAGAAATTAATACAAAAATGTCCAATGTTTGATTTAAAATTCCAGCCAGTCATAAAAATGGCCGTATATTCGATGCCGCGGAAAACGTATGTCTGTTTGATGATATTGGATTCAACTGGCAGCACCAACGCACCAATGCGACGAACCTGAGCTGCAGGGATTCACAACTTGGCTAACACTGCCTCCCTCCCGCCTCGCCATTACAAACCCAGAACACTGCGTAGCCAATGACGCGTGATTGCAGTCTACGGTACCGGTGAACTTGAATTGAAAGCGATTTGTGCTATCGGTGACAGTTTAATATCTTTGTTAGTAGCAGTTTTGTAATGGAAAAAAGTAAAATGGATTCATACGATGCGGGCTAAATTGAAAGTAATAGCATTTGCAGAAGAACATGGAAACAGAGGAGCTGAACGACATTTCAGCCGTCCACTCAGAGAAAAAAACCAATCGCGACTGGCGGGTTGGTAAAGAAGAATTGGGAAATGAGGAAGACTAAATGTGCAACAGAGGACTTAATGCAAAATGGCCATAACTAGAAAACGACTTACTGATATGGATTCAAGGACACCATGAAAATGGCAATGGAATTATTACAAAATAATTTAAAAACACTTTCGTGAGCTAGCGCTACAGTAAAACTTAACAGATTTCGAGGGTGGATTTGGTTGTGTTACATGTTTATGGGCTTAGCATGCGAACCAAAAGCAAAATATCTCAGAAAATGCAGTACACCGTTGTCATTTCATGTTGTGCTGACGGTACTAAATTTAATCCAATGGTCATTTTTAAATACAAAACAATGCCAAACCCTTCCGAAATACTACCAGGTGTTGTTAACGTACGTGACAAGGTTGTTACGAAGTTATGGTTTAACAAAGTGTGGGAGAGAAGGAAAGGTGTTTTTATTGAAGAAGGGTTCTCTTCCTATGCTAGATCAGTTAAGCAGTCATTTGAAAAATTCTATGAAAGAGGAATTGAGACAGGGGAATACAGAGCTTGCTGTAGACTTACGTCACAACTGCAAGCTCTTGATGTCCCGATAAATAAACCATTTAAAGTGTATATGAGAGAGGAATGGAACAAATGGATGATTGATGAAACCCAACATGAATTTACACCGAAGGGAGCTTTAAAACGACGGACAAACAAGTAGGTCAGTGGATAAAACAGTTGTAGTTTAGAGAGAGAGTAGGCATGATGGTTAAATCTTTCAAGAAGTGCGGCATAAGTAACGCTCTCGATAGCAGCGAAGACCTTCTTGTATATGAAAAGAACAACGATGACGACGAAGAGGAAGAAGAAGAAGAAAGTTCAGATGACGATTTTCAACGTTTTTAAAGGTCAGTTAGGTTTTATAAACTAAGACTATCTCTTAGTCTGGCTTTGCAGTCTAATAATAAAAATGGTAAACGTGTTATTAAAAAAAACTGCTTAAAAATTAAGGTGCGTCTTATAGTCCATACGGCCTGAATGCTGTAACTTTCTAATCTGATGGGTTTTGGTTCAGCATAAATTGTCCTCAGATCTGTAGATATAAGTATTATAACTATTCAAAAAATATTCTGTTTTAATAAGTATACTTGTTTGTTTGTTGAGAATACTGTTTTTGAAAATTCAAAATGTTCAGATGTGCTTGAATTCCTAATGGACCAAACTGCTGAGGTCATCGGTCCCTAGACGTACACACTACTTAAACTGTCTTATGCGAAGAACAACACACACACACCCATGCCCGAAGGAGGACTCGAACCTCCGGCGGGAGGGGCTCCGCAGTCCGTGACACGGCGCCTCAAACCACGTGGCCACCCCGCGCTGCTTGGAAATACTAGACTAAAGCTTGGGGGCTGTCGAAAATCTACTGTTTGGATGGCTGACAGCCTCTGGATCCATGGCCGTGCTGTTGGCCTGTTTTCGTCGCTTATCGTTAGGGACAGCTCGGTCCGAAACGTGAATAACCAATAGCAGTAGCGAGAGTCAATAGAATTGCTTGGTTTCGGATGCGCTTCACTGCCGTCTGGCGGATACGTTTTTATCTCTACATACATGAAATGTATTCGCTGTTACGAATATGAACAACCATCGGCTTTATAATAGGATGACGATAATGAAAATTGTATCCGGTCGCTAACTCAAACTTGTATTTCCCGCTTGGTTTTCCGCGCGCTGAGACAGACATACGAAAACTGAAAGTTTATATATGAAACATTGCGGGAACAATATGTCTGCAAAGGATTCATGAAATAGTGTATTCTACCACTGCAGATATTTTTTGGAAAAAGGGGAGGGAAATAGAACTTGGTCCATATTTTCGGTACTGAGTGCCACTCAGTGTCAAACACTGACGTATTGTAAGGATTCACCTAAAACTTTTTTTGTAGTTTGTAGCACAAATTTCATTGAATAGTTCTCTCGACGAATAATGTTGTTTGCTGCAATTTCGTCTGTAAATGGTCATTTAGTGAGATGTAGCACATGAAATATGGAAATTACGAAACAAGTCACAGTTGGACACCGCGACATCAATTTTTGTTATTTGTTTTGTACAAGTTCATTAAGACTCGTAGTGTAGTGCGATCGTTATCTTGATCACTGAATTTAGTTAAGTGTTAACGATTCGATCGCGGTTAAATATTTCTGAAGAAAGAATAAATATCATTCCTGCTATTTTCACCCGCAACAGTTTAAGGGGGGAAACCACATTAGGAGGTTGTTTCACAAAGATATTTTGGGACTATTTTGTTCGGAAGAATTAATTATAATTTAATCATGTTGTGTCATAATTTCGTTCATATTTTGGACAGTTTTTGTGAATTTTTTTGAATAATTTCAGCCAAAGATAACTATGCCGAAGGCTGTGAGTATAGTTCTCCAATTGCGTATAGTGTAGCCATTCCGACTTTCATCTGAAATAAAAAAGCTTTGATTTTACATTAATAACTTATTTTATAAGAGTATGAACCTAAATGCAGGTGATAATAATGAAAATTAAACGTTTTGCAGGCTTTGGAACAACTTACTTCAATTTTCACGATTTTTTCTCTAATTATGCAAAGAAAAATACCCTTATAATCATAATATCATCTTACAAGTTGGTTCTTATGATTCGAAACTTTGTAAATATTCACGCTATCAATTTTCATTATGATCGGTTCCATACTTTTTGAGTCAGACTGCACGCAAATGTGAAAATAGTCATTTCGAGATAGACACGTTTGAAAAATAAACTCCGAAATTAGGAATTCAAGGAAGTTAGTAATAATGTAAAATGGTTACCGATTAATCTGCGATTCCTGCACCATATTGTAAGGCGCAGCAGTCGTGGGCCGTGCGGCTGGTCCCGGCGGAGGTTCGAGTCCTCCCTCGGGCATGGGAGTGTGTGTTTGTCCTTAGGATAATGTAGATTAAGTAGTGTGTAAGCCATGTTTAAGATTTTAATTTTTAATGCTTTATTTTTGCACACATAATTCCGATTCGCGGCTTTCTACGCTGTCCATATCATTCTCTGCTACATCCAAACCCATCATCCAGATCAGCAGATTCCTGCTGTGGAACAAAACTGTGGTCCATTGCGTTAAATTATGCTGCTCGTAACCGTTTTCCGATCGAAATATTAGGGCTACAACTACGTTTTCGTCGTTTTGAAATAGATGGCAGTAGTGGCAAGTAATTGTGCAGCCGGTAGGTTGTAAGTGTCATAGCACGAGCTAGGCTTCTGTAAACGTAACGGCGTCAAACGATTAGTCGGTATGTGATAGCATCACAGAGTTACTGCCGATTGAATAACTTACGAACCCAATTCTCGTCTTTGCGGGGTTTTAATATTCAGCTTCATTATGAACAGATCTGCGGCTGAGGGTCGTAAAATGCTGGATAAGACGTGTGGCGCGGCAACCATTAGTGTAACAATGTGCAGCGAGTGATTTCAACGCTTCAAGAACAATGAGTTTGACGTCGCTGGAAAAGAGGTCTTCGGAGCTACTGAAACCAACGAAACAATCACAGGAGATAGTTTCGAAAGCAACTGATGAGTTTGAACCGAGTCTATTGTCTGTTGAACCGGGAACCTAGAAACGACGGAGAGGCTTCGTCGCGCCTTAGCCCCCAGTGGTACACAACCCAACAGGCCGTAGCAGTCCACCCACATCACCGCCGCTCCTCACCGAACCCAGGGTTATTGTGGGGTTCGCCGGGCGGATTCATGCCGAGGACGGGCACGCTTCCCCGTCCGGAAAGCAGTACGTAGTTTGAACGTGCGGCTAGCCTTGCGGCCGTTGAGCCGATGACTGAAAGAGAAACGGCCGCAATATAGGAATAGACCCGAGAAGGTGATTTTGCAGCATGTCACTTCCCGACCCTACGTCGCCAAACAAGTCAAAACATACTTCGGAAACGTTGACATGGGAAGTCCTACCCCACCCGCCATATTCTACAGACACTGCTCCCTCTATCAGTTGTTCCAAACAGTGGCATATAGCCTGGCTGACGGGGACTGCTGGTCATATGAACAAGTCCAATTGGATCGATTCATAAATCTCCTCAAAAAGACGCAAAGTTCTTCCACCGTGGGATTCGTATGCTGTCCGAAATGCGGAAGAAAGTAGTGGCCAGCGGTGGCCAGTACTTCGAATAGTAAAATTTTTGTTTTTCACAATAAAGTCTCTAACTTCAAGCAAAAACGGCACAAGCAAAGTTGTGGACCGAACAGTATATTATCTTCGTTCTTCTTAAAAGACATCATAGTCGCCGTTGACTGTATAAAATATTTATTGTTACTATCGCAATTTCGGCCTTATGGCCATTTTCAAGTAAGTAACTTTTGCAGTCTTACTTGAAAATGGCCATAAGTTACATTCTGTCAGACTATAATATTATATCTGACGTGAGTACATGTCGTCGTCAAAATGCAGCCTTTTGATTGTGAGAGTCTCACAAGATCCGATGAGTACGACACTTATTACATCGTAATATATCGTTAAATAAATACTGAACTGTCGATGTTACCATCTTTCTAATAATCTATCACACATACAAGTTCAGGTGCACTGACAACATGTGGAGCTAAGCTTCATTTCGTACATTTCCTATATATATATTTCAATTTGGGATTGTTACCTAATCGCGATTCTCTATCTTCTTTTATCTGAAAAAAATTTGATAGCGCGAAAAATTCTCATTAGCTACATACATTCCTGGAAATTGAAATAAGAACACCGTGAATTCATTGTCCCAGGAAGGGGAAACTTTATTGACACATTCCTGGGGTCAGATACATCACATGATCACACTGACAGAACCACAGGCACATACACAGGCAACAGAGCATGCACAATGTCGGCACTAGTACAGTGTATATCCACCTTTCGCAGCAATGCAGGCTGCTATTCTCCCATGGAGACGATCGTAGAGATGCTGGATGTAGTCCTGTGGAACGGCTTGCCATGCCATTTCCACCTGGCGCCTCAGTTGGACCAGCGTTCGTGCTGGACGTGCAGACCGCGTGAGACGACGCTTCATCCAGTCCCAAACATGCTCAATGGGGGACAGATCCGGAGATCTTGCTGGCCAGGGTAGTTGACTTACACCTTCTAGAGCACGTTGGGTGGCACGGGATACATGCGGACGTGCATTGTCCTGTTGGAACAGCAAGTTCCCTTGCCGGTCTAGGAATGGTAGAACGATGGGTTCGATGACGGTTTGGATGTACCGTGCACTATTCAGTGTCCCCTCGACGATCACCAGAGGTGTACGGCCAGTGTACGAGATCGCTCCCCACACCATGATGCCGGGTGTTGGCCCTGTGTGCCTCGATCGTATGCAGTCCTGATTGTGGCGATCACCTGCACGGCGCCAAACACGCATACGACCATCATTGGCACCAAGGCAGAAGGACTCTCATCGCTGAAGACGACACGTCTCCATTCGTCCCTCCATTCACGCCTGTCGCGACACCACTGGAGGCGGGCTGCACGATGTTGGGGCGTGAGCGGAAGACGGCCTAACGGTGTGCGGGACCGTAGCCCAGCTTCATAGAGACGGTTGCGAATGGTCCTCGCCGATACCCCAGGAGCAACAATGTCCCTAATTTGCTGGGAAGTGGCGGTGCGGTCCCCTACGGCACTGTGTAGGATCCTACGGTCTTGGCGTGCATCCGTGCGTCGCTGCGGTCCGGTCCCAGGTCGACGGGCACGTGCACCTTCCGCCGACCACTGGCGACAACATCGATGTACTGTGGAGACCTCACGCCCCACGTGTTGAGCAATTCGGCGGTACGTCCACCCGGCCTTCCGCATGCCCACTATACGCCCTCGCTCAAAGTCCGTCAACTGCACATACGGTTCACGTCCACGCTGTCGCGGCATGCTACCAGTGTTAAAGACTGCGATGGAGCTCCGTATGCGACGGCAAACTGGCTGCCACTGACGGCGGCGGTGCACAAATGCTGCGCAGCTAGCGCCATTCGACGGCCAACACCGCGGTTCCTGGTGTGTCCGCTGTGCCGTGCGTGTGATCATTGCTTGTACAGCCCTCTCGCAGTGTCCGGAGCAAGTATGGTGGGTCTGACACACCGGTGTCAATGTGTTCTTTTTTCCATTTCCAGGAGTGTATATAACATGTCAATATAAGTCATCTACAGTACTATTCTTTGGTTCCAATATTGGTAATCTACACTACCATTCTTTGCTTTTCTTGAAAGTGTCAGTGGCTTCATTGTTCTCACGCATTTCGAATTAACGCTATCTCCTATAACCGCCGGATTCTAGGCTTCGTGTGTTAAGGTGTGTCACCCGCTCTTTACCCCCTATATCTTCGTCATCCTCCTCCCTCACCCTTTTTTTCTTTCATTCGTGATTTCGTGAAATCATGACAATCTAGTAAGCAACTTGGGTCTTTCTTTCAGTCATACAGTTTCAACGGACGAGCATTCCTGAGACTGACAAATGGTAAAATAAAACCAGTTTATTACATGGCGTTCTGCAGATATAAGATAAAAAGAACGTCATTTTTTTATGTGGTGCAATAGAGTCTGTACGTAACGTGATGCAGTTATCTTTCTGTGACTAATGTTCCTCAGCGGACTGCACATAAAGAGACAGCACATTCTTTTCCATTTGGAATCGGTAAACAGCCATTGTTCTCAGCGTCAAGAACTTCATTGTTCTCCGTGCACGGCCCCCCGCTCTGCATACAGCTCACGTGCAGCACTTCTTGCTCCCGCCTGTAGCGGGGCTCCCCGAGATGCGAACGCGTGGGGCTCACGAAGTCGGCGGCCACACTTCCTGCACTCCACGCGGTCAGCCCCATCACCGGTTGAGTTGTGCTCTCGTTTTGCTTGCAGGCGAACGTGTGCGTTGCATTCCCCAGTGGTCGATACCAGGATAGGACGTACCTGAAAATACAGTCGACGCTTTACTCCTTAACTCTTAACTACTATGATCATTCACAGGAACACAATTACTATGGAGGGGTCTATTTTATACATCAAACCAGAATTTTGCTGAATATATATAGTTTCTTGACTTCCAGTCATTCATTACACTTCTTAGAGGTAGCTTTTGTAGAAATTTGATTTTTTTAAAACACTGCGGTATTTTAAACACTTCGACAATTAAAACAAAGAGAAATCTGGAGAATATTTTTATTTTATGAGTTACGAAAATAACAGCAAATAGTTAGCTCTCTACTCACACATAGATTTTTATCAGAGGGATTATATTACAAATTGGCAATATAACTAGGTGGAAAAATCCGACATAACTTACGATAAATTTTGTGCGAAGTCAGCTTTCAGTTTACGACTCACTCTGCAATGTAGAGCGACTGTTTCAGTCCATAACTCAATGAATGTTCTCATGTGCCACTGAATCACACTTTAGTCAATTTCCACCTGCAAACACTTAACGCAGACCTTCCTGGAACTCTCCAAACAAATCGGAACACCACGCTGTTGACATGGAGACCTTATTTTCATCTTCAGACGAGGAGGGCAAAAGGTGCACGTTTTTCGATTTTCGAATTCTTCTTTCGGTGTCTGAGGCTCATCTTGCAAGTGAAGACATCTGTCTCACATAACACACGTTGCACAGAAGGCCCAGCTTTCCCCGCCATCGAGAAACAGTAGCATGCAATAAAAACGCCGCACGCAAACACTATGGTACGTCTGTGAGACTCTCAAGGCTAATAATTACGAAACAAAGAGCAGCAACAATGCAAGAACGCTGGCACGTGTAGCTTGACAGCCAATAGGAAGTTACATGGAAGAGTCCATTTGGCTTTGCAGGGGTGTGAGAAATTTCTCGACACAAAAATTAGTTGCGGTCTGAGAGACGGTCGATAGAAGTTACGGGTTAACAATGTTGCGTATAATGCTCAACGTCTTGAAACGTTTACCGAACAACACAGCGGAAACAAGCAGTGCTATTTTAGCCGTCGTACAGAAAACTGAAAGAAAGAAAAAATACATACTTTTTGTTTAACAGCAAAATGAAAATGTCACTTCAGTAAAAATTACGCTATTAAAGTATTAAATACACTGCAGTTCCAATAATTTTAAAACATTGTTCATGGAAATAAGAGCGATCGAAAATCACTACTAAATTTTTTTTAAATTTTTAAACTGTATGGCCACTAAAATAGTTGAAGTGTATCTCAAAAGGTGACCGGTTTCAATCTGCGTGAGATCATCTTCCGACCATCCACTTTATGATGACCATTGTAGAAGGTGATACATTCCTGCTCCAAATCACCTACTCCAACGGTCGTCATAGAGAAGTTGGTGGGAAGATGAGCTCATACAGATCGAAACGGGTTACCTTTTAAGATAAACATAAATTATTTTAGCTCTCAAGACTGCTTTTTAATTAAATTTTTTATTAATCTTAAGATTTTGTATGAAGGTAATTTTTAAAGGAGGAGAAGGAATTACCGAACAAAAGTTTTTCCATTTCACCCTTAAACGTCACTACATTATCGTAGCACTTTTAAATATATGTATACCTACGCATCTGTCTTCTTTCTGTACTAATGTCAGAACTTTGGTACAGATTTTCCTTGACCCAGTATTCGTGTTTTGCGCTTTTTGATTTTTAATTTATTTTATTGTGAAATGAGAAGTTCTTGACGCCGAAGGTTGTGCTAGATACTGTGAAACTGTTCCCAGAATACCAAGAGGTTTCTGCAAAATGTTCACGAACTAACAACAACCAGAATACTTGTAACGTGCTCTTATATTCAATCATTACATCCATATATATACGGAGCGTTCAGAAGTCTCTCCGCAGTGCCGTATAATTGTTAGCCGCGGAGTGCCTAATGCCGCAGTGAATATACGGAAATGAAACTCATTGAAATACAAGCTATTAATTTATTGAGTATTCATTTTTACTTACAAATTTCACATTAAATATTGAAAGTGTCCCCCCTGTTGTTGAAACCACAATTCAATTCGTTTAATCATATTTCCAAACACAAGCCGTAACATCTCTTCTGTAACAGAAGCAGTGAAAGGGGATATGGCAGTTTTCAATTCATCGATGGATTTTGGACGGTTTTTATAGACAGTTCCTTTCGCCGCACCCCAGAAGAAAAAGTCAGGCGGTGTTAGGTCAGGCGATCGTGGAGGCCGAAGACCCTGTGAAATTATGCGATCACCAAAATCATCAGCAAGCACTGACACTGAAACGCGAGATGTATGTGCGGTTGCACCATTTTGTTGAAAACCATTCAGTATTTCACTTAACACAAGTTCTCCTATGAATGGGTACAGAATATCACTGCAGTATCGTTGTGCACTTATTGTTCCGTTGAAAAATATGGGACCCAGAATCCTACGCCTAGAAATTTCAATCCAAACTCCTATTTTCACAGAATGAAGTGGTTCCTCGATAATACACAATGGATTTGCACTTCTCAGCATACGACAATTTTGCGAGTTTATGTACCCGGATAAATGAAACCACGCCCCATTAGTGAAAAACGTTTCATTAAGAATATCTCTTCTGTTTTGTTGAACGAAATTTTTGAACGATTGAGAATAATGCCGTCTCTTGCCATGATCAGTATTTTTCAGTTCTTGCACGTCTGTCACTTTGTATGGGAAAAGTTCTAATTTTTTCCTTGCAGATGTGTGGGTTGTTCCGGCACTGACATCGATTTCCTGGGGGAGTTTCCTTACTGATTTGTTCGGAGTCATGGACATTTTATCGGAAATATCGACTAGTTAACCCTCAGACAAAACGCTAGGACGACCACTTCTCGGTGCATCTCTCACTGAACCCGCAATTCGAAATTTGTTACTCAAATCTCGCACAGTATCGCGATGTGGGACTGTTGTCTCCGGGAAAACTGAATTAAATGTTAATGACGAACTGAAACTGTGTATTTACTGCCAGCTTTGAACACTTGTTCGACTAAAATCACACGTTCTTCAATGGTTAGCATTTTAACACTGACAAAAACGAAACAAACGAACAAAGGAACCAAACTTAAACGTTCACGTCAACATGTAACGACACACACCAACGATACGACTGACGCTGGCTGAGATAAGCGAATGGGTGGAATGATGGGAGAGTCCACTTGAAGGGAAGTAACCCGGGCAGGCGAACAATCAAACGGCAGGCGTGGCTAACAATCATACAGCACTGCGGAGAGACTTTTTGAACACTCCGTGCTGTAACTACGGTTTAAATTAGCAGTTTATGTAGTAACAACAGGCAACCATTTGCCTTTCGACTTGCAATGCTGCCTCCAAGACTTCTCGTGGAAGATAGGTTAAGGAAAGGCAAACCTGCGTTTATAACGTTTGCAGCCATACAGAAAGCTTTTGACAATATTGACTAGAATACTGACTTCCTCCAAAGGATAATTACGTAATTTTTTCATCAGTGTAAACAAGAAATGAAATACTATGAAGTAAATTGTTATTTTCAAATCATTACGGTTGTCCTCATGAATGCGTCACATATAGCTGCAAGAGGCACTTCATTGTTTCAAGGCCGTGGATTTTCCATTTAAAATAGAAACATTATTTGATAGCGTGTGGACTTCAGCGAGAACTATTGAATACTGTGCACTGAGTCTTAACCAAAATTTAGCGACAGACCATTTGGTTTGAACGATCTGTTGACATTTTCAAATGCCTCCGTTGATGCCTCCTCTGTGAGGGATCTTGTAATGTTTTCCATTCTTATACGTCTTCTGACATTGAAAATGTAAGATTATGTGAATAAGAAACAACAAAGGGACCAAAATAATCACCGTGTCTGATGACTTCAAATTCCAAGTACATGCTGCTTACGTTTTTGAGGGTCAAGTAGAACGTACTCCTTTACGCCGTCTTGAGCGTACTGTATCCATTACTCCAAAATATCTTCATGAGGAAATCATGGTTTACACAACCAAAACCCTTACGTAATTAATAAAATATTTCTAGTATTAATAATTCCACATTAATTGATTGTAATATATCATCTGTCTAGGTAAATACTGTCTATTGAGTTCACTTTGCTTCCATTTCATATATTCCCTTTTGAAGATGTTTGAAATTCACATATGCTAAGAGAGTACGATTTTCTTATACGTCATGAGCATGCTATTTCTCTAGTCTATATCGTTCTTATTATTTCAAATTTTTGACGCGTGCGTGTCCTTAAAAATAAATAAATGACGCCTGGCCAATAGTTCCTTTACTATCGACATATTCTTGTTACTTTATTTTGTGATTTAATGTTTAGCGTTTATGAGGGAAACCTATATTCACAAATTTTATAAATTTAGAGACTGTTTTGACAATGTTGACCGAAATACACTTTCTGAAATATGGTACGTAGGAGGGATAGAATACAGGGAGCGAAAGGATGTGTACAACGTGTACAGAAACCAATCAGTAGTTGTAACTGTCGAGGTACATGAAAAGGATGCAGTATCTGTGAAGGTAGTTAGACACGGTTGTAGTCTAACCCAGATTTTATTCATTCTGTTACATTAAGCTATCAGCAAAGGAAACCAGCAATAAATTTTGAATGAGAATAAAAATTTAAGAATTAACATACAACAAAAGGCTTCCCAGATCAACTGAAAGGAATGGATGAAGTCTTGAAAAGAAGTTATAAGGTTAACATGAAGATAAAACAAGGATAATCGAGTATAGTAAAGTTAATTCAAGTGATGGCGAGTGAATTGGATTAGAGAATAAGACTCTGAAAGTGGAAGGCGTGTCCTGCTATTTGGGCGATACGGTAACTTAGTGATGGGCGAAGTAAGGAAATATAAAATGTAGACGGGGAAATATCAAGAAAAGCGTTTCTGAAAATATAATTCAAACATATGTCTTTGAAGTGGAAGTGAAACATGGACGATAAAAGCAGTACAGACAAGATGAGAAGTTTTCGAAATGGAATACTAAAGAAGAATACCTAATATTAGAAGGGTCGAATGTATAACTAACGGAGAGGTAATAATCGCATCCGGAGGAAAAAAAAGTCATGGCACAACCTAACAAAAAAGAAGCGATCGTACTTTGGATATCAGGCACTCGCGAAATATGATGGAACAATAGAGATGAAGAGGTTTGCTTACGACACTATGATCTGGAGAGATGTATCAAACGAGAAAATAGCAACATAAGAGTTCGCCGTAATTATTTTGAGCAAAATTCTGACCTAAGGGCGGTATTTTTGTGACGACTGTGAAATACGTGTCAGTTGCGTGTGCGGAGATTGGCCCAGCAGATGGACGCAGGCGGTGAGCAGCACAGCACCCTCGACCCACAGGCTGCTCGCGTGGGGGGCGTTGTCGTAGGTCAGGGGCACGGCCGTCCGCGACCCCCTCTGGTTCTGCCCCCTTCTACCTGCTGTGGAGAGCGAGGGTCCCTAAGCTCACCCATATGTAGCGGGAGTTCGTTCTGCACCCTCTTTATGACAGATGGCACGTACTGCTTTTTTTCGCTGGGCACTGTGTCACTGGAGATCGACCGTCTAGCGTCATATCTTCTAGGTTAACCTTTATGAAACGACTCAGTAAAGCATTCTTCACACTGGACGTGTTTCTCGTCGTGAGACACGCCAAACTGGTTCCCATCGCGCTTAGTATACGCTCGAAACCGAACTGGTACATACACTGAAAGAACACCTCTTCGTAATTAGGGACAACAACTCTCTCTATCGGCAGTTGTCGGCTATTTTTAGTTTGCAAACTGCACAGTCTAATTAGGGAAATGGACGCGTGAAAGGTGCTACGTAGCTCTAATGAAACTTACGTCAACGCCTTTCTCTGTATGCTAACTATTTTTTTATGACTGTAGTATAAATAAATAAAACGTTCGGCATCCATGATCGTTATACAAGGCAAACAGTTCCGTCGCCAGTCAGTAAGTACTCAAAACTATCATTAAAAATAGTGCGATACAAAGTTGCAATAATATTCCACATAGGATCAAAATTGTTAGCATATCTCAAGGGATATTGTTGTTGGATTCCTGCTTCTATTCAATAGCAGTATGTTTACAACATTTGAAATACTTGGGACTTGAAACCAGAAAGAACAAAATATCTTACTGCGAACAGTACGATTTCTCTTTTTGATACAGCTCGAAAGTGACTTACATGATTCATTATCGCCGTTAAATTTTGTGTAGGCCTACTTTGTGGAAGAATATATACAGGGTGTACCATTTTAATCTATACTGGCCGATACCTCTGGAGCGGGACAATTCTGCAAAAGAAGTCTCTGGTAAGAGTTGTAAGGTTTAAAGGGGGTCATGGAATGGTTACCTCAAAATGACCTTGAACCCCCATATCAAGGTCAAACCAAAGTAATTTTTGCATATGGTAACCACTATTTTTATTCCATTTTGGTATTCTATGTGAAAAAATGCGTTGTTTTTTTTTAAATCAGTGGTTTGTCGCCAGTATCTTTGCAAGGTTACCTGTATCTCGAGGACGAAGCGAGATCGGGAAAAATTTTCAATGAAAAACTTGTGTGGTTTCTGAACTGTGTCCACTGGTGAAATTTTCGTGAACTTGAAATTTCCTTGAAATTCTTCAGTGTCTGTATCTTATTACGGCCTCAATGCTTCAACCACCGTTATGTCGAAAGCTAACATTTTATTACAATAAGTCACGCCAGAAACAGCGCGTTGTTACTAAATCTTCAACACACTGGTGCCTTGAACTGGTGTATATACTTAGCACGTAAGTCATAACATAGGAATCCCAAGATAGGGAGTTCAGATGCAAACGACATAATCCGGTATGGCAATTTTCTAAGTTCTGCCTGTGAGGCGAAAGCTATCCTGCATCTCACTGGCCACGTTCCCCTCCAAGAAGCTGTGTCTGCTTCTGCCTGTCACGCTTGGCAATGATCTACAACTTGAATTCCCACGTTCTAATGTCAAAAGACGCGACCATTCCGACGATCGCGTCCCGCGTATGACCGCATAAGGCTCTTGGAAGACACCCTTATGCAGCTCCACATCAACGCTTTGCAAACCAGAGGGAAGTGCATCGCCGAGATATGTTGCTGAGTATGTGGGGTATCTTCCTGTTCCATTTTCGTAAGCAGTGAGGGTGAACGATACTCACTCATGTTGGTAATACCGACAGGGTACATTTACGTGACTGAATAATGCTGCGTTATTCGTTGTACAAAACTCACCCAATAAACAATGTCTCACAATTTTTTGTCGGAACTTTATTCTTAAGATTTAGAATTTCGGGAGCAATATCAGCAAACATTTCCATTACATGATTTTTCTGCACAGTCTTCATCACGTTCCTCGGCGTTGCACCGGCGTTGTGTAAGAGCATGTTTTCACTGTTCGTTCAAATGGCTCTGAGCACTATGCGACTTAACTTCTGAGATCATCAGTCGCCTAGAACTTAGAACTACTTAAACCTAACTAACCTAAGGACATCACACACATCCATGCCCGAGGCAGGATTCGAACCTCCGACCCTAGCGGTCGCTCGGCTCCAGACACTGTTTGTAAAAGCTGCTGTCCTGTGTTTTCACTTGAAGAACTAAGGATCTCGTCATCAAAATGAATCTACACAGAGGATCAATAAGTAGCCCAAACCGATGGAAGGCCGAGGGTGGCAGGTCTGTGTTGCAGGCTGGTCGAGGCAATGATGTCCATCCAAATATTTGGAGATGTGTGTGTGTGTGTGTGTGTGTGTGTGTGTGTGAGTGTGTGTGTGTGTGTGTGTGTGTGTGTGTGTTTGTGTATTGTCGCGTTGGAGCAAATTCGCTTTTGGATTCCTGTCAGACCGAACATTTCGGAAAAGGTTTTTGAGTTTGTTCAGACTCTTCCCACATGCCTCTGAATTGACGGTTGTTTCTTTTGGCAATACGTCAACGGCAATTACACTACCGCTATCGCAAAATCAATATCGCAAAATGTCATGATGACTTTGCCGGCAGAGGGAGTTTCATCGAATTTCTTCTTTTTTTGGTGCAACTCTAGTGTGACTACATTTCTGTTTCCTCCTCACAGTGATGCATTAAGGTTTCGTCACCTGTTTACGACACCTGCGACACAAAGGCATCTACGTTGGCCTAACAATGCTCCAACAGTGCAGATTAAATTGCTTTTCTTCGGATTTTGTGGTCTGTTGTAAGAATTCTCGGAAAGCATCTTGAGCACCCCTTTGTGCAATGAGTGAGACTCTTAGATCTTCAACCATTTCCAATGCTCATCAAGAGCCAGTTGTCGAGTTATGATGTGCCGGTCTACACCAATAATGAGATTTGCGCGTTCCAGGGTGTCGAGAGCACTGGCTTTGACAGGTCGTCTCTAATGTGACCTATCATCGAGCACAGTTTGTTCATTTCCTGACGGATTAACTCTCTTTACCCACCGCCCAACACTACTGTCAAATGCGTCATTAACAGACGACGTACACAAATACTGATGGGTGTTCAGCCATGTTTCTTTTTTTGCAACCAATTATTCGGTTACAGCGCACTGCCTGTAACGACCATCCCTCATGCACATTAATTTGATGGTTCACTACGGCTCTGCCATCTGTCGGAATTGTTCGCACTTCACACAGTTGTACAGGAAACATAAAATTTGTAGCACCTAAAAGGACATATCGCTTTGTGTGGATCAGATTTTGTTTTCGTTCCATTGATCCAAAGAATGAGATGAATCTCGTAGTGTGGAAACTGTCAGAAAGTATAACATAGAAACATAAAACATTTGAATATAATACTTACTTCCTTGATCATTTGTTGTGAGATTGTCTAAATAGGTGAATAAGATACGGTAAACTAGAACAGCTACTATTTACAGAATTAACACGCCGTAAGAATGTTATGCACTATTAATAAATAAATAAATAAATATATCATACACAAAATACCTAGTCTTGATTATTGTGACCTTGTGCTGTCAAAACTGAAATCTATGAGACATTTTTACTTAAGCTTGCTTAACAGTCTCTGCTACAATATCCATTTACAGAGTAGGAGTTGCCTATCAAAAAGTCTCTCAACCTCTGTTTAAAACGTACTTTATCTGAAACCAAGTTTTTAATGGTTTCTGGCAATTTATTGAAAATGTGTGTTCCTGAATATTGGATCCCTTTTGGGACAAAGTACGTGATGTTAGGTCTTTATGTGATTGTTCTTATTCCTATTATTGATTCTATGCATTGAACAATTGGTTGGAAATATAGATATATTACTTGCAACAAATTTCGTTAAGGAATAAATATACGGAGTAGCAGTGGTTAGAATACAAAGTTTATTGAATAGATTTCTACATGATGATTTGAATTTACACAACAAATGATTTTTATCATACCCCTTTACACCCTAAAAACTTTTGCTCGGTTTGATGAGTTACCCCAGAATATGATCCCGTATGACATAACAATGAAAGTAAGCAAAACATACAAGTTTTTTAAATTTATATCTCCTACATCTGACATCATTCTCACTGCAGAATACAGACTTGTTTAGGCGCTTAAACAATTCTGTGGTATGCTGACAAAAAATTAAAACACCTACAGCCGTCCTTATGATTTTATTTTAGTTTGTCACTACCAGTTTCGACGCTTCATTGCGTCGTGTTCAGGCTGTTTTGATGCGGTAGTGACAAACTAAAATGAAATCATAAGGACGGCTGTAGGTTTTTCTTTTTTTGTCACGATAGTTAACGGCCATTGTCCCACAGGTGTCCTGCTAAAAAGATGAACATACAAAAATTCGGTGGTATGCCCTTCCCAACTGAATTTACTATCGAGTTGTAATCCTAGACTGTGAACGTCTTCTATCTACATGTCTCTATATGTTAGACACATGCTGGAAGGAAATCTCTTACCGGTTCTGAACTGCATATAGTGGGTCTTCTCAAAGTTTAATGGCAGTGAATTTACTTTAAACTATTTATTAATGTCAATGAAAATTTTATTACTAATTATTTTTAAATTTGTACTTGACTGCAAAAAAAGGAAAAAAAGACAGGAACTTAGCATCTGGCAGTGTAACAGAGGAGAGGTCATTAATTTACACAAGAAGAAGCAATGGACCCAACACGAAAACCTTGAGTAACACCACATGGAACCTTGAGTAACACCACATGTAGTCAATTCCCAATCAGATGAAGTCTGTCTGCTTACTGCACAGGTATTTTGCAACAACACCCTTTGTTTCCTGTTAGATAGATAAGACCAAAACCATTTCGCAACAATGCCGGTGACACCACAATATTCTAATTTACTTAAGAGAATGTTGTGGTTCACACAGTCAAAGGCTTTTGACAGGTCACAGAAAATGCCAGTAGCCTCTAATTTTTATCTAATAAATTAAGCACAGTCTAACTGTAACTGTAAATAGCTTTCTCCTTGTCAGCATCCTTAAGAAATCCGAACTGTGACTTGGACAATATATTGTTTGCAGTCAGATGCTTATGGAGTAAAATTCGTCGATAGTTTGATGGTATCTCTTTATCCCCCTTTCTTGTAAAGAGGCTTAACTTCGGCATATTTTAGCCAATCTAGAAATGTTCCACTTACAAGACATTGATTACAGAGGTACTGTAAATGATTCATTCGTTTTCAGAGTTCTCAGATTCCCAAAGTGTTACATGTAGGGATTGCACAAAAATATGAAAACACTGCCAGAAATGCATGCTTCAACATAAACTCTCTTTATTGGTTTGGCTTAGTTCTTTTCACTGTCCACACGAGAGTAAGTAAAGTCTTCTTTTGCTCTGATGTCTTGCATTCAGCTGTTATAGATTTATCACGCCTTTATTATTTCAGCAGAGTAAAATTTGTTTTTAAGGATAAATGTTGAGAAGATGATTGTTATAGTCAGGCAATGAGTTTATTTTTTCAATACAATTTTTGAAACGTCAGTTTTCCTACAGTCATTTAAGAAGTTCAAATTTCAGCAACATCTCCTCACAAAAGGATTTTGTTTTCTGATTATCAGTGTCGCCGCATTACCCAGAGCGCAACACAGCTGCACAAAGTAAAACCAAATCCTGGTGTGTTTAGAATACTTGCACGTACTTGCACTGCACTTGGACAAGGCCTCTTCTTTCCTTTTAGCTTACTTTTTGCTGCGGTGCATATTTTATGTCCACCTCTTCGAACAGGGCCAGGTTCAGTTGCCACAGGTAAGCAACACGAAAATTATTCTTTGTGAACCGTGACTGTGTGGGATAATTATTTGTTTCTAAGTTCTGCTACCAGTCACTTTTTTATTTTATGTTTAATCTAACAAAATACAACGCGTTTCGAACATTTTCTGTTCACCTTCAGGCGTTTATACGTACTTACTTACAGAGAAATGTTACTTACAAATAAACCGTCTTAAACTAGATCAATCTAGAACTCTTTGTCCATTGTTTGTGGTATCATACATAGTCAACCACAAGGAAGAAAACCAGCAGAAGACATCACTGGTTTCGATTTCTAGCTATCCACTGCCCCCCTCCTCCCCCCCCCCCCCCAAATGCCACACCAGCCGCTATAGTAAGAAACAATGGACAAAGAGTTCTAGATTAATCTAGTTTAAGATTTAAGATGAACAGAAAATGCTCGAAACGCGTTGTATCATGTTAGATTAAACATAAATAAAAAAGTGACTGGTAGCAGAAATTAGAAATAAATAATAATACGAAAATCTTTAGGGTCAGTTTTACAGTACAGTTAGGTTACGGTTAATTCATTCAGATATCTCTGTTTTGAAAATTCATTATTTTGTGTTGGCAGAAGAGCCAACATCGTGTTACGAGCGGAGGCCGAAATGCCCGCGTTTTAGCTCACGCAGGCTGGCGTGAGTAGGGAAGAACTATACTGACGTGAGGTCTGGAACATGGCAAGGAATGAGAATTCAGAAAGCGGACGTAATTAGTTTGATACTTAACTTTAATCTATTAATGATGAATGTCGCTCTTGACGGTAGATGATTCACAATATTATCTGTTCAGAATACATTCTTGAAGTAATTATAGTAACTGAATATGGCGCCTTGCTAGGTCGTAGCAAATGACGTCGCTGAAGGCTGTGCTTAACTTTCGTCTCTGCAAATGAGAGCATATGTAGACAGTGAACCATCACTAGCAAAGTCCGCTGTACAACCGGGGAGAGTGCTAGGGAGTCTCTCTAGACTGGACCTGTCGTGTGGCAGCGCTCGGTCTGCAATCACTGATAGTGGCGACACGCGGGTCCGACGTATACTAATGAACCGCTGCCGATTTAAAGCCTACCACCTAGCAAGTGTGGTGTCTGGCGGTGACACCACACATTATCTGCATAGTTCAGTCCAGATTTAGTTTCTTATGCACATAGTTTTATTTTTACAGTACTGTGTTACATTTGCGTGTGCATTATTCTGTGTTTAGACGTTTGTCAGTCAGATTGCGTACGTAAATTCAGAGGGCATGTTTAGAGAAACGTTTTGGTTACTCATCCTTTCAAAAGTCAAATAGCAATTTTATGTAGTTTTTTGATTCTGGTAACTTCGTGTGAAACTTCCTGGCAGATTAAAACTGTGTGCCCGACCGAGACTCGAACTCGGGACCTTTGCCTTTCGCGGGCAAGTGCTCTACCAACTGAGCTACCGAAGCACGACTCACGTTCGGTACTCACAGCTTTACTTCTGCCAGTATCCGTCTCCTACCTTCCAAACTTTACAGAAGCTCTTCTGCGAACCTTGCAGAACTAGCACTCCTGAAAGAAAGGATACTGCGGAGACATGGCTTAGCCACAGCCTGGGGGATGTTTCCAGAATGAGATTTTCACTCTGCAGCGGAGTGTGCGCTGATATGAAACTTCCTGTAGCTCAGTTGGTAGAGCACTTGCCCGCGAAAGGCAAAGGTCTCGAGTCTCGGTCGGGCACACAGTTTTAATCTAACTTCGTGTGTTGGAATTTGCAAGTCACATATTGCGACGTCACGCTGTAGCGCACAAACAGTTGCATGGGATAGCTTATTTAGATTGCAGTTGTTAATTAAAAATTACGTAATACAGTTTTAGTTTTGGCTGCTATATTTTATCAGATAGCGTTTCTGAAATAACGCCACTTGTATTGCTCGGTATTAGCATACACACACGCGGATACAAAGAAGAGCAGCTGAGTTCTCTGCAGTTTCAGATGACGAAAGATAAAGAAGTAGAAAATTTACAACTCATATATGGACCATGTTTGTACAAGCAGTACTTCTGGAAAGTGCAGAGCTCTGAAAACGAATGAAAGATTTATAGTAGCCGGGTTTATTAACAGCAGTAAGAAACTTCGCGGATGTATTTATTGAACGACCCTCATACTGTGTCGAATACAAATCACAGTATAGGCTGCATACAGGCGGTGCGAACCGCGCTCTTTGTGGCGGGCCTTCGCGCTTGCACCTGCTCTGTCGCCGCTTCCTGCCACCAGGGGTCCGCGCCGCCAGCCCACATCCGGCGCGGCGCGTGGTGGGGGGTGCTGTTGACTCTGAGCGGGCGCGCTGCTTCCTCTGCATAATGTACTTACTGTGCGCCTTGCCGCCTTCTGTTCTACAGGGCACTGCCAATATTGACACAGGGGCGGTGCGGCACCGAGGCGCTAGCCTTCTCGCCCATCCGGCCCGAAGGCTCCCCGTGTTTTCGTCTTTTTATCGCGAGGTACGTCTGCGGTCTCGGAAGAGGGGATGCAGAGAGGGAGTGCAATGCAACGGAAGCTGGGGCTGACTCTACGTCGTAGGTCAGGCGAACTGTAGTGGTGTGCAAGTAAGAAGGTAGTGGCATGTTGATTTCTGTGCTGAGAGAGAAGGAGAATACTGTGCATCAGCGCCAGCGTACGGCTCGAATGCCGGACATTTGCCACGCCGGACATTTGCCACACCTGCCCCTTCGCCAGGTAGCGATCCCTCAGGTAAGGGACGCCCTTTCTCGTACTACGTCTGTCCGCTTTCAAACTGCCGTCTTCACGTCTTACTCGGTACAACCAGTATGTAAGGGGCGTTCTCCTTCGACATCTTGGCCAAATACAGAGCTTCTTTTCCGAATTCGAAATATTTATAACTTTTGGGAAACGAAAGCAATACCAACGATTATGTCAGTATGTAATTAGTTCTGCCAACTATAAATATAGATTCCTGTGTCTGTACGGTAGCTTCCTTTCACGCTTACTCATTGCGATAGAAACAGTCCATCGCCATGGGAGCAACAAAAAAGGAACAATGTAAAGAGAATGCGAATTTACACTAATCATTTCTTTTTGATCATTTTTGTGTCTACTTTAATTATTACAACTGCATCCCCAAAAGACAACAAGGAAAGAAGAAATGGGTATATTAATTTACTCTCTAAAATGCGATATCCCTTGCGGCGAAACATTAGTTAATAAAGTGTAGCGGGACAATGTTCAAAACATGACTGAAAATACGTTCACTAAATAGAGATAAGAACATCTATGATTGACATGTCATCTAAAGTCGACGTACAATTTTACAATGTTAGAAATAAGGAAATGAAGTAATACAGAATGCCATGCTTGTAACGTACGTTGTTGTTCTACATTGTTTAGCTCTGGTATTTACACGGTCACAGAGAAAGGTTTTGGAGGGAAAAGCCGTAACTGTAATGATCTGCACTACAACCGAAACTAGAAGTACAACTTCTAATGTGTGTTTCAGCTCACAAGTGACAATGAAGCAGATAGTTCCTGTGACTTAGTATGGGCAGAGGTTATATTCGACAACCGGAATAAATTAACAACTGGCTCCTTTTACCGACCCCCGGTCTCAGATAAAACAGTTGCTGAACAGTTCAAACAAATATTTAGTCTCATCACAAATAGGTACCCTACTCATACAATCATAATTGGAAGTGACTTCAATTTACCTTCCGTATGTTAAAATAAAATACATTTTCAGACCCTGTTGTAGATAGAAAACAACTTACATAATTGTTCTAAATGCTTAATTAAATTATTTTGAAGAATTAGTTCACGAGGCCATTCAAATTGTTACGAAAACACACTTGACCTCTTAGCTACAAATAACCCTGAGCATGACGACGGATACAGGGATTAGTGAACACCCAGTCGTAGCGAGGCTCAATTCCGTAACAAAGACATTCACCAAAACTAAACGCGAAATATATCTATAAAAGCAACTAAAAATTCGGTTGACGTCTTTCTAAGAGACAGTCTCCAATCCTTCCAAACTATGTAAGTGAAGACGATATGCGGCTTAAGTTCAAAGAAATAGTATCAATAGCACTCGAGAAATTCATATCAAATAAATAAATTAATTAATAACAGACAGAACTGATCCCAAATGGTACACAAAATACGACAGAAAGCTGCTGCAGGAGCACCTAAAAAGGCAAGTATGATTTAGTCGAACGTAAAATCTCCAAGACTGGCGAAGTTTTACTGAGGCTCGAAATTTGGTGCGGATTTCAATTCGAGATGCATTTTATAGTTTCCACAAGGAAACGCTCTCTAGGCATGTGGCGTAAAATCCAAAGAGGTTCTGGTTCTATGTTAAGTAAAACAGCGGAAAGGCTCAGTAAGCGGTGGGGAGGAGGAAGAGGACGAGGAGGAGGGGGGGGGGGGGGGGGGGGAGACAAGGGACCGAAGCCTGCGGAGCAGGTAAAATCGTGGCGAATGTCCGGCGTAGCAGATGTCCGCCCGCACACCTCCAGCCATTGCTAACCATGTAACTGGCAACGCTGGGCTAAGCGGCACAGTTAACGTCCTGTCTCTGCCTGGAAACACACTGGTATGCAAAACTTAAGGACGAGTAACTGAAAGTCAGCCTGCTGCTTGGTTGCCTTGGGATGGAAGGACTAGGCAAACAGGGTTTGATCACCATTCGTGACACCAATAAATTTAAAATACTCGTTCTTACATTGACCAAGTTTCTTGCAAAACATATGGAAGTAAACAGTATAATAAAACTGCAACCAGTCACTTTTTTTAATAAATATGTTTTATTCCATGAATCGGGTTTCGAACCCAGATGGTTTCTGGAGGTTACATCATTATTTCTATCATAATGCTATGACAAAAAGATGGTACACACTTTAATGTATCGCGTACAAACAGCTGTATGACATTGCAAATACAATAACTCTGTATAATTGAATCCTGGGCATTCATGCTAATGCCCATCATAATTAAAATACTTGCTATAAAATGTCTGTTTATACGTTAATATACAAATAAAAATAAGACATCAGATCACTTGAAGTTTATTCTTGTAGTAATTTATATATTTATTTTGTGCTCTCATGCTATCGCCAGTTTGATTAAAATATTTGCCCTTAGATCGACTTTAATACACGTACAAAAGAACATATTATATCTGTGTGCAAAGTAGGCCTATGACATATCTTTTTGTCAAGATCTTTGTTACAAGCAACCCTTGTAAACCGCATGCTCGATGCTGGCAAAATTTTGCTGTCAGTGTGTAAATTAATATAGTTTGTGTGAAAGTGTGTCTAGTGATATAACAACTGGACATCAAAATTAAGGCAGACAGATGGACACTAACGGAAAAAAGCCGCCCATACTGTCGCAGTAAGTAAAAATTGGTGACACATTAAAGCGTGTTCCATCTTTTTGTCATAGAGCCAGCACCCTGCATTATGCTAGAAATAATGATGTAACATCCAGAAACCATCTGAAGATGAACCTTAAAAGATTCGAAAACCGGTTCATGGAATAGAACATAATTATTCAAAAAAGTAACTGGTTGCAGTTTTATATAACTTATTTACATTCGATTAACAGCCACTGTTCTAAAATATCCGTAATGGGTAAACTAAACAATGAAAAAGTCAACTGAAATCAAATGGAATAAGTTTCAGTTTCTATGCTTCCGGCAAATCGGGATGCTTTACATGCTAAACCAATGGTTACCAACCATTCTTAGACCGTTACCCCTGAGTGCAATTATACTTTGGCTAGTTCCCCCCACCCAACATTATGACAGATGAATGATAATCAGTTTGTGTGGGGAGGGGGAGGGAAGGGGGATGTTAGAATGAATGACTAAGGAATTAGTGGTGCATCTCAAGTGCTACCCATAACTCCTTCTCATATAAGAAAGCTAACCATCCGCAGAGGGTAGACACTTGTTACAAAACATACTTCCCGTGCATAACTCCTGTCCGTTGCAGCATTTGCTAGACCTGCGCACTGCAGTCCCATTTTAAATCAAACACGTTGAGATGTGTGCACTATACATGCTGTTTGTAAATCACTTTATTGCTGCACTCCTTACTTCCGAACTGGCAGAAATTTGACGACTTCAGGCTGTTAATGCTTTGTGTCTGACCACTCTAATAATAATAATTATAACACTGATCGTATCACTGTAATAGCTCTTATGTAGGGTACTGCTGTTTCATGCTGTCGATTAATTCATTTATCTGTTTTGAAGTGAGTAATGAAGCAACTTAAGGACTACTGCAGGTACTATCTACAACTTGGAGAAGTCATTTTCCTGAGATATTCAGCATTTGTTGCGTATATGTGTCACTCTTATCGTTAGCGATATGCGGGACAAAGGACAACAGTTGCGTGTAGGGGCGCGCGGGATTTGCCGAGCGGTCTTAGGCGCTGCAATCATGGAGAACACATTGAAGATGAACCTCGCTCAAGGGGACTTGCAGCTTCAAAAATTGAAGAAAACGTCGAACGTGAGCATACTCTTGTGATATCAGACTGACGTTTAATAATAAGGATGTTGGGTGATCTGTTAAACTTGAACCTTTTCATCGCCATCAAATTTTGAGCAAAGATTTGCATTGCAGGCAAGTGGGTGCCTGTGCGGCTCGTCACGGCTGAGGTTCGAGTCCTCCCTCGGGCATGGGTGTGTGTGTTTGTCCTTAGGATAATTTAGGTTAAGTAGTGTTTAAGCTTGGGGACTGATGACCTTAGCAGTTAAGTCCCATAAGATTTCACACACATTTGAACTTTTTTTGTGTGTGTGTGTAGGGGATGGACTCCCTGACGAACCTGTAACCTCCATTGCATTAATGTTATTAAATGAAAAACGAATTGTTGATAACTTTTGTAATTAATATTAAAGTCTTACAGAACTGCGATAATAGTAACGATCTTTTGAAAATAATTTAGTTCTTACCACTCAGGAAGTTTCATTTTACCCCTCAGGGGGTAAATACCTCCATGCCGGGAACCACTATGCTAGACTTGTCAAGGAACAGATACCCCAATTTATTCTAAAACACAGACGTAAAATAACATTAAAATGCTTGTGATAAGTGATCAGATTTACACCTTACATACTGCCATTATCCACAAGAATCTCTTCAACTCTATTTTCTAATGGCAAGAGTGTGCTCGAAAAGGTGCGCAAAACGAACATCTCAGTGTAATTACCAAAAAATTAGATGTTACGGATGTACAACCACCAAAATTTAACCACAAGGCGTCCGTAATTTAACGAAATCACATGCGCTTAAACAAGAACTCGAAGCTAAACACTTGACTAGCAATTTTTTAATGTACTTAAACTTGAACCAAAATAATTTATATAAATGCCAGTGAACTTGCACCTGGATTAGAGGACAAAGGCTGAATTAGTCTAATACTCTAATGTCTAGAATTGAATAATGAGCCAACAGGCGTTGAAGCAATATCAGAATTAATAGCTTAATTAAAGTCACGTTCTTTGACAAGTGATGCAAATGCCAACACCCGTTGCACGCGAACCCGCTTCGCCATGTAAACAACAGTTAGGGCTTCCTGCACCTCGATTTACTGTGCCAAGCATAAGGCAGCTCCCATAAACACACCAGAAGGGAGCAGAAGTAATTCACAAATTTCTGTTGCAATTTACCCTGATTAGACAGGCTATTCAAATGTAGCACAAGCGGGCAGTGCATTGCAGAACAGCTTTTTGAACCGCAAAATTTAAAACAATTACAAAAACGGGATATACTCACGAGGGCTGAGCTGTGCTGCATACAGTTTAACAACCTAAAACACGCTTGTCCCGTTACAGAAAAGCATATCTACGCCGGCCAGTGGAGCAGAATACACAGCACCACTGAAGAAACTCAAAGAATTGACGCAGAGCAAACTTCCTTGCACGAACAGGACAACGTGCGCCACAACGACGTTAATCACTGGGAAAGTTTAGAAACGTGTTCACCGTTAGTAAAATCCGGTAAGATGCTATAAAACGCAGGTTGACGTCGGTGTGAGAGCCGCCTTCTCCCCCCCCCCCCCCCCCCCCCCCCGTGGTAGGACTCCACCTCTGCTAGCTCTCCACAAGAATGCTGCCACTGCGGTAAGCGGCAGGCGGCAAGGCGGCATACTGCTCGCGCCCGGTGCCACTCTGATGCGTCAAAATCTGCACGACCAGCACGCCTCGCGGTGCACCACGAAGGTCTTGCGGCTACCAGCCACAGACCCAGAGTATGAGGGCACTCGAGACAACACCGAGCGAAATTGCGACCCCACTCCCAGCTCTGCTCCTCAACCAACATCACTCTCCCACAACAGAACTTCAAGCGAGCTAAGCCGCCGACGTCGCGCCTGTAAGGCCACAAGCCACGCCCACAGGCCAAACACGTATGCTACTGAGAACGTCGAGCGACCTACCGAGCTGTTGCACGGTTTAATAACTTTCGCATGATGTCTCCCTGCCAAGTAATATAGCTCAATTAAAGGAAAACAGCCCTCGGTCACTAATTTTTAACGAATTAACCGGGTTTCAACACTGCTAGAAGTGTCCTCCTCGGAATTTAAACCAAAGAATGGTCTATAACGTGGTCACAGAATTATGACTAAAAACGTACGATACAAATTATAAGTACGGAATTATCGTGAAAGACTGGCAGTACTTATACGTCATTTATAAAATAATAAATATGCCAAAAGGGCATTAGTCACAAAGATATTTAAGATAAAAAAACTGTGACGACGAGCCACTAAGGGCTCCTCGTTTCTTGCGTGGTGCAGGTTGTAAACGGACTCAGTGAAACTTAGACCATAGAGAGAGAACTGGTACAATATTTTAAACAAGGTAACTGAAAGAAATACGCAGTAAGACGAACAGAAATGACACTTTTATTCAAAAAGAGCAAGTACACTGAAGTCACCGCGGTTTGTAAACGGTGCTCTGGACATTACAAAAGGCGGGACATGATTCGCAATAACCAAGGACGATAACCCATACTCTGCAACGACCTCCCATGATGGTCACAAGGTTGGTAAGGAAGTTCTGTGGTAGGGCGTTCCATTTCCCCAGCAGCGCGGTTGAGAACTGCTGAATGGTCGTTCGTGCCCGTTTGGGACGGGGGAGGGGGGGGGGGGGGGGGGGGGAGGACGGGATGGACGGGCAAGCAAGTCCATTCGCTGAATATCCTCTTATATATCGTGTATGGTGTACATAAAGTCCGGGAACACTTCCAATTATTTATTGCACAAGAACTAAACCGCGTCCCAGCATGGCATCGTCGACTCTGGCTTACGCACTAGCTCCAATTTGAATGGTTTCATATACAGCTTCTGTCGCAGGACTTCCCACACTGTCATTGGAGCCATTTCGAGTTCACGGGATGCCCGACGCAGATTATCTTTGGACTACTTATGGTTCAAATGGCTCAGAGCACTCTGATACTTAACTTCTGAGGTCATCAGTCGCCTGACTCCTTATGAATATCTCTCGTACGCACTCCACATTCACTTCACTCACAGTGGGACGTCCGCTTCTCTCTGCCGGACACAAGGAACCCGTCGTAGCGAATTTGTTGTGCCAGTGGTAAACGGCCTTCCTTGTTGGTGGCTTCTTACCGTACTTGGTTCTAAACATCCGCTGAACAGCTGTAGCACACTTGTTTTTGTCGAACTCCAACAAACAGAAAGCTCGCTCCGTACCTGTACTCGCCATGTCTACGACTGGTACTGAGTATCTGTAAATTGCCAAACTACGCTCTGGCGGTATAAATGAAAAAAAAACCTTTCAGGGTTTCTCTTCAAAATCACATATGTATGATATGTGTACAATGATTGGTTCTTGTGCAGTAAATAACCGAAAGTGCCCCGGACTTCATGTACACCTTAAATAATAGCGACAGGTGCATAAAAGTTTATGTTGTACTCTTGGAACCTCTCTGCATGGAAGAGCAGGGCCTGCGAATTCCGGTACTTCAGCTCTTGTTGGTCCTAGTTGTTGCAATGGAGCAAGACATGCCACCAGCAAGTTTTAGGTGGTGCCTAGGCAATGGTGGAAATACGGAAGTTTGCACACGGGAACTCACACGGGCAGTGACTGCTCGAGTCAGCCGCTTGGAGTATCTCATAAGCAAGAAAACTTCAAAAGCGTCTTTCAAAGCAGTGCGAGCCACATTAGCTCCTGATGGATTTAAACATAAACCCACAGGCTGTCCTAAAAGCGGAAGATACATCAGAACCATCGCTACGTTTCTGTGAACAGCGTGAGAAGCGAGCTGCTTGTACGCAGCCAGCTTTCGTTCCGCCAATCATAACGCGAAAGCTTGTGCATTACCGACTTTTGATCGTTGAAATAGAATACTATATGTTGATGTGGAGGAAAATTCTGCAAGCTTTGCATGCATACAGGGAGAGAATTGGAGATTTTCAGTTGTTACGGTGGCAAACCTTGCGATTTCTACGTCTACATCTACATGTATACTCTGCAAATCACATTTAAGTTCCTAGCAGAGGGTTCATCGAAACACCTTCATAACTCTCTAGTATTCCAATCTCGTATAGCGCGCCGAAAGAATGCACACCTATATTTTTCCGTACGAGCGCTGATTTCCCTTATTTTATCGTGGTGATCGTTTCGTCCTATGTAGGTCTGTGTCAACAAAATATTTTCGCATTCGTAGGAGAGATTTGGTGATTGGAATTTCGTGAGAAGATTCCGTCGCAACGAAAAAAGCCTTTCTTTTAATGATTTCCAGACCAAATCCAGTATCATTTATGTGACTCTCTCTCCCATATTTTGCGATAACACAAAATGTGCTGCATTTCTTTGAACTTTTTCGATGTACTCCGTCAGTCCTACCTGGTAAGGATCCCATACCGCGCAGCAGTATTCTAAAAGAGGACGGGCAAGCATAGTGTAGGCAGTCTTCGTAGTAGGTCTGTTACATTTTCTAAGTGACATGCAAATAAAACGCAGCCTTTGGTTAGCCTTCCCCACAACATTTTCTACGCGTTTTTTTCCTCCAACACTGCGGTAATTCTGAGAAGGGTGAGAGGGTAGGCAGTCGATTTTGGGGCTCGAACAAGGCAGAGATTTGGGTATCTTCGTTGGAAGCTTAACGTTGCCTTATTTGTTTTGGAGTAAGCGTCGTGTTGAGCGTTTGCGTGGTTAGGTCTCTATCGTACTGGGATCAAAAGTCGATGCTATCTAGTATATGCCCCTTTCGTGAGTTGTGCACACTGTGCAAAGTGATTCTCATATCAGTTTTCAGTCTTCCAGAGAGTATTTGTGTGTCATCCGCACAGATACAGCGTTTATAAATCTGAATATTATCACGCTGGTGGTCCAGAAAAACCTTAACATTGTATACATATTGCTTTTTACATTTTTTGATGAAAGTAATTGTAAATCAATCAAACATCAGCTCGAACAATATTGATTGAGAGCAAATAAACTAGTATTTTTAGGATAACTTTTTCTCACTCCACCATTTCCGCCCACAAAGTTCCGGTGAGGCGACCATTCCACTGAAAATAAATATCACCAAGGATGATTGAATTGGAGTCTCACTGCGACGGTGTTCATCAGCATTCTATAAGAAACTGAGTTACACAATCATACGTATGACGAAACACTCCGACAACATACTTCATGAACAGAGTTACAGAACAGGATAAGCAAAACTTTAACAGCCGTTTAACTGAATAAGTTTGGTTTGGAGTCCCTCTTTCCATCTGTTGCTTGAAAAAATATCTATTTTTGTACTTTCAATTGTAAATGTAATTCCCTGTTCATTTATTTGTAGTAGCAATCCAGAGACGACTTCATCATAGTCCATTTATGGCATGCTCATGGGCATATTAGTAGCTATCTTTTATTTCTTTTTGTGAAGAACATGCCGTTTTCCCATTTCAAGTGTCCATAAAATTTTCCTATGTGTCTTTTCGAGACAAGCACGTTTTATCATTTCTATTTAACAATAGCCTTTAATATAATAAGCGATAATTCTCTTTTGTAGCGCGTAGTGAAATTGACCTCTGTCGGTCGATAGAGTATAAGGGCGATGAAAGGGCGTTGCATGTCCGTTCACGAAATTGCCATATTTTTTACGCGTAAAACATAATTTGACCTGTGCTGGTCATTTGCTATTACATGACGATGAAGTGGCGTTGTTCGTTCACGCAAGCGTTATTTTTAATAAGATAAAAAATTAATCTTGATAATATTCTTCATTCAGTGCTCGTCAGCATCAACTGATAAAAACATCTACTCGGCCATCTGTGTACCGGTTAACCGAGATTATTGCATTATGGCGTTTACATACTACAGTTTCGCTGTTTTATGTCCTACGTCATGTTTCATTAATAACGATGGGTACGTTATGCTGCATTCGTTGTGAAAGGGCTGATACATTCTAATAGTGTAAGCCGGGGTAGTGTGTTCGAACTTATATAAATCCATGCATAGTTTGTTTCATTTTAGTCATAACCTGGTGCAGAGGCTTTATGTTTAAGATTTTCAACCTTTCTACAAGTTATTTGTTTAAGATATAATTACGTTGGTCTTTTATCTTTGACAGTCAGGGTCTCAGACATGCACAGTGTTCCCCGTCATGTTGATTTGCAGCGCGTTATCTAGTCCTACTTGGTTTCACGTGATCGCCCGAGGCCATTTTAAAATGTGAGTACGCCTATTCAGGCTGTTTCAGTTTTATTGCTAAACCATGCCCTCTTAGGCAAATTATAGTTCAGATATATTTTCTGAATAAGGCTCAATTATTTGGGCTGAAACCTAGATAAACGTTGGTTTCATTACCGCAGCCCGCATCTCGTGGTCGTGCGGTAGCGTTCTCGCTTCCCACGCCCGGGTTCCCGGGTTCGATTCCCGGCGGGGTCAGTGATTTTCTCTGCCTCGTGATGGCTGGGTGTTGTGTGCTGTCCTTAGGTTAGTTAGGTTTAAGTAGTTCTAAGTTCTAGGGGACTGATGACCATAGAAGTCCCATAGTGCTCAGAGCCATTTGAACCATTATCGCAATCGAGGCTGATAGTTCCTTATATATTAAAAGGTATCTAATTTGACATGATATGTTGGTTTACTACTGGATCCAAGTCCGACTAGACAACCTCATTAACGATAGACACAGACTGTGAAGTTCATGTCAATTTGATGGTCCGTCGAAGACTGCATAGGAAAAACAACCAGGTATAAAATGCATAGGAACACATTCCAAAAGTCTTCTCTAACGGGAGTTAATCTGGGACACAATAATTAAAAACAAGTCACTTTTTGAATATTGAATGAACGACAGTAATATCTCAAAGCTGAAACCTGGAAATGTGTTAAAAATTGAAAGTTCCAAAATCCAATGCCCGCAATCTAAGCACGCCACAATCAAAGTCCGGACGGGGATTACAAAAATTGAAAGTCCTGTATACTGCCGATGAAAAGCAAAGCTAAATATTAGAGAATCTAATTTCTGACAATGGAGGTCACGCCTTTCCGGTTTAGATGCCACAAATCGTGTAGATCCATAGTTGGCAGCCCCTGGGGGAGAAGGTCGACGTGGACGGTGTTGTGACCGTAGTGGCGGTGCCCGAGTGACATCCTGGTTGTGAGAATGCTTTCGCAGTGGGCGCCTGGACCCGTTAACTCACTCGGAGCGAACGGCTGGAGTTAGCCCTTGCGCAGCTCTAAATATCGCGCGGACGCCAGGCTACTGCAGGTGCTGATGTGGGTCACATGGTCCGTGGAGGAGAAGAGGTCCGCGGGGCCAGTGACCTCTGGCGGCGCTTGGGTTGCCGCCTGGTGGCCGGCCGGAGCACGGTCATCCCTCGTCTTTCGTCTGAAGAGTTGCCCCGGCGGGGTCCGTGCCCACATACCCCATGTTTGTCATTGGTTCCTGGTTGAGTAAGCGCAACGGCTCGACACAGCACAATTAACATATTTTCTTTGTATCTATCTTTTTACAATTGTATACTTTTCGTTTGTTCTACCCTTACATACTAATTGTCCAAGCATTATATCTTACATTTATAAATGCATTTCACGTATGCATATAGAGTGTGTTTCAGCTGCACCTACCTATGAGTTTTATGCAGCCCGCAATGCCTTCAAAAGCCATGCGTGAGATTTTCGTATTCTGTCGCTCGCAGCACAAACTATTAGCCCTACAGAAAAATGAACAGAATATTTTTTAAGAAAATTTTAATGTACATGTATTTTGCAGAGTGATACGTTTTTGCTGGAGGTCACAGTTTTCGAATTGTTCGAGAAAGACGCATATGAAGTTCACTTTTGTAGTTTTTTCTTGAATAATTCGAAAAATACGCCCCCTGCCGAAAATGTATTCTGTTACAAAACTTAACTACATTAAATTTCCTACAAAAAGGCCCTGTTAATATTTTTCAGTAGGATTAATAGTTTTCACGTAGCGACCGAGAGAATATGGAAACATTGCATGTGGTATTTCAAGTCATTTTCGGTTGCACAAAACCCATCGCTAGGGGCACCTGTATCACCCTTTGTGTATGAACTCGGAAATGATAACAGCCTTCTAATATGGACTCTGTGACCTTTCTGCTAGTTCCATATTTACATTATATTACAGTTACATCAGATGTGATCAAGAAATGTCAGTTCCTAATAACTGACAGTACTAACATACATGACGTCCTGTGTCCTGTAAGGTAGGACGATATTCATATCGTAACATATTTACATAGATTCTAGGTATGCACATGTTTGTTTGGTTCCTAGTTGGCATGAAACTGAACACTACAAGGAAGTTACAGCTGACATGCATGTCACTGATGTAGAGGTACATAATGTAAGCAGACAGATATTTCTGATCTTACCTATACAATTGTCATGGTGTAGATATCGAGGCACATTCTGTTGTTTGTTGTCCTCTATATATAATGCCACTGACGATGGGCTATACATGTGAATAACGACTTGGCTAAATAACATTGTATGTGCATTTAGAAAATGGCATGTAACTTATTTTACACACTGCAGAGCAACTCGCATCCAAGATTCTTATGTCTGTAGGTTGTAATACAACCGTAACTAAAGAGCCCTGTCATGTGATATTTGATATCCTTAGGATTCTTGGGAAACTTAAGAATGACTAATGTGACTTTTGCTCTTCGTTATTTCTTCAGTTCATTCCGGTGTACACGCCCTCATTTGTAAAACTATTTTGCAAATCAATATGAACAAAAGTATTGTCATTCATCGGAGGTTGTGTTCTCTTAGTGACCACTTGGCGCGCTGCTGTCGCAGTGCATAACAAACATGAACAGGACTGTCACGATAGTACTATGGTATGGACGATAACCGTAAAGAAATTGTCACTTTCTGCTGTTTTTCTTTTCGTCCTTTTGTGAGAAATCATTCTGATGCGACAGCAGAGATACAATTGCTCAAGCGAATTTCTAATCGATCGCAAAACAAGCTAGTACCAGAAATTCAAACGCTGCTGTCAACAACGAAACAAAACAGATCACATTAATTTGCCTTACAGCTGGTAAAGGTGTAACATGGCAACCGCTGAAACGAAACGAAATGAGCTGGAAAATGGGATTTGTAAGTCATAGTTAAGTAACACACCCGCGTTTGTTTCATTTTCACAGCAGCTCTGAAACGAAGTTGGAATTTTAACCACAAAATGATCATCACTGTCTCTGCTAACAGAGCAACAGCTGATTGCCAGAAATAAGTATCTTTCACCTCAGAGTGAGGGTTGGTTGCTCAGTACTGTACCGAGGAATGGTATAATGGCCACTATATAATTTATTGTTCTCGTCAATATCGTTTCGCTAGCGAATATTCTGTAACAGAAATTCCGCTGTCGTGTTTCGCGATGGGAATTCGTTTGAAATACTGCGATATTTATGGTACACAAAATAAATTCCACAAAATCGAGACCTTAATTCCGTCATTTTAATGTCCATCATGAAATTAAAAGTTCGATATGTTGCGCACTTCCGTGTTGATACACTCTGCAAACAAGTAAAAACATTGTTTTTTCGTATAGTGTCTCTGTAGAGAAGATTAATTGGATGTGAAAAATAATATTGATATTATTAATAAAAACTGGAATAAAATTACACAGGATTTACCGGTGTCGGACTTCCGCTGCAAAAGTACGTTGTCTGTTACCTCATATCCAGGGAATGAGCGTTTGTGTGAGTAGTCTATCCAAGCTGTGTCTAACCAGAGAGATTGCAAATAATATTAAAAATTTTGACTATACAAACAGCACACAAAGGATACAAAGAAATATTTTCTTGTGTGGTTGAAAGTGTTAGGGAAATATAATTTAAGAAGCTACACGGAGCAAAATCGTGTTTCCATCTGAGTTGATAAGAACATTTTTAGCCTCAATATCTTGAAGACTGATCTAACTGCCTTCGTTAGTTGTTGCGAGCGAAATGTGGATTTGGCTGTGAACCAAAAAGGGGCATTTTATAGTAATTCGTTGTGTAGCAGTTGTTTCAGGTTTTCGATGTCGTATCAGTGAATTGTTGCGCATAAAAAATTGAAAAAACACTACAGTGTTCTGTGTGCAACAACCAAATGTTTTCTGTGTGCATAATATGAGACACTGATATGGATATGTAAGTATCTCAGAATGGAAAATGGAAGATCCTACACTTTGACACAACGTATCGCTGCTTGGTCTAGTTCACTAAGCTGATCTCATGGCTGACGTTCATTTCGCGACGTCTATGCTTGATGTCACTCGAGTATGTCCTCAAATAAGGCTGCAAACGACTCCACTTTATAATACAAGTATATTTGTCTTCTTGTTACGGAATGTGCCTTACAGACTTGCTTCAACGTTTCAAAGATAACACTTGCGGATTCCACAAGTTTAACGCGAAACTTGATGGTATAACGTTTGCTTTAAATTCCGCTTTTCCATTTTTGTAACAACTTAAGTGATGGTGCACTCAAAAATCAAGTGAAGCCTGTGCGGAGCTGCAACTCGGACTGAGCATCTGGAACGTATGAATAAATCTGTCTACACATGAAGAACAACAAAGCGTTGCCAGGTCGCTCGTAGTGTTTTCAGTCTCATACACCCCGTATACTTTGTACAATAGAGTGGGGACCTGTAAAGCTATGTCACTGTACGACTCAAGGTTTGCGAGATATGACGTTCGTTTTGTAGGTAGGAGTTCGATTCGTTAAGGATTTAGGGGTGCGGGTTTAATAAATCCTGTTTTCAGTATAACAAAGTAAAACCAGCTAAGGAAACTACTGTACTTTTTGTGTCAGTTGGCCGTTACAGTCATACCAGGAACACAGACATAACTGAACTGCCGAGAAACAATCGTGTTTACTGTCTCGCTGTCACAACATACGACACACAGATTACAGCCACTGGAGGAAGCATTCTTGGCTCCTTTGGCGTCTTATTATAGTGAAGAAGTTCGCCTGTTTCTTCGCGTTGAACAAAGAGCATTAAGTCCATTCGACATTGCGGAGCTGCTAGGAAAAGCTTACATGAAAGTGCAAACTTCTTAAATCGCCATTAATGAATTTCGTGTGACAGAACTCTATTCAGTAGAAACATTTCTTCTGATGGTGACTACCTACCAGCTCAAATGCCACACAGACAAAACGTTTCAACACCAATAACGAATGCAAACAAAGAGCTACAGCGTCATAATCAAGGTGTAAATTAGCTTGACCAACCATCTACTAGTCGCTTTAGCGCATGCGCGATGTTCTCCAAACGGCACTTCAGTCCCAGACTTCAGACGAAGATATCCCTAGACTTGCATTGACATCTCCTAGTGAAATTTTGCCAGTTCCAAAACTGAAAATGAGAAGTTCTAATCGGGGACGAAAAGCTAGTTCATCTTTAATCACTTAATACCAAGCAAAATCGATTTGATTCAACAACAAAAACGGTTATAAAAGCGACTAATCCCAGTAAAGTCAAACCCAGATATACCAACGTAAGAAGCGGACGAGCTAAAAGACTCAGTGAATGTGATGTCTCTTTTCTCAGTAGAAGGTCAGGGATGCCCTAACACAGCGGGCGCAGTTTGTATTTTCGGCGATGGTTAATTTTCTCAGGACTGTCATGGAGAAAAATGAATTCAGTGCCTGATGGGTAACACACGGGTGCACACAGAATGTGCAAACGTGGAGAAATTTAAATATATTTGCGATTATTGTTTCTACAACAAATAGATAAACTTATTGAGGCCATTGTTCAACATGTAATTTAATCCTTCATAGTTTAGGTACTGTTGTCTGCTCACATTTTTTAAGTGTTTATATTCATGTCTGTTTTGCCTTGTTTTGATTTCCATAGTCCTTTTTTACCTACTCTAATACAATAAAACAAGCATTTCTCATTTCCGGCTTAAAATTTATGATATTTTTAAATGTTTCATATTACCACCATACTTTCAATACTGAACTTCGAAATTCAGATGTTACATGCGTGTCAATTAACGACTGTTGTTATTGTGGTCTTCATGCTACTCTATCCTGTGCAAGCTTCTTCATCTCCCAGTACCAAGTGCAACCTACATCCTTCTGAATCTGCTTAGTGTATTCATCTTTCGGTCTCCCTCTACGATTTTTACCCTCCACGCTGCCCTCCAATACTAAATTGGTGATCCCTTGATGCCTCAGAACATGTCCTACCAACCGATCCCTTCTTCTAGTCAAGTTGTGCCACAAACTCCTCCCCAATTCTATTCAATACCTCCTCATTAGGAATGTGATCTACCCATCTAATCCTCAGCATTCTTCTGTAGTACCACATTTCGAAAGCTTCTACTCTCTTCGTGTCCAAACTATTAATCGTCCACGTTTCACTTCCACACATGGCTACACTCAAAATACTTTCAGGAACGACTTCCTGACAATTAAATCTATGCTCGATGTTAACAAATTTCTCTTCTTCAGAAACGCTTTCCTTGCCATTGCCACTCTACATTTTATATCCTCTCTGCTTCGACCATCGTCAGTTATTTTGCTCCCAAAATAGCAAAATTCCTTTACTACTTTAAGTATCTTATTTCCTAATCTAATTACCTCAGCATCACCCGATTCAGTTCGACTACATTCCATTATCCTCGTTTTGCTTTTGTTGATGTTCATCTTATATCCTCCTTTCAAGCATTTCAAGACACTATCCATTCCGTTCAGCTGCTCTTCCAAGTCCTTTGCTGTCTCTGACAGAATTATTTTGTTTCTTCTCCATGGATTTTAATACCTACTCCGAATTTTTCTTTTGTTTCCTTTACTGCTTGCTCAATATGCAGATTGAATAACATCGGGGAGAGGCTACAACCCTGTCCTACTCCCTTCCCAACCACTGCTTCCCTTTTATGCGCCTCGACTCTTATAACCGCCATCTGGTTTCTGTACAAATTGTAAATAGCCTTTCGCTCCCTGTATTAACGACTAAGATAATGAAATATTTCAAAGTGAGCAGTCAATTGTAGACCACAGACAAGCCAGTTTCCATGAAAGTACAGTTAATAGATTTCTTTTTATGATAAAAGACAACCATGCCTTCTTCTCTAGCGTATTTAATGAAAAACAAACTCTCTCCATTCGGAACGTGAAAGAGGCTGAAGCAGCCTGTAGCCGCTGCTTGCGACGTAGCTGAGTAGACAAATTGCGAACTCGGCTTGTCGCTCTTCGCAGACATACCGCCACGACAAAGGAGAGCATTGAGGATGTCCGGAGTTGAAAATGTCGCTGCGTCCCCGCGACCGCAGTGCCGGCTTTGCCGGAGGCGCACACGACGCTCACGAAACGACCCGTGTGTTCGGCGCCGGCAGTGGCGTCTTTAATGAATGTAGCGTGGCAGGGAGCGGCTGTGCGGTCGGTGGGTCCGGGGGGGGGGGGGGGAGGGGGAGGGGTGGCTGCCATGTGGCCGGGCCAGGACGCGCATGCGCAAGAGCGCCTGGAATGCGCCGCTGCATACCGCGCCAATTACTGCTGCCGGACCTGGCCTACGGCGCGGAATGGGCTCTCCACGCCGCGGGCAGGACGGCGATTCTGCTTCCGAGGCAGCTCGCAGTTTCCCCAGCCGTTGCCATTTATTTCCTCTGAGGCTCTGCCGGACCGTGTGGGCCACAGCCCTACTGCCAGGCAACGGTTGGTCACAAAGTTTTAATTATCATCTAACTAAAGCGCACTGTTTCTGAATTTAGATAGAATGTAAAGTGTCATAAGAAAACTGATACGGGAAACCCCCGTCGCAACTCCCTCAGAGTTAGTGGTATGATGGCTGACTTGATAGTCCCTCAAAATCTGAACACAGATCAAGTACGAAAACAGGAAGAAGGTGTACTGAAGTTTGAAGGATTGGAAAAGGGCACAGGTCATTCCCGTTTTCAAGAAGGAACGTCGAACAGATGTGCAGAACTATAGACCTATATCTCTAACGTCGATCAGTTGTAGAATTTTGGAACACGTATTATGTTCGAGTATAATGACTTTTCTGGAGACTAAAAATCTACTCTGTAGGAATCAGCATGGGTTTCAAAAAGACGGTCGTGTGAAACCCAGCTCGCGCTATTCGTCCACGAGACTCGGGTCCCAAGGTAGATGTCTTGTTTCTTGACTTCCGCAAGGCGTTCGATACAGTTCCTCACAGTTGTTTAGTGAACAAAGTAAGAGCATATGGACTATCAGACCAATTGTGTGATTGGATTGAAGAGTTCCTAGATAACAGAACGCAGCATGTCATTCTCAATGGAGAGAAGTGTTCCGAAGAAAGAGTGATTTCAGGTGTGCAGCAGGGGAGTGTCGTAGGACCGTTGCTATTCACAATATACATAAATGACCTTGTGGATGACATCCGAAGTTCACTGAGGCTTTTTGCGGATGATGCTGTGGTATATCGAGAGGTTGTAACAATGGAAAATTGTAATGAAATGCAGGAGGAGCTGATTTGAAGTGACGCATGGTGCAGGAAATGGCAGTTGAATCTCAATGTAGACAAGTGTAATGTGCCGCGAATACATAGAAAGATAGTTCCCTTATCATTTAGCTACAAAATAGCAGGTCAGCAACTGGAAGCAGTTAATTCCATAAAATATCTGCGAGTACGCATTAGGAGTGATTTAAAATGTAATGATCATATAAAGTTGATCGTCGGTAAAGCAGATGCCAGACTGAGATTCATTGGAAGAATCCTAAGGAAATGCAATCCGAAAACAAAGGAAGTAGGTTACAGTACGCTTGTTCGCCCACTGCTTGAATACTGCTCAGCAGTGTGGGAGCTGTAACAGATAGGGTTGATAGAACAGATAGAGAAGATCCAACGGAGAGAAGCGCGCTTCGTTACAGGATCATTTAGTAATCGTGAAAGCGTTACGAAGATGATAAACTCCAGTGGAAGACTCTGCAGGAGAGACGCTCAGTAGCTCGGTACGGGCTTTTGTCAGATGTTCCGAGAACACACCTTCACCGAAGAGTCAAGCAGTATATTGCTCCCTCCTACGTATATCTCGCGAAGAAACCATGAGGATAAAATCAGAGAGATTAGAGTCCACACAGAAGCATACCGACAATCCTTCTTTCCACGAACAATACGAGACTGGAATAGAACGGAGAACCGATAGAGGTACTCAAGGTACCCTCCGCCACACAACGTCAGGTGGCTTGTGGAGTATGGATGTAGATGTAGATGTAGATGTAGATAAGCTGATGGGAACAGTGAACGATCCAACCTCAAGATGTGCAACAACGAGCGAATGTAAATGGCCGTAGGGTCGTGGTTCTGTGGCTGCGATGTTGCACTGTGAAGGCGGAAATGCATGTTCAAACCTCCTGCATGCCGCAACTTTTTTTTCGCAAAAATATAAACTGTTCGTGTCTTTATGCTGTATTTAAATTTGTGTCTGTGTCGTGTTGCAATGCCCGTTTACAACAGCGGAGAGTAACGATAAGACCTCCAGGCCTACGCACCTTCTATTTGTTGTACACAAGTAGCACATGTTATGACTCTTGCGTTCCGTTGTGGAAGTTTTGACTCTTGAATTGCCAGCTTGTAACGCAATTCACACCTGTTTATTTGTTGTTTTTTATTTCTGTGAGAGATCTGTGCGGCATCTCGCCTGCTCTCAGTGGTTCGATTTTGCTTTTTGTTTTCACAGCTCAGTAAACCTTCTTCCTGTTTTCATGCTTGATCTGTGTTCAGTTTTCGACGGGCTATCCGCTCGCCCATCCTAGCCGTGAAGTTGAGGGGGTGCAACGGGAAGTTTTGCTTGTGAGCTCGACGAACAGAAACTGAATTCATTTTTTATTCAGGACCCACAACTTTCAAAAAGATCATTCGCATTCTTTGTGACGAATATGCTGTTTAACGGAATAGTCTGTCTTTGTGAGACAATGGTCTGATGAGCGAAGATATTGTGACCACTGTTCACAGTCCACATCTACGTCTACATCTACGTGATTACTCCGCTATTCACAATAAAGTGCCTGGCAGAGGGTTCAATGGACCACCTTCATGCTGTCTCTCTACCTTTCCACTCTCGAACGGCACTCGGGAAAAACGAACACTTAAATTTTTCCGTGCGAGCCCTGATTTCTCTTGTTTTATCATGATGACGGTTTCTCCCTATGTAGGTGGGTGCCAACAGAATGTTTTCGCAATCGGAGGAGAAAACTAGTGACTGAAATTTCATGAGAAGATCCCGTCGCAACGAAAAACGCCTTCGTTTTAATGATTGCCACATAAATTCACTTATCATGTCTGTGACACTATCTCCCTTATTCCGCGATAATACAAAACGAGCTGCCCTTCTTTGCACTTTTTCGATGTCATCCGTCAGTCCCACCTGATGCGGATCCCACACCGAACAGCAGTACTCCAGAATAATGCGTACAAGCGTAGTGTCCGCCACACAACGTCAGGTGGCTTGCGGAGTATGGATGTAGATGTAGAGTGTAAGCAGTCTCTTTGGTAGAGCTGTTGCACCTTGTAAGTGTTCTGCCAATGAATCGCAGTCTTTCGTTTACTCTACCCACAATATTATCTATGCGATCGTTCCAATTTAGGTTATTTGTAATTGTAATCCCTAAGTATTTAGTTGAATTTTCAGCCCTCAGATTTGTATGACTTACCGCGTAATCGAAATTTAGCTGATTTCTTTTAGTCCTCATGTGAATAACTTCGCACTTTTCTTTATTCAGGGTCGATTGCCACTTTTCGCACCATACAGATTTCTTATCAAAATCATTTTGCAAGTCGTTTTTATCATCTGATGACTTTACAAGACGGTAAATTACAGCATCATCTGCAAACAATCTAAGACGGCTACTCAGATTGTCTCGATGACTTTCCGTCTATTAATACAAACAGTGACTTTCTGATAGGAAATCACGAATCCAGTCGCTCAACTGAGACGATACTCCGCAGGCACGCAGTTCGATTGGAAGACGCTTGTGAGGGACTGTGTCGAAAGCCTTCTGGAAATCTAATAATATGGAATCAATATGACATCCCCTGTCGATAGCAATTATTACTTAATGAGTATAACGAGCTAGTTGTGTTTGACAAGAACGATATTTTCTGAATTCGTGCTAACTATATGTCAATAAATCGTTTTCTTCGAGGCACCTCATAATGTTCGAATATAGTATATGTTCTAAAACCCTACTGCAAATCGACGTTAGTGATATAGGCTTGTAATTCATTGGATTACTCCTACTTTCCTTTTTGGGTATTGGTGTGACTTGAGCAATTTTCCAGTCTTTAGGTACGTATCTTTCTGTGAGCGAGTGGTTGTATATAATTGCTACATAGGGAGCTATTTTATCAGCAAACTCTGAGGGGAACCTGACTGGTATACAATCTGGACCGGAGGCATTGCTTTTATTAAGTGATTTAAGCTGCTTTGTTACACCGAGGATATCTACTTCTATGTTTCTCAATTTGGCAGTTGTTTTTGATTGGAATTCAGGAATATTTACTTCGTCTTCTTTGGTGAGGGGGTTTCGGAAAACCGTGTTTAGTAACTCTGCTTTAGTGGCACTGTCATCAGTGACTTCACCGTTGTTATCGCGCAGTGAGACTGAATGCAGCGTAGTTTATGTTAGAAGCACGTGACGCGGCAAGCTGAGTACATAACCGGCACTGAGACGAATGGGGACTCATTCTGGTACAGATACGGGCTCGTAAATGGGTAAATCCACAGACATGACTTTGACAAAGGGCAGATTGTTACAGCCCGGGGCGTTGTACCAGCCTCACCTGTCGCGAGTGCCTAATGGAGATGAGAAAGTCCGCGACGTCAGTTGGTGCGCCGGATGTGGCAGCGGTCACTTGAACCAGCGTTGAGTTGGGCATCAGCGTAGAAGGATTAGGCACGAGAGGACTCGGTGGCGCCTCGGCGAGAGACATTGCGCAGAGTCACTGCTCATAATGATGACGAGAGCCGCAGCTGGCGCGGGGTCCCGCCACGGTAAACTGTTTGCGCGCCGCGTAAACAGCTGCGCGGCCGGCCGGCGCTCCGTTCCCGGAAGGCCATAAAACCTGATGAAAGCCCCCGGCCGGAACACAGCCTGGGAAGGCGGCCGCCCGGTATTTCTGACTGTAGTGGCCTCTGGCGGGACACACACGGCGCGGTAATCTGAAACAGACGCCGTAGCAGCTTATAGCTACCAGCTGTCACAGTCTCGCTCTTCGACTCTTGCTTCAGCCCAGTTGGTCTTTGTGTAGGGTCGGAAATGAGCCAACGAATCGTCACTTTTGTCGGCCCTCTAGTATCTGCCACCGCGCAGTGATGTTGTAGTCTTCATCTGGTAGTTGCATTGCTAAGACTAGTGGCAGTTGACAGGCTAACCGGGGATCAGGGATTTACTTCAGACATGGTACACTTTTAGGAGACTAGTAAAACTGTGGTGTCACCGCCAGACACCACACTTGCTAGGTGGTAGCCTTTAAATCGGCTGCGGTCCGGTAGTATACGTCGGACCCGCTTGTCGCCACTATCAGTGATTGCAGACCGAGCGCCGCCACACGGCAGGTCTAGAGAGACTTCCTAGCATTCGCCCCAGTTGTACAGCCGACTTTGCTAGCGATGGTTCACTGACTTCTACGCTCTCATTTGCCGAGACGATAGCCTTCAGCTACGTTATTTGCTACGACCTAGCAAGGCGTCAGTATCCGTACTATTGATATTGTGAATCATGTACCATGAAGAGCGACGTTCTCCATTAATGGATTAAAGTTAAGGATTCCACCAGCTACGTCCGTTTTTCTGAATTCTAATTCCCTTGTCATGTTCCAGACCTCACGCCAGCCTGCGTGAGCTGAGACGCGTGCATTTCGGCCTCCTTTAACCATACTGTTGGCTCTCCTGCCAACCACAACAAAAACAACGTAATGCGCAAGTAGTAAGGTTCACTGCTATGCCTATCCCGATAAGATCACAAGAAGTTTTACGTGTGTATTACGTAACTGATGTGCCTGTGCGGACGTTCCTGTCATAGGAAATCATCGTGGTTCGCGCATAGGAAGAAGGTCGTGCACCAGGCAACGGTTCGAATTCCGTTGACGGCACGGTAGCACAGCGTGTTCGGCCAGTGAATTAGTTGCACTCTGTAATAAAAAAGGGCACCTTATGTTGTTTTAATGACCTGCTAAACGTGAACTAAGACTGAAGTAAATCTATGATCCAAATCCCGTGGCGTCCCCTTGTGACAAACTCGCCCTGCCTAAGAGAGGTGAACCTCGTGGCTCAGCAGGGTATACTCTCATTCTCAAATAGTGCATGGATGCAGTATGGGTTATCTGCGTACCGCGAGTTACGCAACCTAAGACACAGTTTCTGAATTTAATTCTTGGCTGATTGTGTTAAGCCTTAGTAAATTACACTTATTATATTAATGAGTAGATTATGAGAGAATTTTAAGTTTTAAATTTTATCAATTACTATGTGACATACTGCAAACCAAATTGTTGTAGCTCCCGTCCCCTATCCCCCTACCAAGCCTTCAGAAAGGTAACAAGTTATTTGACCTGGCAGACAGTTTGAGGCCTTTAGAGAAAGAGATAGGTCGAACTGGGAACCAAAAGGCACTTGGTTAGTAGAAAGTCATTTTAGACTGCTGTCTGTAATTTACGACGGCGCTATGACGATATACTGAGCTTCGACCAGCTGTTCAACACATCTCGCATCGGACTTAACAGTCCCGCCACCAGGGCACTACCTCCCCCTCCTCCCTCCTCCCCACCTCCCCTCCCCCGAACACAGTAAGAGCTGAATCTCGGTACTCGCTGAGCATCAGCATGAACGGCCTTGATAGTAGACCCTTACCCAACACGTTTTTCGGCCTCGACATAAATCGGATGTCTTCGCTGATTTGTTGTTCTTACCAATACGAAAAAAAGGGTTCAAATGGCTCTGAGCGCTATGGGTCATCAGTCCCCTAGAACTTAGAACTACTTAACCCTAACTAACCTAAGGGCATCACACACATCAATTCTCGAGGCAGATTCGAACCTGCGACCGTAGCAGTCGCGCGGTTCCAGACTGAAGCGCCTAGAACCGCTCGGTCACAGCGGCCGGCTTTCCAATGCGCTTCCAGTGGACAACCAGTCTTAAAAACGGTAACACAAGAGCGACAGATAACAGGAATATGCCTGCAGATCGTATGCGTGTAGGGAAATCGCAGATGGCAACTACAGATCGCTGGTCGCTCAGAATTCCCAAGCAATTTGATGGAAGCAAGAGACGGATTGCTCACACGTGACAATATGTGTGCTTCGATGTGACTCGTTCGTCTGTTCACTAAGCGTACTTTTGCAGTTCTTATTCGATTCGCGATGCCCGCATGGAGGTATAGTTGTTCAGAGAGGACTGACCAATCTGAAAAGTGGTCTTGAACCCGGAATTGACTTTAATATTAAGAAGGATACGAATATGAAAACATAACACACTCTGGATTTTGCAGTGATTAGCATTTTGAAAGTTTTGCTGTAGAGGTAATAGTCACGCTATAATGCATTGAGTTGATTACGCTAAGGTGACAAAAGTCATGGGGTAGTAACATGCACATATATAGGTGGCGGTAATATCGCGTACACAAGGTGCAAGAGGGCAGTGCGGTGGTGGAGCTGTCTCTTGTACTCAGGTGTCACACGTCAAAAGGTGACCCACGTGATGATGACAGCATCACCGGAATCATGACAGCATCAACTGGTCGGTAAGCGGCTCAGACTATACGAAAATATAAAGTTTTGAAATTTGGTGCTGTCAAAGAATGCTGAAGATTAGATGTGTAGATAGTGTAACTAGTCGTGATGTTCTGAATCGGGAGGGAGAGAAAAGATATTTTGGGTACAACTTGACGAAAGGAAGGACTCGGTTGACAGGACATATTCTGAGGTATTAAGGAATCACCAGTTTAGTACTCGAGTATATTGTGGGGGTAAAAATTGTGAAGGGAGACTAAGAGATGAATAAAGTAAACAGATTCAGTTGCATGTAGGTTGCATCAATCATTCGGCGATAAAGAGGCTTGCAGAGAATAGCGTGTGGAGATGCATTAAATCAGTTTGCAGTCTGCAAGCCACAAAAACATCCTCAAAAAAGAAGCAACGCAGTGCGCACATTAAATATCTACGATATGGATAAATGTGTTATTAAGCTGCAATTTCTGCAAAATTATGAACACTACAAGGACATACCAACCTATTTCACATAGAACTGAACCTCTAGATAAGCAAAGAAGATCTGAGAAAATTATTCTTTCTGTGGCAGTTGATTTTAAGATGTGTCGAAGTAAACAGTCATCATATGCGAACGATTCATAGTTTCATACAAAGCAAACTTTGTTAGATTTTTTAGAGAAAAAGGAAGCATCAGGATTAAAGTGGCCAGTGGTTTATCTTGATGAACTGTAATAATAATAATAATAATAATAAAGGAATAAATCCCAGCATATTGATAGTGCCCGCGGAATATTATCATCCTAAAGTGACTGTCATTGCTTAATTGTTGTGCTGTGCGTCTAGGCGATTAGTGTGCGGCGGCGCTCAACTTGTAAGAATACTGGAGTGTACCCAATTACGCCCACGCCCCCTCCTCCGCTTTCTTGTTGTCCAGTATAAACATAACACTGCTGTCACGCAACCCAGATCTTCAGTTCCATTTGTCGGGTAACAGTATTAAAAGTATGGCAAAGAGTGGGAAAATGACTGCTCGCAGCACTCTCAAAAGGCACCAAACTTAAAATGCAATCCTTCTTCCTTCTAACAACACTTTTAAGATTAAGGATCACCATAATTAGTGCTCCATTATTTTTTTTTTTTTTTTTTTTTACTCATCATCCTCCTCGGATGAGAGTTGTTTCAAGCCAGTACGATTTGATAACTGCCCAAAGTAGAAACTGATAACCTGTGTCTCTGTACAAATTACTTCTTATATTCATCTTCTCATTTGTCTCCGTATGTAGATCTCACTATATATAAAAGGAGCAACATTTTGCTTTAAAACATCATTATCCAGTATGTGTTTATTGGTAAATCATCAGTACTGCTGTAATTCATTCTACCCCACTGTGACGTATGACAATCAGATGGTTTACTAGTAATCTATCTTTTCTTTTACTCAGTTTTTTTTCTTGATAACATTCAATACCTTCTCATTAGCAGCCAGTCAATTAATTCAAGCATAAGCATTCTCCTGTTACATTTCTAGTGGTCCTTATCTCTTTTTTCTGCAGCGTTTATCAGTCACCCTTTTCTCTAACTATGCTCAACTTTCTCGAACCGTGTAGGGAAGAATAGTTTCAGCAAAAAATATTTTCCGATGGATGTAATATCGGAGTTTGCAGTTTATGTTCGTGTTTATATTTTAGAAGCAGGCTGGATACCTAAACTCCACCAGACTGTCTACGCTTACAGATGTAAAATCGAGACATATATTTTATGATCACGATTCGACATTAAACATGTTTACGACGTAAAGTGAAATCTAGAACCATCAAAATGGCTGTAACACAGCCGATCTGTCCTGTAACAAAATACACAGTCCAATTCTGGACTGGAAACAACCGGTTTTCGGGAAGAAGAGGATGGAAATGTCTTTGAGAACTGTGACCTGTGTTCATATTCGGAAATAAATGACGACGCAAGAAAATATGTTTTGTATTTCTAGAGACTTTCTGTTGTAACATTTATTGGGCGTTTGTCGCGATATCCACTGTTTACGACTAGCTCTTCAGAATCTCCTTCCTTGTAAGCAGCAAGTCGTAAACAGAAGAAATCACGATAAACGGCCTGTAAATGTTACGACAGACTATCTCCAGTAGCACAGTATCTTTTATGTTTCACAATTCACGACACATTGGTTTGCAGAGGTGTCTAGGGGTAAAGCAGAGATGTTTTAAGCGAAGATAGTGATTGCTGCCGAAAATACATAAACTTGAGGCGTTCAGGAATGACTGGCACTACAATTTTAGCGTGTTCACAGGAATCATTTACTGAAAAAAACGAATACAGATTATATTACAAGTATCCCCCATCAATTTGTATGCACTCTTCCCGTCGCTCTGGCAGTTTCCGTATTTGCGTAGCAAACCGTTCTCTGGGAGTATCATGGCACCACCGGAGGGCAACTGTACGTTCATTGGTGGTTAACTGCCTACACCTAATGACCTCTTTCATTACATCGAGTAGGGTATAGTAGCTAGGAGCAGGTTTAGCGAATATGAAGGATGTGTCAGCACAGTAAATCCTATTTCACCCACGTTGGCAGTAGGGTGGCGATTTTACATATTTTGTGCTCCCTGTCTATTAGAGCGCTGATTAAAACATTAATAGACAGGGCGCACAAAATATGTGAACCAGCTCACTTAGATGATGAGATTGAACACCTTAGAGCGACCTTCAAGAAGAATGAGTATTCTAGCAGAGAGACAGATCTTGCTCTACGCCCTAGTCTGGCAACCAGGACGGACGAGGATCGGCACCAACCCAAGGGGAAAGCGTTCTTATCATTCATCAGTAAGGTCGCTGATCGCTTTGGAAAAGTTTTAAGCAAGAATGATGTGGAAACTGTTTTCAGACCCACCACGAAGGTAAGTGAATGTTTGAGATCCGCATAAGATAAACAACCTCTAGCTACACCAGGTGTCTATAAAATTCTGTGCAGCTGTGGAAAGGTCGATATAGGCACAACAAAAAAGAGCGGATGAACATGAAAGGAACTGCCGCCTCTGACATATTGATAAATCGGCTGTAGCGGAACATGTGTTTCAGGAAGGTGATCATGAAATAAAGTTTAGTGAGACCACCGTCGTAGCAAAGACGTCTCATATTATGCACGGATGTACAGAGAGGCCATTGAGATTGCTAAACAGTGCAATAATTTTAATAGAAAGGATGAAGGCATGGATAAGATATGGATGTCAACATTTCAGCAACAGCGTGACAATCGATTAATTTCAATTGAGAAAGTTGGTAGTATCAGAGATCGTAGCATAGCCGACGTCACGTGACTGACAGCGGCGCCCTCTGGATGGCTTATATATACGGCGCTCACTAGCGCCCTCGTTGCAGTTCGCCGATTGTCCTCGGAGGATGCCTTCCGCAGTCGAAGTCGAAACTTCAGGGGAGAGTCTTAGTATCGACCATGGTATCTCAGCCCGGAAGTGTTAAGTGACTCCTCTTTTTTTGTTCGTAAACCGATTTCCATGAAACGTCCGTTTCCTAAACACACTTTTTTCCATCGCCCATTATGCATAAATCTTGACTTCCACCTAAAGGGTTTGTGAATTCAGCCTCCCACCTAATAATATGTGTTACCATTGTAACGTAAAAAAAACACATGCAAGGAAGTTCTCAGGCAAAGATGCAGATGTCAGCCAGAGATATAGATGTCAGCCAAAGATATCGAAAGAAAATAGCCATTACATTGACCAAGCTGCTATCACGATAAAATTTACACACAATATAGGTTAAACTGTGTAGACCGAAAATATAATATTTTTGAAAAATTAGTTTTTTGAACTGAGACTTGATATTTACTGATATTAAGGAAAACGTGGAAGGGAGGACCCACCAATGTAACTCCCTTTTCACACAACCTGTTTATTTAACAATATGTAATCATACATTTGTTTCCCTTACAAATTAACATATTTGTGAAATGAATAAGCTTTTACAAGAGAAGTCAAAACAAAAACAACATAACAATAATTCAAGGGCCCGGACATACAGCCCCCCTATATCGGGTGAAACAGCGGTGTTTCTACCGCTCTGGACACAGTTTCTCTTATTAAATGCCCTTCTGCAACACATGAAAACCTGTAATATTGATGGCAAGACTGTTTCAGTTACGCAAACAAATGACGCATTTTTTTTTTTATTTGGAAACTATATGTCGAAAGGTTCGGGATTAAGATGCCCACCTATGGCTCTGAGCACTATGGGACGTAATAACAATGGTCATGAGTCCCCTAGAACGTAGAACTACTTCAACCTAACTAACCTAAGGACAGCACACAACAGCCAGTCATCACGAGGCAGAGAAAATCCCTGACCCCGCCGGGAATCGAACCCGGGCGCGGGAAGCGAGAACGCTACCGCACGACCACGAGCTGCGGACTGCCCACCTATGCTTAAGGGTTAAACAAATTAGGAAACAGTTATGACAATGATAAGGCTTGCTTCAAAGCGAACAACCTTTTCATTTCAGTTCAGTCAACAACAAGGTGCGAGTGGATCCCAACCCGTCCCTTTTGACAATCTTATTCTGACTAAAGCCCTGGTGACAGTTGGCTGTTAATATGTCAAGGGTTAAATTGCTTCTTAGTTATGAAGACTGCTCTGAAGGATCCTTTTAAAATATTACGTATGAGTGCTTATTAGAAGATCCAGTTAAGAATACACCAATAATGACCCGGTCTTTCAAAGACAGGAACGCAGAACTTAGTGCAGCAGGAAGTTCAGATTATCTGAAATACAGTTACAATCAAGGAATTGAACCTGTTAACATCTAAATCTAACCACAAGACCCGTGTTTGTTTTAACGGCAACCTGTGCCTTGGTACAATTGTTCCGACTGTACTTCAGACCAGGAACAGATTCCTTAAAACATTAATGATGGGGTATAAACTACAAAGGGAGGGAAATGTAACATCCGAACAAATTTTTAAACGACAACCAGTGTCTAGGTACAATAGCACGGCCTATATTTACGACCAAATAGCCGACCGAGTAAAACTCTGAAGGTCGGGTACAAACCAGAAAACCATAAGGAGGTCGGGCAGGCAATGACATCAGTTACCACGAGGATTATGGAATGTTACTCCTCTTTATCAGCAAGCACCTCCGTGGATCCACGGTGCGTCACGGCTGTTGTGATGCCGCTGAAAGCCGGGTAGAAGGGGGCAGCCAGGGTACCAGTGGTCGCCCGACACGAATGCTGCCAACCAACCTACGGGGTGTCAGCTTGCTGCTTCTAGTCAAAGCTGACCCCGGCGAGGTACTCCGGTATTTTTCCCGTGCGCAGGCGATCCTTGCGTAGCTCGTGGCTTCGATGATGTACGGTTTGTGGGGCGCTCAACTGCGCCCCTACGAAGTCCAAATTTTGACACAGTCCAATGTTTTTACACTGCCAAATCTAGCCGCTGTCACAAATGATTATGATGAAATGATGAGGACAACACAAACACCAAGTCTTCGGGCAGAGAAAATTCCCCAACTCGGCCGGGAATCGAACCAGGCACCCCGTGTGATCCAGAGGCACCAACGTTAGCCACTAGACCAGGAGCTGCGGACACTCCTGGCTTCAGCCACTCCGACCTCGTGACCGTCTCTTGTCGCGACGCTACCTCCACTCACCGAACATCGTGCCTCCTTCCTCGGGCCAGCGAACCCGTATATACCGGGTGCCAAAAAAGTCAGTATAGATTTGAAAACTTAATAAACCACGGAATAATGTAGATAGAGAGGTAAAAAGTGACACACATGCTTGGAATGACATGGGGTTTCATTAGAACAAAAAAAAAAAACACCCCATATTGATAGACGCGTGGAAGATCTCTTACGCGCGTCGTTTGGTGATGATCGTGTGCTCAGCCGCCACTTTCGTCACGCTTGGCCTGCCAGGTCCCCAGACCTCAGTCCGTGCGATTATTGGCTTTGAGGTTTCCTGAAGTCGCAAGTGTATAGTGATCGACCGACATCTCTAGGGATGCTGAAAGACAACATCCGAAGCCAATGCCTCAGCATCACCCTAGGACATGCTTTACAGTGCTGTTCACAGCATCAGTCCTCGACTACAGCAATGGTTGATTAATGGTGTTGGAGATATTGAGCATTTCCTGTAAAGAACATCATCTTTCCTTTCTCTTACTTTGTTATGCTAATTATTGATATTGATGAAGCGCCATCTGTCGGACATTTTTTGAACGTTTGTATTTTTTTGGTTCTAATAAAACCCCATGTCATTCCAAGCGTGTGTGTCAATTTGTACCTCTCTATCTAGATTATTCCGTGATTTATTCAGTTTTCAAATTTATACTGACTTTTTAATCACCTGGTATATCGGCTAGCAACGAGCTTCTAAGGACACAACCCACAGATACCAATTCTTCCTTATAGATACTGGCAACATGGCCGCGAGAGGGATAGTTGCAACTGCTCCTAAGTTAGTGGCGCCAGACGGAACAGTCTACTAACTTAATGGCGCCATGGCTGATGGACCAAAATCCATTTCATCCTCCCTTAATATCATTTCTTTTCTCCAGATGTTATTACTTATTCGGCTTGATGGTGTGACTGTACTTTGAATTTAAGTGAATTTGCCGACAAGTATGTTGCGTGACTGTTCCGAAAGACTGTCTCATACCACTGAGCATTGGTTCATTATCTCAAAGCACTCAATTTAGCACCATATACGATCTGTATTGTTTTGCCTACAACTCTCGTACATCGTGTACGATGGTATCCCAATATTGGCAAATTATTACTTACAAGTAATCAATTGTTTCCCGTATACGGCCGATATTCTTAAATTCCGAAAAGGATCCTTCTCAGAGCACGTACGATGGTCGGTACCATTCACTCTGCCAGTAGATGGCTCGAAAAGGAAAGAATGGAGTGCGAAACAACCGTCAGTGGACAGACCATTAACAAGTCGCCATCCTCTTGATGCGCTTAGACTTTCAGTCTTACACGGCCGACGACCACGTCATTGCACCCTTCTCTGTGGGAGGGGCAACGATGTGTTCATTGTAATGTAAATCAGAGCTGGGTCGGTGTCGGCACATCCGGCAGACACTCTTCAGGTCGCAAGTCTGCGCGCCGGGTGGGGCTAATTATAGCGAAGCTAGTCGGCCCGCCGATGCCATATATGTTTACGGGCCGGGCGAGCATCAGCGACAGCGAGCGGCGTTTTTCGCTCCGCGGCAGCCGCCGGGGCGCGCCCGACCCGGTAATAAGGAAGCGGCGGGCGGGGTCTGGTCTGGTCTGGTCTGGTCTACCAGCGCACAGCTCACAAATCAGCCCAGCCGCGTCTCCAAATTAGGAGAGCGCGCGGCGCGACGCGGTGACGCGATGAGGTGACATCGGTCGTGGCCGCGACAGGCTGCACAGAAAGTGCTAGCATGTGGCTAGAGTTGTGACAGTGGCGTAGACTACCGTGAGCGCACACTACGTTAGTTCTCGTAGCAGAATGGGTCATTTAAAGTACACTACTGGGCTTTAAAATTGCTACACCAAGAAGAAATGCAGATGATGAACGGGTATTCATTGGACAAATATATTATACTAGAACTGAAATGTGATTACATTTTCGACCAATTTGGGTGCATAGATCTTGAGAAATCAGTACCAAGAACAACCACCTCTGGCCGTAATAACGGCCTTGATACGCCTGGGCATTGAGTCAAACAGAGCTTGGATGGCGTGTACAGGTACAGCTGCCCACGCAGCTTCAACACGATACCACAGTTCGTCAAGAGTAGTGACTGGCGTATTGTGACGAGCCAGTTGCTCGTTCACCATTGACCAGACGTTTTCAGTTGGTGAGAGATCTGGAGAATGTGCTGGGCAGGGCAGCAGTCGAACATTTTCTGTATCCAGAGAGGCCCGTATAGGACCTACAACATGCAGTGGTGCATTATCCTGCTGAAATGAAGGGTTTCGCAGGGATGGAATGAAGGGTAGACCCACGGGTCGTAACATATCTGAAATGTAACGTCCACTGTTCAAAGTGCCGTGAATGCTAACAAGAGGTGACCGAGACGTGTAACCAATGGCACCCCATACCATCACGCCGAGTGATACGCCAGTACGGCGATGACGAATACACGCTTCCAATGTGCGTTCACCGCGATGTTGCCAAACACGGATGCGACCATCATGATGCTGTACACAGAACCAGGATTCAACCGAAAAAATGACGTTTTGCCATTCGTGCAGCCAGGTTCGTCACCATCGCAGGCGCTCCTGCCTGTGATGCATTTCAAGGGTAACCGCAGCCATGGTCTCAGAGCTGATAGTCCATGCTGCTGCAAACGTCGTCGAACTATTCGTGCAGATGGTTGTTGTCTTGCAAACGTCCCCATCTGTTGACTCTGGGATCGAGACGTGGCTGCATGGTCCGTTACAGCCATGTGGATAAGATGCCTGTCATCTCGACTGCTAGTGATACGAGGCCATTGGGATCCAGCACGGCGTTCCGTATTACCCTCCTGAATCCACCGATTCCATATTCTGCTAACAGTAATTGGATCTCGACCAACGCGAGTAGCAGTGTCGCGATACGATAAACCGCAATCGCGATAGGCTACAATCCGACCTTTATCAAAGTCGGAAACGTGATGGTACGCTTTTCCCCTTCTTACACGAGGCATCACAAAACGTTTCACCTGGCAACGCCGGTCAACTGCTGTTTGTGTATGAGAAATGGGTTGGAAACCTTCTTCATATCAGCACGTTGTAGGTTTCATCACCGGCGCCAACGTTGTGTGAATGCTCTGATAAGCTAACCATTTGCATATCACAGCATCTTCTTCCTGTCGGTTTAATTTCGCGCCTGTAGCACGTCATATTCGTGGTGTAGCGATTTTAGTGGCCAGTAGTGTAGTACCCGCGTTACCAGCATGTTGGGTGTGTTCCATACCTGGCAAGCGTATCCTCATAATGATCACTTACTTTACATATGCGATCAGTGTCTTACTAGATGCCCCTAATAACCAGAAGTCGTTAACCGTCTAGAAACTGAGTGAGGGTGTATAAAGGTCCAGGTGACGTATGGAACATTTTTGTTCTACCCAGTTATCCTTGTGTCTCTCACATGAGAACAAATTGATCTGATAGCAATACTGAAATTGTCAATGTTTTATTTAGGTTTTATTCGAAAATGGTTGATTTGTAACGTGAACCGGAGGTATGTTCCAATAAAAATGAAAACAATGCATATTTATTATCTGCTGCTATAAAAAGTGATTTCCTCAACAACAGAGTAAAATGAAACTAAGGGCAAAACAAAAATGTCAAATATTGCTTACAATACTTCGTCAGACTTACATAAAAGTTGTTTCTGTTATTCACAACCATCTTCACATTTATCAGTAATAACAGGAAACTGTTGTCTATTGAGTACAAAATAACAACAATAATGTAAAGTGCACTTACATCAAGAGTAATAGCTTTGGTTACATAAAAGTGCACATGTAAGTTAAACAACTAATTTTTAATTCTTTTATATATAATTTATATTCTGTGAGACCGAAAGATGTTAGTCAATCTTTATATTGAGCAAGCAGTAAAGGAAACAAAAGAAAAATTCGGAGTAGGAATTAAAGTCAATGGCGGAGAAATAAAACCTTTGAGGTTCGCCGAAGACTTTGTAATTGTGTCAGAGACAGAAAAGGTCCTGGAAGAGCAGCTGAACGGAATGGATAGTGTCTTGAAAGGAGGATATAAGATGAACATCAACAAAAGCAAAACGAGGATAATGGAATGTAGTCGAATTAAATCGGGTGATGCTGCGGGAATTAGATCAGGGAATGAGACGCTTAAAGTAGTAAATGAGTTTTGTTATTTGGGGAGCAAAATAACTGATGGCGGTCGAAGTAGACAGGTTATAAAATGTAGACTGGAAATGGCAGGAAAAGCGTTTCTGAAGAAGAGAAATTTTTTAACATTTATGTGTCAGGAAGCCGTTTCTGAAAGTATTTGTATGGAGTGTAGCCATGTATGGAAGTGAAATGTGGTTCTACAGAAAAATGCTGAAGATTAGATGGGTAGATCACATAACTAATGAGGAGCTATTGAATAGAATTGGAGGGAAGAGAAATTTGTGGCACAACTTGACTAGAAGAAGGGATCGGTTGGTAGGGCCTATTCTGAGGCATCAAGGGATCACCAGTTTAGTATTGGAGGACAGCGTGGTGGGTAAATATCGTAGATCGAGACCAAGAGATGAGTACACTAACCAGGTTCAGAAGGATGTAGTTTGCAGTAGGTAGTGGGAGATGAAGAAGCTTGCACAGGATAGAGTAGCATGGAGAGCTGCATCAAACCACTCTGTGGACTGAAGACCACAAAAAAAAGGTTCAAATGGCTCTGAGCACTATGTGACTTAACATTTATGGTTATCAGTCCCCTAGAACTTAGAACTACTTAAACTTAACGACATCATGCAACACGCAGTCATTACGAGGCAGAGAAAATTACTGATCCCGCCGGGAATCGAACCCGGGAACTCGGGCGTGGGAAGCGAGAACGCTACCGCCGACCACGAGCGAAGACCACATCTGCAACATTCTCTGAGGATGTAGAATACACAGTTGACTAAGTATGTGCACAGAAAGAACCAACCCAATAGGAAAACGACCTCGACGGCTGCAATTTTATCTTTTACACATTCATTTATATTTCTTTCCCTGCCAGTCCTCCCAATGCTACTGGCAATACTACCATTTACTACATCATTTACACAGTGTCCCAAAACTATCAAATCGTAGATTTCGTAGAGCGCATCTCTAGATGTGCCCTGTCAAAGTCCTCACTGACAGCCGAAGTTTCATCGCTTCTGGCATAATTACTACACACAGTTTTCTCATCTGGGCACGGTGCAGCTTTCTCCAGCGGAAGTTGTCGCTAGTACCTCGCGTGAAAACCACACAGTTCGTTTACAGAACTGCAATGTTGTAAAATTATTACGTTAGCTCCAGTAGAATGCACGTTTCCTCCCTTGTCTATATATCAGTCGCGTTTTTGTGTCTGTGGTACTGGGGGAGTTACAACTGAAGTGCAGCTGCTCACAAATGTCCAGAGTGGTCTGTAATTATTTTACGAAAGCGAAACTTGGTAGATATTCTGATGCATTAACGCAAAATCGTTTTACGCTGGAAAAAATAGTCTACCTTCCAAGCTGGGACTTACGAAACGTTTCAATGTTGGAAGACAAGTAACAATGCGGACGCGATCGAACCGCGGTATTGACCGTCGAGGCATGGTTGAACTACAGACAACACAAGACGTGTACCTCCTTCCTGGTGGAATGACTGGAACTGATAGGCTATCGGATCCCTTCCGTCTAATAGACGCTGCTCATACGTTGTTGTTTACACCGTTGGGCCAGTTTAGTGACATCTGTGAACAGTGAAAGGGACTGTGTGATACAAGTCAACAGTCAACGTCTGTCTTAAGACGTTCTGGGAACCGGTGTGATGCAAAACTTCTTTTGATGTGTGTGTAACATCGAACTTTCTCAAGCCATCAGTCTTCCTCTTAAGGAGCCGACTGTATACATTGCATCACCTAATTTTCGCCTCACAAGAAACAGCTTCGTTAGAGGCTATGTGGCAGACTATCTACACTCGCGGTACTGCAGTGGCAAGAAATGAATCCGGTATAATAGCATTGACGTTACAGCCTAACCGTTGGACTTCTACTCGGTCCGTTTCTGATCTCTAAAACACAGAAAAAAAGTGTTATTTGGATTTAGTTCAGGAAATGATTTATTTCCATGGAAGACTTTTTAGTGTTTGTGAGGGCGTCCTGGGGATGTGAATCCACAGTAATTTCTAGACTTGATTTTTCAATTTCCCTGCTGCACTGTAAATTTGTATCTGTTCTAATGAAAATTTTCTCTCCATTGCAGGTACGTGATTTGGAGTTAATATCCCTAATGGTGTAGCAGCTGGTTTGCATTATATTTGCGAGCATTTTCTGAATCAAGGTAATGAAATAAATTATAATTTCTGTTTATGAATGTAATTTAAGGTTAATTTGCCGGTTGATTAAACAGGCTTTAAACAAACCTCGTGTTAATTAACAAAATAATTTGAAAGGGCCCACCGTACGTGGTCGCACTATCGATCTTTGAGAAGGGAGGCAAATACGGATGACGTTATTCCGTCCTCTAACAGGTTCATTTAGGGGGACACAAAATATCTGATTGCTCCTGATATTCAGGCTGTTATTATACAGAAAATTGTCGGGCTAGTATGAAAAAAGTTAAAGCGAGTGAAGCGTTGTATTATTGATTCGAGTGATGTAATTGCAGTTGATGAAAAAATTTTAAGAAATCCGACAACCGTTATTTCGAATTAGTATGCTAATGTCGCAGATTGCTGTCGGTCGTAACAACTCATCAGCTGATTTTCTTTCATATTCTTCCAGCCATGTAATTAAGATAAAATGAATGTAAATGATTAAACGGTTCGGTCTTGAGATTACATTTAGACTTATCTATGAGGAATCAGTAATCAACATACATATTACAGAAGAACGGAAATTAATGTGCCCGTTTATTGTTCGAAATTTGTCTCTGTCGGTTGTCACGTATAATATTCTGTAAGGCTGTTTGTTTAGCAGGCGATAGAGTAAAAATTTGCTGTCAGACCTGAAGATAGAGAAATTCTGGGAAAAGCGCAACGTGCAAAATGTTTTAAGAAGGAAGGAACCGCACAACATGTCACGAATCTTGTAATGTATAAGAAGTATTTTTAAAATATTCCATATCTTGGTTTTTGTTTCTTTCTTTATTATATTATTTTTCAGTTTTGTATGGTAGTAACAAAAAGCTAAAAACTAACAATTTTTGTTCGTATATATACGTAACAAATTGTTTGGAGATCTTCACTGACGGATCATTCGAAACAGTGATATGGATCAAATGACGATTGGGAAACGTTACCTGCCTGTTTCTTTAATGTTTTATATTTTGATGTCTTACGTCGAACCGTACCCTTCAAGTACAGACCTTGGGCTAATCTTCGCTCGTATTACACCCAACGCCCACCATAAAATGCTTTACCTATTTTGATCTTTGCCACAATTTAAAAATGTGGTGGAAGACTTGAATTCAAATGAAGCATGAAGGACAGACAACATTCTATCGGAACGTGTAAATTTAGCCGGTGAAATGGCAATCGAACAGTATTGGCGTGTAGGATCTATGAAATCGGCGATGGACATTCAGACATTCGGAAAAATATTATCCACATATCCAAGACAGCAAAGGCAAATAGGTGCGAAAACTACCGCACAATCAGTTTCACATCTCCTGCATCCCAGTCTGAAGAATGGAAATGAAAATCGAGGATCTGTTAGACGACAATCAGTTTGCTTTAGGAAACGCAAAGGCACCAGAGAGGCAGTTCTGACTTCGCGTTTGATAATGGAAGCAGAAGCTGAAGAAAAATCGAAAAGTGCTGATATGATTTGTCGACCTAGAAAAAGCGTTCGACAGTGTGAAATGGCGCAAAATGTTCGAAGTTCTGAGAAAAGTAGGGAAAGGCAGGTGACATACAATACGTACGAGAACCAAGAGGGACCAAAGACCTAGAACGATGTGGTCGGATTAAAAGTAGTAAAGACAGGGATGCAATCTCTCGCCTTTACTGTTAATCTCTACATTGAAGACGCAATGCCTGAATACAGGAAAGAATCAACAGTGGGATTAAAATTCGAATTGTTAAGATACGCTGATGGTGTTGCTATTCTGAGTGAAAGTGAAGGAGATTTACAGGATCGGTTGAACGGAGTGAACAGTCTAATGAGTACAGAATATGGACTGAGAGTAAACCAGAAAAAGGTAAAAGTAATGAGAAATGAGAAAAGCGAGAAACTTAACATCAAAATTTATGGTAAGGGGTTAGCATAACCGTGACGGACGAAGAAAGGAGGACATAGAAAGCAGACTAGCACAGCCGAAGAGGGCACTCCTGGTCAAGAAAAGTCACTAGTATCAAACGTAGCTCTTAAATCGAGGTAGAAATTTCTGAGAAATAATTTTGGTCGTAATAAGTGAACATTTCGCAACTTATCAGGCAGCTTAGTTTTTAAAATTAGTATGTAATAGAAGTAAATATGTTTTCATAACCATGTCTATCCAGAAAAGTAGCTTCGTATAAGAAAGGAAAGACATTTTGAATTCGTTTTGCTGTCCGATTCCTGATGGAACAGAGCTGGAGAACGCTGTAGATTATAGAAACATTGTTCAGCCTGACAGCCAGATAAAGTAAGGCAAATTGCACGGATTCAGTAGAATTCCTGTTGTAGACAGGTGAATTCAGCATTTAGTTCGGAACTACAAAATTTTGTATACGAATTACTTCGTACATTTTACTGGTGCTCTCCTTGCGATATGGACGTACTGTAATGTAAATCACACGATTTCCAATTTCCACGCTTACATCGCATCTGTAAGACTTTAAAATGCAAAACCCCATTACCGAATACCTGCATGTCTTGCACCTAGGAAATTCTTGCCAGATTATGAAATCATCGAAAAAGTACCGCGTTTCTTCAGCGGTGTATACTATTATTACTAATTAGGGTACTTGCTTGAAATTTTGTGTTTTTATATGTATTTTGTGAATTAACGCAGTTCTTAGACCCCTTACGTTATCATCCTTCACTAGGATGACCAACTGGACATACAGGAACAGCAAAATGAAAATAATTCACGTGAGCATACTGACAACAATACTGAAAAAACTGGATAACAAAAGAATGTTCTGAACAGACAGAGTTGATGTAAAAGATCGCTGTGAAATATTGGGAAAACAGATGCTCGTAGTAAATTTGCTCAGAACTGTGACGTGGTATGCGTTTCCTTTGACAAGAACATGGATTAATACGAAATGGAAGTGTCTGTGTTATTAAGAACGCTTGCATGTCCCAATGAACTTTGCATCATACTTCTTAAAGACACAGGTCACTCTTGTTTCCTATTCAACCGCCAATGCCAGGCCATCAGCTGTTAATAAATATGTTCTTCTTGGACGTGAAAATAAGTAATGATGAGTGCAGGATGTGACACAGGACGGCCAGTCACAAACTTCGTAATGGTTCAAGGAGACCGCTCGCGAAACGCGGGAAACGTAGGTTCCAGTCCCAGTCCTGTATAGATTTTCGTTTTCGCTATTCTTATATACAGATGATCGAATTACGTATTCGCAACTGCGAATACACTCATGTCCAAAAAAATAGAACACCTTGGACGACTAGAGATAGGATTTTCCTAATCACGGGGATATGTACGTTAGTATGTTGTGCAGAAATGATTAGCAATTGAACCATGTCAACCCGTGGGTTCAAGGTCAACGTGGATATCGCGCCGCAACACCACCTACTGGTAAAATGTGTCTGCGACTCTCATTGTCGCTATAAACGTAAGATAACGGATCAGTGTGGCTTTGAGCAGACGTGCAGGATGCCTCGCAGATGTATATGCGAACCACACCGTGAAATCAATGAGTTTGAAAGCGGGCGCATTATTGGCGCGAGAGAATGTGATGCAAACATACAGGAAATTGCTGTTCATGTGGGACGAAGTGTTTCGGCAGTGCAACGGGTGTGTGCAGAACGATTCTCGCAAAACCCTAGAACGCGACGAGATGCGTCATGTCGCACCGCCCGCACCGCCCCTAGAGAAGTAAGACACCTCATGCGAATGGCTTTGCAGGACAGATCTGCGTGCTCCTCGGCTCTGTTGCAAAAGTGTAACACATCGTACGCTATCAAGGATAACAGACCGTCGCCATTTATTAAGGTGCGAACAAGAGGTGCCCGAGACGTGTAACCAATGGCACCCCATACCATCGCGCGGGGTGATACGCCAGTAGGATGATGACGAATACACGCTTCCAATGTGCGTTCACCGCGATGTCGCCAAACACGTATGCGACCATCATGATGCTGTAAACAGAACCTGGATCCATCCGAAAAACGACGTTTTGCCATTCGCGCACCCAGGTTCGTCGTTGAGTAGACCATCGCAGGCGCTCCACTCTGTGATGCAGCGTCCAGGGGAACCGCAGCCATGGTCTCCGAGATGATAGTCCATGCTGCTGCAAACGTCGTCGAACTGTTCGTGCGGACGGGGTTCGTGCTCGTCATCCTCTTCCCCGCCTATCTTTTGATGAATGTGCAGTAACATGCTTGACGCCAGTGGTGTATGGAACGACGTCACAGTGGATAGAAATAATGCCAGACAGTGTTTTTCGGACGAATCTAGGTTCTGTTAGTAGTTTGAAAATGATGGCCGCATTTTGGTTCGTCGCAGACAGGGTGAGCGGCTTCACAGTGAGTGCATTCGCACAGGACATGCATCGCGAACTCGAGGTCTTATGGTATGGATTGTAATTGGGTACAACGTCAAATCATAGCTGATACGTGTCCAGGGCATTGTGACCAGTGTGACCTACGTGAATGATATATTACAACCTGTAGCCATAATCTTTCTGCACCACACCCCAGACGCCATTTTTCAAATGGTTTAAATGGCTCTGACAAGGGAACCTCCCAAAAACGAAAATAGATCAATCGAGAAAACAGGAACTATGAAAAAAATTAACAAAATATACAAACTGAGTAGTTCATGCGCAATATAAGCTGCATGAAGGACAATCTGGGTTCAGGAGCGCCGTGGTCGCGTGGTTAGCGTGAGCAGCTGCGAATAGAAAGGTCCTTGGTTCAAGTCTTCCCTCGAGTGAAAAGTTTACTTTCTTTATTTTCGCAAAGTTATGATCTGTCCGTTCGTTCATTGACGTCTCTGTTCACTGTAATAAGTTTAGTTTCTGTGTTTTGCGACCGCATCGCAAAACCGTGCGGTTAGTAGACGAAAAGACGTGCCTCTCCATTGGGAACAGAAAACATTTGATCGCAAGGTAATAGGTCAACCGATTCCTCCACAGGAAAACACGTGTGGTATATTCCATACGGCATGTGCGTCACATGACAGGAATATGTTGTCGACCCACCTAACTTGTACACTTGGCGAATGGGTAAAAAGATTGTTCTACCTTGCCCGATTTAGTTTTCTTGTGGATGTGATAATCACACCCAAAAAAGTGATGAAAACGTAAGTGTTTGTCGCATAAACTGGAACGAATGAACTGTCTGAAAATAAAAAAATTAAACCTTTCATCCGAAGGAAGACTTGAACCTAGGACCTTTCGATCCGCAGCTGCTCACGCTAACCACGGGACCAAGGCGCTCCTGAGGCCCCATTGTCCATGATGCTGCCTATGTAGCGCATGCCGGCCGCGGTGGCCGTGCGGTTCTAGGCGCTGCAGTCCGGAACCGCGGGACTGCTACGGTCGCAGGTTCGAATCCTGCCTCGGGCATGGATGTGTGTGATGTACTTAGGTTAGTTAGGTTTAAGTAATTCTAAATTCTAGGGGACTGATGACCTAAGATGTTAAGTCCCATAGTACTCAGAGCCATTTGAACCATTTTTGTAGTGCATGGACTACTCAGTTTGTATATTTTGCTTGTTTTTTTTTCATAGTTCCACACAACTTCTTCCTGTTTTCTCGACTGATCTGTGTTCAGTTTTTCAAGACTTATAACTAAATCTGTGGGGGGTGCGATGGGGAGGCTTCCTTGTGAGAACATCTGAGGTCATCAGTCCCCTAGAACTTAGAACTACTTAAACCTAACTAACCTAAGGACAGCACACACATCCATGCCCGAGGCAGGATTCGAACCTGCAACCGTAGCGGTCGCGTGGTTCCGGACTGAAGCGACTAGAACTGCTCGGCCATAACGGCCGGCGTGCGTGTGTCGTCCTGACATGGCAGGCAGGACCACTTTGAGTTCTGGCTGCAAGGAAATCCCAGCATAGTTGTATTTACCCATCTACGTCCACAATTCACAGAATGTACATGGCAAATGACAGATCATACAAATATTAAACCATCCGTGACCTATCTAGTTGGCTTTTGTTAATACAGAAAACTGACTACCGGTATGCTTCCGTGGAAGCCCAATCTCGCTTCTTGTTGTTGTTGTGGTCTTCAGTTCGAAGCTTATCATGTGAAACCGTCTTCATAACTAAAGTAATGCACATCTTCCCCAACCGCCATACATCCCCCATTACCAAACTGGCGGTTCCTTGATGCCTCATGTCATTACTTCTTAATGTCTCGTATCATAATGTAATGATTCCTATACTAGGAAAGAATAAAAGCAGCATAACTCTTAAACTCTCAAAATTTATTCTGGAGGGATTTCTAAATATAACTCCGCCTATCTTGCAACGATTTCCATTTCACTTTATACCTCTTTTACACTTTTGTTTGAGCTGTAACTAAGCTCAAGCCAACGGCCTTGCCACAGTGGTAACAGATCATCGAAGCTAAGCGCTGTCGGGCTTCGCTAGCACTTGCATGGGTCACCGTCAGAGTCTGGCGATCGCTGTTGGCAAGCGGAGTGCACCTAGCGCTTTTGAGGCCAAATGAAGAGCTGTTTGATCGAGAAGTGGCGGCTTCGGACACGAAAGCTGATAACGGTTGGGAGAGCGGTGTGCTGATCACTTGTCCTTCAATATCTGCATCCAGTGCCGCCTGTCGGATGAGGATACACGGCGGTCGGTCGATATCATTGAGCCTTCCGAGGCCTGTTCGGACGGAGTTTATTTCAGACGGCTCCCATGAAGACCGAGTGATCGTAGGATAATGAAACTCTCTGTAAATTTTAGTAAGGACTTGCGGAAGAGAAGTAACGAATGAACTATTGAAAGGAATGCATTTTAATTTCCGCATATGGGGGTTCAAATCTGGTGATCTTTGTGGTGACACAGTTGGGAACGATTGGCTATTTATTAGATTTGCTTCTGGGAGAAGCCGACGACCAATTGCGCCACAAACTGTTGAACAAGTTACTGTTGCCATGGCTGAGAATGCTGTGCACAATGTACGACCTTCAAGCAATGCACGAACGGTGTCACGACAGCTGAACATACCATGGCCCACAAGACTGAAAACAGCTATGAAATGGTATGCGTACAAACTTCGCATTACTCGTCAACTTTTGCCAGGTGACACACACGTTCGAGTAAACTTTGATCACGTTTATTGCAAGGGTTGAAGTTGAAGACATGTGAACGTGGAAGTTCTTCTTGAATGATGAAGCACACTTTATGCTCATTGGGGCAGTCAACAATCATGATTGTCGCATTTGGGGATCGTCACCGCCAACGAATGTTAGTTTTTTAGGGGGATGGGACCAAACATCGAGGTCATCGGTCCCAGGTCAACGAATGTTCAGTAGTGAACGAATCACTGTGTGGTCGATGTTTTTTCTTTGAGGAACTCGGACCGAGAACATGAAGAGTGGACGGCACACGTTACTGTGATGTGCTTCGCCTTCGTGTGATCCCTGCTCTAAGGGAGAGAGGTGCTTTGGACTCAGCTTTTTTGATGCATGATGGAGCACCACCTCACATTGCTCGTGAGGTCACTCGCCGAACGACCGCCACGGTCGCAGGTTCGAATCCTGCTCGGGCATGGATGTCTGTGATGCCCTTAGATTAGTTAGGTTTAATTAGTTCTAAGTTCTAGGCGGCTGATGACCTCAGAAGTCTCATACTGCTCAGAGCCATTTGAACCATTTTTGAGGTCACTCGGTTACTCCGTAACACGTTTGGAGAAAACCGAATTATTGGTCGATTGTTCCCAACTGCGTAACCACCAAGAGCTCTACATTTGAACCATCTCAGGTGGAAATGAAAATGTTTTGGTTCTTTCGCATGTCCTTAAAAATGTTTCCAGAATGGCCCATTGTCCGACGATCACGCGTTTTTCGTAAGTCATTTCAGGCGTTAAAAATTTAATCATAACCGCTGTATTTCAACCGACAGGCACCCGAGACTAGAATCACTTCTTGCCAATGGCGGTCCGTTTCAACCCCGAAAGGAACTGTTGCTGTCCATGATTCAAATCCCATTTAATGTAGTTTTATAGCAAACATCAAGAAAAGAGATGCATGGTGGTCATTTGGAGGCGGGTACCTTGCTCACTGCCACAAATAAAGCTGCACGTCGTCAGCAGAACGAACTACACAGGAAGATTAAACTGTGTGGCGACCGCGACTCGAACTGGTGACCTTTGCCCTTGTGGGCAAGTGCTCTACCGTCAGGGGTAACCTAGTATGTCTCACGACTCATCCACACAGCTTTACCACCGACAGTACCTCGTCTCCTACTTTCCTAACTTTACAGAAGTTCTCCAGCGTACCTTGCAAGACTTGCACTCCTGTAAGAAAGGATACTGCGGAGATGCGGCTTAGCCACAGTCTGGAGGAGTGTTCCAGAGTGAAATTTTCACTCTGCAGCGGAGTATGCGACCTCCAGGTTGGAGACGAGGTACTGGCGGAAGCAATGTTGTCAGAATGGGTCGTCGGTCGTGCTAAGGTAGCTCAGTTTGTATGCCGGCACAGTAGTTCAGCGTGTTTGGTCAGAGGGTTAGCTGTAGCCTGTAAAAAGAGTGAATCGATCAACGATGAACTTGAACGGATGTCATGAGACGTCAGACCCGTACAAATGTAACGATGCAACGAACAATAACGAACAAAATGGGTTCAACAAGAAAAAGGTCGGCATATCACTTGCCCGCGACTGGCGGAGATCCCTAGTTCGAGTCTCGGTCCGGCACTAGGTTTTAATCTGTCCGAAACTTTCACATCAGCACAAAAAGCGGTGCAGAGTGATAATTTCACTTTGAGACGAGGAACTGTAGTGTGGTTCGACGAGTTACTATCCTCGTGTGACCTACTCCTTTCCGGTGTGCTTACTTTTAGTAATTGTGACAAGTCCTTCGATGACTGGTGTCAGACAGCTTTGATACGGATTCGCACTTGAATTTTGTATAAAGTTTTATTGGCAGATTTGTTTTCATGGCAGATTAGTTTTCTTGGCAGGTGGTTTATATCCGTGCATTCGCCCATCAAGTCTTAGATTCATTCCCTCTACTAGTAATTTCATAATTTCCTCTCCTTTCCATAGCCTGGTTCCAGAATTACAGCCTCATGTTAACGCTCTAATTTGTTCTGTATTCATCATCAATTATCACATCCAATTTGATGTTATGTATTGGCACAAGAACCGTAGTTATTAAAATATTCCACCACTTGCTCAATTAGTCTCTATCGTTTTGATCTGTACTGCGATATCGCGCTCTGATGGCCGACTCGATTTGGCTACTGCGTTAATAGGAGCAGGCAGATGTAACGCTACCCGCCTACGCGCTGCGGCATGTCTCGCGTGACGCAATGTGTTGCCCCCGCCCACACGGCGTGCCACCTGCGCCCACCGCGCTCGGACGCGGCCTGCAACTGCTGCGGCTATTGCCTCTGGAACTGCCGTTACCACCTTGCAGCTCGAGGAAATTGTTCCTCTACTTTCCTAGGTCGCTAGGCTCGTAAAGACAGCGCCTTGGCACTACGGAACGAGGAATTGTGGTTCAACGCCTAAGACGGAGTGACTTCTTCATGTAAGGATCTTCTGGACAGCGAAGATGAGCTCACTTTGCTCTCTACAGCACGTAGGCTTTCTCATCTTGTGTCAGCAGTCTGTTATAACAAGTAAACTGAGCAGTGCGCCCCACTCAGTAAAAGGTATATATATACCAAGATGGTATCTGTTCTTTCGGATATGTATATATATATAGTTAAGGCTCACCGGCCACTTGACCATCTTCTTCTTCTGTGCCAGTGGCGCTATCCTCTGTGTCCTCGGTGGTTCAGATGGATTTGATACTGACGTGCAATCTGCATGGTACTTAACTGTTAATGTAAAACAGTTGTGCCAGTCCCGCCTACATCACATCCACCTCACTGATTCACCCATGTGTGCCACATGCCAAGTGATTGACACGGATGAACATCGTTTCGAATGCGGGTCGGCAAAGGACGTTTGGTATTTGGTGCGTCAGATATAGGCAATATTTTTCTAATTTCTAATTTCCGTTGGAGCGCATTCCATAATCCGCCTCGCAGCTGGATTATCGATGACATGAGAAGATAACCATAGCACCTCTTCCCAGTTCCTTTTTTTATGAGATTGGACAAACAACAGAAACAACACAGCAACGAGAAGACAGTCATCGAAAAATTTGCAGCGGGCTATAGTATGAAGCATCCTTTGTCGTAACGGGACGACTTCCTATTATTCTGTTTATGTAGCCGAAGAGAAACGGCCTTCCTTTTATCCATCTGTATAAAAATAAAATGAAATAAAAATAAAAAAAAAGCAGAAAAACAAACCTTCCAAAATTCTTTTTCCTTTTTTCCATTTTTGTTAAAAAAAGTGGCTAGGATAGCTGGCTATTAAAAAAATGCCCATTTGTGTTACGTACGCATTTTGTTATTTTAAGTAGTCTAAAAAAAAACTCCACGACAGTGGATCGCTGGATCGAACCCCATTCTTTTTTAATTTTTTTTAACACTAGTCATATTATTTCGTGCAGATTACATTTGAAAGGTAATATGATCAAAAGACGGGTATTTGCAAGAACTTTTATTGAATTTCCAATTTTATTTCGCTGTTTACTTATTGCATATTATTACAACAGATATTATGCAACTTTTATTTCTATAGGCAAGTTAAAATCTTTGTAAAGCGCCTTCAAACTTTTTCGTATGTAATTGAAAAAGACCGAGAAATTGCTGCTCGTGAAGATAGTATTAAAATGCATTCAAGCGTACATCCCAATTTTTCGACACCGATATTTACAAAAATCCGCTTCACATATGGTTTGCATCCAGATCGTCGGAAGAAAGAGAAATTATTTAAAATGTCCACGAGCTTTGTTTTTCTTCAACAAAAAAAAAATAAAAATAAAAATGGACAGAGCGTCTGCCATGTAAGCAGGAGATCCCGGGTTCGAGTCCCGGTCGGGGCACACAATTTCATTTGTCCCCGTTGACGTATGTCAACGCCTGTAAGCCGCTAAGGGTGTTCATTTCATTGTAATTTCAGTAAAAGGTAGCCTCAGGTTCTATTCGTCACACTACCAGTGTTATTTCTTTATTGTGGGGAACTACAATGAAACAGCAGAGAAGGCAGGTGGAGATGTCCTGACCAGATCTCCTTCACACTTTCGACGAAGGAAGATACGATAGCCGGTCGGCATTTCTATTAACAATTTTCATTAAGTGAAATTGTTATAAAATAGATTCAAATTACAAGTTTTATATCATTTTTTATTCAGCGAGGTCCGCCTCCTTAGATGAGAGGTTAACGTGCATGAATATCACGCAGAAGATTCAACTTTGATCCCCAGTACTGCCAGTGGATTTTCCCCTGTGGGAGGACATTGTACCCAACCCTCAAAGCACAGTCTCAGCTTCCTATCAATTGCGGACTCACTGTCTAAGGTCTCTGGTGGGACAGAACGATTGCAAACGGCTTATTTCAGCGTGGCCTATGATTCCACCCAGAAATGTGACTGAACCACCTTGATAAGTGTGGAGGTCTACGATACAGTTAAGACATAAATGTTGTCCTCGTTGCCTCCACACACGAATATCAGTATTGTCAGGTGGAGACTGACACGGGTGTCATCAGAAAACATTGTTGTGTCCCAGTGCTGCATAAAGAGTAGTTTCGTGCCCACGCGATACATGCCCGTCCCCGAAACAGATTTAGAGGAGGAGCCTTGAGAGGTTTCTGTATGTCTATCTTTCACTGATGCCTGACGGATCTCGTCTGTTCAGTACAAAAAATGGTGCAAATGGCTCTGAGCACTATGGGACTCAACATCTTAGGTCATAAGTCCCCTAGACCTTAGAACTACTTAAACCTAACTAACCTAAGGACATCAACACACACCCATGCCCGAGGCAGGATTCGAACCTGCGACCGTAGCAGCCCCGCGGTTCCGGACTGTAGCGCCAGAACCGCACGGCCACCGCGGCCGGCTCTGTTCAGTACAGACTGTCAAATCAGACACCTCTCAGACGTCTAAATTTCGGAATGGTTATTTGTTATTTTATTGGTTTACCAGCTTCTGCGATATATTACGCCATTTCACGCTCCATGACGTGTAGTAAGACTACCACCTTTGGTCCATTCAAAATAAGGGCCAACATTCAAAGACTGGTATTCGTAGATTTTAGAGACTGCGATCGTTTCAAACGTCACTGACACGTCAGTCAGGGGGCCTGAAGATGGCGTAGTATGTCGGTGAAATTGGAAGCGCAACAACACATTGGAAATTTAGACAGCTGAAAGGTTTGATTTGACATTGCTTGATAGGTCTTCTAGCACAAAATGCCCATTCATGGAGCATAGTTCGTATCACATGTGTAAACAACTGCGCTCTTGTAGCTGTTTGGAACTGCAGCCGTAGACATGTAGCATTTTGTTGAGGGATTCTGCTCGCTGTTATACGCAGATATCGGTCGTGCACAGCTGTTATTTGACTTCCATGGCCAGTTCTCTCGCTGGAAACTTGTTCCAGATTCTATCTACATCACGCTGCGGCATCCGTCTGTCTTATTCCCTGCTCTATTAGAGTGATATACGGAGTTTCTGATAGTCCGTTATTGTTTTCCAAACCATCCAGAAGCAACACAACTCTTGTAATGACACAAAGCACAAATACCGCAACTTTTAGAGGTTGCAAGAACTCACCACTCGTACTAAACCTCCCGAAATGTTTCAATTTAGCCGGTGAGTCCTTAGATGGAACTATGAAGGGCGTACAGTTTAATCGGCTACGCCTTCCCACCGGTTCTTGAAACGATTTAGAGAGCCGCTATATAGTTCTACCTATTATATGGAGATGCCCTCGTAGTTTTACGTCCCCTTTTTGAGCAGTAGCAGCGCCGTCAGATTCTGAAAGTGCCATGCTACTGTCTGTCTGACGTAATGAAGGGGGAAGAAGTTTCTTGTGAAAATAATTTTTAGACGGGATACCATTAATGTGCGTTTATTTCAGAGACACCATAAAATGAATTTATTTAAGGAACACTGTAAAATGAACTTGTTCACCCTGATTATAAGCTAAGTATTAACATTACGAGAGCATGGTCCACCGCATGATTAGATCGAAAGGCATCCTACGACTATGGCGCACAGTCTGTAACTTGAGCATACAACCAGCATTGTTTGTATAAGATCGTACATCTTTGGTTATGCCAAAGGTATTATTAGTATCAACGCTTCCTGGCGATGAATAATTACTGAAAGATAGTATTTACGACCTGTAGACTCCTCCTATGTCAGAGATGCAAGACGCAACTCTTATTAGCAAATATTTAATACTGCAATTACTTGATTCGCGACAGACAGAATTTATTTTCCCCACGTATCTCTTTGATGGCATCACGAACGATTTCTATCTGTTCCCATTGGGTTGGAAAGCGCTAGTTGGCCAACCGTCTCTGCCGGCCAGTGTGGGAATATACCGCTCGCTCCTTAGTCCGTACGTACTGCAGCACTGATAGTTCAATTCATTTATGGGAATAGAAAAACTGGAAATAAAGTAAAATGCGCTCATATGTGTAAATAAGGGGTACCTTACATGAGGATGCAGTTGCTTTAGACTGAACATGCTGCACACTTGCGGTAGGAACATGGACTATTTCCGCTGTAATTACATTAGAAACAAATCGGTGTGTTGATAGCTTATCGTATTTCTGGACCACAAAGTTTAATATTAAAGTTTCGGCAGTATGCAACATTTATGTTGACTACTGTATACGAAATACTGAAAAGCAAAATTTTGTTGCTGCTAGAAGTCGTTAGACAGGCAACCCGCCAGGTTAGTCGAGAGCGCTAATGCGCTGCTTCCTGTGCTTGGGTGGGCGCGCCAGCCCAGGATCGAATCCGCCCGCCGGATTAACGACGAGGGCCAGTGTGCTGGCCAGCCTGGATGTGGTTTTTAGGCGGTTTTCCACATCCCTCTACGTGAATACCGGGCTGGTCCTCACGTCCCACCTCAGTTCCACGACTCACAGACATTTGACACACATCCGCGCTTTTCCTTGATTTACACTAGACGCAGACAGATGGGGTACAATGATTCCGTCTGGGAGGGGGAGGGGGGAGGCATCCGGCCACCCCTTCCAATTAACATGAAAAATCCGATTTAACCACGCCGACCCCGCTCACAGTGCGGGACACAGGCGCAAGCGATAGATATAAGTCGTTAGACAAGCAACGTTCAACAGGAACTGTGAACTCTTTTAGTCATTTGGTAACAAAGATAACAGAAAGGTAAACAGTACACCTCTCTCATTTTTTTCAACTCCTCACCTGAAGATAGCTGCCAGTTGGAACGTGAAAAACCGAATTATAAAGCCGAATTTTTTTTGAGAATCTGGGAGCAGACCCGGCAAATATAACTATAAAGTTTTGTGGCCTTATGGGAAACGCTCTGAAGACCATCACACTGAGAATATCGAGTACCACACTGCATTCGGATCTGGGAAAATTTCTTCCTTCACCCGAAGTGTGCTGACAAAGGTAAAATGCCAGCTCCAGTGCTGTTTGGATTTTTTTAGGGAAATCCCTGAAGATACTTGCCGTGGAACTGCGTTCTCTCGCTCTGTACGTACAGTTAATCTACGGACTGATATCTGTATCGAGAGATTTCTGCTACGCGAACAACGTTCAGCCTCTACAAACAGGGGCAAGAGTTGTTCGTATGCACTGCAGCGAGACTTGGCGCGGCGCTGCAGTCCGCACACACAGCGACTGCATCGACGGTGGCGGCCGCGGGCGCTCACTGTTCTGTTTCCGACAGCCGACGATGACGTCGCTCCATTAAATTTATAGCGGTATTATGCAAAATGTACACGGCTCGCGTAATCGAGGAGCGCGGCCGGAGCGTTATTTAGTTATGTATGGAGTTTGTTGTGCGAGGGCATCCGTTATGCAAATTGCGCCATCTTGGCCGCCGCCAATTTCGCAAGTGGGCAGCGGAGTGCGAGCGGGCCAAACGGCCGCCGCGGATTAGCGGGACGGAACAGCCTGCCTTCTCCCCCCACCCCCGCCATCCCCCTCCTGTACCTCCCCCCCCCCCCCCCCCACTCCACCGCGGTGCCTCTGCCAGCGCCAATTACGCCGGCGGTTTCGCCGCGCGACTGCAAACTGGGTCGACCGCGGGCGCCAGCAAGCGCGGTAGCTGCCTTACCGACCGACACCTGCTTCGTCCTTGGCCAAGGCTCCGAATAAAGGGCGTCGCTATACTTCCGTCAAACTCGTTTCATCCTCCACTAAATAAGTACTTTTCAAGTAAAAGTATGATATTCTTGTTCCTCTTCTGCATTAAAAACCTGCGGGTGTCTTAACCTCTGCAACAAGTACCGTCCCTCTTGCCCTCTGTAGTGCGGTTCTTCACCATACTCCATGATCTTTGTCATACTTGCCGCAGTTCATCTTCGTAAGGGTATTCCTTTGCAAATGTATTCGCGTATACTGACTTTCCTCAAGGCTGGGACATCAATCTTGCGGTTGACCCAAAACCAGGATTGCCACGTTATCATTTCTGGGTTAACTGCAGGTGATCAGTCTGGGTCGGATGATTCTGCCAGGAGCCGATTTGGAACTTTGTACAGCGTGATATCTCTGCGGAGAGACATTGCTGCGGTGCCCGAGGTTGTTGCTGGCGTACGCCGCTCTTCGTAGGTAGTAAACGGGCACCCTATGATTTTGTTTCCTGTCGAGCAGTGTAGCTCAACGTGCTGTGATCTGCGAGACGTTTTACTAGGAATTAATTTCAATATGTGTTGAAAAACTTCGATTAGTCGCCAAGTGTGGTTAAATTTGGGGAAGCCAACAAATGTGACAGCAAAGAGCGTGGTGGTGGTGAAAGACTGACGTTTAGCTTACACCTGAACCTCCAGATGTCAGACGATGTGATCGGTACGAAACGTTGTATCTCGACAGAGCTTCAACCAAAACTCCAACTGATCAAATGTGTGTGAAATCTAATGGGACTTAACTGTTAAAGTCACCAGTCCCTAAGCTTACACACTAATTAACCTAAATTATCCTAAGAACAAACACACACACACCCATGCCCGAGGGAGGACTCGAACCTCCGCCGGGACTACCCGCACAGTCCCTGACTGCAGCGCCCTAGACCGCTCGGCTAAACCCGCGCGGCCAGCAAAACTCCGATATAGTTAGTGCGATGTTATGTCCTCCAGCAGAACGAGCGTAAACGGTAGGTAATAGGTAACACATGATGGTTGGTAGGTTGTTTTGGGGAAGGAGACCAGACAGCGAGGTCATCGGTCTCATCGGATTAGGAAGGATGGGGAAGGAAGTCGGCCGTGCCCTTTGAAAGGAAGCATCCCGGCATTTGCCTGGAGCGATTTAGGGAAATCACGGAAAACCTAAATCAGGATGGCCGGACGCGGGATTGAACCGTCGTTCTCCCGAATGCGAGTCCAGTGTCTAACCAATGCGCCACCGCGCTCAGTGTAACAAATGAATTACGGAGCATAGGAGTAGCACAACTGAGCGTCTATCGTGTAGAGCTCCCATGGGGAAGTTGGCAGAGCGTTATTTTGCTGTACCAGGGCTCCTGGTTCGAGCCCTGGTCTTTCCAGTCTTTGTACAATAGTACGTATGAAACTGTGATATGGAGCGACATGTTCCTGACATGTAAAAGGACTGTTCGGAGTTTATAGCAGTGTTCTATTCGCAGTCCGCTAACGCTTCGTGTATTTGAAAGTAGTGAATTTAAAGAGTACATCTGTAGTTTCACAGAACAAAGACAGACAGTCGAAAGAGAAAATAAATAATTTCATCGCACGTGCGGAAGTAATAATAGTAATAATAATAATAGTAACAATAATAATAATAATAATAAGCATAATAATCGATTGCTCGATGGCATCACCGCCGTACGGCTATAAATCCAAAATAAATAAATAAAACTGGCATTACCAAAGGTTGAACCTGGCACCTTTAGTGCGGCAAACTAAAGCTCAACCAACTTTTTTTTTCTTTTTTAATTTTACAAAAATGTGTAAGAGTATCGTGATCAGTTCTGAGCTGGTGGAGACAAGGTGGCCAGGGGTCGAAACCCGAGGCCTGGGCATGATGCCTTCCCTATCCCCTCCTTGAATCACTCCACTCTAGTTTTCTTTTTTTTTTTTACTTGTAATAGGGTAAGTAAAGAAAATATCTTTATTTGTACAATCATAAATACAACAGAAATGCTATCCTTCTGGCGGACTCAACACGACACATTACACTCGAACGCGGCGAGCAGAAATCTTTATTAACAATTTATCGGAAAAAAGATAATAACAGAAATACTGAAGTAAGTTAAGAGGTGTGAGGCAACAGCCAAAAAGGGAAGGGGGTGTGGGGGGTATGATAAGACTTGCAGGAAGCTGCCCGGCAGAGTGGGCAGGGGTCAACATGCGAGAGCTGGCCACTGTATTCCCGGCACCGCTACCTGGAAGAAGTGCCCAAAAGGAGGGTATAAGCCAAAGAGGAGGGGACTGTAGGGTTGGAGGGATGACCAGAGTCCTCTGTTATAGTGCATAAAAGAAAGGAGGCACTTATAAATGCGCCTACTCCACTGTGGGTTACGATCTGGAAAGTAGCGCGGAGAGTCTCAGATGTCAGCAGGGGGAGCGGGAATTTCTTCCGCGTTTGGCACCATCCAGCTGAGCGGGGATGACGTAAAGCTCACGTGTAGGTAATTAGCAAAGAAGGTGCTGTAGCGGGGTCGGTGCTCGACTTCATTGTGGGCGGTTTGTAAGTACTGCCAGAAGTCAAGGCGCGAGTTGTCGCCATCATTATACATGTAGGTAATAGTCCACCTCTTGACCCATACAATCCCATGGTTCTTGGTGGCGAGGAAATAAATATCCTCTGGATGGATAAAAGACCATGAGTCTATCGAATCCGGCGGAACGCGGAGGTAACAGGCAACGAACTGTCGCCCCAGTTTCCAGACGTCACTGGTGGCAGCACAAGTCAGTTGGTGGGCGTCGTCATCCATAAGGTGGCAAATTGAACAAAGCGGAGATTCCGTTAGTCCGACGGCTTGTAAACATTACTTTGCGGTGAATTTTCTACATGCGACGTGGTACCATGTTGCCCGGGCGTTGCAGAGAAGGAAAAGTGGTGCAGATGACGGCAAACCGTGGGCCACCGCGTCGATGGATGTCTGAGTTCGATGTTGCTGGATATGTAACGAAGCAGTGGGGTGTAAAAATCTTTAGGTGGCAAATTGAACAAAGCGGAGAATCCGTTAGTCCGAAGGCTTGTAGACGTTACTTTGCGGTGAATTTTCTACATGCGACGTGGTACCATGTTGCCCGGGCGTTGGAGAGAAGGAAAAGTGGTGGAGATGACACCAAACCGTGGGCCACCGCGTCGATGGATGTCTGAGTTCTATGTTGCTGCTGGATATGTTACGAAGCAGTGGGGTGTAAAAATCTTTAGGTGGCAAATTGAACAAAGCGGAGATTCCGTTAGTCCGATGGCTTGTAGACGTTACTTTGCGGTGAATGTTCTACATGCGACGTGGTGCCATGTTACCCGGGCGTTGGAGAGAAGGAAAAGTGGTGGAGATGACGCCAAACCGTGGGCCACCGCGTCGATGGATGTCTGAGTTCTATGTTGCTGCTGGATATGTAACGAAGCAGTGGGGTGTAAAAATCTTTAGGTGGCAAATTGAACAAAGCGGAGATTCCGTTAGTCCGATGGCTTGTAGACGTTACTTTGCGGTGAATTTTCTACACGCGACGTGGTGCCATGTTGCCCGGGCGTTGGAGAGAAGGAAAAGTGGTGGAGATGACGCCAAACCGTGGGCCACCGCGTCGATGGATGTCTGAGTTCTATGTTGCTGCTGAATATGTAACGAATCAGTGGGGTGTAAAAATCTTTAGGTCGAGGAGAATGCGTGTTCGTTAAATATGTGTGAGCATAACTGAAGTCGACGATGAAATCATAAATGTGTGTCAGATGGTGCTTGATGTGTCCGACTGGTAATGGGGGCGTTATAGTCGCGGGCATAAGAGTTTCCAACAAGCTGCGAGTAAGGGAGGGGCCCCCGTTCCACTACTTGTGCTTGATAGACATGTACAAGGACGCCTCTCGGACTCGCACATTGACAAGGCCGAGGCCTCCTGCTCGCGGGATGAGGGTGAGCGTTTCTTAACGGACCTTAAAGAGCGTACTGGCCCTAAGAAAATATTCGAAAGTAGCCTAGCAGGTAGGAGGCTGCGTCCAGTAGTTGATGGCAGCCGGAGTACCCGTGCGATGTGGACCATTCTGGACGCCCCATGTAGACTGAGGTATTGGACCCATTGTAAAGAGTCGAGTCGGCGGAGGAGATTTTGTTGCACCGGAGTGTACGCTGAAAATTGATGGCAGCAGAATGACACATGATGGAGGTCAAAATGATAGCAAGGTGTCGTAGTTTCTGTACACACGTGAAGTGCTGTGTGTGAGAGAGTGTCCATAGGACATTGCCGTGGGTTTAGTCACATTAATGTTATTGCCCGCTGCAGTTCCGTACGTTGATATCAAATCAAGCACCGTTCGGTTACATTCCATGAGCGGACCAAGAGGAGGAAGTCGTCCGCATACGCTCGACGCCAAAAACTATAGTGTAGCAAAATGAGACCTCAAAGGTAGCTCGTCAAACTCCCGAAGAGTCGCTCCAGGTTTATGGCTCAGAGTAGGTTCGAAAGTGGCCAATCTTGCCTTATGGAACGCCGGATCGTCACTGGTCCCGAAACACGACCGTTGACCTGAATTAGCGATTCTGCGGTGACGTACAAGCCCCGGATGACATCGATAAAGGTGGATGGAAAACCCATTCGGCTCATTACTGAGAACAGAAAACAATGCCGCACCTTGTCGAATGCCCTTTCAAAGACAACGGCAACCACCGCGGCGCGGAGTCTACACGCCGCTGCCTGTGCAATTAAATCGCGACATTCTCCTGTGGCCGTTTGTATATTAACTGAGAAGCCCGGAGTTGTCTGTTCCGGGGATGGAATACTAGGCAGGATCTTGAGGCATATCGTCTCCAGGATTCGTGTAATAATTTTATAGTCTGTGTTAAGCAGAGTCGGGGGACAGTAATGTGATGTCGTCATTCCCGGTGTCGGTTTGTGGATGGGTATAATAATTCCCGTGACAAAGGACGGCGGTACGTCGTCCCCCATCTCCATCAGTTCATGAAACATCGTCGTCCACAGTGACGCAATTAGCGAGAGGAAAGCGCAATAAAATTCTGTGGGGAAACCGTCAACACGAGGTGACTTATTAAGAACACCTTCGTTGATTGCTTCGTGGACTTCGTCACGCGTAGCTGGTTCCATCAGCTAGTCCGCTTCGTCGCTGACGAGGGTGCGAGTTAAACAAACTCCTCAGCGCGGTTGTTGGTAGTGTCCTCCTGGTACAACGTGCGCTAGTGGTCTACATCTACATCTACATGACTACTCTGCAATTCACATTTAAGTGCTTGGCAGAGGGTTCATCGAACCACAATCATACTATCTCTCTACTATTCCACTCCCGAACAGCGAGCGGGAAAAACGAACACCTAAACCTTTCTGTTCGAGCTCTGATTTCTCTTATTTTATTTTGATGATCATTCCTACCTTTGTAGGTTGGGCTCAACAAAATATTTTCGCATTCGGAAGAGAAAGTTGGTGACTGAAATTTCGTAAAAAGGTCTCGCCGCGACGAAAAACGTCTATGCTGTAATGACTTCCATCCCAACTCGTGTATCATATCTGCCACACTCTCTCCCCTATAACGCGATAATACAAAACGAGCTGCCCTTTTTTGCACCCTTTCGATGTCCTCCGTCAATCCCACCTGGTAAGGATCCCACACCGCGCAGCAATATTCTAACAGAGGACGAACGAGTGTAGTGTAAGCTGTCTCTTTAGTGGATTTGTTGCATCTTCTAAGTGTCCTGCCAATGAAACGCAACCTTTGGCTCGCCTTCCCGACAATATTATCTATGTGGTCCTTCCAACTGAAGTTGTTCGTAATTTTAACACCCAGGTACTTAGTTGACTTGACAGCCTTGAGAATTGTACTATTTATCGAGTAATCATATTCCAACGGATTTCTTTTGGAACTCATGTGGATCATCTCACACTTTTCGTTATTTAGCGTCAACTGCCACCTGACACACCATACAGCAATCTTTTCTAAATCGCTTTGCAGCTGATACTGGTCTTCGGATGACCTTACTAGACGGTAAATTACAGCATCATCTGCGAACAGTCTAAGAGAACTGCTCAGATTGTCACCCAGGTTATTTATATAGATCAGGAACAGTAGAGGTCCCAGGACGCTTCCCTAAGAAAATGCATTGACGATTTTGCCCTGGAAAGTGACTTGTTGGGCGCGACAGGTATAGATCTTGCTGATGAGTCGTTTTCGTCGGCGTTCCCTATCGGCGGTGATATGATGCATGGTGGGATGCTCTTGTTCCGCCAAATCTTGACGTTGGGTCCGTACCACCGTCCCTGCAGTCTACGGCGTGTCAACGTTACAGTTTGTGCCTTGATCCTGCTACGTTCCATCTGGGTTCCAGGGGTGGGCGGCTGAGCATCCAGGCCGCGGAGAACGGCACCTCGTAGCAACTTCCTTACCACACTGAATCAAGGTAGGCCTACGTCGAATGGCAGGTTTGGCACATTCCAGCCACCAAGTCAAGGTTGTGCAGTAGTCAGGTCAGCGGCGTTCATAGGTGACCCAAGCCTCGATAACACGTTGAAGACATTCGGGATCATGAAGATGGGAGGTGTTTAGATTCCACGGAGGACGACTGCGACAGACCACTTGTTGTGGAAATGAGAATGTTGCAGATGTGACCTCAGTGGTCCGAAAAGGCCAAGGACCTAAGTTCTGCACCTTGGAATGCAGGTGTCGGATCCCGAGAGACGTAAATCCTATCAAGGCGGCTCGCGGAGTGACTCGTCTGGTAAGTATGTCCAGGTGCACAGCCGTGCCGAACTTCCCAAGCGTCGCGGAGCAACAGATCACGGACGTCAAGACGCAGCTGTTGGCAGGTGTTGTAGTGAGACACTTGATCCTTAGGATGCAAGAAACAATTAAAATCACTCCCAAGCAAGTAATGGTCACAGCGTCCAAGAAAGAAAGGGGCGATTTCTTCGGAATAGAAGTGTGGCGTCTGCGGGTGGAGCCTGATGGAGCGTAAATGTTGACAATTCTCGTCCCCATGACGGTGACGGCCATGCCTGTGGCTAATAGAAGGTATGTGATATCAGCCACCGGAATGCGTTTTCGGGCATAGATGGCTACGCCATGCCCCAGGTAGTCACCAGGAGAAGAATAAGTGTTATATCCCGCGACGTCTGGAAGTGTACTTCCTGTATTAGTGCAATGTCGACATCCTAAGCCCGTATCACCTCTCGCAGCAGTCGTATTTTCTTGGGGAAGCTAATGAAATTAGTGTTGATCGTTGCTACTCGGTAGGTTTGGAGTCATACCCCGCTGTGGAGGGGAAATCCGTCAGCGGAGGGTGAACAGGGGCGACGCAACGGCGTTATCGACGGCGTAACTGGGCTTCCGTCCGGGGTAACTCCGACCCCTGCTAGTGGTTTGGGCCTTTGTCGACGCCGTCACTCCACGCCATCGAAGGCGCTGTCGTTGCGATGTTCTTACTTTTCACTTCGATCGTACGAGCGGCATTCGCAACGGTGGAGTCCATGGGTTCAGGTACACCTCCGCGAGCCAGCAAAGTAGGCACCGGCACAGCCAGAGCCGGCGTCGCTTTGCCGTCATTCGTGTCGCCGTGCAGGTTCTCCGAGGCCTCGTCGGGCCGGACGGCCTGTGGAGCCTAAGGAGGAGGTGATTTGTCTCGTTCCGAGACGGTTCGTCGCCTCCTCTTACGCCTTTTAGGTGTACGTTGTTGGAGTGTTCGTCCCCCTGTGTAGGAAGACGGGAGGGAGTCACGGCGCTCTGGGAGGAAGGCCGTCGCGGGAACGATAAGTGAAGGGGCGTCCGTATCTTCGGCCCCCCGGTTGGGGGTCGGACGTCGTCGCTGTTCGTAGAGGAGCCGGAGTAGCGTCAGGTTGCGAGCGCGACGCGGTGGTGGTTTAAGTGACTCTGTGCACTATGGGACTTAACGTCTGAGGTCATCAGTCCATTAGAACTTAGAACTACTTAAACCTAACTAACCTGAGGACATCAGACACATCCACACCCGAGGGAGGATTCGAACCTGCGACCGTAGGACCCCTGTGGTATCCGTAGCGAAGTAAGGGTCACCGGTACATGGTCCAACGGACGGCGGTCGGTGGGAGAAGAAGAGAGCGCCGATGCGTAGGTGATCGGTAAAGCCGTCATCGAAGGCCCCACGGTAGCGGCTGGCAATTTGTTGATTCGTCGCTCAGACTTGAGGTGGCGGTCTTTGCCGCACCCGGAAGAAATCTCGATTAGCCGTCGTATGTGACGACAGCACGGCACCCGCTGGTTTGCAGGTAAGATGGCACGTGGCGATGCAGAACGATGGTGATCTGTTGTACTACGTATGGAATTGCGCACAGAGTTCGACAGTGTGGCTATGTACAGTGCAATAGGGGAGGACAGCCGCGATAACGTATTCCGCCGGGAGCTCGAACGGGAGTTCGAAAACTCGTATGGTGCGGATTCCCAAGCCTGCGTGTTCGACGGTGACCGCACCGACATTTCCGTCGACGTGGCAAAAGCGTAGTCCGCGTTTGGTGTCATGAAGTGTTCTTTCACACACCGCGTCACTGACGACTTTGACGTACACCGTACTGCTTAATATGGACAGATCGATGCCCAAGATGTCGGAAGCTGGGATTTTAGCAAAGTCGCGTATAAAGTGATCCACTTACAAGGCCTTTAGTCGTGTGTAGTCGTTGCACAAGCTGAATCGTAGTGTCTATTTTCTAAAACAGTTGACCGTGGTTCTACTACACGTAAGCGACACGTAAGTGACGGGCGCTGAAAAGTAAACAACAGCGAGCGCGCGTGCTCTGCAGGCGGAAACAACAGCAAGTCCGCACTGCACGGCTGCGAAAGCCGTACTCACTTCGCCGCGAGAACTCTACATGACAAATGCTCATTGCTCAAATGGTTCAAATGGCTCTGAGCGCTATTGGGACTTAACTTCTGAGGCCATCACTCCCCTAGAACCTAGAACTACTTAAACCTAATTAACCTAAGGACATCACACACGTCCATGCCCGAGGCAGGATTCGAACCAGCGACCATAGCGGTCGCGTGGTTCCAGACTGTAGCGCCTAGAATCGCTCGGCCACCCCGGTCAGCCCCGTAGTGCTCAGAGCCATTTGAACCATTTGACCTCTCACAACACAGGTACTCTATACCAGTACGAATCTTGAGATCAGCAAGTACAGTATCCATCCTGAAAGAGTGCAACGACAACGTGACATGCAGAAATAGGTTGAAATGATTTTGAATACAGTCTTTCTATGACCTTCGAGAATAGCAAAGATTTAGAACAAATTTTGGATTTTTGATAAAAATATTGTGCAGTTCGTTGGGACTGATTTCATAAATAGTTGTTGATCTGTGAGAAATTAGGCTGCTAAATGAGACCATTTCAAATGTTCAAATGTGTCTGAAATCTTATGGGACTTAACTGCTAAGGTCATCAGTCCCTAAGCTTACACACTATTTAACCTAAAGTATCCTAAGGACAAACACACACACCCATGCCCGAGGGAGAACTCGAACGTCCGCCGGAAATGTGCCGGAGCTTGTGCACAAGGTTAACGTCATCAGTAGATTACCCTGTCATTCCACAATTGCTTTCATAATTGGCATGTTTGTTGCAAACCACTTTTATTCCGTTATTGCTTCTTGAACTTAAGAATTCTCTTACTGTCACAAATCAGTAGATCAGCACTCCACTAGTCGTCATGCCGTTGCATCAGTACCGAGAAATGAGGGACCTTTCGAGGACAGAATCCGGAGATGCTGCGTGTGAAACTCAAAGATGACGCAGGGCGACATTTCCTTTCACACGGCCTTCCGAGACACTTGTTCAAAGCAGATCTGTATCGTCGCCTCAGATGCGTGCGGGTGCGTTTGCTTCCGGCGAATGGCGCGAGAGGGCAAGGAGCCGGCCGAGACCACTTGAAAGCGCGGGCGGCCAATGCCAGATAAGATATTTCTCTCCGACTGGCAGTGCCGCGCTGAGTGCTCTCACAAAGACGGGAGGTGGGCGGGGGCGAGTCGCAGGCGTGACAAATCGCGGGTGTTCTGTCTGGGGTGGCGCCCTGCTGGAAGCCACTCGCCCTGTCCGGGGTCCCCCGCTCCGTGGGCCGGACCGGCGCTGATAAATGCCCGCGTGCCGAAGGCAGCACAATCGAACGTGTTGTCACGCTGTCTGAGCACGAATGCGGTCGCGAGCTCCTCTCGTCAGCGCCCGCCAGGGGCGAGAATTGATGCGGGCGCGTAAATTGAAACGGGTGCTCGTGGAGGTGTAACAAACGGGGAAAGGACGTAGACCTGGATTCACAGTGGAGCGCCGTATAAAAGCGATCGCCCTAGTCGAAACCGCTACAACGAAGTCGCGTCACAGCGTCTCGTACAACTGACTGTTCAGATGTGTGTGAAAGCTTATGGGACTTAACTGCTAAGGTCATCAGTCCCTAAGCATACACACTACTTAACCTAAATTATCCTAAGGACAAACACACACACCCATGCCCGAGTGAGGACTCGAATCTCCGCCGGGAGCAGCCGCACAGTCCATGACTGTAGCGCCCTAGACCGCTCGGCTAATCCCGCGCGGCTACAACTGACTTTTCGTGAAGCACTGGATAGAAGAAAGAAGACATGAATGCCTGTTGTAGAAAATACAGGGTGAGTCAAACCTTCTGGTTCAAACTGAAACAGATGATGGTGGGCTTACAATGGATGGTTCAAAACCATCGTACAATATGCATTAGGTGAGTATGTGCCAAGCAAGATCGTAATAGAATGAGATTTTCACTCTGCACCGGAGTGTGCGCTGATATGAAACTTCCTGGCTGATTAAAACTGTGTGCCGGAAGGTAGAGCACTTCCCGCGAAAGGCAAAGGTCCCGAGTTCGAGTCTCGGTCCGGCTCACAGTTTTAATTTGGCAAGAAGTTTCATATCAGCGCACACTCCGCTGCAGAGTAAAATTCTCATTCTGGAAACATTCCTCAGGTTGTGGCTAAGCCATGTCTCCGCAATATCCTTTCCTTCAGGAGTGTCACTTCTGCTGGGTTCGCAGGAGAGCTTCTGTAAAGTTTGTAAGGTAGGAGACAAGATACCGCCAGAAGTAAAGCTGTGAGGACGGGGCGTGAGTCGTGCTTGGGTAGCTCAGACGGTAGAGCACTTGCCCGCGAAAGGCAAAGGTCCTTAGTTCGAGTCTCGGTCCGGCACACAGTTTTAATCTGCCAGGAAGTTTCAAGATCGTAATAGATGGAAAAGAGCCACCGTGGTACAACAGCCGAGTCAGAAAACTGCTACGGAAGCAAAGGGAACTTCACAGTAAGCATAAACATACCCAAAGCCTTGCAGACAAACGAAAACTACACGAAGCGAAAAGTTGTGTGAGGAGGGCTATGCGAGAGGCGTACAACGAATTCGAAAGTAAAGTTCTATGTAATGACTTGGCAGAAAATCCTAAGAAATTTTGGTCTTTAGTCAAAGCGGTTGGAGGATCAAAACAAAGTGTCGAAACACTCTGTGGCCAAACTGGTACTGAAACAGAGGATGACAGACTAAAGGCCGAAATACTAAATATCTTTTTCCAAAGCTGTTTCACAGAGGAAGACTGCACTGTAGTTCCTTATCTAAACTGTCGCACAGATGACAAAATGGTAGATATCGAAATAGATGACAGAGGGATAGGAAAACAATTAATATCGCTTAAAATAGGAAAGGTAGCTGGACCTTACGCGATACCAGTTCGATTTTACACAGAGTACGAGAAGGAACTTGCCCCCCTTCTTGTAGCGCTGTACCGTAGGTCTCTAGAAGAGCGTAGCGTTCCAAAATAATGTTAAAATGTGTGTGAAATCTTGTGGAACTTAACTGCTAAGGTCATCAGTCCCTAAGCTTACACACTGCTCAGCCTAAATTATCCTAAGGACAAACACACACACCCATGCCCGAGGGAGGACTCGAACAACCGCCGGGACCAGCCGCACAGCATTCGAAAAGATTGGAAAAGGGCACAGGTCATCCACGTTTCCAAGAAGGGACGTCGAACAGATGTGCAGAACTACAGACTTACATCTCTAACGTCATCAGTTGTATAATTTTGGAACACATATTATATCCGAGTATAATGACTTTTCTGGAGACTAAAAATCTACTCTGTAGGAATCAGCATGGGTTTCGAAAAGATCGTGGAAACCGAGCTCGCGCTATTCGTCCACGAGATTCAGAGGGCAATATACACGGGTTCTCCGGTAGATGCCGTCTTTCTTGAGTTCCGCTAGGCGTTTGATACAGTTCCCCACAGTCGTTTAATGAACAAAGCCAAAGCAAATGGACAATCAGACGAATTGTGTGATTGAATTGAAGACTTCCTAGATAGCAGAACGCAGCATGTCATTCTCAATGGAGAGAAGTCTTCCGAAGTAAGAGTGATCTCAGGTGTGCTACAGGGGAGTGTCGTAGGGCCGTTGATATTCACAATATATTTAAATGACCTTGTGGATGACATCAGAAGTCCACTGAGGCTTTTTGCGGATGATGCTGTATTATATTGAAAGGTTGTAACAATGGAAAATTGTACTGAAATGCAAGAGGATCTGCAACGAATTGATGCATGGTGCAGGGAACGGCAATTGAATCTCAATGTTGACCAGTGTAATGTGCTGCGAATACAAAGAATGAAAGATCCTTTATCATTTAGCTACAATATAGCAGGTCAGCAACTGGAAGCAGTTAATTCCATAATTTATCTGGGAGTAGGCATTAGGAGTGATTTAAAATGGAATGACCATATAAAATTGTCGATAAAGCAGTTACCAGAAAGAGATTCATTGGAAGAATTGTGAGGAATGCAGTCCGAAAACAAAGGAAGTAGGTTACAGTACGCTTGTTCGCCCACTGCTTGAATACTGCTCACCGTTGTGGGATCCGTACCAGATAGGGTTGATGAGAGATAGAGAAGATCCAACGGAGAGCAGCGTGCTTCGTTGCAGGCTGATTTGGTAATCGCGAAAGCGTTACAGAGATGCTAGATAATCTCCAGTGGAAGACTCTGCAAGAGAGACGCTCAGTAGGTCGGTACGGGCTTTTGTTGAAATTTAGAGAGCATACCTTCACCGAGGAGTCGAGCACTATATTGCTCCGTCCTCTGTATATCTCGCGAAGAGACCATGAGGATAAAATCAGAGAGATTAGAGCCCACACAGAGGCATACCGACAATCATTCTTTCCTCGAACAATATGAGACTTGAATAGAAGGGAGAACCAATAGAGGTACTCAAGGTACCCTCCGCCACACACCGTTAGGTGTCTTGCGGAGTATTGATGTAGATGTAGATTACATTTAAAAAGTAAAATTAGTAAAGGTCTCGCAATCATTTATAAAAAAAGTATGCCAGGTTGCGGCCTCTGCTAGTATACCATCTTGAGATAGTAAACCATCTGGCTAACAATGATGACGCTTGGAACAGATGTGCTGACCTTAATGTTACTTCACTGAGATCGCTGATAAATCCGAATAATGTCATCTAACATTATGATTATACTGAGGCAGGGAATGCAGTTCCATCGCATTCTGGACTTTTTCCTCTGGGTTACGTCGAGACCTTGTGTATGGAACCCCTGTAGAAATGGAGTATCCGTGTAGATGTAGATCCATGAGTGAAAGCTATCTGTCCCCTGGTACAAGAGGCATGAGGGATCTTTGAGAGAGTGCGGCAGAACTTCATGCGCCGTTGCTATGCATGCACTGGCGGTCGACGCTTTGAGCAGTGACTGTGAGCTGCCGTGTTGCTATCCGGAGTACGCTATGTATGTCCATAACACAATAAATGTACATTTTCCGCTATTGGTTGCCAGCTTAACATAATCGATTGTGGACCCTCTATCGCCTGTTTTAATTTGACCCAAAAGGTTGTATGCTGATATTGCTCCAGGCTTGAGAAAGATTTGAGAACAAGGCAGATAGTATTGTGATTCATAAACACGGGACTAATATCGGACGTATCCCAGCAACGTGTGATGATACTGTTACTGTGACTGACTAACTTGACGGATGTTATTATTTGGAAGCGTGTTTACTTTATAAGAAAGTATTATTCGATAATAACTCTAGTAATATGAACCTGCACGACGTCCAGCTGTACGTGCGGAAATAGTTAACATCGCAGCCCCAGGAATTTTATGAGACAGCCATTCACCGCCTTGTGTCACAGTGGGACAAGTGTCTCAACAGCCTGGGACAATATTTCTGACACACAGGTACTGGTTTCTGTAATTATGCCTCCGGCTCGTTTCTTTTTGAACGTCCCTTACAATAGCGAATGCTCTGTTCAAGAATCACAAGCAGAGGAGGTATACTTGGAAAAGATCGGGTAATCCGGGACGATTTCAGTAGGATTACATCATGGTCAGACAGAGATCTCGAAATCAGATACTGGATTGTAAGGCTTACCCAGGGAGCAGATATAGACTCAGATCACAATACAGTACTGATGAAGAGTATGTTGAAGTTTAAGAGATTGGCCAGGAAGAATCAATACGCGAAGAAGTGGAACACGGAAGTACTAAGGAATGACAAGATACGCATGAAGTTCTCTAAGTCTATAGGTACAGCAATAAGGAAGTGCTCAGTAGGCAGCACAGTTCAAGAGGAATGAATACATCTAAAAAGGGAAATCCTAGAAGCTGGAAAGAAAAACGTAGGTACAATGAAAGTAACTGCAAAGAAACCACGAGTTACAAAAGAAATACTTCAGTTAATCGATGAAAGAAGAAAGTTTAAAAAGGTTCAGTGACATTCAGGGATACATAAATACAAGTCGCTGAGGAATGATATAAATAGGAAGTGCAGGGAAGCAAAGACGAAATGGCTGGATGTGAGGAAGTCGAGAAAGAAAATGATTGTTGGAAGAACTGACCCAGCATGTAGCAAACTCAAAACAATCTTCGGTGAAATTAAAAGCAAGTGTGGTAACATTAAAAGTGTAACGGGAATTCGAATGTTAAACGCAGAGGAGAGAGAGGAGATAGTTGGAAAGAGTACAGTGGAAACCTCTATGGGGGATAAGATTTGTCTGATGTGATAAAAGAAAAAATAGAAGCTGTTTTAGAAGAGATAGGGGATCCAGTATTAGAATTTAAGAGAGCTTTGGAGGACTTAAGATTAAAAGAGACAGAAGCAACAGATAACATTCCATCAGAATTTCTAAAGTCATTGGGGCAAGTGGCAACCCCCGAGTATTTACGTCTGGAGATACACTATCTGACTTGGGGAAAAATATAATCCACACAGGTCCGAAGACTGCAAGTGCTTACAAGTGCGAGAATTATCGGACAATCAGCTTTACATCTCATGCATCAAAGGTACATACAAGAATAATATACAGAAGAATGGGAATGAAAATTGAGGATGTGTAGATGACGATACGTTTCGCTTTAGGAATAGTAAAGGCACGAGAGAGGCAGTTCTGACGTTGCAGTTGATAATTGAGACAAGACTAAGGAAAAATCATGAGACATTCATAGGATCTGTTGATTTGGTAAAGCGTTCGACAGCAAAAATGGTGCAAGATGTTCGAAATTCTGATAAAATAGGGCTAAGCTATAGCGAGAGACGTTTCATATGCAACACGTACAAGAGCCAAGAGAGAATAATAAGAGTAGACTACCAAGAACGAAGTGTTCAGATTAAAAAGGGTGTAAGAAAGGGATGTAGTCTTTCGCCCCTACTTTTCAATCTGTACATTGAAGAAGCAATGATGGAAATATAGGTAAGATTCAGGGGTGGGGTTAAGATTCAAGGTGAAAAGATATCAGTGATACGATACGCTGATGACATTGCTATCCTGAGTGAAAGTCAAGAAGAATTACATGATCTCCTGAACGGAATGAACAGTTTGATGAGTTCAGAGTATGGACTGAGAGTAAAGTGACCTCTAGTGGATAATATGAAGCATGAAGTTCTGGCAAAACAGTTGTCTCGTATCATCAATTTATTGTTTTTATTGCTATTAATCTAGTGTAATCCGTCATTCATTACGTGAATCTGTTTTAAAATCTCCGATGCGTATGGAAAGTTGAAAGGTCTCTGTTGGATTCCTTTCATGTTAATTTCTTAAATCTGTTTTCATTTACGGCATAAATTCCTCTTCTAAATTTACTGTGGCGTTTCTGACTATCTGCGAGGAGACTGAGTAGTGAAACGTGTTCCTTTTACACATAAACAAGAACGATCTGTCACACTACTACACTTTAAAACACAGTTTATATGTAATTCATGTCACACAGTCTCATACGGAACCTACATCCGCTTTCTTTTATGTACTGTATATGATAAGATACTGTCATCCCCCTTCCCTTCTGTGTGAGAGGATGAATGAGCAAATGTATTTCTAGTTGCATGCTTGAGGGTAGCAGCAAGCCTGTCTGCTAGAGAACGGTAGGACCAACGTCGGAACAGGTAGCTACGCTTTCTAAAAGCAAAGAGGTTTCTATCCTTAGTATGGTTCTGTCCGTCCCTTGTCATGTTGGTATAGGAAGCTGCCCCTCTGGCCACTTCCGTTTTGTATACGGAAGCACTCTTGGTAGGAGCGCAGGTCAGTCTGTCCGCGGCGAGCGTCTGAACTGGTAAGATCTCCGGCTAAGCGCGTGTCTGCTAAGTCCGCAGGACAATGGGTTTCTTAAGTTCAGCCTAACTGAAAATTTAATCAACTTTATTTCAGGTTTAGCTCTAAAATATCTAATGTTATCTTAAATTGCAACGCTGTGTATTTCGAGTGTGAACTTCAGAATATTTTCCAGTAGTTGCTTTGTCACTACTTTGTGAGTAAAGTGGAACCACGTGTTGATCAGTAACTCTAACTAAGATCATCAATCTTAAATGCGAATGTGCGTGAGATTATAACGTCTCGCCTTAACAATATTTTTCAATATAGCAACTTTTCTTTATGTTCAATCCACGTGGGGTGTACGTCGTGAGACCAGTACCACGTGCTTATACAATTGTTTCACCCATCAGGTTAATAGTAAGACGATAGTAAGCAGTTCGAGGTTTTTCTTTTGTAAATTGCTTTTCGATCTAATTTATTTTAATTATCAAAATTATTGTGGCATTACACTCTTTGTGCAAAGCAAGTTAACCACGTGAAGCATGTGGTGTAATCATCAAAGTAGCTCTCAGCTATTCTTTTCGGGAAGATTTCACAGAGAGTTAGTATGAATTTAGTATACCAGGGTGTGGTAATTACATGACGGACAGGATTGCGCTACGAACGTTACTTCTTTGGATGAAAATTGAATCGGTTGGTTGTGGTTAATTTCCTCTTACATATGTTTCAATGTTCTTCGTGTGTTATTTTATGAATGTAGTGTTGTATGCAGTCTCCCAATCTTGGCTCCCTATTTGATGTGTTCCGTAAGATTACAAACTCACATTTTCACAATCCAAAATAAGGCTCCAGCTTAGTTATGACTCAAGTTTAATATGCTGAAATTTCAATGATCAATGTTAAAATAAATTTCCAAATATAAACTGATTTATTTATTTTTATTTAAATTCTCTTTTTTATATATGTATCACCGGTTTTCGTATGACTATTAAAAGATTATAATTAATGTTAGTCTGGTTGGAAATATGGTAAGCTAGATTGGATACCTGGTGAAACAGTTGCTCAGTAATGCAACGTTAACTTCCTCAGATAGCTCACAGCTTTTAACCCTCTTTTATTGTCTATCAGCACCGCTTTCACATAACAAATTAAATCGACAACATTACAAAGTGCATTATCAGATGAAAACTAAACCCTGTGAAACTTGCAACTTAGTTTCTTAGCGTATTTATATGAAGATAAGAGGGTGTTGTTTGTGTACAGTCTCAAGACGCTAGTCTGTCTTGTGAAAATCTTTTTTTCATATCTAATGCGCCCTACATCCATTTGAACTTACTCTGCATACACACCTTGGTCTCCCATGCAGTTTCCACCTCCCCCCCCCCCGACCCCAACCTCCCTCCCCCCCCCCCCCCCCCCACCTCCACGTCACACTCAAAACACACACACACACAATTCCCTAGTTACCAAATTAACTATTCCTTGATCCCTTAGAACGTTTCCTGTCAACTTCACCTTTCTTTTAGTCAAGTTGCATCGTAAATCTCTTCTCTCCACAATCCAATTCAGTACTTTCTATTAATCTATTTAGCAGTTTTCCATAGAAAGAAACCTACCAATACTACAACATATATATACCTCGAAACAGCACAAGTAAAGAGCGAAAAATGCGAGCAGAGAGAAGAATGCTGTATAACGCCTTACTCATTTGTAGAATCACTATTTCGCTCTTGAGCTGAGTGGACGCATGTTTTGAAACCACTTGGCCGACGAAACCTCGTGACATACGTGACTGGACTTCACTAACTATTTGCGAGCAGTGGTCTTCCCTGCTCAGTTACGTACCTTCAGTATCTTTCTTTCACAAAAACTGTTTTACTTGCGGTTCTAGGCGTTACAGTCTGGAACAGATCGACCGCTACGGTCGCAGGGTCGAATCCTGCCTCGGGCATGGATGTGCGTGATGTCCTTAGGTTAGTTAGGTTTAATTAGTTCTAAGTTCTAGGCGACTGATGACCTCAGAAGTTAAGTCGCATAGTGCTCAGGGCTATTTGAACTGTTTTACTCTGATGAAATACAGTTGTACAAACGTTGATTCGAAGCTTAATCATTATCATTACATTCTTTAAACTACTTACGTAAAATAAGTTAAGTACATAAATAACGCACTAAATATGTGTACATTTTTATATCCACAAGAATATAACTTCATTTTAAACAAATAAATACAGTAACGTATTCTTGCACCAGTTTCCCTCCATGCTATGTTGGTATATTATTCGAACTAGATTTAGGTAGATACTAGAGTAATTCAAAGCAGAACTGTAATACTTGCTACAAAACACGTATTATTTTTTAAAGAAAAGGAAAAAAAAAGAAAAAGATACGGTTACTACAGATAAACCAAATTTTTATTAAGTAAACTGTATACAGAACAAAATTGAGACATTAAATACAAGATACATTAGTCCTGCTGAAGGTGGAGGATATGCTGAGTGAAGATCAGTTTGGTTTCAGAAGGGGATTGGGAACAAGAGAGGCGATTCTGGCACTAAGACTCATTATCGAAAAGCAATTACAGAAAAATAAACCAACTTATATTGCCTTTATAGACATGGAAAAGGCATTTGATAACGTTATCTGGCAAGAGATGTTCAGAGTGCTGAGGAAAATTGGAATAAAGTACAAAGACATCCGCGTGATACTCAGTTTCTATAAGAATGAGGTGGCAGTGATTAGGAACTGTCACCAGGAACAACAAGCAAATATTAGAAAAGGGGTAAGACAAGGATGTGCTCTCTCTCCTCTTATATTCAATGCTTACATCCAGGAAGCTATAGACCAAGTTCGAGAAACTACTGAGGTGGGGATCAAAATTAATGGGCAGAAGATAGACATGGTACGTTATGCAGATGATATTGCTATAGTCACGGAGACAGAAGAAGATCTAGAGGAAGTCCTCAGAACAACGGAAAAAATTCTATACAATCAGTATGGAATGAGAATAGACAAGAAAAAGACTAAAGTGATGGTATGCAGTACAGGAGCAGAATATGAACCTCCGAGAATTAGAATTGGAAGAGAGGAGCTGGAAGTGATACAGGAATTTACTTACCTGGGAAGCAAAATCACAAGGGATGGTAGAAGCCGGAAAGAAATTGCGACCAGAATACAAAAGGCCAAAATTGCATTTAATCGGAGAAGGAACTTACTCACCAGCAACAACATCAGTCTGAAAATAAGGAAACGCATCATGAAAGGTTTCGTTTGGAGTGTGGCCCTATATGGATGTGAAACTTGGACAGTTGGAAGAGCAGAGAGAAGACGGCTAGAGGCCCTGGAGATGTGGTGCTATAGAAGGATGATGAAGATCAGCTGGACAGACAAAGTAACAAATGAAGAGGTGCTTAGAAGAGTACAGGAAACCAGATCTCTGTGGAGGCACATCCAAACAAGAAGAGACAAACTTGTAGGGCACATCCTACGACACAACAATATCATTGGAACAATAGCAGAAGGAGTTATTGAGGGAAGGAATCGGCGGGGGCGACCAAGGATATCATACATGCAACAGATCATGAATGACGTTGGATGTAACACATATGTGGAAATGAAGAGGAAAGCAGACAGAAGAGAGGAATGGCGCTCTGCTGCAAACCAACCTCAGGGTTGAACACTAAAAGAAAAAGAAAGAACATTAGTCCTTTTACCTTCTTTAAAAAATCCAGTATTACATAAAGTAATATTTGCTGCAGATCTGAGGATGATCATTGCTGACCGAAACCGGTGGTCTAAGGACCTAACAAGTATGTGATCATAGACTGAAATAAAGAATTTATTCTACACTCTCTGGATAATGTTCTGTTCGCGGCCATGTCGCAGCTTGTGAATATTTATCTCCATTGCCTCACCATATATAGTCGCAAAACTTCCTGCATTTTAAGTCCATTTTCACAAGTGGATTTTCATAAGCCAGGTTTCATCACGTGACGTAAGTATCACTGGCTTGAATGTTTCATTTTCTAACCTGACTCGAGAAAAGGACGCAGATAATTTGGCACTGCCGAAGTATATCTGACTACTATATGGGATTTGGGACTGATGTAGCAATGACGAAAAGTCAATAAATTCGAGCATGTGATTGATTTGAGTATATAGATAGTTGTCCATTCACACCCTCAGCCGCTCCACATCGTTTCGTTGTTGGTACAGTTGTTTTAATATTCAAATCAATAGTAATCATTTACGATGTTTGTGCTCGTAATTGTGGTACATACTGCATCGTTCATTTGTTTCGGTTTGCTCCGTTCTGAGAGGAGTCCACTGTGCAAACTTCTCTCGTACACTGCCAGACAGCACTGCAAAAATGTACGGCCGAGCGGACACTGTCCGCCGGGCCGTGGTGGACGGGCTCTCACTCTATGATCCATTACGGCGGTGATGAAAAAGTTAATTGCTTCGGAGGATAGATTATGTAAATTACGAGTGCATATAAGTGTCCGGACCCAACTCCGGACGACAAGGAAGCCATCACGGTACATAACCCGGGCTGCATGAATATTTATTAAACGGCGCAACTGGGCGCGCTTTTTGGGCCGGTAGCGGGCTGGTGGCCGCTGCTCACGCGGGAGCGCGGACACGGCTGCCGAGGTAATTTTGTGCCCGCGTAACGGCGAAGGTAACCGGCGACTGCGCGCGCCCAGAACAGCGGCCGTATGAAAAATAAATCAGCCCGCGCTTAATTAGCGTCGTATGGAGCGCGCCTCTTAACAGAATGTCGGAAGTTTAAGGAGATGAAAATCAGGGAGGTGCGAGCACCGAGATGCTCCAGTTACGTGCGAGGATACACGTAAACACTTTGCTCGGTAGTGAACTCGTACACCGGATGCCAGCTCGGTGGAAGAATAAAAACAAGGTCACATTCCAGGAGCCATCTCGCAATACTACTGCAGCCTTTTACCGAAGGTACGAGAGCGTGGGACAACTCAGATACATTAGTGGCACGTAGACTTCTTAAGTAATAGAACCCAGCTTTTGAAAATGTTGACTGGAACGCTCTTTTTCAAATTATAAAGGTGGCAGGGGTAGAATACTGGGAGCGAAAGGCTATTTTCAATTTGTACAGAAACCAGATGGCACTTAATAAGAGTCGAGGGGCATGAAAGGGAAGCAGTGGTTGGTATAATATAATAAAATGATAATATAATAGGATAGGGAATGAATGATAATAAAATGTTGGAATGTGTGGCTTTTTTAAAATGGATGAATTAAAGAGATTAATTCTTTGGCATGAAGGACAAGCACAATAAGCTAGGCATTGCCTGTAACGGGAAAGGAATCATTTTAGTTTATATTTATATAAATAAATCGTCTTCATAGTATTTTATGCGTACCAATTATTAATATTATGTCCGATCGCCGTCTCCTTGACTGTGGCCGTGTTGTTATATTCGGATCTTCGTAAATTTTCCGAAGTACACAGGTGGGCTTCCGTTCTTCTTATTGCATTACTACTTGAAATAATAATAACTCTCACCAATATTGTGTTAATAAAACACTACTATATTTCTGTTCGATGTTGTTGTTGTTGTCTTCAGTCCTGAGACTGGTTTGATGCAGCTCTCCATGCTACTCTATCCTGTGCAAGCTGCTTCATCTCCCAGTACCTACTGCAACCTACATCCTTCTGAATCTGCTTAGTGTACTCATCTCTCGGTCTCCCTCTACGATTTTTGCCCTCCACGCTGCCCTCCAATGCTAAATTTGTGATCCCTTGATGCCTCAAAACATGTACTACCAACCGATCCCTTCTTCTAGTCAAGTTGTGCCACAAACTTCTCTTCTCCCCAATCCTATTCAATACCTCCTCATTAGTTACGTGATCTATCCACCTTATCTTCAGTATTCTTCTGTAGCACCACATTTCGAAAGCTTCTATTCTCTTCTTGTCCAAACTAGTTATCGTCCATGTTTCACTTCCATACATGGCTACACTCCAAACAAATACTTTCAGAAACGACTTCCTGATACATAAATCTATATTCGATGTTAACAAATTTCTCTTCTTCAGAAACGCTTTCCTTGCCATTGCCAGTCTACATTTTATATCCTCTCTACTTCGACCATCATCAGTTATTTTACTTCCTAAATAGCAAAACTCCTTTACTACTTTAAGTGTCTCATTTCCTAATCTAATTCCCTCAGCATCACCCGATTTAATTTGACTACATTCCATTATCCTCGTTTTGCTTTTGTTGATGTTCATCTTATATCCTCCTTTCAAGACACTGTCCATTCCGTTCAACTGCTCTTCCAAGTCCTTTGCCGTCTCTGACAGAATTACAATGTCATCGGCGAACCTCAAAGTTTTTACTTCGTCTCCCTGAATTTTAATACCTACTCCAAATTTTTCTTTTGTTTCCTTTACTGCTTGCTCAATATACAGATTGAATAACATCGGGGAGAGGCTACAACCCTGTCTCACTCCTTTCCCAACCACTGCTTCCCTTTCATGCCCCTCGACTCTTATTACTGCCATCTGGTTTCTGTACAAATTATAAATAGCCTTTCGCTCCCTGTATTTTACGCCTGCTACCTTTAGAATTTGAAAAAGAGTATTCCAGTCAACATTGTCAAAAGCTTTCTCTAAGTCTACAAATGCTAGAAACGTAGGTTTGCCTTTTCTTAATCTTTCTTCTAAGATAAGTCGTAAGGTCAGTATTGCCTCACGTGTTCCAACATTTCGACGGAATCCAAACTGATCCTCCCCGAGGTCTGCATCAACCAGTTTTTCCATTCGTCTGTAAAGAATCCGCGTTAGTATTTTGCAGCCGTGGCTTATTAAACTGATAGTTCGGTAATTTTCACATCTGTCAACACCTGCTTTCTTTGGGATTGGAATTATTATATTCTTCTTGAAGTCTGAGGGTATTTCGCCTGTCTCATACATCTTGCTCACCAGCTGGTAGAGTTTTCTCAGGACTGGTTCTCCCAAGGCCGTCAGTAGTTCTAATGGAATGTTGTCTACTCCGGGGGCCTTGTTTCGACTCAGGTCTTTCAGTGCTCTGTCAAACTCTTCACGCAGTATCGTATCTCCCATTTCGTCTTCATCTACATCCTCTTCCATTTCCATAATATTGTCCTCAAGTACATCGCCCTTGTATAAACCTTCTATATACCCCTTCCACCTTTCTGCCTTCCCTTCTTTGCTTAGAACTGGGCTGCCATCTGAGCTCTTGATATTCATACACTTGGTTCTCTTCTCTCCAAAGGTCTCTTTAATTTTCCTGTAGGCAGTATCTATCTTACCCCTAGTGAGATAAGCTTCTACATCCTTACATTTGTCCTCTAGCCATCCCTGTTTAGCCATTTTGCACTTCCTGTCGATCTCATTTTTGAGACGTTTGTATTCCTTTTCGCCTGCTTCATTTACTGCATTTTTATATTTTCTCCTTTTATCAATTAAACTCAATATTTCTTCTGTTACCCAAGGATTTCTAGCAGCCCTCGTCTTTGTACCTACTTTATCCTCTGCTGCCTTCACTACTACATCCCTCAGAGCTACCCATTCTTCTTCTACTGTATTTCTTTCCCCTATTCCTGTCAATTGTTCCCTTATGCTCTCCCTGAAACTCTGTACAACCTCTGGTTCTTTCAGTTTATCCAGGTCCCATCTCCTTAATTTCCCACATTTTTGCAGTTTCTTCAGTTTTAATCTACAGGTCATAACCAATAGATTGTGGTTAGAGTCCACATCTGCCCCTGGAAATGTCTTACAACTTAAAACCTGGTTCTTAAATCTCTGTCTTACCATTATATAATCTATCTGATACCTTTTAGTATCTCCAGGGTTCTTCCACGTATACAACCTTCTTTCATGATTCTTAAACCAAGTGTTAGCTATGATTAAGTTGTGCTCTGTGCAAAATTCTACTAGGCGGCTTCCTCTTTCATTTCTTAGCCCCAATCCATATTCACCTACTATGTTTCCTTCTCTCCCTTTTCCTACACTCGAATTCCAGTCACCCATTACTATTAAATTTTCGTCTCCCTTCACTATCTGAATAATTTCTTTTATTTCATCGTACATTTCTTCAATTTCTTCATCATCTGCAGAGCTAGTTGGCATATAAACTTGTACTACTGTAGTAGGTGTGGGCTTCGTATCTATCTTTGCCACAATAATGCGTTCACTATGCTGTTTGTAGTAGCTTACCCGCATTCCTATTTTCCTATTCATTATTAAACCTACTCCTGCATTACCCCTATTTGATTTTGTGTTTATAACCCTGTAGTCACCTGACCAGAAGTCTTGTTCCTCCTGCCACCGAACTTCACTAATTCCCACTATATCTAACTTTAACCTATCCATTTCCCTTTTTAAATTTTCTAACCTACCTGCCCGATTAAGGGATCTGACATTCCACGCTCTGATCCGTAGAACGCCAGTTTTCTTTCTCCTGATAACGACATCCTCCTGAGTAGTCCCCGCCCGGAGATCCGAATGGGGGACTATTTTACCTCCGGAATATTTTACCCAAGAGGATGCCATCATCATTTAATCATACAGTAAAGCTGCATGTCCTCGGGAAAAATTACGGCTGTAGTTTCCCCTTGCTTTCAGCCGTTCGCAGTTCCAGCACAGCAAGGCCGTTTTGGTTAATGTTACAAGGCCAGATCAGTCAATCATCCAGACTGTTGCCCCTGCAACTACTGAAAAGGCTGCTGCCCCTCTTCAGGAACCACACGTTTGTCTGGCCTCTCAACAGATACCCCTCCGTTGTGGTTGCACCTACGGTACGGCCATCTGTATCGCTGAGGCACGCAAGCCTCCCCACCAACGGCAAGGTCCATGGTTCATGGAGGGTTCTCTGCACATAGAAAATACACACAATGGCGGTCTGCAATTACTCGCTAAAAAATAGCGGTTCTCACTCGTTCACTCACTGAGCGAAACCTTCCTTCCAACAACTCGTACCAGAACAAAAAACTGCTCTGTCTTTTAACATCTGAAAGTCAAAAATACCTGACGGTAGGCACAGGCTCTAAGCTGGGCTACTACCACCTCATCTTTTCTCTTTGCTTTTAAAGAGGATGAAAACATAAAAGTAAGAAATGCAAAAGGTATATCACATTGGGAAGGGAGTGAGACAGGGTTGTAGGCTCTCCCCGATGTTATTCAATCTGTATATTGAGCAAGAAGTAAAGGTAACAAACGAAAAATTCGGAGTAGGTATTAAAATCCATGGAGAAGAAATAAAAACTTTGAGGTTCGCGGATGACATTGCAATTCGGTCAGAGACAGCAAAGGACTTGGAAGAGCAGTTGAACGGAATGGACAGTGCCTTGAAAGTTCGATATAAGATGAACATGAAGAAAAGCAAAACGAGGATAATGGAATGTAGTCGAATTAAGTCAGGTGATGCTGAGGGAATTAGATTAGGAAATTAGACACTAAAAATAGTAAAGGAGTTTTGCTATTTGGGGAGCAAAATAACTGATGATGGTCGAAGTAGAGAGGATATGAAATGTAGACTGGCAATGGCAAGGAAAGCATTTCTGAAGAAGAGAAATTTGTTAACATCGATTATAGATTTAAGTGTCAGGAAGTCGTTTCTGAAAGTGTATGTATGGAGTGTGGCCATGTATGGAAGTGAAACATGGACGATAAATAGTTTAGACAAGAAGAGAATAGAAGCTTTCGAAATGTGGTGCTACAGAAGAATGCTCAAGATTAGATGGGTAGATCACGTAACTAATGAGGAAGTATTGAATAGAATTGGGGAGAAGAGGAGTTTGAGGCATAACTTGACTAGAAGAAGGGATCGGTTGGTACGACGTTTTCTGAGGCATCAAGGGATCACCAATTTGGTACTGGAGGGCAGCGTGGAGGACAAAAATCGTAGAGGGAGACCAAGAGATGAATACACTAAGCAAATTCAGAAGGAAGTAGGTTGCAGTACTGAGAGATGAAGCAACTTTCACAGGATAGAGTAGCATGGAGAGCTGCATCTAACCAGTCTCTGGACTGAAGACCACAACAACTCCATGATGTCCTCGACGGAGAGTGTTCATCAGAGACAAGGGTATCTTCAGGACAAGTCCAGCGAAGAGTGATAGGGCCGCTATTATTTTCTTTATACACTGAAGTGACAAAAGTCATGGGATACCTCCTAATATCGTGTTGGACTTCCTTTTGATCGGAGTAGTGCAGCTCCGGACGTGGCATGGACTCAGCGTTGGAAGTGCCCTGGCAATACTGGGCCATTCTGCCTCTTTAGCCATCCGTAACTGCGAAGGTGCTGCCGGTGTAGGATTTTGTAGACGATGTATCCTCTCGATTGTGTCCCATAAATGTTCGATGGGATTCATGTGGGGCGATCTGTATAGCCAGATCATTCGCTCGAATTGTCCTGAATGCTCTTCGAAACAATCGTGATCAATTGTGGCATGTTTGGGAACATGAAGATCATGAATGGCAGCAAATGGTCCCCAGGTAACCAAACGTAACCAATTCTAGTCAATGACCGTTTCAGTTGGACAAGAGGACCATATTCCATGTAAACACAGCCAACACCACTAGGTAGCCACCACCAGCTTGCAGAGTCCGCTGTTCACAACTGATCGATTGCTTCTTGGAGTCTGCGTTACCAGCATTTGCCAACTGAAATCGTGTCTCATCTGATCAGGCTACCGTTTTGCAGTTCTTTATGGCCGAACCGATATGGTCACGAACCCAGGGGAGGCGCTGCAGGCGATGCCGTGCTGTTACCAAAGGCCTCCCGTAGATCGTTTGCTTCCACAGCCCATTAACGCCAAATTTCGCCGCAGTGTCGTAAAGAGTGCGTTCGTCGTACATCCCACATTGATTTCTGCGGTTATTTCGCCGCACTGTTGCATGTCTATCACCATTAGCAACTCGACGCAGACACCGCCGCTGTCGCCGCGTAGTAAAATTTGTAAATTTCTTGTAGGGTCTTATGGGACCAAACAGTTGAGGACATCGGTCCCTAAGTCTACGCACTACGTAATCTAACTTAAACTAAGTTACGATAAGGACAACATCACACACACTCATGCCCGAAGGAGGACTCGAACCTCCGACGGGGCGAACCGCGCGGACGCCGCGTTGTCTGTCTGTCCATGAAGTGATGTAACGCCTGAAATTTGGTATTTTCGGCACACTCTTGACAATGTGGATCTCGGAATATTGAATTTCCCAAGGATTTTCGAAATAGAATGTCCAAGGGTCCAGCTTGAACTACCATTGAGCGTTCGAAGTCTTTTAATTCAGGTCGCGCGGCCATAATCACTGCGGAAACTTTTTTCACGTGACTCATCTGAGTAAAATACCACCGCTCCATCAATGCAATGGCCTTTTATAATTTGTGTACGCGATTCTACCACCAACTTTATAGGTGAATATCTCTGTTCCATGAATTTGGCACGTCGATGTAGACAAGTGAACTGGCGGACATGGTGGGCTGCAGTCTGCGGTTGTTTGCTGACGATGCCACGGTGTACGGGGAAATTTCGAAGTTCAGTGACTGTAAAAGCCTAAATTTCTAATTGGTGTGTTGACTGCAACTGGCTCTACACACAGAAAAATGTAAGAAGGATACAAGATAACTTTCTAAATTTCTAGTTGGTGTGACATATGGCAGCTATCTCTAAATATAAACTTATGCGAATGAGTAGGAAGAACAAACTTTTAATGTTTGAACACATCATTAGTAGCGTCGTTTTGGGCAGTCACGTCGTTTAAATAACTGGGCGTAACGCCGCGAAACGTTGTGAAATGGATCGATCGTGCGACGACAATGGTAGAGAAGGGAAGTGTCGACTTCGGTTTATTGGAAGAATTTTTGGAAAGAGTGGTTTATTTGTAAAGGTGGCCGCATGTTGGACGTTAGTGCGACGGATTGTAGAGCACTATACAAGATTTTGGGATCCGTACCAGGTCGCATTGAAGAAAGACATCAAAGCAATTTAGAGGCGGGCTGCTACATTTACTACTGATAGGTTCGAACAGCGGGACTCGAATAAGATCCCTGGAGGGAAGCTCTTTTCGAGGAAAATTATTGAGAAAATTTAGACAACCGGCATTTGAAGCTGACTGCCGAATGATTCTACCTGCCGCCGACATACATTTCGCGTGAGGACCACGAGCATAAGATACGATAAATTGCGGCTCATACGGAGGCATACAGGCAGTGGGTTTTCCCTCGCTCTATTTGCGACTGGAAAATGGTTCAGATGGCTCTGAGCACTATGGGACTTAACATCTGAGGTCATCAGTCCCCTAGAACTTAAAACTACTTAAATCTAACTAACCTAAGGACATCACACACATCCATGTCCGTGGTAGGATTCGAACCTGCGACTGTAGCGGTCGCGCGGTTCCAGACTGAAGCGCCTTGAACCGCTCGGCCACACCGGCCAGCTTGCAAATGGAACAGGAAGGGAAATCACTAGTAGTGGTACAGTGTATTCCTTCATGCACCATACGGAGTATGTGTGTAGATGTGGACTTATCACCTAACACCGTCTATAGCCTTGATGACGAGGGCTTTGTTCGGCAAGGAAGTATGCCCACGCGTTCCTTCAGGTATGCCGTATCCTGCTGAAGACAGTGATGATTGGGCCTCGTAGAGCTACCAAACTCTGAGGACACTGATTGCTATGTTTCGCTCGCTGTCACTAATAGGACTGAGTTAGCGATCTAGTCGTGCTTGCATAGGGTAGCTGAGTGATCACCATTATGAGCATGGCTGTTGTTTCGAGTGACGTGTGGTCCACAGAAAACTCATCATGAAAAAATCTGAAGAAAGCGGTGATACTTTATCTCCGAGAATGCTGAAATAAAGACCTAGGTTCGTGGCAATTGTTGTGAATGGTCACAAGTCATCGCACGGAAATTACGCTCAAGTGTCACTTATGGTCTGTACTACACCACCCATGGTGGTAAATGGTTGGTAAATGCCTCATTGGTCTGTCGGTGCACTCGACGTATTACACCGGTTAAAAAGGCATAGGGCGTACACATTCCATATTAATGTGCACTGACATGTGTCCGGATACTTTTGAACAGGCAATGTATATGTGCAGAAAAGATAAATAAACCCAAAAGGCACTTTTGAATCATGTGATTCAAAGCTACTTTATCATGGAAGTAAGTGCCACATTCTGCGCAGACAGATAGTAAGAAAATTTAAGTATTAGAAATTAAAAAATACAGAATAGATCTACAACAGAATATACAGCAACATACTCCAAGCTTCTGAAAGGAACGCCTGTACAGCATAAAAGGAGTATGATACAAGTAAGTGTTTTTTCAACCTATTCTGTGACCGTTTTTAAATTGCAGCTGAGAATTTTCTTCTTTGACACATACTTTCATTTTCAAATTTGCTTGCAGGAATTGTGTATTGTGTTTGCTACCTTCCTCTTCCTCTGGCAGTAACTTAATTCTTTCAAGCCCTAAAATGCTCCTTACGATTTTTAGTCTTTCTTCTTTATTGCCAATCACTCTGAACGATACTGCGCTACTGACGTCGGTACTGTGGTGCAATACATTATTTTTGGTTCGTATTCTTCCTTTATCTATCTTGCATTAACTGATAAGATAGCTCCAATTCTTCGCGGTTCCATTTATTGCCTTTTATCGAGCTTATTTATTTTTTCAAGAGTTGAGACATATTCGCAATAAGGTTCCTGGGCGACCCAGGAAGTATTTATTGTGTTGTGAATCCAGCAACGGGCCACAAAACTTTATTGATAGGTAATTAATTTAGGACAACGGTGACAGTCTTCAAGCCTGAGTAAATCCAGTATATCACATGATTCATGTCACTGCGTGAGTAGATGGTACAGTTACATTAAACTTACATGAACGGTTACTGTACCCGGTATATAAGCGTTGACACCAACTGCCTATATACTTGGTCTATCCAAGTTTGTATATGGTCGTCATTGACCAAAATTAATTTTCTGATTACTAAACTTTTGTGGTACGTGACTACATTTATATTGAAATAATTTATTTATAATAAAATAATTTTTTTCACAATGCTAACAACTAATCAAAACCGTTCAGTTATTTCACGCAGTACAGTGGAATAGTGTGCACTGTCAATGACTGTATGAAAAGTATTGTGAGATGACAGGAAGTATCCTTGTAATACAGGTTGTGCCGTGTACGACATAAAACACTCTTTGTTTTGTGAATGGTTCAACACATCGAAACGAAATTTATGGCAAATAATAGTAGGCAAAGGGGTATATAATTTTGTTACATGTTGAGTCAATCTCTTTTTAATGGCTTGTGAAAGGTCTCCAAAAGACGAGTCCAGACACACAACTCTTTTCAACGACAGTTGATAGTTTTCGGAAAAATATCCGAGAAATGTGACGAAATGGAAACGCGAGGCAGCTGGAATCGACTCTGAGGCCAGTGTGCCAGGCTCCGTCATTGTATCAAGTGCGTCGACTGTTTGTTGTCTGAACAGATTGCTGTTTACTTAAGCGTGGGTACGTAGATACACTGGACGTAGTTTTGGTACGGATATTCTCATACACTAGACGTTAGCACGGATTTCCATTTACAAGAATCGTAGCCAGAATTGTACCTATATTGTATAAAGCAGGATCAAGAGGAAGTACGCTATGCAGAGCGGTCAGAGGCAGTTTGAACAGCCTGTAAGGGTGTTGCAGGATAGATTGTGCTGGTAAGAAGCGTTAAGAAAACAATTCGATACGCTGCGCCGTTTCCGAGTTAATTTGCATTGAAATTAGCCAGTCTGGCCGTTGCGGTGTCGCCAAATTTGTTTTTCATTTGGTTTCCTAAACCCAAACAAGAAATCAATACAGAAATTGGACATGGGACAGTAATAAGGATCGAACCCGAGCGAAAGACCGAGCAATTTCATGCTCTATCGCCTACGCTATGAGAACAATTGACACTAATTTTATCCGGCGGGTCGCTTGAATTTGATTCGCTAACTTCAGTGCTAATTAACTTGGTAACGACGCAGCGTACAGAATTTTTTTCTTAACAATTATTTCTTATCACAACACACCAAACACCTTTACAAGATTTTGAGGCTGTTTCTGGCCAACCTGTGTATATCCGCCGTTACACGCCTATTCTCTTGCTGCACACATCAACGGAACCTGGCGTTGGAGTTCCACTTGACATTAATTGCACCGAAGTAGCCAATTCTGAGCACCGAGTCTTCCAATTTTAACATTTTTTTGCGGAAAGGTTTCAACACAGGCATTAATAACCGTTACATTACTGTACTCGTCTGTTCAGGAGCTCTCTAATGCAGTTTAAAAAATGTAGGCCTATTGCGCAATTAAGAACTATTGTCTATAATATTTCGGTTCCTAAAAGAGTTGCTATTAAGCACGCAAAAATTTACGTTCACCTGCACTTGCTATCATGTCCCGGAAACTACGTTTCGAAAATTCTGAACAGATCACCAAATGAAATGGGGTTTCTTCTTGGGGGACTAATCCTGTACATAGTCGTATTACCATCTTTCATGAAAACCAGTATTTACAGAAGTATCACTAGTTGCCTATAGCTGGCAAAGGACTAGATGGAAGAACATGAAACTTACTAATTTAAGCGTAAAATGTTCGAATTACAAAGGTTTTGTGGATATGCTTTATTTATATAAGGCACGTCGTTCGTAAAATGCACGTAAATTTCAGTAGCGAACCAGGCAAAGAGTGTCGTAACACTAGAAACACCCGGTCTGGCTGGCATCGCTAGTTAACGAATTATGTTGCGGAAGTGTAGCACGCTTTCCCTTGTATGCGAGCGCCGTGCGCCTCAGTCTGACGGGAGATGGTGTGAGCACAACAGACTCCGCCGTAGTACGGAAAACTCGTCTTTTATTGACCTCGGGAATCAGGAAGTACTTTTTCCGACTTCCGCACATGGTTGCTTGGTCCAGGCAGAAGTGTTTTAAGGAAACCATTTGCATAAATAAAAACTTTGACGTTACTTAGTTACTGAATCGTTGGCCGTGGACGAGGAGTTTTGCGTGCAAATGATGTGTACCTTCAGCAGACGACATATACAGGGTACCTTCAGCAGACGACATATACAAAATACACTCCTGGAAATGGAAAAAAGAACACATTGACACCGGTGTGTCAGACCCACCATACTTGCTCCGGACACTGCGAGAGGGCTGTACAAGCAATGATCACACGCACAGCACAGCGGACACACCAGGAACCGCGTTGTTGGCCGTCGAATGGCGCTAGCTGCGCAGCATTTGTGCACCGCCGCCGTCAGTGTCAGCCAGTTTGCCGTGGCATACGGAGCTCCATCGCAGTCTTTAACGCTGGTAGCATGCCGCGACAGCGTGGACGTGAACCGTATGTGCAGTTGACGGACTTTGAGCGAGGGCGTATAGTGGGCATGCGGGAGGCCGGGTGGACGTACCACCGAATTGCTCAACACGTGGGGTGTGAGGTCCCTACAGTACATCGATGTTGTCGCCAGTGGTCGGCGGAAGGTGCACGTGCCCGTCGACCTGGGACCGGCCCGCAGCGACGCACGGATGCACGCCAAGACCGTAGGATCCTACGCAGTGCCGTAGGGGACCGCACCACCGCTTCCCAGCAAATTAGGGACACTGTTGCTCCTGGGGTATCGGCGAGGACCATTCGCAACCGTCTCCATGAAGCTGGGCTACGGTCCCGCACACCCTTAGGCCGTCTTCCGCTCACGCCCCAACATCGTGCAGCCCGCCTCCAGTGGTGTCGCGACAGGCGTGAATGGAGGGACGAATTGAGACGTGTCGTCTTCAGCGATGAGAGTCGCTTCTGCCTTGGTGCCAATGATGGTCGTATGCGTGTTTGGCGCCGTGCAGGTGAGCGCCACAATCAGGACTGCGTACGACCGAGGTACACAGGGCCAACACCCGGCATCATGATGTGGGGAGCGATCTCTTACACTGGCCGCACACCTCTGGAGATCGTCGAGGGGACACTGAATAGTGCACGGTACATCCAAACCGTCATCGAACCCATCGTTCTACCATTCCTAGACCGGCAAGGGAACTTGCTGTTCCAACAGGACAATGCACGTCCTCATGTATCCCGTGACACCCAACGTGCTCTAGAAGGTGTAAGTCAACTACCTTGGCCAGCAAGATCTCCGGATCTGTCCCCCATTGAGCATGTTTGGGACTGGATGAAGCGTCGTCTCACGCGGTCTGCACGTCCAGCACGAACGCTGGTCCAACTGAGGCGCCAGGTGGAAATGGCATGGCAAGCCGTTCCACAGGACTACATCCAACATCTCTACGATCTCTCCATGGGAGAATAGCAGCCTGCATTGCTGCGAAAGGTGGATATACACTGTACTAGTGCCGACATCGTGCATGCTCTGTTGCCTGTGTCTATGTGCCTGTGGTTCTGTCAGTGTGATCATGTGATGTATCTGACCCCAGGAATGTGTCAATAAAGTTTCCCCTTCCTGGGACAATGAATTCACGGTGTTCTTATTTCAATTTCCAGGAGTGTATCTTCAGCAGTCGACATACACAGGGTGCCCCACATAAGAGTCGCCACGCGTCTCTGGTGTTTCGGCAGATATTTGCAGTTTTGTGTTGTATTCTCCATCAGTTTATATAACGTAACTTTTTCTACAATACAATAGCTGTACAATAGACGTATACGTCCGTTGATCTAGCCGTAGATGTGGTTCCTCTCGGTCGGCTGGTACTTCGATCGGCGGTGCAGTACAGCGGCTTCGGTGATATCTTCTCGGAGACTCTGTTGTAGCGGTTGCCATTAGCAGCGGGCGAAGACTGGTCTGCCTTCGACCGGCCGGGCCTATATAGTGAGCTGGAGCCAATAGAAACCCGGCGTGGGAATCCGTGGCCGGATATGTCTCGGCGACCTCTGCAAGGAAAGGTTCCTATTAATCGACTGGAATCTTCGGCGTGTTTACCTGATGTCTTCGTCTGTTTCGCTGTTGGTTTGTTTCCCTCGTAGCGTGGCTGTCATGCGGTGCTGCCTGCCATGTAGCATTTTGTTTTTGCGAAGTTTAACTAGTCAGCCTAAACAATTATCACTCGTCACTTCTTTCATGCCACGCCAACCGCCAACGAAAAGCATCGCTTTGTCTCTCGTTACAAAGAAAATGTTTTTTTCTTCACTTTTTATTTTTATAGGAATTTTGCGGAGCTGGATCAGACTAGTGCGATATTCGTTTTAGCGACATGTAGTACCAGTAACGGTAAGACACGAAGGACTACCAGTTCTCCAGCAACGACATGACAGACCTGGTCCGCGGTGACCGCTACTGCCATGCAGCAGCGCTGCTGTGCTGCTGCTGGAGTTCCAGGTTATTCTTCCTGTTTCACATAGCGATAAAATTAGAATAATTTGGGACCACTCTCTTGTAAAATTTTGATTTAAAAATCATTTTGCGTGTAACGGGAAACAAACCGACGATTTCCATCGACACTGGACGTCGTATGAGAGACTTAATGAATAACATTTGTTTGGGCTGATTCCAGCTACAAATTGCAAGAATGAAGTTTCTAATATCTGATTAAATGCCAGAGAAAATGCGTCTGACGAGCCATAGGAGAGAAACTCGGTATAAGCTGTGAGTCCACGCCTGTCCTATAAAGACAGAGAACGAATGAATACCAATGCCAACACACAGAGTGGTCGAAATACGACTCGCCGGGAAAATATTTCATGCATCGAAAGAGAGGTGTCTAATTTACAACTGCTCCGGATGCAGGTGATGTGACTTGCGTTTTCTATTTTCCGTGCCAGCTATATTTTGCCTGTGTATGTGGTAGATAGGTCCAAATGAAAAGTATCTGCCCCAATAAAGTAGAGCGTAATGTGAAGAATAAGTTACATTCATATTTCAGATGTCCAAACTGTACATTTCAAGCGGCTTCAGGTTCTGAGGTATTAACCCAATGGCTACCTATCATTATACACTCTGAGACAAAAAAAGGGAAAAAAAGACAGATCATGAAGAAGTTATCCGAATGGGACGAAATCGGTAGATGTGATGTACATGTACATACAAACGAATGATTAGAATTCCAGAAAAGAAGGACGATTCATTCAAGAGAGAGAGCAATTGAGCAAATAACCACCTGTGCCCTTATGCAAGCAGTTATTCGCCTTGGCATTCATTGATAGAGTTGTTGAAGCTACTCCAGAGAGATATCGTGCCAAATTCTGTCCAACTACTTCTCAGGTCGTCAAAATCACGAGCCCTGCCCATAATGGTCTAAAGGTTCTCAGTTGGGGTAAGATCCGGAGACATTGCTGGACAAGGTAGCGTTTGGAAAACAGTAAGTATGGCCGTGTGCGAACACGCATTATCTTACTGAAATTTAAGCCAGGGTGGTTTGCCGTGAAGCGCAAGAGAATTGGGCATAAAATTTCGTAGAGGTACTGCTGTGCTGTGACAACCAAAGTGGTACTGCTATGAAAACAACTGGCGCGCCAGACCAATAAACCTAGCTGAAGGTCGGGCGACGGTCGGACTGGTACCCAAGGCTGTCTGAGGCGTCTCCAGACAGGCCTTCGCTAGTCATCGGGGCTCAGTTCGAAACGAGACTCACCATTGAAGAAACTCTACTCCAGTAAATGAGATTCCAGACTGAAGACGTGCCTGGAAACGCACCCGGAGAGCAGTGGGATACCAATCTGACTTTCGCCCACCATGCGTCCCGACAAGCAGGATGCCACTTCATTTCACAGCAGGATGTCATCCGCGGCACCCTACAGCACAGCGGTACGTCTGCTGTACTTTACATCCCTTTTTCTGCCCCTTACGACAGTCCATTCTGAGCTTACATCTCAGCAACATAATGCCCGCCCGCACACGGTGAGAGTTGCTACTGATTGTCTTCGTGCTTTTCAAACGCTACCACGAGCAGTAAGATCGCCAGATCTCTCCACAACTGTTTAGAGCATCATAGGCAATGTCGTCCAGCCAGCTGGAGATTTTGACTATGTAACGCGCCAATTGGACACAATTTTGCACAATATCGCTCAGGATGACATCCAACAACTCCATCAATTAATGCCAAACCGAATAATTTTTATAATGAACAGAGGTGAAACAAAGCTTTAATGGACTGTACTATTTGTGAAGCTCTATCTCTTGAATACATCATCCAGTTTCTCTGAATTCGTTACAATTTGTCTGTATATGTTCGCCACATCTTCTGATTTCCGTCCTATTAGGATTTTCTTTTTTTCTTAGAGTGCGTTTTACTGTCCATTTCTATTTTGCCGACCTTGTATGTTGTGGATTGTATTGTATTGTATGTTAACTGGGGACGTAGAAACGACAGAGAGGCTCCGTCCTCGCCGCAGCCGCAGTGGTCCACAACCCCACGACGACTACCTCAGTCCACTTCACCCCTCCGCCGCTCCACACCGAAACCAGGGTTATTGTGCGGTTCGGCCCCCGGTGGACCCCCCAGGGAACGTCTCACATCAGACGAGTGTAGCCCCTATGTTTGCGTGGTAGAGTAAAGATGGTGTACGCGTACGTGGAGAACATGTTTGCGCAGAATCGCCGACATAGTGTAACTGAGGCGGAATTAGGGGAACCAGCCAGCATTCGTCGAGGCAGATGGAAAACCGCCTAAAAACCATCCACAAACTGGCTGGAAAACCGGACCTCGACACAAGTGCGCCGAGCGGATTTGGGTCCGGGGACCAGGCGCTCCTTCCCACCCGGAAAGCCGTGCGTTAGACCGCACGGCCAACCAGGCGGGCTTGTTGTGGATACTTTGTAGGAAGACTGAAGCTCTGAAATGTGAACCGAACTCCTAGTAATCGTTATATTTCAAAGGTTCCCTTTATTTAAATGTCACGGGATATATTTGTCGCCATTTGCTTCATCTGACTCATCATCCTTGTAGAACGGTCGTAGACAAACACAGCTGAAGGGCACAACTGTACCCGATATGTGGCTCGAAAGCGAAGCCTTCGATTTACGGAAGAGCGAAGATATCTAGGAACCAGTAAGGTGGGCAATCCAGTTTCTCTGAATTCGTTGCAATTTGTCTGTATATTTACGTCACATCTTATGATTTCCGTCCCATTCAGTTTTTTTTTCTTAGAGTGCATTTTACTGACCATTTGTATTTTGCGCACCCTGTATGTTGTGGATACTTGGTAGGAAGATTCAAGTTCTGAAATGTGAACCGAACGCCTAATAATCGTTATATTTTAAAGGTTTCCTTTATTGGGAATCTCACGGCATATATTTGTCGCCATTTGCATCATCTGACTCATCAATGACCTTTAAAATGTCAATAGAACTGCTATTAGCGTACTATGTAACGCATTAAATTACCACATTACCCAGTTATAAGCCTTTTCTAAGAGGGTGCGCGAGGAAGAATTATTTTTAATATAGGCCTATTCTGACCAACAAAAATTATTGGCTATCGGGATTACCTAATGTTCGCTGCAGACGGTAAATTAATTATTACAGAAACCTGGTATGTATTTGTTCATCCATTCTCTCAGCTTCGGATGATCAACTTTTCCCATCGGAATGTTAGCCTCAATGAAAGCTCGAGTAGTCGATAAAATGAATTCTTTATCAATTGTCGCTCGTTTTGCCGTTGCAATGACTTCCATGAGCGTAGCTTGTCTTTTTATACCAGGTAGTTGTTAGCGCCTTCTCCTTGTTCTTCTTATGAGAAGAACTGTCATTAATGCGTTTCAGGCACGTGTCCTTCCTCTGCATATAAGTATCTTCCTACTTTTGTCGCAAACATAAAATCCTTCTGACGAAAATGCCTTTTCTCGGTCGAAAACTGCCACTACCATACTAATGATCTGTAGCACGGAAACAACACACTCAATGCACCGGCGATCCACAGCGCTTTCCAACACGCAATACTGAATACACCGCCAGAACATTGTAGAATGTCTTTGGAATACTCAATATATTATATATATCGAAATGGTGTGCAAGCGATATGCGGATTGTATTACGATAACTGCAATCGAATTTCCGCAGTTAAGTTCAAATGACGAGATTTTGCAAAGCTTCGTCAATTATTTCGCGATTTGGGTTAAAAGTATATAGTTTTCCGCAAAACGTGTAAAATTTCCTGAAAATTTCACGATTTCGCGCTTTGCGAAAAACAGGTGCCTGTACTCATCTTTGTAGAACGGTCGTAGACAATCACGTCTGAAGGGCACACCTGTACCAGATATGTGACTCGAATGCGAAGCCTTAGATTTACGGAAAGAGCGAAGATATGTAACGTCCAGGAATGGTGTTAGCTGAAAAGGTATTCCGGTGGGACAGGTTAACGCTGTAAACCTCACGTGGCCTAATGTTGCAGACGTTGGCTTACAGAGTTCCACTGAATATTTTACGTCCCAGTTTTTCACTTTCTCCAAACTGCACGAAGTTTTCTAATGAAAACTGTAGAGTGGACGAAGTGTATCCGAGACTTTATGAAGGCTTCTCCGCCTACTAAAGCAGAGACGTCAACAGCGAGAACCGGCGCGGAGGTGGTCACGTCAGACAGCTGTGGTCCGGCGACGCGGCCGGCAGCAGCGGGCGTATAGCGGACACGCCGGCCGGGTAGTTTTTGCGGCGCCACATTGTGTGGACGGCGCGGCGTGGCTCGTGGGTTCCTGCACGGCGCCGCCGCTGCCGCCGCTGCAGCCGGGAGCAACGAACCAGCCCGCCAGCCAGGAGTTGCTTCTGCTGCCCCTGCCGGTGCAGTCCCCGACGTCTGTTCCGCCGCGGGCCGCGGCCGGCATTGTTGCCGGCGTACAATGGCCGGCGTCCCCCTGCTAGCCTTCCAGAGCCCACAATGCTGCCTCCTCTCGTGGTCGCCCTACATCTTCATTTTTGAAGTTAGTTCGAGTCTCGGTCCGGCACACAGTTTTAATATGCCAGGAAGTTTCATATCAGCGCACATTACGCTGCAGAGTGACAATCTCATTCTGGAAACATCCCCAAGGCTCTGGCTAAGCCATGTCTCCCCAATATGCTTTTTCCAGGAGTGCTAGTTCTGCAGGGTTCGCAGGAGATCTTCTGTGAAGCTTGGAAAGTAGGAGACGAGGTACTGGCGGAAGGAAAGCTGTGAGTCGTGCTTGGGTAGCTCAGATGGTAGAGCACTTGCCTGCGAGAGGCAAAGGTCCCGAGTTCGAGTCTCGGTCAGGCATACAGTTTTAAACTGCCAGGTAGTTTCATATCAGCGCATTCTGGATCTTCATTTTTACCCGAAAAGTGTACGCTTCGCAAATAAAGCGTGAAAGGCGTACGCTTCGGAAGTGACGCCATTATTGCATACTCCTCTGGATTGCTTTCCCACTGCACGCGCCGTCACATTGAATCTGTACCCACAGTTCCTTTCCTCGTTGCGAGTATAATTGCCATTAGCATGTCCCAATAATCCACCGTTCCCTCCATCCGTCATCCTGCACCCACTCTTTAAGGAATGGAACTTCCTTGTATAAAACAGCTTTACACGTCTGATTACTTTGCAGATGAGTTAATTTGTTGTACCTGACGCTAAGTATGTGTAATCTTTATGGCTGAAGAAGCTCCGTAAAAAAAAAGAAACCACTTGTTTTTCATACATCTTCAGGTTTATGGCGTCATGTTCTTTGAACTATGTAGCGTACAATGACATAAGTTTGCCGGGACATTGAATGCTCTGTGTAAAATGTGCAGTCTAAGACCAAGACAGACGGAAATCGGTATGTGCGATGTAGATTTCCATACAAACAAATGATTACAATTTCAGAAAATGTCTGCCATCAAGGCAGTTATCATCTCATGAGGCTCGTATCTGTCAAGCGAAATCATTAACAGGGATTAGTGCGAGACCTGTGGCTGTTTTATTAGAATATTACAACGGCCAACGACCACTGTGTCCCCGATAAAGCGATCCGCCCGTTTGCTAATGCTTTTAGCACCTATCACAATTGACAAAACGAGACAGTCGCCTCCGGTCCCTGTCAGTTAAGATCGTTTTACAGTATATTTGATGGTCGTGAATGGTAGGCAGACACGATGGAGAGTCCGTGTCGATATCACCAACAAATCGAGCGACGTCATTCTCGATGGGCTCGTCGACCGATCTTACTGAAGTAAGTACACACACACACACACACACACACACACACACACCACTTCACTGTTACGGCTTACCGCAACGGTAAAGTCGTCCGCAAGCGAGGAGAGGGGGGACAAGAAAGACAGGCACTTGTCCCGCTCTGGAATCTGAAGCAGAGAATTTTTATTCATTACACGATACTCGTGCACTTCTAGAAGGGAGTGTAAAAAAAGTTAGAAACATCGTCGAAAAGACACACAAAACTATAGGCCTTTATCTCTGATGTCGCTCAATTGTAGGATTTTGGACGCTTCAATGGTCACGTATTTTGCCATTTTTGGAGGTCGAAAATGCCCTCTGACGGAACCAACATGGGTTCCAAAAGCAACGATCGTCTGATACCCAGCTCGCTCTGCTCCGTTCATGAGCCCTAGAATGTGGTAGATACAGGCGCCCAGGTAGGTCCTGTGATCCTTAACTTCCGGAAGGAATTCGGTACAGTTCCTCACTGGCGCCTAATTAACAAAATAAGAGCGTGCCGAAAATCAGACCAACCGTGCCACTGGACCGAAGAGTTTCAAGCAAAGAGAACACAACATGTCATTCTCAATGGAGAGAAGTCTTCAGACATAAAATTAACTCCAGGTGTGCCGCAGAGGAGAGTTGTAGGACCCTTACTTTTCAAAATATGTGTAAATGGCCTGGTAGATAAAGTCGTAGGTTTCATGAGGCTTTACACTGATGATGGTGTTGGGTGTTGTATACAGAGAAATCTCGACGGTGGAGAACTGTAGAGAAATGCAGTAAATTCACGCTTGGTTCAGCAGGTGCCAGGTGACTTTAAAGATAAACAGATGTAACGTACTGTGAATACATAGACAGTAAGATCCCTTTGTGGTATGATGAGGCAACAGCAGAACGCTCACTGAAAGCATTTCCGCAAAATATGTAGGAGTATGCGGGCGGAGCGATCTGATACGGAACGACCGTATAAAATTAATAGCGATTAAGGCGGATGCCAGACTGAAAGTCATTCAAAGAATTCTTAGGAAATGTAGTCTACCAACAAATGAAGTGGCTTACAGAACACTCCTTCCTCGAATACTTGAATGTTGCTCGCACCAGAGAGAACGGACAGAGGAAATACGGAAGATCCGAAGAAGGCCATCGTGTTTCGTAGCATGTGCACTTTGTAACCACGAAGGCGTCACGGAGATGATAAACACCAACGCTGCCAGAGATACGTGCTTTATCGCGGTGTGATTTACCGTCGAAATTCCCAGAGCGCACGTTTCTTGAAGAGTCAACAAATATTTTGCTTCCACTTACGTATATCTCGCGAAATCACCATCAAGACAAAATTAGACAGGTTCGAGCCTATCGTTTTACTCTCTAGCTATTCGCGACTGGAACAGGAAAGGGTGGGAAGTGACAATGGAACACGTAGCACCCTCCGCTACACACTGCAAGGTGGCGTGCGAAGTATAGATGTAGATGTAGTTCTTGTGTCACGACATGTTTAGAAAGCGACAAGAAATGGCAATTTTAATCTTGCTGAACTCCTACGCCCCCCCCCCCCCCCCTCCTCCGCCTCACCCATATGGAAAAATTCCTGTACAATGACGGAGGGTCATGTGATAGCGTGTTCTACACCATCTACAGCTCTACAAACGACCAGGATGCAGTTTTGAAGTGTAACTAGTATTTAATCCGGTGAGCTTATAATTGACGGCATCGGGTGAAAGTGCTACTGTGATGTTGGCACAAGAGAGCAATAGTGGTGAACCGTATCAGAAGACGTACAAGGAATGAAAAGAAATAGAGGCTGAAACCCCTTAACTGGATATGGAAAGCCGAGCGGTTGTAGGCGCTTCAGTCCGGAACCGCGCTGCTGCTATGGTCGCAGGTTCGAATACTGCCTCGGCCATGGCTGAGTGTGATGTCCTTAGGTTAGTTAGGTTTAAGTAGTTGGTTGGTTTCGGGGAAGGAGACCAGACAGCGAGGTCATCGTCTCATCGGATTAGGGAAGGATGGGGAAGGAAGTCGGCCGTGCCCTTTCAGAGGAACCATCCCGGCATTTGGCTGGAGTGATTTAGGGAAATCACGGAAAATCTAAATCAGGATGGCCGGACGCGGGATTGAACCGTCGTCCTCCCGAATGCGAGTCCAGTGTCTAACCACTGCGCCATCTCGCTCGGTTATGTCTAGGGGACTGATGACCTCAGATGTTAAGTCTCATAGTGCTTAGACCATTAGAAGCCCTTTTTGGGTATGGAAATTGGCGTACGTAGGATGTCTGTGAAGTAAAACTTTTCAAGACACGTTAGTGATCACCTGTTAATTTCTGATTTTTTCTATTTAGACAAAAGTCCTTTAACAATTCCAGACAATGATGTCATAACCATAAGAAAGAAACAAAAGATTAATGTCCATATTTTCAATTCAGTCAGTAGCTTTAGACCCAACTTGTTGTGGTTCCTGCTGCTCGTCCTCTCCCACACCTGATTGGATTTGGTTTGCATCACGTGACAAGAGGATGCTTGGGAGTTCGACAGTTCGGTTTTCGACTTGGAGGGTGCCTTCTTACTGATGGCAAGGATGACCAAATCGATTTCCTGACTCCTAGAATTGAGGAGCGCTATTGGTGACTTGTGAAGCCAAGCAACGTAATCCGTCAACGGTAATGGGGGCTGGACAGAATGTTGTGTTACTGACACAGCTTTTAATTAGAACAAACCCCGACAGTGCGAACTCCAGAGAAGCATAACGACGGTGTTAGCTTTGCATTACAGTTTGGACCATCCGGCACGTACGCACTCTAAACTCGAGTTCACTGACTCGCCTCCCGGCTGAGTGCTTCTCCCCAGCAGCGAGGCCAACACGCCGCGCAGCGCCTCGCAGTTTGCAAAACATGAGGCAACTCCGCCGCTCGGCAAAACAGACGGACAGAACAGACGAAAGAAAAAAAACCAAACACGGAGGGAGCCGTATGAGCCGCGGCGTCGCACCGCGCCTGCCGATGTCACACAAAGTTGTGTGGAAACACAAAACCGGCGTAACCCTAGCCGCGCCAGCTTCCGCCAGCGGGGAGTCCGTTACGTTCTGAGCACGCACGCACAGTGGCGTCCACCGGGGCAGGCGGGCTGCGCCGGTCCGTCAACTTTCACCCAATGGACGCGGGCAATATAACACAGTGGAACGTTGTGGCCTCATCGACCAACGGCTGAAACCAAACAGAAAGCCTATCATCCAAAAGAATTCTTCTAACAGGACTACGTTTAAGTTCTCTCCAGCAATCATTCAACTGTTCATTTTTAGGGTTTCGTACCTCAATCAGTGAAAACAGAACGATTACAGGATCACTTTGTTGGCCGTCTGTCTCTCTCAAGAGTCGAGGGGCATGAAAGGGAAGCAGTGGTTGAGAAGGGAGTGAGATAGGGTTGTAGCTTCTCCCCGATGGTATTCAATCTGTGTATTGAGCAAGCAGTAAAGGAAACAAAAGAAAAATTCGGAGTAGGTATTAAAATCCACGGAGAAGAAATAAAAACTTTGAGCTTTGCCGATGGCATTGTAATTCTGTCAGAGACAGCAAAGGACTTGGAAGAGCAGTTGAAGGGAATCGACAGTGTCTTGAAAGGAGGACATAAGATGAACATCAACAAAAGCAAAGCCGGCCGGTGTGGTCGGGCGGTTCTAGGCGCTATAGTCTGCCTCGGGCATGGATGTGTGTGATGTCCTTAGGTTAGTTAGGTTTAAGTAGTTCTAAGTTCTAGGGGACTGATGACCTCAGAAGTTAAGTCGCATAGTGCTCAGAGCCACTTGAACCGTTTTTTGATTAGCTTTTCAGAGCATTCACACAAGGTTGGCGCCGGTGGTGACACCTACAACGTGCTGACATGGGGGAAGTTTCCAACCCATTACTCATACGCAAAGAGCAGTTGACCGGCGTTGCCTGGTGAAACGTTATTGTCACGCCTCGTGTAAGGAGGAGTAATGCGTACCATCACGTTTCCGACTTTGATAAAGGTCGGATTAGAGCCTATCGCGGTTGCTGTTTATCGTATCGTGACATTGCTGCTCGGGTTGTCGAGATCCAATGACTGTTAGCAGAATATGGAATCGGTGGGTTCAGGAGGGTAATACGGAACGCCGTGCTGGATCCCAACGGCCTTGTATCACTAGCAGTCGAGATGACAGGCATCTTATCCGCAAGGCTGTAACGGATCGCGCAGCCACGTCTCGATCCCTGAGTTAACAGATGGGGACGTTTGCCAGACAACAACCATCTGCACGTACAGTTCGACGACGTTTGCAGCAGCATGGACTATCAGCTCGGAGAGCATGGCTGCGGTTACCCTTGGCGCTGCATCACAGACAGGAGTGCCTGCGATGGTGTACTCAACGACGAACGTGGGTGCATGAATGGCAAAACGTCATTTCTTCGGATGAATACAGGTTCTGTTTACAGCATCGTGATGGTCGCGTCAGTGTTTGACGATATCGCGGTGAACGCACATTGGAAGCGTGTATTCGTCATCGCCATACTGGCCTATCACCTGGCGTGATGGTATGGGGTTACACGTCTCGGTCACCTCTTGTTCGTATTGACGGCACTTTGAACAGAGGACGATACATTTCACATGTGGTACTACTCGTGGCTCTACCCCTCATTCGATCCCAGCGAAACCCTACATTTCAGCAGGATAATGCACGACCGCATGTTGGAGGTCCTGTGCGGCCCTTTCTGGATACAGAAATGTTGGACTGATGCCCTGGCCAGCACATTCTCCACATCTCTCACCAATTGAAAACGTCTGGTAAATGGTGGGCGTGCAACTGGCTCGTCACAATACGCCAGTCACTACTCTTGATGAACTGTGGTATCGTGTTGAAGCTGCATGGGCAGCTGTACCTGTACACGCCATCCAAGCTCTGTTTGACTCAATGCCCAGGCGTATCAAGGCCGTTATTTCGGCCAGAGGTGGTTGTTCTGGGTACTGATTTCTCAGGATCTATGCACCCAAGTTCTGTAAGACTTTAATATTAATTACAAAAGTTATCAACAATTCGTTTTTCATTTAATAACATTAATGCAAATGAGGTTACAGGTTCGTCAGGCAGTCCATCCCCTTCACACACAAAAAAAAAAAAAAATTCAAATGTGTGTGAAATCTTATGGGAGTTAACTGCTAAGGTCATCAGTCCCTAAGCTTACACACTACTTAACCTAAATTATCCTAAGGACAAACACACACACCCATGCCGGAGGGAGAACTCGAACCTCCACCGGGACCAGCCGCACAGGCACCCATTTGCCTGCAATGCAAATCTTTGGTCAAAATTTGATTGCGATGAAAGGGTTCAAGTTTAACAGATCACCCAACATCCTTATTATTAAACGTCAGTCTATTATCACAAGAGTATGCTCACGCTCGACGTTTTCTTCGATTTTTGAAGCTGCAAGTCCCCTTGAGCGAGGTTCATCTTCAGCGTGTTCTCGGACTTCCAAATTCACCAAGGTTAACAAAAGATTTGATTGTATAACTATGCTCTAAAGTCCGCTGTTCCATTTTCGTAACACACATTAAAAAAACACAGCTTCGCTGATGAAACTGTATAGATCTGAAACTCGGACTGAGCATCTGCAAGGGGTGAACATACCAGTTTACATAAGTAGAACAACGCAGCGTTGTCAGATCGCGCTCAGTGTTGTCAGTCTCATTACTTTTCTCACACACCTAAAATAAACTCAACTCCTCCGGAACAGGACATGAAGGTCCTACGGTACCGACCGGCTGCCGTGTCATCCTCAGCCCACAGGCGTCCATGGATGCGGATAGGGAGGGCCAAGTGGTCAGCACACCGCTCTCCCGGCCGTATGTCAGTTTACGAGACCGGAGCCGCTACTTCTCAATCAAGAAGTTCCTCGGTTTGCCTTACAAGGGCTGAGTGCACCCCGCTTGCCAACAGCGCTAGGCAGACCGTATGGTCACCCATCCAAGCCGACAGCATTAAACTTTGGTGATCTGATGCGAACCGGCTGTTAACACTGCGGCAAGGCCGTTGGGTCTCTTACACCTCGTACCATATAAAAAACGAATATTTTTTGCCATTTGTTGTCTGTCTTTTGCGACCCATTTTTCTCAGCACTTGGCCGAGCGGTTCTAGGCGCTGCAGTCTGGAACCGCGCGACCGCTGTGGTGGCCGAATCCTGCCTCGAGGATGGATGTGTGTGATGTCCTTAGGTTAGTTAGGTTTAAGTACTAAGTTCTAGGGGACTGATGACCTCAGAAGTGCAGTCCCATAGTGCTCAGAGCCATTTGAAACCATTTTTCTCAGCACCGCGTGATATATCAGGCTGAAATTTACGTCAAATAGGAAGGTCTGTGGTGCCCTGGCAGAATAAAAAGTGAATCTTGTAAGTCAATGTAGTCAAAAGGTACGCCGTTTATGATTGATTTTGCAACTCGCAGTCTAACTTACGAAAACCACTAGATGAACTACATACACATGTAATTAAGTTTTCACAGACCTAGGAGAACAAGTCCTACATGCACTTTTAATTCCCTTTGTTGTGGTAACAGTTTTGTATTGGAAACGTCCTCATTTCTTTTGTTTCTCTTTTTGGCTGTGTCTTATTTCTTATGTGTGCCAGTTTCATAAGGGAGGGCCAATACGAAAGCATGGCATCCAGTTTCTTAAATTTTTATTTCACAAGGGAAGCTACAAAATGCACAGTTAGTTTATCACTTTTCAGTATAATCACCATCCTTGTCCACATTTTCTCTGTCTTAAAACAAGAGCATGCATACATTTGGTAAAAATTGTTTTTTTATTTTTCTTTTGCTTCATCAGTCTTCTGACTGGTTTGATGCGGCCCACCACGGATTACACTTGTGTGCCAAACTCTTCATGTCAGAGTAGCACTTGCAACCTATGTCCTGAATTATTTGCTGAACGTATTCCAGTCTCTGTCTTCCCCTACAGTTTTTGCCCTCTGCAGCTCCCTCAAGTACCATGGAAGTCATTTACTGATGTCTTAAAAGATGTCCTATCGAACTGTCCCTTCTCCTTGTCAGTGTTTTGCACATGTTGCTTTCCTCTCCGATTATGCACAGAACCTCCTCATTCCTTGACCTATCAGTCCACCAAATAATCAACATTCGTCTGTAGCACCACATCTCAACTCTACGGTCAACATTTCTGCGATAGATTCGTCGGTCGAGACTAATATTCACGAAAACACCTCGGCCATCTTTTAGACTCCATCTTTACGAGGCAGGAATCAGACAAATCACCTGGACTGCGGCTTCAGCTCACATGAATTAGTGGTTTTTGTTGAACAATGGAATAAAGTCATTTGATGGAATGGATAATGTTTCACACTATTTTCAACTTCTGGCCGAGTTTCTGCCCCAAGAATGAAATTGCTGACTCCGTTACTATTTGGACAGCTATATCGTGGTATTCCATGAGCCGCATGGTTACTCTTCAGAGTCGCATTTCTGCCGACGATTATGTGACCAATTTGGTTGATTAGTTCCATTTCGTGGTACAATGTTTGTTCCCTAGTGGTGCAAGACATATTTGTCTGCTTAAGGTTTCATATTCCCATGCTGGAGTCATCATTAGGGCTTTTAACGACTCAGGAAGCAGTTACAGTCTCAAACAAGCCCAACAAGCCAAACCATTTGCATGCATCCACACAGAGCTAGTTTCGTGACGTCATAAACCGCTGTTTAAGGTCGCAGAGTCGCACGGAGTTGAAGAGAGGGACAGTTGACGCTGTTGGCTGAGCCCACAACTTGTGTAATTTCAGTGCTTCTCCTTTTCTGTTAAAGTTGTTTTTGTGATTGCGAATTTCTGTGTCCTCTCTGCACTTCCTAGCACAGTAATGGATCGTGAGCCCGTCCGGTTGGCCGTGCGGTCTAACGCACTGCTTTCCGGACGGGAAGGAGCGCCTCGTCCCCGGCACGAATCCGCCCGGCGGATTTATGGTTTTTAGGCGGTTCTCCATCTGCCTCGGCGAATCCGGGCTGGTTCCCTTATTCCGCCTCAGTTACACAAGTTCTCCACGTACGCGTACACCACCATTACTCTACCACGCAAACATAAGGGTTACACTCGTGTGGTGTGAGACATTCCCTGGGGGATCCACCGGGTTCCGAACCGCACAGTAAACCTGAGTTCGATGTGGGGCGGCGGAGGGGTGACGTGGACTGCGGTAATCGTCGTGGGGTTGTGGACCACTGCGGCTGCGGCGGGGACGGAGCCAGTTGACATACAACACATACGATGGATCGTGATAAAATCACAGTATCGGAGAAACGAATTTCGTGGTTGCCTGGTCCCAGTGAGTAATTGCTACTGCTGATTTGCCCCCGTTGTCTCGACGGCTCTTGTGTTCCTTAAGACGGGTAATAATGCTTCCTTTTATTGCTCCTAGGTGCACTTAACAGTGCGAGAGATTTAATAGACTCCGGCTGTGGCAAGCGGCGGTTGTAGGTCCTTTACTGTGTTTAGATACTCGCACTGTATTGACACAGTGTTTAAACCAACAAGAATTGATGTGCGAATATTTGAACACTGTAATGGGCCCAAGCTTCTGCCATAGCAGGTTGTATAATATCCCTTGCGCTGTCAAGTTTACACTAAAAAGAAGTAGCGTTAATACCCGTTTTACGAAGAGCAATTGCTGTCTAGGCAACAAGGGCAAACCGGCTTTAGAGTATCATGCACTGGATCCAGGGAATTATCAGTATGGTTCCTCCGATACTATGGTTTTCCCAAGATCGAATTATTAATATGCTAGGATGTACAAAGAGGCCATAGAAATTCGAGAGCACAAAATTAGCTTTTAACAGAAAAGATGAACGATTGAAATTAGAAAGTTGTGGTCCTTACTGCAAATACAGCAACCAGCGCCAACTCTTCCCCGCCGCATGCTGCACTACGAACGTCGGCGCTACTCCGCGATCTCAGCCTGCAATCTGATTACGTCACGAACTGACGGTTACTTGGATATGTACAAGCAGTTCGACTTCTTGAGCTTGTTTGGGATTGTTACTGGTTTCTAAACCGTTCGAGCCTCTCATGGTATATGCACCACTGGAAGATGAAACGTTAGGCAGAGAAATATGCCTTGGCCCAGAGTATCGGAGAAACTAGCTTGTTGGATCCCTTGTCCTACTGCATCTGTGTTTCGGAGATGACAGTGGCTCGTGCTTTGCTTAAGATGGGTGTTAATAATAATAATAAATATCGCATACTGCGCAAATACTTGTCATGAAAGTCTGCAGTGTATGATTCACATGAATTAGTTTGAACAAGTTTGGGACCAGAAAAGATTTAGGACGAATCGTCGCAGGATCGCTTTTGACAAGCTTGGTGGCCTCAGGAGCGCCTATCTTGAGGAGCAGCGGTTGGACCTCCTTGTGGAGAAAGTACTAGTTAACCGAATTCGACCATTTGCTTTTCCTATGACCGACCTTATGTGCTCGTTCCATTGAACGTTAAGCTTAGATATTTAATCGACATGACTACGTCGAGTATAACACCACTAACACCGTATTAGAACATTAGAAGATTATTGTTCCTACTCATTTGCATTAACTTAATTATTTTCTACATGTAGAACAAGCTTCTTACCCGATATAAAAAGTCAATATAAGTCTGGCATTTAACTCTCCATTCAGCCTCTACAAGGAATCTTCGTTAACTGTGCTTCAAGAAAATTGTAAACGTGACAGCTGTAAAATAAATAAATAAAACTAGGCACTACATGGTACAAATGGCTCTGAGCACTACGGGACTTAACATCCGAGGTCATCAGTCCCCTAGAACTTAGAACTACTTAAACCTAACTAACCTAAGGACATCACACACATCCATGCCAGAGACAGAATTCGAATCTGCGACCGTAGCGGTCGCGCGGTTCCAGACTAAAGCGCCTAGAACCGCTCGGCCATAGCGGCCGGCCTCGACACTATAAGTTAGTTGTCACGTCATGTGTCACTCACAGTCAGACTGCTTAAAAAGAACTGTCGTGCGACTTCGCATGCTTTTCCTGTTCTAATCATCCAACAGTTACCGTAAATTAGAAACGTCGGTCGACTTGAGCTCTGTTGAGTCGTCAAAGGCACAAAAGATAACATGTTTTCTGTCCTCTTTTATTCTGTCTCGATCTACAGTTAAGGAAAGTAGGGTGCAAGGTAAGTTAACATGCATTGGAGACACTGTACAGATTTCCGACGAGATTCGTGTCAGCCGTGCAGAGTCGCGTAACGGTACGAGACGGAGCAACGCACTCTCTCTGCCTGGAGTTAATGCCGCTAGTGAAATACTTCCTGTCGGCTATGCGCTGTTTACAACCATGACGCGGCGCCTCCAGTGCCTTTACAGTAGCCATACTTATGGGGTTCCAACAGAGCAAGATTACAAAAGACGTAAAAATCAGTCGATAAAAGCATTTGCTGTTTGTGTGGCCGTGTTCCAAGCAGACAGGCCGTGTTATGGAGATCCGATAAACTGACGCAGCGATAAAGCCCGAGATGCGTAGTCGTGAACACAGTGCGAGGAATCTCTTATCGGTTGTCACAAGCCACACATTCCGTGACTTCTTTTAAACACTGGAAGCAAATATCTAAATCGAGATTGCACTATTTGTTTCAGCCAACCAATTCAGTAACTGACCACTGCTCAATGACTTTGACATAATGTTCCAAGTACAGGGTCTGTACTCACTCTAGTGAAGAGAAGCAACTAAGGATATTTTTCCCCATTCTCTGACCTTCAGCGTCTTCCCAGAAGCCTGGAAGCAGGGGCCCTCAAAACCTCTACCCTAAAAAAGAATCTACCAAACAACCCTCCGACTGCAGGCCCATTTGCATTCTTTCAGCGTTATCTAAGGCTTTAGAATATGTAGTTCACAATTAGCCTTCAAATTACTTAACATGAGATAGCCTTCTGGATGAATACCGGTTTGGTTTGAAGAAAAATCGCTGTAGAACGACCGCTCTTATAAAAATTGCTGAAGAACTTAAATTAGCTGTGGACAAATAAATGTGCGTTTTGGATTTCAGCAACACGTTTGACACTGTCGACGGTGATACACTGCTTGCTTGCGAAACTCAAAAGTCAAAATTTTTCTTGTAGTGCTGTATAGTAGTTCCACTTATATCTTACAACCCACCTATAGTGTGCAATGGTCGGATTAAAGAGGTCACAACGGAGGAATTTAATATTGGGGGTCCCACAAGGATAAATAATGGGCCCATAATTTTTCTCATTATGTATTCATGATGTGTCGAATATTACCTCCCATCGCAAAGTTTCGCTTACACGATGACGCCCTCCAATTACGAATAATAATTAATTACTTCAGCGATCGAATGGATAAATAAAAAATATTCACAATACCAATTTCGGCAAATACGAGTAGTTGCCACTTTCAGTGTTCAGTTGCGTACTCCACAAAAAGCTTAGCACAGTCCAGCAAATATACAATCATGTTCAGAAAAAAGAACAGAGCGCCTGAACGACTAGAGAGAACATATACATTATTATGTTGTGCAGAGATGATTAGCATACGGCCTTTGCCTAATGGGCACAGGGTCCACCATGGGCCCTGATAACTTGTTCCATTCACGAAGGCGTCGATCCACATAATTCGCAAATGGCGTCCGGTGGTATAGTCATCCGTGATGCTTTACGAGGTTACAAAGTTCATCGGTGTTGGTTGGTACTGGGTTCCAACGGTGCACCCGTCGTTTCACCATATCCCGCACACTTTCTACAGGCGACAATTCTGGTGATCTGCCAGGCCAGGGTAAACAGCTAACGTCCGGTGACACCAAGCAGACACATGTTCGTGCATTGCCGATTAGCATGTTTCTGCACATTCGTCAATTCTAGGCATAGAAGTGGACGACGCGCACATAATCCAAGCCGTAATAAACGGCGACGGATGAGAATGAACGGTGTCTTACATTGACCCACTGTTGCACCAGAGCCTTCCGTGAACCATCCAGCAGACACACGTTGCACTGCCGAAACACTTTGTCCCACACTAGCAGCAATTTCCCGGGTGTTCGCATCACATTCTCTCATGCAAATAATGCACCCGCTTTCAAACTCACTCATTTGACGGCATAGTTCGGGCATACTTCACGGCGGTCTGTTCAAGTCACACTGATCCATTACCATCGGTTTATAGCGACAACGATGTTGACCTTCAACCCGTAGGACAACATGGTTCAATTGCTACTCATTTCTGCGAAATATACAATGAAGGGCCATAGAAACTGGTACATCTGCTTAATATCGTGTAGGACCCCCGCGAGCACGACTAAGTGACGCAACACGACGTGGCATGGACTCGACTAACGTCTGAAATACTGCTGGAGGGAATTGACAGCATGAATCCTGCGGACTGTCCATAAATCCGTAAGAGTATGAGGAGGTCGAGATCTCTTCTGAACAACACTTTGAATCCCAGATATGCTGAATAATATTCATGTCTGGGGAGTTTAGTGGCCGGCGGAAGTGTTTAAACTTTGAAGCCATTCTGGGCGTGTGGGGCGTCGCATTGCCATGCTGGAATTTTCCAAGTCCGTCGGAATGCAGAATGGACATGAATGGATGTAGGTGATCAAACAGGATGCTTACGTACAAGTCGCCACCTGTCAGAGTCGTATCTAGACGTATCAGGGCACCTACAGCACTCCTACTGCACCCGCCCAACAGCATTACAGAACCTCCACCAGCTTGAACAGTTGTCTGCTGACATAGAGGATCCATGGATTCATCAGGTTGTCTCCATACCCGTACACGTCCATCCGCTTGATACAATTTGAGATGAGACTCGTCCGACCGGGCAACATTTTTCCAATCATCAACAGCCCAATGTCAGTGTTCTCGGGGCCAGGTGAAGAGTAAAGCTTTGTGTCGCGCCGTCATCAAGGGTGCACATGTGGGCCTTCAGCTCCGAAAGTCCATACCAACGATGTTTCGTTGAATGGTTCGCACGCTGACACTTGCTGTTGGCCCAGCATTGAAATCTGCACCAGTTTGAGATGGGTTGCACATCTGTCACGTTGAAGATTCTCTTCAGTCGTAGTTGGTCGTGGTCCTACGGGATATTTTTCCGGCAGCAGCCATTTTGGAGATTTAATCTTTTATTGGATTCCTGATATTCACGGTACATTCGTGAAATGGTCGCACGAGAAAATCTCCACTTCATCGCACGGCCAGTGTGGCCGTGCGGTTCGAGGCGCTTCGGTATGGAACCACGTGACCGCTACGGTCGCAGGTTCGAATCCTGCCTCGGGCATGGATGTGTGTGATGTCCTTAGGTTAGTTAGGTTTAAGTAGTTCTAAGTTCTAGGGAACTGATGACCACAGATGTTTAGTCCCATAGTGCTCAGAGCCATTTGAACCATTTTTAACCACTTCATCGCTACCTCGGAGGTGCTGTGTCCCGTCGCTCGTGCGCCGACTGTAACACCACGTTCAGACTCACTTAAATCGTGATATTCTGCCATTGTAGCAGCAGTATTCAATGTAACAAATGAGCCAGACACTTGTTGTCTTATATAGGCTTTGCTGATCGCTGTGCCTGTTTACATATCTCGGTATTTGAATACGCATGGCTATACCAGTTTCTTTCGCGCTTCAGTGTACTAATGGACATGTCCTGTGAACATGAACGTCCTCTCTGTAGTCACTCAAGGTGTTCAATTTTTTTCTGAATATGTGTGTGGTTAGGCACTCTGAACATCATAAAGTCATTAAAAATTTCAATGAATGTACAGGTCTTTGCATGATAAAAGACTGTCTTTTATTCGTGTGACGATATGTACATTCAGTGAAGTGTTAATGACTTTACGATGTTGGAAGTGTCTGTACGAAGCTTTCTGTGCATTAAGCTCATCTGAAGATGGCAACTATTTGCCGAAACCGGAATAATTTTATAGATCTATACGATCGATAATGTAATGAATTATTACACACACATTACTTACAGTTGGCAATACGTCAGTTCTTAAAAAAACGTTGAGCTATACCTAAGTGAACGCCCAACGGACCTGTACACAGCCATCCAGCCCGTTGTCGCCCACGATGTAGTTATTGCCTCTCAGTTGCAAAGAACTTGGGGATAATTCTGAAGCAGCACTTAGAATGGACTAAACATATAACTGCAGTACAGAGGCATGATCTCGTGAAAACCTTTACAGAAGAAAAACTGCGACTAACTGCTTGGCACTGCATCGCTGGAAAAATAAGGAACAGAGTAAAGCTAAGAGGCATAGAGGGGAGTGTACTCCACATCTCTTTCGTGTTTGCGAGTCTGTGTAATGAGTGTGACAAAACGTACTTCCTTCGTATCGTATGTTATTGCTTCTTCTTGTAGCATTCGTGGTGAGGACTTGGGAAGAAACGATAGTAAACCTTAGCGCGAAATTTCTTTTCTTTTTTTTCCCCTTTATAATCGCTACAGGATCGTTACATGGGAATGATGTTGAGCACTAGTATGTTCTGCTCTGAAAGCTGATTCTTAGAATTTTCTAAGTTTGACATAAATTACGTGGTCTGTTGCACTCCTTTTGTCGGGGACAGAGAAATAAGCCAATGATGTACATTCTATTTAAGAACAACAGAAACCATATCACTTAATTTGATGGCTTGATTAATATTAATTATAACCCAATTTATTATTGTCATGTTTGGAGGTATTTCCCAATGGGACCGAGCGAGGTGGCGCAGTGGGTAGCACACTGGACTCCCATTCGGGAGGACGGCGGTTCAATCCCGCGTCTGGCCATCCTCCTCTTTTTCCCAGTGGAGTAGAACGAGTTGGAAATACCCATGTGTCTGACTGTCGCACAGTCCTAAATCCTTGACGTATTTGTTGATTTTGGTTCCTAGTCATGCTCGCCGCTATTTTTTGAGAAAATTAAACTGTTGGTAAACATTCGTTAAAATACAATTTACTTTCGAAGTTTTCTCTCTTATACAGGGTGATTCAAAAAGAATACCACAACTTTAAAAATATGTATTTAATGAAAGAAACATAATATAACATTCTGTTATACATCATTACAAAGAGTATTTTAAAAGTTTTTTTTCACTCAAAAACAAGTTCAGAGATGTTCAATATGGCCCCCTCCAGACACTCGAGCAATATCAACCCGATACTCCAACTCGTTCCACACTCTCTGTAGCATATCAGGCGTAACAGTTGGGATAGCTGCTGTTATTTCTCGTTTCAAATCATCAATGGTGGCTGGGAGAGGTGGCCGAAACACCATATCCTTAACATACCCCCATAGGAAAAAATCGCAGGGGGTAAGATCAGGGCTTCTTGGAGGCCAGTGATGAAGTGCTCTGTCACGGCTGCCTGGCGGACGATCCATCGCCTCGGGTAGTTGACGTTCAGGTAGTTACGGACAGATAAGTGCCAATGTGGTGGCGCTCCATCCTGCTGAAATATGAATTGTTGCGCTTCTTGTTCGAGCTGAGGGAACAGCCAATTCTCTAACATCTCCAGATACTGTAGTCCAGTTACAGTAGCACCTTCGAAGAAAAAGGGACCAAAAACTTTATTGGCTGAAATGGCACAGAAAACGTTCACCTTAGGCGAGTCACGTTCATACTGAGTTGTTTCCCGCAGATTCTCAGTGCCCCATATACAGACATTGTGACTGTTGACTTTCCCGTTAGTGTGGAAAGTTGCTTTATCACTAAACACAATCTTTGAAACGAAAGATTCATCTGTTTCCATTTGAGCAAGGATAAAATCACAGAAATCGATTCTTTTAATCTTATCAGCTGCAGACAGTGCTTGAACCAATTTCAGACGATAAGGTTTCATAACTAACCTTTTTCGTAGGACTCTCCATACAGTTGATTGTGGAATTTGCAGCTCTCTGCTAGCTCTGCGAGTCGATTTTCCTGGACTGCGAACAAATGCTTGCTGGATGCGTGCTACATTTTCATCACTCGTTCTCGGCCATCCAGAACTTCTCCCTTTGCACAAACACCCATTCTCTGTAAACTGTTTATACCAACGTTTAATACACCACCTATCAGGAGGTTTAACACCATACTTCGTTCGAAATGCACGCTGAACAACTGTCGTCCATTCAGTTCTGCCGCACTCAATAACAGAAAAAGCTTTCTGTTGAGCGGTCGCCATCTTAGCATCAACTGACGCTGACGCCTAGTCAACAGCGCCTCAAGCGAACAAATGTACAACTAAATGAAACTTTATAGCTCCCTTAATTCGCCGACAGATAGTGCTTAGCTCTGCCTTTTGTCGTTGCAGAGTTTTAAATTCCTAAAGTTGTGGTATTCTTTTTGAATCACCCTGTATATTCTAGAGCGAACACCAGACATTTTTCGTATAACACGCTTCTCTATACTGAAAATACTATGCGTATAAATTGAGTAACAGAAGTATTGATGAGTGAGAGAATGCTAAATCACTAATTTCTTTTCGCATATCGCCTACACCTATAGTTGTAACCATGCATACTTCAAATAAAGCTGAAGTAAGATACTTTATTAATGCTAGAATGTTAGTTTTCAAATGAAGGTATTGATCAATGCATAAAGCTTCAATCTTTTATCTCACAACCTTGTGCGTTAGAACGGAAAACTTCTTGTACAAAACTAATGCCACGTTGATATAGCGAGAGATTCCCTCTTACAATGCTTTGAAGGCAGTAATAGGCATGGAAGTTAACATACGATAATGTGCTAAAATATTAAACTACATCTTTTTCGTCTTCACTGCATTTTATACTCTTACTTCAGTTTTATGTTAATTATCAACACTTTCGGGGCTAGAAATAAACCGGCGAATTGCAGTCGACTCATTACATGGGTCCGCTGACATTCCTGGATCCTTATTTTGCACTCTTCATTGCACTGTTCACGTCCACGGATATATACAACTCAGGCTGTCATTGTAATGTAGAACCAGCGAAGGCGAGACAGATTACACAGCAGCTGGACGTATATTGTGGCTATTTAGTTGCAAAGAAGTTTGTTGATGAAACGTGTCGAGCTCCGTTAAGCATTGAAAAGTTTCCGCCCAGTGACCTACATTACAAATGCATATGAATGTTGCTCTCTCGGGTATGACTGTTTCGCCTTGGCTCTTTGTTAGGGTCATAAAAATCAGTTCTTTTGTTGTCCTTTGTTCTAAACGATATCAATCTAGATTAATATAAATAAGCAGAACAATAATAGTGGTATAGCTAAATAGGACAATATCGCGGATAGATTCGTCTGAGCTTCGATTTCTATCACACCAGAAGGAGCATGATCAGATGGGATGACTAACGGGTAGGAAAACAGAAGCAAAAGATGTGTCGCACACACTCTGCAGTAAAGATAGCAGTTTTAGCAGAATGTCCTCTACGAGTATCACTGTTAGCTTCAGCATCAAGTATGTTTATCATTACGAGTATTGAAATTTCAATCCTTTCTGACTGTCATCTTCATTGTGTTTGAGTATGTCGTAATTTAACGTCATTACTGAAGGTTGTTGTAACTCAATCTGTCAAGCTGACTTTGCCATTTAATGTTATGGTCGTACATTGCTCGAGGAATTTTCAACGTCATTTTATGTCTTTTCTGATTAGTTTGTGCGTATACCACGCACAAAAGCCTGAAATTAGCCTATGCAACCTGGAATTGCCGACTGCCTTGTTTGTTGCCATAGTCCAACATACTTGCCCCGTAAGTTATTATATAAAACTGTAGTATTTATATAGTCTTTTGTTTTCGTTTCATCCGTAAATAAAAAAAATAGTCTTCCAACAAGTTACGGAAGATTAATTAACATAATTTTAAACGGTATTGTTAGTCATCAGTTCTGATGGCAAGTCTCCAACTAGTCTCGTTTTTGCTACTTCTCACTGCTTTTAGTCTTACTTAGGTTTACTCTCAATCCATATTCTGTATTCATGAGACTGTTAGTTCCGTTCAGCAGATCTTGTAATTTTTTCTTTGTTTCACTGAGGATAGCAGTGTCATCAGCGTATCTTATCGTTGATATTCTTTCTTCCTGAAATTTAATTCCACTCTTGAGGCTTTCTTATATGCTGTAATTGCTTCTGTGTTCAAAAATTTAGTGCCCAAACGAAAAGGGATGATACAAGAGAAGAAAAAACCAAATTATTTCGTAAAACAACCATGTGTTGGAAACCCATATTGCATGATCACTGGTGGGTAATACACAATTGGAGCAGACAAAATTTATTGTGTAACGTTGCTACATCGATCGTTAGTCGCCGGCCGCTGTGGCCGAGCGGTTATAGGGGCTGCAGTCCGGAACCGCGCTGCTGCTGCGGTCGTAGGTTCGAATCCTGCCTCGGGCATGGATGTGTGTGATGTCCTTAGGTTAGTTAGGTTTAAGTAGTTCTAATTTCTAAGGGACTGATGACGTCAGATGTTAAGTCGCATGGTGCTTAGAGCCATTTGAACCAACCAAACGTTAGTTTAAGATAGGTAATAAGTTGTGATGTCATGTTCTTCGACAATGAGTCTGTAAACAGCGGGTAGCACTTTTGTCTGCATGACAGTTGCAGTGTCAACATGAAGCGCCACATATGGGGAGAACTGCGAGACATGCGCTTTGTTTACAATACGGCTGAAGCCGTAAATCGAAGAGCGAAGTCAATACACCGCCAACATTTCCCTGGCCGCAGATATTCACCTTTATCACACATTTAATGGAGTCCACGCTCGACTGGGAAATACCGGCTCGTCAATGGTATACAGCTAATCCGGGCAGACAGTGGACGCTGCGTACACCTAACAGTGAGAAAGAAGTGCTGTTACACTTTACGAATAATCCACAGACAAGCATTCGAGCAATTTCTGCTGTACTCGGTATTCACCTTAGTTTATTATGCGATGTGTTGCATCAACAGGTAGCTTCACTCGAATCGTCCCTATGAGAGCCTTGTCTTGAGTACGTAGGCTGGTTCTTGTGACAGCATAATGAATACCCTCGTTTTCCTGAAGCTATAACGTTTCCAGACGTGCCTCAAGACATTTAATATAGTCACGATTTGCATGTATAGTCTGATTAAACTGCACGTATTACAGTTGTGCGTGGTCATCAGAGAAATTCTGCAGTAAATGTGTGGGCAGTATAATGGGTGTCTACTTGCTTGGGCCTTACATGTTACCTGCTGGACTCACGTAACCAATGTACAGTGTGTTCTTGGAAGTTCATCTGGCACCGTTGTTGGAGAAGTTATCCGTAGATATCAGAAGGAGGACTTGGTTTCAGCATGCTGAGACCTCAGCGCTCTTTGCAGACTAGTCAGAGCTGTAATAATCAGTACTTTTGGGAGGGCCTGAACATTGGCCTGCAAGATCCACGGACCTCGCCCCGCTAGACTTCTTTCACTGGGGCTAGGCGGAAGCCGAGTTGCGTTCCACCCCAGGTGACTCAGAGGCGAAATTGGTTGCAAGAATCCTTGTAGCAGCCACGCAAATACAGAACACATCACGCATTTTCCAGAGAGCGTGGGACTCCCTGCTATGTCGATACTGCCCTGCACTGGAGTTAATGGTGCTCATTTTGAACATTTTTTTTTTGTTATGCTCTAGTAATCAGAGGAAGAAAGCAGTGAGAAATATTTAAACCCGTTTTATCCTCAATCGCACACAATAGTCTCTTGCATACGAGGGGGGACCCAAAAGAAACTGGACTCCGAAGGCGCTCCCACCCGTACGTGTAGTGCAGGGTTCTCACGCTAGATGGTGTTAGTAGAGACCTTCATGAAACAGCTGTGCAGACGGCGTCAGTGTAGAGCTGAACGTGCAAGTGTGGTATTGTGTTTCTCTGACTTTTGGCGCGTTACCTCTGCGAAGTCGTTATGGCAACTTTGAAAGAACGAAGAGTGTGTAAGAAATTTTGTTTCCTGCTTAAAAAAACCGCAACGGAGACACGCCAAATGCTTCAAGAAGCTTTCCAGGAGGACGCTATGAGCCGCAGACAGGTTTTCGAGTGGTTTGGGCGCTTTAAACGTGGTGAGATGTGTGTTGAAGACCAAGCTCGTTCTGGACGCCCTTCAACATCGCGAAATGAGGAGAACATTGGAAAGGTCCGCCAAAAGATCAACGAGGATCGTCGCCAAACGATCGACGAAATTTTAGCAGGGACAGGAATCAGTTGGAGCTCGTGCCAGCGGATTTTAAGTGAGGATTTGCACATGAGACGTGTTGCTGCTAAATTTGTTCCGCGCCTTCTCGCACAGGAGAATAAAACCATCCGCATGAATGTGTGTCAGGACTTGAAAACAGAGGTCGCACGTGATCCAAACTTCTTGAACAAAGTCATTACAAGGGATGAGAGTTGGTGTTACGAGTATGACCCAGAAACCAAGCAAGCGTCAAGCCAGTGGAGGACTCCTAACTCTCCCACACCAAAAAAAGCAAGGCAAGTGAGGTCAAATGTGAAGACGATGATCATTGTCTTTTTTGATGTTCGTGGAAATGTGCATCAGGAATTCGTACCCCCTGGCCAGACTGTTAACCAGCACTTTTACTTGGATGTTTTAAGGCGTCTGCGAGAGGAATTTTGGCGATCAGGTGACTGGTTTCTGCATCACGACAACGCTCCAGCACACACCGCCTTACGAGTGACCCACTATTTGGAATTTCAGAGGTAGTCTGTCGTTTCCCTCGCTCCGTATTCGCCGGACTTAGCCCCTTGAGACTTTTTCCTATTTCCACGAATGAAAAAAAAAAAACCAGAAGGGGAGCGTTATGACGATGTGGAGGTGGTAAAAACAGCTTCGCAAAGGGCACTGGACAATATCAAACTTGAAGAGTTCCAAACATGCTTCCAACAGAGACTTGACAAGTGCATCGCATGTAATGGAGAGTAATTTGAAGGTGACTGGAGTAATTTTGTAAAAAGTTTCATCAATAAATTTTTTATGACAACAATCCGGTTTCTTTTGGGTCCCCCCCCTCGTACTTAGTACTCCAACAATATGCGTTTTGGACACATAATTGCTTTACGAAATATATTTGTCTTTGTTTTCGTTAACATTTCTGTTAATTTGGACAGCTAATTTTTAAACACCCTGTAGACTGGACGATAGAAACGAAACATTGTATTGCCGTCGTACACATTTTTTAATGCAGGACTTTCTTTTGTCTTCCATTTTTGTAATTACTTCTTCGTTTTTACACGTATGGTATATCACCTGCTTTTCCTCTTTTCACAGAATTTCGGAACACATCTTCCAGGTTGACAAATCCGATGGAAGTGTTTTTTCTTTAATCTTGCTTTCATTATGAATCTCTACGCCATAACTGCCTCTCCGGTGCCCTTACCTTTACGAAAGCACAAGGTGGATTTCCTTCTCCATCCATTTCCAGTTCCAGCAAGTGCTTCGTTCCTAGAATTTCGCCGACGGGGCATTAAGTCTTAATCTTCTTCCTTCCTCTCCTCTCATTCTCCTTCACCTCCCCGTCTCCCACTCACTACGTCGTGTTTTGACGTAATGGCGTCTCTTCTGAGAACTCTGTAATGGATAGACGCCTGGCGAGTGATGGGTATCCGTGCGTTGGCACAGAGTCGGCAATGTCCGTGGCTTGAGGCTGCGCTCACCAGCAGGTGTGTAGCCTGCCTCGCTCCCATACTGCAGCCCGCATGAGACGTGACTGACAGGCGCCCCTAGCAGGCGGCTCTTAATTACGTGGGCACCGCCGGCGGCGTGGGAAGCGCTGCGCTGTGGGAAGGCAACGTCAAGCCGCGTACTGTTCGGGGAGCAGATACAGTGCCTAGAAGCAAGTAGAGACACCTACTGGCCGCGCGAGGTGTGTCAAGTTTCTCCCTCCTTCTGGGCACTAGGAATTGCGCTTATCGCTGAAACCCGTCTTCTGACATAGTGGTTTTTCTCAACACCAGTTTAACGTCACTATTAATACCGCTCAAAATAACTTGTTGCTGAAATAGCCGATTCTCGCTTTTTATTCCTATCATTTCCTGTAATAAACACGGAAGTCGAACAAAGATTGGAAAAATTTGACTCTCTTATTTCGAAAAAGACGATCGTGTGAGACCCCAGCTCGCGCTATTCGTCCACAAGACTCAGAGAGCCATAGACAAGGGTTCCCAGGTTGGTGCCGTGTTTCTTGACTTCCGCAAGGCGTTTGATACAGTTCCCCACAGTCGTTTAATGACTAAAGTAAGAGCATATGTACTATCAGATCAATTGTGTGATTGGATTGCAGAGTTCCTAGATAATAGAATGCAGCATGTCATTCTCAATGGAGAGAAGTCTTCCGAATTAAGAGTGATTTCAGGTGTGTCGTAGGACCGTTGCTATTCACAATATACATAAATGACCTTGTGGATGACATGGGAAGTTAGGCTTTTTGCGGATGATGCTGTGGTATATCGAGAGGTTGTAACAATGGAAAATTTTACTGAAATGCAGGAGGATGTGCAGCGAATTGACGCATGGTGCAGGGAATGACAATCTCAATGTAGACAAGTATAATGTGCTGCGAATACATAGAAAGAAATATCCCTTATCATTTAGCTACAATATAGCAGGTCAGCAACTGGAAGCAGTTAATTGGTTCGTTGGTTTGGGGAAGGAGACCAGGCAGCGTGGTCATCGGTCTCATCGGATTAGGCAAGGATGAGGAAGGAAGTCGGCCGTGCCCTTTCAGAGGAACCATCCCGGCATTTGCCTGGAGTGATTTAGGGAAAGCACGGAAAACCTAAATCAGGATGGCCGAACGCGGGATTGAGCCGTCGTCCTCCCGAATGCGAGTCCAGTGTGCTAGCCACTGCGCCACCTCGCTCGGAGCAGTTAATTCCATAAATTATCTGGGAGTACGCATTAGGAGTGATTTAAAATGGAATAACTATATAAAATTAATCGTCGGTAAGGCAGATGCCAGACAGAGACTCATTGGAAGAATCCTAAGGAAATGCAATCCGAAAACAAAGGAAGTAGGTTACGCTTGTTCTCCCACTGCTTGAATACTGCTCAGCAGTGTGGGATCCGTACCAGATAGGGTTTATAGAAGAGATGGATAAGATTCAACGGAGAGCAGCGCGCTTCGTTACAGGATCATTTAGCACCGTGAAAGCGTTACGGAGATGACAGTTAAACTCCAGTGGAAGACTCTGCAGGAGAGACGCTCAATAGCTCGGTACGGGCTTTTGTTCATGTTTCGAGAACATACCTTCACCGAGGAGTCAAGCAGTATATTGCTCCGTCCTACGTATATCTCGCGAAGAGACCATGAGGATGAAACCAGAGAGATTAGAGCCCACACAGAGGCATACCGACAACCCTTCTTTCCACGAACAATACGAGACTGGAATAGAAGGGGGAACCGATAGAGGTACTCATGGTACCCTCCGCCACACACCGTCAGGTGACTTGGGATTATGGATGTAGATGTAGAATCAAAGTATTAAGTTAAACAGGCAAATAAAAGAAAGCTTAACCCGTCCATCGTTCGCTGCTTCTCTCGAAAAGTGGTAAGTGGTTGAATAGTACAAAATCATCACCAGTATTCTCCTATTGTTTCTATTTTCTCTGTTCAAAAAATAAGGTTCTAACAACTGGGATCGTATCACTTTTTGGCATTGCGAATAGTCTGTGCTTAATGATGCAAGTTGAGGTTGGAGGACTCTATTTTTCTTGTTAATTTGCTCATTTTCAATGGCTGCAAGCAGACAAAGGAATATTATGTAGACACAAGCAGGCAATCAGTTACTTTCTATATTTGTTGTGTACTGTGAATTAATTGTTAATAGGTTTTTAATTTGTTACTGTCACAATAATTTGTTTCCTCTTTGTTATTTCACAGAAACAGCACACAAACATTTAATCTTGTAAAGCAAATAAAGCACTGAACTTCGTTGCCATGTCACTTCATAAATATATTTCCAAATTAGGGTTATTGCCATTCTACTATACAACATGTGTGTGGCGAAGACAGCGAGAAACACTCGTACAGACGAGGTGGGGGCCAAGTCTTGCATACAGCATGCATACATGTACCTTAAGCCATGACGCACGGCAACACACGCAGTATTGTATCAGCAATTCTGTAACAATTCATATGCCGCGTCTTTGTTATTAAAACAGCACTAATCACTTTTCGCATAGTAATGCAAGACTTCAAACGAATACAGATTTTATGAAAAAAAATTACTTTTTCTTTTAAGGCGGTTATTTAAAAAGGAAAAATTTTAGCTTTGGTTATATGGCTGACTGATATTTCTTTATTTTTACTCCGTTAGTAGTGAAAAATAAGAGAAACACTTGTCACAAACGAGACCCAACAAATACCGGAAAATACTCATTACTCTGAGCTACAGTACCGGTATCGGTTTGAACCGGTCGGTTTTTCCCGTCCGTACTGGTTACCCACAACAACTGATGTGCTGGCTGCTCCGAGCAGCATGTATCGCACGATACATAGGGAGTGAAATTTTACGTAGATGAAACACAGCTGCATATGTCTCTGTAGTTGTCTTCTCAGTGAAACATCCAGTTTTCGCATAAAGAAGCACTGTTTCGGTTTTCTCACGTCATCTCCGCTATACAGTCTTTCTCGTTCGATTTAGAGGAAACTATTTGGTAAGACAATATCATTTTTCCATGTCTTATAGCCATTGCATCCTGATAATGAACTTGTTTTCGTTGTGGGCTGTAGTCATTGTGATACTTCGGAGTAAAGTACAATACCGCGCATATTTTGAGAAGTTAGCAGTGAAAAAGTAGTCGCTGGCCAGTTTACTCTTGGCGGGTTTCAGGATACAGGTTGCTGCGTACGAAATGTAGCTAACGTATCGAAATTGTTTTTAGCGATGGAAGAAGAGTGATACCTGTTTCCATTCTGGAGGCAGGCAGGATGCACTCAGCCCACGTGATAGGTATTGAGACGCTACTTGATTGAGAAGCATCGATAACGAAAACTGACAGGGCCGGGAGAGCGGAGTGCTGCCCGCATGCCCCTCCGCATCCACATCCGGTGACGACTGCGGGCTGAGGATGACACGGCGGTCGGTCTGCCGTTGAGCCTTCAAGGCTTGTTCGGACTTTTTTCTCCACCTTACGACTGCCGTTTCAGCTAAGCGCACTGCGAGCTGTTATCATGTTCTGCTACTGGTTATTTCCACTGGCGCACGAGTGATATAACTACACTGAATCAAAATGTAGCATGTTTTCTGAACTGTACTTGCTATAAGCGGAACAAGTAGAACAAACATACCCACGTCTACTGAAAAACAGTCGAAAGGAGCACGAGGGACATAAAACTAGTTTTACCTTCGCGCAATGGAGGTGTATGTGTAGGAAACAACGGCACTTCCGCTTTTAACACATTCTACAGGAAAGCGTAAGAAATGTGGAAAAAGTGAAATTTGTGTAACTGTCTAACAACTGAATCGAACGTTTAATACATCTGGTGTTAATACATTCTTCTAGAAAGAAGCGCACGGAATTAAAATAAGACTGTTGTTTTCCTATCTAATAAGTGGAATTTGGTTTCTGATCACAGTTTTAGATTTCTTCACACTATTCTCGTTTTCTCTCGTTGTCCTAAGAAAGTATGCACGCCATTCTGCATTGTCCTCCCTCTCAACCAGAAGTATCACAGTTTTACTTTTTTTTTTAAACGCAATAGACCTTTCTGTTTTTCTTCTCGGCATAACTGAACTACGTTATTTATCAACGCCTTTCCATCTGAGCATACTCTTCGATGAAATTTATTTGCGTGACCACTGTCCATTTCAGCAGACGCTAAGAGTACGAACTGTGACTATAACGTGAGTTTACTATGCCGGACCAGGTGCGTCAATCGTGTACTGTCGAGTATTATCGGACGCCTTTAGTCCCACATGTACATAACACAGTTTAGTTCCGTGTTCCGCCGTCAGACGTTGAGATCAAAGTGGGGACTTACATTTTTGGCGTATATGAGTTAGTAATGAAGTTGTTATTTTCACACGATTCCGTATCTGTTGGTTCTAAAATGAGGCTTATTTAGTGATTTTTTTTCATGTCTACACGTGTGGAAATTTTGTTTCGTGCAGAAAGGGGACTTGTCACACAGACAAGTCCCTATATTGCATGAAAGATCGTGAGGCGTGATGACAACACTGTTGCGGGATGCAGTAAATTAAATATTTGAGTACAGTGTTCAGTCAAATTGCCTTTTCTGCCTCGCCCAGTAACAGTGGAATGGTGAAATATGAATTTCCGTTGGTTAAGACTGGTATAGTCCCTCGTTTTCATAATTTGCCAAGACCAGATATTTACGTTATTTCTTTGAAACATGAGACACTACAGGATTTTTCATACACTACTGATTTTATCCCTTTGCAAATTCGTGAGTATTTTGATAACATTATAAATAAATGTGCCATTAATAAAGTGAGTGGTGGAGCGGAACACAATGAATCTGGATGTGAACTTTGGGACAGCGATCAGGAGTGATAAGTCTATGAACATATTTGCTGGTCAAAATAAACAGGGTTCTTCAGTAAGTAAAAAATGTGGACTTAACTCTTCCATCTTACAAGCCAAGGCATTAAAAAGTAATCTCAGTTATATTGTCTATATGTATTGTTCAATTATTAATGTTTATACAAATAAAAGGAATGCGTAAGAACATGTGGAAAAGGTTAAAAAAGTTTTTACTTTCTTAGTTACCCGATACTTATGATAAAAGTAGTGTTGCATAAATCAGGGAGGGTGTATTTCAGTTATTTTATATTGTTTGCCTTTATTCTATGATTATAGATTTTGTTATAAGGTTGTATTGTTACTGATGAGCATGTGGGAGTAACTATAAGGTTTGGGAATAGGACTGTTATAGATTATGCAATTTTTCAATATACTTCAAAACTACTGTTGAGTGACATATCCCTCTTTTGATCTTAACACCGGAATCGTAAAATGAACAAGTTGTAGTTAACTTGAAAACTAACACATCTAAAGGAAATCCGATAGAAAGAGATGTAGTGAGTAAACAGGCAAACACAATGAAAACAGCTGCACTACTGGTGCTGCGCTAGGAACCGTAGGTACCCAAGGGTTGGGGTGTCCGGACACACGCCCTCCGGTCCTTTGCCACGGGAAAAGCCGTTCTACTTACTTCTATGCTATGGGCCGTTCTGTAGGCTTTATTTACAGGCCGCGAGCAACGCTACAGTGGGACAAACGGCCGTGCAAAATGATGGACGGCACGCTCCGGTCCGCCAGGGGTTGCCGAGTCAATACCGATGGGGCGCCGACGTCGCCGGCATACCGAACGTCGAAAATAACTCATACGAATGTGGGTAGGACTAACAGCTATATAAATTACACTCAGGTTTCCTCTGCGGATTGGGTGAGCCGCCACTACTTCCTTGCATCAGAAAATTGCGAGCGGCGGTGAAGATGACAACAGCATTATTGTGAGATACGAGAGTGGCGAAAACAGTAGTACCTGGCAGTGGTGGCGCCAGTTGACACTCTCCACAGCACAGTTACCGATGCCTGAAAGCATTAGTTACATCACCGTACGAGGTGTAACAAGAAGGTATGTGCAAACTCCCATGAAACATCCCTCACACCTAGAAGAATAATATATTTTACATGGACTGGGATGTGGAAACACTTCATTTGCATGTGGGAGCTCAGCTTCTACATGTCTTCAACTAATTAATCATCTACTTTGAAACGAAGCCTCGTCCTCGAACAACACTGAAGAGAGGGTTGTCACGCTATTGAATGAACCATTCGTGCTCGAAAATCAGCTGCTGATAGAGTTTTATATGTAGTGCGGCCTACCGTAGACTTTCACAAGTAAGCGAAAACTCCGGTAATTTTCCTCGTAGTAGACTACGGTAATTTTCCTAGTAGTAGTTAAGATCGTAACCGCTTTACCGGTACCCTAAGTATGTTGTATATCTATCGGGCGATACCTAATTTCGATCGCTTTATTTCGTATGCGATCATTGTCTTACTAGATTCCCCTGGAAACCGGAAACTATGTACAGGCCGGCCGCGGTGGCCGAGATGTTCTAAGCGCTTCAGTACGGAACCGCGGGGCTGCTACGGTCGCAGGTTCGAATCCTGCCTCGGGCATGGATGTATGTGATGTCCTTAGGTTAGTTAGGTTTAAGTAGTTCTGATGACGTCAGATGTTAAGTCCCATAGTGCTCAGAGCCACTTGAACCATTTGAGCTATGTACAGTGTAAAAATTCAGTGAAGAGATGTTGAGGACTGCGTGAGGTACGGAACACCTTTGTTCTACATATCTATCTTGTTGTTTATTACCCAACATTAAACAGTTTTTATAGCAAAATTGAAATAGCCAATATTTAATTCAGATTTTATTCGAAAATTGTTGATCTGTAACGTGAGACGGAGGAGAGTTTTAGTACTAATGAGGAAACAATACAGATTTATCACGTGGTGTTAGAAAACGCAATTTCCTCAAAAAAAGGTAAAACAAAAATATATCAGACCTCTCCTGGACGACATCATCCAAGTGTCCGGACTGTTCGCCGGATAGTTACGATATTTCAGGAAACAGGTAGTGTTCAGCCACACGTGAAGCTTCAACCAGGACCTGCAACAAATGATGATGCCCAAGTAGGTGTTTTAGTTGCTGTCGCGGCTAATCTGCACATCAGTAGCAGACAAATTGCGCAACAGTGGGAAATCTCAAAAATGTCGGTGTTGAGAATGCAACATCAACATCGATTGCACCCGTACCATATTTCTATGCACCAGGAATTGCATGGCGACGCCTTTGAACGTCGTGTACAGTCCTGCCACTGGGCACAAGAGAAATTACGGGACGGTGACAGATTTTTTGCACGCGTTCTATTTAGCGACGAATTGTCAATTCACCAACAGCGGTAACGTAAACCGGTATAATATGCACTATTCAGATGGTTCAAATGACTCTGAGTGCTATGGGACTTCTGTTGAGGTCATCAGTCCCCTAGAACGTAGAACTACTTAAACCTAACTAACCTAAGGACATCACACACATCCATGACCGAGGTAGGATTCGAACCTGCGACCGTAGTGGTCGCGCGATTCCAGACTGTAGCGCCTAGAACCGTATGCACTATTGGACAACGGAAAATGCACGATGGCTGTGACAAGTGGAACATCAGCGAACTTGGCGGGTTAATGTATGGTGCGGCATCATGGGTGAAAGGATAATTGACCCACATTTTATCGATAGCAATCTAAATGGTGCAATGTATGCTGATTACCTACGTAATGGTTCTACCGATGTTTCACGGCATTACAGAATGGTGATGTACTTCCAACATGGTGGATGTCCGGCACATAGCTCGCATGCGGTTGAAACGGTATTGAATAGCATATTTCATGATAGGTGGACTGGTCGTCGAAGCACCATACCATGGCCAGCACGTTCACCGGATCTGACGTGTCCGGATTTCTTTCTGTGGGAGAAGATGAAGGATATTTGCGATCGTGATCCACCGACAACTCCTGACAACATGCGTGAGCGCATTGTCAATGCTTGTACGAACATTACGGAAGGCGAACAACTCGCTGTTGTGAGGAATGTCGTTACACGTATCGCCAAATGCACTGCGGTGACGGACATCATTTTGAGCATTTATCCCATTAATGTGGTATTTATAGGTAATCACGCTGTAACAGCATGCGTTCTCAGAAATGATAAGTTTACGAAGGTACATGTATCACATTGGAAAAACTGAAATAAAATGTTCAAACGTACCTACGTTCTGTATTTTAATTTAAAAAACCTACCTGTTACCAACTGTTCGTCTAAATTGTGAGCCCTATGTTTGTGACTATTACAGCGCCATCTATCACAAAGCGAAAAAGGTGGTCGAACTGAAACATTAATATTTCTTTACGTAATATATGTCATAAAAAATGGGAGTTCCTATTTTTTAAAAACGCAGTTGATATCCGTTTGACCTATGGTAGCGCCATCTAGCGGACCAACCATAGCGCTATCTGGTTTCCCCCTTCAAGCTAGACGAGTTTCGTTCTTTGTCGTTTTTTCGTTTGACGCTTATTTCGTACCATATTTGGCCCGGTCACTATCAATGGACCACCCTGTATACTACACTCCTGGAAATTGAAATAAGAACGCCGTGAATTCATTGTCCCAGGAAGGGGAAACTTTATTGACACATTCCTGGGGTCAGATACATCACATGATCACACTGACAGAACCACAGGCACATAGACACAGCCACCTGGCGCCTCAGTTGGACCAGCGTTCGTGCTGGACGTTCAGACCGCGTGAGACGACGCTTCATCCAGTCCCAAACATGCTCAATGGGGGACAGATCCGGGGATCTTGCTGGCCAGGGTAGTTGACTTACACCTTCTAGAGCACGTTGGGTGGCACGGGATACATGCGGACGTGCATTGTCCTGTTGGAACAGCAAGTTCCCTTGCCGGTCTAGGAATGGTAGAACGATGGGTTCGATGACGGTTTGGACGTACCGTGCACTATTCAGTGTCCCCTCGACGATCACCGGAGGCGTACGGCCACTGTAGGAGATCGCTCCCCACACCGTGATGCCGGGTGTTGGCCCTGTGTGCCTCGGTCGTATGCAGTCCTGATTGTGGCGCTCACCTGCACGGCGCCAAACACGCATACGACCATCATTGGCACCAAGGCAGAAGCGACTCTCATCGCTGAAGACGACACGTCTCCATTCGTCCCTCCATTCACGCCTGTCGCGACACCACTGGAGGCGGGCTGCACGATGTTGGGGCGTGAGCGGAAGACGGCCTAACGGTGTGCGGGACCGTAGCCCAGCTTCATGGAGACGGTTGCGAATGGTCCTCGGCAATACCCCAGGAGCAACAGTGTCCCTAATTTGCTGGGAAGTGGCGGTGCGGTCCCCTACGGCACTGCATAGGATCCGACGGTCTTGGCGTGCATCCGTGCGTCGCTGCGGTCCGGTCCCAGGTCGACGGGCACGTGTACCTTCCACCGACCACTGGCGACAACATCTATGTATTGTGGAGACCTCACGCCCCACGTGTTGAGCAATTCGGCGGTACGTCCACCCGGCCTCCCACATGCCCACTATACGCCCTCGCTCAAAGTCCGTCAACTGCACATACGGTTCACGTCCACGCTGTCGCGGCATGCTACCAGTGTTAAAGACTGCGATGGAGCTCCGTATGCCACGTCAAACTGGCTGACACTGACAGCGGCGGTGCACAAATGCTGCGCAGCTAGCGCCATTCGACGGCCAACACCGCGGTTCCTGGTGTGTCCGTTGTGCCGTGCGTGTGATCATTGCTTGTACAGCCCTCTCGCAGTGTCCGGAGCAAGTATGGTGGGTCTGACACACCGGTGTCAATGTGTTCTTTTTTCCATTTCCAGGAATGTAGATAAGCCACTGTACAGCTGTGTGGCGTACCTTTGGCGATACCAGTATTACCGAGTATGACAAAATTTTATTCGGAATGAACGAATCTAAATTGACTTCAGCCGTGCATTTCATTTGTGTCACAGAAGAATTCGTGCCGAAGCAGGACTCGAACGCGCAAATCTCGGATATTGCGTATCTTAGCCGTAACCAATACATCTATCCGTGCACGCCTCCAGAACCGATGTAAACCTTCGTATGTCACATTTGCCCAAATCTCCTAAAGCTCGGACACACATTATGTGATATACAGAACAAGAAGGGACTTTCCTTGTGATCGTCATTTAATCCGTTGAAGCGAGTAATACTTATTATTTTATTATACAATGTCTTTGGTTGCAATTCACACTACAGAATTTTCCTTTAGACATGCATGTTTGTGTAATTTGAATTGTAAAGACAGATACTGTACAGTTACATATTGATTATCGATTTTATTTTCTGTTCCGTTCGCATACTGAGCGAAGGGATAATGGCTGTCTTCATTCTTCTATACACATCCCAGTTTCTCTTATGTTATCGTTATTACTCCTAAGGGAGGTGTCGTTGATGGTAGCCTAATGGTCGCACATATTCGAATACAGGTCCTGTAAATTACGCAGCAGCGTTTTGAGAAGACTATGTCGAAGAATTTCTCAGAGCGTTACCGATGCACTTTCGTATGAGATACACATACAGGGTGTTTCAAAAATGACCGGTATATTTGAAACGACAATAAAAACTAAACGAGCAGCGATAGAAATACACCGTTTGTTGCAATATGCTTGGGACAACAGTACATTTTCAGACAGACAAACTTTCGAAATTACAGTAGTTACAATTGTCAACAACAGATGGCGCTGCAGTCTGGGAAACTCTATAGTACGATATTTTCCACATATCCACCATGCGTAGCAATAATATGGCGTAGTCTCTGAATGAAATTACCCGAAACCTTTGACAACGTGTCTGGCGGAATGGCTTCACATGCAGATGAGATGTACTGCTTCAGCTGTTCGATTGTTTCTGGATTCTGGCGGTACACCTGGTCTTTCTTTTTAAGTGTCCCAACAGAAAGAAGTTACAGGGGTTCATGTCTGGCCAATAGGGAGGCCAATCCACGCCGCCTCCTGTATGTTTTGGATAGCCCACAGCAATCACACGATCAACGAAATATTCATTCAGGAAATTAAAGACGTCGGCCGTGCGATGTGGCCGGGCACCATCTTGCATAAACCACGAGGTGTTCGCAGTGTCGTCTAAGGCAGTTTGTACCGCCACAAATTCACGAAGAATGTCCAGATAGCGTGAATCAGTAATCGTTTCGGATATGAAAAATGGGCCAATGATTCCTTTGGAAGAAATGGCGGCCCAGACCAGTACTTTTTGAGGATGCAGGGACGATGGGACTGCAACATGGGGCTTTTCGGTTCCCCATATACGCCAGTTCTGTTTATTGACGAAGCTGTCCAGGTAAAAATAAACTTCGTCAGTAAACCAAATGCTGCCCACATGCATATCGCCGTCATCAATCCTGTGCACTATATCGTTAGCGAATGTCTCTCGTGCAACAATGGTAGCGGCGCTGAGGGGTTGCGCGTTTGAATTTTGTATGGATAGAGGTGTAAACTCTGGCGCATGAGACGATACGTGGACGTTGGCGTCATTTGGACCGCAGCTGCAACACGGCGAACGGAAACCCGAGGCCGCTGTTGGATCACCTGCTGCACTAGCTGCGCGTTGCCCTCTGTGGTTGCCGTACGCGGTCGCCCTACCTTTCCAGCACATTCATCCGTCACGTTCCCAGTCCGTTGAAATTTTTCAAACAGATCGTTTATTGTATCGCTTTTCGGTCCTTAGGTTACATTAAACCTCCGTTGAAAACTTCGTCTTGTTGCAACAACACTGTGTTGTAGGCGGTGGAATTCAAACACCAGAAAAGTCCTCTGTTCTAAGGAATAAACCATGTTGTCCACAGCACACTTGCACGTGGTGAACAGCACACGCTTATAGCAGAAAGACGACGTACAGAATGGGGCACCCACAGACGGCGTTGTCTTCTATATCTTTCACATTACTTGCAGCGCCATCTGTTGTTGAAAATTGTAATTACTGTAATTTCGAAAGTTTGTCCGCCTGAAAATGTACTGTTGTCCCAAGCATATTGCAATAAACGGTGTATTTCTATCGCTGCTCGTTTAGTTTTTATTGCCGTTTCAAATATACCGGTCATTTTTCAAACACCCTGTAGTTGAGACATAGCAGCGCGTCTCTGAATTCGTTGCTTGTCTGTTGTCTGGTCCACTCGGTAAGGACTCCAAACACTGGAACAGTACTCTGGAACTGGTCTTACTTTCGCCTTGTATGCGATTTCTTTTACATTGGCATTGCGCTTTGCCGAAACCCCCAGTAAATCGAGCTGATCCATTCTCAATAACCTGGAAATCCTGACTCGACTCCCCGTTTGGCAAAAACCATAATTGCCACTTTCGTTCGTATTGATGAAATTAAGGACCTCACTGTTTCCCTGTGAATCGCCAAAGAAATCGCGGTTGGAGTTCTGTAAGTAGCCCAACAGTTCAGCGACGTGCCCCGGACATCGAACGGACGTGTATTGCACGGACATGGCCCTCACATATAAGGGCGTCGCATGCCTGCGAGTAGTCGAGCGATGCGCAATATTCGCAGGCAGTAGGACGTGTTCGACCGCGCGAAATTTCACTCCACAATCCTTCACAATGCACGGTCCGTCCTCTGCTCCTGTCCTCATCCCCCACGGATCCTTCATGCTCTACCACTAACCGTGTCTCTTCAACCACTTTCTGTCACTCTCTCATTCGCACCAGCCAACAAAATTTTCCCCTTAAATAAATTCACCAGTAAACGCCCTCTTCCGTAAAGAATTGAACTTCCATGAGCACAACAGCTTCACACTTAAGATTACCTTACAAATGGGTTACGTGTTATACAGTTGACGTTAAGCGAGAAAAAGTTAAGAAAATGTTTGAAATCATGTGAAAAGTTTGTCGGAAGTTACTAAGTGTTCTCATTATCAAGCACTGTAGGAATCAAGTTCGGGTATTTACGCATCTTTAAGTTACGCTGCCTCAACAAATTTACACAGTTTCTAACTGTAATTTATACCTCTTAATGATTGTACTGGGACAGCATTTTAAATTGCGTCAGTAACTGTATGAAATTCTTATTGATAATCCTGAAAGCTGTTAGGTAGGCAACTATCGTCTGAAATTGTTAAGTCGTGCTCTAGGTAATTCGTTTAGTACAACAGATGCTCTTTCCACCCTGTTTTACATTCAGTTTACAAATTTGGTGGATGAGATTATCACCTTAACAATCTTAACTTTGGTTTATGTGTGCATAGTTTTGTGAGATTCCCTCTAGTAATCAATATTCCGTACCCTCAAATAGCCCTTTGCAGTGTAGTACGCGCTATTCCGATTTCGAGTTCTGCTTTCACACATGGTTTCAACTTGGGAAGAACTTTCAGTACTGTATTATTCCCTGTTTTGTGGCCATTCATGAAGGGATTTTTCTGCCACATCGTTAAAAAAATCATTAAAATATGAAACTTCCTGGCAGATTAAAACTGTGTGCCGGACGGAAAATCGAACTCGGGACCTCCGCGGGCAGGTGCTGCATCGACTCAGCTACCCAAGAAAGACTTACGACCCGTCATCACAGCTTCTGCCTGTACCTCGTCCCCTACCTTCCGAACTTCACAGAAACTCTTCTCTCTTTCGCAAAGAACTGAAGCTGTGAGGACGGATCGTGAGTCGTACTTGGGTAGCTAACTCGAGACAGCACTTGCCCGCGAAATGCAAATGTCCTGGGTTCGAGTCTCGGTCCAACACACAGTATTAATCTGCCAGGAAGTTACATGGTGCAAATGACTCTGAGCACTATGGGACTCAACTGCTGTGGTCATCAGTCCCCTAGAACTTAGAACTAATTAAACCTAACTAACCTAAGGACATCACACACATCCAAGCCCGAGGCAGCCAGGAAGTTACATGGTGCCAATGGCTCTGAGCACTATGGGACTCAACTGCTGTGGTCATCAGTCCCCTAGAACTTAAAACTAATTAAACCTAACTAACCTAAGGACATCACACACATCCAAGCCCGAGGCAGCCAGGAAGTTACATGGTGCAAATGGCTCTGAGCACTATGGGACTCAACTGCTGTGGTCATCAGTCCCCTAGAACTTAGAACTAATTAAACCTAACTAACCTAAGGACATCACACACATCCAAGCCCGAGGCAGGATTCGAACCTGCGACCGTAGCAGTCTCACGGTTCCGGACTGCGCGCCTAGAACCGCGAGGGAAGTTACATAACAGCGCACACTTCGCTGCGGAGTGAAACTCTCATTCTGGAATGAAAACATGGTTTTTGTACTCCAATTACCTGGTTAGGAACCCTCTGAGTACCGACGCAATACTTGCCCATGTTCACAGAATGCATGCAACTTTAGCTGTATTCATAAATTTATATACTGGAAAATATCGAGCATCTAAACATAAAATTGACACTATTTTAAGCACATATTGTCCTCTTTGACATGCAACTATGAACCAAATCCGGTCTCGTATAACATGGACAAGTTATTTATTACACGTGAGCCGCGCGGGGTAGCCGTGCACTCTGAGGCGCTTTGTCCCCCCACCCCCCCCCCCACCCCACCACTCCGTCGGAGGTTCGAGTCCTCCCTCGGGCATGGATGTGTGTGTTGTCCTTAGCGTAATAGTTAGATTAAGTAGTGTGCAGGGGGAGCGATGACCTCAGCACTTTGGTCGCATAGGATGTTACCACAAAATTTATTATACATGACACTATTTTCGTCAGTCATACGTTCTTTCAGGTTAAGTAAATGAGTTCATAAATGCATAGTGATCAGTGCTGAATATTGTATTTAAATAAAATAGCATTTTCTACAGGAGTTTGAACTGTATTTTCGCATGAGATATTTTAATACAGGGTTCCGCATGGAACCCCACGCAACACTATTAGCACTGATAACGTGTCTCCTTCGAGATGCTCTCCCACTTCCTTTCTCTAATTTTGAAGAACAAACATAACATACTCAGGATGCATATTTTTTGCTTGTGTGTGATAAATGCCTCTGCGTTAGTCAGGCCATTGTTCTGTTTTGGTTATTTGGAGGTGTCGGCAAGATTGGTAATGGAATCAGTTCTTGGTCTGAAAGGAACTGTGTAACGAAAATGCATTCGATAGCCCTAATAAGAGCAAAAAACGTGTTTCCGCCACCATTTTACAGTTCTGTGCCTGAACGCATTGTACTGCAGCCGCCTTCAAAGACACTTGTGTCGTCCAAATCATCTTCTCTATCTAGAGCATCGACATTGTCTCAAAAAATCAGCAAATCGGCAATTTCTTCATCAGATGAACCACGGCGTGCCATTTTTGTTACACATAATACCAATAATGTGTTCTATCAGCAGGCGAAAACAAAGAGCCACACAGAACCCAATACCGCGGGAGCAAGACACACTTTCACGCCATCTGTCCGTGCAGCAGTATAAACATCGTATATCGACAGGCAGAGGTGCGAAAAGGCCGTGCAGTGCTTTTTAACCAATGCGGGCCGTAGAACCTGGGCTTGACCCTGAGAGAGTTAATCACATTTCAGTTTACAATTACGTCATCAGACTATCACGTAGGTATAAATAAACATAACGAATATTGGTATTGCGGTAGAAATTTGTGGAGGAAATGTTGCAGAATTGAGCGCGTAGACATGACAAAAACGGCAGAATGAAACCATCAGCGCTAAAAACTGTGTTACATTTGAGAGAATGTACAAATGAGAGTCAAATATTCGTAACGTTAACTGGTGAAGTGATGTCTGCCCGCGTCTGGACTTATCTTAGGTTTCCACTTCTTAACGTGTGAAGCCAGATACAGATGTGTGTGGATTTTTCGTTGTTTCCATAAATCGATGTAGGGGAATGTTGAAGTGTTTCTCAAGCTTTACCGTATCTGAGGTTAGGCTATGTCTCCAACAACTCTGTTGTCGACCGTCCTTTAAATTATAATTTTTTTATTTTAAAAAGTCGTATCATTACTACAGTAACGAATGGAGCAGCGCTGGCGTGCAGGATTGCCTAGAATGTAGCGAAGTATTTCAGAAAACAGTAATTTCTCTAAGCCCAACGAACTCCATACATTGTAGTACACTGAAGAGCCGAAACAACCGATACACTTACCTAATATCGTTCAGGGTCCCAGCGAGCACGCGGAACTGCCGCAGCACGATTTGGAATGGACTCGACTAATGTCTGATGTAGTGCTGGAGGGAAGTGACTCCATGAATGCTGTAGCGCTGTCCATAAATCTGTGAGAGTATGAAGGGGTGGAGATATCTTCTGAACAGCACTTTGCAAGGCGCCCCAGATACGCGCAGTACTGTTCATGTCTTGGGAGTATGGTGGTCAGCGGAAGTGTTTACACTCAGAAGATTGTTCCTCACTGTAGCAATTCTGGACGTGTGGGGGTGTCGCATTGTCCTGCTGGAACTGCCAAAGTCCGTCGGAATGCACAATGGACATGAACGGACGCACGCGATCAGGCAGGATGCTTTCGTAAGTGTCACCTGTTGAAGTCGTATCTAGGCACATCAGGGGTCCGATATCCACTCCAACTGCACACGCTCCAAACCATTACACAACCTCCACCAGCTTGGACAGTCACCCACGACGTGCAGGGTCCATCGATTCATAAGGTTGTCTCCATACCTGTACACGTCCGTCCGTTCGATACAATTTGAAAGGAGACTCGTCCGACCAGGCAATATGTTTCCCATCAGCAACAGTCCAATGTGGGTGTTGACGGGCCCAGGCGAGGCGCCGGCCGGGGTGTTCGAGCGGTTAAAGGCGCTACAGCCTGGAACCGCGCGACTGCTACGGTGCGGACATCGATGTGTGTGATGTCCTTAGGTTAGTTAGGTTTAAGTAGTTCTAAGCTCTAGGGGACTGATGACCTTAGAAGTTAAGTCCCATAGTGCTCAGAGCCATTTTTTTTTAACCAGGCGAGGCGTAAAGCTATGTGTCATGCAGTCATTAAGGGTACTCGAGTGGGTCTTCTGCTCCGAAAGCCCGTATCGATGATCTTTCATTGAATGGTTCGCACGCTGGCACTTGTTGATGGCCCAGCATTAAAATCTGCAGCAATTTGCGGAAGGGCTGCACTTCTTTTTCGTTGAATGATTCTCTTGAGTCGTAGTCGGTCCCGTTCTTGCACCTTGCAGAGTCTTTCTCCTTCCTCAGCGATGTCGGAGATTTGATCTTTTACGGGATTCCTGATATTCACGGTACACTCGCGAAATGATCGTATGGAAAAATTCCCTCCATCGCTACCTCGGACGGTGTGTTCCATCGCTCGTACGCCGACTATAACACTACGTTCAAACTCACTTAAATCTTGATAATCTGCTATTGTAGTGCGACCGCTACGGTGGTAACTTCGAATCCTGCCTCGGGCATGGATGTGTGAGATGTCCTTAGGTTAGTTAGGTTTAAGTAGTTCTAAGTTCAGGGGATTGATGACCTCAGATGTTAAGTTACATAGTGCTCAGAGCCATTTGAACCATTTTTGCTATTGTAGCAGTAGTAACCGATTTAAAGACTGCGCCAAACAGTTGATGTTTTATATAGGCTCTGCCGGCTGCAGCGCCGTATTCTGCCGGTCTATATATCTCTGTATTTGAATACCAGTTTATTTTGCGCATGAGCGTAGGTCGCGATTTAACGCAAAAACAGGCACAGATCTCGAACGGTTACCGTGTTCCCTAGAGACTGAAAAATGGCTCAAATGGCTCTGAGCACTATGCGACTTTACTTCTGAGGTCATCAGTCGCCTAGAACTTAGAACTAATTAAACCTAACTAACCTAAGGACATCACACACACCCATTCTCGAGGCAGGATTCGAACCTGCGACCGTAGCGGTCGCTCGGTTCCAGACTGTAGCGCCTAGAACCGCTCGGCCACTCCGGCCGGCTAGAGACCGTAAAAAAAGTGGGCAGTAATATGTACGTAAAGATGTTAAAGCGCTTAACGTTGTTGTGCCGTACTACAGCGTGTCTTGGGATATGATCTCCTGTAGGAGAATGTGATAAAAGAGCAACACAAACACCATCCTAAGAGGCCTTGAAGATCCAATGGTATCAACCGACCGCCGTGTTATCCTAAGTTCTTAGGCATCACCGGGTGTGGATACAGAGGGACGTGGGGTAAGAACAACGCTCTGCCAGTCGTTCGTCAGTTTTCGTGATCGGTGCCACTATTTCTCAATCAAGTAGCTCCTCATCTGGCTTCACAATGGCTGATTGCACTGCGCTCGCCAAGAGAACTCGTCAGACTCGGACGGTTACCCATCCAAGTGCTAGCCTGGCCTGACAGCGTTGAACTTCGGAGATTTGACGGGAACCGATGTTACCACTGCGGCAAGGCTGTTGGAATATGATAGAGTGTGATGCCTTTACGAAACACGTGAGTTGGACGATCAGTGTGTTAATGACCAGTACGTGAATTCAATGCCTTATCACTGAACTGAATCACTTTCATTTGTGATGATTTCTTCGCGGCGGTGCTGTTTTCAGATAGAAGACGTAAAACGAGGGTGCGGTGTGGCAGCTCGCGGCCTTTGATATTAGTCCGCGTGAGAACGGCTCTGCTGAGTGGCGACCAGTGTGGTGTAACTGTATAGCGGCGTAACGCTAGCCACCGCCGCCGTCGCCGCTGCTACTGTCCCATGTCGGCTGTCGGCCCAGCCCGCGGCCGCCTGCAGCTTTGTACTGCGCGAACTTCTCTACCCTCACCGCTACAAGATCGTCGCCTTTCCCGTTACGCCCGTTTTACATGAGCGGCTTTTTGGTCCAAATCGACTAATCGTAGTGCTTGCGCCTTTCGTGCCTGTGGTTAAATGACGCCACTGTATCTGTGACGTCAATGATCTATAGATTGTTTCGAGTGTGGAATTTTAAATTTCTGAGTATGGTGCGCACTACACATTCGCAGGGGCAAGGGACTTTGGCGGCGTTTGCTAACGTCGGAAGTTATAACCTTTTTCTGGTCTAGCTTGCTCATCACTGATTCTGTGCTTCCGTGTCTTCTTATTCTCTATTATGCCGTTTGCTTTGTTCTCGTAGCACATTCAAAAGTTACGTAATGTCCTGGTATCTCTTCCTACTGGTGTTCTACAAGAAAGGCGAAATATCTGTAAGCAAAAAGAATTTACGTTTTACAGAGATAAACCCCACACTATGCAAAAAATGAGAATGTAAACAGAGATTTATTGGACTAGAACAATAATTTTAGTTGTTATTTGGCGCATAGCACGAAAAGGGTAAAGAAAAGGGTAAAGAAAATGCACTACTTACAGCGTTCTACATATTGCCTGATGTGTTTGCAACTACGAGGATAACCCCAAAAGTAAGGTCTCCTATTTTTTTATAAGTACATAGACCTGTTTATTTCTTCAATGGTTTAAATCAGTTTACAGCTTGAACATTTATCTATTTTTCGACATAATCACCATTTCTGTAGATGCACTTTTGTAGACGCTGTGGCAGTTTTTGTATCCCCATGTCATACCAGCTCGCCGCCATGCTGTTCAGGAAATTATGAACCTCTTCTTTCACCTCGACGTGCTTGGACACGGGACATCGTACGTTTTACGAAAAGACTGAAATTTTATCCCCAACGTCATTTTTTTGGGACTGTGTTGTTAAGTAGGTCATACGTATCCGTACGGCGGACAATCTTATCAACAGGGATGCGAGTTTTCAAATAAGCGCCGCTTGGAATCCATCACTGGCTGCCATTAAATCAAAACAGGAAAAACAAGAGCTTGCAATTCATACCAAGTCGCAACGCACTACTGTGATTTAACTCAGCCTTTTACCACAGGAGCGTCCGGCAGCACAGTCATTGCCCACAGCGCACGCGCGGATAGCCTTTCTGCGGCTCCCAGCAGTCGGCACCAGGAACTCCACTTTCCCACAACTACGAGCGTCTTCCCTTGCACGCGTATTGCCTGCTCGCGGCATGATAAATTTCGATGCCGCCGCGCGATTATCATCAGTCACGTTTTGCTGCAGTGACAGCATCAGCTACCACCCACCAAATGATGATGTTGAAGAGTTGCGTCGATGAAATACTGTGCAAAGTACGCAATACGATCCGGCGGCAAACCCAAGCGTATTTGCAATTGTCAAGTATATTAACCTACTAAAAGTGTCTATATCAAAATGAAATTTTGATGAATCCTGCAAAATAATACATAGAAAATTAAGTATGACAAAAAACACATTAACGAAGAGGACAGTTTTCAAATCTTACACAGGTTACTTATGGAAAATTACATTGCTAAATAGCAGTGGCAGAATTCAGAGTAGCTATGCTCAAAAATGAAGAAAACCGTTCCTGCCTTTGAAACGTGTGCCTAGCTAGGAACAACACGAAACTGCACAGTGGCTTCCATTGCTGCCACGAAAACAATACAAGTTGCGACGCCTACCAGGCGCGGACAGTGACAAATGCCAATTTGAAATATTATAAGAGAAATAATTGAAAAAAAGGCAGTTATTTTTAAAAACAAATATAAAAGAAGAGAGCTTAGTGGCTTTTTGAAAATACACAGTAGTCAAGCAGATTAAGTACAACTGTTAAGCTTTACAGAAATTGCTATTACGTAAAGGACAGAATGATACAGAAAGAGTTTTCAGACAGCTGTACAACCCAGAAAATATTTGCACAACTGTAACTTTAGTAGCACATTTCGAAGAGATTCGAAGAAAATGTTTCGGAACCAGAACCAGGAAAATATGGCAAAAATAGAAGAATCAAAATTCTGGGAGCAGTGGACTGAAACTGTTCAAAACATTGTTGTTACGTAGTTGTAACTGTTCATTGAGGATGAGGCTATCGTTCTTAGAAATATGGTTGAAAATTTCTAACTCTTCGAGTACATCGGGCATATGACCATTTTCTCTAGTGAAAATGGAAGTTTCTTCAACGTATTTCGGGTTGTATCCGGAAACTAGCAGATGATCAGCAAAGGTGGAATTGCGTGCCTCCCAACAAATGTGGCTTGCACCTGACATTAAAAGACGTTCCAGGTTGTCTTATATGCAATAAAGAGCCAAAGAAACTGGTACACTTGCTTAACATTGTGTAGGGCCCCCTGGAGCACGCAGAAATGCCGTAACACGACGTTTCGTGGACCCGACTAAAGTAATGCTGGAGGGTACTGACTCCACGAGTCCAGATGGGCTGTCCATAAATCCGTAAGAATACGAAGAGGTGGAGATCTCTTCTGAACAGCACGTTGCAAGGAATCCCAGATACGCTGAATAACGTTCACGTCTGCGGGGTTTGGTGGCCAGCTGGAGTGTTTAAACTCAGAAGAGTGTTCCTGGAGCCACTCTGTAGCAGTTCTGGAAGTTCGGGGTGCCGCATGGTCCTGCTGGAATTGCCTGATCCCGTCCAATGGACATGAACGGATGCAGATGAGCAAACAGGATAAAGGGTACACGAGTGGGCCTTCGGCTCCGAAAGCCCATGTCGCTGATGTTTCGTTGAAAGATTCTCACGCTGGAACTTGCTGATGGCCCAGCATTTAAATCTGTAGCGATTTGCACTTCTGTCACGTTGATCGGCCCCCCTTAGTTGTCGTTGGTTCCGTGGTTGCAGGTTTTTTTTTTCTGGGCCGCAGCGATGCCGGAGATTTGATTTTTTATCGGATTCCCGATATTCATGATACAGTCGTAAAATGGTCGTACGGGAAAATCCCTACATCGTCGCTATCTCGGCGATGCTGTGTCCCATAGCTCAAGACCACATTAAGAACTCGCTTAATGCAGCAATGACCGATCAGACAGCTGCGCCAGACACTTGTTATCTCATGTAAGCGTTGGCGATGGCAGCGCCATATTCTCTTCGTTTACAGCGCCATATTGTCTCTGTTTACACATGTCTGTATTTGAATACGCATGCCTATACCAGTTGTTTTGGCGCTTCTGTGTAATAAAGGGGACACATATCACAAGTGATTTGATACACTCGTGAATTGTGTGTAGGAGCAACTGTGGACTTGAGATGTAGAATGCGATTTTAGTACGCCGCTCTTCAGCCTACAGAATTTTTAAAACATAAAAAGTTAAAAAACAATAAAAACAGGCGATAAAACGGTGACATAAAATGTAAAACGGTGGAAAATTGTGGAAAGTTAAAACATAAAACTAATGGCGGGCGATGATAATAAAATACACAGGAAGCAGACAGGGAAAACGTAGACATACAATTAGAAAACACGGCGACAGTCTGGATTCTGTTCGCAAGAGATATAAAAAAAAATCACACCCTGCGACAGCATGATATCCGTTCGCAACACTTCGGAAAAGACGCACAACACTTAACAATCACTAGGAACATTGCACTAAAATGTCGGCACGAAGATGATACTCCACAGGCAAGGGCAGATTGGAGGGGGGACCTTAACAGAGGAGGGGGAAGAAAAAGGGTGGGAGGAGAGGAAAAAACGAAAGGCGGTGAGGAGAGGGGGTTCGTGTAATCATTTTTTTTTTGGGGGGGGGGGATCAATTCCCCATCGGAGCGCGCTGGCAGCAGCATATGCGCTGCTCTTCAGCCGAAAGACATAGAACTAACAATAGAAGACATTTAAAAATAACAAAGGAGAGAAGATGGTGAACATAGATATAAAAAAGGAGGAACATCATGGAAGGCAATAGACAAAAAAATGGGGTGACTAAAATGGAGATAAAAAACTGTTTAAAAGTAGCACACACAAAAAGCCACACACTGCGACAATTAAAAGAACATAAGGCACAGTATGACTGGAGCATAAAAGGTATCGACGGATGGGGTAGCACATAAACGCTGACGGCGCACCTCAAGACAGTACACAATTAAAATCACACCTCTTGATACACAGGAGGAACGGCACTAAACACAACACTGATATGGCACACTGACGATGATCAAAACGGAGGATCTGCCAGGCGCAAGGAGATGAGGGAAACCGGAAGAAGGGTGGGAGGGGAAGAGATGGGGGAGATGAGCGGGGCGCGCGCTGAAGAGAGCCAGGTAGGGAGGGATGTGAGAAGGAAAGAGGCAAGTATGGCGTGCAGGGTCTCAGAGGAGGAAAATTGCTCTGGGAGAAGGAGGGAAGAGGAAAAAGGGGGCCCTGGGGAGGGGGGGCAAGGGGGGGGGGGGGACAAGGCCAGGTTATAGTTGGAAGGAAGGGTAGATGTCACGGCGAAGTTCGTCATCCGGGAGGGGGAGGCGTTGGAAATTGCCCTGATGTCGTGTAATCAGAAGATGGACGAATTTTATATTAAATACGGCCAAAAAATGGAGTCGAGAAAGCATTTTTGTACTCGTTACTACAGAAAGAGCACAAGTTTTTGTTGATGTGTATTACAGACATAACAACATGACCAGCGTATGTACAAGAAGGATATATGTATCTTAATGTAGCTAATGTACGAATTTCACGACCGTCCTTTTAGGAAAGAAGTCGCGTGACTTTGGGGCCATATACAGGCGACAACTGCCGCAGCAGCGCGCTGCGATCGCGTACCACGTCGTGACACTCGTACCGCAGGTACAAGCCGCGTGTTTTCTGTGATTCTAACAGCGCTGACGGACATCGAATCGACGGGTGAACTTTGAATGTCGCGGTTCGTGTGCCGGCAGCTTAACGTGTGAGACTTACGACAGCGGAGTGAAGAAACTGTCGATGAAGTCTGAGGAAGGTTGGAAGGATGGGGCGGGGTTGGAGGTAGAGTCTCGCCTGTCAATGTGCTGGGAAATTTGCGGCGGTGTCCTTCCGCTTCCGCCCCGGCACCTTTCGGGAAGGTTGTCACGGCCACGAGGCAGCGGGGCGTGAAGGCGGCTTGTTTGACAAGGCGGCGGCGCGAAACTCGAGACTCTGCAGGCGGCCGGCCGGCCCTCCTGCTCCTGTGCCTCAGCCTAACAGCTGCGAACCGCGTCGCCTGTCTCGCCCCCACACGCCCTCCAGCAAAGCCTTCTAGATATAAGGCCTACGCACAGCGGCCATATTGCCACGTGACGTCACAAGCTGTTGGCGTGTATGTTGTGTTGACACTTGAAAGTGACACATGTTTCATACAGTATTCGCCTACAGTTCTTCGAAGTATGGGATACAAGCGCTGCGTTCCCTTTTGCCAGGGGAATTATAGATCCCAAAAAGGCATAAAAGTGCACAAGTTTAGATTTCCCAAATGTGTGAAGTTGAGAAATCGCTGGATTGAAACTATTCCCAGACAGGAATTTGTGTCTACGCAACATTAAAGGGTAAGAAAATTTGTACCGTGTTATTTGTTTCCATTGCAACACATTTGCCAATTGTTTTTAAAAGCAGTTATGTATCATGTACCAGTATCATTTGTTTCTTAATTCTGTACCATTGCTGCGAGGTTAATACGAAGCTGGCTGTGAAATGTCTCTCATATTTGCAACTATTGTCACACAGAATGGTTATATTAATTAGTGTGACTCGAAAATGTTTAGTATTCCTTATCATTCCTACCAAATTATTGAGTTTCCAATACTTTTATTTGGAAGACCTACAGAATGATAATTACAATTTGAGTAAATTACCTCAGAAAATTGCTGTAATGAATTCAGTGTGCGACAGATTAAGCAGTATAGAAAGCATAATTTCGAGGTAAGTGCATTATGATTAAATTAACAGGACTCTGTGACACGAATTTCAAGCAAGGGTATAGGAGAAACAATCTTTTCATTTTTAAGATTTTAAATTTCTAGAGAAACACGGAAATAAAATATTTTTCGGGTTTTTTGATTTATTAAACGTTGTCAGGAGGTGCTCCATTTCGTCGAATGATTTGAGTATCATGTGAGATCAGCAAATTTTGAAGTGGAGGGGAAAATCTACGAAAATAACAAAAACAAATTCTTAAATTCTGTAGGAGCTCCAGCTGGTTTATTTAAAACCGGAAACATCTGCTTGTTGTTGCATATTGCCCATTTTTTACTGCAAGAAAGCGTAATTCCTGAGGTAAAAGACAAAATTTAAAATTACAGTTTGTATTCAAGCCTAGAAACGCACATTTAAGGCAAAGCGTCAAAATAATTTTACATCTTGAAATAACATAGGGCAGTTTTGTTCAGTTACTTTACGCAGTGATATAAATTTCCATACTTCCATTACAAGGACGAGTATCTCTATGCGGTCTCAGCTCTAGAACTCGTAAAATATATAGCTGCAGACTACTTTATAGGAGCGTTCCGGTACAGACCTGGCTGAACATCAGTATGTGACGTCAAAATTGTGCGCGCAGGCCTGTAGTGTAGGCGGTGTTGCCTCCAGCCAGTGCAGCGCTGTCACTACTACGTTTTACGTCGCCAACCAATCCGCGCCCAAGTCAGGCAGCTGTAGAAATATATAAGGGAGAGTCATGCAGTAATTGCTAACTTAAGTTTTTAGACTTAACTGAGTAACTATGGCAGTTAATAGGAATATTCTCTTACATCAAGACGTGTTCTATGAACAGCACAGTAAGAAACTTTTATTTGTTATTTATAGTACTTTATTACAAGGAAAGTATAAAAGCTTGTAGGAAGTATCTTGCAGGATCGGCCGTTGACTTTTCCTGTGATAATATCTGCACTGATACTTTTGGAATAATAATGGAACACACAAATATGGAACTTGTACCTATTTCCCAGTTTAGCTCAATGTTTTGCAGAGATCTCAAATAAAATACAGAACATTCTCCTGATCCACACATGCGGCATGTTCCTATCCTCTACACTTGGTACACAGGACCCAGTCTTTTTCAAATGACTCCAGACACATGATACACTTTTCAGTCTCTTCTGTAGACCCGTTATCTTTAGTAAATTTCAGTCTTCTTCGGCGCTTTGTAATTGGTGTTCCATGTCCAACATTTTTACGTTTAATTTATTTGGGAACAACCGACTTACGTTCAGGTTTCTTCAACTCTCTTTCACGCTTTATTTTTTCTGTTTTTATTATCTTCTCTTCGGTGGCAGTCTTTTCTAATTGTTGAAAGCGCTTCAGCTTTGTTAGTCACTTTGTTAGGCGTAACTTTGCTCACTGCCATTTTCGGGCACTCGTTTTCCACCGTTTCAGACTAAAAAGAAGTGAGGGGAAGAAAATGTAACTAACTACACAGTAGAATGTAGTGCGTTCTTTTATAGAAATTATCATGAAACGTTTATTAGATGCCATTCCTTACATAATATTAAACCACGTCCGAACAGGCCTCGGAAGACCCAACGGCACCGACCGTCCACCGTGTCATCCTCAGCCGACAGGCGTCCCTGGATACGGATATGGAGGAGCATGAGGTCAGCACACAGCTCTCCCGGTCGTAAACAGTTTTCGTAACACGAGAGTGACCTTTCAGTAGTTCAGTAGTTCTTCGACAGGCCTCATAAGGGCCAGTGCTCCCACGTCGCCAACAGCGCTCGACACACCCATTCGAGGGCTACCCAAGCCCGAAAGCGCTTAGCATAGATGTTCTGAGGGGAGACAGTGTCACCAATGCAGCAACACCGGTGGTCCTTACATAATAGAGATAACCAAAATATAGCAACGAAATTATTTACCTTAAAAACGGGTACCACAGGCCTCAAAATATCTTCCGTGTGCTAAGAGCTACAGCATCACCATCAAGCACTCAGAGCAGACAAAGCGCTGAAGAGCAGAAGATATTGTACTCAACTTTGCACAGATGAGAGTAAGTTCAACATCTTCCAGCGTGATGGACAGCCAAAGGAGGGCTAAAAAGGAATGAAAGTTGGAAGAAGAGAAATCTTGTCCCATCAGTCACGTATGATGGTGGAAATATTCTTGTGTGGGGTTGCATGTATGGAGCTGGACTTGGGAATTTAGTATTTATTGAAGGTATTATGGATAATCGTAAAGGAGAATCTGAAGCAATCTGCAGAAAAACTGGTACTAAGAACAGACTGGGTGTTTCAGCAACACAATGACCCCAAGCTTACGGTCGTTGTCGTCAAAGAATGGCTACTTTACAATGAACCAAAACTGTTGCATTCCCCAGTCACCTGAAATTCTTCGATAAAGAAGTACAACATCAAAACCAAGGATTATTTAAAAGCAGCCTTAGTGAATGAGTGGAATAGCTGTACGCCTCCGTACACAAAAAAATTGGTGGAATCTATACCTCGACGTTTGGAAGCTGTCATCGAAGCGGATGGTGGCAATGCAAAATATTAAATTGGGCCTGAAAGTGAAGAACATCACAGTGTATGTGTACTTTTATACCTGATCGCTGTTTCATTTGTATGCTCAAGATGTCAGTATATCGAATCATTATTAATTATGCAGTGTGTATGTTTATTTTCAGTTCCTAAAATATCTGTTTATGTATCAGAACGTGAGTACATAATATTTTCTTGTTTGATTTTGACTTCAAGTGTCATTTTTAGTGTGTATGTAGACTTCAGTGTCCGTCTATACATTGTAAACAGTGATGTCCGTAACATACTTCCTTGGGATACTCCCGAATCTACCTTTACAGCTATCGATTTTGCTCCGACAAGAACGAAGTGTTCTTTCTTCTTGGAAAGATTGAATTCAGTCACAAGTCTGATCTGATAAAGGATAAGCTCTTTTTTCCCCCTAAAGCCCAGTGCTGGGCAGTGTCAAATGCCTTCGTTATATGGAGGAACATGCCAATAATCTTAGGGCCGATGTTTGTGAGCGCTGTCATCTCATGCAGGAAAAGAGCGAGCTGAGTTTCGCAAAATCTCTTTTCGCAGAATCCATGTTCATTTTTATACAGTGATTTTCGTTCTCCACTAACATCATAACACGCCGAGGTAACAAAAGTCATGGGATACCGATTTGCGCTTATACTGATGACGGTAGTATCGCATACACACGGCATAAAGGGTCAGTGCATTGGCGGAACTGTCATTTATACTCAGCTGATTCAAGTGTAAAGGATTACTATGTGATTTTGGCCGCACGACGAGAAATAACAAATTTGTTAGGTGGAGCTAGACCCATGGGCCATTCTGTTTGAGAAGTCGTTTGGAAATTCAATTTACCAAGATTCGCAGTTTCAAGAACGTAGCGAGAATGCCATGGTTCAGGCATTACCTCTCACCGCGGACAACGCAGTGGCCGACGGTCTTTACTTAACGACCGAGAGATGCGGCGTTTGTGTAGAGTTGTCAGTACTAACTGTACTAACAGGCAAGCAACACTGCGTGAAATAACCGCAGGGATTAATGTATGATCTATGACGAACGTATCCGTTAGGACAAGTACTGCGTAATTTGCCTTTAATGGGCTTTGGGAGCAGACGACCGAGGCGAGTGCTGTCGTTAACAGCGCGACAATGCTTGCAGCGCCTCTACTGGGTGGGTGACCATAACCGTTGAACCCTAGACGACTGGAAAACGATGACCTGGTTGCATGAGTCCCGATTTCAGTCGTTAAGAGCTGATTGTATGGTTCGAATGTGACATAGACCGCACGAAACCATGGACCTAAGTTGTCAACAAGGCACTGTGCAAGCTGCTGGTAGTTCCATAATGGTTGGGCTGTGTTCACGTGGAATGGACTGTGTCCTCAGGTACAGTGAATCGATCGTGAAATGGTTGTATTTGGCTACTTGGGGACCATTAGCACCCACTCAACGATGGAAGTTTTGTGGATGAAAATGCACGTCTCTCGGGGCGCAGTTATTCACGATTTGTTTGAAGAACATTCTGGACAGTTCGAGCGAAATATTTGGGCACCAAGATCACCTGACATGAATCCCATCGAAGAGTTATGAGACAGAATCGAGAGGACACTTCGTGCACAAAATTATTCACCGGCAACATTTTTGAATTCATGGGCTGCTGCAGAGTCAGTATGGCTCAATATTTCTGAGGGGGACTTCCAGCGACTTGTTGAGACCACGCCACGTCGAGTTGCTGCACTACACCGGGAAAAGGGACGTCAGGCACGGTATTAGCAGGTATCACATGACTTTTGTCACCTCACTGTATATGAGTTAAAGCATGTTACATAATTCTGCAGAAGACTGACGTCAACCATATAGGCCCATAATTAACCCCAACGTTTCCCGCCTCTGGAGCTCCAGCTCTATTAACGGAGCTCGCACCCGAACTCTGGAATGCTATTTTGGCGTGGGCAATCGATTCTTCTTCTTCTTCTTCTGTCCTTAGAATGTTACTCTTTTTGTTTATACACGAGAATATTGGTGGGAGTTGCTAGAAATCAGTTCGAGGCAGTGTAACTTGTGCATAGCGGCACATGTGATGGTACAATATTAACTCGACTTGTTTACCATCAACTTGCACAGGAGTACCCCAACAGCAGACGTTTGTAGGCGATTAAACACCGCCTCACCTCTGCAGCCCTCTCATATATGTGGGCAAGCTAAGATTCGCTCGGAATGTCTATGAGACACCAATGTCGTGGTAAACGGGTTATGTGTGGAAAAGAATAAGTGGAAGATTGTTTCTGGACTATTCCACTCTCCAATAACACCGTATTTGACGGCTGTTGGGGAAGTTCCGTAACTGTTTGGAACGAATATTTGATTCCTTGTAAACCATTGACGTAATTTTGATAGAGAGCGGGCCAGTGTAAAACGTTGTTTTCAAAACTTTGCCATCAACTCACGATAAACACCTGGAGTCGGCTTATTTACTAATGGCGTCCTTTAATTATGATTTTCCTCTGTTCTATCGGACTTCTTTTCCGAGTAGCACATTACAAAAAATTGGAAATAATGCAATGAAATAAATATGGTCTCAAACACAGTTCATGTATTTCACAAATAATTCTCAAACGTGAAAAAGGCACGTCTTATTCCAACGACATAGAGAGAGCGTAAGTAGGCTGTTTAGGTTTTCTTATGGGTAACGCCACGTAGCGCTCTGTATGAAAATCACTGACTGTGCAGCGCAGTCTGTGGCTGGTTTGCATTGTTGGAATTTGCTATTGTAGTGTTGGGCAGTTAGATGTTAACAGCACGTAGCGTTGCGCAGTTGGATGTGAGCCGCCAGCAGTGGTGGATGTGGAGAGGTGAGATGGCGGATTTTTGAGAATGGATAATCTGGAGGTGTATCCATCAGAAACAGTACATTTGTAAGAATGGATGTCATGAACTGCTATATATATTATGGCTATTAAGGTAAATACATTGTTTGTTCTTTATTAAAATCTTTCATTTGCTAACTATGCCTATCAGTAGTTAGTGCCTTCCGTAGTTTGAATCTTTTATTTAGCTGGCAGTAGGGGCGCTCGCTGTATTGCAGTAGTTCGAGTAACGAAGATTTTTGTGAGGTAAGTGATTTGTGAAAGGTATAGGTTAATGTTAGTCAGGGCCATTCCTTTGTAGGGATTATTGAAAGTCATATTGCGTTGCGCTAAAAAAATATTGTGTGTCAGTTTAAGCACAGTCATGTAAAATTTTTCTAAGGGGACGTTTCAAAAGTAAATACTCGGATTACAGAAAAATGCAAATCATAGACTTCAGTTAATTTCATACACATGGCCTCCTTTTCGGTTATAAGTGTACAAGCGAATTGCTGCCCGTGGTGGACGAGCGGTTATAGGCGCTTCAGTCTGGAACCGTGCGATTACTACGGTCGCAGGTTCGAATCCTGCCTCGGGCATGAATGTGTGTGATGTCCTTAGGTTAGGTTAGGTTTAAGTAGTTCTACGTTGTAGGGGACTAATGCCTCAGATGTTAAGTCCCATAGTGCTCAGAGCTATTTGAACCATTTTGTACATGCGAATTACGTGGACTAAAAGACAAACGTGTTCCTGGAAATTCCTCATTAAAAGCAAAGACTTCTGAATTATCACTCGCTTAATGCACGGGATGCAGCATACCAGGATACATGAACTAAATGCGTAAATTTCCTTTGTTGACATATTTTGCCACTTGGTCGTAGATGGCAACTGTTTCAAATCCCAATATGCTAAAGGGCGGAGAATAGTTCGTAGTTTTCTTTATTCCTTTTTCCTCTTTCAGAATTCATTTAGAATGGACCTACTAGTTTCTTTCTTTTTGATTTGTCTGTGACGTCACCTACATACCTTTAATCGTTAATTGTCAAACACTGTTTGTTCACTTTCTCGACGTACTCAACTGTTGTTACAGATTCGGGACCTCATTAACTTTGATTTGGCCAGCCACTAGCAAGTGCAATAAATCGAGAAAATACCGTCGTTAGTCCGAAAGAATCAATGGCGCACTGGAACAGAAAATCATTGGCCCCGTTACCGATGAAGTGTTTCCATCAATTTCTCTTTACAACAGTGGAGCTAGAATCTCTTTGTTCCAGTCCGGCAGTAATTGAAAAAACCGTCCGTCAGCTCTGTTTTACGCTGGACGGACTTCGGTTCTACGTTCGGTGAGCTCAGGGTCGTAATTCGCACTTCTCAGAAGCTTTCCCTTCCTGGAGATAGTTTCGTTTATTTCTCGACTCGTAAAACTATAATACCTCAAGTAAAACAGATAATTCGTATGTTCCACAAGACTACCTTCATATTATTTACATTAAAGAAAATTTAATAACGTTCTTGATCCTGCTTTATATTCCGTTTTTCCCATACTCTGTGAAGGAGAACAGCAGTTCTTGCTATCCTCACCAGAGCGCTGTACCTGTAATTTGGGAATAATAGCCCGCTACGCTGCTTCTGGGCACTGCCTTACTGCCCCCTCCATGCTTCAGACACATTTTAAACCATATAATTTTCCTTCAATAAATTAGAAAGGTGAGACTCCTTGCTACTTTGCAGTACGCTGTTATTGTTCCTGAATTAACGACGTCTTAGCATCTAACACCTAATACCGGGGTGGTTTGAATATAAATTTATAGCTAAGTCCCACTCAATTCTGTACTGAATTACGAAGTACTAAAAGCTTCCTCACTTTTTTGCTGTCTTTACTGGTACCCTTCCTGGGATACTTTGATGTGAAATAATGGAAGCTTTAGTACGGGCGTGAAACACAAATCTTGAAATGCTTATAATATGACCCACATCGCAGAGCAGTCTTTTCGTAACGGAGAAAAGGCTCCACTGAGACATTGGAGAATTTGAAACGATAGTCAACCTCACGCATTGACATTAACATTTCTCACTGTTCTTAGGGAAACAGTCTACATTCCAGTTATGGTTGATAGTATCTGTACTTGCTTCGTACCATACACAAATGAACACTTAACATCACAAACCGTACTTCCTTCTATGAAAGCTGCAGTTATTTTGAGGTCTGAAATACATGGTGTGATCTATTCATAATCTCCTTCTGATACTGTTATTACATTTCCTTACATAAGTGTTTAATGCGAGATCACAGTGGATGCTTAGCATGACCTTCTTCCAAAATTAAGACAGGCGTAAAAAGTATAGATGAAGACATGGGATTTTGTTATCTTCGTAGAAAAAAATGGACCATGGTTGTAGCAAATACAATAGCGGAAGTAGACTTCCTAGGGCATAGAGAACATTCCTCACTGAAATACATCTGCTAACACCAAACAGAAAAAAATGGTCCAAATGGCTCTGAGCACTATGGGACTTAACATCTGTGGTCATCAGTCCCCTATAACTGACAACTACTTAAACCTGACTAACCTAAGGATATCACACACATCCATGCCCGAGGCAGGATTCGAACCTGCGACCGTAGCGGTCACGCGGTTCCAGACTGAAGTGCCTAGAACCGCATGGCCACACATGCCGGATAACACCAAACAGATATCGCTACTTCACTTTCTGGCAATGTAGGTGTGAAGTGCAGCATTGCACGGAAGTGACAGGAAAACTGTAAAACAAGACGACCGAAGCGTTTGAAATATATTCTTTCAGATGGACGCTTATAATTAAGTTGGCTGGAATGATGAGATTGAGGAGTTTCCCCAATTCAGTTGCGAGTAAATGAATCTACAGAAAACACTAAGTAGGAGAAGGGGAAGGACGATAGCACATGTGCTTTGGTATCAGGGTATAGTTTATACAGTACCTACGGTGATTCGTAGAGGAAAATTGTTGTGGGGGAAGACATATTGGAATAGGATTGGATTGTTTGGGGGAAGAGACCAAACAGCGAGGTCATCGGTCTACATCGGAATGGGAAGAAAGTCGGCCGTGCCCTTTCAAAGGAACCATCCTGGCTATTGCCTGGAGTGATTTAGGGAAATCACGGAAAACCTAAATCAGGATGGCCGGACGCGGGATTGAACAGTCGCCCTCCCGAATGCGAGTCCAGTGTGCTAACCACTGCTCCACCTCGCTCGGTCATACTGGAATATGAAGAATAAATAACTGAGGGGACTGAGTGTTGTTGCTCCTCTGAAATGAAGAGTTTGGAACGAGAGAGGAAAAACGTCGCAAACCTCATCAACTCAGACGAAAAACTGATAAAAAATATCGCAGCCCCGTACTGTGGATAATATTACACATTGCACACGTTTTGTGAACTTACTCGGGGAATCCACGAGAGCCCGAGAAGATATTCCATTGTAGATCATAACTTTTGGGATGTTGTTGTTGTTGTTGTGGTCTTCAGTCCTGAGACTGGTTTGATGCAGCTCTCCATGCTACCCTACCCTGTGCAAGATTCTTCATGTCCCAGTACCTACTGCAACCTACATCCTTCTGAATCTGCTTAGTGTATTCATCTCTTGGTCTCCCTCTACGATTTTTACCCTCCACGCTGCCCTCCAATACAAAATTGGTGATTCCTTGATGCCTCAGAAAATGTCCTACCAACCGATCCCTTCTTCTGGTCAAGTTGTGCCACAAACTCCTCTTCTCCCCAATCCTATTCAATACTTCTTCATTAGTTATGTGATCTACCCATATAATCTTCAGAATTCTTCTGTAGCACCACATTTCGAAAGCTTCTATTCTCTTCTTGTCCAAACTATTTATCGTCCATGTGTCACTTCCAAACATGGCTGCACTCCATACAAATACTTTCAGAAATGACTTCCTGACACTTAAATCTATACTCGATGTTAACAAATTTCTCTTCTTCAGAAACGTTCCTTGCCATTGCCAATCTACATTTTATATCCTCTCTACTTCGACCATCATCAGTTTTTTTGCTCCCCAAATAGCAAAACTTCTTTACTACTTTAAGTGTCTCATTTCCTAATCTAATTCCCTCAGCATCACCCGACTTAATTCGACTACATTCCATTATCCTCGTTTTGCTTTTGTTGATGTTCATCTTATATCCTCCTTTCAAGACACTATCCATTCCGTTCAACTGCTCTTCCAAGTCGTTTGCTGTCTGTGACAGAATTACAATGTCATCGGCGAACCTCAAAGTTTTTATTTCTTCTCCATGGATTTTAATACCTACTCCGAATTTTTCTTTTGTTTCCATCATTGCTTGCTCAATATAGAGATTGAATAACATCGGGGAGAGACTACAACCCTATCTCACTCCCTTCCCAACCACTGCTTCCCTTTCATGTCCCTCGACTCTTATTACTGCCATCTGGTTTCTGTACAAATTGTAAATAGCCTTTCGCTCCCTGTATTTTACCCCTGCCACCTTTAGAATTTGAAAGAGAGTATTCCAGTCAACATTGTCAAAAGTTTTCACTAAGTCTACAAATGCTAGAAACGTAGGTTTGCCTTTCCTTAATCTAGCTTCTCAGATACGTCGTAGGGTCAGCATTGCCTCACGTGTTCCAACATTTCTACGGAATCCGAACTGACCTTACCCGAGGTCGGTTTCTACTAGTTTTTCCATTCGTCTGTAAAGAATTCGCGTTAGTATTTTGCAGCTGTGACTTATTAAACTGATAGTTGGATAATTTTCACATCTGTCAACACCTGCTTTCGTTGGGATTGGAATTATTATATTCTTCTTGAAGTCTGAGGGTATTCCGCCTGTCTCATACACCTTGCTCACCAGATGGTGGAGTTTTGTCAGGACTGGCTCTTCCAAGGCCGTCAGTAGTTCTAATGGAATGTTGTCTACTCCCGGGGCCTTGTTTCGACTCAGGTCTTTCAGTGCTCTGTCAAACTCTTCACGCAATATCTTATCTCCCCTTTCGTCTTCATCTACATCCTCTTCCATTTCCATAACATTGTCCTCAAGCACATCGCCCTTGTATAGACCCTCTATATACTCCTTCCACCTTTCTGTTTTTCCTTCTTTGCTTAGAACTGGGTTCCCATCTGAGCTCTTGATGTTCATACAAGTGGCTCTCTTATCTCCAAAGGTCTCTCTAATTTTCCTGTAGGCAGTATCTATTTTACCCCTAGTGAGATAAGACTCTACATCCTTACATTTGTCCTCTAGCCATCCCTGCTTAGCCATTGTGCACTTCCTGTCGATCTCATTTTTGAGACGTCTGTATTCCTTTTTGCCTGCTTCATTTACTGCATTTTTATATTTTCTCCTTTCATCAATTAAATTCAATATTTAATCTGTTACCCAAGGATTTCTAGCAGCCCTCGTCTTTTTACCTATTTGATCCTCTGCTGCCTTCACTACTTCATCCCTCAAAGCTACCCAATCTTCTTCCACTGTATTTCTTTCCCCCATTCCTGTCAATTGTTCCCTTATGCTCTCCATGAAACTCTGTACAACCCCTGGTTCTTTTAGTTTATCCAGGTCCCATCTCCTTAAATTCCCACCTTTTTGCAGTTTCTTTAGTTTTAATCTACATATAGATTGTGGTCAGAGTCCACATCTGTCCCTGGAAATGTCTTACAATTTAAAACCTGGTTCCTAAATCTCTGTCTTGCCATTATATAATCTATCTGAAACCTGTCAGGGTTGGGATATGTTTTCTCTAACATATTTTTACATACATTTGTGGTTATTGGCTTGTAGGAGATGAGAACAATTATGAACCTTATTACGCGACAGATATCAAAATACTAGCAATCGGTATTCTATTTGAAATGACTTTCCACTGGGTTTCTCCTATCCAGCACAAACTTTGAACACTACGAAGGTACAAGGTGTTGCAAAAAGAAATGCCAATGTTTGCTGAAGGTAATGTTGGGTGCATTTATCTCTTTGGAGTAAACAAGTGTTTTCAGGCAAGACTGTCTGCGTATTTATAAACAGCAAAGTCCAAAAAATATTCTTGTCATGAAGTGACTGTTCATGTCCTTTCATATGCGGAAGTTGTTTAGCTTCCAAACTAACAAATCACTTATTTTCGGCCATAGTGGCTTACTTGGTTTACTTAGCACTGGTTAAGACGCTGTGGATCTTGTCGTAGCAGCATGCTGTTGTGGTAACGAGCCAAACGCCACGAGAGTACGGGGCTACAGACACTGCACGCAGTAACAGCGCCGCCCCCGACACGGCAGGAAGGCCCCCGCTGCGACACGGTGGCTGGCAGCGTGTCGCGTTTCGCCGTTTTCCCCGCCTGATCGAGTTACGACCGGGGCGTCGGCCGCAGCCGCAGTCTAGACCGCAACCCAGGCGGCACCTGTGGCTGTCCCCGCCATGCTCTTCACCTGCCACCGCAACACTGCCGCTACCGCTGCTGCTCCTCTGCGAATCCCTGCCACCAGCAACTCGTCAGCTGCCAGTGCAAAGTCGTCCAGAAACACGTCGGAACGTTGTCTGATAGAGAATCCCAAGAGAATAAAATTTGGACAGGGCAGACCACAATAATTACGTAGCTATATCTCTCCCGCTGATGAACTGTGTGACTGGCGGAAGCACGAGCTTCACACAGGCGACAGTACAGAGTGCTGACAGTCACGCTATTCTGCCACCGTACAAAATTTCAGCGGCCTTTAGAACGACCCGCACTTCGAACACGGCGCGAAAACATACCCACTTCCAATTAATAAGGTTTGTCTTATAACTTCCTTTCTGATACATCGCTCCTCTTTAGTTACCGCAAACCATGCCTTCCTGAACGGACGAGTTGGATGGGATTCGGTTAATGAAAAGGGGACATACAATTCAAGGTTTATTTCCCCAAAACAATTAATTAATTACAATAAATTACACTGTGGCTTACAAATTGCAGTGACACAAACAAATCAAGCTGCATACAATATGAGGTAATAAAAATTATATATGCCACAGGTGAACGGAGAAACTTATTTGTGTCGTTTGAATCACTGCCAAACAAAGCTGTTTACAGTTTGATACATTAAGAAATAATTATTGTCCATTAAACTACATACTTTCCCCTAATACAGTTAAATTTTATAATGTGAAGCACAAATGGGTAATTTCCAATTAAATTTTCAGTCGAAATTACTCCTTGCTACACCTTCTTTAAAAGAGTGATAAAATTTCCAAAAGGTATCTCAATTAAAAATGCCCTAAAACCCTTAACACAACAACACGTACATGACTAGCTCAGCCGGCCGGAGTGGCCGAGCGGTTCTAGGCGCTACAGTCTGGACCTGCGCTACCGCTACTGTAGCTACGCGCATGGATGTGTGTGGCGTCCTTAGATTGGTTAGGTTTAAGTAGTTTTAAGTTCTAGGGGACTGATGACTTCAGAAGTTAAGTCCCATAGTGCTCAGAGCCATTTGAACCATTTTTTAACTAGTTCAAATATAAATATTTGTACAGCAAAGCCCAACATTTGCTTCCTTACGGAAAGTTTGCTGATTTCAACAGCGCAGGCCACATACAGACTCTATCCAATATGGGCCTCTTGCCGGTCAAAACATGTTACGACTGCGGCAGCGGGGAAACTTACATAGGTAATGAAAGAACATAGTCCACCTAGCCATCTTACCAAAATCAGTGTCTACACGAAGGAAGAAGAGGGGGGGGGGACACACAATAAATATCATACGCAAGTGCACTTGCCAAACCTACTACTAAAAATACAGTATAAAAGGATCTCAATTAATGACAAAATCCGGGATAGGTCCGGCAATATTGCACCTGAGCCCTAGTAGCCAAAATAAGGTTGACAGATACCAAGGTCTGACATCATGTTAGGGCTGACTGCCACAACAAATAAATAAGAGTAAAAGAACAAGCAAATGGTAATGCCCAAGAATTTAAAGAGGATTAAGTACACACGTGGCTAGAATCAATTGCTAGCACCTTGGACTTCGTCTAAGGCTTAATTGACACTACAAATAAATAAAGGTAAAAGAACAGGCAAATGACAATGCCCAGCAAGTTAAATAAAAATAAGTAAGCACAAGGTTAAAAGCAATTGCTAGCGACTTAACAAGCACACATAAAAATATCGAACTGCTGCCACATCACAAAACGGAACAGGCGCGCGCGCGGTCCCCAGAAAGCCAATAACACACATTCCAGAAACCGAGACAGCATGACCACAGTAATTTCAACTCAGAATCAGGGTGTGGGAGCACACCGGCTGCACGCAAAACACACACTGCAAAATAATTCCCACCAACAGATACGGCTGCCCCCCAGGCGGGAAAACGGGGGCGACGACCGGTAACACTAGCAGGAAACTTGACACCTAGACTCCGGCCACATCCGAATGACGCAGAAAATATAAACAACAGCTGAAGTAAGGTGAAACGAACCCCGCCACGCAGACCGGACAGAGCAAACACACAGAAAGCCTGCCCTGCTGTCCTTACAACTCCTGGGTGCGGAAACCCAAGCGATATCGTGGCACCCTTTTCAGAGGCGGAGAACGTCGAGCGATCGCGTGCGAGGATCCATCAGTTGTCCACTACAGCACATCACCAACACGCCACACCGCCCAACGCCCAAATCAACGAGGCCCGCCAACAACGAGACCACACCTCCGTGCCGGGGCGGAAGGCAAAATACCACCAGCTCGGTGCGAAACCAACTGCCGAGCGGAGCGCGCGCGTCCCCCCGGGAAAAACGCTCCAGAGGGGAGCAGTCGCCTCAACGCCTGCGCAAACCGAACCAGACGGAAATAGAAATACAAGTCGCTATCGATAGTGCCGGATACGCAACGCGCCAGAGAAATGGCACACTTCCCTTCATTCATAGGGGTACAACAAGGATGAGTTTTATACTGTGTCCTCTAACTTCTTTATATCATTGACACGCTTGAGCCCCCTATCCCCAAACATTCACTCCAGTACCTTCTTTTTCCTCCTACCAACCCTCCAACATCTAAGATTCAGTGTAATCAGAGACACAATCATTTTTAGAAATGTGTGACAATTCTGCACTGAATAACGGGTTTTAAGAAGTCCGTATTCCAGATTCTAGCAGGAAAGGCATTTCCCCCCTTTCCGTTATAGACGTCTTTGTACCGTATACTTACGACTCCAGGACTCGTATATTTGCGAAGAGCCACGTAACAGTCCTTATAAGGAACGACCTATTTTCTTGTTCTTGTAGTAACAATAAGTAGTTATAGTCCAGCCGATCAGTGGCTTAGACACAAACTTCTCCGTCGGATGCACCAGGATACTCTGACTGTTCACTTACTGTAGTCGGAAGTGTTACGTGATTGAAAAAGAAAATTCTTCGTTGTTCTGATAACGAAACACAGAACACTGTCGTGGTTAATGCAACTGTCAGGCGCTGTAGCAACAAATTTTGGGTTTTACCACAGCATATTGTGCACTACAACTTCAATAAAATTGTCAACATACAGAATAATGTCACCCTACTTTGCGTTTTTAGAATAAATTGACTTGTGGCTGTGTATAGCTCGTACTGTAAAACCAATACACTGATCAGCCAGAACATTATGACCACCTTACTAACAGCCTGTATGTCTACCTTTGGCACGTATGACATCAGCGGCGCGTCGTGGCATGGAGGCAGTGAGGCCTTGCAGGGACGCTAGAGGAAGTTGGCATCACATCTGCAGACTCAAGTCACTTAATTCCCCTAAATTCCTGGGAGACGAAGAATTCTGACGCCACATCCCAGATGTGATCGACCGGGTTCAGATCTGGCGAGTTAGGCGGGTCAGCACATTACTTGGAACTCGCCGTTGTGTTCCTCAAACCATTCCATCACACTACTGGCCTTGTGACATGGCGCATTATCTTGCTGAAAAATGCACGGCCTTCGGGAAACGTGATCTTCATGAAGGAGTGTACGTGGTGTGCAATCTACATCTACATCTACATACATACTCCGCAATCCACCATACGGTGCGTGGCGGAGGGTACCTCGTACCACAACTAGCATCTTCTCTCCCTGTTCCACTCCCAAACAGAACGAGGGAAAAATGCCTATATGCCTCTGTACGAGCCCTAATCTCTCTTATCTTATCTTTGTGGTCTTTCCGCGAAATATAAGTTGGCGGCAGTAAAATTGTACTGCAGTCAGCCTCAAATGCTGGTTCTCTAAAATTCCTCAGTAGCGATTCACGAAAAGAACGCCTCCTTTCCTCTAGAGACTCCCACACGAGTTCCTGAAGCATTTCCGAAACACTCGCGTGATGATCAAACCTACCAGTGACAAATCTAGCAGCCCGCCTCTGAATTGCTTCTACGTCCTCCCTCAATCCGACCTGATAGGGATCCCAAACGCTCTAGCAGTACTCAAGAATAGGTCGTATTAGTGTTTTATAAGGTCTCCTTTACAGATGAACCACGTCTTCCCAAAATTCTACCAATGAACCGAAGACGACTATTCGCCTTCCCCACAACTGCCATTACATGCTTGTCCCGCTTCATATCACTCTGCAATGTTACGCCCAGATATTTAATCGACGTGACTGTGTCAAGCGCTACACTACTAATGGAGTATTTAAACATTACAGGATTCTTTTTCCTATTCATCTGCATTAATTTACATTTAACATCTTTCAGGATTCCATACATACAGGGTTGCAATTAGTGCACTATATAAAATTAAATCGTCATAAATTCTGAACGGTTTGCGTTAGGACGTTCAAACGATACGGTTGGCAGCGGAGTATGATGGGAAATGGTATGCGCATTATGGTTCAGTGACGAAGCTCACTTTCATGTGGGTGGGTTCGTCATTATGCGAAACTGGCGCATATGGGGGACTGAGAATCCGCATCTCGCGATCGAGAAGTCTTTTCATTCTCAAAGGGCGACTGTGTGGTGTGAAAATGTCCAGTCACAGAATAATCGGTGCGATGTTCGTTGATGGCACGATCTACATCTACATCTACACAATCAGTGTACGATACTCCTTGGCCGTAAATGGTACCTTGGACGAGCCCCACTGGACCCATGGATGCCCATGTGCATGCTCCAGAGCATGATGGAGGTGCCTTAAGCATGTCTCCATCTCGTAGTACAAGTGCCAAGGAGTTGTTCCCCTGGAAGACGACGGATACGCCGCTTGCCATCGGTGCGGGGAAGAAGGTATCGGAGTTCATCAGACCATGCAACGCTCTGTCACTGCGCCAAAGTTCAGTGCCGATGGTCACGTGCCCATTTCAGTCGTAGTTGCCGATGTGGTGGTATTAACATTGGCACTTGCATTGGATGTCGGATGCACCGTTTGGAGTGTTCGGTGGACTGTGTGTTCAGAAACACTAGTACTCTACTCAACATAAGCGTCTGATGTTAGTTCCGTCACAGTTCGCCCCCCTATCCTGTTTTGGCAATCTGCTCAGCCTACGACATTCGACATGTGTAATGAGGGGTGGCCGCCCAACCCCACGACGTCTGGACGTGGTTTCACCTTGTCTCACTAGATACTGAAGACACTCACCAAAGCACTCCTCGAGCACCATACAACTCTTGCAGTTTCCGAAATGCTGGTGCCAAGCCTCCGGGTCATCACAATCTTCCACATGCCAAACTCAGATAGATGGCGCGCCTTCCCTACTCTACAAACGGACAACATGCTCACCGCATGCACCGTCTGACCAGCAGACATTCCTCGCCACGTGACTCTGCTATCACCTGGAGGAGTTATGACGATAGTAGGTCGGTGGTTATATTGTTCTAGCTGGTAAGTTTGTAACCAGAATACACATTGTAGGCAGAAATAGTTTATCTCACTGGATCAAATATTACATCTCTGTTTACATTAGTGTTTATGTTTTCGCTACAAGGCAGTGAACACTGTCATATTTTAAGAGAATCAATCTCCTACATCTACATGCTGTGCGCATTAATTGTGATCTTTACCGCGTACGACAAAGTCCTCCGCAGCTCGTGGTCGTGCGGTAGCGTTCTCGCTTCCCGGGCCCGGGTTTCCGGTTCGATTCCCGGCAGGTTCAGGGATTTTCTCTGCCTCGTGATGACTGGGTGTTGTGTGATGTCCTTAGATTAGTTAGGTTTAAGTAGTTCTAAGTTCTAGGGGACTGATGACCTTAGATGTTAAGTCCCATAGTGCTGAGAGCCATTTAAACCAAGCGACAAAGTCATGGACCATAAAACTGTGATTCTGTATTAACTCTTTGTACTAAAAAATGGTTTCTCGTTGCTTATCGTAACATACAGCATAATGATTTTTAGCATAGAATACGTACTTACCCTTTTCCGGTGCTGGTTTTGGAAGGTATGATGTAAAATTCAAATGGTTCAAATGGCTCTGAGCACTATGGAACTTAACATCTCAGGTCATCAGTCCCCTAGAACTGAGATCTACTTAAATCTAACTAACCTAAGAATATCACACACATCCATGCCCGAGGTAGGATTCGAACCTGCGACCGGAGCGGTCGCACGGTTTCAGACTGAAGCGCCTAGAACCGTTCGGCCGGCTTGATGTAAACTCATCTGTAATAAATTGAGGATTACATTATTTCTGCTTTCATTCGAATGGATCATCAACTTTCCTTGGATCTTAGCGTAAGTAATTATTTACAGCAAATAGCTATTTTCATTACTATGTGTGTAAAAGACTTGAACTATATCTCTCTGGTATAAATTCCTTTAAAGAACTCTTGTGTTCGTAATAATTAGCGGTATATTTAGAGTTAGTTACAGCCTCCACATATTTTTGTGAGATTTTAGTTCTATAGCCACGGTCGTAGTATTGTTTATCACATAAACGTAGAGATTGTCATTAATGTTTTCTGCCAATGACAAGATTGGATGAATTTTTACATTCCGTTCATAAAATAAGCAGAGACCTACTGTAAGATAATTGATGCTTAGTTTTGTAGATTTACAAGCTAGTAATGAAATTTTTTATTTCTTTCAGGTAAGTTTGGAGAACCGTGCCGTGAAGTCACATTTCCGTAGAGTGAGTACGTAAGTTTGATGTATAATCTCTACTACGGCTCTTTCAGCACCGTATTCGATAAGATATTTGGTGTTGATATTATTGTTGGTATCTCGATTATCGCGGAATGGAAGTATAGATACGATGAGTCATGCAAGGTAGAGCCTATTTCTTCAATTTATTTTTAAGCCTTTATTTAACAGAAAGCGATATATTTTTAATACAAGGCCATATTGTGAAATTAACTTATTTTTGTTTGAGACAACTTGACCATAAAAATCGATAAAGCAATGTTAACATACAGACACTTGTTTCGAGCGACACATTCACATCATTCGTCTGTCCGTATTCAATTCGTCAGTCAGAGGTAGCTGAACACGCAACATTGGAGTCATACTACAAAACCACTAGAAAACTAAAACCTTTGTCTTGCTTTAAAATCAGAGATTGACAAGAGTGGAAGCGTAATGCCTTTTTTATGTCTAACGATAGACTACCTCTAACATTTTCTATATGAAAAATGAATTGTAATTAGGTAACGAGCCACTTCTCACACAGCTGACGTGCGGAAGTAGGCCTACCATATGTCGCGACTTGTGTCCTGTTCAAGCTCTCTCTGGCCTTCGGAATGGAGTCCTGTACACTGGGCATAGTGAAATTCACTCACAGGAAAGGTCTAGGAAAGATTCATTAATACGTCTTTCCGAACTCCGCAGGTAATCGAGCTGAGGGCTGCCTCGTGAGGTTTTGTTATATGCCACTGACTTGGAGATGTTCAAAGGCGATCCTTAACACCAGCTTTTTCTAGAGTCGAATCTGATAATAATTTATTTATTTTCTACCTGACGCAGTCATAAAAATTTTCTCATTGTCGTGTGACCAGACCCAATAGTTGTATAATGTTGTCTTCCTTACTTGGTGTTTTAGGTATTCCAGCAACAAACTCATACTGACCATTGTGCAGGTACCTAGTTCTTCGGAATATATTTAGAAACCATAGACTTTTCCTCTCGCGCCCTTTTTTTCGCCTCATTCAGAATCTTTTCTGCTTCTAAGCGGGTGTCATCCAGGGCTCCAGATTGAAGCACGTTTGAACTAAGCAACTCATAATCTTTGGTCTTTAGCCTTCCGCGGCAGTAGATTGACTTCTGTTTCGAACAGCGCCAAGTCGCAGTCCCGCCTGTTTTGATTCTTTTTATATTACCCGCATAGTCTTCAGAGTGGCCACATGGATAAGCACGGATGGTCGCTGACACTTCTATGTAGAGCCTATAAGTAGGCAAACACACAAGGCGAGCGAACTGAACACTGTGCAAGTTAAGAGTCCTACTAAGGGTGATATTTCAGCTGGTCATCTTGTGGGGTGATGAGGTAATTGGGAGCGCACGTAGACTGTGAAACATAGGAAGCGGTTTCCTTAGAAGAGAACTGTCGAGCTGCTGCAGGCTGAAACTTAGTGAGCACGCTGTTTCTAGTAATATTGGGCGCAAAATTCACTGGGTGCAATTTCATATATCTGTCTTCCCGCTGCAGTTTTATGGATCTGTAAACTTCTGCTCGCACTAACATTGCAATATCTGAATCTCTGTGATACGTAAAAATTCAATTTGGAAAAAAAACTTACACTGATCAGCTAGAAAATTATGACAATCGACCTAATATCGATATAAACCCGTCCAGGTGATAGCAGGCCACTTGGCGAGGAATAACTTTCAGACACAAGGGCGGTGCGTATAATATCAGTGAACGTGCTGTCCGTCTGCAGAATGGGGAAGGCGCGCGATCTGAGTTTGAACGAAGGTAGGTTGTGATGGCCCGCAGGCTCGGCACGAGCATTTCGGAGACTGAACGATGTTCGAGGAGTGCTGTGTTGAGTGTCTTCAACACGTGGCGAAACGTAGGTGGAACCACGTATAAGCTACCCCTCATTACAGATGTCGATCGTCTTAGGCTGGACAGCCTGATAAAACACGAAGGGTGGCGAACTGTGGATGAACTAAGATTAGGCATTAGTATTGGGCAGAGTACAAGTGTGTCTGAGCACACAGTGCACCGAACACTCCTAACGATGGCTCTTCGCAGGCTACGACCCATGCAGCACAACATTGGCAACTGCGACTGAAATGGGCACGGCACCATGACATTGGACATTGGCGCAGCGGCAGAGCGTTGCATGGTCTGATGAGTCCCGACACTTCTATCATCATTCCGATGAGAGAGAGAAAATCCGTCGCCTTCCAGAACAACAGCTCATTCACACTTGTATACAAGACGAAGACAAGCTGGCGGCGGCTCCATCATACGCTGCGAAACATTCACATGGGCATCCATGGTTCCAGTGGGGCTCGCACAAGGCATCATGACGGCAAATGAGTATCGTACACTGTCTGCAGACCACGTTCACCTCTTCATGACGATCATGTTTCATGACGGCAGTGGCATTTTTCAATAAGACAATGCACCATGTCACAAGGCCAGGAATGTGACGGAACGGTTCGAGGAACACTTTGGCGAATTCCAAGTATTGTACTTGCTCGCCCAACTCGCTAGATCTGAACCTGATTGAACACATCTGGGATGTGATTGAACGTGGTGTCAGAACTTATCGCCCCCTCCCCGGAATTTTTTAGGTGATTTGTGTGTGTGTGCAGATGTGGTGTGAACCCACTCGTGCGATCTACCAAGACGTCATTGCTTCCATGCTGCAACACGTCGCCACTGCCAAAGGTGGACACACTGGCTATCAGGCTGGTGTTCATAATGTTCTGATTGATCAGCGTAAATGGTCTGATAAGACAATGTATATCACAAGTTGGTGCCTACTGTGTAAATGATTCCAGTTCTGAACCTTCCCCCACCTGTTCAGCATAGTTTCCGTGAACTGATCAGGGCTTTTCCTGGTGTAATATATAATTCTTCTCATTTCCAGGGTGTAATGCAACGAATGACTGAAAGTTCGTAGCAGACTGGAACTGTGTGGTTGACCACGACTTGAACCCGGAACTTTGCCTTTGACAGTCAGTGCATCTGAGCTATGGAGGTAGGACACGACGAAACACCATAGTTGTGTCACTGGGTTATGTGGAGCGAAACAATGTGCAGGGTGATAATTTCAAACATTTCGTGATTAAAAACATGCATTCGATAGAAGGAAATAAATTTTTGAATTACAAAACAATACAATTAGTTAATAATGATTTTAAGAATGGAATGAAACACATTTAGAAGTGATGATATGATTTTTAGAACCATCCATAATTTGGCAATTTAACAAAATACAATTAGTTAGCAAGATAATCTAAGCTATCGAGATCAGTGGTCCAACGAAAGCAGTATATAAACAATTGTACATCAATTTTAAATTAACAACAGCCTCAGTTGCTGACAGGCCTGCGAAATGTTGAAAATATTAAAATTGTACATTATACTACAAGAAGTGGCGCTGGGAAACGACTGGAGTGCGGCCGCTGGAACTCCCTTATGACCACCAGACAATAATTACGGTCATCTGCAAAATAACAAACATTAGCATTCATCAGACAACCATTACATTCGGTATCGTAGCAGTCTGGACCTGTGCTTATTACTAAATCAGATTGCGGCACGACACTAGTTAACAAATACAAATGGCACTCAGTCACTATAAAAATTTGAGCAAGAAATTTTAGATAAATTCTTCAATATTGTACTGCGTACCATTTTTTATAAACAGTTGACTAACTGCTTTGAACCTTGAACTTACTGCCGAAAGGAAATGCATTACAATATTTCACCAGTAACAATTATAAAATACGTTTTAGATTTAATTCTCGTTAGATGCACTAGGCATCAGACTTAAAAATATGGGGTTAATTACTTACTGGACTTCATGACTTGTACATCAATGCGAACTGTACACGTGACAATATGTTCATAAGTACAAGCGTCAGTACCTAATTGATCACATGCATAAACGCAATGTCAAAATTGGGAACCCCCCCCCCCCTTCTAAGAAATGTATCAATAATTTGTTATGCGGAAAGTAGGATTCATCAATAAAGTTCAAATGCGATTACTGAAGTCACGAAAATGGAGAGACAGCACTGAATAATAATTTTGTTCAGTCAATCATTTTTAAGTTTTAGAGGAAATGTAGAGGTGATGTATTGTACTGTCTTGGCTCAATGAGGAGACCTTCCCTCCTTGAAAATTAGCTGTGTCGATGTAATTCGTCACGGTATAATAGTTAATTCAACTTCAGTCAATAGCAGGAAGAGACGCTGACTCTGGTACCAATGGTGTTAAACAACCAACCGGTAACCGTATGCAGGGCTGAGCACAACCGCAACACAAACCCAGCAGCCGCCTCGGCTAACCACGGCTTGCCGAACGTGTTGCGTCGCAGTTTACCACATACTGCCTACTTCACATGCTCCTCACACTGCTATCGAAGGGTCTTTCGCCGTGAGATAAAGATGTTCTTTACAAATCGAATGTGCCTAAGATCGTCACATAGTAATACCACAGCCTAATACACATACTTAACGACACCGTTTGACAGCTGGAGCGACATTAGCGCTCTAAGCGGTGAGAAAGCAGTCACAAACGTCGTAAGGATACTGTTCGATACTGGCAACGGCAAGAAAAGCGTTTCTGAAGAAGAGAAATTTGTTAACATCGAGTACAGATTTAAGTGTCAGGAAATCGTTTCTGAAAGTATTTCTATGGAGTGTAGCCATGTATGGAAGTGAAACATGGGCGATAAATAGTTTGGACAAGAAGAGAATAGAAGCTTTCGAAATGTAGTGCTACAGAAGAATGCTGAAGATTAGATGGGTAGATCACATAACTAATGAGGAAGTATTGAATAGGATTGGGGAGAAGAGAAGTTTGTGGCACAACTTGACAAGAAGAAAGGATTGGTTGGTAGGACATGTTCTGAGGCATCAATGGTTCACCTATTTAGTATTAGAGGGCAGCGTGGAGGGTAAAAATAGTAGAGGGAGACCAAGAAATGAATACACTAAGCAAAGTCAGAAGGATGCAGGCTGCAGTACGTACTGGAAGATGAAGCAGCTTGCACAGTATAGAGTAGCACGGAGAGCTCCATCAAACCAGTCTCAGGACTGAAGACCACAACAACAACAACACAGAAGTGATGGGTACAACATCAACATGCCAACCCCGTGAAGATATGAGATAAACGCCAGGAGGAAAAAGGAAACAATATTCGACGCAGAAAAATCAATACAACTGACAGCTATCACACAGTCCGTCCTCCAGACTATGTGTCAGGGGGTAGGGAGGGGGGGGGGGGGGGGAGGAGGAAGCCCGCCGTGGCTCGTGAAAGGAACGATCCCGGAATTTGCCCTGAGGGATTTAGGGAAATCACTGAAAACCTGGATGGCCAGGTGCGAATTTGAAGCGTTTCCCTCTCGAATGCGCGTCCAGTGTGCTACGAGTAACCATTGCGCCACTTCTCTCGGTATTTTTCTCAGATGTAACGCATGCACCCTCACCCCAGGCCGCCACAAAAGAACATGAAGTATTAACAGTTTTACAGATATTGTAATTTGTGTAGGCTCACGTTGACTATATGCCTCCTTATTCTCGGCAGCCGCTGCGCACGGCAGCAAAACGACTCGGCAGTTTAAAGTCAGCGCCGCGGAAGTAACCGAGAACAGGGAGGGGCATAAAATTTCCATAGGAGACGGAGGCAGCTATTCGCAACGTCATCTTATATGTTACACTAACCTTTGTCCAGATTTTACTGCCAATAAAGTTTTATTAATGCTTCCACCAGCAGGAGACCGTTATTTCGTCAGCACTATGTCGGTCACAAACTGCACTGCAGCGTGCAGTCACATAAAATGGCCGTTACCTAAATGTGGAGCGGGAACAGCCACACTGCACAAAACTATAGTAATGTAGCAGACTCACTGGCGGTTCATGTTGTCAAGTCCTAGCTAGCAGTAGATACGGATCTAGCTTGCATTACTCACGGTGCTCGCAATATCTGCACGCGAGACTAGTCTCTAGTTCGCTGTGTATCAGTTTATTGGTGCGGTTTATGGAGTAACGATTGTTATGTGTGTCACACATATTTTCTGAGCGACGATCACGTCCAGTAACTGTTGCTAAATCACTGTCTAGTTCTCCCTTTTCTCTTCCTTTGTATTCTCCTTCTTATCATTCTTTCCATGCTTCCACTCTTCGTCTTTACCCTCTTGCAATAATTTATTTCGGAGCCGCAAACGCTGACTTCCCAGAATGAACAATTTTTCTGGTACTTTGCGCACCAGGTGACGATCGTAGGTAGTTTGGAATTATTTCATTTGACTAGATTGTGGGTCAAGTTCTCATTTACATGTAAACTAGCACTCTGATGTCCATGCATCTTATAAGAATTGTGTTATGTATGTGTGTAAGCGTGTATGTACGACGGCTATTCGGAAAGTAAGGTGCGATGCCCGAAATGGAAATCACTTCGAAAATCCGGTGAAGTATTACACATATGTGTTTGGCAGTGTATATACCGTGCCCATCGATCGCGTCACGTCGCTCTTTTCAGTTCAGAGGGCAGAGTGAGCACATTAAGATTTCGCGAAAACAGAATCTTCGCCAAGAATGAGGGCCTGGGGAAGGTTTCGCATGATGATATGCAGTCTACTTAGTGTAAATTCATGACAATTTGTCGACCGCAGTCAGTAAAGACAATGAAGATGTTGCTGTAGCGTTTTTTTTCATCACACACAATACATCCTGCAATTAGCTCTCTCTAAGTTCATCTCAGCTCACATGAAGCGCGTCTATGCAGACATTTTGGTACGGACAAGGAGATGTAGACTGGCTTAGAGAACTGTCGATAAGTGCAGGCGGCTGCCTTCTATGAGGAGGGTGTTGGAAAGTTGGCTCTGTAGAGAACTAGCTAGAAGGAATGGGTAATTGAAGCAAATAAATCACTTTTGATTGTCACAGTAGTTTCAATATCGCAACCGATCGGACTTTGCTTGCCGAATAGCCGTAGTATGTTCCACATCTCATCCTAAACAACTCAGCCGATTTCAACTAAACTTGGTACACACGTCCCTTACTCTCAGACAACAGTCGCTGTGGGGGTAATAATCACTTACCTATCACAGTTCAAGAAGTATGACGTCATAAACATGGAGATGCGTGAAAAACTGCAGCATTGTGACCTTTAAACTTATTACTTCTTTGCTTCTAAATGTATTCGCAACACATTTTGCTGACAATATCCACATATGGCGCGGAATGTACCTAAACAATTAAATCATTGTATGACACATGTCACATAGTTCAGGAGATATGATGTCATAAACAGTGAGAAGCGCGAACTGTCGTGTTTGATCGATACTCCTCTTTTCCTGCTCCGAAACCACGTTCTGACGGCTTACAGTGACAGAAAGCGGTAGTATTATTTTTTCAGCAATACATCGTGAGCCCAGCGATTAATGAATTTGCCTATGCTGTTGCAGCGTCCTGCGATCTAGACAGCCCACACTGGAGCACTTGGAACACAATCACTTTAATTATAATTACACGGTTACGGCGATTACTTTTGACATAAGAAACAGCTTACTTACTGTTTTTCCAATTTCTGGTATTGCCGGCCGCGGTGGTCTAGCGGTTCTAGGCACTCAGTCCGGAACCGCGCGACTGCTACGGTCGCAGGTTCGAATCCTGCCTCGGGCAGGTTCAAATGGCTCTGGACACTATGGGACTTAACATCCGTGGTCATCAGTCCCCTAGAACTTAGAACTACTTAAACCTAACTAACCTAAGGACATCACACACATCCATGCCTGAGGCAGGATTCGAACCTGCGACCGTAGCAGTCGCGCGGTTCCGGACGGAGTGGATCCTTCGTTAGTCTAAACAGATGGAAGTAGCAGGTTCGAGATCCTGGCTGTAAGCTGGATGAGGAAAAACAGCCCAATGAAGTTTCGTGAGCTCCCCTTGGCTTCGCGAACTTGTATGAGGTCTTGCTTTGTCAAGAGGAAGGAGAAGTTCGTTTGCATTTTTGTGGCGACGGACACGCTGAAGTCGTGTATTCTATTTCTTGAGGTTAGCACAATACATTTCAGAGTTGGTTACTGCACCTTGAGGGAGGACATCAAACGGAATAACTCGTTCAGAATCCCAGAAGGCCGTTACTATGAATTTACCGGGTGAGGGTGCGGCTTTGAACTTGTTCCTCGGAGGAGAATGGTGTGTCGCCTCTCCATGGATTGCCGTTCCCTTTAAGGTTAGAAGTGATGAACCCAAGTTTCATCGCCTGTGACTGCGCTCGACAGAAGATTGTCACGATAAGCTCTGTGACGCGCAAGCAATTCCGTACAGATGGTCCTTCATTGCTCTTTGTGGTGGTGGTGGTTAGTGTTTAACGTCCCGTCGACAACGAGGTCATTAGAGACGGAGCGCAAGCTCGGGTTAGGGAAGGATTGGGAAGGAAATCGGCCGTGCCCTTTCAAAGGAACCATCCCGGCATTTGCCTGAAACGATTTAGGGAAATCGCGGAAAACCTAAATCAGGATGGCCGGAGACGGGATTGAACTGTCGTCCTCCCGAATGCGAGTCCAGTGTGCTAACCACTGCGCCACCTCGCTCGGTCATTTGCTCTTTGTTTTTCTTTGTGTTTCTTGCGTTAGGTGACGACGAACCCAACAGGCACACATCTTTGAGTATCCCAACTGGTGGAACGATTATGTCAGTTCTAACAACAGAGATGTCCAGTTATGCAGCGCGGTGTTTGATTATGATTCGTCAGTCACTCGAATGAGATTATCCGCCTTTTCGAACGTTGCAAGAGTCCCAGTTGTATGCATCCGGCCGGCACGCAGGACATCGAACTACCCTGCGCGAGCTTGTTGAGATGATGACAGACACCTCCCTCCCAACGACTCACCGTGATTTTGTCCACTATCAGGTCTTCGTAGACATTCTGCAAGCCCCTATGAATATCTGCGATGTTCTGGTTCTCCCCCAAGAGCAACTCATTGACACCTCTGTTGTAGACGCCATTGTGAAGATTACGTGTCCGTTTACGTAGCGTAGCGGTAGCGTTACCGCCTACCACGCACGGGCCCGGGTTCGATTCCCGGCAAACGACGCCGATGTGGCGTCACCTAAAAGGGACTTGCAATACGGCGGCCGAACTCCTCACGAATGGGGCCTCCCGGCCAACAATGCCATACTATCATTTCATTTTGAAGGCTACGTAAAGCGCCGCCATCTATCGAACTCCATGGAAACATACGGGCCGTAGTGGGAATATTCTGCGGTGACCCATGACCAATTCTACATTTTTCAACCGGAATTGGCCGATAAAACTGTTGCACTACTTACCGAATGCCCTTCGTACATACCCGCCGACGGTATGCACGTGTTACGAGGTTCCATCGGACCGACCCTGTCGTTTGCGTGCTTCACCATTTTTGTCAAGAAATGTATTTTATAGGCTAGTTTTTATTCTGCATACCCCATACTTCATTCTCTCGCCTGGATACACGTTTCGGCCACATCCATTTTAATTTCATTGCTAAATGGTGACGATTCACTTCACAGTATACCGTCGATAGGATATGACATATGCCCGTTCCTCAAATACCTGGGTTGTCCCGTGCGGTGGTTCACGCGTGTACATACATTGTCTCATTGATATTAAAGATCCACCGATTTAACTCAGAAATCCCAATTCTTGTGATGACTTCGAAGTGCTATGACGCACGCAACTTGAATCGATTATCGTCCCACATTCAGATGTGGTGGTGGTGGTGGTTAGTGTTTAACGTCCCGTCGACAACGAGGTCATTAGAGACGGAGCGCAAGCTCGGGTTAGGGAAGGATTGGGAAGGAAATTGGCCGTGCCCTTTCAAAGGAACCATCCCGGCATTTGCCTGAAGCGATTTAGGGAAATCACGGAAAACCTAAATCAGGATGGCCGGAGACGGGATTGAACCGTCGTCCTCCCGAATGCGAGTCCAGTGTGCTAACCACTGCGCCACCTCGCTCGGTCCCACATTCAGAGTCGGTACTCTTACGTCCACAACACACCTGTCTACGCTGCTGGCCATTAAAATTGCTACACCACGAAGATGACATGCTATAGACGCGAAATTTACCCGACAGGAAGAAGATGCTCTGATATGCAAATGATTAGCTTTTCAGAGCATTCACACAAGGTTGGCACCGGTCGCGACACCTACAACGTGCTGAAAATGAGGAAAGTTTCCAACCGATTTCTCATACACAAACAGCAGTCGACCGGCGTTGCCTGGTGAAACGTTGTTGTGATGCCTCGTGTAAGGAGGAGAAATGCGCACCATCACGTTTCCGACTTTGATGAAGGTCGGATTGTAGCCCATCGCGATTACGGTTTATCTGATCGCGACATTGCTGCTCGCGTTGGTCGAGATCCAATGACTGCAGAATATGGAATCGGTGGGTTCATGAGGGTAATACGGAACGCCGTGCTGTATCCTAACGGCCTCGTATCACTAGCAGTCGAGATGACAGGCATCTTATCCGCATCGTGCAGCCACCACGTCTCGATCCCTGGGTCAACAGATCGGGACGTTTACAAGACAACAACAGTCACTACTCTTGATGAACTGTGGTATCGTGTTGAATCTGCATGGACAGGTGTAGCTGTGCTCCCTGCCGCCGTTGGATAAGCAGCTGCAGCAGCAAGTCGTATAACCCTAGCTTACTTATTTGTTACATAGTTTAATTAATTTCTTTGCGTGTTTTTGGGTACTTGCATTGTTTAATTCGTATATTTCGGGCGTATTATAGTATTTGAGGGTTGTAGCATCGCGCCTTAGTACCTGAATAGTGCAAATTCGCGTAGTCGTCTGTCTTCTGTTTTTGTTTTGAACAGCCAGTGTCGATTGCTCACAGTCAGTGTGCTCCCTGCCGCCGTTGGATAAGCAGCTGCAGCAGCAAGTCGTATAACCCTAGCTTACTTATTTGTTAGATAGTTTAATTAATTTCTTTGCGTGTTTTTGGGTACTTGCATTGTTTAATTCATATATTTCGGGCGTATTATAGTATTTGACAGTTGTAGCATCGCGCTTTAGTGTTTACTTCGTAGATTCTTATTTAAATTGCGTGTGAGTTTCGTATAGGAGGTGCAATTTCGAGTTTTAGTTACTGTAATCGTAAATTCAGCAGATTGTAGCGCAGTCGTTAGGCATTTGTACAGGTTAGTTGATACATTCTTTGCGTGTTCCGCTTGCGTTATCTAGGCACCGACTCGTGTTTCAGTAACTGTTGTTAAACATCGATTAGAATGGACAGGGACTGCGATTGCTGTGTTCGGATGAGGGCTGACTTGGCATCCCTTCGCTCACAGCTGCAATCGGCGCTGACTTCGGTCGCGCAGCTTGAGGCTGTTGCCAATGGGCACCACTGTGAGGAGCCGGACTTGGGTATCACGGGAATGTCAACCTCATCCCGTCTGTCCCCAGATCGGTCTGCCGCTGTGGTTGCCCCGGTTGCTGCCCGCAGTGGGGCTGAGCCCTCGCCTGTGGTTGATTGGGAGGTCGTTCCAAGGCGTGGCAGGCAGCGAAAGGCGTCCCCGGAAGCTGATCAGAAAGCCTCCCCGGTGCGTCTGACAAACCGGTTTCAGGCACTATCTCTGGCTGAGCCAGATGCAGCTGCCTGCCCTGTTTCAGAGGATCATTCTCAGCCTTCAAGGTCCGGGCAATCGCAGAGGTTGGGCTTACTGGTAGTTGGGAGCTCCAATGTTAGGCGCGTAATGGGGCCCCTTAGGGATATGGCGGCTAAGGAGGGGAAGAAATCCAGTGTGCACTCCGTGTGCATTCCGGGAGGAGTCATTCCTGATGTGGAAAGGGTCCTTCCGGATCCCATGAAGAGCACAGGGTGCAGCCAGCTGCAGGTGGTGGCACATGTCGGCACTAATGACGTGTGTCGCTTTGGATCTGAGGAAATTCTCTCTGGATTCCAGCGGCTATCTGATTTGGTGAAGGCTGCCGGTCTTGCTTACGAGATGAAGGCAGAGCTCACCATCTGCAGCATCGTTGACAGAACCGACTGCGGACCTTTGGTGCAGAGCCGGGTGGAGGGTCTGAATCAGAGGCTCAGACGGTTTTGCGACCGTATTGGCTGCAGATTCCTTGACTTGCGCCATAGGGTGGTGGGGTTTCGGGTTCCGCTGAATAGGTCAGGAGTTCACTACACTCAGCTGGCGGCTACACGGGTAGCGGAGGCTGTGTGGCGTGGACTGGGCGGTTTTTTAGGTTAGAAGGCCTCGGGAAAGTGCGGGATGGGCTGCAATGTCAAAGGGTGCTTGGCAATTACAGGACGTGCTTGGATCAAGGAACAGTCGGAATTATAGTTGTAAACTGTTGTAGTTGCGCTGGAAAAGTCCCTGAGCTTCAAGCGCTAATAGAAAGCACAGAAGCTGATATCGTTATAGGTACAGAAAGCTGGCTAAAGCCTGAAATAAGTTCTGCAGAAATTTTTACGAAGTCTCAGACGGTGTTCAGGAAAGATAGATTAGGCAGAATTGGTGGTGGAGTGTTGGTGTCTGTCAGTAGTGGTTTATCTTGTAGTGAAGTCGAAGTAGATACTCTGTGCGAATTGGTGTGGGTGGAGGTTATACTTAACAGCCGAATTAAGTTAATAATTGGCTCCTTCTACCGACCCCCAGACTCCGATGATACAGTTGCGGAACAGTTCAGAGAAAGTTTGAGTCTCGTAACAAATAAATACCCCACTCATACGGTTATAGTTGGTGGGGACTTCAACCTACCCTCGGTATGTTGGCAAAAATACTTGTTCAAAACCGGTGGTAGGCACAAAACGTCTTCCGAGATTGTCCTAAATGCATTCTCCGAAAATTATTTAGAGCAGTTAGTCCACGAACCCACGCGAATTGTAAATGGTTGCGAAAACACACTTGACCTCTTGGCCACAAACAATCCAGAGCTGATAGAGAGCATCATGACTGATACAGGGATTAGTGATCACAAGGTCATTGTAGCTAGGCTCAATACCATTTCTTCCAAATCCATCAGAAACAAACGCAAAATAATTTTATTTAAAAAAGCGGATAAAGTGCCACTAGAAGCCTTCCTAAAAGACAATTTCCATTCCTTCCGAACTGACTATGCGAATGTAGACGAGATGTGGCTCAAATTCAAAGATATAGTAGCAACAGCAATTGAGATATTCATACCTCATAAATTGGTAAGAGATGGAACGGATCCCCCGTGGTACACAAAAAAGGTCCGAAAGCTGTTGCAGAGGCAACGGAAAAAGCATGCGAAGTTCAGAAGAACGCGAAATCCTGAAGATGGGCTAAAATTTACAGACGCGCGAAATTTGGCACGTACTTCGATGCGAGATGCCTTTAATAGGTTCCACAACGAAACATTGTCTCGAAATTTGGTAGAAAATCCGAAGAAATTCTGGTCGTATGTAAAGTACACAAGCGGCAAGACGCAGTCAATACCTTCGCTGCGCAGTGCCGATGGTACTGTTATCGACGACTGCGCCGCTAAAGCGGAGTTATTGAACGCAGTTTTCCGAAATTCCTTCACCAGGGAAGACGAATGGAATATTCCAGAATTTGAAACACGAACATCTGCTAGCATGAGTTTCTTAGAAGTAGATACCTTAGGGGTTGCGAAGCAACTCAAATCGCTTGATACGGGTAAGTCCTCAGGTCCAGATTGTATACCGATTAGGTTCCTTTCAGATTACGCTGATACTATAGCTCCCTACTTAGCACTCATATACAACCGCTCGCTCACCGATAGATCTGTACCTACAGATTGGAAAATTGCGCAGGTCGCACCAGTGTTCAAGAAGGGTAGTAGGAGTAATCCATTTAACTACAGACCTATATCATTGACGTCGGTTTGCAGTAGGGTTTTGGAGCATATACTGTATTCAAACATTATGAATCACCTCGAAGGGAACGATCTATTGACACGTAATCAGCATGGCTTCAGAAAACATCGCTCTTGTGCAACGCAGCTAGCTCTTTATTCGCACGAAGTAATGGCCGCTATCGACAGGGGATCTCAAGTTGATCTCAAGTTGATTCCGTATTTCTAGATTTCCGGAAAGCTTTTGACACCGTTCCTCACAAGCGACTTCTAATCAAGTTGCGGAGCTATGGGGTATCGTCTCAGTTGTGCGACTGGATTCGTGATTTCCTGTCAGGAAGGTCGCAGTTCGTAGTAATAGACGGCAAATCATCGAGTAAAACTGAAGTGATATCAGGTGTTCCCCAGGGAAGCGTCCTGGGACCTCTACTGTTCCTGATCTATATAAATGACCTGGGTGACAATCTGAGCAGTTCTCTTAGGTTGTTCGCAGATGATGCTGTAATTTACCGTCTAGTAAGGTCATCCGAAGACCAGTATCAGCTGCAAAGCGATTTAGAAAAGATTGCTGTATGGTGTGTCAGGTGGCAGTTGACGCTAAATTACGAAAAGTGTGAGATGATCCACATGAGTTCCAAAAGAAATCCGTTGGAATTCGATTACTCAATAAATAGTACAATTCTCAAGGCTGTCAATTCAACTAAGTACCTGGGTGTTAAAATTACAAACAACTTCAGTTGGAAGGACCACATAGATAATATTGTCGGGAAGGCGAGCCAAAGGTTGCGTTTCATTGGCAGGACACTTAGAAGATGCAACAAGTCCACTAAAGAGACAGCTTACACTACACTCGTTCGTCCTCTGTTAGAATATTGCTGCGCGGTGTGGGATCCTTACCAGGTGGGATTGACGGAGGACATCGAGAGGGTGCAAAGAAGGGCAGCTCGTTTTATATTATCGCGTTATAGGGGAGAGAGTGTGGCAGATATGATACACGAGTTGGGATGGAAGTCATTACAGCATAGACGTTTTTCGTCGCGGCGAGACCTTTTTACGAAATTTCAGTCACCAACTTTCTCTTCCGAATGCGAAAATATTTTGTTGAGCCCAACCTACATAGGTAGGAATGATCATCAAAATAAAATAAGAGAAATCAGAGCTCGAACAGAAAGGTTTAGGTGTTCGTTTTTCCCGCTCGCTGTTCGGGAGTGGAATAGTAGAGAGATAGTACGATTGTGGTTCGATGAACCCTCTGCCAAGCACTTAAATGTGAATTGCAGAGTAGTCATGTAGATGTAGATGTAGATGTACACGCCACCAAGCCGTGTTTGATTCAATGCCGAGACGTATCAAGGCCGTTATTACGGCCAGAGGTGGTTGTTCTGGGTACTGATTTCTCAGGATCTAATCACCCAAATTGCGTGAAAATGTAATCACATGTCAGTTCTAGTATAATATATTTGTCCAATGAATACCCGTTTATCATCTGCATTTCTCCTTGGTGTAGCAGTTTTAATGGCCATTAGTTTATGACATAACTCTGCGATATCGTGTCTACACTCACGCCATTCCCGGCCTCTCTCTCCACAGAAAACTCTTACATATCTGAGCCCATGACTTCCCTGTTGGTAATCACTGATGCTAACCATGAATCGAGTTTGTTTCCAAGTTGTCGAAGTGTTCACAGTTTACTGAATTGTTATTGCGTATAGCCTGCCTGGGTCCGTTCCTATGTTACTGCTGTACCCCAATGCTCGTTTGTATCTCAATACCGACAATAGAAGTTGCACTGTAGCTACTGAACGAAACTGTGTGTGGTCCGCACTGTGCTCTACCAATATCCGTGCGAAAAGCCAGCTAGTGTTCTTTGATCTGGGGCCTGGACGGTAACGCGATCGACCTCCGCCTTCATATATTGCAGATTGTGGCTCTGACGTGGCCTCTACCCTGGGCGCTTCAACAGGCTGGACTGCGCGTCCGTTTATTGGTTTATTGGCAAACAAGATTGCCTCGCTTGTAAAGTACGCGTGTAATCTGACTCCAGCCGTCTCGCTTTCGGAGTTCGTTGAACTTCACGATTATGTTCGGAGGTCGCCGTAGGGCAAGGCACATCTGACGTCCATCTCAAACGAGAAACAGAATTCGGATTCCTCACCGTGTTCGTGCAAAGATCGAGTGTAATCTTTTTCTTCTTTTCTTTCTTTCGTTTTGGCCTTCTTAGGACCACGCTAATTCGCTTCAGCTTCGTTACTTATGGTTTTTCTTCTTTCCCAATATTCTTTAATTCTCATACTTTGCAGCCTTCTTCGTTCTTCTGTCCAAGATGATTTTGTTCTGGGTCTCGTTCTGTCCTCGAAAGCTCTGAAGGTCTGAATTTTTTATTTAAAAATCAGCCTGTTGTATATCTCTGGTTCCTGTATTCTCATTTCTTCCAGGTCTCTTTGCATGTCTTGGATCCATCGTACTTTGGTTTTCGTGTTCACCACAAATTGAGTGATTCGCCGTGTTAACATCCCCTGGTCCATTCTGAGGACGTGTCTGAAGAACATGCTCCTTTCCCTGAAGACGTCGTAATTTTTTTCTATCTTGGTGTACAGTTCCAGGCTGGCTCGGTTTCTACATTGACCATCTTCTGTTCTTTGAGAGCCTAATATTCTCCTGAGAATCTACCGTCCTATACGGTTCTCGCTAAATTGAGAGTTTCTGCTGCATATAGAGCTTCAGGGCGGATCGCTGTTTGTTAATGTTTCAGTTTTGCATTTATCGAAATATTCTTTTCATTGTAGGTGTTGATAGTTTATATGTTAAGTTCATTTTGTGTATTCGTGCTCCCATTGCTTCTTTTCCGGTCAGTCCGATATCTGTCCATTCTCCTAGGTATCTGAATCTCTCCACCTTCTGAATTTCTCCTCCTTCTATTGTCACCCATCTAGGAGCTGTCGTGATGTTTGTCATATATTGTGTCTTCTCGATAGATATCCGTACCCCTGCTTTAGCTGCCCGTCTCTGTAGTTCTGTGGTTTGCTTAACTGCCTCTTCTAGTGATCCGGACAAGGTCACAATGCCATCTGCGAATGATAGGCAATCTACCCGTACTCCTTTATTCTTACACCCCACATCTATTCCACTCAGTCCTTTCACTCTCTGATCACCTTATCGAGGACACAATGAAAGAGCAAAGGGAGAGTCCATTTCCCTGTCTCACCCCGGTTTTAATCTTAAAGGAATCCGACAGCATTCCTCTGAACTTGACCTTGGATGTTGTGTCGTACGTTTAACCATTTCACTGGATTTTCTGTCCAAACACATCACCCCTAGAATTAGGAACAGTGTGGGTCTGTCTACAGAATCATAGACTTTCTTGAAGTCTCTGAATGTAACCACGAACTTTTTGCTCCTCTGATTTTGATAAGCGAGTACCAGTTGTAGATTCAGGATCTGTTCTGCGCATGATCTCTCCTCTCTGAAGCCTTCTTGGTACTCGTCAATTCGTGGATTTACTTGTTCTTCCACTCTGTTTAGCTGTGCTTTTGAGAATGCCTTATAGGTCACATGTATTAAAGAAATTCGTTGTAATATTAAATATACGAAACAAAAATATGAAGAATTGTTGTTTTTAGTGACATCAGAATTTCATTAAAGTCGTCAACATGACATACAGTCACTGTGCCATCATAAAATAAAATGTGAAATATTAAAAGAGTTAACGTTTCGAGTGTATTGTTGCAATATTTTGTGTTTTTTGAAGTTCGCGATGGAAAAAACACTTGTGGGTGGTAAGGCCTAGTGATTGTGTCGTGATTTCGATGTAGACTATTCTTGACATGAAAAACAATAAAACTGTTGTATGTGCCATAGCGTAATGCTTAACACTTCTCAGTATGCCTAGATCGCTATATGCGGCTATCTTTAGAACATGCATAAATTGCCGCGACAGATTTCTGTATATTTATCCATCTTTATTGGTTGCTGCGGCAGATTTCTTTACATTTATCCATCTTTATTAGTCCTTCATCACCAAAGTAACTAAATAGATCATTTATTTACAAATTACATTTTGAAATAAGTCTACAAAAAGCGTATATTTTTGTACTGTTATTTATTAAAGAACATAATGTGTCATAGTGACTTCGTTACTTGGCATCGCACGACCGTTTCGTCATTGTGTGTTCCTCTACATTTGTTTCTTCTAAGAACTAGCTGCAAGCTAACTATTACTGATTTATCTATTAGAACTACTCATTAAAATTATTCTCGAGCAAATATTGCAGAATGAGTAATGATAATGAACAAATAACAATAAAAGGTCAGAGAGTAGGAATGGAAAGAAGAACAGAACGGAGAAATGAAGAAAGGAAGATTGTCACTATTAGAAAAATATAAACTGTTCATTGCTGTGTAGCCCACACTGGAATACTCAGGCCATACTATTATCGTATGGATAGAAAATAGCCACATATAGACCTCCAAACAAGTCGCCTAGTACTGTTTGCATCAATTTAGAACTAGCTGCAAGCTAACTATTACTGATTTATCTATTAGAACTACACATTAAAATTATTCTCGAGCAAATATTTCAGAATAAGTAATGATAATGAACAAATAACAATAAAAGGTCAGAGAGTAGGAATGGAAAGAAGAACAGAACGGAGAAATGAAGAAAGGAAGATTGTCACTATTAGAAAAATATAAACTGTTCATTGCTGTGTAGCCCACACTGGAATACTCAGGCCATACTATTATCGTATGGATAGAAGATAGCCACATATAGACATCCAAACAAGTCGCCTGTACTGTTTGCGTCAATTTAGACATAGCAGAAGTTGCTTGCTAAGTCTATATTGTCTCACATTTAAAACATGTAAGGTTAAAGCTGCTTCTAAATCTCCGTCTCTGAAACAGATTTGATCTCACATGTTTTAAACCAGAGACAGAAAAGGCACTAATATAATAGGAACATGTAGTACATATACAGGAAATCCCAGAAATGTTGCGACAAACTCCCAGGGGTTGTAGAAATAGTGTCTTCAGGAACAAATCGAGGCTAAGAACCCCTGTCCAGAAATGTCATCCAGCGATACTACAGAACATCGAAGTTATAGGTGGCCACGCCTGCCACTATGTCACCCCTTCTGCAGCAAATGTGACAGTACTGGCGATCGTGACAATCAGTCGTGAACACTGAGGAACAAACAATGTTGCGATACGTTGCCCCTACGGTGCGTCAGCGTGTAAAGTCACGTTTGCTGCCGAAGTGATGGCGTACTGACAGGCGGCAGTGCCTAAAACTTCGACGCTCTGTTGGATGACGTTTTCGGGCACAGTTTCCTATCCTCGATTTGTTCCACAAAATATCCTCGACAACCCCTCGAAATTTGTCGCAACGTTACTGGGACAACCGGTATATATCCGTAGTTACATGTGTTTCGTTGGCTGATGATGATCTTGCAGATCTAAAGCTTTGGAGCAATAAAGGGATTCACATAGTAGCTGTCGATCCACGACCTCTCTAAGGCCCAAAACACAAGCGGCGGCTTGGGCCGCCAAGCTGAGGGGGGCGCCAGAGGCGCACCTGTAATAATGAATGACACGGTTGAAAATATACGATAGTAGAAGCAAAATCGTTCCCGTTAACATGGACTGCAGTGAGCCGTTTTCGAGGTAATAGTGACTGTGAGATCTACTGACTCTATTATCAAATATTGCTCTCCGTTACTTATTTGAAATGTAAACTTCCTGATTAAATCCGCATACAGTTGCCCTCCAATTTCACGCATGGCCTAGCCGGGAAGAAATACTGCTTCGGCAAGTTAGATGCTACAATTTCCTGTTCACATGCAGTTGTTAAAAGACGTGTTCCACGTGCCGCCCGTTTGGGGTAATACTGTACTCGTCTATGCAGTGAGTTACGAATTCTTTCGAACACCCTCGGGTCGACTCCTAAATCTTCGTAACATTGTGCAAATCGTTGTTCATTTCTTCTAGCGTATCAACATCAGCGCTTGTCACTTTACTTTTAAGATGTCCCAAGACAGAAAAATTTATTGATGTCAGGTGACCTTGGATACCAAGGCGTTGGCTGTGCTCGATCTAACCATCCACCGTAAGGGGGCGGTAGAAGTCGTCTTCTATCAGCAATAAAATGTGCTCCTGCTCTGTCAATCATGTACCATATTTCCTATCGGTGCGCAAGGTGAGGTAGTCCCTGGATAAATAGGTGAGGACTTTACATTTCGGATACATTTATACTAAACAGGACAGTAATCGGTACTGGAGTCAGTGGCGATTTGTATCCACATTTTCGCAATTACCATTTTTGCTTCTGTTATAAGAGTGTTACTTTCGTTTTTTAACTAGTTGAATACCAGGGTGCCCAGGTACATCATATGTATTAATCCTCCCTCCCCACCCCCCCACCCGCCCTCTCTGTTAGAGCACGTGCTTCGATAAGTGCCGATGTGATAGGGACTGCCACTTAATCCATGATAAGAAGATTGCAGCACTACATTGATACCAATGGTCATCACTTCGAACACCTCCTGTAAATGGACGTTGATGCTCTCTTTTTAACCTTCGTTGACCTTCAAATACCTTACTCTTACACGTCATTGGATTCGTCTCGATAGCCGCTAGCAGATTCATATCTCTGACGCGACCCTGTCTAGCAACAAAAAACCAACGTCATATTATGGCCCAGTTGTCCCATGAAACATTTATCCGAGGAAGAATGATGACTCAGAACAATGGTTGGATAGCATATGTACATAAAAAAAGGTTTCGAAATAAAGAACAAGGTATCAAGTTTATTTTTACATAGTCGATTTTTTAATAGTTATTTTATTGATTTATCGTCTCAGTCAGTTTACTGTACTATGGGAAGTATAAGATTAAATGAATTTTCATATTAAGAGTCTACAACGGTATACGTGAATAGTGTTTGCAAAGTGTTTTTTTTATTTATTTACACTTAAAGTTCCGTAGGACCAATTTGAGGAGCATATCTCCAAGGTCATGGAACGTGTGAGTACATGAAATTACAACATAAAAGTAATAACTGATAAAAATAAGTGTTCATGAACTTGAATAATTCAGTCCATAAGTTTCAGTAAACGCTAGCAGCAATACTATAGGAATCAGCTTAATTTTTCAAGGAACTCCTCGACAGAATAGAAGGAGTGACCCATGAGGAAACTCTTCAGTTTCGATTTGAAAGCGCGTGGATTGCTGCTTAGATGTTTGAATTCGAGTGGCAGCTTATTGAAAATGGAATATAGTTAGTAGTAAAGTAGTTAAATTAAAACGTCGTGCCAGATGCTGATCTTTTACTGCATGAACATGGAAAATGTAGTAAGCAATAACCTTTTTTTCCTTTCATTAGTATTTCAGCGAGAAAAAGTTTCGTAAAGTTTGAAATTATGTGCAAAGTTTGTTGCACCTCACTAAGAACCGGATAAGTGTAGTCTGCCTGTTTGCATGTAGTGCGTTAAACTAATTTTCCACCCCTATCTTCTCCTGTTTTAGAAGTAGATGATTATCACCGCAACACGGTTGCCTCTGTCGCCCCTCTCAGCCTCTATCCTGTAAGTAATTGGCATATAGTGCGGTACTGTCAACAACTGGTTTTTATGGTATTAGGGTAATTACATTCACGGTTTACTAAAATAAAATGACTTAACCGTCAATTGAGTGAGACATGCATTACGCGCCGAATTGTTTATGTTTACTATTGGCCTTCGCTTATGGCACAACACATTTTCCTCCCCTCTGAGCCGTCTCCAGTAAAAATAGATGTTCCCAAGGGAGTCTCCGTTGCACGCCCGTGTGGGGCGCCAGCTGAGCGGCAGCAGGCAGTTATCACGTGGCCCCAGTCGCACACGTGTGCTGCAGCCACTGCTGCCAACTTCACCACCTCCGTCTTCCGGTTGCGCCGCACCAGACCCTTACCTCACACGCCGCCGCCGCCACAGGGAACGACTCTTGCGGAGTGTAAACTACGGCTTAGTCGGAGCGTGATAATTGGAGCGTAACTCAGCTTAATAACTCGCGGAAGTCGCTTCTTCCACGGATCGGGCCGCGCGGGATTTATCCTTTGATCCAACATCGCCGCCATCCGCTGATTCAACAAACTCGAGTAAGCGCCTACCGCGCGTGGCGTCTGCCGTCCAAACTTGGCTTTATCTGCCTCTGAATACCGGCTGCCGGCGGCTCTTCGACTTGTGCTATAATCGCTTGAAGGTGAAGTCTCCGTAGAGAACGCAGCCGGTATCTGGAAAGTTGTGAAACTGGGGCACAGCAAAGCGGCCGTGTCTCTAGCTCGTTCCAAAGTTTTACGTAGACTCTGTCTTAAACTGGATGGGAAATGAATTCTTCAGTGACAGCATACTCGTTCATAGTAACCCTTAATAGAAGCAAATGGTGTAAGATGAGAAAATTGTATAACGGGCTAGAAAATTGGTATCTTATAAAATGCTACGGTCTTTTTATCTTTACATATAAATGCTAATCTCCTGACTGACTCGTCGCCCAGCCCAAATCGCTAAGGGCAGAAACTTGAAATTTGCATCTGACACATGTAGGCGTCGTTCAAGAAGGGGTTTTTCTAAATCGCGGCCCTAAGGGGGTGAAATAGGGGATGAGATTTTTCGTAAAAACATTTTATTACGAAAGAATTTTTAAAGCTAAATTTATGAAAATTTAGATTTCACGTCTCAGTTAGAAACGGGTTTTGGAAATTCATTCTCTATGGGGGTGAAAGAGGAATGAAAGTTTTAATGAAAATTTTTCATTTTGCAAGCATATTTGAAGCTAGGTCTACGGATCAAACATAACCTCGTCACTGTTTTAGGAAATTTAACCACTAAGGGGGTGAAATAAGGGGTGAAACGTTTTATAAAAATATTTCATTGCAAAATTATTTTAATCAGTCTTTGAAAACCGGTGTTTGACTTCTCAGTTGGGGATGAAAAAAATACGTTTTTCAGTTGTTTTGGGAATTAAACCCCTAAGGGAGTGAAATAGGGTGAGCTTGATTCACTGACTCATCGCCCAGCCCAGCCCGCTAAGGATAGAAGTTTGGAGAGGGTGAGGATCTTATCTGGAGGCGTCGTTTAAAAAGGGATTTTTTGAAATTCTAACTCTAAGGGGGTGAAATAGGGATGATAGATTTTTCTTGAAAAATGTCGCTATTAAGGCAATTTTGAGGCTAGAACTAGAAATGTCGCTATTAAAGCAATTTTGAAGCTACAACTACGAAAACTGGTATTTGATTTCTCAGTCAGAAAAATAAAAAAATACGTATTTTAAAATTTCTGGAAATTTAACCACTAAGAGAGTAAAATAGTGGGTGAAAATAATAATTACTAAAGAACTACTGAAGGATTTGTAAGACCACATATATGACAATTGGTATTTGAGTTCTCGGTTAGAAATAAAAAAAAAAACTGTTTCAGTGTTTCTGGAAATTCAACGCATTAAGGAGTGCAATAGGGGATGAAAATTCTTAAGAAAATCTTTCATTAGATTAAAAAAAACCTTTAAAGCAAAATTTATGAAAATTGGTATTTCACTCCTCGGTTAGATACAAAGAAATGTTTGTTAGAAGATGAAAGTTGATTTGAAAATGTCTCCACGACAACGTAAAAGGCATGATTAACAAAAACAGTATACTCCAGCTACCAGAATTGCTTTTGATCGAAGTACATTTGGAAAGGACCACGCGTGTATGGCCTTGATTATTCTGAAAAGCTTAGGTGTTGCAATTCGTAAACAACATAAAAATTCGATTAAATAAAAATTTAAAAATTTTGTCCGTGGCATACGTGAGCGAAGGAGCGGGCGCTAATTATCAGATATAATTCATTAAGTATACTGACAGCCGGCCATGAAAATGGGGATGGGAAATGGTCGTGGAATGGTAGAGAATGAAAAAGTCGATCCAGTCAGTTGTTGGAAAGCAATCGACTCGTTGGGTTGTAGTTTTACGTTACTGGTTGAATTATAGAGTCATTCTTTAGGGTGAAACCAGGTTGTGAGAGCAACCAATTGGAAGTAGTCAGCGTAGTCCGGCGACAGTTCTGAGCGGGAACATTCCGTCGTTTTGCCATTGTTGCATTGTTATTGTTGACGCACTCCGTTACCGACGTTCCGATGTTTGCATTTTGTTGAGCGTCCATAAGTAGGTGTTAGTTTTTCGTCCATGTTTGTGAACTGGCTTTTTCTTAATAGTGAACTCTCTGTCTGGATCAAAATGCCGAAACGCTCCGTGATGCTTGAATGAAATAAATTTAATGAGTGCGTAAAAAGCGATCAAAATGAATTGAATCCAATATACACTCCTGGAAATTGAAATAAGAACACCGTGAATTCATTGTCCCAGGAAGGGGAAACTTTATTGACACATTCCTTGGGTCAGATACATCACATGATCACACTGACAGAACCACAGGCACATAGACACAGGCAACAGAGCATGGACAATGTCGGCACTAGTACAGTGTATATCCACCTTTCGCAGCAATGCAGGCTGCTATTCTCCCACGGAGACGATCGTAGAGATGCTGGGTGTAGTCCTGTGGAACGGCTTGCCATGCCATTTCCACCTGGCGACTCAGTTGGACCAGCGTTCGTGCTGGACGTGCAGACCGCGTGAGACGACGCTTCATCCAGTCTCAAACATGCTCAATGGGGTACAGATCCGGAGATCTTGCTGGCCAGGATAGTTGACTTACACCTTGTAGAGCACGTTGGGTGGCACGGGATACATGCGAACGTGCATTATCCTGTTGGAACAGCAAGTTCCCTTGCCGGTCTAGGAATGGTAGAACGATGGGTTCGATGACGGTTTGGATGTACCGTACACTATTCAGTGTCCCCTCGACGATCACCAGAGGTGTACGGCCAGTGTAGGAGATCGCTCCCCACACCATGATGCCGGGTGTTGGCCCTGTGTGCCTCGGTCGTATGCAGTCCTGATTGTGGCACTCACCTGCACGGCGCCAAACACGCATACGACCATCATTGGCACCAAGGCAGAAGCGACTCTCATCGCTGAAGACGACACGTCTCCATTCGTCCCTCCATTCACGCCTGTCGCGACACCACTGGAGGCGGGCTGCACGATGTTGGGGCGTGAGCGGAAGACGGCCTAACGGTGTGCGGGACCGTAGCCTAGCTTCATGGAGACGGTTGCGAATGGTCCTCGCCGATACCCCAGGAGCAACAATGTCCCTAATTTGCTGGGAAGTGGCGGTGCGGTCCCCTACGGCACTGCGTAGGATCCTACGGTCTTGGCGTGCATCCGTGCGTCGCTGCGGTCCGGTCCCAGGTCGACGGGCACGTGCACCTTCCGCCGACCACTGGCGACAACATCGATGTACTGTGGAGACCTCACGCCCCACGTGTTGAGCAATTCGGCGGTACGTCCACCCGGCCTCCCGCATGCCCACTATACGCCCTCGCTCAAAGTCCGTCAACTGCGCACACGGTTCACGTCCACGCTGTCGCGGCATGCTACCAGTGTTAAAGACTGCGATGGAGCTCCGTATGCCACGGCAAACTGGCTGACACTGACGGTGTCGGTGCACAAATGCTGCGCAGCTAGCGCCATTCGACGGCCAACACCGCGGTTCCTGGTGTGTCCGCTGTGCCGTGCGTGTGATCATTGCTTGTACAGCCCTCTCGCAGTGTCCGGAGCAAGTATGGTGGGTCTGACACACCGGTGTCAATGTGTTCTTTTTTCCATTTCCAGGAGTGTACAATATCGGCAATGGTGGTTCATATTACGGAACTATATTAATTAAAGGAGTTAAGAAAAAGTATGATGACAAATGTTTGTGGCAAATAATTATAATAAATAAATAAATAAATAAACTTCCGACAGACGATAATATATGCTTAAAAATCAAGTGTGTCACCACACAATTGAAAAAATGGGTCTTATTTACTTTATGTTCGCACCATCTCAGCATTTACCGAAATAGAATTATTGATGATAGGTGTATACCAATGGGAATAAGGAAACGAAGCCTCAACACATTTAAAAAAGTTACAGTTGATCAAATTAAATATAAATTTATAATACAGTACCAGCCCTTGTTGTTGTTGTTGTCTTCAGTCCTGAGACTGGTTTGATGCAGCTCTCCATGCTACTCTACCCTGTGCAAGCTCCTTCATCTCCCAGTACCTACTGCAACCTACATCCTTCTGAATCTGCTTAGTGTATTCATCTCTTGGTCTCCCTCTACGATTTTTACCTTCCACGCTGCCCTCCAATACTAAATTGGTGATCCCTTGATGCCTCAGAATATGTCCTACCAAACGATCCCTTCTTCTACTCAAGTTGTGCCACAAAATTCTCTTCTCCCTAACCCTATTCAATATCTCCTCATTAGTTATACGATCTACCCATCTAATCTTCAGCATTCTTCTTTACCAGCTCTTAACTTCTTAAAACCAACTAATATTTAATGTTAAAAGTTCAAAAAATTAGTATTTAACAAACTAAACACAAATTCTGAAAATACTTCTTTTTTTAGAAATATAATTTTGTATTCGATTGTTCTTGAAGTAAAATACGATATTAGTCTGTAAGGTTGACAACCCTAGAGAAAATTCATGTCTATCCACGAAGGCTTCAAACGTATTTAAATGAAATCACTCTAACCCAGAGACTGAGTGAGAACATTCATGTCAGATACTAGTTACATTCGGTTGTTTCTTTCGTCTAAAAAATCTGACTGCAAAAAAAAAAAAAAGATCGAGTGGCCATCGCTTCTTAAAACCAGTCGGTTACCATCATTACATAGAAGACGTCTCATCTGTTGCCATTAACAAAGATGATTACACGTAGTTCCGTCCTGTGTGAAATGCGGTATGGAAGATGAAGTCATTAATGAAGCCGCATATACTGGACTGTTGGAGCGGAGACAGGAAGTTGTCTTGGAAGTTACACAGGTACGACACGTAAGAAAAGCTCTGATCTGCATTTTGTAGTCGACATTTTATTTACTCGTTTGGAATTTAAGATCTGGAAGGGCTCTTCGTTTTTGTTTTTGTATTATTTATTATTATTATTATTATTATTATTATTATTATCATTACTATACATTAAATATTTTAAGCATTCCGTTTTTCTGTACTTCCGTGCCATCATTGGCAGATTACACGAGTGAACATTTTCAATTAAACCAAGATGATAGTTGTAATCTTAAAGTACCCTCTACTGGTTCTATTGTCGATATTTTTTATTTTCATCATATTCTGACCTTACGAAAAATTAAGCAAAAATAGAACTTCGTTGTAAATGACAGTGTTCAATTAGGAAAAATTATATCTAAATAAATCAAATTGTATGATATATATCTATAAAGTAAAACTGATAACACACAATTTGTCAGGAAATCCATATTCCTATAAGGATGTTGTATAGGCTCGATCTATGGATACTATAATGTGCCCTTAAAAAAATTTACGAGTGTGGCGAATTGTTAAGCTCCCTATACTTTTACGAAGCTTCATGCTAAATATGTGGTCAGTTATGGATTTTTCTGACGTGAAACCTGCTTAGAAATTCCCTACTATTTCCTTGGCGTACGGCTTAAGTTTTTCCAGTATTATCAAGGATAACACGCTGTAGCTCGTATTCAGTAGTAAAACCCTCTGTAGTTATTATAGCCTCTTCCGTGTAGTGGTGTCCGGACGGGCACCTTGGTCTCATGTCTCATGACATGGTTGTGATCCCCACTGACTGACTGGCCCTACCGCCACGCATTCATGTTTTCGTAATTATTCGTTGACACCTGAAGATGAAGCTTTAAGCTACCGGTCGCAGAATGAATTACAAACTGAAGTGTATTTTTATTCTATAAATATTTTCCTCAGTTGCTGCCGTTCACCAATCAAATATTTTGTAGTCTTTCATTTCCTGTTATGGACTGTTACAAAGAGAATTAGCTTCCATTCTGTTGGTATTTCTTTCTTCTTTCATATTATTTTGATTAGTCTTATCAACTCTTTAACCAAGTCTTGACCATCTCTGACATTATTTGATTTTCTCCAAGTGCCTTCCTCTTGTTCCGAAAATTTACTGGTTTCTTAAATTCCCTTCAGTAACACCAATTGTTTCTCCTTATATTTGAAAATTAAGCTATGTTTCCATGTTTCCTTATTCGTTAATTTGACGTGCAGTTTCACAGTTCACTAAAGGATGACATTCTAACAGTTTACATACCATTTTATTTCGAGTTGCTGACGGGAAGTTGGTACGTTATTAATTTCTCTCATGCCTCGAGTTTTCAAATTCGCGCCACACTAGGTACAGATGTGCTGGTTTGCCTCTGCGGTAATTTGATCAACTTCATTATGCACTGTCACTGCCCTAGAACAACATATTAATTAAAGGTTCAGATTAAATTTCACACTCATGCTCGCTTCGGAACCCGATCGTGCGACTTCACAGCTGCAGTCTACTCACGTTACCTTCCTCATAGGTTACTAATGAATACAAATCTGTAGATAAATTTAAATGAAGAATGTGCATTCGCACGGGGTGACTGTCACAGCTATAAATACTGTACAGGGCGTATAAAAAGTCACCCGATTTAAAAAAAGTCATGACTATTATGTTATTTTGGATATGTACGTGAAAAACGTATTGTTGGAAAGAGGAAACTGTCGAGTTTTACACGGTTCCCGCTAGGTAGCAGCAATATGCGCCCACTTCAGTTGTAGTAAAAATGGTGTGGGCCAACAGAAAGCATTTTGTGTTCTATATTTTGCACAATGGAAGTCAGCAACAACGATTCAGCGTGACTTTCTTACTGGGTATGGTGTGGATCCTCTTACACCACAGAACATTAGACGATGGCATGAACAATTCCGAGAAACAGAATGTTTGTGTAATGCAAATCGCCGGGCCGTTCCCACGTATCTTAAGACTGACGTCGAACACATCTGCCATATTTCCACAAGGAGTCCGCAGAAATCTGTTTGACGTGCAGCTCGACAGTTGAACATGTCCCCGACGTCCGTGTGGTATGTGTTGTGGCGACACGAAACCATTCAGCTACTGCAAGCTCTTCGTGGAGGCGACAAACAACGTGTGGTATTATGGACCATATGATTCAGCCTTACATCACTTGCCTCCAAGGTCACCAGACCTGGCTATATATGATTATTTCTTGTGGTGGTTTATAAATGACTGTTTATGTGCCTCCGTTACCAACAACAATGAATGAACTGATACATCGCATAGCAGCAGCTGTGGAAGCTGTAACTCAAGACATGCTAGCTGCAGTGTGGGAACAATTTGAGTACCGTTGCCCTGCATCTCAAGGGGCGTATTGAACACCTACAAAAAGGTATGAACAAAACTTTTTGATTACTTTTGAATAAATTATGGGAGCGATAGTGATCAATGTGTTACAAATATTTACTATATAAACAGTCTTGATCACGATTTATTTTTTAAGGTGACCGGTTTCGACCACTACTGTGGTCATCTTCAGACCCTTGCGTAGGAACCACTTTTTGCTGGAGAATCACTACTCTTTTGACACGCCAACAGTATTTGTAAACTCTGTGCTTCCTGGTTCATTGTTCCATCTCTTATTTACGGATCCCTCCATGGAGTGTGCATCAGGGTGGTGAGTTGAACGTTTTGAACATGTAATACATGTACTATGAACAATTAATTTTCACCCACTTGAACTCCACATATCATCAATCAGCAAACATTATCCTAGTTGTAAGATTTAAATCACTACTTTAAGAGGGAATAAAAATTGTGAATGTAACTGACCCGTTACAGTTTCAAAACTAGTCAGTTTTCGAATCCGGCGTTTAGTGTATCGAAGTCAGCGTGAATTCAGTGTCAAAGCAGTTTTAAATATAAATACTATAATTTTTTTACCCAGTGGGATAGAAGGCGAAATTTTACACATTATGACAATGCCCTACAGAAGTTTTGGATGAATTTGTGGCAGTCAGTGATGATGTGTGATCAGCGCCTCTTATGACAGACGCAAACATTTTGGAGATCGTTCAAAGTTCAATAAACCGGATCGATGTAAGCGACATAGACTTATTTGACAACGAAATCAACGTTGCATCTCCTACACCAAGACATAAGAAAAGCAGACCATTATGAAAAGTATGCACAACTACACTAATGGGGAAAAAGCGTAACACCAAGGAGGAGTTATGCGACATAAAGTAAAGTTAGTAGGCCTGTTTCTACACCTGGATAATGTCTATTCAAATTACGCGAGAATGCAAATGTGGTTTCCTTTAAATGCACACAGCTACGGTCGTGAGCGTTAGTTGTGTTTGAGACTGGACGTAATGAGCTGATGTTAGTCAAAAATGCATTTAAGGCGACAAAGATGCCATTATCAACCCCCCCCTTCCCTCCCCCACCGCCACCACCTCCATTGAGTTTGAACGAGGTCGTATAATAGGGCTACGAGAAGCTGGATGCTACTGCGATATTGGAGATTAGCATCAGTTAGCGTCACAGTGACACAACGAACAGTTGCAAATCGGTTATTTTAATGGTAGCTCCAAGCCAGACGTCCTGCAGCATGCATTCCACTGACTCCAAACCACCGCCGTTTTTCGAGTTCAGTGTTGTCAACTGGAGAGCAGGGCGGAGGTCTGTTGTGTTTTCTCATGAAAACTGGTTCAGCCTCGGTGCCAGTGGTAGCCTTGTGTTGGTCAGGAAAAGGCCAGTTGAGGGCATGCAACCAACCAGTCAGTGAGCCGTAAGACTGGACCTGGGCTGTGAGCAGCACTCTCGTGGTTATCAGACGCACCCTGGCTGCGAATTTGTACGTCAGTCTCGTGATACGACCTTTTCTCTTACCATCCATGAACAGCACTCCAGGAGGTATTTTCCAACAGGGTAACGTACGACCACATACGGCTGTAGTAACCCAACATGCTCTACTGAGTGTCGACATAACTCCCTGGCCTGCTCATTCAATGCACCTGCCTCCAAATCAAGCACTTATGGGACATCATCGGTCGACAGTTCCAGCTTCATCTACCAACATCACTAATCGTCCCTGTATTGACCGATACAGTGCAACAGTCATACACTACTGGCCATTAAAATTGCTACACCAAGAACAAATGCAGATGATAAACGGGTATTCATTGGACAAATATACTATACTAGAACTGACATGTGATCACATTTTCACGCAATTTGGGAGCATAGATCCTAAGAAATCAGTACCCAGAACAACCACCTCTGACAGTAATAACGGGCTTGATATACCTGGGCATTGTGTCAGACAAAGGTTGTATGACGTGTACAGGTACAACTGCCCATGCAGCCTCAATACGATACCACATTTCATCAAGAGTAGTGACTGGCGTATTGTGACAAGCCAGTTGCTCGCCCACCATTGACCATACGTTTTCAATTGGTGAGAGATCTGGAGAATGTGCTGGGCAGGGCAGCAGTCGAACATTTTATGTATCCAGAGAGGCCCGTACAGGACCTGCAACATGCAGTGGTGCATTATCCTGGTGAAATGAAGGGTTTCGCAGGGATGGAATGAAGGGCAGAGCCACGGGTCGTAACATATCTGAAATGTAACGTCCACTGTTCAAAGTGCCGTCAATGCTAATAAGAGGTGACCGAGACGTCTAACCAATGACATCCCATACCACCACGCCAGTATGGCAATGACGCTTCCAATGTGCGTTCACCGTGATGTCGCCAGACATGGATGCGACTATCATGATGCTGTAAACAGAACCTGGATTCATCCGAAAATATGACGTTCTGCCATTCGTGCACCCAAGTTGGTCGTTTAGTACACCATCGCAGGCGCTCCTGTCTGTGATGCACCGTCAACGGTAACCGCAGCCATCGTCTCCGATATGATAGTCCATGCTTCTGCAAACGTCGTCGAACTGTTCGTGCAGACGGTTGTTGTCTTGCAAACGTCCCCATCTGTTGACTGAGGGATCGAGACGTGGCTGCACGATCCGTTACAGCCATGCGGATAAGATGCCTGTCATGTCGACTGCTAGTGATACGAGGCCGTTGGGATCCAGCACGGGGTTCCGCATTACCTTCCAGAACCCACCGATTTCATATTCTGCTACGAGTCATTGGATTTCGACCAAAGCGAGCAGCAATGTCGCGATACGATAAACCTTTATCAAAGTCGGAAACGTGGTGGTACGCATTTCTCCTCCTTACACGAGGCATCATAACAACATTTCACCAGGCAACACCGATCAACTGCTGTTTGTGTATGAGAAATCGGTTGGAAAGTTTCCTCATGTCAGCACGTTGTAGCCGTCACCACCGGCGCCAACCTTGTGTGAATGCTCTGAAAAGGTAATCATTTGCATATCGCAGCATGGTCTTCCTGTAGGTTAAATTTGGCGTCTGTAGCACGTCATTTGCGTCGTGTAGTAATTTTAATGGCCAGTAGTGTACTTTTTCTACTATTTGTTTTATATGGATATTCTACTTGTGGCCGCTCTGGATATTTACTTCTAGATATTTTGTAGTAGGTGCTGTTTCCAGCAGTTTCTCAATTTTAATGGCCAGTAGTGTAGATCTCTATCCCACAAACTGACACCCGAGCCGGCCGCGGAGGTCTCGCGGTTCTAGGCGCGCAGTCCGGAACCGTGCGGCTGCTACGGTCGCAGGTTCGAATACTGCCTCGGGCATGGATGTGTGTGATGTCCTTAGGTTAGTTGGGTTTAAGTAGTTCTAAGTTCTAGGAGACTGATGACCACAGCTGTTAAGTCCCATAGTGCTCAGAGCCATTTGGACCATTTTGGACATCCGACACCTGTACAACACAATACATGCTCGTGCACGCTTGTATTCAACGTAGTGGGGGTTTCACCACTTATTAATGTATCATAATTTCACATTTGCAATTGCTTATCTCGTGCTTCCATTGATCTGTGACCTGTTAATGTTAATCACTTGAATATGTTACCTAGACAAATTTACTTCCGAAGTTTCATTGCTCTACGTTAACTATTTTAAGGTGATTCGATTTGTTCCGTCAGTATATTTAGATGCGCATTAGAATGGCAAAATTAATGAAACGATGGACAACATGGAAAAGTGTGTCAAAATCTGATGCTGATGAAAACAATGCAAAAGACATTAACAGATTCTCCCCAATGCACCCTTTTCCCCTGTGCTCCCTCCCCCCAGCTGAAAACAACCCTGTATTAAATTTTCAATGTGCAATGTGTGCAAAAGAGAATAAATTTTAAAAAGAAATCCGTTTACTGTGCTGCAGTAGTATTAAACGAGGTCGAAAACATTGTATTATTTGTTTTCCTTCATGCATCTTTTGATCGCTAAATTCTTCTGACACGGAAAAAAATATTTCGCTCCTTATAGTTATGTCTTAGTCGTTTTTCGCTGTACGTTTATCGGCGCTGCGTTTTGTTTCGTGTTACAGTTTATAGTTTTATCTCTTCCTGTATAGCAGGAACGCCGTTTTGTTCGTGCACCGTCAGAGAAAAGCGTGGAGAGTGTCAGCGTTAACAGCGCATAAGTGTATCATGATTTTATCGCGCAGCGGGCACAAACACCCTACCAAGTACTGGTAGCAATTTCGGGGTGACGGCTATCACGCACCGCCTTGTGTGGTGTCCAAACGCACTAAAAGTGCTGGCAGTTTGCGTAAGTGATTAAAGCGAACAGGGAATCGCCATTAGCGGAGACAAAGCTTCGTTTAGCTGGCGAGGCCGGGGTGTATTTCTGGCTAGCGCTCTACTTTCCGTACCGTATCGCTACTCACAGCTAGTTGCGAGAATGTCGAATAACCGCGAAAGGTGCAGCTGTGTTTACAGAAATTGCAGCATAACACCTTAGGCGAATTTTTTAATAATTCCTGCTTTTTAAGGAAAATACACAAAGAGACTGGAAAAGCGAGACGTAGAGCACACGAATGCACCCTGAGATGGGCCTTCCGGAAAGTTAGCAGAATGCCATTTCTGTCGCATGAACGTATACTTAAATGAAATAACATCATGTAGTCAGTGGTTTTCAAGCTGTTATTGCTTCGTGTAATGTTTTTTCACTTCCCGAGAGGACGGTGGAACAAAAAATATTTTTACGAAAATACATTACGACTGATTCGAATGTCACAGGTTAAAACGATATGTCGAACAGCAACTTGTTCAAAATTAATAGCAGAATATTTATTTCTTTATTTATTCATTCATTCATTTTTTCAGCCTTATGATTTATTCGATGCCATTCTCTTCGTCTCAGCGTAGCACTTGCACCCTGTCTCAATTATTTATTCGATGTATTCCTGTCTATATCTTCCTCTACAGATTTTACCCTTTACTGCTCCCTCCAGTATCATCGACCTTATTCCCCTTATCGCTTAACACATGTTCTACCTTCTTGTCCTTCCTTCCTGGCAGTGTTTTCGTATATTTATCTCCTCACCGATTCTGCAGAGAACATTTCCATTCCTTATCACCTCTTTCTGTAGCATCACATCTAAAATGCTTCGATTTTCTTCGCTTCCGGTTTTTCCACAGTCCGCTTTTCACTGTTATTTAGTGCTGTGCTCCGATTGTATATTGTCAGAAAATTTCTCTTATAATTTAGCCCTATGTCGATATCAGTACGTTCCACTTGGCCAGGAAAGCCCTCATTGTCTGCAGGGGTCTCTTCTTTACGTCCTTCCTGCTTTGTCCATTACGCATTGTTGAGCTTCGATGCTAGCACAGTTCCTTCAGCTCGTCTATTTTGGATGTTAAAGTTTATCTCTTATCTCATTTCTTCTGCTTCACTTCGGTTTACTATCAATACGTATTCTCTACTCAGTAGACCATTTCACTGAACAGGACTTCTAAATCTTCACTTTCACTGAGGATAGCAATGTCATCAGCAGATGTTATCGATATCCATTCACTATGAATTTTAATCTCACTCTTCAACCTTTGTTTTATTTTCGTCATTGTTTCTTCGACCTACAGTAAGAGTGAAAGACGGCATCCCTGTCTTATTTATATCATTTTTAATCTGAGCATTTCGTTCCTGGTCTTCCATGCTTATTATTCCCTTTTGTTTCTTGTACATACTGTGTGTTACCGTCTTTTCCAATAGCTTATTCCTATTTTTCTCTGAATTTCGAACATTTTGTACCATTTTAGATTCTTTGTCGACGGAGCCTACGACGGTGTCTAGCCATTTCTTATTTTTTATCCATTATCAGCCGAAACGTCGAAAATGGCTCTGGTGCGTTTAACTTCCCTAAAGCCAAACTGATCGTCAGCTAACGATCTCAGTTTTTTTTCCATTCTTCTGTGTATTATTCTTGAAGTAATTTAGACGTATGAGCTGTTGAGCCGGTTGTGAAATAATTCCTCCACTTACTGTTGGTGATCGTTTGGATGAAATTATTCCGAAAGTCTGATGGTGTGTCTCCAGGCTCATAGATCTTTACACACCAACTCGAATATTCGTTCGATTGCCGCTTTTTCCAATGGTGTTACGAGGTTGCGTCAAATGAAAACCTTAAATATTGTTTTAAATATTATTTATTGTGCAGAAGTGGTACAAAGCTGTATCACTTTTCAACATAATCTCCTCCACGTCAATGCAAGTCCTCCAGCGCTTACAAAGCGCATAAATTCCTTTAAAAAAAAATTCTTTTGGTAGTCCGCGCAACCACTCATGCACCGCGTGGCGTGCCTCTTCATCAGAACGGAACTTCTTTCCTCCCATTGCGCCTTTGAGTGGTCCAAACATGTGGAAATCACTTGGGGCAAGATCTGGTGAGTGTGGTGGATGAGGAAGACACTGAAAATGCAGGTCTGTGATTGTTGCAACTGTTGTACGGGCAGTGTGAGGCCTTGCGTTGTCATGTTGCAAAAGGACACCTGCTGACAGCAATCCACATCGCTCTGATTTGATTGCAGGCCATAGACAGTTTTTTAAGGGGATCTGCATATGATGCACTGGTGACAGTGGTCCCTCTAGGCATGTAATGCTCCTTTTTTGTCGCAAAAGTTTGTCAGCATAACCTTCCCTGCTGATGGTTCTGTCCAAAACTTCTTTGGTTTTGGTGTTGAGGAATGGCGCCATTCCTTGCTCGCTCTCTTCGTTTCCGATTGGTGGAAGTGAACTCAGGTTTCGTCCTTAGTAACGATTCCTGCAAGGAAGCCATCACCTTCTCTTTCAAAGCGCCGAAGAAGTTATTCGCAAGCCTTAACACGTCGTTCTCTCATTTCAAGAGTCAGCTGCCGTGGCACCCATCTTGCAGATACTTTGTGAAACTGGAGCGCATCATGCACAATGTGGTGTGTTGACCCATGGCTAATCTGTAAACAGGCTGCAGTGTTATTCATTGTCACTCGGCGGTTTTCCTTCACTATGGCTTCAACTGCTGCAATTCTCTATGGAGCCCCAACTCATTGTTCCTGACCTGGACCATGAGCATCTTCCACTGAAGTCACACCATTTGCGAACTTCCTGCTCCATTCTTAGTCTTGCTGCTGTGACAAACATGCAGCATGGTACTGAACTTCCATTCGTCGATGAATTTCAATATGTTTCACACCTTCACTACGCAAAAAAGGAATAACAGAACCCTGGTGCAAGTCCCAAATGGGGCAGCCATCTTTATATTGATATTGCGACGGTATGTGTGCATCTGCACTACGCTGCCACCTACAGGCCATTCTGCACGCTGTTTGTAGCACGCTTACCAACTTACAGGATAACGGCGCGAAATTTCGATTTGTTATTACAAATTTAAGGTTTTCATTTGACACACCCTCGTAGATATTCCGAAGGATTATTACCTACTCTTTCTGCCTTAATTTATTGCAAGTGTTCTAGAGCTGTGTTAAACTCGAATTCTAATTCTGGATCTCCTGTGTCTTCGACGCTGACTTCTATTTTCTCTTTTAACACATCAGACAATCCCTCACCCCTACAATGTAGTCTTTTAACCTAACTGATTTATCCTTTACGTTTTACAGGACTGTTCTCGTCTTCGTGATGTAATTGCTTTTGCTTTTAATCTCGCCAAAGGTCACTTTGGCTTTTGATTATGTTGAATCAGTCCTTCCAACAACCATTTCATTTTTGATTTCTTCACGTATCTCCTGCAACCATTTCTCCTGGGCTCCCCTACATTTCCTGTTTTTTAAATTCCTGCATTATCCCGGACATTTTTGTACTACTTGGACGCAATGATAACGTGATAGTGACACTGCGACAAAAGAGTTCGCTTACAACCTAGCGAGGTGGCGTAGTGCTTAGCACACTGGACTCGAATTGGAGAGGACGATGGGTGACATCCGTGACCGGCTATCCAGATTAAGATTTACCGATATTGCTCTAATCTCTCCAGGCTGATATCGGGATCATATGTTTCAAAAGGCACGAACAGTTTCTTTCCCCATTGTCGGAACATTGTGCAATGGCCTCGATGTCAACTGAGCCTTAAATCATAAATTTCCTCCTATTTCATGCTTTTGTATTCCAAGGGACAGACTTTCTTTCACAGCGAGGAGTTAGGAACACGAGGGTACGACATTCAACACCTCTCCTGGTCAACTGTTGAAACGTCTTTCTCTCCTGTCTTCTTTTTCAGTTTTTTACCTCCTCTGTGGCTCTGCCCTTTTCGGCGGCCCATCTCATGACCCACAGCTTACTATATGTTTGGTAGGATGTTACCGTGACTATCTCAACAAAATATACAAAGGAAACACAACGTATCCAGCCACGATACTTGAACGTTATTTTCGAAGCGTTCCCGATTTTTTGCTCTTACGTCTGGTGAAGGTTCCAGTGCTGGGAACTCCAATGTCGAAATGTCTACCGTCCTTTGTATCTTCGTTTAGCAGTTACCTAGCAGAGCTTAACGTTCAGTGAATAGTTACGTTGTGTTTTTTATATGTACCGTAATTATTTGGGTTCGGGGACCGCCGTTGTCAGAGTCAACAGCAAACTAAAACGGGCAAGACTCCATTTGCGTCCTGAATAAAATCGTAAATGTACGCTCTGAAATGAGTTTGTCTGACGGTAACCTAGCATCATTTTGTCTTAATTATTTATCTAGTTAGCAAACATAATCGACAGAAGCGAACTACGCTCTCGCCTCAGAAGAACAGCTGTTACGATTCATTGAGGTTAGTGCTCTGACCTGCTCTAATCGCAACTACAGACTCCATTTGCGTCCTGGATAAAATCGTAAATGTACGCCCTGAAGTGAGTTTGTCTGACGGTAACCTATCATCATTTTGTCTTAATTATTTATCTAGTTAGCAAACATAATCGACAGAAGCGAACTACGCTCTCGGCTCAGAAGAACAGCTGTTACGATTCATTGAGGTTAGTGCTTTGACCTGCTCTAATCGCAACTATAGACTCCATTTGCGTCCTGGATAAAATCGTAAATGTACGCCCTGAAGTGAGTTTGTCTGACGGTAACCTATCATCATTTTGTCTTAATTATTTATCTAGTTAGCAAACATAATCGACAGAAGCGAACTACGCTCTCGGCTCAGAAGAACAGATTATTTATCTAGTTAGCAAACATAATCGACAGAAGCGAACTACGCTCTCGGCTCAGAAGAACAGCTGTTACGATTCATTGAGGTTAGTGCTCTGACCTGCTCTAATCGCAACTGCAGACTCCATTTGCGTCCTGGATAAAATCGTAAATGTACGCCCTGAAGTGAGTTTGTCTGACGGTAACCTATCATCATTTTGTCTTAACTATTTATCTAGTTAGCAAACATAATCGACAGAAGCGAACTACGCTCTCGGCTCAGAAGAACAGCTGTTACGATTCATTGAGGTTAGTGCTTTGACCTGCTCTAATCGCAACTACAGACTCCATTTGCGTCCTGGATAAAATCGTAAATGTACGCCCTGAAGTGAGTTTGTCTGACGGTAACCTATCATCATTTTGTCTTAATTATTTATCTAGTTAGCAAACATAATCGACAGAAGCGAACTACGCTCTCGGCTCAGAAGAACAGATTATTTATCTAGTTAGCAAACATAATCGACAGAAGCGAACTACGCTCTCGGCTCAGAAGAACAGCTGTTACGATTCATTGAGGTTAGTGCTCTGACCTGCTCTAATCGCAACTGCAGACTCCATTTGCGTCCTGGATAAAATCGTAAATGTACGCCCTGAAGTGAGTTTGTCTGACGGTAACCTATCATCATTTTGTCTTAACTATTTATCTAGTTAGCAAACATAATCGACAGAAGCGAACTACGCTCTCGGCTCAGAAGAACAGCTGTTACGATTCATTGAGGTTAGTGCTTTGACCTGCTCTAATCGCAACTACAGACTCCATTTGCGTCCTGGATAAAATCGTAAATGTACGCCCTGAAGTGAGTTTGTCTGACGGTAACCTATCATCATTTTGTCTTAACTATTTATCTAGTTAGCAAACATAATCGACAGAAGCGAACTACGCTCTCGCCTCAGAAGAACAGCTGTTACGATTCATTGAGGTTAGTGCTTTGACCTGCTCTAATCGCAACTACAGACTCCATTTGCGTCCTGGATAAAATCGTAAATGTACGCCCTGAAGTGAGTTTGTCTGACGCTAACCTAGCATCATTTTGTCTTAACTATTTATCTAGTTAGGAAACATAATCGACAGAAGCGAACTACGCTCTCGGCTCAGAAGAACAGCTGTTACGATTCATTGAGGTTAGTGCTCTGACCTGCTCTAATCGCAACTACAGACTCCATTTGCGTCCTGGATAAAATCGTAAATGTACGCCCTGAAGTGAGTTTGTCTGACGGTAACCTATCATCATTTTGTCTTAACTATTTATCTAGTTAGCAAACATAATCGACAGAAGCGAACTACGCTCTCGGCTCAGAAGAACAGCTGTTACGATTCATTGAGGTTAGTGCTCTGACCTGCTCTAATCGCAACTACAGACTCCATTTGCGTCCTGGATAAAATCGTAAATGTACGCCCTGAAGTGAGTTTGTCTGACGGTAACCTATCATCATTTTGTCTTAATTATTTATCTAGTTAGCAAACATAATCGACAGAAGCGAACTACGCTCTCGCCTCAGAAGAACAGCTGTTACGATTCATTGAGGTTAGTGCTCTGACCTGCTCTAATCGCAACTACAGACTCCATTTGCGTCCTGGATAAAATCGTAAATGTACGCCCTGAAGTGAGTTTGTCTGACGGTAACCTATCATCATTTTGTCTTAATTATTTATCTAGTTAGCAAACATAATCGACAGAAGCGGACTACGCTCTCGGCTCAGAAGAACACATTATTTATCTAGTTAGCAAACATAATCGACAGAAGCGAACTATGCTCTCGGCTCAAAAGAACAGCTGTTACGATTCATTGATGTTAGTGCTCTGACCTGCTCTAATCGCAACTACAGACTCCATTTGCGTCCTGGATAAAATCGTAAATGTACGCCCTGAAGTGAGTTTGTCTGACGCTAACCTATCATCATTTTGTCTTAACTATTTATCTAGTTAGCAAACATAATCGACAGAAGCGAACTACGCTCTCGGCTCAGAAGAACAGCTGTTACGATTCATTGAGGTTAGTGCTCTGACCTGCTCTAATCGCAACTACAGACTCCATTTGCGTCCTGGATAAAATCGTAAATGTACGCCCTGAAGTGAGTTTGTCTGACGGTAACCTATCATCATTTTGTCTTAATTATTTATCTAGTTAGCAAACATAATCGACAGAAGCGAACTACGCTCTCGGCTCAGAAGAACAGCTGTTACGATTCATTGAGGTTAGTGCTCTGACCTGCTCTAATCGCAACTACAGACTCCATTTGCGTCCTGGATAAAATCGTAAATGTACGCCCTGAAGTGAGTTTGTCTGACGGTAACCTATCATCATTTTGCCTTAACTATTTATCTAGTTAGCAAACATAGTCGACAGAAGCAAACTACGCTCTCGGCTCAGAAGAACAGCTGTTACGATTCATTGAGGTTAGTGCTTTGACCTGCTCTAATCGTAACTACAGACTCCATTTGCGTCCTGGATAAAATCGTAAATGTACGCCCTGAAGTGAGTTTGTCTGACGGTAACCTATCATCATTTTGTCTTAACTATTTATCTAGTTAGCAAACATAATCGACAGAAGCGAACTACGCTCTCGGCTCAGAAGAACAGCTGTTACGATTCATTGAGGTTAGTGCTTTGACCTGCTCTAATCGCAACTACAGACTCCTTTTGCGTCCTGGATAAAATCGTAAATGTACGCCCTGAAGTGAGTTTGTCTGACGGTAACCTATCATCATTTTGTCTTAACTATTTATCTAGTTAGCAAACATAATCGACAGAAGCGAACTACGCTCTCGGCTCAGAAGAACAGCTGTTACGATTCATTGAGGTTAGTGCTTTGACCTGCTCTAATCGCAACTACAGACTCCATTTGCGTCCTGGATAAAATCGTAAATGTACGCCCTGAAGTGAGTTTGTCTGACGGTAACCTATCATCATTTTGTCTTAACTATTTATCTAGTTAGCAAACATAATCGACAGAAGCGAACTACGCTCTCGCCTCAGAAGAACAGCTGTTACGATTCATTGAGGTTAGTGCTTTGACCTGCTGTAATCGCAACTACAGACTCCATTTGCGTCCTGGATAAAATCGTAAATGTACGCCCTGAAGTGAGTTTGTCTGACGCTAACCTAGCATCATTTTGTCTTAACTATTTATCTAGTTAGGAAACATAATCGACAGAAGCGAACTACGCTCTCGCCTCAGAAGAACAGCTGTTACGATTCATTGAGGTTAGTGCTTTGACCTGCTCTAATCGCATCTACAGACTCCATTTGCGTCCTGGATAAAATCGTAAATGTACGCCCTGAAGTGAGTTTGTCTGACGGTAACCTATCATCATTTTGTCTTAATTATTTATCTAGTTAGCAAACATAATCGACAGAAGCGAACTACACTCTCTGCTCAGAAGAACAGCTGTTACGATTCATTTAGGTTAGTGCTTTTACCTGCTCTAATCGCAACTACAGACTCCATTTGCGTCCTGGATAAAATCGTAAATGTACGCCCTGAAGTGAATTTGTCTGACGGTAACCTATCATCATTTTGTCTTAGTTATTTATCTAGTTAGCAAACATAATCGACAGAAGCGAACTACGCTCTCGGCTCAGAAGAACAGCTGTTACGATTCATTGAGGTTAGTGCTTTGACCTGCTCTAATCGCAACTACAGACTCCATTTGCGTCCTGGATAAAATCGTAAATGTACGCCCTGAAGTGAGTTTGTCTGACGCTAACCTATCATCATTTTGTCTTAACTATTTATCTAGTTAGCAAACATAATCGACAGAAGCGAACTACGCCCTCGGCTCAGAAGAACAGCTGTTACGATTCATTGAGGTTAGTGCTTTGACCTGCTCTAATCGCAACTACAGACTCCATTTGCGTCCTGGATAAAATCGTAAATGTACGCCCTGAAGTGAGTTTGTCTGACGCTAACCTATCATCATTTTGTCTTAACTATTTATCTAGTTAGCAAACATAATCGACAGAAGCGAACTACGCTCTCGGCTCAGAAGAACAGCTGTTACGATTCATTGAGGTTAGTGCTTTGACCTGCTCTAATCGCAACTACAGACTCCATTTGCGTCCTGGATAAAATCGTAAATGTACGCCCTGAAGTGAGTTTGTCTGACGGTAACCTATCATCATTTTGTCTTAACTATTTATCTAGTTAGCAAACATAATCGACAGAAGCGAACTACGCTCTCGGCTCAGAAGAACAGCTGTGACGATTCATTGAGGTTAGTGCGTTTACCTGCTCTAATCGCAACTACAGACTCCATTTGCGTCCTGGATAAAATCGTAAATGTACGCCCTGAAGTGAGTTTGTCTGACGCTAACCTATCATCATTTTGTCTTAACTATTTATCTAGTTAGCAAACATAATCGACAGAAGCGAACTACGCCCTCGGCTCAGAAGAACAGCTGTTACGATTCATTGAGGTTAGTGCTTTGACCTGCTCTAATCGCAACTACAGACTCCATTTGCGTCCTGGATAAAATCGTAAATGTACGCCCTGAAGTGAGTTTGTCTGACGCTAACCTATCATCATTTTGTCTTAACTATTTATCTAGTTAGCAAACATAATCGACAGAAGCGAACTACGCTCTCGGCTCAGAAGAACAGCTGTTACGATTCATTGAGGTTAGTGCTTTGACCTGCTCTAATCGCAACTACAGACTCCATTTGCGTCCTGGATAAAATCGTAAATGTACGCCCTGAAGTGAGTTTGTCTGACGGTAACCTATCATCATTTTGTCTTAATTATTTATCTAGTTAGCAAACATAATCGACAGAAGCGAACTACGCTCTCGGCTCAGAAGAACAGCTGTTACGATTCATTGAGGTTAGTGCTCTGACCTGCTCTAATCGCAACTACAGACTCCATTTGCGTCCTGGATAAAATCGTAAATGTACGCCCTGAAGTGAGTTTGTCTGACGGTAACCTATCATCATTTTGCCTTAACTATTTATCTAGTTAGCAAACATAATCGACAGAAGCAAACTACGCTCTCGGCTCAGAAGAACAGCTGTTACGATTCATTGAGGTTAGTGCTTTGACCTGCTCTAATCGTAACTACAGACTCCATTTGCGTCCTGGATAAAATCGTAAATGTACGCCCTGAAGTGAGTTTGTCTGACGGTAACCTATCATCATTTTGTCTTAACTATTTATCTAGTTAGCAAACATAATCGACAGAAGCGAACTACGCTCTCGGCTCAGAAGAACAGCTGTTACGATTCATTGAGGTTAGTGCTTTTACCTGCTCTAATCGCAACTACAGACTCCATTTGCGTCCTGGATAAAATCGTAAATGTACGCCCTGAAGTGAGTTTGTCTGACGGTACCCTATCATCATTTTGTCTTAACTATTTATCTAGTTAGCAAACATAATCGACAGAAGCGAACTACGCTCTCGCCTCAGAAGAACAGTTGTTACGATTCATTGAGGTTAGTGCGATGACCTGCTCTAATCGCAACTACAGACTCCATTTGCGTCCTGGATAAAATCGTAAATGTACGCCCGGAAGTGAGATTGTCTGACGGTAACCTATCATCATTTTGTCCTAACTATTTATCTAGTTAGCAAACATAATCGACAGAAGCGAACTACGCTCTCGGCTCAGAAGAACAGCTGTTACGATTCATTGAGGTTAGTGCTTTGACCTGCTCTAATCGCAACTACAGACTCCATTTGCGTCCTGGATAAAATCGTAAATGTACGCCCTGAAGTGAGTTTGTCTGACGCTAACCTATCATCATTTTGTCTTAACTATTTATCTAGTTAGCAAACATAATCGACAGAACGAACTACACTCTCGGCTCAGAAGAACAGCTGTTACGATTCATTGAGGTTAGTGCTCTGACCTGCTCTAATCACAACTACAGAGTAATAAATGCATGAATTCATAAACACAAGAATTATATAGTAGAAGAAAAGGAGCTGAGGTAATTCTCGTAGCTCTGTTGTTTCATAAATCGGACAGCACCAAGTCATGCTTTCAAGATCGCCTATGCAGGAATACCAAAGAAACGCACATACTTCCATAGCCACCAACAATTTCTCACGCAGCAGCAGGTAATACTTTTGGTAGACAATTCAGTTGTACGAATGAAATCCTTGTTGCCAACGGACGATATGACGCCGTCGTCACGGCAAAATGGAACTTCCTTTGTAAAAATGTTTCGATGAATTCGAAGTTGCATTTGCCTTTTCTGTCTGTAAGCGCAGTAACAAAATAAGCGTTTACTTCAGTAAATTTGGGACGAACTAGCTGGCACCATTATTTTACGTTATCTTCCTACAAATGCCAGGCTTTGCAGGGAACATTAAATCACAGGGAGATAAGAAAATGAACAGAGGGAGCCCTTACAGAGTCTTGGTAATCGCGGGTGCAAGTGTTGCAGTTTTTCTTCTCCTCTTCTTCTTTTTCATGACATCAGTCTAATCTAACCACGCACTAGGCCCGGCTCTGATCTCTTAAATTAGTGGAAAGAAGTAAACTGAGAAATTTTCCATTCGTAAAATTAAAATATCTCCTGCAGAAAAAAACTGTACAAGATTTGAAATGATTGCACGCATGTGTTTAAAAAGAAATTTTTTTTAAACAATTTTGTGTCTTCTACCATTATTGGCAGAAAATTTCCAGGTATGATATTTTGTTAGGAAAAAAACCATTGTTAAGGGATTTATCGGAGTAACCACTCGGAGCAATATAAATGGCTCTGAGCACTATGGGACTTACCATGTGAGGTCATCAGTCCCCTAGAACTTTGAACTAGTTAAACCTAACTAACCTAAGGACATGACACACATCCATGCCCGAGGCAGGATTCGAACCTGCGACCGTAGCGGTCGCGCGGTTCCAGGCTGAAGCGCCTAGAACCGCTCGGTTACTCCGGCCGGCTGGGACAATATAAATCATCATGCTAATGATATTCACTATGATGCATATGACCTCGATCTCTACCACCCAGCAAGCAAGTGACACGAAGCACATATTGCTTATTTTGATACTCTTCAGCCTATGCACTGTGTGACCCCTAAGCTGTTGGGTTTACAAATGATAGAACGCGTGCGATGGGTATTGTTAGTTTTTATCAAACACTGACCATTAGCATTAACTCCCAGGTTAAGTAGGAAGTGTATTTATATAGTAAATCAACAGGCTATTATGGACTCTTATGGGCTCGCTCAACCAAGGCTAGGTGGATCTCATGTAGTGACGGACATAGGACTGTCAAGCATTTCGCAAAGTGGCTGTGGAGTCAGCGGAACAAATGATTCGTGAGTCCCAAAGCGCTACCAGCAGCCCAGCAGAGAATGCGTTTCAAAGGTCGATCAGCTCCTCATAAGCCACAAATCACTAAGCGACCCTTGAGGTAGTGGACAGAGCGACGCAACTGGACTATAGATGAATGGAATCAAGTGATTTGGTGTGAAGAATCACGTTTTAACCTGTGACAATCGAGTGGAAGCAGCTGTATTTGGCGAGTACATGGAAAACATTAACATGCCATCGTGTTTAGGGCCAATAGTGAAGTGCAGAGGAGGTCAGAGTGTGATTCCTTATGGGCCTTAACACAATGCCAATTGAGGAAGGGCATGGATACACGTTAGAGCATTATGTACTGCGTACTGCAGAGAAACGTTTCGGATACGATTCTTTTATGAGCGTGACATTGCATCCTTTCATAAAACAGCATCTGTGAGGCTATATCTGCCGACATATCATTACTGAGATACAGTGGTCTGCCTAGAGTCCCTACCTGGGCCCAGTGGAATGCTTCGAGTTCAGGTGGAGCAATTCACTGCAGACCCCAACGTCCTCTAACTTCTCTTGAGGAAGAATGTGCAGCTATTCCGCCACAGACACCTTATTGAAAGTGTCCCCAGCACAGGATAAGACGCCATAAACGCGAAGCGTGGACACACGCCATATTAATGTCTAGTAATAGGTGTCGAGATACTTTTGATCGGACTGAACGTTTTAAATTAAGGTCCATTCTTAATAGTTTCGAGTTTTTCAAGGGCGTCCATACCAGGGCGCAAGGAGCGGCCGCAGTCCTCCCTTAGCCCCAGCGAAGGGAAAAAATATTGTGCAGTCCTTTAAGAAAATGATATAAAGGTCGACGTTACCTTTTTAAGCGTGGAAGAACTGGAACTTTTTTATGGGTACCTACGAGTCAGCAAAATATTGAAAATACTCTTTTTCCTCAGGTCTAGGTCCCTCCTACAAACTATCGTATGGATGCCCTTGAAGCTACGGAAGACTTAAACGTGTGGCTCCTGTGTTTTAGACCACGAGAAAAGCAGCTAATGATCTACTTGGTCGTGCTCATTCATAATCTTCATCCACATACATACCAAGTATCAGAGTAGTTGTATCGCCCCTCCTGTTTCTATAACGAGCTAGCTGGCACAATGGGTACCACCCTGGACTCGCATTCGGGAGGACAACCGCTCAAACCCACAACCGGCCATCCTGATTTTCGTTTTCAGTGATTTCCCTATATCGCACCAGGCAAGTGCCGGAATGGGTTCTTGGAAAGGGCACGGCCGATTTCCTTCCCATCCTTTCCTAATCCGATGGTCCCATTCCCCAAATTAACCAACCAACGTGTTTTCAGTGTGGAGTGGGGAGCTCGACTGCTAATAAGGCCGAGTGAATCCGAGTATCTCTGCTTTCGCGAGATTTACATTGGAAGACGAAATCCGCTGCCCCACTCTTGTTAAAAGGCATGCTCTCAGAAATCTAACAGTAAACCTCTCCATGATCTTGTACCGTCTGCCCCAGAAATTTGACGTGCGTCTCCGCGACGCTATCACACCGCTGCAGTCGCAGGACCTGCGTTTCTCTGCCCCCAGCGTGAGACTTAGTTCCTCGTGGCACTTAACCGCACAGGGCACGGGCAAGATTGCACAACATAGTGTGTTAGGGCCTCGTAGGATTTGAGAGTAGTTCCTATCCTACTTTGTTATTGAGTACCAGTCATTTATCAGGCTTCGTGTCCTTTTCCCATCGAGTTACCGTATCCGCAACTATTTAAGCTTGCGTTTTCAAGCACCTAGTCTACGAGTTGGACGAACCACTTCATAACTGCACGTAGCGTCAGCTCCCACCCTGATCCGCTCGCAGGACACTACAACGCTGCTTCACTCCCATTGCTTCCGTCAGCTGTGGAGTGTCCCTAAGCCAATCGGTGGCGAACGTCTTACACGATCTTTTCAGTCTCCTCTATTAGTACTATCTGGAAAGGGTCCCAGATTGCCAAGGAATACTAAAGAACCGGACGAAAAACATTTGTAATCTAATTTTTGTCGGTAGATCACTTTTCCTCATGATTTCAATGAATGTGTGCCTGGCAAGAGTTTTGCTACAGCTAGTTTTGTGTTCTCATGGTCCTATAGATAACTCCGGATGGAGACTCCTAGATGTAATATATTTTTTGGTCTTTCCACTGATTAATCGCGAATTGTGTGATCGAATAGTAATGGGTTTTTCCGCTTTTTTAATCTGAATACACCACATCGTTGAATATTTCAATTCAGCTACCAGCCTCTGCATCGTACGGGTCCTCCAGTATTTCAGTACAATTTTTTATCGTTCCGACATTCGTATAAACAGTGCAGCTCTTCTATATGCACTCAGAAACAAACTAGGAAGAGTAATGTTGAGAGGAATCGAAAAGTTACTCGCCAGTCATATATCACCATGTGGGGGACAGCTGGGAACGTTGGAAACATCATCAGATTTAGTTTTATAGTTGTTTCTGTGCCATAAAATAATGTAGCCTATTACATTGTATTAAAAAATCAAGAGTTGACTTTCAAGCGATTTGTGTTTTCAGAACCCACATTTATTCCGACAAAGGTCTGCTCTCTCTCCAAAATGATCATTACACACGAGTATGACACTTGGTCCATACACCTCTACAGCAGACTGACGTAAGCGATACAGTATGTTCGGAAATTCCCTTTGCATTCTTCTGAAACTTGTAGCGGGCAGTGAATCCGTAATATTTTGAATAGGTAGCCACGGCCGGGAACGTAACATTTCCGTGCTACGACCGTTTGAAAACATGTTTGCTCGGCAAGTATGCAAATGGTGGTCTTGGTGGTGTGTCGTTGGGTGGTTCATTTCGATTGGCTGTTGTCATTTGTTGTCTGACCTGGGTTCGAGCCTCATTCACCTTTGTGTGAGTGTTAGAGCAACATGGTTGAGTGTATATTTGCAGAATGGATCGCCACGGTATGAATGGCGAATCTCACCGTACTGGAAGAGCTGCACGTCCACTTTATCAAGATCGTTCCCCACAGCGTTCGACTACGTCGCACATCCTTTTCGCCACAGTTACGCAACGACTTCGAGAAAGGTATGGCTTCAACGTCAGTAGGCGTGACTGTGGTCCACCATGGAGGCGCCGCACATCAGTATTGGAAGAAGCTGTACTGCATCACGTTGAAGAGACCCGTCTACTACACGAGCAATGTCTCTGGCTGTTAATGAATGGAACTGTAAAACAGTTGATCTACTGGGTCACGCCTAATCAATTACTTGCAAAAGTGCTCACGTTCCGACATGTTTTCAAATGGCTATAGCACACAGATTGTACGTTTCCGTACATGGGCTGCAGTTCAAAATATTATCTATTCACTCCCCTCTACAAGTCCTACAAGTTTGTAATGGGAATTTGTGAACACGCTGTATAGGACATCACTACGTCTGCACTGCACAGATTGTCATCATTGCTTACCGCGAAAGATAAAGCTCAGGGAACAGAATGTTAGTCATTAAATTAAAACAGCAGACTGGTCGCTTTAATGGCCTGTAGGCAGTGTAAGACTCGTAATAGACGATCACGTGACACGCCACTGCTGACGATAGCATTGGTAGTGAAGCAGTGTCTTAGTGTTCTGGGAGTGGATCGGGATCGGGATAGCAGCTGAAGCACGTCGAACCCGTAGATCAGGTGTCTGAAAACCCAGGTTCCACTATTCGCAGATAAGGAAACTCTGTGGGAAAAAGACGAAGAAGTCTGACAAATGACAGATTCAACAACAAAGGATAGGAAGCTACTGTCGAACCGTACGAGGCACAAACACACTTTCAATGCTGCACGTACCCTTTGGGGATAAGTGCCTCGAGGAGCCAAGTCTTGTGCCGGGGGCAGAGAAATTCAGGTCCAGTATCTGAAGCAGAGCTAGTTCGGAGTCTCCAGCAACGCCGGCGGCGCCGTTTATAAAGCTTCGCTTGAAGCGCCTCTCACGCGATCACGCACCTTCCTCCTGTCCTCTTCTCCTTCCAGCAGCTTGTTCTACAACCTGTCACGTACGCTGCTGCTTCCTAGCGTCCCTGCTCACTTTAGGTTAGCCTTCTCCACGCACACATTGTTCAGCATTACCACGTTGGCAACTCAATCTTACTACTTCATGCGGCTTATTCGCGACAGTTTGTATGTGACGGTCGGCTGTATGGAATCAGTCCAGTAACATGAGTCGACGTGAAGATAGAATGGAAGAAAGGACCTGTCATGTTTTCTGCTTTCCCATGACCACACCTTAATTTACGCGAACTGTCGTTGTATCAACACATAATGTCTAATGTGTCTACAAGGAAATATGTACCGCTCGCATCCATGCAACAATGCCAAACGTGGTCGCATTTACCGTGAACGTCAACCAGGAGGCTTGTTTCAACATTATCTGTCATGAAGTGTTGCCTTGCCTTCGTCACCGAGTATCTGTGGAGATACCCGTCTTCTACATCTACATCTACATACAAACTCCGCAATCCACCATAGGGTGTGTGGTGGAGGGTACTTCGTACCACAACTAACATCTTCTCTCCCTGTTCCACTCCCAGACAGAACGAGGGAAAAATGACTGCCTATATGCCTCTGTACGAGCCCTAATCTCTCTTGTCTTGTCTTTGTGGTCTTTTCGCGAAATGTAAGTCGACAGCAGTAAAATTGTACTGCAGTCAGCCTCAAATGCTGTTTATCTAAATTTCCTCTGTAGCGATTCACGAAAAGAACGCCTTCTTTCCTCTAGAGACTCCCACCCGAGTTCCTAAAGCATTTCCGTAACACTCGCGTGATGACCAAACCTACCAGCAACAAATCTAGCAGCCCGCCTCTGAATTGCTTCTGTGTCCTTTCTCAGTCCGACCTGATAGGGATCCCTAACGCTCGAGCAGTACTGAATTGCTTCTATGTCCTTACTCAATGCGACCTGATAGGGTTCCCAAACCCTCGAGTACTACTCAAGAATAGGTCGTATTAGTGTTTTATGAGCGGTCTCCTTCACAGATGAACCACATATTCCCAAAATTCTACCAACAAACCGAAGACGGCTATGCGCCTTCCCCACAACTGCCATTACATGCTTGTCCCAGCTGCCATTCTTTACACCAATCACAAATCCAGTCCAAGCAATCTTGTATCCTCCTACAGTCACTCAACGACGACACCTTCCCGTACAACACAGCATCATCAGCAAACAGCCGCACATTGCTATCCACCCTATCCAAAAGATAATTTATGTAGATAGGAAACAACAGCGGACCTACCACACTTCCCTGGGGCACTCCAGATGATACCCTCGCTTCCGATGAACACTCACCATCGAGGACAACGTACTGGGTTCTATTACTTAAGAAGGTAACAGCTGCTGTATTTGCAGCGATGATGCAGTCCTACTTTCACAAACCCTTAAGACGTCCCTTATCGCACGTCGGCCGGTCCCGGTTCGGGGACCGCGTGTAGAACACTTAAGCGACCCATTTTTAAGTAGGGAAAAGTGTTGTACAATGGGACATTGGGACCGGGAGGGTAACGTAAGAGACGTAAGGCGTCGTACGAAGGAATATAGGCAATTGTTTTTCCCTGTTTCCGTTTGCGAGTAGAGCAGAAAGGGAAACGACTAGGACTGTTTGGAACAAGGGTTGTTAGCTTTGCGATATACCATCATCAGTGAATGGTTTCTGGTACGGAATTGGAAATGAGCGTTTGGCGTGATTGGGTGGGAGGCCCCTTACGGGGCAGTTTCGGCCGCCGTGGTGCAATTCTTACTATATTCGACGCCACATTGGGCGACCTGCGCGCCGGATGCGGATGAAATGATGATGAAGACAACACAACACCCAGTCCTTGAGCGGAGAAAATCCCCGACCCAGCCGGGAATCGAACCCGGGCCCGTAGGACGGCAATCCGTCACGCTGACCACTCAGTTATCGGGGCGGACAATGGTTTCAGGTGGGGTCCTGAAGAAACTTGCGGACTTTCGTTCTCGCCTAACTGAGGTCACTGCCAAGTGTAGAGGCGGCGTTAGTGTGGTGGCTCCTGGGAGTGGCTTGTTTTTCACCAGCGCTCGGAGTGTTCCACGAGTACCTTCCAGCGGCGGCTGCTCGCATGCGGCCTGTTTGCTGGCAGCTGGCGGCCCGCGGCGTGCGACCGGAGGTTGCGACAGGCGCTGGGTGCGGGGGCGGCAGATGCGCCGCGCTGCCCTACACCCTCCCCGCGCCATCGCCGCTGAGTTAATTTCCTGCTGTCGCGCGGCGCCGCGACACAGCAGACCAACACACATTGGCCGACGAGCCACCTCTGCTCCATCACTGCGGTTCGCTGTTGCTGTGGTCAGGCTTTGCAGGCTCTTTTCATACTACCGTTCTCATCCGGCCCAGGTGCATTCCGATCAGACCAATGCCGCTAACGTCCAACTTTTACAACGTCCTAGAGCACGTCCTCTGCTCAAATGTGATTACGCTTTTGGAGAGTGAATACTTAAATACAAAATCGGTTTTTCATATATCACGTTTTCATATCAGATACGCTCAAAACACACAGACGAAAAAAGTGGCAGCACAAAAAATAATTAATGTACGGTAATGAAATTTCGGGAATACGTTTGTGTTGGTTGCATATTCAAACGATTGTCATTGGAAGACCACAGGTTAATCTAAGAGTCAGATAATTCATTACAAATGTGAAATGCTACAGTGGATTTCAATAAATTGGCAGTAATCTTAGCAGATTTTCTTCAAGAAATACCCAGAGGTGAGTTTACAGCAGAAATATTTCAATCTAATATTGTTCTGAATTACGTAAATACTATAAAACTTATATGTAGCCTGTTAGCAACATTGCCCATAGTTGGGATATGTGCCATTAGTATATCACATATTCTTATAGTGTGACAGATTAGACATTTTTATTTTCTGGGGCTTTTTAGCTATGGATTCCAGAATATTTTATGGACTTAAAAAAGCGAGAGGAATAGTAATTTCCACCAGAAAACCCGTCTTAATCTCATCTAAGCGACTCTGAAGACTCTGAACTCGAAGTTTTGGCAGACTGTAGTGATGATGATCCAGACTATATTCTAGAGCGTCAATCTCAGTTCCAGAACCTAGTTATACCGGACTGATTCAGTAAGTGAAATTTCAGAAGCTGAGCATGTGCAAGGACCTTCTGCAGTGAATCCTTCTAGTGCAAGTGTCAGTCAAGTGAAAGAGAAAATTACAAAAGCAGTCAATTACAAGTGGGTAAAGGAAGATATAACTGCTAGGGCAGAAAGTCTCTCTCCTGTGTTTTCTGATAAAGGCAATCAATACACCACTGGGTTATTTCAAAAAAATCTTTGATTCCGAACTGTTGTTGTTGTTGTTGTTGTCTTCAGTCCTGAGACTGGTTTGATGCAGCTCTCCATGCTACTCTATCCTGTGCAAGCTGCTTCATCTCCCAGTACTTACTGCAACCTACAGCCTTCTGAATCTGCTTAGTGTACTCATCTCTCGGTCTCCCTCTACGATTTTTACCCTCCACGCTGCCCTCCAATGCTAAATTTGTGATCCCTTGATGCCTCAAAACATGTCCTACCAACCGATCCCTTCTTCTAGTCAAGTTGTGCCACAAACTTCTCCTCTCCCCAATCCTATTCAATACCTCCTCATTAGTTACGTGATCTATCCACCTTATCTTCAGTATTCTTCTGTAGCACCACATTTCGAAAGCTTCTATTCTCTTCTTGTCCAAACTAGTTATCGTCCATGTTTCACTTCCATACATGGCTACACTCCAAACAAATACTTTCAGAAACGACTTCCTGATACATAAATCTATATTCGATGTTAACAAATTTCTCTTCTTCAGAAACGCTTTCCTTGCCATTGCCAGTCTACATTTTATATCCTCTCTACTTCGAGCATCATCAGTTATTTTACTTCCTAAATAGCAAAACTCCTTTACTACTTTAAGTGTCTCATTTCCTAATCTAATTCCCTCAGCATCACCCGATTTAATTTGACTACATTCCATTATCCTCGTTTTGCTTTTGTTAATGTTCATCTTATATCCTCCTTTCAAGACACTGTCCATTCCGTTCAACTGCTCTTCCAAGTCCTTTGCCGTCTCTGACAGAATTACAATGTCATCGGCGAACCTCAAAGTTTTTACTTCGGCTCCATGAATTTTAATACCTATTCCAAATTTTTCTTTTGTTTCCTTTACTGCTTGCTCAATATACAGATTGAATAACATCGGGGAGAGGCTACAACCCTGTCTCACTCCTTTCCCAACCACTGCTTCCCTTTCATGCCCCTCGACTCTTATTACTGCCATCTGGTTTCTGTACAAATTATAAATAGCCTTTCGCTCCCTGTATTTTACCCCTGCCACCTTTAGAATTTGAAAAAGAGTATTCCAGTCAACATTGTCAAAAGCTTTCTCTAAGTCTACAAATGCTAGAAACGTAGGTTTGCCTTTTCTTAATCTTTCTTCTAAGATAAGTCGTAAGGTCAGTATTGCCTCACGTGTTCCAACATTTCTACGGAATCCAAACTGATCCTCCCCGAGGTCCGCATCTACCAGTTTTTCCATTCGTCTGTAAAGAATTCGCGTTAGTATTTTGCAGCCGTGGCTTATTAAACTGATAGTTCGGTAATTTTCACATCTGTCAGCACCTGCTTTCTTTGGGATTGGGATTATTATATTCTTCTTGAAGTCTGAGGGTATTTCGCCTGTCTCATACATCTTGCTCACCAGCTGGTAGAGTTTTGTCATGACTGGCTCTCCCAAGGCCGTCAGTAGTTCTAATGGAATGTTGTCTACTCCGGGGGCCTTGTTTCGACTCAGGTCTTTCAGTGCTCTGTCAAACTCTTCACGCAGTATCGTATCTCCCATTTCGTCTTCATCTACATCCTCTTCTATTTCCACAATATTGTCCTCAAGTACATCGCCCTTGTATAAACCTTCTATATACTCCTTCCACCTTTCTGCCTTCCCTTCTTTGCTTAGAACTGGGCTGCCATCTGAGCTCTTGATATTCATACACGTGGTTCTCTTCTCTCCAAAGGTCTCTTTAATTTTCCTGTAGGCAGTATCTATCTTACCCCTAGTGAGATAAGCTTCTACATCCTTACATTTGTCCTCTAGCCATCCCTGTTTAGCCATTTTGCACTTCCTGTCGATCTCATTTTTGAGACGTTTGTATTCCTTTTTGCCTGATTCATTTACTGCATTTTTATATTTTCTCCTTTCATCAATTAAATTCAATATTTCTTCTGTTACCCAAGGATTTCTAGCAGCCCTCGTCTTTGTACCTACTTTATCCTCTGCTGCCTTCACTACTACATCCCTCAGAGCTACCCATTCTTCTTCTACTGTATTTCTTTCCCCTATTCCTGTCAATTGTTCCCTTATGCTCTCTCTGAAACTCTGTACAACCTCTGGTTCTTTCAGTTTATCCAGGTCCCATCTCCTTAATTTCTCACATTTTTGCAGTTTCTTCAGTTTTAATCTACAGGTCATAACCAATAGATTGTGGTCAGAGTCCACATCTGCCCCTGGAAATGTCTTACAACTTAAAACCTGGTTCCTAAATCTCTGTCTTACCATTATATAATCTATCTGATACCTTTTAGTATCTCCAGGGTTCTTCCACGTATACAACCTTCTTTCATGATTCTTAAACCAAGTGTTAGCTATGATTAAGTTGTGCTCTGTGCAAAATTCTACTAGGCGGCTTCCTCTTTCATTTCTTAGCCCCAATCCATATTCACCTACTATGTTTCCTTCTCTCCCTTTTCCTACACTCGAATTCCAGTCACCCATTACTATTAAATTTTCGTCTCCCTTCACTATCTGAATAATTTCTTTTATTTCATCGTACATTTCTTCAATTTCTTCATCATCTGCAGAGCTAGTTGGCATATAAACTTGTACTACTGTAGTAGGTGTGGGCTTCGTATCTATCTTGGCCACAATAATGCGTTCACTATGCTGTTTGTAGTAGCTTACCCGCATTCCTATTTTCCTATTCATTATTAAACCTACTCCTGCATTACCCCTACTTGATTTTGTGTTTATAACCCTGTAGTCACCTGACCAGAAGTCTTGTTCCTCCTGCCACCGAACTTCACTAATTCCCACTATATCTAACTTTAACCTATCCATTTCCCTTTTTAAATTTTCTAACCTACCTGCCCGATTAAGGGATCTGACATTCCACGCTCCGATCCGTAGAACGCCAGTTTTCTTTCTCCTGATAACGACATCCTCCTGAGTAGTCCCCGCCCGGAGATCCGAATGGGGGACTATTTTACCTCCGGAATATTTTACCCAAGAGGATGCCATCATCATTTAATCATACAGTAAAGCTGCATGTCCTCGGGAAAAATTACGGCTGTAGTTTCCCCTTGCTTTCAGCCGTTCGCAGTACCAGCACAGCAAGGCCGTTTTGGTTAATGTTGCAAGGCCAGATCAGTCAATCATCCAGACTGTTGCCCCTGCAACTACTGAAAAGGCTGCTGCCCCTCTTCAGGAACCACACGTTTGTCTGGCCTCTCAACAGATACCCCTCCGTCGTGGTTGCACCTACGGTACGGCCATCTGTATCGCTGAGGCACGCAAGCCTCCCCACCAACGGCAAGGTCCATGGTTCATGGGGGGGGATTCCGAACTAATAGACAAAATTGTGCAGGAAACGAACTTAAACTCTGTGCAACGAACTACCACGTCAGTAAACACCAATATAAATGAAATGGAACAATCTTTCGGTGTTCTGATATACATGGGTCTTCTTTCTATGCCTTCGTACACTGACTATTGGTCTCAGTCAATGAATTGTGACAAAAATCACCAGCAGTTTCAGTTTGAAGCGCTTTCAGAGACTGCGCCGATATCTGCATTTTACGAACAAGGCAAATGCTGTGAATTCTTCTGACAGATTTTTCAAAATAGGATCTCTTCTTGAGTCAATTGTAAACAACGGCGATTAGCAGAAACAAGAGTCGGAATTTTCTATAGATGACATGATTCCTTATAAAGGTACAAGAGCAGGTAATTTGCGCCAATATATTGAAAACAAGCCACACAAATGGGGTTTATGATTTTTGTTCGTGCTGGTGTGTCTGGAGTTTCCGAAAATTCCATGGCAAGAAGAAATAGAAGGGAAAATGAAACAGTTCTATTACACAGCAGGAATGTATAAATGTGTTTATAAATTAAATTAATCACGTACAGGAAACCTTTTGCTTGAGTTTATTGGTAAACACTTTTTTTCTATAATATGTATACATGTGGTCTACTGCTGGCAAGGTTGCTTACATGCAAAATTTCATAATTTTCATAATTTTGGTCAAAAATCACTCAAATTGACTGTATTGTATTTCTTTAAGCATAATAAATATAAGCACTGAAAAATTTTTTTGTTTTTATTTTCACCATTTGCCAAATAAACGGTTATTGTCGGTGAGACCACCAAAATGTTGAAAGCAAGCATACAAACGTGCATACCTTGTGTTGAACACTGCTGGATGTCAGCTTGTGGGATGGAGTTCCTTGATTGTAGCAGTTGGTCAGGCAATGCAGGGGCGGTTAATGTTGGTTGCGGATGACGCTGGAGTTGTCGCCGTATGTGCTCGATTGGAAACAGATATGGTGATCGAGCAGGCGAATGCAACATGTTGACACTCTGTAGAGCATGTTCGGTTACAACAGCAGGATGTGGACGAGCGTTATCCTGTTTGATACAAATTTTGCAGTCAGCGTGAGTGGGATATCCACCAAAGTGCCCGTGCCGTAATACGAGGACACACCCCAGACCATACCTCCAGCTGTAGCTCCAGTCTGTCTAGTAAGCAGCCGCGCGGGGTCTCCATGCGGTCTGAGACGCCTTGTCACGGTCCATGCGTCTCCCCGCGTCGTCGGAGGTTCGAGTCCCCGCTTGGGCATGGGTGTGTGTGTGTTGTCCATAACCTAAGTTAGCTTAAGTTAGATTAAGTAGTGTGTACGCCTAGGGACCAATGACCTCAGCAGTTAGGTCCCGTAAGACCTTACCACAGGCAGACAGGTTTGTTTCAGGCCTTCTTGTAGCCAACACATGGCCTTCACTGGCACCGATCCAGAACCAGCTTTCGTCAGAAAACAAAATAAACTTCCACTCAGCCCTCCAATGAGCTGTCACTTGTCAACTCTGAATTTGTAAATGGCTATGGTTAGGGGTCAAAGGAATGTACAGTACAGTGCGGCTGGCTCAGAACTGTTCCTGAAGTAACCGTCCTGTAACAGTCCGTTGTGTCACTGTGGAGCCAACTGCTGCTCAGATTGCTGCTGCAGCTGCAGTACGATGCGCCAGAGCCACACGCTCAACTCGATGGTCTTCCCTCTTGCACATGTGGCCGTACATTGTGTTGACCTCCGTCGCCAGCAATCATGTACTGTGGCTACTTTCATGGCAAGTCTTTCTGGAATATTGCAGAAGGGACATCCAACTTCTCGTAGCCGCTTACCTCTTCATATTCAATGAGGAGTTGATAATGGCTTCTTCTGTCGCCTTAAAGGCTGTCTTGATTAACATCAACTAACCACGGCCAGTCTCCACCGGTAGAGGTGCGTTGAGGACAGACCAATGACGGTAAAGTCCAACTTTTGCAGCATTCTGGAGCATATCTTATGCTCAAATGTAATTATATTATTGAAGATTAAATATTTAAATAAAAATGAATTTTGCATATACGTATCACGTTTTTATGCCGGATATACACTCCTGGAAATTGAAGTAAGAACACCGTGAATTCATTGTCCCAGGAAGGGGAAACTTTATTGACACATTCCTGGGGTCAGATACATCACATGATCACACTGACAGAACCACAGAAACACAGACACAGGCAACAGAGCATGCACAATGTCGGCACTAGTACAGTGTATATCCACCTTTCGCAGCAATGCAGGCTGCTATTCTCCCATGGAGACGATCGTAGAGATGCTGGATGTAGTCCTGTGGAACGGCTTGCCATGCCATTTCCACCTGGCGCCTCAGTTGGACCAGCGTTCGTGCTGGACGTGCAGACCGCGTGAGACGACGCTTCATCCAGTCCCAAACATGCTCAATGGGGGACAGATCCGGAGATCTTGCTAGCCAGGGTAGTTGACTTACACCTTCTAGAGCACGTTGGGTGGCACGGGATACATGCGGACGTGCATTGTCCTGTTGAAACAGCAAGTTCCCTTGCCGGTCAAGAAATGGTAGAACGATGGGTTCGATGACGTTTTGAATGTACCGTGCACTATTCAGTGTCCCCTCGACGATCACCAGAGGTGTACGGCCAGTGTAGGAGATCGCTCCCCACACCATGATGCCGGGTGTTGGCCCTGTGTGCCTCGGTCGTATGCAGTCCTGATTGTGGCGCTCACCTGCACAGCGCCAAACACGTATACGACCATCACTGGCACCAAGGCAGAAGCGACTCTCATCGCTGAAGACGACACGTCTCCATTCGTCCCTCCAATCACGCCTGTCGCGACACCACTGGAGGCGGGCTGCACGATGTTGGGGCGTGAGCGGAAGACGGCCTAACGGTGTGCGGGACCGTAGCCCAGCTTAATGGAGACGGTTGCGAATGGTCCTCGCCGATACCCCAGGAGCAACAGTGTCCCTAATTTGATGGGAAGTGGCGGTGCGGTCCCCTACGGCACTGCGTAGGATCCTACGGTCTCGGCGTGCATCCGTGCGCCGCTGCGGTCCGGTCCCAGGTCGACGGGCACGTGCACCTACCGCCGACCACTGGCGACAACATCGATGTACTGTGGAGACCTCACGCCCCACGTGTTGAGCAATTCGGCGGTACGTCCACCCGGCCTCCCGCATGCCCACTATACGCCCTCGCTCAAAGTCCGTCAACTGCGCATACGGTTCACGTCCATGCTGTCGCGGCATGCTACCAGAGTTAAAGACTTTTTTTTTCACTTGCTGCTTTATATTTAATGACCCACCGCCTAATTTCTTATGGTGGGTCTTATATAGCCTCTTGGCCGCTGTGGCTGGGTCCGGGGTCCGGAGTGGCTGATTGTGCCATCACCCCGGCTCCCGTCCCCACCCACACCGTTGCCCGTGTCCCGCCACGTGGAGGCGGGCTTTGTATGGTTCTTATCTTTTTTTTTTTGTTATTGTGCAGCATATTAAAATCTTAAAACTAATATAAAATATAAAATAAGTAGGATACAGACAGACAGACAAGTATACGAAAGAATTAAGAAAATAATAATACAAAAACTTAATAATTAATAGGATGTTTGAAAGAAGTAGAGAAAAGGGAAAGGAATAGGGAAAGGAATGGTGTAGTATGGGCCCGTCACCTGGTTGTGGGCGGCGTCCAGGGTCTTGGAATGATCCTCAAGTCGCTGGACGTCGCTCACCATTCCTTCTAATGTCTGCCATTCTAAGTACTTACTTAACTATGGAAGGTTGAGGTACATTAGCCAACTAACCCTCCATTTCTAGTCTGCAAAGCTACCTTGTGATGAATAACAAATAATGCCCAGCTTTATGATCTGGCTCAGAAGTTATTGGTGGAAAGTTGTTATGGTAATGGTAATAGAGGTGAGATGGGATGTGGCTGTTTATTTCGGGCTTGCATGGCTCCTAATAAAGACTGTTCGGTTGTTAGCACCTCCCGGCCCCGCCGACAACACGGACTGAACGGTGGTTTTCCCCGATCTACAAGATGTATCTGTCGGTTTGGGCTCAGTCAAGAGGAACCACAATTAAGATCCTTCCATCCAGGCCGTGTGCCGCCTCTTACCAGGAGGCGTAGGTCCCTTGAGGAGGTGCCTACCTTTAAGCTTTGGCTTCGATGGTATTGGTAAAATAGTGGTTATGGTAGCGGTTGTACAGGTGCATTAAAACTGACAATTTGTGTTGAAGCAATAAGGCTTATGATACTGCATAATGCGTTAGTTAGCACCTCCCGGCCCCGCCAGCAACACAGCCTGAAAGGTGGTTTTCCCCGATCTACAATATGTATCCGTCGGGTTGGGCTCAGTCAAGAGGGACCACAATTAAGATCCTTCCATCCAGGCCGTGCGCTGCCTCTTACCAGATGGCGTAGGTCCCTTGAAGAGGTGCCTAGCTTTAAGCTCATGTTAGACATGGAGGTACTATTAACTATATACATATTTACATTTAGGTGCAATCAGTTTTCCAGAATTTATGTGACATATGCACCATTTGTCGGTCTTTCGGGAAAAGTCTTTGAGGCCACTTTAGTTGACACTATGGGTCATACGCGCTGGACGCCTCAATATCTGTGTTGGTGCCTTGGTCTGCATCTGTGTCTTCTTCTTCTTCATTCGATGTATCAGTAATGTCTGTGATCCCCTGGGCATCCTGTTGTCTGGTTGTGCCGACTTGCCTTCTGTATGGTCTGTTGCGTAAATATTCAACATGTTGAATCTGAGATTTCGTCAGTCAGTGTATTAAGTTCAGTCCACCTTTCAGGATCGCGTACTATGGCATGTAGTTCATTTTGTGTGTTCAAGTGGTCTACGTGTACTGTGTGTCTTGTGATCGTGCGTTGTCCGCAGAAAAAGACGATGTGTTCAGGGGAACCTTCTTCCCCGCATGTGCATCTATTAGGCTGCTGCAGACTCACGCGGTTCAGGTGCGTGGGATAGGGGCCGTGTCCTGTGATGAAGTGTACCATACCGCGGCTGGGATCGATATGTTTCAGTTTTAGTCTTTCCCGGATGTCAGGGAAGAAGTTGTATACTCGGCGGCCCTTATCGCTGTTGTCCCACTCGCTCTGCCAGGTATCCACTCGCCATGTTTTAAGTTGGCGTGTTGACTCAATAGGTACACCAGTGATCTGCCGAACCTGGTCTATTCTCCCCATCCTAAGCCAGTACATTGCTGCACGGTACCTGATTGTGATGTCTATTGGGAAGATTCCCATGACCACACATAGTGCATCAATTGACGTTGTGTTGAAGGCCCCAGTTAATCGAAGTAAAACACTTCTTTGTCCTCTACGTACGATGGTTCAGTTGGTTGAGAGACTCAATCTGTGGGCTCATGTACTGGCAGCAAAGCATAGTACTGACTCGAAGAGAGCACAATGGTATGTTCGTGTGACTGACAGGGGTAGTCTAAATTGTTCCGAATTTAGCCTTGCCAGTTTGTGTAGTAGCTTTTCTGCTTTGTTTGTGCATATTCGCATGTGTTCGTGGAAGTTCAAACGTTCGTCAATGTATACTCCTAGATAGCGTGTAACCGCGAGTCTTTTTATGTTTGTGTCCCCTATTTTGACTGTTGGGTTCCTGCGTAGGATGCCCTTTAACAGTGTGTATGTTGTTTTGGTTTCTGCTATCTTTAGTTTGTTCTTAGCACACCATTTGGTTATTGTATGAAGTGTTCCATTGGCTCTTTCTTCTAGCTGGGCCCGGTTATTTGCTGATACAACCACGAGTAGATCGTCAGCATAGGCGACAACTCCATCTGTCAAAGTGTGCTCCTCTAGTAACTGTAGGAGCGGTTCGATCACTATGTCCCAGAAGATGGGGCCGCAGATCGACCCTTGTGGACAGCCTTTTGTAATACGTTTGATTACTTTCTGATTGTCCATGTGCCAAACGACTGTCCTGTCTTTGCAATAGTCGATGAAGCTATTGTACAGGGATTCCGGCACCTGCAGGTGTCTGAGCCTCTTGAACAAGGCCGGCCACCACAGGTTATCGAAAGCACCTGATATATCTATCATAATGGCAAGTGTGTATTTGTTAGGTGTGTTATGTACTATTTGGAGTGCTCTGTTTATTGCGTCGTCTATAGATTTCCCTTCCCTGAAGCCATATTGGTGTGGTGTTAGTCCCTGTAGTGTTCTATGTGCTCGTAGTCGTTTACAAAGTAGTTTCTCTTGTATATTGGTCTGTATGACTTGGGATCTGAGGGGTCTTTGTCTGGGGCTTTTTTGATGATGACCGCCTTCGAGGACTTCCACACTGCAGGCACTCGACCCAGCCTTAATGCGTCGTTTAGCAATGTTGTGAGATATGGGGTGATCTGCGGTGCAATTTGTTTTAGTACCTCAGAGTGGATACCGTCTGGTCCTGGCGCCTTTTTGTTTTTTAGTTCTGAAATCGCTATCGCGACTTCTTCCTGTGCAAAAGGACAGACGACAGTTGGTGTAATGTATGCTGTGTCGAGTTCGCGTCTCAGTGCTGCTTGTTCTGGTGTGTCAGTGTCAGCGATGTCATCAGGCAGGAGTTTGCTTAGCAGGAACTCCGCTGTGCGTCTCCAGCCCTTAGTCATCGCGCCGTCTTCCTGTCGCAGCGTTCCCAGAACCAGTGGGCTCTTTACTTTTTCTGTCACTATTTTGTATGGTTCCCCCCAAATGTTTAGTTGTGTTTGTGCTGCTACATGGCTGTTCCAGTGGTCTCTCCTGGTCTTATTCAGCTCGAGTTTGTACCTCTCCTTGGCAAGCCGGTAGTCGTGTAGTCGTATTTGTCTTTCTCTGTCTGAGATTGCTCGTTGATAAAGCTTACGCTTACGTTTTGAGTCCTGTTTGAGTCGCGTTAATTGTGTGGTCCATGGAATGTTTTGGTGTTTTATCTTGCTTTGTGTAGGTATGCAGGTGTTCTGTATTTTTGTGATGATGTCCGTCAGCATGTGTGCTCGGAAGTCAACGCTACCGGTGATGTCGTGCAATGTGTGCTCATGTATTGTTCGTCTGACCCTATTCCAATCCGTTTTGTTAAATAACAGTCTTTTGGGTTGTGTGACTGAGTTGATGTTTAAGGTTAGTGTGATGATGTTGTGGTCGCTAGCTGTGATCTGATCATGTACAGTCCAGTCTCGTACATGGTTAATGGCAGCATTGTTGGCGATGGAGCTCCGTATGCCACGGCAAACTGGCTGACACTGACGGCGGCGGTGCACTAATGCTGCGCAGCTAGCGCCATTCGACGGCCAACACCGCGGTTCCTGGTGTGTCCGCTGTGCCGTACGTGTGATCATTGCTTGTACAGCCCTCTCGCAGTGTCCGGAGCAAGTATGGTGGGTCTGACACACCGGTGTCAATGTGTTCTTTTTTCCATTTCCAGGAGTGTATATACATTTGAACATCTAGTGAATGAAGCCAATTGATAGCAGAGGTAGCAGCATCAGTAAAGACTCTGAATAATTCTGGTGTCTTTCTCAGAGGGCAGTTTCCGGCCTTATGCAGAACGGTTTGTCCTCGGGCCACACAATCGCAGATTTTGGAGTCCCCAGTTGTGCATCATAACACTACACCTGGCGTGACGAGTTCTCATCTTCTTCAGTTTTGTCCACTTACTTCTCTTCACGTCAAATCCTGTTAGGCTGGCAGTTAGATCTTCAATATTTTGATGTTTTATTGTTGCAACAGTCATCCTTTCCTCCAGTCTTCTTTAATGTCGAACTTCTTGTTATTTCATCCATTATGCCACAGTGGAGTGCGTGTTATCGAGCAGTCTTGAGGACGGCCGTTTAGAATGGTATGAAATGGAAGGTGTTGGGGTTACTTAAGATGATACAGCTCCCTACATTCTCGTTTGGTTGCTTCCTCGCGTCGCAGTTCAGGTGGTGAAATGTTACTGGTGGTTTGCAGCCAAGAGATCGGTGTGGTTCTCGCTTCCCAAGCCCGGGTTCCCGGGTTCGATTCCCGGCGGGGTCAGGGATTTTCTCTGCCTCGTGATGGCTGGGTGTTGTGTGATGTCCTTAGGTTAGTTAGGTTTACGTAGTTCTAAGTTCTAGGGGACTGATGACCATAGATATTAAGTCCCATAGTGCTCAGAGCCATTTGAACCATTTTTTTTTATATCGGTGTGGATTTTAGTGTACCCATAATATTTCTCATTGATTCAATCAGATGGACGTCTAGTTTCCTCGTATGGGCACTATGTTACCATAATGGGGCACAGTGTTCAGGCTCTGCTTGTAGTAGGGTCAAAGCTGGGCTGCATAGAGTCGGTGCTTCAGCACCCGAGGTTGTGGTTTCCTTATGATGTTACTTTGGGTATTCAGCTTTTGGATAGTGTTTTCCGGGAGTCTTTTATACGTTAAAGCCTGATTCAGTGAGACACCAAGACGACATTTAGCCTGCAAATTTTATGTAATGCTGTGTCGCCAGAAAATATTTGTAAGATTTAAAACATAACACACAGGAACCATGCAACAGATAATAAAGAAGAAGTGAACTAGTCATCCATCAATTACTAATTAGTGTAATAGCAGGCAGGTCAACTATTCACGAGTTGATTACGTGTTGCTTGGGCCCCAATCTTTTCGGTCATGTATTGCAAGTACACTCCTGGAAATTGAAATAAGAACACCGTGAATTCATTGTCCCAGGAAGGGGAAACTTTATTGACACATTCCTAGGGTCAGATACATCACATGATCACACTGACAGAACCACAGAAACACAGACACAGGCAACAGAGCATGCACAATGTCGGCACTAGTACAGTGTATATCCACCTTTCGCAGCAATGCAGGCTGCTATTCTCCCATGGAGACGATCGTAGAGATGCTGGATGTAGTCCTGTGGAACGGCTTGCCATGCCATTTCCACCTGGCGCCTCAGTTGGACCAGCTTTCGTGCTGGACGTGCAGACCGCGTGAGGCGACGCTTCATCCAGTCCCAAACATGCTCAATGGGGGACAGATCCGGAGATCTTGCTGGCCAGGGTAGTTGACTTACACCTTCTAGAGCACGTTGGGTGGCACGGGATACATGCGGACGTGCATTGTCCTGTTGGAACAGCAAGGTCCCTTGCCGGTCTAGGAATGGTAGAACGATGGGTTCGATGACGGTTTGGATGTACCGTGCACTATTCAGTGTCCCCTCGACGATCACCAGAGGTGTACGGCCAGTGTAGGAGATCGCTCCCCACACCATGATGCCGGGTGTTGGCCCTGTGTGCCTCGGTCGTATGCAGTCCTGACTGTGGCGCTCACCTGCACAGCGCCAAACACGCATACGACCATCATTGGCACCAAGGCAGAAGCGACTCTCATCGCTGAAGACGACACGTCTACATTCGTCCCTCCATTCACGCCTGTCGCGACACCACTGGAGGCGGGCTGCACGATGTTGGGGCGTGAGCGGAAGACGGCCTAACGGTGTGCGGGACCGTAGCCCAGCTTCATGGAGACGGTTGCGAATGGTCCTCGCCGATACCCCAGGAGCAACAGTGTCCCTAATTTGCTGGGAAGTGGCGGTGCGGTCCCCTACGGCACTGAGTAGGATCATACGGTCTTGGCTTGCATCCGTGCGTCGCTGCGGTCCGGTCCCAGGTCGACGGGCACGTGCACCTTCCGCCGACCACTGGCGACAACATCGATGTACTGTGGAGACCTCACGCCCCACGTGTTGAGCAATTCGGCGGTACGTCCACCCGGCCTCCCGCATGCCCACTATACGCCCTCGCTCAAAGTCCGTCAACTGCACATAAGGTTCACGTCCACGCTGTCGCGGCATGCTACCAGTGTTAAAGACTGCGATGGAGCTCCGTATGCCACGGCAAACTGGCTGACACTGACGGTGGCGGTGCACAAATGCTGCGCAGCTAGCGCCATTCGACGGCCAACACCGCGGTTCCTGGTGTGTCCGCTGTGCCGTGCATGTGATCATTGCCTGTACAGCCCTCTCGCAGTGTCCGGAACAAGTATGGTGGGTCTGACACACCGGTGTCAATGTGTTCTTTTTTCCATTTCCAGGAGAGTATTTCCATAGCTATTAAAAATTCATAATCACGTAATTGTCAGGAATATCTGTATGGTGTTAGGAACCTGTATGGGGCTAGGAGAATTTAATTTTATTCTTTTTAGTCCTATTTAAAAGCGTGATATATTAAAAATTCATATTTATTTAAATAATTATTTTATGCTTTTCAGTCTTGTGTGTATGTGACTTTTTCGATCGATTTCAAACATTTTGATGGGATTAGAACAGGTTTATTTTCAGTTTCTCTTCACCCGACTCGAACGATATACGGCTTCTCCCTACATGTATTTTGTAGGCCGTGAAGGAAGAAATTAGAAAGAGTCGAGCTCTCATGGTGGCTTACTGGCAGTCGTTGTTCTCATGGACCGTCCACATCTGGAATTGGAAAAGGGTCTAATGGCAGCGGTACAGAAAGCACCATCTGCCACACACCAGACAAGAAAGCGACTTAATATTGCACTGTCATTCAGCTCTGAGTTTTGTTTACAATTTCAACTCTCTAGTCTTCTGGGAAGTTAGTTTAAAATCATGTGCAAAATTTGTACTGAACAGACAGACAAACAAGAGAAGAAAGCTATATTCGTCTTCCCCACCCCCACCCTCACGCACGCCGCCCCTTTGCCTGCTTATCCATGCTCATCCGGTAACTCGCTGCCTCGAATGCTTTCTGATGCCACCCACCCAACACACCTGTCGTCCAGGGCAGCTCAGATGTTAGGCATTACCAATATTTTTCACCCCCACCTTACCAAACATACCGACAAGAAATCGAATTAATACTGTAGTGTCATCTCTTTATGATATGTGTTTAAAATTTCAAGCCTTTAGCTCATAGCAAAATCATTTTGAAATCAATTTGTAGTTTTCTTCTTTTATTTAATCATCTTCTCCACCTTGATCCACTCATCTCTATTTCGCAAAAATAGTTCAAATGGCTCCAAGCACTATGGGACTTAACATCTGAGGTCATCAATTCTCTAAACTTAGACCTACTTAAACCTAACTAACCTAAGGACATCACACACATCTATGCCCGAGGCAGGATTCGAACCTGCGACCGTAGGAGCAGCGCGGTTCCAGACTGAAGCGCCTAGAACCGCTCGGCCAAAGCGGCCGGCCTTTCTTTCAGATACCTGTCCCTTGGTGTTCCTCATGGTGTTATTCCCTTTCCTTTCATGTCGTGTACCTATTGGGTATCCCCCCTTCTCCACTCCCTTAACATGTCCTTACCATCTAGGCCATGAAAAGAAACTACAACTGTCCAACCTTAACTGTGGGCTCCTTTATTGGTTGGGGAGATAACTTATTTGCCACTGGAGCGATTGATAGTTCCTTTCATTTACTATTAAAATATTACTTCGTGCAATAATTAATAGACCGTTCTCTTGATGAACGATGCCGGCCGCGGTGGTCTCGTGGTTCTAGGCGCGCAGTCCGGAACCGTGCGACTGCTACGGTCGCAGGTTCGAATCCTGCCTCGGGCATGGATGTGTGTGATGTCCTTAGGTTAGTTAGGTTTAAGTAGTTCTAAGTTCTAGGGGACTAATGACCACAGCAGTTGAGTCCCATAGTGCTCAGAGCCATTTGAACCATTTGATGAACGATGTTCAACATTTACTAAAATACGTTTCCATCTGAAATTTGAATAACTCTTTAGTCCTATTCGATTATGTTGACTACTTCTGCGGTGGTCACGAAATGTAATTGACCTCCATGCGAGGGTACTGCGAGAGATGATTCTCTTCAGCCTCTCCGATTTGCCATAGCGAGGTATCACCAATGTCTATGGTATCGAGGTGCGCTGCTGACTTTGTTGTATCACTGCGATCGCTGGACGATAGTGCAGCTCCTCCTTCACTGATTCCCTAATCTTCTCATAGGTTAACCTGCGAACGGCCGGAGTGGCCGAGCGGTTCTAGGTGCTACAGTCTGGAACCGCGCGGCCACTGCGGTCGCAGGTTCGAATCCTGCCTCGGGCATGGGTGTATGTGATGTCCCTAGGTTAGTTAGGTTTAAGTAGTTCTAAGTCCTAGGGCACTGATGACCTCAGAAGTTAAGTCCCATAGTGCTCAGAGCCATTTGAACCACTTGAACCTTAACCTGCCCATGTTTGTCATCACAATATTATTTCTCAAGAATTTCGTCTCATTAGTATTTTTATTCTCTCTCTGACATCATTACCCACATCTGTGAGGCATATAACAGGATTGAAACATAGTACCCGAAATATATAGCCCTTAATCTGTGCGGCTGATCCCGGCGGAGGTTCGATTCCTCCATCGAGCATGGGTGTGTGTGTTTGTCTTTAGGATAGTTTAGGTTAAATAGTGTGTAAGCTTAGGGACTGATGACCTTAGCAGTTAAGTCCGATAAGATTTCACACACATATGATCATTTGAAGTTCTAATCGAATTTGGCGACTGCATTTGTACGACTGCTGTTACTTTGTTGCTAATATTTTATGCTTTACTTTTGAGGAGCAGCTGGAAAATGCGCGAAACAGAGTTTGAGAGAAAAAGTAATTTGGAAGTGCTTGTTCGTCCGCTAAAACACGCGACTAGGAAACGTCTCTGTTTAAGTTGTGGCAGCATTCCGGAAAGACACTGAGGACAGTGCCCGAGCAGTGGAGGGTGTGGCACGCAGAGGCCGGCCATGCTAATGGGGACGCCGCCGGTGCTTGTCGAGCGTCGCCCCCGCCGCCCACTCGCCGTGTCCGGCGCCTCCGCCAAAGACCTGTTGGAATGCGAGGCACGCCGCCGTCCCACCTTCGTCCGGCTGCCTCGGCGGCGACATCTCCTCTCCGGCCGGAACGTCGGAGTCGTTGCCTCCATTACGTCAGACGCGACGCCCAAAGTAGGGTCTGGGCGGTGGCGGAACTTGCTGCGCTTATTACGCAACGTGGCGCACTAGAGCGGCTCCGGGCGCGAGGCCTGCTTTTTAATAAAACACGGAGTGACGGAGGACCCAGCCGGCTGCAGCTGACGCGCGGACTAAATTCCGCCATACGCAACTTAGTGCCGGCCGCGAGAGTTTCATGGTAAACAACCGGCAAAGGTGAGCTTTCCGTGCCTTCACTCTTTGAGCACAAACAAGTGACTGGATGACTGCAGGGCGAATCACCCAAATTTTGCAAGCCTTTAATCCCTTCAACCGTTAAGTGTATCGGAACGAGATTTTTTGACAAATAACACAGTACTGGCCATTAAAATTGCTACACCACGAAGGTGAAGTGCTACAGACGCGAAATTTAACCGACTGGAAAAAGATTCTGTGATATGCACAGCATTCACACAAGGTTGGCGCCGGTGGCGACACCTACAACGTGCTCACATGAAGAAAGTTTCCAAACGATTTCTCATACTGAAAGAGCAGTTGAACCGGCGTTGCCTGATGAAACGTTGTTGTGATGCCTCGTGTAAGGAGGAGAAATGCGTACCATCACGTTTCCGACTTTGATAAAGGTCGGACTGTAGACTTGCGATTGCGGTTTATCGTATCGTGACATTGCTGCTCGCGTTGGTCGAGATCCAACGACTGTTAGCAGAATATGAAATCGGTGGTTTCAGGAGAGTAATACGGAACGCCGTGCTGGATCCCAACGGCCTTGTATCTCTAGCAGTCGAGATGACAGACATATTGTCCACACGGCTGTAACGGATCGTACAGCCACGTCTCGATCGCTATGTCAACAGATGGATATGTTTGCAAGACAACCATCTGCACGAACAGTTCGACGCCGTTTGCAGCAGCATGGACTATCAGCTCGGAGACCATGGCTGCGGTTACCCCTGACGTTGCATGAGAGACAGGAGCGCCTGCGATGGTGTACTCAACGACGAACCTGGGAGCACGAATGGCAAAACGTCCTTTTTGGATGAATCCAGGTTCTGTTTACAGCATCATGATGGTCGCATCGGTGTTTGGCGCCATCGCGGTGAGCGCACGTTCGAAGCGTATATTCGTCATTGCCATACTGGCGTATCACCCGGCGTGATGGTATGGGGTGCCATTGGTTACACGTCTCGGTCACCTCTTGTGCGCATTGCGGTACTTTGAACAGTGGACGTTACAGATGTATTACGACCCCTGGCTCTACCCTTCATTCGACCTCTGCGAAACCCTACATTTCAGCAGAATAATGTACGACCGCATGTTGCAGGTCCTGTACGGGCCTTTCTGAATACAGAAAATGTTCGACTGCTGCCCTGACAGCACATTTTCCAGATCTCTCACCAATTGAAAACGTCTAGTCAATGGTGTCCAAGCAACTGGCTCGTCACAATACGCCAGTCACTATTCTTGATGAAATGTGGTATCGTGTTGAAGCTGCATGGGCAGCTGTACCTATACACGCCATCCAAGCTCTGTTTGACACAATGCCCAGGCGTATCAAGGCCGTTGTTACGGTCAGAGGTGGTTGTTGTGGGTACTGAATTCTCAGGATCTATGCACGCAAATTGCATGAAAATGTAGTCACTTGTCAGTTCTAGTATAATATGTCTGTCCAGTGAATACCCTTTTATCATCTGCATTTCTTCTTGGTGTAGCAATTTTAATGACCAGTAGTGTAGTAAGCAGCGGGGAACGTACGAGGGGCGTTCAATAAGTAATGGAATATTTTCTTTTCGGAAACTAGTTTGGTGTTATTCAGGATTCCAATACTCCATATTTTTCAGCTTAAATTCCGTTCAATGCGACGGCCTTACGCCACTTACCGGTAGAGCTTGTACGTCGGCATCGTACCGCTCTAATGGTCGACGTGAGGGCCAGCGTGTTTGTGTATCAATGACGGCCCAATCAACCACGTATACTTCCCGAGGAGTGCATCCGTCATTGGGCAAAAAAGATCCAAGTCGGAAGGAGAGGAACCCTGTGGGCAAACACCTTTGAGTACCGTAACTAGTGGACAAGTGTGTCAGCACCACCAACAGAGACATCCGGTTATGTAGCGAGATGCTTGATTGTGATCAGGCGAGCACTTCGAATGAGACTGTCTGTACGTTCCAACATTGCAGGAGCCACAGCTGTGTGAGGGTGACCGGCACACGGGATCTCGGACAGGTTTGCGCGACCTTGTTGCGATGTTGACAGACGCCTCGCCCTACCACTCACCGTGCCTTTGTTCACTGATAGGTCTCTGCAGACATTCGGTAAGCGTCTATGGATATCTGTGATTCTCTGAAGAAATTCTATTCACCGAACACACCTATTTGAAGGCTACATTTAGCGCCACTACCTATCGGAAATTCATGAGATTATGGGTAGTGAAGCGGTAATATTCTACGATATTCCACAAGAAATTCTGCATTTTTCAGATGAAATTGGCCGAGGAAAAATGTGTCACATTATTAATTGAACACACCTCAACCATTTTGTTTAGTGGCTACAACTCGTAACTTCTGTGTCAACCGAAATACAGGGTAATTATTAAGTCCATGAAGCATTTTAGTTTATCCAAACATAATTAACGAGTGATACTGTGCATGAACGACCAACTCGCAAAGTTCCTTTTGAACGTGGTACGGATATGTTTTGAAAACCGCCGACAGGGGCACCGGCGACCGTGGTGGCTGAAAATAGTGGCGGACCAGCCGGAAAAAAAACATGTTGCGTTCTAGAATTTTCCCATTGCCAGACGGTTGTGAGTGTGCAAAGAGATTTCGGTAGCAAGTTTCGCAAGACACTGCCAGTTTACAACAGCACAGTGAAGTGGTAGAAGAAATTCGAGGCGGATGTTCGTGCGTTGCTAAACATTTGGGTCGACCGTGCGTGTTATAACACGACTCACAAAATCTGCCTTTAGAGCTAGTCCACAACTGATCATCCCTCGGCCAACAGTGTGGCAAATCCGTCGTTTTGACTGGGGCACCTCTTGCGGACAACCGGCATCCCAATGTCTTATATCTCATGCATTTTTCAACAGGACCATGCTGCTCCATAATTGACATGAGTCCCTATGAACTGTCTGTGCGATGTCGAGGTACTCCCTTGGCCAGCAAGATCCTCAGTTATGTATCCATAGAACACTTGTGTGGCCTGCTGGGATATCAACTCATTGCCAGTATCCATAATATCAATTTCCAGTTACAATAGTTCTGCGCCAACGTGGCGCAGGAGAGGAAACAACAAGTGTATGACACGCCATCCTACCGAATCAGAGCATGTATTCACGCCCGAACGAGTGCAATATCATACTGATAAGTGGGCTCATTATGCCAAGATTTTTGTAAGTTTGACATGATTTCGTTATCACGGAAACATCATGGAAATAATAGCCGCGCGAGATTAGCCGAGCGGTCTCGGGCGCTGCAGTCATGCACTGTGCAGCTGATCCCGGCGGAGGTTCGAGTCCTTCCTCGGGCATAGGTGTGTGTGTTTGTCCTGAGGATAATTTAGATTAAGTAGTGTGTAATGTGTAAGCTTGGGGAGTGATGACAGCACTTAAGTCCCATACGATTTCACGCACATTTGAACATTTTTGAATAACATAACATCCTTTCTCAACCACTGAGATTTCTTTTCGTTTCTTCCTGCCCTTCCGTCGGCTTCACTTTTTTTGTCACACAGCATAACCATTGACTGATTATCAATAAGTATTTCATATGATTATTGACCGAATTTAAAAATTTAAAATTCAATGAAAAATCGGCCGTCTCCGTTCCAAAATGGTTTTTTATTTATTTGTGACACGTTTAATTCTCACAGAAGCATCATCAAACATCTTGAGGAGAAAGCAAGTTTCCTCAGCACCAATTTATGAACCAGCAAACAGTTATAAAGCCATGGTGTCAGTTAAGTAAAGCAACTGGGAAACCATGACCTGAGTTGATAAAGAGCGTAAACAAAGACGAACTCATCGGGGGAAAACACTCGAGGACTAGTGACAAGAGGACAGGAAGACAAGCAATCACCAAAAATGGCACATCATCCAATGAAATTTACAGGACACATCACTGGGTAAAAATATTCGAGGACCACTGGCAAGAGTACAGAACAACCTGAATCATCAAAAATGGCAGATCACCCAATAAAATATACAGGACACATCCACCTACGGAAATAAATAAGAAAGTGTGGCAGGACGGTAAGTGGAAAATACATAAGAAACTACATAAATAAAGAAGGAGTTAAAAGCACAGAAATCGAAGGCTAAGGGATATTGCGTCACAAAGTATGTATGTAATATAAGGAATAAAATCGTGCAAATGTCACACGTTACCTGTGTTCATACGTAATCGCTCTTAACACAACACAGGGCTATCTGCAACATAGACCAGGTGTATAAAGAGTCCTTCTGCCACAGGTTTCGGCACCTACTTCAGAGCTATGAATCAAAGAGGCCGACGCAGTACTTTCAAACTTTCACTCGCTATTTTATGCTTGGAAATTCCAATTTTCAAAGAATCTACGATGAAAATTGGTGACTGGCAAAAAAAAGGTCAGAAGCATTTTCGCGTGCAAATTCCCTGCACTTTCATGCAGCGACGGTACTGTATACATCGAAAAGTCTCGCTGTAAAAGTTATGGTATTACATAAGTCTTCGATCTGAACGACCCACTTATAACTGTACCAAAGTGTAATGCTTTCGATCATTATACTACACGCCATACGACATTGCTGTAGCAGTCCCTGCCCTACTCTCGCTTTCTGTACCACTCTATTTTAATTGTTGCAGGTAACTGATGAGGATGTTTCGCCCTGCCTCTTTATGATTGTCCTCCCGTTTTTTCTTCGACGATGTTCTTTATAAATTCTGTATACATAATTGGGTGTCCAGTCAATTTAATATATCCTTTCTTGCAAGATGTTAATGACTTTCCTTTATCTTCTTCTATTTATTTTAGTACTTACTCATTGAATTTCCAATCAAACCACAATATTTCCGTGATCCTTCTCAGTATCCGCTGCTCATATTTTGCGCATGGGTACAAAAAAAAAAGTGGTTCAAATGGGAATGAGCACTATGGGACTTAACATCTATGGTCATCAGTCCCCTAGAACTTAGAACTACTTAAACCTAACTAACCTAAGGACATCACACAACACCCAGTCATCACGAGGCAGAGAAAATCGCGCATGGTTACTGAAAGAGCCCATCATCCTCAATCTAAGCTTAGAACTCTTCAGATAAATTTCCGAACAAATTTGTTCCGTACTAGTCTATTAAAATGATTTGTTAAGAATCACTTGTATTTCTGAAGGATTGTTTGCTCATTGAAATTTATATCTTGAGGTCCGTTTCATTTATCACCAGTTAGTATACAAAGTTAAGTAAAAAAAATGTTAAGTCAAAAAATAATGCTTGACGAACTTAGCAAAGGGAACATAAAACACACATTAGTACAGTTAAAGAGGGCATTTTTAGTCAAAAGATGTTTGCTCGTATCAAACATCGGCCTTAATCAGGTGGAGACTAGAGCATAGCATTGTGTGGTAGTGAATTATGAACTGAGGGAAAAACGGAAAAGAAGTGGATCCAAGCATTTGGAATGTGGGGCTATAGAAAGATGTTGAAAATTAAATTGACTCATTTGATAGGGAATGAGGATTTTTTCCGTGGAATCAGCGAAGAAAGTAACACAAGGAACACTGAAGAGAAGAACGGACGAGATGACATGACATGTGTTAAGAAATCAGAGAATAACGTCGATGGCCGGCCGGGGTGGCCCAGCGGTTCTAGGCGCTACAGTCTGGATCCGCGCGACCGCTACGGTCGTAGGTTCGAATCCTGCCTCGGGCATGGGTGTGTGTGATGTCCTTAGGTTAGTTACGTTTAAGTAGTTCTAAGTTCTAGGGGACTGATGACCTCAGAAACTATGTCCCATAATGCTCAGAGCCATTTGAATAACGTCGATGGTACTCGACGGAACTGTAGAGGATAAAAAGTGTAGGTGATGACAGTGATTGGAATACATTCCACGAAGAACTGAGGACATAGTGTGCAAACGCCATTGTGAGACGATGGAACAAATGTTCAAATGTGTGTGAATTCCTAAGGAACCAAACTGCTTAGGTCATCGGTACCTAGACTTACATACTATTTAAATTAATTTATGTTGAGAACAACACACACACACACACACACACACACACACACACACACACACCTTCCCTGAGGGAGGACTCGAACCTCCTGTGGGAGGGGCCGCTCAGTCCGTGACATGACGCCTCAAATCACGCGGCCGAATTAGTCACGAGACTGACGACCGCACAACGTACACCACCGGAACGGCAAACTTACTTGCCTGAGAATATTATTTTCAGTCTCAGAATTAACTGTGTTTCTTCCTTAATTTCTTTAACAACATCGGTTTCCTGATTTTTGCATCTTAATCACAGCTGTTAATAATGTTGAAAAGTCCACACAGATTTCACAGTAGGACGTCTGGGGTTGCCATCCCTTGACTTGTCTGTGTGAGAGTTGTTGGCTGTACCAGTTGTCTGTTTGCTAGCAATTATTGGACAGCCAATTACGTGGAATTCAAATCTGCGCCTCGCTATGTAAACGAAGAATTCACTTATTATATGTTAATTAGTTATTAATTAATGAAATACTTGCGCTGGTTAAATGTTAACAAGACAATGTTCGTCGGCTGTAACACCTGTGACAGAAAATGCGTTATGTTTACTTTCCGTTTTTTTGGGAATCATTTACTTTATGCATCAGCCTTATCGTATTCTGATTACTCACTTCAGAACAGCACAATCTTAGAGACTAAATAACAGAGACAAAAAAATAAAAACAATTTGTGGTTTTTGTTGTCATCAGTCTTAAACCGTCTCAGTACTCGATTCTAGTCCATCCCATGATGTTTCTTCATTTTTGGTGTTTCAATTCTTAATCTTCTTCATCCAACACAAAAGACACGAATAAAACCGTAAAATGAGGTCAGCAAGCCGCTGTTTGGCAAAGACCCCGCATTGTATAGTGGTAGTCGAAGCATTTACTCAAGTATGGCATCCTGTTTGTCATTTGTCTTTCTTGAGCGCCAATTATTTATTTTATTAGTTATTCTGTCTTCTCCTTCTTTCTCTTGGTGTTCGACTGTTCAGATGTGAATGTCGCAGAGGTGTCGTACGTTAATAATAATGGTATTTGAATCAATGGTAAATGTGTTTGAATACATTTATTAAAAAAACTCACCTCCTTTATCCGTGTGAAGATTTATTTTACATGTATTTAAAAAATTACCTGCCGCTTTGAAGTTTGGGACCGGGTTGTTTAGTGGCTAAAATGATCGTACACCAGACGTGCACTATCGTTAAACATTTTTTTGTTTATCACAAAGAACCTACTTTCTTACGGAACAAAGTCCGCGGTGGAACCTCTATTCTTTGAAATCATTTTAAAGTAACTTTTATTTGTGGTTTGTTTTCTGTAATTTCGAGTTCCATGGCTTTTGAAGTGTGCCTTGTCTATGAAACGACTTGAAAATACGACAAGTTCACGTAAAATAATTTCTTTCTTAAGTGTCGCCAATATAAGAGATCAGTTTTGAGGCCACTATAAAATATAAATGAGATACACTTCAGTCTCCGCTTAAGAACTGTAACCTAGATCCACTCGAACCTTTTTCTCTAGCCAAGTCTGTCTCTATAATTTTAACCTCCCCAGACTTTTCTATCAGATTACGTATTCTTTGGTGCATTAAGAAGTGTTCTGTCGAGCTATCCGGTCTTTTCGTTAAGCGGTGCCATAAATTTGTCTTCTGCCCTTGTCGATCCGATCCAGTGCTTCTTCATGACTCGATCTACCCATCTAATCATCAGCATTCTTCTACACCACGCCAACAACTTGTACGTACTGTTTGTCTTCCACGTTTCGCTTCCTTATAATTTGCGAACTGCTTTACTTTCCAAGTAGCAAGAAGCATTGCCCACCTATATAGCCTCATTTCCAAATTTATATCCACTATCGTGTTAATTTAATTCCACTGGTTTCTGCTACTCGTGTTGTATTTTATTGCAGTTCTTCGTCTAATCCCTTTTCAAGACACTATAGATTCTGTTCGACTGTTATTCAAAATAATTTTTCGTGTCTGACAGAAACACAATGTAATCATTTTGGTTTCATCCTGCATGCTGTATGCATGAATTGGATAGTACGAAGACCTGGTTGCGAACATATCAATTACTGCCTGTTTTTTACGTCTTCCGATTTTCGCTCTCTGTTTGTTGCCTCGATAACTTCATAATTTTAAGATGGTATTTTCGTCAACACCGTCAAAAACTTATTCTAAATCTGCAAATATGTATTGCCTTTGATTAGTCGTAGGATCAGTACTGCAATGGTTGTTACAGCATTTCTTCGACAGCCAAACTCATCTTTCCCTAGGCCGTCTTCTGTCTTCAAAGTCTACAATAACTTGAAACTTTGTGACTCTTCGTGATGCTGCAGGCAGATTCTTCTAAAACGTATGTGTTAACGCCGTTCACGCACTGCAGGCGCTTCCCGTCATCACCGACCGGTTTTGGGACCTGCTGCTTCCGATGCCTTGCCTCGTGGGCACCTCAGCGACGTTCGCGGGAAAATTCTTGAGCCTAACTCAAGGAAGATATGTGTTTTACCACTGTTATAGATTTATTGAACCGAATCTGGCATACGATTTGCCAGCTTTTTTATTCAGTTCCGTCAGTTAAATAATTTGATGAAACGGTAATCCATTTAGGCGGAATCCGTCACCCGGTCCACACCCGTTTACATTAATTCTCCTCCGAAAGCGTCCTTCAGAGGAAATCCATTGCACTGTAGACAATTTCTTGTTATCACAAGCGCTGAACGCCTACACTGGGTCGTAAAACATGCCAGATTTAACTCTAACGGTCGAAGGACTCCGGGTACTCATTGTAATTAATGTACTGACACCACTGAGAAACAGGATAACCTCTCTAAAATACGCTGTAGCCGTTGTTCCTCCTGCGGCCGCCTACTTTCTGCTTAGATCGTTACATTTGAGCCCCATCTTTACAGAAACATTACATTGTGTAACACAGTAGCACGTACAGCAGATATAAAACGTAGGGTTGTGTTTCTTCTAAGCACATGCATCGATATACCGAAGCATTATGACCTCTGAAACTTACTGGCAGATTAAAACTGTGTGCCGGACCGAGACTCTCATTCTGGAAACATCCGCCAGGCTGTGGCTAAGCCATGTCTACTCAATATCCTTTCTTTCAAGAGTGCGAGTTCTGCAAGGTTCGCAGGAGAGCTTCTGTGAAGTTTTGGAAGGTAGGAGACGAGATACTGCAGAAGTTAAGCTGTGAGGAAGGGGCGTGAGTCGTTCTTAAGTTGCTCAGTTGGTAGAGCACTTGCTCGCGATGGGAAAAGGTCCCGAGTTGGAGTCTCGGTCCGGCACACAGTTTTAATCTGCCAGGAAGTTTCATATCAGCGCACACTCCGCTGCAGAGTGAAAATCTCATTCTGCATTATGACCTCTTCCCCCAACGAAACTGAAAATACCGCCCGGTGGCGTTTTGGTGAGCAAAGTGTACAAGGGGAACAAAGACTAATAGGGAACCATTCTGTCGACGCAAGGAGTCGAAAATTGGGAAATCCGCTAATGTAGCGGCTTTCACAAAGGGCAGAATGTTATAGCCTGACTCCTACCGACGAGTATCACGGAAGCCGCGTGCTGCTGTCATGAGCATGTGCGGAATGTGGTTGAACATACGGTGAAAGCACGAGTAGGCGCCAAGTTGTTGAACGTTGACGTTAAAGGCTTACCCGCTCTCTAGAGCAGATTAGATGGCGATCTGTGGATGATATGACGAAAAAGTACAACGGTGGTGGAGTCACATTTCGAAGAATATTGTTCAGTACATAGGGCTGAAAACAAGGCTGCACAGCAGACGAGCCCAACGTGTCTACATATATCGATCCAGCGATACCATCAGCGGCTACAGGGTCACTGAGGTTGGCCGTTGGTGATCATACGTTTAAATGAATCACGTTTCTTTGTGATCGTAAATTTAAATGAATCACATTTCTTTTTACATCAGGTCGACAGTCGCGCCCAAATATGCCGTCATTCAGGAGAACGACTGCTATATAAATGCAGACTAATGGGGCAGTATTATGCTATGGTGAAGATTAACTTTGGTTTCCATAGGACCTGTGATAGCAATCGCAGGCATCACGACAGCTATGAAGCACTGAACATTACTGGAGACCACTTGCATGTTGTCTTGTCTTCTCCGACGGCGATAGAATGTACAGACAGGATAACAGCTGTGTTACAAGACCGGAATCGTGCGACAGTGGTTTCAGGAGCTTGATAGTGAACTCGCGTTGAAATGTTGTCCCCCAAATTTGAACACATCTGGGACGCTACTGGGCGCCACCTCTGCACCCACAGCCAGTGGCTCATTATTTACCAGAATTGTGTGCAGCGTGCGTAGGTCTGTCCGTAAATCTACCAATGACCTGTCGAATGCATTACACGGCGCATCGCTGCTGTACCGCTTACGACGACCAAAACACTACTGAAAAGATGTTCGTCACGTTTTGGCTTCTCAGTATGTGAATTGTTGGACGAAGGAAATATAGGGTTCAGTGCGTCTAACTGTGGCGCCCAACGAACCAGCCCGGGCACCACGGCGGTGGTCTCGCGGTTCTAGGCGCGCAGTCCGGAGCCGTGCGACTGCTACGGTCGCAGGTTCGAATCCTGAGGCATGGATGTATGTGATGTCCTTAGGTTAGTTAGGTTTAATTAGTTCTAAGTTCTAGGGGACTGATGACCACAGCTGTTAAGTCCCATGGTGCTCAGAGCCATTTGAACCATTTTTGAACCGGGCACCCCGGACTCCGACGTCGCCGCTTCCACACAACCGAAAGCGCCACCGTCGCAGCCTTAGTTGACCAGCACGGAGTGCGTCTGGCCCTAGCTGTTCAACGAAAAACAACAGAGAAAAAAGTTCGTCGCCCCCCCTCCCCCCACCCTCCCACCCTGTAACCGAACGCTGATAATGATCCCAATTAGCTGAGGAGGGCACTTTTTTTACATACGCCGCACCAAGCTGAAGCCATTCATTGACGGTGATTGCTACATTTCACCCACAGTTCCAAAAAAATCCCATACATTTCGTATGGTTTCAGGAACCGCTGATTTAACGTGCCAGTGGAGGTGCCAAAGGATGCGTCGATGTTCGTCAAACCGGAAACATATCGATACAGCGCTGTTGGCACTTCTGTTGTCATCTTTGAAGACGTGACTGTTGACATCGTTTTCGACCCAAAGGTACAGAAGAAAAGGCAACACTTCTTTGCCAAGAATAATGAAAAAAAAAAAAAAAAAACGAAATTCGCGATAACATGAACGAGAACGGCCAACTCACGGTACTAAAAGTACTCCGTAATGTGACAGACCTATCTCCGACCTTAACCACATTCTGCACACACTGCTGGTTAAATGGTTCGCTGAGCCGTCGGTGCACTCGACGCTCCGCATCATTTGAAAATGAGATAAAATCACGACTCTTTGGACTACACCCAAAGCCTCCAGCCAGCAGTTGTCCAGATTCTGCTGTGTTCGTCCAAATGAAGATGTGTAGCTTTATGTGTCGATGTGAGCAATACCCTTTTGTGAGGTAAACGACGGTAAATATTAATTGTGAAAGGCAGTGACCGAGCAGCAGGCGATGGATATGCCAGGCGACCAAATAAATAGCATTCACACAGAGACAGGAATTTTTTATTTAGTTAAGGCGGGATTGCATTGGTTTGATTAAACATGCAAACAGATAGATAACTGCCAAAAATGTACAATAAAATGCAAATGATGAAAGAACTAATCAGAACCTTTAGAAAAATGTCTCACCAGCCACTGACCGTACTGCAGCATCCAGAAAGGCACTTATTAGATTAGATACAACTGTTTTAAATGACAACAAGGCCAGTTTCTGTAATGATCAAAGAATTCTACAATTTCATCGTTACATCAATAAAATAGAAAAAAATTGAGCTTAAAAGAAATAAATAAAACAGTAAAATAGTAACCTACAGTTCACGTAGGATAACTAGTTGTAACTAGTTGGCTGTAATGATCTCAGAATTTTGTGAAAGCCGTAGAAAATTTTAATTCAGAATATTTTGCTAACAAGCGTCATCAGAACTCAGAATATTGATAGCAACACGGTCAAAGACCCGACAACCGCAGTCACAGGAATCCACAATATAAGGTAGAATAAATTAAGAGGAGTCTCTAAATATGAAAATAAATAATTTAACTCGTAAAACCCTCAAGAGGCAATAAAGACGACATAACATTTCCGTTCTCAGATTTGCGCTGTCACACAAGGACGGAAAAAGTACATACAATGATCCTCGCTTGAGCTTGCTGAATCAGGAGCCGAACAAACTCGCGCTGCCACTTCAAAGCTCACGCGATTATGTGGGAAAATGTTCAGTAGCACGTTAAACCAATTCTCTTATTGCTTATATCGCCCAGGGCGTAACAAAATGGACCCTGGACCGATCGTGCCACTCAGCCCTCTGGGTATTACAAGGGGTAACCTCCAGCCAGCACTCCCACTTCCTCTTGTAGTTCGGCACTGCCGCACAATGGCGCACTTGGCCAGAGTTTACTCTTCCAAACCGCTCCAATGCGAGATCGAAAACGAACTGAATCGAACCGAGAAGGCACGCGCATTGAAGCTGCACAGCGGGCAGGCCACAGAGATAACTTCTTGGGAAAAAACTATCGATATGAGCTGCCCACAGCTCACACTGCAAGCATGTTTCAATCGCAGTGTTATTGTAATTGCTTTCATTGGCAGCTGCAACTCCTGTCGGGTTTGAAATCGATTGTCATTGACAATGCGTGACAATTGCCTCTGTCGGTTAAGATCTTTCTCCGAACGCTGTTCTCTTTGGACCTGCTGGATGGTCTGCATCGATACAGCAACAAATTGGATAACCTCACTCACAGTCTTGTGTAGGATACTACTCTCTATGTCGACACATTTTACTGCGCTGATTTCATACATCTGACCTCCACATACACTACTGGCCATTAAAATTGTTACACCACGAAGACGACGTGCGACGGACGCGAAATTTAACCGACAGGAAGAAGATGCTGTGAAATGCAAATGATCAGGTTTTCAGAGCATTCACACAAGGTTGGCGCCGGTGGCGACACCTACAACTGCTGACATGAGGAATGTTTCCAACCGATTTCTCATACACAAACAACAGTGGACCGGCGTTGCCTGGTGAAACGTTGTGATGCCTCGTGTAAGGAGGAGAAATGCGTACCATCACGTTTCCGACTTTGATAAAGGTCGGATTGTAGACTTGCGATTGCGGTTTATCGTATCGCGACATTGCTACTCGCGTTGGTCAAGATCCAACGACTGTTAGCAGAATATGAAATCGGTGGGTTCAGGACAGTAACACGGCACGCCGTGCTGGATCCCAATGGCCTTGTATCTCTAGCAGTCGAGATGACAGGCATTTTGTCCACACGGCTGTAACGAATCGTGCAGCCACGTCTCGATCCCTGAGTCAACAGATGGGGACGGTTGAAAGACAACAACCATCTGCACGAACAGTTCGACGACGTTTGCAGCAACATGATCAGCTCGGAGACCATGGCTGCGGTTACCCTTGACGCTGCGTCACAGACAGGAGCGCCTGCGATGGTGTACTCAACGACGAACCTGGGTGCACGAATGGCAAAACGTCCTTTTTTTGGATGAATCCAGGTTCTGTTTACATCATGATGGTCGCATCCGTGTTTGCTGACATCGCGGTGAACGCACATTGGAAGCGTGTATTCGTCAACGCCATACTGGCGTATCACTCGGCGTAATGGTATGGGGTGCCATTGGAAGCGTGTATTCGACATCGCCATACTGGCGTATAACCCGGCCTGCTGGTATGGGGTGCCATTGGTTACACGTCTGGACCGCTGTACCTGTACACGCCACCCGTGCTCTGTTTGACTCAATACCCAGGCGTATCAAGGTCGTTATTACGGCCAGAGTGGTTGTTCTGGGTACTGATTTCTCAGGATCTATGCACCCAAATTGCGTGAAAACGTAATCACATGTCAGTTCTAGTATAATATATTTGTTCAATGAATACCTGTTTATCGTCTGAATTTCTTCTTGGTGTAGCAATTTTAATGGCGAGTAGTGTACTTCACTGCCATAACGTAAATCAGCAGTGGATGGTCGCATGTTCGCCTGATACGAGTTATACACGATCGGCAGCGCTTCAAATTGTCAACTGTGTGTTTCCAAGGTGGATAGCGGCGGGAGTGATATATATTTTGTCGGTAAGCTAAATTTGCAAACTATCCAACGGGAGTGAAGGTGTTGCAGACAATGAGAATAGGAAGTCGGTGTTGCTATGCTGGCCGATGGCCGAGTGAGTGCTTTGAATGACGCAAGTTTTGGCGGCGACTTGTGGACAAACAGGCGAGACTAGGTGAGGCGGCGTGTTTGCAGAGACGGGCGCCGGTAGCCAGTCGTGTTTGCCGCGGCAGGTGTGTCGCCCAGCCGTGCCGTGGCCGTGTCCGTCGCCCCTACTCTCTGCCGTGGGCGGCTCCGGCCCTCGCAACCTGCCGGCCACGGCGCGCCTCGCCACGCCCCTGTTGACACTGCAACGCGAGCGCGCGCTACTCACAGAGCACACACCGGCGAGACTGCCGATCTGTCGCTAGGTCTAACTACTTCGCCGTGTGTGTGGTATGCTTGAAATGCTGGGGCTTTTAGCAGAACCAAGCTTCGCGCATATGCCAGACGCCATTATATACACCGCTGGCCCCTAAAATTGCAGTATCATGTAAGACAGCAGACAACGAAATTTGTATTATTGTGCGTACCCTTTACACTAAGAAGCTCGTATGATCACATTTGTTGGAATATGTGTTAAGTATGGAAGTACACAGAATCATGTGCAGGAACAACGGGCCTATCCCGGCTAAGCATCGAGTCAGCTAGCTTGAATGATAGATACGGGTATTTTGGCGGCGCCTGACTATTTCGACAAGCCAGGACAAAATTTTTCCAGTTGGTGAGAACGTGATGGATAGGCAACATGCGAACAATTTTTGTGCCAGTTAATTGTACAGCTGTGCCGATTCGAGGACACTTCTGGGACGTACATGCGTACCGTACTGTACTTAATACCGTGCCCATGAGGTCACAAGCTAGGGTTGTCTCCATACACGGAGTCCACAGCACGTGGTCTCGTGGTCTCCCGAGCACGAGGTCCTGAGTTCGATTCAGGGCGGCCGGCACGGTAACGCGGCGTGTTCGGTCAGAGGGTTAGCTGCCATCTGTAACAAAAAACTGAGTTAATGGATCCACGACGAACTGAAACTGGTGTCTTGCGACGTCCGCCCCGAGCATATGCGACGAACGAAAACGAACAAAATGAGATTAAAAAAGAAAGTAGGGGTCAGATGACTCGGTGTTTGTGTGTCCTCATCATTTCATCATCAGTCCTGAAAGTGGCGAGATTGGACTGAGCAAAGATTGGGCATTTGTACTGGCGCAATAACAGCACAGTGAGCGTCCCACAAACTAAACATCATCATCCATACTCGCAGAAGAAGGCGGCGAGACGCAGCAGAATCCTGAGACAGTTTCTTTAGTAAAATTTCTGCCTACTGCAACTTACATCCGTCTGGATCTGCTTACTGTATATATCTCTTGGTCTCCCTCTACGATTTTTACCCTCCACACTTAGCTCCAGTACTAAACTGGTGATGCCTTGATGCCTCAGAGCGTGTCCTACCAACCGACCCCTTTGTTTGGCCAAGTTGCGCCACAATTTTTTTTCCCCTTTTCTATTTAGTACCTCCTCATTAGTTACCTGATCTACCCACCCAATCTTCGCAACATTTCAAAAGCTTCTATTCCCTTCTTGTCTAAATTGTTAATTTTCCATGTTTCACTCCCGTTAATGGCTACACTCCATACAAACACTTTCATGAAGGTCTTTCTGAAACTTAAATCTATACGTGATGTTAACAAATTTCTCTTTTTCAGAAACGCTTTTCTTGCCATTGCCACTCTACATTTTATATCCTCCCTACTTCGAACTCGCTTCCCACACCCGGGTTCCCGGGTTCGATTCCCGGCGGGGTCAGGGATTTTCTCTACCTCGTGATGACTGGGTGTTGTGTGATGTCCTTAGGTTAGTTACGTTTAACTAGTTCTAAATCTTAGTCTTCTCATCTTTCTTTCAGGAATAATTCGTTGACATTTCTTCTTCTTTTCCCCAGATTAGGGTCTGAAAAATTCGTCTAGTGGTGCTATTTCGAGTATTTATACTATCGCATCATTTTCTTTTCTTTCAGATATTGACATTTGTTGCATTTCTCTATATAGTTAGATTGATAACATACTAATGTGTAACTAGTTCCAACTACTTCTTTTCAGGAGTTTCTACCTGCGACAGCACTGCTGATTGTCAAGATTTTCTGATACACGGTATCCACCTGGCCAACAGCAGTTTGGAGATCTTGAGATAAATACCAGCGTCCGTGCCTTATATCTCCCGGATACTTCGGCAACATTTTTCCAACATTTACATACTGGACGTCGCGTATCAATTTGCATAAATATAACCACCTAATTTTACCAGATTCCTCGGTGTTGAGTTCATAAACTAAACACGGTACGGGACTTTTCCCGAGAAATAAATATTGTGAGCGGACATAATTATTCATTTCTGTACTTCTGGCACCTCCATGCTGATGAAAACATTATTTTTTTTTATGTTTTCACGCTGAAGATCCCGTACAGTAGCACGCGTAGAACAGGCTGAAAACACGTGACATTTAGGTCACCTCATCGATCTCGCTAGCCAGAATATATAGCAGTTCGCGTTGAGAACCAGTTTCTCTGTAACTCGTCTCAGACGCTTGGTTCGTTGGATTTTCTGTCTAGGTGGTCGCTGTAAAATATTTGCTGGGGATCTCCGCGTGATTGTAACTTGCTCTTTTCTTCTGGCTTCAGAGGGATCAAAATGAAACAAACAAATCAGTTCTGCCTGTCACCGTCTTCCTTGCTATCATATTAGGAGAACCTCACATGATGCTCTCCAGACCGTGATGTCGTCGGACTGTCCTTCACGTACGGCAGAGATTTCCATTGCTGATTGAAATTAATTGGTTAGTGAACAGGGAGAGACTACAGGCCAGTAATACACATCCATATAGAAAATATTTTTTTCCTTTTTTATGTAGGAGAAGAAGAACTTCTTATTCGGGGTCGCTACAAAAAATGTATTGCAGATAAACGGTTTCGGTGAAACTAAGTTGCCATGTTCATATCTGTAATAAAATTACAAGAAGCGCTATAGAATGCTATACAGACAATGTAACATAAACCCATAGAAGAAGCATACGACGACATATCTTTATAAAGGTTATGACTAACATCTTGTTCCAACTATACACAAAAACTTTCCTTTGTATTTCCAGGTACATTTAGACGATGTGATAGCCTATATCAGGACCATCAATACTACGTGGACACCAACGGACAACCGTCAAAAATAATTACAGTCCGAATATTAGATTATAAGGACGTCTGTAGCCAGAGAATCCTCAACACGAGAAACGAAAACGCAATCCTGACTCACAAACCTAGCTGGCACAAGATATTTGTAACAACCTTTATGAAAGTATATTGTCATTTTGATTCTCCCATGGGTTAATATTGCAATATTTGTTTAATAGTTTGTGGCGCTTCTTGTAATTTGATTGTAGATCTGAAGATGGTAGCTTAGTTTTAGGGAAAGCAGGTTATCTACAATTTTGCTTTATATCGATCTCGGCTAAGAAGTTCTTCTTCTCCTAACTAATCGCTACAGATCACCGCTACGAGCTCAACGTTGTTGTTGTTGTTGTCTTCAGTCCTGAGACTGGTTTGATGCAGCTCTCCATGCTACTCTATCCTGTGCAAGCTGCTTCATCTCCCAGTACCTACTGCAACCTACATCCTTCTGAATCTGCTTAGTGTACTGATCTCTCGGTCTCCCTCTACGATTTTTACCCTCCACGCTGCCCTCCAATGCTAAATTTGTGATCCCTTGATGCCTCAAAACATGTCCTACCAACCGATCCCTTCTTCTAGTCAAGTTGTGCCACAAACTTCTCTTCTCCCCAATCCTATTCAATACCTCCTCATTAGTTACGTGATCTATCCACCTTATCTTCAGTATTCTTCTGTAGCACCACATTTCGAAAGCTTCTATTCTCTTCTTGTCCAAACTAGTTATCGTCCATGTTTCACTTCCATACATGGCTACACTCCAAACAAATACTTTCAGAAACGACTTCCTGATACATAAATCTATATTTGATGTTAACAAATTTCTCTTCTTCAGAAACGCTTTCCTTGCCACTGCCAGTCTACATTTTATATCCTCCCTACTTCGACCATCATCAGTTATTTTACTTCCTAAATAGCAAAACTCCTTTACTACTTTAAGTGTCTCATTTCCTAATCTAATTCCCTCAGCATCACCCGATTTAATTTGACTACATTCCATTATCCTCGTTTTGCTTTTGTTAATGTTCATCTTATATCCTCCTTTCAAGACACTGTCCATTCCGTTCAACTGCTCTTCCAAGTCCTTTGCCGTCTCTGACAGAATTACAATGTCATCAGCGAACCTCAAAGTTTTTACTTCGTCTCCATGAATTTTAATACCTACTCCAAATTTTTCTTTTGTTTCCTTTACTGCTTGCTCAATATACAGATTGAATAACATTGGGGAGAGGCTACAACCCTGTCTCACTCCTTTCCCAACCACTGCTTCCCTTTCATGCCCCTCGACTCTTATAACTGCCATCTGGTTTCTGTACAAATTATAAATAGCCTTTCGCTCCCTGTATTTTACCCCTGCCACCTTTAGAATTTGAAAAAGAGTATTCCAGTCAACATTGTCAAAAGCTTTCTCTAAGTCTACAAATGCTAGAAACGTAGGTTTGCCTTTTCTTAATCTTTCTTCTAAGATAAGTCGTAACGTCAGTATTGCCTCACGTGTTCCAACATTTCGACGGAATCCAAACTGATCCTCCCCGAGGTCTGCATCTACCAGTTTTTCCATTCGTCTGTAAAGAATTCGCGTTAGTATTTTGCAGCCGTGGCTTATTAAACTGATAGTTCGGTAATTTTCACATCTGTCAGCACCTGCTTTCTTTGGGATTGGAATTATTATATTCTTCTTGAAGTCTGAGGGTATTTCGCCTGTCTCATACATCTTGCTCACCAGCTGGTAGAGTTTTGTCATGACTGGCTCTCCCAAGGCCGTCAGTAGTTCTAATGGGATGTTGTCTACTCCGGGGGCCTTGTTTCGACTCAGGTCTTTCAGTGCTCTGTCAAACTCTTCACACAATATTGTATCTCCCATTTCGTCTTCATCTACATCCTCTTCTATTTCCATAATATTGTCCTCAAGTACATCGCCCTTGTATAAACCTTCTATATACTCCTTCCACCTTTCTGCCTTCCCTTCTTTGCTTAGAACTGGGCTGCCATCTGAGCTCTTGATATTCATACACGTGGTTCTCTTCTCTCCAAAGGTCTCTTTAATTTTCCTGTAGGCAGTATCTATCTTACCCCTAGTGAGATAAGCTTCTACATCCTTACATTTGTCCTCTAGCCATCCCTGTTTAGCCATTTTGCACTTCCTGTCGATCTCATTTTTGAGACGTTTGTATTCCTTTTTGCCTGCTTCATTTACTGCATTTTTATATTTTCTCCTTTCATCAATTAAATTCAATATTTCTTCTGTTACCCAAGGATTTCTAGCAGCCCTCGTCTTTGTACCTACTTTATCCTCTGCTGCCTTCACTACTACATCCCTCAGAGCTACCCATTCTTCTTCTACTGTATTTCTTTCCCCTATTCCTGTCAATTGTTCCCTTATGCTCTCTCTGAAACTCTGTACAACCTCTGGTTCTTTCAGTTTATCCAGGTCCCATCTCTTTAATTTCTCACATTTTTGCAGTTTCTTCAGTTTTAATCTACAGGTCATAACCAATAGATTGTGGTCAGAGTCCACATCTGCCCCTGGAAATGTCTTACAACTTAAAACCTGGTTCCTAAATCTCTGTCTTACCATTATATAATCTATCTGATACCTTTTAGTATCTCCAGGGTTCTTCCACGTATACAACCTTCTTTCATGATTCTTAAACCAAGTGTTAGCTATGATGAAGTTGTGCTCTGTGCAAAATTCTACTAGGCGGCTTCCTCTTTCATTTCTTAGCCCCAATCCATATTCACCTACTATGTTTCCTTCTCTCCCTTTTCCTACACTCGAATTCCAGTCACCCATTACTATTAAATTTTCGTCTCCCTTCACTATCTGAATAATTTCTTTTATTTCATCATACATTTCTTCAATTTCTTCATCATCTGCAGAGCTAGTTGGCATATAAACTTGTACTACTGTAGTAGGTGTGGGCTTCGTATCTATCTTGGCCACAATAATGCGTTCACTTTGCTGTTTGTAGTAGCTTACCCGCATTCCTATTTTCCTATTCATAATTAAACCTACTCCTGCATTACCCCTATTTGATTTTGTGTTTATAACCCTGTAGTCACCTGACCAGAAGTCTTGTTCCTCCTGCCACCGAACTTCACTAATTCCCACTATATCTAACTTTAACCTATCCATTTCCCTTTTTAAATTTTCTAACCTACCTGCCCGATTAAGGGATCTGACATTCCACGCTCCGATCCGTAGAACGCCAGTTTTCTTTCTCCTGATAACGACATCCTCCTGAGTAGTCCCCGCCCGGAGATCCGAATGGGGGACTATTTTACCTCCGGAATATTTTACCCAAGAGGATGCCATCATCATTTAATCATACAGTAAAGCTGCATGTCCTCGGGAAAAATTACGGCTGTAGTTTCCCCTTGCTTTCAGCCGTTCGCAGTACCAGCACAGCAAGGCCGTTTTGGTTAATGTTGCAAGGCCAGATCAGTCAATCATCCAGACTGTTGCCCCTGCAACTACTGAAAAGGCTGCTGCCCCTCTTCAGGAACTACACGTTTGTCTGGCCTCTCAACACATATCCCTCCGTTGAGGTTGCACCTACGGTACGGCCATCTGTATCGCTGAGGCACGCAAGCCTCCCCACCAACGGCAAGGTCCATGGTTCATGGGGGGGGGGAGCTCAACGTGAGTAAGCTAAAAGGAGATACATTCTCGTAACCAGTCCTTATACAAATATATGGTAAATAGCCAGCTCACTATCTCGGGCTACATAGGCGATCCTCAGGCTTGCTTTGGAGCATGTCACAAGTACCTGGAAGACCCTAAATACCAACAAAGGTAACGATAACTTTTCCAGGCGATAGAGAACGTTTCGATGCCGCTTAACAAAGTTGAACTCCAGGATTAGAATTACGTGTTACAGTAAAGAGACATGAGTGGAAACACGTTGCAAGTACACGGGTAGGGGCGACAAAAAAAATCTACCGAATTAACAGTCATAAAACCGTGAGGTTGATGTGTCGAGCTGCAAATCTAATATTTGCATCGAAAACAGGGTCGGCTCTGCTACGAGCGTTCTCGTGCGTAGGACTGGATAAAAGCTGACAAAACTAAGCTTAACGGTGCCTGGTTGTTTCCATGGCGGACGGAAAGAACACATGAAGCGGATACTACCGCGCGACTGCTGGTCGCGAAATAAAATCTACAGTGTACTGTCACGAACTGACTCTACCAAGTACTGCAACGAACTGAGCCTACCAAGCACTGCGAAGGGCTGTGAGGGCGATACTCAGTAATTTTGTAATTTCGGGTCCTGGTACACTGTATGTTTCCTCCGAGAGTAACAGGTCCCTGCTGCCAACATGAGGGGTGGGGGTGGGAGAATACCGACGGTCGCTTAAACTTTCAGCCGAGGGACTGTTGGGCCCGCCCACGCCCAAGTTGGCGTTACTGTAGTGGCACCAGGTACTGGAGCGCTACACAACGGAACAGCATATTGTCGTCAGTAAAAATTATTGTATGTGTTGAATGTTGTGCGGAGACTGTTTGAAAAAGCTCTGGAATGTTTGGTCAACGTAAAGCACCGTATAAGTCCACTGTGATGAGAGAACCGTTTCGACTGTGGACAATGAATTCTGAGGGCGTCCTTGTGACAGTCATTCCGCGGAACATCGCCGAGTGATAATGTAGCCGTTAAGCCCGAAAATCTATTTGCCAACGTTCACAACAATTGGCTATTCCCACAACCAACATGTAACGAGTTCTAGAAGAACTGGACCTTTGCGTCTTTAAAATCCAACGAATACAAGAACTGACAGCAACCGATCACGAAAAGCGTCGAGAATTTTGGCATTGGATGGAAACGAAACTAAGAGTGGCCAACAATTTAAGCAAGAAACTAATGTCCTCTAATGATCCGCATTTACTGCCGAATGGCCTAGTGAACAAGCAAAGCTGCAGGCAAAGGGGCACAGAAAATTCTGGACTGGTTATGGGGAAGCCATTACAGCCACGACGAGTTACTTTGTGATGTAGCATTTGAGCTGAGGGCGTAATTGGGCCGTACGTCTTCGAAGATGGTGACCGAAACTCATTAACAGAGGAAGGTGAATGCTACGGCAGTACGTTTAGAGAGTTTCTGTAGTCTCAGCTGGATCGTACAAATCCTGAACGGGTTTAGTTTCAATAACATCTGTCACACATCGATTGCAACAATGGACTTGTTACGATACAGGTTCCCTGGCCGGGTGATTTCTGTCAACTGTAACCTCAGTTGGGCACTCAGGTTTTATCATGTGACACCATGTAATCTTTACATGTGGTTGTGTTTCAAGTCTCTTGTGGACGCCAACAAACCACGATCAGTTGCAGAGCACGAGGCCGAGATTCGAGGTGTGATTTCAGAAGTAGAGTCGCAATTATGGAGAAAAAGTATGGAAAATTTCAAAAAAATGGTTCAAATGGCTCTGAGCACTATGGGACTCAACATCTTAGGTCATAAGTCCCCTAGAACTTAGAACTACTTAAACCTAACTAACCTAAGGACATCACACACACCCATGCCCGAGGCAGGATTCGAACCTGCGACCGTAGCAGCCCCGCGGTTCCGGACTGCAGCGCCAGAACCGCACGGCCACTGCGGCCGGCATGGAAAAATTTCATCGCAAGAACGAAAGTGTGTAGCTGGTCTATTATTACGCAGACTAGGAAATAATGGCATAAGTATCTTTGTCCTAACTGTCATTGTTCCCTATCAGATCGAAAACCTGTTGATCTTGTGTCCCAGGAATCAGAATTCGTCTCCTTATACAAGTGTTTTGTCGCCTAATATTGAATTAATTAAACAGAGTGAGACAGCAAGGAAGTTACAGTTCAATGAAAGTGAGTAGATTCTGGTAATGAAATCATATACTTCGAAATTAACACACAGATAGAAGATAGCTCTGTCACAATGTCTTTCTTATCGTCCCTTTTGTGGTCAAGAGACGACCGCTGGTATCGAACATAGGCCTTAATTTTAGGAAGAAATTTCTGAGAGTGTACGTTTGGAGCACAGCAATATATAGTAATGAAACATGGGCAATATAAAAACCGTAACATAAGAGAATCGAAGCTTTAGAGATGTGAGGCTAAAGAAGAATGTTGAACGTTAGGTGGACTGATAAGGTGAGGAGGCTCTTCGCAGAATCGGCGAATGACAGAATGTATGGGCAACACCGACAAGAACGGGAGACGTGACGACAGAACTGTTAAAGCATCAGGGAATAACTGCCATGGTACCAAAGGGAGCTATAGGGGGTCAAAACTGTAGAGGAAGACAAGTCGTGCGACTGCTACGGTCGCAGGTTCGAATCCTGCCTCGGGCATGGATGTGTGTGATGTCCTTAGGTTAGTTAGGTTTAAGTAGTTCTAAGTTCTAGGGGACTAATGACCACAGCAGTTGAGTCCCATAGTGCTCAGAGCCATTTGAAGACAAGTAAGGACGTAGGTTGGAAGTGCTACTGTAATATGGAAAGGCTGGCACAGGGGCGGAATTTGTGGCCGCATCAGACCCGTCAGAAGATCGACCCTCCTCCCCAAAAATGAGTTCTTTCTGTCTGGTTGATACCATTTCACCTTCATGACACTGGCAATAGTTTTGGCTCAGATGAGCACTATGTCGACAGTGTATTAAACTCTACGCCATTATATGCTTTTTCACCCCGTGCCGACAACTTTCTTTAGCAGTCTGTACCTGCAAAGTCGATTTCTCAGTGCTGTGCCCGTGAACTGAGAAGGCCCGCTTGCCTGATTTTAATTAAACAGCCAGATTGCTATCCTCTCCATTATTACCGTGGATGTCGAGTTACCGACAGGAACAATAGCCGTGTGAAAGAGGTACGTCGGAGCGAATCAGCCCATTTGTTTTCGGTCTTCAATTTGTGTAATGGCCGTCTTTCCGCTCGCGACCGCGCCGAAGCGCTGGCCTAATGATGAAAAACGGGCCCACCCTGTCCCTCGAACGCTGTGAGGAGATGGAGGTGATTGCGGGGTCGCCTCGTGTTAGCACGAGCGCTCACTCCTCCTGGGAGTTTTATTGCGTTTCTCGGGGATAGCCTAGTGTTCGCGTTGAGCGAACCGACTGGCCGTGCTGGGCGCTTAAAGCAGCGACACATTTCGACTGGACAGCCGAGCTTGCCAGCACGGCTTCATAGGGGGCCTCCCACACGTGGCTTGCGCCGTCTCTGATCCTCGCACACGGCGGGACACAACCTGACGTTGTCAGATGGGGCACGCCGTCTGTTTTGGTTAGTACACTGAGATGACAGAAGTCATGGGAATCAATATGCACATGTACAGGTGGAGGTAGAATCGCGTACACGAGGTATACAGGGTGGTCCACTGATCGTGACCGGGCCAAATATTCCACGAAATAAGCGTCAAACGAAATAACTACAAAGAACGAAACTTGTCTAACTTGAAGGGGGAAACAGCGCTATGGTTGGCCCGTTAGATGGCGCTACAATAGGTCAAACGGATAACAGTTGCGTTTTAAAAAAATAGGAAACCCCATTTTTTTATTACATGTTCGTGTAGTACGTAAAGAAATATGAATGTTTTAATTGGACAACTTTTTTCGCTTTGTGATAGATGGCACTGTAATAGTCACAAACATATGGCTCACAATTTTAGACGAACAGTTGGTAACAGGTAGGTTTTTTAAATTAAGATATAGAACGTAGCTACGTTTGAACATTTTATTTCGGTTGTTCCAATGTGATTCATGTACCTTTGTGATCTTATAATTTCTGAGAAAGCATGCTGTCACAGCGTGCTTACCTGTAAATACTACATTAATACAATAAATGCTCAAAATGAGATTTTCACTCTGCAGCGGAGTGTGCGCTGATATGAAATTTCCTAGCAGATTAAAACTGTGTGCTGGGCCGAGAATCTTTCACGACTACTAGTTCTGAGAGGTTCGCAGAAGAGCTTCTGTTAAGTTTGGGAGGTAGGAGACGAGGTACTGGCAGAATTAAGGCTGTGAGGACGGGGCGTGAGTAGCTCAGGTGGTAGAGCACTTGCGAGCGAAAGGCAAAGGTCCCATGTTCGAGTCTCGGCCCGACACTCAGTTTTAATCTGCGAGGAAGTTTCGCTCAAAATGATGTCCGTCAACCTCAATGCAATACGTGTAACGACATTCCTCTCAACAGCGAATATTTCGCCTTCCGTAATGTTTGCACATGCATTGACAATTCGCTGACGCATGTTGTCAGGCGTTGTCGGCGGATCAAGATTGCAAATATCCTTCAACTTTCCCCACAGAAAGAAACCCGAGGACTTAAGATAAGGTGAACGTGCGTGCCAAGGTATGGTGCTTCGACGACCAATCCACCTGTCATGAAATATCCTATTCAATAACGCTTCAGCCGCACGCGAGCTATGTGCCGGACATCCATCATGTTTGGAGTACATCGCCATTCTGTCATGCAGTGAAACGTCTTGTAGTAACATCGGTAGAACATATCGTAGGAAATCAGCACAATTTGCACCATTTGTATTGCCATCGATAAAATGGGGGCCAATTATGCTTCCTCCCATAATGCCGCACCACACATTAACCCGCCAAGGTCGCTGATCCTCCACTTGTCGCAGTCATCGTGGATTTTCCTTTGCCCAATAGTGCATATTATGGCGGTATACGTTACCGCTGTTGGTGAATGATGCTTCGTCGCTAAATAGATCGCGTGCAAAAAATCTGTCATCGTCCCGTAATTTCTCTTGTGCCCAGTGGCAGAACTGTACTCGACGTTCAAAGTCGTCGCCATATGACACGGGTGCAATCGATGTTGATGTAGCATTCTCAACACCGACGTTTTTGAGATTCCCGATTCTCGCGCAATTTGTCTGCTACTGATGTGCGGATTAGCCGTGACAGCAGCTGAAACACCTACTTAGGCATCATCATTTCTTGCAGGTCGTGGTTAACGTTTCACATGTGGCTGAACACTTCCTGTTTCCGTAAGTAACGTAACTGTCCAGAGAACGGTGCGGACACTTGAATGATGTCGTCCGGGATACCGAGCAGCATACATAGCACACGCCCGTTAGGTATTTTGATCACAATAGCCATACATCAACAAGATATCGAACTTTTCCGCAATTGGTAAACGGTTCATTTTAACACGGGTAATGAATCACGATGCAAATACAGTCCGCACTGGCGGAATTTCTTTACGTACTACACGAATATGTATAAAAAAATAGGGGTTCCTATTTTTAAAAAAACGCAGTTGATATCCGTTTGACCTATGGCAGGACTGCAGTCATGGACTGTGTGGCTGGTCCGGCGGAGGTTCGAGTTCAAATGATTCAAATGGCTCTGAGCACTATGGGACTCAACATCTTAGGTAATAAATCCCCTAGAACTTAGAACTACTTAAACCTAACTAACCTAAGGACATCACACACACCCATGCCCGAGGCAGGATTCGAACTTGCGACCGTAGCAGCCCCGCGGTTCCGGACTGCAGCGCTAGAACTGCACGGCCACCGCGGCTGGCAAGATTCGAGTCCTCCATCGGGCATGGGTGTGTGTGCTTGTTCTTAGGATAATTTTGGTTAAGTAGTGTGTAAGCTTAGGGACTGATGACCTTAGCAGTTGTCCCATAAGATTTCACTCACATTTGACCATTTGCACCTATGGCAGCGCCATCTATCGGGCCCACCATAGCGCCATCTGGTTTCTCCCTTCAAGCTAGACAAGTTTCGTTCTTTGTAGTTTTTTCGTTTGATGCTTATTTCGTGAGATATTTGGACCGGTCACTACCAATGGACCACCCTGTATAACGGCCGTGCATTGGCGGAGATGTCATTTGTACTCAATTGATTCATGCGAAGAGGTTTCCGATTATGGCAGTACGGCGGGAATTAACAGACTTTTAATACGGAATTGTAATTGGAGCTAGACGCATGGAATATTCCATTGCGGAAATCGGTAGGGAATTCAGTTTTCCGAGATCCACATTATGGTGTCACTGCCAGATACCATACTTGCTAGGTGGTAGCCTTTAAATCGGCCGCGGTCCGTTAGTATACGTCGGACCCGCGTGTCGTCACTATCAGTGATTGCAGACCGAGCGCCGCCACACGGCAGGCCTAGAGAGGTTTCCTAGCACTCGCCCCAGTTGTTCAGCCGACTTTGCTAGCGATGGTTCACTGACTTCTACGCTCTCATTTGCCGAGACGATAGTTAGCATAGCCTTCAGCTACGTTATTTGCTACGACCTAGCAAGGCGCCATCATCTGTTGCTATTGATACTGTGAATCATGTAATTTCAAGAGCGATGTTCGTCATTAATGGATTAAAGGTAAGTATTCCACCAGCTACGTCCGTTTTTCTCAATCCTAATTCCCTTGTCATGTTCCAGACCTCACGCCAGCCTGCGTGAGCTAAAACGCGTGCATTTCGACCTCCTTTGGTAACACGGATGGCTCTCCTGCCAACCACAACACACATTTTCAAGACTGAGCCGAGAATTACTTATCACCATGGAAAATGTGGTGGCCGACGGCCTACATTTAACGACCGAGAACAGTGGCGTGTGCGTAACAGACAGGCAACACTGCGTGAAACAACCGCAGCAGTGCGAGAGGTACGACGAAGGCATCCGTTAGGACAGTGCGGCGAATTAGCCGTTGCTGGGCTATGACAGCAGACGACCGACGCCAGTGGCTTTGCTTAGCACGGCATCGCCTGCAGCGCTGTCCAGGGCTCGTGACCATATCGGTTGAACCCTAGACAACTGGAGAGCCATGCCTGCCAGTCTGATGAGTCTCGATTTCAGGTGTTCGTTATGTTCGAGTGTGACGCAGACCTCACATAGCTATGGATCCAAGTTATCAACCAGGTGCTGTGCAAACTGGTGGTGGTCCAATAATGTTTTGGGCTGTGTTTACATGGAGCACACTCCTATGATCCAGCTGAACCGATCATTTACTGGAAACGGTACTTGGAGACCATTTGCAGCTATTCATCGACTGTATGTTCCCAAACAACGATGTCATGTCACCTTACCCCAATCGCCCACGATTGGTTCGAAAAACGTTTTGGACAATGTCAGCGAATGAACTGGCAACCCAGAATCTCCCGACATGAATTCCACAGAACATTTATGAGACAGTCTAGAGGCCAGTTCGTGCACAAAATTCTGCACCAGCAACAGTGTCGCAATTGTGGGCGGCTATAAAGGCAGCGTGGCGCAATATTTCTGCAGGGGACTTCAAGCGACTTAGTGATCTATGCTACGTCGCGTTTCTGCTCTGCCTCAGACAAAAGGAGGTCCGACACGATGTTAGAACGTGTCTCACTAGTTTCGTCATCTTAGTGAACTTTTCTTTACACAAGTGCCTTGATCACGTTGGATGGACACGCAACAGGTTACTAGTTTCGACTCTCATGAGCCATTGTTAGAATCAGAATCTTGTTAGAAAAGCAACATGTCGAGCACTCAAATTACGCTCATGTTGGTCACTTCACATCGACTCAAGATCCGATATGGTAACTAAAAGTAGTAAACTGCTGTAAATGTATCCACTGCATGAAGGCAACGTAGAATTAAAAGAATAAGAAAAAAATCGGGATAAGTGCGAGTGTGGCTCGCGCACCGACGATTCCGTACAAACTTAAGTTATGTCTACAGACAGTTCACTCATTCCAGGAGCTGAGAATCCTGACCATTTTTACCTCGCGCACGGAGGATTCTGTACAGACTAAATTACGGGTAATTCATCCATTTCAGGAAAGGGAATCTCGACGATATTCGCATGTTGTCAATATCGATACAGGTAATATATACGTCTACTCATTCCTGAGAAAATGGTGTCTTAACAGAAACTCAAACAGTCGGATAACAAATGACAGCAAAAACAGTTTTTCATATGATACAATTACAAATCAACAATTTTCAAATTTTTTCCTTTGCTTGTGCTGTGAAATCTTGCTTCTTATCAGGTTTCGTGATTCTAGGTCAACGGGAGGTACCCTATTGGTTTTGATGCGTGAATCTCTGGGTTTCAAATATCTGGCATAACTGACGGTATGTTATTGTTGCACTGACTTAGAAGTTTAAAGTTTTTACGCCACTAAGGGACAATAGACCTTAGAACGAGAAATAAATTCCAACTTGGTGCGTCAGCCAGTTCGTGAGAAAATGGAGTTTACAGTCGGACGAACACCCAGTTGAATAACAAATGATAAAGAAAGGAATTTGTTTCCTGTGATATAATTAAAAATTAACAATTTTCGGATTTTTCCTTTAGTTTCACTGTGGAAACTTACTTTTTGCCAAATTTCATGATTCTAGGTCATCGGGAAGTGTCCTACAGGTTTTGACACCCGAGTTTGCATCATAATATGTGACGTAAATGGCCATGTTTTTCAACTGCACTGACTTAGAAAGTTAACTTTCTTACACCGTCAGGGAACGTAGACCTTAATGTGTGATATAAATTTCAGCTCGATACTGATACCGTTATGATACCGCTTTGCTAGAGAGGTGTGCGAACCAAAACATACAACCTACAACAATAATTAACACCTCACCAGAAAACAGCAATTGAGAAGCAGAATCATGGACGGACTGGTCCAAGATGGTATAACTGAACATCATTTACTATGACATCTTACTAACACAGTTATTGCAAATGGATATAACTATACTAAACATTCAAGTGTAGTAAAATTCTTGTTATAATAATGGGACGCATAAAAGAGAGGGAAAAAAAGCAGTCAAGCAATACTTTAAATTAAAACAGTAAAACAAATTTATACAAGGACGAGGAGCTAGGTAGCCGGTTCCTGTTGATCAGAGACACTTTTATCTTCAGGACAAGGCCGTAGATCCGTAGATCAAAATGGAAACAAAAAATCTGGCACTCGCCGTACATCGAAAAAACGAAATTGCAGTAGTTACAGCTGTTAATACTCAAGCAAAACCTTAAGATTACAATAAGAAAGAAATAAAAGTGGAGAACATAAGGCTGTGCTTAACGGTGCGTCCACAAGCATTCATTAAATAGCTAACCCGTGTACACGAGGGCTGCAGCGTCCGGTAAAACCACCGGACTACACCCACCCAGCAGACCTGCTGGCGTGGGACAACGTCAGCCCAACTACGACCCCCACACCAACGCCGGGCCAAAACATCCATAAACCAAATTACAGATGAACTCTATAACATACAGACGTCACCAGTTAGTTTCCACGCAGATGATAAGAAAGATGATACACCGCACAGATGAACGCATAACCAAGCGGCACAAGGGGCAGCCTATAAGAATGTATTAGCAATAAAGTAGCCGTCAAATATATGCGTATGTATATGTACAGATCTCCACAAATTAGCATAAAACGGTTTTGAACTGTTTTGCTTATAAGTAAAAGATAACTTGCTTATATTTATTTTAAAACTACCAGGGAGAGTAGCAATAAATACGCACAAGTGCCGGCCGCTGTGGCGGAGCTGTTCTAGGCGGTTCAGTCTGGAGCTGCGCTGCTGCTACGGTCGCAGGCTCGAATCCTGCCTAGGGCATGAATGTGTGTCATGTCCTTAGGTTAGTTAGGTTTAAGTCTAGGGTACTGATGACAGACGTTAAGCCCCATAGTGCTTAGAGCCATTTGATATGAACAAGTAACTTTTGGGCATTAGAGACGGTTTGAAGCTCCTTGCAACAAGTGAGGAAAACAACCGTAAGGATCAGTGATTAAAACAAATTTATGATCACAGCTCAACTAAAAGTAGCACTCCGTCTTCAAGCCACAAAGTGGCCCATCGGGACCATCCGACCGCCGTGTAATCCTCAGATGAGGATGAGGCTAGGAGGATCGTGTGGCCAGCACACCGCTCTCCCGGTCGTTATGATGGTTTTCTGTGACCGGAGGCGCTATTATTCGCTCGAGTAGCTCCTCTGTTGGCATCACGAGGCTGAGTGCACCCAGAAAAAATGGCAACAGCGCATGGCGGCCTGGATGGTCACCCATCCAAATGCCGGCCACGCCCGACAGCACTTAACTTCGGCGATCTCTTGGAAACCGGTGTATCCACTGCGGCAAGGTCGTTGCCAAGCAAAAACAGGCTAGCCTACAGTATAAAATATTCCCCGTAAGTAAGACAGTGTGCAGGCCACTGTGTAATAGCCGATAACAGGTTGGAACTCAAGCTTCACTAAAGTGATTTAGCCGTTAACACTGAGAGGTTGAGCCAGTACCGGATCACCAGAGCGATAAGCCTGAACCAAAACAGATAACTAGCGATCTTAATTGCTAATTGATTTCAAGCAGTCATAACTTCCAGAGACGGTCACGAGCAGCTATACAATACCAGCGAGCTGCAGTGACCGGAAACACGCACTCAATATTCCAATATACAGCTTTACGTCCGCGACTGATAATAGCAGAAGCCCACTTCGAGTTGAGTTAGCAACCACCGCCGAGTCGTGCAGAACTGCTCATCCTCTAGCGTAAGGCGGCCAACCAACGTCACGCAGCAGCAAGCTTCCACGGGAGACATTCAATGGCCGCCATCTCGGTACACTTTTATACTGTTTACACGCTCGCTGCCACAAATACGCTCCCTGCCCATAGCTCAAGTACTCGCTGCTCGCTCCTTTCCTAGCCGATTTCAAAACCAAAACGGACCAAGAAGGCAAGACTGTGAAGAGAGGACAACGCCAAAGATATCAAAACAAGAACCGACCCTGACATGCGACCGCACCGGCTCCGACACGCCACTCATTCCTGAGAAATGGAGTTTCCAACAGACGGACAGACATACAGATGGACAACAACATGATCCTGTAATGGTTCCGTGTTTACCGATGGAGGTACGAACCCTAAAAACGACTTTCTACGTTGCCACTGTCATTATCTTACAGTCATGAGAGGGTAACCAAATAACCACAAGGAGAGAAAACTACATAGTCGAGAAATACGTTTCTCTTTACATATATTGCCTAGCAACCTGCTCGAAACGAAACCAAATTAATTACGGAAACTTCCTGACAGATTAAAACTTCGTGTCGGATCGGGATTCGAACGTGGGACTTCGTCTTTCGTGTGCAAGAAACCATCGACTGGGCTATCAAAGCACAACTCACGCACCGCCCTCTCAGTTTTACTTGCGCCAGTGCCTCATCTTCCACCTTCCGAACCTTGTCTCGTCAATATCCTTTCTTCCAGGATTTCTAGTCAAGGAATGCAGGACAACAACTGTAACGTTTGGAAAGTAAGAGATAAGGTACTGGTGCAAGTCAAAATGTGATTGGATAGCTCAGCAGGTTAGCACTTGCCCGCGAAAGGCAAAGGCCCCAGCTCCGAGTCCTTATTTGGCACACAATTGCAAGGACGTTTCAGATCGACGCACATCCCCCTGCAGGGTGAATTTTCATTCTGGATGATTAATTACTGTTTTTATAAAGGAAAGATAATAAAATTTATAAACACAGCATTCGAGAGAATAGCGGTTCGGATCCCCATTTGGCCGCCCATATTTAGGATTGGAAAAGACTGATTTCCTTCCCATTCCGCCATTAATCGAAACTTGTGTTCTGTTTCCAATGACCTTGTCGTTCATGGGACGTTAAAACCTAAACTGTTCTTGTTTCTATTAGGGGAGGAAAGATGAAAAAAGAAAAAAAAACACTTCAGAATGGTCTCCAAAAGCTCTCCAAAAGTACCCTTTCTGAACGTCAAAATGTAAACTTGACTTTCATAAAAGTCTTGGACTTAAACTTCTTTTACAATGAGAGATTATTATAAAAAGAGCGTAATGAACGTCACACACAACGATTTGGATTTCTGCATCCATGCCAGTGCCGTGAAAGAATCGTCAGAATAGAGTACACTTAATACAACACTTCAGTGCTCGTGATACAGATATATGGTGTATTTTTACAAGTGATTCATTAATATGTACATATATCAGTGCATCGAACAGACCTTTCACAAACACGTAACAAACTTTACTACCTGATGTTTTCCGCATGTTCGTAACTGCACTACGTGGACTAGGTCTGTCAATATAGAGTTAACCGTTTTGCGTCCACACGTAAACACCTGACCTGCTCCCCATCGGAAAATAAGCATCAATGACTTGTTCTTGACATAGATATTTGGAGGTACTATCTAACATGGAAAAAAATGGCTGTGAGCACTATGGGACTCAACTTCTGAGCTCATCAGTCCCCTAGAACTTAGAACTACTTAAACCTAACTAACCTAAGGACAGCATACACATCCATGCTCGAGGCACGATTCGAACCTGCGACCGTAGCGGTTCCAGACTGTTGCGCCTAGAACCGCTCGGCCACCCGTGCCAGCTAACATGAAAACATACGACTTATAATATCTGTAATTATTAGTTTGCAAATGACGCAGTTATTGATGTAATGATGTGAAGTACACTCCTGGAAATTGAAATAAGAACACCGTGAATTAATTGTCCCAGGAAGGGGAAACTTTATTGACACATTCCTGGGGTCAGATACATCACATGATCACACTGACAGAACCACAGGCACATAGACACAGGCAACAGAGCATGCACAATGTCGGCACTAGTACAGTGTATATCCACCTTTCGCAGCAATGCAAGCTGCTATTCTCCCATGGAGACGATCGTAGAGATTCTCGATGTAGTCCTGTGGAACGGCTTGCCATGCCATTTCCAACTGGCGCCTCAGTTGGACCAGCGTTCGTGCTGGACGTGCAGACCGCGTGAGACGACGCTTCATAAAGTCCCAAACATGCTCAATGGGGGACAGATCCGGATATCTTGCTGGCCAGGGTAGTTGCCTTACACCTTCTAGAGCACGTTGGGTGGCACGGGATACATGCGGACGTGCATTGTCCTGTTGGAACAGCAAGTTCCCTTGCCGGTCTAGGAATGGTAGAACGATGGGTTCGATGACGGTTTGGATGTACCGTGCACTATTCAGTGTCCCCTCGACGATCACCAGAGGTGTACGGCCAGTGTAGGAGATCGCTCCCCACACCATGATGCCGGATGTTGGCCCTGTGTGCCTCGGTCGTATGCAGTCCTGATTGTGGCGCTCACCTGCACGGTGCCAAACACGCATACGACCATCATTGGCACCAAGGCAGAAGCGACTCTCATCGCTGAAGCGACACGTCTCCATTCGTCCCTCCATTCACGCCTGTCGCGACACCACTGGAGGCGGGCTGCACGATGTTGGGGCGTGAGCGGAAGACGGCCTAACGGTGTGCGGGACCGTAGCCCAGCTTCATGGAGACGGTTGCGAATGGTCCTCGCCGATACGCCAGGAGCAACAGTGTCCCTAATTTGCTGGGAAGTGGCGGTGCGGTCCCCTACGGCACTGCATAGGATCCTACGGTCTTGGCGTGCATCCGTGCGTCGCTGCGGTCCGGTCCCAGGTCGACGGGCACGTGTACCTTCCGCCGACCACTGGCGACAACATCTATGTATTGTGGAGACCTCACGCCCCACGTGTTGAGCAATTCGGCGGTACGTCCACCCGGCCTCCCACATGCCCACTATACGCCCTCGCTCAAAGTCCGTCAACTGCACATACGGTTCACGTCCACGCTGTCGCGGCATGCTACCAGTGTTAAAGACTGCGATGGAGCTCCGTATGCCACGTCAAACTGGCTGACACTGACGGCGGCGGTGCACAAATGCTGCGCAGCTAGCGCCATTCGACGGCCAACTCCGCGGTTCCTGGTGTGTCCGCTGTGCCGTGCGTGTGATCATTGCTTGTACAGCCCTCTCGCAGTGTCCGGAGCAAGTATGGTGGGTCTGACACACCGGTGTCAATGTGTTCTTTTTTCCATTTCCAGAAGTGTATATAGTCCTCAGTCACCAGCATAATATCTGCACTTACACGTTGTATAGATATACATTTTCAGATTAATACTGGGTATCTAAAACAAGTGTCACATAATCCTACAGGAGGTAGTATTGGGTCGAAATCAGAAGAAAAGTTCGTGAATTATATGTCCAGAAACCAATACCTGTTAATATGTGGACCAGTCTCATTCACATCTGTCTCTCTGCTAAGTAGGAGCGGACTTAGGCAGTGGTGCATATCGTTCCTACGGATCCTGACGTACCCTTCAGCCCTTCCTCGCAGTGAATCACGCGCTCTTTCAAATGCTCCTGGTTTCGTTCGGACTGCGTCACATGCATTGGTCAGACGCTCATGTAACTTCTCCATATTCTCCATGGGTTGGAAATACATCAGTGCTTTTAAATGTTCCCACCGACAGAACTCCATTAAATTCAGGGTCGTTGAATGGGGAGAAAACGCTTCCGGACTTCCTTGACCAGTCCATCGCCCTTGAAACGTTGCGATGAGATACTGTCTGACGATCGATTTAACACGCAGATGTCGGTGATACAAAGCACATGATAATCTCTTTGGTAAAGTGTGTGGCCCTATGAGTCTGTAACCGACAATTCATGCCCATACATTGATACTGAAGCGATCCTTTTACCTCAGATCCGTGATTACTCGACGTCTTGTATCTGCCCTCATGTGCATATTGTGAATTCTGCCTACCCCACCGAATACTACAAGCTAATCGTCGCAAGTAAAACAGCCCATTCCTCAGCAGGTGTACTTTTCCGGACATAGAATTATAAGAATTTCTCTTTTGGCTTTGAGTATTAGTACTTCCTGTAGGAATGAGAGACTCTCCTTTAAAAAAAATCTGTATTTTAAGTATACTGAAGTGATTGTTTTGGAGCATCCTTTATGACCACATCATTTTTCTTATTTACTGTTCCTCCCCGCACTAGTTAACCGTGAATTCTTTAGAAGAACGTCTAAATTACGGTTGAGTACCAATTTCATTTTGCAGAGATGTAGTTTATTACATAACTATCCAACTACCCGGCATTGTCCGGTATGTATTTATTCCAGTCTTGTAATAGTCCAACTCCTGCTTCCTCCTCTATCTGTCCATCTCCTCTTTCACCCTGACTTTGTCCACCTCCTCCACCCCCACTCTCTGTCCAGCTCCTCCATCCCTCTGTATGTCTATCTGCTCTTCCCTTCTCTGTTCATCTCATGCTTCCCACTCCGTCAATCTGCTGCTTTCCAATCTGTCCATCTCCCCCTCCTCCTCCCGCTCTCCTTGTCCATTTCTTCTCCCCCTTTCTCTGTCCATCTCCTTTTGTCCAAAAATGGGGAGAAGAAGATGGACAACGTTTCTCCCTCCCCCTTCATCTGTGACCAATTGCTCCTTCTCCTCGCTGTCTGTCCAACCCCTCCCAAATGGTTCAAATGGCTCTAAACACTATGGGCCTTAACATCTTAGGTCATCAGTCTCCCAGACTTCGAACACATCCAGGCCGAAGCAGAATTCGAACCTGCGACCGTAGCAGCAGCGCGGTTCCGGGCTGAAGCGCCTAGAACCGCTCGGTCACAGCGGTCGGCCAACCCCTTCCCCCGCTCCCCATTCTGTCTCCACGTTATCATTTTCTCCCCAATAGGAAGCTAGTGGTTCTTAGCCCCACGGCAGTTATTTGCACATTCCAAATAATATGTGTACTAAATTTGGTTGAAATCGTACCAGGGATTTAGGATGTGCTTTTTAACGGTGGCCTTGCCCGCGTATCAATGTGGCAAATGTATTTCATATATATTTTAAATACTCCACACTTATATATATATATATCTATAGCTAATTTGGTCCTGCAGTTTCATCTCCATGCGGCTCAATGTTTATGACGTCATATCTCCTGGGCTATGAGTTGTACAATGATAAATTTTTCTAAGTACATTTAATGTCACCTGTGGATACTGTCTTGCGAAATGTGTTGTGAATAGAGTTAGTAGTAAGGAAGTAACAAATTAAAACGTCGTACTTGATGATCCGCCCCTTTGCCCTTTGGTAGGAAGGTTGTTCTTACACCCACAGCGATGATTTCCAGATAGTAAGTGATATGTTTACCAAGTTCGGTTGAAATCGGTTCAGTGGTTTGGGACAAGATGTGTATATACGTACATCCAGTTTCATAATATACATGGTTTCCGGATAGCCAATAATCCTTTTTTATAGAGCGAAAAGAAGTATGGCTCTATCTGTGAGTTCTAAGCTTCTCACGACGTGTTCTCAGTGACTTGATTTGTTCATTGCTCTCCTACGCTCGTGTCTGTGATGTTCCTTTTACTCCGACGGATAGCAGATTGGCTCACGTAAGTGAGCACAATTGTTGTCTGAAAGGGTAGGAAAACATATGACGAATTTCCGGGAATCGATGTGAAGACTTTCATGCCAACAATCAGCCTGGTAACTGTGGGCATTCCGGGAGGCAGCCAGAAGAATAATAATATGACGTAATAAGCGACAATAACAACTGTATAAAGGGGCAAGCCGCACTCATTTATAGCGGGGAGCGGTGTAAAGCAATATTAGATAGAAATTATGTGACAGGTACGGTGGTTGCGCTGCTACTAAAGAGAGACGCATCCGTCCCGACACACGGCTATAATAAACACTGCTCGTAAAGCCGGGCTTGAGGTCGGTTAGTACCCGACCCGAGGCGAGAGGAACTGCGGCAGTACTCCGTAATGGTCGACAGAGGCAGATGAGGAAGAGCGATGACTGGCCATCACAGAGGAATTTTTATTCCGACAACCGGTTCCGGATACAAATTGTCGTCATTAGGCAAGAAACGCAGCATATTAAATCACTCTATAAATAACAGTAAAATATTGAGTAATTAGTAACTGCAGTTTAATGAGGCAGTATATCTTGCTTGCCTGAGAGATATTGAGATTTCCACTAGGCATTCGTTTCACGGAGGAGTGATTGTTTTATAATTCATTTCGATACAGTCAGTATAAAGTGAAGATCAAGACTGCATCGGGTGTGAGGCACAGGACCATATCCTGCTGTCGCAGCTTCGCGTTTCCTATACGTCTGTCCGAAATATTCGCTGGTCGACCAAATCGACGTCTGCCTGACTTAGGATGTCTATTGTGCGGGGTACAATGGTAAAATGGATGTTTATCCTCTCCTTCTAAGTTAATTTATTTATCACAGTACATGTTTCGGAAAACTGATTTCCATCATCAGGTGTGCTAGGGTGGCCATTGAAACTTCCCCAGTAAATATAATCAACGTAGTGTAACGTTTAACCCGAGCTTCAACAATTACAATGAAAAACTTAAAAACCAGATTAGAAGCATAGAATTTAAACATTATATCTGTTCTACTTCACAAAGTATACTTAAAAATACACTTGAAACTAAATATAGTCCAGAGCCGGGTACACGTAATGTACAATAGATGCGTCACTTGAAATAAAATTGCTACCGTTATTCTTAGTTAGTACCTCTGTTTGAATGTCAGCTTCCTGCCGAGATTCCGGTTCTTTCTGAATTTCTGGTTGTGTACCGTCCTCTTCGTAGCTTGCTGCCTTTGACATTTCAGTTACAAACTCCTACGATAGACTGTGCAGGTCACCACACACTTCCGAATACATATAGAAATCTGAGTCCCTGCCTATTGTGTCTTCTTTTTCACCGATTCAGTCTGATGTACGTCTAAGTGAGTGTCGTTCCGAGCTGTCCATTGATGCTCGTTTGGATTAAGCACATTACAAAATTTTGCTTTTAGCATGCAATGGTAATACAAAGTTTATTTGACACTACAGTAGTGAATATATATAATTTTTTTTCTTTAAAAAAAAGGGTTACATTGCCGGTTTCAACTAACTACGTCGTCATTTTCAAGTTTAAAAAGATCAGTTAGAGAGTATATAATGGGAATCATAACCAAACAAATGACAAAAATTACGAGAAATAATGACACCAGGCAACTGAGGCAATGGTGGCACAACTAAGCCACTAAAAGTTGTGCCTATGCTTGTCCAAACGTTCATTCCATGTCCTAAAGTAGAAGAGATAAAAACTACACCATGGAGAAATTTTTCAAAAATTATTGCATTATGTTCTGTTGTGGCACAACGAGCGTATGGCTGATATAAATTCAGAATTCATAGGTGTATCAAGCACAGCAAGCTTCTATATAGAATGCGGCCAACGGGCTACCACGCAAATGCAGCAGTGTTATGTTAGTAAGTTAGTGGTGTGTCAGTCCTACATGAAAATACATTGTGTTTTGATATTATTTTTCCGGAAAATAGGAAAATTACATGCTGGATAAACAAGGCCGGTCCCAGTGGCCGAGCTGTTCTAGGCGCTACAGTCTGGAACCGCGCGACCGCCACGGTCGCAGGTTCGAATCCTGCCTCGGGCATGGATGTGTGTGATGTCCTTAGGTTAGTTAGGTTTAAGTAGTTCTAAGTTCTAGGGGACTAATGACCTCAGATGTTAAGTCCCATAGTGCTCAGAGCCATTTGAACCATTTGATAAAGAAGCTTCCATATGGAATGCAGCCAATGGGCTTCCAGGAAAATGGAGCAATGTTATGTTAGCAAGTTAGTAGTGTGTCGTTCCTACAGGAAAAAACATTATGTTTTGAGAATCTTTTTCGGAACGTTGTAAAACTATGTGCTGCATTCCATATGGAAGCTCGCTGTGATTGATACATTTACGATTTCTGAATTTATACCAGCCATACGATCGTTGTCACAGCAAGACACATAGTAAGAATTCTTGGCAAATTTCACCATTGTGTAGTTTTTATCTATTCTACATTAGGACATGGAATGAACGTTTGGGTAAGCATAGGCACAGCTTGTAGTGATTTGGCTGTGCCACTATTGCCTCAGTTGCCTGGTGTCATTTCTCGTAATTTTTGTCAGATGTATGGTCACAATTCGCATTATATATTCTCCAACTGATGTTTTTACATTTGAAAACGACTAGTTAACTCGTTGAAACGGGTAATGTAACCCTTTGTTTTTAAAGAAAAATTTTTATATACTGTGACAATGGCTTCACTATTATAGTGTCAAATAAACTTTTAAATAATATTTTAGCCACACTCATTATGACGATAATGTCTGAGTACACAGTGGTAATACGTTGATTTCTGTTTTTACCAACGCCAGATCACAGTCCCGTCTTCTTTGGCTGTCTTTATGATATGCGTGTAATCTTCGCAGTGGGCACATGGTTTACCACGGATGATTTTTGACACATTTCGTGGCAATAAATACGCCCAGTATATACGTGAGGCGTTTTCTTTAAAATACGAATCGCCCAAACCCCGTGGAGATATCTTTTGAGATGTGGTGGGGCCCACCCTACCTCTTAACTTGAGGTTTACCCAGTAGTTGGGTGAAGGTACGAAAAAAGATTTTTTAATTTTTTATAAACGTCAGTTATACACTTCAATAAAACCACGTTTTATTTCTAAATTGAAGGGAATATTATTTTTAATGCGTGATTAAAAACACTTTATTTTAAATATGCCAACCTTTTTGTAGTATTCGCAAGGGCAGACAGACACAGACAAGGAGTACTAAAAGGCTCCACGAAAATAGCATTGACCGTCTTGACGGATCACTAAGAAACCGCCCTTTTGTTGTTATATTATATACATTGAATGCCACTGAACCTTTTCTTTCTTTGCGGACTAAAGAAAATACTGTTTGTATCTTCCTTTGAGCTGTTTCATTCCCTTCATTTATATGATCGCTAAGAGAATTATTGTCGGTGAACATCAGGTTAGCTTCCTACGACGAACGATTAACTTATTGCTCGCTTATCATAGGCATAGTAAAAATTTTGATACAAATTCATGTCCAGCTCAATAACGTACGGCTTGTATGCGTTGCAGAATGGCATGACAGACTGACTGGCACGCAGTGACTTCGACCGGCGTGGCAGGGAGCTCCTCAAATGAAATCTGACACTTGTGCAACATTTGTTTCATATTAGTTCAAAAATGGTTCAAATGGCTCTGAGCACTATGGGACTTAACATCTTAGGTCATCAGAACTTAGAACTACTTAAACTTAACTAACCTAAGGACATCACACAACACCCAGCCATCACGAGGCAGAGAAAATCCCTGACCCCACCGGGAATCGAACCCGAGTACCCGGGCGTGGGAAGCGAGAACGCCACTGCACGACCACGAGATGCGGGATTCATATTAGTGAACCCCGGGTATACACACGTATAAAGTATTCACGTCATTTCAGAGAGGCTATTAAGACTGGTCGGCACTATTGTCTATGCTCGGAGTTAATCGTATAAATGAAAATGTATCCTTCTTAATTATGTATATTTTCTGAATTAAAAATTTGACATGAGATTTGAATTGCTCCTCCTTTAATGAGATCACGTACTTAATGGATGTATCCTAAGCACGTGGAACTACGCACTACTTGGCGCAAATTTAACAGATTCTTGTACTGGCGCAGTTTACATGTTATATGCGTTTCAAATTCCCTCGCCCCAGTAGATCGTCGGATGCTTCGAATGAATTTGCCGCGAAGCTCCGCTACCGGAAAAGCCTCCCGTGGTCGTCAGTAGGGCGTAAATTCGCTGGCAGGGCGGTCGACCAGTCCGCGACAAACGCTTTGCTGTTCGTGACGTTGACGTCGCGTCCTATATCGAGCTACAATCAGCGCCTGTCGGGGAAAAAATAAACGCTCGCGAACAGCAGCGCCATTGAAGTTATCTGTGGCCGCTTCTGTGTCTCAGAGGGGCGGGTCTGTGCGGGCGCCGTGTGAAAGCTCCCATTCACGAGAGCAGCCTTGCGCCGCGTCCTGTTCCATCTGGACACAGAGCCTGCTTTTGGCGGCAACGTGCGCGGCCACTGGATGCGATCTCACGATCCGTCGCATCTCATCTGGCCCAGAGCAAGAAAGCAGTTTATTTCGGAAGCGTTGCCGCTTCTCTGTAGGATCTGTGTCGCAGTGAAACAGCCTACAGGGCTAGTAATACTTAAACGTTACATTTGCCATATGATCAAAAGCGTCCCGACGTCATTTATTGGATATTTGCTTGGAGCTAGTTGCAGTGCCCGGAGTTGCCCAGGATGTTTAATATCTGCCACACAAAGTGACTGGCCCTGTGTCTTGTTGGTAGTCAGAGCGAGTGCTAGCCTCATGGGAAACTGCAGTTGCTTTAAATCGAAGGGCATATCTGAATCACTGGATGTCAACGAACTGCCGCGAATGAATACGTCTTCACCTGTATGAAGTCGGCCGCTGCTGCTACGGTCGCAGGTTCGGATCCGGCCTCGGGTTGGTTGTGTGTGATGTCCTTAGGTTAGTTAGGTTTAAGTAGTTCTAAGTCTAGGGGGCTGATGACCTCAGATGTTAAGTCCCATACTGCTCAGAGCCATTTGAACCTGTATGAAACGATGAATAGTTGTTACGTTTCGCTATAAGTATTTCATTGCGTATTTGGAGAATTCGTCTTCTATTCCTTCAGCTCTGTTTTTTCACTGTTTCAAATAGGGCTGTGTTTGAACACGACTCGAACTGTTCGAACAGTTTACGTCACGGTTCGGGAAATCTCAGGTCCTGTTCGATCTTTTGATCGGCCTGCGATCTAACTTTTCCTCTCTGAGTGTTAGATTCCCGTTTAATGTGGAAGTAGGCTGTCTTTAAGAGGAATTGGTATTGATCTGGGTGACATCTCTTAACGTCAGTGTTGCATTTACAGGATACTGAGCATGGAAGACCACTAAACTTTATTAAGGAAGCGGCCAGTTTCAGAAATTCCTAATTTTTATGTAACTGGTTCGGTATGTTTGAGAATATTTTGTGGCCTAAGAATTAATTTCGCCAAAAAATACATCTTACTTTGTTTCAGACTGTTTGTTGTAATATGGTTTTTTTCATATATAACAGGTAAGCATTTCTCATTAGCGTATGGGAAGTACATCTTCTAAATATCATTACTGTGAATAGAAGTTTGTTAACATCGAGTATAGATTTAAGTGTCAGGAAGTCATTTCTGAAAGTATTTGTATGGAGTGTAGCCATGTATGGAAGTGAAACATGGACGATAAATAGTTTGGACAAGAAGAGAATAGAAGCTTTCGAAATGTGGTGCTACAGAAGAATGCTGAAGATTAGATGGGTAGATCACATAACTAATGAGGAAGTATTGAATAGGATTGGGGAGAAGAGAAGTTTGTGGCACAACTTGACCAGAAGAAGGGATCGGTTGGTAGGACATGTTCTGAGGCATCAAGCGATCACCAATTTAGTATTGGAGGGCAGCGTCGAGGGTAAAAATCGTAGAGAGAGACCAAGAGATGACTACACTAAGCAGATTCAGAAGGATGTAGGTTGCAGTAGGTACTGGGAGATGAAGAAGCTTGCACAGGACAGAGTAGCATGGAGAGCTGCATCAAACCAGTTTCAGGACTGAAGACCACAACAACAACATGATTAAATCCACCTCATCTAACTCGTTAGGTAACAGAGCTATAAATATGCACAAGAGATAATATTTTGATTTTACCTGTAATGGATACGATATAGTAGCTGTTAAAATAATTGTTAAAATTCAGGTATCAAGTAGCTTCCACTATGGGAAAGGACTGAAAGTGGTGCATTTCGAACGAGCAGGTCCTCTTCATCAGAATTATTCTACAAGAACCACTTTTATAATGTTCTAGCAGCATAAGTCTGATGATGAAGCTTTCTGCTTCAAAATGCGTCATTTTTCGTTTATCATTGTGAAAGCCGACATATTAATAAAAATATTATTCTTCAAAAGAAGAGGCAGGATAATAGGGCTGGTAATATAGCATGAGCGACTAATTAATTTTGTAACGGATGAGTGAAGAGTGAAGAGCGAATAGGAAGACTATGGCCTCAGTAAGCAGCTTCAAGTGGCTGTAAGTTTCAGTAATCACACAAATACAAAAACACTTTCACGGGGCAAACTGATGTGTGGCTCTGTATCAGATAAGTTTTCCGCCTTGACATTCACCTAACAATTATGTGGACACCGAAAATGAAACATCTGATACAGAATAAAGAATCAAAACTATGGAGAAAATCGTGGTGAATGCAAAAAAACCTAGAATGCCACTAATTCTCGAAGTCATAAAAACACGTTAATTGAAGTTTGATACCTTCCGTAGATCAGTTACACAACTTCGCATCTCATTGTGTTAATGGAATTTTTGGTGTCTTTTCATGCTGTCCATGCTGTAATGTTGACTCTTATAGTTAAAGTGGAACAAAATCCGTTTTCAAAGCTCATCTTCTGGATTGTTTCATTGAAGTGTAACCCAAGGTCAGCATCTGGTAAGATGAGTACGGAAAACCTCCCCGAACAACGCTCCATTTGGCCATAGCAATGATTCTTAATTCCCTAAAACTGAACTAAGATAGTCTTTGTTTCCCCAGATTTTCACATCATTGTGTATCCGTGCGAGCTGGACTGCAGGAATTTATGTCCGCATTTCCGCTGTACTCCACTCAGTTGAGTATGAGAAGATCCAAACCCTTGAAAGGGAGACTTTTTCGACCTTGAAATTTCACACTTACTTTCTTGTAGCACAGAAAATGGTATTGTACCCCAGTTTTACTAACTCCCTTTCTTGTATCTGCTTAGTAGGGCTGGGGTTCAAGGTGAAACAGTTAGGTAACACCACTTGTGTAGGCCACCCAGCATGACTGGCATGTTTTTTTGGGTAGCATCGGATTGCATTTCAGTGGATGGGCGTGACTGAGCAAGGAGTGTGGTGACGAGGAGATGGACCGAAAGGATGGCGGGGGAGAAGATCATTAGAGGGGGGAGGGGAGGCGGAGACGACAGAGATAGCAGGAAGAGAAGATGTGTGCAACATGTGTGTCAAACGAGTTGGAACACTTGATGCAAGAATAGTTGATCTTCTAATTGTTACCTATTCTATGAGCCTCAAATTTCGTTTTAAATGTCACAAGTCGTTTCACAACTGTTAAAAATTCAGTCACAAGTTTTCTGCACTGTGTGTCTACGTTTAGCTAATTATGTGTGGCTAGAAGAAATTACTTTATTTTTTTGTAATCCGACCTAAAACCTCGTACGTAAAAAAATTATTTTGCTTTAAATAACTAGTTTTCATTCAACCGATGCTTTTGTGTCCATAGATGAAGGACACCCACAGTATATCATGGTCATGTTCTTCAAGGTGGGCTACGGACATCCTGTCGTGGTAGAATATTTGTGAAGCTTTGAAACGTGTTCTTCGTCCACAGACAATGGGTAAACTGCTGTTGTCATTAATTTGCGCAGAAGAGGGAGGGGTCGAATCGAATACAAAGTGAGACAAGTATATCTGTAATCACATTTACGTTGTGGTGAGAAGTGACGGCAGAGTCTGTGTACCAGGAGATCACATGCTACAGTTCAGAAAAGGCCTTTTGATGAAACTATAGAGCAAAGATGGAGAATCTATTTCGGCAATGTCTGGATGTCTGGAAACTTCGTATCCCCATACACCGTAGGAGAGCACTGAAATCACCACTGTGCCAAGGAAATGTAATAAACTACTGGCCATTTACATCGCTACACCATGAAGATGACGTGCTACAGACGCTAAATTTAACCGACAAGAAGAAGTTGGTGTGATATGCAAATGATAAGTTTCAGAGCATTCACACAAGGTTGGCGCCGGTGGCGACGCCTACAACGTACTGACATGAGGAACGTTTCAAACCGATTTCTCATACACAAACAGCAGCTGACTGGCGTTGCCTGGTGAAACGTTGTTGTGATGCCTTTTATCGTATCGTGACATTGATGCTCGCGTTGGTCGAGATCCAATGACTGTTAGCAGAATAAGGAATCGGTGAGTTCAGGAGGGTAATACGTAACGCGTGCTGGATTCCAACGGCCTCGTATCACTAGCAATTGAGATGACAGGCGTCTTATCCGCATATCTGTAACGGATCGTGCACCCACGTCTCGATTCCTGGGTCAAAAGATGGGGACGTTTGTAAGACAACAACCATCTGCACGAACAGTTCGACGACGTTTGCAGCAGCATGGACTATCAGCTCGGAGACCATGGCTGCGGTTACCTTCGACGCTGCATCAGAGACAGGAGCGCCTGCGATGGTGTACTCAACGACGAACCTGTGTGCACGAATGGCAAAACGTCATTTTTTCGGATGAATCCAAGTTCTGTTTATTGCATCATGATGGTCTCATTCGTGTTTGGCGACATCGCGGTGAACGCACATTGGAAGCGTGTATTCGTCATCGCCATACTGACGTGTCACCCTGCGTTATGGTATGCGGTGCCATTGGTTACACGTCTCGGTCACCTCTTGTGCGCATTGCGGCACTTTGAACAGTGGACGTTACGTAGCAGATGTGTTACGACCCGTGGCTCTACCCTTCATTCGATCTCTGCGAAACCCTACATTTCAGCAGGATAATGCACGACCGCATGTTGCAGTTCCTGTACGGGCCTTTCTGGATACAGAAAATGTTCGACTGCTGCCCTGACCAGCAGATTAACACCAATTGAAAACGTCTGGTCAATGGCGGCCGAGCAACTGGCTCGTCACAATGCGCCAGTCACTACTCTTGATGAACTGTGGTATCATGTTGAAGCTGCATGGGCAGCTGTACCTGAACACGCCATCCAAGCTCTGTTTGACTCAATGCCCAGGCGTATCAAGGCCGTTATTACGGCCAGAGGTGGTTGTTCTGGGTACTGATTTCTCAGGATCGATGCACTCAAATTGCGTGAAAATGTAATCACATGTCAGTTCTAGTATAATATATTTGTCCAATGAATACACGTTTATCATCTGGATTTCTTCTTGGTGTAGCCAGTAGTGAAGTTGTCTGAAAAGATATGTAGTGACTGTTAAGAGCACAGAATTTCTCATTCTGCTTGGCAGTGTGAAATGTGATGTTCAATATGAGACAGCGCTGTCTAGTAGAAATGCAAGTTCCCATAATCTTGCTGCTTGCAGTAACCAGCTTGCGCACCGTTTCGCCCCCACATCTTACTCGGTACACCATCATGACTTCTCAGTCGAAGGCCAATGGTGTTATCGAAATCTGGAATGCTTTGGCATTGCTGCGGGAAGGGGTACAGGCAGCTGGTCCATCTGCTTACGAACAAGCCCTTCTGATGCGTAACTACCGGACATACAGCTTTGAATTGGCGATCACTGTGAAGTGAACTACCTCAGTTGGTCGAGGAAGCGTTGTTGCTCAGCTGCTACGTGTAGGAGCAGTCATCTCCATTCGCCGTCCTGGACTGCCTGCCTTGGGACTCCAGCTTCCGCCCCAGTGGGATGAGGATCGAAGTGAAACTCTCTCAGCTGCTTACATGCACTGCTGTCAACCAGAGTTCTCCCTCAGCACTTACCGCAGCTGAGCAGGCCTCCAGCACACCTGGTTAGCAGCATAGCAATGCCTGAGCGCAAGGCCAGCACTTGATGCAGTTCTGTCATTGGCCTGGAATGCATAAAATGCGAAGACACTCCTGCAACAACGTGATGGTGGCAGCCACAGGCTTCACTGCCGAGGACTGTACGTCGGTCTGTCACTCTGCCACCTATATATATGGCAGAAACATCTCTGTTGTAAACTGGACTAAACAGGTAAGTCAACTAATACCAAGCTGAACGGAACTAAATCTGTGACTCTTGCTGTCACCTACCATTAGAGAACTCAAGCTGCAACAAACAAATCACAGACAATCATTTCAACGAGGCACATTTATAAACTAAGTTTCTCTAGGGTCATGAGCAGAAACAAAACAAAATGTGATTGAAAAATTTATTGAAACAAATGCAGAAAATGTTAAGCTACTTTTTCAGCATATTCACCACCGGTATTCAGTGGGACCATATTTTATGTCCCCATGTCTTCTGCCACCTGCAATTGTAGCCACTGTCTGACAACGATCAGTACCCCTCTGTCCGTCTGAAAATGCTAACTCGAAGTGGACAGGAATATCTTGAGGTTCCCCAATAGATGGGTCTCACTAGGAGTGAGGGCAAGGCTGTGGGGTGTATGATCAAACATCTCCCAGCCAAAGTTTGGCAGGAGCTTTGTTGTCCGTTGAGCTGTGTGTGGCCGAGCGTTCTCATGTAGCCAGACAATGCCGACACAAAGCATCCTACGCGGTATGTTCTGAATGGCCCATCGCAATTCCCGCAGCGTTTCACAGTAATGTTCAGCATTCGCCATCTCAACTCTAGTGTGGGGAAATCCTTCGTCTGCCCTAGAGCACTGAACACAGTTATTTCTGCATCAACACAGTCTGCCCAAATTTTGTCACATTGGGAGAGCCACTATGACGTTAGTGCATTGATTTTCTTTGTTTCTGGGCATTGTGTGCAACACACGTGTCATCACCGGAGACTATCCGGTCCAGAAACACGGCGCCGTCATCATGGCACCGCTGCAGAAAAGAAAGTCAAAGCTGCCACCATACCTGTTTGTTTTGTGTTCTGGAGTCAGTTGCTTCGGCACCCAGCTGTCGCACTGTTTCAGGAATAACGGGTGCTCCGTGACAATTTCATGAAACAAGGAGCGACATATCTATGGGAAATGATTGTTTGTAAAGCAGTTCTCCATAATGCGTTCCCGCACAAGCTCCACAATGTCACCTGCAGTGATGGATGGTCTCCCGCTGAACTCCTCAGCATACACAATAAGGCGACCTGCTGCAAAGCAATTGCACCAGAGACGCACCATCTGCTCACTCAGGATGTTAGACCCGTAGACCTAGCACAGCCGATGATGAATTTCAAGTGGCACTCTGTTCCGTGGATCCAAAAATTTTAATACCGACCGCACTTCACAAACGGCCGCAACTGGAATACGAGCCTGCATATTTTACCGCTACAGCGAAAGACCAGGAAGTTACATTAGCGCTTGCGCAATACCACGTCATTACCCTACCACCGGGGTCAACGTGATACACTGTCCCTGTGGTGTGCATTGCAGAACGTGACGCTACAGGCTTTACTAGTACAGCGACCGCCTGTGGGGGTGAGAGAGTTACTATTTTAGACCTCTTTAATACTTCGCAGGTGCGCCTTTAAACATACGCTGTCGATAACACGTGGCGGCTTTAAGGACTTCGGTGGGTTTCTTTCCATCGAGATACTGATTTCCCGCCTGGCCCCGGATACAGCCGAACGTTCACATTGTACAAAGTGGTTATAATTCATCTTTCTCTGCTTGAACGGGCCTCCATGGAAAACGATTGATCGAAGGACAATGAAACGTTATGGAAACGTTTGTAAGGACATGCGGAAGAGAAATAACGAATAAATTTTAGAAATAAATTCATTTTAACTTCCACATACATTGAACGTTTGTTAACTGTGTATCACCTTTACGTTGCAGGCCAACGTTTTACAGTGTAAAAACCGTCTGCATCCAAGACAGTCTGGAAGGTACCAGAGATTGCTCTGTGTGTGTGTGAAATCTTACGGAACTTAAGTGCTAAGGTCATCAGCCCCTAAGCTTACACACTACTTAACCTAAATTATCCTAAGGACAGACACACACACCCATGCCTGAGGGAGGACTCAAACCTCCGCCGGAACCAGCAGCACAGACCATGACTTCAGCGCCTCAGTCCGCTCTGCTAATCACGCGCGGCGCAGATAGCTCTACTGCTGTCCGACATCATGGAATGTTCAGTTGTCGTGGCACAGCTCGTGCACTGCTTGAAAGTCTCACACTGCGTCCAGCATTCTCAACCAGGGTAACAGTAACTTCTTCAACAGCCAGTGGCACATCTGGTCGTTTAACTTCCCCAGGGGTAGTTCCCAAACCACCAGTTAATTCTAAATTCCGAATCATGGTCTTCAACCCCGGTGCAGAAAGGGGACTTACCCATATTAATTCAGTGCGTCGATATTCGTGAAGAGCAGCAGCACTCTTGGTGTTGATTTGGTAAAAATGGCTCTGAGCTCTATGGGACTGTCATCAGTCCCCTAGAACTTAGAACTAGTTAAACCTAACTAACCAAAGGACATCACACACATCTATCCCCGAGGCAGGATTCGAACCTGCGACCGTAGCGGTTGCGCGACTCCAGACTGAATTGCCTAGAACCGCTCGGTCATATAGGCCGGCTGTTTTGGTAAAACAGCTTTACGTGTGAACACCTGCTCACACTGTCCAGACTCATGTTGAGCGATTGCAACTGTAATGTTCAGTTTCAATCTATGTCACTGTACCCGTACCGGCGTCTAACGGCCAGTCATGATACTAAAACTACCAACAACGCAAATCCTGCGGCGAACAATCGGAACATCGTTCGAAGGTGGATATCGATACGGTAAATAATTTTCCCCCTACAGTGCCAAGGAGAGGTCCCCAGCGTTGCGATCGAATTTTTGGAACTATGTACACTGCTAACCATCAAAATTGCTACAACACGAAGATGACGTACTACAGACGCGAAATTTAACCTATGGGAAGGAGGTGTTGTGATATGCAAATGATTAGGTTTTCAGAACATTCACACAAGGTTCGCGCCGGTGGCGACACCTACAACGTGCTGACATGAGGAGAGTTTCCAACCGATTTCTCATACACAAACAACAGTTGACCGGCGTTGCCTGGTGAAACGTTGTTGTGATGCCTTGTGTAAGCAGAAGTAATGCATACCAACACGTTTCCGACCTTGATAAAGGTCGGATTGTAACCTATCGCGATTGCGGTTTATCGTGTCGCGACATTGCTGCTCGCGTTGGTCGAGACCCAATGACTGTTAGCAGAATATGGAATCCGTGGCTTCAGGAGGGTAATACGGAACGCTGTGCTGGATCCCAACGGCGTCCTATGACAGGCATCTTGCATCTTATCCGCATGGCTGTAACGGATCGTGCAGTCACGTCTCGATCCCTGAGTGATTGGGACGTTTGCAAGACAACAACCATCTGCACGAACAGTTCGACGACGTTTGCAGCAGCATGGACCATCAGCTCGGAGACCGTGGCTGCGGTTACCCTCGACGCTTCATCAGAGATAGGAGTGCCTGCGATGGTGTACTCAACGACGAAGCTGAGTGCACAACGTCATTTTTTCAGATGAATCCAGTTTCTGTTTACTGCATTGTGACGGTCGCATCCGTCTTTGGCGACATCGCGGTGAACGCGCAATGGAAACTTGTATTCGTCATCGCCATACGGGCGCATCACCCGGGGTGATGGTACGGTGTGCCAATGGTTACACGTCTTGGCCACTTCTTGCACGCATTGACGGCACTGTGAACAGTGGACGCTTAAATTCAGACGTGTTACGACCCGCGGCTGTACCCTTCATTCTATCCCTGCAAAACTCTACATTTCAGCAGGATAATGCACGACCGCATGTTGCAGGCCCCGTACGGGCCTTACTGGATGCAGAAAATGTTCGACTGCTGCCCTGGCCAGCACATTCTCTAGATCTCTCGCCAACTGAAAACGTCTGGTCAATGGTGGCCGAGCAACTGGCTCGTCACAATACGCTAGTCACTAATCTTGATGAACTGTAGTATCGTGTTGAAGCTGCATGGGCAGCTGTACCTGTACACGTCGTCCAAGCTCTGTTTGACTCAATGCCCAGGCGTATCAAGGCCGTTATTACGGCCAGAGGTGGTTGTTCAGGGTACCGACTTCTCAGGATCTATGTACCCAAATTGCGTGAAGACGTAATCACATGTCAGTTCTAGTATATGTGTCAACTGAATCGTACATTGGAGCCATTGAACCTGGTGGGACCTCGTTTGCGAGTAGTTGACGGAAAATTTTTTGAATTATGTGCGACACTCAACAGGGTAAAAAATTTGCGTTATGTCGTCTAATTGCGTGGTGTAATGGGTAGGACAATAGCTTCTCCTGCAGGATGTTGTAGGTCCGAATCTCGTTAGGTGCAGTAGTTTTATTTATTTTTAAATCTTTATCGAAATTTCTTCGATCATTATTTTTATTCAGTTAATTTGGTTAAATGTTATGTTTTAGTTCTTTTCCTTTTTCTGGTCAGTTTAATCACCGCATAATTTTTTTCATTTCTTTCATTCTTTTCCCAATCAGAATTTCTGTGAATATTAATTCAATTACATTTTTCTATAAAATTATTTAATTATTTGAAAGTTCCAATCCATGAGTTAAAAAAGAAAACATGAGGTTATGTATTTCCATTTGTGCACAGGCGTGAGAAATGTATTTTTGTTACTAGTTGTGCAATTTTCTCGCACAGAAATCGTCATATAGTCATTTAAAACATAAGCTAAATACCTATACGAAATTATTGCAGATGAAAATTTAAATGAAAGACGTATTTGTAAGTAATATGGAATGCAAGAAAATTGAGATACAAATACAACGAACGCAATATTTTGAACAAAGTAACAGGGCGATAATACAAAATAAATTAAATCTAAATTAATACATAAAATTAATTAAAGACAAATATACAAAGATTTGGAGTGGAGAAAGAATGATAGGAAGAAAAATGAAGAAGTTGATACTACGATTAAAATTATGTGACAAAGGAATAGAATTAAAAAATCACATTTACCTCAATTATTTGAATAAAAAACATTAGGAACGTCTTTTCGATAAAGATTTAAAAATAAAAAAAATTCGTACACGTGGCATTATTTGAAACTACAACCTGCTGCTTGTGAAGGTTATATCCTAGCCGTTATACCGCGCAACCATACAACAAAACGTAACTTTCTTAAATCTGTTGAGTGTGAGATACTTATAACTCCGATTTCTGTTTTTTGTCAATTATAAATGAATTCCCACCAGGGTTAATGACTGCAGTGTGTGATATCTGGAATCTTAACCTACATCATAGTTCCTAGAAGTGGATCGCACCACTGGGAACTATCCTTTTGAGTCAAGCAGTGAACGTTCAGTTATAACCACTCTGTATGTCCGGCAAGGCAACTAGAGTGAGGTCACAAGTTCCTTTCGGGGCCCGCATTTCCTATGGACCCCGCGCATCGTATGATTTGCTAGCTGTGGGACGAGTTGGAAACTTACATTATAGGAGCACCACATAGAAACGCGTGAGATTTCTGCAATAAATAAAAAATCCGAGGCGCACACTCTCCTCTCGCCCTCCCCCCCCCCCCCCCCCCACCCCCTCTACCCCTTGTCGCCGTTTGTAATCATAAACTCGCTACTTGAAAGTTATGAGCAGAATCTGACAGTAGAAATAACTGCATTTCCAAAACCTACGTGGCAGTAACAGACACGTACGAGCGCCGTAACGGTACTGCAGCGTCAGGCTGTGGGCCCGAGCAGGACACGTGTGGTAATTAATTGCGACTACTGTTGGCGCCGGCCGGCCGTTAGGCACACGTGTCGGCGCAGCGTGCCACGTGACTTTAAAGCGCCGCCATTACAATTGCAATTACTTACCCGCGCGCCGCTCTAATGAGACCGCCCGCTGTCATAACGCAAGCCGCCGCCGCCACCGCTCTATGTGCGAACCGCCTGCAGTGTCCTGCCCTAGCCACACACGCCGTGGTCTGCGGTAAGCTGCAAGTCTCGTACTTCCGACCATGTTGGCCTACCATTTTTACGTTGTTGAGCGTCAGTGGCGTAGTAGAGTTGGATACACTGGTTCCCGGCAGATAACCGAAGCTCCGTCGGGCGTGGCCAGTGCTTGGATGGGTGACCGTCCGCGTGCTGTTGACAATTCTCCCTTTGTGTTTACGGCGCAGGGGAAGGCGGGGTGCTGGCGTTAAGTCCCTGATCACAAGTCTCCACAGTGTTTCATAAAGTGAAGTCCAGTGGCACTGTTGGTGTTGATGATGTTTGGTTTCTGGTGCACTCATCTGCGCGGTTATCAGCGTCGGTACACATTTCCAACCTTTGCTCAGTCCAATATCATGAATGATGATGAAATGATGAGGACAACACAAACACAAAGCCATCTCGAGGCAGGTAAAAATCCCTGAGCCCGCCGCGAATCGAACCCGGGACCCCGTGCTTGGGAAGCGAGAATGCGACTGCGACACCACGAGCTACGGACGACACTGTTGGTGGTGATCCTCCTTTCAAATGCGGACGTTAAAATGTCAGATTACCGCCTTGAGCTACATTACTGAATGTATTATCAGGAGGTGATGCCCCAAAACTCGCATATATTTTTTAAAAAAAGTCAGATTCCAGCCTTGAGCTGCTGGTAAAATTCTCCATTTACGTAACCAGTTTCGTTGGAGTTGCCATCATCAGGTTCGTAAAAGTATTCACAACTTCATGTTAGGCGAAATCTAAAATCATTAACGTCAAATATATTATTGAACGTCTAAGACAATCATCCAGTCATCCGATCCCAGATTTACACTGCCTTTGTAACTATTTCTGGGACAACAAAAATTAGACTTTCAGTATTTCACATAATTGCCACCGGCCTTGCCGCAGTGGATACACCGGTTCCCGCCAGATAATCGCAGTTAAGGGCTGTCGGGCATGGCTGGCATTTGGATGGGTGACCATTTTTCGGTGTGCACTCAGCCTCGTGATAGTAGCGGCTCCGATGACAGAAAACCATCATAACGACGGGAGAACGGTGTGCTGACCCCACGCCACTCCAATCCGCATCCTCAACTACTGAGGATGACGCGGTGGTCGGATGGTCCCGATGGTCCACTTGTGGCCGGAAGTCGGGAGTGCTTATATACTTCACATAACTATTGATCGATTTAAATTTTTAAAATGCTGTCGTAACCTTCTTATTGAGAGGTATATTCATACGTTATTTGTTAAACTCAGTGAGAAAAGTATTAAATTTAGGAACTGTGTATGTCTTCCAGTAGTGTAACTCATGGCGTAGAGCAATAAGCGATTCCAACAACCTTTAAGCATCATATCAAATGTCTTCTAAATATTTTTCAGTAGTTATTGGTGGATAATCCAAAACTAAAAAAACTAATGTAATTGTCGTTTTGCATCTTCATAAAGTTTGTACATGCCCAACGTCAAATATTCATTACACCAATTCAGTTGTTACGTAATCAAACGTTTGAAGCTGTTTCCTAGATGGGAATCCTATTCTTTAAAGAATCTGGAGTGAGGGGATTACTGGTATTGAAACTAAAGGGTCTTGACGTTAGAACCGTCCTCGATCCTCTTCAGGGCTAGAAAACTAATGGTTTCTGGTGATTGTCTTCCGTATATACGGTCCAGTTTGTGTTGGCACGTGACAGTCGGTATTCCTTTGTTACACGTCACCTGACAGTTCAAAGCCAGGATGCTTGTGCGGGTGGTTTTAGGATAGGCTGTTGCCCGTGCTGCTCTACCTGGCGATTGACAAACAGCGAACCGACGGCTTTTACCAGAGGGAGCATCACTTTTTGTTTCAGCTTGACGCCAGAGTATATCGCGTTACTCCGTTGCTGCATTAGAGCGAAGACGATTTAATTTATTTGCTATATGCACAGGGACCAAAGTCATAAGTTTTTTAACGGGGCCAAAATACATCAGCCCCTTAGGTACCGATTCATCTGGCCCCGCTCAAAACTGAAGTGTAACGTTATTTAATAAAACGATGGAGGAAGATTACGACTACATTGAATGAAATCTTAACTATGGAAAGGATACAGAACTTGAATTGTCGTGTGGCGTGTTGTAACTGCAAGTGGTGTGCTTACTCTGTGTACTTTACACGAATCGAATGTGCAATGCAACTCCCAATACCAATAAAAAATACAGTCACTGCAAAATACATTCAGCCTCTTAAGCACCGAATCATCTGACCCTGTTCAAAACTGATAAATTTGGTCCCTGTGCATATAGCAAATAAATTAAATTGTTTTACCTCTAAAGCAGTAACGATACTTGAAATGCACATGAAATTCATTTGGGTGATAAACAAGAACATTTTAAAAAACCAAACTTCTTTGAAAAATACACTCCTGGAAATGGAAAAAGAACACATGGACACCGGTGTGTCAGAGGGCTGCACAAGCAATGATCACACGCACGGCACAGCGGACACACCAGGAATCGCGGTGTTGGCCGTCAAATGGCGCTAGCTGCGCAGCATTTGTGCACCGCCGCCGTCAGTGTCAGCCAGTTTGCCGTGGCATACGGAGCTCCATCGCAGTCTTAACACTGGTAGCATTGCGCGACAGCGTGGACGTGAACCGTATGTGCAGTTGACGGACTTTGAGCGAGGGCGTATAGTGGGCATGCGGGAGGCCGGGTGGACGTACCGCCGAATTGCTCAACACGTGGGGCGTGAGGTCTCCACAGTACATCAATGTTGTCGCCAGTGGTCGGCGGAAGGTGCACGTGCCCGTCGACCTGGGACCGGACCGCAGCGACGCACGGATGCACGCCAAGACCGTAGGATCCTACGCAGTGCCGTAGGGGACCGCACCGCCACTTCCCAGCAAATTAGGGACACTGTTGCTCCTGCGGTATCGGCGAGGACCATTCGCAACCGTCTCCATGAAGCTGGGCTACGGTCCCGCACACCGTTAGGCCGTCTTCCGCTCACGCCCCAACATCGTGCAGCCCGCCTCCAGTGGTGTCGCGACAGGCGTGAATGGAGGGACGACTGGAGACGTGCCGTCTTGAGCGATGAGAGTCGCTTCTGCCTTGGTGCCAATGATGGTCGTATGCGTGTTTGGCGCCGTGCAGGTGAGCGCCACAATCAGGACTGCATACGACCTAGGCACACAGGGCCAACACCCGGCATCATGGTGTGGGGAGCGATCTCCTACACCGGCCGTACACCTCTGGTGATCGTCGAGGGGACACTGAATAGTGCACGGTACATCCAAACCGTAATCGAACCCATAGTTCTACCATTCCTAGACCGGCAAGGGAACTTGCTGTTCCAACAGGACAATGCACGTCCGCATGTTTCCCGTGCCACCCAACGTGCTCTAGAAGGTGTAAGTCAACTACCCTGGCCAGCAAGATCTCCGGATCTGTCCCCCATTGAGCATGTTTGGGACTGGATGAAGCGTCGTCTCACGCGGTCTGCACGTCCAGCACGAACGCTGGTCCAACTGAGGCGCCAGATGGAAATGGCATGGCAAGCCGTTCCACAGGACTACATCCAGCATCTCTACGATCGTCTCCATGGGAGAATAGCAGCCTGCATTGCTGCGAAAGGTGGATATACACTGTACTAGTGCCGACATTGTGCATGCTCTGTTGCCTGTGTCTATGTGCCTGTGGTTCTGTCAATGTGATCATGTGATGTATCTGACCCCGGGAATGTGTCAATAAAGTTTCCCCTTCCTGCGACAATGAATTCACGGTGTTCTTATTTCAATTTCCAGGAGTGTATGTGACCTGAACTGGGAGGCGGTACTGATTATAGTGAATTAATTACATCAGTTTCTTTAGCAATAATATATTGAAAGTTAAGTTTGTCTTTTCAGAAACATCTGACAACTGAAGTTGTATTACTCACAATTGATTCACGTACAATGAGATTTAAACAGCAAGTATTATCCAACTTCATCAATCCAACATGAATGCAAATCATCAGATTACACATAGCTCTGTCAACAAATGTTAAAAGCATTACAAAAATGAAGTATCTAACTAGCCTTTTTATCAAAACTATTTACGTACATTCTGGGATTACTCAACAATTACGAATTATCAGCCAACTCCTCTACACTAGCTCGTCGGCAACAACAAAATCATAATTATTTCTATTTTTACCTTATTTCCATGAAGACTTCTGCTTCCATGTTCGACAATATTGACATACCTAAATTAATCGAACTCTTGGTGGCTTCACACAGCACACCAGAAAACTGCCTATTCCATCGTCTTTCCCTCACAGACAGCTACCAACAAAGCAGTACAGTATCTTTGGCTGTGCGGTCGCGCACGGTCAGCGATCCACACTATCGAGCCTATCACAGACTTCCATTGTTTGTAGCACACTGGTTTTTTCATTTTAATTTATTAATATTCTTATCTTATTCTGGTGCCACATACAAGTGTGTCCCAGTATACTCCTTTCAAGTGAATATGTAATTTATAAGAATGTTAAACATTAATGTAGACAGCATAATATCTAAGCACATAAAGGGCAAATAAACGCAATAAAAGAAGACACACACACACACACACACACACACACACACACACACACACGCACGCACGCAAGCAGCAGACATACACACACACACACACACACACACACACAAACAGACGCATGGAAGTGTGGTACTCGATTTTACCGACACACGTAAATCAAACGTTTTAATTTTTTCGTTTGTTCGCCAAGTGGATAAGTGTCATAATACAATTACAAACGTCTGGAGTTCGATTCTCTGTCGGTCACAACATTTTTTTCTGTCTTTTATCATTTCTTTCATCTCTGGACTAGATTAGTATATGTGAAAAATCCTAAATTGCACCATGAGTAGCGACACTTTAACTCAAAGTAGCCACACACGCTGGGAATGAGCGCTGGGGGCAGATGCACGAGTCCAGCATCGCCGTTCTAGGCAAGATCCTAGTGACGTGGTTTGCTACTGTCTTTCTCCGGTCTGTTGTGAAGTACCAAGCGTGCATATTTTTGAACAGCTGTCGGCTGTAAACTGGACAGTATTGAAACAGCCAAGGCTGATCGATGTTCAAATGAAACTAAGTCGGCTAAGGCGTGAATAGGAATCTGGAACGAGAAGTGAGATGTTCTGAGGTAGTTTGCGCAGTTTTGCAAAGTCACTGTGGCGTACTCGTTAGTGCATCGGGTTTGAATCTCGGCCTTGGTACAAATGTTGATTCGTTTTTTGAGCCTGCAAATATACATCGTCTAAGTTTTTACATTAACGTACATGTGCCACTACGGCATTAATGTTATTTTAAAACGTTAATGAATGTGAAACTTCCTTCTGGACCGTGTTTACTACGACCATGGGTACAAGTTAAAGTAACAGATGCATATTTGTGTACACCCACGAAGGGTGACGTTGTAAATTTACGAATATAGCAGTACACACTTGAAAATGACGAACAACCGAAATCATATGACAGTGGTATAAATGACAAAGACAGTATAACGAACATGGTGGAAAATAGGATTGTCTTTTGATAAATTTGTGGCTGTGTCACTCGAAATGAAAAAAAAAAATAGAAGCTAAGAATGTTATTAAAGCTGAGAGTACTAAACTTTAATATATTAGTTTCAGTGGGAATTCTGTTAGAGGTCGCTGTGTGGTCGAGAACACACCCTGACGGTCAGCACATCTCATGGAGGAGGCAGCGTGGGAAACAAATTGCGACCGAACTATTCCAGACATGCGGAACTTCGTGGGACCTTCCCAGAGGCACATCAAGATTTCTTAGTATGCGACAGCCACGAGTGTTACGTATCAAGGAACGTTCTATGTGTTCTCTTCCCTTCTAACAAACGGATTCTTGGAAGACGGAGCTGTTCCAGGGAGCGTATGACCGCCGTAATCGGTGTTACGCGCCGCCGCCATGAGCGTGACAGAAACAGGCGTGTAGGAAGTCTCCAAGTGTCTATGACATCTGTCTACCTACAGGAGTTTTCCATCTACTGTAACTTTCATCTACTTCCCTGCATTACACGCTGCAAAGTTCAGTGGGTCTAGAATTTCTTGATGTTGTCAGACATTCGTCTGGTTAATACCGTCCTGTTTCGTTATCTATACTGTGCTTACCACTTCCAACACCGACGGTAGTCACTTTTACACGTAGTACCTGTCTGCCATATATACATTCTCCCTCCACTGCTCCTGTCACTGCAAAAATATTTTTAATCCCTCTGAAAATGTGTCGTTAACATTCGACTTCCTAGTAGCTCTTTAATATCTCTACACTTAAATTTTAGCATCCGTTTTAGCGCAACATTTCTAATGTGCATATATTCTCGCTTCCCGACCCTTATTTCCGTGAAATGACTTATTCCAGACAAACTGTCCTAACAAATGAAGTGCGTGTCTTGGTACGTTCCTAATCGCACGCAAATGTCATTAGAATTTAAATCGTTTATCGCAAAAACAGTAGTATGAGCCACTCGCATGCAAAATAACGCATCTTACCACGAGAGACATTAGAATGACCATTTTCTAAGAGAGAAATTTTGGTAACGTAAGGAAATAAATTAATAAAAAAGTACTATTCCATTCAGTGATGGGCAGAGTGGTACAGCAACCTTATTATAAGTTGACTGTAAGAACAGCCATACGTTGCAGAATTTTAGTTTATTTATTATGAGTTTCTTCCGGGTAGGGCTTCCTCAGATAATCTGTAAGTACACAGGAAGAAGAAAGGTGTAAATAGCTGGCATGGTCATATTCCGTACTACCAAGACAAAGTAACAGCATAAACTCATCAACGAGATAAAGTATAAAAACTTTAGGACTCAAGTTAAAATTAGTGCTAACAGCATACGTCACATCGAAAGGAACGCCACAGCGGACTGTATGAATAAATGAATAAATGAAGAATAAATAAACATCATTTGGGCGACGAAAAGGCAGACTGAAAAATGTGTGTATGAAATGTGACGGAGATGGCATTATCTTAGATACAACGGCAAAAGCAATTACAGCAGTAGGGAATACCACCATGCGTACACGAATATATGCGACCCCAATACATACTTTCGTTCTGGCGCTCCTTTAGATGTGATATATGCTACTGGTATTAGTTTTAATTTGACGTTTGCTCGTGTAATTAATTTTTAACCTGATTCCCCGAAAATTTTATAATGACTTTTCTGAATTTATACTGTTATGCCGTCTTGGTAGTATGGAACTTGTCCATGGCAGCTACTTGTAGCTTTGTCCTCTTTCTGTACTGTGTAACTGCGGATAATGCAACCAAACACACAGAATTTCCAGTGTCACACATTTTGCTACATTTCCCTCTGATTAAAAGTTCAAATGTGTGTGAAATCTTATGGGACTTAACTGCTAAGGTCATCAGTCCCTAAGCTTACACACTACTTAACCTAAATTGTCCTAAGGACAAGCACACACACCCATGACCGAGGGAGGACTCGAACCTCCGCCGGGACCAGCCGCACAGTTCATGACTGCAGCGCCTTAGACCGCCCTCTGATTAAAATAATCACATCTCCACAACAAATATTTTCTACTGTACACTCGACTTAGCCACTATCTGCATTGAAGCAGTATAGTATCAAACGCCACAATAATTTTCAAGCAATGATAAGGGAGTACTTGGATGGAGAAATCATGCAGAGTGTGAAAATGTGGGTTTAGTCAGATGTTCATATTGTTTTGTTCCGCTTTGCTTTGACCACTTCATTTAAACCCTCACACCTGCTGTATGAAGACCGAGCAGTTGTGCAACACTATCATGTCAGTAGAAAAAGCTTGTTCAGGAAGCGGAGGGAAATATAACAACACGTCTCGACATTGAAATATACGTGGTTTTGATCGTATTATGACGATATATTGTTTCTTGGTATTAGCTAAATTCCTCTCTTAGACCTTGAATAGGTGGTCATCAAAATATCACTCGAGGTAAGACGTGCAGTCTTGCATATGAATGGCTCGTACTGCTGTAAGCGATTTGTGTTTTAAGCTCATTTGCGTGTGGTTATGTGCGTTAACGAGCACACACTTCCCTTTCAAGAATGTCGTCTATGTTTGTTCGTTTGACCCAAGGCAGGGCTTTGCTCCAAACACTGAACTGGCAGACACTAGAACACTGGCGCAAACTACCCGCCAAAGCCTATTTGCAAAGAGTATTAAATTATGGACCTGGGAATACATTACAACCTGTAACTGTCGCTCTCATACGGCCACGATGAAGAGACTATATCACATACCGTTTAAGCAATTATTCTTCCCGCGCTCTACGCCGCGAATGGAACGGAAAGAACCGGTACAGTAGGACGTAACTCTGCTATGTACTTCACAATGGTCAGTGGTTTGCATGTTATAGAGATCTAGCAAAGCTTCATACGTGCCGGTCTACTTCTGATAGCAGTGTGTATTCGATTTTTTCCAGCAATGTACCGCAGAAAGGGCTTTCAGACGATGTCAGCCAATAGCACGCTGACTGAGACGTCAACATGCCAGGATCGGCCCCTATACGAAGAGAATAAAAGCGACGCGCAGCCTAACCTCGGCCGCAGTAGTGGATCAGGCACTAGAAGAGGCCACTGGAAGAGCCGTGACTTGTGATCCACATGAACGTGTGTGATGAACTTGTGTGGACATTGTATATAGCATAGGACATTGATTAATTGCACACTTCGCTGTAGAAATCATGGAGAGCAACTATAGACACAAAGCAATGAAACGGCGGCGCAGAGCTTCGAAGAGTTCGGGACGTCTTGGGACAGCTTTCGGCCTCAGGACATTATCCTTTCTGCAGACACTGCTCGTGACCTGCTAGTTGTCTGCGAGCTGGTACTCCACCCGCGTTCAGGGTTCCAGGTCTGAGTGCTGGCGTCCCAGGAAGACGTGAGGTCACGAGCACGCAGCCTTCCAATTTCACGACTAGCCATGAAATTAGGATGATGACTGTGGCTGTGTCGATACCAAAAACATTTGGTGTCTTCTCAATGTGCACCCCTTCCCCTCCCCATCCTCTCTCTCTCTCTCTCTCTCTCTCTCTCTCTCTCTCTCTCTCTCTCCCACTCACTCACACGCACTGTCCTTCTGCCTTCTTCCTCTCAGATTTCACCCGCCAAGGTTGCTCCAGTGCTTCACTGCCTCGCAGTACTATATATTCTCTAGAACTTATTCGTCAGAAAGAGGGAAGTTTCGAAATTATACGGCAATTGTTCAGTCATTCAGACGCATTAGCGGAAAGTGTACGAGGACTACCACGTAGCGTAACACGCAGTGCGCTGACTTACGTGATGGTATGTGCTACTGACTCTGATAGATCCGAGCGGGTGGTTCTGGTAGGCCGCCTAGCCTGATTGCGATTTTAACATTGTTTTCCATAATCGTTAAGGGAAATGCTTGACTGGCACTTATTCTCTGCCTCAGAAAACAGGATATACAAATAGTTAAAAGTACAATAACACAAAAACAAATTTCATATCTGCCATATCATAGACAAAGATCATCAGTGGCTACCTTACTTCATAATAATCCGCAAAGTCAAAGTATGTCAAAGTATTCTTGCAGTCAACATGTCCATGAACCTGATGTCTGTAAGTAAAGTGACGTTAATGGTCTTCTGGAATTCTCAAGGCCCTTTTTTGTGACTCTTTATATTAACATTTTGCTTTAAATGCAAACATTTTAGATTTGGCTTGATGGTGAACCTAAAGAATATCAACTGAAAACGGAAATAGATGTGAACACTAATTTACTTAACTTCCCACAATGCGTTTAGAGTCTTAAACCGCTTTCATCATCACGTGGATTTTATGTCCTTTAAAACTACGTATGTGCTGTATGTCTAAATTTTGGACAACCTGAGGCACTGTCGTTCAGTGAGTAGAAGATACTGTGTATATGTAGTACCACTGCTGGATGATCATAGGGGATCGCAGAAACCCTTAAAGGAAGTTTCCACTTGCTATTACGAATAATAGCTCTTTTTCGGTGAGTGAAAAGGTAGGTTATGCCCGTAACGGAAAGAACCCGATAGTATCTGATTTCAAGATTAGTGATGAATATCTTGAACACACATCGTGTAAGTGTTTAGTGTAATACTGAGCAGCAATATGAAATAAGATAATGACTTAAAATCTGAATTATCTACTTTTTAAGTGTATAGCACGGCACATGAAATATAGTCAAGAGTACATAAAAATATATAAATGGATAGAAAAACAGATAATACATTTAAAGAAACAGGTGTTATATGCTGATGTCTAATCTCCTTATCCCGTCAAGGCTTGATGGTGTAGCCATCAAAAAGTCGTTTGGTAATTCAGGTAGAATCTCATTTTACATTCCTCGGCAATGTGTCACACGGTCTGGTTCTGCACTCCACAATCACACCTTGATCTGGGCTACTTACATTTGTGCAGACTGTATGCGCAGACTCCGTGTTCTGTTCAGACGCGATCTATATTCTTACATTCATGCCGTGGGACTTCAAAGTCTTTGGGTCTCTGTACGGGATCAATAAGATGTTCCACTTCCTGTGGAGCCTCCGTAATCCAGGTCTCACTCCATTTGATATCAATGGTGAAGTTTTGTCAGCAAGCTGTTGGAAAGAGATGGATCTCTGGAACGCAGACGGGTTGTTCTCAACACACGAATATCCTTATGGATGGGAAATTGAAGATTATTCTTTTTTATTACTTTCGTTCAACAGGATTTCTTTTCGTCTTAACAGAGGTGGAGCTATGTGGCTTAGCGTCGGAAGCCAGAATAATGGAGTAGTTCTTAGGTACCCAGAGATGGTTCTCATGGTTTTGTAGAGCTAAGTGTCCATCTTGGCTGTTCAGTCACTCCGGGGCACAACATTCAGCCTGAGCGCGGAAGTTCGAAGCGTACCTGTGGACGTTCCCCAGTTAGTACTGCAGTGTTTCAGTATAAGGTTGTTTGATGTGCTTAATTGTTTGTAAAAATGCTTTCTGAAAGCGTCCTATCAAGAGAAAATCAGTGTTAATTTGGATGACTCATAGTGAATCACTTTATAATCTTTCGCACTATTCTGTAAGTGGTAACTGCTTAGGAAGATTGGATATGAGTCTCCACATGGTGAAATATTTATGTATAAAAGGCACTTAAATGAAAACGAGACAGATCAAGAAAAATTGAGAAAAATGTTTATCATTTGAAAAGTAATCGCCATAGCTATTTATATATTTGCCCCACTGTGAGGAAAGACGCTCAGTGCCTTCATGGCAAATTTTTTGCGTTGCCTACGGAACTATGACCGTACCAAGGCCTGCGCTTCTTCGAACGAAGCAAATCGACGATCACGAGCGTCATTCTTCAGGTTTATTGAATAAAAATCCACTTCGGTTGCCAGTAATTTCGTAATTACTCCACGACTAGATTCGAAGCATAACGCTTCGTATTCAGGTGCCACGAAATAACTGTGTGGCGGTCAGGCCAGTCAATCATGGGGGTCACAGCCATGTCGAACAAAAGCTTAGGACGAGCTACCACGACTTTTCCTGGGAAGCCCTCGCATTTTCTCCGTACAGTTCGATCCCTCTCCATGTGATCTCCATATTTTAGGAACCCCGAAGAAAGATATTCGAGGCCTTCGATTTGCTTCTACTGAAGAGGTACATAATTGAGGACAATCACTTTTCCGTAAACGACAACCTCAAACGAAGTCATTGACCGTCATGCCTCACAGCTACGGCGATTACTTTTGAAATAATAAGCAGTTTACTTACTTCTTTTCCCATCTGCCACGTTTTCATTTGACTGCCGCCTGTACACTGCCGGAAAAAATTACACTACTGGCCATTAAAACTGCTACACCACGAAGATGACCTGCTACAGACGCGAAATTTAACCGGCTTGAAGAAGATGCTATGATATGCAAATGATTAGCTTTTCAGTGTATTCACACATTGGCGCTGGTGGCGACACCTACAACGTGCTGACATGAGGGAAGTTTCCAACCGATTTATCATACACAAACAGCAGCTGACCGGCGTTGCCTGGTGAAACGGTGTTGTGATGCCTCGTGTAATGAGGAGAAATGCGTACCATCACATTTCCGACTTTGATAAAGGTCGGATTGCAGTCTATTGCGACTGCGGTTTATCGTATCGTGACACTGTTGCTCGCGTTGGTCGAGATCCAGTGACTGTTAGCAGAATATGGAATCGGTGAGTTCAGGAGGGTAATACGGAACGCCATGCTGGATTCCAACGGCCTCGTATCACAAGCATCTTACCCGCATAGCTGTAACGGATCGTGCACCCACGTCTCGACCCCTGAGTCAGCAGATGGCGACGTTTGCAAGACAACAACCATCTGCACGAACAGTTCGACGACGTTTGCAGCAGCATGGACTATCAGCTCGGAGACCATGGCTGCAGTTACCCTTGACGCTGCATCACAGACAGGAGCGCCTGCGATTGTGTACTCAACGACGAACCTGGGTGCCCGAATGGCACAACGTCATTTTTTCTGATGAATCCAGGTTCTGTTTACAGCATCATGTGGTCGCATTCGTGTTTGGTGACATCGCGGTGAACGCACATTGGAATCGTGTATTCGTCATCGCCATATTGGCGCATCACCCGGCGTGATGGTATGGAGTGCTATTGGTTATACGTCTCGGTCACCTCTTGCGCGCATTGACGGCACTTTGAACAGTGGACGTTACATTTCAGATGTGTTACGACCCCTGGCTCTACCCTTCATTCGATCCCTGCAAAACCCTACATTTCAGCAGGATAATGCACGACCGCATGTTGCAAGTCCTGTATGGGGCTCTCTGGATACAGAAAATGTTCGACTGCTGCCCTGGCCAGCACACTACTCTTGATGAACTGTGGTATCGTGTTGAAGTTGCATGGGCAGCTCTACCTGTACACCCCATCCAAGCTCTGTTTGGCTCAATGCCCAGGAGTTTCAAGGCCGTTATTACGGCCAGAGGTGGGTGTTCTGGGTACTGATTTCTCAGGATCTATGCACACAAATTGCGTGAAAATGTAGTCACATGTCAGTTCTAGGATAATTCTCGGCAGCACACCGCCAGTGAAACTCAACGTGCTCTACAAGCCGCGCAGCGACTTCCCTGGCCAGCACGATCTCCAGACTTGTCCCCAGTCGAGCACGTGTGGGACATGATGGGACAAGAAGTGACTTGTACGACTTGTCAACCGACAAAACGTACAGAACTACGCGAACAAGTCGAACAACCGTTACATAACCGATTCCAGGGCAGCATCGACTGATGCTTGCATTGCCGACCGTAGAGTTTACACCACGTACCAATATAGATGTTTCAGCACGAGTCAACATCTGGTACTTCAGAACAGCGTGTGCTATTGATCTCTAAATGTAATCATTTCATGTACTCCATATGCATTGCTGCAACAATAAATCTTGACTGAACTCCAAACTTAAAATGGCACGACTTTTTCTTTTTCCGGCGTTGTAAGTTGTTGTGTTTTCAGCACTTCGGATCGTCATGTACTGAAATATAAACTTAAATCGTCAGCATATCCAAACTGCTTTCAGATATGTCAGAAATATAAAGGTTCAAAAGCATAGGGTATAATGCTCATCCCTGTGGTAGCCCATTATTCAATTTCCTTTTCTTTTATATGAGATTACCCTGCACTACTCGTAAGTTCAAATGGCTCTGAGCACTACGGGACTTAACATCTTAGGTCATCAGTCCCATAGAACTTAGAACTACTTAAACATAACTAACCTAAGGACATCACACAACACCCAGCCATCACGAGGTAGATAAAATCCATGACCCCGCCGGGAATCGAACCCGGGAAGCCGGGAGTGGGAAGCGAGAACGCTACCGCACCACCACGAGATGCGGGCCTACTCGAAAGTGCCTGTCTAAAGTCACGTTTGTGATTAATCTCAGAGTATTTTGTCAGCGTTAGGGAGGCGAATGGAAGACTTCGAACTGTTGGATTGGTTCTAGGAAAACCTTGTGTACATCTGTAAGGGAGACACAAGACGCTAGTGCGGTGAATTGTAAAGTATAGTCGTACTGTTTCGAGACTCTTCTCAAGTACGCATGACGACTGAGATCGAACGAATTCATAAAGTGCTTAAAAGTTATATAACTTAAAAGAGCATCCTTGGAAGAAGATGACGTAGTTTTCGCTGTAGCCTATTGGAAAAAATTAGAGACACTGTTAGTATCTTAATCTATTACTCAGTTATGAGCCTATTCCTTCGTTATTGTGAGTGTATTTCATTCCACTCCTCCGCAAAGAAAAATCAGAGAATATGTACCACTTAACACCTGGTTCACCAATACGTGACCGTCTCAGGTCGAGCATGCAGTACCTAGATATGGCTGTTAGACTTTCCGTGCTGTCTGTAGGTCGCTCTGAGCGCACTCGATTTGTAATCCGGTCACACGACATTGGACCTTCACACTGCTTGGCTTCGAGGCACTTGGCAAAAGAAACCGCAAATGGCTTTCCTGCGCTACCTTGAAATTCGTCGTCTGAAAGGAGTTTCACTTTCTGAATGGGAGGTGTGCAACAGGTTCTCGCTAGAGCTCTTCGGAGTTCCTTATTTCTTTAAACGACTTCGAAGTTTATGCTGACATGTAACAGATTATTAATTGTGCAACTGTGAAATGGTTCGGTGTTCGAATCTACATACTTTCTAACAAAATGTGATACCAGAGAACGCTTCGCGGGCCGACGACTCTTAACTTGGAGTTGTCATTACTTTCTCACAGTAGTTCCATTTTCTCACTTGTAGAAAAAGTTTTTACTTGGCAGAAACTTTAATCATTAACTATGTTCCAGTAAAGGAATGAAAATAAGTCACCTCATTATTATGCATAAAATTTACTGGTACCCTGTTTCATAGTTCTATTTTGATGCATGGAATTACAACCAGCGTTTAGCTGCATTTTTTTTATCGTGCCTGAGTTCTTTCTCTTAATCAGCAAAAACACCGACGACCATCCTAGAATTAAACTTGCATACTTTGGTTTACAGCCATGCATCTAATGTCTCCGCATTCACGAAAGTGTGAACTGAAATTTACTAAAACAGAGATAATAATCATCATGCGTTCACACAATTCTGATTCTAAAATTTCACTTGGGGGAGGGGGGAACTGAGTTGAATAACCACTGCCGACAGCTTTTCCAATTGATACTGCGCTGAGCAGTTCTGCGTAAAGAGAGGCTAAACTATTATTTGCCCGCATCTCGTGGTCGTGCGGTAGCGTTCTCGCTTCCCGCGCCCGGCTTCGATTCCCGGCGGGGTCAGGGATTTTCTCTGCCTCGTGATGGCTGGGTGTTGTGTGTTGTCCTTAGGTTAGTTAGGTTTAAGTAGTTCTAAGCTCTAGGGGACTGATGACCATAGATGTTAAGTCCCATAGTGCTCAGAACCATTTTTGAACCAAACTGTTATTTTTGCGGTACCACTTTACCGGCGTCGAAGTTCGTCTTTGATATGCGCGTGTGACTGTTATTACCGAAAACATGGAGGGTGCTTTAGAGTAGTACCTTAGAGTCTAGTACCCTTCAGGATTAAGTGCGTCACTGTAATAATAGCAGTGGTTTTAACCAGCTGTAGAGGACTGTATGCAGAGCTCTGCAATGTGATCAGCTAATTACAAATACATTTTAGTTTCAGGTGCGTCAAATGTTCAGATTGGGCTTAGCGTGATAGCCTTAGAGGAGAAGTAGGACATGGACAGACAATGATGGGGAAGAAGCAGGTGAGCTTACATATGGGGGGAAAAGAGATAGGGGAGGGGGAGATGGACTGAGAGACGGACACAGGAAGGAAAGAGAATGAGATGAAATGGTAGAGGGGACGGAGGAGCTAAAGAGCAGGGATAGAGAGAGAGGATGGTGGAGATGAACTGAGAATGGGACAGGGACGTAGGGAATGGATAGAGAGAGGAGGAAGATAACGTTTTACACGGTTATAGATGCCGTAGATCAAATGTAAATTGACACTGTTCAAATGGTTCAAATGGCTCTGAACACTATGGGACTTAACATATTAAGTCATCAGTCTCCTAGAACTTAGAACTACTTAAACCTAACTAACCTAAGGACATCACACACATCCATGCCCGCGGCAGGATTCGAACCTACGACCGTAGCAGTCACGCGGTTCCAGACTGTAGCGCCTAGAACCGCAAGACCACCGCGGCCGGCTAAATTCACACTGTCTGGATGTTCGTGACTAGTTATGGATGTACATCTTTTTTCCTTGTTGTCCAACACTTCCAAGAACATACTGTTGGGAATTACAATAGCAAACCTCTCCCTGAAACACAACGCGACTCTATTAGTTTCTTGAGAATATCAAGAAATCTAAAAACGGAAGGCCGACCTCATTCTACATCTCCATGCTGTAGCTGATTTTCGGATGATTGTGGTTCAGAAAGGCGAGTAATTCATCTAGCTCTTCTCTGTTGTGAGACAAAGCAAGAAACGTGTCCGTCAGATGCTTACCCATTGATTATACTGCTCAGAAAAAGTGCATGAAAACACTCTTCACTTTACATTCGAAAGTATTCATCCATCCACGGACGCCAGTGGAATTTTCAAGAAGATCCGACAGTAGAGACGGGAAAAACCAGTTAAAACGATATCGGTATTTTAGTTCCGAATAACCAGTATTTGTCGGTACTTGTCTGATTTCGATTACATTAGATATTTTTCTTTTTTCCGATAACTGGACATTAAAACCGATGTACAATTTACCATAGCAGTGGTGTTAAAATTTTTGGTTTTAGAATTTTTTTTAAAAAAGCCACTACCTAAACTGATCATTTGATTTTTTTTGAAACAGCGTTTTTGTTACTGTCGGCAAAAAATTCCCGTTAAAAATAAGGTTTATATTTGAATGAAAAATGGCTTTTGCATGCGAAGTAGTTAAAGAAAGCTACAAATTTTACACATAAGCTTATTATTTGTCTGCCATTTTCGTGAGGTAGTAAAAAAGGGAGTAACGGCATGAGTAACAAATTAGAAACTTAACAGTTCATTCTTTGTTTATTATGAAAGCGGAAATTAGTTGATGTGCTTCTTGTGTCATGGTACTTCGCTTCTGTCTCTGCTTGTAGCTCTTGAAAACAGACAACTTAACACGAAAAATAGAGTTCTCCAACCTTTGTTTTCAACTTTTACCACTGACTATTAGTAATACCCAAATAATGGTACGAGCGATTACAACGTGATTTTTAACAGAGTTAAAATATTAGAATCAGTAGGAGAATATTGGAATTTTTTTTGTAGTTTTCAAACTCTTAATACGTTTCGAGAAGGGCAGAGAGCGATGGACGGAATATGTCTTCTTCTATTTACTTTTTTTATTTGCGATATAGAACTTTCTAATACGGGCAGCAACAGCCGTTTAAACTTTATAGTCAATGGAAGTAAATTAAACTGCAAGACAGCTGTAATTGATGATTTCTTTATTGTTACAACGGGTTGCATTGTATTAAAACTGCATCCTTAGGAGAAAACAGTGTCGCCGGCATATATAGTCAAAAATCATGCCGTGAAGAGAGGAATTCGTCAAAATAGATAAGGGAGGACACAGGGGGAATCGTGTGGTGGGATACGTGTGGAAGTGATGGAAAAAACTGACCGGTTAAAACCGATTTCGGTATTTAATAAAAGAAGGTTCAAATGGTTCTGAGCACTATGGGACTCAAGATCTGTGGTCATCAGTCCCCTAGAACTTAGAACTACTTAAACCTAACCAACCTAAGGACATCACACACACCCATGCCCGAGGCAGGACTCGAACCTGCGACCGTAGCGGTCACGCGGTGACAGACTGTAGCGCCTAGAACCGCACGGCCACACCGGCCCGCTATCGGTATTTTAGTTCTGAGCAAGTGGTATTCTTCGGTATTTGTCTGATCTCGGTTATAACAATTGCTTTTCATTTACTAACAACGGCGTAAAAAAGAAATATCAATCAGTCATACCAGCAGCAATAAAATCTTTCGTTTTTAAATAAACCTTTTTTTTTTAAAAAAAAAGCAGTAATTTTTGTTAAAAATTTGCATTGGTTTGAAATATTGCGTTGTTACAGAAAATGGGAAAAATGATTAGTGCTGTTTCAATAACAATGCCGACAGAAATGTGGACATGGCTTAAGGACTGGTATACCACTGCTGAGACAATAATGTCCTTCCTGCCGTGTGTCGTGGCTTAAAGTACGTGCAGTGTGCAAGACGTGTCCCAACTGCTGTATACCGTAATATCTCGCTGTCGTCGCCGAACACCCGGTGTATTGCAGAGCTGCACCCAACCCTAGCCTGAAAATTTTTTAGCGAGGAGACGTAGCAATGAAGCACAATGCTTCATTTGGTTAGAATATTAAAAATTTGTTTTCCATATGCATGAAATAATGAAAGAGTAAGTCGATTATGGCAACAATAATAAATTAAAAACTTAACAGCAGTTCATAGTTATAATAAAAATGGAAAGTAACTGATCTGCTGCCTGTGTCTAGATATAACCTGCGTGTAGTCCTATGAAACGGACAAATTAACACGAAAGTAGAGTTCTTCAGCGTCAGTTTTCACCCTCTCGTAGCTCCCAAATAGCGGTATGATTCCCGGTTACAGCACTACTTAAAAAGAGGAATCAGTTGTAAAATAGGAGAATGCTGGTGGTTTTTTATGATAGTTAAACCTTCCCGTCTCCTCTATATCTCTTTTGTTCCCTTCTACAATAACCTATGAAACCTTTCCTTAGGATTTCTATCTCTTGCTTAATAATAACAAATGAAATCTTCCCTTTGAAATTTATTCTCTTTCTCAATCTTCGCATAGAAATTTAATTGCTGCTTATTAAAAGTGATTTTCTGATTATTTCGACGAAACATAGAATGCGTCGTCGTCGTCGCCCTCAGTCGTTATCTGCAATAACCCAAAACTGTTCCTTATCTTTTTTACTGTTACTGGATCACCATCTGACTGCTACATCGAACTGCGACATGAATATACGTACTCTGGTTTACTATACTCTATTAACTGCTGGTGGGCTGTCATAATAAGTGGCTGTAATTATTACCAAAGCTGACGTTATTCTTTAATAGCAAAGCTGACGTTATTCTTTAGTTAATTTGATTGAAGTTACGTAATTCATAGTTACACTTTTTCTTGACAACAATAAAATGTTTGCAAAGTTTTACGTTGATGGTTGTTGGGATGGATTATAATCAGTAATGCAACATTGCTGCCAAACATTAATTATATTCTGAAAACGCTTCAAATATTTACTGTTGGTAATGAAATGATTTTAGAAACGTTCAAATGGGACTTATTTTTTACAATAATCTTACAACTAGCATTGCGCAGACATACCTTCAGTAGTCTTGAGTTTCGCAAAGAAAATAATTCAATAACATTAGTTCCTCTTATGATAATAGTTAGTTGATGTCACTGTACATCCGTTTATAATCTCTTGTATATCATAGCTGGTGGCTGGCAGGCACACTGCTCCTCTCAACCTCTCGCTTCAGACGTGCTACCAACTCGCTTCACATCTCGCTTACTACTGACTTCCTACGAATGCTAAAGTGCGTTCTCTCCTTCCAACAAAGCTTTCTGGTGCAGACAATCCCTGCTACCATTACAAAATGCATCAATGCGCAGTGTTTCCGGCTGTTTTCTTAAAGTGTATCCATAAGCGTTCTCTCCCGCCCCCTTTTAAATTATGTCAATGTGCGGTCTCTCTTGCCAACAATACTTTGGTTCAGACATTCCCTGCTACCACAATCATTTCCAGCATGACAAATACACTCCTGGAAATTGAAATAAGAACACCATGAATTCATTGTCCCAGGAAGGGGAAACTTTATTGACACATTCCTGGGGTCAGATACATCACATGATCACACTGACAGAACCACAGGCACATAGACACAGGCAACAGAGCATGCACAATGTCGGCACTAGTACAGTGTATATCCACCTTTCGCAGCAATGCAGGCTGCTATTCTCCCATGGAGACGACGATCGTAGAGATGCTGGATGTAGTCCTGTGGAACGGCTTGCCATGCCATTTCCACTTGGCGCCTCAGTTGGACCAGCGTTCGTGCTGGACGTGCAGACCGCGTGAGACGACGCTTCATCCAGTCCCAAACATGCTCAATGGGGGACAGATCCGGGGTCTTGCTGGCCAGGGTAGTTGACTTACACCTTCTAGAGCACGTTGGGTGGCACGGGATACATGCGGACGTGCATTGTCCTGTTGGAACAGCAAGTTCCCATGCCGGTCTAGGAATGGTAGAACGATGGGTTCGATGACGGTTTGGATATACCGTGCACTATTCAGTGTCCCCTCGACGATCACCAGAGGTGTACGGCCAGTGTAGGAGATCGCTCCCCACACCATGATGTCGAGTGTTGACCCTGTGTGCCTCGGTCGTATGCAGGCCTGATTGTGGCGCTCACCTGCATGGCACCAAACACGCATACGACCATCATTGGCACCAAGGCAGAAGCGACTCTCATCGCTGAAGACGACACGTCTCCATTCGTCCCTCCATTCACGCCTGTCGCGACACCACTGGAGGCGGGCTGCACGATGTTGGGGCGTGAGCGGAAGACGGCCTAACGGTGTGCGGGACAGTAGCCCAGCTTCATGGAGACGGTTGCGAATGGTCCTCGCCGATACCCCAGGAGCAACAGTGTCCCTAATTTGCTGGGAAGTGGCGGTGCGGTCCCCTACGGCACTGCGTAGGATCCTACGGTTTTGCCGTGCATCCGTGCGTCGCTGCGGTCCGGTCCCAGGTCGACGGGCACGTGCACCTTCCGCCGACCACTGGCGACAACATCGATGTACTGTGGAGACCTCACGCCCCACGTGTTGAGCAATTCGGCGGTACGTCCACTCGGCCTCCCGCATGCCCACTATACGCCCTCGCTCAAAGTCCGTCAACTGCACATACGGTTCACGTCCACGCTGTCGCGGCATGCTACCAGTGTTAAAGACTGCGATGGAGCTCCGTATGCCACGGCAAACTGGCTGACACTGACGGCGGCGGTGCACAAATGCTGCGCAGCTAGCGCCATTCGACGGCCAACACCGCGGTTCCTGGTGTGTCCGCTGTGCCGTGCGTGTGATCATTGCTTGTACAGCCCTCTCGCAGTGTCCGGAGCAAGTATGGTGGGTCTGACACACCGGTGTCAATGTGTTCTTTTTTCCATTTCCAGGAGTGTATTAATTATTCCTACTTAATCATATTAATAAAATATAAATAACTTTCATAAATTTTGTTTTGACAATAGACAATAGAAATATACACGTCTTACAATAGTCAACCACTTAACACTTTTAGAGAAAAGAAGCGGACCGTGGACGGCCTAAGTTCTCTTTTGTTTGTCTGCTTAATTTAATTTTTTGTTTCTGTGTACCATGAAATTGACAGAGTCAGAATTTTTTAGTCTTTGTTCCATAACAGGGTTTATTGCAGGGAACAGTGGGAATAAACAACTGAAACCGATTTATCAGAAACCATTTATTTTGAATGACGCGGAAAACAAAAAGCGATGTAAACGAGAAACGGTTGTTTCAACGACAACCGCCATCCCTAACCAGCAGAGGTATGGAAACGTAAAGCATTTAAGAAGTTTGAAGGGGAATACGACGGGTCCTTATTTTAAAGACTCTGAATGTTTTATCACCAGCGACAACGGCGAGAAAAACCTGCAGACCTGTGCAGTAGTGGAGCCGTTTTGGGATGTCCACGGCCGCAGGCGGGATGCTGTGGAGGAGCGCGGAGCCGGCGGCAGCTAACGGTAGCCGGCAGTTTGCATGAGACAGCCGCGCCCTCCTGGCTGCATGCAACAGCAGCAGGCGGCGCTTGCCGCACGCGAGGTCCCAGCTTCCCAGTCCGCTGCTCTGCGTATGCCGCGCTGCGTACACCTCCCTGCAGGAAACGGACGTTGCGTGGCGTAAGTTCAGTGGCTTTCCAGCGCTGCATTCATTAGTTTTGACGCATTTCAAATCGACGATGGACGCCAGAAGGTAGGGGCACACGGATGAGGGCCACTTTGCGTCGAAGTATACAGGTTGTTACAAAAGGGTACGGCCAAACTTTGAGGAAACATTCCTCACACACAAATAAAGAAAAGATGTTATGTGGACATCTATCCGGAAACGCTTAATTTCCATGTTAGAGCTCATTTTAGTTTCGTCAGTATGTACTGTACTTCCTCGATTCACCGCCAGTTGGCCCAATTGAATGAAGGTAATGTTAACTTCGGTGCTTGCGTTGACATACGACTCGTTGCTCTATAGTACTAGTATCAAGCACATCAGTACGTCTTGATTGGGTCCCATGTTCTTCCACCTACGCTCAATGGAGCACGTTACCATGATTTCATACGGGATACTCTACCTGTGCTGCTAGAACATGTACCTTTACAAGTACGACACAACATGTGGTTCATGCATGATGGAACTCCTGCACATTTCAGTCGAAGTGTTCGTACGCTTCTCAACAACAGATTCGGTGACCGATGGATTGGTAGAGGCGGACCAATTCCATGGCCTCCACGCTCTCCTGACCTCAACCCCCTTGACTTTCATTTATGGGGGCATTTGAAAGCTCTTGTCTACGCAACCCCGGTTTTCTTCGTGCTCGTATTGTGGACGGCTGTGATACAATACGCCATTCTCCAGGGCTGCATCAGCGCGACAGGGATTCCATGCGACGGAGGGTTGATGCATGTATCCTCGCTAACCGAGGACATTTTGAACATTTCCTGTAACAAAGTGATTGAAGTCACGCTGGTACATTCTGTTGCTGTGTGTTTCCATTCCATGATTAATGTGATTTGAAGAGAAGTAGTAAAATGAGTCCTAACATGGAAAGTAAGAGTTTCCGGACACATGTCCACATAACATATTTTCTTTCTTTGTGTGTGAGGAATGTTTCCTGAAGATTTGGCCGTACCTTTTTGTAACACCCCGTATACGAGAGTCACTCCGAAAGAAATGCACACGATTTTTGTAAAAACACAATTTTCTTTCTGCATGTGTGAAAATTTTACAGTGTGTAGATACATCCTTCCCGCTTGTTTTCAAACTTAGTTCAACCTGTTCCCGTGCGTGGCGCCGTAACAGCATGTCTTCAAGATGGCTGCTACACTTGACGTTTGTGAGAAGCTACGTGCTGTCATAGAATTCCTGTGCTGTGGAAACGAGACAGTGGGAAGCATCCACAAGAGGTTGAAAAAAGTGTACGGAGATGTTGATGTCGATCGCAGTCGGTGGGATAGCAGGTTACGTGATGAAAGCGGGCACGGAAATATTGAGGATTGTCCTCACAGCGGCATGCCTCGTACTGCACACACTCCAGACAATTTGCGGAGAGTTAACGAATTGGTGACTGCTGACAGACGCATCACAGTGAACGAATTGTCACGCTACGTTGGGATAGGTGAAGGAAGTGTTTGCAGAATACTGAAAGTGTTGGCGTTAAAAAGGGTTTGTGCCAGGTGGGTTCCCAGGAAGTTGACAGTGGCTCACAAAGAAACAAGAAAAACGGTATGCAGCGAGCTTTTGGAACAGTACGAGAATTGTGGAGATGAATTTCTTGGAAGAATTGTGACAGGTGATGGAATATGGCTCCATCATTTTTCACCTGAGACGAACAGGCAATCAAAGGAATGGCATCATGCTAATTCACCCAAGGAAAAAAAAATTCAAAACCACACCTTCTGCTGGAAAAGTTATGGCTACGGTTCGATTCCGAAGGACTCTTGCTTGTGGACATCATGCCAAATGGAACCACCATAAACTCTGATGCATTTGTGACGACACTGAAGAAACTTCAAGCTCGACTGAGTCGTGTTCGACCACATCGGCAAAAGCAGGATGTTTGGCTGTTGCACGACAATGCACGACCACATGTCAGTCGAAAAGACCATGGAAGCGATCACGAAACTAAGATGGACAACAGTGAAACACCCGCCTTACAGTCCTGACCTGGCTCCATGGGACTATCATCTCTTTGGGAACAAGGTTTGAAGATGATGACTCTCTTGTGCACGCTGCCAAACAATGGCTCCAGCAGGTTGGTCCAGAATTTTACCGTGCGGGTATACAGGCGCTGGTTCCAAGATGGCGTAAGGCAGTTGAGAGGGATGTAAATTATGTGGGGAAATGAAAATATTGTTCCTAAAGGATATAACTACACACTGTAAAACTTTCAAACATATAGACTAAAAGATGGATTTATTAAAAAGTAGTGTGCATTTCTCTTGGAGTGACCCTCGTATATTTTTTCTTTTTCATTTTGTGTTTCATGAGTTCCTTCTGCGAACCCCCTTCATCTCAGAGTAGCACTTGCACTGTGCGTCCTCACTATATGTATTTTAGTCTCTGTCTTCCCTCACAGTTTCTATCCTTTTCAGCTCCATCCAGTACGATGAAAGTTGTTCCCTAATGTCTTAGCACGTGCCCTACCGTCCTTTGCCTTCTTCTTGTCAGTATTTACACTGAAGCGCCAAAAAAACTGGTATAGGGATGCGAATTCAAATGCAAAGATACGTAAACAGGCAGAATACAGCGCTGCGGTCGACAACGCTTATGTCATGGAGGATAATAGTAGCGATGTTTTTATTACTTAGAAGCGATGTGCATGTTCTTTGCAGACATATCTGTCGTTGTCATTTCGTCTTCCAAGGCAACTTTCCGTGCACCGGAATGAAACCTTTAAAGAATATGTGTAATGCTAAAGCCATGAGACATATCTCACGGAGCTGACAGGAGTTACATACTATACAGTAGTTCTAGATAAGCTTTGCGTCCCACTACGTGGACTCTTTAGCAGCATTTGTGACGAAAATGTAAAAACAAGAAATTCAATGCTGTTAGTGTTTCGCAGGAGACAGTCCATTAAAAGGATGCAGTAGACATAAAAAATAAACAAAAAAATGAATTGAGATCTCTAACCACAAACTGATGAAATATCTCTTTACTCAGAAACAACATCTGTGAAATCACTATCTGAAAAAGACTGTGGAATAACTCAACAGGTTTCTATTACTGACTACAAAAAAAAAATAAAGAAATTACTGTCTAATGCAACACAGCCGTCTTTCAGTACATATAAAATATTTCGTGCCACTACTATTTCAAATCTGACCACACAACTGTTGCAGACGAGGAACCTATTAGCAGTTCAAGGTAAACCGCAAATGTGAAATTTTTGCAGAATTTGACAAATATAAAGTCTTCATGTTGCCTAGTGGTGAAATGGAACTTGGATAACATACAGTTCCCATGAGAGCAGAAAGTTACGTTAGATTAGGTTAAAATAAATTTGTGTCACCAATTTGGCCAGCAAGTAGATAAACATTTATTTTTAATTTCAAACGCTTTTTTTCTGCATTTTAGTATTAATTTACGGTCCAGACGAGTTTTTCTTTCTACATTAAAGGCATTTTTATTTTTGTTTATAGATTACCAAGATTTCACAGCATAATTCTTACATGTATGGAGTCAAAGTTTTGCTCGTCTATTCTGCCAAAGTCTATTTTTCCTCTCAACTGGTCATACACGATCCAATAACATGGACCTCCGCAGCAGGCACGTGGTTCATGCAATAAAACGGACTGCTGTTGATCGGAGACGAAGGTTCGAATTTGCACGTCAGTAGCAGAATAATGAATGAAAACCACCAGTTTTCTTTTGTTCTACAGTATTACTTTTATTGTTAACCGGTTTTCAGCTTACAAGGCCACCATTTCTTTACTGAGTATTATCACCAAAGAAGTTACAATGTTTGCAAATAACATTGGATGAGAAGTAACACGTCTAGACTGAAGTAGAAACATACAGAAAGTAACTAACATCTTTGACAGTGTGGTGTAATAAAGTGAAGAAGTACAAATACATAAATAACAATGGAATAGACATGAAAACCTTTAACACAGAATAGGAATAGCATGCCTACATAACAGTTTCTGTTAATAAACAAAACTAATAAATTAAAATAAAATTAATACTAGACAAGGCTACAACAGGAGGTTTGAAACATGGAGAGTGATAATCAGACCAATTAAAAGAAGAGACAATTATCAGTTTAACCACAGAATGCATAAGGAACTTAAGCAATATCAATAAGATAAACAGAAATAAATAAATGCAGGAAAGTGGAGGTGTTTGAGGTAACCTACAGTAAATGCAATCTTTGAAGTGTGGGGGTACTGCATTTTCACACTGACATTATAATCAAAACAGTGGCTGTGTAACAGTTCGTATTAAATAAATGAACAAAGTAAAATAGGAACAATATTTGATGAGACAACTAAAAGGGGTGTTAAACATGGACATTAATACAAGTACCAGGTAAAAGAAAGCCTTAAGTATTGAAACTACAGTCTATATATAAGACAAAGACAACTTAATGAATACAGGAAAACTGGAATATGTACGAATAGACAGCGTAGGAAGTAATGAACAACAGAGACGATTATATGAAGTTTAGGAGAGGGGAAGTGTTGGCTGTGTCTTGTCATGTAGGATGAGATCTGGACTGTGAGCAAGATTTTTGTTGATTTTCAGGGCGTCCAGCAGGCTGAGTTTATGGCCTCTGTTTGCTAAGTGAAGTATGCGTGATACTGGCTGGTAGTTGTGACCCTCATTCAGTACATGCTCAGAAAATGCAGACTCTGAATTCTGTAACCTTCAGCTGCGTTCATGTTCAGACAGCCTAGTTGCTATGTCTCTGCCTGACTGACCGATGTAAAATTTGTCACAATCAGAACAGGTGATTTTATATACCCCACTGTTGGCTAATAATTGGATCTTATCTTTGCTATTAAAAACACACTGGACTGTCGTGTTCCTGAGATAGTAGGAAAGCCTATACTTGCAGGATTTCAGTGCTTTGGCTACAATATCTGATACCTCACCTAGAAATGGTAGTGTACACCATTTCTTGCAGACAGTAGATGGGGAAGCAGGTGGGGCACAGAGGAGGGGTATAATTTTCCGTTTTTGTTTCCTGTGCAAGATGTGGTAGCTGAACTTGACTTTCCTTGAGTGGCGACAGGCAGCGATTTCAAATGAATCACGTTCTGTGTTTCATTGGACGAAGGAAAGGTTCCCGGTCGGAGGAGGGAGGGTTGTGGTATGGAGAATGTGATCGTGGCGTTCCCTGGATCATCTCGTCATTCAGGAAGCACAGTGGATCAACAGAAGTATGCATGTGCCGTTCGGGACCACGTCCACCGCTACATGCAGTTTTGTTTTTCCCCGGCACGATGGCGTCTACCGGCAGGATAACGCAATGAGTCACGCAGCTCGCAGTGTACGTGTGTTGTTCGAAGAGCACCAGGACGAGTTTATCGTACTCTCCTGGCCACCAAACTCCCCGTATTTAAGCCCAATCGAGAATCTAGGACACGGCCACGACCGGGCTGTTTGCTTCATGGATCATCAAGCGAGAAACCTTGCGCAGCTGGCCACAGTACCGGAGTCGGCATAACTCCATCTCCCTATCGGTACCTCCCACAGTCTAACTCCCCTCCTCCGCACCTAACAGCGGGCCGCGCTGCAAAAGGTGGTTATTCAGGCTGTTGACATTTGGTCACATTAATGTGACTGGACAGAGTATATTGCAGGGCGCTCTTCCGTAACACTCTCTAACCTATCGCTAAATGACAGTAAATGCAGATTTTGGTTAGACAGACGCATAAGTGTAACATTCTATCGATGCACAAATTCTAGCGTCAACTGTTGTGAATCTATAAATAACAACAAAGCTGTATCATTGCACAAAAAATGGACTGAAATGTCTTGAATGGGAAAGGCGAAACGCGTCTGGAACACATAGAAATACGATATTACAGAGAGGAAAAAATCATAAAACGAGAATTTGAAGCTACTGAGGAGTTCTGAATATTATATTTGGAGATCCTATAGCTAATGAAGAAGTCCTTAATCCTACTGGAGAGAAAAGCAATTTATGGTACAACTTGACTAGCAGAAGTGATAAAAATACAGGATGAAGACCAAGGCTTTACTACAGTACGGAGGTTCAAGGAGCTTCAGGTTGCAGTATTTATGCACAAATGAAGAGGCTGCCACAGTAAACACTAGCATGGGCAGCTACATCAAACAAGTCTTCGAAATGAGGACAGCAGCAACAGCAAAAACAACAACCGTAAGGGATTGTGATGGCCTTCTAGTGTGATTAGTACACGACAGCATGTCGAAGCTATCACTGAACATTTGTGAACGTTTTCAAGTTATATTTGACGCAAACGTTGTAGAAAATGTCTTTCTGACGAGCTCAGAAAGCATGACAACTTCCCCCAGTCTATATTCACCTACTGTTCGTCTCCATATTCATCTACTATTCGTCCTCTTCGTTTTCCTACTATCGAGTTTCAGTCCCCATCACAATTAAATTTTCGTCTTCTTAACTATCTGAATAATTTCTTTTATTTCATCATACATTTCTTCCATCTCTTTATCAACTCTGCAGATAATTGACATGTAAATTTGTACTACTCTGGTATTGTGGGCTTCGCGTCTGTTTCGGCAACGATAATGCGTTCAGTATGCTGTTCATAGTAGCTTATCCGCATTTCTATTTTCTTATTCATTATTAAACGCACCCCTGAATTACCCCTACGAGATTTTGTATTTGTAACGTTTATTCACTTGACGTGAAGTTCTGTTGCTCCTACCACCGAACTGCACTAATTCCCGCTATATCTAACTTTAACTCATCCCTTTCCCTTTTTAAATTTTCTAACCTACGTGTCCGGTTAAGGGATCTAACATTCCACGCTCCGATCCGCAGAACGCCGGTTTTGTTTCTCCTCATGTGACATCTACCTGAATAGTACCTGCCTGGAGATTCGAATGAGGGACTACTATACCTACGAAATACTTTACCCAACAGGACGCCAAAATCATTTAACCATACAGTAAAGCTGCATGCCCTCGGGAAAAATTACGGCTGTAGTTTCCCCTTGCCTTCAGCCGTCCGCAGCACCATCAGAACAAGGCAGTTGTGCTTGTTGTTGCGACGCCAGATCAGTCAATTATCCAGACTGTTGCCCCCAGGACTACTGAAAAGGCTGCTGCCCCTCTTCAGGAGCCACATGGTTGTCCTCTTCAGGAGCCACATGGTTGTCTGACCTTTCAACAGATACCCATCCATTGTGGTTGCAGCTACGGTCTGGTTATCCGTATTGCAGATCCACACGAACCAACCCACCGACGGCAAGATCCATGGGTGGGGGGGGGGGAGGGGGGGGGAGAGAGGGGAACAAATCATAGTCCTAAATAACAAGCAAAAATGGGCCAAAAATTTAATGAACTCTTATGAACATTACTTTCTGCTCCAGCGGTGTCATTTCGAAATCACTCGTAAAAGGCGTAGTATGAACTCAAATGTTTGTTACAGTGACTTAAGATATGCTTACTTTCGCTGTTAATGACCTCCTCTTTACGATCACTGCAAAAAAATAAATAAATAAAAGAAAAGCATATGTTAAAATTTCCTGCAATATGTAGCACCGCCGCGTGAAATGGCCGACTTAAGATATGGTTACTTTCGCTGTCAATGATCTCCACAGTATGATCACTGTAAAAAATAAATAAATAAAAGAAAAACATCTGTCAAAATCTCCTGCAGTCATATAGCACCACCGCGTGGTTAGGGGCGTCATATTACTGCTTGCGCGGCCCCTCCCGCCGGAGGTTCGAGTCCTCCCTCGGGCATGGGTGTGTGTGTTGTTCTTAGCATAAGTTAGTTTAAATTAGTTTAAGTAGTGTGTAAGTCTAGAGACCGATGATCTCAGCAATTTGGTCCGTTGGGAATTCACACACATGTTAACATTTTTCACGTAGCACTATTTCCGTGCCGACTGTTCCTTAGAACGCTGTTAAGTGACTGGTACGATCACTACATTCGTAGAAGCACGTCAATGTACCCTGGATGTCTTTGTTTTGCGATAACGTCGGTGGTTTCAAGCGAAACACACTGACACTTCAAAAAAGAAAAAGTTGTTAAAATGGTGGTTTCAGGCATTGATCCTTGGTGTTCAAAGGGTTAAATTGTGTACCAACAGAGTGTAAAGGAAATTACATTTTAATGTTTCTTTTGAACAACAGGATTTTTTTGCTTCAGTCACATTTAATAGCAATATTTTCTTCAGCATGCTTCCATCCTCCAGTGTACATCAATTAATTCTAGACTAATTTTTATATTTCTATTACTACTTACGCCAGAGATAATGTTTTGCCTGTTGCGTTTAGCAATGAAGCTAAGTGTCAACGTTCTGCTAAGCAGTTTACAGTGAGTTGCGATGCAACAATTTTTTGTACTGAAATATGACACTGATTGATTGCAATAACCTAGTAACTACTTTCAGTCAATAGATACTATGTTTAAAAATCAAAATGGTGATTAATTAATAGATGTACACATGTCGTCCTAAAGTTAAAAACTGCTATTAAACGAGTCTGAGATATTTTGTTATTGAGATCCATATCACGAGAATATATTTAAGTTTTACATTTTCATGTTTTGAAACTTAAGCGCTCGATTTTGTCTCCCCCTATAACCAGATGTTAAAATTGCAGACGCAGACACGACATTGTTCAGTCGACGTTCAGAGATCGCAGCTTACGAGATACGAACATTTTGCATGGTTAGTGCGGTCAAAGGAAAGAGCGAACCTAATGACGGCGAGAATATTCATGCCGACGCAAATGGCTGGCGCACCGCGATGGCTAATGAAGGGAGCGAGCGTGTCATGATTAATAACCGCAGCAATTTTTCATCTTCCGCCAGGGCGTTACGCCACGTCTGGATTCATCTCCGCGGTCTAAACGCGCCCTGTATCCTAATGGTCGTGAAAACATCCGTGGATAAAGGTCTCCCATTTGTCTGAGAGTTGTGGTAATTTATAATAGGAATGTGTGCGTGGCTCCTTTCTCGCTAATGTCGGATGTCTTAACTGCGCGACGTGGAGTCATGAATTCCGGAGATAAGTTTCGCCACGCATGTTGGTTTATTTAGGTGTACGTTAGCACTGTTTGCGCTGCCAGATGGTCACCAGCTTTTTTTTCCCGGCAGCTCATCCGTCAGCAATGAGAGCACTCAGCAAAGTGGGAGGAGTGAAATATCCCAATGCTGCCACGGTAGTGCAACCAGTATGTTATTGTCTTTTCTAAGTCCATCTTCCTACAAGATTTTTGAGAGACTTTGGCTGTTCAGTATAAAATATAAAATTAAAAACACTACCACCAGTCTATATTTTTAATGTAATTTGTTTATGTGACCAGTTTCGACATTTCAGTACGCTATCTTTAGGCTCCTGTGCAAAGATAACAACAATAATGACAGTCTCAACTACGTAATAAAGAGGCGTTTTAAAATTTAATCTATCGTAAACATTTATCAAAAACCTAACTGTGCAAAGTGTGACATCATTGTCAATGATAAACTAAGAAGTAAGACGAGAGAACAGTTGCGCACTGTACGAACATAAACTCGGGAACAAAATATACATATGCCATGTAATATAACTGTGATGGTTTTCCTTCACTGGATTCACGGGCATTGACATTAGCACTACTTTCTAGTTGTTTATGAATATATGACACTGCAGTTGTCTAAAAATGACATACAGTTTTGATCTACGATTGGTAGTTTCACTATACTACTATACGGCACATACATATTTGGTTTCCGAGTCTATATTCATACAGTGTGCAACTGTTCTGTCATTTTATAGCTTAGTTCATCTTGACTTTGATGTCACACCTTGTATAGTTTGGTTTTTATTAAGTGTTTACTATATGTTACCACTGTGTATAATTCATCCCTTTAAATCTTGCACCGCCGCTGTATTATGTAGTTGACATTGCCATTATTGTTGTTGTCTGTGCTCAAGGGGCCTGAGGACGGCGAAGTGAAACGTCGAAACTGCGCACATAAAATAACATTCAAATCACAGATGGCTGAAGGTGTTTTTAATTTTACATTTCGTATGTTAGAGTAGTAGTGGAGTTTTTACTTTTCTCTTTCCCGCAACCCTCGTGAGCTCAGTGTGCCTGAACACGTTCGCTTTGGTTCTAAAAAGTAATTAGGCTTCGCTGATACTAGGGTCATTACGATGAAATGGCATTGCGTCACTCCTTAGGCATTAACCTTCAACAAACACTTACTGCTCTTTCTGCGAGTTTTCTAAATCATGCGGCGTCCGTCGCATCCAAATTTCCATCTGCTTCTATCTTGACAGTCTTTTTCTTTCTTGGCTCTGTCTCGCGTCTCACGCCTCACTTCATTGTTCCAGTGTAGTCAGGGCAGTTCTGTTTTGTTGTGTCATGGCGGTCTCCAGAATCATATTTGAGAGGGTCGCTTTCCCCTGTCTTCCTTCTAAAATGTCCACACCGTGTTAAGTGTTTGTTTTCCGTTGCATCTGCAATATCCTGGAAAAATCCCATCTGTTTTAGTAACACTTAATTGCTTATTTTGTTTTATTTTATTTTTGTGTTAGATCACAACTTCGCTCCAAAACTCAATTTCCGTTGCCTTTAATGTCTTTTCGTTGATCCTGACCACTTACCACAGTTCAGCACCATACAGAGCAATATTCTCTACTACAGTTTTGTATATCCTCCTTTTAAATTTCTTCACGTTATTTTATTCCAAATAATGGAGTGTAGCTGCTTGATTGCTACATTTTCATTCCCCATTCTGTGCTTTATTTCCTCGTTGCTTCCATCTTTATCCGAAATGATTGCCCCTAAATGTTTGTATGCTCGGCTATACTTCACCATAGATCCATCATACACAACAACATCCCTTCCTGTACTTCCGACAGCCAAGTATTAAATCTTTATGAAGTGTATTTCCATACCCCACTGCTCATATTCCTCTTGAAGACGTCTTGATATAAAATATACATCCTCTTCTTCCTCGGCGAATATGACCTGCTCCTCGCCGCAATTTAGGGAGAAAGAGGTTTCATCATCTATTTAATTGCCGTTTTTTTGCACATCCTTCTCGTATATTTCAAAGCTTCACTTTCAAAGGGGTAGGCGCTAAATAGCATCCTTGTCTCAGTTAAATAACCTTAAATTTCTGTAATAGTAGCTTTCCAGCTTTAACACGACCAGTATTATCTGAATACAGCTTTATATCGGCTGGTACCTGATACTTGTGAATACTCTGCTTATTCATTGCTTTTCACATCATAGAAAATGGTATACTGTCATAGGTCTTACGCAATTCTATAAAAACCCTGTATGTCTTCAAGTTCTGTGCCAGCCCCTTGTCAGTCACCTTCCAATGCTGCAGATACTATCAATACAAGACCTGTCTGCCCGGAAGCTTTTGTTCGTCTACTTCCTCAGTTGTTCTTTCTATACTAGTTTTAACGATCTCACCATAGAGTCTCGGTATTTCACACAATCATTCTTGCTACCTTTCTAAACGTGTTTGTAATGAACTCTTCTTTAAACTCGACAGGGATTTCCCCTCTACCAAGACAGATGTTAAATAGCTTCACGAGTTGTTCAAATAATACGTTTGGCCTGGCCTTCAACAACTCCATATGAAAAGGAGAACCAAAGTGCTTACCGAAGCAAGAAATGGCCACATCCACATCTTGATCCTCTGTGGACTCTGCATTCCTCCACCTTAATACAAGTACTTTCTTTTCCTATAGCATAATCAGTAATAGAATCTAACTTCTTTGTAAGCTGTATCCATGTATATTAATACACTCCTGGAAATTGAAATAAGAACACCGTGAATTCATTGTCCCAGGAAGGGGAAACTTTATTGACACATTCCTGGGGTCAGATACATCACATGATCACACTGATAGAACCACAGGCACATAGACACAGGTAACAGAGCATGCACAATGTCGGCACTAGTACAGTGTATATCCACCTTTCGCGACAATGCAGGCCTAACGGTGTGCGGGACCGTAGCCCAGCTTCATGGAGTCGGTTGCGAATGGTCCTCGCCGATACCCCAGGAGCAACAGTGTCCCTAATTTGCTGGGAAGTGGCGGTGCGGTCCCCTACGGCACTGCGTAGGATCCTACGATCTTGGCGTGCATCTGTGCGTCGCTGCGGTCCGGTCCCAGGTCGACGGGCACGTGCACCTTCCGCCGACCACTGGCGACAACATCGATGTACTGTGGAGACCTCACGCCCCACGTGTTGAGCAATTCGGCGGTACGTCCACCCGGCCTCCCGCATGCCCACTATACGCCCTCGCTCAAAGTCCGTCTAGTGCACATACGGTTCACGTCCACGCTGTCGCGGCATGCTACCAGTGTTAAAGACTGCGATGGAGCTCCGTATGCCACGGCAAACTGGCTGACACTGACGGCGGCTGCGCAGCTAGCGCCATTCGACGGCCAACACCGCGGTTCCTGGTGTGCCCGCTGTGCCGTGCGTGTGATCATTGCTTGTACAGCCCTCTCGCAGTGTCCGGAGCAAGTATGGTGGGTCTGACACACCGGTGTCAATGTGTTCTTTTCTTCCATTTCCAGGAGTGTACATGCCTTCGCTTTGAAAAAAAACCATTTCACATGATAAGACTGTACGGCTGACACGTTCCTGCCTACTTCTCCCTCCAGATTTGTGTACAATCTTCCTGGCGTCCTGCTTACGCTTACATTAAAATCTTTTAAAAGATACAACTCTTTCATATTGCTAATGCCATCTATGAGTTTTGTCAAAACAATGGTGAAGTGTAACCTACGGAAACAAATTATTCTTCTCCACGTCATTAGCATTATCTGTCGGTGCACATCTTGCAGCCATCGTTGCGTCGTATCCACTGAGCTTCAGATACTCACGCATCAGACATTCGTTCACATAGTCCCAGTTCATAATGCTGAGTTCACACTTTTTATGAATCGCAACAAATATCCCATTCTTTGTCCAACACTCAACACTGTTTGTTCACTCCACTGAAAATATGAACTTAATCATCTATTTCTTCTACTCCTTTATCTTTCTTTTTTTGTTTTTAGACCTATTACGTCTACGTTTTTCCGATGGATCTCTTTGAATACTTCTGTTTCCTTAGCTGCGATGTCCTGAACGTTCCGTGTACCAAGATTTATATACCATTTTCATGCTACGCCGATTCCTAAAAACCATTCAACAGCCAATGTCGCATAAAATATATTTTTTATTTAAGCAACCGATTTCAATAGGCTATGCTGCTATCTTCGGGTCTAAAAATTTTTTCCTCTAAAATTGTTCATTTTACTAACAAAAGATTTTGAGACGTGAAGATGACATGGCTGAGCGGTTCAAGGCGCTTTATTCCGGAACCGCGCTACTGCTATGGTCGCAGGTTCGAATCCTGCCTCGGGCATGGATGTGTGTGCTGTCCTTAGGTTAGTTAGGTTTAAGTAGTTCTAAGTCTATGGGACTGATGACCTCAGATGTTAAGTCTCATAGTTCTCAGAGCCATTTGAACCATTTTGAAGATAACAGCGTAGTATGTTGAAACTAGTTATCTTAAAAAAAATATTTTATGCTATCTAGGTTGTTGAATGGTTTTAGCAGTTAAGCAGACCGTCCTTGAATTCTCGTTTTATTCTGGTGTGTTTCCGAGGCTTTAGTCTTGGGTTTTAGAAGTTTAAGATTTTCCGAGTGGTAGGAGCCCCCCCCCCTCCCCCATCCTGGAAGACCACGTAATTTTTAATCAAGGTTTTCTTCATTTAAACCGATTGTCGTTCTGGACATTAGGCCACGCTGTGAGTTATCATAATTCCATATAGGGTTTACTCTTCGCTTTATTGGCCGTTCCCTGAAGACCCGTTTCCGTAGGTTACACTTCACCATTGTTCACCCACTCTACTGTCGCTGCGGTTACAGATAGAAAATAAACGTGAAAGACATCAATGGGCCACGAAAACTAACACCAGGGGGTCGAAGGAAACAAGATGTGCCTAGGGAGTCCAATATAAAAGAAGGCACTAGTTGCATTTGTTTATCAGTTCTTAGATTAGTTCGATGCTGTCATCCTGCCTTTAATATACAGGTATCGAGAATGGTTGGCAAAATCAGTAAAAGTCAGAATCGAAAAATTAGAAAACGCGATTGAGAAATGTCTGAGTTATAACTTTTGTTAACAGTCTTGTGCACCAGAGAGATTGTAAATGTTGTCTAAGCACAAAAAGTAAATTTCGGTTATCTTCCCTTGCCATACGTATTATTTTGATTTGGAGAAGAGTTGTGTGTGCGCTATACGCAAAGTGTTCCTATCCTTCTTATATTTCCTATATTTTGAGTATGTAGTTTGTATACGATATTATCTGGCTAATTAAGAAGATTATTTAACCAATGAGAGCTGATTTTTTTATAATTTTTCAGAAAATTATAATATGATAGTACGTAGATGAAATTTGGACATTGTAGTGTCCTGGTAGCGAGCTAGATATGTGAGTATGTGTGGCTCGATATGTCGCACGTTAGTTTTGATCCTATATTTTGAGTATGTAGTTTGTATACGATATTATCTGGCTAATTAAGAAGATTATTTAACCAATGAGAGCTGATTTTTTTATAATTTTTCAGAAAATTATAATATGATAGTACGTAGATGAAATTTGGACATTGTAGTGTCCTGATAGCGAGCTAGATATGTGAGTATGTGTGGCTCGATATGTCGCACGTTAGTTTTGATCCATGCGCGGTTAAAATATATAATCGAAAGTGCGATTCAGCCTCTTTGCCTGTTGTTAAGCAGGGGACATGTTATCCATCTGTCGTGTCGACTTAAAACCGCCCCACATCAGCTCGGCTGCAGTTGTTTCCGTCCGGTACCAGACGATGGCCATCCAAAGGTGGGGGCCTTGTGTTACGTGGATGCTGGGAGTACCTGCCAGATGTAGTACTTTCAGGGAAAGTCTACATTGCCAGTCTGTCAACCTACATGGCTGAGGAACACAATGGACGAACGTGGTGAAAGACGCCCTAGATATTACGTCTGCTGTTTGTTATGTACAGACATTTAAGGCTAAGTGCAGAGTGTATGGCCGAGCGGTTCTAGGCGCTGCAGTCTGGAGCCGCGTGACTGCTACGGTCGCAGGTTCGAATCCTGGCTCGGACATGGATGTGTGTGATGTCCTTAGGTTAGTTAGGTTTAAGTAGTTCTAAGTTCTAAGGGACTGATGACCTCAGATTTTAAGTCCCATAGTGCTCAGAGTCATTTGAACCATTTTTTTGCAGATTGTATGAGAAGCTAGTTGTAGTCATCCGATGTGCAGTGGTGTTTCTATACTGTCATTTTTGCTTCAGTTAACTCAAGAGGCTTTTACCGGTAGCTACATTCGTAAATTTGTTTTGCTTCACGCTTATGTTTCAAATGGCTCTGAGCACTATGGGACTTAACTTCTGAGGTCATCAGTCCCCTAGAACTTAGAACTACTTAAACCTAACTAACCTAAGGACATCACACACATCGATGCCCGAGGCAGAATTCGAACCTGCGACCGTCGCAGTCGCGCGGCTACAGATTTTAGCACATAGAACCACTCGGCCACTCTGGCCGGCTTCACGCTTATGCTTGTCCATTGCCTTTGTGCCCTGTCGTTAATTTATGAATATTATGAGTTGTGCGTGTAACGTGTCCTCAGCATAAAAGTAATTGTAATTACCCTGTCTTAACTCAAACTGTGTGAGTCTTCTGGTTCAAATCATACAGGGTGTTCTTAAATTTCCGTTACAAATTTCTAGTACTTGTAGAAGAGAGTAAATACATAATATTTTGAATAGGCACACACGTCCGGAAACGTACCGTTTCCATTCTACGAAGGTTTAGTTTCAGATGTATAACGCGTTCATGTTTGCTGAGGGGAAGAGAAAAGTCTCATGGTGGCTTGTCCGGATATGCGAAAGGGTACACGGGATAACGTGTACTACGTCAGACGGTCGCCTGATTTCATTTAATGTCAGCCGTGCTGTGAGACTCCTGTAGGGACAGAGGAAGATATAGTGGCCGCTGCATTATAGAGAGCCTGTTTACAGAGAGAGTGGCCATAGGTGAAGTTGCCCGTGATTGGTTGATTAGCTTTTATCGCTATTTTTCTGCCAAAGGTTTCTCGCGCTTCTTATGTTCGCCGTGCTTTTGAGATGAATTGAAGTTCAGACGACTTTTGGAAAGGATTAAAAGGTATTAGAATTATTGAGAGACTTGTTATGCGTTGTGCATGCATGTTCGATTTAGTTGCATATCGTTTTTAGTACGAAATTAGCGTTTGCGATCTTAAATACTAGTTGAAATAATGAAGCGTTTTGTGATGAAGTCGATAGGCCTACATGTTTGAAGTAAACACGTTAGTAATTGTACAGTATAGTTTTTGATATCTATAATTCGTTCCGCAGACGTTCGTAAACGATGCCAGGTTGTGCTGCATTTGATTGTTCCAATAGAGGCGAAGATGGATTTCGCATGCTAGCATTTTCACGCAATGGAGAAAGACGAAAGCAGTGGGCAGTCGCAGTCAACAGGGCTGACATAAATCAAACAGGAGCCCTGTGGATACCAACCAAGTACTCTTATCTATGCGAAGTAAGTCGTTTTTACTTTTTACTACATATAAAACAACTTGCAATATACAGTTTTTAATAGGCCTACTTATTGTGGGGTAGAAGGGATACGGTAGTTTTCTTGTTATATTCGGTCGTTATTACAATAGCCTACATTTAACATTACCTGATTGTTGTAATCTTTTTCGTTTGTTATCTACGAGAGGTATATTATATATATGAAAGAAAGTCGTAAGCAGTTGTTTTCTTGTGACATGCAAAAAGTTTGAAGACGTGACAAGAAGTACTAATACGTATCACATGTCACAAGTAAACAACTGCTTACGACTTTCATTCATCTGACGTGATACAGGTACGTTAAATCTTTAGCGTTATGCACTCCCGATACAAAACAAATGCTATACTCTATATTTTTTTTATTTACGTTGCTTTCATTGCAATATATCTAGTAAACGAACTTTAAAGGAGATAAACGCAAGTAACGAATAATTTTTACAGCCACTGTATCAAATTTTACGGTGCTGTACGTAGTAGGCTACTATGAGTATATTATAGCTGTAAAGAAAGGCATTTAACGAATGATTTCGCCATATTGTCTTGTGCTTTGGATTCGGTGAGTGTGTACTCCACTACTGGCCATTCAAAAGTCACGCCCGCAGTTTGGCAGAATAATGGCCGCCGTTACGTCCGGTTGGCCACTCTCTCCCTATACAGGCTCTCTACTGCGCTAGAAGCTGAAGAGACACCTGGCGGGCTGGACAGACGTCAACGCTGGTTGTCGCCACATCGAGCCGCTTTTGTAATGCGTCAGAACGGTTCCTTGCGTACGGTATGCTGGGTTTCGTTCTGTTTTGGAGAAATGTAAACACGTAAGTGTTAACAGAAACAAATGTGCTGAAGTGATAAATGTGTGTTTCATAATTTTATCTTTCGAAATGTTACCAAGTAACTGTACTGCGTCACGCCTAATTCGATTCCTCAACCAGAAGTGGACGAGTTAAACATTTGAATTGAAACCGTCGTAGAACGGGTACGGTACGTTTCCAGACTTGAGTTACTATTCAAAATATTATATACTCACTCTCCTCTACAAATCCTGGAAGTTTGTATCGGAAATTTCGGAACACACTGTATTTATACACTTTTATACGAATTTTGGGAAGACAAACTATGTACATACCTGAGTTTTGCTGTCTGTTTATGTTACAAATACTGCTGCTTAATGGATTCGAACTTGCTTTGTAATGTAGGAGCACAATTTGGGCTGGCAGGGAAACACAGGGTTTTATACTATGTACATACCTGAGTTTTGCTGTCTGTTTATGTTACAAATACTGCTGCTTAATGGATTCGAACTTGCTTTGTAATTTAGGAGCACAATTTGGGCTGGCAGGGAAACACAGGGTTTTATACTATGTACATACCTGAGTTTTGCTGTCTGTTTATGTTAGAAATACTGCTGCTTAATGGATTCGAACTTGCTTTGTAATTTAGGAGCACAATTTGGGCTGGCAGGGAAACACAGGGTTTTATACAGTCTCTCACTATTAGCTGGGCGGTGTTTCTTAAATTTATCTGTAGGTCTGTCGTCGGTGTCTATTTGATTTGTAGTGTTCTTTAATAGCGGCTCATTGCCTGATCTGAGTTGGTAAATAAATTGTTGTGGTTGGCAGGAGAGCCAACACCGTGTTAGTAGAGGAGGCTGAAATGCACGCGTCTAAGCTTACGCAGGCCGGCGTGAGGTCTGCAACAGGACAAGGCAATTAGAATTGAGAAAATCGGACGTAGCTGGTGGCATACTTAACTTTAATCCATTAATGACGAACGTCGCTCTTGACGGTACATATTTCAAAATATCAAAAGTAACTGATAATGGCGCCTTGCTAGGTCGTAGAAAATGACGTAGCTGAAGGCTATGCTAACTATCGTCTCGGCAAATGAGAGCGTATTTTGTCAGTGAACCATCGCTAGCAAAAGTCGGCTGTACAACTGGGGCGAGTGCTAGGAAGTCTCTAGAGCTGCCGCGTGGCGGCGCTCGGTCTGCAATCACTGATAGTTGCGACACGCGGGTGCGACGTATACTAACGGACCGCGGCCGATTTAAAGGCTACCACCTAGCAAGTGTGGTGTCTGGCGCTGACACCACATAAATGACCAAATGTCCAATCGTGATATTTTTTGTACGCAACATCTGTTAATGGAAGTGTTACTGTTTCTTTTTTAATTACTGATGTGCTTGTTAATCTGACTTGTAACAGAAATATCGGAGTGAGGTGAAGCTTAATAGATTGGTATGTTCCATTAAATTGTAAAGTTTCTAATTCTAAAACTGCATTGTACTTTTGTTTGCATTTATTGAAGTTTCTCAGAATTACTAGAGACGTGTTGAAGAAAGACATTAATATTTGCAGTACATTTTTTATAAATAAATTGCCCTTTCTGGTTCAAATGTTATATTTTAGCGCTGACGCTTTACCAGTGTCAGCTCCTCGCTAGTACAGCTTTTGAGTTTGCTCTAAGTACCTGGAATGTAAAGCTCTAAAGGCGGACAGAAATGTAAACATTCGGATGCGTGTCCCTGCACCTAGGCGGACGCTTGTAATCGGCAGCAATCTGACATGACGTGCAGGCCGGCAGTGCGTGCGTGGGCGCAGCGCGCCTGCCGACATGTCGTGCGTGCACGCAATTAGATTGCGCACGGCGGGGGTGCGTCGCTGCACACTGCGTCCGGCCTCATTTCCATGCTAAGCGGGCCGCGAGTGAGTCGTTCGGCCTCATCGCAGTAGGCGTTCCGAGCCGACGCCGTAAACACCGCTTTCCTGTCTCGATTATCTCGCTTGCTTGCTGCGGCGTACTGTATCTGAGACACTGTTTCCCGCAGAAACTTTTTTCCTTTCTTTTTTGTTTCATTTCTCAGATTATCAGTTTTAAAATTCTGCCCACATAGAGATCTGTCTCTAGACTTCGTTAACCCTTTCGTGGGCAAAATTATTGAGCAGCATTTTTTTTAATGAATGGAGAGCAGATAGTAGTTAACAGATAGGTACATTTATCATGCAGAATATCAAATTTGCTCCAACTGTGAAAGTGAGGTCACACAACAAGATGGGAAGTACTCTTCCCACTGCCCTTCCTTGGAGTTAAATGACAAAAACAGCTTTTTCAATATATGTCATATTTATTTGATAAATTTACTTCTCTTGTTACAATGATTGTTCACAATTACTTGCCATGAAATTTTCTGAAACATGGGTCTATGCAAAGTGGTATTTGACAACATGTACAAACACAGCGAGTGCTCTTTTCCGCAGCTTTTGGTACTACAATGACGGCACGTCCAGTGGGTTTATCCTAAAATGGGTTGATGCTCCCCTACAGCCACATGACGAAAATCTTCACGCACTTTTACCCCTTTTTGCCAGAAAGACAGGTTTGTGTCCACGCCTTTTTTTTGGGATGAGAAGCAAGCGATCAATTGTCTGGCTAGATGGATCCTGTATGTGAGCTGATCATTCTGTCCGCTTTCTCTTTTACTTATTTTCCACAGGATAAAACTGTTCACTGCAGCAACGTCCACCAGGAAATAAAATATTCTGTGCCACCATTTTACAGAATGTCTGCCAGTAGTATACCTTTCTCATAATTGATCAAACTTATCGACACCACCCATTATTTTGTTGTATTCTGCCACAACTTCAGGACAAGAAATCTCTGTACTAGTACCATTCTTGTTTTTGCTTTTCACTGTGGCTGTTTCTCGTGGGTCATGAACTGAGGACAGGAAAGTGACTGGACGGTTATCCATCCATTTTACTGCAGAAATGGCTCCTTTTGTTTCAACCTGGAATTCTCCTCGTTCCAATTTTACGTTTTCCTTCATGAATTTGGGTAAATCAAAAGTATTTACCTGATTCTATAACATTGAGGAAAAAATCACAAAATGTCACGCAAACAGAGCAGCACTCAGCTATACAATGCCTCTGCGCGAAGGTACAGCAAAAACGGCGGGAACTTCCGATTGGAAGTAGTACCCTATACTGTTCACTAGGTGGTAGCACCGTGCAGAGGTGGCAACTGTGAATCCCACGGGACTAGGAGCGAGTTCATTGTAGTGGGAAGCGAGTTTCCCACGGCTCACGAAAGGTATATGCGCGAAGATCATTACGAGGGGTAGGTATAGAGTTTTAATTATCACCTTGACCAAATAAAGCTGTGTAATTATTTTTTTCTCTGTTTGCAGTTGTGGTACACGTTAGAATCCTCAGGCCACAGTACTGCAGCACTCTGCTAGTACAGCCAGAACAAAAATGTCGCGGCCCGTCTCCACCATATCAATGGGACTTTTAGACTATCCTTCCTGTTTTATACAGAACAGCATAGGATACCGGAAGCTATTCCGTTCACGGATCTAATCCGCGTGAAATACGAAATGCTGCAACAGAGTGTTCGTTCACAAAGACTTTTTGCATTAAGTTTGTGCCAGTGTCTCTTTGTCGCCGAATGTGTTTTCTCTTAAATTACTGACATAACAGAAGAACAAATGATGGATCATTGCCACTTTAAGGAATACAACCTAACAAATTAAGGTGCACGATGTACAATAAGGTGAAATTTTAAACTGTTATTGCTGAAGATTAGATGGGTAGATCACATAACTAATGAGGAAGTATTAAATCGGGTTGGGGAGAAGTTTGTGGCACAACTTGACCAGAAGAAGGGATCGGTTGGTAGGACATGTTCTGAGGCATCAAGGGATCACCAATTTTGTATTGGAGGGCAGCGTGGAGGGTAAAAATCGTAGAGGGAGACCAAGAGAGGACTACACTAAGCAGATTCAGAAGGACGTAGGTTGCAGTAGGTACTGGGAGATGAAGAAGCTTGCACAGGGTAGAGTATCATGGAGAGTTGCATCAAACCAGTTTCAGGACTGAAGACCACAACAACAACAACAACATTGTTACTTGGTTTAGAACATAATGTGTATCAACAAATATTGCTGGCTTTTTTTTCGTCAACGGTCTGCACGTGAGGATACTTCACCTCCTACATGTGGAACTATTTCCGCTCAGTCAAATTATTAGATTATTGTTTTACTGCGAAATTCTAGAGAATACGTTTTATTGGTTTCTTTTCAGATGGTTCGTACGATGAAAGGGAAAAAGTCAAGTGCTTCATGACCCGAGGAAGATATGGAACAAGCAGTAACAAGTGTTGCAGGCAGCTCCTCTGGATAAAGTGCCAGAAATGTGCTACGTGGTTTCACGAAGTGCGTGTTGGTGCAAAAGGAAGAAAAATGTTTACTTGTGACAAGTAGTTGAGATTTTGGCACTGGAACACATTGGGCAGAATAGCCTATTCACTGGATGGAATAGCCCCCACCATTTTAATACACAGTGATTTCTGCCTTCTTCAGATCTTTGTTTAAAACTTCGTTCGTGTAAAGGAATTTCGACCTTTTATATATTGGAATATATTCTCAGTGAACGTACCGTGACTGTATCACATTGACAGATTTTTAAAGGGTTTCGTGTCATATTATACAGAGTTTATAGTTGAAATGAACGGTATAGTACCGCTGTGCCCTATTTGACGTTATTTGAAAGGTAATTAGAAAGCACACTGCCGTAGCCATTTGACGCTTTAAATTAAGTTATCTCTACTGCGTACCAAAAGTAATCTAATTAGATTACGGTTTGTTTCAAATATCTCGAACATAGGCGGTTTTACGTACCTGCCTTCAGCGCTACTCTTTACGTTGACACTGTCTGACTACATGGGGTACTAATAGAGTGGTTTCACTCACTATGAGACAATCAACTGACACAAATCTCTGACAGTAACGTCAGTGATACGAATGTTTTCATTCAGTCTCCGGGGTTACCTGATTTCACTTACATATTTTTTCAGTTTTCGCTTATACATGAACGATTATAAGGATTGCCAAGTTTCTTAGGGATAAACAATGTATCTTACTTCAGAGAGAGTAGAGTAAAATGGACGAACGATTATAAGGACTGCCAAGTTTATTGGGACAAACAATGTGTCTTACTTCAAAGAGAGTAAAGTAAAATTTATATTTCTAAAAATGATGTAATTTCAAATTTTATGTATTTATATACTGTCATATTTTCGTACTACCGGCATTAAATATGGATTTTCGGGAGATTTTAAGAGGTTAATGAATGGTACTACATTATGAGTTTGGTTTTAATAAATGAAAAATTACTTATTTACTTAAATTTATTGAAGCTCTGTCGTTATATTCTCTGTGGTTTCCATCAATCAGCTACAGTTCTCTGTCGATTTTGCTTCCGTGGTGATCCACAGTCTCTGTCTAATAAAAGAATAAATTTCCGTCGTAGGCTGCATCGTGCTCGTGCTGTTAGCTGCTTTCGGCCGTGAGCCATTCTCAAGCACCTAATTGAGGCATGTTTTGGAGTTATTGTCACCTGTATTTTCCGGACATTGCTGCTTGGTTCTATACGTTTTTCTTTACAATTTTGGTTTGTCTATGTGTTTTGCTTAATGTGAGATCCATATACATGGTTTTTAGAACAATGTTTTCTCTTTTTTCTGTATGTAATACTGTCACAATGAAATTTAAATGTCCTCATACCCCAGTATCTTTATTGGTTCCTATTACCACCCAACTCGATGTAATAAAAGGCAGACTTACAGTCACAAATTTTCTTATCACAGATTGTCATCTAGGCCTACTGATCTATCAGTAATTTGTGTTTTTGTGACTCATTCATCTATACAATATGTCAATAAGCTGGTCTCCGTATATCTATATGTAATCTTAAAACACTGATGACCTACGTTACAATATTTTCGTTAACTCTGGCACGCCGCCGGTCGTGGTGGCCGAGCGGTTCTAGGCGCTACAGTATGGAACCGCGCGACCGTTGCCTCGAGCATGGATGTGTGTGATGTCCTTAGGTTAGTTAGGTTTAAGTAGTTCTAAGTTCTAGGGGACTGATGGCCTTAGAAGTTAAGTCCCATAGTGCTCAGAGCCATTTGAACTATCTAGCACTCCAGCAATAAATAAATTCCATCACTGTCATTATTTCATAATATTTATACTTTCATATATGATTTTAACGTACTGCAAAGTATATACAGGCTTCCAGAATGAGATTTTCACTCTGCAGCGGAGTGTGCGCTGATATGAAACTTCCTGGCAGATTAAAACTGTGTGCCCGACCGAGACTAGAAACTCGGGACCTTTGCCTTTCGCGGGCAAGTGCTCTACGAACTGAGCTACCGAAGCACGACTCACGTCCGGTACTCACAGCTTTACTTCTGCCAGTATCCGTCTCCTACCTTCCAAACTTTACAGAAGCTCTTCTGCGAAACTTGCAGAACTAGCACTCCTGAAAGAAAGGATACTGCGGAGACATGGCTTAGCCACAGCCTGGGGGATGTTTCCAGAATGAGATTTTCACTCTGCAGCGGAGTGTGCGCTGATATGAAACTTCCTGGCAGATTAAAACTGTGTGCCCGACCGAGACTCGAACTCGGGACCTTTGCCTTTCGCGGGCAAGTGCTCTACGAACTGAGCTACCGAAGCACGACTCACGTCCGGTACTCACAGCTTTACTTCTGCCAGTATCCGTCTCCTACCTTCCAAACTTTACAGAAGCTCTTCTGCGAAACTTGCAGAACTAGCACTCCTGAAAGAAAGGATACTGCGGAGACATGGCTTAGCCACAGCCTGGGGGATGTTTCCAGAATGAGATTTTCACTCTGCAGCAGAGTGTGCGCTGATATGAAACTTCCTGGCAGATTAAAACTGTGTGCCCGACCGAGACTAGAAACTCGGGACCTTTGCCTTTCGCGGGCAAGTGCTCTACGAACTGAGCTACCGAAGCACGACTCACGTCCGGTACTCACAGCTTTACTTCTGCCAGTATCCGTCTCCTACCTTCCAAACTTTACAGAAGCTCTTCTGCGAAACTTGCAGAACTAGCACTCCTGAAAGAAAGGATACTGCGGAGACATGGCTTAGCCACAGCCTGGGGGATGTTTCCAGAATGAGATTTTCACTCTGCAGCGGAGTGTGCGCTGATATGAAACTTCCTGGCAGATTAAAACTGTGTGCCCGACCGAGACTCGAACTCGGGACCTTTGCCTTTCGCGGGCAAGTGCTCTACGAACTGAGCTACCGAAGCACGACTCACGTCCGGTACTCACAGCTTTACTTCTGCCAGTATCCGTCTCCTACCTTCCAAACTTTACAGAAGCTCTTCTGCGAAACTTGCAGAACTAGCACTCCTGAAAGAAAGGATACTGCGGAGACATGGCTTAGCCACAGCCTGGGGGATGTTTCCAGAATGAGATTTTCACTCTGCAGCGGAGTGTGCGCTGATATGAAACTTCCTGGCAGATTAAAACTGTGTGCCCGACCGAGACTCGAACTCGGGACCTTTGCCTTTCGCGGGCAAGTGCTCTACGAACTGAGCTACCGAAGCACGACTCACGTCCGGTACTCACAGCTTTACTTCTGCCAGTATCCGTCTCCTACCTTCCAAACTTTACAGAAGCTCTTCTGCGAAACTTGCAGAACTAGCACTCCTGAAAGAAAGGATACTGCGGAGACATGGCTTAGCCACAGCCTGCTAGTTCTGCAAGTTTCGCAGAAGAGTTTCTGTAAAGTTTGGAAGGTAGGAGACGGATACTGGCAGAAGTAAAGCTGTGAGTACCGGACGTGAGTCGTGCTTCGGTAGCTCAGTTCGTAGAGCACTTGCCCGCGAAAGGCAAAGGTCCCGAGTTCGAGTCTCGGTCGGGCACACAGTTTTAATCTGCCAGGAAGTTTCATATCAGCGCACACTCCGCTGCAGAGTGAAAATCTCATTCTGGAAACATCCCCCAGGCTGTGGCTAAGCCATGTCTCCGCAGTATCCTTTCTTTCAGGAGTGCTAGTTCTGCAAGTTTCGCAGAAGAGCTTCTGTAAAGTTTGGAAGGTAGGAGACGGATACTGGCAGAAGTAAAGCTGTGAGTACCGGACGTGAGTCGTGCTTCGGTAGCTCAGTTCGTAGAGCACTTGCCCGCGAAAGGCAAAGGTCCCGAGTTTCTAGTCTCGGTCGGGCACACAGTTTTAATCTGCCAGGAAGTTTCATATCAGCGCACACTCCGCTGCAGAGTGAAAATCTCATTCTGGAAACATCCCCCAGGCTGTGGCTAAGCCATGTCTCAGCAGTATCCTTTCTTTCAGGAGTGCTAGTTCTGCAAGTTTCGCAGAAGAGCTTCTGTAAAGTTTGGAAGGTAGGAGACGGATACTGGCAGAAGTAAAGCTGTGAGTACCGGACGTGAGTCGTGCTTCGGTAGCTCAGTTCGTAGAGCACTTGCCCGCGAAAGGCAAAGGTCCCGAGTTCGAGTCTCGGTCGGGCACACAGTTTTAATCTGCCAGGAAGTTTTATATACAGGCTCTTAAGTGACGTTTGGTCACTGATTACAGAGCACACAATACTTCAACTAAGTCTGGCACGCCAGCAGTAAATGTAATGTAATTGCACATGGCTGTCGACAGGTCTGCAACGTTTGGAAGTAAGTGCATCTTTGACAACATCATAAAAGATGTTTTAGTCGTTTGGCTGCAACACTTAGAAAGTGTTATGATGGAGTACACTTCTGAATTTATGAATGTAATGAACACGATATGTAATACATGTAATTGTAATTATTTTTATTGCATTGTAAATCTGATAACGTTAATGTGAGTTATGGAAGTAATACGAGGGAGGGCTGAAAAGTAATGTCTTCGATTTTTTTATGAGAAAAATCTTAGCTTTGTGAACAAATGTTATTAACATTTTAAATCTTCCCTTCACGTTTACACAGTTATTTCTCAACAGTTACCCTGACGAGGAACACTTTTCTTCCAACGATAGACCAGTTTGTTGATACCGACACTGTAGAATGTTAACTTTCCTGACGTCATCACTGTCAAAATGAAGTCCATAAAGGCGTTCTCTACGATCTGAAAACAAATGAAAAGCGGATGTGGCCAAGTCGTTACTGTATGGAGGATGATTGATGACGATGAACCGACGGCGTCGGATCGTTGCAGATGTCACAGTGTCTGGCATTGCTGAAGGAGAGGGTGTTCCATGTGTGGAGGAACTGTACGAGTTCGTAACTTGATTACAGCACGTCGTTTCTCACGAACATATTTACGTTACGCGCTGCCACGTTACAAGCTGCAATTCGAAGCCTATGGCAGCAGAGAGCTGCAAATACGTATACATGAAGAATAAAGGTGAAGAATAGTAATAACGTTTGTTTCCTTGAGAAAGCCTCAAGAGTTTCACGTAAACAAAATGGGAGCTATTACTTTTCAGCACGCCGATGTACATTGTGTAGACAACCTTTCCTCCTGAATATCTTTTTGTCAGAGAAACCGCATCCAAATTCCTACGGTAGTTCATGAGATTGGTCTTCACTTACAGAGAGAAAAACCGGATTTGGTAACATGTATACATGCGTTAGACGTACTCAATTTTAGTGAGAACACTATCAAACGAAATATGATATTATTACAAGTAAAAAAATTAAAAAATACATAATCTAAATGGAATTAAAATCGGGTTGCCACGCTTTCGCACGCGAGTTTTGCGATAACTAAGCCAGTCCATCCTTGAATTTAATTAGTGAGCCGCCGCGTATGAGTTGTGGCGGTGCTTTCGTAGTTTTGAGTCTACTTGCAAAGCCGTAGCAGCGCCCTCGGATTCTGAAAGTGCGATACTACTATCTACGTCTTACGTAATGAAGCGGGAAGAAGCCTTTTTTTGTGCAAATAATTTTTACTCGAGATTCCATTATGGTGCGTTTACTTAATAAACACCGCGAAATGAATTTGTTCACACTCATTGTAAGCTAACTATTAATGGTAAAAGAGCATGGTCTACCACATGACTAGTTCGAGATGTATCCTCTCGATGACTTCCGTCTATGGCGCACAGTCTGTAACTGGAGGGTACAATCGGTGTAGTTCGTATAGGATCGTACATCTTCGGTTATCCTGAAGTTATTCATTCATTTATTTATATTAAGGGGTTTCCTGGCATTATAAAATTACTGAAATATAGTATTTATGACCCATAGACTCGACCTGATATCTTAGCGGCAAAAGCCAACTTTTATTACCATATGTTTATTCGCGCCAGAATAAATGCGCTTTCCCTGAGTATCTCTTTCGCTGACGTCACGAGCGATTTCTGCATCAGCATCTGATCCCATTGGCTCTGAAAGCGCCATATGGCAAACCGCCTCTGTTATCCAGCGTAGGAAACGTCCGCTGACTCCTTACTCGGTACGCACTACAGCGCCAATACATTCGCTTTCAGTTATGTGAAATAGAAAAACTCGAAATAAATTGCGCTCTTATCTGTAATTCAGGATACCTCAGGAACTTCACGTGTCCAGGGGGCATGTGATGTTATTTCGGTGACAACAAATTCGAGTCAAATTTAGGAAGAATAGTACGAACCCACTTGCCAGTATGACGTTGTACGCCCTCCCACTTGGACCTATGCACTGATGTAGTTGGGAAGCGTCCTAAAGCTATTGCAACCACTCTGAAGACAAGCTGGCCCACAACTGTTGTGACTGATCCTTGATACTCGGAAAATGACACTGGGACAGTATACCTCCTAATCACGTCCATAGTTTATAAGGACATGTGATATGTGTGTACGAGGCTTACCATATTGAATAATGGCCACGATAGTGTCGTCTGAGAGGTAAAGCTTGATGATGCCTTACGCCAATTACGTACCGTTGTGCCCTCGGAGTTCCCTCAGTGATCACATGCCATACTCATCGAAGATGGACATCTGCGGCAGTGCAGAACCGCGTTCATGGCTGAGCACGTTGGGATGGCATTGATCAGCAGACCATGGTTCCCAGCCATGGCAGCCCTCCTAGCAAAGCCGTTTGTGTTTTGATGTTAACGGCAGCTTACGCAAGGGGCGATACCCTATTCTGGCTATCTACATCTGCATCCATCTATATCCATACTTCGCAAACCACCTGACGGCGTGGGGGATGACACAGTACGTCGCAGTGGGCCCATTGTTTTGGATGTCAGACGCAGAAGTGAAAGGATTATGATGTGCTTGATGAATATAAGGTCGATTCTCCATTGCGAAGGTGAGATCAGAAACCTGACGAAGAGTAGGCCTGTCCAAACATTCCCATGAACTACACCGTCAAGCCACTGTGGCATCCGATTGCCTCACATATCAGAATACTGCACGATTCGACAAACCGGCCAAATGGAGAGCCTCAGCGAACCCCTTACAAACTCTGTCGGTTGGTGATGACGGCTGTCTCAAACAAATTCGCATCACCTGCGTGTCTTTGACATTGATAACACAACATCTGATGGTATTCACGCACGTTATTACTCTACCAGTCCTGGTAACGGAACTATACACTGTAAACACTACAGCCGTTTGGTTTCTGTTCTATGTGACGCAGAGAACTGCAACTCTAATTTTTGTATCCCGCCAAGATAGGCGGCGCGTGGGTCTGCCCCTGTGAACGGCTTTTGTAATATAGGCCGAGAGTGAAGGAAGCGAGTAGGAGCAGGAGAGGTGAAGCACTTCGGTACTGCATATACCTTTAATAGAGTCAAAAACACAAGTAAATATCAAATGCATACATAACTTTGGCTAGGATGGGCACATAGATGTGAAGCCGTAGTCCATGTCTAATCATGTGAAGTTAGGATGACTGTTCTGTATAATCTCAAAGCTGACAAATACTCGTTGCTGCCCAAACTTTAACTGAACTAATACAAAGTCCCAATACCAAGCTAGCCCACTCGGAAGCTGAAGCGATGTTTCCAGGCCGTCTGCTCTTGATGAAATGGGCGAAATCAAGACGGCACTGCCTAAGCTCCACAGAGTCGGCCATAGGGCGCTGTGGTCGGCGTAATTAGTCTTCTCTCGTAGTCCCAACTCGCGAGAGCGTGCACCTACGTTGTAGCATCGCAACTATCGGCGCCACGCTAATCATTTACATACTCGCCGATGGAGTATACATGTCCGAGATTGCATTTATATCCGCCAATGACTTGTAAATGTTTCACTTTCTCCTCAGACAATGTACATTCATGTTCAGAAAAAACAGAACACATTGAACAACTGGAGACAAGGCGCTCATATTCACGGACATGTACATTGGTACTGAAGGCATGATTAGCATTTCAGTCACCTCAGTTCAGTATGTGTCCTGTTGCCAGGTAGGCAAAGGGATTGTCATGGGCCCTGATAACTTATTCCATGCGTGATGGCACGCCTTGTATAAGGCGCGAATGTCGTTCTGTGGGGTAGCCATCCATGCTACGCTATGTGATCAAAAGTATCCGGGCAACCCCCAAAAACATACGTTTTTCATATTAGATGCATTGTGCTGCCACATACTGCCAGGTACTCCATATCAGCGACCTCAGTAGTAGTCGTTAGGCATCGTGGGAGAGAAGAATGGGGCGCTCCGTGGAACTCATGGACTTCGAATGTCGTCAGGTGACTGGGTGTCACTTGTGTCAAACATACGCGAGATTTCCACACTCCTAAATATCCGTAAGTCCACTGTTTTCGATGTGATTGTAAAGTGGAAACGTGAAGGGACACGTACAGCACAAAAGCGAGCAGCTCGTCTATTGACTGACTAGAGACCGCCGACAGTTGAAGAGGGTCGTAATATGCAGTAGGTAAACAACCATCCACACTATCACACAGGAATTCCACACATCACACCTGTTTATTGCCAAACGACGCCTCGCTTGCTTTAAGGAACGTAAATATTGAACGATTGAACAGTGGAAAAACGTTTTGTGGAGTGACGGATCGCTCCGCCTGCCTGTGGCGAACCAAAATGCGCTCGTCGTTTTCAGAGAAATAGAAGCTGGATTCGTCCGAAAACGCTATCTGATGACATTCCTGTCCCCAGTGACGTCATTCCCTACACCATTGCCGTCTAGAATGTTTCTGCACATTCGTCAAAAGTGGAGAACTGGACGACGCACAGGTGACCTACGCCGTAATAAACGGCGACAGACTGTCGCCCCTGATAGTATACGATGTGTTACACTGTTCCACTGTTCCCTAATAGTATACGATGTGTTACACTGTTCCCTGATAGTATGAAATGTGTCCACTGTTCCATTGTTCCCTGATAGTATACGATGTGTTTTACTGTTCCACAGTTCCCTGATAGTATACGATGTGCTACACTATTCCACTGTTCCCTGATAGTATCCGATATGCTACGCTGTTCAACTGTTACTTGATAGTATCCGATGTGTTACACTGTTCCACTGTTCCCTGATAGTATCCGATGTGCTACACTGTTCCCTGATAGTATACGATGTGCTACAATGTTCCACTGTTCCATGATAGTATACGATGTGCTACACTGTTCCAATGTTCCCTGATAGTATATGATGTGCTACACTGTTCCAGTGTTCCCTGATACTATACGATGTACTACACTTTCCACTGTTTCCTGATGGTATACTATGTGCTACACTGTTCCACTGTTGCCTGATAGTATACGATGTGCCACGCTGTTCCAAGGTTCCCTGATAGTATCCAATGTGTTACACTGTGCTATTGTTCCCTAATAGTATACGATGTGCTACGCTGTTTCGCTGTTTCCTGACAGTATCCGATGTGCTACACTGTTCCACTGTTCCCTTATAGTATACGATGTTCTACACTGTTCCACTGTTCTCTTATAGTATACGATGTGCTACATTGTTCCATTGTTCCCTGATAGTATCCGATGTGCTACGCTGTTCAACTGTTACTTGATAGTATCCGATGTGTTACACTGTTGAACTGTTCCCTGATAGTATCCCATGTGCTACGCTGTTCAACTGTTACTTGATAGTATCCGATGTGTTACACTGTTGAACTGTTCCCTGATAGTATCCGATGTGCTACACTGTTCCACTGTTCCCTGATAGTAAACGATGTGTTTCGCTGTTCCAGTGTTCCCTTATAGTGTACGATGTGTTACACTGTTCCCTGATAGTATACGATGTGTTGTACTGTCTCAGTGTTCCCTGATAGTATACGATGTGCTACACTGTTTCAGTGTTCCCTGATAGTATACGATGTGTGTCACAGTTCCACTGTTGCCTGAGAGTATACGATGTGCTACACTGTTCCACTGTATACTATGTGTTTCACTTCTCCTCTGTTCCCATGTTCGCTGATAGTATAAGTTGTGCTACACTGTTCCACTGTTCCCTGATACTATACGATGTGCTACACTGTACCACTGTTCCCTGATAGTATGAAATGTGTTTCACTGTTCCACTGTTCCCTGATAGTATCCGATGTGCTACACTGTTCCCTGATAGTATACGATGTGCTACACTGTTTCACTGTTCCCTGATAGTATCCAATGTGTTAAACTGTGCTACTGTTCCCTGATAGTATACGATGTGCTACAATGTTCCACTGTTCCCTGATAGTATACGACGTGTTTCACTGTTCCACTGTTCCCTGGTAGTATATGATGTTCTACACTGTTCCACTGTTCCCTGATAGTATACGATGTGCTATAATGTTCCACTGTTCCCTAATAGTGTACGATGTGTTACACTGTCCCACTGTTCTCTGATAGTATACAATGTGGTACACTGTTCTACTGTTCCCTGATAGTATACGATGTGTTACACTGTTCAACTGTTCCCTGATAGTATACGATGTGTTACACTGTTCCTTGATAGTATACGATGTGCTACACTGCCCTGATAGTATACGATGTGTTTCACAGTTCCACTGTTGCCTGAGAGTATACAATGTGCTACACTGTTCCACTGTATACTATGTGTTTCACTTTTCCACTGTTCCCATGTTCGCTGATAGTATAAGTTGTGCTACACTGTTCCACTGTTCCCTGATAGTATACGATGTGCTACACTGTTCCACTACTGCCGTGGAGGACGCAAATCTGTCCTGCTCTACCTTTCGGATGAGGTGTCGATGGTCTAGATGGGGCCACGTGACCTGTCTCGTCGAGTTCTACGGTCTTCCGTGAACCATTCTGCACACATGCGTCCCACACGAGCAGCAATGTTCCGGATTAATACATCGCATTCTCTAATTCGAATAACACGTGTCTGCGAGGCATTGTGCACGTCTGCTCAAGTCGCACTGAACCGTTACCTTCGGTTTATAGTGTAACCGAGAGCCCCCGGCACATTATACTGATAGGTGGTGTTGCGGATCTTGAACGCGCCGGTCACCATGGTTCAAATACTTATCATTTCTCCAGAACATCCTGTGAATATGAACGTCTTGTCACTAGTCGTTCAAGGTGTTCTGTTTATTTTGAACATGGGTGTATATTTCGTCTTCATTTCCCACGTATAGTATAATTACCGTTTCCATTTCTTAGTGAGTTATCATCAGACAGAAAATGGGGCTAAATAACGGCCGTCTACAGACTTGATCGGCGTTCGTAATGTGCATGGGGGTCACTTCTGATGATGACTTGGCAAGATGTGCGAAAGGGTAATGATAACATTTGTGTCCTCAGGATAGAAGATACGATTAAAAATTGTTAATTGGAAGTCATCTCAAAATCTATGTACCCCAGAGTAAGTGGCATATTCATTGCTCCGTTTCTCAGCACGACACGAGCGTTCTTATGACATATGCGGTGCGTGCGGTTAACAATCTCTATTTTCGCTTGACGACGGCTATGGTTTGCGACCATATTTGACTCTGTCGACTAATAGCTACGCAAGTGTTCCTCTCACATAGCTCAAGTCATTCCACTACATACAATTCTCTGAGTTTAATCTTACACTGCTTGACATTATACTATTAAAACGGGCAGCGGCTTGTGGCTTTAGTGGTACATAGTACCCAACTGCGAAAACACGGATTACAGTCAAGAGGTTGGCTAACCTTTAGCTGCGTACATACGTCGCGAATTTGGGCGCGCCTTGTAGTAGCGACGTATGCAGCAGAGGTCAATAGCGCTAGTGCCGAATGTACGTTTCTGTGTTTTGTCACAGCCTAATTGTACTACGTGACCCACGGCGCTTCATACGACTGTCGTGCTGGTAATACTATTGCTGTCGCTCAGTGACGGCAGACGAAGCTTTTCTACTCGCGATTAGCACCTCTTGACGAGATTACTGTGCAGAAGCATGTTACGTAGGTGTTGAAAGATTTACAGTGCAGGTTGCCAAACTCAGAGGTAGGAAGTCTGCTTAAGAATAGTGCTGCAGGAGAATTTCAATTTTGCTTCGTCTTTGGATAACGGTACTAGGGCTATTGTCGATCTTGGCCCTTCTGCATTTGTAGTTTGAGAAAATCTTTCTTCGTGTTACTAGCACTCGCTCTCCGGGAACTAAATTGTTCACGATAATAGGTTGGTGTGCACGTTACAGAAGAGTTCAGATCAATTCATACTCAATTTCTAAACGTATGGCTTTCAGAAAGTACAGGCTGTTTATAAATTATGTGAAAGTACCATTTAATCGTGAAACGGATATTTAACTTACAGGAATGACGCAGCACCGAACGCAGTATATCTTCAAGTTTCATTCACGCTTAACACTGTTAGTTCCCGACGTTCCCGCTAGGTGGCATGAGTTATCGCAACAGTCATCATGGAGCCATATAACGGTGCAGGGCGGCGTGCGCTCTATGGTTTATGGTTTCATGAATCCAGATCCGCTACTATAGTTCAGAGACAATTCAGGACTGAATATGGCAAGTCATCACCTCAAAGACAAACTGTTATTAACTGGTACATCCTTATAGCGAAACTGTTTCTGTATCATATACGACGCCAGGTCAGGGTCGGTCAACAGTCTCTGACGCAGCAATTGAACAATTGACATGCTTGAACATTATCTGATGCTGCAATTACAATGTGATATGGGCACGGAATTTATTTTCCAACAAGATGGCGCACAACCACATTATAATCGTGAATTTGTCGCGTGTATCTGTAGGTATCTTCCGACTTGGATTGGGCGGGTTGGAGCAGTACCCTGATCACGACAATCACATGCTTTAACCCCAACATACTTCTGTGTATGGGGTTCTGTATATGTGGTTCATTAAAGACGAACTGTTTGTTCCTCTGCTTCCGGGGATTGTCGACGAGCTGCGACAACGGTTAACACAACCTGTTTCCACCATGCATCAAGACTTGCTTCACAGGTTTCGACAACAAATTGATTACAGATAGGGCATTTGACGTGTGACAAAAGAAAGTCACATTGAAGATTTATAAATAAAACTCGAAGATACACTATATTCAGTACTGTATCAAACTTTTCTATAAGTTATTTACCTTTTTCACAGTCAAGGGATATTTTTGTACAAATGGCTAATAAACACACGAAATTTTTCTTCGGAAAAAGGTTGAGTCTGAAGAAGAAGTTTGTTTTGTGTAATTGTGAAACTATATTTTTATTGGGTTTATTAATTTACACCGGGACAGCGGCTAATCTACATTACAGAAAAGTATTTATAAAACTCGGGAAATATTGCTACAAATATTATGGAATCTTATTTGGCAAGAGGACGCTCTCTCTATATTGACAAATGATACACGCAGGTTCAGATCTCTTTCAGTATTTGTACGACAGAGGAGCAGTCGCAGTCGGTACGGAAGACGCTGACCCTCTGAAGCAAGCTGCAGATAGGAGAACTGGAAACTGGACGAGCTTGCCAATGACAAAATGTTCAATTGTGTGTCGATTCCTAAGGGACCGAACTGCTAAGGTTATCGGTCCCTAGACTTACACACTGCGTAAACTAACCTAAACTAACGTATGTTAAGAACAACACTCACACCAATGCCCGGGTGTGGACTCGAACTTCCGGCGGGAGCGGCCGCTCAATCCGCCAACCGCGCAGCCACTCCACGCGGCACCAATGACACTGAAGTGGAGCTACAGAACAGTGGAGTGTATGTTATCGACGCGTTACACCGCTGAAACGCCATCAACAGGAAAAACAGACCTCCATAGTACTCTCGAAAAATCTAAACAATCAATAGGAGCAGTAGAGTGTCTTCGAAATAATTTGTAATTGTTTAAAAATTATTTTATTAAACTGTTATTTACGAGGGACTTAGAAAAGGAACGTTTTTTTTCTAATGATAGAAAACTGATACATATATTATTTTTCTACACAACTTCCCAGCACTTCAACGCACTTTGTCAAACGTTTCGAGTTTTTTGATTCAGGCGGAAAAAAGTTTTTTGGTTGCACGTGTAACCAATCTTCTACCGCATCAATGACTTCTGCATCAATTACAAATCTTCCCTTGAGCGCTTTCTTCAGTGGAAGAAACATATGGAAATCACTTGGAGCCAGGCGTGGACCGTATGGCGGGTGTTCCAGCAGCAATTGCAACTCATTTATTGTTTCGTTCGTCTGTTTTGCATAATATGTCCGAGTGTTATCTTGCTGCAGGATGATACGATTTCGCAGTTTTTCGCGACGTTTGGATCTGATTACAGGTTCAGTTTATTTCGCTACACATCACAGTACATCTCACTGTTCGTCTATTAGGCTGAAACGAGCGGCTATCACACCTTACATCTCCCTGAGTAGTGTTAACGTAATCTTACGAGCTGGTGGCTGACATTTAAATTTCTTAAGTTCTGGTGATGATGGGCGTTTTGTATACCACACTCGCAGCCTTACTTTCCGGTTCGTGATGATGCACTGACGTTTCGTTTACAGTAACGATTGCTGTAAAAGTCATCGCTATGATAACGGGCAAAATGTTTACGAGAGATGTCCGTCCTATACGACTTACGCTGCGCTGACAGTTCTTTCGGTACACACCTTGCACACAGTTTCCGGAAACTTAACATGTCGTGTACTATTACTATGTAAAGTTTTGGCGATTTCGTCCACTGTGATTCGTGAGTTTCCCATCACCATACCCTCAACCACTTCCAAATTGTCCTTAGTTGTTGACATCGATGACGCACCCGTTCTTTCCTCGTCACATAGACAAGTTTTTCCTGTCTGGAACGGTCTACCCATTCGTAGGTCTTGCTTCGCGATAACAGCTGTCACCATATTGCATTTGTATTCAACGAATGATATCCGGAGGTTTAACACCTTTCGCAACAGAAAGCGTATCCCTGCACTCATTTCCTCCTTGGTGCACATCGGCAACGGAGCTGCCATGTTAACCGGTTTGCGACAATACAACAACTAACGCAACAGTAAGAGTGACACGTTGTATAGATTTGTTGCTTACTACAATACTTCACTCCTGGACACTAGCAGTGTTATTGAGCCGTAAGGCTTTCTCTCGTAAATTCAGAAAATGTGATGTAAAATATACCGTAGAGCCAAAGAAACAGGTATACCTGGAGTACGCTTAAGTGCCACAACACGACGTGGCATGGACTCGACTAATGTCTGAAGTAGTGCTGGAGGGGACCGAGACCATGAATCCTACAGAGCTGTCCATAAATCCGTAAGAGTACGAGTGGGTGGATATGTTTTCTGAACAGCACGTTGCAAGGCATTCCAGATATACTCAATAATGTTCATGTCCGTGGAGTTCAGTGGCCAGCGGAAGTGCTTAAACTCAGAATAGCGTTCCGTGAGCCGCTCTGTAGCAATCCTGGAGGTGTGGGATGTCGCATTGTTCTGCTGGAGTTTTCCAGGGCCATCGGAGTGCACAGTGGTCATGAATGGATGCAGGTGATTAGACATGATGCTTACGTGCGTGCCACCTGTCAGAATTTTATTTAGACGTATCAGGGGTCCCATATCACTCCAACTGCACACACCCCACACCAGTAGAGAGCCTCCACCAGCTTGAACGATCCACTGCTGACATGCAGGGTCCATGGATTCATGAGGTTGTCTCCATACCCGTACACGTCCATCCGCTCGATACAATTTGAAACGAGACTCGTCCGACCAGGCAATATGTTTCCAGTCATCAGCAGTCTAATGGCGGTGTAGACGAGCCTAGGCGAGGCGTGAAGCTTTGTGTCGTCCATTCATCAAGAATACACGAGTGGGCCTTCGGCTCCAAAAGCCCCTATCGATGATGTTACGTTGAATGGTTCGCAGGCTGACACTTGTTAATGGCCCAGACTCAAATCTTGCAGCAATTTGCGGAAGTGTTGCACTTCTGTTAATTTGAACGATTCTCTTCAGTCGTCGCTGGTCTACTTCTTGCAGGATCAGAATGTCTCGCGTATGCGCTCCACATTCAGTTCACTCACACTGGGACGTCCGCTTCCCTTTGCTGCTCACAAGAAACCCGCCGTAATGAATTTGTTGTGCCAGTGATGAATGGCCTTCCTTGTTAGTGGCTTCTTCCCGTTCTTGGTGCGAAACATCCGTTGAACAGCTGTAGCACACTTGTTTTTGTCAAACTCCATCAAACAGAAAGCTCGCTCCGTACCTGTACTCGCCACAGGAGTCAGAAATGGGTGTGTCGTGCATCCCGTGAACTCTAAATGGCTCCAATGACAGTGTGGAAAGCCCTGCGACAGAAGCTGTCTGTGAAACCATTCAAATTGGAGCTAGTGCAGAAGCTCAATGTCGACGGCAAAAACAAGCGTTTTGAGTTACAACAATTGAATGAGGATGGGGATAGCATGGTTGATCGCTTAATTTTCAGCGACGAAGCCACTTTTCACATTTATGGGAAAGTGAACATGCACAATTGTCGAATCTAGGGTATAAAGCATTGACACGAAAGCACTGAATTTGAGCATGATTCCCAGTCACGTCGAAAAATACACGGGGCATTCTTCTTCGCCGAGAGCACTGTCACTGGATATTTCTACTTGGACATGTTGCAGCAATGGCTGAAGCCTCAAATGCAATCGGAATCTCCGTTCATCTTTCAGCAGGATGGGGCTCCACCCCATTTTCATCGTAAAGTTCGTGGGTACCGGAACACGGAGCTGCCGCATCGATGGATCGACCGTGCTACAGAAGGGGACAACTCTCACTCCGTGTGACTTTTTTCTGTGGGGACACATTAAATCTGTATATTGAGCAAGCAGTAATGGAAACAAAAGAAAAAATTAGAAGTAGGAATTAAAATCCATGGTGAAGAAATAAAAACTTTGAGGTTCGCCGATGACATTGTAATTCTGTCAGAGACAGCAAAGGACCTGGAAGAGCAGCTGAATGGAATGGACGGTGTCTTGAAAGGAGGATATAAGATGAACATCAACAAAAGCAAAGCAAGGATAATGGAATGTAGTCGAATTAAGGTACTAGAGGGTACTGAGGGTACTAGATTAGGAAATCAGAGGCTTAAAGTATTAAATGAGTTTTGCTATTTTGGGAGCAAAATAACTGATAATGTTCGAAGTAGAGAGGATACATAATGTAGACTGACAATGGCAAGGTAGGCGTTTCTGAAGAAGAGAAATTTGTTAACGTCGAGTATAGATTTAAGTGCCAGGAAGTCTTTTCTGAAAAGTGTAGCCATGTATGGAAGTGAAACTCGAAATGTGGCGCTACAGAAGAATGCTGAAGATTAGATGGGTAGATCACATAACGGATGAGGAGGTATTGAGTAGAATTAGGGAGAAGAGAAATTTGTGGCACCACTTGACGAGAAGAAGGGACCGGTTGGTAGGACAGATTCTGAGGCATCGAGGGATCACCAATTTAGTATTGGAGCGTAGCGTGGAGGGTACAAATCGTAGAGGGAGACCAAGAGATGACTACACTAAGCAGATTCAGAAGGATGTAGGTTGCAGTAGGTACTGGGAGATGAAGAAGCTTGCACAGGATAGAGCATGGAGAGCTGCATCAAAACAGTCTCTGGACTGAAGACCACAACAACAATTTTCCAAATTTTGAAACCTACGTAACCCACTTTCTGACACTTTTGCGTGAGTGTTTTAAGACTAACTATCTCTGGTATTAGTGCTACAGAAGTGGTTTATACATGCATGCAAACAATCTGTTTATTCTGCTACTTTGCAAACTACATATGAAAAGTCGGCCTCTTAGCCTCTCTGGTAACACAACAACAACATAAAGATTTCGTGTATGTACCGCCTCTACGCCGTGATGTAGCAGAGCTCCGGGAGAGAATACGGGAAGCGTCTGCCACAGTAACCGATGTTATGCTGGCAAGGATGTGGCAAGAAATCGATTACCGTATTGACATCTGCCGGGTCACTCATGGTTCGCATAGCGAATGTTTGTAAAACTAAACTTTCATAGTTTCTCTTCAAAATGCAGTATGTATCACATCTGTACAATGTTTAGTTCTTGTGCAATAAATAATTGGAAGTGTTCCCGGACTTTATATCACGCAGTACTTTGAAGCTAAAACTGCTGTATGCTCAGTAACTGGCGTGAAAGAGCTAAATGGAGTCGCTGCCTCATGCTAGACGCGCGTCGCTCGGTAGCTGTCTGAAAAAAAAAAAAGAAAGGAAAGGAAAAAACCGAGGCAAATCAGCGAGACGGGTTAAGTGGTGGAGAAAATCCTGCAAGTGCACGAAGGATCTCGGCGTTGTGCTGTGTTACAGCAGCTCGTCGGCGCGCAGGCGGAATCGTGGACCAACAAAGCAACGGACCGCCGAGGCGTGTCCCACACGCGTAACTCCAGCACGGCGCAGTAAATCCCAGGGCGACGCGTGCACGGCGCTGGAACACGGTGGCAGGAAGGGGGGGGGGGGGGGGGGGGGGGCAGGCGGAAAGCTAACCTGCAGGGGCAGTCGGTCGGCACACGCAGCACGGAACACCACGGGGCGTCCGCTCCGTGGACACACATTCTGTGGCGCGGAATTTACGCGGATCCCGCTGATAGCGACAGTTGCGCTGGCCCGGAAACGCGGTGTGCGAGCTGTGTGGTTTTTCTTGTCGCGCAGTCGAAGCTGCGATAAGCTACCGCCTGCTGCGGTTCGCCCGCTGTTCCTCTGGCACTGCCATCGTTGAAAACTAACTCACCTCCCTCTACATTTACATCTACGTATATACTGCGGTAGCCACCAAGAGGTGTGTGGCGGAGAGCATAATTCGCGCCAATGTCATATTTCCCCCCCCCCCCCCCCCCCCCTCTGTTCCACTCGCAGATCACGCTAGGGAAAAACGACTGTCTGAACGCCCCAGTACGAGCTCTTATTTCCCTTATCTTTGAATGATGATCATTACGCGATTTGAAAGTTGGCGCTAATAATACACTCCTGGAAATTGAAATAAGAACACCGTGAATTCATTGTCCCAGGAAGGGGAAACTTTATCGACACATTCCTGGGGTCAGATACATCACATGATCACACTGACAGAACCACAGGCACATAGACACAGGCAACAGAGCATGCACAATGTCGGCACTAGTACAGTGTATATCCACATTTCGCAGCAATGCAGGCTGCTATTCTCCCATGGAGATGATCGTAGAGATGCTGGATGTAGTCCTGTGGAACGGCTTGCCATGCCATTTCCACCTGGCGCCTCAGTTGGACCAGCGTTCGTGCTGAACGTGCAGACCGCGTGAGACGACGCTTCATCCAGTCCCAAACATGCTCAATGGGGGACAGATCCGGAGATCTTGTTGGCCAGGGTAGTTGACTTACACCTTGTAGAGCACGTTGGGTGGCACGGGATACATGCGGACGTGCATTGTCCTGTTGGAACAGCAAGTTCCCTTGCCGGTCTAGGAATGGTAGAACGATGGGTTCGATGACGGTTTGGATGTACCGTGCACTATTCAGTGTCCCCTAGACGATTACCAGAGGTGTACGGCCAGTGTAGGAGATCGCTCCCCACACCATGATGCCGGGTGTTGACCCTGTGTGCCTCGGTCGTATGCAGTCCTGATTGTGGCGCTCACCTGCACGGCGCCAAACACGCATACGACCATCATTGGCACCAAGGCAGAAGCGACTCTCATCGCTGAAGACGACACGTCTCCATTCGTCCCTCCATTCACGCCTGTCGCGACACCACTGGAGGCGGGCTGCACGATGTTGGGGCGTGAGCGGAAGACGGCCGAACGGTGTGCTGGACCGTAGCCCAGCTTCATGGAGACAGTTGCGAATGGTCCTCGCCGATACCCCATGAGCAACAGTGTCGCTAATTAGCTGGGAAGTGGCGGTGCGGTCCCCTACGGCACTGCGTAGGATCCTACGGTCTTGGCGTGCATCCGTGCGTCGCTGCGGTCAGGTCGCAGGTCGACGGGCACGTGCACCTTCCGCCGACCACTGGCGACAACATCGATGTACTGTGGAGACCTCACGCCCCACGTGTTGAGCAATTCGGCGGTACGTCCACCCGGCCTCCCGCATGCTCTTTATACGCCCTCGCTCAAAGTCCGTCACCTGCACATACGGTTCACGTTTACGCTGTCGCGGCATGCTACCAGTGTTAAAGACTGCGATGGAGCTCCGTATGCCACGGCAAACTGGCTGACATTGACGGCGGCGGTGCACAAATGATGCGCAGCGCTAGCGCCATTCGACGGCCATCACCGCGGTTCCTGGTGTGTCCGCTGTGCCGTGCGTGTGATCATTGCTTGTACAGCCCTCTCGCAGTGTCCGGAGCAAGTATGGTGGGTCTGACACACCGGTGTCAATGTGTTCTTTTTTACATTTCCAGGAGTGTATATGCTCCACATCCTCGGTGAAGACTGGATTTCGGGATTTATTGAGCAGCCCCTTCCGTTTAGCGCGTCGTCTATCTGCAAGTGTGTCCCACTTCAAACTTTCTATGAGACTTGAAACGCTCTCGCGGTGGCTAAATGTACCAGTCACGAATCTTGCCGCTCTTCTTTGGACCTTCTCAATCTCTTGAATCAGACCCAACTGGTAAGGGTCCCATACAAACGAACAATCTCTAAGACTGGACGAACTAATGTATTGTAAGATACGAGTATTTGTTTTGTTGAAGGACTGCTTCGCTTGAGGATTCTACCAATAAACCGCAATCTAGAGTTCGCCTTACCCGTTACGTGTGTAACCTGATCATTCCATCTGAGATCATTTCGAATAGTCACACCCAGATACTTGACTGATGTTACCGCTTCCAAAGACTGATCATTTATTTTGTACTCATACATTAATGGGGATTTTCGACTTGTTATATGCAATAGGTTACACTTACTAATATTGAGAGATAACTGCCAGTCATTATACCACACATTTATTTTCTACAAATCCTCATTGATTTGTTCACTACTTTCGGTGTGATACTACTTTTCTGTAGATTACAGCATCATGGGCAAACAGTCCAAGGCCGCCGTCAATACCATCAACCAAATCGTTTATGTAAATCGTAAAAAGCAGAGGATCTATTACGCTGCCCTGGGGCACACCTGAAGTTACTCTTGTTTCTGTTGAAGTCATCCCGTTCAGGACGACATACTGCTCCCTGTCTGTTAGAAAACGTTCTATCCAGCCGCATATGTCATTGGATAGACCGTAAGCGCGCACTTCTTCTAGCAAGCGACAGTGCAACTGAGTCGAACGCCTTTCGAAAGTCGAGAAATATGGCATCAACCTGGGAGCCGGTATCTAGAGCCTGTTGTATATCATGCAGAAAGAGGACCAGCTGTGTCTCGCGTGACTGCTGTTTCCTAAAACCGTGCTGGTTTCTGCAGCATCCTACCCGCTCCCAACCAATTCAGTGATCATTTTATTTTTCATATGGCACATGGCAGCTGCTATTCAGGGTGATTGTTATTGAAGTTTAAAAACCTCCGAAGAGACGCTGACTACGCCGAGATAAGTAATTTAATATGAGACACATGGGGCTACGAATGTCGAAACACAAGATATGGTTTAACGGTGATATCAAGAACCTCGAAAAAGTCATTGACCGACTTACTTCAAACTTTTGCTACATATTTTTGATATGTATAATACATAAATGCATATACAATACATACAGGCGAGAAGCAAAAGTCTCGTAAAGTTTCTGAGCAATTTACTTCATATTTGTGCCCGATACTCTAATGGACATTCATACGGTCATAGACTGTACATATTTTTTTAAAAAACCTTCTACAGTCCTTCTGTTAAAACGCATTGCGAGAAAGTAAATAGTGTGCTTTGTTGTGAAAATGTTCGGTTTAGTTTTCTTCCTCGCAGTTGCTTTCCACAAAAACAAGAATTGTATTTGTGAGTGGGGGGCTCCTATGGTTCCCAAGTTATGCAGCGACTGTAAACCATAAAGTTACCAGATAAGCTGCAAGCAGTCGCAAGATCATGTTTTCTTTATTTAATTTGGCAAATCGATTTCAACTGATTAACAGCCATCATCGGTGATTTCAACGTCTATATTCCCTGAGTAATAACACTGTCTTAAAGAGACGTCAAACAGAGTGTTTGACGTCTGTTTAAGACAGTTTTATTACGTGGTTTTAAGTTTTGAGGCGAAGAACTCGGCAATCCACCTGCGGAGCGCATTATTATCCGGAAAGGAAGTTCCTTGAAGGTTGTTCGATACAGAGCGGAAAAGGTGAAAATCTGAGGGCACAAGATCAGGTGAATGAGATGAGAGGGAATGACTTCCTGACCCAGCTCCTGGCATGCCGCTGTGGGCGAGCTGTTCTAGGTGCTTGAGTCTGGAACCGAGCTGCTGCTCCGGTAGCAGGTTCGTACCCTGCCTCGGGCTTGGATGTGTGTGATGTCCTTAGGGTAGTTAGGTTTAAATAGTCTAAGTCTAGGGTACTGATGACTCAGTCCCATAGTGCTTAGGGCCATTTGAACCATTTTGAACGCAACTCCTGTATAGTGTTTTTCGCCACTGTAACAAAAAACTGGCGGGCGTTTCGTGGAGTAGTGTCACTTCACGCAGACTTCCTAGCGTCCGCAGCTCGTGGTCGTGCGGTAGCGTTCTCGCTTCCCACGCCCGGGTTCCCGGGTTCGATTCCCGGCGGGGTTAGGGGTTTTCTCTGCGTCGTGATGACTGGGTGTTGTGTGATGTCTTTTGGTTAGTTAGGTTTAAGTAGTTCTACGTTCTAGGGGACTGATGACCATAGATGTTAAGTCCCATAGTGCTGAGAGCCATTTGAACCATTTTTTAGACTTCCTAGCCCGTCTGCAAGACGTCTCAGCTGTTGACAATAAATGTCAGCAGTGATGGTTACTCCTCAGGGAAGCAGTTCGTAGTACATCACATTGTCGCTGTTGCACCAGATTGATGGAATTATCTTGTTTGGATGCGCGCTGGTCTTTGCACGGGGAGTTGCTGTTTTGTTTGGGCTCAACCATTCCATTCCTTTCCTTACGTTAGCATAAAGACACCATGGCTCGTCGCCAGTAACGGTACGTGATGGAAATAGTCGGTTTTGTTCACGAGCCACTTGATGACGAGCTAACAGAGATGCACACGTGGCCACACGCTCGTTTTTGTGATTTTGGCTTAGAGCATGCGGTACCCAAACAGCAGATTTTTGAAACTTCTCCATTGCATGAAAATGTCGCACCATGATGGATTGATCACAGTTCATGACATTTGCCAGTTCTCTACTACAATGACGTGGAGCATTGCGGATTAATGCGTTTAAACGATCTTCATCAAATCTCGAAGGTCTTCCTGTACGGTGAGAGTCACTAATGTCAAAACGATGCTCCTTAAAACGAGAAAAAATATTTCTTGCCTTGCTCTGTGCAGTGGCATCATCCCCATACACGACTCAAATGTTTCTGGCTGCCTCCCCTGCCGTCACCCCTCTATTGAACTCAGACAGAAGAATATTTCGGAAATGTTCCGATTTCCCCACTTGGCATTTAGTTTTCTTGCTTCCACAGCTCCACTAACCATCTCTAGAGGACAAAATGACAATGTGTAAACTCAAACAACAACAGTGACCGACAGATAAAAAATGAGAATCAGTAAATAAACCTACTGCAACCGGAATGACAGCACCAATCTAATACGTATCTGCAATAATGGTAGACATTAAAACCTCCGCGCCACTTCTTTGTGGCTCCTATAATGGCGTGCTATATCGTGGAGTGGAGACTGCAATGCGTACCAGAGGCGTAGAGGATATTAACATAGGCTGTCCACCCTTCCCCCTTATGAGTCTTTGCTGGGGACACAGTGATTGAAGTTATTTGAATGTCTGTCAGGTAGCTTCCTGTAGTACGCTAAAAGTTTTTTCGGACGTCTGAACACAAATGCTTTCAACGTAGCCCTCCGTCTTGTCACTGTTTTCCATTTGTTTCCTTCCTTGGAAAGTGCCTTTATTGTTCACTTAAAGAATTGACGATCATCATCAAATGGTACCACTTGCACCTTTCGTCCTAAGTTATTTTTTGGATAAATTCTACTCTCTGTCTTGTTCTGCAGTTTTTACCCTCTACACCTTCCTGATACCGTGATCTAACATACATCTTGTCATCCTGTTCCTTCTTCTTCTTCTTGGTTTATTCGCTGTGTTCCTTCCTTCGTCGATCCTGCGGAGAACCTCCTCATTTCTTACTGTATCAATCCACTAGCATCACATTTCAAACGATTTGATTGTATTCTTTTCCACTTCTTCCGCAGTTCATAGTACACTCTCTGCGCTCCAATCATGAATCTTTAGAAATTTCTTCCTCAAATTAAGAATTATTTTGGCCAGGAATGCCCACTTTGCCTGTGCTACTCTCCCTCTGATGTCCTCCTTGCTTCCTCCGTTACATGTTATCTAGCTTCCAAAGCAGGAGATTATCTTCACTTCAGCTACTTCGTGGTGGCCAATTTTAATGTTATCGCTAATCTAATTTTTGATACTATTCATTGTGTTATTCTTTAATTTACGTTCAATCCATATACTTGATGTATATAGGGCTGAAAATATTAGCACAACATACGGAGTTAAGGAGAATATAACACCAATTAATGAACGAAGACTTTGAAGATAGAATAATAATAATAATAATAATAATAATAACACTGTCCCGTTTTAGGCTGCGAGTAATGAGCCCATCTCCGTAACTGCTGTTCTGTTGAAAGAACTGATTTTCAAATTTGTTTAGTAATTTCTAATCCAGTGCAGCAGTGTCGTCTTGTTCTTAATACGCTTAGGTAACTGCTGAGAAACGTCTGACGGTGGTATCATGCAGTGCAAGAGGAATGCTTTCATTCATGAGGATGGGTCTCAAGTATTAGTTGTTGTTTTGATATCAGCATTATAAATTTTATATAATGCGAGGGAACTGCGCGTAATAACTGAATGGTAAGCACACCTAATAAATACATAGCTGACATTCTTTATGTGGCTGCAACGAAATCAACACACACCTTGAAATCTGAGTGCTGTGCAGCTCTAATTCATGGGCTGAAAGTCATACCTGCGTGCTTTGCTGTATCCGTTGTAGGTCATTTCTGACACGTAATGTCAGAAATGATCTTCATCATAACACCGAAAAAAGAATTTTCTACATCGGAGCATCGAAAGCTACTAGCACAAATGAATTTGTCTCAAAAACAAGAGCTGAGCGAAAGTCATCCTTTACACTGCAAAATCGGTAGGGAGCAAATTCTCTCTCTCTCTCTGTCGGTCTGTTTGTTTGCGTGCCTGTCTCTTTCACACAAGGAACTGCGTAGTAAGTTCTCCGACCTAAACACTCAGGATATTCGAATTAATAACTTTTGTGTGTTCGCTGACCATATGCGAGAAACATGCAAGATAACCTTGCCGACTCTGACGCTTCAAAGATCTCAGTGTTTTAAAGTGCCGACAGGCCCGAGCTCAGAGAACAGAGGGTCGGAGATAATGAAAGCAAATGAAATAGACGTATTTGAAATTGGCAATCTGTTTTTACGCGTTTCGCGGCAGTAGCTGTAGAACCACTCCAGAGACAGCCTTGCTGAGTCCGAAGGAGGAAGGCGTCGTGGCTGGACAGCAGACTGCACTGCGCCGGCTGTGACCTTGCCACATCACGCGCTTCTTGACCTTTCGTGCAGCCAGAAACCAGTTACGACCTGCAGGCGCCCAGATTACGACTCGTGCAATTTCAGGTTAGTTAGTTATGCTCCTTTATGATGACTTCATTTACCCGTGAAAGTGTTCGATAGCAGACCACGTGGTATATGTCCTGTGACCGTGAAGTTCAGACGTAATGAAATTGGCAAAATGTCAGAAAGCCGTGTGCCAGTTTTCAGACTCACAACATTGTAATCTTAAATCCTCCCTGTTGGTCCACATGTCACCTAAAAGAAATAAATTGTCGTTGCTTAGCTGTCAGCGTTACGGAATCTCTTTGCTGGCCAAAGTCGTATTTCTCGCGGGAACAGCGTGACCAGCTAAATGTTTCACTTTCGCGTTACCTGTTTTGTTACGCTTTTCGGCCTACTCGGAACATACCTACCTACCATTTATCTGACGTAGGCTGTCGAATGATATTAATTTTTAAACTGTATTTATTTTAGTTGCTCCGGGTCTGCCAAACGCTGTTGGCAAGCGGGGTGCACTCAACCCTGGTGAGGTCAATTGAGGAGCTACTTGATTGAGAACCAGCGGCTCTGCTCACGAAAACGGGCATCGGCCAGGAGAGCGGTGTGTTGACCACATGCCCCCCTCCCCCCCCCCCCCCCCCCCCCATATCCGCATCGAGTAATGCCTAGCGGCTGGAATGACGTGGTGGTCGGTCGTTATCTTTGGGCCTTCCGAGAATTCGGATGGAGTTCTTTATGTTAGTAGCAAGGGGGCCATATTCGAGTCAAACATTTTAAATGACAATAATATGCCACACTGGCTGTCATAAAGTAGATATTTATTTTATTTTATGTTATTTCATTTTATTTTTTGAATTATCAATCTTTTGACTGCTTTGACGCGGCTCGCCACGAATTCCTCTCCTGTGCCAACCTCTTCATCTCAGAGTCATCAATTCTGTGCTGGATGTATTCCAATCTCTATCTTCCTCTGTATTCCTACCCTCGATAGCTCCCCCTAATACCATGGAAGTTATTCCCTAATGTCTTAACAGGTTTCCGATTATTCTGTCCCTTTTCCTTGTCAGTGTTTTCCACATATACCTTTCCTTTCCGATTCTGTGCAGAACCTGCTCATTCCTTAACTGTACAGTCCGCCAAATTTTCAACAATCGTTGTTAATACCACATCTCAGACGCTTCGATTCTCTTCTGGTTTTCTCACAGTCCATTTTTCACTACCATACAGTGCTGTCCTCCAGATAAACATTCTCAGAAATTTCTTCCCCAAATTAAGGCCTATGTTTAATACTAGTAGACTTCTCTTGGCCAGGAATGCCATTTTCGCCAGTGCTAGTCTGCTTTTGATGTCCGTCCGACATTAGTTCTTTTGCCGTGTAGGTAGCAGAATTATTTAACTTCAGCTACTTCGTGACCATCAATCCTGCTGTTAGGTTCCTCGCTGTTCTCATTTCTGCTACTTCTCATTACTTTCGTCTTTCTGCGATTCACTCCCAGTCCATATTTTGCATTCATTAGATTGTTCATTCCACTCAGAAGATCATGTAATTCTTCTTCACTTTGATTCAGGATAGCAGTGTCATCAGGATTGTTCAGTTGGAATTACCCAAGTCCGTCGGAATGCACAGTGGGCATGAATGGACGCACGTGATCAGACAGGATGCTTACACATGTGTCAACTGCCAGAGTCGTATGTAGAAGCATCAGGGGTCACTTTCAACTGCACACGTCCCACACTATTACAGAGTCTCCACCAACTTCAACAGTCCCCTGCTGACATGCCTGGTCAATGATTTAATAAGGTTGTCTCCGTACACCTAAACATCCGTCCGCTTGATACAATTTGAAACGATACTCATCCGACCAGGCAACAGTCCACTGTCGATGTCGACGAGCCCACGCGAGGCGTAAATCGTTGTGTCGTCCAGTCATCCACGGTACCCGAGTGGGCCTTCGGGTCCGAAAGCCCATATCCATGATTTTTGGTTGAATGGTTCGTAAGCTAACACTTGTTGATGGTCCAGCACTGACATCTGCAGCAATTGGCGGAAGGGTTGCACTTCTGTCACGTTGAACGGTTCTCTTCAGAAGTCGTTGGTCCCATTCTCGCTGGATCTTTCTCCGGTCGCAGCGATGTCGGAGATTCGATGTTTTACCGTATTTACGGTATTCTCGTGAAATGGTCGTACGTGAAAATCCCCACTTCGTCGCTACCTCGGATATGTTGTGTCCCATCGCTCGGTCGCCGACAAACCCACTTAAATCTTGATAACCAACATTGTAGCAGCAGTAATCGATCCAACAACTGCACCAGACACTTGCTGTCTTATATAGGCGTTGCCGACCGCAGCGCCGTATTCTGCCTGTATACATATCTCTGTATTTGAATACGCATACCTATACGAATTTCTTTGGCGCTTCAGTGTAGGTTCCTGACGACGCAAATTTAAACCGACCTGACTCGCAGAAGACCGTCGATCGCCCCGTACGACTTTCCGGGGACGACGTGGCATCCGTTTGTTAAATGCTCGTCCATTGTGGCGGCCTACGTGTCTGGGAACATTACGATATTGAAGATGTACCACAGTATCACAGACACTGTTGACCTCGGCAGCCCGAATTGGTTCAAATGGCTCTGAGCACTATGGGACTCAACTGCTGTGGCAGTCGCACGGTTCCGGACTGCGCGCCTAGAACCGCGAGAACACCGCGGCCCAGCCCGAATTGTTGTGTAATCTCTGGTACGATATCCATGCGTCTTGCACCGAACATCAACACTGTTCGAAGTCAGTTAATTTGCAACATTCTTATGCGTTCACTGCGCACCAGTCTGTGAAAAACGTCTCAGGTACTGTATCTACTACACTCACGCTAAGCGCCGCGACTAGGCGCAACATTCTGGTCATCGTCAGATGTGACCACCTTAGTCGCTACTTTTGGCGATCAGTTTGGTTTACTGTTTGTTCCCGTGATATGGAGCAATATGATACGTCACAGGTCATGGGTCCATCATCAGAGCACTATCGATGCCTCCTCCTCTTCAAGTCATACGTCTATGTTCATGGCATTAAATGTAAGTTCAACAGTAACAACGATTTTCATGTAGGACGGGACATCAAACTGACTGACTTTCTTTCAAGACAACCTTGCCCAGAGGTTTGTGATTCTGGTAGTGTTCTGCATCGAAATTTGACAACTGTTCGTTTATTGTGATGGGTTACACATTTCACCGAGAAACGCAAGAACAGTTGCATATTATACAGGAACGTGTCAAAGTGATTAAAAAATAACATCCATGGATATGATAGCACAACGTAGGTAAACAAGGATATGGCGAGTCCAATAATGTAGGAGTAGTGAACACAGGCGAAGGTTCGTGGTCACGTAACTGTCAATAGATGCGGATGTGCTACGACCAGGTGGCTTTGCACATTTTCACCAAAATCAGTTGTAGATATGTCGTGCTGTGAGCAAATTAACTCATCATCATCATCATCATTTAAGACTGATTATGCCTTTCAGCGTTCAGTCTGGAGCATAGCCCCCTTATAAAATTCCTCCATGTTCCCCTATTCAGTGCTAACATTGGTGCCTCTTCTGATGTTAAACCTATTACTTAACCGAATCCAGGTACCTTCTGCCTCGACTCCTCCTACCCTCTACTGCTGAACCCATGAGTCTCTTGGGTAACCTTGCTTCTCCCATGCGTGTAACATGACCCCACCATCTGAGCCTGTTCGCCCTGACTGCTACATCTATAGAATTAACTAACGATTCTTTTTTTAATCAGTACTCTGGTTCGTGGAACGCAGCCCCCATTGACTTTCTGTCCTGTGCCAACCGCTTAATCTCGTAGAGCAGATTTAGTATCATAAATTATTTGCTGGATATATTCCAGTCTCCCTTTTGTCCTGTAGCGATCACCTTGTACAGGTCCCTCCACAACCATGTAAATAACTCACCCGTGTCTTTTCTATACATTCCATTCCTCGCCGATTGTGCGGAGAATCTACTTAATTCTTAGCAGTCCACATAATGTTCCAGATATTTCGACAGCACAACATCTCAAAAGCTCCAGTCTCCCTTTTGTCCTGTTGCGATCACCGTGTACAGCTCCCTCCACAACCATGTAAATGACTCCCCCGTGTCTTTTCTATACATTCTATTCCTCTCCGATTGTGCGGAGAATCTTCTTAATTCTTATCAGTCCACATAATTTTCCAGATATTTCGACAGCACAACATCTCAAAAACTTGGCCTCTCATTTTGGCCGTGTTTTTACAATACACGATTCACCCCTGTAGAGCGCTGTTCTCCAACGGGAAATTCTGAAATATTTTTCTCGATATAAGGCCTCTGCTTCATATTATTGTCCATTTTGCGTGTATAATGACTGACATTACACTATGAGTTCGTATTCTGGTTATATCGCATGTCGAACAGTCTTGTACCTTGCCTCAGTCGTGGAAATGTCTCCTTTTATTTGGTGTATGAGTATTACGTTTTAGTCGAAAAAGAGGCGACTTATGCAGTAATATTTAAGAGAAATCGTGTTTCCCGGAGCATTTCTTATGGAGTGTCAACTCCGAAGGCTCACGGAAGCCAGACCGCAATTACATTAACATTTCTCTTCGCGCTGTTTAAAGATACAGCGATTCTCTATTTATAAGAGGTCTGTCGTTACTGTCGGATCAGTTCTGTGAGAATAATAGCGGACATAGAGTTCTGCATTTCGCTTAATGTTGATACGTATGAACAAAAAGAAAAATCAAATGCAAGCTCTGTTGTTGCTTTTCACGGCTGTTACATGTCTGTCATGTAAATGTACAAAAAGCTCTAATGTTACTTTTTTAATTTATTTACTTTTGCGCCTTTATGCACCAAGTGCTCATGGATGTTAGGTTGCCAGACCTATGAACATATATTTCCACTTCCTTGTTGATAGTTGCAGTGTTTACATTGGCGCTTCCTGTCAGATGGGAAACAACACTGCTGCCATTCGCTGTGTAGTTATGTGAAACCATACATAATTTACGATGTTGTAAAAAGTCCATGGTGATCAGTGCGCGTGCTTACTTTGAGGCAAAAAAGAACAGGGCATGAGCAGTTCCTCATAACAGCCAGTAAAGAGAACTTCTGAATTTATCTTCATTAATGAAAGTACAGGGAAGAGAATTTCGAGAGAATAAAGAGAAACTTCATGTCTTACGCCACCAAAGAAGAGCTCTAGTAGGCGACAGAAGTTTGCATTGGACGAGTTTGTACTGGTTATCGTAAGGAGAAAATCCATGATCTGGCAAATAAAGTTTACAGTTGCAGCAGTTGTATTGGAAAAGTTGAAGACTGTAGTGGAGGACTATCCTGATATGAGTGAAACGACCCTTAGGTTTACTGGTTGGAAATTGGGCTCCAACAAAAGACCTGTGCTGATTGAAAATAACCGAGTAGCAGGAAAAAGGAAGCAGGCCTTGCGGGAAATAAGACACTTACAGAACACTGGGTGGACTGTTTATTAAACAGATGAGAAACGGTGTGCTGCCGGTCTTTTCAGAAACTTTGGATAGCAGGAACGAGAAATTCAAACACCGCCCGGTTCTGGAACAACGTTTATAATTTACCACAATAGGAACGAAGATGAGTTGGTGCAAGATACTGGCTTATGTTTTATTGCGCAAAAAGGAGTTGCAGGTTATAATTCTGAGATGATGTCAGACATCACGAGGAATGGCTCGGAACTTACCAAACAGACCTGCGATTGTAGATCAGGCTCAATAGCACGTTATGATAATCTAGTATGTCACAAAATGGAGGGGGGATTCTGTAACTGAATGGCTAGAAAGCAATAGCATAGGGCTTCCATCTGATCACACGTCATACGAGGAATTTACTGAAGCAGACCCGCTGGAAACCCTCAGGTCATAAGAAAACTTTAAGGAAAGTGTATTACATCCAGTGGATAAGGAAACTGAACGAGTGTGACTGCCTGTGTCCCACTGCGATTTCAATGCCACTGAACTTATTTTGGCATTTGTGAAGAACACGGTAGGGAATGAGAAGAAGAGTGTTCAGATAAATGATTAAGTTAATTACAGTTTTGTCGCTGATTTCTAGAAGTTCCCCAAAGGCCCTGGTGAAATTCAATGAGTTGAAAACAGATGTGAATAAAGAATTCACTGGATTTTTTAAAAAGTAGTGTGCATTTCTTTTGGAGTGACCCTCGTATATATATATATATATATGACGTTGCTGTGAGAGAAAACATTTGAGGACAGAAAAGGTATTTCCCTCTACATATTTGTACTATACTTTAGGATATAGATGGAAAATACTGTCAGTTCTTTAGGCTTTAATGAACTTGTCACTGTCGCAGAGTGTATGACTGGCGCCCCTTCCTCCCTAGCGTGATCCATCACTCTGCTGCATCGACCACAGAGGGGCTACCAGATCGTATCGCAGCTTTTACTGGGATGCAGTATCGATCACGGACAATTGTTGTAACTGACAGCCCGCTGCGATAGCATCGGACAGAGTCTGCCCGCGAGATGTTAATCTTCGTGACGGGTACAAACGCGGTGCGCAGATTGGACCTCCCTGCAGATGCGAGGATTCTGGGAAGACGTAAATAGCCGCGGTTCGTGTCGGCGGATGTAATTAGAGGACGTAACTTAGCAGGGGTGGCGCTCGGCGGATCGCAGGCTCGTAAAGCTCCGACGTATCCCAGCTCCGCCCGACCCCCGCCCTGCTGTTGCTAGTCCGAGTTGCAAAAAGAGAACCTCCTGGCCAGTAATGACTATGGCGGTAGTCGTATGTAACGACCCATTCGCGCAATTACTGGTCGCAAGAATCGACAATATACGCCATGATGGATTGGAGGGGGTAGCGTCTCAGTGGCTTGAAAACGCGGACAGCGTCTGGTCAGAAGCAACACGACACTCATTAAAAGATATAACAGTGGACGAAAGCCACACTGTAATCAGTGTAACAGTTCTAGTTTATTGTGTCTGACTGACTACGAGCTTGAGCGTGAATCACTGGGACATTAATGAAAATGTTTCTTAAATTCAAGCAAGTGCAGCACAGGTTAATATTACCCGTGGTACTTGAATGCTTAGGCAGACCTGAGCTAATGTGAGTGAGGATGCAACTGGTAAATCTAACGGCGTTACGTGGTACGTGCTTGGTGATACCGTATTCTATGCTGCATATCACAAATGCGCTTAGGAATCAGTGAATGGTTGACTTTGTTCAGGACGCTTTTACAGTGCCGAGCAAAGGAGCACGGGTGCCACCGAGGCTTTCTGGTGAACTGGTGGGTGTTAGAAGGACCCTTCGGCGTTTTCTTCACACCCCCATCCCTGCACCCCGTCCCCCGTGATGCTGTTACAGGAGGGCGCGAAACGTGCTGATAAAGCATAACCCTTTCGCTGCTTCGAATCAGTTTCAGATTTCGCCGGATTTTCTAGAACGGTCCCTCGTGGATCCACCAGGTGCCCAAAGCAAAATTTGCGGTCGCTGTAAAATCCAAACACATGCTCTCACGTTCAATGAGGTTTCAGGCCCACGGTGTTCTTAGAGATGGGCTGAATCGTCGGGGGCTCTCAGCAGTGTCAAAGGTTGCTCAACACACTGCAAACTGTCGTTTTCGACTGCGAAAGGTGTGGAAATGCACGCCCCAACGGCAGAGATTATCTCATTGACATCCTTCACGCCACCCCCCTGAGGCATTCCTTGTCGATTCTGAGCGACGGTGTATCTGACATGTTTCCAGTTTTATTTCAATGCTGGGGTCGCTGTTCTGACCTCCATAGCAGAGGCGTCAAGATAAGGGGTGAAAATGTGAGTAAGGGGGTGTGGTGACATGTCCAGGATAGTGCTGGGCAGTATCTGGTGCCAACACAACATCATTAAGCCATATGACAATGTACGTTCGGAGCACAGCGTTGTATGGCAGAGAATATAAGCGTTTTAGGTGTGGTGCTACGGAAGAATTTGACACTTAGGTGGACTGATAAGGTAAGGAATGAGGAGGGTTTCCACAGACTAGGTGGACTGATAAGGTAAGGAATGAGGAGGGTTTCCACAGACTCGTCAAGAAAAGAAATATATGGAAAACACTTACAAGAGGGATGGACAGGATGCGAGACCATTTGTTAAGACATCAGGGGACCATGGTACTATAGGGATCTGTAGAGGGTAAAAACTGTAGAGGAAGACACAGATTGGGATACATCTAGTTAATAATTGAGGTCGTAGGTTGCAATTGCTACTCTTAGATGAAGTGGCTTACGCAGGAATTCTTCGCAGAGCGCATCAAAGCAGTCAGATGAACGGATGGAAAAAATAGCCACCTTATAGCTCACTTGAACTTCCGAGCTCTGGCCTTTTCCTTTGTATGTGTCAACAACTTACTTTTAAAGGTGGCGCCGAGCACGGCGATGACGTCACAGGGTGGCAAGTTTCTTTCACCCCTACAGACGCAGGTTGTAGGCATTTTGAACCAAATTTCTAACTTCTATGTCATAATAGGGGACAATTACGAGGTTTCTAAAAGCTAACGCTTTAGCTGTGTTGTATAGTGTGTTTGAGAGTTCAGTCTTCTGATGCTGGAAAAAGCCCTCACCCCATCGAGAGTCTCTGTGCTACATGTTTTAATGCACAATTTTCCATAAATTAATAAACAATGAATTTCTGTAAATCACAACTACACACAATTTTTTATTTTTTTGCGAAAGAAAACACTAAAAGGTGTGGACACTACATTTGCTGGCTGCACACCAAGATCGGTGACTTTCTCCTATAGACTATAATGTTGGTTACGGTCAAGTATGCAGCTTCATTTGTTATACTTTGGTGATATCTGGATATCATGCAACAAATCTGTATGCATTAAGACACAAAGGAATTAAAGACATTAGCTGCCAGTGGGCATTTATTTCTGTCAATGGGGCAAACTGAAAATTTGTGCCGGATAGGGATTCGAAGCCAGGTCTCCTGCCTTACTAGGCAGATACGCTGACCACCAAGCCATCCACACACAGTGGTCACTGCAACAACATAGAATACCCTAGCATGCCTCCCGCCAGACCCAAATACTCACCTTATAGAACACATGGAGTGACCCTGGTCATTAGCCTCATTTCTCGTGACATCTCTCCCGTAAGAGTTCGAACTTGGTGCGGATCTGCACTGAAAGGATCATTGGCCGTCATCTGCATGTATTAAATTTCAGTCCTAACTTGGGCCCATGGTTTCATGGAGTCTGCGCCTCACTCTAAACCTACCATCAGTTCTTAACAGCTGAAATCCGGATTCATCTGGCCAGACCGAGGTTTTCCAATCGTGTAAGGTCCAATCGATATGGTGCCTAGCCTAGGAGAGGTGCTGCAAGCGATGTCGTGCTATTAGCAAAGACACTCGCGTCGTTGGTCTGTTGCCCCATCCCACTAACGCCAGCTGTCGCTGCCCTCTCCTAACGGATACATTCGTCGCACGTCCCACATTCATTTCAGCATTTCACGCAGTGTTGCTTGTCTGTCAGCACTGACAAGTCTACGCAGACGCCGCTGCTTTCGATCGTTAAGCGAATACCGTCGGCCACTAAATACCCGTGGTGAGAGGTAATGCCAGAAATATGGTGTTGTCGGCCGCTCTCGTCGCTGTGGGTGGTAGAATATTGAATTCCCTAACGATTTCCGAAGCAGAACGTCCCGTGTGTTTAGATCCACCTACCATTTCACCTTTCAAAGTCTATTAATTCCCGATGTAGGGTCATAATCTCGTCTGAAACCTGCGGGTGACGCAGCGGTAACTGAATGAGCCAAAACTGTAATCCTAGCTCCCACTACTGTGTGCTGTTTTCTTGAGGGGCCAGCTGACCTGACGGTGTGCTGTGTTTCAGGCAGAGGAGCTGCACGCTGCCGTGGGCCAGGCGTTCCGGATGGCGTACGCGGCGCAGCTGCACAAGCGCAGGGACGTACCGCCCCCTCCCCACCACTGGGTAAGCTGCTCTGCTCCCACGAGCTGCTGCGAGCCAGCGACGACACCGCCGGCACTAACGCCGCTTCGCTTACTAGAAGCTAATCGCGTGCGATTCTGGGTACATAACTGTGTTCTGAAATGACAATTGAATGGACACCCTAGATGCAAACAGGCGCTGATGTACTTCATCGGGGACATATTGAAAATGTGTGCTCCGACCGGGACGCACACTGGACTCGCATTCGGGAGGACGACGGTTCAATCCCGTCTCCGGCCATCCTGATTTAGGTTTTCCGTGATTTCCCTAAATCGTTTCAGGCAAATGCCGGGATGGTTCCTTTGAAAGGGCACGGCCGATTTCCTTCCCAGTCCTTCCCTAACACGAGCTTGCGCTCCGTCTCTAATGACCTCGTTGTCGACGGGACGTTAAACACTAACCACCACCACCACCACCGACCGGGACTCGAACCCGGGATCTCCTGTTTACATGACAGACACTTTATCCATCTTCTTCTTTTTTTGGGACCTTTCGTTCTGCAGTTGCTCACTCTAACCAACTTTATTAATTTTTTTTTGTTTTTTTTTTTTTTTTTTCCTAGCAGTGGGGTCTCTTCACGGCACTGCCAGTGCGTCGAGGCCCAAACCCCTCCCACCTCTTTTTTCATGTCCCCTGTTGGGTCATAGCACTAAAGTGTGTAGAAATCTTAACACAAATATTCCTATTCAATGATGTAAGAAAGACAAAGAAACCTCTTCTCTGAGTAGAAACTGAACACTGATAAAACTTAACAATTCTTCTTGAGTCACACAAAATCTTTAGAAGTTCTGAACAAAAGGTTTTGGAAAAATCTCTTCGTGTAACAAAGAAGTTCCGGAAGCAAGGTAATAGTAAATAATAATAAGAACAAAAGTGACTTTTGTAGTGTCACCGCCAGACACCACATTTGCTAGGTGGTAGCCTTTAAATCGGCCGCGGTCCGGTAGAATACGTCGGACCCGCGTGTCACCACTATTGCAGACCGATCTAGGGAGACTTCCTAGCACTCGCCCCAGTTGTACAGCCGACTTTGCTAGCGATGGTTCACTGACAAAATACGCTGTCATTTGCCGAGACGATAGTTAGCATGCCTTCAGCTACGTTATTTGCTACGACCTAGCATGGCGCCATGATCGGTTTCTATTGATATTGTAAATCATGTACCGTCAAGAGTGACGTTCATCATTAATGGATTAAAGTTAAGTATTCCACCAGCTAAGTTCGTTTTTCTCAATCCTAATTCCCTTGTCATGTTCCAGACCTCACGCCAGCCTGCGTGAGCTAAAACGCGTGCATTTCGGTCTCCTTTAGTAACACGGTGTTGGCTCTCCTGCCAACCACAACAACTTTTAATTTTCTTCTGTTCGTTCTCGTTCAAGGTGTTGTAGTGGTTTCACTTATTTAACCGATACCCATTCTTTCAAAAATGACCTTCAGCTTGTTGTCATAGTGCTTCTTGTGGTTGAGATACATCCTGATTTTTGCATATTCACACTTCATGTAAACGCGGATTTCCATCTCGTTGTCCGACCCAAGATGAGCCACCGAGCTCACAGAGGATAGTGCGCCTGCAGAGACTTATCCCTTGCACGCTCCCCGTGAGACCCACATTCCCAGCATGTCCACACCACTACATTCGCAGTGCGCCTAAGGGATGTTTGCCCAGCATACTCATTACTCGTGGCAGCAAAGCTGCACGGTCATCTATGGTAACTGTTCTTTCGGGAACAGATACTACCATCATATATAGTTAAAATATGGCTTCCCAGCCATTGACCTTCTTGTGTGCAAACGCACACGCTATGCCCGAACTCGTACGGGACTTCGTAGATTAATCTGCCTCGAGTAATGAGTATGATGGGCAAACATCTATTAGACGCTCTACGAATGTAGTGGTGCGGACATGTTGGGAATGTGGGTCTCACGGCGAGCGTGCAAGGGAAAGTCCATGCAGGCGCACTATACTCTGTGCCCTCCGTGGCTCAGATGGATAGAGCTTCTGCCATGTAAGCAGGAAATCTCGTGTTCGAGTCCCGGTGGGGCACATATTTTCAACATGTCCCCGATGAAGTACATCAACGCCTGTTTGCAGCTAGGGTGTCCATTCAATTACCATTTCATTTCTAGCAAAGCTGCATGGTCATCTACCGTTACTGTTCTTTCGGTAACAGATACTACCGTCATGTCATATATAGTAACTGTGTTCAAGTGTGCTTGTAGTTCAATAGGTGGAGTAGTTTTAGCGATTTGCCGTTTATATGTCTTGTTCCATAAACCGTACTGTGACCAGGGCTGGTTATTTATAAAACGAGTAGTCCCCACTAATGATAAAATATGCTTATCTAGACTGACTGCAGTTGCACTCTACTTCCGCTATGATTCAGTAGTTTTGTTACAGTACATAAATGACGTAGTAAATGCTGGGACTGATTGCATTGGTGGGGAAAGAAACATAAATGAATGTGGGGTAGCGGAACTGGAGACCGATGACTTCTTTTTGTTTTTTGTTAGTTTTGCACATAATTAGAAACGCACATCATTCAGTGTTAATACGTTGTCTATTTTATATCCCCACAAAATATAACCGCATTTCATATCCTTGCAAAATGTGCACCGCGTTTTGTAAGTAATAAAAAATTGTCGTTCGCGTAATTTCTGCGCTTTTATGTACCCTAACGAATAACTTTTGGTGCACATATGCTTTACAAGCACAAATACAAAAATTATGCATAATTATTACTGTTATTTTGTACCCAGGAGAACGTTCCTCACCTTGTTCAAAGGCAAGAGTTTCCTGGTATTGTTCGTAAGTGAGAAATTTAGTTGTGAAAGTTTTGGAGCAGTGTTTGTCATATTTTTGTTTTGCTACTTTTTTCTAATTTTACCTGTTCCTCAGAAAATTACGTTTTCTTACACTGTGTGTATAGATCTGTATTTTCCTTTTTAATTTTTACTAAAACATTGCCATGTTATAGGATGCCAATCGACAATTTTCGAATAAATCCTGAATCAAACATTGACACTTTCAGTTTTGCTGTAAATACTATTTATTTTTATGTAACAGACAGGAGGATAACTATGTAGAACAGGAAAGTTCAGTAGGATATGTGGCCCTCTATAAACACTATGTCATCAAAAGTATCCGGACACCGCCCCCGAAAACCCTCCGGCGAGCACGAATGAGTGCCGCAACACGACTTTGCATGGACTCGGCTAATGTCTGAAGTAGTGCTGGACGGAACTGACATCAATAAACCTTCAGGTCTGTCGATAAAACCGTAAGAGTGCGACGGGGTGGACGACTCTTCCGAACAGCACGTTGCAAGGCAAAAAAATTGTTCAAATGGCTGTGAGCACTATGGGACTTAACTTCTGAGGTCATGAGTCCCCTACAACTTAGAACTACTTAAACCTAACTAACCTAAGGACATCACACACATCCATGCCCGAGGCAGGATTCGAACCTGCGACCGTAGCTGTCGCGCGGTTCCAGACTGTAGCGCCTAGTACCGCTCGGCTACACCAGCCGGCGTTGCAAGATATCCGATGTATGTTCAATAATATTCATGTCATCATCATCTATGATAGAAATCTGCCAAGGACAGTACTTCTACTTATGGCATGTATCGATTAGAAAAACGCATCGGTGATGGCTGATATCAGTCGGAATCGATATGGAACAAGATAAATAAATTATGTCTCCGCGACTGGTTGCTACATTCTTTATAATTTTATATTCCACAGTCGCTGCACAGAAAGGGAACCTTATGGAGCCCAACATTTAAAAAATCTTCATCATTTTCTTTTAATACGGTATGTTCTACGTTTTTGGCATGTGCTTAAAATAATTTGGTAGCTCTTGTATTGTACATGAGTGTAAATCTGGTTTGCTGCCCCGTGTGATGATTAGAAAACGGGTCCCGGCTCGAAACTAGTCATCGATTTAATAGAAAAAAGTAAAATTCGCAACTTTGGAGTGGTTTTATCGATGTACTCATTAACAGAATTTGCTGATCCACAGCTATTCCATCACGCTGGGAGGTCGTAAATACCCTCATACCGTAACACTACCTGTTTTGTGCTCTACTGTTGGCACTAAAGAAATAGTGAGAGGTAGCATTCTCCAAGCAGCCGCCAAACTCAGACACGTCGGAATGCCGCAAGGTGAGCGTAATTCATCGCTGCAAATCATTCGTTTCCAGTCATCCACTGTCCAGCTGCATTGCTCTTTTTACCACCTTTAAGCGTCGCTTATTGATGGGTACGGAAATGTGTGGCTTGCGCGTAGCTGCTCTACCATTGAACCCTTTTCTTTTTAACTCCCTACGCACTGTCAATGTGCTAGCTGCACTGGCTGGTAGCATTTTGGAACTCACGAGTGATTCCTTTCGCTTATTTGATACGATATTTTGCAACCAAACTACGCATTACTAGATGGTCTCTGTCCGCCAGTACATGATGTCTGCCTGCTCTCGGTTTATCTGTAGCTGTTCCTTTGCGTTTCCAATAGCCACTTGGGCTCCTGCAGAGTGGTTGAAATATCCCTGGTGGATTTTGTTACTCAGGTGACACCTAATGACTATTTCGCGTTGGAAATCACTGTTCTCTCCCTATTGACCCATTATGCTCTTACTCGCTTCTCTCCTCACAACACAACACCGTCTCCTTTTATACTAGCGGGTCAACCTGTTGTGGTATCTATTGGTCACTTCCCTATTACGCAGGAATTTATCCGAGTGGGATAGGTGCACTATACATGTAGAGACAAACAATTGATTACAGTTACAGAAAAACTGGATGACTTGTTCAAGAGAAAATTTTTAACTTTGTGTTCTGCCTTACGGTGGGTCTTGTCTTGGGGGAAGCCTCGTCAGAGAGGTCCACCGCATGAGCGTCTTGGGAAGTGATTCCACTGGTGGTTTCCCGTTGCCTTCCACTGATGATGATGAAATGATAATGAGGACAACACAACACCCAGTCCCTGAGGGGAGAAAGTCTCTGACCCAGCGGGGTATCTAACCCGGGCCCCTTGGGGTGACAGGTCGCCGTACTGACCACTCAGCTACCGGCCCTGACTCAAGAGAAAGAAAGTCACAAACTGAGAAAATCCTTTCGTTGTCTGAAATACAGTTGTCCTCCGTGAAGAGACCTACTTCGAACTAACTCGAAGACTTAGCTCTAGATCCTCGAGACAGCGGAGTGATACCAGCCTGACTGTGGCCCCCGTACGGCACGACAACCAGTTCTGGTGGTCTGAGGTGCCATTTATTTTCACAGCAACATCCCATTGACTGTTATCCGCAGGAGCTTTACAGCAAGGCGGTTCGTAGACGATATTATTCGCCGCTTTTGTTTGCCCTTCATGACAAGCCATTCTGGACTGATTTTGTAACAAGATAATGCGCACATGTATACGGCGATAGTTTATACTGCTTGTCTTCGAGCCTTTAAACCCCTACCACGACCAGCAAGTTTTCCTGTTCTCTCCCCATTTGAGAATGTTTGGAGTGTTATGTGCCGGACTTCCAATCAATTCGGGGTTTTGACTATCTAACTTGCCAGTTGGACAGAAATGGGCACGATATTCAAAATGGTTCAAATGGCTGTGAGCACTATGGGACTTAACTTCTGAGGTCATCAGTCCCCTACAACTTATAACTACTTAAACATAACTAACCTAAGGACATCCATGCCCGAGCCAGGATTCGAACCTGCGACCGTAGAGGTCACGTGGTTACAGACTGTAGTGCCTAGAACCGCTCGGCCACTCCGCCCGGCGGCACGATATTGCTCAAAAGGATATCCAACAACTCTATTAATCAATGCTAACTTGAATAACTGCTTGCAAAAGTACTAGAGATGGATCAGCGCATTGTTGACTTCCTAAATTTGTAAAGGTCCTTCTCATCATCCAGTTTTTCTAAAACTGTAATCATTTATTTCTCTTTAATATAAAATGAATCTATCGATTTCCATCCCTTTAGGATAATTGCTTCGTCGTGATTCCTTTTTTAAGGGCATACATGGTGCTTAAAACCATGTTTCTTCTACACGTGTGCGAAGTTTCGTACAAGTTCGACAGAGGATAGAGCCAGTTTGAAATGTGAAAACGGCTTCTGCGTAAGATGCTAGTTACAAGCTACACTATGGAATTCTCAGTTATGGAAAACATCCATAAACGTTTGTTGGATCGGCCACGTTCGGGACGTTCCGTCACAGCTGTTGCTCCCTCCCGGCCGTTTTGGCCGAGCGGTTCTAGGCGCTTCAGTCCGGAACCGCGCTGGTGCTACGGTCGCAGGTTCGAATCCTGCTTCGGGCATGGTTGTGTGTGCTGTCCTTAGGTTATTCTGCACGGGCAGAACTGACATAAAATCGATAGAATTGCGCAAAATGACAGGAAAATATTTGTAAATTGAGGGAATATACACCGAAATGAGGGGAAATTGAGGATGTACTTGCGTGTCTTCTGGGTGGTGCAGAACAATTTGTGCATGTGAACAAGTACGCGACTGCAAGAGGAATCAGAGAAAACGTCGACATGGAAGCGAAAGAATCCAGGGAAACAGCCACTTTTTTCCATCGAGGCGGCATTCTACTGTATGTCTATTGAGGTAACAGTGATACACGAGAGTTGACTACTGTATTTGACGCTTTTCAGAAAGATAACCATCTGCCGGTAAACTTAAATGCATTTACGTTAAAGGATAACAGAGAGTGGATGAGGTGATCGATTGAGATGGAGCTGTAACAAGGTACGATTTAATGGCAGAATGATGCATTCTAGAGAGGGAGATGTTGCTAAAGGTCATTTGATCATTTTTCCGCTGTCCTATTGGGATGCATCAGTCGCTGGGCACAGCCTGCATTCGCCTCGCATACAAACACGTATTCTGTATGTGATTTAGGGCACAGTCTACGTGCGATCGTTAACGGCTAACCTCTCGGTCATCAGAGAACTTTCATCTCATGTGTGATGAAACGTGACCGTCCTGCTTCGACAAATTTCTCTAAACGAACGGAGGTTTATGTGATGTACTTCATCCCCCTGTCGCATTTAGGTGAAATTGAGACTTTTATTTCGTAACTAAGACGATTGTAAGTTAGCAATAGGTGTTTGTGAGGCACTGCAATCCCCATGTATACATTTGATTGACAGATGAACTGTTTACAGAGATAGTGGTAGCATGATTTGTAATTACACATGTCGGACATTGCTGCTATGTGTCAAATCTGTTTGCTTGTAAGAGGTATTCTCCTTTACTAACGGGCATTTCATATAGGACTGATGTGGGCATAGTATAATTTCTGAACCGTGCTCGAACGTGAACATTCTGAACGGTGATCAAATGTAAACAGTGGACGCTATCCATCTCTGGAAAGCTGTATTGTGCATATATCACAATGAGCCAATGTTTTAAGGAAGTAGCTTTTTTTCATTTTACAGTTTGTTACCATAGTTTATCGCAGAGAAACCTACAAGAAGGATGTATGACATGCTCTGGAAATATATTTCTTATATTGGAATATTAACAGCGTTACATTCCACGCGAGTGATAGGCTGGAAACTCAAGTGGCCTAACATTATAGCCTGTTTTAAGTGCAGAACCGTGTAGCCATAGGAGCGGGTGTGTTTATGTTCTCTCTTTGTAATACCCTCCTTGTACTGATCCCAGGCACTGGAACAATACTTTAAAATTGATAGCGTAGTTGATTTACGTAAAATGCTCCGAACTCCATCTGTCTGGAGCTTTAACGTGTGTAAAAATCTCCCGTTTCTTGTTCTTCTTCACCGTCTGCTATTACATCACAACACTTTCAAATCTGTTACTGTACAACGATAAGGAGTGCTAACCTCTTCGGCATGCGCCCATCTGGAGAAATCTTGTGCACTTGGATGGGCGAGGATTCAGCAAGCTTCTTTCATTCAAGTCGTGGAATGTAGCAGTCTTCTTCTGGTTGGCTGCAGATTAAATCTGTAATAGTGCAGAGCGTGGGTTGGTCAAGACCAGTGTAGAGGGTCTTTCAGTCTCTAACTTTGTCCTAAGACATCGAGAATGTTCTGTGAGTCCCATTCTCATAGAGATAGGTCGTGAATTGAGCACATCGCTCGAGGTGCTAGAAATATGTAGAGTGCTGTCTGGTGTACTTTGATGGTCTATATGTTCGAGAATTAACAATGAGTGGATGTACTACACGGCCATCTACACTCCTGGAAATTGAAATAAGAACACCGTGAATTCATTGTCCCAGGAAGGGGAAACTTTATTGACACATTCCTGGGGTCAGATACATCACATGATCACACTGACAGAACCACAGGCACATAGACACAGGCAACAGAGCATGCACAATGTCGGCACTAGTACAGTGTATATCCACCTTTCGCAGCAATGCAGGCTGCTATTCTCCCATGGAGACGATCGTAGAGATGCTGGATGTAGTCCTGTGGAACGGCTTGCCATGCCATTTCCATCTGGCGCCTCAGTTGGACCAGCGTTCGTGCTGGACGTGCAGACCGCGTCAGACGACGCTTCATCCAGTCCCAAACATGCTCAATGGGGGACAGATCCGGAGATCTTGCTGGCCAGATTAGTTGACTTACACCTTCTAGAGCACGGTGGGTGGCACGGGATACATGCGGACGTGCATTGTTCTGTTGGAACAGCAAGTTCCCTTGCCGGTCTAGGAATGGTAGAACGATGGGTTCGATGACGGTTTGGATGTACCGTGCACTATTCAGTGTCCCCTCGACGATCACCAGAGGTGTACGGCCAGTGTAGGAGATCGCTCCCCACACCATGATGCCGGGTGTTGGCCCTGTGTGCCTCGGTCGTATGCAGTCCTGATTGTGGCGCTCACCTGAACGGCGCCAAACACGCATACGACCATCATTGGCACCAAGGCAGAAGCGACTCTCATCGCTGAAGACGACACGTCTCCATTCGTCCCTCCATTCACGTCTGTCGCGACACCACTGGAGGCGGGCTGCACGATGTTGGGGCGTGAGCGGAAGACGGCCTAACGGTGTGCGGGACCGTAGCCCAGCTTCATGGAGACGGTTGCGAATGGTCCTCGCCGATACCCCAGGAGCAACAGTGTCCCTAATTTGCTGGGAAGTGGCGGTGCGGTCCCCTACGGCACTGCGTAGGATCCTACGGTCTTGGCGTGCATCCGTGCGTCGCTGCGGTCCGTTCCCAGGTCGACGGGCACGTGCACCTTCCGCCGACCACTGGCTACAACATCGATGTACTGTGGAGACCTCACGCCCCACGTGTTGAGCAATTCGGTGGTACGTCCACCCGGCCTCCCGCATGCCCACTATACGCCCTCGCTCAAAGTCCGTCAACTGCACATACGGTTCACGTCCACGCTGTCGCGGCATGCTACCAGTGTTAAAGACTGCGATGGAGCTCCGTATGCCACGGCAAACTGGCTGACACTGACGGCGGCGGTGCACAAATGCTGTGCAGCTAGCGCCATTCGACGGCCAACACCGCGGTTCCTGGTGTGTCCGCTGTGCCGTGCGTGTGATCATTGCTTGTACAGCCCTCTCGCAGTGTCCGGAGCAAGTATGGTGGGCCTGACACACCGGTGTCAATGTGTTCTTTTTTCCATTTCCAGGAGTGTATATACATTTGCTATGATGCTAGCAAAGTAGAGAAGGGGCGGTTTAGTGATGATACTGAATTGGGAAAAACACTGTCGCATGATTGACCGATGTTGAAATTACTGTAAAATTGCTAAAATTGTTCACACTATCAACTGTGATACTTATTATTACAGCACATCGACGGTGTCTTTTCCATCCCATCTGCCCAGTGCTACACACTGTTGGTTACCACATAATGATTGACTGACGTTGCTTGTTTGAGGCGGAGAAAAAGTTTTAGTGGAGGGGCAACACCTTATGGGGATGGCTAGCACTGAAACAGTGGCAGTGCACATGACTGCGATATGAGGAATCAGTGGAAATGGAACGCAGAGCCGTCAGGTATTCCGTGAGTGTGAGAGATAAATGTACAGGTCGTCAATTACCTTCAGACAGCAGTTTGGAAACTGTCCACAACAACGCCAAACTTTTCCAGTTTGTGTTGTAACTGTCTCTTATTTTAAATTATTCAGTTCGTGTGGTGTGTTACGGTAGCAGCTTTAACAACAACATATGTATGATTTACACTGTGTGACATCTAGTTTTCTGTGAGATGCAATGGATCAGAACGTGTTAATGTCAGTTTAGAACCAGATTCAGTCCTTGAAGTCATATCGGGAAAAACAAAATTTATGGCAGTATACAGAGCGTGTTACAGCTAAAAAACAGTGTTTCAAACAACGACACAGGGTCACAGGGAGTGTCTCTTGCGACTTACAGTAAAGGTTGTGGATACGGTCATCCTCCTACAGTACAGGTGATGCAACTTTACAGTGTTCTTTGCAATGGATCAATTCCTGTATATTTAATAGGATCGTCGCATACAGAGGATCGTCACATGTGCTCGATGCCGGCATGCAGACGGTATTTGTTTTCGATATATGGTAAGAGAGAGAGATTCAGTAAAAATCTTATCAACTTCTCTATCGGATAAAGTTAGTGTAACTTCTATAGTTCGTAATTTTTCTCTGCTGGACGGTACAGAATAACCATGATAGCTTGTTGGGGTGATAGACATGAATGGGCCCTGAGGGACGCGGATGTGCTTCAGGCAGCAGTACAAAATGGTTCAAATGGCTCTGAGCACTGCGGGACTTACCATCTGTGGTCATCAGTCTCCTAGAACTTAGAACTACTTAAACCTAACTAACCTAAGGACATCACACACATCCATGCCCAAGGCAGGATTCGAACCTGCGACCGTAGCGGTCAGCGGTTCCAAACAGAAGCGCCTAGAACCGCAAGGCCACACCGGCTGGCACAGCAGTACAGTTTGGGGATGCTCTGCATGCTGTGTGATCTGCATGCTGTGACTTTTTCCTCGCCATTTTCTTAGGTTAGTAAAGGTAGCCCAAGTGACCTTTTTCACGCCAAAATTTGAACTTCCTGCCATTTTATGGGGGAGAGGAGGGGATTAGCTTAGTGGAGGTTGCACAAAAGTTACATATTTTCCAGCCAAAATTTGAACTTCTCCTCATGACGTCATTGCGACATTGCTACATGTACCGCCGCCATCTTGGATCCGCCTTCTTGAATAAATTTGGCAACAGTGCAGACTGGGGTGACACAAACTTTGTCCTACTATTGATGAACTGTGGCATTTCCGCTGAAACAGCACAATGCTGGTATACGCAAAAATGTTTCGGAGCACGCCTTTCATCGTATGTTGCTGAACTTGGAGATCCACAGCAAAACCTCCCCTATGTGTTCACATGGTGACCCAACGACATCGTCAGTTGTGACTGCAATGGGCATGGGACGATCGGGACATCACTGTCGATCAACTGGAACTGTTGGCTCTTTGGGTGAATCACAGTTTTGCTTCACTAAGTCGATGGTCGTCTCCACAAACGCCATCATCGAGGTGAACAGAGGTTCGAAGCGTGCAGCGCGCAACGGACGCAGACTGGTGGGAGCAGTGTTTTGCTGTGGGAAACATTGCCCTGTGGTTGCATGGGACCTGTGATAGTAATATAAGACACGGTGACAGCTGCAAACCACATGCATCCCTTCATTCTTGATTTCTGACCCTGTGGTGACGTCATCTTACAGCAGTATAATTATCCGTGCCTCTGAGTTAGAACGGTGTTACAGTGACTTGAGGAACATTATAGTGAACTCACGTTGATGTTTCGGCGACTAAATTTGCCTGACGTAAAACGTATGGAATCTATCTGGGTCGCTAACATCTGAGGTCATCAGTCCCCTAGAACGTAGAACTACTTAAACCTAACTAACCTAAGGACATCACACACATCCATGCCCGAGGCAGGATTCGAACCTGCGACCTTAGCGGTTGCTAGGTCCCAGACTGGAACCGCTCGGCCACACCGGCCGGCGTAGTTAACGTTTGCTATTTCAGTTTATATCTTGTCATTTTGTCATCAGGAGACAGTGAGCGGAGCTGTGAACGCTAGAAAATGGAGTGACAAGTGGTGAAATTGGAACATGTTTGATATATTCTTCTGTTTGACATTAGAGGGGCGACAGCGACGGAGGCAGCCATAAACATTTGCCCCGTGTATAGGGATAAAGCCATTGGACATATCACGGCTATAGTTTTCTCCTTTAAAGAGGGTCTTTTTGACATTAGTGGCTCATCATTTTCAAGAAGATCTTCGTGGTTTGATGAAGCTCATTTAAACGCATTAATCCACAATTATCCACGTCATTGTACTCGAGAACTCGTAAATGTGATGAACTGCGATCATCCCATCATCGTACGACATTTGCGTGCACTGCGGAAGATTCAAAAATCGGGGTATGGGTAACGCATTTCTCTAGACCAGAATCATAAAAATTACCGGGTGGCCATATGTACATGTCTGATTACACGTCATAAATTGCCTCGTGAACAATACCGACCGTCTCTACCCTGTAGCGTTACTGGTGACGAGAAATCGTGTTTCTATCCCAACATAATAAAAAGAAAGTAATGCTTGAGTCTAAACAAAGCAGTAAGTCCCCGGTACAAAGACTTGCTCGCATCCAAAAGTGATAATGGTATGCACCTTGGACGCAATCCAAGAACAAATACCACGAAGACGCATGAAGTGATGCTACATTACGACAACGTCCATTCACATTCTGTTGGACTGACAAAAATCACCACACAGGAGTTGGATTTGAAAGTGATTCTGCGCCTACCTGTCTATCGAATTACATTCAAGTAACTTTCTTTTCGCGTGTCTCGAAGAGGTTTTTACCTCAAAACTTCGTGATTGCTACACTCACGAATAGAAAAGCTACCCCAGCGTTGGCAGATTGTAAACAGTGAAGGACGCCGGGGTTCCCGGGTTCGATTCCCGGCGGGGTCAGGGATTTTCTGTGCCTCCTGATGACTAGGTGTTGTGTGCTGTCCTTAGTTTACTTAGGTTTAAGTAGTTCTAAGTTCTAGGGGACTGATGACCATAGATGTTAAGTCCCATAGTGCTCAGAGCCATTTGAACCATTTTGAAACAGTGAAGGAGAGTATATTATTGGTGATTAAATTCTTTGTTATGTGAATCTGTTGTGTTTATTAAAGATATGAAAAAACGCTGTGAACTTATGTGCCAACCCAATAAATTATCTGTTCATCCTCTTATTGAAACGTCGTCTTGTACATAGGAACCATTGTTGTTGGCGTTTGCTTACTTTACATTTTCGTAACAACAATCCCAGCACCGAAATGTTCGAAGTAGCCGGCCTTGTGACCGAGCGGTTCTAGGCGCTTCAGTCCGGAACCGCGCTGCTGCTACGGTCGCAGGTCCGAATCCTGCCTCGTGCATGGATGTGTGTGATGTCCTTAGGTTAGTTAGGTTTAAGTAGTTCTAAGTCTAGGCGCCTGACGACCTCAGATGTTAAGTCCCATAGTGCTCAGAGCCATTTGAACCATTTTGGGACATAATTGGAATTTTGATTGTTGTTGGCAGTGCGTATGGTCTCGTGTGTCGTGATAACAGGTTAGAGCCATTTAAACCATTTGTTCTAAGTGTACTCTGCCTTCCTTTCCTATTCATTTCCTTCGGTTTTATCATTTGCTGCTCCTGTTGGTATTACTCTATATTCATCTGACCAGAAATGTTTATCTTCTTTCTATTTAGTTCCACCGAAACGCACTATTTTTCCCTTTCCCGATTTTCTAGCTTCCCTGCCACGTTCAAACTTTATTCAATGTGTTTCTTATTACCTCCTCTTTGGCACCCACTTCCGCCTATCCGAATGGGGAATAATCCGAAATCTTTACTCGGTGGAGAGATCATCGTAACTCTTTTTCAACTACAGGCCACATTTCTTGTGGATATAAACTATATGCCTTTAATACAAAGGTTTTCATTACCTTCTTCATCCTCATACCGTTGATAATTGCTGGTGCTCTAGCCTCTTCCTGCGGTTTCTGAGCTGTCTTACTTAACGAGCCAGTTCCATTATTCTGAACACCTTAAGTTTCTAATAGCTGATAAAATTCAGAAGAAGTTAATGCCTCAGATTATTGTCGCCTTGTGTCTAAATTTAGCTCTGAAAGACTTTAGTTTTATTGGAGACGAAGTTTTAACAGTTTCACATTTCTCCAACTTCACCTATTATGAAATCCCTTTAATGTCTTTGCACCTAAAATGATAGAAATGGTGCATTTATTTTATCGAGAAAGTCTTTAAATTTTAGCTAATATTCCTTGTTTCTCGTTACTAAGAATGAAAACGTTGACATTCTACTTGATCATCCGTATAGCTTGTGTCTACACGTACCGTAGTTTACTCGTACCGTGACTGCAGGAGTTCAGACTGTACACAGACGGAAAGACGCGGTGCATCGAGCTCGCTTTGACGATAACAGTACCTGATAATAAAAACTGCTTTTACATATCCGTCTGGAAATAAGCACGAGTAACATAGACAGGTTTTTTTTTATCTCTCAGTGCTCCATTTTCTTTTTTCTGGCTCATTATTCAAAGCTTAACTGACGTATCAGCGTTAGTGCATGTTCCTACTGCCTAAAAGCCGATTTACCGATTTGGGTCACTCAGTAAGGAAATTAAGGCGCGGTATATGTCGACGGAACCGCGAATCAGATGACACATTCGTTCCGTTTGTGTTCTGCAAACTACTTTTTCACGAAGAAGCGTCCGCAAAGTGTTTTATTTATTTATTTATTATTATGCCGCATATCGATTGAGAATGGTCGTTACTGAACGGTGTGAGTGGAAATGCTACGTCGGAACTTTGTTTCCTCTGCAAGCATTTATTTCTGTTAACCCCAGTTCTCCAGAACCGTCGGCGCCAATCTTTACCTCTTTCCGTTGAGCTATTCTCACTGTTTGCTTTTGTAGTGGATAATTGCCAAGCTCTGATTCTTCATGTAATGTCGGAGGACATAAATGGTAACGAATCGTTAGAAACGGAGTGAGATTGGTTTGTAGCCTATTCTCTGTGTTATTCGACTTTTATGTCGAGCAAGCCGTAAAGGAAATCAAGGAGAAACATTGAAAGTGAAATAAAGGTCGTGCAGAAGAATTTGCCTCTGTTACGTTTCCTGGTCGGTTTTACCGAATGGCTGTGATTGACTGTCTTCCCCACCGAGTTTGTACATGACGAAGTAGCTCTCACTTCCTATCCCAAGAAGCGGCCATTTTGGGTGGTCGCCGCTGTCGGCCCTGTGTCAGATATTTCCTCATTAGCATACTTTTGGGTGCGTGGTAATGTATCAGAATATTCGTTTTGCTACGAATTGACGCACCGGTATTGCGCTGACCACCATCAAAAACAAAGCCATGTTCACCGCCCTGCTTGTTTGTCATTATAGTATGTGTTTGGATAAACAATTAACAAATTTCAAGTGCGTATGTACTGTTTTTAATTGGTAATGGTCAGTTCACTGACATAGTGTTAGTACAGCATTAAATTATTGAAACGAATTAGTGAATGAAACATTCAGTCATACTTCGAAAGGTGTACGCAAAAAAAAAAAGTTTTTCTGGTGCTTGGTGAAATAATTTTTGCTTATGCAAAACGAAAAGAAACGGTGACCGTGTTGGTGGAACTAATCACAGTAGTTTTGTGGTGAAAATAGGAACAACAGCAAACATAGTTCTAGGACATTACTTTTGGAACAAGGCGTAAGTGGTAGTTTGCAGTTGAAGGAAGTATTATACACAGATATGATTACAGAATGTATGTGGTTGTGTGACGTAACGTAGTAGACTGTAACTGTGAAAGAATAAATTAACTTTTTATACGTCATACTGATGTCCCGTGTAGAAGTTACAATCTGCTTTACATAGAACCAGCATTAGGTCTTGATTGCGAAGACTATTGAAGGCCTGACGCACAAGTAACACCTTTATGCTGTGAGTTTCCCAAAACTCTCGTTTGTAGTTAGATTATCACCATTTCCGTTTTCTCGGTATTCTCCGGATGATACTGTTCCACCAACGTCACGTTATGAGAAACCTCCTTTGTGTAGACATATCTTTTTACCCCTCTGGAACACACTTACAGGGTTGAACAGTGGGCCTTGAGATGGGAGAAGCCAACTGAGACTTGTTTTCAGTAAAAGAATTAAATTCACTGACATGAAATGAACGAATGGAATCAATGGGGTTCAAATCAATAACCGTTCCTGAAGTTATATTACTATAAACTTTCGTAGGTTCAGCATTTCCTAACAAAATTTACAGATATCATTCTGTACTACAGATCAGCAATGATTTCATCCCCATTTACTCCGCTAATTTCATTTCAGCAGTTCTAAATGGCAGGGTAAGCCACCTATAGCGGCATTCCCAAGAAACCAGTTGTAGAACCTCTTGTTGGAGTGCCAGGGAAAAATAGTACGAAACATCAGTGGCAATGAAAGTCTGAGTGAATGCTGAAAGCGTGCTTAGGTTGCCTAATGGTTAAATTAACTGTTCATGTAGAATAGTGGCACAGTGTTTATCGAATAGATGATCTCTAAATATTGGCACTAAGTCTTCGCGAGACCTACGTCGCCTGTGTTGCCGTAGAAGTTCCCTTCTAATCTGTGCTACGTTTGCTTATGGACGATAGCTGGCTGTAAAGATCCTAGGACAGCATCGCTAAATGCTAATGCCGTGTGGCTAGGGCGTCCCATCGGGTAGACCGTTCGTCTGGTGCAAGTCTTTCGAGAGGACGCCACTTTGGTGACTTGCGTCTCGATGGGGATGAAATGACGATGATAAGGACAACACAAGACCTAGTCCCTCAGCGGAGAAAACCTCCGACCCAGCCGGGAATGGAACCCGGGTCGTTAGGTATGACATTCCGTCACGCTGACCACTCAGCTACCAGGGACGGACATCTCTAAACATTTCCCACTGTTTATTGTGTCCATTTAAAAAGGCCTCCAGTGCTGGAACAATACTCCAGAGTTGGTCGCACTGGAATATTGTTTGCAATTCCCTGTACAGATATACTGCACTTTCCCAGGCTCTTTCCAACAAGTTTAAGTCTCCATTCACCTTCACTATTACATGAAGGTGCCATTTCAAACCGCTCCTTAGTTGTGCCACTAAATACATTGCTGCAAAAAAATTAATATGTCTCGAAAAACTACGTCGGTTTTGATCCGATGACGGAATATTATGCCACCTTGGGAGAGTAGATGTACTGATAATGGTTTCAACGTCGTCCGCCAGCAGATAGCGTAATGGCATAGCTGTCAGAGCGCTATATGCGTCAACCCTTTAATAACGAGTGCTCCAGGCCAGAAGATTCAGTGTGGTGCAAACGTGTGAAGCAAGCAGGTACTATGCCTCGGAGACGCACTTGTGCTGCCTGCAGCCAACCAACCTCAAATTGTGGCCTTCCGACTGGCGGGATGTTCCTTCCGGAGAACTGCCACATAACTGGGATCTGATGTGTCAATTGTGCAACGATACTGGTATCAGTTGCCGCGTGAACACTCTACAACTATAGACGAGGTTCTGGTCGTCCACGCAGTACAGACGCACGCCACGATCATCGTATTTTAAGCGTAGCAGTGACGATCGTACAGCTACCACAAGCACAGATAAGGGGCCTGTTAGCCCAGACGTCGCAAAACGAAACTGTTGCGAACCGATTATTAGCATTGGGACTACATTCACGTACATCTCTGGCCTGTCTTCCGCTCACGCCACAGCATCGAAGTGCGAGGCCCAACTGGTGCTGTCAGAGGATCACTTGGAAGTAGGAATGGTGCGCCGTGGTCTTCAGCGATAAGAGCAGATTGTGCCTGCCCGCAAGTGACAGTCGTTTGTATGTATGACGAAGACTTGGCGAGCGCTGTCTCGTAGAGTGTATTTGCCCAGTCTACGCCTTATTGTACGGGTTACGATAACTTAAACTGTCGTTCAACTTCGGTGTTTCTGAACCGGACGTTAACCAGCTCTCGTTCTACATCTACATTTGCACTCTGCAAATCGCCCAACAGTGTGTGGCGGAGGGCACTTTAAGTGCCACTGTCATTACCTGCCTTTCCTGTTCCAGTCGCGCATGATTCGCGGGAAGAACGACTGCCGGAAAGCCTCCGTGCGCGCTCGAATCTCTCTAATTTTACATTCGTGATCTCTTCTGGAGGTATAAGTAGGGGGAAGCAATATATTCGATACCTCATCCAGAAACGCACCCTCTCGAAACCTGGACAGAAAGCTACACCGCGATGCAGAGCGCCTCTCTTGCAGAGCCTGCCACTTGAGTTTGCTTAACATTTCCGTAACGCTATCACGCTTACCAAGTAACCCTGTGACGAAACTCACCGCTCTTCTTTGGATCTTCTCTATCTCCTCTTTCAACCCGACCGGGTACGGATCCCGCACTGATGAGCAGTACTCAAGTATAGGTCAAACGAGTGTTTTGTAAGCCATCTCCTTTGTTGAAGGACTCTCCCAATGAATCTCAACCTGGCACCCGCCTTACCAACAATTAATTTTATATGTTCATTCCACTTCAAATCGTTCCGCACTCATACTCCCAGACATTTTACAGAAGTAACTGCTTCCAGTGTTTGTTCCGCTATCATATAATCATACGATAAAGGGTCCTTCTTTCTATGCATTCGCAATATATTACATTTGCCTATGTTAAGGGTCAGTTGCCACTCCCTGCACCAAGTACCTATCCGGTTCCTGCATTTCGTTGCAATTTTATAATGCTGCAAGTTCTCTGTATACTACAGCATTATCCGCGAAAAGCCGCATGCAACTTCCGACACTATCTACTAGGTCATTTATATATATTGTGATAAGCAATGGTCCCATTACACTCCCCTGTAGCATGCCACATTATGTCCATAATGTTATTATATTCGTTTTTCTGCTTTTCTTGCAACAGGAAGGTGAAGTCTTGTTTCAGCAGAGTAATTTTCGCCCGAACGCTGCCCTTGAAACTGTCCGTGCAAGACATGCAGCAACTTCCCTCGCCAGTACGATCTCCAGATTTGTCTCCAATCGACCACGAGCCGGTTGTGATGGGACGAGAAATGACTCGTGCCACTCGTCAACCCCCAACTCTCACACAACTACGTGAGCAGGTCGAGCAAGCGTGAAATATCGTGTCCCACGACAGTACGATAAGTGCGATCGACTGGATGCCAGTGCCAGCGCCTGCTACCACACGCATTAGTATTAGTGTTTCAGCATGAGTTGATACCTGGTTCCTCAGAACCGCGTCTGCTGTTCACCTGTAAATGTAATCAATTCATGTGTTCTATACGCGCTGATGCGACAATAAATACTGAGTGAATTGGAAACCTCTTAAAGGGTGTACTACTTTCTTTCCCGTATATATTTATACATTATCAAGTTACTTTTCTTACATTCTGTTGATCCATATTTAAAATGTGCTCACGTACATTGCAACAACTGGAAAATGTTACGGATCATCCATCGACGGTACTGTCGCGTAGATAACAGTGTCGTAAGCGGACAATCTCATAGTGCCGCTGGTGCTGTCTGATAAATGATTTATGTGTAACGAGAACATTAAAGGTTTATTACGCTTCCTCTGTGGTTATTCGCCATTAATTTCGTTTATTCTGAATTCTCGCCGACGACTACGACGTACTGAATTGTGTTACACAGTGAGATATTGCAATTACACGAGAAGGAGCACTGCTGGTGGTAGTTGTAATTCATTTATCCCCAGTTTTATTCGTTTGTTGGTAGAACTCTGTACTACATATTGTCCTCATTTGTTTACTTTCAGCCGAATTTTATGCGAACTGTAATTTTTCTAAACGTTCGCAAAACTACAGCAGAATGTTTGCTAGTGGAAGAACAGTTAGAATTTAAAAAGTTACGATCAGAAGTGAGCGATGCAATTTTTATTTTACGACAGTTTGATGAATAGCATGGAGAGTTTAGTAAAAATGCATATATTGCTGTTCGAGATTATGAGAAAGCTGTCGATAGTGTGATTAGTGAACAGTTCGGGAGGATAAGGGAGCACGGAGATTGTCCGTGCCGGCCGCGGTGGTCTCGCGGTTCTAGGCGCGCAGTCCGGATCCGTGCGACTGCTACGGTCGCAGGTTCGAATCCTGCCTCGGGCATGGATGTGTGTGATGTCCTTAGGTTAGTTAGGTTTAAGTACTTCTAAGTTCTAGGGGACTAATGACCACAGCAGTTGAGTCCCATAGTGCTCAGAGCCATTTGAACCATTTTTGAAGGTTATCCGTTATAGCTAACATCACGTACCAAAAGTCTGTATAAATAAACATCAGTTGCCATAGATATAGAAGGGCAATATACAGAACAGACAGAAATACATGAACTGGTAAAATAAGGCTGTAGTTTATCCCCTTCCCTGGTCAGTGTTTATAATGATGACACAGGGGATACAAGTAAACAGTAAACAGTTTCGAAAAGCTAAAATCACTCCTAAATGCTGCTGATATTACACCGATTTTTTCAAGAGAAAATGATTCAGAAAAAGGAATTTACAAACGAAATACAGTAAGTAGGAAATGTGAATTGAAAACATCTTGTAGTAAATCTACGTTAATGTTATTTTGTGGAAAATATTCAGTGGGAACTAACATGGTAGAGGCCGGCCAGAGTGCCCGAGTGGTTCTAGGCGCTACAGGCATGTCCTCCATGCTCGCTAATTTTAGATTCTCGCTGAAGTCGAACGTAAATTTGCATCCGAGCTGAAGGTTGTGGATTTACTGCCCATCGAGGCGAATCAGTTATATGAATGCTGCCGGCTGTTAAAGAACAGACGCACGCGTTCATATAACCGAACAGAACTGGAATTATCTTTGGAATATTTAGTAGAACTTTACGCCAGAAAAGACAGAAAGAAACACGATTTTTTATAACACTCGCATTCCCTTACTAGTTGTATGCAAGTGAGTCGTGGCTGTTGAATAAAAGACAAGAAAAACAAATACGAGGAGAAGAAATGAGTTTTCGTAGAGTAGTCAAGGGATGTCAAAGAACAGATAGAACACGAATTAAAGATATTTAAAAGGAATTGAAAATTTGGAATCTGAAAGAAAAACTGGACGAAAGCAAAAAGGAACGGAAGGTACATATACAAGGAATGGGTAAAGAGAGACTACCACGCAATATAAAGAACTTTGAACGAAAAGGAAAAATGGAGATATTAGCAGACCAAGTAAAAGGTACGAACCGCAAAAGACCACAATTGATGTAATACAGAAGTGGATAAGAATAACAAAAAAAGAGATTAATATTCGATACGGACCACGGGAGCAAAAAGGATTTATAGATCAATAACTGGCAGCAACGGTCGCTATTGTGAAATATGACTCACTATTCGATTTCTTTTATTGGATTTTACAGCTCTGGATCACGCAAATCTTTTCATCATCGGTTTCATCTTCTTAGCGTGAAATGATTTAATACCTCAGACAGTTTGTTTTGATCCATTATAAATGGTTTTGTGAAAGCCAGCGCCCGTGAAACCAGCTTATAAATAACTTTTCTGCCAGTCACGACTACCTTTTATTTATTCACTACTGGCCACTAAAATTGTTACACCAAGAGGAAATGCAGATGATAAACGGGTATTCATTGGACAAATATATGTTCACGCAATTTGGGTGCATAGATCCTGAGAAATCAGTACCCAGAACAACCACCTCTGGCCGTAATAACGGCCTTGATACGCCTGGGCATTGAGTCAAACAGCGCTTGGATGGCGTGTTCAGGTACAGCTGCCCATGCAGCTTCAACACGATACCACAGTTCATTAAGAGAAGTGACTGGCGTATTGTGACGAGCCAGTTGCTCGGCTACCATTGACCAGACGTTTCAATTGGTGAGAGATATGGAGAATGTGCTGGCCAGGGCAGCAGTTGAACATTTTCTGTATCCAGAAAGGCCCGTACAGGACCTGCAACATGCGGTCGTGCATTATCCTGCTGCAATGTAGGGTTTCGCGGGAATCGAATGAAGGGTAGAGACACAGGTCGTAACACATCTGAAATGTAACGTCCACTGTTCAAAGTGCCGTCAATGCGAACAAGGGGTGACCGAGACGTGTAACCAATACCATCACGCCGGGTGATACGCCACTACGGCGATGACGAATAGTCGCTTCCAATGTGTGTTCACCGTGATGTCGCCAAACACGGAAGCGACCATCATGATGCTGTAAACAGTACCTGGATTCATCCGAAAGAATTATGTTTCGCCATTCGTGCATCCAGGTTCGTCGTAGAGTAGACCATCGCAAGCGCTCCTGTCTGTGATGCAGCGTCAAGGGTAACCGCAGCCATGATAGTCCATGCTGCTGCAAACGTCGTCGAACTTTTCATGCAGATGGTTATGATCTTGCAACCGTCCCCATCTCTTCACTCAGGGATCAAGAGGTGGCTGCACGATCCTTTACAGACATGCGAATAAGATGCCTGTCATCTCGACTGCTACTGATACGAGACCGTTGGAATCCAGTACGTCGTTCCGTATTACCCTCCAGAACCCACCGATTCCATATTCTGCTAACAGTGATTGGATGTCGACCGACGCGAGCAGCAGTGTCGCGATACTATAAACGGCAATCGCCATAGGCTACAGTCCGACCTTTATCAAAGTCGGAAACGTGATGGTACGCATTTCTCCTCCTTACACGAGGCATCACAACAACGTTTCACCAGGCAACGCCGGTCAACTGTTGTTTGTGTATGAGAAATCGGTTGGAAACTTTACTTATGCGAGCACGTTTTAGGTGTCGCCACCCGCGCCAACCTTGTGTGAATGCTCTGAAAAGCTAACCATTTACGTATCACAGCATCTTATTCCTGTCGGTTAAATTTCGCATTTGTAGCACGTCATCTTCGTGGTGTAGCAGTTGTAATGGCTAGTAGTGTATTTTAAACGACGTGTTTCTGGAAATGATTCCCATTTTTAAGTGCGTTTCTCTCTGTGTAATATGCCATTTCACGTTCTGTTGATTTTACTGCGATGTATATTGCAGTAAAGTAAACAGAACAAAGCAGAAAGCCACACATAAAAAATTACGTAAAAATGACATAGTACACACAGAAAAACGGAATTTCATGAAACGCGTCGTTTAAAATACAAATAAAAGATAATCGTGACTTGTAGCAGAAAAGTGAATTTTATACAAAGCCGTCGTAAAATGTACTACGTAAGGCATTCAGTTCACCTGATGTCTCTTGGCACGAGTTATCAGTCTATTTGCTTGACCACGAGGGAGTAAAATGCAATGTCAGTAGTTGGTTGCAAGAAGGCCCCTCTGATCCCCTTTGGCGTTATACCTGAATTGTGTGAGTCAGTACGCCTGGGCTCGGCTGCTGCTGCAGAGCCATTGGCGGACGCAGCAGGTGGAGTAATTTGAGCGCGCAGCGCGGGCCCCTCGGCAATCAGCGGCTCACAGCTCCGGGAGCGGCTGCTAATGGAACTGCTAGGGGCCAGTAACTGCAAGGGCCGTCTTGCTGCGTGGGGATACCGGGACAGGGACAGCGCCGGACGGCACTGTCGCCACGTCCCGCGAGACGCGGTCGGGCCGGCGCTCAGCCGCTCTGTGGCTGTGGCCGACTCCGTAATTAGAGTAATGCCGGCCGCTTGCTGTCCGCAAAGCGCTTCCCGCATTAATTGCTACTGGTCATTCACTGCTTACTGGACTCCCACTACAGACAGTAAACCATGTCTTCAGCGGATAGGGACACTTACCTAATTACCCATTATCAGCTTCTGCCTCATTGTTAATTTTATTTCTAATGTCGTTTTTCTCTGAGATTTTCTGAAACAACACCAAGTTTGTCTTCTGCTTGACTGTTACTGAAAACCAAAGCTCTTGCGTTCATAACTAAATGTTCAAATGTGTGTGAAATCTTATGGGACTTAATTGCTAAGCTTACACACTACTTAACCTAAATTATCCTATGGACAAACACAAACACCCATGCCCGAGGGAGGACTCGAACTTCCACCGGGACCAGCCGCACAGTCCATGACTGCAGCGCCTTACACCGCTCGGCTAATCGCGCGCGGCACCGTTCATAATCGTCTGGCCGAATAAGTAAGAGACAAATGGTTCTGAGCACTATGGGACTTAACATCTGTGGTCATCAGTCCCCTAGACTTAGAACTACTTAAACCTAACTAACCTAAGGACATCACACACATCCATGCCCGAGGCAGGATTCGAACCGGCGACCGTAGCGGTCCCGCGGTTCCAGGCTGAAGCGCCTAGACCCGCACGGCCACATCGGCCCGCTTGAGACGTATTCTGAACAAAATATAACCATTGACCGTCACGTTTCGTAAATACAAGGACAGGGCGAAATTCGTGACGTTAACGCGCCACTCTCCTCTCCTAAGCCAAGCTCCTTTCTTCAGCCAGAAACTGTGGCAGATGGTGAGGTAAAGGAGGGGTTAAGAAATGTGATTGAACGAACTGATATGCAAGTAAAACATTGAGGTGTGGCTAAACTAAAAATTTCCGAGACAGAATAGGCTTACAATCTGATTGGCTACCAAATGGAAAGGGAGAAGGGATGGGGAGGGGAGAGGAGGAGGAGAGGCGGGCTAAGCGTATTCTGTTTTAGAAATATTTAGTTAGCCACACCTCAACGTTTTACTTGCATATCAGCTCGTCCAATCGTATTTCTTAACTCCTCCTTTACCCCAATCCCTGCCACAATTTCTATTTTGTCCCCCTTGAACTGGTAAATCCTTTTTTCCCCCTTTGAAATGGTGAATAAGAGGGCTTCCTATGTGTCAAGATGGACGGGATATGACATTATTTTCGTCGGGTGGTCGTAGCAGCTGTGTAACATCCGCAGCCGGCTGGAGTGGCCGTGCGGTTCTACGCGCTACAGTCTAGAACCGAGTGACCGCTACGGCCGCTGGTTCTAATCCCGCCTCGGGCATGGACGTGTGTGATGTCCTTAGATTAGTTAGGTTTAATTAGTTCTAAGTTCTAGTGGACTGATGACCTCAGAAGTTAAGTCGCATTGTGCTCAAAATGGGTCTGAGCACTATGAGACTTAACTTCTGAGGTCATCAGTCCCCTAGAACTTAGAACTACTTAAACCTAACTAACCTAAGGACATCACAAACATCAATTCCCGAGGCAGGATTCGAAACTGCAACGGTAGCGGTCGCGCGGTTCCAGACTGTAGCGCCTAGAACCGCTCGGCCACTCCGGCCGGCCATAGTGCTCAGATCCAAGCCATTAACATCCGCACTTGATTGTCTGACACACACATACACCAACTGAAAAAAAATCGCAGTAGCAAGAATGACTTGTGCGACATAAACGAGAGTTGGTAGCCGTGTTTCTGCGTCTGCAACGTGATGTCCATTCACATTTCGCACCAAGCGCATAAGAGTGGTGCTAGCAGTCTCACTATGAGGATATAAATCGGGTTTGCTTGTAATACACGTTGTAACGGTCGTGAGCGTTAGTTACCTTAATACTGGACGTGGTGAGTTGACGCTAGTCAAAAAGAAATGTATAGGCTCGCTTCCTAGATGAACTGAAGTCACTGCCGTGGCCAGATGCGGTGTTACACAGTATTAACTTGACGTATCCTAGCAGTGACGATATGTTTTTCCGGTCGGATTATTTGTAGTTTCTTTTGCTGATCGCATTCAAGGGAGAGGAAGGAAAGGATGAGAATTGTGTGGAAGGAGGACACAAGTTTTATCCCGTTTAAAATACTGGAGGGCGAATTAATTACTTCTTATACCGAATACAATGCTTGTAATATGCTTGTACTGTTTACTCCGAACTGAGTATAGCGACGAAAGTAGAAGGCTTTAAGGTGACAAAGACTCCATTAGCGACACTCCACTAAGTTTGAACGATGTCGTGTAATAAGGCTACGAGAAGCTGGATGTTCGTTCGGCGATATTACAGAAATACGTGGCAGTAATGTAGCCACTGTATATGATAGTTGGCAGCGGAAATCACGATCGGGGTCGAGATGGCCATGTGCTACTACGCAGAAAAAAAACCCATTGTGTTCAGACACACTGCAGCATGCATTCTACTGATCCTAAACCATCGTCGCCACTTGCGACTTCAGTGGTGTCAAACGGGAGCTCATTGGAGAGCAGATCTGCCAGATCTGTCTCCAATCGTGTACACACAGGACATAATCGGACGATAACTGCACAGCTCCACAAAACTGACATCCAGCACATGAACAACGCAACGCATGCACATTAGCATGGTTACTTTCAACATTCTTGCGGTTACAACAGATATTAATGTGCAACCATTTCACTTTTGCAGTAGCTTATAACTTACATTAACTTTAGGTGTTGCAATGTTGATAACTTTAGGTCTTTCAATGTTGATCACTTAAATGTGATACCTAGACAAATCTGTTGCCGAAATTTCTTGCTCTACATTAATTATTTTTTTGGTGCTGCAATTTTTTTTCATTCGATGTACTTTGTTCGTCTAGGTGCAGCCAAGTGCTTGTGTTTGCATGCGATCAAAAGTGTCCGGACACCTGGCTGAAAATGACACAAGTTCGTGACGCCCTCCATTGCCAATGGTGGAATTCAGTACGGTGTTGGCCAAACCTTAGCCTTGATGACAGCTTTCACTCTCGCATGCATACGTTGAATGAGAGGCTGGAAGGTTTCTTGGGGAATGGCAGCCATTCTTCACGGAGTGCTGCACTGCGGAGAGTTATCGATGTCGGTTGGTGAGGCGTAGCACCAGGTCGGCGTTCCAAAACAACCCTAAGGTATTCTATAAGATTCAGTTCAGACTCTGTGCAGGCCAATCCATTACAGGGATGTTATTCTAGTGTAACCACTCCACCACAGGCCGTGCATTATGAGCAGGTGCTCGATCATGTTGAAAGATGCAGTAGCAATTCCCGAATTGGTCTTCAACAGTGGCAAGTAATAAGGTACTTAAAAAATCAGTTTAGGCCTGTGCTGTGATAGTGCCACGCAAAACATGGGGTGCAAGCCCCCTCCACATCATAACACCACCACCTCCGAATTTTACTTTTGGCACTACACACGCTGGCTTTAGCCATACCCATACCCTGACATCGGAACACCACATTGTGTACAGTGATTCGTCACTCCACACAACGTTTTCCCACCGTTCAATCGTGCAATGTTTACGCTCCTTACACCAAGTGAGGCGTCGTTTGGCATTTACCGGCGCGATGCGTAGCTTATGAGTAGCCACTCGACCATGAAATCCACGTTTTCTCACCTCCCGCCTGACTGCTATAGTACTTGCAGTTTAGAATACCTTTGTGGTGTTCTGGATACACGTCTGCCTATTTCATATTACATCCCTCTTCAACTGTCCGCGGTCTCTGTCACTCAACAGACAAGGTGAGCCTGTACGCTTTTGTGCTGTACGTGTCCCTTCACGTTTCTAGTTCAATATCACGTCGCGTAATAGTGGACTTTTAGTGGATGTTTAGGAGTGTGGAAATCTCGCGTGCAGCCGTATTAAACAAGTGACACCCAATCACCTTACCACGTTCGAAGACCGCGGAGCACCCCATTCTGCTCTCTCACGATGTCTAATGACTACTGAGGTCACTGATATGGAGTACATGGCAGTAGGTGGCAGCAAAATGCACCTAATACGAATAGAGAATGTTTTGGGGGATGACCGAATACTTTTGATCACATAGTGTATCACGTGACATAGTGCATGCAACTCTATGCATCCATGATGAAGGTGAAATACTCTGTCTGCTGCTCTGCACCACAACATATTCAAAGCCGATCAAAATTGAAGTGTATCCTTGTTAGGATGGCCAATTTCCGGCATCACAAGGTCTCAAAACTATTTTTTGCGACACTTTGGAGGGTAAGACGAAAAATAAGTCAAGTATGCCAAATACAAGATGTTATATATTTCACAAAATTAAAAGGTGGAGAATATACGTTTAGAATATATTTACCTGGGAAAGACTTATTAAGGAACCGAACATGAAACTGGCATTTAGAGGCACACATACAGCAGTAACATGTTTCTTGCTTATTTTTGACAAATGCTGCTTTGGAATACTTCGTGATATATGATTCAATTTTGTATCATCGATGCTACGTGTTTTGCTATTAGTCAAATGTCGAAATGAAAAACCAAACAGTGAGGGGGGAGAGGAGGGGGATTTCGAAAAAAAATTGAGGGTACGTAGTTGTAATGTACATGAAAAAGCATAAATCTTTTATTTAAATTTTTTTCATCTGTTCCCATTTCTATGGCGTTCATTGAGAACTAGTAAACTCATCTCCTTTCCTTTTTTTGTTTTATTTCAAAGACGTGTTTCGTCCCCTTCTCCTTGATTTCTGACATATGCAACTACTCGTAGTAACAACAATCTCGTACTCGCACTGTTTCTTATCAGTGCCACTTACTTTACAGTAGTTTTCTGCGTGTAAGTGTGAATGCCGATTTAGGTAATCACTACTTTTCTGACGATGAATGTTCAACGTGTATTACAGTACATTCACAGTCTGCTATCTCTTCGTGAGCTTTTTTTTCTGTTCCCCACCCTGCTGCCCTTTTGAACTGTTTCAGTCACACAGAAACGCGCCGCACTTGGTGGTCGCCGTTCTCTAAAGGCAGCGCAAGCGGCTATAAGACGACAGGGCGAACGGTTGGTGTGTGGGTGTAAGGAGGTGGGGGTGGGTGGCTGAGTGAGGCGACGGAACAGCCGAGAACGGAACAGCCGAGTGTGGGCTGAGGTGGTGGGGGGGAGGGGGGGGCACAGCGGTAGTGAGAGCAGGTGCCGTAAACCGTGCTAATGGCGCCTCTGCTGGAGAAGAGGGGAGAGAGCCGCAGTCAAGACGGGCCCGCCAATGGCTTTAACGGCTGTGCCCAGGTTCTACCTCGGCAGAGAGCTATTTCCGAATTACAAGTCTGTAGAACGCCAGCGTGACGTCTGCGATGACGACTCCGTGTTACTGCGTCCTCTGACTCTGTCCGCCGCGATTCACACACTCCTTTTTCCTACGTTTACGTAATGATTTTGCAAATCTATTTCTCAGTACCGCTTCTGGTTGTTTGTGTAAGCACTCCAATACTGATTCTGAAAATGCTGTTCTTCCTGCCGGATTTCCTCTTTGCGTTCTCGTGTAAACGCTCAACCGTTTTGAAACGCGCTACGGATTGTCAGGTTCCGTCTTTGTTTAATCTGAACGACACAGAAGAAAGAGGGAGTCAATGGAGACGGTACAACAAGGAGAATAAGGAACTTTTGACTTAGCTAGAAGTTATCTAGGCCCTAATATTTGGCCGAAAAGAAACAGCTAGAGTGCTGACTAAATCATAAAACTTAACAGCTAATTTCCAGATGCCATTTGTGTAAAGCAACTAACGATCAGAAAACCGATATTTGGCCTTGCTTGCAGAATGGATTCAGCCTTAACATGCAAACACGACAGTGGAAAACGGTTTCCGTATGACGTTTTTCGTCTACCGGGAGTTTAGCCATTTATAAAAGTAAGACAAGTGTTTTAGCAGGCAAGAAGAGAATGCAAGGTTTTTAAATATGCTGTTACAGAACAATGCCTTCACAAAAGAAGACGAAGTAAATATTCAAGAATTCGAATCGAGAACAGCTGCCAACATGAGTAACGTAGAAGTAAATATCCTCGGAGTAGTGAAGCAACTCAAATCACTTAATAAAAGCAAGTCTTCTGGTCCAGCCTGTATATCAATTAGATTCCTTTCGGAGTACGCTGTTGCATTAGCTCCATACTTAACAATCATATACAACCGTTCGCTCGACAAAAGATCCGTACCCAAAGACTTGAAAGTTGCACAGGTCACACCAATATTCAAGAAAGGTAGTAGGAGTAATCCACTAAATTACAGACCCATATCGTTAACGTCGATGTGCAGCGGTATTTTAGAACATATATTGTGTTCCAACATTATGAATTACCTCGAAGGAAGCGGTCTATTGACACACAGTCAACATGGGTTTACAAAACATCGTTCTTGTGAAACACAACTAGCTCTTTATTCTCATGAAGTGCTGAGTGCTATTGACAAGGGATTTAAGATCGATTCCGTATTTCTGGATTTCCGGAAGGCTTTTGACACTGTACCACACAAGCGGCTCGTAGTAAAATTGCGTACTTATGGAATATCGTCTCAGTTATGTGACTGGATTTGCGATTTCTTGTCAGAGAGGTCACAGTTCGTAGTAACTGACGGAAAGTCATCGAGTAAAACAGAAGTGATTTCAGGCGTTCCAGAATGTAGTGTTATAGGCCATTTGCTGTTCCTTATCTATATAAACGATTTTGGAGACAATCTGAACAGCCGTCTTCTGTTGTTTGCAGATGACGCTGTCTTTTATCGACTACTGAAGTCATGAGAAGATCAAAACAAACTGCAAAACGATTCAGAAAAGATATCTGAATGGTGCGAAAAGTGGCAGTTGACCCTAAATAATGAAAAGTGTGAGGTCATCCACATGGGTGCTAAAAGGAACTCGTTACACGATAAATCAGTATAATCTAAAAGCCGTACATTCAACTAAATACCTAGGTATTACAGTCACGAACAACTTAAATTGGAAGAAACACTTAGAAAATGTTGTGAGGAAAGCTACTAAAAGCCTGCGTTTTATTGGCAAGACACTTAGAAAATATAATAGATCTACTAAGGAGATTGCCTACACTACACTTGTTCTTCCTCTTTTAGAACACTGCTGCGCGGTGTGGGATCCTTACTAGGCAGGATTGATGGAGTACATAGAAAAAGTTCAAAGAAAGGCACCACGTTTTGTATTATAGCGAAATATGGGAGAGAGTGTCACAGAAATGATACATGATTTGGGCTGGAAATCATTAATAGAAAGGCGTTTTTTGTTGCGACGGAATCTTCTCACGAAATTCCAGTCACATACTTTCTCCTCCGAATGCGAAAATATTTTGTTCACACCGACCTATATAGGGCGGAACCATCACCACGATAAAATAAAGGAAATCAGAGCTCGAACGGAAAGATATAGGTGTTCATTCTTTCCGCGCGCTACACGAGATTGGAATAATAGAGAATTGTGAAGGTGGTTCGATGAACCCTCAGCCAGGTACTTAAATGTGATTCGCAGAGTATCGATGTAGATGTAGAGTGATGAAAATCAGATGGCTAGTTCGGGTAATGAATGGAATGACTTAAGAGAAAGGAACGCTTGATAGGAAATAGTCTGGTAATGTAGGGTACTGTTGGGGAGTCAAAATTATAGAAAGAAGCTAAGTTTTGAACTCAGTAAGCAGGTGGAGATAGGTGTCGGTTGCAGCTGTTACGAGGAAATTAAGAGCCTTACTCAGATAAACAGAGGTGGGGGAACAGTTTACAACGGCATACAATGAAGTTTCTGCATTGTATACGAGGCCATAAATTACCCTTAAAATTTTCCTCTCAAACGCATGAGTGCGCTCTTCCATTGTCTATGTACTTGCCCATGTCTCACAACCATACTGTACAACATGTCGCCCTAGTGGCTTGTACGATGCGTGACATGTATTTGGTGGTTAGAACTGTAGTACACCTGGTTCGCACTTATTGTCCAATTTCCTTCTGTATCTCACTTTTATTCCGCAATATTGACCCCAGATACTTGAATTTTGCAACTCTTTCAAAATTGTGACCTTCTATAGCGATGGCGTCAGTACCATTTTGTCGACGAGAAACTACCATATTTCGTTTTCTTATCTTGACAGGTAACCCTAGTTTGCTCACTTCTAGCGTAAATTGAGAGGTACTCGTATCTTCTGTCACCTCATTCAGAGTTTCGCCCACAATCACCACATCATCTGCAAACACAAGTCTCATTCCAGTTTTCAGCAGTTTTGATAAGCTCTGTTATGGCAAGGAGCAAGTCCATTAATATTTGTTTCCACTCGTTTGCCTATTTAATTTTCGGTGCCACCGATTCCCAACTTTTATAGTACCATCTTTGGACGCAAACTGCAATGACATTATACATCGACATCGACGGCAAACAATTCGTCATTCTATCGGAGAAGTCGGAACACGCTGTATATCCCAAACATCTACCACTGAAAAACGTCCACACAGAAATGAGAGACGAGGATGAGACCTTAACGACTGAAAGCTCAAAAGAAGCTGCATAATAGCATGGCATCCTCAGTGGTAATATTTCGCATACTCGAACGGAACCCTCCAGCAACGTTTCTTAAAATTGCTATTCCAAGAAGGATAAATATAATTAAAATGAAATTAATGCGCTTACGGTTCATTTCTCGACAGAACACGGAAGATAAACTACGTAGAACCGTCACTGAATGGCCCATGCTAGTGCTTCTAAGGACCTGCTCTCAAATCTTAATTCTTGGATGTATCTCTTTCATCGTTGAGAGACATCACAGGAACTCTTTTGTACCCCTTGTTGCATTAGTGGATGCGGGACGAATGCTATCTCCGAGAAACGGACGAATGCTGTCTCCGAGAAACGACTTAGCCGCATTAGTAGAAGTTGTTTTCAAAATGAATCTTTCACTCCATAACGTAGTAAGCACTGTTGTGAAAAGTTTTGACAAATTAAAACTGTTGTCCGGACCGAGACTCGTGCACAGAAAATACTTTGGCTTGTGCTAGTCCAGCAGTCCATCGAGAAGAGCTTCTATGAAGCCTGCAGAGGTACTGGTAGAATTGAAGCTCGAACCTAAAAAGTAGCCGAGCGCTGTCTGACTGTATGAAGATTCGAATCTTGGTGCAACAAACAGTTTGAATCTGCGAGCAAGTTTCGAAACAGTGGACACTCCGCAGCGATGTGTGTCATTTCGGAAACAATCCTCAATCTATGGATATCTATTTCTCAGCAATTTCATATCTCTACAAGTATTGAGCTAGAGACTGGAAAGTATGAGGGAAACAAATTTGTCTAGGTAGAGGAAAGGTTTTGAGTATGGCCACTTTTTATGTTACTGATTCGATGAGACAGAAACTCTAAACTCTAAAACAATGTAGCACTGAAGCGCCTTGATCTTCCTACCCGATATCTAACTGTGTTTTCGTGACACCTGCATTACAAAATACAATGCGTTGCTCTAGTATAGAGTCAGACTGCCCTTTCTGAAACCGAGCGAGGTGGCGCAATGGTTAACACACTGGACGGTTCAAACCAGCGCCTGCCCATCCTGATTTAGCTTTCCCGTCAGGCAAATCCTGGGATGGTTCCTTTGAAAGGGCACGGCCGGTTTCCTTCCCTAATCCGATGGGACCGATGACTTCGCTGTTCGGTCCCCTCCGCCAAACCAACCAACCCTTTAAGAATAGGACTTGCTTTAGATGTTGAAATTTCACGATCTTTCTTATTTTTCTTCATTTACGGGATTTGGATCCGCAGAAAACACATGGATCACTGCGCTTACAACAGAACAGGACCGTTTTGTTCAGGGTCTATTACAATCAACCTGCCATTTAAAAGCTGTTAGGTATTTTGTTTGTCAATAAGTAGAAAACAAACTAATCTTGTGTTTTTCAGTTGTGCAGTGAGGGGGAGTGTCATTGTTGGGACGGGATATGGATGCCAGCCAGGCATTTAATACAACCACGTTTATATTGGTTCATTCAGCCTCCCCTACCACTGGGCTTTATGCAACCCACAACACTTTGAAAACCCACATACAAAATTTTCATATTCTCTCACTTGCTATGAGCAGACTATTAGTGGTAGAGAAAACATGAATAGGACCTTTTTTCGGGAAACTTAATGCAGTTTGTACTGGGATACGTCTTTTCTGGAGGCAATAGTTCTGTAGTTATTCAAGAAAACGCGTTTGAAGGTCCCTCTGTACGTTTTTCGTGAATAAATTCGAAAACTACGGTGGAGAGCGAAAATGTATCCTAGTACAAAATTTAATTCATATTACATCCCTCTTCAACTGTCCGCGGTCTCTGTCACTCAACAGACAAGGTGAGCCTGTACGCTTTTGTGCTGTACGTGTCCCTTCACGTTTCTAGTTCAATATCACGTCGCGTAATAGTGGACTTTTAGTGGATGTTTAGGAGTGTGGAAATCTCGCGTGCAGCCGTATTACACAAGTGACACCCAATCACCTTACCACGTTCGAAGACCGCGGAGCACCCCATTCTGCTCTCTCACGATGTCTAATGACTACTGAGGTCACTGATATGGAGTACATGGCAGTAGGTGGCAGCAAAATGCACCTAATACGAATAGAGAATGTTTTGGGGGATGACCGAATACTTTTGATCACATAGTGTATCACGTGACATAGTGCATGCAACTCTATGCATTCATGATGAAGGTGAAATACTCTGTCTGCTGCTCTGCACCACAACATATTCAAAGCCGATCAAAATTGAAGTGTACCCTTGTTAGGATGGCCAATTTCCGGCATCACCAGGTCTCAAAACTATTTCCTACAAAAAGCTTCTGTTTATTTTTGCTGTAGGGCTCACTGTTTGTGCGTAGCGAGCCAGAGAATGCAAAAATCTTGTGTTTGGCATTTGAAGGTGTTGTAGGTTGCATATAGCCCAGCTGTGTGGGCAGCTGAAGTGGTCGTATGGCATTGCTGGGTGGGAGGCCCCATCCAGGGAGTTCGGCCGCCGAGTGCGAGTCTTATTTCAGTCGAGGCCACGTCGGGCGACTCGAGTGCCGGTGATGAGGACTAAATGATGAGAACAACACAACACCCAGTCGACGGGAATCGAACCCGGGCCCGCTACTTGGGAGGAAAGAGCTTACCCACTCAGCTAAGCAGGCGGACGTCTTGTGTGCTGCTGGCGAGAGAGGCAACTGGGCTCAGATTCTTCCCACAGTCATACCATTACGTTTCTGCAGATTGTTCATGGAATGTACAGATAAGTGGCAGTCTGAGGATTCTTCTTTGGTAATGTTCTTTAATGTTTCACATCTGCCTTGACGTCAGGATAGCACCGAAACCATCGCTGTGATAACTAACGGAAAACAAGGTATATAGCTATTGCTAAAGTCACAATTTTTTTCTAGTCGTCTTCAGCAATGCTAAATTTGCATTTTTGTGGAATCAGTTGATAAAAATGCGTCAGACGTCAGAATTCTGGAATGAATTAAAAGTTTATTTTTCGGATTCCAATAGGGGACAACCGTGCGCGCACCCCGCCACAACCTCCCTTCAGCACGTCCGTGGAGGAAGAGACACCATCACGATTCATTAGCAACACGTCAGCTGTGCCGCGTGGAGTCGGATGTGGCTACTGGAGACAGCCTAGCCGCAGTCGCATGGAATCTGGCGCGAGCTGCAGTGTTCACGGGCGACTGCATCCGTGGGGCGGTGTAGCCCGGACACGGGAAACCTGTTAGGCGGCGTTATCAATATCCATCAGCCGGCACTCCTCCGCAGTCTTAATTAGCGCCTACACGCGCCGATTACTCCCCAGGTAGGCAGCCAAGCCTCGCAGGTATGCAGGCTCCCCTCCATCTCGCCCTTAGGTAAGCACAGCAAATTCTCTTTACGGACCACACATCAGGAGCGTCTGCTTGTCTGTGAAATCTGCACAACACTGCTAAATAGACAACCACTTATGCCAAGTTAAAGCATGAAATGAGACCTTGGGAATAATTAACGCGAAAAATAGTTGCGTTCGCAGCCTCTCTTATCCCTGTGGTCCCAATGCAGGATGCAATACGAAGGTAATATGACTGTTTACAGTCAGCTTCAACAGTCGGTTCTCTAGCTCTACTTGGCGGTGTTTTTGTACAGAATAACGCAGTCGTCCCTACATACGTGGAAATGTTTCTTATGGACTACGGTGACGAAAGTCATGAAGCTATATTCTGGTACACAGATGGCGGTGCGTTTGCGTATACAAGGTATGAAAGGGCAGTGCACTGGCACAGTAGTCATTTGTACTCTGGTGATGTATAGAAAAAGGTTTCCGAAGTGATTATTGCTGCACGATGTGAATTAACAGATTTTGAACGTGGAATTGTACTTGCTGCTAGACTTATGGGCCATTCCAGTTCAGAAATTGTTAGGGAATTCAAAATTCCGAGATCCCCAACATTCAGAATACAACATTTCAGGCATTACCTCTCACCACGGACAACGCAGTTGCCGACGACTTTCACTTAACGACGGATAGCAGCGGCGTTTGCGTAAAATTGTCAGTGCTAACAGACAAGCAACACTGCATGGAATGACTGCAGAAGTCAGTATGGAATGTATAACGAACCTATCCGTTAGGAGTGAAGGGTAGCGTTAATGGGTTAAGGTGGCAGACGACCAACGCAGTACAGCTCAGTTTACGCCTTTTGAAATGGTGTGTCTTATACTGGTATTCGTTGTATCCTCTACATATGAGACGCGACCATTACTTAGGTAATGACAGATGTGGTGTTGTGACCTAAACTGTTTTATCCGTAATTCGTGATGATGGTATGTGACTGAAACCAGTCGATATTTGTGTTTTAAATAAACAAAATAGCGTATAGTCAAATGCGCATTTTATAAAAGCACCTGTCATAGAAGGCTAATAATTACAAATTCCTTTAGTGCAGGTGTTAACATACACACTACATTCAGTAACAGCAGGTAGTTGTGTAACTAACCTGTTTCTGCGGGTTGTTACGTTATTATTGGGAATGGAAATGCTTATTGATTGTCAGATTAACGTGAGAAGATTAGGGTCGCCACCGATTCTAACCATACAACAAATCAAAGGTTTGGCCGAATCGGAAAGTATATTAATTTGATCACAGACCAAAAACTCATAAAAATGCATTCGTTGTGATGTCGCTCATAGGGGATGCGATGTAATTAGTAGTATTGCCCGTGCACTGTTCACGAGAATCAAACATTTAAAATGAAGTAGAAACTGCATGAACACTGTGCAGAAGATCAGCTCCCTGCAACACACCTGAAAATAAGACTTAACCTAAAGCATTTGTTTTAAAATAAAGGGGGAAACTAATCACTAGACCCGTGCGTAAGGAAACGCTTTGGATGTCCTAACGGGAAAGCTACGAGGTGAGTGACTTAGGTGCAAAAACGTAACCTCGGAATACAAGAGAAAATTGTGGATAAAAACATTTATTCCTGATATGGATGTGAGGCATGTACACAGTTCCTGATTCCATTACTTCCTAAAACATTAAAGAAAAGCATCGACACAGTCACCATTGTAATCTACACCTAAAATCATTGGTGTGAATCATTCATACAACTGCTGTTGCCTGATAACTGACGGCAATAACTCGTGAAACGGTACAACTTTCGCAGTACACCCGCGTGGTTTGTAGAGACGCAATTTCTCGGTATTGTGGCCAAATTGCAACATTATCACATCACGCAATCATGAACAGTTAACATTCTTTAAAACAAAGAGATCGGACAGTTAGTGATGATGGTAGCCCAACAAACTCTAATGTTCAACTACGTGGTTGGCACCCCCCCGACGAAAGATACATGAAGCAAGGAAAATTTACGAAAAGGGAAAGCTTTTAATATTTAGAAAAATATAAGCTTATACAGGCATAGCTGAGGGCAAACAGACATTCATACAGAAGCGAGTGTTCACTTCTTATCGACACCTTTGTGTGGTGCTCTTCCGGCGGATGCAAGTGTGCTATAGAAATTTACTAAAAGAAAAATCTGCCAAAGTTTTGCATTCCTTGCTGCGATAAGAAAGAAGGCAAAGCAGTCTTTCAGAGCTGAAAAGCGAGACCAAAAGCTAACAGCTCTCCCCTCGGCAAGTAACAACGCGCCACGCGGTCCGTCTAACTCACCCTTCTTCGACTGGAGCAGAGCTGTGGACGCTTCCCGTACCGGCGGCAGACTGCCTCCCGCCTTCGTCTCCAGCCTCATCCACGCTCCGCGTGGCCCGAAAAACCCAAAGATGCCATTTTCGCCACCAACGTAACGCAGGTTGATTTCTCACAAGTAGTGCAAACCTCTTTGCCTACTTGACCACTACGAGAATTGGCTATTCTGTGCAACTGCTGCTGAATCTGTATGACTATCGCAGACTTTCTGCAGCAGACTACGCCATCATCTAGCAACGTGACACACAACCATATTCATTCAATAACACCATTATGAGCGTTACGAAAGAAAAGAAAGAAGGAAAAGAGCGGCGTGGGATTAGCTGAGCGGTCTAAGGCGCTGCAGTCATGAACTGTGCGGATGGTCCAGGCGGAAGTTCAAGTCCTCCCTCGGGTATGGTTGTGTGTGTGTTTGTCCTTACGATAATTTATGTTAAATAGTGCTCTGCATATCCCAAACATTCAGCTTCTCTGAACTCTTCGCAGCAGAGCTACATGTGCAGTTGCGAGAGTAGCATGAAAGCGTGCTCAGAGTAGAATAAAAGTAACGGAGTTTGGTAATTACCCGTAAAGAAGTATAAAACCTATTGGTGATACAAGCACTGTCCTAAAGAAATGTAATGGTCGTGAAAGTGGTAGGCGTGATACACTGTCGGAAACAAGTTGCAGCACCAAAAAAATAATTGATGTAGGGTAAGAAATTTCGGGAATACACTTGTCTGGGTAACATATTTAAATGATTAACCTTGGAAGAGCACATGTTAATATAAGCGCGAGGTAAGCCATTGGAAATGTGGAACGCTGGTACGTTAATAACCGGTGTAATTGTCAGAATGTTGAATGCGAGCATGGAAACGAGCATGCATTACATTGTATAGATGCCGGATGTCAGTTTGTGCGATAGAGTTCAGTGCCTATTGCACTTGGCTGTTGAGTACAAGGGCGGTTAGTGCTGCTTCTGGATGATGCAATAGTCGTCGTCCGACGATACCCCATGTGTACTTGACTGGGGACAGATCTGGTGATCGAGCAGACCAAGGCAACATGTTGACACTCCGTAGAGCATGTTGGATTACAACGGTATGTGGGCGAGCGTTATCGAGTTGGACCCCCCCTCCCCTTGGAATACTCTTCGTAAATGGTAGGACAACAGGTCGATCTGGCAGACTGACGAATAAGTTTGTAGTGAGGATCTGCGGGATAACCACGAGAACGCTCGTGCTGTGATAGAAAATCGCACCCCAGACTATAACTCCAGGTGTAGATCCAGTGTGTCTAGCACGCAGACAGGTTGTTTGCAGGAGCTCAACTGCCGTCCTTCTAAGCAACACTCGGCAATCACTAGCATCGAAACACCACAGAGCTGCACCCTGCCCTCAAACAAGCTGTCGCTTGGCACCACTGAAGTCGCCAATGGCGTAGTTTGGGGTGGCTGAAATGCACGCTACAGGGCTTCTTGTTGTCTGGATGGCCTTGGTGAAACCGATTTGTGACAATTCGTTGTGTTACTGTGGTGGCGACTGTTGCTTAAACAGCTGCTGCAGAGGCAGTACGATGCGCCAGTGCCATACGCCGAACACGATGGTCTTACCTGTCGGGAGCGCCACGTGGCCGACCGGAACCAGGTCTTCTTGCGATCGTACATTTTCGCGACCACCGCTGCCAGCAATCATGTACAGTGATTGCATTCCTGCAAGTCTTTCTGCAGTATCGCAGGAGGAATGTCCAGCTTTTCGTAGCACTGTTACTCGACCTGGTTCAAACTCAGTAAGGAGTTGACTGATAATAGCGTCTTTGTCGCCTTGAAGGCGTTCTTGAATAAATTCAGTTCATCACTTCCAGTCCTAAAGGTAAATAACGCTCACCACCATTACAGCGTGTATTTAAAGTATCCTCATAGCGGGCTACCAGCGCCACTCGTGTGCGACTGGTGCGAAATTTGGATAGGTACCGTCTTTTAGGCGTCTAACAACTTTCGTTTGTGTAACACAATCTTCTTAGTGTTGCGATTTTTTTTCGTCGTTGTAGGTAGTAGATGGAACAAATGGCTGAATGGTATACTGGAAAATGGTATCGAATGTAGATGATGAAGAATTGCGACACAGTATATCAGACGAACTGGATGCGTGATTTACGTTGTTGTAGGAGAATTATCTAACATAAAAATAGGAGGGGTAGACCAAGAAGAAGAGGGGCTGACTATTTTCAAAATTTTTATGTTATTTTGTGCTATATTTATTTTTAATATGGAGAAGAGAAGGTTAGCAATGTTGCAACGGAGCGGAAAGCATGAAGATGTACAGCGCATACAAGTGTACTGAGTAAGCGTTAAAGGCAAAATAGGTCTTCAAGAATGGACTAATAAAAAGGATTGTACTCTCATTCCTGTGTTGGTATTAAATAATTGCACATATCCTATTTTGTGCAAGACCTGCTTAATTACTGTATAGCGATCAAGAAGCCAGATGTGATATCACACAGCTTAAAATAAAAATAAAAAATTATAAAAGAGAATTACACATAGATCCAGTACGTTCAGGTCGTTGTTGCCGTACAGAAAGAGGTGAACCCTTGAAAATTCCTTTGCTTTCTACATTCTATTCACATTCATAGCATTGTCCTGAGTTTTTTGAACTATTTCGTTTAAGTTTCTACTTTACTGAAAATCATTATTAACATCTGGCTGCTCGTGCCATTACAGTTGTTTTCTCAGGAACGAAATGTGACGCTTTTACTGGCTCTGGTTCTGTATTATTTGGGACAGGAACTTCTTCAACGTCTATTTCGATGAATGTGCCAGTAAATACTCCTCCTTTGGTATAACTCCTCCATTGGCGCCAACACTGGTGGCATTAATTGAAAACCATTTACTTGCATTCGAATGCACTGCTCGGCGGATAGTATGAAGGAATCCGTTAGAAGTATCGGTGAAATAAAACCTGTTATCATGACACACGAGACCATACGCACTGCCAACAATCATCTGAATTTCAAAGTTATGTCCGGCGAACAGTAAGGAAAATATTTCCATAGCTTTCCTTGTCGCATGAACTGGCATTGAAACTGTCAATTAGATAATCATACTCAACAACAATAGCGTTGTCGAACACCAGTATGTCATGCCTTACAGCATCAAGATTTCTTATCTCTAAAATAGTCGCGATGGTCAACTGGAAAGGGACGTGGTTGATTTCAAGTTTCCGAATCAAGTCATTCGTAAAACCCATTGTCTCCTATCACTTTTCGATATCAAAAATTGATACCCTATTTTCTTTGTGGTAGAATACCAGTACGAATTAAATTTTCCGTGGCGAAACATTCGTGTCAAGCATGTCCGTATTAAAAGATCCTTTCATTTCTTTGAGTACAGCAAGCACGTACGATTTGCATTGTGTTGTTAATTTGCATATAAAGTAAACATAAGTAGCTTGCCCAATACATTTGCTTCAGCTTTCTGGCTGAGCTGCAATAACGCGGACGACATGCAGAGTATTTAATCGTACAAATCGATTTGCCGTTTCATCCTTGTAGAGTGGGTTATTTGCAGTAAACCACTCAATTGCACTGTTAACACGATTCGATGAAATGTTATGATATCTGGATAAATTCGTGTTTTCGAGAGTTTCGGTCACCACAACTCTTCCTACGTCTGTTCACGATTGAGGAGGCATTTCAGACATCTCGTCACTGACTTGAAAGATATCGATAGCAAATTATGTTGAACATCCTTCGAGTTGTTACTGACCAGTACTACCTGTCAGTGTCATCACTTTGACACACGGAGTGACGCGTTGAAGCAAACATTGTTCTGGTTCACTTTAAAGCGCAGTTTCATCAGGAATATCACCCAGTGGCAAGTTATTCCAATACACCTCGGATGGAGCATGACTCTTTAACCTCTTCCATTGCATAATGCGTCAAGTGCAAACAAGCAAGTCTGTTTTAGCTTCAGTTTCCGGTGGCAAATACTGCTTTGGCGTAATCAAACGATGTTTCACTATGTGATTATGCTAGTATTTTTTTTTCTGACAAATGTCAGGGCATTTGCCACAATAACGTTTTTGTTGTCGAGTGAAAATATTCCTAGTGAGCTACCCGTTGAGCTTAGGTCTCACGTTGATCTAGTAGGCTTGCTTCAAGTTTCTGACTTGTGTTTCTCGCTCTTAATTCCGAGTGCCTCAATACATCCTATTGCAGTCGACATATATGCGCTTCAGTATTATCAATCGCTGTACTTTGAGCATGACGAAGTGCGTCACTACCAAGGCGATAGATATGTTCTTTGGTTGTTTGGTATGCTCGTTCTTGAAGAATTCATCGCTTGTCATTGGCAAGTCGAGTGAAAGGTGCGTCCACTGACTCAATAAATCCTCCTTGAGGCATTCGTTACTTGGAATTTTCACGTTTGACATTGAGTTGCTTTTCGGAAACTTCTTGAGCCCACTTACGTCCTCTGGTTCATCTTGCAGACTTGCTTGCTTCCGATTCCTGTCGAAGTTTCTCATGTAGTGTTTGCTTCTCCTTCTACAGGCATCGCTTGTGTTGGGTGGCTATCTTCTTGACCATCGAAGAAACTGTCGCTAAAGCGCTATTCACTATTAATACTGTTATTTTATTGTTGCAAATATTGTGACAAGGATCCAGGACGGCACAAAGAAGCAACAGATTGGCCGACCGGCCAGGGTCTGTCAACAGTTGTTGGCTGAAGGGGAACAGGAGGACAACAATAAGAGGAAACCGGACAACGGAAATGGGACGGCAGAATACAATGTTCAAACGAGTAAGCCGAGAGCGAAAACCTGAGCAGTGCGAACGCCTGTAAAGCATACCCATACTACCCGCACAACATGCCGGGACTGCAGGGCAGCGTTATCAACACTAGTCGCCCCTAGCCCCGCACTTAACGGATCAGATACACAAGAAAGCGAGTTAATATTCTCTTGTCATCTGGTTCTATTCCATGTTTATAGTTTCGAGTCTCTAGGAGATAGCGAAGTTAATTCAGAGTAAACTGCAATACTGGTACCATACAGAAAGAGAGGTAAGAAAGCGACATTATGTAAATATACTAGGAAAGATCCATAGAGAGCAAAGAGAGCTACTTGGAAACTCTGAAGATTTGCTTGATTTGCTAAAGTCCAATCGCACATATTGGTAATAATAATTATTATTCAAATATAAAATATATTCTTGACAAAATCTTAAAATCTACTGGGAAAGTGTACAAACACAACACTAAAAAGGAGAAAATAATAATAACTATTATTATTACACAGGTTACAGGCCTTCTATCAGACCACGTGAAACATTCATGACTACTTGTTCTTCCAGTACTCCTTCATTCGTTCACTAAAGTCTCTCTTATTTTATTCAGTCCATTTCGACCTTTGGGCTTTAGGTGCTGTTTTCTCTGACATCACTTTCTGCTTGTACACCTTGTGTCTACAGACGCCTTTTTCTATGACGTCTACTGAATCTTGCTTTCCAGATCAATTATGACTTATGCCATGGTCTTGAGTCCCTGGATGTATCTGAGAATTCTGTTGGTGAGTCTGCTCTATGGGAGTCTTATGATGTGACCATAAAATTTTAGTCGCCTGTTTCTAATGTCCGCTACGATGTTGGAGAACTTCTCTGTGGTCTCCCTGGAGTGAAGTCTATATCCTTCATCCGTGAGTTTTGGTCCAATAAGGTCCGTAATGAATTTCTTTCCTGTGTGAGAATGTTCTCAAAGTCGGCCGTTGTGTGACATCAGTGTCTCACTGGCGTATAGCACCTCAGGGTTGATTACGCTGTTGTAATGACGAATTTCGGTGCTAGTATACAGACATCTCTTGTTGTAAATACCCTGAGTTTTGTACAGGGCTCTCTTCATTTTCAATAACCAAGTGTTCTGGACAATTTTCTCCTTTCCTGTAGGTTTGAGCACTTCACCTAGGTACTTAAAGTGTGTGCCCCTGTTTATCTTGCCATACTTTGTATTCAAATTTGGTATTTTTAATTTCGTGCAGAAGAACTCAGTTTTCTGAAAGGAGATCTGTAACTCTACTTTTTCTGCGCACTCTTTGAGTTCTTCTATGTGTCTTATTGCTGTGGTTTCGTTATCTCTGAGTAGTGCCAGATTGTCTGCAAAGGCTAGACAGCCGACTTCCAGCTTGTTCTTGGGTCGTCCAAGTCGCACTGGCTTCCAGGGGCCTTGTATTTGCAGCTCTTTCTCACATTCCTTGATGACCTTATCCAGCACTAGGCTGAAGAAGAGCGGTGAGAGTCCGTCACCTTGGCGAACGCCTGTCTGGGTCTCAAATGGTTCGGAGGTTTCCCCCCTTGAACTTCACCTTAGATGTCGTGTCTGTCAGTGTCGTCGGGCAACTTTTCTGACGTAAATATATCTGTGATGATCTGTGTGAGTTCCCTGAGTGAGTTTGGTCCGAGGGTTTTCAGTAGTTCGGCCACTATGCCGTCTTCACCAGATGACTTTTTGTTTTTGAGGCTGAGGATGTACCTGTGGACTTCCTCTTGTGTCGAGGGTAGTGAGTCTGTGTGTCTGTCTATAGGTTCTTCGCCTGGGAATCTTTCTGTGGGTTCTGGGCATTTGTAAAGTTCTGAGAAGTTCTGTGCCAGCACCTTGCAGTTCTCCTTATCCGTCAGTGTCAATTTTCCGTCACTATTTCTAAAGCAGAGGTGTGTATCCTCGGATTTACCCTGCAAATGTCCTGTAGAAGTCCCTTGTGTTGTAGTTGCGGAAGTTGTCCTCTGTAGAGTCTAGCTGTTCCTTCAGTTATATCCTCTTGGATTATGTAATAATTTTTGCTGTTGCCTTTCGTGTTTTGTTGAACACCTGTAAATTTTGTGGGATTTGTTACTGTTGTATTTTTGGTATGCCAATTTCCTGGTGATGAGTGTATTCTCACAGTGTCCCACCAAAGGTGTTTGGTGTTCTTCTTCAGAGAAATGAGGGCTTGTGCTTTTTCTGTAATTTTTTGGCGGAAATTTTGCCAGTCAATTGTATGTTTTTTTTCCAAGCCTCTTTGACTCCAGAGTGATCTTTTTCGTGACAGATTTCAGTAGGGGAGTTTTCTTACAGAAAATTCTCTTGGGGGTGAACTTGACTTTGGTGCGTGCTAGGTAGTGGTAAGAATCAATGTTAGCTCCCCGCGTCCCTGTATGTCTTATGCATCTCTTACTGAACTGGGTACGAGATTGCCTCATGGTCAATTTGGAACTCGCCTAACGGCTGGACTGGTGAACGCCAGGTTTTCTGTTTTCCGGGGTGTTCTCTGAGGGATGTCGACAAGAGCTTGAGGCTGTGATGCTGGCAAAGTTCTATGAGCCGTGTGCCATTTTTGTTGGTGAATTAGTGTGCGGAATAATTTCCCTTTTCCTGTGCATTTTTTTCTCGGCCGATCTGTGCACTGAAATCGTCCATAAGAAGTTTGATGTCATCCTTGGGGACTTTATACTTTCTCAAGGTTTGACCAGAATTTATTTGGGGACTGTGGGTCTTTTTTGTTGCTCTGGTTAGTAGGGGCGTGTGCATTGATCAGTGTGTATTTTTTGTTGGCGCACTGAACGCGCATGGTTATCAGTTGGTTGTTCAATGGTGTGACTTCTCTGAATGATTCGAGTGTGGTATTATGGACCACGAAGGCCATCCCCAACAGTGGAGCGCTTAAATAATTAATTGAATACAAATAATGTTTTAATCTAACACATTTTGAAATTCGGCTGAAAAGTATAAAATAATTTGTCCTCGACCCGAACAGATTCCTAATCCCAAGCAGATGGTCCTGAAAGTTGGTGCTAGTGAGTTTTTAATTGCTATGACAATATACGAAGGAATTAAAGACATTGAAACTTCCTGGCAGATTAAAACTGTATGCCGTACCGAGACGCGAACTCGGGATCTTTGCCTTTCGCGGGCAACGCTCTATCATCTGAGCTACCCAAGCACGACTCACGCCCCGTCCTCACAGCTTTACTTCCGCCAGTACCTCGTCATCTGCTAGGAAGTTTCAAATCAGCGCACACTCCGCTGCAGAGTGAAAACCTCATTCTTTCAAATTAAAGACATTATTTGCCAAGGGCCACTGATCTATATCAATGGAACAAGTTGAAAATTTGTGGCGGATTGGAATTCGAACCCAAGTCTCCTGGTCACTAGGCAGCTGCGCTGACCACTACGGCATCCGGAGGTAGTGGTAACCACAACCACGTGGACTACTCTAGCACGCTACCCGAGTGAGGCTAAAGGACAGGGTCATTACATCAGAAGTGTGTGAAAAAAATAAAAATTAGTGTCTGACGGGAGCGTGCTAGGGTAGTCCACTCAGTTACAGTATCATTTAGTAATCGCGAAGGCGTTACGGAGATCGTTGTGGTTGGCAGGAGAGCCAGCACCGTATTACTAAAAGGAGGCCGAAATGCACGCGTCTAAGCTCACGCAGGCTGGCGTGAGATCTGGAACATGACAAGGGAATTAGAATTGAGAAAAACGGACGTAGCTGGTGGAATACTTACAGGGTGTTTAAAAAATGACCGATATATTTGAAACGGCAATACAAACTAAACGTGCAGCCATAGAAATACACCGTTTGTTGCAATATGCTTGGGACAACAGTACATTTTCAGGCAGACAAACTTTCGAAATTACAGTAGTTACAATTGTCAACAACAGATGGCGCTGCGGTCTGGGAAACTCTATAGTACGATATTTTCCACATATCCACCATGCGTAGCAATAATATGGCGTAGTCTCTGAATGAAATTACCCGAAACCTTTGACAACGTGTCTGGCGGAATTGCTTCACACGCAGTTGAGATGTACTGCTTCAGCTGTTCAATTGTTTCTGGATTCTGGCGGTACACCTGGTCTTTCAAGTGTCCCCACAGAAAGAAGTCACAGGGGTTCATGTCTGGCGAATAGGGAGGCCAATCCACGCCGCCTCCTGTATGTTTCGGATAGCCCAAAGCAATCACACGATCATCGAAATATTCATTCAGGAAATTAAAGACGTCGGCCGTGCGATGTGGCCTGGCACCAACTTGTATAAACCACGAGGTGTTCGCAATGTCGTCTAAGGCAGTTTGTACCGCCACAAATTCACGAAGAATGTCCAGATAGCGTGATGCAGTAATCGTTTCGGATCTGAAAAATGGGCCAATGATTCCTTTGGAAGAAATGGCGGCCCAGAGCAGTAATTTTTGAGGATGCAGGGACGATGGGACTGCAACATGGGGCTTTTCGGTTCCCCATATGCGCCAGTTCTGTTTATTGACGAAGCCGTCCAGGTAAAAATAAGCTTCGTCAGTAAACCAAATGCTGCCCACATGCATATCGCCGTCATTAATCCTGTGCACTATGTCGCTAGCGAATGTCTCTCGTGCAGCAATGGTAGCGGCGCTGAGGGGTTGCTGCGTTTGAATTTTGTGTGGATAGAGGTGTAAACTCTGGCGCATGAGACGATACGTGGACGTTGGCGTCATTTGGACCGCAGCTGCAACACGACGAACGGAAACCCGAGGCCACTGTTGGATCACCTGCAGCACTAGCTGCGCGTTGCCCTCTGTGGTTGCCGTACGCGGTCGCCCTACCTTTCCATCCGTCACGTTCCCAGTCCGTTGAAATTTTTCAAACAGATCCTTTATTGTATCGCTTTTCGGTCCTTTGGTTACATTAAACCTCCGTTGAAAACGTCGTCTTGTTGCAACAACACTGTGTTCTAGGCGGTGGAATTCCAACACCAGACTAATCCCCTGTTCTAAGGAATAAACCATGTTGTCCTTAGCACACTTGCACGTTGTGAACAGCACACGCTTACAGCAGAAAGACGACGTACAGAATGGCGCACCCACAGACTGCGTTGTCTTCTATATCTTTCACATCACTTGCAGCGCCATCTGTTGTTGAAAATTGTAACTACTGTAATTTCGAAAGTTTGTCCGCCTGAAAATGTACTGTTGTCCCAAGCATATTGCAACAAACGGTGTATTTCTTTCGCTGCTCGTTTAGTTTTTATTGCCGTTTCAAATATACCGGTCATTTTTGAAACACCCTGTAACTTTAATCCATTAATGACGAACGTCGCTCTTGACGGTACATATTTCACAATATCATTAGTAACTGATAATGACGCCTTGCTAGGTCGTAGCAAATGACGTAGCTGAAGGCTATGCTAACTATCGTCTCGGCAAATGAGAGCGTATTTTGTCAGTGAACCATCACTAGCAAAAGACGGCTGTACAACTGTGGCGAGTGCTAGGAAGTCTCTCTAGACCTGCCGTGTGGCGGCGCTCGGTCTGCAATCACTGATAGTGGCGACGCGCGGGTCCGACGTATACTACCGGACCGCGGCCGATTTAAAGGCTACCACCTAGCAAGTGTGGTGTCTGGCGGTGACACCGCAGAGATAGATAAACTCCAGTGGAAGACTCTGCAAGAGAGACGCTCAGTAGCTCTGTACGGGCTTTTGTTGCCTTGACCGAGGAGTCAAACAGTATATTGCTCCCTCCTACGTATATCTCGCGAAGAGACCATGAGGATAAAATCAGAGAGATTAGAACCCACACGGAGGCATAGCGACAATCTGCTTTTCCCCGAACGAGAATGGAGTAGAAGGGAGAACCCATAGAGGTACTAAAGGTGCGCTCCGCCACACACCGTTAGGTGGCTTGCGGAGTATGGATGTAGATGTAGACGTTGTGGTGATCACTGTGTCTGGATGGTGCAGTGGTCAATGCATCAGCCTAGTAGGCAGGAGACCCTAGTTCGAATTCGGGACTGGCACAAATTTTCAAATGGCCTCATTGATATAAATCAATGCTCACTGGTAGCTAATATCGTTAACTATTTCGTTTCTTGATTCATAATAGGTGCAGGGTTAAAAGTGATGTCTGTTTTTTCGGACGTGTCGGAAAGAAGAGACAACATTTATAACAAAAAAAGTGAAGCACATTCAGTAGATAGTAGTTAGGTGGTGAACTACCCGTGCATCAGGTATGTATTGCATGTGCCTTACTTTCTGCTATATAATTGCTATGAGAATTGTCATAGTTATTAAAAATTCACATGCACATACGTTCAGGAGTATTTGCTTGATTTTATGAATCTTCATGGAGTTAGCAGAAATTATTTGATACATTCAGCCCGATTAAAACTTCTTTGTATTAAAAATTTACGAGGGTTGGAACTTAAATAGTGGCTACTATTTATTCACAACCGATGCCAAAGAGTTACATGTTTGCACCTGCTACTGTCCTTCAAAGTAGTCACCAGCGTTTTGTAGAAGCCGTTGCCAGCTGTGTTGAAGGCGTAGTACACCGTTAACAGAGGGACACGGTCCCTAAGGATAGATGCATACTTATGTTAATCCATTGTGCCTTCCAGAGTGGCGAGATCACCCAGAGAAAATTACAAAAACATTCTCCAGACCAAAACGCTCCCTCCTCAGCCTGGACCCTTACAAATATTGTTGCAGAGCCGAACCTATGGCCGTCTGGCCGATGGAGTGTCAAACATGATTCATCTGAGAAAGACACCTGCCCCCAATCAGTGGACGTCCTGCATGGACGTACTAGCATGTCAGTTTGAGTCTTCGTCGCCGATGATAAGCAGCCAGCATGGCTGCATGGACAAGACGCCTGCTGCGGAGGTCCACAAGTAGAACGTGCGCTGAACGGTCATTGTGGAGATACCATTGATGGCCCGTCATTTATCTGGCTGGTAAGTTGCTCAACAGCTGCTCAACTGTTCGCCCGTACACATCTCTGCAGCCGTCGTTCACCCCTGTCCTCTACTACATTTGCCCTAGTGCCAGTTTTGGATCGTGTCATTTCGTCATGCACAGTATAGTTTAACCACGGCAACACGCGAACAGTGTACACACTTAACCGACTCGGAAATGCTTTCTCACGGTATCCAATAATCGTGACTGTTTGGTCATCAGATAAATTGCTCAGTTTCCACATAACGACAACGGCTGCACTGTTATCCTCGCGTGCCCCTCAACCCCCAACCTCCCGACACGCTTTACGCATCATCTACTGCTGGTGCTACCACCTGCGTCTGTACGTTATTGTACGTTGACGTCGAACATTGGTCATGGTCACATAAGTGCGACTAGATCTGTACAGCGATGATAGAGACAGATTTGCGGGTGACCACCATATTGTGATGGCAACCACTTCAGATATATCCCCAAAATCACAACTGCCACCGCTGTGTAATCCCTTTCTTTCAAATGGCTCTGAGCACTATGGGACTTAACATCTGAGGTCATCAGTCCCCTAGACTTAGAACTACTTAAACCTAACTAACCTAAGGGCATCACACACATCATGCCCGAGACAGGATTCGAACCTGCGACCGTAGCAGCAGCACGGTCCCGGACTGAAGCGCCTAGAACCGCTTGGTCACAGCGGCCGGCTCGCATTCATTTTAGTGCTACAAGCATTCAGCTTATTAAGTTATAGAAGTATTATTTTTTTCAGTTTAACAGAATATTCTTTTGCTTTCACCAACCCTAAGCCATATCGAGGAGCGCCATCGTGCCTGGTGGGAAAATCTTCCGTGCAGATGACGGAGCATATTTTTTGCACTTCAGAGGGACCACGTTCTGTGAAGGCGTACTTTATTTTACTTCAAATTAAAAATGTGAGCAGATATACAGGTTTACTGCTAGCTTAAGACTTGGAGCCGGCCCGTGTGGCCGTGCGGTTCTAGGCGCTTCAGTCTGGATCCGCGCGACCGCTACGGCCGCAGGTTCGAATCCTGCTTCGGGCATGGATGTGTGTGATGCCCTTAGGTTAGTTACGTTTAATTAGTTCTAAGTTATAGGGGACTGATGATCACAGATGTTAAGTCCCATAGTGCTCAGAGCCGTTTGAACCATTTTAAGATTTGGAGAAAGGGGTGGATGAAGAAGAAAATAATACGGAGTAAAAAATCTTAGTAAGAACATGGTTCTCGAACGGAAGGTTATGAGTTCGAGTCCCAATTTAGCACACATTTTAATTTGCCTGGAAGTTTCGAAACGGTGCACACTACGCTACAGAGTAATAGATCCATTCTTGGTACAGATTTCGTATTTGATTAAACCGTCCAGTATAGTCTGTGACTATTCTAAAGCAGTGTAACAAATAAGAGTCTCTACAGCATTACCTCTTCTGGTAACTCGCGTAATCCTTTGTGTGAAGTCTCAGGGCTTAGCGACGACAGCCCATCGGAAAGCTACTTTCGGCAAATCAATTACGAGTAACTGCACCGAGTACTGAATACCACGGCAAAGTATTATTGCTCGAAGTTAGTTGACAGCCATTGGCTTCCAGCGTGACACTGAAAGACGACGTAACACAGACGTAACCACTCTGTAAGCCTGCGGTGGTAGAGGCCAAGTCCCGAGTATACACACACACGCACGCACAAACACACACGGAGGCTACTGGCCTCGCACTGCCCTCGCCCGCAACCAGTCACATAAATGTCGGCGGATTGCGCGCCGCTGCGCTGCCCCTGTAACTGGAGCGACGGCTTATACGGGCATTACTGTGCGGTCTGCCCGCGTGACGTAAGCAGCTATTATGTCGGACGCATTGGAAATCTGTGGTCGCTATGGCAGCCCACTTCACCGCTAAGCCCCCAGGAAATTAACACAGATACCAGCTGCGTGGCTGCGGTGAAGATGCAGTTAGTGAAATATGGATATGCTTGCTGCGAAATCCTACGCCAGATAAATTGACAGGGGCACGGTACGCACGCTTCCACTGATTGCTTTCAAGCTTATTCATCCCAGCAGTTACGGGGTAATGCAGATGTAATGTTCAATTTTGCTGTCGGGTAAAAAAATGAAACTTTAGGTTTCGACAAGGCATATATTCTGATTATGGTAGTTCGCTGTAAGAACCTATATCCTCTTCATCGCTGTAGTGGAAAATTCAAAATAGAAATAGGTCGGGTAACGAGACCACCTCCGAAACTACGTTCAGTGGCCGTGCAGAAGGTTTTAAGGTCCATAATCTGATCCCGAGCCAGGGGAGAATGAAAACTTCATTTTCGAGATATTTGTTTATTAATACACTCCTGGAAATTGAAATAAGAACACCGTGAATTCATTGTCCCAGGAAGGGGAAACTTTATTGACACATTCCTGGGGTCAGATACATCACATGATCACACTGACAGAACCACAGGCACATAGACACAGGCAACAGAGCATGCACAATGTCGGCACTAGTACAGTGTATATCCACTTTTCGCAGCAATGCAGGCTGCTATTCTCCCATGGAGACGATCGTAGAGATGCTGGATGTAGTCCTGTGGAACGGCTTGCCATGCCATTTCCACCTGGCGCCTCAGTTGGACCAGCGTTCGTGCTGGACGTGCAGACCGCGTGAGACGACGCTTCATCCAGTCCCAAACGTGCTCACTGGGGGACAGATCCGGAGATCTTGCTGGCCAGGTAGTTGACTTACACCTTCTAGAGCACGTTGGGTGGCACGGGATACATGCGGACGTGCATTGTCCTGTTGGAACAGCAAGTTCCCATGCCGGTCTCCATTCATCCCTCCATTCACGCCTGTCGCGACACAACTGGAGGCGGGCTGCACGATGTTGGGGCGTGAGCGGAAGACGGCCTAACGGTGTGCGGGACCGTAGCCCAGCTTCATGGAGACGGTTGCGAATGGTCCTCGCCGATACCCCAGGAGCAACAGTGTCTCTAATTTGCTGGGAAGTGGCGGTGCGGTCCCCTACGGCACTGCGTAGGATCCTACGGTCTTGGCGTGCATCCGTGCGTCGCTGCGGTCCGGTCCCAGGTCGACGGGCACGTGCACCTACCGCCGACCACTGGCGACAAGATCGATGTACTGTGGAGACCTCACGCCCCACGTGTTGAGCAATTCGGCGGTACGTCCGCCCGGCCTCCCGCATGCCCACTATACGCCCTCGCTCAAAGTCCGTCAACTGCACATACGGTTCACGTCCACGCTGTGGCGGCATGCTACCAGTGTTAAAGACTGCGATGGAGCTCCGTATGCCACGGCAAACTGGCTGACACTGACGGCGGCGGTGCACAAATGCTGCGCAGCTAGCGCCATTCGACGGCCAACACCGCGGTTCCTGGTGTGTCCGCTGTGCCGTGCGTGTGATCATTGCTTGTACAACCCTCTCGCAGTGTCCGGAGCAAGTATGGTGGGTCTGACACACCGGTGTCAATGTGTTCTTTTTTCCATTTCCAGGAGTGTATTTTAGAGACTTCTGTCTTAAAAATGACGTATTTTATAAAAACTAGATGTCATTATTTTGATGGTTCAAATGGTTCAAATGGCTCTGAGCACTATGGGACTTAATTTCTGGGGTCATCAGTCCCCTAGAACTTAGAACTACTTAAACTTAACTAACCTAGGGACATCACACACACCCATGCCCAAGCAGGATTCTCACCTGCGACCGTAGCGGTCGCGCGGTTCCAGACTGTAGCGCCTAGAACCGCTCGGCCACCCTGGCCGGCATTATCTTGATGGAGTTACCGCGATCGCTACTTGTAAAAAGTGTCCAAATTAAATCTCCAGATCGCTCTCCTTTATTTACGTATGTCTGATTTCGGGCCAGCTGCCCAACTATCATGACAGTGAACTCTCAGTTCCAAATTCGACAGATTTCTCTGTAACAAATGATCTGAAGATGGTTATCTGGCCCGAAACCAGTTATGTGGAAATGAAGGAATGCTATCTGGAGACTGAATTTTGACACATTTGTATTTTATATTTAGCTTAACTCTGTGTTATTTTAATGTATTTTAAAAAATATATAATGACATAGCTTTTTAGCTACATGCTCTCTGAAAAGAAGTCATGCAAACTTTTCAGTAATTCCCAAACAATACTCGGCGGCACATATCCCTGTACTCGGGTAACATGGAACTTGCTTCCGTTTCACACGACGAGTCCCAAGAACAACGTTATATCTTTATTACTGCTTTATGAATTGTTTTGTTAGGTGCGTATAAACATGCCGCATTGAGTTTTGAATCAGAAGAAACGCCCAAGGAGCTACGTAAGTAAGAGATGATGCGGACACCTCTGCTAGAGAGGTAGTGAGGTATTGTTTGAGGAGACATCGACTACGACAGCCATTGTACTGAAGCTTCGTGGAAATGAGAAACAGAATTGTTTCAAAATCACATTAATCACATTGTAATTCTGACACTTTATATGGCCATAAATACATTTCTCCTATTGCGGACAGTACTGTTGGTGGTAGTCAGATATTGTTTAGGAGGAATTCACTCCGACATCCATTTCATTGAAGTTTCATGGACCTGAGAACCAAAATTGTCTTCCAAAACACATTAATCACTCTGATTCTGTATACGACCGTAAATACATTTCTCCTGTAATTCTGTAACGGACAGATCTCCGGAAACCAGCTTTGCAATGTCTGTCAAATATTTGACTGTGCTTACTCCTATATATTTGCTGTGATCCGTAGTGTCTACTGTAGTTGCACCAAGTGTGTGGTCCCTTAGGACGTACCGTTACTTCACGTAAGGTCCAGTAACCTGACAGAGTGTGTTACACTTTGGAGTATATGATGCTGTTCCCACGAATTACAAAGAAAATCTCATGTGCCTGGGAAAACAAATTATCAGTGTTATGCCATTCGTAGACTATGAGAGGCAGAGGAATTCTGAGAGGCAAGCTGCACAGTAGACGAAAGCTGTTAAGAGTCGCATAGGACAAGAGTTCGCAGTAATTCCAAAAATCCACCGTAGACCCGGGAACTACATGTTACGGTTGTTGAAATTTCCGCGAAAGTGCATTTTTATCATAAAGGAACATTTTATAATGAAGTATCAGAGATACAGGTCTAACATTAAAGAATATAAATTTACACATTCCATCACAGCCTTTTCGTAACATGTCAAAAAATACAACGTCGTTGCCAACAGAAATTGGTGAAAGAATTGTTTTAATTCTTTCAGCTATAAAAAAAAATCTGAAGAATAATTACCGATGTTTTTCAATTCCTTTATCACAGGTACCTAACATGGCCACGACGATACTCCAAAAAATTATCGTTGTAGTGCATCTGGCATATGAGAGAACGTTCCCAAAATTTAACGTGGCAGGTACACAGTATGTGCTCAAAAGTATTTGGACACCCCCAAAAACATACGTTTTTCATATTACGTGCATTGTGCTGCCACTTACTGCCAGGTACTCCATATCAGCGACCTCAATAGTCAATAGACATCGTGAGAGAGCAGAATGGGGTGCTCCGCGGAACTCACGGTCTTCGAACATGGCCATACAATTGGGTGTCACTTGTGTCAGACTTCTGTACGTGAGATTTCCACTGTCCTTGCCATCCCTAGGTCCACTGTGTCCGATGCGATAGTGAAGTGGAAACGTGAAGGGACACGTCCACCACAAAATCGTACAGGCCAACCTCGTCTGTTGACTGACAGAGACCTCCGACAGTTGAAGAGAGTCGTAATGTGTGATAGGCAGAATTCTATCCAGACCATCACACAGGAATTCCAAACTGCATCAGGATCCACTGCAAGTACTACGACAGTTAGGCGGGAGGTGAGAGAACTTGGAGTTCATGGTCGAGCGGCTGCTCATAAGCCACACATCAAGCCGCTGAATGCCAAACGACGCGTCGCTTGGTGTAAGGAGCGTAAACATTGGACGATTGAACGGAGGAAGAACGTTTTGTGGAGTGACGAATCACGGTATACAATGTGGCGATCCGATTGCATGGTGTGGGTAAGATGAATGCCCGGTGAACATCATCTGCCAGCGTGTATAGTGCCAACAGTAACATTCCGAGGCGCTGGTTCTTTCATGGTGTTGGCTTGCACCATTTGTTGTTTCGTGTGGCAAACCTCAGCACAGGCCTACATTGAAGTTTTAAGCACCCTGTTGCTTCCCTCTGTTGAAGAGCAATTCGGAGATGGCGATTCCATGTTTCAACATGATCGAGCACCTGTTCATAATGCATGGCCTGTGGCGGAGTGGTTACATGACAATAACATCCCTGTAATGGCCTGAATCCTACAGAACACCTTTGTGATACTTTGGAACGACGTCATCGTGCCAGGCCTCATCGACCGACATCAGTACCTCTCATCAGTGCAGTGGAGAATAGGCTGCCAATCCCCAAGAAACCTTCCAGCACCTGACTGAACATATGCCTGCGATAGTTGAAGCTGTCGTCAAGGCTAAACGTGGACCAACTCCATATTGAATTCCAGCATTACCGTTGGAGGTCGGTACGAATTTGTAAATCATTTTTAGCGAGGTGTCCGGATACTTGTGATCACATGGTGTAAGACAGATATGAACGACCTTCGTTTTGCTAGTGAGGTGATACTGTTTGATTCTAGTGTAGATGGGCTTTATACAATAATGGAAGAACATAATAGGGCAGAACAGATATGAAGTCAAAAATAATATGGCCAGCATAATGTAGAATGATCAATTGAAAAGGAGAAAAGAATGATGGAACATCTCAACGTCCCGCTGACGTTGGCATCGAGGTTATCAGAGACAGAACAGAAGCTCGGGCCGCGTAAGGAAGGTAGGGTAAAGAGACTGTGTTCTTTCCAAAGCAGTTACCCTGTTTTTGCCATAAACTATTTACGTAAACTTGGAAACTTGTATCTGGAGGACTGTATGATGATTTGAATCTCCGAAACCTCGAATTTGATTCTCACGTCGCAATCACACCATCATCTTGGTGTGAACACGTCAAAAAGAAACCACGCTCTGAGGGTTGCGTGTAAACTTAGTTATGTGTACATATAATAATAATTGTTTCGTGTGGCTCAGTGAACGTCACTTCTGCAATGTGAATGTCCCGAATCGAGCAGTTGGGGGAAATGCGACCTACAGTTTAACGTGGAATCCGAACCATTAGTTGTTTCTGGCGACGCTCCACATCGTGAAAAGGTGGAGGCTGTGTTAAAACGAGGACTGAAATATCCGTAGCCCAACCGAGATTCGATCTCACGACGTCTCGGTTTCCAGGCAAGCACATTCCCACTTGACAACCAGACCCGACACACGCTAGTATCGACATACGTGACATAAATGGCCGTATCTTTTGATTTCATTGAGTTAGGAGCTGAAATGTTTCTCATGGCCAAGAGGTTGCAGATCTTAATACGTGGCACAAATTTCAGCGTGATGCCCTCACGTTTTCCTGAGAAAGGGGAGCCTTAGCAGTCGGATGGACAGACAACAAAGTCATCCTTTAAAGGTTCCGCTTTTACCAAATGAGATGCGGAGCGATAAAGAAAGGATAATTAATTATGGGGAACCGGACGATGATTTCTTTATTTAAGGTAGTGTAACAACAGGATGGATTACGTAATAAATAAACAGCGGATAATTTAAAGTTCCCCCGATGAATTTTCCTGTATATATGGGAAGGTTCATCTCAGGACCTACTGAAGGATTTTTATGTGGTTTTCGCTAATAGATATACTGACTCACGAGGAAAGCTTGCGTGTATAATTGTTTACCAATAAGCAGATACGTCCTCCAGTAGTAATCATTCTCTGACTCAAACCGAAATTTCGCATGGTGAAAGAAGGTTGAAACTGAAGGGACATCCACCATGGCTTAGATGCGGACACTCAATAACGCCCGAGAAAATAACGGTCAAATTTTGTACGTAATTTCGTCAGTTATCTCGCAGGGCGTAAAACAAAGTGCGTAGAAAGCGCAGTGGCTTAGAGCAGTTTTGATTTTTTCGCCACGTGTTCTCATCCAATCTCTTTTGGCTTTTAAGTTTTGCATTTTCTGCACATTACTGACTCGCAGCGTGGGCGAAGTGATTCCTCCTCATACGGTGGTCAGTTTGTCAACGAAACTGGAATACCGATAGGGTAATTAAAAGTAATTCCATCAGTGTGTATGCCGTTGTAGCAACCCAGAATCAGCTGCAGGTGACGAATTTCGAGATAATGCTTCGATATGCATGGTTTACCTCGAAATAATCGCTAGATCACGAGGTATTTAGCAAAGTTAATGAAGTTGCTATTAATAAAGATATTCACACTAATAATAAGGTTCTCGTGGTGCTCCTAGATTTCACACTTTGAATGATTTTTAAGATAGATTTCGCTCTGGGAAATGTCTTGCTTCTCGTGAAGTACGAAAGTAAAAATCAAAGGAAAAACTGAAATACTATAATTTACATGTTTTTCATTTTCGGTTGCTTTTAGTTGTATAAGATTTGTTATGATAAAATCATATCCGAATAAGATTAGAGATGTTTATTTCTTCTGTCAGTAGTTCAGTTGTCTTGAAGTCACAAAAATGTGTTGACGAACACCTACTTCCGCGACAAAAAAGAGAAATAAACAAGGAGTGCAGAATTTCGAACCTATGTTCTTAGCCACTGCACTGATGGCTGTCTAGATTTTGTCCGATTTCTGAGCGGACTGGTGAAAGGCATCGAAACATTGACAGCCATTTTCTCGGAAACTATTGAGAGTCGGCGCCTAATCCAAAATAGGTATCCCTGTACATGCGCTCTTCTTTCACCCTATAGGTATCAACTGTGTCAGAGAGTTGACCTCTGGTGGATTCCTCTTGTTAGTGTTACCCATTCGAAGCCGGGGCAGAACATCAGTAACAAATAAAGAAAGGAGTAAGAATGCCACACAGTGTTTCTGGTAATAAAGTTTTCCATTGTGTATGAAACAGCAAAACCTACAGTCAGCATAAATCTCTAATTTTAAAATGTGATAGTGGAATATAAACTCTGACTGCCAAAATGATGTGATACATGATGGGAAGTGATAGAAGAGACAGATAAACAAAGCAGTGGATTAGGAAACAGGTTGGTAAGGTGGAGATATTTACAGAACAAAATAAAATGAGATGGAAGCGGGTCGTTCATGTCGCCATGCAACCAAAGAAGTTTTCTGGCGCCTTCCAAGATGTGAGAAAAGACATAGATTAAGAACTCTCGAAAACTGGGTAGATAGCATTAGAAAACACGCAGCAGCAGCGTAGATGCATAGAGATTAAGACTACCACGTGTGGAGAAATGTGGAGTAGTCCTCTTACCAGCAATGTTTGTCCAATAATTGGTGATTATGAGGTGTCGGTTGCTTCATGTAATCTGAAACCGATACAAGATATATTTGCATAATCAGTTACAATTCTAGCTTACTTCATTCGTTCTGAAGTGGATAAGCGTATATCTGAAAGGTATATATGTCCACGTCTTCCGTAGGTATAGCATCTTTGACTGGCGTCCTCTGTTCCGTGTTCGTAAGTTTTGACTAGCATCGTTAGCAACGGACGCAATACACTCGCGGTATAAAGAGCATCGTTCCGCCAACGGCCTTGTCAAAGAAGGCGGAGAAATGGACAGAGTTATAGGCAAACTTCTTGCTTTTGAGGTGGGAAACTCCCCCTAAAAGGAAGGATAAGCAACGATCAATGGCGTGACGACGCAGAAGGCAACGGAAACTACTGCATTAAAACACTTCATGTATACCCAGAAGATATCTAACCCATAATTGAAAAAGTGCATGTCCACTGGCAAAAGATTCCGGATTAGTCCCCCATTTGTACCTGCTGGAAGTGGGTGCCAAGGGGAACGTAACCATGAGAAATTGATTGACTAATCAACAAAAGGGTGACATGGAACCGGAACGTGATAGGGAAGCTATAAAAATCCGAAAAAAGAAATGCAAAAGCTAACTCTAAATATAGTGGATTCAGTGTAGTGAAATGGAAATGTGATAAGGATTTCTGATCAGACAAATATAAGGTAATATCAACATCAGTAGAAGATAGTACAAAGGGAGTAGGATGTTACGAAAATAAAAGGGGGCGAAGAGTTACTGTGAACAGTTCAGTGATAGTGTTAGTGTCATTAGACTCGACAGAAAAACAATGCCACCAACAATAGTTCAGGTATACATGCCGACATCAAAAGGAGGAGATGAAGAGATTGAGAAAGTGCATGCGGATACTGAACGGTTAATTTCGTATCTAAAAGCAGATGATAATCTAATAGTCATGAGTGATTGGACGCGTTAATAGGGGAAGAAGCAGAAGACGGAGTTAAGTAGTAGGAAAGAAAGACGAGAAAAGGTAATTGACTTTCGTCATAAATTTTAGCTGGTAATGGCGAGTACACTGTTAAAAAATAACCAGAAAGGGTGTGGAGATACCGGAAGATTGCAGCTGGATTACTAGTACATGATGGTCAGATAGAGATTACGAAGTCAGATACTAGATTGTAAGGCGTACCAGTAATGATACAGTGACAGATAATAAAATAGGTATTTATGGCGAGCCTATACACAGTTAACAACGTAGTACATTGCTATAATAATTCGTTTTATAAACATTGCATACACGCTCCCAGTGTGCGCACATACCTAATATCAGATAGCAGCAATGTTTAAACGTCAGGAAATGTAGACTTATAAAAATATTTATTCCGCGAAATGAAGTTTCCCTTCTGCTGAAGACTGTTAATATTATTACACAGTTCCTTCGAACTGTATGTCTCAACCTGTACCGCGCCTCTCATCCGTCGTTCCTTCAAAGAGCAGAGGTTGTATTTGTTTCGCAACGTCGTAGGAAGCATATTCCCGTGTTCCTCTTGTTGATTGTGGTACTATTACCTTTGCTGTGTCAGTAAACGCATCTCTCTGTTTCCAGATTCTCCTCACGCAAACAGAAGCTGCGGACGGCTTAACATACGCGAAGCCTCTGAAAATACGTGGGTGAAATGTCTGTTCGTTGTGAAAACGACCGCTTGATACATTTCTACGTCTGGCGATGAAAGCGAGAGTTGAAGTTGTTGTCTTTTTTTCCGGCTGTTTACTTTTGCGTACCCCAGTGACACATCTGTGGTGTGCTGAAATGCTCTCTGAAACAATATGTCGCAGAGCACATCTTATCCATTCTTCTGAATACAAAAAATATCATTTACTGAAATAATACTCATCACCCCACTGGTTTTCCACTGTTGCGAGTACTCCTGAGGTTTAATAAGTTCTAGCCAGCCTTTTTTATTCTTTACAAGAAATAGATTCCCTGTGCAATTTTATGTAACCTCGCAAAAAAATACGTTACCTAGGATTTTAAAGTTGCCGTCGTTATTGCCGCTCATGGGACGTACAGCACAGAGATTTGAGAGGGCACCAATAACGCAGTCAGTCCACAAGGTTTGAGGAGTGCGTTAATACTAAATAGAGAATCTGTAAGTCGGTGGTTTTAATGCTTCAGATGTTATACAAAGTCTCCCTCCGCTTGTGTTAAACGCACAGAAATTGTCGAAAAAGTCGTCGTTTGAAACCAACTTGCCCCTCACATTGGACTGAACATCGCTTATGTCGTCAAAGCTTTGACACTTCGTGTGAATTTCTTGGCTTCGTCATTTTGTGACAGTTTTGCATTGACTGCACCAAGTCAAATCAACCGTGATGTTTTCAGGAAACCATTGTCAACGATTTCCACTTCAATAATATCGCGTCAGGCGCGGACGTGTCGTTTTTTATTCGGGAGTCAAGTCTTGCAAAACAGACTTTGCACAGAATTTTCTTTCGTCTTCTTCTTCAGATCATTCTAGAGTAGTGGTTGTCAAACTTATTTATTCATAGCGAGTCTGACATTGTGCGACGGCGCCTGGGCCGGATGCGTAGCGATATTATGATTTGTTATTTCATTTGCTACGAGCCCCCCAGCAAATCAGATGTATATAGGGCGCGATAAGTCGGCCGTCGATACCCCCCTCAACCAAGCATTAATCTTTAAAATACGGTGCTAGAAGGAACACTTCGTGTCGATAGTTCCCTGTTTCAAATTGCTGACACCTTCAGCGAACCCAAAGCTGTGACACTATAACTGCTTGACTAAGTGTTGTTATGTTGTCTGTGCGAGCGGCTGACTCATTGATTAATAACAGTACTTGCACATATATTTAAATGCGACAGCCTTAATTTAATATTCTCCGCTACAATTATATACCACGATTATCGGTACGAGGCACACACGTCTAGCAGTGGAAAACAACAGAAAAACATTCCCGTCTCACATCCTCTAATTCCACTGTGGCCGCGCTATTACCCCCTGTGCCTCTGTTATCAGCGGAAAACTTTACTTAGCTCATGGCTGAGTTCACGAAAGAGAGTTAAAACAGAGCACATCTGAAATGTATCACTGTTTCTGTAATTAATTTTGTTTGTTACTGAGCAGGAAAACTACGCTCTTCAAAAGCTCTTAAAGTTAGTTGACTTTTTCGATTCAACTGTTAATTGCGAAAGCATGTTGTAGCAAAACATTAGTAGGGACCGGAGGTCACACGAACACGTTATTCGGGATGAATCTTTCCTAACTTCTTTATTCAACGTGGTTCATAACTTTTTTTTCCTTCTAAGATAGTTGAAGATCTGCTTGGTGAGCTATTGCCATGCATTCTGTAAATTTGTTCAAAAATAGTAATTCCTCTTCTTGTTGTTTATGACATATTCTCTATGTTCTGATGCATCTTGTCGTTATTTCGTAATTCCCAAAAGGCTACGTATTTCTGAACGCCTAATATTGATCATATAACTGTCTTTTAAAATATTTCTAATTTATCAGGCTTATAATTTAATACTTGAGGTTCGCTGTGTAGAGGCACTCTGGCTTCGCTACTGAGCTTTGTATTAAGTTTTTTGCACTTTTTGTTGTCAGTTATACTATTCGCTTTTTCTATCTAGTGTATCTGTCCATTAAACAGATTTTTCTAAACTGTTTCCTCGAACAATGTCCCCCAAATATTTTTTTTTTACTTTTTCAACTTGCCCGTTATCTGTTATTAAATATTTAGGACCACTTTGTTTTCTGTGCAGAGTTTCTTTAGCACTGTTCAAGTTGACTATGTCTTCCAGGTAATTGATTTGCATAGCTGCATCTGTCAGGCCTGCAGAAATTATTCGTAACTGCAATGCAGTTTCTTGAAGCACCTTTGTTCTTTCTCCCTAGCACAAGTGACGATATTTTGGATTCGTTAGATTTATCATTCTAAATTCTTGCAGTTTTCTCCACTACACAGCTGCTAATAGAGGTGAACCACCGCCTTTTCTGACACCTGCACATACATCGATTATCTTGCAAAGGGCAAAACAATGACTGACGAATACGACAAAAATTTCGTGATCAGCTAGGTGAGAAAGTACGATAGAAGAGGATACAACTGAAGAAAACTGCGCACTGTGTTCCGGTGACAGAGGAAGTGTCGGATTTTGAGTATGAATTGTAGGGACATTCACTTAGTTCATGACGTTGGAATCCTCTGTCTCCCACATGTTCACACGTAAAAGGATATTTGCGGGTAGAAACTTTGAGTCTTTTGTCTAGGTTACGATGATTGTGAATTGGTATTTTAAAGATCGTCCATAATTTCACTTAAAAGATGGAATCCCCAAACTGGGAAGATGTTATACTGTATTATTTCGTGTCGTTGCATCTTCATTGATTTAGTTCTGTTCAGTGCATGTTGTTAATTTAGTATTTATACTTGTTAATGTTGTTTGGTGTAAATTACAGCAATGTGATAATAAAAAATGTTAAATTTTAAAATACGCCTTTTTCGGTATTCTCAGGCAAAATTCTTTACGTGTTCAGTCATCAAACGTTGACCTTCTATGAGGCAGAAACAGCTTATGCGTTGAAATAGGTATATGTAATGAAAATTTTATGTTTTAACCTATTATCCAGGAGCATAAGCGATGCATCGATTGCAAAGACGTACGTGTCAAAGAAGGCTGCGAGGCAGCTGTCGCTGAGGCAGAGTAAATAAAATTTGAAGTAAAATTACGTAACAGAATGCTACTAATATTATTACGAAACTGTGATGAATCTTTGTACATATTGTCACTTCGATCTGCAATAAGGTAATCAATATTCATGTATTTGTTATCTTTTGCTGTAGAACGAATTTTACTGTATTTTTAATGATCAGTTGTTTACGTAAATGTAATTTTTATGATATGGCTTAACAACTGCCAGTCAGTTTCACAGTATAATGAGATTTTCAAGTAAGATTTTACAGTCATGCTCCTCAGTCATGTTCCGCCTCCCAGTTCCAAGTCGTTTTTATTTAATCAGATTCTAAATGTGTCTCAGTCAAATATCTTGTATTTTGGCTTTTGCAACTGTAGTTAGTTTATTAGTGCTGAGAGCAAGGCAACGCGTTATCCAAGGCGACACGGTTTATGGATATTTTCACAGGGACCACTTTTGTACTTATCCGGATTTACAGGGCCGTAGTAAGGTCGAGTACATCTATATCTACATGGATTCTCTGCAAATCACATTTAACTGCCTGGCAGACGGTTCATCGAACCACCTCCACAATTCTCTAGTATTCCAATCCACCGAGCGAGGTGGCGCAGTGGTTAGCACACTGGACTCGCATTCGGGAGGACGACGGTTCAATCCCGTCTCCAGCCATCCAGATTTAGGTTTTCCGTGATTTCCCTAAATCGTTTCAGGCAAATGCTGGGATGGTTCCTTTTAAAGGGCACGGCCGATTTTCCTTCCCCTTGCGCTCCGTCTCTAATGACCTCGTTGTCGACGGGACGTTAAACACTAACCACAAACAAACACACTATTCCAATCTCGTATAGCGCGCGGAAAGAGTGAACACCTACATCTTTCCGTACGAGCTCTGATTTCCTTTATTTTATCGTGGTGATCGTTCCTATCTATGTAGATTTGTGTCAACAAAATATTTTCGCACTCGGAAGAGACAGTTGGTGACTGGAATTTCGTGAAGAAGATTCCATCGCAACGAAAAACGCCTTTCCTTTAATGAATCCTAGCCTAAATCCCGTATCATTACTGTGACACTCTCTCCCATATTTTGCGATAGTACAAAAAGTGCTGCCTGAATGTGCTTACCTCTAATTTGCCATTATCGCGCACAAGTTTTAATCAGTTTCGGTTTACTAGTATTGTTCTCTTTCTAGTGGACAGGTTGTTTAAAACAGGATAAGGTAAAAACAGACACACACATAATCAGATACACAGTCAGAACAGCACCTAATATAACTGTTCCTTGTTAGACATGAACGTCACACCTTACATTAGACTTAAACGTTACAGTGTTTAAAATAAAAGATAAACAACAGCTAGAGCACCTGTTACTGGCACACATTTCCTACAGTTGTAAAACTCTCCACTCTCTTCCTGGAAATGTCAATCTTAAGCCACCTTCGTTATTGTATATATGTATGTATTCTTCTAGAATTTGTGGCATCTATATGTGTTCGCACTGAATCATGTGAGATAGCCAAGGGGTTTGTATTGCGGAGGAGCTGTGTTCAGCTCACAACCGGTCATCGAAATTTGTGTTTTACGTTGTATTAATAAATCGTTTTATGTTATCGATGAAATTGTTCCTACCGCAGTTTTCCTGTCACATTCTTTTCCAGTTCGAACTTCTCTCTGTCTCTAATGACCTAGACGTTGACGTGACTCAAGTTCTCGTCTTCCTTCTTATGGTATCACAATAGTGAATTATATCAATAAATCGTAAACTGTGTCGTTCCAGGTTGTTGCAATACGTCTTGCTATGTTCCGCGTAATATGTAGCTAACTAACCGATCCACTAATTGCTGATGAATTCCAACTTCTCGTCGTATAGACCAACGAACATGACGGGTCGTCAACGTGATGGGGTGACAGTCACAAAACTGCCGGTCTTTGTATCTGCAGTCGGTTTTTTGTTTCGTCCAGAGACAGTGCGTTATTGCATTATTAGGAAACGACTGTCAGCTAACGATTCTAGGCATTTCGGGTCACAGGCTAATAACAGTCACGCAGGATTTTCAAGTTTCAATTTATTATTATGATTAACTTCCGTCTGCTAGTGACAGGATACCACTTATTTTAATTGATTACCTATTATAATGAAAATTACATAAAACGAATTACGTTCACAGTATCAACGGATAAGTTGTTGAAGTAATGTAGCTATTGTTGTGTGCGGCGGTCGAAGTAAGTGATTAATTGCGAATGCAAACGAGGCGTTCACTTGTGCAGCGTGACCTTGCCTACCTTGATTGATGTTACGCCTCGAGGCTTGTCGCCCTTGATCCATCGGGAGTTTCTGCTTACCTCCTACGGAGCAAATAATTATACATGAACTTCAGCTTTAATTGGCAGCCTTCTCCAACATAGGATAAAAAATAACTTTCACGAAGAGCACCGATAAAAAGTAACTGTCACGAAGAGCACCAGCATGCTGTTTGCTCTTTTTGTTCAAAGTCTGACTTCGTATTATTTGGTCGTTTAGAATGGAATGTAGGAGAAACGTCATCGCGAAGTGTGGCTTCGAGCAGGGCGGTTATCAAAGCCAATGGTTACACCTGAGAGCCACACGGTTCGGTCCATAATACTCGCATATTAAGTAGACAGCCTCAGTGTGAAGAACAGTAAAAGCCACTGTGCCCCTCTTTGGTCTAACCCTACGTAGCGGTTTTGTGGCTTCACATGGTAAGCCTCTTGATGACCTATTGCCACGAAGCTATGTCTTGGGCATGGTGACTTGTTTGCTGCGGGCCAATTCCGATCAGGATTTGGAACTTGTCTATTCAACGGAATGGTGTATGCCCTCTAGGTCTTCGGCTGTCTACTTTGCGCTCTGTGATCGTTCTTTCCATTGACTCTTACCTTCTGGTAGAGTGACCAAATATTGCAACTGATTTTTGTTGACAAGATGTTCTGATACCGAAATGCTTCAGGATCGATTCATTAATTTGCCCTGCTACGATATTCGAAGTGATCTTCTATAGCACCACATTTCCAGCAATCCAGCAACGATCCGCCGTCTTCATTTGCAAAATTAAATTTCTAATTCGCAGGTCTCGATAGGAAAGATTAGTGTTCGGACAAGAGTAGGCCTCTTGGCAGTGATGCAGATGTTGTTCCAAATGCGAGCAAGTTTTGCAGTAGAAATTTCTCGCAATCTAAATACAGCTACGGATCGCAGGCTTGCAGGCTCTAGTGTTGGTGAAAAGCGTCTGACGACCTCGTAGACAGCAATTCTTATTATGACAGCTCTGTTGTCATTAGGGCGATCTACAACCATTACTTCGAACTTTGTTTTGGAGACTACATTTTCCGCTTTGTTGGGCCAGTCTTTGTAGGATGGTTTCCAGTTGATGTTATTCTGTTGCAGTTACCCGTCTTCTGCGTACATGATATTTTTATTTTTCTGACACCTCCAATAGTGCCGTCATGCTGGTATTCACGAACATCTCTCACAGTCCTCACTATATACAATGAACAATAGTGGAGAATGAACGCAACTTCGTCTCTCACCGGAATTAGCAGGAAAGATGTGTGTGGAGGTGTTATTGATTTTATATATGTAGACTGAACCGACCAGTGAAAATTTGTACTGAGACGTGGTATCGAACCACGGTCTCTCGCTTTCAATGCAGGTCCGTTAATGTCTAAGCCACCTTGGCAGAGCGGTTCATATAACTGCGTGGATTACCCTGGCAAACTGCTAGGGTCATCTGTCCCTAAGCTTACATATTACTGAACTTAAATTATCCTAAGGACTACTGAACTTAAACACACGTACCCATGCCAGAGGGAGGACTCGAACCTCCGCCGGCTAATCCCGCGCGGCCCACTTTAAATTCCCCCTTTCTGTCTATATACGTAAAATCATATCTGTATGAGACCAGTAAAATCTCTGAAATTATTTCATTCCAATGTGTTGCTGACTGTTACTGTCGCTCTCTTTGAAAAGTACAGTTGCCGGGTCAGGTATACCAGGCGTCTCGGCGTGCCCATGTCGATGAGATAGTCCGTAACTTTCACCAAGTCACGTTGTCGAAAGCTTTCTTGCAATCCACGAAGTATATGAACAACTTGATATTATATTCCCTTACCGTCTCTATGACCTGCCGGATTTTAGGATCTGATATAACGTGTATCTATTCACAGACAGTTTCAATCAAGTGACGATATTCAAATCACGGATTAACTATATCACGTTTAAGAAAGCGTTGTCGACCTCCGATACACAGTTGTTCTTAGTGGCAGAATCTCTCACACGAAAACACATACGTAGTTCTTTTTAACACGTTTTTATTAGTCCGCTTTTCTGCCTGCCTGCTTGTTACAAATTTTGCAGCTGATTTTAAATTACGTTCCTTAACAGCTAGAGACCCGATACTTTCAACACAACACAACACAGCACAGGACAGAATGGCATTGCAGTGTTAACTTCCTTCTTTGTTTGATGTGTGGGGTAAGGTACTTCATGTGCCCCTGTCATTTATGGATGATCTGTAGACGTGGAACTTTCAACATTGTTCAGCACTGGATGACAATTCAGTATTAACTTGCTTTCTTGTCTGGTGTGTGGCGCAGGGTTCTTTGCGTGCTACAGTCATTTCCACAATTTCCTATACCAGTCACGAATGGTTCGTTGGACAAACGATTGCTGGTAAGCCTCAGTATGGGCTCTAATCTCTCTAATTTTTACTATCACGGTCTTTTCGTGAGATGTACGTAGAAGAAAGCATTATAGTGGTTGACTCAGGTGAAAAGAAACTGAAAAAAAGTTAAAATTACCAAACGTCTCTGTTGTAATCTCACCAAAATGTTCGAAATCGAGTGATAAATGTCTGTGAGTCTTTAATTTCTGCAGGCGTATTTTATGACGAAATAAATCTCGGGTGAACAGCCTGGTATGAGTTCCATAGGATATAATATTTCGGCAATCGACCACGTTGCCCTCATCAGGTCAGCACCTTATGATGGCAACGTGGTCGACTGCCGAAATATTGTGTCCTATGCACACTCATACCAGGCTGTTCACGCGAGATTGATTTCGTGATAAATGTCTCACAGACAAGACTAAAATTCAGAAAATAAATATTTAAATAAAATCAGTTTTAACGTGTTTATAAACTAGACTCAAAAATATAAAATTATCTCTCGTAACTGTGACCCCAAACTCTTACAGACAGTCCTGAAAATTTGTGCTTGGGAATTTTGATTAGCTATGAAAATACATACATACAACGAAGAATGTGGGGCAGATGTAATACATAACTGATGCCTTAATAGTCCACATCCTATTACCTAATGCATGCATCCCACGTTTGTCGTTACAAATCTTACAATTATTTTTGCAGCTATTAAAAATTCACCATCACTAATTTCCGGGGCTATCCGTAAACCATTAGGAATCTGTATGGGACAAGGAGAAATTATTTTACACTTTGTAGTCCAATTTAAAAAAATGTTATATAAATTTTTTTTTTTTTTTTTTTTTTTTTTTTTTTTTTTTTAAGAAGAGCGGTGCGTTTCGTCACTAGTTCGTTTAGTTGGCGCAAGAGGGTTATAGTGATTCTTAGCAAACTGTAATGGCAGACGTTACAAGAGAGGTGCTGGACGTCACAAAGACGTTTCCTATTGAAATATCGGGTGAGCGCTTTCCGGGAAGATTCGGACAATATATTACTTTCTGCCACATAAATCTCACGAAATGAACGCGACGAGAAAATTCGAGAAATTAGAGCTGATACAGAGGTTTACCGACAATCACTCTTCTCACGCTCCATTCGCATGTGTAACAGGGATGGTCGGAGCAGAAGTACTCTTCGCCACAGAGCGTTATGTGGGTTGTGAAGTATGTTGCAGATGTTGATGTAGATTTGCGCTCTCTTTTTTTGGAAAACGTAGTTTTTTACGCTCCTCAATGTTTATTACGTCACATCTCTTGACCCGTGTGTCGTAAAATGACATAATTTGGCATGTACGTTCGTCAGCATCTTATCTGAAAAATGTGGTGAGATTAGAGTGTGGTGTAAAGAAGAAACAAATTAAAATGCCATGCGTGATTCTGAAGTTTTGCTGCATGATCATCGAAAACGTAGTATTACGTAAGGAGCAGAAAAAAGAAAACGAGACAGATGGAATAAATATAAGCAAGCTGTTCATTATTTGGAAATTAATCGTCATAACTGTAGAGATATTGCGACAAGAGGGCCAGTGCCTTCCTGGAAGAATGTACGCGGTTGTCTACGGAACCATGATTGTATCTAGGCGTGCATCTCTTCGTTCGAAGCGAACTGACGTCCACGAATGTCATTCTTTAGGGCTGAAAAATACGGATATCGCTTGGGGAGAGATTAGCGAAACTTCTGCAGCAGGGTCTAAACGACGTTGTCAAAACATGAGCGGACATTGTCCTGCAACAGAATGAAGCCGTGTGTCAACATTCATGACATTTTCGATTTGATTATGCGCTCCAGTTTTTGCAAAGCGTGGTCATACCGCTGTGCGTTAGCTGTGGCGCCGTGTTCCAAAAGGTCAATGAGCAGCGGGTCCTTGAAGTCAAAGAACAAGGTCATCATGACTTTCTCGGAGCTGCCATGTCTGTCGTGTCGGCTACAGTGCAGAAGTTTTGCAGGGAAGACATTTCATATCCCTTAGCAATCCCGATTTCTCCCCGTGTGATTTCCACTTTGTCGGAGCCCTGAAACAGACATTCGTGGCCATCGACTTGCTTCGGACGAAGAAGTAAAAGCCTAAAATAATCATAGATACGTAGGCAACCACAAATATTTTTCCATGCTGGCGTTGATCGTCTTGTTTCACCAAGAAATAAATATGTAAGTAGTTATGAGGATTTCTTTTGAAACAATATTGTTTCCTTACTTCTTTCCATCTACTCTACTGTCCATTAAAATTGCTACACCACGAAGATGACGTACTACAGACGCGAAATTTAACCGACAGATGCTATGATATGCAAATGATTAGCTTTTCAGAGCACTCTCACAAGGTTGGCCTGGTGGCGACACCAGCAACGTGCTGACGTGAGGAAAGTTTCCAGCCGATTTCTCATACACAAGCGTTGCCTGGTGAAACATTGTTGTGATGCCTCGTATAAGGAGTAGAAATGCGTACCATCACGTTTCCGACTTCGATAAAGGTCGGATCGTAGCCTATCGCGATTGCAGTTTATCGTATCGCGACATTGCTACTCGCTTTGGAAGAGATCCAACGACTGTTAGCAGAATATGGAATCGGTCGGTTCAGGTGGGGAATACGAAACGCTGTGCTGGATCCCAACGGCCTAACAGTCGAGATGACAGGCATCTTAGCCACATGGCTGTCACGGATCGTGCAGCCACGTCTCGATCCCTGAGTCAACAGATGGGGACGTTTGCAAGACAACAACCGTCTTCACGAACAGTTCGACAACGTTTCCAGCAGAATGGACTATCAGCTCGGAGATCATGGCTGCAGTTACCCTTGACGCTGCATCACAGACAGAAGCGCCTGCGATGGTGTACTCAACGACGAACATGGGTGCACGAATTTCAAAACGTAATTTTTTCGGATGAATCCAGGTTATGTTTATAGCATCATGGTGGTCGCATCCGTGTTTGGCGACATCGCGGTGAACGCACATTGGAAGCGTGTATTAGTCATCGCCATACTGGCGTATCGCCCGGCGTTATGGTATGGGGTGCCATTGTTTACACGTCTCGGTCACCTCTTCTTCGCATTGACGGTACTTTGAACAGTGGACGTTACATTTCAAATGTGTTACGACCCGTGGCTCTACCCTTCATTCGATCCCTGCGAAACCCTACATTTCAGCAGGATAATGCACGACCGCATGTTGCAGGTCCTGTACGGGCCTTTCCGGATACAGAAAATGTTCGACTGCTTCCCTGGCCAGCACATTCTCCAGATCTGTCACCAATTGAAAACGGCTGGTCAATGGTAGCTGAGCAACTGGCTAGTCACAATACGCCAGTCACTACTCTTGATGAACTGTGGTATCGTGTTGAAGCTGCATGGGCAGCTGTACCTGTACACGCCATCCAAGCCCTGTTTGACTCAATGCCAGAGGTGGTTGTTCTGGGTACTGATTTCTCAGGATCTATGCACCCAAATTGCGAGAAAATGTAATCACATGTCAGTTGTGGTATAATATATTTGTCCAACGAGTACCCGTTTATCATCTGCATTTCTTGTTGGTGTAGCAATTTTAATGGCCAGTAGTGTATCTCGTTTTCATCTGACTACAGCCTGTGTAATTTCTCATGATTTACTCGATGATACCTGCCCACTACAGTGCTGTTTAGCCCTGCCTACGCGCTGCACCCACGCTACGACTCTGCATATCATGTGACGTCTTGTTTGTCGCCAGCAGGACGGCACGGCAGCGGCCGTGGGCGTCCCGACCGGTGCCACGTCTCCCGCTGGGAGCAGCAGCGAGGGCAGCGGCTGCGCGTCGCCCACCGCCGCCCACGCGCACCGCCGCAAGGGGGGCGGCGTGCCGGGCCTGGGGCTCGGCCTGGGCGGCTACGTCAACGAGGCTGCCAAGGCGCTGCCGCCGCCCGCGCTCCGCGTCTTCCACCTCGCCGGCAGCAGGTAAGCCGTCCAAGCAGTGGCGTACGCCGCGAGCGTCAAGTGTGTGACGCACAAAGCTCAGGTCAAAGTAGTCGTGGGATACCTCCTAAGTTTGTATCGGACCTCCGTTTGCTAGGTATAGTGCAGCAACTCGACGTGGCATGGACTCATCAAGTCGTTGCAAGTCCTCTGCACGAAGCCACGCCGTGTGGCGAAATAGATAAAAAAATATACGGAACTGTAACTTGAGAATCTTTAAAGGGCTTTTTTACGGACTGTATTGACCGGTTTGAATACGGACAAATTCATTGCTGCGTGAAGTATAATTTACCATTCCGATTAATGACATTTTTGAATTCTACGTCATTGTCGATTTATTCAGAGTTCTCACCTTAGACGTAGAATTCGTCCTTCTGCCACAATATTAATTCATTAGTCGCCATCGATGTTCTCTTTGTTGACGGTGTGTAACTTCCTGAGTCGGCATCGGTTCACTTCACCAAGACGGTGGAAACCAAGGAATACAATGTTACGTCGCTTTAAATAACTCTCGTAAAACTTAGATACTTCTCACTAGTTTTTTTATTCACAACACTATAGCACTTGCTCTGCACGTCGCACAAACCATAAATACTAACAATATGGCTGCCTTTCCGCACACACCAAAATTACGTCCATCCTCTACAAGGTAACTATCGAAAGTGTCTCTTAACTCCTTCTTTGAGTATGAAACAAAAGAGAATCCAATGTGAACATTACAAAGAGTATAATCTACATGCTCTCAATTTAATCTTTGGCGCAGCCTTTAACGTATTGTATGTCTCTGCGTCGGAATGTGTCATTACAGCTGCTTCTGTATCCGTCCATAACTGAGGAAGTGTTGCCAGTGCATGATTTTGTGCTCAAACTGACCTCTCGATTATGTCCGAAAGGTGATCGACAGGTTTCATCTAAAGGCAGGACGGTGTGGCCGAGCAGTTCTATGCGCTTCAGTCTGGAACCGCGCGACCGCTACGGTCGCAGGTTCGAATCCGGCCTCTGGGATGGATGTGTGTGATGTCCTTAGGTTAGTTAGGTTCTAGGGGACTGATGACCTCAGATGTTGTCCCATAGTGCTGAGAGCCATTTGAACCTTTTTAATCTAAAGCGATATAGGTGTTTAAGTCGAATTGTCCATGTTCTTCAGACCAATCGTGGAAAATTGTCGCACATTGTCACCAATAAAACTCCATACTGGTTTTGGAATATGAAGTCAAAGAATACTGCAGATTGTTTCCAAGTACCCCAACATAACCGTTTCCAGTCAATTATCGATTCAGTTGGACCAGAGGACCTAGGCCATTGCATGTCAACACATCCCACATCAAAAATTTTGAAAAACACATTCCTGAGTCGCGAACACAATTAATTGGTGACCTAGGTTTCGGTGTCACAAGGGACACCTTCTTCAGACAAAATTAAAACTAAATGTTACAGCATAACTAACCAAAAAATACGAAAGCTGTGCTCATACCTGACAGCGTCAGATAGTCAGAAATAAAGTAAAACGCAACAGAGGTGCAAGCCACTAGGGGCTGCCATGTGTCCTCTGCTATAGTCAACACAAAACTGAAACATCGTGTGACTTGAGCGCCACGGTAGCTTCAAGACAATACCGACATCTGGTGGCTAATTGGTAAAACAAGCTATTTTGTAGACATCTCTCGTAACTGCAGAGAGCGAAATAAACAAACAAGTGAACGGTGTACATGAGGTAATTACAATATCAGGATACTGCATAACATAAAATACAACTAATGAATGATTGCCTGCTGTACAGAAATTCCAGAATAAATGCATAAAGAAGACATATACGAAATAATCCATTAAATGACATTACTGCTTGCTATAATAGATACGTTATAAAAACCAAAAAAATAGTAGGTCAAATTAATTGTGTTTCGACTGAGGACTGTGTTTTTCAAAATTTTGTATTATACGACAGTCGCTGATTGACAGCCATGTTAAAAACCTTAACATCCAACATCATTATGGAGCCACCAACATCTTGCACAGTGACTTGCTGACAACTGCGCTTCGTGACTTTGTGGGGTTTGATCCACACTCGCACCCTAGGCTTATCTGATCACGCCACGGTTTTCCAGTCATCAAGGGTCCAACCAACACGGTCATCGGCCGAGGAGAGGAGATCCAGGCTATGTCGTGCTGTTAGCAAAGGCACTACTGTCGGTCGTATTCTGCTATAGCTCACAACGCTGTATTTCATAGCACTGTGCTAACAGAGTCGTTCGTCGTACGTTCCACATTCATTTCTGCGATTATTTCACGCGGTGTTGCCTTTTTGTTAGCACTGACAACTCTATGCAATCGCCGCTGCACTCGGTCGTCAAGTGAAGGCTGTCGGCCACAGCTTTGTCCATGGTGAGAGGTAATGTCTGAAATGTTCTATCCTCTGCACACTCTTGACAGGGATCCCGGAATACTGAATTTCCAAAAGATTACCGAAATGCACTGCTCCATGCGTCTAGCCCCAACTGCCATTCCAATTCCGCGTTCATAGTCTGTTAATTCCCGTCGTGGGGCCATAATTATATCATCAACCTTTTCACATGAATCATCTGAGTACAAATGACAGCTCCGCCAAGTCACTGATCTTTTATAGCTTGTATACGCGATACTACCGGCATCTGTATATGTGTATATCGCCATCTCAAGACTTTTGTCACCTCCGTGTATCTGTCTCTGTTTTTCTGTCATAATGAATGACCAGAAAATCAGCCACTTGCTGAGGTTCTGTAAAGTACTGCGCAGGAATTAGGTTCTTGCAGCTTGATTCTACTACGGGTGGTGTGACCAGGCGAAACCACTTTCATCTGGCCACAACCGAGCATTGTTTGATTGCTCTTGGAGAAGGCTCATCAAACTAAAACTCATGAAATATTAGGTAACGTTACTGAATTAATGAGTGAAAGATTTTGACACACTTTTTTGCCACAGGAGTACTGGATAATTTGCAACTATTAAGTAGCCCTGCACCTGATGCACTAATTAAGAAACATTTTTAGTGAGGTATTATGTTCAGCATTAACAACACCACAAGTTTTGGATAAACTTTAACTACTCGTTGGTCCTAGACAATGGTGTTAACTGCTGTAGTTGAGATCTTGAACTGGGGCTGAGCTCTTGCGTGCTCGACACTGCATTGGCCTCAGTGCGAGGGCGCCGTTGTGGCTGAGAGGCAGACGTGGTGTTGTGGAGCGCCTCACATACGTCGTTCGAGACTGCAGCAAGGCCACGATAATTTCGGTGGTACTGATTCGTGCTGCCGACTTTGCTGTGGCACCGCAATCTGTGGACGATAGCCCAGGGGAAAAGAAATGGTTCAAATGGCTCTGAGCACTGTGGGACTTAACATATGAGGTCATCAGTCCCCTAGAACTTAGAACTAATTAAACCTAACTAACCAAAGGACATCACGCACATTCAATCCCGAGGCAGGATTCGAACCTGCGACCGTAGCGGTCGCGCGGTTCCAGACTGAAGCGCCTAGAACTGCTCGGCCACACCGGCCGGCGGAAAAGAAGTAATGGACACCATTGTAAAGTGATTGTGAGAGAGTACTTACCCTTGTTCTATGTTATGGTTTCGTCTCATCCCATTAGTGCATGGAAAGCAGAAAACAAAAACATATAACATCCGTCTCAGAAGTTTCTTGCTCAGGCATCGGTATCTTCCCGTTTTTCGGCATACTTGAAACTTCGTCATATGTTTCGAAACCAGATGCATTTACCAAGACACTACCTTTGCATGATGTCTGAGGCAACACATTGGAAGAAGTACTTCTCTAAAACAGCTAGCAACTCCCGAAATAGAAAAAGCTTTGTGCGCAAGTTGGTGGCATGTGTTGTTCTCTTCCTTCTATGCTCTTTACTCCTTTACTCTGTTCTACATTGCACTGTACAGCATTCCTGTACTGTGTGGCTAAACAGTACCGTAAGGGCGGGTAATGTGAACTACTACTCTGTTCCTGCAACTATAAAAGCAACCCCTACGTAATTTCTACCTATTTTGAGACACAATCCCACCTGAACAACGCTAAGCAAATACGCTTGTGAAATGACATTCCAATACACATAGACGTCCAGGATCACCATGATAACTGACTTAGGGCAACATATCAATATGTTATTAAAGCAGGACATGTACTGAGAAAGAAATTAAGCTTTAAATACAGTTGGAAGATCTGTTGGTTCCTCCCTCTGCCATCTCCCCCGCACCGTGTCACTTAACACTCAATTCTCCCGATTTTGCCTTACCGTCCAGAACGCGATCTCAGCGCAATAGAGCAAAAACAGGAAACGGTAGATATCTGGATATGCTGCGTAAGTAGGGAATTGACAACACCGGAATGCTACACTATTATACCTAAGCAGACAATGAATCATATGTAGTTTTATTTAAGTACTGGCGAAAAATGTGTACATACTCGTATTATAAAGTCCCCCTCAGCGTTTTTCTGTTTCTGTATTCAGGCTAAAGGCTGATTTACGAGGAAGCTTTGTGTATCTAAGTTATGGTTTGTAGTAATGGTGTTTCATATATGGACTGTTACCTGTTCGGTATTCAACTGGCGTTTGGTGTGACATCTTATGGCAATGAAGGCAGCTACGAGCTACAAAGGAGAAAGGACACGAAGAATTGATTTTCGAAAGGCGAAACACCGTGGATACACTATATGGTAGAGATGCAAAGACATCGTATTATTTTGAATTGCGGGAACCGCACCCAAATGTCCACATTTTTATAAGACAGAAAATAATACCACTCTGGCTGTAGAAAGTTTTTTTCATGAAAATCACGACTGTTTTCACGCCAATTAAGGCGCATCCTCAGCTGATCTAAACAGGGATTAAAAAGGAGGTATTTTACAATTTTTTTAGCTCTGGCTTAGTAAATATTCATATATGGAATAGAATAGGCCTGTACATTAGGTACTTACGTAAATTGTGTCTACGACAATATTTTACGCCGTCCTGAAGTCTTTCGCCGTCCTTCACGTCACTGATAAATTAAAACTTTCTGGAAGCGTTTGTCAATTTGATAAAAACGGTGTGTCCCTAATACAAAATAAGACGAGTTTTTGCTGTGGGAAGAATAAAATAACCTGTGCAAAGCGTGTGAAAATATATTTAAACACCAATAAAAATGTACCATATTATCATCTGGAGACAATGATGGTACAGCCATAAGGAACACTGAACTTGCCAGAGCCCTATGCAAGCAACCATGAGGAAAACTTCATTGACAGTGGTATCTGAAAACCCAGCGAGATTGCTCTAGAGAAAGTGGGGTAGTACACTGAATGGCATAGTGAAACAGGGAAAATGCCGTACATAAAGATAAATTATAATTTAAATCACCAGTGATATAAAACATACAAAATGTGTGGTTAGAAAACTTATACGGTAAATCCCGTGTGATGCGGCTACTAACAACTGAGATTATTCCACGCAATTTGAATATCAGTGCAGAATTTAAAATAAAGCAAAACTCGTTGTCGAAAAATAAGAACACTGGTCTGTCTGGTTAGGAAGTAAAAATTTCCCAAATACATCTATGTCGTAGTTGTATCTGGGTGTTAAAGGTGACCTCAGGAGATTTTTATAAGGTTCGGAAAATTTCTCTCTGTTATAAAATATTGATTTGCATACAGTAGTGTATGTCCGTGAGCTGATGTCCTCCGTCGCTTACATACGCACTTACTACTGATCCTCATTTCACGCAGCCATCACATTGTTGACAAGAGATGCAGTAGACATCTGATAACGTAAACCTACCACAAAGCATTTATTCCTTGCATCAAAATTTTTGGCCATTGCTCTGAGGAATATCAAAAGCCAGGGTTGTGTTTTTTCGGAACTAGGCATTTGCCTATTCTATCAGAAATATCTCCGAAGAAAGGAAACCTATGGTATTTTTTTAGTAGTGGAAGCTGTATTGTATATTGTGATAAGAGAACCGACGGCCTTTGGTTGGAGAAAAATTCATTGAATAATATTACATGTCTATTACACTACTGGCCATTAAAATTGCTACACCACGAAGATGCCTTGCTACAGGCGCGAAATTTAACCGACAGGAAGAAGATGCTGTGATTGCAAATGATTAGCTTTTCAGAGCATTCACACAAGTTTGGCGCCGGTGGCGACACCTACAACGTGCTGACATGAGGAAAGGTTCCAACCGATTTCTCATACACAAACAGCAGTTGACCGGCGTTGCCTGGTGAAACGTTGTTGTGATGCCTCGTGTAAGGAGGAGGAATGCGTACCATCACGTTTTCGACTTTGATAAAGATCGGACAGCCTATCGCGATTGCGATCTCTCACCAATTGAGAACGTCTGGTCAATGGTGGCCGAGCAGCTGGCTCGTCACAGTACGCCAGTGACTACTCTCGATGAGCTGTGGTATCGTGTTGAAGCTGCATGGACAGCTGTTCTTGTACACGCCATCCAAGCTCTGTTTGACTCAATGCCCAGGCGTATCAAGGCCGTAATTACGGCTGGAGGTGATTGTTCTGGGTACTGATTTCTCACAGTCTATGCACCCAAATTGCGTGAAAATGTAATCACGTGTCACTTATAGTATATTATATTTGTCCAATGAATACCCGTTTATCATCTGCATTTTTCTTGGTGTCGAAATTTTAATGGCCAGAAGTGTAATAATGCTTTATTTTCACGTTTGTCGAAGAAACAAGAGGCGTAAGGTAGATACGATGTTATTTAACGAATTCCAGTGGTATATAAAATATAACTAGCTGTGGTACCCAGCTTATCTCAGGAAGTTAGTAATAATTTTTCCATTCAAGCAACGGAATACTGACGTTTATCTACTGATTTTTTTTGCGTTTGAGAATTATCAGATGTTATCAGTTTTTCCGATTATGATACATTTATGTTTGTTGTATTCATTCGTCGAGTCGAAGTGGAGGGCTTCACTTATTAGGTTAAGCTATTTACTTGTCCTCGCTTCTCATAGGGTGATATCTTCATGGCTGGCTTGAGTTCATTGTCTTTTATTATAAGATTGTGTCGCAGTTCTTCATTCTTCAGTCCGTTTATTTCGTTGTTCTTCGGTTTCTTTGCTCTCACGGTGCTCATTGTCGTTCTTGAGAAGTTAAACGTGCTTCGCGGTCTTCATCTGTCTCGTTTATTCACTGTTCTTCTTCTTTTCGCCGTTTTGTTTCAGAACTGGTAAGACCTCCTCTTCTTTAACTTCAGAGCATTGTCTAAAATATTACCCGAATCAAGTTTTTGTTACCAAATACAATAAGTGCACTTTACACACTTTTCACCCAATTATTTTCGATTTACACTCAGTCACTATATAACTTTTACTTCTCACACTTCACTACTTTTTCGGTTCGTCACTGACAGGAAACTGACGTTCGAGCCCACGACGCGTCTTGCTTTGTATACCCCTAGCAATGGGTAGCCCCACCAATGACGAATCCCAGAACATACCAAAAAAGCCTTCGAGTGGTCCACAATGTTCCAGAACATCCCAAAACATTCTAGAGTGTCCCGGAATGTTCCATAATGGTCTTGGATGTTCCGGGATGTTCTCGAACATTCTGGAATATTCCTGATTGTTGCAGATTATTTCCGAACATTCCAGAACATGCCGGGTCATTGTGCAAGATTCCGAAGCATTCTGGAACGTTGTGCAGTGCTCTCGAATACTCTTGAATGTTCTGGAATGCTCTCGATTGTTCTGGAATATTTAAGAAATTTATAGAGGGAAAAACTTGACAACTCTTGTATCTTCAAAAGCACGCCCTGCAGGTAAAGACGGGATTCTTCTTCATGGCTGGGAAATAGACGGCTGTCGCGCCAAGTAATTCCCTTGATCGTACCGAGACTCGTTTCTGAGTTCTAGTGGCACGCTCATTGTACACTTATTTTTATAATACACTCCTCGAAATGGAAAAAAGAACACATTGACACCGGTATGTCAGACTCACCATACTTGCTCCGGACACTGCGAGAGGGCTGTACAAGCAATGATCACACGCACGGCACAGCGGACACACCAGGAACCGCGGTGTTGGCCGTCGAATGGCGCTAGCTGCGCAGCATTTGTGCACCGCCGCCGTCAGTGTCAGCCAGTTTGCCGTGGCATACGGAGCTCCATCGCAGTCTTTAACACTGGAAGCATGCCGCGACAGCGTGGACGTGAACCGCATGTGCAGTTGACGGACTTTGAGCGAGGGCGTATAGTGGGCATGCGGGAGGCCGGGTGGACGTACCGCCGAATTGCTCAACACGTGGGGCGTGAGGTCTCCACAGTACATCGATGTTGTTGCCAGTGGTCGGCGGAAGGTGCACGTGCCCGTCGACCTGGGACCGGACCGCAGCGACGCACGGATGCACGCCAAGACCGTAGGATCCTACGCAGTGCCGTAGGGGACCGCACCGCCACTTCCCAGCAAATTAGGGACACTGTTGCTCCTGGGGTATCGGCGAGGACCATTGGCAACCGTCTCCATGAAGCTGGGCTACGGTCCCGCACACCGTTAGGCCGTCTTCCGCTCACGCCCCAACATCGTGCAGCCCGCCTCCAGTGGTGTCGCGACAGGCGTGAATCGAGGGACGAATGGAGACGTGTCGTCTTCAGCGATGAGAGTCGCTTCTGCCTTGGTGCCAACGATGGTCGTATGCGTGTTTGGCGCCGTGCAGGTGAGCGCCACAATCAGGACTGCATACGACCGAGGCACACAGGGCCAACACTCGGCATCATGGTGTGGGGAGCGATCTCCTACACTGGCCGTACACCTCTGGTGACCGTCGAGGGGACACTGAATAGTGCACGGTACATCCAAACCGTCATCGAACCCATCGTTCTACCATTCCTAGACCGGCAAGGGAACTTGCTGTTCCAACAGGACAATGCACGTCCGCATGTATCCCGTGCCACCCAACGTGCTCTAGAAGGTGTAAATCAACTACCCTGGCCAGCAAGATCTCCGGATCTGTCCCCCATTGAGCATGTTTGGGACTGGATGAAGCGTCGTCTCACGCGGTTGCACGTCCAGCACGAACGCTGGTCCAACTGAGGCGCCAGGTGGAAATGGCATGGCAAGCCGTTCCACAGGACTACATCCAGCATCTCTACGATCGTCTCCATGCGAGAATAGCAGCCTGGATTGCTGCGAAAGGTGGATATACACTGTACTAGTGCCGACATTGTGCATGCTCTGTTGCCTGTGTCTATGTGCCTGTGGTTCTGTCAGTGTGATCATGTGACGTATCTGACGCCAGGAATGTGTCAATAAATTTTCCCCTTCCTGGGACAATGAATTCACGGTGTTCTTATTTCAATTTCCAGGAGTGTATATATTGTTTAAACGAAAGAATTGTTTGTGGGACAATGGAACAGTGATCTAGAAGAGTCTTGATATTCGTCTGGTATGTAGTTCATCGTTTTAGACAAGTACTTATTTTTATTGTGATTGATAGGCAGTTTTTCATCATCACATGCTCTTTTAGTTGCCATTACACGTGAGACATTGGTATAAAACCACACACAACACAATTTGTTTGGTGTGCGCACAAATGTTACTATTTGTCACAGTAACATGTGTGTGCAATTACTGATATTCACAGTAATATTTGTGTGCACGCCAAACGGGCAGTGTGCTGTGTGCGGCTGGCTCATACCACGTTTATTTTGCAAGCGTGGCCCTTCTTTATTCTGCTATGGTGGAATCAGCTGCTGTGCTCAAGGTCTACCTAGCACTTTACATGTTCTTATGACGGATGGATTATGTTGGATTATGTATCCAGCTAGTTTTGCATACATTTTCCATTTTATATGGCTTATGATAGGTGGGTTACATATCCAGCTTCTTTCACATAGTGTGATGATGCCTCAAAAGGGTGAAACACGTCATTGATATTAAATAATTTCGCAATAAAGTCTGTTTTTATCCTGTAATAATTCGAAATTAGTTGCTGTAGCACCGTGCCACCGTGGAATGGAATAACTTTTACAACTTAGCTTCAGACTTCATCATAAATCTAAAGACGAAAAAGATTCCATTTTCACTTCGTTCCATAGTTAACTGAATATTGTGTTGTATTTAGGTTTATTTGTCCATAAAATCGTACATTCCTGAAAAGAACATCTACGTAATATAATAATGTCATCAATGTACCTTTCCCGAATCACTATATTTTTTGGAAAATAACTTAAGGTTTTCGATCGTATTATGTTCGACCGTAGTGACGAATATGTTAATAAGGCAGCAGGATAATGAAAACCCCATTGCGAGACCCTGTTTCTGCGTGTATTTGGTATCTCCGAACAGACATTAACTTTTTTGCAAGATAGAAATCAGCTAGTTCGAATGGCCAGTGGCTTACAATAACGACAAGGTAACCTAAATAATTACATTGCTTCCACTGGTGACCATGGTTTTATACTTCTGTGCTTTTCTGTTTTAGCTGCCTCTTCTTTAGAGGCACCAACGATCTCTTCAAAAGAATGGATAGTAGGGATGTCAGCTCATATGAGTATCGTTGATTACTTTACATAGTTATGGGAAAATAGAAAAAACGCCCTTTATAGTAGCTTTTGCAAAGGTGGTGCAACTTCAGAGAATTGCAGAACACGGTGTTGCGAGCGACGATCTAAGGCAATTACGATCTGCGATATTTCACGCTGTGAAGAACCGACGGCCCCCTTGCCGTTCGTGCAGCTCAGACATTCTGCAGTTGGTTGCATCGCCCGACCTTTGCTTCTCTATTTGATTTGATCGCTCGACTCCAGTGGTCTTGGAGCAGTTAATAGAGTTTCTTTAGGCTCAAGTTACTGGAGTACCACTTAAGTTCTAACTGAAGCGGAATTTATTCAATATGCAGCTGTGCCTCTACGTTTCAAGTTCCGTGCCAGACTTCACTAATTAAGTTCGCTAATTATGTTTCCTCCCTGCTTTCCGGTGCTGACTTTACGAGCACGAATTAACGCGACAGCCACGAGTAAGAAGCAAACTCAGCGAACGGCCCCACTTGTTTGGTTACTGATTAGCCTATCAAAATTCGCAAACGGTCGGTGTTTGCAGCAGTCGAACATGGTGTAACTTTCTGTAATCTCTTTTTCCTAGTTTGATCTCTCGTGTCTTGTGGAGCAAATACTATCAAAATGTATTTTCAGGGTACAGAGCATAGTCTGTGTGATGATTTCGCATAGCTTGATCTCATATACAATGGACAAGAATAGCAATTTTGGTACTGAAATGTTTCGTTTATGAGCACAGGTGATCAATCGACCGGCCCTTGTCATGTGTAATTTGCGTTTGTGCTGCTCTCAAATTTCATCTCGTTCGTAATGTAGGTTTGCCCGAGCAAGCAATTTGGTCTGCCTGAAATAACAACACGTCCTGTATGTCCATATTCATTCCGAGAAAGTGTTAGGATTTCAGAGAACATAACCACGAAGCTCTGTTAATTCGAGTATTCGGGAACGCATTCTGTTTCCCTCGAAACGAACGTAATTTTATGTAGGCTTTTGCAGTGTACATACAGTGGCGGAATTTCGTACAAGTGCCCAGCAGGATAACGACTAGTTTAATAAATCATGGAACGTAACACATGTATCAAATATAATAAATTATTAATATTTTAAACGCCAAGGGAAGCATGCGGATACAAAAATTAGAAATCTGACATCAAAAGTAGCGTGATTACAAAGCGATAGCGGGTGCGTGGTTTAATCAGTAACATGGATATGTTCCGTGTGAAACGTTTGCGAAGAGATCATTATATCGCGACGGTTTAAAACAAACGACCTTTGAATACGTACTGGAGCTCGAATATTGGCCAATTATGAGCTTTCGTGAGTATGATTTATCGTGTAATGAAACTATTAGTATGGCTCGGAACGACGTATTTTAGGAAATATAGGTTGAAAATAACAAGAACAGTTGCAAACAATGATATCTTCGTAGCCATGACGAGTAGTTGTGCTTCGCCCCTGGTGTTGGATGTCCACTGCATCAGTCCAGCAAATGTTCTTTGGCTGTCCTCAAAATTCCTCTGTGTCTAGTGCGTTCAGGACGGCTTGCATATTCTGAGGGTATTACCGATGCCAAAACAGATACCTACAGCTGTAGTGGGATCGACAATAGAGGCGCAATTCTGTTGATTGTCAAGAAGTTGTTCATTTTGTTGTCACGATTCAGTCTGGAGCCCATTGGTGCCGCCGCATGTTTGGAATACTACAGAGGTGAAATCCGAGGCGCTTTTATTTCGGTTAATTTCAATAGCTAGGCCATGGAAGTCATAGATACCAGAGCATTACTCTTTCTTCACCACGTTTCTATATCGGCATTGCCATATGAAAATGCCCACCAGCATATTTCAAACACTGTTTCGTTTGTTCACATGATACTGGTTCACTGACTAGTCCTTTCAAATTTGAAGGATTTTGCCAATCGCTGATTGCTTGTGATTACAGTGTAGCAGCCAATGTTGATGAAGTTGTACATAGCAAGAAGTCGAAGCCACAAGGACACACTGATTAGTTGCACCATTCGTTGCTGCGTAAGCCAACACCAATAAACTGAATTATAGAAGAATAGTGCAGATTTGTTGGGTAGACCGGCTAACCAACGAAATGGAGGAGGAAAGGTAGTTTTACTTTCATGGAAGATAGAGAGTCGAGGGAAACTATGCACAATTGCTTAGAGTGTAAAATCCAAACCTATTAAAGCACAATCCTTTGTTAATCACGCTAATGCTATCTACTTTATAATTAATTGACAATGAGAACACCGAAGTTAAGTGCTGTCGGTTTGGATGGGTGACCATTCAGTCTGCCGAGCACTGTTGGCAAGCGGGGTGCACTCAGCCCTTGTTAGGCAAACTGGAGAGCTACTTGATAGAGAAGTAGCGGCTCTGATCTCGTAAACCGACATTCAGCCGGGAGAGCAGTGTGCTGACCACATGCCCCTCCATATCCGCATACAGTGACACCTGTGGGCTGAGGATGACTCGGCGGCCGGTCGGTACAGTAGGGCCTTCCAATGCCTGTTCGGACGGAGTTAAGTTTTAGACAATGAGAACATATAGTACGTATGAGATTTATACATAGTAAGTTGCTTTGAGATAGGTAACCTTCAGATAACTGTGATTATTTTCTAAATACTGTAACTAGTTTCTGACATCGGCTGGTACCTCGGGAAAAAACCCCCAAGAACTGCAGTGACACTGCTGCAGAAAACTTATAAAATCCAGAGCTATGAGGGATTTTCAGTTGCAACGAGAATAGCGCCCAAAATATTCTGACGGGTTTTATAGGGAACTCAAGTCACCAGGAAGCAGAACACGAGGTCTGTCTAAAAAGTATCCGACATTTGATTTTCGAGAAGATAGCGCTATGCCACTGTACTCAGTAAAGGAAGAGACCTTTATGCGCAAGCTTGAATTTTGTCTCTGCCTTTCAAGGCGTCAGTCGCTGCCTGTCGGTCGCTGAGTGAGGTACTACACAACGTGTTCGTCGGATTACCAATTCTCTCAAGATGACTGAACGTGTTGAGCAAAGACTCCGTATCAAATTTTCTCAAAAGCTTGGTGATTCTCAAAGCGAAACAATTCGTAAGATTCAGCAGGTGTTTAGAGAAGATGCGACGGGTGTAACATAAATTAAGGAGTGATTCAACAGACTGAAAAATGGCCGCACATCAGCGGAGAGTGACCAGCGTTCTGGCAGGCCAGAAACTGCTCGGAGTGCAGCTGATGCTGAGAGGGTGCAAAATTTTGTGATGGCGGATGGTCGTTTGACCGTGCGGGAGATTTCCCAAGAGGATGGAGTGAGTCAAGTTTCTGCACATATAATTTTGCTTGATGATTTGAACATGCACCGAGTGGCTACGAAATTCGTGCCCAAGTTGTTGTTCAAAAATGGCTCTGAGCACTATGGGACTTAACATCTGAGGTCATCAGTCCCCTAGAACTTAGAACTACTTAAACCTAACTAACCTAAGGACATCACACACATCCATGCCCGAGGCAGGATTCGAACCTGCGACCGTAGCGGTCATGTGGTTCCAGACTGAAGCGCCTAGAACCGCTCGGCCACAACGGCCGGCCCCATGTTTTTGTCGCCAGAAAAAACACCTGCGTTTTGACGTTTCCTAGGACCTTCTGAACACCACCAGCACTGATCCTGGGTTTCTGAATACCGTGATAACTGGAGACGAGTCATGAGTGTACGGGTAGGATCGAGAAATAAAAAGACAGTCGTCTCAATTGAAGCATCCCGAGTCCCCAAGGCCGAAGAAAGTGCGGCAGGTGCGAAGCAATATCAAGGTGATTCTGTCTTTTTTGATGTCCGTGGAATTGGGCATCACCAATACGCACCGGAAGGACAAACAGTGACTATCAAGATGTCCTCCCGCGACTCCGTGACGCAGTTCGGCGCAAAAGACCAGACATGTAGACGGCAACAGACTGGCAACCACAACGCCCCCGCACATTCATGCACTTGATCCAAAATTTCTTGGCCAAACATGGATTTACAGCCGTTCGCCAACCTACTTTCCAGACATGACACCTTGCGACTTCTGGTTGTTTCCAAAATTGAAGACGCCACTGAAAGGATCCCGTTTTGAGACTAGAGAAGAGAGAATGCGGAACACGACGACGTAGGTTAACACCATTCCAAAAGAAGAGTTCCAGAGGTGTTTCCAGCAGTTTAAGGATCGGTTGGCTAAGTGTGTGCAAGCCCAAGGAGCCTACGTTGAAGGGGATTGGGGTCCCAACCCCGTCAGGTGTTTGAAATGTTTTTTCTGGCCAAAGGTAGGATATTTTTGGACACGCCTCTTATGACATACCCCTTTTCTGCTTCGACTAAAATAAGCGATACAGTGGTTACAGCACTGGACTTGAGCTCATACCACCATCTGGCTACGGTAATATGAGTGTTCACTAAGTTCCCAAAATAAACGCAAGGATAGTTACTTAAAGAAGGCTGCAGCTGATTTTATTGCCCGAAATAACCCCCGTATGTAACCATGCCGCCATGTGTCTCACTGCAAAACTAATTCCTTATGCAACCGAAATTTATACTCCGTCTCTAACGAAATGTTGTTAAACTCCAAACGCTATACTTTTCTCTTCCTGTAATGTCTCGGTTCAAAGCTTTTCCCATGTTACTGTTTTCCATTATGTGGTCGTCGTAACGCGTTTCTCCATGTATCGGCAAAACTGATGTCAACAGTCACCTACTGCACTGAAAAGATTTTATTTTAAAGCTGAATTTATACTATTTAAAAACAGTCGTAGTTTACAGAATTTTCTTTATAACTTAAGAGCGACACGTTGCGCCCGGACAGGGCATGATCAGGTTTTCTGAAAAAATGACGATATTACAATAAATCCGCCGTGGTCCTGTTTTCGACTTCTATAAAAACAAAATAAGCTTTAAAAACCGACCAGATAATGCAAGCCTTCTACAAGCGACTCAGCTATACACGATATGTCCTGTCATCCCTATAAGTACAACACGAACTACTTTAGTTCAATGATATAGCGTATCACTAAAATTCCACTTAGCACTCAGTCTCTAACAAAGGAACTGGAAAGCTTGAAAAATATCGCTTTCTGTAATGGTCACAGCTCATCCATCATATACAAAGCATACATGTCGAAAACATCGCCATCTGATCGAGAAATCTCCTTCAAATCTGCTCCTCAAAATTATTTGTTTGCTAAGCTTCTATTTGTAGGTAATGTGTCCTGTGTCATAGCTGAACTCTTTCGTGGTAAAATACAAGAATGGTGTTTACCATCTCCAATAAAAACCAGTATCAATGCATTCACAATGAGCCTTCTCAGAAATGTAAACACGCTGTCTCTGGCGTATATATGCGGTGTATGTGAAGCCGATTATATTGGCTAGACGGGGAGGGCTTTTAAAATTAGGTTTCAGAGGCATTTACTCACTAAGAAGGGACAGGTTAAGAATATCATACAATGTAAGCTTTCACGGCCGGTATTGTCTTCACTTAAAGTTCGCCGGTTTACCCCCGAGGATGTCTCCCGCAGTCGGAGACGAAACGTCAGGAGAGAGTTTTATACTTCGACCTCGGCCTATCAGCCGGAATTTTTAAGTGAAGGTTAAGAATAATTACGCAGAGGCCAGCAGCCACTTACGCTCGGAAACTGAAGGGTTTTTCACCACGCTCAAAAGAGTAATAGGCTCGAACTGCTTCAAGAGATCGAAATTGTTAAAAATTCACACTCCATGAAGGATACATTACTCAGTGATCAGTTATCAAGCAAGAATCAGGTTTTTTATGATTGCATGCTCTCTTTTTTTTTAAACAATTTTTTAATTTGTTGCTGTTTATTACCAGGACCTCGGTCACTTCTCACGTGTATGCAATTGAATTTTGTCTTTTGTGCATTGTTGATTTTTAGCCATAGATTCGTAGTCTAATCTATATTTAATTGCTCTACACATTCTACTTTATTATTCTATAACACCGCATTTGAATATAAGGGTTTTCTATGTCTCTGTGCATAGTTTTCGGTCTGGCCTGTCCTGCATTGTGTATATTTCCATATGATCTATTATATTTTATTTATTTCGTAATTTACCCATTACTATTTGTATTTTACGCCGTTATCACACTAAACCCAAGGCAGCGCCGCATGGCGACTGTCATCACTAGTAGCCCAATATTCTGCATGAGCTCCTATCTTCCTGAAGTGTACTCCATGTGGACACGGACGGGCCTCAGGGACCGTTGTAGTGTACGGCTGTTTTCGGGTTGCACGCGAGGTTCTGTTCTGCGCTGCTATGCCTGTCGTTGCCTCAATGAGGTCAACGCATTTTCGGTTTGTCCTACCACCTCTCTACTAATGCCTGATACAGGTGGTTTTATTTAATTTTTAATATTTTTTCCTGCAGGTTGCCTTTTATTTTTTATGGCGTGTCATTCCGGTCTCGTAAACTGACATACGGCCGGGAGAGCGGTGTGCTGACTACGTGCCCCCCACATTCGCATCTAGTGAAGCCTGTGAGCTGAGGAGGACATGGCGGCTGGCGGTACCGTTGGGCCTTCGTGGCCTGTTCGGGAGGAGATTTAGTTTTTTATGTGGTGTCATGCCTTCTTGACGTATGCTTTTTGGCAGACGATTTCTTATCTTTTACGCGAGTTATATTACGTTCCTCAATATAATTTTAGTTTATTAAAAATTCCATTACTATAATATTTTGAAAAATCATAATGAATTGGTATTTTGTGTTGGATATTAAATATTATTCAAAAATGGCTCTGAGCACTATGAGACTTAACATCTGAGGCCATCAGTCCCCTAGACTTAGAACTACGTAACCCTAAGGACATCACACACATCCATGCGCGAGGCAGGATTCGAACCTGCGACGTCAGCAGAAGTGCGGTTCGGGACTGAAGCGCCTAGAACCGCTCGGGCACAGCGGCCGGCACTTGGGTAGTATCTGTGTATTTTCTTTAGCCATATATGGTGTGACGTAGTAGAGAGAGGAGAGCAAAGAAATGGGACCCCACATGTATGGCAGCAGTAATTCCAGATTTAATCTTCAGAAACGGACGACGAGGCACAGCGTTTCAAAGTTTCATGAAGGATGATTAACTTACTCCCTATGAGGACAATATTTATAAAATAATAAGAAACATTTTGAGAACATTTTTATAGTCTTTAGCAGAATTGCGCACCAGTAAAGTAAAACACTACATGTGTGAATGTTCCCCTAGTAAACCTTGTCCTACAGGTAGCCCCACAACCAGAAATCACAAGGAGTGAGCTCAGCTGATCGTGCCAGCCAAGCATTTGGAAATGATCGGCTGATAATTGGATCGCGTTTCGGAGAAGCAGGTGAACTTCACGGGTGAAATGCGGTGGTGCCCCATCTTGCATGGAAGCTGTTGGGTTCAATGCGTCTCTCTCCTGTAGGGCGGCTATGACTTGCTGGCGAAGCATATCACAGTAACGCTGGTCAATCATACTGCACATCTCTGCTCCTTGAGCGCCAACCTGTTCAAAAAAGGATGGGCCAATGATGAACGTAGCCGTAAAGTCACACTACACAGTGACACACGTTCATGATGCAGAGGAACTTGATACACAGTGACTGGAGGTGAAGAGCCTCACACTCGGCAGTTCTGTGTTTTCATATAACCTCTCAGAGAAAAATGAGCTTCGTCTCTCCATAGGATGGTCCAGGGCCTGCCCCCGTCAACTTCAGTCTTTGCGAGAAAGTGGAGAGCGGAATCAACGTATCGTTGTGCATCCTGTGGTGCAAACTGCTGTAGCATATGGATCATGTACCGAAACCATTCGAGAACGATTGGATGCACCTTCCGCACAGTAGACCACACAAGGGATGTCCAACTGTCGTGACAGTACGCATGCTGCCTGACGATCGTGAATTGCGCGCATCGTTGTTTGCCATAGCATCAGCTGGTTTCATCAGCCACCTGTGATGCAACCGGTCGTCGGCCTCTTCCCAGAGAGACGCCCAGTTCTCCAGTTGATTCGAACGTCTTCATCATGCTCGACACAGCATGTGGAGAAAGGTGACCCTTCCAGCAGGCGATATTCTCTATGTGTAGTTGCAGCGTTACTGTTGTTTTGGTAATAGAGTTTCTTCAGTGACGCCCTGTTTGTCCAAGCTCATGTCGACACGTCAACAAGTGCACTGCGTCTGGTCAGGTATGTGAGACTACGGATCACGATGACTGATCACGACACCTGTTGGATATAGTTGGATCTGGATGTGGCTCTGTTACGCATGGAAATCAGGCATGCCATACACTGGAGTATTAATGCTACTAACAAGGGAACCTCCCCATCGCACCCCCCTCAGATTTAGTTATATTGGCACAGTGGATAGGCCTTGAAAAACTGAACACAGATCAATCGAGAAAACAGGAAGAAGTTGTGTGGAATTATAAAAAATTAAGCAAAATATACAAACTGAGTAGTCGATGCGGAAGATAGGCAACATCAAGGAGAGTCATATCTCAGGAGGGCCGTGGTCCCGTGGTTAGCATGAGCAACTGCGGAACGAGAGGCCCTTGGTTCAAGTTTTCCCTCGAGTGAAAAGTTTACTTTTTTCTTTTCAGACAATTATTATCTGTCCGTCCGTCCGTCCGATGGATTTGACGGTCTACACGTGGAAAAATTTCAAAATGTTAAAAACATATGTTTTGACAGAGCACAGGGAAAACTGTGCGACTGTGAAACTGTTTCATTCATTTGTTGCAGTTTATGTGACAAACTCTTATGTTTTCATCACTTTTTGGGAGTGGTTATCACATCCACAAGAAAATCTAAATCGGGCAAGGTAGGAGAATCTTTTTACCCATTTGCCAAGTGTACAAGTTAGGTGGGTCGACAACATATACCTGTCATGTGACGCACATGCCGTCACCAGTGTCGTATACAATACATCAGACGTGTTTTCCTGTGGAGGAATCGGTTGACCTATGACCTTGCGATTAAATGTTTTCGGTTCACATTGGAGAGGCACGTCCTTTCGTCTTCTAATTGCACGGTTTTGCGGTGAGGTCGCAAAACACAGACGCTAAACTTATTATAGTGAGCAGAGACGTCAATGAACGAATGGACAGATTACAACTTTGCGAAAATAAAGAAAGTAAACTTGTCACTCGAGGGAAAACTTGAACCAAGGACCTCTCGTACCGCAGCTGCTCACGATAACCACGTGGCCACGGCGCTCCTGAGCTCACACTATCCTTGATGTTACCTATCTTGCGCATGGACTACTCAGTTTGTAAATTTTGCTTATTTTTTTCATAGTTCCACACAATTTCTTCCTCTTTTCTCGATTGATCTGTGTTCAGTTTTTCAAGGACTATCCACTGTGCCAACTTATAACTAAATCTGAGGGGGGTGCGATGGGGAGGTTTCCTTGTAAGTTTGGTGCTCTTACGGTAATTAGTTTCCTTGTTATAACATGTTCAATAGGGAAGTTTAACTATAACCCCCGCTATATTTGCTTGTCACATGTGTAGGCGACTTGCAGAACAAAAATTCCTGTGATAAATAAGCACTGATGCCGCTGTTACTTGTAACACTGGCACAAAGCGACAAGTTTTTTTGTAGACACATGGCTGCAGCAGAATGAAGGAATTAACCTTGCAGTACCCCGATTGCGGTCTGGGTTGGGATGTGTTCGGTCTCTTACCGAACTGATCGTCATTCTAGCCTCATGTGCGATGACCGGTACCGCATAATGAGTGGTTCGGTATTTTTAGAATACGTTTTTATGCAAAGACACGCCTAACATAAAAAATTATCACAACAGTAATGGCGGTTCCATGCAGCAATGCCCATGTTGAAAGAGTCTTCAGTACCGTGAATCTTTTAAGATGTCACACTAGAAACAAATTGATTGTCGATATTGTAAAAGCAGAACTATGCATTCGTTGTAATTCGAAGTTTACAACGTGCAACGACTTTTGGCTCTAAGCACTATGGGACTTAATATCTTAGGTCATCAGTCCCCTAGAACTTAGAACTACTTAAACCTAACTAACCTAAGGACATCACACACATCCATGCCCTAGGCAGGATTCGAACCTGCGACCTTAGCAGTCTCACGGTTGCGGACTGAAGCGCCTATAACAGCACGACCACCGCGGCCGGTTGCAACGACTTTTACCAAATAATTTAAGGTAATAAAAATTTGTTGAAAGATATGACAAGGAATGTTAAATATCATTTTTGACGTTTACTAAGTGTTTTATTGTTTCCATTCGCAGGCCTGAGACCAGGAAATTCTGTCGTCAGGCAATGTTTGGTAATTTCGTCAATTTAAACTTTGCTTGGTGACTGGTGTCCTTTTAGACCCCAGGGCTCTGTTAACTATGAAAGTACCGTTTAAACGTAGACGTAGTCTTCTCATTCTCCAGAGAAATTTTGATGGTCCCTTTATCACAATTGGACAAAATATTTTGGAACTGTCACGGTTTGTTGTACAATAATTGGAAATTTTTGGCTATGGGCTCAGAAAATACGTCACATATACAAATGTGATTTTCACTGTTATATTTCAACCTTATTACGTAAATTAAAGTTTGGCAACAATGTACCTTCTCAACCAACAGTATTGTAACCAGTTCCTAGAAAATACATGTTGTTGTTGTTGTGGTCTTCAGTCCATAGACTGGTTTGATGCGGCTCACCATGCTACTCAATCCTGTGCAAGCTTCTTCATCTCCAAGTACCTACTACAACCTACATCCTTCTGAATCTGCTTAGTGTATTCATCTCTTGGTCTGCCTCTACGGTTTTTACCCTCCACGCTGCCCTCCAGTACTAAACTGGTGGTCCCTTGATGCCTCAGAGCATGTCCTACATACACGTGCATTATTGGAAAAAATTCACAATTAGGAATTGCCCTTTGTTGGAGTAAGACGTGGTATTATATTTTATTTACAGTGAGTTGTTATATACGCTTTGAAAGGGGCTACGGTCTCGAACAGGCTTTAGCCGATGCATATTAGAGTCATAGTGACAATGAATCAATTTTTGGAAATGCAGAGAGCGAAGTGATGGAAGACGATGTATAGGTGGAGGATGAGAGTAAGATGTATAGGTCAAGAATGAGATTGATGTGAATAAATGGGAAGACGATGATAATGGTATTCAGGCAACTAGTGCGCCTGATTTTGTATCTAGTTGTGGACGGATGAAATGTGACACTACCATCTGATGTGCGCAAGTAGACTTCCAGGAGTACGTGGCTTATGTATTTGTCGAGCAATAAAGTGGCTTCCAAGATTTCGTGGAATCCTGAGGTGGCTCTTGTTTGGTAATAAACTTCCGAGAGAAAAAAGAAATGGTGTTACTGGATGAAAAGCTGAATATATACAGCATATATTCAGTGTTTGAAATGTGCGGTGATGCATGCATTTCGTCTTATTCGTTATCTTACAGTTGATGAGCACCTGTGTGGTTTCAGGGGACGATGTCCATCCAAGGTGTGCATTCTTTCAAAACCTGGAAAGTACAGGATGACAATGTGGCCTCCTGTAGATTATGAGACAAAATTATCGCGTAAATACGCAACTGTATATAGGGAAAACTGCTGAAGAAAGGGAAACGAGTGGTGCGTGATTTAGTTCATCACCTTCTAACAACAAAGGTCAAAATTTAATAATGAGTGTGGTGTTTCTCACGCTGCTAAATACTGCATTTTCGGGCAACAACAAAGTTATTACGTGGCAGGTGTCATTAGAGCACAGTTATTAAAGTCATTTCATGTAATAATGAATAAACTAGACACTCATCGTTTCGTGTTTCCCACGCTGGTCTCGTTGCAAAATCATGGCTCAATCGTCGAAAATCGAGGTGGTGATGATTCTTAGCTCGGATGCAAAGAGGCCTAGGTTTTATTCTGCTGTATTCAAAAGTTTTGTAGATGCGCTTCACAAACCATTCTTGAAGATTACACCTTTGAAAGTTAGCACAATGGTGATGAAAAAAAAAAAAAAAAAAAATCTGCACTCCGAATATAAGTTACACTTCCTTTTTATTAATTTTGTTGCAATATCACGTAACACACAAAACATCACTTCACAATACAAAACATACTTGAAAACATCTTCCTTACTATTGAAGTTCACATTTTATAAACTGGCTACAATATGCGTCTTTCCAACATGACGTCCAAGACTTGACTTTTTCAAGGTCCGACTCGAACTCTCTAACTAATAACCGCTTACGCGCCGACAAATCAGAGTTACAAGTACGACAAAGATCATAGTGACAAAAGAAAGAATACACATCATTGCAACATAACCATATCGATGTATCAAAGTATCTCTACATTAATGAAATCAGATCTGAATGTTGTCTCAGAAATATTGTAACTACTGTATAGAAACACTGTAGAATATTGCTGGTATCGAGAGGTTGAGTTGATGTGCCGTAATGGTTACGTAATTCAAGTACCATTACAACCTCAGGGAAAGTGTTGGGAACATTACCACGAACATTATGTTACTAGTTTGCAACTTAATTATAGCGTGAAACAATGGTTTTGTAATTTCAGCAATAGGGATGGGTCTCACGGTAAGCCATTATTATTTATGTGATAGTATTTTGCACTGTATCGCAATATAGTTGCTAGAATCACTTGGTGGCCAACAAAAGACCGTGTACATGTAATATAATAATTTTTTCATGAGGTGGGGCCACAGTCATGATATATTTCTTTAAAGTCAATACCGACATTAGACTTTTTATTTGCAGTGTTACATTTACACGATCATGATTTCGGGTTTAAATTACTATTCTCAAGTGTTTAAATGTTAGACAGTGCCTAAGATGGCATACTTTCTTATTTAAAATGCACTATTAGACACATTGTCTGAGGGTCAATCTGGTAAAAGCCTGCTATGTTTTTTCAAAGCTGATACCGTGTGAAGGTTAATCTTGCAAGCCTGTTTGTGGTATGGTGATGTCGCGCAAGTGGAATGGAGCTAAACTCTCTGTTGTAACGACTGTGTAGGTCGTCGCAGAGCTCGGAAGAGGAGCCGCGCCGGTGCGTCTCCGTGGGCTCCGAGTTGCCGCTGCTGGAGGGCGTCGCGCCCGCCCCCGCCTCCACGCCGCCCCCGCCGCCACCCGAGCGCAGCGACAGCCTCGGCACGCGATCCGAGGCACACCACCTGCGAGCAGCGCCCTGGTTTCAGGCTGGCATCCCTAGGTAAGCAGCATTGTAATTCTCTGTGTCTGGCAAGCACCGGATCCGTTTTTAGGCTGCCTTCCGTATGTAAGCCACTTGTTTGTATGTTGGCACGCATGGTGCACGAATCGTGTGGCATCCCTGGGCAAGCACCTCCCACGTTTTTTCTATTTCGGCAATCGCAAGACCCTGATTTTTGGGTGCCATCCGTAAGCAAGTTATTTCCATAACAGCTGGTCGAGCTTCTTTTCAGTCAAATATTGCTCCAGGCTGAGTCTCACCTTATTGTGTTTTAGCACGCTCTCCAGTCAACCACTTTGGCGGCGAGTCCTTGGTGCAGGCTGCCGACTCTAAGATATCCACTTCCTCCCGTTTCATACTTTGCAAAATATCCCGAGTTATACCACTCTGCACCAAACCCTAGTCTCAGGCAGCCGTTTCTTGACGACTAACCTCTCCCCTCTTTACACGCAGGTGACAAAACTCTTGTGTCGGACCTCCTTTTCCCCGACGTAGTGCAGCAGCTCAACGTGGCACGGACTCAACAACTTATTGGAAGAGAATGAAATTTTCACTCTGCAGCGGAGTGTGCGCTGATATGAAACTTCCTGGCAGATTAAAACTGAGTGTAGGACCGAGACTCGAACTCGGGACCTCTGCCTTTCGCGAGTAAGTGCTCTACCATCTGAGCTATCCAAGCACGACGTACGCAGCGTCCTTACAGCTCATAAGGTAGAGTACTTGCCCACGAACCGCAAGGGTACCGAGTTCGAGTCTGGGACCGACACACAGCTTTAATCTGCCATAAAGTTTCATATCAACGCGCACTCAGCTGCAGAGTGAAAATTTCATTCTGGAAATATCCCCCATGCTGTAGCAAGCCATGTCTCCACAATATCCTTTCATCCAGGAGGTTCATGAAGTTCTGCAGAATCGCAGGAGAGTTTCTGCGAAGTTTGGATTTCGGAGACGAGGCACTGGTGGAAGCAAAGCTGTGAGGACGGGGCGTGAGTCGTGCTTGGGTAGCTCATATGGGAGAACACTTGCCCTTGGAAGGCAAAGTTACCGAGTTCGAGTCTTGTTCCGGCACACAGTTTTAGTCTGCAGGAGGTTTCAGGTTTTTGGAAGTCACCTGCAGAAATACTGAGCCGTGCTGACTCCATGTGCAGCCACAGCTCCGAAAGGGTTGACTGGGCAGCGTTTAGTGCACGAACTGACCTCTCAATTATGTGCCCTAAATGATTCGATGGGATTCATGTCGGGCAATCTGGGTGACCAAGTGAATCGCTCGATTTGTCCAGAATGTTCTTCAAATGAAACGCGAACGGCTGTAGCCTGGTGACATGGCGCATTGTCATTCATAAGAATTTCATCGCTGTTTGGGGTCATTAAAAACATGAATGGTTGCAGATGGTCCCCAAGTAACCGAACGTAACAATTTCCAGTCAATAATGGGTTCAGTTGGACAAGAGGTTTCAATCCATTCCATGTAAACACAGCCTCCACCAATGTGGAGCCATCACCAGCTTTTCACAGTGCCTTGTGACATCTGGGGTTCATGGCTTCGTGGGGTATGCACCATACTCGAACCCTAGCATTAGCTCTTACTAACAGAAATCAGAGCTCATCTGACGATGGTCCAACCGATATGGCCACGGGCGCAGAAGAGGCGCTGTAGGCGATGTCGTATGCTTTATGAAGGTCTAACAATACCACCACTTGCAAAGTAGGTTAGAAATCAGATTAATAATGTTGCTCACGCAGCATATGTTCCCTTTATCGGTCAACAACGAAGTTATTGACTGTGGATGGTATCGTCAGAATGAAAATAATGAAGTCACTGTTAAAAGGCATTAATTTTGGCACTTATCTTGAATGGATTCCCACGTAGATTTCGTCGAAGTTGTTGTCGCTCATCTTGTTGACTCTAGGGCGATTCCTCTTTGACTGCTAGAAGGTCCAGATCTGTATTTTAGCAATATTTGAAGACCTAACAAATGCGTTTTTCAGAAAGTTCTTAATGATCAAACAATCCCAGATCAGAACAATGGTACGGTAGAAATAATTTTTGACTTGGTGTTCACGATCTACATTTTTATTAAACTTCTTGTAAATTCACATATACTTCTTCTTAACTGTCACATCATCAATAAAACAGTTTTGTATCAGTCTTCATATATTTCATTTCCACTTTCACCAAACTCAAGACTTGACCGTTCTTTTACAAAGCGAAATAACAATTTCTGCAAAGTGAAACAAAGACTGCTCTGTGCGCATTCTCGCTAAAACGGTTACAAATAAGTCAAAGGTTATGACAGTTTCACAGAAATGAATACACACAAGAACCATATACATTGGAGTACCCATACATTAATAAAACCAAATGTGAATATTGTCACAAAAATATGTCTGTTACTTAGCAGAAAAGTAGTACGATATTACTGGTATCGAGAACTGGGGTTGGAGTGCCGTAATGGTCACGTAAATAAAGAACCATTACAAAGGGCAGTCGCACCGCTCGTCTGCTGCCATAGTCCATTAACGCCAAATTTCGCCACACTGTTCGTCTCACATTAATTTCTGCGGTTATTTCAGACAGCGTTGCTTGTATGACACTACTGGCAACCCTATGCAAACGCCGCTACTCTCGATCGTTAAGTGAAGGCCATCGGCCACTGCATTGTCCGTGGTGAGAGCTAATGTGTGAGTTTTCGTATTCTCGGTACTTTCTTGACACTGTGGATCTTGGAATATGGAATGCACTAACAGTTTCCGAAATGGAATGTCCCGTGCGTCTAACTGCGACTAGCATTCCGCGTTCAGTCTGTTAATTTCCGTCGTGCGACCACAATCACGTTGGAAACCTTACCAGGTGAATCACTTGAGTAAAAAATGACAGCTCTGACAATGCACCACCCTTTTATATCTTGTGTACCCATTACTACCGCCATCTGTATACGTGCATGTCGCTATCCTATGACATTTGTCATCTCAGTGTATCTCCGCAAGTGCAAGGTCTTGCTTTTAGGCTGACATCCGTATGGAAGCTATTTTCATGAGAGCTTGTCTGGATGCTGCAGAACGGCGTTGTTTTTCGGCCAAAAATCTCAATAAGCTGAGTCTTACTTTTTTTTTCGTGATTTCCCTAAATCGTTTCAGGCAAATGCCGGGATGGTTCCTTTGAAAGGGCACGGCCGATTTCATTCCCAATCCTTCCCTAACCCGAACTTGCGCTCCGTCTCTAATGACCTCGTTGTCGACGGGACGTTAAACACTAACCACCACCACCACCACCATCTTACTTTTTTCCCTTCGCACGCTCTGCTAAGTCGACCACTTGGGTGCAAGCTAGCGACCCTGACTTAGCCATTTTCTTCGTCTATATACAGGATACAGTTTTAAATATTAATAATAAATTTATTACTTTACACGGGCAAACCGTGCAGCATAAGCAGCGGCCCCTGTACAAGTTCTTGATGTATTAATCACATTCATTCGATATGCGAAAGTTCGGTCACACGATACACATCTACAAGGACTTACATTCTTCCCATACTCGGTGTAGCAAGTCCTCCGTGGTGAATTGCAGTACATTTTCTCGAGGGACACTGGTACTGGCTTCATATAACCTGCTTCTTTCACAAACCCACTCAGAAAGGAATCCCAGTGTGTTACCTCCAGCGAACGGGGTAGTCAGGTGAGAAGGCTGTGTCCGCAGTAGCAGGAAGTCCAATCCAGCCTTGGCGAAGAACACGATTAGGAAGGTCTCGTACATTCCTGTGAAAATGTTGCAGTTGCAGAATGTAATCGTCATAACTGGTGTTCAACCGAAGTAACAACAAGGTTTCCAACATGTCTGCAAATGAGCTACCCGTCACCGTTCGTTGTTTGAACAAAAATTGACCGTGCACTTTCTCACACGACAACGCAGAGAAAACGTTCACGTCTGGAGAGACACTCTATTGTTCAACAAGCATATATGGTTTCTCGCTTCCTCAGATACGGGCATAGTGCGTGCCCACGTTGCAAGTCACATGGAAAGTGGCTGGATTGCAAAACATTGTTCCTATTAAAAAACCAACGTACTTCATTGTTAACTGCAGCTATTCACAAAAGTCACCCCTTTTCAGTTTGTCTGCTGGTGTAAAGCTCTACAATAATCCGATTTTGTACGGTTTAAAACATAGCGGCTTACTCAACTCTTCCCACATTATAATCTTTGGCATGAAAAATTCCTTTCTTACTTCATTAAGTGATTTGCGAGGACTTCGGTGAAACACCTCGCACATTCTCTCGACGTTTGCATAAAGCACGTGAAATCGACCAAGACTCTTTCCCTGACAAATGCACCTGGTTTCCATGAACTTTCGGTTCCACCTAACTGTATTATTCTTGTGTGGTGGATCGTTCCTAAACCGTGCGCAGAACTCATACTGGACTGTAATCGCAGACCTGCACACGTGCAAACGGAGCACACAGAAAGCATTCTGCTGCTGTAAGCAGACGCTACTCCTGTGTAGTAATCATGATAAGCAAACAGCGGGTAGAGCATACAAAAATAGGACAATTGTCGCTGCTTTAGCCGCAAGGCTCGCCTATACAAGTAATAAATTGATTTATTATTAATTATTATTTATTATTAAAACCGCAAAAGTGATTTATAAACACCCTCTGCTTTCAGAATGAAATTTTCACTCTGCATCGGAGTGTTCGCTGATGTGAAACTTCCAGGCAGGTTAAAACTTTGTGCCGGAGATTCGACCTCGGAACCTTTGTCTTTCGTGGGCAAGAGAACTACGCCCGCGCGGTGCCCTAGCCCCAGGCAGGCGTTTGTTCTTAGATTAAGAACCTGTTGCCCTTTGTATTTTGACACTTTTACCATTTACTTTTTAAATTACTGCTTATGAGATTACGTTGAATTAATCCTCCTCTTTAAATGTTTTTAATCGTAGTATTTTCACTTTTTATTTAATCCAAGTGGCCATCGTCGGGTTCACCTTCAATTTCTTTACCTCTTCTTCTAAACATTATGCTAAGCAAACAGTGCAGCTGCGTGAGACTCTTTGTCGAGATACTCTTCGTTTTCATCCACCTGATCCTTTCTGGGTACTTGAAGATAACACTTTCCTATACATAAAACACAAGCATTTCAAAAAGAAAATGACTTTTTGCAGGATAGCAGAATCTTATAAATTACAGCTATTGCGCAAATCATAATTTTTCAGCAATATTTAGAAGCTGTAAGGCATCGTCTCCTTACAAAAAAGATACTTATCACCTGTTGCATAAACATTATTTACTCCGGATCAAAAATGTTATTATACCTATGTTTCCCACTACAGTCTAATATCCTTGACAGCATAATATCAGTAGTTGTTGACTTATTTGATGTGATAATATTCATTGCCCTCTGAAACTCTTATTACCAGATCCTTGAGATAAGCCTTCTTGCGAGCGAGCTATGCTGCTGTGAATCCTGTGTTTACAGGGAGACAGTATTAGAGACACCGGCCCGCGAACCATAGCACGCATTGTGTGAAAGCATCACTACGAATGTCGTTTTTACCTTGTTACTAATCGTCTCCATTGTGACCTTGTTTACAAGATAAACAAGGTGACCTTTCCAGTGTGACTCTTCGCAGGGAGATCGTGCTGGAGGTTTTGGTCTTTAAGATGGGGATTTGCGTTCTTAGACCCCGAGAGCACCAGCGAAGACTGTAGGTTGCGCCTACCAAGTTTTCTGGTGTGAAATTCGTTGCAGGGACATTGTGCTAAAGGTGATGGTCTGTGTACCGAAGCACACATGCATGCTATGCAAGATAACCAGCAAGCACGGCTACGACACACTTTCGCTACGTTTCGCAGACGTTACCAATGTGAACTTGTTTGCTGAAATTTCGTGTTGGAGGTGTTGGCCGCGAACCAAGGGTCCTGTCGTACAACTACAGACTTCTGAATGAGTCCAGTTGCTACACTCTGTTGCTATCTGTCTTTAAAGCTGGTGCTAGAAGTGCTTGACCGTAATCTATAGCGAACATTTATGGTTAAGTAGAGCTCCAGCATGCCCAGCGGCAACAATTAGTTTTTGCATGTTATGGAATTACCCAATGTTACCATCTTTACAACAGTTGCTATTCGGTGTATCTTGTGTCATCGAGTCTATAAGTATGTCCTTGGCTGTAGGTAGTTCGAGCTGTAAATGACTCATGAATTGATCGAGATATTCGTGAAGCCTCAGAGCACAAGTAAACCCTCTTGCTAAATGCTGTAGTTGGCATCGACTAAGTTTTATCAGTGTGGTGCTCTAGAGATAACGAGCTGCAAACTCGAGCTTTCTTTTATGGTTCACAAAAGCACCAGTTATCACGTAGTGTTACTTGTTACCCCAGGAGATCATCAGCGTGCTATTCTTCTTTGCAGCGACAACGTGTTGGAGGTTGAGTCCCGCGCATCCATTAGCTCATACTTGTAACAAGAGGTCTCCAGTGAGCACAACTGCCGCACACTCTAGTTATGTGTCTGAGGAGGGTTTACCGGTGTGACCCTTTCTGGAGGGAGATCTAATGCTTTTTTCCGGCATGGGCATTAGGCAATATGTATGTTGGAGGAATTAATGTTGTCCAACTCTTCTCGGAAAATGCTCTTTAGAAATTTTAGGAGTAAATCTCTTCGTGACCCACAACGCCACACCTGCAACATCTGCCACAGGAATTTGTTGAGCGTTTCGGCAACGTTCTCGCGCCGACTAAACGATCCCGTGACGAAACGTGCCGCTCTCCGTTATATTTTCTCTATCTTTTCTATCAGTCCCGTCTGGTGACGATTCGATGTTGATGAAGAGTACTCAAGCGCCTTACCAGCCATTTCCTTCGTGGACGACTTACATTTAGTCAAGATCTTCCTCTGAATGACAGTCTGCCAGTTACTTTTCATGCTATTTGTTTTATATGGTCATCCCACTTAGGGCCGCTTTGAAATAGTTTACTCCTCGATATGGTACGGTAGATACTGTTTGCTACTCCTTGTTATCAGTAACGTAGTTGTGGAACATAGCTTTCTCTTGCTACGTACGATCAATAAATTATATTTATTTACGTTCAGTGTCGACTACCGGAGCCTGAACCATTATTCAATCCTCTGCAGGTCATTCTACAAATCTGTACTGTCTTCTGGCGTTGCTATTTTCCTGTAGACACCTGCATCATATGCGAACAGTGTTGGAGTGCTATCGATGCTTTCTACTGTATCAGTTATACAAATTGTAAAAAATAACGTTCCTGTCACAGTTCCATGGGGCACTCCGAAAATAAATTTTACATCTTAATTGATTGGCGACTTCATGGCGTGCTGTGTGCACAACGACCATATTTGTTAAATTAAAAGGAAGGTCAGCGTTGGCCGTAATATTGATAGTTTATTGACAGCAAAATCGACTTTCAATCTCACAGTGATCATCTTCAGTGCTCGAAGTTAAAAATTTCACATAGCGATCAGTGAATAAAAACAAAAAAACCGCCAATACACCTGAGTATATTGTGGTAATCTCTTGGCAAATAAAGAATTGTAAAGTCTTCACGTGACACACGCCACATAGAGGGCGTTCCAAGACCCTGTCACACCGAGGTCTGCTGTAGAGGCGAATGTAAATAGCGGCTTCAGTTATTGTGATCGCTTCTCAGTTTTGGTTACTGATAACTTGATACCAGTGTCTATGAGTTTAATTTGTACACCACAGGTATGTTCTTTCCAACAGTTGGTTTATACTCAGGTGTATTGGCGGTTTTTTTGTTTTTATTCACTGATCGCTATGTGAAATTTTTAACTTCGAGCACTGAAGATGATCACTGTGAGATTAAAAATCGATTTTGCTGTCAATAAACTATCAATATTACGGCCAACGCTGACCTTCCTTTTAATTTTACATCTGTTGATTTTATTCCGTTAATGGTGACGTGTTGATTTCCGTCCGCAAGGAAATCGTTAACCCAGTCGCAAATCTGATCCGATACTCGAAAAGCTCGTGTATTCTCAATAACTGGACGGTGCCGAATATCTTCCTGAATTCAAGAAAGAGGGCTTCAACGTGAGCGCCGTTGTCTAAAGCGATGTGATCTCATAGAGGAACAGAGCGAGCTGAATTTCGCAAGATCTCTGTTTGCGGAATCCATGATGATTTTGTAGAGAAGATTTTCTTTTTCCAAAATTGTCATAATTCCTGTGTATTAACCATGTGCCATAATTGTACAACAGACTGGTGTCGACGATATAGATCTACAGGGTGTTCCAAAAAGGTACGGCCAAACTTTCACTAAACATTCCTCACACACAAATAAAGAAAAGATGTTATGTGGACATGTGTCCCGGGAACGCTTAATTTCCATGTTAGAGCTCATAAGTTTCGTCAGTATGTGCTGTACTTCCTCGATTCACAATCAACATGTGTGGGCTGCCGAAAATCCGCACGCAATTGTGCGATCACCTCAACACAGATTTTCTGTGAACGTTTGGGCAGGCATTGTTGCTGATGTGTTGATTGGGTCCCATGTTCTTCCACCTACACTCAATGGAGCACGTTATCATGATTTCATACGGGATACTCTACGTGTGCTGTTAGAACATGTGCCTTTACAAGTACGACACAACATGTGGTCCATGCACGATGGAGCTCCTGCACACTTCAGTCAAAGTGTTCGTACGCTTCTCAACAACAGATTCGGTGACCGATGGATTGATAGAGGCGGACCAATTCCATGGCCTCCACGCTCTCCTGACTTCAACCCTCTTGACTTTCATTTATGGGGGCATTTGAAAGCGCTTGTCTACGCAACGCCGGTACCAAATGTAGAGACTCTTCGTGCTCGTATTATGGACGGCTGTGATACAATATGCCATTCCTCAGGGCTACATCAGCGCATCAGGGATTCCATGCGACGGAGGATGGATGCATGTATCCTCGCTAACGGAGGACATTTTGAACCTTTCCTGTAACAAACTGTTTGAAGTCACGCTGGTACGTTCTGTTGCTCTGTGCTTCCATTCCATGATTTATGTGATGTGAAGAGAAGTAATAAAATGAGCACTAACGTTGAAAGTAAGCGTTTCCGGACTCATGTCCACATAACATATTTTCTTTCTTTGTGTGTGAGGAATGTTTCCTGAAAGTTTGGCCGTACCTTTTTGTAACACCCTGTATAATTGTGCGCATCTATCCTTCGGCCTTTCTTGAAATATGGAAAGATCTTTTCTTTCGTTGCAGCTTGCCCTTTCTTCAGCGATCTACGATAAACTTCTGCTTGAACGGCCATATTAAGACATGCTCAAAGCGTTCCGAGTTTACATGTATGACAATGTTTGCAGGGAGGCGCAGAAGGCACTGGACGCCAGTGCTGAGTCTGGTTCATGGAGCGACCGATCTCCATTGAGACAGTGTCAGATGCCTTCCTGAAGTCAATGAACACGGCATCCACAGAGTTTACATGTGTGACCTCGCACAAATACTACGATGGAGGTTCTGAGATTTGGTGTGAAGAATGGTACGCAATAGCAGAAGTAAGCCTGACTGCTATGTCATTGTCTCTATGCCCTTACGCGTACGTGTGAGTCTGTTTGCAGAGAGCTTGCTTTGGAGTTGCTGCGTTGTGACGTGGAGGGCGTATTCACGGTACACGAGATCTCTGTGGAGGCTAACTGCCGCTCGTTGTAAGGTTTTCCGACTCGATCTGTGTGTCTTTGTTCGCAGGGAGATCGCGCTGGAGGTGCTGGGCCGTGAACCGGAGGGCGCGTTCATGGTCCGCGAGAGCACCAGCAAGCCCGGCTGCTACGCGCTGTCGCTGCGCGTCCCCAGGGACTTCCAGCCGTCCGGCATCGCGCACTACCTCATCCTGCGCACCGCCAAGGGATACAAGATCAAGGTGGGTCCACACTCACTCAGTGACAAATATACGGAAAATATCTGTCTCATTGTTATCATGTTCACCCACCATCGACTGGTATTGCAGGATGTAGAACTCCCCTGGACTACTCAGATTAAACACTTGCGAGTCATACTGGACCACGAACTGCTTTTCACATATCATGTGCTGGAATGGCGTGACCATGCAACGCACTTATTTAATCAACTAAATCCATTATTTTCGAGGTGGCAATTTAACGTTCGCACAGAGCTCCGACTTTACAGAGCAACAATCCTGCCAGCGATGCTTTACCATTATTCCTCTTGGGGGACCAATTGCAACACCAATTTATAGCCATTACAAACACTTCAATATCGGTGTTTACGTTTGGTACTGGGAGATCTACAGTGGGCGAGAGTTCGCGACTTGCGTCACGAACTTGATGTGGAAACCATTCAGGATGCAATACGCTCCTTTACGCACAAACTTCTCGCCACTGTCGAAACACTGCGCCCTATGACTCGCTTCTGCAAGAAGGCACCGTGCCCGGATGCCTAGAACCGTAACTGATGTTCCACTGCGATTTGTTGTATTATTTATGACCAACGGAATAAAGCAACGCAACCAACACATCAGAGGGACTGGATAACCAAGTGCCCAGAGCCCTTCCCTAGAGTTAATGAAGAGATTCTTATCCGTTTACCTTCAACACTTAAGGAATTCCAGCCACTAGGTGGTAGCACTTCTGATCCAACCACCCAAGGGGGACAAAAGTGTCGTGCCAGCACTGCTTGATGTAAGCACGAATTTGCCCCCCTCCCCCCCTCACTGCCCCTCTCTCCTCGCCAGCCATTTTGCTGGGAGCAGGTAGGAGGGGTTTGCATCCTCTGCTCTCCGCACTCCCTCAAAATAGTCCTCCTCGTGAACAGGACGTACGTTACGTGCTTTTTACGGCGGCAGGAGCATTGTCGTGTCCTTTCGGCATTGGTCAATTAAGCAACAGGCGACCATGCTATTAGAAAGGTGTCAGAAGCTAGTAGTGTTACTCAGATCTTTAAGATGGGATCGGTGTCAGTGAAAGCTAAACAAGATGTTGAGATGGAGAACTGCGTTAAGAAGTCCAGCGGTTCTAAATTAATAATCATATAAGTAAAAACCAAGGAGAAGGAGAGAGTCCTAGACTTTCTAATTTACTGATTGAAAATTATGTGAATTAACGACCCATAGGAGACTGTAGTAAAAGTTGAAACTTGTACTGATGAAAGAATCAAGATCAGTTAAATGGTAAAGTCTCCGAAATAACAAATAATTAGTCTAGATTATGGAAGTGTGAGTGTGGAAGTCAAAGTTTGGAACATTCATTGCTGGGAACCAATAAACTAAGTTTATACTTTGTATTGGCATTTATAACAGAACCTGCTGATGTATAAATAGTATGTCCATTACCATTAACCACAGAGACTTCATGAACAATAGATAGACGGTTCATTTCAGTGTCGAACTTGATCGTTTCGTTGTACGTTGTCTCCCTTAAAAGTCAGGTTGTCCTAGAACTATACAGACAGTAATAAAACTGACTTTCGAAAGGGAGAGCTAACTTACTATCTCATATGAAGCAAAATAATGTGAGACTAATATGGATGTGTCAGCGCTACCCATTCGTCACCACAGTTGACACATATTACGTCATTCCATTCGTGATTCAATCATTGGCACTGCGCCCAGCGGAAACACCATCACATTGACACAACAGCGTAGAGTGTACCTGATTAAATTTGTTCAATAAGGGTCGCCCAATCATAGGAGAAGTTTTAGGAAGTGGGATTCATAAAAGTAGGCCAATTTCGCAATACCAAATTCTTATCCAAATTCAAAAACCGACATGAAATTTCACTACAATGTTGCTCTTAAAAACATCGAAAAACTATCATGAAAAATTAAGCTAATTAGATGGAACTTGGACTGAAATCGTTAAGAAGACTGGAAGAACAAAACCAGAATTCTTCATCGGGTCAGCTTACATTTTAAAAGTAGCGAGGGAAATTACCTAATAAACTCCGCATCCAAGATGCACTAAGAACGCAGTAAACGTGAGGTACTCAGAGTACGGGCTGTGAAATTCGAGAATAGAACTTCATGTTGTTAACAAACACAACATCTTTGAACTGCACAATCAGCACGGGACGAAAGCGCGGAATCGAGAAATATGAAGTTGAAAGCTCTCCCCTTTCACCCCAGGTATCGTTGGAGGGGCGACAGCATTCTTGTAGTTAATATGTCGATCGTGAATGTGGCTTGAAGTTTCTAATAGAGGAGTACGCTGCAGAAATTTCACTGGCATGGCGCACAGCTACCCATAAACAATTTACTGGGTTGGTACCAAGTAACTATCTTCTGCTCTATGAGGCCATTGACGGGCACAAATTCCCTTGAGATGGTACGAATTTTCTTACGTTGCCGCGGAATCGAAAAGGCGGGATTCTTATTGACATCCATGCTGAATAGATGCTTGTCTTAATTCAAGTGTCTATTTCTTGGGACTTTGGCTCGCTTTCTATCGCACAAAAGAATTTACGTCATGAAACTGCTACTTCAGAATTTGGCGAACGGGCCCTGGAAAACTCCCGTGACTAACACCCATTTCTTAAGGAAAGATTTTCTGCCACATTTCAACAGTGCACATAAGCTGTCCTGGAATCCTCTTCCGTATACGAGAGCCTTTCAACCGCCTCCAAACAGTTTGTACTTCCCACTTTTGTTACGGAAGAAATGTAACTTAACTAATAAAGAATCGAGAAAACGATATATACTTCATGTTTTACTTGATTGGGAAGTAGCGTTTCCGGTCACGAAAACTGACAACGGCCTGGAAGGTGGTGTGCTGACCACATGCTCCTCCATATCCATATCCAGTGACGTCTGTGTGCAAAGGATGACACGGCGGTCTGTCGGTACCGTAGGTCCTTCAAGGCTTGTTCAGAAGGAGTTTAGTTCAAATTTGCCACCTCAGAATAAAATTATTCATCTAGTAGCATCTCTTTCTTATGTAGGATATCTAATCTTCTTGTCACTTAGACGTGTAAATCTGGACATTTGTCTGGCTCCATACGCCAGATAAGTTCACCAGTATATACACTATATAGCAAAAAACTCATTCCTCCACAAAAAACAAAACATATCTGATTTTTTACTCTTTGCAATGTCCCCATGCTCTCCTGGCCTTAAGCACTTAACACACTTGAAAATTTTTAGTAAACGAGTCGAGCCTGGTTGTTTGACCAGAACTCTGATATAACTGCCGTGCATCTAGATGGTTTGATTTCAATAAATGTTGACACATAGGTCCAAAATGCCATCTGCCCTTTCATCGTCTTTTTCCAACTAGATTAAAACGTTCACTTGTAACCATTGGGCGTTTCAGCCTCTTTTAATACATTCTGTCGGTCATTCTACTGGCTGATCACCTGCTTCTGGGCCAGCCAGACACGTAAAGCGCCCCCTTTCTTGCACCCACATAGTTCACTTTACGAGAAATCAACCTTACATGTTTAGGTAGTTGTGACGTGTGGGATGATTTCTCTCTTTTCTTATGCTGGGGAATGTCACAACACGCAGACCTCTGCGGTCGGCAGTCTCCCAGAGTCATCCCACTCTACCAACCACCTAATCCAGTTCCTTTGGTCGTTTCTGTTCGACCACATGGCACTTAAATAAGAGACAAAAGGTGATGTGGGTATAAAATTTTTATTTTTATTTTTTATGGAAAATTTTCTGTCGGAGATTACTCTTTAATTTGTTGTATGATTCGTTGATTTTGGATAAGTGTAAGTATTTTTAATTTATTTTGAAATTATTTACTGCAAAGGAATTTATACAGGTTTAAAGAACGCTTGCTCAGTTACAAGATATCTCGGAAAATAAAGAACAAACCGCCTTCAGTCACAAGTTGCATTTATTTATTGCATTATGCAACTTGTGACTGAAGGCGGTTTGTTCTTTATTTTACGAAAGTAAAACAGTCGCGGACGAAACACTGGTAAACAATGGATAAAATTAAGGTATCTCGGAAAATGTTTTCTTTAGAAGGAAGTGATTTATGTTGATTTCTGGTAAAAATCATGCAGCACAGTTTGGCTACCTTGGTTGCTGTTATATCACATCCTGTTCGTGATATAATGCATGATATTATCCACATTCTGTAAGGCTCATTACTCACTGAGTCGTGTTTCTCTCTTTAATATGACTCCACCAAAGTAAATGTTTAAGAATGGAAGAAATAAGGGAAATGGATTCTACACAACATGTCCTGTTGGAAGTAAACATCTAGGTAATGAAGTGGTGATTTCTGAAAAACGGTTTTTGCAAAATGTCTGCCATTATCTCAGAAACCACGTAAGGTAAGACTCTGAATTTTTTTTCTCTTATTGTCAGCGGTATTATCGTTAGATGGATCGATAGTATTAGAGGCAGCTACTCCGTTTGATCGCATTTTTTTTAATTACATAAATTTTTAAGAACTTCATTAAGACTTTTTATCTCGATTCCTAACAACGATACTCGATACTAGATCAGTGAATGTATAAGATCTGACTCTGTATCGTGGCGAAGTTCCTTTTTATTACCATGGATAATTTATGAGAAAACTGGATATACAGGGTGAAACAAAAACGTACGCCACAAACTGCACGACACATTCATCGCAAATAGACGAAAGAATTATGTTATATAAACATGGTTCTGAAAATATTTTGTTTCCAAGTTTTTGTCCAACTCATTAAAAACACACGAATAGAACGCACCAGCATACCACACGCAACTATTTTTCACACGAAAATACCTGCCATGGGTATTGATACATACATCAATGCTCCAGACAGTCATGTGATCAACATTCAGTGTTGCAGCTACATATTTTGTTCTTACACTAGGGTTATCGTCAACTCCCGCTGCGATGTTTTGCAATTTTGTGGTACGGTCCTGTGGGACCAGACTGGTGAGGCCATCGGTCTCTAGGCGTACACAATACTTAGTCTAACTTAACCTACGCTAAGGACAACACACACACCCATGCCCGAGGGAGGAGCCGCGCGAACCGTGGCAATGTCCCCCCTGACCACGCGGGTACCTGGCGTGGCCCCATATCGATGTCATCGTCCTTCTTGGTGTCACCCGGTTGCGAGGATCCGGCTTAATTGCCTCATGTTTCTTAAGTCGAGTATCAATGGCTTCTGACATTTTCCTGTCGGTAGATTTTCGTCCTGGGAATCTCTTCCGGTAGAAACGTTGAGCGCGAGCGCCTTCGCTGTCAGCTAATCCATCAAATGGGCATCAGCTATTATTGCATTTGTGTACACTGTCGTTGCACGAGCCAGATTTGTGATTAACTCTTCGTAGTAACACGTGTGCTTGCAACGATCGTACTGCTCGCTGGAACAGTTGATGTTGCCTTAAAAAAAAAAAAAAAAGTAATGTCGTATGCTGCGTGGCAATAGGGACATGTAAAACAAAACACTGGCGGTGCACAACGCAACCATACGTTACCAAGAGTGCATGTCCTCCATGATTCCAGTGTTCTACATCTACATCTACATTTATACTCTACAAGCCACCCAACGGTGTGTTGCGGAGGGAACTTTACGTACCACTGTCATTACCTCTCTTTTCTGTTCCCGTCCCGTATGGTACGCGGGAAGAACGACTGCCGGAAAGCCTCCGTGCGCACTCGAATCTCTCTAATTTTACATTCGTGATCTCCTCGGGAGGTATAAGTAGGGGGAAGCAGTATGTTCGATACCTCATCCAGAAACGCACCCTCTCGAAACCTGGACAGAAAGGTACACCACGATGCAGAGCGCCTCTCTTGCAGAGTCTGCCACTTGAGTTTGCTAAACATCTCAAAAGCTATCACGCTTACCAAATAACCCTGTGACGAATCGCGCCGCTCTTCTCTGTATCTTCTCTATCTCCTCCGTCAACCCAACCTGGTACGGATCCCACACTGATTAACAATACTCAAATATAGATCGAACGAGTGTTTTGTAGGCCACCTCCTTTCCTAAGGACTCTCCCAATGAATCTCAACCTGGAACCCACCTTACCAACAATTAATTTTATATGATCATTCCACTTCAAATCGTTCCGTACACATACTCCCAGATATTTTACAGAAGTAACTGCTACCAATGTTTGTTCCGCTATCATATAGTCGTACAATAAAGGATTCTTCTTTTAAAGTATTCGCACCAAGTGCCTATCCGCTGCAGATCTTCCTGCATTTCGCTACAATTTTCTAATGCTCCAACTTCTCTGTATACTACGGATTCATCCGCGAAAAGCATTCCGACACTATCTACTAGGTCATTTATATATATTGTGAAAGGCAATTGAACCATAACACTCCCATGTGGCACGCCAGAGGTTACTTTAACATCTGTAGATGTCTCTCCATTGAGAAGAACATGCTGTGTTCCGTTTGCTAAAAACTCTTCAATCCAGCCACACAGCTGGTCTGATATTCCGTAGGCACTTACTTTTTTTATCAGGCGACAGTGCGGAACTGTATCGAACGCCTTCAGGAAGTCAAGAAAAATGGCATCTACCTGGGAGCCTGTATCTAATATTTTCTGGGTCTCGTGAACAAATAAAGCGAGTTGGGTCTCACACGATCGCTGTTTCCGGAATCCATGTTGATTCCTACAGAGTAGATTCTGGGTTTCCAGAAATGACATGATACGCGAGGAAAAAACATGCTCTAAAATTTTACAACGGATCGATGTCAGAGATATAGGCCTATAGTTTCGCGCATCTGCTCGACGACTCTTCTTGAAAACTGGAACTACCTGTGCTCTTTTCCAATCATTTGGAACCTTCCGTTCCTCTAGAGACTTGCGGCACACGGCTGTTAGAAGGGAGGGCAAGTTCTTTCGCATACTCTGTGTAGAATCGAATTGGTATCCCGTCAGGTCCAGTGGCCTTTCCTTTATTGAGTGATATCAGTTGCTATTCTATTCCTTGGACACTTATTTCGATATCAGCCATTTTTTCGTTCGTGCGAGGATTTAGAGAAGGAACTGAAGTGGAATCTTCCTCTGTGAAACAGCTTTGGAAAAAGGTGATTAGTATTTCAGCTTTACGCTTGTCATCCTCTGTGCGCTGTTCTGTTATTGTGTGTTTCTCACGATCGATGAGTTGGAGATAATGTGTTGTAACATATAATCAAAGCGTATCCTGACCCATGTTCATAAAAGATAATTTTTTGGTCCACTTTGTGAGGAATGTATCATGTAATTTGCGCCGTACATTTTCCTTATGCCATGTAAGTATAACAAACTTAACATTATCAGGATAAGGCATTGATACTGCCCTTAAACACTGCTTCATCCATTGTTTGCCTTATTGTATTGGGCACATAACACGTCACCTCTTCTTGCTAACCAAATTATTCTGTTTCTACCGTCTGTTGTGTTGTGAATGCAACACAGTTTATTTGTAAAACACCCAAATGTAGAGTTACAAGTCCGAAGTCATAAACCGCTGCTGCGAAACCCTTGTCTCCTGCAGTATATTTGTCTCTTCTTGAGCCGTAGGGATACCAAGAACTTATGTCAACTCAAAAAAGTTGTCTTGTTCCATCAATCCCTGCGTGACGCAAAGCTCTGCAGGCACAGAAGACATTTACGTGCTCACTTCTCGTTATCTGCAGCGTGCAGCGGGCTGTCTGAGTGATTACCAACTCCTCTCGCAGATTCCCACTACCGCACATGTAATTACTTGCGCAGGTGGTAATTTGCAGCGCTTTGTAAGTGTCGCAGTGCAGAAAATTGTACTTCTCGAAGTGTTGAACAATGAGCTTCTCGACTAGCTTCTGAAGCTGCTCTCTTTCCCCAATAATTTCTGTGCTCATACTTTCCTGGTACCACAAAGTATGTCTCTTTATTTTAAGTAAATTGTTAGCGGCAGTTTGTTACACGTCTGATTCAGCGAACAGCAGCTTCTTTTTAAAATCTGCACATAGACGGAAGTTTCGTTCCCAGTTGTTAGAAATCAGTCGGCAAGGAGTCTGTAATTATCACCTTTTAATCGACTTAATGTACTTTTAATAGCAGCAGCTTGTTATATTAATAAATGGTTTTTCCGTCCAACCTTGACAGAAGTTTGCGATAACGGTAAAAAGAAACAATATTTTGATGTTCTGCGACCATTTTTATTGTATCATGAAGTGCTTTCGGCTTTCTGCTCCATATCAGATGGCAGCTAACTGTCGCAACAACATTTACATTTTAATATGAATAAATAGAAGTAACTCACGGAACATCAAATACCTCGTCGTGTCCTATAATAATTTATTTGCGACAGAGCCGGAAAGTGCTTAAGAGGTAAACGAAAAGGTCGTTAAGAAAACGTCTCGTTTCGTAAATGATTATATCTTATGGCACTGTTAAAGTTACTCTCTTGACGTAAACGCTGGAAGCTCTGACCAAAAGAGTAATGAGTACAGAGATGAAGGCGCCAAAGGGGGAGGGGGGGGGGGGGGGTGAGGCATGATACAAATCACGGGAAGATGTTTCTACGTCTGTTCCACTGATCAGCCGAAACGTTATGACCACTCTCCACTCTGCGTTGGATGCTGCATGGTGGCGTTCCTGGCACGTGACGTGGTAGCACAAGTATGTAAGCGGAGCAGACACCGGTGGGGGATCACCTTAGCAAAGATATGAGCTGCAGATGGGGAAATCCATTGAGATAAGCGACTTTGACAAAGGGCAGAGTGATATCCTGCAGAGCCTGTAAACGAGTATCTTCAAAACGGCGAAGCTGGTCGGATGTTCATGTACTACTGTCGTGAGCATCTACAGGAAGAGGTAGAAAGACAGTGAAACTACCAGTAGACGCTGAGAAGCTGGGCGTCCACGACTCTTCACAGAACGTGGTATTCCAAGGCTTGTCTGCAGTGTAAAGTAGGACAGATGGTGATCTGCGGCATCTCTGCCGGAAGAGCACAATGCTGATACGCGCACAAGTGTTTCGGAACACAACGTTCACAGAACACTGTTGAACATGGAAAGCCGCAGCAGACCATCCCTACGTGTTCACATGCTGACCCAAGAGTGTCAGTTGCGATTGCAGTTGGCACAGGACCATCGGGATTCGACCCTCGATCAATGGAAACGTGTGGGCTCTTCGGGTGAATCACATTTTCCCTACCCTTGGTCGTTGGCCGTCTCCACAAACGCCGTCATCGAGTTCAACGGCGGCTCCAAACGTGCAGCGCGCCATGGACGCAGGCTGGTGTGAGCAGCGGTATGCTATAAAAGACTTTCTCCTGCGCTTGCATGGGACTTGTGGTAGTAATCGAAGACGCGCTAACAGCTGCGAAGCACCTGCATACCTTCATTCTTGATGTCGTATCTCGCAGCCAGAACCGTGCTACAATCGTTCGAGGAGCGTTACATTGAACTGACGTTGACGTCTCGGCTACCAAGTTCGTCTGGTGTAAATCCTGTGGAACCCATGTGGGTTGGTATCGGGTGCCATCACCACATTCGCAAATCAGCGGCCCGTTATGTACTCTAATTACATGCCATGTGCGTAGAAATATGTGCCGCATGCCTCTGCAAATTTACCACCAAACTGTCGGATCCCTTATATGCAGAAGCAATGATGTATTTCGTTCCAAAGACGGACAAACAATCTATTAAGCAGGTGGTGACAGTGTTTTGGCTCATCAGTCTATATTGAATAGAGTACAAATGCAGAGAAATTAGACCAGTTACCTTTCAGATAAACATTTCTGGAAGGTGATTATCGGCAGCCGACAAGTAATGTATAAAATGCACGTTTGACCACCAGTCGCTTTTATTTTAAACCTAAACATCGACCGGTTTGACTCGAAACTGTTATGATCACTGTATTTAAAAAAATGATTACTCAATTTATTATTCATTCAAGATTTCTAGTATATAAGTTACTGCTCTTTTCAACTTATTTACTGCTCATTTAAATGTCTTTAAATCTGTCTCGAACTAGTAAACTTCATTACTATATTAATACTTAAGTTATCTTTCGTCTTCGTTAGACCTTCGCTATTCATTTACTGGTTCATTAACAAAACATTTCTTTACCACCATTCTAATATAGCTATTTCTGCAAATAATTATTATTAACACAATTTTTAATTTTCATTTCGGGACACTCGGATTGCACAACGTTCGGAAAGGACCCTGTCTAGGTTAGTTGTGAGGATAATTAAATGATGGAAAAGTTCTGGTAAAATTTAGGTTATTATTGCACCAAACAAACACAGTTCACTCTCTGATCCATACCAATACAGTACTAAAAGTTTCAACCAGCTAGTATCGATGCGGCGATTGGCGGGCGGCAAGATGGCGATGCACAGAGCACACATACAACTACAGTTATGGCTCTGTATGAAAAACGTATACTTTTGATCATATAGTGTATCTATAACTGAGATGTCAGCACTCTTTCTATCAACTACCAATTAAGATAAACCCTTCAGTATCATCCAAGACCTGAAGATGGCGCACTGAAGCGCCGATACACAAAAATAAAATCATTTCATTGTCTTACACTGTTTATTTTTGTTAAGGGAATTTCGTAGTGTTAGAAACTGCAACCGTATGTTTTCTTTCATTTGCAGGGCTTCACGAAAGAGTTCTCAAGCCTGACCGCGCTGATCACGCACCACTCTGTGATGCCGGAGCTTCTGCCCGTTCCGCTGTCGCTCAGTCGCTACAACCCCAGCTTCCCCAAGTCTGACTCCAAGGATAGTGATTCCGACCCCGACTACAACACGCTCGCCGATTTCCGCAAGATGATGGCCGACCTGAACGTCTGAAAGGATAGTGAATTAGCAGATGTCGCTTCTTCCGAGAGATGGAGAGTGATGCTGAGTGTCAAAAACTCTGGTGTCTGCGGGGACACACTTCAGCGGATAGTCAAATAACAAAAACGTCTGCTCTCCACTCTAACACATATCTTTATTGTCGTTGGAAGGAAGCCTTTGTACCAATTTTCAGCTATACTGAAGGAAGATGGTAGTATATATTTTGATAAATACTTACCTTGATCACCATATAGTAATAAATAAGGTAATAGCATGTTGCTTGGAAATTAATTGTGCCTTACTACAGAAATATGGGACAGTTATGTTTTCCACAAACATGAAAAATTCTTTGAATGTAACAGTTTTTTGCTTGCTCCTAACAGCAAGACACCATAATGTGAAGCTTTCTCCCAGAGTGGTATGTTTTCTTCATCAGTAACAGGTAGTTATATCTGTGCTTCCCATATATCAGATATGAGTAGAGCACTGAATGTGTGACTCGTCGATTTTTTTGCTCGCATTCTAATTTTTGCTAAGTGGAAGCGATTTTTTCACTCATCTGGTCCCTTAGTTGTTTTCGTAACTAAAATGTGGAGTTTTCATCAGTGAATATGAACATCTTTAGTCTGATGGTTACTCTCACAGCCTGTAAAACTCACTGCTTCATAACCTCTGTCCATTATTCCGTGTATATAAGGCAACCAATGCACCATATGATGCAGTTAACTCTGTGAAACTTGCAAAGAAAATTATTGTCCTCATTAACTGTATGGAGTTTAAGAAAACAATCATATGATGAGGAATTCTGCTTGCTCATTACAATTCTTTGAACGTATTTGTCACCTCTTAAAAGTTTTGTATCAAAGCTTTTTGTTATGAGTACCAAATACCACTATTCACCAGTGCCTGCTGGCAGTACATTAAGAACTCATGCTGCACCTAAAAGGCACTACTAAGGACGATGCTACTTATATCCATTTGAGTGGACTGTAGGACATGTTTTGGTATATATCTGTGGCAGGTTTTGGGGTGTAATCCATTTGACTTTGTGGAATGTACCTTAGTAGGTCAATCTCTGCTGCTTTGAGACAGTGTGATGGTGAACTAGTCTATCTATAGTCGTGTGCAGAATGCTATGTCAAACATGGTGTTTGATAGTGATTTTTATGGTCTGTAAAAGAGTACATCTACAAACATGTACTGCCATGTATACTAAGTGCACCTCAATAAAAGTGTGCATTTATTTAGAGTTCTTTTGAAGAAAAATGCATATGGAATAATATTTGGAACTGGAACAGTTTCCAAGATCATGGCTGAAGATTATAATCTTATAGTAAACATGTAACACTTAATGAAACATGCATCTTGTTCACAGTTTCAACACGTGTGTAAGATGTACTTCACAGTGTGCTGTGTGAACATCTTAACAGTTGTATCTTTTAGAAAAATCAAACAATCATTTTGGCTTAGTCTTATCAAGACCAGAAGTTTCACAAATGCTATTTGAAGAAAGAAAAACTATTTCCTTGTGTTAAATGAATGTTGCTTTTTTTCCATGTACATCACATGAACTAGTCCATGCCTGATTTTTGTTTCTTCTTACTGAAAAAAATTGCTAATTCAAGAGCAAGGCTCATGTTCTCCATTTCCTGAACAGGTTTTGTACCTTGGTTAGTTTCCAGGCTACAATAAAGTTCTTCAGTAAATATTGGAGTCAACTTTGGATAGTTGATAAGAAGATGAGAACCAAAGAAAACATGAAGCTAACCATACACAACTGATAAAAATACTTACAAAATTCCTATATATTTTTGGAATTCGTATTTTTATGATCATGTTATATATAGTGGGAGAAACAAAAGTTAATGGCAACATAGATGTTAAATCTGTGATGTAAAGTGATATTATGTATTCATGAGTGAACTAATGTACTGTATTTTATTTATATTTCAGAGCTTATAATTCATCAAAAGTGTTGAAACTAATGTTCAGGGTTGTGTAAAAATAAACAGATTTAACATTACACTAAATCTGTAGTTAAAACAATTATTACCATATCCCAGAATTTTTCTATTTAAGTACTGACTGAGAAGGAATGCCACAAAATGTTCTTCCTCTGTTAACACTGGTTCATAGATTCATCAAAACATTATATCCATTTTAAGAAGCTGTTATAAATTAAACTAGTATTGGATGGAAAAAAAATGAAATACTGATTTCCAAATACAGAATCTTGATTTTATCACTGAATAGATATATGAAACCCAGGTTCTTAAATCTTCCTATCTCGACAGAATATAATAGATGCATATGTAACATACTAATTAAACAAGGAAATTCACATAAGTCAGGAATTACTACAGAGCTATAGCACAAAGATCAACGATTTATTTAATTTATTAAAACTATACATGATATCAATCATGGAGTGTTGACTGTAACTAAAGCATCAAGAGAAACACATTATCCACACAGAAATTCTATGTAAGAGTTTGGATTACAGCACATAATGCTGACATTAAAATTTTGTTTCGTAGCCTCAATAATAATATTACTATAATGGTACATTACTTGTAATTACAAGAGAGGAGTATACAATTGTAAAACAAATGAATAGGTTATCAGTGAATCCTGTGATATGGTGGCCATACTTGAAGACCTTTTTGCCATTAAAACAAGCATTTTATCACTTCACACTCGCTTTTTATATTTCTGTGGCAACGTGTGTTTCATGCATAGGGAGAGAGCATGGTTTGGAAAATATTTTAGTCCATCAATTGAAAAATTCACATGTAGCTGTTTCATAAGTCTCTTATCAGGTGGATGACAATTTTTATGTTGTATGGTTAGAGAGAGGACATAATTACCAAATTCATGAATTTCTTATCCTATATAATGTCAGGCACTCAAATTTCACAGACAGCAGGGAAGGAAATTTGTTACCTTATAATTATGTAACGTGAAAATTTGTAAATGTGAGAGTGCTATTTTACAGCATATAATGCACAGATTATTAGATATATTTAAAAATATTAAAAATGGCATACCATCCAAGTGTTTTGAAGAATATATGAGCTAAGACAGTGTTAAGTCGAACTGAATCATTAAAATAACATGGTCTATAAACTGTGCAAGAATTAATGTCAGTCAACCACATCAATAATCATAATAAAGAATAATATAATTTATTTCCATTTATAAGTTAATTATAGGGACACAACACTAAAATACAAAGAAAATAAGAAACAAATCACACAGGAAATGGAACAGTTTTCACATTTTGTGGGAGCCACCCTATTTGAACAAAAATAAAATAAGGCTGAAAACAAAGCGATGTATTTGTGTTGTATAAAATGTTAGTGAGTCATTTTTGAAAAATCATTGTCAAAGGAAATGTCATGTTGAAGTAAGTATTGGTGATACATTGCTGAAATTATTCTGTTGCATTTTACAGATTCAATTACTTCGTTCACCAGATATCCTGTGGCTTTGCTATTCACTCCATCAGGGAGTTGCTAGTAATTAATATTTTGATAAAGGTAGGACATCCTCAACGGCAATTTCTCTGGCTGCTGTGAGATGTTGTAATTTCAGTTCAGCACATTATTGGAGCCTATACCACAGGCCAACAGCATTGAGAAAACTTTTTGTAATGGGTGGTGTGCAGTTAGTTTTGGGTTATTCAGCCATCTGCTAAAATACTGACCTCATTAGTAAAACCATAGAAGGACTCACTGCTCAATGGCTGTTGGGGTTTTTCATTCGTTTATAATGTTCTGAGACTAGTGAGTGGATAAATGCTAGTTTTTATTAATCACATAGTCTAATTTTTGCCACGTGGATGCCACTCTTCCTTGTGACAGTGATTTAAGAAAGGAAAGCAGGTGGTTATTTTTTCTTTTCATTTCTATTGTTGCTCAGTTACATGGGCATTTAGTGTGCTATTGGTGGCTCATTTTATTGTTTCCATCACAGAAACATCCCACCTTTACAACCAGATCTTTGGCTGAACTGATGATACGTGGATAATTATTAATCTGTATTATTTGTATTGGTATGGCCAAATGATATTAACAGTGGTACATTTTGTAGAATATCTTATTCTTATGATTCAGTTCATCTTGGAACTTATAAGCTGTATACAAATAATTATATTCAACTACTCTCATGTCTTTTATAAAGCTGGGAACTGTCTTCCTAATTCTTGTTTCCCACTAGTTTACAAATGATGTCTGAATCCTGTTGACTTTTTATGTTAAAAAATTTACAAAACTTCTGCAAATTGCATCCATAAGACTTTTCATTATCTACAGCATATTACAACGCGTATTTTTCTAAAAATCTCTTAAAATTAAACAACACCAAAATACTGAACACAGGTTATGTATCAGAAATGATAATCACAGGTACAGAAACAAACTGATTTAAATGAGAAAAAATTAAATACCCTCCACTTGAATAATGAATTATCTGTTATAAAATTTGTCACACTTGGCCTCTCAAATGTAACACAATGAAATTATTCAGAACATCAAAGATCACCTTAGAAATTTTAATTCCACGGGAGATTAAATAATTTTACATGAAGATTTTGTCAATTAATACTGTGCATTAACAACTCCAAATCAAAATAGAAACACTGTACACTTCCAAAATATTTCCGTTACCTGGGAGTGAGTGTTTATATACTTATACATGGCTACACATTGTCATAAATTACAGGGTCTTTCAAGTACGGAGGATCACCTTTTGAAAATCACTACTTATGGAAGTGTAGTACAACACCTTTTCCTTCTCTCTAGTTCATCTACATCTACATTGATACCCTGCAAATCACCGTGTTTGGGAGAGAGTAACTTTTACAGAACTCCGTCTCATAAAGCAACAAGGCTATCTTGTTTAGGTAGCAACCATTAAAGATATTTCTTAAAGGCCTATAATCTGTTTGCAGCTTTTATTGCATACTGTTTTCTATTCCAGCTACAGGATTATTCTTAGCTTTATAATTTTGATGCCTAGACTGATTCATGGCAGCACAACATCTGCACTTAAAAAATTAGATTATTGATTTTTATTTTTGTGTATGAAAACTAATTTATTATTTTTACAATACTTTAATATATTTGAATTTTTGAATGAGGTCTTCCTTTCTCAGACAGCCATTTTTTACTGCATACAATCTTGGAGGAGAAAGCTAATGTGATCTGTCACACCCTTTTTAAACACCAAGATAACATTACATTTGAACCCTATATTAACCATTAGGAAAGAGCTTCCCATTTCATTAGAGGACTGTGCAGAGAAGGTTAAGGAAAATGTGAGGTGTGCATAAGTTTAAATAGACCAAAGAATGTGGAAGGTACTGTTAGACAATGTGCGATGTGCAAGGTATTGTTAGATCTTATGACATAGGGTGGATCATTAACTTTATTTTGAATTTGGAAAGGAGTGCAATTACTGTGAGATTTTGAGAAAGATCTTTAAAAAGCCTCTGTGACACAGAAAATAATTTCGAAAATGTGGCTCTATTCTGTAGTGCTACAAAGAGGACTATGTTGAGGGTATGTATTTCTGCCATGGTGTTCAAGTAAACTGTTAAAAGTGAAGACAAAAAAGAGTGCAGAGATGAGTAGACAGAGGAAATGGAGAATATGTCAGTCTCTATACAAATCTGCAAACAGTAATGATAGATATTTACAACAGATAAAAACAAAGACAACAAAACCATTACAGAAAAATTTTCGTCATGAATTTCATCCAGCATTAGCTCTTGCATGATAATCTTGGAGCTATAGAATCTACATAATCAAGAATTTCGAACACTAGTGACTCTATGAGTTCCTCTTTAAGTCCAAGAGGAAATAGTTTTTCATGTTTTAACTACTGAAACAGTGCAAATACAGGTACTACACACACACACACACACACACACACACACACACACACACACACACACACACATTATATATAAGTGACAGATTTTGTAGTGATTGGTTTTTTTTAATGACATATTTCAGTATAACCATCATCAGACAATCACAGTGTATCTAAATACATCATTAAACAAATGAGTCACCATGGTATCTGTAACTCCTGTACGTTTCTTGCAGTGCCCATATTAGCACTTGTCTAATTAGGGTACCTAGGAAGCTGTTTTCACGAATAGCTAGGCAACAATTCAAGGAAATCTTATTAATGGATTTTATGACAGTAAACCAAGCTGACAATACTTGCAGTATTTTCAACAATGGGTCACAAAAAATGCTGACATGCAGATAATCACTATCCTTTGATTTATATGATTTCCAAGCAAGCAAATAGTATAGTTCACAAGTCATAACTAAAGAGTTAGTACGACAGCTCATCCACTCGTGAGACCGTGGCTAGCATGAATCAGTGCTTACATTCACTTTGTGTAGGGGTGCAGTCATAGTCAATGTACTATTGGCTGACCTCCTCTCTCAGCCATCTCTGCTGTTACGTTCCAGGCCAGTATAGTGGTGCTTGATGTTACACTGGAACAGTTTCCATGATTAAAATATTCTGAATGAGGACACACCTCTTACTTAACTTTGTATCACCGTTAACATTTTCATATACCTGTGGTGCATTGAGTGGCACTAATATCTTTTTGACCACAGTTGTATATTCAGTCCTGTCTAAGTGATACTCCAGTATTTTCTCCAAGTCTATTGGTTAAGAATGAAATTTTATTTATGTATCATTTATATTAGGAGAGAACGTGGCTATCTGAACTGATTGGTTGAGACATATATTGTGAGCAACTAAAGTGTTTTTCATTCTTGGTTAATCAAGCTACAAACCCATATTATATGCCCTCTGACATAAGGAATTTTATTCAGTAGGAAGTTTCATAAAGTTACGAATTTAAGTAGAGGACTTCTGTTTTGACTATACATATTATTTCTTTAAAAGGAAACACTGTATTCGTTAAATTCTCTTGTTTTGTTATTTTATGAAAAGAGCTACTCCTTTCTGAGATGACTTAACAGTCCTTTATTAATTTCTCAATATCTTAAACTCATTATTTCTGTTTTGGGTTAAGTGCTTACTGCTATGACTGCTCCTACTACAGTAGTCTGTATTTTGCCAACTTCATACTGTTGATACAAACATAGTATGTTTCACTTTCATAAATACACAATTCGTTTGCAGTATTCACACAGTTAATCCTTCTTTCTCTTCGCTAACCAGAATTTGTACTGATATAAAATTATATATGAAAGTATCAGGTGCATGATTTTCTTCAGCCCTGTATGTATGATATTTCTGAACTAGGGAAAAATTTTTATATTTGCCCCCCCCCCCCACTCCTGCATTTCAAATAGGATGCAAAAAAACTAAATATTCTGTTTTTCAAAAATATGTTCATTTTACACTTCTGAAGAGTTTCATGTATAAACATATATGTTTGAAGAAATGTTAAGACATATTTGGGTGTAAACATGGCAAAGTGCAGTGCCACACCTCTACTCACAACATTGTTCTGTCACATTTTTCTCTGTGGAATTCAAACTTGTATATTTTATAATGGAAGCTGTCAGACCTATAGTCAAGGACAGTGGATATTAAAATGTCCTGTGGTGCCTCTCCTACTCCCAGTTGTTCAGCTTGACATCCTACCCCCCTGAAAAGAGCACACAATTAATACTGGGTGGAATAATTTGTGATCAGGAGAATGAGAACTGTTCAGAAAATTTGCACTCTTTATTGCCTATTAGCTAATAGCTTTCTCTTTTGTATGATATAAAATTAAATATAGGAAACATAAAACCAGTAAAGTCAAAAACAATCAAGGCAGTGCACATTTAATCAATCCTTAGATCTCAGCATTTTTTCTCCCTAATCTTGCTACATCTTTAAGTGGCATGCTTTCCTTTCTGTAAAAGATTCTACTATCTCATCAAAGTACATCAAACAATTTGCTACATAAAAAATCCAAATATCATTGTCGAATACTGATAAGCTGTTAATATATTTTATATGTGATTTTTCAATTTGATTACATCTATTTTGTCACTCTCTGCTAGATAAAGTGAAATAGGCCTTTCTAATATTGCAGCAAGACTAATTTGGAATAAACGGCCAGTTTTTATCTAGCCCATGTACATAAATAACATGACAGAATATATTCATGAAGTACCAATATCAATCAGGCCTCTTTACAAGCAAAAAGTGTTATGCCAGGAAATTTTTTCTCATTTGTTATTTAAATTTGGAATCATCATATTTTTCCATATACTTTGTGTTATGTCCCCATTTTTTTCTCCTTCCTCATTCTAACAAATAATCTTGTCATCACTAATTCTTTAAATATTCCTGCCATTGTCAAAACTTTTTAACCAGTTAACTTCATTAATCCGGCCAGAATCACCATTTTACTTATCCCACTTTTATTCTCTGGCTATTCATTATTATGTGATCACACAACATGTTTTCTGTGTCATTCCAAGAAGAGAAATTAATTGGCTGCTACCTGGGAACTGTTCAACTGGCCCATACTAGTGTAGTGTCATGGCACAAATTTTCTATCAAAATTTCATTTTCTTGGGTACACTGAGAAGATGTTATCTTACCTGTTATTCTTGTTAGTCTTTTATTTCCACTCTCATAGTCTGAATGTATGGTTTTTGATAATAAGAATGACAACCCTTATCATCCACATACCCAATCAACCACATAAAAAACAGCTATTGGTATTCACCCATTCAGATTTATTCAGCTCAGCTCATATAGCTCCATCCCCTTTTGTCTGTTTGAAAGTTCTTTATTTCTTGATGCGAAGGGGATTATCCTGGTAGAGACATCACATACGCTATGCACACTTTAAAAATCAGATTATGATTCATTTTGAAATTAATTAAAATGTATTCAAAAATGTTGAAAAGTCAACACAGATGTGTTTCAAAATCATATGAATAATAGATAGACCAATGTGCACTGGATGCTAGGCGCTTTGTGAAACAAACCTTTCCTTCAAGAATAAGAATTTGGTGCCCCCTGAAATTGCTGCCCAGGGCAGATACAACTGTTTGGTCCCCCCTCCCCTCCAGATCTGTGCTACATCTGTCTCTGCCTCTGTTCTTATGATATGACTCAGTGCCCCACATTTAAAGTATCTCTTCTCAACAGTAACATTCAGATATTGCTGAAGCTGAATAATAAACTGTATACAAGAAACTTTTGTTGCCAGTTATATCCCTAAATCTACATGATTTTGTAGTGCTTCTTGTAATAGATACTGATTAATAAAGATTTCAGTTATGGTAGTTGTACCTCTCCAGAATCATATACTGCTTATCTTTACGTTTTTATTCCTTTTTTGATTAACTGCAGCACATCAGTTAGAAATTGGTACCATGGCATCTATGTGCAAGCTTGTAATCATCAAACTTTAATTTATTAGGGCCTTACCAAAGCTTTTATAATAGGCTCACACTACAGGAAGATGCTTGTAATATCCAGTTTGAATTTCAGTTACCCTGAAAACTGCTTGTCAACCCCATAAACCATATTTACAGCTGTGAAACTGTACACATCTAAACAGATGTGAAATAATTTACAGTGTACAATAATTTACAATGCAGAGTAAAATTAAATGGCCATCATCAAAGCCAACCAACGTACAATCAGCGTATGTGGAAAGAGTATAACAACAGTCAGCAAATCTGCAAATGTTCCGTAAATTTTGTAATAGGAACTACAGTCAGATCATTCTGAGATTTATAAGCAGTAATATATTCTTTCTATATCCCTTCCATTGTATAGGACAAAACCAAAGCGTGGGCTTGAGCAGTAAAAACTATATTTCATGGTACACTTTTCAGAATATAAAGATATACTGTAGGTTTTTGGTGTCTCACTTGATACACTAAAAGTTTTATATTTACAGTAAAAATGAGTAACTTTGTGACACTTTTAAGCAGTTTTAATGTAAACTTACAAAAATATGAACTGCGACATTTAATTTCCACGTTTACAGAATTCTGTAAGCTGTATCCCTTAATTTTGACAGCAATAAAGTTTTTATGTGGAAGGAAATGTTTGGAATTTGGAATTATTTGTGAGAAAGTTGCCTCCAGCTGAGGACAACATTGTATGGAAAGTAAAGTTTAATGTGCTGACTTACTGTTTCTTAGTGACACAAAGTTGTAACTTTGTTACAAATCTACCTTTTTCTATAAATTTTGTTTTATCCATAAGTCAAAAAATATCTGTTGCTATTTTTCCTAATTTTGCAAATTTATTTCTCAAATTTTCTTAAAAATCATGTCATTTTAGGCCAACCTATGTAGAAAGAAAATAAGAATGAAAAAGACACCTAAGTAGGATTAAGCAGTCTGATTAAACAAAATTGTGACACTTATTTACATATCTGTTCAGTGGAACTGTGTGAAAGAAAACATATAACAACACATTTATCACACAATTACTTAAGTAAAGTAATTATATCAAATTGTTGCATGCTTGCTTACAAGTTCAATGGTATCATAAAAAAACAAAGTCATTGTATTAATACAATATTCTGAGCAGGTGTTCTCAAAATTTGGAAAAAAATTCTATTGTGGAAGAAGCTTGATCTATTTACTAAACCATTTACAAATGCCTGTATTTTCATTACGAAGACTTCATATGCTGCCACAAAGTTATCGCTATCAGCTATGGATATGAGCGTTTTCACTTTTCAATAGCTCAAGAAAATTTTACCAAAATTTAAATTTCATGTAGAGTGATCTGCACATATAACTCATTTTATCAACAAACCTTCAGCTCTTCAAAGTCAACAGCAGTAGAAGTAAGTTTCCAGGAAATTTGCAAACATTTTTTTGCACCTATAATCAAACCAACCTTCTCTGTGTCCAATTCAAGCATAATGCACATACTTACAGCATCCACTACTAATGGTAGTACAATGTGAAAAACCTTGCTGCAGAGCAATCTTTGCAATGTTAGTTACAGTATTTAAGAATAAAAAGCTAGAACATTCTGTTCTCACAAAGTTGTACCCCAGAGGCAAAGATGCCCGTTTATATGGTATTTGCTACTAATGAATGGACTAATTAATAATTTTGGTTATCAGTATGGTGATAGATCAGTAGGATCAATATTATTGCATGAGTTCGAATTATTCTCTGGTAAAAGAAACTATCTGCTATGCTCCTAATAGTGTTATGAGGAAACAACTATCTTAAAATTGGTGAGCTCTTTTCTTTTTCACCAATCACTTCCCAGGTCTTAGCACATGTTAATTCATGCAGTTCAGCTTGTCACTGTAGTCCCAGCAGAAAAATTATCGGTATGCTAACCGAGTGCAGCACTGGTAGGAGGAAACACTAAATTATTGCCTACAATGACTTCTGAGGTCTGGATCAAGATAGTGAAAGTTACAATTACATTTTGTTTGTATTGTTCTGTCTGAGGATTTGTTTCCTTCAGTGGTTTGTTATAGTATGAAATGTACAATGGAAGAGTTTGACTTTAAATTATAATTCCCTTTCAAAGAAACCCAGAGAATCCAATGGGTACATTTCTCCTCATTACAAGTAAGAATGTTTGTTTCTATCTGGAGTGGGTTTGTTGTGGTTGTGGTTTTCAGTCCTGAGACTGGTTTGATGCAGCTCTCCATGCTACTGTAACCTGTGCAAGCTTCTTCATCTCCCAGTACTTACAGCAACCTACATCCTTCTGAATCTGCTTAGTGTATTCATCTCTTGGTCTCCCTCTACGATTTTTACCCTCCACACTGCCTTCCAATGCTAAATTTGTGATCCCCCGATGCCTCAGAACATGTCCTACCAACCAGTCCCTTCTTCTTGTCAAGTTTTGCCACAAACTCCTCTTCTCCCCAATGATATTCAGTACCTCCTCATTAGTTATGTGATCTACCCATCTAATCTTCAGCAATCTTCTGTAGCACCACATTTTGAAAGCTTCTATTCTCTTCTTGTCCAAACTATTTATATCTTTGGTTTTCTCTTTCTAGCTTGGTTTGCATTTCCTCCAGCGGTCCTCTTTTGTGCTTATAAGTAATATCTCCTTGGATAATAAATGTAAATAATTATGTTCAATGTTCTGTACATTCTGTTGCCTTTGTGGATTAAATGTTCAGTTAGTTTATGGTTCCTTGAATTGCACTTACTTTGGTAAACAGTTTTTTGGTATGGCTTATCATTTTTGTTTGTCAAATACATTTTTCATATTCTGGCACAAACGCCTGTGGTTCTGGTCCACCTGGTCCACCTCATCTCAGGGCCACAGAGTTTCTTTGAAGTGGTTGGAGACGCTTGGTGTGAGTGGAACACATTTTTCGCCAGATGTTACTCCATATATAGCCATGTGCTTTTGAGAGCTTAATTTTTGTTCAGGGCTTACATACCTGCTTGTGAATATGGTATCGAATTTTTTGTGGTGATTTATATCTTAGAAAGGTGCTGAGAATGTTGCTAGTTCATTTAAATTGTATATGAAGTTATTAGATTCTACAGATCCACATCACATATTGTCTTGGTATTGGAAGTTGTGTGTGAACAACCCTTTATTTTCTTGTGAGTAGGGTGACTACTGGTTATGTTGGATTTAGTGTTGTTTTATTTTATTCTGTTTTTCCTAGTGTTTTATTGCAAATTAGAGCATGTAATTTTCTGTCTTGTTGAAAGCTGTCTAAGACCAACTGAGTAGGACAACTTTACATTTCTGAATATTTGTTGTGGAAGCTAACTGAACTAGAAACATTACATTGAAGTTGTGGTATATCACATTGATCGAGTCTACCTGTGGGTGCAGTGACCAAAGTGTGTAGCAGACCATAGTTATTTTTGCCTGGGGGTGCTAATATTTACACTGTGCAACACTGGTTAATCTTTGCTGCTGTGTGATTTGGGATAGTGAGATGTGGTGGAGTTGAGTAGATTATGTGCTATGGTAGAGATAACTGCAAAAACCATTGTTGTAGCTCATCCATCTTCAGTTTCTGTGAATTTATGAAATGCAGTTGTAATTAGTACCCAGAAGGAAAAGCAGATGTAAAGAGAAATATACACGAAACACTGTAGTGCAGGAAAATATATTCACAATGAGTTCAAACTATAGAATATGTTTTGTAAACATGATATTGAATAACACTTAAAGCTCATATGTTCAGAGTTCTGTTTTCTCTATACGAGTTATGGATAGAAGTGAATTGGGTACAAGAATCCAAACCTGCAAACCATACATGCTCAAACTTTTATTAAATTATCGTTGAATGAAAAGAAAGTAAAAATATACTTAACTTGAAGAAATATGGTCCCATGTATCCAGACAACATGGGAAAACTAATATTGTACTGAAATATTCACTGCATAATGCATGAATGACAGAATTCTTCAGGTTTTAGCTGAAGAGACTCTGATGCTGTGAGTGAGAATTGCTGCGCAGAATATACGGACGAGTGTACAGATGTCCGACAATTTAAAGGAAGAATATTTTTCTCTACAGATTTGTTATTTATTTTCGTGGGAAAAGTGTCAGATAAAAAATCAACAATATTTACAGAACGAACTTAACCATTTTATCATAAGATATTCAAAGCCTAATATAGGCAGTTTTCAGAGGTTCTTTCTCTTCTGCAACAACTGGCAAATGACGGCTAAACTCAAATGCAAAGATTAAACTCAGTCACGGATTTATTAGTGCTTTTCTCACGTTAATTTCCCCATTGCCCATTGCCCTAACCGCCGTCTGCTTCACGTCTGCTGTGCAGCGAGCTACCTTAATTTAAGTATTAACTGTATTTTTCTAACTTGTCACTTCTTCTTCTGCGTGTTTTTGCTTTTAGGAAGCTTTAATAGTCGAGTGCTATTAAGTGTTCCATAGATTTCGTGTTTGTTTTGAATACAGTCAGAGAGAGTCCCTTTAGTCAACCATAGTGCCAGTAGTGTCAGTGTCGCCCTAACCGCCGTCTGCTTCACGTCTGCTGTGCAGCGAGCTACCTTAATTTAAGTATTAACTGTATTTTTCTAACTTGTCACTTCTTCTTCTGCGTGTTTTTGCTTTTAGGAAGCTTTAATAGTCGAGTGCTATTAAGTGTTCCATAGATTTCGTGTTTGTTTTGAATACAGTCAGAGAGAGTCCCTTTAGTCAACCATAGTGCCAGTAGTGTCAGTGTCGCCCTAACCGCCGTCTGCTTCACGTCTGCTGTGCAGCGAGCTACCTTAATTTAAGTATTAACTGTATTTTTCTAACTTGTCACTTCTTCTTCTGCGTGTTTTTGCTTTTAGGAAGCTTTAATAGTCGAGTGCTATTAAGTGTTCCATAGATTTCGTGTTTGTTTTGAATACAGTCAGAGAGAGTCCCTTTAGTCAACCATAGTGCCAGTAGTGTCAGTGTCGCCCTAACCGCCGTCTGCTTCACGTCTGCTGTGCAGCGAGCTACCTTAATTTAAGTATTAACTGTATTTTTCTAACTTGTCACTTCTTCTTCTGCGTGTTTTTGCTTTTAGGAAGCTTTAATAGTCGAGTGCTATTAAGTGTTCCATAGATTTCGTGTTTGTTTTGAATACAGTCAGAGAGTCCCTTTAGTCAGCCATAGTGCCAGTAGTGTCAGTGTCGCCCTAACCGCCGTCTGCTTCACGTCTGCTGGGCAGCGAGCTACCTTAATTTAAGTATTAACTGTATTTTTCTTACTTGTCACTTCTTCTTCTGCGTGTTTTTGCTTTTAGGAAGCTTTAATAGTCGAGTGCTATTAAGTGTTCCATAGATTTCGTGTTTGTTTTGAATACAGTCAGAGAGTCCCTTTAGTCAGCCATAGTGCTAGTAGTGCTAGTGTTTGTTTTGAATACAGTCCAGAGACAGGTAGTGCTATTTTCCTTGTTTTCTACAAGGAGTGGTTAGCAATCACACTTTAGTCAATAATCAACCGCCTTTAGTGAATTAGCAGTCTATTTAAAAGTTTATTCACACTCTATAGTAAATTGACTTCTTAGGATGGATAGGATGTGTGGCTGCTGTGTACGGACGCAGGAGGAGCTGGCCACTCTTCGCGAACAGCTGAGCGTGTTGATGGCCGCGGTCAGCCGTCTTCAGGCTGCTGCCTCGGAGTGTAGCGGCAGTGGGGAGTCTGGTGCGTCGCAAGGTACACCCCAGGTGTTACATGCTTCACCCACTGTCCCTGCTGTCGAGACATCTTCGCGGGTACCGGGCGCGGTTGAGCCACCCTCTCCCCAAGGGGAGTGGCGGGTTCAGCGGCGTTCGCGGCGCACGAGGCGGAGGGTCAATGTGGAGGCTGGCCGTGTGGCATCGCCCGCTCTGCCTGTGAGTGGACATGTGGCAGCTCCTTCAGCAAGGTCCGAGCAGGCACATGGGGGGAGGGGTTTATTAGTTATTGGGAGCTCCAACGTTAGGCGGGTGATGGAGCCCCTTAGGGAAATAGCGGAAAGGTCGGGGAAGAAGGCCAGTGTTCACTCTGTCTGCTTGCCGGGGGGTCTCATCCGAGATGTGGAGGAGGCCCTACCGGCGGCGATAGAGAGCACTGGGTGCACACGACTGCAAATTGTTGCTCATGTCGGCACCAATGACTCCTGCCGTCTGGGTTCAGAGGTCATCCTCAGTTCGTACAGGCGGCTGGCGGAGTTGGTGAAGGCGGAAAGCCTCGCTCGCGGGGTGGAATCAGAGCTAACTATTTGTAGTATCGTTCCCAGAACCGATCGCGGTCCTCTGGTTTGGAGCCGAGTGGAAGGCTTAAACCAGAGGCTCAGACGATTCTGCGGAGAGCTGGGGTGCAAATTTCTCGACCTCCGCTATCGGGTGGAGAAATGTAGGGTCCCCCTGAATAGGTCAGGCGTGCACTACACGCCGGAAGCGGCTACGAGGGTAGCGGAGTACGTGTGGAGTGCACATGGGTTTTTTTTAGGTTAGAGAATTCCCTCCCTAGGCCCGACAAGACGCCTCCTGAGACGCGGCAAGGCAGTAGGCAAAATGCAACAAGGAATAACAATATTAATGTGCTTATAGTAAACTGCAGGAGCGTCTATAGAAAGGTCCCAGAACTGCTCTCATTAATAAACGGTCACAACGCCCATATAGTACTAGGAACAGAAAGTTGGCTGAAACCAGACGTAAACAGTAATGAAATGCTAAACTCGGATTGGAATGTATACCGCAGAGATAGGCTGGACAGTGAAGGGGGAGGCGTGTTTATAGCGATAAGAAGTGCAATAGTATCGAAGGAAATTGACGGAGATTCGAATTGTGAAATGATTTGGGTGAAGGTCACGGTTAAAGCAGGCTCAGACATGGTAATTGGATGTCTCTATAGGCCCCCGGGCTCAGCAGCTGTTGTGGCTCAGCACCTGAAGAATAATTTGGAAAATATTTCGAGTAGATTTCCCCACCATGTTATAGTTCTGGGTGGAGATTTTAATTTGCCAGATATAGACTGGGAGACTCAGACGTTCATAACGGGTGGCAGGGACAAAGAATCTAGTGAAATATTTTTAAGTGCTTTATCTGAAAACTACCTTGAGCAGTTAAATAGAAAACCGACTCGTGGCGATAACATATTAGACCTTCTGGTGACAAACAGACCCGAACTATTTGAATCAGTTAATGCAGAACAGGGAATCAGCGATCATAAAGCGGTTACTGCATCGATGATTTCAGCCGTAAATAAAAATATTAAAAAAGGTAGGAAGATTTTTCTGTTTAGCAAAAGTGACAAAAAGCAGATTTCAGAGTACTTGGTGGCTCAACACAAAAGTTTTGTCTCAAGTACAGACAGTGTTGAGGATCAGTGGACAAAGTTCAAAACCATGGTACAATATGCGTTAGATGAGTATGTGCCAAGCAGGATCGTAAGAGATGGGAAAGAGCCACCGTGGTACAACAACCGAGTTAGAAAACTGCTGCGGAAGCAAAGGGAATTTCACAGCAAACATAAACATAGCCAAAGCCTTGCAGACAAACAAAAATTACGCGAAGCGAAATGCAGTGTGAGGAGGGCTATGCGAGAGGCTTTCAATGAATTCGAAAGTAAAGTTCTATGTACTGACTTGGCAGAAAATCCTAAGAAATTTTGGTCCTATGTCAAAGCGGTAGGTGGATCAAAACAAAATGTCCAGACACTCTGTGACCAAAATGGTACTGAAACAGAGGATGACAGACTAAAGGCCGAATTACTAAATGTCTTCTTCCAAAGCTGTTTCACAGAGGAAGACTGCACTGTAGTTCCTTCTCTAGATTGTCGCACAGTTGACAAAATGGTAGATATCGAAATAGACGACAGAGGGATAGAGAAACAATTAAAATCCCTCAAAAGAGGAAAGGCCGCTGGTCCTGATGGAATACCAGTTCGATTTTACACAGAGTACGCGAAGGAACTTGCTCCCCTTCTTGCAGCGGTGTACCGTAGGTCTCTAGAAGAGCGAAGCGTTCCAAAGGATTGGAAAAGGGCACAGGTCATCCCCGTTTTCAAGAAGGGACGTCAAACAGATGTGCAGAACTATAGACCTATATCTCTAACGTCGATCAGTTGTAGAATTTTGGAACACGTATTATGTTCGAGTATAATGTCTTTTCTGGAGACTAGAAATCTACTCTGTAGGAATCAGCATGGGTTTCGAAAAAGACGGTCGTGTGAAACCCAGCTCTCGCTATTCGTCCACGAGACTCAGAGGGCCTTAGACACGGGTTCACAGGTAGATGCCGTGTTTCTTGACTTTCGCAAGGCGTTTGACACAGTTCCCCACAGTCGTTTAATGAACAAAGTAAGAGCATACGGACTATCAGATCAATTGTGTGATTGGATTGAGGAGTTCCTAGATAACAGAACGCAGCATGTCATTCTCAATGGAGAGAAGTCTTCCGAAGTAAGAGTGATTTCAGGTGTGCCGCAGGGGAGTGTCATAGGACCGTTGCTATTCACAATATACATAAATGACCTGGTGGATGACATCGGAAGTTCACTGAGGCTTTTTGCAGATGATGCTGTGGTGTATCGAGAGGTTGCAACAATGGAAAATTGTACTGAAATGCAGGAGGATCTGCAGCGAATTGACGCATGGTGCACGGAATGGCAATTGAATCTCAATGTAGACAAGTGTAATGTGATGCGAATACATAGAAAGATAGGTCCCTTATCATTTAGCTACAAAATAGCAGGTCAGCAACTGGAAGTAGTTAATTCCATAAATTATCTGGGAGTACTCATTAGGAGTGATTTAAAATGGAATGATCATATAAAGTTGATCGTCGGTAAAGCAGATGCCAGACTGAGATTCATTGGAAGAATCTTAAGGAAATGCAATCCGACAACAAAGGAAGTAGGTTACAGTACGCTTGTTCGCCCAATGCTTGAATACTGCTCAGCAGTGTGGGATCCGCACCAGGTAGGGTTGATAGAAGAGATAGAGAAGATCCAACGGAGAGCAGCGCGCTTCGTTACAGGATCATTTAGTAATTGCGAAAGCGTTACGGAGATGATAGATAAACTCCAGTGGAAGACTCTGCAGGAGAGACGCTCAGTAGCTCGGTACGGGCTTTTGTTAAAGTTTCGAGAACATACCTTCACCGAAGAGTCAAGCAGTATATTGCTCCCTCCTACGTATATCTCCCGAAGAGACCATGAGGATAAAATCAGAGAGATTAGAGCCCACACAGAAGCATACCGACAATCCTTCTTTCCACGTACAATACGAGACTGGAATAGAAGGGAGAACCGATAGAGGTACTCAGGGTACCCTCCGACACACACCGTCAGGTGGCTTGCGGAGTATGGATGTAGATGTAGATGTAGATTTGGTACATGTATATAAAGCACAACAGATTAAGAACAAAAGACAAGTAAATGCATTTATTAACTTTTCTCATTTCATATTACCAAAAATATAGCAAAAGGTACGTAGAGACAGCACTATTTTTATGCTATGCAACTGATGAGTCTGCTGCTGGCTTTACTAATTGGAGTGTATAATTGGTACAAAACTGCTGATGAAATGACAGGAAAGCAGCAGTGTAAGTCCCTTAGGAATGAAGCACATATGAGGTGCGGTGTCCTAAGAAGGAATGATTGCAGGAAAAATGTGAATAATGAGAAGTTATGGTCATAAAAAGGACAGTTTCAGATTTTCGAAAAGTCAGTACAACGTTAGTAAAATTAAAAGGAGGAGTATGAACATTAATAATGCAGGAGTAATTGTGCTGTTAAGCTTAAGGGAGAGAGCAGATAGATGGAAGACTACATCGCAGGTTTGTATGAGAAGGAGGCACCGCACACTGAGCTGATTAAAGGAGAAATAGAAGTCGATATGGAAGAGATTCACTATCAGTCATTAGTCAGTGTCTGAAAGAGCTTTAGAAGACTTGTCAACAAATAAGCCGGAAGGCATAGGTAACTATGGGGCGCTGGCCATTCGTCTATTATAGGCTGCCTGAATAACGCTGCGTTCTCAGATAGCTATTCAACAATTAAAGCAAATTGCAATAAAGAAAATTGACAGTACTTAACTTTGGATTTATAATGAATTGTCACAAGCGATGGCAGACATGTAAATAAGTCAGTGTCCTTCACTATAAACAATGTCCATGTAAGCAATGGAAATGGATCACTAATAACTGATCTGCTCGTGTCGACCTACTACTGTGCAGTCGAGGCTGGCAGGAGCGGCGCTTATATTCTCTTCTTGGAGAGGCCGGTCCTCGCGTTCTTCATCTTCGTGGCGGCTATTGTGGTCACGTTGAACAATAAAATTCCTGCGGACTTTCTAATATTATTGCGGGAAAGTACAAAAAAATCGAGTATTCGTTCTGGTGTGTGGCTTCCATGCCAGTGGAGACACTGCACTAGACTTTCGGAAAAAAAGCATCCACACAAAGGTAGGAACATAGATAAATGCGAGAGTTATCACAGAAACAGCCTAACACCTCATGCATCGAAGTTACTGACAAGAATAATGTACAGAAGAACGGAAAACAAAATCGAAGAAAACAAAATCGGAGAACTCCTAGATGACTGTCAGTTTCGATTTAGGATAGATAAAAGCACCAAAGAGGAACTTCCGAAGTTGCGGTTGATACTGGATGCAAAGCTTAAGGAAAATAAAGATATATTCATAGGATTTGTCGAGCTAAAACAGGCGCTGGACAATGCAAAGTGGTGAAAAATGTGCGGAATTCTGACAGAAACTGGAGTGATTTATAGGGAAAGATTGTTACTATACTATACGAATAAAAATGAAGTAGGAACAATATGAATGAAAAATTAGGAACGAAAAATCTCCGGTTAAAAATCGTGCAAGGCATTTGTGCTGTCGTTCTCCCCTACTGTTTGTTCAATCTGTACATCGAAGAAGCAATGTCATAAATAAGACCCATGTTCTAGAATGGGATTAAAATTAAGTGTTAAAGAATACTGACGAGAAGATTCGCTGATGACTTCGCTATCCCTAGTGGAAGCTCGGAACAAATACAGGACATAGTCAATGGAAAGAAGAGTGTACAAACTACAGAGTATAGATTGAGAGTAAACCGAGGAAAGACAAGTGTAATGAAGAGTAGCAGAAATGAGATTGTCAAAAAAATTAACATCGAAATTGTAGACCGCGAGGTGATCGATGATGGAATTCTGCTAGCGTTTAAGCAAAATAGCACACGACAGGCTAAGCAAGGAGTACACAAAGAACAGAATCGATCAGGCAAAGAGGGTATTCCTGGCTTCAAGAAAATTATTATTATCAAACACTGGGCTTAATTTGAAGAAGAAATTTCGGAGAATTTATGTCTGAAGCACAGCACTGTACGGAAATGCGTTTGGGGCGGTGTGAAAATCCGGAAAGAAAAGAATCGAAACGTTTGAGCTATCGTGATGTAGATGTTGACAGATGGACTGATAAAACAAAAACTGAGGAAGTTCTCCGTACAATAAGCGAGTAAAGGAACATATATAAAACACTGCCTTTCAAGTGTACCAGCGGAAGCTGTAGAGAATAAACCTGTAAGGGAAGAGTGAAACTGGAATGTATTCAACAGATGATTCGGGTGTTGTGTGCAGATGCTACTGTGAAGAATTTGGCTTGCGAGAAGAAGTCAGGGCTAAACCAGTCAGACAACGGATCACGAAAACAAAAAACGAAAAGGCAGGTTGGTCACTTTCGTAAAGTGCTTGATACTCGGTTGTTCTACTATTGTTGAGTGGGTGGTAAAGTTAATTACGTCATTTAACTAGTTGTTCGAGCACTGACGTTCTAAGGGACTCTTGTAGTGTATGTAATGTTTCCAGTGGCATCATATCGGAGACACTGACACTTTTATTTATTGCTGACGCAAAAACGCCACTGATGTTTGTGGGCCAGTACGAGTGGGGGTCGCCACAACACAGCTGTGACACTCTCCTCTTCACATGGTACCACACACACAGTCCCCGGCAAACTGACGCCTTAGGCGCACGCAGCGTCGGAAAAAAACTTCATAGACACTCTTATTCACGGCACATAATCTGGGTCTAAAGCAACCCGCTTGATGATTTACATTCAGAACAGTACTCTAACTCATGACATTGAAATAAATAGATAAAAATCTAACTGTGATCGTACCACTTAAACATGAAGAGATGATTCATTGCTATACACTTCGCGATAAAAAAAAAAAAAGTTAGGCATTCAGAAGGCGAGGAGCGTCGGTGGTGAATCTTCGTGAGTTGAGACTAGTATGTAACGTTATTTCAGTGTGAAGCAGTAAGGAGCTGACTGAAGAGTGGTGGGGTGACCACCAAATAAAATACACTTGAACAGAAATTTATAATCAGAACAATTAAACTCTTTACAGTGAGAGAAGACATAAATAAATGCAATCCTTTAAACGCATTTTAATTATGTCTTACGATATTTTCTGCTACTGTGACTATTAATGAGTTTATATATTGTTAAGTTTTAAAATTTAATTGATGATTTATTTCTGAAGTCTGAACAGAAGATCCAGACGAGGTATAAAAGTCGGCGATCGGAGGGCTGCCGGTATATGCTGCGCAGGCCCAAATAGTGAAACTGAAAGCTCTCGTAGCAGAGATGATGCAAGCTCATTTGCAGCATCCAACACTTCTATTAAGCCCTTACCATTGTAATTGGAACCTTGATTACTGATTATTAAAACATGAAGCCCATATAATTTGGTTTAAGCCTCACCTGCGGTGTTGTATTTGACTTCTTCCTTCTGACAATGCCTTTTCCATCCAGTTACATGTATTTCAGCGTATTTTACGTCCTGTTAACAACGTTCTGCACAACTTTTCCGTAATGAACAGATACAAAGCCAAAAACGCACAATTACATAAATGGATATGTCACAATACTCTCTACCAAAGAATAATAATTGCAGAGTGCATGACGTTTGCAATGTAATTCACATATAATTGTTGGTCAAACAGTGTTGCACTGCCAATACACATAACTACTACTGTTAATGGTTTGACACAGACACACCTCAACTGTCAGATCAGGCAAGAAAAGGTGATATTATACTGGGTGACTCATACTGACGTTTAAAAACCTCTGAAGATACGTAGATGACGTTGAGACAGGTAGTTTAATATACGACACATGGGGTCGCAAAGGCACGAAATACCACAAATGTGAGTGACAAACGCCGAACATGTGTGCCTAGTTCTACGTGCAGCGATTGAGTATATCGCTATGTCGTACCTTAACATACCAACCTCAATCCGATATTCAAGTCGTTGTGGTTCCAGTCCTACGGAGGGCTTAGGGTTCAAGTCTTGCGCCTGGCACGCGGTATTTTCTTATTTGTGTTAGACAATTATGTGCTCACATTGAGGTAAGACTTTTTTTATCGGTCTCGCGGTACCCGGTGGTTTATTGCAGACCACAGTACAACAAAAGCCTAACGTAAAGCGTCAAAAGTAAATCAATGTAAGACCCCAAATTGCATCGTTACCAGCAAATGAACTATGTTTTCTTTACTAAATTATGTCTGCATCAAAAAAAATGAGGGGACAAAAGAAAAGAAACCCAATAAGAACAGCTTTTTCTTAGTTACAGTGAGTAAAACAACCTTTTAATCACTACGTTTACAACAGATCACACTTACAAAAGGATTCTCGAATATAACACTGTTTGCTTGACAGCATGTACGAGATGTGCACCACTGCCCTCTATCAGCGAGGGTTGGATCGACATTTCCAACCACTGCGCGTGCAGGAAAGTACCTCACCTGGTGAGGTCACATGGTAACATGCGCCATCCATTTTGGAGTATTTTCCTACATTTGCTGTTCCATATGTCTTATATTAAATTACTTTTGTCAGTGTCATCTATGTTGCTTCGGAGGTTACTAACCGTTAATTAATAATAATCATCCTGTACATAGTAGCAAGACGTTGATTTTTAAAAAAGTAAAAACCAGTCAAGATCGCTTCATGTTGCCAGACCGAAATAAAATTATTAAAATAATTCAAACTACTATGCAGATGGAATCAAATGATTAACTGAGGTATGGTATTGCCTGTTAACAGACAATTACAGGTCAAGAACAGCAATAGATCACGCAAATAACTGTGCTTGTCAACTATAGAAAAAGCTAAAGGCCCAATGATAAATGTCTATCACGGCGAAGCCAAAATAATTTAAAGTATTAAGCAGTTGCAGCTTAGTTATTAGTAGCCAATGACAGATCAAGAACTTTGACTTATTAGGAAAATAATTATACTTAGAAACTACATAAATGGCTTAAGGCTCAATAATAAATGTTTGCCTCTGCGACGCCATTTCAAGTAATATATGTTTAAATACAAATTTCATTCAGGTACACGGTGCCTCGGCCATAAAGAACAGTTTATGGTGACACTGACCAGTCTTATTGGAACAACTTCCATTACAAGGAACTTTAATAGCGAGAATGAAATTCTGGAAACATCTCGCAGGCTGTGGCAAAGCCATGTATCCGCTACATACTTCCTTCCAGGAGTGCTAGTTCTGCAAGTTTCTCAGGAGAGATTCTATGAAGTTTGGAAGGTAGGAGACGAGGCACTGGCGGAATTGATGCTGTGAGGACGGGCCGTAAGTCGTGCTTGGGTAGCTCAGTTCGAAGAGCACTTGCCCGCGATAGGCAAACAGTTAGCCAACCTAAACGCTTAGGCTGGACTTACACTCTATGAAAGTTGTTGCTTAGATTTACTTAGGCGGGATTTAAAAGAAATCAGATGCATTAAATCACGCGATGTATATATAACACAAAATCGAGGAAAACGCATAATCTCATGGCTGTAGCTGACCAAGTGTACAGACGTAATGAACTAAGCTCGGCGGGTAGAAACGTCCGATAAACAAATCACAAGCTATTACACAGACGGTTGCGACGGAAAACATGTAATGACAAGTAATGCGGATTTACTAGAATCAGTCGGCCAACTGTCTTACCAAAATAGATATCTTTTTCACATATGTATGAGAAGTGCTGCACACTCAGTCCTGAGTCCAGCTGAGGTACAACTTGAATAAGTAGTGGCTCCGAGACGAAAACTGATAACGGCTGAGAGATTGGTGTGCTGACCACGTGCCTTTCCATATCCGTATCCAGTGACGCCCGTAGACAAAGGATGGCACGGTGGTTGGTCGGTGCTGTTGGACCTTCCGAGGCCTGTTCGGACAGAGTTCAGATTTTATTAAGTTACAAAATAATTTCGTCAGCGCCAAAAGACGAACCAAAGCATATAGTGAGATTCTTTCCGAGTTTTCCCCTGGGTTCGACATATAAGGCATAAAAAACGGCTAATCTGTCCTGGAAGATATATATAAAATGAAAAAAAAAACAAAACTAAATAAAACAAGTTTGAGAAGAAATGGAAGCGTTAAACTACACTCCTGGAAATGGAAAAAAGAACACATTGACACCGGTGTGTCAGACCCACCATACTTGCTCCGGACACTGCGAGAGGGCTGTACAAGCAATGATCACACGCACGGCACAGCGGACACACCAGGAACCGCGGTGTTGGCCATCGAATGGCGCTAGCTGCGCAGCATTTGTGCACCGCCGCCGTCAGTGTCAGCCAGTTTGCCGTGGCATACGGAGCTCCATCGCAGTCTTTAACACTGGTAGCATGCCGCGACAGCGTGGACGTGAACCGTATGTGCAGTTGACGGACTTTGAGAGAGGGCGTATAGTGGGCATGCGGGAGGCCGGGTGGACGTACCGCCGAATTGCTCAACACGTGGGGCGTGAGGTCTCCACAGTACATCGATGTTGTCGCCAGTGGTCGGCGAAAGGTGCACGTGCCCGTTGACCTGGGACCGGACCGCAGCGACGCACGGATGCACGCTAAGACCGTAGGATCCTACGCAGTGCCGTAGGGGACCGCACCGCCACTTCCCAGCAAATTAGGGACACTGTTGCTCCTGGGGTATCGGCGAGGACCATTCGCAACCGTCTCCATGAAGCTGGGCTACGGTTCCGCACACCGTTAGGCCGTCTTCCGCTCACGCTCCAACATCGTGTAGCCCGCCTCCAGTGGTGTCGCGACAGGCGTGAATGGAGGGACGAATGGAGACGTGTCGTCTTCAGCGATGAGAGTCGCTTCTGCCTTGGTGCCAATGATGGTCGTATGCGTGTTTGGCGCCGTGCAGGTGAGCGCCACAATCAGGACTGCATACGACCGAGGCACACAGGGCCAACACCCGGCATCATGGTGTGGGGAGCGATCTCCTACATTGGCTGTACACCTCTGGTGACCGTCGAGGGGACACTGAATAGTGCACGGTACATCCACACCGTCATCGAACCCATCATTCTACCATCCCTAGACCGGCAAGGGAACTTGCTGTTCCAACAGGACAATGCACGTCCGCATGTATCCCGTGCCACCCAACGTGCTCTAGAAGGTGTAAGTCAACTACCCTGGCCAGCAAGATCTCCGGATCTGTCCCCCATTGAGCATGTTTAGGACTGAATGAAGCGTCGTCTCACGCGGTCTGCACGTCCAGCACGAACGCTGGTCCAACTGAGGCGCCAGGTGGAAATGGCATGGCAAGCCGTTCCACAGGACTACATCCAGCATCTCTACGATCGTGTCCATGGGAGAATAGCAGCCTGCATTGCTGCGAAAGGTGGATATACACTGTACTAGTGCCGACATTGCGCATGCACTGTTGCCTGTGTCTATGTGCCTGTGGTTCTGTCAGTGTGATCATGTGATGTATCTGACCCCAGGAATGTGTCAATAAAGTTTCCCCTTCCTGGGACAATGAATTCACGGTGTTCTTATTTCAATTTCCAGGAGTGTATGTTATAATGAAACATAGTTTGGAAAGGAATGAAAGTGTTAAATAGTGTTCTAATAAAATACCAGAATACCACCAATGAATTAGAGAATGACAAGTCATCAAAGATCAAACAATACTTTGCAACAAAACGTTATTCAACATCCTAAGCAAACGCTCAAAAGAGCAGGAGAAGCTGTAAGTAAACGCAGTTAAAAGTCGCAAAACAAAACCATACAGTCTCTAGATTATATGGTAAAATCTTTAAAACTAGAATAGACAGAAAAATTGTTCCTGAAGCACCAGATAGGTGAATACAAACAACACTCAATAGTTCTCCATAACAAAGCCTCACAAAATCTTTCTCGTTCTTGGAATTTAATTTTAAACATAAAAACAACTACTTTCTCACATTTGCCAGGCAAATAAAATCCAAGTACTGCTGAGGACAAGTAAATTTCAGCAATGGTAAGCGTAAAAAAGAGGCATATGTCAGTATTTTACCGGAAAACATGGCGTAAACGCTGTAGATGAAACAAAAATTCTATTCACGCGCTGCCCTAATACCCATGTGTTTTAAATCACTTGTGGCTGATCTGATGGAAACCACAGGACACACATAATGGAAAAAACCAGTTCCCGGTTCTGTCTCGAGACTGTATGGTAAAATCCTTAAAACTAGAATAGACAGAAAAATTGAGGAAGTAGAAGAACAGAGTGGCTTTTGGTAGGGAGGTCTGGTGTCGATAATACCTGAAGCATCAGATACGTGACTGGTTCTTCTCAGCACTTGGGCTGCGCATTAAGTGAACACATTTGAACATCAGTCGGAATTTAGTGAAGGTCAAATTACTTGTGTGATGGAAGACACAGTCTTCTGAAATCGGATGCTTTTGAAATATCTTGTATATTTAAGTGAGCTGTAAACTTGAGTACCTATTAATGGGGATTCCATTAAATAACAAAAACATACACAGGCTAGTGTTTGTTACACGCCCTGCCCTACTGTGTTGCACATTCCTCGTCCCTGACTTGCCAGTCGCAACATCTCGGCGGCCACCGCATTCAGAGCCCTTGCACCCACGCCGCATCGCTGCTTCCCGCAGTTCCAGACTTATGACGAAATTACGACGTATATCCGGCGCCACGCTGTTTAACGGCCGCGTTCGCTGTGAGAGGGAGGATGGGTGGTGGGGGAGGGGGGAGGGGAGAAGAAGTAGCGGGACAGTAGGTGGGGGGGGAGGGGGGAGAGGGACTGCTAACGTCCCGATGAGTCACGTCTGCCCACCCACTGGCTGCGCCTCGCGTCGTCTTCCTCCTCCTCCGGAAAGCGACTTCCTTTCTTTGGAAACTGGCAATCAAGTCGCTCCTTTGTCGTCAACCCTGGGCGCCCTGGAGGAGCTGTTTTCTGCCAGTGTCCTATAAGGAGAGACGTTATGTCCCCAAAGCCGCTGCGGCTTCGGGGACGCTGGGTTCTTATTTCCCGACGAGCAAGTCGCGTCTTTGTTTGCTCCAGATGAACGTCTCAGGCTCTCCGCTGCTCTGACCGCTTAATAAGCGCTACTTTGCTCCAAGGCGGACGGCATACTGGGCTGTGTATTCTCGTGGCAGCGGCGACAGCTGGTTATCCGAAATGCAAGTATAAGAGTTTCTCTGGGACTCCGTAGCAGACGCAGGCGCGGGACAAGGAAAGGGAAAACGCATAGGGAATAAAACTTTCCACCCCCACTGTGAAGGGAAATTACGTCTAGAAGGAGAGAGTGGTACGTTTCCTCGTATCCAACTGCTTATTAAGGGAACATGAATGGCATACAGATATGAATTACTGATGAATTCATCTGTACTGACCATGAACGTTCACAAAGTATCTCAGCGACCACTTCCTACAGCGCCTTGTAGATGCACTCGAAGAGGGGTGATTACTATTTAATGTTTCGTCGACGACTATATCATTAGAGGCAGAGGGCAAATTTGGATAGGGTAATGACGAGGGCAGAAACTGTACAGCATCCTTTTCTAGGCAAAGAAAATACTAATCTGAAACAGTTTTGAATTTTTAGTGAAACGTGCATCAGAACCGAAATATGTAAATAAAAGAGTTCCGCAAGGTAGCGTGTTCGTGCTAATATTGTTCCTGACATACATCCACAACTTTCATAATTGTGCTAGACACTGCGAAAAATTCTCTTTGCTGGTGACAAAAATATTATATTGACTGAAAAAATAAGAGAAATCTTCAACAAAATTTTCAGTTGATCGGTATTTTATAATTCTGAATGCAAAGAAAACAAATCCCACAATTTTGAGTTTGAAGAAGGAAAAGTGACATGGTTAAATTAAATATGGATGGTAACTCTATAGACTGTACAACGAACACTGTATCTCTAGCAATGAATATTGATTCTCAGGTGGAATACACGTAGGTACGTGCACACAGAATGTCGTCAGTATGTTACGCCATTAAAGTTCTGTGATCAGTAGGAAGAAAATAGTATGTAAAGAAGAAGAAAGAGAGCATTTCAGAGACAAATGAATCGAGGGAGCTACCACAGAAACACAAGAGATTGTCAGAGTGGCCACAATCGGGAACACACACTCAAAAGAGAACGAGATAAAGATTGGAAAGGAAAATTAGAGGGCTGCCCAGACAGGGATATGAGGAGTCGAATGTTATGGACCACTTATGCTGTTCCTAGGATATGATGAAATGAGCTGTGGCAAATAAATTATTGTCGAAGAGGGAACAAAAGAAGTAACAGAAACCTTGCAGCCAACAGCTGAGGAAAATAGACAAAAAAGGAAGACAGTAGTGATCGTAGTTTTTGGAATTTAGGTTTGTGCACACAGTCAATTACTTATATGAAAAAGAAGAAAATATACAGCCCAGTGTTTCCTATGCAAGGAGCAAAATTTGTCACAAATTTTGGAACCAGGTAAGATTGTGTAAAAAATACGTACAGAAAAAACAGAACACCTTGAACGACAAGAGACAAGACATTCATCTTGACATGAGATGTACAGTTGCGTGTTCTGCAGAAGTGATTAGAGTTTCAGTCACCTCGGTTCAGCATGTGTTCTGTTGTCTAGTAGGTACAGGGTTCCCCCCATCGGCCCAGATAGCTTGTTCTGTGCGTGATGGCGTCGACGCGTATAAGGTGCGAATGGCTTCTTGTGGTAAAGCCATGCATGTTGCGTTCATCTGCTTCTGAAGTTCATGTGTGGTGGTTCACATTTCAACAAATCCCACACATTTCTGATTGGCGGTAAGTCTCGTGATGTGGCGGGCCAGGGCAAAAGACTGACATCCTGTGACACTGAGAAGCCTCGCAACATGTAGTCGTGCACTGTCTTGCTGAAAAATAGCGTCTGAGGAATTCTGCAAAAAGAGTTTAGCTAGGGGTTGTAAGAGGTCATTCACGTTGGTCACACTGGTTACAGTGCCTTGGACACTCACCACCTGAGATTTGTGGTTGTATCTAATAGCACGCCACACCATAAGGCTGTGAGTTGACGCCTTCTTGTTCTAATGCAGTCACTGTGATGCCGTTACTCTTGTCTGTGGCGAACCAAAATGCGGTCATCACTTTCAAACAAACAGAACCTGGATTCGTGCGAAAACACTATCTGATGCCATTCCTGTCCCCAGTGACGTCGTTCCATACACCAATGCCGTCTAGTATGTTTCTGCATATTCATCAAAGGTAGAAGGAGAAGTGGACGATGCTCATGTAACCCATGGCGTAGTAAACGGCGACGGAATATCACCTCTTATAGTGTACCATGCGCTACACTACTCCACTGCGGCTAGTAGTCGTACAGTGCACCCTCCACAAAGCACCATACAGTGGTTTTCGGTGTATATATATATGAAACAACATAAGATAGTAGCAATATAGAAAAACTGAAGGAACAAATGAACTAGAATCTTCACAGAGAGATGATTTTCGAAGAAACTATCCGCACACGTGAAGGAGCTGAGCAAGCTGAAGAGGAAGATGGACTGGATGTAAGGGTTAAGAAAGGTTGTAAACATGAATGTGTTCAAAGATGAAGCTTATAAACTGCTTAAACGTAAAAATCAGATTCCAAGAAACCATGGCGTATGAAGAATTACAAATATTGTTTCCAAATGAAGCCTCATGACACAATTAAAGCCAAATTATACCCCATTCCCTTATCCAAAAAGGATACGGCAGGCAAGGAAACAAAGGAGATGCTAAAATGGGAAATAACTGAACGGTTATAAAGTAATTACAACAGTCCCATCGTCATAGCATCAACGTAAAATGAACTGATGCATCTAACAGTAGATGCAAGAGCCCTTAACGAAATAATAATACTGCAGCTGGACAGATAGAAAGTGTGAGAAGGGCATGCTCAAAAATTGAACGGTGTAAAAAATTAAACTAGTATACTCATTTTTGTAGGAAGAAGCTACCAGTTTAGAGCCCTGACATGCATATTAACAATTTCGATATTGGCATTCCACCTCGATGGCGATCATATGCTCTATATAGTTTTTCATTTCATCATCTTGACTTCAAGGTTTTTTTGAACAAATTTCCCATTTTCTGCTATGCAATAGCTATCTTCAGAATCTCTCGGTTTGCTGCACTGTAGCAACTCATAAATATGTAAAAATAACATTAGCGCTAGTCAAGATAAATCAGAATTTTCCGTAAAGGAAATTAAATTTCTAGGGCAGATCCCAGATCTTACAGTGGATGGAATCAACTCACATCTTGACCTGTTAGGAATTACAAAATTTTCTCAGCAGAAGGACAAGAACCAGAGTGAAATTTTCTTCCGGTTAATAATTTCTGCCGGAAATTTAAGATCATTCAAGTACTTGATGCAAATGCCTTGCTAGGATTAAACAAGAAAACTGCCACCTGGAGATACACCAAGAAATTGAAGAGGAATTCAAGAAAATTAAAGAACTATGCAGAAATGTTATTTTGGCGCATCCTGACCAAAATTTTCCCTTTTCAATTTTCTCAGCCAGCTCAGAATGTGGCATCAGATTACATCTGTGTCAGTTTGTGAAACCTGGCCACTCAACTGAAAGATGAACGATTAGTTTTTCCATTTGTGTATTAAGTAAATGTAAAATAAGATATTCAGCAATGATGAAGGAAGGAATAGACTTAGCATAGGCAATGAAAGTTTCGATATTATGTAGTAAGTGAAGGTACGTGATGACCATAAGGCAAAAGAATGCTTACTAGATTAGACACTGAAATACTATGAGAATTAGTGTTGAAGTCTGAAACTTCATGGCTGAATACCTTCCAGAAGAAATAATGTGGTAGGAGATCCATTATCAAGATTGCTGATGGGCATGAATAATACTGGATTCAATGAAACAGGCCAAAAATAGGTGCCTGCACTATGTTTCACAAAGAAAAGAAAAAGATGTGTTGAAGAACACGAAAAGGAAGGAGAAGATAGATTACCTTATAAAAATGTTAAAGGCGGAACGGAAACAGAAACAGATATAAAACTGAGAAAATATTATATAATACGCGAAGGAATAATGTACTGCAAAGGGAATAGCAATGAGAAGGAATGGCTATAAGAAACAAGCGACATACTAGCCTGTTACACATATTTCACCTACATACACTTCAATGGGAAAAATCTGGGGAATAACTGAAAGAGGCCTGTTACTTTAACATTATGGAGAAGAGAGTGCTCAGAATTTGAAAATTCTGGCACAAAATCAAAACATTAAAAGCAATCAGAAAAACAAGAAATTAATAGTATTACATCAACAAAAGTTTTGGAGTTTGATGCAATGGCTCTCTACAGCCAACAAGAAGATACTCAGAGAGGATACAAAGAGGTTTTTGTAATTTTCAACATTGTATTGAAGAATCTTTAGGAAGGCTGCAACAGCAACTGTGCTAATGTAATATATGGAATAAAAACAGCAACCAGTTGCAGAAGTTAGAAGCCCAAAGCCCTTGACCTAGGCTTCAACCCATATAAATGGGCCTTCTTCTGAACTCTTACTACCTGTCTTTAAAAGACAACTTTCTGAAGAAGGCCCATTTATATGGCTTGAAACCTAAGTCAAGGGCTTTTGACGACTAACTTCCATAACTAGTGGCTGTTTTTATTACGTATATTACGTTTGTGCAGTTGCTGCTGCAGCAGTGCAAGATGTAAAAGTTTGTACCTGCCCAGGTATCCAAGGCTGCTATCAAAAACATAGACGCATCTTTGAAAATTCTAAGACAGGTAACAAGATTTTTGAAGAATGTACATTTGTATGGACTGAAATCTAGGTCAAGAGCTTTTGAAACTAACTTCAGCAATTTTTTATTCCATACATTTTATCAAGGCCTGTCAAGCTGCATGTGTAAAAAAGAAGCACAGGGAAGATGGTTTCAGATAAAATTAAGAATACTCATGTGATCAAGGTCAGCAAACCAGAGATGAGTATTAATGAGGATACACAGTGATGGAGAAATTTGTTATGGGAAACTGACATAAAGCCGATCTACATGGCCAAATATTACCCAAAGTTAAACCCATCAGGATGAACAGACTATTCACAACTTACATTATAAATGTGTTAGATAAGTAAAAGAGTTTAAGAAATTATGAATGAATACTTTACTCAGTGTAGATGCCATCACAGAAATGTTAATGGGAGATAGGATACACAGCTTGATTGAAGAACTGATAACTTTCTCAAGTATAGAAGACATGTCAGTGGATGAGAAAATAGAATTAACATTAAGAAGAATAAAAGAGAAAACTGTATACAGAAGGATTAAATCTAAAAGTGAAGCAAGAAAAGAGATTACAAGTTCAATGTGCAAGTTCCAGTACAACCATGATGCAAGTCTTCCAAATACTCTTCAGAAAGGAAGTTTTATGGAATGTATGAACAGCATTACAGGATAAGTAGAGCAGCCCACTCAAACGCAGCAGCAATTGTGAAAACAGGAGTTACCAAAGTTATATAAATAAATATTGATATAAAATTAAAAAAAAATTGCGAGAATTTTTTTTGGAGAATTTGCTGCTATGGAAAGTATGTACGTGATGTACACAGGATACCAAGGTTTTAGCTACATTACGTCCTATTTATTTGATGTGATGGTTTGTCCTCTCAGTATCCTATATTACTTTACAAATTTACTTTCAGCTATAGAACTAACCTTCTTTAAATAGACAGCATTCTCATAAGTATACACACTATAAAATCACGACTTTATATTAATTATATATGACAATACTTTACCTGTATGTAAGACAGTATTCTATAATGAACATACTGAATGAATATTTTGAGAAACAGTCTGTATATCTAAAGCAAATACTACTAAACAACAAGGTACAGTATGTCATGGTTGAGAGGATATTTATACTTTTTTATCTGTTAGTTACCACACAGATTTGATTGTTAACTGAAGTTAGATTGAAATGCAAGAACTTTTGTAAAGCATAGAGAGACGCATACCTTTCAGATAATCATAAACTCTTAAATAAGGTTAAAATATTTAAAACTGAGAAAGAAATTAAAAATAATATTCAGTATCATTTTGGAGACATATAAGAATTATTGAGCCTCGAACTGTACAATAAACCACCGATTTTGTAAGAAACATGTATACAAAGAATTCAGCCAAATATGAGTTACTACTGAACACGATTTACAAACAAACACATTTTATATGAAAACTAGGACGCAAGGAGACCTACTTAACGATCATCAGAGCATTTAAGAAACAAAATTACGTGATTTTACCTCTGCTAACCACAGCAGGAACAGACAAATTACACAAACCCAAGTTAAGTGATAATGATATAATGGCTCAACAGTGAATTGAGAGTAATTTATAAATGCGGTAGTACCCTGCATTACAGCCACTACGGCGTCTCATAGCCACAACAGTTGTGGAAGATGTTAAGCATGAACAATGGTATGTAGTTTTATGAATGTTTATTAGGTAACATGCACCTTTGCTGGCGTGAGTAATAGAATTTCCAGGTTTCTAGGCAGGGACTGGTGCAGAGTGGGCATAGGAAGAGGAATGTATGGAAAACACTGACAAGGTGGAGGGACAGGATGGTAGTATATGTGTTAAGACATCACAGAATGGCCTTCAAGGTACTAGAGGGAAGTATTGAGGGTAAAATTTCAAGGATAGTACTACAGTACTTAACTACCATTATGGGTGTCATGATGTAATGAAAGACATGCTTATGTGCTCATTATATTATGTAAGCGACAAAATAAGGTATATACACAGCTTCCAGAGAAGTAAAGAACTTTGCTTATAATAAGCATTTAGCTGCTACTTGAAAACACAGATTAATGTAGCAACGATGGATATTACTCTCACAATGACATTGAGCCACGTGTGTGCATGCACACGTGATCCAAAAATACTGTTCTACAGTTGGTAAAATAAAGTTATAAAGTTGTATATTTTCTTTAATGTCAAAAGTACACCTTCGGAGGTTCGAGTCCTCCCTCGGGCTTGGGTGTATGTGTTGTCCTTAGCGTAAGTTAGTTTAACTTACATTAAGTAGTGCATAAGCCTAGGGACTGATGACCTCAGAAATTCGGTCCCTTTAGACATTACCATACAATTTCAAATTTTTCAAAAAGTACATTTAGGTGATGGAGTCCTAATATAGTGTCGGGCCTCCTTTTGCCTGGAATATTGCAGGAGATAGGTGACATGGACTCAACATGTCGTTAGAAGTCCCCTGCAGATATATCGAACCTCGATTATTTGCACGAATTGACATCTCGATTATATCTCCTAAATGTTCTATAGGATTCACATCGGTGAATATCGGTGCTCAGTTCACACGAGCGAACTGTCGAGAATATTCTTCCAACCAATCACGATAATTGTGACCTTGTGAGAGGGCACATTGTCGTCGAATAAAGTTCAGTCGTTTTTTGGGAACCTGAAGTCCATGAACGGCTGAAAATGTCTCCAAGTAGTTGAACATAACAGTTTCCAGTCAATGATGAGCACAGTTGAACCATATGATCCAGTATATTACTTGTAAACACAGCCCACACTATTATGGAGCCACCACATTTCCACAGTGCCTTGATGACAGCCTCGATCCATGGCTTCGAGGGGTCTGGGCCACACTTGAACCATATCAACAGCTCTTACCAACTGACCAGTTTACGGTTTTCCAGTCGTTTAGGATCAAACCGATACGGTCACGAGCCCAGGAGAGGTCCTGCACGCGATGTCATCCACTAAGCAAAGACACTCGCGTCGGTCGTCTGTTACCATAGTCCATGAATGCCAAACTTCACTGCACTGTCCTAACGGATACGTTCGTCGTACGTCCCACATTGATTTCCGAAGTTATTTCACGCAGTTTTGCTTGTCTGTTAGCAGTGACGTCCTGCTCTGTGTCGTTAAGTGAAAGCCGTCGGCACCTGTCTTGGTGGTGAGCGTCATGCCTGAAATGTGATATACTCGGCCAGTCTTGACACTGTGGATCTCGGAATACTGAATTACCTTCCGATTTCCGAAATGGAATGTCCCAGGCGTCTAGCCCCAGCTTGCTTTCCGTTTACAAAGTCTGTTTATTACCGTAGTGCGGACCTTGTCAAGTTGGAAACTTTTTCACATGAATCACATGACAACAAATGACAGCTTCGTCAATGCACTGCCCTTTGATACCTTATATACGTGATCTATCGCCGTCTGGACTTATGAACATCGCTGTCCTATAACATTTGTCATTTCATTGTAAATCATGAAAGTCAAAAGTAAAATATGAAAGCAGTTATATCTGCACATTAAAATGTCTAAAACACAACGTAATAAGGCAAGAGGATAGTGACTCACATAACCCTGGAATGATTTATCAGACTGTCCAAAGCAAATCAGACGTGGTTGTAATATTCAATTATTCATTTAAAATTACGCTTAAAGCTGAAATTAGTCAACAGCCATATATCAATTTACATTAGAAGATGAATAAACTAACCCGTCAGATTAGCCGAGAGCGCTAATGGGCTGCTACCTGGACTCGGTACGCACACCGGCCTCTGTTCGAATCTGCCTGCCAGATTAAGGACGAGGGCCGGTGTGCCGGCCAGCCTGGATGTGGTTTTTATTATGTTTTCCACTACCCAATAAGCGAATACCGGGCTAGTCCTCACCTCCACCCTCAGTTACACGACAAGCAAACATCTGAAACACATTTGCACTATATCTTGATTTACACTGGATGCAGACTGCTGCGGTACGTTCATTCCGTCCCTGGGGGTATGGGGTGGCGGTAGGAAGGGTATCCGTCCAACCCTTAAAATTAACCATGCCAAGTCCATACTTAACCCTGCCGACCTTGTGCATGATGCAGGACAAAGGCAGTAGTCAAAGAAGAAGAAAAGAAGAAGATACAAAAACTAACGTTTATATTTGTCATTATACCAGCTCTTTCCTACTGCAAAGTGCTGTCCTTTTACATTATCACAATCAGCACGTTTTTTTACAGAATCAGACACCCAAAATACATTTGAGAGATCTGGAGATGAATGAGTCTCGTAACGTCCGCAAAGCAACTTGGATATGACATAGATAGCCAGACAAAATCTGAATGTAATCCTGTTCTGTGTAGGGTGATACTTGACAGCGAGACATCAGACATCCTCACAAACCTGGACTGGAACCCGTCTCTCTCTCTCTCTCTCTCACTCTTTTCTATCTTCACCATCGTATTAATACATTGCAGGTACATATACTTGTCTGAAGAAGAAAAATAGCATGAGTTAACAAAGTATAAGTCAGAAATTCATGGACTAAATCATAAAAACATTACAATGCCACACTGCAGTACTATTTCTAGTCAAAGAGTTCTTTCGTAAAAAGATTCATTATTAATTGTGAACAGTGTCTTTCAGTTGTTCTTCGTTTGTATGCGCGCGTGTAATCTGGTGTACTAATGTTGATGTGTGAACCATCTATGAGAACTTGGTTCACTGTTGTGTTACCGAACTCAGATCTTATCATTACTTTTTACAAAGGGTCATAAATAAACTTAATGTTACATAAAAATTCTAACATGACATCTGTATATAATTTATATTGGTTTAAGAAATACAGCAACAAGCACTTTTTAATGTATTTTTATTTTTGTCAATGCGCTTTCAATTGACGTAATACATATTTAATCTTCTGTTAATGTATCGTTAGAAACATCCATTTCAATTTGGATGCTTCAGCTGCTTTTCTGTTCTGCTCGTTTTGCTCTAATTTTTCGCACTTATAATAATGATAGAAACACGTTTTCTATGCATATTGGACAAAAGCAGAAAAGCATCCACCAAGTTGCTGACTTAGCAATAACAAGTAGAACAGAAAGCAACTGCAGCGTGCAAATTAAAGTCGATGATTTAGTAATTTACTAAATGTAAATTAAATTCATTTTGCGCCAATTGAAGATGCGTCAAAGCCCGAAACGCATGTTGACATAAATAAAAATACTCTCAAATGAGGCTGGTTGCTGTTGTTCTTAAAATTATATATAATCCACAGCCATAGATCTCAACAGCCAATGAAATGGATAAGGTAATGCACATAATTTTCTTATAAAATAATATGTATTACTTTAAACTATAAATATGTATCATTGTGATTCATTGTGCTTGAGGGAAATATTATATCAGTTGTTAAAATATCATATGACTATTTTGCTTGGTTACGAGAATACATAATAAAGAAGTAAATTTCTTATGCTTTAGTGTTACTAGTTGCCTGTTGTCATTTTCCCCAGACATTAACAAATTTGTAATTAACTAATTAATTATTATTAATATATCGGCTTGCCTTCAGTATTTTAATAACAGGATTATATTTTAAGATTAACGTTATTTACTTGTTCCTTGACTGTAATGATTTTAACGAATAATTCTGGGAATCACTTAGAGATAAGAGCTAGCTGTGGTATCATTACTATTGAGATGTCTTGTTTCTTTGCTCCCATTGAAAATACACAAAGTGTTACTTGATTCAAAATTGTTCTCTTCGAAAACATTCCATTTTTCGAGATCTCTTAAGGTAGAGGATATGTAACACTTATGGGCGTTGTGGTCGTAGCGTTATTGCTAATGTGTGGTCCCTGCCGCCGTTGGATAAGCAGCTGCCAGCAGCAAGTCGTATAACCCTAGCTTACTTATTTGTTAGATAGTTTAATTAATTTCTTTGAGTGTTTTTGGGCACTTGCATTGTTTAATTCATATATTTCGGGTGTATTATAGTATTTGAGGGTTGTAGCATCGCGCCTTAGTACCTGAATAGTGTAAATTCGCGTAGTCGTCTGTCTTCTGTTTTTGTTTTGAACAGCCAGTGTCGGTTGGTCACAGCCAGTGTGCTCCCTGCCGCCGTTGGATAAGCAGCTGCAGCAGCAAGTCGTATAATCCTAGCTTACTTATTTGTTAGATAGTTTAATTAATTTCTTTGTGTGTTTTTGGGTACTTGTATTGTTTCATTCATATTTCGGACGTATTATAGTATTTGACAGTTGTAGCATCGCGCTTTAGCGTTTACTTGGTAGATTCTTACTTAAATTGCGTGTGAGTTTCGTATAGGAGGTGCAATTTCGAGTTTTAGTTACTGTAATCGTAAATTCAGCAGATTGTAGCGCAGTCGTTAGGCATTTGTACAGGTTAGTTGATACATTCTTTGCGTGTTTCGCTTGCGTTATCTAGGCACGGACTCGTGTTTCAGTAACTGTTGTTCAACATCGATTAGAATGGACAGGGACTGCGATTGCTGTGTTCGGATGAGGGCTGACTTGGCATCCCTTCGCTCACAGCTGCAAGCGGCGCTGACTTCGGTCGCGCAGCTTGAGGCTGTTGCCAATGGGCACCACTGTGGGGAGCCGGACTCGGGTATCACGGGGATGTCAACCTCGTCCCGTCTGTCCCCAGATCGGTCTGCCGCTGTGGTTGCCCCGGTTGCTGCCCGCAGTGGGGCTGAGCCCTCGCCTGTGGTTGATTGGGAGGTCGTTCCAAGGCGTGGCAGGCAGCGAAAGGCGTCCCCGGAGGCTGATCAGAAAGCCTCCCCGGTGCGTCTGACAAACCGGTTTCAGGCACTGTCTCTGGCTGAGCCAGATGCAGCTGCCTGCCCTGTTTCAGAGGATCATTCTCAGCTTTCAAGGTCCGGGCAATCGCAGAGGGTGGGCTTACTGGTAGTTGGGAGCTCCAATGTTAGGCGCGTAATGGGGCCCCTTAGGGAGACGGCGGCTAAGGAGGGGAAGAAATCCAGTGTGCACTCCGTGTGCATTCCGGGAGGAGTCATTCCTGATGTGGAAAGGGTCCTTTCGGATGCCATGAGGAGCACAGGGTGCAGCCAGCTGCAGGTGGTGGCACATGTCGGCACTAATGACGTGTGTCGCTTTGGATCTGAGGAAATTCTCTCTGGATTCCAGCGGCTATTTGATTTGGTGAAGGCTGCCGGTCTTGCTTACGAGATGAATGCAGAGCTCACCATCTGCAGCATCGTCGACAGAACCGACTGCGGACCTTTGGTGCGGAGCCGGGTGGAGGGTCTGAATCAGAGGCTCAGACGGTTTTGCGACCGTGTTGGCTGCAGATTCCTTGACTTGCGCCATAGGGTGGTGGGGTTTCGGGTTCCGCTGAATAGGTCAGGAGTTCACTACACTCAGCTGGTGGCTACACGGGTAGCGGAGGCTGTGTGGCGTGGACTGGGCGGTTTTTTAGGTTAGAAGGCCTCGGGAAAGTACGGGGTGGGCTGCAATGTCAAAGGGTGCATGGCAAATACAGGACGTGCTTGGATCAAGGAACAGTCAGAATTATAGTTGTAAATTGATGTAGTTGTACTGGAAAAGTCCCTGAGCTTCAAGCGCTAATATAAAGCACAGAAGTTGATATCGTTATAGGTATAGAAAGCTGGCTAAAGCCTGAAATAAGTTCTGCAGAAATTTTTACGAAGTCTCAGACGGTGTTCAGGAAAGATAGATTAGGCAGAATTGGTGGTGGAGTGTTTGTGTCTGTCAGTAGTGGTTTATCTTGTAGTGAAGTCGAAGTAGATACTCCGTGCGAATTTGTATGGGTGGAGATTATACTTAACAGCCGAATTAAGTTAATAATTGGCTCCTTTTACCGACCCCCAGACTCCGATGATACAGTTGCGGAACAGTTCAGAGACAGTTTGAGTCTCGTAACAAATAAATACCCCACTCATACGGTTATAGTTGGTGGGGACTTCAACCTACCCTCGGTATGTTGGCAAAAATACTTGTTCAAAACCGGTGGTAGGCAAAAAACATCTTCCGAGATTGTCCTAAATGCTTTCTCCGAAAATTATTTCGAGCAGTTAGTCCACGAACCCACGCGAATTGTAAATGGTTGCGAAAACACACTTGACCTCTTAGCCACAAACAATCCAGAGCTGATAGAGAGCATCATGACTGATACAGGGATTAGTGATCACAAGGCCGTTGTAGCTAGGTTCAATACAATTTCTTCCAAATCCATCAGGAACAAACGCAAAATAATTTTATTTAAAAAAAGCGGATAAAATGTCACTAGAAGCCTTCCTAAAAGACAATTTCCATTCCTTCCGAACTGACTATGCAAATGTAGACGAGATGTGGCTCAAATTCAAAGATATAGTAGCAACAGCAATTGAGATATTCATACCTCATAAATTGGTAAGAGATGGAACGGATCCCCCGTGGTACACAAAAAAGCTCCGAACGCTGTTGCAGAAGGAACGGAAAAAGCATGCGAAGTTCAGAAGAACGCGAAATCCCGAAGATGGGCTAAAATTTACAGACGCGCAAAATTTGGCACGGACTTCGATGCGAGATGCCTTCAATAGGTTCCACAACGAAACATTGTCTCGAAATTTGGTAGAAAATCCGAAGAAAGTCTGGTCGTATGTAAAGTACACAAGCGCCAAGACGCAGTCAATACCTTCGCTGCGCAGTGCCGATGGTACTGTTACCGACGACTGTGCCGCTAAAGCGGAGTTATTGAACGCAGTTTTCCGAAATTCCTTCACCAGGGAAGACGAATGGAATATTCCAGAATTTGAAACACGAACATCTGCTAGCATGAGTTTCTTAGAAGTAGATACCTTAGGGGTTGCGAAGCAACTCAAATTGCTTGATACGGGCAAGTCTTCAGGTCCAGATTGTATACCGATTAGGTTCCTTTCAGATTACGCTGATACTATAGCTCCCTACTTAGCACTCATATACAACCGCTCGCTCACCGATAGATCTGTACCTACAGATTGGAAAATTGCGCAGGTCGCACCAGTGTTTAAGAAGGGTAGTAGGAGTAATCCATTTAACTACAGACCTATATCATTGACGTTGTTTGCAGTAGGGTTTTGGAGCATGTACTGTATTCAAACATTATGAATCACCTCGAAGGGAACGATCTATTGACACGTAATCAGCATGGCTTCAGAAAACATCGCTCTTGTGCAACGCAGCTAGCTCTTTATTCGCACAAAGTAATGGCCGCTATCGACAGGGGATCTCAAGTTGATTCCGTATTTCTAGATTTCCGGAAAGCTTTTGACACCGTTCCTCACAAGCGACTTCTAATCAAGCTGCGGACATATGGGGTACCGTCTCAGTTGTACGACTGGATTCGTGATTTCCTGTCAGGAAGATCGCAGTTCGTAGTAATAGACGGCAAATCATCGAGTAAAACTGAAGTGATATCAGGTGTTCCCCAGGGAAGCGTCCTGGGACCTCTGCTGTTCCTGATCTATATAAATGACCTGGGTGACAATCTGAGCAGTTCTCTTAGATTGTTCGCAGATGATGCTGTAATTTACCGTCTAGTAAGGTCATCCGAAGACCAGTATCAGTTGCAAAGCGATTTAGAAAAGATTGCTGTATGGTGTGTCAGGTGGCAGTTGACGCTAAATAACGAAAAGTGTGAGATGATCCACATGAGTTCCAAAAGAAATACGTTGGAGTTCGATTACTCGATAAATAGTACAATTCTCAAGGCTGTCAATTCAACTAAGTACCTGGGTGTTAAAATTACGAACAACTTCAGTTGGAAGGACCACATAGATAATATTGTGGGGAAGGCGAGTCAAAGGTTGCGTTTCATTGGCAGGACACTTAGAAGATGCAACAAGTCCACTAAAGTGACAGCTTACACTACACTCGTTCGTCCTCTGTTAGAATATTTCTTCGCGGTGTGGGATCCTTACCAGGTGGGATTGACGGAGGACATCGAAAGGGTGCAAAAAAGGGCAGCTCGTTTTGTATTATCACGTAATAGGGGAGAGAGTGTGGCAGATATGATACACGAGTTGGGATGGAAGTCATTACAGCAAAGACGTTTTTCGTCGCGGCGAGACCTTTTTACGAAATTTCAGTCACCAACTTTCTCTTCCGAATGCGAAAATATTTTGTTGAGCCCAACCTACATAGGTAGGAATGATCATCAAAATAAAATAAGAGAAATCAGAGCTCGAACAGAAAGGTTTAGGTGTTCGTTTTTCCCGCGCGCTGTTCGGGAGTGGAATAGTAGAGAGATAGTATGATTGTGGTTCGATGAACCCTCTACCAAGCACTTAAATGTGAATTGCAGAGTAGTCATGTAGATGTAGATGTAGAATGTCACATCTCAGGTGAGCGAAGAGACAGTAGCAAATGACGTTATGAAGAGGACCAACGTAAGAACGGCAGTTAATAATATCCGGCTGGGAAACGGCGACAACTGAGTCGAAATATGTTGTGATTGACTGCTGTATCGAAAGCTGGGACTGCCCTCTGGCCTGGGCACCAAAATTCTTGTTTTCAGTTGTTCACTATTGTTAAACTAAAATTAAGATTATTTTTATGGTAATACATAAGAATAAGTGATAATCTCTTAATAATTAAACTGCTAGTACCTTTTCACTGACCAGAAGAGCCAAGTAGCTGCATATACCATCGTACTCGCACCTAATAACGGACTAGCAAGATGGTTGGCACCAAACAGTCCAGTGTTAAGGTGAATGGAGTGCAGTTCAGTTGCGCGTCACGGGTCGTACACTATTAGTTGGGCTGTAGGAGAAGTCCAACAGATAAGTTGGATAGATTGCAGAGTGTGTCTAAGATTAGGAATCTGCGAGCAATGCTGATTATTGTTATGTGTTGGAAAGTGCATGTTAGTTTTTGAGATATTAATAATATTTGCTGTTCGGTCTGAAAGTGAGAAGGAATTGTATTTTGAACAGTACGAATGATTAGTAACATATTACTACGCATCAATGTTGTTCAATTTGGTACTTTACCTGATTAAACATGCAGAGAGAAAAGTAGCTGGTTTCCCTATAAAACACGGTCACATTATTTTACTAAGACCGTACCTTAGTCCTTTTCTTAGTAGCTCCATTAAACATCACAGCAAAAGAAGCCGACGCAAGGTCTACTTGCTACTTCTATTTGAGTCAACTACTTCACTGTAATACGCCTGATTTATGGACGATTAGAAATTCTTTGTTTCGCTTTAATGCGGCACGTTTTGGTCCCTTAGACGTGCTGCAGTTACGATTGTAGAGTCATCGTACTATCTTCATTGAAAGTGAGGAATAATTACGACGCCTGAAGGTAACTAAAAGTAAAATATGGTTTTCAAGTAAACCAACGAAAGCCGAAAATATTAAGGAACAGCAGAAACAAGACTTCTGCTTGGTTTATCTCGACTGGTGTCCTTATAGTACACGAAATGAAGGAAGCATTACAGTGCATTATGGTCGAAATAGAGACGATATAAGAAGCATACTAACATAGGCAAGGAGGGCGCTCCTTTTAAATCGAAGTATATTGGTATCAAATAAAGGCTTGAGAGAGAAATTCATGAGAAGGTACGTCTGGATCACATCTGGAGCGCATCAAGCAATTATGGAATGTAGGAAAACCTGTCAGACTAAGAATAGCTGCGTTTTGTATGTTCTGGGGCAAAAGAATGCTGAAAAGTAAAAAGACTGATAAAATAAATGACGAGATCTACCCTCAGAATCGCCGAGAAAATGAATGGACGAGAAATTCCGTCTGGAAAAAGGATATGCATAGAAATGTATGGGGGATACCTTGTATGATATTAAAGCCATATGTGTGTGGCGGAACTGTGCAGAAGGAAGAAGACTAGTGCCGATTGGATGAGTTACCAATTACAAATCTCGTGAGTTTATTTAAATAACAACTTGAAAAAACAGAAAACATATCATTTAAACTCTAACTTCAAAACGCTACATAAGCTCATAAATATTTTACTGAAACCTCTCGAGAGTACAAAAAGGAGCTTAACAACGTGAAAACATTGTGTAAAAACGAGAACTGTATAAAATGCAGCTTCACAGTTGTAAAATCAGTACATAAACAGAATATAAAAGTTACAGAAGCTGACAAAACAGGTAACTTCTCTCAATGGATTTCAATGATTCCAGGTTTAGATACCAGCCCATCTCGCTCAAATTGGCTGCTTTTAAGCATCTACCTCATTTGAGTGCACATGTTTCATAATTTTGGCTCAACAATCAATCATCCATAATATATAAAATCAGCCATTACGTTAAAGTTTCTCTGAAACAATTCAGTGTTAGAGAACAACAATATAGTAACAACATTAGTTTAATGTACCCCTCTGTGATGCCGCCACATAGATTAAACAAAACAGAAAATTCTTAGAAAGACTTCCATCTTATAATCACATGTAATAAATAACCCTCACTGGCCACTGGGCAATGATTTAAAATCGTAGCACTCCTTAACATGTAAAAATTTACATTCACTGCAGCACGTAGGCTGATAAATAATGACTCATTCATCTAACAACAGATTACCGACAACATTTCAGTCACTCTCGGTAGGTGAGGGCAGAATAAGCAGACACCAGTTTATATAGTCTGCCTGCATAGCTGAGTGGTGACAGTTCGACTCCAGCAACAGAGCAGCGTAGATGGCAATATACGTCTCCGCTGCACAATATCGCGCATCTGAGGTTATTTACATCTTGTGTCTCTCGCTCGTAACTACGACATTGGCATAAAGCGGCTTATTTATATGGATTCGCATGGTTCAAAGCTTACAAAATCGTATGATTCACGTGGGAATAGGTCAAAATAGATCCACAGGACCTGATAGGCATATACCTCTCTGTTATGAGTAGCGCGGTTTACCTCAAAACTGATCAACAACATAATATGTTATAAAATTGTACGTGACTATAAGGATGAGCCAAAATTCAAACATACCGATGGCAATGTAGTGACACTGTCAATCGACCATTTGAGGTTCAGACTCACCACTATTAGAGATTTTGAATTTCCTATTGAGGATCCAGAAGGTGTAATGGTCAATGATTTACAACCATATGGTCTCATGTTAAGCTCCATCGGAAAAAATGGACCACTTTTACGACTTATCCTGTTAACAGGATGACGTAAATCCAGACAGAGCTCACAAGAGGGTACTTACTGGTGGCTGCAGACTGATAATTATATATGATGAGCTTGAAAGCATTCTACTTACATTTCAAATCTAGACTTTAATAGTAAAATGGGAAGGTACTGTTAATCAGATCTCAGGGAGAAGTCGTCTAAATGACAATAGATTTGTGCATCCTTAACACCAGAAGACAACAAAAATGGCTAAAGAAACATCACACAAACATTTTTATTTGACGAATGCTTTCACTAACGTGGGGTCTATGGTGGACAAAGTGATTAGCTGCGGATCGACACACGACACTAACTGGAACGCTAATCGGTTTATCTGACTTCATATACATGAATCCGGGCTATGGCACGAAAACTATGCCACCATAAAGAATCTATTCTCTACCATTCCAAAAAGAAAAATGTGTTTCGAAAGCACATAGCAGCGAATACTTTACCCTCCTGCTAGTCAGGGCGGCACATCATCATACATTTGGCGGCTGAAGTCATGGATGGCCTCAACTGGTATTAATGGTGTGCGCACGAAAAATTCAAGTACGCAGTATCGCATTCGGTTAATTCAGAACGAGGGTACTTTCCTATGAGCCTCTCAAACCCTGGTGGATTTCAGTGTTCAGGTGGACGCATTTGGTGGTCTGCCAAACCAATCTGACTCTGTGCCACAACAGTGCGTGACGGAATATGTTAAAACTTTAGATAACCATCTCAAGACAAATAAGTACACCCATGCATCACTCATAATGTGTTTACCTCTGATGGTTTAGAAGATGACTGGCACAGGCTCTAAGTGGCACACTAGCAAAGGACACAAGTCTCACCGTTTAGGTAGAGACCTGTACTTCTTTACTAGCGAAGCGCCAGTACAAGAGTCGTGTTCTCTTTCTACCACTTTCCTCCTATGTTCAGTAGCAAAAGCCCATTTACATCTTAGACTTCCCCCACTTCAGCACAAGCCAAACATGAGCTGGAGTGTGGCATACAAAGCTGGGAAAGTGCCCTTTGCTCTGCATACAAAGATTTGACCAATCAGAGGCTCTAAAGATAATCAGGAGAAAAGGAAAAAAGATTCAGCTTTTCGGTCTCTTTCCTACGCATTTACACCATGACTTTTGCTAACAACATGACCAGGATGGAACCACAGACCTCCAAAAAAAGCTTGTTATCCCTCCAGTTTCGTCCATTTCGAAGTTTCCAAAGAACGGCCATAAACTCGCTAAAAGCCTCGTGCTTTCACAAATTTGTTTTATAACAGAGTAGACGGCAGTGACCTGTCTCGTGGAAACTAGCAGAATGCACACAGATGTTCCGTCGGCTTCCTGCCTAACAAGGCCCCATTCCTCTGCTTTACTGCTGGTCTACAATGTGCTGGCCATGGCCGCAGCTACTTCTTGGAGCTAGTCAGTCTACCTGGACACGGATGCCGACTAACTGGCGCCAACCAACGTGTCTGCACAATGAGACCGCGGAACTCAGCATTCCGGAAATGTTTCCACCCAGGTTCTGCAGAAAAAACGCACTTCCCTCTGCCCACGGTCGCCGTGCTCGTTTACTGCAGACGTTTAAATTTGGACCCTATTACTTTGATCACAGGTAAAGCTAACTTATTTCTTCCTGAGAGCACGCAAGCAAGAGCATTAACTACTACCTACCATTTCATCAAGTTGTATGAAGTTAAATCGCAATAAAGTTCATATTCCCTAAGAACGTGAAACAACACCAAATCAGAAGTGAGAGTGCCCTAGAGTCTCTAAAGCTGGACCTGCTTAGGTTGTGGGAAGGAGGGACTCTCAGAATGCGTCCATAGGAGGATTATAAGTACTGGCTGATGAAGCTGTACCCACTCTTATGACAGCATCAATCCGTCTGACTTATGTTTCTGCCTTCCGGAAGAATTTCGCACTGTATGTTAGCAGAATGACGGTCAGCCTCATGGTGCAGTCGACACAGGTGGATGACAATGTGTCCAAGATGTCAGGCGAGGAACTCTCTCCCGAGCAGCTGCAACAGAAATCCCATGTCACAGGTACAGAGACGAATAAGGAAACTGAGAGGCTGGTGGTACCAACAGCTGCTTTTGTCCCCCACATTGAAGACGACAAGGGTTCCAAACGACATCCATATCCTTATATGGACATGTGACAACACAAAGGGGTGTCCCTAAAATGACGAAACAAAAGAAGTTACACATCATCAGTCGATTGTGGGATAAGATAAACACCAACAGAAGGATGATGACGACGCCAGAGTAGAGAGTGCTGGGATCTCTGACGACAGGTGACGTTACACCACCGAATGCAATGGCGCTTTCGCACAGGCGACCCATTTAAGGCAGGTGCCAGGAATTCCTAGAACTTGGCACACAGAGATGCAGTGGCTGAGGCTGAGAAGTTCCGGCCACAGGATTCGTCTTGGGTGAACTGGGGGGATAACAGTGAGGAAATCCATACGCCTGCAAATGCAGATATCACGTTTTTACATCTACATCTACATGGATACTCTGCAAATCACAATTAAGTGCGTCTCAGAGGGTTCATCGAACCACTTATTTATTTGTTATTCCAATCTTATATAGCACATGGAGAGGAAGAACACCGATATCATTTCATACGAGCTCTGATTTCCCTTATTTTATCAAGGTGATCGTTTTCCCCATTTGTTAGTCGGTGTCAACAAAACATTTTCGTATTCGGAGGAGAAAGTTGGTGATTGGAATTTCGTGAGAAGATTCCGCCGCAACGAAAAATGCCTAAATCCTGTGTCATTTCAGTAACAGTCTGTCCCGTATTTCACGATAATACAAAACGTGCTGCCCTTTTTTGAACTTTTTCGATGTACTCCGTCAATCCTATCTGGTGAGGATCCCACATCTCACAGCAGTATTCTAAAAGAGGACGGACAAGCGTAGTACAGGCAGCCTCCTTAGTAGGTCTGTTACATTTTCTAAATGTCCTGCCAATAAATCGCAGTCTTTGATTAGCCTTGCCCACAACATTTTCTATGTGTTCCTTCTGATTTAAGTTTATTATAATTCCTAGGTATTTAGTTCAATTTACGGCCTTTATGTTTGACTGATTTATCGTGTAACCGAAGTTTAACGGATTCCTTTTAGCACTCACGTTGATGACCTCACACTTTTCGTAATTTAGGGTGAATTGCCAATCTTCGCACCATACAAATAGCTTTTCTAAATCGTTTTGCAAACTGTTTCGATCTTCCGATGACTTAATTATCCGATAAACGACAGCGTCATCTGCAAACAACCTAAGACAGCTGCTCAGATTATCTCCCAAGTAGTTTATATGGGTAAGGAACAGCAAAGGGCCTAATACGCTACCTTGCGGAACGCCAAAATCACTTCTGCCGTACTCTATGACTTTCCGTCAATTACTACGAACTGTGACCTCTCTGACAGGATGATTGAGGGGACACCCCCCTCCTTCCCAAATTTATTATGGACAATTAAAACTGAGGATGATAACATTAAGAGTGCAAACTGAATTCCACTGTTAAACGCATAGGAGAGAGCAGATACGTGGGTCACTCCAAAAGAAATGCACACTATTTTTGTAAAAAGACAGTTTTCATTCTGTATGTGTGAAAGTTTTACAGTGTGTAGATACATCCTTCCCACTTGTTTTCAAACTTAGTTCAACCTGTTCCTGTGAGTAGCACCGTCACAGATGTATCCAAGCTGGCTGCTACACTTCTACACTTGACGTTCGTCAGAAGCAACGTGCTGTCATAGAATTCCTGTGCTGTGAAAACGAGACAGTGGGTAACATCCACAAGAGGTTGAAAAAGGTGTACTGAGATGCTGCTGTCGATCGCAATACAGTTAGTCGGTGCACAAGCAGGTTACGTGATGAAAGCGGGCACGGCAGTATTGAGGATTGTCCTCGCTGCGCCAGGCCTCGTACTGCACACGCTGCAGACAATGTGCAGAGAGTTAACGAATTGGTGACTGCTGACAGACGCATCACAGTGAACGAATTGACACGCCACGTTGGGATAAGGGAAGGAAGTGTTTGCAGAATACAGGAAGTGTTAGCGATAAAAAAGGTTTTCACCAGGTGGGTTCCCAGGATGTTGACAGTGGTTCACAAAGAAACAAGAAAAACGGTATGCAGCGAACTTTTGGTTCAAATGGCTCTGAGCACTATGGGACTTAACATCTATGGTCATCAGTCCCCTAGAACTTAGAACTACTTAAACCTAACTAACCTAAGGACAACACACCACACCCAGCCATCACGAGGCAGAGAAAATCCTTGACCCCGCCGGGAATCGAACCCGGGAACCCGGGCGCGGGAAGCGAGAACGCTACCGCACGACCACGAGATGCGGGCAGCGAACTTTTGGAACAATACGAGAATGGTAGAGGTGAATTTCTTGGAACAATTGTGACAGACGATGAAACATGGCTCCATCAGTTTTTACCAGAGACCAAGGGGTAATCAATATAGTGACATCACGCAAATTCACCCAAGAAAAAAAAATTCAACACCTTCTGCTGGAAAAGTTGTGGCTACGGTGTTTTTTCATTCCGAGGGACTCTTGCTTCATGCTCGACTGAGTCGTGTTCGACCACAAAGGCAAAAGCAGGATGTTTTGCTGTTGCACGACAATGCACGGCCACATGTCAGTCAAAAAACCATGGTAGCTATCACAAAACTCGTATGGACAACACTGAAACATCCACCTTACAGTCCTGGCCTGGCTCCATGTGACTATCATCTCTTTGGGAAACTGGAAGACCCTCTTCGTGGAACAAGGTTTGAAGATGATGACTACCTTATGCCCGCTGCCAAACAGTGGCTCCAACAGGTTGGTCCATAATTTTACCGTGCGGGTATACAGGCGCTGGTTCCAAGATGGCGTAAGGCAGTTGAGAGAGATGGAAATTATGTGGAGAAATGAAAATACTGTTCCTAAAGGATGTATCTACACACTGTAAAACTTTCAAACATGTAAAATAAAAGATGGATTTAAAAAAAAATAGTGTGCATTTCTCTTGGAGTGACTCTCGTAGATGGAAAGTGTATAGTGAAGGCCCCTATGAGGCGGAAGATTTGCCTGATGTTGTAAGAGAAGGTACACGAGTCGATTTAGAAGAGATAAGGGATCCAGTATTACAGTCAGAATTTAAGAGAGCTTTGAAGGACTTACGAGTAAATAAGGCAGAAGGGATAGACAACATTCCATTAGAATTTCTAATATCATTAGGGGAAGCATCTACAAAACGACTATTCACGCTGGTGTGAAGAATGTACGAGTTTTGGAAAAAATATCGTCCACAAAATTACGTAGACTGCAAAAGTGTGAGAATTATCACACAGTCAGTTTATCAGCTCTTGCAGCCAAGTTACTGACTAGAATAATATACGGAAGAATGGAAGGAAGACTAAGGAAGACTAAAGAAAAATCAAGAGACGTTCGTAGGATTTATTGACCTGGAAGAAACGTTCGACAATCTAAATTGGTGCAAGATGTTCGAAATTCTGAGAGAAATAGGGGTAAGTTGTCTGGAGAGACGCATAATATGCAGTATGTATAAGAGCCAAGAAGGAATAATAACACTAGACGAGCAAGAACGAAGTGCCCGGACTAAAAATGGCGTAAAACAGGGATGCAGTCTTATGACCCTACTGTTCAATCTGCACATAGAAGAAACAATCATGGAGATAAAGGAAGGTTCAAGTGTGGTATTAAAATTCAACATGAAATGATACCACTGATGCGATTCGCTGATGACATTGCTATCCTGAGTGGAATTGAAGAAGCATTACATGATGTGCTGAATGGAATGGACAGTCTCGTAAGTACAGAATATCGATTGAGAGTAAATCGAAGAAAGACGAAAGTAATGAGAAGCAGCAAAAATGAGAAACCGGAGAAACTTAACATGAGGATTGAAGGTCAAGAAGTAGATGAAGTTAAGGAATTCTACTTCCTAGGCAGTAAAGTAACGCATGACGGACGGAGCAAGGAGGATATCAAAAGTAGACTAACAATGGCAAAAAGGTCGTTCCTGGCTAAGGGAAGTCTACTAATATCAAATATTGGCCTTAATTTGAGGAATAAATTTCTGCATTTTTGCAGACAGCCGTTTCTTCTGGCAAAAAATGGCTGCATTTATTGGGATACGTGAACTCACACAACTGTGTTCGTCGGTTTTCTAGAAAGTCTCATTGGTTGTATTAAGTGCATATGTTTTATGACAAAAAACGAATATTTTATATAGATAGTACATCAAGAGTTACTGGACTGATCGAAGTCAATGATATACTAAAACACTTTTACAGAGAATTAATAACAATCGAAAAAGGATATGCTTGTTTGGAGCATTACCATACAAGACCACGCATTGTGAATGCGTCCGTGACAGTTTTTAGGCGATATTTTCTATCATCAAGTATACCTCTTCACAGACGTATTCACTGTGTTCCAAATTCACACTCCAGTAAAGGAAACCACTAAATCTTATTGATGATTTCAAATTTACAGCTGTCCCATTTTTAATATAAAACTAATAAAGAAGAAAAACAGGTAGCAGAGACTCACTGGTACCAAAATCTATTATTGTGTAAAGCAGTAAAATTATACGCTGCTTATATCACTAGTAATAAATTTTGTACTGCTATAAAATGAAACATTAGGGTTTTCAACGACACAAAACATCCCAGGCGACCACAGACATCTAAAATACACGCGCACACACACATCCCCTACAGTAAGAAGTAATATAGTTTTCTTTCTTTCCTCTACGAAATTTTAAATAAGTTACCAGAAATATTTCAATATATATGCCTACGTGTTATAAACCAAACATATAGTGCCACCTGTTTTCTTTTTCTGAGCAAAACTGTAATTGCAAATTTTATTATTTTTGTCATTATTTTTTACTCTCTACCGTGTACGTTATTCTCTGATATCTTAACACATATCCTAGCATCCTTTCTCCGCTTCTTGTCGATGTTTTCATGTGCTCTTTTCTTTGACAATTCTGCAACGAACCTCCTTATTCCGATTTTCTCACAGTGCGTACTTCACTGCCACCAAACGTACATTCCCAGAAAATACTTTCTCAGGTTAAAGTCGTTGTTTAATAGTAGCAGAATTCTCTTGACCAGGAGTTCCCTCTTTGCCTGTGCTAACCTGCTTTTTATGTCCTCCTCTTATGCAACAGAATACCTTCGTTTACCAGGTGGACCACTATTTTGAGTAGTTTTTCCGTAAACTTATTTCTGTTACTCATTTTTACGTTCGTCTTCCTTCGGTTTACTCTCAGTACAAATCCTGTAGTCATTAGACTGTTCATGTTCCGTAATTCTTATTCACTTTCACCGAGGATGTAAATGTAGTCATAGAGTCTCGCTATTGCTACAAAGACACTTCACGTTTCTCCAAATTCAGTAGTATGGTAGATTTCATCAGCTGACAGCATCTTTTTCTGTACATGCCGCCTATACATGATTAGTGATGTAGAGTGAATTAATAAAATAATATTGATAAATATATTTTGCCATATTTTTTTTGGCACTAAACTGTCTCCCTCTCCCTAATACAAACGAAACAAGAAAATATATGTCGACGGCCCATTTCTCACAAGCTGAAGATCATTCAAGATTTGAAAGTTTCTGTTGGTATTTAGTGAGGAAACGAAATAACCTTAGACACATCTACCTGAAAATCTGAAACACACTTCAATGTTTGGTACAATAGGATATTGACGATTATATATAGCCTGTTTCCATAAGAGAGGGCAAAAATTTAACAGGAGATAGGGAACGCTTCGCTGAACATTTTGCTACAAGACATGAGCTTAAGGAGATATGGAAGTAAACTTGTCCACGGATTTCTCTAGCATTACTGTTTTACAGCTAACATGAGTGCGAGTTTACGCTTTATGTGCTGTTTATTTACAAAATAAACGCATTCCACGCAAACACAGCCCACAAATTATGGTTCAAATGGCCCTGAGCACTATGGGACTTAACATTTGAGGCCATCAGTCCCCTAGACAGAACCACTTAAACCTAACCAACCTAAGGTTATCACACACATCCATGCCCGAGGCAGGATTCGAACTTGCGACCGTAGCAGCAGCGCTGTTCCGGACTGAAGTTTATTTACATGTACATTCTCTATTTCCTACAAAGAAACAAGGAAGACAAACCTGTTTACTAGGAAGTCAAGATGCCGGCTTTGTTTACTTGTACATGAGATGGCTCTGTTATATCGTTGACTCATAGCACGTTTTGTAATGGGACAATGCATATACGATACAACACGACGGTGCACCGCCTCACTTCAGTGTACATGTTCGAAACCGTGTTTGTGCTGTATTCCCTGGTCGCTGGATTGGGAGGGTAGGTCCTATTCCATGGCCTGCGAGGTCACCTGAACTGAATCCCCTTGATTATCTCCTATGGGGATATCTAAAGTCACCTGTGTATGAATGGATACCCACAGGATACGGAGATGGAATTAGTTGTCAGAATAGTAGCTATCGGTGCTGTAACACGAATCACACTAGGGATATTTGTCACTGTGAATCAGAATCTTGTTCGCTGACGTCATGCTTGCATTGACACTGATGGCCATGATTTTGAGCACATTTTGTAAGATACAATACAAATGGTATGCTCATTGTGTCAGTGATGAAATTTACACATAATTGTAACTAATGTCAATGAAAAAGCGCGCAATATAGTGATTTTATTCTTATCATCTCCTTAAGCTGTCTTCTCCGACCCCAGGTCGCCGCTCTCAAATTTTTCAGTGGAGCCCCTCTTCTTCTACTGTTTTTTCTTGAGTATTCAGTCTTCTGACTAGTCTAATGTCGTCTGCCACGAATACCGCACTTGTGCCAAACTCTTCATCTCAGAATATCACTTGCAACCTACGGTCCCAACTACACTACTGCCCATTAAAATTGCTACACCACGAAGATGACGTGCTACAGACGCTAAATTTAACCGACAGGAAGAAGATGCTGTGATATGCAATTGATTAGCTTTTCAGACCATTCACACAAAGTTGGTGCCGGTGGCGACACCTACAACGTGCTGACATGAGGAAAGTTTCCAACCGATTTCTCATACGCAAACAGCAGTTGACCGACGTTCCCTGGTGAAACGTTGTGATGCCTAGAGTAAGGAGGAGAAATGCGTACCATCATGTTTCCGACTTTGATAAAGGTCGGATTGTAGCCTATCGCAATTGCGATTTATCGTATCGCGACATTGCTGCTCGCGTTAGTTGAGATCCAGTGACTGTTAACAGAATATGGAATCGGCAGATTCAGGAGGATAATACGGAACGCCCTGCTGGATCCCAACGGCCTCGTATCACCAGCAGTTGAGATGACAGGCATCGTATCCGCATGGCTGTAACGGATCGTGCACCCACGTCTCGATCCCTTAGTCAACAGGTGGGGACGTTTGCAAGACAACAACCATCTGCACGAATAGTTCGACAATGTTTGCAGCAGCATGGACTATTAGCTCGGAGACCGTGGCTGCGGTTACCCTTGACACTGCATCACATACAGGAGCGCCTGCGATGGTGTACTCAACGACTAACCTTGGTGCACGAATGATAAAACGTCATTTTTTCGGATGAATCCAAGTTTCGTTTACAGCATCATGATGGTCGCATCCGTGTTTGGCGACATCGCAGTGAACGCACATTGCAAGCGTGTATTCGTCATCGCCATTCTGGCGAATCACCCGGCGTGATGGTATGGAGTGCCATTGATTACACGTCTCGGTCACCTTTTTCGCATCGACTTGGAACAGTGGACGTTACATTTCAGATGTGTTACGACCCGTGGCTCTACCCTTCATTCGATCCCTGCGAAGCCCTACATTTCAGCAGGATAATGCACGACCGCATGTTGCAGGTCCTGTGCGGGGCTTTCTGGATACAGAAAATGTTCGACTGCTGCCCTGGCCAATACATTCTCCAGATCTCTCACCAACTGGAAACGTCTGGTCAATGTCGGACGGGCAACTGGCTCGTCTCATTACGCAAGTCACTACTCTTGATGAACTGTGGTATCGTGTTGAAGCTGCATGGGCAGCTGTACCTGTACACGCCATCCAAGCTCTGTTTGACTCAATGCCCAGGCATATCAAGGTCGTTATTACGGCCAGAGGTGGTTGTCCTCAGAATCTATGCACCCAAATTGCGTGAAAATGTAATCACAGGTCAGTTCTAGTATAATATATTTGTCCAATGAATAGTCGTTTATCATCATCATTTGTTCTTGGGGTAGCAATTTTAATGACCAGTTGTGTATTTGCTGGATTTATTCCAATCTATCTCTTCCTCTGAAGTTTTTGCCCTGTACAGCTCCCTCTAGTCCATGGAAGTCGTTCCCTATGTCTTAAGCACATGTCTTATCATCCTGCCCCTTCTCCTTGTCAGTGTTTTCCATACATACCATTCCTCTCCGAGTCTGTGCAGAACCTGCTCAGTCCTTACCTTATCAGTCCACATAATTTTCATCATTCGTCTGTAGGCCACACCTCAAATGCTTCAATACCCTTCCGTTCCGGTTTTCCCGTAATCCACGTTTCACTAGCATGCAATGCTGTGCTCCAGACGTACATTCTCAGAAATTACTAGCAGACATCTCCTGGCAAGGAATGTCCTTTTAGCCAGTGCTAATCTGTTGTAGACCTTCTGCTAGCTCCTTCCGGCATTGGTTATTTTGCTCCTTGGATAGCAGAATTCCTTATCTTCATCTACTTCGTGACCATCAATCCTTATGTTAAGTTTCTATCTGTTCTCGTTTCTGCTAATACTCATTACTTTCGTCTTTCTTCGATGTACATTTAGTCCACATTCTATACTTATTAGACTGTTTATTTCATTCAGCATATCACGCAATTTCTCTTCACTCAGGATAGGAATGTCATCAACAAATCGTATGATTGATATCCTGTCACTTTCAATTTCAAGTCCACTGCTGAACCTTTCTTTTGTTTCCATCATTGCTTCTTCGGTGTACAGATTGAGCAGAGGGGTGGAAGGCTACATCCTTGTCTTATACCCTTTTTATTCCGAGTATTTATTATTCTCTCTTGGCTCTTGTACATATTGTATATTATCCGTCTCTCCCTATAGCTTTCCCATATTTTTCTCAGAATTTTGAACACCTTGCACCATTTCACAATGTCGAACGCTTTTTCCATGTCGACAGATCTTATGATCGTGTCTTGATTTTTCTTTAGTGTTGCTTCCATTATCTACCGCCACGTCAGAATTGCCTCTCTGTTGCCTAAATCCAAACTGATCGTCGTCTAACACATTCTCAATTTTATTTTCTATTCTTCTGTATATTATTCTTGCCAACAACTTGGATGCATGAGCTGTTAAGCTGGTTGCATGAATCTCGCACCTGTCAGCTCTGGCAGTCTTCGGAATTGCAATGATGATATTTTTCCGAAAGTCAGATGGTATGTCGGCAGACTCATACATTCTACTCACCAACTTGAATAGTCGTTTTGTTACTACGTCCCACAAAGACTTTAGTTATTCTGATGGAACGTTATCTGTCCCTTCCGCTTTTTTCTTCCAGTCCTCCAAAGTTCACTTAAATTCTGATCCTAATATTGGAACCCACATCTCCTCTAAATCGAATCAGGTTCCTTCTTCTATAACACCAGACAAATCTTCCGCCTCATAGAGGCCTTCAATGTACTCTTTCCCTCTACCTGTTCTCTCGTCTGCATTTAACAGTGGAATTCCCTTTGCACTCTTAATGTTACCAAGCATGCTTTTAATGTCATCGAAGGTTGTTTTTACCTTCCTATACGCTGAGTCATTCCTTCCGATAGTCATTTCTTTTTTGATTTCTTAACTTCTTTCATGCAGCCATTTCGTCTTAGCTTCCCTGTACTTTCTATTTATTCCATTCCTCAGCGACTTCTATTTTTGTATTCCTGAATTTCTCTGAACATTTTTGTACTTCCTTCTTTCACCGATCAGCTGAATTATTTTTTCTGTTATCCATGGTTTCTTCGCAGTTACTTTCTTTGTACCTATGGTTTTCTTGCCAACTTCTGTGATTGCCCTTTTTAGGGATGATTCCTCTTCAGCTGTATTGCCTACTGAGCTATTCTTTACTGCTGTATCTGTAGCCTTATTGAACTTTAAGCGTATCTCGTCATTGCTTAGTAATTCTGTATCCCACTTGTTTGCGTACTGATTCTTCCTGACTAATGTCTTAAACATCAGCCTACTCTCCATCGCTACTAAATTGTGATCTGAGTCCATATCTGCTCCTGGGTGCACGTTGCAATCGAGTATTTGATTTCGGAGTCTCCGTCTGACCACGATGTAATCTAATTGAAATCTTCCCGTTATCACCTGGCTTTTTCAGTATACCTACACCTCCTGTGATTCTTAAACAGAGCATTCGCTATTACCAGCTGAAATTTATTACACTACACAATGAGTCTTTGTTGTCTTCATTCCTTCTCCCAAGTCCACATTCTCCTGTAACCATTTATTTGACTCGTTCCCCTACAACTACATTCCAGTGCCCCATGACTATTTGATTTTCATTTCCCCTTACGTACTGTTCATTATCCTCATATATGTTCTCTATCACTTCAGCTTGGGACGTCGGTATGCATACGTGAACTATTGTTGTCGATGTTGGTATGCTGTCGATTCTGATAAGAGCAACCCTACCACTGAACTGTTCACAGTAACACACTCTCTGCCCTACCTTTCTATTCACAACGAATCCTACACCCACTCTACCATTTTCTGCTGCTGTTGATATTCCCCTATACTCATCTGAGCAGAAATCCTTGTCTTCTTTCCAGTTCATTTCACTGACCCATACTATATCTAGATTGAACCTTTGCATTTCCCATTCCAGATTTTCTAGCTTCCCTACCATGTTCAAGCTTCTGACATTCCAAGCCCCGACTCGCAGAATGTTATCCTTCCGGTGGTTTGGCAGTTCCCTCCCGGAGATGCGAATGGGAGATCATTCCGGAAAATTTGGCGAACGGAGAAATCGTCACGAGGCTTTTTCAATTACGCTCCACGTGTTCTGTGGATACACAATGTATGCCTTTAATGAACTGATTTACATTCCTTCTGCATCCTCATGCCGTTACTCATTGCCGATTCTTCAGCCTGTAGGTGAAGTTTCCCATCCTCTACGTAATTTTAAATTTTGCACGTTCTTACGGGTACGCCTTGTATGTACTAAAACAGCAGGAAGAGAGAGATAGAGAGGGAGAGAGAGAGAGAGAGAGAAAGGTGTCGTAACCCGTATGTATTACGCAAGGTGATAGGAATGAGTATTTTATTTACGGCTAGACGAAGAAAATGTATATCACTACGTGCAATGTTGACACCATGCACAAATTTGACGTTATGCAGTAATAAGTTGACACCCACATACGGTTTTCACTAATGGAGAGAGAAGCCGCGACGCCTGAAGTGTATGCAATCAGCTTGTCGCTTCGGATATTATGGTAGCGGTACTGACTGCAGGCAGGCGCCAAAACGACGTCGACGAGTATCCAGGCTGAAAAATTTTGGAATTTTGTGATAAAGTCTTACGGGACCAAACTGCTGAGGTCATTGGTCCCTAAGCTTACACACTATTTAATCTAACTTAGAGTAACTTACTCTAGGGACGACACTCACACCCATACAAGACATGTCAGACCGCACGGCTACCCCGCGCGGCCATCCAGACTGATGTTGCAGACTTGTGTATGTACCAGACAGAAGTAGTTAGACGTCATAACTTCAAAATAGGTGGCTGATCCCGGCGGAGATTCGAGTCCTCCGTCGCGCATGGGTATGTGTATTTGCCCTTAGAATAATTTATGTTAAATAGTGTGTAAGCTTAGGGACTGATGACCTTAGCATTTAAGTCCCATAAGATTTCACAAACATTTGAACATTTTTTTCAAAATAGGACCCTTGTGAATACTCTCGATCGAATTAGCTGCTTCCAATATCCAATACAGCCGTTAGGCTGGCAGTATTGGCAGTTGCTCCATACTGATGGAAGTAACTATAGCTCTTTTTCTCTCGGTTAGTGTTGCCCAAATGGTTTCAAAATGTTGCCAGTGTAACGCACCGAAGTCCAGATCAGTTTTATTTGCCCCATCCTGTATTTGTGCCATGATTTTGCGGCATACGGCAGAGTTAGAGTTCCGCATCGCTCAACAGGTGGCCTAAGCGTTTCAGCAGTTTCTCTCGTTGCCCAGAGGGCGCTGGTATCAAGTGCGTTTTCTGCATCAGCACCACATGAGGGAACAAACAAATTTAGTCTGACTGGGGGGCAGTGTCGCCGGACTGAAGTTCATATGGCGACTTTCGGTAACACGACGTTAGTTCGCTGCCACGTCATTTGGAGCGATGAAAGTCTATCAGTCCGTCGTATCGCTCTCTATTCGCTGATTTTTAGTCTTCCACATTTGTTTTTGTTTCGTGGTTAACAAAGCTTTCTTTATCACATTGTTCTTCTGATCATAACTTTTCGTGTGTACCGCACTCTTTGAATTACGTTGTAAGTATGTTGCGCATATTCAGATTGCGTTCTGTTCACGTCAATATATTGAATGAGGTCGATGATTCCTTATTTGTTTTTGTTTCATGTAAACCAGTAGTTACTTTTTCTGAATTGCGTTCTATGGACTTACGAGTACTTGTTATTGCATACGAATTAGTCTGTGAATTGCTCGATTTAAATGCATTGTACGTACGCTGCGTTTATTCTACTTTATTTTTGTTTGCATCAGTTTACCGTAGTTTCTCGCATTTAATAGAGAACTACGTCTTAGCAAGTTCTGACAATATTAATACTCAACTTTATTACATCATGTCATTTTGCATTGAAAGGTGTCGCTTTTTATCACTGAGTGTCAAGCATTTCACAGTGGCCTGCAGAATATGGATGCGGACGTAGGTTAGTACGTTTTGCAGTTTCGTGACTAGAGCAATTTTTTCGAAAATCCTAAAAATGAGAAGTAATATGGCGAATGTTTTCACAAGTTATTAACAGGTACCAGAAACAGTACTTTTGAGAAAAAATCAATGATACTCTCCCCGGCCTTCATTAAAAGTGAGAGTGCGAAACACAGATGGGAACAAAAATAACGCACAATACCGGCAATATACTTTCAATGCATTTAAATCGAGCTGTTCGGATATGGAACCGTAAGCAGTAATAAATAGACACGAATCCACAAAAAACCATGCGACGAAACTATATTTTGTTTCATATGAAACAAAAACCGATATGGAATCATTTATCTCACCCAGTATTATGAATCAGGGGAAAAATTAAGCAAAATACAAGTAATATAATTAAAATACAATTCGAAGAATGCAAAACACCCAAGAAGGTGGTAATCGGGAACATAATTTCCAGTTGGCAAACCAATATGGTTGAATTTGTAATATTGGGTTTTACAAATAAATACTATACACAGCCTTCTAAAATTCTTCCACCAAGGACGACGAAGTAAGTATTCCAGAATTCGAAACAAGAACAGCTGCATTGTGAGTAACTTGGAAGTAGATAACCTTGGTGTAGTGAAGCAGTTTCAGTCACTTAATAAAACCATCAGAATATTTCATGTGCTGAATATGGCAATAGCCCAAACCGATAACAGTGAAGTGTAAAAGTTTGTGTGATCAAGATGGACCTTTAAAACAAAGCAATCCAGTAAATTACAGGCCGATATCATTAACGTTAATATGCAGCATGATTTTGGAACATATATTGTGTTCCAGCATCATGAATTACTTCTAAGATAACGGTCTATTGCCTGCCGGTATGGCCGAGCGGTTCCAGGCGCTTCGCTCCGGAACCGCGAGACTGCTACAGTCACAGGTTCGAATCCTGCCTCGGTCATGGATGTGTGTGAAGTCCTTAGGTTAGTTAGGTTTAAGTAGTTCTAAGTTCTAGGGGACTGATGGCCTCAGTTGTTAAGTTCCATAGTGCTCAGAGTCATTTGAACCATTTCTGAAGAACGGTCTATTGACCATCAGTCAACACGGGTTTAGAAAACATCGTTCTCGTGAAACATGACCAACTGTTTACTCACTTGTAGTGTTGAGTGCAATTGAAAACGGAATTCTAATGGATTCCGTATTTCTAGATTTCCAGAAGGCTTTTCGACACTGTGTCTCACAAGTGGCCTGCACTCAAGTTGCGTGCTTATGGAATACCGTCTCAGTTAAGCCACAGGATTCGTGATTTCCTGTCAGAGAGGTCACAGTTCGTAGTAGTTGACGGAGAGTCATCTAGTAAAACAGAAGTGATTTCTTGCATTCTCCGAGGTAGTGTTATCGGACTTCTGCTGTTCCTAATCTTTATAAATGATTTACGAGACAATTTGAGCAATCGTCTCAGGTTACTTGCAGATGATGCTGTCGTTTATCGTCTAGTAAAGTTATCACAAGATCAAAACAAATTGCAAAACGATTTAGAAAAGATACCGGTATGTTGCGAAAAGTGGCAGTTGACCCTAAATAATGAAAAGTGATAGGTCGTTCACTTGAGTGGTGAAAAGTGTCCGTTAAACTTCGGCTACACGATAAATTTGTCAAATATAAAGGCCATAAAATCAACTAAAACGTAGGAATTACTATTACGAACAACGTATATTGGAATGTATTAATGGACTGAGATCCGCCTCGATTGCGAAAAAACACCTAGTGTTTACCTAGGTTTCGGTGTAGATAACTACACCTTCTTCAGAACAATAAACTCAAAAGTGTCTATAGACACTTCTTCAGAACAATAAACTCAAAAGTGTCTATAGACACTTTTGAGTTTATTGTTCTGAAGAAGGTGTAGTTATCTACACCGAAACCTAGGTAAACACTAGGTGTTTTTTCGCAATCGAGGCGGATCTCAGTCCATTAATATATTAACAAACGATTGCTGACGCGCTGCAATGTTGAAGGTTCTTATATTGGAATGAACAGAAAGAAAATGTTGTGGGGAAGGTGAACCACAGACTGGGATTTATTGGTGGAAGACTTAGAAGAGACTGCCTACAGTACGCTTGTGCGTCCACTTTTGAGGTACTGCTGCGCAGTGTTGGATCGTTACAGGATAGGGTTTGGGGTGGACATTACTAAAAGAGAAGGAATTTCTTGTTGCGATGAGATCTCACGAAATTTTAATCACCGACTTTCTCCTCCGAATGCGAAAATACTTTTTTGACATCTGCCTACATTGACATAGGGAGGAAAGATCATCATAATAAAATAAGGGAAATCAGAGGTAGGATGGAAAGATGAAAGTGTTCGTTTTTTTTCTTGCGCTGTTCCAGAGTGGAATAACAAAGATCTATTATGAAAAGGGTTCGATGAGCTCTCTGCTAGGCACTTAAGTGTGATTTGAAGAGTATCCATGAAGATTTAGATGTTTACCACTAGAATACCGATAAAGTATAAATGAAAAATGTTATCATATAATACTCGTATTTCGCGAAACAGGTATACAGATTATCGTGCCATATTTTTGCGAATTAAAACTTCTGTGCTAGGCCGCGCTAATGTTGGTCTTCATTTCCGTATGGTAACATGGGCCTTCCACTCCTGTTGTTTTGGTTTTCTGTACAAAGTTTTAGCAATTTCAGTTACTACTACGTCACGAGCAAAAAACCGTAAGCCCTATCTCTGGAAACGGTGCAAAGACCATGAAACTCTGGAGAGCAATAACGCTTCTGGAAATTTGTTGTAAGGTCTTATGGGACCAAACTGCTGAGGTCATCGGTCCCTAAGTTTAGTCGCTACTTAATCTAACTTAAGCTAACTTACGCTAAGGACATCACACACACACATGCCCGAGGGAGGACTCGAACATCCGACGGGGGGAAGCCGCGCGGACCGTGCAAGCTACCCCGCGTGGCTGCACTAAGGTTCTCAGGTGCTGCGTTCTGAGTATTCTCACGTTGTCATGGTTCACTTTTGGTCTTATGTGAAACGTAGCTTCATTCCCAATTCTGAACGTGAAAAGAAATTATTACTTTTCCGTCTCTACGCCTGAAATGAATTCGCAAAACTGTGCTCGTAATTGTTCGTCACCATTATGAAGGGCTCGTAGCAAATGAATCCTCTATTTGCAACAGAAACCTCGCCTAAAAACACGCCACTCGGACAAATAAGGAATAGGTAACTGTCGGCTGGCACTGCGAAGTGACCTCTGTGGACTATGTGCCAAAGCGTTGAATACTCTCAACGTCTTGAACGAGCACACGGGGGCGACCTTTGGATTTCCCCTTACATTAAAAAATAGTGTCCCGACACTGCTGGAATCATCGTCAAATAATGTGACTTGCAGGGCTGCATTGCCGCACTCTAGACCAAAATTACACCGAACTGTTGTCAATGAATTACACCTGTTGAAAGGTAGAACCTAAAACGCCTTTGTAGTTGTTTAATAATCGGACAAGCTGCAACAAGTAGTTCCGTAACGGCATGCACACAATTCAATAACTTACCACAGGCCATGGGGTAGAGTCTTAGTTACGACGCATAAATTAAAACTCACCGCGTTTTTTTTTTTTTTTTTTTTTTTTTTTAGAAGACACAGTCTATTGAAATCGGGTGAAACTTTTTGGACCACATTGTAGTTCGATGTGGTGGTTACAGCGTTCAGCGTGTCAGTAAACTTGCCTGTACGAGCTGTCGTGTACAGAGTGGTACACGCGGCTCTCTCAAGTTAACAGCCGCCGTGTACGACCGGTTGCCGCTGGAGACGGCGGACGCAGACGTAAGCGGCTTACGACGTATCCCGCGCCGTATTGCTGGCGCGATTGCAGCGGCCCTCGGGGGAAATTCTGCTTTCCGTTGTCCGCCACGGCGCAGACGCCGAGCTCTGCGCAGGATTTATTCCAAAGGCGGGGCGACTTCTGGCCGTGACACTTCAAAGCTACGTGTAGCAACGTGAAGCGCGTCTCAAAGACGACACTGGAAGCTGACACGATAAGACGCTGCTTTTGCGATGGCCGTTAACTCGACAAGTAGGTTTGCACTTTACAAACGGCGGTGAAATTGCCATCCTGCCCATGTCAGTTTATCAACTCGGCGGAAAAAATATGAACCACTACCGTGAAAAAACACACTGCTCGCCTTGGAGCGTTGTAGATAGTGTAAAGTGATAGGAGGCGGCTATGCAATCCTCCACCACTGTCCTACGCCTTGTCGGTTTATGTGCCAGCCAGCTGTATGAACCGGCGCAGTAAGGTTAGGCAGATGTGGCGGAGTGGCAGAAAGAAGCTAACGTATTCGGACGTTGCCATAGCCAAGCCAAGCACCTCTATAGCAGGCACTTCACTGTGGTTTGCTGAGCACTGTTCCAGATGAAGATGTTTACTGTGATCGTTGTCCCATACACAATTAAACTTGATGACAGTAACATGAGCGGACGGCGTGCGTTCCGCCTCATTGGTATGAAGATCAGAGCTACAGTTTCTAACGTCGGTAAGTTTCCTCCATCACCGCCAGCACCATCTGTCTTCACAAATCAGAGATGGAATGCCTAAAGCGATTGCTCTACGGAGTCAAAATTACACAAGTGGTAGAAGTTCTTTGATAAGGTAGGGAGCAGGGCACAAGATTGCGAGAGTCAAATGCTGAGCCTCAATATGAGGATAGTGTAAAAAAAATGTAAACGTTGGTAACAATACAGTTATAGAATAATACTAGCATAAGCAGCCGGTGTTTTACTCATGGTTACAAAATTAATTAAAACAAACATTAGACAAGTTACCTCTCTTTTAAGGAAGCAGCTCTTGAAGAGGTGCAAGATAAACAGCCTTAGGGCCTAAAAGTTTAATAAAAACAGTATTACTGTTACATAGGCTTAACTTCACAATTAAAATTTAGAAAAACACTTAACTACTGATGTAAATTGAATGAACGAATTTCGGGCCATGTAAACGATAGTCCTTTACAAATGTCAATAAGGTAACACAGTTTATAGCAAGCAAGCTTTCAAACTATTCAGACGTAAATTGTCTTGACAGAGAAAGACTCTATCGCAGTTGAGCAGCCTGATTAATAAAGAAAGAATCTTCATTTTACAGAGGAAAGCATAACAACAAATATCGATAACTTTAGTGGGACGCGAAATTGAAGCGTCATCCATCCACCAGTGTCAGCCCAGTTTGGAGGTGAATATCAGTTTAATTTAGTGTTTTGTTTATGTATTTTGTAATATTTGTAATGGTTGTGAATTATCCAAAGTTTCGTATTTATTTTTATGTTTCATGTACGGAGAGGGCGGCACAACGAACGGAGACAGCATCTTCACTGCCGGGACCAGAGAGAAAATTGCTGGCCACTATACGTCGCGGGTCGACAGCCAAAGAGCAACAGAAGATCCTGAAACCGAGTTGTTGCGTCGTGCTTCTAAAAACTGAAAAAAAATAAGAATTTGTAATGTTTCTACAACAATGACGTTATAGAAAGTTTAATCATGTTGTAAATGTTCAGTCCTATCTTGTCAAGGCTCAGGTTCACGTCTATATGTAATATATTTGAAGATAATAAACTAGTGTATACTACAAAAGTTTAAATACGTGTTCCGAGAATTTATTTATGAAGAATTATATTCAGGAAGAAGTATTATTGATTTATTTAACAAGATTATTAATTTTTGACAACGTTCATCGCGAGTTTGAGTCTTAAAAGTTTATTCAATGTGGTTTTAATTTTTATTAAAGCAGATAACTTGCATTAATATAATTTCTGAGAAGAAACAAACGACATATAAATTTGAAAAAGTTTGCCCAAACCAATAGGACTGAGTGACGTAATACTGCGCATACGACTCAAATGATGATGTTTTTATTATAGTTTCGTTCAAGAACCATTCAGAGACAACTTTAAAAAGAATTCAAATAATTTTGAAGTGTTTTGTAACTGACGTAGGTGACGAAGTCTGCACATGGTCATATGTGAAAAGAAAATCATTTATACAAACTTACGTCGTTACACTACATAACACAGTTTATATCAAGCAAGCTTTCAAACTATTTAAATGTAGATTGTGTTAAGAGCAAAACTGTATCAAATTGAATTGCCTGATTAATAACTAAAGAATCTTCATCTTGTAGAGAAATGTAAAATAAGAAACATCGGTTACACATTTTATGGCAAGCAATCTTTCGGGCTATTCAAATGTAAATTGTTGTATTTGTCTTAACATCAGAAGTCTATCACAGCTGAGCAAGCTGATTAATACCCAAAGAATCTGCAGCTTACAGAGTACAGTATAACAATAAATATCGGGTGATCATTACTTAACGCAGTAGCCAGAAAAGAGTTAACACACATTAGCACACAACTGACGACTGACGTTCAAATTCGGCCGCGCCCTTGAATTGCGTGAGCGAGGTCCAAGAGGAGAAAACAACCAGCATGGGCTATATACGGACAACAGCTTGCATAACTCACACAAATGAACGAACATTAATACACAATTCATTTAAACCACTACAACAGTAAAATACAGCATCATCAAGGTGGGAAACAAATCGAGATAAGATTCGGCTCAGAGTTTCTTTAATTCGTAACTGCGCAATAAACTGCAACTACAGTTCGTGTTGATTCTGCCGTTAAGAGAGATCAAATTAATATTCATAAAAGGTAATCTGCAGAGCCACTCAGGACTTTGACCTTGTAAAGAACTAAAACCTGCACACAATTTTAACTACTAAGACTACCAACCTTTGACGAAAAGCTACAGTTGCCCACAGGCAAAACGTGACACCGCAAAACCCAACTTAAGCAAAAAGTTAGCCTTCAGCACGCAATCGAGGAATTAACTGACAAACCGTGAAAGTAGCAATTCACTCAGTAAGATACAGATTTGCCGAATATGGACCACAACTGACAGAAATCAAGAACTGATAGAAAAATGAGCCAGGGTGCGAATCAGTTAATTCCTATTCGCGATTAACAGTGACGCAAACGCAACACTCAAACGATTTAGAAGAACAACCTTCGAACAAACAGGGCGGACACAAGGAGCAATCACAAGACTGAAAACCATAAACGATCCACCAGACAAATAGCTCACCATTTGAACATTAATCAAGGGAGCCGTCTTAGATGTTCAAGCCACACCAAAATACCGAAGTCTCGTCACAGCGCGAAGGCGGAAAGATTCTTGGGCAGAGCCTATGTTTACTGCTCACAAGTTGAGCGTACTGGTGGCGTGCATCGTAGAAAAAATCCAAGTCCGCGACCGCCGGTCGACACGAATATTATTCTAAGTGGAGACCACGAAGCTCTAGGAAAAATTACATCTCTGAAATTCAATACTTAGAACAATTTCGCCATACACGCCCTGCGACTTCCGAACCGCAATCTGACACAGGTCTTGCCTCAACTAGACTTGACATCACACTATCTCGATCCAAGACGACTGCCGTCTGTTTAACCCCACTTGTCCTAAACACGTAATGTAGTTTAAAAACAAAAATTACAATTTCAACATTTTATATACATGTTATATACGAATCTATATGGAAATTTTCTTAGCTTTTCATTTATGAGCATGATTTATTACTATCTTTAATAGTTTACTTATAATTAATAGTTGTAGGTAGATGATTACGCGTTTTTCAGTTTTTCCATATTACATGAATACATATCAATTATTTTCAGTGTTGTAATGCTCCTTCCTTATCTATAAATTAGGGCGCTGCCGCTATTTCTGTTACTTACTGTAAAAGTAAAGTTTTTAACTGCAAAAACATGGTTTAGGCCATGATTCTAAAACTGGGCTTCATAATCATAATTCTCTTACGGTAACCTAATACGACTCGACGACACCTCCTACTGATGTATCATTTGTTTCAATCGCATAATGGGTTGCTGAGATATAACTTTAAAAGTTCGTACAATGTAGTAATTATTCAAAGTTCTGTAATAAAAAAAGTGTTTATTATAATGGTCGCGCGTCTCGATAGTCACCATCGCCATCTGTTTCGCCACTAAATGAGCCTTCTGGCTCCTCTGTACCTTCATTGGTTCTATCTTTATTAATCTTTGCAGTGGTGTTCTAAATGGAGGCGTGCGTTCACTGTGCCCGGGAGTCACTCCAGTACCGAGTTGTAATGGCCAGTGCTTCCCTAAGCAGTCAATGGCTCTTGTCACAGAATTTCGCCGGCCCACGTCATCGATCTCATCTGGGTCTGTTAAGCACTTGGCAGTTCACTATAGGTTATCCCGTCCGTCACATGTAGTACATACCTTAATATATCGCTACGGTCATCGCCAGAAGGCAGGTACAATACTCCACATGTTTCAACATGCACACAGTAAAAGTGTAACAAGTAACACCAAAATACAACAATGTCCATTGTCTCTGACAGTAACGCTTTAAAAAATAACATACAAATTTGGCTCAAAAAATAATATATAAATCTGATCATATCATCCTAAATGAACCTATTCGGCACTGATTTCTATTTAAAGTTAACATACTTAACTAACTGTGTACGTTGCTTAGCAAAGAGCAAGTACGTATGTGTAAGATGGAAAACGCAATGGAAGTTTTCGTATGGGGATTTATCAAGGGATCTATGCTTCACTGACACCGTATCAACTCACTGGTGGACCTCCGAGGTCTAATTAGACAGGTACTAGCACAAACAGGCAGCCAAGGTGGCTGACTAGAGGGATAAGAATATCTTCTAGAACAAAGTGGCAATTATATCAAAACGTTAGGAACAGTCAAAGTCTAAATGCAGCAGCCCATTACAAACAGTATTGTAAGATGCTTAAAAATGTTATTAGGAAGGCAAAAAGTATGTGGTATGCAGAGAGAATAGCTGTCTCCGGATAAAATTAAAACCATATGGTCAGTCGTAAAGGAAGTGTGTGGTCTGCAGAGACAGGTCGAGGATATAGAATCAGTGTAAAGTGGGAATGTCCGTGTTACTGATAAGTCGCATATATGTACAGTATATAATAATCGCTTTCTGAATATAGCAGGTGAACTAAATAGAAACCTAATTCCAACAGGGAATCATGTAGCGCTCTTAGAAAAAGTGTTCCGAGACTATTACCTGAAATGCTCCTCCATGATACTGACAAGAGGGAGATTGAGTTAATAATTAAATCACTAAAGACCAACAACTCTCATGGATATGACGGGGTGTCTAGCAGAATACTGAAGTATTGTTCTGTTAGTCCAGTACTTAACCATGTCTGTAACTTTTACTTTAGGAGTGGTCGGTTTCCTGACCGATTAAACTACTCGGTAGTGAAGCCACTTTATAAAAAGGCAGAAATTGATAATGTTGACAATTTTAGACCTATTTCTATGCCATCGGTGTTTGCTAAAGTTATCGAGAAGGTTGTATATACAAGGTTACTGGAGCATTTAAATTCACATAATTTGCTGTCAAATGTTCAGTTTGGTTTCAGAAATGGTTTAACAACTGAAAATGCTATATTCTCTTTTCTCTGTGAGATTTTGGACTGATTAAATAAACGGTTGCGAACGCTAGGTGTTTTCTTTGATTTAACGAAGACTTTTGACTTTGTTGACCACAAAATATTACTGCAGAAGTTGAACCATTATGGAGTAAGGGGAGTAGCTTACAATTGGTTCGCCTCTTACTTTACGAACAGAAAGCAGAAGGTAATTCTCCGCAATATTGAGAGTGATAGTGATGTTCAGTTCCAATGGGGCATTGTTAAGTGGGGCGTTCCCCAAGGGTCAGTGCTGGGACCACTGCAGTTTCTTATTTATATAAATGATATGCCTTCTAGTATTACAGGTGATTCAAAAATATTTCTGTTTGCTGATGACACCAGCTTGATAGTGAAGGATCTTGTGTGTAATATTGAAACAGTATCAAATAATGTAGTTCATGAAATAAGTTTGCGTCTTGTGGAAAATAATTTGATGCTAAATCACAATAAGAATCAGTTTTTACAATTTCTAACTCAAAATTCAACAAGAACCGATATTTTGATAAGACAGAATGGGCATATTATAAGCGAGACGGAGCAGTTCAAGTTCCTAGGCGTTCGGATAGGTAGTAAGCTGTTGTGGAAAGCCCATGTCCAGGATTTTGTTCAGAAACTAAATACTGCTTTATTTACCATCAGTATCTGAAATAAGTGACACTTCAACACGAAAAGTAGTCTGCTTCGCATATTTTCATACGCTTATGTCGTATGGTATTATTTTTTGGGGTAATTCTTCTGATTCAAAAAGGGTATTTTTGACTAAAAAACGTGCTGTTCGAGCTATAAGTGGTGTAAGTTTAAGAACCTCTTGTCGACCCCTATTCAATAATCTGGGAATTCTGACATTTCCCTCACACTATATATTTTCTTTAATGTCGTTTGTTGTTAGAAATATTAGCCTATTCCCAAGAATTAGCAGCTTTCACTCAGTTAATACTAGGCACAAATCCAATCTGCATGTGGAATGCTCTTCCTTGACTCTTGTGCAGAAAGGAGTGCAGTATTCTGCTGCATCCATTTTCAATAAGATACCACAAGTACTCAAAAATCTTAGCAGTAGCCCAAACTCTTTTAAGTCTAAACTGAAGAGTTTCCTCATGGCTCACTCCTTCTATTCTGTCGAGGAGCTCCTGGAAGAGCTAAAAAATTAGCAAATTCCAGCTTTACATTGTTGATTTTCTTTATTTAAACTTACGACTTGTCACCTGAATATGTTTTTTTATATTTCATTTTATCTGTTTCTAATATCGTGTTATAATTTTATGTATTGACTCGTTCCATGACCATGGAGACTTCTCCTTAATTTGTTCCCACGGAACAATAAATAAATAAATAAATAAATAGAACACAACAAACGCTCCGGAACATCTGTCGTGGCACAGTCAACAAATGGGAGTTGTAACAGGATGTGACTGATGCTCATACTGCATGTAACATGTAATAAATATGTGGCATTATAAATAATAAAGTATATAATATATAATAATATATATTAATGACACATAGTAATAAATGAAAATCGTATTTAATAATGTATATTAATAATATATGATGCATAAAATAAAAAGAGTACAGTAATTATTTCAAGAAAATCGATACTTAAGTTCTGAATATCCTGTACAGTGCTCCAAAGCAACCAATGTGCTCTTTTAAAGGAGTGACTCATATTTTGTCCGCGGAGCATGTCATCATGAATAAAGTACAAGGAGTTTTTCGCTACTGCAGGAAACCTTTCAAACAACGAAAGACAATCCCTGCTAAGGTCAAACTAGGGATGGGAAACACCGGCCAGTTAAAACCGCTACTGGTGTTTTAGTTCTGAATAACCGACTTTTTTAATGTTTGTTTACTCTCCGTTATAAATGTGCTTTTTCTTTTACTCATAGGAGCAGCACTAAAATTTTTCTTTTTCAAATTACGATTTTTTTAAAAAAAGGAGCAAGTCGCAATGGTTTGAAATATTATACTTTAATTGAAACTGTAAAAGCACTCTGTGCTATTTTGATAATACTGCCGACAGAAACGAGTAATAGATACAGGGCATAAGAATTGGTATATCATTACTGAGTCAGCATGTCCCTTTAGTCGTGGTTCGTGAATTAAGGTACTCATGTGCGACCAGTGTGCAAGACCTGGCCTCACGCTGTCACCGCCAGGCATCCGTTGTACTGCAGAACGTCATCAACCCCAGTCTGGGAATATACAGCGTGTAAATTTTAAGTTGACAAACCAGAATAACTCAAGAAAATAAGCTTCACAGGAAAAAATGTGTTGGATCCAAAGTTGATTATATTAGAGGGGAACATCTGCTGGTGCTAAAGTTAGCCCACACCCCAGTTCCGCGAGGGTCGGGCGGGAGGCAACTTTAAAATTGTCTTAAACGTTTGTTCTGATTCTTGGTAGTTGGCGCTGTAATTTAAGAAAATCCATGTTCCCATTTTTGCTTGGAAAATGGTTACGGATAAATCAGAAATACTTATTTACTTCGGAAATTTTGATTTGATTAAACTAAAACTCTCCCTCTCTCCCCATAGGGTGTGGTTTGAAAGAGAAGAATTACAGTTGTATAAATGTGGACCCACATATTAATTTTTTCCGCAGATTCGGATGAGTTTTGTCTTTTGCGTTGTCCTCTCTCTCAAACCCCAGCCTATGGGGTTTACCACACAAAAATGAGAACATGGATTTTCTTGAATTACAGCGCCAACTACCGAGAATCACACCAAATATTTAAGACAAAATAAACGTAGTTTTTATGTACAATCTGATTCTGCAATCAAAAATGGAGGTTCCGATTTGAAAGTTTAAAGTTGCGTCCCACCCCACTCCTAAGGGGCTGTGGTGGCGGGCTAATTTCAACTTTGGATTCTACACATTTTTTTCGTGTGAAGCTTATTTTGCGAGTGATTCTGCTTTGTCAACTTAAAATTTACACCATGTATTTGTGATATGGCGTAGCAGTGAAGCACAATGCTTCGTTTGCGTTAAATGATCACAGATTTATGTGCTATTCTTATGAAATAATAATAGAAGAAGGAAATAGTGGTAACATTAACAAATTAAAAAACTAACAACAATTCATCAATAGCATATAATAAAAAGATAAAGTAGCTGCTCTGCTGCCTATGCTTGCATAATATGCCTTACCTGCTTGTAGCCCTTGAAAACGGACAGATTAACAAGAACAACAGAGTTTTCCAACATTTGTTTCATCCTTTTGAACAGAGTTTCAAAAAACTAGCATAAATAGAACACTTGTTATTCTTTGTGGTATTCAACCTCTTATCACTTTTCGAAAAAAGCAGCGAACAGTGGACGGACTAAGTTTTCTTTTATTTGACTGTTTAATTTAATATTTTGATTCTACGTATCTCGAATGGTTCAAATGGCTCTAAGCACTTTGGGATTTAACATCCGAGGTCATCAGGCCCGTAGACGTAGAACTAAGTAAACCTAAGGACATCAGACACATTCATGCCCGAGGCGGGATTCGAACATGGAATCGTAGCAGCCGCGTGGTTCCGGACTGATGCGCCAGAACCGCTCGGCCACAGCAGCCGACACATATCTCGAAACTGAGGGAGTCAAAATTTTTCAGTCTTCGATCGATTTCTACGTTAATTACAAGAAATATTAGGAATAAAATATCGGAAATCGGTTATTTATTCTGAGCTTTTTTTTTACAGCTATGTTAAGGTGGCATTGAAGAGAACCGATGAACCCAAAAGCGGTTGCTTCAGCGATAACCGCCATCCCCAGATCATACTAATGTCACTGCGCCCTCAACCACTCGTGTGTGGCACCACGCATACCGCAACGCTTGACACGTGTCTGCGGGCTGCCTCCTGGTGCGACAGGAGACGCCGAGGCACGCGGAGCCCCTGACGCCGGCCGGCGCCTGTGTACGCGCCTAAGCATAGCTTTGCTCGCCACACTCCACCGCGCGCGAGCAGCCTGCGAGGTCGCCTAAGCCGCTTAGGCTGACGTCACGCAGCCACTTGTCTCGCCGAGTACCTGTAGCAGACAACCCGCAGCCCACGCAGCTCACACCGAGTGTGCTTCACTACATAATGGCGGTAGCAGCAGTATCTCCAAGGGAGAGATGCCAGTCAAGTTAGAGTACTCTTCAACTGGGTATGAGTAACATTGGTCCACAATGGATTTTTTGCAGAAACCAAAGTAGACTCTCTTTGTACATTTCGAAGCGCTCAACGCGAATGCCGCTATTAAAGTTGTCTCCTCAGTGTTTAATGTGTAACTGCCAGAAGTTTAACTGTCGCAAGTCTGTTAGTTATTATTCAGTGTTGTATTGAGTTACAGCGTAATGTCGCACAGTTTGCGATTTTCGAGATAGCGGACCCAGAGGAGCAACATGTCTGCATTAAATTTTGCGTGGAAATCGAGAAGACCTTTCCAGAGCCACACCAAATGATGCAGGAGGCCTAAGGGGGTAGTATTCATCTCACGCTAGGTGAGGAGAGCCCTACGTCATAGTTTACGTAAATAAACAAAAAAATCGACTTCATGAGTACGTATATCGATCTCTGCAGTTGTATCACAGAAGTTACAAGGTAACGTGAAAGCTAAATGTAAATACACGTCTAAAAACGAAGTTACAGCAGTTGTGTGGTATGCTCATCCCATTTGAATTACTTATTAAGCTGTAATCTCAACAATTTTTGATGTTATAGCGTGTTTCTTGGTGTAATGAATGTCTGACCAAAGGAACCATAAGAATAACGAGAGTCAAAAAGAGCATCTAGTCATTTAAAAAAAAATCGATTAATTGTGCATAAATCACGTGGATAGAAACGTGAAATAGAGAGAAATTAAAGTGTTTCGCATATTTATAAAGGCCAATGCATTGTACATAATTCTTATGGCAGAAACGTTAAACTGAGAAACTAATGTGGTTCCAAAGATAATTCCGAATGTTGCTGAAATTTTAATTTTGCCTTCATGCTGTATATCAGCACAGAAATCGTTGCTCCTTAGAAATAAATTATTGCTGATTATTATAATGTACTGACCTATTATAACACATGTCATAATTTGTTGCTATTTTTAGCTAATTTATGTATGACTTAGGCAATATGGAAGTAGCTATCGTAATCATGCTAAACACCCCCAAAATTTATACCATGTCTATTGAGGGACTAAATAAACCCAGTGGTCCAGCATCCCATATGAAACATCACTTCATGGTGCTAAAGACTGTGGGCTGTTGAGGTTATTTTGTCAAATAGCTCACCCATTGTGACAGTCAGTGTTCATTTGCCAACTAGTAGGAAACTTATTTTTTGTATAGTTGATAATGCTTGTTGTTGTTGTTGTGGTCTTCAGTCCTGAGACTGGTTTGATGCAGCTCTCCATGCTACTCTATCCTGTGCAAGCTTCTTCATCTCCCAGTACTTACTGCAACCCACATCCTTCTGAATCTGCTTGGTGTATTCATCTCTTGGTCTCCCTCTACGATTTTTACCCTCCACGCTGCCCTCCAATACCAAATTGGTGATCCCTTGATGCCTCAGAACATGTCCTACCAACCGATCCCTTCTTCTGGTCAACTTGTGCCACAAACTTCTCTTTTCCCCAATCCTATTCAATATTTCCTCATTAGTCATGTGATCTACCCATCTAATCTTCAGCATTCTTCCGTAGCATCACATTTCGAAAGCTTCTATTCTCTTCTTCTCCAAACTATTTATCGTCCATGTTTCACTTCCATACATGGCTACACTCCATACAAATACTTTCAGAAATGACTTCCTGACACTTAAATCTATACTCGATGTTAACAAATTTCACTTCTTCAGAAACGCTTTCCTTGCCATTGGCAGTCTACATTTTATATCCTCTCTACTTCGACCATCATCAGTTATTTTGCTCCCCAAATAGCAAAACTCCTTTACTACTTTAAATGTCTCATTTCCTAATCTAATTTCCTCATCATCACCCGACTTAATTCGACTACATTCCATTATTCTCGTTTTGCTTTTGTTGGTGTTCATCTTATATTCTCCTTTCAAGACACTGTCCGTTCCATTCAACTGCTCTTCCTAGTCCTTTGCTGTCTCTGACAGAACTACAATGTCATCGGCGAACCTCAAAGTTTTTATTTCTTCTCCGTGGATTTTAATACCTACTCCGAATTTTTCTTTTGTTTCCTTTACTGCTTGCTCGATATACAGATTGAATAACATCGGGGAGAGGCCACAACCCTGTCTTACTACCTTCCCGACCACTGCTTCCCTTTCATGTCCCTCGACTCTTATAACTGCCATCTGGTTTCTTTCAAATTGTAAATAGCCTTTCGCTCCCTGTATTTTACCCCTGCCACCTTTAGAATTTAAAATAGAGTATTCCAGTCAATATTGTCAAAAGCTTTCTCTAAGTCTACAAATACTAGAAACGTTGGTTTGCCTTTCCTTAATCTTTCTTCTAAGATAAGTCGTAGGGTCAGTATTGCCTCACATGTTCCAGTGTTTCTACAGAATGCAAACAGGTCTTCCCCATTAAAATGTGAGTAACTATTACAGACGAAATATCATTGCTTTTAAGCAGCATACAGCGTATAAAGACAAATAATGACTTGTTATAAACAGGTTACATTACACATTGTAATCATCTGCAATGATTTATTTCTGAAGAGCAAAATTTTCTGAGCTGATCTACAACATGAAGACAAAGTTAAAATTCCACCAACATTCGGAATTACCTTTGGAACCATATTAATTTCTGGGCTAAACGTTTCTGCCCAGAAAATTATGTACAATCCATTGGCTTCTATAAAAATTTAAATTTCTCCCTATTTCATGTTTCTGGCCACATGATTTATGTGCAATTAATCGGATTTTTTACAGAAATGACTGTTCATTTTGTTTGATTTTCTTTGTGATTATCGTTCCTTCGTTCAGATATTCGCTATATTCGTGAAACACACAATAACATCCCACATTCTTGGGATTAGAGCTCAATAATTAATTATTTTACGCGTCTGCCGCCACAATGATGCACGATTCATGGAATTTTTTAATAATGACTACAAGCTTTTTTTGATTTTTCTTATGTTCATGAAATACCCAACAACATCCCAAATTCTTTGGATTACATCTTAATAATTAATTATTTCACGTTTCTGTTCACATGATTTATGGACGATTCATCGGATTTTAAAAAATGACTGCAAAAGTTTTTTTTTTTTTCATTCGTTATGGTTCCTTCGTGCAGATATTCATTATGTAACAAGTATCACACAATAACATCCAAAATCGTTGGGATTCCAGCTTAATAACTAATTCAAGCGGGCTGAACATACCACAAATACACATGTATTTACATTTAGCTTTCACGTTACCGTGCAACCTCTGTGGCACAACTGCAAAAATCGATATACGTACTCATGGAGTCGGTTTAGGTTTATTTACGTCACTATGACGTAGGGCTCTCCTCATCTAGCGTGAGACGAATGCTACCCAGCCTAAGGTGATGAGTGCTTAAGGAGTGCTCGGTGTTACGAGTGGTTTTCACGGTTTAAAATGGCAGGACGGAAGTTAAAGAATGACTCTCGTTCATGACGCCCTCCGACGACTACCAACGACGCTCATGCCAGGAATGTCAACGAAATTGTGCGTGCCAATCGAAAACTGACTGCTCGAGGGACTGAAGAACAAAGTAACATTTCAGTTGGGTCACGTCATGAAATCCTGACGCAGCACCTTGGGATGCACCGTGTTGCCACCAAGTTCGTCCTTCGTCTCATGAATCAACACCAGAAAGACCTTCGGCTCGAAGAGCGTGAAGAGCTTTCGGATCGCTCTAATGAGAACGAGATGTTTCTTAAGGGAATCATAACGGGTGATGAGACGTGAATCTGCGGTTATGATGTTGAGACCAAGGCTCAGTCTTCACACAGCGTTGGCAAAGTTTCTCCAAAAAAAAGCTCGTCAGATCAGGACAAATGCCAAAGCCATCCTGACAGTTTTCTTTGCCTTTGAAGGATTACTTAATCACAAATTCGTACCACAGTAACGAATTGTTAATCGATGGTACTTTTGTTACGTATTGCAACGCCTGCGAGAGAATGTGAGAAGGAAACAGCCAGCAATGTGGCGACGCAATTCGTGGGTCTTGCTTCACGATAACACAAGCGCACTTTAATTCCTGTTGGTGCTTGACTACTACAAACGAAACGAAATCACTGTGCTTCCGCATCCTCCGTACTCTCAAGACTAGGCCCCTACTGACTGTTTTTATTTCTAAAGTCGAAAACCCCGCTGAAAGGACGAATATGTGCAACTACACTCCTGGAAATGGAAAAAAGAACACATTGACACCGGTATGTTAGATCCACCATACTTGCTCCGGACACTGCGAGAGGGCTGTACAAGCAATGATCACACGCAGGGCACAGCCGACACACCAGGAACCGCGGTGTTGGCCGTCGAATGGCGCTAGCTGCGCAGCATTTGTGCACCGCCGCCGTCAGTGTCAGCCAATTTGCCGTGGCATACGGAGCTCCATCGCAGTCTTTAACACTGGCAGCATGCCGCGACAGCGTGGACGTGAACCGTATGTGCAGTTGACGGACTTTGAGCGAGGGCGTATAGAGGGCATGCGGGAGGCCGGGTGGACGTACCGCCGAATTTCTCAACACGTGGGGCGTGTGGTCTCCACAGTACATCGATGTTGTCGCCAGTGGTCGGCGGAAGGTGCACGTGCCCGTCGACCTGGGACCGGACCGCAGCGACGCACGGATGCACGCCAAGACCGTAGGATCCTACGCAGTGCCGTAGGGGACCGCACCGCCACTTCCCAGCAAATTAGGGACACTGTTGCTCCTGGGGTATCGGCGAGAACCATTCGCAACCGTCTCCATGAAGCTGGGCTACGGTCCCGCACACCTTTAGGCCGTCTTCCGCTCACGCCCCAACATCGTGCAGCCCGCCTCCAGTGGTGTCGCGACAGGCGTGAATGGAGGGACGAATGGAGACGTGTCGTCTTCACCGATGAGAGTCGCTTCTGCCTTGGTGCCAATGATGGTCGTATGCGTGTTTGGCGCCGTGCAGGTGAGCGCCACAATCAGGACTGCATACGACCGAGGCACACAGGGCCTACACCCGGCATCATGGTGTGGGGAGCGATCTCCTACAGTGGCCGTACACCTCTGGTGATCGTAGAGGGGACACTGAATAGTGCACGGTACATCCACACCGTCATCGAACCCATCGTTCTACCATTCCTAGACCGGCAAGGGAACTTGCTGTTCCAACAGGACAATGCACGTCCGCATGTATCCTGTGCCACCCAACGTGCTCTAGAAGGTGTAAGTCAACTACCCTGGCCAGCAAGATCTCCGGATCTGTCCCCCATTGAGCACGTTTGGGACTGGATGAAGCTTCGTCTCACGTGGTCTGCACGTCCAGCACGAACGCTGGTCCAACTGAGGCGCCAGGTGGAAATGGCATGGCAAGCCGTTCCACAGGACTACATCCAGCATCTACGATCGTCTCCATGGGAGAATAACAGCCTGCATAGCTGCGAAAGGTGGATATACACTGTTATTGTTCTCTCAAATGCAGTAGTGCCTGCTTATTAACTAAAGTATTTCTTTGCTATCCATCTCCTATTAATAGGAACAGAAATAACAGTGTTTTAATAGTTTTAATCCAGCTACCAGGGACCGAATGCATGTCGGAAAATGTCGTAGTTAAGGCACAAGGCGCATTGCTATTTACCTTGTTTATGATTTAGATCCAAGTTCTTTTAATGTGTGGTGTACTGTAGCAAAGAAAATTTCCAGCTCTGTCTGGTCCTTTAGGTTTCTCTGTTCGTAATTGTTATGTCTCATATATGGTCGTGATCGAACATAATCACGACATAAATAAATTAAGTAACAATTAGAAATCTGTTCTTGATCTTGAGAGCGCTACGCCTTCTGCAAACGATTTCAGGTGACATATAAAATATGACATACAGTACTTAAGTGTTTTGAAAAGCCTTTGCTCTTCCCTCCAAGAATTGATGCAAAACTCACTACAGATTTCTGAATCTTCACAAGAGAATAGTAATCTAATTAAAATTAAATTTTAAAAAACACCACAGTGCACCAAGCCTGTTTCCGGAAGTGGAAACGGCATTGGGAGTTATGTGTCAATTGTGAAGAAGAGTATTTCAAAGGAGATTAGGCACAATAAGTAAAAGGTAAGCTTAGAAAAATGTTGTGGACAAGGTCTCGGAATTTTTTGAGCAGGCCTCGTGTTGCCACCATAATCAGTAGGATATATACATTAATTGAACTTATCTAGTTTATTCGCACCATTTATTTGCCTCACTCTCTGTGGGTGGTGTCTGCAGAATTTCTCTGTAGTATCCAGCCAACAATCTGCCAACACAACAGGAATCCACCGTCCTGTGCACCACTGTTCCATGAGAGAAATGTGCTGATGGAACCGTTCGCTGTGCTCTCACTGAATGCACCACAGTTCTTCGGGAACACACTGAGATGTGAGTAAAGGAAATGCATCTTCAGGATCATGGTGCAGCCAAAGCCTTATAAACATGTTTGTCCATGAGGTCCCTGTTATTTTGGGATGTCCTGTTACCCAAGAACAACGGTGTGACGGTACGAAAACAACCACGCATGCAGCTGATCAGAGGTTAGAGTGGAATCAAAGTGCGTGCCCCAAACAGATGACGTATCTCTGAAACAATGAATATTCCCTCTCTGATCTTCTTTATGCTGAGACGTGGAGACTTTTTACACAAATACTGAAACGCTGCTTCATTCCTGTGCACAACATTAACTTAATGTAGGATTTTGTTTGGTTTCACTAGAGGTTCTTTGGAAATATTTTTCGACCCAGGTATCAGGACTGTTCATGGAGGAAATTCCTTCCGTGTGTAGTGTTTTTCTCTTGAGCGACTGTCCCACTCACACATGTAATAGCAATAATTGGGGTAACCGCCTTGAAAATCCAACAGCATCGCAATGACTTTGAAATCTCCACATACTGGCCATTCTTGATTATTGTAATTAACGTGGTATAACATTATTTGGATATGGCAGCATATGCAACAGGGATGGATGGCCTTTCATTAATACTGTGCGATAGTACTGTCTTCACGATTACTTTTGAGCCATCTATAAAATGGTTCCACTCGTCTGGTTTATGTGCGATGTTCAGGTCTTCCAACAAACCGTCATTGCCACTGCGGAATGTAACCTCCTCTTCATTGGTGAAACGACACTCAAGTTCTTTGATGCTTCTGAACCGCAGAAACACGTTCTGCATCAGTGAAGTCGTGTGGCCAAGAATTCGGCTTTATGTTATGGAAGATCTAAACCTCCAATCAAGTCACTGGGTTCATACTGCTTGATATTTGTGTTCAGTGCATCTAAATTAAAAAAAAAAGTGGCTCCTTTCATTATTGTAAGAAATAAAATGAGAAAAATGGGGAGAAGTGTAATCCGTTAGATTTTCGTAATACCCTTTGCACAGTTTTAGCTCGCAAAAACGTCCACAGTTTTAATATATAAGAACAACCGAACTTACTGTCGTTTTCTGGAGAATTTAAAAGCAAGTGCGTGAAGTACAACTTGAATTCCACAATAAAACTCATGGAACACATATATGTGAGAACTATTCCACAGTTACCTTAACTGTTCATTTATCCAAGTTCCCAACAACAGTAATATAGAGAAAGGATGGAAAAGAAAATTGGGGTTCTGCTAAATGACGATTACATGGTCTATAGAAAAATTAAAGGTGCCATAGAGGTAGTTCTCAAGTTCCGTTTGATAGCAGAAGTAAGAGTAGAAACGTCAAACCACTTTCATAGGATTTTTCAACCTACAAAAAGGAGTTCGACAATATAAACTGTTGCATGATGTTTCAGATTCATGTAGAAACAGAAGTAAACTCTTGGGAAAGACGGGTAATGAGCAATATGTACAAGAATCAACAGGAAACAATAAGAAGAGAACAACAAGGGAGAAGTACTCAAATTGGAGGAAATGTTATGCTAGAATAGCGTCTTTTCCCCTACTATTCAACCTAATGCATGGAAAAATCAATGTTCAAAATAAAATGAAGGTGTCTGTTTAAAGGAGGGTGTTTAAAATTTAGGGTGAAAGATGCCACTGGTGTTCGATTATGACGTGGCTGTCCTTAGCGGATGTGAGGTAGTATTAAAGGAGCTATTGAACGAAATAATATTTTAACTAGGCAAAGTAAGTAAAATGATAACGCACCAAAGAAAGGTGGAAGCAAAGAGTAGTACCAGAAATAATATGTGATTAAGTTAACTTCTAAATTCAGAGAAGTGAAACAACACATGACGGTTGAAGCAAGGGCGATCTAGGAAGAAGAGTATTAGGGCAAAGAAGACATCCTTCGGTGAAAGAAGACTATGATGAAAGTTAGACATTTATTTCAATAAGAAATTTCTGAGATTATACGTCAGGAGTGCAGCACTAGATACAGAAGGCGTTCAAAAAGTATTGTTCAGTCGTCTCTAATTTTTTAATTTTTTGTAAGAGGAGAATGAAATTTTTTTGAGCATACTTGGAACATTTAGCTATACATTGAGCCTACTCAATGTGGGCTCCATCAGCTGTGACGCAGGTGGGCCTTTAGACGACCAAAGAGGTTAATATCGGACGTAGCCAAGTCCGCACTGTAAGGAGAATGAAAAACAATTTGCCAACCCACTTTTCCTGATTTTCTGCTGCGTCATAAGGGCTTAATGGGGCTTAGCATTGTCATGGTGTAGTCTGATGAGCTGACCCTGAGGCTGTGGTCTGTGAGTCTTGATGGCAAGTCGCAGCTTGTCCAATGACAAACAGTAACGGTCTACATCTACATCCATACTCCGCAAGCCACCTGACGGTGTGTGGCGGATGGTACCCTGAGTACCTCTATCGGTTCTCCCTTCTATTCCAGTCTCGTATAGCTCGTCGGTATGCTTCTGTGTGGGCTCTAATCTCTCTGATTTTATCCTCATGGTCTCTTCGCGAGATATACGTAGGAGGGAGCAATATACTGCTTGACTCTTCGGTGAAGGTATGTTCTCGAAACTGTAACAAAAGCCTGTACCGAGCTACTGAGCGTCTCTCCTGCAGAGTCTTCCACTGGAGTTTATGTATCATCTCCGTAACGCTTTCGCGATTACTAAATGATCCTGTAACGAAGCGCGCTGCTCCCCGTTGGATCTTCTCTACCTCTTCTATCAACCCTATCTGGTACGGATCCCACGCATCTAGCATCCCGGTTAATTGTGGAGCCAGGTTCCAAAAAGACAATGAAAATGACACCAGACTGATCACAGAAGAAGGAGGCCGTCACCGTTCGGCCTACTGTTCGTGAAAGTCTTGCTTTATTCTTTCAAGGGGAACTAAGATGACGCCACTCCAATGGATTGGGTTTTACTCTCCTGTTCGGACAAAAACAACCATGTTTCATCCTGAGTAATGACGCCGTCAAAACAGTGTTTGCACTCTTCACTAAAGGTCTTCATGACACACTCGCTGTAGGCACCCAACGTACACAGATTTTTCTGTACCTTAGTGACTGTACCAGTGATAACACATTAACGAATGACAAGCGAGTCATTTCAGCAAGTTGTCGTGTCATCCCTGGTCGTGCGGTAGCGTTCTCGCTTCCCGCGCCCGAGTTCGCGGGTTCGATTCCCGGCGGGGCCAGGGATTTTCTCTGCCTCGTGATGACTGGGTGTTGTGTAATGTCCTCCGGTTAGTTAGGCTAAAGTAGTAGTAAGTTCTAGGGGACTGTTGACCCTAGTGCTCAGTGCCATTTTTTTCGTGTCGTCCCAAATCTGTCATTTTGGATGATTTGCTCAATGGTCTCCTTATTCACATCACTCACTGCCGTCGATGGTGAACCGCAAAAATGAAAAGATCTATACTTTATGGAGAAAGTGGTAGGAATGCCTATAAAGCCGAAACTATTTACGTTCAACAGTTTCCAATCAGGGTACGAACACGCGCTTCTTTTTATCGGGTTGTTCGACATTTCTCCACCGACGGATCTGCACAACACTAGAAAGGATCCGTCAATGAGCAGTTGCTGTAGAGAATAACGAAACTGTGATGTTATCTGTGGCTGCTTTAGCACTCGGCAATTAAATCATTAATTGGGAAGCGGAATACTGTTTGCTCAATTTTGAAATGTATAAAATGTCATCCGTTTCGTTGTTGCCACCATCAGGAACTTCTGGCAATGATTTGCAGAACAGTGTAAATTTTAGCAGTGGTCGCTTTAGTAAGTAGAAAGAGACGTCAGTTTCTCTGATCAGGAATTGTTCTCTGGCGAGTCGATCTTCACGTGAGCCGCGGTGGTCACTGGCAAATTCCTGGTGCCAGTAGACAGATCTAAGATCTGTGCTCGAGGTTGTTGATGGGGATGGGGCGTGTTGTGGCGTGGGGAGTTGGCGGATGGTAAACGGAGCGAGAAGGAGGGAGTGATGGTTCAAAAGGCTCTGAGCACTAGGGGACTGATGACTACTGAGATCATCAGTTCTAAACTTAGAACTACTTGAACCTAACTAACCTAAGGACATCACACACATCCATACCCGAGGCAGGATTCGAACCTGCGACGGTAGCGGTCTAGCGGTTCCAGACTGTAGCGCCTAGAACCGCACGCCCACTCCGGCCGGCAGAGGACGGAGTGAGAGGAAGGCGAGCACTTGCGCAAGTGTCTTGGGCAAGGTGTGCGGTGAGTGGTTGCTGGTCATATTTGTGGGCCGATTTGAATCCGTTGCTGACGTCGAGTGTCATCTTCGTGCGTAGCCTGGAACGTGGCACACCCACGAAAGAGTTGAAGCCACTTTCGCTGCGATGAGTTCTGGGCCCCCTATGGAACCGGCAAGCTTCAACTTAGATTCGTGAACTCCAGGTAAATTTTCGTTTTTGAGGTCTTAGCTGTTTTTGCTGAAGTCCTTCCTGTTTTCTATTTGGTTTTCAATTAACTGAAACTGTTATTAAAGAAGGCCTATCTGTTTCCTATTCAGTAATTTTACTTAATTAAAGATGTGGATACTGAAGGGCTGCCTGTTTTGCATTTGGTACGTTGCTTAACTGATGCTCGTATCATTGAAGGCCTGCCTGTTTTCTATATCGTCAATCTTTACTTAACTTATTAAAGAATACCTGGCCGTTTTGTGTATGGTAATTTTACTTTACTCAAGCTGTTATTAAAGAAGACCTGCCTGTTTTCTATTTGGTAATTTTACTTAACTGAAGCTGTTATTGTTGGAGACGTCCCTGTCTGTGTTTGGAAATTTTACTTAACTGAAACTGTTATTAAGAAGGCCTGCCTGTTTATTATTCTGTAATTTTACTTAAGTGAAACTGTTATTAAAGAAGGCCGCCTGTGTTACATTTGGTTATTATACTTGACAGAAGCTGTTTGTTGTCTGTTTAGAAATTTTACTTAGCTGGGACTGTTATTAAAGAACGCCTGGCCGTTTTCTATTCTATAGTTTTATTTAACTGAAGCTCTTATTATTGAAGCCGAGCCGGTTCCCTCTTTAATTAAATTAAAAGCTAGTTCACAATTTGGGTTAGCTGAAACTCTTATTAATCAAGGCCTATCTGTTTTTACTGCTCTATTATTGAGATCTGATTTACTCAAGCTGTGTTGTAATTAACTGAAACTGAGATTGCGAAAGGGCTGCCTGTTTCGGAGGTATTTATGTAAATGAGGTAGTAACAGGAAATGACACATGATGGTAAGTGGGCCCTAATTTTTCGCATTACATCCCTTGATCTACAGTTGTAGGTTTCACAACGTGAATTATTGCAATGTGGAAAACCCACACTGCATACGCCATGTTCAACGGCACTGTCAGCGGAATGTGAAAGGTTGTTGCGGAATAATTGGCGACAAACACACTGGTCCATTCTTTATCGATGGCACCTTATATCGTGATAAAAATTGAACATTCTTGGAGGGCGATCTTCCAATATTGCATGCATACCTTCCCTTGGACTTGCGACGAACAGTGTCGGTTCAACATAATGGTTGTCCGACACATTATTCTGTAGCATCTCGAGAATTATTAGATCACAGGTACAATAGTTGGTGGAACGGAAGCGTTGGTCCAGTGCTTTAGACTGCAAAATCGCCAGGCCTTACTTCGTCTGACTTTTGTTCGTGGGATTACTTGAAGTTTATAATTAATTTCCAACAATGCGCAGTAATATGATCCAGCGTATTCCGAATGCATCCCAGCAGACTTCGCCGGAAATACTTCTCAATTGTGTGCAAATAACTAAGTTCATTGAAGTGGCGATTTTTGAGTTCTTACGTCTCCTTTTCTCTTGTCGAATGCAATTTTCTCGAGGTAATACTGTTTTGTGTTATTTGTCGATTACAGCATCATCTGTCTCACAACGACAGAAGTTTGTAAAAGACATCATTTTTACGCCAGTAATGTAAAACTTTCTTTATATCACGATTGCAATTTCCGCCTTAGACCACTATCAAGCGCTGAAAAATGCAGAATCTTTATAAATTATTTAACAAAACAGCTGCGTATCTTGATATTCAGCCGATTACTCAGAATGAAAAATGCAATTGCGTAAGAATGTAACTTTCATTTTTGTGCTTACGCAATTTCATCGTGTAATCGGCCGAATATCAAGATACACAACAATTTTCTTAAATAATTTATAAAGATTCTGTATTTTTCGGCTGAACTTGTTAATGGCCTAAGGCCGAAATTGCAACCGTGAAATAAAGAAAGTGATATAGTCACTGGCATAAATATGATGTCTTTTATAAAGTTCTACAGGACTGTGAATCACAGGTATAAAAAGCTAACGACAGAAGTGTTACTTTCAAAAGTTACGTAATTCTCCCTGTAGAAAGCGAATCTACATTGAAAATGGAATGTTCCTGTTTAAGATTTATAAGTTGCCCGCCCCCTCCCTGCAGATGGGCCATGGGGGGCTTAACATTGTTATCACCAGAGAGCATTTTTGAAGATACTCAACTGGTATTTTTCCTTTTTGTAGTCCGGTGCATAGTTTTTGAGATGTTTTGTTGCCTCAAGATAACTAACCCTGTAGTAGCAGCTTTGATAGCTACAATTAATTATTTCCACTTATTACATATGGTTTCTATGTTTAGGGCATACGCAAAGCTTTTGCAGCTGTTGTTTAATGTTATTCTGTGTTATCAACATATGAAAAAGTGAAAATGGATGCCATCGTTATTAGGTCGTCATGGGATGATAGAAATATTTTTTAAAAAGCAGCACAGTCCATGTGTGTTTTAGGATATACAAGGGTTAGCTTTCGCAGTTATCATTGTGTGTTGATGGAAGTTTTATTTTTCGGGGTTAACAGGCACTTTTGACAGGTGTAATGGAATAAAACAAAAATTATTTGTGACTATTTTTATTTCCTATCAGTGTAATGTTGACAGGCGCTTTTGACAGGTGTAATGGAGTAAAATAAAAATTATTTGTGACTATTTTTCTTTCCTATCAGTGTAATGTAATAGAATGAATATGAGCCGTGACTTATATAAAAAAGAAACACACATTAATGCAATAGCTCAGCATAAAAGAGAAATAACTAATTTAGGAATATTATTAACAGTGTGATATGTTGTTTAATTTAGCCCGACGTGTATAAGCACTCAGTAAAGTAGCTCAGTTCTCGAGGTAGTTACGTAATCGTCGATAGTTAATTGTCCTTTTCTTGTTTACCCAACACTATAGATATTATTCCAGGCTCGTGAGATGTAGTGTGCTTATTGTACCACAGAATATTTGCCACGTCTGTTCGATATACACCAGTGTGCGATTTGCAGGGGGGTGATGGGGGGGATTCCCCCCCCCCCCTCTGCATCAGACCATCCCCTCCTCTGGTTTTAGTTTATGCATCCCAACCTTGGATGTTTATTTCCCACGCACTGGAGTAAAACTTTAATATAATTTAAATTTGTGGAACCGAACACTGAAAGTTTTTAATAAGTCTTACTATTAATATGTTTCAGTTTTCTATCATCGGAATAAGTACAACTTTTCACAAATGTGCCTCTACGTTTTGAATTCTCCTCGTATATCTGTACCCGTATGTAGGTGATTTTGTAAATAAGCTTTACCTATAACGTACTTTTAAAGATATATCAAGGGATGGCTTTTCTGATAGTGCATACGCGTCAATACTGAGTTTCGGCACTGACATCTATTTATAAATAGCTGTTTAACAATGCGTAACGCCAAGGTCCAATCTAGTAACATATATAATTATAATAACCCCCTAAGACACCCCCCCCCCCCCCTGGATGGTAAAACCACAAATACAGTACTGCAATACGTAACTTAACTTCGTGGTTTCGTCTCGATTCCCCAATATAAGATAACAAGAGTAGCATCTACAAATGAAATCCTATAATGGAACTAGAATACTGTGACCAGACCCTTTCTGCCTGGGTCGTTATCTCGTTATATAAAGTTCTTAAATTATAAGTAGCTGTCTCCGGTCTCGTGGAATCTGAAATTAAGTTAATTGTCCTAACCGACGGCACGTCTCGTAGATGAGATAAATGAAAAATATTATAGATTTTTCTGAGATGGCGCCTAACAATGAAAATTGTTTTTAAGGCCCATATCTACTTAAGACAATCCAGGTGTCAGACTACCAATTGATTGACCACATACACAAATTCTTTTGACAAAATAACCATTATATTTTTCGGGTTTCAAGTACAATTTACATTATGGACTGGTACAGCAAGATGAGCTTTACACAAGAAGGTCCTCTTAGGTCCGAATCCAAGCAGGTAAGATAAGTGAAAGACAAAGGAAAGATAGTTCATGAATATAAGCGAAAGAGTCCATGAAATAACATGTCCATTGTAGTTATCTCTCTTCTTATTTGGCGTACTTGTCGATTATTTGTAAAATTTATCGTAATATTTAGTTTACATTTTTTTTAGACCCAAGTCCGCCTAGGAGAAACAGTTCACAGGGTATTCGAATCACTATTGCAGGCTAAAGGTAAGAAATAAGACTACAACATTTTTATACATTTACACATTCTTAAGGTTCAAATGGTTCAAATGGCTCTGGGCAGTATGGGACTTAACATCTGAGGTCATCAGTCCCCTAGAACTTAGAACTACTTAAACCTAACTAACCTAAGGACTTCATACACATTCAAGCCCGAGGCGGGATTCGAACCTGCGACCGTAGCGGTCGCACGGTTCCAGACTACAGCACCTAGAACCGCTCGGCCACTCCGGCCGGGCCATTTTTAACGAAAAATATGGAAAAATTGTAAAACTTTGTGAACATATGGAAAAACTGGAAAAAGTTTTAAAGATACAAAAAATATGGAAAAATATGATTGATGAGGGAATAACAGAACTTGATGTTGATAATCGCATAGCAGTCAGTTTTCTCTTCGGTGACTACCCACCTGTGTAGACATACACTGGATTCGCAGGGCCTGTAAAGATATGCGGAAGTTATAGCTCAGATTGTAAAGTGGAAGCAAATAAGTTATCCGTTCATCAGTGACAAGGGTATCGTCGGGAGAACTAAGGAAAGAGTGACAGGACCGCCGTTGTTCTCTAAAGTGATTTGAAGGACAGGATGGGCAGCAATTTGCGGCTGTTAGCTGATGATGGCATGGTGTACGGTGAGGTGGCGAATTTGAATGACTGCAGGAAGATATAAGACGACTTAGACAAAATTTACATTTGGTATTATGAATGACAACTAGTTCAAAATGTGGCAAAATGCAAGTTAATACCGATGAGTAGGAAGAACAAATCTGTAATGTTTGGTTACAGTATTACTAGTGTCGTGATTGACACAGTCAAGTCGTTTAAATGTCTGGGCATAACGCTGCAAAGCAATAACAGATGGACCGGGCATGTGAGAACTTTGATAAAGAAGGTGAATTGTCGACTTTCGTTTATTGAGAGAATTTTAGGAAACAGTGGTTCACCTGTAAAGGAGACCGCATATACAACGCTGATTCGACCTATTCTTGACTAACGTTCGAGTGTTTCGGATCCGTACCATGTCTGACTGAAGGAAGACATCGAGCAATTCAAGCGTGGGCTACTAGATGTGTTACCGGCAGGTGCGAACAATACTTAAGAGTTAGGCATATGCTTCGGGAACTCAAATGGGAATTCCTGCAGGGAAACACTATTGAGAAAATGTAGAGGACCGGCATTTGAAGCTGACTGCTGAACGATTTTACTGCCACTAACATACGTAACGAAGATATGGTATGAGAAATCAGAGTTCCTTTGATAGCATATAGATAGTCCTTTTCCTTTCGCTCTGTTTGTGAGTTGAACAGGAAAGAAAATGATTAGCAGTCCGCCATGCACTGTACGGTGTTCTGCCAAGTCTCTATGCAGATGTACACAGTGGCTCAAAATGCATACGACGCCCAGCTGCACACGATTGGGCCACTAAAAAGGTAACTTAATTTGGCACTGTGATCGGTGAGATGTACGAACGCTAATAAACCAGGTTAATGTACTCCAGCTGCGAAATATTACTTTCCAAAACATAATATTTTCTCTTTCGTTTGGCGGTCCACTTGCAAAACGTTCCAATCTCCCTCTGTTTCCTGCAGCTTAGACTCTCTGCAAAACGATTTTGCGTGCGTTTCAGTAGAGCTCCAGGTTTTCCAGCCCTCTCCGTGCCTACTTGCACGAGAGCCTGCCGACGAGAGTGGAAGGGGATTTGAGCAAGTAACAACTATAAGAGGATTAGAACGAAAGATTAAGGAGGAGGGTTTAAAACAAAAGGATATGAGCGCACAAGTGGCGTGGTATAATGGAAATTCTGCCGTAATGAGAATTTAAGCTTCAAAGTCAATAACCCGGCAAGTCATGTCGGAAATACCCCCCTGAGCAAAAGTTTCCCCATTGGGCACGAGTGGCGAGGTACGGAGAATCTCAGAGGATGTAAACCTCATACGCAGCGTACACACACACACACACACACACACACACACACACACACACGCGCGCGACGCATGAGTGGCTACACGTTGCCTGCGTCCGCCGGCTTGTACGCGAAAGAGCAACGACGCGAAAATGTTGCAGAATTAACGTGGATGGCTACGTTTTTTCAAAATACCGCATTCAATAGCACCCCGTATGTGCTCCTTCAAAGAGCAATTACGCAAGCCATTGTAGGGGAGGCAAATGAAAGAAAATACGTAAACATATACAGAACACGCTTGTTCGCTGCACGCGAATGGAGTGCGGAACGAGGGGAGATCAACAATGACTTCACAACGACGAAGCAGTTGTTTTCTGCAGGACAAAAGCGCAACAAACTCATTGTTCCGAAGTGTAATTTCATGTTGGGCAGAATCTCATCCGCAAACCCGTCATTACTCACTGCGACAGCTTCAGGGCTCACGTAGCAGCCTGCAAACGCTTTCCATCTGGTGTCGTCATTCTCAATTATAGTCACCTGAAGTTCCACGAAGTCGAAAAGACTATCCGGAAACTGAGTTCTGAATTCTGATAACCCTAAAGTGCATGTCACATTTTAGGCATATAAAGAACCAAAACTGTGTCTATTGCACTAACTAGAAGAACACTTGTTCCCCATGTCCCAGAAAACCATATTACTTTTGTACGACCTGGGTTTCGGGATGTAAGATCGCTTTCCATCCATAAATTCCAAAGACGACAACACAGAAAAGACATCAACACCACACACTCCAAGCGCTCTGAGAGCAGTTGCAGCAATTTGTAGAACGCTGCGTGTTGTCTGAGATACAGTGTAGTGGTTTCCACAATTTCCTGATAGTGGCTGTTAATATTGTTGCTAATTACACGCTAAGACAAAAGAACAACCCACCACGAAAGAATTATGCGGATAGGACAGAAAACGGAAGATGTGATGTAGAGGTACAGACCAACAAATTTTGACAATTTCAAATAAATTGGGTGATTTGTTCAAGAGAAAGAACTTCACAAACTGAGCGAGTCTGGCCCTTGTGCCAGCTGTTATTCCGGCTTGGCATTGATTGAGAGATTTGTTGCATGTCCTCCTGAGGGATATCGTTCCAGATTCAGTCGAACTGCAAAATCCCGAGCAGGTTGTAGGGCCTTGCCCGTAGTGCTCCAAACGTTCTCAATTGAGGAGCAATCAAGGGAACTTGCTCACCAAGGTAGGGTTTGATAAACACGAGGACAAGCAGTACAAACTCTAGACTGGTACGAGCGGTCATTCCCTTGCTGACATGTAAGCCCGTGATGGGTTTCCATGAATGTCAACAAAACGGGGCGTAGAATATCGTCGGCGTGCCACCGTGCTGTAAGGTTGACGCAAGGGACAAGCAAAGGGATTCTGGTATGAAAAGAAGCCCGGGGCACCACACATTTCCTTCTTTCATACTTTCGTGAGAAAAAGTTTTGTAAATGTTTGAAGTTAAGTGTAATGTTTGTTGCAAGTGTCTAATTGCTCTTATTCTCAAACCTTGGATAAATGATGTATGGCTATCCTCACGTTGTGGGATGCAGTGCTTTTTCACCCCATCCCCACTCATATGATATGTGGGTGGTTCTTACACGACAGTGAATGAAATGTGTACAGAGTTTGGTTGAAATCGGTCCGGTGATTTAGGAGAAGATGTGGAATACATGGAGCTTTGTAATTTGTGTGAATTTACTTCAACCAGTTGCTTTTATAGGCGTTTGTTTTTCTACGATGACATTTCAGGATGCTTGGTACCCCATTTTCGGATGTTTAAATTTATTCAGGTGTTGGGAAAATTATTTCTGTACAAATGAGGTTACAGAATTTCTCACTGGTAGTTTTTAAGACAGCTATTGCAAAACGTCGTAAGTATAGAAACAATGTTCACTACACGAAAATAAATGTATACATCTGAACCTTAGGTGAACATAAAATGAGTGTGTTCTCCGAAACACATGTTTTGAGACGTAATTTGTTGGTGTAGGCTTTCGGGAAAGTGGTTCCATTCATGTCATTAATATCGGTGTGTTGTCTCATATATATTAATGTCACGGTCGCCATCGTTTTGACAGCAAGTGACTAGCTGACCCGCGAGCTTAAGGAAATTAACCGATGGGAAATAATCCCAATAACGAAACGTAATTAGTGAGGCTTGAATAACACAGGCGGTTTTTTGTTTTATAGATTTTTATTGGTATGAACTAGTTTTCGGCTAATTACGCCATCTTCAGATAACTACTGACTATTTTTTACAAGGACCTTGTGTTCTTACGATCCAAATATGCTGGACTAAAATCCAACGCACTTACCTACTATTGGGATACTTTATAAACAAATTCACATCACAATATAATGTAAATCCCTTATGTGTTTACATTCCTAACTGCAACAATGTAATATTTGGTTTTTATTAATGCACAATTTTTCTAACAACAAAAGGTAGCCCCCAAATAAAACATCGGTGTTGTACAACCAACAATTAGTGTCTAGTACAACTGTCTGTTCACAACAAATAAAAAAATTGTAATGTTGTAATAATGTGAATTCTAAATAATTCTAATTGTTGTCATACATGGTGCTTAAAAACTATAAAATGTGTTATATTATGTTAAAGAACAGTTTTACAGAACAAAAGTCAAAAGACCCGTCTGGCAATTCCAAAGACAATACCAACTAAAAACGTGTGTACGTGCATTGGATTTTAGTCCGTAATGTTTGGTTCGTAAGGACACAAGCCCCTTGTAAACAATATTCAGTAGTTATCTGAAGATGGCGTAATCAGCCGAAAACTAGTTCATACAAATAAAAATCAGTAGAACAAAAAATCACAAAAGTGTTATTCAAACCTCAATATGGAAATGTTCTATCAGGAAGCGACGGAAGAATCCATAAATAAAAAACGTGATTAATGTAAGGTAATGTAATTTCGGAAATACATTCGTCTAGGTAACATATAGAACAACAGCCGACACTCTGTGCAGAATGTTTGGTGACAACAAAGGTATGTGGGCCAGAGTTATCATATTGGAAAGCACTCTCTGGAATGCTGTTTATGAACGGCAACCCAACAGATCGAATCAACGTTCAGGATAAGTGGGAGAACCACGAGAGTGCTCCTGCTGTCATACGCAATCGTAATCCGGACCATAACTCCAGGTTTAGGTCCACTGTGTCTAGACTGCGGGCAGGTAGGTTGCAGGCCATATACTGGCCTCATACTGAACAACTCAGGGACATCACTGCCACCGAGGCAGAATCAGTTTTCATCAAAAAAACGTAACAGACCTCCACTCTGCCCTTCAACGAGCTCTCGCTTGAAACCACTGAAGTCGCAAATGACGGTGGTTTGGGGTCATTGAAATGCAAACCACAGGACATCTGGCTCGGAGCTGTCCTTGAAGTGACCAATTTCTAACAGTTCGTTGTGTCACTGTGGTGGTAACTGCTGCTCAGATTGCTGCTGCAGATACAGTACGATGTGCCAGAGCCATACACCGAACACGATGGTCTTCCCTCTCGCCGCGCGAAGTGGCTGCGCGGTTAGAGGCGCCATATCACGGATTGCGCGACCCTCCCGCCTGCGTTCGAGTCCTCCCTCGGGCATGGGTGTGTGTGTTGTTCTTAGCAAAAGTTAGTGTGGGGTAGTTTAAAAAGTGTGTACTTCTAGGGATCAGTGACCTCAGCGGTTTCGTCCCTTAGGAATTCACACACATTTGAACATTTCTTCTCTCTCGGTAGTGCCAGGTAGCTGTCTGGTGCCTTCTTGCGACTGTACATTCTCGTGACCGCCGCTGTCAGCGGACATATACAGTGGCTACATTGCTGTCAACCCATTCTGGAACATCACAGAAGGATCACCCAACTTCCCGTAGCCCTATTACAGTTTCTCTTTCAAACTCAGTGAGTTGTTAGTAGTGTCTTTGTCGCCTTAAAGGCATTACTTACTTACATCAACAAACCGAGTCCAATCTCAAAGGTATCTAAAACGCACGAAGTTACAACGTGGGTTTAAAACCTATTTGTTATCTGATAGTGGAGCTACTAGCTCTAGTCTTGTGTGACTGTCGCAAAATTGGAATAGACATGACCTGTCAGATGTAGAGAGATTTCTAACAACTTTTGTTTATGTCTCACAACTGTTTCTTGGTGCTGCTGTTATTTATTACGTCAGTGTATGTGAACCGGGCCCCTGGGTCCCCAGAGATTGCGCAGGTCTGCTTAATAGTCTCATCAGACTCGTCTTCTCCCTTGAAGGGACATGAAATGTAATCTTCCGATCCATCCAGTTTATTCTGTTCGCTTGGTAGTAGGATGCCCTTCCTTTTAATTTCACGTAAGGTGTTTTCTATATGTAGAATTATTCCCCTTGACGATCTGTTCTTTATTCATGTCTTCAAACATTTCTCTATGGCTTCCCAGCACTTCTTATGTCTTTCGTTTTTAAGAGTCTTATAATGTTGTATCCTGTCTTTCCATTACATTTTTGTCTTTCCTTCTGTCGTAGATCAGTATTTCTTTTATTATTCACGGTTTCTTCGCCGTTACCTCCATTGCACCCACGTTTATGAATCCTAGTTTTGGAGCAGTCAATTCAATTTCAACTCAACCATGTAAGTGATATTCATCACTGCAGCGTTATAGCCTAAGAGAAATTCCTTGCGTCTACTCATTTCTGAGTACTTCATTGCGCCACTTATTTCCATATTGATTCCTGCGAACGATTCTCCTGAATCTCAGTCTAATCATCATCATTATTAAATTGTGACCTGAGTTTATAACGGACCCTAGGCATGCCTTATAATCCAATATCTGATTTCGGAATGTCTAACCGTGAGGCCTTTTCCGGGCATGTCTCCTTCTCTCGCGTTTTTTGGACGGTGTTTAGGAGAAATTTTAGCAAAGCTTGAGTCTTCATCCTTCTCCATTAATAATACCAATCCGCCCCCGGTAGCTGAGAGATCAGCGCGGCAAAATGCTAACCTTAAGGGCCCGGGCTTGATTCCCGGCTGCGTCGGAGGTTTTCTCCGCTCAGGGACTGGGTGTTGTCCTAATCAAACATTTCATTCCCATCGACACGCCGAAGTGGCGTCAAATCGAAAGAGTTGAACCCGGCGAATGGTCTACCCGGCGGGAGGCCTAGTCACACGACATTTAAACTAGTACCAATCTCATATTCTCTTGTCCTTCTATTCCTTCCCTCCTACCGCGTTACAAACCCGCATGATAATTAGATTTTCTCCCTTTACATACCGAATTACCCCTTCAGTATTCCCACACCTTTTCTTGTTACGTCTACGTGTACACTCGAAAATTTGTGTTGTCATTGTTTTCGTGTCTGATGAGAGCACCCTTGTCAGTGAACTATTCACAGTAAGTCACTTTATATTCTACCTACCTATTCATAAGTAATTCTACTGCCGTTATAACATTTTATGGCGCTGCTGATATCACATTCATCTGACCATAAATATTTATTTTCTTTTCGTTTCACTTCACTAACCTCGAGTTGTCTAGTTTGAGACGTTTCAGTCCTTTTTTCAGATTTATAGCTTCCCTACCAGGTGCTCCGACTCCTTGGAAGTTACACCTTCGTCGGTTACTCCACCTTTCACTCATTGTCCCTGCCCCGAGGAAGTCCCTTCCCGGAGATCCGGAATCGTTTGCCAATGGAGGGATCATCATGTCATTTTTTCAGCTACAGACCACATGTGCTGTGTATGTATCTTATGTGTCTTGCATTCTTATGTCGTTTATCATTCCTGATTTTTCCACGTTTTGGCGACTGTTAACTATCCCAAACTCTGTCAATTCTTCTGCTCTCTTTGATAAGGCCATTGGCAGAATTAGTACCACTCCATATCTCGGAGATCTTCGGCCAGCACTGCTAAGTAGTAGCTGGAATGTAACCGGAACCCATCGCGTTTAGGTTCTTACTGAAAGACACTTCCATTTTTTTTCTATTTGTTTCCAAGCGATTTTTCCACAATTTTTTTTGTCATAGGATGGCCAAACTCTCTAAAATACTGAGCTACCGTTTAGAAACTTGTAGACCACACCATTGCTGTTCCAGAAACGGAAGAGCCCATTGCGGATGGTGGTGTGAAAGAATGTGCAGGCTGATGATGGACAGGACGTGGTGACAGTTTGAGAAACCTGTTTCTGGAGGGGAATCAGAGTGCGGTAACTTGCCTTCCACGTATCTGATAGTCACATGCAAAACGTTCGCCCCTTTGGGCGCGCCGCAATAAGCCGTGAACCCATCGATAAGGGCAGCGGGGTCTAATTTCCTGCTGCAAGTCAGGAGGCAGAGGGCGCGATGCAAGAACTCCTGGCAACCTGGGCCACCGGCGCTCGCTCCGTGCCGGAAATGAAGCGAGTCGGCTAGTAGCGGCGATCGGGCGTGTTTACGGCGGGCGCACAGTGCTTTAGATCGGATCCGGCGGGGCTATCTCTGCACCCTATCTGCGGTCTGCGTCTGGAGCGGGCAAACAGACGCTGCCGCTCTAGCTGCCCTGCTCTGGCCACAACGCTTTAGCCTCTGACGCGTAGAAGTTACTGGCATTGCGCAGTTCTGGTAACCAACATAGGCTTGAGGGATGTTAACAGAGTTTTAAATACAACGTAATAAAGATTATGTAATATTTATTTGGTTTGCAGGTGCATTGTTGGTTTGTTGGTTGTTTTGGGCGAGGGGCTATACAGACAGGTCATCGTACTCATTCGATTAGGGAAGGTTGGGGAAGGACGTCGACCATGCCCTTTCAAAGGAACCGTCCTAGAATTTGCCTCAAACGATTTAGGGATATCACAGAAAACCTAACTTAGGATAGCCCGACACTTGTTTGAACAATCGTCCTTCCGAAAGCGGGTTCAGTATGCTAACCACTCGCCACCTCCCTCGGTGATCTATTATACAGGAAATCTATGGAGATGAGAGGTGGGAGCTGAGGTGAGTAGTGTGGGAAAAAACAGAGGGTGAGGAGTAGTGTGTCTTATGGGTAACACAGTTGTTGCAAGAGGTATGGTATGGGTATGGGTAGACAAGAAAAGGGGAGATAAAACCCGACGTGAAGTGTGAGAGGCGCATGTCTGGTATAGTAGTGAACGTAGAAATCCGCATGCCTCAGTATCCTATCAAGACGCAGGAGGAGTGAGTCAGTGAAATTTCAAATCAAAACGCCTTCAGCCGCATAAATTTCAAGTTTTATATTACTTTTACTACTAGTTCGAACGTTGCATTACACGTTCTTCAGTTTCTCTTACTGACATGTAGGAAGAATTCCACCTCATCTATAACGAAAATAGGTACTGTCGTACACTCACTGATATCCGTAGACTTCTTTTAACCTTTATATCTTCACCTGCCGACTGGTAGCAAAATTAAAATTATACAGGAAGTATAAACGGCTGACGATAGTTAGATTTGGGATTTTATAATGAACAGCCGACGTCCCACGAACATCTTGCATTAGGATGGACTTACAGATACTAAAACTAAATGACTCACGACTTTGGTAAGCTAGGGTGCTGTGTGGTAATTAGTTTTGTGTATGTAAAGAGGAACAACACTGGAAAAATCAGTGCAGTGTCGTTGGAAGTGTCCGGTAACAATGCACCTTCATATGGCTCACTGGTGAGTGGCACAGATGCTTCACATTTGGTCAGACAGATCTAAAAGACGTATGTAGAACTAAGTGGCACACGATCTTCCTGTGAAGAGCCGACAATCACAAGAGAAGAGAAGCACTGGTCTGGTAGTCCCAATGCCGAAAAGTAATGCTTCCGACTTTTTTCGTGAAAGTCTTTCAGCTTTTAAATAAAAAACAAACTCTGTTAACACATTCGAAATAATTATTCTGCCTGTCCATTTATTTATTTCTCAACACAGTCAGCCTGGTGACGAACACATTTATCCTACGAGACACGAGTTCGTACATGCAGTCAGTGTAGAATGTTCGACTTTGTTGACAGGGCCACAACCTCACCTCTGCTTGCATCACTGTATCACTGCCGAAGTGAAGTCCGGGAGGGTGTTCTTTAAGTTTTGGAAACAGATGAGAATCGAATGGAGCCCAGACGGGCCTCAATGAAGGACAGTCGATGACAGTGAACCCAATGCGTCGGATTGTAGCAGATCTAGTATTGTCATGCCGAAGGGCCAGGTGCTCGATGTATCGACGAGCTCTTCGAATTCAGTGAGGGCCTCGCAATGCCTTGCAGAGCTTGTGGTGGTGCCTTTAGCGATGAATTCCAAAAGCCCTACACATCCCAGAACACTGTATGCATGATTTTGCCTGCTGATGGCATGGTATTGAAATTTTTAGCGTCGGTGATCTTTTGTGGCGAAACTCCATGGACACGTTCTTATGTTCCGGGATGAAAATGGTGAACCTAGCATTTATAACCTGTCACATTTCTGATGTCGGTTCGATCATGACCCGTACGCAGCTTTCTTTCGTCTGTGGGTTTCAACTGGAGGCACCTTCTCTGAGATAGAAATTCGATTACAGCACGCCGTTTTTCAAGAACCGGTATAGTTATATATCATCCTGTCACGTTACCCGCTACAGTTTGAAGCCTCTAGCGGTAGAGGGTTGCAGCTTGTGTCGGTGAAGCGAGAAAATCGACTGAGTCATATGCCTGACATGTAACACCTCAACCAATACTGAGAATAAAACAAAAAATTCGGAGGCATTGCTTTGCAGCAGGCCCTCGTAATCACCAAGAGGGCAGTTTGTACCTGGATGCTTTGACTGTAGAGCAAATGCTTTCAGAGATTCCGTTCGAAGACTGGCATATGACAATCAGTCACGTATCAGTTTCCAACATGTTTCACGACATTTTCAATGTGTCATATGTTACTGTCCGCTGGATCTCACCAAGGGAAAGCTGCTAGAAAGTTTGAAATCACCTCAGACTTCACTGAATAGTAAAAATTTATCCAAAATCATGCACTGAAATATAGTGTAGTGATAAAAGGTTGTGATTGTAAGGGGCAAACGCCCACCGGATCATACTACCGGAATCTGCTGATGTGGTCATGCGACAGTGTCAAGACGAAGCACGTGGCAAGCCATCCAAGGGAAATTTTTGCTCCACTACAACGGCCGAGGTCATTCTGCACAGAACACATGCTGCTTTATTCAGCTATGTACCCATGCATTCTCCTTACATGACACCGATTGGCTCACTCTGGTGTACTTGAATGAAGAAATATGTGAATCATTTCTAGAATGACGTTGAGGCTATTTTCGAACTGGATAGGTGAAATGCAGACATCTTCAACCACAGTTTCCTCTAAGTAATACATTATTTCAAAAATGTCTTGCGTTTAAGGGCGAGCATGCAAAGACAGGCTCTAACATCATCACCAAGTTTCAAGATCACAATTTCTTTGATTCTTTATTTCTTGCCAACGTCATAATTAAAATGTTATGGCTACCCCTCATAAGCCATGCATATAATGTAAGCAAAAGATAAACCAAACAGTTGGTGTCTACCTCAAAATGTTTGATTGCCATGCTACTCCACAATACTCTTATTTTTTGTAAGATTTTTAGGTCGTTTTCTTGTCTGTCTGGCAATTCAGTATACATTTTTTATTTTAAACTTACTTCCTGGTGAGATAGAGACCTTAAATTTTAAACATAGCTAAGGTGCGGACCACAAAAAAAAATAACTCTACTTCTTCTTTGATCCATGTACCCGCCATAAGTATGGTGGTGCACGTGGTTTGATAACGCCTGACATCTTGGCTGCCGTGCAGGATCACTTTGCTGTGCAGGTAGTTGTGGACAGACACTTGATGGAACTGCTACATGTACGAGCGAGTGTTGACTTCGTGGCATCATAGGGCCACATACACATCACCAGCCAATTCGTGCTCACCCCTAAAGGCCAGCCACACCACAGCTGTGCCTTCCCTTATGTATTCTCTGCACTATTGTATCGTCTCATTACACACCATTGCTTCTATCTCAGAATTCATTAGGCCTTAGATTTTCGCTCTTGGACTTCTCGCTGTAGCGTTATTATTCTGCCCTGCGATCTCTGATATCCGTTTTCCTCGTGTTATTGTCCTCCATTTCATATTTTGATAACCGCTGTAGATGGACACAGGCTAGCTGGCCAGTCTCTGCTAGTTCTTGAAGTCATTCCCATCAATAATAAATATAAAAGTCTTGTAAAAATCATACACAATTAATTTTACTTACTACTCTATTTTATGTTTTACAGAATAACAGTTAACCTGATTGACGTATTATTAGAAGGTACTTATGATCACGGGAAAAGACACTGTTTAAAATCCATTGAGAAATTGCGCACAGACAAGACTAAAAAAGCAGAAAATAATCTTTCAAACAAAAATAAATTTGTAATATAACGTGTTCTTAAATTAGAGTGAAAAGTATAAAATAATGTCTCATAGACCGACACAGAGATTGTCCTGAAGACATCAGCTTGGGTAATTTTAATAGCTGTGTTAATACTTGTAAGATCTATAAGTAAAAACGCAGAGGACAAGCAATAGATAACAGTTGGGAGGTGAACTACCATGCGTAAATTATGTATTGATGCACCCAAGCATTTAGTACTGAATCTTACAAGTATCTTGCAGCGCGGTGTAGCCGCGCGCGATCTGAGGGGGCTTGCAAGGGTTCTCTCGGCTCGGCCCTACTGCACGATCGCTACGGTCGCAGGTTCGAATCCTGCCTCGGTCATGGATGTGTGTGATGTCCTTTGGTTAGTTAGGTTTAAGTAGTTCTAAGTTCTAGGGGACTGATGACCTCAGCAGTTAAGTCCCATAGTGCTCAGAACAATTTGAACCATTTGTACCTAGGGACCTATGATATCAGCAATTGGGTCCCATAGGAATTTACCACAAATTTCCAACAATTTTTAAGAAGATTTTTCGTAGCTATTTAAGATTTACGTTCACAAATTTTCAAGGCAATCTGTATGGATTTCGGACTCTGTATGAGGCTAGAACAAATTGTTACGTCTTTTTCCGATTTAAAAATTCAATAATTTTTTTAAAAACATAAATTAATATTTATTGATGAAGTTATGATCAGTACTAATTAAGACATGCGGAAATGACTCGTTTAAGGAAATGTTGGTTTTATACATACAGTGTGTTCAGGAAAGTGTTCCATATTCGTAAAGGAGGTAGATTTATTCTTATTATTGTTTAGTGCATTTACTATTGCTTAAATATGGAACACCAGCAGTTACGTATTAAAGGATAGATGACAGTAGCATATCATTGTCTAGTGATGTGTATTTGTTGTATGAACTCCGCTGGTAGCTAAAGCATTGACATTGGTATATTCAACAGTTATGTACAATACTTTTCCACTTATTGTAAAATAATGGGATATGTATACTCAGTGTTTTTACTGTGTTTATAGGCGTGAAGGTAATCATCTTCGATCAAAACTATTCATACTGCAAAATAAATGTGCAACTGAGAGGGCAAAAATGGATGACAATAAAAAACAAATATCAACATCGTTGTTGAATTCTCCTGTGGCCAGTATGTCGGTATAGTGACAGGAGGGAGTGCTGGTCTAAAGAACGGGAAAGGTGCGGAAACACCTATCCACAAATAAATACTAGTTGAGATATGGGCCAGTCTGACCGCTTACATCCATAAATCTGTTGACACAGCAGGAGGTGCTTGATGTATGTGTGACTCGTTCTTATACAAAATGCAGTTCTTCTCTTCAAAACTCATGGATTCATGAGAGCTCATCGCCCCTCAGTAATGATCACGTGCGTGGGCTACAGGCTCTCGTAATATTTCACTCTTGTGACAGAACGCTGTTCCTCTAAATCCTGACAGCTTCCATTCAACTAAAACGAACGACTGACCGACATGTGAGCTCGAATCACAAACCTGGCATTGTCAACAGTGCAATGTCCAACTAATGTTCGCCGGTCTGAAGAAAAAGTTAGCACCAGTAGATATGCTGTACTTGGTACTGCAAACATAGAACCAAGTTATTGTAACTTGAACTCCTCGACTGGTTCGTGTCTACGTAAAACAATATAGGATTTGAGCATCCTAGATTCAAAACGCTTTTTGTTTATTTACTTGCGCAACCGATTCGGCGAAATACCGCCGTTATCAGTGAGTTCAGTGGCTTTCTTAGTTTTAAAATATGTAAAATTAGAATCCTTACGACACATTATGAGAAAGAACGTTATTACATGATTACTATTTGTTGCAGATACTGAGGGAATAATTTTTTAGTACCTTTTTACTGTAGTCAATGCGTAATTGGCGTTTTTCTGGCATGCAGCGTGTCATGTACGAAGTATGAGAGACTGTCACTAATAAATATGAAAACGTAAAGTTCAAATGTCAGTGCTATTAATGTATGAATTTACGGTAGTATTGTGATAGAATTTTTATGGGAGCTAGGTTTTAAAGTAATCTGCTATGTATTCACGTTGATTAGTCTGATTTAGTTGCTCTGAAGCCGACCACACCACATCAGAACAAAGAAACATGTGTTATACACTAACATGTAATGCTAAAGTAGTACATAGGACTGGAAACATAATGAGGAAGCAAGAGATCTCTGCAACGTTCGCAACAAACAACATAATACAAAGAAAACTAGGATCAGACCGAAGAACTAGAGGCAAATTCAGCTATGGAGGAATATACCGTCCCACTTTTGCAGAAAACTTAATACATGAAAGCAACCACTTCACAAATACAGAAACTGATCTACACATCACGAAACACAGAAACTGCTTGCACCGGAAAGTGAAGTAACAAGAAAAAATCACGGATTGCTTCTCCCGCCGGAGGTTCGAGTCCTCCCTCAGGCATGAGTGTGTGTGTCGTTCTTAGTATAAATTATTTTAAGTAGTGTATAAGTCTAGGGACCGATGACCTCAGCAGTACACACACATCTGAAGATCTAGAAGAAAATTATTACGGAATATTTGATGAGATGAACATCCGCAACGGACGAACGTAATTTAGAGAATAAAAATCATCTTTAGTTGCCAGTAATTTTCTCAATTTGTTCGACGACCGGTTTCGAAGTTTCCGTGTCGTGGTGTCCGAGCGGGCACTGTAGTTGCTGGTCCTCTGCTCCCATGCGTATGTTAGTGTAATCCCCAGTGACTCACTGGGCGGGTTGCCACGCATTTATGTTCATATAATTATTTGCTGTTACATATAGACGAAGCTTTAAGTTTAGAAACCGGTCGTAGAATAAATGAAGAAAATTGCTAACAACTGAAGCGGATTTTTGTTCTTTAAATTAGAAAACTGTTACTTTCAAAACGCTATAGTGGAAAGCAAAAACGTAACAAATGAACACACAACACTCTGCAGCAACATACTCTTTACCGCTGGAGGACAACTAACAAAGGACCAAAAGGGAAAGGCTGGCCGCTGGGGCCGAGCGTTTCTTGGCGCCTTAGTCCGGAACCGCGTGACTGCTACCGTTGCAGGTTCGAATCCTGCCTCGGGCATGGATGTTTGTGATGTCCTTAGGATAGATAGGTTTAAGTAGTTCTAAGTTCTAGGGGACTGATGACCTCAGTCCCATAGCGCTCAGAGCCATTTGAACCATTTTTGAACCAAAAGGGAAATAATACTCAACTCTCACACGTGCACACGCACACACACATATAAACGCATAATTACTCCACGTCACACACTGAGTAGTTAGAATTTCCGTCACTGCTTTCAAAATTTTCACGCGCTACGCAATACATCTCGTGACACACGTAAAGATATAGCTGGTGTAATATTTGAATTACTGCGAAGATGAAAAGTAAAACTGTAGGTTTTCAGCGCAACTAAATGCTGACCACGAACGTTTATACTGTTGTTCACGTATTGACATTTGTTAACAACAGCCGCTCAGGCATTTGCAGGTGACATGTTGCGTGCCAAAAAAATAGGAACAAACCAAAAAGTCATGGAATGACTTTAAAGTCAGAAGTAAGAACGTACTATGAATCTACTGACATTCATTCGTAATATAGGTTGAGGTGACGAGAGTCATATGATAGTGATACGCTGATAACCAGATGGAGGAAGTGTCGCGTACACTATCTATAAGACGGCAGTACATTAATGGAGGTTATGTAAAGAGTTTTCCGACTTGATTATGAGAGCACGACGGGAATTAACCGATTTTGAACGCTGGATGGTACTATATCCAGTTCCGGAAATCGATAGGACATTCAATATTGAAAGCCACAGTGTCAAGAGCGTGCCTAAAATACCAAATTTCGGGTATTAGCTCTTACCACGGACAACTCAGTGGCCGTAGGCATACACTTGACGACCGAGAGCATCGACGTTTTCGTTGAGTTGTCAGTGATAGCAGACAAGCACCACAAAAATCGATGTGAGACGTTCGACAAACGTACCTGTTTGGACAGTGTGGAGAAATGTGGCGTTCTATGGCAGCAGGTGACCGACGAGAATGCCTTTTCTAACAGCACGACATCGCCTGCATTCCCCTACTGGGCTCCCGATCATGTGAGTTGGAATCTCGACGACTGCGAAACCGTGATCTGGGCAGGTGAATCCTTATTTCAGTTGGTAAGAGCAGATGGCAGGATTAGAGTTGTCAGCAATGCACTCTGGAAGCTGGTGGTGGCTTCGTAATTGTGTGGGTTGTGTTTGCATGGAGTGGACTGGATGCTCTGGTCCAACTGAAGCGATCATTGAATGGAAATGTTTATGTTCGGCTACTTGGAGACCATTTGCAATCACTCATGGATGTAATGTTCCCAAACAACGAGGGGATTTTTCTAGATGACAACGCGCTGCGTCACTGGGCCACAATTTTTCGCGAATAATTGGGCCACCGAGATCGCCCGTCCTGAATCCCATCGAACAGGTCAGTTAGTGCACAAAATCCTGCACATCAAACACTATCGCAGTTGTGGACGGCTATACGGGCAGCGTGGATGAATACTTCTCCAGAGGACTTCCAACGATTTGCGTATATGCCAAGCCGTGCTGTTGCACTACTCCAGGCAAAAGTAAGTCCGACACGATACTAGGAGGAATCCCGTAACTTCTCTGTGTGTAATAGAAAGCAAGCACGAGGAAAGTGCCGTTAATCTAAAGTAGATATTTCACCAAGTGATTTAGTCCATACCCGATGTTATTCAACCTCTATATTGAGCAAGCAGTGAAGGAAACAAAAGAAAAATTCGGAGAAGGAATTAAAATCCATGGAGAAGAAATAAAAACTTTGAGGTTCGCCGATGACATTGTAATTCTGTCACAGACAGCAAAGGACGTGGAAGAGTAGCTGAACGGAATGGACAGTGTCTTGAAAGGAGGATATAAAAATGGTTCAAATCGTTCTGAGTACTATGGGACTTAACTGCTGAGGTCATCAGTCTCCTAGAACTTAGAACTACTTAAGCCTAACTAACCTAAGGACGTCACACACATCCATGCTCGAGGCAGGATTCGAAACTGCGGCCGTAGCAGTCGCGCGTTACCAGACTGTAGCTCCTACAACCGCGCGGCCACCCCGGCTGGCAACGGAGGATATAAGATGAACATCAACAAAAGCAAAACGAGGATAATGTAGTCAAACTAAATCGGGTGATGCTGCGTGAATTCGATTAGGAAATGAGACGCTTAAAGTAGTAAATCAGTTTTGCTATTTGGGGAGCAAAATAACTGATTATGGTCGTCGTAGAGAGGATATAAAATGTAGATTGGCAATGGCAAGGAAAGCGTTTCTGAAGAAGAGAAATTTGTTAACATCGAGTATAGATTTAAGTATCAGGAAGTCGTTTCTGAAAGTATTTGTATGGAATGTAGCCATGTATGGAAGTCAAACGTGGACGATAAAGAAGAGAACAGAAGGTTTCGAAATGTGGTGCTACAAAAGAATGCTGAAGATTAGATGGGCAGATCACATAACTGATGAGGAGGTATTGAACGGAATTGGAAATAAGATGAATTTGTGGCACAACTTGACGAGAAGAAGGGATCGGTTAGTAGGGCATATTCTGAGGCAACAATGGATCACCAGTTTAGTAAGATGAAGAAGCTTGCACAAGATAGAGTAGCATGGAGAGCTGCATCATCCAGTCTCTGGACTGAAGACCACAACAGCAACACAAGCGGCTGATGATGGATTTACAGATACTAAAACTAAATGGTTCACCACTTTGACAAGGTAGGGTGCTGTGTGGTAATTAGTTTTCTGTATTTAAATATCAACAAAACTAGAAAAAATGTATGCGTTGCCCGGGAACAATGAACCATCATATTCGTCATTGATAAGTGGCCAGACGCTTCATATTTTGTCAGACAGATCTAAATGTATGTAGAACTAAGTGGCACACTATCTTCCAGTGAACAACCGACTATCGCAAGAGAAGGGGAGGCCTTGGTAGGATAGTCCCAGTTAGGTGACTACTGTAGCCAACGACGACAGAGTGCCGAACATTAATGACTCCGACTTTTCTTCGTGAAACTCTTACAGCTTTTGTAGTAAAAAGAAAGTCTGTTAACATTAGAAATAATTATTCTTCCTCTCCATTTATTTAATTCTCAACGTAGCCAACCTGGCGGCGAACACATTTCTCCTACGAGACACGAGTTCGTGCATACAGTCAGTGTAGAACACTGGACTTTGTTGACACGGCCACAACTTCACCTCTGCTTGCACCACTGTATCAGTTTCAAAGTGAAGTCCTGGAAGGTGTTCCTTAAGTTTTGGAAACAGAAGAAAATCGGATGGAGCCCAGTCGAAACTCCATAAAGGACGGTCGATGACAGTGAACCCAGTGAATGACAGTGAATTGTTGCAGGTGTCGCAGCCCTCGTGTGTAATCTGTTATCGCGATGCTGAAGGGGCAGGTGCTCGATGTATGTAAGAGCTCTTCGAGCATCAACAACATATATAAGAGAAAGGAAAATCGTGTTTAGTTCGAGGGAGTGCTGCGCTCGTTCCCAGAGTGTGTGAAAAGATGAATTGCGGCAGCGTCAGCTCGGCTGCAAGTTTACTGTACAAGAAGATCTCCTCCGCGCGCATTCTCATTTGACGGGAAGGACGTCCCGCACTGTGCCACACCCTTATTCCTCGCTCAGAGTTTACTTTGATGTTGTCTCCACGCTACTGGTGGGAGGCACGCTATCTTGCCCACGACAAGCACGCCGGCGTCACGGGACGGCGGACGCGGGGGCCCGGGAGCAGCGCGCGCTGTGGGTGCGGGGCGGTAGGGTTGGAGGCGGCGGAGCAGTCAGTCGGGCGGAACGCCGCCGAGCGCCGAGCGCCCGCCCGTCCGTAAGAGATATGTTTGCGGGGGCGGCCGCGCCACGCCCGGCAGGGGTCCTCAAGTTGGCGCGACTCGCAGCGCCCCCCCCCCCCCCCCCCGCCTCCCCCCCTGCTCCCCTCAATGGCGTCCCGGCGTCGGTGTCGCCGACGCCAGCGGCCGCGATGATTCGATTAGCCGCCGCGGCGACCGCCGGCGCTGCCAGCTCACCCGAGATTCAAGACGCCGAGTTGCCGCCAAAATTAGCGCAAGGGTTGTCTCCGCTGCCTGCTAACTTAGCTCTGACTGAGCAACAGATACAGCGCGCAGGTCACTCTGTAGGCGGATATCACACACTCAGATCGGTAGATAAAGTATCAACCAAAACACCTAGAACAAATAGTGTGTGCGTGCGGGATAACGCTTTCTTGCTGGTGCCTGCCAAGTCCCTTATCAGCTTGCGTAACCAAGGTCGTTCGCTCGCTATATAAGCTGTCAGTGCACGTCAGCGGAATCATTCCGCTGTGAGCTGTATCTGCAACAGCATTGAAGCACTATGCCTCAGCGACGTGTTTACCGTCAACGCCGCTATCAAGGATGAAAATGTACAAGACCTGGCATTGTGGAATAGATGCTAAATCCCAATCTAGACCTATATTTTTCCGTGGATGACGAGTGAATTTCAGTCTTGATGCTGGCAGTGGTAATACTGGAAGTGGATGGTTTACTCTAGCTATCGTCCGATGTGAGAATGCCTCGTTACCTGGATTGGAATCATTCGCCGACCAAGATGTCATCGCCTACAAGACCTGGCATTGTGGAATAGATGCTAAATCCCAATCTAGACCTAGTTATTTATATAGTAATATGCCTTTTACATTGTATACCTGCTCATGTCGTAAAGTTAGTAATGATGAAAAACTACATGTATGGATGTTTTAAAAGTTACACGAGAAGTACGGAGCACACGAAGCGCGCATCTGTGAGTCGTGCCAAACGTCCAGCGTTTGTGTAACCGTTTACGCGTCAAACTGCTATATGGGAGAACTTTTTCGTCACATGTATAAGGGCTTTAATAGCAGACATATAAGTGCATTCGCCCATATAGGTGTGGTGTTTTGTTCGAGCATGTGCGACAGAACAGACACCAGTAGTGATGAAGCAGCTCGTGCATGTTTAGTTTCACAGAATGAACATCAACTGTCGGAACAGTAGAACAAAGGAACAATTGCATCACACATACGGGAGTATTGACGCATGTTGTAGGGAATGGCAATGGAATCTCAATGCAGACAAGTGTAATGTGCTGCGAATACACAGAAAGAAAGAGCCTTTATCATTTAGTTACAACATAGCAGGTCAGCAACTGGAAGTAGTTAATTCCATAAATTATCTGGGAGTAGATATCAGGAGTGATTTAAAATGGAATGACCATATAAAATTAATGGTCGGTTAAGCAGATCCAGACTGAAATTCATTGGAAGAACCGTAAGGAAACGCAATCCGAAAACAAAGAAAGTAGGTTTCACTTGTTCGCCCACTGCTTGAATACTGCTCACCGGTGTGGGATCCGTACCAGATAGGGTTGATAGAAGACATAGAGAAGATCCAACGGAGAGCAGCGCGCTTCGTTACACGATCATTTAGTGATCGCGAAAGCGTTACGGAGGTAATAGATAAACTCCAGTGGAAGACTCTGCAAGAGAGACGCTCAGTAGCTCGGTACGGGCTTATGTTGAAGTTTCGAGAACATACCTTCACCGACGAGTCAAGCAATATGTTGCGTCCTCCTACGTATATCTCGCGAAGAGACCATGAGGATAAAATCAGAGAGATTAGAGCCCACACAGAGGCATACCGACAATCTTTCTTTCCACGAACAATACGAGACTTGAATAGAAGGGAGAACCGATAGGGGTACTCAAAGTGCCCTCCGCTACAAACCATCAAGTGACTTGCGGAGAATGGAAATAGATGTAGATTTGGATTAATAGTACATATAACCCCTTAACGCAGAATACTGTAAAAAAAGTTATCACACTGGAATACGAATCCACGACTCTCGATACGCCTATCTAACGCTCCACCGACTCCCTCATGGAAGCAGTACATGTTAGTTACAGTTATGCTTCTCCTGTGGTCCGTAGTTCTGGCTTTATTTGTAATTAACGTTTACGCCCGTTCTTCTGGACAACAACATATACGAACTAAATCGGAGATTTGGTTGATACTCTATCGACATACAACGTTTCATATTGATCTGAATGTCTGGCATCTGGAGGTTTGGGTGTTAGGCTGTTCCTGGTAATGGTTTGTCTATGTTGGAGAACTGGAATTCCCATATTCTTTTCCTTAATGGAATCGCTTAAGCATTCAATTGGTGCTGCTCTTACACTTGTCCTGAATATAATGAAGTACGAGGACTATTCGCAAAATACGGAACAATAGGTCACAAAATGGAAGCCACAGTGAAAGTCCCATGAAGCTTTGCAAAAACGTCGAGCAGTGTCTCTAGTATGCCCATAGACAGCGTCAAGTCGCTCTACTCAGCTCTGAGCGCTCTGTGAGCTTATAAAAATGCCTAGCAAATAGTGTATGGGTGCCTGCCGTGACATTTAGCCTGATTTCATGCAACCTCACGTACCTGCCATGCGTTTCCACCTTCTTGACAATTCTTATCTGCACATTGTAGGGGCAACGAAGACGCTCCTGCAACGTTTCCGATGGGAAGTGTTTGTACACACACCAAAGAGCTCTGACTTGGCTTCCTCTGATTTTCGTCTCTGCTCGAATGAACTACTGCCTATGAAGATAAAATTGCACAGAAAACGAGCTTCAGTCCACCTTAGAAAACTGTCGGAAAGCACAGCAGGATTCGTTCTACGACGAGGGTATTTGAAACTTGGTACAGCGCTATGACAAGATGTCTAATTCGTAGCGGTGACTATATAGAGAAGTAGCTCTATGGTGCAGCAAACAATTGCAAAGAAAACAGTTTTTATTTTCACTGTGCTTCCCACTTCGTGACCGATAGTCGTTATTTTCCGAATAGCCCTCGCATGTATATGAACTTATATTTGCGTTTTTCGAAATACAGGGCCTATAATACAACGTTAATGTATAACACAGTCAACTGTTTTGTTGTTAGGGGAGAATATTGTACCTGCGGGACAATGTACCAAGGAACACACGATGTACGTAGGTCGTTTCATCAGTCTAGTGACTAAGAATCACGTGAAGGAATGGGCAATAGAGACTGTCATATGCAGATTCCGCCATTTCCTACAGTTTTTCTAGATCTTCTACATCTACATTTACATCCCTACACTTATTCCGGAAGCGGCCGTAAGGTGCGTGGTGGAAGGTACCTGCACCATTACCAGTCATCTCCTTTTCTTTTCCACTCGTAAACAGGGGGAGAGAAAAACGACTGTCTATATACCTCTGTACGAGCTTTAATCTGTTTAATCTTATCTTTATGGTTCTTACGCAAAATATACTATCGTTCTCAAAAACATCCGAACGACCTAAATTGCGTTTCGCCTGATTTGTATGCAACTCACATAACGTAACTGTCTGGCAGGTCCTCTGCGCTCTTTTCGGTACAGTCTTTTGACCGCATAAGCTGGTTACTTCAAGAGGCCAACTCCGTATATTTATAAATCGAGATTCAAATAAAAAGCACGATAATGTAAATATCACAATGCACATAATTTTAGAGATTCCACAACCATTACGCTTGTAAACACAAATTATTACAGTAAATGGCGTTTCAAAAAACAAGGTTTAACCCGAAATTCCATAACGAACATTTTTCACTTCCCTGGAACCCGCCAGTCCAGTCCAGTAATTGTTGTTCTTGTTAACTAAATATGAACGATCTTAAATATCATTTCGATCACAAGTAAAAAAGTGTGCATAAGTATAAACTTGAAATGAAGAGGCAGTAATTGTTTGCTGGACTGTGATTCGAATCCAGAACCGAATAGAATAGTTAACTAAGCACAGTCAAATATTAGAAATCGTAATTTTTAACCAACAGCGAACTGACAGAAACGAAAATGAGTTATCACCTACATGAATTCGAAAACGGCACCTCTCGCCGTTGACTTGTAGTCTCGAATAGACGATAAAAATCGGTTTATTTTAACAGTAGCGAGATGTGCACATCTCTGAACTCGAAATAACATGATTTAATGTTCTCTGCCGGACAGTGAGTCGAAAGCGGTATGAAACGTTATATTGTTGGAAACGCGCGGAGATATGTCACAAATCATAACCATTCCTCACCTGTAGTTTTGTGTGCGCTGGCTAAAATTTGAAATGACACGAAGGAAACTTTTGTACCAGATCAGGACTCGAATCGAGACACGCACTTCACGGAGATTGTGGGGAGTTTGGAATCTTGGGGCATCTTGGAGAAACATTAAGACAATGGAACTGCATTGTCTCAAAGGCGTCAAACCCAGCGAAATGAGATATCTGAGTTCAGAACCCAGTCCAGCACCAATATTTTCAATATCTCAAATTCAAATACAATAAGAAACGAGTGCATGTTGGCCTTACGTGACGATTCACTTATTAACAAAAAGAAATCGTGTGAGAAAGAAAATTCGTGTCATGGTATCTACCTATCACAGCTACCTCCTCTGCTATGCCCACTCCAACCCGACTCTCGTAAAGTAGGCACCGAAGGGATGTAATGTTAAATGTGGATCTGAGACCACGGTACATAACATACGTAGTTCAACTTGCAGTACCGGAGGTGAAAAGGATCTGTTTGTACTTGTTAAAAATGGTTACCTGATGCGTGAATCTAGCCCGGATCTTACACACACGTAGCTAAAACCATCCCAACAGCCCACCAAGTTAAAAGTAGGGTTTTTTTTTGTGATTGTGCCGCAAAGAAGTCTGTTCCACACTTTGTGGAAGTTGACTACAACCTGCTTGATACATTCATTTCCTGGTTAGCTCACATCATTTTTCACTAACTGTCTACATAATGCGTGTTTTTGATTTGACTTTTTAATCACTGAATTAAAGTCACCTGGCAGCCAACTGCACCAACAGGCTACACAGTAGGATGTGGAAATTTCTGCTGAAACTGCCTTGTGATTGTGTGCTGGTGTATATATTTATGGTATACTTGTAAATACGACGCACTGTAAACCCAAGGCAGTGCACTTAGATCAGTACTAGATAAAACAACATCAAATGAATACCTAGCGCTTTAAACAAATTGTCACTGCCTCCAAGCAGAAACCAAATCACATTCAGATCCCCAGTATTTTAACGATGTAATTCAAATTACACTAACGTAATATTACCTCAAGAAAGGGATAAAATGATAAATTAGCTTTACAGCAATTACGTGTCCCTGATGGATCCAAACATTTAAGAGTACGCAGAAAGATCTGGCGGAATGATCATACATTGGTGGATCAGTTTGTTCACTAATCCACAGTGCTTTCTGAAACAGACTAAACACCAAGGTTAAGAAATAATTCACAGTAAGCCTCAAGGTTTAAACTGTAAACCTGAATATCGACGCAATCAGATTCCAAAGCGAATTACTAAGAGTCAGAATGGCACAACAGGTTTCGTAGCGGCGAACCACAAGATAAATTGTGCGGAGTTCTTGACTGAGAAACAACCATTAATCCGTCCCAGGTTCATCACACTTGCAATGCGGAGGGCAGAAAATGTGTCTCCGTCGAATGACATAAATACAATGATATCGCCTTATTACGTCAGTTGAAGTCCATGTCCAACAGCACCGAAAGGGCAGATCACAAGTCAGGACTCCCGACAATATATAATAGGCTAATGGCCACAAAACGTCTTCGCTACGTTGTCCATCCGAAAACGCGCCCAATACAGCAGGCGCTGACCCGAATGGGCGTTTTCATAGAGACGGTCTTCGGCGCCAAGATTGCCTCTCGTGTCCACTACCAAACACACTCTGTTACTCACTTTCTCACCCCTCGCGTTCACTCCGCCAATCCTCTCTCGCGCGCGTTGCTTCCCGACCGCCGAGCGCCGAAAGGGGACGATCTCTGTAGGAGAATCGATAGCAGGAAAGCCCTCAGCGCTCAGTTACCATTTTTAAACTATTTAATGACATTGGGCTTCACCTCAGAACTTTCAGTCAGTGATACTCTCTCAGAGCAGTACCATAATTGCTTCCGTTCATATGAAACCTTTTTAGTAGCGCACGGTCTCTCTCCTCGATGGCCATAATGTTCACTCACATTACTTTTATTTTTTTGAGTCACCAATCTTCAGACTCGTTTGATGGTGCCCGCCACGAATTCCTCCGCTGAACCAACGTTTCCATCTTATAGTAGCACTTGATATCTACGTCCTAAATTTATTTTCTGAATGTATTCCAAGCTCTTTCCCGCCTACTGTTTTAACCTCCACTGCTCTCTCTAGTACCATGGAAGTTATTCCCTGATATATTAATATATGTCCTATCATCCTGTTTCTTCTTTCCTCGCCGATTCTCCGAAAAACCACCTCAATCCTTACTTTATCATTACGACTAATTTTCAGCATTCTTCTGTAGCACCAGAACTCAAATGGTTCTATTGTATTCCGTTCCGGTTTTCATCCAGTCCATGTCTTACTATCATAGAATCCTGCGCTCCAGACGAACATTTTCAGAAATTTTTTCCTGAAAGTAAAGCCTTTGTTTGGCACTAGTAAATTTGTCTTGGCTAGGAAGGCCCTCTTTACCATCGCTAGTCTGCTATTTATGTCCTTCCTGCTCCGTCCGATTTTGCTGCCTAGGTAACAGAATTCCTTAAAGTCCTAGTTTGGGATCATCTGTTATGATGTAAAGTACATTTCTCTACTTGTCGTTATTTTCGCCTTTCTTCGGTTAACTCTCAGTCAATATTCTGAGTCAATAGACACTTCATTCCATTCAGCAGTTTCTGTAATTCTTCTTCACTTTCACCACCGATAGTAATGTCAGCGAATCTTAGCAATGATATCACTCGTGTTACGACCTGTCAAATAACAATCGGTGCACAGCGCCAGATTTGCACCTGGTGACCAATGCTGGAATTAATTATTTTCCCCAGCTGCGACATAGTCGCGGATATGAACAGTGATCCAATACTGTCAAATTTTTTTTATTCCAGTCTTTGATCATAATATCAGTTCTTTTGACGATGATCATCCTCAGATATTTTAAACACCATGTCCTACAGTGATAAGGCCGCAAAAATGACTGTGTGGACGATGTAGCCTATTCTGCGCCTTACTTTAGATCTATATGACGATGCTGTGCTGAGTATATTTATGTGTTTTGACGATGCCATTACGGCCTTATCAGTTTAGTACAGTGTGTAGAAAAGATATGAGGATGGTCATTACTGTCTGAAACCGATCATCGTCAAAAGAATGGATATTGTGATCAAATGGTTCAAATGGCTCTGAACACTATGGGATTTAACATCTGTGGTCATCAGTCCCCTAGAACTTAGAACTTCTTAAACCTACCTAGCCTAAGGACACCACGCACATCCATGCCGAGGCAGGATTCGAATCTGCGACCGTAGCGGTCACACGGTTCCAGACTAAAGCGCCTAGAACAGCACGGCCACACTGGCCGGCGATATTGTGATCAAAGAACGAAATAAAAAACGTTTCTTTTCCAGTGTAAATCGGTTCCGCATTAACGCATTAGCATATCTACCAAGTTCCGAAGCCATACAGTAATTACAACCCACACTGGACTCTGAGAGTAGCTGCAGTTGAATTATAAGCTCCCGGCACTTAGAGATGTGAACATATAAGGGCGTGAAGAGTTAACAGCAGCAACAAATGAGGTTTATCGTACTGAGGTCTTCGGCACTCGCAGGTAGGCGGCGGGGTATAGCGGTTGCCTGGAGCACTCCTGGAGCACTGCCAGCGGCGAGGTAGGGGAAGATTGGACGCCGGAGCCAGCGCAGCACCGCCTGCGCCCGAGGGCGGCGCGCCGCGCGGCCGCATTTGGTCGTCTTCCAGTGCGGTGTCGGCTGTGGGGCCTGCAATTCCTCACGGCGCGCAGGCCCCACCCAGATTAAAGCCAGACTCCATTACGGCCGCGCCCGATCATTCGCAGTAACGAGTCGCCGGCCTGCGAGCATGCGAATTGTTTTCTGCTCCGCGAGTCGTGTTCCTCTCGGCGTGCGGGGCCATTCATTCCATCGCGGCACGTTCTCTGCTTGCCAGCCAGTTCGTGAGATTGTCTTCATCTGAATACAAATTTTCTTCCTTTTACCCATTAATGATGTTTCCCAGTTAATGCGACATTTTTTCTTCTGAAAGCAGGTTTGCTTTATTCAGGATTCCCGTAAACCATATTCATCATCATCATCATCATCATCATCATCATCATCATCAGCCAATTCAATCATTAAATGATGTGGCCTCTTCGAGTCGTGGATTCAGGTAGGCTTTCAGCAGTCTTCTCCAAGTGGGACGGTCTTGGGCAGTTCTCTGCCAGCTGTTACCAGCGATCTTCTTGATGTCTTTGTCCCATCTGTCTGGTGGTCTTCCTGTAGGCCTCCGGTGTTCTCTCGGACTCCCCTCCAGTACTAGCTTCGTCCATCTGTTGTCTTTTCTTCTTGCGACGTGGCCAGCCCGCTGCCATTTCAAGGAACCTACTGTCTCTAAGAAGTCATTAACCTTCGTCATAGACCGGATGTTATCTGCCCTTTTCCTGTCCTTATTATTCCCCACTTATTTGGCTATAAAACACTGTTTCTAAACATTATGTCTGTTCAATGGGACGGCATTACGCTATTTTACTGGGAGTGGCTGTGTGCCCACATGACACCAATCTTAGTCCCCAGTTCGTAGTCTAGCGGCTAGCGTAGCTCCCTCTGGATCACAAGGTCCCGGTTTCGATTCCCGGTCGGATTGGGGACTTTCTCTGCGCGGAGACTGGGTGTTAGTGTTGTCGTCATCACTTCATCATCATCATCATTTGTGACAGTGGTTAGATCGGACTGTGAAAAAACTGGACTGTGTAAAAACTGGGACTTTGTACGGGCGCTGATGACCGCGCAGATGAGCGCCCCACAAACCAAAACGTCGTCCTCATGGTACCATTCTACTGGTCGACGTCTGAGCAAACGTCTTGCTGCATCAGTAACCTACCTATCATGCCGTGGACTGCATTTTTCGCCGGCCGGTGTGGCCGTGCGGTTCTAGGCACTTCAGTCTGGAACGGCGTGACCGCTACGGTCGCAGGTTTGAATCCTGCCTCGGGCATGGATGTGTGTGATGTCCTTAGGTTAGTTAGGTTTAAGTAGTTCTAAGTTCTAGGGGACTGATGACCACAGATGTTAAGTCCCATAGTGCTCAGAGCCATTTTTGAACTTCATTTTTCATTGAGCCAAACAGCAGTAAGACGGAATGTGCGAGATCCAAGCTGTAGGCTGGATGAGGAGGAACAGATCAAGGAAATGTTGTGAGCTCGTCCCGGGAACGACTTAGGCAAAGCCTTGCGTTATCATTGAAAAGGACAAGTTCGTTTGCATATTTGTGGCGACGAACTCGCTGCAGTCGTTCCTTCAATTTCACGAGGATACAAAAATAAATACAGTTCATAGTTGATCGTTACGCGATGAGGGAGGACATCAACACAATAACCTCTTCAGAGTCTCAGAAGACCGACGCTATGATTTTACCAGCTAGGGGTGTGGTTTTAAACTTTTCAAATGCGAACATTTTTAGGTTAGGCTTTACCGTGACCGTTATTGACATTAAATGAAAGTTTACTGCTACCACTCAATGTTTGTTTATCTCCACGATGCGTTTCAATGCTTTAAACCTTCATCAGGTGGATTTACATTTGTTAGTATGACGTGTGTGTGCGTGTGTTGAGATATGAGATTTTAGAGGAACTTGTGGCACAGACTAGCGTGAGAAACAACTACTTCAGAACATGGGTCTGGGTTTCTTTTGACAAAAAACTAAATTTATATCTGTTGTTGTTGTTGTGCTCTTCAGTCCTGAGACTGGTTTGATGCAGCTGTCCATGCTACTCTATCTAATGCAAGCTTCTTCATCTCCCAGTACCTACTGCAACCTACATCCTTCTGAATCTGCTTAGTGTAGTCATCTCTTGGTCTCCCTCTACGATTTTTACCCTCCATGCTGCCCTCCAGTACTAAATTGGTGATCCCTTGACGCCACAGAACATATCCTACCAACCGATCCCTACTTTCAGTCAAGTTGTGCCACAAACTTCTCTTCTCCCCAATGCTGTTCAATACTTCCTCATTAGTTATGTGATCTACCCATCTAATCTTCAGCATTCTTCTGTAGCACCACATTTCGAAAGCTTCTATTCTCTTCTTGTCCAAACTATTTATCGTCCATGTTTCACTTCCATACATGGCTACACTCCATACAAATACTTTCAGAAATGACTTCCTGACACTTAAATCTATACTCGATGTTAACAAATTTCTCTTCTTCAGAAACGCTTTCCTTGCCATTGTCAGTCTACATTTTATATCCTCTCTACTTCGACCATCATCAGTTATTTTGCTTAACCAAAAAGCAAAATTCCTTTACTACTTTAAGTGTCTCATTTCCTAATCTAATTCCCTCAGCATCACCCGATTTAATTTGACTACATTCCATTATCCTCGTTTTGATTTTGTTGATGGTCATCTTATATCCTCCTTTCAAGGCACTACCCATTACGTTCAACTGCTCTTCCAAGTCCTTTGCTGTCTCTGACAGAATTACGATGTCATCGGCGAACCTCAACATTTTTATTTCTTCTCCATGGATTTTAATACCTACTTCGAATTTTTCTTTTGTTTCCTTCACTGCTTTCTCAATATACAGATTGAATAACATCGGGAAGAGACTACAACCCTGCCTCACTCCCTTCCCAACCACTGGTTCCCTTTCATGTCCCTCGACTCTTATAACTGCCATCTGGTTTTTGTACAAATTGTAAATAGCCTTTCGCTCCCTGTATTTTACCCCTGCTACCTTCAGAATTTGAAAGAGAGTATTCCAATCAACACTGTCAAAAGCTTTCTCTAAGTCTACAAATGCCAGAAACGTAGATTTGCCCTTCCTTAATCTAGCTTCTAAGGTAAGTCGTTGGGACAGTATTGCCTCACGTGTTGCAACATTTCTACGGAATCCAAATTGATCTTCCCCGAGGTCGGCTTCTACTAGTTTTTCCATTCGTCTGTAAAGAATTCGCATTAGTATTTTGCAGCTATAACTTATGAAACTGATAGTTCGGTAATTTTCACATCTGTCAACACCTGCTTTCTTTGGGATTGGAATTATTATATTCTTCTTGAAGTCTGAGGGCATTTCGCCTGTCTCATACATCTTGCTCACCAGATGGTAGAGTTTTGTCAGGACTGGCTCTCCCAAGGCCGTCAGTAGTTCCAATGGAATGTTGTCTACTCCGGGGCCTTCTTTCGACTCAGGTCTTTCAGTGCCTTGTCAAACTCATCACGCAGTATCGTATCTACCATTTCATCGTCATCTAAATCCTCTTTCATTGTAGAGACCCTCTATATACTCCTTCCACCTTTCTACTTTCCCTTCTTTGCTTAGAACTGGGTTTCCATCTGAGCTCTTGATGTTCATACAAGTGGTTCTCTTATCTCCAAAGGTCTCTTTAATTTCCTTGTAGGCAGTATCTACCTTACCCCTAGTGAAATAAGCCTCTACTTCCTCTTTCATTTCTTTGCCCCAGTCCATATTCACCTACTAAGTTTCCTTCTCTCCCTTTTCCTACTACCGAATTCCAGTCACACATGACTTAAATTTTCGTCACCCTTCACTGTCTGAATAATTTCTTTTATTTGATCCTACATTTCTTCCATTTCTTCATCATCTGCAGAGCTAGTTGGCATATAAACTTGTACTACTGTAGTAGGTGTGGGCTTCGTATCTATCTTGGCCACAATATTGCGTTCACTATGCTGTTTGTAGTAGCTTACCCGCATTCCTATTTTCCTATTCATTATTAAACCTACTCCTGCATTACCCCTATTTGATTTTGTGTTTATAACCCTGCAGTCACCTGACCAGAAGTCCTTACATTTGTCCTCTAGCCATCCCTGCTTAGCCATTTTGCACTTCCTGTCGATCTCATTTTTGAGACGTCTGTATTCCTTTTCGCCTGCTTGATTTACTGCATTTTTATATTTTCTCCTTTCATCAATTAAATTCAGTATTTCTTCTGTAACCCAGGGATTTCTACCAGCCCTCGTCTTTTTACATTCTTGATCCTCTGCTGTCTTCACTACTTCATCCCTCAAAGCTACCCATTCTTCTTCCAACGTATTTCTTGCCCTCATTGCTGTCAATTGCTCCCTTATGCTCTCCCTGAAACTCTGTACAACCTCTTGTTCTTTTAGTTGATTCAGGTCCCATCTCCTTAAATTCCCACCTTTTTGCAGTTTCTTTAGTTTTAATCTACAAGTCATAACCAATAGATTGTGGTCAGAGTCAACATCTGGCCCTGGAAATGTCTTACAATTTAAAACCTGGTTCCTAAATCTCTGTCTTACCATTATATAATCTATCTGAAACCTGTCAGTATCTCCAGGCTTCTTCCATGTGTACAGCCTTCTTTTATGATTCTTGAACCAAGTGTTAGCCATGATTAAGTTGTGCTCTGTGCAAAATTCTACGAGGCGGCTTCCTCTTTCATTTCTTTGACCCAGTCCATATTCACCTTCTACGTTTCCTTCTCTCCCTTTTCCTACTACCGGATTCCAGTCACCCATGACTATTAAATTTTCGGCACCCTTCACTATCTGAATAATTTCTTTTATTTGATCATACATTTCTTCAATTTCTTCGTCATCTGCAGAGCTAGTTGGCATATAAACTTGTACTACTGTAGTAGGTGTGGGCTTCGTATCTATGTTGGCCACAATATTGCGTTCACTATGCTGTTTGTAGTAGCTTACCCGCATTCCTATTTTCCTATTCATTATTAAACCTACTCCTGCATTACCCCTATTTGATTTTGTGTTTATAACCCTGTAGTCACTAACCAGAAGTCCTGTTCCTCCTGCCACCGAACTTCATTAATTCCCACTATATCTAACTTTAACCTATTCATTTCCCTTTTTAAATTTTCTAACCTACCTGCCCGATTAATGGATCTGACATTCCACGCTCCGATCCGTAGAACGTCAGTTTTCTTTCTCCTGATAACAGCATCCTCTTGAGTAGTCCCCCTCTGAGATCCGAATGGGGGACTATTTTACCTCCGGAATATTTTACCCAAGAGGACGCCATCATCATTTATTCATACAGTAAAGCTGCATGCCCTCGGGAAAAATTACGGCCGTAGTTTCCCCTTGCTTTCAGCCGTTCGCAGTACCAGCACAGCAAGGCCGTTTTGGTTATTGTTACAAGGCCAGATCAGTCAATCATCCAGACTGTTGCCCCTGCAACTACTGAAAAGGCTGCTGCCCTCTTCAGGAACCACACGTTTGTCTGGCCTCTCAACAGATACCCCTCCGTTGTGGTTGCACCTACGGTACGGCTATCTGTATCGCTGAGGCACGCAAGCCTCCCCACCAATGGCAAGGTCCATGGTTCATGGGGGGCAACCTATATCTAATGGTAAAAATAATTAAATTTGCAATGCGCGCACACACACGCACACACACACACACACACACACACACACACACACACACACACACACACATGAGAGCGTTCGCGCGCGCGCCCATTAATATTTACAATAAATATTTAGTTATGTTACATGATATCCACCAAATTTATAAGGTTATAAAATCATTTACAAACCCATCATTGCACCAACAACTTGTACCCCCTGTCAGCTTGAAACTATATGTACATCAACTAATGGGAGAACGAGATCGAAATGTTCTGTTTACCACCATACGTCACCCACGTACTACGTGCTTTAACAGATGTGCTTTTAAGACACTCAAAACACATTACTTTGGGCTGGCAACAAAATGGCAACAAAGAAATCCAAACAGCAAAATTGGTAAACTTCATTTCAGTGGGATATTCAGCGAAGCATGGATGTCAACTGCGTCAGTCCGCTTAGCTGTAAGTGGATTTTCCTGTACGGGGATCTACTCATTTAAACCAGATGCTACTGACGGCTGACGGTTCGCTCCTTCTGAAGGCCTAAGAGCAAACACGGAAATAACCAGAGAAAATGGTGCAGCACTCCGTACTTCATCAACAGCTACTCCAGAAGACTTCAGGATATCCTTCCTTCTCCACACAAACAACATGGAAGAAAAATCTCCAGAGCTGTACCAAGCGCTCGTTACACGTCTCCAGAGTGAGAGAAAAGTAGTAGTGTAGCTTGGTGATGCAAGAAGTAGCAAAATAGAAAGCTTATGAACATAAAGGTTACGGAAAAAGAAGTGCTGATGCCAGAAAGAGTGCTAATGTTGGCCTATTCAAGAAGACAGCTAAAAAAATTAAAAGAAAAATTGTAGACACTGATTCAGATAGCAGTACCTTCGAGCTTGTGATTGTGAGCTGATGGAATGGAAATTTGGATTCTGGAACGGGAAGTGGTCACTTGTTGCAGTGAATGGACACAACGGCAAAAAGGTACTACGTGTTATCAACAATACTGTGTCGGTGTGACAAGTCGCAAGCAGTTCATCTGTGGACGTTGCAGGTGATTCTGCGAGACAGAAACTTTTCAGAAAGGTTGCTTTCCATTAATGTGAAATTCGTACTGTAATTATTACAGTATTATTAGAGGTAATGAGTTGTTGTTGTTGTGGTCTTCAGTCCTGAGATTGGTTTAATGCAGCTCTCCATGCTGCTCTATCCTGTGCAAGCTTCTTCATCTCCCAGTACCTACTGCAACCTACATCCTTCTGAATCTGCTTAGTATATTCATCTCTAGGTCTCACTATACGATTTTTTCCTTCGACGCAGCCCTCCAAAGCTAAATTGGTGATCCCTTGATGCCTCAGAACATGTCTTACCAGCCGATCCCTCCTTCTAGTCAAGTTGTGCCACAAACGTCTCTTCTCCCCAATCCTATTTAATACCTCCTCATTAGTTATGTGATCTACCCATGTAATCTTCAGCATTCTTCTGTAGCACCACATTTCCAAAGCTTCTATTCTCTTCTTGTGTAGGGAAGCAGCCTACTCACACCGTATGAAATTCACTTCAGTCTTTCCATTGTGTGCCAGCCAGTCCGGTGTAACTAGCTCTTACGTCATAAATGTTGCGCAATACTTTAAAAATCAAGTAAATAACCTGAAACGTTGCTAGCATGTCAGGAGTAATACTAAACCAATGTGTGTTGAATATCAGTTCAATAGCTTTAACCATTTTCGAAATTCGGACGTTTTTCTGTAAAAATCATTGGCGCAACAGAAAAGAGCTAGAAACTTAAAAATTTATATTCAGATTCCTTTTGCATAATAATTTAGTAGAAATAGTATTCTAGATCCCACAAATTAAAATTTTAGTTGAAATTTAGGATTTTCTGGTTTTTGTCTTAAAAATTAAGGAAGCAAGATAGGTTAAGTAGGTGAATAAATAAAGCAGCGATGATTAAATTTAATTAGAAGGGAGATACGCTACAATCATAAAGATGTGAGAAGTTTCAACTGAAGAACTATAAAACTATAGCGATAGCGTATCTCCAAAGGGCAAGTTCAGAGGTCGTCTACTGCGTGTAGTGTAATTAAATTAATTCTCTCGCCCAAAATATTGGACTTAGTCACGTCAGACTTTTATTATGATTACTTACCTGTGTGCTGATTGCACATTTAAATTGAGAGCTTCATTGGCCATCATCAAAGGAAGCAATGATTTATTCGATAACTTAAAGTGGTGCATTACTAGCCCAGCGGCTAGTCGGGACAGCCAATTTAATCAAGCGTTCCCTTAGCCTTCCTCACCGCGGCTTTATATATAAGAACGCTGCGCAAGGAAAGAAAGGCCCCAGTTCTCTCCAGACGCTGATCGCCGCACCAACTGTGCAGGGAGTAGCGTCGCGTCGGTATCATTGCTATAAACAGCCTCGGATGCCGTAATAAGTTACTCGGGATACGCATAACCATGAAATCGTTTTCGAGTGAAGTATTAATTCTGGGATGACTTTAATGATCTATCTTCAGTTTGCTTATGTCGTATTTTCACGTGCCGCCGTGGCGTTTGATGAACGTTATCATCAAATTATGGCAAGCATTCACTTGAGCATTTCATTTGAACAGTTATAGTTGCATCAGCGCATTAGACTCTGAACTGCTCTGGTAGTTGGATTGTGTGGATTCTTTTTGGTCTGTGACTTTCAGAATATAGTGAACATTTTTGAAAGAATCGTTTTTTGATTATGAATCCTAGACAATCTCCTAATTCCTCAGAGCTATAAGCTGTGGCTACAAGTGTATTTCTCAGTTGAAGTGGGTTCTAGGAACTCTAATTGCAGGCTTCACGTTTTGTTAATCACTTTCTGATTGCCAATATTGTAGTTAGAGAGCCAGTGTTGAGAACGGCAAACAACAGCATTAAATAAATCACAGGAACCTTTTTACAAGAACAAAAAAGTCCACCCGTCGCCCTACATATGGTGCATCGGTGGGAAAGACATTCCACATTCAATAACAATGATTTCCACCCACCGCCCCACATATGGTGCATCGGCCGGGAAAGAAATGGAAACAAACTGAGTAAAAGTGAAAGTGATTTTTAAATATTCGGATTCGGGAGTGAAATGCGACACGTACCTGAGTAATAGATGATAGTATTACGTGTGTATGTGGACGACGCATCTGGATTAACAATGCATCTGGATTGAAGGAGCTGGCACTGAGTCTAGCGGCGCATCCGGCATCGCGAGAAGCCAGTTTCGCCACACCGCAGCAACCGGAGCCTCGCCTGCAGTTGCGGGCCACGCAAACACACAGCAGCCATCCAAGTGCCGTCTGCAGTTCAACGCGCCGCGTCGCATCTGTAATCCTGGTACGCCGCGCCGGCAACGCTATACGTCGTGCAGAAGGAACTAAGTTAAGCGAAAAGCTGTTAAAAATTTTACTAACCTGCACTAAAAGACTGTCGGCGATGGAACCGCAAAAGGAAACTGAGGTTAAACTTAAATCAGCACATGTGTCTGTTGAGGGAACTGTAAATCCAGACAACGGTTCAAGTGTAAGTATGTATGAAAATAGTAATGTTAAAGTGAAATATGAAGTATTGTCTCCTGACAGTAGTGTGAAAAGGGGCAATGACTGAATAATAGAGACCCCTGTAGTAAAGTAGAAATCAGAAATGGTTAATTTGTTGGATGCTAGTTTCTCTGATGAATTAAAAATGAGACAGTCATCAGAGATGGTAGAGTTTAAGAAGGAGAAGTTAGATATGACTGATCAAACAGAAGTTTCATTTAGTTTTGATGATTCTGGTGTTGGAGCTAGTTTTTCGTCACTTGAATGTTATAAAAAGCCAGCTAGTGAGCAACCCAAAGATACTGGGGTTATTGATTTAAATGTTATATTACAAGCAATAGCTGCCAGTAATGCTAGAATGACAGCTGAATTAAAGTCTGAAATAACTCAGGTCAAAAGCAGTAATGCTGAGTTAAAATCTGATATAATTGAGGTAAATAACAGGATTGTGGCCAGCCAAACCAATTTTAATAAACGGTTTGAGGTAATGGACAATACCTTCAAGGCTGGTTGCAGTAAGTTGAAAGAGGATCTGGATAGTTTAAATTATAAAACTGGTTACGACCATGAGGATATTAAGAAAAAGGTTGCTCAACAGTTATCTGAAATGTATAAAACAGTAAAATCCGAAGTTGCTGTGGTTCGCAAAGACTTCCAAATGGAAGATGCGAAACTGGAGCAAAAGCTAACAGAAAAGATCGAGGCGGAATCTGAACTGTGCTCAGATAGGTTTAAAGATGTTAATATAAAAGTAAACATATGTCAAGCAGAAGTAGACGCAATCAAAACTGATACTACTCATATTGTGCAAAGAGTAGATAATGTTGAAATGAGAGTAGAAAATATTAGTACTAACATTGCTAACATTGAGAGTAAAGTAGCTTGAGTAACTTCTGGTAATGGTAGTATGCAACAAGTTGTAGTTGCTAACGCCGCTTTTATCAGGTGTCGGCAGTTCTTGCCGTTCTATCCAGATAAAAATATCCACCCGCTAGATTTCTGGAACGATTTTCAAGATGTGAATCCACCAACTTTGGTATGAACGAGAAAAAATCTCATTTATTAGATGCCATTTAGCAGGTGACGCCATGCGTTGGTCAGCTGATGTTATGTTGAAGTGTAAAACACTAGTGGAATTTAAAATAGCTTTCATTAATGAGTATTGGCCTGGTAATAAACAAAACGAAGTGTTGAGAGAATTTTGGAGTGGAAAACGCTTCAATGTAGGCAAGGAATCTATTAAAGAGTTTGCCAGGTCATGGGTCTCACGTTTGTCACATTTGGCCGAAAAGCTAAACCCTGAAATGATAATACTAGGTCTTGAAGCCAAACTGCCATGGTATTGGCAAACTACAATTATATCTGCCCCTAGGGACAATTTGGATCGTTTCATTGAATATTTGGAACTTGTAGAACGTGTTGCTGCCACGGAGGAGCAAGCACGCAATAACAGAAATGGTAATAACACTAGTAGTAATTTTAAGAACGAGCAGAATGGCAATGTAAACGTCAGAACAGTAGGTGTTCGCCCTCCTAAGAGAGGTAGGAATTGGAGAAATAATTATCAGAACCAACAATGGCATGCAAATGGTAGTAATTTTGTTCCGAACAAAATTATGCAGGTAAACAACAATGCAGAAAGCAATGCTGTGCCAGTTAACTATAATGGGAATAAAGGAAACAGTAGTAGGCCGAGGCAGGAAAACTAGTTCCCGTCTATGAGAACACAGGCGCTCACCAGGCGGTTACTTTTCCTAAGCCAGTAATTACAGTAATTGGTAAGACAGATCAGATTACTCAGACCAAACATGTGGATGAGGGGTCGGTAGCATCTAAGGATACAGCAGAAATATTAGATCACTCACAGTATTTGATAGATACCGTGTTAGAGCGCTTTCTAAGTGGGAAGAGGAAGAGAAGGCGCAGCAGTGTAATGGTAGGGAAGAGCTACAAAATACTGAATTGTCTGGTGAAGAAGCAGAAGAAATTCATGCTTATATTTACGATGAGGATGATGTGCTCTTATCTAAAGTGCCTGTGCAGGATGTTCATACTGTACTAATAGATTTAGGACAGGAGGTAAGTGAGAATGTAAAGGATAGCCTGTTGGGGGTCGATGAACCCAGTAGCTGTGACCAGTTGTCACTTGAGAAGGAACCTGACGATAACAGTGAAAGTGGTTTAGCTGCAACTAGTGTTATGCCCGGTCTGGAGGCGCAGAATCGCTCAGACTACAGCAATTTGGGTTATGTTCAGCGAACTAAATGTAATGAAGTCGTGCGGTGTTTCGATTTGAAATTAATAGACCGACAGGAAAAGGCAGCTGAAAATGTAATTCAGGAAACCCCAACACACTTTGACCTAAATGTAATGAAGACAGATGTCGATCACTTTAGTTACAGACAAATCCAAAAGGAACTATTGGATGAGTTTGAGGAACCACCTGTACAAACTAGAATAAGCTACCCTATAATAATAGTGAATATTTTGGGTATCAATGTACGTTGTCTCTTTGACAGTGGAAGTGAGGTGAGTGCGATATCTCTGTCCTTCTTTGTTGCATTACCTGCTAAAGACAAGCTTACAGTAATGAGGGTATCAGGACTAAGAATAATTGGTGCTACTGGCAAGGTGTCAAAAACGGTAAAGCAAGAAGCTTTGCTGCCCTTTGACATAAATGGTAATTTAATTGATCATCCATGCTTAATTGTAAACAATCTCAGTATTGAGGTTTTAATAGGCATAGATTTCTTGTCGAACTATCAGAGTGTTGTTGACTTTGAAAGAAGCCAGTTAAAAATGGTCTTGCCGATAACCGGAGTAATTACGGTGCCTTTTATTGATAAACATGTAGTAACTAATGATGAAACTTGGGGGCTGCCTATAGGAGTTCTGAAAAATAGGAGATATTGGGACGAAGCTGTTAATCTTAGTAAATACCAAGGACCTTTCAATATAATAGGAAAACCACATGCCAATGCATATAGGCTAGAGTAGCCTAAGAGTAAAAAGATATTAGGTCTCAGAAAAGTGATCGACCTAAAGAAGTTCATAGGTAGTGAATGAATTCTGTAGGGATAAGGTTGTTCTGTAACCTCTACATAGTGTGGCAGCTGTGCAGTCCCAGCTGTGTGAGATCTTCTTTCCATTTCAGGTCTCACTCATTCTTCATCTTTCCTATCTACAAAAATTTCGACTCCTTCTTTCCAATATGAAAATTTTCTGAAACCGATAAATTCTGTAGGAAGGAGGTTGGTCTGTAACCTCTACACAGTGTGGCACCTGTGCAGTCCCAGCTGTGTGAGATCTTCTTTCCTTTTCAGGTCTCACTCATTCTTCATCTTTCCTATCCACCAAAGTTTCGGCTTTTACCCTAAAAAATACTAAAATCTTTCGGAATGGCTATCAAGCCATGAGTTCTGTAACCATTCTATCCACCGATTAGTGAAGAAAATACGTAATGTGACAAACCTAACAGCGAGATAAACAATAGAGAAGTATGATGTAATTAAGATGCAAATGTAGTTGAGTAACAAGTATGTATAGAACCCTGGTAATATTGTAAGTACAAAGTGTTGTTTTATTGGAAATGGTTCCACAATAATACTTTAAAAAGATATACACATTCGTGTACAAGCAGGATCTGAAGTGGCAGTGAAACCTATTGTATGCTATAGAGCTAACTAATAAATACACTCCTGGAAATTGAAATAAGAACACCGTGAATTCATTGTCCCAGGAAGGCGAAACTTTATTGACACATTCCTGGGGTCAGATACATCACATGATCACACTGACAGAACCACAGGCACATAGACACAGGCAACAGAGCATGCACAATGTCGCCACTAGTATAGTGTATATCCACCTTTCGCAGCAATGCAGGCTGCTATTCTCGCATGGAGACGATCGTAGAGATGCTGCATGTAGTCCTGTGGAACGGTTTGCCATGCCATTTCCACCTGGCGCCTCAGTTGGACCAGCGTTCGTGCTGGACGTGCAGACCGCGTGAGACGACGCTTCATCCAGTCCCAAACATGCTCAATGGGGGACAGATCCGGAGATCTTGCTGGCCAGGGTAGTTGACTTACACCTTCTAGAGCACGTTGGGTGGCGCGGGATACATGCGGACGTGCATTGTCCTGTTGGAACAGCAAGTTCCCTTGCCGGTCTAGGAATGGTAGAACGATGGGTTTGATGACAGTTTGGATGTACCGTGCAGTATTTAGTGTCCCCTCGACGATCACAAGAGGTGTACGGCCAGTGTAGGAGATCGCTCCCCACACCATGATGACGGGTGTTGGCCCTGTGTGCATCGGTCGTATGCAGTCCTGATTGTGGCGCTCACCTGCACGGCGCCAAACACGCATACGACCATCATTGGTACCAAAGCAGAAGCGACTCTCATCGCTGAAGACGACACGTCTCCATTCGTCCCTCCATTCACGCCTGTCGCGACACCACTGGAGGCTGGGTGCACGATGTTGGGGCGTGAGCGGAAGACGGCCTAACGGTGTGCGGGACCGTAGCCCAGCTTCATGGAGACGGTTGCGAATGGTCCTCGCCGATACCCCACGAGCAACAGAGTCCCTAATTTGCTGGGAAGTGGCGGTGCGGTCCCCTACGGCACTGCATAGGATCCTACGGTCTTGGCGTGCATCCGTGCGTCGCTGCCTTCCGGTCCCAGGTCGACGGGCACGTGCACCTTCCGCCGACCACTGGCGACAACATCGATGTACTGTGGAGACCTCACGCCCCACGTGTTGAGCAATTCGGCGGTACGTCCACCCGGCCTCCCGCATGCCCACTATACGCCATCGCTCAAAGTCCGTCAACTGCACATACGGTTCACGTCCACGTGTCGTGGCATGCTACCAGTGTTAAAGACTGCGATGGAGCTCCGTATGCCACGGCAAACTGGCTGACACTGACGGCGGCGGTGCACAAATGCTGCGCAGCTAGCGCCATTCGACGGCCGACACCGCGGTTCCTGGTGTGTCCGCTGTGCCGTGCGTGTGATCATTGCTTGTACAGCCCTCTCGCAGTGTCCGGAGCAAGTATGGTGGGTCTGACACACCGGTGTCAATGTGTTCTTTTTTCCATTTCCAGGAGTGTATAAAACGAAAATTCAGTTAATAGTTTTCCGAAAAAAATTGATGTAAGTTGAAATTATTTGTTCTGACTCGCCGTACTCAAAATTACTTTTCCCGTGGTTTGGTGACCGCATGAGTTTCAGCTACGGTTGCTGCTACTTCGCAGTCTTCATTTCTTCGTTGGGTATTCCATACCAACACTGCATGACGTTTGGGTGGCAGAGCCAGAATAAATGCAGCATATGTTCTCCGTTCGGCTTCCAGTGATTTAGTCTTATTATAGGTATCAAGTTCAGTCAGCTAATGTGTGCCGTTTTTCGAATGCTGGTCAGCAGTAATGGAGGCCACGTGCTACTACTGTGGCCGCTGTATCAAATTAAGCCTCAGGATTTGCTTGACAGCCAATAGCTGGACGGCCCAATATCACTGCTGTCATCATGAATAGGGCCCACTGGCACAGTGTGAAGACGTTTACTGTCGAACCTTCGCAATGTAGCATGGCTGGAAGCATGTGCCACAGTCCCACGCAGGCAGAAGAATCCAAAGCTGCCTACGTGCTCCGGAGTTCAGGAGGGGGAGAGTGGTTTGAGGTCTCGGATTTAAGTTCTGTTGTCTGGGGTTGACTGAAGTTCATCGAGCCGTAGAGGTTCGAACCACAGAAAGTCTTGAAAGTCTGTTTATGTTCCAGCCCACTACATTACAGTATACCGATGACAAGCAGATGCCTCACCCCTGCTGCATCTGGAGAACAAAAACTGAGGCTGGAAAATACAATAATGAATGTCCTGGAGCTGTGCTGTGCTCTGGCTACTAGTCATGTTATTACATTGTAAGTACACTACCGTCCATTAAAATATCTTCTCCAAGAAGAAATGCAGATGATAAACGGGTTTTCATAGGACACATATATTATACTAGAACTGACGTGTCATTACATTTTCACGCAATTTGGGTGCATAGATCCTGAGAAATCAGTACCCAGAACAACCATCTCTGGCTGTAATAAAGGCCTTGATAATCTGGTAATTAGTCAAACAGAACTTGGATGGCGTGTACAGGTACATCTGCCCATGCAGCTTCAACACGATACCACACTTCATCAAGAGTTGCGACTGGCGTATTGTGACGAGCCAGTCGCTCGGCCACCATTGACCAGACGTTTTTAATTGGTGAGAGATCCGGAAAATCTGCTAGCCAGGGCAGCAGTCTAACATTTTCTGTATCCAGAAAGGCCCGTACAGGACCTGCAACATGCGGTCGTACATTACGCTACTGTAATGCAGGGTTTCGCTGGGGTCGAATGAAGGGTGGAGCCATGGGTCATAACACATCTGAAGTGTAACTTCCACTGTTCAAAGTGCCATCAATGCGAACAAGAGGTGACCGAGACGTTTAACCAATGGCACGCCATACCATCAAGCCGGGTGATACGCCAGTATGGCGATGACGAATACACTCTTCCAATGTGCGTTCACCGCGATGTCGATAAACACGGATGCGACCATCATGATACTGTAAACAGAACCTGGATTCATCCGAAAAATGAGGTTTAGCCATTCGTGGACCCAGGGTCGTCGTTGAGTACACCATCGCAGGCACTCCTGTCTGTGATGCAGCGTCAAGGGTAACCGCAGCCATGGTCTCCGAGCCGATAGTCCATGCTGCTGCAAACGTCGTCGAACTGTTCGTGCAGGTAATTGCTGTCTTGCAAACGTCCCCATCTGTTGACTCAGGGATCGAGACGTGGCTGCACGATCCGTTACAGCCATGCGGATAAGATGCCTGTATCTCCACTGCTAGTGACACGAGGTCGTTGTGATCCAGCACGGCGTTGTGTATTACGCTCCTGAACCCACCGATTCCATATTCCTCTAACAGTCATTGTATCCCGACCAACGCGAGCAGCAATGTCGTGATACGATAAGCCGCAATCGCGGTAGGCTGCAATCGAACCTTTATCAAAGTCGGAAACGTGATGGTACGCATTTCTCCTCGTTACACGATGCATCACAACAATGCTTCACCAGGCAACGCCGGTCAACTGCTGTTTGTGTATGAGAAATCCGTTGGAATCTTTCCTCATGTCAGCACGTTGTAGGTGTCGCCGCCGGCGCCAACCTTGCGTGAATGCTCTGGAAAGCTAATCATTTGCACATCACAGCATCTTCTTCCTGTCGGTTAAATTTCGCGTCTGTAACATGTCATCTTCGTGGTGTAGCACTTTTAATGGCCAGTAGTGTAATTTCCGGGTTAATTTTACTTTGCCCACCCTGAGTATAACTTCATTGTGGCACGTTGTTTACTCTTTAGCACTTTTGAGCAATGGAGAGCAATACTTTTTCCTGAGTCATCAGTTTTGTGTCTCGTTTCGTGAGGCCCGCCACGAATTCCTCTCCTGTGTAAACCTCTTCATCTCAGAGTAGCACTTACAACGTACGTCCTTAATTACTTGCTGGATGTAGTCCCTTCTCTGCCTTCCTCTACAGTTTTTACCTTCTGCAGCTCTCTGGTACCATGGAAGTTATTCCATCTTAACAGATGGCCTACAATTTTTTTCTTCTTTTTTCGGTGTTTTTCATATACTCTTTTCCTCGCCCATTCCGTGGAGTACCTCCTCATTCCTCGCCTTACCAATCCATCTAATTTTCAACATTCGTCTGTAGCACCACATGTAAAATGCGTCGAGTCTGTTCTGTTTTTCCCTTATTCCATGGTTCTCAGTCATAGACTGTTGTGTTCCAAACGTACATTCTCAGAAATGTCTTCCTCAAACTCAGGCCTATGTATGATATTTTGTTGCTTGGGTAGCAAAAGTCTTTAACTTCATGTATGTTGCGATCACAAATCATGATGTCAAGCTTCTCGCTGTTCCCAGTTCTGCTACTTCTCGTTACTTTCGTCTTTCTTCGATTGCCTCTCGATCCATATTCTGTACTTTTCTTGAAGCGCCTTATCGCGTTTGCTACAGAACTGATTAAATTGCGAAACGTCATTAAACAGCTGAAAATTTAGTTGGGCATGTATAAATGGTTTAGTGCAGTGCGTGCTTGGAGAATCTTTCTCAAAAAAGTCAATATGGTTCTGCTGTCCGACAATACGATCAACCGTGCCAGTCCTGCTTTTTCGGTTCACCTTGAGGAATGAAGATGGTTTGTTTTCGGGTTCCGCTGAATAGGTCAGGAGTCTGCTACACGGCGGAGACGGCTGCACGGATTGCTGGGATTGTGTGGCATGGAATGGGCAGTTTTTAAGGTTAGAGGGTCTCGGGAAAATACAAAAAGTTCTTCACTCTTACAGGGTGCAGCCGGAACCCAGGAAGATAGTACATATAGAAACCATGGGCATAACTGTTATTACTTGTCGTAGCTGTGTTGGGAAAGTACCAGAGCTCCAAGCGCTAATAGAAGGCAGTAATGTCCTAGTTTTTGTAGGCACTGAAAGATGGCTAAAGCCGGAAATAAGCTCAGCCGACATTTTTCCGAATAAATTTGAATTTTAAAATCTGTCCTTTCATTCAGGATCTCGTTGTTCCCATATGTGACCATGGATGAATATTTCAATTTCTCCCAGGATGTCCATTTTCCAGCTCTTTTCTAAATTATGTAGTACTTTGAGATCGTTGTCTATTGTAAAACCGTGTCCTGAACGAAATGACAGATTTCAAAAATTCAGGTTTCTTTTCCAATTTCAGTACAGTACTCTCAGAATAAAAGATGCATAACATCACAGTCTTTTGACTCTAGCCCCCGCAATAGCTTAGAAATATGTAAAATAAATAGTGCTTATATCACCATTTGTACAATAATATTGTAACAGTTGTTCAATCTGTAACGTATTTCGTTAACCCTCATCTCTAATACGATAACAAGACGTGCAGGAGACACAACATAGATCGACAGAGCGATAGTCAAATTGAAGCCAGCAGTATTTTGACCGCCATCTTGTCTACTGCACTACAGATTAGTGTTTTCGTGATCGTGTTTCCAAGTTACTGGCACGTTTGTGAAAATTAATGAACAGTGATCAAGAAAACCAAGAGAGCCACAGAAATGGAAACATCTCAGCTCAGCACAACTAGACTGACACGCCATGAGAACAAAGTGAGTGACTGTTACACAACATTTTCATGCAAACACCAGTCCAGTTTACAAAGTGACATCGCCTCTTACTAGGTTTTTTCTTCTTGCACAGGATAACGACAGAATTTATGAGAACGACTGTTTAACATCTGTATAATCTTATTGTGAAAATGTTTTGGTAATGCCATACAGCCTGATGATGAGGTATTCCCCTGAAACATGTCGCACAATAAATAAATAATACATTAGTTAACAAATTTTGTGACTGGTGGCGGTAGTTAAAAACGTTTACATAAAGTTGTCATAGCTGACTGCACACCTAACTATGCTAACTAGATCAACAGCGATATAAAAAACGGAAGGATACCACATAATCCCAAACACCACAAACGAAAGATTAAGATCCATGTATGCAACCCCAGTTAACCACTCCTTCGAAAAGGTCCAGGTCAGGCTGTCCAATTCAAGCTGGGAGTTCAAGAGAATAAAAGACGAAAAAATTTAGTCGCCATTCTGAAAAACGTTAAAACGGTAATCCTTCCTTCGCGATGATTCCAAGCAGCCAGAAGTTACGATGGATGGTGCACATTAACAAGCAATCTTCGCTAACACGATGAGGGTGCTCTAATTTTACGGTGACACCAAATTATACGTAATTTCAAATCATATTCACAATTTCCAATTAATTTGGTAATAAATCTTGTCTCGCTTTTATATGTTAGTTTAATTTATGAAAAAAATATGAAAATAATTTTGCTATTTGGATTTTTGGTACCGTTGGCTCGTGTCATAAATTTAATGTGAGTATTGTATATTACGATAATAGCGAGAGACGGGACCATTTCCATTACAACGTGCAGCTTTGGTTACATGTTACGCTCCTATAGCTGTACTCCTGGCATAGGGTTGTAGGTACTGAGGCGAGCAGGTAGGAGTGACATATCTGTGAAAGAGCGTTTGTACCTCAGTCGGGCGCTACCGGTGTCTCCGCAAGGGTGTGAAGAAAAATGACGGCACGGGCCGTTGGCCTTGAATCCCCTTCACGAGGAATTCAGCCAGAAAGTCCGAGATTACTTTTTATGGCCGCGAGATCTGCCTGTTGGCTCGAATTTCTTTCAGAAACGTTTCCTTCACAATCTATCTTTTTTTCCCTCCTTCCGGGCGAATATCAATGAACAGGCACATCTCTGCGGGGAAATGTCATGCTCTTCCACGTGCAACGCTAAAGAAAAGATAAGTTCTCCCTCTGAGAAAGAAAATGTTTAAATTTGAGAACGGCTTGGTTGGTAAGATATCGTATGCTTTATTTCCTAGCATCTATGTTCTATTTCCATCAAAAGGTCACTTGCGCTCTCAGAATTACTCTAGTTGCATACGTAGGACGAAATAAAGAAGTAATGTAGATATGAGTGTTAAAAACGTTTTTTAAGTGACGGATGGATACCGCTGATGAGATGTGTCATTACTATTATTTTGAAAACGACTGCACTGAAGAAACAGTGCTGTAAAAATATGAAAATTTAATATTTCTTGGGATGATTTTTGTAGTACTTTCTTAAAGCTCTAGCTCTTCAGCAATACCCTGAATAACTTAGACTTTCGGTAAACGACCACTTTCAGAAAAGACTGTTTACAATTGCTTTACATGTTGTCGTCATGCTCTTACTTTCGCCAGAGATGGATTTCATGAAGCTCGACGAAAAATGGTTGTTATTCCGTAAGTACTCGTACATCTACACTCCGGGTAGTAAGATTTAAGAAGACCGCTGTGCGACTTTCCTGAAGACAGGTGCATCCAAGGGACGAGCAACTTGCATGAATTTATAGTAGTGGAAAAGGTCTCATCCCGGAGGATACTGCACAATCTGGCCGGAACTCAACTATAAACTTGCGTCAACTAGTGTAAGCAACTGCTGAAAAGATACGCCTGAGGAAATATAAAATTCATGTACAAAGTCGTAACACGAGACGAAACTTAATTGTATTCGCACAATCCGGCTGGCAAAATAAAAAAAAAAAAAAATAAAAAAGTTTCCTAACAATAGTTGTGCACTGGCGATCAAGTAATGCTAAGTAGCGTACAACAAGTTGTTTGCCACCTGTCATCCATGAAACCATAAAAACAACCCAAAATGTCACATGCTGTCGAACAGCATCTGAAACAATTGGTTATTTGACGCAGAAATCAACGATTCATCTGATTCATCTGATTCATGGCCGACGTCTTCTCTTTGTGTTTTTTTTACGTTACGTAAAATACGTGAGAATGACCGTTTCCATCACCTCGAGGAGTTGTTAAATTATTCCAAACCAACGCTTTTGATGTACCAGCACTGAAGAGAGAATAAAATCTCTGTCACTGGTTCGAGCCCATACAAACATAAATAAAATTTAAAGGCAAATATTTTCGCAAATAGTTAAACGATTTGTCCAAAACAGTTACTTATACAGTAATTATTTACCCATGTCTATGTGTCTAGTTTACTTATTCTAAACAACGACACATTTTCCCGATAATTTACAGAATTACTTGACTTTGTATTATGAACTATAGACTGTTAGACATTCATTACGTTTAGGACGTGTTGAATATTAATATCTCCGAGTATTTTATTCCATTCTCAATACTGGTTGAGGCGTTATATGTCACGAGTATTACTCAGTTGATTTTCCTGTTTCGCTGCCCAAATTGCAACCCCCTGCCGGTAGAGAACGAAGCGACATCTGCAACCATCGGGCGCCTTGTGTACCTGTCATCTATCATCCTTCGTACAGTACTGATTTGGCCCCACCCCATTACCGACTGCTTTGAAAACACCTTCGACGACCTCGCCTTCATAGTGATGAAGCAGTGTAAGCAGAGTTGAGACTATAGCTCTGTTAAGAAAGTCAAACATTTTTTAATTACGTTCTCAACAAACTGATCCCTTATGAAGTGAAATGTTTTCGGTTCCAGCGCGATTATGTTGAGAAATAAAGATGTAGACATTAAGAATAAAGACGTAGTATGTTAAAGAAGTTTGTTTTATTAAAAAAAAACTTTAAGAGTTTTTACATAAAGAATTCGGAGGCATTATTTTTCCGCAGCTCCTTGTAGCTACACATTACGAGAAACGACCTTTTACACATCACAATATGTGGTGTCATAAATCAGTTACCAAAAAATAAGAATTTTATCAAGCACGCAAAAGCTGTTATAGAACCATTCAAATTATTCTTGTATCGTGCGATTCATTTTCATCTGACTGAGTCATTTACAGGTAGTCTAAATATAATGGACTGCTTATTCCTATAGCATGTACCAAACATCAGTTCCTCACCTATAAAGTGTACTCCCTTCCTCTGTCATTTACAGAATATTAGGGGTAGCTATTAAATGTTAATATCAGTAAGGTGTTGACAGCATAGTGGAGAGAATCTCGGTTAAATTGCGAGTAGTAGTATTGTGTCTACATTAAGATTTGATAAACTATATTATACCATCAAATTACAAAAGGGAAATCGTCTAGTCTCTAAACGTAGCCATGTTTAAATTGTAGAGTGGTGTCGCTTTTGCAGCCTGAGAATACCCATTGGTGAATGAGTGATCAATTCCGGCCGCTGTGAATTAATTTATTCACCGCTCTACATGTTTAAGTAAGCGTCGTAAGATTAATAATGAAATTCTTCCGATCAATGACAATTTTTGGAACGGTAAGACGAATAATTAAACTGGTCGCTGGTGCCGTATCTTGATTATGCATTCATGGAAATAGTTCATTATTTACCTTACGTCTCCTGCTGATAGATGTCTGCCTTCTGAAAGATGTAGTGTGTAAATAAATTAATTCACAGTACCCGAGATTGGTCATTCTTTCATCAATGGTTATTCTCAGACTGGAAAAGCAACACCAATATAGCTTATAAAGCTGTTTGAATATAGTGAGCGGTTGATATCGGTTCAATTATTTTCACGGTGTCATATAATTTGTGTAATTGCAGTATGGGTACGTTATTCCTTTCCACAACGTAAGCGAGGTTGTTAATCGCATGAAATGAATTCGTGACTGACATTAAGAGGTAGTGACAACAAGTTGTAAGTGATAGAGGAAGAAAATAAACATTCTAGGTTTGGAGATGGTGGCTGGTGTACGCCGTACTTTCTTCCACATGTAGTAAGTGAATGAATTAATTCACGGTGCCAAACGCTAACATTCCCTAGCCCGATTGCTAATCCACTCAGCGCTTTCTCTTCGCAGTGAGTTACTGTGTGTGAAATTGATTGAAGCTATCACATGTCTCCAAATAATGAAATTCCGTTTTCTTTCGGTAATTTGCATTCTGAACTTGTCTCACACAGACTGTATTCTCACAAGGCTTCAGTGTATTTAGAAGCCGTACCTAACCTGGAAAAACAAATTGTTCTTTGACCTCTCAAAATTCTTTACAATTCATATCAGTTAAACAGTACGTTGCGGCTTTTACAAAACACTGTTACGAAACATAGTTACTGACAAGGGGTTTGAAATCAGAAACACTTGTAACACCCGTCGGAGGTTCGAGTCCTTTGTGTTAGTTAGTTTCAGTTAGATTAAATAGTGTGCAAGCTTAGGGACCGATGACCTCAGCAGTTTGGTTCCATATGGCCTTACCACACATTTCCAATTTCCACTTGTAACACTTGTAACGAGAACAAGTGAAGTTGGTTTCGTTGACTAGAATATGATTCCTTTTTTTATGAATGTAGAAAGAAACGTAAGGAGTCAATGCTCAGTTATAACAACCTGAATACATTAATTTTTAACTGCCGGAATATTCACAGAAAGTTCTAGAGATCACGTCGCTAGAAGAAAGTAGTTGCCCACACATCGTACAAGGGAATGAGTAATTATTGAATCCTGAATTAGAGAGTAGCGAAATGTTCGACAACTCGTGAAACATACGTCGGAAAGGTAGACTCACTAAGAGGAGGAGTATTTACAGCGATAGGCGGAAGCATTAGTGACAGTGAGATCCAAAATAAATCCGACTACCAACTGGTATGGACAAGTTTAACCGGTGTCAATGGACTTAGATTAACAGTGCGGTATTTGTATCGTCCACCAGATTCAGTTGTGACGGTCGCAGAGACACCAGCGGATAGCCTCAATTCTGTAGATAGGATACGCTCCAAGTAGGTGGTGCCTTGGCCAGTACCAACTGGGAAAACTACGCTTACGTTATCGGCGGCAAGGACCATAGTCCTGCGTCGTAATGCTGAAGTTTTAGTCTGGGAACTGCCTCGAAGAACGTCCGAGAAGCATGCGTAAAGAAGTACCCTACTGGCCATAAAAATTGCTACACCACGAAGATGACTTGCTACAGACGCGAAAGTTAATACGACAGGAAGAAGATGCTGTGATATGCAAATGGTTATCTTTTCAGAACATTCACACTAGGTTGGCGCCGGCGGCGACGCCTACAACGTGCTAACATGAGGAAAGTTTCCAACCGATTTCTCATATGCAATCAGCAGTTGACCGGCTTTGCGTGGTGAAACGTTGTTGTGATGCCTCGTGTAAGGAGGAGAAATGCGTACCATCACGTTTCCGACTTTGGTAAAGGTCGGACTGTAGCCTATCGCGATTGCAGTCTATCGTATCACGACATTGCTGCTCGAGTTGGTAGAGTTCCAATGACTGTTAGCAGAATATGAAATCGGTGGGTTCACGAGGGTAATACGGAACGCCTTGCTGGATCCCAACGGCCTCGTATCACTAGCAGTCGAGATGATAGGCATCTTATCCGCACGGCTGTAACGGATCGTGCATCCACGTCTCGATCCCTGAGTCAACAGATCGGGACGTTTGCAAGACAGCAATTACCTGCACGAACAGTTCGACGACGTTTGCAGCAGCATGGACTATCGGCTCGGAGACCATGGCTACGGTTACCCTTGACGCTGCATCACAGACAGAAGCGCCTGCGATGGCGCACTCAACGACGAACCTGGTTGCACGAATGGCAAAGCGTCATTTTTTCGGATGAATCCAGGTTCTGTTTACAGCAGCGTGATGGTTGCATCCTTGCATCCGTGTTTGGCGACATCGCGTTGAACGCACATTGAAAGCGTGTATTCCTCATCGCCATACTGGCGTATCACCCGGCTTGATGGTATGGGGTGCCATTGGTTAAACGTCTCGGTCACCTCTTGTTGGCATTGACGGCACTTTGAACAGTGGACGTTACGCTTAAGATGTGTTACGACCCGCGGCTCTACCCATCATTCGATCCCTGCGAATCCCTACATTTCATCAGGATAATGCACGACCGCATGTTGCAGGTCCTGTATGGGCCTTTCTGGATACAGAAAATGTTGCACTGCTGCCCAGGCCAGCACATTTTCCGGATCTCTCACCAATTGAAAACGTCTGGTCAATGGTGGAACTGGCTTGTCGCAATACGCCAGTCACTACTCTTGATAAAATGTGGTATCGTGTTGAAGCTGCATGAGCAGCTGTACCTGTACACGCCATCCAAGCTCTGTTTGAGTCAATGGCCATGCGTATCAAGGCCGTTATTAGGGTCAGAGATGATTGTTCTGGGTACTGATTTCTCCGGATCTATGCAGCCAAACTGCTGAAAATGTAATCACATGTATGAATGCAGAGTCTCGCGGCGATAACATTGAATAAAATGTTCTCGGGTTTCCAACCGCGTCAATTGGTTAAAACTACACGAGCTTTCGGCCAAGCACTCCTTGGCCATTGTCAAGTGTTAGTTTCGGAATATGGCGATATGCATGCTCATGGCTGGACCAGTGTGCGTATTAAAATGCCCTCTCAGTCCTCGCAAGAACAATTAACTAACTGGGTGGTTCGCTTCTCCATAATTGGAGCTCAATGACGCAACAGCTAATACCTAGATGAATGTCAGCCACAGTGAACGCAGTGTTCACACAAATTTCTCCTCTGCACTTGATTCCAATTCAGAGAAGAGTCCCCAAAAATTTCGCTCTTGTCTTTCTCGTAGCCGAACTGTCTCGCCACTTGGGTTCTTTTGTTCTGCACGTCATGGCATTTTTCGACCAATATGAGCGTTCCTCTTGTTTTTGTGGAAACTCTCTCTGCCAATTGCAATGGCGCTACCATTAAACTATGTCGAAAACTCAGCAGTTCACTCCTTCCTAGTTCGTTTCCACCAATCGGACGTTTCGTGCCCACTCCAGACTCCTAAAAGTTACATGCGTACATCACATGTGTACAACTCATTGTTCACATGATCAACTGTGCCACATGTTTTGTTCGTATCCATTTGGAATTACAAAATGCAGTTTTCTAAAGCTTCTTTCTGTCCTACTTCTGGTGGCTCGTTACTTGCTCTCCAGTATGAATCACCTGTCTGGTCTCTGACTCCCACCGCGGGTTGCCCCCTAAGAGGTTTTTGTGGTGCTTCCCATGGTGCAGCCTCTGCTTCAGCTTGGGCCTCCTTCCACACTGCTTGTTTCACCTTCTGCTAATTGACATGTAATATATAGGAGCGGTGTGTTAATACCATCGATTGAGTGTCATCCCTTTTGCATTACATACTTATAGGCTACTCTGCTCATTACCAATGAAGTAAGTTAGGTGTCATATTCATCTTCCCGTTATGCTGTATAAAACTCTTATGTAAGGTGCGAAATTGTCCTTCATTTATTCTCGCACCTTGCACTTGGATATACTGTTTTATATAATGGTGAGTTCTGACACACTTTATACAACATTTTAATTTGGTCATTTTTGAATTGTGATGCAGGGTACAGGTGAAGTACCTGTCGCTAATGAGAGAAGTGCTGCAGATTATTCGTGTTTTGTAGCATGTGTCTACTCCCAATTTGGCTGGTTTTTTTTCTGAGAAGGAGTCGTGGGTAGTACTCGCAATGCACTGAGAATTGCTTTATTATTCTACAACGCATAGAACGTTGTTAGAAATAGCTCGTAGCAACATCCTCCTTGTCTCATTAATTCGTGGTTTTAAGAAAACCTACCAAAACGAAATACAGTTTACCTTCAACACTGTAAAATGGAAAGTGTTGAGAGAAATTAATTTTTCATTCTAATTCGTTAGATGCTAACATAGATGACAGAAGGGGGGAGTGGTGGGTTGCTAGCTAATATATGATTGCACTGCAGGGTAATGTCTCAGAATGTCTGGGAACAGTTCTTCAGGAAAGTAATACAGTCTCAGCCAATCCTTCATTATTAAAAATAATTTTAAATCCAAAAATGTTAAAATGAATAACGATTGCCATGTAAATATTTTACCAAACGCATAAATTAATGAACTTAATAATATACACTCCTGGAAATGGAAAAAAGAACACATTGACACCGGTGTGTCAGACCCACCATACTTGCTCCGGACAATGCGAGAGGGCTGCACAAGCAATGATCACACGCACGGCACAGCGGACACACCAGGAACCGCGGTGTTGGCCGTCGAATGGCGCTAGCTGCGCAGCATTTGTGCACCGCCGCCGTCAGTGTCAGCCAGTTTGCCGTGGCATACGGAGCTCCATCGCAGTCTTTAACACTGCTAGCATGCCGCGACAGCGTGGACGTGAACCGTATGTGCAGTTGACGGACTTTGAGCGAGGGCGTATAGTGGGCATGCGGGAGGCCGGGTGGACGTACCGCCGAATTGCTCAACACGTGGGGCGTGAGGTCTCCACAGTACATCGATGTTGTCGCCAGTGGTCGGCGGAAGGTGCACGTGCCCGCAGCGACGCACGGATGCACGCCAAGACCGTATGATCCTACGCAGTGCCGTAGGGGACCGCACCGCCACTTCCCAGGAAATTAGGGACACTGTTGCTCCTGGGGTATCGGCAAGGACCATTCGCAATCGTCTCCATGAAGCTGGGCTACGGTCCCGCACACCGTTAGGCCGTCTTCCGCTCACGCCCCAACATCGTGCAGCCCGCCTCCAGTGGTGTCGCGACAGGCGTGAATGGAGGGACGAATGGAGACGTGTCGTCTTCAGCGATGAGAATTGCTTCTGCCTTGGTGCCAATGATGGTCGTATGCGTGTTTGGCGCCGTGCAGGTGAGCGCCACAATCAGGACTGCATACGACCGAGGCACACAGGGCCAACACCCGGCATCATGGTGTGGGGAGCGATCTCCTACACTGGCCGTACACCTCTGGCGATCGTCGAGGGGACACTGAATAGTGCACGGGACATCCAAATCGTCATCGAACCCATCGTTCTACCATTCCTAGACCGGCAAGGGAACTTGCTGTTCCAACAGGACAATGCACGTCCGCATGTATCCCGTGCCACCCAACGTGCTCTAGGAGGTGTAAGTCAACTACCCTGGCCAGTAAGATCTCCGGATCTGTCCCCCATTGAGCATGTTTGGGACTGGATGAAGCGTCGTCTCACGTGGTCTTCACGTCCAGCACGAACGCTGGTCCAACTGAGGCGCCAGGTGGAAATGGCATGGCAAGCCGTTCCACAGGACTACATCCAGCATCTCTACGATCGTCTCCATTGGAGAATAGCAGCCTGCATTGCTGCGAAAGGTGGATATACACTGTACTACTGCCGACATTGTGCATGCTGTGTTGCCTGTGTCTATGTGCCTGTGGTTCTGTCAGTGTGATCATGTGATGTATCTGACCCCAGGAATGTGTCAATAAAGTGTCCCCTTCCTGGGACAATGAATTCACGGTGTTCTTATTTCAATTTCCAGGAGTGTATCTCAAAGCATATATTTTTTTATTCGATGTATACGTATGCTTACTGAGCAATGGGGCAATCGAACTTGCTCCAGTTTTGAGCGGTTTTCGATATCTCACATTAAATCACACCACCGATATCGGAGAAACTCTGGTACAGATAATCTTAAGAGAGCACTCACGGTGGTGCAAGAGGGAAGTCAGACAAATAGACGGAGAAAACAGGGACACAGCACAGCCTCAGAATGAGGGATTCCTTGTATAAATGGGGGGGGGGGGGGCGCAATGTGCCATGAGCCATGTGCAGAGCCGCAGTGTGAGGTGTCCCATGTCGACGAGTAGTTGTATGTGCAGGTTGGGTCCTGCCAAGCTGTATGGAGAACGTAACGTCGCAGTGTCTGCAAGAGGTGCATGTTAACTTGATTCGTTTGTACGAGTGGATTAGCACTTTCAGCAAAGCAGCTGCTGTTTACTTTCCATTGAAAGTACCGTCACGGAGATAGCTTATGGAACAAGTTAAATTGATCAGCTAGAACATTAAGATCGCCTACTTAATAGCCGGTATGTCTGCCATTGGGGCACAGATAACAGCGGAGACGCATCATGGCATGGAAGAAATGAGGCCTTGGAAGGTCGCTGGACGGAGTCGGCACTACGTCTTCACACACAAGTCACCTGACGCCCTTAAATTCCGTGGAGGGAGGTGATGAGTCTAACGCCACGTCCAATCACATACCAGATCTGCTCAATCGATTCGGATCTGGGGAACTGGATGGCCAGCGGATCAACTGGTTCTCGCCATTGCGTTTCTCGAATAACTTCATCACATTTCTTGCCTTGTGTCATGGGGCGTTATGTTGTTGAAAAATGCCGTTGCGGTCAGGAAACGTGACCATCATGAAAAGGTGCACATGGTCTATAACCTGCGTGCGATACTTCTTGGCTGTCATGGTGCCTTGCTCGAGCTCCACTAATACCTCTGACGTCCACGTGAATGTTCCCCAGATTACAATGGAAGACGCCGCCAGTTTGCCTCCGTTCTGCAGCACAGTGTCAAGGAGCTGTTGTCCTGGAAGCCAATGGATTCGCGCGCTCCCATCAGCATGATGAAGAAGGTGTCGGGATTCGTCAGACCGTCCAACGCTCTGCCACTTCGCCAACGTCCAATGCCGATTGTCACATGCCCATTTCAGTTGTCGTCACCGATTTCGATGTGTTAACAATGGCACATGCCTGGGTCTTCCGCTGCGGAGTCCTATCTTTGAGCGATGAACTGTTTGTGTTCAGACACACTTGCGCTCTGCCCAGAATTAACGTCTAATGTTAGTTAGCCGACTGTCCTATTTTACCAGTCTGACCAGCCCACGACGACCAACATCTGTAATGAGGGGTGGCCGCCCAACCCCACGAAGTCTGGAAGTGGTCTGACTGTGACGCCGCCACGTACTGAAGACACTCACCGCACCACTCCTCGAACACTCGACAAGTCATGCGGTTTCCGGAATGCTTGTGCCGAGCCTCCAGACCACGACTAACTGCTTTCGGTCAAACTCGAATAAATAGCGCGCCTACCCCATTTTACACACGAACAGCACACTCACAGATGCTGCATGCACAGAGCGTGTGTCTGACTCGCAGTCACACGTTGCCAGGTGACGCCGCTATCGCCTGGACGAGTTTATATCGGTAGTAGGTCGGTGGTCACAATGGCTGACCAGTGCATTGCTACTAGTGTGTGCAACGCGCTCAGCCATAGATGGCTAATGTACATGAGAATGGTATTCCAGTACTAGCGACGCAGGATACAATGAGAGTTTCATATTAGGTAAGCACTCATCTTGCTTTAAAATTCTGTACTTACGCAAAAAATGTGTGACGTTCGCTGTACTAGTTGCCAGAAATATCAGTTAAATCCACTGGCCACGTAGCAACACGACGGAAAAAACTAATTAAATTTAAAGAGTGTGGTAAACTGAGAAAGTGACGTGCAGTTCATTCATTTTTAACTTTGTCACTTGAATTTGCTTAGCTTCTTTTCTCCTTAAGTCAGTGTTTTGGACGATTTTAACCCCTTGCTTGAAACTGCATCAGGTAGTTGAGGTGCTGTGTCTCTTTAATAGTTCAGTCTGACGGTTGGTTCGGCAATTAACTTGTCTGGCTCCGTTTTCAGCTAAGGAACGTTCCTGGGTATATTGAAAGCATTTTACTTGAACCAGCTAACTACACCTAGCTCTGACGTCATTAAGGGTCAAGATGTTGCATTCATATTGCTTGGTTATTAGCTGCTTGGTTATTACAAGTTCTTAGTAGTTGTTGCGCAGCAGGAGGTAGTATTACTAATGCGGAAATTGTGTTAATGTACGGCCAAAATAACAACCATGGACGTTTCATATACGAATGGTACCAGCCGACTGCCCGATGTAAAGTTAATCTGCCATATAAGAGGAGTTCTTTTGAAAACGAGGCGTTGGAAATTTTTGGCACGCTCTATGCGATCAAATAGCTGAGGTCATCGGTCCATAGGCTTACACGCTACTTAACCTAACTTAAACTAACTTATGCTGAGCACAACACACACACCCATGCCGAAAGTAGGACTCGAAGCTCCGACGGTGGGAGCCGCGCGAAGCCTGACAAGACGCCCTAGACCGCGGGGTAGCCCGCGGTCTGAGGCGTTTGATGATTATTGCAGAAGGGGTTGGTCTACTTGCCATTGCTTTGCTTACTTTTCGAGTAACCTGTTTTATTGGAATATTTTGTAAAGTTTACCTAAATAAAGCTTTGAAAGTTTTGCAGTTGTTGTTTCAATGTATTGTAAGGTTATATTTTGAGATTTGGTTTTATTGTAAGGAATTCGCCAAATACAAATTTAAAGTATCTTTGTTTTGAAGGGAAACGATAGCTTTGCTTAAAGTCGAATAGGTGTCAGGAACTGTGGCTTCAAAGTACCTGCGTTTGGGTTTCTAGTGAAACAAATAAGTTTTTTCAAATAGTGGGAAACATTTCTTGCCCCATCATCTCTCCTGCGTCACAAGCTTGGAACTAAAATTAATTATTATTTGTCTGCTTAAAACTGCATGGAACAATTTTAATTATAATATTTTCTAAAGCAAGAGTCCAAATTCCTAAGTTACATATATTTACCCACAAGTCTGTACCAACACTCTACAACGCTAACAGTTGATACGGTTAAAGTTTACAAATGGGACTTTCTTTCATGTACACCCTCTATGTATGTATACAGGTTCCTACATACGAGTGGTAAACGTAATCTCTCAATTATTACCTCGAAAAAATTAAGCTGCAACCATGAAATATTGTAATCGTTATCATCATTCTTTACATACTCACCCTTCAGTGCGGTATATTTTTTCCAACGATGAATAGCTTGGTGGAGATCTCGGTTGTGGAAGCTGATTTTGGCTTTATAGGAAACGTTCCATTATGAAAATCATCTGGTCGCCCTCGAATGATTTCTCATCCGAAGGAACACTGGGTGCAGTGTCAGGCGACTGAGGCAACGTTTGGCAGCCCACAGAGGCAAAGCGTGTGACTGCTGCAGTGCAGATTGGGCTTGGATGTTGTCGTGTAGCTGAAACGCCTATCGGAGGACTATCTGCAGTACTTCGTCCTGACATGTTACCGAAAGATCATATGTAGATTTCTGTAGTAAGTTCCACAGTTGGTGTTCGCATTACTAACATAATCTATTAGCACCACACCATGACGATCCCAAAAGGAAAAATACAAACACCTGTTAATGGTAGGTCTTAATCTTCTTACCGGTGATGAATCCACATATTTGCAGTGTTTGCTTTTCTCTACTGTCGCAGAGTGATATCGATATTGTCAGCACTCGTCCATCGTGATCAGGAGGCTAAAAAAATCATCTGGTCTCACCTGACACAGCTGAAACAGTCCCGCTGCTGCACTGGTTTGATGTGTGTTGTGAGTACTGTAGAACCGAGCGATCGCAAACGTTTGTCATTTCAAACGTCACGCAAGATGCTGAAAAATTATCCATCACAGATTTTTTTTTCGCACTGTTACCTTGATTATGATTCGCCTCTATTCGAGCACCAAGGCCTTCACACCTCATAGTTTCCCGGTTCTTCAGAGAAGACCTGTCACTTTTCTTTAAAAAAAATGGCTCTGAGCACTATGGGACTTAACATCGGAAGTCATTAATCAGTCCGCTAGAACCTAGAACTACTTAAACCTAACTAACCGAAGGACATCACACAACACCCAGTCATCACGAGGCAGAGAAAATCCCTGACCCCGCCGGGAATCGAACCCGGGATGTCACTTTTCTTAGTCATTCAGACTGTTTCACCATGCTGGAAGCATTTGCGCCTCCTAACGATTGTGGCATGTGATAATGCGTTGTCTCTCCGTACATTTCCACAGACTCGACATCCAATATTGCAGCGTTTCACTTCAAACGCTAGAAACGAATTGTCGTACGACACTCCACTGTATCAATGGATTGAGGCATCCTGATTTGATTCCTCTGTCGCAGTAGTTGCAAACTTTCTGCGACCATTATCCCTATAGTGCAATCACACGCTAGCTAGTATCATCAATATTAACACCCAACTGAACTGTAGAATGAAAAAGTGTTTTCTTTGAATAATTTCTGCGGTGAAAGGAGATATATGACATTTTCTTTCAGTACATGTTTTATTAAGCCACAAACTAATGACTCAATGAGACAATTGGCAGTGCTTATTTCTAACAACTTATCTTCTTATGGAATGATTAAACAAATCTCAGTGCAGTAGGAAGCCAACTATCCATACTGAAGAGAGGCATTTATTTCACAAAGTGCTTCTTGTGCACCACTCCTCTCTCTAGCCACACTTGCTCCACCCACACCCTGAAACACCGTCTAAAATCTACCAAATTCAAATTTGTACACTAACTACGGGTTGCTTTTTGTAGATCACTTGACTGCTTGACTACTTAGCGCTGCCAGCGCTTTGCGTCCGGCCACTGCCTCAAATACAGGATATTCCATTTACCTTGACCACCCTAAATAACTGTTTTTCCAGATGCAAAGTACTAAACGTTTCAAGCAAATGTTTTTTAACCGTCAGACGGACATCAATCAGCATGATTGCCTTCGTTGTAGCTTCGTTTTTTAGAATGAGATGAACAGCAGTATGACTCTTTTAAATGGCACCCTGCATTTTTTATTTGATAATTCATTTTCTTTCCTAAAGGCCTATTCAAAAATGTATCACAATGTACAATTCACTGAAGTACAACGTTATTAATTACATAATACAACAATAACGTTGACGCTCCCAGCGCTTAGTGCAGGTATTCGGGGTAATGGAACATATCCACGTGCTGACGTTGACAGAGCACAAATGTAAACATAAGCAGAATGCACTTCCATCATTCCGTCAACCATCCTCAGTTGAAGAGTTGTCTGAGTAGAATGTACACAACTGACCATTAAAATTGCTACACCAAGAATAAATGCAGATGATAAACGGGTATTCATTCGACAAATAGATTATGCTATAACTGACATGTGATTACATTTCCACGCAGTTTGGGTGCATAGATCCTGAGAAATCAGTACCCAGAACAACCAACTCTGGCCGTAATAACGGCCTCGATACGCATGGTCATTGAGTCAAACAGAGCTTGGATGGCGTGTACAGGTACAGCTGCCCATCCAGCTTCAACACCATACCACAGTTTAAGAGTAGTGACTGGCGTATTGTGACGAGCCAGTTACTCGGCCACCATTGATCAGACGTTTTCAGTTGGTGAGAGATCTGGAGAATGTGCTGGCCAGGGCATCAGTCGAACATTTTCTATATCCAGAAAGGCCCGTACAGGACCTGCAACATGGGGTCGTGCATTATACTGATGAAATGTAGGGTTTCGCAGGGATCGAATGATGGGTAGAGCCACGGGTCGTAACACATCTGAAATGTAACGTCCACTGTTCAAAGTGCCGTCAATGCCAACAAGAGGTGACCGAGACGTTTAACCAATGGCACCCCATACCATCACGCCGGGTGATACGCGTTTGGCGATGCCGAATACACGCTTCCAATGTGCGTTCGCCGCAATGTTACCAAACACGAATGCGACCATCATGATGCTCTAAACAGAACCTGTATTCATCCGAAAAAATGACGTTTTGCCATTCGTGCACCCAGGTTCGTCGTTGAATACTCCATCGCAGGCGCTCCTGTTGTGATGCAGCGTCAAGGGTAACCGCAGCCATGGTCTTCGAGCTGATAGTCCATGCTGCTGCAACCATCGTCGAACTGTTCGTGCAGATGGTTGTTGTCTTGCAAACGTCCCCATCGGTTGGCTCAGGGATCGTGACGTGGCTGCACGATCCGTTACAGGCATGCGGATAAGATGCCTGTCATCTCGACTGCTAGTGACACGAAGCCATTGGGATCCAGCACGGCGTTCTGTATTACGCTCCTGAACCCACCGATTCCATATTCTGCTAACAGACATTGCATCTCGACCAACGCGGGCAGCCATGTCGCGATACGATAAACCGCAATCGCAATGGGCTAGAATCCGACTTTTATCAAAGTCGGGAACGGGATGGCACGCATTTCTCCGTCTTATACGAGGCATCAGAACAACGTTTCACCAGGCAACGCCGGTCAACTGCTGTTTGTGTAGGAGAAATCGGTTGAAAACTTTCATGATGTCAGCACGTTGAAGGTGTCGCCACCGTCGCCACCCTTGTGTGAACGCTCTTGAAAGCTAATCATTTGCATATCACAACATCTTCTTCGTGTTGGTTAATTTTAGCGTCTGCAGCACGTCATTTGCGTGGTGTAGCAATTTTAATGACCAGTAGTGTATATCAACGAAGAAAAGGTAGAAATGCTACTCATCTGCGAGGAACGTAAGTTAGCAAAACAGTAATTGAAATAATGTTTTCTTTTGTGCGGGTACGTTTAGTACAGCAGCTTAGACCTTTTAAATACTGTTGTATAGAGTAGGCAAACAGTAATTCTGTCCTTTCTACAAACTGCACCGACAAAACGTTTCTTTTATTGTTGTTGTTGTTTTTGTCGTTGTTGAAGGTAGGCTAAATGCTATGCAGACAGAAGAACTGTACAGAGAGCGATATGCCGACGGATGGTTTCTCGTCTTGTTGCGACGCATCAGGAAACGGGAAGTTTCAACCTACGACAACGGAATCGTCGCAGCCCTCGCACAGACGAACCTGCCAAACTTACTGTTCTCGCTTCAACTCCTTTGAATTCACATGTGAGCACACGACAGCTTGAACACGAGATGGTTGGTTGGTTGGTTTGGGGAAGGAGACCAGACAGCGAGGTCATCAGTCTCATCGGATTAAGGAAGGTCGGGGAAGGAAGTCGGCCGTGCCCTTTGAAGGGAACCATCCTGGCATTTGCCTGGAGCGATTTAGGGAAATCACGGAAAACCTAAATCAGGATGGCCGGACGCGGGATTGAACCGTCGTCCTCCCGAATGCGAGTCCAGTGTCTAACCACTGCGCCACCTGAACAAGAGATTGGCATTCTTAAAACCAGTTGACATCGTATTCTTACACGTCACCGGTTTCATCCTTACCATGTACAACTACATCAAGAACCTGCATAGGAATGATTTCCAGAATCGAGTGCAGTTCTGTCAGTGGGCACAGCAGAAAATCCTCACCAAACCGAACTTCTTCTCCAATGTTCCATTTACCTATGAATGTTCCGTCTCAAACAAAGGACAGGAAAATACAAGGAACATGCATTATTGGTCCAGCGACAACCTACGATGGCTTAGACAGGTGGAACATCAGCGTCAATGGAGAGTTAACGTCTGATGTGGGGTGCTTGGTACTACAATTGTTAGCCCTTATTTCATCAATGGTTGTCTAAACGGCACAGTGTGTGCCAGTTTCCTCAGACGAATTCTTCCCCCTCTTCTGGACGATGTGCCGCTAAGAATCACAATGCTTGTGTGGTATCAACACGATGGATGTCCAGCACATAATGGCTTGCGTGCACGTGGTGTTCTGAACCGAAGGTATCCTGCGAGATGGATTGGCCGAAGAGGAAGAGTTACTTGGCTTGCTAGGTCTCCTGATATAGATCCTCTGGACTTTTTTCTTTGGGGATGCATTAAAGACGTTGTCTATCGCGATATCCCATCTCTAGAGGACATGCTGGAACGTATCGCGCTTGCTTGTAATTCTCTTCAGCAGGCAACACTGGAAGCAGTAGATAATTCTTTAATTCAACGAGTGCACCAGTGTACCGGTGTACAGGGTCACCATTCAGAGCATCTTTGAATGTTCTAATCCTGGGCAATTGTACAGGAGAGTCAAAGTCAATTTTGTGTTATGTTTTTACTTGGTTTTCATTTGTTTTATGAGAACTGCAGCAAGTTGACGAGTTGGTGATCCTGGGATCAAAGTCAGTTTTGTGTTGTGTAATTAATGACGTTGAGTTTCAGTGAATGGTATACTGTGATACATTTTAATATGTCTTTAGGAGAGGAAATGAATTACCGAATAAAAATACTGGATGCCATTTAGAAAGTCATACCGCTGTTCATATCTTTGTAAAAAACGAAGCTACAACGAAGGCAAGCATGCTGACTGATGCCCCCTGACGGCTAAAGAACATTTGCTTGAAACATTTGTAATTAGCATCTGGACGAACAGTTATTTAAGGTCGTCAAGATAAATGGGACATCCTGTACAATAACAATAATATGAACAATGAAAATTTTTGGTGTACTGCAGGTAACACCTATAACTTACAGAAAGCACTTTCATATGATATGTACGCATACGTGTTGTATATGTATCAGTTTTACTGTCATAGCTGCAAGGTACAAAGTCAAAGTATGCATGTAGTGATTGGAATCTGTGAGGAGTATTTTGTTCATACGTGTAGGCAGTTGGCTTCTGAGCTGCTGAGAGAATGCCGTTCAGGTGCTCCGCAATGCTGACACTAGATCAGTGAATAGATAGTGGCCTCTGAAGGCCATAGTCGAGACTTCAGTGGCACACTACTGCTCCATCAGTGAATGGCACTTGGAACGACTCCTTGGCTCTGGACGCGGCCACCGCAACGGCGTTTGAAGTCTGCTCTGCGTGGGATGCTATCTGGCAGGAGTCTGATAGCGGCTGGCACCGTGGCGCTCATTCGCAGGGAGGGAACGTAGTGCTGGTGGAAGCAGGCGCTGCCCACTCTCGAAACCATGAGTGCTGCTGACGATACCCCTTAGTTTCACAGTCCAGCGAGCCCTGGCGTCGTCATGGAGCTCAGGACTCCACCGAAGAGAGTGTTTCTGCCTAAAAATTCACTCACATTTACATCACTCCTAGGTGCACTTGGTTTACTAAATGCTGGCACCTAGTCTCGTCACCCATAACTAGAGACTTGAGCTGGTGTGCTGACAATGACTCGGTAATTACCACTTAGTGGTGCAGTTTTAAACTGGGCACAGCTAGCCTGCCATCTCGGCTCCCCTACGTCTCACATGTCATCATGTGCTAGAAATCCTTGGGTAACAGAAGAAATATTGAATTTAATTGATGAAAGGAGAAAATATAAAAATTCAGTAAATGGAGCAGGCAAAAAGGGATACAGACGTCTCAAAAATGAGATCGACAGGAAGTGCAAAATGGCTAAGCAGGGATGGCTAGAAGACAAATGTAAGGATGTAGAAGCTTATCTCACTAGGGGTAAGATAGATACTGCTTACAGGAAAATTAAAGAGACCTTTGGAGATAAGAGAACTACGTGTATGAATATCAAGAGCTCAGATAGCAACCCAGTTCTAAGCAAAGAAGGGAAGGCAGAAAGGTAAGGAGTATCTAGAAGGTTTATACAAGGGCGATGTACTTGAGGACAATATTATGGAAATGGAAGAGGATGTAGATGAAGACGAAATGGGAGATACGATACTGCGTGAAGAGTTTGACAGAGCACTGAAAGACCTAAGTCGAAACAAGGCCCCTGGAGTAGACAACATTCCATTAGAACTACTGACGGCCTTGGGAGAGCGAGTCATGACAAAACTCTACCAGCTGGTGAGCAAGGTGTATGAGACAGGCGAAATACCCTCAGACTTCAAGAAGCATATAATAATTGCAATCCCAAAGAAAGCAGGTGCTGACAGATGTGAAAATTACCGAACTATCAGTTTAATAAGTCACAGCTGCAAAATACTAACGCGAATTCTTTACAGACGAATGGAAAAACTGATAGATGCGGACCTCGGGGAGGATCAGTTTGGATTCCGTAGAAATGTTGGAACACGTGAGGGAATACTGACCTTACGTTTCTAGCATTTGTAGACTTAGAGAAAGCTTTTGACAATGTTGACTGGAATACTCTCTTTCAAATTCTAAAGGTGGCAGGGGTAAAATACAGGGAGCGAAAGGCTATTTACAGTTTGTACAGAAACCAGATGGCAGTCATACGAGTCGAGGGGCATGAAAGGGAAGCAGTGGTTGGTAAGGGAGTAAGACAGGGTTGTAGCCTCTCCCCGATGTTATACAATCTGTATATTGAGCAGGCAGTAAAGGAAACAAAAGAAAAATTTGGAGTAGGTATTAAAATTCATGGAGAAGAAGTAAAAACTTTGAGGTTTGCCGATGACATTGTAATTCTGTCAGAGACGGCAAAGGACTTGGAAGAGCAGTTGAACGGAATGGACAGTGTCTTGAAAGAAAGGAGGCTATAAGATGAACATCAACAAAAGCAAAACAAGGATAAAGGATTGTAGTCAAATTAAATCGGATGATGCTGAGGGAATTAGATTAGGAAATGAGACACTTAAAGTAGTAAAGGAGTTTTGCTATTTAGGAAGTAAAATAACTGATGATGGTCGAAGTAGAGAGGATATAAAATGTAGACTGGCAATGGCAAGGAAAGCGTTTCAGAAGAAGAGAAATTTGTTAACATCGAATATAGATTTATGTATCAGGAAGTCGTTTCTGAAAGTATTTGTTTGGAGTGTAGCCATGTATGGAAGTGAAACATGGACGATAACTAGTTTGGACAAGAAGAGAATAGAAGCTTTCGAAATGTGGCTGAATGTTGAAGATAAGGTGGATAGATCACGTAACTAATGAGGAGGTATTGAATAGGATTGGGGAGAAGAGAAGTTTGTGGCACAACTTGACTAGAAGAAGGGATCGGTTGGTAGGACACGTTTTGAGGCATCAAGGGATCACAAATTTAGCATTGGAGGGCAGCGTGGAGGGTAAAAATCGTAGAGGGAGACCAAGAGATGAATACACTAAGCAGATTCAGAAGGATGTAGGTTGCAGTAGGTACAGGGAGATGAAGAAGCTTGCACATGATAGAGTAGCATGGAGAGCTGCATCAAACCAGTCTCAGGACTGAAGACCACAACAACATGTCATCACACTAAGGCTTCCAGCATGTCTGCAATTCTTACTAATTTTGCTAGAAGACTGGATAGCGATACTACATAATTGTAAGAGATGTTAAGGGAATATGGCCAAGCTAACTGAAATTTTGATCAAACCACCGTTATTGACAGAAGTTTGTGCTAGTGTCTATTGATTATAAACTTCCACAACCTCAAATGCTACAGTTAAAACCGTGCGCAATAGAGTAAATTAATTAGAAAAGGACAACCCTGGTGAAACATAAGTCATGGAACCACCAGATTTCAAAATGTAATTAAAAAGTGGTGTCATCTGACCACGAAATGAAATAAGATCATAAATCAAACCGATTTATTGTAACTTTTGTTCTGTTTAAAGAGATGAGTACAAATAATGACTCCAAGATCTAACTAAGGTCCATAAACGCCAAGAACGCAGAATCAATAGTTACTCAAAATGAGAGAAACTAATGTCTTGGTAGAATACCGAAGCTAATTGGAACATATGAATTTGTCACTTAATAAATCAAAAGTCAAATTACAAGTACAAACACACTATGATTGCTCAGTGATTTCGTGATTACGCGGAAAGAACTATTTACTGAAACATACATAACAGGTCAGAGGATGAATCGTCAATGAGTCACAATACTTTCATTAAATTACAAGGTTCATAACAGTTGCTCGGCCCTGTCATAGCGTACAAATAATTTCTGAGACTTCAGCCATTTACCTAACCTCAAATAATTTTACCAAGTTCTGCTGAGAGCTGCTGGCAGGGAGGTAGACGTTCCACACTAATCGACGGAAAAGTCGTTACTCACCGACTGCTGAAGAAGAAAGGATTCCCGCTCGCTGTCCACAAGTTCTGAGCCTGAGCAACTTCATGCAGCCAAGGAGACGGCTCTACCATATCCTAACCGATAGTCTCGTAGTAGCGGGACGCTGTGGCAGAGCTGTTATAGGCCCTTCAGTCCGGAACCGCGCTGCTGCTGCAGTCGCAGGTTCGAATCCTGACTCGGGCATGGGTGTGTGTGATGTCCTTGGGTTAGTTAGGTTTAAGTAATTCCAAGTCTAGGGGACTGATAACCTCAAATGTTAAATCCCATGGGGCTTAGTGCCATTTAAACCATTTTTTTAGTTCCGTAGTAAATAATCCAACAAATTTTCTAGTTAACAACACTTTACGAGTACCAACATATAGAAGAACACTTTATTTTGTGCTATTAGTCTTCTGACTGGTTTGATGCGCCCCGCCACGAATTCCTCTCCTGTGCCAGACCTCTTCATCTCAGAGTAGCACTTCCAGTCTACGACCTCTATTATTTACTGGCTGTATTACAATCTCTACAGTTTTTGCCTTTTGCAGTTCCGTCTAGTACCACGGAAGTCAGTACCTCAAGTCTTATCAAATGTCTCTTATCCGTATCAGTGTTTTGCACATATTCTTTCACTCTCCCATTCTGCACAGAACCGCCTCATTCTTTACCTTAGGTGTCCACTTAAATTTCAACATTCGTCTGTACCACAACATCTCAAATACTCCGTTTCTTTTCTGTTCGGGTTTTCCCACAGTCCATGTTTCACTACCACACAATGCTGTGCATTCTCAGAAAAATACTCCTCAAATTAAGGCCTTTATTTGGTGTTAGTAGACAACTCTTAGCCAGGAATGTTCTTTTTGCCATAGCTAGTGTGCTTTTGATGTCCTCCTTGCTACGTCCGTCATTGGTTATTTTACTTCTTCGGTAGCATAATTCCTTATCTCCATCTACTTCGTCATCATCAATTCTGATGTTCAATTTCCCGCTGTTCTCGTTTATACTAAGTCTCATTACCCTCGTATTTCTTCGATTTGCTCTCAATCCATATTGTGTACTCATTAGACTGTTCATTCCGTTCAGCAGATCATGTAATTCTTCTTCACTTTCACTCAGGATAGCAATGTCATCAGCGAATCGTATCAGTGATATCCTTTCACCTTGGCTTTTAATTCCGTTCCTGAACCTTATTTTGATTTCCATCATTGCTTCCTCGATGTACAGATTGAAGAGTAGGGGCGAAAGACTACATCTTTGTCTTACACCGTTTTTAATACGAACACTTCGTTCTTGATTGTCCACTCTTATTTTTCCCTCTTGGCTCTATATCTACATCTACATCCGTACTCCGCAATCCACCAGACGGTGTGTGGCGGAGGGTACCTTGAGTACCTCTATCGGTTCTCCATTCTATTCCAGTCTCGTATTGTTCGTGGAAAGAAGGATTGTCGGTATGCCTCTGTGTGGGCTCTAATCTCTCTGATTTTATCCTCATGGTCTCTTCGCGAGATACACGTTGGAGGGAGCAATATACCGCTTGACTCTTCGGTGAGGGTATGTTCTCCAAACATCAACAAAAGCCTGTACCGAGCTACTGAGCGGCTCTACTGCAGAATCTTCCATTGGAGTTTATCTATTATCTCCGTAACGCTTTCGCGATTACTAAATGATCCTGTAACGAAGCGCGCTGCTCTCCGTTGGATCTTCTCTATCTCTTCTATCAAACCTATCTGGTACGGATCCCACACTACTGAGCAGTATTCAAGCAGTGGGTGAACAAGCGTACTGCAACCAGCTTCCTTTCATTTCGGATTGCATTTCCTTAGGATTCTTCCAATGAATCTCAGTGTGGCATCGGCTTTACCGACGATCAACAGTATATGATCATTCCATTTTAAATTACTCCTAATGGGTACTCCCAACTAATTTATGGAATTAACTGCTTCCAGTTGCTGACCTGCTATATTGTAGCTAAATGGTAAGGGATCTTTCTTTCTATGTATTCGCAGCACATTACACTTGTCTACATTCAGATTCAATTGCCATTGCCTGCACGATGCGTCAATTCGTTGCAGATCCTTCTGCATTTCAGTACAATTTTCCATTGTTACAACCTCTCGATATACCACAGCATCATCCGCAAAAAAGTCTCAGTGAACTTCCGATGTCATCCACAAGGTCATTTATGTATATTGAAAATAGCAACGGTCCTATGACACTTCCCTGCGGCACAGCTGAAATCACGTCGGAAGACTTCTCTCCATTGAGAATGACTTGCCGCGTTCTGTTATCTAGGAACTCTTCAATCCAATCACACAATTGGTCTGATAATCCATATGCTCTTACTTGGTTCATTAAACGACTGTGGGGAACTGTATCGAACGCCTTGCGGAAGTCAAGAAACACGGCATCTACCTGTGAACCCGTGTCTATGGCCCTCTGAGTCTCGTGGACGAATAGCGCGAAATGGGTTTCACACGATCGTCTTTTTCGAAACCCATGCTGATTCTTACAGAGTAGATTTCTAGTCTCCAGATAAGTCATTATACTTGAACATAATACGTGTTCCAGAATTCTCCAACTGATAGAAGTTACAGATATAGGTCTATAGTTCTGCACATCTGTTCGACGTCACTTCTTGCAAACTGGGATGTCCTGTGCCCTTTTCCATTAATTTGGAACGCTACGCTCTTCTAGAGACCTACGGCACACCGCTGGAAGAAGGGGGGCAAGTTCCTTCGCGTAATCTGTGTAAAATCGAACTGAAGTCCCAGCAGGTCCCGCGGCCTTTCCTCTTTTGAGCGATTTTAATTGTTTCTCAATTCCCTCTGTCGTCAAAAAGGGCCTTTTTGCCCTTCATAGGAAGTACTTCAAACAAGATAGGTCGTATTTTACGGAAATACAATGTGAAATGTGTTTTCCGACCTCCATCTAAGATTAAAGCGCTTTTGGGGTCTGTTAAGGATGATCTTGGTTTACGTAAGGCAGGTGTTTATCGCATTCCTTGTAGCTGTGGCATGGCATACATTGGTCAGACCATCAGGACCGTGGAGGACCGGTGTATTGAACATAAACGGCACACGCGACTACAGCAGCCTAGCAAATCTGCTATTGCCGAACAGTTTGGACACTGGTCACCCCATGTGGTATAATAATACCGAGATATTAGCATGCACGTCCGGCTATTGGGATAGTGTGATCCAGGAGTCTGTTGATATTAAATTGACTAGCAACCTTGTGAATAGGGATGGAGGCTTTTGTTTAAACTCGGCCTGGAATTCTGCTATTTCACTTGTTAAAAAACATAGGGACAGAGTTAACGTTTCCTCAACTACCAGTCCATAGTTTCTTACTATCGATAGCTCTGACTTCGTTCATCTCTGGTGGCTTTTGTTTAGGTGTGTGTTATCTTTTCTGTTAGACTCGCAGAACCGAGCTCTCGTGTTTTCTGCACTTCGTCTGGTCGTTGCAGTTAAGCCTTGAAAATGGCGGAGTGTGCATCCGCCGAAATATCGGCAGTTGTCGAAAATTCAACCTGGCTGAATGCCCGTAAGTACTTTGAACTTTTGAAAGTGTCTTGATTTTTCTTTAGTTCTGCTTCCATTATTGACCGCAACATTAGAACTCTCTCTCTCGTGCCTTTACCTTTCCTACAACCAAACTGATCGTCATCTAGCCCATCCTTAATTTTCGTTTCCAATCCTGTGTATATTATTCATGTTACCAACTTGATGCATGAGCTGTTAAGCTAATTGTGCGATAATTACCGCAATTGTCAGTTCTTGCCGTCTTCGGAATTGTGTGTATGATGTTATTCCGAAAGTCAGATGGTATACGGCCAGAGTCATACATTGTACACACCAACGTGAATAGTAGTTTTGTTGTCACTTACCCCAATGTTTTTAGAAATTCTGATGGAATTTTCTCTATCCCTTCTGCCTTATTTTATCTGCAAAAGCTATTTTAAATTCTGACTCTAATAGCATCTCCCCTACTCTTCTTAATCGACTCCTGTTTCTTTTTCTACCAAATTAGACAAATCTTCTCCCTCATGGAGTCTTCAAGGTATTCTTTCTACCTATCCGCTCTCTCGTTTGCATTTAACAGTGGAATTCCCGTTACACTCTTAATGTTACCACCCTTGCCTTTAATAGCACCGCAGGTTGTTTTGACTTTCCTGTATGCTGAGTCTGTTCTTCCGACAGCCAAATGGTTCAAATGGCTCCGTTGCACTCTTAATGTTACCATCCTTGTCTTCAATATCACCGTAGGTTGTATTTACTTTCCTGTATGCTGAGTCTGTTCTTCCGACAATCAAATGGTTCAAATGGCTCTGAGCTCTATGGAACTTAACATCTGAAGTCAACAGTCCTCTAGAACTTAGAACTATTTAAACCAAACTAACCTAAGGACATCACACACAACCATGCCAGAGACAGTATTCGAACCCGCGAGCGTAGCGGTCTCGCAGTTCCATACTGAAGCGCCTAGAACCGCTGAGTCACATCGGCCGGCTCCGACAATCATTTCTTTTTCAATGTATTCACATTCTTCCTGCAGCCATTTCATCCTAGCTTCTCTGCATTTCCTATTTATTTCATTCCTCAGTGACTTGTATTTGTGTAATCCTGAGTTTCCCGGTACATTTTTGTACTTCCTCTTCTCATCGATCAGTTGAAGTATTTCTCCTGTTACCCATGGTTTCTTCGCAGTTACCTCCTTTGTACCTATGTTTTCCTTCCCAACTTCTGTGATGGCCGTTTTTAGAGATGCCCATTCCTCTTCAACTGTACTGTATACTGAGCTATTCCTTATTGCTGTACCTATAGCCTTAGAGAACTTCAACCGTATCTCGCCATTCCTTAGTACTTATGTTTCCTACTTCTTTGTGTATTGATTCCTCCTGACTAATGTCTTAAACGTCAGCCTACTATTCATCACTTCTGTGTTGTGATCTGAGTCTATATCTGCTCCTGGGTTCGCCTAACAATCCGATATCTGATTTCGGAATCTCCGTCTGACCATGATGTAATATAACTGATATCTTCTCGTGTCACCCGGCCTTTTCCAAGCATACCTCCTCCTCTTGTGATTCCTGAACAGAATATTCGCTATTACTAGCCGAAGTTTGTTACAGCACTCAATTTATCTTTCTCCTCTCTCATTCCTTGCCCTAAGGCCATATATTCTTCTGTAACCTTTTCTTGTACTGCGTCCCCTACAACTGCATTCCACTCACCCATGACTATTACATTTTCATCTCTTTTTACATACCTATTACCCTTTCAATATCCTCATACACTTTCTCTATCTCTTCGTCTTCAGCTTGCGACGTTGGCCTATATACCAGAAATCCTTGTCATCTATGCACTTCACTTCACTGATCCCTGCTATATTTACATTGAGCCTTTGCATTTCCCTTTTAAGATTTTCTAGTTCCCCTACCACGTTCAAGCTTTTGACATTCCACTCCCCATCTGGTAGATTGTTATTATTTCGTTGATTATGCAATCTTTTTCCCATGGTAGCCCCACCCTTTACAGTCCCCTCCCGGAGATCTGAGTTGGGGACTATTCCGGAATGTATTGCTAAAGGAGAGGTCATTACGACACTTCTTCAGTTAGTACTCAGAATTGGATCTAAAATTTCTATTGTAGGAATTATTAGATTTATTGTACTTGTCTTTACTGCAGCGGTTTCCAAAACCTTCTGCATATTCATGCCGTCGATCTACGTTGATTCTTCCGCCTTCAGGGGCAGTTTCCCACTTATAGGACAAGGACTTCTTATGCCGGATGTCTTCGGTCGCCAATGCCGATTATTAATCAAGATTTAAGTAGCGGCGGGATTCGAACCCAGGACGAAATATATTTTGAATATGGATCATAGACGCTACCCCAAGACCACGGATTCAATTAGAAGATCACACTTATTTGCAATTGTCTCTGGCAACTCTCTCGGCAGTTGAGTTTCGTCTCCTGCCAACGCACTGGGCTCCACGTTTAGATTTTCTGGAAACTAGCGTTTGGCTCCTCCTGTCTGCTAAATGGTTACTCTTAACGAATAAAAAGTTTCGTTGCATATTTTCTACAAGTAGTCTGGCTGCCCCCCAGTCGAGAGGCAGCACTTTCTCCTTCCTCACTGTGCGCAACGACCTACTTCACTCTCTTCGGGGAAGGATATCCCCGTAAAAACGAATTTACATTGTAAACAGTCGGCTGCCTCAGATTTCCAAAATGTACGAGTCAGCCCAAACTCAAGTATTGATCCTATGTCTTATCTGATTTTCTCAACAAGCCGGCCGGACCACACATAGCGTGAAGTGTACTTAGTGAACTGTTCTGCGGCCAGCAGCAGAAGGCACGCAAAGCCCGGATAATGCCACAGCTTGGCGGGCTTAGAGAACGGCCACACCGAGTCGCCCCACCTCCTGGTTCCTAACTCGAAAGGGTGCTCGAATGTCTAGGACTTACACGATTTTGGCTTTGTTGTACACATGCAGAGTTGCTACCTGGGGTTCTTTCACTCCAAGAAAGTTACAGAAATAATTACATACAGCTTCCACCAGCACATGAGAGAGGAATGAAATACTAATTAACATATTGACCTTCGCAATCGCTGAAATTGTTTGCTAGAAACGTGTGCTTCCATCAAGTGACATCGATCGAATCCGAATCAAACGAATTCAAATAAAATATGAAAATTGAACACGAAGTATGTCAGTCCAGCACCGACAGATGCGTGTCACTTACTAGTTTTGTTATGTATATGTTTATTACAAAAGTCTGTAGTAAGCTGTACTGTAAAAATACGTCTCTGACGTATTGCTACGATAATTCATTGACAGACAAATGTCATACATGGCAATGCATCGGTTGTTAACAAAAATATTTATCCGCAAATTCTAAAAATGTTCAAATGTGTGTGAAACCTTATGGGACTTAACTGCTAAGGTCATCAGTGCCTAAGCTTACACACTACTTAACGTAAATTATCGTAAGGACAAACACACACACCCATGCCCGAGGTAGGACTCGAACCTCCGCACAGTCCACAACTGCAGCGCTTAGACCGCTCGGCTAATCCCGCGCGGCCCCACACATTCGCCATTGAGACGTTCGTCCGTTGCCAGCGAAGAGCATTGACTGTTTTCTGCTGCTACGCACTTGGAAGTAGAAGACTCAATCGTAGTAATTTTGCAGTCACTGGAAGGATGATACCGTGGCAAGAGAAAAATTTTAAAGTAAAATGTAGGACACGTGCGCTGCAGCCACCAGTTTCAGTTAGACTGAACATACATGGAGGGCTATTACCTACCCTGATGCTATGTGTTCGCCGTGAAAAGTTGGAACGTGCGCACGTCTTGTTGGGAACAAACGTCTACTTTTACATACACTATGTGTTCAAAAGTATCGGACGCCCCCCTCTCCCCCCAATACATACTGCCAGGTATTCCACATCAGCGACCTCAGTAGTCGATAAACATGGTGAGAGAATTCACGGGCTTCGAACGTAGTCAGGTGACTGGGAGTCACTTGTGTCATACGTCTGTAAGCTAGATTTCCACACGTCCTTATGTCCACTGTTTCCGTTGGGATAGTGAAGAGGAAACATGAGGGGACACGTACAGCACAAAAGCGTACAGGCCGACCGTTGAAGAAAGTCGTAATATGTAATAGGCAGACATCTACCCACACCATGACACAGGAATTCCAAACTGCATCAGGACCCACTGCAAGACAGTTAGGCGGGAGATGATAAAACTAGGACATCATTCTCGGGCTGATGCTGATTACACGCACATCACGCCGGTAAGCCGGCCGCTGTGGACAAGGGGTTCTAGGCGCTTCAGTCGGGAAAAGCGCTGCTGCTACGTTCGCAGGTTCGAATTCTGTCTCGGGCATGAGTGTGACGTCCTTAGATTGGTTAGGTTTAAGTAGTTCTAAGTCTAGGGGACTGTTGACCTCAGATGTTAAGTACCATAGTGCTACGAGCCATTTGAACCATTTGAATGCCGGTAAATGCCAAACGTCGCCTCGCTTGATGCAAAGACAGTGCTTCCCACTGCTGAAGAGCAATTCGGGGATGACGATTGCTTTTTTCAGCACGATCGAGCACCTGTTCATAATGCACGGCCTGTGGCGGAGTGTTAACACGATAATAACATCCCTGTAATGGAATGGCCTGCACAGAGTCCTCATCATGCCAGGCCTCACTGACCGACATCGATACTTCTCCTCAGTGCAGCACTCCGTGAAGAATGGGCTGCCATTCCCTAAGAAACATTCCAGCACCTGGTTAAACGTATGCGTACGAGAATGGAGGCTGTCATTAGGGCTAAGGGTGGGCCAACACTACGAGGGTTGTCTAGAAAGTAAGTTCCGATTGGTCGCGAAATGGTAACCACTGGGAAAATCCGGTAAAGCTTGGCACCGATATGTTGGGCAGCGTATCGAGTATGCCCGTCGATCGTGTCGCGTCACTCTTTTCAGTTTTGAGTGAACAGTGAGCACGTAAAGATGCAATCGGAATAGTGTGTCCCGCTAAGTAAGACGGCCTGGTTAGATATTACGTCTGTGTCATGCAGCCCACATAACAGAACTGTCGAGCAGTTCCTTCTTCATGCCATTTCTCAGAGTCGTCTGACATGGCAAGAAGTGTTTTTCTCGTTCGAAGAAAAAGAATTGTCGGTGCCGTTTCATATCTTCGTGAATAATGAAAAATCATCTGAAATGGGCGCCATGATCTTTATCTTCTTTCGTGGGAAAGGCCGATTGACTATTTCCAAATTTTTATTAGGAAGTGGATTCGTAGAATCGATCTTCTGTCGAACATTGACTGATCACTGATTGCCCGTTTTCATTGGATAAGAAAAGTTAAATAGGTCTTTCTCGTGGGATGCACTGGGTACGCAGGGAAACGGAACTATTCCGGACGTGTCAGTTAGTTATCGTAGAGGACAATCGGATGCTGGCTCTCACAGAGGACGCTGGTGCTAAACTTCGAAGGAAGCACATATTCTGTCTGCGGTGTCAGGTCTTAACGGCGACGAATACCAATGACGATGCCGATTGTTTTTTTGTTTGTTATTTTGTCGTCAGTCGTCTGACTGCTTTTATGAGGCACACCACGAATTTCTCTCGTGTGCTAACCTCTTCACTTCAGAATAGCATCTGCAACCTAAATCCTATATTATTTGCTTGATGTATTGCAATCTCTGGCTTCCTCTACACCTTTTGCCCAAAACAGCTCTCTCTAGTACCGTAGAATTCATTCCCTCATGTCTTAACAGATGTCATAGCGTCATATCCTTTCTCCTTATCAGTGGTTTCCATATATTCCTTTCCTCTCCGATTCTGCACAGAATCTCCTCGTTCCTTACCTTATCAGCCCACCTAATTTTCAACATTCGTTTGTAGCACCACATTTCAAATGCTGCGATTCTCTTCTGTTCCGTTTGTCCCTCAGTCCATGTTTAACTACTATACAGTGCTGTACTCAAGGCGTACATTCTCAGAAATTTCTTCCTCAAATTGAGGCCGATATTTGATATAAGTAGACTTTTCTTGGCCAGTGCTGGGCTGATTTTGACGTCCTCCTTGCTCCGTCCGTCATTAGTTATTTTACTGGCTAGGAAGCAGAATTCCTTAACTTCATCTACTTTGTGACCGTCAATCCTGAGTTTAAGTTTTTCGCTGTTCTCATTTCTGCTCCTTCTCATTACCTCCATCTTTCTTCGATTTACTCTCAATCCATACTCTGTACTTATTAGACTGTTCAATCTGTTCAGCAAATCATGTAATTCTTCTTCACTTTTACTCAGGATAGCAATGTCATCTGCGAATCATATCACTGACATCCTTTCATCTTGAATTTTTATTCCACTCTTGAAACTTCCTTTTATTTCCATAATTGCTTCCTCGATGTACAGATTGAACAGTAGGGGCGAAAGACTACATCTTCGTCCTACACCTTTTTTTAATACGAGGACTTCGTTCTTGGTCGTCCAGTATTATTATTCCATCTAGGCTGTTGTACATATTGTATATGAGTCGTTTCTCCCTATATCTTGCAACTTCTTTTTTTCAAAATTTCGAACATCTTGCACCATTTTAAATTACTGAACGCTTTTTCGGGGTCGACAGATCCTATGACCGTTTCTTGGTTTTTATTTAGTCTTCCTTGCACTATTAACCGCAACATCAGAATTGTGTCTCTTATGCCTTTACTTTTCCTAAAGCCAAACTGATCGTCAGCTAGCGCATACACAATTTTCTTTTCCTTTCTTCTGTATATTATTCTTGTAAGCAACTTTGATGCATGACCTGTTAAGCTGTTTGTACGATAATTCTCACACTTGTCAGCTCTTTCGGTCTTCCGAATTGTGTGGATGATGCTTTTTCGAAAGTCTACGCACCAAAGTATTCTTTCCACCTATCCACCCTCTCCTGTGCATTTAACAGTGGAATTCCCGTTGCACTCTTAATGTTATCACCCTTGCCTTTAATGTCACCGAAGGTTGCTTTAACTTACCTGTATGCTGAGCCTGTCCTTCCGAAAATCGTTTCTTTTTCGATGCCTGCAGCCATTTTGTCTTAGCTTCTCTGCACTTACTATTTATTTTATTCCTCAGAAACTTGTGTTTCTGAATTGCTGAGTCTTTCGGAACATTTTTATACTTCCTCCTTTCATCAATCAACTATAGTATTTCTTCCGTTACCCTTGGTCTCTTCGCAGTTTTATTCTTTGTACCTATATTTTCCTTCCAACTTCTGTAATGGCCCTTTTTAGGATGTCAATTCCTCTTCAGTTGTACTGCCCACTGAGCTATTCCTTATTGCTGTATAACCTTAGAGAACTTCAATCGTATCTCGTCATTCCTTAGTACTTCCGTATACCACTTATTTGTGTATTGATTCTTCCTGACTAATGTCTTAAACTTCAGCCTGCTCTTCATCTCTGCTATATTATCATATGAGTTTATATCTGCTCCTGGATACGCCTAACATTCCAGTATATGATTTCGGAATCTATGTCTAACCATGATGTAATCCAACTGAAATCTTCCCGCATCACCCGGCTTTTTCCAGGTATACCTCCTCCACTTGTGATTCATGAACAGAGTATTCGCTATTACTAGCTGACGTTTATTACATAACTCAATTAATCTTTTTCCTCTCTCATTCCTTGTCCTAAGCCCATAGTCTCCTGTAATCTCTTCTTCTACTCCGTCGCCTACAGTTGCATTCCAGTCACCCCTGACTATTATATTTTCATCAAATTCTACATACTGTATTACCCCTTCAATATCTTCATACATTTTCTCTATCTCTTCATCTCCAGCTGGCGTCGTCGGCATGTATACCTGAACTATCGTTGTCAGTTTTGGTTTGCTGTCGATCATGATAAGAGCAACGCTACCATTGAACTGTTCTCTGCCCTATTTTCCAATTTATAATGAATCCTACTCCCATATACCATTTTATGCTGCTTTTGATGTTACCCTCTACTATACCCCCTACTATATCTAGATTGAGCCTTGGCATTTCCCTTTTCAGATATTCTAATTTCCCTACCACGTTCAAGCTTCTGACATGCCACGCCCCAACTCATTGAATGTTATTATTTCGTGGATTATTCAATCATTTTCTCATGGTAACCTGCTTCTTGGCAGTCCTCTCCCGGAGTTCCCAATGGGGGCCTATTACGAAATCTTTTGATAAAGGAGACAGCATCATGACACTTCTTCAATTACAGGCTACATTTCCTGTGGATACAGGTTTCGTTCTTTAATACAGTGGTTTTCATTGCCTTCTTCATCCTCATGTCATTGATCTTTGTTGATTCTTCCGCCTTCAGGACTAGTTTCCTATCTCTTGGAAAAGAGACTGCCCTGCACCTCTGTGCGTTCCTCTGTCCCGTTTGGCAAGACCGTTGGCTGAAAGAGGGTGAATTCTTACGCCGGAAGTCTTTGGCCACCAATGCTGATTATTAACCAAATTTTAAGCAGCTGCGGGATTCGAACGATAATTCAAAATTAGCAGTGAAGTGAAGGGAGTACTTTGTTGCTAAATACAGTTACTCAATAACTTGTCCACTAAAGGCTGAGCTGAAGTTCGACAGCTGAATTAAAATTCACTTAGGTAAATATGCAATCAGGATGATTCAGAGAGAGCATTGTAGTTACATGGTGTTCACAGCTATATTACTGTTGCTTCGAGTCGCCAGTCTCAGTTTCAACTCTACAGAAGACTTAAAAAGTTGAAGCAAGTCGCTAACATAAAGAGAATGCCTTTTTTGACAACAGGAAATTGTGTGTTCTGGTCGTTACACACTCACTACTACTACTGCAACTAACCAGGCCACGAACCTATCTATGCTATGAACAACAGTAATCACTATGATATCTGTAATGTACAGATACACCCCCAAAAACATATGTTTTTCGTATTAGGTGCCGTATACTGCCAGCTAATGCCAGGTGCTCCACATCAGCGACCTCAGTAGTCATTAGATATCGTGAGAGAGCAGAATGCGGCTCCGCGGAACTCGAGGACTTCGAACGTGGTCAGGTGATTGGCTGTCATACGTCTATACACGAGATTTCCACACTCCTAAACGTTCCTGGGTCCACTGTTTCCGTTGGGATAGTGGAAACGTGAAGGGACACGTACAACACAAAAGCGTATAGGCCAATCTCGTCTGTTGACTGACAGAGACCACCGACAGTTTAAAAGGGTCGTACAGTGTAACAGGCAGACCTTCACACAGGAATTCCAATCTGCATTTTGTTTTTTAATTCGTGTCAGAAGCACCATGTATACAGGAATATAAAAAAATGAATAGCACACAGAAAAAAATTAATTACAGGCATATGAAAATATATATAAATATATATACAAATATGTGTGCACAGAAACAAAATGTTATATGCATTTGGCCCATAAGCGGGCTACGTCGACAGCATTTGGGGTTGCCAACATCAGATCCTCTAAAGTGCAGTGTGAAGGACATTCGGGGCAGTTATACCTGTGTTGGGTCGTCTACACCTCTCCACAGTCGCAGAGATTAGATGTAGTAGAATATCCCCAACTTCAGAAGGTTTTCTCTTGACCGTGCATTGTTGGTGCGTAGCCTGTTTAGTGATTTCCAGACCACCCAGTCCTCATCGTAACCTGGTGCCAGTTCTTCCTTTGGTTCCATCCAGTGCCCTTCTCCCTACCGCTTCCATCTCTCCACCCTAGATCCAGGTTGGTCACTAAAATCTTCGGTTGCTCTGAGAAAACTACGTCTAGATTTCAAGCGTTTGGTGGCTGGCTGAGTTTTGTGGATGAGGTGGCTGCCTGCCATCTCAGCCCTCGCTCTTTCACTATAGGCTGCCGCTTCTCCTCGCACTGCAGGAGGTGCAATCCCAGCAAGATGGTAGAGCTTGTCTGTTGGCGTCGGTTTCAGACATCCAGTGACCTTCACTCCAGAAGCAACATGACAATCCAATCTGCATAATGATCCACTTCAAGCACTATGACAGTTATGCGGGAGGTGAAGGGGCGGCTGCTCAACACGCCGGTAAATGACAACCGACGCCACACTTGGTGTAAGGAGCGTAAACATTACACGATTGAACAGTGGAAAAACGTTTCGTGGAGTAACGAATCACTGTACTCAATGTGGCGATCCAGTGGCAGGGTGTCGATACGTCTTGTGCCTGGTGAACGTCATCTGCCAGCGTGTGTAGTACCAACAGTAAAATCCGGAGGCTGTTGTGTTATGGTGTGGTCGTGATTATTATGGAGGGAGCTTGCACTCCTTGTTGTTTCGCGTGGCACTATCACGGCAAAGGGCTACATTGCTGCGTTAAGTACCTTCTTGCTTCCCACTGTTGAAGAGCAATTCGGGGATGGCGATTGCTTCTTTCAGCACGAACGAGCACCTGTTCATAAAGCACGGCCTGTGACGAAGTGTTTACACGACAATAACATCCCTGTAATGACTGGCCTGCACAAAGTCCTGACCTGAATCCTACAGAACACCTTTGGGATGTTGTGCAACGCCGACTTTGTGCAAGACCTCACTGACCGACATCGATGCTTCTCCTCAGTGCAGCACTCCGTGAAGAATAGGCTGCCATTCACTAAGAAACCTGCCAGCACCTGATTAAACGAATGCGTGCGAGAATGGAGGCTGTTGTCAGGGCTAAGGGTGGGACAACACTACGAGGGTTGTCCAGAAAGTAAGTTCCTATCGGTAACGAAATGGAAACCACAGATGTGTTGGGCAGTGTCTCTAGTATGCCCGTCGATCGTATCGCGTCGCTCTTTCCAGTTTTGAGGGCACGCTAAGTTGTATAGGGAATAGCGTCTCCCGTTAAGTAAGAGGGCCTGGTTAGAGATTTCGCCTGTGTCATGCAGCCCACGTAGCGCAACTGTCGAGCAGTTCCTTCTTCGTGCCAATTCTCTGCCGAACACTGCAGGGGCAATGAAGACGCTCCTACAGCGTTTCCGTTGAGAAATCTTTGATTACCCGCAATACAGTCCGTAATTGGCCCCCCTGAGTCTCATCTTGCTCACAAGAACCGCTGACTGTCAAGACACAATTTTTCCACAGACGAGGTGCAGGCCATGTAAGGTGTCAGGCAAATCTAACACCTTACATGAAAACCCTGACATAATAAGCAAATCTACTAGTATGTCACATAGCTCCGAATAAATCGTGACATTAAATTAACCAAAGTAATACAAGTAACGAGTGAGCAAATGGAATGTCACAGACTAACACAAGAATGCCTAAATGCATGTCGTACCTTCCCACCGTGAGGCAGACGCAGTTCCGAGGGGAGAAACGAGAACAGAAGCCGAGAGCAGAACCGTGTTAAGCTAGAAGGCCCTACGATAAGGGACGGACAGCCACGTCTCTAGCTAACCACTAGGGCTCACCACCCTCACGTTTTAGCGTGAGACTTTTTCGCGTCTCAGGTACGTCAAGGACCACCCCCCAGCCCATGTTAAAAGCTAGAGCCCTCCAGAAGAACAGTATAGATCTTACGATAACGCTAAAAGGACCACACCACCCGCACGTTTTAGCGTGAGACTTTTTAGCGTCTCTGTTACGTTGCAAACTTTAAAAACATTGCCCCACCACGAAAAGTATAACGTTTCTCATTGGATAGACGGAATTTTTGTAGGCGGAGCTTAAGGTTAACATTGAGACCCTGATTGGTCAGATGAAAACATAGCCACATAGTTTTTTTAACTAACTTCGGTAAATTGTAGTAAGGAGAAGTTAGGAGAGTTAGTTCCGAGACGGCGAGCTGGATGGCTGGTGCGCCGGCCGCTGTCGCCCTGACGCTGCCTAAATACCGACAAGGTAATGAACGCACGCGATGCCGCATTTTTGAGCGCATAAGGCTTCACTCAGAACTGCAGAAGACTCATCTGTTACGCCCCTTTTTTTGTAATACTAGTGTCGATCGTTAATTAAAACTCATGGTGTTCACATTTGCCACTTGAAGAACAGATCTGAAACGCGATGATTTTTCTTTTATATAGTTTTGAGAAGCCACATCAGCCACTGTAATTTACGACAAGTTAGATAAGTAATTAAAGATAATTGAGGGTCACTGTAGACCATTTTGATAGTTTTCTCTTTCGTGAAACTTAAATTTAACCTAGATTATAGATGTGATATGGCATAGGTCATCCTTCGATCGATTGTAGAACTTGGAAACCCATTCAGGGAATATTCGTTCACATTTTTGTTGAACGCAGTTGGTTTTTACCATCCTGTATTAAAACATTTCCTTTTATCAATAGTGCAATTTATAAACGATGTTTTGTGAGTAGAATAAAACTTCCAATGGTAAATTTAACTGCTTTTTCGACGTTATTTTACCAGCTAACTAAAAATAGGAAAGCCTTGAACCCTTTCCACTATATTTAGTTAGTATTAAGATTCTTTTACAGGGAGTGCAGTGGAGCTGACGCTGAGATCATTTAGTATTTGGTTATATCATCGCTAGTCTCACTGAACTCTTCTGAATTCTACATGTCAGGTGTGGTCTGGCGTCTCCTTACCAGCAACAGGTCCCAGGTTCAAACTAGTCAATTCCCTAAAAATCACGCTCAGAGCGTCGTTGCGCGAAAGTGGTAGGGAGACACGATATAGAACAAACAGACACCACCATGAATGTTTAGAACCAGTGCAGATAACTGGCCGAAAGCACAGGCGGCTGCTTTCTATGACGAGGATATTGCAAAGTTGATACAACACTACAACAAAACTCGAAGTTGGAGAGGCGACTATGTAGAGAAGTAGGTGGAGTGTGTAGCTAACTGTTGTAAATAAAGCGTTTCTGTTTTTCACTGTGGTTTCTATTTAGCGACCGATTGGAACTTACTTTCTGGACAACCCTCGTACACAGAATTCCGGCATTACTGATGGAGGGCGCCATGTGACCGAATATTTGTGATCATATAGAATATATAAAACGTGGTTTACGCCATCGGCCTTGATAAGTAACAAAACCACAGCACACTCGTTTTGGGAAACGTTAACACACACCAGTGGCGTTTAAAGTAATGCCACACCCAACAGACAGTTCTGCTCTTATAGCCATGTCAAGCAAAGTTCCATTTGACCAATTGTAAACTGACCAAGAGCCATTGCAGGTCACTAAAGCATGCCCATAGTATCCAACTTTACAGAAAAAAAACCAGTCTTCGGTGTACCTTTCTGGTAGTGTAATGCTTTCTTGCTTATAAGGTACGACAACGACGGCCCTCCATGTCGATGGTGTTGACAACTGATTGCCACGACCCACGTCTACCATTGGTTTTTAAAACTGCCCAGCCTACAGCACACAATGTCCCATCTGATCACGTCTTATTTACTGGTCACCATTCAACTCTCATCTCTCTCTCTCTCTCTGCCGTCAGCAACTGCGGCACACTGAAAATTAATCCCTCCCAACCCTCCAAACTGAGTCAGGCCAGGACTTCATTCAAGGCGTTGTGCCCCACAAGAACCTCGGCTGTCGGCATAAGCTGACCACAGCCTGGAGTGACCGTCGTCGCGCCGCAGTCTTTCTGGTCGCTCCACCCTGGCGATGGTGCTGGCATCGATGAAATGCTGACCATTAGTAGCGGAGCGGGTGACTGGCTTTCCTTCTATCCATCCCACAACAACTCATCTCAGAGTGGGGTTAGTTCTGGCTCAAACGCTGCTGACCAGCAGGTCCACATACATCAGCCCCAGAGCAGCTCTGCTCTGCTCGGCTGGGTGGTACAGCAAGAACAACATGCAGAATATCTCAAATTCACGGCACACAAAATGTATGCATAGAAAAACTGAAACAACTGAAATAGGTGAAGTCATTAATTTTCCAGCTAAAACATTTAACAATAACGCGAGGATACAGTCAGATCTGTAGGTAGCCCTGATAGGTCGTATTCCAAAACCTAGCAAGTCTGCTTATGAACAGACGAACATGCCGTCCAGCTCAGTATCTCTTCCAACAACATCGTGGAGAGGTGTTTATCCACTAGTGTCGTGGTACTAAGTTCCTAGTTCCTACGGGACCAAAGTGCTGAGGTCATCAGTCCCTAAGCTTCAACACTACTTAATCTAACTTAAACTAAGGACGACATAAACATCCATGCACTAAGGGGGACTTGAACCTCCGACGGGGGGAAGCGGAGCGAGCCGTTCCAAGGCGCCTCGGAGCCCGCGTTGCACCACTTAGTGGTCGGAGCATTTGTCTAGTAACCAGGAGACTCCGGTTTGAATCCTGGTCCAGCGAAACTTTTGTACTTTCCCCCTTGACTTAAATCAATGCCCCCTCGCAGCCAGTGCCTGTAAATCCCTTGCCTCTTAATTTATCATAATATTTACTCAACGAACTAAAATGATGTATGTTATAACCATTTTCTAGTTTTCTTATAGTTCTTTGTTTAAGAAGATAACTTACCTGGAACGTGAAAGGAAGTTCCCATTCGCTATTGGCGCTGTCCACTGAAAAAATGAATTTTACTAGCAACGGAAATGTTGCAACTGCCTCTAGACATTCAGTCCCGGATGGAAATCATGGATTTCCTCAAAGACAGACTGAACGGCGGGAAAGAATCCCATCTTGGTGATATTCTTGAATGTAAAATGGCAAGATTATTTGGAAATATACTGCGTTAATGCAGGACTGCTGTCATCTTCGAGGCGGTGTACATTACGATCACTTACATTAACTGCATCCATGAGAATATGATCTTGTCACCCTCTGTCCTTATACCCCATGTGGGATAACATTTTATAAAAAGAAAAAAGTCTCCGATTCCACGCTTTCCATTCTGCTCTCTTTCCTTGGACCACATTTCCGCATTTAAAAGCGTTATTTTTTTATTCTGTTTTTGCGGCAAGGAATGCGACTGTACCGTGACCGTGCTGTCCTCTGTAAACTGCGGCATTAAATCGCACCCCCCCGCAGTTCAAGTGTCTGTTTCCGTGCACCACGTGGGCTCCAGAATTCCCGCGGCCTTCTCTAAAGTTTGCGCACGAGATATTCTTTGCGCGAGCCGTGCTGTAGAAACAACAGCTTCACTCCGCTCATTCTTTTCCGCTTTTTCATTTTTATTTCGCGTTTTTCTCTTTCTGTGGAAAACAGAAGAGAAAAGAAAAAGAGTACTTCTTGTGGAAACATGGAAATAACATTAAATCAAGTGCTGAGAAATCTGCATACAAAAGCAGTTTAACACTGTTGTGAAACTCATAAATCTCGTTGCGCTGCTAAGGAACGATAATAAATTCAAGAAAACTTCACAGCTGTTGTTTCGAGTCTCGCGATACTTTTGTTACAGCACTGCAGACTATATAGGAAACATCGTTTAACAAACGTGTGTACGCAGTCATCGTACTCCAGTATGTACGGGTGCGCAAAACATGTTTTGCGTATCTTGCAGCATTATCCGAAACGTTTCATCACTTTGGAATATGGTGCGGTCTACAACCCAGAGGAATTTTTGCATCTGTAGCTACAACTACATCTATACTCTGTGCAGACCACGTTGGGTATGTGGCAGAGAATACTTCGGCTACCCTTGCCCCTACCCTTCACCAAGTTTGTAGTTTTGAACACAGCGTCAGAGGAACCAATTTTCGTAAAAATTCCTTTGAGCTGCCAATGTCTTTAATATTACAAATGAACAAAGTACGACCATATTGACTATCAGAACAACTGTGTGATTGGATTGGAGAGTTCCTAGATAACAGAACGCGCATGTCATTCTCAATGGAGAGAAGCCTTCCTAAGTAAGAGTGATTTTAGGTGTGCCGCAGCGGTGTGTCGTAGGACCGTTGCTATTCACAATATATATGACCTTGTGGATAACATCGGAAGTTCATTGAGGCTTTTTGCTGATGATGCTGTAGTATATCGAGAGGTTTTAACAATGGGAAACTGTACTGAAATGCAGGAGGACCTGCAACAAATTGACGCGTGGTGCATTGAATCTCAATGTAGACAAGTGTAATGTGCTGCGAATACATAGCAAAAAAGGTCCTTTATTATTCAGCTACAATATAGCAGTTCTGCAACTGGAAGCAGTTAATTCCATGAATTATCTGGGAGTAGGCATTAGGAGTGATTTAAAATGGAATGACCATGTAACATTAATCGTCTGTAAAGCAGATGCCAGACTGAGATTCATTGAAAGAATCCTAAGGAAATGCAGTACGAAAACAAACGAAGTAGGTTACAGTACACTTGTTCGCCCTCTGCTTGAATACTGCTCACCGATGTGGGATCCGTAGCAGATACGGTTCATAGAAGAGATAGAGATCCAACGGAGAGCAGCGCGCTTCGTTACAGGATCATTTAATAATCGCGAAAGCGTTACGGAGATGATAGATAAACTCCACTGGAAGACTCTCCATGAGATACGCTCAGTAGTTCGGTACGGGCTTTGTTGAAGTTTCGAGAATATACCTCCACCGAGGAGTCAAACAGTATATTGCTCCCTCCTACGTATATCTCGCGAAGACACCATGAGGATAAAATCAGAGAGATTAGAGCCCACACAGAAGCATACCGACAATCTTTCTTTCCGTCAATAATACGAGACTGGAATAGAAGGGAGAACCGGTAGAGGTACTCAAGGTACCCTCCGCGACACACCGGCAGGTGGCTTGCGAAGTATGGACATAGATGTAGATTTAGATTACAATCATGACTCTACGAAAGAACTAGAGTACACTGTCTGAAATTTTGAAATTAGCAGGTATGTAATATAGGCAGCGATAGGTTATCTAAAACCTGTACAAAAATCACGTGGGACATAAAAGGGACGCAGTATTGAAAAGTACTGAGACAGGGCTGTAGCTTTCCGTCCATGTTGTTCTGTCTATATAATGGGCAAAGAAAAAGGGAACTAACATGAAATTTCGAAAGGGAATTAAGTTTAAAGCGAATAAATAAAAACATTGAGTTTAGCCTGTGGCACTGTAATACAGTCACAGACAGCAAAAGACTTTACAGATCAGTTGACTTCAATGGATAGCGCCAAAAGTGAAATAAGTGGTGCTGAGGGAGTTAGATTAGCAAAAGGTGAAAGGTCACTATTACCTCCTTACCACCCACCCTGGTGCCGAAACCGCGCCCTTCAATTATCTAACGTGTTTAAAACAGCTTTACTGTCGTAGGTTAAGTAAGGTTTTATACTTCTGCCCTCAACAACAAGCCAACTTTCTTGCCAGCCACATTAGAAATTAGGATGAAGGATCAGATCCGGGCTCAGAGAGTAATCATCGAACGTCTCGAAATGGAAGAGAATTCTATAGAGAAGGTGGCTGAAGGTGACTTGAAGAAGAATATCGTTTGTTTAACATCAGTGAGGAAAGATTTGCTTGAGTTACAAATGCTCTTATATTTCTAAAGACACGATCAGTTAGTCGAACACTCATGAACAATACAAAGACAAGCACAACAAGGTAAACCCGCAAACGGCTCGAATTTCTACTGCCTGTCACCAACCTCGGACCCCTCCCCCCCCCCCCCCCCCCAACTGAGAAGTTTTGGAGTATTATGGTTAGGGCCCTCCAACCGGCTTCGGAGTTTGACGATCTAACACGTCAACAACTCTTACGTAATGTCCACAGGTGGATCAATTCTCAACTTGTGGATAAAGCTCTTGAATATTTCACCCGTGTTCTCTAAAATTATAATCATTTGTTTGTTTGTACATGTACATCATTCCGGTTTTCGTCGCATTGTGATAACTGCATCGTGATGCTTCGGTCTTTCTCTTTTTCAGAGGGCATTTATGTGTATCTGTCAGTTAGGAAGGAGACGCATTAGGGAGAATAAAAGTAAGGACATACAAATAATAAACGTAACATACAACTCGGGAAACAAAGCACCTAAACGAATTCTCGTGTTGCACGGGACAGCTACAGTATTCAACGTGCACTTTACAAAAACGATGATCAGACGTGTTACTGCTACTAATGGTGAGTCAAAGCACGCAAGTTGTTTAAAAAGCCACACCGGTGGAGCCCAACCACCATTAACACGGACGAAAGAATTTCCTTCCTTGGTCGATTCTTCGCAACACTGAGAGCCGAAAGAATTCGTTTTACATCTAGCCAACTAAGAATTCATGCTTGTGCTGCAGGCTTATGTTATTGCCGATAGTCCCAAACAAGAAATAAAATACCCAAGAACAAAAAGGGCATACGACTAACGCCATTCCTCATATCTTGCAATCACGTCGTGACAGCCATTGGCAACTCGATTTTTATTTTATTACCATTTATTTGTCTTCCAAATACAAACATTTTGTCTAGAGACATAACACGATCGAAGTATACAGAGCTGATGGAATTGGAACTTTCGTGCCACAATATTACGAAAGATATTATTAGCAAATTAGAATTAAAGTGAATGAAAGTTCTTATGACCACATTAGTTGTTTCGAGTAGTCTCTTCAAAGACGTATGATCGGTTTCTCACCTTAAAGGTGAGCTCTCAAGTGCCGTTACGTAACGAGAATTACGATTTTCCAAGGTTTTGTCATGAGTTGTTGTCGTCAAATTAGGTTGTTGAACACCGATGCTGGGTGTCCTAAATAAAATCCGTAATCTGAGAAGATGTGGGTATGGAAGTTCCAATTTTATTTACGACGCCTACTATCGGTGTACAACGGACTTCATGGTTGATGACAGTCGTGGAGGGATCAGTCACTTTCGTTTCTAGCTGCACCTTGGAACAGGGTAATTCTCGTCAGGCATCAAGTGATTACTTAAATGCACCTGTGGATGTACCTTTAAAACGGCCGTGGACATTGGAAAGGACTACGATAAACAGCTAATGGGATCATATGGACTTTCATTCATTTTCACTCTAATTTGCTTGTAACACCTTCCGTAACAAGATGGTTTGTAAGTTCCAGTTTAATTAATCATTATTATTTTATTTATGGTTGCCCCGTCTATAAAGCAGTTTGTGAAAGTATATAAGGTTATTCATAAGACAAGCAGACAAAAGACATACAGAAAAATTATACTAGATAGGGCGCTGCTACAAGTTTCGATTCGTAATACATGCCGTGGAGTAATTCCAATAGTGCCAGGCGTGTCACAATATGTAGACAAACCATCTATTACCTGTTGTCACATCGATTTAGTTCGCGCCTGCAGACGGACAAGCCAAAGGACATATTTCGAATATGGGCTGCTGTCATTGTCACACCAATGAACTGGACGCTCCATGTTTCCCCTCTCAGACTCGTATTTGCCGCATCAAAAACGCTGCCCACATCGAGGACCGGTAACGTGAGTTAAAAACCTGAAGACATGCGCTGTCCAGTGATATGTGTGCAGCTTTCGCGCAGTCATCGTCTTAAACGCCGTCTTAAACGCCGAGCGGTTCTAGGGGCTTCAATCCGGAACCACACGAATGCTACGCTCGCAGGTTCGAATCCTGCCTCGGGCATGGATGTGTGTGATGTCCTTAGGTTAGTTAGGTTTAAGTAGTTCTAAGTTCTAGGGGACTGATGACCTCAGATGTTAAGTCCCACAGTGCTCAGAGCCACCTGAATCATTTTTTGCTCTCTCTTTTTCATACTGACACGACGGTGGAAGCCTACACACAAATACCCATGCAGGAATTGTACTCAATACCCAATATTAACCGCTTGCACAGCTTCTGTTCTTTGTATTTTTACAATTTTCTGTATATGCCACTATCTCCAAGGATGATTCAAAACATAAATATAACCTGATGATAATCTTATCGTGTATGCACCCTCATAATGCAGTCATCTTGATACATAATTTCAAAGGACCAACTGGCCGCCATCTTCTGGTGGGTGTACTGATGCACGATTTTTCCAGAACTGAGTTTCCAACAGAATCGCCATCTCCTTTATACACTGTGGCCGACCAACTGGAGTGTGGTGTGTAGAGGAGCCGTCGATTCTATTGTAAATTCAATTCTGGCTAGAACGCCTGAAGATAGCAGCCAGTTGGTCCGTTGAAATATAGTGTCAAGATCAGTGCATTATTCGGGCGCAAATGCGTGAAGAGTATCATTGGTCATTACCCCGGAAAAGGCTAGATATCACATTAAGCAGTTCTGTGTGTCATGGATACGAAAAATTCGTAGCAGGTTTTCGGAGGCATGTCTTACAAAATCTTCACAATTTGAGTAATTTGAGGTTTGTGAGCAAGGAGCTGACGCCTGACAGCGTTCCAGACGCATCGAGTTCAGATCAGGCGAATTTGGCGGACAAGAAAGCAAAATTAGTGCACTACCATGCTTCTCAGAGCACTGTAATAAGATTCTGGCTGTGTGATCCAGACCACTATTCTGCTGGAAGATGCCACCGCTTTTGTGGAATCCACCAAGCACGAAGGTACGTAGGTGATTTGCAATAATATTCACCTAATTCATAGCTGTCGTGGTGCCTTCAGTTACTAACAAAGGACCCATGGAAGCCCAGGTGAACGTCACTGAAGGCATAATATTGCTCGACACGACCGCCCACGTGATTTAATGTCTAGGCGACCCGTTTGCAGAGATACATGGTTCAATGGCGATGATTCTATGCCCATTTCAATCATAACTGATGATGTTAGTGTGTAAACATGAGACCACATAGGGAGTGCGTCCGAACACCAGTATCTTCACCAACATTCTACTCTGTCTACGGATCTCCCACTGATCGCCGCTTGTTCTACTTTATGGAACGGACAAGCCTCTACGTTCTGTGCTGAGACGCGGACTTCCAACGAATTTTCACCCACTCATGGTTTCACCGTCCTTCAACCACGTTCACAAATGTTCTCGACAGGAGCATGCCATCAGTTGATCACCTGCGTCATTTCCCAACTCATTCCCAGTATCAGGGCCATAACCGCCAGTCTTTTGTCAATTCCTATCTGCAGCCCGCATCGTCACTAGGATTCCCCGGGCGTCTCTACTCCAGCTATACAGTAGCTCCTACCTATATGATCACACTGAGAGAACCACAGGCACATAGACACAGGCAACAGAGCATGTACAATGTCGGCACTAGTACAGTGTATATCCACCTTTTGCAGCAATGCAGGCTTCTATTCTCCCATGGAGACGATCGTAGAGATGCTGGATGTAGTCCTGTGGAACGGCTTGCCATGCCATTTCCACCTGGCGCCTCAGTTGGACCAGCGTTCGTGCTAGACGTGCAGACCGTGTGAGACGACGCTTCATCCAGTCCCTAACATGCTCAATGGGGGTCAGATCCGGAGATCTTGCTGGCCAGGGTAGTTGACTTACACCTACTAGAGCACGTTGGGTGGCACGGGATACATGCGGATGTGCATTGTCCTGTTGGAACAGCAAGTTCCCTTGCCGGTCTACGAATGGTAGAACGATGGGTTCGATGACGGTTTGGATGTACCGTACACTATACAGTGTCCCCTCGACGATCACCAGAAGTGTACGGCCAGTGTAGGAGATCGCTCCCCACACCATGATGCCGGGTGTTGGCCCTGTGTGCCTCGGTCGTATGCAGTCCTGATTGTGGCGCTCACCTGCACGGCGCCAAACACGCATACGACCATCATTGGCACCAAGGCACAAGCGACTCTCATCGCTGAAGACGACACGTCTCCATTCGTCCCTCCATTCACGCCTGTCGCGACACCACTAGAGGCGGGCTGCACGATGTTGGGGCGTGAGCGGAAGACGGCCTAACGGAGTGCGGGACCGTAGCCCAGCTTCATGGAGACGGTTGCGAATGGTCTTCGCCGATACCCCAGGAGCAACAGTGTCCCTAATTTGCTGGGAAGTGGCGGTGCGGTCCCCTACGGCACTGCGTAGGATCCTACGGTCTTGGCGTGCATCCGTGCGTCGCTGCGGTCCGGTCCCAGGTCGACGGGCACGTGCACCTTCCGCCGACCACTGGCGACAACATCGATGTACTGTGGAGACCTCACGCCCCACGTGTTGAGCAATTCGGTGGTACGTCCACCCGGCCTCCCGCATGCCCACTATACGCCCTCGCTCAAAGTCCGTCAACTGCACATACGGTTCACGTCCACGCTGTCGCGGCATGCTACCAGTGTTAAAGACTGCGATGGAGCTCCGTATGCCACGGCAAACTGGCTGACACTGACGGCGGCGGTGCACAAATGCTGCGCAGCTAGCGCCATTCGACGGCCAACACCGCGGTTCCTGGTGTGTCCGCTGTGCCGTGCGTATGATCATTGCTTGTACAGCCCTCTCGCAGTGTCCGGAGCAAGTATGGTGGGTCTGACACACCGGTGTCAATGTGTTCTTTTTTCCATTTCCAGGAGTGTATATACAAGGAAGCATTCTTGAATCCAGAGATCAATTAACTAGAAAGGACGCTCTCGGCGTAAAATGAATTATTAAACATGTAGAAATTAAGCAGATAGTTAAATGAAGCATAAACCTGTGACGTTTCAACATTTCATATCAAATGAATGGCAGTCATTTAGAGCAAAGGTAGAATCTTTCTTTTTAAGTCTCCAATTCCTTTAATTCCATAAATTCCAGTCTGTTCTAAAGGTGGAGTCTTATCTTTACTGCTGAACAGAAGATGGACTACAGTACTCCTAGTGTAAAAAACTGGAGTACATTTCCTGGATTTTAGTTTCCTGGCAAGAACCTGTGAAGTTCTACCAGCATATAGCACGGGGGCCCATTTGTTATCAGTGTACTGTCTGACGTGGATAAAGCATTGCTGTTATTGTCTGTCTCTTCTTTCTGCTGAGTATGTTGTCGTTAGGATAGGGCTATAACAACTGCCGTTACCTAAAACCAGCACAAATCCAGTGGTGACAGAAGATGTAACAATGGCAACTTTAACACGCTTAAGGCAAAATTCCTAATTTCAACAGATTTCAGTAAGATGGATTAGCAAATGGAATTCCAATGAGACCCTTACTGGCTGAAATGTTTATGGATAATTTTGAGTAAACATTTTTAGATTCAGTCAGAGGATCTTCAGCAAAGGTGAAATCATTCATTTTCAGTCTCCAGGTCCTTTCCCGTATGTCAGTCTAGTAGTTATAGTCCTACGTGATTGACCTAGATATAATTTGCAACACGGTGTTCTAAAATACAATATTTCACTAGGCACTGCATGATCTACAATACTTGTGGACAGGTACCACCAATTTATTCAACACTTGAATTCACATCTCCTTGGGAGGAAACTATCAACTTTTAAGACCTCACCAGAGACATCAGTAAATAACAGTATTTATTTCAGATATACAGGAAAGTAAATTCAACAGACACAGTAACACGAGCCAGTTCCCGGAATCCCATAAAACACAAACCTGCAGCTTTCCACTGTATTGTGCACCGTCTACTATCTGTACCACAAAAGAAGCCAACTTTTGAAGATGAATTTGAAAATAATTGAAAAAATGGCATGCAGCAGTTGTTATAGTCTTGCCCCAATCTATAATATACTCAGCAAAAAGACGAGACAGAGAATACCGGCAGTCCTTTGTCCACTTCAGACAACATAATGCTACACTGATACCTGGGCCACCACGGTACGTGTGTGTAGGATTTCACAGGTTCTTGCTAGGAAACTAAAATCCAGGAAAAGTACTCCCGCTTTCTACACTAGAAATACTAAAGCTCACCTTCTGTTCAGCGGTACAAATAAGATTCCAACTTTAGAACAAAATGGAATTTTTAGAACTTCCTACAATCCGTGTGGCAAATTGTATGTAAAATGGTCAGGTTGAGCTGTGACTGCTACACTGACTGATGTGATATGAAAAGTGATGTTGTCCATAGTGGAACTAAAGGCAGAAGACTAACATTACCCGAAATTATGGCCATTTAATGAAGACCAACCAAATAATCCTGATCTGGTGCTTAGTGACCAGCCACAGTTCCATTACTAACCCTTACTAAAGCAGTAGCAGCCAGTTGTTATTTTTCACGCCAGTACATAATGAGCTTGTTGTAACTGTCCTACACGTCTATGGAATGTGCGCACATGCCATAGACCTCTTTCTCCCTCCCCCCCCTCCTCGCCCCCTTTTTTGACCTGTTTCTTTCATTCACTAGTTTGTCCACATGACGTAGTAACTTCTGTCATTACTCACTTGTACAACATATTCGGCTCATACATTCGCATAGTTTTAATTTTTAACATACTGTAATACGAGATTTATTTGTTCAGCGTCTCGTTGGATATTACATTATGATTGTGTGTCATATCGATATAGTCATAAAATATCACGTATCTTTGCACAACAACCCTTTACAACTATAAATTTTCACTTAAGCTGTGTGAACTATATGTCATTATTAAGTTACCTGACGATGGCCTAAAAAACCGAAAACTGGTTCGCGCTGAACTCTTTAAATAAATCATCCCATGTAGACTTTCACGGCCGGCGTCTTCATCAGTAAACACTTCCGGGCTAAATTGCCGTGGTCGATCTGTAGAACTTCTTCTCCCTGACGTTTCGTTCTCAACTACGGAGAGGTGAGTCGACTCACCTCGGAAGATGTTCTCCGTAGTTGAGAACGAAACGTCAGGGAGAAGAAGCTCTTTCTCGAGTTATTCAAGAGAAACGCGTTTGAAAATCACTTTCATAAAAGAATTCGAAGACTAAAGCCTCGAGCGAAATCGTATCCAGGTGCAAAATTTAACTTCATTAAACTTCCTACGAAAAGATTCTGTTCATTTCTTTTGTACGACTAATAGTTTGCACGTAGTAAGTAGAGAATACGAAAAATCTTGCGTGAAGTATCCGAATGCGTTGCAGGTTGCATAAAACCCACAGGTAGTGGCATTTGAGTCATACTTTTCTAACTGTGTCAAATGCCTGCAACGCCACCAGGCAGTGCTGAATCTCTCACTGGGCCGTAGTCATAATGCTTTGCCTCATGAGCGTTAGGGGCTGAGATGATTAGTAATAAAGAGTTTCATAGCAACTGAAGGTGTGGAACATGAGCTACTGAAACTACGAAGGGCGTGAGAAAAATAATGAGAATGATTTTGTAACCAACAAAGTTTTTATTTGTTTCAAACAACAATGTTATCCTCTTCAAAGTAGTTCCCCTCGACAGCATGTTTATTCGCAGTCTTGGTAGAAGTGCTGAAAGGCTTCAGCTGTTGGGGTCTTTAACATTTCGGTCACGTTCTTTAGACTGTTCTCCATAGTGCAAGAGTGATTTTTCGATTTCAGGAAAAGAAATAAGTAACAAGGACGCAGATCAGATGAATCTGGGGCTCTGGAACGAAAGGAATGCCTTGTGAAGTAAAAAGTTCCGAGATGCAACTGGCCGTGTGACATGAGGTGCTGTCATCGTGCAGTATCCATTGTGTTGCAACGTCCGATCTCACTCCATTCCCCGGTTCCCGGGAAGGATTCCCGGCGGGGTCAGGGATTTTCTCTGCCTCATGATGAATGGGTGTTGGGTGATGTCCTTAGGTTAGTTAGGTTTAAGTAGTTCTAAGTTCTAGTGGACTGATGACCATAGATTTTAAGTCCCATAGTGCTCGGAGCCATTTTTTTTCTCTCTATTCACCCTTTTTCTGAGCCTTTCAAGAACATCTTTATAGAACACTTAGTTGACAGCTTGCCTTGGAAAAACAAATTCTATACTTGCTATAATCCTACTTGAAAAGAGTGCATTGTTTCGTTCTTTGATTTGCTCATTCGAGCTTTTTTCGGTCTAGGGGATGTGCCACTCATCACATGGCTGCTTTCTCAGGATGGTACCAGTTTGGTATAAACCTTTCTAATGCGCAAATCTTCGGTTAAAATGTAATATACGGCGAAATCGTTGACGTTTAAGAGGCCACCCATCATCCTTATTGATAAACGTTGGTCTATTCTCACAAGAGCACGAACACGTTCGACGTTTCATCGCTTTTTGAAGCTGAAGGTTTATGCCAACCAAAACCTTGTGATTCTCATAAAGATCGTTCCTTATAGGTCTGTTTCAACTTTTCAAACGTGCCACCTGCGGATCCCCTAACTTAAACGCAAAACCTGATTGCATAACGTTGCTCTAAATTCCACTGCTCCATTTTCGTAACGCACAATAAACACACAAACGCAGTGATGGCATTCACAAAAATCAGTTGATCAGTTTTTTTAATAACATACACTTTATTCGGAACCAATTGCAGAGGAGGTTGATGAGAAGGAACAATTGTCAAATTTGACTGTTAAGACACAATGTGTAATAAAAAATTCTTAAGGAAGTTGAACTCTTGGCTGAAGGCCTTATTGACCAGAAAAATTGATGGCTGAAGGCCTGGATAGCAAATTCTTAAAACCAGTTAAACTTCTCGAAGACACACTAAAATACTTTAAAAAAAAACAACGATCCAAAATTTAAGATTAAGAGACAATATGTAATTAAACTTCTTAAGACTAATTGCATTCATGGCTGAAGGCCCCATTGACCAGAAATTCAAATTATTTGTCAGCTGAAGGCTCCAATAGTAATAACTCAAAAAACAACTTACTGGCTGAAAGCCCAGATAACAAATTCTTAAGAACAGTTAAACTTCCCCAAGAGATACTAAAATATTTTTAAAAACACACAATCATCAAAATTTCCCTATTAAGATAGAAATCTAAATAAAAATCTTTAGAGAAATTGTATTCACGACTGGAGGCCTTATTGCCCAGAAATTCTAATTATTTGTTGGCTGAAGGTCCCAATAGTAATAACACAAAATGAAAATATTACTTTAAAAAAACAATCATCACAATCTGGTCAAAGCAAGAGAGAAGTGGGTTTTAGACAGTGCTCCAGGAATTGGCATGGAAAGTCGCTTAACTTTGTAACCTATGAGACAGGTAACTAAGAGTTGTATTCACTTAACTGGACGGCAATTCAAACTAATGACAGTTTAAATGGTTCATATGGCTGTGAGCACTATGGGACTAAACATCTGAGGCCATCAGTCCCCTGGAACTTAGTGACAGTTTAACCGCAGACCAACACTCTTGCAAAATCTACCGAACTTCTGGTGTTGGTTACCAACACAACTATGGAATAACCCAGGCAAGGTGGAAACGACGGACAATACTGCGTCTTCAGAATCCGCTGTTTAGAACATCCAGAAGCAGAAGGAACCACTATGACTAAGGTAATCCGAAAGAACAAAATATCCGAAACACAATCAAGGAGGCTGTCGAATTACACGCCCTACTGGACAGGAGCGGCAAGGTGAGGAGAGGTACACTGCCGCGAAAATACGCTAAACTCCAGGGCAGGTAACTGGGGCGTTAGCGGTCACTAGGCAGAAAATTACCGCTGGTTGAACTTCATCAATAAACACAAGGCATTCAATGATTAGTAATAGAAGGTGGAGGACAGCTAATTAATTTCACCAACTCCACTCCACTCTTTGCTCTTCGTCTCAGCGACCCTGCGAGCAGCAACTCGCGAACAAATGGTGTGATCTCAAAATAGTGGAGGCTTCACTACTGGGTTAATGTTCATTCAGCTCAAATGAGCTGGGTCCGGTGGACAACAAGGTTGTGGGCTTCGCAACTACAGCCCCTCGATTCGGCCGTGACTGCTTGGCGCCAGAGGTCCCGGCATGTCTCCGCGCTGCCGACCCTCATAGCTGCTCCGCCACAACCGAACTGCCCAACTCATTCCGACAGGGAAAACACTTGACGTCCTCCCAAAGATAGAACCACGGTACTAGGTATCGATAACCGCTGCTGCCACTCGCTGATGGGCAACGCTAACAAACGTAGTGGCGCCAGTAAACACAAGAAGGAAACGAGACGCTACTATCCCTATTACATGATGGCAACCTACAAACGGCACCAACTCGAGCCGCAACACGGCTCAATGAGAATACATGTAGGGTAAAAACTATCTAATGTTGTCTATCCACGGATCTCGTAGCAACCGGCAAATAGAACGCACAAGCCGCAGTCTTTTGTAGGTGTACGGTATAAACACCCAGGGAAAGACAGTGGCGATGGTGTTCGTGACTCGAGGCACGGCATGTTAACCGCACGCACCTCACTTTGGAAACAGCCATCTATCTGATACCGCGGTAGACTCTCCCACTGTCTTTTCTTTCTCTTTTTTTTTAAATCTCATTTTGTTCGTTGTATCTGCTAGGGGCGGACGTCGGAAGACACCCGATTCAGTTCGTCGTAGATCTATTAACTCAGTTTATTTTATTACAGAGGGCAGCTAACCCTCTGACCGAACACGCTGAGTTACCGTGCCGGCTGTCTTTGATCGCTGACGCTCTTGAGGTGAGTGTGTTTACCGCCAGACTTCAGGCTCGCCTGCTTACAGTTACTCGGCCGTTTGTCAACTTAATGTTTTGCTGCGTCTCCCAGAGTTCTGTATATCGTGTACAGAAACACAGTCTCCGAATAATGTTACTAGTGCTCGACAGTTGAGAGCAGAAGAGAGGAGTTCACTGCGTTATTGGCCACTGTGTGTGTTGTACTGCTTGGTTCACTGCACTCTTCCATCTTTCTCTGTTTAATGAGAATTCTTAAGACTGTGTATCTAATGTACACAACATGAGCAGTAAAAATATACATCTACATCTACCAGATTACTCTGCCCTCAGAGGGCCCATCGGACCTTCTTCAACCTTGTTCTCTACCGTTCCACCCTCGAATAGCGCACGGGGAAAGCGAACACTTAACTTTCTCCGTTCGAGCTCTGATTTCTCTTGTTTTATTGTGTTGATCGTTTCCCCATATGTAGATGAGCGCCAACGAAATATTTTCGCAATCGTAGGAGAAAGTCGATGATTGAAATTTCACCAGAAGATCCTACTACAATGAAAAAGGCGTTTTTGTCTTTAATGGTCGGCACCCCAATTCTATTTCGCGATACTAGAAAACGAGTTGCCCTTCTTTGAATTTTTTCGATGTCCTCCGTCAATCCTATCCGATGCAGATACCACAGCACACGGCAATAGCCCAGAAGAAGGCAGAAAAGTATGTTTTATGCAGTGCCTTTAGCAGACGTGTTGTGCATTCTAAGTGCTCTGGCAATAAATCACAGTCTTTGACTTGGTTTCCCCACAACATTATCAATGTGATCCAATTTAAATTAATCGTAATTATAGTCGCCAACTATTTAGTTGCGTTTACAGTCCCCATATTTGTGCGATTTAGTTTACAATTCGTGTGTATAACTTTTGACTTTTCATTATTTAAAGTAAGTGGCCATTCGTCTTGTCTAAATCATTTTTCAGTTGGTTCTGATCATTGATGACTTTACAAGACATCTGCAGACAATCTAAAAGGCCTGCTCAGATTGTCCCCTAAGTCGTTTATACAGACCAGGAACTGCGCAGACCCTGTAATACTTCCTTCGGGAATGCCAAATATTACTTCTGTTTTACTTGATGACTTTCCGTCAGTTAAATTAGTGCGAACTGTGACCATTGTGAGAGAAATTCACGAATACAGTCCTACAACTGAGGCGATACTCTTAGAAGACCCTTCTGGTGAGGAACGATGTCAAAAGATTTCTGGAAACCTGAAAATACGGAATAAATTTGACGTCCCCTGCCGATAGCACTCATATCTTCATGAGAAAATTTTCTGAATCCATGCTGTTTATTTGTCAATAAATCGTTTTGTCAAATGTAATTTGTTATATTCGAAGATAGCGCATGTACCAAAATCCTACTGCAAATTAAAATTGGTGATCTGGGTCAGTAATTCAGCGCACCACTCCTATTAATTTTCTTGGGTAATTGGCGTGGGTCGTGCAACTTTCCAGTCTTGAGTTAAGGCTCTTTCGAGCGAGCTGCAGTATACAATTGCTATGTATGGTGTACTAAGTAAGCATACTCTGAAAGGAACCTGATTGATATAGTCTGGATTGGAGTCCTTACGTGTATTAACTGATTTAGTTTGCTTCAGTCAGAGGTGACTCACCACTCTCTCACTTTAACAACGCTACCAGTCAGATTAATGTTCATATGTTAGGTCATGATCTCATTGTTTCCCGGTATGTGTAGCTCATGACTTTTTACATGGGAAAATTATAGGCAGAATGTCCATATAGCTGCATGTGTAGAGAACTTGTACCGTAGGGGCTTTAGTGGAGACTACAGAGAACATGGAGTAAAGATGGACTGCAGGCCGTAAATGCTGTATCCAGCGATCTGGCTGTATGAGTGATTCGGGGAAGTAGCGCTCTATGGACTGTATCTGCAGATTTACTGTGGGCTGTGACACTCCCTTCTTACCACTCAGGGCTGGAGCAGGAGGACACCGCAAAACATTTTACCTGGGGCAGGCTACAGGTGGAAAGTGGGCGAAGGTAGCCATTTAACAGTGACTGCTGTAATTTCAGCTTTTCTACAAATGGTGGGACGGTCATAAAACTACAAGCATTCTCCTATTAGAAGCTGAGACAATACAGACAGAGCGGCTCATCCGAGTGTTTAGTGGAGACAAGACTGTAACTCCCTTGACGCCAAGTTCTTTCAGCGAGCGACAGAAACATGTATTTCGTGGGCACGGCAGTCTTGGAAGCTTAACAGCCTTCTTTCAGAAAGTGGGAAGGGTCACCCTGGAAAGGTTAGATCTCTCCATAAACGAGGGGCTGTTGTTCCGTCTACATAGACTTTTTTGCCAAGCTTACTGTGGGGATAGCTCCTCCATAATTTAGAATCTTCTCTTTTCAGGCATGAGAGATTTTGAGTCACTGATTGGCTACTCTAAAGATATGCAAAGCAGAGGCTTGCTTCCCCAGTGTGGAAACCATGGTGCTGTGTCTGGAAGGGTTACCGGACTAACAGAATAGCCAAGAGGAGAGATTCAATGAGTAGAAGATAGTTCGATTGGTTTGTACATCGTAGAGACGGGTTTTCTTTTTATTTTTTGCTGTCTACCATGCTGAGGCTTGGTGGAAAGTGATTATAATCCTATGCCTTCTTATTCTACTGGCCCTCCCCCGGTAGAGAAGTTCAGATCTTTCCCCAGTGGGTGAGTCTAGGTGAGACTTGCGGTCTGCAACTTGTGGTGGAGTAAGAGCCAGTGGCAGTTTCCAGCTGTATCGACAGTGAAACTGCATATCATCTTGGATACATCATGTGTCACAAGGGTAAACTTATTCGTCCTGAGATGGCCATCTGACGTTTGACAATTCTAACACATACCGTAGTACCTGTGAATCAAATTGGTTTGGCCGGAACAGCAAACGGATTCACATCACACTGACATCTGCTGGGATTTCAGGTCTCTGATAGGGAAGTTTCTCGTGTTCCAATTGTCAGATCGTCAGTCTTTGGAAATTTCCATGGATGCGTCAGAACATTACCGCTACCGTAGCGTTCTGCTCCTCGCCCACACCGTCCACCTTTCTGCTGCCACCTCAGTCAAGGTGAAAAGGTAAAGTATTGCTGCCCCAGCGTTGGGTTGGTAATGACATTCACAGGTCTCTGTTCTCCGTGAACGATAGCGTGTCATGTACTTCGTCGTAGTTGATTCCATTTGAATAAAATTGGGCCTCGCTGTGAGTTGATGTAAACAAAGTCAGATTGCATTGTAAAAGAGATTAATTTATTAGAGAATTTTGTATAGTTTCCACCCCAATGAATGCTTTTTCAATCAGGCACTATCCCTTTTCTGTAATGTTTTGTACGATTTATCAGCTACAGAAATATTAGTAACAATTTGTGAATATTTTTGTATACTTAAATATGCCAGTGTTCTCATTCATATTACCGCAGCTATTCGCTGTTTTTATTTTATTGTGGTGATACATGAATACACCAACAATTCAAAACTAACTATTAATTGAGTTCTGAAAGTGACTGTAGACTCACAGCTCACGATTTGAAGGTCGCTGAGATGATAATACCTTTCATTATGTAAAGATAATGATATTTATCACTTTATCACTATTATTAAACCAAGCGACATCTTGCACCACTACACTGAGGATATCTGCTTCTAATTTACTCATGTATACAATTGTTCTAGATTCTAGTTCTGGAACATTTACTACGTCTTCGTTGGTGAAAAAGTTTCGGAAAACAGTGTTTAATAACTCTTCTCTAGTACCAATGTCATCATTGACATCATCATTGTTATTGCGCAGTGAAGGTATTGCCACTGATATACTTAACACATGACCAGACTCTCTTTTTGTTTTCCACTAGATCTCGAGACAATTCGTTGTGGGAACTATTAAAAACATCTCGCTAAATTTAGTGCTTCTGTAAAACTCATCGGGTCTTGCGGATTTTGCGCTGATTTTAATTTGGCATACTCTTTCCATTGCTTTTGCTATGGTGTTCTGATGTTGCGTGTGTCATTGAGGCTCAGTACCACCACTAATTAAGGGAGAATGCAATGTACTTGCTGTAGCGTGTGATATTATTTATATAGCAAAGTTAATTTGTTAATATCTCTTGTTCATACATAAGAGCACATAAATCCAGGTTCGAGTCCCGATCAGCCACTAAATTTTCACGTATAGTACCTCAATACCTAATGCAACAAATCTCAAGGAATTCGGAAACAACCAAAAACTTTCGTAATATTATGTGTACTGTATTAGTTTTTAGAATGGATACTTTATTTATAAAAGCAGTTTTTAATGTTCGTTTAGAACATCTTCCTGTAGTCGCCTTAAGGCGCATCGAACTCGGTAATCAGTAGTATAGTGATTAATATAGTTCTCAGTGTCAAGATAGAAGGTGTTAGGCTGCCTGTAGAATTGTGGACATCATGTTCAAATGTATTCAAGTGTGTGTGAAATCTTATGGGACTTAACTGCCAAGGTCATCAGTCCCTAAGCTCACACACTACTTAACCTAAATTGTCCTTAGGCCAAATACACACACCCATGCCCGAGGGAGGACTCGAACCTCCACCGGGACCAGCCGCACAGGACATCATGGAGTAGCCGTATTCGGTGGAATGGAATTTTGGGTGGCAGATCAGTTCTTTTGTTACTGTTATGGCTGGAAATGTTCTTATGCCACCAATAGACTTAAACACTGCTTACAGCTTTCTCTGGTCAATATTTTCGGTACTTTTAGCAACAAGGATGTGGTTTAATAACGGATGAACTAATAAACCCACTCTGCTACTGACTAGACTCAGAATGGAGAACTACAATCTTGAAAGACACTTGCAACGTAAATAAGGTAAGATATTATTCTTATCTAAAGAGATGTTTTGTGCCCAAATGGATCTGGAAAAGTTATTTCTTTCAACACGCCGTCTTTGCGAGGCGAGGAAAATCGTCAACTTCTTGCAGGGTCGCAAACGTGGCTTCAACTTTATTTGGTGATTGGTACTTCGGTTATTGAAGCTGCGATATAGCGACTCATAAGTGTTTTCGCGATCACGGAGGGCGATGTGTTTTGATTTTTTTCCCTATGCTGATCATATGCTGGTATCGCATGGGAAACCGTAGATAAAGCACATGGAATTATTATAATCCAGTCCTTAAATACTGTAACATAAGGAAAGTAGTACAATGTGATGAAGGAAGAAGACGATAAACGTAAGTAGAAAGAAATATGACAAGTCATATCTTTGAATCCGCCAAGAGCTAGAACTAATAATAGTAATAATAATAACAACAATAATAATGATACTACCTGGCAGATTGTGTGCCGGACCGAGACTCGAACTCAGAAAGTTTGCCTTTCGCGGGAAAGTGCTCTGCCATCTGAGCTACCCAAGCATGACTCACGCCAGGTCCTCACAGCTTTACTTCCGTCAGTACCTCGTCTCCTACTTTCCAAACTTCACAGAAGCTCTCCTGCGAACCTTGCAGAACTAGGCAAAGGTCCTGAGTTAGCAGTTGCTAATACAAACCACCGTCTGATGTATGACGGAATGACGACAGTAAAAATTTGTGCCGGACCTGGATTCGAGCCCGGGTTTCCCGCTTTGAGCGGTCGCCCTAACTGCTTTCGCTATCCGTGCGCGACTCACGGCTCGACCCAAACTTCCATATGTCGTCGTTCGTGCGACAGTATTTTCACTGTCATCATTCCCTTATACATCTAATGGTCGCTTGCATGAGCCGCTGCAAATACGTTTCATGTTATCGGCCAGAAGTTTGGACAGAATTATTAATTAAAAAAAGACTTTCCTCCATACTACATTTACGGTCTTCCAGTGTCTTAGAAAAAGAAAAATTTCAAAACTTACTGTGACCGCATCGTAGTGACCTACAAAGCAGCTAATTGTAAGTTACAGTGAACAATAAAGCTGAGTTTCCTTATAGACATCGCCATACGTAATAGGAGTTGATATTTTTAAAAGTTCGATAGTCCTATATGTCGATGTAAAACGTATCATTATAGGCCCTCCTTACAATCAGAGAAAATACCGATATATAGGAGGAAGAAATACCAGCGTACCGGCCTTTAAAAATATCGGCTGCACATTGTAAATCTACTATCCGTTTTAAAGCTGTATATTTAAGTATTGATTTATTACTAGACATTCTGTACGTCAACAAAGTAGCACCCCTGTTTATCTCCCATAGAGCAAGAACTGAAAAGAAAAGATGCACGATCATGCTTTTTGATAACCACTTTGATAACAAAGGTACATGCTAGTAAGTGGTACAATAAAAGGTGTGTCCGCTGGGTCCGTCGTTCGGTTTCGTCACACATCGGATTTGTCCTGGAAACTTCACGACGACTTCCTGTTTTTCCATTTCTGGAAACGCCAGCGAGGTAGCAGCGTATCAGAATAGCCTGGTGAAATTAAACGTTGCAGTTTGTGTTGGGAGTGCTGAGTGCTTATTGTGTCAGGATTTCCTCTCACACTTCTCTGCCCACCCCAAAGACTAATCTTCTCATTTAGATTTTTGTTCATCGTTTTCAGCAATTGTTTTTGAAGAATGCCGATGTAAAAAACTTCTTCACATTGGAAATCTTGTTACTCCATCCACAGTCACCTGACAGTGCAATTGCACAGAGAGAAAGTCCGGACGTGATGAAAGTTAAAAGTAGTAAGACTCCTTCACACAATGAAAGTAAAATTATGTTTTACTATAATTTAAAAAGAACAATTACAAATATTTACCGAAAATAGGAAAAAAGTATAAAATAAAAATATCGCCACTCGATACTGCCACTTCGTATCAATGTATCGAGACGATATTGGCCTGTGTATATCGATACCTTTTGGATAACGTATCGCGACACCGATGTTTGGTTAACAGCCCTAGTACCTAACATCCATAATTTGCAAACTACCTGAAATGAGAAAATAGTCAAATGCAGGGATCTGGCAGACGAGGTAAAAGTCACATGGAAACAGTGGTCAGTTCAAATCGCTTTTTTTGTGATAATGTCAGGGACCAGTGTTGTGCAAAAACTAACGATGAAAAGTCTAAAGCACCAGAATGAGATTTACACTCTTCAGCGGAGAGTGCTCCGATATGATACTTCCTGGAAGATTAAAACTGTGTGCCGGAGCGATACTCGAATTCGGGACCTTTGCCTTTCGCAGTCAAGTGCTCTACCATCTGTGCTATCCAAGCACGATTCACAAGCGCTCCTCACAGCTTCAATTCTGCCAGTACCTCTTCTCCTACCTTCCAAACTTCAAAGAAGTTCTCCTGCGAACCCTGCAGATTTACCACTCCTGGAAGAGAGGTGAATTGTTAGTTTGTGTTCAAGTGAATGGATTGCAGTCGACGTCTTCGATATCGCCGCCACAAAAGTCATCAAGCGATGCTAATGAAGAAATATCGCAGAAGCAGAAAATGGTAGTTTTTACTCAAGAAACAAGAAAATCGAAATTGTCTAATGTTGGTTTAACGTCTGTAGAGTCTCTTTTTATTTCTTTCTTGTTATTCTTATTATTCGTCAGGCATGGAGAGCTGGGCTACATGGGTTCTTCCCTTGGCTCAGAGGATGAGGTACAATAAAACATCCCTTACTCCAAGAGCTATTTATTGACAAACATTTCCTTGACAACAGTGCATTCAGCGGACTTCAACCGTTTTACTTTACTCGCTTGGTTCAGTGCTTTCGTAGCAACACGGCGTAGTAGCCTCGGTGCTGGCGGCAGCGAGAGATGCTAACGTAGACTGCAAGGAATGCCCCAGAAACAGCAGCTGACGACGGCCGCACGTGGCGAGCGCTGCGTACGCGGCAGGACTGTGTGCCGGCGAGTGTACTGGCTTGCAATTCCGGGAGGCTGGCCGGCCACTGCGATGACGAAAGTTGCCCCGTACTAGGAGCGAACCCGTGTTCTCAGATCCGGCGGCTCTGGGCGGCGGCCATTGAACTGGAGTTCTTCCCATTTCACGGGTGACTTCACTGGTTCGGCCGCATCCCTTCGTCCGAACCAGTCACCCGGGTTATTCATTATACGTCTTCCTCCGTTGCTATTGGTGAGACTTCGACTTTAATGACTTGACTCAGAACAAAGACTCGACTTCTGTGACTTACTGGCGAAGGGACGACATCTAATTCTTTCTTCGTAAGTCGTGGTAACTAGACGCTGCTATCAGGTTCGATGCTGTCCTATGTCCTCCATAGCTGCCGCTTCTTCTTCATGCGTACCGTCGGGAGTACCGTCACGAAGCTTCCGGAACATGACGAGCGTGCTCCATAAGTTGATCAGCACATCCAGCAGACTTCGAGCAGATTCCCAGCAGACTTCAGAAGAAGCTGCAAACTTCGAGAGGGAGCTGCCTCTTTCCGGGGTATTTATTTCGTGTTCCTGATGACGGCGTGACGTTTGTAGCACAGTGACTGACCTCTGTGGTTCGATGCTAGAAGGATCCCTCGTGTATCGTACACGTGACTTATGCTGGCTCCTGATCCGTCTGCCCTGCTTTCCAGCGGGGCGGGCAATGCCCTCCGGACGACGCCCCCAGTAGACTGCTGACTGCTTGGTTCGCATACTCGATCGGACGATTACCTCTCCGCGGTCCTGCTCCACTTCCGTGTATCTGCTAGCGTGCTTGAGTCCCTGTAACTTCCTTCACCAAGTCTTTACTTAATTTTATAACTAATATTTACACATACGATCACTACACCTATTACACGTCAAAAAGCAGTCGAAGCTAACTCAAACTTTGGCACATCGCACGATGTCTGCAACGAAAAACAGATTTCTGACTAGATGTACTGCAACATATAATTGAATGACTGGGAGCGGTACCCGTGGTCTAGGAGTAGTGTCTTTGATTTATAATCAAAACGTCTTCGGTCCCGGGTTCGATCCCCGCCACTGCCTAAATTTTGATAAATAATCAGCATTGGCGGCCGAAGACTTCCGGTATAAGAAGTCAGCCTCACTCTGCCAACGGCCTTGTCAAAGAGGGCGGAGGAGCGGATAGAGGTTCAGGGCACTCTTTTGTCCTAGGGGTGGGAAATTACCCCTGAAGGCGGAAGAATCAGCAATGATCAACGACATGAGTATGCAGAAGGCAATGGAAACCACTGCATTGAAGACACGTAACGTGTATCCACAGGACACGTGGCCTGTAGTTGAAGAAGTGTCATGATGATCTCTCCATTGGCAAAAGATTCCGGTGTAGTCCCCCATTCGGATCTCCGGGAGGGGACTGCCAAGGGGGAGGTTACCATCAGAAAAAGATTGAATAATCAACGAAAGGATAATGTTCTACGAGTCGGGGCGTGGAATGTCAGGAGCTTGGACGTGGTAGGAAAACTAGAAAATCTGAAAAGGGAAATGCAAAGGCTCAATCTAGATATAGTAGGGGTCAGTGAAGTGAAGTGGAAGACAAGGATTTGTGGTCAGATGAGTATCGGCTAACACCAACAGCAGCAGAAAATGGTATAACCGGTGTAGGATTCGTTATGAATAGAAAGGTAGGGTAGAGGGTGTGTTACTGTGAACAGTTTAGTGACCGGGTTATTCTAATCAGAATAGACAGCAAATCGACACCGACAACGATAATTCAGGTATACATGCCGACGTCGCAAGCTGAAGATGAACAGATAGAGAAAGTGTACGAGGATATTGAAAGGGTAATGCAGTATGTAAAGGGGGACGAAAATCTAATAGTCATGGGCGACTGGAATGCAGTTGTACGGGAGGGAGTAGAAGAAAAGGTTACAGGAGAATATGGGCTTGGGACAAAGAATGAAAGAGGAGAAAGACTAATTATGTAACAAGTTTCAGCTAGTAACAGCGAATACCCTGTTCAAGAATCACAAGAGAAGGAGGTATACTTGGAAAGGGCCGGGAGATACGGGAAGATTTCAATTAAATTACATCATGGCCAGACAGAGATTCCGAAATCAGATACTGGAATGTAAGGCGTACCCAGGAGCAGATATAGACTCAGATCACAATATAGTAGTGATAAAGACTAGGCTGAAGTTGAAGACATTAGTCAGGAAGAATCAATACGCAAAGAAGTGGGATAAGGAAGTTCTAAGGAATGACGAGATACGTTTGAAGTTCTCTAACGCTGTACATACAGCAATAAGGAATAGCGCAGTAGGCAACACAGTTGAAGAGGAATGGACGTCTCTAAAAAGGGCCATCACAGAAGTTGGGAAGGAAAACATAGGTACAAAGAAGGCAGCTGCGAAGAAACCATGGGTAACAGAAGAAATACTTCGGTTGATTGATGAAAGGAGGAAGTACAAACATGTTGCGGGAATATCAGGAATACAGAAATACAAGTCGCTGAGGAATGAAATAAATAGAAAGTGCAGGGAAGCTAAGACAAAATGGCTGCAGGAAAAAATGTGAAGACATCGAAAAAGGTATGATTGTCGGAAGGGCAGACTCAGCACACAGGAAAGTCAAAACAATCTTTGGTGACATTAAAAGCAACGGTGGTAACATTAAGAGTGCAACGGGAATTCCACTGTTAAATGCTGAGGAGAGAGCAGATAGGTGGAAAGAATACATTGAAAGCCTCTATGAGGGTGAAGATTTGTCTGATGTGATAGAAGAAGAAACAGGAGTCGATTTAGAAGAGATACTGGATCCAGTAATAGAATCGGAATTTAAAAGAGCTTTGGAGGACTTACGGTCAAATAAGGCAGAAGGGATAGATAACATTCCATCAGAATTTATAAAATCATTAGGGGAAGTGGCAACAAAACGACTATTCACGTTGGTGTGTAGAATATATGAGTCTGGCGACATAACATCTGACTTTCGGAAAAGCATCATCCACACAATTCCGAAGACGGCAAGAGCTGACAAGTGCGAGAATTATCGCACAATCAGCTTAACAGCTCATGCATCGAAGCTGCTTACAAGAATAATATACAGAAGAATGGAAAAGAAAATTGAGAATGCGCTAGGTGACGGTCAGTTTGGCTTTAGGAAAAGTAAAGGCACGAGAGAGGCAATTCTGACGTTACGGCTAATAATGGAAGCAAGGCTAAAGAAAATTCAAGACACGTTCATAGGATTTGTCGACCTGGAAAAAGCGTTCGACAATATAAAATGGTGCAGCTCTTCAAGATTCTGAAAAATGTTGGGGTAAGCTATAGGGAGAGACGGGTCATATACAATATGTACAACAACCAAGAGGGAATAATAAGAGTGGACGATCAAGAACGAAGTGCTCGTATTAAGAAGGGAGTAAGACAAGGCTGTAGCCTTTCGCGCCTACTCTTCAATCTGTACATCGAGGAAGCAATGATGGAAATAAAAGAAAGGTTCAGGAGTGGAATTAAAATACAAGGTGAAAGGATATTAATGGTACGATTCGCTGATGACATTGCTATCCTGAGTGAAAGTGAAGAAGAATTAAATGATCTGCTGAACGGAATGAACAGTCTAATGAGTACACAGTATGGTTTGAGAGTAAATCGGAGAGCTGGCCGCGGTGGTCTAGCGGTTCTAGGCGCGCAGTCGGGAACCGCGCGACTGCTACGGTCGCAGGTTCGAATCCTGCCTCGGGCATTGCTGTGTGTGATGTCCTTAGGTTAGTTAGGTTTAAGTAGTTCTAGGTTCTAAGGGACTGATGACATAAGAAGTTAAGTCCCATAGTGCTCAGAGCCTTTTGAACCATTTTTTTTGAGTAAATCGGAGAAAGTAGTAGAAATGAGAAGAGCGAGAAACTTAACATCAGGATTGATGGTCACAAAGGCAATGAAGTTAAGGAATTCTGCTACCTAGGCAGGAAAATAACCAATGACGGACGCAGTAAGGAGGACATCAAAAGCAGACTCGCTATGGCAAAAAAGGCATTTCTGGCCAAGAGAAGTCTACTAATATCAAATACCTGCCTTAATTTAAGGAAGAAATTTCTGAGGATGTACGTCTGGAGTACAGCATTGTATGGTAGTGAAAAATGGACTTTGGGAAAACCGGAACAGAAGAGAATCGAAGCATTTGAGATGTGGTGCTATAGACGAATGTTGAAAATTAGGTGGACTGGTAAGGTAAGGAATGAGGAGGTTCTACGCAGAATCGGAGAGGAAAGGAATATGTGGAAAACACTGATATGGAGAAGGGACAGGATGATAGGACATCTGCTAAGACATGTTGGAATGACTACCACGGTACTAGAGGGAGCTGTAGAGGGCAAAAACTGTAGAGGAAGACAGAGATTGGAATACGTCAAGCAAATAATTGAGGACGTAGGTTGCAAGTAGTACTCTTAGATGAAGAGGTTAGCACAGGAAAGGAATTCGTGGCGGGCCGCAACAAACCAGTCAGTAGAGTGATGGCCACAAAAAAGGGGAATGGTAGTGGGAAAGTGGATCGTTAATGCCTGTGAAGGAGAAGTACAAGCATATTAGCATGCTTGTGATGGAGACCTTCAAACATCGCTGCCAGGAAGTTCGATGTGTTCACAATGTAGACATCAAATTGTCGGCGAAAACAAAAGCGAGACACTTAAATTTCTCATGATTTGATGCCAGTGACAGTTGGGTCTCGCGCTGAAAGCTTGAAAACAACATTGTAAGCTGTAAATCAAATCATTTGTTGCAATGACAATGTACCAAAGAAGAAGCGACATCCACAAAACGTTAAAGAACTGGTAACAAGCAACTCGTCCACTCATGACAGACTATACAGTTGCACATACGTACAACGCCGACGAAAGTGGATTCAACAAGGAGATGTCTGTGGACCGCAGTCTTGCAACTAGAGGTTGTAAAGATATTGTAGGAGTCCTACACTCCGTTCACAACTTAGACGTACCAATCTTACTTCAAGGCTGTTCCTTGCCCTTCAAGAACCTCGTTCTTTGAGAACACATACACGACAGTCCATATTCCAAGCACCGAATTTAATCGCCCACTCTCACTCCTCCGGCAAAATGGCCAAAGGACTACTTCGGACAGAAGTGGTAGTCGAATAAATCGGTGGAGAGAAACTTCCGCTAATACTGGATTCTTACGCGTCCCATGTAGACGCTAGTGTTTTTCGTGACCTGCACTAACAAAATAACGTACCAGAAGACAAAATCACAATTCACATAGTTCTAGGAAACACAAACCCCATTTGTCAACGCCTTGACCTTCATTTCGTCAGCATGTACAACCATGTGATTCGTAAAATATTCGATGCTGATCGAGTTTCTTCGGAAGGGATTAGTCTGCAACAACGAAATAATCTTTTTAAGTTGCAGTCCCTCACATACAATCACTTGTGTACTCCACGTTACTATAATCCTCACCGTTACAAGTGGATAACGGCTAAACTTGAAATTTTGGCCGGTTTTGTTTCGAACATAAGATTTTATTGTGCAATCTACAGGGTGAAAGCACAAATGTGGGATTCATCAAAACTGCTTGTTGTATGGAAGTAGTTTGCTTTTCACACTTCTTCGTATGCAACAAGTATTGTGCAACCTTTGTTCCTGAATGAATGACATTGATTTATGTGTGTGTGTGAGGGGGGTCGTATTTGATTGGTTTTTGAACTTCATGTTCTTATTATTAATCTTATTATCTTGTTTATTATTACTACTGTTAGTTTTATTATGTGTACTATTATTATTATTTCTGTGTGATGCAATTGTTTCTTTATTTTTCTTTTGCGATTATATGATCAGTGATACTACAAATGTACTCCATAGATTTACAGCTTTCAAAGCAACAAAGCGATAGCAGACTGCCAGAAAAACAAATCTACAAACTCCGAACAGACTTTTTACCTGCCACGAACATGTTTTACCAAATAACTCTTTCAGACGTAAACGCTTTTTTAAAAAAGTTAATACTGGGATTTGAACCCAAAACTTTTTGTTTGTTTCTTTTTTTTATATTATGACCAAACATTCTACCAACTCACTCGCGGAAGCCATATGTATCATTAACTCATAGATGTGCTTTCCTAGGGCTCTGGTAGTTCTATTGCTGCTTTTAATTAACGTTTACACCCGTTTTGCCCATAGTACGAACTAAATCGGAGTTCTGATAGGGACATGAGTGTCTGACATCTGAAGGTTTGAATGTGAGCTACGGAGGTAGGTTGACGTGTAAAAACAAATGAATAGATAATTTGTAATGATGGTATTGGGAGCGGTAGGACTTGGCTGAGCTGTGAAAACATACATTTCGCTATTTTTTTGCTGCTGTTGTTGTTGTGGCCTTCAGTCTGAAAACTGGTTTGTTGCAGATTTCCATGCTACTCTATTCTGAGCACGCGTCTTCATCTCCGAGTAACTACTACAACCTACATACTTCTGATTCTGTTTAGTGTATTCATATCTTGGTCTCCCTCTATGATTTTTACCCGCCAATCTTCCCTCCAGTACTAAACTGGTGATCCCTTGATCCCACATAACGTGTCCTACCATACGATCCATTCTTGTAACGAAATTGTACCACAAATTCGTCATCTTCGTAATTCTATTCAGTACCACCTCATCAGTTAGTGATACACCAATCTAATCTTCAGTATTCTTCTGTAGCACCACTTTTCAAAAGCCGGCCGCGGTGGTCTAGCGGTTCTAGGCGCTCAGTACGGAACCGCGCGACTGCTACGGACGCAGGTTCGAATCCTGCCTCGGGGACTGATGACCACAGATGTTAAGTCCCATAGTGCTCAGAACCATTTGAACTTTTCAAAATCTTCTGTTCTCTTCTACAATCCTGGAAATGGAAAAAAGAACACATTGACACCGGTGTGTCAGACCCACCATACTTGCTCCGGACACTGCGAGGGGGCTGTACAAGCAATGATCACACGCACGGCACAGCGGACGTACCAGGAACCGCGGTGTTGGCCGTCGAATGGCGCTCGCTGCGCAGCATTTGTGCACCGCTGCCGTCAGTGTCAGCCAGTTTGCCGTGGCATACGGAGCTCCATCGCAGTCTTTAACACTGGTAGCATGCCGCGACAGCGTGGACGTGAACCGTATGTGCAGTTGACGGACTTTGAGCGAGGGCGTATAGTGGGCATGCGGGAGGCCGGGTGGACGTACCGCCGAATTGCTCAACACGTGGGGCGTGAGGTCTCCACAGTACATCGATGTTGTCGCCAGTGGTCGGCGGAAGGTGCACGTGCCCGTCGACCTGGGACCGGACCGCAGCGACGCACGGATGCACGCCAAGACCGTAGGATCCTACGCAGTGCCGTAGGGGACCGCACCGCCACTTCCCAGCAAATTAGAGACACTGTTGCTCCTGGGGTATCGGCGAGGACCATTCGCAACCGTCTCCATGAAGCTGGGCTACGGTCCCGCACACCGTTAGGCCGTCTTCCGCTCACGCCCCAACATCGTGCAGCCCGCCTCTAGTGGTGTCGCGACAGGCGTGAATGGAGGGACGAATGGAGACGTGTCGTCTTCAGCGATGAGAGTCGCTTCTGCCTTGGTGCCAATGATGGTCGTATGCGTGTTTGGCGCCGTGCAGGTGAGCGCCACAATCAGGACTGCATACGACCGAGGCACACAGGGCCAACACCCGGCATCATGGTGTGGGGAGCGATCTCCTACACTGGCCGTACACCTCTGGTGATCGTCGAGGGGACACTGAATAGTGCACGGTACATCCAAACCGTCATCGAACCCATCGTTCTACCATTCCTAGACCGGCAAGGGAACTTGCTGTTCCAACAGGACAATGCACGTCCGCATGTATTCCGTGCCACTCAACGTGCTCTAGAAGGTGTAAGTCAACTACCCTGGCCAGCAAGATCTCCGGATCTGTCCCCCATTGAGCATGTTTGGGACTGGATGAAGCGTCGTCTCACGTGGTCTGCACGTCCAGCACGAACGCTGGTCCAACTGAGGCGCCAGATGGAAATGGCATGGCAAGCCGTTCCACAGGACTACATCCAGCATCTCTACGATCGTCTCCAAGGGAGAATAGCAGCGTGCATTGCTGCGAAAGGTGGATATACACTGTACTAGTGCCGCCATTGTGCATGCTGTGTTGCCTGTGTCTATGTGCCTGTGGTTCTGTCAGTGTGATCATGTGATGTATCTGACCCCAGGAATGTGTCAATAAAGTTTCCCCTTCCTGGGACAATGAATTCACGGCGTTTCACGGTGTTCTTATTTCAATTTCCAGGAGTGTATCTAAACTGTTTATCATTCACGTTTCAAATCATCCATATCTACACTCCATATAAATACTTACAGAAAATGCTTCTTGACACTTAAGTTTATACTAGATGTTAACTAATTTTTCTTCTTCAGAAAGTCTTACTTTGCTCTCGGCAGTCTACATTTTATATGCTCTCTACTTCGACCATCCTCAATTATTTTGCTCCCCAAATAGCAAAACTCTTCTACTACTTTAAGTGTCTCGTTTCACAATCTGATTCCCACAGCATCACCTAATTTAATTCGACTACATTCCATTATCCTGGTTGCACTTTTTTTGACGTCCATGTTTTATCATCCTTTCAAGACAAAGTTCATTCCGTTCAACTGTTCTTCCAAGTCTTTTGCTGTCTCTGATAGAATTACAATTACATCGTCCAACCTCAAGGTTTTTATTTCTTCTCCTTAGATTTTAATTCCTACAAATGTTTCTTTGGTTTCCTTTACTACTTGTTCCATGCACATATCGAATAACATCGGTAGTAGGCTACAACTCTGTCTCACTCTCTTTCCAACCACTGCTTCCCTTTCGTGTCCCTCGACTCTTGTAACTGCCATCTGGTTTATTGTACAAACTTTAAATAGCCTTTCGCCTGCTGTATTTTACCCTTCAGAAATTGAAAGACAGTACGTCACTCAACATTGTCAAAAGTTTTCTCTAAGTCTACGATCGCTATAAACGTGGGTTTGCTTTTCCTTAAACTGGGTTCTAAGATGCGTTGTAGAGTCAGTATTGCCACACGCGTACCTTCATTTCTACAAAATCCAAACATCTTCCCCGAGGTCAGTTTCTACCACTTTTTCTATTCGGCTCCAAAGATTCGTGTTAGCATTTTGCAACGAAGACTTATTAAACTGATTATTCCGTAATTTTCCTTTCAGCACCTGCTTTCTTTGGTATTGGAATTATTATGTTCTTCTTGAAGTATGTAGGTGTTTCGCCTGCCTCATCTATTTTCCCACTAGGTCATAGCTGGCTGTCACAAGGCTACCAGTAGTTCTAACGGAATGTTATCTATTCCCGGGGCCTTGTATCTTCTTTGGTGTTTCAGTGCTCTGTAAAATTCTTCGCGCAGTATAATATCTCTCATATTATCTTTATCTATGTCCTCTTCTATTTTCATCATATTGCATAGTACATACCCTCTACATACCCCTTCCAGTGTTCTGATTTCCTTTCTTTGATTAGGACTGTTTTTCCATCTGAGCTCTTGATTTCCATACAGCAGGCTCTCTTTTCTCCAAAGGACTTTTTATTTTTTCTGTAGGCGGCATCTATCTTATCAGTAGTGGTATATGCTTCTACATCCTTATATTTGTCCTCTAGCCAATCCCACTTAATCGTTTTGCACTTCCTGTCGATGTCATGTTTTTGTCGATTGTTTTCCCTTTCGTCTGCTTCGTTTATTGTGTTTTTTTTATATTTTCTCCTTTTATCGATTAAATTCGACATCTCTTATGTCACCCAAGGACTTCCAGTAGCCCTCGTTTTTTTACCTACTTGATCATCTCCTGCCTTCACTATCTCATGTCTCAAAGCTATCAGTTCTTCTTTTACTGTATTGCTTTCCCCTGTTTTTGTCAATCATTCCCTAATGCTCTCTCTTAAACTCTCTGCAACTTCTAGTTCTTTCAGTTTATCCAGATCCCATCTCCTCAAATTCCTACCCTTACGCAGTTTCTTCAGTTTTAATTTACACGTCATAACCAATAAATTGTGGTCGGAGCCCATTCTGCCCCTGGAAATGTCTTACAATTTAAAAAATGGTTCCTAAATTTCTTTCTGACCATTATATAATCAATGTAAGACCTTCCGGTGTCTCCAAGTCTTTTCCACGTACGCATCCTTCTTTTATGATTCTTAAACCAAGTGTTATGGATGATTAAGTTACTCTCTGTGCAAAATTCTACCAGGCGGCTTCCACTTCCATTGCTTACCCCCAGTCCATCTTCACCTACTAGTTTTCCTTCTCTTCCTTTTCCTACTATCGCATTCCAATATCTGTGATTATTGAATTTTCGTCTCCCTTAGCTATTTGAATAATTTATTTTATCTCACCATACATTTCTTCAATCTCTTCATCATCTGCGGAGTTGGGATATAAACTTGTGCTACTGTGGTAGCTACAATAATGCGTTCACTATGCTGTTCGTAGTAGCTTATCCGCGTTCCTATTTTTTATTTATTATTAAACCAACTCCTATATTACCCCTATTTATTTTAGCGTTTATAGCCCTGTATTGACCTGATCACAAGTCCTATTCTTGCTGCTACCGAGCTTCACTAATCCTCACTATATCTAACTTTAGCCTACCGCTTTTAAAATTTTCTAAGGTACCTGCCCGATGAAGTAATCCGACATTACACTCTTTTTTCTGTAGAACACCATTTTTGTTTCTCCTGGTAACGACGTCCTCCTGAGTAGTCCCCACCCGGAGATCCGAAGGGTGGACTATTTTATCTCAGGACTGTTTTACCCAAGAGGACGCTACCATCATTTAACCATACAGTAAAGCCGCATACCCTTGTGAAAAAGTACGTCTTTAGTGTCGCCATGTTTTCAGCCGTTCGCAGTACCAGAGCAACAATGCTGTTTTGGTTGATGTTACAAGGCTAGTTCAACAAATTATCCAGACTGTATCCCCTGCAATTAGTGAGAAGGCTGCTGCCCTTCTTGAGGAAGCACACGTTCGTCTCGGCTCTCAACAGATACCCTTCCGTTGTGGTTGTACCTACGGTTCGGCCATCTGCATCGCTGAGGCCTCCCCATCAATTTATTTGCGAACCACATAAAATCGCAGTTTACGAAACTGCATTACAAATGTTTTTAATTTTGAATAAATCACCTGAATAGTCAAGACAACAAGAAGAATTTATTGACAGCATAATCTCCAAAAATAGAAGCGAAATGATAGCGAAAATAGTGAGTACTTTAGATTCACAGTGATTCCGCAATCCCAAAGAGTAAAATCAGTAACAATCAAAAATATTAAAACCAGATAATAAATATAGGCTATAAAAAACTGAAGTCAAATAGTACATGACTGTACAAAGTATGCAAAACTCTGTAACAATTAAAATATAAAAGCAGGACATAAATTTACACTGTTAAAGTGAATGCAAATAAAAGAAGAGCAAGAAGTAAAATTAGCCAATGCAATTCAGAGGAAGATAATGCGAGTTAATAGAGCCCGCGGTCATGCTGAATTATACGCAGCGAGTAACGAATTACCACTACGTCTGACAGATGTCGAACACTATTACTCACAAGGGTATCATCAGACCTGTTAAACAAGGAATTTGATGAGTCGAACGTATGATGTAGAGCGACCCTGTCCTGAGTATCTACCTAAACATGTGACGATTGCTAGTTTCCGAGAAAATGTATGTTGAAGTTTTATGCTTACCTTCTATATCCTTAACTTTACTCATGTGTAATCCAACTGAGTGTTGCGCAACGGATAAAGGTTATCACGCTGGCGGTTTACACCCCGCTCGTATCCGTTTTTCTTTGAATTTCATCGGACAGAATATCATTCAAGAATATATATCACTGAAAACTATTCATAAATAGTAATTTCATTAATAAATCAAACATTACAGCCAACTTTCTTCAAATGTGCATTTTGTTTGTTACAGAATCGCCTTATTCATTACTATCACTTGCATAGCTTGATGGAGAACATAATTCCGTATGGCATTTGACACAAATTCGTAGCGCACCACGCACATTTAATGAAAACTGTCCTCATTATCATTTTGTCATCAACAGTGGAAGGCCACCACTAGAAACGATCTGCCGTAAGGCACAATACAAAGTTGTTGTTTTTTTTTTGGCTTATAGACTTCTCCGAACAGATACTGGAAAACGTAGTTCGTTTAAATTAACAAAATTATTCTTTCTGTGATCAAATTAGATGCGAACCACGCGTATTTGACCAGTCTTGTGAATGTAGGTACATTAAATTCAGGCAGACACGAAGAGTTTCATATTATGGAATCTTCCCTCTAAGCGATTTCTCTATCAATCTGGAGCATAATGAATTTTTTTTTTCGGGAAAGTTTTAATCTGTTTGTAAAAATGAACTTTCTGTTCCCGTCTAGTTAGTTTCTTGCGGAGGGACTTCCCCCAAGTTTTACATGATTGAAAACCTACTTTACCAATGGATGAACCAGTAAAATATACCGAAAAGCCAAAGAAACCGGTACATCTGCCTAATATCGTGTAGGGTCCCGGCGAGCACTCAGGAATGCCGCACCATGACGTGCCATGGACTCGACTAATGTTTGAAGCTGTGCTGGAGGGAGCTAGCATCATCAATCCTGCAGGGCTGCCCATCAGTCTGTAAGAGTACTAGGGGACGGAGATCGTTTTTGAACAGCACGCTGCAAGCCACCCCAGGTATGCTCAATAATGGTGATGTCTGGGGAGTTTGGTGATCAGCGGAAGCGTGTAAACTCAGTGTTCCTGGAGCCACCCTGTAGCAATTCTGGACGACCAGGATGTCGCATTATCCTGCTGGAATTGCCCAAGTCCGTCGGAACGCACAATGGAAATGAACGTAAATGTAATCTGTCAGAGACGTATCTAAACGTGTCAGGGGTCTGATATCACGCCAACTGCACACGCCCCACACCATTACGGAGCCTTCAGCAGCTTGAACAGTCCCCTGCTGACATGCAGCGCCCAGCGATTCGTGAGGTTGTCTCCTTACCCGTACACGCCCATTTGCTCCATACAATTTGAAAAGACGCTCCGGAAGCCCAGGTCGATAATGTTTCGTTGAATGGTTCGCAAGCTTACACTTATTGATGGCCCACCACTGAAATCTTCTGCAATTTGCGAAAGGCTTGCTCTCTGTCACGGTGAACGATTCTCTTCAGTCGTCGTTAGTCCCGTTCTTACAGGACCGTTCCCGGCCGCAGCGATGTCGGAGATTTGGTGTTTTTCCCGGATTCATAATATTCACGGTAAACGTGTGAAATGGTCGTACGGGAAAACCCCTTCGTCGCTGCCTCGAAGATCCTGTGTCCCGTAGCACGTTCAAACTCACTTAAATCTTGATAACCTTCCATTGTAGCAACAGTAACCGACCTAATAACTGCGCCAGACACTTGTTGTCTTGTGTAGGCGTTGCCGACTGCAGCGCCGTATTCTGCCAGATTGCATATCTCTGTATTTGAATACGCATGCCTATACCAGTTTATTTGGCGCTACAGTGCATAACAGTGCATAACATGACGTTGCTCGGCCACCATTGACCAGACGTTTTCAATTGGTGAGAGATCTGGAGAATGTGCTGGCCAGGGCAGCAGTCTAATATTTTCTATATCCAGAAAGGCCCGTACTGGCCCTGCAACATGCGGTCGAGCATTATCCTGCTGAAATGTAGGATTTCGCAGGGAGCGAATGAACGGTAGAGCCACGGGTCGTAACACATCTGAAATGTAACGTCCAGTGTTCGAAGTGGCGTCAATGCGAACAAGAGGTGACCGAGACGTGTAACCAATGGCACCCCATACCATCACGCCGGGTGATACGCCAGTATGGCGATGACGAATACACACTTCCAAACACGGATGCGACCGTCATGATGGTGTAAACAGAACCTGGATTCATCCGAAAAAATGTTGTGATGCAGCGTCAAGGGTAACCGTAGCCATGGACTCCGAGCTGATAGTCCGTGCTGCTGCAAACGTTGTCGAACTGTTCGTGCAGATGGTTGTTGTCTTGCAAAACGATCCCATCTGTTGACTGATGGTTCGAGACGTGGCTGCACGATCCGTTACAGCCATGCGGATAAGATGCCTGTCATCTCCACTGTTAGTGATACGAGGCCGTTGGGATGCAGCACGGCGTTCCGTACTACCCTCCTGCACCCATGGATTCCATAGTCTGCTAACGGTTATTGGATCTCGAGCAACGCGAGCAGCAATGTTGCGATACGATAAATCGCGATAGGCTACAATCCAATCTTTATCAAAGTTGGAAACGTGATGGTACGCATTTCTCACATCATCACAACAACGTTTCACCAGGCAACGCCGGTCAACTGCTGTTTGTGTATGAGAAATCGGTTGGAAACTTTCCTCATGTCAGCACCTTTTAGGTGTCGCCACCGGCGCCAACCTTGCGTGAATACTTTGAAAAGGTAATCATTTTCACATCACAGCATCTTCTTCCTGTCTGTTAAATTTCGCGTCTGTAGCACGTCATTTTCGAGGTGTAGTAACTTTAATGACCAGTAGTGTATCTCTATCTTCGTCTTGCGCCGGCGCCATGTATTATTGCTATCGGTGTCGGCGCTGAAGATTCTAGTAAGAACAACCCTATCACTGAACTGTTCACTAACTTACTCACTGCCCTACCTTCCTATTCGTGTATATTGACTAGTAATATTGATTTCGGTCTCGTACAATGATTTTATATTATTAATAGAAAATATTATAAGACGACCAGTAGCTGTGGAAAGTTTCGTACGTTAGAAGTCTGTAATCTACTCGCTACGTGCTTTTTGAGCTACTTTGAAATATCATCCACAACGAAATTTATGGTAGCTGTTCGCCGCCGATGAGTACGCGGCGGTCCGGGAAGGACTGACATGTGACGTGAGCTGCGGCGGATTATGAGTGACTTCCTGTCGCTAGAGACGCCGCAGAAGCCGCCAGCCCAGCACAAGGGGCTGAGGCGTAGCACTCGCTCGGCAGAGTCGGAGAATGGATCCGCGGGGACTGCGTTCAGAAGTGGCTCGGAGCGTAGCGGGGTTAATTACGACAGACGCGGCATCAGCGAGTGCGCGCCTGTTAATTAACTGTGATTATCGGCGTATCTGCGCGCGACGTAGCGCTAGATCTCACAGAGGCGCTCGGGGCTGCGCCACGTTCTGGCCAGGGCTTCGCTCGAACACGGTGATGGCTCGCTGCTGGAATGTCGAGAACATTTCTCTCGAACGCAGCACGTGGAAGGGAGGATAAATTAGCTCCTATTGCCGGTTGATATCTCTTCGAACTGAGGTACAAATAAATGGTGATTGCGAAAAGGATTCACTCGATTTGCAGCGAAATGCAGCGGATAGGCACTTGGTGCAGGGAGTGACAACTGACCCTTAACATAGGCAAATGTATTGCGAATACATAGAAGAATCCTTTATTGTATGATTATATGATATTGGAACAAATACTGTTAGCAGTTCCTTCTGTAAAACATCTGGGAGTATGCGTACGGAACGATTTGAAGTACACTCCTGGAAATTGAAATAAGAACACCGTGAATTCATTGTCCCAGGAAGGGGAAACTTTATTTACACATTTCTGGGGTCAGATACATCACATGATCACACTAACAGAACCACAGGCACATAGACACAGGCAACAGAGCATGCACAATGTCGGCACTAGTACAGTGTATATCCACCTTTCGCAGCAATGCAGGCTGCTATTCTCCCATGGAAACGATCGTAGAGATGCCGGATGTAGTCCTGTGGATCATTGCTTGTACAGCCCTCTCGCAGTGTCCGGAGCAAGTATGGTGGGTCTGACACACCGGTGTCAATGTGTTCTTTTTTCCATTTCCAGGAGTGTAGAATGATCATATAAAATTAATTGTTGTTAAGGCGGGTGTCAGGTTGAAATTCATTGGGAGAGTCCTTAGAAAATGTAGTCCATCAGGTGCCTTACAAAAACACTTGTTCCACCTATACTTGAGTATTGCTCATCAGTGTGGGATCCGTACCAGGTCGGGTTCACAGAGGAGGTAGAGAAGATCCAAAGAAGAGAGGCGCGTTTCGTCACAGCTTTATTTGGTAAGCGTGATAGCATTACGGAGATGTTTAGCAAACTCAAGTGGCAGAGTCTGCAAGAGAGGCGCTCTGCATCGCGGTGTAGCTTGCTGTCGAGGTTTCGAGAGGGTGCGTTTCTGGATGAGGTATCGAATATATTGCTTCCCCCTACTTATACATCCCGAGGAAATCACGAATGTAAAATTAGAGAGATTCGAGCACCCACGGAGGCCTTCCGGCAGTCGTTCTTCCAGCGAAACCTACGTGGCTGGAAAAGGAAAGGGAGGTAATGACAGTGGCACATAAAGTACCCTCCTCCACACACCTTTGGGTGGCTTGCGGAGTATAAATGTTGTTGTAGATTACACAAATCTATATCTCCTACGTGACTGAAGATAGAAACGTGGGGTAAATTTTAACTCGTGCAGCGAAGCCATACAGCGCAACAAAAATAAAAGATCAGCCTTTTTGATATCCTTTGTCGTCCAGCTCTTTGACACCTATACTGCAGAACGGAGACACCTTTGCGGCGGCTCCATTATGCTCTGAGGAACATTCACGAGGGTATCCAAGGGTCTAGTGGAACTCGGCCAAAGCATTATGACGGCGAAGTAGTACCATACACTGGTTGCAGACCACGTACACCCCTTTATGACGATCATGTTTCCCGATGGCAGTGCCTTTCTTCAACAAGGTAACGCATCATGACACAAGGCCAAGAGTGCGATGGAATGGTTCGAGGAACACTAAAAGCACTCCGTCTTCAGGCCACGCGTGTCCTACCGGGACCATCCGATCGCCGTGTCATCCTCAAGGGGTGGGGGGGATGCGGATAGGAGGGGCGTGCGGTCAGACCACCACTCTCCCGTTCGTTATAATGGTATTCTTGCCCGAAGCCGCTACTGTTCGGTCGAGTAGTTCCTCAATTGGCATTAAGAGGCTGAGTGCACCCCGAAAAATGGCAAGAGCGCAGGGCGGCCTGGTTCGTCCCCTATCCAAGTGCCGACCACGCCCGACAGCGCTTAACTTCGGTGATCTTACGGGAACCGGCGTAACCACTGCGACAAGGCCGATGCCAATACAGTGGTGAGTTTATTTGCTTTCCCCACGACTTACCCGATCTAAACCCCGCTGAACACATCTGGGATGTGAATGAACGTGGCGTCTGAGTTCATCGCCTCCCTCCCCTGAATTAACGGGGGTTGTATGACTTCTGAGTGCAGATGGGGCGCCAACTCTCTCCAGCGACCTAGCAAGGCGTCATTGCCTCCATACCACCACGCGTCACCTCTTTTGTCCATGCTGAGAATTCCTACTATTAGGTAGGTGGTCGCAATTTTTTGGCTGATCAGTACAGTAGTCTAAATCATATTTCCTCGGAAACCTTGAGAGACATTTATCTCGTGAATTTTTTGGAGTCGTACCGAACTGCTTTGGCGGACAGACACTTCATTTCTGAAATTCACCACAAATATAAAAAATTACAAAAATCTATTTCCGGGTGATCTTCTAGATAGTGATATTCTATCTACGATTATGAGTCGTACTCCACTCTTCACCACTGACCGTGCGCCTAGTGGGATGGCAGCGCGCAAAGAAAATCGTGAAAGAAAGCGGCCCTGCCATTTGTATGTCTGCGGCGACCGGCTGCTGGCAGAAGCCTTGAGTAGCGGGCAAGACCTTTTATGAAAAGGTCAAAGATGCCTACAACCTTCCTCTGTAACAGTGCAAAAGCGCGGCTGTCTGCAACGCTTCAGACAACAAGTTGTCGCCACATGAGAAGAAAAGGCCACAGCTCAGAAGTTGGTGTGAAATGTGAGGTAGATTGGCACCAAATTGCATCACAATTCTGACCAACGCCAGCAACTTTTCACACGATGGGAAGTTCGTCATATCCAGTCATACCTGCATATCACTCCATCTTTTGATGTCCCCGCAATTGAGGTCAGAACCTTGACGCCCAGCGTTGAAATCATGCTGTTTTCTAAAGGATGGCCAAGAAAAACATTTCAGCGACGTAGCTGCTAGAACCTACACGTTGAAACGTCCCCTTAGAAACATTATGTATGATTGTGCTTAAACTGACACACAACGCAATCTGACTTTAAAAAATCCCTACAAAAGAATGGCCCTGACTAACGTTAACCTACACGTTTCATAAATCACTTACCTCACAAAAATCTTCGTTACTCAAACTACTGCAATACAGCGAGAGCCACTACTGCCAGCTAAATAAAAGGCTCAAACTACTGAAGGCACTAACTACTGATAGGCATAGTTAGGAAATGAAGGATTTTGATAGAGAACAAACGATGTATTTACCTCAATAGTGTTCAAAAGTCATAATGAATATAGCAGTTCATGACATCCAGTCTTACAAATTTCAAAACTCCGCTATCTCTCTCCCCACATCCGCCACCGCTGGAGGCTCACCCCCAACTGCGTAACACTACGCGCTGTTAACAGCCAACTGGCCAACACTACAGTGGCAGACAACAATGCAAACTAGCCACTGACGGCACACAGCACAGCCGGTGATTTTCATACAGAGCGCTACGTGGCGCTACCAATAAAAAACCTACACATCCTACTTACAACGTACAGGCATCAGCTGGTGGTATAAATAGTGTCAATAAAACCAGCTCTTCTTTTAGGATATTTGTTTGTCACATTTCGCGGTAGAAAACGACAGTTTGCAATGATGCCGAACAAAACGAACTTCTTACCAATCTTTGACACTGCTGAAAACCCCACACGATTCAGTGATTCCCTAAGGACATTGTCGTTCTGCAACCCCATTGTACTTTATCTGACTCCTTTGGAGTGTGATGTGGCGACAAATTTTGTTCTGGTATAGAAGGCAAAACCACTAAAACCAGTAAACAGCGTTCTACAAAATCTCAACGTGGTCCGAACCAGCAAAGCGTATTTTTGCCTCTCAGCCCACCTGTTCCGCGTCTGTGGCTAGAGAGTGGACCAGTCGGTTCGAAACTAGACGCCAAAATATATGTAGTGCAGCTGTGACAGATTTGTAATAAACTCTTCATGATATGAATAGATTGCTCTTCCTACATTAACATTCCTAAATTTCGTACTTTCTCCTTTACTTTCAAATTTACCTTGTAGGACCGTAACATAGTCTATTTTCTGAATAGTCTATTTTCTGAATTCCTGTTTCCCCACGAGATACTCTTTGCTTCATTTCCTAATTACTTGTACCGTCTTCCGATAGGATGCTGCTAAAACACTTAAAATTTTTACATGCCTTGACATGCTGATTGTCTAGTCTAGTTGACTATATTTGGAAACTTGGCACAATCCTTTCAGGCATTTCGTCGAGTGCTGACCAATATCTGCAGAAAATACTGATTGACTCATGATGTGAAACTGACTTGGAATCCATCGGTCTCCTAAATATACGGTCGTGGGAACTACGTACTGCCTATCTCGTTTTTGTCAGTGTAGGCTATTACGTTGCCTATTTGGAGCCACGGTGATGTAGACGTACAGAAGTACCCAGCGTCTACGCCAAACAACACCACGCCGTAACTACACTCCAAATCCAAAACAGGATCGTGAATTAAACACAACGCATAGCACTGAAAAAAAAACACTTGTTACGAACTCCAACGTATGATATCCATGACACTTTATCCCGTAGTTCGAGATAATACAAAACGAACAGTCCTTCTTTGAACTTTTCCGATGTCCTCCGGCAGTGCTAATGCACCACAACAATACTGTAGCAGAGGACAAACAAGCGTAGTACAGATGTGCCTCTTATAAGAATTCACTCAGTAAAACATATTCTTTGTTTGCCTTCCCCACAAAATTATCCAAACAATCATTCCAATTTATGGTGTTCGTAATTGTGTTTGCGTGGTATTTAGTTGAAATCACAGCTTTTAAGTTTGTGTTATTTATCGTGTAATTTTGTACTTATGAGGATGACCTCACGCTTTTCCTTGTACAGAGCCAATTGCCACTTTTCGCACCACGCAGATATCGTGTCTAAGCCATTTTGCAATTGTTTTTGACCTTCTGATAGCTTTACTATCGGTAAATGGCAGCTTCATCTGCAAAAAAATAACAGGGCGGCTCATATTGTCTCGCAAAACGCTTATGGGAATTAGGGACACTAGAGAGCCTGTAACACGTCCTTGGGGAACACCGGATATCATTTTTATTCGATGATACTCAGTCGATTGCAACTCACGAATCCAGTGGCGCAACTGAAGTGATACTATAGGTACACAATTTGATTAGGATTGTCTTGTGAGAACGGTGTCTAAAACCTTCTGGAAATCTGAAAATATGGAATCCTTTTGATATACCTTGTCGGTAGAACTTGCTAGTTCGTGAGATCAAAGAACATGTAGTGTTTGACAAGAATAATCGCTTCTGAATCCGTGTTGACAAAGTGTCAATAGACCGTTAGCTTAGAGGTAATTCATAATGTTTAAATGTAGCACATGTTCGAAAACCCTACAGCAATTCGACGTTAGTGATATGGATCTGTAATTCAGCAAATTACTTCTATTTCCTTTCTTGAGTATTGGTGTGACATGTGCAACTTTCTTTTGGTACGAAGCTTCGTGCGAGCGAGCGGTTTTATATGATTGCTACGTACGGGGCTGTTGTATCAGCATACTCTGAAAGGAACCTTCTTGGTATGCTATCCCGGCCAGAAGGCTTGCCTTTATTAATGGCTTTAAGCTGCTTCGATGCACCGAGGATATCTATTGTAAAGCTGAGGATGTTGGCAGTTGTTCTCCATTCAAGTCCTTTGTTCTTAGACGTCCATAAACATTCCTACTGTCAGGTCTTTCAAGACCCGATTAAACAGTCTACCGATAGATCACCCTCTTGAAATCCATTTCGGTGCCCTGTAGCTGGTTCTGTCTTCTGTAAGGAGTCTCTTGAAATAATTTTGCAGTTCTCTAATACCAATAACTTTTATATGTGTCCCTCTTCTTAAAGTCTTCACTGGTTTCTAGGTTTCTGTTAACTTTGTACTTCCTGTACATCTACCTCTTCACATCTCTTTTCCCAAACTTCATTATTCCTGTTGACAATCTCTTTCTTAACCTTCGTATCCATACTCTAAGAAAAAAAAGCGCACCATGAAGGAGCTACACAAATAGGACGGAAATCGGTAGGTGTGATATATTACAGAAAAACAAATGATTACAATTTCACAAAAACTGGATGATTTATTCAATAACGCGTCGGTACACTTCTGGCATTAATTGACAGAGTTGTTGGGTGTTCTCCTGAGGAATATTTTGCCAAATTCTGTCCAATAGGCGCACTACATCGTCAAAATCTCGAAGTTGTTGGAGGCCCCTGACAATAAAATTCCAAACGTTCACAGTTGGGAAGATATCCGGCGACCCTGTTGGCTAAGGTAGGGTTTGGCAAGCATGAAGTCAATCAGTAGATACTCCCGTCGCATGCGGGCGCGCATTGTCTTGCTGTAGTGTAAATCCAGAATGGCTAGGCACGAGGGAAAAGAAAAGGGGGCGTGGAATAACGTTAACATACCGCTATGCTGCAAGGGTGCAAATGAAAACAGCTGCGGTAGTTTTCATTAATCATCAACATCAGTGTGAATCAGCTGTGGCGGACAACACTCTCGAAATTTAATGAAATATTATTGGGCGTTACCTTTATGTGTTATGGAAATACAATAACACATTCCAAAATTATGTGTATATGCAGCCGAATGGAGGAATCCCAGAGTTCACTAGTGTACCGGCTCTGTGCGATATGAAATGGGCCCTGTGCACCCGCCTTCTTACTGGCAAAGCAGTATGGCCATAGAGAAGTAACTTAAGACGTGTAAGAAGGCAATGGGAATCGGAGTTTTGTAATTTTTTTTATATTGGTGGTACATGAAGTCAGAACTTCAAAGCAAGTCGATGCAGCTCTCAAAATTTCCTGAGAAAATCGAGTTTGAAGATTTCTGTGTAAGTCTAAGCTAATGCGATTTTCATACCGTGCCACATGGCTCACTTTGTAGGGTTGAAATAGTCAGTGAATCGTTTTATCGAATCTTGCTATGATCTATTTTGTCGTTTTTTTCTTCATTTCGAATACCTACATCATTCAGATTAATGTGAAAGCCGTAAACCATGTTGTTGTTGTTGTGCTCTTCAGTCCTGAGACTGGTTTGATGCAGTTCTCCATGCTACTCTATCCTGTGCAAGCCTCTTGATCTCCCAGTACCCACTGCAACCTACGTCCTTCTGAATCTGCGTAGTGTAGTCATCTCTTGGTCTCCCTCTACGATTTTTACCCTCCACGCTGCCCTCCAATACTAAATTGGTGATCCCTTGATGCCTCAGAACATGTCCTACCAACCGATCCCTTCTTCTGGTCAAGTTATGCCACAAACGTCTCTTCTCCCCAATCCTATTCAATACTTCCTCATTAGTTATGTGATCTACTCATCTAATCTTCAGCATTCTTCTGTAGCACCACCTTTCGAATGCTTCTATTCTCTTATTGTCCAAACTATTTATCGTCCATGTTTCACTCCAAACATAGCTACACTCCATACAAATACTTTCAGAAATGTCTTCCTGACACTTAAATCTATACTCAATGTTAAAAAATTTCTCTTCTTCATAAACGCTTTCCTTGCCATTGCCAGTCAATATTTTATATCCTCTCTACTTCGACCATCATCAGTTATTTTGCTCCCCAAATAGCAAAACCCCTTTACTACTTTAAGTGTCTCATTTCCTAATCTAATACCCTCAGCATCAACCGACTTAATTCGACTACATTCCATTATCCTAGTTTTGCTTTTGTTGATGTTCATTTTATATCCTCCTTTCAAGACACTATCCATTCCGTTCAACTGCTCTTCCAAGTCCTTTGCTGACTCTGACAGAATTACAATGTCATCGGCGAACCTCAAAGTCTTTATTTCCTCTCCATGGATTTTAATACCTACTCCGAATTTTTCTTTTGTTTCCTTTACTGCTTGCTCAATAAACAGATTGAATAAAATCGGGGAGAGGCTACAACCCTGTCTCACTCCCTTCCCAACCACTGCTTCCCTTTCATGTCCCTCGACTCTTGTAACTGCTATCTGGTTTCTGTACAAATTGTAAACAGCCTTTCGCTCCCTGTATTTTACCCCTGCCACCTTCAGAATTTGATAGAGAGTATTCCAGTCAACACTGTCAAAAGTTTTCACTAAGTCTACAAATGCTAGGAACGTAGGTTTGCCCTTCCTTAATCTAGCTTCTAAGATAGGTCGTAGGGTCAGTATTTCCTCACGTGTTCCAACATTTCTACGGAATCCAAACTGATCTTCCCCGAGGTCGGATTCTACTAGTTTTTCCATTCGTTAGTATTTTGCAGCTGTGACTTATTAAACTGATAGTTCGGTAATCTGTCAACACCTGCTTTCTTTGGGATTGGAATTATTATATTCTTCTTGAAGTCTGAGGGTATTTCGTCTGTCTCATACATCTTGCTCACCATTTGGTAGAGTTTTGTCAGGACTGGCTCTCCCAAGGCCATCAGTAGTTCCAATGGAATGTTGTCTACTCCGGGGGCCTTGTTTCGACTCAGGTCTTTCAGTGCTCTGTCAAACTCTTCACGCAGTATCGTATCTCCCATTTCATCTTCATCTACATCCTCTTCCATTTCCATAATATTGTCCTCAAGTACATCGCCCTTGTATAAACCTTCTATATACTCCTTCCACCTTTCTGCCTTCCCTTCTTTGCTTAGAACTGGGCTGCCATCTGAGCTCTTGATGTTCGTACAAGTGGTTCTCTTATCTCCAAAGGTCTCTTTAATTTTCCTGTAGGCAGTATCTATCTTACCCCTAGTGAGATAAGCCTCTACATCCTTACATTTGTCCTCTAGCCATCCCTGGTTAGCCATTCTGCCCTTCCTGTCGATCTCATTTTTGAGACGTCTGTATTCCTTTTAGCCTGCTTCATTTACTGCATTTTTATATTTTCTCCTTTCATGAATTAAATTCAATATTTCTTCTGTTACCCAAGGATTTCTACTAGCCCTCGTCTTTTTACCTACTAGATCCTCTGCTGCCTTCACTACTTCATCCCTCAAAGCTACCCATTCTTATTCCTCTGTATTTCTTTCCCCCATTGCTGTCAATTGCTCCCTGACGCTCTTCCGTAAAAATCTGTACAACCTCTTGTTCTTTTAGTTTATCCATGTCCCATCTCCATAAATTCCCACCTTTTTGCAGTTTCTGCAGTTTTAATCTACAGGTCATAACCAATTGATTTTGGTCAGAGTCCACATCTGCCCCTGGAAATGTCTTACAATTTAAAACCTGGTTCCTAAATCTCTGTCTTACCATTATGAAATCTATCTGAAACCTGTCAGTATCTCCAGGCTTCTTCCATGTATACAGTCTTCTTTTATGATTCTTGAGCCAAGTGTTACCAATGATTAAGCTGTGCTCTGTGGAAAATTCTACCAGGCGGCTTCCTCTTTCATTTCTTTGCCCCAGTCCATATTCACCTACTATGTTTCCTTCTCTCCCTACTACCGAATTCCAGTCACCCATGACTATTAAATATTCGTCTCCCTTCACTATCTGAATAATTTCTTTTTAACTATCGTAGTTAGTTCAGATCTAATCATTTTCACTAAAAACGCACATCTTGTTTCTAATTACATGTAACACCCAGCGCAAAAATAAATTCTTAATTATATATTTTTATAAAAAACTGTTAACAAAGACTGTTTACCAGTGAGCATCCTGTCTGAGTGTAGAATAAGGAACCGCGCGATCAGTCTGAGCTTGACTGACGGCAGACTGTGATATCCTGGAGGCTCGGCACGAGCATTCCGGAAACTGCACGGCTTGTCGGGCGTTCAATGAGTGCTGTGGTGAGTGTCTTCAACACGAGGCCAAACCAAGGTGAAGGCGGCCACCCTTCATTACAGATGTTTGATGTCGTAGGCTCGGCAGACTGGCAAAACAGGACAAGTGGCGAATTATGGCGGAACTAACATCAGACTTAAATGTTGGGCAGAGTACAAGTGCGTCTCAACATGCTGTGCTGCGAACACTCGTAACGATGGGCCTCCGCAGCCGACGATCCTTCATGTTTCAGTGTTAACACCGGGTCATCGGGAACCATGATGTGGGCGCCTAACCATCGGCACTGAACACTGGCGTAGTGGCAGCGTTGCATTGTCTGATGAATCCCGATACCTTCTTCATCATGCCGATGGAAGGGCGCGAATCCGTCATCTTCCAGGGAAACAGCTCCTCGACACTGATACTGCAGAATAGATACATGCTGGTGGTGGCTCCACTATGCTCTGAGGAACATTGTTCACAGGCATTCATGGGTCCAGTATAGCTCGTGGAAGGCACCGTGACGGCCAAGTGGCTGCAGACATTGTACACCCATTCACGTCGACCATGTTTCCTGACAGCAGTAGCAGTTTGCTGCAAGACACCTATACTGTGCAACACAGTTATATTTGAAGTCCGTCGTCTTCCAGGAGAACTGCACCTTGACGCCTGTATTGCAGGACGGCGACAAGTTTTCGGCGGCTCCGTTATGCTCTGGGGAACATCCACGAGGGTGTCCATGTGTCTAATGCAGCTCGTGCAAGGCACCATGAAAGCCAAACAGTATCTTGCAGTGGGTTGCAAACCACGTACATCCTCTCATAATGATCATGTTACCCGTTGGCAGGAGAATTTTTTAACAGAATAATGCGCCATGTCATGCTTCCAGGAGTGTGACGGAGGGGTTCGAGCAACACAGCGTCGAGTTTCAATGAATGTGCTTGCTCCCCAACTCGCTAGATCTGAACTAGATCGAACATATTATGGATGCCCCATCGTCAGAATTTACGGAAATTAGGTGACTTGTGTTTGCGGATGTGGTGCCATTTCACTCCAGCGACCTGCCAAGGCCTCATTGGTCCCGTGCCAAGAAAAGGCGCGGCTGTGAGAAAGATCCACATACCGGCTCTTACGAGGGTAATCCCAAAAGTGAGGCCACCTAATTTTTCATAAGTACAGAACTCTGTTTGTGAGGCAGTTGGTCACACTGTTATGAAGAGTGCTTCACGCGGTGTGTGTAAATATGCGCACGCTCCGCTGAGGCGCTCAGTCCCGTTGGATGTTACCGCCAAGTGCGAATCGCGCGCAGTTATTCGTTTTTTGAAAGCAAAGGGCACTGCACCGATTGAAATTCATCGCCAACTGACGGAAGTGTAGTGTGAGTCGTGCATGGACGTCAAAAATGTTCGTAAGTGCTGTAGACAGATTGCAGCAAGTCGGACCGAAATTCACGACAAACAAAGGAGCGGGAGGCCGTCAATTTCTGAGGAGACAGTCTTGAAGGTTGAGCAAAGCATGCGTGAAGACCGGCGGATCACCCTGGATGATCTCTGCAGGTTGGTTCCTAAGGTTTCCCGAAGCACCACTCACAGAATTTTAACGGAAACATTGAACTACCGGAAGGTGTGGGCAAGATGGGTGCCAAGCACGCTGGCTGAGGACCACATGCGGCAACGAGTTGATGCTTCCCGTGCATTTCTTCACCGCCTTGCAGGCCGAACAAGACAACTTTCTGGACTCAATTGTCACGTGTGACGAAACCTGGGAATACCACTTTACACCTGAGACCAAGCAACAATCACGCCAGTGGCGGCATCCTTCTTCGCCAAAGCCGCGGAAATTCACACACAGTCTGCCGACAAAGATATGACAACCGTTTTTTGGGATCGGAAAGGGGTGTTGTTGGTCAACTTTATGCCCATTGGGACCACAATTGACGCTGACAGATACTGTGAGACTCTGAAAAAAATCAAACGGCCAACCGGAGAAGAGGAATGTTGAGCAAAGATGTTCACATTCTCCACGACAACACTCGTCCACACATCTCTCGGCAAACCGTTGCTCTCCTGCAACAGTTTAGGTGGAACATAATCACCCACCCACCCTATAGTCCTTACTTGGCGCCCGGTGACTACCACCTGTTAGAGGAACATTTAACCGGAAAGCGATTCAGCTCCAATGTCGAGATAAAAGAAGAGGTTCATAACTTTCTGAACAGCACGGCGGCGAGCTTGTATGACATGGGCATGCAAAAACTACCGCAGTGTCTACAAAAATGCTTCGACAGAAATGGTCATGGAATGGAAAAATAGCTAAATGTTCAAGCAGTAAAGTGATGTAAATCATTGTAGAAATAGACAGGTCTGTACTTATAAAAAAGTAGGAGACCTTACTTTTGGCACTACCCTCTTAGCAGGTGGTCATATATTCTGGCTGAATAATGTAGTGGCCTAAATTATAGTTCCTCGGTAATCCTCAGAGTCGATTATCTCGGGAATTTTTGAGATTTTTTTCCTCGAATTGCATTGACAGACTGATGCTTGAATTTTGAACTTCACTATAAATATAAAAATTTACAGAAATTTGTTCTTGATAGTGTTTTCTTTCCGCGATTATGAGACATACTCCACTGCGCACAGGGAGGACTGTAAACGTATTCTGCAAACCGGGCGCGCTGTTTGTCCTGCAGCGAGTAGGAAGGCAGCCCGTAAACAAAGTCGTGAATGAAAGAGGCCCGTGCCATCTGCAAGTCTGCGTGGAGCGCCTGCGGGCAGAAACCGCGAGTCGCGCGGCGGCCAAGATGAAGCCCCGCGGGCCGGTTTCATTTCTGCTCGCCCACGGCGGCGGCGGCGAACCGCGGCGCGCCCTCATTGGCTCCCGAGTGATGAAAAGAAGTCCCGCCGCGGCTGCCGGCGTCTTATGAGCAGCAGCCAGCCTCCACCTGGCCCTTGCTTGCTCTCACAACACTTGTGTGCGCTGCCGAAAACACCGCCGCCCCTTATTGGATGGAAGGTAAACTCTTACGGCGGCCTCCCGGCGCCGCAGCCATTTGTTCGAAAGCGTTTCCGCGAGAAGAGACCCGTCATAATTCAGCGCAAAGAAAATAATCACTCAGGCCCAGAGATAAGCCCGTCGTGTCGGGGTGTTTTTATTTCGAACGCCTTTTCTCTGTGTCAGTGTGAGTGTGTGTGAGGAAAAGGAGTAGTCGCCGAAGGAGCAGGGCAGAAGTAACTGGGCACGTCGCTCTCTTTTCTGACAACAGAGTCCATCGGTGCAAGGCAATTGTTGTAGCCTACCAAAACAAAATAGCCAATAGTCAAACGGGGAGACTATCCAAAAAAAGTTCTACTTCACCTATGTCAACCAAATTTTAAAATCAGGCCTATCATCTAACGACGGAGCAGTAACCACGATCTGATGTCTAGAGCTTCGTTGGAGTTTGACTTTTGATTTTTAATATAATAATAAAGGTAGTTTTGAAAACCACACCTTCTGACACACCCATTTTCGTATACCACTTTTTTTTGGTACGTTTACAAGGCATAGGCCAACAGTTCTGCGCATTCAATGTTGTGAGTAATCTTAATCATTTGCTTTCAGTGTATTTTTTTTTCAAATTTCAGACTTAAATTTTCTTCAGTTATCTGCACATAGGCCGGCCGCGGTGGTCTAGCGGTTCTAGGCGCGCAGTCCGAAACCGCGCGACTGCTACGGTCGCAGGTTCGAATCCTGCCTCGGGCATGGATGTGTGTGATGTCTTTAGGTTAGTTAGGTTTAAGTAGTTCTAAGTTCTAGGGGGCTGATGACCACAGATGTTAAGTCCCATAGTGCTCAGAGCCATTTAATTTATCTGCACATAAGGCCATACACATTACACTGAAGAGCCAACGAAACTGGTATACCTTCCTAATATCGTGCAGGGGCCCCTCGAGCATGCAGAACTGGCGCCACACGACGTGACGTGAACTCGATTAATGCCTGAAGTAGCACTGGAAGGAACTGAAACCGTGAACCCTTCAGGGCTGTCCATAAATCCGTAAGAGTACAAGGGGGTGCAAATCTCTTCTGAACAACACGTTGCAAGGCATCCCAGATATGCTCATTAATGTTCATGTTGGTGATTTTGGTGGCTATCAGAAGTTTTTAAAGTCGGTATAGTGTTCCTGCAGCCACTCCGTAGCGATTCTGAACGTGTGGGGTGTCGCATTGTCCAACTGGAATTGATCAAGTCCGTCGGAATGCACAATGGACATGAATGGATGCTGGTGATCAGACAGGATGCTTACATACGTATCAGGGGACCCATATCACCTCCAACTGCACACGCCCCTCACCATTACAGAGCCTTCACCAGTTTGAACTGTCCATGAAGTCATAAGGCTGTCTCCATACCCGTACACGTGCATCCACTCAATTTGAAACAAGGCTCCTGCGATCAGACAAAATGTTTCCAGCCATCAGCAGTCCTTGCTGTTGACGGGCCCAGGCGAGACGTAAGGCATTGTGTCTTGCGCTCATAAACGGTACACGAGTGGGCTTTCGGCTGCAAAGGCCATACCGATGATGTTCGTTGAATTGTTTGTACGCTGACACTTGTTGATGGCCCAGCATTGAAATCTGCAGAAATTTACTGAGGGGCGGGCACTTCTGTGAAGCTGAACGATTCTCTTCAGTCCTCGCTGGACCCGTCCTTGTAGTATATTTTTGTGGCGGCAGCGATGTCGGAGATTGGTTGTTTCATCGGATTCCTGATATTCAAGGTACACTCGTGGAATGGTCGTACTGAAAGATCCCCACTTCATTGCGACCTCGATGATGCTGTGTCCCATCGCTCGAGCGGAGACTACAAAACCACGTTCAAACTCGCTTATTATGTATGTCTGTATGTACTGAAATGGGGACCGTAGCCCTCAGTGGTACACAACCACACAACAGGCTACAGCAGTCCAATTACCCCGACGCCGCCCCGCTGCAAATGTGGGGTTATTGTGCGGTTCTGTTCCCAGTGGAACCCTGACGACCTTCCTCCCCACTCCAGATGACTGTAATCTGAATGTTTGCGTGGTAGAGTAACTGTGGTGTACGAGTATGTGGAGACAGTGTTTGCGCACCAATTGGCGACATAGTGTAACTGAGGCGGAATAAGGGGGACCAGCCCGCATTCGCTGGGGCAGACGGAAAATCATCTACAGGCAAGCCGGCACACCGGACCTCGACACTAATTCGCCGGGTGAATTCGTGCTGGGGACGGGCGCGCCTTCCCGCTCGAAGCGAAAGAGGTGGAGCCCCTCCACGCCCACACCGGCATCATGGCCAACTCAGTACGTCTACTGCCATCTCTGCATAAAGGGTTAGTGTTCACTAAAGTGAGGCGTCGCAGGATGTCGGTACTGCGATGTTTGCGTACGTCTGGCTAAGGCCTTCCCGCTCGGCTAGCCGGGCGATTAAACTCGCTTAATTCTTGATTACCTCGCATTGTAACCGATGTAACTCCGACAGTCACTTCTTGTTTTACACAGCCATTGCCGACGGCAGCGCCGTATTCTGCCTGTTTACATATTTCTGTATTTGAATACTCATGACTACACTAGTTTCTTTTGCCCCTCAGTTCAAGAAAAAGCAGTATCTATGTCTGTGTATAATTTCCAAATCTCCTAAACCACGGGACAGATTTAATAAAAACTTGGTCAAATATTCCTTACGTCAGGCGACAATCGCTGCGGTGTGTAAGAACCACCAAGAACCAGACTAGGGGGAGGGGGTTGTGAGGACAGGTACCGACGCGTGAATTCCGAGACTTCATACATCCAGTATTTGAGAAAGAGAGGTCTTAGCGAGTGGCAAAAAATTATACAAATAATTTCGAATTTTCACAAGATTTTTTTGTCACTGCTGACTTTTATTGTTTCTCCTCTGCTACTCCGTATGCGCTTTAAATGCAAGGTATTTGACTTGTTTCCAGAGCTCTTGTATTTTTGCTTATTGGGCGAACCGCCTTCCCGGTGGCGCTTCGGTCGTCTTGTAGTTGGCTCTTTGGTTGTAGGAAGTTGGAGGTAGGTTGTTGACTAACGGTGGTGCAGTGAGAGAGTGGAACGGGTGGCGATCGGTTAGCGTGCCATTGCGGGGTCTGATCGGCTTTCGTTCGTCCAAGCGGGCGGCTACTTCTACTGGGCCGCGTTGGTATGGATTGTAGGGCTCTACGTTGTTGCCACCAATTCACTATCGAGGCTTACGAGTGTTCGTCTGCTGATGTGAGCGTCTTGATGACGTTAATGTTCTTGGGTAACCGCCCGTCCTACCGAATTTCTGTTTGTAGATTTCGGCACCTGTGTTCTGGTGGACACACTCCCGTTAGGCTGGTTTGCCCGCTGTTCTCCATCTCTCCGCACTCAAGCTACTAAATTCGCCCTCCGCTCTCTCCGTGTACTCCCCTTCTGCGTGATGTATGTAAGTCTATTGAAACTGTGTTTTCCTTTCGTTGTTATTGTGCAGCATCTCCGTTCCTCTTGTCGTTATTGCTTGGGTGTCAAATTAATTTCGTTGTAATATGTTCCACTGTGTATATTACTTACTACTGAGGTAAAATATTGGGCATGAAATTTAAGGTGACCAAGTTCTTGCTAGCCCGACTTGTGTATGTATTCTAACATCGAACATGGTCGTGACAAGCAACGCCAAAGGTCCGATGAATATTGGCTCGTTTTCTGTGCCCACGTAGGAATGTCTTTGTGAGATTCAGAACTTCTCTTAAAAGAAAGAATTTATCGTTTCACTATTGTATATTTTATTACTACTATGACCTTGCACTCAGGTATTAGCGTTTAAGCATTTTTTACCTAACTGAATTTGTTTCTTTGGGCGTCTTGTTAACCTTTGTCCGTTTAATCAAATTATTTCCTGTGCTTGGTTACTATTATTAAAGGGTTGACCGGTTAATCTTAATTTTAAGTATGCAGTCATTGTAACACTTAGATTTTAGTGAATGTCTGCGGCGGGATTTGCGTTTAGTATTCTTGTGTCAGACTGTGGGAATTTACTTATTTATTAATTGTATGAATTACATGTTTCCTAGTTGTTAGTAGCGTTCGAGCCGTCTGCCCCGCCGATTCACCGGGTGTGGCTAGCAAATCGTTCAAATGACTCTGAGCACTAAATATCGGAGGTCATCAGTCCCCTATACTTAGAACTACTTAAACCTAACTAACCTAAGGACATAACACACATCCATGCCCGAGGCAGGATTCGAACGTGCGACCGTGGCGGTCGCTCGGTTCCCCAATGAAGTGCCTAGAATCGCTCGGCCACCGCTTCCGAAGCCGTGGCTAGCACACGTGCACGTTTGCTGCGTGGTGTTCCGCCTCCCGTCTTGCGGCAGCCACTGGGCCTCCTCGCTTACCACACCATTTCTGTAACTTAAGTTCTTAATCTTACGGCGTCTAGACTTAAGTTTAAATCAAAGTGTCCGCTACCCTCAGCCATACTAGCCACTTCTTGCCTCCGACAATTCGGCCTTGCCTTGTGTTGCTGCTTCATTTGAATATCTTTCAATTCTTTAGTGTGCATTGCTGTGCATCTGCTCCAAAATTGTTAGTGCCCAAAGGGCGTTATAAATCTTTGCTATAATCCTCAGCGTGTAAATTTTAAAATATTATCAAATGCTGAACTTGAAAACTTTGAATGCCGCTACTTCCCTATTCGAAAAATTGCGAAGCTGCTAGCGCTTGTAGCTCCATCATGCTATTTAAAGGGCAATCGTGAATTCGTAAAAAAAATTTCTACATAGGGGCCACCCTCCTTGTTTTAAGTCTACTGTGTCTAAATGTGTGGTTTTGAAATTGGTTTGTTAATGCTCTGTCTGTAATTGTAATGAAGTTAGATTTGCCTGGTTGAAATCTTAGGGATGCCTAAAGGGCTTTTGAGCTGTATTTTTTGAAGCACTGCTTAAAAAAAACAAAAAATATTATTATTGACTTATTGTTGGTTTTAAGAATATCTTACTAAATAAAGGTTCCTGTAAGGTCTGATTAATATAATTTTTTGTCATTTTTTACTTCTTGGTCTTTGTAAGTTTAATGTAGTTTGATGTACTTTGTTATTTCGATGACATCAAAAAGTTAATAAATATATAGTCTTATTCCTCCCAATTGTACGTTCACGTCTATCCCTCTTTCTATGTTAACACATTCATGGGCTGTACTTAAGATTGTATTAGATATACACGTTCTCACTTATATAGGAATGGGAAAATTAGTATACTCTTTATGCCCGTTACACAGTTCTGTAACGCGCAGTCCCAGTGCAACACGCACCACTTTGTCGTACAAGGCAGGGATCCAGTTTAGTCGATACGACATACGACACATCACTTCACACTACAGTAAAAGTCGCAAGAGAGGATGTTCCTCTGTGGGATTCTCATGTTTTCACTAGCGTGCTGTGACAAAAGCCACAAGGCAGCACAAATGCGCCAGTGGCAGTATGCATTATAGTGTCTTATAAAGTGTCGCAAAGGAAACAGTTCCTACGCTCTTTTCGTGTACAAGTGGCAGTAATGGTATCGATTCCTTTGTATGACATGACTTAACCCATATTATGGCATTGGATAATTACAAGGGCTTGCTGAAAGGAAATGCCTCCGAATTTTTAATGTGAAAACTTCTAAAGCTGAAACTTCCTCACAGATTAAAACTGTGTGCCGGACCGAGACTCGATCTCGGGACCTTTACCTTTCGCGGGCAAGTGCTCGCAGGTTCGCAGGAGAGCTTCTGTAAAGTTTGGAAGGTAGGAGACGAGATACTGGCATACGTAAAGCTGTGAGGACGCTGTGTGAACAGTGCTTGGGTAGCTCAGATGGTAGAGCACTTGCCCGCGAAAGGCAAAGGTCCCGAGTCCGAGTGTCGGTCCGGACCACAGTTTAAATCTGCCAGGAAGTTTCATATCAGCGCACACTCCGCTGCAGAGTGAAAATCTCATTCTACTTTTAAAGCTCTTTAAATAAAACTTTTTACATTTTTTCTCTTCATTTCTACGTATGTATTTCTCGACGTAGTCACCAAGGCAACGAAAATGTTTTTCTCAACGAGAGAAAACGCTGTCGACACCGTCGCTTCAGATTGTTTCACTTTGTTGATGGAGCCATAATATAACCATCTGTGCTTGTACCGCCTCGTAACTATCAAAGTAAAGTCCTCGAAGATGTTCTTTAAGCTTAGCTATAATGCACAGATAACGAAAACACTTAATGTGTGCGGTCGTTACACGACAGTAAAATTCTCCACCAAACCTTTATCACACTGCAACTGCATTTACGTAGTGTTTGCGATCAAATACTAAATTTTGTCTATTACTTACGATGCACCAACAGAACAAATAGTCCTGTCACGGAAAAGCACGTATAACAGTACCGTCTGTTATACCATAAACTTAAAGTTGGCGGCAGTTCGTATACTGAAATTATTTTTATTCAAACAATGATAGTACAAGGAAGCAGAGGAATGTTACCCTCTGAGAGAAATTTTGTTATGTTAACCGTGTTTTACCGAACGGAAGTGGCTTATCGGAGGTGAAAGTCAAAATTACGTAAATAACAATAATTTCCCTATCACAGTGTCCAAATGATAACAACGGTCCCCATCATAATAAGGCGTAAGAATGAGTAACGTTCTTGTTCAAGAAAATGAAAATAAGTAACTTCAATGGGCAATCACAGCCTATACTTTGTCACACGGGAGTGCAATGAACTCTGGCAGCTGCATATGTTCACGTTAAAGAAAGTGCTAACAGTTATAAGAGAACATGGCTACTTGCATAATGGTAACAGAAAATTACATATACTTTTGTCTTCAAGGCTTGGTCAAACTGAATGGTCTCAATAATATTAGTATCAATATTCACTGTAGAATCATAAAATGGCCATGGGTTCAATATTACTTTTCAAACATTTTCCTATCTGACAAAAAATTGTAAATGTAGTCCACTGCAAAATTATGAACTGGTCATAGGTCAAATCTCTCTCAGCTCAATACTTTTCTATTTAGAATGAAAGTTTAATGTATTTCACTAACAAACAATTTCTCACTGAATTTTGAATAAAAGAAGTAACTGTTTTAATAGATAATGGTCTTTCTTTTAATTGTTATTTATCACTAGCATAAAGGATACACTGTGTATCCTATTACACTATTAATATGCACTTTCAATACACAAGAGAAACAAGTGCTTAGCAAGCTTGAGTATATAACTTTCCACAATTTCTGCTTCCAACTTTTACTGCACTGAGACACAAAATTGACATATTTGTAAGATACTGACTCAGTTTTTGCGATTTAAAACAAGCAGAAATGTCATCATTTACTAAGCAAAACTTTATAAGCCCCAGTTTTAAGAACTTTTAATTTTGAAGTTGGCAACAACATATTAATAAGCAGTTTTAATAGAAAAATTATTTGCAACAAGCATCATTTACTTTAGCTCACTCTCTTGCCAAATTAACTTTAACTTTCTTTTTACTATGTTCAAGAGACATTAATTAGTAAAACATGGGTTCTAATGTTCTTTCATTAAGGACACTCAGTAATCACTTTAGCATGGGAAGGACCCTAAGTGGAAATGTGATACAGGGATAAAAAATCAAGATAGGTATAAGAGTTAGAGTATAAGTTACCTTATATTTGCTCACATTAAACATCGAATGAGCTGATTCTTCACTATACATTTCTACTATTCCTTGGTTCCTTTTCAATGATTGCTCAATGTGGTGGCGATTACATGTTGGTAGGTGGATTTGCAGGTACAATTGCTGGACTCTGTCATTTCTTGGTGGCGATGATGGATATCAATTCCAGAATAGTTCACACCTCTTTATCTATCCATCCCAGGCATTGGAAAGCGGCACGGAAAGCCTGTCTCGGCACCAGCACAATACACAACTCTTACATGATCAGTTGACAGTTTGGTAGCTCGTCCCCGACTGACTCTTTGTTCCACCTTTCTATCCATGCCAACCACATTTTGCGCGCGCTACACAGTTCCGTTCCCGAGGGTAACCACAACACCTTTTACATACTAAATAACTAAGAACCCTAAGTGAAGGTCAGCAGTTTACGTAACATCAACCAAACATAGTAAATAAAACAGAACATTTGCACATATGGACATTTCTACAAAAAAATTATTTAAACAAAATTATTCCACCTCAAAGATAACCAAAGAGATTATTTGAGAAAGACAAAACATATCGTTGCTCATATTGTGCATATTACAGAGATTGCACTTCATTACAGTATCGAATTAATCATACACTAATTACAGAAGTTCCACAATGGAGTGTTGAACAAAACAGAAAGCTAAATGAATCAATAAAAGGTATGTAGTGGGCAAGCTATGGTGTTACACCTTGCCTACTGGCCTCTGAAAAAATACAGAATTAGATAGAAATGGGAATTAAATAGTTTTAATGTTATGAAACGATTTCCATGTACGTAGTTCTTATAATATGCCTTTTTAAGCCGCAATGGGATTGCACAGACATACAGATGCTTACAAGAGCAAGATGAGACAAGGCCAGAAAAGCTGAAGAACAATATTTCATATGTTTTTAACTAATAACTGGTCGAAATTCTTTTCACTTTTAGAAGCTTGGCCTGAGAACAAGAGACTTTCTCCTGCAAGCTTTTCTTTACTTTTAATGACATTGTGTGTCACAACTAGAACATAAATTCATTTAGTAATAACACAGTTTCCTTGGTGTACGTTTAGGTTATTTTTTATACTTTCTCATAGTTTCATACATGACACATAAGTATATTTCTTGGCTAACGTATGTAATTATATAAGCTGGAACAATTAAAATAAAAAAATTGTACATGTAAATGGTAATGCATATAACAGTTCATATTTTACCTTATTAAAACATCAGATTTTGCTATCCACGCAAGGTACCTTAACAGTCCCACTTACAAAATAAATAGCCATCGTATCCTGTTTCTTATTGCTGACCCACTTCCTTTTGTTTCATCCAAACTGCCTTAAATTAACCATATTGGAGATCTTGAATGCCTTCGTGAAATGGGAGCACTTCGTTGACTATTGCATTTACTTTCATCGGCGTATTTGTGTGAAATATCTGGGGTAAGACCATGTGCCTCAGGACAGGCAGAAACTCCGTCTGTGATTCTCTTACAGTTACAGTTCGCAGTGAATCAATGGGGTGCCTGTCCGTACCGTACTGTTTAGCCACGCAGGAGAGCAGTGCTCAAGGGTACAATATATAAGATCCGCGACAGAATTAAGACAGCACCGAGCAGAACTTCACTACCGCACGACGCAACCAAATATTCATTATATGAAACCTTACGAAACAGAACACATTACGCTGCAGTGGAACTGCGCGGTCGAACGCTCCTCCGCGAAGTTGACCGACTGGCCAACTATACCGCGATGTGCGGTGTTGCGTAGTGCCGTTGGCACGTGTGCAGTATAAGAAGTGTCGCGACAGTGCGGGACATACATATCGTAACTCTTGAAATGTCCCCTTAGAACAATTATACACGACTGTGCTTAACCTGACACACAGTATTTCTTAGCGCAACGCAATCTGACTTTCAAAAATCCCTACAAAAGAATGGCCCTGATTAACATTAACCTATACCTTTCACAAATCACTTACCTCACCAAAAATCTTCGTTACTCGAACCACTGCAATACAGCGAGCGCCACTACTGCCAGCTAAATGAAAGATTCAAACTACTGAAGGCACTGACTACTGATAGGCATAGTTAGCAAATGAAAGATTTTAATACTGAACAAACAATGTATTTACCTTAATATCATCAAAACTCATAATATATATAGCAGTTCATGACATCCAGTCTCACAAATTTCAAAACTCTGCCATCTCTCTCCCCACGTTCACCACTGCTGGCGGCTCACCTCCAACTGCGCAACGCTATGCGCCGCTAACAGTCAACTGACCAACACTACAATGGCAGACAACAATGCAAACCAGCCACAGACTGCACACAGCACAGCCAGTGATCTTCATACAGAGCGCTACGTGGCGTTACCAATAAAAAACCCACACAGCCTACTTACATAGCCCCCATGCTCCCCACAAAAAATTTTACAAATTGTTTTGGGCAGCGGCCAATAATGATTTGATAAAATTTTTCACAATTACAATAACAAAGATATCAAATGCACACACTTATTGATACAATGTTGGTCAAAAGCTAAAATATTCTCACAGTCCATAAAGATAGTCCTGATCATTCATCACAGTAAAATTGCAGTGTTTTTCTCAAAGTCTGAGCAGTAAAAGAGAATGCACACAGAAGTAGTGGATTTCCATCTAGTCTTGAAGAAGAAGTGTTGTCCTTTCAACAGAAAGACAGTGTTGCATGCAGACAGGTAATGGGCCACAGCAGAGCAAACTCACATCAGAGTCAGTCGAAGTTTTGAAGAATATTGGTAGGTAGGTCATCACAGAGCAGACCTACTGCAGTCCTTGTAGAAATAATGGTATTGGTGAGTCATCAAAGGTGTAGACCCACTGTAGTCCTTGTAGAAATAATTGTATTGGTGGGTCATCAAAGATGCAGACCCACTGCAGTCCTTGTAGAGATGGCCAGCAGCCATCTGCTGTCACTGTGCAGCTGCACAATCACCATCGAAAAGTCTCACGGAGAATATAGCAAGTCCATGAGTCACCACTTGTGCACTCACAAAAATTTTTTTTTAAATGTCCTTAGAACCAGCAATGCTTTTATCCAGTCCCTTGCTGAATTATTAACACATGTGCAAACACTATCAGTCCCTACTTCTCACATATTGTCCATATACTATGACCAACAGAAATGTGTGCAGTGAAATGCAACTTACAAGTTACTTAATTTGATGAACTGGTGTCAATTACAATTTTAAAACATGAGAATACAATTACAAAGATACAGAAAACATCATTAAAAACATACAGATAGCATTTGCAGTAATAAGGCTTTACAAAAGAATAGAAATAGACATATACATCAGTGTTACAGGAATTATGACATAAGTAAACATATAAAATAATGAGAATAGTTTTCGAAACATTAATTTCACACATGAGCATTGAAACAGAAAAAGATTAATAACGTCTAAACATCTTTACAAAGTAAATGACAAAGTATTTGAAAAATTCTACAACATAAATCTTATTAGCTAAACACATAAAGACAAGAAGAAGACAAATACACAAGGGTACATAAACACATAGCGGAATAATACAAAAGGAAAGACAGGGTTCGTGTTCAGTGTAACATTTGGTACTGCATTCCAACCCAAAACCTCATTCCATAGATCTTTCATCTTATTTCAACATTTGTCACCACCATACATCCTATCCAAGCTTGCTTTTTGTATTTTTATGTTCACAAATTTCTTACCTCATTATTTATTTTCCATTATCTTACCTCATCATTTATTTGCAAGAAAATCCTACCTTAACTTGTTGTCTCTAAACCCTACTTTGTTGTTCATATCCTCTTTCAAAATACTTTTTTTAGCCAAACCATTTTCTTATAGCTTCTCAATGCATTTCTTACAATTCATCACAACTCGTTCTCTTATATAGCCTACCCCATCTTAAGCTACCATAAATCTACTGAGCTTAGATATATATACCAAGGGACGAGGCAATGCAGCAGCACAAAACAATTAACACAAACAGCAATGACACAAAATACAAATTGGCCAAGCTAGCAGCTGTAAATCTAAGTTGGCTAAGCAATTGCAATATTACAACTAATATAAGGCACTGTGCAGCAAACAAGAAAAATAAATCAGTAGTAAAACTGGCTTAACAGAGTAATACAAAGTGAAATTTAATAGCACTATGCCTGGCAAACAGCAGCAGAAAATGCAATAACTTATACCTAAATATGACAAAGCTGAAGCAGAAAAAATAGTAGACTAAAGACAGCAATGCAGATAAGGGAAATGTATATTCACATCTTAATGTCTATGTAATTAAAGTGGTGCACCACAAAACTTATTCTATGAGATAAATTACCAAGTACTTGAAAAGAAAATTACGTATGCAGTACCTGTGAAGGGAAATGTCTTTTCGTGCTCCCTCATTTTTTTAGAAGTATATCACAAAATTATTATTTACTGGATCTGTAGACAGAAAATATTTATATTAGTACATCTATTAAATTTTGCATTAACCAATTCTGCAGTGCAGCTAAAAACTAGATATTAAACAAAATACGCAAAGCAAGGCGTGAAGCGTCAATCACTGGCCATATGGCATTTCATAAAGCAGTAAACAATCTTTCAACTAGCAAGACAATAGATGTGAAATGTTTCTCATCATTTCATTTCAGTAAATATCATAAATTAAGAGCTCCACAGTATAATCATATGTTTTCAAGTTTGAGCGTGTCGTATTTGCAATGCTTTCTACAAAGGATGTCAATAGCGAGTAAATGGCCTCTTTTTTTTTTCTCCACCTGTGCCTCTGAAAGGCACACACGAAGGCTTTTTCCGAGGCGACGGTCGCGCAGCTGGGTACCCATGATGCATTACGTGTAGGTGGTCACTAGCCTTTCTTACTGAAATATTTATGACAGCAGTTTCCTCTACAGTGACAGTCTCATATAAAAATTTCACTGGTCGAGAATTTGCGTTTCAAATCTGTAGAAACAAAATTCTGTAAATATAGCAGTGCCCAAAAAAATTTCGCCAGCATAGTGATACATACAAGCATATACACACATTTCATAACTCTTAAAGTACGATTCTCGGTTTCCAACATCCTTTTTCAAAAACGAGTGTGCCTAACCACTACTCATTATTCCTTGCTTTATTACACATATAATACTCGTAGACACTTCTTCAATATTCCATCATAATAAATACGTAGCATAATCAAATACCTCATTTAGCATCAGCTTATTGATCATAAACATACCTCAAAAGCATAATAAACATCGTCATTGTAATAATAACACCATAACACCTCAGCCAAATCTAAAAAACGTCGTAGCTTTCTGCAATAATTTCAAAACCCAAAAAAAATTCTCTGCTCATTTCAATAGAGCCATCTACCTCAAACGTACTTTGAAAATCATGATCCCATACAAAATATGTCATTCAAAGCTCTCATAAGATCACAATGCTTCCGAAAAAATATGAACAGTTCACAAAGTACAGACAAAATACAATTTCATAAGTGTGAAGTTATTCAACTGTGTAATTGCGTAAACATCTGTCACTGACATTAAAAAAATGTTTGTCTCTCTCAGTTCAATGATGAGATACCTGTGTAATTATGTGTTAGAGAAATATGGTACCGATGTGTAATGTTGTATAAGCAAATGCCATATTAGCTAGGGCTCCTTGTGCTTGCCAAACACATGGAACATAAAGCAAGCATGAAGCCCCCTGAGGATTAATGTAATTATATCTTCAGGTGTTACAGATTACAGCAATGGAATGAAATGTATCATGGAAAACTTTCTTTGTAATTCAAAAATCTTGAAAGTAAATGGCTTAAGTACAAAATTTATCTTTCAACTGCGTGTCCTGTAGCGCTAAATGTGCGCCTTGCTGTAAGATAATTCTGTGGAAGTGTCGTAGTTATCGTCCTCTGTAAGCAAAGTTCTGCTGAAGTCAATGTACTTACCTCATCGTAAACGAAAGTGAAATGCTTTGCGTATAGATATCGTAGTTATTACGTACCTTACCGTGATCAAGAAAGTACTATAATGTAAGGTATTGTTGTGCTACAGAAAAGGCTATCTCATTGTAGCTATACCACAAAAGTTGCTACTAAAACATGTTTTACTTTCCAGAATAACACAGAAAAGCTGTGCAGATATAAAACAGAAACACCGCAAAAGCAACCGTGTAAATGGTCACTCATTAGTAGCGTCGTGATAAAACCGTGTAGCTGCCACATAAACTAACCAGTGTGTCATCTGGTACCTCACAGAAAGTACTTTAAATCCAGAATGTATTTTCAAGTAAACCAAAATGTTGCATTAAAATCTCATTACCACTGCTAGTATATGTTCTAAGTATGTAAGCATGATAGTCGTTACGTAATCGTGCAACTAACAAGCAAAAATGTACAAATAACAACACTGTGTCGTCTGTTCACTATGACAATGCATTCGCAATTTATGTTTAAAAATGATCTCTAGATTCTAGGCTGGATAGTTAACTTCAACATATTGGTGTATGTTAACAGTTTCTCAGTGTGACAAATTATACTAGTAACGTGAAGTGAACAGCTTTATGGCAAAGACAAAGTTAAAAGGCAGATTATCTCTCAAGAAAAGGTTTTACATGTGACATGTGGTGCTATCATTTACCCTTTCTAGTGCGCAGAGTTTCAACTTCCAAGTAATTATCATGTTGTATACATCGGTACGGAATGCTACCATTTTTCTCAAGGTTAGCATCTAAGTTATTTTTCTCTGAGCGAGCTGGCGCACGTGGCTGCCTGCGGTGCGAGTCATTGTCTGTTTCTTTGTTGGCGCGCGTCGTTATTGGAATTAGGAGACCTAACTTCTACAAATTCACCTTGTCAAGAGGGCCCTGCTCTGTTTGAAGCTCGCCAGTTCTGATGGTATTCAGGTCTGTCGTTTTGTCGGTAGTTTACAAAGTTTCTTGTTTGTGGGTCATGTGGTGGACAATTTCTCCCGGAATTGTAACTGCGTGGTTATTCTGTCTCCCTTGATAATAATTATTTTGGTTCCCGTATTGTCTGTTTCTCTGATTGTCTCTGTGATAGTCATTACAGCGGAAATGAGATCTTTCTCTGTAGTTATTACTACTCTGTCAACGGTTGTCATACGGGTGGTGTCTGTTTTGGTCACGATTTAATTGTAAGAATAGTCTTGTAGTCTATTATTACTGTCATCGCGGAATTGTGACAGGTGTGACCTGTAATTGTTGTGCTCCTGTTTTCGCGCTCCCCGATTGTCAGTGTCAATTTCCAGTTCTTGTAACAGTTCCTGAAAAGCTTCAATGTCGTCTTTGCAACGTCCTGCCAAAATAATATGTCGTAAATGTTCAGGCAATTTGATAAAGCAAATGCGGATGAGTTCTGAGGGGCTGTATGGGTTTGTAAGATACTGATTCTTATACAACATGTCTTCAAAATATTTCATACTACTGGAAAATTCAGATTGTTCGAAACGTTTCATCATTATGATGCTATGTTTTACTCGGTCTTGTGTAACTTGAGACCAATACGCTGAGAAGAAGGCATGAGAAAATTCTCCTTCACTGTGACAATCGTGAATGACCGATCGCATTCTTACAGCTGGTTCATTCTCCAAGTAGCCACACATAAATTCTAACCTGTGCTCCAATGACTAGTTGGGAGGTAAACAATGAGAGAACTGGCGAAGCCTGTGGCTGAATGTCGTTGTCAGAATTCTTAAATGTTTTGAATTTACGTGTAGTAATGAACAGCTTATAGTCAAAATCATCGTGTCGGCGAGTCGCACATCGCTCATTGTTACTTTCTTTCGGGGGTTCCATCTCAAAATCCAATGCGCCTTGCCAATTTCTTTCATAATTTCCGAAGGGTCCTGTGTTATTATTTTGTGGTTGTTCCGTATTTCTATGTCCCTCTTCCCGTACTGGAGCGCGACTGTCCTCTGAAATATGTAATTCTTGTATTACTTGTGCCAACTGATCTTGTACTTCCCGGATTTCTCTTTTGTACTGTGTATTGATTTGATTTTGATTTTGTTTGAATTTTCTAATTTGTTCATACTCTTCAGTGTCAGTGATGGCTACAAGTCCTGGGTCATTCAGATCATCATCTACCTTTGTAGATAAGTTAGTGAACTGATCTGAAAGTTCGGCTACTTTATCCGATAGTGAAATTATTACCTCTGCGTATTTTTCTGAACCAAGTTTCAGAGTGTCCATTTGTGTTGAAATCGTATCTACTGTGTCCTTTAAGTTTTCCTGAGTTTTTGGAAGTTGCGTAACCCAATCGGTAGATGCAACTGAGTCAATTTTAGCTTGCAAGGTCTCATGATTTTCATGAACAATAGTTTGCAGTTCTTTTATGGCTGATTCGTGATTCTGTAATATATTTTCATGCCGCGAAAAAATAGGTTGGAAATGCTCACTAATTTGTGTTTTTACGTCATTACAGACTTTTTGACATTTCGATTCGATTTTATGCAAGTCAGTAGTTAAATCTTTACTTGTTTGTTCAAGTGTATGTTCCACTGAGTCTAACTTTTGAAGCTTTTGTTCCATAGTGTCTAACGTTTGAAGATTTTGTTCCATTGCGTCTAACTTTTGCTGTGTTTATCTCTGATTTTGTTCCATTGTGTCTAACTTTTGAAGATTTTGTTCCATTGTGTCCATCTTTTGAAGATTTTGTCCCATTTGTTTCTGATTTTGTTCAAGTGTTGTGTCTAACTTCTGTAGCCTTTGTCCCATTTGTTGCATTAACTATAATAACAGTGCACTGGTGTCTGAAAATGTTCCTCAGTGCTATTCGGCAGTGCATTGGAACCGGTAATATTCGCATTTTGAAAAGCAGAAAATGTGTCTTGATTTATTTGAGAAAACGGTGAGGACCCAAAACCTGAATCTACAGTATTTGAAATATAGTGTCCTGTCATTCCCGATTCCTGAGGCGAGCTGTTGCCGACCGATCGATCTATAATGCTTCCCTGTTCACTAATTGTTTCACTGCCTACACCATTATTTGCAGCCCGCTCCATTTCCCTTTGCACAATTACCAAATTACTACTTTGATCATTAGTTAATTCATTACATGGTGGCGCTTACACATTGCTTTCATCTTCATTGTCATTTCTCAGTTTACTTTGGAGCCTAGTATTAGGTTTTTCACACACCATTATTGTCACAATATTTCACACGATAACACATAAAAGCAAAATTTAAAGAGCAAAAATAAGAGAACACATTAACATAGCATTGAAAACAATATCTATTTAATTGCAAGCGCAGCTGTGAAATACTTGGTGCAAATCTACATGCATGCCACAACTGTTTTACTGTACAACAATGAAAGACTGCAACTACAAAGGAGATTCTCTTTACAATTACGCGCTAGCAATAAACAATATCTACACTAATTACACAAACTACAAGAAAAAATCAGAAGATTCCAGTGAGGTATCCTCGGCTAATGGTCGACATATGAAACATCCCCTTAGAACAATTCCACAAAACTGTGCTTAAACTGACACACAGTATTTTTTAGCGTAACGCAATCTGACTTTCAAAAATCCCTACAAAAGAATGGCCCTGATTAACATTAAGCTATACCTTTCACAAATCACTTACCTCACCAAAAATCTTCGTTACTCGAACTACTGCAATACATCGAGCGCCACTACTGCCAGCTAAATGAAAGATTCAAACTACTGAAGGCACTAACTACTGATAGGCATAGTTAGCAAATGAAAGATTTTGATAGAGAACAAACAATGTATTTACCTTAATATCAACAAAACTCATAATACACTCCTGGAAACTGAAATAAGAACACCGTGAATTCATTGTCCCAGGAAGGGGAAACTTTATTGACACATTCCTGGGGTCAGATACATCACATGATCACACTGACAGAACCACAGGCACATAGACACAGGCAACAGAGCATGCACAATGTCGGCACTAGTACAGTGTATATCCACCTTTCGCAGCAATGCAGGCTGCTATTCTCCCATGGAGACGATCGTAGAGATGCTGGATATAGTCCTTTGGAACGGCTTGCCATGCCATTTCCACCTGGCGCTTCATTTGGACCAACGTTCGTGCTGGACGTGCAGACCGCGTGAGACGACGCTTCATCCAGTCCCAAACATGCTCAATGGGGGACAGATCCGGAGATCTTGCTGGCCAGGGTAGTTGACTTACACCTTCTAGAGCACTTTGGGTGGCACGGGATACATGCGGACGTGCATTGTCCTGTTGGAACAGCAAGTTCCCTTGCCGGTCTAGGAATGGTAGAACGATGGGTTCGATGACGGTGTGGATGTACCGTGCACTATTCAGTGTCCCCTCGACGATCACCAGAGGTGTACGGCCAGTGTAGGAGATCGCTCCATACACCATGATGCCGGGTGTTGATCCTGTGTGCCTCGGTCGTATGCAGTCCTGATTGTGGCGCTCACCTGCACGGCGCCAAACACGCATACGACCATTATTGGCACCAAGGCAGAAGCGACTCTCATCGCTGAAGACGACACGTCTCCATTCGTCCCTCCATTCACGCCTGTCGCGACACCACTGGAGGCGGGCTGCACGATGTTGGGGCGTGAGCGGAAGACGGCCTAACGGTGTGCGGGACTGTAGCCTAGCTTCATGGAGACGGTTGCGAATGGTCCTCGCCGAAACCCCAGGAGCAACAGTGTCCCTAATTTGCTGGGAAGTGGCGGTGCGGTCCCCTACGGCACTGCGTAGGATCCTACGGTCTTGGCGTGCATCCGTGCGTCGCTGCGGTCCGGTCCCAGGTCGCCGGGCACGTGCACCTTCCGCAGACCACTGGCGACAACATCGATGTACTGTGGAGACCTCACGCCCCACGTGTTGAGCAATTCGGCGGTACGTCCACCCGGCCTCCCGCATGCCCACTATACGCCCTCGCTCAAAGTCCGTCAACTGGACATACGGTTCACGTCCACGCTGTCGCGGCATGCTACCAGTGTTAAAGACTGCCATGGAGCTCCGTATGCCACGGCAAACTGGCTGACACTGACGGCGGCGGTGCACAAATGCTGCGCAGCTAGCGCCATTCGACGGCCAACACCGCGGTTCCTGGTGTGTCCGCTGTGCCGTGCATGTGATCATTTCTTGTACAGCCCTCTCGCAGTGTCCGGAGCAAGTATGGTGGGTCTGACACACCGGTGTCAATGTGTTCTTTTTTACATTTCCAGGAGTGTATATATAGCAGTTCATGACATCCAGTCTTACAAATTTCAAAACTTCGCCATCTCTCTCCCGACGTCCACGACTGCTGGCGGCTCACCTCCAACTGCGCAACGCTACGCGCCGCCTACAGCCAACTGCCCAACACTACAATGGCAGACAACAATGCAAATCAGCCACAGACTGCACACAGCACAGCCAGTGATCTCCATACAGAGCGCTACGTGGCGTTACCAATAAAAAACCCACACAGCCTACTTACACTCTATTGACATGCAAGTGTAAAGTTTGTCAAAACGGCACTGGACGAGGAAAAGCTAATTGTATGAGTAAACAGAATATTCAGTGATGTATAACGTTAAAAATAAACATTCGACGAATCCTACCAGATAAGCAACATTTGGGAAGAAAATTGCCAAAGAAATAGAAGTAAAGTGTAAGTTAATTTCATATTTTTGGACTATGTTGTTTTTTGTACAAATGCCTACAGTTACATTTTTTCCTACTTTGTGAAACGGATTAGTAATATATTTTCTTATGACCACATAATATGCTTTCCTGGCAGGTTAAAACTGTGTGCCGGACCGAGACTCGAACTCGGGGCCCAGAGTTCGAATCTCGGTCAGGCACACGGTTTTAATCTGCCAGGAAAGTTTCATATCAGCGCACACTCATCTGCAGAGTGAAACTCTTATTCTGGAAATATGCTATGCTAATTGACTGATCTGGCCTTCTAAAATCAACCAAAACGGCCTCGCTGTGCTGGTACTGCGAACGACTGAAAGCAAGGTGAAACTACAGCCATAATTTTTACCGAGGGCATGCAGCTCTACTGTGTGTAAATCATGTTGGCGTCCTCTTTGGTAAAATATTCCGGAGTAAAATAGTCCCCTATTCGGATTTCCAGGCGGCGGCTACTGAGGAGGACGTCGCTACCAGGAGAAAGAAAACTGGCACCGGAAGCGGTAGGTGAGAAAATTTGAAAAGGGAAATGGATAGGTGAAAGTTGGATATAGTGGAAAATAGTGAAGTTCTGTGGAAGAAGCAACAAGAATTTTAGTCTGGTGAATACAGGGTTATAAATATAAAATCAAATAGGAGTAATGCAGGAGTAGGTTTAATAATAAATAAAAAAATAGGAGCACGTGTAAGCGAATACAAACAGCATAGTGAACGTATTATTGTAGGCAAGATAGACATGAAGCCTACGCCTACCACTGTAGTACAAGTTAACATGCTAGCTATTTCCACAGATGGTGGAAATATTTAAGAAACGTATGGTGAAATAAAAGAAATCTTTTAGATTGTGAAGGGAGACGACACTTTAACAGCCATGAGGGGCTATAGTAGGAAAAAGAAGAGAAGGAGAAGTAGCAGGTGAATATGGACTGGGGAAAAGGAATAAAAGGGGAAGCCACTTGGTAGAATTTTGCAAAGAGTATAATTTAATCATAGCTAACACTTGCTTTAAGAATCATGAGAGAACTTTGTATACGTGGAAGAGAGTTGGAGACACCCGTGACTTTCAGATTAATTACATGCTGCTTTCACAGAGATTTAGGAACCAGATTTTAAAATGTAAGACATTTACAGAGGAAGTGTGGACTTAGACCACATTTTATTGGTTATGAACTGCAATTAAAACTGAAGCAACTGAAAAAAGGCAGGAATTTAAGGAGATGGGACCTGGATGAATTGAAAGGACCAGATGTGGTAGAGGGTTTCAGTGGGAGCATTAGGAAACTATTGAAAAGGACTGGGGAAAGAAATACAGTAGAAGAAGAATGGGTAGCTTTGAGAGATAAAAGAGTGAAGGCAGCAGATGATCAAGTAGGTAAAAAGACGAGAGTAACACAAGGGATATTGAATTTAATCCATGAGGGGAGCAGTTCTAGGCGCTTCAGTTCCGAACCGCGCTGCTGCTACGCCGTAGGGTCAAATCCTGCATCAGTTATGGTTGTGTGTGATGTCCTTATATTAGGAAAGTTTAAGTATTTCTAAGACTAGGTTACTGATGACCCCAGATGTTAAGTCCCACAATGCTTAGAGCCATTTCTGACGAAAGGAGAAAATATGAAAACATAATAAACGAAGTAGGCGAAAGGTAATATAAAAGTGTAAAAAATGAGATTGAAAGGAAGTGCAAAATGTCTAAGCAGGAATAGCTAGAGGACAAATGTGAAGATGTAGAAACATAGAAGTATATATCTAGGAGTAAGAGAGATACTGCCTACAGGAAAATTAAAGAGACCTTTGGAGAAAAGAGAACCACTTTTATGAACATCAAGCAAAGAAGGGAAAGCAGAAAGGTGGAAAGAGTATACGGAAGGCCTGTATGAAGGAGATGTGCTTGACGGCAATACTACGGAAATTGAATAGGACGTACAGGAAGAATTTGACAAAGTTATGAAAGACTTAAGTCGAAACAAGGACCTGGGAGTACACAATAATCCGTTAGAGCTAATGATAGCCTTAAGATCAGCCATGAAAAAGTTCTTCTATCTGGTGACAAGATGCATGAGACAGGCAAGAAGAACACAGTAATGCAAATTCCAAGGAAAATGGGCGCTGACAGGTGTGAAAATCAGCAAACTATCAGTTTAACAAGCCACGGCTGCAAAATACTATCACGAATCCTTTACAGAAGAATGGAAAAACTGGTAGAAGCGGACTTCTCGGAAAATCAGTTTGGGTTCTTTTATCTGCCCCAACGGCTTCTCACAAAAGATACATTAAGGAAAGGCAAACCTACGTTTGTAACATTTGTATACTTAGAGATATTTGTTGACGATGTTGAGTGGAATAATCTCTTTCAAATTCTAAAGGAGGTTGGTGTAAAATACCGTTAGTGAAAGGCTATTTACAATGTGTACACAGGAGACTAAGGAAAATACAATACTAACCGGACTATACCAGATGCTTAACGGGACCACCAATCATGTTTTGGCCCGTTTTCGCGCTATTCAGTAAGTTCCTGAAGGCGGATCGAAGTTAAACTGTTGGATTTGCTGCAGTATCATCCCAGATGTTCTGTTGCTGCGATATACTTTAGACTTGAAGGCTCCCCATACAGAATAATCGCACCCTGACAGATCAGGTGACCTGGATGGCCGTCTATGGCATCGACCAGACTGTCCTCTGCTAACAATTCTGTCAGGCGTAAGAATTGTGGAAATGTGCTCAGGATTCGTCCGACTGAATGGACAGTTGCTGCTTCCTCTTCTCTTCTTCCGTTAATGCTGCCACAAATGGTTTCAAAATGTCAGGGTCACTCTTATTTGCCCCACCCTGTACTACTAATGCTAATTTCCTTCCGGTTGTAATGGCTGTTTCTCCTTGCGATAGTAAACCCAGCCATTTCTTCATCGGCAACATCTATGATGTCTCAAGATACAGGGCGTTCATAAATTATCTTTTCAGCTTAAGGCTCCAATACCTTTAAAACTATACTAGATATTAAGAGGTGATTTTCAGCATGTGATAACTACAGAGTTTTGTTTCATAAGTCATACACATCAATGGTTGCATCGTTATTGACATGGGTAATGTCTAGTCGGAATTCCATTTTTCTCCACTTACTATTCAAGATCTTCACGGAGACATTTTGAGATGCATGGAAAATGAATGAATTAGAATCTAGTTTTACGGTATATTGATAATTTTTACTTATGGACCGTCTGACAGCAACTGAATAAAACACAGTTTTAGTGCCATACGCGTTTCGATTTTATTTTCTGCAAGGCATCATCAGTGGCCTGGATATATGTACATATTTTAGCTATTTAATTTACCTTTTTGTCACTGTGCCTATAGGTTACAAACAGTTCTGGTGGCACAGTGACAAAAATATAAATTAAATAGCTAACATATGGACATATTCCAGGCCACTGATGATGCCTTGCAGAAAATAAAAGCGAAACGCGTATGGCACTAAAATTGTGTTTTATTCAGTTGCTCGTAGACGGTACATAAGTACAAATCATCAATACACCTTAATATTACGCGCAACTGAGGAAGACAGAACTGAAGAAGTTGAAGACGTCGAATCCTGTAGTTCTGTAACCTACCTGCGGAACATAAAGAAGAAGAAAGTACAAAATGTTCAGAGAAATTCAGGAAAACAGAAATACAAGTCGCTGAGGAATGAAATAAATATGAAGTGCAGGGAAGCTAAGAGGATATAGCTGGATGAAAAATGGTAAGAAATCGAAAAAGAAATGATTGTCGCAAGGACTGACTTAGCATGTAGGAAGGTAAAGAAAACCTTCGCTGAAATTAAAAGCAAGGGTGGTAAGATTATGAGTGCAACGGGAAATTCGCTGCTAAGTGCAGAGGAAAGAGCTGGTAGGCGCAATAGTACATTGAACGGACATGTGAGCCAGACCACACACTGAGCATTCTTCTGTGACCTCCACATTTTGTCAGATTTTCAAATTGAATTTTTGAATAAAAACTGCGTCATCTGGAAGGTAAGAAATAACTTTGTGAATTATCTTATCAAATGGTTAAAACCATTTGTTAATATCTAGTATAGTTATAAAGTTATTAAATTCTTTAAGTTGTAAAGATAATTATCGATAGGCAGTGTTCTACAGATTTATTTGAACTAACAGTCAGCTGCAACTACAGCGGTAGCACTGGAAAATGGATACCCTACATCTTCCTTTTTCACAACAATGGCTGACTCCATCGTATTCTAGTCTCCGGACCTACAAGTGAGGGAAAAAAATTATATTACAATAGCAAATTTATAATATGAGAATGTACTGAAGTGCTCGGCATCACCCACAGGAAAAACCAGAGCAGATACAAAGGATTCAGCTCCATCTACTTCATCTTATCATTTAAATAAACGATTTCACGAACTTTTGTGTACATAGTATCGCGTAGTCAGCGCGTACACAACTTTCCCACTAGAGCGCGCCCCGCTAAGCACAACAGAGCAGGCGCAGCGCTCGTCTGTCTCTGCACAACGAGATGGCGCTGCCTTAGAGACGGACCAAATTCTGCTTCCGCCGATCCGAATATTAATATGTAACGCATCTAATGAGATTGCTGCTAACTTAGAACTTTTTCTCCACGCGGGTCACACTCGCCCAGTGATGCATGAACGCGTGAGGTGTTATAAAGAGTGTACAGACCTCCGATTAGTCGGTTTCCATTTGTCTGCACCAGTCGGCATTAGTCTGTACCAGTCTATAGTCAAGTTTCAGTCTGCACCTAATAAGATTACCATATTCCTGTACATAGCCATGAACATAAATGTATAGACACTTTTTCAAGTATCAGAGAATGTGAGAATAAGATTAACATACCAGTACCAATGGAACTTCAGATTGTCAATTGTAAATAGCATCCAGAACCATGTTAAGTAATTTTATGCTTGTTATAATTTTAATAAATGTGTGTGAAAATTAATCAAGTTCTGTTTGAAGTTGGTACCATCAATCTGCTACTCTAAGCTTGCAAGTGGCATTTCTATCGTCTGACCTATTGGCAGAAGATAAACACGCCACGATAAGACCACGAGACATATTGCTGACACTCGCCTACTTCGTTAGAGCGACAAGTCAAATAATCTGATGGTGTGTGTGCCGAAGGCCTTACAGTACGCACACTACACGAACCAAATCCATCAATAACTGAGGTAAATAAATAGTTCCTCAAAACGCAAAATACACGGACATCATGACTTCTCACTCTTGAAATTCAGAAGAGATTGTTTCAAGTCATTTTGCTACAGCTACCTATGTTATCCCAGGGGAACGGACAACAGTTCTTAAAGCATGCCTCAGCTAAATCCAAATAAAAAATGTACATGTACTGTAAGCTTTGATTGATTTCTAAACCGCAAAAAGCTACATATGTTGTATAATAATCTATATCTACATAACAAAAAGAATACTTATTGCTGAGCCAGACGATTTTTGGAATAGTGTACTTGATTTTGCTACAGTAGCCTTGAGACTTGTACTAACTCGCTGAATTTATCTTGAAATATCCTAAAGTACGTATGGAATCTCTTAGGAGGAATTTTAAGCTGTGGCAGAAGTATCTGATAATCTTCTTCCTCTTGCTTTTCCTTCACCCCTTCTCCTTCCTTACACAACAAAGAAATTTTCATCACACGTGTGTCGATTTCATCCATTTTTCTCGGAGTTTGTTGAACGAGCTACGTACAATTTTTTCTGCGTATTGTCGCGCCTCTGGTGTTCAGATACAGAAAATCCCCCACGCCGATGGTTCGCTGGCCTCTCAGCGGTCATGTTACTCAACGATCTGTGACCTCGACCACAGTATCTTGTGCCTATGACGGCCTATCGCCTTCTCTACCTATAGGTTCCACACAAGACTGCGTCGTTCGACTCACAATGTGCAATGCTGCTTTTTTTTTTTTTTTTTTTTTTTGGTACGAAGCCTTTAGGACCGATAATATAATCATGAAGATAAGTTAGTCAAAACTGTCTAGGCAAATTGTGTAAGGGTTATGCAGTTCTATAGTACTAATAGTAAGCGTAGTGCTGAGCTACAAGCTGATGATATGAAGTAAAATGCGGAAACTTGGGAAGTGAGTTATATTACAAATGAGCAGCTCTAATCCGTCTTTCAGTAGCCTAATATTCTATATAAATAACGCTGTTATGCATCCCATTCAAGAACAGTGGGAGTTGGAGAACATAGTGTCAAGGTAACGGTACCAACCGACTGAAGGTAAGCACTACGTCTGATAGTGCTAACGCAGGAAGGAAGGAGCATTAGGGTTTAACGTCTGCTAACGTGTCGCCTCGTTGTTAACACGCATGTGGCACCGTCACTCCGCACGGAGAAGATCTGTTTTGCGGGTTAATTTGGTTACTCTGCTGTACTCAAAACGTTACTTCACATTTTGAAAACGGAGGCAACGACGCCATCAAAACGCAAAATTGCGGCGTTAAAAATTCACAGCTGTATGTGGGTTGCCTTTTACCGAATTGCGAATCGCCCTTGACACAACGGACGATTTAGCTTCCACGCCGCTCTCGAAAGTTAAGTTAATCCTCAACTTCTATGAAACAGCATTAAAAACTAATGAAGAGCACTCCATAATTTTTTTTTCAGTCCTCATTCACCGCGTGCCCTTCACGCTGGCATCGTCGCTACCGACGCGAAACATCGCTGCGCCATTCTACAGTTTCACTGCGAATGTCGAGTTTATTTTTAATTCGCTCTGAATCTCCCTCTCTCATACGACTTTAATCTGCTATTCGGACACAATACACGAGACTGCACTCTGGCCGAAATACGGCTGGAGCGCGAATTTTTGCGCACCTAAATCTTTTAATGGGTTTCGATCCGTCCTGTGGACATAGTATTTTACTCGCTACCGGCTAATTACTTCAGCTACGTGTGGCTTCCATTCGCCGCGTAAACACATTACCCAGAAACTCGCAATCTGCATTTGCGGTCTAAACGCACCTGCGGTCTAATCCAGCTCCGTACCTGGCATACATTATTATACAAAAAGGGGAAATATGTAAAATAAAAAAATACATTGTCGCTGACATTACAGGAAGGGAAAAAATTCAGATTGCATTTATACTGCCTGATGAAAGACGTGAGGCATCAAGATGATCTCGTCAGGTGTCAATATAACTTTGTAATCATATACACTAAGCTGTTATCTAAATGATTAGTGCTGCAGTTCTGTGTGACATGCAGAACGGCTGCCATACTGCAGTAGTGTTCAAAAGGCTCTGAGCACTATGCGACTTAACTTCTGAGGTCATCAGTCGCCTAGAACGTATAACTAATTAAACCTAACTAACCTGAGGACATCACACACATCCATGCCCGAGGCAGGATTCGAACCTGCGACCGTAGCGGTCGCTCAGCTCCAGACTGTAGCGCCTAGAAGCGCACGGCCACACCCGCCGGCGCAGTGGTGTTGTTCGTGTTTAGTGTTGTCGAGGTGTGGTACGATGCTTGCAGGGCGTGAACAGCGTCAGAAACTCAAGTGATCAATGGAGAACACGGAGGTGTTGCGTACTCGTGTGGCACAGCGTTATCAGCACCTGACAGAGGTAGGAAGGAGCCACATCGAAAGGCCCTAATTAGTCAGCAGATCGAATCGTCCTGTATCGAGGTTTTTGGGGTATTCGGAAGTGACAGTGCTCCGATGCTTTACTGCAGCTGAACTTGAGGGTACGCATTGCTGACATCAAGGTTCTGGTGGACCAAGTCTGACCAACGCAAGGACGGATCGCCGCATTGTACACCAACAACATCGCGTGGTAACTCTCCTTTCTGCGCTGTCGCCGGAGAACAAGTAATACGCTTTCTGCAAGATTCTGTGTCATTCCGCAATACTAGTCGGGACTAATAGTTGCCAGTCCAGGGGATTACTGTTCATGCTTAAGCTCCCCTTTAAATCACAAGACAAACGGCTGCGTCTCGACTAGTAGCTTGATCGGTACGCATGGGCAGCTGATGTATAACGTCGCATTGTTTTCAGAAATGAATTGTGGTTTTACAAGGAATGTTCAATAACTAACACAACACATTTTCCTTAGCCAATTTCAGTTCAGAAAACAGGGTATTTCTCCTACAGTTTCTGTAGTTTCATGAAGTTCTGTTAGGTGGCGGCACTATACGTATACTTTGGAAGAAAACAGGACCATCGCAGATATTCATAGGCTCTTGCAGAATGTCTACGAAGACCGGGCAGTAAACAAAAGCACGGTGACCCCTTGGGCGAGATGTGTGTCATAATTGCAAAAAGGTCGCGCATTCGTGTCCAGTCAACCGCGTGCAGCATAGCCGCACACAGTTGTGAGTGCTGCAGTATTGTACCATGCGCACACTCACATTCGAGGTGATGGACGAATTACAATCAAAATTAAAATTACCAAATATGCAGCAACGAGTCACAAAATCACGTTTTATTTATTCACTTTTGCAAATCGATTTCAACTGATTATCAGCCATCATCGGCGCTTTAAACCAACATGTGCCCAGAGTAGGAATACTGTCTTAAGCAGAGGTCAAACATAAAGTGATTTGCGATTGGTTGCTGCATATCTGGTAATTTTATAGTTTACGGTCGCTGCACGACTTGGGAACCACACAGAGCCCACCATTCATGAATTACAATCAAACAGCTGACTACAGTACTGGAGGTCTATGTTGGTGGTGCTGACACACTAGTCTACCAGTTGTGGTACTCGAAGGGGCTAGCCCACTGGGTTTCTCGCCATCTAACACAAGACCATGAAGACCAGCGAAGGACCGTCTGTGCGGAATTGATTGCGCGTTACGAGGCTGATAGTGACAATTATTTGGTCGAACTTCGTCACAGGTCATGGTACATGGATCCATCACTACGAACCGGATAGAAAACGGCAACCCATGGAGTGGCAGCACACCATCTCTCCTCCGAAGAAAAAGTTCAAAGCTGCATCCTGAGGCAGGTCTTCTGCGATTCTGTAGCGATTATTCTGTTTGATTTCTTCCCTCATGGTCCGTTGATCAACCCCGAAACGAGTTGTGCTGCCCCCAGAAAATTGAAGAAACAATTTCTGCCAATGTGTTCGTCGCCACAAAAATCCAAATAAACTTTTCCTTCTCCAAGAAAACGCAAAGCCTCACACATATCTGCGCACCAGAGAGGAACTCATCCATGCTAGAAACCGGATATAGCTGTAGCGTCTTGTACCAAGGGAGCAAGCGAAAGGATGATATTAGGGGCGGCCGGTATCCTGGTTCTACAAGACAAATGAACCGGTGCGCCATTGATTTAGTAGACCTGTCTGGCGCCACTGGATCGACTATCCCTCTTGCGGCCCCATGCCAGTATCTGTGAGGAAGAGTTGGTATCTATGGGTTGTGTCCTTAAAAGGTCTTTGCTTGCCAATGTATATATAGGGGATTCGCTCACCCGAGAGGGAGGCACGAAGTTTTGGGATTGGCGGTAGCGTCGCTACAGGAGGTAGTCTCGAGGTCCGAGCGGCCGAAGCCATGAGCTGATCACAAAGGGCCTGCACAGAGCGAAGATGCCTGAATACTTCAGCGGGATCAGCGTCGACTAGAAGCAGCAAGGCATCCCGACGGTTGGTTGGCAACATTTGTGTCGGACGACCGCTCGTGGCCTGACAGCGCTCTTCTACCTGGCTTTCATCGGCACCACTCAGTAACCCCTGCGACGCACCGTGGATCCATGGAACTGCTTGCTGATGAAGGGGAGTAAAGTTCTGTAATCCTCGTGGTGATTTGTGTCATTATCTACCTGCCCTCCTTATTATTTTCTGGTTCGCAGCCGACCTTAAGAGTTTTACGCGGGCGTCTCTTTGGTGGTAAAGATATTTGTTTGCAAATTTGTCCCGCTATTATATTGCTTCTCCTTTGTGGTTTGTACCCGAGCATTAATGTCCTAATGAATCATCTCCTGGTCGTAAATACAGCCGGAATATTTGTACTAAGGCACAGGTTGCCGTTAAACAAAGAGGGACCTTGTGGTTAGGTATAGATGTTAACTGGTTCAATTCTTTGATTGTCATTGCATTTCTCAGTCATTAGTTATAATCTGAACAACCTGTGGTACTAAGGTGTTCGTTTCTGTGTTTGAAAGACCGGTTTATTTTGGTGTATTGTAGCCGGATCTCATGGTTCCAACGAGTGCGTTGTGTTGTAATAAGTGTTCACAAGTAATGTTCTAAGACGTTCCTTCAGAGCAGTCATAATAACTGACAATCACTTTAACTTTTAAAATATTAATAGCCAACAGTCACCAGGGCTTTAGTTAGGATAAAACTGTCAGAAGGAGTGGTTTGGGATCCATGCGCAACTTGGTTGCCGACTGAAATTAAGAGGTTGGTTTCTTTGAAGTAAGCCTTATCATTATCATATTGTTACCTAATCTGGTTAACCTTTGAGCACAGGTACGCATCTTAAATCCGAAACGTTCGACATACAGCTTTCAAATTAAAAGTTACGTCATCTGTTTTGAGTAATTGAATCACTCTTGTCATCAATGGAGCTAATATAGATTTCGTGTGTTGCAGCAGGGCATTTAATAAGACAGAATGTGTCCAGCGCGGTAGTAAACACCGCTGTTACACCCGAAAACGTCCGAGCTGCACGTCCCGCCGTCTTGTAATCGTTGTCATATTGTTTGCTGTTTTGATTTCTTTTGCAAAAGCTTATTCAGCTTAAGGTTAAAGGTTAAAAGAATTTTGCAACTTTTTCATTTTGTTAAAGAAAATTTTATGGTTATCTATTGTTAAACAGGTTTTGGGTCCTCCTTTCCACAGTTTCCTCCTTAATTCCAGTAAGTACCACGTATCAACAAATGTACACATGGATTAACAAGGTTCTTTATTTACATGAATAAGTAACCACTTATCTTCAATAGAGTGCATGTGTTGTTGTACAAGCTCTTCTGTAATAGTCGGCTCGCAGACAACATCGGTATTTTGCTATTTCAACTAATCTGGGTCCCACTGAAGGACTCAGTAGAACTGATTGCAGAGAAATTTGACGGTGCTCTGTTGGACCTGTTCAGTCATACACTGACATCCACGTATTTCCTGTACAGAAACCAATATTACGAGCAAGCTGAAGGTGTAGCTATGGACAGCCCACTGTCCCCTGTGGTTGCCAACATGTTTACGGAGAGTTTTGAGGAGAGGGCATTGGAGACAGCCACATTTCAACCCACATGCTTCTTTAGATATGTGGATGACATCTTCGTGATTTGGCCACATGGGATGGACAGGCTCAATGAGTTTCTTGAACATCTTCTCATGCCACCCTAATATCAAGTTCACCATGGAACTGGAGAAGAGTGGCCAGCTGCCATTTCTGGATGTACTAGTCCAGAGGAAAGCAGATGGATCAATTGGCCACAGTGTATACCGAAAACCAACACACACTGATTTATATCTGCAGGCCAGCAGCTGTCACCATCCTGCACAGAAGAATGGGGTTCTGAAGACTTTGGCCCACAGAGCACGTGCCCTGTCAGACCAAAATAATCTACCTATAGAGATAGAACGTCTCAAAACAGTTTTCTCCAAGGATGGATACACGTACAGCCAAATTCAGAGGGCACTCCCACCAGCCACTATGCCACAGGTTCCTGAAGAAGACCAAGATGAAGAAAGAAGGTGGCATATCTGCCCTATGCTGGCTCTATTTCTGCCACAAATCAGTAGGATACTCCGTAAACACAATATAAAGTGTGTTTTCTGTACATCCAACAAGATCGGGGGACTGTTGGGGAGTGTCAAAGACGACCTGGGGTTACGAAAACCAGTGATTTACAGTATACCAAGTCAATGTGGCATGTCCTACATTGGCCAGACGACAAGAACTGTGGAGATCAGGTGCAAAGAACATCAGAGGCACACTAGATTAAGACAGGTGACTAAGTCAGCCATTGCTGAACACTGTCTGGAACTAGATCATGCCATGAAGTATGAGGATACCAAGATTCTAGCACAAACACCCAGATTTTGGGACAGTGTTATAAGAGAATCGATAGAAATAAAAGTGGCTGACGATCTTATGAACCGTGACACTGGGTACCAGCTAAGCAGAACCTGGGATCCGGCTCTGGAATTGTTAAAGGAGCAACGGGGCCAGCTGCAACACTACACAAACAGAAGAACCAGACACATGGAAAACGAGCCCCTATCGGACTGCCAGGCGCACCAGACCGAAGATGGAACACCCAGAAGTGGGACTGATGGGCGCGGACCGCAGACGGAACACCTAGAACCGCAGCGGACGGAAAACGGAGCAGCAACGCTCCAGCAGGTCGCAGGGAATGGACGCGGACCACAGAGGAAGCTCCTGCAGCCGTTGGTGGAGCGGGAAGGCCATAGGCATAAATACTGGACCAGGTCCACTCGAGGAGCAGGTCGCACCTGATGAAGGTTACGAGATACGTGACCGAAATATCGTACAAGTACGACGCTGATAATCTGATTGCTATTTACTATCGTAACCGGTGATATGAACTGACAGAGGCTAACTAGAATGCGAGTTAGTGACTGAGTGACTGTGCTAGTGACTGATGCCTCCCGATCAGCAGCGGTGGTCTAAGTAATTGCGGTCGAGAGTGCGTTGCGAGTCTGTCTCTGGCCTCTCTCATGACAGGAGCGCTTTAGCCAGCGTCTACTATCGATCTTCGCACAACATCTTTGCCGACCGGTGCGCTGGCGAAAGCTTACGCCAGCAGTCGTATCTTCTGACTTCCATCTATAAGATACAATGAAAGATGCACTCTTTCAGAAGCAGTACATGCATGATGGGTGGCTGGCTGATGTGGCCGAGAGGTTCTAAGCGCTTCAGCGTAGAACCGAGCTGCTGCTACGGTTGCCTTGGGCATGGATGTGTGTGATGTATAAACCCTTCGCGCGAGGAATAGCATTTACGGCACTCAACACCCGATTCATTAATGTTTACGCGCCGTCGGGTACCACAAGACGTCACGACCGCACCAGATTCTACTCCACAGACGTCGCTCCCCTTTTCCTTGGACGATACGACCACAGCGTCTTCGCCGACGATTTTAATTGCGTACTTCACCCCAAGGACCAAGTCCAACATTACATGCCTTGTCCGGAACTGGGTGCGATGATCCAAGAACTTCACTTGTGCGACACGTGGAAAAAAGTCCACGGTAACCGATTTGGCCACACTCATCTTACCAGTCATTCGGCCAGCCGACTCGACCGCATATATGTGTCACAAGATCTCACACAAGGTGTAGTGGACGCCGAACTATGGCCTCAAGCCTTTTCCGATCACAGTGCCTATATCTGCACTATACACCTACGTCCCCAACAAGTCTGGCGCAGCAATGGCTTTTGGAAGCTCAACGTAACTCATCTCCAGGACCTGGATTGCCGTCGGCAAGTTGCACCAACGTGGACTGACTGTGAACGCCGCCACCCTCGATACACCTCGACCCTGGAGTGGTGACTCCTCTGTGCCAAACCAGCAATCCGTAGGACACTTATGCAATATGGCAAGGACGTGACTGCGTGGCATCGACAGACCCGCGATTTTTACTACGCGGCACTCAGGGACCTCGACGCCTTAGCCCCTTCCCCGGAGAGACAACATGATCAAATTAGAATCAAGGCTCACATACTATCATTGACGAAGCGCCGACTAGAAGGTGCAGTAGTCCGCTCGCGACGGCACGACCGAACGTTTTCAGAGGAACCCAATATGCACCACGTTGTGGCGGATAAGCGCCGACAACGCCAACATTTAATCACACAACTCAGGACACACGACGGTCGCTTATATACGACCCCAGCAACCATAGTAAAGGCGGTGGAGGATCATTTTCGTCATCTTTACAAGGAAAGAAGCGTCGATGACGAGGCCACTACTGAGGTATTACAGCAGGTAACACGTACTATCGACGAGGCTACCTTGAATGCACTAACAGAGGGAATCTCACTCGAAGAAGTCGAAGACGCCGTGGACAAAGGAGCGGCCAATAAGTCTCCTGGACCTGATGGATTGCCCATCGAATTCTACCGGACTTTCCGTGACATCATGATGCCTCGCTGGACTATTATGTTCCGCGAACTTATGTCTCCAGACTGTGTTATCCCGCCAGCGTTTGTAGAAGGTCTTCTCATACCGGTACACAAGCCAGGTGGAGGGCTATCGATTAACGACTATCGGCCGCTTACAATGCTGAACGCCGATTACAAGATTTTCACCAGAATTATGGCGAGCCGTATTAAAACGACTTTGCCGATGATCCTCACTCCAGAACAGACGTCGCAGGGGGGAGAAGCCAACATACACATGGCCACCGGTGACTGCAGGGACTTAATAGCGATCGCTTATGCGTGCCGTCTGAGAGCAGCGATCGTCGCCGTAGATTTCAACCGCGCCTTTGATAGAGTGCACCACAACTTCCTTCTACGAGTGATGGACAGTATGGGATTTCCCCCGAGCCTCATCGACACCCTACCCTACGGCGTCTTTGTACCGCAGCCAGCTCACACGTCCAGGTCAATGGAAGGACGGTAGGACCAGTACCCATTAAGAGGTCTCTACGACAGGGTTGTCCCCTTTCTACCTACCTTTATGCCATCGCACTCGAGCCACTCCTAGGGGGCCTTAACCACCGCCTATCTGGCATCCCGCTGCGGGACGTCACCTTTCGCTATAGGACATACGCTGACGACCTGCTACTGCTGGTTCGTTCCAATGACGAGGTTCAAAGCGTACTAACCTGGATTGAGCGATACGGACAGGCCACAGGAAGTCTTCTGAACATCAACAAGTTAGCGGCGTTGGATATTGGGCGTGTTTCGGACCGGAAGCCCTCGCTCCCCTCCCACCAGTTTCTGATCTGCGATTTTTGGGAATCACGTTCAAGAAAGAGGTACGTAAAACAGCAGCAGCAAACTACCGACGGTTCTAACAGATCATACGCGCAATGGTGCGACAGAACCTGCTCCGGGACTTGAATCAGCTATAACGTGTTGAATACCTGAACCTCTACGTGGCATCAAAACTCAACCACCTGGCACAAGTCCTCCTACTACCGCGGCAGATAGGTCGCCGGCTTCAGGCGGCCTTCAGTTACTAAGTTTCCACAGGTCATATCTTTAAAGTACGATACGACACTCTTACCCTCCCAGTGCACAAAGGTAGGCTGAGATTGGTCAACGTCAGGGCGAGAGCAGCTGCCCTTTACACGAGCAACATGAGGAAAGGATGGAATAATCAATATACCTCTCTCACGGGTCGTTTACTACAAGTTCTGATGCCAGTCTCTAATGTCCCGTCGGTGTCGGTTGCGCACGTCGCACCACAGCTCTCCCATTTGTCGACCTTCATTCTTGATTACAGCTATGTCAGCTCGAGCCTCTCCGCCACACGTCCAACAAAGGCGAAAGATTTTTATACCAACCTTCTGCGTGGTGGAAAACAGGTACCCAACGGTTCACAGGCCAAGAGTGTGGAAAACGATACACCACAACTTTCTGTCTTCCATTGTGCGTTCCAAGTGGTATCAGATCGCCAACAAAAAATATGCCACACTATTGGACTGGCAGACTCCCCTTATTGCCCAGATTGTCATCTTTTGGATACAGATGAACATCGTTTTACTTGCGTATCATCGTCCTGTGGTTGGTGACTAACACAGAAGATATTGGCTTGTTACCTCCGGGTCACACCTGATATGATTGACCCTCAGACCCTACTCTGCTCCGATGGAACTTACTTTCCGGCTGCAAAATATCATGCGCTTACATGGTTCAAAGGACTTACCGTCGCCTACATCTTTAGCAACGGAGAGAAATAGCAGCTTGATTACTGGTGGTTCCTACAAAATGCTCACAATGCCCTCGAACGCACACCGAAATACCGTACGCTCTTCGCAAATTATTTACGCAGCGTTTTTGTTAACCCCCCACTCAGATTGGGGGTGCCGAGCTACGGTTAATGTTCTGTGCCGCATCACACAAACGGCTGAACGTTCTGCCTTGTCAGCCATGAGCGAAGGAAGAGACAAGCTACTGCAAGGATGCTGTTTTCCTTGAGGCACTAGCGAAGCTGAATGCCTCCGTTGCAGATGCCCTTCAAAGACGCAATTGGAGATATCAGATAACGATGACGATGCTCCAAGTGGAACCAGTTACATTATTGAAGAACCTTTTAGTTGCAATTACATCAGTGATTTATGTTTTTACTTCTGGATTACTCTTTTATGCCACCTTTGTTGTTGTAACACTTACTTCTAACACTTAGTTACTAGAATTCTCTTTTGTACACTTTCCCTAAATGTAATCATGTAACAAAAAAAAAGTGGCAAAGGATAGCCCTAACCTTGATTTCCCATATTTCCCCTGATATATAGGCAGCTTTCTGGGGTGGGTTTACTCAACTCAGGAGCCAAGGCCTGACGTGGATCAGATTTTTTGTTATAGGATGAAAGGTGGCGGTGGCACTTAGGGTTATTTTAGTTCCATTTTCCTAAGGGGCTTTTTAAGGGAAATTAAACAAAAAAACGAAAAAAAAAAACAAAAACATAAAATAATAAAAAGACAAAAAAGGGTAGCATCTAAAAAAGGGTAGCGTCTTTGATTCATAATCAAAACGTCTTCGGTCCCGGGTTCGATCCCCGCCACTGCATAAATTTTGATAAATAATCAGCACTGGCGGCCGAAGACTTTCGGCATGAGAAGTCAGCCTCATTCTGCCAACGGCCTTGTCAGAGAAGGCGGAGGAGCGGATAGAGGTTCAGGGCACTCTCTTGTCCTAGGGGTGGAAAATTGCCCCTAAAGGCGGAAGAATCCGCAATGATCAACGACATGAGGATGCAGAAGGCAATGGAAACCACTGCATTAAAGACACGTAACGTATATCCACAGGACATGTGTCCTGTAGTTGAAGAAGTGTCATGATGATCTCTCCATTGGCAAAAGATTCCGGAACAGTTCCCCATTCGGATCTCCGGGAGGGGACTGCCAAGGGGGAGGTTACCATGAGAAAAAGATTGAATAATCAACGAAAGGATAATGTTCTACGAGTCCGGGCGCGGAATGTCAGAAGCTTGAACGTGGTAGGGAAACTAGAAATCTGAAAAGGGAAATGCAAAGGCTCAATCTAGATATATTAAGGGTCAGTGAAGTGAAGTGGAAAGAAGACAAGGATTTCTGGTCAGATGAGTATCGGGTAATATCAACAGCAGCAGAAAATGGTATAACAGGTGTAGGATTCGATATAAATAGGAAGGTAGATCAGAGGGTGTGTTACTGTGAACAGTTCAGTGACCGGGTTGTTCTAATCAGAGTCGACAGCAGACCAACACGGAAAACGATAGTTCAAGTATACATGCCGACGTCGCAAGCTGAAGATGAACAGATAGAGAAAGTGTATGAGGATATTGAAAGGATAATGCAGTATGTAAAGGGGGACGAAAATCTGTCATGGGCGACTGGAATGCAGTTGTAGGGGAAGGAGTAGAAGAAAAGGTTACAGAAGAATATGGGCTTGGGACAAGGAATGAAAGAGGAGAAAGACTAATTGAGTTCTGTAACAAGAGATTCCGAAATCAGATACTGGATTGTAAGGCGTACCCAGGAGCAGATATACACTCAGATCATAATATAGTAGTGATGAAGAGTAGGCTGAAGCTCAAGACATTACTAAGGAAGAATCAATACGCTAAGAAATGACGAGATACGTTTGAAGCTCTCTAACGCTATAGATACAGCAATAAGGAATAGCGCAGTAGGCAACACAGTTGAAGAGGAATGGACGTCTCTAAAAAGGCCCATCACAGAATTTGGGAAGCAAAACATAGGTACAAAGAAGGTAGCTGCGAAGAAACCATGGGTAACAGAAGAAATACTTCAGTTGATTGATGAAAGGAGGAAGTACAAACATGTTCCGGGAAAATCAGGAATACAGAAATACAAGTCGCTGAGGAATGAAATAAATAGGATGTGCAGGGTAGCTAAGACGAAATGGCTGCAGGAAAAATGTGAAGACATCGAAAAAGATATGATTGTCGGAAGGACAGACTCAGCATACGGGAAAGTCAAAACAACCTTTGGTGACATTAAAAGCAACGTTGGTAACATTAAGAGTGCAACGGGAATTCCACTGTTAAATGCATAAGAGAGAGCAGATAGGTGGAAAGAATACATTGAAAGCCTCTATGAGGGTGAAGATTTGTCTGATGTGATAGAAGAAGAAACAGGAGTCGATTTAGAAGAGATTGGGGATCCAGTATTAGAATCGGAATTTAAAAGAGCTTTGGAGGACTTACGGTCAAATAAGGCAGAAGGGATAGATAACATTCCATCAGAATTTCTAAAATCATTAGGGGAAGTGGCAACAAAACGACTATTCACGTTGGTGTGCAGAATATATGAGTCTTGCGACATACCATCTGACTTTCGGAAAAGCATCATCCACACAATTCCGAAGACGGCAAGAGCTGACAAGTGCGAGAATTATCGCACAATCAGCTTAACAGCTCATGCATCGAAACTGATTACAAGAATAATATACAGAAGAATGGAAAAGAAAATTGATAATGCGCTAGGTGACCATCAGTTTGGCTTTAGGAAAAGTAAAGGCACGAGAGAGGCAATTCTGACTTTACGGCTAATAATGGAAGCAAGGCTAAAGAAAAATCAAGACACGTTCATAGGATTTGTCGACCTGGAAAAAGCGTTCGACAATATAAAACGGTGCGAGCTGTTCAAGATTCTGAAAAAAGTAGGGGTAAGCTATAGACGGGTAATATACAATATGTACAACAACCAAGTCGGAATAATAAGAGTGGACGATCAAGAACGAAGTGCTCGTATTAAGAAGGGTGTAAGACAAGGCTGTAGCCTTTCGCCCCTACTCTTCAATCTGTGCATCGGGGAAGCAATTATGGAAATAAAAGAAAGGTTCAGGGGTGGAATTAAAATACAAGGTGAAAGGATATCAATGATACGATTCGCTGATGACATTGCTATCCTGAGTGAAAGTGAAGAAGAATTAAATGATCTGCTGAACGGAATGAACAGTCTAATGAGTACACAGTATGGTTTGAGAGTAAATCGGAGAAAGACGAAGGTAATGAGAAGTAGTAGAAATGAGAACAACGAGAAACTTAACGTCAGGATTGATGGTCACGAAGTCAATGAAGTTAAGGAATTCTGCTACCTAGGCAGTAAAATAACCAATGACGGACGGAGCAAGGAAGACATCAAAAGCAGACTCGCTATGGCAAAAAAGGCATTTCTGGCCAAGAGAAGTCTACTAATATCAAATACCGGCCTTAATTTGAGGAAGACATTTCTGAGGATGTACGTCTGGAGTACAGCATTGTATGGTAGTAAAACATGTTCTGTGGGAAAACCGGAACAGAAGAGAATCGAAGCATTTGAGATGTGGTGCTATAGACGAATGTTGAAAATGAGGTGGACTGATAAGGTAAGGAATGAGGAGGTTCTACGCAGAATCGGAGAGGAAAGGAATATGTGGAAAACACTGATAAGGAGAAGGGACAGGATGATAGGACATCTGCTAAGACATGAGGGAATGACTTCCATGGTACTAGAGGGAGCTGTAGACTGCAAAAACTGTTGAGGAAGACAGAGACTGGAATACGTCAAGCAAATAACTGAGGACGTAGGTTGCAAGTGCTACTCTGAGATGAAGAGGTTAGCACAGGAAAGGAATTCGTGGCGGATCGCATCAACCCAGTCAGTAGACTGACGACAAAAAAAAAAAAAAAAAGTTATAAGTCCAGCCGACTGATGAACTCAGACGTAAAGTCCCACAGCGCTCAGAGCCATTTGAACCATTTTTTTGATGATTTGGTAGAGGGGTTTCTGATGTAGCAAGACGTTGGCTCTGACGTCGACCACTATAGCGATACCACGTGGGCGTATAATCCCTCTGAGTAAAATAGCGCAGGGTTGTCGCATCGAACGGAGATAATGTTGAAAAGAATCGTTTTGTAACCAAAAGAGAGAGTAATTATGTTTTGCTAAGGATTCCTTAATAAAACCAATCTGCTTCTGGATAAAATGTGTTATTCTACTTGCTGAACGCCTCTCAAATACCTCGGACGTTCATCGTCGGCGAGTGTGGCGGCAACCTGTGGAGAAGTCTCATTTTGCCACTGTTTCGGAGATATGCAGCGGTAAAATTCTTGGTTTCATGGTGTGTCGACACATCAGGTAGGACTTAATGTCACGGCTGCTAGCGATGAGGGAGCTCTGACGATACAAATGTAGATCACAGACTTGATGTACAAGTTTTTGTTACCTCTCACACGACGGTATCGTGAGGCCATTTGTCAACAGGACAATGCAGGTCCACAGAGGGTTATGTCTCTATAAACTGCCTGCCTATGTTGAGGTATTCCTAACCGAATCCTCTGATCTGTCACCTACAGAACAAGTGTGAGAGATCTGCTTGGACGTCAATTCCATACCAGTGCTAATACCCCGAATATCAAGGAACAGTTACAATACATGTGGGATAGCAGGCTCCAGAAGAGGATAAAACGGCTTTTGTGACAGCCCTCTATTTGTTTCTGGACCATCAACGTTCGTACTGAGGAACTGTACAGTGACATACCTTTGTTTCTTGTGGTTTAATAAGTGATGGTCATTGTGTTGTCTACCCACCCATGAACAATGAACCTTGCCAGGGGTGGGGTGGCTTCCGTTCCTCGCGATACAGATAGCCCTGCTGTAGGTATAACAACAACGGAGAGGTATCTTTTGAGACGCCAGACAAACCTGTGTTTCCTGAAGAGGGACAGCAGCGTTTTCAGTAGTTGCAGAAACGACAGCCTGAATGACTGAATGGCATCAGTCAAAACGGTATTTCTGTGCTAGTACTGAGCACGGCTGAAAGCAAGGGGAAAATACAGCAGTAATTTTTCCCGAGGGCATGCAGCTCTATTGTATGATTACATAATTTACCTCTTGGGTAAAATGTTGCGGAGGCAAAATAGTCAAGGTGGCGACTGCTCAGGAAGACGTCGTTATCAGGAGAAAGAAAACGCGTTCTATGGATCGGAGCGTGAAATCTCCGATCCCTCAAGCGGGCAGATAGGTGACAACATTAAAAAAGGGAAATGGATAGGTAAAAGTTGGATATAGTGGGAATTAGTGAAGTTCTGTGGCAGAAGGAACAGGACTTCTGGTCCGGTGAACATATGGTTATAAATTCAAAATCAAAGAGCGGTCATGTAGGAGTAGATTTAATAATGAGTAAGAAAATAAGAATTCATATAACCTACTATGAATAGCGTAGTGATCGTATTATTGTAGCCAAGATATACACGAAGCCCACGCCAACCACAGCGGTACAAGTTTACATGCCAAAAAGTTCCACAGAAGATGAGGACATTGAAGAAATCTGTGATGAGATAAAAGAAATTACTGAGATACTTAAGGGAGACGAAAATTTAATTGTGATAGGTGACTGGAACTCGATAGTAGGAAAAGGAAGAGAAGGAAAATTAGTATATGAATAATGACTGGGGAAAAGGACTGAAAGAGGAAGCCACCTGGTAGAATAATGCACAGAGCATAGTTTAACTTCGTTAAAAATCATAAAGAAGAAACCTGGAGACACCGGAGACTTTCAGATCGATTATATGCTGGTTAGACAGAAATTTAGGAACCAGACTTTAAGTTGTAAGACATTTCCCGTGGCTGGTGTGGACTCTGACCACAATTTATTGGTTATGAACTGTAGATTAAAATTGAAGACATTGAAAAATTAGGAAGTTAAGGAGATAGGACATGGATAAGCAGAAAGATCCAGAGATTGTTGAGAGCTTCAGAGGGAACATTACACAACGATTGACAAGAAAAGGAGACAGGAATACACTAAACGAGCAATAGGTAGATTTAAGATATGAAATATTGAATGCAGCAGAAGATCAAATAGCCAAAAAGACAAGGCCTAGGAGTAATCCTTGGATAACACAAGGGATTTTGAATTTGATTAACGCAGTGATGACTGTGTGATGTCCTTAGGTAAGTTAGGTTTAAGTAGTTTTCTAAGTTCTAGGGGACTGATGAGCATAGATGTTAAGTCCCATAGTGTTAAGAGCCATTTGAACCATTTTTTTTATTAACGCAGAAAATTTAAAATTGCCGCAAATGATGCAGGAGAAAGGGAATATAAACATTTAAAAATGAGAATTTCAGGAAGTGTAAAACAGTTAAGCAGGAATGGCTAGAGAACAATTGTAAGGATTTAAAAGCATATCTCGGTAGCGGAAAGATAGATACTACCTACAGGAAAATTAAAGAGGCCTTTGGGGAAAGGAGAAGCATTTGTATTATATCAAGAGTTCAGATAATAAATCAGTCTTAAGCAAAGAACGAAAAGCTGAAAGGTGAAAGGAGTAGATAGAGCACTTGAACGGAATGGACAATGTCTTGAATGAAGGATATAAGGTGAACATCAACAAAAGTAAAACAAGAGTACCGAAATGTAGTGAATATAATTCAGGTGATACTGAGGGAATTAAACTAGGAAATGTGACGCTTGTAGTAGTAGATGAGTTTTACAATTTGGGCGGCAAAATAAGTGATGATTGCGAAATAGGGAGGATCGGCAATAACATGAAAAGTGTTACTGAAGAAGAGGAATTCGTTAACATCGAATATAGATTTAAGAGTTAGGATGTATTTTCTGAAGGTATTTGTCTCGAGTATAGCCATGTGCAGAAGCGAAGCGTTGACTACAAGAAGTTTAGCTAAAAAGAAAATAGAAGCTTTCGAAAGATGGCGCTACAGAGGAATTCTGAAGATTAGGCGACCACTTAACTAATGAGGAAGTACTGAAGAGAATTGGGGAGAGAAGGAGTTTGTGGCACAAATGGACCAAAAGAAGAGATCGATTGATGGGACACATTCTGAGATAAGGGATCACCAATTTAGTATTAGAGGGAGATGATTACAGACAGCAGATTCAGAAAGATGTAGGTTGCAGTAGTTACTCGGAGGCTCGCGCAAGGTAGAATAACATCCAGATTCAGGTGTTCACCTGCTCGAATGCAATGAGCGTCAAGCTGCGGGGCCAAAATGACAGAAGTTTTAAAGCCAGTTTTCATGAACATCTGTTGAGCAAGAAAAGCCAAGTCGAACACAACTTGACCTTCGCGGAATACCTTAAGAATACTGGACATCCGACCCCTACTCTACAGAATTTAAAGACCTTTCATTACGTCCAAATCGGTGAAAGCTGGATGTTTTAAAAGGAACGGAAATAACGAGACACGCGGGAAAAAATTGATAGAAGACTACTAGGAGGTCAGTCGGCAAGGAAGAATCAAATACACTTTGACTTCATGAGATCATTATTTCTGAGTAAGTACTTAACGCCATGTTTCGGGGGGGGGGGGGGGGGTTGCATCTCGCGCTTTTTGCTCTATCCCACTGGTTTGTTACTTATAACGTTCGTACTTTACCTCATGAGTTATGTTTTTTATGTGTGTTGTATACCTGATACTGGCCTATTTGGAATCCCACATTTTTTGCTTTATTATTTCTATATTTTTTCACAATTTACGTTCTTAGTACCACGAGTTTTACTGAAGTGTATTTTTTGACTTAGTCCAACACACAGTTGCATTATTGTTGCTCTAGCTAACGTAGAACATGTTTCCAGTTTGTGAAGCGGTATCTTCCACGGGTCTTCATGCACTTTCACTCCCCTGCGATGTTATGGTGTATGTTTCACAAAATTTAATTTTTAAACCGTTGCTCAACCATTTTCATTAAAAACCACTTATATAAACTATTTTATTAATATTTGAATAACTAATTTTGTTAGTTTTCTGTTATTCGTTTCTGTATCTCATCACCACAGTAGCTGTTAGGATAACTCTTTCCTAATTTTCTACCCACGGCGCCATCTGCTGTGAGCGACGCACGCTAGCCATACATCTCTTGTAGTCCAGTACGTAGCATTATTTGTGCGACCGTAACATGAAAAACTTCATCTCTCCCACGTTTACATTTTGTGTTGTATTCCCGTAGGCCCGACACCATTTTTGGTGTCATTTAAACAGCGCCATATACTCTAGAAGGTAATTTACTGCCTCCATATGTTCCATTATGTGTAAGCAGATTATACGCCTTCAGTGCCATTTTGGCTATCTTTTCATTCGTTTTATTTTAATAGAGGGCTGTGTGAAGTTCCTTAAAATTCGACAAAGGGATGTTTACATCTATTTTAAACGCTACTTTGGGTCTACTCAACACCGTTTTAAGTCAGTAAGTTGTTCTGAAAATTTTTCTGTGCTATGTATTGGTCTTTGACGGGCAAGAGCAGTACTGGCCTCTGAATACCTTCGGCAATTACACTGAAGAGCCAAGGAAACTGGTACACCTGCCTAATATCCTGTACATGGCATTGACTCGACTAACGTCTGAAGTAGTTCTGAGGGGAATGGAAACCAAAAATGCTGCACGTCTGTCCATAAGTCCGTAAGAGTGCGAGTTGGTAGCGGTCTTTTCTGAAAAGCACGTTGCAAGGCATACCAGATATGTTTTGTGGCCTACCAAATATGTACCGGTACTTCAACTGTTCTAAGCAAAGAAGGGAAAGCAGAAAGGTGGAAGGAGTATATAGAGGGTCTATACAAGGGCCATGTTCTTGAGGACAATATTATAGAAATGGAAGAGGATGTAGATGAATATGAAATGGGAGATACGATACTGCGTGAAGAGTTTGACAGAGTACTGAAAGACCTGAGTCGAAACAAGGCCCCCGGAGTAGACAACATTCCATTGGAACTACTGACGGCCTTGGGAGAGCCACTCCTGACAAAACTCTACCATCTGGTGAGCACAATGTATGAGACAGGCGAAATACCCTCAGACTTCAAGAACAATATAATAATTCCAATCCCAAAGAAAGCAGGTGTTGACGCATGTGAAAATTACCGAACTATCAGTTTAATAAGTCACAGCTGCAAAATACTAACGCGAAATCTTTACAGACGAATGGAAAAACTAGTAGAAGCCGACCTCGGGGAATATCAGTTTGGATTCCGTAGAAATGTTGGAACACGTGAGGCAATACTGACCCTACGACTTATCTTAGAAGCTAGATTAAGGAAGGGCAAACCTACGTTTCTAGCATTTGTAGACTTAGAGAAAGCTTTTGACAATGTTGATTGGAATTCTCTCTTTCAAATTCTGAAGGTAGCAGGGGTAAAATACAGGGAGCGAATGGCTATTTACAATTTGTACAGAAACCAGATGGCAGTTGTAAGAGTCGAGGGACATGAAAGGGAAGCAGTGATTGGGAAGGGAGTGAGACAGGGTTGTAGTCTCTCCCCGATGTTATTCAATCTGTATATTGAGCAAGCAGTGATGGAAACAAAAGAAAAATTCGGAGTAGGTATTAAAATCCATGGAGAAGGAATTAAAATGCTGAGGTTAGCCGATGACATCGTAATTCTGTCAGAGACAGCAAAGGACTTGGAAGAGCACTTGAACGGAATGGATAGTGTCTTGAAAGGAGGATATGAGATAAACATCAACAAAAGCAAAACGAGGATAATGGAATGTAGTCGGATTAAGTCTGGTGATGCTGAGGGAATTAGATTAGGAAATGAGTCACTTAAAGTAGTAAAGGAGTTTTGCTATTTGGGGAGCAAAATAACTGATGATTTTCGAAGTAGAGAGGATATAAAATGTAGACTGGCAATGGCAAGGAAAGCGTTTCTGAAGAAGAGAAATTTGTTAACATCGAGTATAGATTTAAGTGTCAGGAAGACATTTCTGAAAGTATTTGTATGGAGTGTAGCCATGTATGGAAGTGAAACGTGGACAATAAATAGTTTAGACAGGAAGAGAATAGAAGCTTTCGAAAGGTGGTGTTACAGAAGAATGCTGATGATTAGATGGGTAGTCATGTAACTAATGAGGAGGTATTGAATAGAATTGGAGAGAAGAGGAGCTTGTGGCACAACTTGACTAGAAGAAGGGATCAGTTGGTAGGGCATATTCTGAGACATCAAGGGATCATCAATTTAGTATTGGAGGGCAGCGTGGAGGGTAAAAATCGTAGAGGGAGACCAAGAGATGAATACACTAGTCAGATTCAGAAGGATGTAGGTTGCAGTAGGTACTGGGAGATGAAGAATCTTGCACAGGATTGAGTAGCATGGAGAGCTACATCAAACCAGTCTCAGGACTGAAGACTACAACAACAACAACTTCAACTGAAGACGACAAATATAATATAGTATCCCACATGTTCTGTTTGTGATGAAGAAATCGTCTTTGCCTTATTGGTTCAGCCTTTCGTAGCGCGACACCGAAATAGCGCAGAACGTATTTTGTGTCTCACTCGAGGCAGTGGCTCCTCATCAGCTAACAGGAAGTGTCGTCACAAATCTCGTACAGAACTACGTTAACATTAGAGAACACGTGACTTGAGAGGGGTATTAAGATCAAATGAATCACACATATTGAAACCGATACCCTAGACTTACTGGAAAAAATGAAAAAATAATAATTAAGTGATAAAAGTCGATGCTGAATTAGCATTATTGCACTACTGGCATTGCCAGTGAATAGAGGAACTGGACGAAAGTGGACGACCACGTTCTCATGAGCTTAGAGTGGTTCGATGAAACACTGCGTGGGACAGCTCTCATCATCCTGTTCCATCAAGACATTGACACATAATCTCCACTGAGAGATCTTGGGGCAAAATATCTCGAAAGCCTGTCATACGTGTCTGATCATTCTTCGCCTTGCCTGCATACTCCAGCCACTACAACTGCACGTGGCGTATCCCGTCAGCCGTTGAGCAGCACCTAAAAGAACTGTTTTTATTGCTAACCAGTGTTCTCGTCAACTTTAATTCATATTAGCATCCTAAAGAAATGGCATGTAGTGCTGGAGTGAGTCTGAAATACAAAGTATACAACTAATGTGTATTGTATTTTTAACTTCTGAAAATTAGGCACATCCATTCAACTGAGGATTATTCAATGAAATTCATATTTTGAAATATTACAACAAACACAAAAACAGGTCGGACACATTTTACATGTATGGCAAATGACCCCAAGGCGAGCTTATCTTTTGCAGCATTCATTAAACCTAGCTGTTGGGTTTCTCTGAGATGACAAACTGGTTGACAGTTTGCACTTTTATTTTGGTCACAGTTCTTAACGTATAGCATTTCAACAGCCATTTTCTGTGTGTCAGACAGTTTTACGACAGAGGGAAAGATGTTTGGCTTAAAAATAATGAATTAGACAGTGGTGTGAGAGCCACTGAACATGTCTTAGTTACAACGCGTCTGCGGGTAACTAATAAAATTAATGGGAAGCATGTGGGAAGCATTAAAGAACATACTGTGTATCTAAAGGATACGTAGATTGTAACTGAAGAAGAGTAATGATGATCTCTCCACTGGCAAAAGCTTCCGGTCTAGGACACCATCAGAATCGCCGGGAGAGAAGTGCCAAGGGGAGAGTGATTGTAAGAAAAAGAGAGAATAACCAACAATGCTATGATATTCTACGAGTTTGAGCATAGGATATCAGAAATTTGAAAGAGATAGGGAAGCTGGAAGATCTGAAAAAAGAAATATTAAGGCCCAGTCTAGAAAGAGTGGGGGGTCAGTATAGTGAAATGGAAAGAAGAGAAGGATCTATGGTCAGACGAGTACCGGGCAATATCAACAGCAGCAGAAGATGGTTTAATGTGAGCAGTATTCGTTATGAATAGGAGGGTGGGGCAGAGAGTGAGTTACTGTGCGCAGTTCAGTAATACAGTTGTTCTCATCAAAATGGACAACAAACCAGCACCAATAACAGTAGTTCAGGTATACATGACGACGTCGCAAGCAGAAGATGAAAAAATAAAGGTACTAAACGGGTAATTCTGTGCGTAAAAGAAAATGAAAACCTAGTAATCTTGGGGGACTGGAATGCGGTTATAGGGGAGGGAACAGCAAAAATCATTACGGGTGAGCAACGAGATTGATAGCAGGAATGAGGAAGTCCATGAAAGACAAGGCGAAATAGCTGCATGAGAAATGTGATGAAAACGAAAAAAAAAGAATGCCTGAAGGACTGACACAGCATATAAAAAAATGAAAATAATCTTCGGTAAAACTGAAAGGGAGATCGGTGGCATTAAAGAGTGCAATGGGGACTCCACTGTTAAATGCAGAGGAGAGAGAGTGAGAAGAGAGAGAGAGAGAGAGAGTAGATAGGTTGAAGGGGCACGTTGAAGGCCTTTATGAATGGGAATAATTGTCTGATGATGTGGCCCGAGCGAGGTGGCGCAGTGGTTAGTACACTGGACCCGCATTCGAGAGGACAACGGGTCAAACCTGCGTCCGGTCATAATTATTTAGGTTTTCCGTAATTTCCCTCAAATACTTCACTCAAATGCTGGGATGGTTCCTTCGAAAGAGCACAGCCAATTTCCTTCCACATCTTTCCCTAATAGCAGCTTGCATTCCGTATCTAATGACCTCATTGTCGACGAGACGCTAAACGCTAATCTCCTCTAATGATGTGATAGAAGAAGAAACAGGAGTCGATGGTAAAGAGACAGTGGTCCAGTTTCAGAACCAGAATTTAAAAAAGCTTTGAACGGCATAAGATCGAAGAAGGCGCATGGATAACATTCCACCTGAGTATCTGAAATCATTGGGGGAAGTGACAACAAAGCGACTACAGACGTTGGGGTTTATAATGTATGATACTTGAGGTAAAGTATCAGATTTTCTGAAAACCATTATCCATAGATTTCGTAAGATAGTAAGACCCGACAAGAGCGAGCATTATAGAACATGTAGCTTAACAACGTATGCATCTAAGTTTCTGACGTGAGTAATACACAGAAGAAAAGAAAATACAACCAGGTTTTTGTTAGATAACGAACAGTTTGGCTTTAGGAAAGCTAAAGGCATCGGGGAGGCGGTTCTGACGTTGTGGTTGATAATGGAAGCAAGAGTAAAGAAAAGCCAAGACATGTTCATAGTATCTGTCGATCTAGAAATAGCGTTCGACAAAGTAAAATGGTGAAAGAAGAAAAATAGAGGTAGTCTATTGAGTAAAAAGAAAAATAGAGGTAATCTATTGAGAAATTACGGATAATATACAATATGAACAACGACTGGAGAACCAAGATCAACGTGCTGGCAATAAGGAGAGGGAAAACCGCGACGAAAGGCGAAACAGGAGTGGACAGGAAAGAGATAGAGGATCCAGCATGGTGTTCAATCAGTACATAGAAGAAGCAATGACGGAATTAGAGAATGGTTCAAGACTGGATTTAAAATTTGAGGTAAACAGGTAACAATGATAAGATTCGCTGGTAGCATTGCTATCCTCAGTGAAAGCTAAGAAAAATTACAAGAATTGCTGAATATACAATATGGATTAAGAGTAAATCGAAGGAAAACGAAAGTAATGAGAAGCAGCTGAAATAGGAGCAGCGAGAAACTTAACATTAGAATCACGAAGAACAAGACGTGAAGGAATCCTGCTACCTAGGCAACATAATATCGAGTGACGCACAGGCTAAGGAAGACATGACAAGTAGACCAGAAAATGCAAAAAGAGTAATCCTGGTCAAGAGAAGCCTACTAGCATCTAATATAGGCCTTTATTTGAGGAAGAAATTTCTGAGAAAGAAAGTCTGGAACACAGCATTGTATGGTAATGAAACACGGACTTTGGAAAATTCTGAGAAAAATAGGGGTAAGCGTTGTGGTTGGCAGGAGAGCCAACACCGTGCTACCTAGCAAGTGTGGTGTCTGGCGGTGTCACCACAGTAAGCTATAGGAAGATACGGGTAATATACAGTACGTATAAGACACAAGAGGGAATGGTAAGAGTGGACGACCAAGAACGAAGTTCTCAGATTAAAAAGGGTGTAAGACATGGCTGTAGTCTTCCGCCCATACTGCGATTTGCTGATGACATTACTATCCTGAGTGAAAATGAAGAAGAATTACGTGATCTGCTGAACGGAACGGATACTGTAATGAGTACAGGATATGGATTAAGAATAGGTCGAAGAAAGGCGAGAGTGATGAGAAGTAGGAGAAATGAGAACGGCGAGAAACTTAACGTGAGGATAGATGGTGACGAAGTAAACGAAGTTAAGGAATTCTGCTACGTAGGCAGCAAAATAACCAGTGACGGACAGAGCAAGGAAGACTTCGAAAGCAGACCAGCACTGGAAGAAAGGGCATTCCTGGCCAAGCGAAGTCTACTAATATCAAACATAGGCCGCAATTTGAAGAAATTTCTGAGAAAGAATCTCTGGAACGCAGCATTGTATAGTAATGAAACATAGGCCTTGGGAAAGACGGTACGGAAGAGAGTCAGTGCATTTGATAAGTGCTACGGAAGTGTGTCGAAGATTAGGCAGACTCATAAGGTGAGGAATGTTCTCCGCAGGATAGGCGAGAAAAGGAATATATTGAGGATACTGAGTAGCAGAAGGAACGAAATGATGGAACGTCTTTTAAGAAACCAGAGAATAACTTCCATAGCACTAAAGGGGGTTGTAGTGAGTAAAAGCTCTAGCGGAAGGCAGGGATTGGTATACATCCAGCCAATTATTGACGACGTAGGTGGTAGTCTTTACTCTGAGATGAAAAGTTTGGCACAGGAGAGGAATTAGTGTGTGTGTGGGGGGGGGGGGGGGGGGGGGCGGCGCATCAAACCAGTCAGAGGACTGATGATTCGGAAAATAAAAGTTTAAAAATACTATTTAACGTATTTAGCACACATTTGTACAGATACGTCACATATATTTCTAGCGAATTTCATCCTGCAGGCTCGTTTCACAGAGCACTGTGTTTAATGTGTCATATCTGGTTCAAATGGCTCTGAGCACTATGGGACTTAACATCTGTTGTCATCAGTCCCCTAGAACTTAGAGCTACGTAATCCTAACTAACCTAAGGACATCACACACATCCATGCCCGAGGCAGGATTCGAACCTGCGACCGTAGCAGTCGCGCGGTTCCGGACTGAGCGCCTGAACCGCTAGACCACCGCGGCCGGCAATACGTCATATCTCCTGAACTTTCTGTCGTACAGTGATATAACTTCGTCTGTACATTCGACAGCATAGGTAGATATTGTTAGCGATATATACTGGGAGCAGATTTAAAAGTAACGAAATAATAATTTAAAATGTCATGTCTGATGCGGCAGTTTTACTGCATGAGCAGCGAATAAACTGTGTTCCTCCCAACATTATATGAGGACTATTAGAGAGAAAAGTTTGTATGTGTTCATATGTGTGTGACATCCTATGGGACTTAACAGCTAAGGTCATCAGCCCCTAAGCTTACACACTACTTAACCTAAATTATCCTAAGGACAAACACACACATCCATGCCCGAGGGAGGACTCGAACCTCCCTCAGAACCAGGCCCACAGTCCAGGACTGCGGCGCCTGAGACCGCTTGGCTAATACCGCGCGGCGAGAAAAGTTTCGTAAAGATTTGAAATTATGTGTGAAATTTGTTGAAAGTCACTAAGTGTTCTCATTCTCAAATACTGGATGGATATGATCTGGCTGTCTGCGCGTCATGAGCTACGCTACTTTTTCACCATCACGCATTTGATTTTGAAACTCTAACTTCAGACTGTGTTCAGCGACACGAAACATACATAAAAACATATAGTTACTATGCAAATTGAGCTAATAATACTTATAAAAGTTTTCCCTAAACATTACACAGCTTTTTGAGAAACGATTTTTCAAAACTGCGTGCATCATAAAGTACAAATGGTCCAATCAATTAACTTTTATTTAGACCCCGAAAAGTAAACACTTTACTTGAGAGCTTAAATCCATAATATATGAAATTTGTTATTATTAAATATTTTTATCAAGCCATAAAATGCAACAGCCATACAGTCCAACAACCTTCCAAAAATCCAGTTAAAAATATCCAAGTTAACATCGCATCTTTAAATTTAAGGTTATTTCATTGTGATTAGGTTAAGCTCCAATAAATTTAAAGCAATATCGACTAATGCTATCCATTTTTGATTTCATATAACACCTGAGGGGCTACAGCGCACTATCCATTTTTGATTTCATATAACACCTGAGGGGCTACAGCGGACGCAATCTGCATACTTAAAACCCTCAGGCCATTTACCAAGCTGTAATTAAGGGCAAGTTTTTTTGTATTTAAAATTTGATATGAAGTTCAATATACATTTAATCGCAGCCTCCAAGCAGATCCTTTGTATGTCTTAGTGTCTCAAAAAATATTCCAAAGATTGTCCTTTTTTTACCTCGTTAGAATGAGAACTTGGCCTTAAGTAAGACGTGGAATCCGATTTCATCTGATGTTAAAAAACAACATTCTTCATTTCTTTTAGTGAATGCTCTTAATTGGTGTTCCTCTAAGGATATACCGTTTTGCCTATTAGTTCCAGGGGTGCACTAGTACTTCACTTGCATTTGAGGTCAGCAGCGCTACTGCTCACCCATGCGCGGTGGGCTGGCGATATTTGCAACGGAGCTGCCGATTCTGTTGGGAACTTAGTCACAACTAGATTGTGCACCATCAAATTCACCTGAAGATGTAAACCAGTTGGTCCATTGTAATATTGTGTCAAGATGACTTTATTATCTGGTTGCGTACCAGAGAAGAATATCATCAGTGTTCATGCCGGCAAAGTCTACGGATCAAATACTCAACATTACCTGTGGCGTCCGTGGTTATAATACAGTTATCTGAGTAGGGCAGATGTTTATGCAAAATATCAACGCTCATAGTTGTAACTTCATTAACAGCCTTATCGTTTACTACAAGACTGCACCACGTTGTAGCAGGAACATACTGACATACACAGCAAACAATTTAATTAAAGTTAAATAAGCAACTACCTAAAGCAACTGTACAACGCAGAAACCTGCTCACCAAGACATCCACAAATTTAGTCGACGAGACATGATGCTTGAACCTGAGCTAGTAAAAAACCACAGAGCCAAACGTCGACTCGGATCGTAATTCGACGATGCTATAACGAAAGTAGCAACCTACACTGGTGACAACCAAGGTGAAAGACAACCAGTCTAAAGCAACACCCACGATTCAGTTTCAGCAGGCCGGGGTGGCCGAGCGGTTCTAGCCGCTACAGTCTGGAACCACGCGGCCGCTACGGTTGCAGGCTCAAATCCTGCCTCGGGCATGGATGTGTGTGATGTGCTTGGTTAGTTAGGTTTAAGTAGTTCTAAGTTCTAGGGGCCTGATGATCTCAGAAGTTAAGTCCCATAGTGCTCAGAGCCATTTGAACCATTTTTGATTCAGTTTCGCTGCTCGCTCTATTCATCAGCGAAGTCACTATAACACTTAGGTATGCACCTTGTTCCACAACCGTAAGAATCCAACAGGTTATGCGACATCCAAATTGTAAAGACCTGCTGGTCCAATGAAGCCGCCGACGATAGGCATTATTACCACAAAACTGTCACAGCCCCGCAAATGTTGCACACCCTAACATGCCACGCGATGTATACTTGGTGATTCAAAATGCATGACGGATGCATCACTGGCACACAGTATCGAGTGGGGAAATAAAATCGAGAAGTCTAATAAACTGTCAGTCTTTCTTGTTGTCTTATTGCCTTTCTTGTGCCTTGATCCAGCTTCAGGGCGTGGTCGCCTTGGTTACTGAAGAATTGGCATCGTCTGTTCAAGGGGTGACTGAGTGCCCTTCGAATCGCCACCCTCTTATCCCTTGGGACGGAATATTTGTATCCAAAACTCCTTCGTACAGTGTTAATCATGTGAAATTCAGCGAAAGTTTTTTTTAATGTTTGTGAATCGTGTAACTTAGGCAGCACTTGCATACCTTGCAAAATGTGGGAAACCGCCTAAAAACTACGTGTATGCTGGCTAGAGTAACAAACTTCGGCGTTAATAGCAATTCCATTTCTTTACTATTGACTACAAACTATTTAGTTGTGACTGGCGGCCAACAGCTCGAAGAAACAATTCCTATCTATTCACCAGCCCTCACAGTCGGTGATGGCACTAAAAAATCTCTCCTCTATCCTATCATCTTATTACATTCTTATTCAAACAAGATAATTTTATTTATTTTTCAATCGAAAAGTACCGTTATTATATGAAAATATTACTCTTTGTCAAATATTACTGATAAAAACATAACACAAAACTGCAAGAAAGATAACAAACGAAAACTGTAATATGTACGATCTGTTTTAAAACGTAACTTAACAGGTCTTTAATTTTGCAATAAACAAATAAAAAAGTATAAACAATTTTGCAGGGTATATTCGAATTGGGGCCGGCGCACTTCCCAATCTTGGAAGTAGCATTTCAACACGAACGGCTACCTGGAAGAACAGCACTCTGACCGCAATAAAAGCTTTTCCCCTGGAAGGAACTGGTCCAAATCTATACTTTTTAGTATCTTTGGTCCGACCATTTTAGGGGTCGCAATCTTTGTCAAACTGTGGTCAGTGATTACCACTATAACAGTCTGGATTCTATGAACGAGAGTGAACGCTCGAGAATGGAGCTGCAAACCTCCAACTATACGTGAACTTATAAACAAAAAGAATTTAAAAAAAGGCAGCTTCAACGCATAATAGCTTATCAGCCAAGAAGACACACACAAAATACTAACTGTAAACATTTTGTAAACATAAAACAGTTCCTTGGCTTTCTTCTGTATAATTAGACACTATAGTAAAACAGTTTCTGGAGTGCCGCCCCCCTCCCCCTTGCCCTCAATCGCTCTCTCTCTCTCTCTCTCTCTCTCTCTCTCTTACTCTCTCTCTCTCTCTCTTACTCTCTCTCTCTCTCTTTCTCTGAAAATTATTCTCACTATTACACTATAGTACTCATTTTACAGTAATATTTTCACCGTCTCAACTGAGAATCCGTTAAGATATCTTACTGTCACACGCAATGGTTCTACTGGAATTACCATTGTGTTGCATTTTGTGGTCTCAAATGAAACGTGATAAACATCATGTCCTTTGAATTCCTTAGACATTTTGCTATGGAAGTAAGGCTCACAATACATGCACAAATGTGGTAAAAATGAATGCATCCTAAGGAAATTACAAAAAGTATGATGTCACACTATGAAAATTGCAAATTTAAGAAATACTGCTACCATAAGTTGCTTTGTCCAATCATTCTGCTGAGTTGGCTGTGCAGTATGTTAAAAATTGTATACATGCAACTAACAACAGAATTATTATGCAGCCATGTATATGCGTTATTCAGGTGATTCATGTGATATGAAATGTTTTGGGTGTAAATGAATATGACCAGTATTTGGTTCCCGTTTATTAAAGGTAACAATGAACTTTAAATTAGTTTATTACTCACGTCATCCAAATAACCATTCCAAATAATCTCAAAAAAATCAGATACAGGCACTATGTAATCTTATACAACATTTAATATTTGACAATCCACTGACATGCGTTTACACAAGATTAGCTTATCACAGTGCATTATTGAAAAAACAAAACATACGTTAAAATCAACAGGGTAAAAACGCTGGAAAACGAAATCTGAGTGCAAATAAAGAAATGCAGTAAGTGGCCGAGCTGACAGATTCACTTTCTCTTCCAAATAATAACTCATAACAATTAACATTCTAAATGCCTGAACTGTAAATGCTTTAGGTTCTGTCTGTTGTTTTGTGACAGTTCATCGTTACTGGACTTTTTTTCCTTGCCTGCATAAAATTCTGCCACTTCGTCACAGTCGTAGTGACACAATGATGTTCATGAGCGCACACATACCTCTCGTAGTTGGTAGACAACCCAGTTTCAAATCTTAGAAGAAGAAGATAAAAAAAAACTGAACTGCTTTTCAGTGCAAACTGTTTAAAGTACCAAAACTACTATAACCTTTATAGGTCCTGCAGTAGCTGTACAGTTTATTACAGTCTTAAAATAGCAGAAAATGTTTCACATTCATGAAATGGTACTGTTTATCTCGCAAGAAAGCCATAAACATATCTCACATTGCTTTCTTCTTTGACTGCCGTGACGATACATTCATTTGCAAACCTGTTTTGCGTTTGGTTCTACTAGTATAGTCCTTACCATGCTAGTTAAAAATTTTCGTGAAGCATTCCAAGATTTCTAACTCAGTACGCTGTTATTAAATCTGTATGTTGAGCAAGCAGTAAAGGCGACAAAAAAATTCGTAGTAGGAATTAAAATCCGTGGAGAAGAAAGAAAACTTTGAGTTTCGCCGATGACATTTTAAGTCAGTCAGAGACAGCAAAAGACCTGGAAGAGCAGTTGAACAGTGTGTTGAAAGGAGGATATAAGATTGAAACGTCCCCTTAGAAGAATTATTCACGACTGTGCTTAAACTGACACACAATAGTTTTTAGCGCAACGCAATCTGACTTCCAAAAATCCCTACAAAAGAATGGCCCTGACTAACATTAACACATACGTTTCACAAATCGCTTACCTCACAAAAATCTTCGTTACTCAAGCTACTGCAATACAGCGAGCGCCACTACTGCCAGCTAAATAAAAGATTCAAACTACTGAAGGCACTAACTACTGATAGGCATAGTTAGCAAATGAAAGATTTTATTACACAACAAACAATGTATTTACCTTAATAGTCATAATATATATAGCAGTTCATAACATCCAGACTTACAAATTTCAAAACTCCCCCATCTCTCTCCCCACGTCCACCACCACTGGCGACTCACCTCCAACTGCGCAACGCTACGCGCTGTTAGCATCCAGCTGCCGCTGCCCAACACTACAATGGCAGACAACAATGCAAACCAGCCACAGACTGCACACGGCACAGGCAGTGATTTTTCATACAGAGCGCTACGTGGCGTTACCAATTAGAAAACCTAAACAGCCTACTTACAAGATGAACATCAATAAAAACAAAACGAGGATAATGGAATGTAGTCGAATTAAGTCGGGTGATGCAGAGGGAATTAGATTAGGAAATGTGGCACTTAAAGTAGTAGATGAGTTTTTCTATTTAGGGAGAAAAATAACTGATGATGGTTGAAGGAGAGAGGACGTAAAACTGGCAATGGCAAGGAAAGCTTTTCTGAAGAAGAGAAATTTGTTAACATCGAATATAGATTTGTCAGGAAGTAGTTTGTGAAAGTATTTCTATGGAGTGTAGCCATGTATGGAAGTGAAACATGGATGATAAATAGTCTGGAGAAGAAGATAACAGAAGCTTTCGAAATGTGGTGCTACAGAAGAATGCTGAAGATCAGATGGGTAGATGATGTAACTAATGAGGAGGCACCAAATAGAACTGGGGAGGAGTTTGTGGCACAACTTGACTATAAGAAGGGATCGTTTGATAGGACATGTTCTCAGGCATCAAGGGATCACCAGCTTAGTATTTGACGGCAGCGTGGAGGATAAAAATCTTACAGGGAGACCAAGCATGTTCAGAAGAATGTACGTTGCAGTAGGTGCAGGGAGATGAAGAAGCTTTCACAGAATAGAGTATCATGGTGAGCTGCCTCAAAGCAGTCTCTGGACTGAACACTACCGCAACAATAAGACTGTCCAAAGCTCAGAATTGCTACTGATACAGTTTATTCGGAGTTACTTTACTTCATAAACTGAAACAGTCAAAAATATCAAAGAACTGACTTATTTGTAAAAATCTGCAGTGCCATCAGTGGTCACAGGTATAAGACTACAAGATATAAGTACCTCAACAGAAGTTGCTCTTGTGTGGCTGACCACACAGGCAGCAGTGCTAATTTTCAGTCTCGAGAACGGTGGCAACCTAACAGGTATCTTATACAATACAGAAGCTAATCTGAATGTGCAACCACTCTCAAACAACAGCACTATGTCTTTCCAAGAAGTTGTACCAGATCTGCCCCTTTCTATTTTATCCAAAATGTTGTACTTAAATAAATTAATTCTGACACTCTTCATGAGACGTGGAGAATTAAAAGAAATAAATATTTTCCTCCTCTTAAGTCACAAATGGTGTCTTTTCTCACATACCCAGAAATTATCGCTGCTTAATAAAATGTGACCTTTGGTCATTTATACACCTTTTAACAATAATCCCAACATCTCTTAGGTTAGGTACTACTGTAAAAGTGTTTTGCTCAGTACAGCAAACATACATTACAGAAAACAGTAACAGCTTCCTAATTTTTGAAAATAAACCATTTATCATTACTACTAGAACAGTGTTGGCAACTTTTAGGGTTTGTTTGTCACCAAATTTTTCAAATCTACTTATAACATTCGGTGAAACATGATATGATAAGTTGAACATTAATGTCTTTTCGTCCATACAAAGATTTACAATTTTTTCACTTTGAGAAAATTGCTTCATCTTCCACTTCACCAAACGAAAAACATTTGTATTATATCGACATTTTATTTTGATGCCTCCCACACATTTTTGTGGGATCTAATTGACGGAAGACAGAAACAGTCAGATGAATAATTATATGTAAGTGTACTGCAATATGAAACATTTAGAGCAAGTAGCTATTTTTAACATCAAATCGGGGCCCACTATCGCCCTTAACAGGCAATTTAACTCGGTTCAAAACAAGATGTTAAGATTTCTTGTAAAAGACTGACGGCCTACAGTCTTAAACATCTTCCTGTCTTTAGCCACACTTTCCATTCGACTTTCTTCTTACGGTTCGTTGGTGGTACATGTACTTTGTACAGTGTCTGCACGTTCGACGCAAACGAATGATCTCAGTAGGTGAATATTTCAATTTTTCTTTAGCTGGTAAATCGTTAGATTTAATTTGACTATTGCCTCCTTGAACGAATCGAAAGGCACATCTGAACTGACTATTGCACACTCTGTACTGCAGTCTGTATGCTGGACGCTCACTGTTGCTGTCAATCTACCTCCAGCAGAGGCATCTACGGAGCATGATGCTTTTTGCTTCCTCTGCCACACGGCATCTGCTGGGAAATTTACGACTGAGTGAAACAGCTGGGGATTGGTTCGGAACACCAAACAATTTTGACGCTCCATTCCACACCAATTTCTTGTTGTCCGCGTTCATGAAATGGCATGCGTCAAAATAGAGAGCACAAATCATGATACTCCCGTACAGGTACTACGTATGCTTCCACAAAAGGTCGGCCTCTCTCCGATTTATAAACTAGTCCTTGTTTCTGGGAGGCGAAACTAGATTAACCTATGAAAAAAAGACTTGTACATTGTACCACAAAATATTTGTACGCTATCCGTAAAATATTAGTATTATATCTTAGTTTATACCCACATGAAGTGCGCTAGCGCTGGATTTCATCAACTTTGTGACGGCCTGGTAATTTAAATACTGACTCGGCAGTTAACACACTGCCATATTAATTACTTATAAAAATAGCTAATGATTTCCTTACTAAGTCTGATAGGTAACCGCAAAAATGTACTGGAATGTATAGTTTTTTGTGAAGTTGAAGTAGAAAAACTAAATATTGTAAAATTTGTGACTGATGTGCTTATCTAGAAGTGGAAACATAGAGACATTTATACAATAGTAATATTATGGAATGGTGGTTGAAATTTTGCGAGTCTCATTAACAGCCGAAGTCCAGATGACGCTACTACGTGAATGGATACCTGAAAGTACAACTAATCATCCTAAAATGAGCGTTTTTCATTCATGACGTTATTAACTTACTTCTTAGTGTAATTTGGAAATATGAAGAATTGTATTTCCAGATTATAGTTTTTGAGTGTTATTACAATTAATAGTGCCACAATAAACTCCAAAACATGATAATATTTGCATGTTGAATGTGCTTCTGCACTCCAGGTACACAATGCGCAATCGTTTCACAGAGTGTTTGTACATGCCAGCCATGACTCGTTATTTTGGACTGTTGGTACTCTTTAAAAAGCCACCGAAGACCAAGGCCCTCTCATACCAAAATACAGCGGAAAATATCCCTGAACAACCTCTGAAATTTCTGGTTTTCTGATTCATCATATACATATCGTCGGGCTCACATTCTCGGGAGCTTTAGCAGATATTTCGTTTCGCATTGTGTAGATGGATGGAGTCACCCCAAAAAAATGTACTCCTCATCGTGTCTTTCGTACGACTCCCAGTATCTCCGGAAGGCGTCGGTTTTGTTACATGTTACAAAGGTCATGATTTTAAAGCGATATTTCGCGGCCACTTTCAGTAGAGTGGTCCAAAATTATTCTAGTGCGATAGCCGTTTTATCGATATGTATTAACAGGGAGGGTAATACACGAAGAATATCCAATCTTTCAGAAGCCACAGCAACGCCATGGCACACGATTACTACTACCGACATGCAGCAGCACTGCTCGCATGGGAACGTTCCCAGGTGTAAGTAACAGTAAACGATCTTGATGGAAATTGACTGGTATGTAGGGGGTCAAAATAATGCAGTATGTATTATTTCTTTTTTGCCCTATTTCACTCTAAGGGATAAAATACAACCCCCAGAGGTAAACTAACATACTAAGCTCAGACGGAATTTCTTCGAAACAGTGATGTATCAAAAAATGTGTTTAACATAAGATCTGAATTGTACTTAACGTTGTTAAAATCGTTAAGTAATCTTCTATAATTATCTAAAATTTTGCAAAATATTCCACCATCAGTAATTAATTCTGAAAAATAAAAACTTTTGTAACAACATAAACTGAAGAAGCTTTCACGCCGCAGACATCCGTATGTAATAAGACATGTTTTCTGAAATATCATTTTTGAAAGATAAGCTATTCACAATTCAGCGTCAGAGTACCTAATTAAAATAAATAAACCATTATTATTACCCAAATTATTTATTTTTATTATCTTTCTTTTGTGTTTTAAAGTGTTATCTTAATTTTACATTCACGTTTATTTTAGTTTACCATTTCACATGCATGTATTTTGTAAACTGAAGTTAATGATTAATTCATTATTGTGATACAAAACTATTTCAATAATTATATTCTGTTAAGAAATGCTTGAAATGTAACATTTTACACCGTCCACGCAAAACAAACGAAATTTCTTCACATAGTGCCGGCCGGAGTGGCCGTGCGGTTCTAGGTGCTACAGTCTGGAGCCGAGTGACCGCTATGGTCCAGGTTCGAATCCTGCCTCGGGCATGGATGTGTGTGATGTTTAACTAGTTCTAAGTTCTAGGCGACTGATGGCCTCAGAAGTTAAGTGACATGGTGCTCAGAGCCATTTTTCTTCACATAGTACAGATGACACTCAACTCCATACAAAACAAAATTCAAAAAGAATTCAAACTGTTGCGGGTAGTCTTCTAAATACCCTGGTTTGATCCAGGGATATTTCAGTATATTGGAAAAAAGTCGCGAAAGGAATTGATTATGTACTAGTGACTGCAGCTTGATTATACTGTTTCTCAAATGGAGAGTGACAGCATAGTCAGAAGAAGCAGATCTGAATAATTTCTCACTAATTCCTTCAAATTACACAAATGGTTTCTTCATATCGACCTGATCGTCATCTAGCGCATCCTCAATTTTCTATTCGGTTCTGCTCTATATTATTCTTGTAAGTAACTTGAATGCATGAGCTGTTAAGCTGATTTTGCGATAATTCTCGCTCTTGTCAGCTCTTGCCGTCCTCGGAATTATGTGGATGATGCTTTTCCGAAAATCAGATGGTATGTCGCCAACGTGAATAGTCGTTTTGGTGCCACTTCCCCCAATGATTTTAGAAATTCTGTGGAAATCTATCCCTTCCGCCTTATTTGATCTTAAGCCCCCAAAGCTCTTCTACATTCTGATTCTAACACTGGATCCCCTATCTCTTCTAAATCGTGTCCTTTTTCTTCTTCTATCACGTAAGACCAATCTTCCCCCTCAGAGAGGCTTTCCATTTATTCTTCCCACCTATCCGTTCTCCCCTGTGCATTCAACAGTGAATGCCCGTTGCACTCTTAGTGTTATCACCCCTGCTCCTAATGCCACCGTAGGTTGTTTTGACTGTCCTGTACGCTGAGTCTATCTTTACAATCATTTATTTCTGGATGTGTTCACATTTTTCCTGCAGCCATTTCGTCGTAGCTTCCTTGCACTAACTATTTATTTCATTCCTCAGCGACCTGTATTTCTGTATTCCTGAGTTTCACGGAACGTTTTTGTACTTCCTCCTTTCATCAGTCAACTGAAGTATTTCTTCTGTTGCCCATGGTTTCTTCGCAGTTACCTTCTTTGTACGTGTTTTCCTTCCCAACTTCTGTGATGGTCCTTTTTACAGATGTCCATTCCTCTTCAGCTGTACTGCCTACTGAGCTATTCCTTATTGCTATGTCTATAGCCTTAGAGAACTTCCCGTATCACCTGACCGTTTCCAAGTATACCTCCTCCTCTTGTGATTCTTGAACAGAGCTGAAACTTGTTACAGAACTCAATTATTCTCCTCACTCATTCCTTGTCCGAAGCCCGTATTGTACTGTAATTTTTTTTTTTTACGCCTTCCCTTACAACTACATTCCAGTACTCCACGACTATTAGATTTTCATCCCCCTTTACGTACGGTATTAGCCTTTCAATATCCTCATACACTTTCTCTGTCTCTTCACCTTCAGCTTGCGAAGACGACATATTCGACTGAACTGTCGTTGTCGGTGTTGGATTGCAGTCGATTTTGATAAGAACGACGCTGTCACTGAACTGTTCACAGTAGCACACCCTGTGCCCTACCTTCCTATTCATAACGAATCCTACACCCGTTATACCATTTTCTTTTGCTCTTGCTATTACCTTATACTCATCTGACCAGAAACCCTTGTCCTCTTTCCACTTCACTTCACTAACCTCTACTATATCTAGATTGAGCATTTGCATTTCCCTTTTCAGATTTTTTAGTTTCCCTAACACGTTCAAGCTACTAACATTCCACGCCCCAACTCGTAGAAAGTTATCCTTGCGTTGATTATGCAGTCTTTTCCTCATGGCAACCTCTTTGCTATCATTCAAAATTACCCATGTGCATGAATTGCTTCCTGTTGACCGGCCAGCAATGACTGGCAGTGGAAGATTTTGTGGACAGGCGAAGCCCACTTCCATCCGACAGGGTGCGTCAATACACAGAAATGCATCGGAAAATCCACCACTTTAGCCTGGAAAGGTTAGTGTGCGGTGCGACATAGGAGGTGATTCTTATTCTTTTGTATTATTTATTAAGCTTCCTATTATGTCTTTTGGACCTATTTAAGTTCGATATTTATTTTCTACACCGTTTCCCTTCTTTTTTGTTTCCGATAAGACAATAATTTCCTCTTTCCGGGTTTCTAACTTTCTAATTATATCCTCTCCTTTATTCCTTAGTCCTCTGATGTTCTATGTTCATTGTCCGTTTCCGTAGCTTTATCCGTTTACCATTTATTCCAACTGGCTGTATCATCAAGGATGTATGTTTTTTCCAATGAATGGGGAGCTGGCCCATTGCATCAACCGCATCTTGAGGACCAGATAACTTTTTATTCAAGGTTGTCTTTCTTTAGCCTTTGATAAGTCAATATTTAACTACAAGGCAGCAGCTGCTAGTTTTGGTTCACCCTAGGTATTTTATTTCCCAGGTAACCACTAAGTCTAGCGAGCATACCTTTATCCATCACATGGGGAGGCATCTGAAGGCAGACTAGCAACTACACATGAGGAGTTTATTACCTTCAATTAACAAAATACATGTATGTAAACTAAAGAAGACATGAACGTTAAATTTAAATTAATAGTTTCTGACATAAAATAAAAATTAATAACTAGAATAATAGAGAAAGTTTAGTTATTTTAAAGAGGTTTGTTGAAAACTCTCCGATATTAAACTGTGTACAGTTTATTTTTCGAAAATGATATTTCAGGAGCCGGTTACATCACATTTGGATGTATGGGCCGTGAGAGCTTATTTAATTTAAGTACTAACAAAAAAATTTATTTTTCAAAATTAATTAATTGTTGTGGGGTATTTTATAAGATTTCAGTTTATTACAAAAGTCGATTATATGATTCCAAGCACGTCAGTTGCAATTCAACTATTATATGAAATACATTTGTCATACATCACAGTTTTGAATACATTACGTCTAAACGTAATGCGTATACAGTTTTTTTAATTGCTTCCTTCAGTGTTATGTAAATGAACTAGTGCAGCTTTGAGAAAACCTTGCGAAAGAAAGGCAGATTACCATCATGGGGGAGCACAAGCTCCGATTATGAAAGAATTGGGGAGGAAAGCAACCACCTCATCATGTTGTTGTTGTGGTCTTCAGTCCTGGGACTTGTTTGATGCAGCTCTCCATGCTACTCTACCCTGTGCAAGCTTCTTCATCTCCCAGAACCCACTGCAACCCACATCCTTCTGAATCTGCTTCGTGTAGTCATCTCTTCGTCTCCCTCTACGATTTTTACCCTCCACGCTGCCCTCCAATACTAAATTGGTGATCCCTTGAAGCCTCAGAACATGTCCTACCAACCGATCCCTTCTTCTGGTCAAGCTGTGCCACAAACTTCTCCTCCCCAATCCTATTCAATACTTCCTCAATAGTTATGTGATCTACCCATCTAATCTTCAGCATTCTTCTGTAGCACCACATTTCGAAAGCTTCTATTCTCTTCTTGTCCAAACTATTTATCGTCCACGTTTCACTCCAAACATGGCTACACTCCTTACAAAAACTTTCAGAAATGTCTTCCTGACACTTAAACCTATACTCGATGTTAAGAAATTTCTCTTCTTCAGAAACGCTTTCCTTGCCATTGCCAGTCTACATTTTATATCCTCTCTACTTCGACCATCATCCGTTATTTTTCTCCCCAAATAGCAAAACCCCTTTACTACTTTAAGTGTCTCATTTCCAAATCTAATACCCTCAGCATCACCAGACTTAATTCGATTACATTCCATTATCCTAGTTTTTCTTTTATTGATGTTCATCTTATATCGTCCTTTCAAGACACTATCCATTCCGTTCAACTGCTCTTCCAAGTCCTTTGCTGTCTCCGACAGAATTACGATGTCATCGGAGCACCTCAAAGTTTTTATTTCCTCTCCATGGATTTTAATACCTACTCCGAATGTTTCTTTTGTTTCCTTTACTGCTTGCTCAATATACAGATTGAATAACATCGGGGAGAGACTACAACCCTGTCTCACTACCTTCCCAACCACTGCTTCCCTTTCATGTCCCTCGACTTTTATAACTGCCATCTGGTTTCTGTACAAATTGTAAATAGCTTTTCGCTCCCTGTATTTTACCCCTGCCACCTTCAGAATTTGAAAGAGAGTATTCCAGTCAACATTGTCAAAAGCTTTCTCTAAGTCTACAAATGCTAGAAACGTAGGTTTGCCCTTCCTTAATCTAGCTTCTAAGATAAGTCGTAGGGTCAGTATTGCCTCACGTGTTCCAACATTTCTACGGAATCCAAACTGATCTTCCCCGAGGTCGGCTTCTACTAGTTTTTCCATTCGTCTGTAAAGAATTCGCGTTAGTATTTTGCAGCTGTGACTTATTAAACTGATAGTTCGGTAATTTTCACATCTGTCAACACCTGCTACCTTTGGGATTGGAATTATTATATTCTTCTTGAAGTCTGAGGGTATTTCGCCTGTATCATACATCTTGCTCACCAGATGGTAGAGTTTTGTCAGGAGTGGCTCTCCCAAGGCCGTCAGTAGTTCCAATGGTATGTTGTCTACTCCGGGGGCCTTGTTTCGACTCAGGTCTTTCAGTGCTCTGTCAAACTCTTCACGCAGTATCATATCTCACATTTCGTCTTCATCTACATCCTCTTCTATGTCCATAATATTGTCCTCAAGTACATCGCCCTTGTATAGACCCTCTATACACTCCTTCCACCTTTCTGCTTTCCATTCTTTGCTTAGAACTGGGTTTCCATCTGAGCTCTTGATGTTCATACAAGTAGTTCTCTTTTCTCCAAAGGTCTCTTTAATTTTCCTGTAGGCAGTATCTACCTTACTCCTAGTGAGAGAAGACTCTACATCCTTACATTTGTCCCCTAGCCATCCCTGCTTAGCCATTTTGCACTTCCTGTCGATCTCATTTCTGAGACGTCTGTATTCCTTTTTGCCTGCTTCATTTACTGCATTTTTATATTTTCTCCTTTCATCAATTAAATTCAATATTTCTTCTGTTACCCAAGGATTTCTACTAGTCCTTGTCTTTTTACCTACTTGATTCTCTGCTGCCTTCACTACTTCATCCCTCATAGCTACCCATTCTTCTTCTACTGTATTTCTTTCCCCCATTCCTGTCAATTGCTCCCTTATGCTCTCCCTGAAACTCTGTACAACTTCTGGTTCTTTTAGTTTATCCAGGTCCCATCTCCTTAAATTCCCACCTTTTTGCAGTTTCTTCCGTTTTAATCTACAGGTTATAACCAATAGATCGTGGTCAGAGTCCACATCTGCCCCTGGAAATGTCTTACAATTTAAAACCTGGTTCCTAAATCTCTGTCTTACCATTATATAATCTATCTGATACCTTTTAGTATCTCCAGGCTTCTTGCATGTATACAACCTTCTTTTATGATTCTTGAACCAAGTGTTACCTATGATTAAGTTGTGCACTGTGCAAAATTCTACCAGGCGGCTTCCTATTTCATTTCTTTGCCCTAGTCCATAATGACCTACTACCTTTCCTTCTCTCCCTTTTCCTACTACCGAATTCCAGGCACCCATGACTATTAAATTTTCGTCTCCCTTCACTATCCTAATAATTTCTTTTATCTGATCATACATTTCTTCAATTTCTTCGTCATCTGCAGAGCTAGTTGGCGTATAAACATGTACTACTGTAGTAGGTGTGGGCTTCCTATCTATCTTTGCCACAATAATGGGTTCACTATGCCGTTCGTAGTAGCTTACCCGCATTCCATCTCATCATATGCTACGTGAAACCTAAATCTCTACGGCTGGACGTGGATTTGAACCAGCGTCCTCCCGAATGCGAGTCCAGTGTGCTAACCACAGACCATCTCACTCGACTGTACCCACTGAGATGTCACCACGCTGAACACTGGCCAAGAAACGATGTTGTGGGTGAAGAATGTAAGTAAATCATGTACCTTACAGTTATTACTCACGGTGGTCCAGTATGGGCTGTAATTATCGTATGGCAGCGAAACTCGGTAGGTAAGGTAATGCGTTAATGTGGAACCGATTTACGCTGGAAACAATTTATTTTCGATTTTGACCATCAGGTACAAAACTGGTGCTGTACAACATCTCGTATACGTCTCTGGTACACATACTGAACAAATTGGTTAAGTGGCGGTTAATTATAAACGCAACATAATGCCTTTCTGACTTGATTGACCTTTCCTGCCCACGCCCCTTTCCTAATCGATTACATATGGTAACATTTCTTTACATCGTTCTTGCATTCACACCGCCAGATTCGCTTCTCGTGGCCAAAATTGCAACTACTTTTTCTCCAGCGTCAATATGTTGCTCATTAACACATTGGAATATATAACTAGTTTGATTCCCACATGATAGTTACAGTTCAAGCTGGACTTCTGTGAGTAGGTGCACTTCAATCATAACCACTCGGTACCGATGGAGGAATCTTATATATTGAGGCAAAAGCTGCGAAGTCGAAAAGAATAAAAATATGAAAAAAGTTGAGGGAATCAACGCACGTTAAGATTGAGGTACTACTTTTGAATAATGTTTCAATATTTTATCATGAAAATAGTCATAAAAAATACACTTACATGGATTGAAAACTACAACATCAATCCACAGGACGAAATGAAACCTTTAAATCTCAAGCCACAAATTAAAAAAAAAGGGTTAGTGAAGAATCAGAGATTAATAGATTTTAGCCGCGAAAACCATTTCGGTTTTCTCGGAACACACGGAGAAGTGATTTGTTTCCTTAAAGGCTTGAGCACAGACCTGAAGTAGAACAGATGTGCAGAGATTCTTGGAAGATTGCAAGATAAATTCCTCCTCCCGGCGCCATTCTTCCGCCGGCAAACGTATGTGGGTCACTAACCCCGCAGCCGCAATCAATCCTGCGTTCAGCCACCAGAATCGGGTCGCTCCCGGCGTTCGTTCTTCCTTCGAGTAAAGCGACCTGTCGACTCCCAGCAGTGTCCCGCATTCATTCTTGCTTGCTTCTACATCCCAGCTGTAAACAACGGTCACCGGAACAGTGATTTGTGTTAGCCAGTGTGAAGAAACAACTTCCCATAATAACAGACGCTTGTTCAGTGCATAACAGAACGCTTGTTAGTACCAGATACAACACTCTCAGTCCATAGAAAGCGAAACATTAGTGTTACAGGCTTTGCATTCCAGTGATCGGATTAGCTTAGAAATACTTAACTACCAGCCCGTCCTGGGTGGCGCACGAAATGTGTCACCATTTTATTTTCGAATAAAGTCTTAGTTGTCAAGACGAACTCGAAGAACGTATACTGTAATGGAAAAAACCTGTGGAGAATCGTTGTAACTCGGCATGTACTGAATATGTCCACCATATAGATTCCTAAATTCATTCAGACGAACAGTGACGTCAGCGATAACACAACGGCACGTATTTTCCGTGATTCCACTTCACGATTTGTGGTGTCTGAGCTCTATTAAATCATATGAACCTATCGGGAAAATCTTTTTTTTTTCAAACAACGTATACTGTAATGGAAAACAATCTGTGGGGAATCGTTCTAACTCGGTATGTGCTGAATATGTCCACCATATAGATTCCCAAATTCCTTCAGACGAACAGTGACGTCAGCGATAACACTACGGCACGTATTTTCCGTGATTTCACTTCAAGAGTTATGGCGTCTGAGCTCTATTAAATCATATGAAACTTTCGGGAAAATCTTTTTTTTTCAGGTACCCCGAAAGAAATAATCCATGTGGATTGAGTTCAAGATATTGGGGAAGAGGGGAGGAGGGGGAATTATCCGTCATTGAAACGACGTGGAAATCTGAGTGAACCGACCCCACATGTCGAAACGCTCGTGTAAGAAAGAAATGAAAAACCCTGCTTGAAATATATGGCCTTGGTCCAACTCACATGAACCGCTGAGTGCTAAAGTAATCCTCGGATCATGATGTCGTTCATGAGGCATTTCCGGATTTTCAGCACCCCAAAAGCACATATTTCATTCTATAACCACACCGCTCAAATGAAAATACACCTCGTCTGAAAACAAAACGTTGTTGAGAGTTTGTTCTCCATCCTCCGGGCAGTAGGCAAACAGTAGCCTCTGCCACTTGTGTTCACCAGCGACCTTCTAAGAAGAGTTCATCTTGTATGGGTAAGTCTAGTACTTACTTTCAAAAATCCCCTGAACAGAGCGCTTGGATGTGGCTCGTTGCACTACTGCGTTTCTGCCAGATTTACCAAGGTTTCTATGTAGAACAACTTGGGCCGTGCTCACTCCCAACTATGCGTTTTCGTGAACTTCGCTGTCTCTTTGTGTTTGCTTTCATGCACTTGTTGCGATTACGTCGTGGTTCTTCTTCCTTCTACGTGTGGCGGCAGTGATGTGTATCGATAATTGCGCCGTGTACCAACTTTGAGTTGGTGTATATAGTTTCCGGCTAGGGGGTCTGGAGGCAGTCGGTCGGCTATTGCGGACGAGGAAAGTTATCTCCTCGCGGTGCAGTGTCTGAGCGTGTGTGGAGCTGTCCGATTTCTTCGAGCTTCGTGGTTCACCGACCCAGGACGTCAAAGTTGAGTAGTGGTTTCAACTACTCAAGCCGCATCGTTTCATCTTGTGGTGGTTCGTTTCGGTGGTTTGCTGTTAGGGAGGTTTTCCTGTGAGCAGCACCGAGTATTTCTACTGCTGAAATTTAGCCACCATGCGGTGCAATTACTATTTTGTGGAATTTTCTGGTTTGTGGTCCACAGTGTATCGGTTACCTGCCCTGGCCACTAACGTAATTGCAACATGGTGTGTAATTTTGACAGATAATACATACTCCATTGTGGATTATCACGTTTGTAACCTCTTCAGTTTGAGTTCTCATGTACTGATTGGTGGCAAGCAAGTAGTTTTGTCGGTCGGTCGGTGGCTGTCCCGTGGTTGGGTTAAGACGGATCAAATGTAGTTAGGCTCACCTCCTGTCTCGCCTAATTGAACGATGGCAGACCAACCTCCCTGGAGGCTTGTGAGTGTCACCGGTGTTTAATCATCTGTTTATAGCTGCTTAAAATTTAATGCTTATGGTTATTTTTTGTTTTCTTAAAAATTTTGCAAAATTAATTCTTTAATTTATCTTTAAAGCTTAAACATTGCGGCCTTCTACCGTGAAAAGATTATTGTAACATATTTTAAAATTTTGAAACTTAATTGTGGCATTCAGCCTTTGGTATTGCACCTTGCATATGTTTGTTCTATCTACTTTGCTGTGGTGTCTTTTTTAATTATTTTATTGGTCTTAATTGGATTTTTATGTTGTTGCTCTGTTAAGATTTCTTGTTTGGAGGTCTTCAGCCATGAAAGAGTAGCATTCCGTAAAGGCCCGGTTATGTTCCGCTTTGGCTGTAAAAGTGTTATTAAATTACAATAAGTTACAATTAGAAAGTGAAACTGTCCCCAACCTTATTTGGCCCTTTCTACAATCCTAATTGCCTGTTCTGCCTAGCGAGATTTACCGAGGCTTCTGTGTAGAGCAACTCATGCCACTTCAGAATTCTCCAGCGAACAAACAAGCTTCCGACGAAGTCCTTTCTCTTCCTTCCAGCCTGTTAATGGTTCTCTTGCAAGTGGCCCACGGTGTGTTAAATTTTAGTTGAAATCGCCTCTGAGCCGCAATAGCACTTGCCGTAAAAAAAAAAAAGTAACGCAACTACCTATCGTTGTTCCGTTGTTAGTTGTCCATTGTCGGCCATGTTGTAAACACTCGTCTCCCTGTGATGGTTTCGTGAATTACGCCTCTACTGGTGCTGCTGTTGAGAAACTCTGCAGGATGTTTAGTCCGACTCATAAATTATGTACTATACAAACCGTGACACATCTCTTCCGCCACCTTATATCTACAGCCGGGCAATTTGTCTGCTGCACCGGTAACAAATTACATACACAAACCTACCTTGACAAGCAATCCCTCTAGTAGTGAAAACCGTATCAAAATCCTCACAGTAATTCACTTCCAAACAGAAGAAAATGCGACGAGAGAAGGTAATTTTTTATATCTATAGATTCTGATCGAGCTTCGCTGCTCTCTAGATTTGACGCGGTTATCTGCTTTAAAGCTTTCCCCGCCCGACACAGTCTTCTCTGCAGCTGATAAGCTCAAAGCTCCATTGCTGCGAGATATCATTCCAGAATCAAATTAAATATGGAGCAGCTAAGAATACATATATTACGCGAATCGTTATTATAATAATAAATTATACACGCAAACGTCCCTAGTGAATCAGTCTACCTATTAGCGAACACCGTGTCCCCAAAACAAATATAGCTCCTGTAAACAATGTTGCACTAAACACAATGGTATTACTTCCAGCCACAGAGAATTACTTCCAGCCACTGAGAATGAAGTCAATAAAACTGTTAAAAAACTAAAAAACAAAAAGTCGGTAGGTTTAGATGAAGTACCAATGTGTGTACTGAAACAATTCATAGGCATTATACAAGGCCCCTTAACAAATATACAAAAAGAATCCTTCATATCAGGGACATTTCCATAGCAGTTAAAACAAGCAAGAGTTGTACCTTTATTTAAGAAAGGTAGTGTAGAAGACATAGAAAATTACCGGTCCATTTCGCTGCTGTGACCACTCTCAAAAATATGAGAAGCAGTTATGAAAGCCAGATTAATGAATTACCTGAATAAATACAATCTTTTAAGCCAATCACAGTTTGGTTTACGAAGAGGCAAAAATACTTAGTCAGCCATAGTAGAATTCACAAAAGTTGTACTTGGTGCTCTTGGTAAATATGAATGTGTCACACGCACATTTTTGGATCTTTCTAAAGTCTTTGATCAGTAGACCACAAGATTCTATTACATAAATTTGAAGCATCAGGAATAAGAGGGGTACCTAAGACTGGTTTCGATCATACCTACCAGATAGGGTGCAAAGAGTGGAGATAACACATACTTCAAATAGATCCATACATTTGGTTAGACACCTATCACTACCAAAATACAGTAATGTAGGATTCCGCAAGGTAGAATATTAGAACGAATACTATTCGTGATATACACTCCTGGAAATGGAAAAAAGAACACATTGACACCGGTGTGTCAGACCCACCATACTTGCTCCGGACACTGCGAGAGGGCTGTACAAGCAATGATCACACGCACGGCACAGCGGACACACCAGGAACCGCGGTGTTGGCCGTCGAATGGCGCTAGCTGCGCAGCATTTGTGCACCGCCGCCGCCAGTGTCAGCCAGTTTGCCGTGGCATACGGAGCTCCATCGCAGTCTGTAACTCTGGTAGCATGCCGCGACAGCGTGGACGTGAACCGTATGTGCAGTTGACGGACTTTGAGCGAGGGCGTATAGTGGGCATGCGGGAGGCCGGGTGGACGTACCGCCGAATTGCTCAACACGTGGGGCGTGAGGTCTCCACAGTACATCGATGTTGTCGCCAGTGGTCGGCGGAAGGTGCACGTGCCCGTCGACCTGGGACCGGACCGCAGCGACGCACGGATGCACGCCAAGACCGTAGGTTCCTACACAGTGCCGTAGGGGACCGCACCGCCACTTCCCAGCAAATTAGGGACACAGTTGCTCCTGGGGTATCGGCGAGGACCATTCGCAACCGTCTCCATGAAGCTGGGCTACGGTCCCGCACACTGTTAGGCCGTCTTCCGCTCACGCCCCAACATCGTGCAGCCCGCCTCCAGTTGTGTCGCGACAGGCGTGAATGGAGGGACGAATGGAGACGTGTCGTTTTCAGCGATGAGAGTCGCTTCTGCCTTGGTGCCAATGATGGCCGTATGCGTGTTTGGCGCCGTGCAGGTGAGCGCCACAATCAGGACTGCATACGACCGAGGCACACAGGGCCAACACCCGGCATCATGGTGTGGGGAGCGATCGCCTACACTGGCCGTACAACTCTGGTGATCGTCGAGAGGACACTGAATAGTGCACGGTACACCCAAACCGTCATCGAACCCATCGTTCTACCATTCCTAGACCGGCAAGGGAACTTGCTGTTCCAACAGGACAATGCACGTCCGCATGTATCCCGTGTCACCCAACGTGCTCTAGAAGGTGTAAGTCATCTACCCTGGCCAGCAAGATCTCCGGATCTGTCCCCCATTGAGCATGTTTGGGACTGGATGAAGCGTCGTCTCACGCGGTCTGCACGTCCAGTACGAACGCTGGTCCAACTGAGGCGCCAGGTGGAAATGGCATGGCAAGCCGTTCCACAGGACTACATCCAGCATCTCTACGATCGTCTCCATGGGAGAATAGCAGCCTGCATTGCTGAGAAAGGTGGATATACACTGTACTAGTGCCGACATTGTGCATGCTCTGTTGCCTGTGTCTGTGTGCCTGTGGTTGTGTCAGTGTGATCATGTGATGTATCTGACCCCAGGAATGTGTCAATAAAGTTTCCCTTTCCTGGGACAATGAATTCACGGTGTTCTTATTTCAATTTCCAGGAGTGTACATCAATGGCTTTCCCAGTAGTATTACTCATGGTGAAAAATTCTCTCCGCTGATGACTGCAATATCATAGTCACAGAGAAAACAAGATAACTTCTTGCAGAGAAAGCAAGTTTATGATTGGTCGATAAGTAATAAAGTGACACTGAACATAAAACTAATGCCATGAATTTCGGTTTGATGAGGAAAAATGACAATGATAAATTAAATGTAGATGGTACCTCTATAGATAGTGTAACAAATGCAAAATTTCTAGGAACGAATATTGATTCTCAGTTGAAGTGCTGTAAACACACAAAGGAACTTTCAAACAGCATGTTATGCCTTTAGAATCCTATCATCAGTTTGTAACATTCAGTGTCTCTTAGTTACATACTATTCATATGTACACTCAGTTCTTGTCTTTTTTGGGGAACAAATGCACAAAATATGAACACAATTTTCGAACTCCAGAAAAGAGCCATAAGAATAATAACCAAAAATTGTAGCTGAGCTCATTGTAAAGATCTGTTCAAATCACTGGGGATTTTAGCTGCTTCATGTGAATACATTTACCAGTCAGTTGTACACCTAAAATATAACATTGGTAACTACTGTAAAAACAGCTTCGTTCATTACAATGGAACACGAGCCAAACTCAACTTACATTTAGCAAGGAAACTAAATATAAAACTCAAAACAGCATTTTCTACCAAGGAATACAACTGTACAATAAATTACCAAAAGAGATTAAAGAAATTGTAAAAATACACTTATTGAAAAAAGCAGCTAGAAAGTACCTGTTATGCAATACATTTTATACATTGGTGGATTACTTAGATAAAACAGAGTAGGGGTTTGGTAAAAAAAAGTTATACAAATAAATAACAATAAAGATTGTAAAACGTCCAGCTTTCCACATAAAACTTTCACAGTATGTTTTTTTCCTTCTTTTTTCATTTTCTAGAAATACTTACCCCCAAGCTGTGCATAGCACAATACTATCATCTCTTCCTCTTTCTGAGCTCAACATATCACTGATCATAGAGTGTTGCTGACTCAGTTTTTCAGGATACAAATGGGAAGTTGCGGTACAGAAGATGGCCCAGAGATCACCAGTGTGTGTGTGTGTGTGTGTGTGTGTGTGTGTGTGTGTGTGTGTGTAGTGAGTGAAGTGTTATGAAACAATGTGTGTACAGTGTGTGCAGTGATTTATAGTGAGATACAAGTGAACAGTGTGGCATTACATTATTTATGAAGCTTTTGTTTAAAAGGATTGTATATCAGGAGTAATTATAATGACTGTCTCAAAGTAGAAGTTAGTAAGTGTATTGAATTAGCTTATTTTAAATTGGTCTTAGCTTCTAAGTACTTCGACATGTCCTATATCCTTGTGAAACGAGATATACGGATGAATAAAACTACTACTAATATGTACAGAAGCCCCTGAGATTAGCTTTGACATACGGACAAGAGAAGGTGAAGGGGAACTGTTTACGACTTATGCAGATGATCTTTGATAAATACTGTTTGATTTACGAGAGGTTCTTTGAAACTTTCAGGTATGTGGGCACTGACGGAAAATTCGAATAGTTAACGGTTAAAATGTGTACAGAATGGGAAATACCTAAAATTTACGACGACGTTTTTTCCTTTCATGCAGCGCAAATTTTTTGCTAACTTTCCGAAAATGTTCCCTGAATCGGAAATAACGTGATACATCACTTTTGTTGTGTTATTGAAGAGTTATTCATTTGAGAACAAAGCTGTTTACGATGATATCTGCGGATTTGTTGCTCCGTGAGACACTGGTACTGAGAGGAACAAAGATCGTTGTAGTTTTGCACAACTACTCAAATATTTTCAAAAAAGTCATCGAATAATTAGAAACAAAATGTTGCTTATCTTCGCCTTGTTAACATTAGATAAGCAAACGTCCGTCTCCGAAGAATGTGTGTGACAGCTAACGCATACGCTAGCGAAGAGCAGCGGAGAGTTCATTCCGCCCCCACTCAACTGATGTTAACAGCCACGCCGGCAACTTACACATGTTCCACAACAGGAAAATTTCTATTTAGGCATGATGCTCCTTAACAATTCTAGTACAAGTAATTTTGTGTTTCATGCTCTCAATTTATATCCCAATGTAGCCAAATAAAAATTAAGACATATTTTCACTAAAAGCGGTGAATGCAACTGCTAATGGTCGCCGTATTACAGCCGTCGCTTTTTTCGTTGTACCCCGCAGCCGCATATTACATGTGGATTCTAAATACCGCATATGTATGTCCTGAATCGGTAATCTCTGTAATTATGTTCTATGATCATGTCCACAAGAAACACAGAGAAATGAACGTTAAAATTTTATACACATGTATGTGAAGCCCCATACCTTCAACTTGGGGCATATAGTTACATATACGCCCTTATTTATTGTCGGTGTTCACTTTGTTAATATATTTTAAACATCTCTTACGAAAGCTGTAGGGACTCTCTGAACATTTAATGCCCCGTACGGCGTACACGTCACAGCCTTGCAACAAATTCTTTTGAACCATTTAATCAGATATACAGATATACAACGGCTCTATTGCCTGCACCTTTACTGTATGATTAAATGATGATGGCGTCCTCTTGGGTAAAATATTCCGGAGGTAAAATAGTCCCCCATTCGGATCTCCGGGTGGGGACTACTCAAGAGGACGTCGTTATCAGGAGAAATAAAACTGGCGTTCTACGGATCGGAGCGTGGAATGTCAGATCCCTTAATCGGGCAGGTACGTTAGAAAATTTAAAAAGGGAAATGGATAAGTTAAATATAGATATAGTGGGAATTAGTGAAGTTCGGTGGCAGGAGGCACAAGACTTCTGGTCAGGTGACTACAGGGTTACAAACACAAAATGAAATAGGGCTAATGAAGGAGTAGGTTCAATAATGAATAGGAAAATAGGAATGCGGGTAAGCTACTACAAACAGCATAGTGAACGCATTATTGTGGCCAAGATATATACGAAGCCCACACCTACTACAGTAGTAAAGGTTTATATGCCAACTAGCTCTGCAGATGACGAAGAAATTGATGAAATGTATGATCAAATAAAAGAAATTATTCAGATAGTGAAGGGAGACGAAAATTTAATAGTCATGGGTGACTGGAATTCGGTAGTAGGAAAAGGGAGAGAAGGAAACATAGTAGGTGAATATGGACTGGGGCAAAGAAATGAAAGAGGAAGCTGCCTGGTGGAATTTTGCAAAGAGCACAACTCAATCATAGGTAACACTTGGTTCCAGAATCATAAAAGAAGGCTGTATACATGGAAGAATCCTGGAGATACTAAAAGGTAACAGATAGATTATATAATGGTAAGACAGAGATTTAGGAACCAGGTTTTAAATTGTAAGACATTTCCGGGGGCAGATGAGGACTCTGACCACAATCTATTGGTTATGACCTGTAGACTAAAACTAAAAAAACTGCAAAAGGTGGGAATTTAAGGAGATGGGAGATGGATAAACTAAAAGAACCAGAGGTTGTACAGAGTTTCAGGGAGAGCATAAGTGAACAATTGACAGGAATGGGGGAAAGAAATACAGTAGAAGAAGAATGGGTAGCTTAGAGGGATGAAGTAGTGAAGGCAGCAGAGGATCAAGTAGGTAAAAAGACGAGGGCTAGTAGAAATCCTTGAGTAACGGAAGAAATATTGAATTTAATTGATGAAAGGAGAAAATATAAAAATGCAGTAAATGAAGCCGGCAAAAAGAAATACAGACGTCTCAAAAATGAGATCGACAGGAAGTGCAAAATGGCTAAGCAGGGATGGCTAGAGGACAAAAGTAAGGAGACCTTTGGAGATAAGAGAACGACTTGTATGAACATCAAGAGCTCAGATGGAAACCCATTTCTAAGCAAAGAAGGGAAAGCAAAAAGGTGGAAGGAGTATATAGAGGGTCTATACAAGGGCGATGTACTTGAGGACAAAATTATGGACATAGAAGAGGATGTAGATGAAGATGAAATGGAGATATGATACTGCGTGAAGAGTTTGACAGAGCACTGAAAGACCTGAGTCGATACAAGGCTCCGGGAGTAGACAACATTCCATTGGAACTACTGACGACCTTGGGAGAGCCACTCCTGACAAAACTCTACCATCTGGTGAGCAAGATGTATGAGACAGGCGAAATACCCTCAGACTTCAAGAAGAATATAATAATTCCAATCCCAAAGAAAGCAGGTGTTGACAGATGTGAAAATTACCGAACTATCAGTTTAATAAGTCACAGCTGCAAAATACTAACGCGAATTCTTTACAGATGAATGGAAAAACTAGTAGAAGCCGACCTCGGGGAAGAGCAGTTTGGATTCCGTAGAAATGTGGGAACACGTGAGGCAATACTGACCCTTCGACTTATCTTAGAAGTTAGATTAAGGAAGGGCAAACCTACGTTTCTAGCATTTGTAGACATAGAGAAAGCTTTTGACAATGTTGATTGGAATACTCTCTTTCAAATTCTGGTGGTGGCAGGGGTAAAATACAGGGCTCGAAAAGCAATTTACAATTTGTACAGAAACCAGATGGCAGTTATAAGAGTCGAGGGACATGAAAGGGAAGCAGTGGATGGGAAGGGAGTGAGACAGGGTTGTAGCCTACCCACGAAGTTATTCAATCTGTATATTGAGCAAGCAGTGAAGGAATCAAAAGAAAAATTCGGAGTAGGTATTAAAATCCATGGAGAAGAAATAAAAACTTTGAGGTTCGGCGAAGACATCGTAATTCTGTCAGAGACAGCAAAGGACTTGGAAGAGCAGTTGAACGGAATGGATAGTGTCTTGAAAGGAGGATATAAGATGAACATCAACAGAAGAAAAACTAGTGTAATGGAATGTAGTCGAATTAAGTCGGTTGATGCTGAGGGTATTAGATTAGGAAATGAGACACTTAAAGTAGTAAAGGAGTTTTGCAACTTGGAGAGCAAAATAACTGATGATGGTCGAAGTAGAGAGGATTTAAAATGTAGACTGGCAATGGCAAGGAAAGCGTTTCTGAAGAAGAGAAATTTGTTAACATCGAGTCTAGATTTAACTGTCAGGAAGACATTTCTGAAAGTATTTGTATGGAGTGTAGCCATTTATGGAAGTGAAACATGGACGATAAATAGTTTGAACAAGAAGAGAATAGAAGCTTTCAAAATGTGGTACTATACAAGTATTCTGAAGATTAAATGGGTAGATCACATAACTAATGAGGAAGTTTTGAATAGGATTGGGGAGAAGAGAAGTTTGTGGCACAACTTGACCAGAAGAAGGGATCGGTTGGTAGGACATGTTCTGAGGCATCAAGGGATCACCAATTTAGTATTGGAGGGCAGCGTGGAGGGTAAAACTCGTAGAGGAAGACCAAGAGATGACTACACTACGCAGATTCAGATGGATGTAGGTTGCAGTGGGTACTGGGAGATGAAGAGGCTTGCACAGGATAGAGTAGCATGGAGAGCTGCATCAAACCAGTCTCAGGACTGAAGACCACAACAACAACGTTTGCGATATCTTCTTCCTGGAAGACAAGTGTGAATGTGGTGCAGGTGTGCACAGGGAAGCTCACCCGCTCACTCACCTTTACATTGCTCTGCTGATTCAACAAGTAGTGCGAGCGATATATAGCTATTCATTTGCGATTTCCTCGTTGCGCTAATGAATGTTAATTGGTGAAGCACCTATCTGGGTTAGACACTGCGCCCATCCACCCAGCAAGGTTTCACGCTGTTGCGCATTATTTATTCCCTATGACAGTACACGGGTCAATATTTGCTATTTACTCACTATGTTAGTTATATCGATACCCCATATGTAATCCCACCAGGGAGCGTAACTTGTATTGGGACACCTGTGTGTCAATAGAAACTCGGAGAATTGATAGTTATCAAAAAGATGGTGCCTGTTCGATGGTGCATTTGTATGTGTTGTGAGACATATCGAGAAGTGCTGCTTAGGGATGAAGAAACAGACTTTCTGCTGATGCAAATCGGACGCAAGGAGCGTCAATTGTATTATAGAACAATGAATTAGTGAGGACTCAATGAGAATACCGTGCCAAGGGCAAAGTTGCATCTGATACACAATCCCGAAACGTGCTTTCGAAGCGTTGAAAGGGATTCTTGACCTTCACAGAAAGAGATACTTTTTGTCTGAGAAATTGGGGTTTGACCACGGTGTGGTTGATACCGTAAGTGTAAACAGTTAGGAATGAGCAGAAGACCTATTCCTAACTCGTACAACATATAGAGACTGTCAAGCGAAAGTACACTTACAGGTAGGTGTATTACTTACAAGTGTGAGTCACAACCACAGCATTCATACGCCACCATCTTCTGGTGTTACTAATTGTATCTGGAATAGACTGTGCAACCGCTATGGTCATGACATATAGCTGCCTGCATCGCATTTCGACCGACGTCCAAAGTGGGAATCCGTGAGAAGACTTTCAGCCTGCAAGCGCTGTATAAAGGCTGCCTTAATGGCAAATTGACATATTATTGAATCTCTTTTTTCTTTTGCACTAGCCTGTACAGATTGGTGATGAACTTTGTATTTCATATGAGACGGTCATTCCAGAAAAGAAATAGGTCAATAAAATCCTGAAAACTAGTTAAGAGCTCCAGAGCTTTCTTTGACCCTGTGCGCACGTTTGTGTGAAGGAACGGGACAAATATGGTGATTCTAAACGAAGACTACCTCACGCAATAGGTCGTTTAGGTAATGGGACAAGTATGCGACTTGTGTTCCGTAAGTCCTAAAGTAACTGAGAGCTGCGCACAAGACAACCAACTACCTGAATTCTGGAAAGATGGTCGATAAACTCAATGTGGCAGGCGAAGGGTATGCGATATGTCAACTGGATTACGAGAATGATATGCGGCAGGACAACTCAATTAAAAAGATTGTGCCCAGCCGTGAAATAGGAGAACAGTCTGGGTAACTTACAAAATGATTGTAAAGGAAGGATTGTACCCTGACCATCAATAGTGTTCATAGGTGATCACAGACATCTTTTTCTTTACGCTAAAAAGGTTTGAGGTACAGCTAACACGTGTGTATTAATCTATTCATATGCAGAGAAAAAGATGTTTTGAGATATTAAATGACGAAGATTTCATGAATACGATAACGAAATCAAATTTGTTAGCTAACAAAAATAAACAATGTAGTTACCTACAAAGACCAATAGATCTCCTACAAATAGAACTAAGGAGACTGAGGTCAGAGAGTGCAATCTTAAGGAAAAGTTCTTATAAATATCATGCCACTAAGAGCGACAGTAGAATGAAACAATGAATAAGAAAGCATTCGCTATTCTGTACGGTACAGAGAAGAATCAGATTCAGGGCGCATCATCTAAAGACAGAAGGGGCTGAATGAAAAGTGGAATACCATACCAGAATGAAAATTACATCTGATATGGGAATTAAGGATTTACGTTACTACGATAAAACGGTAAAGTATTTGGGAACCTGTATCAGTGTGAAGGTAACGTACAAACCTTTTATTGCAGAATACCGAAGAAGTGGTATAAAATATAATTTTATCTGAACTTCTTTAGTAAAACTGTTTCATTGCTCTTTGTCCCGCCAGAAGTGGATGTGTGCAATAAGTGTGAGGCGCTAAGTGTTAAAGTTTCGGTTTTTATATGTATTACAACAGAGCAACTGTTGACGAACATCTGCTCTCGTAAACTCACAATAAGAAATGTTATATTGAAATGTGAGAAGTGCAGCAAAATGTAAAGAACGAGTTTGTGTAACTAGAATACGCTTCAGTTTTGTAAAGAACCTTCCTTTGCCGAATATAGCACTACAAAAAGTTTCTTTTATTATAGGCAACGTTGTGTGAACGTATTTAATATCCATAATCCTAAAGGCTATTCAGGATACGAAGGCAATGGCCATAAATCTATTTCATTTCTGCTTCATTGATTCAGAAGAATATCCACCTCCCCCCCCCCCCCCCTACAATTAGTGACAGAACCGTATATTTCTTCCAGGAAACTACGGGGAGAAAAATATAAATCCTGTTGTTGTTCGACTGCACTGGCTGACTGTGGAGTGTTTCGTAAAATCATTCACTGATTCCCACAATGAGGTCATTGATCTCTTCCATCTGACCGTGACCGTGAGTTCGGTGTAGTAGGGCACGAAGTCAGATCAAACATGGCATATGTGCCAAAACACTACTTTGCGTTAACCAACGAATAAACAATAAATTTCGCATTCTGAACATCAGAGACTAATGGCCAGAATTTTATAAGTACATCTGCTGCCCCAAGCACACTTGGGATAGAAAGAAAAGAGAAAATGTTTGCTCCACCACTGTTCTGATAATCTGCTTGCTAAAACGATAAGCTTGGATTTTAAGTGCTAGTGATTACCTTGGCAGTGAAATTACATAGTGCATATTTTCTTTGCGGAAACCTGGCACTGGATGCGTAATTAGGCCCACACAAAAGGAATACAACTCCAATAATTCCACTCAGTACGAGAAAACTGGCGGACGTTAAAAAACTGACGTATTACTTCTCAACAGAACACAATTCCGTCTATAAAGATTTAATGAAACAGGCATCTCAAAACGTGAAAGGTTCTTAGAATTATGTATGATGAGATGGTACTAGATTCATTCAGAGTGAAATTTGGAGAATCACTTCGAAATATTTGTTATAAGTGTGGAATAACTCTTTAGTAAGTTGTAGTAATGGTTACTCAAACCAAGCCTAGTTAAGCTATTTCATCTTATAGTATTTTTGGTTAAGTTGGATTTGAGAGTTTATTGGTTCATATAAACATCTGATCTCAAGTTACTTTTCATTGTATTGCTTAATTCGTTGATTTTACTGGAAAACAGGAACATACGAGGAACTCCCAATAAGTAATGCAATTTTTTTTTCTCGGCCAGTTTCCATTGAAAACACAAGGAATTTGTTGTCGGACATTGTAGAACATTCCCACTTCAGCTCCTAGAGTTTCATGAAGTTTCGACTGGAGGCAGCGCAATGCGTAGCCTTCAAAATGGCTACTTTAACGGAAGTGCTTTCCAACTAGAGAACTGAGTTTCTTTTGAGGGAAAATTAGAGCATCGCAGATGTTCATAGCTGCTTGCAGAATGTCTACAGAGGCCTGGCATTGAAGAACAGCTTGGTGAGTGGTTGGGGGAGGCGATAGCAAGAAGGTCGCCCAAAACCTGAGTAAACTGAAGAAACGAATTCAGAGAGTTCATCGGCACAAAAATGTCAACTAACTTCTCTTTTTCCATAACACCGCAAGTCGTCCCTCAACTCTACACACACGAGGGGAGATCACAGAATTTCATTGGACTCTTCTCCCTCATCCGGCCTACAGCTCTGATCTCGAGCCTTACAACTTCTGTCTGTTTGCCTCAATGAAGGATGAGTCGCAGGGAAGCAGTAAGTGGATGATTGGGAGGCAACTGGTGGAGCAAGGCGCTGATCTCGACCATTAGAGAGGTACCACGTGGGCATTCAGACCCTCCCAGTAGGCTGGCGACAGGCCGTCGCATTGAACGGAGCTTATATTGAAAAATAGAGTTTTGTTGCGAAAAGAGTGGAGACTAATAAGGTGTATTGGAATCCTGAATAAAATCAACCTGCTTTCAGAAGAAACTGTGTTGCTTTATTTATTGAAAGCTTCTCGTACATTCACTTCATATACAGTGACTTACATTGAGAGCTGATTTCTCAGGATTGGGCAGGATAAGATTACGATTGTGGATGGAGCCGTAATCAGTTACTCTAGGATTCACAACAGATACGTAAACTTTATTTAGAGAAATTAAAATTTTAAAACAATCTCTTAAAAAACACAAACACAATTGACTATATGACGGCTGAAGGCCTTATCACAGAAAAAAATTTCCACAATTTTAGGGGCGAAGGCCACCAACAATAACTTCAAACAACAAACGGCTGAAGGCCTGAATTAGAAGTCAGAAGAACAATTCCAAATAGCACATATTAAGATAAATACCTCGTTTTAACACAAATTGTAACATGGCTAAAGGCCTTATTATGAAAGAGGTAACATTATTGCTCTGTTGAAGGCCACACACAACTTCAAATCACAAGCATCTGAAGGCTTGAATTAGAAGTCAGGAAAACAATTCCAAATAGCATTTTTAAAACGAATCCCTTTGTTTTAAAACAAGTTTTCTTAAAAAAAAACTTACTTTAACATGGCTTAAGGCCTTATAACCAAACCGAGCGAGATGGCTCGGTGGTTAGACACTGGACTCGCATTCAGGAGGACACGATGGTTCAATCCCGCGTCCGGCCATCCTGATTTAGGTTTTCCGTGATTTCCCTAAATCGCTCCAGGCAAATGCCGGGATGGTTCCTTTGAAAGGGCACGGCCGTCTTCCTTCCCCAATCCGATGAGACCCATGACCTCGCTGTCTGGTCTCCTTCCCCAAGAACCCAACCCCAACCCAACCCTTATAACCAAAGAAGTGAAATTATTTCTCGGCTGAAGGCCACATCAACAATAATTAGAAAATTCAAGTATTCTTAAAACAAACATCACAATCTAAGGAATCAGGACAAGCGGTTCTCAGAAAGTGTTCCAGGGGCTGGCCTGGGAAGGTAAGTCAAACATAAGGTAAGGTGAGACAGGCAGCCACACGTAACAGGATGACAACTACCCAGTCCACCTAACGTCCGATCACCGGTACGATGATGGAATATTCACAGGCAACGGCGAAGGGACAGACTGCACTACGTCTTCAAAAACACCCAAGGCTGAAGGAAACACTAGAACCAAGGTAGACTTCCCTCAAAAAATTTGCACAACGCAATGAAAGAGGCTGTCGAACTACACGCCGGGTCGGACAGCATCAAAACGATGAGGAAAGGTACACTGGCGGAAGGTACACTAACCTCCAAGGCAGGTAACTGGGGCATTAGCGACCACAAGGCAGCAAATACTGCTGGTTGTACTTCACTAATAAGAATAATACTAAATTCACGGGTGAGAACCAAATAGAGAAAGACGGCTGCTGTATTTCACCGTCTCGAATCACTTCACTAATTGCTGACAGGTTCAGCGGCCCTGGGAGCAACAATCCACCGATCATAGGCGAGATATCAGAATAATCCAGGTTGCATTAGGAGTTAACTCTTCACTCAACTTAAACGTCCAGTGCAACCAAGTCGTCGCTCTCGCAACCCCTCCTCGATCCAGCACTGGCAGCAAGCTGCCAGCAGACCCGGCTTGCCCTAGCGCTGCACGGACCTCGCTACTGCGCCCCCAACACACCTGAGTCCGTTTGCTACTGCCCACTCCACACAACACGACCCGGAAATACTAGCGGTCACTCCAAAGATTGTACCACAGTACGTGCTATGGATAAGCGCTGGTGCTACTACTCGTGGAAAGAAAAAAAATGGTTCAAATGGTTCTGAGTACTATGGGACTTAACTTATGAGGTAATCAGCCCCATAGAACTTAGAACTACTTAAACCTAACCAACCTAAGGACATCACACATATACATGCCCGAGGCAGGTTTCGAATCTGCGACCGTAACGGTCGCGCGGTTCCACACTGTAGACCCTAGAACAGCCCGGCCACCCACTCATGGACAGACAAGGCGAGCAGACGTAGTGGCGCCAACGAACACACTAAGAAAACGAGACGCCACTATCGCTATTACAGGATGCCAAGCTATGAACGGCATCAACGCGAGCCGCACACGGCTCATACATGTTAATTTTGTACGAGGATAAGATTTATAAATTGCAAAATAGAGTGAAATTTTCCAAAGCTGTTTCACAGAGGAAGACTGCACTGTAGTTCCTTCTCTAGATTGTCGCACGGATGAAAAAATGGTAGATATCAAAATAGACGACAGAGGAATCGCTCAAAAGAGGAAAGGCCGCTGGACCTGATGGGATACCAGTACGATTTTAAACAGAGTACGCGAAGGAACTTGCCCCCCTTCTTGCAGCGGTGTACCGTAGGTCTCTAGAAGAGCGTAGCGTTCCAAAGGATTGGAAAAGGGCACAGGTCATCCCCGTTTTCAAGAAGGGACGTCGAACAGATGTGCAGAACTATAGACCTATATCTCTAACGTCGATAAGTTGTAGAATTTTGGAACACGTATTTTGTTTGAGTATAATGACTTTTCTGGAGATTGGATATCTATTCTGTAGGAATTAGCATGGGTTACGAAAAAGACGGTCGTGTGAAACCCAGCTCGCGATATTCGTCCACGAGACTCAGAGGGCCATAGACACGGGTTCACAGGTAGCTGCCGTGTTTCTTGACTTCCGCAAGGCGTTCGATACAGTAGTCCACAGTCGTTTAATGAACAAAGTAAGAGAATATGGACTATCAGACCAATTATATGATTGGATTGAAGAGTTCCTAGATAACAGAACCCAGCTTGTCATTCTCAATTGAGATAAGTCTTCCGAAGTAAGAGTGACTTCAGGTGTGCCGCAGGGGAGTGTCGTAGGACCTTTGCTATTCACAGTATACATAAATGACCCTGTGAATGACATCGGAAGTTCACTGAGACTTTTTGCGGATGATGCTGTGGTATATCGATAGGTTGTAACAATGGAAAATTGTACTGAAATGCAGGAGGATCTGCAGTGAATTGACGCATGGTGCAGGGAATGGCAATTGAATCTCAATGTAGACAAGTGTAATGTGCTGCGAATACATAGAAAGAAAGATCCCTTATCATTTAGCAAGAATATAGCAGGTCAGCAGTTAATTCTATAAATTATCTGGAAAACGCATTAGGAATGATTTAAAATGTAGTGATCATATAAAGTTGATTGTCGGTAAAGCAGATGGCAGACTGAGGTTCATTGGAAGAATCCTAAGGAAATGCAATCCGAAAACAAAGGAAGTAGTTTACAGTACGCTTGTTCGCCCGCTGTTTGAATACTGCTCAGCAGTGTGGGATTCGTACCAGATAGGGTTGATAGAAGAGATAGAGAAGAACCAACGGAGAGCAGCGCGCTTCGTTACAGGATCATTTAGTAATCGCGAAAGCGTTACGGAGTTGACAGATAAACTCCAGTGGAAGACTGCAGGAGAGACGCTCAGTAGCTCTGTAGGGGCTTTTGTTGAAGTTTCGAGAACGTACCTACACCGAAGAGTCAAGCAGTATATTGCTCCCTTCTACGTATATTTCGCGAAGAGACCATGAGGATAAAATCAGAGAGATCAGAGCCCACACAGAGGCATCCCAACAATCCTTCTTTCCATGAACAATACGAGACTGGAATAGAAGGGAGAACCGATAGAGATAATCAAGGTACTCTCCGCCACACACCGTCAGGTGGCTTGCGGAGTATGGATGCAGATGTAGATGTATGGGATTGTTATATTTTCCGTTATTGTAATTTAACGTTTTTCAGCACTACTTGCTGAAAGCTCTTGCATTTGTATACATTCTCAGTCAATATCCGACGCTCTACTGTAGAAAGGCTTCGATTGAAGAATATTCTGAAAACGGGTTTAGTATGTCAAGTTTCAAGCATGCGCTGTTGTGATTCTTGAACATTAAACGAAAGTGGGGGAAAACGGTATAAAGATCGCTTGTGTGCTAGGAGAGGAAAATACGTTTCCTTTCGTTATTTCAGAAGTTACTCGTACATTCCTTGATTCATCCCCTGTTTGCAATGACCGATTCAATTATTTTCCTATCAATTCTGGATAGGTATCACCCTTCCGCGATAAAAAGGAATCGTTTTGAAAATTTATTTTTTGGGTAGCGACAGTGTGGAGGAGGTGAGTGGACGTGCGATAGCGGTGTGCGCTGGCCTGCGGATTGATATTCACGCAGCGCACAGGCGAGGGCGCGACAGGTGATGACGTCAGCGGTGTGCCTGCTGTCGCGAGATAAGGCAGGGGGCGGAGTTTACCGCGGCCGGGTTCAGACGGGCGCCGTGGCTCGCCTAATAATGCGACACAGCGAGCCTTCTTCTCAGCCGGATCCGCCACAAGAAATTCTGCCTCGCTCGGATAGACTGCCTCACATCCCAAACGTCGCTGGTAAGTGTGCCGTGCGGCAAAAAGCTCTAGTCCCAGGTGTCGCCTACTGGGTTAGGTGGCAATCCCGGCTATGTCAGAATGGCTTCTTACTGCAGCTGGGAAAACCGACGCTGTGGAAATCGGTTATTGGCGGGTCAGCGGTGGCCCAATGGTTAAATTCAACCAACTCCCTTCTTTCATTTGCGATCCTTTCACTTGGTAACTTACGAACTACGAAATTGCTTGATGACATTCTGGTCCCTAACCGCTTAACAGCCGTCCACAACACACAGAGGCTGAATTGGCCCCAATGCCGATGGTGTGGCTACGTGCTCAAATGGATTGAAGTTGATTGGATTCAGGGCGACTGACATAATACAAAATACTTCACTGTCCCGTCCAGCAATTAAAGTTTGTTAGTAAAGCCTGACATTGCCAGCGAGGAGGCTGCTGTCTTAATGTAGTCATTAAATACAAATTTTTAATTAAAAAACTTTTAACGTCTGAACTGCAATTTTCCTGTTACAATTAAAGTACGATAGCTAGTTTAGGGTCGCTATCTACAACCACCTCCAGATCGTTCAAAATATAAGAGAAAAAAAAGCGGTGGCTGTTCACTGGGAAGCACCAACAGCTGTTCTCATGTAATGACATACATTCGTGATTACCAAGACAATGACAATACGTAGTTTAAAAACATCTCCATTAGCAAGCCAGCTCGTAGACTGTAGTCTCGCAGGATGAAGTAATCAAAGAAAATGGCCTGTTGCATGATGCAATTTTCCTTCATTATTACAATCATCCTGCGAGATAATGATCTACAACCTGCCTTGCTCAACGTGATATTTTTAAACTAAGTACTGTCATTGTTTTGGTATTTACGAATGAATGTCATTGTATGACAACAGCTAATGATGCTGTCCAGTGTATATTCTCCGTCCTTTTTGCGTTTTGAACAACCTTTGAACAAAATTTGCGATTCATATTCAGCGTCTGATTCCCTATGAAGTAAAGTTATTGTTAATGTCATCTTAATCAAGTGATATTGAAAGAAAAATGCTTCTTGTAATACTTGAATAATGCTATAATACTATAAAAAAACAATTCATTACTGTAAGGGCCTTTTTTCATATTCTTGTCACGATGTGTATCAGCGCATTGCATTATGCTGAGGATAAGTCAAATAAATCAGAACACCACTATATCCCTATCATTACACTTATCTCATGAACAGAAAATCAAAGAAAATAGGAGAAGAGATTCAGTGATGAAAACAAGAATAATAAAGAGCCATATGGCCATCGTCCTCACACATATATTAATAATAAAGAGAGAGAGAAAGTAGAATGGTGGAAAACATGTTTACTTGGCAAAAACGTTTTCCACCATTGAGAGCTGTTTAATAATATCACTCGTGTTAAATGTCGGTAGTGTACTACAATAATAACCATGCCATAGCAATAGTAAAAATAGAAAAATTCCATGCACATGAGTTTTTAACCTTTGTCAGCCATCTTTTTTCCTTGCACCATTATGAAAAATATAAAAGTAAATTTATCTAAAACAGACCCACCATTTTGTCTTCGAGGCTAAAAGAGTTAAGATGAATGTATGACTGGTACCCATATACACCTTATTGTAATGTGCATCATAACAATAAATTACAGATCGTGGTCGGTAAGCCAGGAAAATTAATTACAACTTTTGTTGTTTCAGTGTCCCTCTCGATCTAATGTTAATGTAAGATTCTCTTTGTTTCATGAACGACTTTGCATTAACTAGTGTGGTGTGATGATAAAACGAACAGTGAAGCTGAACGCATATTCCTTGATTATTCACTTAACTATATTTACGAACCTAAATCTTGGTGAGTCTTCTAAATTTTATTTTTACTTACAACATAATCATTTCTATTTCAATTTTATCAGACACCAATTAGTAAATACAAAATAATATTTCCAATACATTGTCTAACAATCTGGCCAAACGTCAATAACCGAAGATCTCCCATTTATACTGAGATTGGTCAACAGGAAAAGATCTAAAAGAATCCAAGCTGTACTAGATAAAATTAGGAGACTCCGCAAGATATCCCACCTGTTACCTATACATAATGTGCTGTATATTCTCCACCATAGTGACGACATAGTATGAGTGCTAAACTCATATCGAACAAGACATACAGCCAAAACAATTTTTTGAAGATGAGAAGATGAGAGTTAAGACTGTCAAAACCAGTCTTCAATAATAAATATTAATTAAGAATAAATTAAATCAGAACGCGACATGAAATCTCTATCGCCGCCGAATGTATGACTTAAACATAGTGCCACTTTGTTTGGTTGTGATTCGCAGAGAAACCAAAATTTTGTTGACTGAAGCTACATTTCTCATTGAATAGCGGAAGTTTCTCGAAACATTGAGTGCAACGATATTAAAATGTTCAAAATAACATTTAGAAACAGCATCAGAATTGAAAGCTGCTCGAAAAAGCCTCTTATGTCTCTTTACCCTTCAAAACTAGCTGCTATGACAACGAGAAATGTGTTTACGAGGTTTTCTGAGAAGCTCCGTAAATTTCTTTGCAGTAATATATCAGAAGGCAGCAGTCGCTTCCTTCTAAGGAAGGTTAGTGGGTTTCACTTAATAACAATGGAACGCAGAACCCGGGCACTTGCGGGTCTGCATCTTCTCCCGATAGAGCTTCCCACTCGTCCTACAGGGAGACGTATGGTTCCACTCATTCCAGTAAGCTACCACTGAGAAATTAATTCTGATTCTAAAACAATAGGAAGGAAAGTTCTTAAACACATTATTCTCTTTTTACAAGTACTAAGGTAAGCTCCTGATAGGCCGAGCTATCGAATAATGGTTTCTGTTTCTTTCTTTCGTTCTAAGTGAAGTCTACGCTGACTTGTGCTTCCAGTAATGTTACAACTGTATATCAAAAGAGGCTCTTATTGTCTCCCTTCCTTACGTCCAAAAATTCGTCTTTTCGGTCAGTTGAGATCTAAACATGCTCTCTTTTAGGGGATTTTCACAGTGGCCGTCATCCAACATGTTGGTACTCATATGTCAATTTCAGGGTTCTGTAGTCTTACGTCCATTATAAGAGTATTTTCCACTTACACTCGTCACTGGTGTTCTTGAAAGGTCTAACATTTAAACCATGCGATTAATCACCGACGAGTGTGAGAACAGATATTATTTGGTTGTATGACAATATATCACGCATTCACATTTCTCGAAAGACACGGTGAGTTACTAGACATGTCGCCGAAGATATGTCGATTTATTGCGGAATCGCATGAAGTTGACAATGCAGCTTGCGATGTTTATTTACAGAAAAGAGGAAATAATTTAGATGCTTTGGAGGACAAACAAACCTCGGGAATGAGTTAAGGAACGGATCATTAATCGACTTAAGCCAAGTGTCATTATTATCAAGAATTACATCGTCAGATATGTAAAATATCATAGAACAAAAAACTGCGCTGTAAACCCTTCTTTAGTCGATGAGGCATTAAGTACTTACTACACATCGACAGTAAGGTTCTATACACTATAATATTAATCACTGTTGAATGAAATGGAGTTCAGAAGATGTACAGACATTTTATGCAACATGACGTAACAGAGAACATGTTGCACACTTATCGTCTTTCTTGTGCTCCTAGGTAGGACAAAGTTACACAGAGATCAGAAGCCACAAGCGGAGTGAAGCCGTGGAAGCAAGTGCCAGTATGCCTCGAGATAGATGTGTGGAACATCAAGAAATGAGTCTGGACGGAGCAGAGCATTTGTCCTCTGGAAAATAGGTCTGACATACGGCGTCGGCTCGCAGGGACGTGTTACTAGGACATTATTTGTGTGAAAGCAGCACGCGGGAGTGATTGCTATCGTGATTGTTGTTGTTTGGGCTAAGAACGTCCAAAATAGAAAAAATAACTAATGAGAACAATAACCACAAAATACTGTATAACATATACACAAACAAGTTCCTAGAACGTCTCATATTATCCAAAAAGTAAGACGAGGTGACTGTCAAGTATATGTTTGATACTTTGTATGTCGCCATCAGAAGCAGAGGGCAAACTACGGGTTACCCACTCTGGTGCAAACTCGATACATTTACTTACTCCTGTAATGTGGGGTACAAATAGATGTACACCACCCGGAGGAGGATCCCATTGTGAAAGTTTTGTGCCCTATCCATAGGTTGCTTGATATTATGCCTCCCCTCTCCTCCCCTCCCCACCCCTTTGTGGGCAGAAGGAGCTACACCACTCTCACTTTGTTGGTTTCAAAGACTTGCTTTTGATATCTGCCACTCACATCTCTCCCCCATGATGCATAACACTGCTAGTCGACAGGGAAGCTGCTGGATAAAAGGCGAATGTACAGTTCCCTAGTAAAGGTTATACAGGCTACAGGCCTCCACAGCAGTAACATGCGCCAGTTCATTAGCTTGTACTCAAGGATGACTTTCACCCAATGAGAGTAGCACCACCTTCCCTAGATGTCGTGGGTGAACTGATGCCTCCTGGACGGGGCTGAATGCCTTAGCGGGAATAGGAGAGTAATATACAAGAAACTTCGTAGCTAATTTGTATTACTATTTTTTTTCTAAATGTTTGTTGAGTTAAATAACTATTTTCGCACTTGCTCTATGAAAGTCTACCCTAGAGGAAACCAGTACAGTGTCAACAGGTGATTCAGGTATCATCCTCTGACGTGTGTTACGGTTACGTGTAGTGTGTCAACTTTTTCAGTGAACTACGCCCCAGGAGAGCTGATGAACGTTAAGTCAAATTGTATTATTTTTAAGCAATGTCTTGAATGTATTACGGTAGAAATAGGAAATGAATGAACCTGTCCATCATGAGAATAGTTAAGTTCTATGTGCCATGCTGTGCACAGAATTGAAACTATTACATATGATTATGGTAAAAAGTTTTAACACTGTGTGTGATCACTGGCACCAGTGTATACTAAAATTGGTTCACAGTTTTTCTTATCATATACAACGAGTGAAATATATGCTGTAAAATTTTAAAAATATTAGAAAACTGGTGGTACGAATATTAATCAATATATCTGTAGAAATGAATTTACGTAAACTGATATGACTAGTGAAACTACATTCTATCAGTTAACACAGCCGTAACCAAAGATGGGATGTAAACGGTCCAAGTTGCACATTCATATCTGTTCAGGCCAAAACCTGTAATCAATAATAAAATTTATACATACCAGAATTCATTAAAAGAACACCGGCTGAAATACACACTGTATGGAATATCCTTCGAACACTCTAAATCAGAGAACTATGCTGCTTTTCCATAATTACAGTTAATTCAATACGACGAAAAGAAATTTCCGACAAGAAGTTTTTACTCCATTAGCTTCACTCTACTAGAGCTTAAGAATAAAGTATAATAATGAGTCAATAGGTAGGAAATATAGCTATTAAAAATTAACGGAAAAGTATGTCTTAATAGTAATCATTCTGAACATGTTTAACACGTGATGACGAGTTGGATTCGCTCCCATTTCATTATACCACGTTTTGCTGCTGCATTGTGACTGCTGATTGTACCACAGTCCGGTGGACGAAAACTGGATTCGTAACGCTCAGAATGTTTACTTAACATTTGTTATTTAGTAACATTAAAAATTCGGAAAACCAAATTTTAAACAATCTTATGCCTCAAAAAACAGACAGTACACAGTTTACATTCAATACAATGAGAAGCTTCCGTGGCTCCTTGTAAATGAATTTTCTTCCACAGCTTAATGTTGTTGTCACTGTGGCCTTCAGTCTAAAGACCGGTTTGAAACGGCTCTCTACGCTACTCTAAATGTGCAGCTATTCTCTTCACCAGATGACTACTGTAAGCCACATCCATTTGAACCTGCTTGCTGTACTCCTTGGTGTCTGTCTGCAATTTTTATCCCAAGTTCCCACAAATATTAAGCTGAATGTGTCCTATCACTCGATCCTTTCTATTGGCACAAATTTCTTTTCTCTCCAATTCTGTCCAGTACCTCCTCATTAATTATGCCATCTAATCTTCAGCATTCCTTGTAGAACCACATTTTCTTTTTTTAATAAAAGAATATATACCCCGTAGTAGTCCCCTAAGGTAGACGATCTTTATTCAAGTCCTGGGATTGAAGCACCCTGGTATCACCTTCTTTTGCAGAAACTTCTTATTGAACCGTACACATTCGTTCAGCTTTAGCTTCGTTATCCAAATACGTTCGTATTTAATGACAGTCTACGTTTCACTTCCGCAAAAGGCCACATTCCAATGGAGCAGCATATTCAGAAAAATGTTTTCCGTTTACGTGACTAGTTCGGAAATACTTTCCTTACCATTGTCATTCCTCTCTACTGCCGCCACCATAATTTATTTACAAATAGCAAAAGTTATATCCTACATTCAGTGTCCCATTACCTAATCTGATTCTGTCAGCATCGCATGATCTATTTCGACTACATTCCATTACTCTTGTTTAGCTTTTGTTAATGTTCATCTCATTCCCTTCTTTCAGCGTACTGTCTATTCCGTTCAAATGCCGTTCGAAGCTTTTTGTTGTCTATGACAGAATTACAATATCAACCACAAACCGAGAAGTTTTTATTTCTAAACTTCATTCCCCTATCCAAATTTCTCCTTGCTTTCCTTCACAGCTTGCTGAATGTACAGATACGGTGGCATTGGCAACAGCCTACAACCCTGTCTCATTGCCTTTTCAACTACTGTTCCCTTTTGGGTCCATCGACTCTTATTACTGCAGTGCGGTTTTTGTACAACTGTAAATAACCATTCGGACCCTGCATTTTTCCCCTGCCGCTTTCATAAATTTGAAGAATTTATTCTAGTCAGTATTCTGACAAATTGTCTGCAAGTCAAAAAAAAAAAATCTATTAACGTATGTTTCGCGTTTCATTAACCGATTTTCTAAGAAATATCATGGGATTATTGTTGTCTAGCTTCTTCCAACATATATCCGGGACGTAAACTGATCTTCCCTGAAGTCTGCTTTTCCTCGTGTTTCCTTTCATCTGTGTATAACTCGTGTCAGTACTTTGCAATCATGACTTACTAAATGGATAGTTCGGTAATATTCACACTTGTCTGCACGTACATTCTTCGGAATTTTCTTGACGTTTGAGGGCATTTCCCCTTTCTCATATATACTGCACAAGTGGAATAGCTTAGAAATGGCTGGTTCTTCCAAAGATACTAGCAGGTCTGATGGAATGTTGTCTACTCCAAGGGTCTAATTTCGTCTTAGTTCTTTCGGTTCTCTGTGAGATTTTTGTCACAATATTAAATCTATCATCTCATTTTCATCTACTTCATCTTTCATTTCTGTACTATTGACCCCAAGTTCATTTCTATTGTTCATACTTCTTCCTTATGCAACATCTTTGATTAGCTTTGTTTATCTATCTGAACTCATACAGTTGTTTCAGTTTTCTCGAAAGGCCAGCAGTTTCCCTGTGGGTGGTATCTGTCTTTGCACTAGTAATGCATGCTTCTATAGTCTGTCCTCCAGGAACTGCTGCTAACCCATCTTGCACTTCCTATCAGTCTCATTTTTAAGCATTTGTATACCCTTTCGTCTGCTTATGTATGCATTTTTAGGTTTTCTCCTTTCTTAAATTAAATTCAGTATCAACTGTGATTCAAAGGATTTCTACTATGCGTTGTCCTTTTATCTACTTCATTGTCTGCTGCCTTCACTATTTCATCTCTCGAACCTACTCGTTCGTCTCGTACTATATTCTCTTCCCCTGTGTCAGTCAAATGACCCCTCAAGCTCCGTTTCAAATTCTCAGCAGCCTCTGATTCTTTCAATTTATAAGATTTTCATCTGCTGAATTTCCTACTGTTTTACACTTTATTCAGTTTTAATCCCTACTTCATAACCAATAAACTATATTCGTATTACACATCCGCCCCTGGAAACGTCTTACACTTTAAAACCGGGAGAGGTGGCGCAGTTGTTAGCACACTGGACTCGCATTCGGGAGGACGACGGTTCAATCCCGTCTCCGGTCATCCTGAATTAGAGTTTTCCGTGATTTCCCTAAATCACTTCAGGCAAATGCCGGGATGGTTCCTTTGAAAGGGCACGGCTGATTTCCTTCCCCATCCTTCCCTCACCAGAGCTTGCGCTCCGTCTCTAATGACCTCGTTGTCTACGGGACGTTAAACACTAATCTCCTCCTCCTCCTCCTCCTCCTCCTCCTACACTTTAAAATATGGATCCGAAAACTCTGCCTTTCCATTGTATTATCAATTCGAAACATTTGAATGTCTCCATGTCTCTTGTACGTATACAACCTTGTTTTATGACTCTTAAACTAAATATTAGCAGTCATTAAATTACACTCTGTGAAAAATTGACCATCCGGTTTCTTCTTTCATTCCTTCCTTCAGTCTATATTCTCTTACTGTTTTTCCTTCTCCTATTCCAATTACCGAACTTCAATGACTCATCACAAGTAAGTTTTCGTCTCCCTCAGCTATCTGAGTAGTCTGCTTTTTCTCATCATACATTCTTTCAATCTGTTCATCATATGCGGAGGTAGTTTGCATATAAACTTTTATTACTGGAATGGACGATGACTTTGAGTCTGTCTTGGCAACGATAGTTTACCTACATCTCTATTTTCTTATTCATTATTAGACCTACTCTTGCATTCCCTCTATTTGATTTCGATAACATTGTACTCATCAGACCAGAAATCCTTTTCTTCTCCCACCGAACTTCACTATCCCCACTGCATCTGTCTTCAGCCTAACCAGTTCCCACTTGCCCAACTATGGGATCTAACATTTCACGCTCCGATTGCATTCCCTCTATTTGATTTCGATAACATTGTACTCATCAGACCAGAAATCCTTTTCTTCTCCCACCGAACTTCACTATCCCCACTGCATCTGTCTTCAGCCTAACCAGTTCCCACTTGCCCAACTATGGGATCTAACATTTCACGCTCCGATCCGAGGAACAGTAGTTCCTTTTTTCCTGATGGCGTCATCTGCCCTGAGATCCGAATAGAGACTACTTTACCTTCGGAATATTTTATCCACGAGGAAGCCATTACCATTTACCGTGGTGGTGCGTGTCTTCAGGAAATGTAACGGCTCTAGTTCACTGTGATTTCATCCGTTTGCAGTACCAGCACAGAAGGGTGACGTTCAATGATTTTACAAGGCCAGATCTGTCAACTATCCAGACCACTGCTCCTACAACTTATGAAAACGTTGATGATCTTCAGGAACGACTTGTTTGTGTGGTCTCTTCACAGGTACAACGCAGTTGTGCTGGCACATACGGTGCAGCTATCTGTATCGTTGAGGCACGAAAACACCCTACCTTGGCAATGTCTGTGGTTCATAGGGTAGCCTCTATAGGTTACAAGAAGGCAAAACATAGGTTCTCTTCTTGATCACTCGCTTAAAAGGTACATAGCATGAATACTCTGCTCATATGGAAAACAAATCATATTAGAATTTAACCAAGACGTAATGTTACAGTCCTTATACCAACTAGCCTCTCGCAAACGTGATAAATTCCTGCTGTACGCGTAAGTATTGTAGTTAATATTTTAATAACACACTTGCAGCTCGGAGTTTTAAACGGAAAGCTAGGAATAAACACAGAACACTTTTTATTATTGTGCCTGTAAAGCTCGCTATGATGATTTTAATAGATACTGAGAAACTAGTACACCTGAGACATGAATGCATAAATCTTCAAGAAGATATTCAATATAGTTAGTCTGTTTTTAAGGAAATAGTACCTCGCAGACTAACAGGAGGAACTGTCATCATTGCTTAGTAACTTAGCTCTGAGAAAAAAAGTAATAAAACCGACGCACCACGAACGAATCATCCGAATGGGACGCAAATAGGTAGATGTGACGTACAAGTACGGACGAGCAAATGCTTGGAATTTTAGAAAAACTGGATAATTTATTGAAGAGAAAAATCCTCACAAATGGAGGAAGTCAATAACGCTTTGGTGTACCACTGGCACTTACGCAAGTTATTTGGCTTGCCATTCATTGATAGTTGCTGGATATCCTCCTGAATGATATCGTGCCAAATTCTGCCAAACTGGCGTGTTACAAGTTACCGAGATGGTAGCAACTGAGGATAGATCCGGCGACCTTGATGGTCAGGGTAGGGTTTGGCAAGCACGTAGACAAGCGATAAATACTCTCCCAGTGAACCGGACGGGCATTATATTTCTGAAATATAGGTCCAGGTTGGGTTGTCATGAAGGGCAACAGAATGGAGCGTAGACTATCGTTGATGCTCCGTTGTGCTGTAAGGGTGCTGCGGATAGCAACCAAAGGGATCCTGCTATGAAATGAAATGGCACCCCAAACCATCGCTCTTGGTTATCGGGCCGTATGATGAGTGACAATCAGGTTGGTATCCCACCAATCTGCAGAGCGCCTCTAGGCACGCCTTCGCTGGTCGTAAAGGCTCATTTGCAAGTGTTACTCATCACTGAAGAGAATTCTACTCTAGCCCATAAGATTAAAGATCACGATGTGTCTGGAGACGCCATGGACGAAGGTAGGACAGAAACCTGCCTGTCACGTGTGATACGAGAGGTCAACCTAGCACTAGAGGGACTGAGGGGCCAAATTCGCCCCTTTTCGATCGTTTCACTTGTTTTCTGAGCAACTTGATATTTTGTGACTTTTCATCAGTCACATTAAATATTAACCACGGCGTTTTGGAGTGTCCTATTTTTATTAGGTTGTGAAATATGAAGCTTACCACCTAGAAGGACGGCGGGGCCAATTTGGCACCTCCAACATTTCTCTGTATTTAGAGGCTACTTCTTTGCAATACTAAGTATGAAATCACATCAACTGTTGTCCCTTTGTTGTTCAAATATGCGACAGCAATGTCATTTAATCCAGCGCTACTTGTTGGTTAGTTGAAGCAAGGATTTCAATTATTGTCTGTTGTGCAGTCATGAGCTTCGAATACAAGAAGCGGCTGAAATACTTGCAGAACTGAGAAAAATAGAAGATGAATGTTTAGGTGAAGAATTTGAGTTTTTCGACAGCGATCAGGACAATGATGAAAGTGTAGTAATGTGTGCAGATGAAGAATGTGACTCGTGCAACGAATATGATGATGTAAACACAGCCCGGGACAGTTTTCCGCTAAATTTAGGGAAAATTAAGCTTCTACATCTAGCATGCCTTCTGATGTTCCAAATTGTAGTTCTATAAGATCAACAACCCGGACAACATTTGCTTCCCCCGGAAGTCAGTCAAAAACTGATACTGGTCAACCTACTGAAGAAAAAGAAACAGCAAAAATGGGACTGTGTGGAAAATTGTACAAGTGGGTTCTAATGCAGGTCAGTAACATTTCTGCTCTTTGTGTAAAATTTTAGTTTGTAAAATTACAAGAATAGATATACTCATATAAAATCAGTTCTAATATTACGTTCTAAAAACACTGTTCTTTTTTCATATGTTTTCAGGTCGTCTACAAAGTCATAACATTTTTCAGGAGTTCTCAGGACCAACATCATATGCGAAAAGGAAAATTCAAAGTGGGAAACTGCTAAGTGCTTGGCGGTTAATTTTCAGTGATTCCATGATGCGCCACGTCAAGCACTGTACTGAAGCCGAGGCTTGTCGTCGAATACAAGACGATTCCTGGACAGTAGACACTGAAGAACTGGATGCTTTTGTCGCCAAAATGTATGCAAGAGGAGTGTATGGGGAGAAGAATTTTCCTCTCAAAAGCCTGTGGTCAACAGTATGGGGTCCTCCGTTTTTCAGAAAACTATGGGACGAAACAGAGTTATCGAAATAATGAAGTATTTGAGATTTGACACCAAATCCACTAGATCTGAACGCCTCAAGGCTGACAAATTTGCTCTTGTCTCAGATACTTGGAATGCTTTCATAGAAAACAGTGCGTCATGCTACACTCCTGGAAATTGAAATAAGAACACCGTGAATTCATTGTCCCAGGAAGGGGAAACTTGATTGACACATTCCTGGGGTCAGATACATCACATGATCACACTGACAGAACCACAGGCACATAGACACAGGCAACAGAGCATGCACAATGTCGGCACTAGTACAGTGAATATCCACCTTTCGCAGCAATGCACGCTGCTATTCTCCCATGGAGACGATCGTAGAGATGCTGGATGTAGTCCTGTGGAAGGGCTTGCCATGCCATTATCACCTGGCGCCTCAGTTGGACCAGCGTTCGTGCTGGACGTGCAGACCGCGTGAGACGACGCTTCATCCAGTCCCAAACATGCTCAATGGGGGACAGATCCGGAGATCTTGCTGGCCAGGATAATTGACGTACACCTTCTAGAGCACGTTGGGTGGCACGGGATACATGCGGACGTGCATTGTCCTGTTGGAACAGCAAGTTCCCTTGCCGGTCTAGGAATGGTAGAACGATGGGTTCGATGACGGTTTGGATGTAGCGTGCACTTGCGACGGGTCTGGCTCTTATCGCGCAGTTTCCTTTCCCTGAAAGAAAATCCACCTACCTCGTTTCTTAGGTAGTTGCTGCACTCGCCTCTCCTGATAGCAGCTACTGGAAAAATTGCAGAAAAGCAGTGTTGAAGAAACTGCAATTTAATAGCCGCTCACCGGAGGCCGCGATACATGTTTGCTGAAATACAATCTATGAGCAATCTTCCTAAATAAATTGAGTTATTGGAATGGTAGTAATTGTTTACTCAAACGAGAACGCGAAGTTGGTAATTCTATTTAAGCTCTTTATTGTCTTTAAGCCTGATCATCAGCCTGCTAATCTACGTTTGAAGAAAGTTCAGTTCACAATTCTATCCACACTCAAACCCCGCCAGAATTAGCTTTCAAAGTTACGGAATTTACTTAACTGCAACACAGACGATTTTCTAACATACACGTTTGCAGTCGATGTTCAATAATAGTTCGTTTTTTAACGTTAATGCTCGCCATAAGCACTTAGTAAAAGTTTACGAAGTACCGCCACGCTTTTAATTATTAAAGTTACTCGCGTCTTTCGCGGAACGAAAAGTCACAACTCGCTCAAACTCACACTACGCGTTACTGGACTCTTCCAGTCTCAAATCGCACAGTACCGAACCGATGAAGCCGTTTTATGACTTCATTTTACACATTATTCGCGAGGACACATCAAGCATGTCTCTTCTCGATCACAGTTCCTTCGCGACTCCTCATCCACACGCGACTCACTCTCCTAGTCTGCTAACCGTCCTCGCATCTCATTGGCTCACACATCACACAGCCAATCAGAATTAACTCTTTGGGTGCGCCTCGCGCCAAAATCTAGCACGCACCAGTCATGACTTCTGAATCATTTACGTCATGATTTCTTGTTACACAAAATTTACTGTATAATTTAACAAACCGAAAGGAAAACTAGACTTTACTTTATTTCCAGAAATTATTTAAATACTCGCGAACGTTCTGGCTGCTTGTACAATACCATACACTCTTGGACATCCGACATTCACTAAGATGGGGAACCACTGGCGACTCTGTTCCCACGGTTACATCGTCTGAACACTTGCGAGTTCCAACCTAGATTTTATACACTTGCAAAGAATGGCGAATGTCCCTCTTTCATTCACTCAGGCACACTCATTCACTCTCACCTACTCATATAAAATAACTGTTCACAAAAATTCAAAACATTTATGGTTTTAACAAAGTTATAGGTGAATTTCTAAAAGTAAAATTCTCAAAATAAATACAAAAGCACGGAAGGTGATTTTGTTTCATAGTTGGATGGTCACTGAAGGTGATCTATACATAATGGTATTTATTTAGACTCGAAAATTGTAGAAATTTGCGTTTTCTGTAAGATTTTTCTAATTTCCAAAATATGCAGGTTTCAAAGCTCAAATTTGGATGACTTATTTTTATTCGTAACAGAAACTAGTATATTAACTTTTAATTTCCTCAGGTTCCTCAGTTAGAAGTTATTAAAGATGAAAGTTCCACGTTATACACGCGGCTAGTTAGCGCACAGGTCTTACATTCTCACGGTACAGACATGCCATATGGTCGTGACGTCAGACGAACGGACACCGGTAATCTGCCCGCTACAGCACATATGCTAATCTGATGGCTACTTTACAGTCTGTCTACATTTCACAGTAAATATTTGATAGAAAACTGTGCGCTCGCACTAGTTGCGACGCCACACACCTCCTGAGGAAACTAAATTTTTTCATTCATGACAAACTTTTAGTTTTCTAAAAAAATTTCTATTAAAGATTTACTCAAACAGCTATTTAACATTTATAGTTCCTGTACATCAATCATCCACTTATACCTAGGGCTGACGACCTACAAAACATCTTATATCTAAACATGCACTTTTATCATCATTCAAAAAAAATTTTTTCAGATTACAAAATTCTATTTACAAATTCCTGAAAGAGAAAACAAACCTAAATACTATCTTGATGTACGTCACACGCACACTAACACTACTATCGCTATGGTGAGCGTCACTTTTTTACCACTTACACTTAAGATTTTGATAGCACTCGTAGTTCGACCGGGTCCTGCTTGGGAGGTCCATTTCAAGTCTCGTGCTACCACCTCTGTTTACTTCGGCGCACCTGAAACATCAGCTGGCCTCAGTTCCCTTTCTAACTGCTACGTCTTAACCTACAGCAGTGATAAATGGCGCTATCTGCTTGACTCTAAAGTCTCATATTTTTGATAATTTTTTTTTTTTTTTTTTTTTTTTTAAGTGAAAAGTGAATTGATTTTCCTAATGCAGTACCGAAGTGGCACATTTACTCTTTAATTACTTCTTCATCTCATAATCAAACAAGTTATGGTTACATAAGAAATACTAAGAAAAACAATTCCTACAAATAGTTCACAAATACATAATAAATCTCCGCCAGCACTGGTGACTCTCCAGTTCCTGTACAATACACAACAATATAAAATATACACAAAATTATCAATATTACAATTCTGTCTCCAGGCAATCTCCTGTAGTCCTGTATCATAAATTAAACACTGAAAAATACATATTTACTTATTCATTTATCAACACTACAATCCTTATACTAATCTCTACGACAAACTTGGGGAGCTTTGTGTGTCTCTGGTCAAAAATGGAATCGATGTCATGGGTACTTTCCTCATCTCACATATCTGGAGTTACTTCAATTTCTTGTCAACATCAGGTTTTCTCTAGTCACATTCGGGTTTAATTTACAACTCTCATACTCATACTTCACACACTCAGGTTAGTATTTGTTAAAGCGTTTCCTACTAATCTGCGAAACCTCGTTACCCATACTTTCTAACATACATCCACCTCCTGAGTTACCAACGTCGCCTCAGCTCTGTTTACATTCGTAGCCTCACTTCCTTTTGTTTACAAACATCTCCTCTGTTTACCAACAAACGCCACCTCTGGTTACCAACATTAAGCTTTTTATTTACTCACCTTCGTAGCCTCACTTTTTCCTAATATCGAGCTAGCCAAACACTATGCTCATTCTTTCTCCTTTTCTCACATATTTCTCTTCATTTGACAGTCAGTCCTGCTGCACTGTCCCTTTAACTTAACTTCCTTTACCCCTTTGACAGTCAACCTTGTTGCACTGTACCTTTACTCATTTTACCACTAAATCACCTCCTGAGGCTCTGACTTCATTGAACAGACAGTTTTGCTGTACTGCTCCATTTCCTTTCCTAAACATTAGCTTAATGCTACGTCTTAACATATCGTTCTGTTACTTAACAAACAGCTTCAATGTTCGTCACCATATTTTCTGAGGCTCTTACATTTCTTAGTTATTTTACCTTTCTAAGGGCATTACTCACACCTTAGGCCAAACATTTACTTTACTGAGACTTATTACTTATCTGAGGTATCTTAATCCTTTTTGATTTTCTCTTACACTCATTCCTTACGCTTAACCTATACTGCACTGAGGTTCTTTCCTACTCATTACTTAAACACTTTATCACTTAAAAACTACGATAGAGAAGAAGGAAAGACGATAGAATTTTAGTTCTGAATGAAAGAAGAGGTAGGTTGACAATACGGAAAAGAAAGTGGAAGAAATATTGTCAAACGACTCGAGACCTAGTGCTCGTCACGCACTTAGCTCTGCAAAGAGTGCAAAGCTCTCTGAGGTATCTACTCACTCCTGGCCACGTCTCTCTTTTGAACATATCTTTTCAAATCCACAATGTTCCTAAGCCCTAACACCTTATGTGATTTCACAAACTCCAGTCTATAAGCATTTGGGTGAGGCTTCTCTACGATTCTAAATGGGCCCACGTACTCATCGGTAAACTTCTTTGTTTCTGACGTAAGTTTCTTAGATCTTTCCCTAGTTTTCACTAGCACTAGATCCCCTACCTGAAAACTAGTGGGATCAGCTCTTGCGTTATGCCTTCTCTTTCTTTCCAGGGCCTTCTTTCTTATATTAATACGTGCCAGTCTCTCCTTCTCTTCGATGGCTATGTCTGTGAGATTTGGAAACTCGACCAGGTCGAATAAAATATTATTCGGCCTAATGTCACACATTAGCTCTACTGGTGCATATCCTGTGGCTTCATGCTTCAGATGGTTTATTACTTCTTCGAAGTATTCAATATAATTGGCCCAAGCGGAGTGTTTTTTATGACAATATGTTCTACACAATCTGTTTAACTCCTTCATAATTCGCTCACACATGTTCCCTTGAGGAAAGTACGCGGAGATTTTTATGTGATCGATACCTCTCTGTTGTAAACATTCACTAAATTTCTTAGAGATAAACTGGGGCCCATTGTCTGACAATATTGCCTTTGGCACTCCTATCTTCCCAAAATAGTCCTTCTCCAACTTATTCACTAATACTTTAAGAGTTGGCTTTCTTAATTGGGTAAAATTTTACGTACTTAGTAAACCCATCCACCATCACAAACACATATTCACATCCCCCTCTAGACACTGGTAGTGGACCAAATAAATCTACAGCTACTAAATCCAGCCGATTTTGTGGTTCTACTGAATACATCTGTCCTTGGATAGTTCTATTGTTGGCCCTAACTTTCTGGCAACGATCACAGGATTCTAATCGCTGTTGCACCCTTCTCCACATATTATCAAAAATTACCACTTCACTTAACTTAGCTATACATTTACGAGCGCCATAATGCCCATACTTACAATGTACGTAGTCTATAAGTGCATCTACATGTTGCTCCGGAAAACATATTTTCCAATTCTCCTCACTGTCTTTCCTGCGCCTAAATAAGACATCTTTATGCACTTTATAGTAGACCAGTAATTTTGGGTAGTCTGGATGACCTAATCTACTCTTTACTAATTTAATGTTGTCATCCTGGTTCTGTTCCCTCCGTAGGTTCTTACAAATGCGCTTAATTAAGCCATCGTCCTGGAGCTGCATGATGGCCAACATTACTTCATTATTATCGGTATTTCTTAAAGATTTCCCTTCTTGTCCTGTATCTTTCACACTTCTTGATAAGGCGTCCGCCACGATGTTCTCGGAACCCTTAATGTATATCATCTTATAATTAAATTGCTGTAAATACAGGGACCACCTTCTTAATCTAGCATGTTTTAGCTGACATGAGTCTAAATATGTAAGGGCACTATGGTCTGTGTAGATCCAAATTTCATGTCCTAAAAGGTACTTTTCAAATTTTTGCAGGCCGAAAATAACAGCTAATACTTCAAGTTCAGATATACTATAATTTTTCTCGGATTGTTGCAATGACCTGCTCGCAAAGGCTATGGTCTTGTGGAGTTCCTCTTCTCCTTCTTTTTCCAACTGAAATAGTTCAACTCCTAACCCGTAACCACAAGCATCAGATCCCAGACAAAATGGTTTCGAAAAATCGGGATGGTTCAAAATCTTACTATTAATAAGAGCTTCTTTCAATTCTTCAAACGCCTTCTGACACTCAGAAGTCCATTTATAAACTACATTTTTCTTTAAGAGTTCTCGCAGGCACGGTGCATTGAATAATTGTCCAGACACAAATTTTCTATAAAACCCAAACAAACCAAACATCCCCTTTAATGCTTTACGTGTTGTAGGTGCAGCATAATCCCTTATTGCTCTAATCTTTTCTGGATCCGGCATGATACCATCGCCACTCACTATGTGCCCCAAGAATTTAATTTCTTTCTTCACAAATTCAGTTTTGTCTAGCTTCAATTTCATACCCCCCAATTTTATGGCCCTCAATACTTCATCCAATAACATACAGTGTTCCTCCCACGTTGGTGTCGATATCAAAACGTCGTCTACATACACTGTAATTCTTCTTAATAGATGGTCCCCTAATACCTGCGACATAGCTCTTACAAAGGCACATACACTTATATTTAAACCAAACGGCACCACCTTATACTGATAACATCTACCTTCGAATAAGAATGCCGTGTACTTTCTTGATTCCTTTGCTAACGGTAGGTTCCAATATCCACAGGTCACATCCATGGATGTAAAGAACTTAGCACCTTTAAACTTTTGTCACTCTCAGGTAGTACTATTTTGTTTAATGCTCGAGCATCCAACACTAGTCTAATTGAGCCATCCTTCTTAGGAACTATGACTAGCGGGTTATTGTACACACTAACAGCCCTTTCAATAATTCCCCACTCTAACATATTTTGAATTAAGTCACGTACTGCCTCCTTATGTACTTCTGGGATTGCAAATGGTTTTTTGAAGAAATGAGCGTCTTTCTGCACTGTCAAAAAACACTCATAATCCTTTACTAGCCCTGGTTGATCTGAGAAAACCTCGGCATGTTTGACTAGTATTTGTCTTAAATCGTTTTTCCTTGCTTCATCAATATCAATTAATTCTAGTAATTTCTCCTCCATCCTATTTCTGACACTCACAAGCTCAGACGGATCCTCTACTTTTTTGCCACCGTACTCATTATAGCCCTCCAAGAATTTCTCTGTTTTACAAATACATATAGGAAAATCATTCTGCTCAGGATCCTCACATAGCTGCTTACCGATGAAAGGTATAGTAATTAGTTTACCCTTAATTTTTACCATAACATCATTGGTAGAAAAATTCACCCATCCTTCATATTTATTCAAAAAGTCAGCCCCCACCAATATGTCTACACTCAGTCCATTTATAACTAAGAAGTTCTGTCTTATTTCTACTTCCTTAAATGCTATGGGTAGAAACACTTCCTGTTTTACTGTCTTCTTAGTCTTACCGGTTGCTACTACAATGTTCAAGCCACTTACTGGCATCTTAACAATCTGTTTACTGTTAGGGAGTTCATTTACCAAGTTCTGGGATACTGCACAGACTTCCGATCCAGTATCTATCAAACATTTAACTGGTTCATTTAATACTCTTAGCTCTACTATCGGTTGCCCTAAGTACTCTTTATTTATTTTGGGTTCTGCTTCCTCCAATAAATCTTGCACAATTTCTCTCCTTTCGAAGCCTGTCTTTTGGGTGGCAATCACATTCACACTTACAGGGTTTATTTCATGCTTATTATCACCCTCAATTCTAGTGGCAGCTCTTATTAGCCTATCCACTATTGCTAAGTCAAAACATTTTTCCAATGTTTCCCCCTCTTTCTCATTAACCTCCTTTTCTACGACCCTATCCAAGGCGTCGTCATTAACCTCTACCTCCTCCTCTAATCTATCCTCTTCTTCGTAACTATCTACAACATCAATTATCTTATCAAGCACAGTCACAACCCTGCCATTATTACTGTTCTCACCCCTATCCGACAGCTCTTCATTAGTTTTACTGTGCATAATGTCTTTCTGATTATTACCCTTATAACTAGTACTTAGTTCTTCAATAAGTGGCTTCTTATGATTATTCTTACAGTTAATTGGTTCATTAACCTCCACTTGACTTAAAGCTACTATCTCTGTCTGTTTTACGTTATCCTCCCTAAATTTTGTAGCAACAACATTTATGTTAGGTGGTCGTTCAGGCTGCTTTCTTATGAATGGTTTTGCCAGCGGATTTAACTTTAAACGCTGTTGCCTACGATCGCCAGCACACTCGTAGACAATTAATGGTTTTCCGAGCGCGGTGCGTCATCACTATGCCTCCAGCTGACCGCCTCACCTCCTGACATCTGTCGGCCGCTGTCATACTGCTCGCGTTCATTGAACCTGTTAACATATGTTCTTCCTCTACCACGTGAACTGCCACGGTATCCGCCGCCTCTCTGAACACCCATCCTATTAATGTTTACATCCGCGCGATTGTCATTCTGCCTAGCAGGCGGGCGATGCTCCCTCCTCATGTTTTCTTCTTCTTTTTGGACGGATTCAACCCTTTCTAAATACTGTACGAACTTGTCAATGTTATCTCGGGGCGCAGATATGATCTTAGTTTTCCAGTTCCACGGTAGCTTATTTTCTACCCCTAATATGATCTGTTCTGTTTCTAACTTATTACTAAGGTAGGACAGAGTTGTTACCCACCTTTGAACAAATCGTTTGATGCCCTCTCTCTTGGGGTCATACTTCTCTCCCGACCAGAACCGATTAAGAACATCCATCTGCTTTCTCTTTCCCCAGTATTCCTCAAAGAACGCTAATTTAAATTCTGACAATTTCGCGTATTTTTCAGAGGCTAAATTCCCCCATACTCTGGCCTCTCCCATCAAATTTGAAGTGATAAAGCCTATCTTTTGTTTATCGCTCCATACTTTCGGCAAAACGTCTTCAAAATCGTTCCAAAATTCTCTGGGGTGCATGTTCTTACTTGGGTCAAATTTTAAAAACTGTCTGTGGGTAACATACGCAACCTCGGTAGATTCAATTATTCCACTGGAAATTATACTACCACTATGGTTAGAAACACACTGTTCTACTTTGGTTAGTCTGCATTCATGCCCACAAAGTTGCTCATTCACACTTTCACTGAAATGGCTTATGTGAGTCTCTAAATTATTGACCTTATTTACAACTTGCTCTCCAAGTTTCTCACACCGAATTTTGGTATCATTTACTTTACATTCTAAGGCGGCATGATTAATTTCATTGGAATTCTCTACCACTTTTATGTGCTCACATACTTTATCTAATTCTGCATCAACATGGGATTTAAATTGCTGTTGATCCTCAGTAACCTGTTCGATTCGTGTCGTCAATTCACTTTGCACTTGAACAATATTTTCTGTACATTCTAGTTTAACCTGCTGTATTTCAACATTTACTTTACTACTGAGCACTGCTAAATCTTGCTTCCGACAGTCTCTGAGATCGGATATTTTGGAATCTAAATCAGCGCCCATTTTAGTCATCTCATTACTTAAATCAGATCCTAATTTAGACATTTTTGAATCCATTTTACTTGACATATTAGTTTCCATTTGTGACATATTAGTTTCCAATTTTGATATACTGGAATCCATTTTTGACATACTGGAATCCATCTTGCTTGACATATTGGAATCCAACACGTTCATCTTAGTTAATAGATTCATCAGCATACTGGCGACATTATCCTTCGCCCCCTCATTTGCTGATACAATGTCCCTATTAACATTAACTACCGGCATGGGTAACTGTAACTCACTGGGCACTGACATATTTGGATCTGACTCCAAACTATAATTAACATAGGATGAATCAGTCAAACTACTACTGAAATTGGGTTGAGACACGTCTAAACTAAAATTCATGGGGTCATTTTCCCCTGTCTCCATCCCACTATCACAACTTAGTTCCGCCTTTTTGTCACTTGGTTGAAACTCAGCCATTTTTCTCAGTTTGACTCCACAAACACACAAAGTTTTCAAAAGCACTGTACTTAACTTTGTGCTTCGGCGTGCTGCGTTGCTGCTAGATGAAACTGCGGGTCCGTTCACCATACACTGCAATGCTGTACCAGTTTCCGGGCCCCCGCTCGAATCAGCGCTGCCAACTGCCACTGCTGTCGTCGCCTCTGCGTAGTCTCCGTAGCTCGTCGTCTGCCAGACGCCGTCGTAGACTGCTATTCCAATCGGCGCGTAGTCACCGAAAAATTCTTCCGTTCCGTACAACACATTACAGTTCACGGACACTTTCACTGTCCTTCCTATTCACGTGGCGATATCAATTTGTACGCTACACAGTTCCTACACATAGCGAGCACTTCTGTATTGTCCGATAATTGTCACTACTGCTTTTTTTGAAATTCACTGGAATTTACTATTTTTATTTCCCGGCCGATGCACCACTTGCGACGGGTCTGGCTCTTATCGCGCAGTTTCCTTTCCCTGAAAGAAAATCCACCTACCTCGTTTCTTAGGTAGTTGCTGCACTCGCCTCTCCTGATAGCAGCTACTGGAAAAATTGCAGAAAAGCAGTGTTGAAGAAACTGCAATTTAATAGCCGCTCACCGGAGGCCGCGATACATGTTTGCTGAAATACAATCTATGAGCAATCTTCCTAAATAAATTGAGTTATTGGAATGGTAGTAATTGTTTACTCAAACGAGAACGCGAAGTTGGTAATTCTATTTAAGCTCTTTATTGTCTTTAAGCCTGATCATCAGCCTGCTAATCTACGTTTGAAGAAAGTTCAGTTCACAATTCTATCCACACTCAAACCCCGCCAGAATTAGCTTTCAAAGTTACGGAATTTACTTAACTGCAACACAGACGATTTTCTAACATACACGTTTGCAGTCGATGTTCAATAATAGTTCGTTTTTTAACGTTAATGCTCGCCATAAGCACTTAGTAAAAGTTTACGAAGTACCGCCACGCTTTTAATTATTAAAGTTACTCGCGTCTTTCGCGGAACGAAAAGTCACAACTCGCTCAAACTCACACTACGCGTTACTGGACTCTTCCAGTCTCAAATCGCACAGTACCGAACCGATGAAGCCGTTTTATGACTTCATTTTACACATTATTCGCGAGGACACATCAAGCATGTCTCTTCTCGATCACAGTTCCTTCGCGACTCCTCATCCACACGCGACTCACTCTCCTAGTCTGCTAACCGTCCTCGCATCTCATTGGCTCACACATCACACAGCCAATCAGAATTAACTCTTTGGGTGCGCCTCGCGCCAAAATCTAGCACGCACCAGTCATGACTTCTGAATCATTTACGTCATGATTTCTTGTTACACAAAATTTACTGTATAATTTAACAAACCGAAAGGAAAACTAGACTTTACTTTATTTCCAGAAATTATTTAAATACTCGCGAACGTTCTGGCTGCTTGTACAATACCATACACTCTTGGACATCCGACATTCACTAAGATGGGGAACCACTGGCGACTCTGTTCCCACGGTTACATCGTCTGAACACTTGCGAGTTCCAACCTAGATTTTATACACTTGCAAAGAATGGCGAATGTCCCTCTTTCATTCACTCAGGCACACTCATTCACTCTCACCTACTCATATAAAATAACTGTTCACAAAAATTCAAAACATTTATGGTTTTAACAAAGTTATAGGTGAATTTCTAAAAGTAAAATTCTCAAAATAAATACAAAAGCACGGAAGGTGATTTTGTTTCATAGTTGGATGGTCACTGAAGGTGATCTATACATAATGGTATTTATTTAGACTCGAAAATTGTAGAAATTTGCGTTTTCTGTAAGATTTTTCTAATTTCCAAAATATGCAGGTTTCAAAGCTCAAATTTGGATGACTTATTTTTATTCGTAACAGAAACTAGTATATTAACTTTTAATTTCCTCAGGTTCCTCAGTTAGAAGTTATTAAAGATGAAAGTTCCACGTTATACACGCGGCTAGTTAGCGCACAGGTCTTACATTCTCACGGTACAGACATGCCATATGGTCGTGACGTCAGACGAACGGACACCGGTAATCTGCCCGCTACAGCACATATGCTAATCTGATGGCTACTTTACAGTCTGTCTACATTTCACAGTAAATATTTGATAGAAAACTGTGCGCTCGCACTAGTTGCGACGCCACACACTATTCAGTATCCCCTCGACGATCACCAGAGGTGTACGGCCAGTGTAGGAGATCGCTCCCCACACCATGATGCCGGGTGTTGGCCCTGTGTGCCTCGGTCGTATGCAGTCCTGATTGTGGCGCTCACCTGCACGGCGCTAAACACACATACGACCATCATTGGCAGGAACCAAGGCAGAAGCGACTCTCATCGCTGAAGACGACACGTCTCCATTCGTCCCTCCATTCACGCCTGTCGCGACACCACTGGAGGCGGGCTGCACGATGTTGGGGCGTGAGCGGAAGACGGCCTAACGGTGTGCGGGACCGTAGCCCAGCTTCATGGAGACGGTTGTGAATGGTCCTCGCCGATACCCCAGGAGCAACAGTGTCCCTAATTTGCTGGGAAGTGGCGGTGCGGTCCCCTACGGCACTGCGTAGGATCCTACGGTCTTGGCGTGCATCCGTGCGTCGCTGCGGTCCGGTCCCAGGTCGACGGGCACATGCACCTTCCGCCGACCACTGGCGACAACATCGATGTACTGTGGAGACCTCACGCCCCACGTGTTGAGCAATTCGGCGGTACGTCCACCCGGCCTCCCGCATGCCCACTATATGCCCTCGCTCGAAGTCCGTCAACTGCTCATACGGTTCACGTCCACGCTGTCGCGGCATGCTACCACTGTTAAAGACTGCGATGGAGCTTCGTATGCCACGGCAAAGTGGCTGACACTGACGGCGGCGGTGCACAAATGCTGCGCAGCTAGCGCCATTCGACGGCCAACACCGCGGTTCCTGGTGTGTCCGCTGTGCCGTGCGTGAGATCATTGCTTGTACAGCCCTCTCGCAGAGTCCGGAGCAAGTATGGTGGGTCTATCACACCGGTGTCAATGTGTTCTTTTTTCCATTTCCAGGAGTGAATAAAGCAGAACCTTATCTTACGGTTGATGAAAAACTTCTGCCGTCTAAAACAAGATGCCCTTTCACACAATATATTGCAGGCAAACCAGATACGTTTGGCATAAAATTCTGGTTACTTTTAGGTGTTTCTAGTAAATTCATACTGAATGGCTTCCCATACACTGGTGCTGATTCCCTTCGACCCGCTGACCAAGGCGTAGGTGAAAATGTTGCTCTTAGGCTTATGGGACCATACTTAGGCAAAAGTTTGAATGTCGCTACTGACAGTTACTTTACTTCGCTAAGCCTTGCGAACCGTCTGAGGGCAGCATCCACAACTTTATTAGGTACCTTGAACCGTTATCGAAGGGAGGTGCCTCCTGCTGTAGAGACCAGAAAACAACCACTCCACTCGACTGTTGTGTATAAAAATGATAGTGGAACAGCACAACCAGTTTATCAAGGGAAAACAAATAAGAATGTTTTGTTACTGAGTTCACTTCACTCTCATGTATCCCTGTCCGATAGTCAGAAGTAGATTCCTGAAACAGTGCAATTCTTCAATGAAACAAAATTTGGGGCCGACGTTGTCGATCAAATGACAAGGATTTACTCCACAAAAGCCTGTACAAGACGTTGGCCAATGCATGTATTTTACATCATTCTTGATTTGGCTGCCATAAATTCCTGGGTGTTGTATAAGGAAGTGACTGGTCAGCGACTTAGCAGGCGGAAGTATGATTTGCGTGAAGAGCTTCGAGCGCAGTATGTATCATCGAGTAATAAAGAGCCACACCAGAATCATGCAGACACTAAAGGCGTACCACAGAGGGCAACTAAGAGAGAGAAGTGTAAACATCATACATCATGCAAAGGAAACCATACTGCTACTGTTTGTTCAGGTTGTGAGAAAGCAGTATGTGGCAAATGTGAGAAGAGGAGTGTGGTGCGACAAGTGCAGCAGTAAACAGCAGTGAACTACGGCAGAGTGTGTGTGTGTGTGTGTGTGTGTGTGTGTGTGTGTGTGTGTGTGTGTGTGTGGGTGGGTGGGTGGGTGGGTGGGTGGGTGCGTGAGTGTGAGTGAGTATGTGTGTGTGTGTGTGTCTATAATGAAATTATTTTATTAATAAAAATAAAAAAAAGCTTTTTATGTGTGTTACATTCGATTACCTATCACAATCTGATCAAATAAACAAAAATAAACATGGGGCAATTTTTTTTTAAATCTTTTTGCATATTCGTGGGAATATTGCAATTCTGAAAGAGCTCTTTTCATAATTGGCAACGTTTTATTATTCACTTATGGCACTATGTATAAAACAGTCTTCCCCTTCTTTTGTAATTACGACCTCTATTTATCCCAGTGTGATAGTCATTTTCTTATTTTAGAGGCTCTGCATAGTGCGACCTGGATGCATTCAGTCTTAAAATTCCCAATGCTCTCTGCGCCTTTAATATTAAAATTTACACTATTCACTTCACAGCGTTTTTCGTGAGGACCAGAGACATTAAGCATCTTAATGCACTTAAAAATCGGAACGAGTATTTCTTAAAACTTTCTGTCTTATTTTTGTAGCCCGTTCGTGGTGCAAATGTACTAATGCAAAGCAGGCTTTTACGGTATGAATCTCAACGCCTTTAACTGTCGTACTAAATAGGATGCATCTTTGCAAAGGATTTTCTTTATACCTTCCACCCGAACTGTGCGTAACGAGTGAACGGGCTAACTGAAACGACGAACGGCTTGCGTACCGCAGTCATAAATCAGGATAAATGCCTGGAACTGTTAAGAAACTTGGGAAACGCACCATCGTAAGTTCCAGAGTCTTTAAGAACGAGACGTGTAAAGTTTCATTCAATAGGGCTCATAAAACTTTGTGGAATGTTTATTATCTTCTCATCCCCCGTCTCTCCGAGGCATTGTGCCGTCAAGTTGTTTTGGAATATAGCCTTACTTGGCTTTGCAGGAAAAATGGATGGTGCATCTCCGATGCGCTGTCGATGACTGAATCAGCGCGATGTAGCTGCAAGACAAGCTCGCAACTGCCCTTAAGAAAAATAGCATATAAAACGGAAAGAGGTTAAATAGCAATTAAAAGGAAGCGGGCTTAAAACAAGCAGAGTTAGATTCGAACGTCTGTACCGCCGTCACTGAGTCGGAGTAGAAGTTGGTAGTTTTAAATTGACGGTGATGCTAATAGGCGATTTCGCTTTTGAAGGAATCATGCCGGCGAAAATTTTAAGTGCTATAAGAAAATAAGATGTTTATTCACCACAGAATGTAGATTGATCACCAAATGCCAAACTTTTTATCAGTAGCAGAAATGAGTTTAGCTATAAACTTAACATCAGAATTGGGGACCACCTAACAGACGAAGAAAAGGAAACGCGCTATCCTGGACACAAACAGTGGTAAGAAGTTTATACAATCTGTCAAAACTCACAGTTCGAGGTAGATAACTTCTCAGAATGATCGTCTGGCACGCGGTATTGTGTAGAAGTGAGTGGGAGAAAACCGGAGAAGAAGAAAAATCAAATCGTTTCAGATGTTGTGGTCAAATGTCTCAGTCAAATTTTGTGCCGATTCGTTTGCTTAAATGAGAAATAAAGAGAGAAATGAGTGACAGATCTATGTTTGTGGCATGTTTACTCTGCTCCTTTCCTTGCGGTTAATAGTAACAGTAGGTGTTGCAGTTTCCGAGCAACGTGCATAATCCGCCACTTTGCGAAGAACGGAAATTCGAAATCTTTGGCTGTGAGAAAAGAAAGTCGGGTCGCTGGCCAGAGAGGTCAAGCGTCTTTTATTGCAGAGACTGGCATTGGGTGACGTGTTTTGCAGTGATCGTTGGGGTTTGACAGGATGGCAGGCTAAGAGGGGTGGGGGAGGGGGGAGGGGGGAGGCGACACCAGATAAAACGGACGCTCTCTTCTTCAGTCTTGTCGGAGCAAGACTGTTGAGAAAAAATCTTTATTACTGTGCTGTAAGAGTATGTGACCACTGGTGTTGACGGGGCCGGCCGCTGTGATCGAGCAAGCACTTCAGTCCGGAACCACGCAACTGCTACGGTCGCAGATTCGAATCCTGCCTCAGGCATGGGTTGTGTTATGTCCTTAGGTTAGTTACGTTTAAGCAGTTCTAAGTCTAGGGGACTGATGATCTCAGATGTTAAGTCCCATAGTGTTTAGAGCCATTTGAACCGTTTGGTGTTCACGGCTATTAGACTGTGGAAGGTAGTTGGGTAAAATTGAAGATTTTCCAGCTTCTTCCTAGTTCAGTTAGTTTAAATAGTGCTTTACGTTATTTCTGATGCTACACTATTGTCAGTTCCTCAAATTAGCCGCTATCTCTTTGTGATTCCAATAGAGTGTGGCTAAACATATTCTCACAGTGAACCATTATTATGCTCGCTTTCGCGTGGTGTTAGACAGTGTTCCATTTGTCTAATGGTATTAAATAAATCCCTATAGTATTTCTGCTGCAATATAAAGTTTTTCAGTAACATATGTCCAGCATTTACGACGATTCTTGAATATGATTTTCATATGAAAATTCCTGGCAGATTCTGCCAGAACCTCGTCTCCTACCTTTGCCTTTCGCAGGCAAGTGCTCTACCATTTGAGCTACCCAAGCACGACTCACGCCCCGCCCTTACAGCTTTACTTCTGCCAGAACCTCGTCTCCTACCTTCCAAACTTTACAGGATTTCTCCTGCGGACCTTGCAGAACTAGCACTCCTGAAAGAAAGGTTACTGCGGAGACATAGCTTGGCCATAGCCTCGCAGATGTTTCCGGAATGAGATTTTCAATCTGCAGCGGAGTGTGCACTGATATGAAACTTCCTGACAGATTAAAACTGTGTGCCGGACCGAGACTCGAACTCGGGGCCTTCGTCTTTCGCGGGCAAGTGCTCTACCATCTGCGCCACTCAAGCACGACTCACGCCCCCGAGGCTGTGGCTAATCCATGTCTCCGCAACATCCTTTCTTTCAGGAGTGCTAGTGCTGCAAGGCTCGCAGGAGAGCTTCTGTAAAGTTTGGAAGGTAAGAGACGAGGTACTGGCTGAAGTAAAGCTCTGAGGACGGGGCTTGAGTCCTGCTTGGGTAGCTCAGATGGTAGAGCACTTGCCCGCTAAAGGCAAAGGTCCCGAGTTCGAGTCTCGGTCCGGAACACAGGAAGTTTCATATCAGCGCACACTCCGCTTCAGAGTGAAAATCTCATTCTGGAAACATTCCCGATGCTGTGGCTAAGCCATGTCTCCGCAATATCCTTTCTTTCAGGAGTGCTATTTCTGCAAGATTCGCAGAACAGCTTCTGTAAAGTTTGGAAGGTAAGAGAAGAGGTACTGATAGGAGTAAAGCTATGAGGACGGAACGTGAGTCGTGCTTGCGTAGCTAAGATGGTAGAGCACTTGCACGCGAAAGACGAAGGCCCCGAGTTCGAGTCTCAGTCCGGCACACGGTTTTAATCTGCCAGGAAGTGTCATATCAGCGCACAATCCGCTGCAGAGTGAAAATCTCACTGTGGATGATTTTCATAATCGAGGCAACTTTTCTTTGTGACTGATTCCTTGTCGTGCCAGACTGTTTCATATAACTCTAGATGTTAAATAGATGCCTATGAAAATCTCATTGTGGATGATTTTCTTAATCGAGCCAACTTTTCTTTGTGACTGATTCCTTGTCGTGCCAGACTGTTTCATATAACTCTAGATGTTAAATAGATGCCTATCATCTTTTCTTCTTGAATTAAATTGATTAAAACGTGGTCTTTTATTATTGTCGTCAATTTGCAGTTGTTTTAGCAGTCTCAATCGAGGTTTCTTTTTAGGTCCACGCACTCGTTACTAGCCAGACCTTCGAATGTCACCTAGCTTTTGCACAGAACCTTACTGTTCTTCTTTGGATTCTCACGCTTTCTCCAATGATTCTATAATGTCACTCCCAATCTTTCGCGAGTAAAACTGTCCTGACTTCGTTGGCGTTGCTACGGGAATCGAAGCACGTGGGGTAACGTACGCAGGTTGCTTGCAAAAACGACACTTGCAGCGTATCCTTGTTTCTTTTACATGTTTTCCTTATTCTCGTAGCAACTAAGCTTCGTAGTAGAGTCAGGTAACTAACAGCTTCTTGTAAATAATTTTATTGTGAAACGTCCCCTTAGAAAAATTATAGAAAGACTGTGCTTACACTGACACACAATAATTGTGTGTCAGTGTAAGCTGACTTGGGAGTCTTGCTGTGCGTGGTCGTGCGGTAGCGTTCTCGCTTCCCGCGCCCGGGTTCCCGGGTTCGATTCCCGGCGGGGTCAGCGATTTTCTCTGCGTCGTGATGACTGGGTGTTGTGTGTTGTCCTTAGGTTACTTAGGTTTAAGTAGTTCTAAGTTCTAGGGGACTGATGACCATAGATGTTAAGTCCCATAGTGCTCAGAGACATTTTGAGTCTTGGTGTGACGTCATAAGCGAGTGACTGCGTGTGAGATCGCTCTCTAAGTTTTTATATATTTTTACGTTTAGATACATATTTTAACGGTTTTTGTGATAATATTTACTATATAAGTGACATATTAGTGGTTTCTTCGTTCGCCTCTGCCTTTCTTGTGTTGTGACGTGATATTTGTGTTTCGTATCGAGCAACGTAACCCCTTAGCTGTGTTTACACTTCGCCCTGACCAGTTGCAGCTGTAGCGGCGCATCGAAAGCTAAGTCCTGATTAATTGTTTGTATATAGTGGTTTATTTAGGAACTGTAGTAGTCTTCAACCGGTGTTTTTTGTGTTTTCTGGTGAAATAATTTCAGAAGAACCTTTTGGGAACTGTTTTCAGCTTTGTTACTGTGTTATTAGACGTATGATTCTATTTCGGTATTAGTCTTTTGTTATATTCACATTTGTTGTTTATTAATACTGGTAATAATAGTAGTTACTTCCATTGTAGAGTAAGTTTGTGATTATTGTAGTCAGATTTTAATATCTTATTGTAGTAGCGGAACTTAATAAAAGTAAAATTTTACCATGAGTGAGAAGTGTGGGCTTTGCCGTAGGTTCGTGAGTAGTGGATTGCGGTGTGAGACTTGTTCTAAGTATTTTCACTGGGGGGAATGCAGTGGGGATGCCAGTGGGCATTCTGGTGAGATCCTGTCCTGGAACTGTAGGTTATGTAGCAAGAGTAAGTTGATAGAGGAGCTGGAGCTAAGATCTGTGCCCTTCAGGTGCAGTTGAAAAACGTACAGGAGGAGCTAGATAGGATGAGGAGGGAGAAGGGTGTTGGGGAATGGGAGCTGGCTGTTGGTAAGAGATCTGCTAGGAGAAGGAGATTTTCAAATAGTTTTACTACTGGTGTTTGCAATAGATATGACCAACTGTCAGAGTGGAGAGGAATCTCTAGTAGCTGTAGATGTAGGAAGTATGCAGCAGATCTCAGTAGTTACGGTGGCTAGAACAGTTGCAAAGTCGAAGAGGAAGAAGAAGGTTCTGCTGTTAGATAGTTCTCATGGCAGAGGTGTAGGCCAGCAGTTGCAGGAAGTGCGGGGGAGTGAGTACCAGGTCACCATCATTGTGAAGCCTAATGCAGGATTGGCTCAGGTGACTGTTAACATAGAGGGGTTATGTAGAGATTTTACTAACGAGGATCAGGTAGTGATTGTGGGTGGGAGTGGTAATAGTATTGATAGGGATGGGGAGTATGACATAGATGGTGACCTGGAAAAGATAGCCACTCAGACTGGCAACACGAATGTGCATTTCGTGGAACTGTTTCAGCGTCACGGTCGGCCTCATCTTAATACAGCCGTCAGGCGTAATAACATGAGACTTTGGGATGCGCTGATGACAGAAAGCATGGGTCACATTTCAGTGGTGTCGGTGGAGTCTATCAGCAGGACGGGTTTCACTAGACATGGTCTGCATCTCAACAGGTATGGGAAGGGAAGGTTAGCAAAGCTTATAGGTGACAGCATAGGTGGGGTTGGTGGGATCACTCATGGGAAAATTCCTGCAGTAGTGGGTGTTAGAGCTGCACCTTTTTTAGATTGAAGTCAGCTGATAGGTATTCCTGCTTAAGGGAAGTCTCTCTAACAAAGGAACCACTTTTGACAAAGCTTAGGTATCCGAGTAATGAGAGGATTAGTATATTTCATCAAAAAATACAAGGTATTAGAGATAAAGTTAGTGAATTGCTTATAGATGTTGACTCTGAAATTATTGGTGTATCTGACCACTTTTAAAAATTTTCAGATCAAACAGAAACTGTTAGTAATCTACATCTTTATTCTTCATGTCTACTTATTTATTTCTCAACATAGTCATCCTAGCGACAGACAAAGTTCTCCCAACGAGAGACCGGTTTGTTGATACCGTCGAAGTAGAATGCTTTTTGGCGGAGCCACAACAATCCTTCTGCTTCCACCACTTCATAACTATCAAAGTGAAGTCCTTAAAAAGATTCTTTATGTTATGGAACCTTCTGAATATCGGATGAGGCGATGTCAAGTCTGAAAGATGGATGACCGATGATAGCGAACACAAGCCGTCGGATTGTTGCAGATATCGCAGCGGTCGGGTGCGATCTGACACTCTCATGCTGAAGGAGACGGTGCTCTTTGAATGCTGGTTGTCATTTTTCTCAAGGTCTCGAAGTGCCTTGCAGACTTTATGGTGGTGCCTTTAGGCATGAATTCCAAATGTGTCATACCTCGAACATCCCATAACACTAAGAGCATGACTTTGTCTTCTGATGGCATGGTCTTGAACAATTTTGCGTCGGTGGTCCTTTGTGGCGGAACTCCATCGCGGGCAAAATTTTAAACATAGCTCTCACCATTTATCACAATGTTGCTAAGGCACCCACCACACTCACGCTCAAAACTCAAGACAAATTAAGGACAGATGTATAGTCTCTACTGTTTCATGCCAGGTGTGAGCAATCGAGCACGCTTTCATGAGAGCTGTATCTGTGTTACACGTCGATTTTCTCTGATGAGTACGCCAACTCGTTTCCAATGAGTCCTGTTGGTTGGCGCACGGGTTTTCTACTCTGAGCTGTCACACACGTTGATGGTAGCACCATCGTTTCCTATATTACAATCATGAGCAACCCAACGCCGCACTTTAGTGAGGTTGATACAGTCATCACCTTACAGTCTTATGGATTTCAACTGGAGCCAAATTTTCTGCGGTTAGAAATTCTAGTTCAGCATGCTGTTACTCACACTCGGACATCTTTATGTAACTCACCCTCATGTTACACGCTACAATTTGAGGCCGTCTAGCGGCAAACTGTTGCAACTTGTGTCAGCGAATCAGGAATGTGGGCTGAGTAATATGTATGGTACGTAATCCCTCAATCGATATTGAAAACAGAATAAAAAATTCGGAACCATTAGCTTAGAGCTAATAGCGTCAAAGAATATAGGTATTGTAGTAAGTAGTATGTATCGCTGACACTACAAACAGATTCTTCGCTAGTAGTACCCAGAACATTCATTTAAATTTAGTTGTCCAATATCACATCCGTGTACTCACGATTGAAATTATTTACGCACAAGACATGGATTCAATAGCAATGAGTTTACATGACGTTGAGTGAATTCATGCTTACACTCCAAGATTCACGTAATGTTCTCGTTTTACTGATGTGCTAATTATTTCTTTATAAACGCTGTCGTATTATATACAAAGAATATGTAAACATGGTGGACTAGAAGACAACATTTGCTTATAAAGGACTGATGCAATGACGCACTCCGTAATGCAGTAAGAAGAGTTATACCTATTTTTTAAAGGCAAGTTTGTTTTTACAAAATATTTTGGGAAGAAGATGTATTTCGTGAATCACAGTAAACGTAGATAACTTCCCGAATGATGGGACTCAGTAATTGTCCATCTATGTTATGAAAATGTAAGCATTATGATATGATATGATATAAACGAAAGAACAGCTTCAGGGTCAAGATGTCTGTACTCACTAAGCAACTCACTCAAAATTAAAGTTTCGTCAATCACCACAAAGATGAAGATATGCAACACTATCATCTGCCCCGTAGTGGAAAGACGTTGTGGTGGAAAGACGACATAGAGAAGGACATCGCAGCTTTAGGAATTTCCGCAGGGTGGAGAGTGACTGCGACAGACAGAAGGAGGTGGAAGCTGATAGTTGATGCAGCGAGTGGCCTACAGGGCCTGTTATCATTGAGGAGAAGAAGAATCATTACGAACCTGAAGATGCCTCTATACTGACTGAAACTGTAGCTGCGAATAACGGCCCTTCATGTAACTTTTGGGAATGTCTCACTCATTCTTGCCTCTGTTAATTGATGTAATTTTTATGATAATTTGAATGATTAATGAGAGTTGAGTGTTTTTTATTCCTATTCATAATTTCTGTGAGCTGTGGTAGAATGTATTTTGTGGGTGAACTGGTCTGTAAGCAATTTATATTTGTACAGCTATCACTCGGGAACGTCATAGTATCCTGAAATCGCGGTCGTGGTACTTAAATAAATTTCATAACCTTCCAAATGTAGAAGCTGGACTTCCTGAAATATTGGAGGAGTGTGGACTCAAGTAAACCGAAACACTTAATGCGAGGGATGTAATGAATGTGGCTTCCTCAGAATTTCTGTGTGTCAATTGAAATGTTCGATTCCATATTAAATTTGGCCAGGCTTGACTTAATTTTCATACATCTATATTCCATATCTGAAGATATTTTTGCATGTGCGTTTTCGTCAAAACACTATTTTTCTAATAATATAATTTTACTTTTCATATAGATCCATTTCGTAACATCGTGCTTCAGCCATAAAAATTAGTAATCTCAGTTATCAACTTAAATGATCAAAGACCTACTATACAGTAAGGTTAAGTTATTATGCCTCAGTTTTCTTAAAAACAAATTTTATGTTTTCGTTTGTAAATTTTCTAATTTTACAATCAATAATGTAGTCGAACGTGTACACATAGAGGAAACTGCTATTTGTCATATTGTCAAAATTTGATACATTTGTTATCAATCTTTACGGGCATCAGTCTTTAAGTAAATAATTATTTTCTTAAAATGTTATGTAAGTCATATCTGAAAAGCAATTTAAATTAAAACAAATCATGTCAACACTAATTTTGGTTACATCCTGTTCAAGCAGGATCTGGAAGCCGTGTATGTAATATTTACAGGACTTTTAGGCAGCAAACGTGTCAGAGTGGTTTCAGCAGCTATCGTGGTTGGTCCATGTGACTATGTGAGAGATGATGTGCTTCGTCTTGTGTAAAAACGTTGCACAATGTTGATTATGAACAGGTGTGATTGTAAAAAGTGACTCTTGCAAAGGAATAGAGATTCTGATAGAAACCGACAATATTTCAGCGACTTCCCATTGAAACACCTTGGACAAATAATTTTGGAAAGCTTATACAGGAACAAAGAAGACGCCCTAAACAGCGAGTCAGTCATTGCAAAATAAGTATCATTTATCTGCTAATGTAATGTTTATTCCTTTCAAAAACACTAGGGTAGTCAATTCAACATTACACTACTGGCTATTAAAATTGCTACACCATGTTGAAATGCAGATGATAAACGAGTATTCACTGGATAAATATATTATACTAGAACTTACATTTCCACGCAATTTGGGTGCATAGATCCTGAGAAAGCAGAACAACCACCTCTGGCCGTAAGAACGGCCTTGATACGCCTGGGCATTGAGTCAAACAGAGCTTGGATGGTGTGTACAGGTACAGCGGCCCATGCAGCTTCAACACGATACCACAGTTCATCAAGAATAGTGACTGGTATATTGTGACGGGCCGGTTGCTCGGCCACCATTGACCAGCCGTTTTCAGTTGGTGAGAGATCTGGAGAATGTGCTGGCCAGGGCAGCAGTCGAACATTTTCTGTATCCAGAAAGACTCGAACAGGACCTGAAACATGCGGTCGTGCATCATCCTGCTGAAATGTAGGGTTTCGCTAGGATTAAATGAAGGCTAGAGCCACGGGTCGTAACACATCTGAAATGTAACGTCCACTGTTCAAAGTGCCGTCAATGCGACCAAGAGGTGAACGAGACGTGTAACCAATGGCACCCCATACCATCACGCCGGGTGATACGCCAGTATGGCGGTGACGAATACACGCTTCCAGTGTGCGTTCTCCGTGATGTCGACAATACCGATGCGAGCATCATAATGCTCTAAACAGAATCTGGATTCATCCGAAAAAGTGACGTTTTCCCTTTCGTAGCACCCAGGTTCGTCGTTGAGTACACCATCGCAGGCGCTCCTGTCTGTGACGCAGCGTCAAGGGTAACCGCAGCCACGGTCTTCGAGTTGATGGTCCATGCTGCTGCAAAACGTCGTCGAACTGTTCGTGCAGATGGTTGTTGTCTTGCAAACGGCCCCATCTGTTAACTAAGGGATCGAGATGTGGCTGCACGATCCGTTGTAGCCATGAGGATAAGATGCCTGTCATCTCGACTGCTACTGATACGAGGCCGTTGTGATCCAGCATGGCGTTCCGTATTACCCTCCTGAACCCCCCGATTCCATATTTTGCTAATAGTCATTGGATCTCGACCAAGGCGAGCAGCAATATCGCGATACGATAAACCGCAATCGCCATAGGCTACAATTCGACCTTTATCACAGTCGGAAACGTGATGGTGCGCATTTCTCCTCCTTATACGAGGCATCACAACAACGTTTCACCAGCCAACGCCGGTTAACATCTGTTTGTGTATAGGAAACCGGTTGGAAACCTTCCTCATGTCAGCACGTTGTAGGTGTCTCCACTGGCGCCAACCTAGTTGAATGGTCTGAAAAGCTAAGGATTTTATCACAGCATCTTCTAGCTGCTGCTTAAATGTCGCGTCTGTAGCACGTCATGTTCGTGGTGTAGCAATTTTAATGGCCAGTAGTGTATAAATTTGCTTCTGTATAACCACTAACATTTAATAGAAGGGAGGAACATTATCGGGTGTAAATATGTGAGATGTTTTGCTAGAGGTGAATGCTGAAGTGTACTTGACGCCTACACGCCGCGGAAGTGGGTTGCAAGGTGCTTGCAGCGCAGGCAGAGATGTGAGCTCGTAGACCAGAGGCATGTGGGTTAGCTGCTGGCTGATGAGCAGCCGCCACCATTAAAGGGAAGGCAACGTCTCCATGACGACGCAGAGGGACGCCAGAAGCGCGCGGAGCGGCGTCGCAGGAAACGGCGCCCGGCTAGATAGCGCCGGAGTTGTGGGCGCCGCTGATACGATGGCACACAAACATCCACCCAAGCACCGGCCTGTTTCATAAGCGGAGCCGCGAAATATGCCCCTCCATATAGCGGCGGGTCGTAACTGGTCAACAGGCCCTCCTCCTGCATAAGCGGCTCTCGTCGGAAAGCGTTTCGGTGTCGCCCGAGGCCTTTCGATTTCGCTTTGGCCTATATATGTCTACATGTTATATCGTAATGCTTAGCACGAGGCTCCGCCCTGGAAAAAGTAAATGCTCCCCTCATCTATTTCTTTTTAAACAGTGTATTTAAAACTTGTGTTATTTCTTGAACAATATATGCCAAGAAATCAAATAATTTGGCTTATCGTCAGGGCACAGCCTGTTATCTTAGATGGAGAGTCATAAAAAGATGTGGAAGTAACTTGGGAGAGGAAATGTGTTATAAACAGTCTTAATCATACTGTTTGTTAAGACCTAACAGACCACTTTGGTGTTACATTGTCTGATAATATTAACAGGATGAGAAGGAAAAACTCGTAGGAAACAAGCAGTAGGGGGAGCGCTTCTATTCGTCGGTAACATGCATCCACACCTCTCCAAGGTCACACAAAGTATAGTAGCCAAGTTCAAGTCGGAGCGGCTTGAGTATCCACCCTACAGTCTGCACAAGACGTACTGCGCCTTCGAAGTGTTTTGTCCGGTAAAAAAAAAAGAAGTCTCAAAGGAAGTACTTCAACTCTGACAACGAACTGAAGGGCAGAGTGAAGAACTGCCTCCTGTCACAGCCACAGGAATTCTGGGAACAGGGAATGCTGGAGCTTATAGCTTGTAAAGGAGTACAGTAATTGTGCTCATGTCTGTGGTGATTATTGCTGTATAAAGACTCTCATACGCTCACAGTTGTCTTTGTGTCTTTACTTTTGATTCCCTCCCCCCCTTCACCCCTCCTCGTATATCACACACACACACACACACACACACACACACACACACACATATATATATATATATATATATATATATATATATATATATATATATATATATATGAGAGAGAGGGAGGGAGAGGGGGGAGAGGGGGGGTGGAGGGGGGATGGAGCATCAGAAGCAAAGACACAAAACACAACTCTGGGTATATGAGACTCTTTATAGAAAAGTAATCACCAGAGAGCTGACTACAACTATTCTATTCTTTCACGAGCTATAAGGTGCAGGATTCCCTGTTACCAGAATTCCTGTGGCTGTGACAAGAGCCAGTCCTCTACCGTCCTCCAATGTCATGTACGAATATGTCTCTGCAATCTTCTTCAAAAGCCACAAATCTATTTCAGTTAATATGGCACAGAAGCAGCAGGCCTCACGAGTACCAGCACTGCGCGATTTATAACTTCCTAGCTGCAGTAGGTGCGTGAACATGGGCAGCTACTGGTGTACTGGCTGCCCTTCATGACATGCATGTTTTGTGGGAACAGTATTGGCCTACCATATCAACCTGCTTTGCTGGGCATTCCTCATATCAGTGGCAAGAAAGAGTTCCCAGGCCACAAAATGCAGGCTGTTCTCCACGACCAGCGTAGTTTTTTCTTTTTGCAGTATCGACCTGCTTTCTATGACGGTCTCTACATTAGGGGCAAATAGAAGAATTTCAAGCCACTGATGTATAGTCTGCACTACATGACTGGCATGTTGTGGAAGTAGTATTGGTCTGCTTTATTGAACCTAGCTTTACTGAACTCTACTGCAGGGACTACAGGTCACTGAGCATGGCTGAAGCAGGTTGACATGGATAAAGGAGGGGGATCAGAAGAGTGGGGGGAATTGGACAAAGAGAGAGGAGGAGGGGAGATGGATGAGGCAGTTGAAAGCTGTACAGGAGTTGAGCGGAGACGGAAAAGAAAGAAGGAAACGGATAAATAGAGAAGGGGTGGAGGGTATGATCATAAAGAGGAGGAATGAAGATAGGTAAGAGAGGGGCTGGAGAAAATGGAGAAGAGGAGAAGGGGAAGAGGAGATGAAGTGGCAGAGAGAGAGAGTGGGGAATAGGAGATAGACAGAGAGGACAGAAGATGAGGTGGCCAGACAAAGGAAGGAAGTGCACATAGGGAGGAGGAAGTGGACACAGGGAGGAGGAAGGGGAAGACGAGACGTGTCCAGTAGATGCGTGGAACGCATAGCAGGAGAAGCTCGGGGAAGAGCCCAGTGTACGAGGCTTGTGAGAAATATAATGAGACTGAGAACGCTATAAGTGATCTGGCGGTGATGACTTGTTCTTCTTGTGCAGACTGGTGTGTTCATCCCTTCCAGACGCTCAGTCAGAGTTTCAGTTCGGTACTGCGAACACGTCATTTTTGAGAACGCTTTAAGTGACGCTGTGTTTTTTCATTTGTTAAGCAAATGGAGCAGCGGAATTTAGAGGAACGTAATACCATAGTGTGGTAAAATCGGGGAATCCGCTCGTGTGGTCTATGAAAAGGTGAAACAGACCTATATTGAACATCCTTTACCACGAGCACAAGTATTTTGCCGGCACAAATTATATTTGAAACGGCGAGAGCACCGTGAAGTTGAACCTCGCTCAGGGAGACTTTCATCTTCAAAAACGAACGAAAACGTCGAACATGTGCGTGCTCTTGCGAAATCAGAACGACGTTTAACAATTAGGGTGATGGATGATATGTTGAATTTAAACTCTTTCACTATAAATATAATTTATACCGAAGCTTGGCACATGCGAAAGGCTTGTGCCAAAATGGGGCCGATAAACATCATAACTAAGCAGATGGACAATCGAAGAGACGTGTTCCTTTATCTTCTTGAGAGGATTGTCGGTGACGACGAATGGTGATAATTCCTGGATGTTTGAGTACAATCCTGAGACAAAGTGGTAAAATAAGGAGTAACACACTGAGACCTCTCCTTGATCGACAGAAAGCTCGAATCAGCGAATCAATGATCAAAACAATGCAGATTTGGCTTTTGATAGGAGCGCTATGGTACAAAAAGAATTTCTTCCCACAGGACAAACTATCAACCAAGTGTCTTACAAAGATGTCCTTGAAATGCTCAGAAGAAAGGCGAATCGAATGAGACCGGACACATCTGACAAGTGGACGTTGGATCATGACAACGCTCCATCTCACACGGCTGCTTCCATTACGGAATTTTGGACATCATAAGGTATTCTTTTCCACTGCCCCCCTTATTCACCTGATGTGAAACCTTGTGCCTTTTTTCTTTTCCCGAAACTGAAAAATGTCTTAAAATAACGTGATTTTGGGGCTCTAGAGAACATTCAGAAGAAAGTGAACAAGACTATATTAGTTGAAGCGTTTCAGCGCTGCTATCAAAACTGGAAACAACGACTTCATCGATGTACAGCTGCAGAAGCGAAGTGCTTCGAAGAAGACAATATTGTTGCTTCAAATAAATAAATAAATAAATAGAAACTTTGGTAGATAAAAAAACCGTCTCATTACTTTTCTTACAAACCTCTGGTGTATAAATCGTGTGTCAAATATGACACCTGAGCTGTATTAAACTAAATGTTAAATGATTGAAGAAGATATTTTCGCTTCCTGTACGATTATTGCAATGAGATCTCACGTTTTCTGTAGCTTTTTACCCGCAGGGGAGTACGGTTTGTGCTTCTCTTGCGAGGTTCCTGTGCGGTGGAGCTTTGATCAGATATCAATAAAGATGCTTCTAACCTCAATCGTCATATCTTTAGTGCCATTTCGGAGACATCGACTGATAATACGTTTGGCGTGAGCAGATGTTGGTTCGTGGGTTAACTGGATCACTTTATAATGGAAAATGTATAATTTATGCAAAGAACACTTGACAACACAAAAACTGCAAAATGGCTGAGCACGAATGGCTGGAGGACAGACTTAGGTCTATAGAGGCATGTACAACTAGAGGAAGATAAATAGTGCCTACAGAAACCTTGGAGACCTCTGCAGGAGAAACAAGCAGTAGTGTATATATCCAGAGTTCAAATGGAAAACCAGTACTAAGCAAAGAAGGACTAAGCTGAAAGTTGGCAGGAATGCATAGAGGCGCTTTATAAGGCAAATGAACTTCAAAGAGGTGTTAGAGAAAGGGAAGAGGAGATAGATGAAGGAGAGATGAGAAACGGGATACTGCGAGAAGAATTTGGAAGATCAGCGGAAGACCTACATCTAAACAAAGCCCCTGGAGCAGACGACGCTTATATCCTCGTGAGAACCAGCCATGACAAAACTAATCCACCACATGCGCAAGATGTATGAAACAGGGGAAATACCCTCAGACATCAGAAGGTTGTAATAATTCGAATTCCAAAGACAGCTGATGCTGCCGGTTGTGAATACTACCGAGCTATCAGTTTACTAAGTCATAGATGCCAAACACTTACGTCAGAAGATAAATTAAGGGAAGGCAAATCTACATACATAGCTTTCGTAGACAATGTTAAATGGAATAGACTCGTCGGCATTCTGAAGGTAAAAGGGGTCAAAACAGATAGCAAAATATTACGTTAAAGGAAACAGTTGTGATAGGATTCGAAGGGTATGAAAGGAAACAGTGGTTGAGAAGGGAATGAGACGGTTTTGTAGCATATTGTGTAGCCCCTACTCGATGTTATACGATCTGTACTTCAGGAAACAGTAAAGGACGTAAAGAAAGTTTGGAGTAACTTTGAGGTTTGTCACTGATGTCATCGTAGTTCCGTCAGAGAGAGCAAACGACTTGGAAGTGCTCGAACGAAATACACAGCATCTTGAAAGACCGATATAACATGAACATGAAAAAAGGGGAAACAAGGGTAATGGAATGCTGTCCGTTACAGTAGACGTTGCAGAGTCAGTCAGATTAGGAAATGGAGGCACTAAAAATAGTAGACACTACGAGCAGTAAAATAACTGCTGATGGCCAAAGTGGAGAGGATATAAAAAGGAACTGGCAATAGCAGAAATAGTGTTTCTGAAGAAGATAAGTTTGTTAACATCGAGTTGTTAGGAAGTCTTATATGGAGGTATTTACACTCCTGAAAATGGAAAAAAGAACACATTGACACCGGTGTGTCAGACCCACCATACTTGCTCCGGACACTACGAGAGGGCTGTACAAGCAATGATCACACGCACGGCACAGCGGACATACCAGGAACCGCGGTGTTGGCCGTCAAATGGCGCTTACCTGCGCAGCATTTGTGCACCGCCGCCGTCAGTGTCAGCCACTTTGCCGTGGCATACGGAGCTCCATCGCAGTCTTTAACACTGGCAGCATGCCGCGACAACGTGGACGTGAACCGTACGTGCAGTTGACGGACTTTGAGCGAAGGTGTATAGTGGGCATGCGGGAGGCCGGGTGGACGTACCGCCGAATTGCTCAACACGTGGGGCGTGAGGTCTCCACAGTACATCGATGTTGTCGCCAGTGGTCGGCGGAAGGTGCACGTGCCCGTCGACCTGGGACCGGACCGCAGCGACGCACGGATGCATGCCAAGACTGTAGGATCCTACGCAGTGCCGTAGGGGACCGCACCGCCACTTCCCAGCAAATTAGGGACACTGTTGCTCCTGGGGTATCGTCGAGGACCATTCGCAACCGTCTCCATGAAGCTGGACTACGGTCCCGCACATCGTTAGGCCGTTTTCCGCTCACATCGTGCAGCCCGCCTCCAGTGGTGTCGCGACAGGCGTGAATAGAGGGACGAATGGAGACGTGTCGTCTTCAGCGATGAGAGTCGCTTCTGCCTTGGTGCTAATGATGGCCGTATGCGTGTTTGGCGCCGTGCAGGTGAGCGCCACAATCAGGACTGCATACGACCGAGACACACAGGGCCAACACCCGGCATCATGGTGTGGGGAGCGATCTCCTACACTGGTCGTACACCTCTGGTGATCGTCGAGGGGACACTGAATAGTGCACGGTACATCCAAACCGTCATCGAACCCATCGTTCTACCATTCCTAGACCGGCAAGGGAACTTGCTGTTCCAACAGGACAATGCACGTCCACATGTATCCCGTGCCACCCAACGTGCTCTAGAATGTGTAAGTCAACTACCCTGGCCAGCAAGATTTCCGGATCTGTTCCCCATTGAGCATGTTTGGGACTGGATGAAGCGTCGTCTCACGCGGTCTTTACGTCCAGCACGAACACTGGTCCAACTGAGGCGCCAGGTGGAAATGGCATGGCAAGCCGTTCCACAGGACTACATCCAGCATCTCTACGATCGTCTCCATGGGAGAATAGCAGCCTGCATTGCTGCGAAAGGTGGATATACACTGTACTAGTGCCGACATTGTGCATGCTCTGTTGCCTGTGTGTATGTGCCTGTGGTTCTGTCAGTGTGATCATGTGATGTATCTGACCCCAGGAATGTGTCAATAAAGTTTCCCCTTCCTGGGACAATGAATTCACGGTGTTCTTATTTCAATTTCCAGGAGTGTATATGAAGTGTAGCCTCGCACGAAAGCGACATGTAGGCGGTAAACAGCTTAGAAAAGAAGAGAATAGAAGCTTTTGAAAAGTGGTGCTACAGATCAGTGCTAAAGATTTAATGGATTGATCAGATGACTAAGGACGACGTACTGAACCGAATTGGGCCGAAAAGACACTCGTGGCATAAATCGATTGAAAGAAGGGATCGGTTGTGGGACACTTTCTGAGACGTAAAGGAATCTTCAGCTAACAGTCGAAGGAACTGTGAGCGGAAAAATTGCAGAGAGAGACCATGAGACCAATACAGTAGGCAGTTTCAGATGGATGTAGACAGCAGCAGTTATTGGGATATGAGGAGTCTTCCACATGGCTGATTATCGTGGAGAACCCCATCAACTTCCACAACAACGATAACTTTGTTACAATATTTAATCTGTAGAAACCACGAAATTAATAGAAACAACATTTCAAGATTCTTGTTAAGATATTTTCGGCTCTTAAAAGTGTACATTCCCTCAACTTCAATGACGGTCTGGAACCTGCGAGAAGTCTCTCATTTCCTGATCCATCCTCCCACATCCCGAGTTTCATCACATTTTCTTGGCCTGGGGCTAGGTATGTTTTCTCACATGGTCCGTTTCATCTCTGCCCATACTTCTTCAGTAGAGTTTAGGTCTGGTGCAGTAGGACGCCAATCGAGATATATTATTCTGTTTTGGAAACAATTCCTGCACTGTCGCTGACACGAGTGTAGCGGTATGGTAGCCTTACCATATCTTACGACACGAATGTTCTGCGCAGCATCAAGTTGACCATCTACCCCGCGAAGAATTCCAAGAACAAGAGACCGCATCCAGGCCAAAACTATTGTGAGACGACTTACGGATATATCTGGAGTCGAAAAGGCCACCTTTCGGCCTGTGCACTACAGCTGGAATTTCGTTAGCTGATGAGAAAATTGATTCCTAAGAAAACATCACATACCTGCCAGTTACGATTGGCATCGTTCTCGCAAATAAGCTGGACATTATCATGTTACGGGTGATTTAGATTACAGAAGTAAAACTTGAAACCGTCGAGATCTCTATTGTACAGCATTTATGGTGAAGACCGGTTTCAGCAAGCTACATTTCCATCATTAGATCTTCTGCAGTACATTATGAAACGTCCCCTTAGAAAAATTTATACACGACTGTGCTTAAACTGACACACAATAGTTTATAGCGCAACGCAATCTGACTTTCAATAATCCCTACAAAAGAATGGCCCTGACTAACATTAACCTATACCTTTCACAAATCACTTACCTCACAAAAAATCTTCGTTACTCGAGCTACTGCAATACAGCGAGCACCACTACTGCTAGCTAAATAAAAGATTCAAACTACTGAAGGCACTAACTACTGATAGGCATAGTTAGCGAATGAAAGATTTTAATAGAGGACAAAAAATGTATTTACCTTAATAGTCACAATATATATATCAGTTCATGACACCAATTCTTACAAATTTCAAAACTCCGCCATCTCTCTCCCCACGTCCACCACTGCTGGCGGCTCACCTCCAACTGCGCAACGCTACACGCTGGTAGCATCGAGCTGCCGCTGCCCAACACTACAATGGCGAGTATTACAACAATGCCAACCAGCCACAGACTGCACACGGCACAGCCAGTGATTTTCATACAGAGCGCTACGTGGCGGCGGCGTTACCAATTAAAAAAAACCTAGACATCCTACTTACAATTATAGTGAACACGCAATTGATCACGACTCAGTGAAATGTACTGCAGAAGATCTGATGACGGCAAAGTATTTGTTCACACAGATTATCACAATAAATGCTGTACAACAGATATTTTAGCTGTCTAAAGTTGAACTTCTGTTCCTACTAATTGGCAGAGTCGATGATCAGCGCGGGGTCTCTCTCTGTTAGCTGCACAGTTGTTATGTGATCCAGCCGCTGGAAGCCAGTTCCGAACCGAATCCGCCAACCCGGGGAACGTATTAGTATGCTTCAGCTGCACCACGTTTAAGAAAGGATTTCGCTGTGACATGATGACACGTTCATTATGCTGGACAGGTATTTTTACCAGCCAATGTCCAGTTCCCATACCCCTACTGGTTTCTCCAGTATCTCGTTAATGTTTCATCCATCGTCGTACAGTGCTCTCAGGAACGCCGTTCGACGCCGTCACATTCCATTCCTCTATGTGAAGAATGATGTAATCACATATATCCTTGTGAGATGAGGTACAGCGCATGAAGTGATCCGACTGAAAGCGATATAGAGGGTTATTCTAAATGATGGACACATTTTCAAAAATTCGTATGTATTTAAATACAAATCCAAAATGAACAAGCTTTATACCAACGAAAAGAGAAATTTTCAGAGTTTTCGGAGGGTGGCGGAGGATGGGCGGTGTTGGTTTCAGAAGCGGCGGTAGAGTTCCGACGGCAATAGGGCCGTCATCCCGTTTCACTCAGTTGTGAGTGAGAGGCGACTGTAGAGCACAAGGTTTTCTACGTTCTTGAGTTCTCGAAAAGTGAGTCGCAAATTTCAGTGTAGCGGGCATTTCGTACCAAATTTGTATGCAATCACGAACTCGCAAACGCATTAGCGGTTGGTTTAAGCAATTTTAACAAACTGGGGGGGGGGGGGGGGTGGGGGTGCAAAGGAAAAAGCACAGGCCGACCACGTAAGTCAGAGGATGATGTTGGACGCATTAAAGAAAGTTTTGTGCGCAGTGCCAGTAAGTCTACCCATAGAGCCAGTTGAGAACTTGGAATACGCCAACCAACCGTATGGAAAGTTCTAAGGCTTTTCAGGTATTAGAAACAATAATAATGTTTGACCCAAATTATGCATATAAAGCGAATGATGATTTTGGCGAGCCTGCGCACTGGATAATAAACGAATTCCATCGTTACCTTTTCGCTAAACAAGGTCAAGCGGCACAGAATCCAGACTGTAATTACAGTAATTCATGCAGGCAACATTCTGACTTTCAGAGCCACTTAAATAAAGGTTTGTGTTTCAGAACCATGGGGTAAGGCGAGGAACAATCAATGCAATTTTCGGAATACTCTCAAAGCAAAGGTAGCGTAATTTGTGTCCCATGTTTATCTTTTAATGCAACGTCACAGTTCTTCAATGTATATACATTCGAATTCTGTAATAAAAAATTTCGAGTTTTCTTTCAACCGTCATCCTACCGTCCCTCCTGTTAACATGATTTGGAAATTCGCGAATGCTCTCATAGACAGAATTAAGCAGATCAACCCTGCTGCTGTGTATATTCCGTGAGCAGCTTACTCCCTTAAGTTTGCAGGACCGTGTTCGGCAGAGCATCGACCTATAGTGACTTCATCTTTCCGTTATATGCAACAAATTTACACTTCCTTCGGTGCTTCGCTGCTTCGACGAACAGATGGAATATTGAGCAGTTAAAATCAAATAGTTCAGTCGCCGTAAAACGATCTTCACGGACTGTCTGGTCAGGGTGTCACGATGCCTGCTACAGTCTCAATGTTAACAGATTAGAAACAATATCAGCTTTGAAAGTTATTCAGGATGATGAAACTCGAAAGGTTTCACTAAGATACGAGGCGACTGCATTGCTGGGAGTCTGCAGAGTTTGTAACTGCCTTAATGACAACTTTTCCATCAGAGATGCTGAAGAGATCTAGTGCTACAAGAAAACTGTTGCAAAATGTTGATAACTATAGTGTAATTGTAATATAACGGTACTAATTTTTACTTGAAAACTAAAGCTGGACTGAAAAGCAGTGCTTTTTGAAGGAAAGGAAGGTATTCGGGTGATTATATTTCTGGTTATTATAGATAGGTTGGTATAAGAAATGGAGAAAAGAAAAAGTCGTTGGGAAAGCTTCATAGCAGTTTCATATTATACACAATTTTCCTGAACGAGACAACATTGAACTACTGAAATGTGCTACAGTACTGCAACAGCGTTACAAGGGCGACTTGGAAGAATCTCCGAGTGATGAGAATACTCAGTTTAAAGCATACGTGAAGATCAACAAAATAAAAACCTTTTCCCTAAGTACATTGTATAGAGTGTTGAGCGAAAACCAGTCCAAAACGGTTTCGTAATTTGAAGATTGCAGTACGCATACACTCCTGGAAATGGAAAAAAAGAACACATTGACACCGGTGTGTCAGACCCACCATACTTGCTCCGGACACTGCGAGAGGGCTGTACAAGCAATGATCACACGCACAGCACAGCGGACACACCAGGAACCGCGGTGTTGGCCGTCGAATGGCGCTAGCTGCGCAGCATTTGTGCACCGCCGCCGTCAGTGTCAGCCAGTTTGCCGTGGCATATGGAGCTCCATCGCAGTCTTTAACACTGGTAGCATGCCGCGACAGCGTGGACGTGAACCGTATGTGCAGTTGACGGACTTTGAGCGAGGGCGTATAGTGGGCATGCGGGAGGCCGGGTGGACGTACCGTCGAATTGCTCAACACGTGGGGCTTGAGGTCTCCACAGTACATCGATATTGTCGCCAGTGGTCGGCGGAAGGTGCACGTGCCCGTCGACCTGGAACCGGACCGCAGCGACGCACGGATGCACGCCAAGACCGTAGGATCCTACGCAGTGCCGTAGGGGACCGCACCGCCACTTCCCAGCAAATTAGGGACACTGTTGCTCCTAGGGTATCGTCGAAGACCATTCGCAACCGTCTCCATGAAGCTGGGCTACGGTCCCGCACACCGTTAGGCCGTCTTCCGCTCACGCCCCAACATCGTGCAGCCCGCATCCAGTGGTGTCGCGACAGGCGTGAATGGAGGGACGAATGGAGACGTGTCGTCTTCAGCGATGAGAGTCGCTTCTGCCTTGGTGTCAATGATGGTCGTATGCGTGTTTGACGCCGTGCTGGTGAGCGCCACAATCAGGACTGCATACGACAGAGGCACACAGGGCCAACACCCGGCATCATGGTGTGGGGAGCGATCTACTACACTGGTCGTACACCTTTGGTGATCGTCGAGGGGACACTGAATAGTGCACGGTACATCCAAACCGTCATCGAACCCATCGTTCTACCATTCCTAGACCGGCAAGGGAACTTGCTGTTCCAACAGGACAATGCACGTCCACATGTATCCCGTGCCACCCAACGTGCTCTAGAAGGTGTAAGTGAACTACCCTGGCCAGCAATATCTCCGGATCTGTCCCCCATTGAGTATGTTTGGGACTGGATGAAGCGTCGTCTCACGCGGTCTTCACGTCCAGCACGAACGCTGTCCAACTGAGGCGCCAGGTGGAAGTGGCATGGCAAGCCGTTCCACAGGACTACATCCAGCATCTCTACGATCGTCTCCATGGGAGAATAGCAGCGTGCATTGCTGCGAAAGGTGGATATACACTGTACTAGTGCCGATATTGTGCATGCTCTGTTGCCTGTGTCTATGTTCCTGTGGTTCTGTCAGTGTGATCATGTGATGTATCTGACCCCAGGAATGTGTCAATAAAGTTTCCCCTTCCTGGGACAACGAATTCACGGTGTTCTTATTTCAATTTCCAGGAGTGTATTTTTCTTAACCGCTCAATCAAATTTTTCGGTCGAGTGATCTTTCCCATTCCACGAAAGTCTCAACAATTATTTGCGGTGATCTACATCCCAGGATCGAGACAACGGTCTTGGTTTCCTCCCCGTGAATCTTAGCATGACACAGCACCTCAACTATGAAGTCCTGATTGCCGAATTTACTGCAGGGAATGCACGCCGCCAATAACTTTGGCTGACTTGGGTGTGGTGCTTATTATTATTTTTAATATTATTGTTAGCAGCAGCAGTATTAGTATTCAGTTACGTGCGTATGTAAGTTACTTTTGAGGTACGTTTATGTCGAAATGGGGGACCGAAGTAATTTTCTATGCCTAGGTACAACAAATACGTCAACTGGACTCCGATTATTGAGATAAAGTAGCAAAACGTACTTTGCGTGACCCTCGAAATTCGTCCGGCCGACGTGCAGCCTATTAAATACACTACTTTCCAATAAAATTGCTACACCAACAAGAAATGCAGATGATAAACGGGTATTCATTGGACAAATAAATTATACTAGAACTGACATATGATTACATTTACATGCAATTATGGTGAATAGATCCTGAGAAATCAGTACCCAGAACAACCACATCTGGCAGTAATAACGGCCATGATATAACGGTCTTGATATGCCTGGGCATTGCGTCAAACAGAGGTTGGATGGCGTGTACAGCTACAGCTGCCCATGCAGCGTCAACACGATACCACAGTTCATCAAGAGTAGTGACTGGCGTATTGTGACGAGCCAGTTGCTTGGCCACCATTGACCAGACTGGAGAATGTGCTGGCCAGGGCAGCAGTTGAACATTTTCTGTATCCAGAAAGGCCCGTCCAGGACCTGCAACATGCGGTCGTACATTATCGTGCTGAAATGTAGGGTTTCGCAGGGATCGAATGAAGGGTAGAGCGACGGGTCGTAAAAGAGGTGAAATGTAACGTCCACTGTTCAAAGTGCCGTCAGTGCGAACAAGAGGTGACCGAGACGTGTAACCAATGGCACTCCATTGCATCACGCCGGGTGATACGCTTTCAATGTGCGTTCACCGCGATGTCGCCAAACACGGATACGACCATCACGATGCTATAAACAGAACCTGGATTCATCCGAAACAATGACATTCGTGCACCCAGGTTCGTCGTTGAGTACATCGCAGACGCTCCAGTGTGTGATGCAGCGTGAAGGGTAACCGCAGCCATGGTCTCCGGGCTGGTAGTCCATGCTGCTACAAACGTCGTCTAACTGTTCGTGCAAATGGTTGTTGTGTTTCAAACATCCCCATCTGTTGACTCAGGGGTCGAGATGTGGCTGCACGATCCGTTACAGCCATGCGGATAAGATACCTGTCATCTCGACTGCTAGTGATACGTGGCCTTAGGGATCCAGCACGGCGTTCCGTATTACCCTCCTGAACCCACCGATTCCATATTCTGCTATCAGTAATTGGAACTCGACCAAGGCGAGCAGCAATGTCGCGATACGATAAACCGTATCGCAATAGGCTACAATACGACTATTATCAAAGTCGTAAACGCGATGGTACGCATTTCTCCTCCTTACATGAGGCATCACAAGAACGTCTCACCAGGCAACGCCGGTCAACTGCTGTTTGTGTATAAGAAATCGGTTGGAAACTTTCCTCATGTCAGTACGTTGCAGGTGTCGCCACAGGCGCCAACCTTGTGTGAATGCTCTGAAAAGCTAATCATTTGCATACCACAGCATCTTCTTCCTGTAGATTACATTTCGCGTCTGTAGCACGTCATCTTCGTGGCCAGTAGCGTAGGTTGTAGTAGGTGGGGGGAGAGCTGGCTGCTGGCTGTGGGTTCCTCGACGCCTTCCGCTGCACAGCGACGCGGAGTAGCGTGCGCTGTCTGCAGAGCCGCGGCCGGCGACGCACCGCGGGTAATGGCGGCGCGGACACGGCGCGGCCATTACGGGTGACAGCCGGAAAACACGGCTAATGCGGCGGCGCCTGGCCTCTCCTCTCCTCTCCTCTCCTCTCCTCTCCTCTCCTCTCCTCTCCTCTCCTCTCCTCTCCTCTCCTCTCCTCTCCTCTCCTCTCCTCTCCTCTCCTCTCCTCTCCTCTCCTCTCCTCTCCTCCTGTGACACGGCTGCCAGCCGGCCGGCCTGGCTCCGTCCACACCAGACACCCGGCTCTCTCCGTAAACACTCCGCACTCCTGTGGCACACCTCTGCTGCAAAAGCTGTATCTACCCTAAAATCGAGTCCTACATTAGGTACGAACATTTCCAAAACGGAACGGTCTTAGATAACGGGTTGGTCAAATGGTGCGTGCTGGTGGTTTTGCCCACCAATACATAATATTACTATCAAAACACATTTTCATTTTCCAAGACGCCCTAACATCCTAGTCACACTTTCCATAGTTACAAGCGGAGTTGCAAAACTGCTATAGGCTGCCATAGACTACCCCCGTAAACTACTGCAGTTTTCGTAGTAGCCTAGGTGAAACCTGATACTCAGAGGAAGAGAGCATTCGCTTACGATAGTGGACGGGGCCGTAATCAGTTAACTATTGGTTGCCTTTTGCAGTTGCACAGCCCCGCGGGACTAGCCGAGCGCTCTGAGGCGCTGTAGTCATAGATGTGCGGCTGGTCCCCGCGGAGGTTCGAGTCCTCCCTCGGGCATGGGTGTTTGTGTTTGTCCTTAGGATAATTTAGGTTAAGTAGTGTGTAAGCTTAGGGACTGATGACCTTAGCAGTAAAGTCCCGTAAGATTTCACACACATTTGAACATTTTTGAACAGTTACACACTTTATTTTTAAAACAGTAGTTCCAGACTTAACAATAAATAAAAAATACCACTCGTTATTAATGAAGGAATAGACAACTGTGTAAATAATAGTATTTTCAGTGCGTTACAATTTAGCAATTCACCATAAAATACAGATACAGATAATATAAAAAAAAGGCACGGTGATCACAGCTGAAGGCCTTACACGCCAAGAATGCCAATACACTATGAATGCTTAAGAACTCGACGCAATTAAAGCTTACAGGTATTGAAATATTAAAAATAAGTGGCCACAAACGCAGCAGACCCCATGAATGGCAGTAAAGAAGGTTTTAAGGCTTACTGCTAAAATACGAATACAGAATTATTTTTTCGAGGCAAATGACCACAACCATGGCTGAAGGCCTTACATTCCTGGAACGGTAATTATATAAAAAAATTAGAAACCTGGTGTAAAACAGCAAATATAAGCAAAGGTTAATTAAAAGAAACAAGCAACTGACCACCAAATGGGTGAAATAAGATGATGCAACTCAACACTTTCACTGCTAGATTTATTCCAGAAGGCGACCGAAACTATTAATTAGACATACATGACCTTTAATGTAGGCATCACAAGGAATGGTAGTAATTAATACGCCGCGCGGGATTAGCCGAGCGGTCTGGGGCTCTGCAGTCATGGACTGTACGGCTGGTCCCGGCGGAGGTTCGTGTCCTCCCTTGGGCATGGGTATGTGTGTTTGTCCTTAGAGTAATTTAGGTTAACTAGTGTGTAAGCTCAGGGACTTATAACCTTAGCAGTTAAGTCCCATAAGATTTCACACACACACAGTAAATAATGCAATAATAACATAAGGAACAGTCACAGACGGTGCTCCAGGAATCGACCTCTGAGAAGGTCCGGCAACATATACTTTCGCGAGCGATCAGATAGGCAGCCAAGAGCTGCATTTACTTCTCAAAATGGTAACTAGTGGCCGTCTAACGAATGACTAATGATATTCTTGCTGAAGCTACCTGATGTCCAGTAAACCAAATGCAGGAATGGAACAATATGCCAAAGTCGGACCTGCGGACTGCACTACGCCCCCAGAATACTGCACTTAGAGCGCCCGGAAAGAGAAAGGAATCACTAGCACCAGAGTAGAAGAATCACAAACGGACTTCAATCAAGAAAGCTTTCAAAACTCCACGCCTTACTGGACAGCAGCGGCAAGGCGAGGAAACGTACACTGTCGTTACATACACTAACCCCCAGGGCAAGAAATTGGGACGTTAGGCGGCCACCAGGCAGGAAAAATACCGCTGGTTGAACTTGACAAATTGTAACACGCTGAACGGAGTAAAGTCGAGGGAAGCTAATCAGATCCGCTTTCCCCAAGCTCTCCACTCGCTGCTCTTCGCCTCGGTGACACTACGAGCAGCAACACGAACAAAGTCAATGGAGAATTGCGAGATGTCACAGTGGTGGACGTTCCTCTGCTTGAATTGAAATGCACTCATCTTAAAGCCTGCAGGATCTGGTTTACGACGAGGTCGTGCAACCTCGTGACCAGTCCATGCACGACGGCAGTGGTCCCGGCGTGTTCTCACACTGCGTGGACCTGGCTCCTCCTGAATCCCCAACCGAACTGCCACTCACACGACAAGGAAAAACAACGACGTCGCCCCAAAGATAGGGCAACAGTTACTACATATCGATAAACGCTGCTGCTGTCTCTAGCGTTCAGGCAACGCTTGAGAAACGAATGGTGCCAGAAAAGACAAGAAGAAGACAACTGTAACCATGCCAACTAAAGGATACGGTCTGGGCTCCAACGGAAGGCGGAAACCGGCAAACAGCACCAACACAAGCCGCAGCACGGCTCGCTTGGTGAGTTTGTAATGCAATACCTGTACGTTCAGTGTGTTGCATAGCTATCAGGCGTTACCTAATTTCTTTCGCTTTGTTTTTGCGTATGTGATCAAGGTCTTAGTGCACAGTCCATTCACATTAACCTGGCTACTGGCTATATTCAACGTCAATGTGCAATAGCCACTCGCAGACAGCTTGTAGCAGCATAGCCAGTGCAGTGTAAATAAAGCGTGTTGCTAGTGACATGGAAAAACGAGCAGTCGTTGTTGTAACGCGGAAATGGAGCGATTAATCTGACGTTCAAAATTGCATGATCATTGGTTTCCAGGGCGAATGTGGAAGCATTTCCAAAACAGATAAGGTCGTAAACTGTTTGCATGCTATTGTGGTTACAATATACCAAGCATGGCTAAATGGAGCTTTCCAAAACTAGTGTCGTGGTAACGTTGGTGCACCACACGCCGTAGATGACAGATGTGTACGACGGCAGCGGAGATGTGTACACGCGAATAGACGTGCAGTAGTTGAGCAACTGAGGCCCAGATGAACCAAGAGGCCGCCCGGGGTGGCTGAGCGGTTCTAGGCGCTACAGTCTGGAGCGACCACTACGATGGCAGGTTCGAATCCTGTCTCGGGCATGGATGTGTGTGATGTCCTTAGGTTAGTTAGGTTTAAGTAGTTCTAGGGAACGGATGACGTCAGAAGTTAAGTCCCATAGTGCTCAGAGCCATTTGAACCATTTGAACCAAGAGGCTACCAACAGTGTCTCCTGAGCGACTGTTCAGTGAACATTGTTGCACATGGACCTCCACAGCATGTGTATGGTTCGCGCAGCCATGCTACCTGCTCTTCAGCGGCGACGAAGCCTGGAATTTGCACGCCAGTATCATAACTCGGCATCCACTGAGAGTCGACAGGTAGCCTTCTGAGGTGGATCACAGTTTATGCTGCATCGGACTCATGGCAGTCAGCATGTACGTCGTGAAACGTCTGGAAGCAAACAGCCTGCAACGAGAAGCGAGCTTTATCATTTGAGGAAGGTTTTCGTCGCATTTCCTGGGTAATCTCGTCCTTTTGAAGGCACAATGGATCAACACAAGTATTCATCTGTCCTTGGGGATCATGTCGACCCCCATATGAAGTTGTGTTTCCTCAACACGAAGACATCTACCATCAGGAGAATGCAACATATCACACATCTCGTGTGTGTCGCCTGGCCACCAAAATCACTGTATATAAACATAGTTGAGAACCTGTGGGACCACTTCGATCGGCCTGTTCGCTCAACAGCAGCTGGCCACTGCAGTGGAGCCAGCATGGCTCCACAGACCTGTCGGTAACTTCCATACCCTCACTGACTCTCTTGCTGCACATTCCACACTGCAAAAGATGGTTACCGAGGCTTTGGCACGTGGTTACATTAATGTGGCTGGAAAATGTAGATTCCCCGACAAACCGGAAGCAGTGAATCGTCTCGAAACTTAGTAGGAATATAGAAAGGATCGCGTCAATTATGGAGCAGTTTTCCCTTCTGTTACTTAAAAATAAATACTGTTTATACCAAAACTGAAACCGTCAATGCTTAAGTCAGGTTTTATTCGAAAATTGTTGATCTGTAACTTGAAACAGGCGGATGTTCTGGCAAAAAATAAAAAGAAGAGCAATACAGATTCAACATGTAGGACTACAAAACAATAGTTGCTCAAAAAAAGGTAAAGTTTAAAAAAAATGTCACTAAGCGAAAATATATCAAACATCGCTTGAGTACTTCGTCGAGGTAACATAAGAGATCATTCTTTTATTCATAAACAACTTTCGCACTTATCAAAAATAACAGTATTTCTTGGCTTTCATGATGGTGAACAACGTTAGAATAAATATAAAATAGTAATATCAATCACACAGATTTCCTTACGTATACTGTACTTGCACTGAAATTATAAATGAAGGAGTTCAGCAGTCTGCAAATTTTTCTCATTGAGAAAATGCAATTTATTTCATTAAGGACAATAACACGCAACGTTCTAGCACTGAATAATATGCGGTTTTAATTAGGAATATGAAACAAACAGTTTCTCTCTCATACATTTATTTATGATTCTTTTCCTGTCACTGCCACCAAAATTAAATACCTGATTACTTTCAAAGGATATAATGTACAAATATGTGATGTCAAATATGTGAAATGCATTGCTTGAAGACAAGAAACACTAATTATGTTGGTTTGAGGTTACTAACCCATGGTATAATAAAAAAATTTAGTATTTTCAATACTGCCTGCTTTTTTTTTCAGACGAATTCATGTTGTTCTGCCTGATATCTACTGTATGCCCAGCGCTAAAAATACGACATGTATAACATCTACACTACTGGTCATTAAAATTGCTACACTACGAAGATGACGTGCTACAGACGAGAAAATTTAACCGCCAGGAAGAAGATGCTGCGATATGCAAATTATTAGCTTTCCAGGTCATTTACACAAGGCTGGCGCCGGTGGCGACACCTACAACGTGCTGACACGAGGAAAGTTTCCAACCGATTTCTCATACACAAACAGCAGTTGACCGGCGTTGTCTGGTGAAACGTTGTTGTGATGCCTCGTGTAAGGAGGAGAGATGCGTACCATCACGTTTCCTACTTTGATAAAGTTCGGATTGTAGCCTGTCGCGATTGCGGTTTATCGTATCGCGACATTGCTGTTCGCGTTGGTCGAGATCCAATGACTGTTAGCAGAATATGGAATCGGTGGGCTCAGGAGGGTAATCAGGAACGCCGTGCTGGATCCCAACGGCCTCGTGTCACTAGCAGTCGAGATGACAGGCACTTATCCGCATGGCTGTAACAGATCGTGCAGCTACGCCTCCATCCCTCAGTCAACAGATGGGGACGTCTGCAAGACAACAACCATCTGCACGAACAGTTCGACGACGTTTGCATTAGCATGAACTATCAGCTCGGAGACCATGGCTGCGGTTACCCTTGACGCTGCATCGCAGACAGGAGCGCCTACGATGGTGTACTCAACGACGAACCTGGGTGCACAAACGGCAAAATGCCATTTTTTCGGATGAATCCAGGTTGTGTTTAAAGCATCATGATGGTCGCATCCGTTGTCGGCGACATCGCGGGGAACGCACATTGGAAGCGTGTATTCGTCATCGCCATACTGGCATACTGGCCATTGGTTACACGTCTCGGTCACGTTCGCATTGACGGCAATTTGAACAGTGGACGTAAATTTCAGATGTGTTACGACCCGTGGCTCTGCCCTTCATTGTATCCCAGCGAAACCGTACATTTCAGCAGGATAATGCACGACCGCATGTTGCAGGTCCTGTACGGGCCTTTCTGGATACAGAAAATGTTCAGCTGCTGCACTGGCCAGCATATTCTCCAGATTTCTCACCAATTGAAAACGGCTGCTCAATGGAGGCCGAGCAACTGGCGCGTCACAATAATCCAGTCACTACTCTCGATGAACTGTGGTATCGTGTTGAAGCAACATGGGCAGCTGTACCTGTACACGCCATCCGAGCTTTGTTTGACTCAATACCAAGGCGTATCAAGGCCGTTATTAAGGCCAGAGGTGGGTACTCTGTGTACTGATTTCTCACGATCTATGCACGCACATTGCATGAATATGTAATCACATGTCAGTTCTAGTATATTTGTCCAATGAATACCCGTTTATCATGTGCATTTCTTCTTGGTGTAGCAATTTTAATGGCCACCAGTGTATAAAACCCGCGCCGAAGGCTCCAGTTGTTTTTTCCCCTTTTATTTTCATTCCTGGCAATTTTACGCCCAAACCTGAATCTCAAATGGTTCGGTGTTCCAAATGCAACTTTTTGGTGCTTTCGGAGACAGTAAGCAAATTATTCCGAGATACGTTTGTCATTTCGGTGTCGTAAATTTCTCATTCGATATTACTAAGCGTTAGAGACGCTGTTTAAATGGATACTAACCCTTTGTTAATATCAAAGAAGAATACGTTTGTGAGAGGAAAAAATGTAGCACATGTCAAAAAGTAATACTTGGAGCTGAGATTATTCAGAGCGGTGGCGGCAGATATCTAACACTGAAAATACCAGCAAAATATAAATGGAACTCGTTTATCGTACTGTATACGAATTGTACAAATCCCCTGAATAATTTTGTTATTATCTGCACCAAATAACCATCAGCAACATAATTTACCCAATATGGATCAAAAAAGTAATTAACATTGTATTCAAGAATTAGTCAATCATTTATTATGTGGTCTCATAATATCTGCAGTTATTTTCTGTTTAGTAATAATGTTTCTCAAATTTTTAACAGCGTAATGTACGTTTATTGCTTCTAAACTTTGCTGCGATTTTCTTAAAGACTAATGAGATTGTATAATGATATAATCAGATATTTCAGGTCTGACTGATTGAAGATGTGCATCCGGGTGTTCAGTCGAGCTATTGTTTCGATCTTCTTATCAAATGTAAACAACTCAGCTGAACAACCGGTAGCACACCATTAATAGAATGATGTAGATGTATTTCTTTATTACTCGTTCATACTTGATTAACAAGTGGATATATGCACTGAAATCAACAGGTCTCTCATTATGAGCATAGATAATAACTACTGTAGGGCAGTGAAACTTCAAACATTTTTTGCTTGGAGGTAACCAAGATGGGTAAAATCGCAAAGTAGAAAAAAACCTTTACACAGTGTTTGTTCTTTGCCCAGTTAATTTTTGTAAATGCTGTGGTCATCACTTATAATATTTAATACACAATTTTTTCGGAGCATATATTTCTCTGTGAAGTGAGCCTACTTCACGACTGTTTCGTTGCAGCTGTAATGATGTGCGCGACATCTAAACATCAGCTCCGTGAGCCTCTGGTGAAAATTACTTCTTTCGGGTACCGTCTCTTTTTGTGCTTTCTTGAACAACCTAAGCTACCATTTCTTGTCACAATGGTTTCTTCCCATCAGCTATGCAGCAGCGCACCCTATGAGGGAGAAACGTGTACAACGCAACCGTCCGAAACTCATTATTATTTCACTCCGTGACGTGACCATATGCCCTTAATGTGTTCACGAGACATTATTGCTGTTACGAGAGCACGTAAAATGTGTAGCGACCATATCCTTCGTAGATAATCACTTTGTAAAGCCATAATCGTTTATGTTCTAGCTTAGCTGCATATACGGTTATAGGGAGACCTCACGCGAGATAGCGGCCTAAAAAACAATTTTCTTCTGTTTCGGTTCTGTGGTACGGTAACAGGAAAATAGGGAAAATATTCAAGTACTTAAGTTAAAGCAATTTATGCGACTTCCGTGGAATACTAGGACCGAGGGATATCAAATCTTAAGGGAATACTAAAGACAAGAATCTTGTGTGATTATAAAATGTGCTTCTTAGGACTTCTGTCTCACTTATCGCTATGGCAATGATTTGTCAACATGTAAAATGGCAAACTGTATCAGATCCCGATTTCACGTTAAACTGCCACCTCTGAGACCGAAATTTTCTTCACCTGAGATTATCTGTTCTTGTTAGAGGATGTTTACTGATTAACATATATGGACGACTTGGGACGTCAGCTGGTATAATATGTGTTAAAAAATGATGTAATTCCTCCAGCTGTATTAAGGTGTTAGTTTTATTGGCAACTAGTTTCAATGTTGTTACAACATTATCTTCATGCCCATACTTGTTGACAGTAACCGCATCTGTCTAACACTAGTAGTCAATGGTGAGATAGGCGTGTTCCATGCGGAAGGCCTTGCTGGAGGAATTACGTCATTTTTAGCATATATTAACATATAGTTTATTTCAAGCGTAAATTCTTTTTATTATTTCTTGCACTATTTCTGTTCATTCAGATGTGATTAATTTATGAGTGAATTTTATTATGTAACAGCGTTGTTCGTAAAACTGTTCCCATTACCGAAGTCTGTATAATGGATAACTTGACATTGCTGCATTTGGTGGGATATCTAAATTAATGTGAAAAGAGAAAAATTTCAAACCTCCAGACAGCCGTGATCCCTTTTTTTGAGGAGGGGGGGGGGGGGGCTTTTATTTATGTTACCAGACTCGGCAAACTGCGTTACCTTCTGCGCATCTGTAAAGCATAGACCGAGCTGTGAGCACAATGTGTAATATGTCCACATAATATTTTTTATCCCTATACTTCAATCAATGTCATCCATGGGTACAATACCGAGTGTCCGAAAAGTCTTTCCCTGATTACATAAATTGATAACTCAGGCTAGAAGTAAGATACAAATATGAAACTGGTGTCTATTGAAGTTTTTTCCACACATCAGTAAACTTCCACATGAGCACCCTTGGTAGCACGTAGCATCCAGGCGATGTTCAATTTCCGTCCACACATTAGCCAACTTCACTGGAGGGATCGATTCAACGACTGTGGTTATCCGTTGCCGCAGGGTTTCAAGATCTGGTACACGTGTTCGGTAGACCTCGTCCTTGACATAACCCCATAAAAAGAAGTGTAATGGGGTTATGTCAGGAGAGCGTGGAGGGCAAACCGTTGGCCCATCACGACCAATCCATCGCCCAGGAAAGGTCATATCGAGATAGACACGGACGTCCAAACCCCAATGAGGCAGTGGGCAGTGCACCGTCTTGCTGAAGCAAGACATCGGGGTGATACTGAAGCTGCTGAGGAACAGCATACAGTTGCAACATGTCCAGATACAGTGCAGATGTGATGGTAGCCTCAGCGAAGAAGAATGGCCCGATAATTCTATCGTGCGCGTACCAAACATTCACCTTTGGACTGCCTCTGGTGCACTCCATTACCTCGCCAGGGGGTTTTGAACCCCAAGTGTGCACACTATGGCGATTCGCTACTCCACTGACAAAAAGGGTCGCTTCGTTGGAAAAGGCAATTCGTCTGAGATAACCATCATCGTCCTCAACACGTGATAGCATTTCGATGGCAAAGTCATATCGACGTGTACTCTCATTGGGCAACAAGGCCTGAACGATTTGCACTTTGCATGCACGGAACAATAAACGTTTGTGTAAAATGTCATGGAGAGAGCTTGTTACCATCTGTAATTCACATGAGGCCCTGCGCATCGATTTCTTCGAATTTCGCAGAAAAGACTGCCTTGCAGCTTCCACCCTGTCTGCTGAGGTTCTTGGTCGACCAGACCTCGGAAGGTCAGCAACCGATCCTGTGTTCTCGAACCTCTCATACCAGGCTTTAATTCTCTTGACATCAGGTGGATTCCTTTCAAATGTTGTCTGGAAGTGTCTCTGCACTTTGGTTGGTGATCATGTCTCATGGTACCACAGAACACACTGTGCTTTCTCCTGATTGGTTAAATGTCTTCTTGGGCACTGCACCTCATCCACTATTTACGTACTGCGAACCTAAAACAGAAAAAAAACTTTGATAGTTTTAAACAATTCGACACAAGTTTCATATTTGTATCTTACTTCTAGCCTGAGTTATTAGTTTATGTAATCAGGGAAAGACTTTTCGGACACACTGTACGTCGAGTCGTATCCTAAAAAGATTTTCAAAACATGCAAGGTGCTGTATACCAGCATGTTACAATAAACGTTATATGAAATATCACACACTGTACGCCGAGTATACACGCTCATGTTCCCGTAACAGTTGAACCAAGACTGAGATTCGAGCGTAAACGTCACAGATATTGTGATCAACCATCAGATTGCTCTGTGTTAGTGACGAATACATCAGATCGCGTAATTCGTAAATACAGAATCATATAGAGCCATAAATTGTTCGCAATGCAGTTTTACAGTTCTGAGAGGTCATTCAGATTATACATAATTTAAAAAAAGTTTAACAGTTTTCTAATTTTTAAAAAATGATTTTAAATTTTTGTAATTCCTTGTAAAATATAAAAGAAAATACTATATATTGATATTTATAATTTAATGTATTTTTAATAAAGCAAAACATATGGCATATTCAAATTTAATACATCGACAAACAAGTCGCAAGAAGGCCACTTACTGACAGTGCAGTACAAAAACGAGGTAAAATGTAAGTTATTGGTCGATAACTAAGTGAATTTAATCAGAATGTAGACTCCCAAAGGTAAACAAAAAGCTGGTACTCTTTTAGTTACAAGTACAAATCATTGAAAGGTGGCTACACTGAGTCACAGCGCCAGAGATTGCGCCAAAGAGTATTATTCAGCCGCCTCCACTGGCAGTTGCCGCTGAGAAGCTGCTGAGAGCAGTAGTAGTTCTGAGGTAGCCGTAGTTAGAGTACTAATTGTGAGCATGTCGTGTGCAGTTGTTCTGTTGGGGAAGTCACCAGATGTTGTTGGATTGGGGATGTTGTAATGATCAGAGTGTATTTTTCGTCAATATATATGAAGGTAAAGAAAATTGTTTATTTCAAATGTCTTATGCCTCTTGATCACAGGTTCAGTCAACAAAGCATCTGGCTCGTGTTCTTGTGTTAGACTGTAATTCTGGTTTCTATATGCAATTATAGTATTTCTTGTTTTTTTAAATTACTTCAGTGTAAATCGTGTTTAAAATATCTTGTCTTATTGAGGTAGAACCGTGCCAGATGTGTACGTTGAATCACACTTCCACACAGAGAACAGTTACATTTGTACTTTGTTGTTTCGTAGCTTTTATAGTTGCTGGGGACTTAATTAATTAATTGTGTTAAGGGAAATTTCCTTTCATTATTTGTTGTAATTCTATGTAGTCAGATTGCGTACTAATATTATTCAGGGCCAACCGGTTACGAGAATGCGTAACCGGACAAACAGCGACAAAAAATAAAATTATTTGCATTATATTTAATTAAGCTACCATGCACGTGGCGACCGCTGCTCCGGATCGTCCCTTGGAATTCTTTTGATAGTAAAAATAGCAAACACTAGTATTGTTGTAGTAATTTGTAGTTTAATAATTGTAGTCTATATTGCATGTGTAGATTTGGTAACTGAACATTTGTAGTTGTCTTGTCATTCTTTTAATGGTATTTTGGCAGAATTTAATTTTTGATGTCTTGTATAGGGGTTTGACAATTTTGTGCAACTATGAAGATTTTAATTGTTCGTTAGGCGTGTTTATCGGGAAGCATTTCGTGTGAATGGTATTGTTTGGTTATAAAGTGTTATATTCTGTGTAATTTCCGTATAGTGACGAGTTTTGTATGTTTTGCAAATGATTACGCGATCGATGAAAAAGGCAAAAATGATGGATAGTGAGAATGACGAAATTGTTAACATGGCGAACTCGCCAATACGTAAGAACAGTGTAATGAAGTAGAAAACAATTTAATAAGTCGGGAAAATAGACCGGAACCAGTTCAGAATTTTTCTCAATCAAAAAATTCACAGAATACGAGATCAACGATAGAAGATTCTGAAATTGTATAGAACACAGATAGCTTTACGGCTATGCCGAAGGAAGTTAGTTATACAGGAAATTTTAGGGGCGAAAAGAATTTCGAACCAGTTAATATGGAGCAATTGATTAGTGCAATATTTAATTTGGGATCTGAATTAAAAACAGTGGGATCACAGTTATAATCTGAATTACAAACAGTGAAATCACAAATAGGAACAACTAAAACTGATATGGGAACAATGGAAACACGGTTAGACTCACGAATAGGGACATGTTTCAAAAACATGAAAGATGACTTAAAGAAAGAAATTAGAGATAAGTACAACCGATTTTAAATGCTCACAATAATAGATTAATTTCAATAGAAATCAGACAAAAGGAACAGGATAGAGATCAGGAAGAAAGAGATCGCGTGACAGTACAAAAATTTTCAGAGTTAAATTTACAACGCGCACACGATATGGAAGAAATACTTGAAAGACTCGAGGAATCTGTACCAAATGAAAGAATAAATAACCTAAAACAACAGTGTGAAGAGGTAACTACTAAATGTATCAATACTGAAACCCGAGTCGCGAAACTTACGGAAGACGTAAATAAACAGAAAGAACAAATAGGTGACTTATCGGAAAGAGTTGAGGAGATTTCAGATAAACTGACGAGTTAGTTTAAATGGGGACAGAGATTCGGACGATACAGCTCCATTGCCATTTGCAGAAACCAAAGAGTACCAGAACATAAATAAACATTTTGAAAATCAGGGAAAATTTAATGAATGCGTTAAAAGGGAATTTGAGGCGTTACGAAAGCAAGTCAAACAAATTGAAAGCGAAATCGTAGGAGAAGATAGCAGAAGAAATTTAGAATCGCAGATAGCAGAGGGGTTTGAAGAAAATAATTTATTTCATTTACGAGAAGCAACAAGAGAGCGCCATGAGCGCAAACTTGACAATAATCGACATTGGGACGGGGACAGACGCGGTAGGTATTTGTCGCCACGAGGCGAAAACTTTGACTATAAACACTTCTTAACTGTTCAAAAATTTAAGATCTTTCGCAATTCTAAGAATGACATCCATCCATGTTCATGGTTAGACCAATTTATGTACGCACTTTCACCAAATTGGCCACTAAGTCACAAACTGGAATTTATGTGCGGCTATTTAAGTCCTCAGGGGATTCGCTACACTAAGTGAATATGTGCCGTAGCGTGCACAGGGCTCCGAGCTGTAGTGGCGCTATTTCCCTTTTAGTCTTCTGTACCGCTGCCTACTCTTTTACTATTCTTTGTATCTATCAAAACAACTCTTCAACTATCAACCTATCTAGAGAGTCGGTAAAGAATAACCGGATATGGCTATTTTACCCAAAAGTGATTTCGTAAATTACCGTATGGACTTACTATATCTTCAGCAGCATTCATTCGCAGTTTAAACGAAATTTTACCTGTTTATCTTTGTGACAATATTACTTAATATGTTGATGACATTCTTATTGCTAAACGTTCTTGGAGTGAGCATAACAAAATTTTGGATTCATTATTACATATTTTGCAAGAGTTGGCAACACAGTGAACTTGGAAAAATCTGAATTTGGTCGTTCTGTGGTGAAATTTCTCGGTCATATTATTACTACAGAAGGTATTCTTCCTGATCCAGAGAAACTAGACGCTATTCGTAATTATGCTGTTCCTACTACAAAACGTGATGTTCGTAGTGTTCTTGGTGTCTGTAATTTTCTTAGATGCTTTGTTAGATGGGACAATTTGGCCACACCTCGTTTATGTGAACTATCTGGAAATAATTCTAATTGGTGTTGGGATGAGGAAGCTCAATCAGAATTTGAACAACTTCGTGATGCTTTAGTTGCTACTCCACTTCTTTCACATCCGGATTTATCTAAAGATTTTTGTTTGGCGACGGACTCATCATACAAAGGCCTAGATGCACACTTATTTCAAGAGATAGACGAAAACGGCGTTTTAATACAGAAAACTATTGCATTTGGAATTCGTGTACCTCCAAATCAGAAAAATTCGATTACGGAATTAGAAACCTTGGCTGTTGTTTGGGCTTTCACAAAATTTCGCATCTTTTTGTATGGCAGACATACTAAGGTTTACACCGATCATCGAGCTCTGGAGTTTCTTATGTCAGCAAAATTAACACATGGAAGATTGTCACGATGGGCACTGTATCTACAGAAATTTGATTTTAGTATTGTTTACATACAGGGTTCTTCAACTATTATTGCTGATGCTTTTTCAAGAGCACCTATGAGTTTGAAGTAAAGTGCCGAGGAGGACTGCAAAGAAAACAATTACTGTTTGATGAACACTCCTGGAAATTGAAATAAGAACAGCGTGAACTCATTGTCCCAGGAAGGGGAAACTTTATTGACACATTCCTGGGGTCAGATACGTCACATGATCACACTGACAGAACCACAGGCACATAGACACAGGCAACAGAGCATGCACAATGTCGGCACTAGTACAGTGTATATCCACCTTTCGCAGCAATGCAGGCTGCTATTCTCCCATGGAGACGATCGTAGAGATGCTGGATGTAGTCCTGTGGAACGGCTTGCCATGCCATTTCCACCTGGCGCCTCAGTTGGACCAGAGTTCGTGCTGGACGTGCAGACCGCGTGAGACGACGCTTCATCCAGTCCCAAACATGCTCAATGGGGGACAGATCCGGAGATCTTGCTCGCCAGGGTAGTTGACTTACACCTTCTAGAGCACGTTGGGTGGCACGGGATACATGCGGACGTGCATTGTTCTGTTGGAACAGCAAGTTCCCTTGCCGGTCTAGGAATGGTAGAACGATTGGTTCGATGACGGTTTGGATGTACCGTGCACCATTCAGTGTCGCCTCGACGATCACAAGAGGTGTACGGCCAGTGTAGGAGATCGCTCCCCACACCATGATGCCGGGTGTTGGCCCTGTGTGCCTCGGTCGTATGCAGTCCTGATTGTGGCGCTCACCTGCACGGCGCCAAACATACGACCATCATTGGCACCAAGGCAGAAGCGACTCTCATCGCTGAAGACGACACGTCTCCATTCGTCCCTCCATTCACGCCTGTCGCGACACCACTGGAGGCGGGCTGCACGATGTTGGGGCGTGAGCGGAAGACGGCCTAACGGTGTGCGGGACCGTAGCCCAGCTTCATGGAGACGGTTGCGAATGGTCCTCGCCGATACCCCAGGAGCAACAGTGTCCCTAATTTGCTGGGAAGTGGCGGTGCGGTCCCCTACGGCACTGCGTAGGATCCTACGGTCTTGGCGTGCATCCGTGCGTCGCTGCGGTCCAGTCCCAGGTCGACGGGCACGTGCACCTTCCGCCGACCACTGGCGACAACATCGATGTACTGTGGAGACCTCACGCCCCACGTGTTGAGCAATTCGGCGGTACGTCCACCCGGCCTCCCGCATGCCAACTATACGCCCTCGATCAAAGTCCGTCAACTGCACATACGGTTCACGCCCACGCTGTCGCGGCATGCTACCAGTGTTAAATACTGCGATGGAGCTCCGTATGCCACGGCAAACTGGCTGACACTGACGGCGGCGGTGCACAAATGCTGCGCAGCTAGCGCCATTCGACGGCCAACACCGCGGTTCCTGGTGTGTCCTCTGTGCCGTGCGTGTGATGATTGCTTGTATAGCCCTCTCGCAGTGTCCGGAGCAAGTATGGTGGGTCTGACACACCGGTGTCAATGTGTTCTTTTTTCCATTTCCAGGATTGTATATTCAAGGCGTTGCGTTTGAAAATTTTATTTCGTCTTTGCTCCAGGACATCGCCAAGGAGCAAAACAAGGATCCAATCTGGAAGGATATTAGTGAAGGAGAAAGAAAAGTGTAGCGATTAGACAGTATTATTTAGTTCGCAATGATATCCTTTTTAAAACAAAAATCGGTCGACAACTCTGTTTGGTTAGTTTGCATTCCTGATGAGTGGGTTAATAAATTGATTTGGTATACACATTTCAGTTATGCACACTTTGGTCGCAGAAAATGCTTTCATAAATTACTAGAAAATTGCTACTTCAGTAATATCGAAAAACGTATTCGTTATGTTCTTGCCAAATGCAAATTATGTCAAATGGCTAAGCCGCCAAATATTTCTCACAGAGTACCGTTGTTTCCTATCATTCCCGCGAAATTAAAGGAGATGGCTGCAGTCGATTCGTTCGGTCCAGTGTTTCGTTCTACTAATGGTTTTGCGTAAATTTTGGTAGCAGTGGAACAGACATCAAAATATGTGTTTTACACCTTTACGCAGAAGCAACAGATCGTTCAGTATCTAATGCTTTCATCAAACATTTTCTTAATGAAGTGGGGCATGTTGATAAGGTTATATCAGATAACCCATCACAGTTTCGCTAAAATTTGGCTTCGTACTTTGCGGCGTCGTAGGATTAAACCAATTTTCATTTCACTTTTTCGCCCTCAATCTAACGCTTCGGAGAGATGGATGAAGGAAATCAATAAATTATGTCGACCTTATTGTCATCAGAATCACAGAACGTGGGATCAGTATCTTCATATTTTTCAAAACATTCCGAATGAAAAAATGGTTCAAATGGCTCTGAGCACTATTGGACTTAACAGCTGTTGTCATCAGTCCCGTAGAACTTAGAACTACTTAAAACTAACTAACCTAAGGACATCACACACATCCATGTCCGAGGCAGGATTCGAACCTGCGACCGTAGCAGTCTCACGATCCCGGACTGGGTGCCTAGAACCGCGAGACCACGCGGCTGGGCATTCTGAATGAACTCCCTAATGATTCAACTTCTTTACCACCTATATTGATATTAAAAAACAAAGCACCGACAAATCGAATTTCTGAAATCGTTCCTTTCCCACCTTCACGGAAACTGCGGCATTCTGAAGTTGACAATCTGGCTCTACAAAATATCGCATCTGCGGCTGCTAGAAGAGTGAAATCAGTTAAACGTCCTGGTCGTTTAAAAACCTTGTCAGTTGGTCAAAAGGTGTTAATTAAGTCTCATCGTTTGCCTCACACAGTCGCAAATTTTTTCTGCTTTATAACGGTCCATATAGGGTTCGCAAAATTATTCATGATAACACTGTCGAAGTAGAAATTCTTAGATCACAGCGCTCTAAGGGAATACATCATATATCGAACCTTAAAATTTTTGTGGAATGACATAGTTTTGAGAAACTAACAGTTATACGTAAACACGCAGAGAATACAAGGATATCGCGCAGTGTTCTGGCGGCGGCACATACTCAAAGCAACAGTCAAGTCTGCGCGCCGCACAAGGCAGTCGTTGACCGCAAACAATTACTTCCTACGTCACGCCTACCTACAGCTGATCGAGCGCTCACTGTGAATGCACTGACAGCCGTAACCAAATACACAGTCTAATTTCCCCGAATAAATTCAGTATAAAGCTATAGTGACTTGATGAATTATGTTATTAACGTTCAGTATTTTTCAGGATACGGTTGTATAAAATATTTAAGAACTTCAGGTAAATTACGTATGGGTCCGACGTTAAGAAGACTTGCTATCGAGAAAATTTTAGGAAGAATGTAATTTCGAAGAAGAAAGTAATAAACTAAAAAGGTAACTATTAATTGAGTTAATTTTTCAGGTAACATATTTCCTCTTAGGTACGTACTTTAGACCTAATTTGCTGCTCGCGATTTCGTGGTTTATACCTTGTGTTAACCGATTTTGACGATTGATTAATGAACTGGGTCGTTAATTAAGTATACTATGCATCGCTTGGCTGCACTGCTTTTTCACTGATGTCACATTTTTTTTTATAATGTGCCTGCTGTGCTTATTTATTTAAATTGTAATTGTCACCTGATTAGTTGTGCTGATATGGTTATGTATGTAAGTTATGCTTTGCGATTATCTGCTTGCGCCTTCATGTTTACTTAATAAGATTACATATGAACATTTATTTGGTTATGCTGATATGATGCTAATGACCTGTTTATTATGTAAGATATATATGTGCTGCTTTGGAAATGGATTGCATATTTACACATTGCTGTTTTGTTGTCATAACTGCTCTTTAATTTCGTATACAGAAATGCTGATATGCGGTGTACGAACATGGAGTTGGGTCACACTATGGTATTAATTATAGATTGTTCGCTTGGCAGAGCCTTGTTGTAGGCATTGAGCTACGTCCATTTGTTGACATTCTGTTCTCTTCTGGTATATTTACTCGCTATTGCATGTTTTGCTTAAGCTCAGTGCTTTATATTTTAAGATAAGAAAATGAGCTGCTATAATTCTACGAACGACATTAGTACAAGAAACTTCACTGAAGTCACATGAGCTGGAGGTTTTGTGGAAGCTGTATAAATTTATGCTAACGACATGACATACCAACACTAGGTTTAGACCATTGACAGTTATTACACTGCACTCTTCGTGAGCAACTGAAATAGCAATTGACACTTGACATAAGAAATACTCCACATGTTTGCTTCTGTTCTACCATGATTCTTGAAGAGGTGTACACACTGTGAAATATTACCATCATTCACACTCCGTACTCGTACTTACTTACTGAAAGTTATTCAAACTAAAGGCTGTTTGAGGTCATGTATGCATTTCTTTTATTTAATGATGGACAAGGTAACCAAAATGTATTTTAAAATTCCTAATGAGTAGAAGATTTGGGTCAGGTGGATTACACAGAGGTTGTGTGTGGACATTGTGTCCTCGGATTTTATGGGATGATGAGTTGAAGTTTGCTCTAGGATTTATCTGTACTTGTTCGAGGAGACTGACTAGAGGAAAGAGTTGTTATGGACGTGAAATGATATTGGCGATAAGGTTTATATGTATCGACGTATTGAAGAGGTATTATTGAAGTATTAAGATTATGTGATGCTGATGATTATTGGAGTTTTGGTGGATAAGAGGTAAAGTAAGTGAGGAGTTTTTTTTTCTTTCTTTGGTTTATATGGAACAAGGAGGATGAAGATGGCAGACTAGAACACTAGAAGATTGTCTACACACACACACTTTGTTAAATCAATAAGCAGTATATACTTTTTTTTTGGAGGAAGGAAGTATTTACATATCATGGCACACTGACAGATGTTCAGAAAAAGTTGGTTTGGCAAACAGTGGTCTTGACATGATGAATATGACGTTGACTAACTATTATTGACTGTTATACACTGTACCACTAGTACTTGATACACATATTTAGCATCAAATTTTGGCAGAATTGCATTTACACAGTTAACACCATTCAATAACAAAGTAGTACTTAAATGTGGATGAAAGATGAGTGAGTGTGTTTTCCTTTCCTAATCCCAAATAACTGGTACCGACCTACCTCCTAAATAATATTTTACTTGTTTGTTGTGGCTTGTACTGACACCCATAAATATTATAGGTTTACTGTTATTTGTGTATTGTAATAGTTAATATGACAATTGTCTGATATCATTTGTGTGTTTATTATATTTTGTATGTTTAGTGTAAGAGCATAGATAATGATTAGCAATTGTGTATGGATTCAAACTGTTGGTCGTGCTTACACGTATTAACATTGGTGGGTGCCACCTGGAAATGTTTAATTTCTGCTGATGAACTCTGATGAACTGTCTGATTAGTGATAGTTAATATTATGGACTGTTACCTGCACATGTTCAACATGATGAGTGCCACTTGGAAATGTTAGTTTCTGCTGATGAACTGTCTAATCAGAGATAGTGAGTATTATGCACTGTTACCTGCGCTTGTTCAACATTGATGAGTGCCACTTGGAAATGTTTAATTTCTGATGATGAACTATGATGAATTGTTTAATTAGTGAATATTATGGACTACCTGCACCTGCTCAACATTACTGGGTGCCACTGATGGAACTGCTTCTACTGAAATGATGTCACTTGTTGGTGTCTGCACCTGCTCAACATTACTGGGTGCCACTGATGGAACTGCTTCTACTCAAATGATGTCACTTGTTGCTGCCTGCACCTGTTCAACATTACTGGGTGCCACTGATGGACTGTTTCTACCGCAATGATGTCACTTGTTGGTGTCTGTACCAGTTCAACGTTGCTGGGTGCCACTGATGGAACTGCTGCTACTGAGATAATGTTACTTGATGTTGTCTGCGCCTGCTCGCCATTTCTGGGTGCCACTGTTGGAGCTATTTAAATACTGCTGATGAAATGTTATGAGACTGCTGTTTGCACCTGTTGACCATTGCTGGGTACTACTGTTGGAACTGTCAACTACTCTGAGGAGTCCTACTTGTTTATTGAACTATTGAAAGGATTTTATGTGAATATTTGTATAAACTGATTTTTTGTGTGTTTACTGTTTATGAAATGTTATGAGACACTTACCTGCACCTATTCGTCATTGTTGATGCTATTGATTGAATTGTATAACCACATGATACTTGTGTAAACTATTATTTAAAATGATATGTATGCAATCATTTGTATTCCTTACTATATTTTATATATTAGGTTATTGAAGGATCAGTGCAAAGCCAAAATTTATTTATTTACTTATTTAATATTATCTTTTATTTTCATCTGTAGTTTTTTGGACGAATTTGGTAGTATTTTCGCCACCAATGCTGGAAAAATTACCATCAAATTCTACCCCGTGGAGGAGGGGCATATGAAAGGTGGCTACACTGAGTCACAGCGCCAGAGATTGCGCCAAAGAGTATTATTCAGCCACCTCCACTGGCTGTTGCAGCTGAGAAGTTGCTGAGAGCAGTAGTAGTTCTGAGGTAGCCGTAGTTAGAGTACTAATTATAAGCATGTCGTGTGCAGTTGTTCTGTTGGGGAAGACACCAGATGTTGTTGGATTGGGATGTTGTAATGATCAGAGTGTATTTTCGTCAATATATATGAAGGTAAAGAAAATTGTTTATTTCAAATGTCTTATGCCTCTTGGTCACAGGTTCAGTCAACAATGCATCTGGCTCGTGTTCTTGTGTTAGACTGTAATTCTGGTTTCTATATGCAATTATAGTATTTCTAGTTTTTTTTAAATTACTTCATGTTTAAAATATCTTGTCTTATTGAGGTAGAACCGTGCCAGATGTGTACGTTGAATCACACTTCCACACACAGAACAGTTTGTACTTTGTTGTTTCGTAGCTTTTGTAGTTGCTGGGGACTTAATTAATTAGTTGTGTTAACGGAAATTTCCTTTCATTATTTGTTGTAATTCTATGCAGTCAGATTGTGCACTAATATTATTCAGGGCCAACCGGTTACGAGAATGCATAACCGGACAAACAGTGACAAAAAATAAAATTATTTGCATTATATTTAATTAAGCCCCCATGCATCACTAGTCAAAATTATTTTTCAAAAAGACATCAACCTTAGATGGATAGGAACTTATAACATTAACCATTAGTTTTACAAATGGAACAATATAAACTGTTGCACAGGTCATTCAGTAGCGAACATATAATGCACACCTTCAAGTTTAGGTGCCAGAATGATAAACGATTAGAGGAGATAAGGAGGTAAAGCATGTTCCAAAACCAGATATTAGCATTAAAAGCGTAACACACACTAAAGCGAAACATTATACACATATCAAAACAATGTTTTGCATTACCCCGGTTCCCAGATCTCCTGTAGATAGACTTGGACTGTGGATATCACAGACACAACACCTTTGACTGTTCAGAGATGTCACTAATCCCGCCGAAAGAGGAGAATAACCAAGCGTGAGCAGCGCCTATTAGATGAAGGTTGTCCAACAGTCGATCAGTTCCAGTCATTTCATCAGGAAGGAGAGGCACGACTCGTGTTGCCTGTAGTTGAACCATGTCTAGACAGTTAATACTGCGGTTCGATCACGTACACATTGTTACTTTGTGCCAAGAAGGACTCTTAACAAGGGAAGTGTCCATGTGTCTCGGAGTGAACCAAAGTGATGTTGTTCAGACATGGAGGACATTCAGAGAGACTGTCGATGACATGCCTCGCTCAGCCCGCCCAAGAGCTACTACTGCAGTGGATAACCGCTACCTGACAGCAACGCCACCAGGTTGAATAATGCCTTTCGTGTAGCCACAGGACGTCGTGTTACGTTTCAAACTGTGCACAATAGACTGCATGATGCGCAAAATCACTCCCGATACCCATGGCGAGTTCCATCTTTGCAGCCACGACACCATGCAGCGCGGTACATATGGCCCCAACATGCCAAATGGACCGCTCAGGATTTGCATCACGTTCTCTTCACCGATGGGTGTCGCATATGCCTTCAGCCAGATAATCGTCGGAACCCGATAATCGTTGGAGACGTGTTTGGAGGCAACCCGGTCAGGCTGAACGCCTTAGACACACTGTTCAGCGAGTGCAGCAGGATGGAGTGAAACGTCCCTTTAGAAAAATTATACAAGACTGTGCTTAAAGTGTCACACAATATTTTTTAGCGCAACGCAATCTGATTTTCAATAATCCCTACAAGAGATTGGCCCTGACTAAATTAACCTATACGTTTCACAAATCACTTACCTCACAAAAATCTTCGTTACTCAAACTACTGCAATACAGCGAGCGCCACTACTGCCAGCTAAATAAAAGATTCAAACTACGGAAGGCACTAACTACTGATAGGCATAGTTAGCGAATGAAAGATTTTAATACAGAACAAACAATGTATTTACCTTAAGAGTCATAATATATATATATACATATATACATATATATATATATATATATATATATATATCAGTTCATGACATCCAGTCTTACAAATTTCAAAACTCCGCCATCTCTCTCCCCACATCCACCATTGCTGGCGGCTCACCTCCAACTGCGCAATGCTACGCGCCGCTAGCAGCCAACTGCCCAACACTACAATGGCAGACAACAATGCAAACCAGCCACAGACTGCACACGATACAGCCAGTGATTTTCATACAGAGCGCTACATGGCGGCGGCGTTACCAATAAAAAAACCTAAACAGCCTACTTACATAGCCCCCATGCTCCCCACAAAAAAATTACAAATTGTTTTGGGCAGTGGCCAATACAGATTTGAAATTTTTTTTCATAATTATGATTACAATAACAAAGAAATCAAATGCACACACTTATTGATACAATGTTGGTCAAAAGCAAAAATTTTCTCCCAGTCCATATAGACAGTCCTGGTCATTCATCACAATAAAATAGCAGTGTTTTTCTCAAAGACTGAGCAATAAAAGAAAATGCGCATGGAAGTAGTGGATTTCCATGCAGTCGTGAAGAAGTAGTGTTGTCCTTCGAACGGAAAGACAGTGCTGACTCTTGACATGCTGACAGGTAATGGGCCACAACAGAGCAAACCCACAACAGAGTAAGTCGAAGTTTTGTAGAATATTTGTAGGTTGGTCTTCACAGAGCAGACCCAATGTAGTATTGGTAGAGATTATGTTATTGGTGGGCCACCAGAGGTGCAGACCCACTGCAGTCCTTGTGGAAATAATGGTATCGGTGGGTCATCAAAGTTGCAGACCCACCGTAGTCCTTGTAGAGACGGCCAGCAGCCATCTGTTGCATGTATCCAGGTGCACAATCACCATCGAAGAGTCTTGCAGATAACATAGCAAGTCCATAAACCACCACTTGTCCACTCCCAAAGAATTTGTTTGAAATATCCTTAGAACCAGCAATGCTGTTATCCAGTCTAGTGATGAATTATTAACACATGTGCAAACACTATCAGTCCCTACTTCTCACATATTGTCCATATACTATGACCAACAGAAATGTGTGCAGTGAAATGTAATTTACAAGTTACTTAATTTGATGAACTGGTGTCAATTACAATTTTATAACATGAGAATACAATAACAAAGGTACAAAATACATTATTAAAGAACATAACAATACAGATAACATTTGTAGTAATACAGGCTTTACACAACAACAGAAATTAACATATACATCAGTTTACAGGAATTATGACATAAGTAAATACATAAACGATCAGAATAACTTTTGAAACATCAACTTCACACACGAGCATTAAAACAAAACATAATACATAATGTCTAATGCAAATTATATTTGAGGATAACAGTATTCCTCATCATAGTGAATGTAGCTTAGAATTAGAAGAGAAAAAATATTCTGAAACAGTACACAGAGACAGGAAGAAAATAAATACACAAGGGTACACAAACACATAGTGGGATAACACAAAAGGAAAGGACATGGTTTGTTTTCAGTGTAACATTTGGTACTGAAGTCCAACCCAAAACTTCATTCCATAGATCGTCCCTCTTATCTCTACATTTGCTCCAGCCAAAAAAAATCCTATCCAAGCATGCTTTCTGTATTCTGTTCACATCCTCTTTAAAAAATAGTTTTTCTCCACTGTACACTACTTTTTTGGCCAAACCATTTTCTTATGGCTTCTGAATGCTTTTCTTCCAATTCATCATAGTTAGTTTCTTATATAGCCAACCCCCTCTTAAGGTAACTTAAATCTACTGAGCTCAGATGCTAAAGGACGATGCAATGCAGCAGCACAAAACAATTAATACAAACAACAAGGACCAAAAAAATGGAAATTGGCAAAGTAGTTGCAATATTATAACTAATAGAAGGCACTGTGCAACAAACAAGAAAAAAAAATCCGTAATAAAACTGACTTAACAGAGTAATACAAAGTGAAATTCAGTAGCACTATGCCTGGCACACAGCAGCAGCAAATGCAATAACTTAAACCTAAACATGACAAAGGTAAAGCAGAGAAAATAGTACACTAAAGACAACAATGCAGGTCTATTCACATCTTAATGTCTGTATAATTAAAATGGTGCACCACAAAAACTTATTGTAAAAAAAAATATTACCATGTGCTTGAAAAGAAAATTATGTATTCGGTTACTGTTATTAATCCCTTCTTATTGTTCTTTCCATTCAAAGTGCTCCTTTTTCGAAGAATATGGATCATAAAATTATTATTTAATAGATCTGTTGGCAGAAAGTGTTCACATTAGCAAATGCATTTTATTTTATTTTATAAAATCAATAATGCAACACAGCTGGAAAACAGATATTAAATGAAATAAGCAACCATGAAAAGCAAAGCACAAAAATATCATTCAATAGTCATGTGACATTTCATAAGTTAGTAGAAATTCTCTCAACTCTCGTAGAAAGACGCTTGTCAAAATCAAGTGTGCAGATGTAAGTATCTTTCCAAGTAATGAGCGTGTCGTATTTGCGATGCTTTCTACAAAGGACTGTCAATAGCGAGGATAATGGCCTCTTTTTTTTTCACGTAATGGCTTTCTTTTGTCAGGTGGCTGTCGCGCAGCTGGGTGCCCACGACGCATTACGTGCAGGTGGTCACTTAACTGTCTTACCGAAATATTTACGACACCAGTTTCCGCTACAGTGGCAGTCTCATATAAAAAATTTCACAGGTCAAGAATTTGCGTTACACATCTGTAGAAACAAAATCCGATTTATATAACAGTGCCCAAAAAATTTTCGTTTGCATTGTAATACATTCACGCATTTACATACATTTCATAACTCTTAAAGTACGATTCTTGGTTTCCAAGAACCTTTTTCACAAACCAGAGTCCCTAACCACTGCTCATTATTCCTTGCTTTATTACACACATACATATTCGTAGACACTTCTTCAATATTTCATCATAATAAATACGTAGCATAATCAAATTCCTCATATAGCATCAGCTTATTGATCATAAACATACCGCAACAGCGTAATACACATAGTCATCGTAATAATAACATCATAGCACCTCAATCAACTCTCAAAATCGTCGTAGCTTCCTCCAATAATTTCAAAACCTAAAAAAATTCTCTGCTCATGTCAAAAGTGTCATCTGCCTCAAACGTACCTTAAAAATCATGATCCCATACCAAATACATCATTCAAAGCTCTCATAGTATCACAATGATTCCGAAAAAATATGAAAATTTTTACATAGTACAGACAAAATACAATTTCATAAGTGTGAAGTTATCCAACCGTATAATTACGTAAACATCTGTCAGTGACGTAGTAAAATAAATATTTGTGTCTCTCAGTTAAATGATCAGATAGCTGTGTAATTCTGTGTTAGAGAAATATGGTACCGATGTGTAAAGTTGTATGAGCAAATACCATATTAGCTAGGGCTCCTTGTGCTTGCCATACACATGGTACACAAAGTATGCGTGTACCCCCCTGAGGATTAATGTAATTATATCCTCAGGTGTTACAGATAACAGCAATGGAATGAAATGTATCAGGGAAAACCTTTGTATCATTGTACTTCAAATATCTTAAAAAATAAATGTTTTAAGTACAAAATTAATCACTCAAATACGTGTACTGTAGCGCTAAACTGTGCGTCTTGATGTAAGATAATCGCTGTGGAAGTGTCGTAGTTATCGTCCTCCGAAAGCTAAGTTCTGTAGAATCAATGTACTTACCTCACGATAAACAAAAGTGAAATCCTTTGCGTATAGATATCGTAGTTATTACGTACAGCACCGTGATCAAGAGAATACTACTTTGTAACGTATTGTTGTGCTACAAAAAAGGCTGTCTCCTTGCAGCTATACCACAAAAGTTAATACTAAAACATGATTTCCTTTCCAGAAGAATTCAGAAAAACTGTGCAGATATAAAACAGATACACCGCAAAAAACATTGTAAATTGTCACTCATTAGTAGCGTCGTAATATAATCGTGTAGCTGTCACATATACTAACCACTGTGTCATCTGGTATCTCACAGAAAGTACTTTAAATCCAGAATGTATTTTCAAGTAAACCAAAATATTGCATTAAAATCTCATTAGCAGTACTGGTAAATGTTCTAAGCATGCGAGCCTTATTGTCGTTATGTTATCGTGCCACTAACAAGCAAGAATGTACACACACACAATGACACTGTGTCGTCTGTTCACAATAACAATGCATTCGTAATTTATGTTTAAATAACTTCTCTTGGTTCTTGACTGGATATTTAACTTCAAACATTGTTGCATGTTAACAGATTCTAAGTCTGACAAAGCATACTAGAAATGTGAAGTGAAATGCTTTATGGCAAAGACAAAGTTAAAAAGCAGATTATCTTTCAATAAACGGTTTGACATGTGAAATATGGTGCAATCCTTTACTCTTCATAGTACTCAGAGTTTCAACTTGAACGAAATTATCATGCGGTAAACGTCGGTAAAGAATACTGGAGTTTTTCTCAAGGTTAGCGCCTATGTTATTTTTCGCCGTGGCAGCCGGCGCACGTGGCTGCCTGCGGTGTGAGTCAATGTCTGTCTCTATATGTTGGCGCGCGTCGTTATTGGGATTAGGAGACCTAACTGCTACAAATTCACCTTGCCGAGAGGGCCCAGCTCTGTTTGAATCCCGCCAGTTCTGATGAATTTCCGGTCTGTCGTTATGATTATATCGTCTGTCGTCATGTCGGTAGTTCCTGTAGTTTTTTTCTTGTTGGTCCCGTGGTGGAGAATTTCTCCCTGAATCGTAACTGCGCGCTGGACCGTTGCGTCTAAAGTTATTCTGTCTCCCTTGATAATAATTTTTTTTGTTCCCATATTGTCTGTTTCTATGGTTATTTCTGTCATATTCATCACTAAGGAAATGCGATCTTTCTCTGTAACTATTACTCTGCCAGTGGTTGTCATATGGGAGGTGTCTGTTTTGTTCACGATTTGCGTTGTAAGAATAGCCTTGTCGTGTGCAGTTATTATTTCTTTCATCGCAGAATTTTGACGGACGAGACCTGTAATTGTTGTGTTCCTGTTTCCGCGTTCCGCGATTGTCAGTGTCAATTTCCAATTCTTGTAACAGTCCCTGAAAAGCTTCAATATCGTCTTTGCAACGTCCTGCCAAAATAATATGTCGTCAATGTTCGGGTAATTTGATTAAGCAAACGCGGATGAGTTCTGAGGGACTGTATGCTTTTGACAGGTACTGATTCTTGAGCAACATGTCTTCAAAATATTTCACAAGACTGGAAAATTCAGATTGTTCGAAATGTTTCATCATTATGATGCCATGTTTTACTCGGTCTTGTGTGGCTTAAGACCAATATGCTGAGAGGAAGGCATGATAAAATTCTCCTTCACTGTGGCAATCGTGAATGACCGATCGCATTCGTACAGCTGGTTCATTCTCTAAGTAGCCACACATAAATTCTAATCTGTGCTCTAATACCAGTTGGGGGGGGGGGGGGACAATGAGAGAATTAATGAAGCCACGCTTGTGGATGAATGTCGTTGCCAGAATTTTTAAATGTTTTGAATTTACGTGTAGTAATGAACAGCTTATAGTCAAAGTCATCATGTCGGCGAGTCGCATGTCGGTCATTGCTTCGTGGTTTCGGCGGTTCCATGTCAAAATTCGGTGTCCTTTGCCAATTCCTTTCATAATCTCCGAAGTGCCCTGTGTTGTTATTTTGTCGCAGTTCCGTATTTTTACGTCCCTCTTCCCGTATTGGAGTGCGAGTGTCCTCTGAAATACGTAATTCTTGTATTACCTGTGTCAGCTGATCTTGTACTTCCCAGATTTCTCTTTTGTGTTGCGTATTAATTTGATTCAGATTTTGTTTGAATTTCCTAATTTGTGCGCACTCTTCTGTGTCATTAAAGAGTACCGGTTTTGTGTCATTCAGATTATCATCTACCTTCGTAGATAAATTATTTAGTTGATCCGAAAGTTCAACTACTTTCTCTGATAATGAACTAATTTCCTCCATTTCCTCCCACTGTGTCCTTTAAGTTTTCTTGAGTTTTTGCAAGTTGCGTAACCGAATCGGTAGATGCAACTGAGTCAATTTTAGCTTGCAAGGTCTCATGATTTTCATGAACCATAGTTTGCAGTTCTTCTATGGCTGCTTCGTGATTCTGTAATGCATTTTCATGCCGCGAAAAAATAGGTTGAAAATGCTCACAAATTTGCGTTTTTACGTCATTACAGACTTTTTGACATTTCGATTTTATGTAATTCAGTGGTTAAATCTTCACGTGTTTGTTCAAGCGTATGTTCCACTGAGTCTAACTTTTAAAGCTTTTGTTCCATTGCGTCTAACTTTTGCTGTGTTTGTCTCTGATTTTGTTCCATTTTGTCTAAGTTTTGAAGATTTTGTTCCATTGTGTCTAACTTTTGAAGATTTTGTGCCATTTGTTTCTGATTTTGTTCAAGCGTTGTGTCTAACTTTTGTAGCCTTTGTCCCATTTGTTGCATTAACTGTAATAACAGTGCACTGGTGTCTGAAACATGTTCCTCAGTGTTGCACCGGCAGCATTCACATTTTGACAAGAATAAAATGTATCTTGACTTATTTTAGAAAACGGTGAGGACCCAAAACCTGAATCTGCAGTATTTGCGAGATTGTGTCCTGTCATTCCCGATTCCTGAGGCGAGCTGTTGCCGACTGATCGATCGATAATGCTTCCCTGTTCAATACCTGTTTCACTGTCTACACCATTATTAGACGCCCGCTCTATTTCCCTATGCATAGTTACCAAATTACTACTTAGAATGTCTGTTAATTCATTTTTACAGTGGTGCTGGTAAGCTACGCTCGTGGTCACTATTATTTCTCAGTTTACTTTGGAGCCTAGTGTTACGTTTTTCACACCCCATTATTGTTACAATATTTCACACGATAACACAGAAAACCACAATTTGAAGAGCAAAAATAAGAGAACACATTAACATAGCTCTGAAAATAATATCTAGTTAATTGCAAGCGCAGCTGCGAAATACTTCGTGCAAAACTACATGCATGCCACAACTGTACAACAATGAAAGACTGCAACTACAAAGGAAATTCTCTCTATGATTACGCGCTAGCAATAAACAAAAGCTACACTAATTACACAAACTACAAGAAAAAAATCTGAAGATTCCAGTGAGGTATCTTCGGCTAAGGGTCGACATAAGAACGTCCCCTTAGAAAAATTATACAAGACAACTGACACACAATATTTTTGGCGCAACGCAATCTGACTTTCAATAATCCCTACAAGAGATTGGCCCTGACTAAATTAACCTATACGTTTCACAAATCACTTACCTCACTAAAATCTTCGTTACTCAAACTACTGCAATACAGCGAGCGCCACTACTGCCAGCTAAATAAAAGAATCAAACTACGGAAGGCACTAACTACTGATAGGCATAGTTATCGAATGAAAGATTTTAATACAGAACAAACAATGTATTTACCTTAAGAGTCATAATATATATATCAGTTCATGACATCCAGTCTTACAAATTTCAAAACTCCGCCATCTCTCTCCCCACATCCACCACTGCTGGCGGCTCACCTGCAACTGCGCAACGCTACGCGCCGCTAACAGCCAACTGCCCAACACTACAATGGCAGACAACAATGCAAACCAGCCACAGACTGCACACGGCACAGCCAGTGATTTTCATACAGAGCGCTACGTGGCGGCGGCATTACCAATAAAAAAACCTAAACAGCCTACTTACAGGAGGTTCCGTGCTGTTTTGGGTGGCATTATGTGGGGCCGACGTACGCCGCTTGTTGTCATGAAAAGCGACGTAACGGCTGTACGTTACGCGAATGCCATCCTCATACCGATAGTGCAACCATATCGGCAGCATCTTGGCGAGGCATTCGTCTTCATGGACGACAATGCGCGCCCCCATCGTGCGCATCTTGTGAACCTTCGGGATAATGACATCGATCGTCTAGAGTGGCCAACATGTTCTCCAGACATGAACACTATTGAACATGCCTAGGACAGATTGAAGAGGGCTGTTTATCGACGACGTGACCCACCAATCACTCTGAGAGATCTACGCCGAATTGCCGTTGAGGAGTGGGACTATCTGGACCAACAGTACTTTGATGAACTTGTGGATAGTATGCCACGACGAATACAGTCATACATCAATGCAAGAAGACGTGCTACTGGGTATTAGAGGTAACGGTGTGTACAGCAGTCCAGACCACCACCACTGTAGGTCTCGCTGTATGGTGGTAAAACATGCAATGTGTGGCTTTTATGAGCAATAAAAGGGCGGAAATGATATTTATGTTGATCTCTATTCCATATTTCTGTACATGTTCTGGAACTCTCGGAATCGAGGTGATGCATAACTTTTTTTGCTGTGTGTATGTGGTCGAATTTTATGTTTACAAATTATTCTAGAAGCTCACCTAAGCATTAAAAAACTAGGATAGGCCGTACGTAATGTACCATGAGTAGTATAGCCTGAAATCAAGGCAGTAAATAAGACTGTCGATCATTTTTAGGTACACTATGTGATCAAAGCTACGTTTTTCGTAGTGGGTGCATTGTGCTGCCACGTACTGCCAGGTACTCTAAATTAGCGGCCTCAGTGGTTGTTAGACATTATGAGAGAGGAGAATGGGGCGCTCCGCGGAACTCACGGACTTTGAACGGGATAAGGTGATTGGGTGTCATTTGTGTCATACGTCTCCTAAACATCCGTAGGTCAGCTGTTTCCGATGTGACAGTGAAGTGGAAACGTGGACACGTATTGTACAAATGTCTGTTGACTGACAGAGTCCGCAGACAGTTGAAGACGGTCGTACTGTGTAACATGCAGACATCTATCCAGACCATGACACAGGAATTCCAAACTTCATCAGGATTGACTGCAAGTACTATGACAATTAGGTGGGAGGTGAGAAAACTTGGATTTCGTGGTCGAGTGGCTGCTCATTAGCCGCACATAACGCCGGTAAATGCCAAACCACACCTCGCTTGGTGTAAGGAGCGTAAACATTCGGGGGCTTGAACAGAGGAAAAACGTTATGTGGAGTGAGTAATCACGCTACACAGTGTTGATATCCGATGGCAGGGCGTGTATATGGCGAATGCGCTCTGAACATCTGCCGGCGTGTGTAGTGACAACAGTAAAATTCGGAGGCGGTGGTGTTATGGTGTGGTCGTGTTTCTCATGGAGGGGTTTTGTACCCCTTGTTGTTTTGCGTTGCACTATCACAGCACAGGTCTCTATTGATGTTTTAAGCACGTTCTTGCTCCCCACTGTTGAAGAAGAATTAGGGGATAGCGATTGCATCTTCCAACACGACCGAGCACCTGTTCATAATGCATGGCCTGTGGCGGATTGGTTACACGACATTCTTGTAATGGACTGGCCTCACTGAGTCTGACCTAAATCCTATAGAACACCTTTGGGATGTTTTGGAACGTCGATTTCGTGCCAGGCTTCACCGACTAACATCGATACCTCTCCTCAGTGCAGCACTCCGTGAAGAATGGGCTGCCATTCCCAAAGAGACCGGCCGTGGTGGCCGAGCGGTTCTAGACGCTACAGTCTGGAGCCGCGAGACCGCTACGGTCGCAGGTTCGAATCCTGCCTCGGGCATGGATGTGTGTGATGTCCTTAGGTTAGTTAGGTTTAAGTAGTTCTAAGTTCTAGGGGACTGGTGACCTCAGAAGTTAAGTCCCATAGTGCTCAGAGCCATTTGAACCATTCCCAAAGAAACCTTCCAGCATCTGATTGAACTTATGCCCGTGAGAGTGGAATCTGTCATCAAGGCTAAGGTTGGGCCAACGTCATATTGAATTCCAGCATTACCAATGGAGGGCGACACGAACTTGTAAGTCATTTTCATCCAGGTGTCCGGATACTTTTAATCACATAGTGTATAGTTTATTGAAAATGTGCGTATCAAAGAGGAATCATCAGTAGTTCTGAGAGAAAATATAACATACAGCGCTTGGTGTAGTCAAGTTGGTACTCCGATGGAACTGTTAAGCTAACATTTGCAGTTCACCGTATATAAAATTATTAACCTAAAACGCAATATCTAGAACCCATGGTACCCGATGTCTAGGTGCAGCACACAACGACGCAAGGAAAAGTCCTGTGGAAAAAAAAAAAACCGATAACTGTAATACAATGTACAGCGCACGTTAAGTGCGTGCACTGTATCATAATATTGAAAGTCCATGCCAACCATTACATGTGAATATAAACGTTTTCACATTAAAAATGCTCCCTGTGATAAGGAGTCAGTTTTATACGACTACATTTAGGTACTGACCATTCAGTCACCTACATATTAAGTTAGAGATACAAAATGTGCACAGCCACTGCTGCGCCCATCGTGTTTGATGGCGCTATCCATACTTCTGTATCCTGTGGAAAACTGTTTATCTCTGAATAACTACGGAACAAATATCCTTCAAAATCTACTTACTGTGTTCATCTCTCGCTTTCCGTCTACGATTTTTATCGATTTGCCCCCCCCCCCCCCCTTCCACATACATACACATTTCCACACACACACACACACACACACACACACACACACACACACTCCAATACTCAGTATGTCCCTTAGTGTTTCAGCATGTAGATCCCTTCTTCATGTCATGTTGTGCCACAAATTTCTTTTCTTTCCAGTTCCTTTCAGTACCTCATCACGAACGTGATCTACTCATTTCATTTTCAGCATTCTTGAGTAGCAACACATTTCAAAGGCATCTATTCTCTTCTTGTCTAAACTGTTTATCGGCTATGTTTCACTTCCGCATATGGTTGCACTCCAGACAAATACCTCCAGAACAGACTTCCTGACTCTTAAATGTGTATTCGATGTTAATAAATGTCTCTTCTTCATAAACCCCTTACTTGCCATTGCCTGTCTACATTTTAAGTTCTCTCTACATCCTTCATCATCAGTTATTTTTCTGGCCAGAGAGCAAAGATCATCACTACTTTAAGTGTCTCGTTTCCTAGTCTAATTCTCTTAGCATCATTTGATTTAACTGGACTACTCTCCATTAGCTTTGTTTTACTTTCGTTGATGTTCATCTTATATCCTCCTTTCAACAAGCTATCCATTCCGTTCAAATACTCTTCCAAGTCCTTTGCTGTCTCTGACAGAATCACAGTGTCATGCTTGCTCAATTAACAGATCGAATAACGCCAGGTATATGTTGCAACCTGTCTCTGTCTCCATTTTCCACCACCGCTTTCTTTTCATGCTCCTCGGCTCTTATAACTGCAGACTGGTTTCTATACAATTTGTAAATAGCCTTTCGCTGTCTGTATTTTACCCCTGCTACCTCAAGAATTTTGAAGAGTGTGTTCCAGTTAACACTGTCAAAAGCTATATGTAAGTCTACAAACGCTACATGCGTGGGTTTGCCTTTCCTTAACCTATCCTCTGTGGTAAGTTGCAGGGTCAGTATTGCCTCGCGTGTTCCTACTTTTTTTCTCCAGAATTGGTACAGATTTTTCCGAGGTAGACTTCCACTTGTTTTTCCAATCGTCTTTAAAGAATTCGCGTTAGTATTTTGCAGCCATGACTTATTAAACTGATAGTTCAGTAATATTCACACCTGTTAGCACCTGGTTTCTTTGGAATTGGAATTGTTACATACTTCTTGAAGTCTGAAGGTATTTCACCTGAACCATACATGTTTTGCACCAGATGGAATAGTGTTGAGATAGCTGGCTGTTCCAAAGATATCAGAAATTACTCTGACGTAATTTCGTCTACTCATTTGGCTTTGTTTCGACTTAGGTCTTTCAGTGCTCTGTCAAATTGTTCTTGCAATATCATATCTCCCATGTTGTTTTCATCTACTCCTCTTCCATTTTTGTAATACGGCCTGTAAGTTCATCTCCATAGTACAGACCCTCTATATACTCCTGCCTGTCTCCTTCCTCTCCTTTGCTTATGACTGGTTTTTCATCAAAGAACTTCATCTTCATATAGTTTTTTCTATTGCCTCCAAAGGCCTGTTTAGTTTTATTGTAGGTGGTATCTAGCCTTCCACTAGCGAAATATGCTTCTAAATCTTTACATTTACGTTAGTGTATAAGATTACAAAAGTCCCATTACTCTGTGACCTGGTTGTTAGTAGCGTAGGTACATCTTCTGGCTGCACATAACGAAGGAACCTGACACGAGAGCTCCGCCTTTACATTCAGTTTGAGCACATCTCTGGGATATTTTTGCGAAAAGTTTCAACCCTAACGTAAACAAGCTTTATGTCGCTGTAGCTGTCAGTTCAAAAGCTATCGAATGCTGTTAAAGTGTGTTCCCGATTCAATTTACTATAATTTGTTAAATATCTCTCTTTATAAAGGCGTTATGGGTATGAAGCCTAAGTCAAAATCACAAACCTCTCGGTGTACTATACATTTCCAAAAACCTCGTTTCGAATCTGTAACCGTTCAAGAGAAAAAGGGGTTTACCTTTCTTACTCAACACACAGGGCGAATTTGCTACATAAAAACGATCCCAGAGAAGGTAATTGGTGAAAAAGATCATGTAGACAAACACCGATGAGCCAAAACGTTATGACCAATGCCCACAGCGACTTTGGTTGCTACCTGGTTGCGTTACGGGTAAGTGACGCGGTAACAAAAGTACGCAAGCGGAGCAGTCACGGGCGAGGGATCAATCTAGGGAAGGTATGGGTTGCAAATGGGGAACTCCATTGACATAAGCAACTCTGACAAAGGGAAAATCGTTATTACGTAAAGTCTGTGAAGGAGAATCTCGGAAACGGCATAGCTTGTCGACTGGTCACGTGCTACTGTCGTGATCATCTACGGAAAGAAGTAGGACAGTGAAACAACCGCTATGCGCTGAATGGTTGGACCTACGCGACTCTTCACAGACGACGGTTTCGGAGGCTAGTCTGCTCTATCAAGTATGATAGATGGTGATCTATGGCATCCCTGCCGAAGACCACAATGCTGGTGCACACACAAGTGTTTCGGAGGACACAGTTCATCGTACATTAATGAACATGGAGCTCCGTACGAGACCGTCCAAAATGCTACTCCAGGCAGGTGTAAAAAGAATGTGCGTAACGGAAAATACTGAACGTGAATATGAACATTTGGCCCTGTCTGACTACCCACTGATGCAGATCTTAGGATCTCTTAATGGTGATATTATCTCCACCTTCTTGCTCTTTAACACATAAATTACAACATATATACAAATGAATGATTAAGGAAATTAGTAAGTGCAAAATGATAAATGCTGTTTCCGCTCATACATTTATTGTACATTAAAACTCCTTTATATATTACAAATGTTTATATATCAATGGACATAAAGGGATACAAATGAATTTCCTAACAAATACGATGGATTAATTGCTCAAGTCTGTCCCTTTTTATGGCTACATGATCTAATATAAACAACGCGAGATGACTATCTACGCACCCAGTACTAGAAGGCACAACTTTCAAAGATGATGCTATACAGTTTTGTGCAACCTCTGTGGAAATAGAATTTACGTGATATCACAGCTTTTTATCTTTATAGTCCTAATAAGCGGAAGCAATTAGCAATATCACTCTATGTACCGTGGCCGGCCGCGGTGGTCTCGCGGTTCTAGGCGCGCAGTCCGGAACCGCGCGACTGCTACGGTCGCAGGTTCGAATTCTGCCTCGGGCATGGATGTGTGTGATGTCATTAGGTTAGTTAGGTTTCAGTAGTTCTAAGTTCTAGGGGACTGATGACCTAAGATGTTAAGTCCCATAGTGCTCTGAGCCATTTGAACCATTTTCTATGTACCGTGTCCGGTGCATCGGAGTCAGGGTTATCGTACACGATTGCGACAGTGGAAGAAATCCAGTCACAAAATATAAAAAAAAAAACTCATACAAACACTAGGACAGCAGAAGACGGTCCTCTGACTAGTATAATCTAATACTGTTTTCTCTCTGTGTACTACAGACGAGAAACGCTATCTCCCAGCCACAAGGACGTAGTTCAGATAACGTCCCAATTTCAGTATAGGCAGAAGACGTGCTCTGACACTGAACGCTGCGTACTCAACGAAGTTCGCAGCAGCGCAGTGCCTAACCGTTGTAACTATAATTATCTCCTGAGAGCAAAGACAGGTAGTCTGTCTGTAGCAACAAAGCTGATAATGAGCGACCGTCAGACGGAAGACCTCTTTCTCTCTATCGCTGGCCTCCCAGCGAAGCTCAGCTCCCCTCTCCCGTTACTGCAAAAGGAGAATCATATTCTCGAAATCCCGCGAATATTCTACCTCTCTACAGATTCTCCCGAACACCGACCAACAATATTTTAGTCGTTTGTCATCGAGAGCGGGAAGTTTGCGAGGATATACCTATACCCGTTAAATAGGAATTCATTCAATGGTGCGCTTCTCATAGTAAAAAACCTGGGAAATAACCCAGCCTGCATGATTTCCGAGGTAACGCTACCTCGTTCCTCTCTGCTGCGTCCAAGATTTTCAGTTTCGGAAGTATTATCCAATTATTCCTCGTTGATCCATTGTGGGCCATGGGAAAACGGCTGGCATGTGTTTCTTGATGCAATAATTTATCAACAGCCGTATGTATTGTAGAAATTTATTTTATGAACTTCTTATCTGCTACCAGTTTCGGCATTACATTGATGCCATCTTTAGGCCCCACGCGTCATAGTCATAAAATCACTATAGGAAGGAATATAACTGGATCCGTGAATCAAATCGTTATGCAACAGCTCTTGGTGGCCAGGCAACACAGTCTAAATGGCTCTGAGCACTATGGGGCTTAACATTTGAGATCATCAGTCCCCTAGACTTAGAACTACTTAAACCTAACTAACCTACGGACATCACACACATCCATGCCCGAGGCACGACTCGAACCTGCGACCGTAGCAGCGGCGCCGTTCATGACTGTCGTGCCTAGAAGCGCTCGGCCACAACGGCCGTGTCACCTGGCCACCAAGAGCTGCTGCATAATGATTTGATTCAAGGATCCAGTTATATTCCTTCTATAGTGATTTTATGACTATGACGTGTGAGGCCTGAAGATGGCATCAACGTAATGCCGAAACTGGTAGCAGATAAGAAGTTCATAAAATAAATTTCTACAATACATACGGGTGTTGGTAAATTATTCCGTCAAGAAATATTATCTGATTATCCTTCCGGCGCCGATACAAACTGGCCGGCCTCCGCTGTATTTGTGCTTCAGCGCCCAGGTGCCCAGACCGTCCGTCTTCAGTTACTTTCTGTGTTAAGCAGGACCAACACACCTGTGTGGGCTTTTCCACCCATGGTCTGAGTTACGCCTGCCGTTTCATTTCCACTGGCGTTCCAACCTCCGCCGTTTTGACAATAAAGACACTCCACCACCTTTCATGGAATAAGTGTTAACAACTATTTACAAGGTGTACGTGACAATGCCAGCCTTCTTTAAATATGCATATATACAATGTCTAACCTATCAAATGATACCTAATTCCGGTTGTAAATTACGGCAAAGTATATAGATGAGTACCTATAAGGTGAGAAACTATTGCCACCTTACAACCACCCCTCGGTGTTCAGATGTTGATCCAACGACATTGTCAATTATAAGCACAATGGGCGCAGGGGCATTGAGATTCGACTGTCGACCAATGGAAACCTGTTGGCTCTTCAGATGAATTACATTTTTGCTGTACTATGTCTCAGGTCATCATCAAGCTGAACGGCGGGTCGAAACGTGCAGCGTGCCACGGGCGGAGGCTGGCGGGAGGGGGGGGGGGGGGGCAGTATTATGCTATGGGAGACATTGTCCTGCTCTTACATGGTAGTGATCGAGGACAGGCTGATAGTTGTGAACCACCTGCATCCCTTCATGTTGATGTCTTCAACGACGGCGCTGTTATCTTTCAGCGTGTAAAGTATGTATTTAGAACTGTAAACGGATCCTAGCCAAGGCTCGACATACGTAATGTACCAAGAATAATGGAGATGTAACACTTGTGCGCAATTTCTGGTTAAGCCACCTCACAACGGCAGTTACAAATTTAAAAATTACATGCCGGCCGCTGTGGTCTCGCGGTTCTAGGCGCGCAGTCCGGAACCGTGCGAATGCTACGGTCGCAGGTTCCAATTATGCCTCGGGCATGGATGTGTGTGATGTCCTTAGGTTAGTTAGGTTTAAGTAGTTATAAGTTCTAGGGAACTGATGACCACAGCAGTTGAGTCCCATAGTGCTCAGAGCCATTTGAACCATTTTTAAAAATTACAGGTTCGCCAGCAGTCCAAGCCATTCCTAACAGTTAAGAAAAGATCGAACTGGAAATTATCAGTTCCATTAAATTAAGAATTTGATTATAAGAATGAATTTTTTTAAAGACACTAACAAGTTGAACAGCATTGTATGTCGTATATCAATGAGCTTGTTTAATTAAATTTGTTTCTCCTCCCATTTTTGTTCATAGCAAGCAAGAAATTAACTTAAAAAAATCAGTAAATAGTAAATTAATTTGGAAACTGGCAACAATGAGAAACATAAAGGACGCAGAGTTTATCTTTTACGTAGCACATTTATTTCATTACTGAATTTGATGCACATCCTATGAATACACATGACTGGTGCCTGAATAAAAAAGTTTAGCTAAATACTTCGCAAAAAATTTGTAGAATCGTGCAATTAAAAAGGAAAAGCACACAAAAGAGAAGTTGAACACAATAATTCAATCATTCTATCTACATTTCCACGTCTGTCCGAAAGGAAGAAAGCAATTTTCACACTTTTAATTTCAACCACCACCATCGCTGAGTTTTAACTAAATAATTATGTCACACTCCGAAAATACATAACTACACACGCTTCAGTTAAGCTGAAGTACTTAAATATACCATAGGGAAGTTCTGATTCGACCTACTTCCTCTACACACGCTTCAGTTAAGCTGAAGTACTTAAATATACGATAGGGAAGTTCTAATTCGACCTACTTCCTATCACCAGAAACCCTCTTTAGGAGCTACGAACTGTACACACCAACCGCTAGCTGCAGAGTCCCTTCTCCACCGAGCTTCATCTAACTACCGGTGTAACGGAAGCTACCAGAGGGGTAGGCTTCTGCCACCAACCTGACAGACAAACCAACTTCAGACTAAAAGGGGTAAACCGCTCTGTCCAGATACTGGGATCCTAAGGTGGTCATCCTGTGCTACCCTCCAAACGAGGAACAAACATCACGTGCTCCTAGCAGATGACAATTAACTCAGCGTCCCCCACAAAAAGAAACCCGAAACCACTCGTAAAGCTGGCTCGTGTGGCCGAGCAGTTCTACAGTCTGGAATCGCGTGATCGCTACGGTCGCAGGTTCGAATACTGCCGCGGGCATGGATGTGTGTGATCTCCTTAAGTTAGTTAGGTTTAAGTAGTTCTGAGTTCTAGGGGACTGATGAGGTCAGAAGTTAAGTCCCATAGTGCTCAGAGCCATTTTTGAACCACTCGTAAAAACACTCGTTCAGTCACATTCACGCACACATAGGGTATGGTGAAGGGAAAAACGTAATAAGTACAGGACATGATTTCCTATGGAACACAAAAAAATCAAACATAATATCATTTAATAAGCCTTACTTTGATTGCTCAGCCTTTCTGGAAGAGTTAATAAATTAAACCGCATTGAGGCGATGGACAGAATAGGATGCACAGATGGTTCAAATGTCTCTCAGCACAATGCAACTTACCTTCTGAGGTCATCAGTCGCCTAGAAGTTAGAACTAATTAAACCTAACTAACCTAAGTGCATCACACACATCCATTCCTGAGGTAGCGGTCGCTCGGTTCCAGGCTGTAGCGCCTAGAACCGCACGGGCACTCCGGCTGGCTAGCATGCACAGAATCCATTGAGACAAGCGTCTGTGAAACGTCTCCACAGAGACGTTTCGAGCGGTATAATTGTCGGTGTCTCGGAGCGAGAAACGTGATACAGTACTTTGAGGAACGTCATAGTGAGCTTCATAGTGTCTCGACGACTAAATTCTCTTGATGTAATTCGTACGGAAGCCATATGGGCGCTATCGGGCGCCGCCACCGGGAGCGCTAATCAGCGTCACATTATTCACGCGAATGACATGACATGAACTGTACGCAGACATGTAATGCCATATACTTCCACAAAGCTACCAACATACTCTCGATCCCTGATACGGAGGATCAGTGAAGTGTTTCGCACCAAAGATGGACAAACAAGCTATTGAGCAGGTGGTCATAATGTTTTGGCTCATCAGTGTGTGGTCGGAAGTGCGTCGGGAGGGAAGGTAGACAGAAAGGTGGAGATAAGAGATCTTTGGCTGTGTAGGTTTCAGTGACGGGAAGCGTATAGGAATACACAGCTGGCAGGTGGCACTCCATACTCAAGAGGGCCGTGAGCTGGAGGGTCATGCGTTATGCACTCCAATGACAAGTCTTAAAGCAGAGGATGCATGGTCACCAGCAACAACTACAGGTGTCCCTCGTCCAGGAGGCGTCGTAGAACTGTTTCTCGGCTCACGAGGCGGTCGCGAATAACGCCCACTCAAACACTCAGGCTGAGTCAGTCCTCCTGGTTCACTGCCACCATTGTATGTGCGTAGTTCTTAGGGCAACGATGTATGTTAAAGCCGACGGTAGCACCTCACGTAGAGGTAATCTCATCAATGGATAGGATAGATGACAGAAATTCAGCACCGTGGTGACCTGACCAGCGAACCACCGATAAAACTGCCTGTGTCGAGGTAAGCCGACAGCTAACAAGCCCCTCCCCCTCTGCCTTGTAAGTGATTCGGATAGTTGTAGTTGAAGTGCACGAATTTCTACCCGGTCGTCTCATGCTGCTGGGGCACCTGCCTGGTGCTGATAGTGGGGTAATTGTAAAAGATCTTTTATGTACACCTTACATGGAACGCATTACTGGCCGTGTGCCCACTTGTAATCTCTGGGACAGTTTCTTGTAGTTTGTCTACATTTATCAAAATCATCCGGGCGGGAGATTCTTTTTTTTTTTTTTTTAACTTGAAACAAACGACACAGCGAACAAAAAGAATATTGCATATGAAAAGTTAATATTGGTAAAGATAATATCTGTCTCGGCTACAACTGGCCACCTCGGGAACACTTCCTGCATTGGTAGGGCCAGTTCTGTATTTTCAAATAGCAACCTCATATTTTTCTTGCATATTCGGATTCTACGCCAAAAAATATGTTCAGTTTACTTAAACCACAGGTTTCCACTTGTGGTACTGTAATCGAGAGATAGCAAGTATGCTTGTTTTTGAAATTCTACATCTACAAGGATACTCTGCAAATCACATTTAAGTTCCTGGCAGAGGGTTGATCGAACCACCTTCACAATTCTCTATTATTCCAATCCCGTATAGCGCACCTATATATTTCCGTACGAGCTCTCATTTCCCTTATTTTATCGCGGTGATCGTTCCGCCCTATGTAGGTCGGTGTCAACAAAATATTTCCGCATTCAGAGGAGAAAGTTGGTGATTGGAATTTCGTGTGAAGATTCCGCCGTAACGAAAAACTCCTTTCTTTCAGCGATGTCCACCACAAATCCTATATCATTTCAGTGACACTCTCCCCCATGTTTCGCGAAAATGCAAAACGTGCTGCCTTTCTTTGAACTTTTTCGATGTACTCCGGCAGTCCTACCTGGTAAGGATCGCACACCGCACAGCAGTATTCTAAACGAGGACGGACAGGTGTAGTGTAGGCCGTCTCTCTAGTAGTTCTGTTACATTTTCTAAGTGTCCTGCCAATAGAACGCAGCCTTTGGTTAGCCTTCCCCACAACATTTTCTATGTGTTCTTCCCAATTTAAGTTGTTCGTAATTGTAATACCTAGGTATTTAGTTTAATTTACGGCTTTTAGATTAGACTGTTTTATCGTGTAACCGTAGTTTAACAAGTTCCTTTTAATACTCTTGTGGATGACCTCAGACTTTTCGTTATTTAAGGTCAACTGCCACTTATTGCACCGTTGAGATGTTTCTTCTAAATCGTTTTCCAGTTTGTTTTGATCTTCTGATCACTTTATTAGTCGATAAACGACAGCGTCATCCGCAAACAACCGAAGACGGCTGCTCAAATTGTCTCCCAAATCGTTTGTATAGATAAGGAACAGCAAAGAGCCTATAGCAGTACCTTGGAGGACGCCTGAAATCACTTCTGTTTTACTAGATGACTTTCCGTCAATTACTACGAACTGTGACCTCTCTGACAGGAAATCGCAAATCCAGTCACATAACTGAGACTATATTCCATAAGCACGCAATTTTACTACGAGCTGCGTATGTGGTACCGTGTCAACAGCCTTCCGGAAATCCAGGAATACGGAAGCGATCTGAAATCCCTTGCCAATAGCACTTAGCACTTCATTTGAATAAAGAGCTAGTTGCGTTTCACAGGAACGATGTTTTCGAAACACATGTTGACTGCGTGTCAATAGACCGTTTCCTTCGAGGTAATTCATAATGTCAATGGGCGTGCGGTTCTAGGCGCTATAGTCTGGAGCCGAGCGACCGCTCCGGTCGCAGGTTTGAATCCTGCCTCGGACATGGATGTGTGTGGTACGTTAGTTAGGTTTAATTAGTTCTAAGTTCTAGGCGACGGATGACCTCAGAAGTTAAGTCGTATAGTGCTCAGAGCCATTATTTAAATTCATAATGTTCGAACACAATATATGTTGTAAAATCCTGCTGCATATCGACGTTAACGATATGGGCCTGTAATTTGGTGGATTACTCCTACTACCTTTCTTGAATATTGGTGTGAGCTGTGCAACTTTCCAGTCTTTGGGTACGGATCTTTCGTCGAGCGAACTGTTGTATATGATTGTTAAGTATGGAGCTAATACGTCAACATACTCCGAAAGGAACCCGATTGGTATACAGTCTGGACCAGAAGACTAGCTTTTATTAAGTGATTTGAGTTGCTTCACTACTCCGAGGATTAATTATTCATGCATTTGATTCTGCATATTATCTGCGATGTGTATATAAACAAAGAATTGCTCTGAGCACTATGGGACTCAACTGCTGTGGTCATTAGTCCCCTAGAACTTAGAACTACTTAAACCTAACTAACCTAAGGACGTCACACACATCCATGCCCGAGGCAGGATTCGAACCTGCGACCGTAGCAGTCGCACGTTTCCGGACTGCGCGCCTAGAACCGCGAGACCACCAAGCCCGCGTATATCAACATTGTTGGGGCTGTAGACCAGCGTAGAAAATTTCCAGGAGGCTGAGGCGGGTTTCTTCTACGATGAGGGTATTGGAAAGTTGGTACAACGCTACGACAAATGTATAAATCGGAGCGTCGACTATGTAGAGAAGTAGCCGAAAAGTGTAACTAACTGTTGCAAATAAAACATTTTTCATTTTCTTGCTGATTTCTGTTTGGCGGTCGATCGGACCTTAGTTTCCGAACAGGCCTCCATTTATACAAAATTTCTGAATGTTAATTGAGAAAAGAAGCTTATTCTTATACGACAGAAATGTCACAGCCACATCATTGTCTCACTGTGAGTCCATTAAGAAAGAGAGGGGAGCTTCAACAAAAATGCAGGTGAAATTCCGTGAATAGATCCACTAAAGACTGTGATAGGCAGGTGAAATGACGCTTTTGAACTCGCTCTGAACACCTGTCGCTGCCTGCGTAAGATGTTTACGCGATCCCTCTGCGCCGCTTTGCGGACTACTTACGCTTTGACGATCAGCTTCGCTCGCCCACTCAGACCCGTCAAAGGTTTGTGCCGTGGGCGGCCACAGCGGGATTTAGCAGTCCCGTTGGGACGGCGGCCGTGAATCGGCCTCTGCGTTTGTGTGTGGCGACCGGCCGCTCCGCTAATATTCAGAGCGGGAGGCGGCACATCCGTCTGCTACCTGCCGCCGCGGGGAGGCGTTCAGCCGTCACATCAAAGATGCGGGCGGCGGTATTAGCCGATGGACGGTCGCTGCCGGCCGCCCTAAGAGGATTTGCGAGATAGAGTGGAAGCGGCCAAAGAAGCGGAAAGCAGTATCAGACACCCCCCCCCCCACACACACACACACGGTACTTCAGGTTTACTGCATTTCCTGTGGTCGTGTGGTGCGAGGCCTTCTGTACGTCGCGTTTTATTCGCGCTTGCTATGGATGCTAAGTGGAGCGTCGTCAACAAAGCTTGTTAAAAAAAAAAAAATAGAAGCTCTACGGGAGCATATTAAAGCGTATAGCATTATCGGTTATCAACTGGGTAAAACATTTGAACCAGCGTCCTGTCTGTTGTCATAATACGATAAAATCCACAAAACATGTTATTAAAACTTTTTTCAATCGGACCAAATTCATCTTGGAAAACCCATAGTCCGCAGCTCGTGGTCGTGCGGTAGCGTTCTCGCTTCCCGCGCGGGGTCTGGGATTTTCTCTGCCTCGTGATGACTGGGTGTTGTGTGATGTCCTTAAGTTAGTTAGGTATAAGTAGTTCTAAGTTCTAGGGGACTGATGACCATAGATGTTAGGTCCCATAGTGCTCAGAGCCATTTGAACCATTTGAAAACCAATACAAAGTATAAAATTTGGTGAAATGGGAGTATGAGTCACGCACTGAGGGTTCTGTGCAAACTCTGAAAATGGAGGATCTCATCGATTTTTGTCTGTTTTCTATACAGATACTGGCGATATATCAGCCGCGGGAATTCCAAGACTGTACCAAAACCTTTATAGCAGTTCTACGCATCAGCCCGGACATTGAAAAAGAAGCGAGGACGGACCTTCAGCTTGCACCTGTAGATATGGAAGATTTAATGGAATATTTTTCGTTTACTTCAAAAAACATGACTGCAACTTACATTTTATGTATGAATACAGTAATGTTCGTCTAATATGATTTTAGCAGATGATGCATAGAATGTGCGGTCTTTTCTTTTAGTGTTCAACCCTGAGGTTGGTTTGCAGCAGAGCGCCATTCCTCTCTTCTGTCTGCTTTCCTCTTCATTTCCACATATGTGTTACATCCAACGTCATTCATGATCTGTTGCATGTATGATATCCTTGGTCGCCCCCGCCGATTCCTTCCCTCAATAACTCCTTCTGCTATTGTTCCAATGATATTGTTTTGTCGTAGGATGTGCCCTACAAGTTTGTCTCTTCTTGTTTGGATGTGCCTCCACAGAGATCTGGTTTCCTGTACTCTTCTAAGCACCTCTTCATTTGTTACTTTGTCTGTCCAGCTGATCTTCATCATCCTTCTATAGCACCACATCTCCAGGGCCTCTAGCCGTCTTCTCTCTGCTCTTCCAACTATCCAAGTTTCACATCCATATAGGGCCACACTCCAAACGAAACCTTTCATGATGCGTTTCCTTATTTTCAGACTGATGTTGTTGATGGTGAGTAAGTTCCTTCTCCGATTAAATGCAATTTTGGCCTTTTGTATTCTGGTCGCAATTTCTTTCCGGCTTCTACCATCCCTTGTGATTTTGCTTCCCAGGTAAGTAAATTCCTGTATCACTTCCAGCTCCTCTCTTCCAATTCTAATTCTCGGAGGTTCATATTCTGCTCCTGTACTGCATACCATCACTTTAGTCTTTTTCTTGTTTATTCTCATTCAATACTGATTGTATAGAATTTTTTCCGTTGTTCTGAGGACTTCCTCTAGATCTTCTTCTGTCTCCGTGACTATAGCAATATCATCTGCATAACGTACCATGTCTAACTTCTGCCCATTAATTTTGATCCCCACCTCAGTAGTTTCTCGAACTTGGTCTATAGCTTCCTGGATGTAAGCATTGAATATAAGAGGAGAGAGAGCACATCCTTGTCTTACCCCTTTTCTAATATTTGCTTGTTGTTCCTGGTGACAGTTCCTAATCACTGCCACCTCATTCTTATAGAAACTGAGTATCACGCGGATGTCTTTGTACTTTATTCCAATTTTCCTCAGCACTCTGAACATCTCTTGCCAGATAACGTTATCAAATGCCTTTTCCATGTCTATAAAGGCAATATAAGTTGGTTTATTTTTCTGTAATTGCTTTTCGATAATGAGTCTTAGTGCCAGAATCGCCTCTCTTGTTCCCAATCCCCTTCTGAAACCAAACTGATCTTCACTCAGCATATCCTCCACCTTCTCTTCAATTCTCTTCAGAACTATTTTTATGAGAATTTTTGATGCATGTGATATTAGGCTAAGAGTTCGGTGCTGTTCACATTTTGTAGCTGCTGTCTTCTTTGGTATAGGAACAATGATACATTTCTGGAAGTCTGTCGGTATCTCTCCTGTGTTATAGATGGACCTAATAAGTTTAAGCAGCATCATTTTCATGCCGTCACCAGCACTCTTCATTAGTTCTTCAGGGATGTCATCAATACCCGTTGCTTTGTTGTCCTGTAGTTCTTTTAGAGCTCTGTCAAATTCTTCTTGCAGAATGTCATCTCCCTTGTCATCTTCGTCTACTTCCTCTTCTCTTCCTATTACTTCCTCCGAAAGAGGTGTTCCAGCATACAACTCCTCTATGTATTCTTTCCATCTCTTCAGCATGTCTTCACCAAACAGCATTTTCCCCTCTTTATTTTCTATTCTGCCTGAGAGTACTGTTTTACGTTTGTTAAAAAAAATTGATTTGCTGTTCTGTAGGCTAAATCAGTTCTTCCGTTTTGCATATTTTCTTCTACTTTCCTGCACATTTCTCCAAGAAAATTTTCTTTTGCTTTCCTAGCTTCTCTATTAACTAAATTCCTTAGTCTTCTGTATTCAGCTTTTCCTTGTTCCTCAGTTGCATTTTTGTATAATCTTCTGTTTTCTATAAGCTCAATAATATCTGCTGTAATCCATTTCCTCTTGTTTTTGGGTTCAGTTCTTCCAACTATCTTTTCTGCTGCTTTGTATATACCAGATTTAATCTGATTCCAGTCTTCATTTACTCCACCATGTTGAAAATTTTTAATTAGGTTGTCTGTTTCATGAGCATAGTGCTTTGCCAGTCCCTCAGTTTTCAGTTTTTCTAGTTCCCATTTAAGTTTTACTGGCTTCTTCTTCAAACGTTTGAATCTCAGTGAACTTTTCATCATGACCAGGTTATGATCACTGCCTATGTCTGCAGATGGATAGCTCCTGCAATCTTTTATCTGGTTCCTAAAACGTGCTTTCACTAGAATGTAGTCAATCTGTTGTCTCCTCAGGTCTCCAGGGGCCTTCCATGTATATCTTCTTCGTTTGTGGTGTTGGAAAAGTGTGTTTGCAACAACTAATTGGTGCTTTGAGCAGAACTCGATCAGTCGATCACCTCTTTCATTTCTTCTTCCAAGTCCATATTTGCCAACAATTCCTTCCTCCGGGTCTTCACCCACAATCGCGTTCCAGTCCCCCATGGCAATCAGGTTTTCATCTCCCTTAACATTTCTCATCGCATCACTTATTTCTTCGTATATTTCGTCAATGACTGCATCTTCTTCTTTGGATGTTGGCATGTATATTTGTATTATCACAGTGTCCTTTGGTTTAGTTTCAAGTTTGACTAGTATTATTCGAGAGCTATATTGCACATATCCCTTGACACGTGAGCCATAGTTTTTCCTCAAAATTATTCCAACTCCTCCCATTCCCGGTCTATCTTGGTCAGTTCCGGTGTGAATGACTCTGTATTCTCCAGACCAGAAATCACCTGGTTGGGGCCATCTCATCTCCGATATGCCCAGGATATCGATCTCCAGTCGCTCCATTTCAAGTTTTACATTTTATAGCTTGCTACACTGAAGCAGTGTTCTCACATTCCAAGTGGCTATGTTAAAATTGGGATTCATTTCCTTCACGTTGTCTATATCTTTTGCAGTCCCCACCCGGAGATCCGATTGGGGGACTATTTTATCTCCGGAAAATTTTACAGAAGATACTGACATGGTTTACTGCGGTATAATGGCAAAAAGATAGTTTTCATTTGATATACTTACAATTTATCAGTCTTCAGAATTTTTTACTTTATTTCGCAGTAAAGAAATGCTTGTTGAAAAATATCATGATTCTACGTTAACAGGAAGTACCCAACAGGTATTGACAACTGAATTTTTGTCAATATATATGATATAAGTAGCATATCTTTTGAATAAACTGGCTTAGAAGCGTATAAATTTTAAACTGACAAGGGGCCATAGAACTTAACACTTTGCCGCCCGCACGTCTCGTGGTAATTTATTCACTTAGGGCCGGCCAGGCTAAGTCGGATTACTTGGCATGTCGCTGACCACGTGTCACCTTTCCGTTGATGACATGCTTCAAACACATTGACTTTTGAGCGCATTAATTTTTCTGGAAATGCTCTATTTTGCCGTATCGTTCCACAAAATTGCATTTTCTTTTCAAGTAACTTCTCTGCAAGTTCTACACTTTGGAAAAATAATCAATTACGAATTGCACATTGAAAAGCCGGTCGAAATTATCCGGTTTATTGCTGTTGTCGAAAAAAGTTTAAAAATAATAATATTTGTCTGAATCTGTTGCGGGACATCGTTTTGCGAAATATCTGTGTGTCTATCAAAGGATTCGTTGAGCAGTAATAATGGATACTTGCTTTTTTTACAATTCCAAAAATGTTCAAAAGTGTGTGAAATCTTATGGGACTTAACTGCAAATGTCTTCAGTCCGTAAGCTTACACACTACTTAACCTAAATTATCCTAAGGACAAACACACACACCCATGCCTGAGGGAGGACTCGAACCTCCGCCAGGACCTGTCGCACAGTTTTACATTTGCCATAAGGACAGCAAGCACAAACCATTTACTAAGTTCGGGTCCCACATCGTTGACAAATTTGGCATTTTTAAAATCTAGTTTCCTTCTATTGCAATTTTGACTGTAATATTTGTTGGTTTCGTTGCTAACATATTCAAATAAATCGTTCCCAATATATAATTCTACGATATCCACGATGCTCTGTGTGTCTTTAGAATATATGTGTTGACCTCCACGATGCTCTGTGTATCTTTAGAATATATGTGTTGACCCGGAGATCCTTCAAATTTATTATTGGTCCTCAGTAAATCACAGTCTTGAGAATGAGATTTTCACTCTGCAGCTGAGTGTGCGCTGATATGAAACTTCATGGCTGATTAAAACTGTGTGCCGGACCGAGACTCGAACTCAGGACCTTTGCCTTTCGCGGGACAGTGCTCTATCAACTGAGCTACCCAAGCACGACTCACGCCCCGTCCTCACAGCCTTACTTCTGCCAGTACCTCGCCTCCTACCTTCCAAACTTTACGACTCAGGCGTGCTTGGGTAGCTCAGTTGGTAGAGCACTTGCCCGCGAAAGGCAAAGGTCCCTAGTTCGAGTCTCTGTCCGGCACACAGTTTTAATCTGCCAGGAAGTTTCACAGTCTGTCTTCTTCGTCTGATTCTCCGAATCAGTTGGCAACTCTAGCGATCATTATTCTTGGACGTATTTCTCTATCTTCCGACGGTTCCACTTCACTTTCATTTTTTTGATATCCAATGTCTTCCTCCCAATCGGCCAAGTTGTCCGGAACGTCAGCAATATGGCCCCCTCGTCTGTCATGGTGAAAGTGCACAGGTACTTATAAAAACCAAAAACTTGTTGACGTGTGTAACATTGTTACTTAAACAAAATACCAACAGAATGAAGAAGATACTAAAGTGCGGTCACCGGCCACTGCGCGATACGATGCATACGACACCACTGTGTTGGCGGCGGTCAGCAAAGTGTTAATATGTGACATGGATTTGAAACTGGTACATATATCCCCTCATGTAAAAATGGGTTCTTAACAGTGAGCAGACAGACAGGCAGACAGATGGACAACAGAGCGAACCTATAAGGGTTCCGTTTTTACAGAATGACGCACTGAAGCCTAAAAATTGATGTACGTACGTGTATATGTTCCACATCTCCTCCTAACCGACTGGATCGTTTTCAAGCAAACTTGGTACACACATCACTTATTGTCTGCAAAGACTCGCTTTGGGCGTAAGAACCAGCAACGGACAAAAGGTGTAAGAGTGGGAACTGAAAAACTAGTATAGCCCACGACGCGACAGTACCCATATTTTAGTCATCCAGTATTTGAGAACGACAGAACTTCGATATCTGCAACAAACTTTACACATAATTTAAAACTTTGTGAAATATTTTCTAGCTGTTAAGGCAAACAAAATGATGAAAAGTTTATCGCTTACTACCCGTTCGCTCTTCTTGCAATAAGACTGCCGCATGAAGCATGACGTTTATTACATTTTTAACATTAACGGCAATTTTCGACACATTTAGCATACTGTATTCGAGTATACCATTAAAATTACTCTAATTTCACGGCATATGCCTTCCTGAACAATGAGATGCGTGAAAAACTACCGCATCACGTAAGACGCTTAAATTCTATTCTTCGTTACTGCTAACTTCATTCGTAACATTTTCCGCTGACAGTATCCACATCAGCCGCTGAAGGTACCTACAAAAATATATCACTGCAGACTGTATTCACGTATTTCACTGAATATACCAGAAAAAGTACGTCATTTTACGACACGTAGTTCACTAGACATTGTCATAAATATTGACATGCGTGAAAAAATTGCTCCTTCAACTATGACGTTTTAATTCATTACTTCTTTATTAACAAATCTATACACATTCCGCAGACAGTATTCTTATATAACACTGGATGTACCTTCAGATTTTTATCATTGTCTCGCGCTTAGATGATGAGAAACCTCGTCATAAACATTGAGTTGCGTGAAAATGAAACTGCACGCCGGAAATCGCTAGAAAGACTGCTGAAGTATGTGTAAAAATACCTGAGTATTATGTTAAATGTATGTCAGATACATTCTATCCCAGGAACGATGTAGGTAAAATTTGGTAGTCATATTATTTACAATCTGGAAATACTGTAGGGGTAAGAAGCAACAGCCTCCTATTGCGATGAGGGTGATAACATGAAAGACGGGAGGGGGTTAGTAGAAGTACAGAGAGAGGCGAGGCTGAAATAAATTAATGGCCGGGCAACGGATGGTCTCTCTCTCTCTCTCTCTCTCTCTCTATTCGTTTAGTCGGTTCCGACTCTTCGTGACCCCATGAACCAATTCACACCACTTCTTCCTGTCTTGGACTTTCTCCCGTAGACCTTCCAGGTTGGAACACATTGCTTCTGTGATGCCATCGATCCATCTTATCCTCTGACGTCCTCTTCTTCTAGTACCAGCTAATAAAGTAGGACTATTAGTGAAGGTTGGAAAACTAAGTATTTATTCTACTAATGATTGTTTAATGAGAATCTGTGTTCGACTTAACGGCCATCAGTAGAAAACAGCTAGTTTTCACAGATAACTCCTGTGTGTACGGAACCAAACACTAGAAACAAAGATACTACCAACGTGCACAGAACCTTTGTTAGTGACATCATGCGTTCGTCACTCATTATGCATCAAAAAATACCAAATTACAATTTGCAGCATTGATAGTATCAAACATAACAATAGTTGTGTAATAGTTTTCGCACTTTTCTCCTCTCTTCGGAATTACTTGGATGATATATTTCCGAATGTCTGATGATATGTCTTCATAATCATAGATTCTGCAAACCTAATTACATAGTCGTTTGTTTACCATTTCCCCCAGTATTTTAGAAATTATCTTTCTCTTCTGCCTTATATGATCTCAGATATTTCAAATAACTGTTAAATTTAGTATTTTAGAAATTGTATGTCTCTTCTGTCTTATATGATCTCAGATATTTCAAAACACTGTTAAATTCTGTCTCTGTTACTGTATCACCTATGTTATGCATGCCGACTCCTGTTTCTTCTATTATCACGTTTTCACACAAGCCTTCACACACCTTCAGTGTACTCTTTCCGTCTATCCGTTATCTCCTCTGCGTTCACCAGTCGAATTTACATTGCACTCTTAATGTTACCGCTATTGCACTTAGTTTTACCAAATCAGTCCTTCTAGAGACCATCTCTTTTTAGACTACTCTATACTCATGTTTCTTTTACCTAGAGCCAGTTCGCATTCGTTGTTATTCACATGTTTCCAGGCATACTTATATTGGTGTGTTCCTGCCTTTCCTGAATTTCTTTTGGATTTCCTTGTCACTTCAATCAGTTGACATAACTCTTTTGTTATCCAAGGTGTCTCCCTAAATTTCTTCATTTAGCTATGTTTGTCCAATTTTTATTATCGCTCAGTATCTACAACCATAGAGAACATATACAACTCGCCACACCTCAGTAATTCAATACTCCACTTCTTTCCACACAGATTTTTTTTTTCATTTCAGTTTGTTCTTCATAATTTCTAAATTGTGGTCTGTGTCTATATCGACTCCAGGGAATGCCACACAATCTAATACCTCACTTCACAATCTGTGTTTGGCCATATGTAATCCTGCTGGAATCTTCCCGTTTCTAGGTCGACAAATATGCCTTCTTCTCTTGTGGTCCTTGAACAGTGTATTCACTATTATTAGCTAAAAAGTATTGCAAAGCTCAATTAGTCTATCTCCTCTGTCGTTCCTACTACTAAGCACATATTCTCTCGCAACTCTCTTTTCTTTTCCCTTACCTATTACCCTGTTTCAGTCCTGCATGATAATTTGATTATCAGACCATTTTATATAATGCATTACCACATCGATATTCTCATATGCTATGTCTTCTTCTGATTGTGATTTCAGCATATATACGTATACCGATGGCGTTGGTTTGCTATCGTTTCTAGTGAGCACAAACCTATCACTAATCTGTTCGCAGTAACTCAGATCCGAGCCCTACCTTACCGTTCATAGTAAATCCTGCTCAGATCACACCATTTTCTGCTGCTATTAGTGTTATCCCAAATTCGTCTGACCAAAAAACTTACCTTCTTCCCATTTCGCTTCACTGACGCCACTAAGTCTAGAGTGAGCCTTGGCATTCCAGTTTCCAGATTTTCCAACTTCCCTGCCACGTACAAACTTCTGAAATATCACACCCTGTCTCGTAGAACGCTGACCCGTTTGTTGGTTACCTCTCTTCTCTTGGTTACCTCCCCTTGGCAGTCATGACCTGGAGATCCAAATGGGAGCCTAGTCCGAAATCTTTTGCCAACGGAGACATGACCATCATATTTTTTTTTAATTAAGGGCCACATGTCCTCTAGATTCAGATTACGTGCTTTCAGTGTAGAGTTTTTAAGGCCTTCTGCTTCCTGATGCCGTTGATCATATATGATACTCTCTCCATTTACGGTCATTTGCCGAACCTAAGAGCAATAAATCACTCTTAATCTCAGTTCAAACTATCTCCCCTCTTTGCCAAGGCCGTTGGCAGTATGAAGGTGACTCCTCATTCTGTCACTGCAGCTGATTCCCATTCAAAATTGTTGCTTTGCCTAGGACTGAACTCGTGATGCAGGGCGTCATGGAAGATATCCAGTCACAGATGATATAAGTGCACAAAGTGTCCTTTCTTTCTTCTTCTTTAATTCAATTTGTTTCTTCGTAGTTTTATCGTCAGTGGTGCTGTGTGGATGTCGCATGACGTCTTTCAGATTCATCGATGATAACTTCACTAAGTTCCTTTTTTTTCACACACTTAGGATGCGCAGCTCCCTGACCGAATACGCTGAGCTGACGCGCCGACTTCCTTAATACGCCGAGAATTCTACAACACGAGGTGAGCTTACTCAGATAAACTGTACTCAGTCTTGAATAAAACTGCTTTATATTATTGTAAAAAGACATACAAATAAAGCACACCAACTGAATATTTATTTATCCGCTTTGAAACTGGTAGCATAATGTACCTTCTTTATACAGTTTGTATATAAGAATAAATCTGATGATACAGTATAGGTAATGGGATATTGGAAATCACGTGTCAATAAAACCATTAAGGATTTTAACATGGCTATCAATCAGCGACTGTTGTATAATACAAAATTTAGAAAACACAACCCTCATTCGCGAACACAATTCATTTGTAACCTAGGTTTCGACGTCACAAGGGACACCTTCTTCGGACAAAATTAAAACTAAATGTTACAGCATAACGTACCAAAAAATACGAAAGCTGCCGTCATACCTCACCACAACTTTCGTATTTTTTGTGTTCGCGACTGAGGGCTGTGTTCTTCAAAATTTTGACTAAAACTATTGTTAGTGACAACGCGAGAGACGCATTGTCATTAATGATTCAATAAATATAAAATATTTGGCCTGAACGACAACAAGGAATGGAACTTGACTCGGTGACAGTTATACATCCGTGCTATCATCATCTAATTAGCCAACGAGTTATTGAAACTCTTCATCATTATCATCATCACCATTGGCACAAAAGTCCTCTGCGAGGCTTGGTCTTCAGTAGGAGATTATTCCATTCTTGCCTGCTAGTACCGAAGTCGTCGAATTTTTAATTCCAGTTTTCCGCATGTCCTCTCTAACACCATCCTCGCACATTAGCTTTGCTCTTCCTAATTCCTTCAGGCACTGCGCCGAATATCATCTTAATCGTTCTGCCGTTTGCTCTCAGTACATATCCTGACCATTCCAACCCTTTAATCTTAATGTAGCTGACAATGTTCGTTCAATATACGGATTATATAATTCGTAGTTAATGTCCTCCTCTAGACACCATTTTCTGCCATTGGTCCAAGAATTTGTCTCAAGATATTTCTTTCTAATATGCACAGTTGTTTTTTGTCAAATTTTGTTAATGCCGTATGTTAACACCGACCTTCATGAAACTTTATACATCGTAGCTTTAGTTTTCCTGAATAGCAACTCTTAGGCTTTGGTACCACTTGCTGGCGGAAAATCTCTGTTTTCGGATTTTAGAGCTGATTTGTACTTACAGGTTACTTCTGATCCAAGGTCAGTGGAATTATGCAACACATCAAACTTATATGAACCAATTTCTATGAATAGCGGCTCACATGGGTCTTATTTACTTATATTTCACTTATCTATAGGTTCATCTTTCTAGCAGCGCTTTCAAGATATTTCATTGCTCTTGGTGCTCTTGCAACTATATCGATATCATCTGCATATATCAGCACCTGAACTCATTTGTACAAGACAGCCCTTTTGTATTGATGCCAGAATCTCTTATAACCTTTTCCAAGGAAATACTAAACAGAAAGCAGGATGATGCGTCTCCCTATCTTACTCTCATTCTTATGATCACAGCACTTGATTACATATTCATATTTTAATTTGACTGCAGGTGTTTCCCATAGCATCTTTCAATAGGACAGACAGATTATTAGGGATGTCTAAGTTTTCCACTGCTGTGTACAGCTCCTTTTTGTCAGTGCTGTCGTAGACCAATCTGAAGTCTGTAGAGAGGATACTTGTATCAACCCCAAATTCTTTGCAGTTTTCTGGTATCTGCCATATTGTGAAGATCTGTTGAACAGTAGATCTTCCCTCACGAAACCCACACTGATCGCCACACCAACAGTTTTTACAGCATAGAGTGTAAATCTATTAAACCCGGTGTTGGAGAATATTTTATATGCCGTAGGTAATAGGCATATTTCCTGTAGTTGGAGCACACCATATTATCGCCTTTCTTTTGTATTGGGGATATAATACCTATGTTCCAATCATCAGGGATATTTTAATCTATCCAAATCTATAAGTTTGTAGCAGTGTTTGACAAATTCTTTCCCTGCATTTTTATTGAGTTCTGCTTTTATTAGTTTCTTCCACCGGGCACCTTGATGGCTGCCTCCATTTCCTTAGCAGTTGGCACTGGTTCCACTATTTCCACGTACCTTGTATTTACAGAGGGTCCGATTGCTTGGTTCTCACTGTACCACCACGCAACAGTTCGTCGAAGTGTTGAGCCCATCTTCTACATACTGCTTCATCACTACCCAAAATTGAACAGACGTGTACTTCCTTACAAATTTGTCCTTGGTTGGAAATCCTTCCAGCTCTTATTTAACTTCTGACAAAAAGCAGTCATTTCGTTCGTCCCTTTCAACTGTTTAATTTCTTCCTGTTCTCTCCTTTCGAGCTCTCTATTTGAGCATATTCTTTTCATCTCTTCTAGGTCTTCTATAATCCTCTACAGATCTTCGGCTACGGTTTTCTCGATGCATTCTCCTGTGGGCCTTATTTTTAATACCTGATACTACTGTACATTCTTCATAAAGAAAGCCATCAAGTATGTCCGGATCTACTCTTCCTAGGTATCAGTATCTGTTGTAAGAATGTCTTTTAGGTTCTTCCATGTCTCAACGATACTCTCAATTTTAGGGAAAGTTTGCTAGGTCTCCCTTGAATAAGTCAGACAATCATTGAGCAGACTCAGGTTCCTTAAGCTTATGAATACGGAATTTTCTTGTTCGAGGTCTACGTATCTTCCTTGCATTAGATATTCGACTTCTGAGTGTTGGTATTACAAGGTAATGGTCAGAGTTAACATCAGCACCCCTGTAACTTTTAACATCCATTAGATTGGACAGTCGTCTTGCATGTATTGGTAAGATGGTCAATTTTGTTAAAAGTATTTCCATCTGGACATTTCCACATAATTTTCTGTATATCTTTCTGGTTGAGAGCTGCACTGCCTACTACCATATCTCTTTAAAAAGCAAACTGTGCAGATCTGATCCCATTGTCATTTGAGTTATCATGTAGCCTGTATTTTCCAATAGAAGGCTAATGTTCATCTTCTTTTCCTGTGTTAGCTTTCATATCTCCTAAAATTATCTCATAATCTCCTCTCCGACGTTCTGTGTGTACTTCAGCTAACTTATAAAAGCATCCTTTTCTTCTACTCCCTTCTCTTGTTCACCCTTCTCTTCTGTTGGGGCACGAGCACATACGAAACACTGCGCTAAGTGTGTGATATCTCCTGGAAGTCCGTAATTAGGCGTTATTTCCTCTAACTTAGAATAAATCCAGTGGCGGACATATAATCTTTCTTTTGGCAGCTATAAAATATCATATTTTTCTTCTTGTCTATCACTTCCTAGACCTAACCATCTCACCTCCTGAACAGCTGTAATATCCACGAGGTACTCGTCCAGTTGATTAAGTAATTTCCTTAAAGCTCCAGACTGATAGAAAACATTCCATAATTTCGATCTCAGGTCCTCAAGACATCTTCCGCTTTGTCATAAACAGATCAGGCCCGTTATTTCTTCGTTAGATTTCGGAACATTTGATTTTTACAGAGTGGGTTGTCAGAATAAAGCCAAATCCAAGTACCCTGGAGTGCCAGCTTTTGTTTTAGGGTTGGATCCCTTAATTGGTGGGTCCCTATTTTAAATCTTAGGGAGTTCGCTTTCCCGCTCTTGCATGACTTAGCCGTATACACCGAGGATACATGTTACCCAGGGGCCAAGGTGTGGACGTTACAGAAACTCCAGAAGACAATTGAAATGACTGCTCGTTGGAACAAAATGTTTCCCTAAGTTTCTGAGGCTTCCACATTTTGGGACCCATTCACAGTGCCTAAGCAGCTAGAGTATATCTTCCACGTGTCTTCCTCGCATTTTGAAGGCAACACTGCATTCGTTTTTGCCGGGAGCCTCTCTCAGACAGCCCGTGAGTACCATGTAAATGTTTGGGCAGTTCACTGCTCCAGTTCTACAACAGCGTCAAAGGGGGTGCCGGACACAGAGAGAAAAATCCGGAGGGTTGAGGTCAGGTGCTACTGGAGGCCATGGGCTGCCTAGGATGGTTATTAGTGCGTTTTGTGTAGTCTCTCATCAGCTGCAAAACAGCAGCTACCATATTGTGAAGTATGGGCCATGGGTTTTAATAGAAAAGTTTAAATTGCAAAAACATCAGCACTAACCAAACAATATTTCATACTGCGCTCAGTGCTACTATTTCGCTGCATAACCATTATCCCCCATTTACGACGTAAACGCTCGTCTAAGGAACCAAGTTTACTGGAATGTATTTGCTTCTGTTGCCGTATACTTCCAGATTTACTAGTTTTAGCTACTAATTATGCTCACTGTATGTATGTATGTAAGTGTGTGTATGTGTGTGCATATCGGTGTTTCAAAAACTTCTATGACCATCTTTGCCCATGATTGCGGACCCGAGACTGAGTTTCAGGAGGCTACACAAAATACGGCAACTATTGTTGAAGACTGGTTGTCCAGATAAACAGTACTTCCCATATTCTCTCCGTAAGTTCAAAAAATGGTTCAAATGGCTCTCAGTACCAAGGGACTTAAACTTCTGAGGTCATCAGTCCCCCAGAACTTAGAACTGCTTAAACCTACCTAACATAAGGACATCACACACATCCATGACCGAGGCAGGATTCGAACCTGCGACCGTAGCGGTCTCTCCGTAAGTCATTATTGTTCTAAGAAGACACATTTCGCCAGAAAACTGCAATTTTCAGGTGGCTAAATGATTTCACAGCATTTTTATTTATGGCGCAAACTTATTTTGAAACCAGTGTTTCAATTGGATGTTCAAATGGTTCAAATGTCTCTGAGCACTATGGGACTTAACTTCTGAGGTCATTAGTGCCCTAGAACTTAGAACTACTTAAACCTAACTAACATCACACACATCCATGGCAGAGGCAGGATTCCAACCTGCGGCCGTAGCGGTCGCGCAGTTCCAGGCTGTAGCGCCTAGAACCGCTTGGCCACTCAATGGGATGTATCAGTATTTGTACGTGGAGTAATATCGTCAACTTGAATGAACAAAAAATGAACTAAGTGGTAAAATGTCACAGGAAGAATGGCTCCACCTGAGAATATGGTGTGTATGACGGCCGAATGCTGCTGCTACATTTGTATCAAAGATTAATATCGCATAGTGGAAAAACGGGAAAACAACATCCATTAAGTCACAAGGCGGTCGAATATGAGCAATCGTGACGGAAGGTCATTGAAGCGGATTATGACGTAAACTTAGGGGGCACCTGCTGCAACAGTTGCTTTCGAAGCCTTTTAACACCAAAACAACACGATGGGAGCTCCATAAGAAGGGAACTGTAGGACAGCTGGAGTTCCAAAACCACTCATCAATTATGCAAATGCCCATTACATAACATGGGTTATGGAACACTTAAATAAAGCCATTTCGTTGGGAGGGTCTTCTTTCACACGTTTCCAACTTTTGGCCGAGTTTACGTCCAAAGATTGAAACAAGCCATGTGTTCGGTGTTGACTTGGCCAACCGTATCGTAGTATTCAAATGGTTCAAATGGCTCTGAGCACTATGGGACTTAACATCTGAGGTCATCAGTCCCCTAGAACGTAGAACTACTTAAACCTAACTAACCTAAGGACATCACACACTTCCATGCCCGAGGCAGGATTCGAACCTGCGACCATAGCAGTCACGCGGCTCCGCACTGAAGTGCCTAGAATCGCTCGGCCACGCCGGCCGGCCCTTAGTAGTCCATGGGCCTCTTGGGAACTGGGCAAGGTCACAATACTGCAAGGTTTACGTGATTGTTTTGGTTGATCAAGTACATCTTATGGTCTATTGCTAGTTCTCCAAAGCTGATGCTGTGTTCCAAGAGGACTGGTCTCCCCCCCCCTGTTCAGTTAGCTCACGTCGTCTAGGAATAGTTTTGTGGGCACGAGGATGAGTTTTCGCATTTTCCCTGGCCACCACTATCACTAGACCTTAGTGAAAGCTGCTATGGAAAACACCTGGAGTCAAATTAAAATACGGAATATGTAATTAAGTGCTGTGATCATAAAAACTAGAGTAAGATAGGCATCATCCTGCTTTCTGTTTAGCTTTTGAGGGCTGCTTTCGAAATTTCTGTACGCCTCCTTCGTTGTTATCTAAGTTTGCCACTATTTTGCAGGACAAATTGTACAAGATTCACTTGTAAACTAAAAAGGAACCACATTTATCCATTTCAAAACGACTAGAAGATGTTTTAAATGCCAACGGTTTTCTTATACCCTATTAGGCATGGTAATTTGTCGCTTTTACGGTGTCTCCATATTTTTGCTCACCCCTTTAGTTGCCAATTTGAATGTGGAGGCTGAAGAACCCATTCCCGCCTGGACTGTATGGAGGCAAATGCACCACATAGGCTTTCGCAGCCAAAGACGGACTGCTCATGACTTTTGCCGCCCAATGAACACTCGTGTTCAGAAAAAAAAACAGTACTTTGTACGAATTTCAGATTCATAGGACATGTGCATTAGTATGCTCAGCATGTGCGCTGTTGCCTAGTAGGCAAGGCGACCGTCCATGGGCCCTAATAACATGTCCCTGCGTTATGGCATTGACGTGTTTAAGGCGTGAATGGCGTCCTTTGCTATAGCCGTCCATGCTGCAGTCACCTGGCTCCAAAGTTCATCTGTGGTGGTTGACATTGGGTTATAGCGCTGCACCTGTCGTTTCAGCGTATCCACACACTTTTGATTGGCGACAAGTCTAGTGATCTGACAGCCCATGGCAAAAGGCAGACATCATGTGACACTACGGAGGTACATGTTCGTGCATATATGTGGTTGTGGATTGTCTTGCTGAAAAATGGCGTCTGGGGTGTTGTGCAAAAACGGCCATGGCTACGGGTCTCAGGATATCATTCAAGTAGGGCAAACTGGTCACCGTGTACTGGACACGTCCCAACTGTGATTTGTGGCTGTACTCAATAGCACCCACACCATAAGGCCTCTAGTTGGAGCTGTATGTATAACCACGCTGCTGCTATGGTCGCAGGTTCGAATCGAGCCTCGGGCACGGATTTTGTGTGATGTCCTTAGGTTAGTTAGGTTTAATTAGTTCTAAGTCTAGGGGACTGATGACCTCAGCTGTAGTCCCACAGTGCTTAGAGGCATTTGAACCATTTTTTTGGCGCTGTGTTACTTGTTCGAATGCAGTCACTGTGGTACCGTTTAGCCTGTCTGCAGTGAGTCAAAATACGGCCATCATTTTCAAACAAACAGAACCTGCATTCGTCCGAAAACACAATATGATGTTATTCCTGTCCCCAGTGACGCCGTTCTCTACACCACTGCCGGCTAGCATGTTTCTGCACATTCGCCGAAGGTAGGAGGAGAAGTGGACGATGCGCCCGTAGTAATCTGTAATAAATGGCGACTCAGATCTGTCCTGCAATGCCATTCGGATGAGGTGTGAATCTTCTCGGGTGTGGTCTGGGTGTTGGGACCTGACATATCTCGTCGTGTTTTACGGCCTTCCGAGAACACTGTGCACACTCCCGTTGCACTATACTTCGTCCCACACGAGCAGCAATTTCCCGGATGGATGCATCGTTTTCTCGCATTCCAATAACGTGGCCTCTATGGAACTCACTGACTTGATGGTACGGTTCGTGCATACGTCTACGAGGCATCTTGCACGTCTGCTCAACTCACACTGATCCGTTACTTTCGATTTATAGCTAGCACAAGAACTGCAGTCGTGTTTTACCGGCAGATGGTGTTGCACTGCTATATTGATGTTGACCTTGAACCTGCGGGCCGACATGGTTCAAATGCTGATCATTTCTGCAGAACATACTAACGTACATGTCTTGTGAATATGAACGTCCTGTCTAGTCATTCAAGGTGTTCTTTTTTTCTGAACATAAGTGTACTTTGTGACATTCAAAATGATCGGCCCCACGAGGAAAACAGCCTGAAACTTAACCACTTACAGTAAGAGCTCCACATTAAGTCAATACCACTATGTAGGTTCGAATAGAGCTCAAGTTATTATAACTGGTGTTGCTCTTTTGATACTGTTTCTAATTATTATTAATGGTACTTAGAATTTTTTCGGTCCGTTAAGAGATATCTCAACTGGTGTGATCCCGCTTGAATGAAAAAGATTCTGGTAATCGGTACAATGCGTAACAGATCTCCCACTTAAATAAATTGAAAAAACTCTACTTCCAGAAACACGGCGGATCGATGTCTGACGAGATGTTTAAACACGGGGGCAATCAAGTAATCGAGTATCGACATTTCACAAAGTAGAGTGTAGCGAGGTTCTCCCTCGAGTCCATTAGCCTTTATTGTTTCAGATTTAACGGAATGGAATTAAAATCTCCCGCGGGAACGAAGGTCTCAAGACTTCATTTGTTTTCCAAAGAAAGGGCGAATTTAAAAGGCGGTGTTAGAACGCTTTCGGATCGTTAGCATCGCAAACAGAAGGGAGTGAAATGAAGATTGATGAGGCTTTGTGAGTTCCTTGGAGGTCGTCAACAAGATGATTACTAAATAGGATGCAAGAGATAGGGGTGTCAAAAATAAGAACAAAGCTTTTCCATAGAATGTGCTGGTTTCTTCATGCATTTGTTACAGTGTTTTTGAAAGCAGACAAACGGGAGATTATACAGTTGGAAATAAAAAACTTCAGATAAATTAGAGATTTTAGGTACAGGAATAACTTAAAATGAATATAAATATGGCCTATAGCCTCATAAAGTCAGATAAAAGTAAAAATAAATTTAATAAGTTAAACATGTCCTCTGGTGATAAAGCCAAGACCTGCGGAACGCCTCAAGGGAATTTCTTCGACAATCTTATTAGATGAAACAGTTTTTAACATTTATCGTATAGTGTTATCTAAAGCTGAAAGATGTGTCAACTCCAGTTGTATCGCCCACGGAGCGGTATGATTTCCGTAATTATACCCGGAAACTTTGAGAGTTTTAAATTAAAAAGGTTTTAGGAATATTTTAATTTTTCCCTTCATGGTAGCTGCGTACCGGCAACGGGGCTACTGCCTAAAGTTACCTAAAATGTGTTTTCTTTGCTACTATTTTTAATTTAAAGGGCTTTTCTGCGGCGACCATTCCGATTACTTTTGGCCAATGCCCTTACAAAATAATAGATATCGAAATAGACGACAGAGGGATAGAGAAACAATTAAAATCGCTGAAAAGAGGAAAGGCCGCTGCACCTGATGGGATACCAGTTCGATTTTACACAGAGTACGCGAAGGAACTTGCCCCCCTTCTTGCAGCGGTGTACCGTAGGCCTCTAGAAGAGCGTAACATTCCAAGGGATTGGAAAAAGGCCCAGGTCATCCCTGTTTTCAAGAAGGGACGTCGAACAGATGTGCAGAACTATAGACCTATATCTCTAACGTCGATCAGTTGTAGAATTGTGGAACACGTATTATGTTCGAGTACAATGACTTTCCTGGAGACTAGAAATCTACTCTGTAGGAATCAGCATGGGTTTCGAAAAAGATGTTCATGTGAAACCCAGCTCGTTCTATTCGCCCACGAGACTCAGAGGGCGATAGACACGGGTTCACAGGTAGATGCCGTGTTTCTCGACTTCCGCAAGGCGTTCGATACAGTTCCCCACAATCGTTTAATGAACAAAGTAAGAGCATATGGACAATCAGACCAATTGTGTGATTGGATTGAAGAGTCCCTAGATAACAGAACGCAGCATGTCATTCTCAATGGAGAGAAGTCTTCCGAGTAAGAGTGATTTCAGGTGTGCCGCAGGGGAGTGTCATAGGACCGTTGCTATTCACAATATACATAAATGACCTTGTGGATGACATCGGAAGTTCACTGAGGCTTTTTGCAGATGATGCTGTGGTATATCGAGAGGTTGTATCAATGGAAAATTGTACTGAAATGCAGGAGGATCAGCAGCGAATTGACGCATGGTGCAGGGAATGGCAATTGAATCTCAATGTAGACAAGCGTAATGTGCTGCGAATACATAGAAAGAAAGATCCCTTATCATTTAGCTACAATATAGCAGGTCAGCAACTGGAAGCAGTTAATTCCATAAATTATCTGGGAGTAATCATTAGGAGTGATTTAAAATGGAATGTTCATATAAAGTTGATCGTCGTAAAGCAGATGCCAGACTGAGATTCATTGGAAGAATCCTAAGGAAATGCAATCCGACAACAAAGGAAGTAGGTTGCAGTACGCTTGTTCGCCCACTGCTTGAATACTGCTCAGCAGTGTGGGATCCGTACCACATAGGGTTGATAGGAGAGATAGAGAAGATCCAACGGAGAGCAGCGCGCTTCGTTACAGGATCATTTAGTAATCGCAAAAGCTTTACGGAGATGATAGATAAACTCCAGTGGAAGACTCTGCAGGAGAGACGCTCAGAAGCTCTGTACGGGCTTTTGTTAAAGATTCGAGAACATACCTTCACTGAAGAGTCAAGCAGTATATTGCTCCCTCCTACGTATATCTCGCGAAGAGACCATGATGATAAAATCAGAGAGATTAGAGCCCACACAGAAGCATACCGACAATCCTTCTTTCCACGAACAATACGAGACTGGAATAGAAGGGAGAACCGATAGAGGTACTCAAGGTACCCTCCGCCACACACCGTCAGGTGGCTTGCGGAGTATGGGAGTTTCTTGCCCTCTTTCTTATAGATAGCAGAAATTTGTACTACTACTCTCTTGGTATATTGTCTCCCCCCAGAATCTGATTTAGATATCATATTTCCACAATTCTGTCACACCTCCCAATTAATTTGAATTTCTATTTCTTGCATTTTCCGATATCTTTTCTAGCTCTTCCACAAGTATAGGTTCTGCATTGCGTAATTTAGAGCTTCTGTTATAGACTTCTATCACCTGGGCTCTTCTTTTTTCTACCAGAAGAAATGTTTTTTTCAACTTTTAAACATAAATATAAGTTGTTTTGTAAGAGCGCGATTACTACCGATTTTCATCTTCCTTGTCATCTTGCATGACTGTGCCAATGGCTTGTATCCAAGCAAATACTCTATTTCCCGACATACTCTTTCCCTGTCTCGTCCTTACACTTTCTTGTAAATTTCTTGGCCTTCCTCTGAATTACATTGTAGCTATTTCAATACTCTACACTTCCAGACCTAAACCAAGTTTGATACAGTTTCTTCCTTTCCTCAACCACTTTCAACAACTCGTGGTCATCCTATCAGTGCTTACTCTTCACTTCATTTCTCTTCGTAACGTCTCTTTCTCTGATCACTTTATCGACTGTTTAGGATACTCATAGTTCATTGGCACTGCAATCATCTTTCTCTGGTATCTAATTTCAGATTTAATCTTTGCTTCCTTCTTGTTACAGATACATCCCAAATTTTGGAATCTCTGTAGCTGTACTTCCAACATCCTACTCCTTCTCCTTGGTCTTAATCGGAAAACCAATTTTTGAAGTAACTGTATAATAATATGAACGTCACTGTGCTCATCTTTCCATCTTTCCATCTCGTACTTTAATCACTCGCTGTCTTTGCGCTATAGTACAGTCTATAATTGATTTTCAACTGACTAAGCATGCTTATAAAATTCTTTGTGCTAGAATCGGTCATTCACAGCACTGCACATCTGAATAGTACAGAAGTTAATCAACTTCCAGCCATGATCATTTCTACACCCTCTCCCCATCTACCTACAACGTCATTATTAAATCTCTTTCCAATTCGTTCATTTAAGTCCCCAGTTACTGTCAAAACACGTCCATCTGTATATTTGGCAGCTACCTTTTGCCGCTTATCGAAGAATTATCTGTTCGCCTCCTCATGGGCATGTTCGCTAGGGCCATGAACCTGACCTGATTCTGTGATCAATATCAATAGGACACACTAAACATCCAATAACAGCAATGAATTAAGTCAATACTGACGAGGAGGTTGTGAAAGCCACATAGCTGTATGAAAGTGCTTTATTCGCAACAACCGGTTTTCCCTCAGAGTAAAGGAATCTTCGTTATTAGCCAAATTTTCATAATGTAGATGGGTAATTACATGGCCCTAGCATTCGGGAAGTTATCCATGTTAAGAGAGAAATGTCATTAACGAGAAAAAGTCCTGAATGCTGAGACATCATAACTGTCCATCTACATTATGAAAAGATAACAACTATAACCCTGAAGATGCGCCAAATGTACTTCAAACTCGCGCGCCTTACCCAGTCAAACACGCTACGAAACAAATGAATACAACACAGCTACAACAACACGTAATGGCAGCGAAAGCTCTGCCTATGTTTCGGAAAAAGTGCACTGACAAGTGACCATAGGTCATGAAGTAAGTCTATTCGCTTCGCCAGCAACATACGAGAAAGCCCCATAAAATCAAAACCGTAAGTTACATACAAAAAACGTGATATAGACTCGTTTCTATTCGTTAAATGCATTATAAAGAGAAAAATAAAAAAATCACGTTTTTACTGTTACAAATGAGAAGTTGTATATTGTGCAGCAGATTAGCTACCAAAATAAATTTCTAGTAGCATCATGTAAGGTATGTAAATTATTGCATACATCCATTTTTTTGCCAATTAAGCCATTAATGGAACTTTGACATCATTTTTTAAACAACACAAATGTTAATATGTAGCAACAATTTTACAGTTAAAAATAAAAGTTAAACCCACTGAAGATAGCACAAAAAGTGCTGAAAAATGTATTAGTGAAACACAACAGACAAAAAGGTGTCCTGCATAAGACGGAAATTTTCATCCTATTAGCTAGCATGTTTTTCACAGTTTTTCTTAGATCCTTTAGTGATGGTAAATAAACCAAAATGGGCCACATAATAACGAATGCACTGATGGCCACGTGAAGCTTTAAAAATACTGAACTCACGACCGTAGAGATTAATCCAACAGGACACTGTTTTCGCCCATTTAAAAACGTTTACAGAGCTATTTCTATGTCACATTCATGAGTAAAATAGGAAATGGATAGAACTACTTCTACAGCGAAAATGTATTAAACAAAAAAATTATAGGTCAATAACCACGAGTTTGTACTAAAAATATTAAAGTATTAAAGTCAAGGTAGCTGTTTAACGCAGCTACTGTTTAAATTGTACGTCGAGGAAGAAATAAAGGAAGTGAAGGAAAATTTCGAAAGAGTAATGGATGATGAATTATATTATTCTTTTTGGGTCATATCTGTTATCTGACTGGTTTAGCGCTGCATGGAACAACTTCCTCTCTCTTCGACAACTTTTCATCTATGAGTAATATTTGTGTACCGCGACCTCACTTTTTTGTTTGATATATTCCAATACTGGTCTTCCGTTAACAGTGTTTACCCTCTACTGCTCCCTCTACTATCACAAAAGTTATTCCCTGATCTCTTAACATGTGTCCTAAGAGATTATAAACGTGGGTATCTTGGTCACATAATATTTTATTAAAACTGAAAACATGTTTCAACTTTGCAACCATTATCAGATCTAAAATATATCAGCCTCACGAAGGCGCGCATTACTGACTACTCGCCTACGTGACGCTGCTAAATTTTTAGCTCTGATGATGGCTGCAAATATAAAGCCAGTAATCAAATCTTAGAAAATATCGACTTTTATTAGCTAATGCAATACAAAGATCACCATTTTCCCCAGGAGATACAAACGGCCCCATGTCCTGTCATTCTGCCTCTTCTTCATGTTGCACCTTCTTCTTGTCATTGTTAAAATACGTTTCTACCTTCGCCGATTCCGAGGAGGAACTTGTTAATTCTCAGTTTATCACTGCACTTAATTTTAAACAATCTTCTACAGCACCACATCCAAAACATTTCCATTCTCTTCTGTTCCGGTTTTCTCACAGTTCGTATTTCACAACCATACAATGCTGTGCCCCAGACGTACATTCTTAGAAATTTCAACCCCAAATTAAGGCAAAACTTTGATACTAGTAGACTTCTTTTGCCGAGAAATGCCCTCTTTGTTTGTCTTAGTGTGCTTTGTATGTCTGCCTTGCTTCACACGTCACGTGTCACTTTGCTTTTAATTCCTTCATTTCGTCTACTTCGTGGTCCCCACTTTTGATGATAATTTTATCTTTAGGCTCATTTTTGATAAACGTTATTATTTTCGACTTACTTCGGTGTACTCACAGTTCGTATTTTATATGCAGTAAACTATTCATTCCATATGCTTATGTAACGTAACTTTCAATTTTCCTCGATTTCACTAAGGATAGTGTACCGTCTGCTCCTGTGAATGTCAATTGGCCTAATAAAGGCCCTTTCGTTGAAATAAAGAATTGCCTAATAAAAGACTATTGGTTTAAATAAAGAATGATAACTACGAATAATAATAAAAATGTAGAAAGACATTCTGCAATTATGTTGTAGAGAAAATGCGGCAGCGAATCTGTTTATAAAAATGTGTTCAATTGCAGCAAAGGCCATTATTTAATGCTTTAATGCACAATGTAATTCACAGATAATAATTGTCTCTCTCTCTCTCTCTCTCCCTCTCCCTCTCTCTCTCTCTCTTACACTCTTGTCTGAATAGCACGCACGGTCGGCCATTGCCTACGTAAGCGTTAGCTATTGTAATAATGTTTGTAGTAATTTTATGCCACGTGCATGTTGTCTAGTGCAAAATAGAAATTACTTAAGCTTCTGGTTTGCCCCTCCTTCCAAAGCAAAATATTTTTACAGGTTTTCAAGAAGCTGAACAAATTTATGCACCGCGAGATCGGCTGCATAGTTGGAAGCCATTAAGCGCCTCAGTTAATAAAATATTCCTTTACAGCCTCGTGCACGAGATACGGCTACGAGTATGACACATACGTACTCTGTAATTAATTTCAATTATACCAATAATAACTGTTTTAAAAATATCAAGAAATTCAACTAGTACTACAGTTCAGTGATTTCTTTAAGGCGCGTCTCGGCTGACGTTTTATTAATAGCTTTTGAAGAATTAAAGAAAAAGAACACTGAGCAGAGAAATTATTAACAGTTGCTTGCAATATTCAAAACGCGACTCCACGATAGTTAATTTCATATGCTTTTCATGTGTGATAAAACCCTGAGATAAAATTTCTATTTGTAATGTACGTATCTACGTGACATACATTTAGACACTTCGCACTGAATCATAAATAAAAAAGTTACACCAAACTAATAAAATAGTAGAGTTAACAGCGAATCATATCATTGACACCCTGTCACCCTGAATTTTAACCCCACTCAGGAACCATTCTTTAATTTCTTTCATAGCTCTTCTTCGATACAGATATTAATCAGTAGGGGAGAAAGAATGTATCCCTACTTTATACCGTTTTTAATGCGAGCACTGCGTTTCGTTGTTGGTACTCTATGTTACACGTCTTTCCCTACAGCCCACATAAATGTTTATGAGAATTTAGAACATTTTACGCTGTTGAACGCTTGTTCTAGGACGACAAATCATAAGCTTCCATAATAAGAGCAACGCCCGAACTGCCATTCAATGAAAGAATTTTCTTCGTAAATAGTTTATTGTGTCCCAAATTATTTGTCTTTCAAATGTACACAATTTTCCATTCTTTTAACCAATTCTGAAAAAACTATTTTACATTCTGACGTTGTTGCTGTTGTCTTCAGTCCTGAGACTGGTTTGATGCAGCTCCCCATGCTACTCTATCCTGTGAAAGCTTCTTCATCTCCCAGTACCTACTGCAACCTACATCCTCCTGAATCTCCTTAATGTATTCATCTCTTGGTATCCCTCTACGATTTTTACCCTCCACGCTGCCCTCCAATACTAAATTGGTGATCCCTTGATGCCTCAGAACATGTCCTACCAACCGATCCCTTCTTCTGGTCAAGTTGTGCCACAAACTTCTCTTCTCCCCAATCCTATTCAATACTTCCTCATTAGTTATGTGATCTACCCATCTAATCTTCAGCATTCTTGTATAGCACCACATTTCGAAAGCTTCTATTCTCTTCTTGTCCAAACTATTTATCGTCCATGTTTCACTTCCATACATGGCTACACTCCATACAAATACTTTCAGAAATGACTTCCTGACACTTAAATCTATACTCGATGTTAACAAATTTCTCTTCTTCAGAAACGCTTTCCTTGCCATTGCTAGTCTACATTTTATATCCTCTCTACTTCGACCATCATCAGTTATTTTGCTCCCCAAATAGCAAAACTTCTTTACTACTTTAAAAGTCTCATTTCCTAATCTAATTCCCACAGCATCACCCGACTTGATTTGAGTACATTCCATTATTCTCGTTTTGCTTTTGTTGATGTTCATCTTATATCCTCCTTTCAACACTGTCCATTCCGTTCAACTGCTCTTCCAAGTCGTTTGCTGTCTCTGACAGAATTACAATGTCATCGGCGAACCACAAAGTTTTTATTTCTTCTCCATGGATTTTAGTACCTACTCCGAATTTTTCTTTTGTTTCCTTTACTTCTAGCTCAATATACAGATTGAATAACATCGGGGAGAGGCTGCAACCCTGTCTTACTCCCTTCATGACCACTGCTTCCCTTTCATCTCCCTCGACTCTTATAATTGCCATCTGGTTTCTGTACAAATTGTAAATAGCCTTTCGCTCCCTGTATTTTACCCCTGCCACCTTTATAATTTGAAAGAGAGTGTTCCAGTGACCATTGTCAAAGGCTTTCACTAAGTCTACAAATGCTAGAAACGTAGGTTTGCCTTTCCTTAATCTTTCTTCTAGGATAAGTCGTAAGGTCAGTGTTGCCTCAAGTGTTCCAGTATTTCTACGGAATCTGAACTGATCTTCCCCGAGGTCAGCTTCTACTAGTTTTTCCATTCGTCTGTAAAGAATTCGTGTTAGTATTTTGCAGCTGTGGCTTATTATACTGATAGTTCGGTAATTTTCACATCTGTCAACACCTGCTTTCTTTGGGATTGGAATTATTATATTCTTCTTGAAGTCTGAGGGTATTTAGCCTGTTTCATACATCTTGCTCACCAGATGGTACAGTTTCGTCAGGACTGGCTCTCCCAATGTCGTCAGTAGTTCCAATGTAATGTTGTCTACTCCTGGGGCCTTGTTTCGACTCAGGTCTTTCAGTGCTCTGTCAAACTCTTCACGCAGTATCGTATCTTCCATTTCATCTTCATCTACATCCTCTTCCACTTCCATAATATTGTCCTGAAGTACATCGCCCTTGTATAGACCCTCTATATACTCCTTCCACCTTTCTGCCTTCCCTTCTTTGCTTAGAACTGGGTTTCCATCTGAGCTCTTGATATTCATACAAGTGGTCCTCTTTTCTCCAAAGGTCTCTTTAATTTTCCTGTAGGCAGTATCTAACTTACACCTAGTGAGATAAGCCTCTACATCCTTACATTTGTCCTCTAGCCATCCCTGCTTAGCCACTTTGCACTTCCTGTCAATCTCATTTTTGAGACGTCTGTATTCCTTTTTGCCTGCTTCATTTACTGCATTTTTATATTTTCTCCTTTCATCAATTAAATTCAATATTTCTTCTGTTACCCAAGGATTTCTACTAGCCCTCGTCTTTTTATCTACTTGATCCCCTGCTGCCTTCACTACTTCATCCCTCAAAGCTACCCATTCTTTTTCTACTGTATTATTTTCCCCTTCTGTCAATTGTTCCCTTATGCTCTCCCTGAAACTCTGTACAACCTCTGGTTCTTTCAGTTTATCCAGGTGCCATCTCCTTAAATTCCTACCTTTTTGCAGTTTCTTCAGTTTTAATCTACAGGTCATAACCAATAGATTGTGGTCAGAGTCCACATCTGCCCCTGGAAATGTCTTACAATTTAAAACCTGGTTCCTAAATCTCTGTCTTAGCATTATATAATCTATCTGATACCTTTTAATATCTGCAGGGTTCTTCCATGTATACAACCTCCTTTCATGATTCTGAAACCAAGTGTTAGCTATGATTAAGTTGTGCTCTGTGCAAAATTCTACCAGGCGGCTTCCTCTTTCATTTCTTAGCCCCAATCCATATTCGCCTACTACGTTTCCTTCTCTCCCTTTTCCGACACTCGAATTCCAGTCACCCATGACTATTAAATTTTCGTTTTCCTTATCTGAATAATTTCTTTTATTTCATCATACATGTCTTCAATTTCTTCGTCATCTGCAGAGCTAGTTGGCATATAAACTTGTACTACTGTAGTAGTTGTGGGCTTCGTATCTATCTTGGCCACAATAATGCGTTCACTATGCTGTTTGTAGTAGCTTACCCGCATTTCTATTTTCCTATTCATTATTAAACCTTCTCCTGCATTACCCCTATTTGATTTTGTGTTTATAACCCTGTAGTCACCTGACCAGAAGTCTTGTTCCTCCTGCACCGAACTTCACTAATTCCCACTATATCTAACTTTAACCTATCCATTTCCCTTTTTAAATTTTCTAACCTACCTGCCCGATTAAGGGATCTGACAGTCCACGCTCTGATCCGTAGAACGCCAGTTTTCTTCCTCCTGATAACGACATCCTCCTGAGTAGTCCCCGCCCGGAGATCCGAATGGGGGCCTATTTAACCTCCGGAATATTTTACCCAAGAGGACGCCATCGTCATTTAATCATACAGTAAAGCTACATGCCCTCAGGAAAAATTACGGCCATAGATTCCCCTTGCTTTCAGCCGTTCGCAGTACCAGCACAGCAAGGCCGTTTTGGTTATTGTTACAAGGCCAGATCAGTCATTCATCCAGACTGTTGCCCTTGCAATTACTGAAAAGGCTGCTGTCCCTCTTCAGGAACCTCACGTTTGTCTGGCCTCTCAACAGATACCCCTCCGTTGTGGTTCTACCTACGGTACGGCTACGTGTATCGCTGAGGCACGCAAGCCTCCACACCAACGACAAGGTCCATGGTTCAAGGGGGGGGGGGGGGATTCTGACGTTAGTATCTCAAAAATATGGTGTTTGATTCATTAATGAAATTGCTGTTCTCATGTACTTTGTGACATAAAGAAACAGATCCGGCGAACACGTTCAATGAGACTTTAATTCCATGCTTTTCCCCCCTTAAATAATCGATTTCTTCGGGTACTCTGTGTCACCTGGCATTGTCAGGATGGAGAGTGATATGGTGTTTTCGGTTTTCTTTCTTCTGATTTTGTCCCTTGTGACAAAAAAATGGCAGCTTTTACGAGATGACTAAAAACTAGCATTTCGTCCCACGCTCAGAACACTGTGCAACAACAGTGCCGCGTTGTCGGAAGAGGGTATTTTTTCTGGATTTCTTGTAGACACAGTTCTGTTGCGGTGGGGGGAACAGATAAACCGTAGTATGCCAGTGAAATGGAGTGATAACTGGAAACGTACGAGGGACGTTACGATTGTTGTGGGCAAGATGTCTAAATTGTGCACAGATTCACACGGACCAAATGGAAAGTCATATCCAACAGTAGTAAAAAGATGCCAACAATGTGACTATCATTGCACAGACATGGATAATACTGGTCAGAAAGTAGCGCCTCTTCGTTTTGTATCTCGTGTACCCAGGAAATATGGAGCATTCTAGGGTACCACCACAGACGAAGGCATTTTATGTTATCTGCTTCTCTTATTGTCCATGTTTCGCTCTCGTACAACAGCACACACTTCTCTTGCTAAAAGTAGGTTGTGCCCGATAGATTCGGCTTCCAGTATCCTTCCTTGACATTCTGATATAAATTTAATCCCTCGGTAGGTAAAAGGTTCGACAGTCTCCACTCCCTCATCGTTAAGTAAGCTTTGGGCAACCGCGTTTTGTCTGCTGAGCACTAAATGTTTGTTTCACCTTTAATAATTTTCATATTATAGGAACAGCTGATGGTGGTTTCCATCTGGGAAAGCATCGTTTGCAAATTTGCTCCATCTTCACTTAACACTGCGATATCATCGGCAAGTCTTAGCATCTCTGTTTTCTTACCATCAACTCTAATGTCTCCTACAGCTTCTGGTTTCCCTCTACCTTCATCTATTGCCCTCTGAATGTATCGATTGAATAAGACAGGAAAAAGTGAGCACCTCTGTCGTAAACCCTACTTAATAGTAGCTTTTTCTCCACACCATATCACAGCCACCTCTACTCTAAACAGTGTCAGCATTACCAATTTGTGCCTATACTTTATGTCAGCTTTAGTCTTTTCTCAAGAACTAATCGCAAGCCGAGTATTGCTTTTCGTGTGCCAACAGCTCTTTCAAATCAAGAGTGGTCGTATGTGATCATTACATCTATCTGGTCTTCTACCCGTCTTAGAATGACAAAGGTAAAGGTTACATCTATCTGGTCTTCTACCCGTCTTAGATCTTAGAATGACAAAGGTAAAGGTCTTCGAGGCATATGTTACCCAACTGAGAGTCCCATATCGGTGAAGCGATTCGCAGCAATCGCATTTTCAAACTGTGTGTTTGATCACGCAGTGGGTCTCGAATGGCTCCAAGTTGAGGATTTGTATCGTGTAGGAGCGGAACAATTACGAAACGTTCCTCCTTGTTTACACAGGATTGGTAACCATGATGAGGATACTGTCATGTTTCTCTGCGACTCTAAAGTGCAGTGCAGCGTTCATTAAAAGTTACTACGCATGCAATATCAATGGGCAACTTACTTTTTAAAATCCCCTCGTAGAATAAACTGATCCGCGATCCACTAAAGCAACTAAGCGATATGTCTCATGTAACCAAAGAAAGAAGCGATCATTTGTAAGATGGCAAGAACTATGCCCCTTACATGAAGTCATTAAAGATCACCTAACTCACGTTGAGCGAACAGTAGGGCTGAGCAAAAATAACTGGCAAGGCACACTGCATCTTGTAGAGGGTATAGTATGGACGTATTGGAATAATTAATGTCGGGTGATGGTTTTAAAGTAATTCACATGACATGAAAACTTTGTGGAAACGCGTCGATTTACTGCAGGCTAGTTTATCCCAGGGAAGTATTCAAGTTGACCACCGACTGGCGGGGGGCAGCAGCGAAGGGAAGCGAAAATAGGCAGCTTAGGGCGGCTCAAGCTCTGAGAAAGCGCTAACGGGTGTACCGGGAAGCAGACGGAGAACTTGTACGCCTGTTGATAAATGTCTGTCGTTCCATTTTCAGTGAAACATGCGAGAAAGCCGCGCAAAGCTACGGTGGAGCGGTCAACAAAGGTCAAAATATGTGTGTTCGTAACTATAGCAACTTCACGCTGGATACACGGTCCGCAGAGTCTGAAGTAAATCAGGTGAAGAGCAACAGAATGAAATACGCCGGCCTCCGATGGGAGTGTAGGACCAAGGAATTTGAAGTACTCTCATGGGACTCAGAATTCCGGAAAAATTGGTGTTTGTGCAGACGTTAACCTTGATGGGTGGCCTGGGAGAAGCTAAATAGCAGAAGTTGAGAGGAAGGGAAATTTTGTGGGAATTTGCTCACTTCCGAGAGCAAGCATTGGTCGGCGCTGGGAAGCAGCGCATAATTAACGAGACTTGCGCTGCAATTGGCGTAAGTGATTTTGCAGGAGGGGAAACCGAGGCAAATAGTGGATTAGCAGAAGTCTCAGTAGAGGTCTTCCATTCCCAGCTTGCCTAGAGTGCGGACGTGGCGTTCTTTACTCAGCTTGCCTGAGAAAGAGTGAGCATCTCTGCAGTTCAGGACTTAGCAAATGGAACGATTTGAGCTTGGACATAGGAAGTTTTGGTTCAGCTATGTACTGAGCAAGATAGCTAGGAGTGAATAGACGAGCGCAGCCTTACAGCACCACGAGGTCGGCCGATGTCCACACAACGACGCCGCTCCGTCACGCTGTATTCGGTGATATTGCGCCCGCTCCAGCCACTGATTAATTTGTTGGATCATGTGGGCAAAGTTTCCATGACGGTTTCATGGACCAAGTATTGTCGAATTCTTCTCGCACTTCGCATTACGCCTGGGTCAGTCGATAGGAATTACTTTTGAGTTATCGCGCTTTACTCCACGCAAACGCAATTTATTACCACTGCCTGGTAGGAGAGTCATGTAATATGATTATTGAAGGTCGTGAGTTAAAATAAATTTGTGCTAATCAACTCCATCTGTTTTCAATCAAGTAGTTGAAATCCCAAGTCATTTTCTTAATTAATTTTATGTTCAACATTTGCATCTGGTGTTCAATAGCTGAATATAACATCAATGTGCACCCCCTTTTAATTAAAAGTGATCAATTCTGAATAAATTAATGTCAACACTGCGACCGCAGTCCAATCAGGAGTCACAGGGCCTTAATACATTCCTTGCGTTATCCGATATTGCGGCAGTTTTGCACTCTCTGTTGATCTGTTAGTCAATTCGCTGGGATGAACACACGCCAAAACCAGATAAGTGGCGGGTGGGGTGTTACACCTTGAGCTCTTCCGTGGAAGTGTTTTGCGAAGGAAGCTCTTTCTTTTTTTTGCTGGGAAAGTGGTCTGCGTGGCACCACCAGGGGGGGGGGGGGAGGGGGAGGTATGTTGCTTTCCCAAACTCGGTTTAAACTACCAGGAGGCCATCTGATACCCGGAAATCTTCGGATTTATCCCGAAGTGCTCTTGTGGCTCAGAGGAATCTGAGTGAGGCGGGGACTGTAACGTCCTATCCCGTGGCCTTGACGTGGTGCTGGAGCTCAGTAGCCCCCTTGGATGGGGTGTAGCGAACACGGGAAGGGCTGTTTCTGCATGACGGTAAAAGGCTTCTAGCCCTTAACTGGGTGCAATCCCCATTGGTCCGCATTGTCATGCAGTGAATTATCGAAAGCGGTGGGTGATACATTGAATTACTGTGCAGATAAACCTCTTACATTATTTGATTTTCAAACAGCTGAGCGGAACTGAACATACTCAGACATTTCGCTCCTTACTTATTCTGATCAACACTAAACTGATAAACAATATCTTTAGCGCAACGCAATCTGACTTTGAATAATCCCTACAAGAGAATGGCCCTGACTAACAATAACCTATGCCTTTCATGAATCACTTACTAACAAATAACTTTGTCACTCGAACTACTGCAATACAGCGAGTGCCATTACTGCCAGCTAAATAAAAGATTCTAACTGCTGAAGGCACTAACTACTGATAGTCATAGTTAGCAAATGAAAGATTTTGATAGAGAACAAACAATGTATTTACCTTAATAGTGTTCAAAAGTCATTATATATATACTCCTGGAAATTGAAATAAGAACATCGTGAATTCATTGTCCCAGGAAGGGGAAACTTTATTCACACATTCCTGGGGTCAGATACATCACATGATCACACTGACAGAACCACAGGCACATAGACACAGGCAACAGAACATGCACAATGTCGGCACTAGTACAGTGTATATCCACCTTTCGCAGCAATGCAGACTGCTATTCTCCCATGGAGACGATAGTAGAGATGCTGGATGGAGTCCTGTGGAACGGCTTGCCATGCCATTTCCACCTGGCGCCTCAGTTGGACCAGCGTTCGTGCTGGACGTGCAGACCGCGTGAGACGACGCTTCATCCAGTCACAAACATGCTCAATGGGGGACAGATCCGGAGATCTTGCTGGCCAGGGTAGTTGACTTACACCTTCTAGAGCACGTTGGGTGGCACGGGATACACGCGGACGTGCATTGTCCTGTTGGAACAGCAAGTTCCCTTGCCGGTCTAGGAATGGTAGAACGATGGGTTCGATGACGGTTTGGATGTACCGTGCACTATTCAGTGCCCCCTCGATGATCACCAGAGGTGTACGGCCAGTGTAGGAGATCGCTCCCCACACCATGATGCCGGGTGTTGGCCCTGTGTGCCTCGGTCGTATGCAGTCCTGATTGTGGCGCTCACCTGCACGGCGCCAAACACGCATACGACCATCATTGCGCCCAAGGCAGAAGCGACTCTCATCGCTGAAGACGACACGTCTCCATTCGTCCCTCCATTCACGCCTGTCGCGACACCACTGGAGGCGGGCTGCACGATGTTGGGGCGTGAGCGGAAGACGGCTTAACGGTGTGCGGGACCGTAGCCTAGCTTCATGCAGACGGTTGCGAATGGTCCTCGCCGATACCCCAGGAGCAACAGTGTCCCTAATTTGCTGGGAAGTGGCGGTGCGGTCCCCTACGGCACTGCATAGGATCCTACGGTCTTGGCGTGCATCCGTGCGTCGCTGCGGTCCGGTCGCAGGTCGACGGGCACGTGCACCTTCCGCCGACCACTGGCGACAACATCGATGTACTGTGGAGACCTCACGCCCCACGTGTTGAGCAATTCGGCGGTACGTCCATCCGGCCTCCCGCATGGCCACTATACGCCCTCGCTCAAAGACCGTCAACTGCACATACGGTTCACGTCCACGCTGTCGCGGTATGCTACCAGTGTTAAAGACTGCGATGGAGCTCCGTATGCCACGGCAAACTGGCTGACACTGACTGCGGCGGTGCACAAATGCTGCGCAGCTAGCGCCATTCGACGGCCAACACCGCGGTTCCTGGTGTGTCCGCTGTGCCGTGCGTGTGATCATTGCTTGTACAGCCCTCTCGCAGTTTCCGAAGGAAGTATGGTGGGTCTGACACACCGGTGTCAATATGTTCTTTTTTCTATTTCTAGGAGTATATATATATATATATATATATATATATATATATATATATATATAATGACTTATTATATATGTCGATGATAGCCAATATTACAAATTTACTCTTTCTGATGGACACACGTTCAGATCGTCCGCTCTCAAAATTCCGCCATCTCTCTCCCCACATCCACCACTGCTGGCGGCTCACCCCCAACTGCGCAACGCTACGCGCTGTTAACGCTCAACTACCGAACACTACAATAGCATGTACTCCAACAATGCAAACCAACCACAGCCTTCACACAGCACAGTCAGTGATTTTCATATAAAGCGCTACATGGCGTTACCAACATAAAAACCTGAACATCCTACTTACAGCATGGTCTGTCTTGATCCCCAAGTACTTGTGGAGACCCTCTGGGGAACGTAACTCGGTTTTGTGCGCCGCATCGTCTCGTTGATGTCGAACTCCACAGCATAAGGCCTGGGCCAACATCATTCTACATCTCTGGGCTGCATTTGAACAGTGGCGGATGTCGTTTGTCAAAGATGGATCGTGGTAGGACGTTAAACGCCCCCAACCCGAAGCGAAAGCAAAGAGTGCATGGCGCCTGGGAAGTTGCGTTACGAGAGACACACCATCTGTCTCCCTTGAGTTGAGCGGCGGCGGTCGGGCGAGGGTATGAGAGCAAGGCAAACGACGAGCCCAGGCTCCTGCGGCCTGGCTGCTGCCACCCCTCACGTCCTTGAGGAAGTTTAAGGACTCCCAACCAGAGGTGAAAGCAAATGCTGGGCGGCGCAGGGGGAGCTGCGCGAAAAGGACACAACATCCGTCCCTCCTGGGTCAAGCGGCGGATGTAGGGCGGGTGCGGCGTTTTACTGGCCTTGGCTGCAGTGTACTGCCCCTGCCTGGCACCGCTGCTCCCAAGAATGGAGGGTCACGCCTTCATCTGTGTCTCTCCTGCCGGTGGCCTAGTTTGCCGTCGTAGAATGTTGCCCCAAGTGTGCCTCGGCGCACCTCTCGTCTCCCGACGCGTGTTTCGCCAAGCTCGGGTGGTGGTAACACAGCTCGAGTTAGGTCAGATGGGTGCACACCCCTAGAACGGCTGGGTGGCCGACCAACCACATGAGAGGGAATAGGTCCCTGGCCGCAAGGTAGGAGCTCGAGCTAGTGGGAGGCGAAGGGCGAGAGGTGCCACTTCTCCAGAGTGCACTTGCCGATGCAGGACGAGTGAAATCTGTTGTGGCCAGCTACTGAAGGGGACCAGTGCACTGGGAATGGCGCATTGAACTCGGCAGCTCTGAGGGGTCGTTGGACTGGAGCGAGGCTGGTGGGTGAGCTGCAGTTAATCTCCCCCCCCTAGCCAGAGGAGCCGCGGTAACAGACGTGGCTCCCAACCTGTTTCGTTTGTCAAAATACATTTGGCTACAGATGACACAAGCGATTCCAGTGCGCCCATAAGGGCTTCAATGCTGGTCGATCCCTCACCACAAGATGACATGGGTCAGGCATACAAGGATCATGCAAATCTTTGATCAAAGCATTAAGAATGGAAAAATTAGTCAGGCCGCAGTCTAGGCCATCAAGAATGAACTGGCTAGAAGTGAGAATGCAAGAATGCAAGGCTAGAAGTCCACATTGATGAGTTGGAAAAGGAAAATAGTAGGTTAAGGAACAAACCTGTGAAAACAGATGGCTTGCCTGCATAAGCGGCACCAAAGGCCCAATAAACCAAGGACACATTAGCCAAGGTTTCCAAACGTCCGTGTACAGCTGTCTTTTTAACACCCATGCCAGGCCAAGAGGTCAGGGAAGTGCAGGAAATGTTCTTGATAACAGTAAACCGGGCTAGAGAAAAACATCTTAATAAATGGAGTAAAAGCAAGCAAGAACGTAGTTATAGTTGATGTTTCCACCAAGGGGGATAAGAATAAATTATTAGCCAGTGAAAAGCTATGCGTCAGATGCCCCCAGAAGTGTAACCCTTTGGTTATCCTATATGATGTCCTCAGGTCTCTAAAGGATGAGGACATGTGAGACCCTGTAACATCAGAGTTTAGATGACATGGACATTAACACTTTCATGAAATATTTTGAGGTTTAGGGCAGGACCTAGGGACCGAGATGTATTTCATGACGTTGTCGTGTAGATAAACTAACGACTATTGGCAAGGTATACATAGGCTTCCATGCTATAAACGTTAAAGATTAACTCTTGGTACCTCGCTGCCACAGCTGTTGGGATATAGATCATGTTCAGAAACATTGCAGCATGATGCCGGCATGCTCAAAGTGCAGAGCTGAGGATCGTGTAAGAAAAGACTGCAAAAAATCAAGCGTCTGTATTACGCACAGGGGCGAAAAGACATGCGGTGCCACTGGTAGAAACTGCCCACCATACAAAAGGCTGGAACAGGATAGTCAAGAAAAGAAAGTCCCCGAGTAAAAGGAGCAGAGGTGCTGAGAGAGCATGCAAATTCGAAGACTTCCTGAAGTCATTGTCAGAGATGAGAGCGCGAAGAACAACAACGGTTGACGTATGCATTCAGACTGAGCCACTGGCTTAGATTTCTCGAGCTGTCTCCTCCTCCCGCAACTGGGGGCACAGAGAAACAGAGGAAGTGGAAAGAAATGTGGGCAACCAGTGGCAGTGGGACGGCCAGTAATAATACAGGGTAGTGAAGTCTTACATAAACACTCCCGTACCCGTGCAACTAACAGCACTATACCTGCACACGAACAACACGCACACCAAATAATTCAGGATAGTACAGTAACCAGCACCAAGCCCCTAGAGGAAGCGCCGCAAATAAGAGTTACGGGTGGAGAACCATGAAGGGTATACTCAAATTTACAGCATATTATGTAGCTGTCGTGTTTGGGGAAGCCGGCTGTCCTGACAACTGCACTAAGACATGTGGTTCGTGTAGGGCACAAATATGGCAGAAAAGTCACTTTCTCGACAACGGAGGCTGTGGACACAATAATGAATCTCTCTTCTGAGTTCTGAGCAATGCGTGACCTCATTAAAAAGGTTCTCGATAGAAGAGATGAAAGGTTTGACCCCAATGAAATTTACATACAGTCCACATTAGCAAATGAGCGCATTGCGCTAGACTGGAAAAAGACCTGGCACTGTGTAACGTGCACACCTATTTTCAATAATGTATCATGAAATAAACATCGCACAGATAAACAACGGTCGCTTGGTAATGCAGGAGCTGCGACGGGTAGTGTAGGCGCTTAGGCTGCATGTAATATGCCTGCAGGAGCCACACTCCCGAGCTGGGTAAATCTCTTTATGGCTGGCACTTGGCACGTAATTTGTACCGGGAAGAGCCAAAAGCAGCTTTAATTGTAGCAAACAGGGCTCTACGGGTCACAACCCCTACACAACTATCAGATAGCCACTACAACGTCGTGGAATTAGTCACCTGCGGTATTCGTTTACATTGTCAACATCTACTTCTAATATGGAGGTAACTTTGAAGATTACTTGGATCACTTACACGAGTGACCACGGCGTTGAGACGGCGCAAGATAATCACAACCTACGATATAAACGCTAACCCCCCCCCCCCCCCCCCCTCTGCCACCCTATGGTTCAGCGCCACTAGAGATGCAAATGAGGAGAAAGCTGAAGAGCAAATAGTGGCCTTACAACTAGTAGTTGCAAATAGACCAGGAAATCCCCCCCACCTATAAAGGTGGAGGCGGAATTGGCACGAACATAAATGTCACCCTGTCAACACCCAATGTCATCAGCAACATTAAGAACTGGAGAGTCCTTGGTCAAGTCACAACAAGTGACCACAATCTGATCATATTCAGCCTAAGTGAAGAGGAGTGCCGCTGGGACATGGGGTGGGAGGTTCAATACAATTTCAATAGAGCAAAGATGATGTTCTTTACAGCAAGTAGTCAATATGCCGATGGTCTTTAATCAACAAAACCTGTAGTGGAAGGAAAGTGTTGTGACCAGCACCTTACACTGTAAGTATGGTGGGAAACTGACGTCGGATATTGTCTTTTGTCATCCCTGGTGTGGTTGGACGATCGTGGTAAACGTGCGACTTCAGGTAACACAACAAGCATCATACGGATAGACGTCTGGAGACCTGGTAGGTCAAGTACGATGTAAGTGATCTTCACCGTGAACTTCACCGAACGATGTGCCCAAGAGATCGTTCACTTTCGTAGCAATATGGGGTGGAGAACCATCCTACGTAAAACATTCCAGCACGTGTTTATCAGCCGGGTTCTGGATGATGCGATTTTGTAACTTAGCGGTGTACCACGCACCCATCACACTGACTGATTCTCATCTATATGTTTCTGTCTAGCGTCATATTTTGGCCGATTTCCCCACTAGTTCTTGATTTCAATAAGACCCTACGTCCTTTCAGGCAGGTGTGTCAAGTTTTTGGAAAATTTGGAAATTTTGGCTGATCCCGGTGGAGGTTCGAGTCCCCCCTCGGGCATGGGTGTGTGTGTTAGCCCTTAGCATAATTTAGGTTAAGTGGTGTGTAAGCTTAGGGACTGATGACCTTAGCAGTTAAGTCCCATTAGATTTCACACACATCTGAACCCCCTTTTTTTGTAATTAGTTGTAGGTACCTACGGGACCAGATGACTGAGGTCATCGATCCCTAGGCTTACACACTACTTAATCCTAACTCAAACTAACTTCCGCTAAAGACAACATACACACCTATGCCTGAGGGAGGACTCGAACCTCCGACGGAGGGGAAGCGCGCAAACCGTGGCAAGGCGCCTGAGACCGCATGGCTACCCCTTGCGGCTGTCAAGTTTTACGTCTCCGTATACGTTATTCCATGAATTACTGCATTTTTAAATATTAAAGGACACTGTATATACTACCTACACACAAATTCATCTTTGAACTACTAGGAATGCTCATAAGGCAATGATTCGAATGTGATTTTAAAATATTCATTATATGCATAAGAATGTTGGTCAAATACTTTTATGGGTGTGTACTTTACTCCTTTCTGTACATGAGTAAAGTTAAACTGTGTGTTGTGAATACTAGTTTCGTTCCTAGCGTTAGTGTCTATTTTAGGGTTACATATTCCTCCTGATTTGCAGAGTGGTAACCAGTCAAAATGTTTCAGTCGTTACACTACACTTCTCCACCCTGAAACCTCACCACCCGCTTACAAATGCATGCGACTTCTTTTTCAGTTCCAAAAGAAAATGAAAGTATAGGTTGGTTATAGTTAAACTTCCGCTACTCGAGCCTCTGAATACGGAAAACTATGTACTGTGTGGGTAATCAACATTATAAGAATGATGTTCTGACTGTGTACTGCAAGATTTGCATTGTCAGTAGTGTTAGTGTCATAGCTTGCCGGTGCTGGTACAGCGATGTAGGGTGTGGAGGGGGGTACCCTGTCCCCGAGAACCATGGACATGCAGCGTGAACGACACGCTTTACAGTGATCTGCTTCGTCAACATGTGATCCTGATCTAAGGGCGAGAGGTGCATTGGACTCAGTGGTTTTTGTGCACAGTGGAACTGCAACTCACATTGCTCGTGGGGTCATTCGGTTAGTCGGTACAGCATTTGGGAACAAAAAAAAATCATTGCCATATCGTTCCAAACTGCGTCGCCAGCTATATCACCAGATGTGAATCCGTGTGATTTCTGGCTGGAGTGTTACGTAATGGATACGTTTTATCAACGGGACACTGATACACATAGGAGGTTGAGCACAGCGAGAGAGTAGGCAACATCTCACCTAAAATGTTTCGAGAAGCAATAGAGAAGTCTCCAGTGTGGTTCCAGACTGTTTTGCATGGAGATGGTCGTCACGTCGAGCAATATTTGTAAAGTGGAACGTAAACACCGTACGGAATTAACAAATGTTGCCCTCTCATGGGAAATGATAATGTGTTTCTTTCGCTATTTCTTCACTGTTCATACTCGCAAACGTATCCACAAACTTTCATTGTTCTACGATCACTCATTTTTCGTGAGGGCCCCCTTAAGTAACGAGAATTTAATTATAAGCAGCCGGTATATATTTTGTGTCTGTAGGTAAATGCTCGGTTTTTGGTGAAGTCCGCTCACGGTGTGTTCTCAGATTATCTACCGAGTGACAGAGCCATCTTGATGTAATTGTTAGCAATCATTATGTACTCGCCATCTTCGATGACTCGACTGATAACATCTGAAAATCTGTGTCTCCAGATACCTGGGATAAATCAGATGGTTCAAATGGCTCTAAGCACTATGGGACTTAACATTTGAGGTCATCAGTCCCCTAGACTTAGAACTACTTATACCTACCTAACCTAAGGACATCACACACGTCCATGCCCGAGGCAGGATTCGAACCTGCGACCCTAGCAGCACCTCTGTTCCAGACTGAAGCGCCTAGAACCGCTCGGCCAAAGCAGCCGGCCTTCAGATAAATCAGAATGAGAGCTCTCTGTATATACTCTTTTCAGCTGTAGGAGCTGAGCAGATTGATTAGAGATCGGAGTTGGGTGCATAGAGCCCCTCTACGCAGGTCGTACAGTAGAGGGGAGCCATCGGCTCGGACGGAAGGGGATTAACAACGCCGGCGAGTTTAATTGTGTTCAGAGCGGAGCGGAGCGACAGAGGCGCCCGCTACCCGCTTAGCCTGCCGGACAGTGACAACTTGTGTTATCCATCTTATAACACCGGCAGTGAAAAACTAATTAAACGTGCCGCGGCGAGCGAACGCGCGCGCGCTCGCGCCGTCTTTTTGTCGAGGAAAAAGGCGAGGCGGGAAATGTGATGAAAAACATCCGCCGCCTTTTACCCGACATAAAGCGCCTTCTGAACAACATGCTCGGGCGTTAATGAAAAACGGGGTACTTTTTCTGTAAATTAAAGCAGAGCCTGTGGAAGGGGGGGATGTTTTGCAGCGAGCGAGTGGAGGGAAGTTGGCTCTGTCGGTCCCGCGGGCCTTACTCTAGTGCCCATCGGGCCGCTTTGTCGGCGCATAATACGTCATAATAGTGATGCACTGGGCCGCCCACTCGCGCTGATTACACTCCAGTGCTCACAGCCAGCCAAAGAAAAGTGTTTCGCCTTTCTCTGTGACCGTTGACATTAGCGTTCACACGCACTGTTTACTAGCAACTTCGGCGGCGCAAATTTATGAGCCTCGGCGTACTCTTTACCTTTAAACAGCGTGACACCAGGGACTGCCGCAATGCATTTAGGCGTACGGCCTGCCATGGAGTGATACCCCAATGCTATTAGCGTTCAGCCGCACCATACAGCTTTCGTCAGAAGTGCAGACCTACCTTAGGTATTCATGGGAAGCAAATTGTTTTATAAACAGTACAAAATAGTTGGTTTTAGATGTAAATGTTCTTCCTGATGGAAAAGAGAAGCTTTTAACGAACCTTAACTTGCTCTTATTCTTCTGAGTTTGCTGTCCAGCTAGAAACCACGTGAGGGTTTAATTTTTTCCTTTTTTCCTCTAATATTGTTTCATCTTTTCGCCATGTCTCTTTTTTAGGATTCCGTACCTTACTCAAGAAATGTGGAAACCTTATAGGGGAAGTTTGTTGCCCGTCTATCTGTCTGTCTCTCCGACTGTTAAAAACCATTTTTGTCCTGAATCGGTAGACGTGACAAGTTGAAATTTATGTCGCTTATTAGTGTCTACGGTCTATTGGTGGCGTAGATAAATTAATATTCTAAGTCTGTGCAGTGATAAGATAGGAAAATTTACGTCGCATATTTTGATACTCACAAACTCACTCATCGAATCCTTTATGCTACTTCCCATTGACCTCGAATCTTGTAATTTGGCTAGAAGTAAGATTTCAAAGTACAGCCAATGGAAAAAAATCCGCGTAATTGATAATTTGTAATTACATTAGACGAAAAAAATATTTAGTGTTGTTGCAACCCTTGTTCACTCAAGTAGGAGCAGCCCTTAGCGGCTCGCCATCTTATTTACAACTATTCATGACGTCGCCTTTCTGGCTTAGATTATTTTTAAATGTGTCTTGTAAGTGTTGCGTCTCTTTCCAGTCGGTACAATCTTTAATTTTATTAATGTATTATATACCTAAAATGTTTTGGAACAGTTAGTTTAATTCTGAAGACGACGCTCAGAGTAGCGTTGAAACCTGGTCACTTTTGACTTAATGTTTATGACCGAGAGCTTATTTGTTCTAATATGAAAAAAATATTTTTGTAATTTGTAATCAGAGTGTCTATCTGTCTCTCAGTTTGTTAGGATTCCTTTTTTCTCAGGAGCTGGTAGATTTATCGATTTTAAATTTATGTCATTACTAAGGTCTATAGTCCCTTTTAGGTGTAAAAAATGTAAGTTTTGTGAAGGGACGACCTCCTTTAGTATTAGTTATCCTCAACAGAAGTAGTCGATAACAAAACTAATTTTCGAATTTAGCAGAAGTCAGTATTATCTCAACTGTTTATCTGAAAAAATCATTTAATTTTATACACAATATGTTATATTTCAAGCTAAAAACTATGAAATTGAATTCCTTTATTTTGTTGTTACAATCCATATGTGTTAGCCCTCTATCTACAGTAAAAATTATTTTTTATAAACATTTGAAATTACCTAATATTTGGCACACTTAAAATTTCTATAATTAATTACGCAATCTGATACTCTTTATTATGTTTGTTTGTAAGGCCTATAAGATGTGTATATCTCTATTGTCTGTTGGCAGACAACAATTTATAAAAGATGTTTATGTTTTATTAACAGAATTGTTTTTGGAAATAATTATTGTGGCAGGGAATGTCTGCACTAAAGTATTATTGGCGGGAGAGACCGCACATTGATATAATTTTGAAAAGGCCGGGAGAGACCGCGTATGGATACATTTTAAGAAAAGAGTGGGAAAGGCTGCTCATTGATACATTTTGTAATGGTAGCAGGGATTGTCTGCACCAGAAAGCATTGTTGGCGGAAGAGACCGCACTTTAGCGTTCGTAGGAAGTCAGCAGGAAGCGAGATGTGAAGCGAGTTGGTAGCACGTCTGAAGTAAGAGGTTGAGAGGAGCGGTGTGCCTGCCAGCCACCAGCTATGATTTACAAGAGATTATAAACGTACGTACAGAGACATCAGCTAACTGTTATCATAAGAGGAACTAATATTATTGAATTATTATTATTATTATTATTATTATTATTATTATTATTATTATTATTAGCGAATGTCCCCATAGGAGAACGATAAGCAGGTGATTTATCAATATTTCTTTAGGTTCTTCTTGTTTTGCCAATATTTCTTCATTTTCTCGCCAAAAGCCTTCTTTCTTTCTTCAGTCCACTTTGGTCGGTATGGTTTTGGTGCCGTCTCTGAAGTAAACTTCCACTTGTCAATTTTTCTTCTGAATGTATCCCTGTCTGATGCGTCTGTTATGTCAATTTTTGCTTTTGTCAAATCCTTCTTAACTTCAGTTACCCAGGGTATTGTTGCTTTAAGTGATGTGACATAGTCCAATAGACGTTTAGTTAACCTGTTTCCAGGTAATCTGTGTAGGTGTCCATAAAATTTCATTCGTCTCTTTCTGATGTCACTTTCGATATTTGATAGTTTTTCAGTTGTTTCGATGGTCTGCAGTCTGTATCCATCTTGTGTGTATCGTGGTCCCAGAATTTTCCTAATAATTTTTCTCTCTATTTTCTTAATATCTTGTAAATCTAGTTTTCTATTCAGTGAGAGCGTTTCACTTGCATATGTGACTGTAGGTTTGATAACTGTGTTGTAGTGTCTGATTTTAGTTTCTTTTGACAGGCATTTTTTGTTATATATGCTTTGAACAAGTCCGAATGCTTTCTTGAATTTCTGTACTCGGTTGTTTTGTGCTATTTTCTCGAGTCCTGTTGGTTCAATAACTTCGCCGAGATACTTAAAGTACTTGACTCTGTTGATTTCACCAAAATTTGTTTCCAGTTTCGGAATATCTAATTTGGAGCACATAAACTCAGTCTTCTCAAAGGAGATTTGCAGGCCAACCTTCTCTGCACATTCTTTAAGGATCTCAATTTGTTTAATTGCAGTTTCTTCACTGTCAGTTATAATTGCTAGGTCATCTGCAAACGCTAAATATGGGATGTTCAATTTTCCTTTACCTCTTACTAGTTCAATTGGTTTCCAGAAGTTTTGTTTCCTTAGTTCGATTTCCCATTCTTCTATTACTTTGTCTAAAACTATGTTGAATAATAGTGGCGAGATCCCATCTCCTTGTCTTACTCCTGTTTTAATTAAGAATGGTTCCGAGATTTCGTCTATGAATTTAATTTTTGATTTGGTTTCTGTCAGTGTTTGTTCGATCAGTTTTCGGGTTTTGGTGTCTAGTCCACGTTCTTCGAGAATATTAAATAGAGACTGTCTGTCTATAGAGTCATATGCTTTTTTAAAATCAACGAATGTGCACACTATTGCTTTAGACCGGATTGCTTTCATTTTTAAAATAGCTTTAAGGTTAAAGATCTGTTCAGGGCATGATCTGTTAGGTCGAAAGCCTGCTTGGTAGTCTGAAATTGTATGTTCTAGTTGTTCTTGTGCCCTCTTTAGTAGACACGCGGATAAAATTTTATAAGTCACAGGTAAAAGTGAGATGCCTCTGTAGTTGTTTACGTCTGCTCTGTCTCCCTTTTTGTGCAGTGGATGAATTAGTGCACACTTCCAATCCTCTGGAATATTTTCTGTCTGCCAGCTTTCTGTGATGATTTGGGTGATCTCTTTTAGGGAGTTTGGGCCAAGGTTCTTCAGTAGTTCAGCTACAATTCCATCCTCTCCTGATGACTTATTATTTTTGAGCTTCTTAATGTGGCTATATATTTCTTCCTGAGTTGGCGCTAGTGAACTTTCATTCGTGCATTCTGGTTGTAATCTGGGGAATCTTGTTTTCGGTTGTGGGCAGTTTAGAAGTTGTGAAAAGTGTTTAGCTAGTTCTTGGCAATTTTCTTTGTTAGTTAATGTTAATTTTCCATTTTCTTTCCTGAAACAGAGGTTTCGTGGATTGTATCCTTTGACTTGATTTGCGAACATTTTGTAAAAATCTTGTGTGTTGTGGTTCCTGAAGTCTTCTTCTATTGAGTTTAGTTGTTCATGAAGATATTTTCTTTTAGTTTGCCTAAGTATTTTAGCTGTTTGCTTTCTCACTTCGAAAAATGTCTGTTGCGTGGTTTCTGATTTGTCACAATTGTAATTTAGGAAGGCACGTCGTCTCTCTTCTATTGCATTATCACAATCTGAATTCCACCATGGGTGTTTGGATTTTTTCTTTAATGGGATCAGTTCTCTTGCTTTCTATACAATTTTTGTTTGGAAATCTCTCCAATTGTTTGCAGGTTGCTTTTCCCATACTTCTGTAATTTTTGATTTTTCGATTTTTTCCAGATCAAATTTGGGAATTAGTGGAGTTTTCTTTCCTCCTTTCCTTTTTGGAGTGAATTTAATTTTCACTCTGGTAAGATAGTGGTCAGAATCTATATTTGCCCCTCTGCGGATTTGAACGTCATGTATTTCTTTTTGGAAATCATAGGAAATCGCAACATGGTCTATTTGAAATTCCCCTAGCTGAAGGATAGGGGATCGCCACGTTTTTTGTTTCTTAGGGTCCTTTCGAAATGATGTTGACATGATTTTTAGGTTGTTTTGTTGGCACAGCTCGATGAGCCTCATGCCATTCTTGTTCGTGAATTTGTGTGCAGGGTAGTTGCCGACTGTTTTTTTATATTTCATTTCTTTACCGATTTGTGCGTTAAAATCACCGACGAGAATTTTTACGTCCTTCTTTGGAATTCTGGACATTTCATTTTCAAGTTTTTCCCAAAATTTTTCTGTCTTCTCGGGTTCTTTTTTGTTATCAATGTTGATGGGTGCATGAACATTAATAAATATATATGTTTTGTTGGTGTGCTTGACTCGCATGGTCATTAGTCTGTTACTGATTTGATTCACACCTATAACAGAATCAAGGATGTCCTTATTCACAATAAAGGCCATGCCAAATAATGCAGCTCCTTTGCATATTTTCTTGCCTGTTTTACTTTTAAAGATACGGTGGTTATTGTAGTCTATTGTTTCTGAATCGGTGAATCTAGTCTCTTGGAGAGCAAGGATTTGAATTTTCTGTTTGTTGAGTTCTGTCATCAGATTATGTAACTTGCCAGTTTGTATTAGTGTTTGGATGTTGAAAGTGCCAATAAATGTATGCGACTTTCGTGGAAGTTTACCAGAGAACTCCGACTCTCTCTGTCGTACTAGCCCAAGCTCCCCAGAATCCGATAGCTTGGTTGTCGCCACAGGGCGAGTGGATTGTCCACCTGGGGTAATATTAATTTTACTTGTACGAATCATACTGCTTGTAATTCAGTTCCAGCTATGCTGGGTGGTTAGAACCAGGGATTGTTAGTTCCTGGAGCATGGTGTTCAGCCGCACCTCACATGGTGAACAGACGCTGGCCAGAGTACCGGTGGTTGCCACACAGACGTGTCTGGACTTTGGATATGCTTTATCTTCTCCGTAAAGCTAGCCTCTTCCGCCAGTTCCGCCGTACCGATGATCTTCATCTCCGTCTTCACTGCCGTTGAGGTCTTCATCGTACCCTGACAAGGGGCCCTCACAAGGTACCATCACACGGGCCAGGTGAACCAAGGTTTTTTAACGAGGTGTTACTCCTCCCCCTCATCCTTTTGCAACCGGGCTTGGGACCGGCTTTGGCGGAGTTGAATTATTATTATTATTATTATTATTATTATTATTATTATTTGAGAAACTCAAGGCTACTGAAGGTATGTTTGCGCAATGCTAGTTGTAAGATTATTGTAGAAAGTGAGTCCCATTTGAACGTTTGTAAAATCATTTCATCACCAACAGTAAATATTTGAAGAATAGTTTTCAGAATATGATTAATGTTTGCCAGCAATATTGCATTTCTGATTATAACCCATCCCAAAAACCATCAACGTAAAACTTTGCAAAATTTTATTGTTGTCAACAAAAATTTTAACTATGAATTACGTAACTTCAGTCAAATTAATTAAACAATAACGTCAGCTTTGCTATTAAAGAATAACATCAGCTTTGGTAATAAATACCGCCACTTATTATGACAGCTCACCAGCAGCTAATAGAGCATAGTAAAACAGAGTAAGTATATTCATGTCGCAGTTCGATGCAGCAGTTGGCGATCAAGTTACAGTAAAAAAGGTAAGGAACAGTTTTGGGTTAATGCAGGTGACGACTGAGGGCCACTACGACGATACATTCTATGTTTCATCGAAATAATCAGCAAATCACTTTTAACAAGCAACATTTAAATTTATATGCGAAGATTGCACTTATTATTATTGAGAAAGAGAATTAATTTCAAAGGGAAGATTTCATTTGCTGTTATTAAGCAAGAGATAGAAATCCTAAGGGAATGTTCCACAGGTTATTATAGAAGTGAAGGTTGCGTAACAAAAGAGATATAGAGGAGACGGGAAGGTGTCAACCCTTTGGAATATTGATATTACCGCAGAGTGAGGAAGTAGTAATGGGGATGTTTATGATGTGATCGCACGTGTTTTTGTATTTAGGAAGAACAATGTTGTTAATGTAAAAATTGTAAAGGCAGTGTGATATAGTAAAACATTTGAAAATAAATTATCGTGAAAACAAAAGATCTCGACAGGCATTCATCAAAATTCTTTATGTCAATTGAAACCATGAGAACATAAAATATGAAAATTTTAGCTTCAAGAATCAGACCCCTAGACATGAAGAACTGGAGCCCACTACGACAAAAGAAGATAAGTAAAAAGTTTATATTGAATCTTACTCCTCTCGTACTTTTTTTAAAAGACTTTACCATCAAAAATAGTAGTGATAGCAACAAAGCAAGGAGGGGGAGAATACAGCTTCTAAGTCGATGCGACCCAAAGAAACGGCCGTTTACGTCACTTATTGTGATACTCGCTAACATACCCGTCAAAACCTATATGGTGCTTCCGGTTGGTCTAATATCGTGAATCTTGGCAGGAGGATGGATTTCACAGTACAAGAAAAGGGGAAAACTCAAAAGTGTTAATTTTTAATTCTATCACACAAAAAATATTTCTATTGCCATTTGTTATCCGACTTCAAACTTGAAATTAAAACGTTCTCAAATGTCTCTGAATTCCTGGGACTAATACCGTCCCCGCATCAGTGTTGATAACAGACAAAAATTGTTGAGATTCTCAATTTCCGGACTGGATGGAATGTCTACATACATAATGAAGTCTGTACGGAGCCCTCTTTGCATGAGTTCTACTCGCAACTGGCCTACTTTATCTTTTTTGAGACCACGCCACACTTATTCTTTTAGCGCTGGCACCGTGTAACCGTTCCAAATTTAACGCTCCCTTTTGCAGCTATCTGTTTTTACTGAGTCTGTTGCTTTTGTATTGAGTACATTTAGGTCGTTTGAACTTCTCTGATCCAGCTTGTTGTCAATTTCATTTCCCAGAATTACTTTTCTATCTGGCAGCCTGTTATCAGTCACTCTTTATACATGTCCAGGAAATGAAAGTCTTGTTTCACGTTTCGTTTTTGTAATTTTTAGTGTGACAGTACAGGACAAACATCGCTTTGTGATACTGCTTAACTTTCTTAGCTTCGTTTTCTTTATTTCGCTGGAGAGAAATATATAGCTGGTGGCTTCTGCAGTAAGATTCTTGAATCTCTCTTCCCTGAGGCAGGAGAGTGGGTGTGTTGCGAGAAGCCTGGGTAGTCTTGGCGCTTTGAATACGGGATGTTTTACAACCTCCTCTTGTGTTTTGGGTTCGCAGAATTGCTCGACCGAAAGCTCGTCTTATCCCCTATCCAATCGTCAATAACGGCCTCTGGAATTATAGCACAGTGGCTGCAGGTCCCCTCAGTATTACAGGTGTGGGTTGGGTTGTTTTGGGGAAGAGACCAACTAGGTCATCGGCGTCATCGGATTATGGAAGGAGGGGGAAGGAAGTCGACCGTGCCCTTTGAAAGGAACCATCCCAGCAGTTGCCTGGAGCGATTTAGGGAAATCACGGAAAATCTAAATCAGGATGGCCGGACGCGGGATTGAACCGTCGTCCTCCAGAATGCGAGTCCAGTGTGCTACCACTGCGTCACCTCGCTCTATTTGGAGGTGTGACGAATCTGCGCATCCTGGAGGGTGATGGAAACACGTGAAACCGCCATTTTGCCATCTCGAGTGTGGGAAAGTTTTTGAGTCTCACGCCGCGCAGAGTTAGCCGAGCAGTCCAAGGCGCTGCAGCCATGGACTGTGCGGCTGGTCCCGCCGGAGGTTCGAGTCCTCCCGCGGGCAAGGGTGTGTGTGTCTGTCTTTAGGATAATTTAGGTTAAGTAGTGTGTAAGCTTAGGGACTGATGGCCTTAACAATTAAGTCCCATAAGATTACACACACATTTGAACATTTTTGAGTCTTACGTTCCGGATGTTGTCAGCCAATCAGATGGATCAGCACCATCAGCTTAGTGACATAAATGTGTGTGAGACAGTGCTTGGTGACACACCAATTACGGTATACTGTCTTCTGGTTAGTTAACTGATACACACAAAATGTTGGTGGAGACATTTTAGCATGCTTACTCTGAGTTTTGGTGTATTCAGAGGAATTTCTGCTCATCACCTGGTCTTCCCCTCCAAATCGTCTATTTGTTGGGCCAAGAGCAATGTATATAAGATGGAGAGAAAGCGTGGAGACGTGTGGCCGTGAGGTCACATCGAGAGACAGGTGCCCTGTCGCAGACTGATGCTATTTGATGAGTCCTTGAGAAACTGTCGCTTTTTTGCCCTAGCACTGCCTTTGCTCTGAGAAGCTTTCAATTTGCAAGGTTCGATCCGCAACTTGTGTTGTTTCTTCAGTGATTTTTCTTCGGGCCTTCTATCCTTTTTTAACTTCCATTTGCAAGATGCACAGGTTTTAAAGGCCTGTCACGATTCCGCAGTAATCTTTCATATAGTTTGAGGTACCTCACAATTACTAATAGTACATTCTGCATCTATTGATCATCACTCAAACAGCCATTTGTTGTATTTTTGTGTACACCAACGTGTATTCCATTGTTAAATCAACTTCGTTAAATTCGTTTTTATGAAGCTTAAAGTAAAGAATCAAATTTGTCGTAAGCTGCGACATCGTCGCGAAAGAACAGTGACCCGTATATGTAATAAGTTTCCTTATTTTAAGTCTATGGTCACAAACTTTTTCTTAACAGTTTACCGGTTTCGATCTTTAATGAGCATCATCAGATCTGAACAAAAATGGGAAAAACATAAATACACTCGCGAACTGTTTACAGCTTGATAACAATACATAGACCCTAATGAAAAGTAGCACTGACAAAATTTACATTTGTGCCCTTTAATTATGAACAGGCATACCTGTTTCATAAAAACAAAGTCCTAATATACTGCAGCGATAGTGGCATCGTCAAATGTTAAATGCGAAATCAGCACCACCATCGTCAGATACATATAAATAACTTCACATGCACGAGTCATGTTGTCAGTTGTATTACTGTCCTAATGTAGGCATACACTAGTTTTCTATAATTAATTGAAACAGCGAAATTAAAGAGGGACATAATAGTTGAAGTCTGTAATAAGCATTACAGTTATACGTTATAAGCTTATTACAGACTTCAAATGTAATGCCCCTCTTTATTTTCGCTGTTTCAATTGATTATTGAAAACGATGAACATAAACGGGTGTCATGGGACATCCGCTCCGAACAAATGCAAAGAACAAAAAAAAAAAAAGCAAACAAAAGCCACTTGATCTTAATCACTTCATACGTATTGCCCCTTTGCACAGATACATCGGTTAAATAATACATGCGTCAGCCCTCCTTTGCGATTTTCTCGGAATTGCCACAGTTTTGGATCTTCCTACTTGCACATTATGTTGTTTTAATGGGCTACTAAAGGTGTGCCAAGTTTGAAATAAATCCGGAATCCCAGCCTGCTGGCCTCCCTTTGTAAGTTAAAGGCAAATTCAAAATGCGCACAACATCACGTAAGTAGTCGAATCTTTAGAAATTTTTGGAAATTTGTGGTAAAGTTGTATGGGACCAAACTGCTGAGGTCATCGGTACCTAGGCTTACACACTAATTAAACTAGTTGTAACTAAGTTACGCTATGGACAACACATACAGCCATGATCGAGGGAGGACTCGAGCCTCCAACGTGGGGAACCTCGTGAACCGTGACTAGAAGCCCAAGTCCTCACGGCTACCCCGCGCGGTGAATCTTTAGAGGTCATCAGTGGAACAGGAATATGAATATATCATAGAAGTTTCATTTAAATTGTAGTTATTTTGACTAAAACCAAAATTATTGATACAAGAAAGAGTAGAACTGTGCACAAATGAAACACATGGCATGCTGAGCTACCACACTAGAAAGAAATTAAAACAAAAAAATTCTAGAAGCACTAGAAACTACCGGAAACCAGTAAATAAATGACAGTGTGATCTATTTAAGAAACCTACTGTTCGTAATGGTTATAGAAAACCTTGTATCGCACAATGTGCATCCAAAGCTAATCTCCTCATCAGACAACGATCGGTAAATTTAAATACAACAAAAGGCACGTTGAAGATCTCGACATGCAGCAAGCAATACAACCCCAAGCAGTAAGATGCGAGCCTAAATCTCACAAAAGTTTGTAACTAGTTGCATGAGAATGACCAACAGAAATCAACTTCAAGCTCGTTAGCACACGAGCGTTTGTAGCAAAAAGGTGGAAGCAACAGCCAAACCGCGCTGCAGAAGATAGCCCAGAAATGCAGACGGGATGGTAAACTCTGTGTGGTTCAAACGACCACACTCGATGGAAGCGTGGAAAGAAGACTCCCTTTCCGCGCTTGAGAGCTGCTTAAAACTACTCGAGACGAAGGCGCGCGCCGTCTGACTGCCAGTGGGACGTGTAACTACTTACGCCAATGAAGCCGTCTTGGGGGGTGGGCTGAAGAAATCGATATTTACGTACCAGCATCCTTGTCGTAAAGTTTATATGTTTTTAATTTTAAAATCTTAATTATTCCTGTTGTAAGAACAATGTATATTGTTCCGTAAGTTATCTTCAAGACTCAAACGAGATTATGGCGGTTCCCGTTACGGTTACGGCCCATACATTAGTTTCGTTTGTCTACAAATGTGATAAGCTATATATTCTCGGCGGGACCTCCCGAGTTCGAGTTGCAGTGTCGGTCCGGCACACACTTTCAATTTGCCAGGAAGTTTCATATCGCACACTCCGCTGTAGAGTGAAGATTCATTGATGATAGGCTATGTTTGTAAAACACAATTTTCAAGTACCGGTACCTTAACTGTCTTTTTGAAAGGTATATGGCCATAAGTATTTCGACGAGTGTGAAATGCGACAAACAATCCCACAATGGTTAACTGAATGAAAAAGACTTAGCTCCAAGGCGGGAACTCCGTATTAGCAGCTCGTATTCAGACAAAATGATCCAGCAGAATTTTTTAAATTTTTTATTTCTTGTTCAAGTAGTATTTCTTTCTGTTGAGTGAATGTTACCGAACACAAAGATATGCCTTGTTTCTATTACAAATCGTTTTTATTTATAAATTTGTACACTATCAATTCTCATGGTATTGCCTTCACTACTGATCTTCTGTGGTAATTAGTTTGATTATCTGGTTTAAAGAACTTCTGATCTCAAGTTCAAAGGTTCTTATAAGACCTATCCCAAGACTGCGTATGGAAAGTACTTTCTAGAGTGTTTGTTTCATTTCATTTTTGATTTTCATCTTAGTAATTTTCCGCTGTTGATGTTTCTAGATGTAATTTTGTTGCTTCTCTCGTTATATTTTCAGGCTGTAAAGTAGACGGTTTCGCGGGATTAACCGAGCGGTCTAGGGCGCTGCAGTCATGGGCTGTGCGGCTGGTCCCTGCGAAGGTTCTAGTCCTCCCTCGGGCATGGGTGTGTGTGTTTGTCCTTAGGATAATTTAGGTTAAGTAATGTGTAAGCCTAGGGACTGGTGACCTTATCAGTTAAGTCCCATAAGATTTCACACACATTTGAACATTTGAAAGTAGACGAAAAACATTACGTCGCTGTCCTTCGCCATTTATTAGTTTGTCTTTTATTTTTGAATATACTGTATACTACGTGGAGAACGCCCGCTTCGCTCGGTCTATATTTTTAATTTGTTTCCTGAAAACATTCCAGATCACTGGCGAACATCTTCAAAATGAGCATTCAGGTAAATTGTATAAATTCCACTATTTCACCTTGAAATATACTCTCGAATTCTCAAATAATACTCTTAAATACACTTAAGTATTTGAAGACACAAGATTTGAAGTACTTTATCGCTCATTAATTTCCTTATGGAACACCGGGAACATTGAAAATTTTCGATAACAGTACAAAACTTTTCACCAAACTAGGATAATAGAACATTCTCGACTAACCCTAAACATTCTGAAAAAATCTAGAATATTCTGAATCATCATAGGACATTTTTGAATATTCTGGAAGATTCAATGAAACTGTTCAAAAGTCTACAACATTCTTCAACTTTCTATGATACTCTAGAAAGAACACTAGTCTGGGCTACTTTTGCATTCGATCTCCATGTGCTTTACCAGCTTCTCATAAGAAGTCGATTGGTGCGCGCCCACTGTTGAAACCAATATCTTTGAGGGCAAACCGGTGCAGCTCCTATCTGAAAACCATCTCGCAGTGATGGGATGGATTAGGGGATGGATGGCTACATACCGTATACCCCCATAGGGGGTAGGTTCCAGAGTTACAAAGGCATGCACAGAAAAACCATTCAAGTATAGACGGTGGTCACATTAATGTGACTCGACAGCGTATTAATTAAGAGTAAGAGGTCACAATTTTCTAGTTTCATCTAGGAAAACCGAGCGAGGTGGCGCAGTGGCTAGCACACTGGACTCGCATTCGGGAGGACGACGGTTCAATCCCGCGTCCGGCCATCCTGATTTAGTCTTAAAATGAAGGCTTTCACGACCGGATGGTACTGTTGTTAATAATTCTTCCAGGTTATATGGCCGGCGTCCATGGAATTCTTCTATTCCTAACGTTTCGTCCAATACGAATTCCATGGACCACGGCCATATAACCCGGAAGAATTATCAACAACATCCTGATTTAGGTTTTCCGTGATTTCCATAAATCGGTTTTCAGAAATTACTGCAACCAGTCGCCTTTTATGTAGATGTATTTTATTTAACCATGACCGGTTTCGAGCTGCCTAGCAACTCATCATCAGATGGTATATACATTTAGTGCTTTTTTGTACCCATTGTGTGGGTGGTTGAGTATCTGTGGCTAGACAGAAACGAGAACAAATAATCGCTACATGTGGTACAGTAACACGAAATATTTACAGCATAATTTATGTTTAACGTATAAGAGCAAATAATCACTACATGTGGTACAGTTACACGAAATATTTACAGTTTAATTTACGTTTTGAGGTGTTACTTACAGATAAATCTTTCTGCAGGTATATATATCTCTTTTAGGACGTATTTTTGAAACCATTGTGTCTTGTTTTTCACAATTTCACAAGTTAAAACTTTCACTAGATGTATATTACTTTTATGAGGCACTATTGGAAACATATATCTTGTTTTTCGTAAACATCGCTGAACACACTTAGCCACAGATACGAATACAGGATTTACACATTATAAACAAGCCAAAGATTGCAATATAACTACAGTATCAAAGATTTCAAGTTGACCAGAGGCATTATTAGTCATCACACACACTGACAAGAGATTTGTCTTTATTACATAGAAAATAAATGTAAATTAGCTTAAACTAGTAAAATGTTTATTTATAAATTAGCTGTGCAATTTTAACAGGTATATAAAACTAGATTTTTTACATTATATTTCAGTTACATTTAAGATTATTGGTATTGAGAATATTATGACAGCTAATTTCTTGCTCCTTCCATTGGCTGATCTTGGCATATGATGTCTGGGATGAGAGGTTGATGGTTAACTTGAAATAATAAGTAATGCTGGTACTTGAAAGGGTGTGGAAAAGGAGTTGGCGGTGGGGGGGTGGGGGGTGGGGGGGTGGGGGGTGTATAGGAAAAAGGAGAGGGGGGGGGGTTGAGAGGGTGATGTGGAGAGAGAAGAGAGCTGAAGGGGGGGGCAGAAGTGGTACAAGCTTTTATGTGTGTGTGTGTGGGGGGGGGGCATTTTGTTTCTGAATGACTGTTTAGTTTTTTAAGTTCAAAGAATCCTTAAAATTCTGAAAGAAGGAGTTATTCGCCAATTCTGTCTGCTCATTTAAAATGGTATGTGGGGAATTATGTTTGTGGGTAAAAATCTCTAATTGTTCGAGAAGATCCATCTTGAATCCCTTGTCTACAGTGTGTAGGATTTGAAGGTTAGTTTTAATGTCTGTTATGGAATGTTTATTATCTGCTAGATGGGTAGCAAAAGTGGATCTATTTAAGTTGTTTAGGCGAAGTGCATCAGTGTGCTCTTTGTATCGGATCTCAAAATTTCTACCTGTTTGCCCTATGTAGTAGCAGGAGCAGCTGTCACATCTTAATTTATATATACCAGATTTTTGGTAGGGTGTGCTGGCTCTTTTGGTGTTGTGGACTATTTTGTTCTGTATTTTGTTGTTAGTGTGAAAACTTATTTTGACATTATGTGGTTTGAATAGCTTAGCAAGTTTGTATGAGATATTGCCGAGAAACGGCATACAAACGAATTTGGTTTCTTCTGCTACTGAGGTCTGGCTTGCTGGTTTTGCTTTGTTAGATATAATGTTTTTATCTAATTTTTCAATTATGCTTGGGTCATAAGCATTGTTTGATGCTATTGTTTTTAATATATTGATTTCATTAATTTTTGCAGTAGGATCAGCTTGAATCTTGTTGATACGGTTAAGTGCTGATTTGAAAAAAGCTAGTTTATGCTGATTTGGGTGGCATGATGTATTGTTTATTATGACATCTGAAGTGGTGGGTTTCCTATATATCTGAAATTTATGTTTGTTGTTGTGATGTGTTATGTTTAGGTCAAGAAAATAGATACCTTTTTGGGTTTGGTGTTCTACTGTGAACTGTATTTTGGGGTGAACATTATTAAGTTTACCAGCTAAGGCCTCAATTTCAGTGGCTGTCCCATCATATAACAACAGGGTGTCATCAACATATCGTTTATAATAAATGATTTTGTCTGTTTCTATTGGGTTTGCTTTAAAGAATTTAATTTCGAGATCATTAATGTAGATGTCAGCAAGAAGGCCAGCTAGACTACTGCCCATTGCTAGACCATCATGTTGAATATATATTTTGTTGTTGAAGGTGAAGTAATTGTGGGACAGCACTAATTCAAGTAAATCCATCAGCTCACAGATTTCCATGTCACTTAACTTTTTATGTTGTAATAAGTTATTTTTTATTATTCGAAGTGTGTCTATTATAGGTATGTTTGTGTACAGGTTGACAATATCAAGGGATGCAAAGTTAGCTGCATTGGGAATGGAAATTTCTCTGATACTGTCAATCAAATCATAGGTGTTTTTTATGGAATAATTGGTTGGGAATGTATAATATTTCTTGAGTATTTCATGCAGTTTTTTAGTCACTTTGTACCCTGGGCTATTTATGGAATTCACAATCGGGCGTATCGGGTGTCCATCTTTATGAATTTTAGGTTGTGATCTAAGCTTTGGTGCTGTAGGGTTCATTATAACACATTGTTTGGCTTCAATGGATGTCAGCAGAAAGTTACAATTTTTTAACATGTCTTTTATTTTAGCTTGGTATTTGGGAGTGGGGTCAGATTTCAACTCAGTTATGTTGTTATTCTTGAAAAATTCTAGGGTTTTCTTAATGTAATCAGACTCGTACATTATCACAGCTGTGCTGCCTTTGTCAGATTTAACAACAAGGGCACTACTGTTTGTTAGCTTTTTGTTAATTTGTTTCAGTGTTGCAGATTCATCATGTTTATTACTATGGAGCCTTTGTGCATCTATGGTTTTCTTTATTATTTTGTTTGCATCATGCGCTAGAGCATTTTGATCATTCTGATCTAGTTTTGATGCTATACATGCTATTTTGGTGTTAGTTATTAGGTCTTTAACACTGTTGTAATCAAGTTTTGTGGCAATATTATGTTTAAGTCCCTTATTTAACAAATTTAATTCTGTGCTATTGAAATTAATGCTTGTTGTGTTAACTACTCTCTCAAAGAATTTATGTTGCACGGGAGGGCATTCATTTGGTGGAATGGGGGATTTTTTGGCAATCAGGAGTGAGAGCTTTTCTTTTTGTTTATGTGCAATTTTCAACATCTCTTTATCCACATTTAGTTGGGTTAGATCTAAGAAATTCGTGATTTGGCTTAGAGTGAGATAGTTGCTTAACTCTAAGTGCAGCATGTAGATGTCCCTGTTTAACAAGTCTTTTCGTTTGTAATGTGATCTAATTTCATTTTTGATCCATACAATTTCACATTTTCTCTTGGCTGCTTGTGCAGATTCACTCTGGTCTTTAACTACAACTCTTATGTAATTAGGAGTTACATTCTCTAAGATACATTGCTTATTAAATTTGATGGCAAGAATAGTTTTCATTAGTTTCACTTTGCACTTCCTGTATTTGTTCATTGTTCCTTTTACCTGGCTAGGTAGCAAAATAAGACTTTTATCCATTGTGGATGTGGAACACTGCGACTGTGGTGTGAAAAGGTTTTCAGAAATTACTGCAACCAGTCGCCTTTTATGTAGATGTATTTTATTTAACCATGACCGGTTTCGAGCTGCCTAGCAACTCATCATCAGATGGTATATACATTTAGTGCTTTTTTGTACCCATTGTGTGGGTGGTTGAGTATCTGTGGCTAGACAGAAACGAGAACAAATAATCGCTACATGTGGTACAGTAACACGAAATATTTACAGCATAATTTATGTTTAACGTATAAGAGCAAATAATCACTACATGTGGTACAGTTACACGAAATATTTACAGTTTAATTTACGTTTTGAGGTGTTACTTACAGATAAATCTTTCTGCAGGTATATATATCTCTTTTAGGACGTATTTTTGAAACCATTGTGTCTTGTTTTTCACAATTTCACAAGTTAAAACTTTCACTAGATGTATATTACTTTTATGAGGCACTATTGGAAACATATATCTTGTTTTTCGTAAACATCGCTGAACACACTTAGCCACAGATACGAATACAGGATTTACACATTATAAACAAGCCAAAGATTGCAATATAACTACAGTATCAAAGATTTCAAGTTGACCAGAGGCATTATTAGTCATCACACACACTGACAAGAGATTTGTCTTTATTACATAGAAAATAAATGTAAATTAGCTTAAACTAGTAAAATGTTTATTTATAAATTAGCTGTGCAATTTTAACAGGTATATAAAACTAGATTTTTTACATTATATTTCAGTTACATTTAAGATTATTGGTATTGAGAATATTATGACAGCTAATTTCTTGCTCCTTCCATTGGCTGATCTTGGCATATGATGTCTGGGATGAGAGGTTGATGGTTAACTTGAAATAATAAGTAATGCTGGTACTTGAAAGGGTGTGGAAAAGGAGTTGGCGGTGGGGGGGTGGGGGGTGGGGGGGTGGGGGGTGTATAGGAAAAAGGAGAGGGGGGGGGGTTGAGAGGGTGATGTGGAGAGAGAAGAGAGCTGAAGGGGGGGGCAGAAGTGGTACAAGCTTTTATGTGTGTGTGTGTGGGAGGGGGGCATTTTGTTTCTGAATGACTGTTTAGTTTTTTAAGTTCAAAGAATCCTTAAAATTCTGAAAGAAGGAGTTATTCGCCAATTCTGTCTGCTCATTTAAAATGGTATGTGGGGAATTATGTTTGTGGGTAAAAATCTCTAATTGTTCGAGAAGATCCATCTTGAATCCCTTGTCTACAGTGTGTAGGATTTGAAGGTTAGTTTTAATGTCTGTTATGGAATGTTTATTATCTGCTAGATGGGTAGCAAAAGTGGATCTATTTAAGTTGTTTAGGCGAAGTGCATCAGTGTGCTCTTTGTATCGGATCTCAAAATTTCTACCTGTTTGCCCTATGTAGTAGCAGGAGCAGCTGTCACATCTTAATTTATATATACCAGATTTTTGGTAGGGTGTGCTGGCTCTTTTGGTGTTGTGGACTATTTTGTTCTGTATTTTGTTGTTAGTGTGAAAACTTATTTTGACATTATGTGGTTTGAATAGCTTAGCAAGTTTGTATGAGATATTGCCGAGAAACGGCATACAAACGAATTTGGTTTCTTCTGCTACTGAGGTCTGGCTTGCTGGTTTTGCTTTGTTAGATATAATGTTTTTATCTAATTTTTCAATTATGCTTGGGTCATAAGCATTGTTTGATGCTATTGTTTTTAATATATTGATTTCATTAATTTTTGCAGTAGGATCAGCTTGAATCTTGTTGATACGGTTAAGTGCTGATTTGAAAAAAGCTAGTTTATGCTGATTTGGGTGGCATGATGTATTGTTTATTATGACATCTGAAGTGGTGGGTTTCCTATATATCTGAAATTTATGTTTGTTGTTGTGATGTGTTATGTTTAGGTCAAGAAAATAGATACCTTTTTGGGTTTGGTGTTCTACTGTGAACTGTATTTTGGGGTGAACATTATTAAGTTTACCAGCTAAGGCCTCAATTTCAGTGGCTGTCCCATCATATAACAACAGGGTGTCATCAACATATCGTTTATAATAAATGATTTTGTCTGTTTCTATTGGGTTTGCTTTAAAGAATTTAATTTCGAGATCATTAATGTAGATGTCAGCAAGAAGGCCAGCTAGACTACTGCCCATTGCTAGACCATCATGTTGAATATATATTTTGTTGTTGAAGGTGAAGTAATTGTGGGACAGCACTAATTCAAGTAAATCCATCAGCTCACAGATTTCCATGTCACTTAACTTTTTATGTTGTAATAAGTTATTTTTTATTATTCGAAGTGTGTCTATTATAGGTATGTTTGTGTACAGGTTGACAATATCAAGGGATGCAAAGTTAGCTGCATTGGGAATGGAAATTTCTCTGATACTGTCAATCAAATCATAGGTGTTTTTTATGGAATAATTGGTTGGGAATGTATAATATTTCTTGAGTATTTCATGCAGTTTTTTAGTCACTTTGTACCCTGGGCTATTTATGGAATTCACAATCGGGCGTATCGGGTGTCCATCTTTATGAATTTTAGGTTGTGATCTAAGCTTTGGTGCTGTAGGGTTCATTATAACACATTGTTTGGCTTCAATGGATGTCAGCAGAAAGTTACAATTTTTTAACATGTCTTTTATTTTAGCTTGGTATTTGGGAGTGGGGTCAGATTTCAACTCAGTTATGTTGTTATTCTTGAAAAATTCTAGGGTTTTCTTAATGTAATCAGACTCGTACATTATCACGGCTGTGCTGCCTTTGTCAGATTTAACAACAAGGGCACTACTGTTTGTTAGCTTTTTGTTAATTTGTTTCAGTGTTGCAGATTCATCATGTTTATTACTATGGAGCCTTTGTGCATCTATGGTTTTCTTTATTATTTTGTTTGCATCATGCGCTAGAGCATTTTGATCATTCTGATCTAGTTTTGATGCTATACATGCTATTTTGGTGTTAGTTATTAGGTCTTTAACACTGTTGTAATCAAGTTTTGTGGCAATATTATGTTTAAGTCCCTTATTTAACAAATTTAATTCTTTGCTATTGAAATTAATGCTTGTTGTGTTAACTACTCTCTCAAAGAATTTATGTTGCACGGGAGGGCATTCATTTGGTGGAATGGGGGATTTTTTGGCAATCAGGAGTGAGAGCTTTTCTTTTTGTTTATGTGCAATTTTCAACATCTCTTTATCCACATTTAGTTGGGTTAGATCTAAGAAATTCGTGATTTGGCTTAGAGTGAGATAGAATTTTTCAAGAATAACAACATAACTGAGTTGAAATCTGACCCCACTCCCAAATACCAAGCTAAAATAAAAGACATGTTAAAAAATTGTAACTTTCTGCTGACATCCATTGAAGCCAAACAATGTGTTATAATGAACCCTACAGCACCAAAGCTTAGATCACAACCTAAAATTCATAAAGATGGACACCCGATACGCCCGATTGTGAATTCCATAAATAGCCCAGGGTACAAAGTGACTAAAAAACTGCATGAAATACTCAAGAAATATTATACATTCCCAACAAATTATTCCATAAAAAACACCTATGATTTGATTGACAGTATCAGAGAAATTTCCATTCCCAATGCAGCTAACTTTGCATCCCTTGATATTGTCAACCTGTACACAAACATACCTATAATAGACACACTTCGAATAATAAAAAATAACTTATTACAACATAAAAAGTTAAGTGACATGGAAATCTGTGAGCTGATGGATTTACTTGAATTAGTGCTGTCCCACAATTACTTCACCTTCAACAACAAAATATATATTCAACATGATGGTCTAGCAATGGGCAGTAGTCTAGCTGGCCTTCTTGCTGACATCTACATTAATGATCTCGAAATTAAATTCTTTAAAGCAAACCCAATAGAAACAGACAAAATCATTTATTATAAACGATATGTTGATGACACCCTGTTGTTATATGATGGGACAGCCACTGAAATTGAGGCCTTAGCTGGTAAACTTAATAATGTTCACCCCAAAATACAGTTCACAGTAGAACACCAAACCCAAAAAGGTATCTATTTTCTTGACCTAAACATAACACATCACAACAACAAACATAAATTTCAGATATATAGGAAACCCACCACTTCAGATGTCATAATAAACAATACATCATGCCACCCAAATCAGCATAAACTAGCTTTTTTCAAATCAGCACTTAACCGTATCAACAAGATTCAAGCTGATCCTACTGCAAAAATTAATGAAATCAATATATTAAAAACAATAGCATCAAACAATGCTTATGACCCAAGCATAATTGAAAAATTAGATAAAAACATTATATCTAACAAAGCAAAACCAGCAAGCCAGACCTCAGTAGCAGAAGAAACCAAATTCGTTTGTATGCCGTTTCTCGGCAATATCTCATACAAACTTGCTAAGCTATTCAAACCACATAATGTCAAAATAAGTTTTCACACTAACAACAAAATACAGAACAAAATAGTCCACAACACCAAAAGAGCCAGCACACCCTACCAAAAATCTGGTATATATAAATTAAGATGTGACAGCTGCTCCTGCTACTACATAGGGCAAACAGGTAGAAATTTTGAGATCCGATACAAAGAGCACACTGATGCACTTCGCCTAAACAACTTAAATAGATCCACTTTTGCTACCCATCTAGCAGATAATAAACATTCCATAACAGACATTAAAACTAACCTTCAAATCCTACACACTGTAGACAAGGGATTCAAGATGGATCTTCTCGAACAATTAGAGATTTTTACCCACAAACATAATTCCCCACATACCATTTTAAATGAGCAGACAGAATTGGCGAATAACTCCTTCTTTCAGAATTTTAAGGATTCTTTGAACTTAAAAAACTAAACAGTCATTCAGAAACAAAATGCCCCCCTCCCACACACACACACATAAAAGCTTGTACCACTTCTGCCCCCCCCTTCAGCTCTCTTCTCTCTCCACATCACCCTCTCAACCCCCCCCCCCCTCTCCTTTTTCCTATACACCCCCCACCCCCCCACCCCCCACCCCCCCACCGCCAACTCCTTTTCCACACCCTTTCAAGTACCAGCATTACTTATTATTTCAAGTTAACCATCAACCTCTCATCCCAGACATCATATGCCAAGATCAGCCAATGGAAGGAGCAAGAAATTAGCTGTCATAATATTCTCAATACCAATAATCTTAAATGTAACTGAAATATAATGTAAAAAATCTAGTTTTATATACCTGTTAAAATTGCACAGCTAATTTATAAATAAACATTTTACTAGTTTAAGCTAATTTACATTTATTTTCTATGTAATAAAGACAAATCTCTTGTCAGTGTGTGTGATGACTAATAATGCCTCTGGTCAACTTGAAATCTTTGATACTGTAGTTATATTGCAATCTTTGGCTTGTTTATAATGTGTAAATCCTGTATTCGTATCTGTGGCTAAGTGTGTTCAGCGATGTTTACGAAAAACAAGATATATGTTTCCAATAGTGCCTCATAAAAGTAATATACATCTAGTGAAAGTTTTAACTTGTGAAATTGTGAAAAACAAGACACAATGGTTTCAAAAATACGTCCTAAAAGAGATATATATACCTGCAGAAAGATTTATCTGTAAGTAACACCTCAAAACGTAAATTAAACTGTAAATATTTCGTGTAACTGTACCACATGTAGTGATTATTTGCTCTTATACGTTAAACATAAATTATGCTGTAAATATTTCGTGTTACTGTACCACATGTAGCGATTATTTGTTCTCGTTTCTGTCTAGCCACAGATACTCAACCACCCACACAATGGGTACAAAAAAGCACTAAATGTATATACCATCTGATGATGAGTTGCTAGGCAGCTCGAAACCGGTCATGGTTAAATAAAATACATCTACATAAAAGGCGACTGGTTGCAGTAATTTCTGAAAACCTTTTCACACCACAGTCGCAGTGTTCCACATCCACAATGGATAAAAGTCTTATTTTGCTACCTAGCCAGGTAAAAGGAACAATGAACAAATACAGGAAGTGCAAAGTGAAACTAATGAAAACTATTCTTGCCATCAAATTTAATAAGCAATGTATCTTAGAGAATGTAACTCCTAATTACATAAGAGTTGTAGTTAAAGACCAGAGTGAATCTGCACAAGCAGCCAAGAGAAAATGTGAAATTGTATGGATCAAAAATGAAATTAGATCACATTACAAACGAAAAGACTTGTTAAACAGGGACATCTACATGCTGCACTTAGAGTTAAACAACTATCTCACTCTAAGCCAAATCACGAATTTCTTAGATCTAACCCAACTAAATGTGGATAAAGAGATGTTGAAAATTGCACATAAACAAAAAGAAAAGCTCTCACTCCTGATTGCCAAAAAATCCCCCATTCCACCAAATGAATGCCCTCCCGTGCAACATAAATTCTTTGAGAGAGTAGTTAACACAACAAGCATTAATTTCAATAGCACAGAATTAAATTTGTTAAATAAGGGACTTAAACATAATATTGCCACAAAACTTGATTACAACAGTGTTAAAGACCTAATAACTAACACCAAAATAGCATGTATAGCATCAAAACTAGATCAGAATGATCAAAATGCTCTAGTGCATGATGCAAACAAAATAATAAAGAAAACCATAGATGCACAAAGGCTCCATAGTAATAAACATGATGAATCTGCAACACTGAAACAAATTAACAAAAAGCTAACAAACAGTAGTGCCCTTGTTGTTAAATCTGACAAAGGCAGCACAGCCGTGATAATGTACGAGTCTGATTACATTAAGAAAACCCTAGAATTTTTCAAGAATAACAACATAACTGAGTTGAAATCTGACCCCACTCCCAAATACCAAGCTAAAATAAAAGACATGTTAAAAAATTGTAACTTTCTGCTGACATCCATTGAAGCCAAACAATGTGTTATAATGAACCCTACAGCACCAAAGCTTAGATCACAACCTAAAATTCATAAAGATGGACACCCGATACGCCCGATTGTGAATTCCATAAATAGCCCAGGGTACAAAGTGACTAAAAAACTGCATGAAATACTCAAGAAATATTATACATTCCCAACCAATTATTCCATAAAAAACACCTATGATTTGATTGACAGTATCAGAGAAATTTCCATTCCCAATGCAGCTAACTTTGCATCCCTTGATATTGTCAACCTGTACACAAACATACCTATAATAGACACACTTCGAATAATAAAAAATAACTTATTACAACATAAAAAGTTAAGTGACATGGAAATCTGTGAGCTGATGGATTTACTTGAATTAGTGCTGTCCCACAATTACTTCACCTTCAACAACAAAATATATATTCAACATGATGGTCTAGCAATGGGCAGTAGTCTAGCTGGCCTTCTTGCTGACATCTACATTAATGATCTCGAAATTAAATTCTTTAAAGCAAACCCAATAGAAACAGACAAAATCATTTATTATAAACGATATGTTGATGACACCCTGTTGTTATATGATGGGACAGCCACTGAAATTGAGGCCTTAGCTGGTAAACTTAATAATGTTCACCCCAAAATACAGTTCACAGTAGAACACCAAACCCAAAAAGGTATCTATTTTCTTGACCTAAACATAACACATCACAACAACAAACATAAATTTCAGATATATAGGAAACCCACCACTTCAGATGTCATAATAAACAATACATCATGCCACCCAAATCAGCATAAACTAGCTTTTTTCAAATCAGCACTTAACCGTATCAACAAGATTCAAGCTGATCCTACTGCAAAAATTAATGAAATCAATATATTAAAAACAATAGCATCAAACAATGCTTATGACCCAAGCATAATTGAAAAATTAGATAAAAACATTATATCTAACAAAGCAAAACCAGCAAGCCAGACCTCAGTAGCAGAAGAAACCAAATTCGTTTGTATGCCGTTTCTCGGCAATATCTCATACAAACTTGCTAAGCTATTCAAACCACATAATGTCAAAATAAGTTTTCACACTAACAACAAAATACAGAACAAAATAGTCCACAACACCAAAAGAGCCAGCACACCCTACCAAAAATCTGGTATATATAAATTAAGATGTGACAGCTGCTCCTGCTACTACATAGGGCAAACAGGTAGAAATTTTGAGATCCGATACAAAGAGCACACTGATGCACTTCGCCTAAACAACTTAAATAGATCCACTTTTGCTACCCATCTAGCAGATAATAAACATTCCATAACAGACATTAAAACTAACCTTCAAATCCTACACACTGTAGACAAGGGATTCAAGATGGATCTTCTCGAACAATTAGAGATTTTTACCCACAAACATAATTCCCCACATACCATTTTAAATGAGCAGACAGAATTGGCGAATAACTCCTTCTTTCAGAATTTTAAGGATTCTTTGAACTTAAAAAACTAAACAGTCATTCAGAAACAAAATGCCCCCCCCCCACACACACACACATAAAAGCTTGTACCACTTCTGCCCCCCCCTTCAGCTCTCTTCTCTCTCCACATCACCCTCTCAACCCCCCCCCTCTCCTTTTTCCTATACACCCCCCACCCCCCCACCCCCCACCCCCCCACCGCCAACTCCTTTTCCACACCCTTTCAAGTACCAGCATTACTTATTATTTCAAGTTAACCATCAACCTCTCATCCCAGACATCATATGCCAAGATCAGCCAATGGAAGGAGCAAGAAATTAGCTGTCATAATATTCTCAATACCAATAATCTTAAATGTCGGGATGGTTCCTTTGAAACGACACGGCTGACTTCCTTCCCCGTCCTTCCCTAATCCGATGAGACCGATGACCTCGCTGTCTGGTCTCGTCCCCCAAACAACCCAACCCAACCATCTAGGGCCGGCAGGAGTGGACGAGCGGTTCTAGGCGTTACAGTCTGGTACCGCTCGACCGCTACGGTCGCAGGTTCGAATCCTACCTCGGGCATGGATGTGTGTGATGTCCTTAGGTTAGTTAGGTTTAAGTAGTTCTAAGTTCTAGGGGACTGGTGACCTCAGAAGTTAAGAGCCAGTCAACCATCTAGGAAATAGGTTCCACAAAAAGTCTTAATTATTGAATATGTTACACGGGGACAGTAAAGCACACTAAAATTATCTAAAAAGGTAGTATGTCTGTGAATTTGCCAAACTTTGATAAACTTATGTCATGTTTGAACTCAAATATTGCATTGCACCATTTTGTTACTTCGTCTCTTATTGGAAATATCTGCAGATGTGACTACATTTCTGTCTTTTCTTCATTGTTATCAGTCACATCTACGCGCAAAAGTAAATGTAAAATTTCTATATTTCACTTTCCTACGGTATATTCCGCGTATACAGTGCACGAGTACAGGACTTTAGGTAACAACACGCAACACATTAGGAGCCGAAAACGTGCCATTTATTTCGCACTGGAACGGTGGCACTGCTTGGACAGTGAGCGACTTCGTGCTCGGCGGTCTGCCCTGTTGTCTGTTACCGAAGGATCTAGGATGCTCCATGTGCGTTTAATTCCCGGACGGATCTGTTGATGAGTGTGTGTTGCAGCGCATAAAGTTCCGAAACGACGAAGAGATTGCCTGAGCCACCGAGCTGTCTGCACATAATACGGTACGAGACGGAACTATGAGACGGGCTATTTAAATGATAATACACGAATGATGCTGATTTATTTAAAATTACTGAAATACTCTGTTGAGGAAAGACGGCCCAGAATTGTTATAACTGGATCAAATGGTTCAAATGGCTCTGAGCACTATGGGACTTAACTTCTGAGGTCATCAGCCCTCTAGAACTACTTAAACCTAACTAACCTAAGGTGATCACACACATCCATGCCCGAGGCAGGATTCGAATCTGCGATCGTAGTGGTCACGTGGTTCCAGACTGAAGCGCCTAGAACCACTCTGCCACACCGCCCTGGTGCCACACTTGTTCTATTGGGGACAGAAATGTAATATTTGCTTGTAACTGGAGTTCACAGGTAAACATTTCATGTGAGAACGCGTATTGTTCTGCTGGAAAGCGATACCACAATGCTATAGCACGAGGTAACGCATGAGGACGAAGGATGTGGTGACGTACTATTCAGTTGCAGTTCCTTCAATAACTGTCAACCGTGAAATGAAATCAATACCGAAGTCTCCCCATACCACGACATCCGGAGTAACACCGTTGTGCCGCTCCAAATCTAGGGTAGCGCAGAAGCACGATTCACCGCTGAATACAATGCGATGCCATTCATCAGGAATCCATGCTTTGCCCTCACGACACCACTCTGTATGTAGCCATTTGCACTGTAATGTTCATGGTACCTTACGCATGGTAAGTCCCTGTTTAGGCTTTAACTGTCATCAGACACTGAACATCAGACACTGTTCAATCTCTTTATCTACATTTACATATTCATCTACATACATACTTTGCAAATCGCAGCACGGTGCGTGGCGGAGGGTACCCTTTCATTTCCTTCCTGTTCTACTCACAAATAGAGTTAGGGAGGAAAGACTTCTTTTCCTTCCTCCGTATGAGTCACAATTTATGTTATCTTCCTTGTCTCTACAAGAAATATATGTTGGTGCCAGTAAAATCGTTCTGCAATCAGCTTCTTAGGTGAGTCATCCAAATTTCCTCAAAAGCATTCCTCGAAAAGAGCATCACCTTCACACCAGGGATTCCCAAAGCATTTCCGTTATACTAAGGTGTTGTTCGAACCGACCGGTAACAATTCTAGCAGCCCACCTCTGAATTTCTTCGATAAAATATTGCAGTGACTTTATTGTTCCGAATTAAAATTTCTTTGGACATGCATGAATATGCAGAGGAACAGGCACTGCGGTGACTACAGCCGTTATCAAATACAGTAAATGCATTGCCAATTGCGAATATGCAGAACCTACAGCTGTATAACGGAGTAACGACAAAAAATGAGTACCACACCGGCATTCAAGCTCGTGTTTCCCGCTTATTACGAGCGGTCACTTATCAGTTAGCTATCCGAGCGCGACTCACGGTCTGACCCACACTTCCTTATGTCGTCAACCACGTCTCGATGACCAGTTCTCGTACATCCATTGAGTATTTTCCTGTACATGGGACACATTTTACTTGACAGTGACTTGCCAGTTGCCGATGGCTAAATATGGTGTTGCAGTGCGTATGTTCTTTCGAATTACTACGCAAAATTCCCTTGGACGTGCATGCATAGTTGACGACTTATGGATGTTTGGGTAGGCCATGGGTTGTGCACGGACGGCCAAATCATCCAGTCTGCCTTCGGCAGGGACACAGTGCAGATCGTGTTCTCCTTCGACCGCGATGCGCTGCGCGCGCCTATTTGCTTACGCCGGAGCAGAATCTCGGTTTCGGTGTTTTGAGTCTAGATCGAAATGGGAATACTCGTACAGAAAAACGACTTTGAAGTTCAGTTTTGTGAACGGCAATACACGACCAAAGACACACGAGATTGAACGTTTTGTAAGAGAAGAGGTTAAAATCGAACCACGGGAAATGATGAGGATCCATTTATCGATCGTTTCAAGCGTCGTGTGTGTCAAGTTTATTGACGAGGCGACTTGTGAAAGACCTCCAACGGTCACCTATATTGTTTCTGCCATGCCGACGGGAATGTTGGTGCGGTTACAATCGACCACGCGAGAATGGGGATAGCACCATACGGGTCTTCGAGCTTCCGTTTGAGGTCCCGTCTGAACTTGCGATCGACGCGTTTCGACTATGCGGTATCGATCCATCCCATTTGGCCGATAATATGGGTGAGTTTTACCACATACCCCATCTTAAATGCGGTGAGACAAATACGGACAGAAATGAGCAAGCACGTCCCCTCTTACACTACTGGCCTTTAAACTTGCTACACCACGGAATGACGTGCTACAGAGGCGAAATTTAACCGGCAGGAAGAAGGTGCAGTGATATGCAAATGCTTAGCTCTTCACGGCAGCCGGCTGCGGTGGCCGTGCGATTCTAGGCGCTCCAGTCTGGAACCGCGTGACAGAAGCGATCGCAGGTTCGAATCCTGCCCCAGGCATGGATTTATGTAATGTCCTTAGGTTAGTTAGGTTTAAGTAGTTCTAAGTTCTAGGGGACTGATGACCATAGATGATAAGTCCCATAGTGCTCAGAGCAATTTTTCTTCAGAGCATTCACACAAGTTTGGCGCCGGTGGCGACACCTACAACTTGCTGACATGAGGAGTGTTTCCAACCGATTTTTCATACATAAACAGCAGTTGACAGGCGTTGCCTGGTGAAACATTGTTGTGATGCCTCGTGTAAGGAGGAGTAACGCGTACCATCAAGTTTCCGCCTCGATAAAGGTCGGATTGTAGCCTATCGCGATTGCGGTTTATCGTATCGCGACATTGCTGCGTTGGTCGAGATCGAATGACTGTTAGCAGAATATGGAATCGGTATGTTCAGGAGTGTAATACGGAACGCTGTGCTGGATCCCAAAGGCCTCGTGTCACTAGCAGTCGAGATGACAGGCATCTTATGCGCATGGCTGTAACGGATCGTGCAGCCACGTCTCGATCCCTCAGTCAACAGATGGGGACGTTTGCAAGACAACAACCATCTTCACGAACAGTTCGACGAAGTTTGCAGACCATGGACTACCAGCTCGGAGACCATGGCTGCGGTTACCCTCGAACCTGCATCACAGACAGGAGCCCCTGCGATGGTGTACTCAACGAGGAACCTGGGTGCACGAATGGCAAAACGTCATTTTTTAGATGAATCCCGGTTCTGTTTACAGCACCAGGATGGTCGCATCCGTGTTTGGAGACATCGCGGTGAACGCACATTCGAAGGGTGTATTCGTCATCGCCATACTGGCGTATATAGTATGGGCTGCCATTGGTTACACGTCTCGGTCACCTCTTGTTCGCATTGACGGCACTCTGTACAGTAGACGTTACGTTTCAGATGTGTTACGACCCGTGGATCTACCCTTTATTCGATCCCTGCGACACCTTACGTTTTAGCAGGATAGTGCACGACCGCATGTTGCAGGTCTTGTACGGGCCTTTCTGGATACAGAAAATGTTCGACTGCTGCCTGATCAGCAGATTCTCCAGATCTCTCACCAACTGGAAACGTCTGGTCAATGGTGGCCGAGCAACTGGCTCGTCACAATACGCCAGTCACTACTCTTGATAAACTGGTATCGAGTTGAAGCTGCATGGGCAGCTGTACCTGTACACGCCATCCTAGCTCTGTTTGACTCAATGTCCAGGCGTATCAAGGTGGTTGCGCTGGGTACTGATTTCTCAGGATCCATGCACCCAAATTGCGTGAAAATGTAATCACATGTCTCTTCTAGTATAATATATATGTCCAATGAAAACCCGTTTATCATCTGCATTTCTTCTTGGTGTAGCAATTTTAATGGCCAGTAGTGTATTTGTATATAGGGGGTTGTCGGGAGATTTGTAATATATGATGGACAACCTCGCACTTGCTCAGGCTGCGGGAAAGAAGTCCACGTCGATTCGAAAGCCTCCAGCGTCATGTAGTGCAAACCCTGCGGGATGACGTCCAGGTGCAAAAAAAAAAAAAAAAAAAAAAAAAAAAAAAAAAAAAAAAAAAAAAAAAAATTCAAACGGCTCTGAGCACTATTGGACTTAATGTGTGACTGTAGCGCCGTGAACCGCTCGGCCACTCTAGCCGGCACACACCACAACAGATGACTGTATTACCGATGACCTTTGTCGAGGTCCGGAGATAAGAAGTGAGGGAGATTCCTGATGGGCGCTAGCAGCTGCACACTAGAGAGAGCATGGAAACCAACGGACTGGGATTCTCAGCATCGTTTCCTCTTCAGCAGGCACAGCACCCCGTACAAGAGATGCAGGTGAAGGTCGCTCCAGGCTCGACCGTGGTGGCTGCCAGCGCTTCCACCGTGATAGACCAGGCCGCAGACGGAGGATATGCCATCCAAACAGCCGACTCGGAAGCAAGACAACGGGAACAGCGGAGAGAAGAAATAAGCAAGACTGACTTCTGCTGACGATAGCCAGAGTGCCGAGGCTACAGTATCGACCTGCGACCAGTGGATTCAACAGATGCCGAGATGACGGTGTAGGAGTTTGCACAGTGACGATAACATGAATTCTCCTTCTGGTGACCGGAAGGCAGAAGTGGAGATGACGATTGTTCAACATCAGAGCGGTGACACCGCTGTCTGCCATGCTACGACCGACTCTGGAAATATGCGCAGGAAATGGGACCAACAGGAGCAGGATGAAGATACGGACGCGGCGATTGATGATAGTCCTGGCCATGCGCCGGGGAATGTTGATCAACTTGGTGCGGTGAGGAGCGACGGGGGTGCCGATAGCCGACGGCAGTTCGATTTTCAACACCATCGCTTGATGACACCCCCTCCAACTGATGAACACACGCCAGGCGTACTGGATTGCGACGATAAACATTAATGGCATCGGGACACCACTTAAAATACAATTGCTGAAAGATATGTTACACTCCGCAGACGTGTATTGTAATCCTAGAAGAAGTGCGTTTCACATCGCCGCAGGAGTTCTACGGCTACGACGCACATTATTCGGAGCACGATGAGAGTGTGGGAAGGCATAGGAGTGGAGGAAGTCGTGTCCCTTCGGCACTTGCAATATCGATCAATGTCGACGGCGTTCGTTTCATCTTTGCGGCAGAAGGTACGGCGGAGTAATGCTCACTGGAAAATGAACAGAGCACTTTTACATAACGCTGCATGTCGTCGGTCGATAGAGGAGCTCTGGGAGACCTGCGTTCGCCGCCAACAGGCATACACCTCGTTTCTCCAGTGGTGGATCAAATGCGTAAAACCAACGTTACGGAAAACGTTTATACGATACTGGCAGGACTAATCGCATTGGAACCGCGCAACGGCAGAATTTTGTTTTACAGCTCTTAGGAAGCTGATGACCCAACAGCCATCTCCAGGAAGTCACACGGCCATGCGCAGGATAAGAGCCAAGATATTACAGCTGACGAGACTAAGAATGGAAGGGATAATGGTCCGGGCGAGATTCACGGACACTGTCGCTGCCGAAGACCCCTCAATGCACCACGCAGCACGAGAACGCCAACGACGACGAAGGAGATTGATCAGCGAAGTAATCTCTGAAGCTGGGCAGCATGTTGTGACCCAACGTGACATTGCGCCAGTTATTTGGACCTGTACAAGTGAACCACGAGACATTAAATGATGTCATCTCCGAAACACCGGATAGGGGACCACCACTGGATGCGGAGACTTTCATCACGTCGATAACGGAAGACGAGCTGACGGACGCAATTGTCAGGGGAGCTCCGAACAAGTCTCCAGGACAGGACGGCTTCCCAATTGAATTTTACCGCACCTTTGCATGCCTCATGGGACAGACGTGGATTCAGATGTATAACGAACTCCTGTTACAGCAGACTGAGATACCTGTCGAATTCACGGAGGGTATCATCACCCCAATACCCACACCACGCGGTGGCAGAAGGCCAGGAGTTTATAGACCACTAACCCTCCTGAACTGCGACTACAAGATTTTCGCGCACACCCTTGGGGCTCGGCTGAAGTCTTCGATTTCTGATAGATTCCTCACAGATCAAACAAGCCTCGGCGGTAAGAGTAATGTACATACGGCGCTTGGTGATTACCAAGAAATCGTAGCATTATGAGCCGCGTGCTGATTGCGCCGGGCATTGGTCTCTATTGACTTCGAGCATACGTTCGACAGGGTGGATCATATCTTCTTGCACGCAGTTTGGGAATACCACAGGATTTCATTCTAGTGATCATGCGACTGTTACACGGCGTGCTATCCGAGGTCTTAGTGAATGGGTGGGGCACTGCCTACATTGTCATATCACGGTCAGTTCGTAAAGACTGCCCCCTTTCGATATTTTTGTATGCAATGGCGTTGGAACCCTGCGTATATGGTCTCCGAAGACGGCTGGATGGAGTGCCCTTGCCACAGCTGATCTTTCATTGCCTCGCTTATACTCACTTTCTGTTGGTGCTGGCACGGGCAGACGACGAAGTACGTACGGCGTTGGCGTGGATAACTACCGACACATATTGAAGGTGATGCGTACAATGGTGCTGTAACAGAAATTAAGAGCGTTGGATATGATTGAGAGCGTGGCCTATGTTAACGTGTATCTAGCACCGAGACTTACTCACGTATCGCATGTCCTGCCTTTAACCCGCACAATGGCAACAAGCAACTTACGTGAGTGTGGGACACCTGTTTAAGATCGAATACACAACGCTTACGCTACCGCCTAGAGAGGGTGGACTTGCTCTGGTGAACGTGTATGAAAAGGCACAGGCGTTATTCGTCAGGACAGTTTTCCGACAGTGGCTGGCTCAGTTTCGCAGTACCTCGGGTGCGTTGGTGGATGCACTGGCGCCCATTTCAATGGTGCCCCAGTCAATGTGGGCCACATTTTACCGAAGATGTCACATTTCAAGACTTTCTCTTTGGAGCTCAGCCATGTCAGAGTATCCTTCCCAACAACACGACTACCGACGACGCGAGATGTGTACCTAATATTACTGCTCTGGTGCCCCAGGAATGCGCTGGAAAAGAAGTACCCAGACAAGAACTGGCGACAGATATGGCGCATTATACGTCGGTACGCTCAGCATGGTATGTGGTGGTAAATAGGAAGCTGGCAACGAACCAACTGCGGCATGCTATTCATTTCGCAGACACTCCATTATGTTTAGGCTGCGCAACAGTGGACACTGATGAACATCGGTAAGCATGTAGTGGGACGGCTCCGGTGTGGCACTTGGCACGACGGATATTGGCACCCCCCCTCATATAATTTCATCGGACACACTCCTTTTTCCCCAAGAATCTTATTTTCCGGTGCATAAAATAAATGCAGTGACATGGGAACGGGGAATGGTTGTGGGCTACGTCTACAACGAATCGGAGAAGGACAAAATGGATTTTTGGCATTTTCTCCTGGATGGACACGCGAAGCTGCAACAGCATAAGGAATATATACACATGACTTTGCTAATTATCTGCCGCGGACATTTACCGACCCGCGGGCCAGATGGGGTGTGACCGGTGAGAGATGGGACAGACGAAGTAAGCCGAGACAGACATCTATCACACTTAACGGAACCTTAGTTATCTTTGAGAAGACTACCCAGTCTTACGCCAGGATGGCTCTATTGCTCTATCGGCCGTCGGGTGGTGATAAAGTGTCGCCGCCGACTTGAATTTCATTCATTGCTAGAGCAGCATGTTTCTTTTGTATTTGTACTACCAGCGACGTCGACATGTCAAGAAAAAAAAATCTTAGGATGACGGCTCACGATAAGCGAAAAATCCGGGTTCGATCCCGGTCCATCACAAATTTTCACTGTCGTCATTCCAATCAATAATTGAAGGTTATCCATAGCAGCAGTTGCGAACACGATTCATGAATTTCTTCCATGTTGTTGTTGTTGTTGCTGTTGTTGTGGTCTTCAGTCCTGAGGCTGGTTTGATACAGCTCTCCATGCCATAAAGTAAAGCTGCATGCCCTCGGAAAAAATTACGGCTGTAGTTTCTCCTTGCTTTCAGCCGATCGCAGTATCAGCGCAGCAAGGCCGTTTTGGTTAGTGTTACAAGGCCAGATCAGTCAATCATGCAGACTGTTGCCCCTGCAACTACTGAAAAGGCTGCTGCCCCTCTTCAGGAACCACACGTTTGTCTGGCCTCTCAACAGATACCCCTCTGTTGAGCTTGCACCTACAGTACGGCTATCTGTATCACTGAGGCACGCAAGACTCCACACCAACAGCAAGGTCCATGGTTCATGGGGGGGATTTCTTCCATGTCTTTCCTTAATCCGACCTGGTGCAGACTCCAAACACTCGAGCAGTACATAAGAATAGGTCACACTAGCGCCCTATATGCGGCCTCCTTTGCAGGTGAACAACACTTTACCAAAATTCTCAGAAAATGCTGTTGGCTGTTCATCTTACACAGTATTCACTTGCTCGTCCCATTTCATATCGCCTTCCAGTGTTACGCCCAAATATTTCAACAACGTGACTGTGTCAGGTAGAACACTACTAATTCTGAATCCGAACAGTTGCGGGTTCTTTTCTTCTACTGTTTCTCATTAACCTGCACTTTTCTGCTTTTAGGTTTATGTGCTATTCATAACACCAACTAGGATTTTGTGCTTTCACACCACAGAATCGTTAGCAAATAACAGCAGGCTGCTGCCCACCCTGTCCGACATATCATTTACGTATATAGAAAGCAATAGCGATCATATGACACTTCCGTGGGATACTCCTCATGGAACCTTTACGTCTGACGAAGACATGCATTCGAGAACAGCACAATGGGTGCCATCGCAAAGGAATTAAAAACGTTGATTGTCAGAGGGACACTTGTAAATACATTACGTTTTTACCCTTGGAGGGATTATTTCTTTCAAAATTCCAAAAATCCTCAGAAAGTATGGCATTAAATGTGTCCTTTAGCCTTTGGCCAAAACTAGAGCCCTTCTTAGACCTGTTAAGGGTGATATGGGATTAAGGAAGCCTGGAGTATATGAAATTCCCTGGCACTGCGGAAAGGCTTATATTGGACAGAAGTTCCATGAGAGATGTGTGGAAAATCAAAATCACACACGCTTCTCCAGCCTGAAAAATCTGCCGCCACTGAGAATATGGGCTGGGTAGGGCTGTCAGTGGCACAATCCGCCGCTCTTCAGCCAAGTGACATGACAACTAAAAGAAGAATAAATGTTACATACATAAGGCGATAAAGAAGGGGAACATAAAACAGAGTAGAAAATGGAGGTAAAAATAGATTGACATGGAGACGTTCATGGGGGACAGTTAAAAAAATCACCAGCACATAAACACATTTGGCGATTCTTAAAACACAGAGAAGACACTGAATGGACATGCACAGTATAAAAGTCGGCCACAGTATTAAAAACACTCCAGAACAACACACTTAAAACCCACTTGCAGCACACACAATGAAGAATAAAACTGCCAGGTGGGACCTGCCGAGGGAAAGGTTAGAGAGGATGGAAAAGGAGGGGACAGCAAGGGGCAGCATGGGAAGCGGCGGGATGAAGAGAGTAGAGGCATCAGCGAGTACACAAAGAGGCAGGAGACATGCGGGGTGGGAAATGAAGAGGGAAGACAGGGCAGGAGGGAGTGCAGAGACACTGAAAGGAGGCACAAGAGAGGGAGGGGGAGTAGGAGGGGGAGCCGCTCAGGAGAAGGGAGGGGGAGGAGAGGGAGCCTTGAGGGGGAGGCAGGAAGATGGGGTTAGAGTTGGTAGGAAGGGGTAAATGTCAGGGCGAAGCTCATCATCCGGGAGGGGTAGACGGTGGAAGTTGCATTGGGAAACGAGATGGAGGGTGTGGAGATGGAGAGAGGGTGGGACACAATGGTAAAGGCGTGGCAACTAGTTGGGGGTGGAGAGGAAGGGAGACACCAGGGGGTGAGGGGGATCAAGGCGGCGGACAATATATAGGGTACGGATGTTTTCAAGGAAAAGGAGAAGTTGGGGGAAGGGGATGAGGTCGTAGAGGACGCGTGTGAGGGACAGAAGGTGGATGCGGAAGGCGAGGTGGGGCGCATGGCGTTCAAGGATTTGGAGGGCTTTATAGAACCGCGGATGGCGGAAATCCAAGCTACGCTGGCATAACAGAGGATGAGGCAGACCAAGGATTTGTAGGTGTGAAGGATGGTGGAAGGATGCAGACCCCACGTCTGGCCGGACAGGAGTTTCAGGAGGCAGAGGCGGTTGTGATCTTTCTTTTGGATGGTAAGGAGATGGGGAGTCCAGGTGACGTGGCAGTCGAGTGTGAGGCAAAGGTATTTGAGGGTAGGTGGATAGGATGGCCATAAATGGTGAGGTAGAAATCATGGAGGTGGAACTGAAAATTGTCTCAATGAAGGGCATTGTATGTCATTAAAAGAGACACGAATTATTGCTGCAGCTTCCCGTTACTGGGACTGCGTACATAAGCAGTCCATCTGAATACACTTAACCCATGACGTTATTAATTTAGATAAAGCTTTTCCTTTAAGCAAGATGTGGCACCCTGTTATATGATTATATCAACAACGATGTGGATTTCGACCGGCTGCATCTTGATTTGAGATTCATCGCTTTTGCTAGTTTCCACCGCCAGCGGCGCTGCAATTCTTCGCTTCGCAGAGGGCAGCCTTTTCTCGTCTCGCGCACTCGCAGCGGCCTTTTCCCGAGTTATCAGGAAGCCGCTCTGATGTTACTCATTTCCGGCGTGATAGTGTACCTGCAATGTCACCTGAAGATGGCGGTCAGTGAGACCTTCGAAATGTCGTGTCATCATTACGATGAAACAGCAGTGAAGAGCATCAAAATTTAACTTGCCCTTCTCCATAGTTCGCAGTATATCACGTGAGAAAAGGAGCAGTTCAGTTTCATACGAGAGATGCTTCCTAAAACTACGTTGGTTCGTGGACTTAAGCTTCCCGGTCTCAAAGAAATACACTATATTTTACCTGATAATAGGTCCAAGAATTTTACAGAAAACTGATGTTCAGGATTTTGCTCTGTAATTTTGCGGGGCTGTTCTTTTAATCTTCTTATATAAAGGAATCATCTGCATTTTTTGAGTCACTTGGGACTTTGCGCTGGGCGAGAGATTCTTGATAAATGCAAAACAGGGCCAGTGCCGTAGAGTACTCTTTGTAAAACCGAAATGGGATTCCATCCAGATCTGGCGACTTGGTTATTTTCAATCCTTTCAGTCATTTGTCTACGCGAGGACTCCTAATTACTGTGCGTCCATATGGGACTCTGTGAGATGGTCTAACGACGGCATCTTTGTACAACTCTCCTGCGTGAAACATTTCATAAGCGCTTAATTCAAACTTTCGCTTTGCTATTTTCAACTGCGACACCAGACTGGGCATCGAGTGACTGGATGGAAGACTTAGACCCGAATTTTCTCTGTTTCTCGACCAAATCTTTTGCGTAACATATGACAGTGGTAGTTGATGTATGCTTCGTGCATAGGTCTTTACGCAAACGCACGAATCTCTACTAATCTTGGTCTGTCGTTATTCGCACGATATATTTTGAACCGAAAGTACAACAGCCTTTTTCCGAATTTTGTTGGTTATCTGTGGTCGATCTATTTCGTCCTTAATCTACTTAATAGGCACATGGTTCTCCAGAGGGTTATTTGCAGTCGATTTAAACTTTACCCACAATTTTTCCGCGTAAATGTTACTGGATCTAAGTAAGGGCAGTTCATTCTTTGCGTGAATTGCTCGTATGTTCTTTCTCGCAGAAAGACTTCTTAACTTTCGTAGCCATAGTCGCTTTTCCGTCATGATCACCAACCCCCGTCTCTATACTGACGTCATCTGGCCTGTCTCTAGCTATATAGTCTAAGATTTCCATTGCGTGAGGACTGCCAAGCTAGCTGCTGAAGACAGTTTTCGGAAAAAGTGTTCAAAAGTACTTCGCAAGATTGTCTACACATCCTGCAAGGAATCTATAGACGTCTCAGTCTATACGTCCCAGGTTGCAGTTGCCTCCAACTAGTACGCATGATCTGGGTATTTATGCACAACTCAGCGAGGCTTTCTTTGAATGACTCTACAAACGTCAAAGTGGAATTGAGTGGGCTGTAAAAAGATCCAACAATAAATTTTGTTTCACTCAGACCTGTTATACTTGATCAGATAACTTCACTGTCACACAGACATTCGACCTGAAAAGAGACAACATCTTTGTCAGCTGCAATGAACACTCCCCATCCCATGGCATCTAATCGATCTTTCCGATATAGATTCATTGACTCGATCTTTGAACTGTTTCAGGTTTCAGCTCGCTCTCGGTCACAAGAACTTTCCGGGAAGACAACAAATTCAGCGACTTTGGTACGAATACTGCAACAATTTCCTGATAAAATTTTGACAGTCGATGTGTCTTTACATCTACGTTTGCTTCATATTCCGCAAGCCACCTAATGGTGTGTGCCGTAGGTTACTTCCGGTACCACTATCTGATCCCTCCAACCATGTTCCACTCTCGACTGGACGTGGTCTGACTTCGCTCCCTGTGAATCGACTCGAGACTGTTCATCAGAGTACCTCTAACTACCACCTAGCCACAAATACTCTGGTGCCCGATGTCACGTATATATATATATATATATATATATATATATATATATATATATATATATATATATATAAAAATTTTCGGTGCCTACAGTGCCACGTCTTTCAGTGTCACACAATTTTTATTTGTATAGTGGATCACCTTACACCTGCGTCACAGAACAAATCCTACATTGAGAATACTCTACACAAGTTTAAGGGAAGAAATGCTTCGATAATTATTACAGTATTTAAAGAATATCAAAGTATGAACATGCTGAAATGAACAAACATTACATCAGACTATGTTAATCAATTCAACTGTAAAAAGCTAAGGAGCATTTTATTAGCAAAATGAGAAATATGCAAAAGTGAAATGCCAAAATGGGCTCTTCTCAATTGGGAGTAAATAAAAACTATCAGAATGGCTGAAAGAGAGCACAATAACATGAGCCATAAACGAATAAGAGCTAAGCAACTAAGCAAATAAGAGAACAGGCAAAAATGACCCTTAATCTATGATGTTACACCGAGTAGTTGCTTCCTCTGTTTAGGGGAGTCCTACAAATCCCTCTAAGGTCTGGTAATAAAAGGAGCACACACTAATGATCTGTGGTGGCCGGTTTATCTCTCACAAATAATTGCATATCATTTACCTACCCGACGATAGTGTGTCGTGTGCGAAGTTTCATTGACGTCAGACTATGTTTCTGGTTGCTTCACTCTTTTGTCAGGCAGTGAAGTCGTTTGATGGTAGTCCTATGACTGTAACTCTCTTCTAACGATTCCTAAAGATAAGACATAATTTCTTGGCAGTAGGGGAGATATGTAACGAGCGCAGTCAAAGCGCAAGTAGCTTGAGATGACTTGGAAAAGCATTTGTTTTATGACGACGCCATCTCTGACACTCCCTCCAGATCCTGACAGCCGAAGCAGCGGCGCTTGCCTCGGGAGATTTATGGCCAGCGCCCGTGTTTACTGCAGAAAAGCAAATTGGACGGAAGAGGCGTGGAGGGGGCCCGAAGACGACCTTTAGCGCCCCCGTTATAAAAGCGAGAGATATGTCGGCCGTTTGGCCGTCCGCGTCCCTTTACGGTCGCTGCCAACAGCAGTTAGGCGTGGGAGGGGTAGCTACCCTCCCGTGATTCCTGCGTCAGGAGCGGGGCGGTCCGCCTACGGCCGGCAGTCTATTCTTGTCAGTCGCGACCCGGTGAACACCGCCCACACAACAAAGGCTAACTCTGTTACGGTCTCCAGCGGCCAGCGAGAAGGGTCACAACCATCTAGGGCCGTCTTGCCCCCTAACACGATTCCTCCGTGCTGACCAGTGAGTCCGTTTGTGACAGAGCTGCCAAATAATATGAGGGCGACCCTCATGTGCTGAATGTCAGGCTCTCATTAGCTACTTAGTTAAGTAAAACTGAATAGGAATACTGTAACACCGAAAGGACAACCATCATCGATAGCGTCTGTCGTCTATGCTACCACTACCAGTACGGTTTTCAAGAAATATTTGGGTTACATGTTACCCATGAAATTCCCATACTATACCAAAAAATTATGACTTGGAAACTACTAAAGTTAGACATTCCTCGTTTGTTGTAAAACATTTAGCAGATTTCAAGGTTTTCTTACGTGTGATCTACTTGTCACTCGTAGAACATCAAGGATATTCGAGCTGAGTACAAGTGCAGGTCTTTCGTATCACGTATCGATGTCACCCCTCTGGCGTTCTACATTTAGTAACGGAATTTCAAGTTTCCATCTGACGCTGGCAGCGGTCACGCCGGATTTGGTCGACCCCGTTGTGCATGCCCTCTGAGCCACTCTTCCAGTGGGTCTGGACTACGAGTGCCTTTGGTTTGTACTTAGTACAGCAAGCCTCATCCTAGTTGCTACTGTTGTAAGTATTCTGTTTAGGTTTTTATATTGGTAACGCCACGTAGTGCTCAGTGTGAAAATCACTGGCTGTGTTGTGTGCAGTCTGTGGCTGGTTGTCATTGTTGTAATATTCGCTATTGTAGTGTTGGGCAGCTGGATGTGAACAGCGCGAAGCGTTGCGCAGTTGGAGGTGAGCCGCCAGTAGTGGTGGATGTGGGGAGAGAGATGGCAGAGTTTTGAGAGCGGATGATATGGACGTGTGTCCATCAGAGACAGTAAATTTGTAAGCCTGGATGTCATGAACTGATATTTATTGTGACTTTTGAACACTATTAAGGTAAATACATTGTTTGTTCTCTATCAAAATCTTTCAAATGGCTCTGAGCACTATGGGACTCAACTGCTGTGGTCATTAGTCCCCAAGAACTTAGAACTACTTAAACCTAACTAACCTAAGGACATCACACACATCCATGCCCGAGGCAGGATTCGAACCTGCGACCGTAGCAGTCGCACGGTTCCGGACTGCGCGCCTAGAACCGCGAGACCACCGCGGCCGGCCAAAATCTTTCATTTGCTAACTATGCCTATCAGTAGTTAGTGACTTTAGTAGTTAGAATCTTTTATTTAGCTGGCAGTATTGGCGCTCGCTGTATTGCAGTAGTTCGAGTAACGAAGATTTTTGTGAGGTAAGTGACTCATGAGAGGTATAGGTCATTGTAGGGATTATTGAAAGTCAGACTGCGTTGTGCTAAGAATATTGTGTGTCAGTTTATTGATGATCTGAATAAATAAAGAGAGAGATGTCTGTGTAAAGAGAGAAATGTCTGTGCACGTTCAGTTTGAAACGTCCGCTTAGAAAAATTGTACAAGACTGTGCTTTAGCTGACACACAATATTTTTAGCGCAACGCAATCTGACTTTCAAAAATCCCTACAAATGAATGGCCCTGACTAACATTAAACTATACCTTTCACAAATCACTAAATCACTTACCTCACAAAAATCTTCGTTACTCGAATTAGTGCAACACAGCGAGTGCCACTACTGCCAGCTAAATAAAAGTTTCAAACTGCTGAAGGCACTAACTACTGATAGGCATGGTTAGCAAATGAAACATTTTGATAGAGAACAAACAATGTATTTCCTTAATAGTGTTCAAAAGTAATAATATATATATAGCAGTTCATGACATCCAGGCTTACAAATTTACTGTCTCTGATGGACACATGTCCAGATCATCCGCTCTCAAAACTCTGCCATCTCTCTCCCCACATCCACCACTACTGGCGGCTCACCTCCAACTGCGCAACGCTACGCGCTGTTGACAGCCAGCTGCCCAACACTACAATAGCCAACAACAATGCAAACCAGCCACAGTCTGCACGCAGCACAGCCAGTGATTTTCATACAGAGTGCTACGTGGCGTTACCAATACAAAAACCTAAACAGCCTACTTACACGTTTTGCTCAGCTGTTTGAAAATCAAATAACGTAAGGGGTTTATCAGCACAATCATTCATAATTTTTTTTAAGAGGACGTTTCACTGTATGAGCTGGACCCTGTTTCTTGCTGAGTTAGCTATAATGAGTCTCCTTCACTTGGAGAAATAGAAAATAAATTTTCTGTTTGTTATGTTAACTTGGTCGCCAATTATTTCTCCTCCTGTACAACTTTCCCACGACAGTTCCCACTTCACTATGTAGCCCACCTCTCCTGAGTGGTGTTTGTAAAGCACACAACACGGTCAGCTTTGTAGCGTTCTGATTGTTTCATTGATTCTTATACAAAGATTGGACCATCACTAAGTACGCACTTTTCAGGAAGTTATTCAGCACATCTTGCACGTTCAGAATCTTATGTGTGGATGCACCATCATGCTGGAAGATGAGGCTGCAACTTTTCGATCCGTCGTAGCAGGAACTGTTCCAACATGTCCAGGTAATCACTTCCTGTTGTAGTTTTCTCTGCGAAGAAAAATGGGCATTACACTACACCAAATTTCAAGCTTTGGGCTATCACACATATGTTCCAGTGTGCTGTATGCGTTTTAGGAACTAGAAGTCCTAATTTAGTGGCGATTCACATGTCCAGAAACGTGGAACCGCACTTCATCTGAATATTGTCACGCCCCTTGTTGTCAACTGTTACGTCCTTACTGGTGTCGGTAATTCTGCAGTACCGTTGTCACAGATTAGATTCTGCATATCGGATGACACATTGAGTCTTGAATGTTGGGCTCCATAAGGTTCCCTTTCTGTGCAGCGACCGTGGAATGTAAAATTATAAAGAATGTAGTAACTAGTCACGGGAACGTAATTTAATTATTTTGTTGCAAATCTATTTAGACGGATATCAGTCATCATCGGCGTATTTTTCTAACCGATACATGCCATAAGTGTAAGTGCTGTCCTTAGAAGATTAATATCACGATAGAAATCTGATATGGACAGTACGCTTACTTATGGCTTGTTAAAAAAATGCCCCAATTATGACTGATATTAGTCGAAATCGATTTGCAACAAGATAAATAAATTACGTTTCCGCCACTAGTTGCTGCATTCTTTATAATTTTACATTGAGTCTTCTCCTGGTTTGGATCTAGCTGCACTAAAATGAATTACGCAATAAAAGACAAAAATAAAAAGAGAACACTTTGAGAGATGCTAATGTTTCACAAACAATTACGATTCTCTACCTCTAATGTTTTCAAAGTAATTACTTTTTTTTAAATGACAGAGGGGCTTTATTGACATGCTAATTTCGCGAACAAAGTAATTTGGTTGCTATCGACTATGCTAAAAGCGCGAGCTTTTCAAGTCACTAATATGTTATGTATAAGCTAATATACTACAGTTACACACTGGGAAAATTGAGTTACACGTAGCTTTGGTGTAGAAGACAAGAAGTCCGTATAATCGTAGTGAGAGGAGTAGTTGACTCTGTCATGTGAGTGGGATGACATCAGACTTTGCTCTGGCTGTGAGAAGTGACCTAAGAGAAAGTTGCAAGATATCAGGGGTAAGGCAGAGTCATAACCATTGTACTTCGAAGACGGAATAACGGAAGTAATGGTATGAAACTTCCTGGCACATTAAAACTGTGGGCACTTGCCCGCAAAAGGCAAAGGTCCTAAGTTCGAGTCTCGGTCTGGCACACAGTTTTAATCTCTCAGGAAGTTTCAAGATCGAGACCTGTTGCAAGGAATGGACGTCAGAGTAGACTGGATAAGTTTTAAGGATAAACAGAATAGAAACAAAAGAAGATTCGAATGTTGTCCAAAAATCCACATATAAGTTGAGATTTGTGACTTTCCTTCCTTAAAATTTCACTGTAGACCTGCACTGATAGTTTTTTGACCGATGGTTTTCGGGAGTAATATCAGTATCTGGTACGTATTGGCCACTTCGAAACTAACCTTATGGGATCGTTTAGTATATTTTCTTGCTAGTTGTTAATAAGAGCAGCAACGATTATATACATATATTTCACTCTGTAAGACGTTAATAATATGATTCAGCAAGTTGCATGCTGCAATTGCCAGAACGGTGTGGCTTATGTGCCAAGCCATTTGCCAACATCTTATTCCAACAAATCATTTTTGACGCACCTCTGTTCTCCACTATATTATTCTGACAAATCATTTTTGATGCAGCTTCAATGTGCTGATGGCTACATATAGTTTGAAACATTTAATCACGAAAAATAGCAGTTTAGCTTCAGAACTGTGAAATCGAAATGCTATGTGTATAGTCTGTTCTGCAGTCACAGTACTTCGGTAATGGATTTTCCTGTTTAAATGTGATTAGGGACGGGTATACACGAATAGCCAATACATTTTAACAGCTAAGTGGCTCGATCACACCGAAAATTTAATATTAATTTTATAGTCTTCGGTACGAAGCAATGTGGCTGCTCCCTTCTTCTTGGGAGATCAAAATCTCTACCTTGATGTTTCTGAGGTTAATACACTTGTCGCATCTTCATAAATCTAATCTCTCTCTCTCTCTCTCTCTCTGTCTCTCTCTCTCTCTCTCTCTCTCTCTCTCTCTCTCTCTCTCTCTCTCTCTCTCTCTCTCTCTCTCTCTCTCTTACACACACACACACACACACACACACACACACACACACACACACACACACACGCACGCACACACACACACACACACACACACACACACACACACACACACACATGCACACACACACACACACACACACACACACGAACTCTTAAACACTCACACATACTGAAAGGGTACAGTACCGCTCAACATTGAAAATATGCACAACATTCTTCGTTATTCTTGTCAGAACAACGTATTGTTTGTAATAATAACTCAATTTCACTTAATACACTGAAACCGGATACCAGTGTAGGAAAGAATGATAATTTATTTATTTAATTGATCACATGTGCACTCCCACAAAATAAATCCCTACATCCAATTTGGTGAGATCTGTGAAATGAGTGAATGTATGGTCGTCTGCTAACAGCAGATAGTGAATGTGCTATATATGCTCATCTTTGAGACGGTCCTTTGGTCACCTTTGGTGGAACCAAAGAGATGAAATTTACCTGAGTTTTGAGCGCCTGAAATGTGGCTATGTGGCTGACCAATACGGTAGCAAGGTGCTCCCCCACCCGCCCCCCCCCCCCCCCCCCCTCCTTGACGGAGGTGTGAACTGACCTGAAGATTGGCCATCTTTCAGCTTTCTGGTGCTGGATGTTGTGTTGGTAAGACCTGTCTTAGGTGTGCTCCATAAAGACAAAACAGTGGAGAGAATGGTATGCATGTGGAATACTTAAGAGTAGTTTGGAATAATAATTTCTCTATTTCAGGAACTTTTGTGGGGAGAATTAAATGTCAGTCAGGTAATATTAAGGGGATCGTAGTAATCTTCGGAAGTGACCAACGGTCACAATGAAACCAAGTGTAGCAATAAGTTGAAATACTTCCGAGTGCTAAAGTTAAGCTGAATTACTGGCGTGTGTACTATGAGTTGGAAATATTTAAGACATGGCGTGTGCAGGACTTAAAATTAGAGACGAGTACTTCCACGTGGTGAGTACTATGTGAGTCTCAATCTGTGTATGAGACAAAGGATAAAGAGAAGTACTCGTCCATGGTATCAGTTGAGGACTCACATGTGTGACGAATATGTTCTTAATATTACTTTGCGTGTTATGTTTCCGTGTGACGCTGGATTCAAACTCTAACACTCTGAGAGAGAAGCAAGGTGAGTCAGCCGTCTATACAGGCAACGCCACTTGGCCCTTATTGCACAGGAAGACGTGCATATATCCTCCAGAGTTCATAGTAGGAAAGAAAAGTTACGAAGTGGGGCAGTGTCGTGTGAAACTTGGATGAATACTAATTGAAGTGGGAAAGCTGAAAGTGATGTGATTATAACGTTGTAACTATTCCTTGTGTTGTTTTCCATGTTGCCAGTGTGGTGTATTTCATGTAATTTAAGTATGTGTGGTTTGCATGGGAGAGTAGTAAGACACGGTCAGAGGTAGTGGGTTATGTACGTTCCTTTTGTATCGCTCGGTCTGGAGGAAATTTTCGTGATGGGTGTGAGAGTCGAAGTGTGAGATATAGCAAAAGATCCACCATCCTATCCAGAAAGCGCACTGTAGTGTTAGATAATTACGAGACCATAAGATAACCACCAATGTAAAGCCATGCCCACTGGGCGGAGTTTCTCAGATAGTGAAAAGAAAAGGATTGGTGGCCTTTTCCTTCGAATAGTATGTTGTCATGATATCCAGAATTTATAATGTGTGCGCCATTCATATTCAGTGCGATGGCCACGTGTTGATCAGAGCCGTTGGGTAAGAAAGAAAATGTGGTATTGCCAGTGCGTAGTGAACAGTCAGAGTTGTGTAAATTACTAATAGTGAGATGTGCGTTATCCGTTTCCGTTGCGTAATGTTCAAACATGAGAATAATTTGTAGCTTAATTGTGAGTACTAGAGCTCATAATGAATCGTTGATGTTTTGCGATGAATAAGAATAAATCCACTCGCTTGGCAGACCACTCATCTTGCAGGCCTGACTGCTTGATGCCACAGTATGAGCAAGGCATGTGGGTGCCTCTCAACACAACTACAAAAAGGAAATACATTCACAGGCTGGCAATACAATCCACACAGAAAAATGAAGAAAAACATAAACCTTGTGCTGAATGTGAAACACGGGTAACTACAATACCATTCCTCTTGGGAAGTTTTTGAAAGTGAGGTGAAGTGAATGAAACACAAATACAGCGCAAGGAAAAGCGATTCCGAAAAGGACTACAAGTAGTGGAAAGTGAATGTGCAACATTTGCTTTGGCCTCAGCCTCCACTAACGATAGAAAAGGAGTGGACTTCGGAATACGTGTACAAGAGGCTAGAACACAGTAGGTAAATTCTACACCAATGTTAAGCAGAAATAATGTTTTCAACTTACAGATACGAAAATGTATCGACATAATATTGTGTTGTGTTACCAGAATGACTACAGACGATAAGAGCATAAGATGTCTGGCGAAAAAAAATCCTCTATGAACGCAGTTACCTTGAACAGAAAACCAAAAACATTTTGAAAATAAAACTTGACACCGTATCACACTACTTCATTTCGTTCATAATAAGTTCCCATGTGACTGACTGGATATGTTTTGGTTCAAATTAAAAACCTTTGTTTGTGTATTTCTGCACGTTGTTTCTGTGGCTAATTAAATGTTATCAAAAGCACTGCTACAGACGATAACTGTATCATTTGCCTAACGAATGTTTCTAGGGAGACCTCCAAGGACATGGAAGGTTTCCTTAATCAGTTATAAGTCGTCGTACGAACTATTTCTCCACTAATTTTAGACGTGTATTCCTTGCGATGGAATTAAATAGTTCTATTAGGAAATACAGTTATTCTGATCTCTTCAGCACCCAGATACCGTCTGGAACTTGGATGAGAATATGTTCCCTCACCTCTGTCGTTCCATTTTTCTCAGTAATATTCGCACTCATAGCTAATAATGTCTCAGCTGGAAGCATTATATTGGGAGACGAAATTTTCGCTCTGGCGAAACGAGATTTATTTTGGAGCCGTTCTACGTGATGTTGTTCGAGTTGTACTGTGCAGTCTTTCGTCGCCAGTGTTCCTGATGATTCCACTCAAGTATTCGGATTGTTTAACCTGTGTGTTGTTGTGGTACTGCGTCATGTGAGATCCTAGGCCTTTGGGCTTGGAGGTCGATTGTGATTGCGATTTCATCTCACAACAGTTCTCATTGGGGATTTGGTTTCGCCGGTAGTACGGGACATTTCACTAGAATATAAGCAAAGATGAGGATTTTAATACTGATTCGTTTATTTTTAGATCGCACCCTGGCCTTATTGAAAATACTTCATCACTCTCGTTTCTAGTACTCTTGTGCTCAGCTAATCTAATTCTTAATTTCTTGCTTTTAAGTGCCGTTGTGAACTTTCTTTGTCTTTTACACTTCGCCATCATTGCATTTTTCCAAAATAGTTGCCTCAAAGTGTCTGTGAGGGGTATTTCTTCCTACCGGATGTCCATTCTACCGCAGCTTCTTTGCCTTAGTTTTGTGAAACCTTGCTTTGGTGATTAGTGTAGTCATAGTATTAATGTAGCAGTCACCTCTCTGTGATGTGAAGAATCGTTGGGAAATACACGTAGTTCGTGCACCTCTTTAAACTGTAGCTCCGCTCTACCATGTTGGAATAATGAAGTAGATTATGGAAACATGCAAGTGGCCGAAGTGGTGTCCCATTAAAAGGTTCACCCTCGGCCACTGAGACACATGAAATTGTTGTTATATATATTTTACTGAATTCAAAAAGTTATCTGCAGATCATTTTCGTTCCTTCACAGTACTGTAATGTAGTCAGCATAAAGTGAATATCAAGAAGTACTTGAGAGGCGCATCGTGGGCAACGCTGTTTATTTTGTAACTGATGATAGTTAAAACCCAACTCTAAACTTCTTTAGAAGAACAAAGTGAGTTCTCTATAGGGAGAAACTGTACTGTAGGATTTCTCATCCTTCTTCATCCTTCTTGTTGTCCGTCTTCATTTAGCATTTCATGCAATCTACTGCCTGTTACGGTTGCATGATCTTGTTTCTTTTTGCTCATATTTCTTTGTTTTTACAAGTAATGCGTGAAGTTTCATTCTGTATAGATCTTCGTTCACCTTCTCTTAATTCATTCAAACTTTCCTTTTACGCTTGATTTTTTTAAGTTCACTCCTGTTATCAGCATTTCTGATTCAATTAGTTGGCACTTTTTACAAACTTCACCCACGTACTCTCGACTGAATATCTGCTTCTTCTTTACCATTCATGATTCAGGTCCATATAACTACGTTAGTAGGACAGCTGTCATATAAAATTGTGGCCGTCCGCTGTGGCCGAGCAGTTCTAGGAGTTTCAGTCCGGAACCGGGCTACCACTGCGGTCGCAGGTTCGAATCCTGCCTCGGGCATGGATGTGCGTGATGTTTTTGGTTTAATTAGTTCTAAGTTCTAGGGGAGTGATGACCTCAGATGTTAAGTCCCATAGTGCTCAGAGCCATTTGAACAAAATCGTGTTCTGCTATGTTTGAGCATTTTGTTTTGCAGATACTTGCTAATGTCTCTGCAAATATTACTACACTTGTTCAGTTTGTTTTATATGTCCCTGTCGTAATAAGTCAATATACCGCAGCCATGATATTTTGAGTGTGTTAATCTTAAATTGAGGCGCTGAGAAAAGGGCATAAAGCACACCGTCATCGATTTCGTGACTGTATTAAGTATGTATACTCCTGATATCTGTTGATCTGATGCTGAACCAGTTTTATCTTTCTCTGTAGACCATCACTATTTACATGAGCATTCACTAGAAGCTGCCTTATCGATTACTTGGATTCTCATTTCACATGGGCCGAAAACACAAGTCCAGTTGTTGTGGAGGGTTCCAAGATAATTTAGAGTCTACACCACCTACGTAACAGTAGTACTTCGTAATCGGAGGTCATGATGAGGTAAATAAAAGTTGAAACTTCCCCTTTGAAAATTAAGAATGACAGAGCTGGAAAAACTCTTACGTTTTTGATACAGAAAAAGCTGAGTAAAACTCAACGTACTCAGTCAGTTCTCTCTTTACTTATTGTGATCATCACTAAACTGACACACTATATTTTTATCGCAACAAAATCTGACTTTCAATAATCCCTACAAAAGAATAGCCCTGACAAATAACCTATACCCTTCATGAATCACTTACCTCACAAAAATCTTCGTCACTCGAACTACTGCAATACAGCGAGCGCCAATACTGCCAGATTAATAAAACATTCTAACTAGTGAAGGCATTACCTACTGATAGGCATAGTTAGCCAATGAAAGATTTTGATAGAGAGCAAACAATGTATTTACCTTAATAGTATTCAAAAGTCATTTTATGTATATCCCCACATCCACCACTGCTGGCGGCTCACCTCCTACTGCCCAACGCTATAGAAGCAAATATTCCAACAATGGGTCCAACTTGGTCTGCCAATATAGGGACGGTTAATGCTGCTTGTGGATGATGCTGGAGTTGTTGTCCGAAGATGTCGCATGTGTACTCCATGGGAGACAGATCTGGTGATCGAGTAGGCCAAGGCAACATGTCGACACTCTGCAGACTGTGTTGGGTTACAACAGCGGTATGGGGGCGAACGTTATCCTGTTGGGAAACACCCCCCTGGAATGCTCTTCATGAATGGCAGCACAACAGAGTGACATACAAAGCTGCAGTCAGGGTGCGTGGGATAAGCACGAGGGTGCCGCTATTCTACGAAATCGCACCACAGACCATAATCTCTATTGCGTCTATAACACAGAGAGACTGGTGTCCTTGTAACCAACAGACGCCATCACTGGCACCGAGGCCAAACCATGTTTTATCAGAAAACACAAGAGACCTCTACCTTTCCATCCAATGGTCTCTCGCTTGACACCACTGAAGTCGCAAATGGTGGTGGTTTGGGATCACTGGAATACAGGCTGCAGGGCTTCTGGCTCGCCGTTCAAGTATCCGATTTGTAACAGTTGGTCGTCTCACTGTGGTGCCAACTCCTGCCAAAATTGCTGCGGGAGGTGCAGTACGATGCGCGAGATCCATACCTCGAACACAATGGTCACCCCTCTCGGTAGTTTCACGTGGCCGTGCGGAGGCCGGTATTCTTGCGAGAGTACATTCTCGTGACCACCGCTACCAACAATCATATACAATGGCTACATTACTGACAAGTCTATTTGCGCTATCGCAGAAAAAAACATCCTGATTCTCGTAGCCCCATTACACAGCCTCGTTCAAAGTCAGTGAGGTGATGATTATGGCGCCTATGTTGACTTTAAAGACATTGTTGATTAACATCACCTCACCATGCCTGTTCTCGTAGGTAACTGACGTGCACGACAATTACAGCTGTACTTGGAGCAAACATGATTTGCATTTTCACAGTGCTCCTACTGGCTCCAAATTTGAAGAAACATCATCTTTCATATGTAGGAACACGCCTACCAACATTCGTTTATGTCGCACAGTTCTTTCTTGGTGGTTTGCTTTCCGTCAGTGTATTTCATCATTTTCGTCTTAGTACATTGGCTAAAGCTTTCGCACAATACATAAATATCAAGGTAAAATTAGAAATAATGGTTTCACTCTATTTTTGGCCGTCTGATGTTGCAACAGGTTACGAACAAATTTGCATAAAAAGACTTGGTTGCATATTTGTTTTTATTAAGAACAATTCGCCGTTGCATGGCATCATCAGATTACGTTAAATCGTAGTAAGATAAGCTTCACCCATCGGTTACCGCTTAAGGGCGTTTAATAAAAATAAGAAGGGCCTGGTTATAAAAACACGTCATCAAATGTCTTATCAAATACATAAGATCCTTTACAAATTTGATAACCGGATGCTCTATCCAGATGCTTCATTTTTGGTATTGAATGCCCCTGACCGGCAATTGGCTTATGAAGATTATTCTACTACATTTTTGCATTATTTGATGATGCCTTACAACAGCGAAATCCGAAACTGTTGTTAACAAAAACAGTTTTGCAACCGAGACTGTTTTACTCAAACAAGGAAGAAGGCAAAATTAGTTTTCTTCTCAACGTCCATAAACAAGCAAATCTGCAACTACTGTTTTGAGTCTGTTGTGTATAATTCTGTTGTACAACGTAAGACTCACTGATAGCTATAAACCATGCCGAGGACAAATATTCCCTGTGAATAATGGCGGCCGGCGGCCACCTGGATTATTTGTGTGGCGTTTTCATTGAAAACAGTACATTCAGTAGCCCGTGTATCGTGGGGGATCAGCGTGTCGACAAAATGAATGATTCAGTTTAAACCGAGAGTAGGTAATCCACGGGGACAGCTATCCATTACCGTCAGCGAGAGATACTGCCTACAACGAAACTGACAAATGGTGAGCTCTGAAGCGCCCCCTGCCATCTTTGTGCCTCCCCCGCTTGCTGCCCATCTCTCTGAAACTAGCTCGCGGTCCTCCCCTATTTTGCTGACATACGTCCGTTTTTGTGCCGTTCCGAAATCCTTTATGCGCCGCTAGCTGGCTTTCAGCCGGAATCGGCGGCGACTTCCCACTTGATTGATTCAAGCGTTTCATTGTTGCCGCCACGAATGGCGGCGCATTTACATTCAGTGACATTCGGTCCGCCCGAAACCCCCCAGTGTTCAATTAACGTCTACTTTCAGCGCTTGTAATCACCGTACAATGTAAAATGGAATCTGCCGCATGCAAAAGCGATGTCAGTAATTTATATGCACTGTTGTCCGCGGAAATTGGCAATTAGGACCTGCTTTAATTCCAAATTTATTCGGCGGCCGATGTTTAACAGCCAGTTTGGGGGGGACATGTTTAGCATCTGCGTATACGCGAGTTCCACTGATCGTGCAGACTGCAGGGTTTTCCAACGAGGGCCACAGACAAACCGCCGATTAGGCTTCCTGGAAATTGTGTGCAGAGGACGCGGTTGATTGGTCATCATACAGCAAATTAGTTTTGAAGAGTGAGCTCTCATTAAAAGGAGATTATATTGATTTACTCGTATACTGCAGAAATGAGTAACACCTTAAGCCGCTGTCCAGTTTATTCTTTATTGTGAGATTGGTTTCGGTCAAAGGCTATTATCCAGCCCATATGTTTGTTAAAAGCGAAGGTTCCATTCAAGGTTACAGTAAAACATGTAATATTTATAAAAAATATTTGTCGTAAAGGGGTTGATGTGTGGTGTCTCAATTGAACAATAGCATAAGGTATTACGAAGAGATGCTGAAAATAAATGTCTTAGAATTTTTTGTGTGGAATCTTTTAAATCATTTTAAATAAAACAAACGTTAGTAACATCGTAAATCTTAATTTTTTATTTTCATATCAACCTGGTGGCAAATACATTTCTCCCAAAGAGAGACCAGTGTTTTGATATCCTCACCGCAAAATGAGTTTGTTAACAGAGTAACAATCTTACCTCTACAATTGAAAAAAAACAGTCCTCGGTCACTATTTTTAACGAATTTAACCGGGTTTCAACACTGCTAGGAGTGTCTTCATCAGAATTTAAATCAAGGAATGGTCTATAACATGGTCACTGAATTATGACTAAATACGTATGATACAGAATCATCGTGAAAGCCTGGCAGTACTTATATGTCATTTATAAAATAATAAATATGCCAAAAGAGCATTAGTCACAAATTGGCATGTTTATAATTTTATAAATCATTTGTAAGTAATGCCAGTCTTTCACGATGATTCTGTACTTATACTATGTATCATACGTTTCTAGCCATTATTCTGTGACCATGTTATAGACTATACTTTGATTTAAATTCTGAAGAAGACACTCCTAGCAGTATTGAAACCCGGCTAAATTCGTTAAAAATAGTGACCGAGGGCTGTTTTCTTTCAATTGTAACTATTCACGGTAGCTGAACGTGCAGCCATGTAAAAAAAAATTGTTGCGAACCTTACCTCTGCTTGCACCACTTCATCACTATAAAATTGAAGTCATCGAAATACTTCTTTAATCTTTGGAAACAGATGAAAAACGATTGGGGCCAAGTTGAGATTCTATGGGGAGTGATCGATGACAACCCAAGACGTCGGACAGTCACCCTCATGTGGCGTCTGGCATTGTCACGCGAAAGATGAAGGTGTTCCATGTGTGGACGAACTCTTCGAGTTCGAAACTCGATTTCAGCACACTGTTTTTCGCATGCCGACGTAGTTACGTTACACACCGCCATGTTACACGTTACAATACGGAGACCTTTAACGGTAGTGGGCTTCAAATGCGGAGAAATGAAAGATAAATAAGCAGAATATTAATAACGTTTGTCGGAGGCATTACTTTTCAGCACACCCTAGTACATTATGTTACTTCTAACGTCTGTGAAACACGATCGCGATAGAATGGTGTTACACTGACATACAGTGTTTCGATGACGTCAGATTCATTCACCTGCAGATTACCTGAAATACGGCCAGAAAAGTGCAAAAATTCCAGAACTAATGATTAGCAACAGCCGCCAACGGGGAATGTTTACTAACGAGGTCACCAACGCTTCTGATAATTTTGGCCTAGAAATAGGTGCAATTTTTCAGTTCTGCCAGGAAAATAAATGAATTACTTGGAACTGTAGCACGTCACCCACTAGCGACAGCTGTTCTCAGCAAAACACTGAGTAATTTGTGGCCCAGTCTATAGTGTTGCTATAAAAGAAGTATTGACTGAACGTAAGAGGAAATCACGCTTTGGACAAGCGTTAAGTTAGCAGCAGCGGAACGTGAGTTACAATGGAATAAAATTTCGTGAAACCAGCGTTTTAGCCAAGGCAACATACTATCATTCGCGTTCATACAGTCGCAATACAAATTTGCACTGAGGTGGCAAAAGTCATGGAATATGTTTTAATATCGTGACGGATCTTCGCTTGCCTGACGTAGCTGGCATATTGAGCCACGCTGCCTCCATAGCCGTCCACAAAAACGAAAGTAGGGCTGGTGCAGTATCTTGGGTACGAACTGCTGTCTAGACTATATCCCATGAATTTTCGACGAGATTCATCTCGGGCGATCTGGGAGGCCAAGCTCGAACTGTGCAGAATCTTCTTCATACCAATAAGGAAAAATTGTGGCCCGGTGACACCAGGCATTGTCATCCATAAGAATTCCATCATTGTATGGGAACGGGAAGACAATGAATGGTGTCAAATGGCCTCCAAGTATCCTAAAATAACAATTTTCGGTCAATAATCGGTTCTGTTTGACTTGAGGCCCAGTTGATTCCGTGTAAGCACAGCCCACACTATTGTGGTAACACCACCAGCTTGTAGAGTGCCATGTTCAGAACTTGGATCCATGGCTTCGTTGGTTCTGAACCCTGCCAACGGAAATCGGGACCCATCTGACGCGGCCACGATTTTCCAGTTGTCTAGGGTCCAAGTGGTATGGTCACGAACCCAGGAGGCGCTGCACGAGATTTCCTGCTATTAACAAAAGAGCACTCACGTCGGTTGTCTGTGGCCATAGCCAAGAAACGCAAAATTTTGCAGCAGTGCCCTAAATCATGAGTTCGCCATAAGTACCACACTGATTTCTGCGACTAGTTCACGATGTGTAGCTTGTCAGTTACATCTGGCACAGCTACGCAAACGTCGCTGCTCTCGGTCGTTGAGTGAAGGCCATCTGCCACACCATTGTTCGTGATGAGAGGTAATGAATGATATTTGATACTCTAAACAAACTCTTAACACTGTGGATCCCGGAATACTGAAGTGCCTATATATTTCCCAAATGGAATATCCCAAGTGTCTAGCTCCAATACCATCCCGTATTCAAAGGCTGTTAATTCCCATCGTGCGGTTATAATCACGTCGGAAATTTTTTCACATCAGTCACCTAGGAACAAATGATAGCTCCGCCCTTACACTGCCCTTTTATCTCATGTAAACGATAGTACTGCCATCCGCATGTATGCATATCTTTATCCCATGGCGTCTAAGTACACTACTGGCCATTAAAATTGCTACACGAAGAAGAAATGCATATGATAAACGAGTATTCATCGGACAGATATATTATACTAGAACTGACATGTGATTACATTTTCACGCAATTTGGGTGCATAGACCCTGAGAAATCAGTACCCAGAACCACCAACTCTGGCCGTAATAACGGCCTTGATACGCCTGGGCATTAAGTGAAACAGAGCATGGATGGCTTGTACAGGTACAGCTGCACATGCAGCTGCAACACGATACCACAGTTCGTCAAGAGTAGTGACTGGCGTATTGTGACGAGCCAGTTGCTCTGCCACCATTGACCAGACGTTTTCAGTTGGTGAGAAATCTGGAGAATGTGCTGGCCAGGGCAGCAGTCGAACATTTTCTGTATCCTGAAAGGCCCGTATAGAACCTGCAACATTCGGTCGTGCATTATCCTGCTGAAATGTAGAGTTTCGCATGGATCGAGTGAAGGTTAGAGCTACGGGTCGTAACACATCTGAAATGTAACGTCCACTGTTCAAACTGCCGTCAATGTGAACAACAGATGAGCGAGATATGTAACCAATGGCACCCCATACCATCACGCCGGGTGATACGCCCGTATGTCGTTGACGAATACACGCTTCCAATTTGCGTTCACCGCGATGTCGCTAAACACGGATGCGTCCATCATGATGCTGTAAACAGAACCTGGATTCATCCGAAAAAATGACGTTTTGCCATTCGTGCACCCGGGTTCGTCGTTGAGCACACCATCGCAGGCGCTCCTGTCTGTGATGCAGCGTAGAGGGTAACCGCATAGTCCATGCTGCTGCAAACGTCGTCGAACTGTTCGTGCAGATGGTTGGTGTCTTGCAAACGTCCCCATCTGTTGACTCAGGGATCGTGACGTGGCTGCACGATCCGTTACAGCCATGCGGATAACATGCCTGTGATCTCGACTGATAGTGTTACGAGGCCGTTGGGATCCAGCACAGCGTTCCGTATTACGCTCCTGAACATACCGATTCCATATTCTGCTAACAGTCATTAGATCTAGACCAACGCGAGCAGCAATGTTGCGATACGATAAACTGCAATCGCGATAGGATACAATCCGACTTTTATCAAAGCCGGAAACGTGATGGTACGCATTTCTCCTCCTTACAAGAGGCATCACAACAACGTTTCACCAGGCAAAGCCGGTCAACTGCTGTTTATGTATGAGAAATCAGTTGGAAACTTTCCTCATGTCAGCACGTTGTAGGTGTCGCCACGGGGGCCAACCTTGTGTGAATGGCTCTGTAAAGCTAATCATTTGCATATCACAGCATCTCCTTCCTGTCGGTTAAATTTCGCGTCTGTAGCACGTCACCTTCGTGGTGTAGCAATTTTAATGGCCAGTAGTGTATATAGAACCGTGGTGTTCTTTACTGAAAGAAATAGGTCTAACATCGCACCAAGAGATTAATGCTAATCGTATATTATTTTTAGCCGAGACAGATTATCAGAATCATACGCGTTTAGCAACACTTGAGAAATGGTGGCTCCCTCAAATACAACTCATAATGCGCCTACGAATTCGGGGTCCCTTTGGCACAGTTGTTTTTCCCGTCTCCAGAGACTTTTTGAGCGGAGGGTCACATTGGAGCTGTGAGAGGGTGGATGGCGTTGGCATGTGATCGTAATGAGCGCAGCTGTGGCGAGTTGATTACAAATACTAACTGCGGGATAATTATCTGCGAGGAGATGAACCAGCAAAATCTTCAGTCTAGCACTGTCGCTATGGTGAAAGTGGTGGACAAGTCTGCAGTCTACATCTGCATCTGCATCTACATCTACATCCGCAAGCCACCGTACAGTATGTGGCGGACGGTACCACAACTAGTCGTTGCTTTTCCTGTTCCATTCGGGAGAGAGAGGAAGAAACGACTATTTACATGCCTCCGCATGAGCCCTAGCCATCAGCTTCAAATGTTGGTTTTCTAAATTTTCTCAGCAGTGTCCTACGAAACGAATGTGTTATTCTGTCGAGGAATGCCCACTTAGGCTCCTCCCGAAGCATGTCCGTATACTTGAATGCTGATCGAACCTGACGGTAACAAATCTAGCAGCTCGCCTCTGAACTGCTTCTGTGTCTTCTATCAGTCTGACCTTGTACGGGTCCCAAACACTCGATTACTCAAGAATAGGTATCCTTTACAGATGTACTACACTTCCATGAAAGTCTCCCCAATAAACTGAATTCGACCATTCACCTTTCCTACCACAGTCGTCGCGTGCTCGTTCCATTTCATATGGCTTCACAACATTACTGTCAGACATTAAACGATCTGACTGTGTCAAGCTGAACACTATAAATTCTGTATCCGAACATTAAGGGTTTGTTTTTCCTACTTACAGTTTTTCCTCATCAAAAGCCAGCTACCATTCACCACACCAGCTAGAAATTCTGTCTAGATCATCTTGTATCAACCGACAGTCACTTATCTTCGACACCTTCCTGTACACCACAGCATCATGAGCGCACAACCATAGATTGCTGCCAGTCCCGTCTGCCAGATCATTTATGTATACAGCAACGGTTGTATCGCACTTCCCTGGGGTACTCCTGAGGTGACCCCTGTATCCGATGAACACGTGCCGTCGAGGACAACGTACTGGATTCTGTTACTTCAGAAGTCTTAAAGCCATTCACATGTCTGGGAGCCTATTACGTATGCTCGTTCCTTCGTTAACAGTCTACAGTGGGACACCGCGTCGAATGCTTTTCGGAAATCTAGAAATATGGAATCTACCAATGCCCGTCGTCCATAGTTCGCAGTACATCATGTGAGAAAATAGCAAGCACGAGTGATGCTTCTAAATATCGAGCTGATTCTTGGACATGAGCTTTTCGATCTCTAGGAAATTTATTACATTCGAACTCAGAATATGCTCTAGAATTCTGGGGCAATTTGATATTAAGGACACTGGACTGTAATTTTGCGGGTCCGTTCTTTTATTTGGAAATTTGTGGTAAGGTCTTATGGGACCAATCTGGAAATTTGTAGTAAGGTCTTATGGGACCAAACTACTAAGGTCATCGGTCCCTAAGCTTACGCACTACTTAAGCTAACTTATACTAACATACGCTAAAGACAACACACACACCCATGCCCGAGGGAGGACTCGAACGACCAACGGGGGGAGCCACCCGGACCGTGACAGGACGCCTCAGACAGCGCTGCTATCCAGCGCGGCTCTGTTCTTTTACCCGTCTTATACGGTCACCTGCGGTTCTTTCCAGTCGCTTCGCACTTGGAACTGATCAAGAGAGTCGCGATCATTGCAGACTAAATAATGGGCCAAACATTTCTTTCTTTAACAGTTATTTATTGAACATAATGAGAATTACACACACGAAAGAATGTTGTTTTATCTACACATCCTATTCTTCCACGTAATATTCATCCCGTTCCATGGCCTTCCCCCAGCGCGAAATAAGGAGGTGTATACCCTGTCTCTACCAATCCTTGTTCTGGTGGCGGAACCAGTACTTCACCGTCCTCACCGTCCTCTAAATGTCTTTCACGAAAGGCATCATTTAATGGCCCAGAGAAGTGGAAGTAAGAGGGGACTAGATCAGGGTTGTAAGGCGTATAGGGAACGCTGTCCAACCCTGTTTTGTGATGTGTTCAGAAGTGGAAGTAAGAGGGGACTAGATCAGGGTTGTAAGGCGTATAGGGAACGCTGTCCAACCCTGTTTTGTGATGTGTTCAGAAGTCCTCAGACTTATGTGGGGCCAAGCCTTATCGGGTTGCAGCAAAACACGTTGCAATGCGTCTGTCATCGCGAATGACAGCATAAGCTCGCTGCAGCATGTCAGGTGTCACAGCCTTGGATGGTCTCCCAGACCGGTGAAAATCGTGGAGCTCCGCCGAACCACCTTCTTATGACCTCGCCCACCGTTCCCAGAGACTAACTGTACTTCTGTCGACAGCGGATGCTCCACAAAATTTGCTTAAGCCTTTCTGAATATTCTTCACTGTTCTTTCTCTGTAATGAGAAATTCAGTGACGTCACGTTGCTTTTAAGATACCTATACCTACAGATATGGGTTCAAATGGCTCTGAGCACTATGGGACTTAACATCTATGCCCATCAGTCCCCTAGAACTTAGAACTACTTAAACCTGACGAACCTATGGACATCACACACATCCATGCCTGAGGCAGGTTTCGGACCTGCGACCCTAGCAGCAGGGTGGTTCCGGACTGAAGAGCCTAGAACCGCTCGACCATAGCGTGTTTTTAACTCTTGTAGTTGTTTCTCCACGCCAGGCATGCTTAATACAATGTCGTCCATACGAGATTCTGCGGAACTTACAAATGATGGCACGTTTATACCATTCTGCTGCTTGAACGACTTCTTAAACGTGAAATTCGTTTGCTATCTTCTGCTGGGAAACCAGACTGGTCAACGAGTAACAGGATGGAAGCCTTAGACGCGCTTAGCGATTTTACACAGGACCAGAATTAGTTCGGCTTCTCCGCCAGATCTGCTACTAATATATGCTTCTTGTCATTTGCAGAGCTTACACGGGGCCGGAATGGCGCAATGACTGGGCCTGAAGGTAATGAAGTGTGATCAGATGGTGCATGGAGGCGAAAGAGTGAATTCTCGGCAGAGCCGAGAGCTAGGGCCTCGAGAAACGAAAGAGTTGTGTTTCTGTCAGCCGGATGTCATTCTGTGTGTGTGTGTGTGTGTGTGTGTTGGGTGGGGGGGGGGATGGAAAGGCCGGGGAGCGGGGGGGGGGGGGGGGGGCGGGTGACCGCTATCTGGACACAACAGTCTGTTAGTGCTTTTGGTGTCTTTTCCCATCGATGAACAGGGATCTCAGTGGGGGCAGAGCTCCGGGTTTCTGTACGTTACGAAGACCATTATCTGAATTCTTTGGTATCTGACAGTTCCAGGCTGGCGCTTCTATGATACAGTGCACAGTATGGCACACGAGAGGTGCACTGGGTACGTCCGCTAGCCACAGTGTCTCCAGTGAAATCAGAGTTTGTCGAGTGGAAAAGCATTGTTATTTATTGATGGCACACATGAGTACTGGTATGTGCGCAACGAAATTAATTGTATTAATGCTAAAGTATTTTGTTCAAAGTACGACGTGAGTATGACTGCTGAGAAGTCATTTTGTTACTTGCCCTTTGAGGATAATCAGCTATTTGTGTTATTGTATGAGGATTTATTAATATCATCATTTTGTTACTTGCCCTTTGAGAATAATTAATTTTTTATGTTATTGTATAAGAATTTATTGAGATATGTGCGTAGGTATTTTGAGAGAGTGTTGTTTGTAGATTGTTGTGGCAGCTATCTGGTGACAGTAGTAGAAGTAGAAGTAGATCAGTGCGTATTTGTGTCTTGTGATCCTCGTGGATTTTATGACTTGTTTCCCAGATTATGTTCTACTTCTTGTGTCAGACATTATTATTGACTTTGGCCGTGGGCCAAGCACTGTAAATTATTGATACTGTTGCCCAGTTGCGTACGTCTGCGAAAAAGGTGCATTTAATTCCTTAATGTAATGGGAAACATTTAGTTGTATTATTTTCTTGGAACTCTGTATAAGAATCTTTAAAGGGCAAAGAAAAAAATTATTCGGTTCATAGGATATTTCTATAATGTTAAATAAAATAGTTGTTAAATTAAGCCTCACAACCACACAAACGCGGACCTAACGCTACTCCAGCTATTGTCACGGAAAATTTAACCTGGCCTGTATTATTTAACAACAACAAAATTACTCATCTAAATCTACATGTACGTGATTACTCTGCAATTCACAATAAAGTTTCTGGCGGAGGGTTCAATGAACCACCTTCAGCTGTCTTTCTACCGTTCCCCTCTCGAACGGCGCGCGGAGAATACGAGCACTTAAATTTTTCTGTGCGAGCCCTGATATCTCTTATTTTATCGTGATAATTTATTTCTATGCAGGTGGGTGTCAACATAACGTTTTAGCAATCGTAGGAGAAACCTGGTGATTGAAATTTCATGACAAGATCTCATCGCAACGAAACATTCCTTTGTTTTAATGATTGCCACTCCAGTTCACGTATCATGTCTGTGGCATTATCTCCCCTATTTCACGATAATACAAAACAAGTTGCTCTCTTTGGAACTTATTTGATGTTATCCCTCAGTCCCACCTGATACTGATCCCACATCGCACAGCCATACTCAAGAGTAGGGTGGGCAAGCGTGGTGTAAGCAGTATAAACATCTACCTGTGTTTCACAAAAACGATATTTTCTGAACCCATGCTGCTTTGTGTCAGTAAATCGTTTTGTTCGAGGTACTTCACAATGTTCGAACACAGTACATGTTCCAAAACCCTACTACAAATCGACGTTAGTGATATGGGCCTGTAATTCAGTAGGTTACAACTACTTCCCTTTTCGGGTACTCGTGTGATTCGAGCAATTTTTCAGTCTTTAGGTATGGATCTTTCTGTGAGCGGTTGGTTGTATATAATTGCTAAATATGGAGTTGTTGTATCAGAATACTCTGAAAGGAACCTCACTGGTACACGTTTATTAAGTGATTTAAGCTGCTTTGCTACACCGTGGATATCTACTTCTAGGTTTCGTATCTTGGTAGTTATTCTTGATTGGAATTTAGGAATATTTACTTCGTCTTCTTTGATGAAAAAGTTTCGGAAAAGAATGTTTAATAACTCTGCTTTAGTGGCGGTGTCATCAGTGACTTCACCGTTGTTATTACGCAGAGAAGGTATTGTTTGCGTCTTGCCACTGGTGTGCTTTATGTATTGAAACGTCCCCTTAAAAAAATTATACACTACTGTGCTTAAACTGACACACAATATTTTTAGCGCAACGCAATCTGACTTCCAAAAATCCCTACGAAAGAATGGCCCTGACTAACATTAACCTATATGTTTCACAAATCACTTACCTCACAAAAATCTTCGTTACTCGAACTACTGCAATACAGCGAGTGCCACTACCGCCAGCTAACTAAAAGATTCAAACTACGGAAGTCACTAACTACTGAGGCACAGTTAGCAAATGAAAGATTTTAATAGAGAACAAACAATGTATTTACCTTAACAGTCATAATATATATATATATATATATATCACTTCATGACACCAATTCTTACAAATTTCAAAACTCCGCCATCTCTCTCCCCACATCCAGCACTGCTGGCGGCTCACCTCCAACTGCGCAACGCTACGCGCTGTCAGCATCCAGCTGCCGCTGCCCAACACTACAATGGCAGACAACCATGCAAACCAGCCACAGACTGCACACAGCACAGCCAGTGATTTTCATACAGAGCGCTACGTGGCGGCGGCGTTACCAATAAAAAATCCTAAACAGCCTACTTACAGTATGACCATAATTTATTTTGGTTTCGTGCCAGATTCCGAGACAGAGTTTCAATGGGGAAATCTAATAAAAGCATGTTGCATTGAACTACACGCTATATTTCTAAGTTCTTTTAAATTAGGCATGCTTTCGTCGTTGCTTCTACAACATCGATCTGACCCGTTTTTCGTACCATGGGGGATCAGTAGCATCACTTATAAATTCCATTTCCGTTAATGCTATCTCTTTGAAATCAATCTAAATCTTTTCTATGCGTACATAATCAGACCGGAAGGGGCGAAGACTGTCTCTTAAAAAGGTGTTAAGAGCATTTTTGTTAGCTTCCTTAAACATATATACTTTGCGTTTATTTTTTATGGTTGTAGCTGTTACGGTATTCGGCCTAGCAGCAAGTGCCTTGTGGTCGCTAATAATAGTATTTCTCTTGATACCCCCTATTTGTCCTGGATTACTTGTTGCTAAGAGGTCATGTAAGCTGTCGCAACCAGTTACTCGTTATGTTTCACAGATGTCTGTACAAGCACAAAACTGACAGGCCCCCTGTCGCATCAGAACTCATTCCCTAGGAGCTTCAAATTATACTGAAATGTCTCTCGACTCGTAATTCCGAGTTTGAAGGCATTGTTAAACGATCTGAAACGTGCGTCAGGCAAAAAATACGTAACGACGGGGTAACAAAGGCAATTACCAGGGAATGGGGCCAGCGTACATTCGCGCTGACTCACCAGCGGCAGCATAAATGCGCACGGAGCGTGTCAAGTTGCAAACAGTGCTTCTGTCAGCTTGCAACGAAACATGATGCAACAGAGAACATTGACTCAACTCCTTGCTCCTACGTTTTCCACGTAACATCAATGCTTTCAAACGGAATATAGATTCTTGACTTTTTGCTCATCAACTATTTTTATCTTGTGCACAACTAAGTATCAGCAAGGAAGTGTACAGTGCTTGGTGGAGGGGTGATCGTCTCAGTATTACCGATTTCGTTTTTGTGTTTCTGTATGCGCGTTGCTCTTATCTTATTCTCTTGATTGCAATGCGGGACATACGACGTTGGCAACATAATGATTGTACAGTCTTCTTCCAATACAGGGTCGCTAAATTTACTGAATAATATTTTCCGGCAACTATCTCCTCTTCCTTCCAAGGATTCCCATCGAAGTCTCGCGAGCTTTTCTGTTACACTTAACTGTGGGCTTTACAGACCTCTCGCATTTGTAATAGCGCGTCTCTCAACTCCTTCGGTGTCCTTTGTCAGGCCTACTTCATAAGGACGCTGGAGTATGAGGACCGATTTCCCTAGCAAATTGAAAGTTGTTTCCCTTGGAGATGCTCTTTATTTTCCAACACCTGTTGCCTCAAATCTAAATACTTCTTTCGCCATTCCTAATAGTTTTTTGAGAAGACTGAACCATTTCATGCCACTTCTTCCTATTACCCCTAAATTCAATGAATCCAAATTGCTAAGGGACAGCTACCAAATGCTACGGAACAACCGACAGTTGCTATGGAACATCTGACCAAAGACAGTAAACGGAAACGAAGAGGGCGAGGAGTGTTAACTGCCTCGAAGCCTGTGCACGAACGCTCTGTACGCATTCGACAGTCCATGCAGTACGGTGTTTGACGAAGCTAGTCGTGGAACTAACTAGTGCGACATTCCGTGTGGAACTGGACTTGTCTGCAAGACGTCAATTGAGTTGCTACAGTTGTAGACGAGCAGTTGCGGCTCCAAGCCGATCCAAGTGTAGCTACTGTGGCTACAGTGATTGGTGTCCCAAGAGTGTCACTTCGCGATTAAAAAGACCGCTGAAAGTGAAAATGCTCTGCGAAATCACGCTGGTAGTCGTAGACGGAACACCACACCTCAAGATAATCTATACGTAGCCCTAGTGTCGAAAAGGAATCGACATTTCACTCCTAGATAGATCACCACAAACCTTGCAGCCTCTACCGGTACATGTGCTCCCGCCAGCAACATTTTGCTGCTGTTAAACAGGCTGTTTCTATCCTCCTAAGTCTGTTAAACGCATCGCACTTCAACCAAGTGACCTTCTAGAAAAAGGACCAAGTTTTTTGGTATCAGCAACAGTGGTCCAGAATGATGATCTCTGATGAACCCCTCTTATTGTGGCAAGTGATTCTGGCCACAATATAGTGCGGAGAGAGGTAGGGGAACTTCTTTAAGACATAGGCGAGCTGAGGTCAGGCATTATGCACAATAGCCATACACCGCTGAATATCACTGCTCACAGAAGTATTGCATGAAGATTATTCTAGATCATGTCTGTCTGTTTACGGTTGCAGTACGTCCAGACTTTCTGTTTGTGGATGACACACATGACCTCCCAGACGTCGGACTCACGGGAAAGTTAAGACATTGAACATAAGGAATGGCTTATGTAGTCACCGGACCTAAACGCTACAGAGCATGCCTGGGATGCTTTTGGCAGACGTGTACCTCAACGAACAGCCCTTCCCCAAACCGTCCAATAATTGAAAAACGCTTTGAGAGACGGATGGCGCAGCATCACCCAAGCACTCCTCAACAGTTTGGTAGCCAGCCTGAATAACAAATGCAGAATGTGTATTAGTGGCCGAGAGGGGCATATTGCTTAATGAGACTCCTATATCGACCGTTCTGTTGAAGTCTGACGTGTGTCAAGCATGAACGTTATTTATGTTATCCTCCTTTCCCGTGTGGTGAAACATGCAGAATTTTTCCTTATAAATATCCCATATCGTCCATCATTGGTTGTGATCTGGCCAAAAATGTCTTTGTTCCTTAGCAATTGTCGAACAGCGTACTTATCAATCCGCATTCAAATACATAGTCTACGAACTACTCAGTCTTACGGCAGAGGGTACTTAGCATGGAGCAACACTAAACGTTACCACCCGTCTCAGTCGCTTACAGAATGCCAGAAGAATGAGTATTTGAATATCTTTGTGTTCACAATGAAGTGACGCGCTCAAGTTCACCGACATTTCATTGTAGAAAGTGTAAATTTTGTACAAGTCCTTATCATCGCCGAACGACGATACTTTTCTGTAGATGATACTATGTGGTGACTTCCTTTCACAAAAATCAGACTTTAACTAAGGGGAATCGAGACGCCCTATCTCGACAATTTAAATTTAATAATTCTGTACCTTGTTTCTCTGAAACTATTATACCTAAAACTTTAAAATTTTGACACTAGTTTTCAGCATGTGTTGTTAGCTCATTGACCGACGATCAATGTTTCCCTGGTATGATATTTATGCATTTTTATACCCTGAAGGCATTTTTAATTGGGAAAAAATTCATCTCTTTGATTGAAAATAAGACAGTTCTAGTCATTATTGTAATTCAGTGTTACCTTTTAACTACTTTATTGTATTACAGAAAATTTCAGTGTCATTGGTTTCGTGACCAGCGAAATAAAAGTACATGTAACACTGGAAACGCCAAATGCTAGAAAATGCGATCAAAGTAATTTGTTATGAAAATGCACAAATACGTTTCACAAATACCTCTTATTTTCTTATCAGAAGTATCCGACAGAGTAGTCAACGTCATATGGTTCTCCTTCACCTAGGAGCTTTCTTCTAGTGGGTGTGTTCCCTTTGCACTTCCAAACTGTACAAGCATCACAAATTTCATTATTGTGAACTGGTGATGAAGCAGGCACTTACACTAAAGGTGTCCGTAAATTTATTACCGTGATACTTATAATTTTTAAATAATGATGCATTCCTAGACATCGTAGAAACGTCATCTTCCTTTATATTCCGAATTATTCGTTCAACATCCTTATATATTTTCTCTGTCTCTTCATCTTCGTCTTGCGACGTCGGCATGTATACCTCAAATGTCTTTGTCGGTGTTAGTTTGCTGTGGATTCTGATTAGAACAACCCCATCACTGAACTGTTAACCGTAACCCACTCTCTGCCCTACCTTCCCATCCATAACGAATACTACCCCCGTTACACCATTTTCTGCTGCTGTTGACATTACCCTACACACTTCTACATCTAGCCTTAGCATTTCCTTTCTCCAGATTTTCTAGCTTCCCTAGCACGTTCAAACTTCTGACATTCCACGCCCCAAGCCGTAGATCGTTATCCTTTCGTTAGTTATTCAGCCTTATTATCATGGTCATCTCCTCCTTGGTAGTCCCCTACCGGAGATCCAAATGGGGGACTAGTCGAAAATGGAGAGATCATCATGACACTTTTTAAATTACATGCCACGCGTCCTGTTGATACACGTGATGTGTTTTTACTGCAGTGGTTCCCGCTGCCTTCTGCATTCTCATACAGTTGGTCACTACCGATTCTTCGCCATTAGAGGTGAGGCCAAAGAGAGTACCCAGAACTTTTGTCCTCTCCACCGCCCTCTTAGACAAAGTCGTTGGTTGAATAAGGCTGACTTATTATGCAGGAATTGTTCGGTGGCCACTGCAGATGATTTTTATTTAAAATTTAAGCGGTGGCGTGATTTGAAACCGGGACCGTGAATGCTTTGATTACTAATCAAAATCTCCATCCTATGTATAGCGTTGTCTACAAGACTGAATGTAGGGATACACCGAAATAATTTATTAGTACTCAGTAAGAATACTTTAGTTATCAAAATCTACAGGAACAACACAATTAAAAAATAAACAACATAAATGAAATGTGACTGGTTCTCACTATTGTTCCCATTTATCATTACTGTTGACTGAACCAAATAGTGGTAAGATGCTGCCTTGACTGTTTCTAACTTTGTGGTTGTTAAAGCTGCAGTTGTCTATTCGATAACCATCCTACTGGAGAAGTAAAGATTTTGCTTTTCTAACCAAAGAGCAGAGCCCGCAATTTCTCTGCCATATGTTTGCAAATAGCATTGTCTGATGCTTTTGACTGGTCCATGGAAACTGCAGAAACAGTTTGTTTCATTCGTTTGGTTATTTTCTCCGAGACTTGATCTGCTTTGCTTCAGGTCATGTGAAATTTATTGGGTTCTACAAGGAGGAATAAATCTTGGCTGTGTCATATCATGATCACGAAATGGCCATGAATAAAAGTAAAATATCAATGTTAAAATATAAAATGTTACTGTTACTGAAAAACATCACGCCTTTATTAGCCGACTGTGACTGTTAATTTAAGTCAGCGTATTTGCAGGTCGTCGTTCAGAAACGATGCAGCGAGCCAAATGGCCTAGCGCCGAACCAACCTCACGGTATATGATGAAACTGATCAACTGCCTTGGATCGAGTCGGCACATTTTGTACATTTTGTCCTATTTTTATCTGTAAAAGAAGACAAAGTCTCGGAAAAACAAGCTAATGTCTGAAATAATCTTTCTCTACAGCTTCCGTGGAATAATCAAAAGGACCATGTAATGCTATTTGCAAACATTTCGCTGTCTCTGCGAACATATGGCCTCCAGGCAGCGATGCAAAATCGTAACTTTTCTTCTAGAACAGTTCTTTTTGGGTCATCAGTTTCTTGGCTAATGTGCGTGGCCCCCCACAGTCTCCCCTTTGTTCGCCACTATTTCCTCTCCCTTGTCAATCTCTACATCTTAAAGTTCAACTTGGGCAGTACATCCTAAGTTATTTGTTGTACATATATTCTCAGACTACATGTGCTAGTCTGCTTCTTACATGCACCTCGCTTCATCCACCATGCGCTGCTTCCAAGATAGATTTTCCCTATTTAATCTATATCGTAGTCCCCGACTCTGATGTTAATTCTACCGCAAATCTCGTATCTGGAACGTGTCATTATTTTTGTCAGTTCGTTGGGTGTGCTCATTCTCCTGTGTTCATACAGTCATAGGACTATTGAATTCATAATGTAACTTTTATTTTCGCTGAGGATACCAATGTCGTCAACGAAGCTTACCATTGTCACTCATTCTTCCTGAAGTTTAATTCCACGCTTTTACTTCTGTCGCTGTTTCTTCGATGTATAGATGGAACACTAGAGGCAAAACACTGCACCATTGTCTTACACCCTTTTTAATCCAAGCACTACGTCCTCGGCATTCAAGTTATATTGTCATATTTGTGTCTTGTACACATTGTATATCAGACGTCATTCTCTAGAGCTTACTCGATTTTTTTCTCCGAATTTCAATTTCTTGCAGCATTTACACTAACGAAAGATTTTTCTACGCGTACGATTCTAATGTCAGAACTGCCTCTATGGTGCCTTTTCTAAAAGCCAAACTGGTCATCTGTAGCAACAGATTCTGTTTTCCGTTTCATTCCTTTATGTATTATTCTGTACTAAGCAACACAATTAAAGGATCGCTTTTTCGAAACTCCGTAGTCATCTCCCTCTATGACGTAGAAGTTTGCAGTTTGACCCATGGGTGCCAGCAAGCTTCCTCTGTAATGCTGCAAAAGCTTGGAATTATGTATGTACACCCTTGGGCTTGGCCACGCTTCAAACAGCAAGGTATCGAACATGGAGGGAAAAAAAGAGGCCAGAGCTCAGAAGCTAATGCCACTGCGGGCAAGTCATCCGATGGGAAGGTCATCACACTCCTACTTACCTACACTTGATCCCATCTTATGACGTTTCTGTGATTGTGGTCTAAACCGCGGCGCCTTCAATTAAAATCAGATGGCTTTCTTATCGGTGGCTGAGGGAAACATTTGTCACACAGTCGCGCAGCGTCTACACTAAAAGAATTCAGGGGTGGCATAAAGGTCGTCACCCTTTTCCATGAGGAGTTGATTCTCACACATGTCGTGATCGAAAATGACAAATTGCAATCTTATGAGCGACAGGACGACGTTTACAAACTTTAACATTGCTAACACCCCACCCCCGGAGGTTCTAACATTCTACAAGGGTGTATTAGGTCAAGAACTTCTTTGGACGTCATCACATCCTTTAGAGGGAAGTGCCACCGATGTCTCTGCTGCGATATACAGGGTGGAAGCACTAGGGACTGTCCAGAACCATTTTACAAAATGTGAATGCGATACGAAGCAGGAAATTGAGCTTATGCTTTTTCAGCCTCTGTGCTTCGCATCCTTCTGTGACATGATCACAGAAGGGTGCAACATTGACACATGCGACAATAAAATAGCGAAAGAGTCCCCTCTAAGATCCCCCAGATGGCAACACCTTCGCTGTCCTGCTCGCTTTTTTTGAGTAGATAAAAGTTGTACATGTGCAGAGACGAACTGTGACAAAGGCCTAGGTGCTTGCAGACAACCAACCCCGTTAAGGCTCCTCTGATCTGCATGCTTGCTAGAAGTATGCAAGAGCAGCAGTGTAGCATCTCAATAAAGGTGATGCCTGCAGACGCCTAGGATTCCTGTCATAGTTTGTAGATGTACACTCATAGGACCCCGTTGACTTGGGGTAGCATCTTCGATTCATAATTAAAACGTCTTTGGTCCAGGGTTCGAATACCGCCACTGTTTAAATTTTGATCAGTAATGATCAGTCCTGGCGCCAATTACTTCCAGCATAAGAAGTCACCCTCATTCTGCCAACGGCCATGTCAAAGAGGGCACTTTCTTGTCCTAGAGGTGGGAAATAGCCCTCGAAAGTGGATGAATCAACAAAGTTGAACTGCAAGAGCATGCTGAAGGCAACTGCACTGAAGACCTCTAACATGTATCCACAGGACATGTGGCATGTAATTAATGACCTCTTCTTTCACAAAAGATTCCAGAATACTCCCCTTGCGAATCTTTGGGATGGGATTGATAAGTGGAAGGTTATCATGAGAAAAAGGTAGAATAATCAGTGGAAGGATAACGTTCTCCTTATCGGGGATTGGGGGGGGGGGGGGTGGAATGTCAGAAAATAGAAAAAGGAGCGCAAAGGCTCAATCTAGATACGGTAGGGGTAGGTGAAGTTAAGTGGAAAGAAGACAATATTTCCGGTCAGATATCAACAGGAGCAGGGTTTATGTAAAATATTCACAGTTTTCTTGCCATGGCAATTTGGGATAAAGTCTCAAGCTTTCGACGATAGCCTCCATCGTCGTCGTTAGGAGCAACTGACTGTCTTCACAGTTTTTTTTCCTTTATTGAATTTGGATTCTTCTGGCTGACAGCAGCTTAATACGCCGTTCTACAGCAGATAGAAGAGTTGAAAAAAAACGTAATGGGAGATAACAAACAATGTAATAAAGGTGATGAAACGGTGATTTTGTTAGAAACAGTAAAGTGGCGGAAAATTTGTGGAAATTAAAATAGAAAAAACATGGGGTGGTCGATGTTAATAAAGATATAATGTAAGTACACAGACAGAATTTTAAAAAAAACGCAGCGACAGTATGTTTTCTGTTTGGAACATTGTAAAAATGTGGCACACTACATTGAACACTCTAACACTGAACCAGAGATACGAAAATAGCGCAACACCGTCTAAGGTACATGAAGGTGGGGGGGGGGGGGGGGGATGGAGATCGCGGACAGATGAGGGGAAAATGGGCGGAGAGAACCAAAAGGGGGGATCTGAAGGAGGGAGAGGACACAAAAAAAGGGGGGGCAGAACAGACGCAAGAAGGTGGAGGGCAGTGGAGGGGAAAGCAAAAGGACTTGGGGGGGGGGGGGAGGGAATGGAGTCCGCAATAGGGTAGGTGGAGAAGAAACTGGATGGAAGAAGGGGGAGAGGGAGCCCAGGAAAAGGACAGAAAGAGGGAGGGGAGGTGAGGAACAGAGTCGATAGGTGGGAGAAATAGAGGGAGAGAGGGAGGGCATAATCTGGGAGGGGGAGTTGGTGGAAGCCACCCTGGAAAAGAAGATGAAGTGTGTGAAGGTGGAGGGTAGGGGGGACACAATGGTGAAGGCACAGCAGGAGACAGGGTTTGGAGAGGAGCAATCACAGAATGAGGGGAATAAGATGACAGGAGATGTAGAGGACACGGAAACATTCTAGGAAAAGGAGAAAGTGGGGGAAAGGAATCAGCTCATAGAGGATACATGTGAGGGATGGGAGGCATGTACATAAAAGTGAGGTAGAGTGCATGTTGCTCAAGGATCTGGAGGGACTTATAGAATTTATGCCAGAGGGGGGTGAGGGAGTGGATATCCGGGTGGGACTGGCATAACAGAGGATGGAACAGATTAAGGATTTGTAGGTGTGGAGGATGGTAGAGTGGTTCAACACCCACGACCAGCCAAAGAGGAGTTTAAGGAGTCGGAGGCAGTTGTGGTCTTTGGATTGGATAGAGTGGAGATGAGGGAGCCAGGTGAGGTGACAGTCAGTGGTAAGTCCAAAGTGGGTGAGGGTGAGGTAGAGGTGGACATGATGGATGCAGATGGTAAGGGGGTATTGGAAGGATTGATTTTCAGAAGCCACATACAGCAAAATGGTCAAAGTGACTCTGGAGAAGGCGTTGGGACCGTGGAACCGCAGGAGCTAGGGCAAGGAAGGCGATATCATCGGCATACAGCAGGAGGTGGATCAAAGAGGAGATGTTGGGCCATATCTGCCGTGTACAGGAGGTAGAGGACAGGGGAGAGGACAGAGCCCTGGGGCACACCTATGGAGGGGTAGAAGGTGCGGGAATCGGCGTTATGGATGGTAACGTAGGAGGGGCGCCAAGAAAGGAGGCAATCAGATGGACACAGTCGATGGGAAGGGCCTAGGTGCGGTGTTTAAACAGGAGACTGGGATGCCATCCACGGTCATAGGCATTTTCGAGGTCTAAGGAGACATCACTGCTGCAGTGGTAGCCTTTTGCAGCCCATCGACGGCTTCTGATTAGTCGGCCTGTGATAGGTCAGCGATTACGTACTGCTGTCACAGACAGTGTCAATGTGTGCGCTGGTGGTGCCACCATTTCCTTCGCAACGTAGACCTTCCTTCTCTGCATCGAGCGCGGCAGAGACATTCCTTCGAAGGTCTACGAGCCAATGGAAACGGTGGCGCCACCAGCGCACACGTTGACACTGTCTGTGACAGCAGTACGTAATCGCCGACCAATCACAAGCCGACCAATCAGAAGCCGTCCACGGGCCATAAAAGGCTACCACAGCAGAAGTGACGACATTCCGTTGCTCCTGACGATGACGATGGAGGCTATCGTAGAAAGTTTGAGATATTATCCCGAAGTGGCTGACGATGACGATGAAGACAATCGTAGAAAGCTTGAGATATTATCCCGAAGTGGCTCACGATGACGATGGAGACAATCGTTGAAAGCTTATCCCGAAGTGGCGAGGCAAGAAAACCGAGATTGTTTTACATACAAGTGCCGTCGCAAAATGCTTCGTTCTCACAGCAGTAGGATTCATTATGAATAGAAAGGTACGGCAAAGAATGTGTTACTGTCAACACTTCAGTGATAGGGTTATTCTTATCTGAATCAACAGCAAAGTAACGATAGTTCAGGTGTACATGCTGACATCGCAAGCTGAATATGAAGAGATAGAGGAAGTGTGTGAGTTTATTGAAAGGGTAATACAGTATGTGAAGGGAGATGAAAATCTAATAGTCATGGGATACTGGAATGTAGGGGAAGGAATACAAGAAAAGTTTACAGGAGAATATGGGCTTGGCACAAGGAATGAGAGAGGAAAAAAATTAATTGAGTTCTCTAATAAACTTGATCTAGTAACAGCGAATCCTCTGTATACTTGAAAAAGGCTGGGTGATACAGGAAGATTTCTGTTAGATTACTTCATACTCAGACAGAGATTCTGATATCAGATCCTGGATTGTAAGGCGTACCCACGAGCAGACATAGATCACAATATAGTAGTGATGATGAGTAGGCTGAAGCTTAAGACATTAGTCAGGAAGAATCAATAACCAAAGAAGTGGGATAAAGAATGACGAGATAAGGATAAGCTCAGTAGGCAGTACTGTTGGACATCCCAAAAAGGGCGATAACAAAAGTTGGGAAGGAAAACATATGTACAAAGAACAAACCATGCGTAATAGAAGATGTACTTAAACTGATACATGGAAGGCGGAAGAACAAAAAAGTTCTGGGAGACTCAGGAATTCAGAAATACAAGTCACTGAGGAATGAAGTAAATAGTAAGTGCAGGGGAGCTAAGACGAGATGCCTGAAAAATGTGAAGAAATCGAAAAAGAAACGATTGTCGGAAGGACAGATTCAGCATACAGGAAAGTCAAAACAACCTTCGGTGACACTAAAAGAAAGGGTAATAACATTAAGAGTGCAACGGGAATTACATAGTTGAATTCAGACGAGGGAGCGGATAGGTAAGAAGAATACAATGAACGCCTCAATGAGGGGGAATATTTATCTGATGTAATAGAAAAAGAAAGTCGATTTAGAAGAGATAGGGGTCCCATTATTAGAATCAGAGTTTAAAAGAGCTTTGGGACTTAAGATCAAATAAAGCAGAAGGGATAGATAACATTGTATCAGAATTTCTAAAATCCTTGGGTGAAGTGGCAACAAAACTATTATTCACATAGATGTGTAGAATGTATGAGACTGGCGACATACCATCTGACTTTCGGAAAAACATCATCCGCACAATTCCGAAGACGGAAAGAGCTGACAAGTTGTAGAATTATCGCACAATAACTTAACAGATCATGCATCCACGTTGCTTACAGGAATAATATACAGAAGAATAGAAATTGAGGATACGCTACATGGCAATCAGTTAGGCTTTAGGAAAGGTAAAGGCACGATAGAAGCAATTCTGACGTTGCGGTTAATAATGGAAGCAAGACTAAAGAAAAATCAAGCCACCTTCATAGGATCTGTCGACATGGGAAAGGCTTTCGACAATGTAAAATGGTGCAAGATGTTCGGAATTTGGAAAGAAGTAGGGATAAGGTATAGGGAGAAACGAGTCATGTAGAATATGTACAACAGCGAAGAGGGAGTAATAAAAGTGTACGACCAAGAACGAAATGCTCGAGTTAAAAAGGGTGTAAGACAATGTAGCCTTTTCCTGCTATGCAATAATGGAAACGTTCAGGAGTGGAACATTAAGTCAAGGTGATAAGGTATCAATGATACGATTCGATGATAGCAATGCTATCCTGAGGGAAAGTGAAGAAGAATTACATGATCTGCTGAATGCAATGAACAGTCCAATAAAAACAGAGTATGGATTGAGAGCAAATGGAAGAAAGACGAAGGTAATGAGAAGTGGTAGAAATGAGAACAGCGAGAAACTTAACATCAGGATTGATGGTGACGAAGTCAATGAAGTTAAGGAATTCTGCTACCTAGGCAGTAAAATAATCAATGACGGACGGAGCAAGGAGGACATCAAAAGCAGACTAGGAATGGCAAAAAGGACATTCCTGGCCCAGAGAAATCTGCTAATATCAAATATCGGCCTTAATTTGAGGAAGAAATTTTTGAGAATTTACATCTGGAGTACAGCATTGTATGGCAGTGAAACATGGACTGTGGGAAAACCGTAACAGAAGAGATCAAAGCATTTGAGAAGTGGTGCTACAGACGAATGTTGAAAATTAGGTGGACTGATAAGGTCTACGTACAGTTGGACAGAAAAGGAATATGTGGAAAACACTGACACAGAGAAGGGACAGGATGATAGTACATCTGTACAGACATGAGAGAATGACTTCCATGGATACTAGAGTAGCTGTAGATGGCATAAACTGTAGAGGAAGACAGAGATAGGAATACATCCAGCAAATAATTGAGGATGTAGACTGCAAGTGTTACTCTGAGATGAAGAGTTTAGCACGGGAGAGGAATTTGTTCAGAAGACTGATAACAAAAGAAAGGAAAGATGTTCATTTTTAAAAGGTTCAACTAAGGCAGATTGGTGGTACCGAGAGTGTTGCCAGTCTGTGGCCTCTAGGAAAAGTCCTTTGCCATTTTCGTCATGTGTCCTGGTGCTGCACTCTTCTGTTATCACAGCACAGCACCCATCAGACAGTAACTGCGATCTCCCTTGCCTCCAGTGTCGCAAACACGTTTAAAGCGGTTGCTGGCCCACGATGTCCTTAGAGAAGGGTTGAATCATCTAGTAGGTGTCAGCACTGTCAAATGGCGTAATGTGTGGTAATCAGCTCCCAATGGAAAGGCGTGGTTTTATTGACCACCATTACGTCACACCCAAGGCCTTTTTGTGTCGATAATGAGCGGCGGAGTGTATGAAATTTTTCCTCTCCTCGCACTAAGGAAACCACATGATTTAAATGCAGGACGTTGTAGTTCTGACGTCGGTTGCAGAGGTGTAGAAACAAGAGTTGAAATGTGGGTAGGAAGACGTGTAACACTTCACGGTGGCCGAATTGTCTTGAAATTTGGTGCCAATGTGACATCATTAACTTATGATCTCTGCCCTTCTTTTTTAGCTTGTTTCGACACCTTACTGTTTAAAACGGTGCCGAGCCTGAGCACGACATGGCTTGGTCCTACGCTTTTGTAGCATTTTACGGACAAGTGTAATGCTTCTATGTCGCACTGGGTGTTTCGAAAAAGAGATCTTTTACAATTGCGTTGCGCACTCATATCAGCAATTTGGATGCATGTGTTGTTACACTGATTGTGTAATATGTCTCACACCTTATCTGCCCTTGATATTCATGATTGTGTGGCTGATAAATTTTTGAAAGTCTTACGTTATGTCGACGCACGCCAGCCTGAACAGTCGTCTGGTTTGCACTTGCTACGTGGATTTTAGAAGTTCACAAGGGATGATTCCATTCCGTTCTGCGTTATTTGATCGCAGCTGTTCCAAATTTCTGTTAAACTCTGAGCCTAGTACCGGCTGCCGTATGTCTTTCTCCTCTTGTCCCATTTCTTCTTCTGTCATGTCATTTGACATGCCATCCACGTCGTACGATATACGATATATCCTCTCTTTCATCTGCATTTTAAAGAGGACATCCCATAGTCATACCTTTGCATATAATTCTATCGCGCCTTTTTTGAGCCTTCGATGAGCTGAATCAGTCCTTCTGAATTGGATGTATGGGAGGGAATAGCCTCGGGTTGGTAGGTTGCTAATACATTAGAGTTTTCAGTATCAGAATAGGCAAGTGCCGCGCACTCTTTTTTTCTCGACTGTGTTCGTACGGCAATCCCCCGGTGAAGAGATAGACGGGGACCTTTCTACTTAAAAAATAGAGCAGAAGTGCAGCCATCACGGTTCAGAACTTTTAAGTGTCTCTTCGTGACTTGTTAATGTTTCGCTTTCAGTGCCACATGTACTGTATCTCTCAAGTTTGATATCTACTTTCTTGTCTTCGTTAGAAATACACTATGAGCCATTAAAATTGCTACACCAAGAAGAAATGTAGATGATAAACGGATATTCATTGGACAAATATATTATACTAGAACTGACATGTGATTACATTTTCACGCAATTTGGATGCATAGAACCTCAGAAATCAGTACCCACAACAACCACCTTTGGCCGTAATAACGGCCTTTATACGCCTGGGCATTGAGTCAAACAGAGCTAGGATGGCGTGTACAGGTTCAGCTACCCATGCAGCTTCAACACAATACCACAGTTCATCAAGCGTAGTGACTGGCGTACTGTGACGAGCCAGTTGCTCGGCCACCATTGACCAGACGTTTTCAGTTGGTTAGAAATCTGGAGAATGTGCTGGCCAGGGCAGCAGTCGAACATTTTCTGTATCCAGAAAGGCTCGTACAGGATCTGCAACATGCGGTCTTGCATTAGCCTGCTGAAATGTAGGGTTTCGCAGGGATCAGTTGAAGGGTAGAGCCATAGGTCGTAACACATCTGAAATGTAACGTCCACTGTTCATACTGCCGTCAATGCGAACAAGATGTGACGGAGACGTGTAACCAATGGCACCCCATACCATCATGCCGGGGGATACGCCAGTATGGCGATGACGAATACACGCTTCTAATGTGCGTTCACCGCGATGTCACCAACCTCGGATGCGACTATCATGATGGATTCATCCGAGAAAATAACGTTTTGCCATTCGTGCACCCAGGGTCGTCGTTGAGTACACCATCGCAGGCGCTCCTGTCTGTGATACAGCGTCAAGGGTAACCGCAGCCATGGTCTCCGAGCTGATAGTCTATGCTCCTGCAAACGTCGTCCAACTGTTCGTGCAGATGGTTGTTGTCTTGCAAACGTCCCCATCTGTTGACCCAGGAATCGACACGTGGTTGCAAGATCCGCTACAGCCATGCGGATAAGATGCCTGTCATGTCGACTGCTAGTGATACGAGGCCGTTGGGATCCAGCACGGCGTTCCGTATTACCCTCCTGAACGCACCGATTCCGTATTCTGCTAACAGTTACTAACAGTTATTTGATCTAGACCAAGGCGAGCAGCAATGTCGCGATACGATAAACCGCATTCGCTATAGGCTACAATCCGACCTTTATCAAAGACGGAAACGTGATGGTACGCATTTCTCCTCCTTACACGAGGCACCACAACAACGTTTCACCAGGAAACGCTGGTCAACTGCTGTTTGTGTATGAGAAATCGGTTGGAAACAGTCCTGATGTCAGCACGTCGTAGGTGTCGCCACCGGTGCCAACCTTGTGTGAATGCTCTGAAAAGCTAATCATTTGCGCATCACAGCATCTTCTTCCTGTCGGTTAAATTTCGCGTCTGTGGCACAACTTCGTGGTGTAGCAATTTTAATGGCCAGTATTGTACCTAGTTTCTTGTCTTCTTTGGAAATAATTTATGGTGACGGTCAACATCGCCACAGCAAGGAGGAGTTGTGTGGTATAAAGTAAAGTTTCTAGGCGTATTTATACATCTAAAAGATCACGTCTATAGAAATTCCGGATCAGGCGGATAAGAGTGGTGGTATTAGCGCCATTACGAAGATGAAAATCAGTTTTCTTTGCATACACGAAGTAACGGCCGTTAACGTTAGTTACCAATTGCTATTGCATGTGGTGAGTTGATGTTAGTCAAGAATGCCTCTAAGGCGACAAAGTCGCCATTATCAACAAATCACTTAGTTGGAACAAGGTCGCATAATTGGGCTACAAGGATCTGGATGATCCTTCTCTGATACAGCAGACTTGACAGGAATGTAGACGCTGGAATGACTGCTGGCTGCGGTGGTCACGAGAAAGAACAGCCGCAAGAAGACGAGGCTCCAGGCTGTCACATAACATTACTGAAAGGGAAGACCATAGTGTACAGCGTGTGATTCTGGTGCATCGAACTGCATCTGCAGCAGCAGTGTGAGCAGCGGTTGGCACCACAGTGACACAAGAAACGGTTATAAATTCAAATGGCTCTGAGCACTATGAGACAACTGCTGAGGTTATCAGTCCCCTAGAACTTAGAACTACTTAAGCCTAACTAACCTAAGGACATGACACACATCCATGCCCGAGGCAGGATTCGAACCTGCGACGGTGGCGGTCGCGCGGTTCCAGACTGTAGCTCCTAGAACCGCTTGGCCACACCGGCCGGCAACGGTAATAGATCGATTACTTCAAGGAGAGGTCTGAGGTAGATGTCCTATAGCGTTCATTCCACCGACCCCAAACCACCACCGTTTGCGACTTCAGTCATGTCAAGCAAGAGTTCAGTGGAGGGCAGAACGGTTGTCGATTGTGTTTTCCGATGAAGCTGGTTCTGCCTCGATGTCATTGAAGGTCGTGTGTTGGTTACAAGGAAGAAATGTGAGAACGTGCTAGACACACTGGATCTTCATCTGGAGTTATGGTGTGAGATACGATTTCGTATGACAGCAAGTGAACTGCAGCGGTTATGCCATACACCCTGATTAAAAATCGGTTCGTCCGTCTTCTGATTCGGAATGTTGTGCCGCCATTCATGAACAGCGTTCCAGGGGTTATTTTCAACTGGATAACGCTCTGTCACATACCGCTATTGTAATCCAACATGCTGTACGGAGCTTCATCGTGTTGCCCTAGCCTGACTGATTACCAAATGCGACATCATTCGAGAACATGTGGGACATCATCGGACAACAAGTCCTGCTTCATCCACAATTAGCACTAACAGTCCCTGTATTGACAGACCAAGTGCAACAGACATGGAACTCCATCCAACAAACTGATACCTAAAACACATCTGCTTGGTTGCTACCAATGTTCTTGTGGTTACACCGGTTATAATTATGAAATCTGCTTTCACAGGATAGAGCAGATCAGGTTATGGTTGTAGAGGGGACTGTTGCATAAAATACATCAACTTTTATTTTCCTAAGAACCACTTAATTACAGATTGCCTTAAAACGAAACGACTGAATTAAAACAATATGGCTGAAGGCCTAGTTAAGAAAACTTGCGATACCTCCTGGGCTGACGGTCCAAAACCACACCAAAAACAAGAACGGCTGAAGGCTTAAACACAAGATATAAAAATCACTTTAAATAATAGGCGCGGTGAATGCCTTACTTAAAAAAAAAGTTTCACATGAGTACTTGGCTGAAAGCCACACACAACACATTGAACAACTCAGGGCTTAGGGCCTGGATAACAAGAACTTCAGATAGAAGAAACTTTTAGTTATTAAACCAATCAATCTTCTACCTTAATTTAAGTGAGCTGAAGGCTTTATCTTAAAATGTGAAGGAAGTAAATTAATAGACAGCTGAAGGTTTCGCATAGTACATCAGACTAAAGTGAAAATCGCAATCTAAAACTAACAGAAGAGTGGTGCTCAGAAGTGTTCCAGGGGTCGGCCTGAGGAGGTAGCTCTAACGAAAGGTGAGGTGAGACAGGGAGCCAAGAGAAAGATTAAATAATCAGATGGCAACCCGACCCATTGATGGCTAAGGACCACCCAACAACCTAATCAATTCTCCTCCACCAGACCAACGGTACGACAATGGAAAATATCAGCTGAAGACGAAGATACCAGCAGTACTACATCTTCAAAATTGGCGACTGAAAACAGCCAAGGCATAATAACCAGACTTAAGAAGAAAATATGAAGAAACAACTAATAGGTTGTCGAACTACACGCCATATTGGACAGCATCAACATGCCGAGGAAAAACACACTGCCACAAAACCACGCTAACGACGAGGGCAGGTAACTGGGACGTTAACGGCCACAGGCAGAAAATACTGAAACGTCCCCTTAGAAAAATTATACATGACTGTGCTTAAACTGACACACACTATTTTTAGCGCAACGCAATCTGACTTTCAAAAATCCCTACAAAAGAATGGCCCTGACTAACATTAACCTATTTAGACCTTTCGCAAATCACTTACCTCACCATTAATCTTCGTTACTCGAACTACTGCAATACAGCGAGCGCCACTACTAGCAGCTAAATAAAAGATTCAAACTACTGAAGGCACTAACTACTGACAGGCATAGTTAGCAAATGAAAGATTTCTATAGAGAACAAACAATGTATTTACCTTAATAGTGTTCAAAAGTCACAATATATATAGCAGTTCATGAAATCCAGTCTTACAGATTTCAAAACTCCGCCATTTCTCTCCTCACATCCACCACTGCTGGCGGATCGCCTCCAACTGCGCAACGCTACGCGCTGTTCACATCCATCTGCCCAACGCTACAATGACAGACAACAATGCAAACTAGCCACAGACTGCACACAGCACAGCCAGTGATTTTTCATACAGAGCGCTAAGTGGCGTTACCAATAATAAAACCTAAACAGCCTACTTACAATACCGCTGGTCCACTTCACTGATAAGCATCTACCAAATTAATGGTTAAAGACCATACAGGAAGATGGCTGCAAACTTTCGCCGACTCCAACACACAATACACTGCTGCTATCTGGAAAAGTCCAGGAAGCAACCACCAGCAATGAATGAAGCGATGCCACAGCAGTTGAGGTTTCTGATCACTCAGCTTCAGTGTCCGAGTTTGGTGGCCAACGAACTTTGTAGCTCTCGCAGCTAGCGCCTCACAATCCGACTGTGCGTGCAAGCCGCCAGCAGTCACGGCCTGACTTCGCAACACGGAGACTTCCTCAGTGCTCTGTTCCAACAGACCGACTCCATGCAGCATGCAGACAGCATTAAAATAGCTACTCAGTCAAACCACACAAGCTACACATGGTTCCACGACAACTCTTCCACAAACAACTCGAGCAATACTAAAACCAGTGAGCTGAGCGGTCTAAGGCGCTGCAGTCATGGACTGTGCGGCTGGTCTCGGCGGAGGTTCGAGTCCGCCATCGGGCATGGGTGTGTGTCTTTGTTCTTAAGATAATTTTGGTTAAGTAGTGTGTAAGCTTAGGGACTGTTGACCATAGCAGTTAAGCCCCATGAGATTTCACACACATTTGAACATTTTTGAACTAAAAGCAGTGACTGTGGAACAACAAGGACGAATCACGAGTCGACACACATGGAGAACCCAGAAGCGTCAGCGACCGAATACACTTCGTCCTATGAGACGACCGACCAAACAACGAACAAAGGTCGTTCTCACTCAAGTCATGTGTGTCGACAATGGTTGGGCGAGTCATGCCCATCCTGACTGAATACCTGAGACACGACGACCCGGAAATACTAGCGGTCGCTCCAAAGATAATGCGACAAAGGTCTTATCGATAAGCACTGCTGCTGCCACTCACGGGCAGGCAAGCCAGCAACTTAGTGACGCCAGTAAATCGAATAAGAAACGAGACGGCAGTACTGCAAAGAGAAGACGTCAATCAATAAACGCCACGAACAAGAACCGTGCACGGCTCAAATGTACCAGCATTTCATATTTGCAATGGTTATGTCGCGCTTACATTAACCTGTGATCTTGCAATATTAATCACCTAGAAAAATACATTCCCGAAACTTAATTTCTCTACACTAGTTATTTTTGGGTGCTGCGATTTCTTTTTCCGTCAGTGTAGCTTCCTAGATAATTGATGTCCTGAACTTGTCCTAAATCGGTTTTGTATTATGGAGAGTACTTTCCAAAGAATTCCTTTATTTCATTTTTACATTTACTGCTACCGTAAAATTATAATCCGTTCCAATCAATTTGAAATGAGGATTGAGTTTTATAGTTCGTCCTCAGAATTTTCCAGTACTACAATACAGGCAAGGTATGAGAGTATGTTAATGTACTTATTATATTTATTATGGTTTACTTGCGGTGATCTTTCTTTCTGTTTTCGAGTTGCGTTGTCTTTATATAGTGGAGAGTGTTGACCTACCTTAGTTTGTTGATTTTGCGGGGAAAACCAAACAACGATATCGTCGATCCTATGGGGTTAGAGCACGATGCGGAAAGAAGCCGTGCGTGCCATTTCAGATGAGCTACCCCAGCATTTGTCTGAAGCGATTTAGGTAAATCACGGAGAACAAAAATGAGGATGGTCGGATGCTGGTTTGAACTATCGCTCTCCCGAATGTGAGTCCAGTGCCACCTCCCTCAGTGACATACTTTAAGAAGATACGATGTTCCCTACTGTGTTGCAGTGCCTGTGCTATTCCGAATTACGACGCAATATGCCTTTCGGACACGCATGCAGGTCCGAAGGAATCAGCACTGAAACGTCCCCTTAGAATAATTGTACAAGACTGTGCTGTGCTTAAACTGACACACAATTTTTTATTTTTAGCGCAACGCAATCTGACTTTCAGTAATCCCTACAAGAGAATGGCCATGACTAACATTAACCTATACGTTTCACAAATCACTTACCTCACAAAAATCTTCGTTACTCGAACTACTGCAATACAGCGAGCGCCACCACTGCCAGCTAAATAAAAGATTCAAACTACTGAAGGCACTAACTACTGACAGGCATAGTTAGCAAATGAAAGATTTTAATAGAGAACAAACAATGTATTTACCTTAATAGTCATAATATATATAGCAGTTCATGACATCCAGTCTTAAAAATTACAAAACTCCGCCATCTCTCTCCCCACGTCCACCACTGCTGGCGGCTCACCTCCAACTGCGCAACGCTACGCGCTGTTAACATCCAGCTGCCGCTACCCAACACTACAATGGCAGACAACAATGCAAACCAGCCACAGACTGCACATGGCACAGCCAGTGATTTTCATACAGAGCGCTACGTGGCGTTGGCGTTACCAATAAGAAAACCTAAACATCCTACTTACAATATGCCTTTCTGACACGCATGTAGCCCTTATGAGAAACAGGAAATGTATTCGCAGTTGCGAATATGGACAATCATCAGATGTATAATGGAAAGACGACAATGAAAATTTGTGCCATACCAGAGTATCGTAATTCGGAATAACACAGTTACTGTAATATCGTATTTAGCAAGATACTTTCAAGCAAAGTATCTCATCTACATCTACATCTACATGACTACTCTGCAATTCACATTTAAGTGCTTGGCAGAGGGTTCATCGAACCACAATCATACTATCTCTCTACAATTCCACTCCCGAACAGCGAGCGGGAAAAACGAACACCTAAACCTTTCTGTTCGAGCTCTGATTTCTATTATTTTATTTTGATGATCATTCCTACCTATGTAGGTTGGGCTCAACAAAATATTTTCGCATTCGGAAGAGAAAGTTGGTGACTGAAATTTCGTAGAAAGGTCTCGCCGCGACGAAAAACGTCTATGCTGTAATGACTTCCATCCCAACTCGTGTATCATATCTGCCACACTCTCTCCCCTATAACGCGATAATACAAAACGAGCTGCCCTTTTTTGCACCCTTTCGATGTCCTCCGTCAATCCCACCTGGTAAGGATCCCACACTGCGCAGCAATATTCTAACAGAGGACGAACGAGTGTAGTGTAAGCTGTCTCTTTAGTGGACTTGTTGCATCTTCTAAGTGTCCTGCCAATGAAACGCAACCTTTGGCTCGCCTTCCCGACAATATTATCTATGTGGTCCTTCCAACTGAAGTTGTTCGTAATTTTAACACCCAGGTACATAGTTGAATTGACAGCCTTGAGAATTGTACTATTTATCGAGTAATCGAATTCCAACGGATTTCTTTTGGAACGCATGTGGATCATCTCACACTTTTCGTTATTTAGCGTCAGCTGCCACCTGACACACCATACAGCAATCTTTTCTAAATCGCTTTGCAGCTGATACTGGTCTTCGGATGACCTTACTAGACGGTAAATTACAGCATCATCTGCGAACAGTCTAAGAGAACTGCTCAGATTGTCACCCAGGTCATTTATATAGATCAGGAACAGTAGAGGTCCCAGGACGCTTCCCTGGGGAACACCTGATATCACTTCAGTTTTACTCGATGATTTGCCGTCTATTACTACGAACTGCGACCTTCCTGACAGGAAATCACGAATCCAGTCGCACAACTGAGACGATACCCCATAGCTCCGCAGCTTGATTAGAAGTCGCTTGTGAGGAACGTTGTCAAAAGCTTTCCGGAAATCTAGAAATACGGAATCAACTTGAGATCCCCTGTCGACAGCGGCCATTACTTCGTGCGACTAAAGAGCTAGCTGCGTTGCACAAGAGCGATGTTTTCTGAAGCCATGCTGATTACGTGTCAGTAGATCGTTCCTTTCGAGGTGATTCATAATGTTTGAATACAGTATATGCTCCAAAACCCTACTGCAAACCGACGTCAATGATATAGGTCTGTAGTTAAATGGATTACTCCTACTACCCTTCTTGAACACTGGTGCGACCTGCGCAATTTTCCAATCTGTAGGTACAGATCTATCGGTGAGCGAGCGGTTGTATATGAGTGCTAAGTAGGGAGCTATAGTATCAGCGTAATCTGAAAGGAACCTAATCGGTATACAATCTGAACCTGAAGACTTGCCCGTATCAAGCGATTTGAGTTGCTTCGCAACCCCTAAGGTATCTACTTCTAAGAAACTCATGCTAGCAGATGTTCGTGTTTCAAATTCTGGAATATTCCATTCGTCTTCCCTGGTGAAGGAATTTCGGAAAACTGCGTTCAATAACTCCGCTTTAGCGGCACAGTCGTCGATAACAGTACCCTCGGCACTGCGCAGCGAAGGTATTGACTGCGTCTTGCCGCTTGTGTACTTTACATACGACCAGAATTTCTTCGGATTTTCTACCAAATTTCGAGACAATGTTTCGTTGTGGAACCTATTAAAGGCATCTCGCATCGAAGTACGTGCCAAATTTCGCGCATCTGTAAATTTTAGTCCATCTTCGGGATTTCGCGTTCTTCTGAACTTCGCATGCTTTTTCCGTTGCCTCTGCAACAGCGTTCGGACCTTTTTTGTGTACCACGGGGTATCCGTTCCATCTCTTACCAATTTTTGAGGTATGAATATGTCAATTGCTGTTGCTACTATATCTTTGAATTTGAGCCACATCTCGTCTACATTCGCATAGTCAGTTCGGAAGGAATGGAAATTGTCTTTTAGGAAGGCTTCTAGTGGCACTTTATCCGCTTTTTTAAATAAAATTATTTTGCGTTTGTTTCTGATGGATTTGGAAGAAATGGTATTGAGCCTAGCTACAATGACCTTGTGATCACTAATCCCTGTATCAGTCATGATGCTCTCTATCAGCTCTGGATTGTTTGTGGCCAAGAGGTCAAGTGTGTTTTCGCAACCATTTACAATTCGCGTGGGTTCGTGGACTAACTGCTCGAAATAATTTTCGGAGAATACATTTAGGACAATCTCGGAAGACGTTTTCTGCCTACCACCGGTTTTGAACAAGTATTTTTGCCAACATACCGAGGGTAGGTTGAAGTCCCCACCAACTATAACCGTATGAGTGGGGTATTTATTTGTTACGAGACTCAAACTTTCTCTGAACTGTTCCGCAACTGTATCATCGGAGTCTGGGGGTCGGTAGAAGGAGCCAATTATTAACTTAATTCGGCTGTTAAGTATAACCTCCATGCATACCAATTCGCACGGAGTATCTACTTCGACTTCACTACAAGATAAACCACTACTGACAGACACAAACACTCCACCACCAATTCTGCCTAATCTATCTTTCCTGAACACCGTCTGAGACTTCGTAAAAATTTCTGCAGAACTTATTTCAGGCTTTAGCTAGCTTTCTGTACCTATAACGATATCAGCTTCTGTGCTTTCTATTAGCGCTTGAAGCTCAGGGACTTTTCCAGCGCAACTACAACAATTTACAACTATAATTCCGACTGTTCCTTGATCCAAGCACGTCCTGTAATTGCCAAGCACCCTTTGACATTGCAGCCCATTCCGCACTTTCCCGAGGCCTTCTGACCTGTAAACGAATATACATAACCAAAAAAATGGTTCAAATGGCTCTGAGCACTATGGGACTTCTGTGGTCATTAGTCTCCTAGAACTTAGAACTACTTATACCTAACTAACCTAAGGACATGACACACACCCGAGGCAGGATTCGAACTTGCGACCGTAGCGGCCACGGTGTTCCAGACTGTAGCGCCTAGATCCGCTCGGCAGTATACATAACAGATATACGAGAAAAGGTTTTAGAAACATGGTTGACGTCATACGGGAGTTTGGGACGGTACATGACTCTTGCTGGGTAGGCAAATGGTCAAATGGTGAGGAAACCGTTGACGATAAGCGGGAAATCCGGTTTCAATACCGGTCCGGCACAAATCTTGAATGTCGTCATTCTATTATACAGCTGATGGTTGTCCATATTAGCAACTGCGAATACATTTCTTGTATGATGTATCCCAGACGATGCTTCAGTCTAGAGACCCATTTTAGAACCACATGGAAGAATATGGACAAGAGACCACAACAGGGAGTTTCCCGAATTTTGTATTGTTTTTGCTCTTGTGAGACACGATGTTGCGTTTTGTACAGAATTTGCAATTGTTTTTAGTTCTACACATTTAAATGCTGTGTAAATCATTGAAGCTGTTGTGTATAAATTTTATGAGTGCATAGTTACTGAATTTTATGATGAACCAAATTCTTCTCATTTTGAAATTAGTTGTACAACGTGTCTTTCATGCACCGTCTTGAATGTTGAAATTGCAGAACATCTTATGCCATGGAATACATTATTTTTTATAAACGAACTGAATTTATTTAATGTCTTAACAATGTAATCTGTCTAGAAAATAGAAATTTCTGTTAATGTGCTTCTTCTTCATTTGCCTGTACTTGATTCTTATTGGTATGTACCAGAGCAACAGTATAACAGTAAGTACATCAACGTAAGCTTCGCCCACAGGGCATGGTGTGCACATCGTCATCGAACGAGTGCCATGTCGTCTTCTGCCAATGGAGGATGTGGTGTCAGCACACCGCCCGCCCGATCAGTTATCGTGACCTGGAGCCGCCGCTGCTCGGTCAAGTAGCTCCTCAGTTGGCATCACGAGGCTGAGTAGATATACTGAGGAAAATTCCAGGCAGTACCGGGAATTGAACTGGGGCTCTCAGTATGGCGTTCAGTCGCACTGACCACACCCTCACGAAGGCGGAAAATGACGTAACATAGAGATTATTAAACACAGTATGGACAAGGTTTGCTTGATTCCAGCACATTTAAATATCAATAGAATGTGTATTGCTAGGTGTTTGAACATGTTGTACCTCGGAACATTTTAATCACTTTTGGAAAAACATCGCTTCTCTGGAGTGTTTTCGGTAATTTCAGGAAATGAATGCAACACACGAAAAGTGCATGCCATCCTTTAGAAATGCTGTTAAAAAAATACGGTAAACTATCTTGGAAGTGGCTAGAGGTAGAACTCTAAATAGTGTTCCAAGGTGCAACACTGTCCCCCGTCTTTACATATTAGAAAGAATATGTGATAAAGCATATCCTTATCGCACTCCTTGTCATATTAAACTATTTTATCTTGCATAAATGATAATTAACTGAAAACCTGAGCTGCCGACAGGTGTTGTTGATATACCTCGATGGGGACAGCTGAAAATGTGCGTGTCCCGAACGGGACTCGAACCCGGGACCTTCTGCTTACGTGACAGACGCTCTGTCCATATTTTTTCTTTTTTTTTCGTTGCTCTTATTGTGTTCTATATGGTTCGTTGAATTTGTTTGTAGCAGACGTCCGATGATACTCGTTCAGGTTGTTCGTTGATCCGTTCACTCAGTGTTTTTTTTTTTTTTTTTTTTTTTTTTTTTCAGAGGGTAGCTAAACCCTCTGACCCAACACTCTAAACTAACGTGCAGGCCTGATTAATGGTCAGGTCGTTATGAAAAATGTAGTGTTCTGGGCATTGATTGGAAACTTGTTGCTAGGAAACACTGTAAGGTTTGACCTAGGAGGACGATTTCCCGTAAGAGTTCGGGCAACTTCTGCGTATTCGCACAGACGAAGGTCCATGGCCAGGTAGCCATTTAACTATATATGAAGATAGTAACTGTTCTCGAAACACCAGATACTATTGATGACTGTGCAGCTTCTCTAGAATAAAAGGTAACTAATTGAAACCCTCAGCTGCCGACAGGTGTTGATGATGTACCTCGATGGGGATAACTGAAGATGTGTGCCCCGACCAGTACTCAAACCCGGGACCACCTGCCTAGATGGCAGTCTCTCTATACATTTGACGCGGACCTTAGTGGCCGAGCGGTTCTAGGCGCTACGGTCGCAGGTTCGAATCCAGCCTCTGACATGGATGTGTGTGATGTCCTTAGGTTAGTTAGGTGCAAGAAGTTCTAAGTTCTCGGGCACTGATGACCTTAGATGTTAAGTCCCATAGTGCTTAGAGCCATTTGAACCATTTCTGTCCATAAGAGTCACCGAGGACACAGATGAATAGCGCGACTGCAGGGATTTATCCCTTGCAAGCTTCCCGTGAGATCCACATTCCCAGCTGTCCACAATCTACATACGTTTCTAATAGATATTTGCCCATCCACTCCTTACTCACGCCAACTAAGGTGACGATTCCCGTTAGAGTTCGGACAACCTATGGTCAGATGGATAGAGCGTCTGCCACATATGCAGGAGGACCCGGGTTCGAGTCCCGGTCGTGGCACACATTTTCAGCTGTCCCCATCGAGGTACATCAGCAACACCTGTAGGCAGCTCAGGGTTTCATTTAATTATCATCTATTCTAGAGACTCTGCAAGGACGTCAATAGTATCTGTTCTTTGGAGAACAGTTACTATCTTCATGTCTTTTATCTTGGGTTGTTGTAGAAATCAGTATACAGACTATTGATGCAGTTTATTAAGCGATTTTATATGAACTTTTAGCCATGATTTTCAATTTTTGATGTCAAAACTATATTCTCTGTAGAAATAGATTCAGTGTATTTTCTGATGCACTTCGTAACGACACAAGTATATGTCACACAGTGTAGGAATTGTTCAGTATCATTTAGTAGAAGTTGTTTTGTTACTATCTGTACAAAGCAAGCAATAAGATGATAGAGCGCTGGAGATGCATGTGCCATCTAACGGTAGCTGGGTAAAGTAAGGTAGCTCACCACTCTAAGGTGCTGCCACCAGCCTGCGAGGTATGCAGCCAATAATCTGTATCTGTGTTTTAAATGTATAGCTGTAAATAATTTTTTGTATTAATCTCTGTTGTTGTTGTTGTGGTCTTCACTCCAGATACTGGTTTGATGCAGCTCTCCATGCTACTCTATTAGGTGCAAACTTCTTCATCTTCCAGTACCAACTGCAACCCACATCCTTCTGAATCTGCTTAGTGTATTCATCTCTTGGTCTCTCTCTACGATTCTTTCTCTCCACGTTGCCCTCCAATACTGCACTGGTGATCCTTTGATGCCTCAGAACACGTCGTACCAACCGATCCCTTCTCTTAGTCACAGTGAGCCACAAATTTCTCTTCTCCATAATTCTATTCAATACCTCCTCATTAGTTATGTGATCTATATATTGTTAAGTAGATCTCAATTTTAAAAGTATTATCAACCTTCTTCATTGAAGCCTGTAGCAAGTCATGACTTTAGACTCAGGTTAAAATCTAAAGGTAGTTCCTCGCGGAAGGTTAAGGTGGGAGAAACGTTGCTATAGAAAGTTTCTAAACAGTTCCTTTTGTGAAGCAGCTTGTGATGTGATGCCCACTTACTATGCTGTGTGATGATTAAAATGAGCAAAATGGTTTTTAAATGGCCTCGGATGGACTGGAAATTATTGCCAACATAATTCTACAGTATTAAGCACCTATTTGTCAACCAAGCAAAAGTGGCTATGTTATTACGAGGGCCAGAGGGAATCGTTGTTTGCAGTGAAGAAAGTAGACATTCTGTTGTAGCATTACCCACTGTACTGGCCAAATATTACGATGTGAGTTACGACATGGAAGCCACTGTGTAAAAGCTGCTAAACCATCCATCGGTAGTAAAATCTCGTCAGGAGCTGCAATACGTTGCTCAACACCACAAATGATCTGAGGTATTTATTTCGATGTTTCTATGATGAAGTTCAGTATATTCCATTTTTTATAGTGACGCACATATTGTAAAAGTCATGATTCTTTGTACTCTTGTACAGTTTAAGTGTTTAAAAGCAACAAGCTTTATTACATTGTTGTTATTTCTGTAGATGTTAAGTGTGTCCCTTTCACATTCTGTGATATTTAATCAATATTTTCAGATCATAGCTGGTTGTAAGTCGCTCTATATAAAGTGTTTAAAATTATTATTGCTATATTAAGCAAAGCGTACAAAGTACCAGCTGTTTACGTTAATAATACTAATAAAAGTAGTTGCAGTAGAAGACAAGGGAAAGTATCGTGCACATCTTCATTACTACAAAAAATATTATTGCTGTGGTGTTCAGACTATACGATTTCATTGATTCATGGCGTGTAACAAACTAAGTTTATGTTTCAACAAAAGTGGAGAAAAGCGTCTTTGTTACATTGCATTGACGTACTATCAGTTCAAAAATTCTTCACATTGAAAATTATTAGGAAACATGAAACTCATTTTCAGTCAATTGTCAGTTCTGTGGAAAATAATGTTAAAGAAAGATGTTTATTAGTTACAAAAATTACAAATAACACAACCACAGTAGCTATTATTTTTGAACACATTATGAGAGTGACATTGATCAATGTGTTACAAATATTCACTATTAAAAACAGTCTTGATCACGATTTATTTATTACGGTGACCGGTTTCGACCGCTACTGTAATCAACACTATTTTTAACAGTAAATAAACACAATAGCTACGTATCTTCAATATTTAGTAGGATCTTTTCACTCAATACTTCAGTGTTATTTCACATAAAAGTGTCTCAAGTTTAAAATAGACTTGTTTTGTACTGATGAAAGTGCCTTTTACTGCGGTAACTAAAGTAATAATTGTGTAGGATCCATATTGTCGACTTGCAGTGTATGTAGATATTTCAAAGTGTGCTCTCCTCCCCTTTGTTTGCTCGTTAAGCTACCATGTCGGTTGCAATTATTCAAAATTAAAGATTGTGTCGTAAGAGCTTAGCTCTGCTGTGCTTAGTGCGAAGAGTGAAATCAACACTGAGGTCATACTGCACGCCTGTGTCCGCCCATTATATTTACGAGTCCGATCGCCAACCACGGTCATTTCTACGTGAAAACTGACTCGTATAGGGATAGAACTGGGTGGGCCATCGCAACTACTGTAGTTTGGACTTGCAGAAATACTAACGAGAATTCCGTCGCCGTTCCTGAAGTAACATATTTGTTTCCCTAACGAGAAAATCAATCTATTTCTAAAGCCATACACGACGAAGTGACGCCCGAGTGGCGTGTCGCGGTTCGCGCGACAAATAATTAACAACCGTTTGGAGAGGTTATTTACGGCTATCAACAGGTGGGCGCTCTCAGCAGCGCTACCCGGAAGGCGCAGCCGCTCGCTAATTGGATTACTGGGCCGCCGGTACATCTCGCTCCTACTCTCGAAAGAGCCGTCGACGCTGTTTTCTAAATTTTACACACTTTGCATGGGGAACCGAACGAAACACCAAAGAATAAAAGGAGGGCCGAAAGAGGTACTTCCTCATTCACATCTCTGAAAAAATAAGAAGTGTAAAAAAGTTGTTCCATATGCAAGTTAACAAGAGCTTTCAAGGATTTAATAATACCCTTCGTTGATTAAATTCCGTAACCTGATAGAGGAGATGAAAATTGTGAAACGGCGCTAATAGATGGGGACACCTGTTGTTGTAGGACATACTATGGAGACCTTTATATGAAGTATTCGGTACCACACTTTTATCTATTATATGATAACGTTTCTCAGCACATCAAATGTTAAAATACAGTATTTGGCGCTCTATATTGTATCAGCTAGCATTTTGCACGAGATATGTAAAATGTAACACTTCGATTTATTCAACTACAACTCATTTAAATACGATTAATAGGGACCTTTAATTAGTGGAAAAGTACATTACTGTAATCATCAATTTTACGAAATTTACAGAAAAATTAATTGTTTTATTTGTGTAACTATCAGAAAATAATCACGTTTAAACTTTAGTGTTAAAATCAGTTCAGTCATTAAATGGGGAATTAAATTTCAAAATGCGATTATTTCATTAAACGTGAAAAATTAACGATTTGGGTAGACTTTTGACTAACTGATTCACTGAAAGTAACGTGCACTTTTAAAAAAATATGTATCTATAAAAACTAAAATCAGATTCATTGTAATTAATTCTCTAATTGCGAGTTCTAGAACTGTCATGAACAAATTATTAATTCGATTATTTGTTCAAAACGAGATTCTTACGTAAAATTTGAAGCTCCACATTATGCGAAGTAATCCAAACTATGTTTGCATAAAAATTCGTTTTGTGGCTATATAGGCATTAATTATTTTGTATGAAGTATTGTAAGTCACAATTCTCAAGCAGAATTCCGAGACCAAATGTGAAAATCAGTTTTATGAATTCACATTAGCTTTAATAAGTCATTTATTATCTTCATAACTTCGACTGTAATTTCTTATGAAACAACCGATGTGAGCTGTAACCCAATTAATTTGACTTTGTGAATAATACTTTCAAAGAACTTGTGTTGTTAGGAAACCATGTGAGTAGTGAACCTATAAGCTAGGGAGTGGCAGTAAAGTGGCAGCAACGTGGCGGTAGGGTGGCACCAGAATGGTATATGTAAGGTCAATTTCTTTCAGCTGTGCGTTGTATGAATGTTGTAGAACAATATAAACATTAACACAAAATGCAAATTATGTGTTGATGTAAATTATTTAATATCATCAGCTTTTCACATTGACTTTTGGGATTTCTGCAGTGAATCCGTTTATGCACCTCAATTAACATTTAATTGGTAGAGTCAAGTCTTCTAAACTAAATACACTCTCCAAGAATTTAATTGAGATTAACATAATCTATGAGTATGTCAATAAAGCATTTTTATCTACAACCTGGTAAAAGAGTGTGTTATACTGTGTAATTGCGACGTGGAAGAGAGTTCAGGGTGGAATATTGGACGGACGCCGATCAATGATTCAAATGTGAAGTGTAATGATAGTCCTGAGATTAAAGAAAAAATAACAGGTTCCAATTTATTGCCAACTAATCGCCGTTTGCGGATCGAATGTATTCTCCTCCAGAGAGAATTGGAGCGAACCGATTATGGACAGTAATGAATGTATGCAAACCAAAGTCCAGAAATTGAATATCACTGATCTAGAGACAAAGACTGAAGATCATCATGATGATGTTTGGATTCTGGGACCCTCAAATGCACCGTCATCAGCGCCCTTACAAATTCTTTACCATTGCTTAGTCCAATCTCGCCACTTGCATGAATGATGATGAAATGATGAGGACAACACAAACACCCAGTCATAAAGACTGAAGAGACGTGCACGTTCGGAGGTCGGACAAATCCATCTACACTACACAAGATTCAAAGCATGGAGGAAAATGTTAAGACATCTAAAATACAGGTGCAGCCGAGAGTCACCAATTCGACTGCCACAGTTCTGTTTCTGAAAAAGAGTTCTTTGGCGTCAAACGTGATTGGGCAAGTCGCAAAAGACAAGTTTTGACGAGAAAAAAAGAAATCTCTGTGACAGTAGACGAATAATCCCGTGTTTTACTGCTGGGAAAACAACACATGAAATGTCGTGCGTCAACGAATCATCACATAAGGCTCAAGATACGCAAGAGAACAGGCCCCGGAAAATATTTCACGTACCTGAAAATACACATCCTGACTCACAATATCTGCATCCATGCTAGATGCTGTGAGTTTTTTGCCTGTCTTGTTATGCATCAAATATTTTCCGAGTCACTTTTATTTATTAAGAAACCAATCAAAAGCCTAGATCGCATAAACAATTTCTTTACTCCAGACAATCGGTTTGAAGAGTTACGGCTGTCATCTACGGGTCGTTACATTTTACGCTGAACCTCAAGCAAAATATGTCGAGAGGATAAAACACAGCACATTATAAACGTCTGCCTTCGCCAAGATATTCATAAACATATAGCACCTTGTCCAAAAACCAGTGTCCATATACAAATTGCTCACAAATGCTTATTACATCATACAAACATGGTACACATTGGCAAATGTGTTTACATATGCTGGACAGTTTTATATTGCCTATAATGCACAAGAAGACACAGTACACTCTACCTCAAACATGAACAGAGAAGAAAACAGCGATTCAAAAGTAAGCTTCAATGTAAATAATGTTGGAAATGACGACTGTAATATGACTGCTTGTAGCTACATTTTGCCAGGCGCGAAGGTGTCTAGCAACTGTACGAAAGATCCAGTAGAGTTATACATGGAATTTAAGAACAACATGAGGTTAACCAGACTTGAAAAAGTCACCCATGTACTCTTTACCTTGAGAGGTCATACTGGTACATCCCAGGGGCAGGACAATGGCATTTTCAATAAGAGATACTATCGACCGAATACAGCTTAGACTCAGTAACTTGCCAACAAGTGTCAGAGAACAGTGTCATATATGCTGAGTACAGTGTTTACATGTTATGGCTGGGTGTCCTGTAACTGAAATTGACCGCTCCCCAAATGTATATACACGATGGTCAGAAGCAGTCTGAGAAGCTTGTAAGGGTGTTACAGTGTATGCTGTGCTGAAAAATAACTCTTAAGAAAAGAATTTGTAATATTGCACCGTTTCCGAGTTAATTCTACATCGACATGGATACTCTGCAAATCACGTTTAAGTGTCTAGTAGAGGGCTCATCGAACCAATTCCACAATAATTCTCTATTAGTGCAATACCTAAAAGGGCACAGAAACATTGAACACCTATGACCTTTTCGTGAGAGCTCTAATTTACCTTATTTTGTTACGATGATCGTTTCTCCCTATGTAGGTCGGTGTGAAGGAAGTATTTTCGAATTGGGGGGGGGGGGGGGTTGAAGTTGGCCACTGAAATTTCGTGAGGAGTCTTCACCGCTACGAAAAACACCTTTGTTTTAATGACGTCCCCCCCAAATCCCGTATCATGTGAATGACACTCTCTGCTCTGTTTCGCGATAACACAAAACGTGCTCCTCTTCATTGTTCTCCGTTAATCTTGTCTGGTAAGGACTGTCACCGCGCAGCAGTTCTCCAAAAGAGGACAAGCCTAGTGTACGCAGTCTCTTTAGAATATCTGTTGCATCTTCTAAATGTTCCGCCACTAAAACACTCTGTGGTTCGTCTTCCCTACAGCCTTTCCTGTGTGTTATTTCCAATTTAAATTGTTCATTATTGTAATGAGAGTTGAAATTAGCCAATCCTGCAGTTTAGCATTTAAATTCTAACGGCCCGCCAGGTACACCACTTAATCTGAAAGCGTAGTTGATAGCACATGAGTCTGTTCAGACTTCTATTCCCGTTCGATCCGTATTACCGTCCCACGTCCAATTTATGTATAATTCCCTTGCTCGGTTTTAGGAAACCAAACAAAGCACACGTTTGACGAAACCGTCGGTGCCAGCCCTCTTGAATGTGCGCTCGCGATGTCCTTATTGCCTAACTTCAGTGCTAAATAACTCAGAAACGGCATAACGTTAACGAATTTTATTTTTTCTTCGACAATTATTTCACAGCATAATCTATCGTGAAATACCCTTTTAAGCTTTTCAGACTATTTATGACCACCCTGTATGCACAGGGTGACAGAGTTACTTAATATTCGAAAATGCTGTAATTCACGGAAGAGTGTAGGTAGAGAGTTATAAACTGACACATATCACAGATCATGATGAAAAGTGTGAGGTAACCCACATGGGTGCTAATAGGAATCCCTTAAACTTCGGTTACACGATAAATCAGTCAATCAGAACGCTGTAAACTCAACTAAATACCTAGGAATTACTATCACAAAAAACGTAAATCGGAAAAGACACACAGAAAATGTTGTGGCAAAGGTGAACCAAAGGCCGCGTTTTATAGGCAGAACTCTTACAAGATGTAACAGATCAGTTAAGGAGTTTGCTTACACTAACCTTGTGCGTCCTCTGATGGAGTACTTCTGCGCAGTGTGGAATACTTATCAGACAGGATTAACGGAATACACCGGAAAAGTTCAAACATCGGCAGTACATTTTTTATTATGAGGAGTAGTTGAGAGAGTGTCACTGACATGATACATGATTTGGAATTGACGTCATTAAAACAAAGGCGTTTATCGTTGCGGCAGGAACTTCTCACGAAATTTCAATCACCAACTTTCTCCTCCGTATGGGAAAATACTTTGTTGACGCCTACATACATTGGGAGAAATGATAATCATAGTAAAATAAGACAAATCAGAACTGGCACGGAAAGATGTAGACGTTCATTTTTTCCGCACGCTGTTCTAGATTGGAGTAATAGAGAATTATTGTGAAAGTGGTTTGATCACCATTCTGCCATGCACGTAAGCGTGATTTGTAGACAATCATCTAGAAATACATATACGAAATGACACGATGCTTTCTTGAATCCAAAAACGAGTGCAAAAGCCGGCCAACAGATGGTACTGTGCAGAAACGCAAGTGTCACCCCATGAGAATCGTCTTCAAAATTGGCTCTAGTGACAGGAAGAGTCAAATTCACCATCAATCGTGGTAAGTCGACTTTGCCAGAAAAGGTAGGAAGGCGCTACACTCCAATTGCTGCATCTCTGAAAGTTATTTTGTTCACATCGTTTGGTGAGGATCGCGTGGTGAGCAACTAATTCCTCATGTGGTGGCTATTTCTCACCATACCTACTGATATTTTGCGCTTATTGTTTACGAAATTGCAGCTCCACTACATGTTATTATTGATGAATGATGGCTGATATGTTGAGCACTTGTTAAAAATTACACCATCTTTGCTAAAAATCGACTGTTAAGATAATAATTTTTTGTATCACATTAAGCGCCATTCATTGGTCATTTTGTGCATGCTTTTTCCCTGGTTTCAATAAAACTCCAAGTCGATTAAAGCATGTATACATTTTTACCGCTCTGCCTGCTTTATTCCTTAAAGTATTGCATTTTCAATTGTTAACTCACGTCTGTGTCACCCTGTGATTAAGCAGAGATGATGACAAGCAAGTTGACAAGCGTAACGCAAATAAATAGCCGTGACAAAGAATGGAAAATGGGGTTAAGAGTTAGACTTCGATGCAGCATGAGTAGTGGGGCACAGGGGTTTCTGGGTCTCTTGTGATATCAAACTGATGGTTTGTGACCCCTGGAGGATGATTTATGATCCCATGTGGATAGTCCATCCTTCTGAGAATCCCCCCCTCATCCCTATTTCCCTACTTCTCCACTAGCCCTCTGGGGAAAGGACACCTTTTTGTCACCTCACCACAGTTCAGTCCTGAACCACTTTCCCTCTCCTGGGAAATCCCCTACCCTGATCTCCCCCTCCCCATCCTTAAACCAACTGGGAATTCGTGAGACAAAGATTCAGTCTGTGCTGAACTATTGGTGCAGAAGGATCTTACACTACGAAATACATATCAGCGTCGATTGAGATACTAACATATTTCTTTGAACAGTTTACCAGAGACAGTGGTTCCCTACATATGTAGAGCCCACGTCAGCACATACTGCCCCCACTTGCTACTGTTAGCATAGAGTAATGGAATGAAGTGTGGTATATTAGCTGCCATTGTGGGTCATCTGCTCACGTGTCTGCTGGCCAGGTCATGGAGCACCAAGCACGTGCATCTGCCTGCTGCCAATATCAGGCAGTGTCTGCTGGCTGGGCGCTGCTGGGCACTGGATGGAATGCCGGGTGTGTGCACTTGCATTCCACAGAGGTCGAAAATGTGTCACCAGACCAATGGTTGCCACCCTTTTATGTTCGACAATCAGGAAACCTATGCTCTGTCTCAAGGGGCTACTTCCTGTTTTAACAACTCTGCCTCAAACCCATAAACAAAAGTGACGTGTCTAACAGACTGAGGAACGTGCATTCGTTCTCCGGGCCCCTGAACAAGACTTCAGGTGGTGACATCCTTTGATCAGAAAATTCCAGACTAACTTTCTGACTGTCTCTCTCAAGTAGTTACTTCCTGTTTGCATGAACACCTGCATGAACCAACATGTCCAGACACACTGACAGAGGTTTCTACTCCTCCTCAGGATACTCTGTTCCCATTGGCTAAAGATGCAGTCAAAGGGAGAGGTGAAGAAATTGCAATAATAAAAATGGCAGGATATAGTCCATTGGCACAACCCTACAAAATTCATTGTTTAATAGTTTAACAGGAGACAATGTGGGAAAAGAAGCTCTGGAAGGTGTAAGTCATGTATATCGCTGAAGACACTCATCACCACCTTACCATAATTCATCTTCATAATGAAACATATTTTCACAATTTGAGAATCACACACATTCTTTCTGCAAATCCAGGAATTAAATTTCTGCCACAAATACATCGTACGTATGATTATGCTTGAGGTCTTGTATGCACAGATATTTGAGAAGGCAAGCAGCCTCCTCCAGCACAACGTTTTCACTAAACATATCTGTGAAAGAAACGTTATAATCGAACACACTCATGATTGCAATGGGCGCACTGTCCACCAACTGTCGGTAGGTGCGGCCACAATGGCAGCTGCATGCCCATCTCTAAGTATCTAACCATACAAGACTCGTATTCGGGAGGACGATGGTTCAAAGCTACGTCAGCCATCCTGATTAAGGTTTTTCCATGTTTGCCCTAAATCCCTTCAGGCAAATAGGATGGTTTCTATGAAAGGGCCATGACTGATTCCTTCCCCATTCTTCCCTAATCCGAGATTCTGTTTCGTCTCTAATGACATCGTTGACGCAAATCGTTAAACACTAATCTCTCATCCAGGTATCCATCCGCTAGCCATACCAGATGCTCAGTGGTTGGAGAGAGCCGTCAACTATTTAATTTACACAGGGGAGGGGGCCCACAGAAATGTCCTACGCAAACACTTGTCATATTCAATCTTGGCATGAAACACACATGTCCGCTTCTGTCAACACATAACCAGCATACTGGTTACTTCGCTATGCAGCCACACACATGGCGCTGTGATTACCGCCATTGCGACTTGTCCCTGGGGCTGTGGGCAAAAGCCGACAGCTTGGAGCATTCTTTGTACGTGTGAGTCATGCTAGTCTAAGCCGCTGCTCTCGGTCGACCAAAATCTCGTGAACACTTCTGCCAGCCGTGCCACACTGCGAAACAAGCATGTGCGGCTCTGACGTATAGTTCTTAACTGCAATTCCATCCCTGACATAGAATCCCCAGTTAAAAGATCTACTTCACCTAATCGAAAATGAGATGTTATAGTCCGTTTTTTTTGGTCATCAGTCTATTGACTGGTTTGATGCGGGTCGCCACGAATTCCTTTCCTCTGCTAACCTCTTCATCTCAGAGTAGCACTTGCAACCTACGTCCTCAATTATTTGCTTCACATAATCCAATCTTTGTCTTCCTCTACAGTTTTTGCCCTCTACAGCTCACTCTAGTACCATGGAAGTCATTCCCTCATGTCTTAGCAGATGTCCTATCATCCTGTCCCTTCTCGTTATCAGTGTTTTCCACATATTCCTTTCCTCTCCGATTCTGCGTAGAAGCTCCTCATTCCTTACCTTATCAGTCCACCTAATTTTCAACATTCGTCTATAGCACCACATCTCAAGTGCATCGATTCTCTTCTGTTCCGGTTTTCCCACAGTCCATGTTTCACTACCATACGTACATTCTCAGAAATTTCTTCCTCAAATTAAGGCCGGTATTTGATATTAGTAGACTTCTCTTGGCCACAAATGCCTTTTTTGCCATAGCGAGTCTGCTTTTGATGTCTCCCTTGTTCCGTCCGTCATTGGTTATTTTACTGCCTAGGTAGCAGAATTCCTTAACTTCGCTGACTTCGTGACCATCAATCCTGATGTTAAGTTTATCGCTGTTCTCATTTCTACTACTTGTCATTATATTCGTCTTTCTCCGATTTACTCTTAAACCATACTGTGTACTCATTAACTGTTCATTCCGTTCAGCAGATCATTTAATTCTTCTTCACTTTCACTCAGGATAGCAATGTCATCAGCGAATCGTATCATTGATATCCTTTCACCTTGTATTTTAATTCCACTCCTGAACCTTTCTTTTATTTCCATCATTGCTTCCTCGATGTACAGATTGAAGATTAGGAACGAAAGGCTACAGCCTTGTCTTACTCCCTTCTTAATACGAGCACTTCGTTCTTGATCGTCCACTCTTATTATTCCCCCTTGGTTGTTGTATATATTGTATATGACCAGTCTCTCCCTATAGCTTGCCCTTTCTTTTTTCAGAATCTTGAACAGCTTGCACCATTTTATATTGTCGAACGCTTTTTCCAGGTCGACAAATCCTATGAACGTGTCTTGATTTTTCTTTAGCCTTGCTTCTATTATTAGATTGCCTCTCTCGTGCCTTTACTTTTCCTAAAGCCAAACCGATCGTCACCTAGCGCATTCTCAATTTTCTTTTCCATTCTTCTGTATATTATTCTTGTAAGCAGCATCGATGCATGAGCTGTTAAGCTGATTGTGTGATAATTCTCGCACTTGTCAGCTCTTGCCGCCTTCGGAATTGTGTGGATGATGCTTTTCCGAAAGTCAGATGGTATGTCACCAGACTCATATATTCTACACACCAACGTGAATAGTCGTTTTGTTGCCACTTCCCCTAATGATTTTAGAAATTCTGATGGAATGTTATCTATCCCTTCTGCCTTATAGTCCGTACACCTGGCATTTCTCGTGCAAATTTTAGTTTCCTCCCTTTATACCAGTTATTTTTGAAGGCAGAAGAAATCAGAGATTTCCACATGTTTTCACATTGCTGCAGTATCGTTACTTGTGAAAATTATGTACATCAGTATGGCTTAGGCTATATATCCTCTAACTATTATTTGATCGTAAAATTAGAGAAAAAACAGTCTAGACTGTCTTTTTCATTAAGTTTGTACAGCTTACAAGAATGCTGTTGCATGAAAATGTTACAAAAGCTACTGAATTCTTTCATCAGATAAAAAAAACCTGTTCTTACCAGCTAAATATTCCTTACGTCACTCATCACTTCTAAATTCATTTTTGGCTCATGCCGGATGAGTGCTGAAAAGAGAGCATGATCTACCTCTGTCGTCAGATGCCTCCTCGCTTTCGAACTCTCTTAAGGTAGCCAAATGCCTCATCATCAGTGAAATGTCATAATGGAGAAGCACAGAGGAGTTGTAAATATCAGGTTAACACTACACATCTACGTATACATTCGATAATATAGCTAATTTTTTTACGGTGGTCATCTCTGTAGGTGGTAGATTTAAATTTGGTTAAAAGATACTGCCGCAATATGCTCCAATTCGAATATCATATCTGTGATACTCTCGCCCTCGATTCCACCCTACCATGTGGAACGTCATTGATACCAAACTGATAAATTGATTAACTAATTAATTAAACTGATCATGAGAGGCCTTTTGCATTAATAATTTGTTTTTTCCTGCAGTCGGATTAAACTCGTCAGGTAACCATTACAGACGCTTCTGCTACGTCTCTGATGGCTTCACACAGGCTAGTTCGTCAATTCCTTTGACATAAAAATAGCTGGCAACTGTCGTCAAATTGCTGAAGTATTTTTTTCCATACGTTCCTTTCCTAGCCGATTCTGCGGAGAACTTCCTCATTTCTTACGTGATCAGTCTGCCTAATTTTCGACACCATTCTGTAACAATTCGTCTCAAGTGCTTCGATTCATGACTGTTCCGGTTTTCCCACAGCCAACGTAGAATGGTGTGCTCAGAAAATACATCCACAGGAATTCCTTCCACAAGTTAACGCCTATGTTTGACACTAGTAGACTTCTCTTGGTCACGATGCCCTTTTTGCCAGTGCTAGTATGCTATTTATGTTCTCCTTGCTACTTCTGTCATATTTTATTTTGATGTCTGGGTAGCTGAATTTCTTAACTTCGTCTACTTTTTAATTCCCAATTGTAACGTATTCTCGCTGTTCTTATTTCTGCTACACCTAGTTACTTGGGTCTTTCTTCAATTTACTGTTAACTCATATACTGTACAAATCAGACAGTTCATTCCATTCAACACATCCTGCAGACCTTCTTCACTTTTACCCAAGATAGCAGTGTCATCAGTGAATCTTACATTGATGTCATTTCACCCTGAATTTTCATAACACTTGCACTTTTGTTTTATTTCCTCCACTGCTTCTTCGTTGTACAGAGTGAACAGTAGAGGTGAACGATTACAACCCAGTCTTACACTCTCTTCAATTTGAGAATTTCGTTCCTGGTCTTCATCTTACTCTTTTCTCTAAGTTCTTGTACATATTGTGTATTACCTGCCCTTCTCTATGGCTTACCCCTGTTTCCTTGAGAAGCTCGAACATCTTGCACCATTTTGCAGTATTGAACACTTTTTCTGACAAATGCTATGAAAGTGCCTAGATTATTCTTTACCCTTGTTTCCATTATCCGGCGTCAACGACAGAACTGGCTCTGTGGTGCTTTTATCTGTCCTAAAGCCAAGCTGACAGTCCTCTGGCACAACCTCAATTTTATTTTCAATTCTTCTAGATATTATTCCGTTGATAGTGCGATAATTCTCACACTAGTCAGCTCTTACTACACTCCTGGAAATGGAAAAAAGAACACATTGACACCGGTGTGTCAGACCCACCATACTTGCTCCGGACACTGCGAGAGGGCTGTACAAGCAATGATCACACGCACGGCACAGCGGACACAGCAGGAACCGCGGTGTTGGCCGTCGAATGGCGCTAGCTGCGCAGCATTTGTGCACCGCCGCCGTCAGTGTCAGCCAGTTTGCCGTGGCGTACGGAGCTCCATCGCAGTCTTTAACACATGTTGTCGCCAGTGGTCGGCGGAAGGTGCACGTGCCCGTCGACCTGGGACCGGACCGCAGCGACGCACGGATGCACGCCAAGACCGTAGGATCGTACGCAGTGCCGTAGGGGACCGCACCGCCACTTTCCAGCAAATTAGGGACACTGTTGCTCCTGGGGTATCGGCGAGGACCATTCGCAACCGTCTCCATGAAGCTGGGCTACGGTCCCGCACACCGTTAGGCCGTCTTCCGCTCACGCCCCAACATCGCGCAGCCCGCCTCCAGTGGTGTCGCGACAGGCGTGAATGGAGGGACGAATGGAGACGTGTCGTCTTCAGCGATGAGAGTCGCTTCTGCCTTGGTGCCAATGATGGTCGTATGCGTGTTTGGCGCCGTGCAGGTGAGCGCCACAATCAGGACTGCATACGACCGAGGCACACAGGGCCAACACCCGGCATCATGGTGTGGGGAGCGATCTCCTACACTGGCCGTACACCTCTGGTGATCGTCGAGGGGACACTGAATAGTGCACGGTACATCCAAACCGTCATTGAACCCATCGTTCTACCATTCCTAGACCGGCAAGGGAAGTTGCTGTTCCAACAGGACAATGCACGTCCGCATGTATCCCGTGCCACCCAACGTGCTCTAGAAGGTGTAAGTCAACTCCCGTGCCCAGCAAGATCTCCGGATCTGTCCCCCATTGAGCATGTTTGGGACTGGATGAAGCGTCGTCTCACGCGGTCTGCATGTCCAGCACGAACGCTGGTCCAACTGAGGCGCCAGGTGGAAATGGCAAGGCAAGCCGTTCCACAGGACTACATCCAGCATCTCTACGATCGTCTCCATGGGAGAATAGAAGCCTGCATTGCTGCGAAAGGTGGATATACACTGTACTAGTGCCGACATTGTGCATGCTCTGTTGCCTGTGTCTATGAGCCTGTGGTTCTGTCAGTGTGATCATGTGATGTATCTGACCCCAGGAATGTGTCAATAAAGTTTCCCCTTCCTGGGACAATGAATTCACGGTGTTCTTATTTCAGTTTCCAGGAGTGTATATTTGGAATGCTGTGGATGATGTTCTTCTGGAAGTCTGATGGTATCTGCCAGTATATTTATTGTACACCAAGGTGAACAGTGGTTCTGTTGGCATGCCCCCCAATAATTTTAGAAATTCCGATGGCATGTTATCAATCCCTTTTATCTTATTTGATCTTACGTATTACAAAGCTCTTTTAAATTCTGATTCTAGTACGGAATCCCCTATATCTTCTCTGTCGACTCTTGTTTCTTCTTCCATCACGACATCAGCCAAGTCTTCCCAATCGTAGGGGCCTTCAGTGTACTTTGTCCACCTATCCGCTCGCTCCTCTGCATTTAACAGTGATATTCTCGTTGCACTCTTAATGTTACCACCCTTACTTTTAATTTCACCAAATGTTGCTTTGACTTTCCCATTTTCTGAGTCAGTCCTTTCGACAATCAATTCCTTCTCGTTTTCTTCAGGTTTTTCCTGCCGTATTTTATCTTAACTTCCTGCACTTCATGTTTATTTCATTCCTCAGCAACTCGTATTTCTATGTTATTGAATTTCCTTGAAGATTTTTGTACTTCCTGCTTTCATCGACCAGTTGAATTATTTTATCTGTTATCCACGATTTCCCCACAGTTGTCTTCCATGTACCTACGGTTTCGTTTCCACCTTCTATGATTGTCCTCTTTAGATACGAGGGTTGCCCAAAAAGTAATGCACTGCATTATTTCTTTAACAACTCTTTATTGAGTGTAATGAGAATTACATTCAAGAAAAAAGCTGTCTTATCTATATACCCTATTTTTTCACTTATTCTCCACCCCGTTCTATGACCTTCTTTCAGCGTGAAACAAGTACCAACTGACAAGTCGTAATGGGTCTGTCCTCGCGAATGACAACATCAGCTTGCTGCAACATGTCAGGTGTGACAGCTGTGGATGGTCTCCCCAAGACCTGAAAATTATGGAGCTCCGCCGAACCGCCTTCTGATGACCTCACCCTCCATGTACTTCTGTCGACATCAGACGCTCCTTAGACTTCGCACATGAGTTTGGGAATATTCCCCACAGTTTCTTTCTCTGCACACCTCCCATAAAAGTCCATGCAGGTGAATTCAAGCTAAACATATTCTTTTGCTTCAGGTCGCCAACTTGTCAGTTCTTAGTATTTGAGCCGCATCCCTTAAGATTCAAGCAAATGAATCCGAAAGCGAAGTATGCATTTTGTTTCACCTCGCCCGAGATGCCTACTGCTAGGCATTTTACAGGACTTAACGCTCCCAATGAGAGTGTATGGGATATCTATTCCTACTCCCTCCCGCCGTTAACGGAACTTCCATTGTTACTGGAGCCTTTTATCTCATATACATGCATGTATACTCCATTCTGATTTGGAAATCAGCAGATCAGGTTTCACTAGGCATGGCCTGCATTTCAATAGATATGTGAAACGGAGGCTGGCAAAGCTTGTCGGTGACAGTGTAGTGGGTGGTGGTGGGATCACTCATGGAAAAACCCCTGTAGAAGTTGGTGTGAGAGTTGGGCCTTTTTTAGATATTAAGTCAGCTGATAGGTATACTTGCTTAAAGGAAGTCTCTCTAACTGCGGGCTCATCTTCATAAGATGTCATGTTTCCAAGTAGAGAAGGAATTAGCATATTTCATCAAAATATAAGAGGTTTTAGAGTTAAAGTTAGTGAACTGCTTACAGATGTTGACTCTGAAATTATTGGTACGTCGGAGCATCACTTAAATAATTTGACAGTTCAGAGGCTTCCTTTACCAGGATACAGAGTAGCTGGCTGTTTTTCAAGGAGTTCCTTGCAAGGTGGGGTAGTGACTATGTACGTAAAAACAGTATTCCAACTGAGTCCATAGACCAATCACGGCACTGCGCTGAGCAGATATTTGAATTTTGTGCAGGGGCAGTTGAATTTAGTGAAACCAAACTTCTAATTGTTGTTGTTTATATGTCCCGTAACTACAGAGCATTTCTGCTCAAGCTAGAGAGGGCTCTTGATTTACTTTGTAGGAAGTACCAGAAATTAGCTATATGTGATGACTTCAATATAAATTTTGTGTATGATGATGCAAGAAAAAGTCTATTTGTAGATCTCCTAAATTCATATGATCTGATGCAGACTCTATTTTTTCCAACTAGGGTGCAGGGACCGGCCGCGGTGGTCTCGCGGCTCTAGGCGCGCAGTCCGGAACCGTGCGACTGCTACGGTCGCAGGTTCGAATCCTGCCTCGGGCATGGATGTGTGTGTTGTCCTTAGGTTAGTTAGGTTTAAGTAGTTCTAAGTTCTAGGGGACTAATGACCACAGCATTTGAGTCCCATAGTGCTCAGGGCCATTTGAACCAACTTTTTTAGGGTGCAGGGAAACAGCAGCACAGTGATAGACAACATTTTTATTCATTCTTCATTACTAGATGGCCATTCTGTTAGAAAAGCGTGAATGGCGTTTCAGACCATGATGCACAAATATTAACACGAAAAGGCTTTCGTACTCATACAAATGTCACATGTAATTACAAATTACATAGGAAAGTTAATCCAACAGCAAATAGAGAGTTTTTTTAAACCTTGTCAAGGGACAAGAGTCGCAGGATGTTTACAGTGCCGATAACATAGACGATAAATATAATGCTTTCCTTAACACATTTCTCATGCCCTTTGACAGTTGCTTTCCATTAGAACGTTCTAAACGTGGTAATAGCAGAAATAGGCCGCCTGGGTGCCTGACTAGTGGGATAATGTTATCATCTAGAACAAAGCGGATATTATATCAGAATGTTAGAAGTAGTCAGAATCAAGCTGCAGTAGCCATTACGAACAGTATTGCAAGGTGCTTAAAATATTATTAGGGAGGCAAAGAGTATGTGGTATGCAAATAGAATAGCTAATTCACAGGATAAAATTAAAACCATATGTACTGTTCTGAAGGAAGTGTCTAGTCGGCACCCAACGTCGATGATATAAAGTCAGTTCGCAGAAACAATATTTCTGTTACTGATAAATCAGATATATGTATAGCATTTAACAATCATTTTCTGAGCGTTGCTGGTGATTTCAATAAAAATTTAGCCTCTACAGAGAATCATATAACACTCTGGGCAAATGCTTTTCCGAGATTGATGTCTGAAATACTTCTCGTTGATACAGACAATGGGGAGACTGAGTCAATAATTAAATCTCTGGAAACTAAGGACTCCGATGGTTATGATGGTGTGACTAGCAGAATATTAAAGTACTGTGCTGCGAATATTAGCCCTGTACTAAGATGTATTTGTAATTTTTCCTTTAGGAATGGTCAGTTTCCTGAGCGATTAAAGTACTCAGTAGTAAAGCCGCTTTACAAAAAGGGAGAAAGGGATAATGTAGATAATTTTAGACCTGTTTTTATGCCATCAGTGTTTGCTTAAGTTATTGAAGGGATTGTGCCTGTAAGGATAATTGATCGATTTGTATCACTCGATTTGCTATCAGATGTACAGTTCGGCTTCAGAAATGGTTTAACAACTGAAAATGCTATATTCCCTTTTCTCTGTGATATATTGGATGGCTTAAACAAAAGGTTTCGGTCGCTTGGCATATTTTTTTTTATTTAACTAAGGCGTGTGATTGTGCTGACCACAAAACATTACTCCAGAAGTTGGACTAATACGGAATACCGGGAGTAGCTCACAATTGGTTCACCTCTTACTTTAGCAACAGACAGCAAAAGGTCATTATTCACAATGGTGAGAATGGCTGTGATGCGGGGAACGGTGAAGTGAGGGGTGCCCCAGGGATCAGGGTCGGTGCCACTCCTGTTCCTTATTTATATAAATGACATGCCCTCTAGTATTACGGCTAACTCTATAACATTTCTGTTTGCTGATGACACTAGCTTGGTAGTAAACAATGTTATGTGCATCATTGGCTCGGTTACAAGTAGTGTAGTTCATGACCTAAGTTCATGGGATTGTAGAAAATAAATTAAAGATATATCACAGCAAGACTCTGTTTTTAAAGTTTCAAACAGACAATTCAACAAAACCTGACTTTTTAATTTCACAGAATGGGCATATGATCAGTCAAACTGAACAGTTCAGATTTCTAGGTGGTTAGACAGATAGTAAACTGTCGTGGATAGCCCACGTTCAGGATCTTGTTCAAAGATGTAATGCTGCCATTTTTACTATTCGAACGGTACCTGAAATGAGTGATCGTCCGACAAGAATATTAGTCCACTTTACTTATTTTTATTCGCTTATGTAGTATGATTTTCTGGGGTTACTCTTCCCTTTCTAAAAGGATATTTTTGACTCAGAAACGTGCGGTTCGGGCAATAAGTGGTGTAAGTTCGCGAACCTCTTGTCGACCCCTGTTCACGAGTCTATGTATTTTGACAGTGGCCTCTCAATATATATATTCCATACTATCATTTCTTGTTAACAGTATTAGATTATACCAAAGAGTAAGCAGCTTTCACTCAGTTAATACTCGGCAGAAACCAAAAATGCATTTGGATCGGACTTCCTTAACTCTTGAGACAGAAAGGTGTGCAGTACACTGATGCATCCATTTTCGGTAAGCTACCACTCGAATTCAAAAATCACAGCAGTAATCCACGCGCTTTCAAATCGAAACTGAAGAGTTTCCTCATAGGTCACTCGTTCTATTCTGTCGAGGAGCTCCTTGAAAAAGTAGACTGATTCTTGTTGTGTTGTTGACTGTGGTTACTTAAACTGATATACTGCCTTTTTTAGGGTCCATAAACTTTTTTTTTCATTTGTAATTACTTTTATGTTGTAATTTCATGTACTGACATGTTCCATGGCCTTGTAGATTTGCTCTGCAATTTGGTCCTAAGGAACCTGACGTGTAAATAAATGAAAAAATAAATAAATAAAATTTAATTTGCCTACGAAGAATAAAATACACCATAATCCTAAAGTGCATTGCAATTATATATGTGTAACACAGCTCCCAAACGATTGGCTGGGATACGTAAGTACAGTGATGCTGTGTAGCATATTCCCTTCCATGATTACCAAATGTTTCGCTAAAACTGTAGTCTTCTGGACCATATGCACTAAAACGCCAAAGAAACCGACACAGGAATGCGTATTCAAGTACAGACATTTGTTAACAGGCAGAATACAGCGCTATGGTCGGCAACGCTTAGATAAGACGGCAAGTGTCTCCCGCAGTCGGTAGACCAGATACTGCTGCTACAATGGCAGGTCATCAAGATGTAAGTGAGTCTTAACATAGTGTTATAGTCGGTGCATGATCGGTGGTACACAGCATAACCGAGCTAGCGATGAAGGGGTGATTTTCCAGTACGACCATTTCATGAGTGTACTGTGAATATCAGGAATTGGGTAAAACATCATATCTCCGACACTGGTGCTGGCGGAGAAAGGTCCTGCAAGAGTGGAACCAACGACGACTTAAGACTCAACGTGACAGAAGTGCAACCCTTCCGCAAATAGTTGCAGGTTTCGATGCTTGGCCATCGACAAGTGTCAGCACGATAAACATTCAACGAAACATCATCGACATGGGCTTTCGGAGCCGAAGGCCCACTCATGTACCCTTGATGACTGCACGACACAAAGCTCTAGGCCTCTCCTGAGCCCGCCAAAACCGACATTGGACAGTTAATACACGAAACATATTGCCTGATGGGACCAGTCTCTTTTCAAATTGTATTGAGTGGATGGACCTGTACTGGTATGGAGACAACCCCATGAATCCATAGACCCTGCATTCAGCGGGATACTGTTCAAGCTGGTGGGGTGTTTGCAGTTGTAGGGATACGGGACGCCTGATACGTCTAGATACGACTCTTGAAAGGTGACACGTATGTAAGCATCCTGTCTGATCACCTACATCCATTCATATTCATTGTGCATTCCGACGGATTTGAGAGATTCCAGCAGGACAATGCGACACCTCACACGTCCCGAATTTTTACAGAGTGGCTCTAGGAACATTTCCCTGTTTGCGCACTTTCGCTAGGCACCAAACTCGCCATACATGATCATTATTGAGCATGAAACTTCCTGTCAGATTAAAACTGTGTGCCGGACTGAGACTCGAACTCGGGACCCGAGTTCGAGCCTTCGGTCCGGCACACAGTTTTAATCTGACAGGAAGTGTTTTATATCAGCGCACACTCCGCTGCAGAGTGAAAATCTCATTCTTGATTATTGAGCATATCTGGGATGCCCTGCAATGTGCTTGTACTCTTACCGATTTACAGACAGTTCCTGCAGGATCCACGTTGTATGTGCCCCTCCCCCCCTCCCCCCACCCCCCAACAATACTTCAGAGATTAGTCGATCGTGACAGGTCTTGTTGCGACACTTCTGCGTACTCATAGGCGTCCTACACGATATTAGTCAGGTGTACCAGTTTCTTTGGCTCTTCAATGTAGATCCCATATTTATTTCTGACATGCGCTTCGTTGTCGCTATCATTTAGAAAGGCTCAAACTCGAACGGTCCACTTCCATAGTTACAAATTAGAGTTGCAAAGTTATTTTAAGTGAAGGAAGGTGCAAAATTTTCTCTCTAACGTTATCTGGCCGCACGTACTCATTCTGATTATCTGAATCCATAAGCTAGTAGTTATCTATAGAAGATCTTTGCTATGTATAGTACAGGCTGATGGTCCACTTCAGTGAAAATAGTTTCTGTTTTAGATGGATTTTTTTTTATATTCCCGTTGGATCCACACTAACTTCTGCTGATATACCCCATGCTCCTGACTATGGAATATGATACAATGTGTTTAGAGTTCATCGACTTTCCCTTCTTAAAGTACTGATACATGACACCATCCTTCTCTCCAACATAAAGTGTCTACATTAAAAAACTAAACACCTCCAGCCGCCAATTCCAGTTACATCTGCTGTGTAAAGCTTTTACTAAAGTAATATGACGCTGTAGCTAGCACTTAGATATTCTTTTTCTCACTGTAATAATACACCAATACAGAATCTAGTCGCTACTATCTTCGTGGGGTATACATGTAAAAAAGCATTTTTTACCGGATCATACGGACCTCAGCAGTGTAGATCTTAACAATAGTACCCTGTTTGAATGCTTATTATTCCCACTTCATTCTGTAAGTAGATTTTACTCAGGTGAGCGTTGTCAGAAGCGCACAGAGTCACATGGTGTTCCGTTGCTGCTCTCAAAATAATCGATCGAGGTTTAATAATAGCAGCAACCTATGACATTTGAAGTAATTGTTGCACCTCTTTTTTGACAGGCATTATCCACAAAAGCCCTGACACTCGCAAGAAGCACAAACAAACACTTTGAAGAACCACACAGCATGGGTTATTCGTTCCACCCACATTTAAACTCTCTACCACAATGGTGACGCACAGTTCCTTCACCATCACTGGTATAAAAGAATGCAGCTTCACTTAGTTTTTCAGGACGTTGCTTACCAGCTAAAGACTAAGCTCTGGAAGATGCCAGTCTTACATGGTAATTTCTATATTCAGGGAGAAATAACGTAACCTCCCACACATTACAGGATGAACTGCATATCGATGCTGATTCAGGAAACGTATCTCCATTCTGCATAGGTTACAAGTGTCGTGCAAAACAAACCTGTCGACCCACTGTTGTACCCACACCACCATCAAACATCGACTATGTTATACAGCGACCTGATTACGAAGGTCTCTTTATACGAGACAGCCTCCTTTAAAGATCCAAGATCGTGACACTTCTGCTCACGTGATCATGACATCACTTCTGGTAACATATTCTAACTTTAATTGTACATATAGTACAGTAGTCAAGACAGTGCATTTGAAATTCTAAAAGAGTACGTTCTGGAAAGAGTCGAGCAACTGATTACATCCTGACTCATACATCTCGCGAAATGATCACAAATAGAAAAATCAGACGGAAGTTGAGCGATGATCATTTCCCCAATCGTAGTTTGCGAATAGAAAATGAAATGGGGATCATGGTAGTGGAACCGGAAGTACCCCCGCCACACACTGTTAGGGGGCTTCAGGAGTATAGATGTAAATTCCGATGCTGAATTATCAAGTAAGGAACGAAGTCTTACGAAAAGTAACGAGGAAGGCTTAATACAGAATATAATGAAACAGCCTGATACATACGACTATTACGTATTGAATCACGAAAACAGTAGTTTAGAGGTGAAGAATTGCCGGGAGAGGCCATTATCGCTGAGGATGTGGGTACGGCAGTGTCTTTCACTATGCTGTCACTATCAACGTAGTTGCTGCACTGGAGCTACAAACCTCGATATGTGTTTTATGTTCTAAGGACGGCCAAAGTCGGCCGAAACCGGTAAATTCGTTAGAAGTAATTCTAGTAATTGCGTATAATTAAACTATTCTAGAAAAATTAGGGAGCATATTATTTCATACCAGAAACACCTAGCAAAATGACCACGACAGGAAAATCAGAGAAATTAGACCTCATACAATGGTTTACTAGGAGTCATTCTTCACAGCCTGTATACGTGTAATACTAAAGTCGGAAATTATTACTACACGTGAGGTGCTTCCTGCCACATACGGGAAGCTGCCATTCTGTATATACATACACTACTGGCCATTGAAATTGCTATACCAAGAAGAAATGCAGATGATAAACGGGTATTCATTGAACAAATATATTACACTAGAACAGACATGTAATTACATTTTCACTGGGTGCATAAATCCCGAGAAATCAGTACCCAGAACAACCACCTCTGACCATAATAACGGCTTTGATACGCCTGGGCATTGAGTCAAACCGAGCTTGGATGGCGTATACAGGTACAGCTGCCCATGAGGCCTCAAAACGATACCACAGTTCATCAAGAGTAGTGACTGGCGTATTCTGACGAGCCAGTTGCTCGGTCACCATTGACCAGACGTTTTCAAATGGTGAGCGATCTGGAGAATGTACTGGCCAGGGCACCAGTCGGCCACTTTCTGTATCCACAAAGGCCTGCACAGAACCTGCACCATGCGGTCGTGCATAATCCTGCTGAAATGTAGGGTTTCGCAGGGATGGAATGAAGGATAGATACACGGGTCGTAACACATCTGAAATGTAACTTCCACTGTTCAAAGTGCCTTTGATGCGACCAAGAGGTGACCGAGACGTGTAACCAACGTCACCGGATACCATCACGCCGGGTGATACGCCAGTATGGCAATGACGAATACAAGCTTCCAATGTGCGTTTTCGGCGATGTTGCCAAACACGGATGTGACCATCTTGATGCTGTAAACCGAACCTAGATTCATCCGACAAAATGACGTTTTGCCATTTGTGCACCCACGTTTGTCGTTGAGTACACCATTGCAGGCGCTCCCGTCTGTGATGCAGCGTCATGGGTTACCGCAGCCATGGTGCTGATAGTCCATGCTGCTGCAAACGGCGTCGAACTGCTAGTGAAGATGGTTGTTGTCTTACTAACGTCCCCATCTGTTGACTCAGGGATCGAGGCGTGCTGCGCGATCCGTTACAGCCATGCGGATAAGACGCCTGTAGTCTCGACTGCTAGTGATACGAGGCCGTTGGGATCCAGCACGATTCCATATTCCGCTAAAAGTCATTGGATCTCGACCAACACGAGCAGCAATGTCGCGATACGATAAACCACAACCGCGATAGGCTACAATCCGACCTTTATCAAAGTCGACAACGTGGTGGCACGCATTTCTCCTCCTTACACGAGGCGGCACAACTGCGTTTCATCAGGGAACGCCGGTCAACTGCTGTTTGTGTATGAGAAATTGGTTTGAAATTTCCCGCATGTCAGCACGTTGTAGGTGTCGCCACCGGCGCCAACCTTGTGTGAATGATCTGAAAAGCTAATCATTTTCATATCTCAGCATCTTCTTCCTGTCGGTTAAATTTCTTCGTGGGTGCAGCAATTTTAATAGCCAATAGTGTGTATGTACAGATAGATTTCCGCCTTCGCAGCCGAGTGGTTAATGAGATTCCTATGCGAAGAACCAGAATTAGATTTCCGGTACGGCCATGGATATTTCTTGTTTCTTGGACCGTGGTGAACTCAGTCTCGTGATGCCAAGTGAGGAGCTACCTATGGACGAGGAGGGACACCAAGGTCGGAAAGTCGACGACAACCACGAGCGCGGTGTGCTGATCCCATATCCCTTCAAACCGCATCTGAGATGTGTGACTGGAGATGACAAGACGGTCGGTCGACTACCGCGTGGTATTCAGGGAAAGATCGCGAGGTTTTCCTTTTTTACATGTGGAAAGAGTCTGAATAATTTTTGCTATCCCTCCCGGTAGAGCATTTAAGTTCTTTGTTTCACACGAAAGAAATTAAATAAACATCTTGGGTTTCTTCCTTTCCTTCACTAAACATTTTAGTAAACAGCACACAGTGCATCATTGATACGGTTTCCATTACATTAAGTGCGTGTATCTTGTTATCCAAATATTAAGGGATTCAGCTCTTTACGCAATAAAAAGTAATGGTAATGAAAAAAAAACAATCACAGTATAGCAAGACCTAATATTAAAGAATGGCAGCGAAACGTGAGAGTTGTTTGGGAGATATTTGTGTTTATGGAAGCCGCCTTGCGAGAAATTTCAACTTGCAAATGTTGCCTTTTGTAATGCATCCAGTTGTCTTGTACAGCCGAGTTAATTAAATTGCGTAATTAAAGCGACATTAAGAAGCGACCCGCGTGATGAAGTGGGATCTGAATATTCAGCAGGCGTTAGACGCGGCGCAGCGAGACACGACCGCGTCACTTTGTTGCCGTCGTGCCGTGCAGGTCTCCTGGAAAATGAAAAGCGCCGGCGCAAGAACATGACGTCTCTTAAAAATGCGCAAAAATAGTAGCACTTCGTGTGCGACTTTATGTATACAGGAGGATACGTAGTTTCTAACAAAGGAAGAGGAAGAAAAATTACACTATTTAACGGACTGTTTGCTTGTTACTTTCCCTCAAGAGATTTTTTTGCATAGGAGGTACTTTTCTTTTTTATCGCATTCTCTACTACTAACAGTCTAAGTTTTGCATAAATTTCCTTTCCACTTGTATGGACATTCTTGAGAGAACTAGAAGATTTCTGTGGAGAGAACCAGTGTTTTTCCAGGTTAGCTTTATCATCTCCCACTAAATAAGTTCAGTTGCTTGAAACAAATTGTGCAGCTTTAAATATCTCAGATTCTGGAACTGTACGTCTTGTCACAAAGATGAAACGTGACTCTCCGACTGAATTGTGTGTTCCAAGTTAATCCTTTGTTCATACTACGTGTATCATGGTTATTATCTCCTAAAAATGACTGAACTTTCTGTATAAACTACTTCTGAGGAGCAGATCTTGCAAAACTATTTTGTACTTCGGACGCAAACTGAGCAATCCAGTATATTACTTACGATTATATAAATTACTCACAATACAAGAGAGAAAAGCCAAGGTTTTCAATGAAATGTATACATATTTGGCTGGTTTGAAAAATAATTTGTGAGGAAATAGTAGAGAAATTAACAAAACTGCAATATTGGCTACCTACATTTGCATACAGGTACAGACGTCGCAAGCCACCAAGGAGTCAACGAGACGGGATGAAATTTATCGCTGTGGATAAAAAAGTGGGGGAAATTGGGTCGTTAACACTACCAGGGTGTGGTCAGGTTCTGAACGAAAAATTGTTCTTCTAGTAATATTTGATCGTGAGAGAAGAGACATCAATAAACAACCCCTTCAGTGGCATGTGCACTTCGACGACTATGGTGCACCATTTCCATTACAAGCACCATATGTCAACAGTTGTAGCAAATCATTTTCAACCCGGAGAGCAGTTGAATCAAGATATCGTGTTATACTGTCTAAAGATCGCTTTTTCTACTGGCTACGGAAATGATTTTATTCTCAGAGTTGCAGCGTAGTAAAACCTGCCGTTTTCATATTCTAAAATTGGAAATTTGTAGTAAGTTCTATGGGACCAAACCGCTGAGGTCATCGATCCGTAGGCTTACGCACTACTTAATGTAACTTGAACTATCTTACGGTAAGGACAACCAACACACACACCCATGCCCAAGGGAGGACTCGAACATCCGACGGGGTCAGCCGCGCGAACCGTGGCAAGGCGCCCTAGACCGCACGACTACCCCGCGCTGCACATATTCTCATCCAGTTGAACTCTATTTCTGAGCTCGTTAGCATGTCCTGCGACAAATTCATATTGTTTGGCTATAAATCAAGCTTTATCAACATTCAAATTTAATTTGGGTATCAGAAACGCAACAACTTCTGCTTAAAAGCCTCTAAATGAATCAGGATAGGAAGCTGCTTCCAAAGTACGAGAGATGTATTAGTATAAATATTTTCAATTTCAACAGAAACCAAAATCCAAAATAAGTAATACCTTACTGAAGGCAACAATCTGTAGTTGTACTAATATTACCAATAAACATACAGATATGGAGAATGTAATCCCATTTATTTCTAATAATGGGACCGTTGCATCGTAATATGAGAGCGGAGAGGGAAACGCGTGCATTCTGAAGGAGGTCGATAAAATACACAATTTACCTACAATTAGCAAGAGAGTAGTTCATACCATCTACTAAAACTAACGCGGACCAGGCAGGGATGCAGGTTATCATAGAGAATACGAACGGGAAAGTGAAAATTAGTGAAACTGTAAAAAATAAAAATCAATAATTACTTTTGAAAACATTGTGAGAGTGAACAGTGATCAATGTGTAACAAATATTTACTGTCAAAAACAGTCTTGATCACAACTTATTTATTATGGTGACCGGTTCCAACCACTACCGTGCTCATCTTCAGACCAATTAGTAAGGAACTACTTCTGTTGGTAAATCACTACACTGATTTACCACCAGAAGGAGGTTCTTACTCATTGGTCTGAAGATGAGCACAGTAGTGGTCGAAACTGGTCACCATAATAAATAAATTGTGATCAAGACTCCTGAGGCCTGCTTCCGTCACAAAACTACAGCGAAGTGATCCAAATACACGAAGTGGATCTGACGCATCCCTTCCAGTGTGCATTTAGACTGGCTGTTTCTTTCAACAGCTGTTATGAGCTTACACTTGCACTATAAGGTGAAAATTCTTTTTTATGTCAATAGGAAATAAATAATGTTTTCTGATAGTTTCTTTTCTCAAAGTCCTCTCTTTAACATCCTATACCACCAGTAGAGCACGTGTACCCTCCCACTGAATTTTGGATGATATACAGCTGTTATGAGCTTACACTTGCACTATAAGGTGAAAATTCTTTTTTATGTCAATAGGAAATAAATAATGTTTTCTGATAGTTTCTTTTCTCAAAGTCCTCTCTTTAACATCCTATACCACCTGTAGAGCACGTGTACCCTCCCACTGAATTTTGGATGATATACTGAGTAAGAAGAAGATACCAATTTATTCATTAAAAACTATCTTCATTTATCAATGAATAATAGACCAGTACATTGCAAATTTTTCACAAACTACTTTGGAGTAGCTAACTAGTACGTTACACGCAACCACTTATCACAAATAACTTAATCATTGCTTTCAGTAGTGAGGCTTCGTCCTCTGTCCACTAGTGGCATAAACTGCACTGTACCCAGTCCTTAAATACGAGTTCACACATCCTGAGCAAATGGTGGATTTGTCGTCTTTATCTTCATCTGTGCTGTTTGAAGCCGACGTAGTAAACGATGGATGAACATATTGAAATGGTAAGTTTCGTGGGTTACAGTGCTTTCCAGTAGTGGGCAGCCCACAGTCTATCGATTAAGAGATTGAACAGCCGTATACTTTAAGATATTTTATTTTACCTAGAAAGTAAGAAGTATCGGCAATTTATTTTGCCATCTCAGGCCCCATACTCTTTTGTCCCAATGAACGAACTTATCGTATAGCGCCATAAAACATTGTAGATTGTGAATTTCAATCGTTAGACAAATGCTTCATACGAAGACGTGCTGTCTTGCAGCCGATTTCCCCTGGCCATGATGGACCAACGGATATTACATGTAGTTAGTTGCATACCGGCAGTGTGCCATACATCCCCTCCCTAACCTGCCTCCCAACACCGACCAGGCGGAGCGAGGTATCGCAGTGGTTAGCATACTGGACTCGCATTCAGTTGTAGGGTATAGCATACTATACTATACTATAAAAATAATGACAAAAAATTTGTTTTTGATTCATTTGGTGGTAATATACCAAAACAGCTAGTTAACTATTTAGGAAAAACTGATCTGTACTACGTCACTGAGATAATACAAAATTTCGATGAAGTAATATGTGGTCATTCGTGTCTATTTGTTTTAAAACTGTTAAGCGACAGTTATAAGTTTAATTATATTTTGAATCTAATAAATGGGCATTTTTGTGAATAAAATAAAGTATGATGAAGAGCCACCATACGATTGAAGCTCATTGGAATCGAAAATTAAAGGAGAATTAGGGCCAAAAATAGAGAATTTAATCAAACAATTCTAGAAAGAATCATGGGGCATTTTTAAAATAATAAAAACTTTTATTCATTTTAAAGGTAGACGATTAGCAGATACAAAAGATCCAGTAAATGGTTACTTAGAGAAATAATATGTTACTAAACCTGAATACACAAGCATTCTAACACACTTCAATAACTATGTCACTGATACACAGCTTAATGAACAAGTTAATCAGATTCATCAAGATAATTACAACACTATAAAGCATTTCTTTACAAAAAAGGAAGTAGAAAAAGCTTTTGAAGATTATTTTTCAAAGGAAGATTTAACACCATATCTAAGTCAAATAGGTGACCTCCAGAAAAGAATGTATGACAAACATAGAGTGAAATTTGACTTTCATACTGGTACAGAAATGTTCAAGTACACATTTGAGTATGATGTAAAAATAAAGAGAATTATTCTATTGGGAGTCAATGTAAATCGTGATTTCACACATACTGATTTTAAAATAGAGATAAAAAGATTTAACATTGATGAACTGCCAGTTTTATATCCAATAGTTCAATAACCCATCACTTGAAATGAAAAAGAAGGATAAAATACTAATATCTCTAAATGAATCTGTTAAGACTGTCCCTGTTTCAGATGAATTAATCATGTTTGGTGAATTACTTTAGAATTAGGTCACATTTGTTGCTTGAAGTGTGAAAAATTTACTGAGACATATAATCCACACAGAGTAATAACAAATAATGGAAGAGAAAGAATTGAAGGACTTTGCACAGTATGTAAAATGAAGAAGAGTAAAGTCGTTAAAAATTTTTGTAGGTGAAAGTTTAAAGACTGTTTCTCCCCATAAAGAAATTGTTAATGAATTACATAAACTGATCAGGAAAAATTTGAAAAGAAGGCAGGTTGTTTCTCTTGGTGTAGATGATTTATGGCAAGCTAATCTAGTTGAAATGGACTCCAGTAGTTTGAATGGAAGTTCAAAAATAAACAAAATATATAATTATTTATTGACTGTTATTGGTTTATTTTCGAAATTTGCTTGGTCTATCACAGTTAAAGATAAAGAATGTAACTGACACTTTTTTTAAAAAAGTATTTACAGACAGACAGCCAAGAAATTTACAAACACATAATGGTGAAGAATTATACAAAAAAAATTCAAGGATAAATAAATACGACATCAATCATTATTCAACTTTTTCAAAATTAAAAGCATCTGTTGTTGAACGATTTAGCAGAACAGTTAAAGAAAAGATGTGGAAGAGATCTGACTTACAAGAATATTTTAAATGGACTGTTCTAGTTTCGAAATTAGTTGATGAGTATAACAACACAAAACCTTCTACAATAAGAATGTAGCCAATAGAAGTTAAGTGAGAGAAATTTAAAAATAGGTACCATTGCATCTAACGAAAAAGCGAGATTTAAGAAAGGAGACAAGGGGAGAATTTGTAAATTATAAGGTCTTTTCGAGAAAGGATATACTGTCAATTGGTCAACAGAAATTTTCGAAATTCAAGATGTGATTCATTCTAATCCAATCACATATAAGTTGAGGGCTCTAGATGGCGAAGAAATGAAAGGAAATTTTTATGAACAAGAGCTACAGAAACCAAAACATCCAGATGTGTATATAGTAGAAAAAGTTGGGCAAAAGAAAGGAGATAAGGTTTATGTTAAGTGGTTGGGCTTCTATAATTCACATAACAAGTGGATAAATAAAAAAGAACTAATTTTGTAAGGTGTAAGATATTGGCTTATGCTTTCTCCCGAAGTAGATGCAGTCGACAGGCCGATTAATAGTTATCTCTAATGTTATCTTTTTTATGTGTAATAATTTTTTTACCACTTTTCAATTGCTTTAGTTCTTCAAACCAATTCCAAATCTTTGTGTTGTTGATGTGATGTTCAATTTTACTCGCTCTAACAATTCTGACCTAATTAAATTTAAATTATTTTCATTTATGCAGTCATCAAGAACTTGATTTAATTTCTCCTTTAATTCTTCTGTTTCAAATAATTTCACTTCTTCAGGCATTATCGGGTCTAAAGAATACACTTCTTTGAAGTGATTTTTAGTCAGATCATTAATTAGTTGAAAGGCTCGTTTATGTTTTTAATCGTTAATTTAACATTCTTGAGCAGTGGTGTGTAATGTAAAACGACGATTTCCTTGTTTTTTAATATCTGAAGTCATTACCCATCTTTTCTGTTTTATGGACATCATATACTTTATCGCAAAAGCAGATATAAAATTTATCTTGCTTGTTGTGTGAAGAATTAGAATTTGAGTTTCGAATAGACAAATTCTGTCTTTCCCACTTTAAAGTTGTTGAGTAAAGAATACCTTTTTGGGGTGGCAGTATAAATGTACACTTTTTTTTTTGTTTTTTGTTTGACTTTGTTCATGTTGAATTGTTTGAGTCTTTCGTTTTCCTCTTTTAATTCTTCTTTCTCTTTTGACTTGATCACGAGTCTGTTTCTGAAGTAAATGGCGAGTTATTCTGCTTGAATTGTTTTTTATTCTGCTGTATATTTCAAGTAATCTACAAATATTTTTTCTGTAGTCAAATACCATTTTCTAACCTGTTTGCATTGTTTTGTGTTGGATGTCATGAAACGTTCTTTAAAATTTTCGACTGTTAAGAGAATCCATTTCTTTTGGACAGGGTTGTTTATTCCTAAAATTTTTATCTCATTTTGAATGTATTTGTATTCTTGAGCAAGTGGACCATTATGTTTAATTTCTGTATATGAAATTTTGTTTAAGATCTGTAGAGGGTAAAAATTAATCTCTGCAATTTCATGCAAAAATATAGGATATCTTCTGTAATTAACATGTGTTTCTCTTCAAATAAAGGGACCCAAATATCTTTAAACCATGTTCCCAAATCCAAATCATATTTTTTCTCTTGAATGAATTCGAAAATGTTCAACATGCTCGGTTCTGTATTTCCAACAACTGCGTTAGAAGCTGCCATTGAAGAGAAACATTTTTACTATTTTTACAAAAAAATAAACAGTAGCTGAAATTTGTAGTTTGCATTCACTTTATTTTCTTTCATGAGTAACCCATCATTTAAATTGTTTTGCAGCTGCTAATTTTAAACTCATCACTAAATCATAAAGACCAGATTCATTGATGAAAATTCTTCATTTTTCATTATAAGTTATACCCAACAACTCACTTTTCATATTTTAGTTTATCATCTCCATCAACACCTTTTCTAGCTGCATTATCTATTTTCATTTTTTTACAAATATAATAAAAATTATTTCTTATAAATGGTGAGCCTCCACTATCTGGTAGTCTGTGAGCTGGAAGTCAGAGCAAAAGAACATAGTGAAATTGATTGAAAAATACATATCAATACATTGTAAATTATCTGAAGATTTTATGAGAAAATTTCAAGATAAATTAGAATGGGATATTATGTCATATTGTCAAAAACTTACTGAAGATTTTATCAGAGAATTTCGAGATAGATTAGATTGGAATGGTATATCATCTAACCAAATAGTGTCTGAAGGATTCATTAGAGTGTTTCAAGATAAAGTAAATTGGTGAAGTATGTCATTTGCACAGGTATTGTCTGAATATTTCAGAAGAGAATTTGAAGATAAATTAGAGTGGGCTATTTTATTATTTTGTCAAAATCTGACTCAAGATTTTATGAGAGAAGTTTAGTATAAATCAGATTGCGTTGTTATATCATCTACTCAAGAACTGACTGAAGATTTTATGAGAGAATTTCAAGACAAATGAAATATCAACTGAGCAAAACTTAACTGAAAATTTCATCATACAATTTAAAGATAAAGTTAATTGGGATAACATTTTAAAATATCAATATGTATCAGATAAACTCTTACAAAAAATATTTCATCTTTATAAACTTATTGAACAACCTGACAATACTGAATATTCTATATGTTAAAGTGATGATGATCATCAATTTGTAAAAAGAAAGTGTAATCATATTTTTCACAAAAAGTGTATTGATGAATAGAATAGTGAAAGGAAAGAAATAATTGGCCATTTTGTAGAAGATATTCTGGAAATCAGATGGATTGTATGTTAGATAATGATTAGATGAAATTGTAAAAGATTGCAAAAATTACTTTTTCACAAATGAAATAAATTTTTTTCTTAATGAATGGAGCAGGTTCAACAACAGTCTTCTGTGAAATCCAAATTTTGCAAATTTGTAACACTGAGAAGTCAATTGATAGTGTTACTTTACAGAAATACACAAAAGATCGTTATAGAACTATGTGTAGGCTATGTATAAATAAATTTCATCTGAAAAATTACAAAGAAAGTCGAATTCCTGTCATATGTGGAAAAAGAGTTGCTAATTATTATTACAAAGAGCATTTACGCCGGATTCTGAGTGAAGAACATTGTAAAATACTATTATCGATGAATAACGAAGAAGCTGTCACTGATCAAGAATGATACATGTAAGAAGTGTGCATAAGATTGGATGAAGAGTAAGAAAACTAAAGCCATGGAAGCTAAGGAAGTGGCTGCCAAATCAGTCAAATATCTTAAACTTAATGATTTATTACTGATTAAATAAGAATCCTTTCCATCGATTTTAGCATCCTTCGATTTGTGAAAAACTAATTTTTTGCAAATCAAATGAAATTTATTTTCTTTCAATAGAAGGGACAAATGGAGAACTTCACATTTGCTCAACTTCGTGACTCGTGTAGGACACATTGTTTGAGTGGCTACAGCAAACTGAACAAGGCTGATCTGATTAGATTTGTTCAAGCACATCGTCGGTCGACACAAGGTATAAGACGTCCTACAGGACGCACTGTTTGGAACAAATTGCATTGTTTTGAAATTGGAGGTGATGACGAGATTTTGGAAACTTACACTGATAAACCATTGAAACCAATATTTTCATTTTCTACCGATGTGTTTGCCAAAACTAAAGAAGATAAACCATTGAAAAGAATATTTCCATTTTCTAAAGATGTGTTTGTGAAGGATAAACCGCTGAAAAGAATATTTGTATTTTCTACCGATGTGTTTACGAAACAGAAAACAAGAACCAATAAAGAAGTATTATTTCCTTTTTACACCGATCTATTTGAGAAACCAAGAGACAGTATTGCATGTGGGACATGACCTTAAGTCGTAGTGCATTCGCCAATGATGTGGTGTTCCTGGCCAGATCAGGGGATGAAATGCATATGGCGCTTCAGTGGCTACGCCAGTACGGGGCGTTCACTGGGAGCGTCATCAACATGAAGACAATATACATGGATGTTGGAGGTGGACTTCCCCACGCAACGGCGGTAACCCTTTCACAAGATCCCCGTACTCAAATGCTTACGAGCGCAGCGCTATAACAATGTTTGCCGCACGTTGGCAGCTACGTACCGCCGGCTACTACAACAGATACGTGCTCTATTGGAGTACAACATACACTCCTGGAAATTGAAATAAGAACACCGTGAATTCATTGTCCCAGGAAGGGGAAACTTTATTGACACATTCCTGGGGTCAGATACATCACATGATCACACTGACAGAACCACAGGCACATAGACACAGGCAACAGAGCATGCACAATGTCGGCACTAGTACAGTGCATATCCACCTTTTGCAGCAATGCAGGCTGCTATTCTCCCATGGCGACGATCGTAGAGATGCTGGATGTAGTCCTGTGGAACGGCTTGCCATGCCATTTCCATCTGGCGCCTCAGTTGGACCAGCGTTCGTGCTGGACGTGCAGACCGCGTGAGACGACGCTTCATCCAGTCCCAAACATGCTCAATGAGGGACAGATCCGGAGATCTTGCTGGCCAGGGTAGTTGACTTACACCTTCTAGAGCACGTTGGGTGGCACGGGATACATGCGGACGTGCATTGTCCTGTTGGAACAGCAAGTTCCCTTGCTGGTCTAGGAATGGTAGAACGATGGATTCGATGACGGTTTGGATGTACCGTGCACTATTCAGTGTCCCCTCAACGATCACCAGAGGTGTACGGCCAGTGTAGGAGATCGCTCACCACACCATGATGCCGGGTGTTGGCCCTGTGTGCCTCAGTCGTATGCAGTCCTGATTGTGGCGCTCACCTGCACGGCGCCAAACACGCATACGACCATCATTGGCACCAAGGCAGAAGCGACTCTCATCGCTGAAGACGACACGTCTCCATTCGTCCCTCCATTCACGCCTGTCGCGACACCACTGGAGGCGGGCTGCACGATGTTGGGGCGTGAGCGGAAGACGGCCTAACGGTGTGCGGGACCGTAGCCCAGCTTCACGGAGACGGTTGCCAATGGTCCTCGCCGATACCCCAGGAGCAACAGTGTCCCTAATTTGCTGGGAAGTGGCGGTGCGGTCCCCTACGGCACTGCGTAGGATCCTACGGTCTTGGCGTGCATCCGTGCGTCGCTGCGGTCCGGTCCCAGGTCGACGGGCACGTGCACCTTCCGCCGACCACTGGCGACAACATCGATGTACTGTGGAGACCTCACGCCCCACGTGTTGAGCAATTCGGCTGTACATCCACCCGGCCTCCCGCATGCCCACTATACGCCCTCGCTCAAAGTCCGTCAACTGCACATACGGTTCACGTCCACGCTGTCGCGGCATGCTACCAGTGTTAAAGACTGCGATGGAGCTCCGTATGCCACGGCAAACTGTCTGACACTGACGGCGGCGGTGCACAAATGCTGCGCAGCTAGCGCCATTCGACGGCCAACACCGCGGTTCCTAGTGTGTCCGCTGTGCCGTGCGTGTGATCATTGCTTGTACAGCCCTCTCGCAGTGTCCGGAGCAAGTATGGTGGGTCTGACACACCGGTGTCAATGTGTTCTTTTTTCCATTTCCAGGAGTGTATTTCGTCGAATGGACATGCTCCAACGAACACGTTATGTCAGCACCTACCTTGCAGGTTACGATAGTCAACGATTTCAAGCAGCATATGGACATTTCGTGAGCCACACTCTTGTTTTTAAAGTCCGATGCACCACCCTGACACTGTCACAGCGGAGGGGCCGTATCACTTTAACTCACGTCTATAATTGTGCGCAATCGCTCTATCTCAACACTATGCGTCGCACGTGGACCTCTGCCACGCCAATCTGACGAACACCCTGATAGCTGAAGTGGCACCACGCTCTCTGCCTCTACCTGTTTCTGTGGGACACATTACACCGGCACTCGTCCACGTAAGAGAGTTCTTAACTGAGCTCAGCTACTTGCAATCGGACCTTCCGACAGCAGTGGCCGAACGGTTCTAGGCCCTGCAGTGTGGAGCCGCGCTACCGCTACGGTCGCTGGTTCGAATCCTGCCTCGGGCATGGATGTGTGTGATGCCCTTAGGTTAGTAAGGTTTAAGTAGTTCTAAGTTCTAGGGGACTGATGACCTCAGAAGTTAAGTCCCATAGTGCTCTGGGCCATTTGAACCATTTGAACCTTCCGACAACACGGATGTCCAGCACGAAAGACTGTTATCGCCTTTCCCAACAGCAGCAACCCGTCAATACGGTCGCACACCGACACTCCGAACTCGGCTGGAACAGGGTGTGGCCAGCAATTGACACGCCTTTTCTACCCACGCCGGTTCATTAGTTGTGGTACGCGGTTGTGAACGGGAAGATCGCTATACGTCAGAGGCTACATTCCATGCATATGACTGACGACTCCCTGTGTCCGAGATGCTCAGTCGTTGATTCGGACGCACACCGCCTGACCTGTGCCGCTAACAGCGACTTCTGGCTACTGACGTAGTGCATGCTGCCCTTACTCTCCGTGACCGCGTTAACTGGTTTACTGCATATTTCGTGATGCACACAAAGGCAGACTCGTCTTTTGGTCCCTACTGTTGGCGATACATGCAACTTTCAGCCGCCACCGTAAGTGTAGGTTCATTATTTACCGGCCCTCCTGCTCACTAATGCGTTCCGGGTATGAGAGGCTGTACCTGACGAAGAATCCTGGAGAATATGCGTCCACTACACACAGAATAGGGGGTAACTATTACCGACATACGAGACGAAGACTGATACCTGGTTGTTAAGGATGGCAGGATTGGGTTGCGATTGTGGATTGGGGCCGAATAAATTACTATTGGTTTGCTTTGCAATTTCACTCATTTAGTTTAGTAAGTAATATTTGAAAACAAGCCAATGAGGTCGCAATCAGAATTTTAAAGCAAGTAACCACAATGACAGTCGAAGCCCTTTTCACGCCAGAATGGCATTTATTAAAAATTAAACAAACATACATAAACTACAGACAGCAAATAATTTTGGAAAATAATCCAATGTGGTCACAATCAGAATTTTAAGGCAAGTAACCAATATAATGGCTGAAGGCCTTTAACGCCCAAAACAGCAATTATTAAAAATTGTGGCAAACATGCATAAAACACAGAAGGCAAATTATTTTTGAAAACCAGCCAATGAGGTCGCAATCAGAATTTTAATGCAAGTAACCACAATCATGGCTGAAGGCCTTTTAACTTCAAAATGGCAATAATCCAAAATTTAACAAATATACTGTCAAACGGCGAATGGCAAAGCAAAAGTTATTTAAAAAACATACAACAGATCACTAAACAGGTGAGACAAATCATGGTAACGTAATAATACAACAATAAAATGAAACTAAAGAGCCACTGACAGACAGCGCTCCAGGAGTCGACTTCTGAGTAGGTCACACCATAAACTCTTTCACAAGTAAAGAGAAAGGCAGCCAAGAGTTGCATTCAGATCACAAGATGATAACTCGGACTAGTGGAAGTCTAACGAGTGACTAAAGATAATCTTGGTGAGGCTACCTCACATCCAACAAAACAAATGGAAGGTGCAAAATTACGTCGAAGCCGGAACCGGCGGTCTGGGCTCCGCCCACAGAATGCTGTGATTAGAGCGCCTGGAACAAGATGGAATGACTCCCATTAAGTATAAGAACGCCACCCACCCTACAATCAAGAAGCTGTCAGACTTACACGCCTCGCCGGACAGCGGCGGCAAGGCGAGGCAATGTACACTGCCGTTACATACACTAACCCCCATGGCAGGTAACTGGGGCGTTAGCAGACACAACACAGAAAAATACCGCTGGTTGAAATTAACAATGTAAGAAGCTAAAATTAGTAAATAGCAATTAAAAGCTCCGGAAGGCTAATCAGATCCACCTTCCTCAGGTACTGCAGTCGCTACTTTTCGCCTCGACGAATCCAGGTCACTGGAGAATGGCGATATTTCACAAGGGTGGAGGCTTCTCTATGTGAATTGCAATGCACTCAACTTAAACATGCAGAATCCGGTTTCTTCGAGGTCGTGCACCCTGGTGACCACTTCCCTTCCATCCGGCAGTCCATACACGCCGCCAGCAATCCCAGTGTGTTGTCGCTCTGTACGGACCTCGCTGCTCCTGCGTCCCCAACTGAACTTCCTACTCACACCACACTGAAAAGGAACGAGGTCGCTCCAAAGCTAGGACAACAGAACTACACATCGATAAGCGCCGCTGCTGCCACTAGCGGAAATGGTTCAAATGGCTCTGAGCACTATGGGACTTAACATCTCAGGTCATCAGTCACCCAGAACTTAGAACTACTTAAATCTATCTAACCTAAGGACATAACACACATCCATGCCCGAGGTAGGATTCGAACCTGCGACCGTAGCGGTAGCGCAGTTCCAGACTGAAGCGCCTAGAACCGCTCGGCCACCAGCGGCCAGCTATGCTTACGAAACTGAGAGGCGCCAGTGAACACGAGAAAAAGACAAACAACAGAACCATACCAACTAAACTATACGATCTGGCAGAAACCTACACACGGCACCAACCCGAGCTACAGCAAGGCTCAGGATATTTTTTGGTGCAAAAACAAGAAAAATTACAGAAAAAGAAATGGTAAAACAAAATAAGTAAGTATACATAGACAAATTCGCTAAATCCACTCCTTGATCCTCTGATGCAACAACACTTTGAGTGGGCATGGCGATGGGATAGCTAGGCCTTGGGTGTTGATTCCTGCCCTGCCTGTCGTCCTATCCTGCAGTGGTTGTTAAGATTTAAAAAAAAAGTGGTTTAATGTTTGCCTGGAAAACGAAAGGTTGCGGACTCGAATCCAGGCCAAAGTAATTTTTTTCATCTGGCAGACCCTGTCCTTCACCTCTCAACAATATGGAGACTGGTCAGAAACCAAACGTGGTTATGATTGCACGTTATGCTTAAGGTGTACTTTCTGTGGTTAGGTAACTGGTTAGGGTTACGCAAATCGCCACAGTGATGGCAATCGTTTCAGAACAATTCCATAGCGCCAACAACGTCATGCGGCTCCGAAATATGCGGTTTTCAATTTTTTTTGCGAAAAGTAAGACATTTACGGAAAAAATTACTTCAGCATGGGATACAGCTTTGCTCACATAAAAAAAGATTTTCAGAAGCGAAACAGGTGAGTCAGCTTTCAACTTTCTGTTTTCCTTGAATCAAACACTGATAGGAATAGGATTCTCTGCATGATTGGGCGATAAAGCCTGCCACATGGGGTCCACGACAAAGAATCGTGGCAGTGACTCTCAACAATGGTTCAAATGGCTCTGAGCACTATGGGACTTAACATCTATGGTCATCAGTCACCTAGAACTTAGAACTACTTAAACATAACTAAACTAAGGACAGCACACAACACCCAGCCATCACGAGGCAGAGAAAATCCCTGACCCCGCTGGGAATCGAACCCGGGAACCCGGGCGTGGGAAGCGAGAACGCTGCCGCACGACCACTCTCAACAATTAATTAGTGCTTACTAAGCTTTACCAGAAGAGTGCCGTCACTGGCTACACACATGTATCAAGCGTGCTTTTTTTTCGGCATGATCCACTCATCCAGCCTCTGATTCATGATACCCTCCAAATTTTAGTACATATCCAACTCTTAGACCAAAGTGATTCGCATGAATTATGTACATTGGTTGTAAAATGATTAATTACATCATGATGTTCTCCCATCACTGCCATGTCATCACGATCGCAAAGTACATATGAAACAGATAACATTCACGCCTCGTGAGCTTCCCAGCGTACGCTGCTTAAATCGTTTAAGTTGTATGAAAATGGTGGTTTCGGTTCCCTTATTTCATTGTCTGAACTTCACGCATAACGCTAGCAGAAGCCCACAAACGTCATTATCTACGCCAGAGAAGTGGTCCAGTTATAGGTACTTGGTGCTACTCGTGAGGAAATGGGGCAGGTCCCTAATAATTAATCGTTAAAACTGACACACGTCCAGAAACGACCCATTTGCGAGGTAACTGCGTATATGTGGTTATGACCGTTCACTAACTTTATTCGAAGTTTCTATCCCAAAACAAATGAGTCGCTGAATTGTAAACGGGTCGTGTCCCAGAAAGTAAATATTTCAGGAGAGATACGATTCAACGAGCTTATCCAAGGTGTCAGGGGATTGCTACGTAGTAATTAGGCGCACGGTGAAACAATATAAAGCACCGAGTGAGGTCAGTTATACAGTCTGAATGCACTGGTGTCGACTCTCTTCCGAACCTGACGATGTTGACGAGGCAACTAGCGTTCCGTCTGCAGCGGAAGGATTGTGACATCTAAGTTTATGTTATTCAGCTTATTATAGCAATAAAAGAGTGTTTCCAGAATATGATTTTCACTCTGCACAGGAGTGTGCGCTAATATGAAACTTCCTGGCAGATTTAAGCTGTCTGCCGGACCGGTACCACACGGTAAAAGAGTGTGTACCAACAGACAAGTTTATTCATATTGCACCAAAATACGACCACAGTCAATATACGGAAAATGGTGCGTACGTTTCATTTTCATCATGTCCACCCTTTTCTGGCCGCTAGCAGGTACTGTTATAAAACGGTTACGTCACGTATGTAATGTAAAATTTTCTTTAGATCATCTAGTTTCTTCTTTATTGGAACAGACCCGCTGTGTACTTATTTATCAGGAAAATCTAACTTGCATCATCGTTTGAACAGTGGAAACTGAAAAGACCATCAACGAATGACCTGTCTTCAATAATTCCAGGAGAAACGCTACTTCAGTGAACGGACTGTGTAACATTATGTGATCGCCTTATCATTTTAAATCATTCACTAATCAAGCAGTCGCTCGGCAACAGCTACAGTTAGCAAATAACGTTGCGATAATGTAAAAGGTGAACGACCTGTGACGTAACTTGTTTATTGTCGAAGCGCCGTCAGAGATGCAGTGAGTTACTGACTTTGAAAACCGCGGCGCGAAAAACGGACAGAAGAAGAACACTTTTACACACTTTTTTACGTACGAGATATCCTCGATGAACAGTTACTCATTCTTCTCTTGTCTCTTGTGACTTGTGTCGGACGCGCATGTCTTGCCGCCATATTATTATCGTTAAAAATAATAATATTTTAGTGTAAAGTAAAAGTGCAATACTGAAAGTGCAATACTGCATAGCAGTATATTTATTGTGCGACGTGTATGTGAAAACGTGAAAGGAATTATTGTCATTACGAGAAGAGAAGTGCCAGTCAAAACGGCATCCATGTTAAAATTCTTCATTGTAGTGTAAGTTCATCTATTAATTGCCATAAATTGAGATTTAAATGGAATTGGTGTATGGACTATTTATTTAGTGTAGAATCTATGTCTCACTCCTTCATGAAGTTATTTAATTTTCTTTATGTTACTGCCAAATAGAGAGTTCACAGTCACAAATTCTTTCGTCGAAATCGGACGGAAGTTGTATGCGGCGAAATATTTTCTCCGCGCCACATTCTACTGGTAAATGCATGATAAACTACGGTCCCTTAGGAAATTCATGTTGAGCTATCCAAAAGTAATTATATTTTGAATAGACATTTACTCTCCTCTGCAATGCAACTTCCGACTGATCAAACGATCCAACAAGAGGCAGCCGCACATGGTCGGCGTTCGCAAATATATTCCCACCGCTGATTATAGCTATATGTTGCAGCACAAAAGAAACATATTGTTATAATTAGCGACTACGAACGGGGACGTTTATAACGTATGTTTATGTATACACATTACGTAAACATATCGTTATAACTGTTCGTAGACATCTGAAAAGTCATTCTTGTTTTGCTACAATAAGAGCACACCGACGTAGCATCCCTTTTTTAGGCCACCAGCTCTTGAAGTCCAGAATATTTTGTGTCTCCGCATTTATGACGCTGAAGTTCTGCAACTGAGTCGACGAACACATAAAAGTTTGATACTAGTCATCTCTGGACATAGCTCCCTGTCTCAATAAATATGTAAAATACATTTCTATTGACACGTCACGACCCCTTGTTATACCACACGACGCGTACAAATATAAAGAATGGTAAACGTAATTTGAGAAAAAGTGGACATGTACCCCTTTCGAATTCACCGATTTCAAATATAAGCTTTTCGATTAAGTCTGCAGCTAATTGGGTCCAGATTTTGCCATAACCTACCTTAATGATTACTGTACACGTATTCTCCAAGTCGTTCTCGCATTTGTGTGTAATAATGTACTAGTATCTGCGATAAGTTGCGAAATTCCCTTAGACACCCATTGATGACCTCATAAATCTTTACAAGAATGTACAGTTGGTTGCTTATTTCTTCAATTGTGGGAACAAGAGATTTGCTCACTTCACTTCTGAGATGACGCCAGACAGAAATAATGAGGAGATTGGGGTCACGTAACCTTGGAGGCCAAGGTTGAGAGCTTGCTCGAACTACTCATCTAGCACCCTACTAACAAGTTAAATATGAAGTTTTTTTTATGTATAGAATGGCGTTCGTATGTACCATACAACCGGGACCATGTTACAAATTTCGTAAGTACTAGGATAACATGGCAGATGATAAGACATACTAATGAAACTTCATGGTAACAGGCAAAGAAATTATCAGTGCAGCGAAAAACCACTCCAGTGTTGCAAATTTCATGTATTTTATTCACTCGATGATTACTTTCAGACCGGGACCCATTTTCAAATCATGGTTGTTTGATACACTGCAACTGTTCCTTTGCCCATTTTTCAGATGTTTTTGCTTTCACAATGTTACGATAACTTGAAAACTAGGTCCCCGCCAGAAACTAGTCATCTAGTGAATAAAGAAAGTGAAATCTGCTACTTTCGACTGGTTTTTCGTTGTACTCAGTAACAGCTGTTCCAGGATGCTGGAAGTTCATAAAGAAATTACCGTATTACTTGCTAATGGTGGGGCCGGATGGGGCGGGGGTGGACGTGCAGAATAGCCCAAACACTCTAATTTTCTCTATAAGTACATTGATTTTATATTATTATTTGGACTTACTAGTTTCACTCTCTTACAATGAAACAGAAGGAAATGCAGATGCCACAGTGATGTCACGTTCAAATGGCTCTGAGCACTATGGGACTCAACTGCTGTGGTCATTAGTCCCCTAGAACTTAGAACTACTTAAACCTAACTAACCTAAGGACAACACACACATCCATGCCCGAGGCAGGATTCGAACCTGCGACCGTAGCAGTCTCACGGCTCCGGACTGCGCGCGTAGAACCGCGAGACCACCGCGGCCGGCATGATGTCACGTGAGTCTGCATTTGAAAGCTACAGAATTAAAAGTTAATTCTCAGTGCTATATTAAATAAAAGAGCTGTACAGACCCTGGAAGCAAGAGGCCTGTTAGAGACTACAGCATGCAAGTGAAGACGCTGTAACGTCAAATACAATGCACGTATGAGGCACGTTCTGCAACGTTACTTAAGTGGAACTTCGTTGAAAATTCCACTGAAATGCTCTGAAAGCGGCCTGGAGCTTTGAAAACACATTTCTGTGTCCCTCATTGCGTCAAAGTTACTGTGATATGTATTCTAGTGAATAATTTATAAAAGCCTTCATAATTTGAAGGACCGACATGCCGGCTTCCAGACTGGTATTCTGTAGATAAAGCCCGGCCGTGTGCTCCGTGTAATTTTTGAATTCTGAATCCTCCGCTGCTGGGTATTAATTTCCTGGGCCTCGCGTAGGCGCGGCCTCCTCTTTTTGCAAGTCCGTTTCTTTGCAGCCGGCAGGGCGCGGCTGTCAGGCTGCAGACACGGCTGTCGGCTGGCGGTGCGCAGAATCAATTTCCGGCTCCCGCTGCACTTTCTCTTTTTCCCAGGAAAGCAACAGATTTGATTGGCTTCTGAGTTCAGCTGTAACTGGCGTTCCCCTCTGCAGCGCCCGGTGGCATGTCTAATGACAGGCGGCGCCCCTGCTCAGTGCTACTGCGGAACGGAAACGTGACATTAGCTGTAGCGCTATTGCAGAGCCGTCTACAGACACACAGGCAAAATTCGTAAAGAAAATCTACATCAACATTTACACAGTCTGGCAAGGGGTTCCTCGAACTACCTTCGCAACAATTCTCTATTATTCCACTCTCGAACAGAGTGCGAAAAAACGAACATCTATACCTATGCGTGCGAGCTTTGTTTACCCTTACTTCATTACGATCGTTTCTCCTTGTATAGGTCGGCGTCAACAAAATATGTTCGCATTCTGAGGAGAAAGATGGTAACTGAAATATAGTTACAAGATCCCGCGGCAACGAGAAGCGCCTTCGTATTAAAGAAGTCCCTCCTAAATTCTGTATCATGTCCGTGACACTGTCTCCCTTATTCCTCATCGTACATAACGTGCTTCTCTTCTTTGAACTTTCTCAATGTTCTCCGTTAATTCTGGTAAAGGTCCTACACCGTGCAGCAGTACTCACAGAAGGGGACGGAAAAGGTTACTGTAGGCACTCTCTTTACTAAATCTAGTGTATCTTCTAAGTATTCTGCCAACGACTCGCCTTCCCCATCATATTCTCCATGTGGTTTCCCCAATTTAAATTGTTCGTAATTGTAATTCCTAGATATTTAGTTTAATACACACCCTCTAGATTTGATACATTTATAGAGTAGCCAAAGTTTAACGGATTCCTTTTAGCACTTATGTAATAATCTCCAATTCTTTGTTTTTTAGGGCCAATTTCCAATTTTCGCACAAACACATATGTTTTCTAAAATGTTTTGCACTTTGTTTTGATCTTATAATAACTTTACTAGACGATAAACACCATCATCTGCATATAAACTTAGATGGTTACACAGATTGTCTCCTAAATCGTTTACATAGATAAGGAATAGCAGAGAATCTGTAACAATGCCTTGGAGAACGCCAGAAATCAGTCGTGCTTTACCCAACGACTTTTCGTCAATTACTATGAAGTGTAACATCTCTGACAGGAAATCACGTATCCAGTCGCAATACTGACGCGGTATTCCATAAGCCCGAAATTTGATTACAAGAGCCGGCCATTATGGCCGAGCGGTTCTAGGCGCTTCAGTCCGGAACCGCGCGACTGCTACGGTCGCAGGTTCGAATCCTGCTTCGTGCATGACTGTGTGTGATGACCTTAGGTTAGTTAGGTTTAAGTAGTTCTAAGTTCTAGGGGACTGATGATCCCAGCTGTTAAGTCCCAGAATGCTCAGAGCAATTTGAAACATTTTTTTTTTTTAATTACAAGCCGCTTGCGAGGTACATTGTCAAAAGCCTTATGGAAATCTACAAGTAATGAATTAGTTTGAAATCTCTTATCATTAGCACTCCACACTTCATGTGAGTAAAGTGCTACTTGTCTTCCACAATAACGATGTTTCCTAAATGCATGTGTAAGTAGGCTGTTTAGGTTTTTATATTAGTAACGCCACGTAGCGCTCTGTATGAAAATCACTGGCTGTGCTGTGTGCAGTCTGTGGCTGGGTGGCGTTGTTGGAATAGTCGCTATTGTAGTGTTCGGCAGATGGATGTGAACAGTGCATAGCGCTGCGCAGTTGGAGTTCAGCCACCAGCAGTGGTGGATGTGGGGAGAGAGATGGCGGAGTTTTGGGAGCGGATGATCTGGACGTGTGTCCATCAGAGAGGGTAAATTTGTAAGACTGGATGTCATGAACTGATATATATGTTATGACTTTCGAACACTATTGAGGTAAATACATTGTTTGTTCTCTATCGAAATCTTTCATTTCCTAACTATGCCTATCAGTAGTTAGTGCCTTCATCGGCTAGAATCTTTTATTTAGCTGGTAGTATTGGCGCTCGCTGTGTTGCAGTACTTTGAGTAACGAAGATTTTTGTGAGGTAAGTTATTCATAAAAGGTATAGGTTATTGTTAGTCAGGGCCATTCTTTTGTAGGGATTTTTTAAAGTCAGATTACGTTGCGCTAAAAATATTGTGTGTCAGTTTAGTGTTGATCAGAATAAGTAAAGATAGTAATGTCTGAGTACGTTCAGTTTTGCTCAGTTGTTTGAAAAGCAAATAATGTAAGAGGTTTATCAGCATAGTCATTCATTAATTTTTCTAAGGGGGTGTTACATATGGCGGCCCTTAGTCGAGGATACCTCACTGGAATATTCAGACTTTTCTTGTAGTTTCAGTAATTAGTGTAGCTATTTTTTGTTGCTAGCACGTAATTACAGAGAGAATTTCCCTTGTAGTTATAGTTATTAATTGTTGTACAGTGAAACAGTTGCGGCATCCATGTAGATTTGCACAAAGTATTTCGCAGTTGCACCAGAAATTATCGAGATATTATTTTCAGTCCTATGTTAATGTGTTTTTTTATTTTTCTCTTCAAAAGTGCTTTTCTATGTTATCGTGTCAAAGATTGCGACAATAATGGCTTGAGAAAATCGTATTACTAGGCTCCAAAGTAAACTGAGAAATGACAGTGAAGATGAAAGCAGTGTGTTAGCGCCGCCGAGTAATGTATTAACTAATGTTCAAAGTAGTAATTTGGTAATTGTGCATAGGGAAATGGAGCGGGCTGCAAATAATGGTGTAGACAGTGAAACAATTAGTGAACAGGGAAGCATTATCGACCGATCGCTCGCCTCAGGAATCCGAAATGACAGGACACACTCTCGCAAATACTGTGGATTCAGGTTTTGCGTCCTCACCGTTTTCTCAAATAAGTCAAGACACATTTTCTGCTTGTCCAAAAGTGAATGTTGCCGGTGCAAATGCACTGCCGAAAAGCACTGAGGAACATGTTTCAGTCACCAGTGCATTGTTATTACGATTAATACAACAAATGGGACAAAATCTTCAAAAGTTAGACACGATGGAAAAACACCAGAGACAAACACAGCAACAGCTTCAAAAGTTAGACACCACGCTTGAACAAACACATGAAGATTGAACTACTGAGTTACATAACATCGAATCTAAATGTAAAAAAGTCTGTAATGACGTAAAAACACAAATTTATGAGCATTTTCAATCTATTTTTTCGCGGCATGAAAATGCATTACAGAATCACGAAGCAGCCATAAAAGAACTGCAAACTATTGTTCATTAAAATCACGAGAACGTCGGGCTATAATTGACTCAGTTGCATCTACCGATTCGGTTACGCTACTTGGAAAAACTCACGAAAACTTAAAGGACACAGTAGATACTCTGAAAATTGGTTCAGAAAGACACATGGAGGAAATTAGTTCATTATCAGAGAAAGTAGTCGAACTTTCGGATCAGCAAAATAATTTATCTATGAAGGTAGATGATAATCAGAATGACACAAGACCGGTAGTCTTTAATGATACAGAAGAGTACGAGCAAATTAGGAAATTCAAACAAAATCAGAATCAAATTAATACGCAACACAAAAGAGAAATCCGGGAAGTACAAGATCAGTTGACACAGGTAACACAAGAATTACATATTTCAGAGGACACTCGCGCTCCAATATGGGAAGAGGGACATAGAAATACGGAACAGATGATGATTTTGACTATAAGCTGTTCATTACTACACGTAAATTCAAAACATTTAAGAATTCCTGCAACGACATTCATCCACAAGCATGGATCTATCAACTCTCTCATTGTTTTCCTCCCAACTGGTCATTAGAGCACAGATTAGAATTTATGTGTGGCTATTTAGAGAATGAACCAACTGTAAGAATGCGATCGGTCATTCATGATTGTCACAGTGAAGGAGAATTTTATCATGCCTTCCTCTCAGCATACTGGTCTCAAGCTACACAAGACCGAGTAAAACATAGCATCATGATGATGAAACGCTTTGAACAATCTGAATTTTCCAGTCTTGTGAAATATTTCGAAGACATGTTACATAAGAATCAGTATATTTCAAACCCATACAGCCCCTCAGAACTCATCCGCATTTGCTTAATCAAATTACCTGAATACTTACGACATATTATTTTGGCGGGACGTTGCAAAGACGACACTGAAGCTTTTCAGGGACTCTTACAAGAATTAGAAACTGACACTGACAATCGCGGAACGCGAGAACAGGAACACAACAATCACTGCTGGTCACATCCGTCGCAATTCCGCGATGAAAGAAACAGTAACTGCACACGACGAGGCCATTCTCACAACACAAATCGTGACCAAAACAGACACCACCCATATGACAACCACTGGCAGAGTAATAGTTACAGAGAAAGATCGCATTTCCATAGTAATGAATATGACAGAGATAACCATAGAAACAGGCAATATGGGAACCAAAACAATTATTATCAAGGGAGACAGAATAACTTCAGACGAAACGGTCCACTCATGGAGAAATTCTCCACCACGTGACAGACAAGAAAAAAATTACAGCAACTAACGTCACGACGACAGACTTGAATTTCATCGGAACTAGCGGGATTCAAACAGAGCAGGGCCCTCTCGACAAGGTGAATTTGTAGCAGTTATGTCTCCTAATCCTAATAACGACGCGCGCCAACAATGAGACAGACAATGACTCGCACCGCAGGCTGCCACGTGTGCCGTCTGGCTGAGCGAAAAATAACATAGGCGCTAACCTTGAGAAAAATTTTAGCTTTCTTTACCTACGTATACAACATAATAATTGTGTTGAAGTTATCACTCTGCGTACCAGGAAGAGTAAAGATTTACAGCACATTTCACATGTAAAACCGTTCACTGAGAGATAATCTGTTTTTAACTTAGTCTTGGCTATAAAATTTTTCACTTCACGTTACTAGTACGCTTGGTTAGACTCAGAAACTATTAACATGCAACAATTTTTGAAGTTAAATATCCACTCAAGAACCAAGAGAACTTTTTTAAACAGAAATTACGAATGCATTGTTGTAGTTAACAGACGACATAGCGTTGTTATTTGTACATTCGTGCTTGTTAGTTGCACGATTCTGTAACGACTATAAGGCTTACACACTTAGAACATATACCGGCACTGCTAGTAGAATTTTAATGCAACATTTTAGTTTACTTGAAAATACATTCTGGATTTAAAGTACATTCTGTGAGATTAAAGATGACTTAGCATTTGGTTTCTTTGACAGTTACATGATTATATCACGACGCTACTAATGTGTGACACAATATACATTGTTTCTTTTGTGCTGTATCTGTTTTATATCTGCACAGTTTTCTGAATTCTTCTGGAAAGGAAACCATGTTTTAGTAGTAACTTTTGTGGTACTGTAGGTAATAATTACGATATCTATACGCATAGTATTTCCCTTTTGTTTATTACAAGGTAAGCACATTGACTTCTACAGAACTAAGCTTATGGACGACGATTATTACGACACTTGACACATTTTTACCGTTAAGTAATGACAGAGATTATCTTACAACAAGACGCACAGTTTACCGCTGCAGTACACGTATTTGAGTGATTAATTTTGTACTTAAAACATTTATGTTTAAAGATTTTGAATTACAATGCTACAAAGGTTTGGCGTGATACATTTAATTCCATTGCCGTAATCTGGAACATCTGAGGGTATAATTACATTAATCCTCAGGGGCGTACACGCTTACTTTGTGTACCAAGTGTTTGGCAAGCGCAAGGAGCCCTAGCTAATATGGCATTTGCTTACACAACTTTACACATTGGTGCCATATTCCTCTAACACAAAATTACACAGGTATCTGATTATTTAACACAGAACCAAACATTATTTTTGCTATGTCAGTGACACATGTTTACGCAATTACACAGTTGGATAATTTGACACTTAAGAAATTCTTTTTTGTCTGCACTGTGTGAACTGTTCATATTTTTTGGAACCATTGTGATACTATGAGAGCTTTGAATGACGTATTTGGTATGGGATCATGATTTTTAAAGTACATTTGAGGTAGATGACACCATTGAAATGAGCAGAGAATTTTGTTTAGGTTTTGAAATTATTGCAGAAAGCTACGACATTTTTGAAATTCGGCTGAGTTTTTATGATGTTATTATTACAATGACAATGTGTATTATGCTGTTGAGGTATGTTTATGATCAAGAAGCTGATGCCATATGAGGAATCTGATTATGCTACATATTTATTGTGATGAAATATTGAAGTGTCGACACAAGATTGACATGTCGACGAATATTTATATGTGTAATAAGGTAAGGAATAATGAGTAGGGGTTAGGGACTCTGATTTGTGAAACAGGATGTTGCAAATCAAGAAATGTACTTTAAGAGTTATGAAATGTGTGTAAATGAGTGAATGTATCACAATGCTGGCGAAAATTTTTGGACACTGTTATATTTGTGGGATTTTGTTTCTACACATTTGTAATGCACATTTTCGACCTGTGAAAATTTTTATATGAGACTGTCACTGTAGGGGAAACTGCTGTCGTAAATATTTCGGTAAGAAAGCTAAGTGATTTTGACGTAATGCGTTGTGGGCGTCCAGCTGTGCCAGCCGCCTGGAGAAACAGCCATTAGGTGAAAAAAAAAAGAGAGACCATTATCCTCGCTATTGGCATTTCTTTGTAGAAAGCATCGCAAATATGACACACATGAACTTGAAAACATATGATTACACTGTGGAGCTCTTAATTTATGATATTTACTACAATGCCTAATGAAATGATGAGAAACATTTTACATCTCTTGTCTTTCTAGTTGAGGGATTGCTCAATTTGTTTAATATCTAGTGTCTACCTGCAATGCAGCATTGCTTAAAATAAAATTTAATAGATGTACTAATATAGATGTTTTATGCCTACAGATCTAGTAAATAATAATTTTATGATCTGCTTCCAAAAAAACGAGAAATCATAAAAAGACATTGCTCTTTGCAGGAATTACATAAATAATTTTTTACGATTTGGTAACTTGTCTGCTAGAGTAAGTTCTCGTGATGCAACACTCTAGTGTTAAGAGATGACATAGATATTAAACATGGCCATTTTCACTGTAATATTTTTCTGCTTGAGCTATGTCATATTTAGGTATAAGTTATAGCATTTGCTGCTGCTGTTTGCCAGGAATAGTCGTACTGAATTTTACCTTGTGTTAAGCCAATTTTACTACTGATTAATTTTTCTTCTTTGCTGCAAATGGCCTTATATTAGTGATAATATTGCATTTGCTCTGCTAATTTAGATATACTGCTGCTTCTGTGCCCAATTTGCATTTTTTGTCATTACTGTTTGTGTTAATTGTTTTGTGCTGCTGCATTGCCTCGTCCCTTAGTTTAGAATCTGAGCTCAGTAGATTTAAGTTAGCTTAAGATGTGGTAGGCTATATAAGAAAACGAGTTATGATGAATTGGAAGATATGCATTGACAAGGTATAAAAAAAGTCAAATAAGAGGATACGTCTATGAAATGAATTTATGGGTTGGACTGCAGTACCAAATGTTACACTGAAAACGAACTCTGTCTTTCCTTCTGTATTATTCCGCTAAGTGTTTGTGTACCCTTGTGTATTTGTGTTCTTCCTGTCTTTATGTGTTTAGTTAATAAGATATATGTTGTAGAATTTTTCTAATACTAAACTACATTCACTATGATGAGGAATACTGTTATCCTCAAATATAATTTACTTTAATAATATGTCATTTTCTTTGTAAAGATGTTTACACATTATTAATTCAGTTCTCTTTCAATTCTCATGTGTGAAATTAATGTTTCAAAAACTATTCTCATTATTTTATTTATTTACTTATATCATAATTCCTGTAAATCTATGTCTATTTATATTCTTTTATAAATCCCGTATCACTACAAATGTTATCTATATTGTTATGTTATTTGATGATGTATTTTGTAATTTTGTTATTGTATTCTCATGTTATAAAATTGTAATTCACGCCAATTCAAGTAACTTATAAGCAATCATTTTGGTGCACACTTTTCTGTTGGTCATAGTATATGCACAATATGTGAAAAAAAGTGGACTGTTAGTGCTTGCACTTGTGTTAGTAATTCAGCAAGGGACTGGTTAACAGTATTTTTGGTTCTAAGAACAATTCCAAAAACTTTGTGAGTGCACAAGTGGTGGTTTATGGACTTGCTATATTGTCCACAAGACTCTTCGATGGTGATTGTGCACCTGCACAGTCACAGCAGATGGGTGCTGGCCGTCTCTACAAGGATTGCAGTGGGTCTGCACCTTTGATGACCCACCAATACCATTATTTCTACAAGGACTGCAGTGGGTCTACACCTTTGGTGACAACCAATACCATTATTTCTACAAGGACTACAGTGGGTCTACATCTTTGATGGCCCATCAGTACCATTATTTCTAGAAGGACTGGAGTGGGCCTACACCTTTGATGACAACCAATACCATTATTTCTACAAGGACTACAGTGGGTCTGCATCTTTGATGGCCCATCAATAACTTTATTTCTACAAGGACTACAGTCTGCATCTTTGATGGCCCACCAATACCATTATTTCTACAAGGACTGCAGTGGGTCTGCACCTCTGGTGGCCCACCAATACTGTAATCTCTAACAGGAATACAGTGGTCTGCTCTGTGATGACCTTCCTGCCAACATTCTTCGACTGACTCTGCTGTGGGTTTGCTCTGTTGTGGCCCATTACCTGTCTGCATGTCAAGAGTCAGCACTGTCTTTCCGTTGGAAGGACAACACTACTTCTTCAAGACTCCATGCAAATCCAGTATTTCCATATGAATTTTCTTTTACTGGTCAGACTTTGAGAAAAACGCTGCAATTTTACTGTGTCGAACGATTAGGACTGTCTTTATTCACTGTTAGTAAATTGTAGCTTTTGACCAACATTGTATCAAGAAGTGTGTGCATTTGATTTCTTTGTTATTGCAATTGTGAAAATTTTTTAACAAATATGTATTGCCCACTGCCCAAAACAATCTGTAAATCTTTTTGTGGAGATCATGGGGGCTATTTAAGTAGGCTGTTTAGGTACTTATATTGGTAACGCCACGTAGCGCTCTGTATGAAAATCACTGGCTGTGCTGTGTGCTGTCTGTGGTTGGGTGACATTGTTGGAATAGTCGCTAATGTAGTGTTCGTCAGTTGGCTGTTAACAGCGCATAGCGTTGGCAGTTGGAGGTGAGCCGCCAGGAGTGGTGGATGTGAGGAGAGAGATGGCGGAGTTTTGGGAGCGGGTGATCTGGATGTGTGTCCATCAGAGAGAGTAAATTTGTAAGACTGGATGTCATGAACTGATATATATGTTATGACTTTTGAACACTATTGAGGTAAATACATTGTTTGTTCTCTATCGAAATCTTTCATTTCCTAACTATGCCTATCAGTAGTTAGTGCCTTCATCGGCTAGAATCTTTTATTTAGCTGGTAGTATTGGCGCTCGCTGTGTTGCAGTACTTTGAGTAACGAAGATTTTTGTGAGGTAAGCTATTCATGAAAGGTATAGGTTATTGTTAGTCAGGGCCATTCTTTTGTAGGGGTTTTTGAAAGTCAGATGCGTTGCGCTAAAAATATTGTGTGTCAGTTTAGTGTTGATCAGAATAAGTAAAGAGAGTAATGTCTGAGTAAGTTCAGTTTTGCTGTGCTGTTTGAAAAGGAAATTATGTAAGAGGTTTATCATCACCGTCATTCATTAATTTTTCAAGGGGGAAGTTACACATGTTGACTGTGTCAGTAGACCGTTCATTTCGAGGTAATTCATATAAATATATGTTCCAAAATTCTGCTGCATACCGAAATTATTGCTATCGGTCTGTAATTTAGCGGATCACTCCTACTGCCTTTCTTGAACACTGGTGGACCTGATGCAACTTTCAAATCTTGGGTACGAATATTCCGTCGAGCGAGCGATTGTGTTCGAGGAGCCTTGTAAATATGAGTTTTACATCATCATGTAAGGCCAAGTACCTTTTATATCATTGTGCATTACACTTCCACCTAACAAGACAATAACACTTTTTCAACAAAGTCACGGTGTCACTGTAAAGACGTCGGAACGTTCTATCAGTCGATCAAATCCTCCACGGTAGAAATACACTCCTTGGTCAGGTACCTGTTCGACAACCACTGCGTGAACACACTCGTTGGTGGAAAATCTGCGATCGCTGCCAATCTCTACGTCGATGGCCTGGACATTGTTAATTGCAGTCTTTAATATTTCTCTTGGTTCGTGACTGTGAATATGTTAAACTATCGACATTTCGGTCACTGGTGCTGGTGACCTTCTTCAAGGTGGTTTTGTTTACTGCTGAATGAGAAAACATTGTTTCTTATATAACTGCAGACATGGTTGATATCTTATTCTGATCGTCTGTTAAGGATGAAGGGGAGGGATTTTAGAGGGTGTTTATTGGTGTTTCTATTATTTATTTTCATTAGTGGAAACCCGACGTTTTGATCGATGAGGGGTGTTTTCCTGCAATTGAATGGTGCCTTCCGCCAACATTCCTGGGCGTTTGGACTTGACGACTCGTTTCAGTTTTTGCAAAGTGTAAAAGTAGACTAAATCCCCTCTTCCTTTTGGAAATTCGCCTGGAGTTTTTCTTCCTTCAGTATCTCTGAAACAATATCGCCGTACATTTTTGACATCAATAACCATACACTATACAGTTTAGTTATCCTTTTGCTCCCACAGAGCTAAATCAAATGGCTCTCACTCTGCTTTAAGTCTACTAAACTTGTCATTTTAGCCCTTACGGAAGACTATACTTTTTCCCTGATAATGTTCTCGGTAAATTTACCAGATCATCCGCTTATTAATCTTTAGCCCTGTTAATAATCAGCTCTTATCTGTCGTACAGGTAACAGGTAAGCTGTTTAGAGACACTCGTTTAAAGCAACAGCAGGTTACACAAATTCGTAATTACACCACTCCACACTGGAATGAACACTTGTGGACGTAATGTTACGTCGTTTATAACGATATTCCTGCACATGCTGGAGCATAAGTTTGCTGTGATTCGTCCTTCTTGTCTCGCTACGTCATCCAGAAAGTGAAGGATTCCCGACTGCTGAGAATTATTGAGGAACGTTAGGTTTTGGCTTGGCAGCACCTCCGGTGGCTTCACCAGCCAATATAACATCGACTGTGTGCACTTGAGTGTAGTCGTATCTGGAAGATTGGAACGTAATGCCCGCTATGTAGCAAGTCGTATCGTTTATTAGTAACCCGTTGTTGCCCAGTTCCATTCTGGTGATGCATTTAGATTTCCCTTTTACTTAAAAATTTATTACTATTTCTGGTGAAAAGCTGACTAAAGCCATTGTGTGACCACTCTCTGGAGTTGCCGACGTAATTCTAACACTTCCATTCGACATTAGATTTCCAGTTATGCCCTTTGGGCATATCGTAATACCTTTCCTCTGACGTCCACATTAGTCTTCCAATGAGGACAGGACGTAGGATCCCCTTTGCTGTCAGATTATCAGTTCTCCTCGCATCTGTACCTGTACACATTTCCGTACTGTTTTCCGCTACATCGGACAGTTGTGTACTATAAAACATTGATACAGGATGTTCATGCCTGACACAGGGAATCGATTTAACATATGTAACCTTGCTCCAACGGTACTCATTTCAATGACTGACTGAAGGTAGAAAGTGCCAAGCTTCCCTCAAGTGCTTTCCTCATGTGTTGTAAATATCCATGAATTCCTTCTGTGCTATGAGTATTCCATTGAGGAACTGATGTGAAGGTAACGATGTAGAACTCAGTTGTCCATGTAAAGCACGATATACTGCTTCCTGTAATGTGATCACTCCTTAACTTGCGTCGATGTACCAGAACTACTCAAAACGGTTCAAGTTATTGGGTGTCGTATCCACGTCCTGAAGTTGGAAAAGGACATGAGTGAACTTCGAATAAACTATTTCTGCTGTCTGCTGTTGTTGGGTGTCATATTTTTTTCCAGTAACGTTATGAAGTTGGTCGATGATTTGATGTTGCACATACAATGTAATACGTTTTTATTATTTCGATAGTCGTAGAATTTCAAGTCTGACGGCTAACTATTTACTAAATGATATTTGTATTTTTGCGGGTCGTTAATCTATGGATGTGTTACTGTCAATATAGCAGATTTCAAATTTTTTAAAAATTTATTTGTGCTTGAAATCGGATTTTTTCATTTACTGTATCGTGGGGATGATCCTTAATGTGTATATATATATTTCAAATCCCTCCAGAATATTCATGACTGGACCTTTAGGATTTTGTGCAAAACCTGTCGTGCGTTTTTAACAAAAAAAAACTATAGAAAAGACCCATAAATCATAAAATAATACTAACGATGGGAACCACATTAAAAAAACAAATTATATGGGAAAACTAACCGATAAAAAACATCACACTAAAGAACACAAACGTGCAGTTAGCCTTCATAACTACAGGTAATTTTAGCACAGTAATACAGTCAGGAAAAGCCGCACTCTAGGAACACTTCAGTCTTGGCATTTACAAAATTAACTGCAATAAATGTAAAAATTTTGTATTGGACAGACGGGGAGAAATTTAATCATCAGATACAGGAGAACACACGAGAGAAAGAAATAATAACCAATCTACCTTCTTTACACGCCTCAAAAATGGAAACACGAAGTTGACAACGTTGAAAACGCACTACAGATCCCGCACAAAATCCCAAAAGGTAAAGCCATGAACATTTTGGAGGAACTTGAAACACACATACACGCTAAGGATTATCCCCACGATGCGCCAAATGAACAAACCGGTTTCAAGCACAGTCTTTAAAAAAATTATTGAAATTTTTTATAGGGGTAACGGATAACCAAAACACTCAGAATTACAAACACTTCAATAGTAGTTCCATAGGTACATGACCCACAACAAACTTATTGTCTTTGAGTAAACAAGCAGCTGTCAAACTCGAAATTCTACGACTGTCAAAATAACAAAACATATATTGTAAAGTATGTACAGTATCAAATCATCAGACAACTTTCAAACGTTAGTGAAAATAAATTACATCCAACAATTATGGACAGCAGCAACAGTTTACTCAAAGTGGACATATGTCCGTTTACAGCGGACATCTAATGTAAAAACCCGTTATAAATGGTGTAAAATACAAATAAATAAATACAGATGTACTGATGAAGGCAATAAAGGCGAAATAACCTTATATACAAAAATTTGGACGCAAATCCTCTACTAGTTTCGCCACCTCCCTGTCTGTTTAATCAAATTCCATGTACTCTTTCCACCTATCCGCTCTTTCCTCCGCAGTTACCAGTGGAATTTCCGTTGTACTCTTAATGTTACCATCCTTTCTGTTAATTTCACCGAATGTTGTGTTGACTTTCCTATATGCAGAGTGAATCATTCCGACAATCACTTCTTTTTTGATTTCTGCACATTTTTCCTGCAGCCATTTCGTCTTAGCTTCCTTGCACTTCCTATTTATTGCTTTCCTCAGCGACTTGTGTTTCTATATTCTTGAATTTCGAATCCTGCCTCGGGCATGGATGTGTGTGATGTCCTTAGGTTAGTTAGGTTTAAGTAGTTCTAAGTTCTAGGGGACTAATGACCACAGCAGTTGAGTCCCATAGTGCTCAGAGCCATTTGAACCATTTTTTTTCTTGAATTTCCCTGAATGTTTTTGTACTCGGTTCTTTCATTGATCAGCTGAAGTATTTCTTCTGTTATTCATGGTTTCCTTGCAGCTACCATCTTTGTACCTATGATTTTCTTTCCAACTTCTGTGACTGCCGTTTTTACCCTTTCTAGGTATGTCCATTCCTCTTCAACTGTACTGCGTATTGAGCTATTCCTTATTGCAGTAGCTATTGCCTTAGGGAACTTCAAGTGTATCTCGCCATTCTTTAGTACTACCGTAACCATCTACTTTGTGTATTGAGTATTCCTGACTAATCACTTCAGCCTACTCTTCATCACTACTACATTTCGATCTGAGTCTATATCTGCTCCTGGGTACACCTTCCAATTCAGTGTCTCATTTCGGAATTTCTTCCTGAACATGATGTAATCTAACAAAAATCCTTCTGTAGCCCCAGGCCTTTTCCAAGAATATCTCCTATTCTTGTGATTTATGAACAGAGTATTCATTATTACTAGCTGAAATTCATTAATTAGTCTTTCTCCCCTCTCACTCCTTGTCCCTATTATCCTCTAACATATTCTTCTACTTGTTCCCCTACAACTGCATTCCAGTTCCACATGATTATTAGGTTTTCATCTCTCTTTACGTACTGTACTATCCTTTCAGTTTCCTCACATGTTTTCTTTATCTCTTCATCTTCGCCCCTCCCGCCGGAGGTTCGATTCCTCCCTCGGGCATGGGTTTTTGTGTTGTTCTTAGCATAAGTTAGTTTAAGTAGTGTGTAAGACTAGGAACCGATGACCTCAGCAGTTTGGTCCCTTAGGAATTCACACACATCTGAACATTTGGATCTTCATCTTCGGCTTCCGACGTCAGCATGTGTATCTGAACTATCGTTGTCGGTGCTGATTTGCTGTCGATTCTGATAAAAACAAAGCTATCACTGAACTGTTCACAGTAACACACGCTCTTCCCTACCTTGCTCTTTATAACGAATCCTTCTCCCGTTATACCATTTTCTGCTGCTGTTGATACTACCATATACTCATCCGACCAGAAATCTTTGTCTTCTTTCCATTTCACGTCACTGACTGCTTCTATATCTAAATTGAGCAATTGCATTACCCTTTTCAGATTTTCTAGTTTCCCTACCACGTTTAAGCTTCTGACATTCCACGCCCCGACTCGTAGAACACTATCCGTTCATTGGTTATTCAATCTTTTTCTCATGGACACCTTCCTCTTGGCAGTCCCCTCCCGTAGATCCGATCGGGGACTGTTCCCGAGTCTTTTGCCAATGGAGAGATCATCATGACACGTTTTCTATTACAGGCCATATGTCCCGTGGATGCATGTTATGTTGTATTTAATGCAATGGTTTTCATTGCCTTCTGCATTCTCGTGCTGTTGTTAATCTTCCGCCTTAGGGGGAGTTTCCACCCTAAGGACAAGAAAGTGCCCTGAACCTCTCCTCACTTCTCCGCCCTCTTTGATATGGCCATTGGCAGAATAAGGGTGACATCTTATGCCGGAAGTCTTTGGCCGTCAATTATTAATCAAAATTTAAGCGCTTTTTGAACCCGTTACCGATAACGTTTCGATTACTGCTCAAGTTCGATCGAATACATAATTAGATTCACACTCATCTGGAGCAATTTTCATCCGTTTCGTCTCAATAGTATCTGCTACAGGGATAATGGTAAATAAAGATGTCACGACGAAGCTTACAAGACCCGGCGGGTCTCATCACTGTTCTTAAAGTTTGTAAAAAGTATTTCAGTTCTTCCCCATAAATATCTGATTTTCCAGCTAGAGATGTCTCTGTTCGCCTGTAACTGACCTAGATTATTTAACAAGAAATCGAAGAGAAAGATGACTACCGAGAAGATTTTAGCTTAATCACGAAATCCTGCCGACTTAGGCCGTAAAAATACCCAGTTCAACATTTGTCGCGTTACATGTAAATGTTATTACGTAAGAGATGTAAAAGTCGTGGGCGTTGAAGACTTGGTTTCTATGCCACGGCGTTGCAATGAACAATAATGTGATTTTATTTTGCGTCTGAGGAACGATGTGATTTTATATAACAGTGGAGAACTGCCTAATGGTAAACGTTATAGCAGTTGATGTGGTTCGGTCAAAAGCGCAGCTGGTGTCTTTTAAACTGGTTAGCGACGCTACATTCTTTCCTGAAGGACGTTCGATAGCTACATCTCTGTGAAGGTATCAAGTATGAAATTTTAATTGTGTTTAGATGACAGACGATCGCACAGCCAACATGCCTTTCAAGTAATAATTCATTGTTTGCACCTCCACTGATTCTAACGTTACAAAATAACTTATGCTACATGAGACTGCATTAATTCAATTTAAAGAGCAGCTGAAAGCCGTAGAATAAATTGTCTTTTGTCTATAGCTCTAGCTAAGAAGTTTCAGTACCAAGTTCTATCATAACATTTACCTCTATCGTACCCCAATATACTGGAAACAAGAGAGCCATCGAAAACGTATCATACTGAGTATTTATATACTATAACAAGAGTGAAAGGATTGTAGCCCGAAAAAAGTAAATGTCAAACATACAAAACGACGACTAAGAAGGCAATACATCATTAAAGTATATACTGCATTCTACTCTGACAATCTTCTGCCCGTAGTCAGTAATTATTTCCATCAGAAGCTGTGCAACCGAATGATTCCTGACATACCTCCATTATTGCCATTACGGGGTTCGCCGATCGGAGCGGCCGAACGGTTCTAGGAGCTACAGTCTGGAACAGCGCGAGCGCTACGGTCGCAGGTTCGAATTTTGCCTCGGGCATGGATGTGTGTGATGTCCTTAGGTTAGTCAGGTTTAAGTAGTTCTAAGTTCTAGGGAAATGATGACCTCAGAAGTTAAGTCCCTTAGTGCTCAGAGCCATTTGAAACTGTGGCTAAAGTTGAGTGGTGGCACAGGTTCAACGACAAGTTTACTATTTAATAATCTACAATTACACTGGTGTCCAAAATTAAACCAACAAACCGCTGTTTCCTCGTCCTGTGTTTAATTCAGGATATAATCAAACAAACTGTCAACAGATGTCCATACGATCGTGTTCTGCATGGAAGATGGCATTTCGGTCAACGGAAAAACACGCCAATGATAACGTCAGGGTTCCTATCAAACGGAGTGGTGTTTGACAGGTAGTCCCACATCCACAAACGCTGTGGACGAGTCACAGACGGTGCAGCACGGCACAGAGAAGACGCCTACAAGACTCTGTGTGGTGGAGGGCCATTGGAAGAATGGAAGCAGAACAGTCGAAAACTCATGTGGACCGATGTCTTAATGTGAATCGTTGTTTCACGGATGTGGCGACAATTTATAGAGAACGAAACTGTATCCCGAAGAACAGAACAGTGTCGATCAGAAAGGGAGGGCCGTTATTTTGCTTTAAGTGCACGGCAACTGGAATTTGACCTCCATCATCCACTGGACGTGCTACATCGAGGCGAAAGATATAGAGAAATCTTCGACTGAGAGACCTTTATTCTCAGAGACCTGGTGTATGTGTGCCTATGACACTTCTTCACAGAAGAGAGCGTCTAGAGTGGAGTCGTCAACATGCAACCTGGACAGTCGAACAGTGGGAAAAACTTTTTTTTTTCACAGATGAGTCCAGATTTCGTCTGGAGAGTGATTCTCGACGGATTAGCATCTGAAGGGAATGTGGAACACAATTTCTAGACCTGAACATCGTGGAGATACCTTAAGCCTTCTCAGGTACACATAGTTCTCTGACCCACGTTTTGTACTATTTTGAGACTTTCTAATTATTACAAATTTATGTAATTATTACCAATTTATACAACAAGTAGGGTTTTCCTCACATAATTGTGTGAATGTGTGGTTACGAATTCCCAAGATGATTTCTTCATCGGGGACCGTCGCCAACTAGCAACTTTTATGGAATGACGTCTATACGGACACAGTGGCTAGCCAGTGACCAATATACCAATATACTAGCCCTCAACGAAGAGCTTTTCCTATCGATTTTACTATTATTTTTGTGAAGAAACATTAAATGTTATCATAATACACATTGAGTCGTAATAAATAACGATAGAATTAATAATTAATCAAAACTATTAGAAAAATATTAATTATTATTGAATAATAAGTAATTTTTTTCATAAATTCATGTTTTTAAACGTATGAAATGACACAGCCTGTCGTTTATCAATATGACGTGTAAGACCAATACGGGCAGTGATGGAAGGCTACAGGTACCTACAGACTTCTAAGGAATTCGTTGGAGAGTAGAGCGCTAAACGAAAAGATACGTGCTACTGACAACGAAAAAGTGAAATATTCAGTCACTTTTACCTCTAAACAAGACAAGAAAATTTACGAATGTCTCCAGTTTCGGCATGTCGCTTATCTGTCAGAGGGGCATAATTTTGAAAGGGGATAAACTCCCACCTTTCGGAAATGGTTGTGATCAAAAACGCAAGGTATGGAAAATGGATCACTGAACTGTCTATGACTACTGCCGAGGGCGAAAATGACTGTCTGTGCGGAAAAGATGCCTGCAGTTTTTTGACTCACTTTATTATGCATTTTTTTCGGTTATAATAATCAGTTTTCTCTTGAAAAAAAAATTACCTAATACATTTTTTGCTCACAACGTATGATTTGTACTGTAAATTTCTTCCCTGTCAGTATACTTTTTAAAGTTAAAACTAATGTCCTTAATTTATTTCTCCCTTTCTAACTATGTGGCCACTACACCCAAACCCCATCGAGCACAATAATCACTCGGATAATTTTCACATTATTAATTATTTAGTTGCTCTCTTTTTACCTAACGAGATTGAAAAAAAGAAACGGATTGGTAGGCGGATGGACTGGTGGAACAAACTTTGATTTTGGAGTTTTTAGATCGACTGAAACGTAGCTGAAAAAAAATCAACAAATGCCGTTATGCCCGTCCTTCCCCTATATTCGATGTAGAGAGAGCTGCGTGTGTTATAGCGTATAGCTCATTTCCATGTGTCACATTGAACTAACAGTCGGTGGAAAGTCGATGGGATAGAAGCTATATTTAAAGTTGTTTGTTCCCAACCAAATCGTAGACGTCAGGTGCATAGCATATTGCACTTTGGAGATTGTGCGGTTACTTGAGTTTAGACCACTTTTGGCAAATTGGTCGAGGATGCGCTGTGTGTAGATTCGGAGAAAAATTAAGTACCTCCGGTGTCAGAAAGTGTGGTGTGCGTACTGTAAGACCTTCAGTACACACACCATCAGATTATTTGACTTGTCGCTCCAACGAAGTAGGCGAGGGTCAGCAATATGTCTCTTGGTCTTATCGTGGCGTGTTTATCTTCTGCCATTAGGTCAAACGATAGAAAAGCCACTTGCATGCTTAGAGTAGCAGATTGACGGTGACCAACATTAAACAGAACTTGATTAATTTTCACACACATTTATTAAAATAATAAAAAGTGTAGACATTACATAACTTGATTCTGGATGCTGTTTACAATTGACAACCTGAAGTTCATTTGGTCTTGGTACGTTAATATTATTCTCACATACATCTGATACTTGACAAAGTGTCTATTCATTTATCTTCATGGCTATGTACGGGAATATGGTAATCTTATTGGGCGCAGACTGAAACTTGACTATAGACTGGTACAGACTAATATAGACTGGTACAGACAGGTGCAGATAAACGCAGACTCATACAGGCTAATGCAGACTAACTAATCAGAGGTCTGTTTACTTGTTATAATGCCTTGCACGTTCAGGTATCACTGCGCGAGTGTGATCCGCGAGGAGAAAAGGTTCTACGTTAGCAGCAATCTCATTGGCTACGTTACACATTAATACGCTGATCGGCGGAAGCAGAATTTGGTCCGTCTCTGAGGCAGCGCCATCTCGTAGTGCGGAGATGGACGAGCGCTGCGCCTGCGCTGTTGTGCTTAGCGGAGCGCGCTCTAGTGGGAAAGTTGTGTACGCGCTAAGTACGCGGAACTATGTACACAACAGAAAGCATCAGCAACAAGGCACTTACGAGTGGGGTTGCCGGCGAATGTCTAGGAGCGATGGCCGGGTCGTGGTCGAGCAAGGAAGTCCCAATCCAATTCTGGATAAAGGCAGCAGGTAAAGACCCACTTCGTCAACGTAAAATACAGAAAAAAGTCCACATTCCCTTCCAAGTCTGCTCACTTCGTGTCATAGACATATGAATAACATCAACTGGCGCTTCAAAACTGTAAATGGTTCAAATGGCTCTGAGCACTATGCGACTTAACTTCTGAGGTCATCAGTCGCCTAGAACTTAGAAATAATTAAACCTAACTAACCTAAGGACATCACACACATCCATGCCCGATTCAGGTTTGTAACCTGCGACGTAGCGTCGCTCAGTTCCAGACTGCAGCGCCTAGAACCGCACGGCCATTCCGGCCAGCAATCTTCAGAACTGTAATATGGTGAACTGATGTGTTGGGTCGAAATCGGTACACGCCGATCGCTGGGAACGAGTACGTCGTATGAGATGTGCCCTCGTTGCAAAATGGGTAACGAGAACAGTTATATTAATGAGAAGGTGGGAACCCGTCCAGTGAGGGATTTCCAGATCATACATCCTGCATAGAACGTCTTTCGCGTGGATTTGTCTCTTAATTCTGTCAGGACCTCTCTTCCTGTTTCCAAACCACAAAGTACTCCAACATACATGCTGGGCAAGAGTTGCAACACGGCTTCCAGGCATGAGAGGTAGTCCGACACAGTTTTCAGTAAAATGACTTTGTTTATATGAGGCTCCTGACACATTTATCATCGCCCGTTCCATCTAACGGCACAGAAACCTACTGTTGGACTGTATGTATCCGTTTATTCTCCTGCAGCACTCCGTAAGACGAGATGCGACTACATCGTTCAATTGAATAGTATTGTTCGGCGTATACTACACGAACATTAAAATGCTGTAGAACTCTCCCTGTTCCCAAGGCCTATCATCCTCGTTTTCCATTCCTCAGTATCACTAGACTGTTCTGTTCAACACGTCTGGTACGCCACAGAAACCTACTGTTGGACTGTATGTATCCGTTTATTCTCCTGCAGCACTCCGTAAGACGAGATGCGACTACATCGTTCAATTGAATAGTATTGTTTGCCGTATACTACACGGACATTAAAATGATGTAGAACTCTCCCTGTTCCCAAGGAATATCATCCTCGTTTTCCATTCCTCAGTATCACTAGACTGTTCTGTTCAACACGTCTGGAACGCCACTAGAGGACACGTGTGGAAGTCGAAACTATCTGCGTTATTTGCGGGTGTCCTGATTGTACAGTAATCCAGCAGAAATCACTAAACACTGCTTAAATAACGGATAAAGGAGATTTAAAGATCACGGTGCAGCAATACTGCATTGTTTACGTGCAGAAAGAAAATGGTTCAAATGGCTCTAAGCACTACGGGACTTAACATGTGAAGTCATGAGTTCCCTAGACTTAGAACTACTTAAACTTAACTAATATAAGGACATCACACACATCCATGCCCGAGGCAGGATTCGAACCTGCGACAGCAGCAGCAGCGCTGTTCCGGACTGAAGCGCCTAGAACCGCTCGGCCACACTGGCCGGCCGTGCAGAAAGATTAGTATAAACTAATAAAAGTGCAGAAATCATTTTCTCGTATTATTAAAATGCAGCACACTGCACAGAGCTCCCATAGTTATATTTGAATTAAGTGTTTGACAATAGATCTATTCGACTATCGGCAGAGTTTTGGGGACGATAAATACACAATGACTTAACAGTTATCAATGTATCCGTACAGTTAGCTACAACTGAGGTTTCAGGACCAGTGCAGCAGTTTTCAATTATAATACACTGAACGATACTACGCTCCTTCCTTGCAGCTATCATCTGTAACTAGATCTGAAACAATCTAGTAATTAATGCGAAGCAACAGAATGTGTATAAGAACACCGGATCTGATAGTAGAGCAGGAAGGCTGCAAAGTGTTTCCTCTCCTGAGCTGCCGTCCTACAAAACACTCCCCGTCTGACAGTCTATTGCCGGTGGGGACTGAATATGGTTTCTTGCTCTGTGGCGGAGTTAATTGAAACTGTTTCCCCTCTCACGTCGTTCCGAGTATTTCTTGCGAAGGACAGGGGCGATCTGTTAAGGCGGACCGCACACAGACTAGTGGCTTATGTTTTACACGAAGCACTAATGTAGGGTGGCCATTAATCTCACGGTGGCTATTCTGGAAATGAGCTCAGCGTACGAACTGTGTGTTAGACATTTATTCTTCGCTACCACTTGAGAGTAGTTGCAAGGCTATAAAACCAAAATTCTTTTGAACACAACGGTTGAAACTAATTAGATTATTAAATGTACTTTACGAAGCATCCCCAATGTAAACACATCAAGAAAAGTTTTGCATCACCCCGGTTCTCAGAAACACTGAAGATAGATGTCGACTGTGGATATTGTATCACAGTCCCATTGACTGTTCAGAGATGTCACTAAACCAGCCCAGAAATGTAAACTGACATGCACTTTCAGTGCCTATTAGACCGAGGGCGTCCGACAGCCGATCAGTTCCAGTCGTTCCACCAGGAAAGAGGCACACGGCTCGTGTTGTCTGTAGTGCAGCCATGCCTAGACGGTCAATACCGCGGTTCGATCGCGTCCACATTATTATTTTGAGCCAGGAAAGGCTCTCAGCAAGGGAAGTTTCCAGGCGTCTCGGAGGGAACCAAAGCGAGGTTCTTCAGACGTGGAGGAGATACAGAGAGACAGGAAATGTCGATGACATGCCTCGCTCAGGCAGCCCAAGGGCTACTACTGCATTGGATGACCGCTAGATACGGATTATGGAGCGAGGGAACCCTGACAGCAGCGCCACCTTGTTGAATAATGCTTTTCGTGCTGCCACAGAACGTCGTGTTACTACTCAAACTGTGCGCAGTAGGCTGCATGATGCGCAACTTCACTCCCGACGTCCATGGCAAGGTCCATCTTTGCATCCACTACAAACGCAGCGCCGTACAGATGGGCCCAACAACATGGCGAAAGGACCGCTCAGGATTGGCAATACGTCCTCTTCACTGATGAGTGTCGCATATGCCTTCAACCGTACAATCGTCGGAGACGTGTCTGGAGGCAACCCGGTCAGGCTGAACGCTTAGACTCACTGTTAAGCGAGTGCAGAAATGTGGAAGTTCCGTGCTGTTTTGGGGTGGAATTACGTGGGGCCGACGTACGCCGCTGGTGGTCATGGAAGGCACCGTATCGGCTGTACGATACGTGAATGCCATCCTCCGACCAATAGTACAACCATATCGGCAGCATATTGGCGAGGCATTCGTCTTCATGAACGACGATTCGCGTTACCATCGTGCACATCTTGTGAATGACTTCCTTCCGGATAACGACATTTCTCGGCTAGAGTGGCCAGCCTGTTCTCCAGACATGAACCCTATCGAATATGCCTGGGATAGATTGAAAGGGCTGTTTATTGGCGACGTGACCCACCAAAAACTCTGAGGGATCTACGCCGAATCGCCATTGACGAGTGGGACAGTCTGGACCAACAGTGCCTTGATGAACTTGTGGATAGTATGCCACGGCCAATGAAGGCATGCATCAATTCAAGAGTGCTACTGGGTGTTACATGTACCAGTGTGTGCAAAAATCAGGACCACCATCTCTGAAGGTCTCGCTGTATCGTGGTACACCATGCTATGCGTGGTTTCTATGAGCCATAAAAAGGACGGAAATGATGTTTATGTTGATCTCTGTTCCAGTTTTCCTTAGAGGTTCCGGAAGTCTCGGAACCCAGGCGATGCAAAACTTTTTTTGATGTGTGTAGTTGTTCTTTATAACAGAATTCCACCGGGCTATGATCAGTTATGTGACTTGATAGTATATACTGATAACTCATTCATTAGCTATCGGTGTCATTTCTCGCTATTCCAGCCTCTTGTCGCAGTCTGAGATATTCGCTAAAGTTAGTAACTAAATAACAGTTAGGACACGTTGCACTTACTCTGGCTGAACCTGAACTCTATCGTTGAAATTTCGGAGGTTGTTCAGGGATATTTTTCTGAGTGTTGTGGTACAATGGACCAATTAACTGTTTCTGTAAAACTACCTTCACAACAGTAGAAACTCCTCAAGCAGGAACGTAATGCAACATCCCTCTGAGAAATTCAAATGTACAGTACTATGTCGTGGTCTCCGTGGCTGGAGTAACAGGTTATCGCAGCGTTGTTATGCTGATGTTCCATTGCATTAATTGAACCCTTACAAGAGCATATCGGCCACACAGCATCACAAAATCTAACCATGGTACTATCTCAGTTAAAGCACAGCATTACCGAAAAAATGAACCCGAGACAAAACCAAGTAGTACTGACCGTAAACTTGAGAGCGAAGAGCAAAATGGACATTACAGTTATCTACAGGAAATAGCAGCCCTTGGTCTTGTGGTAAGCGTCACTGTCTTTAGACCACAGCGTCCGGCTTCGTTTCATGGCGGGGCTAGATTTTTTCTTAGCTTGTGGACCGGATGTACGTGTTTTACTACTCATTTCATCTCACATTCGTCATTAAGACACATAAGTCACCGACGTGGTGTCAAATAGAAAGACGTGGACCAGGCTTCCTGCCAATCCCAGTCAAGTCACACATCATACACTACCAACAATTACAGTGTTGTATACGTATTTTCAGCACACTGTGTGCCGGCAGTTGTGGAAATTACTAAGTCATAGAGTGATGTTAAGTGCAGTGTGAAACAACACGCAGATACGTATCTTTGTAATAGGAAAACATACACCCTGGAATCCTTTTAATCTACACAGGGATAGCAGATAAAGTGCATACTGGTCCACGAAACATGGTGTCATTGAGGTAAAGAAACTACCGCTATAACATTGAAGGATGGTAAACTGTAGTAGCAAGTATGTTTAGGCAAAAGCGGGCTTTAGGGATCATGACATAGTATATAATTCTGTCACAGAAAACGATAAGCAATTGCCGATGGAACATCATTTTCCTACGATTATGAACTTAACTATATTGCCAATGAATCATCGTCGATTGCAAGCACATCCAAGAGTCTAGAGGTGTTAGAAAGTAAGTTAATTTTTCGAAGCAGAGCAGAATATCTTTATTAAATACGTCACGTAACGTCGAGGGGATAGAAATCTAACGTCGAACATCACTGAAATATTGATACTGGATTCAAAAGCTGTTGCTAATACAACGCATTCACTACAAAACACAACTGTCAAATATCGCGTCGTGATTTTTGTTTCAGCTCTGTTACGATCACTGTTGATTTGTTGTGTGGGCTTGGTACTCTAGAAGGAAGTGGAAAGTTATTTGATTTTCGCAGTGAGTCTGGTGTGCTCGGCAACGTATTGTTAGGTCAGCAGATGGCATTCACTGTGCTTCCTAAGCAGGGAACGGCAGCCTTTTGGGAAGCGCCAGCTTTCGCGGAAAGGAACCGTTTCCGGAAATGTTATTCTGGTCATTTTTTTAAAGGACGTCATATTCGCCATTGAGTACAGAAGTTATTTATTTCACAATTGCAATTTCGGTTTTTGGGCCATTTTCAAGTAATACTGCAAAAGATTTGCTTCACCACATATCAGTCTTTAAAATTCTCCCGCATAAAGTTTGACATGTGCTGAAGCAAAATCTTTATCAGTGTCACTTTAAAATGGCCTCGAAAGCCGAAGCTGCGGTTGTGAAGTAAATAACTTCAGCAGTCAAAAACGAATATTATGCCCTTTAAAAAATTTTACACGTCTGTGAACCCCAACCATGTGAAGTTAATCAGTTATTGTTATCAGTTCCTGGTGCTAATCTGTTTCTGCAGTTACCGACCGCCGCACAGCGTCCCCCTGTAAGTACTAGAGCCCGGAAGGTGCTTTCTGTCTACATACCGAAGACTGCCGCCTGCCAGTGCTACCCTGGCCGTGTGAGAAAATTCGTTGCTTTTCCAGCAGTCTATGGACTGTCAAATCGACAGTATCTCTCCCACCACCAGATATCGCGGGAACAGTGCCAATCATGACTGTCTAGTGTCAGTACGTACTGAATTGAAATATGGATTTTTGTAGGGCTTGAGTGGGTACTTTTCTGTTGCGTTCTCCTGTTTGTCGTTCATCAAGCTGGCAGCATCACTCAGTCACGCCTCCAAGCGAAGTTGGAATTATGAGAGTGGGAACTGGATTTTATATGTACACGCTTCCAAGTTCTTGTGTCGTCATAGATGAAAGCCCCTCGCTGTACTTAGAAAATTTGTCACTCAGGCGTAGAGCAGTCAATCTTTGGAGGAGCTCGCAATAACTAATTCTGTTAGGCATCTTCTGTGCTCAATTCTTTGTATTTAATCTGTCTCATTTATGTTGTATTTGCGAGCTGCCCAAATGAGGAAGTCTTCTTCCTTTTTCTTCAAAAAATGGTTCAAATATCTCTGAGCACTATGGGACTTAACATCTGAGGTCATCAGTCCCCTTGAACTTATAACTACTTAAACCTAACTAACCTACGGACATCACACACATCCATGCCCGAGGAAGGGTTCGAACCTGTGACCGTAGCGGTCACGCGGTTCCAGACTGAAGCGCCAAGAACCGCTTGGCCACACCGGCCGGCCCTTTTTCTTCCTGCAGTCTTCTGATTAAATGCAGGTCCCTCTTTACTTAGCATCAATTTACTACAGTTTACTCCCTTTTGTTCAGAAAATTGTTCTGTGCTATTTTGTTGTCAACTATTCACGTGACAAGGGCAAATAAACGTTTTGTATTCCCAATGTTGCCTTAAATTTTGAGAATACTAGTTTCCTGCAACTTCCGCATGGTTAGGCGACCCTTAAGTAATAAATATAGCCAGCTGCAGTTTTAGGATGTTGCTTCACTGTGATTTTCTGTTGCGTTCAGAGGCCAAGCATTAGATTCAAAGACATGAAAAATGCAGCGGCGGTAACGAGTCAACAGCGCTTTCGTATTTCATAGCAGGAATAGTGTATGCACAAGCTATTGATCATTATTTCGATCCCTTCCGAGTAGGTTATTGTGCTAGTGTTCGTATTAATTGTGTCATGCTTTAAGTGACGGAACATTTGCATATTTTCCATGCACTTGATCGTAGCTAATTATCTGTTTTCTTTCATTAGTTACATTCCCGCATAATTTATTTTATGACAATATTCAAAGCGAAGCCCTTCATAGGAACTATACATTAATTTCCATGGCAGGCCTTTTGCGGAGACAAACTTAGAAGGAAACGCGTAAATTTTGACGGTGTTAAGGATCGTGCCTTAGAGTAGCCTCACGGGAAATTATCGTAGTGTAAGAGAACTTCTTTTCTTTCTATGTATACTGAAATTATCGTTCATTACACCAAGCTCCTAGAATTTCTTGCTATTAGTAATCATTTTATTAGTTAGAGGCAGCTGTAGATTTACGATGCAATCCGCTTTGCACTATTTCGCCAACGGGCCTGAGCCGCTCGTGACTACCTAGTTGAATATCAACTCGAGAGAACCTATCTTCAGGAATAGAAGAAGTATAACTTTTGGATCCATTTTAACTGATGTGGAATGTGACACTACAGGCTTCCTTACCCGGCCACATGTGTGAGAAGTTTGAGGTTGAAATCGGTATTAAAATGTCGACAACGGTATTAAATAGACCATGGCCTGAAGCAATCCTGGGAAAACTGACTGATACTCATAGGAAAGACCTAAACTCTGGCTTAACTGAATTCAGAACTTCGATAGTGAATCCCGTAGATTTCGAAAAAATGCCAAACGCTCACACATTCAGATCTTAGGTCCAAAGTAGAATAGACTGACGTTCAGTGAAACTTTTGCGAGAGTTCTTCCAGCGATCGCGGACGATCGATTTAAGTAATTATAATTTCGTTGATCTAAGGTGAATCCAACACAAGACGAAGTGAGCTATCTTTCTTGTTAACAATGTGAAAAGGGTTAATATGTTGATTAACAGCTGGTTCAATTATTCCTTGGTCTAACATAGCCTGAAGATATTGCTTGACTTGATCTCTGTAGATGAACAGAATGGAATAATGTTTTGCCTTAAATGTATCAGGCGGTTTTACTTGGAATTGGTAAACAAAACTGGTCGTGGTTCCTGGTACATTGTTAAATACTTCACAGTGCCGTAAAATAGTATCCTGCAGCCGCTGGCGCTTATCGTCGGTCGAAGCTTTACATTCATTTACCTTACTGTTGATCATCTGCACAAACTCGTAGTCACATTCGTCAGGGATATTACTACTACGGAAATACGTGTCTGTAAAAAAATGTTGTATGCCAATTAGTTTTCTTAGATGCTGAAATGACCTCAACTCTATTAATGTCTTGCTCCTCATCTGACAAAGTATTGTGAAAAGTGGCAGCTAATTGTTGCGTATCAAATTTCAAAATGAGCTTTGACTTCTTAAAGTTGACAAGAGCGTCATGTTCGACAAGGAAATCCAAACCAAGGATGACGTCGGTTGTTAAGAGGGGAATGATCCAAATTGGCATCAAATGTGTGATCAACAAGTAGAAAAGATAAGTGGGTTTGCAGTTTCACATCTTCTCCCTCGTTTTGTCACGTGGAGAAGGAGGACAGGTACTATCGGTGTTACATTTATCACTTTACAGTGAACCTGAGTCGATCACTACAGAAAATAAATGTAGGCCAATTTTAATTTCAACTGTGGGATGATAAATGTTGTCTTGAGTTTGGTGTCTGTCTTGTAATACTGTGTCCCTAATGTCGTCGAAATTTATAACGTTTTGTTTAACGGCATCATGAATAGCAGAATGACACTGTGGTTTTCCGTTTGAGCAGCGTCGGTAGTTTGTAGTCATGCATTAGTAGTGGGCTGATTGGTGGCAGAAGATTGCGGTGATAGTTCAATTATTTTTACTGTACGATCGTTTTGGTCTACTGTAGGCTGCGGCGGATGGAAACGAACTTTAGTTTCATTATGAACGATCTGAGATGCTGAGGCTGATTCTGATGAAAGTTGCTGTTGTCGAAATTACTGCCGGCCGCGGTGGTCTAGCGGTTCTAGGCGCTCAGTCCGGAACCGCGCGGCTGCTACGGTCGCAGGTTCGAATCCTGCTCGGGCATGGATGTATGTGATGTCCTTAGGTTAGTTAGGTTTTAGTAGTTTAAGTCTAGGGGACTGATGACCTCCGATGTTAAGTCCTATAGTGCTTAGAGCCATTTGAACCATTTGAAACGAAATTACCGTTAACTCGGTGGTTTCTCCGTTTTGTGTTTGTGGTAAAAATTACTTTGGTGTTGAGCGTTTCGATGTGACTGCGACCATTGGCTTTTGTGGGGAGAAAGTATTGTGTAAAATTTTCAGACTTGGCTGTACGGGCAAGGCTGGGCGGCGGTACGTTGACGTTCGGTTGAGCTTGTAGACCGTATTGTTGTTGAATCTTTCTGGAGTGCTGAGGCAAGAATTGCAGCTGGGAACTGTGGCTGTTGGCGTCGAAATTCTTGTATGGTAGCTGCTGCTGATTATACAGGTTGTCAAAATGTTGTCTCTTATTAAAATGTCCATGAAAATCTTTTATTTATCTTGTCACGGAATGGGCGGGATTGCTCGTTGTAACCGCATGAATTGTTACCATGATTGATGTTATTAATGTTGAAATGGTTCAAATGGCTCTGAGCACTATGGGACTTAACATATTAGGTCATCAGTCCCCTAGAACATACAACTGCTTAAACTTAACTAACCTAAGGACATCACACACATCCATGCCCGAGGCAGGATTCGAACTTGCTACCGTAGCAGTCCCGCTGTTCCGGACTGCACCGCCTAGAACCGCACGGCCATCGCGGCCGGCTTATTAATGTTCTTGTAGACAAATGAGTTGTCCGACTGCTGAATTTCCAATAATCATAATAAATCCCTGAAAGATGAAATACTATCCTTTTGCTGTCCAGTGACAAGGGAAATGCCTTATGAGCGCGGAAGTTTTGAGATTCATAATTGTATGAGCGCAGAGTGGCTAAATGGTTCGGTTAGGTACTGGTTTTGTTGGACCAAATACTTAAAAAAACTGCGTGAGAATAGAAAAAACTGATTAGCTGGCCTTTAATGCCTCACTGAGTCGTTTCCGCCCAATATGTAGACAGAAATGCATTTTGGAACTCTTCGACGGGGAGACATTGCCTTGCTATGGGTCTCATACGCATGAAAGGTTCTCCCTCTAAAAAGCTACAGATAAATTCAAGCTTATGCGTCATTGGCCAGTTTGGTGTCAGCGAAAATGGAAATTTCTGCACGCAATCAAGGAGTTGCAGTTTATTCAGCAGCATTACTGTGTTACACTGCAGTTTCCCCCAATATCATCCGTTTTCACATTAGGTGCATTGTGCTGGCACCTACTGCCAGTTACTCCATATCAGCGACCCCAGTACTCATTAGACATCGTTAGAGAGCAGAATCGGGTGCTCCGCGGAACTAACGGACTTCGAAAGTGGTCAGGTAAAAATAGAAATGAGCGTATGACATCGTTGACCGGGAGGCCCCATTCGGGGAAGTTCGGCCGCCAAGTGCATGTCTTATTTTAGTCGACGCCACACTGAGCGCCGGTGATGTGGACGAGGTGGGCAACACAACACCCTGTCCCCGAGCGGAGAAAATCTCCAACCCGAACGGGAATCGAACCCGGGCTCGCTTGCATGGGATGCGAGCACGTTACCAACTGGCTAAGCAGGCGCACACGTGGTCAGATGATTGTCACTTGTGTCATCCATCTGTACGCGAGATTTCTACGCTCCTAAAAATTCCTATGTCCACTGTTTCCGATGTGATAGTGAAGTGGAAACGTGAAGGGACACGTACAGCACAAAAGCATACAGGCCGACCTCGTCTGTTGACCGAAAGAGACCGCTGACAGTTGAAGAGGATCGTAATGTGTAGTACGCAGAGATCTATCCAGACCATCACTCAGGAATTCCAAACTGCATCAGGATCCACTGCAAGTACTATGACAGTTCAGCGGGAGGTGAGAAGGATTTCACGGTCGAGCGGCTCCTCATAAGCCACTCATTACGTCGGTAAGTGCCTCGCTTGGCCTTAGGAGCGTAAACATTGGACGATTGAACAGTGGAAAAACGTTGTGTGGAGTGACGAATGTCGGTACACAATGTGGCGATCCTGTGGCGGGGTGTGGGTATGGCGAACGCCCGATGAACGGCATTGCCAGCGGCTGTAGTGCCATCAGTAAAATTCGGAGTCGGTGGTGTTATGATGTGGTCGTGTTTTTCATGAAGGGGGCTTGTACCCCTTGTTGTTTTCCGTGGCACTATCACAGCACAGGCCTACATTGACGTTTTAAGCACCTTCTTGCTTCCCACTGATGAAAAGCAATTCGTGGATGGCGACTTCATCTTTCAACAAGATCGAGCACCTGTTCATAATGCACGGACTGTGGCGGAGTGGTTACATGACAATAACATCCGTGTAATGGACTGGCCTGCACAGAGTACTGGCCTGAATCCTGTAGCACACCTTTGAGATGCTTTTGGAACGCCTTCTTCGTGCCAGGCCTCACCGACGGACATCGGCACTTCTCAGTGCAGCACTCCGTATAAAATGGACCGCCAATTCTCCAAGAAACCTTCCAACACCTGACTGAACGAATGCCTGCGACCCTGGGAGTTGTCACCAGGGCTAACGGTGGGCCAACAGCACAGTGAATTCCAGCATTACCGATGGAGGGCGCCACGAACTTCAGCCAGGTGTCAGGGTACTTTTGATCACATAGTGTATTTCCTAAACACCTTGAATTTCTTTACATATAGGAAATGTTTATAGTCGAATCCTTCGTGTTTTAGATTTTGAGAAGGTTCAGTGGCGGGAAAAAACTGAACGTGTAATGACTGGGTTACATCAGTGTCACGCATTCTTTGTAGTCGGCTCATATTACTGCGAGGCTGAAAAGTAAATGGCTGTTGCTGTTCCATCTTAAGCATGTTAGTGTGAAATTGATTACATGGAGAAAAATTTCTGATATTAATTACTGTTACGTTCACCAAGCTGGTTTAATGTTTACAGCATGGACCGATATTCCTGAGATTCAGTAAATCGAATGGGAACTGTTCAAATCAAATGGCTCTGAGCACTATGGGACTTAACTTCTGAGGTCATCAGTCCCCTAGAACTTAAACCTAACTAACGTAAGGACATCACAAACATCGATGCCCGAGGCAGGATTCGAACCTGCGACCGTAGCGGTCGCGCGGTTCAACACTGTAGCGTCTAGAACCGCTTGGCCACCTCGGCCGGCTAAAGGGAACTGTGTCGTCTGATTTATTTTCAGTGTGGTTTTCAAGTGTTATTAATCTTCGTGATAGCTCATCACATCTTTCCTCAAGCGTAAGAATGTATGTGGAATTATTTGAACCTAATCCATCGACTTGCTTCTGTTTGCGTATAGTTTTGATCGTCTTTTTCTAAGCTGCTATAGCTGTGTCAAGGTCCTGTACCAGCTCCATTTGTTCAAGACGAGAGCTTAACGAATCAATGTCTTCACTTTTCGTAAACTTTCTGGATTCGTGTGTTGACGGTGGCTTTGAAGTTAGTTACATAAGTCTATAGTTGGTTCTGTGATTGTTTTATTCTGTTGTGTGTAACGGAATTTATACTAGCGTCAACATGAGTTGTAATACTAGTGAGCAACATCTCTTTTACTTCCTGTCTCTGTATTGCAATTGACGGAAAAAAATGTTTCTTTCGTCTGTGTGTTTACGGACAAAGTCTTTGTATCGCTTTTCTGAAGTCCCAGACATGTGTCTAACCGAGTGTGTTGTTGATCTATTCTTTCACTAACTAATTGGATTTCATATGTAAGCTTTTTATAGATTTCACCACATTGATGTCTTAAAGCGTTAATGTCATATCTCAAATGTTTCGTGCTATCTGAGCATTGCCTGGCTATGGATTCGGTTTTATCGCAAAGACGTTTTTCACTCACCTTAATATCTGTATCTACATGTTTAACACGGTTATGTCGTTTCTGTGTACGATTCAAGATCGTCCCTTATGCTGGAAAATCGTTCATCAGTTTTGTTATTCTGTTGAACCATCATTTGCATGAGATTCTGAAGCATCGCTTCCATATTCCTTTGAACTGATGTGTCGTGCGTCACCCGTGTTGCGCTTTGTGATGTGGAGACATCATCTACAACCATGGGCGGCTGGTCTGTTGCATTATCTGAATCATTACCGCTAATGGAATCTGATAGATTTTTTTAGAACAGACTGAGTACTTAGCACTACTGTGTCCTCTGACACACTATTGGCATTCTGATTGACTGTACAAGAATTGAGAAGTTCATTGACCTGATTCGGTAAAAAATCCTGTTCTGACACCTTATAGCAATGTCTACCTCAGCTTTATCCGGAATCGACAGTCTGAGCAGATGGTAAACTAGGTGACATCGTAATGTCAGTAAAGTGTAAATTATTTTGTTAAGCGGAACTCACGTTTTCTGTGGTGCTTTGCAACTGTTTCACCACAGAGTGGTTACTGTCATTCTCAACATTGTTGTCAACAATCGTGCCAGAGCCCTACCACTTTTGCGCAGCATCGTAAACCGCATACAGAGGACAAGCCAAAGATAAAAAAGTTCAACAATCAAATCAAGGAAAAACAATGCGGAGCATAAGAATGTCGATGAACTGTGAAAAAATGTACAAGTTACTAAATAACGTTGATTAAAAAAAGTCTGATTGTGGTGAATCACTAATGCTGACCATTTTAGTGAAATTGTATTCTAAGTTAAGTGTGGCTTTTCAAACTTCTCACTACATTACTCGGAAAAATTACATCATTTTCACTAATTCACAAACAATGAGATTTATACAGGAAGTATTATCTAACCTTACTAAAGAAACATAAATACAAATCAGCGAAGTACATATACCAAGTACATATACCTATAGTTAACAAATCTTAGAAACATTACAAATGGGAGGTATCTAACTAGCCTTTACATCAAATTTGTTTACGTACCATATAAGGACACTGAATAATTGACAATTATCAGGCAACTCATCTACCCCAGCGAGCTGGCAAAACGAAAGATTAGATTAGAATAGATTAGATTCATACTTGTTCCATAGATCATGAATACGACACTTCGTAATGATGTGCAACGTGTCAGGTTAATAAAAGATGTCCATAGAAGATATTACATTACACAAAATATTGCATGACACTAATGTTTAAGTTGTTGTTTTTTTCCCCTTAATTTATATCTAAGAATTCAGCCAATGAGTAGAAGGAGTTGTCATCTAGAAATTATTTTAATTTATTTTTAAATGTTAGTTGTCTATCTGTCACTTTTTTGATGCTGTTTGGTAGGTGACCAAAGACTTTTGTGGCAGTATAATTTACCCCTTTCTGTGCCAAAGTCAGATTTAAACCTGCATAGTGAAGATCATCCTTTCTCCTGGAGTTATAGCTATGCACAATGCTATTACTTTTGAACTGGGTTGGATTATTAACAAAAAAATACATAAGTGAATATATATACTGTGAGGTTACTGTGAGGATCCCTAGATCCTTAAATAGATGTCTGCAGGACGACCGTGGGTGGGCTCCAGCAATTAATTTTTGAGCAATGAATACTTTTCTACTCAACGATGAATTACCCCAGAAAATGATGACATACGAATGCAGTGATTGAAAGTAGGCATAGTAAGCTAATTTATTGAGTCATAATTATTTAACAGCTTTACCTGAATGAGATTTTCACTCTGCAGCCGAGTGTGCGCTGATATGAAACTTCCTGGCAGATTAAAACTGTGTGCCAGGCCAAGACTCGAACTCGGGACTTTTGCGTTTCATGCGCAAGTGCTCTATCTGAGTTACCCAAGAACGACTCACGCTCCGCCCTCACAGCTTTACTTCCGCCAGTCCCTCGTCTCCTACCTTCCAAACTTTACAGAAGCTCCCCTGTGAACCTAGAACTTGCCCGCGAAAGGCAAAGGTCCCGAGTTCGAGTCTCGGTCCTGCACACAGTTTTAATCTGCCAGAAAGTTTCATCTTTACCTTGCTTGCGTGAAGACTTCTGCTTCCACGTGTATATTTCATTAACACATATACTGACGGCCGTTGTGACCCAGCGTTTCGACGCGCTTCAGCCTGGAACCGCGCGACCGCGGTTAGTTACATTTAAGTAGTTCTAAGTTCTAGGGGACTGATGGCCTTAGATGTTAAGACCCATAGTGCTCAGAGCCATTTGAACCAATACATAAACTCATAGTTCCTACATTATAATCTAACACTTCGTGGCTTCACAGACTACACCACAAAAACTGCCTACTCCATCCTCTTTCGTTCACAGCCAGCTACCCACAACTGTGCGCTTTCTTCTTCCAACACTACAATCTCAGACCAGCAGCAGTATCTTTGGTTTTGTGGTCGTGTTCAGTCAGCGATCCGCTTTATCAAGCCTATCAAAGACATACATAGTTTATAATATAATAGTTATGTTTTAGTTTACATTGGTATTATTATCTTATACGGGTGCCACATGCTAGTGTACCGCAATAGACTGCTTTCAATGGCAATGAACAGGCTGATAGTCTGGCCAGGACCAGTGCGATGACACCATTTACTGGAACGGAACCTTTCATATGAATCACCATGGCAATGGTAAAATCAAAGCTGGGTAGCTAGATCAGGAGGCAGCACGTAGAATATTGGACTACAATCCAGAACAAGAAGAAAAAATGCATCAAACTAGCGACGCCACAACTACGTTTAAAGAGGAATTCTGTAAGCCTGGACTTGAACAAGAGGCAGATTAAACTCATGGTGTGAATAAAGACTGGCCATGGAAGCTTCAAGAAACATTTACACAGGATGCGTATAAAGAAAGGAGACCCTAGGTGTAAACTATGTGGTGAGGGGGACGGAACTTCACCACAGCCTAATGTTCCAATGCGAGAGGTAGGAAGTCAAAACACACAGAATATTCGGACCATTAAATCCTGAAGAAATCGTGCACAGTGAGGAACGAGTAAGAGGTCTCCTAGCATTATTTAAGGAAGTGGTTCGCTTTACAAGACCGAAACTGCAAAATAAACTCAGTTTCGGTGCAGGCAGTAGTGAGATAAGACTATTGTTGTGTCTGTCTCCCTGCGCATATCAAATCAAGTTTCAAGAAGTGGTGTATCTAAGAATATATTATCTAAGAGTATACTAAAGTTCTCTACGTATCGCTTCCATAGGCATCGTTTGGACAGGATTACAATTACAACACGCAGAGGCCTTTAATCAGTCAATCTCCTCTCAGTTTATAAGTGATTCGAATGGGTAGAAGCCCAAATAACTGGTACAACAGAAGTTCCCATAGCGTTCTCGTATTAAAGAACATTAAATGTGGAATCATCCAAAGGATAAAATAAAATAAAGATGATTTGCATTTTATTGTTCACATATTACATAACGAAGTGTACAAAGTGATTTTTGGTAAACAAAAGGACATTACTTACGTAACCGTGGAATAAACAGATTACATTAATTTTGAATGCATGATTTATTGTCTTCTTTCCTATAAGAACGTATAAGGATTACTCTTGTTTTGCCTGTGATCGAAGCTAGTCATACTCTATATAAACTGATGTTCAAGGTCTGGAATTTACACAATACTCCGACAATATGTGTTAATATTAGCCTTTTATTCATTTAAGTAATAATAGCCTCCTCATCCATGTCAGTGACTTAAATCTTTCTAAAGCATCGCTGGTGTCGTGCATTCAGAACGCCACAATACGCCGCCGTTACGCGGCCACTTCAAATTTCTTTAAGTATAGAAATAAGAGTTCATTTCATGTGAAAGAAAAATAGTAATTTAGATTTGCATTATCTTTTTGAGTAACAATAGAGCACTTTAAGATGAGAAGCTTATAAATGCCCTTGGCTTTGGCATATACTGAATTAAACGAAAGAAAAGTGCACATCAATTTTCATTCATCCAAATTTTCATTGCCCAAAATCAATGAATGTAATCAAAGGAAATTCAGAGATATTGTCTCAAAAGGGAAGAATAGTTTCCCACTTTTTACTTACAGCGCTCTCGCGATTTAATACTGATATTTGAAGATAAACATCGGGAGAGACGCTATGTTCCCTTCCCAAAAAAGTGACTTCTCTTTACATTTATTTGTAAATCCCCTCCTTCTGATGATTACGTTATGTGAGTTACAAATGATTCTTCTGTCAGCCTTTTCTTACGATACCAGTCTGGAATGTTCCCTTAGGAACGTCCCGAGGAATATTTCTATAACGTTTTCAAAGTACAGGTTGTTTCTGAAAACTTCGTTCGATTTCACAAGACTATATCTTCTACATGTATGAAGGTAGAAACTTTCTGTGTATTTTAAATATGTACAAGACACAGAATTTTCAGTTTCAAAAAACCCTTCGGTTTCACAAGGGCACAGCTTTTATATGTTAGCATATATAATGTTGGGGTACTTTTACAATTACGATTAGGATCTAACTCTTCATTCACGTTTTGTAAAATCTCAGCTTACCTTCCCCCAGATAAACATCCAACAACTTGTCCCATACTTTTGCGAGTATGTTTCGATCTTCTTCATTCTCTGCACTTGGTATATTGGATGGTTGGGTGAGTTTGGAGGCCAATAATGCAACATGAGTGTCATGCAACCCTTCTCCATCTATGCATTGTTGAAGCAGCTAATTGCAAACAAATGTAAGTGACAGTGCACAGTATTTCGTCTTATTGAAAGTTTTGGGCACAAATTTTACTTTCGGCGCTTAAGTCAAACTTTACCACATGTTGCTAACTTCATTCAGGTGGAAGATATAATCTTATGAGAAAGGTTGAATCTTTTTGAAACGCCCTGAGCTGCATGAAACGAAAAAGACCGATTTGTCTTAGAAAATGGGAGTCGTCTTATGATCATGAAGCATAAGAGGTAGTGGTGGATTCTGTACTTATTTTAGGGAAGAACAACGCTCTAGAGATAACAAACTTTACAATTATCTCGGTTGTGGTATATTATAGACAGCAATTCCGTGCAGAATACATTTTGTATAACATGCCGTCTCTCTATAAAATCTGTCGATTTAGGTCTCTGACATCATTTGCTAGTGAAACGGATATCTGCTGCGTGGTTTAATGCCGTGTTCGGCGTATCTCGCCAGTTGGAGGATCCCATTTCCCCTCTGAGCGATGTGATTTGTAGGCGTAATGGATTTGGAGCACGCTTCACTTGCCACAGAAGACGTTTATATGCAAAACTGCCTCCGCTGGCGAGCACCGGTTACCGCACATCTGGCTGGGTTTCAATCGAAACGGGGCGGCCCAGCTCGGTGTGAAGCTGCCCCCCCTCCCCACCTCCCTTCCACAAATGGTGATGAGTTACGCCCCCACACCGTCCCAAATGAACTCCTCTTTATTTCATTCCGCTACCCGGGTGACGATCGGAAATTTTGTAGGATGAAAGCGAGCGTTAAGGACCTGGCACCGCCACAAGAAACGATGAGATGTGGTGGGTATTCGGCGAAAATTACGACAGTTACGAATTTCAAGAGAGTGAACATTTCTTTTGTTTGAACTCAATAACAGGTTTTTATTTGATCAGGTAGATATTTACTTATGCTGCTGAGTAACCGGGAGCTACATTGCGGACTACTATTATATCTCGCTTGTTGTTGTTGTTGTGGTGGTCTTCAGCCCAGAGACTTGTTTGATGCAGCTCTTCATGCTACTATATCTTGTGCAGGCTTCTTCATCTCCCAGTACCTACTTCAACCTACATCCTTCTGAATCTGTTTAGTGTATTAATCTCTTGGTCTCCCACTACGATTTTTACCCTCCATGCTCCCCTCCAATACTAAATTGGTGATCGCTTGATGCCTCAGAATACATGCTACATATCCCGCTTAAGACCTCATATCTTTTCGTTATTGTTTCATCCAATAAACGCTATATTTTCTTCGCCGACACCAGAAAAGATGAGAATTTGGTGTTATTGGAAGATAATGAAAAGTAAGTCTGCTATTAAGACAATAAATGTGAAGATTCTTCATAGACTCGGAGATAACTGGAACGTACGGGAAACTTTGGTAAGGAGGAACAGGATGACAGGACGTATATTAAGACACATGAGAATAATTGCCGTGGTACTACAGGGAGCGGTAAAAGGCCACGGCTAAAGTGAATACAGAGTCGAAATGTATTAAAAAAATACAGTGGGGAAAATAAATGATGCCTATTGCTAAACTGTCAATTCTGCACATATCAAGAAACAAAACTGATTTTGTTCTGTCAGGTATAGTAATAAGGGAAAAAAAATAAAAAGATAAACACATTTCCCCTTGATAAGCACAGACATACGATCCTTCTACCTAAAAGTTTTCCTGTGACATATTTGTTTATAAAATATGACAGTATACATGTGACGTGTTACGAATGTGAAAGGAACCTGTGAAGTACTGTATTTTACTTATTTTATTTCTGCCGTTAACAATAGGTTTAGTTTTTGTCAAAAGAAACCCAAAACCGTGTTCTGAAATAGTGTTTTGTTTCTCCCACTAGACAATGCCACAAGTTCCTCCAAAAAATTGTAACACAACACAAAGACACATGTAATATCAACAAACGTAAATCCACCTGACGATGGAGGCTCAAACCATTGAAACGCGCCGTGGAGATAAATAAACAGTGAATGTTAACAGTAAACTTGTTGTTTCATTTAATCTCATTAACGGTCATGCTAAAGGCTAAACAAGAATGTTCACATTTACAGGGGTTAACAAAATCTAGAACTTGTTGGAAACGGTCTTATGGTGTTTCGTATCGATCGGTTTGCTGCTGTGAATGTCGTCCCACCTTGCAACATTGGCGAGCTGTTCAAGCTTGTGTCCACAATCTACAGTCTCGTTTCACATTCGAGCAAACGAAAAGGTCAGAAACTTCTTTAGTCATCGTTTGCACTTCAGCTGCTACAGTCCATGAAAGCTGTCAAAAATGCACTGAAGCGCCAAAGAATCTGGTATAGGCATGCGTATTCAAATACAGAAATACTTAAACAGGCAGAACACAGCGATGCGGTCGACAACGCCTGTATAAGACAACAAGTGTCTGGTGCAGTTCCTGGATCGGTTACTGATGCTACAATGGCAGGTTATCAAAATTTAATGAGTTTGAACTTAGTGCTATAGTTGGCGCACGAGCGATGGGGCACAACATCTCCGAGGTAGCGATGAGTTTCCTGTACAACCATTTCAACACTGTAGTGTTAACATCAAGAATCCGGTGAAACGTAAGATTTCTACCACATGCCACACGCTAGTTCTGGGCGGTTTTGCGTACAGCACACGAAAAACGCAAGTGCAGTCAGAGAAAAATTCATCGTACTGAGATCACTTGTGGGTCGGTCGTGCATTGTAATCTGTTGCAGGTTTATGTGTCCTCTGCTGCCGACGCTGTGATTGTCGCTTCGCACTTCCAAGCTAGTTCGAATCAAAACGTATCGAATAGTTAAGAGATCCAGAACACCGAGTCTACGGCTGTCAGTGAGGGTCTGGGTTAAACTGATCTGACCTACGTGGCAGAGCTGTAGGCGTCATCACTATGTGCTGCAGTCTGCATAGTGTCTTGCGTTTGGGTGGTTGTATAGCGTGGAGCAGTGAAACGCTTCGTCTTCTTAGTGACTATGGATCCAATATAGTCAGTATCGCATTGGCAGAATGATGGCACAAGGTGGAGGCGTGTTTGGTGTGGTTGGAGGAAGGTCAGCGACCTTGTGGTCGAGAAGTAGCAACAGTCTCATGAGTGGCTGGAGTCACTCTAGTGACGTCACTGCCGTGCGAGTACTGAACCGTTCGGAGCGTAGTGGCAATCCATGGCTGTTGCCGGAATTGTGCCTCAGGAATGTACTGGTGGCATCCATTGTTGTCCGATACATTCATGTTTTGTGTTTTGCAGGATCGCAAAAATCTCTGTCTCACTGTTTCATTTTCATGCAAGATCACTGCCATCGAAGCGCGGAGTGGCCGGGAGGTTAGAGGCGCCATGTCACCAATTGCAAGTTCTCCATCGGGCATGGGAGGGGGTGTTGTCCATAGCGTAAGTTTTAGTTAGTTTAAGTAGTGTGTAAATCTAGAGAGCGATGACCTCAGCAGGTTGGTCTCTTAGGAATTCACGCACACACACACACTCACTGCCATCCGGATCTGCAGCGGAGTTCGACCCATACCGTCCAAGGCACAATTTCTGACAGAGTGAGACGAGATATACGGAGATGTGCCCAAAGCAGAGATGGAGCCCTGTTATCTAATGTGTCCCAGTAAATTACCTGTCGCAACTGTTCTTCCTGTGGTTTTGAGAGCTAGTGGAGCAATGCCTATTTGGCGATGTCGAATTTGCCGTTAACCGGTGATGATATTATGACGTCCCTGATAATATGGGTGCGCTTTCCTATGTTGTTCAATAAGGGGGGGTGGATTTGAAAGCGTCACTGGAGATATCGTTGCTCTAGAATAAAGTTGCCTGTTGTACTGTCTGGTGTTCCAGTTGGAATGTCGGTAGCTTTGGTTGAAAACTTTGTAGTATATACGCCCTGAAAAAACGTTGTTGAGGTGCTGGTCTGAGAGAGGAACTGGATGAAATTCGTGTGATCACTCGTGGTGCTAGTGGGAATGGCCTAAAATATCGTTCATTTAGTCATAAATTTGAATATTATTAGTTTATTTATTCAAGTCCTCGACACCTTCTCACGTGACTAGCCGGCTGGACCCCACATGGGGTTTCGAGTAGGTGCAACTGAAAAGTGTCTGACACAGTTATACCAAAAAAAGATCTGACGACACGAAGTTGCGTAGGCCAAAAATAGTCTGTAGGACTTTGTCTTGTTGTTGGAGTATTCAATAAAATCAACGCTGAATTCAACAAGAAGAGCCGGCCACTGTGGCCTAGTTGTTCTAGGAGCTTCAGTCCGGAACCGCGCGACTGATATTGTCGCAGGTTCGAATCCTGCTTCGGGCATGTGTGTAATGTCCTCAGGTTAGTTTGGTTTAAGTAGTTCTAAGTTCTAAGGGACTGATGATCTCAGATGTTAATTCCCATAGTGCTCAGAGCCATATGAACCATTTTTTCAACAATGAGATCAAAGCTCGTCACCCATAGTTCATACACCGGCAGATCATTGTTGCAGTCAACAGCATGACACGGAAGAACACCGTATCGTGTTTCACAATAAAGTTGGTTGATCTGTACGGTGAAAACGTCATACGAAGCACCGTGTGAGTCACCGTCTCCTTACCTGTTGTTTGTACAATGCCTCAGTTCTCGTGCAAGGAGAATTATGCGAAATACACCGATAAGTTGAAGTAGCTGCGGCTGTTCGTTGCGGGGCCACAACTGAGGAATTTCTTGGAGTAAATGCTTACAGTGAACTGTAGAATGCTGATTTTGTATGTTCTAACTCAGATTATTACGAGGGTGACTCCAAAAGAAATGTGCACTATTTTTGTAAAAATACAGTTTTCATTCTGCATGTGTGAAAGTTTAACAGTGTGTAGATAGATCCTTCCCGCTTGGTTTCAAACTTAGTTCAACCTGTCCCCGTGAGTGGCACCGTCACAGGATGTCTTCGAAATGGCTGCTACACTTGACGTTCGTCAGAATCAACGTGCTGTCATAGAATTCCTGTGCTGTGAGAACGAGAGAGTGGGAAACATCCACAAGAGATTGATAATGGTGTACGGAGATGCTGATGTCGGTCGCAGTACAGTTAGTCGGTGGGCAAGCAGGTTACGTGATGAAAGCTGGCACGGCAATATTGAGGATTGCCCTCGCAGCGGCAGGCCCCGTACTACACATACTCCAGACTATGTGCAGAGAGTTAAGGAATTGGTGGCTGCTGACAGACGCATCACAGTGAACGAATTGTCACGCTACTTTGCGATAGGGAAAAGGAGTGTTTGCAGAATACTGGAAGCGTTGCGTTAAAAAAGGTTTGTGCCAGGTGGGTTCCAGGATGTTGACAGTGGCTCACAAAGAAACAAGAAAAACGGTATGCAGCGAACTTTTGGAACAGTACGAGAATGGTGGAGCTGAATTTCTTGGAAGAATTGTGACAGGTGAAAATCTGGGAAACTGAAAGACTCTCTTCGTGGAACAAGGTTTGAAAATGATAGCTCCCTTGTGACACTGCCAAATAGTGTCTCCAACAGGTTGGTCCAGAATTTTACCGTGGGGGTATACAGGCGTGGTTCCAAGATGGCGTAAGGCAGTTGATAGGGACGGAAATTATGTGGAGAAATGAAAATATTCTTCCTAAAGGATGCATCTACAACTGTAAAACTTTCAAATATATAGAATAAAAGACAGATTAAAAAAATAGTGTGCATTTCTTTTGGAGTGACCCTCGTACAAGACGGAGGTACAACACGTAGACGTGTACACCAGACAATTGTTCTCAGCGAAGTGAAAATACCGAAAACAGTCTTCGCACAGCAACTCAATCGCTGACCAATGAGTCCTAAATCACCTAAAACCTACTCCGCAATGTATTTTTCTGCAACACTACACGTTATTAATTCTAACAGTGCCTACTAACGTAAAGAAACTTAAGTAGGGTAAATTAGGATGTCGGTGGTGTTCGTTACAGGATTCTAGTGCTAGACTTTACGAGATATCGTATTTTTATAAGTTCTCATACCGGCGCTCGTTTGCACCATTCAACGTGCGTTGCTGCTATGTACGACGTTGTTATGTTTGCTTACAGTGTACTTCTGTGTTCCTGGAGTGCGTTGCTATTTGCTAGTCATTTAGTGCGTGACAGTCAAAGAAATAGGACGTGTGTGGACGATGGAAATACCAATGCAGATAACGTCGATATATTTATGGTGTATGGAGAATGTAGGAAGAATGTAGTTCTTCCTGTACGGTATATGCGGCAAGATATCGTAATAGACGGCAACCAGTTTCGTTGTTATTTGCTAGCCTCTTAAACCAGTTACTTGGAAGTGGTAGTGGAACAGTTAGACGAAGCAAGAAAAGGAACAACTGGCAACAGAAGAAGGCGAAATTACTGTTATTACTGTTCATTCAGTTGATCCGCACATTATCTCCCACGCAATGCATGAGGAGGTGGCATGAGTCAGCCAAGTGTCCTACACATTCTCCATCAAGATAAGGTTCTATCCCTATCACATCTGTCTCCATGGAAACGATTATGAGAGTCGTGTTAACTTCTGTACAATTCCCAATCATGGCCAGATTAACCGCCGAAACTTGCGCTACTGGTCTGTCGACAATCTCCGTTGGCTTCGTCAGGAGGAATGTCAGCGCCTATGGAGCGTAAACGTGTGTTGCGGAGCACTGAACCATCAGCTCAGAGGCCCGTATTTCATAGACAGAACACAGAAAGCGCACATGGCTTGGTTCAATTGGCTCTGAGCACTATGGGACTTAACTGCTGAGGTCATTAGTCCCCTAGAACTTAGAACTAGTTAAACCTAACTAACCTAAGGACATCACACACATCCATGACCGAGGCAGGATTCGAACCTGCGACCGCAGCGGTCGCGCGGTTCCAGACTGTAGCGCCTAGAACCGCTCGGCCACCCAGGCCGGCGGTCGCGCAAATGTACTGCAGCCTCCTAACACACCATCTTCCACGGGTACTAGAAGAACTTCCTCTGTAGAGTGGAGGTACCTGTGGTACCAACACGATGGCCGTCCACCCTACAGCACACAAAGTACTACAGCAAATCTTCACGAATTGTTTCCCAGTAGTTGGATCGAACGCAGAGCACTGTACCTTAGCCAGCCCGTTCACAGGATTTGACGTCTGTAGACTCTTTTCTGCGCTGAAAGGTGAAATTCGCGGTCTACATGGGCGTACCAACTACACCCGATGATACACAAGGACGTATTACTGCATCGTGCTCTGACGTCTCTTCTGAAACGCTAGCACGTGTGCAGCAGTCGTTCCATACCAGACTCGAAATGTGTCTTGCCGCTGCCGATGGTCATTTTGAACAAAAGCTGTGATGTCACTAGTCTCGTTACTGGTTAGAATCCACATATGTTAGGCATGCACTTGTGTTGTTTTTGTTGTGTGCTACCATAGCTATTGCGTAACTGTCGGTGTGGGAACTTTACAAAATACAATAAATCTTAACGATTCACACTAGAATCCTGCAACAAACACGACTTTCCGATTTACCTTACTTATATTTTCTTAATGTCAATAGGTACTGTTCCATTAAAAAGTGTGTATGTTCGCACGAAAACTATGCTTTCTGAGTGTTACTATAATCTGTTGATTGGCTTAACAATACGAGCCCCTGACTACCAATCCATTCTGTGAAAACTGCAAGTCAATAGCACTCAATTTGAGGTGCAAGCCTTAAGTGATGAAAATCTTGAATATGGCATATGAGTGTGTTGTGGGTTGCACAAAACTCAGTCGTAGGGGCAGCTGAGCCACCATTATCTTCTAACCATAGTTTCTAAATGTTAAGCATTCATGTCTTTAAAGATTCTTTTGTTACCTCAAGTTACAGACCCACAAGCTGATGTCTTAATGTATACGAACTCTTGCCTTCAGCCTAGAATGTTCTCTCACTCTGTTGTCACCATTGCTGTTAACTTTACATTCCACTCACTCCATTGAAAATTTGAGTCCTGGGCGCTTTGTGTTCCCATACCAAGTGCATTTGATTTCACAGTAGACAAGACATACTGGAACCTTGTTTTTCACTTCAAGCCCTCAATTTTCAGAAGTGAAGTATTTGTTCTGTTCTTCGTTCCAATAATTAGGAAAATTTTAAGCTTCACAAATCATCACATTTACACAACTCTCAACACCGCTAGTCACATAGACTGAAAGCTTATTTTCAATAGCAGCTGTTTGAGTTTTCAAGACACTGATTTTATTATTTCACCTCGCTCTTCTGTGGTGTATCGTTTCCTTCAGGCATATCATCCAACTCATGGTGACAAAATAATAACAGGATACATCAGTAAAGGTATTTATTCTTTAATCAGCACGTAGATCACTTCACAAATGTAAGTACTAATTCCCTTTTACGATCTTTAACGAAAATGGAGTTAACTTTTGTGCCGCACGTGTCGTAGTCTTGGAAAAACAGGTGTTTGCTTGAGTTCAACGAATATAATGATTGTTCATTGGAATACAACTTATATAGCCAGGGCTTGGGATAAATATTTCTGTGAACGCGGTTCTCGCCCAACTAAAAAATGCAGCTGACAGTAAATCTGAGGCTGTATCCACCACTGATTCTAGTACCAGTGGCTGCTACTGCTACGACTGTTACTACATCTCCATCTACATGATTACTCTGCAATTCACAGTTAAGTGCCTGTCAGAGGGTTCACCGAACCATCTTCTACTTTTCTACCGTACCAGCCTCTAACAACGAGCGAGAAATACGAACACTTAAATTTTTCCCTGCGAGCTTAGACTTTTCTTATTATGTTGTAATAATCATTTCCCCTTATGTAGGTTGTCGCCAAGAAAGTATTTTCACACTATGACGAGAAATTTGGTGATTGAAATTTCATGTGAAGGTCTTGCCGCAGCGGAAAAAGTCTTTGTTTTAATGATGGCCATCCCAATTCGTGTATCGTATCCATGGAACTCCCTTCCTTATTTCGCGGTAATACGAAAGGAGTTGCTTTTCTTTGAACTTTTTCCATGTCGTATCTGATGTGGATCTCACACAGCACGCCAGTGCACTGGAAGAGGACGGACAAGCGTAGTGTAAGCAGCCCCTTTTGTAGACCTGTTACATCTTCTAAGTGTTCTGACAATAAATCGCACCCTTCGGTTAGCTTTCTCCACAACTTTATCTGTGTGAATGTTCCAATTTAAGTTATTCGAAACTGTTATCCAAAGCTGTAAACCCTAAGTATTTAACTGAGTCTTTGAGTCTGCAGCTTTTATCTTTGTGTGAGCTAACGTATAACTGAAATTAAGCGAATTCCTTTTTGTATACATATGGATGACTTCACATTTTTCATTATTTAGAGACACCTGCCACTTTCTTCACGATACGGATATTTTGTCTAACTCATTTTTCAGTTAGTTTTCATCATCTGATGTCTTTAAGGAGGTAAATTGTAACATAATATGCAAAGAGCCTAAGAGAACGGCTCAGATTTTCACCCTAATCGTACATGTAGATCAGAAACAACAGAGGGCCTACAACATTTCCCTAGGGAACTCCAGATAGTGCTTCTGTTTTTCTCTATGACCTTCCATCATTTTTTACGAAGTGTAACCTTCCTGACATGAAATCACGAAACCAGCCACGCAACCGAGACGGTAATCCATTAGTAGGCAATTTAATTAGAAGTCGCTTGTGAGAACTGTGTCAAAAGCCTTCTGTAAATCTAAAAATATAGACTCAGTTTCACGTCCTCCGTCGATAGGACTCATTATCTCGTGAGAGTAAAGAGCTAGTTGTGTTTCAGTTACTTTTGATCATCTGATGTCTTTAAGAAGGTAAATTGTAACATAATATACAAAGAGCCTAAGAGAACTGCTCAGATTTTCACCCTAATCTTCCATTTTTTTTAAACCCTGTTGCTTGTTTGTCAAATGGCTCTGAGCACTATGCGACTTAACTGCTGAGGTCATCGGTCGCCTAGAACTTAGAATTAAACCTAACTAACCTAAGGACGTCACACACATCCATGCCCGAGGCAGGATTCGAACCTGCGAGAGTAGCGGTCGCTCGGTTCTAGACTGCTTGTTTGTCAACGAATCATTTTCTTCGAGGTGATTCATAATGTTAGAGCACAGTATATGACGTTAGCGATATGGGTCTGTAATTCAGTGGACTACTATATCCTTCCTTTGATTTTGGTGTGACACGTGTAACTTTCCAGTCTTTGGGTACAGGTCATTCTACGAACGAGTGACTATATATGTATGCTAAGTGTGGACCTATCGAATCAGCTTATTCGGAAAGGAACATGGCTGGTATACACTTTGGGGCGGAGGCCCTGCCTTTCTTAAGTGCTTGATGTTGTTCCGCTAAAACGAGAGTATGACTTCTGAGCTCCTCGTGTTGCAAGCTGTTCTTTGTTCTAATGCTGAAATATTTACTTCTTTCGTGAAGGAATTTCGGAAAATCGTGTTTAGTAATTCTGCTTTAGTGGAACTATTGTCAGTAAAAGCAACGTTGTTATCGTGCAGTGAAGATATTGATTGCGTTCTGTCACTGGTGTACTTTACATACGACCAGAATCTCTTTGGGTTTTCTACCAGGTTTCGAGACAGAGTTTCGTTGCAGAAACTGTTAAAACCATCTCGGAATGAAGTTCGCGCTAAATTTCGAGTTTCGGTAAAACTTCATGAACCTTGGGGATTTCGCGTTGTTATAAATTTGACACACTGTTTTCGTTTCTTCTGCAACAGTGTTCTGGCTTGTATTAATTTATTTGGTATAAATCTCTCAATTGCAATTGATAATATTTCATTAAATTCAACCCACATCTGATCTGCGTATACATAGTCACAATGGAGGGGATAGACTCAATCTTAGGAAGGTTGCAAGCGAATTTTTATCAGCTTTTATTGAATAGCTCTATTTTGCTTTCGATTTTGGTGAGTGTGGATGTTACAGTACTCGATCTAGTTACAACAACCTTATCGTTAATAATCACTGTATCTGACATGATGCTCCTTATTTGGTAAGGATTAATTTTTGCTAAGAAGTGAAGTATGTTTTCCCAACCACTTACAATACGAATGGGATCCTGAACTATTTGTTCGACATTGGAAATGACAGCTTTTCTCCTAAATTTTCAGCAACTGTAACATCTGAGTCGAAAGAGTGGGGGAGGGGGGAGGGGGGAGGTAAAAGGAAACAATTATTAATTTATTGCGGTTGTCAAGTATAACCTTTATCCATAGTAATTTACAGGAACTATCTACCTCAATTTTAGTGCAAGGTAAACTACTTCCGACAGCGATAAACATTCCACTGCCAACTGTATTTAACCTATCCTATCTGACACGGCTAGGTTCTTTGTAAAAGAGCTATAGCCGACTAGTCAAACCTATAGTGGCCAAAAGATAAGTGAATATGTCAGTTCTAGAAAAATCCGGGTAATACAGGTAAACATATTAGAACCAGATTTTTTTCGAATGAGCAATGAGCGGATACCAAAACAAGATGCTGAGAATCGCCCAACAGAGGAAAAGACACTTGAGTAGACCAAAGGAGAGGTGATTTGATAGACTGGAACAGATTTGGAGGCCTATCCTGGGAAGAAGAAGATGATGACGAACCTTAATCAATTACTGTTCACTGATATCATATACAGAAACTTCTCTACTCCATTACGTTTGCAGAAATAAAACCGTGGACATGTCTGACAGAAAAAGAAACCAATCAATCAGAAAATGAAGGGAGATAGACATTGAAGTTGTAATAAACCACCTACTGCTAGTACCTTACATCACACTTTAGGAGATATTTGCAAACCTAGATGCCACATGAGTTGCAGATCGCATGATTTTAGCTAAATCGATGCACAATTGTTCCTTATTCATTCCACAACCAAGTTGAAATAGTTTTTGACTAAGGACAAGCATATTCAAACGGGTGAGAGGCTTCAAGCATTTATAGAGATAGCTCACAAATACTTTTTTTCGGCGTTTGCTTGAGCATGGCTCCCTTTAGAGAGAGAAACGAACCATAAAATACCGATACGTCAAACGCATTATCTTATCTGCACTTACACCTAAGACGCAAAAACAGTTTCTGGGGAGGGGGGGGGGGGGGGGGGAGGGGCGTCTTCTGTTCCTTTTCCGAACATAAACAAAAAATTCATTGATTTACTAAGAGGCTTACTCAGCTGTATGACAAGTATGCTCACATAAATACCGGAAAAATAACAAAAACACATGCACTTTGGCTAACTGAACAATAAAAGCAGCCCGTGAAGGTCAGAGACGCTGCTCGTCGAGTATTCAAGCTGCATCCTACGCCTGAAAAGCATCCTACTTACAATCAGAAATGGAACAGAGTCAATTTCTCTGTACAAAATCTAAACTCAGGCCTGTCCACACAATAACCAACAACAGAATGAGATCAGCTGTCATATGAAATAACCTTCGTGGTCTTGGTGTAGGCAACGTAAAAACTGCAGTTTATCTCGTCGTCCTGGTCGAAGCACTGAATAGGTACTTCACATTACCTAGAACCTCAGCTGAACCACAAATGAAACAAAGGCTCATTGATTACTTCATCTGGGTGAACGACTGCAGCCACGAAAATTGCCATTTAAAGCACGTTGCTTGTAATAACGTCAGTGAAGTCATCATGCGTACCAGATCAGAATTTACAGGACACGATGGCAGTGCATTTCAAATAATGAACCTTATTATTGACCCACTGCTGCCCACTATAATGCATATCTTGAACCACTTCTTGACCACAACTGTTTTCCCTCAGTTCTGGAAACGGGAGCTATCTCTCTCACTGTCCAAGGCCTCAGAATATTACAGTCCGCGACCAACTAACAAGATACCTAACTACAAACTACTTACTAGATGATTACGAATGGGGTTTCAGTAAACTTTGCAGCACATCTACCTTAATAAAGGTAAGAGATGACCTGGCGCTTGCGATGGATGCACAAGGGCCCCCTCTCGTCATGTGATTCATGCTCTTCAGCAAAGCCTCTGACATTTTATTTGACAAACGTAGCAGCCGAAAGTTCTCGCCAAGTATAGTGCAGTGGTTTCGCTTCTCGGGACTGAGACCTGGCTGAATCCTGAGATTGGAAGTTCTGAAATATTTAGTGAGGGTTGGAATGTGTATCGGAACGACAGATTACACACCGTAGGAGGTTGTGTCTTCATTGCAGTTCACAGAAATATTGTGTATACTGAGGTCGAAGTAGAGTGTGATTGTGAAGTTATCTGGACACGTTTAACAGGGCTACGAGAAATAAAGTTAATTGTTAGGAGTTATTACCGGCCACCAGGTTCCACCGTGACAGTTCTAGAATCATTCCAAAGGAGTCTACATTCTGTATCGCACAAGTACTCGGATCATGCGATATTAGTCGGAGGTGACTTCAATCTACCTAGTATAGACTGGGATGTCTATGGATTCATTACAGGTAGTACTGACAAGCCGTCGTGTGAATTAATTTTGAACAGATTATACGAAAACTGTCTTGAGCAGCTAAATCGACAGCCAATGCGTAATGGAAATATTTTAGATCTGGTAGCCACGAACAGACCAGACCTCATGACGGTGTCAGTGTTGAGCCAGGGATTACAGATCATAATGTTGTCATTACGACTATGGTTACGAAAGTTAAAAAGTCGGTCAAGAAGGCTAGGAGAGTATTCTTACCAGAAAGAGCAGATAAGCAGTTGTTAGCATCCCACTTAGTAAATGAATCGACTTCATTTACTTCCGGTACGATGGATGTGGAAGAATTATGGGCTAATTGGAGAAGTATGTGCCGCAAAAGTGGGTTACGGACGGAAAAGACCCACCGTGGTTTAACAACGCAATTCGGAGAACGCTCAGGAAGCAAAGGCAGTTGCACTCGCGGTACAAGAAAGATCGGGAGTGTGAGGACAGGCAAAAGTTCATAGAGATTCGTGCTGCTGTAAAAAGAGCGATGCGCGAAGTATTCAGCCATTACCACCGTCATACATTAGCAAAAGATCTTGCTGAAAACCCAAGGAAATTCTAGTGTTACGTACAATCGGTAAGCGGGTCGAAGGCTTCCATCCAGTCACTCACTGATCAGTCTGGCCTGGCACAGAGGACAGCAAAACGAAAGCTGAAAATTTAAATTTAGCATTTGAGAAATCTTTCACGCAGGAGGATCGTACAAACATACCGCCGTTTGAGTCTCGTACAGACTCCACCATGGAAGATAGACATCCCTTGGATTGTGAAGCAGCTGAATGGGTTGAAAATAAATAAATCGCCCGGTCGTGATGGGATTACAATTCGGTTTTATAGAGAGTACTCTACTGCATTGGATCCTTACTTAGCTTGCATTTATCGCGATCTCTTGCCCAACGTAAAGCACCGAGCGACTGGAAAAGCGCGCAGGTGACGTCCGTATATAAGAAGGGTAGAAGGACGGATCCTCAAAATCACAGACCAATATCCTTAACATCGGTTTGTTGCAGGATTCTCGAACATATTCTCAGTTCGAATATAATGACTTTTCCTTGAGACAGAGAAGTTGCTGTCCATGCATCAGCACGGCCTTAGAAAGCATCACTCCTGCGAAACTCAACTCGCCCTTTTTTCACATGATATCTTGCGAACCATGGATGAAGGGTTTCATTCCTTGACTTCCGGAAAGCGTTTGACTCGGTGCCCCACTAACTAAGGTACGAGCATATGGGATTGGTTCCCAAATATGTAACTGTCTCGAAGACTTCTTAAGTAATAGAACCCAGTACGTTGTCCTCGATGGTGAGTGTTCATCGGAGGTGAGGGTATCGTCTGGAGTGCCCCAGGGAAGTGTGGTAGGTCCGCTGTTGTTCTCTATCTACATAAATGATCTTTTGGATAGGGTGGATAGCAATGTGTGGCAGTTTGCTGATGATGCTGTGGTATACGGGAAGGTGTCGTCCTTGAGTGACTGTAGGAGGATACAAGATGACTTGGACAGGATTTGTGATTGTTGTAACGAATGGCAGCTAACTCTAAGTATAGATAAATGTAAATTAATGCAGATGAATAGGAAAAAGAATCCTGTAATGTTTGAATACTCCATTAGTAGTGTAACGCTTGACACAGTCACGTCGATTAAATATTTGGGCGTAACATTGCAGAGTGATATGAAGTGGGACAAGCATGTAGTGGCAGTTGTGGGGAAGGCGGATAGTCGTCTTCGGTTCATTGGTAGAATTTTGGGAAGATGTGGTTCATCTGTAAAGGAGACCGCTTATAAAGGTTAATACGACCTGTTCTTGAGTACTGCTCGAGCGTTTGGGATCCCTATCAGGTCGGATTGAGGGAGGACATAGAAGCAATTCAGAGGCAGGCTGCTAGATGTGTTACTGGTAGGTCTAATCATCATGCTAGTGTTACGGAAATGCTTCAGGAACTCGGATGGGAGTCTCTAGAGGAAAGGAGGCGTTCTTTTCATGAATCGCTACTGAGGAAATTTAGAGAACCAGCATTTGAGGGTGAGTGCAGTACAGTTTTACTGCCGCCAACTTACATTTAGCGGAAAGACCACAAAGATAAGATAAGAGAGATTAGGGCTCGTACAGAGGCATGTAGGCAGTCAATTTTCCCTCGTTCTATTTGGGAGTGGAACAGGGAGAGAAGATGATAGTTGTGGTACTAGGTACCCTCCACCGTTTGGTGTATTTCGGAGTATGTATGTAGATGTAGATGTAGATGTACCTGAATACTCGTCGACAGAGAGGCAAGTCCGGCTCTATAAATTCACAATGGGGGCAGGTAGTATCAGGAGTCACCGGGGGTCCGGTATTAGATCCTATATTGTTTTCATTGCACGTCAGTAGTGTATCATGAGTCTTTTCGTACTAAATATACCATATGCACGCTGAAGACCTCTAGTTGTATGTAAGCGCAAAACCAATGAACCTGAAGACAGCTACCGAGAATCTCAGTACCGACCTGCCTGCGTTCAGCATCAACATGCGCGTAGAACACAGTGTTGAAGCTCAACCTATCCAAAATCCAAGCGATACTTGTTGGTCATTGTAGGCTCATTAGCCCGAGATATCGGTAATAAGTAGTACAAATATCAATTTCTTTCACTCGACAAAGAGGCTAGGAGCAATAATAGATGAAAATCTAAAATGGACTGAGCATGTAACTCCAAGTCCAAGAAGGCATCAGCACATCTGCATGCACTACAAAAATATGAAAAAGCTGTTCCCTGTTGACTTGAAAAAAAATTGTAGAAACACTTATTCTTCCAACAATTGATCACACTGATGTTATCCTGCAAGGTCTTTCTCAGGAAAACTCATGACGCCTGGTGCTAGTGACGAGTGACGTTGTCAACAAACTGGTCTCTCGTGAAAAAATTGTGAGAAATAAATATGCAGACATGAAGAATAAAGGTGCAGAAGGTCTATAAAGTTTGTTTTATTTGAAAAGTCTTTAAGAAATTCCCCACAAAAAATTCAGAAGCATTACTTTTCAGCAAGCTCTCTTGGATCTACTGCAGAATACTCAGCCTCTTTTTCTCGAGAATGTGCCTTGAGCAGCACGATGCTGATGCGGAATAGAGCATCAGCCCATTTCCACATCATTGTTGGTCTATACGTTAGCAGTATCTTCGCTAGAAGATGGGCAGGACGAGGAGGTCCTTGTGCCTGGCGACCTCGATAACCTGACTTAAATCCAGTTTATCATCACTTGCAGCGGCATCTGATTGTCTTGTGCGAGCTGAATCAATTGCTGATCTGCATATTCTCAAACAACATGTGCATGAATCCTATGCACTGTTCTGCTACAGCCTGGCATATTTGAGAGAGACAGTGATGAGAAATATGGTCTATTTGAATATCTTTTGTACAATAGACGAGGCTAGTACCATATAATGTACAATGTGACGTGCTAGTACAATTGCATTATTGCCGATTCATCGTCCATCTCCGACTGCACGCTGATAAAGCTTGCACCTTACGTTCCTAGTTATAAGCTGGATATAGTCAAACCTCTGTCTTCCTTTACAATTTTTTCGGCTTTGCAGCTCCCTCTAGTTGTTCTGTGATGACATACTCTTAACACGTATCGTGTCACTTTGCTCCTTCATCCTGGCTGTGTCTTCCATATGCTCCTTTCTTCGTCAGTTCCGTGGAGAATCTCCTCATCCGTTATAGTAAACTTTTTCAGATCTTTGATGACATAGGATGTTCATCATAGCAGCTCCATCACGGACGAAGAAACGAGGACATAAAAAACAAATTAGCACGGGCAAGGAGAGCATTTATGGCCAACATAACTACTGGTATCAAACACACACGTAAATTCGTGGAAGAACGTTCTCAGAATGTACGTTTGGATCACAGCATTGCACGACAGTGAGTCGTGGACTGTGGGAAACAGAAGAGAATTGAAGAGTCTGATATGTAGTTCTACAGAAGAATGTTAACAATTTGGTCGACTGATAAGGAGTGAGGACGTTCTTCGCAGAATCGGCAAAGAAGGAACGCATGGAAGGTGGTAACAAGAAGAAGGGACAGGTTGATATGACATGTGTTAGGACATCCATCATATTAGAGGAAACTACATTGGGTAAAAACTCCAGGTGAAGGCAGTGAAGACAGAGATTGGAATAAAGTCAACAAATGATTGGGGACATCGGGTGCAAGTACTACTCTGAGATGAGGAAATTATTGCAGTAGAGGAATTCGTGGTAGGGTTTATCAGACCAGTCAGAAGACCAATGACAAAAAAAAAAAGGACAAGGGGAGAGAGAGAGAGAGAGAGAGAGAGAGATCGCTTAAGGTTGTACCTTGAAAAAACTACACTCAACCCGAACAGGCCATGAATGCCAAACGGTTCTGCCGGCCACCGTGTCATGCTCAGCCCTCAGCCCACTGGCCTCATGTGGATGTGGAGGGGCATGTGGTCAGCAGACCGATCTCCCGGCTGTACGTCAGTTTCCGAGACCTTAGCTACGTGTCGCAAAGCTCTATAAGCCTCAAGTAGGAGCCTGAGTGAGATGTACCAACCTCCACCTGAGTCTTTCGTTCCACAAATGACAACCAGTGGTGCCTGAACCATTCATCTTGAATCCCATCTCTCTATACACGACGGTGTGTCACTGACTGTCATTTAATGTTAACATTTTTAAAAGACACTTTTTTGTTTCTGACCTTAGAAGTCGATGTAAATATCTCGATAGAATGCACTGCAATAGTGTAACTTCTCATCACCTTCGAGAGTTTCACGGGCGATTATATGAAACAAGAGCACGAAATATGCGTAGTTAAGTTCAGTTGCTAAAAGATCCTTGCTCGCTAACGACGTTTGCTTGATTAAGGCTGTAGTTTGTATATAACTTTTACTCTCACTAGTAGAGATGCATTTTGCAACGAGTGCGTTGCACAGAACTTCGAGCCTTCTCCTTTGTGGAAACCACGAAAAGCGGCTGTGCTGAATTGAACTTCTTTGTTCCTTTTCCTGTCAGGAAGTGCCTCCTGAAACTTGTCCCCTTCCATCCTGAACAAGCACTGTAGGCACTATATAACTTGGCACTTCCTGCGGGAAATTTTGGGATCTCATTGCAGTTCCTTCCAGTATCACTTGCGTAGAGTGCCAAATTACATTGTGCATACGTTCTTACGTTGGTAGCCCAAACTAATACCCTCCCAATCCCTGCCGCATAAGATCTATAAGCCCGAAGCAGATGCGGACGCCAGCTAAAGTCTTAACGCAAGTTTCTTACCTTGACTTCGAATTATGAGGAATTTACGGCACTGCTCGGTATAACATTTTTTCCTGCTCACAGATACCATGTAAATTTCTAAAAACAAGTAACTCGTTCTTTTTCGTAGTTACTTACCCATTTTGATTTCAATAAACTGTTCAATGGTAGTCTTTAGTAAACAATCGCTGCAAAGTTACATCAACTCAATAAAAGCACACTACAAATTGCAACATCACTAATTGCTGTAACTCAAGGAACGTAAGTGTAGTAAACGAACATAAGTATTGTGTATTTTGAGTTCCTGGGTATCTCTGAGTTTGCAGTGATTGTGTACCCAAAGTAAAACGTGATTAAGACATCAAATGTTTACGCTGCACAGCTTTGTAGAATAATTTCTGTCTATGTTTTCTGGGGCTGTTGTATGTTCCTGTGCGTTACGTTATTAAATGTTGCCAATAAAGAGAACATTTTAAAACCATAACATTTTTGGTGACCCCGACGTGATAACCGGCGTTAATCGTCGCTTCGTACAGTGCCACTTCAAGCATCAAAGACGAAAGAACCACACCAACTGCGCTTCGCGCCTTCCACACTGAACCAAAATTTTGTAGTGCAGTACTCGCCACCGACTGCTCACGTGCCTACGAGCGCACTAATTAACCGTGGCACGGTCAGACCACCACCATTCTGACAACAAAACGTAGTCCTGTGGTTTGCAGTCTGAGCCAGCTCGCGTGAATGCTGATGAAAGTAAGTACAGTTACTTTGTCACTGCATTGGAGATGTCTATGGAGACACAGGTCATTTTCGCTTCACTGCCAAGCATCGACTGATAATCGCCTTACTAACCCGCCTGTTAAAGAACACAAAAAAAAATTACGTCATACTGACGAGTCGGATGACCGCACCCCTTCGCAGTTAATGCGTCGCCTGATGACTCTAGCAAGCAACTCCTTCAACGAAGGCAGTCCACAGAGTATGTGTCTGTCGGGCCCGCCACCAGATGCGCAGAAGATACTTACAGTATGCGCTGGCGATGATGACGCACTTGCACAAACTGCAGACCGTACGGCACAGATGTACTTGCCCACAGTCGCATCAATGGATGCACAATTCGCTGAACTTACTGCGCAAGTCGCTCCTCTGCAAAAACAACGTTCCAAGCGCTAGTCACAGTGCCGCCGGTCACCGAGGAAAGACAAGAGATCGTCTTCAGCGACAAAAGTATGACGTCACCACAGGCGGTTTGGCTGTAATTCACGGGAATACAGTTCCTTATCTCAGAAGGGAAAGGTGCCCAAAAGTTATTAAGGATGGCGAGTTGCTGTCCAAACGGCAGCCGTCAACTACTTGTCACAGAGCACTACACAAAACTAATATTACTAGTGGATACAGGATACAGTTACCGACGTACCAGCGTACCAATCATCCCGTCTCTGTCGCCGCAGCTATGGTGACTGTCACCTCTTTAGCGTGAATGGTTCTAGAATCCACACGTATGATCGTGTCACACTGTCACTAAACTTAGGCCTCCGTTACAAGGTGACAATTTAATGTTGAAGATGTAGTGGACGCTATCCTCGGGGCAGACATTTTATCGTTTTTCGGACTGCTACTGGGCTTTCGTCATCGTCGCTCCTAGACACCATCACTAAAATATTCAGCTACCGACTTTTGCTCTATGTTGATGACACTTCTGTACGAATGGTCGCTGGTGATTCCCGGTAATTAGAACTCCTAAAGCAGTTCCGGGAGATAACTCGCTAGTTACCCACGCCAGCACGATACAGCATTCCATGTCGTAGTCACACCAGGACCACGGATTTACGGTTGAGCTTTTCATTTAGCACTGCATACTTTTTTTTTGGTCATCAGTCTACTGACTGGTTTGATGCGGCCCCCCGCGAATTTCTTTCCTGTGCTAACCTCTTCATCTCAGAGTAGCACTTGCAACCTACGTCCTCAATTATTTGCTTGACATATTCCAATCTCTGTCTTCCTCTACAGTTTTTGCCCTCTACAGCTCCCTCTAGTGCCGTGGAAGTCATTCCCTCATGTCTTAGCAGATGTCCTATCATCCTGTCCCTTCTCCTTATCAGTGTTTTCCACATATTCCTTTCCTCTCCGATTCTGCGTAGAATCTCCTCATTCCTTACCTTATCAGTCCATCTAAATTTGAACATTCGTCTATAGCACCACATCTCAAATGCTTCGATTCTCTTCTGTTCCGGTTTTCCCACAGTCCATGTTTCACTACCATACAATGCTGTACTCCAGACGTACATCCTCAGAAATTTCTTCCTCAAATTAAGGCCGGTATTTCATATTAGTAGACTTCTCTTGGCCAGAAATGCCTTTTTTGCCATACCGAGTCTGCTTTTGATGTCCTCCTTGCTCCTTCCGTCATTGTTATTTTACTGCCTAGGTAGCAGAATTCCTTAACTTCATTGACTTCGTGACCATCAATCCTGATGTTAAGTTTATCGCTGTTCTCATTTCTACTACTTCTCATTACCTTCGTCTTTCTCCGATTTACTCTCAAACCATACTGTGTACTCATTAGACTGTTCATTCCGTTCAGTAGATCATTTAATGCTTCTTCACTTTCACTCAGGATAGCAATGTCATCAGCGAATCGTATCATTGATATCCTTTCACCTTGTATTTTAATTCCACTCCTTTCTTTTATTTCCATCATTGCTTCCTCGATGTACAGATTGAAGAGTAGGGGCGAAAGGCTACAGCCTTGCTTACTCCCTTCTTAATACGAGCACTTCGTTCTTGATGGTCCACTCTTATTATTTCCTCTCGGTTGTTGTACATATTGTATATGACCCGTCTCTCCCTATAGCTTACCCCTACTTTTTTCAGGATATCGAACAGCTTGCACCATTTTATACTATCGAACGCTTTTTACAGGTCGACAAATTCTACGAACGTGTCTTGATTTTTCTTTAGCCTTGCTTCCATTATTAGCCGTAACGTCAGAATTGCCTCTCTCGTGCCTTTACTTTTCCTAAAGCCAAACTGATCGTCACCTAGCGCATTATCAATTTTCTTTTCCTTTCTTCTCTATATTATTCTTGTAAGCAGCTTCGATGCATGAGCTGTTAAGCTGATTGTGTGATAATTCTCGCAGCTCTTGCCGTCTTCGGAATTGTGTGGATGATGCTTTTCAGAAATTCAGATGGTATGTCGCCAGACTCATATATTCTACACACCAAAGTGAATAGTCGTTTTGTTGCCACTTCCCTTAATGATTTTAGAAATTCTGATGGGATGTTATCTATCCCTTCTGCCTTATTTGACCGTAAGTCTTCCAAAACTCTTTTAAATTCCGATTCTAATACTGGATCCCCTATCTCTTCTAAATCGACTCCTGTTTCTTCTTCTATTTCATCAGACAAATCTTCAACCTCATAGAGGCTTTCAATGTATTCTTTCCACCTATCTGCTCTCTCCTCTGCATTTAACAGTGGAATTCCCGTAGCACTCTTAATGTTACCACCGTTGCTTTTAATGTGACCAAAGGTTGTTTTGACTTTCCTGTATGCTGTGTCTGTCTTTCCGACAATCATATCTTTTTCGATGTCTTCACATTTTTCCTGCAGCCATTTCGTCTTATCTTCCCTGCACTTCCTATTTATTTACTTTCTCAGCGACTTGTATTTCTGTATTCCTGATTTTCCCGGAACATGTTTGTACTTCCTCCTTTCATCAATCAACTGAAGTATTTCTTCTGTTACCCATGGTTTCTTCGCAGCTACCTTCTTTGTACCTATGTTTTCCTTCCCAACTTCTGTGATGGCTCTTTTTAGAGACGTCCATTCCTCTTCAACTGTGCTGAATACTGTGCTATTCCTTATTGCTGTATCTATAGCGTTAGAGAACTTCAAACGTATCTCGACATTCATTAGAACTTCCGTATCCCACTTCTTTGCGTATTGATTCTTCCTGACTAAAGTCTTGAACTTTAGCCTACTCTTCATCACTACTATATTGTGATCTTATATCTGCTCCTGGGTACGCCTTACAATCCAGTATCTGATTTCGAAATCTCTGTCTGACCATGATGTAACCTAATTGAAATCTTCTCGTATCTCCCGGACTTTTCCAAGTATACCTCCTCCTCTTGTGATTCTTGAATAGGGTATTCGCCATTACTAGCTGAAACTTGTTGCAGAACTCAATTAGTCTTTCTCCTCTTTCATTCCTTGTCCCAAGCCCATATCTTCCTGTAATCTTTTCTTTTACTCCTTCCCCTACAACTGCATTCCAGTCGCCCATGACTATTAGATTTTCGTCCCCCTTTACATACTGCATTACCCTTTCAATACCCTCATACACTTCCTCTATCTGTTCATCTTCAGCTTGCGACGTCGGCAAGTATACCTGAACTATCGTTGTCGGTGTTGGTCTGCTGTCGATTCTGATTAGAACAACCCGGTCACTGAACTGTTCACAGTAACAGACCCTCTGCCCTACCTTCCTATTCAGAACAAATCCTACACCTGTTATACCATTTTCTGCTGCTGTTGATATTACCCGATACTCATATGACCAGAAATCCTTGTCTTCCTTCCACTTCACTTCACTGACCCCTACTGTATCTAGATTGAGCCTTTGCATTTCCCTTTTCAGATTTTCTAGTTTCCCTACCACGATCAAGCTTCTGACATTCCACGCCCCGACTCGTAGAACGTAATCCTTTCGTTGATTATTCAGTCTTTTACTCATGGTGACGTCCCCCTTGGCAGTCCCCTCCTGGAGATCCGAATGGGGGACTATCCCGGAATCTTTTGCCACTGGAGAGATTATCATGACACTTCTTCAACTACAGGCCACATGTCCTGTGGATACACGTTACGTGTCTTTAATGCAGTGGTTCCCATTGCCTTCTGCATCCTCATGTCGTTCATCATTGCTGATTCTTCCGCCTTTAGGGGTAATTTCCCACCCCTAGGACAAAAGAGTGCCCTGAACCTCTATCCGCTCCTCCACCCTCTTTGACAAGGCCGTTGGCAGAATGAGGCTGACTTCTTATGCCGGAAGTCTAAGGCCGCCAACGCTGATAATTTATCAGAATTTAGGCAGTGGCGGGGATCGAACCCGGGACCGAAAACGTTTTATTATGAATCAAAGACGCTACCCCTAGACCACGGGTACCCAATTATATTAAGTAACGAAAAAAAGTTTTCCTTGAGGTTCACTCAAGGAATCTGCCACCCGTCAAGCAGTAACTGGGCTCCGCTTCTCCGTGTAATTCTGAAGGTGGCTCTCATCCGGTGATTGCCGACACCTTAACGCTAGAACTATTCCTAACCGTTACCCGGGTCCCCCGTTGAAGATTTTGCATTTAACATCCACGGAAAACATTAAACTCCAAGGGGAGGCCACGACGTTTGTATCACGGATTTACTTCAAAGTTTGTAGGCCATTGAAACAACATAATGTGCGAGTAGGAAGTTGCACTACTCTGGTAATTCCGAGAAGATCGCAAGAGGAGTTATACGTGTCTATTACGTAACTGACGTATGTGTGCGAAGAGGCTGGCAGTAAAAAACCATTTTGGGATTCTCCTGTGGTCATTCACCCCTTCCATACGTTCCTGTTCGCAAAATGACCCCTCCCCACTTAGTCCCTGAAACCATTCCTTCTATTTCTTTACCCTATGATTAAAAAAAAAAGATTGGTGGTTAGCGTTTGCGCTTCACAAGAAGGTTGTGAACGAGGCGACAGTCCGCATCTCGCTAATTTAGATGACATTTGAAAGGTAATATAATGAAAGAAAGGAAACTAAACCCATTTGCATGAAGTTCTAGCGAATTTCATATGTTATTTGACTGTTTACTATTTTTAATTAAATTTTTAAGAACGAGGGAAATCCCAAATCAAACCTCGATAAATAATGATGGGAACGTCTTATTCGGTAATATAGTAAGTCATAATGTACCAGAGCACAAGGGTAATGTGCAGTTACTCGTCGAAAGTGCTCTCTACATCGCACGTTGGGGATGGTATTTGTTACACAGACACGGTAAAAATAAACTAAAATAGCATCTACTACATCGAATGAATCAGTTTTTCCGCATTTACATGCAATTTTTATAGTTTCTAAGGGAAAACACACCTCGTTGACATTTTGGAAAATTTCTCGTTTTTCCGATAGTATAGACTAAAATTTAAGCTTGAGCGGGAGACAAACCGACGCCTCACACACGTTCGTCTTACGCAGCTCTTTCTATATTGTTCCTTGTATGTGTTCGGGGCGAACAACCCAATGACGCTTGTTCGAGTTCATAGTTGATCCACTAACCCAGTTTATTTCTTTACAGGGGGTAGTCATGCCTCTGACAGAACATGCTGAGCTACCATGCCGGAGCAGCTCGAATACTAACCTCTTGGCCACCATGAACTGTAACGTCGGTCACTGACACCGCTATACATCACTTACATAAAAGACGCGTAAGCTTTCTTTTGCGATTTTCTCGGAAATACCAGAATATTGCACCTTAGTACTTCCACATTATGTTATTTTAATAGACTACTAAAGGTGAACAAAGTTTGAAGTAAATCGGCAATCCCAATGTCGTGGGTTCCCCTTATTAGTACGTGTGTTTTATCAAATGCCCGTTGCTCCGGAAGACATAATTAAAGCCGCTGTTTGGGCTTCATTCAGTCCCATCGAAGCTTCTAGGATAGCTTTTGAAATGCTGTGCGGACTTTCCAACGCCATATGGACGCGAGAACTCGATTTCTGATATGTCTCTATTGATAATGTCTGGGTGACGTCCAGCATTGAAGCGGAACATTTGTAACATACGCCTCAAATCCTTCCTCGCCACCGTCAGCATGAATTACTCATAAATCAGTCACAGTGTGTATTTGTAGCAGCAGAAGTCCAGTTTAGGGGATACACTATCAATGGCCTAGGAATATGGACGTCACAGGAAAATAAAATAGAAGCTGTAACCAACTTCCCTTGGCCTGTAGCGGGAAAGTGCTCTAATATCTGAGCAACCCAAGCACGACTCACGCCCCGTCACCATAGCTTTACTTCAGCCAGTATGTCGTCTCCTACCTTCCAAACTTCACAGAAGCTCTCATACTGGCAGAAGTGAAGCTGTTATGACACGGCGTAAGTCGTGCTTGGGTAGCTCAGATGGTCGAGCACTTTCCCACGAAAGGCGAACGTCCCGAGTTCGAGCCTCGGTCAAGCACACAGTTTTAATTTACCAGGAAGTTTCACATCAGCGCACACTCCGCTGCAGAGCGAAAATCTCATTCTGGAAACTCTTAATTCCATCGAAACTGCCGTGGACTAACGACGATGAGACGACCTTTATCAAGGCGAAGACGGCTGACTCTGAGGGTGTGTTGGTAGCATACCCTGTTCCACAAGCACCTCTCACTTCAATGTAAGAAAAAGAAACACCTACAGCCGTTCTTATGATGGTGTTTATTTTATGGCTACGAGTTCAACTAGCTGATGGTTGGAGAGAACATCGCGGTTACAGGTGAATAACTGACCTATAGAATTTTCCCTATTCATCTACACTCCTGGAAATGGAAAAAATAACACATTGACACCGGTGTGTCAGACCCACCATACTTGCTCCGGACACTGCGAGAGGGCTGTACAAGCAATCATCACACGCACGGCACAGCAGACACACCAGGAACCGCGGTGTTGGCCGTCGAATGGCGCTAGCTGCGCAGCATTTGTGCACCGCCGTCGTCAGTGTCAGCCAGTTTGCCGTGGCATACGGAGCTCCATCGCAGTCTTTAACACTGGTAGCATGCCGCGACAGCGTGGACGTGAACCGTATGTGCAGTTGACGGACTTTGAGCGAGGGCGTATAGTGGGCATGCGGGAGGCCGGGTGGACTTACCGCCGAATTGCTCAACACGTGGGACGTGAGGTCTTCACAGTACATCGATGTTGTCGCCAGTGGTCGGCGGAAGGTGCACGTGCCCGTCGGCCTGGGACCGGACCGCAGCGACGCACGGATGCACGCCAAGACCGTAGGATCCTACGCAGTGCCGTAGGGGACCGCACCTCCACTTCCCAGCAAATTAGGGACACTGTTGCTCCTGGGGTATCGGCGAGGACCATTCGCAACCGTCTCCATGAAGCTGGGCTACGGTCCCGCACACCGTTAGGCCGTCTTCCGCTCACGTCCCAACATCGTGCAGCCCGCCTCCAGTGGTGTCGCGACAGGCGTGAATGGAGGGACGAATGACGTGTCGTCCTCAGCGATGAGAGTCGCTTCTGCCTTGGTGCCAATGATGGTCGTATGCGTGTTTGGCACCGTGCAGGTGAGCGCCACAATCAGGACTGCATACGACCGAGGCACACAGGGCCAACACCCGGCATCATGGTGTGGGGAGCGATCTCCTACACTGGCCGTAGACCTCTGGTGATCGTCGAGGGGACACTGAATAATGCACGGTACATCCAAACCGTCATCGAACGCATCGTTCTACCATTCCTAGACCGGCAAGGGAACTTGCTGTTCCAACAGGACAATGCACGTCCGCATGTATCCCGTGCCACCCAACGTGCTCTAGAAGGTGTAAGTCAACTACCCTGGCCAGAAAGATCTCCGGATCTGTTCCCCATTGAGCATGTTTGGGACTGGATGAAGCGTCGTCTCACGCGGTCTGCACGTCGAGCACGAACGCTGGTCCAACTGAGGCGCCAGGTGGAAATGGCATGGCAAGCCGTTCCACAGGACAACATCCAGCATCTCTACGATCGTCTCCATGGGAGAATAGCAGCCTGCATTGCTGCGAAAAGTGGATATACACTGTACTAGTGCCGACATTGTGCATGCTGTGTTGCCTGTGTCTATGTGCCTGTGGTTCTGTCAGTGTGATCATGTGATGTATCTGACCCCAGGAATGTGTCAATAAAGTTTCCCCTTCCTGGGACAATGAATTCACGGTGTTCTTATTTCAATTTCCAGGAGTGTATTACCCACAATACACAAGCCCATCTCAATCTGACTGATGTACATTGAAAACATTACTTCCAATAATTAACACAAAAGAATGATCCTGATTTGGAAGAAATCCTAACAATAATACAAATCCAAAAACTATTAAATTAAAAAAAATATTACCTCCAACTCTGTTAACTATCTAAACTCATTTCAATCACGAATCCCAAAAGCGCAAAACCCCATTATTTTTCATAAGTCACTTACCTCACAGAAAATCTTCATAACACGAATTACAGTAAGTAGCAACCACATCCAGCTAAATTGATTCTAACTACTATAGACTCTAACTACTAGGAAGCATATGGTTGGAGAAAGAAAGAGTTTGTTGAAGAGCAATTTTTACCTTATTCATGTGGATTCCAGTTCCTAAAATTATATGTTTCTCAATGATTCCACTGCCCAAACATTATCAACCAAACATCTCACTTCATAGATTACCTTGCGTATTTTCTTATAAACACATCATTTCATCTCACTTTACAATGCATGTCCTACCAACACAGAGTCTCCACTAAGAATATCATGTCCATACACTTTCCTCTCCACTCGCCAACTGCTAGTCCGTCCAACCACAGAATCTCTTGCCCAGGGCGCAGAGCGCTTTCAGCGATATTAACACAATTATAGCGCTGACAACATACAAACAGGCTCTAGGTATTCTGTGTAAACCTGTTGTAGATATTGGCCACTGATGTATCGCGTATACGGATGGTGTTAAACAATTCAGTATTAGTTAAGGCCTGAAGGTGGCGCACTGAAGTACCGAAACGACATAAGAAGGACGATTGTAGGTGTTTCGTTTTCCTACATAAGTGAACGACCGAAGTCCCAAACCTCCGATCACAAGGATGGACATATAAAAAATATCGCTTTAATGGTTGATGCGTCTGCGACTGCAATAGATGCTACAATTCAGCAACTGACAGCCATTAACGTCATTCAACCGGAAGTTACGTCCTAGTCGCAGAACGGCTGGTTGACATATAGGTGCGAGATGCGTGCGGCCAGAAATTGCGTCATATGCTGAAAGGTCAACAGTTTAATCTGGTCCCTGACCTCAAGCCACTGACGCACGTTTTCCGTCAGAGACCAGACAAACCATCACCACACCAGATGAGCCACTTGTACTACATAGCGCAATTCACGACTGTCATAGTCGACGTCGAGGGAGAATTGAATTTTGTAGAATAAATTACAGGTGCAGTTGACTGGGAAGCACTCACCTTACCACAGTAATTTGAACACGAGCTACGAGATTTACCAGCACAGCCATCTGGTCTACAGCTCCATCGTATCCAGCTGCCGCCGTCAAACGTATTGTTGTTTTGTGACGTTTCTATATTGAAGGCATGACCATTCGTGACAACAAACTTTGTACAGCAGGCAATCTCGTTCTTGCATGATTTGTCTCGCCTGAAATCTGTGGTTCGACGAGCCTGGTTAAACGAGTTTTTGTCCACCTGGACCTTCGCACGTCCATCAAGGAAGATCTAAAGCTACAGCAGGAGATCTCGTCAAGAGTCAGCCGATTTTATCGAGGTGTCAGACTTTGTCCACAAACTGCACTGGCGAATCCAGCAGCTACGTCCTGTTGCACTGAGCGATCAACAGATTCTCTACCATTTTATCTTCACTGACATTTGGAAATGTGACAAAGAGTTTGACTGACACGACGCTGAGTGCAAGCCTATGCAGCCACTGTCCTCAGCAGAGATGGGCAAATGTTTAAGTTGATACTGTGGGTACACCGGCGATAATCTCCACTGACCGCCTCAATCAAAGGTGGCCTAGCGCATTAGTGTTGCCAGAATTCAATGCAGTGGTCAGCATTGAACTGAACTTACAGTAATGGTTGTCTCAAAGTCTTCAGTATTTGGTTTGTCGAAGGTATTTGACGGCCGAGACAGTAGACCTACCATCGCTGCTCGCATATCTACTTAACGAATGCTACACTACTGGCCATTAAAATTGCTACACCACGGAGATGACGTGCTACAGACGCGAAATTTAACCGACAGGAAGAAGCAGCCGTGATATGCAAATGATTAGCTTTTCAGGGCATTCACACAAGGTTGGCGCCGGTGGCGACACCTGCAACGTGCTGACATGAGGAAAGTTTCCAACCGATTTCTCAGACACTAACAGCAGTTGACCGGCGTTGCCTAGTGAACCGTTGTTCTGATGCCTCGTGTAAGGAGGAGAAATGCGTACCATCACGTTTCCGACTTTCGTAAAGGTCGGATTGTAGCCTATCGCAATTGCGGTTCATCGTATCGCTACAGTGCTGCTCGAATTGGTCGAGATCCAATGACTTAAAAGAATATGGAATCGGTGGGTTCAGGAGGGTAATACGGAACGCCGTGCTGGATCCCAACGGCCCCCAGCAGTCGAGATGACAGGCATGGCTGTAACGGACAGTGCAGCCACGTCTCGATCCCTGAGTCAACAGATGGGGACATTTGCAAGACAACAACTATCTGCACGAACAGTTCGACGTTTGCAGCAGCATGGACTATTAGCTCGGCGAGCACGGCTGCCGTTACCCTCGACGCTGCATCACAGACAGGAGCCCCTACGATGGTTTACACAACGACGAACCTGGGTGCACCAATGGCAAAACGTCATTTTTTGGATGAATCCAGGTTCTGTTTACAGCACCATGATGGTCGCATCCGTGTTAGGCGACGTCGCGCTTAACGCACGTCGGAAGCGTGTGTTCGTCATTGCCATACAGGCGTATCACCCGGCGTGATGGTATTGGGTGCCTTTGATTACACGTCTCGGTCACCTCTTGTTCGCATTGACGGCACTTTGAACAGTGTACGTTACATTTCAAATGTGTTACGATCCGTGGCTGTACCCTTTATTCGATCCCTGCGAAAACCTACATTTCAGCAGGATAATACACGACCACATGTTGCAGGTCCTGTACGGGTCTGGATACAGAAAATGTTCGACTGCTGCCCTGGCCAGCACATTCTCGAGACCTCTCACCAACTGAAAACGTCTGGTGGTATCGTGTTGAAGCTGCATGGGCAGCTGTACCTGTACACGCCACCCAAGCTCTGTTTCACTCAATAGCTAGGCGTATCAAAGCCGTTATTACGGTCAGAGGTAGCTGTTCTGTGTACTGATTTCTCAGGATCAATGCACCCAAATTGCGTGAAAATGTAATCAGATTTCAGTTCTAGTACAATAAATTTGTCCAATGATTGCCCGATTATCATCTGCATTTCTTCTTGGTGTAGCAACTTTAATGGCCAGTAGCGTATTATTTTGCGAGGCTCACTGTAATACCCGACATCTGTAATATGCCGTTCCTCTCACTTGTAGTCCGCCTAGCCATACTCTCAGCACCCATACTTATTAAAAGGTCCTAATTCTACGATATAATCGAGGATCAAAACTGCATGTTGACGGTCGCACAAGACTGGGTGGACTGCCACGGGCTCGCCATAGTTCGCCTGTCGACCTCGCTGCCTGTGCCCTCTGGGGCTTCTCTCACCCCAAACAGCCCAAGTTTTGCACCCTCCCGCCACCCACCCGCCAAGGACGGCCTACATATTTTATGCGCTGACTCCTCTGTGCGGAACGGGCGGAGGCGACCGAAAATGTATTCCGGAATCAAAACAAACTCCTTTCACAGTCTACTGCGCTTCCCTCGCGGACGGAATTTTTTTCCACGAAGCAGGTCTGGTACTAAGAATATTTGATCAAACTTGGCCATAACTCGAATTCTGTCCTATCGCGGAAGAAAATGTGGCACGACTCCAGCGACGTTTCTCTATCTGGGGAGATATTCTGTTTACTTACGTGGGATCCTGTCTCGCTTACTTTGTTAAAAAATTATGATTTATTGCTTTTAACGTAAATAACTTTCTCATTTGTGTCCTTGTGTCAGAGAAGTTTCTCATGTAATCTTGAACTTTAACCCATTCAGTTGTCGTATTGCAAAAATGCCACATTGAAAGACATTGGACGTGTTAAGTGCGTGAAATAATAAATTAAATGGCAGAAGCAGACAATGAATGATTCTGTAAGGTATACTAACAAGTAATTCGACTACTGCTCATCTACTACTGGAATTATTTGTAAATTGTTTTATTTCCATGTGAAAAACAGCTACTTTGAAAAAGAAGAAAGAGAAGAGGCAATTGATTGTCTTACGTAATTCACATAATACTTCACAGCTATCATCTATACAACTTTGTACAGAGAACTATTAGTTGCCTATACAGTGGGAAGATTATAACCTGATTAATGTGAATATCAGTAATTACAGTAATTTATACCCAGCCTCAATAACAACTAGTAAGGCACGTTTTACTTGGATTCTTATATGTGTGAGTTTCTAAATTCTGCTCCATATGCTCCGATAACTTGTTGATGACTTACGCTCCATACTCTCTGTGGAAATAAATTTTACTATTAGTGTTGTGGATGTAAATTTAAGTCAGTCTTAAATTTACACCTATCATTAATCACAAATATCATTAGGGAATTCTAAGGGTACCCATCAAGTTTTATTACGTCGTAGTTATTCATTTCACAAGTTGTGACGTGTCGCAGAAAGTGCAGATCCAGGAAGAGCAGAATGATTTTTTTTTAATTTTCGCCAGTCATCACAAAACTTTTCATCCTTAAACTACCGTTTTCGTTCAGCAAGGACCGTCTTCGAACCTGCAGAAAAACATGGGACATGAAATACAACTAGTGAACAGATCACGTCTTAGAACAATAAAATAAGGCATAACGAAATTTTTTTATTTCAATGGACGTGAAAATATGCGCTTAAAACATGACGAGGCATGCCAGTTTTATAACATGTCCAAATATAATAAAGCCATAATGACACCGTCACAAAATCTACAAAAGAAATCAGCCTAGCATCTTCGCACACATTTAAAATATGGTATAAAACAGGTCACAGTGTTGGCAGAGTCATACTGTCTCATTCGCTACTATTCATATTTCAAAACAAATTGCAGTACAGTAGCCACAACGTAAGTTTATGCCGTAAGCTCATTAGAAGTCGCTCATGTAAGTCTACACATACTCGTCAATTATAAAATTGTACAGTTTACGATAAATGAATAGTATAGTGGGTAATGTTATAGTGGGTTTGCTAAATGAGCACGCTATTACCGTGATCAAGTGTAAAAATTAAAACATGAATAAAGTTAAATTTAAAATTGCTAAAAGGAAACTGTTAAGTGACGCTGTTGTGGTCATTTTAGATACAAATAATTAGTTATACAGGAACAAGCTTATAGAGCTACTAAAATAACATTACGTTGATAGAGTATATGGTGATAGAAGCGAAAACGATGAAAACGAAAGACTAGAATGAATAACACGAGAGAGAAGCGCATCTGAAATTCAACAATTCACTAAGTTATGTGCTAATGGCCTTATAAAATTTATAGACATATGTATTAGAAAATAAATTAAAACAAACAGATACTATCCAATCAATTCTAGTAACCTTTAGTATATTTGTTTCTTTAACTTGAAATCCAAAATTCCCCAACAAAAGCCTTGCTGAATGAAATTTTACTCTCTGTCTCAAAGTATAAGCTATAAACTCGATAGAAAAAGTAGCGCACTTTAGAAACAATTGAGCTTAAATTGTAAATTTTCATGCATTTACTTTCAGATCAACAAATATATGAAGTCATTTTCAGAAGTGGTTCTGAGAAAAAAAGGCATGTTGAAGTATATACCAAACTGTACCTATCTTGGACAAAAACTTAAAGCGCATGTTATGGATCGATGATACGCAATTTCAAATTAGTATTCTGGACGGTATGGTCTAGGAGAATTTAGATTCAGCTATTATGCCTGGAGTCCTCGTTTCGTTCAGGGTACTTTTGAGAGCACAGAATAAAGAGAATTACACAAAATTTTTAATTAATCAGCTGTGATGATAGGTGGATGGCGATAGTTGCTTATTGATTGAAAACGTTTACGACCCGCGATGAATCTGCATTATCACTACAAGAAGAGAATGCAGTTTCTGATACGTGTATTTTCGCTGTGTATGTCGAAGCATGGATATGTGCAGCATCTGAAGTCAAGCAACAGAATTTAGAGCTCAGTTTTCTTTCAAACTTTCTAGCGAGTATATCCATCAAAACTGAAATCGTTTCTAGTACCTGTTTAATGCCCTAGCAAGCTTTGATCCTAATTAACCTTCCGAATCAGTGAAAATGGTTAATGGATTGTATCATGAATCAGAACCAACAGACAAAAATACAAGGACACAAAAATAAATCATGTGACTGAAGAATCTGTTTTTAATAAAATATAAATATACTTTTCACATTTGATCTGGGTGACGTGTTCTTTAAGACAGAACTTTGCTGCTGTATAAAAGAGAAGTTTTCGATAACATTCTACACCTAGATACAAAACTGAAAGTTTTTCTGAGACACGCGCCAAGTTCATAGAAGTCTGAATAAATAGTTCAAAAGTACTAGAAACGGAAGCAGTACTTACTTCAGGTTGTAACATAGTATTGTCAAAAGTTTCCTGGGCATGAGATACTACTAATATAAAAAAAAGATTTTTTGAAAGAAAATTTGATTTTTCTTATCACATTCACTTCAGAAAAGCTGTATACAGTAGCTTTATAGATCCTATTAGTGTAGTTAACATGAGAATGTTAATAAATAAGTTGAAATTAATGAAGATGTTGCCTACAGCTGCTACCGAACAATGTATCCTAAGATAAACAAGACACTCACTGTTTGTTTAATTTTTTTCAATTTTAGGGCCCACAAGGTACCCTTTTCTTTCTCTTTTTGGGCCCAGATTAAGCATAACTGTTTTCTGTGAGTTTTGGAACCTCACTAGGTGCCACGCGAAAAAAATCAGACGTGCAAATTAAGAGCCACCCTACGTGGACCTAGATGATCCGCTGGGTCTCTTTTGCAACATGCTGCTTGCTCCTACCCCTGACGCACACGGACATGAACAGCGCTCACAACATCAGAAAAATCATTGTCCACTAGAGCTAAATATGAGAGGCCGCTGGTAATACGTGTGTGGTCAAAAAAAACTCACGCAGAGTTTGGCGACGGCTCGATTTCCATTACTGAAGCCGGATGAAAATATTTGATATTAAAAAACTTTTTTCATACAGGTATTTGCTGAACCTATGCCCCAAAAACCGCACATTATTAATCACCGCATAAAAGAAAGAATTCTGGTAACCTCTCTGTAACGGAAGTACGAGAAAATACGTCGTTAAAATGTATTGTATCTTGTAGATACTGTAAAATGTTTAAATGTACTTATGGAATTCTGAATATTCGTACTGATTAGCTGCTTATAATCAATCACACACTTTTGTTGTACATGCCAAACTCAGAACAAGGCTTGAAATACAGAGATATGATGTTACAGTTAAACAGAAAAGCATACAGCTTAGTATTTCAGTCCCTGGAATATTTTAATAACATAAAGAACAGTATTAGTTGACACAGCAAATTATTTAACGCAATATTGTTTATATCATCCTTGGCTTAAGAACGCTTTAATAAAGTCAGTCTATTTTCATTTTTCTATCGATGCCATATTTTGCCCATTTTGTATAACAATTATTTTGAAAGGTTTTCTACGTTTGAAATCTTGTGCCCTGTGTTATATACAGGGTGGTTTATGGATTGTGACCGAGCCAAATTTCTCACGAAAAAAGCGTCAAACGAAAACACTACAAAGAACTAAACTTGTCTAGCTTGATGGCGCTATGGTTGGCACGCTAGATGGCGCTGCCATAGGTCAAACGGATATCAACTGCGATTTTTAAAATAGGAACCCCAATTTTTCTTACATATTCGTGTAGTACGTAAAGGAATATGAATGTCTTAGTTCGACCACTTTTTCCGCTTTGTGATAGATGGCACTGTAATAGTCACAAACATATGGCTCACAATTTTAGATGAACTGTTGGTAACAGGTAGGTTTTTAAATTCAAATACAGAACGTAGGTAAGTTTGAATATTTTATTTCGGTTGTTCCAATGTGATACATGTACCTTTGTGAACTTACCATTTCTGAAAACGAATGCTGTTACAGCTTGATTACCTGTAAATACCACAGTAATGGAACAAATGCTCAAAATGATGGCCGTCAACCACAATGCATTTGGCAATACGTGCAACGACATTTCTCTCAATAGCAAGTAGTTCGCCTTCTGTAATGTTCGCACATGCATTGACAATGCGCTGACGCATGTTCTCAGGCGTTGGGCATTTTGATCACAATAGCCGTACATCAACATGATATCGACCTTTCCCGCAATTGGTGAACGGTCCATTTTAACACGGGTAATGTATCACGAAGCAAATACCCTCCGCACTGGCGGAATGTTACGTGGTACCACGTACTTATACGTTTGTGACTATTACAGCGCCATCTACCACAAAGCGAAAAAAGTGGTCCAACTAAATCATTCATATGTCTTTACGTATTACGCGAATATCTATATCTATATTTCCGAGCTCGTACATCGCCTATAAGTGAGAGCAATTCTGACTGCTAGGTATTGAAGTTCTGGCCCTCTCCTCCTAGATAAATTAAGAAACACAACAGCCAACTAATATTGTGAACTCCAACACTCTTAAAATCTGCCATGTAGGCACTTTCCACTGTGGGTGGCCTTTTTTCTGTTTGGAAATCCTACTTCTGTTGTTTCTCCTTTTGCATAAGTTTCAAATCTGTTGTGATATAATGCCAATGTATATGACGCTACATACACAGAAATGTTTTTTTTTCTCTCTCTAGTACGTAATTTTTACCTGTTTATTCTCGATTCTTCACTACTGTAACAACTACAGAAGTATGTAAGTTGAAGCTGCTGAAACCCGTCTTTGTTTCTAATTGCGTGTTCTCTTTGCTCAAAGGTATTTTCGCTTCCCTCGGAAGCATTAGTCTACCTGCTGCTTGTTTCTGAATGTTAGGTGATATGAAGTCTCATAGAATGCTATATGTACGTTCCACAACTCCTCCTAAACCAATGAATCGATTTCAACCAAACTTGTAACACATATCATTTATTATTTGAAATGAATCCCTTTCGGCGTAGGCAGGAGCCACCTACCCATCAAAGTGGTGCAAATGAGGGTGGAAAAGAAGTGTAGCCCATGATGCACGAATAGCCAAACTACATTCGTCGAGTATTTGAGATTGAAAGCACTTAGAGACTTAACAACCAACTTAACACACAATTTCATTTAAAAAAACTTTTCCTCGCTGTCACCCTTACCCCACCTCCCCACCCCCACTATCCCACCCCTCCCGCCACACAAAATGGTGGAAAGGAAAGAAGCTTATCGCTTTGTTTGTACTTTCACATTGGAGTCCAGTCAGCAACTGTGATAATCTAAGAAACTATCAGCCTTGATTGGGGTAATGAAACCGACCTTTACCTAGGTTTCAGCCCAAATAATTGAGCTTTCTTTAGAAGATATACCTGAATCTATAATTTGTCTAAGAGGGCATGGTCTAGAAATAAAACTAAAACAGCCTGAAATATGCGTAGTCCATTTTAAAAATGCGGTACATAAGTAGTAAGTCAACACCAAGACTTAACTGAAGCTCTGACGTGCGCCTCGTTTCCATGGACGCCGTTCGGTGGGCGTCGGGAGCTCACGTGAAACTAAGTAGGACTAGGTAATGCGCTGCAAATCAAAATGGCGAGGGGACACTACTCATGTCTAACTGAGACCGTGACTGTCAAAGACAAAAGACCAACTCAGTTATATCCTAAAACAAATAACGTAAAGAAACGTTGAAAATCTTAAACATAATGCCTCTACACCAGGTTATGACTAAAATGTAACGAACTATGCACAGATGTATATAAGTTCTAAAACACTACCTCGACTTACACTATTAGAATATATCGGCCCTTATCGCTTACTTCATTTTCGCTGTCATATAATAAAACTGCAGCATCAGGCATGGCATTTTATTACTTCTTTACTAATAACTATATTCGCAACACATTTTGCAGACAGTAATTACACACACTGAAGAGCCAAAACATGACTGCCACCTAAGCAGGTAGCAGAGGCTCTTCAATGTGTGTAACTACGCCTGCAAATAATGTGTTGGTCCCCCTCCACAACGTAACACAGTAGCATTTCTTCTGAGCACGTACTCGAAAAGCTCTTGGTATGTTTCCGGAGGTATGTCGTGTTAGGGGTTTACATACAGGTCACGCAGTTCCCATAAATTACGGGCTGATGGATTGCGGGCGCGGATCTGGCGTTCCCAGATGTGTTACATCACATTCAGATTAAGGCGACATGGTGGACAAGACGTCACTGTCATGTTCCTCAAACCACTGCAATATGATTCTCATCTTGTTACGTCGACAGTTATCCTGTTGGTTGCCATCCACTTCGGAGAAGACATCAAGCATGAAGTGATGGAAGTGTCGGCAGGAATATTCACGCACCCCACAGCTGTCATAGTGCCTTCGATTATCTCGCAGGACCCATGGAAGCCCATGTGAATGTCCCTCACAGCGTAGTATGGCGTCTACCGGCCTATGTCCTCGCGTAGTGCACATCTCTAGCATGCATTAGTATGGATGACGGCCTATATGGACACGAACGTCGAGTTAGTGCAACAAGAAACATGATTCATTCGACCAGGCGTTACGATTTCATTGCTCTACGGTTCAAACGCAATTCTCTGACTGTCCATTGCAATCGGAATTGACTGTGTTGTTACGTTAAAATGGCAATACGATGCGATTGCTGCTACAGAGCACTGTGTTGAACCATGTGCAACGAACGATGTGCTCTGAATGCTTGTGCCTACGTTAGAATTGTACTCTGTCAGTAAATCTGCCGCGACCGTGGTTTATAGAGGAGGAAAGCCTCCGAACTCTACGTTTTGTACTGAGGCGTGGACTTCCAACACATTGTCTCTTACCTCTGGCTCCAGCGTCGTTTAACTGCTTTCCGTAGATGGTCACGGCAGTAGCACGTGAACAGCTGACTAAATTTGACGTTTGAAATGCTAGTTTCCGGGCGCCAGGCCACAATAATCTGTCCTTTGCAAAGTCGCTTATGTCAGCCGATTTCCCAGTTTTCGGCCCGTGTCGTCACTAGAATGTGCCCCATTCACAAATAGTCCGTTTTTATACATACCTTCCTTACAGCGTCACGACCACGCAGCGCCACCAGGCGGAATTAAATCTTGCGGTGGGCAGTGGTCGTAATGTTTTGGCTCATCAATGTATACCACTGAATGTAGCAGAAAAATTAAATCATTGCGTAACAGGTAGTTCAGGGGATATGACGTCATAAATACTCAGATGCGTGAAAAACTGCCACCTCAATATGACTTTTAAATGTATGAATCCCTTGCCACTAAATCCACTTGCAACATGCAGACATATCCACACATACGACTAGATGTATCTGTACAATCATTGAGCTGCATGTAAACGAAGCTGCAAGGAGAAGTTTGCTAGCGATACAGGTGAAATATCTATAGAGATACGTATGAAATACGTTAAATACATGCAACTTTTGCGTATGTGACAAAGCAAGCGGTGGAAAGCCCTTCCTGAACTCCTGATCGATTTCGACCACACTTTGTACCCACATTACCCACTTTCTTGAAAGAAATACTGCAGGGTAAGAACCGGGAACTTCCCCTTGTGGTGGGGGTGATAAATTGGAGAGAGAAGGGTAAAGGAAAAGATGGACACATATAGGAGAGGGGGGTGGGAGATGGACAGAGAGAAAAACGACGAAGAGATGGACAGAGAGAGAATGGAGAGGGAGATGGACAAAGAGACAAGGGAGAAGGAATTGAACTAACATGGTGTGAGAAGATAGAGGGGGAAAGGTGAGATGAACTTTGATAGGATCGGGAAGAAGTATAGAAAGAGAAGAAGCAGATGGACAGAAGGCAGAGGAGCAATAGACAGACGGAGGGACAGGAGGTGTTGGACAGAGAGTGTGTCGTGGAGGAGGTAAACAGAGAGACGGGGTGGAGGAGATGGACAGAGAAAGGGACGAGGAGGAGATGGGCTAATAGAAGACTGGAATAAATACATGCCTGGACAACTTTGCGTCACAGGTAGTAGCGTGATATGTAAACTGAAATCTATTTTTTATTATGTAGACAGTTCAGTGACAGGTATCATTATACCATTTGGGTCTGGTTCTAAATACAGCTGTGTAAACCATGCTGAAGTGGTGAATTTTTACCCACGGCAATCTACTACAGGAAGCAGGATGATTCGCTGCTTAAATACCTTGATGCGTGCTGCAGTTAGTCTAATTTTGTCTTCACAGGCCTATGGCAATGATATATAGGGGGCTAAAGGAAGTTACATTCTTCACTTAATCCTCGTTTCTGATACGTCATAACTAGGCTTTTACGGCATAACTGGCGTGTGTCTACAAATGCATGCCTTATGCAAGGTGGTCAGAAACAGACTGAAAAGTATGCAAGGGTACTGCAGGATGTCTTGTGCTAAGAAATAATTATTAAAAAAAGTCGAGACGTTGCACCATTTCCGAATTAATTAGCCCTTAAGGAATGACGAGATACGTTTGAAGTTCTCTAACGCTATAGATACAGCAATAAGGAATAGCGCAGAAGGCAACACAGTTGAAGAGGAATGGTCGACTTTAAAAAGGGCCATCACAGAAGTTGGGAAGGAAAACATAGGTACAAAGAAGGTAGCTGCGAAGAAACCATGGGTAACAGAAGAAATACTTCAGTTGATTGACGAAAGGAGGAAGTACAAACACGTCCCGGGAAAATCAGGAATACAGAAATACAAGTCACTGAGGAATGAAATAAATAGGAAGTGCAGGGAAGCTAAGACGAAATGGCTGCAGGAAAAATGTGAAGGCATCGAAAAAGATATGATAGTTGGAAGGACAGACTCAGCGCACAGGAAAGTCAAAACAACCTTTGGTGACATTAAAAGCAACGGTGGTAACATTAAGAGTGCAACGGGAATTCCACTGTTAAATGCAGAGGAGAGAGCAGATAGGTGGAAAGAATACATTGAAAGCCTCTATGAGGGTGAAGATTTGTCTGATGTGATAGACGAAGAGACAGGAGTCGATTTAGAAGAGATAGGGGATCCAGTATTAGAATCGGAATTTAAAAGAGCTTTGGAGGACTTACGGTCAAATAAGGCAGAAGGGATAGATAACATCCCATCAGAATTTCTAAAATCATTAAGGGAAGTGGCAACAAAACGACTATTCACTTTGGTGTGTAGAATATATGAGTCTGGCGACATACCATCTGAATTTCTGAAAAGCATCATCCACACAATTCCGAAGACGGCAAGAGCTGCGAGAATTATCGCACAATCAGCTCAACAGCTCATGCATCGAAGCTGCTTACAAGAATAAGAAGAAGGGAAAAGAACATTGATAACGATCAGTTTGGCTTTAGGAAAAGTAAAGGCACGAGAGAGGCAATTCTGACGTTACGGCTAATAATGGAAGCAAGGCTAAAGAAAAATCAAGACACGTTCGTAGAATTTGTCGACCTGTAAAAAGCGTTCGATAGTATAAAATGGTGCAAGCTGTTCGATATCCTGAAATAAGTAGGGGTAAGCTATAGGGAGAGACGGGTCATATACAATATGTACAACAACCGAGAGGAAATAATAAGAGTGGACCATCAAGAACGAAGTGCTCGTATTAAGAAGGGAGTAAGCAAGGCTGTAGCCTTTCGCCCCTACTCTTCAATCTGTACATCGAGGAAGCAATGATGGAAATAAAAGAAAGGAGTGGAATTAAAATACAAGGTGAAAGGATATCAATGATACGATTCGCTGATGACATTGCTATCCTGAGTGAAAGTGAAGAAGAATTAAATGATCTGCTGAACGGAATGAACAGTCTAATGAGTACACAGTACGGTTTAAGAGTTAATTGGAGAAAGACGAATGTAATGAGAAGTAGTAGAAATGAGAACAGCGAGTTGTTCTCATAAGTACATGATAGCACAAGGGACCGCTCAGGCATTGCTTCGTGTTCGATCCATACAACCGTCCCATGTCCAGTTTTTGTTTTGTTCTCTTGTTCAGTTTCAGGAAAACACGTTTAGGGACACCGTCTCTGCCGGGCGGATTGGATTTGCGAGCGAAACGGCTTGACTGGCTAATTTCATTCTAATTAACTCGGAAACAGCGGTAAGTATCGAAGTTTTTTAACAACTATTTCTCAGCACAAACTACTTTACAGCACCCTCGCATCTTAATAAATCTAATCTCTCTGTCTCTCTCTCTCTCTCTCTCTCTCTCTATCTCTCTCTCTCTCTCTCTTACACACACACACACACACACGTCACAAATGAAAATATCAAACTACACACACGACACAAACAAAAGACTAAAGATAAGCGCACAGTTTGGAAGACTACACACTGTAAACACACATACGCTGAGCACACAACGAAAAGTGCAAGTGAAGAAATAAATGGGTGAAAAAAACATGTCGGAAATAAGCCATGTGGAGTATGGGGACCGAATGAATATATCTCCACACACACGGACTAGGACTACGAATTTTGAAAATCGTAACACAAAAAATAATTTAACTTTACGAAACACATAAGTTGTTTCTAATCTGACAAACAAAAGAAAACATGAGAAAACGTAATATAGTAACATTTTTGTGGTGGTGGTGGTTAGTGTTTAGCGTCCCGTCAACAAAGAGGTCATGAGAGACGGAGCGCAAGCTCGGGTTAGGGAAGGATTGGGAGGGAAATCGGACGCGCCCTTTCAAAGGAACCATCCCTGCATTTTCCTGAAACGATTTAGGGAAATCACGGAAAACCTAAATCAGAATGCCTGGAGACGGGATTGAACCGTCGTCCTCCCGAATGCGAGTCCAGTGTGCTAACCACTGCGCCACCTCGCTCGGTAACATTGTTATAACTCCTACTTAATGCACTTACTATATAAAAGGTGAACGTTAGTAAAACCGACAGACTTCAGGGGCGGAATACTGACTTTAAATGGAAGAAAAAAGGTGCGGTGAACATGTCATGATATGCATCGTTGCCACGGTAGATGGCGCTGACGAACTAAGTTCCTCTGACACGTGCCGTGTCTCCCGCTCACGGATGACTATTATGCAGACAGATGATGCCAGTTCCGGTAAAGGTTGGTAAAGAGGACTGATAACAGATATCCCGTAGTTTTGATAGTCTGGTGCAAAAACCATTGACAAAATCCTTCCCTTAGAGGAAATTCCGCTGCGGATAAAACTTGCATACGTTGCAGGTGATAGGGTTACTAGCAGTTGTCATGCATGGTTACACATAATCGTACTTTGGTTTAAGCGGTGTTGATGGGCCACTTGCCTGGAGCTTATTCTGAGGTTCGGCTCAAAATCCTGTAGACCTCGGGGCCTCCACATACGGTGTGCGCACGGCCTCCTGTCTCCCGGCACGTTAGTCTGTCTGAAAGAACCCATTGTTACACAAACGCCAAAAAAGGACTCGAATAGTTGTGTGACGTCGTTGGTGTCTTTGTGGGTACGTGTTTTGGTACAGCCGAGCTTCCTCTCGACCGTTTCCATCTGCTTGGACGTACACAAACACTATACCTAGGCTTGTTCCCGACATGAACACTGGACCATTCTGTTACTTACAGTACCCCGCGTCAACCAGACTGTCTGTAACACGCACGAAACACATTCCACGGGGTCAGAAGAACTTTCATTCCTCAACTCCATCTACCGTGGCAACGATGTATTCCCGTACACACTTTCGTGGAACCTTTTTTCCTCCATTTCCAGTCAGAAATCGGTCCCTGCAGTTCGTCGGTTATGTTAATGTTCACCCGGTATATAAAAACAAGCATGAATTGCAGCCACTGAAGGTGCTTCATAAATAAAAGAAGCGAAACGCAGATGGCAAAAGACAAACTGCGTTTCACTTAGTTGCAATCAGGTGACATACATGTAATCACAATACTTTAATCGGGAAATGATGTAGCATAGAAAATACTTCACTAAAGTGATTGGGTAAAGACGTAGTCCAAGGACAAATCTGCACTTACTATCGCAAAGCTGAAGGCCTTACTACCACATTCTGAACAAATTAGTGCATGAGTATGCAGTCGGCCTCAGCAAAGTTCCGTCCCAACATCGTCAGCGAAACGCATCTTCCAAACTTTAAAATTAAACGTGCATAGAGCGAAATATTTAGTGCTAATTGATGGGAGACTCTGCGTCTGACTGAACTGTTTCAGTATCTGTCGCTATGGTAATTACTGAGTTGAAAAAGGGAATATTGGCGGCAGGTATCGCCAAGATCGCGTCGACAACATGTGGTTCGGTATTATTCATGAACAAGGTATATACCTGAACTGTGCAATAAACGAGTAACCCCAGTGCGAGATTAACACTCCGTATTAACCGCAAAATTATCAAATAATTGATATACACCACGTCCATATGAACGGAATTTCCATCAACGACGGAAACGCAAATTTTCTGTACATGCATTCCAACAGTGTTTTAAATAATTTGAAAGGCAGGAGAGAAACAATAAAATGAAGGCGTAACGTATTAGATTGAATAACGGCCCTGAAATCAATTTCCAGCTCACGAAAACTAGTCGGCCTCGTGACAGAAAAAAAGTCCAGTCTCACAATTTATCACAAAACTATCACCAGAAGAAATAGTAAATTAAGTGTGCAGATAACTAATATCTCACGACTGAAATGTCTTATTCATCGCGTATTAATAACTACTACACTGAACGTCAAAGAAACAGGTATACGCATGAATATTCAAAAACAGAGATATGCGAACAGCCAAAATACGATGCTGCGGTTGATAACGCCTACATAAGGCAATTATCTGGCGTAGTTGTAAGATCGGTTACTGCTGCTACGATGGTAAGTTATCAAGATTTAAGTGAGTTTGAACGTGGTTTTATAGTCGGCTCGCGAGCTGTGGGACACAGCATCTCCGAAGATTTTCCTGTACGAACATTTCACGAGTGTTCCGTGAATATCAAGAATCCGATAAAACATCAAGCCTCCGACATCGCTGGGGCTTGAAAAAGAGCCTGCAAAAACGCGACCGACGACAACAAATTGTTGCAAATTTCAATGCTGGGCAATCAGAAAATGTCAGAATGCGAACCATTCAACGAAACGTCTTCGATACGGGCTTTTGGGAGCCAAATACCCGCTAATCCCTGATGAATGCACGACACAAAGCTTTACGCCGCCCCTGGGCCCGTCAACACCGTCACTGTATCGTTGATGACTGGAAACACGCTGCCTACTCGGACGAGTCACGTTTCAGATTGTATCGATTGGATGGATGTGTACAGGTATGGAGGCAACTTCATGAATCCATGGACACTGCATGTTAGCAAAGAACTGTTGAGACAGATGGAGACTTTGTAATGGCATGGGGCGTGTGCTGTCGGAATGATATGGGCCCTCTGAAACGTCTAGATAGGACTGTGCCAGGTGACACGCACGTAAGCATACTGTCTGATCACCTACATCCATTCATTTCCATTGTGAATTCCGACGGACTTGGGCAATTCCAGCAGAACAATGCGACACCCTGCACGTCCAGAATTGCTTCAGAATGACTCCAGGAACACTCTCCTGGGTTTAAACGCTTCCGCTGGCTACCGAACTCTCCAGACGTGAACATTATTTAGCATATGCGGGATGCCTGGAAACCTGCTGTTCAGAAGAGTTCTCAGCCCTACAGGATTCATGGTGTGAGTTCCCTCCTGCACTACTTCCGACATCAGTCGAGTCCATACCACGTCGTGTTTTAGCATTTCTGCGTGGTCGCTGGGGCCATACACGATATCAGGTAGGCGTGCCAGTTTCTTATCTTCAGTGTATAAATAACTCTAAATATCTCAGGAAATTTCCAATAGCATAGGCCCCAATCAGCTTACAAATCATGACCTCCGCGTCCAGAATACCAGTCTAGTGCAGTCAAACTTTGTCGGTTTCGTGGTCTACTTAATTGTGCGAACCAACCATAACATGAAAAGGTGAAAAGTTTAGCTACGGCAGCGCTTGACAAAGAGTTTACATGGCCTGTCGATTCCGATGACAGGGTATCTCTGCAAAATGAATGCAAATATTATTTTGTGATTCAAAGAAAACGAAACTCCTAGAGAAATGAAAGTACTGGAACTTTCTCACTACGAAGACGACATATAATGTACTACATTCTTAGATACAGTAAAGATTAGACTTTGGGAATTTTTACAGAGAGTAAATAGAAGCAACGCCATTCTGTGTGCAAGGAAAGACTTTTGGGCTCGTTTCATATTCATAAATTGTATTTGAAAGTAGGTTAAAAATAAATAACAACAGCCTCGATTGCGTTTTCCAACTGTTTTTTTATTTGTTATCAAACGGTTTCGGCACTCTCCTTAGACCCTTTTCAGGCTTAACACCGCCACCAGCAGCCATATGGCGGTGATAAGCCTGCAGATGGTTTGTGAAAGGGCAGAACTGGTTTCTAACAAATAAAAAATTGGAAACGCGTTCGAGACTGTTTTTATTGATTTTTAACTCTTTATACCGTCGCTGTGCTACAATCAAGAATGCTTTCTAAAATTTATAATGTTTTTGTGAAAGAGGAGATTGTATTATGCGTTGTGGATAGAGGAGAAACGTGTCAGAGTTCAACAGCGTCAGAATCATGACGTATAGAGACAGCTGTCTATTGTTTCGCGAGTTTCCTACTCGCGATAGAGTCCTGAGTCCATCACGCGAATATGGAACTTCTGCGTTCAGAACGACCATAAGAATCTTAACACGCGCATTCGACAAGATTCGAGAGGATACACCTTTTCCCTCGTCCATACAGGATCGCAAAGCCACATTGCATACTACTTCTTAGCCAGACGAGTATTAACACAGAAAATTTGAAGATGCTGGACTGTCAGCACGACGGCCAATGTTGTGGTCTCCCTTGACGCGACAGAAGACACAGAGAAAACATGTCGAGAGAGAGACCGCTGTACAGGACACAGGTATGGTTCTATAATGTGCCACGTATTACACAGACAGAATATCACCTCCGTTTATATGTTGCTTGTCATATCAGTGGTAACACTCATAAAGAAATCCTGCTTTGCAACGTCTTATCTTACTGTTTTACGAGCACAATATTAACACGAATTCTTAGACGAAGAATGGAATGTAGACAGATAGAAGCCAATATTGGGGAATATCAGTTTGGATTCTGGAGAAATGTAGGAACTCGGGACACAAAAATGACCCTAACATTTCTCATAGAAGATAGGTTAAACAAAGGAAAACCTTCATTTACAGCATTTGCAGCGTTAGAGAAAGCTTCTGATACTGTTCACTGGAATAATCTCTTTCAAATTCTGCTGGTGGCGGGGGTAAAATAAAAGGAGCGAAAGGCTATTTATCATTTGTACAGAAAGCAGGTGGCATAACAGTGCAGAGGAATTAAAGGGAAGCAGTGGTTGAAAAGTGAGTGAGACAGAGATGTAGCCTATCCCCGATGTTATTCAGCCTGTATATTCAGCAAGCAGTAAAGGAAGCAAAGAAAAGATTTGGAATAGGAATTAAAGTACAGGGAGAAAACATAAAAGCTTTCAGGTTTGCCGATGACAGCAAAGGACTTGTAAGAGCAGTTGAACGGAATGGTCAGTGTCTTGGAAGGAGGATAAAATATGAACATCGATAAAACAAAACGAGGATAATGGAACATAGACGAATTAAATCAGGCTCAGAGGGTTCTGCGACCGTGTAGGCTGCAGATTCCACGACTTGCGCCAAAGGATGGTTGGGTTTTGGGTTCCGCTGAATAGGTCAGGTATATGTGGCATGGACTGGGCGGTTTTCTAGGTTAGAGAGACTCGGGAAAACACAATAAGGGTTCAAATGGCTCTAAGCACTATGGGACTTAACATCTGAGGTCATCAGTCCCCTAGACTTAAACCTAACTAACCTAAGGACATCACACATCCATGCCTTAAGCAGGATTTGAACCTGCGACAGTAGCTGCCGCGTGGTTCCGGACTGAAGCGCCTAGAACCGCTTGACCAAAGTGGCCGGCCCACAAGAAGGGCTTCAGTCACAAAGAGTGCAGGCTGAACACAGCAAGAACGTAGATACAGGAACCATTGGTATAACAGCTGTAAATTGTCGTAGCTGTGTTGGGAAAGTACCAGAGCTCCAAGCGCTAATGGAAAGCACTGATGCTCAAATCGTTATAGGCACTGAAAGCTGGCTAAAGCTGGATGTAAGCTTACTCGAAATTTTTGCGAAGAACCCAACGGTGTTCCTAAAGGCTAGGCTAAACACGTTTGGCAGTGGCGTGTTTGTTGCTGTCAGAATTAGTTTAACTTGTCGTGATATGAAGTAGATACTTCCTGTAAGTTAGTCTGAGCGGAGGTCATTGTTGGCAACCACAATAAAATAATAATTGCATCCTTTTATCGACCTCCCAATTCAGATGATACAGTTGCTGAACGGTTCAAAGGGTGGTTCCATGAACCCTCTGCCAGGCACTTAAATGTGATTTGCAAAGTATCCATGTAGATGTAGATGTAGGTGACACTCAGGGAATTAGATTAGAAAATATGACACTAAAAGTTGTAGACGAGTTTTATGAAGATAGATGCTGATTATGGATATTGTATCACAGACACAGTCCCAATAATGTGTAGAGACGTCACTAAACCCGTCCAAAAATGTAAACAACCATTCATGGGCAGCGCCTATTAGACGGAGGGAGGCCGGCAGCTGATCAGTTCCAGTCATTACAACGGGAAGGAGGTACACGGCTCGTCTGTAGTTCAACAATTCTCGGGCGGTCAATACCGCGGTACGATCGTGTCCACATTGTTACTTCGTGCCAGGAACGGCTCTCAACAAGGGAAGTGTGCAGGCGTCTCGGAGTGAACCAGAGCGATGTTCCTAGAATGCCAGAAGAGGTACTGGCAGAAGTAAAGCTGTGAGGACGGGGCGTGAGTCGTGCTTGGGTAGCTCAGTTGGTACAGCATTTGCCCGCGAAAGGCAAAGGTCCCGAGTTCGAGTCTCGGTCCAGCACGCAGTTTTAATCTGCCAGGAAGTTTCAGAGGGACAGGAACTGTCGATGACATGCCTTCCTCAGGCCGCGCAAGGGCTACTACTGCAGTCGATGGCCACTACCTACGGATTATGGCTCGGACTTTTTCCAATTGCTACACTTCATTAATTAGTTACTGATGTTTTATAATGATTATCAGGTTACATAATATCATGTACTCAGACATTTACGTTTACCTAAATGAATCCACGCAAATGTAAATCATACAGTATCAGCACCTTTTCGTATGCTGTTGCTTGCTTGACCAATCGAGACAGACCGGGGTCCTTGATACGTGAATAATATTTCATTTTTCTATCATTATTCTAGTTAGTCGTACGGAATAGTGCACGAAACCCTTAATTCCTGCGCATATACTGCCTTTGTACACTCCTGGAAATTGAAATAAGAACACCGTGAATTCATTGTCCCAGGAAGAGGAAACTTTATTGACACATTCCTGGGGTCAGATACATCACATGATCACACTGACAGAATCACAGGAACATAGACACAGGCAACAGAGCATTCACAATGTCGGCACTAGTACAGTGTATATCCACCTTTCGCAGCAATGCAGGCTGCTATTCTCCCATGGAGACGATCGTAGAGATGCTGGATGTAGTCCTGTGGAACGGCTTGCCATGCCATTTCCACCTGGCGCCTCAGTTGGACTAGCGTTCGTGCTGGACGTGCAGACCGCGTGAGTCGACGCTTCATCCAGTCCCAAACATGCTCAATGGGGGACAGATCCAGAGATCTTGCTGGCCAGGGTAATTGACTTACAGCTTCTACAGCACATTGGGTGGCACGGGATACATGCGGACGTGCATTGTCCTGTTGGAACAGCAAGTTCCCTTGCCGGTCTAGGAATGGTAGAACGATGGGTTCGATGACGGTTTGGATGTACCGTGCACTATTCAGTGTCCCCTTGATGATCACCAGAGGTGTACGGCCAGTGTAGGAGATCGCTCCCCACACCATGATGCCGGGTGTTGGCCCTGTGTGCCTCGGTCGTATGCAGTCCTGATTGTGGCGCTCACCTGCACAGCGCCAAACACGCATACGACCATCATTGGCACCAAGGCAGAAGCGACTCTCGTCGCTGAAGACGACACGTCTCCATTCGTCCCTCCATTCACGCCTGTCGCGACACCACTGGAGGCGGGCTGCACGATGTTGGGGCGTGAGCGGAAGACGGCCTAACGGTGTGCGGGACCGTAGCCCAGCGTCATGGAGACGGTTGTGAATGGTCCTCGCCGATACCCCAGGAGCAACAGTGTCCCTAATTTGCTGGGAAGTGGCTGCGCGGTCCCCTACGGCACTGCGCAGGATCCTACGGTCTTGGAGTGCATCCGTGCGTCGCTGCGGTCCGGTCCCAGGTCGACGGGCACGTGCACCTTCCGCCGACCACTGGCGACAATATCGATGTACTGTGGAGTCCTCACGCCCCACGTGTTGAGCAATTCGGCGGTACGTCCACCCGGCCTCCCGCATGCCCACTATACGCCCTCGCTCAAAGTCCGTCAACTGCACATACGGTTCACGTCCACGCTGTCGCGGCATGCTACCAGTGTTAAAGACTGCGATGGAGCTCCGTATGCCACGGCAAACTGGCTGACACTGATGGCGGCGGTGCAAAAATGCTGCGCAGCTAGCGCCATTCGACGGCCAACACCGCGGTTCCTGGTGTGTCCGCTGTGCAGTGCGTGTGATCATTGCTTGTACAGCCCTCTCGCAGTGTCCGGAGCAAGTATGGTGGGTCTGACACACCGGTGTCAATGCGTTCTTTTTTCCATTTCCAGGAGTGTATTTCTGCTTTCACCAGTAGAGACAATAACTACGAAAAGTACGCACTCTCAACCTGAATCATTATACCATCGTGCAGTGTCGAAACCGCAACGTGAATAAATATGACACTATTCTATTCCGGTCTCTTTTCCAGATGAAACTGTATTTTCAGTAGGGACAAGATTTTTTCTTGACTAAGTATAGATTTTGAGGATAAGCTTGTCACGAAGTACATTTCGTTCTCGTCTGTTAGGTGGCGAAAGTGTTGTTATAAAGAAAACTTTTGTTTGTTACTTCATTCAGTTTGAAGCAATACTTACTTTTGTGTTATCGCTTTGTATTATACTCATGAGGCTCAATTGCTTTTTCTATCTGGGGTATATTTGTTACTTATGCCTTCTCATCCGCGCCTGTTCCACGGAAAACCCGGCAAAACCACAAATCCTGTAACCTCATGAGAGATTTACTGTACAATGAACGATTCTCGCCTAAAATATTCATTTAAAATTGTTCCAGATTTTTTCTTCTGAAATTTCTGTTTACAACCAAGTTATTTCGTTCTAGTAAAAGCCTTATGCCATTGTAGTTAGAAATTCACAAATATTATCATGCTCCATACGCTACTGTTTGAATGTCATGTGTTACAAGTGGCTGGGTGGCTCATTCACCAAGAATTTCACAAAATTTATTCGTTTTACCAGTGGACCTGTTGTTACATTAGTTTTAATGGTAATTTGCTTTCTGTTTTCTTTTATGTTTCGTAAATATATCTTCATGTAAGCTTGATCGGAGGCCAGTTTAAGATGTCAGAGAGAGCAGTCAGTTGGCGCGTCAGCCAGCCACAAGACTGACGAACTCTGTCGTATGGCTGAAGCAATCAAAGAATGAGACACCTGTATCTATCATCAAGGCTCAGTTGGAGACAATGCTTAGCCATTTGGAGCTGCAGTTACTGCTGGGGGTGGTAGCTCTCTGCACCGAATTTCTCTGTACGTATAACCCCAAATTAGCGTTGTATGGTAGTGAAACATGGACTGTGGGAAAACCGGAACAGAAGAGAATCGAAGCATTTGAGATGTGGTGCTATAGACGAATGTTCAAAATTAGATGGACTGATAAGGTAAGGAATGAGAAGATTCTACGCAGAATCGGAGAGGAAAGGAATATGTGGAAAATACTGATAAGGAGAAGGGACAGGATGATAGGACCTCTGCTAAGACATGAGGGAATGACTTCCATGGTACTAGAGAGAGCTGTAGAGGGCAAAAACTGTAGAGGAAGACAGAGATTGGAATATGTCAAGCAAATAATTGAGGACGTAGGTTGCAAGTGCTACTCTGAGATGAAGAGGTTAGCACAGGAAAGGAATTCGTGGCGGGCCGCATCAAACCAAACCAAATAGATACAAACTTAATTACATATTCATCGTATGTTGTATAAGTAGAATAAGTAAATTTTGATTATTTGTGAGCCTTCTTAGTGTGGCAGTTTTAATGATCAGCGGAGTAAATGCAAATATGAATAATTAAATGAAATTGTCAGTCGTTTGCGATGTTGGTCACCTGCCGCCTAAGAACCTGAAAAGTAAGCAATATACTGTCCATTTACGTGATTGTCTTAGCCCTTTACTTATACATAACTGTCTTGAATCTCTCTCTCCCTCTCTCTCTCTCTCTCTCTCTCTCTCTCTCTCTCTCTCTCTTTCTCACACACACACACACACACAATTTTCCTCTCGTGTTTGAAGTTCATTCTACTATCTATTCAATGTCTTTTATCGGTTGGTCGGTGGTCTAAAATGTTTTTGGTCTTCCCTATATTCTTTCCGAACCGCAACAAGTCTGGTTTATGGACAATGTAAGTCATTTCTTCTTCTAGCACGATATTTATGAATGTTAATGTTATTTTCGAAATGTAATAAATAGATGGCAACGAACTTCATAACAGAACAAATGTGAGGTGAGGCACTTGTCGTTACACCCAACTGTTTAAACATTTGTCTACAAGAATTTATAGTGTGGAACACAAATTATAAACATTACATGCTTCCGCGCAACAAACACTGTTTTCTTCAACGACGAATTATTCCAGAATATGATGGCGTTAAACTTCAGTGAATCAAAGTAGAAGAAGTTAGCCACATGATGGACATTAGTAACTGCAAAATGTGATATTATCAGATACGCTAAAGTTTCAGTGTGCCGACATGTAAAGTATGTTACACGTCGGTTTGAGGTAAGATTCCCGTCAATAGGTACAGCTACGAAGTCAGAATGTTCGCTTTCGCGTATTGGTTTACGCTAATGCACGGTGTGATCAGGCTTTGTGCAGCATTGAATCCCATGTAACGTATTTTCTCTAAGTTCAGTGACGGTTTATTTTATAAAAAACGGTCATCTCTCTTCATGAAAAAATTATTTATATGTTTATGTGTTGAAGTGTTTCCAGTAAGCTTCTTTATAATCGTAGCATCATCAACAACCAGAACTGATATTTCTTCTTGTGTATATGATGGCAGACCGTTTGTATATAACAATAATAAGAGTGGACCCAATATCGACTACTGTGATAAATATGCAGTGACTATTCTTCATTTTTGAGAGGATGCAACGTTGTGCACACTCCTTATGCATATTAAAGCGACAATGCATCCATTTAGTTGGAAGGAAAATCAGATGTCGAACACCATTATATTTCTCAAGATGAATATAGTGAGCCACAACGTCCAGTATTTTTGACAAGGCACAAAATAAACAGATATTTTGCCACATAATAGTATTATAAATTTTGATATTATAAATTTTAAATTTTACATATCATTTTAATAAAAGATGCTAGCGGTTATTGAAGCCTGAAGGAGAGCATAGTCCTCGTATATCTTAAGTATGAATACGTCGGTAACTGAAAGAGGAAATAAACTAGCATTTAACTAGATGTGATAGATCGACGCATATGTGGTGACAGAGAATTGCATAATAGTCCTAAAATAGGTCAGAAATGAAAAGCAAACAGGATGGAGTTAAAGAGGAATCATTTGAAAGCATTGGTCCTCGCAACATCTATTTTGTTTTACATGTGTTTCGTTAAGTTAGGACTTACCCTTACTATTCATATTTGACATGTATTCCGTTGTTGTGGAACAATCAGAATTCAACCATTTATGTAAAAGATGTTGCAGTTTATAATTACTATCATTCATCCGCTACCTAATAGTTTCTTCTAATACAGCGGACTACCAACTGGAAACCTACCTCTTCTATCGTTCATACCCCATCATTAATTCAGCGCAGCACGTGTCGTAACCGTATAAAGCCGTTACGTCATCCGCTCGTAACCGTTCCGGTGCTGGAGCACGTTTCCAACTAGCTCGCCGTGTAGCAACGAGACGGACCGCGAGTGATAATCTGAGCTTGGTTGGAGCGGTGCGGTATTTGCATTGTTATGGTAATGGCGCCGCTATTAGTGTGCCTCTCGATGCTAATAGTCGTCCATTCATCACCTACGGGAATTAAATTCTAATCACTTTGGAACGTGTTCGACCCACACAATATCGCACACCCAGATACGTTTCTAGCACTGACGCGAGTAATGTACATTCTACTGCACATTTAGCCGAAAGTTAATAATATATAACTACACTCAAAGCTTATATATTTAAATAAGTGTAAACCAACACTTGACTGGTCACCAAAGAAGTCTACATCACTGGATGAAAGCGTAGATCTGCAGTTCTTTCGGTAAATTTATCTCTGTAAAAATCTGAAGTGATAAAACTGGACCGCCAGTTGAATAGGGCCTGAATACGACATAGTCCTCAAACAATGTTTCATGCTGTGTTTCATATTCATCATCCCGTTAACTTCTTTCTACAAACGACATTCACTTCTCGGTGCATATACCAGATGTCACGAAATCAAATGACAGCTCTGTGGACATTTTTTGAAAAGAGATTTCAGCTATCCTTTATTCTTCAAGACAAAGCACGAATTGCTGTCAAGTGTCGAAGGAAATCGAGGTTATTTCATGCACGATGAATTTCCACACTGGATTTGTCACATCAACACTGCATGTAAATCGCTGAAGGCTTGGCACACAATGGTGCAGGACTGATAAAGAAAAGGACCAATGCCCAACTGTGCAGGAGACTTTCCATAGCGACAGATTGTCCGCAGCTCGTGGTCGTGCGGTAGCGTTCTCGCTTCCCACGCCCGGGTTCCCGGGTTCGATTCCCAGCGGGGTCAGGGATTTTCTCTGCCTCGTGATGACTGGGTGTTGTGTGCTGTCCTTAGGTTAGTTAGGTTTAAGTAGTTCTAAGTTCTACGGGACTGATGAACATAGATGTTAAGTCCCATAGTGCTCAGAGCCATTTGAACGATTTGAACCATAGCGACAGATAACACCTGGCTATTTACATTTCAAGGTGTCAAACAAATAATACACCTTACATTGAATTCCTGAAACAACTCCGGTTAACTTGGTATGCCACATGACATGGTTAGGTGAAAATGTACGAATTTTATTGCTAGGCAACGCAAAGCATATAAACAAACCGATATTTCGTGAATATAAACGACTAACACTCACACTTGTAAATGCAAACAAGTAATTTCACCTATCCAAGCTGGAAGACGCAGTTCTGAGGACAAGGAGAATTTTATGATGGCACACCATTCGCGCAGCTGGAAACCTCGCCATGGGATACATAGTAGACACAATGAGACGCCGCAGCCACGGCATAGGCCGCTGGCAAAAGCAGCCCTTGTCTCTTAGGAAGGCCTTTCTGCAGGAGCATGGTCGGAGATTGCAGATAAATGTCTGAAGAAACCCAGCTCAAAGCATTGGTGACTCACTGTAGTCACCCGCGTTTGAAACTTGCATGAAAGAAAAAGCTGCTTATCTCATTATTGCATAGCAGAAGTTAAACTCTGCCCTACGAAAGAAACGACACCTGTGGTAGACTTTTTTTTTTTTGATCTTCAGTCTACTGACTTGTTTGATGCGGCCCGCCACGAATTCCTTTCCTGTGCTAACCTCTTCATCTCTGAGAAGCACTTGCAACCTAATTCCGCTACATTCTGTGGGAGCGGCCAGCCTATGCATTCTTTACACATAGCACGCTGTTTCAGGGATTTTCACAGGAAGACAGAAAACGCCAAACGCTGATACTACAGATTTCCGGATTGGTCACCTTAAACGAAACGTCACTCTATCGTTTTAGAAGAGCAATGCTGATTGACAGTCGATATTCCTGACGTCTTGAGCTGAAGGAGTAATGGAAGAGACCGAAATATATACCCCTTCACGTCTGGTGTGGAGAGGGGCCTTTTCCGTTGTCACTCTCGGAGCGAGAACACGTAACGAGAGCGAGCGCGCTCGTACGTGTACTCAAAGAGCGAGGAACAAGTCTCTCCTTAGTACTTCACTGGGAGAGCACCTCTGTCAAGAGCGAATCGAAGTGCGACTCTATACTGAGTCCTTGTGATTAAGCGTTGTTCACTGTGTTGGCCGCCACACTTACTGTGCGGTGTGAACGGACAGGGTTATAGTTTAAACGCCTGCGAGCGAATTTTGAGTGGACTGGTTATCTGACCGGTGTACCACGCCAATAGTTAGACTAGGGGCAAATAGGACTCCTTGACTTCATCGAGGAGTAGGGAGAGTTTGATTGGCGAAGGCCAATCCAGATAGAACGAGAGTTATCTTGTCAGCAGCGAGCCGCGCAGACAGCAGTCATCGCAGCTTACGGTATTGTGCGCTACAGCTCCTGCGAGCCCCATATTTCCTCCACGACAGTACACTTAACTGCATTTCACACACGACAGCCTCGACCATATCTAGCAATATTCTAACCGATAATTATTCAAGTTGAGTAGGCACGGCTCTCAGCCATTCTGCCAAGTCAATTACAATCTTAAACTTTGTATAGAATTTTCATTAGCGAATCCTATACATGAGAGGTAACTTCACATTCCGAAAATAACCCGGAAATAACTTGTTCAGTTCATAACTAAAGGTGCCATTGTGATTTCTCAGAATTGTAACAAAACAAATAATAATTTTCGTTACTTTCATGTTTTTCTTACACTAACTAGCACTACTCCAGTACCCAAGTATCCCACTAGTTACGTAAGAAATTTTGTGAATTTTTGTGTCATTTCCTTACAGCGGACGACTCCAGAAGATATTTATTGCTGAAAATTTTTCAGGAATTTCTCTTTAGAACGTTAGGACCGTCTGTCTGACTTTTGCAGTAGTGTGGGGGTGGAAATTGCATCTTTCAGGAGCCGCAGGGTAAAGGGTAAATCTCAGATTAATCCGTTGCGCAGAATGACAGAAAAGCAAATCCCCGCCGCTCACACCAGTATAAATATTTTACCATCCTGTAATTAATTTTGCTAACTTTGCTATGTCATGAAGTCATACATAGAGTAAAATTAAACCTTAATAACAAAAATCCAAGATGTTCATATTTTGCTAACATATAGTTACACCTGAACCCATACACTAATTTCTGTTATCAATAACGTTTCCTTTACAGGGAGTGCAGTGGAACCGACATTGCGATCATTGTCTGATTACACCACTGACGGTACCGCTGCACTCTTGTGAACTCTGCATGCATGAGATGGTATCTTCGTACCTTGCAGGCCGTTGGTTCAACACCAAATTCCTAAAACACTCACAAAGTGTCCTTGTGCAAGTGTGGTAGAAAGATAGAGGAGAACCAGTCTCACACATGTTACAACATTGATAATGCAAATGGACGAAACTTAGTTTAAACGGTCATCTTGTTTCTACTTCACAGTGGTCTTGATTGTAAGTTTGTAAACAGTGAGCAAAAAAACCTAGTTACCAACCACAATGGATGAGAGTGGATACCACACTGAGAGACAACCTTTTCAGATTAACTGAGTAGACTTTTGCATATTTTTGTGTTATCAAAGGACAAGTTAACGTATTAAACCGTCTCTCACGTGTGTTGTACATTTTTTTCCACAGCCATGTCACTACGCATGCCAAGAGAAAACTTAACTACTTCAGTATCTAGGTGTACTTTTGCTAAGTGTTTTTGGATCAGCGTTTTTATCTAATGATGGTGTTATATGTCGAAATATATTCAAATATTTAATAATTTGAGCAAGTTGACAAAAATTATGATTGCTGGTGGTCTGTGAAAAAACTTTCATAAATTCTAACAATCAGTTAAGTTAGAGCAACAGGCAAAGTGATTTTTTGTCGTATTGGTTGCAATTCCTAATACCAGCCCACACCTGCACTGGACCACTTTATTAGTTGTCACTGGCTGTTTGCCGATATACCATGTTAAGAGGTGTGGCTGAATTGTCATCAGGTAAAGTGAAGGCATTATGGAATTACATTTCATCGTCTCATGTGTAGACATTGCAGTGGCTCTCTGCACTCGCGGTAATGGAACACAAACAAGAGAACGCTGCGCAGACGACAAGTTTCCTCAATTGGATGACAGACTCAGCAGTCTGTCAGTTGCTTGCTTGTTATGACAGTGATGGGAAAGGGGTAAGACGAGTGTGGACAATTGTACGATTGGCAGCAAACAAATTAAACCAACAGCGACCGGCTGCTGTCTGATTCAAACGGAATAGTGAAGACTTGCAAAAAGAACTTGAAGTTTTACGTGTTAGTTACCACACATTATTAGATGTACATATTGTTAAATTCCACATTCCTTTCGTGAAGCTCTAAAATAACCACGCCGTTGAAGTTGATCTTCATTGTATGTGGAAGACAAGACGCGCCGTGTATTATCTGTAGCGACAACTTTCAAGTGTTACATTACTGAGGTTCATTAAGTGACTAATAACCTGTGGTGTCCATTGCCTTAATACTATTTTGCAGCCGATGCGACAGACTCATAACACATCTTTGTGTGATTCATCTCTCCAGATATACCACATAGGCGATCAGTTGCACGTTTTACTACATTGATATCTTAGTTACTAAACTCCATTCTTAGATGTCGAAACAGTTGTCCAAATCGATCGTCCATGGAGTACATCGACGACTACAAAGAATGCACACAAAGAAGAATGTCCACTGTTGCACTGTGCAAGCCATCCTTAGAAGGACGTTTATGTTTTTTATTTATTATTTTTTCCATGTTTAGTGGATGATATTTGCGTCAGCTAGCGATGACATGGGACGTGTCAGTAGGTTTATAAATATGATATATCTTCTACGTGGAAACATGACTACATGTTGGTCATTTACGCAACTCGATTTCTCAATCTTAACCCATAACGAAATTTGTTAATATAACCCAACCAAATACATACTACCTACTCGAAAATAAATCTGTTGAGTAGAAGGAGAGTTAAAATTTCCTCTGGCAGACCCTTTGTAATAGGACGCTGCACACTTTGCTCCTTTGTGTGCAGGAGCAAGTTTATGGTGTGGATAGTAAAGACTATATTTTTATCTTGAGTTAGATTTACAAATGCTACGTTATTATGTAATTGTGCTTGATTGTTAACAACATACTTAAGAAGAGAGTAAACATATTGTCTGGTTGTTGTTAATTGGGATAAGTTTTTTTAAAGCAGATGCCAACACGAAGTTAATTTTCCTTACAGAAACTTTCCTTATAGGGAATACTTTCTGTTTATGAGTGGAAATTCTGCAGAAAAAGAATCTAGTTTATATTTTCCGTCTCCCTTGTGCTGTTCTTAATAGTTCAAGAAGACAATGGCAACAGTTACACAGAGGACAGCCTAATTGATATTAGCAACGATTGCTAATGCAGTTAATATTATAGTAAATAGTTCGGTTATTTTTTTCTTAGTTATATTCCATATTATTTCGACTGTATTTAGTTCTCACTGAAAAGTAGGGAAAACAAACAAGCAAATATCTTTGGTTTTAAAATCATGACAACGGTATACATTGACTTAAGATTTTTCCTTCACAATTGCAAGCAGTTCTCGTTCGGCCAATTATCCTGTCACTGCCCTTAATCGTAGCAATATAGTACCATCGTGCGAAGCCTGTGGGAGCTGTAATTTTTTTGAACTGCATGATATGGACCGTTGTCAGGTACAATAATTCTGTCTTAGGTTTTAGAGTTGTTATTCCCAGCCACTTAACATCATTTCCATCATTCATCTTATCAGCTTCCTAGAAATAAATAGTGAGTTTGAAAGCCTTCTTTCATCTTCCAGAAATATGCTAAATGTTCGATTAAACTTTCTGAACTAGTTTTACCCTGACTGTCTGCCAACTCAGTTATTTTCAGGCATGGTTCACTGATACCGCAATGTGGTACGGAAATTTAATAACGACGGCTATACTTTCGCATGTGCAACGGGAAATTCATGGACATGTTTCTGAAAGAAACAGTTTAGTATGTTTTAAGGCGAAATTCTGTTGCATTACTGAACAGATGTATAGTAAACATTATCTTGTAGACGAAACTCGTGCAAGGCAATGCACTTGCCGTCTGTACGAACTGGAAGACGACAAGAAGTTTCGAATCCTGACAAATAGTGAGAAAACTTCTTTTTTTTTCTTAGCGTATGGTTCTAGAATTATAGTTTGCAAGTATATACCTTAAACTGATACAAGGTAAATTACGATGATGTGAAACACTGTGTGTGTGTGTGTGTGTGTGTGTGTGTGTGTGTGTGTATGTGTGTGTCTGTGTGTGTAGGAAATAACAAAAGCTGGAGAACCGACAGTAGCTAAAAGAGGCTCAGGTAACTAGTCCCCATTACAACTGGATTTACGTTTGATTGCCGGAAGTGTTGCGTCTTTAAAGTTCTTCCAGATACCCGTGATTTTCTTCTTGGGAACCCATGCAAAATATGTTCCAGTGTTTCTTCCGATATTCTAAAGTCGCACTGAAAGTATCCGCCGTTTCTCATATATGTAGCGTTACTTTGGACACAGTGTGACCCTTCTGACATTAATGAGGGAGCTCAATACGAAACTTATCTGGCAAAGACTGGTTCACGACATCGCTTCTCCGAACCGGGTACATCAGCCAAATGTATGACATAGCCTTAACTGTTAGCCGCAAATGTTACAAAAGACCCCAGAGGAGTGTGTTGTGAAGCAGAGCAAGTGCATTTCTTATCGAAACAAAGCAATTACCGTGAGGAAACCAATAAACACGAGAGAAAAAAAAAAGAAAAAGTAAACCTTTCAATGCAGTGAAAAGACGCACGCAGATCGTGTAGAAAGATATTCTAATATTCCAAAATATAACTTACAGGACAGAGAACAGCACTCGACGACTACAATTTGTTTCAAATACCTCACAGTAATCATCATTCGCTTGTAATTATTTTAAAGTCTAACAAATAATACAGTGAAACCGTTGTTGGTATTTTTTATCACGGAAGAGAGAGGGAAGGGTGGGAGATTTGAATGTCAGCAGTGTTCTCATGTGTGTTAGTTACAAACGGATATCGCCATCTCGTTGGCCACATGTCTCACGTTGTCCTCGATGGTGAGTGTTCATCGGAGGTGAGAGTATCATCTGGAGTGCCCCAGGGAAGTGTGGTAGATCCGCTGTTGTTCTCTATCTACATAAATGATCTTTTGGGTAGGGTGGATAGCAATGTGCGGAAGTTTGTTGATGATGCTATGGTGTACGGGAAGGTGTCATCGTTGAGTGACTGAAGGAGGATACAAGATGACTTGGACAGGATTTGTGACTGGTGTAAAGAATGGCAGTTAACTCTAAATATAGATGAATGTAAATTAATGCAGATGAATAGGAAAAAGAATTCAGTAATATTTGAATACTCCATCAGTAGTGTAGCGCTTGACACAGTCACGTCGATTAAATATTTGGGCATTGCAGAGCGATATGAAGTGGGACAAGCATGTAATGGCAGTTGTGGGGAAGGCGGATAGTCGTCTTCGGTTCATTGGTAGAATTTTGGGAAGATGTGGTTCATGTGTAAAGGTGACCCCTTATAAAACACTCATACCACCTGTTCTTGAGTACTCCTCTAGCGTTTGGGAGCCCTATCAAGCCAGATTGAGGGAGGACATAGGCGCAATTCGGAGGCGGACTGCTAGATTTGTTACTGGTAGGTTTGATCATCACGCGAGTATTACGGAAATGCTTCAGGAACTCAGGTGGGAGTCTCTGGAGGAAAGGAGGCGTTCTTTTCGTTAATCGCTACTGAGGAAATTTAGAGAACCAGTATTTGAGGCCGACTGCAGTGCAATTTTACTGTCGCCAACTTATATTTCGTGGAAAGACCACAAAGATAAGAGAGATTAGGGGTCGTACAGAGTCATATAGGCAGTCGTTTTTCCCTCGTTCTGTTTGGGAGTGGAACAGGGAGAGAAGATGCTAGTCGTGGTACTAGGTACCCTCCGCCACGCACCGTATGGTGGATTGCGGAGTATGTATGTAGATGTAGATGTAGAAATGATCACAAAAGAATGGTAATTGTCGTTATAATCTGAACAAACACCGACCTGGTGTTTACACTGTACTAGGGGAAAGTCAACTAAGTTGGTGGAATTAAGGAATATTTTGATTTTTCTGGCTTATACTTTGAAATTAAATAGTTTATTTGGAAAAACTATTACTACATGTATCCCTTTTAGGTTCGAGGTCTTAAACATTTCTTAAAAGCAAAGATTTTTAGGTAAAATAGTACCATTCGTCGAAATATCCCAAAGGGCGTTTAGGAAAGAAAGATATTTTATTAATGAATGTCTGATTATTACAACAGTTAGAATTATAACATTTCTCCTTTCCTTTCCTGTAATTTAAGCCCCTTGCACAGCGCATGAGCCCACTCTCGGCACCTAGAACATTGATACCACATTTATGTCTTTCCGGCCTCACCACAAGGGACGTGGTCTCTTTCACCGACATAATCTTCATGACTGTCGCCATACTTAGTTACGATGGATCAGTTTGAAGATGAGTCGCCGAAGTTTGTTCTAAGATCCTTTCTATGTTTCATTAATAAACATCCCCTAAAGGCAAGTTCACGTTTAGAACTGTAGTTCATTTTTTGTTGTTGTTGCTGTTCGCATTTTCATTTGCCTATTTGCTTTTTCTTTCTTCCAGAGCTACTTCCAAGGATGTGCTGGCTATGTGTAGAGATAGCAAGATACTTCATAGTTTTCTTCGGCCTCCTACAGGTGCACCTTGAGGTGACCATGGTAAAGCAGAGGCAGATGTGCAATTAGACGAAGGCACTGGTAGTGCATCAAATTTTGCAACTTGGTCTGATGATATCGCAAACAGAGCACCTGTTTCCGATGAAATTTCATTGACTGAATTGGCCGTTGTTAGTGATAGTGTCAAGTCTTCATCACTAAATATCTCTGACTTTAGTGGCTTAATTCCTGTGTCTACAAAGCCCTTGATCGCATTGCTTGAAGAGGCAGCTTGCTGAAGACTATTGAACAACCTTGCAAATGACCTGTATTGTTATAGCTTGGCTGGATGGTTAGAAAGATAATACAGTCGTTGCAATATGCAGTCTTCAGAAGCCCGTAAAATGACACATCCAACGACTGCAATCTGTGGCTTGTAGTAGGTGGCAAATCTAGAAGAGTTACAAAATTACCTCTGCAGAGAATAAAGGCTTCCTAAGTGAAATGGCTGCTTGGTAAGAAGATGCATGACTACATACAGGGGAATATGACGGGAAAATGATACCTGTAAATGCAGATAATTTTGGCGCTGATGAGGAAAGCTGCCCAAGGGGTTGTTGATACCTAAATAGAACACAGAGGAACTACATAACAGAAAATAAATTCTCACTTTTATATATGGGATTACATATTTTATGTTTATTTATGTAGGTAGAACTTTAAGAGTGTAAACGGTGATGCATCTCTTAAATGGTTGTTAGCGCTAATGGACCCTTTTAGTATCCTGACGGAGTTCGAATATGAAGACGTACCTAAGACTAATAAGAAACACGAGGACGACTAATAAGAAACATGAGGACGCAAATCGTTTAAGGAGAAAAGTGGCAACAATACAGGCACTGCGTCATCGGCTTGCACAGTGGCAAGCAAAGCCATATGCTGAGACCGACTGCAAGCGCTGTGTGTTGCAGCTGCATTTAGTTGTAGGCGATGGCATATTACGTAATAGAACTAGGTTGGGACACACATGACAGGCTCAGCTAAGCTGAGTGAAGAAATTCTGAAAGGATCACGTGACCACATTCTGACTTTGTATGGAGGTTGTAGAACAGCAAACAGAGCAATACTGATGAAAGACGAGGAAGGAAGATGTGAGTTGCTCAAATTTGGTGTGCTAGAAACCATGATCACGGACCAAGAGACGAATTTTATGTCGGATTTGCCAACTATACCAACTATGACATTTGTTACAGTTTCAGAGATTGGGCACTAGTCCTCGGCATCTGGCAGCTAATGGTACAACTGAGTGCGTGTCTCATACTATAGATCCCGATGGGTTAGACAGAAAAGTTTGTTCCAGATACCAGGTATTACATCAAGTAATTAAAACAAAGTCACTAGTTGACATCGAAATGCAATTAGCGACTTGTACAATAATAGCCCACGCTGAGTGCCTGTTTTGAGGCACTCTCATGCACTGCCACAAGTATCGCCATCCATCAAGAAGAAAGTGTGGAGTAGCAGAAAGAAGGGTGAGCGAAGAACCCTTGTGCGATCTGTGCATGAAATTCCATATAGGCTGACGTCAAGAAAGCAAGAAAGCATATTTAATATTGTGTTGTATGCCAGGAAGATAATGTGTGGTTATGTGGCAGAATTTAGTTACGATGTTTGGGCGATTCGTTTTTTTTTTTTTTTTTTTTTTACTTTTGATGTGTCATGATGGCAGTATTGAAGTTTTGTGTTCGGTCTTTTTTTTTTAGGTATTTAAGCGTTTCTATCTGTCATCTGCAAGGCAGACCTTACCTGATGCTCGATGGGTAATTATCTCAGCTCTCTGTTCCCAGGTTGTCGCATGCTATGGGTAGAAAGATGAGGGGATCCTAGTTGTGGTGAGTCTTCATCTCTTCACCAAAAAAGAAGTGGGGATGCTGCAAGTACAACTGTTACTACACAGACTGCTTTAAACTAGAAAAGAGGATTTGGTAATCATCTGGTTCTGACGGACGCTGGAACGCATGGATGAAGTGTAACCAGGTGAGGAGTTTGGAAGATATATTTGTGGGGTTGCAGCAAGATGCGGAGAGCAAGAATGTGTTTAAAGAGGCATAGAGTGAGTGCTGTCTGTTGTCCTATGAGTGGTTATGGAGGCAGATGCAGCGGACAATGCTGTATATCTTGTGTCACAACAAGAGATGTTAGTTAGATGCTCGACACGGATGAAAACAGTGTTTGGGACTGATGTTGATGACATCCTGGAACTAAATATTATCATGAGAGAGAGAGAGAGAGAGAGAGAGAGAGAGAGAGAGAGAGAGAGAGAGAGAGAGAGAGAGATGCCACAGAGTAATAAATCAGCCTTAGAATGGCACACCGCAGTTTTATGGTAAGGAGCAAGGAGTATTGTATAACACACGCACATTACGAATTTAACTACAGAGGTTTTCAAACATGACAGTGGACTCAGTGAACCAGGGCCAGGGTGGTCCATTGATAGCGACCGGGCCAAATATTTCACGAAATAAGCCTCAAACGAAAAAACTACAAAGAACGAAACTCGTCTAGCTTGAAAGGGGAAACCAGATGGCGCTATGGTCGGCCCGCCAGATGGCGCTGCCATAGGTCAAACGGATATCAACTGCGTTTTTTTAAAAGAGGAACACCCATTTTTATTACATATTCGTGTAATACGTAAAGAAATATGAATGTTTTAGTTGGACCACTGTTATCGCTTTGTGATGGTTGGCGCTGTAACAGACACAATCGCGTAAGTACGCAGTCTCACGTAACATTCCGCCAGTTCGGAAGGTATTTGCTTCGTGATACATTACTCGTATTAAAATGGACCATTTACCAACTGCGGAAAAGGTCGATATCGTGTTGATGTACGAATATTTGTAAGTAGGCTGTTTACGTTTTCTTATTGGTAACGCCACATAGCGCTCTGTATGAAAAATCACTGGCTGTGCCGTGTGCAGTCTGTGGCTGGTTTGTATTCTTGTCTGCCATTGTAGTGTTGGGTAGCTGAATGTTAACAGCGCGTAGCATTGCGCAGTTGGAGTTGGAGGTGAGCCGCCAGCAATGGTGGACGTGGGGAGAGAGATGGCGGAGTTTTGAAATTTGTAAGAATTGGTGTCATGAACTGATATATATATATATATATATATATATATATATATATATATATATATATATATATATATATATATAATGACTATTAAGGTAAATACATTGGTTGTTCTCTATTAAAATCTTTCATTTGCTAACTGTGCCTATTAGTAGTTAGTGACTTCCGTAGTTTGAATCTTTTAGTTAGCTGGCCGTAGTGGCGCTCGCTGTATTGCAGTAGTTCGAGTAACGAAGATTTTTGTGAGGTAAGTAATTTGTGAAACTTTTAGGTTAACGTTAGTCAGGGCCATTCTCTTGTAGGGATTACTGAAAGTCAGATTCCGTTGCGCTAAAAAAAAAAAAAAATTGTGTGTCTGTTTAAGCACAGTCGTGTACAATTGTTCTAAGGGGACGTTTCATATGTCGACCCTTAGCCAAGGATACCTCACTGGAATCTTCTGATTTTTTCTTGTAGTTTGTGTAGTTAGTGTAGCCTTTGTTTATTGCTAGCGCGTAATCATAGAGAGAATTTCCTTTGCAGTTGCAGTCTTTCATTGTTGTACAGTAAAACAGTTGTGGCATGCATGTAGATTTGCACCAAGTATTTCGAAGCTTCGCTTGCAATTAATTAGATATTATTTTCAGTGCTATGTTAATGTGTTCTCTTATTTTTGCTCTTCAAATTGTGCTTTTATGTGTTATCGTGTGAAATACTGTGACAATAATGGCGTGTTAAAAAGTAACACTAGGCTCCAAAGTAAACTGAGAAATAATAGTGACGACGAGCGTCGCTTATCAGCACCACTGTGTAGTGAATTAACAGACATTCGAAGTAGTAATTTGGTAATTGTGCATAGGGAAATGGAGCGGGCGGCAAATAATGGTGTAGACAATGAAACAAGTAGTGAACAGGGAACAATTACCGATCGATCAGTCGGCAACAGCTCGCCTCAGGAATCCGAAATGACAGAACACAATATTGCAAATACTGTAGACTTAGGTTATGGGTGCTCACCGTTTTCTCAAATGAGTCATGACACATTTTCTGCCTGTAAAAATGTAAATGTTGCCGGTGAAAATAAACTGCCAAAAATCATAGAAAAACAGATTCCAGACACTAATACATTATTATTGCAGTTAATGCAACAAATGGAACAAAATCAGAAACAAATGGGGCAAAATCTTCAAAAGTTAGACACAATGGAACAAAATCAGAGACAAACACAGCAAAAGCTTCAAAAGTTAGACACAATGGAACAAAATCAGAGACAAACACAGAAAAAGCTTCAAAAGTTAGCCACAATGGAACAAAATCGTCAAAAGTTAGACGCAATGGAACAAAAGCTTCAAAAGTTAGACTCACTGGAACATACGCTTGAACAAACACGTGAAGATTTTACTACTGAATTACATAAAATCGAATCGAAATGTCTAAAAGTCTGTAATGACGTAAAAACTCAAATTTGTGAGCATTTCCAACCTATTTTTTCGCGGCATGAAAATGCATTACAGAATCACGAAGCAGCCATAAAAGAACTACAAACTATTGTTCATGAAAATCATGAGACCTTGGAAGCTAAAATTGACTCACTTGCATCTACCGATTCGGTTAGGCAACTTGCAAAAACTCAAGCGAACTTAAAGGACACAGTAGATACTATGAAAAATGGTTCAGAAAGACACATGGAGGACATTAGTTCATTATCAGAGAAAGTAGTTGAACTTTCGGATCAGCTAAATAATTTATCTACGAAGGTAGATGATAATCTGAATGACACAAAACCGGTAGTCTTTAATGACACAGAAGAGTTCGAACAAATTAGGAAATTCAAACAAAATCAGAATCAAATTTATACGCAACACCAAAGAGAAATCCGGGAAGTACAAGATCAGCTGACACAGGTAATACAAGAATTACGTATTTCAGAGGACACTCGCACTCCAATACGGGAAGAGGGACATAAAAATACGGAACTGCCACAAAATAATAACACCGGGCACTTTTGGAGATTATGAAAGAAATTGGCAAAGTACACCGAATTTTGAGATGGAACCGCCGAAACGACGTAACAATGACCGACATGCGACCCGCCGACACGATGATTTTGACTATAAGTTGTTCATTACTACACGTAAATTCAAAACATTTAAGAATTCTGGCAACGACATTCATCCACAAGCGTGGCTTCATCAATTCTCTCATTGTTCCCCCCCCCCCCTCCCAACTGGTCTTTAGAGCACAGATTAGAATTTATGTGTGGCTATTTAGAGAATGAACCAGCTGTAAGAATGCGATCGGTCATTCACGATTGCCACAGTGAAGGAGAATTTTACCATGCCTTCCTCTCAGCATATTGGTCTCAAGCCACACAAGACCGAGTAAAACATGGCATCATAATGATGAAAAATTTCGAACAATCTGAATTTTCCAGTCTTGTGAAATATTTTGAAAACATGTCGCACAAGAATCAGTACCTGTCAAACCCATACAGCCCCTCAGAACTCATCCGCATTTGCTTAATCAAATTACCGGAACATTTACTGCATATTATTTTGGCAGGACGTTGCAAAGACGGCACTGAAGATTTTCAGGGACTCTTACAAGAATTAGAAATTGACACTGACAATCGCGGAACGCGAAAACAGGAACACAACAATCACTACAGGTCACATCCGTCGCAATTCCGCGATGAAAGAAACAGTAACTGGACACGACAAGGCTATTCTCACAACACAAATCGTGACCAAAACAGACACCACCCATATGACAACCACTGGCAGAGTAATAGTTACAGAGAAAGATCGCATTTCCGTAGTAATGAATATCACAGAGACAATCAGAGAAACAGACAATACGGGAACCAAAATAATTATTATCAAGGGAGACGGAATAACTTCAGACGCAACGGTCCAGCGCGCAGTTACGATTCAGGTAGAAATTCTCCACCACGTGACCGACAAGGAATTAATTACAGAAATTACCGACATGACGACAGACGATATGATCGTAACGACAGACCCGAATTGCGTCGGAACTGGTGGGATTCAAACAGAGCAGTGCCCTCTCGGCAAGGTGAATTTGTAGAAGTTAGGTCTCCTAATCCCAATAACGGCGCGCCCCAACAAAGAGACAGACAATGACTCGCACCCTAGGCAGCCGCGTGCTCCGGCTGGCGCAGAGAAAAATAACGTAGACGCTAACCTTGAGAAAAATTTTAGCATTCCTTACCGTTGTATACAACATGATAATTACTTTGAAGTTGAAACTCTGCGCCCTAGAAAGAGTAAAGGATTGCACTACATTTCACATGTAAAACCGTTTATTTAGAGATAATCTGTTTTTTTAACGTAATCCTTGCCATAAAACATTTCACTTCACATTTCTATTATGCTTTCTCACACTGAGAAACTGTTAACATGCAACAATGTTTTGAAGTTAACTATACAGTCTAGGCCCTAGGGAATATTTTTAAACAGAAATTACGAAAGTATTGTTATAGTGAACAGACGACACAGTGTTGTTATTTGTACATTCTTGCTTGTTAGATGCACGATTACGTAACGACTATAAGGCTTACATACTTAGAACATATACTGTTAATGAGGTTTTAATGCAACATTTTGGTTCAGTTGAAAAGACATTCTTTATTTGTAGTACTTTCTGTGAGATTAAAGATGGCTTTGCCTTTGGTTTCTTTGATAGCTACACGATTATATCACGACGCTACTAATGTGAGACACAATTTACATTGTGCTTTTGCGGTTTATCTGTTTTATATCTGCACAGTTTTTCTGAATTCTTCTGGAAAGGAAAACATGTTTTAGTAGTAACTTTGTGGTATAGCTACAATGAGACAGCCTTTTCTGTAGCACAACAATACGTTATAGTACAGTACTTACTTCATCACAGCAATAAGCGTAGTAACTACGATATCTACACGCAAAGCATTTCACTTTTGTTTATCATGAGGTAAGTACATTGATTTCTGCAGAACTTAGCTTTCGGAGGACGATAACTACGACACTTCCACAGCACAGAGATTATCTTACAACAAGACGCACAGTTTAGCGCTACAGTACACGTATTTGAGTGATTAATTTTGTACTTAAAACATTTGTTTTTAAAGATATTTGAAGTACAATGATACAAAGGTTTTCTGTGATACATTTCATTCCATTGCTGTAATCTGTAACACCTGAGGATATAATTACATTAATCCTCAGGGGGTTCACGCCTACTTTGTGTACCATGTGTGTGGCAAGCACAAGGAGCCCTAGCTAATATGGTATTTGCTTATACAACTTTACACATCGGTACCGTATTTCTCTAACACATAAATTACACGGCTATCTGATCATTTAACTGGGAGAGACAAACATTCATTTTACTACATCAGTGACAGATGTTTACGTAATTACACAGTTGGATAACTTCACACTTACGAAATTGTATTTTGTCTGTACTTTGTGAACTGTTCATATTTTTTCAGAACCATTGTGATACTATAGGAGCTTTGAATGACATATTTGGTATGAGATCATGATTTTTAAAGTACGTCTGAGGGAGATGACACTTGACATGAGCAGAGAATTTTTTTTAGGTTTTGAAATTATTAGAGGAAGCTACGACGATTTTGAGATTTGACGGAGGTGTTATGATGTTATTATTACGATGACTATGTGTATTATGCTGTTGTGGCATGTTTATGGTCAATAAGCTGATGCTATATGAGTTATTTGATTATGCTATGTATCTGTTATGATGAAATATTGAAGAAGTGTCGACGAATAAGGTAAGGAATAAAGAGTAGTGGTTAGGGACTCAGTTTGTGAAAAAGGATGTTGGAAACCGAGAATCGTACTTTAAGAGTTATGAAATGTGTGTATATGCGTGAATGTATCACTATGCTGGCGAAAATTTTTTGGACACTATTATATTTAAAGGATTTTGTTTCTACAGATTTGTAACTCAAATTCTCAACCTGTGAAAATATTTTTATGTGAGACTGTCACTGTAGCGGAAACTGCTGTCGTAATTTTTTCAGTAAGAAAGGTAAGTGACCACCTGCACGTAATGCATCGTGGTCACCCAGATGTGCGACAGTCGCCTGGGAAAAAAGCCATTAGTGTGTGCCTTTCAGAGGCACAGGTAAAAAAAAGGGAAGCCATTATCCTCGCTATTGACATTCCTTTGTAGAAACCATCGTAAATACGACACCCTCAAACTTGAAAACATGATTACACTGTAGAGTTCTTAATTTATGACATTTACTGAAATGAAATGATGAGAAACATTTTATATCTATTGTCTTTCTAGCTGAGAGATTGCTCATTTTGTTTAATATCCAGTTTCTATCTGCACTGCAGCATTGGTTAAAATAAAATTTAATAGATGTACTAATATCACTATTTTCTGTCTACAGACCCAGTAAAGAATCATTTTATGATGTACTTTCTTGGAAAAGAGAGCACAAATAGACATTTCCCTTCACAGGAATTGCAAAAATATTTTTTTTACGTTTTGGTAACTTATCTGCTAGCGTATGTTCTCTTGATGCATCACTCTAGTGTTAAGATGTGACATAAGTATTAAACATTTTTACTGTAATTTTTTTTCTGCTTCAGCTTTATCATGTTTAGATATAAATTATTACATTTATTGCTGATCGCTATGCTTACTTGCATTTTTTTGTCATTGCTGTTTGTATTAATTGTTTTGTGCCGCTGCATTGCCTCGTCCCTTAGTTAAGCATCTGAGCTCAGTAGATTTACGTTAGCTTAAGAGGGGGTAGCCTATATAAGAGAATGAGTTGCGATGGATTTGAAGAAATGCACTGAGAGATTATATGAGAAAAGTACAGAAAGCAGGTATAGATAGGACTTTTTGGAAATAATGAAGAACGATGGGAGATCTCCGAGAAGTAAAGAAAGTTTTGTTTGCAAAATACTGCAGTAAAACAAATCCTGCCCTTTCCTTGTGTTATCCCACAATGTGTTTGTGTACCCTTGTGTATTTATGTTCTTCCTGTCTTTATATGTTTATCTGATAAGACTTATGTTGCAGAATTTTTCTAATACTAAGCTTCATTCACTATGATGAGGAATACTGTTATCCTCAAATATAATTTGCATTAATAATATGTTATTTACTTTGTAAAGATGTTTACACATTATTTATTCTGTTTTGTTCTAATGCTCATGTGTGAAGTTGATGTTCCAAAAGTTATTCTGATCTTTTATGTATGTACTTATGTCGTAATTTTTGTAACACTGATGTATTTGCTATTTCGATTCTTTTGTAAAGCCTGTACTACTACAAATGTTATCTGTATTATTATGTTCTTTAATGATATATTTTGTACCTTTGTTATTGTATTCTTATGTTATAAAATTGTAGTTGACACCAGTTCATCAAATTAAGTAACTTGTAAATTACAGTTCACTGCACACGTTTCTGTTGGTCATAGTATATGCACAATATGTGAGAAGTAGGGACTGATAGTGTTTGCAAGTGTATTGATAATTCAGCAAGGGACTGGTTAACAGCATTGCTGGTTCTAAGGACAATTCCAAATCTTTGTGAGTGGACAAGTGGTGGGTTATGGACTTGCTATATTATCCGCAAAACTCTTCAATGGTGATTGTGCGCCTGCACAGTCAAACAGATGGCTGCGGGCTATCTCTACAAGGACTGAAGTGGGTCTACACCTCTGATGACTCCCCAATACCATTATTTCTACAAGGACTGCAGTGGGTCTGCACCTCTCATGGCCCACCAAGACTGTAATCTCTACCAGGACTACAATGGGTCTACTCTGTGTTGACCTACCTACCAATATTCTTCAAAACTTCGACTGACTCTGCTGTGGGTTTGCTCTGTTGTGGCCCATTACCTGTCTGCATGTCAAGAGTCAGCACTGTCTTTCCGTTGGAAGGACAACACTACTTCTTCAAGACTGCATGGAAATCCACTACTTCCGTGTGCATTTTCTTTTATTGCTCAGTCTTTGAGAAAAACACTACTATTTTACTGTGATGAATGATCAGGACTGTCTATATGGCCTGTGAGAAAATTTTAGCTTTTGACCAACATTGTATCAATGAGTGTGTGCATTTGATTTCTTTGCTATTGTAATCATAATTATGAAAAAAAAATTTCAAATCTGTATTGGCCACTGCCCAAAACAATTTGTAATTTTTTTTGTGGGGAGCATGGGGGCTATGTAAGTAGGCAGTTTACGTTTTCTTATTGGTAACTCCATGTAGCGCTCTGTATGAAAAATCACTGGCTGTGCCGTGTGCAGTCTGTGGCTGGTTTGCATTGTTGTCTGCCATTGTAGTGTTGGGCAGCTGGATGTTAACAGCGCATAGCATTGCACAGTTGGAGGTGAGCCGCCAACAGTGTTGGACGTGGGGAGAGAGAAAGGGCGGAGTTTTGAAATTATATATATATATATATATATATATATATATATATATATATATATATATATATATATATATATATAATGACTATTAAGGTAAACAAATTGGTTGTTCTCTATTAAAATCTTTCATTTGCTAACTGTGCCTATCAGTAGTTAGTGACTTGTGTAGTTTGAATCTTTTAGTTAGCTGGCAGTAGTGGCGGTCGCTGTATTGCAGTAGTTCGAGTGACGAAGATTTTTGTGAGGTAAGTGATTTGTGAAACTTTTAGGTTAATGTTAGTCAGGGCCATTCTCTTGTAGGGATTACTGAAAGTCAGATTGCGTTGCGCTAAAAAAAAATTGTGTGTCTGTTTAAGCACAGTCGCGTACAAGGGGACGTTCTAAGGGGACGTTTCATATTGTGATCAAATGCCCAACGGACGTGTGCTCTGTGTGCTGCTCGGTATCCTGGACGACGTCATTCAAGTGCCCGGACCGTTCGCCGGATAGTTACGTAATTTAGGGAAACAGGCGGTGCTCAGCCACATGTGAAACGTCAACCACGACCTGCAACAAATGATGATGCCCAAGCAGGTGTTTTAGCTGCTGTCACGGCTAACCCGTGGAACAGGAGTGGCGAGTGGCCAGCTTTCGCGCTTGTGGACCAAGTCAGTGCACATAGTCGATGTGTTTCAAGTTTTTCTGTCCTATACAGCATGTACAAATATTGTACACCAGGTTCTGAGCTCCTTAATCGCATCACTTGCAGGCGATTTCTGTGGAAGTGTCTGCTTTCTGTATTTTTAAATGAAGAGAATAGTTGAAACACTGCAGCGCTCGCGAACATGAGCTGTTTGCCTCGGTGCTTGGAAAAGTTGCTTGTAGAGTAAGCTTCACCAGATTGCTACAGAGTTCCATTGTGGTTATATAGTGACTCTGCTCGTGTGTTGACAGGTACAGTGTAATTGGCTGTTTTTGTTATAGAAGCGAGGGCAGCTACCTCCAGTGTCCCTAAGATACAGCAGGATCTACAAACTTAATGTCAATCATCAACAACGGAATAGGTAAGTGTAACATGTTAAAAATATGCGTTGTGACGAGAATAAGCCCCTTTTTCCCTGATTCTGTCATTTATTACCAGTGGAAGCTACAGCTTTTGCAGTTACTGTAACAGTCGCGTCGCCAGCTCAGATACATAGCGTTGTCTCGTAAGTGTCTTCCTCAACAACAGGATTAGAATGAGGTTATCATGTTTAGAGCGGAAAATATCGTTTTTATAAGGGGACCACAGAACTACAATAGAAAAACTTGAATTCTGGAGCAATTGTCGTTAGTTAAACTTTTAAGTAATTGCTAAGAGTAGCACAGGTCACAACAGTATTCAAGAATGGAAATAGGACTACCTCATTTAATTAAAGGCCCATATCACTGACCTCAATTTGCAGTAGGATTTTGGAGCATATACTGTACTCGAACATTATGAATCACCTTGAAGAAAATGACTTATTGATACATAACCAAAACGGATTCAGAAAATATCATTCTTGTGCAACACAGCTAGCTCTTTGTTCCCATGAAGTAATAAGTGTTGCTGACAAGGGATCTCATATCGAGTCCATATTCCTAGATTTCCAGACGGGTTTTGATACCGTTCCACACAAGCGACTATTGGTCAAACTGAGTGAATATGGAGTATCGTCTCAGTTGTGTGACTGGATTCGTGATTTCCACTCAGAGAGGTCACAGTTCGTAGTGATAGACAGTAAATCATCGAGTAGAGCAGAAGTGATATCTGGCGTTCCGCAAGGTAGTGTCATAGGCCCTCTGCTGTTCATGATTTACGTAAATGATCTAGGTGATAATCTGAGCAGCCCCCCTTGACTGTTTGCAGATGAAGCTGTAGTTTACCGTCTAGTAAAATCGCCAGACGATCAATACCAATTACAAAATGATCTAGATAGAATTTCTGTATGGCGCGAAAAGTGGGAATTGGCACTAAGCAAAGAAAACTGCGAAGTCATCCACGTGGGTGCTAAAATAAATCCGATAAATTTTGGGCATACGATATATCGCACAAATCTAAGGGCTGTCAATTCGGCTAAATGCCTAGGAATTACAATTATGAGCAACTTAAATTGGAAATACCGCATAGATAATATTGTGTGGAAGGCGAAACAAAGACTGCACTTTGTTGGCAGAAAACTTAGAAGATGCGCCAACCCCCTAAAGAGACAGCCTACATCACAAATGTTCGTCCTCTGCTGGAGTATTGCTGCGCGGTGTGGGATCCATCGCCTAATCGGATTATCGGGAAGCCTGATTCACAAACTGTCCCGTCCCTCTCGAGTGGCACCCGTTGCAGCAGCCCATATTTCTTCCTCTCTCTCACATCTCATCTCATCGAATACAGTTATCTCCACGCCGACTTGCCTAGTACCAGGAACCCTATGGCACGTGATGTTTAACACCTAATGATGAGAAATCATACTCAGAATGTTGTGAAAAGCCGACGTCCTACGATCGCATGGCCTGTGATTTGGCGTTCTGTGCACCAAGTTCTCTTCGACACGAGCGCTCGTGCGACCTGGTATCTGGTCGTTAATGGAAAATAGATACCTTCGTCTACATGCCATAAGAATGACAGATTTGCCGCTGTGCCCTCGTTGTCACATGCTTGTTACGAACCAACATCGACTGATGTGTGGATCTTCTGCAGAGGTGTGACAGCTGATTCAGACGATGTTTGCCTTTCTTCTACGTACGGCTCCCCACGCCATTACACCGAAGTCTCTTCTGTTCCCAGATGAGACATAATTCCCACGTACGAAGACCAACGCTGTCATCTGGATAAAAGGCCTCTAGATCTCTTGTTTGCTCCATGATGGTGAGAAGTGTTCTTGATTTTTGGACGTTCCTTCAAGACCGCTTTTCTTTTCTCGTGCACCATCCGCGATATCGTCAGTACTATGTCAACTTTTTGGCTAGAGCCTTCTTCGATCTCCTCTGCAGCTGGGGTGCCCAGGTATGAGAATGTGATTTCAGTGAGATTGTGTAATACCAGGACTCAGTCCCATGTACCAGCAAAATGCAATATTCTTCCTGAAGACGTGCTTGGAACATGCCTCACTCTGTTGGGATTCAATGGGCGTCTACCCACATGTTCGCGGGACGCGGATACCATTTTTTTTGTTCTGCCAGAAAGGGCGTTTTCTTTGATTTCTTTCTATTCCCTTTTTATTTTGTTTGTTATTGGTGGTAATTACACATCATTGTTTTTCACCTGGAGGGCGATACATGATCTGAAAAAAACACCTGATATCGAAAAATTATAGTTACTTACATTTTCAAAAAGAAGGCTGTCATTTATTTTAGAATACCAGAGAGCTTAGTAAATGGAAGAATAAAAAAACAAAGCGGGAAATCTTGGTTCGAATCCAGGTGGGGCACAGATTTTCACTGCCGTCATTCCATTTTACAGCTCATGGTGCCTCCATATTCGCAACTGCGAATAGATCATGCATAAAATAAATTTTGTCGATTGCAGCCCGTATACCACAAATGGTACAAACATATTTCTTGTAAACTCTTGATATTTTTTGGTGTAGAACCCGAATCTGCGATGAAAACGGATGGGGGATACCATCTGAACCTTTTTTGAGATATTTAATTATTTCAGGCTTTTTTTAAGCCCTGTTCATACAGGGTGAACTAAAATTTCTGCACTTGGAGGCCGGCATGCGATTCCTCACCCAGATTGTAATACGTGTATGAAAATGAGAAGCTGGCAACACTGTCATCACATCGTACAACACATCGGAATCTACAGAGGAACGTGTAACACCCGCATTACCATACCTATCGTCGAAGGTTACTGAATAGACTGTTGGGACATCAAACTTACATCAACAACGGTGCGATTGTTCAAATTCTCGTCAGCTACCTTTTCTTTACGTTATTTTTTAGATGTCTGTTCCCTAGTTGTTGTTTATAAGCAGGACATCATTTTATAACATGACAATACACCACCACTGACAATACACTATCACATGACAGTGGGATACATTAAACTGCATGCATGTGTGTACTAACTGTACAGTGCACATCTATAACTGGTGCTGTGAAGTTCGTTTAGGGCGGCTTCCCCATGGGGTACGCAAACGGTGACTCGGACGGCGGGAAGTAATGGATGAAATAATCGGCGAAAAGCATCAACAAGGAATGGCGTCAACTTTATGCGCATCACGACGTTGAGGAGGCTTTTGTAAAATCAACGGAGACCTGTGTTGCATGGAGCCAACAGACCGCTCCTATCGAGGTGAGATCGTTGCATTCTCTTAAAGCACACCTACGTGCAGTCTGTTGTGTTGGAAGGACCGCAGGTACGATTGTGCGTATGCGCGCTGCTAGGAGAAGTGCGTAGATTTTATAATGCGCGTTCATTAATCTAATGGGAAAGTATGTGCAGTTAGTTGTTCCTCCTGACGTATTTGGATGGTGTCGGACAGGACGAATTAAATAATTAGTGAAGCATCTCTGTCCAGCGAGAGGGCATTAAGGTGGTGAATACCTGGTAGAGTTCCACTGGAAGACCATCTGGTGCTGGCGATTTGGTCTTCTTCCCTCCCTTCGTCAACTGCATCCGCCACCTCCTACTCGGAGATTGTAGACATCATTGGTGTTGACTCTGTAGTGTTGAGGGTCTGGAGCGGGACAGAAGCCATCTGGAACTGGCGCCGCCGTATGATCGTCGTCGTAAATGGTGGCAGTGGTCACTGAAGGCAGACATCACAACTGATTGTGTTGTGTGGCTGGTACTATCGGACGTGGTGAGGGCAGAGATGAAACTCGGACCACCGCCGACAATTCGATGAGCTGGTTACTAACGACACGCGTGTCGTGATGGTAATTCCTCATGTAGAAGGTCCTGTTGTCAAGAATGAACCACGACGCCATGCAGTTTGTTGCGCAGGACAGTGAGAGGACAGGTTACAGTACGTTGTCCTTTCCTATGGACGTCAGGCTAGGGGAGGATGGCGGTGGGCGTCCAGCTAAAAAGACAGTGTGGTGAAGTTGGTTCTGTCCCGATGCCATGCCGCTGCTTCCTTGCTACACCGGATGAAGACCTTTCTGATGGCAGGTTTCATACACTTGAGCCACCAGTGCAGTGTGGACATGTACTGTGGGAGATGCTTTTTGTAGGACGACAATATAGTGGCAATACATTGTCGGCAGTTGAGTATCCAAGCAGGGAAGTGTGAATCATCCAAAATCCTTTGCTGCTCTAAAGAGACTGAGGAGGTAGGGTGATTGTTCAGATAATGGCGCAATGGTCCGATACCGTAAAGGGTCATTTTTCTACTTGAGACACAACATTTCCAATGTGGACAGAAACATAAAACCTGTCGAGTCTTCTCGCTTAACGTGATGTATTATACGTATAACAAGCTGTGTCGCCATGACTCTTCTTCAAAGCATCAACGAGATGAAAGTCGTCGACCAAGATACCATTCATCGGGCATGGTTAATAATCAGGTGTCTGATCCTTCAGGTGGAGGACGAAACCGAAATTGCCGCACTCAGCGAAGCTGTCATATTGACCAGGAAGGAGGAGGGGAGTAACGTCGCCTGCGACGAACTTGGACCACCGCCGACAATTCGATGAGCTGGATGGGTCATAGATACTAACGACACTCGTGTCGATGATGGTTGCAGCGGTGCTCCATCCAGATGGGAGGAGTATCACATCTGTAACTGGGATCCTTTCGCATATGTAACAGGCCACCCCGCACCACTAGTGATCACCTGCAGACATGCATGAGTCGTAGCCATAAACTGGTGATAATAGGGCACCACGAACTCCTGAAGAACGGCGATGTCAGTGCCAAAGGCCCGAAGCAATCACGGAAGATCTGCAGCTTTGCTTCGGTGCTGATCACATTGAAGTTCAATGTGGTAAAGCGGCATGTCTGCCCTAGCAGTGGCGGACACGCGTTTGGTATGGTGTGGGAACCACATCGAGGACCCTTAGCATCAGTTGCTGTGTGCCGATGTCGATATTAACATGTAACGTCGTTGGGGAGGAGAAATAGAGAGTCCCATGGAGGAGGAATTTCAACCTCCACGTCGTCACCCCACACCCCCGTGTTGAGGGTCTGTCCACTATCCACCTGGTGAGAGAAATAATGAGGTGTCGGCAGAGAGACGGGCGTCTCCACCTGCGCACCTGTGGGGACTACGGTGGTGGCGGCCTTCAGCTATTGCCCATCCAGCAAAAGGTGTCGGTCATCGTTAGTGCCATCAACCGATTTTACATGAGACGGTCGGTTAGATGGCGGCTTATCCGTCCTAAGAGTGTTCCGAAGATCCTTGGGCGAGTGGCGACGACGTTTGGGCCGAAGCAGCGAGCGTTATTTACACACGTGTTCTGTGTCACACGAAGAAAATGAGGAGTGTCTACAAGGTTGGAATGCCTCGGGTGGTAAGTACAATGAAGGAGCGGAACTCGTGTTGTGTAGAGCTATCCATCTCTGTGGCATCCGCTGCAGCAGTGGAGCCGCCTGGAGGGTGGTGGGATGGCAGGAGGTGTTGTATGGAGAGATCATGAGATATGCTGGGTGAAGCCATAGGCATGGATAGTGCTGCCGCGTAAGTTACAGGTAGAAAGGTCAGTTTGAGTAGATGTGGAATGGACGTTTCTGACAACAGGAGCTGCACGACAGGTATTTGGACGTATTCAGACAGCAAATGGCCCTCCTTTCCCCAACCGGAACGGGTGTGGGGCTGACTGTCATGCATAATGATGGCACGGCATCCTCCGGTATGAAGTTAAGAGGGCAAGCGACTGCAGACCGATACGAAGCTACATCAGAGTGAGGCTGCAAAACGTGCCTCACTTAGCTGTACCTTCTCAACTGTGTGTCTCCTCCAGTAAAAAAATGTCAGCAGCCAAATTTACAGTACAGACTGCGTTCGCCTCTATTACTGACTTTTAGGGAGCGGGCAGTGGGCAACTGCGTGGGCCTTAGATTTGGCGTTCTGATGTGTCTTCACTCAGATGCCCCACAAACGCCACTTCGACGAAACTGTGTAGCATACGACTTTTCAAACTCCGACTTCTGACTTTTTAACGATATACTTGAGGAAAAATTGTTTCGAACCCAGCAGTCAATGGTGCTGTACCTCAACAGCCTATCATTGGATACAGAATATCGAGCACAATAACTGTATATTGGAAATCTGCATGTTGAATCTTCCGCATTCTTAAATATGCAGGCAGTAGGACTGCGATTGTAGTTATCGGATTTGCTACTTCTGTGTGAATTTGTCATTGAGTTTTATTTTTATTGAATAACTAACTGAGTCACACTATGGTAACCTACGTTGCCTGAGAACGTACTGATTCCAATCCCATTTGCTCATCTCCCCATTCCCCCTCTCTTTGCCTATCTCCTCCGCCCTCCCCTCTGTCCACCTCCATCCCCCCCTTGTCCACCTCCTCCAACCCCCACTCCATCTCCAGTTCTTCTCTCTGACCATCTCCTCCTCTTCTCTTTGTTCACCTGCTCTTCCTTTTCTCTTTCCATTTTCTGCTCCACACCTCTCTGCCCATCTCATCCTCCACCTGCTCTCAGTCCATCTCTTCATATCCCCTCATACATGTGTCCAAGTCCTCCTTCCCGGCTCTGTCAGTTTCTTCCTCCTCCATTCTCTCTTCGCGTTACCACTCTTCCCAAAATATTAGGTTGTTGGTTCCTACTCCCACAGTTTTTCTTAGCACGTTTGGTAGAAATAGATCCAGGGGTTTAAGAGGAGCATTTTAACTGCTGCCTTGCCAAAGTACGCTCAGATCACATGTATTTCATATTTTTACACATACTTCACTTGATCTGTAACGAAATTGGTACTAGGTTAGATAGAGCAGCAATTAGTCGTAAAATTAAGCTGTTGTAATATGACATTTATAGTCACAACGCAGATCAGATTTCGACCTGTGTCAGGTAATTATCAATGCAGTGCGGAATTGTAGCAGTTGTTTGTGCTCAAGTGAATGCTTACACAGTTCAACTGAACTACGACTGATCGCTGCTCTATCTAACCCAATATAGCCACAGTCACTGCGTGCACCCACCCCATGGAGGGTAACCTGATGAAATTGGTACTGAAGTTTCGACCTCACGCAGATCAGTCTCCATGATGTCACACATCCTGAACAATGTGTCGTACAACGGCCAAATTTGCGGGTATATTCATTGGTGTATCAGAACACTGCAAAATCTGTCACGAACACAGTTACATTTAAGAAGTAATAAATTAAAACGTCTAGCCTGAAGCGGCAGCAGTTTTACTGCATTAACAGCGGAAATATAGTAAGGCATTTTTTTTTACATTTTTTCATTTTTTGGGGCTTGTTAGCGAGAAAAATTTAGTAAAGTTTTTAAGTTATGTGTTAGGTTTTTTGCAAGTTACTAAGTGGTCTCACTCTCCAATACTGGATGAATGAAGACTGCGAATTCGCGTTCTCTTTGTGAGCTAGTCCACAAAGTTTGGTTGGAATTTGGAACCGAGTGACCGCTACGTTCGCAGGTTCGAATCCTGCCTCGGGCATGGATGTGTGTGATGTCCTTAGGTTAGTTAGATTTAATTAGTTCAGATTTAATTAGTTCTAAGTTGTAGGCGACTATGACCTCAGAAGTTAAGTCGCATTGTGCTCAGAGCCATTTGAACCATTTTTGGGTTGGAATTGGTCCAGTCGTTTAAGAAGATGTGTGGTACGTACATACACACATCCATTTTTGTAATGTGTGTAGATGTGATACTCTGTGCCTTTCGCGGGTAAGTGCTCCCAAGTTCGAGTCTCCGCATGGCACAGAGTTTTAATCTGCCAGGAAGTTTCATATGAGCGCACACTCCGCTGCAGAGTGAAAATCTCATTCTGGGAACATCCCCCAGGCTGTGGCTAAGCCATTTCGTCTTCGCAATATCCTTCCTTTCAGTAGTGATAGTTCTGCAAGGTTCGCAGGAGAGCTTCTATAAAGTTTGGAAGGTATGAGACGAGGTACTGGCAGAAGAAAAGCTGCAAGGACGGGGCTCAGTTGGTAGAGCACTTGACCGCCAAAGGCAAAGGTCCCGACTTCGAGTCTCGGTCCGGCACACAGTTTTAATTTGCCAGGATTTTCATATCAGCGCACACTCCGCTGCAGAGTGAAAATCTCATTCTGGAAACATCCCCCAGGCTATAGCTAAGCCATGTCTCAGCAATATCCTTTCTTTCAGGAGTGCTAGTTCTGCAAGTTTCGCAGGAGAGCTTCTGCAAAGCTGGGAAGGTAGGAGACGACGTACTGGTAGAAGTAGAGCTGCGAGGACGGGGGCGTGAGTCGTGCTTAGGTAGCTCAGTTGGTAAAGCACTTGCCTGCGAAAGGCAAAGGTTCCGAGTTCGAGTCTCGGTTCGGCACAGAGTTATAATCTGCCAGGAAGTTTCATATCAGCGCACATTCAGCTGCAGAGTGAAAATGTCATTCTGGTGATACTCTTTGTAACGGCTGGACGAAAAGGTCGCTGAAGGCGTGTGGCCGAAGTCGAAGAAAGTCTCCGGTTTACAAAGTCAGATTTTGCCGGGAGAGAAGACATTTGATACGGGCAGTACACTGTGGTAACCGCGTGTTTAGCAACAGGTGTACTGTTCCTGGGAACGGCAGATGACGCTCGTACCGGTCGCCGGGCGTGCAGCTGTGAACGCCGGCGTTGTCGCGCTACGTCACGCAGCGACATCTGGGCGCCCTCTCGCCCCGGCGCCTGCTGGTAGCGCTCTGGTGATGGATGGAGCCACCCCCTCCCCCTCCCGCCCTCAGTCCGCCAGCCGCACCCCCCCTTCCCACAGCCGCCCGTGATTGATTGTCGCGGCGCGCGCGCGCCATCCCTGTAATTGAATCTGCCCGCACTGCAAGGCACAGCACGCGCTCCGAGCCACCGCACACGCTGGCTGGCTGAGCCAGCTCCCCCTTTGTCGCGCGCTGTTGTTGTCGGCCAATTGGGGAGGCCGCCATCCAGGTGTGTCTCCAGACCGATCTGGGGTGCTGCGCCGCTGTCACGCAAAGCACAATACAGGATTCCATTCCATTATCTTTAGAGCGCGCATTCAGGACAACAATACTTCCGATTAATCTTAAAGCCATCTTCAAGGCGAGATGGTGACGAAGATGTAAGTAAGCATCAGTGCATTCCTTTTTATACGCTGACATGAGATTCAAAGCTATACTGTGCAGGATCATCTAACAGATCATGTTAGATGACGACCAGTTTCGATTTCGGAAAGGTAGCGGTACAGGGAGGCAGTTGTAACTTTAAGATTGTTAACTGAACCAAGGTTTAAGAAAAATCAAGACACTTTCATATGAGTTGTCGACTTGGGAAAAGTGTTTGACAATGGTATAAGATTTAGCAAATTCTCATAAAAACTGGTGTGAGTTACGGGGAAAGATGAGTAATATACAATACGTACAAGAGCCATAGCACCCGTTGGCTAGGGGTTACGTCTTTGATTGGTTATCAAAACTTCATCGGTCTCGGGTTAAAAACCCGCCACCGCGTAAACTGTGACACACAATAAGTATCAACAGGATATGTGGCCTGCAAAGATTACGGGAAAAGATTCCGGAATAATCAACCACTCAGAACCCCCGGAAAGAACTGACAACGGGAAGGTGACCATGACATAAAGGTTGAATAACCAACGAAAGGATAACGTTCTACGTGTCGAGACGAAGAAAGCCAGAAGCTTGAACGCGGTAGGGAAGCAACAAAAGCTGAAGAGAGAAATGTTAAGGATCTAATAGGGCCAGTATAGTGAAATGGAAAGAAAAAATGATTTTCTGGTCCTATGATTATAAGGCAATATCAACAACACCAGAAAATGGTATAATGGGAATAGGATTCGTTATGAAAAGATAGGTAGGGTAGAGAGTGTGTTACTGTGAACGGTTCAGTGATAGAGTCATTTTTATCAGAATCGACAGCAGACTAACACCGACAACGGTAGTTCATATACACATTCCGATGTCGCAAGCTGAAGATAAAGAGGTAAAGAGCTTATATGAAGATACTTACAGGCTAATACAGTACGTAAGGGGAGATGACAATCTAATAGACATGGGGGTCAGGAATGCATTTGCAGGAGAAGGAATAGAAGAAATGGCTTTAGGAGAATATGGGCTTGGGACAAGGAATGAGAGAGGAGAAATACTAATAGAGATCTGTAATAGATTTCAGATAGTAATAGAGAATAATCTGTTCAATAATCACAAGAGCAGGAGCTGTACGTCGAAAAGGTCGGGTGATACGGGAAGATTTCAGTTTGATTACATCTTGGTCAGACAGAGATTCCTGAAACCGGATACTGGATTGTAAGGTGTACCCAGGAGCAGACATAGACTCAGGTCACAATGTAGTAGTGATGAAGAGTAGAGTCAAGTTTAGGAGATTGGTCAGGTAGAATTAACTCGCAAAGAAGTGGGATACGGAAGCACTAAAAAATGATGAGATAGCCATGAAGTTCTGTAATGTTGTCGATACAACAATAAGGAATAGCTCAGAAGGCAGTACAGATGAAGAGAAATGGACATCTCTAAAAGGGGCTATCAACGAAGTTGGAAAGAAAACCATAGGTATAAAGAAGTTAACTGAGCAGAAGATGGGTAGCAGAAGAAATAATTCAGTAGATCGACGAAGAAAGGAAGTACAAAAATGTTTGGGGAAATAGAAGAGATTGGCACAGTAGAGGAATTTGTGGCGGGCCGCATCAAAACTCTCAGGGAGACTTAGGACACCTAATACGTGTTTCGCACCTGCTTTTGAAGCTGTGCATTGAAGACAAAATGACAACAAGAAGTGAAATATTCAACAGTGGAGACGAAATAGCACAAGATAGATGCAGGAGGACCATTAGCATAGGCAAGGCTTGAATTCGAGCCAAAATAAATCCACTAGTATCAAGCAGCGGCTATAATATCAGGAACAAATTTCTGAGAATGTGCTTTTAGAGCCCCAACATAGTACGCTAATGATTGATGATATGGTGATGTTGGTGCACGACAGGAAGGTCTTTCGCGCCGACAGTGCAGTGAGCATCCACGAACTACAACAGTGGAAAACTAGAAAAGAGGGGAATAGAAGTGATTGAGATGTGGAAAGATGCAAAATGATAATGTGGACTGCCACGATAAGGAATGACGGGATTCTGCACAGAATCGCCGAGGAAAGGAACATATGGACGAAACTGACAAGAAGAGCGGACAGGGTTACAGGACATGTCTTAAGACGTTAGCGAACAGCTTCCGTCTAACCGACGAAGGAACTTATAGATGCAGAAACTGTAGGGTAATACGGAGGTTGGACAATATTCAACAAATAATGGAAGAAATAAGGTGCAAAGGTGGCACAGAGAGGAATTCGTGGCGTCTGATGAGCTGCATCAAACAGAGAGCTGCGGCAACACAACCACCAGACTAGCAGGAGAAGAGGTAATCTCTATTCGGCTGTAGTGCATTGATGACGATAGTGGTGTGGGCGGACTATAAGGTACTGAGCTTCGGCCAGGAGCGAAACTGTTAGTTGCTACTGCGGCCGTTATATATTTTTCAGGTGGTCTCGCACCAACCTTTCTGAAGCAACGTTGACACCTGGACGCAGATTGCAAGATTGATTGTGACGGCCTGTTTGGTGAACAAGTCAAAGTTTGGACAATAAGTTATTGTATAACAAACACTGCTTTCATTTCAGCAAAAAATCTTATTTGAATCAAGGGTTTATTGCCATTTCACTTTACAGTATTATTTTCCGACAATTTTCCATCGCATTCAACAATTAAAGAAATGGGAGCTTTGCTGATCCCTTTTCTTAATAATTATCTGACTACTGACTTCTCAAGTTTTTGAAATTACTTTGGGACAAATAGAACATCGTCAGGCAAACCTCATAGGGAGAGTTTCAGTGCCTGCAATTAGAGGCTTGCTGACGCCGAGTAACTGCGCTTAGGCATCGACGGGCATCATTTCCCAGGTGGCTGGCATGGCTGAGTTTATGGGATGACAGTGATCTGACTACGCACAACGGCTGGATCGTTTTGCTCAGTCACATGCTGGCAGTGACTTTGATGGTGGTCATTTTGCTAACCAGAATCTGAGTATTGAGCGACTTCCGAGCAGTTGTTGACGCGTGAATAGATTGACTAGAAGGAACGCCTCTCACTTTACGGGGGACTGGGAGTTTGTGTTAGCCTCATCGTTTCATCATCATCATCATCATTCGTCACAGTGACTGGATTGGATTGTGAAGAAAACTGGTCTGTGTAAAAGTTAGAACTTTGCACGGGTGCTGATGACCGCGTAGCTGAGCACCCCACAAACCAAATATCATCATCAGCGTGTAACATCCCCCTGCTTCCCGGGATTTACGAAATTACTAGTTGACAACGACCGTGAATTATGAATTTTGATCCGCGTCGGGATAAGGCATCCGAATCAAAAATAAATATTGATTATTCCGTGAAAAAATGTGGTCCAAATGGCTCTGAGCGCTATGGGACTTAAGTGCTGAGTTCATCAGTTCCCTAGAACTTAGAACTACTTAAACCCAACTAATCTAAGGACATCACACACATCCATGCCCGAGGCAGGATTCGAACCTGCGACCGTAGCCATCGCGCGGATTCAGACTGTGGCGCCTAGAACCGTTCGGCCACCCCGGCCGGCTCCGCGGGAAACAGGAGACGATGTAACTTGACCGTTATTGAATGAGTAATTTCATTCAATAACGATCGGTAAATGAAACAATTTAAATAATTTGGAAATAAATTTTGCCGAAAGAAATGATTAAGTTGTAAAAGCAATTAAAAATCGTTCGCCAGCTCAACTGATGAGCGACAGTACTGTTAAGTACGTGAATAATTGTGTCAAAAATATTTACTTGTTTGTAGCGCAGCAAGTGGAACGGGAACTTTTACCTAAGTGCTATGTCAGGCTCAGTAGTCATATAAAACAAAGTCATAACAATCTAACTACACTTAAACGTTAATGGTTAACTTTCAATAATTTTGATAATTATTTTGTTCATTATTTGTCAGCCAAGTGCAATGCTGACAACACAGATAATTATCCATCGTGATTTTGAATAATGGACTGTCATTCTGTCTTTAAAATTAGGTAATGTACTGATAATAAAATATATTGTCAATAATTGATTAACTATATTTTGATTGATAATAATTCATTAATTGGAGGCTTGTCAGGTGGAATAAGCTTTATAGTTTCATTAAATATCCCTGAAATAACTTTAGCTGAATATGCATTGAAACAAATCTTAATAATCAAATTTATTACTTCAATCTATTATTAAGTTACTTCGGTTGGCGTAAGCTTATTAAGTGCAACAATTAACTACGATAACCAGTCTGAAATTTACTCTTACCGTCTATGCAAATAACTTGATTATTAACATATTTTCTCTTGATACTGGCGTGACACACTCGGTTCAATAAGGTAAGAACCGGAAGGAACCTACTTAGTGTTTTGTCGGGTGGTATGTAACTGCAACACTTCGATTATAAAGTGCTTGTTATTAACTGTTCAACTTCAGAGAAAAGCACAGTCACTGGCAAGCCTTCTACAATTTTATCCTACGAAAATTACGTAGCTCTTACTTCCCTCGTTGTCGGTGGATCGTCGGAAGTCGACGGCACCGACACAATGTGGCAGCGGGCCCACAGTGTGCTTCACATTCAAGTCCTCGTTTCTTCAGCACTATGCCCATTAATCCATAATAACTTGCCCGGCCATGCTTCCAGATGTGCCGACCATTTCTTTCCCGTCGTACTTAGATCCACTAGCCGTTAGACGTAACACAGCTAGGACTAGCTGTACGCCTTACTTCGAGCACGGCGCCACTGCTACTGCTGCCCGCTGGCGATCTCCCGCGCACAGCGGCACGAAAAAACAATCTCTCTGACTTCAACACTAACTGAATATGTCCTGACTTGCCAGTGTTAAATATTACATAATTTAAACATACTATTTACAATACATATTTACACTAGACAATACATCGTATACAAACGGTTTCATGTGTCAAGTAAGCGAAAAAATTCATAGCAAGGACTGATTGTAGCGTCACAAGCACACATTAGGAGTATTAATCTTCTCCGGTGTTTGAAATATTTTGTTCCTGGTCGTGTCCCTACATCTACCGTTCCCACTAATCAAAGCATTTATTTTACATAAATCGAGATTCTATCTTTTGGAGAAAAGCTCCCATCAGCTGTTGGACGATTAATTCTTTTCTTTCCGTCTGCGTTGCACTGATTTTCAAAATGACACTTTTCTTTTCCTCAAAAGCCATCAACCTTTCTCAGTGAATTGGTTACAAGAGTAATCCGTCGGGATGATTTTACATGGTACGTCACAGGTCAATATTGTTAGCAAAATCTATGGCCTTTTGAGTCAACGACCTTTTAGTCTCTTCGACTAGTGCGTCACTTGGCATATTTCTACATGGTCGCAGCCCCACAACGTATTCAGGGTACCTGGCCAAGTCTACATTATCCCGTAAGGATCATCCACTTCCCCATCTCTCCAGGTGGCGTGGATCTCCATGTACACATTCGTCACAGCATCACTTCATCGACACTCGATTTTCGAATGTTTTATAAAGGAATGAGACAGCCAGTCTGATGTATGTTTTAACCCCTTCGTACGTCAGCATTTGTATCATCTTTTGACCGTAATATCGACAAATAGTATGAAATGGAAACCGAGACTTACTTGATTTGGTACATTTTATATGGATGAAGCACTGCAAGTGGAGAAAATATAGTTCGATGCTAACAGGAGTAGCATAACCAGCAGTGAAGCTTATTCTCAAAGAGAAGTGAGTTTCTTGCTAAGTAATAAGGCATAGGTTCGAGTTCTCGCCTGCCACACATACTTAAACTGCTGTATTACCTGTGCCACTGTGCAAAACAAAGTACTTGCGCTACTACCGCAAAAAACATTTACTTAGAACACTGCATAGGTATGCGGACAGCATATCATCGTGCCTTTAAAGACGCATTGTGAAGACAGAGCTGTTATATTTACTCTAGCTACCTCTTCAGACGTCTTCGCGACCATCGTTGCAGACATTGCACTCCACTCATTGAATCAAGAACATTGTCGTGACAGTTAAGAAACACTGAAAGATGACAATTTTGCAGCAGAATTGCACGAAGTTCTGTGAAAGTCACATGCACGGTCACAGACATTCAGCCACGCGTTGCCTCTTTCTGCTGGAGCGAGGTATCTTTCCTAAGGCCAAGAAGTAGGAGCGAACGTTACTGCAAGTCGAGAGCTTCGACCACCTGTAACCAATGAGAACGTTAGGCTGCAGAACTGGGTTCTGTTCCACCACGCCGGTCACAGTGGCCATGCTTTTCTAGGCGCTTCAGTCTGGAACCGCGCGACCACTACGGTCGCAGGTTGGAATCCTGCCTCGGGCATGGATGTGTGTGATGTCCTTAGGTTATCAGGTTTATTTAGTTCTAAGTTCTATGGGACTGATGACCTCCGATGTTAAGTCCCATAGTGCTCAGAGCCATTTGAACCATATTTTTGTTCCACCACGCTCAGCCAGGCTAAATTCATCGCCTGGTAAATCACGCTGTAGCAGACAATTCGACGGACATTTAAGTGATGTGTACATGAACACATTCGACCAGAAAATGACGGTGTAATGGTGGGGATGAGACAAGCCACAAACCTTAAAATCGCTTTCATGTGATTGGGAACTATGATAGAAGCCATGTTTAATAGAGATGTATCTATATTTTGGATTTGAGGTCCGCCAGTTATGCAAAACACCGTTTTTCTTCAACACCCAAACATGTTTCGACACCACTGTGCCATCATCAGTGGGTTTCCTTTTTATTTTGCACTGTAATATGAACATTTATGTTAGAAGTTTCTAAGGTTATGTTAATATTTAGTAGAAACAGTCGATCGCTTTTTTGTATATACCTTTACATTTGATGAATGTGAAATTTACAGATCCCTTTTATGTTGTAGCTTGTCATCTGTAACCAAACAATGTTGTTTAGAACGTTTTTTGGTGGGAATTAACCTATCTTCTGGAATGTAATTTAGTTACTCGCGATGTTTTCGCGCCTATATTCGGCTATTACTTACAGTTTTCCGTGGCCAGCGCTCTCATTTCCCGCATTATGTTGACGTGTAGTGATGCACACGCAAGTATAGCCGGTGTGCATCACTACACGTCAACATAATGCGGGAAATGAGAGCGCTGGCCACGGAAAACTGTAAGTAATAACCGAATATAGGCGCGAAAACATCGCGAGTAACTAAATTACATTCCAGAAGGTAGGTTAATTCCCACCAAAAAACGTTCTAAACAACATTGTTTGGTTACAGATGACAAGCTACAACATAAAAGGGATCTGTAAATTTCACATTCATCAAATGTAAAGGTATATACAAAAAAGCGATCGACTGTTTCTACTAAATATTAACATAACCTTAGAAACTTCTAACATAAATGTTCATATTACAGTGCAAAATAAAAAGGAAACCCACTGATGATGGCACAGTGGTGCCGAAACATGTTTGGGTGTTGAAGAAAAACGGTGTTTTGCATAACTGGCGGACCTCAAATCCAAAATATTTTTAACTGCAAACACGGCCAATACAAGGAGCTGCACATCAAAATGATGAAGAGATGTATCTTTGCGTTTATTTTTACGTGCACATTTCACATGCAGGGTATCGGGTCTTTGTTCACATTTTTGATCATTCAGAACATGTACATATGGACATGTTGTAGTATGTTCTTAACAGTTTCAAGTAGGTGTTTAGTTTTGAATTATGTTCCTTTTGTTTAAATTTTCCCCTTTTGTTGCGTTTTATGTGAACTTCCCATCCCCTATCATTAGGCAAAAGACCTGATCGCGATGTCACTGGGTCGCATTCACTGCTTGGGATATATTTCAGGTCATGAAATGTGTTCGCTCCATCGGCTGAACCGTCGACTAGTTATTTATTAGCAGATTAATCAGTTCATCTGCAGTATTTTATTATTTTACGTAGAATCCTCTCAAAGCTTAGAACACTATCCTCTTAGAAATGTCTCAATTGAGCAGTGGGTTTGGACACATCACATACCATGCATATACAGGGTGGTCCATTGATAGTGACCGGGCCAAATACCTCACGAAATAAGTATCAAACGAGAAAACTACAAAGAACAAAACTCGTGTAGCTTGAAGGGGGAAATCAGATAGCGCTATGGCTGGCCCGCTATATGGCGCTGCCATAGGTCAAACGGACATCAACTGGATTTCTTATAGATGGGAACCCGAATTCTTTATTACATATTCGTGTAGTACGTAAAGAAATATGAATATTTTAGTTGGACCACTTTTTTCGCTTTGTGATAGATGGCGCTGTAATAGTCACAAACGTATAAATACGTGGTATCATGTAACATTCCGCCAGTGCGGACGGTATTTGCTTCGTGATACATTACCCGTGTTAAAATGGACCGTTTACCAATTGCGGAAAAGGTCGATATCGTATTGATGTATGGCAATTGTGACCAAAATGCCCAACGGGCGTGTGGGGTGTATGCTGCTCGGTATCCTGGACGACATCATTCAAGTGTACGGGCCGTTCGCCGGATAGTTACGTTATTTAAGGAAACAACCACGACCTGCAACATGTGATAATGCCCAATTAGGTGTTTTAGCTGCTGTCGCGGCTAATCCGCACATCAGTACCAGACAAATTGCGCGGGAATCGGGAATTTCAAAAACGTCTGTGTTGAGAATGCTACTTCAACATCGATTACACTCGTACCATATTTCTATGCACCAGGAATTGCATGGCGACGACTATGAATGTCGTGTACAGTTCCGCCACTGGTCACAAGAGAAATTACGGGACGATGACAGATTTTTTGCACTCTTTGTGTTTAGCGACGAAGCGTCATTCACCAATGGTGGTAACGTAAGCCGGCATAATATCCACTATTGAGCAACGGAAAATCCACGATGGCTACGACAAGTGGAACATCAGCGACCTTGGCGGGTTAATGTATGGTGCGGCATTATGGGAGGAAGGATAATTGGCCCCAATTTTATCGATGATAATCTAAATGGTGCAATGTATGCTGATTTGCTACGTAATGTTCCACCGATGTTACTACAAGATGCTTCACTGCATGACAAAAAGGTGATGTACTTAAAACATGATGGATGTCCGGCACATCGCTCGCGTGCGGTTGAAGCGGTATTGACTAGCATATTTCATGACAGGTAAATTGGTCGTCGAAGCACCATACCATGGTTCGCACGTTCACCGGATATGACGTCCAGGGATTTCTTTGTGTGGGGAAAGTTGAAGGATATTTGCTATCGTGATCCACCGACAACGTCTGACAACATGCGTCAGCGCATTGTCAATGCATGAGCGAACATTATGGAAGGCGAACTACTCGCTGTTGAGAGGAATGTCGTTACACGTATTGTATCACGCTGTAACAGCATGCGTTCTCAGAAACGATAAGTTCACAAAGGAACGTGTATCACATTGGAACAACCGAAATTAAATGTCCAAACGTACCTACGTTCTGCATTTTAATTTAAAAAACCTACCTGTTACCAACTGTTCGTCTAAAATTGTGAGTCATATGTTTGTGACTATTAAAGCGTCATCTGTCACAAAGCGAAAAAGTGGTCCAACAAAAACATTCATATTTCTTTACATACTACACGAATATGTAATAAAAAATGGGGGTTCCTATTTTTAAAAAACGCAGTTGAGATCCGTTCGACCTATGGCAGCGCCATCTAGCTATCCAACCATAGCGCCATCTGGTTTCCTCCTTCATGCTAGACAAGTTTTGTTCTTTGTAGTTTTTTCGTTTGACTCTTATTTCGTGAGATATTTGGCCCGGTCACGATCAGTGGACCACGATCTCAGAATAAGACCTAGCGTGTTGGCGCAGTGGCTAGCACAATGGACTCGCATTCGGAAGGACGACGGTTCAATCCGGCGTCCGGCCATCCTGATTTAGGTTTTCCATGATTTCCCTAAATCGCTCCAGGCAAATGGCTGAATGGTTCCTCTGAAAGGGGACGGCCGACTTCCTTCCCCGTCCTTCCCTAATCCGATGAGACCGATGACCTCGCTGTCTGGTCTCCTCCCACGAATAACCCAACCCAACCCAACTCAGAATAAGAATCCGCAAACAGTACACAGTCTTCTAAGCTCTCCAGCATGGACTTGCACGCACATATATTGGAACTGCAAACTGTTGCATATGTGTGGTTTGTGAATAGCTACTCCTAGGTCGTATCCACTGAGGATCGTACCATGTCTAGCTCCGCATGGCAAGTGATTTGGTTTAACGTAACTCGTAATGACGAGACTGCTTCTATCCTTTGCAACTCACATCTGTCAATAATTCAATCTTGTGAAATTGTTAATGCTTTGTGTTTTCTTCGCAACAGCTTGTGTAATGGCATCAGAATGAATGTTTTCTCCAGTACATCAAGCAATTAACATTGCTTTCAATAACACGAAAAAGTAATTGAACTACAACAGCATTGAACTATGAGATTTTTCCATTTGTTAGTTTTTTGGACAGTTGCATACAACTCAGTATATAAGGTGATACGATGATTATGTTGCAAACAGTTATGATGGAGAAGGGTATATGTATCCATTTTAGGTAAGGTATCCTGGTCCGGTAACGACCTAGTCGAAAGTTTTAAGCAAAAATTGTTCTTGTACCTCTCACAATTGACCTCTCCTTCAGGAAACGCTTTGTGCGCCATATTTTGGGAGGATGTGGATATGGGCCAAGAAGAAAAGATAGATGTCTAGCATACATAGGATTTAAAATGGCTAACCTTTCATAATACACTCCTGGAAATGGAAAAAGAACACATTGAGACCGGTGTGTCAGACCCACCATACTTGCTCCGGACACTGCGAGAGGGCTGTACAAGCAATGATCACACGCACGGCACAGCGGACACACCAGGAACCGCGGTGTTGGCCGTCGAATGGCGCTAGCTGCGCAGCATTTGTGCACCGCCGCGGTCAGTGTCAGCCAGTTTGCCGTGGCATACGGAGCTCCATCGCACTCTTTAACACTGGTAGCATGCCGCGACAGCGTGGACGTGAACCGTATGTGCAGTTGACGGACTTTGAGCGAGAGCGTATAGTGGGCATGCGGGAGGCCGGGTGGACGTACCGCCGAATTGCTCAACACGTGGGGCGTGAGATCTCCACAGTACATCAATGTTGTCGCCAGTGGTCGGCGGAAGGTGCACGTGCCCGTCGACCTGGGACCGGACCGCAGCGACGCACGGATGCACGCCAAGACCGTAGGATCCTACGCAGTGCCGTAGGGGACCGCACCGCCACTTCCCAGCAAATTAGGGACACTGTTGCTCCTGGGGTATCGGCGAGGACCATTCGCAACCGTCTCCATGAAGCTGGGCTACGGTGCCGCACACCGTTAGGCCGTCTTCCGCTCACGCCCCAACATCGTGCTGCCCGCCTCCAGTGGTGTCGCGACAGGCGTGAATGGAGGGACGAATGGAGACGTGTCGTCTTCAGCGATGAGAGTCGCTTCTGCCTTGGTGCCAATGATGGTCGTATGCGTGTTTGGCGCCCTGCAGGTGAGCGCCACAATCAGGACTGCATACGACCGAGGCACACAGGGCCAATACCCGGCATCATGGTGTGGGGAGCGATCTCCTACACTGGCCGTACACCTCTGGTGATCGTCGAGGGGACACTGAATAGTGCACGATACATCCAAACCGTCATCGAACCCATCGTTCTACCATTCCTAGACCGGCAAGGGAACTTGCTGTTCCAACAGGACAATGCACGTCCGCATGTATCCCGTGCCACCCAACGTGCTCTAGAAGGTGTAAGTCAACTACCCTGGCCAGCAAGATCTCCGGATCTGTCCCCCATTGAGCATGTTTGGGACTGGATGAAGCGTCGTCTCACGCGGTCTGCACGTCCAGCACGAACGCTGGTCCAACTGAGGCACCAGGTGGAAATGGCATGGCAAGCCGTTCCACAGGATTACATCCAGCATCTCTACGATCGTCTCCATGGGAGAATAGCAGCCTGCATTGCTGCGAAAGGTGGATATACACTGTACTAGTGCCGACATTGTGCATGCTCTGTTGCCTGTGTCTATGTGCCTGTGGTTCTGTCAGTGTGATCATGTGATGTATCTGACCCCAGGAATGTGTCAATAAAGTTTCCCCTTCCTGGGACAATGAATTCACGGTGTTCTTATTTCAATTTCCAGGAGTGTATGTTGATTTTTATCCACATGACAACTTGGCTAGAGGTTAAACGTAAAATAAACTCGTTTCACATCGAAAGGATTTTCAGACCTAAATATGACAGCAAAGTCTGTCAAAACAGGTTATCTCGAATAAAGAAATACGATCTAGGGTTGAATGTTCCTTAGCTCTCAAATACATGCATTAAGAGCTGTGATAACCTGTTCAGCAGAAAAGATGTGTTTCACAGTAACAAAGAGGTACGCACGTTAGAGCTTATGTTTGCTCTTGTTTTATTCCATTCCATCTCCTGCCCCCCCCCCCCCCCAAAAAAAAAATGGAAAGCAAAGGGCTTGCAGAACAAGATATCTACTCTTAGAGATATCAGAACTACTTTCGCCTTTTAATTTTCGACTTGGTCGTTTCCAGCCGGGGATGACTTATGTCAGACCGCTACATTTACCCTGCCACATCGTCCCTGAAGGTGTGTAAAATTATAACGGTATTACCCTGCAAAGTTAGTACAGAATATAAGACCTATGTAAGATAACTAGCACTGCGAACAAGCTGGTGGATACATAATGGTCTGTTTTTCAGGATGATGGCCGATTGCGCCGCTGGCCAGCGTCTACTTCTCTCCCTTTCCACCAGCCCCTCCACCGACTGTTTTTTGCCCATGTCTGTTACGCCTTCCAGTTCCGCGTACTCAAACACAAACGCTTTCTTCTCATGTTACGATACGTTGCGTCATATTTCTCTCTATTACTTCAGAATATTTGATATTGTTGAAATTTCCTGGCAGATTAAAGCTGTGTGCCGGACCGAGACTCGAACTCCGGACCTTTGCCTTTCGCGGGCAGGTGCTCTACCAACTGAGCTACCCAAGCACAGCTTACGCCCCGTCCTCACAGTTTTACTTGTGCCAATACCTCGTCTCCTACCTTCCAAACTTTACATAAGCTCTCCTGCGAACCTAGCAAAAGCTGTGAGGTCGGGGCACGAAGCGTGCTTGGGTAGCTCAGTTGGTAGAACACTTGCCCGCAAAAGGCAAAGGTCCGGAGTTCGAGTCACGGTCCGGCACACAGTTTTAATCTGCCAGGAAGTTTCATATCAGCGCACACTCCGCTGCATAGTGAAAATCTCATTCTTGATTTGATATTGTTGTTGTGGTCATCAGGCCGAAAACTACATGGATGCAACCCTCAACGATATCCTCCTGTATTTTTCTTCTCTGCATAACGACTGCAACGTACAAGCACACGAACCTGCTTACCGTGGGAAAACTGTGCTCTCCTTCTACACTCTCCTATACACGTTCTCTCCCTCCCCCCCACAAAACACACATAACCAAATAAACCATTCCTAAACGCTTTAGGATGTGCCCCAGCAACGCATCACCTTTTTAGACGAGTTTTGCCGTATACATTTTTCCATCCACACTGTTCGCGGCAATATTATCGAATATACCGTTCTAGCCTTCAGCGTTCTTCTTACCACCACATTTCCAAAGTTATATTTCTATTTTCTCTACTGTTCATTGTCTACGTTTTACTTCTCTTTAAGGCTCCATGCCTAACAAATATTCCACATTTGTTTGTTTGAGAAAAACTTCCCTTCGTATTGCCATTGTGGATTTTGTATCTTCTTCACTTATGCTTTTGTCGATTATTTCTCTGCCCCAGAAATAAAACTTCTCTACTACAGCGTAATACTTCGTAACCTGATTTTCTCATCATCACTCAATTTGATTATCTCATTTCTCCTCGTTTCACATTCATCCCATATCCTCTTGTAAAGACATACAAGCTGTTCAACTGATTTTATATATATTTTTCCGCCTTTGACATAATTACAATGTCATCCAATAATTTCTTCAGACGGAACTTTAATTGCTTTTTCCAAACTGTTCCTTGATTTCCGGTACAACTTGCTCTTAGTACAGATTTAATAAAACCGGTGACAGAATACATTACCGTCTCTCTTTTCTGCTTACGCTTCCCACTGTTGTCATTCAACTGTCCTAACTGCAGCTCCTTTCTATAGTGTAGAGACTGTATTTTATCCCTGGTAACTTTAGAATTCCAAGGTGTAGTCCAGCCAACGTTGAAAAGGGCAAATTGATATGAACAAATTTAGTCTACAGACCTGGTCGTTTCCCTAGTTTTCTAAATGCAATATTTTTCCTAACTATTTCCTCTAATAGATGTTTAAATGACTTTAAGAAGAGCCACAATCCTAAATTTCACTGACGGAATTAGGATTTTTGTGTGATCCTTATAAACACTCATATTCCTGCTCCTTCTCGGCCACTGCTCAGATCTCTGTTAACATAATAAGATGACATTAATTGAGCAGAATTGGGCGAACATAAAATACGCTTGTATTGCATTCTCTGTTTAAAATTCTTGTCATGAAATGATGCCATCAGACCCAAATAAAACTAACTTTCATGAATGCTTTCCTCTTGGACGATACTCCCTGCTTGTAGACTACTATTCGCTATAATTAAAGGCACTTGAGAGAATCATTCGGCCAGAAACGCGACCGTAAATAGAAGTGCGCCACTCGTCTGCCGATTCATTCAACGTTTCCACTCGACTCCTGCTCTGCGCGTACTCAACGCAGCAATACCGAAACACATTGTCGAGCACAGAGATACTAAAGCACTCCTCGTCGCAGCTCGCAGTTGCCGTAGTTGTTCAGTAGATCGACATGCAAAAACGGTGCCCTCACAGTTCTCAGGACTGACGGCACACAGTGAATTAAATTACAGTATCCAAAGTACACGATTACTAAATAACACAATTACAATAATAATAAATACAGTATTGAATATTCGATATATCACAAACCTCAATCTTCTATTCATTGCTTTAAGCACTTTTTTCATTACATTCTTGTCCAATCCGGTGAACATCATCAAATTCAAAATAATGGTAACAGTATAGAAGACATCAAAGCTCATGAGCAAGTTGAGTGTCAGAGCAACAGCGAGACGTAATACATTAACGTCAGATGAAATAGTGGAAGAAAGAAAGAAGAGGTAGATAGTAATGAAGGAAACATAGACAGTGCTGAAAAAGTGTAAGATATGCTTGTTTGTTGTTGGCCACAGAGAAGAGAATAAAGATGTGCCGAGATTTAAACTACGCCATCTCTAACGGGCATAGCTCCAATTTCCTGTTTAAAGAGGAATAATTTTGGATAATACGCACGTATAGCGCAGGCTGCTCCAGAATCGTGTGTCTGAAACGTAGAAGTAGAAGAAAAAACATATATAACGTGTTTCTCAATTCATGTTACACATTTCTAGACGTCATAGTATCGACTTAGTAGATCAAGTTTTACATAGGAATCTATGTCCGTAAATATCGTCTAGGGCCCCCACGAGCATGCAGAAGTGCCGCAACACGGCGTCGCGTGGACTGGACTAACGTCTGAAGTAGTGCTGGAGGGAACTGACACCCTGAATCCTGCAGGGCTGTCCATAAATCCGTAAGAGTACGAGGGGGTGCACATCTGACCGCACGTTGCTAGGCGTCCTAGATGTGCTTAATAATGTTCTTCAGAGTTTGGTGGCCAGCGGAAGTGTTTAAACTCAGAAGAGTGTTCCTGGAGCCACTATGCAGCAATACTAGACGTATGGGTTATCGTATTGTCCTGCCGAAATTGCCCAAGTCCTTCCGAATGCACAATGGACATGAATGCGTACAGGTGATCAGACAGGATGCTTACGCACGTGTCACCTGTCAGAGGCGTATCTAGACGCATCTGGCGTCCCATATTACTCCACATGCACACGTCACACACCATTACAGAGCCTCCACCAGCGCTCACTTGTTGATTGCCCAGCATTGAAATCTGCAGCAGTTTGCGGAAGGGCTGCACTTCTTTCACGCTGAACTATTTTCTTCAGTCATCGTTGCTCACGTTTTTGCAGGATCTTTTTCCGGCCGCAGCCAGTCGGGATTTGATGGTTTACCGGATTCCTGATATTCACGATAGATTCGTGAAATGGTCGAACTGGAAAATCGCCAATTCATCGCTACCTTGCAAATGTTCTGTCGCATTGATCGTGGGCTGACTAACACCACGTTCAAACTCAATCTTGCCATTGTAAGAGCAGTAACCGACCTAACAACTCAGCCATACACTTGTCGTATGCAGAAGTTGCCGACCGCAGCACCGTATTCTGCCTGTTTACATATTTCTGTATTTGAGTAAGCAGGCATATTCCGGTATCTTTGGCCCTTCAGTGTATAAACAGAGTGATTTCACGATGATGTTACAAGCTTTCTAATATGGTGGAGAACGATAAACGTGTCAGTATGTATCAGTTTGAGTTAAGGATCCCTGTAAAGGAAACGAACGAGTTAAGAATTACAAAGAAGCGAAAACGGTTCTGATACCTCTGACAGTGGAAAGCATGTACAGGTTCTGTTGTTGCGAAAACTGTAGGATAGACAACATCACGAGGTGGCGGTATGGACCAAAACAAGGTAGAAATGCCCAGTAAACATAGGCTCTGAAATGGTACCTGAGGGAGCTATGTGTACAAAATAATGGCTCTGAGCACTATGGGACTCAACTGCTGTGGTCATCAGTCCCCTAGAACTTAGAACTACTTAAACCTAACTAACCTAAGGACAGCACACACATCCATGCCCGAGGCAGGATTCGAACCTGCGACCGTAACAGTCGCACGGTTCCGGACTGCGCGCCTAGAACTGCGAGACCACCGCGGCCGGCAGCTATGTGTACTTCTTCAATAGAGTAGCGAAGATTAACAAGTGCACGTAGCTGCTCAGGTATGCATTTTAGAACCCTTGTTTACTGGATTTTTTTCCTTGTTTTGGTTCGTATTACCACTCCTGACAGTTTCCTACTCTATATAGCCTTAGCAACAACAGTACCAGTGCAAGTACTCCACTGTCAAAGGTATCTGAATGGTTTTCACCTCTAACTTTCGATTGGTTCGTTTCCTTTACAGGAACCCTTACCTATAATTAATACAGTTATCCTTCTCATCATCCTAGAAAGTTTGTAAGAAGAAACTCGATGTCAGCTGTCCTTTTACAGTCGTCATTTGGAATGTCACGTACAGCTCCGATTCCTATTGGAACTTCGTGAAACAGTGGAGGTTGAAGCGGAAATATTTGTAGCAACTAGCGGAGAAACGAAAATGTGTTACATTACTTATTGAAAGCTCTTCGCACCTTGCGACGGAATGCAGTATAAAAAGCGTAGAAATATTTCGTACCATGTAAGTATCGAACGACTGAGGTAAGCGATAGGGGAGCGGCTTGTGCCACAGCTGAGGTGAAGCAATCGCTTCCTCCTCCCGGACTGCTCGTTATTTCGCGCGAGGCGAAATCGCTAGTTGCATGCGGGTGCGGCTGGCGGTATCCGGCCCTAACAAGGGGGGACCGCCTGTGCGCGGAGGCCTTCCGTTGCTTGCTGCCTGCTGTTGCCTGCTGCCGTCTGGGAGGCGAGGCCGGGTTGCCAGTTATTTCCCTGCGGGTCCGCCGGTAATCGTATCAGGACCGCGGCGCGACTCCCGCCAGCAAGCTGAGTGACTTAGCCAGCAGCAGCCGGCTCTCGTACGCACTGTCGGAGTGACGAGAGTCAACCAATCACGCGCAGAAGACGAAATACCACTCCTAAAGTGAGAAAAAAAATCAGGTCCAGAGCACTCGGCGACAATCACTATCGAAAAATTCATGAACAGTCGTGTACTCTAAGATATTATTTTCTTTTATTCTCAAGGCTACCTGTTTCGGCATTTCATTATGCAGTCCTCGGGACCCATATGCATCTATCCAAATAAACGAGCTTGTCGTACAGCGATATAAACCACTGGATATCGTGCTTCAAATGAAGCAATTAAGTAACAACACAATTTACGATATTCAGTGATTTATAGCGCTATTCGTAATGAAAAAAGTCTTCAGTCCCGGGTACGAATCCGGCCGGTGCTTAAATTTTGATTAACAGTCAGAATTGGTGGCCCAAGACTTCCGGCATAAGTCACCCTCATTCTGTCAACCGTCTTGTTAAGGAGGACAGAGGAGCGGACAGAGGTTCAGGGCACTCTCTTGTCCTAGGGATGGCAAACTGCCACTGAAAAAAATTCCGCAGTAGTCCTCCATTCGGAACCCCGGGAGGGGACTGCCAAGGATGAGGTTACCATGAGAAAAAGATTGAATAATGAACGAAATAATAACATTCTATGTGTCGGGGCGTTGAATGTCAGAAGCTTGAACATGGTAAGGAAACTGGGAAATCTGAAAAGGGAAATGCAAAGATTCAATCTAAAAATAGTAGAGTTCAGTGATGTGAAGTGGAAGACAAGGATATCTGGTCAGATTAGTACAGGGTAATATCAACGGGAGCAGAAAATGGCGTAACTGGTGTATGAATAAGAAGGTAGGGCAGAGAGTGTGTCACTATGAACAAGTCAGTGATAGGGTTATTCTTATCGGAATCGACAGCAAACCATCACCGACAACGATAATTCAGGTATACATGACGACGTCGCAAGATGAAGATGGAGAGACAGAGAAAGTGTATGAACATATTGAAAGGGTAACACAGTATGTAAAGGGACATGAAAATCTAAGTCATGGGGGACTGGAATGTAGTTGTAGAGGAATGAGTAGAAGAAAAGGTTACAGGAGAATATCGGGTTGTTACAAGGAATGAGAGAGGATAAAACTTAATTGAGTTTTGTAATAAACTTCAGCTAGCAATAACTAGTACTCTGTTCAGGAATCACAAGAGGAGGAGGTATACTTGCAAAAGGCCGGGTGATACGGGAAGATTTCGGTTCCATTACATCATGGTCATGTGGAGATTATGAAATCAGATACTGGATTGTAAGGCGTACCCAGGAGCAGATACAGACTCAGATCACAACATAGTAGTGATGAAGAACAAGTTGATGTTTAAGACATTAGTCAGGAAGAATCAATACGCAAAGAGGTGGGATGCGGAAGTACTAAGGAATGAAGGAATGAAGAGATACGACTGAAGCTCTTTAAGGCTATAGATCCAGTAATAAGGAAAAGCTCAGTAGGCAGGGTATTTGAAGAGGAATGGACATCTCTAAGAAGGACGATAACAGAAGTTGGGAAGGAAAACGTAGCTACAAAGACGGTATCTGCGAATAAATCATGTATAACAGAAGAAATACTACAGTTAATCGATGAAAGGAGGAACTACAAAAATGTTCCGGGAGAATAAGGAATACAAAAATACAAGTCGCTAATGAATGAAATAAATAGGAATTGCATGGAAGCTAAGATGAAATGGCTGCATGAAAAATATGAAGAAACCGAAAAAGAAATGATTGTCGGAAGGACAGACTCAACATGCAGGAAAGTCAAAACAACCTTCCGTGACATTAAAAGCAATGGCGATAAGATTAAGAGTGCAACGGGAATTCCACTGTTAAAAGTAGACGAGAGAGCGGAGGGTTGGAAAGAATACAACGAAAGCCACTATAACGGGGAAGGTTGTCTGATGTCACAGAATAAGAAACAGAAGTCGATTTAGCAGAGATAGGGGACCCGGTGTTAGAATCAAAATGTAAAAGAGCTTTGGTGGACTTAAGGTCAAATAACTCAGAAGGGGTAGATAACTTTCCTTCAGAATATCTAAAATCCTCGGAGGAAGTGGCAACAAAACGACTATTCACGTTATTGTGTAGAATGTATGAGTCCGGAAACATAAAATCTGAATTTTGGAGAAACATCATCTACATAATTCCGAATACGGTAAGAGCTGACAAGTGCGATAATTATCAAACAATCAGCTTAACAGCTAATGCATCCAAGTTGCTGACAAGAGTAACATACTTAAGAAAAGAAAATTGAGAAAGAGGTGTATGACGATCAATTTGACTATAGGAAAGGTAAAGGCACGAGAGAGGCAATTCTGAAGTTGCCATTAATAATGGAAACAAGACTAAAGAATAATCTAGGCACGTCCATAGGATTTGTCGACCTGGAAAAAGCGTTTGGCAATGTAAAATGGTGCAAGATGTTTGAAATTGTGAGAAAAATAGGGGTTAACTATGGGGAGAGGCGTGGCATATACAATATGTACAACAGCCAAGAGGGAATAATAAGAGTGAACAACCAAGAACGAAGTGCTCGTATTAAAAAAGGTGTAAGGGATGTAATCTCTCACCCCAACTGTTCAGTCTGTACATCGATGAAGCAATGATGGAAATAAAAGGAAGACTCACTAGTAAAAGTAAAATTCAAGATGAAAGGATGTAACGAGTAAAGAGTATGGACTGAGAGTAAATCGAAGACAGACGAACTTTATGAGAAGTAGTAGGAATAAGAACATCCAGAAACTTAATATCAGGTTAGATGGTCACGAAGCAAATGAAGTTAAGGAATTCTGCTACGTAGACAGTAAAATAACCAATAACTAATGGAGCAAGGAGGACATCAAAAGCAGACTAGCAATGGCAAAAAAAGCATTCCTGGCCAAAAAAAGTCTACTAATGTCAAATATTGGCCTTAATTTGAGGAAGAAATTTATGAGAATGTACGTCTAAAGTACAGCATTGAATTGTAGTGAAACATGGACTGTGGGGAAACCGGAACAAAAGAGAATCGAAGCATTTGAGATGTGGTGCTACAGACGAATATTCATAATTAGATGGACTGATAAGGTAAGGGATGAGGAGGTTCTATTAGGAATCGGAGAGGAAAGGAATATATGGAAAACACTGAAAAGGGGAAGGGACAGAATAACAGGAAATCTTCTGAAACATGAGGGAATAACTTCCATGGTACAGCCGGAAGCTGTGGCCGAGTGGTTCTAGACGCTTCAGTCCGGAACCGCGCTGCTGCTATGGTCGCAGGTTCGAATCCTGCCTCGGGCATGGATGTGTGTGATGTCCTTTGGTTGGTTAGGTTTGAGTAGGTCTAAGTCTTGCTGACAGATGACATCAGATGTTGAGTCCCATAGTGCTTAGAGCCTCTTCCATGGTACCAGAGGTAGCTGTGGAAGGAAAAAAGTGTAGAGGAAGACAGAGATCAGAATACAGCCATTAAATAACTGAGGACGAAGGTTGCAAGTACAACTCTGAGATGAAGAGGTTAGCACAGGAGAGGAATTCGTGGCTGGCCGCATCAAACCAGTGAGAAGACTGAAGACCCAAAAGAAAAAGGAAGGCAAGTTCGTTTATTTGGATAAAGGCGTATGGGGCCTGAAGATCGCATAGTGAAATACCGAAACTGGTAGCCTTGAGAATAAAATAAAATAATATCTTAAAGTATTTGTCTGTTGGTGAATTTTATTGACACTGAGAACGTCTGGAAAGGTGACAACCTCAATATCTAACAAATACGGGATGATAGTTACGTCCACGAAATATTTTAAAAAATAAGGGTAAGTGGCTAAACAAAGCATTACCGAACTATCAGTTTAATAATTCATGGTTGTGAAACGCTAACAGAAATTATTTATATAAAAAAGGAGAAATGTAGGAACACACGAGGCAACACAGACGCTATCTTAGTAGATGGGTTAAAGAATGACTAACATACCTTTACAGGTCCTGTAGAATATTGCCAAAAATGACTAGAATACCGTCTCCGATATTCTGAAGGTGGAAGTGGTGTGAACTACAGTGTGCAGACATCTATGAACGACTTGTACAGAAAACAGACTGCAGCAATAAGAATCGAAGAGCATGAAAGAGAAGCAGTGGTTGAGAAGGGAATGAAACGAGGATGTAGCCTACACCAATGTTATCGTTCCGTAAATTGAGCAAGCTATAAAGAAAAAATTGTAGAGAAATTGTGGTTCAGGGAGAAGTATAAAAACTGTGAGGTTTACCAATGGCATTGTAGTTCTGTCAGAGACAGCACAGAACTTGGAAGAGTAGTTAAGCGGAAAGGACAGCGTCTTAAAAAGAGAATACAAGATGAACATCAACGAAAGCAAATCAAGGATAATGGAATGTAGTGGAATTAATTCAGATGATGATCAGGAAATTAGATTAGGAAACGAAACACTTAAAGCAGTAGATGAGTTTTGCTATTTGAGAAGTAGAGTAACTGACTGTAGAGCGGAAAAGACAAGAAAAGCGTTTCCGAAGAATAGCATAGATTTAAGTATTAGGAAGTCTTTTGTGAAGGTATCTGTCTGGAGTGTAGCTATGTATGCAAGAGAACCGAGGACGGTAAGCAGTTTAGACAAGCAGAGCTTAGATGCTTTTGAAATGTGGTGTTGCAGAAGAATGCTGAAGACTGCATGGAAAGATGACGTAACTAAAGAGCAGGTGATACGATATGGCTGTGCCTGTGCTTTTCTGATTACGATGGAAAGTTCCTTTGGACATGCATGCATGTCCAAAGGAATAGGCACTGCGGCGACTACATCCGTTATTAAATACAAAGACAACCGCCAGCAGTGGAATGGAACGACGTCAATGAAACTTTGCTTCACGACATATGGAAGTTGGGGTCTGGCCATGAGTCGTGCATGTATGGCCAAATGGTTGAGTAAATGAACCAATGATCAAATTGAACAAATGTCATGTGAATTCTGTCCAGACCAAAGGCAACGAACAATACTGAAAAAAAACCATTGTAAGCGATAAGCGGGAAATCCGGGTTCGAGTCCCAATCCGGCATAATTTTCACTACCGTCATTAAATTATACAGCTAATGATTGTCCTTATTTGCAAGTGCGAATAAATTAAAAGTAATGAGTAGACAGTTAATAGAATTTGGGTTGGGGGGGGGGGAGATATTAGATGGAAGTGTGTGTGTGTTCAAATAGTTCAAATGGCTCTGAGCACTATGGGACTTAATATCTGAGGTCATCAACCCCTCCCAACTTAGAACTACTTAACCCTATCTAACCTAAGGACATCACACACATGCATGCCCGAGGTAGGATTCGAACCTGTGACTATAGCGGTCGCGCGGTTCCAGACTGAAGAGCATATAACAGCTCGGCCACCCTGGCCGGCTGTGTGTGTGTGTGTGTGTGTGTGTGTGTGTGTGTGTGTGTGTGTGTGTGGAAGGGGGCAGCAGGATAAAATTTGTTGAGGGAGACCAAGAGATGAACACTGAAAGCAGATTTAAAGGGACGTAGGTTTTTGTAGTTACTCGGAGATGAAGAGACTTGCATAGGATAGGGTACGATATAGTGCTGCAGCAAACGTTTCTTCGGACTGAATATAACATCAACAACGCAACAAATGCTGAAGTATGGCAAAGATAAATTGTCAAAGCCTTTTTTCTTCTAAGGCGACGAACAAGACAGAGAAACTATTCTGTGCGCTAGAATTTGTCCGTAACCGATCGGTAGTGACTGCGCAAAGAGCTTTCCATGGCAAGTTTAACAAGACAATACCAGTTTATAATAGCACAGTGAAGTGGTACTACAAGACGTTCTGGCCGGCCTGGCGTATCAACATAGACAGTGGACTGAGTGATGCAGACGATGTTGCGAGGTACCGGTACCACAAAGTCAACGGAGCTCCGGCAGGGCTCTGACCATCCCTCAGGCAACATTGTGTCACGTTCCGGTTGGTTAGGCCGTGTTGCAACCGTTGACATGGCGCTACTCGAGTTCGAAAGACTTTCAGATTGTTTTTCGAGCACTATATAGCTTGTTACTTTGTTCTTCGCCATTTTTCCGTACCGATTCTTTGAAATATTATATTATCTTTGTAATTACCATGTATAGAAATATGTGTAAAGTAAGTTATTCCTGGAGCACAGTTTTTCTGAGCATCGATACATTTTTCCAAAGCCTATTCATTACATTATAACTTCATTTCACGTATTAAAATGACCCTTTCTAGTGACACTTGGATGTGGAAATACATCAACAGTATGCGATTTATTTAACTGAAATTCAGTGAAATGATTTACAATTACGAACGATGCTAGTATTTTAGTGCTAATGGTAGTTGGTAATTGGGTACTGTGGGATGAAAAAATCACCAAAGATACAAGGAAAAAACCGTAAAGACGTCCTGTGCAAGGTACTGCGTTAAACTGGGCGAAAGTGGAGACAGCGATAAAGAAAACAGGAACACTCTACCAAACGGAATTGATGAGGAGAGATGATGTTCCAAAACCAAGAAGTGAATATATAAAATGAATAAAAGAGAACTATTAAACAATGTGTAACATTATGGGTGGTGTCTGTTTGTTCTATATCGTGTCTCCCTACCACTTTCGCGCAACGACGCTCTGAGCGTGTTTTCTAGGGAATTGACTAGTTTCAACATGGGACCTGTTGCTGGTAAGGAGACGCCAGACCACACATGACATGTAGAATTCAGAAGAGTTCAGTGAGACTAGCGATGTTATAACTAAATACTTAATGATTTCAGCGTCAGCTCCACTGCACTCCCTCTAAAAGAATCTTAATACTAATTAAATTTAGTGAAAAGGGTTCAAGGCTTTCCTATTTTTAGTTAGGTGGTAAAATAACGTCGAAAAGGCAGTTAAGTTTACCATTGGAAATTTTATTCTACTCACAAAACATCGTTTATAAATTGCACTATTGATAAAAGGAAATGTTTTAATACAGGATGGTAAAAACCAAATGCGTTCAACAAAAATGTGAACGAATATTCGCTGAGTGGGTTTCCAAGTTCTACAATGGATCGAAGAATGACCTATGCCATATCACACCTATAATCTAGGTTTAAATTAAGTTTCACAAAAGAGAAAACTATCAAAATGGTCTACAGTGACCCTCAATTATCTTTAATTACTTATCTAACTTGTCGTAAATTACAGTGGCTGATGTGGCTTCTCAATAACTATATAACAGAAAAATCATAGCGTTTCAGATCTTTACTTCAAGTGGCAAATGTGAACACCATGAGCTTTAATTGTAACAAATGAGACTTCTGCAGTTCTGAGTGAAGCTTTATGCGCTGTTATGCGGCATCGCGTGCGTTCATTACCTTGTTGGTGTTCGTCAGGGGGCGGCGGCCGGCGCAGCAGCCATCCAGCTCGCCGTCTCGGAACTAACTCTTCTCCTAACTTCTCCTTACTACCATTTACCGAAGTTGGCTTAAAAAAAAAACTATCTGGCTGTGTTTTCATCTGACCAATCAGGGTCTCAATGTTAACCTTAAGCTCCGCCTACAAAAATTCTGTCTATCCAGTGAGAAACGTTATACTTTGCAACGGAACAGAGACGCGAAAAAGTCTCACGTTAAAATTTGCAGCTGGTGTGGTCCTTTTAGCGTTATCGTAAGATCTATGCTGTTCTTCTGGAGGGCTCTATCTTTTAACATGGGCTGGGTTGTGGTCCTAACGTAACAGAGACGCGAAAAAGTCTCACGCTAAAACTAGCGGGTGGTGTGGCCCTTTTTGTGTTATCGTAAGATCTATACTGTTTTTCTGGAGGGCTCTAGCTTTTAACATGGGAGACGCGAAAAATTGGCGTTGTCCTAGTGGTTAGCTGGAGACGTGGGTGTCCAGTCCATCCCTTATCGTAGGGACTTCTAGCTTAACACGGTTCTGCTCTCGGCTTCTGTTCTCGTTTCTCCCCTCGGGAATGCGTCTGCCTCACGGTGGAAAGGTATGACATGAATTTAGGCATTCTTGTGTTAGTCTGTGGTATTCCATTTGCTCACTCGTTACTCGTATTACTTTGGTTAATTTACTGTCACGATTTATTCGCAGCTATGTGACATACTACTGGATTTGCTTATCATGTCAGGGTTTTCATGGAAGGTGTAGGATTTGCCTGACACCTTACAAATGGTATAAGGGATAAAAAGCAAGCAAGTACAAGAGACCTATGGATGAACGCAGGATACCTGTGATACATCATTGAAGGACTGCAATGGAGCAACATAAAAGAACACGCTAAAAGACTGCTGACACAAGAAATTTGTACATATAAAGAAGTATGAAGGTTGGGTTGCAAAAGATTGCTATAATTACCTTTCTGCGGCAATTCGCATCACAATCACGCAATTCTTCAATCATAATCACAACTAATAGGTCATCCAGAAGTAAGTAAGCCTGTGAATACTTCAATCTAGTTCGGTGATAGGACGCAGAGCACATTTTTAAGGTGCTAGATTGTGAAGGATATTGTTGATGTAAATCGTACACTAGCTCACAGAAGATATGAAGCACCCAAAAGATGAGGAGGAAATGACATGGAACTTCCTGGCTTTAGAGGGTTTCAGATGTTTCTTCAGTGATTTCAAAATCGAGCCACAATAAGGATTTATATATTTATTTATTTAGCGTATGGCATTACATATGAACAGCAAGTAAGAATTGTAGATTAGATAGTTTTACAAAATTTTACAAAAATATTTCATAATTTATAATTTAAAAAATAAGTTTATAAATTAATGTCTGATCTGTCGATCAATTCAAGGGCTGCCTCTGTCACTTCGAAGAAATCTTCCAAGTTCCCATGATAGGCTCTTTTGCTAGATTTGTTACAATGCGATGGGTCGTCTGGTGTTCATTTCCACAGTCACACTGAGAAGATAAAGCCCTTCCCCACAGGTAGAGGTTTTCAGCACAGATGCCGAGATGCCGTGCCGTGGCTGTGCGGATCAGATTGTTTTCCAGGCACGTTGCATTAGTTCCACACCGGCTGGTCTTGTGTCAGGACTTTGGAGGGTCTAATGTTCCTCACGGGCAATATTGTTCCACATTTCAGTCCACTTTTTGTTGGTACTGAAAGTAGCTGCCCGTAGCGATTTTGCCAATAGGACAGCTGGCCGCCTGGATTTTAATCGGTTCATTCGGAGTGCAGGAATGCCACAGTGCATTGGAAGCTCGAGGGTTTTAGATAATTTTTCGCATTCCTTGAGGCGGGCGCTCTGTCTTCGGAGGTCTGGTGCCTCAATTTTTCTTAGCGGTGGGAACCAGTATAGAGGAGTAGATCTGATGCAGCCTGTTATTGTCCTCACTACGGCATTTAGCTCCTCGTCACTGTGCTATTAAGTCACACTGGGGCACAGTATTCAGCAACAGAATGGACCAGCCCGAAGGCAGTGCATCACATTGTCGTAGCTCTTGCGCAACATGAGGTACCACTCAGCTTCTGTAAGATGCTGTTGCGTGATCTCAGTTGTGCTGCGGTGTTTTCTATGTGCGTCCTGCAAGAGAGGGTTTTGTCAGGAGTCACTCCTAGATCTTTTGGAGAGTCTTGGGTGTGAAGGACCTGTCCATTAAAGGTGGCATTCAACTTCGTATTGGATATTCTGTTGCTAAGGTGAAAGCAACTGACTTCAGTCTTCGTTGAATTTGGAATTACTTTTTCAAGTATTCATCTGGGATCCAATTACCAACTTCAACAGTTCTCTGATGGCTGGCCAAGGCCAGATCATTTGCATAGATGAATTTCCTTGTCTCGGTTTTAGGGAAGTCAGATGTATACAAGCTGAACAGGATTGGTGCCAAAACTGAGCCTTGAGGAAAATCATTATAAAGTTTCTTCTGTGTGCTTAGTTGGTTGCTAAGGACTACTTAGTAGTACCTCTCAGACGGCATTTTTATAAGCCTGATTATAACACTGGCGCGTTTGTACAAGAGGTCGTGTCTTCATACTGTATCGCAGGCAGCTGTGAGATCAATAAAAGCTACTGCTGTTTTCAGGCGACGTTGGAATCCAGCTTTTATATGTGTAGTTAAGCTGAGCACGGTCTGAACAGCTTCTGGTTGGTCTGAATCCAGCCTGTTTGATCATGAATCTTTGGACCGATTCGATTGAGGATAACTCTTTCCAAAAGCTTGTAGGTGGAGCTCAGGAAGTCGATTGAGCGATAGCTAGCATTTTTATGCGCTGGTTTACCTGCCTTCAGTATTGCTTTAATTTTTGTTCGTTTGAGTGGTGTGTTCCCTGATAGCATAATATTGATGAAGAAACTTGCAAGGCATCTACGAGTCCTTTTTCCACAATTGAAGAGGAACTGGGTGTATCCTATCGAATCCTGAAACTTTGGCTTTTTTCATTGATTGCTGCAATGATGTCATGTACAATGAAGTCTCCGGAGTATTCTGATTTGTTGGGTTCCTTCTTCTTCAGGTTTCTCAGCTTTTTCTTAGCCCGTCTTGTGAGTGGTTTATGTGGTGGTGGTTTGGTGAGAGAACTTATTCTATTCGGAATCTGGTCTGATATTATTTCAGGATCTTTTTGGGTTGGTGGTCAGCTTCCTCCCAGTTTTCTCAAGAGGTACCACGCCTTACTGCTTCACCTCTTACAATTAAGACTTGCTGTATTTTGCTCCCAGCACTGTTTACGAGGTTTATCATGGCGTTCAAGGAGTTCTGTAGCAGTTACGCTGTGATTAAACAGGACTGACACGTATTTCGTAGTCATTACTCCAGCCTTGGACAAATGGTCTCCTAAATAGTTTAGACATGCATTTTTTTGCTGTTGTTTATCACTTTATCAAGTTCTTTGGAGAATTTAGTCCAGTTGCTTTTATGAAGGTTCATCTTGGTCTAGAAATTGATCTGATTGCACGAATTTAAATTCCAACTTCTAGAATTACTGGCCGGTATTGGCTTTTTAAGAAACCTCCAAGGACTGTCCTCACTGTATCTAGAGGTTGTCACTGGGAGTGCTGTGTCACAAATCATAGGTCAGGACTGGAATCTTTATTCCAAGCTGCAGATTTAAATGTTACCTTGTCCTTTGAACAAAAAACTAGGCTAAGGTTGAATGTTCAGCCCATTTTTGCAATGTCTTCACCATTTTCATCAGTATCGCTGTATTTCCAATTGCTGTGATGGCTGTTGAAGTCGCCAATATGTACACTTGGATGCGAGGAAACGGGAAGAACATCAGGTGGCCAGTTATCGGCTGGAGGCTTGTAGATGTTTGTTACAGTAACATCTTCAACTTTAACTAAGACAGACTCAATATTTTGCATAGAATTTGCAGATATCTGATGCGCATTTTCAATGTTACTATGTGTATAGGTAGCAAAGCCATAGGTCTGGTGGTATGTAGCTCCCAGGAGCTTACAGCCAACAACAAGTCCTCTTGAATACAGTATTTGCTCGTTATCTATATGTGTTTCTTAAATGACTGCCACATCTACATTGTTTCCGAGTAGCATACGAGTGATATGTTGTGATTTAGATCGGCTGAACCCTTCAACATTGAGCTGTAAAATTTGAATGTTATGGCTTAGGTGTCTGGTTGGATGGTTCTGAGAGGAACCATTGTGAAGTAAATTCGCGCTCATGTTTAAGCCAGAAGATCTCTAGAAGATACGTATGCCTACCGGCTGTGATACTCGTTTAGACCATGCAGGGGATACGTGCAGCTTATGGTGTGCAGCGGACGCGAGTATCTTCATACCCCGCAATAAGCATGAAAGCTTAAGAAATGAATTAGAACTTGTGCCACGACCAGGGCTCAAATCCTGCTCTCCTTGCTTACTAGACAGAAATACTGATTATTACACCACCTCCTTTCTGACTAGTAAGCTAGGAGACCCAAGTGCGAATCGCGCCCGTGGCACAAATTTTGATTCATTTCTTCAGCTTTCATCCCTATCGTAGATAAAGATGACACTTAAATGTCTCGGGAGAAGTGTAATTATAAAATCGAGCCAGGTTTACAGAGAACGTGGTTGTAAGAGATGATTAGTACATTCCAGAATGCACTGATTCAGTTGTTAAGGGTGGTATAAAGACGTGTTCTCTCCTGAGGCAAGCAATTTTTTGACCTCCTTCATACTCGTAATGGGACGGAGTTGACATCTGAGCTGGTTCTGTACATGTCTGAGGAACCTACTGGCCACATAAGTACCTCAAAATCGCACCTAGAGACACGTTCCATGTGTGGAGGAACGTTGACTTGTTGAGAAATGGTGTCGCGATACTGTCGCGTGAGAGATTACTCATGAGGAGGCAGGATGTACTTGTGGCACTGTTGTGTTGTCAGAGTTCCCTCAATTACCACCAGCCTCGGTCTGAAATCACTCCCGGTGGCTCCCCATCCCTGGCGCCAGAAGTCAAACTGCATATCCAAAATATTGTAAGAAAGGTATCTCTCCCCAAGTCACCACCATACTCGCCGGCTACGGTCATCAAGGCTATCGCAGAACCGCGGTGCATCCCTGAACACCTTGCAGTGCCATTTGTGAGCAGTCGGTGCTTCTCAGTCACGGCATCACTTCAAATGCGCCTGATCCGCAGCTCACGGTATAATGGCCAGAGTTGCTGCCTCTGGATGGCGGGGTCCCGGGTCGGCGATTTTCTCCGCCTAGGGACTGGATGTTTGTGTGGTCCTCACCATGACATCGTCATTCGGGAACCTGGCTAGACTGGATAGTGAAAATATTGGGACTTTGTGGGGACCCTGATAACCGCGCAGTTTAGCGCCCCACAAACCAAGTATAGCCATCATCATCGAATGCAGCCATTTTTGTTGAGTTTCTAACGGTGCTAATTCCCTGGTCTCGCTGCTGCTCGTCTCCGCCCTATGGAGTACACTCATTTTCTTGGATGGCTGCGCAGATGTAAAGGGGATTGAAATGCGCTTGCTGCACAATACGACGATCCTTCATTGTGATGGTCAGAGGTGTTCCATCTTCTGCTTTATCTACAAGCAGCACAAAATAATTAGCAGAATGGTAATAATTTCGTTTTGTCTTAGGCTAATACCTTGTGTTTGCCTGATACGAGCGGCGTCCCTCTAAATGTGTATTGAACAGAGACGGAGAAAGGCTACGTCCTTGACTTACTCCTTAATTTAGACTTAACAGCTACTGCTATTTTCCTTTCTGCAGGACAGTTCGTGTGTTCAAATGCTCGCTCTTAATAGCTGACATAAGATGTTCGGGGTAAGCATATCTTTGTAAAATTTCTCGTAGAATCTGCTTATGTGCCTTGATGAACGCCTTTTCAAAACCGACTAACATTGTAGACATCGGAACGTTATATTCTCTCCGCTTCTGCAATATTTTATTTATTGTTTGTACGTTATTAGAGGAAGATCTTACTTTTCTGAAACCATTTTGAAATTTAGATGACTCAGTCTTTCTTATGAGTTGCAATTGAGCACAAAGTATCTTAGCCTAATTTTATATTCTCTGTTCAAGATTTTTATTCAGAAATTTTTGTGCTGGATATATCGACTTTCTTGAAAACTGATGCTACATTTGCTACCGTCGACTGTTCCGGTATCCACTTTCCCAAGAAAGCACATATTTATGAAATGGAGAAACCGATATTTCATTAGCAGTCCTCCATATTTCAGTAGTTCCATACAATACCTTCGGAACCGGAGGCCTTTCTGTTTTTTTGTTTTTCTTGATCCTTCTGCCAACTCTTGGATATGGGGCTGAAATTCAGTTTGTTAGCATGAACGGTCTGAAGTTACTGACGACAGTTAGCATTAATGATCTGAAACTATTGCCTACTTAACTAGGGAGGACGGCCGGCACTTCAGCAAAGAAAGATAAGAACAGAGCAGAAGGTAAACACTACGTTCAGATTTTGTCGTTTTGTAGTTGTTGGAGTCGACGGAGCTCTTTCCCCACCACTGGTGATTGAAAATCGAACAATTTTAGCCAGGTGGCACGCCCGGATATCTGTCGTTGGATGGATAAGGGAATATCGTAAACTCGTGGACGCAAGTTTCTGAATATGTTAGTTCACAAGTTGTAAAGGTTAACTGCAGTCTTTTGCAAATGTTTGCAAATGTTATAAAGTCTTATTAAGACGAGACGCGTTTCACTTCATTTTCAAGCATCTTTAGTGGCCAGTTTTTGTTGTTGTTTATTACATTCTTATTCGTGTTCCACGTGTATGTGTTGATTTTTTGTACACAGAACTTTCACTGCACTTAATAAATTCACACTTCTCCTCTAGGAATGTGTCACTGTCCTCTCGCGATTTCGAGTGTATTTTTTTTACTGCCGAAAAAAGAGGCCGAAAAGCAAGGAAGACAAAATGTATGTTGGTTTACGTTTGTAGAGCTGTGCAGACTGTTCTGCTTCGGTGTTTGTTTTGATAGTGAGGATTTTTGCTATTTTGTGTTATGACCAATTTAGATAATTTTGTGCGGAAGAGCAGTTTGAGTAACCTCAGATTTGTCGAAACTCTTGTCACCATACTACGTGTTCGGAGTTACAGTAGGTGGTTTAAGCAGTGTGGGCTCGATTTTTGGTAAATCGGTTTGTTTAAGAACGTTGGTATTGTGTGGAGAATTATACGTGAAGTTAATGCAGTTTTCAGATTGTTATCATTTGTGTTTAGCATTGAGGCTTTTGTTAACCGTGTCGCCATGCGTTCGTGATCTTGTATGTTTTGAATAGTGCTCATATGGTCTTTGAAATTGCATGTACTTCCTATGTGGTGGCTAATGACCTCTAGTTTGCTTCCCTGTTTTTCTTAACACTCAGTGGGGATCTTTATGGTGTGTATTTATATTAATTACCTTAGTCTCTGTGGTGACTCTGTTCAGAATCTCAGTCTCTTTGCGGCGAGTCTGAATCCAACCCACGTTCCTTAATATTCTGAGAGAACCCTCAAATAAAAATATATTTTAATAATACGTTTCATAAGGTTTAATAATGTGTGTCATAAAACATTGCATGTTATATGTTATTGCGTCCATTTTCAATTTTAAGTGACTTTATGACCCATGGGTTTTAAACAGTATGATGATGCCACAAAAGGGTGAAATGCGTCATTGGTATAAAACAATTTGGCAACCAAGATTGTTTTTATTCTGAAATAAAAAAGAAACAGTAATGGCTGGAGGACAAATGTAAGGATTCAGATGCATATTTCACTAGGGGAAAGGTAGATACCGCCTACAGGAAAATTAAAGAGGTCCTTGAGGAGAAGAGAAGCAGCTTTGTGGATATCAAGAGCTCAGATCGAAAACCTATCATAAGCAAAGCATGGAAAGCTGGAAGGTGGAAGGGGCATATGCACCGTGTACAAACTCTAGGAATTGCTCGAGGAGAAGATACAAAACAGAAGTCTAACGAAATTATGTCCGAAAATACATGATTTCCCTGCTAGAGACCATTTATTCACTCACACTTTGTTATAGAGACTGCAGTCCAATAAGCGCTGTACCATGCACCCACAGTTAAAGTACGCATAGTTTCCTCCTAGAGGGTAGTACCGTTACTCATACTTCATGCCCTAGCGTCCTCTCCTGCCACGTAATGGTAATGTTGTGACCAATTCACTTCTCATGCTGACTTACCTTGTAGTGGATGTGATACAGCGTTGTACACAACGGTTCCGTATTCGACTGGAGAGCTTACGGAAAGGCAATGGTCAACGGGCAGCGAGGTTGTATCAGGAGAGACCTATCCCCGCCGACTAAAATCACAGCGTTCATTGTCTGAGACAGTGTTTCGCCGGTTGTTTGAGACAGAGTCGTTTCAAGAAGCAGGAGATCATGAAGGACGTACCCAGAATGTTACAACACCGGAATTGGAGGAAAATGTGATTAACACTGTGGAAGGTGACCACCGTGTCAGTACTAGGTATTTAGCCCGCCATTACAGATTAAGCCAGACGACCGTGTGGAATATTCTCCATGACAATTGTTACTACCCTTATCACGTACAGCGTGTGCAGGACTTACTAGCGACAGACTTTCCACATCGGGAGCAGTTTTGTGACTGGTTTCGTCACTAGGAAACCACGATTCTGGGATTTTTGTCATCCGTCCTATTCACAGATGAGGTCACCTTCAGACATAGTGGTATCTTCAACTTTCGTAACAGTCGACTATTGGATAGCATGCAGAACGCCCACGGTATGGTGACAGCCAAGAATCAGCATCGGTGCAGCTGAAATGTGTGGTCCGGGATAACTGGTAGCCGTATTTTCGGACCAGTCTTCCTTCCACATCACCTAAAGTACGGAAATATAGGCGTGTCTTGCTGGTGACTTTGCCTACCCTGCCATGAGAAGTACCAATGATGATTCGAAGGGTTATGTGGCTACTACATGTGCTGCTCCAGCCCACTTCTCCGTTAACGTCCGGAGGCTTCTCAATTGTGGCTTCCCTGGTCGATGGATCGGACGAGGGGTCCAGTTGCATGGCCTGCTCGCTCACCAGATCTCAACCCGGGCGGTTTCTGATTATGGGGCCATCTCAAAAGTATCGTACATGCAGAGCCCATTCCGTACATGGAGAGATGGGAGCAACGTATTCATGCAACCTAGACGATGTGAACATGTGAGACAGAAGATGCTGCCGCGCGTATACGCATGCATTGAGGCGCACGGAAACCATTTTCAACACATACTATAACTATGACGGCATGGTATGGCGCGTATTAGACAGCAGACTCTGTTGGTTGATTTGGGGGGAAGGGACCAAACAGCGAGGTCATCGGTCAAATCGGTTTAGGGAAGGATGGGGAAGGAAGTTGGCCTTCCAAAGGAATCAACCAGGTATTTTCCTGAAGCGATTTAGGATAATCACGGAAAACCTAATTCAGGATGGCCGGGTGAGGGTTTGAGCCGTAGTTCTCTCGAATGCGAGTCCATTGTGCAAATCACTCCTCTGCCTCGCTCGGTGCAGTCTCTGTAACAATGTATGATTGAATAAATTGTCTCTAACATGGAAACTATGCATACGTTCATTAGACTTTTTTGTTCCGTATCCTCTAGTCGATCAGTCACTAGAGTTTGTACACGGTAGAAAAAAATCACCCTGTTGAAGGTCTATACAAGGGAGATGAACTTTAAGGCTTTATTATATAAAGAGAAGAGGACGTAAATGAGGACGAGATAAGAGATACCGCGAGAATAATTTAATAGAGCTGTCAAATATCTAAGTCGAAAGAAGGCCCAAGGAGAAGACGATGTCCATCTGGACTACTAATAGTCTTGGGAGAGCCATCCATGACTAAACTTCTGGTGAGCAAGATGATAAGACTCCAAGAAGAATTTAATAATTCCAATTCCAAAGAAATCAGGTGCTAATAGGAGTGGAAATCATCAAACTATCAGTGTAATAAGTCGTGGTTCCAAATCACAAACGCGAATTATTTTGGAAGAATGGGAAAACTGGTAGAAGACGACCTCAGGGAAGATCAGTTTGGTTTCAGGAGAGATGTAGGAACATGCGAAGCAATAGCGATCCTACCAGTTACCCCAGGAAACAGTTTAAGGAAAGGCAAGAGTACGTTTATAGCATTTGTAGACTTTGTGGAAACTTCTGACAATGTTGACTGGATTATTGTCTTTGTAATTCAGAAGGTAGCAGGAGTTAAATACAGGAAGGAAAAGGCTGGTTACCGCTTGTACAGAAACCATACGGCAGTTATAAGTGTTATGGAGTTTTTTTCTGAAGGTATTTGTCTGGAGTGTTGCCATGGATGGAAGCGAAACGTGGGTGATAAATACTTCAGACAAAAAGAGAGTATAAACTTTAGAAATGGGGTGCTACAGAAGAATGCTGAAGGTTAGATGGGCATATTACTTAACTAATAAGGAGGTACAGAATAGAATTGAGGAAACAAGAAATCTGTGGCACAACAAGATGAAAAGAAGGAATAGCTTGACAGATTCTGAGTGTACAAGGGATCACCAATTTAATATTGGAAGGAAGTGTGGACGGTACAAGTCTTAAAGGGAGACAACAGAAGAATACAGAAAGAATTTTGAGAAGGATGTAGGTTGCAGCAGTTATTCGGAGATGAGGAGGCTCGCACAGGATACAGTAGCTTGGAGAACTGCATCAAACCAGTCTTTGGACTGAAGACCACAACAACAACAACAACTAGTAACTTACATTTTCCCGACAAAAGTACTTTAGAGTTATTCTGGTGTCGAACCCATGTGTTTGATTTGTTCGTTTATAAATTGAACCATTGTGTTTCGATAGCTAATTCACTGTCACCTCATTCTCCTTTCTATTCGCATGAATGTGCTTAGGTATGTGTGAGACATATGTAAATCACGTGAGAAATAATCTATAAGTGTAATAGGTAGTGGGAAACGTGTTATAGGTCGATAAAATATATAGTATGTTACCTTCTCTGCTATGCAAGCTTGGTTTTTGCGTTAGCTGTTACGTTATTTAATTAATTTCACGTGTTGTTTGGCTATATCCAGTTCGTATTCAATATTTCTTCCAACCACGGTGCTGTCCAGCGACTAAGGCATGACTGGAACTGCCCATAATCATCGCTGTTAAAACTGATATTAGATTCGCTAGTCCGTGTGGAGACAGACTGCTAGCCAATGAAAGAGAAAAATGTCACATCACCAAACCACAAACACTTTTTGTGAAGGCGTCCTGATTTTCGAGGTGGAACGATTCCTGAAAACACGAAATGCGTTACTGGGCAACCATCTTATCCATCGTTGCGAAAAAGTATCGTATGTAAAATATGCAAAGAAAGACTAACAGCACCTTACAGCAACTTAACTTCTCGATGTGTTAATTAGAACTTAATGACCACAAATTTAGATTCAGCGAGTTTTGGACAATTGTTCTCTTTTGAAAATAATTGTAAGACAGCACACAAAACACGATTTAAGAAATGATACAAAAATTGCTTATCAAGTTGAAACATTTTAAATTACTTCATAAATTTTTTGATATGAGTATCTTCAGTCTAGCCATCTAGCCCTCTAAATAACGAGGCTAGCCACCATTTAAAAATCAATACTTCATTTTCATCACGCATCGTAACTCTTTGCACAAATCTTTTGTATTGTGGTAAATTTTACTGCCGACAGATCCGATGATTCTTTAATCAACGCCGGCCGGGGTGGCCGAGCGGTTCTAGGCGCTACAGTCTGGAACCGCGCGACCTCTACGGTCGCAGCTTCGAATCCTGCCTCGGGCATGGATGTGCATGATGTCCTTAGGTTAGTTAGGTTTAAGTAGTTCTAAGTTTTAGAGAACTGATGACGTCAGAAGTTAAGTCCCATAGTGCTCAGAGCTATTTTTTTAATCAACGATGGAGTTTTCACTTAACTGGAACTTGCGAATTGCTGCGAAGAGAAAAACGTTTCCTTGAACGTGACTGCTTATACAAAGCTACCAATGAGTGGAAAGTACAGAGTCTACTGTGTTTTTTGAAACTGAATGTACTTATTATTAAGAACGTACTAAATGGGATGCGTTTTTAGTACTTCGGAAGAAACAATTCCACAGTGCTAAAAATTCGTTGTAAAACCATTGTCAATTTGCAGGATATGTTCCTGCCCACTGTTTTTAAGCAGGACACAACAGACCATCAAGGGTTTTCGGGCTGGAAGTGAAATATGTCATACTTCGGCAAAGGACTGGTTTGCTTTTCAGGTCATCTATTTTCAGAATGACGGATCTATCGACAGGGCGAGAGTAATTGCCGTAATTACTGCCGTCTGGTCTTGTAACGGTCGTTTATATCGAGTGACCAAAACCCACGCATCACGAAACATACGATCACATCATCCATCAAACCGTACTTGGAAGAGCTCATATTTCTTAACGGTGCACACACAAGAAATACTTAGAATTACAGCAATGGGAGTCTTGATAAGCTAATAAAAGTTTTAGTGACAATGTAATTTTTTCCTTGTCTTATATACATACTTGAATTCATGTACGGGGAGCGGCTAATAATTTTTTGCGGCTGCGCTGCTACCTTTCGTCCATTCAGCTGCACCGACCTGTGAACTCGTTGCTGCAGGTAGTCGCTAGGAAATCCGAGCAGAAACCTACCGTACTGGTACTCACACCAGGCTGCATAGAACGTAACTATTCCAAGATCGGAAAAACGTCTTAATTTTGAATGAAAGGTAGAAATACTGGCAAAACGTCAGTATATTCTGAACCTTGATAATGTACACGTTCACTACCAAGCCCGTGCTGATCTTAACACAGTCATGCACAAATCCTTTCATCCAGGTTAGCAAGTTTATGGTAACGTATTTCCCGAAATCTGAACAGCAACGAAGGACGGATTGCTCTTGACTGAAAATGCTCCCATACTATTAACTTCACCGCTGTCTAATGCACTCAGGTTTTTATTCACCGATCTGCTCTATATGCCACGCGGAGATACTATATTTTCTCACACATAAAATTACTTAAAAAATCCGTACTTTTTAAAATCACACCGGAATAAATATGCCTTCACTTTAAAAAAATTTTTCACGTATGTAGCACAAATAAAACCGGCAAATTATAACTTCCTTCGGAGCTGATACTACACACGACCGTACCATTGAAAGGCTGGGCTCCTACTACTCTAGACTGCTGTAAGCATTCTGTATCTCCGAGAGAAAAGACGCACGAAAAGTACTCCGTTCTGATTTGTCAATTTTCTTAAAGGCCAATAGAAAAACATTATTCTCCAGCGTTAGCCCGCGCTTTTCATAACTAACCGTTCAATAAATAACACGCTGTCCAACTGCACTTTTTCCTGAAATAAATACACTACTGGCCATTAAAATCCTCCTTTCGCAGGGATCGAATGAAGGGTAGAGTCACGGGTCCTAACACATCTGAAATGTAACGTCCACTGTTCAAAGTCGCCGTCAGTGCGAACAAGAGGTGACCGAGGCGTGTAACCAATGGCACCCCATACCATCACGTCGGGAGATACGCCAGTATGGCGATGACGAATACACGCTTCCAATGTGCGTTCACCGCGATGTCGCCAAACACGTATACAGAACCTGGATTCATCAGAAAAAATGTCGTTTTGCCATTCGTGCACCCAGATTCGTCGTTGAGAACACCATCGCAGGCGCTCCTGTCTGTGATGCAGCGTCAAGGGTAACCGCAGCCATGGTCTCCGAGTTGATAGTCCATGCTGCTGCAAACGTCGTCGAACTGTTCGTCAGATGGTTGTTGTCTTGCAAACGTCCCCATCTCTTGACTCAGGGATCGAGACGTGGCTGCACGATCCGTTACAGCCATGCAGATAAGATGCCTGTCATCTTGACTGCTAGTGATACGAGGCCGTTGGGATCCAGCACTGCGTTCCGTTTCTCTCTCCTAAACCCACCGATTCCACGTTGTAAGTGTCTCCACCGGAGCCAACCTTGTGTGAACGCTCTGAGAAGCTAATCATTTGCATATCACAGCATCTTCTTCCTGTCGGTTAAATTTCGCTTTTGTAGCACGTCATCTTCCTGGTGTAGCAATTTTAATTGTCATTAGTATATTTGACATTCTAATTCTTTGTTTACACTTCACGTTATTAACTATTTTCATTTCCACTAGAATTAGCTTTCCTTTTACCATAAACTTACTTAACATATTATGATACAAAATTTCCCGTCGTACAACGTTCAACAGTAGGAGAGTGATCTACATATTTTTATCTTAGACCACATTCAAGCATCCATTAATACTACTAAAAGCGTATACAGAAATGTACAAACATAGATAAAAAAAGTCTTCATGGAACAAACAGGACAATTCACGAAAACATTCTCTTGCGCCGGCCTGGGTGGCCAAGCGGTTCTAGGCGCTACAGTCTGGAATCGGGTGACCACTACCGTCGCAGGTTCGAATCTTGCCTCGGGCGTGGATGTGTGTGGTGTCCTTAGGCTAGTTAGGATTAAGTAGTTCTAAGTTGTAGGGGACTGATGACCTTAGAAGTTCAGTCGCATAGTGCTCGGAGCCAAGCCATTCTCTTGGCCTGTTTCTTGGTGTCCCTGTGCATTACTGTCGTCTAGCCGATGAAAATTAGAACTACGTACTCGACGAAACACGCTTCAGACCATCTGTCACTGTGCACACATTGAGTCATTCTTCCGACACAGGCTCTAGACAAGAGCGATATAAGGCGCCACACCTCATTTTGTTGCTTTGCCCTTAGTTTAGCATAATAGTGTAGAAGGGACCGGATAGAGTCTAATTACAAGGCTAGTGCTAAACTTTCAGCTCCTGAATCATAATTTAAGTATTTCGCTGTAATAATATGAAGCGTTATCAAACGTAGCAAATACACAAACCGTAGGAATGCTAGAGTACGATTTATTGGAAAGGTTCTGTTATCTGCAATGTACCTGAAAGAATGCCTCATACAAGATGGTACTGTGACTAACCCTAAATTATTGAAGAATTTTTAATATGTTGGAGCCCTGTCAGCAACTGTGATAAATTAATATGTCAAAAATCCGCCTCAGTTGCGAAATGTTAATGGTCTTTACCAAGGTTTCAGTTAGAGTAATCTAGCCTTTTTCAGAAGCATAAAATAAACTAAATTATTGCCTCAGTTGTTGCAGTCTTTATCTGGTAGATATGACAGTATACGTTGAACGTATTCCGAGACGCGTTTTTAGGATCATAACAGGCGATTATAGCAATATAAAAGTGTGACATGAATGCTGGAGAAACTAAAACGGGATTTTTTGAAACAGCTGTGAAACCGTTTGGATTAAATTACGAAAACGGCTATACAGAAATGTATGTACGACAATTTTCTTCCGCTACGGCTTATCTCGCTCATTGAATATGAAATAAAAAAAGATGTTAAAACGCATACTGCGGTATATAGATTCGAAGGGACTAGGGCAGAAGATCGGTAATATTGGTAACAAGTACTCTCCGCCATGTACTCTGTACTGGCTTGCACAGAATGTAGGTATGATTCACTGAAGGGAAGAAACTGTACAGGCATTGTATTCTTTTTCTAGCAGCGGCGATAAAGTTGAAAATCTAGAAAAAACTTCGCTTTGATCTCTACAGAATAGAACGCCGTCAAGTAACGGAGGATATATGGTTCGCTTTCGGAGATATGTCATCAGCATTTTTTTTTTGTGCTTTCACTCGTGAAAGATATTTGTCAGAAAAGAGTTTCCAGTAAAGCAATTAGCGCCACCGTCAGCGGCTTCTGCATTCGCAGCTAGGCTCACTTCTCAATACCGCCGACGCTTTTTGTAGATTCCGTTCCCATTCACCACATCTCAGTCCTTTCCAACAGCTGAAAAATCTTTCCCAGAAATCTCTAATGACCTGACAAAAGATAAATTACGGCCGAGTTCTGAATCGCGCCAAAATTCTCTTGGTGCGGAAGTGAAAGGCTTTTTAATAACGAGAGATATTTTCGCCGCGCTGGAGAACAAAAACGTTTGGCTCCAACATCCAAATTATTTATAGCGGTGTGGGTCTCATAAATCTCACGAATAGGGGACTGGGAAACCCCTACAAATTTCCTTTGCAGCTCGTCTAATAGAAATTACACGTTGTTCGTTTGCTATAGATGTAAATTGGTACAAGTGGTTACTTTCTTGTTGTGCACGCTCTTCTTTTCTGCATTGTATTTCAGTGTTCTTCGTATAACAAAGATGTAAACGCGTAGAGTATCATTCACACAAAGCTATTAACAGTTCTACTTCAAGGAATGGCCGTCAGTTTGATTAATAATTTCTACAAATCCTCACACAAAGAAAAATAAATCAATTATGCAGGTAGCCGTATTTTCTTTGTTTCAGTCAGAAATCACTATTATAGCATTAAATTAATACTATACGTTAACCTCGGCCTTTAAAGCCGTATGAGCCATTATGTAACATAGCTTAAATACATTTTTTTTAAAAAATTACATGGTGGCATTGTATAGATCTGGAGTCATTATTAGAAATTACAAAAACCGTAAAGACAGAATGCGACCAATTTCGAATAAATATGTAATTTAGAAATCGGTCGTACGCTATAATTTGATAATGTCATATTTTATTCTACAAAGCTAAAACGTATGGAAACATTTCCCTGTAACGCAAGATGAAAGCTATACAATCACTGTACTAAAGTTACAAAAACGTGTCATCGATAGAAAATAAAATATTCTATGTTTAATATTATTCGAATAAACAATTCAGCTGCTCTTGTTATACACTTGTAATGAATCGAAATTTTCAATTTTGGGAAGAAGTAACGTCGGAGACTGAGTATATCTACAAGTGTATCAGTTAATCCTGTCGCTTGCAACAGTAAACGTAAAAGTTGGCCACAGGTGTGTACGGTCTGGGCCCCAAACCGCAAAACTGGATGTCACTAAGGTTGCAGTCCAACGCGCTTAATGACGTCGGAAAGTACAACTACTATTCCTCTCCGCTAAGTTACATGTGCCCAAAAATCCGTTGCATTAATTACTCTTGTGTACCTCAGTACCTGTTCAAACGACATACCTGTCAAAGAGTTTCCACAAGTACGATCCCTCGCCTCTCACATCAAGCCTCATTTCCTCGCACATTACATCTGACTGTGTTATTGTTGTTTCTTCCGTTAAATTGTACAGAATTTCCACGGTTTCCCATGAATTATAGTCTGTTATCCTCGTTTAACGTTGCACGTATGAATCACGTTTCATATGATTACTGCTTCAGCATGCAATGACTTTTATAATAGTTGGATGCAAAACCTGATAGACCTTTCCTTTTGACACATTTTTACATATCAACGCTCCTACTTTTTCGCGTGTAATTGTGAACGAATTTCTTAAATTTTCCTTGTTACACATTTTAGATATATGTTTTATAGTGTATTCACGTCCGTATGTGTAGTAACTGTTAAGGAATATGTTAAGCATTTTATTAACAGCTTACGCTAGGCTGTTAACCATATTACGGGTAGATCGTATAGCTGTTCCTGGATGTGTATCTTGGGTTGTGCCTGCAATGATGGTGTTTCGATTCATTATAACGAATTCTCCTCTAATATTAAGTTGCACTTACTTAGTACCTTCTTCAATCACTTTCAATGGGAATAAGCATTCCATGCAATGTAGTTTCAGTTTCTTTGAGAAAGTTGAAAATCTGCGTGATGTTTTGTTCAACATCACAAAACGGGGGAGCATATTAAATTAAGGTCTCAAATTTCATTTGTTGTAGTTGTGGTCTTCAGTCGAGAGACTGGTTTGATGCAGCTCTCCATGTCACTCTATCCTGTGCAAGCTTCTTCAGCTCCCAGTAGCTACTGCAAACCACATCCTTCTGAATTTGTTTAGTGTAGTCATCCCTTGGTCTCCCTCTACGATTTTCCCTCCACGCTGCCATCCAGTACTAAATTGGTGATCTCTTGATGCCTCAGAATATGCCCTACTAACCGTTCCCTTCTTATAGTCAAGTTGTGCCACAAATTTGTCTTATCTCCAATTCTATTCAATACCTCCTCATTAGTTATCTGATCTACCCACCTAATCTTCTGTAGCACCAGATTTCGAAAGCTTCTATTCTCTTATTGTCTAAAGTATTAATCGTCCACGTTTCACTTCCATACATGGCTATATTCCATATAAATACTTTCAGAAACGACTGCCTGACATTTAAATCTAAACTCGATATTAACAAATTTCTCTTCTTCAGAAACACTTTCCTTGCCATTGCCAGTCTACATTTTATATTCTGTCCGACCATCGTCAGTTATTTTGCTCCCCAAATAGCAAAACTCCTTTACTACTTTAAATGTCTCATTTCCTAATTAATTCCGGCAGAATCACCCGATTTAATTCGACTACATTCCATTATTTCATATAGGATACTATTTAAGAAACAGAAGGTTTAAAATCCTTATTGCAGATGCTTACGTACCATTCTGTTCGATGCAGCTGCCACATCGTCAGCAAAACAATATTACTTGTAAAATCATGAAAGTAATATGTACACAGAGAGAACGGGAAAGCAGGACCAGTATAGGATCAAAGGAAGATACCGTACTGAAGTTATATGTGTAACGAGTGAGAGGCTTGAGAAACATAAAACAGTCAGGGTTCAAGTGCACAGGGAAACAAATTTATGATAATGTCAGACGATGATTACAATGGAAAACTACTACAAATTTTTAAATCAAATGATACTGATGCAACTGACCATGACCCATATAACATATATAATGATTATTTGAAGAAGATTAGAGGGGAACGGGCTGACAGTGACACAGACACCCTATTTTCCAGCTAAAAGGATTAAAATATACATAAAGACCGAACAATAATCCTTCTTATGCCCACAGCCTTGTGCGCCACCACTGTGACTGTCACATCTGAGTTAGTTGTGCCTGTAACTATCATGGTTATGTGAAACTTCTATCAGGAAAGCCACGACACGTTGCTTTCTTCACATACATGTATTGCACTGTATCCAATACAGTTTTTTACTGTGGTGTAGTTTGATAGTGCCAGAGCGGACGAAACTGAGTAATAGCTAAACTAATAAATAAAGTCGTTATCTCAAAATAAAACGTCAACCAGTTAAGGAAAATAACTTCCATTAAGTAAGATGACACAATGTGATTACATGCTAAAATGTTTACAAATGTCGTTAAAATTTTTCAAAATATGAATTGCATTAATATTATTTATGTAAAATTAGCTGGTAATTTCTTCATTTTTTAACGAAAACAAAAGAACTATAATGTTAGATAAAAAGGAGCACTGCTGTTTCACTAAAGAAGTGAACAAATTACGATGGGGAAAATGGTTTTTGGACGAGAAACGTTGTTCTTCAGTGCTGGAGAGTGTGGGTCTCAGCGTATGCGTCGATTGTGTAGCATCTCTGGAGGTAATGGAACGAACTGGGCTGGTTGGTGGGAAGAAAAAATGGGAGGAGTTTTCTGCGGTGTGGACAGATATAAAGGGACACAGGGATATGGCAGGGAAAGGGGATAAACCTGGCGTTCAATGGAATGCATGAGGATCGAGATTGCAGATAGTGTAGCACATACAAAGTTATTCATTGTAATTCAAGAGAGTTGGAAATTTGATGAGATGGTGTTGAATCCACCCGAGGGAACACAGACGAATGTGTAACCCTATGTGGAACCCATGGCGGTCATGTACTGGAGAGAACTATATAACTTTGTGAGGCGGTTGTTCGTGCACCTTTGCCACATGTGGTCACAGGTCGGTTGAATAGATATCGAGATGATTTAAGTCTATTATGAGCTTTATTTTGGTTGGTTAGTGGGTGAGGTTTACACCATAGTTGTCAAACATTTCTTAGTCTCAGATGTTTTAGCGTGTGGGTTGATAGGATAGGATCGTCATAAAAAGAAAGAGGTCAAGAACACGTACGGTGCGTTTGTTGATGAGGAGAGTAATGTGTAGAAGAATACTAATAAAGGGATTAGGAAAGCGACGAGCAAATTTTTGAATCCAGAAAATAAAAAGGATTTATAATAGTAATATTAACGTGTGGCCACCTAGACGTGGCAGAGACGCCGTGATAAAGTAATCAATAATATATTGCTAACATTTTAAATTATTGTGGTGGGAACTGTGATATACGGGTAGAGTGTCTGACTACTAACCAGAAGTAATTAGAACGCAGACACTGCTAAACTTTGAATGAAAATTATCAGAAATGGATGCGAAATGCTCTCGCGAAAAGGAGAGATGATAATCTGATAATCATGGGTGACTGCAACGTTGCGGCAGGGGAACTAACTAAAAGCTGTATTACAGTAGAAAATGGAATAGGAAACAGGAACTGGAAAGAAGAAAGGTAATGGAATTCGGCAGTAAACTTCTGGTGGTAACAGAGAATTCTGTGTTGAAAAATCATTAGACGAAGTGGTATTCTTGAAAAGATCTAGAGACACACGGAGACTCGATATGTATTACATCATGGTCAGCCAGAAATTCTGAAATCAGATATTGGAATGTACACGAGGCTTACACGAGAGCAAATATAGACTCGATAGACAATTTCGTAATGAAATGTAAGCTGCAAGAAATAACAGGGTGAATTAATGCATAAAGCTGTGGGAAATGGTGATGCGCGTTTGAAGTTCTTTGAGGCTATGGATCTGTGATAATGAACACCACAGTACGCACTTTAGTTGAAGAGGAGTGGACGTCTTCCAAACGGAGAATAACCTAAATTGAAGGAACAAATACAGGAACAAGGAAGATAATTACGAAAAAACTTAGGAAATAGAATAATTACAACAATTGTTGGACGAAAAAAGTACATAAATGCTCAGGAAAAGACATATTTAAAGTAACAGCAATGACTTAGTAATGAAATAAATAGGAAGTGCGGGGTAGATAAGGCGAAATCGAAAAATAAATGGTCGTCGTAATGACGGATGAGCTTACAGAAAATTCTAAATATCCATCTGTCAAATTAACAGGTAAGGCATCAACATCAAAAGTGCAGTAGGAGTTCCACTGTTAATCGTAGGGGAGAGAACGAATAGGTTTAAGCAATATACTGAAGACAGCACTCGCGAAAGGGAGGAAAAATTACAACACATACTGAATTTTATGAACAGTCAACTGAGGAAAGAATATGGAACGTTATGTGGAATATCATAAAAGAGAAACTCAGCATCAACACCATACAGGTGATGACGCGATAGAATTGTGCTGCATTGGAAGCAAAATAACGTTTGTCGGAAGAAGAAAGGAGTACGTAACAAGCAGACTAGCACACAAAAAGAAGGCATTTCTGACCAAAAGAAAGCAGCTAATGTTGAACACAGAAATTTCTAAAAATCTGTGTGAGGAGCACACCATTGTATTACAGTCAAACATGGACTGTAGGGAAACCGAAAAAGAAGAGAACCGAAGCGTTTCATATGTGATGTTGCAGAACGATGTCGAAAATTAGGTGGACTTGTAAGACAAGAAAGGAGGGGGATGTCTGTAGACGAGGAATTTACGGAAAACACTGATAAGGACCGATGACGGTGACATATGTTAAGATATTAAAAAATAGCTACGTGGTACCAGAGTGAGCTGGAGGGGATATAAACTGCAGGTTATAGAGCAGGACAGATAATGGAATATAGCCAACAAATAACTGAAGATGTTGGGTATTGAAAAATGAGGGCGTGGCGGGCTCTATCAATGCAGTCAAACAACTGATGAATGAAAAAGAAAGAAACTGTTACTGTTCTTTCACGTGTTGTTTATTATTATAGGTACAAATCAGAAAGGTGACACAGGAAAATGAAACAAGCAAATAACCATGATATACATAGGTGCGAAAACAAACAGTTCCATCGAGACGATGCATGAACAAATCCAGTGAAGCGAATGTTACTTCACAGTCAATATCTAAGGCTACGTTTATTTCAAAGCACCACAAGCGAAGCGGAAATAAAAAAGTGATATAAACTGCCTTAGATTGTTTATCATCATCCCGGGAACCTAGGTATTCGTAAAGGGCGCTTTTACAAATGTTTCGGTCGTGGCTCGCCTGGCCAGCCAGGGCAGCGGAAACCTGCCCTAAGCTTTCGTCCTTTAAGTGGGGAGACGACACAGGCCCACAGACGGACTGAACTGCAACACACCAAAATCCTAAATCAACAAATTGTTCAACACAAGGATGAACAGTTACAATTGGGAAACAAACCAGTTCCACTTAAAGGAAGCGAGAATGAGGTTTCTACATTGGCCCGCACAAACCGTGTCTGCACACATTAACGACGACTTTGAATTTAAGCTACAGAAACCTAGGCACTTCTACAAAAGTCAGGCATTCAATATTTTCCCAGAGCATCAATAATGGCCATCGAACAGAAGGAAGATCTTTAGGCTTATAAGGGCGCAGCGACCTGTCTTCAGTCACTATTGTACAACATGTTGACTATCACACGTTATACTGCTTCGAAACATTGACTATTTTAAGTGGCGGCTTATTGTGCCCCAACAAGTGATAGAATTCTTGTCCATAAGCTCCACTAGAACTTAAAAGCAGTGCAGGATGCTCTTCGTTACATGTGAACACACAGTTATCAGACGAAATGTCTGAGAGTCATAAACTGGCATTGGCCACATGGGTCGCCGAGAGGTTCTGGAGGTTGTCGCTCCTCCAGCAGTGACGCCGACTTCCAAATATCACATACACCAACACGAAAGCAGCTACCTCACCGACCAGGGCACAGTCCCTCTCCTCGGTTCCGCTCACGCCACTTGCCGCATCCACTCCAAGTTTTTAACTCCTCTCCCGTTCACAGTCTATAACCCATGGTCCTACCCGTTGCCGATTTACCACTCACGTCCTCTGTTGGAGTTTCCTCGTACCACCAGACAGCTAATTTTGGTTGCAAGGAATGCAAACCAGCCCGCTAGAGATCTATCAAGTCAAGCGATACGACCCATCTCCACCAAAACCTAAACATGACCCGACCACCAATTTTTGTCAAACAAGGAAGGGAAAATTAAGCTAAATTACTTGACGTGGGAGACATGTACTCTTGGAAAATTTCTGGTAACAATGTTACGTAGCAATAGGATGACTGGATTAACTACCTTGATAACTCATAACGTCCCGCAAACGGGATGCCAATTTATCTGAAACTGGGTCCTTACTTTGACTCCCGCCAGCACGTTTTCGGACGAAAACCTTAAAAACAACCCACACCTTAATCTCGCATCGCCCCTCATTATAATGGCGTTCCTGTCTGTGGTGTGCAATACTAATATTTTGTCGCGCTCGTCTCCAGTCCTCCTGAATCAGGGCAGGTGTCACTTTCTCAATGAGGTAACTGAGTGCAGGCTGGGCTAGGGGGAGTTCAGACGATGACCAAACATCAACGGATTGTGTCGAGGGCTTCGTGGTAGACGGAATTGAACGCCAAATTAAGCCATGGTGCTAAAGAATCCCACTTATGGCGTGAATGAGAATGGAAAATATTAACGTTGCCTCCAAATTATGGGTTCACTCTATCTGCAAATTAAGGTTGTTGATAGTATTGTGTAGTCATCGAATGAGTTGTCGCATTGCCGAAATGAAGTACTTTAAACGATTGTTAGAGGAAGACAGGGGCGTTGTCACCGACAATGGAAATGGGAGTGCCACATATGGAAAATATCCGGCAAATAACACAGCGGTCACACTATTACTGGGTACTAATCAGACAAATCTGAGAAGGCATCAACCATGACCTGGCTATACCAGTTGCCATTACGAGTAAGCGGCAGGGGGACGACATAATCGACAAGTACATTATCCATGGGAAAGTGCTCTCTTGAAGACTGTAAAAATCCCCTACGAGTATTAAAACTAGGTTTAGCCATTTTACATTTATGGTACCAAACGCAACATATCTCTACACAAGTTAGGCCATGTAAGAAACTCCCTAACCTTTCTATGGGTCAGACGGATTCCTAAATGCCCTCCAAACATAGACTTATGAAAGTAATGAAAATGGCTTGATTATCCCACTTATAACACAATATTCAGTTTGCATGTTCTATAGCGGCTCTGATTTGTCGCTTATTAAACCGTGCTCCAAACTATTAAGTAGCTCGGGGAGCTCAATTAACGTCCCAGCAACCGAATCTGGTTCCCATATTTCCTGTTACTCACCGTGCTCACTACATTCCTGCTCCAACATTCCACTGAAAGCGTCCTCCACGGTGTTGTCTCTTCCCCTAATAAGTCCGACGATAAAGCGAAACGCTGAAATGCGCACGTTCCAAAGAGCAATTTACCCGTCTTCCTGGCCCAGGCTCGATTGGCAGTTTCAAAACAATATTCTCGGTGCTCCAGGTAGAACTTAAACTCTTCAAAAATTAACATCGGCAGGAGAAAGAGACTTCGAAGCACACACAATTGGTCAATGTTCTTCCTGATCTCCATCGAACAGTACTACAGCGATATTCGGATTTCATGCATGGGTCTGCACGGCAATCTAGCTCTTGAAAGTTAGTCAAGATTGTTTTAATAGCTTCAGATGCGAACTGCTGCGACTCTTCGTACCCAACAGTTTGATTATTTTCACGTAATTGCTTCAAGAGGCTGCAATCTGGGCACAATTAGGGACGAAATGTGGAAAGAATTTAATCATCTCAATGAAATGGGTCACATTTCTCTTGGTCCTGGGGGTGAGGAGGGAATTTCTGTAGCTCCTCGGTCCCCTCCCGATCAACTCGGACCCTGTCAGAAGAAACCAAAGGACCAAGGAGAGAAATCTCCTGCTAAGATAAATAAATTCTGGAAGATTTCCCATTAAGACCAGCAGCAAAAAGGCGGCTCGGCTCAAAACTTCATCTAGGTGTTGGTACTGTTTGTAAGTAGCGCTATTAACTACCAAGTCATCTAAATGATGATAAACTGGTTTCAAATTTAGATCTCCCAAAACATTATCCAAAAGTCTGGAGTGAACAGCAGCCCGACTTGATAAGCCAAATGGTACACAGCTAAACTCGAATAAATTCCGAATATTAGAAAACGCTGTCACATGTCTAGAATCTTTAAGGTCAATGGGATCAGATGATAGTCCTGACTACGATCTGAAATGGAAAAAGAACGAGCACCCGTAAACCAGGAGAAACTGTGGTTAATCCGGCCGGGGTGGCCGAGCTGTTCTAGGCGCTACAGTCTGGAACCGCTCCACCGCTACGGTCGCAGGTTCGAACCCTGCCTCGGGCATGGGTGTGTGTGATGTCCTTAGGTTAGTTAGGCATAAGTAGTTCTAAGTTCTAGGGGACTGATTACCTCAGATGTTAAGTCCCATAGTGCTCAGAGCCATTTGAAACTGTGGCTAAAGTCGAGTGGTAGCATAGATTCAACGACAAGTTTCCTAATTAATGTTATTGTTGTTGTGGTCTTCAGTCCTGTGACTGCTTTGATGCAGCTCTGCATGCTACTCTTTCCTGTGCAAGCTTCTTCATCTCCCAGTACCTCCTGCAACCCATCCTTCTGTATCTGCTTAGTATATTCATCTCTTGGCCTCCCTCTACGATTTTTACCCTCCACGCTGCCCTCCAATACTAAATTGGTGATCCCTTGATGCCTCAACACATCTCCTACCAACCGATCCTTTCTTCTAGTGAAGTTGTGCCACAAACTTCTCGTCTCCCCAATCCTATTCAATACTTTCTCATTAGTTATGTAATCTACTCATCTAATCTTCAGCATTCTTCTCTAGCACCACACTTCAAAAGCTTCTATTCTCTTCTTGTCCAACCTATTTATCGTCCATGTTTCACTTCCATACATGGCTACACTCCGTACAAATACTTTCAGAAATGACTTCCTGACACTTAAATCTGTACTCGATGTTAACAAATTTCTCTTCTTTAAAAACGCTTTCCTTGCCATTGCCAGTCTACATTTGCTATCCTCTCTACTTCGACCATCATTAGTTATTTTGCTCCCCAAATAGCAAAACTCCTTTACTATTTAAGTGTCTCATTTCCTAATCTAACTCCCTCAGCATCACCCGACTTAATTCGACTACTTTCCATTATCCTCGTTTTGCTTTTGTTGATGTTCATCTTATATCCTCCTTTCGAGACACTGCCCATTCCATTCAATTGCTCTTCCAAGTCTTTTGCTGTCTCTGACAGAATTACAATGTCATCGGCGAACCTCAAAGTTTTTATTTGTTCTCCATGGATTTTAATACCTACTCCGAATTTTTCTTTTGTTTCCTTCACTATTTGCTCAATACACAGATCGAATAACATCGGGTAGAGGCTACAACCCTGTCTCACTCCAATCCCAACCACTGCTTCCCTTTCATGGCCCTCGACTCACATAACTGCCATCTGGTTTATGTACAAATTGTAAATAGCCTTTCGCTCCCTGTATTTTACCCTTGCCACCTTCAGAATTTGAAAGAGAGTCTTCCAGTCAACATTGTCAAAAGCTTTCTCCAAGTCTACAAATTCTAGAAACGTAGGTAGGCCTTACCTTAATCTAGTTTCTAAGATAAGTCGTAAGGTAAGTATTGCCTCACGTGTCTCAACATTTCTACGGAATCCAAACTGATCTTCCCCGAGGTCAGCTTCTACTAGTTTTTCCATTCGTCTGTAAAGAATTCGTGTTAGTGTTTTGCAGCCGTGACTTATTAAACTGACAGTTTGGTAATTTACCCATTTGTCAACACCTGCTTTCTTTGGGATTGGAATTATTATATTATTCTTGAAGTATGAGGGTATTTCACCTGTTTCATACATCTTACTCACCAGATGGTAGAGTTTCGTGAGGACTGGCTCTCCCAAGGCTGTCAGTAGTTCTAATGGAATGTTTTCTACTCCCAGGGACTTGATTCGACTCAGGCTTTTCAGTGCTCTGTCAAACACTTCACGCAGTATTATATCTCCAATTTCATCTTCATCTACATCCTCTTCCATTTCCATAACATTGTCCTCAAGTATATCGCCCTTGTATAGACTTTCTATATACTCCTTCCATCTTTCTGCTTTCCCTTCTTTGCTTAGAACTGGGTTTGCATCTGAGCTTTTGATATTCATACAAGTGGTTCTCTTCTCTTCAATGGCCTCTTTAATTTCCTTGTAGGCAGTATCTATCTTACCCCTAGTGAGATAAGCCTCTACATCCTTACATTAGTCCTCTAGCCATCCCTGCTTATCCATTTTGCACTTCCTGTCGATTTCATTTTTGAGACGTTTGCATTCCTTTTTGCCTGCTTCTTTTATTGCATTTTTATATTTTCTCTTTTCATCAATTAAATTCAGTATTTCTTCTGTCACCCAAGGATTTTTACTAGTCCTCGTCTTTTTACCTACTTGATCCATACTTCACTACTTCATCCCTCAAAGCTACGCATTCTTCTTCTACTGTATTTCTTTTCCCCATTCATGTCAATTGTTCCCTTATGCTCTCCCTGATACTCTGTCAAACTTCTGATTTAGTCAGTTTATTCAGGTCGCATCTCCTTGAATTCCCACCTTTTTGTAGTTTCTTCAGTTTTAATCTACAGGTCATAGCCAATAGATTGTGGTCAGAATCCACAACTGCCCCTGGAAATGTCTTACAATTTAAAACCTGGTTCCTAAATCTCTGTCTTACCATTATGTAATCTATCTGAAACCTTTCAGTATCTCCAGGCTTCTTCCATGTATACAACCTCCTTCCATGATTAAGTTGTGCTATGTGCAAAATTCTACCGGGCGGCTTCCTCTTTCATATCTTACCCCAAATCCATATTCGCCTACTACGTTTCCTTATCTCCCTTTTCCTACTGCCGAATTCCAGTCACCCATGACTATCAAATTTTCGTCTCCCTTCACTATCTGAATAATTTCTTTCTTTCATCATACATTTCTTCTATTTCTTCGTCATCTGCAGAGCTAGTTGGCATATAAACTTGTACTACTGTAGTAGGCGAGGGCTTCGTATCTATCTTGGCCACAATAATGCGTTCACTATGCTGTTTGTAGTAGCTTACACGCATTCCTATTTTCCCATTCATTATTAAACCTAGTCCTTCATTACCCCTATTTGATTTTGTGTTTATAACCCTGTAGTCACCTGACCAGAAGTCTTGTTTCTCATTCCACCGAATTTCACTAATTCCCATTATGTCTAGCTTTAAACTATCCATTTCCCTTTTTAAATTTTCTAACCTACCTGTCCGATTAAGGGATCTGACATTCCACGCTCCGATCCGTAGAACGCCAGTTTTCTTTCTCCTGATAACGACATCCTCTTGAGTAGTCCCCGCCCGGAGATGAATGGGGGACTATTGAATAATCTAATTAATAATCTATAATTAACCACCAGTTGATTCACAGATCCCTGATTTTTCTGAACTAAAAGGATGAGAGAGGTAGGAGACGTAATTCCTCATCACAGAGCACATTATTCAATAGCTGTCGCTACATTTTCGTTTTGGGTGGTGACAATCTACAACGGGGCTGACATAACGGAATATCGTCAGTAAGGCGGATACTATACTGTATCCTGTCGGTAACACCTAATTTGTCGGTTAAGACATCCAGGAAATTGCCCGGACGCCGCATCATCGCCCCAGCCTCAGAATCAACAATAATGAACTACCTTACATTTACAATCATGCACAGTAACGGAGCTGATACCTGTGAGCAGAAAACACTGGCAAAATTTGAAGTCCTTTTTAGGGTAAAATTTAAAAGAAAACGTCCTATGTAGTTCAAGATCAACCCAGTACACTGAATCCAATTGCAGAGCCTAAATAAAGCTACTTGACAATGGTGACTCCCCCCCCCCCCCCCCCAATGAACCATGGACCTTACCGTTGGTGGGGAGGCTTGCGTGCCTCAGCGATACAGATGGCCGTACCGTAGGTGCAACCTCAACGGAGGGGTATCTGTTGAGAGGCCAGACAAACGTGTGGTTCCTGAAGAGGGGCAGCAGCCTTTTCAGTAGTTGCAGGGGCAACAGTCTGGATGATTGACTGATCTGGCCTTGCAACATTAACCAAATCGGCCTTGCTGTGCTGGTACTGCGAACGGCTGAAAGCAAGGGGAAACTACAGCCGTAATTTTTCCCGAGGACATGCAGCTTTACTGTATGATTAAATGATGATGGCGTCCTCTTGGGGAAAATATTCCGGAGGTAAAATAGTCCCCCATTCGGATCTCCGGGCGGGGACTACTCAGGAGGATGTCGTTATCAGGAGAAAGAAAACTGGCGTTCTACGGATCGGAGCGTGGAATGTCAGATCCCTTAATCGGGCAGGTAGGTTAGAAATTTTAAAAAGGGAAATGGATAAGTTAAAGTTAGATATAGTGGGAATTAGTGAAGTTCGGTGGCAGGAGGAGCAAGACTTTTTGTCAGGTGAATACAGGGTTATAAATACAAAATGAAATAGGGGTAATGCAGGAGTAGGTTTAATAATGAATAAAAAAATAGGAGTGCGGGTAAGCTACTACAAACAGCATAGGGAACGCATTATTTTGGCCAAAATAGGCACAAAGCCCATGCCTACTACAGTAGTACAAGTTTATATGCCAACTAGCTCTGCAGATGATGAAGAAATTGATGAAATGTATGATGAGATAAAAGAAATTATTCAAGCAGTGAAGGGAGACGAAAATTTAATAGTCCTGGGTGACTGGAATTCGTCAGTAGGAAAAGAGAGAGAAGGAAACCTAGTTGGTGATTATGGATTGGGGCTAAGAAATGAAAGAGGAAGCCATCTGGTAGAATTTTGCACAGAGCACAACTTAATCATATTTAACATTTGGTTCAAGAATCATAAAAGAAGGTTGTATACATGGAAGAATCCTGGAGATGCTAAAAGGTATCAGATAGATTATATAATGGTTAGGCAGAGATTTAGAAATCAGGTTTTAAATTGTAGGACATTCCCAGGGGCAGATGTGGACTCTGACCACAATCTATTGGTTATGACCTGTATGTTAAAACTGAAGAAACTGCAAAAAGGTGGGAATTTGAGGACATGGGATCTGGATAAGCTGAAAGAACCAGAGGTTGTACAGAGTTTCAAGGAGAGCATAAGGGAACAATTGACAGGAATGGGGGAAAGAAACACAGTAGAAGAAGAATGGGTAGCTCTGAGGGATGAAGTAGTGAAGGCAGCAGAGGATAAAGTAGATAAAAAGACGAGGGCTGCTAGAAATCCTTGGGTAACAGAAGAAATATTGAATGTAATTGATGAAAGGAGAAAATATAAAAAATGCAGTAAATGAAGCAGGCAAAAAGGAATACAAACGTCTCAAAAATGAAATCGACAGGAAGTGCAAAATGGGTAAGCAGGGATGGCTAGAGGACAAATGTAAGGATGTAGAAGCTTATCTCACTAGGGGTAAGATAGATACTGCCTACAGGGAAATTAAAGAGGCCATTGAAGAGAAGAGAACCACTTGTATGAATATCAAAAGCTCAGATGCAAACCCAGTTCTAAGCAAAGAAGGGAAAGCAGAAAGATGGAAGGAGTATATAGAAAGTCTATACAAGGGCGATATACTTGAGGACAATGTTATGGAAATGGAAGAGGATGTAGATGAAGATGAAATTGGAGATATAATACTGCGTGAAGAGTTTGACAGAGCACTGAAAAGCCTGAGTCGAAACAAGTCCCTGGGAGTAGAAAACATTCCATTAGAACTACTGACAGCCTTGGGAGAGCCAGTCCTCACGAAACTCTACCATCTGGTGAGCAAGATGTATGAGACAGGTGAAATACCCTCATACTTCAAGAATAATATAATAATTCCAATCCCAAAGAAAGCAGGTGTTGACAAATGGGTAAATTACCAAACTGTCAGTTTAATAAGTCATGGCTGCAAAACACTAACACGAATTCTTTACAGACGAATGGAAAAACTAGTAGAAGCTGACCTCGGGGAAGATCAGTTTGGATTCCGTAGAAATGTTGGGACACGTGAGGCAATACTTACCTTACGACTTATCTTAGAAACTAGATTAAGGTAAGGCCTACCTACGTTTCTAGAATTTGTAGACTTGGAGAAAGCTTTTGACAATGTTGACTGGAAGACTCTCTTTCAAATTCTGAAGGTGGCAAGGGTAAAATACAGGGAGCGAAAGGCTATTTACAATTTGTACATAAACCAGATGGCAGTTATTAGAGTCGAGGGGCATGAAAGGGAAGCAGTGTTTGGGAAAGGAGTGAGGCATGGTTGTAGCCTCTCCCCGCTGTTATTCAATCTGTATATTGAGCAAGCAGTAAAGGAAACAAAAGAAAAATTTGGAGAAGGTATTAAAATTCATGGAGAAGAAGTAAAAACTTTGAGGTTCGCAGATGACATTGTAATTCTGTCAGAGACGGCAAAGGACTTGGAAGAACAGTTGAACGAAATGGACAGTGTCTTGAAAGGAGGATATAAGATGAACATCAACAAAACCAAAACGAGGATAATGGAATGTAGTCAAATTAAATCGGGTGATGCTGAGGGAATTAGATTAGGAAATGAGACACTTAAAGTAGTAAAGGAATTTTGCTATTTGGGAAGTAAAATAACTGATGATGGTCGAAGTAGAGAGGATATAAAATGTAGACTGGCAATGGCCAGGAACGTATTTCTGAAGAAGAGAAATTTGTTAACATCGAATATAGATTTGTGTATCAAGAAGTCGTTTCTGAAAGTATATTTGGAGTGTAGCCATGTATGGAAGTGAAACATGGACGATAACTAGTTTGGACAAGAAGAGAATAGCAGCTGTCGAAATGTGGTGCTACAGAAGAATGCTGAAGATATGGTGGATAGATCACGTAACTAATGAGGAGGTATTGAATAGGATTGGGGAGAAGAGAAATTTGTGGCACAACTTGACTAGAAGAAGGGATCGGTTAGTAGGACATGTTTTGAGGCATCAAGGGATCACAAATTTAGCACTGGAGGGCAGCGTGGAGGGTAAAAATCGTAGAGGGAGACCAAGAGATAAATACACTAAGCAGATTCAGAAGGATGTAGGTTGCAGTAGGTACTGGGAGATGAAGAAGCTTGCACAGGATAGAGTGGCATGGAGAGCTGCATCAAACCAGTCTCAGGACTGAAGACAACAACAACAACGACAATGGTGAATTGAACGTGCCAAGAAAACCTTTGCAGAGAAATACTCGCCTTATAGCGACCGGTCAGAGACAACACCTGCACATTGACGGTACGACATCCTTACGAAGTCAAATATAGGCTAGGAAACTTCGAAATGCTGCGATTGAAAATATACCAGTCATAATCAACCAATAAAACCGAATTTTCTCGTTTTCAGCAGACTGTAGGAGCCATCTCTTCGTTCCTTGCTAAAAACATTTAATGACCTAGATCGCATAAACGGTTTTTTTATTTAAGACTGCAGGTTTCGACAGGCTTTTCTGTGATCTTCAAAAAGTTTTTTTTAAGTTATGAAGATAACAGCAAAGCCTGACGAAACCAGATGTCTTAAATAAATAAATATTTATGTGGTCTAGGTTGTTGAATTTTTTAATAACTAATGAGAGGCTATTACCTTACTCAACTAAGACACACAAGGGTTCATGATATACTGCAGCACAAAGTGGTAAAATGAATTGACAGAAACTCTAATGCGGTTACAGCCCTTAATAGGAGATAATAATGCGCTTCCAACGTCAATTGGCCGGAAACACGTTACGCGGCTCGCGACAAATGTCCGGGATCAGTGCAACGAAAACCCAGCCTGGTCTTAACCATCCCGGCATCTCGACTATTCTCCGGTCCCTGTCTAATGGTAGGTTGTTCTGATGGATCCCTCGCACCTTACAGCTTAGTATTTGCCAAACTTGTCTGTGTAGTTCCGCTGAAGCCGCCGGCTTATTACGAAATCTCAAGAGCTTAAGTCCTTCCAAAATATTTTCGATCGCCTTGTAACACCATAGCTCTAATCCTGTACGGATTTATTTTGCTTTTGTTTAAGTGCACTTGGCTTCACATTAAACACTTCGGTTTTCTGTCTTGATGCGGACGTGTGCTAATTGAAGTACTTTTTCATAAATTCTTCGTTTTCTGGTACAAACGCAAGGTCAGCCGAATTTTACAGCAGGGTTGAACTATGCGTTGTACGTGTTCTTGAGCCATAGAAACCACAGCTTATTTACATCCACATCTACATTTACATCCCGCAAGCCACCCAATGGTGTGTGGTGGAGGGCACTTTACGTGCCACTTTCATTACCTCTCTTTCCTGTTCCAGCCGAGTATGGTTCGCGGGAAGAACGACTGCTGGAAAGCCTCCTACTACGACATAATCGTTTATGTGTGTTACTGACTAAAAACTGGGTTGCTCTGAAACAACAGTAGATAATGTGTCCAATACTATCATATGTATATTTATGTAAGATCAGACTTAGAAAGTTTTTCATTTATTTTAACAGATATGGAGATATTCAGGACCCGAAGAAAACCAGTTATCATTCTATAGACAAACACAAAAATAGACTGCTACAAAAAACAAAATACTAATTGAATTGTCATGGATTTATCTCCACATTGTCATGTATTTATCTCCACCTGACACCACGATAAGCTTTGAGACATAATTTAAACAAGGAATTGTCGGTTTTGGTAGGTATTGGCCATCTTCAGGCCGTAAGAGAAGCTTTAGTTCTGCTGTAGCTTGGCCTCACGCCTAAACTGCTGGCAACACACATTACATCCTAGTCGAGCAGGCAGCCAACTTCCTAACAGAAGACACTCGAGGAGAGCGACGCAACAGACGACAGCCAGCGACAACCTATGCGCCAGTGGAAGTCGTTGCTCTGACCGAACTCTTTCTTACCCAGGCCATGGGCAAGAAGTAGGTTTTGCTATATCGTGGCATCGAGGACTGTACTTGAGCCAGTGCATGGGCCCTGAGACGCCACTTCACTCCGAGTGAGATTCCTATGCCAGGCATCAAATCTACTCGCATTTCATCTACCAGGAACTGAGCCAGCGCTATGCCATCACTACTGTCTGTGTCAGTCTCAGCAACACAGAACCTCCGACGTGGCGTTCCTGGCGGAAGACATGGACATGATCACCATGACAAACCACTGGGTCCCGTATTATTTTCTTTTGAAAACTTTTGACATCCCACCTGGTTTAGACTGTTGCCATACCTTCTGATGCTTGACTTTGGCTGGTCCTCTCCGTTCCTTAACCAAGTGTATGTTTCTTACAGACTGTGGTAGAGAGAAAGTCTTACTCGAAATGCTTGCACCCAAATTTCTATCGATCCAAGACGACCTTTGGTTTCATCACAAAGTTACGTGAAAGGAGCCACTGGCTTTCATAATTATGTACTTTTGTCACGACAATAGAGTTAAATCGTTGAAGTCAATTTGTTCGTTAAGTATTCCTAGCTGGTCAAAACAATGGAGTTTGTTTTGATCTATATTCCTGGCTAAACTTTGTAAAAGCTTTTTGTTTTAGATTTCCTCCTTTTCAAGTGGATTGTTTGAACTTAATAAACGTTTTCAAGCATGTCCTACCTCGATGTAATTTCCTTGTGTCACCGTCGGCATATTCATTACTTCACTCTTAAGCACATTAACCACGTAGCTTTCACCAAATAGTTATGAGATAAGTAGTATTTATGATATGAATATATCCAAAAGTGATCTAATTGATGAATGGTGTAAGTTAATTATCTTCTCGGAAAAAAAAATCAAGATGCGAGAAAGGAACGGGGCGTTAGCCTTTCTCTACAAGCTACTTCTCAGGCGACTTATATTGCACGACCTGATGAAGACATCGATTGTGGAATCCGTATTTTGGAAATCACTTCTCAATATTCTGGAAATGTCTCCCTTGCAATGTGTTCTCCATACGAGGAAAACTTCATGTGTATTACGTCCGGAAGACACTGGAAGTGAGGCAAAACTTGACAGCCCAAATAAACTGCTTGGAAGCGAACAGCTGTGTGGAATTTGTGTGAGGGTTCGCAGCGCACACCAGGTGGCGACGCGTGACGTCGTAGTTCAAAACGTCGTGCGAGCAAGGAAAACTGATCTATGACCAATTTTCACTTCTTCCATTATCGTCTCGATTGTGATATGCCGCTATTCGACTACAATGCACTCCTAAAAATAGTCTCCACTTCTTCGTCATTCACACTTTTCTTGACCATAACGGAAGTGTCATCGTCACCTAGCCACCGCGTCATATGAAGTGGTATTGTTGCGTGCCCTTCCACCAGCTTAACACTGATATTGGCATCGTACTTCCCTTTTATGTGCAGGAAACAAACTACCATATGACGCACCACTTTATGCTTTATGCATTTTCTAACAGCCTGCAGTGGCAATGTGGTAAAGGAATTATATGGTGTACCTTGACTCCATTCATGTACATGGAAACAAAAAAAAAAAAAACAAAAAAAACGTAACTGTAGTTTTTAGAGGTTATAATTAAAACTTTACCACTAATCCTTGTAAGGCACATTTCTGTTCTATTGGTACTGTTTGTAATATAGGCCAGAATACTGAATTAGAGTCTCAGCTCAAGTCGTCTAAATAACTCACGGTCGTTCACTATCGTTCACCATTTTCAACTAGCTGACCCGACAGACACTGTGTCGAATTATGTGAATGTGTGATGTGTGGAAATCAGAGTTGTACAAATTCTCCTTCCAGCCTGCCCCTACCTCCGCCGCAACCAATGCAACGTCTTAACCCGCTGCAATGCACACGCATGAGTACATGTGAGCACAGTGGCTAAGCCAGGGAAGTTTGGATTTGCGCTAACCTGGAAAGCTTCACGGTACCCGTTGTAAGTTAGCGAGCATTTCGCTCTGATTTTTTAGGTATAAGGCCGAAGTGTCAGACTTGAGGAATTGTGAAACAAACTCTGTCGTCCAGGACCGCGTGCCACAAAGACGCAGATTCACCGCCAGATGGGGAAATTCACAGGCGTCTGTGGTCTATTGAGGCCTAAGCGCTATAGTTTTCGTGTGAGACAGACGAGAATCTACGTCATAGGGAAACCCAGGGAAGAATAGCAGTGCTAAATATGGTGGACATAAGATCGGCCATAAAGGGAAACATTTATGAAAATTATTTAATTCTATAGTAATTCAGTGAATTAAGCCACAGTTATTTTAACCAACCATCCTTCATACCTTTCATGCTTATATCAATAAAACTTGAATATTGATCATAACGGTTTAGGATTTACTGTTAAAGTGAAATTAACAAGTTTTTTAACAAAGAGCTGAATGCTAAAATCTGAACGTTTTGGTCGATCTTAACGATCGAATTTCATATATAAGCGCATCATTAAAATGACAAATATTGTAAATATCAACACCTTAACTTTATTTATTTATAAGATATAGTAAACTTAAATTATCAGCATTTTCAGTTAAGCATCAGATCATCATTTCCTCCACACAAAACACATTGAAGGGTGACAGCATGACACCTTATTGAATTAGATAATACAATATTTGTTGTAAAGTTTAGTGCATAATAGTTACTTTTTTCGTTATTTAGTTATCAGAAAGCACAATGGTATAAGGCTACTGCCGTTACATTCAAAGTTAAGAAAGAAATTTTGTTGGTTTATGTAAAAGACTTCAATGTTTATTATGTAAGGATATTATAGTTACTTTACTTAGAACGTGAAAGTGGTCAAGATTTGATCATTTAAATATGTTAGAATGTAAAATAATGTAGGATAAGCTGTAGCCAATCAGATGGACGGCTTCAGGAAAGGGAACTATGCTAGTCAATTGAGTGAAGATGTTCGGTGAGCGGGAAATGCGGTCGGATACGGGCAGAGGGCAGTTGTGGTCTAGACACCAAAGGGTGCAGTTCGGAATGAGGCGCGAAAGCGGAAAGTCTTTAGGCAGCTAGGAAGTGAAACTTAGAAAATTTCGCTTTGTGTGATATCGTGGGACTTAGTCTCTGAGTGTCTTTGTTTGAGAATGAATGAAGATCTGAATTCGATGTGCGATCTGAAATGAATGTGGTGCGGGAGTGTGTAGTAGGGGAAAAGGTATTATGCTCAGTTTTAAATCAAAATCAGCGGAATTTAATGGCACTGGTATTTCTGAAAGTGCAAGACGCTCTAGCTATAATTTAAGTAAAGTAACGGCAGAGGATGGTGAAACTATGAACGGTTCTTATATTGGTGATTCGTCGACGGAAGTAAATGAGGTTTTATGTAGCGAGTTGTGTGATGTATCAGCGGCTGTTGAAGGTATTTGTAATGACGTGGAAGTAAAAAGTAATTTTTAATTTCGTGAAAATCATGTTGTAGCTACTAATATCGATAATTTTAAGGGAGAATACAGTGAGTTTGATTCTAATATAGTAAGTGATATTTGGACAGGATGGTAACTTAAGGAGGAATGTGATTTTACTGTAATTGATTGGCGATGGTACGGTAGAACATTACGATTGTTATTACCTCATTTGTTTAAGATAGCGAGAGGTCTAGAAGCGAGAAAAAATGAAGTTGGCGAGAAAGAAGCATTATGAAACGCCCCCTTTGAAAAATTATACAAGACTGTGATTAAACTGACACACAATATTTATAGCGCAACTCAGTCTGACTTTCGAAAATCCCTACAAAAGAATGGGCCCTGACTAACATTAACCTATACCTTCCACAAATCACTTACCTCACCAAAAATCTTCGTTACTCGAACTACTGCAATACATCGAGCGCCAGTACTGCCAGCTAAATAAAAGATTCAAACTACTAAAGGCACTAACTACTGATAGGAATAGTTAGCAAAATGAAAGATTTTAATAGAGAACAAACGATGTATTTACCTTAATAGTCATCAAAAGTCATAATATATATATATATATATATATATATATATATATATATATATATATATATATATATATATATAGTACTTCATGACATCCAGTCTTACAAATTGCAAAACTCCGCCATCTATCTCCCCACATCCATCACTGCTGGCGGCTCACCTCCAACTGCGCAACGTTACGCGCTGTTAACGTCCAGCTGCACAACACTACAATGGCAGACAACAATGCAAACTAGCCACAGACTGCACACAGTACAGCCAGTGATTTTATCAGAGCGCTACGTGGCGTTACCAATATAAAAACCTAAACAGCCTACTTACAGCATTTATTGAATTATTTTGGGATGAGTATGAAATTCGGGGGTGGATCGAACAAGACATGTGTACTCTAGAGATGGAAGAGAAGGGGAAAGATTGTTAAGAAATAAGTGTAATTTGCAATGTTTTATTTCAGGATTTATTGTAGTGTGTTTGTTTTTTCGTCGTGTAAGGATTTTTTAGGCACAAGGTCCGTGAGAGATACTTTTAGACGCACATTTGGGTACGAGAAGGTCAGAGAACTCGATTATTTGGTGAACGGTATCAAGTCCAAAATCAGTGCACGGTATGCATATAAATTATGTTTTTGAGGATCTATTTATGTGGTTATATGTTTTAGGCTTAAGTTTTTGGATGGTTTTATGTTAGTTCTGATTTCGAAATTATTAGTTATTATCGCACTAATTTGCGTGCAGGGAGGTCGGAGAAATTTGGAAAATGAAAACTAATAATGCTTACCTCGGAATACAGAGGTATGTTTACCTTCGTATCTGAGAATCAGGGCGAGTAATGCAACACTGGGGTTCAACCCCTAGACGAGTTTGAGCAATGACATTTTGACGAAGAGGAACCGCATGTGAGCTCGAACATCTTTAAGATGTTAGCTCGCACCTTTTCAGGCTACTACATCTGACAACAGGTCGCACCATCAGTCCAACATTACAGTTTCAATGCAGTTCGTTTCTCTTAACGGTGGGAGCAGCAAAATTAACTACCAAAGTTAAAGGAAACTGAGAAGAACTAAGCATTGGCAAATATATATCATTCACGAAACAGAGCCCAGTTCCAACAAGGAAAAATTGTTCGAGTACTTATGAGGCTGTTTCAAATAAATCAGAAGGTGTCTCCCAATGAAAATTGTGTAAACAGTTACTAAAGCCTCATTCGGAAACCTCGAGTGTACAACAAAATGTTTGTAAATATGACCATCAGTTTCCTCGCGCCATAAAAATTTCGAAAAATCACACAGACTTAATGGATGAGAAGTGTACTGAAATATGCGCTAAGGACTTTAGACCATTTAGCAGTATATAGCCGATCTAAATTTAGGGCAAACAGTGATTAAAATGGGGAAGAAATCATGGCTCAGTGGATATTCAACGCTACATTTTGCTGGTATGCAACGGAGTGCGAAGAAAGCTCATTATGAAACAAAAGCTTCTTCTTTCATATATGAATTTTATAGATTAACGTGGTATGAAATACGAACTGAGTATTTGCTAAAATGCAATTGAAAAATTTAGAATGAACTGTCTTGGCGTTTTAAAGGAATTCAGCTAACTCACTATACACACCCTGGAGAAAGTAATTAAAATTGGTATAAATAGGGTCATATTTAGTTGAATCAAAATGAGGTTACAAGAAATACACTTTCTACACCTTAGTTTAGTTGGCATTGCAGCGTAATAGACATGTTGAGATTCTTAAGTCAGCTTCCCCATATGGTTCTGCTTTCTACACAAATCATGTATTTGAAGGTGCCTGATGATGGCTCGGATAGAGAATAACCAGTACTAGCGGAAAGAGGGTCAAGTCTCTGAGAAAACCGTTCATATCGAAATAAATAAATAAGCCGGAAATACGTCGAAAAGGAAGAGAAGGACAAATTAAATCCAAAATTTTCTTGACTACAACGAACCAATGTGAATATATATTACACTGAGCCTCGTCATGTGATACTGCCGTGAAAAAAAGGCTTTTCGTCATTCTCCGAATCAGTGTCATATCGCTAGAATGAAAGCTTTCAGAATAAACTGCTACGTACCGCAGGGCCACGGCAAGATGATCTGGCAATCAAGATTGCTTTAGCTGGGTTGGATTGGACGTGACTAGGATGGGAATAAAGCAGCCTCTCCTTTCTGCTGGTAACAGGCGGCAGCTTACCTGCCTGCCGAACGGGCGAGCATGGTCAAGTTAACAGGGGAATGTGTACACCTCTGTTGGAAATGTCTAATAGCATGAAAGAAGATTGTGTTTCAATTACCTTGAAAGTGAGCATGAAATTGTCGCGAACCACATTTGTTGCCCCAAATGAAGTCTTTTGGGAGCAACTCTTATGTTTCTGGATTTTCGTAAGGAAATGTTCGGAACCTGTTCCGATTGCAGTAACCAATGAACTAAATTTGTCTTTATCACTAGCGCAACACAATCCAGGGTATAATTTCTGTATTTCTGTGCTTTTCATTGTGGCCACACATCGATCATCGATCCAGTAACAATGGATTCTTGTGCGCTGTAACCAGCTGCCACGTAACGGACTGCAGCTCGCTGAGTATTCAACGCAACATTCATGTGTCTTCTTGCCCAATTATTCAAATTCATTCGCACGCGATTGGTTTCCACCTTCCGATGATGTCTCAAATCGAAGTGTGTCATCGTTATTTGCATATTCTTCTTGTTGTTGTGTACTTGACGAATGTGTTTATAATAATCGATTCATTTCAATTTTATACCACTCTTCGTTTTGCTCTACAGTTCGATTTTTTCGAAAATGCATTTGGTTGTTAGTATCGCGAGTTCTGCAACCTACATTGCCCCTCTTTATTGGCAGCCTTGCAGCTGGGTTAAACTGTATCAGTTCCATTCAGTCATGTTGATTGCAACACAAAGTGCGATGCAAGTAATCAGAATTCAGCTAAAAATGGACAACTGATACAATTTTTTGTTACTGTATAGCTATGCTTTGCTTCAAATCTCCCGGCCTTTCAGAAGTTAATCTGTAAATTTATGTGAGAGAAAACGTTGAAAGCCTAATTCATTTCATGAAACGATTGCTACCTTTTGACTGCGTTCATTCAGAACTCTACTATCAGCTGCCAAAAGAGATTTGCGCACGTAGTAGCAAAATAAATTGAAATTGGGACGGAAATAAAATAACTACATTTGTCTTACAGATCGCGGAACAGCACGAAAGCCAATTTAATTTAATTTTTTCCTGTAATGAGTTCTTTCAGAAATTTTTTCTCCAGATCGTCTTATTTTTATTCCGTTGAGAATATTCTGCTGACTTATTTCCATCACGGGACCATGACAGACTAAACAAAAGCAGCATAAACAAAATATGTCGCCTCTATCGTTAGTTATGATCGAGAGTGCGTCGAAAACTTACAATTTTTTTAAAAAATTTGCCTGAATTTTTCGCCTTTTATTTTTAGCAGTTCCTAATTCATTGTTTCGCGAAAATTTTCGAGATAAAAAAAAATATGCAAAGCCATTTTTCGAATAGTCAGTTACAGTACTGAGTTCATAAAAAGACCATACAAGAAAGCGCTTTCATGTATTCCCAAATTTTCCAATTTTCAGGCAACGTTTCCAATTTTTCTTTCCCTAAAAAACCTGATTCGGACTATTAAAAAACAGGTTTTTTTCTTAAATTAGCAGAATCGCTCCAGCCGTTGTCACTTTATGCACTGACTAACGAACAGCATTTGATTTTGTCTATATGGATACGTTACTTTGAAGAAGCGGGTGCTGGCAGCCGCTTAACAGGCCCGCAGAGAGTGTCTGACGTTGGTGTCAGACAGGGGAACGTTATGGCCTCCGCCGATAAACGACACCGAAGATAATAGGCCGAGGTCCCTCTTCCTTATGAATTTAATCCGAATCCTTAAGTAGCCCTGCTCCACAATTCCGATCTGGCTGCTCAGAGTTCCTTCGTTAACGCCTTTCTCGGCCCTTTCGCGGTGCCGATATCGATATCGACCGGCGTCTCATCCCGACCGCCAGCACTCGAGACGCGATTGGCTGTCGCCGGCCGATGAATGGCCTGTGGTAATTACGGAGGCGTCTGTGCAGACGGAGGAGGAGGAGGAGCGGCTTCAAGGCGGGAGAGAAAAGGAGGGGGGGGGGGGGAGGGCGCCGTCTCCAGAGGGAGGGTAGGGGGTCCGCCGCTTGCGTCTTTTGTCCTGCGCCGCCTTCAGCCGTTATTGCCGGCGTTCTACGGTAATGAATCAGACGTCCCAGATCTATGGTCTCAATAAGCCACTAATGGCGTAACAAGCTAATGAAACACTTGTAATAGTACCGTCCTTCTCCCAAAGCACTGCTGGTATACACCAGCATGGTTCCTTAGAAAAGGCCGCAACTCATTTTTCTTATAGTGTCTTCCGCTTTGACACCTCTCTGATATCTGACTCGCTAAATGCAAGAACTATATCCTGTGTTTATTTACGAGTGTAAGTAACAAATATAAGGGACTTTTGAAAAAAGTAATATTTATTCTAATGACAGAACACTGGAACATACACTACTGGCCATTAAAATAGCTACCAGAAGAAGAAATGCAGATGATAAACGGGTATTCATTGCACAAATATATTATACTAGAACTGACATGTTATTACATTTTCATGCAATTAGGGTGCATAGATCCTGAGAAATCACTACCCAGAACAACGGCCTTGATCGCCTGGGCATTGAGTCAAACAGAGCTTGGATGGCGTGTACAGGTAGAGCTGCCCATGCAGCTTCAACACGATACCATGTTTCATCAAAAGTAGTGACTGGCGCATTGCCACGAGCCAGTTGCTCGGCCACCATTGACCAGACGTTTTCAATTGATCAGAGATCTGGAGAATGTGCTGGCCAGGGCAGCAGTCGAAAATTTTCTGCATACAGAAAGGCCCGTACAGGACCTGCAACTTGCGGTAGTGCACCATCCTGCTGAAATGTAGGGTTTCGCATACATCGAATGAAGGGCAGAGCCACGGGTCGTAACACATCTGAAATGTAACGTCCACTGTTCAAAGTACCGTCAATGCGAACAAGAGGTGACCGAGACGTGTAGCCAATGGCACCCCATACCATTACGCCAGGTAATACACCAGTTTGTAAATGACGAATACACGCTTCCAATGTGCGTTCACCACGATGTCGCCAAACACGGATGCGACCATTATGATGCCGTAAACAGAACCTGGATTCATCCGAAAAAATGACGTTTTGTAATTCGTGCATCCAGGTTCGTCGTTGAGTACACCATCGCTGGCGCTCCTGTCTGTGATGCTGCATCAAGGGTAACCGCAGCCATGGTCTCCGAGCTGATAGTCCATGGTTCTGCATACGTCGTCGAACTGCTCGTGGAGACCGTTGTTGCAAACATCCCCATCTGTTCACACAGGGATTGAGATGTGGCTGCACGATCCGTTACAGCCATGCGGATAAGATGCCTGTCATCTCGACTGCTAGTGATACGAGGCCGTTCGGATCCAACACCCGTCTAAGGCACTGCAGTCACGGAGTGTGCGGCTGATCCCGGCGAAGGTTCGAGTTCTTCCTCGGGCATGGGCGTGTGTGTTCGTCCTTAGGATAATTTAGGTTAAGTAGTGTGTAAGCTTAGGGACTGATGACCTTAGCAGTTAAGTCTCATAAGATTTCACACACATTTGAACATTTGATCCAGCACGGCTTTCCGTATTACTCTGCTGAATCCACCGATTCCATATTCTGCTAACAGTGATTGGCTCTCGACCAACGCGAGCAGCAAGGTTGCGATACCATAAACCGCAATTGCGATAGGCTACAATCCGACATTAATCAGTCGAAAACGTGATGCTACGCATTTCTCCTCCTTTCACGAGGCATCACAACAAGGTTTCACCAGGCAACCCCGGTCAACTGCTGTTTGCGTATGAGAAATCGGTTGGAAACTTTCCTCATGTCAGCACGCTGTAGGTGTCGCCTCCAGTGCCAACCTTGTGTGAATGTTCCGAAAAGCTAATCATGTGCAGCATGTGCATCATGTCATCTTTGTGGCTTCTGCACAGCCTCCCTGCACTTCAAAGCACTTTGTGCAACGTTTTACAAATTTTTTGTTTCCGTTGAAAATAAAGCTTTTTGGTTGCACTTGTAACCAATTTTTCACCGCATGAATGGCTTCTGCATAGGCTACAAATATTCTCCCCTGAGAGCTTTCTTCGGTGGTCCAAACGCATGGAAATCGCTTGGAGGCAGGTCTAGACTGTACTTCGGGTGTTCCAGCAATTCGAATCACAACTCTTTTATTGTTTCGGCCGTGTGTTTGGCAGAATGTGCCCCAGTGTCATCTTGATGCAGGATTATACTTTATCGCAGTTTCACGCGACATTTGGATGTGATTGCAGGTTTTAGTTTAGTTCGAAACACGACAGTGCTCACTATTCACAGGTCCGCTTCTAAATGTTGAAATGCCTGGTCTAGCGGGACAGAGCGGATTAGGTTGTGGAAAAGGGTCAAAATAAGTTGCTGTCATTTGCGCTCAACATACAAACTTTATTTATCAGCACACAATATTACAACAAGGATGAAAAACATTCAAAACTTTAATCGATCTCTCTTGCCTGACTTAAGATCGGCTGAAGTCCACACTCAAAATCCAAGACACAAGGCCTAAGCAAGAAATTGAAATACAAAGTTCTTCTGGAGGTTTCAACAAAAAATATTTCCTAATATCTTCAATTTAAACAATTTGAAGGCCTTATAAATTTAATTTAAATGGAACTTGACCCGTAGGCCGCATATTAAGCAATGAGAAGAGTTACAATCAAAAGGCAGAAGGCCTTATCATTAAATATTTCATGTAAAATTCGGCTGAAGGCCCCATACAAAAGCGTAACAATCTTATGCCTTACGGGCAAGACAAGAACATTAATTTAAGAGACAGTGATACTCGGCTGAAGGCCACACATCAACCAAATACCTAAAACCCAAACATTGAAATTACTATGTAGCACACAAGGAATGGCGCTCAGAAGTTTCCAAGGGTTGGCCTGCTATTGTAATACTAAGGCCCGTTTCGGTGAGACAGGGAGCCTGTCCAACGACTTCTTAATCTGGAGGAAACCCAACCGACAGATAGCCGCCCGACCAATCAAAAATCAGTTCCACTTCACGCAACCAGCAAAACGATCACAAGATTTCAGTAAACGACACACAGGATATTGGCGCCCACAACGACCAACAACACCTCAGCTGTCGAACTACATCCCGCGCTGGACAGTAACAACACGACGAGGAAAAATACTGCCGAAAATTACGTCAATGACCAGGGCAGGTAACCGGAACGTCAAAGCCACAAAGGCAGAAGATACCACTCGTCAACTTCAATAACAGGGAATACGGCTGGAACCTTAGCGAACTTGAATGCACATACGTTGTTGCTCGTAGGAATGTCCCGAAAGCGACAACCAGGATGAAGAAATGTAGGCAGTTGAGGTTCTATAGTAGGTTAAGTGAGGACTCACCTTTAATGTCCAAGATCGGTAGGCGACGAAATTCGTAGCACTCGCAAGGAGCACCTCACACTCTAACCGCACGTGCACACCGCCAGCGTCCCCGGCCAGAGTAGGAGCGACGGAGACTTCCTTGCTGCTCCACGCCAACCGACCGACTGGGCACACACAGTCCAGCTGGAAACTACGCTCCTGCAAATGGAAAAAAGAACACATTGACACCGGTGTGTCAGACCCACCATACTTGCTCCGGACACTGCGAGAGGGCTGTACAGGCAATGATCACACGCACGGCACAGCGGACACACCAGGAACCGCGGTGTTGGCCGTCGAATGGCGCTAGCTGCGCAGCATTTGTGCACCGCCGCCGTCAGTGTCAGCCAGTTTGCCGTAGCATACGGAGCTCCATCGCAGTCTTTAACACTGGTAGCATGCCGCAACAGCGTGGACGTGAACCGTATGTGCAGTTGACGGACTTTGAGCGAGGGCGTATAGTGGGCATGCGGGAGGCCGGGTGGACGTACCGCCGAATTGCTCAGCACGTGGGGCGTGAGGTCTCCACAGTACATCGATGTTGTCGCCAGTGGTCGGCGGAAGGTGCACGTGCCCGTCGACCTGGGGCCGGATCGCAGCGACGCACGTAGGATCCTACGCAGTGCCGTAGGGGACCGCACCGCCACTTCCCAGCAAATTAGGGACACTGTTGCTCCTGGGGTATCGGCGAGGACCATTCGCAACCGTCTCCATGAAGCTGGGCTACGGTCCCGCACACCGTTAGGCCGTCTTCCGCTCACGCCCCAACATCGTGCAGCCCGCCTCCAGTGGTGTCGCGACAGGCGTGAATGGAGGGACGAATGGAGACGTGTCGTCTTCAGCGATGAGAGTCGCTTCTGCCTGGGTGTCAATGATGGTCGTATGCGTGTTTGGCGCCGTGCAGGTGAGCGCCACAGTCAGGACTGCATACGACCGAGGCACACAGGGCCAACACCCGGCATCATGGTGTGGGGAGCGATCTCCTACACTGGCCGTACACCCCTGGTGATCATCCAGGGGACACTGAATAGTGCACGGTACATCCAAACCGTCATCGAACCCATCGTTCTACCATTCCTAGACCGGCAAGGGAACTTTCTGTTTCAACAAGACAATGCACGTCTGCATGTATCCCATGCCACCCAACGTGCTCTAGAAGGTGTAAGTTAACTACCCTGGCCAGCAAGATCTCTGAATCTGTCCCCCATTGAGCATGGTTGGGACTGGATGAAGCGTCGTCTCACGCGGTCTGCACGTCCAGCACGAACGCTGGTCCAACTGAGGCGCCAGCTGGAAATGGCATGGCAAGCCGTTCCACAGGACTACATCCAGCATCTCTACGATCGTCTCCATGGGAGAATAGTAGCCTGCATTGCTGCGAAAGGTGGATATACACTGTACTAGTGCCGACATTGTGCATGCTCTGTTGCCTGTGTCTATGTGCCTGTGGTTCTGTCAGTGTGATCATGGGAAGTATCTGACCCCAAGAATGTGTCAATAAAGTTTCCCCTTCCTGGGACAATGAATTCACGGTGTTCTTATTTTAATTTCCAGGAGTGTATATACACCACACCAAAGATAGTACAGCAGAACTAGTATCGATACACGCTGCTGCTGCCATTCATGGAGAGGACAACAACATTATCGCAATAACTGCAGAAGAAATAAAATCACATGACTGCAACCAGGGCTTAACCCAAGACAAGCATGACTCGAGCCAGCCACGGCTCAAATGTGAAACTAACAGCTACCTTACCTTCCATGTCCTAGACCAGTATTAGCATAATATTACTACCTGATAGTTGATGTTTAAATTGCTTAATTCCTGGTGATGATGGGTGTTTCCAAACCATGATCACAGCCTTACTTTCCGGTTCGTGATGATGCGTCCACATTTTGTCTACAGTAAAAATTTGTTGTAAAAATCCATCTCCCTCGCGATGGTTACGGGCGAAATGTTTACAAGAGCTCTCCATCCTTTGAGCTGTGTGCTGCCCTGACAATTCTCTCTTTATCCACCTTGCACACATATCCTGAAAATTTAGCTTGTCGTGGAATACGCTGCATCATGACTATGTACTGGCGATTCGTCCACTGTCATTCGTCTGTTTTCCATCACGATTCCCTCAAGCCGGTCGGAATGACCGAGAGGTTCTAGGCACTACATTCTGGAACCGCGCGACCGCTACGGTCGTAGGTTCGAATCCTGCCTCGGGCATGGATGTGTGTTATTGGTAGTTGGTAGTTGGGAGCTCCAATGTTAGGCGCGTAATGGGGCCCCTTAGAGATATGGTGGCTAAGGAGGGGAAGAAATCCAGTGTGCACTCCGAGTGCATTCCGGGAGGAGTCATTCCTGATGTGGAAAGGGTCCTTCCGGATGCCATGAAGAGCACAGGGTGCAGCCAGCTGCAGGTGGTGGCACATGTCGGCACTAATGACGTGTGTCGCTTTGGATCTGAGGAAATTCTCTCTGGATTCCAGCGGCTATCTGATTTGGTGAAGGCTGCCGGTCTTGCTTACGAGATGAAGGCAGAGCTCACCATCTGCAGCATCGTTGACAGAACCGACTGCGGACCTTTGGTGCAGAGCCGGGTGGAGGGTCTGAATCAGAGGCTCAGACGGTTTTGCGACCGTATTGGCTGCAGATTTCTTGACTTGCGCCATAGGGTGGTGGGGTTTCGGGTTCCGCTGAATAGGTCAGGAGTTCACTACACTCAGCTGGCGGCTACACGGGTAGCGGAGGCTGTGTGGCATGGACTGGGCGGTTTTTTAGGTTAGAAGGCCTCGGGAAAGTGCGGGATGGGCTACAATGTCAAAGGGTGCTTGGCAATTACAGGACGTGCTTGGATCAAGGAACAGTCGGAATTATAGTTGTAAACTGTTGTAGTTGCGCTGGAAAAGTCCCTGAGCTTCAAGCGCTAATAGAAAGCACAGAAGCTGATATCGTTATAGGTACAGAAAGCTGGCTAAAGCCTGAAATAAGATCTGCAGAAATTTTTACGAAGTCTCAGACGGTGTTCAGGAAAGATAGATTAGGCAGAATTGGTGGTGGAGTGTTGGTGTCTGTCAGTAGTGGTTTATCTTGTAGTGAAGTCGAAGTAGATACTCCGTGCGAATTGGTGTGGGTGGAGGTTATACTTAACAGCCGAATTAAGTTAATAATTGGCTCCTTCTACCGACCCCCAGACTCCGATGATACAGTTGCGGAACAGTTCAGAGAAAGTTTGAGTCTCGTAACAAATAAATACCCCACTCATACGGTTATAGTTGGTGGGGACTTCAACCTACCCTCGGTATGTTGGCAAAAATACTTGTTCAAAACCGGTGGTAGGCAGAAAACGTCTTCCGAGATTGTCCTAAATGCATTCTCCGAAAATTATTTAGAGCAGTTAGTCCACGAACCCACGCGAATTGTGAATGGTTGCGAAAACACACTTGACCTCTTGGCCACAAACAATCCAGAGCTGATAGAGAGCATCATGACTGATACAGGGATTAGTGATCACAAGGTCATTGTAGCTAGGCTCAATACCATTTCTTCCAAATCCATCAGAAACAAACGCAAAATAATTTTATTTAAAAAAGCGGATAAAGTGCCACTAGAAGCCTTCCTAAAAGACAATTTCCATTCCTTCCGAACTGACTATGCGAATGTAGACGAGATGTGGCTCAAATTCAAAGATATAGTAGCAACAGCAATTGAGATATTTATACCTCATAAATTGGTAAGAGATGGAACGGATCCCCCGTGGTACACAAAAAAGGTCCGAACGCTGTTGCAGAGGCAACGGAAAAAGCATGCGAAGTTCAGAAGAACGCGAAATCCTGAAGATGGGCTAAAATTTACAGACGCGCGAAATTTGGCACGTACTTCGATGCGAGATGCCTTTAATAGGTTCCACAACGAAACATTGTCTCGAAATTTGGTAGAAAATCCGAAGAAATTCTGGTCGTATGTAAAGTACACAAGCGGCAAGACGCAGTCAATACCTTCGCTGCGCAGTGCCGATGGTACTGTTATCGACGACTGTGCCGCTAAAGCGGAGTTATTGAACGCAGTTTTCCGAAATTCCTTCACCAGGGAAGACGAATGGAATATTCCAGAATTTGAAACACGAACATCTGCTAGCATGAGTTTCTTAGAAGTAGATACCTTAGGGGTTGCGAAGCAACTCAAATCGCTTGATACGGGCAAGTCTTCAGGTCCAGATTGTATACCGATTAGGTTCCTTTCAGATTACGCTGATACTATAGCTCCCTACTTAGCACTCATATACAAACGCTCGCTCACCGATAGATCTGTACCTACAGATTGGAAAATTGCGCAGGTCGCACCAGTGTTCAAGAAGGGTAGTAGGAGTAATCCATTTAACTACAGACCTATATCATTGACGTCAGTTTGCAGTAGGGTTTTGGAGCATATACTGTATTCAAACATTATGAATCACCTCGAAGGGAACGATCTATTGACACGTAATCAGCATGGTTTCAGAAAACATCGCTCTTGTACAACGCAGCTAGCTCTTTCTTCGCACGAAATAATGGCCGCTATCGACAGGGGATCTCAAGTTGATTCCGTATTTCTAGATTTCCGGAAAGCTTTTGACACCGTTCCTCACAAGCGACTTCTAATCAAGCTGCGGAGCTATGGGGTATCGTCTCAGTTGTGCGACTGGATTTGTGATTTCCTGTCAGGAAGGTCGCAGTTCGTAGTAATAGACGGCAAATCATCGAGTAAAACTGAAGTGATATCAGGTGTTCCCCAGGGAAGCGTCCTGGGACCTCTACTGTTCCTGATCTATATAAATGACCTGGGTGACAATCTGAGCAGTTCTCTTAGGTTGTTCGCAGATGATGCTGTAATTTACCGTCTAGTAAGGTCATCCGAAGACCAGTATCAGCTGCAAAGCGATTTAGAAAAGATTGCTGTATGGTGTGTCAGGTGGCAGTTGACGCTAAATAACGAAAAGTGTGAGATGATCCACATGAGTTCGAAAAGAAATCCGTTGGAATTCGATTACTCGATAAATAGTACAATTCTCAAGGCTGTCAATTCAACTAAGTACCTGGGTGTTAAAATTACGAACAACTTCAGTTGGAAGGACCACATGGATAATATTGTCGGGAAGGCGAGCCAAAGGTTGCGTTTCATTGGCAGGACACTTAGAAGATGCAACAAGTCCACTAAAGAGACAGCTTACACTACACTCGTTCGTCCTCTGTTAGAATATTGCTGCGCGGTGTGGGATCCTTACCAGGTGGGATTGACGGAGGACATCGAGAGGGTGCAAAGAAGGGCAGCTCGTTTTGTATTATCGCGTTATAGGGGAGAGAATGTGGCAGATATGATACACGAGTTGGGATGGAAGTCATTACAGCATAGACGTTTTTCGTCGCGGCGAGAGCTTTTTACGAAATTTCAGTCACCAACTTTCTCTTCCGAATGTGAAAATATTTTGTTGAGCCCAACCTACATAGGTAGGAATGATCATCAAAATAAAATAAGAGAAATCAGAGCTCGAACAGAAAGGTTTAGGTGTTCGTTTTTCCCGCTCGCTGTTCGGGAGTGGAATAGTAGAGAGATAGTATGATTGTGGTTCGATGAACCCTCTGCCAAGCACTTAAATGTGAACTGCAGAGTAGTCATGTAGATGTAGATGTAGATGTAGATGTAGATGTAGATGTAGATGTGTAATGTCCTTAGGTTAGTTAGGTTTAAGTAGTTCAAAGTTCTGGGGAACTGATGACCTCAGATGTTAAGTCCCATAGTTCTCAGAGCCATCTGAATCATTTTTGATTCCCTCAACGACTACCAGTTGTCCTCAGTTGTTGTTATCAATGGCCTGCCAGATCTTTCCTCGTCACATAGAGAAGGTCATCCACGTTTGAAACGCTCAGTTCAGTCGTAGATCTATCCTCGCGATAAATAGCTGTCATCATAGTGCCCTTGGGTTCTAGGACTAATTTTTGCAGACTTAACACCTCGAGCAAACAAAAAGCGAATCACTGTTCTCGTCCCCTCCTTGTGTAACATCGACAATGGAGCTCCCATGTTTCGGGGTCTCCTACAAACTAACACGGGAATAAGAGTGACACGTTGTATAGAATTGTAGCAGACTACAGTACTTCAGTACTGAATACCAGCAGTGTTAGCTACCCCTACGAATAGAAACTGCGGAAGTCCCTTGATTCTTTGTCTTTCCCATTTACTTTTGGACAGATGGCATTCCTCCAACCTTTTAATTTCAGAGTGCCATGAACAACCATATAACCATGGCTCTGTCCTCCTTCACAGTTTTTACCCCCTAGTATCATGAAAGGTATTTCCTCATGTCTTAATACGTAACATATAAGTTTTCTTTCCTCATTCTCGTTTCTTTGCTGATTCTGCCCTGCAGTAGAGAGTGTCCAGAATGGAAATTCTTCTGCAGTCCGTGAGCCAAACTTTAATGCGCAGCCACGACGTCTTTATGTGTTTCTTCACTTCCGTATACAGTACCTCTCATTTAATTTTGAGGAAAGCAATGGGCACACACAATTTACTTATCTCGTATTTTATAACCCTATATCACATCATGATGAAGACGTGTCTATTTGCAAGTACTGTGTAACATAGAATCAGAAGAGTTTGTGTACAATATATAGACCCTAGCCACTTTGTGTTCGGTTTATTTTAGGTGATAAGTTGCTGTGCACCAAATGTAGCTAAAATATCGAAATTGTTTCTTAAGTTGGAACGAAACCCATATCTTGCCACAGTATGAAGAAAATATTTTATTTGAGCTCGTTGCCTGAGTGGCCCATATGTACATAGCCTGCAGCTCAGACAGGTGAGCAGTTCATGCAAGTAGACGCATGTTTCTCCAATTGTTATACTAACTGCTGGAAGAAAAAGAGGGGGAAGGTATTTCAAAATTAACAGTTATGTAATGGAAAAGCTGAAACACATCTCATATTATGGACAAAACTTGCCAAAAGTTTATTTACGACACTTATCAATTGTCATTTATGAATATGAAAAGTATTCGTATCCCATAATTTGCTAGAGTAAACTTAATTATCAGAACATAATTTAAGGTATTTGTATAAAATATATTTTAATGCAACCTACGGCCTTGATTTAAAGTAATACGTATATGTTATCTTCAGATTTAAAACATGAATGAGAATTCCTGCATTGATATGAACACTAAAAGTCCTGCACAGGGTCTCATAACAGCTGTTTCCGTTAGTAGTGAAGTTGATTTGTCAGTTTAGAGCCCTAGGAAAGTTGAATTTAGAAAGTAAATAAAATTTCTGCAAGGAAAAGAACGATATTCACAAAACAATGTAGCATCATTGTCTTCTAAAGAGAAAAGCAGTAGCAGTTCACAGCTTTCTCATGTGAATCCTAATGAATTGTTTCATTAACGTTTCCCTTCGTAAAAGTTCTCACTTAGTAGGTTGTCTTAGTTCCGTTTCGTAAGACTGTTTCGAGCCATAACAGTAAGCAGCTATCGTCTCGCATTTATTCGGTTTCAGTAGGGCATCGTATGCAACCTTGACTTCATACAAGGCCAGCCTGAGTGGCCGAGCGGTTCTCGGCACTACAGTCTGGAACAGTATTACCGCTATGGTCTCAGGTTCGAATCCTGCCTCGGGCATGGATATGTGTGGTGTCCTTAGGTTAGTTAGGTTTAAGTAGTTCTAAGTTCTAGGGGACTAATGACCTCAGAAGTTAAGTGCCATAGTGCTCAGAGCCATTTGAACTTCATACAAACCGAAGGAGACGCCCCCCTCCTCCCCCCCCCCCCCCCGAAGCACTCCTTTACTTTCTATACACTGTTTATTCTGCGGGGTGTTACAATATATTTTTGTTTGTAACGTATTCGATGGTGAAATACTGTTGATGAAGGTGGATTTGATAGTAATTTGGTTTATTTAATTTAACATATTGGCTCTGAAGTGTGTACACATCGCCCGTCCCTCTCATTATTGTTATTCTATTTTAATTATTTTAAGGTAGCTTCAATTTAGATAAGTCGTAACATAGTAGATGTGGCTGCTGACAATCACATTTTTAGCAGTAGCACTTCATTAAAAGTTGCCCTTCAGGTTATTTATTTTTACGCAAGTTCTGATTCGCTGAAGTACTGCAAAGACTAGCTGTACCCAGGTTCTTGAGTGCTAAGCATACTACAGTCTTTAGCAGGTATGTCTGTAGCCGATACTTTGGAAGAACAGCTGGTTAGCCAATGAGATGCCCACGTGGCAGAGTTGACAGAATAATGACCCTGTGGACGCGAGACAGAGGTACTCTGTTTTCGACATAGTGCTGACAAATTTCTGTTTCCAGCATTTCGGCGCTTTCTGTTTAGGTTCTTCGTACATGTCAAAGCAGGTTTGTGGACGCTGTGAACTTATTTGAAGTTACGTTCTCATGACTATTCTCACTTGCACCAAACTACAAGGATTATCGTAATGGCATGGTAACACTCAAACAGAATAATTTAATATCTTGTTTCGATAGCTTTCAGTGCTGCAGATGTACCTTAAGTCGAGTCCAGACTTAATTTCCGTTGTTCAAAGAGAGTGAGCTTGTCCCATACTTGCGGCACAATATCAGTATTACACTTAATCATACGTGAGGGTAGTGTATGGCATTCATTAAATTCACACTACATTACTGCTGAGATAATTCTAGAGTGTATGGAGATTATTTTTCTTCTAATTGTCATGTATATTGTAATTATGAACCGTGTGGTTCGTCACAGGACCCGTCTAAATTAATTTCCTGTCACTTACCAATAATCAGGAATTTCAGTAAATCATTTTCGATTAATCTTCATGTTTCAGTAATACAAGAAATTATCACAATTTTCTAGCTGTTCACACGCACTCTTCATTTCACGCTTAAGACAGTGTTTGATTTGAGAACAAGACTACGTATATTTGCATTTTCGAAATTGCTTTGTACAAAAAAATCATCAGCAGAAATATTTTGTATTCTTTGCATACCTTGACAGCAGTTTTGGCGAGACAGAGGCTTCATACTTCCCTACATGATGTTTGACGTGTCTTTAGCTTTATGTTCGGTGCACATTATCAACTTGTAAGTGAAGTCACACATATACTTACGAATCATACTTGATGTAACTGCATTGTCTCATTCTTTCAAATATTCATCCAAGGTCCACTTTTCTTTTCGTTGCGCACTGATAGCAGCTCCTATTCCTTAGTATGTCTGCATTGTCAGATAACGTTCTTAATTGTTCTTGGATCAAAATTACGTGTAAAAGGGGAACTCTTCCCAGGCATTTCACTGAAATCAATGTCTTGTGCATACAGATTACGTCTATATTCTACTATCAAACAACCAAACTTTCAAAATGCTGCTATATGAACAGTGAAGTGAAGTGGAAAGAAGACAAGGATTTCTTGTCAGATGAGTGCAGGGTAAAATCAACAGCAGCAAAAATGGTATAATGGGAGTAGGATTCGACGATTTCGAAACGTCAGATGAGAACTAGTTCTCATAGCCATCCACTCACTTATGAAATGTGGAACATTTTATCATACTGGGTGTCCCATCTTATTCTTCCACCTCACATATTTCTGAATAGAAAAAAAAATCTATGAGAAATAAATTTGGTCAGGGATGCACCTACGGTAAGAGCTCACACCAAGGGCAGGAACGCATAATCCAAAAATGTCAACGACCACCCACTTCAACACAAAATTAGGGTTTTCTTAAATTGTACATGAATATATATATATATTTCTAGAGGAATGAAAAATCAAAATTATAATTACGGATGACAAACTAGTTTGACTACTTTATCGTGAAGTATTACACATTAAAGAATGGCAACGGCAATGCGGTTTTGCTGTAATTCAGAGACCAAGGGTTATAGGTATTGTCCTGCAGCCTGTTGTCACGAGCTCAAACAATGGGCAGAAATGCACAGTCCATAAAAGTAAACAAACACCACATTTCAACAAAAAGTTACATTTATTTAAACAGTACAAGTACGTTGTACCTACACAAAATAAAAATTGAGGTACAATTTTAGTGATTAGACGTGGTTCTAGTGACATAAACACAATTGTTAGATTCATATATCCCACAGAAATATCAAGTTTGTACATGACTTTAAGCACTCACAAATAACCGATAATGTCTGGTCTGATAACACTACGTCACCTCAACAGAAAATCAAAGTTTCCACTGTTCGCTTGAGTGCACTTGTGGAGAAGATGAACATTTGAGCTTTGCATAGACTGTAGTGTATCCACAGATACTGCTACACTTGCAGGGGTAAAACATTGTTGCATATTCTTTGGCGTCGTTGGGGATCATAGTGCACACACTCTTTCTTTGCAGGCCTAAGCTGTCGCCAGCCATGCGGTAGGCAAAGATGTAGCGCGAAGATCGATAGTGGGTGCCCCTATCACGAGAGAGGACAGAGATACACCAACAGCCGGCCGAGGTGACCGAACAGTCTGGCTTTAGCTGTTGCACCGGTCGCACGCTCCTCAAGTTTGCTCCGTGAACGTTCAGTGTTTACACCAGTGTTTTCGTGTTTCGTGATCGTTTATTGGTGTTTTTGCACGTGAATTAAGCGTTATCAATTGAGCATTTGGTCTTTGTTCGTGTCGTCTGTCTACGTAGTGCCGTTGGGATTTCGGCGTTGTCCGAGATTTCTTCGCTGCAGAACACCGTGGCAAACTCCGTGAGAAAAAACACCGTGACTTTCATCTTCGACAAGTACACCCGTCGAGTACAGCCCTCTGCACTAGAAATACAGGACTGGATTACCGAGGTTATTGGCCTTCATTCTGAATCTGTTAATACCATGCAGCTAGACGCTGATGAATACTGCATTTTTGTAACGTTTAACGATTCCGTGAGTGTAGACCGCTTTCTGGCAAAATTTGGTTATGAAACGGAATTTATACACCGTGATGGTACTAAAAGTACTGCCAAACTCCGGAATTCCGAGTCTGTAATTAGGAATGTTAGTGTTTTGAATATTCCCATCGAAGTAGACAACTCGAAAATTAAAGATGTCCTTTCAAAGTATGGGGTTGTCAGGCAAATAGTCAACGAAAGGTGGGCTTCGCATTTCAAGCTGCAGTGCTTTAACGGCATTCGCTCCGTGGAGATGGAAGTGAAGGCAAACATTCCCTCCCGCATCTTTGTTGACGGGCACAAGGCGCATGTTATGTACTCGGAGCAAACCCCTACATGTCATGTATGTAACGAGTCTGGTCACCTCCGTCAGGACTGCCCTCGCCGTGTTTTTGTGCTAACAAATAACCTTACGCAACGCCGGAAATTAACACTCAACGATTCGTTGCCAGCCAGTAATACAACAGAGCCGGCGGCTGTCGTGGATCCTGTTACTACCTCTGAAAATGTTGCACTAAATGTTAATGACTTTCCGCCTTTAAAACCTGCATTAACTGCTGAAATTCCGTCCCGTGACAGCGAGATTCCCACTAAAAAGCGTCCTCTAGAGGACACTGAAAAAATGTTGATGAGGACTCTTCGTGTGAAACACCCGTAGCCAGGAGGCCGAAGCCCAGTATTGAAGATCCGTTGGAAGTGGAAAAAGGAGATGGAATGCAGGTCGATGTGGCTCCCACTTCCGCACAATGACTTATACCGCCACGAACAGATAGTGACGCAGCTGGTAGTGACCTTTCACGGAAATGTGAACCTGAGCCTGAGGTCACGGCTGAAATAACCGCATCAACTGCACAGCCCATACAGTGCGAACAGTACGAGGAAGTACCAAGTAAACAACCTGCTGACTCCGAAGCGCAACGCCGCGCTGAAGGAGGGAACAAACAAGCATCACCGCCTCGCCAGCAAGACAACACAACAGACACCACGCCGGACCCACATATTGACGACTCGCAAGCCACGGCCGTTGCCCCCATACAGCCACCGCCGGCGGCAGCGACCGACACCGGATGTTGCTGTCACGCGTCATCAAGCGAAAGCCACACCAGAGAAGAAAGACATCAAGAAAAAGAATATTAAATATGAAGTCATCAGGGCCTACACTGACGAGAAGAAAGAGAAGGGCCACAGTGACTCATAGCCATGCATTGTCAGTATTTCAGGATACTTTTATTCTCAAGCTCTTTGTTTAAACGCAGTGCAAATTTTTCTAGGAAGTTAGTACATGTAATGGGCACAAAGCTTGTAAAGATCGTGCCTTGTAGGGAAGCACGTTTCTGCTATAATCATACCGATCCTAATCCCAAATAGCTTCTTCTGGTATGTCTGTGATGCAAGCATATAGCATTACTACTATTAACATTAATAAAATACAGTCATCCTTGAAATTGGCAGCACTAAAAGAATTCTTGTACCAGTCCGGGAGAGATATCGCGTTGCTACAAGAAGTTGCGATAACGGAATTTCGGATCCCAGGCTTTTTTAAAATTGTTAATGTTTCCACGGAAGCCAATATCGGTACAGCCATTCTTATAAGGGCAGGCATTCCGGTGACTGAAATCGAACGACTAGAATCAGGAAGAGCCATAGGCATAAAAAATTTTCATGTGACAGTGCTTAACCTTTACGCCCCAACAGGAAATTCCCACAAATTGGATCGTGCGAAGTTTTTTCAAGATGAACTGATTTATTTATTGAGAAAAAATCCGCGTTCTCTTATACTAGGTGGAGATTTTAACTGTGTTTTAAACCAGAAAGATCAACAACCCAACTTCAACTACTCGCCACAGTTAAAAAAGTTAGTAAGTGATCTACACCTTAAGGATCTGTGGGAACTTCAGCACCCGACGTCACTCGGGTTCACTTATATAACCAGCCACTCCCGCAGCAGACTAGATAGAATTTACGTGTCACCAAATTTGCAACACTATTTATTAAACGTTGAAACTATTCCCGTGTATTTTAGCGATCACAGTACACTTTTAACTTTCTTTAATTTAAGTGTACAGCCAACCCGACGATTCAGAGGCCAATGGAATTTAAATATCTCTGTTTTAACTGACGAAGAACTGAAACAGGAAATAAGAGTAGCGTGGACTATGTGCCTCCACACAGTGGACAAGCACCCAACAGTCATTGACTGGTGGACTAGGAGGGCTAAACCAAGACTGCGGAAAGTTGTCATGCTGTGTAGTGCAGCGAGGCACAGGGAGTTGAGGAATACAATCGAGTTTTATGATAAAGTTTTAAGAGACTTATATCAACAGGCCCATGATGACGTAATTCGTCTGAATGATATCAAAAAAATTAAAGCCAAGTTATTAAGCATTAAACGGCAACAGATGGAGGGACTCAAAATTAAATCATAAGCCACATCAGTCGTAGCCGATGAAACAGCTTCTCTGTATCACTTGGTGCGGCAAACTTTAATTGATGAAGTCCAGACGCATGCTGGTATGAGGCTCACATGCCAGACACAAATACTGGACGAAGTCCACAGGTACTATGAAATTTTATATGCCCCTACCACAGTGGAAGATACAGCTGCCGGCCGCGATGGTCTAGCGGTTCTAGGCGCTCAGTCCGGAACCGCGCGACTGCTACGGTCGCAGGTTCAAATCCTGCCTCGGGCATGGATGTGTGTGATGTCCTTAGGTTAGTTAGGATTAAGTAGTTCTAAGTTCTAGGGGACGGATGATCACAGATGTTAAGTCCCACAGTGCTCAGAACCATTTGAACCATTTGCTGCAGCTCTCGAGGACTTTCTCACTATTTTAGGTCCACAGTTGTCGGGAACAGACACCGCTGACATCCTGTCACCGATTACTAAAGATGAAGTGCATGACGCAGTGCGTAACTCACCTCTCAAAAAATCTCAGGGACTTGATGACCTCCCTGTGAAGTTTTATGCCCGCTACTGGTCTATAATTGGGGACAAGATCACTTCCATGGCAAATGAGGTCCTGAACGGAAAACCGGTCCCTGCAGATTTTAAGGAAAGTAAAATAGTACTGATTCCTAAGAGTAAAGGCAAAACCAACTTAAACAATTTTCGGCCTCTATCGCTACTAAATTCTGATTTAGATATAATTTCGCGTATTATCAACAAAAGACTCTCTGCCTTTTCCAACGAAATATTGAGTCATCATCAATCTTGTTCTCCGACCAGAACGATATTCGAAAGTCTATCTGCATACACAGACGTCATTGCAATTACCTCAGTGACAATTATAAAAGGTGCGTTAATCTTTATAGATTTCAACAAAGCCTTTGACCGCGTTAGTCACAGATACCTCTTTGCGACGCTTTCAAGAATGGCTTTCCACCCCCAGATTGTGAACATGCTGAGGAATATTGCAACAGATATAAATGCGAAAATAGCAATCAATGGCCAAACATCTAAACCCATACAGATAAGGCGAGGGTTTCCACAGGGCAGTCCCTTATCTATGTTTTTATTTTGCGTACCTTTAGAGCCCTTCCTCCGCACTGTCCACGCAAGATTAACATGCATAACATTGAGTGGTGAGAAAACTGTCATACGAGCTTATGCTGACGACGTGGGCGTTGTAATAAGGAATAAGGAGGAGACAGTTACACTGGAAAGAGAAATCCAAAGGTATTGTCTAGTGTCGGAAGCGACAGCAAATGAAAACAAAAGTCAAATATTGAATCTACGGGGCCTAGATCACCTTCGTCTTGCATGGACAAAACAAGACAACAAACATAAAACTTTGGGAATAGCCTTAATGGCATGTCCGATGAGGATGGCTGCTTTTAACTGGAAGGAAACTAGGAGGAAAGTTCATGGTGCTGTAATGGAAAACATCCATCGAACTATGGACCTGTTGCAAAAAGTCAGATTCATCAACTCCTGCGTTTTGCCTAAAGCGTATTTCACTGCGCAGGTATTACCAACTCCTAAACTGGTAGCGAAAGGGATCATGTCCACTGTTACCAATTATTTATGGCGAGGAGACATATTCAGGGTTGGTGCGACTACCGTTATACTGGATGTCAGAAACGGGGGCCTCGGTTTGGTGAATATTCGCAATAAAGCGTCTGCTCTGTTCCTCAAACGGACTTTCCATATACTCAGAGAACTTCCACAACGTATAACCGCAAAGCTCTTTGAGGCTGTGACACCCCATAGCCTGCAAGCACCGATTGATGTGCGAAGGATTAATGACCGTCTGCAGTATGTGAGAAACTTTTTCCTCGAAGCAAGTTATCTTAGTGACGAAATCAGAAGCAACACACGTATCACAGCGCGCGGCATCATACTTGAAACGAAGTTAACTGAGGGTAGAAATAAAACTGAAACGAAACTCCCAAATTGTGACTGGAAAGCTGTATGGCGGAACATTAACTTTGCCGGGATATCTACAGACGCTATTTCCGCATGGTACAAAACAGTTAATAATATCATCAACACCAACGAGAGACTATATGGGATCGGTTTAAACCAGACACACCTTTGTGGAAAATGCAATCTGGTGGATACACTCAGCCACAGATTCACCTGTGGTGGCAATGTGCATACATGGAATTGGATCAGGCAACAAATCGCCTTTCTCACCAGATCCTCTACGGAATATATAACGCCATCGCTCCTCCTGAGACCAGACATGACATACTTTCCGAAATTAAAAACCTACGCCATTAGCTGGTTACTGGGAAAATTTGTCACCTATGTCATCCACACACTTGGGTCGGACAACGAGATAGAATTCCGCGTTTACATGAAGTGTGAATATGCAAAAATCAGGACGTATCGCAACCACAAGAAGCACTACGGCAACATGCTGAAGATCGTTTTTGACGGAATGGGTGTCGGTTAAATATGTGGAAACACTACAACACCTTGAAAATTAAAAGTCACTTGGTTTCTTATTATTATTTACTGTTACCTTGCTTCCGGAACTTTTTTTTTTTTTGCTTCGAGAAGAATTGTTAAGTGTTTTTTTTATATCAGAGTTCAGTTTCTACTCAGAGAAGAGGTTTCTTTGTCTTTCTTACATCGGGGAATGGGAATATTTGTGTTACGATTTCTGCACACTTAGTGCTATGACCCAACAGGGAACATGAAAAAAGGGGTGGGAGGGGTTTGGGCCTCGACGCACTGGCGGTGCCGTGAAGAGACCCCACTGCTAGTGCGGCGTGTACCACGCCCTGACCATCCTAAAAATACAAAAAAATAAAATAAATAAATAAAAATAAAATAAAAGTGGTTAGTAAAAAATTGGAAAAAATAAAAAAGTGGAAAAAATAAAAAAAACTGTTCTAGGCGCTACTGTCTGGTACCGCGCGACTGCTACGGTCGCAGGTTCGAATCCTGCGTCGGCCATGGATGTGTGTGATGTCCTTAGGTTAGTTCTAAGTTCTAGGGGACTGATGGCCTCATAAGTTAAGTCCCATAGTGCTCAGAGCCATTTGAACCATTTTTGAACACACCAACAAGCAAGACTCCGCCAATACACTTTCATCAACATATATTTAGACCGCCGTCGCTGACTGGTGGGCCTCACTGACTCACTAACCCACACTCCAGTTTGGCGTCTGTCAGTCCAGTCTGCCACAGAGCGGGTCACCTGCGATAATACCTAGTGACCAGAGTTGTCACTGTAGCAAGATTACCGAAATTGTCTGCAAGACGACTGTTACTGAGGAACCGGTACCACAACTCATGGTCTCTTTTCAAGTTAAGTAGCAGCTATCTATTAATGTAAATAAGATACTCTGTTAATCCATGTGTGCATTTGTGCTGTAGAAAGAGAATTCCAGCCACCCATAACAACAACCTCTCCTTGCTTTCTAGGGTACAAGACACTATACCTTCATTGTGTCCCAGAGAAATAAGTAAACGGCGTCACGACGTGGGCTGAGCTGGCCAGCTCACAGGAACTCCCCTTTCAATCCATCAATTTGGAAACATTGTACTCACAGCTTCCCCAGAAACGCATGGGTAGTGTACGGAGCATCTGTCATGCTGGAAGCACATTGACAGAAGCGTTTCCAACCCTAGGGCCACCATAAGAAAGGGTAGAGTGCCTTGCATAAATGGCTGCAGCCGCTGAACCACAGAACGACAGAATTCAATACGGAATTCAAAGACATTCCTGCACCGATCTCGGTGGAGTGAGATGTGATACTGACGAAACGTCTGGCTATGCAAAATTCTCCACAACTACTACGGCTTATTGCAAAACTACGTGCAATTTGCCGTACTGTCGCCTCAGTATTGTGCGGTACAGCAGTCAGAGAAGTAATTCAGTTGTTATTGTTAACTGCTGTGCTTGTACGTTGACGCTTTCTGGGTGCCCAGTTGCCTTTTTCTATGAGATTGTACAGACGTTGGAAACAGTAGGAAGTGAAGGACGCCATCGGTATTGGTAGCGTTCAGCGTACACTGCTGCAGCTGTGTTCCATTTCTGTGACACTCGCCGTAAATTAACAACATACCTAGTTTCTCTTCATTACAGAAGAAAGGCATACAGAAGAAATAATCGCAATTATCACAAGCCACGCTAAAACAGTAAAAACACTGTCCGAAACTCACGTGGAGAGCGTCACAGAATACCTTTCCTTCTGACACCGACAGCACTACAGCAAGCCCTAGCAGGGGTACTAGTGCACTTAACACTGTATGTAGAACGTGCGAATTGATAGTGGTCTGTTTACAGCGGGCTTGAGGACAGTGCAGGCAACCCTTGCACCGCACATTATGGCAGATACCTTAGCACTGTTCAAAATTCTCTAATGCCTAATACACTGAAGCGCCAAAGAAACTGCTGTATGCATGTATATTCAAATACGCAGATACGTAAACAGGCAGAATATGGCGCTGCGGTCGGCAACAGCTGTGTAAGACAACAACCATCTGTCGAAGTTGTCAGAACGCGTACTGCTGCTTCAATGGCGGGTTATCAAGATTTAGGTGAGTTTAAACGTGGTGTGATAGATAACAAGCTATGAGAAGCAGCACCTCTGAGGTACCAATGAAGTGGGAATTTAGCATAGTACCACTCCACGAGTGTACCGTGAATATCAGGATAGCGGTAAAACATCGAATATCCGACATCGCTGCGGCCTGAAAAAGATCCTGCGTGAACGCGACCAACGACGAGGGAACAGACGTTCAACGTGACGGAAGTGCAAACTGCTGAAAATTTCAATCGTGCACCACCAACAAGTGTCAGCGTGCGAACAACGAAAGATCATCGATACTGGCTTTCGATAGCGAAATTCCACTCGTGTGCCCTTGATGACACAAAGCTTCACACCTCGCCTGGGTTCGTCAACGCCGATATTCGACTGTTGATGATTGGAAACATGTTGCTTGGTCGGACGAGTCTCGTTTCAGATTGTATTGAGCGAATGGACGTGAACGCGTATGGGGAAATCTTCATGAATCCACGGATCCTGCGTGTCAGCAGGGGACTGTTCAAGATGGCGGAGGCTCTGTACTAGTGTGGAGCGTGTGCAGTTGGAATGATATGGGACCCCTGATAGGCACAGATACAGCTGTGACAGGTGACACGTACGTAATCATCCTGCCTGTTCACCTGCATCCATTCATGTCCACTGTGCATTCTCCAGAGTGGTTCAAGGAACTCTCTTTTGAGTTTAAGCACTTCCGCTAGCCACCAAACTCCCCAGACAGGAACATATCTTGAACACCTTGCAACGTGCTGTTCAGAAGAGATCTCCACACCCTCATACTCATAAGGATTTATGAACAGCCCAGCGGGATTTATGGTGACAGTTGCCTCAATCACTATTTCAGACATTATTTGAGTCCATGTCACGTTGTGTTCCAGCACTTCTAAGTGCTTTCGAGTGTCCTTCGCGATATTAGGCAGGTGTGCCAGTTTCTTTGGTTCCTCAGTGTATTTCAGAACGTGCGAGGTTTAGAACAGTCAGGCCAAGTCTGCCATGACTAATTGTACGTCTGTGAGAAATGTATTCGCAGATAATCTGGTATTACCAAAATGAAAAATTTGTGCCAACTGGGACATGAATCCAGATTTCCCGCTGATTGCGAGCGGTCGCCTTACCATGTCGCTATTCGAGCACGGCTGACGGGCAGACCCGAACTTCCATGTACTGTCAGCCATGCATCTGTAACCTGTACTTGTATATCCATTATGTAAGCCATTTTATTTGGAGGTTGCTTGCCCGGTGTTGGTGGATAAATAAGATTTTCGAATCAAATTACAGGCAGCTACAATTCTGGCAACTCATACCATCTTCGTTTCCACTGCATCCACTGGAGTCCCAGACACAAGTGACTTTAGACATCACCGTATAAAATAAGGAGATTCAGGTCAGCTGTCGTCGCAGGTCGTGGAGTAGGATCTCCCCTTCCAGTCCAGCTACCAGAAATTACTATATCCGTACTGCTTCATCGTATTTGTATTGTACGTCTGTGAATAGCACGGAGTAATGAATGGGCTGTTGTTCAGTCACAGCACAATGTACACTGAAGAGCCAAAGAAACTCGTACACCTGCCTAATATCGTGTAGGGCGCCCGTGAGCAAGCAGAAGTGCCGCAACACGGCGTGGCATGAACTCGACTAATGTATGAAGTAGTACTGGAGGGAAATGGCACCATGAATCTTGCGGAGCTGTCCATAAATCCGTAACAATACGAGCAGGTGTCGATCTCTTCCGCAAAACACCCAGAAAGACATCTCAGATATGCTCAATAAGTTCATGTCTGGGGAGTTTGGTGGTCAGAAGAGTGTTCCAGAAGCCACCTTGAAGGACTTATCAACGTGTGGGGTGTCGCATTGTACTGCTGAAATTGCCCCAGTCCGCCTGAAAGCTCAATGAACCAGAATGGATGCAAGTGATTAGACAGGATGCTTATGTACGTGCCACCTGTCAGAGTCGTATTTATGCGTACAAGGGGTCCCGTATCACTCCAACTGCACACGACCCACTCCATTACAGAGCCTCCACCAGATTGTGCACTCCCCTACTGGTATGCAGGGCCCATGCATTCATGAAGCTGACTCTCAATTTGAATCGAGACTCGTCAGACCAGGCAACATGTTTCCAGTCAGTCCAGTGTCGGTGTTGACGGGCCCAGGGAAGGCGTAAAGCTTTTTGTCGTACATTCATCAAGGGTACACGAGTGGGCCTTCGGCTCCGAAAGTCCACATAGATAATGTTTCGTTGAATGGTTTGTACGCTGACACTTGATGATGGTCCAGTTCTGAAATCTGCAGCAATTTGCGGAAGGCTTGCACTTCTGTCACATTGAACGATTCTCTTCAGTCGTCATTGGTTTCATTCTCGCAGGATCTTTTTCCACCCGCAGGGATGTATGAAATTTGATGTTTTACTGGATTAGTTTCCAAATCGTTCCTCTTTTAGGTTCTCTCACATGTAGTGAACTTGTTCATCCCTTTTGTTCACAATCTCAGGCAAATCCCCGAAGAAATCTGCGTTTCCTTCCTAACGTGAGACCATCTCATGTTATCAAATGGCTCTGAGCACTATTGGACTTAAACATCTGTGGTCATCAGTCCCCTAGAACTTAGAACTACTTAAATCTAACTAACCTAAGGACATCACACACATCCATGCCCGAGGCAGGATTCGAACCTGCGACCATAGCGGTGGCGCTGTTCCAGACTGAAGTGCGTAGAACCGCACGGCCACACCGGCCGACTTCATGTTATCTTTGACCTGTACACTTCGTCGTCACTTTTTCGTACAAGGAATTCTTTGGCGTGGCAGCATTCCGTTACGACTGCAACGGGATACCAAAATGTGTAGCCATGGCTCCAACTTGTCTTCAAGAAAGTTAAAGCTTCGCAGGTGGTAGTATGCTCAAATAGAATGGTGAGAACTGTGCTTGCTACAGACATGTTCATAAATTTTGAAAATTTCAAACATTTGTGAAAGTAAGCTGTTTTCCAAGCGACTGCTTGAAAGACATCGACTGTATCCCATGTATGATAATGTAATTACTATTAATTGCAGTTGAATCTTTTCTGTCCTTGATCAGTTACACTGGTGAGCTAAAACATTATGACCGCCTGCCTAATAACTTGTCTGTGCGTCTTTGGTACCACAGTTTGTGGTAGCTTTGTAAGGTATGTGGCATTATATGTCTACGCACAGGTCGCATAAATAACGGACCGCTGATTAGCGTACGCGGTGATGGCACCCGATAACGACCCAGAAAGATTTACATCGGACGAATTTGGTCGCCGAGACATTAACTTTAGTTCACTATAATGCTTCTGAAACCACTATAGCACAGCTCTGTCTCCGAGACACGGACAATTATTTTACCGAAACATGGCGTCACCGCCGGGGAAGACACCAAGCTCAAGGTGGTACATGTGACTCACAGGTGTCAGCGTATCTTCGACTAGCGCCACAGCCCCCATGCAAGCACAGGAGAATGTCTCCGATACTGCTCCCACAAGCCTGCGTCATTGGTGGGCTGCAATATATGTGAGTGCACTAGCATTGTGTCCTTTCAGCAGAGATGCCGCAGATCACTATCTATGCAACATTGTGGAGCAGACAAGCCTCCGAATCCCATGTTCTATGAATTGTCCTGGTCTTCCAATTATTTAGAACTTAGTGGTAGTTTCACTGTCCTACCTCTTCCCGTAGATGCTCACGGTTGTAGCAAGTGAACACTCGACCGGCTCCGTCGTTTTCGAAATTCTCGTCCTTTGGCCCTGCGTTATAATAATCTGCGCTTTGGTAAAGTCGCTTATCTCAATAGACTTCCCCATTTGCAGTCCAAATCTTCGGTAGGATAATCCCCCGTCCGTGTCTGCTCCGCTTACATACTTTCGTTACCGCGTTACTTGCTCACAACGTCACCTGGCGGAATCCAACGTCGCGGTGGGCAGTGACAATAACTTTCGGCTTATCTGGGTACTTTATGATTTATTTGTCCCTAGCGTCATTGAAGATAAGTGATGTATGATGCCACATTAACATATTATGTTACGCTATGTTCACCCTAGGCAAAGTACAATAAAATTAATCATAGGTCGTATTACTGTGCATCTGGACACTCGGATGAAAATACGTAAATTTTTTACAGTTGCTAATGAGAAGACCATTTTGTATAAGAAAAATACTGAGATGTCACTTTCTACTAAAGGACGACATTATGGAGTCGACGTACTGTTTTTTTTTATGTCTTACCAACAGGCTGAAATGATAGCAGCCTTAATATTAATAGTCTACATACTCTGTGCTGGCCTACCGCATTTATCACAGCATCTCTGTGTAAGGGCTCCTCACGTCTTCCGAGCCTGTGCTCTAAAGACGGTAACATAGAAAGAGTGAAAGAAACCAGTTACAGCATCTAAAATAAATAATTTATTGTGGCTGGACCGTTTTTTTAAAGTTGTAGCAAAACGCCTTACCATGGATTACTTCTGCGTTATCAGTAAATCCTTACAAAAGTTAACGTCGCTGTTGTGGTCTTCAACCTGCAAACCAGTTTGCTGCGGCTATCAACGCTGGTCTGTCCTCTGCAAGCTTCTTCTTCTCTGCATAACTATATCACCCTACATCAACTGAACCCACTTTCCGTAGACAAGCCAAGGTCTCGCTTCGGGCTTATTTCCTTTGCCAAATTAACGGTTGCTTGATGTAGTAATATCTTCTTTCAGTTTTCTGCCATAAATTTATTTTCTGTCCAGTTATATTCAATATATCATTCAAAAGACAAAAGTGCTCGCACCGTCAGCTTCTGTCTCTTCCCTTCCCGATTTCAGCATAGGCATTTCTGATACACACTTGGAACAAGTGGACCATTTCCTTTATTTACTAGGCATATTGTCATCTAGTTGCTCATCTGAAAAGGACATGGAGAACAGAATACGTGTTCCCCATGTGGCGTAAGGTCGTCTCAAGAAACGTGTCTTCCTGAATAAAGACCTTACACTATATACCAAACTGATGGTGGATAAAGCTGTAGTCATCTTAACTCTGCTATATGGTTGCGAAACCAGGACATTACATCGCTGTGATCTGAAGAAATTAGAATTCTTCAACCAACAGAAGCTACTGGACATAATGAACATGAAATGGAGAAAGCGAAAGTGAATGGTATAGAAGCTCTCGTTATTATGCACCAACTACGACGGAAATTATTCAAATTGTGAGGGAAGACGAAAACTTAATAGTCATGGGTGACTGGGATTCGAGAATCGGAAAAGGGAGAGAAGAAAACATAGTAGGTGAATATGGATTGGGGCTAAGAAATGAAAGAAGAAGCCGCCTGGTAGAGTTTTACACAGAGCGTAACTTAATCATAGCTAACACTTGGATCAAGAATCATGAAAGAAGGTTGCACACATGGAAGAATCCTGGAGATATTAGAAGATATCACATAGATTATATAATCGTAAGACAGAGATTTAGGAACCAGGTTTTAAATTGTAAGACATTTCCAGGGGCAGATGTGGATTCTGACCACAATCTATTGGTTATGATCTGTAGATTAAAACTGAAGAAACTGCGAAAAGGTGGGAATTTAAGGAGATGGGACCTGGATAAACTGACTAAACCAGAGGTTGTACAGAGTTTCAGGGAGAGCCTAAGGGAACAATTGAGAGGAATGGGGGAAAGAAATACAGTAGAAGAAAATGGGTACCGTTGAGGGATGAAGTAGTGAGGGCAGCAGGTAAAAAGACGAGGGCTAGTAGAAAACCTTGGGTGACAGAAAAAAAATATTGAATTTAAATGATGAAAGGAAAAAATATAAAAATGCAGTAAATGAAGCAGGCAAAAAGGAATACAAACGTCTCAAAAATGAAATCGACGGGGAGTGCAAAATCGCTAAGCAGGCATGGCTAGAGGACAAATGTAAGGATGTAGAGGCTTATCTCACTAGGGATAAGATAGATACAGCCTACAGGAAAATTAAAGAGACCTTCAGAGATAAGAGAACCAATTGTATGAATATCAAAAGCTCAGATGGAAACCCAGTTTTAAGCAAAGAAGGTAAAGCAGAAAGGTGGAAGGAGTATATAAAAGGGTTTATACAAGGGCGATCTACTTGAGGACAATATTATGGAAATGGAAGAGGATTTAGATGAAGGTGAAATGGGAGATATAATACTGCGTGAAGAGTTTGACAGAGCACTGAAAGACCTGAGTCGAAACACGGCCCCGGGAGTAGACAACATTCCATTAGAACTACTAACAGCCTTGGGAGAGCCAGTCCTGACGAAACTGTACCATCTGGTGAGCAAGATGTATGAGGCAGGCGAAATACCCTCAGACTTCAAGAAGAATATAATAATTCCAATCCCAAAGAAAGTAGCTGCTGACAGATGTGAAAATTACCCAACTATCAGTTTAATAAGTCACGGCTGCAAAATACTAACGCAGATTCTTTACAGACGAATGGAAAAACTAGTAGAAGCCGACCTCGGGGAAGATCAGTTTGGATTCCGTAGAAATGTTGGAACACGCGAGGCAATACTGATCCTACGACTTATCTTAGAAGCTAGATTAAGGAAAAGCAAACCTACGTTTCTATCATTAGAGAAAGCTTTTGACAATGTTGACTGGAATACTATCTTTCAAATTATGAAGGTGGCAGGGGTCAAATACAGGAAGCGAAAGGCTATTTACAATTTGTACAGAAAGCAGATGGCAGTTATAAGAGTGGAGGGACATGAAAGGGATGTAGTGGTTGGGAAGGGAGTGAGACAGGGTTGTAGCCTCTCCCCGATGTTATTCAATCTGTATATTGAGCAAGCAGTGAAGGAAAGAAAAGAAAAATTCGGGGTAGGTATTAAAATCTATGAAGAACAAATAAAAACTCTGAGGTTTGCCGATGACATTGTAATTCTGTCAGAGACAGCAAAGGACTTGGAAGAGCAGTTGAAAGGAATGGATAGTGTCTTGGAAGGAGGATATAAAATGAACATCAACAGAAGCAAAATGAGGATAATGGAATGTAGTCGAATTAAGTCGGGTGATGCTGAGGGAATTAGATTAGAAAATGAGACACTTGAAGTAGTAAAGGAATTTTGCTATTTGGGGAGCAAATTAACTGATGATGGTCGAAGTAGAGAGGATATAAAATGTAGACTGGCAATGGCAATGGATACGTTTCTGAAAAAGAGAAATTTGTTAACATCGAGTATAGATTTAAGTGTCAGGAAGTCATTTCTGAAGGTATTTGTATAGAGTGTAGCAATGTATGGAAGTGGAACATGGACGGTAAATAGTTTGGACAAAACGAGAATAGAAGCTTTTGAAATGTTGTGCTACAGAAGAATGCTGAAAATTTGATGGGTGGATCACATAACTAATGAGGAAGTATTGAATAGTAGTGGGAAGAAGTTTATTGCACAACTTGACTAGAAGAAGGGATCGGCTGGTAGGACATGTTCTGAGGCATCAAGGGATCACCAATTTTATATTTTAGGGGAGCGTGGAGGGTAAAAATCGTATAGGGAGACCAAGAGATGACTACACTAACCAGATTTAGAAGGATGCAGGTTGCAGTAGGTACTGGGAGATGAAGAAGCTTGCACAGGATAGAGTAGAATGGAGAGCTGCATCAAACCAGTCTCAGGACTGAAGACCACAACAACAACCACAACAAAGATGAGTTGGGTATGTCCACCGGATGAGAGATGACAGACCTCCACGTCAAATGCTGCACAGTGAAGTGAGCACTCGTTAAAGGCCGCGAGGTGCCCCTCTTAAACGCTATAAAGATCAGTATAAGAAACATCTAAAAATCTTAAACATCGATCCGAGTAGAGGTCCTCCATAGCAGAAGACCATAGTCGCTGGCGCTCAACTACCACAAATGCTCTTCAGAACTTTGAGCGGGAACGTCGAAGACTGGAGAATGACTGACGACAGGGACGTAAATTTCTCCAGATCCAGCCACGTCCTCCACCTTCCCTCATTTGTAATTTCTGTGGTCGCATGTTCCATGGTAGCATTGGAATACTAAGCCATCAAAGACATTTCCACGCCTGAACCGTGACAAAGTGAATCACAGGAGAGCAATGAAAACTCGGATACGAGTATCAGCCAACGACGTCAGCCAGTGATCATTATTATGTATCCCAAATAAGCTCTAAGATTCTGTATAACTACAGTTCTAAGTTCCTGTTCTCTTTCATGTGTACTACTTATTGTTCACGTTTCAGTTCCATATAATCTTAAACTCCATGCAGATAGCTTCGAAAACAAGTTTCCTCTAATTTAACCTTATATTTGACGTTGATAAGTTTTGCTGATACTTTTCTTTATATGGTCAGTCGTTTCAAGAGTTGAATGTTTGATGGTGACTGCTCAGGTAATCTGTTGTCTTAATAAGTCAAATAAACTCTGTTTTTCTTAGCGTTCTTTCTGCTACTTTCAGCTCACGACGTAACACATTTGTTGGTCGTAATCCCTGTGATGGAGACCTCCCATGAACTTAGCAGCCACAGAACTGCTATTACTAAGGAAATGATATGAAGCTGATGATATGTAAATTGATTATCCATCACGGCCACAGTGACTGTGGTAAGATGGACATAGCTGCAATAATATATCAAAACTGTACAAAAAGTTTAAACCAGAATCATGGCCACCAATATTTAGTTATGGTAGATAGTGCCATAGCAACAATAACATTATAATAAAACTGTAAAAAAACGCAAACCAGATATTTAACTTTATTTCTTTTATTAGTCAATCTCCTACTTCACCCTCTCTGTCCAACTCCTCAACCCTCCACTCTCTGTTCAGCTCCTCCTCCCCTGTCCATCTCCACAGCTCTGTCAATCACTTCCTCCGTTCACCCCCTCCCCCTCTGTCTGTCTGCTCCTTCCCCCTCTGTCCATATCCTCCTCCCTTCTGTACTCCCATCCCGTTCCTCATCTGTCAATCCCTTTTTCCCTGTCTCTCTCTCTGCCCATCTGCTACAACTCACCTCCCCATTTCCTTTCTGCGCGTTCTCCTTCTCTTCCCGCTTTCTGCCAAACTCGTCTTCTTCACTTTCTCTGTCCTTTTCCCTCTCACCTACCTCTGTCCTTCTCCTCCTCCTTATATTTCCTTATCTCTCGCTTCCCCGATGTGTCTGCCCATCTCCTCCATTTTCTTTCCTCTGTATCACATTAACTGCTGCAGGTGCCGGTGGTTCTTACCCCAACAGGATTTTCATCCAGTTTCTTACCATAACGTGTGCCAAATTTGATGGATAAACCTAGTGTAGTATGAGCTTTTGCCCCGTCGCATTGCTTTCATACGCACATGTGACTTATATTTCACACATATTTAACGTATTTCATGTACACTATACACACATTTCACCTGTATGTCTCGCGAACTACTCATATGTGCTTTACAGTAACACAGTTCTGCAGAGACAGTCAGTGATATATGTGACTACTGTCTGTGAAGTGTGTTGCGAATAGAGTAAGTACCAATGAAGGAATACATTTGAAAGTCTCACATGGTGCTGTAATGTTTCACGCATTGAGTGTTTATGGCGTCATATCTCTTGAACTAAGTGCCATAGAATGATGTGAAGTATGTGGTATACGTGAAAAAAGTCTACAAAATGTGCCACGACTACAACCGGTACTAAAGAAGTAATAACATTAAACGTAATGATTCATGTGGAAGTTTTACTGCATGAGCAGCGAATATGTTTTATGTGATGAACTTTTTACATTCCATCGTTTTCCGAGGGTCGTCATGTGAGAAAAGGTTTCGTAAATACTTGAAATCATGTGTAAAGTTCGTTGCAAGTCTCTAAGTTCTCTCATACTCAGATACAGGATTACTAAATTTTTGGTATTTCCGCGTCGTGATCTACAGTGCTCTTTCGCCCCCACCTCCACACCTTTGATAGGTGAGTGGTTCTTAACCCTACAGTGATCCTTACCAGACATCTAGTGAGATATGTACCATGATTGGTTGAAATCGTCGTGATCTACAGTGCCTTTTCACCGCCAGCTCCACACCTTTGATAGGTGAGGGGTTCCTAACACTACAATGATCCTTACCAGACATCTAGTGAGAAATATACGAAGTTTGGTTTGAATCGGCAACCTTCTATCTTATCGTTTAATTTTCCTTTCCCTTACCTGAATAGGAAGCTGCTGGTTCTTACCCAACAACTGTTTTCCAGATCGTAGCTTATTCTCCGTAAACTGGAGACTAGAGACATCATAAGTGAATTGCAGCATTATCCCAAATCGTTTATTTTTAGTTAATGACAATTTAAAAAGTAATTGTGAAATGACCGTACATGTAAAGTAGTACGTGAGTGGTAAACTAAATGAAGTGCTCGTATGGAATTGCCTAGTTTCTTTACTTTTCCGTTTATGGTGTATGCAGTCCAAATAAATGTCGATCATTCAGAGGTGCTTAGCGTATAATAATGCAATATCAGACTGGAGATTATAATGGTGCAGTGATGAACAAAAATACAGAAAAACCAAAAACACGTTATCATGCCTAGACGGATGTAGGTAGGAAGACTGAGGCATTCAGAGCATCATAATGGGTTAATACAGGATCTGTATGATTCTCAAAATACTCTTATAGTGGAAAATTCAGGTAACGATGATGGAGGTGGATTACGATTACGTACTCCTACGTAGATCACAAAAGCTCAATAGTATATATATCGGGTGTTTGCTGTTGGCAGTGGGGATGCGGCTGCTCGACAGTTGATGATGTCCTTACAGAACCAGTCCTTGGCGATGCGAGTTATGTTAATAGGGGTCCTGTCGCTTTGGGACTTAGTATCGGCGTTGGAGAACAATCATAAAAGGACCGGATCAGCCACAGTTGGAAGCTCAAGTCGGCCAGAAGTTGGAACCAGTGTGAAGCAATGCTCGACCGAGCAAATGCCAATCTTCCATTGTTCTATTGTCCAGATTCCATAGCTTCGTCATAACGTTTTCTTTTACAAGCATATGCATCACTAATGTACTGTTTAGGAATTCCATCTCACCCTGCAGTTCCCAGCTTATGAAGCTCCCTTCGTGTTTTGTCGTTGCTGGCAGGATTCGTGACTTTGACATTGAGTCCTGTAGTGACTTTCACAGATGTCGTTCTTATTTTTCGTGGCAATTCTCTTCAGCGACCGAACATTCAACATACACTTTCTGCCGTCCTGTGACTAGCGGATGTTTCTCCACTTTTGCTGTATGCGGTGTATATCTTAGTTACGATGTCTCGTGAAACGCCTAACATTATTGCTACGTTATTACTGAAACACCCACCATAAGAGAACCAAAAATTTTCCCACGTTTGATTTCACTTAATTCTGACCTAATGCTCTCATAACTACACATAATACTGTACTGACTGCAACTGACACTTGCAACATGTTGAGGATGTTTGTCAACTGCCTTTCGTCGTTATATACAACAGCGAAACCCACTGGCTTGACTATGATCTGCATTTATGTTCAAACATGGATCTCTCGCGGTGTTACCATATTTTTGTCCAAGCTCCTAAGTATGTAATATATGTCTGAATTATGTAAACGTGGGGAAACTCGTCTGGACACAACCCGGTAATATTGAACACATCCAGTACTGTGGTCACATGTAACAAGGTGATAGTGGAGTGGCATTACATGGAGCCACCATACACCTCACATGGTTTTTGTGGGCAATCTCACTGCTCAGTACTACAAGGACAAGGTTCTGCAACCATGGTGGCACTACACAGTCAACATTATGAAGACAAATTCATCTTGATGGATGATAATTCGCGTCCTCCTGTCGCTGGTCCCTTGAGCACGTTCTTTCAGCATGCTAGGATCACCAGGATGTATCCTAGGTATGATCCAAACGAACATGCGATCGATTTTAACGCTCTGTTTACGAACATCAAGAACGATCCCCTACTCTGCGCGACGTATTCAGAATTACCATTGAAGACTGGGTCGATCTGGGCCATGGTTGGCTTGATAATCCCATCGATGGCACAACACGACTTATTAAAGCCTGCAGCTGAGAAAGACGACGCTCTGTCACATTGCTCAGAAGTATTGTGAAAAATTATCAATGGGAAACAGACGATTTTGTCGATACACACTTTGTTTTTAATCTGGACAGATTGCAACGACAGAGTCATTTCTTGTTTTCCGTACTATGAACTCTGAGATATAGGAGTGATGTAAAATTGTTGATGCGTTTAAATACACATGAACAAATGTTCCGTATATCCACTTTAGTTCGACCACCAGCAGCCACTGAGATCTCACATTGTTCTTCATCCGCAGGTATGATTTTTTCATGTACTGAAAATTTTCAAACAGCTAACATAAGGATAAAACTCTAGTAAACATATGTCACAGGAATGGGAAACATGTAGTATCAGAAACTCCCTGGCAAAGTGCCTGCTGGACGGAAAGGCGAATCTGGAACCTTCGCCTTTCATGAGAAATTGCTCTTCAGACAGCGCTATCCAGGCGCGAGTGTGGCTGAGCGGTTCTAGGAGCTACAGTATGGAACCGCGAGACCACTATGGTCGCAGGTTCGAATCCTGCCTCGGGCATGGATGCGTGTGATGTCCTTAGGTTAGTTAGGTGAAAGTAGTTCTAAGTTATAGGGGACTGATGACCTCAGAAGTTAAGTCCCACAGTGCTGAGAGCCATTTGAACCATTTTGAGCCAGGCACGAGTCACTGCGTGCCCTATCACTGCTTTCGATATCCTAATTTTCTGTATAATACCTAGGAATAGGAGAGAATACTAAAGGAAGTATGCTCTGAGGGAAGGTTGTAAGTCCTGCCTGAAGAGCTTTCGGTAGAGAATTGTCAGCGAAAGGAAAAGGTACTGTGTTAGAGTCGCGGTCAGGCACACAATTGTAATGTGGTAGCAAGTTTGAGACCAGCGCCCACCTCACTGCGGAGTGAGATTAATTCTGGAAACTGGACTACAGTGCGGTAGCGTTCTATCAAAGTGATAACAGTGTAGCTCTTTCCTTTTCCGTCAAAGTAGGTGCGATTCATTTGCAAAATTACTAACCCACCATAGGGGATCACTTTTCCATGAGTTCGATAAAGGCCCAGTAAGGTTTTTAGCCAAACAGAGTGACGCTGTCGGAGTGGATCCCTGGTTAATACATCTGAAACGCACGAACTTTTTGTCCGTTCCATAGAGACGCGTAATCTTTACTGTACAGGGAGCTTTGCCAGCCTCCTTCCTTTTTGAAGAGCTCGTTTCGTAAAATATTCATCGTCGGCTGAGTGGCGGAGCGACGTGGCGCTTCCACAGCCGGCGGCTCGTGGTAAACGGTTCGGGCGGCTTAGCGACAGATTGGCCGCGCTGCTCTCCGCTCCATTACGGCCGGCGGGGATTACCGCCGCCTACCGCCGGCAGGCCTGCGACACGCCACTGTTGCGCAGGCACACATACTGCGCAGGGGTTTCGAATATTTTTTTTTGCTTTTTTTTTACTAAACTCCCTGCTTCGAAGCAGTATACAGCATTGGTGGTAAGCTGAATACAAAGCTGAGAAAGAAGCATAATGTGCTGGCAAGGTATAAGTCACGGTTTTCCTTTAAAAAAACGACCTCCAAAAATCAGTAGCAAATGTCGGTATATACTTTAAAAGAAAACGAATGGGACGGGAACGGATAGATGCGATGTACATATACCGACAATCAAATGATTAAATATCAGAGAAACGGGACGATTGCCCCATCTCTGACCTTATACAAGCTGTTATTCAACTTGGCCTTACATTGATAGAGCTTCTGGATGTCCATATGAGGGCTGTGAGCCGTGGTAAAATTTACTGTGTTTAAGAGTACGCCACAGCGCGTAGTGTGAAGCAGTCGCCCTCCGTTTCTGGCGGTGGCGCCGCTGTGGCAATCGCAGCTTTGGTGTCTCCCTCTGGTGGGAAAGCGGAAAGGTTGCCTGTTCACGTGCATTTAAGGGGCGCTATAAGCTCGCCAGGGTCAGTCGGTCGTGCAGAAGGAGTCTAGTCCGTTGGTCAGCCAAATCAGTCCGGGCCTCGTCCGCATTGGTGAGGCGGTTAGTGTCTGTCTGTCGTCCGGAGTGCTAGTATGTGTTAGGCCGCCAGTCTGCTCGAGTTTGTTCACGCAATAGTCATTGACGGCTGGATCGATCGTTTGGTCGGTCGCGCACTAGGACACAAGATGACTTGTCTACCATGAGCGTCGGCGCATGTGAGGTCGCCACATCAGTCCAGTGGGCCGCGCCGTATAGCGAGGGATCGTGGCCGCCGAATCGAGAGCAACAGGAGTCAACTCACGACATCGGTCTGGCCGGGGCGAGCTGCGATCCCGTGAGACGGGAGATCGGCGCGCCTTCGTGCGTCCGTTGAAGCGGTTGGCAGTGGACGGTTCGGGAGAGCGTTTTGAGGGTGCTGCGCCAGGTCTTTTCCTGACATCGCATAGAAGTTAAGTAATTCGCGATGTGTTGTTTCATTTACTTGTTAAATTGTACTTTTCTTCTTGGCCAGTCTCTCGTCCCTATCTCGCTCGTCTGTTTCCCGTCCGCATTTGTTAGGCAGTTAGTGTCTGTCTGTCAGTAGGTCTGATGTACATTAATAGCCGCCTCTCTCATGTTTGTCGGATTCGGTGTTAACGAATTTATTTGTTGAAGTGTAACGCCCGAATTCCTGAAACATGTTTTTATCTTGCCTATCATCTTCAGAGGCGGTATATGTGTAATGTAGAGCGTGTTGGTATATTTTATGTAAGACTGCATTTCATGAGTTTTATTTAAATGGTCATTTTAGTATATTAAGTTGCCACCCTTCCACCGTAAGAGTTTTCTTTTAAAACAAGTTGCACTTTCGGTGGCAAGTGATTTTTTTTATGTGAATGTTTTGTACCATTTCCATCCCTCCTACGGGGTGCATAGTTTATGTGTTTGTGTGAGTTGTTAAAAGTTTTAGTTTAATGTAATCTGGTGTGTTGTAGACTTCCAACAGTGTAGTCTTTCAGAGGTTGTTGTGAGCGGTCGCGACTACGGCCGTGTTAAAAGGGAGCAGCAAGGTTCTCAGCCTGAAAGCTCAAACTACCAAAAAAAAAAAAAAAAAAAAAAAAAAAAAAAAATCTTATTTCTGCGTCTGAATAAATTGTAACTTGATATTTAGAGGGTGCTTTCTGATTATAATTTTAAATCTTTTTTTTTAAAGGAAAGGGTTTTTAGGAATGAAAATTTCCATTTGTTGAAAGAAATTTGTTTTCATCAGTTACCCACTGGCAACTACTTCCACGCTCACATAGTGTGATTAAATGTATTAATGTTCTTGATGATACGCTTGTAAATAAAGAAAATTCTTTAAGAAAAGATTTTGAAAGTAAATCCACCGTTCAGGATGCAGCTCCAAATTCCGTCTAACCGGCGCTTTATATCGTCAGATGGTTGGAAGACCCCACCCATTACGCAATAGAAACTCTCGCTATGTGCAGGAGGGTATTATCTTGGTGAAATGTAAGCTCAGGATGGCTTGCCGTAAAGGGCAACAAAACGGGGTGTAGAATATCGTAGATGTACGGTTGGGCTTTAAGGGTTCCGTGGATGACAAGGACACAAGCGGATCTTGCCCTGAAGCGAAATGGCATCCTAGACCATCATTCCTGACTCTGAAGTTGGTATCCGAGCGCTGCCCGGAGCGTCTCCAGACGCGTCTTCCGCCCGTAATCCCATTGAAGAGTAGGTCTTCACTGATGGGCTCCACTTCGAATTTAGTCCCAATGATCATCATAGCCGTGTCTGGAGACACCCCGGGCAGCAATGGGATACCAACCTGATATCGTTCACCGTACGGCCCGACAACCAGTATTTATGGCTTGGATCCCTTCATAGTAGGGCCCTATTGGTTGTCATCCGTAGAAACGTTACAGCAAAACAGTATGTCGACGGTATTCTAAGCTTCGTTTCGTTGCCCTTCATGGAAGCCCGTCCTCGAGACATTCTACTGTTTGGCTTCGTGCCTGCCAAACCCTACATTGGCCAGCAGGGTCTCTGGATCTCTCCCCGACTCTGAATGTTTGGAACATTGTGGTGCACATAACGTGATATAATGTGAGGATTGCGTGCTGGAAACATGGACTGGCGCTACCAAATTTTTACTAAAAGAACACATTCACCGTTGATTACAAGTTATTAAATCAAATTAATCACAAATCTGCTTTTTTCAGTATACCTTCTGTGGGTTATATGTTCCAGTGGATATTTAGTAAAAGTAACTTTCAACTAAATAATTCACGAGAACTCGTTAATAAATAGAACTGCTTCCTTCTAAAATATTAATTTACTTGAAATTACGTAACCAAATTCTCGTGTACTATAATGCCCTTTACACAACTGAAATGTACTTGGAACTCCTTGGTCATAGAAACTGTAAAACCATAATAATTATTTACACAATTCGGTATAACATGTACGATTCTCGACTGAGCATGAAATAGTAACTAAAGATTTTTAAACAACAGGTGTCTATGCCTCGCACACAGGCAATGGAAGCCTCTCACGTTCTGTCACAATGAGATAGCATTAACAAAAGCACATTTCTTTGGAGCGCCCAGGGGTCCCAGTAGCTTCAGACTCACTATATGGGCAGCTGCCACTGAGCATACAGCGACAAATGCCGCTGGACGGACAATATTCACTGAATATCCACAAACGTGGAAGAGCAGATACCCAAAAGATTTTACGAAGTTGCGAGGAAATTACAGTAACACTGCTCAAGGATTAGCCTCCTCCAAATAATTTTTTAAAGCAACAACACAATGGTCACACGTTATAAACTAGTCATACCGTACTAGAACTTTACACAAGTCTCTGACACCCTGGTCAGAAAATTAGCTAAAACATCATCTGCTAACCTGTGTAAAACAGCCAACGCCTTTTTTCCTTAAACAGAAGGAGACCTCTTCAGTATATTTAAATGCTAGTTTCTACATACATTGATATCTGAATGTTGGTCATTGTAATAAGAACCTTTAAAATCACTCTGCTTACACCACACAGAAGTACCTCATTTCACGTCCATCTGCTCAGGCGTGGCATTTGACATACATACACTCCTGGAAATGGAAAAAAGAACACATTGACACCGGTGTATCAGACCCACCATACTTGCTCCGGACACTGTGAGAGGGCTGTACAAGCAATGATCACACGCACGGCACAGCGGACACACCAGGAACCGCGGTGTTCGCCGTCGAATGGCGCTAGCTGCGCAGCATTTGTGCACCGCCGCCGTCAGTGTCAGCCAGTTTGCCGTGGCATACGGAGCTCCATCGCAGTCTTTAGCACTGGTAGCATGCCGTGACAGCGTGGACGTGAACCGTATGTGCAGTTGACGGGCTTTGAGCGAGGGCGTATAGTGGGCATGCGGGAGGCCGGGTGGACGTACCGCCGAATTGCTCAACACGTGGGGCGTGAGGTCTCCACAGTACATCGATGGTGTCGCCAGTGATCGGCGGAAGGTGCACGTGCCCGTCGACCTGGGACCACACCGCAGCGACGCACGGATGCACGCCAAGACCGTAGGATCCTACGCAGTGCCCTAGGGGACCGCACCGCCACTTCCCAGCAAATTAGGGACACTGTTGCTCCTGGGGTATCGGCGAGGACCATTCGCAACCGTCTCCATGAAGCTGGGCTACGGTCCCGCACACCGTTAGGCCGTCTTCCGCTCACGCCCCAACATCGTGCAGCCCGCCTCCAGTGGTGTCGCGACAGGCGTGAATGGAGGGACGAATGGAGACGTGTCGTCTTCTGCGATGAGAGTCGCTTCTGCCTTGGTGCCAATGATGGTCGTATGCGTGTTTGGTGCAGGTGAGTGCCACAATCAGGACTGCATACGACCAAGGCACACAGGGCCATCACCCGGCATCATGGTGTCGGGAGCGATCTCGTACACTGGCCGTACACCTCTGGTGATCGTCGAGGGGACACTGAATAGTGCACGGTACATCCAAACCGTCATCGAACCCATCGTTCTACCATTCCTAGACCGGCAAGGGAACTTGCTGTTCCAACAGGACAATGCACGTCCGCATGTATCCCGTGCCACCCAACGTGCTAGAAGGTGTAAGTCAACTACCCTGGCCAGCATGATCTCCGGATCTGTCCCCCATTGAGCATGTTTGGGACTGGATGAAGCGTCGTCTCACGCGGTCTGCACGTCCAGCATGAACGCTGGTCCAACTGATGCGCCAGGTGGAAACGGCATGGCAAGCCGGTCCACAGGACTACATCCAGCATCTCTACGATCGTCTCCATGGGAGAATATCAGCCTGCATTGCTGCGAAAGGTGGATATACACTGTACTAGTGCCGACATTGTGCATGCTCTGTTGCCTGTGTCTATGTGCCTGTGGTTCTGTCAGTGTGATCATGTGATGTATCTGACCCCAGGAATGTGTCAATAAAGTTTCCCCTTCCTGGGACAATGAATTCACGGTGTTCTTGTTTCAATTTCCAGGAGTGTATAATAGGAAAGGTTATGGCTAAGTGGGAAACGGCTCGATATAACATACGAAATACCAGTGCCCCTAAGAGAGTCAATCGCGTGATGTAATCACAACCTTTAGTAGCCAACTTTTCACAGAATACTGATTTGTCACCACTAGTTTCCACAATACTGCGTAACAACAAATGTAAGCACGCGTAATAAATTAGAAAATAGGCGCAGAACGCACGATTAGAGGTACCGTCTTAATCCTTTACTGTCCATAGGTCACCCAGCACACTACTGTCGTAGAAAATCCAACAAACTCCGTCTCAGGGCACACTCGTGCGATCTCTCCATAGGCACTGACAGTGAAATCTGGATAAACAAGGGCCTCTTATGAAGACCACAGAGTGTCTTTAGAGAGACAAATTCGCACGCAGTCCGTACTAAACGTGACCGGAAGTAACCAGCCATCTCCTACTGACAACCCACACTGACCATTACTCTTCGCCTCTAGCTCCGACCCACGATGACGCCACCGCCAACTATCAAAGAAGTTGGCCATCACAAATATGCCATTCCACCGCACAGTCAGTAGGGCCATCCAGCCATCTCGGGATTTTGACCAGCTAACGGTCAAATTGGATAGTATTTGGCACGATATTCCTCAGAAGCAAATCCAACAACTGTATCAATCAATGCCAAATCGAATCACTGCTTGTTTAAGGCCCATAGCTGGGCGAGAGCGTTATTGCTCAATTTTTCAAAGTCTTTCTCTTGAATAAGTCACTCAACTTGAAAGGGCACAATACCGCCCGACATTGAAAATAGGTACAACATTCTTCGTTATTCATGTCAGAACAACATATTTTTTGTAATAATAACTCAATTTCACTTAATACGCTGAATCCGGATACCAGTGTAAGAAGGAAGGACTTTATTTATTTAAGTGATCAAATGTGCACTCCCACAAAGTAGATCCCTATATCCAATTAGGTGAGATCTGCGAAATGAATGAATGTATGGCCGTCTGCTAACCGCAGATAGTGAATGTGCAATATATGATCTTCGTTTAGACGGTCCTTTGGTCACCTTTGGTGGAACCAAAGAGATGAAATTTACCTGAGCTTTGAGCGCCTGAAATGTGGCTGACCAATACGGTAGCAAGGTGGTCCCCCACCTGGACGGAGGTGCGAGCTGACCTGAAGGACGGCCATATTTCAGCACTCTGGCGTTGGATCTTGTATTGATAACACGTGTCTTAGGTGTGCTCCGTAAATACAAAAGAGTGGAGAAAATGGTATGCATGTGAAATACTTCAGAGTGGTTTGGAATAATTATTTCTCTATTTCAGGAACTTTTGGGGGGAGAATTAAATGACAGGCAAGTAATATTAAGGGGATCGTAGTAATCTTCAGAAGTGACCATCGGTCACAGTGAAACCACTTGTGGCAATAAGATTAAACATTTGCGAGTGCTAGTACTAAGTTGGAATACTTGCGAGTGCTGGTACCTAGTTGAAATACTTCCGAGTGATGATGTTAAGCTGAATTACTGGCGTGTGTACTATAAGCTGGAAATATTTAAGAAATAGCGTGTGCAGGACTTGAAATTAGAAACGAGTACTTCCACGTGGTGAGTACTGTGTGAGTCTCAGTCTGTGTATGAGACTAAGGATAAAGAGAAGTACTCGTCCATGGTATCAGTTAAGGACTCGCGTGTGTGACGAATACGTTCTTAATGTTACTTTGTGTGTTATGTTTCCTAGTGACTCTTGATTCAAACTATAATACTCTGAGAGTGAAGCAAGGTGAGTCAGCCGTCTATCCAGCAACTTCACTTGGCTTGTATTGCACAGGAAGGCGTGCATAAATCCTCCAGAGTTTATAGTAGGAAAGAAAAGTTACGAAGTGGGGCAGTGTCGTGCGAAACTAATTGGATTGGGAAAGCTGAAAGTTATGTGATTATAACGTTGTGACTATTCCTTGTGTTGTATTCCATGTTGAAGTGTGGTGTATTTCATGTAATTTAAGTATATGTTGTTTGCATGGGAGAGTAGCAAGATAGGTTCAGAGGCAGTGGGTTAGGCATGTTCCATTTAGTACCGCTAGGTCTGGAGGAAATTTTCGTGATGATGGGTGTGAGAGTCGAAGTGTGAAATATAGCAAAAGATCCACCATCCTATCCAGAAAGTGCACTGTAGTGTTAGGTAATTACGAGACCATAAGATAGAGAACCACCTATGTAAATCCGTGTCCACTGGGCGGAGTTTCTCACGTGTAATTATTGTAGAAAATATAATGGTGTGTTTAGGTTATAGAATTTATCGGAATAAAAAAGATAGTGAAAAGAAAAAGATTGGTGGCCTTTTCCTTCGAATAGTATGTTGTCATGATATCCAGAATTTATAATGCGTGCGCCATTCATATTCAATGCGATGGCCACGTGTTGATCAAAGCCGTTGGATAATAAAGAAAATGTGGGATTGCCAGGGGGAAGTGAACAGTCAGAGTTGTGTGAATTACGTATAGTCAGATGTGCGTTATCCGTTACCGTTGTGTAATATTCAAACAGGAGAATAATTTGTAACTTAATTGTGAGAACTAGAGCTCATGTTACTGGATAAGTAAGAATGAATCCACTCGCTTGGCAGACCACTCATCTTGCAGGCCTGACTGCTTGATGCCACAGTATGAGCAAGGCATGTGGGTGCCTCTCAAACTTTTCTGAAATTGTAATCATTTTTGTGTGTGTACATAAGCATCATATCTACCGATTGCCGTCCTATTCGGATAATTCCTTCGATGTGCGTCGTTTTTGCTTTGTTTTAAAGTGTATTTTTGCTTGATAGATACCTCGACTGCCGTGTTTGTTTCTGAGTTCGGAATGTAAGAACAATCTTATAAGAGTTCTACGGCCAGTCTCTCCTTCTTCCTCTGAAGCATTTGTTCCATACTTTTGTTCTTCTGTCTTCATGTGATGGGATCTTATGCTTGGGCAGGGTAAAGAAGTGTTTCCTTGAGGTCTATATCGGAGGTATTCACACAACGTGGCCTCGTTCTACAAGAACATCGGCTTTGCCTCGATCTACCAGTATGTGAGCTGCCATCAACTTTCAGCGAAAACCTTAATATTGTTTTCTGATCTGCTCAAAGTAGGTTTCCATACACCGCAGACGACAATCCTCATCTCCACCGCTACCAGTGTTAATTTGAATAAAATTCACTTGGCCACAAAATCTCGTCGTTTTGAAACCGAATCCACAGTCTTTGCAGCTGTTCTCAGGGTTACTGAAATTCTGATTCCTGGGATACTGTTCTCTACATCCCATCGATCCGGATGTCCCTTGGCAACCTATGTCAGTTTATTCAAAGAAGTTTTAGGCTTGGTGCCGGTCGTCGTAAACCAGTGAAAGCATCACTTTCATTTTTGCACAAAACATTGCTGCTTCATTTTTTCCTTGCTGGGACATCAGTATCTATTATATTGATTGATCAGGGTAGATAACGTCCGCATACAGTTGTATTAAATTTTCCAAAAGCAGAACCAGGTTTCAGGACGACAGTCCCTTCTCCACGTGCATAGAGTATCCATACGAGTCATGTAAATCGGGGTAATATATAGTGATTCCCAGGTACTGGTGTATGCCATGTACCATAGAATCACTATGTTACACTCTGTTAGCTGAGTTGTTTGGATGCACCTGGAGATGGGACTGTTGTCGTGAATGTTGGTTGTGCTTTCCTTTTATTGACAAACGTAATTTAATACAATTGTATGTGGATGCTATCGACCATGAATAATGATTTTACTTTCTTAAATCACGCCATTATCTTTATACAGCTCCCATTTTTCTGCTGCTGTCTGCTTCGATGATTGGAAATGAGATCTTTTGGTGTCCACGGTGGCATTTCACATCTTTCGCTGGAGAGCGTTAGGCGTTGCCCGGAAGGGTGCTATCTTTAAAAGTACTGAGCCGTAGCACGGAGCGTCATTCGCTGTGCGAACGTCGTGCAGTGCGTATGCTTAGCTCTGGGTCTCATTGGGTCATTGGGTGTTGGCTTGCTACGTTCACTGTGTGTTAACGTGCCTCAGCAATGCCTTTGCGACGAGCGTATCGTCGTCGCTGACGGCGCAGTGCTCCTGTGTACAAGACACTTAGAGCTATTGATATTGATTTGAGTGGCCAGTTTAATAAGCAACAGCTTTTGGGAGGTCCTAATGTTTTTCGTAGACTACGAATGGAGTTTACCTGTGACATACAAGCTGTTTTTGGAGGCAGTACTTGGCTGACCTTGGCAGTTGTTTGGGGCCGTCAAGCTGATTATGGTGGCCTTGAAGCATTCCCTGATGCAAACGGCTTGGAAGACGTGAAGTATAGCAGAGAGTACAGGATTACTAGCTAAAGTTCCTTATGGGACCCTTGTTCCAGATAAGGCATTTACTTTGTCTACCAGAAGAAAGAAGAAACTGAATTCAGACGAATATCTTTTTATTTGGGCTAAAGTTGGCAATGGAAATTGTAAAATAAACATTAATGGTGACCATGTTCTAATACAGGCCATAAATATACGTATCCATCATCCTTCCTTTAAAAAAAAATATTTGTCAATTATTTTACTGCCGCTTCGCTTAAGCCCCAGTTGGTGCCTGTGACGTCACCGAAAGTGCTTAATACTACAGGATGGTTATAATTATACTTCCGCTACTTGATCCAATGTAGAGGGAAAGCTATTCATCGCATGGCTACATAACTTCATAGGAATAACGTTCAGACTGTGTACTGCAGGATTTCCGTTGTCTGCAGTGTAGTGCCATGATTTGGCTTTAGGCGTCGGCATTGCCACGGTGATGCTGGATTGAAACACAAGCATCAGTATGCATTGTAATTGCAGACACCCGTCAAGGGTCTGGGAAAGGTCAGTAAGGCTTTCCAAAGCCGCAGCAATTGTGCCTCTGATCTTCGCGAGTATCGATGCATTAAAGGAATACGGAGAGGTCTTCTTCGAGCACCGAGGTTGGAGAACATGATTCGGGAATTCGAATAAACGGGCGATTTGGGAATTGCTCCAAATAGAGGATGACGGCCACTTGCACCACAAATTGTTGAAGAGGTTACTGTTCCCTTGATTGAGAATGCTGGCCATCTTCAAGCAGTGCACGAGCTGTGTAGCGACAGCTGAACTTTCCATGGTCGACAGTTCGAAAAGTGGCGCAAGCAACTGTAAAATGGTGTATCTAGCGAAGTTCCAGGTTGTCGTGGAGTCAGAAAGTCATGACACTGAGCAACGTTTAAAACCTGGAACTTACACATGATACTCAGTTAGTAAATGTTATCCCCTCTTGCGTAAATGTGATTATTTCTATAGTGCATTCGTTGTTTCTCTTCCTTACAAATGTTTCTACCACCTGACGATTGTCATGGGAGCCCTCTCTAGTAGCGAAAGTCTTTATTTCCAATAATGAATACGGAGTAACATTCGTTTTTCCAAAGCAGTTCATCATTTGAAAGGAGATTAAAGTTTCATATTTATTTTAGCCTCCGCATCAGCGTATCCAGTTTCCTATCGCAGTGTCAGCAGTATCGATATATTCCTTGTCCATATAACTGACATATTCTGTTTTCGTGGAACACTAGTCCACAAATGCAACACGTCGTCATACATTCACCATTTATCATAAAGACACACCTCTGATAATGTGAGTAGAAGAATGTTAGTGACGTTTAAGAAATATTTCTTTTTTTAGGGTAACCGTCTTGACAGTCAGTACATAAAATAGAACGAAGATATCGACAGTAACGTTATATAAACAGTATGAAAGCATTTACCATTGTTGACACTTTACTGCTCACTTCTTTCTTCACATGATAAATTCGACCTACTTACATACTGTAAATTTCCTTTACTTTACGTCTATGGTCACAAATGTTTTTTCATCAGACTACCGGTTTCGGTCTATAATGACCATCTTCAGATCTGTTTCATAAAAACATATCCTAATATACTGGATCCATAGTGGCATTGTCAAATGTTAAACACAAAATCAACATTTGTTGATGCCACTGTGGCTCCAGTATGTTAGGACAGCTTTTTATAAAAATGGTTCAAATGGCTCTGAGCACTATGGGACATAACATCTGTGGTCATCAGTCCCCTAGAACTTAGAACCACTGAAACCTAACTAATCTAAGGACATCACAAACATCCAAGCCCGAGGCAGGATTCGAACCTGCGACCGTAACAGTCGCGCGGTTCCGGGACTGAGTGCCTAGAACCGCTAGACCACCGCGGCCGGCAAAGGTTTTTTATAAAATAGGTCTCAAGTTGGTCATTATAGACGGAAACCGATCGTCTGATGACAAACAATTTGTGGCCATAGACGTAAAGTAAAGGAAATCTATTCTATATTCGGGTCACTGTTTTATTCGAGACCATGTCGCAGCGTGCGTTACTATATGTTTGCTTCTCCGTGGCAAATTCGATTTCATTTCAACGAAACAAACGTTACTATTATTCCTATAAAAATTTCTCATGCTTCCCCTTCTTCCACTTCCTTCTTTTTTTACGTATTGTGCTTTAATAGGTTGTATCTTCTTTACATTTCTTCTGCCTTTTATTGCCTTACAACGTTTTGGTCAATTTACTAATGCTTCATCACGGAGGCTTTAGCTCATTATTAATTCCAATGTTTTCCCTTTGTCATTTTAGCGATAGTGTTTGTTCCGTTACTTTTCCCCAGTACAACATTCAGATTTATTGAGCTTTCTCTTTTTCTATCTGAAATCCGTGCCATTTTTCTTTTCTGTAAGCAGTTACTTTTTTTGAACCACTCCTCTATGCACCTTGGATTCAGCATATATCTACAGGGCTTTGAAGATAATTGCAGATGTTCTGATGATTGGTACACTAATATGCAAGTACTTCAGTGTTTAGCAGTCTCCACACAAAAGCATCATATCATTTACTACCTCATGTTTTCTGCATGGTCATAACTTGACCACTAGATGGACAAAGACTCTCATTATGGACTAACCGTAGGGGGGGGGGGGGGGGGGGAAATCATCATTAATGGCTTGTGGTTCAAGTGGTTCAAATGGCTCTGAGCACTATGGGACTTAACATCTATGGTCATCAGTCCACTAGAACTTATAACTACTTAAACCTAACTAACCTAAGGACATCACACAACACCCAGCCATCACGAGGCAGAGAAAATCCTTCACCCCGCCGGGAATCGAATACGGGAACCCTAATGGCTTGTGATTCCCAAATGTACTCGGAGGTATTAACCAACATAAAACATACTAGTCCTATTAGTCTGAAAATTAAGTAAATACTAATGTTATGTGGTTCAGTACACTGTCATCAGTCACCAATACAAATATATGCAGTTATACACCTAACATCCTGCACATATTTTTGCTTGAAAGCTGACAACAAATTTTTTATCGTAAGTACATGATGTGTCATTGCTGTACGAATGTTCTCGAACAACTTCCTTCCATCAACAGAGACTCAATTGATAGACAGCGAGGCAGTTGCATTTTTGTTCGTACAATGCGGGCTACTATCGGAACGTAAGAAAGAGGACGTAGTTAACTTAATGCGGTACTAATGTTCAAGCAGCCGCATTCATCTCTATTCGGAGGCATCTGGGGTTGAAAGCAATGCAATCAAATGCAGAAGCAATTATTACAGATGAAAGGTATAGCCGCAGCGAGCGGAGATTTACCTTTTAGAGACGGAAGTGGTGCTCTACCCTCATTTAATTCCCTCGATATTTTCCCTGTGCATTATCTCTCCACAAAAGAAATTCACGTTTAAGAATAAAAAGATGTGAAAATAGCTCTCATTTGCAAATGAAGACTTTATGTAAATCACTTATATTTATGTCCCGTAAACAGGAATTCCTCCCTCGTCTCTGTATCTCCCTATCTCTCTCGTACCTACTCTGAGTTACTCCTTTTATTTGAGCTTTCACAACAGACAGCAAAAACGAATTACGCGGCCGACACAAAAGGAAATATATAAAAGGAATTCATTACGGGCCGTTTTGGAGGGCGAGTGTCGCAGAAAGCCCTCTGCACGCGTTCCCCGCCTTTCATTAAGGGCGGCGTTTCGTTTTCTGCGTCAGCTGCAACAACAAACTGCAGGGACGTCCATCAGACGAGCTCTGCCGCACTCCAGACTTCCCCATTATTCCCTAACACATGTGCCCCTTATTCATCCCGTGAGTGGTATTCAGGTCTGTAACTTCCAATCGACTGTTGCATCTTTGTGATAGCAGGTATGTTATGATTAATATCTCCGGTAGCATGTATTGCCTACGTCCATTACTTCTGTAAGCAATTAGAAGTTTCTTGTGATCATAAGAGGTCGTTCACGAAAAGAAGATACGATGGATGTTTAGTAAGTAATGTAAGACGCTTTTTTCTCGGCCAATTCCTGTTGACAAAATGTGGAATTTGTTGTGGTATATTGTCGTATTAGAAGTCGGCGCTTTCCGTAGCCTTCTAAATGGCGTTTGTAACGGTGGGGCGTTTCAAGCAGAGAACTGCCACTGACTTTGTTTTGGCCTAAAACCAGAGCATCGCAGATATTCATATGCGCTTGCGGAATGAATACAAAGACAAGGAACGGTCTCGTTGGGCGAGGCGTCTTTCATCACTGCAACAAGGTCGCACAGACCTCTTCGAATTCTCGTGTGCCGGTCGTCCGCAAACACCTGTGCTACTGCAGTGTTTGAAAGTGCGCACTCTCTTATTGGAGGTGATCGACGGATCATAATTTAATATGTCGGTGCACAACTAGACGTCTCTGTTTGCGGTGCTGACACACTCGACCGCTCGGTGGTTTCGTCGGCGCCTAACACAGGGCAATAAAGAGCACTGATGGACCATCTGTGCAGATTTTTTTGCGCGCTAAGAAGCTGAGCGTGACAATTTCTTGTCGAACAGCGTCACATGCGATGAAACATAGGTTCATCACTCCGGACCGGAAACGAAAGAGTAATTCATGGACTGGTGCCCTCGCGGAAAATATTCAAAGCCGCACCCTCACCCGATAAAGTCATGCCGATGATTTTCTGTGACTGTGAAAACTGAAGGTGTTAGTTGCCATAAAAATAAAAGCAAACTTCTCCACTATAATACAAGACCTCACACAAGTCTGCGCATCCGAGAGAAGCTCACAAAACTTCATTGACCTATCTTCTTTATCAGCACTACAACCCGGATCTCACAACGTCCGACTTCGACCTGTGTGGCCCAATTAATGATACACTCCGCAGGAAGCAGTACCTGGGTGATTGGGATGTTATTGATGCAGAGAGACATTGGCTCTGACGTCGACCAGTAGAGTGTTATCATGCGGCCATACATCGCACTGAACGGAGATTATGTCTTAAAATAGCGCTTTATTGCCAAAAGAGTGGTGAAAAATATGGTGTACTGGAATCTCGAATAAAACCATCCTGCTCCCAGTGTTGCACGACTTACCGAAATCACCTCGCAGTAATTATTTTTCTCATATTCACGTCAGTTTCCTTCTCTTCATTATTTCTATACATTAATAATGTTGAAAAATATGACTGTCTATACACATATATATTGCACCACTTTCTATCTTCAGACCTACATTGTAACCTTCGTTATTTCTTGTACTATTTCTTCTTCTTATTCTTCTTATTCTTCTTCTTCAATCTGCCTCAGTCCACTGCTGAATATAGGCCTGTTCCATATGTTTCCTTTGGCTTTGATTTCGTGTCACCTGGTACCATCATTTTCCAACCACCACTTTCACGTTATCAAGGTGCCTCTTCCACTGCCTCTCTGGTGGTCCTTCAGTCTTACAGTCTTCAGTGAACAATTTTAGTGGTCCATCTGCTGTAATGTGTCAGACCTATTGCCATTTCAGTCTTACAATTCTACGAAGGGCGTCTGTTGCCTAATGTCCTCTGACGAATCCAATCTCCTAGTATATGCGTTCCACGGATCGTTGTGTGCGTTTCACTTTTCAGGCACTAGCATTACTGTCATAGTTTCCAGACTGTCAATTAGCTGGTGCTACTAACGCGTTATTGACCTTAGCCTTTGGTTATTTGGGACACCCATGTCAGTCAGGGAATACGTTGCTGCTGATAATGTCTTCTCAAAGAGTAACTCTTTCGCTGCTCAAGAATGCTGTCCCACTCAGTCCTATTCTGCGAAGAATTCCTGAATTTTGATTGTTTTTCCTTAGATTAACTGCTTCTGTAGAATGGTTTCCTACTTTTAAATGCTTGGTTGTTCATTTCCAAGCTAGTATTTGCGGACGCAAGGTTTAGTTCTTGGAACATACTTTTTAGTTCTCCCAGATCTTCACATAGGAGCATCGGCAAAACTCGGGCGATTCAGATACGAACCACTGGTTTTTATTACCTTGTAATTCCAGTCTAGTAATTTGAATAAATCTTCCAGTGCAAAGAGCGAACAGTTTCGGAGAGATGGTGTCACTGTGGTTAACTACAACGCCGATTTGGATTTTACTGGTGTTATGGGCCTCATCGACTCTACCATTATTGGCACTTCATAGACCCATTTCAGGAGTTTTATGTACCTTAAATTTACCTGACATTTTGACGGATCTTCATGACTGCCCAAATCCCCGTGGAATCGAAACCTTTTCGATAATCTGCAGAGGCCAGTTGTTTTCTGAAGAAGGCGAATAGCCTAGATGCGATCCACGATCGGTAAACCATTCCGAAATGCCGCTAGTTCAGAATGTTGACAGAAATCAATTTCTCTTGCAAGGCAGTTTGTTGCAGATTTCATTAGCAGTTCGTGAACATGTGATAAATAATATGACGACAACTCTCCTAGTTTTCCTTATCGCCTTTCTTCAAGAGTGGTGGTATACTCACAGATTTGATGCATTACTTTGATGCGGTTACTTCCGCCTAGTTTCAGCATTTCATTTGCTATCATAATCACCCCTTAAACTTCGATGTTTTGTAGGTTATTTAAGTGAAATTTCCACTTCAGCAGCGATTACATCCAGTACTTCGTTCAGTGTGTCATTCAGGGCTAACTCTTCTTCGTCGTGTGCTCTGATAGTTGTCACAGTATACAGTTCTTGGTAGAAATCTCTATCAATTCCTGTAATATTTTGACTGTTGTCTTGTTCTTGAGTTTCATGATTTTAGATCTACCTGTAGACATGTTGGACGTCAAAAGTTTCAGGTTTCGGTAATTTTCAATCGTCTACATGACCAAGTTATTGTTAAATTTCCTCAAATGTTTCCTTGTTTCTTTATGGATACTCTGATTAAGAGATACGCATTCTGCTTTGTTTCTCTACATTTCTTTACTTTGTTCCAGGAGCTAAATGGTGGCAATTGAAAGTCGGATGTCCTTGTCACATTTCTGGAGTCAGACTTCGTTTTCTGCAATATGGATGCTTGTGACTTTCTCTGCGGTTTCATTTTCTATTAAGGAATTTGAATCTTATGTCGGGCCAAGTTTGTCAGATAAAGTTTGCTGAAATGCTGCTTTCTGTTTCCTTAACTAATGCGCTCTTGGAAAAGTGTGCTTCCTTGCCATTTTTGATTGTTCAAGTTCGAGGTCAAATGTGAACATAGCTCGAACTTGTCTATGGTCACATTCGGTCTCGAATATATTGAGTACAGACACAACTTAAAAGTTCTGTTTTTGGTTAGGGTGAACGAAGTTTATTTAATTTTTAGTTTGGCCATCACTGTTCTTCTATGACCATATACGATGGATAATCTTCTTAAGAAAGTATTCCTGCAGTAGAGGTTTTTAGCTCTAGTATCTAAAATTAGCATTCGTTCACTTCTACATTCCTGGAGCCTAATCCATAGTTATCAATGTTCCATGGATCTCCATCTTTCTGTTGTCCTATTTTTGCATTAAAGGCTCTTACGACGATATCCAGCAATGTCTTCTGCTTGAATGATATCTTTGTATAGTTGGTCAACCTCCTCTTCATCTGAATTGTTGATCCTAGCATCAATATGAATTATTTGTATAGACAATATCACTCTAGGAGAAATGCAGGCCAGTTTTATACGAATTATTGGATTTTTCCTGTTGGCCACACTAGCAATCCCATGCACAAAGCATCCGCATTATTTAGTACGACTACGCGACCTGTTGGAAGGGTCTCAGCCTTTTCTCCTAGTAGACGTAGAAAAAAAATGGCTCTGAGTACTATGAGACTCAACTTCTGAGCTCATTAGTCCGCTAGAACTTAGAACTAGTTAAACCTAACTAACCTAAGGACATCACACACATCCATGCCCGAGGCAGGATTCGAACCTGCGACCGTAGCGGCCACGCGGTTCCAGACTGCAGCGCCTAGAAATGCACGGCCATTTCGGCCGGCGTAGATGTAGATTGAGAACGTAAGTTGCAAGTGCTACTCTGAGATAAAGAGGTAGGCACAGGAGAGGAATTCGTGGCGGGCCGTGTCAAACCATTCAGAAGATTAATGACAGAAAAAAGGTATTGTCTCACAGATGCCCAGGATATCCCATTTAATTGTTCTAACCTCTCAAGATCTTCAATTTGTCTCACAGTTCTTATGTTCGATGTGGCTACTTTTATTTCTTTATTTTTTTCTTATAACTCTCCCTCCATCAGAATTCATGATAAAGACTGATGAATCATCAGCGTCAGATTCTGAGCGTGTGGCTCTGCGCTTCAGTGGCAGTTTCGTTTTAAAATTCGAAGCCATCACTTGAATTCATGAAGCGATCAGCATTTAAAAGTCAGTTGTGTCGGTCAGTTAATATTCAGTCGCACCCAAACCGGGGAACGGATGCCGATGGTAGCCGCCCCGAACCTGTAGAACAGATGCTATATCTCCATATTTATTTCACATCATCCCTAAAAGCAGGGCTGCTTATTCCGTTTGTTCCGCCGTACCGATGATCTTCATTTCCGTCTTTGCCGTTATCCAGGTAAGGGGCCGTCACAGTGTGCTATCACCCGAACCAGGTGAATCAAGGTTTCTTAGAGGGGTGTTAATACTCTCCCCTCCCACTTTCTTAATCGTGCTTTGAAGCGGCTGTGGTGGAGAATGGACAGTTCAGTAACTCTTCATTTCGCACTGCATTTCTTCCACACTTTTCTCCCTTCTGATGTGAATGCTATTAGAGTTAATTTTATATGATTGACTTCTAGTACTTTTCACATTCAGAGCATATACGTATTGCGTAAAATAAGAATAAAAACAAGCACTTCAGACCAATATTTGCAAACAATATGCATTTAAGGTTTTCGTGGTCCAGGCCACGAGTGGCCTACCGGGACCATCCGACAGCCGTGTCATCCTCAGAGGAGGATTCGAATAGGAGGGGCGTGGGGTCAGCACACCGCTCTCCTGGTCGTTACGACGATAATCTTGACCGAAGGCGCTACTATTCGATCGAGTAGCTCCTTAAATGGCATCACGAGGCTGAGTGCACCCAGAAAAATGGCAACAGCGCATGGCGGCCTTGATGGTGACCCATCCAAGTGCCGACCATGCCAGACAGCGCTTAACTTCGGCGATCTCACGGGAACCGGTGTATACAATGCGGCAAAGAAGTTTCCTAAAGAACATTACAGTTTGTTCTAATTACACCAAAATATTCTGTACTTTCTTCTTTACTTATACCAGACAACACTCACTGGGTTCCATGTTAAAATTACTGTTTTAGCAGTCTTCTAGAGTCATCTGCAAATCATTGTGGCAGCGTGCGAAGCCTTACAGGTAAAGAGGTACAAGAAATGTCACAATTAAGGGAAAAAAAAGAACATTATTTTCATTGTGGTATTCTTCAAATTGACAGTTGATTTCACAAAACGCTGTGTTGTCGACCACCGTTGGACTCAGTGAAGCTACCCTTTACATTTAGACAAAAATGACGATGTTGCTTTGAACTCGCGAAAACAAGGGTGATCGTCTTGAAACCGCATGGGGGGACGGAATGTAATCTAGTATAATGTGTTGTCAGTGGTTTAGAGTTTTGAAGACGGACATTATCAACTTAATTAAGGTGTCCACGTTTCAATGGCATGAAATGTAACTTTCAAATTTTTGTACACTGTGATTTAGCTCAAGAAAGTGACATATCTGTGTTAGGTACGGACAAAAACAGTTACCTGACGAAAATACAATGAAGCGCCAAAGCAACTGGTATAGGCATGCGCATTCAAATACAGGGATATGTAAACAGGCAGAATACGGTGCTGCGGTCGGCAACGACTATATAAGACAATAAGTGTGTGGCACAGTTGTTAGATCGGTTACTGCTGCTGCAAGTGCAACGTATCAAGATTTAAGTGAGTTTGAACCTGGTGTTATAGTCGGCAACCGAGCGATGGGACACAGCATATCCGTGGTAGCGACCATATGAGGATTTTCCAGTACGACCGTTTCATGAGTGTTCCGTGAATATCAGGAATCCGGCAAACATCAAATTTCCGACACCGCTGAGGCCGAAAATAGATCTTGCAAGAACTGGACCAACAACAACTGAACAGAATCGTTCAATGTGACAGAAAGTTGCTGCAGCTTTCACTACTGGGCCATTAGCATGTGCCAGTATGCGAACCATTCAAGGAAACATCATCGATAAGAGCTTTCGGAGCCGAATGCCAGCTCCTGTACCCTTGACAATTGCACGACAGAAAGTTTTACACCTCGCCTGGAGGTGTAATGCCTCAACACCGACACTGGACTGTTGATGACTTGAAACATGTTGCCTTGTCGGACGGCTCTCGTTTCTAATTGTATCGAGAGCATGGACGTGTACGGGTATAGAGACAACCTCATGAATCGATGGGCTCTGCATGTTTTGCTTCAAGCTGGTGGAGGTTCTGTAATAGTTTGGGGCGGGTGTACTTCGATTAATATGGGGCCCCTGATACGTCTAGACACGTTTCTGACGTATGACACATATGTAAGCATCCTGTCTGTATACCTGCATCCATTCAAATCCGCTGTGCGTGCTCCAGTTTGCTCAAGGAACACTCTGTTGAGTTTAAACACTTCCGCTGGTCACCAAACTTCCCAGAAATGAACATTATTGAACATATCTGGGATGCCTTGCAATGTGCTGTTCAGAAGAGATCTCCACCCTCTCTTAATGTTACATATTTATGAACAGCCCTGCAGGACTGATGGTGTCATTTCCCTCCGGCACTATTACAGACATAAGTCGAGTTGATGATATGTAGCGTAACGGCACTTCTGCGTGCTCGCGGGGCCTGTATACGATATTAGGCACGTGTACCAGTTTCTTTGGCTCTTTAGTGTACAAGCGGACAACATTAGTGTTTCAAGTTTTACAGGAGACGAAACAAACTGTATTGTTTCCACGGAAACCGGAAGGTGTGACGTATAGGATTTTCTTTATCTCATAGCTTTGAGCAATTTTAACTCAGATTGAGAAGGAAACTATTGAAAGTTATTTCTCAAAAATATTAAAGTTGATCCAAATGCATCCATTAACAGTTTCTTCGCTAACAGTTAGGGAATTAGATCGTGTAAGTAAAGAAAAAGTTCAGCGTGCCAAGCGATTCCGACCGATTGGCGTGACATCTTCCGTGAGTCGGATGAGGTATGGAGGGGCATGTAGTCAGCACACCGCTCTGCCGACCATTTTCGGGCTTCTTGAACGTGGAAACGCTACTAATCGCTCTAGCACAGTGGTCGTCAAACTGCGGCACGCGGGCCGCTTGCCGCCCGAGTCCAGTATTTATATGGCCCGCGATTCTCAGCCGTATTTTATAACAATATGCATCTGACAACTAACAGCCGAATCCAAAACGTAAATCTAACGTTAAGGGCTGTAGTTTTCCTGCTTAGTAACAAAAAAATACTTACACAGTGAGTCACGATTTTAACGTGTGCTTAATTTTAATCGATCTTGATGAATTCGTCCATGAGCTAAATAAAGCTGGCCGCTTACCTCAGGGTTATAGGGGTCAAATAGCGCGGCCACTGCTGTGTTACAGCGGGAAACGTTTATTGTTTTGTCTTCCAGTACTGATAACTCAAGTGTGCGGGCGTCTCGTAGCGATAAGCTGCTGCGGTATGAATTTTGAGACGAAAATAATATGGATCTGTGAATGCACTTTCAGAGACGGCCATCTTCAAATGTAGTACTTACTTGCAGCAAGGAACATTACATTATAGATCTTATAACACAGTGCAATATTATGGAAATAGAAGAGGATGTAGATGAAGACGAAATGGGAGATACGATACTGCGTGAAGAGTTTGACAGAGCACTGAAAGACCTGAGTCGAAACAAGGCCCCCGGAGTAGACAACATTCCATTAGAACTACTGACGGCCTTGGGAGAGCCAGTCATGACAAAACTCTACCAGCTGGTGAGCAAGATGTATGAGACAGGCGAAATACCCTCAGACTTCAAGAAGAATATAATAATTCCAATCCCAAAGAAAGCAGGTGCTGACAGATGTGAAAATTACCGAACTATCAGTTTAATAAGCCACGGCTGCAAAATACTAACGCGAATTCTTTACAGACGAATGGAAAAACTGGTAGATGCAGACCTCGGGGAGGATCAGTTTGGATTCCGTCGAAATGTTGGAACACGTGAGGCAATACTGACCTTACGACTTATCTTAGAAGAAAGATTAAGAAAAGGCAAACCTACGTTTCTAGCATTTGTAGACTTAGAGAAAGCTTTTGACAATGTTGACTGGAGTACTCTTTTTCAAATTCTAAAGGTGGCAGGGGTAAAATACAGGGAGCGAAAGGCTATTTATAATTTGTACAGAAACCAGATGGCAGTAATAAGAGTCGAGGGGCATGAAAGGGAAGCAGTGGTTGGGAAAGGAGTGAGACAGGGTTGTAGCCTCTCCCCGATGTTATTCAATCTGTATATTGAGCAAGCAGTAAAGGAAACAAAAGAAAAATTTGGAGTAGGTATTAAAATTCATGGAGACGAAGTAAAAACCTTGAGGTTCGCCGATGACATTGTAATTCTGTCAGAGACGGCAAAGGACTTGGAAGAGCAGTTGAACGGAATGGACAGTGTCTTGAAAGGAGGATATAAGATGAACATTAACAAAAGCAAAACGCGGATAATGGAATGTAGTCAAATTAAATCGGGTGATGCTGAGGGAATTAGATTAGGAAATGAGACACTTAAAGTAGTAAAGGAGTTTTGCTATTTAGGAAGTAAAATAACTGATGATGGTCGAAGTAGAGAGGATATAAAATGTAGACTGGCAATGGCAAGGAAAGCGTTTCTGAAGAAGAGAAATTTGTTAACATCGAATATAGATTTATGTATCAGGAAGTCGTTTCTGAAAGTATTTGTTTGGAGTGTAGCCATGTATGGAAGTGAAACATGGACGATAACTAGTTTGGACAAGAAGAGAATAGAAGCTTTCGAAATGTGGTGCTACAGAAGAATACTGAAGATAAGGTGGATAGATCACGTAACTAATGAGGAGGTATTGAATAGGATTGGGGAGAAGAGAAGTTTGTGGCACAGCTTGACTAGAAGAAGGGATCGGTTGGTAGGACATGTTTTGAGGCATCAAGGGATCACAAATTTAGCATTGGAGGGCAGCGTGGAGGGTAAAAATCGTAGAGGGAGACCGAGAGATGAGTACACTAAGCAGATTCAGAAGGATGTAGGTTGCAGTAGGTACTGGGGGATGAAGCAGCTTGCACAGGATAGAGTAGCATGGAGAGCTGCATCAAACCAGTCTCAGGACTGAAGACAACAACAACAACAACAACAACACAGTGCAACAGGTAGAGGAAAACTGACATTCAAATCATACGTCACAGTGTCTCATATTGAATAATGCTTTGAAAAATAAGTGAAGTTTCTTTTATCAACCAATTAACCATCCGTTCACACAGGACTTAGTTAGGCAAAGCTGTGCTACGACTTTGCGGTCGCTGAGGGTGCAACAATCTGAAATCAAGAACAGCTGACACGAAGTGGTCTCAATGGTACCGATTTTTAACGATCACTACATGGGGGACGGCTGCCAACTTATCGCCCCCTTACCACAACTAGTCTCCTGGACACTTGCAACTTCCCGATTTGGATAGTTTACCAATTAATAGCCGGCCGCTGTGGCCGACGGGTTGTAGGCGCTTCAGTCCGGAACCGCGCGACTTCTAGCGTCGCAGGTTCGAATCCTGCCTCAGGCATGGATGTGTGTGATGCCCTTAGGTTAGTTAGGTTTAAGTAGTTCTAGGTTGTAGGGGACTGATGACCAAGTCCCACAGTGCTCTGAGCTTTGTGAACCAATTAATAATTGTAATGGTACATATGCGGCCCGAGGTGTCGTCCCCCAATGTTAATACTGGCTTTTGAGCAAAACGCTTTAACGACCACTGCTCTAGCAGCTCCTCAACAGGCCTCACAAGGATGAGTACACCCCGTACCAGCACTGCCACCGTGAATGGGCCCGAGCCCTCCGTATGGCAGTCAGCCCCGCTGACCACTTTCATTCTGTTGTATATTTACTTATTAAAAAAATCTGTGATATTGCAATCCATTTCCACAGTTCCCGTTTAACATACATTACGGATACAATATGCAGCACTTCAATATTACACCAACGGGTCCATGCGACACTTTCGCACTTTCATAGTTTTAAATAATGACAGTATTTGGAATAAGTGTAGTCTTTGCGATAAAGGTAGCTGAGGGGAATAAAGAGAAAACATCTTTAAAAAATTGACAGGCGTACCTGAAATAATAGTGAATTTATGATACGCCCTTGTACATTTATGTGCGCAAAAATGTGTTTTGCATTGGAGTGTTTGTCCTGGCTTGCACGACGGGCAGAGTTCAGGGGCTGTCAGCTGGGCCCCATAACCTTTACCATAACTCGGCAAACATTTTCAGTTACAGTGATCATAGCTTAAGGGGGCAAAGGAAACTACGCGGATCGTTTCAGAACGTATATTCGTTCAGAAAAGTCAGCTTATATGACGGACAGAGATTAAGGAGCACCGCATTGCAACACTTATTACCTATGACAATGCTGTATACAAATTATCAAGCTAGTAAATACATAAATGGTTATACATGCAGATGAAAGCAATGAAAGAAAATTTTTATCGAGACCGATTTCGAACATGGGCCTCCTGCTCACCAGGCAGAAGGGGGGCGCATTCATTAGAGCATCTGCCTACTAAGCAGGAGTCCTGTGTTCGAATCTCAGCCTTCGTACAAATTTTAGTTCGTCGCTTCAGCCTGCATATAAGCATCATAGCTATGTGAGACTTTCAAAGGTCTCTGGAACCACATATTTCAAACTGATTAAATAAAACGGTGTTTGTAATAAGATAATACGAAAAGGGAGTGTCTTACTCGTGATTAATAATTTATCTTTCTAAAATACAGTTATGAACACGGGCATACATGACGCACTTTCCTCTGTGATAACTAAATGTCTCTTTTGTCTTAAGATATTCTACAGGCGTAAGTTTCAGTGCAAAATGGTTAAAAACCTTTTTAACGATACCTCATACATCCTGTCCAATTAATATGTGTTGGTAAAAATGGATGTTGACTTGAGAAATAATGTATATGATCAGTTCGCTACATCAAGTTAGCTACTTACTTCGGCTTAACCTTTCGTTTCCTGCTTGTTTGACGCCACTAAGTCTTTCGTCGTGTTTATTTTGGGCTCGGGACTTACAGTCTTCTGTTTGTACACAAGCACTGCTTTCCTTGTTTTGCTTGTCGAGAGCTCCATCTTGCAGTTCTACTTGTTTTCTTTTGGCTCCAAGTGCGGCTTCAGATTGGCCTCTACCTGCTGTGCTGATGCGCGTAGGTGGGTGTGACGCCCTGCACTGCTCACTCGACTGCTTCTAACGTAGTTCCCGGACCATTCCTTTCACTTGCCGATTTCGGAGTCTCTTACCGCACGATCTGTTGTTAACCGGGTATGTTCTCGTCCGTGCTGCTTTTAGCAGGCGTTCGAGGCCTCTTATTTTTTATCGGGCGCACATGAGGTACAGGGTCTGGCTATGCCGCTTTCGGTTTTGACGTTAACGGAGGAAAACCTGCAGATGCTGGTTTTGACTTTTGTTATAATACGACAGCGGAGCTTGACCCTTCAGTATCCATCACTAGGTTCTATGTCACGAGTTCAGCTATCTACGCTTGCTCTAATGAACTTTTAATAACGAAAACTCGTCTTGAGAAACCCGCCTGTGGTTTCATTACAGCTAAAACGTGTTCCCACTGTCCACTGTAAGTACGTGCAACGTGTGCCTATGAATAATTAGATGAGAGGGGATATTATGCGTGACTTGCATTTCAGCCGATCTGATACCGCTGAAACACTGCAATTTATTTTGGCTAGAACGATGTTCGTGACAGATTTGTTTCACTTCTCCATACTTGGTTAAAACATCTTTTAAATAACATCTTTCAACCTCAGGACGTATGTTAAACACGCGTACATTTTTGCACTCTACATCGGCGATAGAAAGGACAGCACTTATCGAGGCGTCACGGTGACAGATTCAGCTATCCTTCCCTGTCCGAACAGAATCGTTTCCAGCAACACAGGAATTAAAAGCTTCGCGGAAAATCTGGAGGGTTCCGCGTCATAGCGAGGAGTGAGCGTGTGATAAGACTGATACCGAGAACTTCAGTAATCCGATTGTACGCTTCTAATGAACTCGGCTGAATATTCCTGAATGCCTTGTTAAATTCAAAACTGAGTGCGCATTTCCTGAGTAACATCCTTGACAGCGTAACGATTAATAAAAGGCCGAAATCGCTAACACAGAGGAGCACAAAATGCTACAAGAGAACGACAACAAGAATAAACTGTTACACGGAATACGAAGTAAAGAGCTACTATTCGTGATTTGAAGACGCTACAGCGGGAACATACGTATGAACGTCCGAATTGTATGACGTCCATGGCGGAAGCAGACAGTTACGTCATGTAGCACTCGCGATAACTGTAGACATAATTCACATTGGATGTAGAAGACCTACATAAAATGATGGAATTCTACACTTATATAGTTCGTTTTATTTTACATCTAGCATATTTCTGACAACTTGCAGTAATGTAGAATAGGATTTTCCGAGTATTAAGTAAACAAATATTGTACACTTTCTTAAGCCAAAATGTGACTGTGAGCTTGGAAATTATAATGTATATAACGAGAATTTTAGTGTTAAGTTGAAAGATGTTCGCATTATTTAACCAACGATACACGAAGTATGGAAATAAGAAAACCAAACAAAAAATTTCGACATGAATATGTCCGAATTTGCGTGAATATGTGCTGATCTTTGATAAGTGAAGTGAGAGCAATGTCCGTAACTCATGACGAAATGAGAATACACTTAAATTTTAGCAGGACAAACATGTAATTGAAAAATTTTCTTAAAGTAGTGCTTCATAGACTACATAAACAGTATTTTATTATAGAATAACGACACCATCAAACTGTAGTATCCTGCAACTAATTTCAGTTTATTTATGTAAATATTGTCGAGAATTTGTAAAACAGTAGGTGTATTATTGCAGAAAGAAATCCACAGCAGCCACCTTCAATGTAAAATGTGAAACCCGTGTAGAAAGTAAATACATTGCCGTGAGAAAAATGCGAGTGAACTGAAAAAATCAATATGAAGAAAATAATTAGGTAAGTAACTTTAGGCACATCATCATCCATAAAAAAGTGTAGTAGTCCCAAAAAAGAAAGGTGTGGAATGTCAGTAGAAATCTCTGCCTATTCAGAAGAACATTGAGCATCCCTTTCTTTCGTAGTAGTTAAATATGTAATATGGAGCACTACTCATTCTGAATGCCATACGCCTTTAGATAGTTGATTGAGAATTCAGTTGTGTATATAGCATGTTTCAATGTCTTTCCATCAAACGTCCAGAGTCATAGACCTCGTCCTGGGAAGTAGCTTTTGATCAGAGACAAAATGTTGACTGATGCTTTTATTATTTATGCCCCTGAAGGAATAGGCTCGTTGCCATGCGTGTGTGTAGTGTGAGGCGCCTACTGTCCAGCCATGTGCTCTGTGTGAAAGGGTGTAGATCGAACTACATTAAAGACCCACATTTGTTTTTAAAATATCTTTCTCCATGTAGACATTCATTCTCAAGATTTTCTTGGTGAAAATCATTAGCAGTTAACCGGTAGGGTACAACCCACAATCAACAGGCTAGGAGCACGACTCGAATGTGGGTATATTAGCACCGATGTACAGTGTGGTCCATTGAACGTGACCAGGCCAAATATCTCACGAAATAAGCGTCAAACAAAAAAATGACAAAGAACGAAATTGTCTAGCTTGAAGGGGGATACCAGAAGACGCTATGGTTGACCCGCTAGATGGCGCTGCCATAGCTCAAGCGGATATTAACTCCGTTTTTTTAAAAATAGGAACCCATATTTTTTATTACATATTAGTGTAGTACGTAAAGAAATATGAATGTGTTAGCTGGACCACTATTTTCACTTTTTGATAGATGGCGCTGTAATAATCACAAGCATATGGCTCACAAATTTAGACGAACAGGTAGGGTGTTTAAATTAAAATACAGAACGTAGGTACGTTTGAACATTTTATTTCGGATGTTCCAATGTGATACATGTACCTTTGTGAACTTGTCATTTCTGAGAACGCATGCTGTTACCGCGTGGTTACTCGTAAATACAACATTAATACAATAAATGTTCAAAATAATGTCCGTCAAACTCAATGCATTTAGCAATATGTGTAACGACATTCCTCTCAACAGCGAGTAGTTCGCCTTCCGTAATGTTCGCACATGCATTGACAATGCGCTGACGCATGTTGTCAGGCGTTGTCGGTGGATCACGATAGGAAATATCCTTCAACTTTTCCCACAGAAAGGAGTCCGGGGACGTCAGATCCGGTGAACGTGTGGGCCATGGTTTTGTGCTTCGACAACCAATCCACCTGTCATGAAATATGCTATTCAATACTGCTTAAACTGCACGCGAGCTATTTGCCGGACATCCATAAAAGCGCGCATCTCGTGGTCGTGCGGTAGCGTTTTCGCTTCCCACGCCCGGGTTCCCGGGTTCGATTCCCGGCGGGGTCAGGGATTTTCTCTGCCTCGTGATGGCTGGGTGTTGTGTGATGTCCTTAGGTTAGTTACGTTTAAGTAGTTCTAGGGGACTGATGACCGTAGATGTAAGTCCCATAGTACTCAGAGCCATTTGTACCATTTGAACATCCTTAAAAATATGGTTCAAATGGCTCTGAGCACTATGCGACTGAGATCACCAGTCGGCTAGAACTTAGAACTAATTAAACCTAACTAACCTAAGGACATCACACACATCCATGCCCGAGGCAGGATTCGAACCTGTGACCGGAGCGAGACATCCATCATGTTGGAAGTACGTCGCCATGCTGTTACGCAGTGAAACATCTTGTAGTAACATCGGTAGAACATTACGTATGAAATCAGCATACATTGCACCATTTAGATTGCCATCGATAAAATGGGGGCTATTTATCCTTCCCCCCATAATGCCGCACCATACACTAACCCACCAAGGTGGCTGATTTTCCACTTGTCGCAGCCATCGTGGATATTCCGTTGCCCAATAGTGCATATTATGCCGCATTACGTTACCGCTGTTGGTGAAGGTTCGTCGCTAAATAGTACGCGTGCAAAAAATCTGTCACCGTCCCGTAATTTCTCTAATGCATAGTGGCAGAACTCTACACGACGTTCAAAGTCGTCGCCATGCAATTCCTGGAGCATATAAATATGGTACGGGTGAAATCGATGTTAATGTAGCATTCTCAAAACCGACGTTTTTGATATTCCCGATTCTCGCGCGATTTGTTTGTTACTGATGTGCGGATTAGCCGCGAGTGCAACTAAAACACCTACTTGGGCATCATCATTTGTTGCACGTCGTAGTTGACGTTTCACGTGTGGCTGAACACCTCGTGTTTCCTTAAATAACGTAACTATCCTGCGAACGGTCCGAACTCTTGGATGATGTCGTTCAGGATGCCGAGCAGCATACATAGCACAAGCCCGTTGGGCATTTTGATCACAGTAGCCATACATCAACACGATATCGATCTTTTCCGCAATTGTTCAACGGTCCATTTTAGCACGGGTAATGTATCACGAAGCAAATACCGTCCACATTGGCGGATTGTTACGTGATACCACGTACTTATACGTTTGTGACTATTACAGCGCCATCTATCACCAATCGAAAAAAGTGGTCCTACTAAAACATTGATATTTCTTTATGTACTACACGAATATGCAATAAAAATTGGGGTTCCTGTTTTAAAAAACGCAGTTGATATCTGTCTGACCTAAGGCAGCGCCATCTAGCGGGCCAACCATAGCGCCATATAGGTTTCCCCTTCAAGCTAGAAAAGTTTCGTTCTTTGTAATTTCGTGAGATATTTGGCACAGTCACGATCAATGAACCACACTGTACAGGCAAGCGATTAGTATAGCAGTTGCATCTTTCCAACGTTCATGTGATAAAAGCGAAAATATGGCCTATGATGAACTTATCATAAAATGTGTCAAGACAGAACCAACTGCTGTTATTCTTTTCTTGGTTGGTAAAAGACAAACTTCGGTAGACATACATTGGGCAATGAAGGACAGATACGGGCAGCATTTCTTTCGAAAACCATCGGTGTGGAATGGTGTGCCCAGTTCCGTTCTGCCTCACAATAACGCACATCCCTATATATAAAATGTCGTAAAGCAGAAGGCGTGCCAACACAAGTGGGAGACATTCTGGGACCCGCCCTATAATCCTGATCTTTCCCAATGCGACTATCACTCGTCCAGTCTTTTGTAAAATGCTTCAGGTGGTCGATGATTCCTGTTGAACGACGATGTTCAACAGACAGTTATGGACTTCTTCACGTAGGAGGACATGCTGTTTTACCAGAAGGTGTCTTCGTACTGATGCATCAGTGCAATGATTGGCTCAATGCCCACGATCACTTTGTCTGATTGAGATACCGAGTCTGGACTGTACAGCCTTCGAACTGGAACATTTTGAGCACATCTTATGGTATGCACTTGCAGACCTGCTTAGTAGACCCTAGTAGGTCTTTGAAATTTTGTCGTCCGATGGCCAGCTTACCTACACTCGTATAGCCGTGTATGTGGCCTCTTAGAGTACTGTGGGAGTTGGTTAATTTTTAATTACAGAAGATGAAACATTAGTTACCTTTATTAAATGAATAGATGGCTGCCACGTGGGGTAGCCACGCAGGCGCGGTCTCAGGCGCTTTGTCACGGTTCGCCCCCGCCCCCCTCGTCGGAGATTCGACTCCTCGCTCGTGCGTTGGTGTGCGTGTTGTCCTTAGCGTAAGTTAGTTTAAGTCAGATTAAATAGTGTGACAGCTTAGGGGCCGTGCAATTCGTGTCATGGCGCCACAAACCGAGCAGCCACTCCGCGCTGCTAAGTGAGTTTCGAACATGATGCTATAGTCGGCGACGAGCGATGGGACACAGCATCTCCGAGGTAGCGATAAAGTGGGGATTTTCCCGTACGACCATTTCTCGAGTGAACCGTGAATATCTGGAATCCGGTAAAACATCAAATTTCCGTCATCGCTGCTGCTGGAAAAAGATCCTGCAAGAATGGGACTAGCGACGACTGAAGAAAATCTATAAACGTGACAGAAGTGCAATCCTTCCGCTAATTGCTCCAGATTTATGAGCTGGGCCATCAACAAGTGTGAACCATTCACGAAACATCGTCGATATGAGCTTCCGGAGCTGAAGCACCACACGTGTGCCCACGACACAAAGCTTTAAATTTCACCTGTGCCCGTCAACGTAGACATTGGGCCGTCGATGACTGGAAACATGTTGCCTAGTCCGAAAATGGTTCAAATGGCTCAAACCACTATGGTACTTAAGATCTGAGGTCATCACTCTCCTAGACTTAGAACTACTTAAACCTAAGTAACCTAAGGTCCTCACACAGTTCCATGCCTGAGGCAAGATTCGAACTTGCGACCGTACCAGCAGCGCGTTTCCGGACTGAAGCGACTAGAACCGCTCAGCCACAGCGGCCGGCGTTGCTTAGTCGGTCGAGTGGAGTACGTGTGTGGGTATGGAGGCAACCTCACGAATCCTTGGACCCTGCATGTCAGCAGCGGACTGTTGAAGATTGTGGAGGCTCTGTAGTACAGATGAACGTGTGCAGTTGGGGTGATGTGGGATCAAAAATGGCTCTGAGCACTATGCGACTTAACTTCTGAGGTCATCAGTCGCGTAGAACTTAGAACTAATTAAACCTAACTAACCTAAGGACATCACAAACATCCATGCACGAGGCAGGATTTGAACCTGCGACTGTAGCGGAATGTGGGATCCCTGAAACGTCTAGATACGACTCTGATGCCGGCCGCTGTGGCCGATAGGTTCTAGGCGCCTCAGACTGGAACCGCGCGACCGCTACGGTAGTGAGTTCGAATCCTGAATCGGGCATGGATGTGTGTGATATCCTTAGGTTAGTTAGGTTTAAGTAGTTCTAAAAGTTCTAGGGGACTGATGACCTCAGATGTTAAGTCCCATATTGCTAAGACCACTTGAACCATTTGAACGACCCTAACAGGTGACACGTACGTAGGCATCCTGTTTGATCACCTGCATCCATTCATGTCCAGTGCATGCCGACGGACTTTGGCAATTCCAGGAGGACAATGCGACACTCCACACTTCCAGAATTGGTACCAAGTGGCTCCAGGAATATTGTTCTGAGTTTAAACACTTCCGCTGGCCTCCAAATTCCCCAATGAGCATATCTGGAATGCCTTTCAATGTGCTGTTTAGAAAGAACCTCACCCCTCGTACTCTTATGGATTTATGAACAGCCCTGCAGGATTCAAGGTGTGACTTCCCTCCAGCAGTACTTTGCCACGTCGTGTTGCGTCACTTCTGCGTACTCGCGTTAAGCTTACACGATATCAGGCAGGTGCACCAGTTTCTTTGGCTCTTCAATGTGTAAGACTCGTTGCTTCATGGCCTTCTAGTTGTTTTAGGTATACTTTGTCGCATGAACCATTACGACGAGCTCGTAACATGTCGTCGTTTTATTTGACGCAGAGTAGAGGGGATGTCGGACGACGTGGAAAGCGGATTGGTGGACGGCCGGACAGCAGGTGGAAATTCAGCCGGCAGCCGTGCTGGAGCGCGGTATGGCCGTGACAGGCTCTGCGAGGCACGGCGCGGCCAGCCGGGCAAGTTTGGCAGGCGGCACTTTGCTGTCGGGGGCAGATCACAGCGGCAGGGGCGGCGGCGGCGTAATTGGCGGACTTGTGGGGCTGGACGGGGCGCCTAAGCGGCGAGGGACGCGCGCCCATTACGGCCGGCAGTATTTAATATGCGGCCAGGTCGCCCGAGCAGCGCCACGCCCGGATTAAAACGCAATTAATTCATACGGAATTCTCGCTGCGCGCTGGCGCCTGCGGGGCTCGTGCAGAAACCGCTGTTACGCCCCTCGGCGGCCGGTACCGCAGTGCTAAAAAAGGACGCGAAAAAGCGGCTGGCGGGAGGGATTATGAGAGAGAGAGAGAGAGAGTGAGAGAGAGAGAGGAGAGGAAGCAGAGTGGATGGAGGGAAGCGCAACACAGCGTGGCCAGTCTTCTACCGAAAGGGCAGCTGCACTGGCTGTAACGGCCGCCCTTATGTTCTAGAGGAAATTTTGTGAGGGGTGCTTCGCTGCAATTAAGAACATTTGGTGGCTGCAATCGGGGGTATAATTGCTGGAAGCCTTAACTTGTTTATGAAAATCGTGCATCAGATGGCCTTTTACGGAGGCTATGTGTCTGTTGCTATGGACTGCGTTCATTGAAGAAGTCAAATAGTGTTCGACTAGTAAAGATGGCCTGTCGGTATCTGGGAAAGAAGAGAAGCGAAGCATTTGAGGTACTGTGAACTGCTAGGGTAATAAACGAGGAGGTGCGCCAAAGACACGGTGGATGTAAGTGTGTCAGAACCTAAGAGAAGGAGCGGGATGATGTTTTAAGACTTCAGACAGTAACTTACGTCTTGTTAGAGGGAGTCGTAGAGCGCAGACAGACTGGAGTACATCCTAAAATATCGACGACATTGGTTTAGGTGGTACCCTGACATGAGGTTGCAACGGCAGGGGAGAAGGGGCGACCCAATCAGGAGGCAAGTAAAAAAATAACGTATAACTGGTAAGGGATGCTCAGAAGATGTTGTCAATACAATAAAACAAAACTGGTCTTAACTTTTAAGATTTGCTGTTTAATCCCTTTTAGCCCTGATAAACATCCTTCTCCTCCCTCCCAACTTTGCAAAGTGTCACGTCGCAGTCGGGATTCGATACTACTTTGTGAAGTGTATTTATGTGGCAACGATAAAGAACGCGATAGGGAAACACGAAAATCTGAAAAGGGAAATGCAAAGGCTCAATCTAGATACAGTAGGGCTCAGTGAACTGAAATGGAAAGAAGACAAGGATTTCTGGTCAAATGAGTATAGGGTAACATCATCAGCAGCAGAGAATGATGTAACGGTAGTAGGATTCGCTATGAATAGGAAGGTAGGGTGGAGTGTGTGGTACTGTGTACAGTTCAGTGATAGAGCCGTTCTTATCAGAATCGATAGCAAACCAACATTGACAAAGATAGATCACAGGTAGGGGACGGATACTGGCAGAAGTAAAGCTGTGAGTACCGGGCGTGAGTCGTGCTTCGGTAGCTCAGATGGTAGAGCACTTGCCCGCGAAAGGCAAAGGTCCCGAGTTCGAGTCTCGGTCGGGCACACAGTTTTAATCTGCCAGGAAGTTTCATATCAGCGCACACTCCGCTGCAGAGTGAAAATCTCATTCTGGAAAGATAGATCAGTTATATATGACAGCGTCGCAAGCAGAATATGAAAAGATAGAGAAAGAATATGAGGATGTTGAAAGAGTAATACAATATATAAATGGAGGCAAAAATCTAATGGTACTGGGAGACTTGAATGCAGTCGTAGGGGAACGAGTAGAAGAAAAGGAGACAGAAGAATATGGGCTTGGGACAAGGAATGAGGGAGGAGAAAGACTAGTTGAGTTCTGTAACAAGTTTCAGCTAGTAATAGCGAGTACTCTGTTCAAGAATCACAAGTGGAGGAGATATGCTTGGACAAGGCTGGGTGATACCAAAAGATATCAGTTAGATTACATCATGGCTTAAAGAGAGTACGAAAGCAGATACTGGATAGTAAGGCGCACCCAGGAGCAGGTAGTGATGAAGAGTAAGCCTGAGGTTAAGACATTAGTCAGGAAGAATCAATACGCAAAGAAGTGTGATACATAAGTACTAATGAATGACGAGATACGCTTGAAGTTTTATAAGGCTACAGATGCAGCAAGAAAGAATAGTTCAGTAGGCAGTACAGTTGAAGAGGAATGGACATCTCTAAAAAGGGCCATCACAGAAGGTGGAAAGAAAAACATAGGTACAAACAAGGCAAGTGCGAAGAAACCATGGGGAACAGAAGAAATACCTCAATTGACAGGTAAAAGGAGGAAGTATAAAAATGTCCCGGGAAACTCAGGAAACAGTAATACAAGTCACTGAGGAATGAAATAAATAGAAAGTGCAGAGAAACTAAAACGAAATGGCTCCATGAAAAATTTGAAGAAATCCAAAAAGGAACGATTGTCGGTAGGACAGACTTACCATACAGATAAGTCAAAACAACCTTCTGGGACATTAAAAGCAAGTGTGGTAACATTCAGAGTGCAACAAGAATTCCACTGACAAATGCAGAGGAGAGAGCAGATATTTGGAAAGAATACATTGAGACTCTGTAGGGGGAAGATTTGTGTGATGTGACTGAAGAGGAAACAGGAGTAGATTTAGAAGAGGTAGGGTATAAAGTGTTAGAATCAGAATTTAAAAGAGATTTGGAGGACTTAAGATCAAGTAAGGCAGAAGGGATAGATAACGTTCCCTCAGAATTTCTGAAATCATTGGAGGAAGAGGCGACAAAACCACTATTCACGTTGGTGTATAGAATGTACGAGTCTGGCGAGATACCATCTGACTTTAGGAAAAATATCATCGACACAATTGTGAAGACTGCAATAGCTGTCAAGTTCAAGAATTATCGCACAATCAGCTTTCATGCATCCCAGTTGCTGACCATGAAACGTCCCTTGGAAAAATTATACATAACTGTGCTTAAACTGACACACAATATCTTTTAACGCACCGCAATCTGACTTTTAAAAATCCCTACGAAAGAATAACCCTGACTAACAATAACCTATACGTTTCACAAATCACTTACCTCACAAAACTCTTCGTTACTCGAGCTACTGCAAAAGAGCGAGCGCCACTACTGCCAGCTAAATAAAAGATTCAAACTACGGAAGGCACTAACTACTGATAGGCATAGTTAGCGAATAAAAGATTTTAATAGAGAAGAAAGAATGTGTTTACCTTAATAGTCATAATATATATAGCAGTTCATGACATTTAGTCTTACAAATTTCAAAACTCCGCCATCTCTCTCCCCACATCCACCACTGCTGGCGGCTCACCTCCAACTGCGCAGCGCTACGCACCGCTAACAGCCAACTGCCCAACGCTACAATGAGGAGCGAGTATTACAACAATGCCAACCAGCCACAGACTGCCCACAGCACAGCCAGTGATTTTCATACGGAGGTGGTGTTACAAATAAAAAAATCAAAACAGCCTACTTAAACAGCCCTCACGCTCCCCACAAAAAAATTTACAAATTGTTTTGGGCACTGGCCAATACAGATTTGAAAAAAATGTTCATAATTATTATAACAAAGAAATGAAATGCACACACTTATCGATACACTGTTGGTCAAAAGCTAAAAATTTCTCACAGTCCATAAAGACAGTCCTGATCGTTCATCACAGTAAAATTGCAGTGTTTTTGCTCAATGTCTGAGCAGTAAAAGAAAATGCACACGGAAGTAGTGGATTTCCATGCAGTCTTGAAGAAGTAGTGTTATCCTTCCAACGGAAAGACAGTGCTCACTCTTGACATGCTGACAGGTAATGGGCCACAACAGAGCAAACCCACAGCAGAGTCAGTCGAAGTTTTGAGGAATGTTGGTACGTACGTCATCACAGAGTAGACCCACTGTAGTCCTGGTAGAGATTACGGTATTGGTGGGTCATCACAGGTGCAGACCCACTGCAGTCCTTGTAGAAATAATGGTATTGGTTGGTCATCAAAGGTGCAGACCCACTGCAGAAATAATGGTATTGGTGGGTCATCAAAGGTGCTGACCCACTGTAATCCTTGTAGAGACTGCCAGCAGCCATCTGTTGCGACTGTGCAGGTGCACAATCACCATCGAAGAGTCTTGCGGAGAATATAGCAAGTCCATGAACCACCACTTGTCCACTCACAAAGAATTTGTTTGAAATGTCCTTAGAAGCAGCAATTCTGTTATCCAGTCCTTTGCTAAATTATTAACACACGTGCAAACACTATCAGTCCCTACTTCTCACATATTGTCCATATACTATGACCAACAGAAACGTGTGCAGCGAAATGTAATTTACAAGTTACTTAACTTGATGAACTGGTGTCAATTACAATTTTATAACATGGGAATACAATAACAAAGATACAAAATATGTCATTAAATAATATAATAGTACAGATAACATTTGCAGTAATACAGGATTTACAAAAGAATAGAAATAACAAATACATCAGTGTTACAAAAATTATGACATAAGTACATACATAAAAGATCAGAAAAACTTTTGAAACATCAACTTCACACATGAGAATTAGAACGAAACAGAATAAATAATGTGTAAACATCTTTACAAAGTAAATGACATGTTATTAATGCAAATTATAATTGAGAATAACAGTATTCCTCATCATAGTGAATGTAGCTTAGTATTAGAAGAGAAAAAATTCTATGAAACAGTGCACAGAGACAGGATGAAAATAAATACACAAGGGTACACAAACACATAGTGGGATAACACAAATGGAAAGGGCAGAGTTTGTTTTCAGGGTAACATTTGGTACCCACAACTTCATTCCATAGATCGTCCCTCTTATTTCAACTTTCGCTCCAGCCAAAAAAAAAAAATCCTATCCAAGCATGCTTTCTGTATTCTGTTCACATCCTCTTTCAAAAATAGTTTTTCTCCACTGTACACTACTTTTTTTGGCCAATCCAGTTTCTTATAGCTTCTCAATGCTTTTCTTACAATTCATCATAGTTAGTTACTTATATAGTCTACCCCCTCTTAAGCTAACTTAAACCTACTGAGCGCAGATGCTAAACTAAGGGACGAGGCAATGCAGCAGCGCAAAACAATTAACACAAACAGCAATGACAAAAAAATGCAAGTAAGCAAAGCAAGTAGCAATAAATGCAATAACTTGTACCTAAACATGACAAACCCACAAGCAGAAAAAATAGTACACTAAAGACAACAACGCAGATAAGGGAAATGTATATTCTTAATGTCTATATATTTAAAGTGGTGCACCACAAAAACTTATTCTATGAAATAAATTACCAAGTACTTGAAAAGAAAATTATGTATGCCGTTCCTCTGAAGGGAAATGACTTTTTGTTCTCCCTCATTTTTTTGGAAGTATATCACATTATTATTATATACTGGATCTGTAGACCGAAAATATTTATATTAGTACATCTATAACATTTTATTTTAACCGATGCTGCAGTGCAGTTAGAAACTAGATATTAAACAAAATAGACAAAGCAAGACATGAAACGTAATTCACTAGCCATATGGCGTTTCATAGTGCAGTAAACAATCTTTCAAGTAGCAAGACAATAGCCGTGAAATGTTCCTCATCGTTTCATTAGGCATTTTAGTAAATATCATAAATTAAGAGCTCCACAGTATAATCATATGTTTTCAAGTTTGAGTGTGTCGTATTTACGATGCTTTCTACAAAGGAACGCCAATAGCGAGGATAATGGCCTCTTTTTTTTTCTCCACCTGTGCCTCTGAAAGGCACACACTGATGGCTTGTTTCCAGGTGGCTGTCGTGCAGCTGGGTGCCCACGACGCATTACGTGAAGGTGGTCACTTAACTTTCTCACCGAAATATAATTACGACAACAGTTTGCACTACAGTGACAGTCTCATATAAAAAAATTTCACAGGTCGAGAATTTGCGTTACAAATGTGTAGAAACAAAATCATATTGATATAACAGTGTCCAAAAAATTTTCGTTGGCATTGTAATACATTCACGCATTTACATACATTTCATAGCTCTTAAAGTACGATTCTTGGTTTCCAACAACCTTTTTCACCAACCAGAGTCCCTAACCACTACTCATTATTCCTTGCTTTATTACCCATATACATATTCGTCGACACTTCTTCAATATTTAATCACAAGAAATACGTAGCATAATCAAATTCCTCATATACGGTAGCATCATCATATTGATCATACACATACCTCAACAGCATAATACACATCGTCGTCGTAAAAATAACATCATAACACCTCAGTCAAATCTCTAAAACACAGTAGCTTTCTGCAATAATGTCAAAACCTAAAAAAAAAATCTCCGCTCATTTCAATAGTGTCATCTACCTCAAAAGTATTTTAAAAATCATGATCCCATACCAAATAGATCATTCAAAGCTTTCATAGCACCACAATGGTTCCGAAAAAATATGAACAATTCACAAAGTACAGACCAAATACAATTTCATAAGTGTGAAATTAGCCAACTGTGCCATTGTGTAAACATGTGTCGCTGACGTAGTAAAAAAAATGTTTGTTTCTCTCAGTTAAATTATCAGATAGCTGTGTAATTCTGTGTTAGAGTAATATGGTACCTATGTGTAAAGTTGTGTAAGGAAATGCCATATTAGCTAGGGCTCCTTGTGCTTGCCATACACATGGTACACAAAGAAGGCGTGTACCCCCCTGAGGATGTCATCGTAATAATAACATCATAACACCTCAGTCAACTCTCAAAACCGTCGTAGCTTCCTCCAATAATTTCAAAACCTAAAAAAATTATCTGCTCATGTCAAAAGTGTCATCTGCCTCAAACGTACTTTAAAAATCATGATCCCATAAGAAATACATCATTCAAAGCTCTCATAGTATCACAATGGTTCTGAAAAAATATGAACAGTTCACAAAGTACAGACAAAATACAGTTTCATAAGTCTGAAGTCATCTTAATGTAATTATATCCTCAGGTGTTACAGATTATAGCAATGGAATGAAATGTATCATGGAAAATCTTTGTATCATTGTACTTCAAATATAAAAATAAATGTTTTAAGTACAAAATTAATCACTCAAATACGTGTACGGTAGCGCTAAACTGTGCGTCTTGTTGTAAGATAATCTCTGTTTAAGTGTCGTAGTTATCGTCCTCCGAAAGCTAAGTTCTGCAGAAGTCAATGTACTTACCTCATGATAAGCAAAAGTGAAATGCTTTGGGTATAGATATCGTAGTTACTACGCTTATTGCCGTGACGACGTAAGTACTGTACTGTAACGTATTGTTGTGCTACAGAAAAGGCTGTCGCATTGTAGCTATACCACCACAAAGATACTACTAAAACATGTTTTCCTTTCCAGAAGAATTCAGGAAAACCGTGCTGATATAAAACAGATACACCGCAAAAGCACAATGTAAATTGTGTTACACATTAGTAGTGTCGTGATATAATCGTGTAGCTATCAAAGAAACCCAATGCTAAGTCATCTTTAATCTCACAGAAAGTACTACAAATGATGAATGTCTTTTCAACTAAACCAAAATGTTGCATTAAAATCTCATTAACAGTATATGTTCTAAGTATGTAAGCTTTATAGTCGTTACGTAATCGTGCAACTAACAACCAAGAATGTACAAATAACAACAGTGTGTCGTCTGTTCACTATAACAATGCATTCGTAATTTCTGTTTAAAAATGTTCTCTAGGTTCTAGACTGGATAGTTAACTTCAAAATATTGTTGCATGTTAACAGTTTCTCAATGTGACAAAGCATACTAGAAATGTGAAGTGAAATGTTTTATGGCAAAGACAAGGTTTAAAAGCAGATTATCTTTCAATAAACGGTTTTACATGTGATATGTGATGTAAACCTTTACTCTTCCTAGAGTTTCAACTTCAACGCAATTATCATGTGGTATACGTCGGAAATAGTGTTATACTTAATATAAATGACGTGCGCTCTGCCAACCAATTTTATGTGACGTAGCATGTGAAAATTGCTGGATTTGGACGGGTTACTCCTATAACTGAAATATCAGGTACGCTCTGGTACATTTGATGTTGATTAGATAGGATGAAAAATATTTCCTTCCGTGAAATAGTAAATTAGAATCATTATTTTTACAGATCTGAAGATGATTCTGAATGAACCGAAACCGGTCATATGAATAAAAAAAAATTGCAATCAAGACGGTTTTTAAGTAACATTATAAAATCACTGATTGCTGTTATCTTATAAGACATTATGTCTGTTTTTGCAAAACAAAGGAGATTCTCTTTACAATTACACGCTAGCAATAAACAAAATCTACACTAATTACACAAACTACAAGAAAAACTCAGAAGATTCCAGTGAGGTATCCTCGGCTAAGGGTCGACATATGAAACGTCCCCTTGGAAAAATTATATATAACTGTGCTTAAACTGACACACAATCCTTTTTAGCGCAACGCAATCTGACTTTTAAAAATCCCTACGAAAGAATGGCCCTGACTAACATTAACCTATACGTTTCACAAATCACTTCCTCACAAAAATCTTGGTTACTCGAACTACTGCAATACAGCGAGTGCCACTTCTGCCAGCTAAATAAAGGATTCAAACCACAGAAGGCACTAACTACTAATAGGCATAGTTAGCGAATGAAAGATTTTAATAGAGAACAAACAATGTATTTAACTTAATAGTCATAATATATATAGCAGTTCATGACATCCAGTCTTACAAATTTCAAAACTCCGACATCTCTCTCCCCACATCCACCAATGCTGGCGGCTCACCTCCAACTGCGCAACGCTACGCGCCCCTAACACGCAACTGCTCAACGCTACCTTCGCGAGTATTACAACAATGCCAACCGGCCACAGACTACCCACAGCACAGCCAGTGATTTTCATACAGAGGTGGTGTTACAAATAAAAAATCCTAAACAGCTACTTACAACCAGAATAATATATAGAAGAATGGAAAAGAAAATTGAGGTAGTGCTATATTTAGATGGCCTTAGAAAAGGTAAAGGCATTAGAGAGGAAATCCTGATGTTGCGGTCTAACGTACCTCCACTTCTTGTACTAGCTATTGATGGTGGAGACTTGCCATGAGTACGTAAAAGTGATAATTTGCGAAATGGATATTTTAACGCTACTGAAGTTGCCTTGGAACTTATACGTCCCCAGTAGGAGTACGTTATTCTCATTAATTTTCGTGTCATAACATATACGTTTTCTAATCTTGCCCTGCGGATACGATAGAACATCAGCATAAGCCGACAAAATCCAGAACCCCCTTTAAAGAATAAGCTACAATATGCACACAACAGACAATAAAATACTGTGCAGAGGCAGAAAAATACTATGTACTAAATGATAAATGCCCTGACTTTAATTCATTTATTCATCATAAAAACAATTTAAAGAGACTAAGTAAGGATTACAAATCTCAGGTTCTCCTTGTGTTAATACTAGCCCTTAAACTGTCTGGTTCTGCCCTGCAATGTGGTTGCGATCTGTGATTAGGGGCGGAGTATCTGACATCTCCTGCGTACTAAATAACAAGAATGAACTACTATCTTAATGCGCAGTGTGAAACCTCAATGCAGAACGCCGGTGCATAAGCAAAATCATCATAATGGTCAGAAGCTATAAGCGCAGGACTTCTCGCCTCAGCGAGATAATAGCAAAATGGTACTTCACCAAAATTGCAGCCGAAGACGTCAGTCAACTGCCGCGGACGTCAAGACGACTCTCCTGCTTCTCGACTCCGCAACGACTCGCTCCTTTTTCCTTCTCTCCTCTTTTCGCTGCTCAAAATCTTTTCTCCTCCTTAAATTTGGGTAGCAAATCATCTTTCCGGAAGGCACTCGTTTCTGAACGCCGACCAATAGCAGTTTAGAATCCAGATCGAATTTTCTGGAAGTAACAAAGGGCAATGCACTAATGTTCAGTGTGTTTCCTTACAAGAAACATGTGGGAACAACGTTAGTATGATACATTTTAAAAATGTTTCAGAAAAACATTGGTGAATTTTGTCTGTTGGTGTTGATAAGAGTCTATCACATGTGGCACTTCTGTTTGTATGATCCTAAACTATTCACTGATTGACACTTCACTGACACTACTGATGCTAATTTATTTACTGGAGGGCACTGTAATCTGTGCTTGGTGGTATGTGGTGTGAACTGACACGCATCTCTGGTGTGAATTACCTCTAGTGGGTTTGCAATAAGATACATGGGCGCTCAGCTTTCTGGTCGATTTACTCTGATCGCAGAGGTACAGTGACGTCGGTGTTTGGCATGTCTGTTCACAAGGTGCGCAGCAAGGTAGAGTGTTGCATTGATAGGTAGTAACAGCTGATGTTCTCCTCCGAGACAGATAAAATTTGTAACACCACAGCTCTAATGCTCTACTGATTTATTTTGCCTTTTGTTTTATTTAATGTTATATCGTTAAGGATCTGTAAATGTTGTTTAATTGAATCGATAACACAAATTTGTATACTCCTTTCTCTGTAAAAAAACTTTGATGTCATGGTTTGATTCTATGCTATGTAGTATATCTATCATTTAAATACACTCCTGGAAATTGAAGTAAGAACACCGTGAATTCATTGTCCCAGGAAGGGGAAACTTTATTGACACATTCCTGGGGTCAGATACATCACATGATCACACTGACAGAACCACAGGCACATAGACACAGGCAACAGAGCATGCACAATGTCGGCACTAGTACAGTGTATATCCACCTTTCGCAGCAATGCAGGCTGCTATTCTCCCATGGAGACGATCGTAGAGATGCTGGATGTAGTCCTGTGGAACGGCTTGCCATGCCATTTCCACCTGGCGCCTCAGTTGGACCAGCGTTCGTGCTGGACGTGCAGACCGCGTGAGACGACGTTTCATACAGTCCCAAACATGCTCGATGGGGGACAGATGCGGAGATCTTGCTGGCCAGGGTAGTTGACTTACACCTTCTAGAGCACGTTGGGTGGCACGGGATACATGCGGACGTGCATTGTCCTGTTGGAACAGCAAGTTCCCTTGCCGGTCTAGGAATGGTAGAATGATGGGTTCCTTGACGGTTTGGATGTACCGTGCACTATTCAGTGTCCCCTCGACGATCACCAGAGGTGTACGGCCAGTGTAGGAGATCGCTCCCCACACCATGATGCCGGGTGTTGGCCCTGTGTGCCTCGGTCGTATGCAGTCCTGATTGTGGCGCTCACCTGCACGGCGCCAAACACGTATACGACTATCATTGGCACCAAGGCAGAAGCGACTCTCATCGCTGAAGACGACACGTCTTCATTCGTCCCTCCGTTCACGCCTGTCGCGACACCACTGGAGGCGGGCTGCACGATGTTGGGGCGTGAGCGGAAGACGGCCTAACGGTGTGCGGGACCGTAGCCCAGCTTCATGGAGACGGTTGCGAATGGTCCTCGCCGATACCCCAGGAGCAACAGTGTCCCTAATTTGCTGGGAAGTGGCGGTGCGGTCCCCTACGGCACTGCGTAGGATCCTACGGTCTTGGCGTGCATCCGTGCGTCGCTGCGGTCCGGTCCCAGGTCGACGGGCACGTGCACCTTCCGCCGACCAATGGCGACAACATCGATGTACTGTGGAGACCTCACGCCCCACGTGTTGAGCAATTCGGCGGTACGTCCACCCGGCCTCCCGCATGTCTCCCGTCAACTGCACATACCGTTCACGTCCACGCTGTCGCGGCATGCTACCAGTGTTAAAGACTACGATGGAGCTCCGTATGCCACGGCAAACTGGCTGGCACTGACGGCGGCGGTGCACAAATACTGCGCAGCTAGCGCCATTCGACGGCCAACACCGCGGTTCCTGGTGTGTCCGCTGTGCCGTGCGTGTGATCATTGCTTGTACAGTCCTCTCGCAGTGTCCGGAACAAGTATGGTGGGTCTGACACACCGGTGTCAATGTGTTCTTTTTTCCATTTCCAGGAGTGTACTTTGTCGCATTTGGAGGGAACAAAACTTACTGTATATAATGTAATTTCTGTGTGAATAATTTTTTGTAGAAATGTCAGTATGTGAAAATGTTCTGTTTTATTTAATGTGTTTGGTTGCTGGTATGTAAACTGTTGTTCTTAGTTATCCTGTATGTAAAAGGTAGTGTGGTTCCCCTCGGGAACGGAACTTAGTAGCGCACGCAAATTGTGGTTGGCCTACGTAGAAAAGGTGGAACAAGGGTCAGTCGGGGACGAGCTACCAAACTGTGCACTGCCCATGTAAAAGGTGTATATTGTGCTGGTTTCGAGAGAGGCTTTTCCTGCCGCTTTCCAATGCTTCGGGTGGATGGATAAATAGCTGGAACTATTCTCGAATTGGTTTCGATCATCGCCTCCAAGAAATGACAGAGTCCAGCAATTCCACCTACAAACATGCTATCGCCAGCACATTGCGCAATCACTGTAATGGAGCAATATAGTAATGTACAGTGAAGGATCAGCTCATTGGATGTTTTAGTGCGCACAAATATAAGGTAACATATAACTGAATTCATGTACCTACCTTGATTTTTTTCCCTATCACAACAGCTCTCACGTTCCTCTCCATTTAAACTATGATTACCGAGTGTCCTAGTTTGTGGAAAAAATAAAAGCCTCAAAGCCAAATAGTTAATTAAATAATGTTGTTTGATCTTTGGTAAGCAGGGAGTATTCAGATTTATTGCGGATTTAGTGAAGTTGTGGGAGGTAGTAAATGAAGTTTTGTGAAAGCCTCCCAGTGATGGAAACAGTCCAATTTAAAGTCTTGTGGAGTTTGAAAGTCACCTATTTAATCATTTACTTGAAACTAGAAGACTGTGGTAATAAAGACAATTTGCTCTTTCTTTTAAAGATTAAAAGTTCTTAAACCTGAGACTTATAAAGTTTTGCTTGGTTAATGATCATAGTGCTTCCTGTAGTAAATTTTAAAGGTGAGTCAGTTTGTTGCAACTTTGTCAACAATGTGTCTCAGTGTAGTAAAAGTGGAAAACTGCAATAGTGGATAGTTATATACTCATGCTTGCTAAGTACTTGTTTCTTTTGTGTGATGAAAGTGCATATTAATAGTGTAATAGTATCCACAGGTTTTTCTCTATGCTCAAGATAAGTAACAATTAATAGAAAGACTGCTATTTATGAAAACAATAACTTCTTTATTCTAAAGACAGTGAGAAGTAACCTGTTAGTAAGTTCCCATTTAACCTTCATTCTAAAGAGAAAAGAATTTAGCTGAGAGAGACTTAACCAGTGGCCAGTTCATAATTTTGTAATGAACTACTAATTTTATGTCAGCTAGAAAAATGTTTGAAAAGTAATACTAAACCTATGTCCAATTTATGATTCTACAGTGAATATTACTAGTAATGTTATAAAGACCATTCAGTTTGAATAAGCCCTGAAAGTAATAGTGTGTTTCGTTATCTGTTATATTTTTGCAAATAGTTTTGTGCTGCTCTACCTGTTAGTTCCAACCTCAACGTTAACAAATGCACATGTCAGAGTTCATTGCACTCGCGTGTGGCAAAGTATAGGTTGTGTTTGTCCGTTGAAGTTAATCATTCTCTTACTCAATTAGTAATTGACAATGTTTTCTTTACTCTTTAAACAGTGTAGGTAGGTAAAATTATTGTTTGTTACTGTTTAAAAATTTGCGTAATTCTGACATTCACTTCCGATAAGCCACCGCTGTTAGTTACAACATGGTCAACGTAACAAAATTCCTCTCAGAGGGTAACACTGCTCTTTTTCGTTATACCGTAACTGCTTTAACAAGATAGTTTTATTTCACAACCTGCCTCCAACTTTAAGGTTATGGTGCAGCAGTAGCAGACAGAAGTGTTATAAATTGTTTGATAGGAAGGAACACAGGTTTTAGGTGTTGCAGGCAATGGATATTAGGAAGCCTATATTCCTTCGGCGTTGACTAAGAGTATGTGTAGCTGTCCCCTATTTCACTCTTCGTGTATTTCATCCTCAGCCATTAATTTTTATGTTCCTAATCTTCTTGATTCGTGATCTTCTGTCTCTTGTACACTATTGTAGTTAGGTAAAAAACATAGGTCGCTGTAATTTAATTTGACTTTAAGGATTGGTTTAGGTTTTGATTCGAAACGCAAGCTTTGTAGCTGCCTCGGTTCCTGTTGGATGATGTCAGAAGACACCCAACTACTGGGCTCATGACGTAAAAGTCACTCTTTGGGCTTTGATGGTGCTACAAGGTAGCGATAATGGTTTCTTTTGCAGCACACAAACCTCATCTGTGTAAGGCCTGTTTGCGGCGCCTGTGATCCTATCAGTTTATCTGCCATGTCATCTGCTGTCGAAGCCTTGTTGAACATGCCACCACTCCGTAGATTATTAGCAAGCTGCGCGGGCCGAATTGACACCTGGGGTTTCGACGGCGTGTATCCGCTGTCCCGTCGCCTTTTGTCCGTGATGCGCTCACCAGGAGGGGCTTTACCATCTACGTCCACACCGGCAGTTCGGCCACTCCAGAACCTGGCTCCTTTTGTCCAGAGCTTATCATATCAGTGCCGGTCACCTGAATACCTGCACCCACTAATGCAAACAGTCTAGATCATCCATACCTGTGTTTGTATTTTAACATATAAATGAACATCATACATTACATTGATTGTCTATTGAGGATGGACGACAATGACTTCTAAGGCAGATGTTCTTATTTACATTATTACTTTAGTTTTAAATTTATAAGTACATCTTCTTTCTGTAGCTCTCCTTTCCACTGGACCTGTTTTATATGGGAGAAATATTTCATTAGGATATACAGTGTATCCCAACACCAAGGTCTATGACATATGGTAAATATCTGTCTATGCTACTTGTTACTATTAAACAGACACAAAGAAAACAAAACGCGCTGGCCAGCGTGTCTACTCTACTCTTATTCTCCTTAAGTCCCTTTTTTTGTTTCTATGATCTGAGAAGCATTCTTCCGCGCCACGGTTCTCTGGTTGTGAAAGTTGTGTTGGTTTCTCTGCGAACATAAGAACAGAATGCGTCATGGTTATGGTCAGTCATATTTTCTCAGTTGATAATCCAGCTCTTTCTTGTTATGATCGCCCTTAACTGTTTCTTTGTTTGGTTCCTGCAGACAGCTGAATCTTTTGGGTGATATTGTGATCACTGCACAGTATCACGACTACCACAATAAGGTATTATTATTAGTACATTCATTCAAGCGATAATTTTCGGAACTTTTTGTGCCTATAGCTGTCGTGTTAGTAACCTATATTTAATCTTACATGATCAAATAACCATACTAACATTCTGACGTCAAGTTCCCACAAACTTTTTAGATTTTAGTGCGTTCATACACCATCATGCAGATGAGCCACCATGATTAATCTTTCAATAACCTCAACTAAAAGCTTCACCCTACATTTTCACGGTGCGCTCTTACGTACTTTATGTTGAGCAGGCCACAAAATTGTATTAAATCAACATTTGTCTCCGTAAATAGTTCCTATCTAATCACACACTGGTGACATCCTGTACTCATAGAGATTAAATATTTCTTTATAGTGTGTAAGTCCATTTGTACATGTAATTCTTTTATCAAGCACACATATCACTATTAACGTATTTAAAGAGAGATAGCTTTTCTTAAATAAACTCAATTGGATTGTTCTGTCTTTTCCAGGCACTGATGGCATGGAATCACTAACTGGTTTTGTACTTGCTGGTTATCAGTTTAACTATTGTTCTTTCCAGGATACCTTAATTCTAATCACTTTATACCAGATTACTACATCTATTTAATCTCCAAACTTATAAATAATTTATACAATGGACATCCCATTCCCCATTTACTGGTGTACCGTCCCTTGTTTTTACTGCACGAAGTTTTTTGTATGGCTTACGTGATGTAAGCCAAGTGACTTCCCCGTTTTAATGGACTGCAGTTCCACTGCCTTCGCGTGTGCTAACGGCCTAATCCGTAAAGGTCCGTCACAGGAATATGTGGCATAGCCTCTTTTGTTTATTGGTCAAACGGTAGTATTTTATCAATACTCGCTGGCCAATAACAAATTCCGTCATAGGAATATGTGGCATAGCCTCTTTTGTTTATTGGTCAAACGGTAGTATTTTATCAATAACAAATTGTCGCTCATTTGCTTTGGTATCTGTACACGTCTTGCCACGTGAATGTTACGTAGCACCTCTTCTACGAGGGTTCTAGGCTGTGGAAATCGACTAGTTCCCTTATTCTCTCTGGAGCCGGTCTATTCTTCAGCACGGACTTTTGCGGTATCAAAGTGGTGCTAAGGAAGACATCCCACATCGCACGCCTTTTGCCACAGTACAGACGCAAAGTTTCACTATGTACTTCGTCGTTCTTGCTGAAGGATTCGAACTGGGCCTAAATCTAGAGAGGAAGACAGGTTTTATATTATGTCTCCTCAATGGTCTCTTCCAGATCTCTGATTTATTTTGGGGTTCATTATCTGAGAAAACCACATCGAGTGCTCCGATATAGTTAGGAAGTCCTTGCAGAATGCTTTGCTTACAGTGGGACCCGTGGCTCTCCGAAGTGGTGTCAGCGTCATAAGCTTGGATGTGAGTTCTATCACCTCTAGAATGTTCTTATATCCCCTCGAAATTGTCGGCAAAGGTCCCATTAAATCTGTGGCCGCGATATGACGCAATTTCTTGGGTACTATAGCATACATTGGGTCTAGCAATGCTACAGTTACCGTCTTTGCCTTTTGGCACCTTTTGCAGATGGCCAATACTTTTCTTATCCTCCTTTCCATGTTTTTGAAATAGTATATTCCCTCAGTTTCAAAAGACATTTACGAGCACCAAAGTGTGCATAGCTTACGTGTATCTACCAAATGAGTTTATTAACAACTTCTTCTGGCACACACACTATCCACAATGACTCGTTCACGTTTGTTCCGGAAAAAAATCGCGTTGTAAGCAGGTAATGTTGGCGTATATTTCTCTGGGCAGGATCCCTCCATTTTGTCTTTATCTGACTTTATCTGAAGTAAGTTGGGATCTTTGTCCTGCTCTGTCCTTATATTTTGCATCGTGGTAGAGAGTAAATTTTCGAACGCCACCTTCCTGAAGTGGAACAACGAATAATGTTCTAGTTCTTCTGCTTCCTGTGCGACAGTGCATCGCCAATGATTTCAGTGGACCCGGCCGCGTGCACGGTTGTGAATTCATACTCTTGTAGTGCAGTTATCCAGCGCGACAGTTAGTTTGGAGGTCATCAGGAATTCAAGGGCTTAACGTTCGGTATATACCTTCGTTTTCCTATCGAAAAGGAAATGCCTAAATTTTTGAAAGCCCCAAACTATGGCTAATGCCTCGAGTTCTGTTACAGAATAATTTATTTCGCTCTTAGACAGAACTTTCTTTCCGTCTTGCTCGTACTCCCGGAAAATCATCACCCCTAATCCCGTCTTTGGTCTATACGTCGCCATGCAGATGTTCTGAGACAAAACCGGGTGCGACAGTATAGGAGCAGCAACAAGTGCTGACTTGAAACTCACGGGTAGCGCACTCATCCCTTACCGAGGGTGTCTTTATGCTTGTCAGCTGACAGAGGCGGGGTGTAGCCAAAAAAGTGACATAAATGAATTTTTTGTAAAAAAAATTGGTTACTCCTAAGAAGCTCCTTAGTTTTTTTTCTAGTTCTGGGAGTTGCAAATTCCGGAATAGCTGCCATGCTTTCTAGATCGGGAGAGATTCCTTCACTAGTTATGACGTGACCAAGAAAGTGCACCTTACTGCTCGCAAAACACGATTTACTAATATCTGCAGTTACACCATGTTGTTTTAGTCTACCCAGCAATTCTCCCAGTAGTGCATAATGTCTTTGCTACCTGTTCTCAGCTATGAATACGTCATCAACATAACATGTCATTCTTTCTTTCAGGTTATAAGGTAATAGGCTACTAAAACCTCTTATGAATGCTGCAGATGAAATACTTAATTCAAATTGAAACCTTGGGAGTTGAAAGCACTGTCAATATGTACTAAATGCACTATATTTGCGGCACTTAGGATCGACTTCTATCTGCCAATCCAATGAGGTAAAAACCGTAATCCCATAGAATTTCTGGTGCAGTTCCTCTAACCGCTCAGGGCGTTCTGTTTCCGGCACAGAATTGTGTTCATTTGACGTGAGTCTAAAACAAGTCGGATTCCACCATCCTTCTTGTTAACCACTTTCTGTAATTCTAAGACACTTTTAGCCCCAGACATGATTCATCACATTGCAGCGAAATTTAACGCTGTGAATTGGTTATGTGACCACACAGTCCGCTACCATTTTGGCCCCGACGAGAACTGGGTTATTGGTCGTACCTTAACAATCGACACTGTGTACATGTTCGCAACCCCAGATACAAGCAGGCATTTTCAAATATTCTATGGAGTGCCTTTCATGACCTGCCTTGCAAGTGGAACGGCCTAGCCATGAGATGCTGATCCTTATTTTGCCAATAAGAATCTCTGAACGAAATACATATGGAATGTCCATAAAAACTTCGAGAAGATGCATTTTGATTTTCCTCCATCCGAAGGAGCAAGATCCCCGGAATTATTATACCTTAAAAAAAGACCCTATATAAATTCTGTTATTTTCATCGCTTCCCTGTGTTTTATCCCCCTTCTACCTTTCTTGCCTACACGCTTTTAGTTATAGGTTAGGCGCCAACGCATGAAGAGATCCATTTCTTTTTCTTAGGACACAAGCGATGGTGGAAAGTAATTTTTTTCTTTTTTTTGGTAGCTCCAGTCCAGGCGAGATAAATAAAAAGAGAGATTTGATAAAAGAGACTAGATAAAAAATAAAATCAAGTAGAAGAAAGGATAACCAGTAACATATTTAGTTACTAACAATAACGTCTTTGGTCTTGGGTTCAAACCTTGCCACTGTTTTATTTTGAATAAAAGTGCCCAGTTATGTTGGCCGATGACTTACGTCGTAAGAAGTTACTCCCGTTTTTCCGGCGGTGTTATCAAAGAGGGCGGAGGAGTTGACAGATTCATGACAGTCTCTTGCCCTAGAGACAGAAAAATGCCTATAAAGGTGGAAGAATCAGCAATGATCAACAGCAAGACAATGGAGAATGGAAACTACTGCACTGAAGACACATAATGTGTATTTGCAGGACATGTGGCCTGTAATTGAAAGTCATGATGATCACTCCATTGGCAAAAGGTTCTGGAATAATCCGCCATTCAGGTCCTCGAGAGGAGACTGCCAAGGGGAAGGTGTTTTTGTGAAAAAGAGTGAATAACCAACGAAAGGGTCAGAAGTCTGAACGTCGTAGGGATGTTACAAAATTTGAAAAGGAAAATGCCACAGCTCAGTCTAGATAAAGTGGGGGTCAGTGAAGTGAAATGGAAAGAATACAAGAGTTTCTTGTCATTTGAGTATAGTGTGATACCAACAGCAACGGGGAATGGCTTAATGGAAGTAGGATTCGTTATGAAATGGATGGTAGGGCAGAGAGTGTGTTCCTGTGAACAGTTCAGTGACAGGGCTATTCGTGTTAGAATCGACACCAAACCATCGTGAACAACAACAGGTCAGGTATATATACCGACGTAGGGGTGAAGAGATGGAGAAAGTATATGAGGCTATTGAACATCTAATTCGGTACGTAAATGGAGGTGAAAATCAAATAATAGCCATGGGGACGGAATAGAAGAAACGATTACAGGAAAATATCGGCTTGGTAGTAGAAACGAGAGAGGAGAAAGGCTAGTTCTGCAATAAATCACTTAATAATAGAGAATAGTCTGTTCAAGAATCACAAGAGGAGGTGTTATATTGAAAAAAGACCGGGAGATGTGGGATGATTTCAGTCAGATCAGGATCAGGCAGAGATTCTGGAATTAGATATTGGATTATAAGGTTTACCCCAGATATAGACTCAAATCATAATTCACTAATGATGAGGATTAGACTGAAATTTAGGAAAAATCTGTGGTGTAAGTATGTACCAAGGAATGAAAGAACAGGTTTGAAGTTCTCTGAGGCTACAGATATTACGATAATGAATAATTTAGTAGGCAGTTATGCTCAAGAGGAATTGACATATCTAAAAAAGAGCTGTCACAGAAATTAGAAAGATAACTGTAGGTACAAGGATGATAACCACGAAGAAATCATGAATAACAACTCATGCATCAAAGAAACTGATAATAATGATATACAGAAGAAAGGAAAAGAAAATTGAAGATGTGTTACACCAGTGCCCATTAAAATTGCTACACCACGAAGATGACGTGCTACAGACGCGAAATTTAACCGACAGGAAGAAGATGCTGTGGTATGTTAATGATTAGCTTTTCACAGCATTCACACAAGGTTGGCGCCGGTGGTGACACCTACAACTTTCTGACAGAAGGAAATTTTCCAATCGATTTCTCATTCACAAACAGCAGTCTACCGGTGTTGCGTGGTGAAACGTTGTTGTAATGCCTCGTGTAAGGAGGAGAAATGCGTACCATCAAGTTTCCGACTTTGATAAAGGTCGGATTGTAGGCTATCGCGATTGCGGTTTATCGTATCGCGATATTGCTGCTCGCCTTGGTCGAGATCCAATGACTATTAGCAGAATATGTAATCGGTGGGTTCAGGAGGGTTATACGGAACGCCGTGCTGGATCCCAACGGCCTCATATCACTAGCAGTCGAGATGACAGGCATCTTATCCTCATGGCTGTAACGGATCGTGCTGCCACGTCTCGATCCCTGAGTCAACTGATCCTTGCAAGACAACAACCATCTGTACGAACAGTTCGACGACGTTTGCAGCAGCAAAGGAGACCATGGCTGCGGTTACCCTTGACGCTGCATCACAGAGACGAACGCCTCCGATGGTGTACTCAACGACGAACCTGGCTGCACGAATGGCAAAACGTTATTTTTTTTTCGGATGAATCCAGTTTCTGTTTACAGCATCATGATGGGTGGATCCGTGTTTGGTGACATCGCGGTGAACGCACATTGGAAGCGTGTATTCGTCGTCGCCATACTGGCGTATCACCCTGCGTGATGGTATGGGATGCCATTGGTTACACGTCTCGGTCACCTCTTGTTGGCAATGACGGCACTTTGAACGGTGGACGTTACATTTCAGATGTGTGGCTCTACCCTTGATTCGATCCCTGCGAAACGCTACATTTCAGCAGGATAATGCACGACCGCATGTTGCAGGTCTTGTACGGGCCTTTCTGGATACAGAAAATGTTCGACTGCTGCCCTGACCAGCACATTCTCCAGATCCATCACCAATTGAAAACGTCTGGTAAATGGTGGCAGAGCAAGTAGCTCGTCATAATACACCAGTCACTACTCTTGATGAACTGTGGTATCGCTTTGAAGCTGCCATCTAAGTTGTTTGACTCAATGCCCAGCCGTATCAAGGCCGTTTTTATGGCCAGAGGTGGTTGTTCTAGTTACTGATTTCTCAGTATCTATGCATCCAAATTGCGTGAAAATGTAATCACATGTCAGTCCTAGAATAAAAGATTTGTCCAACGAATACACGTTTATCATCTGCATTGCTTCTAGGTGTAGCAATTTTAATGGCCAGTAGTGTAGATGACAATCATTTTGGTATTATGAAAGGTAACGGAAACAGAGTAGCAATTGTGACACTGCAAAATTGAAAAAATTCGAGACATGTTCACATTAAGTAATGTGAAGCTCCGGAAATAAGAACAGCGAGAAACTTAACAGGAGATTTGGAGATAACGAGGTGAACGAAGTTAATGAATGCTGCTACCTAGTGCGATGCAGGGAAGGCTTAAATTTCAGACTAGCACTGGCAAAAAAGGCATGGTATTGAACGTAAACTGTGGGAGAACCAGAACAAGAGAGAATGGAAGCCTGTGAGATATACTGCTACAGAAGTATGTCGAAATATAGGTAGAGTGACGAGATAAGGAACGAGGGTGGTCTACAGTAAATCTATGAGGAGAGGAATATATGGGAAACACTGACTACCAGAAGGGACAGGGAGCTGTAGAGGGTGGAAGCTGTAGAGGAGGAACTTTTGGCGGGCCGCATCAAAGCATTCAGAAGAAAGATGATTGAAAAAATAAATCAATAAACAATAAAATAAAATGGGAAAAAGGGTCTGTCCGTGAAGCGTGCACGCATACAAGAATTTTTTAATGCGACCTCTCATGTAAGGCCGGAGATGGATGATCGTTCCTAGCTCCAGCACAAATCCTTTTTGTTGTGCAGTTAGAGTTGCACCATATTCCCTAATACGGATTTAATTTTTGTATTTCTTACAGCTTATATTACAGAGTACATCGAACCAACACAGACTCTGCAGTACAATAAATACTTTGTAGCCGAATTTAGGTTCTCATCGGCTGTAGAACACCGACAGTATAAAACAGAGGCATTTATTTGACAGTAGAGAAATCGACTTACATCAAGCAATGGCATGAACACTGAGCAGCAAAAACATTATGACCACTGCCCTCCGCGCTGTTGGATGTCGTCAAATTGTGTTGCGGGAACGTGACACGCTAAGGGAAGTATGAAATCGGAGCATAACGCGTCGGGAATGATTCTAGCGAAGATACGGATGGTAAGTGGGGAAATCCACTGAGGTAAGCAACTTTGACAAAGGGCAGATTTTTATTCCCAAAGCTTCTGAACGAGTATCCCGAGAACGGCGAAGATGTCCAAATGTTCATTTGAGATAGTCATGAGCACCTTAGTCATTAGCACCTACGGAGAGAGGAAGAAAGGCACTGAAACTACCACTAAGCGCTAAATGGTTGTACGTCACGTCTGTTCACCGAACGTCTGGTTCGGAGGCTTGTCTAACCGGGAACGTACGATAGATCGCGATCTGTGGCACCTCTGGCGAAACAGCACGATACTGGTGCATGCACATGTGTTTATGAATACACCGTCACCACACATCGTTGAACATTGTGCTCCACAGCAGACGACCCATAAGTGTTACCACGTTGACCCAACGACATCGGCAGTTACTATTGCAGTGGACACAGAATCAGCGGGATTGAACTCTGGGTCAATGTAAACGTGTCATGTGGGCGGATGAATCACATTTCTGGCTACACCTGATCGAGGGTCGTCTAAATAAACGGCGTCATCGTGGCGAACGGTCACTCAAGTCGTGCTCTGTGCCTCGGACGCAAACTGGTGGGGTAGTACTCGAAGGCAATGTGTCACATGTGAACCATCGGCATCCCTTCATGCTTGGTGTTCTCCCTGACGACGATGTCATCTCTCAGCAGTATAACTATATGTGTCTCGAAGCCAGAAACGTGGTACAATGTTCAGAAGAGCCTTATCGTGAAATAACGATGATGTCTTGGCCACCAAATTCGCCTGTTGGGAATCCATCTGCGTCGCTATCGGGAGCCATTACCACATACCCAAATAAGCCTCCAGTTATTTAAGCGAAAAACCTTAAATTTGCTATAACAGATCGAAATTTCGCCCCTTTATCCAGTAAGTTGGTAAGTGTGCAAAAACAGCGTGCAGAATGGCCTGTAGGTGGCAGCATAGTGCAGACGCACACATACCGTCGCAGTACCAGTATAAAGATGGCCGCCCCACTTGCGACGTTCTGTTATTCAGTTTTTGCGTAGTGAAGATGTGGAACCTATTGAAATTCATGGACGAATGAAGATTCAGCACTGTGATGCATGTTTGTCACAGCAGCAAGTCTACGAATGGAGTAGGAAGTTCGCAAATGGTGAGACTTCAGTGAAAGATGCCCCTCGTCCAGGTCAGGCATAACGAGTTGTGACTCAACAGGACAATGCAGCAGTTGAAGGAAAACCGCCGAGTGACACTGAATGACATTGCAGCATGCTTACAGATTAGTCATGGGTCAGCACACCACATTGTGCATGATGTGCTCCACTTTCACAAAGTGTCAGCAAGATGGGAGCCACAGCAGCTGGCTCCTGAAATGAGAGGACGACGAGTTGATGCTCGTGAAGAACTTCTTCGGCGCTTTGAACGATAAGGTGATGGCTTCTTTGCAAGAACCGTTACTGGGACTAAACCTGGGTTCACTTCCACCAACTGGAAATGAAGTGAGCGAGCAAGGAATGGCGTCATTCCTCATCATCAAAACCAAAGAAGTTTTGAACAAAACCATCAGCAGGGAAGTGTATGCTAACCCTCTTTTCGGACAATAAAGGCGTCATTTTGGAGCATTACATGCTTGGAGGGACCACTGTCACCAGTGCATCAAACACAGATTTCCTAAAAAATCATCTGCGGCCTGCCATCAAATCAAAGCGATGTGGAGCGCTGTCAGCAGGTGTCCTTTTGCAACATGATAAGGCAAGGCCCCACACTGCCCATACAACAGTTGAACAATCATAGACCTCCATTTTAAATGAATTCCTCATCCACCATACTCACCAGACCTTGCCCCAAGTGATTTCCATAAGTCTGGACCTCTCAAAGACGCAATGGGAGGGAAGAATTTTTAGACTATATAGCTGTGTGGAGATAACAGTGATTATTGAGATTGACAGTCACAATCGCATTATTTATTTTGCAACCAACTGGTTTCTACCTGCGATGGGGTAAAAAAAAAATGGTTCAAGTGGCTCTGAGCACTATCGGACTGAACATCTATGGTCATCAGTCCCCTAGAACTACTTAAACCTAACTAACCTAAGTACATCACACAACACCCAACCATCACGAGGCAGAGAAAATCCCTTACCCCGCCGGGAATCGAACCCGGGAACACGGCGTTGGAAGCGAGGACGCTACCGCACGACCACGAGATGCGGGTTCCCATGGGGTCATTTTCAGGGCAATTTACACCATTTGGTCCCTCGCCGGTGTCGTCACCCTGCCGTGCAAAGGCGGGGTGACGCCTCCAGCGAGCGACCAAATTGCCCTGAAGATGACCCCATCGCGGATTGAAACCGGTTGACAGCAAAATAAATAATACCATTGTGACTGTCGTTTTGAATAATTGGGAGGAAGGAAGTTCCGTTCTGATGAAGAGGTACCCCACCCGGTGCATGAGTGGTTGTGCTGACTACCAAAAGAATTATTTTTTTGTTTTTTCTACAGGAATTTATGCACTTTGTAATCGCTGGAGGACTTGCATTAAGCGTGGGGGAGATTATGTTGAAAAGTGATACAGTTTTGTACCATTTCTGCACAATAAATAATATTTTTAAAAAAATATTTAAGGTTTTCATTTGATTCACATGACCTGCGTGTAGACGTCTAATACATCAACCTCCACAAACCTGTCGAATCCGTGATACGCAGAATCAGCGATGTATTTGGTTCCAAAGATGGACAGACAAGCTATGAAGTAGATGGTCGTAAAGTTTTGGTTCATCAGGGTACAAGGAAGGGACAACGGAGTAACAAGTTCAAATTCATGTCTGAGTCCAGAGAACGGAAGAAACTGAGTATTGAAACGCAGTAAAAAGTAGTGAAGAGGGCGTAACGGCTGTAGAGCGAAACGTTTTCTGGCGCTGCCGGCGAACCCGCGCTGCAGCCGGGATCATTGTGATGGCTGATTGTGATGGATGAGAGGCCGCTCCGTTGTGACGCTCATTGTGGCGGCCGCCTGACTGATGGGCGCTGCGCCGGCGCTGGCGCCCCTCTCGCTGTAAACACCCAATTGATTACGCACTGCGGATTATGAGGTGAGCCGGCGGTGGCCGATGCCGGAAGCTTTCCTCCCTGCCGCAAGTTTTTCTCCCTGCCTGCTCGCTGCGGACATCCATCTATGCATTCCCAGATTAAACGCATTGCGCGGGAGAGACTATTGCTGGGCTGTGACACTAATCCGAGGATTTCATGGGTACAATGCTGGTGTAGGACGGCAATCCTACGTACAGTTCAGTGTAGTGTGCAATGCTGGCACAGTGATCAATCATCATCCTGCCTCTCTGCTGCGATGGTAAACTTATCGTAGTATTTCTTTCAGTCAATAATCATTGTTCACCGGCTACATTCAACGTCTTCGGAATTCTGCACTAGATGAAAACGCTGCAGCAGCAGCATGAAAGTGTCTTGTTACTATCGTCAGACTTATGAGAAGACATTACAATGATCCGATTTTCAGCCCATCCGAGCGAAGCAGATAAGCTGTGAGACGGACGTGCTCGGAGCTCCGTGCAGCTCTCCGCAGCCCTGCTGTTTACGTGTTAGAGCACAGTGTTACGTCGCTACATTTGATACGTGGGGAGGCGCTGGCGCCAGTTCTCCGATTCACCCGGATCGATTGTTTACCTCTGGCGTTGCTGATCTTTGCCTCGTTGGCCGGGGATGGTGCTGGTGCTGTTGGTGGGCTGGGCTTTGGCTTCGGCACGGCCGGTACGTGTCGCTGCTCAGAGAGTGAAACTTCTGCTTGCGTGGAGTTAGCTGGATCTGACCGGTGTGTGTGGCTCGGAGTGCGGAGGCGGGCCTGTTATGGCAAGTTCTTGAGGCGTGACTGGGCCATGGTCTTCTACACAGGACGCTGAGCATTGTGTTATTGATTTTGGCTAGTGTAGTTGAACTATGTACCACGCATCTGTCTATTGAAGAAGTAGACATTCAAGCTTTCTAGTTTTGCACTTGGGCCTCCCCGTGTTATCACTAGCTTCTACCTTTCCTTATGAATGCCAGTATTGTATTGGAACTACGAGGTACTGGTGTAATGATGTTATGCTTTGTCTTATCGTAGCCTTTTTAAGACTAGACTGTTTGTGCTGAGGCAATTTTACATATTTTGAAATTTGAGGTCTACAGTTAATTCTTTTAACCATTTTTAATTCGCCTTTGTCTTGATGTGATCTATCTTTGCAGAATTTTATCTTACTATATTCTGGGGCTGTTAACGTTGTTTCTTTTGACTGTCTAAATCGATGTCCGGAATACGACACCTTGGCCGACCAGTACCAGAGGGATTGGGAGGTTCTTCTGGCCGCGGAGAAAACGGCAACCGATACGGCGGCCACTGAGTTCTTCGGATTGCAGAGAGTGGGGATCTTGCATTAAGTTTCCTCTGCATTGGGACGCCAAGGCGTCTGTTCCGTTTGTTATACTGCTTATATGTTTACCTTCAAAACCATAAAGGAAGGAGACTAGTGTTCTGAATCATACCTTACGTGCAGCGGGAGTTGAAGTTATGTACATGTTAAAGAGAAATACTTGACGGGTAGCGGAAATGGGAAATTATGTGAATTGTCCTATTGCACTTGCCAGGTAACCTATTTAAATGACACTTATTTCACCTTTATTATTCAAGTGCCCTTTTTTAAATGAAACTGATTTTCCCTTTTATTATTGAAGTGCTTACAGTTAGTATAGAAGTAATAAGAAGTTCTTGTTTGCATCTAATTCAATTAGAAACCTATTATGTAATGTAGTTTTATGACTTGTGAATAAGAGACACTTGTAGAAAATTTTTGGTAAATACTGTACCCTTTGGGTTAAACTGTTAATCAGTAATAAATTAGATGTATCTTGCAAGTCCTCTGTACTTGATATTATTTCACTTGTCACCGGTTTGCGCGTAAACTCCACGTTGCAACATTCATACACTTTCTGCAATTGTGTTTTCTTATGGTTGTGCTGCAAAAAGCGCAGGTACTGGAACAGTTCATACGTGACGAACTTCAATTCGCACACGCAAGACGTCAATTCTCCATCACGAGCAGCGCCATGTATATCAGACTGCGCACTGAAGAAATTTGTGCTGAATATTTGAGACATTTCACCGAAGGATTTAATTGAACCTACTGAAGGCCACCTCGGAGCTATTTCGGTTGATCACACAGATTTCGGTCCCTGCACACTGCGTGTTTTCTACATTACATTTGAGGTACCGCAAGACGTGGTTGTATCTGCCTTACAACCTCACAGAAATGTCATCGGTCACATCGCAGAAGAGCCGGCCGGTGTGGACGAGCGGTTCTAGGCGCAAGTTCGAATGCTGCTTCGGGCATAGATGTGTGTGATGTCCTTAGGTTAGTTAGGTTTAAGTAGTTCTAAGTTCTAGGGGACTGACGACATCAGATGTTGAGTCTCATAGAGCGATTTCAACCATTTTGAAAATCGCAGAAAAGTGGCACACCTTGCCCCAGATCAAATTTGAGCTAACACATCACGTGCCATCTTATTTGATGATTGGTGGCATGCAGGCGATGGTCATGTACAACAGACAGTCTCGAACTTCTGTGGGCTGTGGCCAGGAGGGTCATGTCCAGTCGTATTTCCTCCACAAACACCTAATTCAGACGCTGGTCGGATGTGTCGTACCAACCGTGACACCTAGAGTGTTTCCTAACACATACGCCGCTATTGCGAAGATGTCGGATGCACTGGCACAGATTCCATCTGCCATTTTTGCCAGACACTTCAGATTACCTCCCCATCGTCTCCGGTGGAGAAGATACCCCTCGGGCATGGGTGTGTGTGTGTGTATTCCTTAGCTTAAGTTAGTTTAAGTTTGATTAAGTAGTGCGTAAGCTTGGGGACCGATGACCTCAGCAGTTTGGTCCCGTAAGATCTTACCACAAATTTCCAATTTTTGTGGAGTTCTGTAGCCACTTTTTCCCACTTTTGCTGAGAAATATCTCTGTTATGATGATGTTTGTATCTCATACCCCACAAATACCTGTTCTCGTACATAAAACTGATCAGTCTGTCGTAATCCATGGTAAAATAACTAATTCAACGCACCCAAACTAGAGTCATGTCGCACAAATAAATCAAGCATATCCACCGCTGGTAGCGGAGTGGTCAGCGCAAAAGAATGTCAATCCTAAGGGCCCGGAGTCGATTCCCAGCTGGGTCAGAGATTTTCTCCCCTCAGGGACTGGGTGTTGTGTTGTCCTAATCATCAGCATTTCATCCCCATCGACGCGCAAGTCGCCGAAGTGACGTCAAATTGAAAGACGTGCACCCCGCGAACGGTCTACCCGACGGTAGGCTCTAGTCACGAGACATTTACATTTTTTTATCAAACATGTTAGACGCTCGACTGGTTGTGATGACGTCATGTATGTTCTGACGTCTTCGTCGCTGTGTAAACACGGCACAGTGTAAACAGTCCCATCAGGGCGTTTGTTTCTTCCGACGAATTCGTCAGAACTCGTGAAAATAGATTTTCGACAGAACTCGCATCTATAGTAACCGTAGCCTTAGTGCGTGAAGAGGCATCAGCACGGAGCAGTCTCGCAAAAGTGCGGCACAGAAAATTAGTATTAAGGACATGCTGCACAGTGTAACTAAGAGTAGCAGGAGAAAAGGAAGTAATTCAGTTAATTGGCCGAAAGGCTCTAGGGACTGGTACTGGAATTTGTGATTGAAACAGTATCGTGCCTGCGAATTAGTAATTTTCGTGCAGGAACATACTGATAGTGGAACGTAATTTGGAAGGCTTTCGCGATCAGTGATTATCCGTTTAATTAATGTGTAACATAACAATGGTTACTTCCTTGTGAATGTGAAATGTGCTTAATTGTTGACGCAAGACCAGATCAGTTCAGACATAATTAGGAAAGTGTTTTACGTGCTAAAGAGACAATAAAACTACTATTGCTTATACTGTTATTACTTCAAAGTGACATTTTTCCATGTTTCATTTGAAAAACTTTTATGTTTGAAAAGTAATAGAGACATGTGTTCGTATTAGAAACAGGGTCAAGCTTATTTCGAAACAAGGTATGTTCTCTCATCATGTTCTCTACGGTTGGTTTTCCACTTTTTCCACCGTGGCCCAGATTGTGATACTCCAGTATCAGAGCGCCAGGGACTCCAATTCTCTTACCATATCCGGTTCTTCACAGAGAGATGGTCTTACACTTCGTTCTTAGTCACTCGTAATTGTTTGACCTCACTGGTAGCATCGAATCATTGCGCCTTATCACGGTGCATTGTTCCGCATACTACCATCAACTCAGCATGGTTTGATTCAGCATTGTTCCTCCTTCAAATGCAGGACGTAGATGACTGCATGATAACAAACTTTCTCAACAGGGAGCGGTGTTTGGTTTCTGCTCCTTTGGCGCCACGCTGCGAAAACTGGCACGTGTATTTCAATGTGTGCCAGCAAACAAACAGATACTTAGTTACGTAACTTTATTTTTTCGAGAGGACATCTGAAACTATACCTACCACTCGTAAGGGATTTTGGATCCGATTTGACAGTAGTTAGATTATATAGATGCCTAACCAAAATAATGGGCCACGTCCATATTATAACTTCGGTGAATTATCGCACTTTTGCACTTTTCTTTTACATGTATATATAGAGCATGTTCTTTCGGTTGTATCCGAAAAAACTGACACCATTCTGGTCCAGCAGCCATTATGAACGAAGCCACAGAAGTATTACAGACATTGGCTGCAAGCAGGAATCGACTGAAATCAATGAGGAAAGTTCAAAAATTGTTCCAAAATGGGATTCGAACACACATCTCCTGCTTACTAGACAGATGCTCTGACCATATTTTTTTTTTTTTAAGAAGGATTTTTTCCGGACTTGGACATAAACGGAAACTACAAAGAATAATCTACTCGTCACCGCCAATTGCATCCCAAAGGAAAGAACAAAACTGCACCTCTTCAGGAGTTGGCTCCGCTGGATGCCTGTCCCAACACAACTAACCTATTATTAAAATGGTGGTTGGGGGAGGGCAGGAAAGTATCCGATGGCTTTGACGTTCCAGTTGGAAGGCAGGTCGTAAAAGGGGCTCTATAGGAAATTTGATAAGTGCACTTGAATCTGTGGATGCGAAAATGTGAAAAGTGTCGATAATTTAGCTACATCCAATAACCCAGGCCCGATTTCTCAACGGCGCCAAACAAGTAGCAGACCATATGGTCGCATATGCAAGTCACAGCTTTAGTTCTCGTCGCACGGTAATGAATCAGGTCTGGGAATAAAGCGTCTGGAAAGCGATCTGAGCAGGTGTGTGATGGCTAAGAAAAGCCAAGATACGCTGAGCGAGCCTATAGACGTCAGAAGCGGTGGGCGTCTGTAACGTCCAATCAGGAGCGAGCACATACGAGTGTGTCAGCGAGGCGGATGTGGTGCAAACGAAACTGGTTGGTCTGCCTGCCATTGACCCTGATATACCAGGCGGACAGCACGGTTGTGTCAAGAAATCCTGCATGCACACTTTTCCGTACATGACGCCAAATGGAAAACTTGTGTTTGATGGGTTTGAGGGGCCGATGCATTTCTAATGCGTTACGTACATTCTTTGTCCAGAATATTCGTGGCAGTGGTAAGAAGTGGAGGGTGAAAGAAATCACGAAAGTGATGACACTGGGGTGGAATGTCTGATAACATGATTGTAGCTGATATGGAGACCGCATATTCATGTAAAAGGAATCTGGTAAGGCTCGTCACGCAGCCGTCCCGGACTTTCAGTCGCGAGCTAACAAAAAGCACTACGTCTCTGCCTGGCCCGTGGAATAAGCCAACCCCGTCACTCACCCATGGAAGGACAAGACAGGTATACCAACCTTCGAATAGCTTCCTGGTACAGACAAAGGATCCCTTTGCCTTTAACATATGACGGGCGAGAGTGATTGGTATCGGAAACACTTGTCCCACGTGAGGGATGTGAGAAGTGTGGTATACATTTAAGTATCATGCAAGCTGTACATTGTCGAGGGATGTTAGCTGGTGATCAACAAGGTCAGCCGTGATGGTTTGGAGGAAACGTTTGCTATTTGTTGTCTCTGAACGATGGAGATCACTTTTAAAATCGATGCCCAAGCAGCGACGCTGGTGGCCGTCAACAGTAAGCAGACCGTGCGATTTGAAAACGTCAAGAGAACTGATCAGTTCTCAACATAAGCCACCATTCATGTCAGAGCCATGCGGACATCATCTTCACCGTATAGTACAGACGAGAAAGTTAGCATAGGCCGTACAACAGAAGTGGCCTCCGTGCAATGACAGGTCAACCAGGCGTTGGCGAAGCTCTGGAGCATACAGTAAGGTGGAAAATTGGTAACCCTGTCTGATGGAGCGCTAGATCTCTAGAGGCGCTGTGAGGTGTCAAGAATACTCTTTCTTGAAGTCGCAGCGTTCAATAGGCACATTACCACTGTTACTATATGAGCCAGAAAAGCCATGTCCTGGACGACTGACTTTAATGGTGTGACTGACACAGTCGAATACCTGAATTAAAGCGATACCAATGTACCAAGCAGACATCAGGACTTGGCGAGTGCGATCATGTCCTTGTAATGGCAGAGGGTTTATGAACATTGTTGTCACCACCCAGGGATGTCTTATCAACAGATTTCACGTGCTACTTTCTTTAGTCATGATGGCAACAAATTGGTGATCGCCCACGCGGCTCAGGGAAAAGAATGAAGACGCCATCAAGGAAGGTGGCTGGGATCGTTAGTCATGTGGGACATCAGTTCACGACAGATGGACGTCCAAGTAGGTACCAACAAATATCTGAAACACTTGTAAAATTCCAAGAGGAGGCCATCAGATCCTGAGAACTTATTGGCAGCTACCGTCTTAATAGCGCTAAGACTTCGTCTGTAATCACATCTTCAGGAAATTGTTGAGCCATATCCTTCGATGCAGTGCGGTGGATGCCGCTACCTGTTCAGTTAAGGTCGGGTGGTGCAGTATTACACCCTACAGGAGCCTGAAATGATGGAAAGCTTGACCAGCTGCGCATTGCGTGATATATCGCCGTCCTTCAGCATCAGTGCTGTTGTGTATGACAGATTGATAACGACGCCGGCGTTCTGTGATGGGATGGTACACCGACGGCGTTTCGTGAGGCTTTCGGTCATGGAGGTGGGGCCTGAAAAGATTCCCTTTCAAGCGTCGTAGTAAGAGTAAAGTGACCTGCGCCTTGGCACGATCGCCTAATGGGCAAGAGAGAATGCCATCAAAGTGCAGCCACTTAAGGCCGCGTAACAAGAGTCCATGGTGCTCACATACCACGCCTTGACGTCTTTGCTAATCCCATCAATGCCTCGCACAGAGCAGGTTTTGTGCTGGATATCCACCAGGATGGGTTGAATGTGTAGGTGGGGCAACGTGCTTCCAGTGTAAGCACGGACGGTCCAACAGAGGTGTCCAGCTGGTTTGAAATATCTGGCGTAGCCCCTATGGTCACAACCACTGGCTGCAATGTGGATCAGGCGTCACGGGGTGTGGTAGTTCTTCTTACGTATTGTGTTTTGTTGGTATTTGTTTGTTATTGAAGGTTGGAGTTAATATTATTCCGCCTGATTCACTACTGGAAAATTATTTACGTCATTGACTCTGTTATGGTACTTCTCCCAGTTAGTTTGCCCTTCAAGCTTTTCTCATAACTAAAGATATCATCAACACACAATATTCATGACATGCAGGTGTAGTTTACTTTTGTTGGTTGTTCTTTTAATTTTTGTGATGTATTTCAGGCGTTTAGAACAGGAAAGAATGATAAATCACCGTGACCAGGCAATATCAATCTGGAGCGTCTGAAATACGGAGGTGACAAAATTGTGAAACTGGTAACACAGCTCTTCAAAAAATTGATACATAGAGTTTCAATACCCAACGAGATGAAGATAGGATACATTAATACCATATTTAAGAAAGGGGATCGCAAAATTTGTTCACACTATCGAGGAATTTGTATTACAAACACATTAATGAAAATTTTTAGAAAAGTAATTAAAAATAAACTACAAAAAATATAGAACCCAAGAAGAACAATGTGGTTTCACGGCTACGAGATCGTGTGTAGACCATATTTTCACATTACAACAGATTTTGGAGAAATATAGGGGAAAATCAAAAAATTTAGGATTAATTTTCATAGATCTATAAAAAGCGTATGATACTGTTCCAAGAAAATTACTTTGGAGAGCACTAGATATGGCAAACATAAACCTTTCCTTGATTTAAATAATACAACAGATGTATAAAGATAACATTTGCCAAAAGAAAGTTGGTAATAAACTTTCACAGAAATCTAGAACAAGCAAGGGCTTTTTACAGGGCGGTCCCTTGTTACCATCATTATTTAAAACCTATATAGGTATTAGCCTTAGAACATAGTCTCGTACATGTAGTAGTATGGGATTAGGAATAAGAGATGGAGTTTACCTATATCATTTATTGTTTCCTGATGATCATGTAGTCCTAGCACAAGATGGAGAGGATGCGAACTAATTGTGCAATCAACACAACAGCATACAAAACTTGGGATTTGAAGATTAATTACCAAAAAACGGAATACGTGACTAATGATTCAGATGAGCTATACATTGAAGGAAAGAATAATAAAAAGGTAAACGCTTTCTGTTATTTGGGATCCCTTAAGAAATCGAGGGAAAATCAGAGTCAGAAATCAATAAAAGAATTAATAGCGGACGGAAGGTCATTGGGATGCTTAGTCTTATTGAGCAGGAATGTAATGAGCAGAACTAAAGATTTAATATACAAATCCATATTAGAGAGTGTGGCTTTCTATGGAACGGAGACCTGGACAATTAACCTGGAGCACATTAAAAAATTAGAAACTCAAGGGATGGACTTCTGGAGAGGTCGGCAAGAAACTCCAGGAAAGAGAAGATAAGGAACACCGAAATAATAAGGAGTACAGAAATAAAAGAAAGAATATTTGAAGTAATTGATAGGATGAAATTACAGTTGTACAGGGATGTACGACGAATGGAGGAAGCCAGAATACCAAAATTAATACCGGAGTAGGAACCGGAGGGGAGAAGAAGAAGAGGATGACCTATGACCACCTGGCTCCAAAATCTACCGCACACAACGAGAATAATGGGTGCAGAGGAAGAGGACAAACAAGATCGAATACCTGGAGGAATATTTTGAAAATATAATTTAAGAACGTTTATTCTTTGTATAGTAATTTCCGTGTAAATTACTATGTTGGAGATAAGCTTCTGTGATGAGGAAAAGCTTTTGTGAAAAGTCTATGCAGAGGAAATTTTCGGAATATTCGTTAAGCGAAGATCAAAGTAATTTACTGGAATCCGGTTATATGAATATTTTCAAGTTTAGAAAAACTGACTGCTATTACTGGATCAAAAGAAGAACAGCTAATTAAGAAAAGTCTCCTACATTTACATTTATGGTGCGGAGCTGTTTGCAAGCCGCCCTCGCCACTCCCGGCCGCGTCCCCACGCGATCACACGACTGATTGGAGGGATGATTCCGCCATCGCGCCTTGCTAGTAGCGTACCCTAGTCAGCGCAACCAACCCGTGGGACTGGAGCTTGACCGAAGAGCACGTGGCGGGAATGTGCCGACCACCGTCTTCCGGCCAGCACCTTCCACCACAGTATACTACGGCCGTGCATTATGAATGGAAAAAAAATTAATAAAGTTTTATCGGCAATGATCCCTGTTGTGGGGTCTCCTCCCTGCACATAGCGGACACAATTTAACACGTGATACGTGTGGTGTCACCGCCAGACACAACACTTGCTAGGTGGTAGCCTTTAAATGGGCCGCGGTCCGTTAGTATACGTCGGACCCGCGTGTCGCCACTATCAGTGATTGCAGACCGAGCGCCGTCACACGGCAGATCTAGAGAGACTTCCTAGCACTCGCCCCAGTTGTACAACCGACTTTGCTAGCGATGGTTCACTAACAAAATACGCTCTCATTTGCCGAGGCGATAGTTTAGCATAGCCTTCAGCTATGTCATTTGCTTCGACCTACCAAGGCACCATATTCAGTTACTATTGATATTATGAATCATTTACCGTCAAGAGCGACGTTCATCATTAATGGATTAAAGTTAAGTATTCCACCAGTTACGTCCGTTTTTCTAAATTCTAATTTTCTTGTCCTCTTCCAGACCTCACGCCAGCCTGCGTGAGCTAAAACGCGTGCCTTTCGACCTCCTCTAGTAACACGGTGTTGGCTCTCCTGCCAACCAAGACAGTACGCCCTAAGTGTCTGCCGTTTTTTCCATCGGCAGTGCTGGAATTCAGTATGGTGTTGACCCACCCTTAGACTTCATGACAACTTTCACTCTCGCAGGCATACTTTCAATCAGGTGCTGCAAGATTTCACGGGGAATGCCAGCCATTCTTCACGGAGTGCTGCGCTGAGGAGAGGTACCGACGTCGGTCAGTGAGGCCTGGCACGAAGTCGGCGTTCCAAAACATACCGCAGGAGTACTATAGGATTCAGGTAAGGACTCTATGAGGGCCAGTCCATTACAGGGATGTTATTGTCGTTTAACCACGCCGTGAAAGTGGTTCAAATGGCTCTGAGCACTATGGGACTTAACATCTGAGGTCATCAGTCCCCTAGAACGTAGAGCTACTTAAACTTAAATAACCTAAGGACATCACGCACATCCATGCCCGAGGCAGGATTCGAACCTGCGACCGTAACGGTCGCGCGGTTCCAGACAGAAACGCCTGGAACCGATTGCCTCAGCGGCCGGCAACCACTTCGTAACTGGTCGTGCATTATGAACAGGTGCTCGATCGTGTTGAAAGATGCAGTCGCCATCCCGAATTGCTCTTCAACAGTGGGAAGTAAGAAAGTGCTTAAAACATCAATGTAGGCCTGCGCTGTGATATTGCCACGCAAAACAACAAGGGGTGCAAGCCCCCTCCCTGATAAACAGGACCATACCATAACGCTATCGGCTCCGAATTATACTGTTGGCTCTACACATGCTGGTAGATGACGTTCACGGGGCATTCGCCACACCTATACCCTGCTATCGGATCGCCACATAGTGTACTGTGATACGTCACTCCACATAACGTTTTTCCACCATTTAGTCGTCCAATGTTTTACGCTCCTTACACTAAGCAAGGCGTCGTTTGGCATTTACCTGCCCTTCATAACACGGTGCCGTGGTAAACGAATTGTACCTTCGTTCGCCAAAAAGAGCATCAAGGATAGTAGTGGGCGTCTTGATTCGAACTCCATAGCTACGCGAGACCAACATTAGTTTACAGTCTGGTTAGATGGTAGGCATCTAGTGCACATAACTGTAAATTTCGCAGTACCTGCAGGAGACGGCTTGGTCGGTTTTTTAAATAGTGTGCATAAAATGGAGATAATTCGGCAGAGTACATGACAATGGCAGCAGGCTATTAATCACGCCGAGGAAACCTAAGAAATCACAACAACTCGAAGATCCCCCCCCACCTTTTTTTTTAGCTAGTTAATCTTCTTACTGATTTGATGTATTCTGCCACCTGCCACGAATTGCTCTCTTGTGGTCTTGTGGACCTTTCCATCTCAGAGCAGCAATTACAAGCCACGCCTCAGTCATTTACTGAATGTATTCCAGTCTCTTGTCTTCCTCTACAGTTTTTATCCTTTACGGCTTCCTTTTGTACTAGGAAGTTAATCCTCGATGTCTTAACAGATGTCCTATCATCCTGGCTCTTCTTCTTGTCAGTGATTTCCATATTTTCGTTTCTTCGCCAATTCTATGGACAAGCTCTTCATTTTTTTTTTATACGGGCAAATAATTTTCAACATTCTTCTGCAGTATCACATCTCAGAGGCTTCCATTCTCTTCTGATACAGTTTTCCCAAAGTCCCAATCTCACTACCATATAATGCTGTGCGGCACGAAACGTAAATTATAAAAAAATTCTTCTTCGAACTAAGACCTCTGCTTGATATTAGCAGACTTCTCTTGGCCAGGAATGCCCTTTTCGTCAGTGCTAATCTGCTTTTTATATCCTCCCTGCTCCGTCAGATATGGATTATTTTGCTGCCTTAAGTAGCAAAATCCCTTAACGTCGCCTACTTCTTCATGCCAAATGCTGATGTTTCCTCGTTGTTCTCGTTTCTGCTACTTCTCATCACTTTCGTCCTTCTTGTTCATACCACTGAACATATCCTTCCTCTTCAATTTCGTTGAGGATACCCATGGCGTCAGCGCATCTCATCGTCGATATTCTTTTACTCTGAATTTTAATCCCACTCCAGAATCTTTCTTTCATTTCCCTCGTTGCATCTTTGATCCTTAGAGTGAACAACAGGGATGAAAGACTACACCCCAACCCTTTTTTGCCTGTACAGGAACCCTCATCTCGATATTTTTACCCTTCCCCGTCATTCCACAACGTTCTTATCATATTGTTCAAATAGCTCTGAGCACTATGGGACAACATCTGAGGTCATTAGTCCCCTAGTACTTAGAACTACGTAAACCTAACTAGCCTATGGACATCACACACATCAATGCCAGAGTCAGGATTCCAACCAGCGACCGTAGCTGTCGCGCGGTTCCAGACTGGACGTCCTATGGACATCACACACATCAATGCCAGAGTTAGGATTCCAACCTGCGACCGTAACTGTCACGCGGTTCCAGACTGAAGCGCCTAGAGCCGCTCGGCCACACTGGCCGGCTAATCTCAGCTTCCCTGCTTAGGGAGACATAGACATGAATAATAAATTTAAAAGGTGAGAAATCTGAGCCGGCCGACCACTACGGTCGCAGGTTCGAATCCTGCCTTGGGCATGGATGTGTGTCATGTCCTTAGGTTAGACCTCTGAAGTTAAGTCCCATAGTGCTCAGAGCCATTTTAACCATTTTTTGAGAAATCTGAGTTACTTTATTCATTTACATTTCATGCAACAATGAACCTATTTTCTTAATACTTGCAACGGACATAATAATCCCAGGACTTGTTAGTAGGAAGAATTATTTTTTATCTTTACAAATCTTTCTCTTTATATGTTTCTGCAAACCGATCATGCTGCTTGAGTCAATGACAGTTCTATTTCGCATCCTCCAGTGCTCCATGTGACAGCTTCCGCCGAGCCGAGAGCCTCGAGAGGTCATGATACACGGTCGTACGTCACCATCGCGTACGTAATTGGAGAACACAGCGCAGCCGCCTAAGTGCAGTTCCATCTTTCTGGAGGCAGACCACTCACTGTGCAGTGGAGTCCCGGAGGCTCACACTGCGAGCGCCGGTGGCCATGACGTATGTCGCGCGGAACGCCGGCAACCAGCAGCAGACGAGCAGCGCCGCAGCCCCGGGTGTCAGCGATGACAAACGGAGACTCGTTTCTGCGCGCGGGACCCGGCTCCAGTGCATTACTCGCCCTCCACGCGTGCTGTCCGGAAATTCTGGAGCGCGCCCGGAGCTCGCTGGCACATCTCCGGTCGGAAGGGAGCGCCACGCCTCGCCGCGGCCGGTGACGTATCTCTTCCCCACGCCAGCGCCGCTCTCGCTGCGAGAACGGGTGATACACCGAGCCACTTCCGACAGGGTCTGTGAGTGTAGCGAGATTCCATTTTCTGAAACACGCGCCATTTGACAACAAGATAACACAACTCATACGATGTTTACTGATGTTTACAAGCATATAGCACTCAACAATGAAAGTCTGCCGCCGTCTTGAAAACTTACCTTATATATTCGGTGAAAATTTTGAAACATGTTTTATGTTCAGTGCTAGAGCATCGACTGCACAACGCCGCGAAACGGCATCAAGAAGGCTGTGACTCTCGCGCCAGTGGAAAGAGTGGGCAGCGCGACACCTCCAGGAACACCGAGTTCAGCGCGCCCTGTCAACGCTGACTTAACCAGCCGACCATCGCTGGTTCGGGCGAGTAATATGAAGATGATACTTAGCCTGCATTCTGCGAATAGTAACAGTGGCTAAACTACTTGCAACCAGGAAGTACAGGAACCAACTTCATAAATATGACTTACGTTTATTATCTTTTCAGAAATAAAGTATTTAACTAAAGTTTAATGTACAAATAATTTTGGATTCTTGCAACCGGCCATCGTACCTTCTCTCCTTCATTGTCTCAGTGCTGAATTCGACCGTAGCCGACGTAATACTGTCTACTGATATTCATCCAGACATCGAGACAACATTTCGGAAAAATGGGTACAACCAGAAGCAAATAAGACACGTACTCAGACAGACTGCGCCAAGAGAACAAGAAGAAGAAACAGAAAAACACAAGTCAGTGGCGTTCATTCCGTTTGTTGGAAACACCTCAAGAAAAATCGGTAGAATCTTGGGGAAACACAATGTGAAATGTGTATTCCGACCCCCTGCAAAAACCTTGACTCTACTGGGTTCAGTGAAAGATGACCTAGGCCTTCGAAAAACAGGCCTTTATCAAATTCCTTGTCAGTGCGAAAGTCATACATTGGGGAGACAATCTGCACTGTATAAGAGAGGTGCCGCAAATACAAGCGCCATACCGAATTACGCCAGGCCACTAAATCAGCTGTGGCTGACCATTGTATAAAGACTGGCTTTACTATTGACTATGAAAAAACAAAAATACTCTGTAAATCCTCCTATTTCTGGGATTGCATTACTAAAGAGGCCAACAAAATCCGACTACAGGACGATCTATTTAATAAAGACAGCGGTCTTCAACTTAGTCAGGCTTGGAACCCTGCACTCTGCCTGGAGAGAAAGATGCGGTACCGGAGGTCCAGGAACGCCCCCGACGATGGCATCAGGGAGACTGCAGATCCCAGTTCAGACCCAGGCGCCGCTTCCCCCACCACCTCCAGTAGCTGCGCCGGCCGCTCCAAAGACACTAGGAGAGGAACGGTGGAGGGGGGTGACGGCTAGTATATATAGGGTGCCGACAGGAACGGCATAGCATTCGTCAGGAACCACCTGAAGATGGCACGTGTACGTCTGCTCAGTCGGATACCCGAGAACTGTTCAGATTGGAAATACACCGGGAAAACTTCAGATCGGATATACATCCAGTTGTCAGACGCGGTTCTCTGATAACATAATATGGCATGGAAATTTCAATGACAGTAGTAGTGCTGTCAAAAGCGCAACGGGAATTTAATTGAAAAATTTCTGAGGGAAACAGATTAATAAATTGTTCTCGGGAATACCACTGCCTTAATGAACAGACGTGTAACAAGCGTTATTTTGTAGACAACATTCATGCAAGGTAAATGTATTTGCCACTTGTGCCGTCTCAAACTAAGTACCCAGAGTAAGAGCTCTAAAATTCTAGTGATTAAAAATCTATTGATCAGTGACGAAATATATGTAGTGATGCTGATCTGACGATGTCTTTGCTACGAATTGCGTATGTACAGACTACATACGTCTACTTACCTCATAGCTGTAAGTATCACGAAGAGTGCATGGCAAAGTAAGACAAGTGCATTTATATGGCGCATCGTCTCGCTGCTGCGACTCGATCTCCTGATAGTAAGTTGTAAGTGGAGGCTGAGGTAGCAGCAGAATCACTCATTGATGGCACACCAGCGACCCTCGGCAGTGGCTAAGTGCGAATCAGTTCGACATCTCTCTAAGTTCAAAATGGTTCAAATGGATCTGCGCACTGTGGGACTTAACATCTGCGGTCATCAGGACCCTAGAACTGAGAACTACTTAAACCTAACAAACCTAAGAACATCACACACATCCATGCCCGAGGCAGGATTCGAGCCTGCGATCGTAGCAGTCGCGCATTTCCAGACTGTAGTGCCTAGAACCGCTCTGCCACCGCGGCCGGCTCTCTCTGTTGAAACATCTGCTCTGTCGGTGTCGCAGGCTGGCTCCTTGAATTCAAGAACAAACTGTGAGGAAGTCGTATTGTGCCGATCGGTCTACTCCTCCAGCAATTTCGAATTTCGGCCCTCGCGCCACCTAGTGTAGTTCCTCTGTATTTTACGTGGTTTTTGACGCCCTACGTAAGCGCGTTGCGGTGCGGTGGCGCTAGCGGCGTCCACAGTAGCCGCGACGTGTGGTACACGCTTAGATCGGCTCTCAGTTCCTGACCACCCTGTTGACGAGCACAGCGTTGGACAGGGGCAGCATGGCAGAGAGGCAGAGATGGTGTAGGCCACGGTCTGGAGTTTCGGAAGTCCGGCTGTATTCTGGTCATAAGCTCTGCAGTGTGATGTTACTAAACACGTTGTTGTATGTAGAGTCGGAACGTTGCTGATTGCGTTTTCTCATTACTGCTTTGGCCACAGTCATGGTACAGGCTTGCGTAATTTATAGTCAAGAATGTTGGTTCTTCTGTGATTGGTCGCTCTCTATTGTATGTAACTTCACTGTTATCAACAAGGTAGTCAACGGTGCCTTAAAACGGTGAGAGACGACTTGAAAACGTTAACTTCAAATTATAAGAAGGCAACGCCGATATAGCACGCCGCCGTCAAGGTGTTGTGTGGTGCTGTCTTTGTGGATTACTGTAATGACTGGCTACAATAACATCATGTTTAAATCAATTATTTCCGAACGAGTGGAACAACGCATTGCCGCGAGAAGTCACGGAAACGACGGCTACTGAGTTAGTGGTCATCCCGCGGGAAGCCTCCCCGAGATTCCACCGAGATTCACAATTCCGCCACCACGACCAAAAGGGCGCATTCTATCTTCCCATCATCCAGTGGGTGTCGGTCGCCAGCCATCCTGAAGACCTTCATCTTTTTATTGTTTGAAACTGTTTAAAGAAGAAAAGAGATTTCATTCAATTCAACCTCGACAATTAATATCCTATCCTCCACTTCTATCAGAAGTGTATTCAGTATGAAGAGGTTAGTTTCTGCCTACTGTTCGCCAAACGGAAGCTCATATTTCCGCGATTTCGTTCTTTGCTGTGTTTTAATTGGCTGGACTACATATCTTCCGAGTGTCGACTGAAGAAAATATTCCATTGAAAACGGTGCTCCCCTTCCCTGCACTCCCATGCGTTTTAAGAATCGTATTTATTTGTGTGTTGAGCCTTGGGTTTAACTGCCTTGTTTACTAGTCATCACCGTAATAGTAAATTGGATAATTTATTTCTTAGAAATATTCAATTGTATCTAATGTTTAATTATGTACAACTTTGTTAACTCACAAGCTTAACAGTTCACAATCAGCTCCCTACTACCTCTGACGTATACTACTCGTTTTAACGTCAATTATCTTTCATTTTTTTGAGCTAAAATAAAACCAGTTACTTCAACAGACGTATATGTGCATATATTTTTACTTAATAAAATAGTGTATAGTCATAGAATTAATATTCATGTTGTTACTTATGATGTTAATTTTAAGAGTTTCCATGAACATGATCAATGGGGTAGAGGAGGACGTGTGGTAGAAGTGCTACTCTGAAATGAAATGAACAGGTTGCTGCAGTTCGTGTTGGGTGGGAAGGGAGTGTGAAACCAGTCAATAGTATGATGGCTAAAATAAAATATAAAAAAATACATCCTTAAGCTCAACTAATTGTTATGAAACTCCAAGCTCAGAAACTGCAGACACCCTCTGTTGTGGCCGAGCGGTTCTAGGCGCTTCAGTCGGGAACCGCGCGACCGCTACGGTCGCATGTTCGAATCCTGCCTCGGGCATGGATGTGAGTGAAGTCCTTAGGTTAGTTAGGTTTAAGTAGTTCTAAGTTCTAGGAGACTGATGACCTCAGCTGTTAAGTTCCTTAGTGCTCAGAGACATTTGAACCATTTTATTTGGAAGTGCACACTGAAGTAATTTACTGAAGGATCGAATGGAAAACTGTGTATGTAGTGGACATAAATTTCTCTCCCACTTCAGCAGACATTTATTTGTGTAAGTGCGATGCCATTTTAATCGTCTTGTCTCTGTCATCATTGTCATCAGGTCGATTGCTGCCATCTTCGTAATGAGATTCATCCTCAAAAAGAGTAAATTCACTGATATCTGTTAATACGGGATGGGGCAAATAAAAGTGGCGCGGACGAGCGTATACGATTGAACGTGAATGTATGCTTGTAACCACATCCCACGACGCACATACCACGCATACGTCTGCCACGTGATCCACGCCGGCTCAGAGCGTAGTGCGGTCTGTTTCAGTGTGAAAGGAGCACTGCACAAGGGGCAACGGTACTCACAGTGAAGCAGCGGGTGTTTGTTGTGGAAGTTACGTGACAGCAAAGTCGTGGAAACGGCGTCGTCAGTTGTTTGTTGAGTCTGATGGTGTCGAAGTGCCAGCAAAGAGTGCAGCGGAACATTTCGGAGGAGACTGCAGAAATTCCAGCAGTCCAGGTTCGATCCGCCTTCAACTAGCTGACCAGAGCCCAAAAGTGCCAGAGGATGATTGGTCGTCGATTTTGGCACCAGTAACGGCCACGTTAGCACTGCATTTCCTTTTCTCTGTTGTTTTTCTTTGTAGCCTGGAACTCTATTCTCCGGGCCAGTTTTATTTGCCCCACCTTGTACATCTCCTGTGTCCAGTGATCATGTATAGTGAAGCAATCCGTTCGTCCACCAACCACACGTAGTAACTCATTCCGTTACCTTCGTTGATCTCATACTTTGGAAATTGTCCTTGAAGGCTGGATGTAGGTGACTTTTCTAGTTAAATCAAAATATTTCTGGAAGCAACTGCTCACTGTAGTGAACGAGACTCAACACACAAGACACCCATCGAGCTGCGTCCAATAAAGTAACAGACTTTACTGGATCTTCTATAGGTTCAATACAGGATATTCGATATCTATGTCTCGTGCTTTTATATGCTTAAAACTATGAAATTTTGAATAATATTCTAACCAAATGGCTTGCAGGTCGAAGCAGCATAATAACAGACTCTCATTAGAGTAGCGTTGCAGCGAGATAGAGCGTGGTTAAAAAAAAAAAAAAAGAACACCTTCTTTCCTATTTATCCATCAAATACTAACAACCACTCGGTCGATACTGTCCTTGTCAACCAGGTACTGTGGTTTGAATACCACTTTAAATTCAGTTTACTCAGGAGCCTTGATCATCTTGCCTGTAATAAAACGATTTCGTGATTCACATTTATGAGACTGACGCACAATGACCCAATATACGTGTTTGAAATGGACGCGCTGTCCTAGACTCTGCGGCCGAATGGTCGGTAATGGCGACTGCCTGGTTGCGGTAAAACATTTGAATGAAGGAAAATTTCACATCGATGCGTGTACAATGCGCAACACAATTAAAGGATCAGGTTTTTTCGAAACTCGGTATTAGTCACTCGTTGCGACGCAGAAGATTTAATTCTGGCTCACAGGTGCCAACAATTTCCATGTGTAACAGAGCCAATGCGTGGTGCCCTTCGACGTCAATCTCGGACTCGGTGACGCTTCAGACAGTAAGGTGTCGACACAAACAAAAGTAAAGAGCTCACCAAGTCCCTGTGAGGTCTAAGATGGGTTAATGAGGTACATTGACACAAAAATTTCACCACAATAGTCACACCCTCTCTTACCCACATTTCAGCCGTTCTTTAGACGTCTATGTCATGATTGTCGGTACCGGGACGCCCAATGCTCATACCACGCGATTTTATTATTGCTGTCGGAGGAAAACATTTCACTCATACTGCCTCGCTGAATCGAGTGGAAAACGGGGTGGCAGAAAGTGTCTCAGTGGGACTGTCCCTTTTCACCAACTGCGATATAATCGCGTGTACAAACAGTGATCCAACACTGAAGAATGCTTTTTTATTCCAGTCTCTGATCACAAATTAATTCTTTAGACGAAGTCCGGTTTCAGTCTGTAATGATCATGTTCAGATCTAAAATATATAAATATATACATCTAGTGAGCAGTGTGTCTTTAAGACAAAACAGCAATATGTATCACAATATACTGTCATACAGCAAGGAAATGTACAGATAAATTATGGTATAACGTACCTTTTTTACACCATATCCTAAAGTGATACGGCCATAATGGCATCGACAAAACATATAAAGCATAGCATCGTCACATAGATTTAAAATATGGTGTAGAATAGGCCACATCGTCCACATAGTGATATTTCCAACTAGCTACTGAGGTACAGTATCATCCAGAAACTTGTTTACCTACACCCTCCCTACATGTCGCTACTGTGGGCTTGCTTATATGTAGTCATCATTTACACAAAAACATAATCTGATAAAAACACATTAGATAAAATGCATGTAGCAGACTTATTAAAATTATTATGATAGTCATCAATTTTAATAAGTCTGCTACATGCATTTTATCTAATGTGTTTTTATTTGATTATGTTTTTGCGTAAATGATGACTACATATAAGCAAGCCCTCAGTAGCGACATCTAGGAGGGGTGTAGGTAAACTGGTTTCTGGATGCTACTGTACCTCAGTAGCTAGGTGGGATATAATCACTATGTGGACGATGTGGCCTATTCTACACTGAAGAATATTCAGTATTATAGAACACTCAGTATAATGTCGTTTATTGAAACTGAACTAGACTTTTCGAACAATCACTATGTTCACACAAAGAAAGCAAATAACAAGCAGACGACTGTTCATCAAGAGCGTCGGTGAGGTCCGTCGAAGCTGGTCCTAGCTCGGCGAGGAACTGGCTGTACTGCTGCTGCGCTGGCCTTAAAAACTTCCCTGTGTCTGTGAGGCGACCTCTGCCGAAAAAGGTTCGAATTAGTCTCTAGCAAGTTCTGTTTATTTTTGAAGAATTGTTTTCCTCTTGGTTGCGCCTGCAAGCGTTTGTGTATGTTATATGGTAGGCAGGGGTGTCTTGCGTGTAGGCTGCCGGGCAGGGACCGCCTGTGGCAGACTTAACATACACCATATTTTAAATCTATGTGACGATGCTATGTTGATTATATTCATATGTTTTGACGATGCCATTATGGCCGTATCACTTTAGGACATGGTGTAAAAAAAGGTACGTTATGCCATAATTTATCTGTACATTTCCCTGGTGTATGACAGTATATTGTGATACATATTGCTGTTTTATGTTAAAAGACACACTGCTCACTAGATGCATATATTTATATATTTTAGATCTGAAGATGGTCATTACAGACTGAAACCGGCCATCGTCTAAAGAATTAATATGTGATCAGAGATTGGAATCAAAAAGCATTTTACTCTCCCTTTTCCTTGTGACGTCGACTGTCATACATTTTGCGACAGTTGGTAGCGCGATGAGCAGCAGGATGACGTTCTTGACAACCTTTAACACTGCTCAGACCCCCGGACGATACAAATCCTTCTCTAAGGACGGCAGAGTAGCACAGGCCCATAGGACATTCCTAGTCAAGACTAGTCTCCTTGTACCACACATAGGCCTTGATCTGAGGAAGAAATTTCTGAGTATAAACCTTTGGAGTACAGTTTTGTATGGCCATGGAACATGGACTGTGGGGAATCCGGAACAGATTAAAGTGGAAACATCAGGTGGACTGATAACAAGGACTGAGAAGATACCCCGCAGAACAAAGAAAAGGAATATGTGGGTAGTACTGGCAAGAAGAAGGGACAAGATGATAGGACATCAGACATCAAGGAATAACTTCCACTTGACGAAATTTGAACGCGACACGAAGCGACAAAGGGTGCTTATGCTTGTCCAGCCTTCTTGTTTCGCACTCTCCTGTGGCGCGATCACGTAGGGTGCGACGTTGGCAGATGAGTCACTAAAACGACAAAGCGTACCTCTAAGACCCCCTAGTTGGGAAGCACCCTCAGCCCTATAAGAGATTATCTCTATAGAAACAAAATGTGACGAAAGTCCTGTCGACTGCAGAGGAAAGTTGTAGGCACCTTTGAGCCACATTTCGAAACTCTACCTCGCAGTGGGATACTATTATAGCGTTTGGAAAAAGTGACCCTTTAATTGCGCAGCGCAGTGTAGAAAGTCCTACTCGTGAAGAGACGATCATCGATCATTTTGACTATAGTCGCTGCATTGTAATGGTTCAAATGGTTCTGAGCACTATGGGACTTAATATCTGAGGTCATCAGTCCCCTAGAACTTACAACTACGTAAACCTAACTAAACTAAGGACATCACACACATCCATGCCCGAGGCAGGATTCGAACCTGCGACCGTAGCGGTCGCGCGGTTCCTGACTGAAGCGCCTAGAACCGCCGGCCACCTCGGCCAGCTGCTGCATTGTACACTAGTTTATTAATGAATAATGTGCACACACAAACGCACGCGATTTATCAGCTGCAATGCTTTTTTTTTGCTACAGCTTTTAAAACATGATAACAAAACTTCAAATAAACATGGAAAGACCAATAATTATTTAATTAAATGCCTTTAAAACACAAACAACGACCGTCATAGTTAATGCACCTGACGGTTGAACTAATGATATGTAGATGTGTACGGGGTATTTGTCATATTACTGTAGAGTATGTGGAAGCTTACTAATCAGTTGTAATTACCCTATGGCAGTGATAGACTACTGACACACAGATGTGAATTTAAACTATGGTACGCGAAGGTGTCCTGGTAGACTGATATCGGTGGTAAATAAAGTTGTCTAACTCAGCAGGTTACTGTGTTAGTCGCAATATCTTTCCTGCCATGAAAATTACGATTATATGTGAGTAATTTGCATACAAAACGAGTACCAACTAAGCAGGAAGTAAACTGAACTTCCGTATATGAAATGCGGGCTCGCTTACCAACTAAGCAGGAAGTAAGCTAAACTTCCGTATATGAAATGCGGGCTGGCTTTTACGCCGCCAGCTGAACGGGTTCCGCTTTATTCATGGTGTGACCCTGTCGAGCTCTGACACTTGTTTGCGTCACGCAATCGGAAAGGCACGGTCGATGGCATTTGCCGCCCCATCTCGAATCAGTAAACGCTGTTTCGCCTGCAGGACCGATAATTGCCTCTTTCAATCAGGCGAGCCACTAGTCTAATATTCATGGAAATTTGTCGGACCCACACCAGCAAGTTAATTGGCTTCAAGGAGCAGCTTTCACGGCATAAATGGATTAAAGGAGCGCTGCTGAAAAGGTAAACGATGATGGCAGAACGATTCAGTCCAAGTGCGTAGCTGTTTCACGTTTTACAAAATAAATTGCTCCCGCAATCACGAAACCAGTGACATGTAATCCACACGCAGTATGGTCGCTGTGTATCGCCCCATCAGCACAGGCACTTTCATAAGCGCCCTGGCGATAAATCACAGACTCATTCATTTCTGTGCACCAAAGGACTCGCAGATGGGCTACAGCGCTTCATTTGCCATGTTAATAACTTCGGATTCTCTGCTATCTCGATGAATGTGCTGATATTAACACGTAGAATTATTATTGCACATGTCAATAGATGCAACAGTTATGTCCCCACTGTACGGTGTTACGTGTCCGTCAAGGTGTGATGAGTGATAGCCGTTAGCAACATTTTCGGACTGGCATTATGAATATAGAACAGTTAGGATATTCTGGGAGGCAACTGAAAGCTGGTAACTTAAAACTCTACTGCACTGTGTTGCCATTTGGCAACAGATCGTAAAGTCACATGTAATATTAAGGAAACCAGTCATACATACATCCTGTTATCTTCTGGCAACACACTCAGTCTGGCTGCATCAAGCTAGATTATGTTTAGCGTCATTATGTTGGCAGTAACGATTGAAAATTGGTAACTTTGTAGAAAGAGGAATGTATACGAAAGCAGCTCAAAGAGTGAATTATTTAGTTAGATATTTTCGTCTGACAACAAACCCAGAATACTGAAGAAATAAAAATTTAATCAAAATTTCTGTGTTCAGCCCGTTAGTATGTTTTGTGTTAGACACTACCCACAACTTTTATTTTTTTACCGAAACTACATATTTTAGAGAAGAGCTGGAAAATAGACATCATGTGGGATCTATGCCCAAAATTGGCAAAAGGAGATTCAAAACGAAATTTCAGATTTCGAGAATTCATGTTCCGCCGTCAGCTTCAGTTCAGTACTGTTAAAATAGAAAATATGTAATGATTAAGAATATATATGAATCTGCGTTGCAGCAGCGATACCTTCATAATTCTCCAAGCTAATTTTATACTGTCGTTTTTATCATAAAAGTGTCGCAGCCTCTCTTATTATAATATACTGCGTCGAGCAGCATCAGAGATACGACGGCAAGATGTGAAGAAAACATTACAAGTAATTGATAACATCAAGGTCGACACATTAACAGTCAACCCGAACTAATTTTTTGACCACCTCTTCTTTCTGCTGTTTGGTAGATTTGATTGTTGTTATTTTTCAGTTTCCTTACCGAGTTTGTGAACAGTGGCTAAAAAGATCCAAAGAACCACAGGTAACTTTCTGTCAGGCCGGGATTCTAACCAGCATTTCCTCTGAGCGGTCGCCTTAATAACTTCAGCTGGTACATCCAAGGTTCCAGATCGATCGCCGGCCGTGATGGCTGAGAGGTTCTAGGCGCTACAGTCTGGAACCGCGCGGCCGCTACGGTCGCAGGTTCGAATCCTGCCTCGGGCATGGATGTGCATGATGTCATTAGGTTTAAGTAGTTCTAAGTTCTAGGGGACTGATGACCTCAGAAGTTAAGTCCCATAGTCCTCAGAGCCAACCAGGTCGATCAAAATTTCCATGTGTCATAGTGTCAACATCCTACAGTTTTCGCACACCATTTGTGTGATTTTCACACGGAGAAAGACAATGTTTTTCTCTTCAGTTTGCTTGAAGGACATATTCGTCGAACTATACAGACAATGTCAAATACAGACACTGCATTAACTGTATTCCTCATAAATGCTATGTATGAAGTTTTATAAGTGCTCCCGATGCATTCTATTGTACTCAAATTTTTATATATGGAAAGGAGGGAGAATCAACTGTACTCCTATGCATTTTATTTTTGTAACTTAACTTCATCCTCTACATTTCATTTCATCTGTGGAGTGTATCTTATCTTACCTAATCTACGAGGTATTTTAGCAGTGCATCATAATATTGCATAATTAAGTTTTACATTTTTCTCAATAGCATTTTAAGCTCTTTCGAATTTATCAATGTATGAACATACACTTTTACATAACTGCATTCCCCATGTTATGGCTCGGTAAAAAGACATATTTACGAGTAACCGTCTTGTGATGTATTCTCTCAATCTGTTGTGCTGCACTGTGACTGTATTTTTGATGAGATTTTCGTGCCTTTGTGTTTTTCTCATCAGTTACAATATATTAGCAAATAAAGTAATATGTAAGATTAGGGTTGACACGTTTTGTATGAATATCCAAGCCTGTGTAAGATCTTTTTAACGGATAACATACGTATTTTTATGCTACTCGTGATTATAAATAAATTTTCCTATCCTATCCTCCCCTGATTTACGATAATGGAGTCACGTGGAAAGTGTCTGTCGTTAACAGATGTAAAAATATGGTATGATATGAACCCTACAATTATTAGCGCTGGAATGTACAATGTCTAACTTTTGAATGTATTTTCTAAATTGGAAATTTGTGATAAGTTCCTATGGGACCAAACTGCTGAGGTCATCGGTCCTTAGGCTTACACACTACTTAATCTAACTTAAACTAACTTGCGCTAAAGACAACACACACATTCATGCCAGAGGGAGGACTCGAACTTCCGACGGGGTACGTCACGCGAACCGTAGCAAGGCGCCACAGACAGCGCAGCTACCCCGAGCGGCTGTATTTTCGAGTCAACGGCCTCAGTTCACATGTAAACAATGTGTCAGAACACTGATTTGCAGTGACTTATGCGAAGAGTGTTGATACACATAACATTTCACATAACTGACATCATTTCACAAACTATAGTACGTCGCACTAGTCTGACGTTACAGTATTTCTACAGTTTTGACGATGACATGTATACATGTCGGAGGATTTTAAAGTGCTGAAGCAAAATGAAAGTGAAGGATTAGTTTCATCTTTTTTTTAATGTGCTAATGTCTACGAAACATGTTTGTGTTATTCTGTATATACACTCATCGTTTTATGTTTGCATATTGTTGCTTTCAGTACCACTTGATAATGGACCAAAGACGGAAACTGAACTGTAAAATAAATAATTCCTTCAATCAACGGCGAATATGAAGCCCTTTATCAAATTTCAATTTTTTTGCATTTTCCAAAAGATACTGACCACCCTCCACCCAGAAAAGGCTATCAAATCAAATGCGGATCACATTTAATGTTTTTACACGTACTGTCACATACTGTCAAAACAGTTATAATCCTTATTTAACAATTTTATACTTTAACACACACATAATAAAATAGATCAGCATCACCCGCCTCATTATTTTTCAGATGGTAGTCAACCTAGGCTAAGTTATGCACATTATCAGGAAGTGTGAAACGTTTATCTTTTGTGCCGATAAACCAAAGCTGTGCTGTTTAACGACAGAAGCTACATGGCGCTTTGATTGAATTAAGTCCTATATGTTTGTTAGCAATTCAACGCACATTGATGGCAACTATCAACGGTTAACTACTTAACAGAAGGCTGTTTCATACCCTTAGATGTGTGCATTATATTTCCTGACTACGCCTCGAGTGGAACTATGTTATTACGGAGGCTGATAAATTCGGTAACTGGTTCACCATTCACATTGTCTTTTATCAGACCAATCCATTTTTTATTTCAAGCGGAGTATTGTACCTACCTTCGGGTATGGACGCTCTAAATCAGAAGGAATTACTTTCAGAGAAGAACAGAAACATCTGTTACATAGACTGCCAGTTTTATTACAGAACTGGGAGTACATAAGGCGAACTCAAGGAATAAGTCAAATGTTTGAAGGGAGCCATTAAGGATCAGAGTTGCAGTGGATCTAGGAGGGGCAGGAAGGAGCGTGTTGCTAGGTCGGAATGTGGCTGCAGAGAGTGCGAGTCTTGGCCAGACACTTGTTCACATCTACTGAGGCCTCAGGTGACCATCCTCCCACTCTCCTAATGGTCGAGGGCTTTATTTGGGGTCAGGTTATCAGCAATCCTCCGCCATGGGAACTGCCATGCTTCCATGCTTACAACTTGAGCCTGTACTGAGCAACGAGCAATGGGAGCGATCTCATAGGAAGTAGAAATCCCTGAAAAACCTAACCCCAGCCTCTCTCTCTCTCTCTCTCTCTCTCTCTCTCTCTCTCTCTTTGGAGTCGTGTGTCTTCTCACTTTCTTGATGGTGCGCACCCCAAGTCCCTCTCCTGTGCCACCCTCTTCATATCACAGTTGTAGTTGCACTCTACGTCCTCTATTATTTGTTGTGTGTATGCCAGTCTATGTACTTTTCTACAGTTGCTAACTTTGCAGCTCACTCTATTACCATGGAAGTTATACTCTGTGAAGTTTTAACACCTATCATGCTGTCCCTTCTTCTAGTCAGTGTTTTCCATATGTTGTCTTTCCCTCAAACTTACTCGTAATTTCCTCAGAATTTCGGACACGTTGCAGCATGTTACATTGTCGAACGCTATTCCTTGTTCGATAAGTCCTATGAACGTCTCTCGATTTTTCTTCATTCTTGCTTCTGTTATCAATGGGAATGTCTGTCTTCCGCATCTACCCCTCCTAAAGCCAAATCGATGGTCATATAACAGATCCTCAACTTTCTTTACCATTCCCCTGTATATAATTTTTGTCAGCAACTTAGTTGCATGAGCTGTTAAAGTGACTGTGCTTCTCTTCTGGCACTTTTCAGCCCTTTGTAACTTCAGAATCTTGTAGATGGTGTTTTTCCCGAAGTCTACACCAATGTGAATTGTCGGTTGTTTGCTACTACCCCCAACGATATCAGGAAGTCCGATGGAATGTCTTATTTAATACTAGTCTTCCAACGCTCTTTTAAATTCTGACTCTGATCAAAGATCTCCTGTTTCTTCCATATCGACTCCAATTTCTTCTTCACTAACGTCATCAGACAATCGCTTCCCTTCATAGCAGCCTACAATGTACTTTTATACGTATCTGATCTCTCTTTTGCATTTAACAGTGGAACTCCGATTGCACACTTAATGTCGCCGCCCTTGCTTTTAATTCCACTCAAAGTTGTTTTGGCTTTCTTCTTGCTCAATCACTCCTTCCGACGATCAGCTTCCTTACAATTTTCGAGCTGCCATTCACTTTGGATGCATTGCACTTCCTATCTATTTCATTCCTAAGCGATTTATATTGCCGTGTTCCCATTTACTCCTACTTTCGAACATCAACTGATTTCATCTCTAACACAAATTTTCTTCGTAGATATTTGTTTTTGCCTTTTTAGAGATGTACACTCCTCTTCAACTGAACTGCCTACTGAATTTTTCGCAATGTCCGAAAGCTTTGGCTAAAATCAATCAAATCTCGTCCTTCCTCATTACTTCAGTATGTCACTTCCTTCCACACTGATTCTTTCGATCAGTCGTTTTAGACTTCAGTCTACTCTTCATCATTTCGAAATTGTAATCTGAGTCTATATCTGCTCGAGGTTAAGTCTCCAGTCCATTATCTGATTTTGGAATGTCTGTCTGACAACGATGTAATCTACTTCTAGTCATTCCCGTACAACCGCGTTACAATCCATCATGATTATTATATTTCCACCTCCTTTTACGCACTGAATTTCTCACTCAGTATTTTCATACACCGTACCTTCTCTATCTCGTCATCTTCTGCCTGCTAGTCCATCATCTATGCTTAAACTGCTGCTTTCGGAATTGCTTTGCTGCCGATTCTGATGAGAAATATCATGTCACTGTTCACAGTACTTCCCTCTATGCCCTACCTACATACCACTTTTTGAATTCAGAAAATAAAATCTTTGCACGTAAAAAAGCATTGCAGTTACGTAGTTACGTGCTCCTGGTTCCCTTCAAACGGTGACCATCTGTGCACACTTATTTACATAACTTCTCATACCGACGGAAATATTTGAAGTTTGAATATGACATGCACTACTGGCCACTAAAATTGCTACACCAAGAAGAAATGCAGATGATAAACGGGTATTCATTGTACAAATATATTATACTAGAGCTGACATGTGATTTCATTTTCACGCAGTTTGGGTGCATAGATTATGAGACATCAGTACCCAGAACAACCACCTCTGGCCGTAATAATGGCCTTGATACGCATAGGCATTGAGTCAAACAGAGCTTGGATGGCGTGTACAGGTACAGCTTCCCACGCAGCTTCAACACGATACCACAGTTCATCAAGAGTAGTGACTGGCGTATCGTGACGACCCAGTTGCTCGGCCACGATTGACAGGACGTTTCCAGTTGGTGAGAGATCTGGAGAATGTGCTGGCCAGGGCAACAGTCGAACATTTTCTGTATCCAGAAAGTCACGTACATGACCTGCAATATGCGCTCGTGCATTATCGTGCTGAAATGTAGGTTTCGCGGGGATCGAATGAGGCCACGGGTCGTAACACATCTGAAATGTAACGTACACTGTTCAAAGTGTTGTCAATCCGAACAAGAGGTGACCGAGACGTGTAACCAAAGGCAACCTATACCATCACGCCGGGTGATACGCGAGTATGGGATGACGAATACACGCTTCCAATGTGCGTTCACCGCGGTGTCGCCAAACACGGATGCGACCATCATGACGCTGTAAACAGAACTAGGATTCATACGAAAAAATGACGTTTTGCCATTCGTGCACCCAGGTTCGTCGTTGAGTACACCATCGCAGGCGCTCCTGTCTGTAATGCGGAGTCAAGGGTAATCGCAGCCATGGTTTCTGATAGCCCATGCTGCTGCAAACTTCGTCGAACTGTTCGTGCAGATGGTTGTTGTCTTGCAAACGTCTCCATCTGTTGACTCAGGGATCGAGACGTGGCTGCACGATCCGTTACAGTCATGCGGATAAGATGGCTGTCATCTCGACTGCTAGTGATACCAGGCCGTCAACAGATGGGGACGTTTGCAAGACAACAACCATCTGCACGAACAGTCCCACAGTAGTCAGAGCCATTTGAACCATTTTTGAGAGCCGATTACGCCTCTCTTTCTAAGACACATTGGTAACACTTGCAAGAAAAACTTATGAGACATGTCCACCCACCGCTGATTTTCGTTCAGTATTACTTCATATCGCCTGCGGTCAGTTACTGACAAAGTATTATACTATATAGTAGTAGGGTATACATGATAGGTTCGCCTTGAGCATCGAACTTATAAAGTATGTGTTTGTGTTCCGACATGTAAAGAGGAGATTACTGTGAAATACTGTGATAGCAGAGGATAGCTCAGTTAGCTCTGTCGTCCTCTAGACGGCAGAATAGCGAACTGATACTTAGTATGTGTTGGACAGCTTTTATGATCGCATGCAAATTTGAGAAGATTCAATATGGACGTGTGTATGCGTTGGGCCATTATTCCCACCAATGTAGATTGTTCGGTTCATTGCTTCTGCCCATTTCGCCTCTTTATGTATTTGAGGGAACATGGATTGTGGTGTTCGTATGTATCAGCTGAAAGACCGGTTTGCTGGTTCCCTAGACATGTCATGGTCATGGGAATGATGGTGCTGTAGAGTTTATCAACTTCTCATGAATGTTTTTCAAGCTCGGTTAGAAGCCAAACTGCAGGATCATCCACGACATACGAATCCCAGTGGTTAAGTCTAGATTCATATCCACATACAACTTGAAACGCTACCACATAAGGTACATGTTTTTGTGTGAACGTTGTATGTGAGGTTAAGAAGTTCCCTTCACAGCGAGTAATAGGAGCCAGCAGGCATTCAAAGTCAGCGTACACTACAAATGGACATCGCTGCTGGTGGTGAGCATTTTGAAATTTAATGAAGTTAATTTCCTGTGTGGGCATAATAACACGTACCAGGTCCTTGGAAGCATAATCAAATAGATGTATCGCTAATAACTCGTCTGTTGAAAAATAATTCATACACCTTAAGCATATATGTTGTTTTTATGTTCATGTTTAATTAGTTGGGAAGAAAGAAGGTGGGACATGTTTTTGAACCACACATAGTGATAGTTATCACCTTCAGAGAAGAGCAGCAAGTTTACATGTAGCTCTCGCTTACCTGCAAATTTTGCGAAATGGAGGGGCCCGAGGACGGTGTTCTTGTCTTGCTCATCTGACTTGCCTTTATTCTCCAGGCCCTGAACGTGAACCGATATGCCAGTATTCTGCGCCTCAAACTTATGTATGACCTGAATCTTGACGGAGAACTCTATACCATCAAAGTTGTAATATGTCTTAATATCATGGACTTTGTAACTGTTCATACGCTCTCTATTTGTAATTTCTTTCGCAAGCTAGGACTGACCATGCAAAACAAGCATTGCCATATCGATTTTCGACATTAACGCATGCATGCTTCTACTTAATATCCTCAGGTAGCTCGATATAACTGGACTCTCCATTTACCGGATCATAGACATGTATACGGATGTCAAGGTGTGGTATATGGCTGAGCACTTTAGCGGACCCTCGAACCTCCATCTCGGAAAATCGGGCCATAATAGCGCTCAAAGTGGATTTATGATACCACTCAGCAATGGATGTGCTATGAGAAATAATGCATTATCACCTTATACAGGATGTTTGAAAAATGACCGGTATATTTGAAACGGCAATACAAACTAAACGAGCAGCGATAGAACTACACCGTTTGTTGCAATATGCTTGGGACAACAGTACATTTTCAGGCGGACAAACTTTCGAAATTACAGTAGTTACAATTTTCAACAACAGATGGCGCTGCAAGTGATGTGAAAGATATAGAAGACAACGCAGTCTGTGGGTGCGCCATTCTGTACGTCGTCTTTCTGCTGTAAGCGTGTGCTGTTCACAACGTGCAAGTGTGCTGTGGACAACATGGTTTATTCCCTAGAACAGAGGATTTTTCTGGTGTTGGAATTCCACCGCCTAGAACACAGTGTTGTTGCAACAAGACGAAGTTTTCAACGGAGGTTTAATGTAACCAAAGGACCGAAAAGCAATACAATAAAGGATCTGTTTGAAAAATTTCAAAGGACTGGGAACGTGACGGATGAACGTGCTGGAAAGGTAGGGCGACCGCGTACGGCAACCACAGAGGGCAACGCACAGCTAGTGCAGCAGGTGATCCAACAGTGGCCTCGGGTTTCCGTTCGCCATGTTGCTGCTGAGGTCCAAATGATGCCAACGTCAACGTATCGTCTCATGCGCCAGAGTTTACACCTCTATCCCTACAAAATTCAAATGCGGCAACCCCTCAGCGCCGCTACCATTGCTGCACGAGAGACATTCGCTAACGATATAGTGCACGGGATTGATGACGGCGACATGCATGTGGGCAGCATTTGGTTTACTTACGAAGCATATTTTTACCTGGACGGCTTCGTCAATAAACAGAACTGGCGCATATGGGAAACCGAAAAGCCCCATGTTGCAGTCCCATCGTCCCTGCATACTCAAAAAGTACTGGTCTGGGCCGCCATTTCTTCCAAAGGAATCATTGGCCCATTTTTCATATCCGAAACGATTACTGCATCACGCTATCTGGACATTCTTCGTGAATTTGTGGCGGTACAAACTGCCTTAGACGACACTGCGAACACCTCGTGGTTTATGCAAGATGGTGCCCGGCCACATCGCACGGCCGACGTCTTTAATTTCCTGAATGAATATTTCGATGATCGTGTGATTGCTTTGGGCTATCCGAAACATCCAGTAGGCTGCGTGGATTTGCCTCCCTATTCGCCAGACATGAACCCCTGTGACTTCTTTCTGTGGGAACACTTGAAAGACCAGGTGTACCGCCAGAATCCAGAAACAATTGAACAGCTGAAGCAGTACATCTCATCTGCATGTGAAGCCATTGCGCCGGACACGTTGTCAAAGGTTTCGGGTAATTTCATTCAGAGACTACGCCATATTATTGCTACGCATGGTGGATATGTGGAAAATATCGTACTATAGAGTTTCCCAGACCGCAGCGCCATCTGTTGTTGACAATTGTAACTACTGTAATTTCGAAAGTTTGTCTGCCTGAAAATGTACTGTTGTCCCAAGCATATTGCAACAGACGGTGTATTTCTATCGCTGCTCGTTTAGTTTGTATTGCCGTTTCAAATATACCGGTCATTTTTGAAACACCCTGTATACAGTGCAGAGTTGTAGCCTCTGCAGCACCTGGATGTTTAGGTAGGTGATTCAGCTCGCAGAAGAGTACTGCGCTGCATTTAATGGCACTAAATCTCGGATCCTCTAGGACTTCGGTGAGCTTCGTCTCCAGGACAGGGAGGCATGCTTGTAAAAATAAACGCGACAGCGTCACGATACCTCCCTCCGGGATTCTCTTTCCTTGTGAATGAAATGCGTTCCTCAAAAGCCCTAGCAACTGATGAGTATTCCTGAGGGTTCATTACACCATTATTCCGATGGCTTTCACTATCACGAGAACTGCGGAGAGCGCTACCATAATCGATATTACTATTACTAATGATACAACTAGACGTCCATCCCGTCGATGACGGGGTGGTGAGGGTGCGTCTGCTTCAGGGAGGGGTATACACTGAAGAGCAGATACCTTTCATTGATGGTGGGGGCAAACTACCTGAGATGGCAGAGGCAGTGATGGCTGGTGGAAACAACTGGGCTCTGGCGATGGTTCCCAGGGCCTGATGTTCCTATTACTGACCTGGGAGGTGAGAGTCAGTGCCCTTTTTCTTCTTCTTCTTCTTCTTCTTCTGCTTGCCGAGTTGCCCAAGGGCGCCAGAGGGCTTGTGTGGTGTTTCCGTGGGTGCTGCAGCCGCAGCTGCCGCCTCTTGTACAGCTGTGACTGGCACTGTACATGGTGCTGCGCGTCTCTGGGGAGTGTGGCCAATTCCCACCCCTGCGACCACCACTCTAGATATTCTGTGCCCTTATTGTGGTACCCGTGTAACATACAAAAATATTAGTTTAATGATCTAGATTTAAAAAATAAAGCATAAGTATAAATGGTCTTAATTATTTGTTGTAATGACATCGAGAATATTCACCTTCCCCACTCTGGCTTCATGGCTTGAGCAAATCAACAGAACATTCGCTAAGGTCCCCACCCACTCTGGTATCTCCTCCGTCGCATCTAAAAAGAGTCAGATCGTCGCGCCTTTTACATTCTTCTTCCTCTGCAGCGGCCGCCGTCTGATGAACCCATTCAGGGATTTCACTCCCGCCTTGGTCTGAGTGCATAGAACCCTCAGCGAATCCCTTCGTATCCATAGAATCATCTAGAAAGCAAAGAATTGAAAATGTCTCACACAACTCAAGGTATGCACTTAGAACACTCCCATATATTACACGAAATTATTTTATCGAACAACTATACTTTACAAATTTACTTACATTCCTGAAGTGTTTCAGCGTTCTCAACCTCTACCTGATGGGCCAGCAAACGAGGGATGAGACAGAAAAGACTGACTATTAGATCAAGTATGGAATAAAATTTCTACAGCACACAGACATTGAACATACAGACGCAATCCGTTAAAGGACAGAACAGTCGGTGGACTGTGGCTGTAAAAGATATTTGAACACAGAAAACATTTGATGTAACACAAACACAATCTGCTAAAGGACACAACAGTCCGGGGACTGTGGTACAAAAAAATATTTGAACACAGAAAAGATTTGATACAACATATAACACAGATACAATATGTTAAAGGACACAACCCTCTGTCGACTGTGGCCAAAACAGATGTTTGTACACATACAAATCCGTTAAACGACACAACAGTCGGTGGACTGTGGCCAAAGCAAATATCAGGTATTTGAACACATACACAATCCGTTTATGGACACAACAGTCGGTGGACTGCCGTCCAAACTGATATTTGAACACAAAAAACATTTGCCACAACACATAACACAGACAAAATCCGTTAAAGGACACAACAGTCTGTCGACTGTGGTCGAAACAGATAGGTGAACAAAACAAACGTTTGACATAACACAGACGTAACCTGATAAAGGTCACAACTGTGGTTAAAAAGATATGTGAACACAGAAAACATTTGGCACAACACGTAACACAGACCCTATCCATTGAAGGATACACCAGTCGGTGGACTGTGGTCCAAACAGATGTTTAAACGCAGAAAACATTTGGCACAACACATAGACACAATCCGTGAAATGACATAACATTCTGGGGACTGTGGTCAAAACGCATATTTTAATGCAGAAAAAGTAAAACATTTGGCACAACACGTAACACAGACCCTAACCATTGAAGGATCCACCAGTTGGTGGACTGTTGTCCAAACAGATATTTAAAACACAGAAAACATTTGGCACAACACATAGACACAATCCGTGAAATGACATAACATTCTGGGGACTATGGTCAAAACGCATATTTTAATGCAGAAAAAGCAATTACCAGGTAACTGATCTTCATCTCCTCGAAGGTGCTTGCCACTGCTACTGCTGCTGTCGCTGCTCCTGCTGCTGGTAGGGCTCGTGTTGATTGAAGGAACAAGCTGCAGAACTCTGACTCTGAGAAGCATAGAAACAGAATGAGGGCGACTTCGGTTGTGGCTTGAATTATATAGCTTCTATGACGTCGATTCACGTCACTGATGCAGTAGCCAATAGGATCGTTGCAATCTAGGGGTTGTGGCTGGTGGTGCTACGTCATGAAGTAAAGATGACTGAGAAATCGAATGTTAAGTACTTGTGGGACACTAGAATTCCCGAGAGTTCGATTTCATTCATATTTCTACATGCGCCATGCATCAGCTGCATGTTGTGCTTGTTCCATTAGAATCGCCAGCATCTTTCTAGAACATGGTCTGTGACGTCAGTGTGTGCATGTGGGCTAGACCTTTTGACATCAGTATGTTACATGCCATAACGTCATTATGCGTATGGGAGAGAGAAAGCAGTCGAACAGATGAGAGGGATGATAGCGCCCTCTGGCGGCAGTACTGTGTACTACGTCAGTTGGAGTTCGGACCTCATGTCGAACACACTGGGTGGGTGTATTGTATCAAATTGTTTAAATAAAGACTGGTAAATGCAAAATAATAAAGACTTAATACCAGCCAATTCATAGGAGGAAGTGGCAATCATGTGACTTAGGCTAGTGGAATTGCCCTTTCTTTCCCACCATTTTCTTAGGTTAGCAGATATCACTCAATTGACTTACCTTCCCGCCAAACTTCAAAATTCCTGCCAGTTCATAGAAAGAGGTGGTGGTCGGATGACTTAGGTTAGTGGAGGTAGCCCAACTGCGCTTTCTTTCCTGCCATTTTCTTACGTTAGTAGAGTCTGCATTGTCCTGATGGAATTTGAACTTACCACCTTTTTTTGACGGAGGGGAGAGGAGGGCGGGTTCGGTTAGTGGAGGCAGCCCAATTGGCCTATCTTCCCACCAAAGTTCAAACTTCCCACAAAAATCCGCCATCTTTCATGACATCAGACGACGTCATGTCCACCATCTGGGACGACGACATCGCCGCCATCTTGGATAATGGAACTTTGAGTTGGAACTGTCCTTGAGCTAATATTCCTGTCTCCTTTTTCTCAGAAAAGTATTTCTACCTTAATGATGTCGGACATGTTCGACAGAAGAGACATTATTCACGTATAAATACACCACTAAGATATATCCGTAGTATTGTTACATATCAAACGTAGAATGAGAACGTTTTGACTTAGGCCTTTTGGACTAATTATATTCTGGAAAGATGTTGTGTAACCTAGCAGTTACTAAGTACTCCATGATTGCACATTGTTGTAATCTTCGACTAACCAATAGTAATATTTTGTTTACAGGATCATAATTTTCAAACTGACTTTTACTTGGACTTGTGAATCAAGTAATGAACTTCTGTTTCAAACTATCTCTTAAATTAAATGCAGTAATTAAAAACTAAGGACAGGAAGCGTTAAGTCAGACGTTTACTGTTAAACGAGGATGTGCAGCAGGCAGTTACGGACGTCATTACACAGCAGGATACAGTGTTTTACCAAACGGTATTTTCTGCCCGATGCTGTGGTGGGCCGATTGCCTCATTGCTAGCGGCGATATTTCCTGGTTGGTATACTGATTTTGGACTGTACAGTATCAGTCTCTTCATCTCCAAATAACTGATGCAGCCCACATCCACCTGAACCTGATTACCAGATCAGGGACTCCCTCTGCAATACGAAGTTCAAGTGTTTCATTCAAATTGACATGACTTGTAAACAGATAATATTTTATTGAAACATGCGACTGTGGAAGACTTTGAACAACAAAAAATGATGCTTTCTTGACGTCTCAGAATGTGTCCTACGAGGAAATCGTTTGATTTTTGCTCAAGTTATGCCAAAATGTCTTTTCCCTCCACCATTCAGTTCTAATCAGTACCTTCTCATTTGTTGCACTGTCTACATATCCAATCTTTAGCATTCTTCTGTAGCAGCACGTTTCAAAACTTCTACTTTCTTCTTGGATGAAACTTGTGGGAGTGTACGTTTGGAGCACAGCAGTGTCTGGTAGTGACATATGGACTGTGAGATGTTGTACTACAGAAGAATGTTGAAAATTAGGCGGACTGATGAGGTAAATAATGATGAGGTTCTCCGAAAGTCGGCGAGGAAGAGAGTATGTGGAAAATACTGACAAGAGTTGGAGGGAACTGTAAAGAGTAAAACCCATAGAGGAAGTTACAGAGTGGCACATGTCTATAAAATAATTGAGTACGTATATTGCAAGTGCTACCATGAGATGAAAAGTTTGACTCGGAAAAAAAATCTTATCGTCCACATTTCATTTCCTTACAACGCTACACTCCAATTTAGATTCGAATTACGATCGTGTTTGTATTACCTCATGATTTTTCTTTTCTTTTGCCAGATTTTAACGTCGCAATAGATGAAGGGAAGATTCAGGGTGACAATTATTGAACTATATGAAATATAACCGTCGTAATTTCTGAACGGTTTGCGTTAGGACGTTCAATCTGCATGATCGACCGTGGGGCATGATACGAATTAGTATGGTTTTGCTTAGCGACGAAGCCCTCTTTCATTTGGCGCATTTGGGAGACCGAGAATCCACTTTTCACGATCGAGAAGTCTCTTCAACCTCAACGGGTGACTGTGTGGTGTGAAATGTCCAGTCACGGAAAAAATCGATGCGATAATCCTTGATAGCACGGTGACTACCGTATGGTACATGAACGTTTTAGAAGATGATTTCGTTCCCATTGTCCGAAGTGACCCTGATTTCGACAAGATGTGGTTCGTGCAAGATAGATCTCTACCTCATCGGAGCAGTAGAGTGCTTGATGTCGTGGGCGAACACTATGGGGACCGCAATCTGGCTCTGGGGCACCCAGACGCCACTGGCATGGGCCCTGACTGGCCACATTATTCTTCCAATCTGAAGACATGTGACTCCATTTTGTGGGGCTATATTAAAGACAAGGTGTACACCAATAAATATAAAAACATTGCTAAGCTGAAGACAGCCACCCAGGAGCTCAGCGATAGCATCGATGTTCCGACACTTAGCGGGTCATGCAGAATTTCCCTATTCAACTGCGCCACATTAGTGCCAAAGATGGTAGGCATATCGAACATGACGTAACGTAGATCCGAATATCTGAAGTAACGTTTACATGTTTAGTAAAATGTGTGCTCGACGTAGTTTGCAACTAATTTACGTTTCTTTTAATATAATTCAATAATTGTCACCTTGCAATGGCCCACGTTGTTGTAAGAATATGAAATACGAATTATTACCTTTCTAAAAAATTTTTTTATCGGTTATTGATGTTATGTGAAAAGAGGAGTAATGTGATGATAATTTTACTGAATAAATTATGAAATAAACAGACAGCCATATTGGCAAACATTGTTGATTTGTCTCATGCGATTCTTTAGACTGTATCAGAATTACGTGTGATCAGCGATCGATTGCTATGATACGCGATTTGCCTAAACACTTGGGTCCTACAAGTAGATAGCACTAGCTGGTGACAGGCCGCTGAGATCCCCAGCTTGTGTGTGAAGCCTTTGGGCATTGGCGTTCAGTCAACAGCTCTGTTCTCAGTGTAAATTTAAGTAGTGTACAATCCATCTACAGTATATCCCACGTTTTCCTCCCATTCCGCTCTGTAATATATTCTTGATGCCTCATTCAAGTAACCATTACACACACACACACACACACACACACACACACACACACACACATACAGGTAGAGAGAGACTAGAAGTAAGAAAACAGAGGGAGATAGAGAGATGATGTACAGATGTGGAACGTGATGAATTGTGCGTGTGTGTGTGTGTGTGTGTGTGTGTGTGTGTGTGGTTGATCTGGTAGGTGGGTGGGTAAGCAATATGGTACAGGTGAAGCTTTTTAAAATTATAATACTAGTTTTGCCTGTTTCGTTGTCATGGCGTGGCTTGTGATGTCATGGATATGGCACTGACCTGCGCAAGTGATGTTACAAATGGAAAACAAGAGTGCAAGTGTCAGCATGTCTGTACTAATTCCACCCTTTAGTTATTCGACTGCTCGAAGGATATTCAACTTGTTTTGTAACACCATGAGTCAACAGCTTTCATTCTCTTCGTCGGTGATGACCTCTGCGTTGAAGTCCCAAAGGGTACTTTATTCGGTTCGTCAAAAAAATGGCTCTAAACACTATGGGATATAATATCTGAGGTCATCACTCCCCTAGACTTAGAACTACTTAAACCTAACTAACCTAAGGGCATCACACACATCCATGCCCGAGGCAGGATTCGAACGTGCGACCGTGGCAGCAGCGCGATTCCGGACTGTAGCGCCTAGAACCGCTCGGCCACAGCGGCCAGTATTTTGTTCGTCATTAAATTGATTATTGTTAATGTGTCTATTGGACATTCCTGATCTCTACTTTCAGAAATGGCTCCCTAACACCTTCCTATATTAGATTTTAAAATTCTCTTACAACCAAGTAAATCATGTTACAACCGCTGAACATCATAGTGCTTCTATAAACACAATTAAAGGCATAGTATCAAAAATATGAATAAACACTTCGTGAACATTACAGCAGCATTTCAAAGCACACCTTGAAAGGTAACTCGTAAATGCACTGAAGACATAGTGCGCTGTGACATAAATTTTTCAGCCGATAGAAGTGCATTTTCGTAAAGCAGATTACGGATTCATCTTCTGTGGCGTCTCGAGTGGTATATCTCCGACAGGTACAAATTAATTTATCTTGAGCCCGACAAAGGGACGTCACAGATAAGGACTCTCAAAACTACTTTAAAAGTAATTATCTCGTTTACGAGACCAAACTTAAATGAAACGTATTAGGGCCGTCAAACTCTGGAGAGACTAAATTAAAGCTGTGGCGACGGCTCCGGAGTAATGAAACCTGTTGAACTGGGTCGCCGACAACGGCAGCGGCGAGCAGGCCCAACTGGCTGGCCGACAGTTTTAATATCGGCGGCGAGTGCCCGGAGTGGGTGGGGAGTGGGAGGCTGCCATACAGCACTGTGTGTCCGCGCGGAGAGGCGAACCCCGGAGCCGACACGAGAGCTCTCTTAGGCTGGAGGCAGGAGCGGCGGTCACTGTGCTGGAAGAGGCAGGACTGCATGAACAAGCGATGTCCATTCCAGTTCAAGGTCATACACAGTATCAAGCGACTAGACTTTTTATATGGGTAAGTTGAGTGCGACGCAAAAACCATTTCATTTCCTGAATGATTAAAGACGTCGAAACCAAGTTTTCGTCAAACACATTGAGGGAAAAAATCGCAACAACACAAAATAATTAATGCAGAGTAATGAAATCTCTGGAATACATTCGTCTAGGTAACACACGCGAGTGATTAAAAATGCAAGATCAGATCTTAGACCAGCCACTTAAAGTTGTGAAATACTGCCACATTAATGACCGGTGTAACTGCAAGAATGTTGACAGCAAGCTGCAGACGTGCATGCCGGCCGCGGTGGTCTCGCGGTTCTATGCGCACAGTCCGGAACCGTGCGACTGCTACGGTCGCAGGTTCGAATCCTGCCTCGGGCATGGATGTGTCTGATGTCCTTAGGTTAGATAGGTTTAAGTAGTTCTGAGTTCTAGGGGACTAATGACCACAGCAGTTGAGTCCCATAGTGCTCAGAGCAATTTGAACCATTTGCAGACGTGCATTCATTGTGCTGTAGAGGTGCCGGTTGCCAGTTTGTGGATCGAGTTCCATGCCTGATGCACATGGACGGTCAATACAAGGACGATTAATGCTGTCTGTGGATGACACTGGAGTTCTCGTCCGATGACGCCCCTTCCGTGATTAATTTGAGACAGACCTGGTGATCGAGTAGGCCAAGGCAATATACAAACAGTCTGTAGAGGATGTTGAGTTACAACCGTATGTGGGCGAGAGTTATCCTGTTGAAAAACACCCAATGGAATGCTGTTCGTGAATGGAAGCAAATCTGGTCGAATCACCATACCGACGTACAGATTTACCATCAGGATGGCTGGGATAACCATGAGAGTGCTACTGTTGTTATACGGAATCGCACCCCAGGTGTAGGTTTAGCGTGTCTAGTGAGCATGCTGATAGGTTGGTTGCAAGCCCTCTACTAGCCTCCATCTAAATAACAAAATGGCTCTGAGCACTATGGGACAACTGCTGAGGTCATCTGTCCCCTAGAACTTAGAACTACTTAAACCTAAAACCTAAGGACATCACACACATCCATGCCCGAGGCAGGATTCGTTCCTGCGACCGTAGCGGTCGCGCTGTTCCAGACCTTAGCACCTAGAACCGTTCGGCCACCCAGGCCGGCCATCTAAATTACACACGGCCATCACAGGCACCGAGCAGAACCAAATTTCACCAGAAAATACAACAAATCTTCACCCCGCCCTTCATTGATCTGTCTCTCGACAGCACCGAAGTCGCAACTTGCGATGCTTTGGGGTCTGTGGAATACACGCTACTGGGCGCTTCGCTCGGAAATTTGTAGCAGTTACTTGTGTTAATGTGGTGCCAACTCCTGCTCACACTGCTGCAACAGATGCAGTATGATACGCCAGAGCCACACGCTGAACATGATGGTCTTGCCTCTCAGTAGTACCTCGTAGCCGTCCGCAATCCGATCTTGTTGCGACCAAACATTCTCGTGGCCACCGTCGCCACCAGTCATGTACAGTGGTTACATCCTTGCCAAGTATTTCTGCTGTAACACAGGAGGAACATTCAAATTTTCTTAGCCGTGTTACACAACCACGTTCAAACTGAGGTGTTGGTAATGGCTTCTTTGTCGCCTTAAAGGCTTTCTTGTTAGCATCAGCTCACCACGTCCAGGCTCCAAGGCAAAAAATGTTTACGACCGTTACAGCGTGTGTTTAAATCAAACCTGATGTGCACCATCATAATGGTGGTAGCAGCGCCACCCTTACGCGACTGGTGCGAATTCTGAATAGGCTTCATCTTTCAGATGTAGAAACATGCCTATCAGTTGTCGTTTGTGTCGCTCAGCTCCTTCTTGGCGTTACGATTTTTTTCCGTGAGTGTAGGAGTACAATTGGAGAGTTTTCCATTCTACTTGGAGTAAGTAGCAGAAGTGCAGTGTCCCTCGCGACGTAGTGGCAAATGGCAGTGGCCCAATAATGACTAAGCTTACGTAGTGAAAGATCGGCTAGCAACAGACTCCACAACAAACGCCGTTACAAGAGTACAGTACCAGTCCAAAGTGGGAGCATGGAGTGGCCGTGCGGTTTGGGGCGCGATGCCAAGGATTGCGCGGCCCCTCCCGCCGGAGGTTCGAGTCCTCTCTCGGCTATGGGTGTGTGTGTTGTTCTTAGCCTTCGTTAGTTCAGGTATTGTGTTAGTCTAGACCGATGACGTCAGCAGTTTGGTCTCTTAGGAATTCACAAACAGTCCAGAGCGAATATTGAGAAAGAGAGAACTATGGAACAAGCGTAAAACTCCATCCAAAGACCCAGTCCGAAGGCTTCTGGAAGTATCAGACAAATAGCAGTACGCGACATAATGCCCGTATTTAAGGTGGAAGTCCTCTGAAAATTTCAAAATATCTATTCTTTTGTTGGTTTAAAATGTTCTTGGGGATATATGATTTATTGTAGCGTCTATCCAAAGGTCTCCAGAAACCCGTTACGAGGCGATCTGTGAAGGGTGTCTCCAAAAACCATTCACGTCCGGTAAAAATTAGTCGACGCCGGCGTAACAGGCTTTATGGAAATAGTGAACGTGTTCGAACTTCACGTCGGACTAGCGTTCTACTACTTCTGCACTAAAGCTGACGAAGAGCGTATCAAGCGAGCAGAGAAGCGGATGACAGAAGCGACGAAAGATCCCCGCAGGACCACCATGGCCACGAAAAGGAGTAGACATACATTCTTTTGGAAGGATTACTGTATCGTCCAAGGATCGTTGACTAGAGGTGTGTTTGACTTAATTACAAAAAGACACACAAAATTTTCACGCGTTTTTCTCGATAACGTATTTTTCAAACGGGCGGGAGACTTAAACTGAGATCGGTGCTTACGATTTTGATCGGAATTTGATGCCAGGGTTCTAGATTGAATTCTTTAACTGCTAACGTAGCCGTTTTGTGATATCTTCGAAAGTCCATTTCTATTGTCTGGATTTTTTGCGCGAAGTAAGTGGCATTTTAATTTTATCCATATTTTGCAGCTTAAAAGGTGACTGTACTCAAAACTTTGGAGGTATGAATTAAACAACGCCTTCAATCACAACTTTTTCGTGTTTTATAGTTAATAAAACACGAAAAAGTTCTGAATGATGGCGTTGTTTAATTCATACCTCCAACGAAGTGACATTTGTTTCAGCAGTTCACCATTTTCTTGGATTCAAGATTTTTCAATTATCCTACGTATACTAATAGAAAATATATTGAGAATAGCTACTACAAAATTATTTTGTTACATGTATAATAGGAGAGCTTCGGGAATTCCGGCCGCTGATCAGTGTTCCAGCTTGCCAAGAGGTCGTTCAACATGATGCAGTGGTTACTGGGAGCGTCCGAAGCGAACACAAAAATGGTTTCTTAACACACAAAAAAGGAATAGAACTGTGTCATCAGATTTATCATTAATGTTTATTTCGCTTGAAAAAAAAATCGCGGAAGTCACCTTTTTTCGTGCTTAAAATGAGAGCTAACACCTTAAAAGCAAAACTCTGCCAGAGAGCGCTGCCATTCTGCCCTGTGTAATAGCCGTATCCACAGCTGCGAAGAACTATTGTTATTTTCTAACCACAGTAGCTGAGGCTCTATGTCGGCGAATGCGAACCACTGTTAGATACATGACATAGGTGAGTTTTATTCTATTCCTGCATTAACTGTTTCCTTGTTTCTTGGCGGGACGTTATGTACTATCATGTCAAAAGTGTCAGAAAGACCAGAGTTATTTTTTGCTTGGTTTGTACGCAACTCACATAACGTAACTGTCTTGCTGGTCCTCTGCTCTGTTCTCGGTACATTATTTTGACTATACGAAATTGTTACTACAGAAGGCCGCAACAGATAAGTGTTCTGTGTGGCCATCACTCCAGATGCAAATTAACATCGACATAAACCTTACACCAGAAAACACGTTATTAGAAAAGACAGAGCCATTTCGCATGTATACTTGAATTTCTTAAAGTAAATTATATGTTAGACAGCAAATTTCAACTTGAAATTACATTACGAATATTTCTGTACTTGAATGGGATCCATTAGTCACATCAAGCATCTGTTGACTTGACCACAGAAGATATTAAATATGGTTTCAGTTACAAGAAACAAAGTGTGCGCAGTGTTCAATTGAAATGACATTGACTAAAACTTTGTGTTAGACATGGGTGTGAACCCAGCACCTATTCGGACTGTTAACCAATCACCAATAGCGAGACGACTGAAACAGAAACGACGAGACGAAAAGTTTTTGCCTAACCGAGATTAGAACTCAGCATCTATCGTCGTTGTCTTCTAATCACGAAAATACGTTAAAAATCGGTTTATGTCATAGGTAGCGAGATGTGAACATGTCTCAACTGGGAATAACATGACGTAAAGTTCTTTGCTGATTGGGAGTCGAACCGTGCTCAGATCATCGTTCTTGACTACACACGAAGAGACGTTGACTATCGAATTCTTTTCCACCAGTAAGTAAAAGTGGCATGGTTGAACCTCCAATGACATGATGAAATGTTCTGTCTCTGATTGGGAGTCGATATCTGTAACAATCGTTATTTCGAAAACGCACTGAGAGATGTAAAAAATCATAACCATTTGTCACGTGTAGTTTTGTGTACGCATATTACAACTTCAAATGACACTATGGAAACTTTTGTGCCAGACAAGCAATCAAATTGAGACACGTGCTCTTCGTAGAGGTCTTGAGGAGTTCGCAATCTTGGGGAAACAATAAAACGATAGAAATGCATCATCTCAGAGGGGGAAAACCCAGCGAAAGGAGAGATATGAGTTCGAATCCCAATCCAGTACTATTATTTGCAACATCTCAAGTTCAAAGACAACTAAAATTAAGTGCCCTGTGACCTCACGTGACGAATGTCTCATTAATAAAAAATTTTCTCATCAAAGGAAACAAAATGGTAACAGAGTTTCTGCTTGGTGTGACTTCCGCCTCTGTCACGGCCCATTCTACAACGACTGTCCAAAAATGATTATCAAAGGGAGGTCATGTTCAATGTTGGTTTGAAACCAAGTTGCAACCCTACATCGTTCAACCTGCGTTACCCTGTGTAAAGAAGACCCTTTCAGGCTTTTTAAAAAGGGTTCCCTGGGGTGTGAATTGAACCCAAACCTTAGGCATGCGTAGCTGGAATCATTCCAATACACAATCAACATACACAGAACATTGGTTTGTGATTGTTTCGTAAAGAAGGTTGCTCTACTCTGAAAGAGAATTTTGATTCAATGCAGGCTCATTACAAACAGTTCTAAATAGTCAATTCCTTGTTTGTCCTCATCCACATTCATTAGCTGCCTTGACTACCTAATGCTTGGTATTGATTTACTTTTCTAGACACTGATGTACACTGAAGCACCACGGAAACTGGTATAGGCTTGCGAATTCAAACGCAGAGATACGTAAACAGTTAAAACACGGCGCTGCGATCGGCAAAGCCTATATAAGACAACAAGCGCCTGGTGCAGTTAAGTTGGTTAATGCTGCTACAATGGCAGGTTATCAAGATTTAAGTGAGTTTGAACGCGGTGGTATAGTTGGCACACGAACGATGAGACACAGCATGTCCGAGGCAGCAATGAATTGAGAATTTTTACCGTCGACCATTTCACGAGTGTATAACAGGAATCCGGTAAACATCAAATCTCCGGTGAAAGATCCTACAAGAACGGGAGCAATGACGATTGAAGATAAATGTTCAACGTGACAGAAGTGCAACCCTTACGCAAATTGCTGCAGGACAAGTGTCAGTGTGCGAACCATTCAACGAAACAGGATCGATATGGGCTTTCGGAGCCGAAGACCCACTCGAGTACCCTTGTTGACTGCAGGACACAAAGCTTTACGGCTCTCTTGGGCCCGTAAACACTGACATCGGACTGTTGTTGACTGGAAGCATGTTGCCAGGTCGGACGAGTCTCGTTTCAAGTTTTATCGAGGGTATAGTTGTGTACGGGTACAAAGACAACCTCATGAATTCATGGACCCTGCATGTCAGCAGGAGACTCTTCAAGCTGCTGGAGGCCCTGTTATGGTGTGGGGCGTTTGCAGTTGGAGTGATGTGGTACCCTTGATACGTCTGGATATGACTCTGGCAGGTGACATAAACGTAAGCATCCTGTATGGTCACCTGCATCCATTCATGTCCATTGTACTTTCCGACTTGGGTAATTGTAGCAGGACAATGCGACAACCCACACGTCCAGAATTGCTACAGAGTGGCTCCAGGAATACACCACTTAGCTTAAACACTTTCGCTGGCCATCAAACTCCACAGACATTAACATTATGGAGCATATCTGGGATCCCTTGCAACGTGCTATTCAGAAGAGATCTCTATCCCCTGGTACTTCTACGGATTTATGGACAGCACAGCAGGATTCATGGTGTCAGTTGCCTCCAGCACTACGTCAGACATTATTCGAGTCCATGCCACGTTGTGCTGCGGCACTTCTGCTTGCTCGCTGGAGCCCTACAGTGTATGAACACCATCCGCACTTCCACAGGAAATGGATTAGCAACGCCAGGCCGAATATTTATTTGACTGACTATTTCTAATTCACACAGAATTAAATTACGGTTTGCTGTAAGGTCTGTTGCAACTTTCTTACCTTTTGAAAAAAGAGGGAGGGACTCAGAGTAATTTATTATCTATTGGCATAATGGGTGACAGTATCTGTAGTGTGGATGTCCAGCGTTCAAAAATGAGCACTTCGTTTTATCATTTGTTTCTGCTTGCCGAGAACCACATTTCTTCCAGTGGTCCAGTCGCTGCCACTATTGTCAGGCGATAAAGGGAATGTCGTTTTCTGTACAGGACACGTGTCTAGCAGTAAGTAGACGTTTTGATGTGAAAGCAGCCGTGCTGCGGAAAAGTAAGAATTAGTTTCTTGGTAGTCAACCAGAAATATGAGAAATAGGCAGCATTCAAACACATCAACTAATTTGCGCACAGACTCCAAAATTCACACTGCCTCAGTCTGCTATTGTTGTGCTGATCGCGTTTTTTTTTTTTTTAAAAAAAAGGTCGCCAACTGTTATTGAGTTCTGATGCTTTCGTAACTGCAGTATCAAACATACCAAATACTCAGGCTGCCTTAAACTCCTATCGTTGTTTTGCTTGCATTTTTAAAATAGCTAGCAAACTGCTATTGAGTTCTGGTGCTTTCATAACCTTAGTACCAAATATCGCAGTAGCATAGTTTAGGGTTTACATATCGAGAAACTTTGCGAATGCTCTCTGTTCGCGCAATACTCTGTTTTTATGTAGCCACAAAAATTAGACAGTCTGAAGAATATCTGGAAGGCATGAGGCGGGGAGAGAAGAAAAAGCCTCTCTTCCCACTCCTCTTCCGGCAAGCGCTGAGACCGACTTTTCTGATTGTTGACCAGGCAATCCTATCCATTTTACCGGCCGTCCGAAAAATAATACGTTATCAGTTGACTTGATTGTCAACCTTTTTGTGGCTCACTGTTCACTGGTAAATGTCCCAGAGTACCTTTAATTTTTTTTATTTTCACCTCCGCTGACGAAGACAAAAATTCAGCTTAAAAGCGAATGCACTAGACATCACATGCAAATTCAAAGCAAAAAGCGGACGAGGAGATCATACCATTGGTTACGTTTTAAGTGACTAAAACGAAAAGTGTATCGTAACGGAAATACACATTTCTGAAATTACGTACATCAGTACCAGTATCGCTAAATTAATTATACACTAGGTACTAATACCATATAGACAATTGACCGACATTTTTTCAGAAGTGCTATTGCACTGAAGACGTGAGGTGATTAATTCATCTACGAGGGTCACTCCAAAAGAAATGCACACTATTTTTGTAAAAATACAATTTTCATTCTACATGTGTGAAAATTTTACAGTGTGTAGATACATCCTTCCCACTTGTTTTCAAACTTTGTTCAACCTAAAATTACCAAATATGCAGCAACCATTCTTCATGACAGTATTACTACTCAGGGCACATATTGGTTGAAAGCACCGATGATGGCTGTTAATAAGTAGAAATCGATTTGCAAAGAAGAAATAAATAAAACATGATTTTGCGACTGGTTGCCGCATGTTTGGTAATTTTGTGTTTTACGGTGGCTGCGCGACTTGGGAACCACATGGAGTCCATCATTCATTAGTTGCACCTGTTCCAACGAGTGGCGCCGTCACAGCATGTCTTCAAGATGGCTGCTACACTTTACGTTCGTCAGAAGCAACGTGCTGTCATAGAATTCATGTGCTGTGAAAAAGAGACAGTGGGAAACATCCACAAAACGTTGAAAAAGGTGTAAGGAGATACTGCTGTCAATCGCAGTACAGTTAGTCGGTGGGCAAGCAGGTTACGTGATGAAAGCGGACACGACAATATTGAGGATTGTCATCGCAGCGGCAGGCCTCGTACTGCACACATTCCAGGCAATGTGCAGAGAGTTTACGAATTGGTGACTGCTGACAGACCCATCACAGTGAGCGAATTGTCATGCTACTTTGGTATAGGGGAAGGAACTGTTTGCAGACTACTGAAAGTATTGGTGTTAAAAAAGGTTTGTGCCAGGTGTGTTCCCAGGATGTTGACAGTGACTCACAGAAAGAACCAAGAAAAACGGTATGCAGCGAACCTTTGGAACAGTACCAGAATGTTGGAGCTGAATTTCTTGGAAGAACTGTGACAGGTGATATGAAACATGGCTCCATCATTTTTCACCAGAGACGAAGAGGCGATCAATGGAGTGGCATAATCCAAATTCACCTAAGACAAAAAAAAAAAAAATCAAAATCTTCTGCTGGAAAAGTTATGGCTGCGGTGTTCTTCGATTCCGAAGGACTCCTCCTTGTGGGCATCATGCCAAGTGAAACCACCATAAATTCTGATGCAGATGTGACGACACTGAAGAAACTTCAAGCTCGATTAAGTAGTGTTCGACCACATAGGCAATAGCAGAATGTTTTGCTGTTGCACGACAATGCACGGTTACACGTCAGTCGGAAAACTATGGAAGCGATCACAAAATTCGATGGACAACACTGAAACCCGCCTTACAGTCCTGACCTAGCTCCATGTGACTATCATCTCTTTGGGAAACTGAAAGACTCTCATCGTAGAACAAGGTTTGAAGATGATGACTCCCTTGTGCACGCTGCCAAACAGTGGCTCCAACAGGTTGGTCCAGAATTTTACCGTGCGGGTACACAGGCTCTGGTTCCAAGATGGCGTAAGGCAGTTGAGAGGGATGGAAATTATGTGGAGAAATGAAAATATTGTTCCTAAAGGATGTATCTACACACTGTAAAACTTTCAAACATGTAGAATAAAAGACGGATTAAAATAATAGTGTACATTTCTTTTGGAGTGACCCTCGTACATCAATCAGACCTCCTTAAGTCAGAAATAGCTACGATATTTACGTAGCGTCATTAGAGCAGCGCGTACTATCCTGTGCCCTGACTACGTCACTGCACCTGCAGCCACATTCGTGCTGCGCGTAAGCGGCACGACTCTTAAGAGTCAGCAGTTGCACATCACCTTGCACTGCACAGAGCCTCTCCGTAGTCAGAACGCGCAACTCAGAACTGATTTTGGCTCACCGATGTCCCACGTGATCGTCTGATTAGAGACAACAATCTACGATGTGTTGTCGTTATAATTCCTGCCTAACCACACCTACGGATACAGCGACATATTCAAAAAGAAACAGCCAGAGGTTTGTGACAAGCGAGAAACTATAAATGTGATTTTATGCTAATTTCTTAGGTTCCTGCGTAAGTATAACCTCCGATATGGCAGTGTATTTGGAAATGAACAGAAAATACTTGTGACAAGCAAGGAATTACACTGAAGAGCCAAAGAAACCGGAATACCTGCCTAACATAGTGTGGGGCCCCGAGAACACGCAGAAGTACCTTAACACGACGTGGCATGGACTCGACTAATGTCTGAAGAAGTGCTGGTGGGAATTGACACCATGAATCCTGCTGGGCTGTCCATGAATCCATAAAAGTACGAGGGATGGCTATCTCTCCTGGGCAGCACGTTGCAAGGTATCCCAGTTATGCTCAATATTTTTCATGTTGGGGAGTGTGGTGGCCAATGGAAGTGTTTAAATTCAGAGGAGGTTCCTGGAGCCCCTATGTAGCAATTCTGGACGTGTGGGTGTTGGATTGTCTTACTGGACTTGCCAAAGTCCGTCGGAATGCATAATGGACATCAATGGATTCTGGCAGTCTTCTTCTGACATGCAGGGTCCATGGATTCATGAGGTTTTCTCCATACGCGTACACGTCCATTCCCTCGAAACAATTTGAAATGAGACTCATCCGACCAGGCAACGTGTTTCCAGTCATCAGCAGTCCAATATAGGTGTTAACGGGCCCATGCGAGGCCTAAAGCTTTGTGTCGTAGGGTACACGAGTGGGCCTTCGGCTCCGAAAGCCATTGTCGATGAAGTTTCGTTGAATGGTTCGCACGCTGATACTTGTTGAATGCCCAGCATTGAAATCTGCATTAATTTGCGGAAGGGTTGCACTTCTGTCACGCTGAAAGAGTCTGTTCATTCACCGTGAATCCAATTCTTTCAGGATATTTTCCGGCCACAGCGATGTCGGAGACTTGGTTGTTTGCCGGATTCCTGATGCTCACGGCACACTCGCGGAATGGTCATAAGGAAAGATCCCCACTTCATCGCTACCTCGGGGATGCTGTGTCCCATCGCTCGTGTGACAACTATAACACCACGTTGAAACTCACTTAAATCTTGATAGCCTGTCATTGTAGCAACAGTAACCGATCCAGCCACTTGTTGTTTTGTATAGGCGTTGCCGACCGCAGCGCCGTATTCTGTATTCGACTATGCATGCTTGCGCCAGTTTCTTTGGCGCTTCAGTGTATAAATGTCGTTTCACTTGCAGCATACAAAGCTGTACTCCTAGTTCCTGCAAAACCACACACTAAGAAATCGCTACATATTCGGAAAAACGGCCAAATATTTGTGACATTCAAGAAAACAGCTACTGCTGGTTCAAGAATTTGTAAAAACGCGAAGAAGAGAAATGAAAGAGTTAGCATAGAGCAGGGTTCGACTTCCTTCAGGTATGGTACTGCATTTATAACCGCAAGATCACGGTGAACAAGGGGAACAGGAAACAGTGTTATTATTCATCTTACGATTTCCTGAAAGCCTTTACCGATTCGTCTCTGCAGCGGACTCCTCCCTGGGACACGGGCATATCGGTCGCTGATGGCGGGACGTTGAGAGGCGATAAGAACGGTCCGGTGCGCCGTTTTATGAAATGTCAGCTGCTGTCGGCGCTTCTAAGTGAGGCTCCACCACACACATTCCATGACAGATGTAAAACATAATTTCAGCTTTCTTCTACCCACGTTTTATTGAACTACCTGCACAGCGCCGAAAAGTACAAAACGTTATTTTATTTGCGTAAAACCGTTTAAACCTAATTCCTCACTTCCATTCACCATAACGCTTACATCATTAACGATTTTCGACGCTTTTCGATTACAGTTGAAAAATCGAGAATTACCAAGATCAGGGAAATAACATCAAGGACTAGGCCCCTTTATCTAACATCATTTATTCTTGGACAACAACATTTATGTTTATATAGTTTTTGGTAACAATAGGTCCCCTTTCAAAACAAAAACAGGTAGGAAAATTGAGGTTATTTTGCCATTACAAACGTGAAGGCGTTCAAAATGGTTACTGAGACAGCCGTTGAAGTACAATAATAGTAACTTCAAACAAATTCAAGAAAAAATAACTTAACAATATTGGCTTTTTTAAGTTTTCTAAACAATTTTAAATAAACCAGCAAATTAAAATAATTAAACCAATTCCAGATAAATTTCTTGAATGGAATTCAGATCCAAAACATTAGGCAGACACCCAAAAGATAAAAATTAATAAAGATAACAATTGATCTTTAGGGAATGGCAGAAAGGTTTACACCAAAAAGATTTACAATAAAACTTAGAGCAAGGATACAATGTACGTTAAGCATTAAAGGGAAAATTTCGTGTGCGGAGCCAGTTAATCAAAGGCCCCTTGGGCGACAGCAAAATTTCGTTTACAATACTTGTCAGAAAACACACGATGCTGAGACTGGGAAAAGGCAGCCAGGAAGCACGACTGCAAACAAATAGCAAGCCACGCTGGGAATGCTCGAGAGCCGTGTACATTGCCGCAAGTAATCGAGGCCCACGTGGCAAGAAGCCGCCGACATGAAACACTCCCCCAGCAATCAATACCCAAACCTCCAGACGTCAGACACCAGGTCGGTACCAAAGGTTATGTGTCAATAGAGTATCAACCAAAACATCGATTTAGTTCTTGCTGTGAGCTGTCGCTCAGTAGAACATATATAAATGGTAATTAAATGTAACACCATCACTACGTAGAAGAGGGAAAGCGTATCTGTGAGCTGCAAATACGAAGAACTCTTCTAGATGAGATGGTAGACCGTCAGATTGTCCTACGCAAGGTCCCTGATGTCTATGATTGTTAAAAGTTTACACGTGAAATTGTTACATGGGAGAATATTGTTCTGGCATGTAAAAGGACGTTTCGGTGTTAGCAGCACTGTTTTTTGACAGTCTGCTTTCGCATCGTTAGCTGAAAGTAGCAAACTTATAGCGTACTTTGGTATAGATAACACCATAACTATCTATACAAATGTACTCTATAGGTTTGTTACTTTCAACTAACGAAGCGAAAGCAGACTGTCAAAAGAACAGTGATAGAAACACTGAAACGTCCTTTTAAATGCCAGGAAAATGTTCTATGTAACAACTGTACGGGTAAACTGTTAGAAAAATCGTCACCAGTGGCTTACAAACGCGGGACCTTTAGTATGACGACCCGACGCTTAACCAACTTCTTTCTTTTTTTTGTTGATCTCATTTTATTCGATATCGTTTGTTCCAATTGTTCGGGGACGATCGTCATATGACGCTTGTTCATGTTCATCGTCGATCCATTAACTCAGTTTTTTATTGCAGAGGGCAACTACTATTCTTTTTTTTATTTTTTGCTGATCTCATTTTGTTGGTTAATGTTCGTTGCATTTGTCCGGGGCGAACATCCCATGACACCTGTTCAGGCTCATCGTTGATCCGTTTACTCACTTTTCTTATTTTAGTGGACAGCTAACCCTCTTACCGAACACGCTGCCGCCGGCCAACTCACCCTGTCAGCTCCTAAAACTCACAGATACGGTTTTCCTAACTCCGTAGTTCTGGTGTTACTTGTAATTATCGTTTACCCATCTTCTACTGGACGACAGAACAGAGCACGAACTAAATCGGTGTTTTGGTTCATACTCTATCGACACGCGACGTTTGGTACCGATCTGAGTGTCTGGAAGCGTCCTGGGACCTCTGCTGTTCCTGATCTATATAAATGACCTGGGTGACAATCTGAGCAATTCTCTTAGTTTGTTCGCAGATGATGCTGTAATTTACCGTCTAGTAAGGTCATCCGAAGACCAGTATCAGTTGCAAAGCGATGGTGTGGCAGGTGGCAGTTGACGCTAAATAACGGAAAGTGTGAGGTGATCCACGTGAGCTCCAAAAGAAATCCGTTGGAATTCGATTACTCGATAAATAGTACAATTCTCAAGGCTGTCAATTCCAATAAGTACCTTGGTGTTAAAATGATGAACAACTTCAGTTGGAAAGACCACATAGATAATATTGTCGGGAAGGCGAGCCAAAGGTTGCGTTTCATTGGCAGTACACTTAGAAGATGCAACAAGTCCACTAAAGAGACAGCTTACACTACACTAATTCGTCCTCTGTTAGAATATTGCTGAACGGTGTGGGATCCTTACCAGGTGGGATTGACGGAGGACATCGAGAGGGTGCAAAGAAGGGCAGCTCGTTTTGTATTATCACGTAATAGGGGAGAGAGTGTGGCAGATATGATACGCGAATTGGGATGGAAGTCATTACAGCAAAGACGTTTTTCGTCGCGGCGATATCTTTTCACGAAATTTCAGCCACCAACTTTCTCTTCCGAAAGCGAAAATATTTTGTTGAGCCCAACCTACATAGGTAGGAATGATCATCAAAATAAAATACGAGAAATCAGAGCTCGAACAGAGAGGTTTAGGTGTTCGTTTTCCCGCGCGCTGTTAGGGAGTGGAATGGTAGAGAGACAGTATGATTGTGGTTCGATGAACCCTCTGCCAAGCACTTAAATGTGATATGCAGAGTAGTTATGTAGATGTAGATGACATCTGGAGGACTGGTTGTTGGTAAGTGCTGTTAACGAACAAGAAAGAGAAGTGTCCGACTGGATTATGCTACAAGTAAAAGTTACGGTTTTACCAAGATTATAGTTATAGAGCCTTTCCAATAAGTTGATACAGCCTAGGAAATAAGCTTCGCTAACAGAGAACTACAGAAAGGGAGCTGTAATTTCTTCCAGGAAGGAATATAAATATCAAATCGCTAGGGTCTTACCATTAGGTGGAGCTCACAGCATGCTTAAAGGGCTGGATGATAGTGATACCAGAGAGACGCCATCTTGTAAAACATCATGAAAACAAACATAAAGGGAAAAGAGTCCAGTTGGTCCTTTTGCATAAGAATTTTAAAAGAAAGACAATTGGTTTTTCTGAAAAAAATACAAGATAATGCGTAGGTCCCTGACATAGCTATGCTTGACAGCTGCGCGCATTACGTAACTATGACAACATTAACTAAGGCAAGTTTTTTGAGAGAGAATGGTGGCCAGCAGATTAACACAAGTTACTTCAAAATTACACAGAGAAGGGACGGCAATACACTAGTCCTACTATCATCCTGCCAAATAGTAAGCAATGAACATAAACACGGACCTCTGCTTAAACAATCTGCGGAGCGGGAAGCAGGTGAACAGTACTGAAGATTCAGTTGCACACAAGCAAACCGGACCTTTGTCCTCTGTCCCGTCGTAGCGAAGAGGAGCGAAGGACGACCTGGAAAAGATGTCGTGCAGGTCCGCACCGCTTGTCCATTCCTCCGAGGCCTACTGCTGCCGGCGGCGAAAACTTTGCGTCATTCGGGAGGACGGATGTTCAAACCCGCTTCCGGCCACCTTGATTTAGGGTTTCCGGGATTTCTCTAAATCGCTTCAGGCAAATGCCGCGATGGTACCTCTGAAAGGGCACGACCGACTTCTTTCCCCATCCTTCCCTGCTCCAATGGGACTGATGATCTCACTATTTGGTCCCCTTCCACAAATCAACGAGCCAAAGCTTCTCCTGAACAGCGGGCACCACACTATTCGGAGGCCTCTCCCCAGACGAGACTCCAGCGACCATTTTTGAAAATTAGGGTCCGCAGCTCGTGGTCGTGCGGTAGCGTTCTCGCTTCCCGCGCCCTGGTTCCCGGGTTCGATTCTGGGCGTGGTCAGGGATTTTCTCTACCTCGTGATGACTGGGTTAGTTAGGTTTAAGTAGTTCTAAGTTCTAGGGGACTGATGACCATAGATGTTAAGTCCCATAGCCCTCCGAGCCATTTGAACCAAAATTAGGCGAGGCAACGATAACCCGCATAATGGAGTAATCGGCGCCCGTGATGAGACGCCAGATAAAAGTTACCGATGACGGAGAAGTGAAATGAGCCGCCACGTTCTTAACTTGAATTACAGGAAAGTATAGATACGATACGTTTTTTCCGCCATGATATTTTTTTGAAATATTTGGTTTTACAGTGATTAGATTCAGGGGAAATTTGTTTATGCTTGTTACTGTACGACAGTGCTGTATTTTGTCGCACTGAGTTCCATCCAGTAGCAAATATTTTGCCAGAGTAGAATATAACTGAAGTATAAGACAGTGTAAAATAGCAGATTTTCTGATACCTACCAGTTCATAATCCTTGAGGATGTGGTTATCTATAAAGGCTTAAAAAGTTTTATATTAAAAACCTCTTGTTACGAGGTTCGTTCAATAAGTAGTGTCCCACAATTTTTTAATATACACTCCTGGAAATGGAAAAAAGAACACATTGATACCGGTGTGTCAGACCCACCATACTTGCTCCGGACACTGCGAGAGGGCTGTACAAGCAATGATCACACGCACGGCACAACGGACACACCAGGAACCGCGGTGTTGGCCGTCGAATGGCTCTAGCTGCGCAGCATTTGTGCACCGCTGCCGTCAGTGTCAGCCAGTTTGCCGTGGCATACGGAGCTCTATCGCAGTCTTTAACACTGGTAGCATGCCGCGACAGCGTGGACGTGAACCGTATGTGCAGTTGACGGACTTTCAGCGAGGGCGTATGGTGGGCATGCGGGAGGCCGGGTGGACGTACCGCCGATTTGCTCAACACGTGGGGCGTGAGGTCTCCACAGTACATCGATGTTGTCGCCAGTGGTCGGCGGAAGGTGCATGTGTCCGTCGACCTGGGACCGGACCGCAGCGACGCACGGATGCACGCCAAGACCGTAGGATCCTACGCAGTGCCGTAGGGGACCGCACCGCCACTTCCCAGCAAATTAGGGACACTGTTGCTCCTGTGGTATCAGCGAGGACCATTCGCAACCGTCTCCATGAAGCTGGGCTACGGTCCCGCACACCGTTAGGCCGTCTTCCGCTCACGCCCCAACATCGTGCAGCCCGCCTCCAGTGGTGTCGCGACAGGCGTGAATGGAGGGACGAATGGAGACGTGTCGTCTTCAGCGATGAGAGTCGCTTCTGCCTTGGTGCCAATGATGGTCGTATGCGTGTTTGGCGCCGTGCAGGTGAGCGCCACAATCAGGACTGCATACGACCGAGGCACACAGGGCCAACACCCGGAATCATGGTGTGGGGAGCGATCTCCTACACTGGCCGTACACCTCTGGTGATCGTCGAGGGGACACTGAATAGTGCACGGTACATCCAAACCGTCATCGAACCCATCGTTCTACCATTCCTAGACCGGCAAGGGAACTTGCTGTTCCAACAGGACAATGCACGTCCGCATGTATCCAGTGCCACCCAACGTGCTCTAGAAGGTGTAAGTCAACTACCCTGCCAGCAAGATCTCCGGATCTGTCCCCCATTGAGCATGTTTGGGACTGGATGAAGCGTCGTCTCACGTGGTCTGCACGTCCAGCACGAACGCTGGTCCAACTGAGGCGCCAGATGGAAATGGCATGGCAAGCCGTTCCACAGGACTACATCCAGCATCTCTACGATCGTCTCCATGGGAGAATAGCAGCCTGCATTGCTGCGAAAGGTTGATATACACTGTACTAGCGCCGACATTGTGCATGTTCTGTTGCCTGTGTCTATGTGCCTGTGGTTCTGTCAGTGTGATCATGTGATATATCTGACCCCAGGAATGTGTCAATAAAGTTTCCCCTTCCTGGGACAATGAATTCACGGTGTTCTTATTTCAATTTCCAGGAGTGTACATAGACAAACCTCCTTGTTCGTGCTTCACATCTGATGTATGTTCTGCCCGTCTGTGAAGTTTCGAACCGTTCTGGCAAATGGAAGAGTCCTAGTACAGCATGAAAATGGCGTCTTCATATGGCTCACGTTACAAGCAGTGTGCTGTTATTGAATTCTTGTGTGCAGAAAAGGAAACCGTGGTGACCATCCACAAACGTTTGTGTGCAGTGTATGGCGATGCTGCACTTGATAGGAATACAGTTGGGCGGTGGGTAAAGACAGATACAGCCTCAGTCAGAGTTCAATGAACTGCCACGCTCGGGACGTCCAGTCACAGCCACTGCTCGAGACATGCTGAATCGTGCGGATGCCATTATTCGTGTAGACCGTAGCATCGCAACTCGATAATTGGCTCTACAGTTGTCGGTCAGCATTGGAATTCCGCCTGCAGTGATCGAGACTCTCGGATATTCAAAGAGGTGCTTACGAGGGATTCCACGAATGCTCACAGCGGACCAAAGGTTCAAAGAAACACCATTTCATCTGAATTGTTGGAGCGTTTTGAGACCAACGGAGAAGCGTACCTGCCACGGATCGTTACGGGGGACGAAAGCTGGGTGCACCAGTTTGGGCCAGAAACAAAAAGGCAGTCCATAGAGTGGCATCATCTCCATTCACCATAAAAGAAGAAATTCAAGACAACCCCTCTCAACTGTAGAAATCATGGTGACAGTCTTCTGGAATTGTGATGGCGTCATTTCGTGGATGCGGTGGCAGGAGGGTCAACCATCAATTCAGAAGCATACGTGAAGACTCTGAATAAGCTCAAGAACCGTTTCCGACTAGTTGTATTGAACAAAAGTCAAACAGAAATCTTGCTCCAACACGATAATGCATGCCATCGCAGAAGTCTGAGCACCCGGGAACACATCGCCAAATTGTTTGGAAATCATTGCTTCATCCACCCTAAAGCCGACACCTGGCACGCTCGGACTTCCGTCTCTTTGGGCCGCCTAAAGATTCTCTACGGAGAACACACATTGAAGTCCACGAGAGTACCAGTCATGCAGTGAAAACATGGCTGCGCCTACAGGACAAGAGCTTTTACCAGCATGGAATACATGCTCTTCCACAACATTGGCACACGGCCGTAGAACGTGATGGAGACTACGTAGAAAAATAGGACACGGACATGTTGATGTATATTGACAAACTGCCTATTGGTTTCCGTCTCGGGTTCTTCGGCAGACGTTCATCTAACGATTTTTCTGACTTTTCGCCAGCAAGAGTGGCTGGCATTGTCAAAGCTTCACCCTCCATTGCCGGTGGTGAGGGTGAATCTCTGACAATGCCACCCACAAATTCTGGCGAAACGTCGGAAAAATCATTAGATGAACGTCGGCCGAAGAACCCGAGACAGAAGCCAATACGCAGTTTGTCAACAAGTTGCCACGAAAGGCTTAACAATTTTGTATTGATGTATATTGTCACCAAATTATGACTCTTACCAATAAATACTTTCTGAGTAAAAATATGTGGGGCGTTGTTTATTAAACGACCCTCGTTTTTCATAAAACTAGCTGTTATGTTAGCATGATGTAACTGTAACAAATTTGCTTCGTACTGTTTTGCTTTCAGAAACGCAAAGAGAAACTAATCAGCAACAGTGTACTCTTTCACAAAATCAAAAACAATCTGACACTAGTAAAGTAATTTACAAATTCTACACCTGTAGAAAACCATTAGTTTAACGATGTCATTAAATCAGCGTAGTTTGAAGAGCGTTTTCGTCTACAAATGAATTGCCTTGACAGTTGATCGATCAAAAGCGGAAAAGGAAAATTTTAGCAGTATACGATCAGAGACTCAAGTGCCTGGGAGATGACTTCCCCAGCAATCTCCTGGATAGTTTTGTTCCTCAAATCAACAGAGTGCGTTATCATGCAGTATAACACGTGATGTAGTTTTGTCGGTCGATTTTCTTGTACTGCGACCGAAAGGTGTCCCAATTGTGCGCTAGAAATTTCAGCTGTGATGGAAATACCCTTGAGAAAGAATTCGTAGTACAAAACACACTTTTGGAGCTATCAGATGGAAAATATTATGTTCACACAACTCTTTGCTCGAGTTTACGTCTTTCGATAAATCTCAGCCTTTAATTTCTTTTGAGGGCCTTAATGATAAAGGTATCATCACTCGTCACAAGTAACAGTACGGCATAGAAATCCTCAATGAGCGACCTGGTGAGGTTCATGCAAAACTGCAATAATAGTCACTCCGTTGATTTTTGTTGTTTCAAATTAGAGCATTCATCACTCCTGCACTAGACTTTTGAACCTTACCTGTTGAATGCAAATGTCGCATGATGGTTAAATGGTAATCCATCACTTATATCATATGTCGAGGCTTCTCTAATGTAGAAAATCATTCAAGCCAGAACGATCTTTGTTGAAACAAGCATATCTTTTTCTGGAGTATTTTTCCCAAAGGCACTCGCTCCGAACACAGTTCAAATCTTTCTAGCTGCTTCCTCTGCATTCACTCCTCTATTATACCACAAGTAAATACTGTGTTGCAGATGTTACACTTTTTTCCACTTTCGGCCCAATTTTACAACGCTTACCCGTAGTTCATGATTGTCATCTCTGCAAAATCCAATGCTTAACTGCAAGAAGATAACTAGGACTTCGAAAATGACATTTGATACATACACCGCGTCGCTCCGCGTTTATCTGGACGGCGCCGGATTTCAGGTGGCGTGTGGCATCTGGTCGGTGGCCGGTAGCCGCTGCAACGCGAGGAAACGCTCGAGCGTGAGCTGTACTGATCACGACTAAGCCACGAGTTGTCCTACGGTATTGTTTGTGGAAGTATTTGTTATTACTGGTGGGTATAATGTAAAGCGAATTATATTCGATGTTCAATCAGACTGAAATAAAAGAAGGAGATACGATAGGACGCGAACAGGAGACTATAAGTGCACAAGGTACGACGATTACCACTAGACCACGGTCTCACACAACACGACAACCTTTCTGAATTAGGCAACACTTTTTCCTGACACTTCCGTATCTTACAGGGTTGCCAGATTGTGCAGATGGTCGAACTTAGCGTTGTCAGGGACGGTCGGTTTTTGTGTCTAAGACTGTATATAAAAATTTGTATGGATTAATATTATTTAGAAAATTTTGGAATTCACATATTTAATAAGAATTCAAAGCAGAAAAGAGGAGTAGTCAAAACTTTACTACGTACTGTTATAGGAATCTGTGTAACAGTGTGCTTGGGGGACGAGCTGTATCACTTAAGAAAGGCCTTCAGAAGAACCAGGTACTCTGACAAAGAGATACAAAGGGAGCTATATCCTAAAAGGTCTATAGTTTCAAATAAAAAAGAACCAACTAGACGGAAGATTTCCCTACAGTTTGTGAAAACAGTCACAGATTCCACCAACAACGTACTTATCAGAAAACGCGGTACGGGTACTGTGTTTAAACTGATAAAAACTAAGCACGAAAGTTTTACTACTGTGAAAGACCTATTCCAGACGCCTGCCACATTAGGAGAACATAAAAGCTCATGTAATTGCAGCCAAGTGTACACAGGAACTTCAAAAAGTAGCATTAAAACCCGCCTCAAGAAACGCAAGAGCAATTGTCGCTTGGCCGGCTGCTGTGGCCGAGCGGTTCTAGGTGCGTCAGTCCGGAACCTCTCTGCTGTTAGGGTCGGGGGTTCGAATCCTGCCTCGGGCATGGATGTGTGTGATGTTCTTAGGTTAGGTTTAAGTAGTTCTAAGTCTAGGGAACTGGTGACCTCAGATGTTAAGTCCCATAGTGCTTAGAGTCAATTGTCGCTTGGGCAAGGCGGTTAAATCAGCTGTAGCTGATCATTCGCTAGGACCAGAAAACTACCAAATTTGTCTCTTTGCATTTTGGTTTCAGCAAGATCTAAAAATTAGTACGGTACTATTTACAGAGAGACCGTAGAGAATCAAGAGCACAAAAAAAATTTCAGCATAAAGGGGATAATTGTAGTACCTAGTGCTATGTGAAACAATCAGCACCGACTTTTACCCATTACAATGTCCACTGCACACATCTTTAGGCGGTGGCATGATAACTTCACGAACCTACCGTTGCGTGCGTATTTTTAAATAGCTCGACTTGCTGAGCTTGTTTTTAATGTCGTTAACACTTGTGATGAAATGCCTGTCAGTGAAAGACTTACGCACAGAAGTGTACTTAGGATCGCCGCATATATCGTCTATTAGAAAAATTGCAGATACTGGGGTAAGGTGAGTCTTATTTTTAAGCCACATTATATTTCCGAATTTTCCAGATAATAGTAGAATTTAATGAGGTCAGGCAGCACTGTACAACGTTAGCATGGAATAACATTACGGTTCCCACGCTAGCTGAATTAGCCGCTGAACATCTGGAATTGTCGGTCAAAAAATGGCTATGAGCACTATGGGACTTAACATCTGAGTTCATCAGTCGCCTCGAACTTAGAACTACATAAACCTAACTAACCTAAGGACATCACACACATCCATGTCCGAGGCATGATTCGAACCTGCGACCATTGCGGTCGCTGAGTTTGGGACTAAAGTGCCTAGAACCGCTGGGCCACTGCTAGTTTTCAGTTAAAAGTGATGAATTTCTTGTTATTGTCAGATAACGATGTTTTCGTAAATAAGCATATCATAAGGGAATCCAAGAATATTATTGCTGCTAACACACCTTCCCGTTTCCATCACTTAGAAAGTACGGGATACAGAGTTGTACTTCAGAGAATCCGGTGGTGCTGATACTGCTTCCCCGAGGGACATGAACTATAAGACCTTTGTAGCAAGACAGGTACTGTTTAGTTTTTGTAAACTGAAAACTGGAGTAAACCTAACTGCTTTTCTTATGCTCAACAATACAGGTTCTGTAATTACAGACAGGCTATCTGATAGAAAATGAGTGACCAAAGCTAAAGCAGTATATTAATTAGCAATGTAACCAGAAACCCCAAACTGTAAACTACATAAGCTGTCCTGTGAAACTACGTATCGCGCAGGAATGAGCAGTGCTACATCACGTGACGTTACAATATGCGAATTGCAATTCCCACACACAAAGCTAATAGAATGAAAATGCTCCATAAAATTATTACCTTCATTTTGAAAGAATGAATAACAAAAAAGTTTCTCTAAGATCACATGTGAATTTACGTACGCAGTCTGACTGAACAAAATTCCAAACCATGAACAACACACACTCAAATGCAAAGCTCCACTGTGAGAACAACTGTGGAATCTGAAATAAGCATTACCTGTATTGACCTGATAGTGAATTTTGAGAAGCAAAAGTAATTGTAATCTAACTGTGCTGTAAAACTGACCCTAACAAATTTAGTACGGCTTACCTGTGGCTATGGAAATTCGGCACAGCTCGATATGATGAACATAAATTATGCAGAGCAGCAGCAAGCAGGCTATATACGAAAGAAAAGCCTTGTCCAATTGCAAGGACCTATTACTATACTAAAGAGTACGTCTGTCTGCCGGCTAGAGTGGCCGAAAGGTTCTAGGCGCTACAGTCTGGAACCGCGCGACCGCTACGGTCGAAGGTTCGAATCCTGCCTCGGGCATGGATGTGAGTTCTGTCCTTAGTTAGAGTTAAGTAGTTCTAAGTTCTAGGGAACTAATGACCGCACATGTTAAATCCCATAACGCCTAGAGCCCCGAACTATCTATTGCGAGGAGGCGATGGCGGAATTTGAACTTACTGGAGGAAAATTAATTGTTAAAGAATTGTATTGCAGAAACTAAGACTACTTATTTGGCTATTATAATCATGTTTAGAAATGAATTATCTTTGATAACTAATATTTCTCTGGCAAGATGAATTGCTGAGAACGGTCATACATCTGACTCAAGCATTATAGAGAGGCCAGTTCATGAACAAAATTCTACACTGACGTCACTTTTGCAATTATGGGCGGCTATAGAGGTAGCATGGCTCAATATTTCTGAGGGGGACATCCAGCGACTTGAGTCCATGCCACGTCGAATTGCTGCACGCCTTTCAAAGGGGATCCGGCGCGTCATTAGGTTTCCGTGACTTTTGGCACCTCGGTTTAATTAACGTTTCCTCTCGTCGAGGAAGAAAGAAACAGATGTATGTAACACATGCCTAGAGGTGAGCCTTAGTACTAAAACGGACCAGTTATTCCACAGTAGCACTTCCCCTGCGAGTAGAAGGATGGCGCCGCAGTATCCAGCGTCCCCGCTGCCAGCTCGGTCCCTGGCGTGGCGCCTCTCTCCCTCCCTTCCCCCCTCCACATGGACACACGACACAATGGGGCGGCCTCCCCCTAGAGTTGCGTGGGAATTCCGGTGCACGGCCGCCTCATTGTAAGCACCCGTGATTAAACTTACCCTCTCGTAAAATTAATAACACCGGAAACATCTCATTTAGGCGCCACAATGGCGATTCATTCTGGGAATTCTCGTTCACGGAGATACTCTTAGGAGACGAAATGAGGGCTCGCCGAAGTAGCGGCCGTGGAATTCTATTGAGCGAAAGCGAATTACTGCAAATAGAATACCGCGGGACACGCGCTGAATCACCCGGGGCTGAGAGCTATGAGTTAAAGGTAGGAGTAGCGCAGCTCTTCAATAGACCGTTGTTCAGATGCTTCACGGAGCAGCTGGAAATGTGAGGGGGCAGGAGCGACGACAGCAGTAGAATGCGGAGAATCGAGTGCTTGATTTAATGACCATTCATAGAGGCATGGTATAATGCTGCACAAGAGAAATGGCGGATCGCCTGGTATCGCAAATACGTCCCTACAACGCAGTGGTAGAAGGAGACTGAAGTAATTGCATTGTTTGACTTCTTGACGTATTTCTGGCAAACTAGGAAAGTTAACTTAGCTCCTGTCTGAAACTAAGAAAATTTCTTGGTTGGCTTTTGAGCGTGAATGAACTCTTTTTTCTTCATCTCCTATTCATGATTTAGGCAAAATGCATGTTCCGATTTCACATTCAGAATTGTTCCCATCTCTTCTTGTGTGTTCCAGGACCTCTAATGGTTTCTAAGGCGTTATGTCTGCTGTGTGACAGTCAATTGGCTGTACGATTAGCACGTGCTTACGAAACATTCAATAGAAAAAGTGTTGTATACAGTAATATGCAGCTCTTATTGCATGTAAAGAAGGAAAAATGAAATCAAACGTCAGCGAAATGTTATCGATCTCGGTGACGTGAGGAATTCTTCTTTGACTTTACATTGAGATGATAGTGTCATGGGATACCTCTTAATGTCGTGTCGGACCTTCTTTTGCGCAGCATATTGCAGCAAGACGATGTTTTACGGGCTGAACAAGCCGTTGGAAGCCCCTGTAGAAATACTGAGCCATCCTGCCTCTACAGGCATCCATAACTGCACAAGTGCTGCCGGTTCAGGATTTTCTGCACCAATTGACCTCTCAAATATGTCCCATATGTATTCGATGAGGCTCACGTCGGGCTGTCTCGGAGGCAAAATCATTTTCTCTAATAGACCAGAATGTTCTTCAAACCATTCGCGAGCAGTTGTGACCCAGTATATGGCACATTGTCGTCCATAAAAATTCCATCCGTGAATGGCTGCATATGGTCTCCAAGTAGCTGAGCATAACTATTTCCAATGAGTGTTCAGTTGGACCGGAGGACCCACTCCATTCAACGTAAACAAAGAGTAGAACAATAATTAAAACTTCCGGGCTAAGAGGCCGTGGTCCAATAGTAGAAATACTTCTCCCTGACATTTCGTTGCCAGCTGCGGGCAACATCATCTGAGGTGAATCTACGACTGGCTGCTAGGCCGTGGAGGTCCTGTTTACATAGAGCGCGTAGAGGGCGCCACCACTCGTCACGTGTTGTCAACAGTAAAACTATTTCTGGCTGGCGTCATTACTCTCGATTGAAGGTAATCGATTGTCACATCTTTGGTACAAAGTCGATCGCCATATCTTATATAATTTCAAGCCTTCTTCTTTCCTGTTAAAATTATTGTGGTGTTTAAAAATCTCTACAGCTTCTCTATACATACGTGCATAATAATGCGATGTCTTAGCTAGCACGCTCGTCTCACTAAATTTTATTTCATGGTCACCCGTTTCAAAAACATGTTCCGCTACAGCCGATTTGTCCGTGTGTCCCAGTCGACAGTTCTTTATATGTTCAGTTAGGCGAGTATTGCCCGCAGCTGGCAACGAAACGTCAGGGAAAAGTATTTCTACTATTGGACCACGGCCTCTTAGCCCGGAAGTTTTAATTACTGAAGACGCCGGCCGTGAAAGCCTACAAGCTATGAATAGAGCAGAGCGTTTTGGAGCCACCAACAGCTTCCACAGTGCTTTGTTGGCAACTTGTGGTCCGAACCACACCATCAGCTCTTACCAACTGAAATCTGGACTCATTTTACCAGGTCATGATTTTCCTGTCTTCTAGGGTCGAACCGATATGCTCCAGAGCCCAGAGGCGCTGCAGGGGGTGTTGTGCTGTTAGCAAAGCCACTCGCTTGAGGTGGCTGCTGCCATAGCCCATTAAATCCAAATTTCGTCAGATTTCTGTAGTCATTTCACGCAGTGATGCTTGTTTGTTAGTACTGACAACTAAGTAAACGTCGTTGCTTTTGGTTATTAAGTGAAGGCCGTCAGCCACTGCGTTGTTCATGGTGAGAAGTAATGGTGAAATTTGGTACTCTCGACACAGTTTTGACATAGTGGATTTTGGTATATGGAATTCCCAAACGACTTCTGAACTGGAACGTTCCATTCGTCTAGCTCCAACTACCATTCAACGTTCAATGTCTATCAATCCCAGCAATGCGGCTGCAATAACGTCGGACACAGATCACGTGAGTACAAATGACAACTTCTCCAAAACACTGCCTTTTTATACCTGGCGTACGCGATATTACCGCCATCTGTATATTTGCTTATCACTATTCCATGACTTCCGTCACATCAATGCATCACACGGAGAAATCAGATCGCTCTTCAATGTAACTATCTTTAAAGTCTAAATATTTTTCTCCGTCGGAAGTCAGCATTCAGTATAGAAATGTAAAAGGCGACTAGATAAACTCAAGAATTTAGGTAACCCACTCTTTTCATTGTGCCCGATTAATAGTAATAATATTAGCAGAACTCATATTTCTACGCCGTTCAGTACACATGAACTGTCAGTTAAATGAAATAATCTTTCTAAGTTTTTGGGGAGAACATTTAAATGAAACATTCCAAGACAATAGTTTTTCGATAGATAAGTGAAAGCATTGCTATGCTATTTTTTATATGTTTTGGCAGCACATCTCAATCTATTATGCTGTTCTTTCCCTTTACTTCAGTAATCATTCACTGTTTCCCCAGTATCATAAACATTAAGGGATGTACTTATCTCTTCATTAAGTATTCTGTCTAATCTTGAACATCGTTCGATTATTCATAAAAATCTCATTTCCGCAATTTGGATGATAATGAAGTCATTCTCTGAACGCACCCTCGTCTCGCCCCCACACATCAATACTGATGTTTAGAGTTTTGTCCGTCTTCAGCAACTGTAGCAACAATAAGCAAGTAGTTGCATATAAAAATTTAATTTCTTGACCGGTTTCGGTCACTTAGTGCTCTTCTTCAGAAGATTATGCCATCGCATTATTATTATTATTATTATTATTGTAACTGACACTCACAAACAATGTGACAACCATAACCTTCTGAAGAAGGTCAAGAAATTGAATTTCTTATGTGCAACTGGTTTCTTATTATATCATTATAAAACTGATGCAGCCTTTGCTCTGCAAATAATGATACTGGTGCCCTTTCTTCAGAGAAACTGTGCCCATTCAGTAAACAGGCATTATATAGTAACGTCAGATACTATATTAATTCTAAAATATAGATCTAAACCAGGAGCAAAGCAAAAACGAACTTTAATGTCGTTTGGACACTTCTACCAAATCAATGAGAACAGATTAATAAAAGACATACGCTTGTATTTCTGGTGAAAAAGTACAAAAAAGCAGAAAAATCATAAAGAGGAAAGAAACTAGTGACAAAGAGTACTAAAGAATGGAAATAGCAGAAACAAACAGTTTTAAGAATAAAATACAAAATACGGAAAGCTTCAAAGGTAGAAAAAAATTCAAGAATAATATCTATGGAATAAAGAAGAAAGGATATGGGAAGAAGATGAATTACTGGCAATGGCAAATAAGGAAGTTGTTAAGTGACGCCGGTTGATCAAAACGAAGAAGAGACTGGGAAGTGGATATATCAAAGAAAGTATACACTGCCCAAATTTTCACTATAACTTGACGTGAACCAACAGCTCTGAAATTTAGACAAAGTAAAATTTAAAAAAAATGAACCAGAATCATACTAGAATGCCTTTTATGGTTTTTATGGGCTCACTTGCCCTTCCTTCAAGTACTTGATAAGAGACACTACGCCCATACCATTGATGTACTTGGTTTATACCTTAACTGTCGAATCATGTTCTTGTGGTCTCCTGCAACTATACGACGTTGAGGCAACATTTGTTAGCGACTTTCAGCTACGTGCGCATAGTTACTATCGTATTTTCAGCACGTATTCAAAGTTGGTTGGCAAACAATTGGCTCAGTGAACATGACAGTCAAGGTGGTCCAAATAAGTGAAGTTGCGTTACGCTCCATCGACTTTTCTGTTATATACGAACTTTTAATTCTTCTCTCTCTTGCGGCCACTTGTGGGAACTTTGTCCAGGGAGAAGGAACTCCTGCATTGTGTTTTTGGGACATACGAGCCTTCGTCATGTTTATATCGACGTGGACTGTGAGTATGAAGTAGTTACCGCAACGGTCACAGGTCCTGTTTACATGGATTATTGTATCCAGAGAACGCCACACAACATCCCCCTCTTCCATTTCCCTCCATCTTCCCCTCCAACCCCCAGCGCCCATCCTGGCACGTCTTTGGTTATTATATGTCGCATATTTCCCAAAGACTCTCAGTGAACACATGGCGTACACCTGTTCCTCACAGCATCAGTCTAATTTCGATACCGTAGGTCCAGTTCCGTCCATTGCATCAATATCACTGCATGGAAAGCCCAGATATTTCAGACAACTGTAAGCGGCACATTTCCTTGAAATGAAGGGTTACGAATGAGTGCAATCGGTTCCTGACTAGCAGAATTTTCACTTCTAGCATGCCAGCTGCTCTAACACGACGGATCTTGTTGGTCTTCAGTAACCCGCTGCTTACTCGCCGCATCAGCTGTGCGTAGACTATTGTAAGAGTACAAAATTATGGTCGTTAACAGAAGAGAGACAGTTTGAGAGGCGAGTGCTGTCATAAACACCCTTAGTTTAGCAGCAAGAGTCTAGTGTAATAAAAGAAAATTCTTAAAAAGTCCTGACATTACTGAAAAGGGTGTGACAGCTACTTTCGTTTAACCCATAGCTGGTTGTAGATATGGAGTGCTTATACTTTATAGCTAAACCCTGAGAAACAATATTATCGTTGCTTTTCTCCACTGCCAATCACTTCTTCTATGATTTCTGTGTGCCATACCACAGCAGTTTGTAGGAAGAACGAGAGACTGACAGGGATCCACATTCATTAGAATAACAAATTCATACTTAATTCTAATTTTTAGCTAAGCAAGGAGATACCATTATTGCCCAATACAACTCAAGTGATTTAACTGCGTGGAATATTAATACACATTATTGTTCCTTGAGGGCATTCACAATGGAAATGATTCGTAAATAATCTTGGTGGAACAGCCGCACGCGGACGAATTTTATTGATGACATTGTATGCGGGTGTGTTCTCTTAACCAAATAGTTTCACTAACCCCGGTTACATCTATGTTGCCCTGGTATAAAGACGATATACATTACAACAACCCTGTAACGCCCCAAATTACTCATCTTATAACGCAATCTTAAGTCAGTAATAGACAAGGGAGAGACATGAGCTGAACACACCTACATCAGATTCATAACGGAAAGATACCAGACGTAGTATAGGAACGCTAATCATAGTGAATACGAAGAAACAATCACAAGATCCGAGTAATATTTGAAGTGTTTTTGTGAGTAACTTACAGTCGTTCACGTAACGCGGACGCAGTAGGGAAATCGAAACAGTAAAATATTAATTTCGAAAATTTTTGATATTGGCTCTTTTGCCAACTCCTGCTACCCATCTCATTCTTTGTGAGACGTGGTATTTACTGGTATGGAGTAAAAAGGTGCAAGGGATCACCCACCAATGTAATTATCTTTTCACAGAACGTCTTCAAATAAAAACATCATAAAATTGTTTTCCTTACAAATTAACAAATTTGTGAAATGAATTAGCTTTCACAAGAGACATCAAAACAAGAACAATTTGACAATAATTACATGGAGCCGGACCTGCAGCCCGCCCGTTATCCCGTGAGACAGCGGTGTTTACTACTGTGCTGGAAACAGTTTTTCTTATTAAATACCCTTCTGCAACCCATGAATACCTGTAAGTATCATTGATGACAAGTGTGTTTCAGTTAGTCAAACGGATGACGTAATTTTTCTTATACAAGAGAACTCACTCGACGGAACCACAAGATGCAGTTAAAAATACACCAATAGTAATCCTGTCTTCCAATGACAGGAAAGCACAGCTTAGTGCAACAGCTAGTTCAGCTTATCTCAAATACAATTACAATCAAGAATTTGAACCGGTTAACATCTGAATCTAACCACTCGACCCCTGTTTGTTTAACGGCAACCTGTACCTTGTTACAATTGTTCCAATTGTATTTCCGACCAGGAGATAATTCATTAAAACATTAATGAACAGGTATAAACTACAAAGGAAGGGCAATATAGTATCAGAACAAACTTTCAAACAACTAGTGTCTAGTACAGTACTACGGTCTATATTTACGACCAAAGAGCCGACCGGGTAAAACTCTGAGGGTCAGGTACAAACCAAAAAAATATTTACGACGCCGGGTAGGCAACGACACCTATTACCACGAGGACTACAGAATGTTAGTCCCCTTTATTAGCAAGCAGCTCCATGGATCCACGGTGGGTCACGGCGGTGACTGAGTGGTGCCGATGACAGCCAGGTAGGAGGGCAATTTTAAAGCTGGACCAAAATTACTTTTTGCTTTCTCTGTAACAAATAAAGAAATACGTGTTTCAGAATTTTTGGAGATTTAACCACTAAGCAGATAAAACAGTGGGTGACAGTTTTTTTTAAATAAATAATTACTAAAGAAGTAATAAAGGACTTTGAAAGCTAAAGTTGTGATAATTGGTATTTGACTTATCGGTTAGCATTAAAAATTACGTGTTTTACTGTGGGGGTGAAACGAGGATGAAAGATTTTATGGAAATGCTTTATTTTTCAATCATTTTTGAAGCTAAATGCATGAAAATTTGTATTTGGGTTCTGTGTTAGAAGGAAATCATACACATGTCACTATTCTTGGAAATTCAACCCTTAGTGGGGTGAGGTACGATGTGAAACGTTTAATGAAAGTATTTCATTGCGAAACCATTTTTAAAGCCAAATCTTTGAAAAATGTAGTTTGGTTTCAAGGTCAGAGATTAAAAAACAAGTATTTCACCGTTTTTGGAAATTCAACCCCTAAGGGGCTGAAACAGGGTCAAACTGATAAATTGACTCAAAGCGCTAAGTTTAGAAACTTGCAGTTAGGAGTGAGTGTGGATCCGATACTGTAGGCACCGTTTAAGAAGGGTCTGTCCGAAAAGGGGATGAAATAGGGGATGGAAACTTTTTGAAAGTATGTCGTTATTAAGGGAATTTTGTATTTAGAGGTTTTCCTAGTTCTAACTGCAAAATTTTATTAATTTCATATTTGGTTTCTCAGTAAAAAAAATAAAAATTACATTCTTCAACATTTTTGAATTCAACCACTACCTTGGGAAAATAGTGGATGAAAGTTTTTTTTAAAATAAATAATTAGTAAATAACTACTCAAGGCTTTTTAAGGCTACGACTGTACCTATTGGCGTTTGATTTCTCGGTTAGAAATTAAAAAAAAGGTGTGTTCCAATGTTTTTGGAAGTTCAGGCCTTAAGGAAGTGCAACACGGGATGAAAATTTTTAAGAAAATATTTCGTTGCATTAAAAAAAGTTTAAACTAAATTTATGAAAACTGGTGTTTAACTTCTCAGTTAGATGCAAAGAAAAATTTGCTAAGGGATGAAGATGCTATGAAGGTATCTCTATAAGAATACAAAAACCATGATTAACAAAAACTTTGGACTACAGCTACCGGAACCGAGTTTTGATCAGAAATACATTCGGAAAAGACCATGCTTATACGGCTTTAATTGTCGTGAAAAACTTGGGAGGTGTTGCAATCTGTAAACACCATGAAAATCTGATAAAATAAAAACAGAAATATCTTTGCAGGTCATAGAGTTTACGCAAGTGAAGCAACAGGCGCTAAGCTAATACTCAATAAATGAATCAGGAATATAGAAATGAGAGGTAATATTTGAACTGCGTTAACTGACCCAAAAATCGCAAGAACGTTGAAACCGATGAGCCCTTGGAATCACAAGGATACGTAGTCAGACGAAACGAACTTAACAGAATCACTGATATCAATTCCACAACCTTTTACAGTAAATGATTGAATGAACTGAGTTAAGGGAAAGACGACTGAAATGCTAATACATTATTTAGGATTAACTGACAAAAATCCGAATCTGTAAACAGGTTTGAGTATATCTTCAGAAAGACATGAATCGTTAGCAACATCGCGCGTAGAAATACATGTCCACTTCCGCGATTCATAGTGAGTCTAGCAGAACGAAATCAATGAAAATAAATCTGTAGTTATGAGCATCTTACGAATGATTTAATAGTAAGCCTTCGCATACGAAAAATTTCTTCGATGACCGCAATAAATGGAAAAATGTTGCCAAGAAACTGCAACCTCGCGGCAACAGCATCAACTCCTGCCAACTCCTCCACACTGCTCCCGGAACGAATGTGTGTTTGAAAGCAATTGGGTAACATGCGTTCAAAGCATCTAAGCGATGTTGGTCCCTTTCTATGCAAACGCGTGATCACAGGTTCCCGAAATATTACAGACACACCCAAAAGATCGTAAATGTGTATTGTCGATGTTTGTTATGGAAACAACATTTCAAAGTATCCGTAATAAATACTACTCCACGAGGTAAAGTAAGAATGTTATTGAAGAGGGGAGCCTGCTTAATAGGCACCTTTCAGAATTTGCAGCTATGTTTTTTTTTTTTTTTTTTTTTTTGTCTTACGTTTATACCGCTAGTGGAGTCAGTAATTTTCTGTCATCTGGTTTTAATCACGTGAAGAATTCATTTTGTTAATACATTCCTCACGTAATGTTACCTTTGTCCGCTGGCAAAAGAAAAAGGTATTTATCTTCTATGAACGCGCCGATGGCTGTACTTTCTGCGGAACAAACACTGTTCTGTCGGAGACGAGAGGGTGCACCTCAACGCGCGTTACACGCATTTCGCGTAGTTTCTTTATCTCGTGACTTTGGGAGGCCGGAAACTCCTCGCTACGCAGATGTTCTGTCTGTATAATACTGTTGCCACACATGATGTCAATAATCGGAGGTTTGCGCGATGACTGAGCATAGTTTAACCAAAGACCACCAATTGCAATAAAGGAAGATCACACAGAAAATGTTGTACGAAAGGCGAACCAAAAACTGCGATTTATTGGCAGAACACTTAGAAGATGATGCAGATCTACTACAGAGACAGCCTACACTACGCTTGTCCGTCCTGTTTTGGAGTACTGTTGCGCGGTGTGGGATCCTTACCAGATAGTATTACCTAAGTTCACGGAGAGAGTTCAGAGAAGAGCAGCACCCTTTGAATTTTGGCGAAATAGAGAAGAGAGTATCACGGACATCATACAGGATTTGGAGTGGACATTAGTGATACAAAGGCGATTCTCGATGCGGGGAGGGAGCTTCTCATGAAATTTCAGTCACCAGCTTTCTCCTCCGAATGTGGAAATATTTTGTTAACGCCGACCTACATGGGGAGAAACGAATGTCATAATAAAATAACGGAAATCACAGCTCGCACTGAAAGGTATAGGTATTCGTTTCTGTCGGCCGGTGTGGCCGAGCGGTTCTAGGCGCTTCAGTCTGGAACCGCGGGACCGCTACGGTCGCAGGCTCGAACCCTGCCTCGGGCATTGATGTGTGTGATGTCCTTAGGTTAGTTAGGCTTAAGTAGTTCTAAGTTCTAGGGGACTGATGATCTCAGCTGTTAAAGTCCCATAGTGCTCAGAGCCATTTGACCATTTATTCGTTTCTTCCGCACGCTGTTCGAGAATGCAGTAATCGAGAATTGTTGTCAAGCTGGTACGTTTAACCCTCTGCCAGGCACTTAAGTGTGTTTTGTTGAGTATCCATGTATATGCAGATATAGATGAAGGATCCACAGGTAGTTCCTGGCGCATCCCGCTTGCGGGATGGGGCCATGGAGATTAGCGGATAACCTCGGTCAAAGAGACATGCATCGTTTCAGACGACTCTTCTGCGGTCAGAAGCAGACCTTAGTGGCTATGGATTGCGACCCATTGCTGTTCTCAGTGACGCACGTGCACTCTGACGAGAGTCAACACTGGTGCCTTCTGGTGTACGAACCGTAAGCCTTATGAAGCCTGCACAGCTGCAAACCGGACGCCATATCACTAATTTCTACGTGGCAAAGCTTACTCACTCATTAAAGTCTTGTTGAGTGGAAACACGACAAGAGCACGTCTACCACATATAATTTCCTTATGTCTTTCGTGTTACGCTTGCGAATGGATTCTTTACATGCACAACAAGTTCATTATTCACTTTGTCGGCATTGTTCTTTTCAATAGAGCAAAAAATTGACAGAGATAGTCTGCTGCATATACGGGTGTGATCATCTTTTGTTACACAGTCGGATGTGAGGAGTAGGATAAGTAATCTCGGGAATTCAGCACACCGTCCTGCTTTCAAGGACAACTGGTTATTTGTAGTCGTCTTCGTTGGATATCTATGAAGTCTGACATTATGGTAGCGGAACAAAAATCCATTATTGTCACAGACGGTCTGTCGGCTCAGAATATCTTCAGGTATCGCAAAATCTTGTACATGGCTGCACGTTCAGAGATCGTGAATAGTTACATTTGAAATAAAATCAGTCCGTTTCGCAACCTGCACCATGCAAGTAACGACCAGCCCGTAGTGGCTGGCCATCAGAGTTCTCTTTATCTTAAATATCTTTGTGACAAATTCCCTTTTGGGATATTTATTATTTTATAAATAACATATAAGTACTGCCTGGCTTTCACATCGATTCCGTACTTCTACTCTATCATAGTTTTTTAGTCGTAATTCTGCGACCGTGTTATAGAATATAGACCATTCTTTGATTTAAACCAGGTTAATTTGGTAAAAATAGTGACCGAGGGCTGATTTTCTTTGAATTCTATCTCCAGGTATGTTGCATCACATGAACAATAAAAGATAACGCTTGGATGCCACAGTCAAATCAGAAAACTAGCATCGGAAATGTTCACACAATTTCAATTTGTTCAAATGGCTCTGAGCACTGTGGACCTTAATTTCTGAGGTCATCAGTCCCCCAGAGCTTAGAACTACTTAAACTTAATTAAACTGAGGACATCAAACACATCCATGCCCGAAGCAGGATTCCAACCTGCGACCGTAGCGGTCCCGCGGTTCCAGACTGTAGCGCCTAGAACTGCTCGGCCACTCCGGCCGCCCACAATTTCAAGTAACGACAATATAAAGTTAGAAATGAAACATATAATGTCCAACGTATGTGTGAGGAATGGAACTTGTTTAAAGAATATAGTGTGTAGGGAATACAATATGAAGAGGTTACCAGGAGAAATATGGCTTTAAGGGAACACACTCCACAAAAAGTCGAATGATTACTAACAATAAAATATTGGAAAAAATTAACCAATTAACCACTTTACTTACTTACATTTTTTTTTCACACACAGGATAGGCAAAATAAAAATGTCCAGGGAAATATGCACTTTAAGACAGGCATCACATCTTACATCATCCCTACCGATGGCAGATGATGTCAGTTCGGTTGCCTATCTTATGCTGGACGAAATGCACTGTCTGCCAAAAAAAGGGAAGCACCCTGAAGTGACAGAGGAACCGAAATGAAATTTCAGGGACTCAACGGGTATGTGGTTATTACAGCGACTCAGATTTACTAACAGCTTGGCAGTACAAGCCCACTTCTCACTATGGCGTACTTACCAGATGATGTGCAGCCCTTCTGCCATTTCCGCATGAACTGATTCGTTCAGAAACGGTGCCATAAAGCCATTGTGTCCGCTGCTGAGACAAGCTGTCCTGCAGCTGTCCTGACTAGTCATTGTTATCCTGGACACTGGCCCTGGGACAGAATTGACGCTTGACCTGGTCCCATACACGTTCTACTGTGTTCACATCTGGGAAGTTTGCGGACGACAACAAGTTGGTAGAGACACGTGGATGGGCATTGTCCTGTTGAAAAATGACACCGCAATATGTCGAATTAGGAGTAACAAATAAGGACACAGGAAACCTGTACCGTTGTGCTATTTAAGGCCCCTCACTCACTAGCAACATTGTGTATAGCATATAGGTGCACAGGAAGCTTGTGGCACACAGTTGTGGTATCTGAGGGCCTTCGGTCACTAGCAGCCATGCACTGAGCCACATACAGTGGCTACATACACCAAGATGCCAAAAGTAACACCGCTGTGCCTCTCCAAAACTTTGGAAGAGTAGAATCTCTTCCCCGTTCGACATCATCGCTGATGATCGTCACACGGGGTGCTTCAGAATTGACATTCTTCAACGATGGTACTGTGATGCCATTTATCAGCCCAAGCTTCCTCCAAAACCATCTATCTCTGTTGCGATGCTAATAGCAGTCTAACCATACGATGGCAATTCCCTAGGCCAGCTGCCGAACAAAATTTAGTGGTCGCAGATGCGCAGTCAGCAGGGTACGCATAGAGAGAGTGGTAGTGGTTCGGCTTACGGGCAGGCGCTGTAGGGACAGTGCTGAGTGCGGGAGGGGAAATGTCGTTCTACACTGTTGCTCACATTTTTTGTAAATGTTAAGTGGAGGAGCTCCACACCCGCACTTGCATTGTCCTCTGGTTTGGTTAGTATCTAAAACGAATTCCGCTGAAAATGCAGCTATTTATTTTCGCTTCGCCTGTTAAAGATTTGTAACTTTCAGAGAAGCGCAGTTTTTTGTAGTGTCAATTTTTCAGTAAAGCTATTCATTTCTCTTGTTTGCCAAGTTAAAATTAACTTCTTTTGCCAAAACACAGCGGAGTTTACAAAATGTCACATCATTAAAAAGTTGTATACGCGCTATTGTGAGAGTATTCTAAAAGAGTGATTTATTGATCTTATTAACCCCGTGGTCTTGGGGTAGCGACTTTGATTCATAATCAAAAATGTCTACGGTCCCGGGTTCGCATCCCGCCACTTCTAAAATTTTCATTAATGATCAGCGTTGGCTCCAAAAGACTTCCGACATAAGAAGTCACCCTCATTCTGCCAACGGCCTTGTCAAAGAGGGCCGAGGAGCGGACAGAGGTTCAGGGCACTCTCTTGTCTTTGGGGTGGGAAAGTGCCCCTGAAGACGGAAAAATCAACGGAATGGATATGCAGAAGACAATGGAAACCACAGGACATGTGGCCTATAATTAAAAAAGTGTCACAATGATTTCTCCTTTAGCAAAAGATCCCGGAATAGTGCCTCATTTAAATCTGCAGGATGGGTCTGCCAAGGGGGAGGTTACCATGAGAAAAAGATTGAATAATCAACGGGATAATAACATTCTACAAGTCGGGACGTGGAATGTCAGAAGCTTGAACTTGACAGGTAAACTAGAAATTCTGAAAAAGGAAATGCAAAGGTTCAACCGAGATATAGTAGGAGTCAGTGAAGTGAAGTGAAAAGAAGACAAGGATTTTTAGTCAGATGAGTATAGGGTAACATCGACAGCAGCAGAAAATGGTATTACGGGAGTAGGATTCGTTATGAATAGGAAGGTGGGGCAGACAATGTGTTACTGTGAACAGTTCACTGACTGGGTTATTCTTATCAGAATCGACAGCAAACCAACACCGACGAAGGTAGTTCAGGTATAAATGCCGCCTTCACGAGCTGAAGATGAAGAGATAGAGAAAGTGTATGACGACATGGGAAAAGTAACACAGTTTGTAAAAGGGCATGAAAATCTAATAGTCATGAGGGAATAGAATGCAGTTGTAGGGGAAGGAGCTGAAGAAAACTTTACTGGGGAATATGGGCTTGGGACAAGGAATGAGAGAGGAGAAAGATTGAGTTCTGTAATAAAGTTCAGGTAGTAATAGCAAATACTCTGTTCAGGAATCACAAGAGGAAGAGGTATACTTCGAAAAGACCGGGTGGTACGGGAAGATTTCAGTTAGATTACATCAAGGTCAGAGAGAGCTTCCGAAATCAGATATTGGTTTGTAAGGCGTACCCAGGAGCAGATATACTCAGATCACAAGATCGTAGTGATAAAGAGTAAGCTGAAGTTTAAGACATTAGTCAGGAAAAATCAATACTCAAAGAAGTGGGATACGGAAGTAATAAGGAATGACGAGACAGGCTATAGATACAGCAATAAGGAATAGCTCAGTAGGCAGTATAGTTGAAAAGGAATGGAAATCGCTAAAAAGGGTGATAGCAGAAGCTGGGAAGGAAAACATGGGTACAAAGAAGGTAACTGCCAAGAAATCATGAGCAACAGATGAAATACTCCAATTGATCGATGAAAGGAGGAAGTACAACAACGTTCCGGGAGACTCAGGAATGCAGTAGCACAAGTCGCTGAGGAATGAAATAAATAGGAAGTGCAGGGAAACTGAGACGAAACGGCTTCAGGAAAAATGTGAAACATCGAAAAGGGAATGATTGTCGCTAGGACTGACTCAGCATACTGGAAAGTCAAAACAACCTTCAGTGACATTAAAAGCAATGGTGGTAACAGGAAGAGCGCAACGAAAATTTCACTGTCCAATGCAGATGAGATATGCGGAAATAAAACACTGAACAGGGGGAAGATTTGTCTGATGTGATAGAAGAAGAAACAGGGCTCGATTTAGAAGAAAAAGGGGACCCGCTATATGAATCAAAATTTAAAAGACCTTTGGAAGACTTGAGATCAAATAAGACAGAAGGGATAGATAACATTCCATCATAATTTGTGAAACCATTGGGGGAAGTGGCAAAAAAAAAAAAAAAAAACAAGGACTATTCACGTTGGTGTATAGAATGTATGGGTCTGGCAACATACCATCAGACTTTTGGAAAAATACAGTTCCGAAGACGGCAAGAGCTGACAAGTGTGAGAATTATCCCACAATCTGCTTAACAGCTGATGCATCCAAGTTGCTGACAAGAACAATATACACAAGACTAGAAAAGAAAATTGGGGATGCACTAGCTGACGATCAGTTTTGTTTCAGGAAAGGTAAAGCCACGGGAGAGGCAATTCTGACTTACGATTAATAATGGAAGTACGACTAAAGAAAAATTAAGACACGGTCATAGGATTTGTCGACATGGAAAAGCGTTCGACAGTGTAAAAGGGTGCAAGATTTTCTAAATTCTGAGAAAAATAGGCGTAAGCTATAGGGAGAAACGGATCACATACAATATGCACACAGCCAACAGGGAACAATAAGAGTGGACGACCAAGAACGAAGTGCTCTTGCTAAAAAAAGGGGTAAGACAAGAATGTAGTCTCTCACTCCAACTTTCAATCTGTACACAGAGGAAACAATGATGGAAATAAAAGAAAGGTCCGGAGTGGAATTAAATTTCAAGGTGAAAGGATATCAGTAATACGATCCGCTGAGGACATTGCTGTCCTGAGTGAAAGTGAAGATGAATTACACAATGTCTTGAATGGAATTAATAGTCTAATGAGTACACAGCATGGATTCAGAGTAAATCGGAGAAAGACGAAGGTAATGAGAAGTAGTAGAAATGAGAACAGCGATAAACTTAGTATCAGGTTCGAGGGTCACGAAGTAGATGAATGAACTCTGCTGCCTAGGCAGTAAATTAAGTAGTGACGGATGGAGCCAGGAGGACATCAGAAGCAGACTAGCAATGGCAAAAAGGGCTTTCCTGGCCAAGACAACTCTTCTCGTATCAAATGTCGACCTAATTTGAGGAAGAAATTTCTGAGTTATACGTATGGAGTACAGCATGGTATGGTAGTGGAACATGTACTGTGGGAATATCGGAACAGAACAAAATAGATGCATTTGAGATGTGGTGCTGCAGACGAATGTTGAAAACTAGGTGGACTGATAAGGTAAGGAATGAAGAGGTTCAGCGCTGAATCGGCGAGGAAAGGAATATGTGGAAAACTTTGATAAGGGGAATAGACAGGATGATAGGACATCTGTTAAGACATGAAGGAATGACTTCCATGGAACTAGAGGGAGCTGTAGAGGGCAAAAACTGTAGAGGAAGACGTAGATTGGAATACATCAAGCAAATAATTGAGGACGCAGTTTGCAACAAGGGCTCCTCTGAGATCAAGATGAGGAGAGGAATTCGCGGCGGGCCGCATCAAACCAGTAAGAAGACAGATGACAAAAAAAAGTGAGGAACTAAAGGAAAATTTAGGTCATTAATTTATAAAAAAAACGCATCCTCTGTACAAATTAAACATGTAATGTCTTCAATTATTGTGTCCCCAAACCTATAGCGTTTCTCGTTTGATAGCCATCGATGGCTCTTAAAAATTAAATTCTTTCACTAAAAAAGTCTGTAGTTAGTGGAATAACATGGAAGATAATGAAATTTTGCGTAATAAACACAAGGAAAACTACTCTGCTCTTTGCATGGTATAATTTGCCGAAGTCTGTTTTCGATATGTCAAATCGTTTGTGACGTTTGAGGAATGTTGTGGGTTTTCACTCCGGTTTTATCGCTGAAATCGTACATAAATGTGCCACGTCAGATCAATTTTCTCGAGATTGGTCACAGGTAGAGACATCCGTCTAAGTCTAAGGAAAAAATCGGTATGTTAGCTACATTTCATTCACAGCAACATATTATGTAATGATCACAAAACGGGAAGTGATAGCGACCCTTGTTTCCCATTATAAACATTTTCGTAATTCCAGAATCATATTTTCACTCTGCAGCGGAGTGTGCGCTGATATTAAACTTCCTGTCAATTTGAAACTGTGTGAAGAGCCGAGACTCGAACTCGGGATCTTTGCTTTTCGTGGGCAAATGCTGTCTCGTTTGAGCTATCGAAGCACTACTCACGCCCCCTCCTCACAGCTTTACTTCTGCCAGTATCTCGTCTCCTACCTTCCAAACTTTGTAATTCCCGGAGTGTCTTACTTCCATGTAAGTGCCACAATAACTATGACCATTAATGAAATGATGGTCACATCATCATGAATCTGACATATAGAACTATTAGTAGCGAAAAATTGACTTTTTGTTAGCATGCTTTCCGGTAAATTCGTTTGAGAAACATTGTAGGGCATGTGCTTCAGTTCTCTCATCATCTACACCGTCGGCTTCTCATTCTGAACAAAAAACGAAAGAACTCACCCAGCCATTAGGACGAATACTGATCATTGCACATTTGTCACCGTATCCTGCGTCGACTAGTAGAGTTTCGGACCAATGGTGCGGAATGACACAAAATGTTGCAGAATGTTATTGCTTTTCAGATCAGGGGCGCTGATGTGAAGAGGTTGTACTGTGGTTTTATGACGATAGTGCACGAATACCTATACCTGCTCTGCCGGCACGTACCATCACGTCCCATGTAGCCCAACATCAGGCTACTGTCAAATCCAAATGCCCCACAATAAGGACCTACTCGCCAAATGGAGATCCACAATGAAGCCTCTTTCACACATCTGTCAACTGCAAATAATGCTGTCTCAGACTAGTGCGTGGCATCTACCTATCCGTCACAACGATAATTCAACATCTGATGCTGTTAACAAACATTTAACACTGACAACACCAAACTCTGTTGGAAATTCGTTTCCATACCCGTCGATATTGTGTACGTGTACGTGTACAGTGAAGGATCAGCTAAATGGATGTGTTAGTGTGCTCGAATATAAGGTAATTTACAACTGAATTTATGTACCTGCCTTGATTTTTCTCCTTATCATAACACCTCTCAGGTTCCCCTCCGTTTGAACTGAAGTGATTTCCGAGTTTCCTTACTGAAACAACATTAAAGCCCAGTGTTTTGCTAATTGATGCCTCTTGAACATAGTTCAATGGAAGTTAAAGTTAGTGATGCTTGCCGAAAACAATCTTCCTAGTAAAATTGCTTACTAATGTATTGTTGCCTACTTCAAATTAAAAGTTCTTAAGACTGAGACTTATAAAGTTTTGCTTCGTAAATGATCTCATTACTGCCTGTTGTAAATCACAGAAGGTGAGTCAGTATGTTACATATATGTTAATTTTGTCTTTCAATGTAATAAGAGTGGAAAACTGCAGTATGAAACGTTATATACTCATGTTTGCTAAGTGTTTGTCTCTCTTGTGTATTAGAAGTGCATATGAATAGTATACCAGGATCCACAGTTTGTCTATTGTGTTAATACTCGGTAACAAGTAATGGGAAGACCACTAATTATGAAAAACATTATTCCTTTATTCAAATGATAGTGAGCAGCAACCTGTTAGTGGATTCCAATTAACTTTCATTTTAAATAGTATTTTACTGAGAGAGACTTAATCTATATCCAATTAATGATTCTGCAGTGAATAGTAATAATAACGTTATATATACCATTCAGTTTGTGTAAGCCCTGAAAGTGGTAGTGTCTTTCGGTATCTGTTATAATTTTGCAAATAGTTTGTGCTGCTCTAACTGTTAGTTTCAATCTTACCGTAAACATATGCATGTGTCAGGAGTTCACTGCACTCGCGTGTGACAAAGTATAGGTTGTGTTTATCCGTTAAAGTTACTAATAACTATTTTCTTGAACGAGAATGTTAATCATTCTCTTGCCTAGTTAGGCTGGCGACCGTTTTCTTTATCCGTTGAACAGTGCAGATAGGCAAAATTTTGTTTGTTACTGTTCAAATATTTACGTAATTCTGACTTTCATTTCCGATAAGCCACCTCCGTTAGGTACAACATGTACAACATATCAAAATTCCTCCCAGAGGGTAACACTGCTCTGTTGCGTTGTACCATAATTGCTTTAATAAAATAATTTTATTTCACAACCTGCTTCCAGCTTTAAGTTTATGGTGCAGCGGTAGCAGACAAGAGTGTTATACCTGTGTCAAAAACCAAAGACGAGGAAAAAAACCACCGTATCATGCTCAGGCGTCAACGGACGCGGATACATACGCTCATGTGTTCGGCGCACCAATCTCCCGACCGTTGTGTTCGCGCGACCAGTGTCGCTACTTCGCAGTCAAGTAGCTCCTCAATAAGCCTCACAATGTCTTAGTGCACCCTGCTTGCCGACGCCACACGGCTGACCTGGATGGTGACTCATCGGAGTGTTAGCCAAGCTCGTCAGCTCTCAACTTTGGTGTCCTGACGGGACGTGATGTTACCACCGTGGCAAGACCGTTGAAAAAAAAAATTAAATAAAAACGCAACTGAAAGTAAAAGTAGCTAAGAGAAGACATACAGGAATTGAGCGAGTGCCACCTACGGATTGCTTACGAAGCTAAAGAAGCCATTGCATTGATGCAATAGTTTAACAGTGTCTTCGAAAATCTCTGTTCTAGTCAGTTACGAAGAAGGTGCTGATTTCAATTTTTAAACAGGTCCTCAGCTGCTGAATTTCATCAAGAGTTGGGCTTGGTTTATGGGCCTACACGAGAGATTCAACGAAAGATTAAATCAAAGGCATCGAGTATTTAAAATGGTGGTCCAAATGTGAATGATTGTTGGTGTTTGGCTGATTTGGGCGAGGGGACCAAACAGCGAGGTCATCCATTGGATTAGGGAAGGACGGAGAAGGAAGTAGGCCGTGCCCTTCCACGGGACCATCCCGTCATTTGTCCGAAGCGATTTAGGGAAATCACGGAAAACCTAAATCAGGATGGCCGGACGCGGTTTGAATCGTCGTCCTCCCGAATGCAAGTCCAGTATATTAACCACTGCTCCACCTCGCTCGGTATGTGCATGATGAAGAGCGCATTCCAGTAACAACGCTGTTAACAGTGCTTCAGTCCTCTGAATAACAAGAATTTGATTGTTATAAACATTTTACTAAGGCGTTTCGGGAGTGGCCAGAAAACAGAAACAAACTTCATAGAAAATATATTTTGAAGTGGTAACACTGTTAACATCGGTGCTCGTATAGTAGTGGCAGTCTGAGCACCTACACCGATTAAGTCCAGAGTGAACCAAAAATTTCATCTGACCCACGATTGCCGATTCAAGATCTGTCTCATAAATTTTTTGATGTTGCATGCTCCAAGATTTATACAGTGTGAAATATATTTCCCGAACAACACAAAGAGCATACAATGTCAAGTGCACGAGCCGTTTCAGCCCTCATCACACCAGATGAAGGTCATTAGTTTGACGACGAGACGAGGCTATCCTACACCAACGCAACAGTCGATGTCGTAGCACCATTTAACTTCGCGAAAACCGTAAAATACATAGCAATATCCCTACTCGTGTCGAAAAATGATGGCTTCTGTTTTCATATACAAGAAGTTGATTTTTTTTCGTTGATTTCCTGGAAAATGTACTCAGAATGACAGGTCGCACCAAAATAGACGGCAAGGAAAGATTTGGTCTTCAATAGTACTCCGCTACAAGAACATACGACCATGCAACAATGCCAGTACAGGGATAAGATTCAACATTTCCGTTACGAACTTTTCATCCACCATACCATAGAAATGACTTCCCACCAAGTCCATCTTACCACTACTACCATGGTTTGCTGAACAATAGTTGTTTGAACATAACGAGAAACTCAGAACAACCTCTAACGCTTCCACTCCCTTCCTAAGTAATTATTTAAGACAAGAGATGGAATGTTCCTGCCGTGACACGTTATTCTGTCGGATATGCTAACAGCGTTAAATGTTCTTTGCGCATTTTTGCAGGTGGAGAACACCGTTAAACACTTTGTGAGCACGTGCTATAGTAGTTTTTCCGTGTTCGAGAAAAGGACGTGTACATACTTCGTTTCTTCTTAAGTTGTCCCGATATCACCGTTGGATGTCTTCTCTGTCGGCCATTGGTCCTAACATGCGTTCAATAGATGGTGAATTGAGAATGGGTTGTAGAAATATTTGTAGGTCTCTGCAATGACAGGTTTGAAATATTTGGATGCCACGTGATTTGTTGCTTCAATCTTCAAATCAGGAAATGAATTCTTGTAATGAACAGAATTTAATAGCCAGTCTACAATTAGTGTTTACCTTAACGGTCATGGCATCTAATTACGACTTACGGAGCACCGTGATTATTCACAGAAACGATCTCAACACTATTTTCATGGCTTTACCAGACATTACATAACCATTTTCCGATACAGGTTCAAACATTAAATCACTTACGCGAAAATATTAACTATACACAGAACGTAAGTGTTGCCCATTAGAAAGCTAGATGTAGACTCTCTGAGATATATGCTGACAGTTTCGTATCTGTCTGCTCAGGGTGTTCTTGTATTTCATCGATCTAATCCTCCTATAATTATAATATTAAATGAAATTTATGATTAAGTCTCGCATGCACATTTGCGCTAACTGTAATTATAATTAGAAAACTGGCAATGTGGGTAAGATGTTCAGCATACTTAGTATCCGGTACAAAAATTCAAACATTAAATGTAGATAATAAAATCTATGTACTGTAGATAATGAAAATTATGCGTCTTGTCATCACACCTAGTAGATGAATCACTGCTCTCTGTAAACTCTCCATGACGAAGCGGCATTTTTTTCACGCTCTCTAGCCATCTGTTACTTGTGGATTAGCGATCTAACGCTCTTGCCAGCTCACTAACTTAACAACAGCTTGAGCTTTCATATAGTGTACGAGATAACATGGACTGAAATGTGGCATAAAAGTTACTCTCCGTTCACAGCTTTTCTTCTATTGCCAGGCCGAAAATTGCTACCCAGAGTTTGGCTGTTGACATAATATCGATATATCGATACAACTTCAATGAATATTCTATATCACAGCAATATACTTTCCCACTATATATCGGTATATCGGCACCGAAATGACAGTATCTAAGGCTGATATTTTTATTTTATATCATTTTTTCGCAATTTTCGAAAATTATTTGAAATTATTCTTTTGAAATTGTAGTAGAGCGTAATCTTACTTTCACTGTGCGAAGGAATCTTACTGTTTTTTGAGGTTTCATCAGGTCCAGTGTTTCTCTTTGTGTGAAGCAGGTGTAGTTGAGGCAAAGAAGAAGTCCTTACTGCACTGTGGGTGGCGGTGAGATCGGAGTAACGAGATTCCCGATGTAAAGAAACAGCATACCCGTTGCGTTGAAAAAAATTAAAGTGAATAGTATGTTATTTCTACACATCAGCATTATTCAGTTGCTGAAAATAATGAACTAAAATCTAAATGACAAGACTGGTCATTGCGGTGGTGGAGACACGTGAGGGGAAATGCTGACGTAATCGGTGCTCTGTGCTACCGACAAAAAACTGCATCGTTCAAATTCACCACGCAGCTTAGACACTACAACTGCTAGGCCAGTGGCGCAGGCAGAAGTGTAAAAACAGGAAGTCGATATGAACTGTTCCGGAGAAATTCGGTATGTGACGAATCCGAACGACAAAAATCTTTTATTGTGCCATTTACATGCAGTTACCCTTGTTAGCAAAGTGGTTGTCGGCAAGCGTGAACGTGCATCGTTTCAATTTCAATTCCTGCTCTGAGGGAGGTAGTCAGGCTGACAGCTTGTTGATGTACAGAATATCTAACAATAAATCAATATAAAAACAGACAGCACTAAAATTGGCATTCTATTTAGACTGTGCACGCGATATTTTTATTGATCGACATGCCTATCTTTTTCCGTAGATATACCGAAATATCGATACTTTTCTCCGATAACGATATTTCGTTAAATATCGATAAATCTGATTTCTGAAATTTGTAAAAATATCAGCAGTCCTAATCCACAGAGATTACAGAAGCTACTTCAACCCAGGGAAAGAAATCGATGGCGAATCAGGGGATAATGGGTACTGTTCCATCACCTTCTGTGTGTGCGTCAGGGATAGTTACATTTCATTTTCCATATTGTAGCTTATAGCTACTTTCAAGGTTATTCGCTGTAAATTTTACCCCCGACGCTCATACCTTTACACCGCAGAAGTATGTCAAGTGATTTAAATTCTGACAGCGAGTCATCTTGCCTCTTTTCGGTGTCGATCATAGATAGAAATTTAAGACAGATAAAATAGATAGCTAGAGCGTCTGTCATGTAAGCAGGAGATCCCGGGTTCGAGTCCCGGTCGGGACACACATTTTCAGCTGTCCGCATTGAGGTTTATGAACAACACCTGTCACCAGCTGGGGGTTTCAATTAATTATCATTTATTCTAGAGAAGCTGTACGGTCATCAATGGTATCTGTTCTTTCGAGATCAGTTACTGTGCTCATATGTGTAGAAATTTAATCGTGTATGAGTACAGTAAAGGAAGAGCGAAGCAAACAAATCAACAGTGCTTAGGAATTATTACGATTATTAAAATGAATGTCATGTATTGGAAAGGATGACCTTGAAGATTCGGAACAACTGTCTCTATGAGAGCACTGACGTGAAACGAGTAATTACCAAGCTTCGTAAAGCTGGAATCCCTCATCTCTTCTGAGCTGGTTTTCTGCTGATTGTATTTCACACGATGCTCTGCTATTACAAAACGCCGATAAGTATGGTTTTTTGTCATTGTGGTAAAAGGTACATAGTACAAACAATACGAATATTACAGGAACGGTGTACTGAACATCAGCTGCTCAGCCGCCCTCTACAGCCGAACAGACCTGTAGTGACAGAATATCGAATTTTCACTTGTCATTCCAGGGATTGTGGGAAATTTGCTATACTTGCCACAGTTATATCCTATTGGGGATCGGAGCTGTGGAAATGCAATCAACTTCCTGAACAGAAGGGAGCAGTAGCGGATTCAGGGGGAGGGGGAGTGTTAAGAAGCTCAAGCCTCTCCCAACCCCCCCCCCCCCACTCCTGCAAAAGCATGATGGAGCACCCATGACAAATCTCAAATTAAACTTGATATTTTTCTGCTCTCTTACTACTATACTACCTACTGTACAATTTTCACCAGTTGCTACGTAAACCATTTTGTGTAGTTGTAATATGATGTTTTCAAATTTTACATTTCTCTAAGAATGTGCCTATGTGAGTAGTTTTTAAATCTCATTCCGAACGGAACTACATACACACACCACTGCCACTGCCACCCGCCCGCCAGATAAGTGTGTGCAGTTTGTGAGTCCGCGTGCCGCCCTGCTGTATACGTAGGACAATCTTGTATGGTTTGTTTAATCAAACACAGTAGAATGCGCTGTCCGAGTGGTCTTTAATTGTAATCACGTCGTTCTATTGTTTGCTTCGTTTTTTTTATATATATAGTTGAGTTCGTTGATCTTTCGGTCGGTGTTGTGTGGGTAGCTGTGTACCGGCCTCTGGATTAGTATACAGAAGTTAGTGACTCTTTCCACTGAATTTGGTGGTTTTGAGTACCTGTCTAGTGTGCAGATTTTGCATCTAATGGTTGATGGTTGGTGTGAATTGTGGTTGATTTTAAAACGATTTTGAAGGTTTATGGTAAAATTGTTCTTATCCGATCAGACTCGCTATGCTTTAAATGAGCAAAATAAAATTATGTTTGTTTTTCAGTATATTAATGTTTATATATCCTACGCTCAGTTCGGTCAAGCCCCTCCCAAAACAATATCCTGGATCCGCCAGTGCAGCGGAGAGTTTTTAGCTAGATAAATCATAGAAACTAGTCATTTCACATCTGATTTCTCAGAGGAATATTTGTTTTCAAACTTCATTGCGTGGCATTCAACACATGCATCTTTTTGATTATTTTGTATGTACTTAATGAAATTCATACAAACACGATTGGTCGAGTTTGTGACTTGTTATTGGGCTGAGTTCGTAGATCTTTCGGTCGATGTGATGTGGGTGGCTATGGACTGGGGTCTGGATTAGTATTGCGGGGTTAGTGACTTTTCCCACTAAATTTGGTGGCATTGAGTACCTGTCTAGTGTGCATATTTTGCATCTACTGGGTGGTGTGAATTGTGGTTGATTTAAAAAAAAATTGGGTGGTTTATGGTAAAACTGTTATTATCCGAGGAGACTCGCTATGCGTTAAATGAGCAAAATAAAATTATGTGTGTTTTTCAGTATATTAATGTTTACCTTTATATATCCTACGCTCAGTTGGGTCAAGCCCCTCCCAAAATAATATACTGGATCCGACACTGGAGGGGAGGGTATCTAGCACGATAAATCATAGAAACTAGTCATTTCACGTCTGCACTCTCAGAGGAATTGTTGTTTTCAAACTTCATTGCGTGGCATTCCAACATGTGATATCCATTATAATAATCAAACACATAATTCGTAAGCACTGTGGATCTACTGGCTCTGCGCTTGCTTTGTTCTACTCGTAAATGCATGAAGTTCTATCTTATTGCTGACAGTGTTATCTCAGACACAAGCACGTTTTATTCAACAGTACTGCGTCAAGTTGTTTAAATTCTGCCAGCAACTCAGCTTGAATGTGGCTGTAAGGTTATAAGCCAAAATATTGGAAGATGACATAATACTGTGCTACATACACGTCGTAAGGTTATGGAATATTCTACCTTCTAGGAAAACATAATTTTGAATCTTGTTTCTACGAAGCTGAAAGAGGGAGACAGAGAAGATATCGGAATTACTTGTGATGTTGAAGAAGTATTGTACATAATTAGGAATATCGGTGCTGTAGCATGCCTGAAGGCACAATAAAATCCAATAAACAAATCAGGGGGAATTAGTAGTGAATTATTATCTTTCACTGTCTCTAGAAACACCCTTAATATAGTGGGAAAAGAGATAACGGAAGACAGAGGATACTGTAGGTATCACAATAAGCATACTGACACTTTCAAAAAACTCAATACCATGGAAAGATCAAATATTATCTACATTTGACTGTTAACATCGGTTAAATGGGGAACTTTGATCCTACTTCGACAAACATGCAGGCAGTGCGGGGTGAATATCGAGTTCAGACAGAGAGAAGTGAACTGGCAGCGGACGGACAGGTGTGTTTGCCTGCGTCGTATCGGTCGCCAGCAGTAACGCGCACACAGCCCGCTCGTGACGTACAGCGATTGTGTCAGCTGCTGCGTAAGCGACCCGCTCCTGCCTGCGATAGCACCGCCTACGGGGCAGGCTGCCCGCAACACGCCAGCTAGTCCACAGTAAACACCGCGGGCTGACTTTACCGACACAGCGAATAGCGCACAGGCAGCGTACTGACAATTTACGATGCCAGCGCTGCCTTCAAACATTTATCGTGCAGCCTGCCGCTTTATGTGCAGCTACTACAGGGTGGGGGGAAAGCCACTAAGGGGTTATAACTGTGCATAGACTTATTTAACGTTTTCTTCTTTCCTCCACACGCGAATTCCTTCTTCGTTGTTCCTTTCCTATCTTCCAGAGGTCTTTCATCTATTCACTGTGTTCTTCTTTCATGTTCTGAGCACTTCAGACTAGTTTCTTTTTTTTTTCACACGCCTACCTCCCGTATTAAGTAGTTCTACCCTGAACACTTCTTTGTCTGTTGTTTCTTCCGGTTGTATGGTACTTTCTTAAACTCCTTGTACATTTCTGGGACCCAACTTAATTAACGTCTTATCCCTCAAATATATGAAGACCTTTTTGTTGTTATATTGCCCTACACTCGACATAAATGTTCAAAAAATGGAAGTGTTTTTATTGTCATTGCTTCTGATATATTTTCGATGTATCGATAAACCTCTTACTAAGTAATTCTCAACCTTTTATAATTTCTCATAGGCCTAGTGATTCGACCTCCAAGTATTTTTAATTCATTCAAAATATAATTTAACGGTACACAATAGGTTGCATATAGACATCCTGGCTTCACTGCTTTACAGTAATGGCTTATTTTTGCATTTCTTGACAGGTGTTTTTTGTTGTACAGGACTTTCGTTACACCATATTCCCTTTTCTCTATAGCACCTTTTTCCAAACCATTGTCTCGTGTTATCCCGTCAAGATATTTAATTTTTTCCCGTTTTTAATTTGGTCAATTTGTCTTTCAAAAAAATTTCGATTGCAGTTTTTATGTTTGAAAAAAAGATGTTTTTTTCTGCAGAAATTACTTAGCAGCTCCTACTGCCTGTCTCTTTTTAAAAGATGTATATGTGTTACAGCAGATATCAGTTTTCAGAAAATCTATACACTACACAGTTTATTGCAATATTTTTGTTTCCACTTCCTAGCCTTATTGGAGATATGTCAATCTCTTTTTATTCCAAATTCTAATTGATATTTGCTCGAACATAATTAAAAAGAACTGGAGTTAGGTTATCGCCTTGCCAGCGTATCGTGAATTAGGTTTTCCAATTTAGGCTTTGCGCCAGTTCCATGGATTGTTTTATCTGCAGTTTTCTGTCAACGAAATGAAAAGCCTTTTCGAAATCTATAAGCATTACTACACTGTCTTTTGAATTCAGTATTCTGTGGTAAATGATTGACTTTCGATAGAATATTTGTGCAGAACATGATTTGCCCTTTCTAAAAGCCCATCTGAATAACTGTCCAGTTTTGTTACTACTCTATTTAGTAACATTTTGCAAATGTTTTATATTCAATTAGCAGTAAGAAAATTCTACTGTAGCTGTTACAGTCTTGTTTATTGGCTATTTTGTGTATTGGATCAAGATTACCTTCCACTCTCCTGGGGTTGGCTGCTGTGTTTCAGATCACCCCAGGGACTAATTCAAGCTGTTTTTTAATTTTTGTGAAAATGACAGCGGAATTTCTGCGGCAGTAGAATCTTCTCCACTAGCTGCATTGTTTTTAAGGTTTTGACTACTTCAATTTCTTTGATAGTCAAAGGTAACGTTTCTTCTAGAAATTCACGAGTGTTTGAGAATGGCAGCATATGGATTTGTTCTGGACCAGTAAGAAATAAGCAACACTATTTCATAAATACTTTAAAATTTTCAGTGTTGCTTAAGCCAATTTGGTTATTTTCAATTCTTTAAAGAGGCACTTGTGGTTTTGTGTCTCTCAAAAAAATTGTTCAAATGGCTCTGAGCACTATGGGACTTAACATCTTAGGTAATCAGTCCCCTAGAACTTAGAATTACTTAAACCTAACTAACCTAAGGAGAACACACACATCCATGCCCGAGGCAGGATTCGAACCTGCGACCGTAGCAGTCCCGCGGTTCCGGACTGCAGCGCCTAGAACTGTTGTGTCCTTCCAGTCACAGGTACTATTTTTGAAAAGTCTTCCAGAATTTCTGCAACTTTTCCCTTCTGGAAATCTCTTTTAGTTCTTCTAGCTGTCCTTGCTGTTTTCTCCCTTTGATATTTAAACTTACCGTAATATTCAATTTGTCTACTTTTTATTTATCATGAAATTCCGTTGAAGACAAATCATGTTCAATTTCTCGTCAGAATCTGTCAGAATCTGATACAAAAGGAATGAGTAAAGAACAAATAAGTAATGATATTCACAGTTTTAGGTCCTTAGTGAGTTTCGGCGCACCCTGTGGGAATGTGCAACTTACACAAAAGTTGGTAGGCGTATTTTTACATCTGGAAGATCGTATCTCGTCAGATTTCATGCCAGTCGCATAGGCGTGGCGCTAGTAGCGCCACTACGAGAATGCCGAACAGGTTGTCTATAAATACACGCTGTAATGGTCGTGAGCATTGGTTACTTTTGAGACCGCATGTGGTGAGTTGAAGTTAGTCAAGAATGTCTTTAAGTTTGCAAAGACGCCATTATCAACACCTCGCTGAGTTTGAACGAGATCGTGTAAAAGGGCTACATTACTTTTGTGATATTGCAGAAAGACTTGGCACTGTACATGACTGCTTGGAGCAGTGATCACGTGAATGTACGATCGTAAGAAGACAGGGTGAAACGTCCCCTTAGAAAAATTAGTGAATTACTGTGCTGGTAAATCCCTTAAGTTATTTGATTTTCAAACAGCTCAGCAAAAGTGCACGTACTCAGACATTTCGCTCTTCAACTATTCTGATCAACACTAAACTGACACACAATATTTTTAGCGCAACGCAATCTGACTTTTAATAATCTCTACAAAAGAACAGCCCTGACTAATATTAACCTATACCTTTCACAAATCACTTACCTCACAAAAATCTTCGTTACTCGAACTACTGCAATACAGCGACCGCCACTACTGCCAGCTAAATAAAAGATTCAAACTACTGAAGGCACTAACTACTGATAGGCATAGTTAGCAAATGAAAGATTTTGATAGAGAAAAAACACTAACTACTGATAGGCATAGTTAGCAAATGAAAGATTTTGATAGAGAAAAAACAATGTATTTACCTTAATAGTGTTCAAAAGTCCTGGAAATGGAAAAAAGAACACATTGACACCGGTGTGTCAGACCCACCATACTTGCTCCGGACACTGCGAGAGGGCTGTACAAGCACGGCATCACACGCACGGCACAGCGGAAACACCAGGAACCGCGGTGTTGGCCGTCGAATGGCGCTAGCTGCGCAGCATTTGTGCACTGCCGCCGTCAGTGTCAGCCAGTTTGCCGTGGCATACGGAGCTCCATCGCAGTCTTTAACACTGGTAGCATGCCGCGACAGCGTGGACGTGAACAGTATTTGCAGTTGACGGACTTCGAGCGACGGCATATAGTGGGCATGCGGGAGGCCGGGTGGACGTACCGCCGAATTGCTCAACACGTGGGGCGTGAGGTCTCCACAATACATCGATGTTGTCGCCAGTAGTCGGCGGAAGGTGCACGTGCCCGTCGACCTGGGACCGGACCGCAGCGACGCACGGACGGACGCCAAGACCATAGGATCCTACGCAATGCCGTAGTGGACCGCACCGCCACTTCCCAGCAAATTAGGGACACTGTTGCTCCTGGGGTATCGGCGAGGACCATTCGCAACCGTCTCCATGAAGCTGGGCTACGGTCCCGCACACCGTTAGGCCGTCTTCCGCTCACGCCCCAACATCGTGCAGCCCGCCTCCAGTGGTGTGGCGACAGGCATGAATGGAGGGACGAATGGAGACGTGTCGTCTTCAGCAATGAGAGTCGCTTCTGCCTTGGTGCCAATGATGGTCGTATGAATAGTGCACGGTACATCCAAACCGTCATCGAACCCATCGTTCTACCATTCCTAGACCGGCAAGGGAACTTGCTATTTCAACGGGATAATGCACGTCCGCATGTATCCCGTGCCACCCAACGTGCTCTAGAAGGTGTAAGTCAACTACCCTGGCCAACAACATCTCCGGATCTGTCCCCCATTGAGCATGTTTGGGACTGGATGAAGCGTCGTCTCACGCGGTCAGCACGTCGAGCACGAACGCTGGTCCAACTGAGGCGCCAGGTGGAAATGGCATGGCAAGCCGTTCCACAGGACTACATCCAGCATCTCTACGATCGTCTCCATGGGAGAATAGCAGCCTGCATTGCTGCGAAATGTGGATATACACTGTACTAGTGCCGACATTGTGCATGCTCTGTTGCCTGTGTCTATGTGCCTGTGGTTCTGTCAGTGTGATCATGGGATGTTTCTGACCCTAGGAATGGGTCAATAAAGTTTCCCCTTCCTGGGACAATGAATTCACGGTGTTCTTATTTCAGTTTCCAGGAGTGTATATATATATATATATATATATATATATATATATATATATTGCGTTTCATGACATCCATTCTTACAAATGTACTGTTTCTGATGGACACACGTCAAGGTCATCCGCTCTCAAAAATCCGCCACCTCACTTCCCCATATCCACCACTGCTGGCGGCTCATCTCCAACTGCGCAACGCTATGCGCTGTTCACATCCAGCTGTCGCTGCCCAACACTACACTGGCAGACAACACAGCAAACCAGCCGCAGACTGCACACAGCACAGCCAGTGATTTTCATACAGAGCGCTACGTGGCGTTACCAATAAGAAAAACTAAACTGCCTACTTACAAGGGGCTACAGGCGTCACATGACACTAGTGAGAGAAAAGATCATTATGTTCCGTTTACAACCCTGGCGTTCCCTACTGCACCCGCAGTAGCACTTTTAGTTGCAGCTGCCACCACAATGATACAACGAACTGTTCCAAATCAGTTACGTTAAGGATAGTTCCGAACGAGACTCCCAGCATCCCGTGATCCACCAACCACCGCCGTTTGGGAGCTCAGTGGTGTCAAGGCAGAGCTAATTGTAGGGCAAGGTGGAAGCCTTTTGTCATGTCTGATGACATCTGGTTCTGTGTCGGTGCCACTGATGGCTGTGTGTTGGTTAGAAGGCCAGTTGAGTGCCTGCAACCAACGTATCGGCATACTAGGTACATTCGACCTAAACCTGCAGTTAATGTTCTGAGCTGCGATTTCGTATGACAGCAGGGGCAATCTCGTGATTATCTGACGCATCCTGACTCCAAATCTGTACCACAGTCTGAGGATCCGACCTGTAGTGCTGTCGTTCATGTACAGCATTCCACGGGATGTTTTTCAACAGGATAACTCCCCCGTTACTGCTGTTGTAATCCAACATACTCTACACAGCGTCGACATGTTGCCTTGGCATGCTCGATCGTCAGCTCTGTCTCCAATAAAGCGTATATGACACATCATCCGACGACAATTCCAGCGTCACTCACAACCAGCACTAACCCTCCCTGTACTGACCGACCAAGTGCAACAGGGACCTGTACAGCACTGTGCATGAACGTTTTAATGCTTACGTTCAACATTCTCGGGGGTAAAATGTTTATTAATGTACCAGAACTTCACACTTGCAATGGCTTATCTCGCGCTTGCATTAACCTATGATCTTGCACCTAAGTAAGTTTTCTACACAAAAGCACTCCCGCAATTTCATTACTCTACATTAATTATTTTTGGTGTTGCGACGTTTTTTGCTAAGTGTAGCAGAATTTTCTAGCAAGCTTCAGTTACCAATAGCCGGCCGGTGTGACCGAGCGGTTCTAGATGCTTCAATCTGGAACCGCGCGACCGCTACGGTCGCAGGTTCGAATCCTGCCTCGGGATGGATATGTGTGATGTCCTTAGGTCAGTTAGCTTTAAGTAATTCTACGTTTCTAGGGGACTGATGACCTCAGATGTTAAGTCCCATAGTGCTCAGAGTTACTTGAACCATTTGAGTTACCAATAAAGGAAATAAACCCCTAAACGTTTATAATCATTGTGGACTTTTTTTGTTAGAAGGGCGTCTAGATCACTGAACTTACTGCCATTAAAAATGGAACAAACTTCAGACAGAAATGATATTCACCGAACGGTTGGGGTTGAAAGTGATTATCACTTTAGCGCAACCGCACATAGTAGTTAGGAGTAACGGTATTTAAAATCTGTGTGTAAAGAAGGTGACACAGCGACCTTCTCATTCAGAATTCGTTTTTAAATTGTGGATCTATCTCGTGTAAGAAGAGGGAACCTCTACCAGTACATGTCACAATTCAACAGTAGCAGGATCCTGGCCTTTTGAGATTGCAGTTTATCATTTCGCTATATTGTTCATGTTGGTCAGTGCCCACGCCTATCACACGAATACGAGATCGATGGAATCAGTAGACTCATACTCAGGATGTGAACAACCTCTGGGGACCTTGCAGCCATTTTACGTGCCTTATGTCTTGAATTGGGCTTGTTTCCATCAAGACGCGAGTAAGTATCCACACGGCCAGTGCGACGACATCTGAACCTCAATGGTCTCCTAGCAAATTGTCCATTACTGGATCTTCCAGCAACGCGGCGGCAGAGAGAAGAGCACCTATAGTCGTGGGCCTAGCGGAATCACTGGACACAGGAGTCGCACAACATCATCATTTCAGACGAGTTCCAGTTCTGCGTGCAGTATCTGGGTGCACGTAGCCGTGTGCTGAATTACCGAGAAGAACGAACGTCACGCAGGCCCAGCATATATCGTGATGGTAGGCACAGTCATTGCTTACATAATTCTTACCACATCACAACTTGTCTGGTACAGAAAGTACAAGTAGTATTTCTTGGTTACAAGAAAGCAATACTTTTGTTGAAGCGTATCAATCTCCTGGGCCGCCATCAGATTTTTTCACTACATCAAAATTTTCGGATCATGCCGCATTATTTCTATGGTGTCACCGCCAGACACCACACTTGTTAGGTGGTAGCCTTTAATTCGGCCGCGGTCCGGTAGTATACGTCGGACCCGCGTGTCGCCACTATCAGTGATTGCAGACCGAGCGCCGCCACACGGCAAGTCTAGAGAGACTTCCTAACACTCACCCCAGTTGTACAGCCGACTTTGCTAGCAAAGGTTCACTGACAAAATACGCTCTCATTTGCCGAGACGATAGTTAGCACAGCCTTCAGCTGCGTTATTTGCTACGACCTAGCAAGGGGCCATATTCAGTTACCATTGATATTGTGAATCATGTACTGTCACGAGCGACGTTCATCATTAATGGATTAAAGTTAAGTATTCCACCAGCTGCGTCCGTTTTTCTGAAGTCGAATTTCCTTGTCCTGTTCCAGGCCTCACGCCACCCTGCGTCAGCTAAAACGCGTGCCTTTCGGCTTCCGCTAGTAACACGGTGTTGGCTCTCCTGCCAACCACAACAGTTTCCCCTGCAACTAAGAGTGTTTTTCTTTCCAAATGTTTACTTCTGGTAGGTACAATCGGTAACAAGGACAGCAGGAGTCACGGCGACGGTCTTCTGGGACTATGAGGGGATTATTCTGATTGACGTCCTGCCTCATGATGCGACGATCAACACTGAAGTGTGTTGTTCTACGCTCAGGAAACTGAACAAATGACTCAGTATGTTCGTTCACGTAAAAATGCAAAAGAACTTCTCCATGACAACACAAGACCTCAGACAAGTCAGCGCACCAGAGAGCTTAGAAAACTTCCTTGGACTGGTCTTCCTCATCCATCCTACAGTCCAGATCTCGTACCTTCTGATTCATATCTGTCTGGTCCAATGAAGGATATACTCCGTGGGAAGCAAGACTTGGTTGTCGGGACGGTTATTGATGCAGCAAGTCTTTATCTCCAACGTCGACCAGTAGAGTGGTACCACTCGAACAAACAGGCCCTCCCAGTAAGATAACGTGCCCGTCGTCCTGACTGGAGGTGAAGTTGAAAAACAGAATTTTGTAGCCAAAAGTGTGGGGAATAATATGTTATATTGGAATCCTGAATAAAGCCAACCTGCTTTTACAAACACATGCGTTACATTCTGGAGGAATGGCACGTAATTTGTAAGGTGATTATACATTTGAAAATAAACCGAAAAAGTCCTGTACATGTACCGATTTTCGATCGTTACGGAACTGGAACAGGTTGACGACTGCACACACGTATATGCATATGACGACGAGTGTGAATATCTTAACATTCATGGTGGTGTCTGTTTGTCTTCTATCGTGTCTCCCTACCACTTTCGCGCAACGACGCTCTGAGCGTGGTTTTTAGGGAATTGACTAGTTTGAACCTGGGACTTGTTGCTGGTAAGGAGACGCCAGACCACACATGACATGTAGAATCCAGAAGAGTTCAGTCAGACTAACGATGATATAACCAAACACTAAATGATCTCAGCGTCAGCTCCACTGTACTCCCTGTAAAAGAATCTTAATACTAACTAAATTTAGTGGAAGGGGTTCAAGGCTTTCCTATTTTTAGTTAGCTGGTAAAATAACGTCGAATAAGCAGTTAAGTTTACCATTGGAAATTTTATTCTACTCACAAAACATCGTTTATAAATTGCACTATTGATAAAAGGAAATGTTTTAATACAGGATGGTAAGAACCAACTGCGTTCAACAAAAATGTGAATGAATATTCCCTGAATGGGTTTCCAAGTTGTACAATCGATCGAAGGATGACCTATGCCATATCACATCTATAATCTAGGTTTAGTTTAAGTTTCACAAAAGAGAAAACTATCAAAATGGTCTACAGTGACCCTCAATTATCTTTAATTACTTATCTAACTTGCCGTAAATTACAGTGGCTGAGCCGGCCGCGGTGGTCTCGCGGTTCTAGGCGCGCAGTCCGGAGCCGTGGGACTGCTACGGTCGCAGGTTCGAATCCTGCCTCGGGCATGGATGTGTGTGATGTCCTTAGGTTAGTTAGGTTTAAGTAGTTCTAAGTTCTAGGGGACTAATGACCACAGCAGTTGAGTCCCATAGTGCTCAGAGCCATTTGAACCATTTGAACAGTGGCTGATATGGCTTCTCAATAACTGTATAAAAGAAAAATCATCGCGTTTCAGATCTGTTCTTCAAGTGGCAAATGTGAACACCATGAGTTTTAATTAACGATCGACACTAGTATTAAGCAAAAAGGGGGTGTAACAGACGAGACTTCTGCATTTCTGAGTGAAGCCTTATGCGCTCAAAAATGCGGCATCGCGTGCGTTCATTACCTTGTCGGTGATTACGCAGTCTGTCTATACAATGAGAAACGTTATACTTTTCGTGGTGGGGCAATGTTTTCAAAGTTTGCAACGTAACAGAGACTCGAAAAAGTCTCACGCTAAAACTTGCGTGTGGTAGTGGCCCTTTTTGTGTTATCGTAAGATCTATACTGTTTTTCTGGAGGGATCTACCTTTTAACATGGGCTGGGGGGTGGTCCTTGACATAACAGAGACGCGAAACAGTCTCACGCTGAAACGTGCGGGTTGTGTGGCCCTAGTGGTTAGCTGGCGACGTGGGTGTCCAGTCCGTCCCCTATCGTAGGGCCTTCCAGCTTAACACGTTTCTGCTCTCACCTTCTGTTCTCGTTTCTCCCCTCGGAACTGCGTCGGTCTCACGGTGGGAAGGTATGACATGGATTTAGGCATTCTTGTGTTAGTCTGTGGTATTCCATTTGCTCACTCGTTACTCGTATTACTTTGGTTAATTTAATGTCACGATTTAATCGGAGCTATGTGACATACTACTGAATTTGCTTATCATGTCAGGATTTTCATGGAAGGTGTTGGATTTGCCTGACACCTTACAAATAAAACTTACGAAAATGCTGTTAGGCGCTTTGGTGGACAGAATAATAGTGGGGCAGGTCACTGACCCATTCTGCAATATTTCCAGTAGTTCTATAGCAGACGGGAGCACTATGACGTCGTACCAAGGCTACAGCTGCAAGAGCATCCTTTGTGGGTTGTATCCGTCACCAGTCGTGAGGTCGTGTGCATGTCATGCTTGACTATTGTGTAATTAACCAAGTGCATTGTGTGAATGAATGCCAGCATGTCACGTACGCTCAGACATGAAGAATACGTAGACATACTGTTTGTGTGTGGCTACAGTAATGACAGTGCCCACAGGGCTGTGATAGAATTACAGAGATATTTCCCTGATCGCCGAACCACATGTGCCAGGGTTTATCCAAGGGTTTCTTAAAGATTACAGAAATCCATAACACTAGCCAGTGTACATGTACTGTCAGACACTGAGGCCGTCTGAGGAAATGGACGACATTATTTTAATGGTAAAACGCGCATACACTGCCAGTACCATTAGACCCTGAGGCTTTCTGGGGACAGAGCCAAAATTATTGGAATGGTACACTTCCACCGCCAATACCACCAGAGCTTGAGGCTGTCTGAAGAAAGGGACGACACTATTGGAATGGTACAACTCACGTCCACCGCCAGTACCATCAGACCTTGAGGCTGACGGGGGAAAGGGCCAACATTATTGAAATAGTACAAAGCCGTTCCCCCGCCAGTACCATCAGACCCTGAGCCCATCTCAGGTAATGGACGAAATTATTGGAATGGTACAACGTGCTTCCTGAGCCAGTACCATCAGACATTGAGGCTGTCTGAGGATAGGGACGACATTATTGGAATGGAACAACTTACGTCCACCGCCACTACTGTCAGACCCTGAGGCCATCTGAGGAAAGGGCCAACATTATTGCAGTGGTATAACGCGCTTCCACCGCCAGTACCATCACACCCTGAGACTGTCTGAGGAAAGGGACGTCATTATTGCAATGGTACAACGCCCTTCCACCACCAGTACGATCAGACCTTGAAACTGTCTGAGGAAAGGGAACACATAATTGTAATGGTAAAACGCGCTTCCACCGCCAGTATCATCAGACCCTGAACCCGTCTCAGGAAAGAGACGACATTATTGTAATGGTACAATACGATATCACCGCCAGTGCACGGTGCATTAGTCGTCTGCTCAGTATTCGATAAACGCGAATGTGGCTTACGCTTCATTCCAAGGACTTGTTCCCATTCAATGTGCAGCCTGAGCTACATCTGCATCCACGTGACTCAGTAAGCAGACAACAAATTTTGTGAGCGATTGACAGCATACAGAGAAGTCCTATAACCCACTTTATTTACAGGTGAGGCCACATTTACGTGCAGTGGCACCATGAACACCCGCAGTTTCCATACATCGGTGATGGAGAACCCACAGGGCGCTAAGGAAACAAGATTCCAAGTTACGTTGTGAACGTCTGATGTATGATTTATGATCTGGTAATAGGGCCTGCGTTCCTGAGAAATCACATGAAAGCGCCGCATATGCACATTTCCTGACGGAAAGCATACCTGCGGTTTTGGAAGACTTTACATTAGAGTAACGACACAAATGTACCTGCAACATGATGGATCGCCTGATCAATTAACTGGTTTGCTAGATCACCCCACCTAACCCCGTCAGAAATCTATTCATGCAGCTGGTTAAAGGGAAATGTGTATGCTATTAAGGTAGATACATGCATCACCGACGCTCTTGTCGGCAATAAAATTCACCGACATGATGTTCAGTGTGCTGCGCAACAACCCTCCAGTGCACTAAGGTGGGTGGGGAGCTTTTTGAGCACCTCTTCGTGGATGGATAAGTCATCTGTTCCACCATTATTCAGACCACCACAGCGAATTCACAGTATTCTCACTTTTCTCCATAATTATTCGCGGATGTGTGTCATCTTCAATAGGTCCCTGTTCCGTGACGACCAAATGTCGGACACACGCTCATAGCACTTCAGTTTATTTTTATATGTAGAAGCACTTCACAAATTGTGTGACATTCTCCTGACGCATCCCATATTTATACCATTTTCAGGACGTAATGGGCGAATGTGCAGATATTTGTATGCATGGTAGCTTAATATGTACACACATCATTGTGTTGGTTACTTTTCATATTCGCCAAACAGTCTTCCCTCAAAACACTTTACTACTGCACTACTTATGTTACCTGCGCCGAGCGGTTCTAAGCGCTACAGTCTGGAACCTCGTGACCGCTACGGTCGCAGGTTCGAATCCTGCCTCGGGCACGGGTGTGCGCGATGTCCCTAGGTGCGTTAGGTTTAAGTAGTTATAAGTTCTAGGGGACTGATGACCTCAGAACTTAAGTCCCATAGTGTTCAAAGCCATTTTTTTTTTGGGTTACCTGCACGCTCGTAACTGCACCACCAACTGGACTGTGCCTGCAGTACAGACGAATCGTTTTGTATCCACGTGTCCATAGTTCAAAACCTGACGTGCTGCCCTATATATATATTTTTTTTTTGCCTCTCCTGTGCCAGCTTTTTCATCTCAGAGTAGCAATTACAACCTACATCCTCAATTATTTTCTGTATGTATTACAGTCCCAGTCTTCCTCTACAGTTTTTATACTTCTATAGCTCTATCTAATACCAATGCCTTTACATATGATCTGCCAGATGTCCCTTCTTGTTATCAATGTTTTCGATATATTCCTTTCCTCTACAATTCTGCGCAGAATCATCTCGTTCCTTACCTTATCGGTACACCTAATTTTCAACATTCTTCTACCGCAATATACCTTAGATGTTTCGATTGTCTTCTGTTCCGGTTTTCCCATAGGGCATGTTTCATAACTCTACAATTCTCTGCTTCAAACGTACATTCTCAGAAATTTCGTCCCTAGATTAAGTCCTAAGTTTGATACTAGTAAACTTTTCTTGATCTGTAATGCCCTTTTTGCCAGTGCTAGTCTACTTACTCTGTTCGTCGTCGGAATTCCACAACTTCATCTTCAATACTCATGTTAATTTTCTCGCTGTTCTCGTTTCTGCTGCTTGTAATTACTTTCGTCTTTCTTCTATTTACTATCAGTTCATTTTCTGTACTAATTAGAACGTTCATTCCTTCGGAAGATCCTGTCAATCTTCTTGACTTTCACTCAAGATAGTAATGTCTCAGCGAATCTTGATATTCTTCCACCTTGAATTTTAATCCCACTTTTGAACTTCCTTTTATTTCCGTCATAGCTTGACCGATGCATAGATTCAGTAGTAGCGGCGAAAGACTACATAACTGTCTTACACCCTTTTCAATTAGAGATCTTCGTTCTTGCTCTTCCACTCTTATTGTCCTCTCTTGCTTCATGTACGTTTTGTATATTTCCCATCTTTCCCAGTAGCTTAACAACATTTTTCTCAGAATTTCGAACATATTTCACCTATTTACACTGTCGAACGCTTTTTCCAGGTCGATAAATTCTATTAACATGTCTTCATTTTTCAATAGTCTTGCTTCCATTAAAAAACTAACGTCAGAATGGCCTCTCCGGTTCCTTCATCTTTTTTGAAGCCAAATTTATCGTCATCTAACACATCTTGAATTCTCTTTTCCATTCTTCCGGTTATTTTTCTTGTCAGCAAGTTGGATGTATGAGCTGTTAAGCTGATTGTACGATAGTTCTCGCACTAGTTAGCTCTTGCAATCCTTGGAATTGGGTGGATGATGGTTTTCCGAAAATCAGATGGTATATCGCAAGACTCACACGGTGTGCACACCAAAATGAATAGTCGTTTTATTGCCATTGTTCACCCCGCCCCCAATGAGTTTAGAAATTCCGATGGATTGTTATCTATTCCCTCTGCCTTATTTGATCTTAAATCTTTCAAAGTTATATTCTGATTCTACTATTGGGTCCCCTATCTTTTCTATATCAGTTGCCTCTCTTGCTATCACGTCGTCAGACAAGTCTTCCCCCCATAGAGGCCTTCAGTATTCTCTTTCCACATTCGAGCTCTCTCCATTTCGCTTAGAAGTGGAACTACTGTTGCAGTCCTAGTGTTACCACCCGTACTTTTAATTTCACAAAATGCTGTTTTGACTTTTATACATGAGGAGTCAGTCATTAAAGAGTTATTTGTTTTTCGATTTCTTCATATTTTTCATGCAGCCTCATCGCCTTAGCTTCCTATTTATTTCATTCTTAAGTGACTTGTGTCTCTGTATTCCTGAGTTTCTCTGTTCGTTTTTGTACTTTCTTCTTTCATCAATCAGCTGAAGCATATCTTCCGTTACTCATGCTTTCTTTACTATGCTTTTCTTTCCAGCTTCAGTGACTATCAATTTTAGTGGTGCCCATTGCCCTTAAGCGATCTGCTACTGAGCTATTCGTCATGGCAATATCCGTAGTCTTGGAGAACTTCACGCGTTTCTCTTCATTTCTTAGTACTGTCGTATGTCACTTCTTTGACCAGTGATTTTTCATGACTAGTCTCTTAAACTTCAGCTTACTTTTCATCCCTATTAATTTGTGATCAGCATCTATATGTGCTCATGGGTACGCCTTACAATGCTGTATCTGATTGGAAACCTCTGCCTGCAGATAGTGTCATCTAACTGGAATCTTCCAGTATCTTCCAACCTTTTCCATGTATACCTCCTTTTCTGATTATTGAACAGAGTATTCGCTGCTATTATCTGAAATTCTTTGAACAACTCAGTCTTTCTGTCTTCTCATTTTTAGTACAAAGCCGATATAGTCTAGTAAACCTTTTTCTTCTCCTTCTCCTACAACTGCATTCCAGTTCCCCCATTACTATTAGATTTTAATCTCTCTTTGCGTAATGAATTACCCGTTCAACGTCCTCTGACATTTCTCTTATCTCTTCATTTCCCACTTGGAACGTCGGCATGTATATTTATTTATTTATTGCCAAATTGTAACTTGTTAACTGATGTTTTAAAACAGGTCGTGCGTCATACAATTTTCGTTTTCCATATTTTTGCAGTTTTCTTTTCTTTTGTTTTGTCTATAACATTGATAAAGAATAACACGTTTCAAAATAACGATAATTTAAGGTTGAAATATAAATAAAATTTTGTTGTTTTTCTAAGAAGAATATAAAGGGATGATAAGATAGAAGAGAGATTTGTTCGTGCGATCACCAATTGTGAATGACGGTGAATACCTCGGAACGCTGTACACACACACACACACACACACACACACACACACACACACACGCACACACACACACACACAAATGGTTATTAGTAGAGAAATAGTATTGCTAATCCTATTTATTACCAATCGTACGAATTAACTTTCGGTGCCCATCCGTGTACAGCATTTGGTCGTTTCTTGGCTACGTCGCCAGCTCCTTATGCTTATTTACTGTCACATCTCGTCTTCCTCCTCCTCTTCCTCCTCACTGTCACTGAGGCTAGTGCTGTCCATTCTCTGTTGTTACGTTGCACGCAGGCATGTCTGTTACGTCGTGTCCCCAGATTACCTTCATGTGTTGTTTTTGAAACACTGTTTCTCAATACGTCGGCATGTATACCTGAACTATCGTTGTCGATTTTGGTTTGCTGTCCATTCTGATGAGAACAACCCTATCACTGAACTGTTCACAGTAACTCACTCGCTGGCCTATCTTCCTGTTCATAACGAATCCTTAATGTCTTGTTATTGCCAAATGTACTTCGAGGTACTAAGGGCCCTAAAAACATACTACTCTTTATAGCTATAATTATTAATCTCCAAATGACAGTTCAGTAGAATGAGGTATAAAAATTGTAAATAAATCTGTCACAAACTTTTTGAGACTTGTGGTAGCAACGTTTCCCACATAATACCTGCAGGTATTAAAATTATGTAGCCCATGCCAATCCAACAGTGTATTTGAGTATCATGTAAAAGTTGAAAGTAGATCGTTCAAGAACATTTGAAATTTGTGCTAACAATGTTTCCTTTTGTACATATTAATAATATATAGCGTATGTCTGCCTTAACATTTATTAGAGGATTTTGTAAAAATTTGAAGGAAATCGATGAAGAATTTTTCGAGTTTTTATGCTAAAATCATTTCCTTCTTGTATAATACATACATTTTTACACAACTATATATATTAAAATAGTATGTAGCCTATGTGTAAAAATCCTAAGTAAATCGATCAAAAATATTTCTATACTTTTGCTAAAATCCTTTTCCTTTTATGCTGTACATTTATATTTATTCAACCATATATATTTAAAACATGTAGCCTACATTTCCCCGACCGTTCATTAGCGTAACGTGAAAAAAATTGGTGTAAATCGTTGAAGAACTGAGATTTTTGGTAACAAAAATTCCCCTTTCTACTCCTATAAGACTATATCCATCCGACTGTTTATTGAAGTATAGTGTAAAACTTTAAATCGGTCAACAACTTTTCGAGACCTTTGGTAACAAATTTTAAGAATCACTTGTCTATGTATATTAGCCGAGAATACCTTAACAAGCTGCTCAGATTATAGTCATATATGCATTTTTCAGAGTTATTTATAAATGCACTTTCGTCCATCCACAGGATAACTAGAATATAGCCGCAACTGACTATGCAAAACGTGTATTTTGCCCATTAGGTACAGCTAACTAACGGAAAAGTAAAGTTAGTTTATAATTTTGTAGAGGCTGTGGCCTCCAATCTCAGCAAACAATAATAACCCAAAAACAAAAAGCTTGGTCGAATTGTAAAACGAATTTATATGCAACATTCCATCGTTAGAAAAAGGAGCGAAAGAGAAACCTCATATGTGTTTCACCACCATGCCTTAAGGGGCAGGTGGAAGAAACATCGCTGAACTACCTATGCAAGAAAGAGAATCATCTGGCAGCACATGTTGCAGTAGGAGAATAGTGACCTATGGAAACAGCTGTTTATTCTTCCACTGCAATGCTTACCGACATAGTCGCTATCACACGGTTGGCCCCACGCGACTAGCGACTGAGAGGTAAAACGAGTTATTCATCCGACCATGCAGGTCAAATAGGCATGTCACCTATGTTGAGATATTGAACGGACTTGCTTACTTTCAGGAATATAAATATCTACATGGACAGATAGTCGACATCGGGAGCACCATGGAAATTCACCTTGGCGGCCTCTGTCATGTGTTTGGATTTGGGTTGTTTTGAGGGAAGAGACCAAACAGCAGGGTCATCAGTCTCATGGGATTAGAGAAGGACGGGGAAGGAGGTCGACCATGCCCTTTCAAAGGAACCATCCCGGCATTTGCCTGGAGCGACTTAGGGAAATCACGGAAAATGTAAATGATGGCCTGACGCGAGATTGAACCGTCGTCCTCACGAATGCGAGTCCAGTGTGCTAACCACTGCGCCACCTCGCTCGATCTGTCATGTGTTGCCTCGACGGCGTTTTAACAAGATAACGTGTGACTACCAGTAAGCTGTGCTATACAGGCTTACCCCGGTAGACAGAGTTTCTATTGTTGTCACCTCCAGAACATTTTCCTAACCTCTCACCGACGGAGAACATCAGTTCATGGGTTGCCGAGAGATTGTCAGTCAACCAGTCGCGAGACAGGACGCCTGAGAGAACTACTTATCCGTGTCTGTTATCAAAACTCAGTTCAATTCGACACCGACCCGGGCGTATTTCGAAAGCGTCAACAAATTTATTCATGCATCCTTCCTAATATACTGCACACGCACAGAAAGAAATATGTTTGTTGTAGGTGATATCTTCTGCGAGGTTAGGCTGCATTACGTTTCTCATCAGTTTCTTTTACACGATCGATGTTACGATCGTATGATGGGCTCTTCTTCAGAAGTGGTTCAGAAGTGGTGAGTGTTTGTCGGAGGTATCATCTGGCATGCCCCAGGAAAGTGTGGTAGGTCCGCTGTTGTTTTCTATCTACATAAATGATCTTTTGGATAGGGTGAATAGCATTGGCTGTTTGCTGATGATGCTGTGGTGTACGGGAAGGTGTCGTCGTTGAGTGACTGTAGGAGGATACAAGATGACGTGGATAGGATTTGTGATTGGTGTAAAGAATGGCACTAACACTAAATATAGATAAATGTAAATTAATGCAGATGAATATAAAAAGAATCCCGTAATGTTTGAATACTCGATTAGCAGTGTAGCGCTTGACACAGTCACGTCGATGAAATATTTGGGCGTAATATTGAAGAGCGATGTGAAGTGGGACAAGCATATAATGGCAGTTGTGGGGAAGGCGGATAGTCGTCTGTGGTTCATTGGTCGAATTTTGAGAAGATGTGGTTCATCTGTAAAGGAGACCGCTTATAAAACACTAATACGATCTATTCTTGAGTACTGCTCGAGCGTTTGGGATCCCTATCAGGTCGGATTGAGGGAGGAGATAGAAGCAGTTCATAGATTTGTTACTGGTAGGTTTGATCATCACGCGAGTGCTGCAGAAATGCTTCAGGAACTCAGGTGGGAGTCTCTAGAGGAAAGGAGGCGTTCTTTTTCGTGAATCGCTACTGAGGAAATTTAGAGAACCAGCATTTGAGGCCGACTGCAGTACAGTTTTAGTGCCACCAACTTATATTTCGAAGATAGACCACAAAGATAAGATAAGAGAGATTAGGGTCCGTACAGAGGCATATAGGCAGTCATTTTTCCCTCGTTCTGTTTGAGAGTGGAACAGGGAGAGAAGATGCTAGTTGTGGTACGAGGTACCCTCCACCACACACCGTATGGTGGATTGTGGAGTATGTATGTAGATGTAGAACCTTCAGATGTTCACCGTTAGGCTGTTCGCGTAACACTGGACAGAGGCAGATGGGTCGAAACTTCGATAATGTAGAAGATATAGGAGATGAACATACACTCCTGGAAATGGAAAAAAGAACACATTGACCCCTGTGTGTCAGACCCACCATACTTGCTCCGGACACTGCGAGAGGGCTGTACAAGGAATGATCACACGCACGGCACAGCGGACACACCAGGAACCGCGGTGTTGGCCGTCGAATGGCGCTAGCTGCGCAGCATTTGTGCACCGCCGCCGTCAGTGTCAGCCAGTTTGCCGTGGCATACGGAGCTCCATCGCAGTCTTTAACACTGGTAGCATGCCGTGACAGCGTGGACGTGAACCATATGTGCAGTTGACTGACTTTGAGCGAAGGCGTATAGTGGGCATGCGGGAGGCCGGGTGGACGTACCGCCGAATTGCTCAACACGTGGGGCGTGAGGTCTCCACAGTACATCATTGTTGTCGCCAGTGGTCGGCGGAAGGTGCACGTGCCTGTCGACCTGGGACCGGACCGCAGCGACGCACGGACTCACGCCAAGACCGCAGGATCCTACGCAGTGCCGTAGGGGACTGCACCACCACTTCCCAGCAAATTAGGGACACTGTTGCTCCTGGGGTATCGGCGAGGACCATTCGCAACCGTCTCCATGAAGCTGGGCTACGGTCCCGCACACCATTAGGCCGTCTTCCGCTCACGCTCCAACATCGTGCAGCCCGCCTCCAGTGGTGTCGCGACAGGCGTGAATGGAGGGACGAATGGAGACGTGTCGTCTTCAGTGATGAGAGTCGCTTCTGCCTTGGTGCCAATGATGGTCGTATGCGTGTTTGGCGCCGTGCAGGTGAGCGCCACAATCAGGACTGCATACGACCGAGGCACACAGAGCCAACACCCGGCATCATGGTGTGGGGAGCGATCTCCTACACTGGCCGTACACCTCTGGTGATCGTCGAGGGGATACTGAATAGTGCACGGTACTTCCAAACCGTCATCGAACCCATCGTTCTACCATTCCTAGACCGGCAAGGGAACTTGCTGTTCCAACAGGACAATGCACGTCCGCATGTATCCCGTGCCACCCAACGTACTCTAGAAGGTGTAAGTCAACTATCCTGGCCAGCAAGATCTCCGGATCTGTCCCCCATTGAGCATGTTTGGGACTGGATGAAGCGTCGTCTCACGCGGTCTGCACGTCCAGCACGAACGCTGGTCCAACTCAGGCGCCAGGTGAAAATGGCATGGCAAGCCGTTCCACAGGACTACATCCAGCATCTCTACGATCGTCTCCATGGGAGAATAGCAGCTTGCACTGGTGCGAAAGGTGGATATACACTGTACTAGTGCCGACATTGTGCATGCTCTGTTCCCTGTGTCTATGTGCCTGTGGTTCTGTCAGTGTGATCATGTGATGTATCTGACCCAAGGAATGTGTCAATAAAGTTTCCCCTTCCTGGGACAATGAATTCACGGTGTTCTTATTTCAATTTCCAGGAGTGTAGATGGAATAATATTGAAGGTTTTGCTTCAATTAATAATGGCCACACTTTCCTACCAACATACTTTTCGGTTATGCGCTATCCATGCTGGTGGTGACACATCGGTAGAAGGAGGAGTGCCGCGAAAGCGTTACTCCAGCCGGACACGCATCCAGCAGTTGACCCGGCGGAGACGCACGCGCGCACTGTGTCTGGCAGACCCAGGCGGGGTAATCTGGCGTCCGTGTAATGGGTACTTGCGGGGCGGCCAATTCGGCTGCCTGCCGGCCGGTGTGAATGGGAGCTCATCACGCGGCTCCTCCCTGAAACCCCGGCCCCGCCCCCACACTACCACCACTCCTCACCGCCGAAATTATCCCGAATGCACTTCATTAGCCGGCGGTGGGGTCTGCGTCGAGCGTTGCCTCACGCAGACAGCCTTCCTGCTCCGCAGTGTTTCCGACGCCGCTCCGCTTCACCCGTCCGGTGTCAAACCCCCCCCCCCCCCCCACCACCACCAAAAAAAATCCATCTGGAAGCTCTACACGTTAGTCCTGCTGTCAACTCAGTTCTTTTAAACTTAATTACATCTGTCTAAAGTACACGTCTATTGTGAATGTTTATCTTACAGTTACGGGTTGTGCTAAACAGCCCGCTCATTTTTACACTCCTGGCCATTAAAACTGCTACACCAAGAAGATAACGCGCTACAGACGCGAAATTTAACTGACAGGAAGAAGATGCTGTGATATGCAAATGATTAGCTTTTCGGAGCATTTACACAAGGTTGGCGCCGGTGGCGACACCTACAACGTGCTGACATGAGGAAAGTTTCCAGCCAATTTCTCATTCAAACACAGCAGTTGACTGGCGTTGCCTGGTGAAACATTGTTGTGATGCCTCGTGTAGGAAGGAGAAATGCCTACCATCACGTTTCCGACTTTGATAAAGGTCGGATTGTAGCCTATCGCGATTGCGGTTTATCGTATCGCGACATTGCTGCCTGCGTTGGTCGAGATCCAATGACTGTTAGCAGAATATAGACTCGGTGGCTTCAGGAGGGTAATACGGAACGCCGTGTTGAATCCCAAGGGCCTCGTATGGCTAGCAGTCGAGGTGACAGGCATCTTATCGGCATGGATGTAACGGATCGTGCAGCCACGTCTCGATCCCTGAGTCAACAGAGGGGGACGTTTGCAAGACAACAACCATCTGCAGGCACAGTTCGACGACGTTTGCAGCAGCATGGACTATCAGTTCGGTGACCATGGCTGCGGTTACCCTTGACGCTGCATTAGAGACAGGAGCGCCTGCGATGGTGTTCTCAACGAAGATCCTAGATGCACGAATGGCAAAACATCGTTTTTTTCAGATGAATCCAGGTTCTAGTTACAGCATCATGACGGTCATATCCGTGTTTGGCGACATCGCACGAACGCACATTGGATGCGTGTATTCGTCATCGCCATACTGGCGTATCACCCAACGTGATGGTTTGGGGTGTCATTGGTTACACGTCTCGGCCACCTCTTGTTCGCACTGACAGCACTTTGAGCAGTGGACTTTACATTTCAGATGTGTTACGACCCTTTATTCGATACCTGCGAAACCCTAAATTTCAGCAGTATAATGCACGACCGAATGTTGCAGGTCCTGTTTGGGACTTTCTGGAAGTGCTGCCCTGGCCAGCACATTCTCCAGATATCTCAACAATTGAAAAAGTCTGGTCAATGGTGGCCAAGCAACTGGCTCGTCACAATACGTCAGTCACTACTCTTGATGAACTGTGGTATCGTGTTGCAGCTGCATGGGCAGCTGTACCTGTACACGCCATCCAAGCTCTGTCTGAATCAATGCCCAGGCGTATCAAGGCCGTTATTACGGCCAGAGGTGGTTCTTCTGGGTACTCATTTCTTAGGATCTATGCACCTCAATTGCGTGAAAATGTAATCACATGTCAGTTCTAGTATAATATATTTTTCCATTGAATACACGTTATCATCTACATTTCTTCTTGGTGTAGCAATTTTGATGGTCAGTAGTGTATGTAAGTTTAAATAAAAAGCACTTCTGGTTTAGTATACAGGCTGAGAAAAAAAATGACTCGGAAAATACTTGCAAGACTGACACAGAAGCGACCCATCACAGAAAATGCTCGAATCTCTGTTATCGATGAACTAATCAGTTTCTGCCGTACGTCTGCGCATGCGCCTGTCCCACATGCTCTCTCCCAGTAGTTCACTGAGTCATTACGCAAGACATGTTTAGTCACCAGCTGAACTCAATACAAAATGGGTGACGATGAAACAGCACGTGTTTGTTGTAATGTGTTGTACGAAGCATATTTTGAAGGAAACGTGTGTGAGAATGTTTGCTCTAGAGTTAAGACAGGAAGTGTTTTGACAAAATGCAGTATCAAAATAGTGCGAAGCGGGTCTGCAGCGAATAGAAACCGTAATTGTACAAAAATGAGGTGGAAAACCAGAAAACGTTCCTCGAACGAAGGAGGAGCCAGAAAAAAGTCCCACGAAATCTCAACGCTGTTTATCTGCGTCAGTGGGAATTAAGAGATCGCCGTCTCGAAACATTATCGAAAAAGTCCTGCTTTTGTACTCTTGCAAATTTACTCTTGCATTGAATTACAGCGTCCAGACGAATCACTGAAGGGTTCCACCGATGGCAGTAGCTTATATATAAGTTCGGATTTTATTCTAAATAGTCTGTCGGATTACGTTGTTCCGTTGTTACCACTTAAAGAGCCACCGTGAGTAACGATTCCCTTGTCTTAATACTTGCGTGGTGAAATCCTGTTCAGGTCCTTGCTCATATTTTTGTAACGTCTCTAATTATTATGCTGCTGTAATTGATCTTCCGCATAAAGTTATTTTTCAGTCATGAAACATTTTTAATTCAAACTGACACATTTTTATTAAAGTTAAATTCCTAGTTTTGAGCAATCAAGGCTCACTGACATATATACTTTAATTAGTCTTTATAATGTTAAATAAAAGACTTGCGAATCATTCAAAAATAGGGTAACTACTCGTTTGCTACGATTCTGTCGGTCACCAAATGAAAACTACAGTTAAAAATAGTGTCGCCGTCGAAGTATAAGTGCTCGCTTAGAGATTTCACCTCGCCCTCGAAGTATAAGTGCCCGCTTAGAGACTTCACCTGACTTCAAGCAGCCCACAAAACGTACCTGTCCTACATTTCCTTCTTCATAACAGTACTCGGCTGAACACTACAGAGGCAATGGAGACGCCTGTGCAGTGTTTTCAGTGGGAAGTGTTTGATCACGCAACTCGCAATCCGGACTTGGCTCCCTCTGATGTTTATCTCTGCTGATACGAACCACTGGTTACAAAGACAACATTCTGGTACAGTCGACGACCGAAGACTAGCCTACAGAATTGGCGGCTGCTTTCTATGGCGAGGGTATTGGAAAGTTGGTCGCCGGAGAGGCGACTATGAAGATAAGGTGTAGAGAACTGTTGCAAATAAAACAGTTTTGATTTTCACTGTGGTTTGCGTTTCACGGCTGATCGGACCTTAATGAACTAATAGCCCTCTATATCGCACTGAATGTTTCCACTTCGACCCTCCTCACCACCTCTTCTGATAGGTATCGCCACAAAAGGATGCGAAATTGCAGGATGCTCTGCACAGTCTATAAATATCCTTTAAGTTTAACAGGTGACAATATTCGTTTAACCGTTTTTTATTTCCAGTTTTGCAGTGTAATTTGCCTGATGACGAACAGTAGGAAATTTGTCGAAACATTGCCGCAGAACGACGCCTAGATTCGGCTGATAATCCGAGAAAACTTCATCGAAGATATTTTTTCTTTCTCATACACACGGTTCGCAATAATTACGTAATACACCATAATTTAATGCTACTGTGTCGAAAATTGTTTTTCCGAGTCAGTGGATGTGTGAACATTAAAAGCTGATCCTCACAAGGAAAAATACATTAATCAGTGATTATTAGTAATGCTGTTTATTTACACAAATAGCGCCGTTACCGGCCATTTAAAGAAGGCTGTGAATGTTTACATTACATCTGCCGTTGTTAACGTCAGTTGTTTGCTGTTTAGTCCGCTTGTTTCGAATGTTCTTTCGGCCAGCAGTGCCGCCGAAATTCAAGAGCCTTTGTGTTGCGCTGTTTTATTAAACAACAAAGAATATATAAAACACTTTTTAAAGTATAAATACGGACATAGTGTAAAGTAGCGCCGGCCGCGGTGGCCGAGGGGTTCGAGGCGCTCCAGTCTGGAACCGCGCTGCTACTACGGTCGCAGATTCGAACCCTACCTCGGGCATGGATGTGTGTCATGTCCTTAGGTTTAGGTAGTTCTAAGTCTAGGGGGCTGATGACCGCAGTTGCTGAGTCCCATAGTGCTCAGAATTATTTTGTAAAGCACCTCACGCTGACAGAATTGTTTTTGTCATCTGCGACACAACCGACCATACCAACAATTCCGTGTATGTGGGTGTGTGTGTTGCTCTAAGCTAAGTGTGTATTTATCTATCAAAAAAGTGTTTAACATATTTTCTACTACGTATTTCCTGAAAACAAGCACTCAACGTTTCATCTAACGGAAACAGTAGCACATACAATCTAAACGTCAACAGGTGTCTGAGGAAGAACCCTGAAGTGTACCCGGCTGCTAAAATAATGCTGTTAAGAACAATTGGTTAATGAAGGCATTTCCGAGCACACAGCTTCTGTTTAGCACTTCGAAATAATTTGGATTGCAGTAGAGTATATTAACGATTGCTGTTTGTTTCGGCTGCGTTGGCTCGAGAATGATTCATACCGCTGATCTGGCGTTAACAATGGTCCGGCTTTTCATTAATTGCTTGACTAAACGCACGATTTCTTTCTTGGCTGTTTACTCAGTCCACGAAAAATCTCTTCGTGTACTTCTGACATGAAAGATACACTCGTTTTCGTCGTAATAACAATAGTGAAATTAAACTTTCTTCTCTGTTATCTAAACAATCAGCAATTGTCTACAACCGCTAATCTAATGGTCCTAAGATACAAGCACGCTATCCAAGTTCCTACTTTACACTTCGTTACATACATCTTCACTCGACAATGGTTCAAAAACCAAAGATAGACATTTGCCAAAGATAGGTTTTCAGGAAGTTATATTGGCATGAAAATTATGAACACTGACATACATTTTTGTACATGAAAAGGTAGAAATTTATGTGTAATTTCGAAACCTAATTTGTGTTATCATTTCAACTACTACTTTTCTTATTTGTGAATGGACCACTTACGATCACGTTACAGTTTCATTTCTTCTTTGTCTGAAGTCTCCTCTTTCTCCATTACTCCTTCGTATGGACGCCGTATTGTTGCTTCTGTTCATCCGTCCAGGCCCTTCCAGCCTTCTTAGTTCTTTCGACTTGAATTCCTTCCAAATTTCGAATCATGGTCCGAAATGTATCCCTATTTAACATCTGAACTTCCCAAATGTTCAACCTTTCCAGATCTGTAGAAGCTTCCTTAATCCATGTCGTCATTGTCTTCTTTTTCCACAGGTAGTCGAATATCCTTTGGTTATTCTGGTTTTGTCCATTTCTGTACACGTGTCCTAGAAACGGTAACCTGCTCTTTTTCATAGTCTCCGAGATTTGCTCCGCCTTTTTGCAGATTTCATTGTTGCTCTGAAGCTTCCAGCCAGTTGCTACCTGGGTTGCACCCGTGATTTTCCCTAATATTCTTCTTTCTAGTATCTCCAAGTTTTTCAAGTTGTAATTCACTGAGAGACACTCTGTTTTTACCACTGCATTGTAGTGCTTTATTTTGGCATTCCTAGAGATGCACTTTTTGTTGTAAATGTTTTTTAGATAATCTGTAAGCTCTCTCCATTTTTGAGATCCTGTCCCCTCCACAGCAGCTTACTCCATCCGTTCTCTTGTATGGCTTCACCGAGGTATTTGAAACTTTTTATCCTCTCAATCCGTCGAATCTCTGTTTCAAGGAATTGTGGTCCATGTTCGTCACTTCTCATGAATTTGGTCTTTCTTTCGAGATCCTAATCCCTGGCTTGCCGGCTATCATTTCTAGTAGGTTGATCCGAATACCCGCTTCTTCTAAGTTCTCTGAAATTATTGGAAATACGTCAGCGAAAACCAGGAAGTTGACTTTGATTCAAGTTCGGAATTCTCACAATCTTCTCCAGGACACACTTAAATAGTATTGGTGATAATCCATCGCCCTCTCGCACACCTGTCTTGATTTCAAATGGTTGGCAAAATTCTCCCATAAGCTTCACTCTGGAAGTTGTGCCTGTTAACGTTTCTCTGATAATGTTTGCCAGCTTGTTTTTGACCCCAAATTCTCTGATGATTCTACCTAAGGTCCCTTTATCCACAGTGTCAATGGATTTTTTGAAGTCAATGAAAGAAACCACTGTATTTTTTCCTTTCAGCATTCTGTGTTGGATTATTGATTTCAAATTAAAAATTTGTTCTGCACCGAAGCGGCATTTCGGAAATCCGCCCTGATATTTTCCAAGTTGTTTATCTAGGATTCTATTCAGCAGTACGTTTGAGAGGATTTTGTAGGTGACTGGGAGGAGTGACACGCCTCTGTAGTCGTTTACATCTTTTTTATAATCTTTCTTGTGGAGTGGGTAGATCAGTGCCGTTTTCCATTCCCTGCCTTCACCCGTATTTGCTGGAAGATTCGGTGTAGGTCGTCTAGGATTTCCGGTTCTGCCCATTTCAGCATTTCTGCTGATATTGAGTCTTCTTCGCTGGCCTTGTTGTTTTTGAGTCTTCTTCCGGCTTCGTTTATTTCTTCTTTTATTGGTGGCATATTATTTCTTAAGTTCTCAGGAGGAGCCAGAAGTTTCATTTTGATAGTTGGAGGTGGGCAGTTGAGCAGTTTCTCGAAGTATCTGGCTAGTATATTGCAATTTTCTTGACTGTTCGATCCAATTTTTCCCCGTTAATTCTTGAAGCTTACACTTGGGAGCGGGTATCCTATGACCTTGTCTTTGAAAGTTTGAAAGAAATCTCTGCTATAATTTTTGTGAAGCTATCCTGGAGATTTTGCAATTTTGTATTTCCAAATGATCGTTTGACTCTACGGCAGATTCTTGATGTTTCTTTTCTTTGTTTTCTGAAATGTTCCCAGTGCTCCTTTTTTCCTCAACTTTTCCATCTTTTCCATTTGTCGACTCTCGTTTCGAGTGCTTTCTCACTTTCTTCATTCCACCAGATTGTCCGTTTTGTCTTTGCCAGGCCGAGTGTTTTTTTTTTTTTTTTGTGGCTTCATTGATCCTCGTATGGAGGTGTTGGCAGGTCCCTGTTCTGGAGGAGCGGATTTCTCCTGTTTATAATGTTTTGGTTTATGTTCATTCATTTGGTGTTATATTCGGTCACTTTGGGTGGATATCTCTTTCTTTTGGGGGGAGAAAGCGCAATTTAACTTCGGAGAGGTAGTGATGAGAGTCGAATTTACCATGTGTGATTTTTTTTAACATTCATCGCTTCTCTAATGTTTGCCCTGATTACTGCTTCGTAGTTAGTAATTGGAGATACCCATGTCTTTGCTTTTCTTGGGGGTTTCCGAAAATGAGTTGGCATTAGCTTCATCTGTAAAGTTTAGCATAGTCCATTGAGGCTTTCTCCGTTCTGATTTGTTCTCCTGTATGCTGGGTAATCTCGTGCTATGTCTCTATATTTCCTTTCTTCCCCGATCTGTGCGCTTAAGTCGCTTAGAAGGATTTTTGTTTGGTTCACATGTATCCTGGAGATTTCTGTTTCTAATAGATCCCAGAAGTCATCTACTTCCTGCGAGTTCTCTTGTTGTCTTCGTCAATTCAAGCATGGCAGTTTATCAGAGTATATATCTTGTTTTTGCATTCAGTGTGGATATTCTTTCAGATTTCGATGAAAAGTTTATGACATTTATCACTATGGTTTTGTTTACGTAAGAGACAGTCCCCAGGAGAGAGTGTTAGGCATTATCTTTATTACTAGCTTTCCTTTGAATAGTCTGTAGCATTGTGTGTCCATCATGTGCTCATCTAGGGATCTGATCTCATGTACAGCCATGGTCTGAATTCAGTGGTCGTCCAGGAGCATTTCCAATTCTTTCAGTTTTCCCTCTCGGAGGAGTGAATTTACGTTTACGGTCCCAATGAAGTATTTCTTCTTGAATTTCAGTTTGGAAGGTGTTTCAAGACGCTCCGACTCATCTTGTGTGGATGTGGTGGGCTTCTCAGAATCCTAGGTCCCGATGCATTGCGCATTGCAATGGTGGTTTCCTTTTTCAAGCTACCTCCTGGGGTAGTGCTCTCATTTACCGAAGTTCACATTTTGCATATGACATTTTTTTTGTTTAGGTGGAGGAAATATCCCGCATCTCGTGGTCGTGCGGTAGCGTTCTCGCTTCCCACGCCCGGGTTCCCGGGTTCGATTCCCGGCAGGGTCAAGGATTTTCTCTGCCTCGTGACGGCTGGGTGTTGTGTAATGTCTTTAGGTTAGTTAGGTTTAAGCAGTTCTAAGTTCTAGGGGATTGATGACCATAGATGTTAAGTTCTATAGTGCTCAGAGCCAGTTTGCAGGAAATAAATTCCAAAGTAAGGTCGGATTGTTAGTCCGAAATGATTGTTTTTCGTGGTATACTTCACTAGGTTCTTCTGCTCTCTCAGGCGCTGGGAACTGAGATTCCTCTTCCGCCTTTGAGACCGTAAGGCAGGGGATCGTACTGGGTGCTACCATCCGAAGCCAGATGGACCCAGGTTTTTTACGAGATTGTTACTAGTTCCCCTCTCCCTTCCTGAGCTCTTGCAAATGAGGCTCCGCGCTTGGGACCGGTATAGCGGAGTTTACTGTTTTTATTCAAATCCGTTTCAAATCAAACAGTGTATGACTATAGTTCTCGGGGCTACAGCAATAACTTCTTCAGAACAAATAAAGAAGGGACACATACAAACTCTATATAAGAAACGAGCCTGCAAATAACCGAAAATCGAGCAGGAACAATGGGTTCTCCTGCCAAAACCGGAAGATACGTAAGTTCACAATAAGCGGTACCGGTATTCCCGCTTTGGGAATCAGCCGTCAATAAGTTAAATGTTGGTCACATAGCAAAAACCTAGGATCGTTATAACTACCACCCTCAGTTGATACGGCTATAGGTGATAAGCTTGTCCAATATGGAATTATTATTCTACAAATACAAGAGAAGTATGAAATGATTATTCTATAAATACAAGAGAAATGTACCAGAGATTTGGTATATGCTTTGTGCATTCATTAGCTTTTGGATGAAATTAAGATTGTAGAAAGTACGAGATTTAATCTAATTTTGAACCAGTAAACTACGTGGACAGGACTTACAATATAAATTTTTATCTGATTTCATGAAATTATGACTACAGAAAAGATACAGATCATCCTAAATTTTTCCTAGTTTCATCCATAGTCTTACCACGACATTTTTATTCTGATAATAATCCCAAAGGGATTTTAAATTTTTTTCTACCTTCTCCTCTAAATCCAGGAACAAAATGTTCCCAAACCCTCATGAAAAGTATTTACTCATTCCCTGATAATAAGTGATTTACTCACATGAATAGGCAATAATTTGTTTTCTGGTACGCATTCATCAACCCTATTCTCATTTGAAATTACATCCTCAACGCTTAACATGAGCTTTTCTTACTCATTATTTCAACATATACTTCGCTATCAACTTCAAAACCTTCTTCATCAATATTTCTACTACTTTCCTCATTTTCGCTATCATTAAAATAATTATTTTCATCATGTTTATCTGACAGTATTTGATCATCAGTATCGCATATAAAATCGTCAGCATCCACTGGACAAGGCTCTCCTTCACTAAAAAAAGTCACCCAATTCTGATTATTCATTATCCTTACTTCCCACTTCATTACTTCGTGTCATCTGCCAAAATGTAAAAAATCTACATCTATATCAGTATCCAAATGTAGTTTCTTAACATATTTCTGCCTATTAGTATTTCGTAATAACTCGTTCTTCCCTGCAGCTTACGAAAATCTACTGTTAAACTCCAGCTTCTTCACCTGGCGCACTGTTTCAATATTTAGCTCCTGTCTCATCCGTGTGTAACCATTTATCGCATTTTTAATAAAAATCTGTGGTCTGACTTTTATTAAATTCTTTCGCCCAAAATTATGTACTCTGAGTGGAGAAACTTGAGTTGTCCGATTTTCTCGTGTTTGCACTCCCTGTCGCTGCTACATACGTGTTCTCTGCATTCCGTGCTGAGGGCAGCTTTATTTGTTGTTGTAGTGCTTGCCAAATTTTGGTATCTGTGCTAAGAGAAGACGTCCCAGTCAAAATGGAACACTAATCATCAGATATTTCGAAAACAAATAGGTGAAAAAATTTGATTTTTGCATGTCTTACATTCTGCTATTTTCACTTGATAAATAACTGAATACTTTTTCGTTAGCCTCCATACGTACACCGCTGTAAAAAATTAAGTAAAACATTGCACCAAATTTTAAAGAGTTTGCTGAGGCATTGGCACATTTTATCTCATACATGGCAGTGAATGAAACGTAGATAAGATATCGAAATTTTACTTAAAAGTGAGTTGCTGGGTTTTACATACGAGGAAAGGGATGTGCGTCACGCACTCATGCTCGTCCTCGTCCATCGTGAATCATGTGGTCGTAAAACTCGTCATATCTCGTAAACGATTCATTATAGTGGAACAAGGATTTTTGAAAATGACGGCATGCAATGAGGTACGGATGTTGTATGATAAATTCTCGAAAATTTTTTTTTCACTGAAATGTTGAAGTAACTCATGCACAGCAGATATAGGTCGCCAGCTAAGGATACAAACAGACGTCAATAACACTGTAGGAAAACCCAAGCACCACTCTTAAACACGTCCGCAGCGCACCTGAGGATCGGTGTAGAAGCCAAAGAGTTACTTCCCTCCTCATTACTTTGTAGGTCACTTACTGACAAACCATAAAAACTTGCATCGTGATCTTTAATATCTTTCTGACTAATATTATTTTCTAGTCATTCATTTGCTCCTGTAACTTATCAAAATTTACTGCCGAGTTCCAATCTATTCATCTGTAGTACTGTTTCAGTATTTAGCCCCTGATTCATGTGATTGTAACCGTTTATTGAATTTTGATAAAAATCAGTGGTGTGACCTTTACTAAAATCCTTGCCCCCAAAATTAATATCTGCATTGGAGTGAATGTGAGTTTCGTGACCGATTTCCGTTATTAACCGGTGTTTCGTGTATTTACACCTCATTTATTTGTTGTCATTACTTATTCTTGGTTTCAAATTCCCTTCTACAGTTTCTATTTTTATCGTACCCCTTGTTATGTCTTTTCATTCTGCCATCATGCTGCTCAATCCTACAATTTACATATTCTCCTCTGCCTTGATTCCACCCATGAAAATGCGGATTCTTCCCCATGAATTGATAATTTATCTGGTTGAAATTATTTATGTCAATTTTTCCCAAAGCCCTCACCAGCCTATCAACATATTTTAAATAATGACACATTAAATCATCAGGTCCATGAATAAAGCCCCCTTGTAACCTAACAGCCAGTACCCTGTTAAGTGCATTAATTTGTGTCATATCATTATGATATATGTCCGAATGTACTAATCCTTTCTACTGCTTTTTGCAAAATCCTTCTACGCCCCCAATTGTCTTCCTTGTAATTTGTACCATTTAAAAAATTCCTTTTCATGATGGCTTGTTAACACTCTGCTCAAAACCTGTTTAAAATCTGTTTCGAAAGTCCCCAAATGTTACCCACTGATAAAGATTGTGATTTGCACAGGATAAAGCTTCCTCTTCGAGAGACTTCTCAACAAATTCAGTTTTAAAATCTTCTTTCATACCAGTAACCAAACTATCTTTTCAGTGTTGAAGAACACCTACAGGACATAACTTATTGCCGAGAAAGCTCTCACAGGGAGACAGGAGTACATAACACACTGTTAGCACATAAATTCCTTGTTACTGAGCACCCTTGGGGGTCCTGTCTGATTCGTTCCAACACTGACTTTTATTTCCTAACACAGTCACTTCATTACTTACATTCTTTCCATCATTACATAATCCTTAATATAGTTAAACCAGTGTCGAAGCGTGAAATTTTTGGTAGGATAGGCTGACAATTACGAATTTCGCAAAAAAGAAATAAATTTTAAAACAGACACGTATAAAATAGAATGACTACAAAAGTGAGTTAGTTACATATTTCTACTGTTTTAAGCTATTATATATGTACAAAAATATTAAACATCTACACATTTATAAAAATATAACATGTAGTAACTTACTGTTGCCTCTTTTTATAAATTAGTTCTATCCTCCTGCCCTTTTTCTGATCGTAAATATCGTTAACACGGGATATGAAATGCTGCCATTTGGTTCAAGATTTCACAGTTCCCTTCACTACAGCTAAAATCGCCATGTTGGACAGTCTGTCAGTTGGCACTGTGTTGCGAAGGAAGGTTTCAACTTGTTTTAATGTACTTACGTTTCTTTTGCAAGTCGCTCTGGTCCCTGGAATTGCAAGAACCAACGATAGTAGTTTCACACGTTTAAGCGTTTTTTAATCCACTGTTTATAATGGATTTAAGGAGATCCTCAGGCTGTAGACGTTTATCCTTACTGCTGTAACTAAACGTAGGTTCCTCTTTAAGTTTTTCGCTGTTAAAGAAGGGATATATTTTATGTAATTTTTCTGCTTCACATACCGAGGAATTGTTTGTCCTACTATAACCCGAGAACTTTCTCTCATTTACAAGTTCTGTAATATATGTTTCTTGAATGTCCCACGATCTATTTCTCATGTTCACTACCACTGTATCAATTATTTCGAATACTAGCCGTCTTAGTTTCTGAATGCTCACTTCAGTTTAGTAAAATTTTATTCCAGATACTGCTGCTATATTTATAAGGCTCTCAGCTTTCACTACGCATTTCAGAATTATTTCGTCACATCTTAATCTTTCAACAGCCTTAATTCAGTTTCCTATTTCAAGCTTACAGTGGCTTATGTCCACAGTTTTACTTTGCAAGATGTCAAGCAAGATACTTGTATGCTGGAAAATCAAATTCTACAACCACAGTAGGGAAACAGAAGTTTGATCATCTAGTATAATATTCAGTCCAAGTGCTCGGTGTACATAATTGTCATCCCATCCTTCACTGTTTATCACATCCGTAACTGCTGTTCTGAGGACTGTTGTTGTTTTTATTGTTGTTGTTTTTGGGGGAGGAGACCAGACAGCCAGGACATCGGTATCGTTGGATTAGGGAAGGACGGGGAAGGAAGTCGGCCGAGCCCTTTCAAAGGAACGATCCAGGTATTTGGCTGGAGCGATTTAGGGAAATCACGGAAAACCTAAATCATTGTTGCCGGACGCGGGATTGAACCGTCGTCCTCCCGAATGCGAGTCCAATGTGCTAACCATTGCGCCACCTCCTTCCGTCTCAGATCTGTATAATGAAGTATAATGGTTTGCACAGCACGTGATTGTAACTTCCACCTACGAACGGCAAAAAATATGTGGGATCCTGACGTTAGCCACAAAAAGTTTTGTTTGCGTAATTCCTTTACAAGTATAGAGGAGGACCAGGTAGAACTGACGTGCGTACCAATGGGTAAAGAGAGCATGGGGATACGCTTATTTCACAATAGAATGGACATCACATTTTTTCCTGCCATTGCACAGCAGCCGTCGTATGTTTCCGATACTAATCTCTTTTATCAATATTCCAACTGCTTAGGACTTGCAACGAAACAGTGCACTCCGATATTTGGCTACGTCATAAAACCCTACGAATCTCTCATGATCCGTTACTGGCAAAACGAAAAATTAGAATTTGACTTCTGGTTTAGAGTCCGTTGTTTCATCGCCTTGTACTGATATAAAAGAACTATTTTTAACTTCAAATTTGTTCTTTAACAACAACTGTAATAAAAGCTGTTTATTAATTCAGTGTCTCCGACGAAGTGCCTTAAAATAATGCATCGGACGCTAAATGATCTTTCATGTATGGTTCTCCTTCTGCCAAGAAATCAAAAAGTTCTAAGTATTTTCCTTTATTTAGTGATATCTCATATTCGCCATGGCCTTCAAGGGCTAACTCTTGCCGTGTCAAAAATTAGCCTCATCATTATACTTCTGTTTCGATCAACCTTCTCGTAAAGTTTCAAAGCTTCCAGGCATGATATTTCTGAAAGAGCGTAGTCCTAGTTGATTGTATTTCAGAGCTGCTGTAATATGTGAAATGCAACTTCATGCTTTTTAGCTTTTCAAACATTACTCATTCCAAACAGTGCACAGTAAAAACAAAAAAGTTTGTAACTTACAACGCTGCCACTTAACCACGGTTTTGAAATACACCATTGTGTTTGAGAACGTCTTACAAATTTTCCATGAGATTTTTTAATAGACAGACTTGGCGTCGGCTATCGTATTTCCACCAGAAGTTTACATTCCAAAGAAAGACGCGAGGAGAATGCAGGGTTTAAATTTTAAAAAAACGCAGTGGAACTTATGGTGAAATAGACGCTTCCGTAGTAGTTTCAGGTAGTCAGCAACACCATGCGTTGAAAGATAATGATTTAAATATTAGATAACTTACAGTTTTCCTTTCGACAACAAAATGACAAGACAAATTGACGACGACACTTTATACGTGACAGGGCACACCGAAAAATACTTTATTAATTAGTTAATCACTACCACTAATTACTACATTACAACCACAAAATTCCGTTCCAGGTTTACTATGAGCATGTCTAGCACTGTTTATATGAAAACCAACAGATACGGTAGTTTGAAATACGTACGGCTACTAAATTTTTAAACTGAGGAACAATAAAAATACACAGGCTCTTTCCTATCATCTTGCAACAACAAACAATGATGCATTCACATTTACTTTCTATGAGCTACGGATGCCTTCTTGTTCTCTGTATTTAAATAAACACTTAAATTAACGTGCTTGTTTTGCAAACAAAACTGTCTCTTCCTGCTGCTACGTAATTTAGTTCTCCCATACACGTTTTGACTTATCTTGCTCTAAGGCATCATCAGTGGGATCTATAAGGATACAGTTTTGTTAATTTTAGATTATAAAACAGTTCACATCTAGTCTGGAGGTTGCACTACAACTTTCATTACTGCCATATAAGCACAACCTAGCATTTTCATCTTCTTCACACTGCTCACCATTTTTCTCGCTTTTTGTGGTGGTCTATTGTTTTTTGCCACTAGATATAACTATTTTGCCGGACACTGCTTTTCACAACGAAATATTGCGACTCCATTACGTGTTTCCTCGTCTTTGGCGTGTTTACCTACTTGTTGACAGCCTAACAAGGTATGAAGTATATGTTCAAGAGTAACTTCTATTCATTATTATACAGTGCGTATGTTTGAGAGAGAGTCGACAAGTGCTTTTTTTATGATGGTGGTTTGAATTGTATGGTGTCGTACAAGCAGTTAGCGAGTGGTTGAAAACTTTGGTCACAGCTGATTTGACTTTTCGTTTGAATATTCTGTATAGGGGTTCACGGATAAGTGAGTGTAAAGATTTTGTGTGGCATTATTATACACAACAGACAGTTCCATACAATACACCACAAAACTGACAACAACAGAGACATATAACAGAAATAAGGTATGTATCAACTACAGTGTAACACTTTTGAAGGCAGATACATAGAACAAACAGGCAGAACATTTAATGTCAGACACAAAAATACACATGAGAACCTTAAAATATGGGACAAACCACTGAAAATTTGCAGAACATCTAAGAGAAAATGACCACAAACCGTGAAAATAATTAGAATGAACATTACAAAACAACTTCTAACCGAGCAAGAAGATTACCACATACAGAAAATCAAAGCAGAAGGGAAAACCTTGTTGATTGACGAAGTATGCATGCCAAGCAAATCATTATTTACACTAACAGATAAAATAATATAATGACGCTCCCAAAGAGGATTAATATAGTAATATGGTAAGACAGAGATTTAGGAACCAGGTTTTAAATTGTAAGACATTTCCAGGGGCAGATGTGGACTCTGACCACAATCTATTGGTTATGACTTGTAGATTAAAACTGAAGTAACTGCAAAAAGGAGGGAACTTAAGGAGATGGGATAAACTGAAAGAACCAGAGGTTGTACAGAGTTTCAGGGAGAGCATAAGGGAACAATTGACAGGAATGGGGGAAAGAAATACAGTAGAAGAAGAATGGGTAGCTTTGAGGGATGAAGTAGTGAAGGCACCAGGTAAAAAGACGAGGGCTAGTAGAAATCCTTGGATAACAGAAGAAATACTGAATTTAATTGATGAAAGGCGAAAATATAAAAACGCAGTAAACGAATCAGGCAAAAAGGAATACAAATCTCTTAAAAATGAGATCGACAAGAAGTGCAAAATGGCTAAGCAGGGATGGCTAGAGGACAAATGTAAGGATGTAGAGGCTTATCTCACTAGGGGTAAGATAGATACTGCCTACAGGAAAATTAAAGAGACCTTTGGAGATAAGAGAACCACTTGTACGAACATCAAGAGCTCAGATGGAAACCCAGTTCTAAGCAAAGAAGGGAAAGCAGAAAGGTGGAAGGAGTATATAGAGGGTCTGTACAAGGGCGATGTACTTGAGGACAATATTATGGAAATGGAAGAGGATGTAGATGAAGATGAAATGGGAGATACGATACCGCGTGAAGAGTTTGACACAGCTCTGAAGGACCTGAGTCGAAACAAGGCCCCCGGAGTAGACAACATTCCATTGGAACTACTGATGGCCTTGGGAGAGCCAGTCCTGACAAAACTCTACCATCTGGTGAGCAAGATGTATGAGACAGTTGAAATAACCTCAGACTTCAAGAAGAATATAATAATTTCAATCCAAAAGAAATCAGGTGTTGACAGATGTGAAAATTACCGAATTGTCAGTTTAATAAGTCACAGCTGCAAAATACTAACGCATATTCTTTACAGACGAATGGAAAAACTAGTAGAATCCGACCTCGGGGAAGATCAGTTTGAATTCCGTAGAAATGTTGGAACACGTGAGGCAATACTGACTCTACGACTTATCTTAGAAGCTAGATTAAGGAAGGGCAAACCTACGTTCCTAGCATTTGTAGACTTAGAGAAAGCTTTTGACAATGTTGACTGGAATACACTCTTTCAAATTCTGAAGGTGGCAGGGGTAAAATACAGGGAGCGAAAGGCTATTTACAATTTGTACAGAAACCAGATGGCATTTATAAGAGTCGAGGGACATGAAAGGGAAGCAGTGGTTGGGAAGGGAGTGAGACAGGGTTGTAGCCTCTCCCCGATGTTATTCAATCTGTATATTGAGCAAGCAGTGAAGGAAACAAAAGAAAAGTTCGAAGTAGGTATTAAAATCCATGGAGAAGAAATAAAAACTATGATGTTCGCCGATGACATTGTCATTCTGTCAGAAACAGCAAAGGACTTGGAAGAGCAGTTGAACGGAATGGATAGTGTCTTGAAAGGAGGATATAAGATGAACATCAACAAAAGCAAAACGAGGATAATGGAATGTAGTCGAATTAAGACGGGTGATGCCGAGGGAATTAGATTAGGAAATGAGACACTTAAAGTAGTAAAGGAGTTTTGCTATTTGGGGAGCAAAATAACTGATGATGGTCGAAGTAGAGAGGATATAAAATGTAGACTGGCAATGGCAAGGAAAGCGTTTCTGAAGAAGAGAAATTTGGCAACATGGAATATAGATTTATGTATCAGGAAGTCGTTTCTGAAAGTATTTGTATGGAGTGTAGCCATGTATAGAAGTGAAACATAGACGATAAATAGTTTGGACAAGAAGAGAATAGAAGCTTTCGAAATGTGGTGCTACAGAAGAATGCTGAAGATTAGATGGGTAGATCACGTAACTAATGAGGAAGTACTGAATAGGATTGGGGAGAAGAGATGTTTGTGGCACAACTTGACCAGAAGAAGGGATCGGTTGGTATGACATGTTCTGAGGCATCAAGGGATCACCAATTTAGTATTGGAGGGCAGCGTGGAGGGTAAAAATCGTAGAGGGAGACCAAGAGATGACTACACTACGCAGATTCAGAAGGATGTAAGTTGCAGTGGGTACTGGGAGATGAAGAGGCTTGCACAAGATAGAGTAGCATGGAGAGCTGCATCAAACCAGTCTCAGGACTGAAGACCACAACAACAACAGCATGCCAAGCAAATCATTATTTACACTAACAGATAAAATAATATAATAACGCTCCCAAAGAGGATTAATATAATAATATTGTCCAATATGATAATAGTACCACCCAACGTCTTTCACTCACATATCCATGAACCCCTAAACAAAATATTCAAACGAAAAGTCAAATCAGCTGTCACCAAAGTTTTCAAACACTCGTTACCAGCTAGTAAAACACCACACAGTTCAAACTACCATCCTCAAAATAAAAAGAAAGCGCTCGTCGGCTCTCTCATATACACGTACGGTATAATCATAATGAATAGAAGCTAGTCTTGAACGTACACTAGACACTACGTTAGATTGGCAACAAGTAGGTAAACACTCGAAGACGAGAAAACACGTAATGGGGTCGCAATATTTAGTTGTGAAAAGCAATGTCCGGTAAAATACACTCCTGGAAATTGAAATAAGAACACCGTGAATTCATTGTCCCAGGAAGGGGAAACTTTATTGACACATTCCTGGGGTCAGATACATCACATGATCACACTGACAGAACCACAGGCACATAGACACAGGCAACAGAGCATGCACAATGTCGCCACTAGTACAGTGTATATCCACCTTTCGCAGCAATGCAGGCTGCTATTCTCCCATGGAGACGGTCGTAGAGATGCTGGATGTAGTCCTGTGGAACGGCTTGCCATGCCATTTCCACCTGGCGCCTCAGTTGGACCAGCGTTCGTGCTGGACGTGCAGACCGCGTGAGACGACGCTTCATACAGTCCCAAACATGCTCAATGGGGGACAGATCCGGAGATCTTGCTGGCCAGGGTAGTTGACTTACACCTTCTAGAGCACGTTGGGTGGCACGGGATACATGCGGACGTGCATTGTCCTGTTGGAACAGCAAGTTCCCTTGCCGGTCTAGGAATGGTAGAACGATGGGTTCGATGACGGTTTGGATGTACCGTGCACTATTCAGTGTCCCCTCGACGATCACCAGAGGTGTACGGTCAGTGTAGGAGATCGCTCCCCACACCATGATGCCGGGTGTTGGCCCTGTGTGCCTCGGTCGTATGCAGTCCTGATTGTGGCGCTCACCTGCACTGCGCCAAACACGCATACGACCATCATTGGCACCAAGGCAGAAGCGACTCTCATCGCTGAAGACGACACGTCTCCATTCGTCGCTCCATTCACGCCTGTCGCGACACCACTGGAGGCGGGCTGCACGATGTTGGGGCGTGAGCGAAAGACGGCCTAACGGTGTGCGGGACCGTAGCCCAGCTTCATGGAGACGGTTGCGAATGGTCCTCGCCGGTACCCCAGGAGCAACAGTGTCCCCAATTTGCTGGGAAGTGGCGGTGCGGTCCCCTACGGCACTGCGTAGGATCCTACGGTCTTGGCGTGCATCCGTGCGTCGCTGCGGTCCGGTCCCAGGTCGACGGGCACGTGCACCATCCGCCGACCACTGGCGACAACATCGATGTACTGTGGAGACCTCACGCCCCACGTGTTGAGCAATTCGGCGGTACGTCCACCCGGCCTCACGCATGCCCACTATACGCCCTCGCTCGAAGTCCGTCAACTGCACATAAGGTTCACGTCCACGCTGTCGCGGCATGCTACCAGTGTTAAAGACTGCGATGGAGCTCCGTATGCCACGGCAAACTGGCTGACACTGACGGCGGCGGTGCACAAATGCTGCGCAGCTAGCGCCATTCGACGGCCAACACCGCGGTTCCTGGTGTGTCCGCTGTGCCGTGCGTGTGATCATTGCTTGTACAGCCCTCTCGCAGTGTCCGGAGCAAGTATGGTGGGTCTGACACACCGGTGTCAATGTGTTCTTTTTTCCATTTCCAGGAGTGTATATCTAGTGGCAAAAAAACAATAGAACACGACTAAAAATAGTGAGGAACATGATGAGCAGATTGAAGAAGGTGATAAAGCAAAGTTGTGCTTATATGGCAGTAATAAAATTGGTAATGCCACCTCCTGACTAGATGTGAGGAAACGCAGACCAGTAAGTAATTACTTTTTAGAAAAAAATTAGTGACATGAACTGTCTAATAACGCAAACTTAACAAAACCGTATCGCTGTCGATACCACTGATGATGCATAAGAACAAGATAAGGCGAAGCGCGTATGATATAAATAAATTAAGTAGGAGCAGAAAAAGGCAGTTCTACTTACAAAACAATTATTTATCTGCTTGATGCGGAGGATGGCCACACAGTCAAACGTGTTACTTAAATGAACAGTTAATGTTTTTTTTATTCCGCCAGGCTTACTGCCAGCGTGTTAGACGATGCGAATTAGCGCTATCTGTTAGGGAGCTTTTGAATGACTTGTCTGTCACTGCACTTAGGCGTGTATCCACCTGCTGGCCAGAAGTAAACATAAATCGAACGACAGTTCTAAAAAACCATATCCACGATGCAGAACCCCTGTCCACAACGTGAAAGAAACGGATTTTACTCCGCATACTCGTAACAAGCACAGAATTCCGAGCTGCTATTGGCTGCGAAGCTAGAGCAGTGATGCGTTGTACTGACTGGTGCATATATATTTAAAAACGTTTACAATGATACGTATCAATGATAAATGTGCCACTAACTATTAATTCCGATAATAAAATGGCCAGTGAGATAGTAAACAGCAACATATGCCTCTCAACAACACGTACCTTAAATCAACTAGGTGCAACAGGTTATTAAACCAGTTACCGACACACATTAAACTAGCAGCAATACTGAACAGGGATAAGCTTTATATGATTCTGAATTTAAGTCAGTAAGTAATGATCATAATCTATAACTTCATTGCCTAATACAGGGTTTCTATGCCTGTTATGAAACGACCCCTTAGAAAAATTAATGAATTACTGTGCTGATAAACCTCTTACATTATTTGATTTTCAAGCAGCTGAGCAGAATTGAACGTACTCAGAAATTTCGCTCTTTACCTATTCTTATCAACATTAAACTGACAGCCAATATTTTTAGCTCAACGCAATCTGACTTTCAAAAATCCCTACAAAAGAATGGCCCTGACTAGCAATAACCTATATCTTTCTTAAATCACTTACCTCACAAAAATCTTCGTTACTCGAACTGCTGCAATACAGCGAGCGCCACTACTGCCAGCTAAGTAAAAGATTCTAACTACTGAAGGCACTAACTACTGATAGGCATAGTTAACAAATGAAAGATTTTGATAAAGAACAAACAATGTATTTACCTTAATAGTGTTAAAAAGTCATAATATATATATCAGTTCATGACATCCAGTCTTACAAATTTACTGTCTCTGATGGACACACGTCCAGATCATGCGCTCTCAAAACTCCGCCATCTCTCTCCCCACATCCACCACTGATGGCGGCTCACCTCCAACTGCGCAACGCTACGCGCTGTTAACAGCCAACTGCCCAACAGTATAATGGCGAATATTACTCCAACAATGCAAGCCAACCACAGCCTTCACACAGCACAGTCAGTGATTTTCATATAGAGCGCTACATGGCGTTACCAACATAAAAACGTAAACAGCCTACTTACACTGTGCGTTAACCAACTTGCATTAGAACAGATAACACAGTAACAGTTCTTTCTTAAATTCGGTTTGAAGCAACTAAACAGAATGCAAATCGAAGTTTACTGGCTCTGAAGGAGCATTTGCATTGCTTCATTAAATAACTGGGCTGGTCCATGAGGACCCTTAAACTTTCATGGTTTGAAGAACCATGCTCATTATCAAAACTACACCAATATGTATGAGAAAATGTAAATATTCTCACCATTAATTATTAGTCAACTAAAGCGCAACAAACTATAGCTCTTTAAATAATATCGGTGCTTTCATAACCGGTCTTTTAATCTACTCAAAATTATAATTGGCGACGCAAATGACAACACAATGTTACATTTAAATTCAGCTACTTTCTCATAATAAATTAGGAAACTCAGTATTAAAATACTGCTATATGAATCCTGTCCAGGTTTGTGATAATCACAGGCGTAAGACAGAGTTTTCAGTAAAACCACGATTATTATTAAAATCAAGCAATTTTCGCAAATACCTGATCCATTTACAGACTGCCAAATACAAAACAATTTAGTGGAAGGTTGGTGGCACTGGTGGCGCAATTTGCAGTGGCTATTAGCCTGGTGGTGATGCAGTCATGGCAGCACTATTGGCCTCGTCCTATTACTGATATTCTTCGTGTCGAAATAGTATTTTTATAGTGCAAAAATCGTGCCATGCTAATGGTATTAGCAAATTCAACTGCCGAGGCCCATAAATACTGCCCTTAATCTCTCCTTGTCTCAAAAGTCCAGGAATATGAGCCACTACGATGCGCTGCTGCTAGCGAGGTGTTAACCACAGCACTACTCGTCATAAAGCGTTGTTGCCTTTTGCGCGCCAGCCACACCTGTTCCACTCCACCAGGCTTCTTCCGTAACTGTACGGCTTCCCTACATCTTTAATGTTTAACCTTAATTTCCCTAATTATGGACCAAGTCATTTATAGTACATTACATAACAACGATTTCAGTAGTTGTTTAAATTAAGAAGCATAATTTAAACATCATCGTTCAAAAATTCACATAACTGAAACATGTATACATAGTCAAAGACTTTCCATGACAGATACAACATTATACATCGGCAATACTACAACCTGACATACAAATATCGATGCAGATACAAAATAGATAAAAAAAACTGCCAGTTACATCATTTGAGTCCAAAATCCGTTCTCACGATATGTCTATTTTTTTCTAAACCATCTTATTTTACAAGAATTATCTCTTCTTCTCATTTGCTTTCATTATTTTCATTCACCTTGATTTTATGCACAGTGCTCAAAAACATCAAAAGTACTAGTGTTCTAATCTGAAACATTATAATCGCAAAAGAAAAGCCCTCAAATCTGAAATGAACCCAGCTGCCACAATGCTACTTTTCTGAAAAACTGGCTAATGAAGGCGTTTTAGAGCACACAGCTTCTACTATGCATTTCGAATTAATTTGGGGAAGTATATACTGCATTAATCATTGCAGATACTAGATTTCTACAGCGTTATCTCGAGGATGGTTTCTTCTGTCAACCTGGTGTTAAGAATAGTCTGGAATTTTATCAGTTGCTTGAATATAACCCAAATTTCCGTTTTGGCTGTTTGTTAAATCCACGAAAAATCCATTTTTGTACTTCCTATCATAAACGATAATTCAATTTTCAGCATAGTAATAGGATTGAAATCAAACTTTCTTCTCCGTAATCCAAATAACAAGCATTGTTCATAACAAAATAATACAAGCACACTCTGAAAGTTCCATCATTACACTTCGTCACATACATGCCTACTCGACTACGTTACCAGAAACAAAGACCCACATGTGCCAAAGACAAGTTTTCAAGAAGTTACATTCGTATGGAAATTTTGTAGTATTACATGAGATTTTGTACATCAAAAGGTAGAAACTGATCGGCTATTTCAAAATGTAATTTGTGTTACTATATTAAATTATTATTTTTGTTCAAATCTGTTTTCAATAAAATCTGTAGTACATGAATGACTATTACTCTCAAAGCTACAGCATTAATCTCTTCAGAACAAATAAAGAATATACTGCTTGCAATAAAACAAGTAAGAAATTAGCCTGCAAATAAATGAAAGTCGAGTAGAAATAATGTACTTCCCTCTCAAAACCGAAAGACACGTAAGTTCACAAAAGACATTACTGGAATCTTCACTTAAGAAATCAGGCATTAATAGGTATAATGAAGATCACAGAGCAACTGTCTAGCATCGTTTTAGTACTTCAGTTCGGCGCCGGTGACGGTGATGTTTACGTACATAAAAGTATTATTAACAGTGGTTGGTTGCGGTTTCCTTCTTTGCAAGAATCACCTTTTGCAGTATTTCTTTATTTTCAACGGCACGCTTCACTGTCAAGATTCAGATGAATGAAGTCTTCACGACACGGTAACAAGTTGAACGTTACGCCCCTCGTGAAGTCTTCTTACGTTACGTGCATTTTCTCTCGCATTGATCTTTCATACTAAAGCAACAGGTCCATAAGTCCTCACGTTTCCCAAAAACATCCCAGCGCACGTAATTGTTAATCTCCATGAACCAACATACCTTTTGGGAGTCCATAATATTTATGCGGTTGTTGGTAGACTGGTTCCAGAACAGGCACATAACCCGAGTATCTCAACATGATGTACTTCACGATGACTGTGACAATCTAGAATGAATTTGCTTGTTTATGACACACAAACTGTTAGGATATACCGTACCTGCTATCGATAACAATTAGGTTCAAAATGGTTCAAATGGCTCTCAGCGCTATGGGACTTAACTTCTAAGGTCATCAGTCCCCTAGAACTTAGAACTACTTAAACCTAACTAACCTAAGGACATCACACACATCCATGCCCGAGGCAGACTGAAGCGCCTAGAACCTCTCTGCCACTCTGGCCGGCTAAATCGCACTAACAATTAGGTTCCGGTGACTAGGGGGACCAAGATATCAGGAAGAGAAGGGAGCAGTGATATGGCGTTATGCTCACTTATTTTGTAAATTATTTATATAACCTGAAGGTGGTCAGATAGTCCAAACTGGCAGTTAATAAAGTTTATTTCTTCAGCAGCTCTTGGTGATTCTGAAAATGTTTTTTTCAAACTTAAGATTCATACCAAGTGTGGCATGGAGTGGGGTGCAGACTGGGGGTTAATCAGACTTGGAACTCAGTTCAACAAGTATTTCATCACTTAACCAAATTTTACTTAACAAATTAGAAAACTGCTTACAATAAAACAAAATATATACTTCTGTACTCCGGAACTACTTTGAGCACGGGAAAAAAATAATCATACAGTTATCCTTATAAAAATTACAGATCAAACGGAAATTCAGGTCAAATAAAATTTTACACTGTAAGGGACAACGGGGCAACAGCAGCTAGTGGCGCGGTCTACCGCACTGCCTCTCGAGCGGAAAGGCGTACCCGGCCCTGGACCAAATCCACCTGGCGGTAGGGGTTTTTAAGGCAGTTTTCCATCTACCTCGGTGAATTCGAGCTGGTTCCCCTTATTCCGCCTCAGTTACACTATGTCGGCGATTGCTGCTAAAACACTGTCTCCACGTACGCGTACACCATAATTACTCTATCCAGCAAACATTTAGGGTTACACTCGTCTGGTATGAGACGTCTCTGGGAGGGGGGAGGGGGGGGGGGAGCCACTGGGGACCCGAACCGCACAATAACCCTGGGTTTAGTGTGGGGCTGTGGTGGGGTGTACAGTAAAATGCTGTGGCCTGTTGTGAGGTTGCGAACCACTGAGCACTAAGCTTGTGCCTGAATGCTTTTTCATACAATAATATATGTAACAGTTCGTTCACATAAAAGTAGTAACAACTAAATCTTAATGTAAAATGAGTAGGTCACAGGGTCAGTCTGAAATGTCAGTAAGACAATAAACTCTTAAAACCACTGGACTAACCAACTGATTACCATATTGCAGTGCCTGTGTTGTTAAGAAGAACGATGCAACGAGCTTTCGATCATATACGCATATCCGAAGGAACAGGCACTTTGGTGTCTATAGTCGTTATTAAATGCATAAAATGTATTCGAAGTTACGAATACGAACAAACATCAGCTGTTTAAATGAACGATGACAATGAGAAGTTGTCCAGGACCGGGACTCGAACCTGTATTTCCCGCTTTGCGCGAGTGATCGCCATGCATGTATTTCATAACGGCTTCAGTCGCCGCAATGAACATGCATGTCGGAAGAACATTGCACTGTTTTTCTTAACAACACAGGCATTATAGTATCGCATGCATCTGCTGATACCATGCAGCGACTTTCAATTGAAACGTCCACTCATGTACAGGTATTACACAACGTTTACGTGCGAGTACAGGTTGTGACGTGGGAGTGGCGACTTACGGAAATTTAGGTTTTGCCGTGCGTCATGCACGGCTAGCGAAAAAGGTTACGGCTATCGTTCGTATAAAGCGGGCAAACTGTTCCGGCATACATTTTCACTGCCGTCATTCCTTTATACAGCTGATGGTTGTCCACATTCGCAGCTGCAAATACACTCCTGGAAATTGAAATAAGAACACCGTGAATACATTGTCCCAGGAAGGGGAAACTTTATTGACACATTCCTGGGGTCAGATACATCACATGATCACACTGACAGAACCACAGGCACATACACACAGGCAACAGAGCATGCACAATGTCGGCACTAGTACAGTGTATATCCACCTTTCGCAGCAATGCACGATGCTATTCTCCCATGGAGACGATCGTAGAGATGCTGGATGTAGTCCTGTGGAACGGCTTGCCATGCCATTTCCACTTGGCGCCTCAGTTGGACCAGCGTTCGTGTTGGACGTGCAGACCGCGTGAGACGACGCTGGCCTGGGTAGTTGACTTACACCTTCTAGAGCACGTTGCGTGGCACGGGATACATGCGGACGTGCATTGTCCTGTTGGAACAGCAAGTTCCCTTGCCGGTCTAGGAATGGTAGAACGATGGGTTCGATGACGGTTTGGATGTACCGTGCACTATTCAGTGTCCCCTCGACGATCACCAGAGGTGTACGGCCAGTGTAGGAGATCGCTCCCCACACAATGTTGCCGGGTGTTGGCCCTGTGTGCCTCGGTCGAATGCAGTCCTGATTGTGGCGCTCACCTGCACGGCGCCAAACACGCATACGACCATCATTGGCACCAAGGCAGAAGCGACTCTCATCGCTGAAGACGACACGTCTCCATTCGTCGCTCCATTCACGCCTGTCGCGACACCACTGGAGGCGGGCTGCACGATGTTGGGGCGTGAGCGGAAGACGGCCTAACGGTGTGCGGGACCGTAGCCCAGCTTCATGGAGACGGTTGCGAATGGTCCTCGCCGATACCCCAGGAGCAACAGTGTCCCCAATTTGCTGGGAAGTGGCGGTGCGGTCCCCTACGGCATTGCGTAGGATCCTACGGTCTTGGCGTGCATCCGTGCGTCGCTGCGGTCCGGTCCCAGGTCGACGGGCACGTGCACCTTCCGCCGACCACTGGCGACAACATCGATGTACTGTGGAGACCTCACGCCCCACGTGTTGAGCAATTCGTTGGTACGTCCACCCGGCCTCCCACATGCCCACTATACGCCCTCGCTCGAAGTCCGTCAACTGCACATACGGTTCACGTCCACGCTGTCGCGGCATGCTACCAGTGTTAAAGACTGCGATGGAGCTCCGTATGCCACGGCAAACTGGCTGACACTGACGGCGGCGGTGCACAAATGCTGCGCAGCTAGCGCCATTCGACGGCCAACACCGCGGTTCCTGGTGTGTCCGCTGTGCCGTGCGTGTGATCATTGCTTGTACAGCTCTCTGGCAGTGTCCGGAGCAAGTATGGTGGGTCTGACACACCGGTGTCAATGTGTTCTTTTTTCCATTTCCAGGAGTGTAGTTGTAATATCTGTGTGAGTAATTTTTTTGCAGAAATGTCAATATGTGCAAATGTTCTGTTTTATTTATTGTATTTGTTTGCTGTTATGTAAAACGCTGATCCTCACTTAGGGTTCTTAGTTAGTTTGTATGTAAAAGGAGTAGCGGTTCCCCTCGGGAACGAAACTGTGTAGCGCGCGCAAATTGTGGTTGGCCCATGTAGAAAAGGTGGAACAAGAGTCAGTCGGGGACGAGCTACGAGTCGGGGACGAGCTACCAAACTGTGCATTGCCATGTAAAAGATGCATATTGTGCTGGTTCCGGGAGAGGCTTTTTCTGCTACTTTCCAATGCCTCGGATGGATGGATAAATAGATGGGACGATTCTGGAATTGATATTCATCATCGCCACCAAGAAGGGCCAGAGTCCAGCAATTCGGCCTGGGAATCCACCTACCAACATGCAGTTGCCACCACATTGCGCAATCACTGTAACAGAATACTATAATGATGTACAGTGAAGGATCAGCTAAATGGATGTGTTAGTGTGCTCAAATATAAGGTAATTTACAACTGAATTTATCTACCTGCCTTGATTTTTCTCCTTATCATAACACCTCTCAGGTTCCCCTCCGTTTGAACTGAAGTGATTTCTGAGTGTCCTTACTGAAACAACATTAAAGCCCAGTGTTTTGCTAATTGATGCCTCTTGAACATAGTTCAATGAAAGTTAAAGTTAGTGATGCTTGCCGAAAATAATCTTCCTAGTAAAATTGCTTACTAATGTATTGTTGCCAACTTCAAATTAAAAGTTGTACATTGAATATATTTCATGTACAGCTGATCTATGCTCACAGCAACCAACAATCAGTCTCTGCTTAATATATCAAATCACACCCTCAGCTTGTAATAACACAATTGTTCTCCGGATTGTTGTCTACATGTTAGCCCCGCCAGTGTTCACTGTCGTCCTGGAACTGTCCCCCTAAACAGCTCCTTGAGGCCCTTGGACCGGGCTCTGCCCATAAATTTCATCGTGCCACTGCAGCAACTGAGCAGCTCCAAAACATTCAGGTCCACCCCGCTGTTACGGACACATTAGCCACCACACAAAACGAGCCACAGGTGACACGACGCAGGCCTGCCCACTGCGCCAACGTGTCGAGGGCCGGAGCCCTGGAAGTAGGACTAATGATATTTTTAAAAATATCAGGAATTAGATGTGTCGATATTTAGAAGAATATCATTACCCTGCTTCGATATTTCGGAAATGAACGTTGGTGAGTGAAATGAAAACCTTAAATTTGTAATAATAAATCGAAATTTAGCGCCGTTGTACTGTAAATTGGTAAGCGTGATATAAACACCGTGCAGAATGGCCTGTAGGTGGCAGCATAGTGCAGATGCACACATACCGTCGCAGAATCAGTATAAAGATAGCCGCTCCACTTGCGACTTGCACCAGGGAAGAACAGCGTTCTGTTATTCGGTTTTTGAGTATTGAAGGTGTGAAAGCTATTGAAATTCATCGACGAATGAAGATTCAGTACGATGGTGCATGTTTGTCACAGCAGCGAATCTACGAATGGTGTTGGAAATTCGCAAATGGTGTGACTTCATTGGAAGATGCTCCTCGTCCAAGTCAGGCACAACGAGTTGTGACTCCACAGAACATTGCAACAGTTGAAGCCATAGTGAACGAAAACCGCCGAGTGACACTGAATGACATTGCAGCATGCAAATGGAGATGAAGAGGTACGCCACGCGGTGCATGAGTGGTTGCGCGGACTACAAAAAAAACTTTTTTCTAAAGGAATTTATGTACTTTTTAAGCGCTGGAGGACTTGCATTGAGCGTAGGGGAGATTATGTTGAAAAGTGATACAGCTTTGTACAACTTCTGCACAACAAATAATATTTAAAAAAATATTTAAGTTTTTCATTTGACCCACCCTCGCACCAACATATTGATACATCGGTAGAAAAAGTATTGACATACCTGCGTATAAAAATGCTGGCTCCACATTGTAAGTATACAGCCAGTTTTAGAGTTTTATATTCAAGTAATCATTTATTACTAGATATTCTATACATCAGCAAGCTAGCAGCGTGCTAGTCCTCCTTAGATCAAGAACTGGAAGGAAAACGATGATCGTTCGCACTTGGCGATAACCACTGTTCTAACAATGATATCTGTAGCTAAGTGGCACAATTTAAGGTGTGCAATTGGTTCGACGTTCGGTTTCCTCCCATGTCCGGAACAGCCCGGAACACTTCATGTCGACTTCCCTATTTTTTTCATTCGTAACAAAGCCAATGACCTAGCAGTTGTAGCGTCAAAATTGCGTGATGAAGCTACTAAACGTTGTAACTTCTGCTGGTAGCGCCGAACGCATATTACGTCAACATTTCTCCTCACAGTCTCCACCAACCCCAAAGACCAGACTTGTTATTTAGATCTTTGTTCATCATCCTCAGGAACCGTTTCTTCAAGAATGCCGGCGTGAAGGAAGAACGCACCAGTTGCGTTCAAAATAGTTTTTTTAACGTGACTTGTGTACTGTTTCATCACATCAAAAATCTTGTTATTCCATTCACACCGGCACTCCCCAGTGCTATCGGACTTCTTCTTTGTGCCACACAGTCAAAATGTAAGATTGGAGGTGAAGAAAGGGAAAAAAGTAGTAAGTCTCTTTTACTCAGTGAAAGTAAAATTATGTTCCATCACGATTCCAAAAGAACAATATCAGATATTTACCGAAACCTGTCAGAAAATGTTACATAAAACAAAAATATCGGCACTCGACATTGCTTGTTCCATTTCGATATATAGATATGCTGCGTAATGGTATACCGCCGTTAAATATCGGTATCCTTTGGAGGTAATGTCGATGTATCGATAATACAGTCCATCCACCGTCTGTGTCTGTAAACAGCTCGGTCACGGCGGCCATTGCCTTCATTAACCCTTACCTTGTCCAAGCATTCTGCGAGACCTACTTTTAAATTTGCAAAAATTATTATTTCATGAAAACAAAAAAGTGAGCATATAGGAAACGGAACTTTAAATAGAGGTTCCTTATCAGAAAACTCGATCCAAAATGGTGAACATGGCCAAAAAAAGACCCATCGAATTGCGTGAATGCGTAAAAAAACTGTAAAAACTGTAAGTCCGATCAAAAATGTTAAATAAGAAAGTTGTAGGGCTGCTTCTATAGAGATATCGATTACTTTGTTATTCGATATAGATCGAAAAGCCGTTAAAATCTGTCATTTGTAACTCGTTATCTTTCGCATTTCCGTCTTGCTGTTTACTGTAAATATAGGTCGCAGTAAGACAAGAAATTAAAAAATGTTGATCATTTGTCGAGATAATTCCATTTTTTGTAAAAAAGACTCACTTAATAAGTAGCTAGATCTCATGTTCCAACTGTAAAGACTTTAGTCTAACTTTTTTACAAGTTATTTCTACGATTTTATTGATTGTAAGGACCAAAAGACTTCGGGAAACCTGCACTTTCTTTTGGGCGTGTTTCAGTTATCTATGTCATCTTTTAATTTATCAAAATAAGAGGGGCGTTCAATAAGTAATGGAACACAGTCTTTTTTTTTTGTGAAAGCAGGTCAGTTTTATTCAGGATTCCAGTACGCCGTATTATTCCCCTCTTCTTTCGGTTCAAAACCCTGTTTTTCAATGTAACTCCGTCCAATGCGTCGGGCTTACGCCATCTCACTGGGAGGGTATGTATGCCCACATTGTACCTCTATTGGTCGACGTCGGAGCCAAATTTTTGCTGCATCACTAACCTCCCTCGTAACGCGCTAACAATTCCTCACACATGGTCACCCGTTGTACTTTATGGTTTTCCGTTGGGCGGCGAGGTACCCAGGGGACGCAGTCCTTTAGTACTCCAACTGGTGGACGAGTGTGTCGTGCTACCACCAGAAGTGCCCAGCTGCGCAGCTAGGTGTGTGATAGTGATTCGCTGATCACCTCGAATAAGGGTGATTGCACATTCCAACACAGCAGGAGTCACAAGTGTGTGCGCCCAACCGTTTCGCTGCAGTCAGAACAGGTTTGCGGTAACTTGTTGCGATGAAGACAGATGTCTCGCCCAACGACTCACCGTTCTTTAGTTCAGCGTCTCCGTAGACATTCTGAAAGCACCTATTAATATCAGTAATGTGTTTTTCCACCAAGTGAAACTCATACACAGCTCTCCGTTTGGAAAACACCTCCGTTACAGACACCATTTTCAAGGCTACGTACAGTGCCCCCACCTGTCGGAGCTTTACGAAACTACAGAGGTGAAGCGGCAATCTTGTCCATTATAATTATCCGGGCTGTTATGCCGTGCTCGGTTGATGAATTTTTTCTCAGTTCCCAACGTTTCGTCTCCGACTGCGGGAGACATCTTCAAGGGGGTCCGTAGGTCGATGGAAGGTACAACACACCCACTGGCTCGCTACTGACTGCCGCTAAATTTGAAAACGTCAGTGCAATTGGCCGCTGTCCGTCGCCGTCGATCGCCGTTGCCATCACCCAGTAGTGGACGGGTGGTACGCATCTTCTTTAACACCGGCATCCATATACCGTTTAATTTCATGCCCTCCTCCTTTCGGTTGAAATTATTTGGGTGTTTAGCGATTTTGATTGCTTGCCTATAGAGCCTTTCGTAGTATCCGTTTGTGTCCGCCAGTACTTGCGTCTCCTCGAAACGAATATTGTGGCTCCCTGGCTGGAAAGCAAGCTCCGCAACAGCTGATCGTTCTGTTTCTCCTCTTCTACAATTTCCCTGCTCTCCAAACGTTTAGAAACAGTTCTTTTAGTCGTACCCACATAAACATCACCAGAGCTGCATGGGATCCTATACACTCCAGCTTTTTCCAAAGGTTTGCGAGCGTCCTTGGCAGGCTTAAGGTATTCCTGTATCTTCCTAGTGGGCTTGTAAATTACGGTAATATTCCGCTTCGTCAAGATCCTCCCTATTCTTTCCGTTACATTTTTAACAAACGGCAGGAAAACCTTAGATTTTGCAGTAGCCAGTACGTCAGTATGATTTCTGCGTGGCTGCCTCAACGCACGTTTTATTTCGGCGGATGAATATCCGTTCTTCATTAGTGCATTGTGGAGATGTTCCATCTCAGCGTCGAGTAACTCAGGTTCAGAAATATTTCTAGCTCTGTCCGCTAACGTCTTGATAACACCCCGCTTCTGTTGTGGGTGGTGGTTCGAATCCCGTGCAAATAACGGTCCGTGTGCGTGGGTTTGCGGTATACTGAGTGGTCCAAACTACCATTTTCGTTTCTAAAAACAAGCACATCGAGAAAATGTAATTTGCCGTCTACCTTCTCCTCCATTGTAAACTGAAATCTCGAGTTTATGCTGTTCAGATGTTCGTGGAACCGGCTTAGTTCCTCCCTACCATGTCTCCACAGCGCAAACGTGTCATCCACGTATCGGAACCATACATCTGGTTTTTGGCTGGCAGTACCTAAGGCCTGTTCTTCGAATTTCTCCATAAAGAAGTTTGCAATTACGGAACTTAGGAGGCTTCCCATAGCCACGCCATCCGTTTGCTCATAAAACTGTTCATTCCACTTGAAGTATGTGGTCGTCAAACAACACTTAAACAGTTCTAAAATATCTGCAGGAAAAATTCGATCCAGCTGTTTCAATACATCATTAAGTGGAACCATGGTAAACAGCGATACCACATCGAAGCTGACCAATATGTCCTCCGGCTGGACCACTATGCCATTAAATCTGCTGATGAAATGTGTCGAATTCTTTATATCACAATCCGAATGGCCCACATGTGGTTTCACCAGCGTAGTCAAAAACTTGGCTAACGAGTAGGTGGGCGAACCAATGGCACTTAGTATCGGTCTTAACGGCACATTTTCTTTATGAATTTTGGGCAATCCGTAAAGCCTCGGTGGTAGCGCAACCGAATTGCAGAGACCTTTCTGTACACTCTCTTCAATGGAGGACTTTTTTATTAACTGCGACACAGTTCTAAGAACGTTGTTAGTGGGGTCCTTATTCAGCTTTCTATATGCTTGCGGATCCAATAGATCAATAATTTTACACTGATAATCGGCCACATCCATAACCACCGTTGCTTCCTTTGTCAGCTGGGACAGCTAAAATACTATCGTCGTCATTCAGGAGTTTTAAAGCTCTTCTCTCACCCACAGTTATATTACTTTTCGAAGGTTTTGCATTGGCTAATATTCTCGCTGTTTCTATACGGATTTCTTCAGCTGTTACAGAATCCACACTGCGAATTCCTGCTTCCTCACTGGCTATAATTTCTTCCGTGGGCACAAAACGCGGACTAACAGCAAAATTTCCTCCCTTGGCAAGCACAGCTATCTCATCGTTATATAACTAACGTTTGGAGAAATTGCTAACGGTCCGGGAAACGTCTAAATGCCGAACAGTCTGATTAGGTAGCAAATTATCAAACTTCTTCTTCTGTCTACTAGACGTTGTCAACATATGCTTCCCCATGGTATCATGCAGTAGTCTATCAATTTTATCCCAGTCACTGCTGCACAGTTTACTACTGATTCCAATATGGAGAGACATTAACTTAAAGTTTGTGCTTGCCAAGTCCCGTCGGGTCTGCTGAATGCGCTCTCGCAGTAAGGCCTCCTCAGTCCGTTTGAAAATGAGGCGTGCCTTTCCCGAATAGAACAGTCGCTTTATTTTCAGAAGCTTCGGTATAACGCCGACGGCTCTGCAACGAGACAGGAATGTGAGGGAACACAAAAGCTGCACTCTCTTCATCTGGAGTCCTTCCAGGCGTCGCACTTCTCTTGACATCTCCTCCCCGTAGAGGCGTCTGATACTAAAGTGAATACTTTTACAGGCGGAAATATCATGTCCATTATAATAATCCGGGCTGTTATGCCGTGGTCGGTTGATGAATTTTGTCTCAATTCCCGAAGTTTACACATGTCCCACAGCAAATGCCGTATTTCTTGATCCGAAATCGACTAAAATAATTTGCTCCATTACTTATTGACCGCCCTTCATCAGTTTTAAAGGAAGAAATTGCTGACGTTTTACTATTAATTAAACGAAAAAATGTGCATCCTTCAGGGATTGAAAAACTTTTTTTAAAACATCTTGTGGACGTAGTCAACATTTTTCTGCAATGTGCTTGCTAGAGTTTAAGAAGCATAACATTATTTATCACTAATTGAGCGAAGCGTTTAAGATATTACATGAAAAATACTATTGTAGCACTCCAAAGTTATTAAAATGACAATAAATGTAAACAAAACGAAAAATTAAATGAAAATTAAATATTTCTTTGAATATTTTAGTTTTAGAGAGAAAAGACTAAAAAATTTGTGTTTATCTTGTCATGCTACCGCAGAGTAAGAGCAAAAGCATTTTTGTATGTAGTCCACAAACCTAGATACCAAAGATTATGCAGACGCGACACGTTTAGAATCATACCCACATCTCTTTCCCATTCCTCATCCGCCTGCCTCCAGCTAACGTACTCCGCGTTTGTTGTACACTTCACTCTATTACGCGATTGCTAATACTAAAACTCTATTAAACACACCCTAGTATTTTTCTATAACACACAAATATTCAATATTAACCTCCATCAAGTACACCGCTGTAAAATGTGAGTTGCGAATTGCGACCAATATACTTTTTAACCTTATCACGGCTCCAGGAGTTGGTAGGAAAAAATTTAAATGCATGAAACAAATATCAACTTTCCCCTCTTTCAAGAGTTATTCTCTTAAAATAAAAATTGGTGTAATTTAAGAAAACACTCCTAATCAAAGTACATTTTCTTCGAAATCTGCTGTTGATCCGTACAGTTAACAAAACCGAAAAAAATATGTAATAACATGATAGCACAACTCCTTACAAAGAAAAATAAGCCTAAAACTGTTCCATAGTACCATTCACTGACAAGATCTAGCCAATTATAGGGAGTGCCTTTTTCTAAAAAAGTTTCGATATATCTCGAAGTACAATAAATACATTTTACTTTTTCGAAGAAGCACATTTCTCACTTGCCGAGGGATATACTTTCAGTAAATAGCAAATGTGGAACTTGAATGTTAACGAGTTAAAAAGAAACCGATTTTAACATTTCTTTTAGATGTATCACGAAATATAACAAAGTAATCGATATTTATAAAGATAAGTCGATAGATCTTTTTAAGCCGTGCAACATTCTTGTTTAACGTTTTTCGGCCGAAGCTTTGTTTTTTAACTTGCTTTAAAATGATTCCTTTTTCTGCCCATGATCGCCAGCAGGGATTGAGTTTCGTGAAAGAGGAACTGTATGTAAAGTTTAATTACCTACACGTTCATATTTTTTTCTTTTGAGATAATAGTTTTGAATTCACTTCTCCATAATGCTTGGACCAACCCTTTGCCAACTAGAGCGATAGTTGGCTAAAAAAAAGATAGTTGTTGTACGGGAAATCGACCACGCCGTACGTCACAGCGAACTGCCATCAAAAGACGTCAGTCTTCGACGATTGTACATGTACAAAACCAATTTGATCTAGTTACTCAAGCACGTTCATACTTCAGCATGTACATATTTCTTTCACTTCCCGTCACCACCAAATATCGAGGAAACGTAAATCACAGGCGCTTTTCCAGATTTAAAAAAATATGAGAAATACTGAGTGAAACGCACTCATAGTAGAAATTTCTTCGAAAGTAAACATGCTGAGAAGGAATCAAGTTAAAAGGATATAGAATTTAGTTACTTAACCACGCGAACACGTATAAGAAGTTTCGTAATTAAGTTGTCAGTCTCGTAACTTACGGAGCATAGAACCATACTTTTTAATTACTACAGGGAAACTATGCGTAGACGAGCACTGAACGTTGGTATGAAGAGCCTAGCAAGTAAAGTACGTCACAAAATGGAGGCGGGTGGTTTCCCGGTAACTTGTGAAGCCGACAGGTGTGTCGGCAGCAGCTGCCGTGGTCTGTATACCCAGAGGGTCCACCGCGTGAATTCGGCCGCAGCTCCAGGCACGCCTGTCAAGCTGTTTAAACAGAGCGCTGAAAACATTGACAGCCAATTAAAACTGCTGAGAAGTTTCCCGGCGGTTGCCGAGTGCAAACTCTCGCTGGCTGCGAAATGCACGAGGGAGCAAACACCGTGACGGCCAATTTCTCTCCAGCACTGCTCATGAACGCAGCGGTCGCTTGGCGACCGAGCAGAGGGGCCTACGTTTCAGCGCTTAGATGAAGACGCAGTCAGTTTCGCTCCCCACTGAAATGAAATTCAATGAAATTCATTAAAACGATCTGATATTTTAAAATAAGCCAGAAATGTATTGGTATTCATAATGACCATGTCTTGCGGTTCTGTAGAACGTCACCAGAGTCATTATTATTGACCAGACAGTGTACCATATGATAAGAGAATAGCAACAAATAGGCATAATTAAACCTTGAAAACACTCTCAATAGGAGGTATAACGCCGTTCAAACATATTTAAAACACTCCGACAGTTCCCGAGTGGGACTTTTCCTTATTCTCCAGTTTTCGTCTGCAATATCTTTGTCACGATACGCAACAACAGCAAACAAACGTGATGATTTAGATAATGACTGTTCCACCACAACAGAATATGTAAAGTCAAATCCACTGCTAATTTTCTGCAATAAAAAGTGAGATACAAACGAAACTACAATTCATGATGCATGACACTCGATATTGTTGTTGTTGTTGTGGTCTTCAGTCTGGCAGCCTGGAGGCTGCCTTGATGCATGTCTTCAAGCTACTCTATCCCGCTCAAGTGTCTTCATGTCCGATAGCAACTGTAACTTACATCCTTTCGAATCTGCTTACTGCATTCATCTCTTGGTCTCCCTCTAAGGTTTTTACTCCCCGCAGTTACCTCCAGTACTAAATTAATGATTCATTTAGCCGCGCGGGATTAGTCGAGCGGTCTAAGGAGCTGCAGTCGTGGACTGTGCAGCTCTTCTCGGTGGAGGTTCGAGTCCTCCCTCGGGCATGGGTGTGTGTGTTTGTCCTCAGGATGACTTAGGTTAAGTAATGTGTAAGCTTAGTGACTGATGACCTTAGCAGTTAAGTCCCATAAGATTTCACACACATTTGATTTGAATGATCGGTTTATGTCTGAGAATGTGTCTTATCAACCTACCCCTTCTTCTGGTCAGATTGCGCCACAAATTTCATTTCTCCCCAATTCTGTTCAATACTTCCTCATTAGTTACGTAATCTACCGATCTAATCTTCAGCATTGCCCTCTAGCATTACATTTCAAAAGCTTCTATTATTTTCTTGTCTAAACTGTGGACAAATAGACTGGTGCACGAATTGGTGTTCGGCTTGGGAGGAAAGTGTTGTAGTAAACTTGAGAAATTATTTTTGTGACATCAGATACCATGAAAATTACCAATCAGGTCTCCCCAGGTTGGGGTCCAAAAATGTGATGAACTGTGAATTTTCCTCTCTGCTATCGGACTTGCAATGACGAGCAGATGACTGATGAGATTGCTCCACGTAAGGGGACAACAATTAATTGATGTCAATGATTAAATTTTGGAAATTTGGAAACTGGTGGTAAGGTCTTATCGGACCAAACTGCAGAGGTCATCGGTCCCTAAGCCTACACACTACTTAATCTACCTTAAAGTACCTTAGACTATGGACCAAATACACACCCATGTCAGAGGGAGGACTCGAACCCTCCGACGGGGGGATCCGCACAGAGCATGACAAGGCGTCTGAGACAGCGTGGCTACCCCGCGCGGCAATAACTAAATGAAATCAATCACAAAGGTTACAAAATTAAGGTGTTCATGTATGAATGCAAAAGACTGCTTATGTGATCAAAACATGAAAGAAATATACTTATTTTCGTGCTGTTTACACAAACCAAAACAAGATTACAAATCTCAGGGCCGATTTGACTAGGCATGGACACGACTGAGTTATTAAGGGGAAGGGGAGGGGACAAATCTTCTCACCATACTTCGTTATCGTTCGTCGTGTACTGCTGTCGCCGGCAGACACTGCGTCGTTTCGGAGCATTGTCTCGGCTGCCCTCATCTGCAGTAGAGGCTTTGCTCGGAGCCCAGGTACGATCGCCGCGTTCTCTGCCTGTTGTTGGTCGCGTGTCCGAAGCTGTGCTATCACTGTGTCGGAAGGAGAATAGCGACGATGGTTGCAAGAGCGCCCATGTCCTCTCGTTTCGGCGGTGTCTCCACGACTCCCCTACCGCTTCTCCTCCATCTCTCAGCTCAACTTCTCTTCGAAATATTCTTCCATTCGGCGTTATCATTGGGGGACAAAATTTTCAATGCATCACAATCACAGATCGCCGTTTCATAGCCACGCCTCTCCTTGTGGTGTGTTTAATTTCCTATCTGCCTCGGGCTGGCGTGTGGCTCGTGCATCGGCATCTTTGTCACGATTTCATATTCTTAAGATGTTTTCCTGTATTCCAAGGCTGTTGTGAGAGCAGCTGCACAACACTTCTTTGTAACCACTATCTCTGCTTGAGGCCAGGACAGACTCATCTTTCGGCTCCGTCTCAAAGTTAACAGCGTCATGTGATTTATAAGGAAAGTCCTCACTGTCGAGAAAAACATTTTAAGAACGCTGACTTCTATCAGACGCGTCCCTGCGCCAATTCCCTGCCCTTTGTGTACATTCCTCAATTTGCCCGTGGGAGGCTGGAAATGTTAGCGCATCCCCGCTTTCTAAGGCAGTTAAAATGACTGCCGCCAAGCCAGAAGAACTTAAATGCTTCAACAGGTACATTCTTGGCTTTCCATCCTAATGTCTGCAGGTGTCCATCAGTTCTCGGCACGCTTCTCGTTGTCAGACGGGTCCTTCGCAGCATGTCCCTCCTTAAGCATGGCGAAGGCGTCTGGTCAGCTTCCCATTGTGTCGTTGCAGAATGACAGCAGCGTCCTCTCCTCTGGGGCTTGCCCCAGGGTGTCTGGCTCCCTCCTCCTCCTCGGCCACGCACAGTGAGTTGGCGAACGTGGCTGCGGTCAGATGTATTACAGTGTGATATGGTTGTTTGTGTAGTCGTGTAAAGCCACAACGCCACAATGGCTTAGTGGTTAGCCCATCTGCCTAATAAGCTAGAAACCCAGGTTCAAATCACAGCCTTGGTACAAACTTTCATTTGCCTCTTCTGTCTGCATATATAATCTGAGATGTTTCACACAGAGAAAGGTCTCTATATATACACTCCTGGAAATGGAAAAAAGAACACATTGAAACCGGTTTGTCAGACCCACCATACTTGCTCCGGACACTGCGAGAGGGCTGTACAAGCAATGATCACACGCACGGCACAGCGGACACACCAGGAACCGCGGTGTTGGCCGCCGAATGGCACTAGCTGCGCAGCATTTGTGCACCGCCGCCGTCAGTGTCAGCCAGTTTGCCGTGGCATACGGAGCTCCATCGCAGTCTTTAACACTGGTAGCATGCCCGACAGCGTGGACGTGAACCGTATGTGCAGTTGACGGACTTTGAGCGAGTGCGTATAGTGGGCATGCGGGAGGCCGGGTGGACGTACCGCCGAATTGCTCAACACGTGGGGCGTGATGTCTCCACAGTACATCGATGTTGCCGCCAGTGGTCGGCGGAAGGTGCACGTGCCCGTCGACCTGGGACCGGACCGGAGCGACGCACGGATGCACGCCAAGACCGTAGGATCCAACGCAGTGCCGTAGGGGACCGCACCGCCACTTCCCAGCAAATTAGGGACACTGTTGCTCCTGGGGTATCGGCGAGGACCATTCGCAACCGTCTCCATGAAGCTGGGCTACGGTCCCGCACACCGTTAGGCCGTCTTCCGCTCACGCCCCAACATCGTGCAGCCCGCCTCCAGTGGTGTCGCGACAGGCGTGAATGGAGGGACGAATGGAGACGTGTCGTCTTCAGCAATGAGAGTCGCTTCTGCCTTGGTGCCAATGATGGTCTTATGCGTGTTTGGCGCCGTGCAGGTGAGCGCCACAATCAGGACTGCATACGACCGAGGCACACAGGCCAACACCTGGCATCATGGTGTGGGGAGCGATCTCCTACACTGGCCGTACACCTCTGGTGATCGTCGAGGGGACACTGAATAGTGCAAGGTACATCCAAACCGTCATCGAACCCATCGTTCTACCATTCCTAGACCGGCAAGGGAACTTGCTGTTCCAACAGGACAATTCACGTCCGCATGTATGCCGTGCCACCCAACGTTCTCTAGAAGGTGTAAGTCAACTACCCTGGCCAGCAAGATCTCCGGATCTGTCCCCCATCGAGCATGTTTGGGACTGGATGAAGCGTCGTCTCACGCGGTCTGCACGTCCAGCTCGAGCGCTGGTCCAACTGAGGCGCCAGGTGGAAATGGCATGGCAAGCCGTTCCACAGGACTGAATCCAGCATCTCTACGATCGTCTCCATGGGAGAATAGCAGCCTGCATTGCTGCGAAAGGTGGATATACACTGTACTAGTGCCGACATAGTGCATGCTCTGTTGCCTGTGTCTATGTGCCTGTGGTTCTGTCAGTGTGATCATGTGATGTATCTGACCCCAGGAATGTGTCAATAAAGTTTCCCCTTCCTGGGACAATGAATTCACGGTGTTTTTATTTCAATTTCCAGGAGTATATATATATATATATATATATATATATTGTAAGGTGGCTTGGTCTCCTGACCTTCATTCTGTCCTCACAATGGTATTCTGCACCTGAAGACGCTTCATTTGAACACAAACTCGATAAGGTACAGTCAATTTTGTATGAATTCATGTAAGTGATATGCAAACCTAATAAGTAAATCACAAGTGCGCACCGAGGTTGAAAAAGTCGGGACTGGCGTACACAACATGATGGCCACAGGAATTTTTGTTCTAAAGATGAAACTAGCCTGCTGGGAAGACCGTCCCTTCAAAGCGCTGTTTCAACAACATACCTGCTTCGGCCGAAGCGGCCGCCTTGAGAGAAGACAGGTCTTGCCAGCGTGAAGGGATAACGATGCCCATGTTCGTCTTAAAAGCAAATTCCACTATATTGTGTGGGAGTGCTCAGAAGACGCATTTTTCACGGACTGACTGCGTAGATACGGAGTTCTCACAGCAGCACAGCATACGCCTAATGGAGATGCTGCAGATTTCCGCATTCTCCTGTTTAAAAGAGTAAAGCTGATTGGCGAATTATTTCTGATCCAGAGAGTCAGAGGAGTGTGGGAAGGCAGCGGATGCAAACCCTTGCAACTTTTCCAGAAAAACTGCCCGTTCCATTGTCGCTCTTGGTGCGGGAACACGTAACGAGAGGGAGTGCGCTTATACGTGTACCCAAAGAGTGAGGAACAAAGTCTCTCCTCAGTACTTCACTGGGAGAGCACCTCCGTCGTTAGCGAATCTGAGTGACACTCTATTTTGAGTCGCTCATGATTAAGCGTTGTTCACTGTGTTGGCCGCCACACTTATTGTGTGGTGTGAACATGGACAGAGTACTATTTAAATGCCTGCAAAGCGAGTATTGAGTGGCATAGTGGTGGATTGGTTATCTGACCAGTGAACCACGCCAATAGTTAGACTAGGGCCCGATAGGAGTCCTTGAATTTGTCAAGATGTAGGGAGAGTTTGATTGGCGAAGGTCAATCCAGATAGAAAGAGATAGTTGTGTTATTCGTCAGCAGCTCTACAGTCAGCAGTCGTCACAGCTCACGCTATTGTGCGCTACGTCGTATGTGAGCCCCATCTGTCCTCCATAACAGTACAATCCATTACATTTCTCACACGACAATCTTGACCGTACCTAGACAAGTTATTCAAGTTGTGTAGGCGCGGGTCTGTGCCATTCTGCCGAATAAATAAAGAAATGGGAGAAAAGAACCTTTCCATACTTTGTAAAATAACAGCATTCCTATCCATAAGAGGCAATCTACTGTTTTGAAAAGAACCCGGAAATTTATTATTATTTTACAAGAAAAAGTTTCACTTGATTTCTCAGAATTTTTTGTCATAAATAGTTTTTTTCATTTTTTTACACTAACTAGCAATACTCCTGTACCCAAGTATCCGACTAGTTACATAAGAATGTATAGAATATTTTTGAGTCTTTTCCTTACAGTAGACGACTCCAGAAGGTATTTGTTGCTGAAGTTTTTCAAGCAGTTCTTGTTGGTACATTAGGAGCGCCTGTCTGACTTCTGTAACAGTGTGAGGTGGAAATTGTTCCTAGCAGGAGCCAATGGGGACTTGTTGGATCAATCCATTGCGCAGCTTGTCAGAATAAAACCCACACACTCACAATATATATTAAGCTGTTCAACATTTGTGGTCTGTCACTGTATTTGTAATAAAATAAATGTCGGAATTAAGTTCATACATAATGCTTTTGATGTGTTGTCTATTTCGGTTCTACACTCTTTCCCAGGTCATCAACGGCGAAATCAGAGTATCATTGTTTGCGTTACACTATGCAGGAAACGTACATCACTGTCGACAGTAAAGACAAATATGTAAAATCGATTCTTGGGCTTTACTTATTGCTGGGAGCAATGGAGTGGAAACAATCGATTTAATAGGTAGTTGGGAAACAATCGAATCATTCGGTTGTGGTTTTATATATTGGTTTAATTATTCAGTCATTCTTTTGAATGAAACCAGTCTATGTACGGGAACAACCGAACAAGAGAATCAGTCGGATGTAGCTTTATATATGAGTAGGATTATTACACATTCATCTCTTGTAATTGACACCAGTCAGTGAGTGCAACCGAATGAAAATAGTCAGCACAATCTGTTGGTGTTTTGCATACTGACTGAGCTTCTAGTGAAAAATGCGTCACGTGCCAATCCCAACGATGGTCAGCCCCCCCCTCCACGGAAAGAGTGACAAAGTATGGGAGTAAAATCGCTCAAATCCAGAGACTTTGTGTAAGCGTTCACATAACTGGCGTAGTTGAAGATACTTGTACCCGTGGTTTGCCTCGCATTGAATGAAACCACACAAAGTGAGTGAAAAAATTCATGTAGCTGAGGTAGCCACAGAGAGTAGTTTTATTCGGCTCTTTCACTCGATTAACAAAACCGGATGAAGGAAAAAGAAAAAAAAATCGACTACCCAATCGGTTGTTGAAATCAGTCAGTTGCCCCATTACTAGTTTTAGTAACGAGCGATGTCTCAAGTTCTAGAATTATATTTTATGGAAATATCTAATGTATTCATGTTCCTGATCTGTAAAAATAGAGCCGTGGAGATAGTAAAACTAATGTACAATTCTCTTTAGCAATAACAATGCATAAGCTGTATGGTAATGACTGTCAATCACCGGAGCCTCACTTTGGGAACAGCCATGGAGTGATGAAGTTTTCTTCTTAGCTATTTCAACTTACTGAACTTCTCAGATGTTGGTGCTGTATCTTCAAGGAAGTTGTGTGAAGTTAGTTGGATTTTAATGACTCTTTGAAAGAAATCTGTTTCTGTTTTGCAGAGCGTCTTTGCAAATTTATTGTTAATATATCAGATCTTGCCATAATATATAGCGTATTGTTGTTGGGCATCTCTATCCTATGGAAGTGTTGTATTTCAGACTTGATAGGAGTTTCGCAATCTCTTGCTTGCTATTACTACTGTAGCGTCATGTGGGAAATTTAAATGCTGGTAAAGTCTATCTGCAACATACTTAGTTTTATATTAACGCCCTTCGTCATTTATTTTTATTTTGTTGTTACTTGTTACCTCAAAACGTAACGGTAATTCCACTGCCGTTGTTTGGTCTCCACCCTGAAGAATGGTTTCTTACAGCTTCCCACGCTTGATGTCTCAGGATGTGATCCACGAACGTTGTGCCTTGAAGGTCATTTTTATGCATATATTCAAAAGCTGGTAAATCTGTATTGTGCTGCAAACAGTTTTGACACTTCCCATCAAATGGCAGCCTTCCAAGCTTGCAGATAATGAATTTAGCTACTGAAGCTAGGTCTGCAGATTTTGGAAGTATGTATAATAACACCTTTCATCAAAGCTGTGTAACCCAAGTAGATTTTATTCTACAATAAAGTTGTTTCCTGCTCAGATACATTCAGAACATCTTTATTAGTTACACGATCCATTGATTTAATCTTCAACGTAATTCTGAAATCTCTTATTTCAATAGCTGTACTGCCAATGTCCAAGTTTTGCCGCCGTAAGAGATTACATGGCAAAGCAGAAAAGATTCCTCAGTACTTAAACTTATACGGTTTATAATTTAAAATAGCCACTATCCACAAGTATGGCTTCAAAAGCTTTAAAATAAAAAATTTACCGGTTTTAATTTATTACAAATACACACATCAAAAAACTTTTTGCATCACCTCGGTTCCGAAAGTTCCCGAACCTGTACAGAACATTGGAATAGAGATCAACGTAACCACCATTTCCGCCCTTTTCATTGCTCACGAAAACCACACATTCCATGTTGTGTCACCATACAGTGAGACCTTCAGAGGTGGTGGTCCAGATTGCTGCACACCTAGTAGTCGAGCATGTCGTTATCCTGAAGGAAGTCATTCACAAGATGTGCACTATGGGAGCGCGAATTGTCGTCCATGAAGATGAATGCCTCGCCAATATGTTGCCTATATGGTTGCACTGTCCGTCGGAGGGTGGCATTCGCGTATCGTACAGTGGTTACGACTCCTTCCATGACCAGCAGCGGCGTACGTCGGCCCCACATAATGTAACCCCAAAACATCAGGGAACCTCCACCTTGTTGCGCTCGCTGGACAATGTGTCTAAGGCATACAGCCTGCCTCCAAGCACGTCTCCGACGATTGTCTGGTTGAAGGCATGCGCGACACTCATAGGTGAAGAAAACGTGATGCCAATCCTGAGCAGTCCATTCGGCATGTTGTTAGGCCCATCTGTCCGACGCTGCATAGTGTCGATATTGGAAAGATGGACAGCGCCATGGACGTCGGGATTGAAGTTGCGCATCATGCATCCTGTTGCCCACAGTTTGAATCGTAACACGACGTCCTGTGGCTACACGAAAACATTATTCAATATGGTGGCGTTGGTGTCGGGGTTCATCCGAGCCATAATCCGTAGGTAGCGGTCACCACTGCAGTAGTAGTCCTTGGGCAGCCTGAGCGAAAAATGTCATCGGCAGTTCCTGTCTCTCTGTATCTCGTGCATGTCCGAACAACATCGCTTTGGTTCACTCCAAGACGCCTGGACACTTCCCTTGTTGAGAGCCCTTCCTGGCACAAAGTAACAATGCGGACGCGATCGAACTGCAGCATTGACCGTCTAGGCATGGTTGAACTATAGACGACACGATCCGTGTAGCTCCTTGTTGGTGGAATGACTGAAACTGATCGGCTGTCGGACTCCCTCCGTCTACCAGGCGCCGCTCATGCATTGTTGTTTACATCTTTGGGAGGGTTTAGTGACATCTGAACAGTGAAAGGGACTGTGTCTGTGATACAGCATTCACAGTCAACGTCTATCTTGAGGAGTTTTGGGAACCGGAGTGATGGAAATCTTTTTTTGATGTGTATACATCTTCAACTGACTCTTAGAAATTTTCTTGGTTTCGTGTTGGGGCCTCGGTTTCTAGTCATTTGTTTTGTGCATTAAGATATACAAAAAAAATTTCGTCCAAAAAATCGTTAACCTTACAGAAGATGTTTCTTTTTTTTCCTCTTTAACCTTCACAAAAGAAATACATGAAGTGATTTTTAAGTCTTTGAAACATAAAATGTGAGGAAAACGTACTTTTCTCCATTTCTCTGTATTCGTGTCAGTTTTAAAGTTGTTACAGACACTGTACAGAGCATACGTGCGAATTAAGACACATCCTTGCCAGAAATTTGACATTAATTTAAAGGTTTAAAAGATAAATGGTAAAATGTTGAATAAATTCTAATATCTCATTTTAATGAATTACTACAAATATGCAAATAAATGCTCTATATAAAATACAAAAAGACTGTAGGTGTGAGACATGCAACCAGATCTCATGTGTGTTGCATTGTGATCAGATAAAATAGTTGCACAGTGTACAAAATTAGCAAAATATGCACTCACACCATGTATATGCACATTTTCACATAAAACTTCCAACCCATTAGAAAAAAGAACGTCAAAATCAGTTTTCCCACCAGTAATAAATTTCTACAAAGAATTCCATACACATCCGCATATTAATGTCCTCCACAATTGCACAAAAATTTATAAACTGAAACCTAATGACTGTCAGAAATACTACATTTAAACAAGTTTTAAAGAAAACCTTGCTGCCCTACGACTGGATAACTAAGCAAATCATCCTTTTCCACTCGTCTTGCAGCAAAGAATCACACCGTATAATACCTTCCATCTAATTCTAGATGAACAAGCACAGACAGCCAACACCACATTCCGAAATTATCTGCAAATAAGTCTTCTCATCTTTTAAACCAGCTCAACACTGTGACAATTTACGATGGCCATAATGCAGCTTCCTTTAATTTAAATTTTTAGCCATTTTCATGAATACAACAAATGCTTTGATTGTAAAACTCGTATCTGTACGATATTCATAATCTGACATATAATATCATTACGCAATATTTTTGTATTATAACGGGCCTATGAGTTGAATACATCATACTACTGTTTATAATTCATGATATAGCTTTAGAAACTCAGTTTTATCACTGTAACGAAAACCTATCTTATTGTGTTTCCTAAGCGACGAAACTGCTAATGTCATCTGTACCTAGACTTACACACTAATTAAAGTAACTTATGCTAAGAACCACCCCCCATCCCCCCCCCCCCCCCCAGCCCAATGAACCATGGACCTTGCCGTTGGTGGGGAGGCTTGCGTGTCTCTGTGATACAGATAGCCGTACCGTAGGTGCAACCACAACGGTGGGGTATCTGTTGAGAGGCCAGACAAACGTGTGGTTCCTGAAGAGGGGCAGCAGCCTTTTCAGTAGTTGCAAGGGCAACAGTGTGGATGATTGACTGATCTGGCCTTGTAACAATAACCAAAACGGCCTTGCTGTTCAGCCTACTCTTCATCACTAATATATTGTGATCTGAGTCTATATCTGCACCTGGGTACGCCTTACAATCCAATATCTGATTTCGGAAACTCTGTCTGACCATGATGTAATCTAATTGAAATCTTCCCGTATCTCCCGGCATTTTCCATGTATACCTCCTCTTCTTGTGATTCTTGAACAGGGTATTCGCTATTACTAGCTGAAACTTGTTGCAGAACTCAATTAGTCTTTCTCCTCTTTCATTCCTTGTCCCAAGCCCATATTCTCCTATAACCTTATGTTCTACTCCTTCCCCTACAACTGCATTCCAGTCGCCCATGACTATTAGATTTTCGTCCCCCTTTACATACTGCATTACCCTTTCAATATCCTCATACACTTTCTCTATCTGTTCATTTTCAGCTTGCGACGTCGGCATGTATACCTGAACTATCGTTGTCGGTGTTGGTCTGCTGTCGATTCTGATTTGAACAACCCGGTCACTGAACTGTTCACAGTAACACACCCTCTGCCATACCTTCCTATTCATAACGAATCCTACACCTGTTATACCATTTTCTGCTGCTGTTGATATTACCCGATACTCATCTGACCAGAAATGCTTGTCTTCCTTCCACTTCACTTCACTGACCCCTACTACATCTAGATTGAGCCTTTGCATTTCCGTTTTCAGATTTTCTAGTTTCCCTACTACGTTCAAGCCTCTGACATTCCGCGCCCCGACATTATCCTTTCGTTGATTATTCAATCTTTTTCTCATGGTAACCTCCCCCTTGGCAGTCCCCTCCCGGAGATCCGAATGGGGACTATTCCGGAATCTTTTGCCAATGGAGAGATCATCATGACACTTCTTCAGCTACAGGCCACATGTCCTGTGGATACACGTTACGTGTCTTTAATGCAGTGGTTTCCATTGCCTTCTGCATCCTCATGTCGTTGATCATTGCTGATTCTTCCGCCTTTAGGGGCAATTTCCCGCCCCTAGGACAAGAGAGTGCCCTGAACCTCTATCCGCTCCTCCGCCCTCTTTGACAAGGCCGTTGGCAGAATGAGGCTGACTTCTTGTGCCGGAAGTCTTCAGCCGCCAATGCTGATTATTTATCAAAAATTCGGCAGTGGAGGGATCGAACCCGGGACCGAAGAATTTTTTATTATGAATCAAAGACGCTACGCCTAGACCACGGGTAGAGTATATAATGGTAAGACAGAGATTTAGGAACAAGGTTTTAAATTGTAAGAGAGGGGCAGATGTGGACTCTGACCACAATCTGTTGGTTATGACCTGTAGAATAAAACTGAAGAAACTGCAAAACGGTGGGAATTTAAAGAGATGGGACCTGGATAAACTGAAAGAACCAAAAGTTGTACAGAGTTTCAGGGAGACCATAAGGGAACAACTGACAGGAATGGGGGAAAGAAATACAGTAGAAGAAGAATGGATAGCTTTGAGGGATGAAGTAGTGAAGGCAGCAGAGGATCAAGTAAGTAAAAGGACGAGGGCTAGTAGAAATCCTTGGGTAACAGAAGAAATATTGAATTTAATTGATGAAAGGAGAAAATACAAAAATGCAATAAATGAAGCAGACAAAAAGGAATACAAACGTCTCAAAAATGAGATCGACAGGAAGTGCAAAACGGCTAAGCAGGGATGGCTAGAGGTCAAATGTAAGGATGTAGAGGCTTATCTCACTAGGGGTAAGATAGATACTGCCTACAGGAAAATTAAAGAGACATTTGGAGATACGAGAACCACTTGTATGAACATCAAGAGCTCAGATGGAAACCCAGTTCCAAGCAAAGAAGGGAAAGCAGAAAGATGGAAGGAGTATATAGAGGGTCTATACAAGGGCGATGTACTTGAGGACAATATTATGGAAATGGAAGAGGATATAGATGAAGATGAAATGGGAGATACGGTACTGCGTGAAGAGTTTGACAGAGCACAGAAAGACCTGAGTCGAAACAAGGCCCCCGGAGTAGACAACATTCCATTGAAACTACTGACGGCCTTGAGAGAGCCAGTCCTGACAAAACTCTACCATCTAGTGAGCAATACGTATGAAACAGGCGAAATACCCTCAGACTTCAAGAAGAATATAATAATCCCAATTCCAAAGAAAGCAGGTGTTGACTGATGTGAAAATTACCGAATAATCAGTTTAATAAGACAGAGGTGCAAAGTACTAACATGAATTCTTTAAAGACGAATGGAAAACTGATAGAAGCCGACCTTGTGGAAGATCAGTTTGGATTCCGTAGAAACACTGGAACATGTGAGGCAATTCTGACCCTACGACTTATCTTAGAAGAAAGATTAAGGAAAGGCAAACCTACGTTTCTAGCATTTGTAGACTTAGAGAAAGATTTTGACAGTGTTGACTGGAACACTCTCTTTCAAATTCTAAAGGTGGCAGGGGTAAAATACAGGGAGCGAAAGGCTATTTACAATTTGTACAGACAGCAGATGGCAGCTATAAGAGTTGATAGGCATGAAAGGGAAGCAACAGTTGGGAAGGGAGTGAGACAGGTTTGTAGCCTCTCACCGATGTTATTCAATCTGTATATTGAGCAAGCAGTAACTGAAACTAAAGAAAAATTCGGAGTAGGTATTAAAATCCATGGAGAAGAAATAAAAACTTTGAGGTTCGCCGATGACATTGTAATTGTGTCAGAGACAGCAAAGGACTTGGCAGAGCAGTTGAATGGAATGGACAGTGTCTTGAGAGGAGTATATAAGATGAACATCAACAAAAGCAAAACGAGGATAATGGAATGTAGTCGAATTAAGTCAGGTGATGCTGAAGGAATTAGATTAGGGAATGAGACACTTAAAGTTCTAAAGGAGTTTTGCTATTTGGGGAGCAAAATAACTGAGGATATAGAATGTAGACTGGCAATGGCAAGGAAAGCGTTTCTGAAGAACAGAAATTTGTTAACATCGAGTATGTATTCAAGCGTCAGGAAGTCTTTTCTGAAAGTATTTGTATGTAGTGTAGCCATGTATGGAAGTGAAACATGGATGATAAATAGTTTGGACAAGAAGAGAATAGAAGCTTTCGAAATGTGGTGCTGCAGAAGAATGCTGAAGATTAGATGGGTAGATCGCATAACTAATGAGGAAGTATTGAATAGGATTGGGGAGAAGAGAAGTTTGTGGCACAATTTGACAAGAAGAAGGGATCGGTTGGTAGGACATGTTCTGAGGCATCAAGGGATCACCAGTTTAGTATTGGAGGGCAGCGTGGAGGGTAAATACCGTAGAGGGAGACCGAGAGATGACTACACTAAGCAGATTCAGAAGGATGTAGGTTGCAGTAGGTACTGGGAGATGAAGAAGCTTGCACAGGATAGAGTAGCATGGAGAGCTGCATCAAACCAGTCTCAGCACTGAAGACCACAACAATGCTAAGAACAACACACACACACCCATGCCCGAACGAGGAGTCGAACCTCCCGTGGGCGGTGTCGCGCAGTCCGTGACTTGGCGCCTGAGACCACGCGTCCACTCCACGCGGATTTTGTGTTGTACACAGTACTGATCGTCTGATGCTGATTCTATTCGCTGCACAAATAACACAGCATATGGCTTGCATTTCAAGTAATTAATCAGTAAAATGTACCACAATGCGATTGGCAATAACGAAAGCAGTTTTAGATTGATCTTGCATTTATGCTGTATTGGTCTTGTAACGACGACGATAAACGCTTATTCTAGTGAATGCCGAAATATTTTATTTGATGTCAACGGAACATAACTATGATCTCTTGAGACCTATAAAATATCAGTGTTTATATATGATATTTTTTATATAATTCTAGCAGTTCAGTGGAAGGTCATATTCGATTTTATTCCATATAATTCTTCTTCTCTTTTACAGCTTGAAATTAATTTCAACTTTCTAGCAAAGACATAGTTCAGTGCGGTCATATACTCTGAACAGCTTCTATAACTACCATCATTGCTAGTCTAATGTGACTGAATATTTTTTACGTGATACTGGACTGCGTTTTTCGAATGCTGACTGCTGCCATAAGACAGAATGGTGTGAGTTACAGCAGTTTCTAGAGAATTTAGCAGCATTCAGATATTGCACCTGCAAAATGTGTTAATTTTAAAATGTATAGCACGAATACACCATGGATTAGTAACACAAAAATGGACACCACCTAGGTTTTCGTCATAGTTCATGATTTAATGAATTTCAAATCACTTCATGTACAGGGTGTGCATAATTAAATTTCCAGTTTCGAAACGCTGTAGAAAGAAAATTACTGCTCAAAATGACATCAGATCTGAACAGCATACTATTGATGTAAAGGGCAGCGCCATGGAACAAAAACAAATTACGAAAATAGATGGCACTGTAAGTGTCTTAAGGTAAATGGGGTTATTTACAAATGACAAAAGGTTTCTGTGGCCGAGCGGTTCTATGCGCTTAACGCCGGAACTGCGCTACTGCTTCAGTCGCAGGTTCGAGTCCTGCCTCGGGCATGGATGTGTGTGATGTCTTTAGGTTAGCCAGGTTTAAGTAGTTCTAAGTTCTAGGAGGCTGATGACCTCAGATGTTGAGTCCCATAGTGCTCAGAGCCATTTGAACTATTTTTGAAAATGGCGGCAAGATAATTCTAGCATTTCCGAAATACCTCTGCAGCAGTCTCTTCACTGGTTGTGCAATATGTGGAGGAGCGTCCCCTTATAACCACGATGTTGAGCGGTTGGGATGACATTGGTGCGAAAAAGACTCTCATAGCGTATACCATTGACACCTCGGAAAAAATACAGTCCTACGAAAAATGATGCCGTCGACCCGCACCACACATTGAGCTTTGTAGAATGAAGCGGTACCGGATGAAAACCGTGCGGCTTTTCTCTTGCCCATATTCAGCAAATTCCTGAACATGAGTGATTTTGTATGAGTAGCACTGTAAGATGTTTCGTTGGATTTTATGCACCGTACTCGCAGGTATGTTCAGCATTCAAACAATTCCCCGTGCAGTGCACGTTTGCACGCGACCGCTTGATGTCGTCCTTTTCTCTTTTTTTTTTTTTTTTTCATCAGTCTACTGACTGGTTTGATGCGGCCCGAGACGAATTCCTTTCCTGTGCTAACCTCTTTATCTCAGAGTGGCACTTTGCAACCAACATCCTCAATTATTTGCTGAATGTTTTCCAATCTCTGTCTTCCTCTACAGTTTTTGCCCTCTACAGCTCCCTCTAGTACCATAGAAGTAATTCCCTCATGTCTTAGCAGATGTCCTATCACCCTGTCCCTTCTCCTTATCAGTGTTTTCCACATATTCCTTTCCTCTACGATTCTGTGCACAACCTCCTCATTCCTTACTTTATCAGTCCACCTAATTTTCAACATTCGTCTATAGCACCACATCTCAAATGCTTCGATTCTCTTCTGTTCCGGTTTTCTCACAGTCCATGTTTCACTACCATATAATGCTGTGCTCCAGACGTACATACTCAGAAATTTCTTCCTCAAATTAAGGCCGGTATTTGATATTAGTAGACTTCTCTTGGCCAGAAATGCCTTTTTTGCCATAGCGAGTCTGCTTTTGATGTCTTCCTTGCTCCGTCCGTCATTGGTTATTTTACTGCCTAGGTAGCAGAATTCCTTAACTTCATTGACTTCGTGACCATCAATCCTGATGTTAAGTTTCTCGCTGTTCTCATTTCTACTACTTCTCATTACCTTCTTCTTTCTCCGATTTACTCTCAAATCATACTGTGTACTCATTAGACTGTTCATTCCGTTCAGCACATCATTTAATTCTTCTTCACTTTCACTCAGGATAGCAATGTCATCAGCGAATCGTATCATTGATATCCTTTCACCTTGTATTTTAATTTCACTCCTGAACCTTTCTTTTATTTCCATCATTGCTTCCTCGATGTACAGATTGAAGAGTAGGGGGAAAAAAGGCTACAGCCTTGTCTTAATTCCTTCTTAATAGAGCACTTCGTTCTTGATCTTCCACTCTTATTATTCCCCCTTGGTTGTTGTACATATTGTATATGACCCGTCTTTCCCTATAGCTTACCCGTAATTTGATCAGTATCTCGAACAGCTTGCACCATTTTATATTGTCTAACGCTTTTTCCAGGTCGACAAATCCTATGAACGTGTCTTGATTTTTCTTTAGCCTTGCTTCCATTATTAGCCGTAACGTCAGATTTGCCTCTCTCATGCCTTTACTTTTCCTAAAGCCAAACTGATCATCACCTAGCGCATTCTCAATTTTCTTTTCCATTATTCTGTATATTATTCTTGTAAGCAGCCACACGGCACTTAAAACGAATGTTTTATTTTTCTTGTAAGCAGCTACAAGGCACTTAAAACGAATTTTTCTTTCTAATTTTGCCATCGTTATCTCCAGACCCTTAGCAGACATGGAACTAGTGCCTTTTTTCGTTCCCTTGATTGTGTGGAACATCTGTAGGGGTACTGGCGCATAGTCAACGTCGTTGTAGAAGAGCCTTACCATCAGCGTGGGATCTGTCGCGAGACAGGCGTGTTGGGTAGCTTGAACTAGGATGTAAACTGAGGAACAGCCATCTGTTGCACGTCTGTTGGACTGCATGTCCCGACGCTTACATCTATTGGTCAAATTCTCCTTCAATATTTTTGTCCCATGGCGTTTCTCCCTGCGATAATAATGTTGTTGTTGTTGTGGTCTTCAGTCCTGAGACTCTTTTGATGCACCTCTCCATGCTACTCTATCCTGTGCAATCTTCTTCATCTCCCAGTACCCACTGCAACCTACATCCTTTTGAATCTGCTTAGTGTAGTCATCTCTTGGTCTCCCCCTACGGTATTTACCCTCCACGCTGCCCTCCGATACTAAACTGGTGATCCCTTGATGCCTCAGAACATGTCCTACCAACCGATCCCTTCTTCTGGTCAAGTTGTGCCACAAACTTCTCTTCTCCCCAATCCTATTCAATACTTCCTCATTAGTTATGCGATCTACCCATCTAATCTTCAGCATTCTTCTGTAGCACCACATTTCGAAAGCTTCTGTGCTCTTCTTGTCCAAACTATTTATCGTCCATGTTTCACTTCCATACATGGCTCGATGTTAACAAATCCCTCTTCTTCAGAAACGCTTTCCTTGCCAATGGTAATCTACATTTTATATCTACTCTACTTTGACCATCATCAGTTAGTTTGATCTCCAAATAGCAAAACTCCTTTACTACTTTAAGTGTCTCATTTCCTAATCTAATTCCCTCAGCATCACCCGACTTAATTCGACTACATTCCATTATCCTCGTTTTGCTTTTGTTGATGTTCATCTTATATCCTCCTTTGAAGACACTGTCCGTTCCGTTCAACTGCTCTTCCAAGTCCTTTGCTGTCTCTGACAGAATTACAGTGTCATTGGCGAACCTCAAAGTTTTTATTGCTTCTTTATGGATTTTAACACCTACTCCGAATTTTTCTTTTGTTTCCTTTACTGCTTGCTCAATATACAGATTGAATAACATCGGGGAGAGGCTACAAACTTGTCTCACTCCTTTTCCAACCGTTGCTTCCCTTTGATGCCTATCAACTCTCATAATTGCCACCTGGTTTCTGTACAAATCGTAAATAGTCTTTCGCTCCCTGTATCTTATCCCTGCCAGTGGTTCTGTACCTACAGCGTTTTCAAACTGTAACTTTAATAATAGTCACTCTGCATTTTTCTCATGAAGGAGAAAAAGGAAAAAAAGAAGCATCCGTCGTTAGTTTCCCGAATTTTGACGAAAAACCTTTTGTTTATCTTATTACACAGAAGAGGCCAGTGGCTTTGCAGCAGTGGTAATGCCACTTGCCATCAGATCACCAAAGTTGCTGTTGGGGTAGGCTAGCACTTGGATGGGTGACCGACCGGGTCCACCGAGCGCTGTTGGCAAACGGGGTGCACTTAGCCCTTGTGATGGCACATAAGGAGTCAGTTGGCTGAGAAGTAGCGGCTCCGGTCACTAAAAGTGACAACGGCTGGCAGGAATGTGTGCTGACCCACATGCCCCTCCATATCCGCATCCAATGACGTCTATCGGGTGAGGATGATATGGCGGTCAGTCGGTACCTTTGGGCCTTTCCACCCCTGTTTGGACGGAATTTTACTGCACAAATGAGTACAAAATTCGTATAAAAGTGTCGCTGTTAATCATCAGTATCAAACTGCTTTTCAGGCTCTTTATTGGAAGTTAGAACAGGGGAAACGCTCTTACACTTAGGTGTAATTTCAGTGCGATGCAAAACCGAGCACCACGTTTTGCTACCGTGCTCGCTTGCAATGTACATAAGCCGCGGTGCAGACGTCATGTCCACTTGCTCTCCGTGCTTTCAGGTTTTGCGAGTAAGCGGGACTAAAAACGGCGTCACCTGTGGAAAGCAAATAAAAAGAGCCGAGCACGGGCTTTCGAGCGCTCTGATTGCTTATTTCCGCAGACAATCAAACGGCGCAGCTGCGAGCGCGCCGGCGGGCGCCTGACACAGGCGGGGCCGGAAATTTCGGCGCAGGCGTCCAGTACGCCGTGTTTCACAGCCGGGCTGCGATAATCGCGTCTGCCGATGTGGAGCTCAGCCGGGGCCTCTCAGCGAGTGACCCGCAACAAGTGGCAGGCAAGCCTCTGCCCGCGCCCGCACCTCTGCCCCTCTCCCCGCCTCAACAGACAGGGAAAAACAGCACGGCGGCGCCGCTACAACCGGCGCACGTATTCTTATGTTCCAACAACGCACCTAAATATTTTAAATAACAGCCAGTCTACAATACACCACATTTTGAAATCTGTTTAAGAAGTGGAAAACAATTTTTCCAAGCCCCATAAACATTCCTAACCCCATACAGGCAGTCCTGAAAATCTGTGACTAAATATATGTTCCGAAAGTACTACTCAGATTTAAAACGAAAAGCGTGTGACACATGCGATTCATAACTGATGCTGGAATACTTCCTGCCTGTTAAACATATAGAATAAAAAGAATTTCTGTAAGGGGTTCGGAATCAGAATATGAGTAGGAAAAATTATTTTACATTTTTTTTTAATCTCAGTTTAAAAAGTTATATATTAAAAGTTGATTTCTGTTCAAATAATAATCTTTCCTAGTTATTAGTCTCGCATGTGCAAAAAATTTTAATCTATTTCAAACATTTTTATGAGGTTATTGATGCATTACCATCCAGTTCTGAGTTATCTTGAAAGTTTCAAGTCTCTAGCTCATAGGGAAGTTAGTTCAAAATAAATTTCCAAAATTGTGCCGAACACACAGCCCAACAAGAAAGTGACCTAACAAAAACGCGGTAAATCCAGTGACACCAACTGGATTTAAAGAGAATTTGTAACGCCCATAAAAATCTTCAGGGAACGTGACAGCATTATCAATACGTAAAATTCCTCCAACATTGCCTTCCTCAGGGCCTTTTTCTTGTTCTCTTAGTAAGCAAAACACACAGAGGAGAATCATTTGGAACATTGGCTGGAACGCTGGACACATTTTAAATGTTGACAACGCTCTCTCATACTCTGAAGAATATCATGTAGAGTTAGAGTGGCCGTGGTACCCTACTCTTCAGAAACTCTAAGGCCTTATCTTCTGTCTCATTAACTAATTTTCAGCATTTCTGGGGTTGTACACAACACAAAAATATCAATAAGCACCCCTGGAACAAATATATTACTGTCAAATATCTTAATAGCCTATGAATTTGTTGCTTTGCTGCATATACTTCGTCCTTACTGTAAGAGTGCAGAATAATAGGAAGAGCACATGATTCACTTTGTAGGAGATCTGCGTGTGAACAGTGGTGGAATCACTGCCCGCAACAACAGCCCTAACCAGACGGTGCCTAGGGTAGGATGAGGCTTGAATCATACATGCACCTACAGCGTTTCGTACTCTGGAATACTGACGTGCCATTCTCTTGGCAATTCAGACTCATAAATTTTTCAGAGAGAAACCTGAGAAATCTGTTGTGCTCTCGAAGATCGGATCTATAGAGGTAGGCTAACACAGTATTGCGTTGAGATATCTTGCTAGAACATAACCTCGGGAAAAGAGCACCTTCACCGTACATAACGTGTCATAAATGTAATGGATGCTGAGCGAAATTGCTGGCTATGAGAACCAGAGGGGACTGTTTTATGTACTCAACATTTTTTAATTTTCTTTAGGCAGTGAAAAATGGATTAATCAACCAGATGTGTACTTAAGCAGTGTGTATAACACTGCAGGAAAATGCACGCTCTGGAAGTGTTGAGCACAGGCCTAATTCTGCACATTACATAATTTCTACTACGTGACTTCCATTTGAGCGAGAATGGTGGCATTCCTTTTTAAGTATGGCGTGCTCACCATGCTGTATACAATATGTAAAACGTGATGATCATCATCATGTAAAACATGTTGTATGTAATTAGATGTGGCAGACTGCTATGCTTGTGGACAAGCGGTGCTATTACAAGCACTGCACCTCTCTAAACCATATTGTTTTACTTTAATCAAAGAGACTACACACGTTTCTAATGCCAGATTTTTGAAAAAAAACATTTACTTTTCTGTTTAAATAAAACAAATACAAGTTACAGCTGTTGTCTGTGCCAGTCACTTTCATTTTCTTCCACGATGTGCTCTGAGAGTTCTTCCAGTATCTTCTCCAGGGGGACCAGTGATTTACATAAATATTTCTGTGGCAGGCTGTAGTGAGTTATCTTCACTGTGCTACATTCAGAAGCTGTTCCAGAAAACACTCACTGTAGGCCGTTATATATATACTCATTTGTATCACTATCACATGCATACACATAACAGATTTAGGAAATACCTGTCTATCCACCGAAAAGCTCACTGCAGATTTTTGTGTCTACAGGTAGTATGTAGTATGTTCTGGACCAAAGAGCATTGTAAAGTAAAAATTCCAGGCTGAAAACCAAGAAATTAGTTTTCCTGTTTTTCCAAACAAAAATCTCATTTTCCTATATCGAAGAAACTAACTACTATATAGATACTACAAAAATAAATGGTCACCAAACCTGAATTATTTAAGAACTCGAAAAATTATAGTAAAGGAAATCTTAGGTTATTAAAAGAAAAATATTACAATTTTTTTAAATTTATTCAAATCAATAAAATGAATAGCTCGATCTTTTCTGTTATTTTAGCTTGATAAAATGTAAATTTATAGTTTTATGTAATTTATCATCATCAATTAGAAAGGTTTTAGTATGTCCATCTGAAAGAGTAATTTTATACGTATCATCCAAAAGTAATAAAATGTTTTTCTCAAAACTTTGTTGGAAAAAATTTGGCATCTGAAATAATGTAAGATTCATGTTTTTAAGTTCTGATCAATTAGTGAACACTTCTGAATAACCATTATCATAATTGTTAAGTTCAGCTAATAAATTTTCAGTGTTGCTTTTTATGGACATTTTGTTTTATATAGGAAGAAGTTCGAGACAATGAATAAATTGAAAGAATTAAAGATACCAATTTTTATCTTATCTAGTTTCCTGAAAAGTATCAAATGGAAATGAGAACAAGAAGTTAAAATTTGTGCAAATTTTGATCATGTATATAATATTATATTTTCAGTTATCATTCTGTGTTTCAATCATTAGTAAATATTCTTTTTGTCATACATGGTAACATAAGGAATTGTATAATCTGAAATATTTTCTCCATAGAATGGACATAATTTTATTGTTTTTTTTGAGTAGTTAAATCTCTCATACTTGTAGATATATTAGTTGCTTAAAGTGGATGGACTTACATTTACATCATTATTTAATTGTGTTACTCTCTTAAAATTTTGAAAAAATCAAAAGCTTTTGGGAAGCTATTCAGTGGATCAAGATTCCGTAATTCTTCTGAAAAAAACTTCATTTGCTCCCCTTTGAACACCGATTTTTGTAATTTAACATGATCGAATAAAAAAGAGTAAAGTAATTGACTATTTATTTCATTAGTTTCGAAAAAAAAGAAAAATAAAATGACATATATCAAATTCTGTAGAACTTAAATAATTAGTAGTATGTAGATCAAAATTTCTTTTTCCCTGTAAATCAGCAAATTAAATTGTTTGAAGTTTGAGTAATGTAACTGGTATAGTTGGATTTTAAAGTCTTTCTTCTTCCAATTCAGGTGAATATTCTGGTTCATATGCAAGAACAATTACACCAATTTCCATACTTACCTTCTTTTGGAAGTGCAGAATAATCATTTTCTGTTCTCCAATGAATGACAAATCCTTATTGATGTGTTCTTGAACTCCAAGTAGAAATAACAGGTAAATCAGCTTAGAACATAACTCCTATATAATCATTAAAAATCCGCCAAATAATTCTAGTGGATTAAGTACTTCATTTTCTTAAGTTTCACCATTGTTAAGAATGTGCTTCTATATCTAGTTCATTCGAAAGGTGAGAAAAAGATTTGAATGAAAGAGAATGGGAGCTCGTTCTAACGAATTATTGCTTTGTCCTTTAATGGTAATAACACTGAATAATTTTAAAACATAATTGACAATTAGTTTAATATTTGATTTACCATCATATACAGAAAAATCAGTGCCATCAGTGTGAATAACATCAAACTTTTGTGAAGTTTGAAAAAATTGTGTGATCAACCCATCACCAATTTCAATTTTCTTGTTAGGAAGGTTTAAATAATTTTTTGTTTTCTCATTTATAGGAAATGACTAAAATTGACAAATTTCACTATGGTTCATTAATCATTAAGGAAAGAGTTATTAATTTGTTTGAACCCTGAAAGTTAATTAAACTATGTTTTTCATCTGTCATAGTTATTTATAAATTCTGAATATATTCAAAAATTTTGAATTTTTAATAGGTTTTGGTTCATAAATTATTTGACCACCAAGTACACAATTAACTTTAAACGAAGCAATAATATTATTTTCTTGATGAAAATGATCATTTAGTTTAACAAATATCCCATCAGCCAAACTAATATTTATATTAATTAATTCAAATGGAATAATCTTAATAAGATCTTCAGTAACCATTTTCTTATTTGGTTCAATAATTTGATTTTTAAATTCTAAAAAACTTGCAAAGTTTCTTTTTATATCCATGTACATTTTTTATCACTTTCAAGAACAATTCTATTTAAAATTTTGTCTGCTTTAATAGAAATATTTGAGTGTTTGAATGAATAAATTTTTCTAAATTTTTCAAGCTGAAATAACTAACATGAAGGTCTACTGTCTCTCCATCATAATAAAGTTTATTATTTTTTTATATAATATTTGCAGTTAAAAGATGTTCAATAAAAACCAACTAGTGAAACGTTTTTATTAGTTTCTCTTATTGGAACAGTTATTCCAGTTATTCGCTTTTCCTGAAAAGAAACTTACCACTCAGCTGAAATAATGTACTCATTTAAATAAAGAAAAATTATGTAAATAAATTAGAGATTAGGAACTAAAACTAAGAATTCCAGAAACGAAACCAAAAATGTCCATGGTTAACTCTTACCTGATTCTATTCAGTGGGAAGCCTCTGTACCAAGTGGTTATGAAAAAACAACACTAATGATTCATAATTATATTGTAGCACCAGGTTTACTAATCTAGGAAATGTTAATAATTTCTTTGTTTATTCTGGATGTTTAGATAAACGAAAATATCATGAATTTATAAAATAGTATGAAAAAATTAAAAATAAAATCAATAAAATTGTTAGTTTTATTGAAAGTAAAGATGAAATTATTTCATTAGATGAATCTGAAGATAATTCAGTTGTAGTTTTTGATGGTTTCATTCTTGAAAACCAAGGTAAATTTTGAGATTATTTTATTAGAGGAAGTCACAATGGAATAGATTGTTTTCATTTATGTCAAACATATTCAAAAATCCTAAATAATTAGTTTGGTGTAATTTTAATTTTTATACATTTTTAGAAAAGATTATACAAGGTAAAATCATTTTTATCACGACATTGTTAGTGAAGATCTAAATTTGGATAAATTGAGAGCATCATGTCCTCCCCAAGGGGAGTGGCGGGTTCAGCGGCTCACGAGGCGGAGGGTAAATGTGGAGGCTGGCCGTGTGGCATCGCCTGCTCTGCCTGTGAGCGGACATGTGGCTGCTCCTTCAGCAAGATTCAAGCAGGCACTCGGGGGGAGGGGTGTATTAGATATTGGGAGCTCCAACGTTAGGCTGGTGATGGAGAACCTTAGGGAAATAGCAGAAAGGTCTGCTTGCCAGGTAGTCTCATCCGAGATGTGGAGGAGGCCCTACTGGCGGCGATAGAGAGCACCGGGTGCACCCGACTGCAAATTGTGGCTTATGTCGGCACCAATAACTTCTGCCGTCTGGGTTCAGAGGTCATCCTCAGTTCTTTCAGCCGGTTGGCGGAATTGGTGAAGGCGGAAAGCCTCGCTCGCGGGGTGGAATCAGAGCTAACTATTTGTAGTATCGTTCCCAGAACCGATCATGGTCCTCTGGTTTGGAGCCGAGTGGAAGGCTTAAACCAGAGGCTCAGACGAATCTGCGGAGAGCTGGGAAGCAAATTTCTCGACCTCCGCTATCGGGTGGGGAAATGTAGGGTCCCCTTGAATAGGTCAGGCGTGCACTACACGCCGGAAGCGGCTACAAGAGTAGCGGAGTACGTGTGGAGTGCACATGGGGCTTTTTTAGGTTAGAGAATTCCCTCCCTAGGCCCGACAAGACGCCTCCTGAGACGCTGCAAGGTAGGAGTAGGCAAAATGCAACAGGGAATAACAATATTAATGTGCTAATAGTAAACTGCATTAGCTTACTAGGGACAGAAAGTTGGCTGAAACCACACGTAAACAGTAATGAACTTCTAAACAGAGATTGGAATGTATACCGCAGAGACAGGGTGCACAGTGAAGGGGGAGGCGTATTTATAGCGATAAGAAGTGCAATAGTGTCGAAGGAAATTGACGGAGAACCGAAATGTGAAAAGATTCGGATGAAGGTCACGGTTAAAGCAGGCTCAGACATGCTAATTGGATATCTCTATAGGCCCCCGGGATCAGCAGCTGTTGTGACTGAGCACCTGAAGAATAATTTGGAAAATATTTCGAGTAGATTTCACCACCATGTTATAGTTCTGGGTGGAGATTTTAATTTGCCGGATGTAGACTGGGAGACTCAAACGTTCGTAACGGGTGGCAGGGACAAAGAACCCAGTGAAATTTTTTTAAGTGCTTTATCTGAAAACTACCTTGAGCAGTTAAACAGAGAACCGACTTGTGGCGATAACATATTAGACCTTCTGGTGACAAACAGACCAGAACTATTTGAAACAGTTAATGCAGAACAGTGAATCAGCGATCATAAAGCGGTTACTGCATCGATTAAAAAAGGTAGGAAGATTTTTCTGTTTATCAAAAGTGACAAAAAGCAGATTACAGAGTACCTGACGGCTCAAAACAAAAGCTTTGTCTCAAGTACAGATAGTGTTGTGGATCAGTGGACAAAGTTCAAAACCATCGTACAATATGCGTCAGATGAGTATGTTCCAAGCAATATCGTAAGAGATGGAAAAGAGCCACCGTGGTACAACAACCGAGTTAGAAAACTGCTGCGGAAGCAAAGGGAACTTCACAGCAAACATAAACATAGCCAAAGCCTTCCAAACAAACACAGATTACGCGAAGCGAAATGTAGTGCGAGGAGGGCTATGCGAGAGGCGTTCAATGAATTCGAAAGTAAGGTTCTATATACTGACTTGGCAGAAAATCCTAAGAAATTTTGGTCTTATGTCAAAGCGGTAGGTGGATCAAAACAAAATGTCCACACACTCTGTGACCAAAATGGTACTGAAACAGAGGATGACAGACTAAAGGGTGAAATACTAAATGTCTTCTTCGAAAGCTGTTTCACAGAGGAAGACTGCACTGTAGTTCCTTCTCTAGATTGTCGCACAGATGACAACGTGGTAGATATCGAAATAGACGACAGAGGGATAGAGAAACAATAAAAATCGCTCAAAAGAGGAAAGGCCGCTGCACCTGATGGGATACCAGTTCGATTTTACACAGAGTACGCGAAGGAATTTGCCCTCTTCTTGCAGCGGTGTACCGTAGGTCTCTAGAAGAGCGAAGCGTTCCAAAGGCTTGGAAAAGGGCACAGGTGAACGCCGTTTTCAAGAAGAGACGTCGAACAGATGTGCAGAACTATAAACCTATATCTCTAACGTCGATCAGTTCTAGAATTTTGGAACACGTATTATGTTCGAGTATAATGAATTTTCTGGAGACTAGAAATCTAGTCTGTAGGAATCAGCATCGGTTTCGAAAAAGACGGCCGTGTGAAACCCAGCTCGCGCTATTCGTCCACGAGGCTCAAAGGGCCATAGACACGGTTCACAGGTAGATGCCGTGTTTCTTGAGTTCCGCAAGGTGTTCAGTACAGTTCCCCACAGTCTTTTAATGAACAAAGTAAGAGCATAAGGACTATCAGACCAATTGTGTGATTGGATTGAGGAGTTCCTAGATAACAGAACGCAGCATGTCATTCTCAATGGAGAGAAGTCTTCCGAAGTAAGAGTGATTTCGGGTGTGCTGCAGAGGAGTGTCATAGGACTGTTGCTATTCACAAGATACATAAATGACCTAGTGGATGACATCGGAAGTTCACTGAGGCTTTTTGCAGATGATGCTGTGGTGTATCGAGAGGTTGTAACGATGGAAAATTGTACTGAACTGCAGGAGGATCTGCAGTGAATTGAGGCATAGTGCAGGAAAAGGCAATTGAATCTCAATGTAGACAAGTGTAATGTGCTGCGAATACATAAAAAGATAGACCTCTTATAATTTAGCTACAAAATTGCAGTTCAGCAAGTGGAAGCAGTTAATTCCATAAATTATGTGGGAGTACGCATTAGAAGTGACTTAAAATGGAATGATCATATAAAGTAGATCGTCGGTAAAGCAGATGCCAGACTGAGATTCATTGGAAGAATCCTAAGGAAATGCAATCCGAAAACAAAGGAAGTAGGCTACAGTACGCTGATAGAGAAGATCCAATTGAGAGCAGAGCGCTTCGTTACAGGATGATTTAGTAATCGCGAAAGCGTTACGGAGATAGATAAACTCCAGTGGAAGACTCTGCAGGAGAGACGCTTAGTAGCTCGGTATGGGCATTTGTTGAAGTTTCGAGAACATACCTTCACTGAAGAATCAAGCAGTATATTGCTCCCTCCTGCGTATATCTTGCAAAGAGACCATGAGGATAAAATCAAAGAGATTAGAGCCCACACAGAAATATATTGACAATCTTTCTTTCCACGAACAATATGAGGCTGGAATAGAAGGGAGAACCAATAGAGGTACTCAGGGGACCCTCCGCCACACACTGTCAGGTGGCTTGCGGATTATGGACGTAGATGTAGATGTAGATGTCGTAATTTTGGAATGGATATATATGGTTTTATTTCAGTAGATATGACAAGTAAAATTAATAAAGGTAAATGCAGAAAAAAATTGAGAATTTTTAACATGTTGAATATACAAAGTCTAAAGAAATGAAATGAACCAAAAATTCCACTTACTTTCACACACATTTTTTAAAATTTTAAACATAAAATTGTTGAACATAAAATCTTTAATATTAAAATATTTGAAGTTAAATGTCAAACATAATTGTTGAATGTAAAATAAAAAATTATGTTGTATATCTTCTTTAGCAAATTTTTGCAAAATAAGATCCAGAAATTCTTAATAGAGGAAATGAAATGAAGAAGAATAATAACAGTTACAGGAACAGTTTAAGAAATAGAAAAAACAACCAAGAACAGAATAGGAAAAATTTTAAAAATAAGAGAAACCACTTATCGATACAATTGATAAATTTAATGAAGGAACAGAATGATTTGGAGTAAAAGTTTTAAAAGCAACTAAAGAAAATAGAGGAGTTGGAAAATGAATAGTTTTTATAATCAATGTTATTAAGAAGAATTTAATGATGTGCTAAACATTAAACACTATGAAAGTAATAAAAGAGATTATTCATTAAGTTAATCAGAAGTAAATAATCAGTTAAAAATTATAGAAAAGAAAAAACAAAATTAAAAGGCAAAGATGTTAACAAAATAACTATATAGGTAAAAGAACTTTAGAATTTATCAACCATAGTGAAGATCCCGATTTTGGATTAAGACATGTTGGTCTTATAAATATATTGGTAAATTACCTCTAGAATTCAGCAATGACAAATAAAAAAATTGATGAAAAACAATTGAAGAAACAATGGTGAATGAAACTTTTAACTAGTAAACACACTATTAAGGATGAATTAGGAACAGAAATTGATACTCTTGATTTACAAAAAATTGCAAGATTTATTAGATTCCAATAATCTACACAACAACAGTAATCCAAATAAAATAAAAGCTCATAAATGAAACAAATATTACAATTAAATCAAAACAACCATAGATGAAAAATATTTCTAGTTGTTCAGGAAGATATCTTGCTGATTCATTTGAAAAAGCTCTTGAAGGTTTATTAAAAAAATATTCAGAAAAATCAGTTGTATGTATTTGTGTGAATGAGATTACGAATTTAAATGAGAGATTAACAGTAATTCAAGGTGAAGAATTTGACAGAAATAAAAATTAACAATGAAAACTATGCAATAATACAGATTTTAGCTAATACATTTAGTGTTTTCTTTGTTAGTAAACTAAAAGTAATCTATATTTCATCAGAGTTTTAATAATTCGCCTAATACATTTTGGAAAAGTGGAAAACACAATATAGAGATAGTAAACAACCACCCCCAATGAACCATGGACCTTGCCATTGGTGGGGAGGCTTACGTGCCACAGTGATACAGATGGCCGTACCGTAGGTGCAACCACAATGGAGGGGTATCTGTTAAGGGCCCAGACAAACGTGTAGTTCCTGACGAGGGGCAGCAGCCTTTTCAGTAGTTGCAGGGCAACAGCCTGGATGATTGACTGATCTGGCTTTGTAACAACAACCAAAACGGCCTTTCTGTGCTGGTACTACGAAAGACTGAAAGCAATGGGAAACTACATCCATAATTTTTCCTGAGGGCATGCAGCTTTACTGTATGGTTAAATGATGATGGCGTCCTCTTGGGTAAAATATTCTGGAGGTAAAATAGTCCCTCATTCAGATCTCCGGGCGGAGACTACTTAAGAGGGCATTGTTATCAGGAGAAATAAAACTGGCTTCTACAGATCTGAGCGTGGAACGTCAGATACTTTAATCGGACAGGTAGATTACAAAATTTAAAAAGGGAAATGGATAGGTTAAAGTTAGACTTAGTAGGAATTAGTGAAGTTTGGTGGCAGGAGGAAATAGACTTTTTGTCAGGCAAATACAGGGCTATAAATACAAAATCAAATAGGGGTAATGCAGGGGTAGGTTTAATAATGAATAAGAAAAGAGAAGTGCTGGTAAGCTTCTACAAACAGCATAGTGAACGCATAATTGTGGCCAAGATGGAGATGAAGCCCACACCTACTACAGTAGTACAAGTTTATATGCCAACTAGCTCTGCAGATGAAATGTATGATGAGATAAAACGAATTTTTCAGATAGTGCAGGGAAATGAAAATTTAATAGTCATGGGTGACTGGAATTCGAGTGCAGGAAAATGGAGAGAAGGAAATATAGTAGGTGAATATGGACTGGGGGTAAGAAATGAAAGAGGAAGCCGTCTGATAGAATTTTGCACAGAACGTAACTTAATCGTAGCTAACACTTGCTTAAAGAATCATAAAAGAAGGTTGTATACATGGAAGAATCCCAGAGACACTAAAAGGTATCAGGTAGATTATATAATGGTAAGACAGAGATTTAGGAACCAGGGGCAGATGTGGACTCTTCACACAATCTATTGGCTATGAACTGCAGATTAAAATTGAAGAAACTGCAAAACCGTGGGAATTTAAGGCGATGGGACCTGGATAAACTGAAAGAACCAGGGGTTGTACAGAGTTTCAGGGAGAGTATAAGGGAACAATTGACAGTAGTGGGGGAAAGAAGTACAGTAGAAGAAGAATGGGTAGCTCTGAGAGATGAAGTTGTGAAGGTAGCAGAGAATCAAGTAGGTAAAAAGACGAGGACCAGTAGAAATCCTTGGGTAACAGAAGAAATATTGAATTTAATTGATGAAAGGAAAAAAATACAAAAATGTAGTAAATGAAGCAGGCAAAAAGGAATACAAACGTCTCAAAAATGAGATCGGCAGGAAATGCAAAATGGCTAAGCAGGGATGGCTAGAGGACAAATGTAAGGATGTAGAGGCTTATCTCACTAGGGGTAAGATAGATACTGCCTACAGGAAAATTAAAGAGACCTCTGGAGATAAGAGAAGCACTTGTATGAACATCAAGAGCTCAGATGGAAACCCAGTTCCAAGCAAAGAAAAGAAAGCATAAAGGTGGAAGGAGTATATAGAGAGACTATACAAGGGCGATGTACTTGAGGACAATATTATGGAAATGGAAGAGGATGTAGATGAAGATGAAATGGGAGATAAGATCCTGTGTGAAGAGTTTGACAGTGCACTGAAAGACCTGAGTCGAAACAATGCCCCCAGAGTAGACAACATTCCATTGGAACTACTGACGGCCTTGGGAGAGCCAGTCCTGACAAAACTCTACCATCTGGTGCGCAAGATGTATGAGACGGGTGAAATACCCTCAGACTTCAAGAAGAATATAATAATTCCAATCCCAAAGAAAGCAGGTGATGACATATCTGAAAATTACCGAACTATCAGTTTAACAAGGCACAACTGCAAAATACTGACACGAATTCTTTACAGAGGAATGGAAAAACTGGTAGAAGACGACATTGGGGAAGATTTGTTTGGATTCTGTAGAAATACTGGAACACGTGAGGCAATACTGACCCTACGAATTATCTTAGAAGAAAGATTAAAGAAAGGCAAACATACGTTTCTAGCATTTGTAGACTTAGAGAAAGCTTTTGACAAAGTTGACTGGAACACTCTCTTTCAAATTCTAAAGGTGGTAGGGGTCAAATACAGGGAACGAAAGGCTATTTACAATTTGTACAGAAACCAGATGGCAGTTCTAAGAATTGAGGGGACATGAAAGGGAAACAGTGGTTGGGAATGGAGTGAGACAAGGTTGTAGCTTATCCCCGATGTTATTCAACCTGTACATTGAGCAAGCAGTAAAGGAAACAAAAGAAAAATTCGGAGTAGGTATTAAAATCCATGGAGAAGAAATAAAAGCTTTGAGATTCGCCGATGACATTGTAATTCTGTGAGAGACAGCAAATGACTTGGAAGAGCAATTGAACAGAATGGACAGTGTCTTGAAAGGAGGCTATAAGATGAACATCAACAAAAGCAAAACGAGGATAATGGAATGTAGTCGATTTAAGTCAGGTGATGCTGAAGGAATTAGATTAGGAAATGAGACACTTAAAGTAGTAAAGGAGTTTTTCTATTTGGGGAGCAAAATTACTGATAATGGTCGAAGTAGAGAAGATATAAAACGTAGACCTGCAATGGCAAGGAAAGCGTTTCTGAAGAAGAGAAATTTGTTAACATCGAGTACAGATTTAAGCGTTTGGAAGTCGTTTGTGAAAGTATTTGTATGGAGTGTAGCCACGTATGGAAGTGAAACATGGACGATAAATAGTTTGGACAAGAAGAAAATAGAAGCTTTCGAAATGTGGTGCTACAGAAGAATGCTGGAGATTAGATAGGTATATCACATAACTAATGAGGAGGTATTGAATAGAATTGTGGAGAAGATGAGTTTGTGGCACAACTTGACAAGGAGAAGAGACTGGTTGGTAGGACATGTTCTGAGGCATCAAGGGATCTCAAATTTAGCATTGGAGGGAAGCGTGGAGGGTAAAAATCGTAGAGGGAGACCAAGTCTCAGGACTGAAGACCACAACAACATCAACAAACAGTTCGATTAACAAATTACCATTTTAGATCCATCTTCCAGCCTATTGATTTTGTGGCCCCAGAACCAAATTAGAAGAAAGATTGGCTAGAGGAGATTAAGGAATTTATCCATTAGAGTAAGCATACAAAAATTGTGATACTAAAGAATTTAAAAAAGCCTAAGAACTGATATAAAGCTTCAATTTACCGTGAAATAAAGACTATATGCAACTGATGCTCCATTATTATAATAAACCGCTGCAACTGCAGGTAGAGGAATTATGTATGGAAATGGGTTTAGAAGTTGATAAAAATTGATAGGGCTTATAAAACTTCTATTATTCTTTAATCGATGTGCTTAACTTTTTAATTGATTATACTTTGCTTCCCAGCGCCAAAATTAAGCCACAATCAATTAAACTTAAGCTCAATGATGAACAATTAAGTATTATTTAATCATTTTTAATTCCTGTTCAAACAAGAAAGACAGACAGAAACTGGTGGAAATTTGCTTGTTTCATTAACTATTGTTGAACATTTAACAAACAAAAAATAAACAAAATACGAAGGAGGATTTATACCATACTTTTATTAATGTATCATATGGCATACATCACAATCGTCATGCGTTTTATGCATAGGTTAATTACAGATTCACATTTAATATAATCAACTGCCTCCTCTGTCGCAGTGAGGAAATCATTGAAGGTTCCCTTGTGAGCTCAAACTGGGCACTCTTCCACTATGTGTCAGACTGTTTTTCAGCACTGCTGTCTCAGTTTGGTGTTGGTAAAGTTCACCATTTCTGGAGGGCGTCAGCACATCTTCCGTGGCCACTACGTATGTCACTCAGAGTTGTCCACACTTTGCGTTTTGGTGGGCAGAGTTCTTGGCATTGTTGTTTCCACCGATTGTCGACATCACAGTTGAAGTCCATCATTCTTTCAGCAGAGAGTAATGCTGCCCTTCCCGATTTAAGTCTTCTGCGCTCCAAGTCAACTATGTCGCTGTGTATGGGCTGTTAGTTATCTTGTTCAACTCACTTAGAAGAGCCGTTTTTGGCCACATTTCTGGGGGTCTTACGCGGCTCAGGTTTGGCAGAAATACACTTTTATTATTTATTATTATTATTTCGTTTGTCCTCAAGGATACATTACTTGAATTGAACAGCAATGATGTTACTGGTAACACAATATGCATATTCTACAAATAAAATTGATTACATTCATTTATGGTGATACAAGTCTTGGATTAGATCGATAAATCAATAATATTCATATGGATAAAAACATTAGGATGAGTTACATGTAAAAGAGAAAAAGTGATTTTTATAAACAGTAATATTGACAAACAGAGCTTCAAGTTGTAATAATAACTATAGGTTAATATCTAAAGTATCCAGCCAGGAGATTGCTTCCTCAGAGACCTCATGTATGCTGGTCAGAGTTCCAGCATATTTCCGTAGGGGACACTCTGTGACTGTGTGGTGTATTGTTTGTCGTTGGTGTCCGCTGTCACACTTTGCGCTTTCAGCGATTCCCCACTTATGCTTCAAGTCCTAGCATCTTCCGTGCTTGGTGCATATGCGATTTAGGGTGGTCCACGACCTCCTAGGTAAGTGGAATCCAGGAGGGACTCGTGTAGGATCAGCAATGAGACCTGCAGAATGGGGATTGGCTGCGAACCATTTTTCCCGCCATGCTGTTTCTGGTTGGAATTCTTCAGAAGTAAGGTTTTTCCCAAGTCGCCAGGAGGGTTTCCTGGACTTAAGACGTTGCCTTTGAGTGGCATCACAGTCCTGGTGTAGCGGTAACTCGGGATTCTTAGAACATTTCTCCCATTCCCTTTTCAACGCTGTTTGATGTCGCAATATTAGACAGAACAGGTAGCCATTCTGTGGGTGTGGATTTTATTGTCCCGGATACGCTTCTCATGGCTACATTCAGCTGCGAGTCTACCATGGCTGTGTGAGTGCTCTTCAGCCATACTGGGCTGCAATATTCCCTGACAGAGTATACAAGTGAGAGGGCAGTTGTTTTGAGTACTGATGCCTTAGCTCCCCAGCTTGTTCCGGAGAGTTTGTGTAATATATTGTTTCTGGTTCTCATTTTTAAAGCTGTTTCAGTTAGGTGTTTTCTATATGTTAGCGAACGATCAAGGTCACGCTGAGATATTTTGGGAATAGGTTATATAACAGCAACTGACTTCTAAAGGAAATTTGCGGTTTATAGCGAGCATGCCTATTACTCAGATGGAACGTGGAAGATTCAGTTTTATTTCTGTTTACTTTGAGTCGCCATCCATAAAAAAATTCATCTAGAATTCGCAGATCCTCAGAGAGAGTCATTTCTGAAGTTGTAAAATCGTTAGCCTCCGTCACCAAGGCTATGTCATCAGCATAGTTAAATGTTCTTGCTTTCGTTTCTGGCAAGTCAGCGACATATAAATTGAAAAGTAGGTGGGTCAATACTGATCCTTGTGGTAGTCCGTCATTTAAATTGTGTACCTTGCTTACTTGACCTTTTAGGTCAACTTGGAATATTCTGTTGGACAGCATGTTATTGAGTAGTTGTGCAATTCTTTTACATGGAATTATTCTTAAGAACTTAAGAAGCATGCCTTTCCGCCACACTGTAACATATGCTGATGTTAGGTCAATAAACACGGCCATTGTTTTCTTCAGGTCTTCGAAGCCCTTCTCTATGTATGTTGCCAACGCTAGCACTTGATCGCTACAACTGCGGTCTCATCTGAAGCCAGTCTGTTCTACAGGAATGTGTTTCAGGATAGTTGGTGCAATTGTATTATAGATTACTGTCTCCAGCAATTTGTAGCAGACACTTAAAAGTGCAATGGGTCTATAGTCTTCAGGATTGTTACCAGATTTTGACGGTTTCAGGATGGCAATTATTTTAGTTTTCTTAAAAAGATATGGCAGTCTTCCTCTTGCGAGAATTTCATTAAACAGTGGAGTTAGCCACTGCACTGCACCTTGGCCAACATGTTTAAGGAACTCCGGGTATATACCATCACAACCAGCCGCTTTACCAGATTTCAGAGTACGTAGGGCTGAAACAACTTTGGCTGCAGAAATTTTCTCTGCAAATTCGGAAGGCTGTCCTTGAGACATTTTAGACTTTAGCTCATGTTTTATTTCTTTGGCTTTCTGTTTGTTGTTGTTGCTTGGTGTTCTTGTTATATTAACAATCCTGGCTGCTACTTTGTTAGGATTTATTTTGTCTGATAAGATATTATTAACTTTTGTGGCACTGCCAACCTTTCTTAAGAAATTCCAAGCTTTCTTACTCGAGTGTTGCAAAGACATGTTTTCAGTTAGTTCCATCCATTTCTTTTACCTAGCTGAATCTAGGGCCGAAATCAGTTCATCTGCTACCTTGGTGTCTCGAGTCGTTTTAAATTCGTCATACAATTCTTGACATCTAGGGCTCCATCCAGTAATGTAGTTCTCTCTGTAGCCTCTTGGAATATGTTTTCTGGCAATGGAATGAATTAGTCTAACAAAGCGGTCATAGTGCCTAACTTAAGGTGGAATAAACTGAATAACATGATCAACCTCTTCAGAGAATTTTTCCCAATTGGCTTTTTGGAAGTTCCGTCGTGGCTTTGGTATAGACATCACAACTGGGATTTCGAGTCCAATTTTCACCAGTACAGGTCGGTGTTGGCTTCTAGGGAAATCACTGAGCTCCTTCCTGCTGCTCTGCAAGGGTAATCCTTTGTTGTTAGTGGTAACGAAACAGTGATCGGGAGTGTAGTCCTGAGCCCATCTAGCTGAGTGGAATGTGCCTTTGTCCTTCCCGTGAAATAGTAAGAAAAGGCGTTCCATTTCAGCCTATTCTGATACTTTCTCACCATCTTCATTCGTGGTTCTGTAGCCCAGTTGTGTGTTATGGCTGTTGAAGTCGCCAATTACTATTCCTGGATGTGGAATATTTTGAGCAGCTTCATTTACCCATGGTTCTGCTTGAGGCTTATAGATGTTCACAACTTTGGCGACTTTCAGCCTGATGCTATGGATGTTATTTTCCGTTTGTGTTTGGACATCTGTTACCTCTTAAACATCATTCTTGATATATGTTGCAGATCCGTAACTTGCATGGTATGTCACAGTAGCTAACGTGTAGCCAGGGAGCTTACACATGGAATGAAGTAGGGTTTCGTCGGTGCAGTGGGTTTCCTGTAGTAGAACAACGTCCACCTTGTTTTCAATCAATATTTGAGTGAGATACTCACTTTTTGCTCTGCTTGTTCCCCCTATGTTTAGCTGTAATAGCCAGAGGGTATTCCCTAAGTCCTTTGTCAGGTAGTTCTTGGCAGAACTGTTTTGCTTCATTGCTACATATCCTCTAACAGCTGGGATATCCTAAGGTAATTTGCAACCACCAGAGGTCCAGCAGCCTATATCTGTAGACTATTTAGCCGTAACTTGGTTACGTTGCCCGGGGTACACCACAAGGAGGCTAGTCTACCTTGTACCCCACAAATACACTGGAAGTAGATTTTATTGCGCCACGGATAATGTGAATCGTGTCATTTAGTACCACATTATCCTTGTTGTATGCAGGCTGTTAATCCACACAGGAACACAATATTCTGCCCCGACTCCTGATGTGTGGAGTGTGCTAGCTGTGGAGCCCACACAGTTTATAGATGATATTTTTTCTTGTCCTCATTTCAGTTGCTGTCTTTGTCAGCTGTTTCTAGAAAGAGAGCGTCCTGTCAAATATGACTCCTAGGTATTTGGGGTAGTTGTTATGGCTAAGGCGTTTCCCTTCAAGGATGATATTAAACTCTCATGTTGTTAAGTTGTTGCTAACGTGGAAGAATAATATTTCAGTCTTACTCAGATTCAGAGGAAGTCTCCATTTGCGAAATAGACACTCAGCAGTTTCAAATTGCAGCACAAGGTGTCTTCAGTAGCGTCGAATGATTCATATTCGGCAGCTGTAGCCTAATAGTCTGCATAGCCAAACTTCCTAGATTGTGTGTTTGGGATTTCAGAAGTGTAAAGACTGACGAACAACGGATAAGGTCTGAGCTTTGTGGTAGCTCATTGTTGAGAATTTCGATAGAGATCATTTGTTCGCCAGTAATCACTTGGAAAGTTCTCCCAGCAAGCATGTTATCGACTAGTCTCATGACATTGCTGCATGGTTTTATTTGTATCACTCTGTACAGCAGGCCTTGTCTCCGGACAGTGTCATAGGCTGCACAAAGGGTCTATGAATGCTACTTATGTTTTTTGGTTCCTCTGGTTGCCTGCCTCCATATGTGGTTTCAGGGAAAGTACTTGATCAATGCATCATCTGTTAGGTCGAAATCATGGTTGTTCATCTGGAACTGATTTCAGTACTTTTGGGTTCAATATGTTATACAGGAGTCTCTCGAGCAGCTTTTATAAGACACTGAGCAGTGCAATTGGCATATAACTCTGGCTGATCGCTTAGTTCCCCTGATTTAGGCAGTGCATTTATCTTTGATTTCTTCATTTTCTTTGTATGTTCCCTGTTGCCATTGTATTTGAGTAAAACACTGCAAGCGATTTTTTGGCACATTCACCAAAGTGAAGAAGGAATTCTGGGTGTATTCCAGCCAGTCCAGGTGAATTTCCTGCCTTGAAACTCTTCAGCTCTTCTCTGACTTCTTTGGTGATAAAATTTCAGGCATACTGGTCCAAAGGTGTTCTGTTTTTATTAAGAACACTAAGTTCACTGCCTCTTATTCTTGTATGTTTCTTGCTCTTTCAAGCTCCATATGTTGCCTGTATGCTGAAATGCTATTTCCAGAAATATCTGTTGAGTTATGACAGTTTGTTAGGTCCACCTAAGTTTTGGAAGAGACCAGGCATGTCTACTAGATGCCGTAAATCAAGCAACTCAGTGTTTTCAATCCATTTCTCTTGCAGCGTGTTGTCTAGCCTGTGCAGGTTGTCGTCTGAAATCTCAGGGTCTTCACTCTCAAGGAATCTCTGACACTTATTTTCACACCCTTTGTCCCATCCTGGTACATATTGTTTATCGACCATCCTTGGACAACAGCTTTCGATGCACTTTTAACTGTATCTATGAGTCTGTTGCAATTATTTGCTGTTGGGTAAAGCCACCCCAAGCTCTTATCCCATTTTTCCACGTAGATATCCCAATTTTTCCTTTCTGAAATTCTGCCTTGAGCGTTGTACAGTTGTTATTAGTGGGATATTAATCCCAATTCCAATCAAGACTGGGCATTGTTGACTATGAGGTAAGTCTGTTAACGCAAGTCCTGTAGTTCTTAGTGGTGTATTGTTATTGCCTGTCGTCACAATGAATAATTAATTATTATAATCCTTTTTCCAAGCTACTGAACAAAATGTTCCTTAGGGTTTGGATGGAAAATTAAGAAAAGGTTGTTGCTCTCTGCCCAGTTAGTAAGAGCCTCGATATTTCCATCAGCTGTTCCATGTTTCAATAGAGGGTGGTATTAAAATCTCCCATGTATAGTGCTGGGTGTGGTAGGTATGGCAGGACATCTTGAGACCAGGGAATGGATGGTCGTTTGCATACAATGGTCAATGACAAATCTCCTATCTTGAGAACAAATTCATGTATGTAGCCATACACTGTTGCAGACCACATGTGGACATCTTCCATTGATGATCACACAAACGTAGCCACGATACATAATGCCAACTAGGATGTAATTTGGAATCATACCTCTCTGTAAAGGCTAGTCTTTGTCTTCAATGTGCGTTTCATGAACTGCAACGAGATCAATGCTGTTATCACATAAAATGTTACATTTAACCCAGTTTACTCCTTTTATATTGACATGTCAGATCGTGAAGACAGGTCTAAGGGAACTCATTTGTTGGGTCTGAGAGGAGTCTTTTCTATGGACAGTCATAATGGTTTGACTCATATCTGTAATGCAAAAAGTACAATTAGCTAGAAGATCAGCAATCAAGATCGATGATTGTTTGGCAGCCTTGAAGTGACTGTTCTTTAGTGCCACCCGGGAGTCTTCTGTAGCTTATGGTATGTTACAGATGCTAACAACCATTGAGTCCCTTTACCATTATTATTAGCTACATTAACAAATTTATCAACAATTTCTACAATGGCAAATGCAGTTATAGATAAAAAACAGGTGATAAGGAATTAGAAGACCAAAGAAATATTCGGGAAATGGAAAAGAAAAGAAAAGGAGTAAATAGAACTTAAAAGAAGTGATCGAAAAATTTAATGATCCTTTATCTAATTTTACATAAAAGAAATAGTTAAACAATTAAAGTTAAATATTTTGTAGCACTTATGATAAATTACCTAATGAACCAAAAAACTTACAAAGTGAAAAACAAATTTAGGTACTACTGATCATGTTGGAACTCGTTGGACTTTTTATTATAACTATTGAGATATAAAATTTGTTTTTAATTAATTTGTAGGAAATATAAAATTGCAGCTAGTTAACTACTTAGGAAAAAATAATATGAAGTATAATATCAAAAGAATACAAAGCAGGATGAAGTAAATTGTGGTAATTTGTCTTTATTGCTTTTGAAATTATTAAGTATGGATTATAAGTTTAATGATACTTCATATTTATTAAATGGACTTTTGTGGAAATAAATTCAATTACAATTTAGAAGAAATTAAAAAAATTCAGACATTAGATCCAAATATTAATAATAAATTAATTTCAAACTTCAAAGATTTTCATTCAAAAATCCAAGATTTTCAGTCAACAGTAGATCCAAAAATTAATGTCATTAGAGTAATTGGATTCAAAATTATAACATTTTTTATCTTCATAAAATACACATATAAATTATGTATTGCACAAGTCAGGAATGAACTAAAAGTTATTTTTTAAGTATCCAGACATTATATGAATTTTAAAAATGTTAATCTAGTGATCTACTTGATGATTTGGGTGTAGTTAGGAAACGATATTTGTAAACAAGACATTTAGAACCAAATCAACAACTTGTAAATTATTATTTAGTTAGTTGAGTTGACATTTATTAATTCAGATGAGAAAACTATAATCAAAAAATTGGAAGTAAATTAATTTTTTTATGTATATAAATGAAGAATGATAATCGCAGTTATTGTTTCAAATGCAGAAACTTCGTTGAAACACTTCATCCTTGTAAATTAATAACTAAAACTGGAAAACAAAGGTTTGAAAGTATTGGTCAATTTATCAAACTAAAAAGAGCAAATTCTCCGAATCAATTTTGTAGGTGAACATCTAAAATTATGAACATTTTGTTAATGAATTACATAAACAAGTTACAAAACAATTTAAATTAAAAAATGTGATTTATCCTGCAAATGATGTTTTCTGATTTAGTAAAAATGGACTCTTGTAATCTGAAAAGAGTTTCGAAAATAAAGAAGGAAAATATATATTTTTCTCTGTAGTAGATGCTTTTACAAAGTTTGCATAGGCATGTAAAGTTAATGATAAACCAAGTAAAATTAGAGTTGCAGATTGCGAAAAATATTTGAGTCAAGAATTCCAAGAAATTTACAAGCAAATAAGAGCTAAGTATTTTATAATAAGGAATTTAGCCAAAAATTTTAGTGTAAACATTTTTTTCAACTTTTAGTTAGTTAAAGCAACTATTAATAGAACATTGAAGGAAAAGATGTGGAAGAAATTTGCTCTTCACGAAAATTATTACACAGTTCACTTACTTTCGAAATTCTTTTTGTATACAGTAACATAAAACATGTAAGAATACAAATGCGACTGAACGGTGTAAATAAACTGAAAAAAATCTTGTAATTCCTCAGGCTTTCCCAGCAATCTGAAAATATTTTGAAAAAACAGGACTTATACCGGTTGTTCTCGTCATTCTCACATGCTATTTCGATGGCGTAACTCGCTGCCTTCTTAAGGTGGTATCCAAGAAACGTCCTAGAGCGGATCTAGCACTGTATTTATGCCTGTACAGTTGGGGGTGCACCCTAGTTTCTCCGCCCATATTGGGTGTTCCCTCTGAGAACACCTCGCAGCCCACATCTCGTGGTCGTGCAGTAACGTTCTCACTTCCCACGCTCGGGTTCCCGGGTTCGATTCCCTGTGGGGTCAGGAATTTTCTCTGCCTTGTGATGGCTGTGAGATATCCTTAGGTTAGTTTGGTTTGAAGTAGTTCTAAGTCCTAGGGGACTGATGACCATAGATGTTAAGTCCCATAGTGTTCAGAGCCATTTGAACCATTTGAACATCTCTCATAAGTACCATTATTTAATGAAAAAACTCTTATTGAAAACTGTTTATGTAAAAAATTTGTTAGGTACTGAAGCCAAATATAAAATTCTTGTAAAGTAAGACTAATCAAAGATAAAGGAATTTTTCAGAAAAGTTATACAGGAAACCGTTCAATAGAAGTTTTCTCTACTGAAGATATTACTCATTCCAATAAAATCACATATAAATTGAAAGATTTAAATGGCAAACAAATCAAATCATATTCCTACGAAAAGAACTAATGAAAACGAATTTTCTGATGTTTACCTTAGAGGAAAAATTTGAAAAGAAATGTAGCAAAGTTTATATTGAATAGCTCAGTTTTGATCATTATCACAATAGTTGGGTCAATAACACTAAAAGGAACTTTTCAAAATCTTAATAAACAGGATTATATACAAATGGCGCTAGTTATTGAAGATTTAAACATGTTTGCAATTGAATATTATGTGCATTAACCAGATTGTTTCATTAAAGAAGAACCATATTCAGATATTCAAATAAAGGTTAAGAAAGATGTTAATGTCAAAATCGTTTCACGATTTTAAATGAGAGTTGACTGAGTTGGATGGTTTTGATACATTTTCTGTATTAGATGTATATAAAATATTTTATGAACGTTATTTAAAATTTGGCTATAAAAACATCCTCCCTATGAACCATGGACCATGCCATTAGTGGGGAGGCTTGCTTGCCACACCGATACAGATAGCCTTACTGTAGGTGCAGCCACAACGAAGGGGTATCTGTTGAGAGGCCAGACAATCATGTGGTTCCTGAAGAGGGGCAGCAGCCTTTTCAGTAGTTGCAGGGGCAACAGCCTGGATGATTGATGACTGATCTGGCCTTGTAACACTAACCAAAATGGCCTCGCTGTTCTGGTACTGCAAACGCCTGAAAGCAAGGGGAAACTACAGCTGTAATTTTTCCTGAGGGCATGCAGCTTTACTGTATGATTAAGTGATGAAGGCGTCCTCTTGGGTAAAATATTCTGGAGGTAAAATAGTCCCCCATTCAGATCTCCAGGTGAGAACTACTCAAGACGACGTCGTTATCAGGAGAAAGAAAACTAGCGTTCTACAGATTGGAGCGTGGAACGTCAGATCCCTTAATCAGGCAGGTAGATTAGCAAATTTAAAAATGTCATTGCATAGGTTGAAGTTAGATATAGTGGGAAATATTATTGTTCGGTGGCAGGGGGGAAAAAGACTTTTGGTCAGGTGAATACAGGGTTATAAATACAAAATCAAATAGGGGTAATGCAGGAGTAGGTTTAATAATGAATAAAAAATAGGAGAACAGGTAAGCTATTACCTACAGTATAGTGAACACATTATTGTGGCCAAGATAGACATGAGGCCCACACCTACTTCAGTAGTACAAGTTAATACGCCAACTAGCTCTGCAGATGAAGAAATTGATGAAATATATGATGAGGTAAAAGAAATTATTCAGATAGTGAAGGGAGACGAAAATTTAATAGTCATGGGTGACTGGAATTCGAGAGTAGGAAAAGGCAGAAAAGAGAACATAGTAGGTGAATATGAGTTGGGGCTAAGATATCAAAGAGGAAGCCGCCTGGTAGAATTTTGTGCAGAGCATAACTTAATCATAGCTAACACTTCGTTCTAGAATCATGAAAGAAGGTTGTATACATGGAAGAATCCTGGAGATACTAGAAGGTATCAGATAGAATATATAACGGTAAGACAGAGATTTAGGAAGCAGGTTTTAAATTGTAAGACATTTCCAGAGGCAGATGTGGACTCCGTCCACAGTCTATTGGTTATGAACTGTTGATTAAAACTGAAGAAACTGCAAATGGTGGAAATTTAAGGAGATGAGACCTGGATAAACTGAAAGAACCAGAGGTTGTACAGAGTTTCAGGGAGACCATAAGGGAACAATTGATTTGAATGTAGGAAAGAAATACATTAGAAGAAGAATGGATAGCTCTGAGGGATGAAGTAGTAAAGGCAGCAGAGGATCAAGTAGGTAAAAAGACGAGGGCTAGTAGAAATCCTTGGGTAACAGAAGAAATATTGAATTTAATTGATAATGGAGAAAATATAAAAATGCAGTAAATTAAGCAGGCAAAAAGGAATACAAACATCTCAAAAATGAGATTGACAGGAAGTGCAAAATAGCTAAGCAGGGATGGCTAGAGGACAAATGTAAGGATGTCGAGGCTTATCTCACTAGGGGTAAGATAGATACTGCCTACAGAAAAATTAAAGAGACCTTTGGAGAAAAGGCAGCCACTTGTGTGAATATCAAGAGCTCAGATGGAAACCCAATTCTAAGCAAAGAAGGGAAAGCAGAAAGGTGGAAGGAGTATATGGAGGGTATATACAAGGGCGATGTACTTCAGTACAGTATTATAGAAATGGAAGAGGATGTAGATGAAGATGAAATGGAAGATACGAGACTGCGTGAAGAGTTTGAAAGACCTTTGAAAGACCTAAGTCGAAACAAGGCCATGGGAGTAGACAACATTCCATTAGAAGTAGTGACGGCCTTGGGAGAGCCAGTCCTGACAAAACTCTACCATATGGTGAGCACGATGTATGAGACATTCGAAACACCCTCAAACTTCAAAAAGAATGTAATAAATCCAATCCCAAAGAAATCAGGTGTTGACTATCAGTTTAATAAGTTACAGCTGCAAAATATTAACGAGAATGTTATACAGACAAATGGAAAAACTGGTAGAAGTCGACCTCAGGGAAGATCAATATGAATTCCGTAGTAATGTTGGAACACATGAGGCAATACTGACCTTATGACTTATCTTAAAAGAAAAATTAAGGAAAGGCAAACCTATATTTCTAGCATTTGCAGACTTAGAGGAAGCTCTGGACAATGTTCACTGGAATATTCTCTTTCAAATTCTGCAAGTGGCAGGGGTAAAATACAGGGAGCGCAAGGCTATTTACAATTTGTACAGAAATCAAATGGCAGTTATAAGAGTCGAGGGGCGCTAAAGGGAAGCAGTGGTTGGGAATGGAGTGAGACAGGGTTGTAGTCTCTCCCCAATATTATTCAATCTATATATGGAGCAAGCAGTAAAGGAAACAAAAGAAAATTGGAAGTAGGTGTTACAATCCATGGAGAAGAAATAAAAACTTTAAGGTTCGCCGATGACATCGTAATTCTGTCAGAGACAGTAAAGGACTTGGAACAGCAGTTGAACGGAATGGACAGTGTCTTGAAAGGAGGATATAAGACGAGCATCAATAAAAGCAAAATGAGGAAAATGGAATGTAGTCGAATTAAGTTAGGTGATGCTGAGGGAATTAGATTAGGAAATGAGATACTTAAAGTAGTAAAGTAGTTTTGCTATTTGGGGAGCAAAATAACTCATGACGGTTGAAGTAGAGGGGATATAAAATGTAGACTGGCATTGGCAAGTAAAGCGTTTCTGAAGAAGAGAAATTTGTTAACATCGAGTATAGATTTAAGTGTAAGTAACTCGTTTCTGAGACCAATTGTATGGAGTGTAGCCATGTATGGAAGTGAAACATTGATGATAAATATTTTGGACAAGATGAGAAAAGAAGCTTTCGGAATGTGGTGCTACAGAAGAATCCTGAACTATAGATGGGTAGGTCACATAACTAATGAGGAGGTATTGAATACAATTGGAGAGAAGAGAAATTTGAGGCACAACTTGACTAGAAGAAGGGATCAAATGGTAGGGCATATTCTGAGGCATCAAGGGATCACCAATTTAGTATTGGGGGGGCAGCGTGGAAGGTACAGATCGTAAAGGGAGACCAAGAGGTAAATACACTATCAGATTCAGGAGGATGTAGGTTGCAGTATGTAGTGTAAGATGAAGAAGCTTGCACAGGATAGAGTAGCACGGAGAGCTGCATCAAACCAGTCTCAGCACTGAAGACCACAACAACAACATGGTTTCTGTAACGTAAAACAGATACTGTTTTATTATTTAAGGTGTAATACTAAGTTTTTCCTCTTTTATAATTATTTATCTTCCTATATGATTATTTAATGGATATGAAGCTCTTTTGATTGAATTAAGAATATGTTTTCGATCTTTATTTCTTACATTACTTACAGCTTTTTTACATTTAATTACTTTTGGTAAATCAAAAACCAAAAACTGGATTTAGTTTATTATCATTTAATGCTAAAATGTGTATATAAAATAAATACAACCTGATTTCTTCCTTTGCAATTCACCCATTTCAGCTAATAGTTCATTTGCTGACTATTGGTAACAATCTTCATACTCCGATGTTCTTAATGAAACTGTAAGTTGTTTAACAAATAATTTCTTCTATCTCTTCTTGTCTTTTAAAATTACAATAAAATTCCATGTGAACTTCAGTTACTCTTCTTTGAAAAATTGTTCTTTAATTTGATGATTATTTTTTCTTTAATATGATTAAAAAATTCTTGTGTTCACCAGTATTATTATTGTTAAATCCATAACTTAATACTCTTGATTTGAAAGCAGAAACTGTTCTATAGGATCGAGTAGTCGATTTGAAAAATCTTCACTGTTTATAAAATTGTTACCTGATAATTTTTTTCTTTTAATTTTGTTTATTTAATTCCTTGGTACTTCTGTACCAGAGGTTTTTGAAAAAATTCTGATTATCGCTACTATTTCTCTTATTTTCACTATTACTAATTTTGTTGTCAGGTCAGATAGTGAGAGAGATTAATAGTTGCTTATTAAGTCAAGAATAATTTTTTAAATTTGTCATTTACGAGTTGTATGGAAATCACTTACTGTTTTTTTTACTCAAATCGTTATCATTATTAATTTTGCCCTCCGATTTCTGCATCTACATCTATATCCATACTTCTCAAGAAACCTGATGGTGTGTGGCTGTGTGTAACTTGAGTACATCTAATTGTTTTCGTTTCTATTCCAGTCTCGTATTGTTTGTGGAAAGAAAGATTGTCGGTATGCCTCTGTGTGGGCCCTTTTTCCTCATGGTCTTTTCTCGAGATATACGTAGGAGGAAGCAATATACTGCTTAACTTCTCGGTGAAAGCCTGTACCGGGCTACTGAGCGTGTCTCTTGCAGAGTCTTCCACTGGAGTTTATCTATCATCTCCATAGCTCTTTCGCAATTACTAAATGATCCTGTAACGAAGTGCGATGCTTTCCATTGGATCTTCTCTATCGCTTCTATCAATCCTATCGATACGGATCCCACACTGCTGAGCAGTATTCAAGCAGTTGGCGAACAAGTGTACTGTAACCTACTTCCTTTGTTTTCAGACTGCATTTTCTTAGGATTCTTCCAATGAATCACAGTCTGGCATCTGCTTTACCGACGATTAATTTTACATTTTCGCTCCATTTTAAATCACTCCTAATGCCTACTCCCAGATACACCACTGGCCATTAAAATTCCTACACCACGAAGATGACGGGCAACAGATGCGAAATTTAAATGACAGGAAGAAGATGCTGTGATATGCAAGTGATTAGCTTTTCAGAGCATTCACACAAGGTTGGCGCCGGTGGGGACACCTAAAACGTGCTGACATGAGGAAAGTTTCCAACCAATTTCACATACACAAACAGCAGTTGATCGGCGTTACCTGGTGAAACGTTGTTGTGATGCCTCGTGTAAGGAGGAGAAATGAGTACCATCAGTTTTCCGACTTTGTAGCCTATCGCGATTGCGGTTTATCATGTCGTGACATTGCTGCTCGAGTTAGTCGATGTCCAATGACTGTTAGAAGAATATGGAATCGGTGGGTTCAAGAGGGTAATACGAAACACTGTGCTGGACCCCCAAAGGCCTCGTATCACTAGCAGTTGAGATGAAAGGCATCTTATCCAAATGGCTGTCACGGATCGTGCAGCCACGTCTCGATCCCTGAGTCAACAGATGGGGACATTTGCAAGACAACAATCATCTGCACGAACAGTTCGACGACGTTTATAGCAGCATGGACTATGAGCTCGTAGACCATGGCTGCGGTTACCCTTGACGCTGTATCACAGACAGGAGCGCCTGAAATATTGTACTCAACGACGAACCTATGTGCACGAATGGCAAAACGTTATTTTTTCGGATGATCCATGTTCTGTTTACAGCAAAATGATGGTCGCATCCGTGTTTGACGACATCGCAGTGAACGCACATTTTTAGCGTGCATTCGTCATCTCCATACTGGCTTATCACCTGGCGTTATGGTTTGGGGTGCCATTGGTTACACGTCTCGGTCACCTCTTGTTAGCATTGACGGCACGTTGGACAGTGGACGTTACATTTTAGATGTGGTACGACCCGTGGCTCTTCCCTTGTATCGATCCCTGCGAAACCCTACATTTTAGCAGGATAATGCACGACCGTATATTGTAGGTCCTCTACGGGCCTTTCTGGATACAGAAAATGTTCAACTGCTGCCCTGGGCAGCACAATCTCCAGGTCTCTCATCAACTGAAAACGTCTGGTCAATGGTGGCCGAGCAACTGTCTCGTCAGAATACGCCAGTCACTACTCTTGATGAACTGTGGTATTGTATTGAAGCTGCATGGGCAGCAGTACCTGTACACGCCATCCAAGCTCTGTTTGACTCAATGCCCAGGCGTATGAGTGCCGTTATTACGGCCAGAGGCGATTGTTCTGGGTACCGATTTCTCAGGATCTATGCAGCCAAATTGCGTGGAAATGTAATCACATGTCAGTTCTAGTATAATAAATTTTTCCAATGAATACCCGTTTATCACCTGCATTTCTTCTTGGAGTAGCAATTTTAATGGCCAGTAGTGTAATTTATGGAATTAACTGCTTCCAGTTGCTGACCTGCTATAGTGTAACTAGATGATAAAGGATCTTTCTTTCCATGTGCCCACAGCACATTACACTTGTCTACATTGCGATTCAATTGCCATTCCGTGCATCATCAGCCAATTCGTTGCAGATCCTCCTGCACTTCAGTACAGCTTTGCAATGTTACAACCTCACGATATACACTCCTGGAAATGGAAAAAAGAACACATTGACACCGATGTGTCAGACCCACCATACTTGCTCCGGACACTGCGAGAGGGCTGTACAAGCAATGATCAAACGCACGGCACAGCGGACACACCAGGAACCGCGGTGTTGGCCGTCGATTGGCGCTAGCTGCGCAGCATTTGTGCACCGCCGCCGTCAGTGTCAGCCAGTTTGCCGTGGCATACGGAGCTCCATCGCAGTCTTTAACACTGGTAGCATGCCGCGACAGCGTGGACGTGAACCGTATGTGCAGTTGACGGACTTTGAGCGAGGGCGTATAGTGGGCATGCGGGAGGCCGAGTGGACGTACCGCCGAATTGCTCAACACGTGGGGCGTGAGGTCTCCACAGTACATCGATGTTGTCGCCAGTGGTCGGCGGAAGGTGCACGTGCCCGTCGACCTGGGACCGGACCGCAGCGACGCACGGATGCACGCCAAGACCGTAGGATCCTACGCAGTGCCGTACGGGACCGCACCGCCACTTCCCAGCAAATTAGGGACACTGTTGCTCCTGGGCTATCGGCGAGTACCATTCGCAACCGTCTCATGAAGCTGAGTTACGGTCCCGCACACCGTTAGGCCGTCTTCCGCTCACGCCCCAACATCGTGCAGCCCGCCTCCAGTGGTGTCGCGACAGGCGTGAATGGAGGGACGAATGGAGACGTGTCTTCTTCAGCGAAGAGAGTCGCTTCTGCCTTCGTGCCAATGATGGTCGTATGCGTGTTTGGCGCCGTGCAGGTGAGCGCCACAATCAGGACTGCATACGACCGAGGCACACAGGGCCAACACCCGGCATCATTGTGTGGGGAGCGATCTCCTACACTGGCCGTACACCTCTGGTGATCGTTGAGGGGACACTGAATAGTACACGGTACATCCAAACCGTCATCGAACCCATCGTTCTACCATTCCTAGACCGGCAAGGGAACTTGCTGTTACAACAGGACGATGCACGTCCGCATGTATCCCGTGCCATCCAACGTGCTCTAGAAGGTGGAAGTCAACTACCCTGGCCAGCAAGATCTCCGGATCTGTCCCCCATTGAGCATGTCTGGGACTGGATGAAGCGTCGTCTCACGCGGTCTGCACGTCCAGCACGAACGCTGGTCCAACTGAGGCGGCAGGTGGAAATGGCATGGCAAGCCGTTCCACAGGACTACATCCAGCATCTCTACGATCGTCTCCATGGGAGAACAGCAGCCTGCATTGCTGCGAAAGGTGGATATACACTGTACTAGGGCCGACATTGTGCATGCTCTGTTGCCTGTGTCTATGTGCCTGTGGTTCTGTCAGTGTGATCATGTGATGTATCTGACCCCAGGAATGTGTCAATAAAGTTTCCCCTTCCTGGGACAATGAATTCACGGTGTTCTTATTTCAATTTCCAGGAGGGTACTACAGCATAATCAGCAAAAAGCCTCAGTGAACCTCCAATGTTATCCACAGGGTAATTTACTCACATTGTGAATAGCAACAGTCCTACGACACTCCCCTGCGGCACACCAGAAATCACTCTTACTTCAGAAGACTTCTCTCTATTGAGAATGACATGCTGCGTTCTTCTATACTGGGACTCTTCAGTCCTAGCACACAGTTGGTCTGATTGTCCAAGTGATCTTACTTTGTTCATTAAACTACTGTGGGGAATTGTATCAATGGCCTTGCGGAAGTGAAGAAACACAACATCTACCTGGGAACCCGTGTCTATGGCCCTCTGAGGACAAATAGCGCGAGCTGGGTTTCACACGATCGTGTTTTTCGAAACCGACACAGATTCCTACAGGGTAGATTATTAGTCTTTAGAAAAGTCATTATACTCGTATACAACACGTGTTACAAAATTGTACAACTGATCGACGTTAGAGATATAGGTTTATAAATTATCACATTTGTTCGACGTCCCTTCTTGAAAACGGGGATGGCCTGTGCCCTTTTCCAATCTTTGGGAACGCTACGTTCTTCTAGAGACCTACGGTACACCGCTGCAAGAAGGGGAGCAAGTTCCTTGGCGTACTCTGTATAAAATCGAACTGGTATCCCATCAGGACCAATGGCCTTTCCTCTTTTGAGCAATTTTAATTGTTTTCTATCCCTCTGTCATCTATTTCGATATCTAACATTTTGTCATGTGTGCGACAATCTAGAGAAGGAACCACAGTGCAGTCTTCTTCTGCGATTCAGCTTTGAAAAAGACATTTAGTATTTCAGCCTTAAGTCTGTCATCCTTTGTTGCAGTACCATTTTGGTCACAGAGTGTCAAGACATTTTGTTTTCATTCACCTACCGCTTTCACATAATACCAAAATTTTTTAAGATTTTCTATCAAGTCAGTACGCAGAACTTCACTTTCGAATTCGTTGAAGGCCTCTCGCATAGCCCTCCTCACACCACATTTCCCTTCGTGTAATTTTTGTTTGTCTGCAAGGCTTTGGCTATGTTTATGTTTGCTGTGAAGTTCCCTTTGCTTCCGTAGCAACTTTCTAACGCGGTTGTTGTACCACGATACCTCTTTTCCATCTCATACAATTTTGCTTGGTAAATACTCATCTAATGCATATTCTACGATGGTTTTGAACTGCTCTGTGTTAACTGTTTCAGATAGTTCGGGTGTGTTTGTCACCAGAAGGTCTAATAAGTTATCGCCACGAGTCGGTTCTCTTTTTAACTGCTCAAGGTAGTTTTCAGATAATGTACTTAAATTTCACTGGATTCTTTGTCCCTGCCATCCGTTATAATCGTTTGAGTCTTCCGACGTATATCTGGTAAATTAAAATCAATAACATGGTCGGGAAGTCTACTCGAAATATTTTCCAAATTTTCTTTCTGGTGTTCTGCCACAACAGTTGCTGAGCCAGGGGCCTATAAAAACATCCAGGTACCATGTTTGTGCCTGCTTTAACCGTGACCTTCACCCAAATAATTAAACATTTTCGATCTCCGTCAGTTTCCTTCGACACTATTGCACTTTTTATCGCTATAAACACGCCTCCCTCTTCACCGTCCAGCCTGTCTCTGTGGTATACATTCCAATCCGAGTTTAGAATTTCATTACTGTTTACATCTGGTTTCAGCCAACTTGCCGTCCCTAGTGCTATGTGGGCATTGTGACCGTTTATTAATGAGAGCAGTTCTGGGACCTTATATAGACGCTCCTGCAGTTTACTATTACCCCACTAATATTGTCATTCATTGTTGCGTTTTGCTTACTGCTACCTTGTCGCGTCTGAGGAGGCGTCACGTCGGGCCTAGGGAGGGAATTCTCTAACCTAAAATTCCCACATGTGCACTCCACAAGTACTCCGCTACCCTTCTAGCCGCTTCCTGCGTGTAGTGCACGCCTGACCTATTCAGGAGGGACCCTACATTTCTCCACCCGACAGCGGAGGTCGAGAAATTTGCACCCCAGATCACCACAGAATCGTCTGAGCCTCTGGTTTAAGTCTTCCACTCGGCTCCAAACTAGAGGACCGTATCGGTTCTTTGAACGACACTACAAATAGTAAGAACCCCCAACAAGCAGACAGTGAGCTATTTCCATCACCCGCCTAACATTGGAGCTCCCAATCAGTAATAAACCCCTCCCCCCGTATGTCCACTCACAGGCAGAGATGGCGGTGCCAGATGGCCAGCCTCCACATTGACTCCCCGCTCCGTGTGGCGCGAACGCCGTTGCACCCGCCACTCCCCTTGGGGAGAGGTTGGCCCAACCGCACTCGGTACCCGAGAAGATGTCTCGACAGCAGGGACCGTGAGTGAAGAATGTTACACCTGGGGTGTAACGTTCATCTGTTCGCGAACAGTGGCCAGCTCCTCCTGCGTCCAAACACAGCAGTCACACATCCTATCCATCCTAAGAAATCAACAATTTATTGTAGAAAGTTATGTAATCAACTTTTAACTAGACTGATAATTCACTAAAGGCGGCTGATAGATGACTAAACTGTGTTTACTGGACCCTTCTTGTTGGAAACAATGAAAAAAAAGGTATTAACTGTCTCTGGACTGCATTCAAAATAAACACGAAACCTATGGAACACTATTACTAGTACTCGGGAATTAAAGCGTCCTAAAAATGCAAAAACACACGGGAAATGAAGTGACAAGTAAGAAAAACACAGTAAATACAAAATATTACATAGCTTGCTGCACAAGATATGTGAAGCAGACGCCAGTTAAGACGACACTGGCAGATAAGATAAGATCAATTAAATGAATTTTTTAACTTTAAAATAATTTTATTTTTTCAGTTTACAAATTTGATAAAGTTCTTTTAAAGGATTTTTAATCAATTTACTATCATTATCATTCTTATTAATATTGTCAACAGGAATTAGAATAAGATCAGTTAATTTTTGTTTACTAAGTTTTTAATAATCACTTAAGTTTTATGTTCTGACAATTGATTTAATTTCTTTTAAAGTATTATATTTTAGTTCTCTCTCCTTTATTTCATTATATATTTCGTTCCCTTTAAAATAATAAATAAACCCAAACAGACTCTCTCTAATTACATTTGAATAACCATTTTCTTTACAATAATTTTCTAAATCTTTGTGACTCAATCCATACTTTCCCTTACTATAGTTTTCCAAGCTTTTTTTTAACATATCAACTTTGTTGTCCATATTTGTTTTGTTTCCATTTATGCAGAATGAAATTTGATTTTCTTAAAAATTTTCAGTTAAATGTACCTTTTGAGATTGTTGGTTGATGGCTCTTATTTATAAATAATAAAATTTATTACATTTGAAAATTTCTAAATGGGAATTTGTTTTTGTTTCGATATCGGCAAATATGAGGTTTTGGTCCTTATTTGCAAAAAACAAATTTTTTAAATTAAAATTTTTTTAAGTGGGGTTGTGAGAATTTGGTTTTTTGTGTAGGCAAATGAGATTTTTTGGTTGGGGATGATTGCAAAATTAGGTTCTTGGTTTGCTACCTAGAACTTTTATTCGAAAATGCTCTTTTGTCCAGAACTCACATCTATGTACTACTTTTACATATTTCTGTCAATGTATATCAGAGATAAACATGAAACAACAACTGCTTTATTAGATAATTTGTTACTTACCGGCATTTACTGTGGATAAATGGACACTCGTCTTATAGCAGTCCTTCACCTTTAAAAATTTTATTTCGATAAATACCTATGCTCTGCAATTTGCACTCCCTTCATATTACTAACAAAGATGGTAAAGATCACAATCTATTTGTACAAAATTTTACTGTTTGCATTTTGCATGTCTATGGATGAGTTCATGACATGGTGCAAGCACCCACCAGTTCCATCCACCGTCGCTCCTTTCCCCCAATTTCATATTGTATTAGCTATACACACCTGAAATATCTATACTACATTTGTTCTTTCTTTTTACTAGTTTGAGTGGGACATCACAAATCCGCTCTTGTCCTCTTCGTCTTGGAATGGCACTTATATGTTTTATGTATTCTAATCCCAGCCCTTGACTGCATATCTTATCTCCTATAGCACCCTCTAGCACCAGAGAAATGATGCACTGTTGTCTGAACAGACATAGTTTCGTTCTGTCCCTCCTACTTTATGTGTTTTCCATATGTTCTTTTTTTTCGCCATTCTGACGAGTAGCTTCAATTCTTGTCCTTACAGTGTGTTCGGGTGTAGCCACAAGCGCCAGAACGAAGATGAGGAATGGAAGACCAGAGAAGGTGGTGAAGCAACGTCGGCCAATGTTGTACTAATTAGGACCACGCCACAACAGGAGTGCCCCCTAGCCGAAGGGAACATAAACGCCGTTCCTGCCAACCTCTGACAGACATTAGTGTACAGTATTCTTAGAGTATTAGCTCGGCCTAGCAGAGAGTGCTACGTAAACAGATATAAGTGATGCATATCCACTGCTTGTTTGGACTTCGTCCATAGCGAAGAACACTGCTGTTTGCATTTCGTCCATCACTTGCGACACTTGTTCTAAATACGAAGTTAAGTATTGTCGATCTGCTTTATTTAAAAACAACTTCTAATGTTATTTGCTTGAATTGTTGTATACCATTCCGAGAACGCAGCATACCTTAGGCACCCTATACGCGAGTGAGCAACATCCCACATTTGGCGATGAGGAGTCAACAGTGTCCACCTAATTTCATTACCTTTTATAGCACCACATCTCAGATCCTTCGATTTTCTTCTTTATCGTTTTTCCCACAGTTCATTATCTGCTCCAAACATATATTCATAAAAATATCTTCTTCATATTAAGGCCAGTATTTAAACTAGTACACTTCTCATTGACAGGAACACCATATTCACCTGTGCTAATCTGCTTCATGTGTCCGCCGCTCCTCGTCTGTCACGTGTTTTTTAGCTACCGAGGTTACATTATTCATTAATTGCGTGATCCAGAATTACGTTAATCCCTAATCTCATTTACGCTGTTCCTCGTGACCTGCGACTTCTTTCGCTTTACTTTAAGTCCACACTCTATGTGCGGTACACTGACCTCTTCGTTCAGTGGGTTCCGTAATTCTTTTTCGCTCCCACTGACGATTGCAATGTCATCAGTGAATCTTACACCGTTATTAGTCCAAGCACTTAGTTCTTGGTCTACCATTCGTATTACTCCTTATTGTTTCTTGCATACATGTCACATTATCCGTCTTTGCCTTTAATTTACAGGTATTTTTTTTGAGTCGGTAGATATTATGAAGGTGTTTTGGTTTGTCTTATGTCTTGTTTCCATTATCAAGGGCAACGTTATAATTTTCTTTTCACTTTCCTACAGCCACCTGATCGTCATCTACCATATCCTCAATTTTCCCCTTTTTTGTATTTATTCTTGTCAACAACTTTGATACATGAGCTGTTGTGATTTCCCTAAATCACTCCAGGCAAATGCTGGGATGGTTCCTTTGATAGCGCACGGTCGACTTCCTTCCCCATCCTTCCCTAATCCGATGAGACTGATGACCTCGCTGTTTGGTCTCTTCTCCCAAACAACCAACCAACCATCCAACATGAGCTGTTAAATGTGATAGCACAATAATTCCACACATACCCGCAGTTTCTTTCTTCGAGATTGTGTGTGGATAATATGTACCCATAAGTCGGCTACTACACTGCCCCGTGCCTTAGAGTCTCTACACACTTGAATAGTCGTTTGGTAGCCACTCCTCCACTGATTTCAGAGACTCCAAAGAAGTGTCATTTATCACTTCCACGTTATTTGATCGCAAGTCTTTCAAATCCAAGATCTAATATTCAATCGCCTTTGTCTTCCTTTTTCTCTGCCATTTCTTCTTCTATCATGCCATCAGAAAAGAGACAATACACACTTATTGGAGGCCTGTTAACGAGACGAGCCATCAACGGAAGAGAAAGAACGATTGTGTGAACGTTGTATGAGATACCTGTGTGTGTGTGCCAGCTGTGAAGAAGTGCAGGAACTCACATTCAGAATAAACAATGCGACGCCCATTACTGAGGCGGCATATCAAAGAGTTGAGTCCACAAGGGATGTCGCGAGACCCCTAAAATGACGTCATAAGTGGTGTGTGTCCCATGGAAATGAAAGTGCTCTTGCAGACACGAAAGACAAAGTCTCATGAACAAGCCGCGATAAACATCAAAACAAAACCACGACTACAACAATTCAGGAAACAGTTGACTTGGATTTCACTTGTCTTGAAGGGAGAAGAAAGCTACAGAAGTAGCAATGATGATCTGTGAGAGATCGAGAAGACACTAATTGGATAAAAAACTTGAAAAGACTGTACCACTGTGCCTATTACGTCATGTAGGGCACAGATTGCATGTTCGTAATATACTGTACATAATTTAACAGTTTTTATTCTGTACCAGTCAAAACTATTTTTATAGAGAATTGTGATTGAGAATAAGTGCCAAAATTATTTAATCATTACTCTCCTTCTCTCCCTGTGTCTCTCTCTGTCTCTCTCACACAAAAATACACGCGCACACACACACATACACACACACCACACACACACACACACACACACACACACACACATACATACATACACACCCACACACAAGCGCGCAAACAAAATCACTCTCATCGTGAAAAACGGTACTGTTAAACAGAAAAGATTGTGACCATAGACGTAAATTAAAAGAAACGTATTACATATACGGGTCACTGTATTTTTTCGCGACGATGTCGTAGGTTGTGAAACTGCTGTACACTGCCAAACGAGTCTACTACATCTTCGTACAGACACAGAAAAACGTTGTACAGGGAAAAAATAAACATAAATTATTACCAACTAACGGAAAAGCCTGAACGCCTTTACCAAGCGGCACGGTTGTGGTATGTTACAAAACAGATTCTGGCGACCGTGCAGTATAGTAAATAGTAGAGAAGCCACGAGTCACGTACAACTTCCCTGTCAGGTATAGTCAGTGACTATCGAATTTCACACGACAGGAATTGCTACTGTCGGTGTATACAGGTCTATATTAATTACTTTCGAAGCAAACTTTGCGAAGGCAACTGTATGTAAAGCGCGTTTGCACCGCTGAAAGGCAATTTGTTAACGGAAGAACATAAAGCTGCACATCTTCAGAACACTAAACTACCTGGAAACTGGGCAGTAGCTGACTGCCGGAGTGTAGTATAGTTGGGATGACAAAAATCTTCCTCTTAAAACCGATACCGATATTTTAGTTCTGAACCGGTGTTTTTCGGTATTTGATTAATTAGGTCATAACGGGTCTTTCTTTATTTTTTACTAACTCTCGGGTAAAAAACCGGCATTCATTTTGCTTTAGCCACAGTGCTAAAACATTTGGTTTTTAAATAAAGCTTTTTTCAAGAAACTAGTAACGTTTATTTGTAAAATTTCCATTGCTTTGAAATATTGGTTATTATAGAAAAGGGGAAAAGCGATGGTTGCCATTTTAATACCAACGTCAGCAATTAGAAATGAGAAACAAAAATATGACATAAGAATCGGCACAACACTGCAGAGAAAATAAAAATTTATGCCATGCATTTTGTTGTGGCCGATTTGATAGTTTGCAAGTACACGCACACGTACCCTGTACGTGCACTGTGCAGGACTCGCCCGACACCCGTCTGCACAGTAGTTTCGGCTGTCATCCTCGGGCACCGGTTGTATTGCAGAATGGGATCTTCCCAAGTTTGGAAGTATTTTACGAAGAGTGGTAGCAATGAAGTACTAGCCACCATTTGCTTTCAAAGATTAAAAGTGGCAGAAGGCACAATAAAAGAGCGGTTATTATGCAAGGAAAAGACATCCACAATGTAATTAAAATCACCCCACTTCATGTCTACCGCAGTGGCACTGCTCCATCAACCGTAATAGATGTTTAGAACAGGAAAAACAGTTTTGGTAGCATAAGATATGGTTACTTAATCTCCATACGTGTAGCGTTTCGCTTATTTAGGCATCATCAGACAGTCTGGAAAATTACAAACTGGTGTAAGTATAAATTGCTATCAAAGGCAATATTAAATGAATAAAACAAAAATAACAAAAGGAAGACATATACCGAGTGGACTATGGAGCACAACGCCAAGTTTGCGTTCCAATGGTTAGTGTAGGGCATAAATTTCAATTCATCTCATATTGCTGCATAGTTGTGCTTACCGACAAAAGTTTTCTGATTAGTCGTAACCGAAGTTTCTAACGAAATTGAGAGTTCCACAGAACTGGGAGGCAACAGCCAGAGAACCAATGTCAATATTCATTATATCGCCGACAAATTTTTCCTACTCGTAACCGATGCGCCAAACTTGATAAAGCGTCCCAAAGAAGGTGACAGCCAGATGGCCACTCTTAATGCGTCATTGCAACACCTAGAAGCAACACAAAAAAGGTAGTAACAGTAGGAAAAACAAAGCGGCTAAAGAATGCAAGCGGTACCTAACTTAGGCAAATAGACATATTCAGTGAGCAGAAAAAGTAACGAGTGCAAAATACAGCCAATAATGGTTAGGCTAATATACCTTCGGCAAATGACTGTGCACTAACAAGAATAAAGAAATAGCTTAACATTATAGTAAATTTTAGCTGTTCCTTTATTCTTATTAGTGCCCAGTCAGTGTTGTATTTGCCGGCCATCATATGGGTGTATTTCGGACTCGTACGTTGTTCTGCTCACTGAATATGCCTATTTGCATAAGTTAGGTACACCTTGTGGGATTTAGTTGCTTTGTTTTTCGTATTATCATTACCTGTTCTCGTGTTGCGTCTAGGTGTTGCAATGACGTATTGAAAATGGCTGTCTAGCTGTTACCTCATAGTTCTTTGGGACTCTTGATTACTTTCGACGAATCGGTACGATCAACAAGAAAAATTTTATCGGTATGCTCAGTTAGGGTGCAATATTTTAGCTGAAATTTGTTTCTTGGAATAGAAGATACAATGAACTGACATGTCTATAACTTCATAGAGGCATTATAAACTTGGAACCTTAAATTTTGTGTTTTCTTCAGGGTGAAATACTGATACCATAAATATTCATGCCATCCAAAAGTGGCGTGCAGGGAAATCATCAGCTTGTGACATTTCTCTCTCGTCTTTGCCGTGCACGTCTCCCTAATCTTAGCCAGCTTTGCTGGAAACATTAAGATCTATTTCTGTCACTGCCACAACCCAATATCTATCTAGATCTCCTACATCTTCACCTAAATTAGAATTTTCCAATGTTTGTTCCCAGTTTACGTTTACTGCTGCAAATAACAGCACTCAAAAATCGAAATTCTATTATTGTGAGAAACTGGTTATTTCGAGCGGTTCCAACAGACAGCTTAACTTGGTATAGCCAGAAGCGGGTTGGCACAGAGATAATCGCCATCCCGTCTATTGCGAGGTCGATTCTTTTCAAATGTTGCAAGGTGTGTTCTGTGACGCGACAGGATTGCTACGGTGCCGCTAAGAACGCGTCATTCAGACTCGTCTGCATGGGACCGGTAGATTCCTTTTCGCGCCAGTTGCGTGAAATTTGCCAAGTTTTCTTAATTTAAGCAATCTTTATTAACTATCTTTTATAAAATTGCAAGGAAAACTAATTTTTCGTTCTATGTGCGATTCGGAACAAGAAGACGTGAATTTTTTACTTAAAAATGGTTGAATGCGTCTCGTATTTTGAATCTCTACAATACGTATCCTGTGTCTAAGCGCTGCAGTTAAAGGACTCGCGCCAGTCACATGTTTACAGCTCTGAACAGAACAAACTTCGGCGACATTCCGTAGGACTACGCTACACGTTAAAATGTGAAACATTGGCTTGGAATTCCTTGTATCTTCGTCGTTCTTAGCCATGCAAGCAGGAAAACTAACACTGCGGCATTTGGCACTGTAGTACAGTTAAAATTACTTGATAGCTGACGTGTGTCACTTGCCACTTCAGTGTTGCCACATCGGCTGCCGGCTTCTACTCGATTTAGACGACACACAAACATGACGTGTCGCATCACAAATTCTATTAAAGTGTAAAGCGCAGCAATGTTGGAAGCGGTCGCCGCGAGGCATGATGGAAATGGGAAATGTTCTGTCGACAGCTGATTTCAAGTGACCAACGACAAAAACGCGAGAGACAACGAGTTTTGAGGCCCTGAATTTAAACTCGTGTCCTTGCCTAACCACAACGTTGTGGTGTGCAATGTACCCCGGAAAACGGCGGTCAGCGATCTGCGGCAGAACTAATATCACGACCGCTTTGGTAGTAGTGGTAAGGTTCTATGGGACCAAACTGCTGAGGTCATCGGTCCCTAGATTTACATGCTAACTAATGTAACTGAAACTACCTTACGCTAAGAACAACACACACACCCATACCCGAGGAAGGACTCTAGCCTCCGACGGGGGCAGCCGCGCGAACCGTCACAAGTCGCCTTTGACCACGCGGCTACACTGCAGCGATGGCTTTGTTCATGGCAGTTAAAGCTAATCTTTCGGAGCAAACTCAAGAGATAAAAATTTCTGTTTCAGCATTAAAAAACAAAGTATAATTTTTCGCTGTCATTCATTGATTACCTGAAAATATCCTCACTCTGGCTACACGAACTGCCGCTTTACCACACGATAGCAGTCCTGGTTGGCACTTGTTGTGGATTATAGACATACTGGTAGATTCCAAATAAAAAAAATACATTTAAATCAATTAACTGAATAAGAATAATGTTTAAAATTTTTGATTGGATTTACAACTAAAAAAACGTACACTGTGTTTGAATAGTTTCGAAGCTATGACCTTCTGCAATTAAAGTTAACGCGCTAACCACTTTTTTTCACTTAAACTAGGGACAGAGTTTTTACTCATCTGCAGGAAATTTCATTTTCCTTCATCAGAGTATTACATTAACATTTAAACGGGAACAAAATAATGGACTTCCCTTTCCGTTGCAGTTTGTAGAAGAAGTTTAATAAATACTTATACAAAACTGAGCAACATAAAAATAAACCAGATTGGAATAAAACTAACTTTGTTACAAAATAGTATACTTTGGAATGTTAATCATATATCAGAAATCTATAACCAAAATAATATTGTATTAAAAAATACTCCTCTAAGTAGGATTAAATTTAAATAAATGTCTTTCACATATTAAATCAAATCCTGTTACACATATAGCAGTTAAATAAAGTTGAATTCCAAACAGCTTCATTGTCATACCACAAACTATATTTCTGTATCGCTTGAAAGCTATATATACTTAACACATTTTGCGCATAACGTAAAGAAGAAGCACACAGGACACTGGAGAATCTGATTTTCCTTCTCCCTGCTGTCCTTTCAACCAGGTATGTCTTTTCGTGAGCATTTGGTATTCACCTATTCTTATCTTCCGTTCATTCTTTTATCGTATCGATTATTTAGCTCCCCGTGCCCTGGACGTTCCAGTTATGCGAGGTGTCTGGAAAGGCACTCCATGAGAAGTTAGAGATATGCTGGCAATGCTTCGGATTGTTCGCGATCTTCACATGTCGTTCGTGTAAAAATATCCAAAAGTCCATAACATTATTTTTGCCTTCTCTGAACAAATAGAGCACCGTCTGGCCTCGAAGCCACGTTACTGTATTCGGTTTAGTAGGTAGATAGTGCGTCCCGTACGGGAAGAATACCATCCCCGGTCCAATGTTTTGTTACACACTCGAAAACAGAAAGAGATCGTTTTTGTCGCCAAAAGTCGCATGTCTGCCGAGGGGCCGCATATGAGGCGGTATTCATCGTTGTCAAGGGACTGATGATCCAATGGTTTGGTCATTTTATTTCCGAAACCAACCAACCATCATCGCCGTCCACAGTTCGGCACTGAGGGGACGATGGTGAATCCGTCATATGAATTGCATGGAGTGTAGATCGGGTGACATTTTTATCATTAACTGTAAAGCACCACATTGCACGCGCCTATGTGTCTATAGAAATATGGTGTATTGATCGCCATACTACATGCCAACTGACATGTGAATGCTTCTTCTCAACAGGATTGTTACGTCGTCCGGTCGTTAGTATCAGGCAGATAACGGGCCACTGTAAGTCCGGTTTTCGGCAGAGCCATCTGAACTTACCTGTAATCGACCAAAAAAGCGCGTGTGGTAAAGTGATTGGGAAATGTGATGGACCGCCACTGGGGCCATTGGCGAAACTGGTGCTAGTTCTTCTATTAAGATTCCGGTCACCTTACCTGATATCGTGCTGGTATATATAGCACCGGCACTGGATCGCAAACGTGTGCAATATCCAGTCCACCCCTAATAAGAGAGAGGATGAGAGTATCTTACTTTTAATAGCAGACATGCACTCGCGAAGGAACCGAGTGCAACCAATAGTGATATCGTCAACGGCATCGGGAGTACTTGAGCCAAGTGCTGCATCGGTGACACTAGGTAGGTGTCAACGTACATACGTGACCCGCGGGATAATGTTTACCACCCGTGTGATGTTCCCTTTGACGCCACTGTAGAGTAACTTCAGTAGTCACCTATAGGTGTACCCTGCTGTGCGTCGTATGTAATTGGTAAAAACAATCACTAGGTAGTTCAAGGTATCCATGAGCCTTCTTCTGTCAATCCAACACCAATATTCAGCGCAACACCCTTGTCCAGATGTATGTGACTGCCTGTGGCCGTTCCATATTTTGGATCCCATCTAAAGCCATTCGCATATCGTTTCCATTTCGCACCACAAGCAACATGTTATTCGCACACGTCTTGCACTGAAATGTGTACTCTTGCAAAGTCAATCCCGTTAAGAGGTGGGGAACGCCGCAAAGTAACGGGTAGAGGGCCAGTGCATATAATATCGTAGATAAGGGATATCCTTGTCCGACCGACCTTTGTATGGTGAGAGATTTCGTCGTACGTCCGATGATGAGCACTTTGGAGGAGGCATTGCGGAGTAGCCGCTTCGCGACAGTGACAAATGGTATTGAAAATTGCATTTGTGTGTCAAGACTTTACAAGATAGATATGGCTCACTCTATGAAACGCTTGATCAAAATCTGTCAACGCTAGTACTCCCCGGAGGCGGCCTTCTGGGTGACGTTTGATCGAGTAAGATCACTTCCTCAATACTTTCGAGGGTGTGTTGCTAACAGTCTGGTGAGTATTTTAAAGCCACATTTCATGAGTGACAGTGGTCCGTAGTCCCCTATCCGCGTACACCCGAGGGTTGGTGTATCGGAATAATCAGCCCCTCCACAAAAGCTAACAGTAAGATCACGTCAGGAGACATTAATTCACGGCAGGCAGCAGTCCATCAGGTTGCTATCAGATAGCTAAAGGTCCTTTTTTATTTTGGTCATCAGTCTACTGACTGGTTTGATGCGGCCCGCCACGAATTCCTTTCCTGTGCCAACCTCTTCATCTCAGAGTATCACTGGCAACCTACGTCCTCAATTATTTGCTTGACGTATTCCAATCTCTGTCTTCCTCTACAGTTTTTGTTCTCTACAGCTCCCTCCAGTACCATGGAAGTCATTCCCTCACGTCTTAGCAGATGTCCTATCATCCTGTCCCTTCTCCTTATCAGTGTTTTCCACATATTCCTTTCCTCTCCGATTCTGCGTAGAACCTCCTCATTCCTTATCTTATCAGTCCACCTAATTTTCAACATTCGTCTATAGCACCACATCTCAAATGCTTCTATTCTCTTTTGCTCCGGTTTTCCCACAGTCCATGTTTCGCTACCACACAATGCTGTACTCCAGACGTACATCCTCAGAAATTTCTTCCTCAAATTAAGGCCGGTATTTCATATTAGTAGACTTCTCTTGGCCAGAAAAATACTTTTTTGCCATAGCGAGTTTGCTTTTGATGTCCTCCTTGCTCCGTCCGTCATTGGTTATTTTACTGCCTAGGTAGCAGAATTCCTTAACTTCAATGACTTCGTGACCATCAATGCTGATGTTAAGTTTCTCGCTGTTCTCATTTCTACTACTTCTCGTTACCTTCGTCTTTCTGCGATTTACTCTCAAATCATACTGTGTACTCATTAGATTGTTCATTCCGTTCAGCAGATCATTTAATTCTTCTTCACTTTCACTCAGGATAGCAATGACATCAGCGAATCGTATCACTGGTATCCTTTCACCTTGTATTTTAATTCCACTCCTGAACCTTTCTTTTATTTCCATCATTGCTTCCTCGATATACAGATTGAAGAGTAGGGGCGAAAGGCTACAGCCTTGTCAAACACCCTTCTGAATACGAGCACTTCGTTCATGATTGTCTACTCTTATTATTCCCTCTTGGTTGTTGTACATATTGTATATGACCCGTCTATCCTTATAGCTTACCCCTACTTTTTACAGAATCTTGAAGAGCTTGCACCATTTTATATTGTCGAACGCTTTTTCCAGGTCGACAAATCCTATGAACGTGTCTTGATTTTTCTTTAGCCTTGCTTCCATTATTAGCCGTAACGTCAGAATTGCCTCTCTCGTTCCTTTACTTTTCCTAAAGCCAAACTGATCGTCACCTAGCGCATTCTCAATTTTCTTTTCCATTCTTCTGTATATTATTCTTGTAAGCAGCTTCGATGCATGAGCTGTTAAGCTGATTGTGCGATAATTTTCGCACTTGTCAGCTCTTGCTGTCTTCGGAATTGTGTGGATGATGCTTTTCCGAAAGTCAGATGGTATGTCGCCAGACTCATATATCCTACACACCAACGTGAATAGTCGTTTTGTTGCCACTTCCCCTAATGATTTTAGAAATTCTGATGGAATGTTATCTATCCCTTCTGCCTTATTTGACCGTAAGTCCTCCAAAGCTCTTTGAAATTCCGATTCTAATACTGGATCCCCTATCTCTTCTAAATCGACTCCTGTTTCTTCTTCTATCACATCAGACAAATCTTCACCCTCATAGAGGCTTTAAATGTATTCTTTCCACTTATCTGCTCTCTCCTCTGCATTTAACAGTGGAATCCCCGTTGCACTCGTAATGTTACAACCGTTGCTTTTAATGTCACCAAAGGTTGTTTTGACTTTCCTGTATGCTGAGTCTGTCTTTCCGACAATCATATCTTTTTCAATGTCTTCACATTTTTCCTGCAGGCATTTCGTCTTAGCTTCCCTGCACTTCCTATTTATTTCATTCCTCAGCGTCTTGTATATCTGTATTCCTGATTTTCCCGGAACATGTTTGTACTTCCTCCTTTCATCCATCAACTGAAGTATTTCTTCTGTTACCCATGGTTTCTTCGCAGGTACCTTCTTTGTACCTATGTTTTCCTTCCCAACCTCTGTGATGACCCTTTTTAGAGACGTCCATTCCTCTTCAACTGTAATGCCTACTGCGCTATTCCTTATTGCTTTATCTATAGCGTTAGAGAACTTCAAACGTATCTCGTCATTCCTTAGTACTTCCGTATCCCACTTCTTTGCGTATTGATTCTTCCTGACTAATGTCTTGAACTTCAGCTTACTTTTCATCACCTTACAATCCAGTATCTGATTTCGGAATCTCTGTCTGACCATGATGTAATCTAACTGAAATCTTCCCATATCTCCCGGCCTTTTCCAAGTATACCTCCTCCTCTTGTGATTCTTGAACAAGGTATTCGCTATTACTACCTGAAACTTGTTACAGAACTCAATTAGTCTTTCTCCTCTTTCATTCCTTGTCCCAAGCCCATATTCTCCAGTAACCTTCTCTTCTACTCCTTCCCCTACAACTGCATTCCAGTCGCCCATGACTATTAGATTTTCGTCCCCCTTTACATACTGCATTACCCTTTCAATATCCTCATACACTTCCTCTATCTGTTCATCTTCAGCTTGCGACGTCGGCATGTATTCCTGAACTATCGTTGTCGGTGTTGGTCTGCTGTCGATTCTGGTTAGAACAACCCGGTCACTGAACTGTTCACAGTAACACACCCTGTGCCCCACCTTCCTATTCATAACGAATCCTACACCTGTTATACCATTTTCTGCTGCTGTTGATATTACCCGATACTCATCTGACCAGAAATCCTTGCCTTCCTTCCACTTCACTTCACTGACCCCTACTATATCTAGATTGAGCCTTTGCATTTCCCTTTTCAGATTTTCTAGTTTCCCTACCACGTTCAAACTTCTGACATTCCACGCCCCGACTCGTAGAACGTTATCCTTTCGTTGATTATTCCATCTTTTTCTCATAGTAACCTCCCCCTTGGCAGTCCCCTCCCGGAGATCCGAATGGGGGAGTATTCCGGAATCTTTTGCCAATGGATAGATCATCATGACACTTCTTCAACTACAGGCTACATGTCCTGTGGATACACGTTACGGGTGCAAGGTCCTATAGAATACCAAAGGGAGGCCATCTGGTTCCGGCGATTTATGCACCATTCCCCTGCCTCCTATCTTCATCACCTCCTCCTCTGCAGTCTCCTCCTTCAGTTGTGTTTCCGCGTCTGGTTCAGTGGTGCCGAAAATCGTGCGTGTAACTTCGGCAGTGGCCACCGTATCGGTGTCCATTGCAGTGTAAGGCTGAGCATAATATTCTACAAAGGTACTTTTGCGATGTTAGGTGTCTGCCATCATCTGTGTCCACGACACATACCAGGGATCTTTGTCGTCTTTTGTTTCGTTGATAATGTGGTGAGTCTACGGGATTTCTCCTGCTAACCGATCTAGTGCCCGTGCCCTGATCACTGTACCTTCGAGGTGGCGTCGCTTGATGGATATAATTTTGGCCTGAGCTCGTTGCACCGCCTCTTGCCACTCAGGAGAAGGCACCTGCTCGTCCCATTCCCATAGCAAAGTGAAACAGAAGTCAGCCGTCAGACGTTACCACACTGCCTGCTCATGACCATATGTCATCACTGCACAGCATAGCGCCGATTTGTCGCAATCCATCCACCACTGCAGGGTCGAGACGCTCAAAGTCGTCGTTGACAAGCTCTTGTACTGGATCACCCTTTAGATATCACTAACTCATAGAAGATATACTGTATGAACAGGCTCTAATAGCATTGCAGTATGTAGGAGAAAGGCGGCATCGGACAATGTAGCTCACTCTCGTAACTGTACAATAAGTTGTACTGACAAGACATAGCCTACAGTCAACGACGTAATCTATGTCGCCTGAAATAATCGTCTGTTAGTATAGACGTCACAAAAGATTTGATATTCAGCTACTCACGCTATAAATCACACCACAGCTTGCTACGACAACACTATGTACAAAAGGATGAACGCAGTAACACTTTTCGTGGTATAACGGGGTCAGTGGTTGCTATCTGGATGTTAATCACAAACACACATCTGACTATCAGAGCTCACTAGGTTCGAAAGAAAACTACCACCAATTAGTTTCAACCACAAGAAAAATACTAAGTGCTAGAGTCTACCAGGAAACTGAAGATATACTTTACCAATAACAGCAACCTATAGCTGAAACACTTTCTCAACGGCGTAGGTACCAGCAACAACAGCTTTCGTATAAAACTTATCAATAAGGCAATGTCCGCCTCAATAGCTGGAAGAATTGATCAGTGCGAAGGAATGCCATGCAAAGGGGTCCGGGTTCGATTTCTGGCTGAGTCGGTGATTTTCTCCGCTCAGAGACTGCGTGTCGTGTAGTCTTCATCATCATCATCATCATCATCGTCTCATACTCATGGACACGCAAGTCACCGAAGGGGCGTCAACTCAAAAGACTTGCACCACGCGACCGGTCAACCCGGCTGCAGGCCACACGACATTTCATTTCCATACGTAGATCCGTTGCCTCTTGTAGTTGCTCCTCTTTTAAAGCTTCAACGAATAATCGTATATACAAGCAATCAGTGTGAACGTTATAAATTTTTACGTAAATTGGATAACACATTCACGAGACAAAGGTATAATCTAATATTGTTTATCTTTCGTTGTCAGTCAACGATAACCTCTATAAGTAAGGCCTTGCTACAATAATATTCTTTACTCTATTGAAATTTTATCTCAATAAACTGCTTCTCAATCTCAGCCCTTCAGAATTAAATGAAGAAACGTATCATTTATAATTAAAAAATTTTCAGTAAAACGTAAACTCAACTACCCCATCCATTTACCGATTCATTATTTTTCTTTTTGATGCATGTTATTAAATGACAAATACTAATCCCTCTCTTTATGGTTTGAATTTCTTTGAACCTTTCTTTCACCAATATGCCAGTCTCTTATTTTATTAGCCTTTGGAGTTACGATACAAAAGGATATACTTGAGATATTAGTCTGCTTTTAAATAATCTTTGAATATTTTTCTTGTAATAGTTTAAGGAAAGATGAAGAGTCCGCAACGAATTTCTTCAGTTTAAAACAGTTAATTCTTAAGTTTCTGTCATTAATTCGTTTAAAAGTAAAAGTCAGCGTTTTACTTTGCGAGTGCTGGTTCTCTATTCAAAATTAAAAAAATAAAACCAAAAAACCTGAATTTTACCGGCACTTTTCCACTATATGAGCATTAAATAATGAAACAAAGCTCAACCACTTCAGGCGTTGACTGCCGCGACCCTCTAATATTTAAAACTCAAAGCACAGCACTCGATGATGTCTTTTAGAGAGATTAGCGTGTTCCCTAATAAGTGCTTCTTGATTTGTCGTTTAGGGACAAGAGGATTGGTTTCCAATACATGACTATTACTTAGGACGACCGTTATCTTCAGTATAGACTACATACTCAGCGCATCGAACGAGATTTTTCAGAATTTAGTATATTACGACGCTTACGCCGAAGTCACACAATAAAATCTAACCAAACATCCATAAGTCAATATTCCTCACTGTTTGAGTGCATCTATACAACCAAAATAATCCAATGCAACGGTACTATCCCTTAGTGCGTGCTTTAATCTTCAAACACAAAAAACTAAACGACTTCGCGTGAACACGTCTCTTCAAATACACAATCCAACGGAAAATCTCTGAAAAATGTTGAAACACGGCTCGCCTACAAACACGTGGCTAAATCACAAGTAGGAAAAAATTATCTCACACTTCAATTACTCCGAGCTTTTCCTATACGTGATGAGTCTACACTCCACCAAAATGGGCGAAATAATCATTTTCTACACAAGCCGATAATGTTCTCAAAATATATTTCTAAACGACTTAGAACTGCTTCGAACAGAGTTCTATCCCAGTTGCAGAGTTGTGAGCCGATCTCATCACGTCCTTCAGATCACCTCTCTCGAGGCTCAATACTTGAACAGTACTTCGATACTGAACTCAAATTTTAAAAGGAAAAGCCAAGAACCATTCTCTGCGAACAAACCTATCACGCTAATTCTCTCTTCAACAATAAGGGTTTCTTCTTCGCTGACGCCAGCAAAGGTTTCTGGTGGCCAACTGCTCCGTAGTTGCCTTCTTTGCCGCACGCCACTATTCAGCGGCCGGGCCAAATCTAGTGTCCGATTCCACCCGTCAGCTTTGACCAATGACGTAATGTGTGACGTTGTTTTGCTTGTGACTCAGATTAGGGTCAATGAACGTTAAATAATTTCTCTGGATCTGATCGTTACGCGTGTATATTAAAAATTCGTTGTACATTTTGTTTTCATATCGTAATTTGTTTTCGGCATCTTTTATTGATGAACGTAGTCGTGATTTATGAGATCTTGGTTTCTCACGCAATTCCTTTTCATGTCATGGGTGAGTCTGCTGTCTTTACAGCGAAAATTGTCCTTGAGAAAAGGACTGGCCGTAAATCAACTATAAGATTTTTGCGATCATTGGGGGTTATTGCAGAATTTTGTAAGTGCAGTGTTTGTGGAAATTATATAGTTTTGGCAAAGGTTCTATCATCACGAACTTCCGACGAATACATGTGGAGTTGCAGAAAAAATAATATACTGGAATGTATATACAGGGGACCTGGGTTGAAAGATCGAGGCTTAATTTAGAAGTAAGAGTCATGTTAACCTACTATTTTAGCTATCAATATACTTGTATATGTGTTATGCACGAGGCAAGAGTTTCGTGTGGCTATGTAGTTAGCTGGTTTTCATTTTGTAGAGGATTCTACCGTGAATTTTTGAAGTATAGGGGATCATTGAAAGGGGGGGGGAAGAGGAAGCAGGGAAAGGGGGGGGGGGGGGACTACAGTTGAAGTAGGCGAGTCACATTTTGGAAAGAGAAAGTACGAAATGGGGCATGAGGTTGTTGGGCTTTGGGTTTTTGGAGTAGTAGTTTCTGGAGGGGATTGTGCTGATGTATTTAGGGTCGTAGCAAATCGTACAAAGGAAGTGGTGACATATTTAATAGAAGAATATTTGAAAGTAAGTTCCATAGTCATGTCGGATGGGTTTGCTTCGTACAAGGGGTTGGGTGAAAGGGGTTATCATAATTTGGCCGTGAATCACAATATTCAGTTTAAAGGTTACAAGAGTACATGAGGGGGCATATGCCAACACTATCGAGTGGTATTGGGGGGGGGGGGCTGAAAATATGTTGTCGGGCGGGTAAAGAGAAGGTTTTCAGTGTTGCAAAGCCATTTTGATGAATACTGTTGGAGAAAGAGTATTCCTAAAGGTTATTGTGTCTTGTACTTATGGAAATATTCAGCAAAATGTACAAGTCTCGTTTTGTTAGTTAGGTGGTGGATCTGACATTTTTTTCTTATTTTATGTTGCGTGTTTTTCTGTTACTGTACTGTGGGTTTGCTACTTTTTGATTTCTCTGGGAGGATGTTTTTCTGTCGTTTAATATTTTTCTGGTTGCAATGGTGGTCTGAGGGGTGTTGCTGTGTCTTGTGATTGGGGGTTTTTATGTGATTGGCTTGTGATATAATTTTTTTTATTACATACTTTAAAATTTTGCTTCCGGTTGAGGGCGGGTGGTAGGGAAGAACTGATTTGAGTGGTGCGTCTTTCGTGCTTGATAGTTTGTGTTTATTAGTAATTTTTTGATTAGTTATTCTGAATGTTGCGTATTTCGTTATAGTTTGACCTCCTAATGTTATTATTGCTTGTTATGGCCTTATTTTATTCTTCTCGTCAGCCTGGATCTTTCATTCCTTTGAAAGTTCATATATGGTAAGTTTCCGTTTATGAAGCCACTGTTATGTTTTCCATTTCGATGTTTTTACTATACGTTTCTTAATTTAACTTTAATTCCTGAGGTATCAATTTTAGTGAGTGTTATTTTGGAGCGACAGTAGGTGGTGTCACTGTCGTGTAGTATAGTTATCGATTCCAAGGTTTGGTCATTTTTGCGTTATATTTTTCAAGTGTGCAATAATTTATGTAAAGATTTTCATGTTTTGAAAGTCTAGGCGTACTCTGTATTTTACTAACAAGATTGTTTTTAAGCGCGTTTCTCATTTGTTTTAAGATTTTTGTGTTTGTAATTGCTCTTTGTACTACCGCGAAACATTAATATTAGAATCGGTAACTAGAAATGACCTCCTATGTAGGTTACCTCTAGTTGCCAAGTCCAACTATTCCATGGTTCATTACTTAGATGATTTTTGCTGTGCGCTTGGAAAATATAATACAATTTCTGCACTCGTAATTGCTATCGGAAGTTTTGCGAAAAAGTTAGTAATATTGGAATAGGTAAATAGAATTGATCTATATATGAGGTGAATTGTAGTTACCGATTCCATCTGTTCGGAAATTCATTACTTGGATCTTTACTTTTCCAGCAGTTATCTCAAATGTAATAACATTTTTCCGCTCGTAGTTGCTCTCTAATTTCCGCGAAACAGCTACAAGCATTGGAATCGAAAACAAGAATTGACCTCTTATATAGGTCAATTCAAGTTACCTATTCCAACTATTCGATTGGTCATTCATTAATTCCTTTTTACGATACGATGGTTCATTAACTGTATCGTTTTTTCTAGCAGGTGCCTCAAATGTAATAAGATTTTTCCGCTTGTAATTGTTCTCTGATTTACAGCGAAACAGCTACAAACATAGGAATCGATAACTAGAATTGACCTACTACATAGGTGCATTCTAGTTACCGATTCCACCTACTTGCTTTTTCATTAATTATATCATTTTTCCAGATCCTGTGTTAAATATAATACAATTTCTACACTCGCAGCTGCTCTTTCAACTTCTGCAGTAAAGTTAGTAATATTGGATCCGGTACCCAGAATATAGGTCAATTCTGTTACCGATTCCAATATTTGTTAATTTTTAATTGGTTTCCGTTACTTCAGTAGCTGCTTTGTTTATGATTTACGGTGTACGTTTCTCCATATTTTAAGTTAGTAACTCGTGTTTGTTATAATTCGCTTTACTTTTCCGTTGTTCTGTTCTAATTTAATTCCTACCCGCCCAAAACCCCAGCTTCCCTGCGCTTATCCCGTGTCAATCAATAATACAATTAACGTAATTTTGCAACAGGACGACTGTACCGTGCACTATACTGTAATACAGTTTGTGGTTCTCTGTGCCGGTTATCTTCGACTCGTTTACATGTCATTTGTGCGTAAATAACAATCGCGTTAAATGTATTAATTTACCGCGTGCTATATTCGTTTGTTTACGTGTATGATCCGTTCCCTTCGTAGACTGCCGATATGCAGCATCTTTGCCTCTGTCATTTTTCAAGGTCAATTAATGGAATCGGCCAGTAGAATTTATCCCAGCAGTCGGTTGAGCGTTGCAAACTCTTCGACTTGACACTACACAGATTTTCACCTATCTTCGACATTTTAACACAAAAAATGTGAGGAACTTTGCAAACCTCTTAGTAAACTCTTCAATTACTCAAAACATTAAAGCCGATGGTAAATTGACGCGATATTAACAAGTGTTGTGCTTTTCCGAGAGGAAGGCGTTTGGCGCATTACAATTTCCTAAGATTCTGAAAAGCGCCTCGTCAAGCTGCTCCCTCAGATGGGCTCGTTCATTTTCGAAGGACCGCGGTCACGCCGCACCTGCTGGCTCTGGAGGGAGATCGTACGTATTGCTGCCGTATGGTCAGTGTAGGTCACAGTTCCGCTTCGAGGACGCCAGCGGTCAGACTGCATGTAACATGTAATCGGTCGAGACGGCTAGCGAAGAGACTCATGATATGGTTGTATCCAGGACAGAGACCATGGACATGCTGCAAGGTGTTAACCAGAAGCATGCCCTTTACCAGTAGTTCTGGGCACTGAATGATATATCAGGGTATATCGAGGAAAGTGATCTTTCGATGCAAGTACACAATTAAAATCGCCCCCTAGGATTAAAGGGTCATGCTGACTTTGGAAGAGCGGGACACTTTCTTTCTGTGAAGAAGAGGGAACGCTCTCGTCTCCTGTCGGAGGCCTACGGTGGGCAGGTGTTGATGAGGCTTACACCAAACACTGTCATTGCTAATCCCCGCCATAACGGTAGCTACAGAGTGTTTCAAAAATGACCGGTATATTTGAAACGGCAATAAAAACTAAACGACCAGCGATAGAAATACACCGTTTGTTGCAATATGCTTGGGACAACAGTACATTTTCAGGCGGACAAACTTTCGAAATTACAGTAGTTACAATTTTCAACAAGAGATGGCGCTGCAAGTAATGTGAAAGATATAGAAGACAACGCAGTCTGTGGGTGCGCCATTCTGTACGTCGTCTTTCTGCTCTAAGCGTGTGCTGTTCACAACGTGCAACTGTGCTGTGGACAACATGGTTTATTCCTTAGAACAGAGGATTTTTCTGGTGTTGGAATTCCACCGCCTAGAACACAGTGTTGTTGCAACAAGACGAAGTTTTCAACGGTGGTTTAATGTAACCAAAGGACCGAAAAGAGATACCTTGAAGGATCTGTTTGAAAAATTTCAACGGACTGGGAACGTGACGGATGAACGTGCTGGAAAGGTAGGGCGACTGCGTACGGCAACCACAGAGGGCAACGCGCAGCTAGTGCAGCAGGTGATCCAACAGCGGCCTTGGGTTTCCGTTCGCTGTGTTGCAGCTGCGGTCCAAATGATGCCAACGTTCACGTATCGTCTCATGCGCCAGAGTTGACACCTCTATCCATACAAAGTTCAAACGCGGCAACCCCTCATCGCCGCTACCATTGCTGCATGAGAAGCATTCGCTAACAATATAGTGCACAGGATTGATGACGGCGATATGCATGTGGGCAGCATTTGGTTTACTGACGAAGCTTACTTTTACCTGGACGGCTTCGTCAATAAACAGAACTTGCGCCTATGGGGAACCGAAAAGCCCCATGTTGCAGTCCCATCGTCCCTGCATCCTCAAAAAGTATTGGTCTGGGCCGCCATTTCTTCCAAAGGAATCATTGGCCCATTTTTCAGATCCGAAACGATTACATCACGCTATCTGGACATTCTTCGTGAATTTGTGGCGGTACAAACTGCCTTAGACGACACTGCGAACACCTCGTGGTTTATGCAAGATGGTACCCGGCCACATAGCACGTCCGACGTCTTTAATTTCCTGAATGAATATTTCGATGATCGTGTGATTGCTTTGGGCTATCCGAAACATACAGGAGGCGGCGTGGATTGGCCTCCCTATTCGCCATACATGAACCCCTGTCACTTCTTTCTGACTTGAAAGACCAGGTGTACCGCCAGAATCCAGGAACAATTGAACAGCTGAAGCAGTAGATCTCATCTGCATGTGAAGCCATTCCGCCAGACACGTTGTCAAAGGTTTCGGGTAATTTCATTCAGAGACTACGCCATATTATTGCTACGCATGATGGATATGTGGAAAATATCGTACTATAGAGTTTCCCAGACCGCAGCGCCATCTGTTTTTGACAATTGTAACTACTGTAATTCCGAAAGTTTGTCAGCCTGAAAATGTACTGTTGTCCCAAGCATATTGCAACAAACGGTGTATTTCTATCGTTGCTCGTTTAGTCTGTATTGCCGTTTCAAATATACCGGTCATTTTTGAAACACCCTGTACATTACGTCCTTTGCCATGGAGTTTCTTTCTGAGAAGTATTGTCATGCCGCTGACAGTTTCGGAGGTGTGTGATATGTAGGATTCTTACATGTACATGACAGGAAGTTGACTGATGTATACTTTCTGTAGTAGGACGTTGTCGATGTCCGCTGCTTGTAGCGTATCTCTGAGTATAGACATCTTGATTTATGACCCTACTGATATTGACAGAGACAACCCGATATGATTGTCTTCGCTCCGTCACCAGTGTTATAACACGTTGCACAGCTCCGTCCTACCCACCGTCGTTGCTTGCAAGTCTAACTTTTGACGGGCACCGCCCCCGCCGTATCGCCCGCCTGGGGGCCTGAGCGTCAGTGGGTCCCCTTCACAGTCATCAGCCCAATCTCCATGGGACAAGTCTGCGTCGGATGGGTCTTTCCTTCCCAGTATCTCTGTGTCGTCTCCTCTGCTGTCTTGGATTGGCGACGGCATACTGGCAACTCCGCGTTGTCTTGTTTTTCAGGTCGCTCTACTGTCGACGGTGGTGCTGTGGATGTGACGTCTCGGTAGTCTCTCTCTTAGGTGACCGTCTTTTTCGTCCATTTTTTTTTATCGTCGTCCTGCGTATGTATCAGCCGTCTGACGGGGTGAGTTATCGTTCCTTGTGCCGTTTCGGGCATCGTTGCTTACGCCTGTGCGTTTCTGTATCCGAACGTGGACGAGAGTCTCTGTAGCCACTGCGGCCTGAGACGAACGCACTACCTGAGTGCCGATGATCATTTACTCTTCCAATTTCTGTACTACTGGTATCGGTCGTTGCTGTTCGGTGAGGTGTGTCACGACCGCCTCCGTCATCGTCATCCACCGATGACGGCTTTTCGACGGGTCTGTCCAACTGTTGGGTGTGGTCACTGTTCAGTAGGGCGTCCTTTCGGAGCACATGTGAGAGGGATTGATACTACCATATGCAACTATAGAAAACTGCTTCCAGTTCAAACATTTATATAGTAACAAGTAGTCTGCAAAATGCACGTAAGCCTCACGAAATTATCACAAGTGATTAATGAATCTAGACACCTATCTGCAAAAATAGTTACACGCTGATCAATATCTCTAAACATTTGAGACTTTCATCTATACTTGTTTACCTTTGCATATTGCTGTATAGTAGCAATGATTTTCATGCTATATGAAATACCAATTACAAATTACAAAAAATTATTTTTCTTTAAGTAACTGACAACATTATTTAACGACAAATATAACTGCTTTACAGGTTTTTATGGTAATTATGCTGGTAACTTTCTGACACAACACTAAAAGTCACGAAAATACCTTCCTGTCTCGAGAAATTTCATTTACTTCTATACTTCCCTCTCTAATTACCGTGTTTTTTTCTCTGTTCTGTCCCGTGACACCATTAATAATTTTCATAAATGGCGGCAGAAATTGTATTTCAGTGAGCAAGTTAACATGAAACTATTTTTTCACTCACGTATCTTTTTTGGCTTTGGTTATTGTTTATTGACGTTCTAAATAAAATAGCAACGAACGATTAATCGTTCTTCCACATATTGGCTTCCTAAAATCGCCTTTCTAAATGAAAACACTCACTTAATTATAGATGGTATGATGGTGGCTTCAGTATGGCTTCATTACGTTGCAGGACTGACAATATACGATACTTACTGGCGGTGCCAGGAAAGCGGAAACTTGGGGACGACGTCAGCTCGGGGAAGCCCCTCCCTAGTGTGGAGGGATAGGTGCACAGACTACGTGGAAAAGGTGAGGTCCGCAGAGCTCCGGCAAATTCTGCTGTCCTCATACCTCCTTGTCGTCTTTTCTGCGGCATTATTGTGTAACAAATTTGTAATAATGTTCAGCAGGCCAGAACGGAACAGAAAATTATGACGACTTATAAATGTAGAGTATGAGTTCCTAAAGTTGCATTCCTATGTATGTAATTTTCAAACGTTTGAAAACAGATGTAACACGCCCGGAAGTACAAATGGGTGGCGTACTACCTTTTAAACTGTTGTCGTTTCGTGACCGTGCACCCTGTCCACACCACGTATCTGATAATCCCGCAGCAGTCGTACTCTTCTGCTCCACACTGCTGCTGGCTTGCCTGAAATTATCTATCGAATTATACAAGCGGGTTTAGGGGAGCCACTCAACGTTAAGACACAACACTGTTCTACATCTGGTATCAACATCTATATTCTGGTACGGTAAGGAATCACAGGTTACACTGTTTACATTCTAAGTCGTGAATGTTTATCCCAATTAACAATCTTGATTATCTGTCCACAATATCACTCTAGACGAGCGTACGCGTAACCGACACGACGCGGGTGATTGTTGATAAATGCGGAACACGATGACCGAACGCACGTCCTCACGCTCGCTACAAGACACTGGCACTTGACTGCACTCTTTTATGGTAACTAATTTTTACTGATTCACATTAGTTCACTGCGGGAGACCGAACACGGTGCTGATGATCGATGCTGTGCGACACGCAAAGAGAGGCTACATAAATACGTTACTGACGGCACTGCTCATTTTCAAATTACTTCTTGACGCACTTTTCCTCTGAACCATCTCCATATATCGTCAGTTTACTATAACAGCACTTGTAGTAACACTTCAACTTCCATACTAACAATGCCTCTCACATGCAGAGCTACACACTACACAACATATCAGTTCCGTGTCCCGCGCTCGACTCCATAGACGCGCTGCCCCCAAATATACTCCACAAGAAAACCAGCGATATGACAGTACACTTTCACAGATACAGTTTTATATAAATGATTTTCTATATCCAGCGCTTTAAAAATACTGAAAAACATGCGCACAAGTACCTAGAACGTGTTATTCAAATGGTTCAAATGTTCTGAGCACTATGGGACTTAAAATCTGAGGTCATCAGTCCCTTAGACTTAGAACTACTTAAACTTAACTAGCCTAAGGACAGCACACACACCCATGCCCGAGGCAGGATTCGAACCTGTGACCGTAGCGGTCACGCGGTTCCAGACTGTAGCGCCTAGAACCGCTCGGCCACCACGGCCGGCAAAACGTGTTATTGCTTTCAAGTAAAACTGATAACGGTTTATGATGCCCCTAAAAATTTGGCGCTGCGGTTGTGACGGGAGCGTTTCCCGTATCGCGTGTCATGTGGATAAAGCGACTTCGCTGCCTGCTCTGTGTTCTAGGACGATGGTCGAAAATGCAGCTTGCTGCAGTGTGCTTCAAGGTGGACAGCCAAATGTTAGATCATAAAGGGGAGACTTGTACCTAGCATCGGCGTTTCTTTGAGTTTAAAATCGAAGGGATCGAATATGAGGGTAACGCGAAGACGCTTTGTAGCTCGCAGCGGTAACTATTGAGCGGAGATGGTGGTGGAGCGCTGTTACGGACTGCCGCGAGTGTTTTAATGACTGTGTCATTGATGGAAGGCTGGAGGACAATAGCAGCACCGCCGAAGTGCTGGGGGAGCCCCAGGGAGGCCGAAGTGGTGGCATCCACTTGCTGCTCTTTATGCAGCAGGCGGCCAAACAATGGCGACCACGATAGGGAAGAAGTGCTCCGACTGCAACGAGCATTGTGATCCAAATACATTTTAACGATCGTACAGAGAATAGCGGGTGTCATCTGGCCCTTGAATCTAGGGACCTTTTCAAAACATGGAATGTATTTTCTGTAGTAACTAGTTCACCGACAGTTTCGTCTTTACGTATTTTGGTAGCGTATTAGACTGTATGATTCCCAACTGAGTGTACCCGGTCGCATAAACGTACACTGCCTTATTGCCGTCTCCCTCGACCCCCCTCCCCCCCACCCTCCCCCTTGCCGAGAAAAAGAGTACTAAAATGTAACATTATATTTATTGGATGAGCAACACAATAATCATAAGACGTCATAAATTCTTTCAACAGCAACTTGAGGTACTTAGCTTTAAGCTGAGAGAGCAGAGCATAGCAAACTGTGGAAGTGTCCGAAATATTGAATGTCTAAAAGAATAATAATGATACTGGCTACGGTCGCAGGTTCGAATCCTGCCTCGGGCATGGATGTGTGTGATGTCCTTAGGTTAGTTAGGTTTAAGTAGTTGTAAGTTCTAGGGGACTAATGACCACAGCACTTGAGTCCCATAATGCTCAGAGCCATTTTTGAATGATACTGACTGGCCCTTGGCATTGCAGTTCCATTGTCGCCATTTGTGTAATCGTCTGTTATAGTTTAACTGTTTTTTGTTCAAGTTAAAATTTCCTGTGTGAATCGGACCTGAAGATGAGTGCAGGCCTAGAATTGATAGCACTGCATCAATGAAATGGCTGATAATAGAATTCTCTGCGATCCTGTCGGATAATCCCAGGGTGGGTGAGGTGCGGGGGGAGAATTTGTACCCCTGTCATATGTCATTATGAAGTGTACTATTTGCAACCGATATCGATTTGTTTCAGAGAACCATGCCAGCGTTGAGGCAAGGAGATGTGCCGCCGAAGGCTATCTCAAACGCACAGTAGGAACTACGCATTCGATGCACAGGTATCGAGGATGGTGTTTCCGAGCTGACAGCAGGGCTGCATACGGCACAGGGCGAGGCCCTCCACATATCATTCTAAACGATCGGTGAGGTAGGTGCTGTTATTTACAATATTTCGTTAGCTTTGGATGAATTACACTCCTGGAAATTGAAATAAGAACACCGTGAATTCATTGTCCCAGGAAGGGGAAACTTTATTGACACATTCCTGGGGTCAGATACATCACATGATCACACTGACAGAACCACAGGCTCATAGACACAGGCAACAGAGCAATGACAATGTCGGTACTAGTACAGTGTATATCCACCTTTCGCAGCAATGCAGGCTGCTATTCTCCCATGGAGACGATCGTAGAGATGCTGGATGTAGTCCTGTGGAACGGCTTGCCATGCCATTTCCACCTGGCGCCTCAGTTGGACCAGCGTTCGTGCTGGACGTGCAGACCGCGTGAGACGACGCTTCATCCAGTCCCAAACATGCTCAATGGGGGACAGATCCGGAGATCTTGCTGGCCAGTCTAGGAATGGTAGAACGATGGGTTCGATGACGGTTTGGATGTACCGTGCACTATTCAGTGTCCCCTCGACGATCACCAGAGGTGTACGGCCAGTGTAGGAGATCGCTCCCCACACCATGATGCCCGGTGTTGGCCCTGTGTGCCTCGGTCGTACGCAGTCCTGATTGTGGCGCTCACCTGCACGGCGCCAAACACGCATACGACCATCATTGGCACCAAGGCAGAAGCGACTCTCATCGCTGAAGACGACACGTCTCCATTCGTCCCTCCATTCACGCCTGTCGCGACACCACTGGAGGCAGGCTGCACGATGTTGGGGCGTGAGGGGAAGACAGCCTAACGGTGTGCGGGACCGTAGCCCAGCTTCATGGAGACGGTTGCGAATGGTCCTCGCCGATAGCCCAGGAGCAACAGTGTCCCTAATTTGCTGGGAAGTGGCGGTGCGGTCCCCTACGACACTGCGTAGGATCCTACGGTCTTGGCGTGCATCCGTGCGTCGCTGCGGTCCGGTCCCAGGTCGACGGACACGTGCACCTTCCGCCGACCACTGGCGACAACATCGATGTACTGTGGAGACCTCACGCCCTACGTGTTGAGCAATTCGGCGGTACGTCCACCCGGCCTCCCACATGCCCACTATACGCCCTCGCTCGAAGTCCGTCAACTGCACATACGGTTCACGTCCACGCTGTCGCGGCATGCTACCAGTGTCAAAGACTGCGATGGAGCTCCGTATGCCACGGCAAACTGGTTGACACTGACGGCGGCGGTGCACAAATGCTACGCAGCTAGCGCCATTCGACGGCCAACACCGCGGTTCCTGGTGTGTCCGCTGTGCCGTGCGTGTGATCATTGCTTGTACAGTCCTCTCGCAGTGTCCGGAGCAAGTATGGTGGGTCAGCCACACCGGTGTCAATGTCTTCTTTTTTCCATTTCCAGGAGTGTATTTCAAATCATTAAATTCTTAGAAGGTGACCAACCCAATCGTAAGCAAGTGTATAGCGTTCAGACCTAATTGTGCTATTTCGATAATCGTCTTGCCGATATAACCGATCTTGGACTCAGTGATTAGCAGAGGGGCGTTGTAAAACAGCTAAGCGCGAGGTCTGAAGAATTACAGATTATCTCTGACGCGAAGAGTCGATTAGGGAAGGGGTGTTTCAGTTGATCAGTTTCAAATTAAAAAGGCTGAAGCCCAAGCTCTTGGGGGGGGGGGGGGGGGAAATCCATTTCGGATTCTTCCGTTAAACTGCCGAATCCTATTTTGTGTTTATTAAATGGTATCACTAAACCAGCGGTTGACTAGTTGAACCAAGTTCGCGAAGTGCTATGGTTGATCGTGGTGTTAGAGTTACATGCTAGCGCCTTTAAGATCTCGCATTTGGTCGTTCTTTATCTCCTTTATCCTTTGTGTAAGGGCTTGTTAAGCGAGTTGCTGTCAGGTGAACTCCGAGAGTTGACAAATTGTGCACAGTTTAGGGTCCATATAATTCAAAGGAAGTTTCCAGCACCTATTAGGAACGAATTTGGACCCTTGAATTATTAGCAAGCACCTTGTTTCATTACATCGAGCGAGTCCATATTGCTGTCTCGGCTTTCAGTATGAATGTCACCGAACACGATTGCATTTCTAACATCTTGGAGGGCATGGGGATTGGGGATCAGTCACTGCTCATCTTCACTATGATTCTGGAGGCCTTTGCTCGTCTCACAATAACCTCTATGGAATCCTTTACATTCGCTGATGAGCAAAGTAATCGAGAAAGGGGTGAGCTACCTCTTTCTTCTTATTATAGTAAATCGTGCTTTCGGGGTGGTTCCCTGAGTCACTTAGTACGGGAGTGTGATGTTGAGCGCGGGCCTAGGCCAAACAGCTGACGGTATTGGCATCGTTCGAGTGAAAAACCCACTGGTGTTTGTGCGCGTATTTGCGCTCGTAGTAAACTTCTAATGTATGTGCTCAAATTAACGGGGAACCCATTTGCCGTATACTTGATTCCGGAAGTCCAGTTCCTATACAAGGCACGTTGAGTTTCGACATTTGTGTAAGTTGGCCTCTCTTAGACCTTCCTCCAAGAGATGTGTTGCCAACAGGCAGGAATTGCTTCTGGCAGGTGAGGTGCGAGTGAGCCTATCGATTGTTTTTCCCGGCCGGTTAAATTGTTAGTTCTGAATAAATTATGTCATCTTATTGCTTGATGTGATTTTATCCAGTGTACTGGATTAGTCCTCGATTCTGCCAGTAATACCTTCTTCAAAAATGGTTCAAGTGGCTCTGAGCACTATGGGACTTAACTTCTGAGGTCATCAGTCCCCTAGAACTTAGAACTACTTAAACCTCACTAACCTAAGGACTTCACCCACATCCATGCCCGGGGCAGGATTCGAACCTGCGACCATAGCGGTCACGCTGTGCAGACTGTAGCGCTTAGAACCGCTCGGTCACTACGGCCGGCAATATCTTCTTCTTCAATTTTCGTACGTCAGAGAAGATGGCCTTCTATTTCTGTTCCGCTAGTAGTGGTAATATTAGTACTTTGCAGATTGAGCGGACGGAGGTGGAGCTTTATTATCTTACTGAGTCAGTTTCCCTGTATATTAACTGATAGCTTGAGGATGACCGATAAGAGAAATCCATTTAGTGGATAATGTTCCATTATCGTCTCTCACCACCAAAAATGTAGATTTTAAGGCAAAAGATGGTCCGCTCCCGGTAGCTAAGTGGTCAGCGTGACACAGTGTCAATCCTAAGGATCCAGGTTCGATTCCCGACTGTGTCATGATCATTTCGTCCCCATCGACGCCCAAGTAGCCGAAGTGGCGTCAAATCGAAATACTTGCCCTCGGCGAACGGTCTACCCGACCGGAGGCCCTCGTCACACGACATTTATTTAAGGCCAAAGATTGAGATCATGCTTCGCGATGGAATTCTGATTACAGGATCCTCAATGAAAACATATTAGAATCAGTTCCCCTTTCAGATATCCACAACTGCGTTACTTGGTTTGCTGATGCCTCCTATTTTTATGTGCCTGAAATAAATCACGGCTATTATCAAATACCTCCGAGTGAGGATTCCATGTCAGTTATAACGTCCTGGATTTTGTATCAACTCAGCCGTGTACCCTTTGGCCTAGCTTTCACTGCCTTTAGATCATGTTTTAAGGGGTTTAAAATTCATCTGTGATTCTATTTATCTTGATAATGTTATTGTGTATAGGCGGTTCTTTGATGAATGGCTTTCGCATCTTCAACAGGTCTTATTGAGGCTTTGGTCTGCTTATTCTACGGTCGGAACTTCTAAGGTCACTCTCGTCAAGCAGCAAATTACGTTTTTGGGACATTTGGTTTCTAAATATGGGATCAGAATCGATCAAGAACGTACTTCCGATCTCAAGAAGTTTCCTTCTCTTAAGAACATAAAGGGATTCGCCTGAGTTATCGGGATGGCCAACTACTCTCGGGAGTGCCTGATTTCGCTCAATTAGCTGCTCTTCGTAAGGATCTTCGTAAGAAGGGACGGGAATTTGTTTGGGGAGGAAACCAGCAGGGCACCTTGGAGGCGATTAAGACCCCTCTCAGTAACCTACTAGTATTAGTATTCCTAATTTCGAGAAGGGATTCATTCTCCAGACCGACACGTGTAATACTGAGTTGTCCACAGTTCTTTTACATGAAGACGCAGGTGAGAGGCGAGCTATTGCCTTTGCCTCGCTATGATTGTTGGGACCTGAGCTTAAGTATTCGATATTTGCGAAGTTTTGGCTGTTCTCTTCGCTCTTTAAAAATTTAAATGTTACCTTGAACGTAGACTTTGAATAATAAATGAAAAGCACTAGTTCGCCTTTGTTCTACAACATTATTTTTATTGTGTTAATCGGTTTTAGGCTTACAAGGCCATCTTCAGACATTTACTAAATATTGTCCGCAAAAAAAAAGGTTCAAATGGCTCTTAGCACTATGGGACTTAACATATGTCCCCTAGAACTTAGAAATACTTAAACCTAACTAACCTAAGGACATCACACACATCCATGCCCGAGGCAGGATTCGAAACTGCGACCGTACCGGTCACGCGGTTCCAGACTGAAGCGCCTAGAACCGCACAGCCACACCGGCCGGCTCAGGAAACAAGTTACAATGTTTGCAAACAACAATGGAAGAGAAGTAACGCGTCTAGACTGAAGCAGAAACATACAGTAAGTAGCATCTTTGACAGTGTGGTGGTAACCCAACGAAGAAGTAAAAAATATTTAAGAGTGAATAAATAAAATTGGAGCAGACGGGCAAATCCTTAACACAAAATAGGAACAGCATGCCTACATAACAGTTTCTATTAATAAACAAAACTAATAAAATAAAATTAAATTAATACTCCACAAGGGTCCGCAGCTCGTGGTCTCGCGGTAGCGTTCTCGTTTCCCGAGGACGGGGTCGCGGGTTCGATTCCCGGCGGGGTCAGGGATTTTTCCTGCCTCGAGATGACTGGGTGTTGTTGTGTCGTCTTCATCATCATCATCGTTCATCCCCATCACGGTCGGAGGAAGGCAATGGTAAACCTCCTCCACTAGAACCTTGCCTAGTAAGGCGGCGCGGGTCCCCCGCGTCGCTCTCCTACGCTCTGGTAATGTCATTGCGACCACTCCGTATTATCCTGAACATCCCTTTTCGGAAAGAGTTAGTCGTAATCTTAACGCTGCCTTAATTATTTATCATGCTAAGAATCAGACCAAGTTGGTCATTTCCATCGCTTGAATTAATGGAACCTTCAATTCAGCGTAGCATCAGGCTACCGATTGCTTTGATGTTTTCGTATGCCCTTTAGAGTGTAAATGATCTATTGCTTGAGCGGATTACCCCACGTCTGATTACGGAAAACTGGAATAGAGCTCTGTAAAGGAGTATGGTACTCATCATCATCATCACCTGACAAGGCTACATCAGGAGGTATAAAACATGGAGACTGATACACAAACCAATTAAAAGAATAAACAATTATCAGTCTAACGACAGAATATACAAGGAACTTAAGCAATACCAGTAAGATTAACAGAAATAAACAAATGCAGGAAAATGGAGGCGTCTGGAGGAACATAGAGTAAATGCAATCTTTGAGAGTGTGGTGGTATGGAACTTTAACACTATATTCAAAACTGTGACTATGTAACAGTTGGCATTAAATAAGTGAACCAAGTAAAATATAAACAATATTTGATGACACAATTACAAGAGGTGTTAAACATGGACCGTAATACAAGTACCAGTTAAAAAAAAGCCTTAACAATTGAAACTACAGTCTGTATGGAGTACATAGACAACTTCAATAAAAGAAAAGTTCTTGGAAACCGATATGTATTAGTTAGCGTAAATGCTTTTCCTCTTTTTGTGTGGCTTTTGGCAAGTAGAGGGTTACCGTCTCTCTCTAACTACTTGTCATTCAACTCAAATATTATCCTGGTTGGGTCAACCAAAGGCTTTTATGTGTTACAACGTCCCCGTTTTTGTGTCACGAGATTGCAGGCAGGGAACGAGTATCTTTTTCGGCTGAATTGAGGACAAGGTTTTTGTTCGGAATTTTAGTTTGTGGGGTAATCAGGGTAATGGTATTACCAGGAAGATTGCCCCTGGTTTGTGCAATTGTTAAGAACTTAAGCCCCATTAATCTGTTAGTGCGCGACCTTATGATTGGGAAAACCAAAGTGAACCGTTTCTCTCCTTCTATTCTCATTAAAAAATAAACAACAAAGGAAGAAAGCCGTTTGCGCTTTTGGCTTGAGTGGGAGAGGTTGAGCCGTGGTAGCACATTCAGCGTCCCACTATCGATAACTTCTAGGTGGTGTCTCATACGGTGGCATATGTTACTCCCTTGTGCGTAATCACTGTCCCGGCTAGGCTTCAAAAGCGGCCGCTAGAGCGGTGTTGGGGAAGCCTTCGAACAGCACGGTGCACGCAGTCTATGTGTATTCTTCACATACTCTGGAGATAAGGCTAGCGTCAGTGCTTAGATCAACCGACAAGCGGTTTGGATCGGCACAACGTGTTTTCTGGGTCGTCGTTCACTCTTCTTCGCCAGTGCTGGTTAGAATGGAAAACGTCTGGTACGCATACACCGTGCGTATCTGGTTGTTCAGCTGTGTACACCGATTTCCCGCTCCGCAAGCCGTTTGAGTAGATGTAGCGCGTTTATATTTTTTGAGTCATTATGCACGCTTTTGTTATTTAACTCTATGTGATTCTGGGACAAATTTATTTGCTCTGCCTGCTGTGGGTGTTTTTTTAAAGTGACTTCGCTAACGTCCTGGTCAGGGTTCTCTTTAAAATTTTGCCATGGTTAGTTATTGTTGTGGTGACATGTTCATGTAATGTGGATTTACCACATTCGGTGGGGACTTTTACGCCCCGATTCGTATTGGGCTGGCACACTTGCTCAAAGTTACGATTGTTCCTTTGTGGTGTATGGCATTTGGTTTCTTGCGTTATTTTAGGCTTACAAGGTCATCTTCAGAAATTTACTATGGCGATTTTTGTCACTATGTAATTTGCCCAGCTTTCGGCCTAATTATACACACATTAAAAAAAGATTTGCATCACCTCGATTCGAAGAGATCCGGAACCTGTACAGAAAATTGGAACAGAGATCAACTTAAACATAATTTCCGCCATTTTTATTGCCCATGAAAACCACACACTGCATTTTGTACCACTATATAGCGAGACCTTCAGAGGTGGTGGTCGTGATTGCTGTACACACCGGTACCTCAAATGCCCACTAGCACGTCCTCTTGCATTGATGCATGCATGTATTCATCGTGGCGTACTATTCACAAGTTCATCAAGGCACTGTTGGTACAGATTGTCCCACTCCTCAACGGCGATTTGGCGTAGATCCCTCAGAGTGGTTTGTGGGTCACGTTGTCCATGAATAGCCGTTTTCAATCTAACCTAGGCATGTTCGATAGGGTTCACGTCTGGAGAACATTCTGGTCACTCTGGTCTGTCGTTATCCTGAAGGAAGTCGTTCACAAAATGTCCATGAAGGCCTCGCCAATATACTGACGGTATGATTGTACCATCGGTCAGGGGTCTGAGGCGTTCAGTATGTCTAAGGCTTTCAGCCCCACAGGCTTGCATCCAAACACGTCTCCGACGATTCTCTGGTTGAAGGCTATGCGACACTCATCGGTGAAGAGAACGTGATGCCAGTCCTCTCTTACTTTTACGGGTGTATGGACAGTCCTGGAGTACTAGTGGTGTCAGTTCCCTCCACCAGTCCTTCAGACATTAGTCAAGTCCATGACACGTCGTGTTGTGGCACTTCTGCGTGCTCGACATTAGGCAGGTGTACCAGTTTGTTTGGTTTTCCAGTGGATTTGTTCATGTGTTTCATCTATGAATGGAATAGGGATGGGAAAACGCTTTGTACCCTGTGCCACAAACTGAAGAGTGGCTCACAGGCTACAGATGTAGTTGCAGGTTTTAGATACGCTACAGTCACTGACAACGTACTACAAAGAAATGCTCCAATGCAACCATAGCATCCTACCCTACCTTTAAAAGCTCTTACGACGGCGCTGGAGCTCAGTGGAGGTCCTGTGTGAGGCTTTTTCCGCTCTGTTCATTTCTTGTGAAGAGCTAAAAACGATGAGGGTCGGAGGCAGGGCTTGACTCAAAGCCGAGCCGACAGGGGCGGTCGCGCATCAGCGGTGGCTGCGGGGGCGGCGGGGGCGGAAGGAAGGAAGGAAGGCAGGCGGCGCTGATTGAATTAGCAAATCCGGCCGCGCCAGGCCGCCTCGCTGCCAATTACGACCGCCGCCAGCCGCAGAGGTGCCAACCTCCACCTCCTCATTCTGGCAGGCGGACGCCGCCTCTGCCAAGGTTTCCAGCTACTCCAGTAGCGGCTACGTACTCTTCCAGTATGTTGAAGAGCAGCTGATTAAGAGATCAGAAAATTTATTAACCGTACGACTTTGATAACGACGTTGACGCCGATGAAATTCGGTGAGTAAGTGTTGTGACAACAGGTACGAAGACTTGGAGGCTTTCTATGTAATTTATCTATACGTGAAGGATTCGGTATTCTTTTTTTCAACATCTTTCTCTACTGCTGAGCAATACCGGTTAAAACCGATAATTTTCAGAATTTGCTTTGTCTACGTTATAACAGCTTTCTATACATTTTGATCACCTTTCTTGCAATTTGTGGACACCATGCCAATAGAAATGTTCGTCTTTTGAAGCAAACCAATCAGACTCCCAATTTTCGACCTCTTTGTAGTGTTCCTCAGCTAATACGTGTCCCATTGATGAAAACAAATGGTAGTCGGAAGGGGCCATGTCTGGTGAATATGGCGGGTGACGTAGTAGGTCCAAGCAAAGTGTTTTGATTATATCCTGAACCAGTTTTGCTTTGTGTCCAGGTGCATTGTCGTGTAAAAAATTACTTTCCCATGTTTTCTGGCCCATTCTTGTCTTTTTACATCAATGAATAGTTCAAATTGATCATTTGTTGTCTGTAGCGATCAGTATTCACAGTTTCAGCGGGTTTTAGATGCTCATGATACACCACACCTTTCTGATCCCACCAAACACAGAGCATTGTCTTCTTGCCGAATCGATCTAGTTTTGCAGTCGATGTTGATGGTTGTCCCGAATTAACCCATGATTTTCCCGTTTAGGATTCGTAAAATAAATCCATTTTCATCGCCAGTAAAAATTCGATGCAAAATTGATTTCCTTTCATGTCTCTGAAGCAAAATTTGACAAATGGTTTTTCGGTTTTCCATCTTCCCATAGCTTCCAAACGGTCAGAAATTTTTTTGTTGTGCAACACTTGGCATTGCTGCCATTTGCTTCTGACTCAAAGTACCATCTTCATCCAATTTTGCTTGTAATTCGGCGTCTTCCAACTTTTTTGGTAGTCTTCCACATTCTTCATTTCTTACATCAAAATCATTATTTCTGAACCGTTGAAACCATCTTTTGCATGTTGCTTCTGATACAGCATGATCACCATATGCCTCGGCAAGCATTCAATGCGACTCTGCAGCAATGTTTTTCTAATGAAAACAAAAAATTAATGCTTTCCGCAAATCATCACTCTCTGGTACAAAATTCGACATTGTTAACACGATGAAAACAGATGATGTTGTTTGTTCCATGACTTGATGTATACCAAATATCTTTGACAGATGTCATACCAACAAAACAAAACAAAATTAAGGCTCGTCCACCACAAATGTTCCCTATCAACAAATTTATATCTTAACGCTCATTTCATACCCGTACACCTGGTATTACCAATAACTGACTAAAAAAACGGAAATTCCGTTAGCCATATCAGCAGCGCTAAAAAATTTTTCCAAAAAGTGCAATTTTTGTCTGTAAAATTTGCATTTGTTAGATCTATTGAGTTATTAAAAAAAATGAAACAAACAGATCACTGCTATTTTAATAACAATATCGACAGAAACGAGCAACATACACATTCCGTAAGGATTGCCAGGGCATTGCTGAGGCAGCCTTATAGCGTGACTTAATGTACACGTGTATGTGCAGTATGCAAGAGTTGTCCCCAGCCGGTCTATAGTGTAGTTTCCCGCTGTTCTCGCTGGACATCCTTTGAAGTACAGAATGACACCAAATCAAGTCTGTAAATATTTTACGAAGTGACGTAGGAACGAAGTACAACACTTCATTTGCCTTAACAGATCTCTATGAAATAACAAAAGAGGTAGAAAATTATAGTAACAGTAAGAAACGGAAAACTTAACAATTCATTCACAGTATACACTAAAAAGAGAAAGAAGATTATCTGCTGCCTGTATATACGTAATATGCCTTTATCTGCTTGATGCCCTTGAAAACGAACAAATTAATATGAAAAAAAGAGTTCTATGACCTCATTTTCGCCCTTTAGCACTGGCTATTCGTAATTCCCAAATACTGGTATGATTCTCGATTACAGTATGATTTTTAGCGGAGTTCCAAACAATTTGAATCAGTAGGTGAATATCAGTGATTTTTTGGAGCATTAAACCACTTATCACTTTTCCCGAAAAGCAGACACTGTGGACGGACTATGTCTTTTTTTTTGCCTGTTTAATTTAACATCTTGATTTTCTGTACCTTGTACCTGAGTGTGTCAAAACCTTTCAATCTTTGTTCGATTTCTACGTAGATTACAAGAAATAACAGGAATGAAAAAAACGAAAATTGATTGTTTCAGAAACGGGTAAATTTAAGCGATTGTAACAGTCATGTTAAACAGGCGTGAATAAAACCGATATATTCGAAAACCAATTGTTTCAACATTAACCACCATTCCTTTGTCTAAACAAGCCTAAAATCTTAATGAAATCCTGAATTTGAAATATTTAAAATTAATCTAATTAAATGCCGAAAAACCTAATTATAATCTCAGTGAAAATTGTTTAATTGATACTGATGTACATTATGAAAGTTACATAACACGATGTGCAGTATCTGACGTGAAATATTCATTAAATAAAATAATGCTCAACATGGAAGAAAATAACTTTTTAATATTTACCTTCACTGTTCACCATTAATTAACCTGCTTACTTAGTGCAACCTGAATATTTTGACGACGTAATGTTTGATCACAAGAGTGCAAAATGATATCTCCCTTGGAAGGAGAGCTACTTAAACTTTGCTTTGCAAGTTATTTTGTGTCTTGTGTACTGACGTTCTCGAAAGCAAAATCAATTCACCAAATGCAGCAACTATAGAAAAATAATATGCTCCAAGTTTTTATTTGTTTGTCAGAAACAATCTGTGACTGCGTGTGGCCTAAACTGCCGACAAAAATCTTGAAACTTTGGAAGGGTACAGTACCGACTGACATTGAAAATAGGTACAACAGTCTTCCTTATTCTTGTCAGAACAACATATTTTTTGTAAAAATAACTCAATTTCAATTAATACAGCGAAGCCAGATACCAGTGTGGGAAAGAATGACAATTTATTTATTTAATTTACCACATGTGCACTCCCACAAAATAAATCCCTACATCCAGTTTGATGAGATGTGTGAAATGAATGAATGTTTGGTCGTCTGCTAACCGCAGATAGTGAATATGAATATATGACCATCTTTGAGACGATCTTTTGGTCACCTTTGGTGGAACCAAAGGGAAGAAATTTACCGGTGCTTTGAGCGCCTGAAATGTGGCTGACCAATCGGTAGCACGGTCTTCCCCCACTTCGGCAGAGGTGCGAGAGGACCTGAAGAACGGCCATGTTTCAGCACTCTGCCGCTGGATCTAGTGAAATACTTAAGAGTCGTTTGGAATGATAATGTCTCTATTTCAGGAACTTTTGTGGGGAGAATTAAATGTCAGGCAGGTAAGGGGATCGTAATAATCTTCGGAAGTGACCAACGGTCACAATGAAACCACTTGTAGCAATAAGTTGAAATACTTCCGAGTGCTTAAGTTAAGCTGAATTACTAGCGTGTGTACTATAAGTTGGAAATATTTAAGAAATGGCGTGTGCAGGACTTGAAGTTGAGTACTTCCACGTGGTGAGTGCTGTGTGAGTCTTAATCTGTGTATGAGACAAAGGATAAAGAGAAGTACTCGTCCATGGTATCAGTTGAGGACTCGCGTGTGTGATGAATACGTTCTTAATATTATTTTGCGTGTTATGTTTCCGTGTGACGCTTGATTCAAACTATAATACTCTGAGAGAGAAGCAAGGTGAGTCAGCCGTCTATCCAGCAAGGCCACTTGGCTTGGATTTTACAGGAACACGTGCATATATCCTCCAGAGTTCATTGTAGGAAATAAAAATCACGAAGTGGGGCAGTGTCGTGTGAAACTGGGATATACTAATTGATGTGGGAAAGCTGAAAGTGATGTGATTATAATGTTGTGACTATTCTATGTGTTGTATTCCATGTTGCAGTGTGGTGTATGTCATGTAATTTAAGTATGTGTAGTTTTCATGGGAGAGTAACAAGGTAATTTCAGAAGTAGTGGGTTATGCATGTTCCTTTTGTACCGCTCCGTCTGGAGGAAAGTTTCGAGATGATGGTTGTGAGAGTCGAAGTGTGAGATACAGCAAAAGATCCACCATCCTATCCAGAAAGTGCACTGTGGCGTTAAGTAATTACGAGACCATAAGATAGAGAATCACCAATGTAAAGCCATGCCCACTGGGAGGAATTTCTCATGTGTTATTGTTGTAGGTGATAGAATTTGTGTGTTTAGGTTATAGAATTTATCGGAATAAATAATATAGTGAAAAGAAAACTGCGGAATTCTCTCTTTACAAAAATTATAGACATTTAAACCAACGAATTAGCATATCTTGAATACTGTAAATTGTCTAAGGGACGAAGATTTCCTTCAGTTGATGGTTCTGGCCAACAAACATTCCATTTTTGCGCGTGCATGCGTTACCTTGAAATATTTCTCCAAATTCTTCTTCACCAGTGCTGTGAATGAAATAGCTTCACGAACAAGTTTTCATCTCCATAATATAGTCCAGATAATTTCTTCCAGATTCACATATCAAGTTCAACTTCTGGCTATTGTGCTTCAAAAAAGAATGCTCCAGCGCTGCGCAACTGTCTGGTTAGCAGGTGCACCACAGATTACACTAAACACAGAGTCAGGAATCTAATTCACTATTCGTGCAACGGCCTCATACGTCTTTGAACCAGCACAGTAGGTGTGAATTATTTACAAATTTTATCTGTGATCAAACTTGATAAAGTTTTAATATTGATGCAGATACGAACTTCTTACAAAGAAAATTTTTACATTCTAAGAATGAATAACGAATTTAATTTTACTGTTGTCACACACACACAACTAAAGAGAGGAAGAAACATATTGTTTGTTTAAGAGTAAGACGTGATTTTACTATTGTCACAAACTCTGTTAAATCTGTGAGTGGAAAATCAAGTTGCATGAACTTGAAGAAAAATATAATCTCGACCATTTTGATTCCCACAGATGATTCTTGTAAGTAGTGATCAGAAACCTAGATAGCAGGATTTATATACATCGAGGTGATAAAAATTATGAGACTGCGATATGCACGTATATAAATGGTGGAAACACCATGTTCTCTTTTTTTTCTTTTTTGATTCATCGATCTTCTGACAGGTTTGATGCGGCTCGTCACGAATTCCTCTCCTGTGCTAACCTCCTCATCTCAGAGTAGCGCTTGCAACCTACGTCCTCAATTATTTGCTGGATGTATTCCAGTCTCTGTCTTCCCCTACAGTTTTTGCCCTCTACGGCTCCCTCTAGTACCATGAAAGTCATTCTCTGACGTCTTTACAAGTGTCCTATCATCCTGTCCCTTCTCCATGTCAGTGTTTTCCAAATATTCCTTTCCTCTCCGGCTCTGGACAGAACCTCCTCATTCCTTACCTTATTAGCCCACCGAAATTTCAGCATTCGTCTGTAGCACCAGATCTCCAATGCTTTGATTCTCTTCTGTTCCATTTTTCCCGCAATACTTCTTTCACTATCATACAATGCTGTGCTCGATACATACATTCTCAGAAATTTCTTCCTCAGATTAAGGCCTGCATTTGATACTGGTAGACTTCTCTTGGCAAGGACTACCCTTTTTTGCCAGTGCTAGCCTGCTTTTGGTGTCCTTCTTGCTCGATACGTCCTAGATAGTAGAATTCCTTAACTTCAACTTTCATCTACTTCGTGACTATCAATCCCGATGTTAAGTTTCTCGCTGTTCTCATTTTTAATACTTCTCATTACTTTCGTCTTTCTTAAGTTTCCCCTTAGTCCGTATTCTGTACTAATTAGAGTATTCACTCCATTCAACAGATCGTGTAATTCTTCTTCCATCATCAAGGACAGTAACGAATCTTACAACTGATACCCTTTCACCCTTTCACATCCTTCGATGTATAGACTGAACAGTAGGGGCAAAAGATTGCACTCTTGCATTTTTTTTTTTTTTGACAGCATTCTTCTGTCCGGTTTGATGCGTCCGGATCGAATTCCTCTCCTGTACATCTTAGAGTGGCACTTACAACCTATTTCCTCAATTATTCGCTGGATATACGAGTATTCGAATGTCTGTTTTCCTCTAAAGTTTTTGCTCTCCCCATCTCTCTCTATTACCAGGGAAGTCATTTCCTAATGTCCTAACAGATGTCCTATCACCCTGTCTCTTCTGCTTGTCAATGTTTCCCACATATTCCTTATCTTACCATTGCACCTTCAACATTCGTCCGTAGCACCACACCTCAAATGTTTCGATTCTCTTCTGTTCCGGTTTTCCCACAGTCCACGTTTCACTACCACACAATACTGGGCTCCAAACATACATTCTCAGAAATTTCTTCCTCTTGGCGAGAAATGCCCTTTTTGCCAGTGCTACTTTGCTTTTCATCTTCTGCTTGCTTCGTCCTTCAGTGGTTACTTTGCTCCCTACATAGTAGAATTCCTCAATTTCATGTATCAATCCTGATGTTAAATTTCTCGCTTTTGTCCTAACCGCTACTTCTCATTACTTTCGTCTCTCTTCAATTTACTCTCGCTCCATATTCTCTACTCGTTAGATTGTTCATTCCATTCAGCAGATCATGTAATTCTTCTTCATTTTCATTTCATCAGCGAATCTTATCACTGATATTCTTTCACCATGAATTTTAATCCCACTCCCGAACCTTTCTTCTATGTACTACATCCATGTCTTGCACCCTTTTCAATCCGAGCACTTCGTTTCTGGTCGCCCACTCTAATTATTCCCTTCTGTCTCTTGTACAATTTGTAAATTACCTGTCTCGCCGTACAGCTTACCTATATTTTTCTCAGAGTTTCGAACGTCTTGCACCATTTTACATTGTCAAACGCATCTTCCTGGTCGACAAATCCTACTCATCTGTCTTAACTTTTCTTTAGTCTCGCTTCCATTATCAAACGCAGCTTCGGAAATGCGTCTCTGGTGACTTTACCTTTCTCACAGCCAAGCTAATCGCCATCTAACGCATCCTCGGCATCGCGTACACAAGCTACAAAAGGGCAGTCCATTGCCGGAGCTGTCATTTGTATTCAGGTGATTCATATGAAAAAGGATTTATCGTGTTACGGCCGCAAGTCGGGAATTAACAGACTCAAAGCATAATGATAGTAAGAGCTAGATGCATGAGACATTCCATTTCGGAAATTGTTATGGAAGTCAATATTCCCAGATACACAGCGTCAAGAGAGTGCCGCGAATACGACATTTCAGGCATTATCTCTCACCAGTGAGAGCGCACTGGCCGACGGCCTTCACCTAATGACTGAAAGCAATGGCGTTTGCTTGGAGTTCTCAGTGCTAATAGACAAACAGGACGGCGTAAAATAACCAAACAAATCAACGTAGGATGTACGACAAATGTATCCGTTAGGACAGTGCGGCAAAATGTGTTATCAATGAGCTATGGTTGCAGACGATCGACGTGAGTGCATTTGCTAACAGCACGTCGTCGCCTGCAGCGCCTCTCCTGGTATCGTGACCATATCAGTTGGACCCTAGACGTCGACTGATTCGATGAGTCCTAATTTCAGTTGGTAAGAGCTAATGCTAGGATTCGAAAATGGCGCAGACCCCATGAAGCAATGAAAATAAATTATCAAAAAGGCACTGTGCAAGATGATGGTTTCTCCATGACGTCGAGTTGTGTGTTTACATGGAATGAACTCAGTCCTCTAGTACAACTGAACAACCTAAGAGAATCTACACCCATTCTTGGACTCCATATTCCCGAACAATGGTGGAATTTTAATGGATGACAATGAGCTGTGTCGCTGGTCCACAATTGTTCGCATTATTTTGAAGAGCCTTCTGGACAGTTACATCGAATGATCTGGCCACCTGTATCATCCGATATGAGTCCCATCGAACATTTATTGAGCATAATCTAGAGATCAGTTGGAGCAAAAATCTTGCACCAATAACACTATTCGAATAATGGACGGCTATAGTGGCAGCATGGCTCAATTTTCTGCAGGAGAGTTGGAAGTTTACCCTGTGGGGCTGTTATAAAATGGTTGAGAATGTATGCAACCTTTAGTTTACTAACAACATTTATCTTCCCAAGAAAAAGGCAGACATAAATTGTGGTAAACAAGTTATTGATTCAATACCGTAAACAACAAACAGTTGGTTTAAGAGTACGATGGACAAGGATCCTGGGTGGCAGAAGTGAGTCAAGTACTCTGGCCCTAAAAATGAGGATAACGCAATCCGAACTGGCACTGAGCAGACTTTGACTGATTAAATCTAGTGTGGTTTCATTTCATAGCTGCAGCTGAAAGCAAGTGGTGATATAGATGCGTACACCCAGACAAGGCCAGAGTGGCAGTACGTTATCCTGTTTGCTTCGTGTAGCGATGTACCTTAGAGCTGGCGAGATGTGTGCACCATAGGTGACACGTGTCACGGCATTTGTGAATCGATCTCAGCCATGAAACAAATGCAAACTCATCGTCTAGTGATCAGGCTGACAAATTGCAATTTAATCTCTACCAGAGCTCTGATATCACGATAGATTTCAGCGTGCTACACGCCCATTTACTGGTCATACCAAGGACCAATTTGTCTCACTTATACGACAGAGCGCACAAGGATATGAAACGTGAAGACTGGTAAACCAAAAACGAATAAGTGTGCCCTAGGCAAACAAGTAGTCCGAGACATTCAAAGTCACACTGTCAGTACTGGAAGAACTTCACCACAGGCTTCCCAATCTAAACTACTCACAAGTGAAGTCAGTCTCAGGACAGGACCCAAGCACCAACCACACATATCAGAGCATCGACCAGAAATCATCTCACAAGACCAAAGTCCAGCACTCGTGCCTTACACCTCTCCAGAAAATAAAATCCGTTTCCCCACAAAGTGCACGAACGACAACGCCCTCACGCCGTCTTGAGCCAATCATAGGTCTCTAGAGGTGCTAAGTTCCCCCTCCCTCACGACACCACAAACTCCTGTCGAACCAGGGAAAGAGTTAAGAAACCTGCATCTCTGAAAAAAAAGAAACCACCAATTACCGGCTTTTTTAAGTTTTTACAGACTGGAAGTCACGTCACTTCCCACAGCAGCAAGCAAACAGATACAATCTTAAAGATCTTTATTTAAATCACATGTGCCTTGGAGATTGTTAGTCCTAGCAATGAGATGTAGTAAGATTCTATCTCTAAATGTTTCTCAGACTCTGGAGTTTCTTGTATAACTGAGGCAGCCAATGGAAATGGGTCACAGGCCTATTTGCAGTCTCGACAAACATGAAAACTTATGAAATTTTATTATATGTGTCTCTGCAAAAAATGCGCAGTTTACGACTCCAATGTGTAGACACGTTCCTTCAGTTCGTTGACCCCACCCCAGGCTTTGGCTGGCGCCAATGCAGGTATTGCGGCATTGTTCTGCTGGAGACCTGCCTCGACAAGGGGCTTCTCTGTCTGCAATATACTGCTGTGGAAATGTCTGGCAGGATTTAGTGAGGGATGGGCTTGCTGCCAATTGCTTCCAACATGCGTTTTCTATGAGCTAAGAACCATAAAAATTCCCCATGCTTTTACTGTCCTACCAGGCTCCATCAACATATGCTCATTCCTTTAACTTTCTAGAGTTTCGCTAAAGGTGAGTTACGTTGTAACGAAATCTTTAATAATTTTCTGCATATGAAAAATAGGTGAGAGAGTAACTTGTCCTCTCACTGCCCTCAACCTGTCATTGATTTCTATGGGGGTAGTGTGTCACTTCAATACTGTTTAGTGTGACGCGAACCAGAGGAAATCACTGAAAATAGTAGGAGAATCTCATCCTAATACTCCATATATATGTGGAAAAGGTTACTTTACCAATCTGTATTGCGTATGGCTAAAACACATCGTAGCTTGACCTCATTCATACCAGGAGTCATTCACTCACAAGACGTGGTAAGCCAGGAAGAGTATACATAAGCATTGCTCTGAGTAGTATGAATTATGTTAGACTCAGAGGTCATTGCTACGTCGCAGACTTCTGATAAACATTTAATAGGTGGTCAAAATGCATTTTAGCAAAAAATATACCAATTCACACCATATCCTGAGGTCAGAGATGTCTAATGCCCTTAATCATTTACAATGTCCTGGAGTGTGAACTCTTTGCTCATTGATTTATCCCTGCCCTATCACTCATTTGTCCTCAATCATCAAATACATACATTCTGAAATTCTCAGTGAACAAGGAAATCACATGTGTAATCTGCTTGTCTCATTTCCTAAGTTGTGTGAATTTGAGTATTATTTTCTATGGCATGGAAACAAATACAGGCACATAATCAGACAGATATATATCTCACAATCAAGACAGTTCAATTGATACATACAAAACACAAAAAGATATTATGTAATGATATTAAAGAAAGGTATCCTATCGCTCCCTCCACAAGGGTCCCTGGGGAGACACATTTTACAATTGAAAATGTCACATGAATTGAAAACATGGCACTCATACACTCGCACAAACTGTGTCTAGTAGGACTGGAGAACAGCGATTTGCGCCAGAGTGGAATGGCCTCTCACTCAGCGCATGCCGTGACAGTAGTGGTGGCAGACCTCTCCGGCGTCTCCTCTCATCTCAAGGCAAAATCTGTCAAATGGGCAGCAACCATCACCTTTGGCAGCTTCTGGACTGCAGTTGGACACTTGGCATCATCCTAGTCAGGCAGCAGTTAGCCATCAGCGATGGGCGTGATTGTGTTGCATTTGACGCGCATTCCGACCCCTGGTGTAGAAATCCATTCAATGTATGACAGCTCTGCTCTTCCCATTCACCTCTGCATGGGAGCGCACCTGCTGGAGCGGGACATCAGAATAGCTGCCCGTTGTCAATGGGACACATCACTCTCAGCACCCTGCTGAGTTGGTTAAGCTCAGCGCGCGTGCCGACTGTGGTGCTAGATGACTCGTTTGTCCCTCGATTAGCAGCCTGGTGGGTCGGTGGCAGTTAGGGGTTGATGCCGGCGTGGGATGGCATCCCACTGTTTGTGCTGGCTTGTGATGTGCGGCCTCCACTGGATCTGTGTGATGTTGACATGTCAGCGGGCAGTAATCGGCTGTCGCAGAGGGGTTTCGGGTACCCCACACCTGGGCTGCCACAGCTGACTCCTTATGGCTGTCCGCTGCATTCGCCCCTCGTTGACTGGCGTGGGCTGTGACGTTCAATCTGTTATGTTGGTTCAGGAGCCTGTACAGTCCTCACGTGTTTTCAAGTGCTACATTCTCTCACAAATGTCAATACATCGATATAATCAATTTACAGAAAATAAAATAAATATGAATATAAATTTCTTAAATTTATATATTTATTTAATTATTTATTTATTGATTTATTTATTTTATTACTAGAGACACAAATCAAAAAATAAATTTAATGACTGCGGGGCCATGTTAACGTTCCATGGACGTAAATTATGTGGTATCATGTGTCTTTGTTTGAGTGTGCTCGTGTCTTTGTTAGTTTTTGGTTTGTTGTATTCCTTTCAAGTACCCTAATTGTAAGCTGGCGCTACCTCTATACCCCCACCAAACGTGCAGACCTCTTCCAGTACTAAATACTAACTTACTGTACTGCCCTATGCCTTTGCTAATACTACTGAAGTGAATGTTCATACATTTTATTCCTTGTTTATTCTCCTTTTATTTTTCGATGTCCGGTAGTGTGGTCTGCTAAAGCTGAAGTGGTCAGGAAGTGCATCTACCGACTCAGGAGCTGGTGATTTGCCTGAACCCTTTCTTGTGGCATTTATGATTATGCACACGACATTTTACATAGTACAAGGATGCCTCCGGTCTCCTCTGTCAGGATCCCTGCTGTAATGAAACACGAACATTACACAGTATTTATATATTTTTTCTTATTTAAGTCTTATCCATGGTCAATCATTTCGTTTCTTCTTCCTATTTCCAGGTATGTGGTTCGTCACTCTACCGTGACTTGCACCTGCCCGTGCTAATTCCCCACACACAATATTTCGACGACGGCGCCCGCATGACGCTGGCCAAAGTTCCACCACGAGACAGGCTACATGGCACGACAGGCGATGGCTCATATCACACCGAGTCTTAGCGACGACACGCACCCAAAGCGTGGACCGCTAACACCATACAAAAGACATCCGAAAATCGAGACGCACATGCTCATAACACAGTGAGTTTTTGCGTCGACACAGACCCAAATGGCACTGAGCACTATGGGACTTAACATCTATGGTCATCAGTGCCTTAGAACTTAGAACTACTTAAACCTAACTAACCTAAGCATAGGACACAACACCCAGTCATCACGAGGCAGAAAAAATGCCTGACCCCGATGGGAATCGAACCCGGGAAACCGGGCGTGGGAAGCGAGAACGCTACCGACAGGCCCAAACCGTGGACCGCTACCACAATATGAAAATCAAAAATCGAGACACACATGCTCTATGGCACAATTGACCGTCTTGACACCACTAAAAACGTAAAGTGCCAAACATCCGTCCCTTGGACAGTGTCCAAGAAATCACGGAAAGTAAACAGAAACAATATCGTTGACCAAGTTGATACTTGTGAAGACTCTCCTACGAGAATGTTACGACAGAGTACGATGCTCAATTGTGTAAATCTGACAGTAATTGTGAGGTCCAAACAATTAGTAGCAGTAGTCAGTTGTTTGGAGTACTCAGTATTCCTACGTGCCTGGTTTGGTTATGTCACAAAAAGTGCCAATTGGTGATTACATATAACTTGCGACGGAATGTGAATTCAATTTGCCACCTGCCAGAGAATGTTGGCGTGAAGATGTCACAAATACGCAGGTCGTTTGGCCACGTTCAACAAGGACTCATGCTGAGATGACAAACAAACAAAATAACACTGAAGTAGAATAAATAGAAAATTACGCTAAGCTATACAATATCAACATTAAATTACGTTGAACAGTTCATCCATGGAGACTATTTACATACTGCACCTTCTCTTCCCATTGCAGTTCTCTTGTATCTTCCTACTCTAACAGGTTAAATCGCTCGTTCCGATTGTTTCTGCGTCATTGTTTTCAGCTGAGACCACAATTCGAATTTTCTCCGCGTGACACCTGCGATGGGTTAGGTGGCCTCAGTTCCACATATTCGCTACGTTGGCTAATCCATTAACTTTGACCATTGTATGTCCTGTTATTTCTTTGCTGTTGGTCCGTGGAAACCTTTTGGTCCTGGTTCGAATTATGTCGCTCTCCCCGTTTCCGTTTCGTCGGTAGTTGTTGTTACTATTGTAATTTCTTCGTCTTCTTCTAGTTTCCCATTATGGCTGATTATTCCCATTGAAGTGTGAATTTTGGTTTCGATTCGATCAATATTTTCCCCCATTTCATCCATCATCACTCCTCTCTGGCGAATCTGGCCAGCCTGTCAGTGTGGCCGAGCGGTTCTAGGCGCTTCAGTCTGGAAACGCGCGACCGCTACGGTCGCAGGTTCGAATCTTGCCTCGGGCATGGATGTGTGTGGTGTCCTTAGGTTAGTTAGGTTTAAGTAGTTCTAAGTTCTAGAGGTCTGATGTCCTCATATGTTAAGTCCCATTGTGCCCAGACCCATTTGAATCATTTTTTGAATCTGCCCAGTTACGGTCATTACTTCTACTTCTTTCCCACGAATTGTGAATTTCATTCACATACTCGAGATTGCACAGAGCACTCTCGAAAGCTTCTATTGAATTGCTGCATCTTCCGATGAGCAGTTACTGGCAATGTAAATGTAATGTAATGTTGCAGTGCCTTATAATTTCTGTGGGCCTGTACGGTTGATCGAAGAATCGGTTCTTCTTGACCAGGGATTCAAAGAATTTGATAGGACTGCGGAATCCCGACGTTTCTAAGTTCTTTTTCTAACATAATATCCTCTTTTATCCTCTCTTGTGTGTCTTCCGACCAATATCTACAGTCGACCCTGCTAAGAAACCACAGGAAAACTGGAGTTTGTATTTCAGTGGCCAAGTTTCTGGTAGCAAGTGATCGTACTGTGCTATCCAGGTCTTTGGATGTAATGCGTTGTTTCCCTTCTTGTAGACTTGAAAATTATAGATGGTCAAGAAAAGTTTTTTGGTCGAAAGGTTCGACGTATCCGCCGTACGAATTTTCTCTCTCGTCTGCAGCGCGTGATTCTATGTATCCGTGCCCCAACGATCCTCGTGCTCTGTTATGGTATCCCCTCGTGTTGTTAGATTCACGTAATAACGTTTCTGACGTCCATAAACGTGTACAATTGTTTTCGGGTTCGGTCTCTGACGGAGCGTGTTCTATTACGTGTTTTGCCGCGGCAGGAGCATCTTCCTGCAGCATTCTCCCTTGTGCAGGGAGTGAGTCCTCATAAAGCAGTACGGAGAGTCGCAAAACAGATCCTCACTTCTGTGATGCTCTCGATGGCGCTCTACCGCACGAAATGCTCTTTGTAATTGCGTGACCCGCTAATGGGTCTGCCGAACGTCATTAGCCAACTCCTTTTGTTGCGCGGAGACTCTGGTCTGCTGATCTTTTTTAACTTCAGAGATTTCGGCCTGTTTGATTTCAATCTGTTCAATTCGCTTCGCTGCCTCACCTTTTTGTCTTGCTTTTTTGGAGTTGCAAGTGCCTTTCTTGTCTTACACACCTCAGTTCTTGCCAGTTTAACTCGTTCTTTGCCCACTGATGCGTTCTTTCGTACTACCTGCTCTATGAATCGCGCTGTCTTGGCATCGCCCTTCGCCTGGTCCACGACCTCACGCGTTTCTACTGTCGTTTTCTTGACATTCTCCAGGTCTTCTCGGATTCATGTGATCTCTTTCTTGACGCCATCTATACCGTCTGTGACCGCTCTTATGACTAATTTGTGTCTTTCCTCCTCTCCCTCTCGTCTCTTCTTGTCTGCCTCTTGTCTCTTCCTTTCTACCTCTTGCCTCTTCCGTTCTACCTCTTGCATGAATTGCACGAGAGCCTGAAAATGACATTCACCGCTAAAACCTCCAGGCCTAGATGAACGAGATTCCACTAGACTGTTAAGTTTCGTTCGTGATTCTGGTCTACCCGTCTCACTGATGGTGCTTCTCGTCGAGCAGCGCCTTTATTTCGTTCTGTTGTGGTCTCCCGTTCACTTTCATCACCTGACTGAGACATTTCGTCATACTCTGCAGGTTGTACGACATTTCTGTCCGGTCTACATCTGCATTTACCTCGAATCCCGTATAATATGTGCCTGGTAACCGGTAATAATCTGACGTTGATCAATGGTCAACAAAACACAATTACTTCCGCTGCTCTGTAGCATACGTCAGCTTCTTCTTGTAAGCTCACACACTAATCCTCACCCAAACGAATTTAAACACTACACATTTCTATTAACAGAATCTTCCGTCGGTTCTTGCTAGAACAACATTATTCCTATGCAACACAGATTCTATAAATTACACACCCGTGATCTACTGATTCCCAATTCCTGACAACGAATTAGAATAACAGCACGCTTGTCTATACTCACAAACGAAAATCTCAATCTATCCTAACAATACAGCACAACACCATTCACTGTCAGACACAAACAGTCAAGTGACACTGAAGTCACAACCAAAACATGAAAATACACACATACAATAATGAAATATTAGATCTATGTCTAGGCGCCAGCAACGCGAATTACCTTTCCCCAGTGCAGAACATTAAACATGGCAAATAGAAACTTCACTAGGCAATACTATCTACGATCTGACGGACTCAGAAGGTGCCATCAATTCAAATTTCTGCGCAAGGGGCATCTAATTGAATGACTACGCTAGGCAACATGATATGACAGTCACAGAAGGTGCCATAAATCTGAGATCCTGCCAGAGCCACTACAGAGAATGAAAACCCTGTGCGCTGTTATAAAATGATTGAAAATGTATGCAATTTTTTTAATAACAACATTTATTTTCCCAAAATAAAGACAGAGCTAAGTTATGCTAAACAAGTTATCTGTTGAACACGGTAAACAACTAACAGTTAGTTTGAGAGTACAATGGACATGGATCCCGGGTGGCAGCAGTGAGGCAAGTACTCTGGCCCTAAAAATGTAGATAGCGCAATCTGAATTGATCTGACGCTGAGTAGACTTTGATTAAGTATGCTATGGTTTCATTTCATAGTTGCAGCTGAGAGCAAGTGGCAACATAGATCTGTACACCCAGACAAGGCCAGAGTGGCAGTACCTTACCCTCTTTGCTTCGTGCAGCGATGTAACTTCCAGCTGGCGAGATGTGTGCGGCAGATGTGAGACGTGTGACGGCATCTGTGACTCGATCACGGCCACGAAAGAAATGCAAAAATCTCACGGTCTAGCGATCAGGCAGACGAATAGCAATTTACTCTCTACCAGAGCCCTGTAATCATGGTAGATTTCAGTGTATGAGACACCCGTTCACTGGTCGTACCAAGAACCAATTTGGCTCATTTATACGACAGAATGCACAAGGATACGAATCGTTAAGACTGGTAAACCAAAAACGAATAAGTGTGCCCTCAGCAAATGGGTAATCCGAGACATTCAAAGTCGCACTGTTGGTGCAGTAAGAACTTCACCACATGCTCCCCAGTCCAAACTACTCGCAAGTGAAGTCAGTCTCAGGACAGCTCCAAAGCACCAACGACACAAGTCCGAGCGTCGACCAGAAGTCTTCTCACCAGACTTAAGTCGAGCACTCGAGTTCCTCACACCTCTCCAGAACAAAAAATCCGTTTACCCACAAAGTGCCCGATCGACACCGCCTTCACCGCCGTCTTGAGCCTATCGTAGGCCTCTAGAGGTGCCAAACCTCCCCTCCCACATGACACCACAAACTCCTGTCAAACTAGAGCAAGAGTTAAGAAACCTGCGTCTCTGGAAAAAAAGAAACCGCCAATTATTGGCTTTTTCAAGTTTTCGCTGATGGAGAAGTTGATTTTCTATGAAATCGCATCGCTTCCCATGGCAACAAGCGAACAGATACAATCTTAAAGATCTCTACCTAAATCGACTGTGCCTTGGAACTTCTTGGTCCTAGCTATGAGGTGTAATAAAGATTCTATCTCTAAATGTTTCTCAGATGACAGAGTTCACTATACAACCGAGGTGGCCTATGGAAATGAGTCACAGGCCTATTTGCAGTATTCGCGAACATGCACATTGTGAATTTTTATTACTCTGGGCTCTGTACACAATGCCCAGTTTATGAGTCCACTGTGTAGATGCGTTCCTTCTGTCTGTTGGCCACATCCCAGGCTTCAGCTGGCGCCAATGCAGGTATCGCGGCATTTTTCTGCTGGAGTCCTGTCTTGACAAGAGGCTGTTCTGTCTGCCCAGTATTACAGAGGGCTTATCCGGTAAGATTTACTGAGGAGTGGGCTTGCCGCCAATTGCTTCTAACTCCCAACATGCCGTTTCTAAGAGCTAAGAACCATAGAAATAGCTCATGCTTTTGGGGCCCAACCAGGCTCCATCATTGTCTGCCCAGGCCTTTAACTTTCTAGAGTCTTGCCAAAGGTGCATCAGGTTGTAAAAAAATCCTTAACAATTAGGTGAGAGTAACTTGTCCTCTCCCAGACATCCAACCACTTGTTGAATCCAGGCCATGTCGACATCTGGCAAAAGGAGGTCCGACTCGATATTTGGAGATATCCCAGTACCTTTATCAGCTCAGTGTACATTTTTTGTCTCATGACTGGTTTCGTTCAAAAGAACATTATCAGACCGCCTGCAATTGAACAAAACGAAAGGTGGGTTAAAAGCTGTCGTACCTTACACGTACCACATCTTTAGAATAGCGACCGTCTCTCAAGAGTCTAGTTTACACTGGTTGTCAAGTTACCTGTACTCTGCGGTCACTGGGCCTCTACAGTGCAGTCTATGGAGCGTTTATCTGATCATCATATTCCAGAGTTTTCCTGTAATGTTACATAAGATAATTAGATGATTAATAATATTGACACATTTCTGTGTGGATTTGTTAGGAAGACTGTTAACAGTGTGAGTTGCATATCATTTACATGTATATGTTGCTTCAGCTTTTATCCTAATTTTTGGTTTTTTCAATAGCAGGTAACCTGGTTATGTTCTTTTGAATGAAACCGATCATGACACAATAAATGCGTATAAACACAGATGTGGTAGTTTCATGTTAATATTAACGCCAAGAAAGGTTTCCCAATCATCTTTCATATTTATTTTTTATTTAAGATAAAAACTAATTATACGTGTTTGTTGTAAAATACAAAGAAAATTATTTTATGATCGCCATCTCTGGCACACATTATCCATTGCCATTAAGGCACTTTGAAGTCTGCCCTGGAAGTTTATCGTTACATTTCGCAGCATCATGTCACGTGTTGAGGCAATCTCGGCCATAGTTATGTTCTTTAGTGTTATGATTGTTGCAGTTGTATCATAATGAAACAATTTTATTTTCGTGTAGCGCTATAAAAATTTTCTGTGAGCTGATTGAAAATTTCATTGTGGAAACATTCCCCAGACTGTGGGTAAGCCATGTCTCTGCCATATCCTTTCTTCCAAGAGTGCTAGTTCTGCAAGGTATGCAGATGAAGTTCTATGAAGATTGGACGGTAGAAGACGAGGTACTGGCGGAATTAGAGCTGAGAGGAGGGGTCGTCAGTCGCGCTTACATAGCGCAGTTACTAGAGCATTTGCCCACAAAAGGCAAAGGTCCCGAGTTCGACTCTCGGCCTGGCACACAATTTTAATCTTCCAGGAATTTTCACTACAGATAAAGATTGATAAAGATAAAAAGCTCTTCCTTCATTTGCAGAATAGATATAAACGTAGTCACAACGATGAATAAAGAAGTTTTATTGGAAATTAGACAATTAATGAAGTAAAGAAATCTGTAGGAAAGGGATATAAGATTTTAAAAGTCAATGAAGTATGGAATGGTGGAAATAAAAGCAACATGTATATAAGATTTTAAAAGTCAATGAAGTGTGGAATGGTGGAAATAAAAGCAACATGTTAAAAATAATAAGAAAGGCTTCATTAAAATAAAATTCGAAACCATCGACAAGATTTAGAGATATATATCAAAAAAGCTACAGAAACATTGGATACTGATTTAGATACTGATAAGATAAAAGAAAATCCAGGAAAATGAGCTGTTGCTGAGAAATGTCTCAATTTACTATTGGGAAAATTTATACAATGCCAAAATATAAGTAAAATGGTGTATTTTTACAGATTTACAAAAAATTTGTGAGGTTCTACTCAATTCTCTGTTAGATAACATAGATATAAATTTTCTTGATGATAATATGGTTCAGATGAACTACAACTTCAAGGATTATTGTGTAGAAAATATCATTTACAAATATTGTTATAGAAGTATTCGCCATATCAAATTCAAGCCTTGTGTTGTATGATGTATTAGACAAGCTAGCAAAAAGTATAAGACATTTTGATACCTATTCTGTAGTATATATTGATGATGGCAAAGATATAGTAAAGCAAAAAAGTTTGTATGTTAGCTGAAAGGGCGGTAGAGATGGAAAATAATAAATGGATTATAAACAAGTCTTCAGCTGGACCAGACAGTTCTTATCTTGGGAAAAATAAAAAAGGTCTATAAAGAAGGAAGAGGGCCTCACTTTAAAATATAATAATATTAAAAAGCTTAATGGAGAAACTGTGATAAGAGTAATTTAGAGTGAAGTGAAAAATAAGATATAATTAGAATATAATCAAATAACTAGAGATGCTGATACTAAAAATTTAATGAACAACCATGTTAAGAAACAATTCTCATTTCTGTATGATAAAAGAGTGGTTCTAAAAGATTATGATACAGTGCCACATGTATATTAAAGTAAGTTTTCTGTGTTTTCCAATGTAAAAATAAAATCTATATCACATATTTTATTATATCAGTGGAATAAATTTATAAGTTCCTTTTTATTTTATTGTCAATCTTCTAAATCTAGAGATTAAGATTTTTCGTTATTCTGTAAGCACTTTTAAAAATTATATACAACCAAAACTGTTATCTCTTAATATTTTTGGTAAGTTATTCATTGGTAAATTATAATAATAAATTTGGCAATTAAAGTCAAAAAAAGAGAGAATTTCAGTTTTCTGTTTCCTCCCATATTTTAAGTCAGTTCCCTCATAGCTACCAAATCTCCTTCAGTATTAATTTTCTCCATAAATTAATTCTAATTAAAATCCAACAATAGGTTCTACACCTCTCAAACGTTCTATAGTTAAAGATAGTTCAAAATAATCTGTACAAACATTGTATTTAACTTGTTTCTTTCTTGGTTTATTACTTCTCTCAGGGAAAAAAGTCAAATTTAAATTAGTCACATGTATTGATCATATTTATCCTCATTTATAAGATAAGATTTTATCATCAATTATTTCTTATCCTGTGAAAATATATTCTACATAAATGGACTCAAGAAGCTCAATGATTCTAACACCCCATAAGTGTTTGAGCTGGAAGTAAATGATACATATTGCATTACATCTGAGTATCTGAAAATTAGATGTGGACTGAAAATTTATATGGAGCTTGTTGATCAATTTCAGATTATTTTGCCAAACAGATATTGTAAATTAATTACTGGTTGGGTTTTTCAATATTTTATGTGGTATTAAACTGAGCTGTAAAAGAATGAAGACAGTGAATAATGATATTTAATTTTTTAAATCAAATTTTTTCCATATATTTTTAATGCACTTGTCCTTACTTACTGCCACCTGCCGAATGTTATTGGAAAAATTATTTTTCCCCTTAAACAAAAATATTTTCCTGATTTCAGAAAAAAGGATTAGTACAACCATTATCTATACTGATATTACACCATGTTCCCACTTCCCACTTGTGTGTGGTAAATATGCACGTTTCGTTGGAAGACTAAACTTAGAATGTTATGCCAGTCATGTGTTCCTTGAAAATACACAACATTGATCATCAGGGAGTGTCTTCTGTGAACTCAGTGAATTTGTCCTGTGTGATGAAGCCTGTAATTTCTGTTGTAGATTTCATTCGACGTCATAGACTCGAACACCTTCAGTTCAGATCTTCCTCAGAACAAATAGAATATTTGTCAATTAATATCTCTTACCAAGCAGCAGTAAGACGATTAACCTGTGGTACAAAATTTGTCAAGCTTCTTTTCAATGAGAATAAAGACTGAAATATGTCTGAATGAGAAACCCAATACTTTGGAGCTCCTATCAGACAAAATATTGCTACAGAAACTATCCTTCTCATCTGACATTGCTTTCCATTTCAATAAACTACGAAAAAATTTGGAAGGGAGGACAATATGATTTATGGTCTTCACAGACATGTTAACGCTTTTGGGCTGAAACTGATACTTTGTTATATTTTGCTAACTGACAATCGGTAAATGCTGAACATGGTTCAAGTTCTCACTTTTTCTTCTAACAGCTTCCTTGGTGACCTGTATGAAGAGCTCTCTTCCAGATTCTGAGATTTAGATGCTCATTCCAAGGAGATCCCAATTCTCCAGAACCCTTTTTCTTGTGAAATTCTAATGTAGAACAGTAAATGGAAGTCATCAATCTGCAAGCTAATGATATCATGTAGGACCAGTTTAAAGAAGGAAGTCTTTTTCAGTGCTCCAGTTTCTTCTGGAAGAAAACTTCCACAAGATCAAAGTCTTTGCACAAGGATTGCCGTCTGCAGTGGGCATTACCTACAGGTGGGGACAAACAGTTTCTGCTTAAATTTAGAATATCTAAATACAAAAGCTTCTTGATTGCGATATATTTAGGGGATATTCTAGTCATGCAAGAGACTAAGAGCCACAGTTTGAGAAAGTTTTTAATTCAAACACAAATTTCATACATTTCAATAACTGAACTAAAGAGCAATAAAGTGCACCTGGGGTTTTGACTGAACATTGTGTTTGCTTCCAACAACATGAAATTTATTTAGACCACCAGGCTTTGAAAGGTGGCTGTCCTATTCGCCAGGACGATTTTCAGAAGATTTTGGCTATAAATGTGAATGAAGTTGCAAGTTTGATAAATGCACTCAACATCTGTAATATCGATATAATCTTATTCTTTGTAAGACTGTGTTTAAGACGAGAGAAGATTCTTAGAGATGTTAAGGAAGACAATAAAAGTTCTATAGAAGAGATTAAGGAAACAGTTAGAGAAGAAATTAAGGGCCTCAAAGATGAGATTAAACAGATCAGGCAAGATGCAAGTGAGTTCAACCATGTGATAAATAATTTAGATTCAAGAGTGGTACACACCGAAACAGTAGCTTAGTCAGTTTGAAACTGAGACACAGGATCATCAAGAGCTGTGCGCATCATTTGAGGCTAAAGAAACAGCTACGATAGAACAGTTAAATATAGTTGCCAGACAGGTAGAAGAACTTCTGCAATCGTGACCAAACTTGCTACCTATGCATACAGGAATTCTGATGTTATATAGTCTGCTTCAAAGTCGGAACAATACCTTTCTCTTTATCAGTTTTAAAAAAAAGTGAGACGTGACCATTAATCAACAGCGCAAGTCTGTCGTAAGGAAACTTGATGACCAATTATGATGCGTTGGACAGAAAATCAGTCATATGGATGATGATACCGATAACTATACTTTGCGTTTTAATACTCCTAACAAACTTCCTGATTTGTGTCATGTAATTGTAGGGACAAATTAAAAAAGAGCGTGAAACAAACAAAACAGTGGCGGTGCCTCACACAGCACGAATAATAATTTGACCTCTCATCATAAGGACTAATTTTATTACGAACTATTTTCCTACAGTTAGGAAGTTGAAAGTTTTTCGAAATTCTGCCAGTGACATGCACCCCAGAGAGTGGCTACAACAGTTCCAATACTTTCACCCATATAACGGCAAATTGGTCATAAACTTGAATGTGTGTTCTGTAGCCATTTAGAATCTGAACCAGCCACAAGGATGGCAAACGGAAAGTGAATTTTGTCACGAATTCTTGTCGCCATACTAGTCTGAAACAACTCAAACAGTGAAAATCAGTATCATTATGGCAAAGAATTTGGAAGGATCAGACTTCTCCAGCCCAGTATACTATTTTCAGCACATCATACACATGAATCGCTTCTTATCCAATCTGTAAAATCCCTCTTAATTAATAAGAATTTCTTTGGCTAAATTACAGAAATGTTCGCGACACATTATTTTGGCAGACCGCAGTAGAGATTACAGAGAGGCTTTTCAAAATTTATTGCATAAACTCGAAGTTGAAAAAGAGGAATTTCACTTACAAAATAAATACAGAAATGGCAACAGGCTAAATTTCCACAAAACGAAACAGATGAGACGAAAGGTACTTTGCCAATCGGAAAAACGATTATGAACAGAGTTATCAGTTCTCTAATAGTAGTGATCGCAATTATATAGACAACTGGCATTCGAGAGATTTGTCGTGCAATCATGGCAATTTCAGAGACAGAAATACAGGTCGTGGTCTTAGGAACCGAAGATGTTACACAATAATGGTGATTCCCACAGAGATCAGAGTAGTGAAGGAAATAACAGCAACTGACGTGATAGACGAAACTTTAATTCAGATCTAGAAAATTAGAACACTGATTTCATATCACATGGTTGTCATTGTAACCAAACACGAGATAGTTCGAGTGATTGTAACCGTTATTACGAAAGAAATAATCAGAAGAGATGCGATGTTGATGAAGTTGATAAGATTACACCACCTACGTCTCGTGATAAAGTTAGATGTGACAGGCCATCATAGGGACGACTGATGGCACATACAGCCAACAAGTCGCTTGGCGACACTGAGAATTCCTCCATTCATACTATATTATACATTGTGAACCTGTCAGTAAACAAAATGAACAGTGTTAGCCTATTAGTAATCCAAATGAGGAACTAATGTTAGGTGAAATCGACCAGTGTTTTTGACTGGGTAAATAACCAGTTGCCGTAATCAGATGATAATAGTAAATGTGGAACAGACGTACATCCAAAAGCAGAAAGGAACCTAAGTAATGATATGGTAATAGATTTTGGTGGTACTTTCTTAGAAAAAACATTTTGTTACACGGATTCATAAGAGAGATGAATGGGTTTTGTCCAGCTTGATGATATGAGTGACACCTTCTCGGAAGAGAAGTTAGACATTCACAACACCTTAATGTATCTTATACTGTCATTTTATGTTGGACATGTTCCTTTATGAGCAGTATTAGACTCGGGTAGTCCTATTTTGGTTATCATTGAGGCAGATGTCAATAAATGTCTGGGGTCAACTATTTGTCAAGTATTTACACTGCAACAAACCAAAATTAGCGGTGTTATTACTGGTAAAAATGTAGATGTTTGGGCTTCATTTGCGAAAGTCATCAGTTCCCAGCTAACTTTTTGATTGTGGCATTTCTTACTGCACAAATAATATTGGGTGTCGATTTATTGACTGAGTGCAAGGCCATTCTGAATTGTAACGTCGCTTAGGTGAAAGCTGTAGCCGATAGCAGAGTAATATCTCTCAAGTCCGAGTGTTGGATAACAAATCAGGAAGAAGACATCAAGTATTTGAAATTATTATCTTCATCAAACTCACAACCTTTCATTGAAGCTATTGCTCATAAATCATGTACTTTTCAGGAACTGGAACAGCCTTTTAATGTATGAAATTATTTGTGATAAAGTAGAGAGAATAAGGGATGACTCTGAAGTAGATAGGCAAGAGTTATTCAATATATTACAGTCACATTCTAAATTGTCTACATGATTTGGTCAAATGATGACAGTGACTGTGAAACATGTACATCCACAAGCAGTAGGGAACATTACTAATGATATGGTAGGGGATTTTGGTGACACATGTTTAGGAAAAACATTTTGTAAAATGGGTTCACAACAAATCTGGTATCATACGAAATATTCTGTATGAATTTAACGTCAGGGAACATATGAAGTATTTTCGCTGTGTCTTACTCTATTCCAATGGTACACAGGGAAAGAGTACAGAATGACATCAGTTCTGTGGTACCTCAACGAATCATTGAAACTGTCTTAAATTCTTACAACAGACAAACTCATGTTGTTGAAAAAGGAAAGGGTTAGTGCGTCTGGCGTTAGATTCAGAACACGTCAATACCATTATTCTCCTGAAACAGATTGTTCAATACCATTATTCTTCCTGAAACAGATTGTCCTCATCAATTTGAGGAATTATTACACAAATTTCATAGTGTAAAGGTGTGCTTTTTGAACACAGCTCAAATGTGATATTGAACTACAACCATTTGCTCTGCTGGTTGTAGGTCTCCTTGATATAATTCATGATATAATGCTCCTTAAGGGTTAGAAATATATTGTAATGTCTGATGTTTTTGAAATGGCAATAATTGGTAAAGTTAATGCTATTTCTACATTAAAGATTAGATAAATTGCAGTAATTATAAAAAATCGAAGGAATTAAGATACTCATGCTTATGGTTTTAGATAAAACCCACAGTCAAATGGTGATCTTTTTTCTTGATTATTAATTCATTTTTATATGATTATTGTGAGGACTATAATGACTATTGAAATAATAAATCTAGTAAAAATTCTTGTAGTGTTCTATTCATTAGAACTTAAATGTACTATAATGTACCAGAAAAATCTTATCTACCTCATCAATAAATGAACTTTAGATTTCAGATCCAGCTTTTGGCTAGTGCAACTGTGGCCTGCTTGTAGGAAATATACAGGTCTTCTTTGCTTTCATACCTTTTATCAGTTTTGTAAACAGCCCTTTGAACTCAGCACTGCATCTTCTGTCTTTATTTGTGGAGTGAACTCTATTTTCCTGGTCACTTGAAGGAATTTATTACCACCTATGTTAACGATACCCTCAATATTGGAAAGTCATGGTTAGAACATAGCAGACTTCTTAATTCACTGCTACAAATGTTTGTTGAGTTTCGTATCACAGTTTACTGAATGCAGAGGATCCACCTCTGTTTGACACATACATTAATTACCAACTAATGCCTTCTCAAGCTCAATGTTACCATTTCTTCTCTTATTTCATGATACACTCCTCCTACTCTCCTATTTAGATAATAAGTGTAAATACCTCTTTCCTACATTCCAGATGTAAGTTTTGAGACAAGTTGATCTTCCACTACAACAAATTATTTTCTGATATGGTGATAAATGAAATTTGATAATTTATATATGATGTTTCAGAAGCTTACTTTATTGATGCCATTTTGAGACGTTTGAAAATAGTTGTAGCAAGCTAAAAATCCTCAGAGAAATTACGTTTCAGATATCAATGAATATGCTGTTGTGGTCTTCAGTCCAGAGACTTGTTTGATGCAGCTCTCCATACTACACTATTGGGTGCAAGCTTCTTCATCTCCAAGTACCTACTGCAACTTAAATCCTTTTGACTCTGCTTAATGTATTCAGCTCTTTGTCTCTCTCTACGATTTTTACCCTCCATGCTGCCCTTCAAAACTAAGTTGGTGATCCTTTGATAGCTCAAAACATGTCCTACCAACTGATCCCTTCTTCTAGTCAGGTTTTGCCACACATTCCTCTTCTCCCCAATTCTATTCAGAACCTCCTCAGTATGTAAGTAGGCTGTTTAGGTTTTTATATAGGTGACGCCACGTAGCGCTCTGTATGAAAATCACTGACTGTGCTGTGTGCAGTCTGTGGCTGGTTAGCATTGTTGTAATATTCACTATTGTAGTGTTGGGCAGTTGGATGTGAACAGCGCACAGCGTTGCTCAGTTGGAGGTGTGCCGCCAGCAGTGGTGGATGTGGGGAATGAGGTGGCGGAGTTTTGACATCGGATGATCTGAACGTGTGTTCATCACAGACAGTAAATTTGTAAGCCTGGATGTCAGGAACTAATATTTATATATATTATGACTTTTGAACACTGTTAAGATAAATACATTGTTTGTTCTCTATCAAAATCTTTCATTTGCTAACTATGTCTATCAGTAGTTAGTCCCTTCAGTAGTTAGAATCTTTTATTTAGCTGGTAGCAGTGGCGCTCGCTGTATTGCAGTAGTTCGAGTAACGAAGATTTTTGTGAGGTAAGTGATTCATGAAAGGTATAGGTTATTGTTAGTTAGGGTCATTCTTTTGTAGAGACTATTAAAAGTCACATTGCATTGCCTTAAAAATATTGTGTGTCAGTTTAGTGATGATCAGAATAAGTAAAGAGAGTAATGTCTGAGTACGTTCAGTTTTGCTGTGCTGTTTGAAAAGCAAATAACATAAGAGGTTTCCCAGAAGAGTAACTCATAAATTTGGGAAAGAATGAATTGAGAAGCTATAAGAAAATGGTTTGGCCAAAAAAGTAGTGTACACTGGAGAATAAGTATTTTAAAAGAGGGTATGAGTAGAATACAGGAAGCATGCTTGGAAAGGATTTTTTGTTGGCAACAATGTTGAAATAAGAGGAAAGATCTATGGAATGAAGTTTTGGGTTGGACTGCAGTACCAAATGTTACACTGAAAACGAACTCTGTCCTTTCCTTTTGTGTTATTCCGCTATGTGTTTGTGTACCCTTGTGTATTTGCGTTTTTCCTGTCTTTATGTGTTTAGCTAATAAGATTTATGTTGTAGAATTTTTCTAGTAGTAAACTACATTCACTATGATGAGGAATACTGTTATCCTCAAATATAATTTGCATTAATAATCTGTTATTTTCTTTGCAAAGATGTTTATAGACATTATTAATTCTGTTATGTTTCAATGCTCAAATGTGAAATTAATTTTTCGAGAACTCTTCTCATTACTTTATATATTTACTTATGTCATAATTCCTGTAACACTGATGTATATGTTTATTTCTATTCTTTTGTAAAGTCTGTGTTACTACAAATGTTATCTGTACTGTTATGTTCTTTAATGATGTATTTTGTACCTTTGTAATTGTATTCTTATGTTGTAAATTTATAATTGTATAGATCCCAGTTCTTCAAATTAAGGTTCATTTTAGTGCAAACGTTTCTGTTGGTCATAATATATGCACAGTACGTGTGAAGTTGGGACTGTTAGTGTTTGCATGTGTGTTAATAATTCAGCAAGGGACTGGTTAACAGCATTCCTGGTTCTAAGGACAATTCCAAAAACTTTGTGAGTGCACAAGTGGTGGTTTATGGACTTGCTATATTGTCCGCAAGACTCTTCGACGGTGATTGTGCACCTGCACAATACCATACTCTCTACCAGGACTGCAGTGGGTCTGCTCTGTGATGACCTACCTACCAATATTCTTCAACACATCGACTCACTCTGCGGTGGGTTTGTTCTGTTGTGGCCCATTACCTGTCTGCATGTCAAGAGTCAGCACTGTCTTTCAGTTGGAAGGACAACACTACTTCTTCAAGAATGCATGGAAATCCACTACTTCCATGTGCATTTTGTTTACTGCTCAGAATTTGTGCATAAAATTGTAATTAATACAGTGATCAATGATCAGGACTGTCTTTATGGACTGTGAGAAAATCTTTGCTTTTGACCAACAGTCTATCAATAAGTGTGTGCATTGGATATCTTTGTTATTGTAATTATGAAAAATTTCTTCAAATCTGTATTGGCCACTGCACAGAACAAATTGTAAATTTTTTTATCGGGAGCATGGAAGGCTATATGTAAGTAAGCTGTTTAGGTTCTTATATTGGTAACGACACGTAGCACTCTGTATGAAAATCACTGGCTGTGCTGTGTGCAGTCTGTGGCTGGTTGTCATTGTTGTAATATTCGCTATTGTAGTGTTCGGCAGTTGGATGTGAATAGCGCATAGCTTTGTGCAGTTGGAGGTGAGCCGCCAGCAGTGGTGGATGTGGGGAGTGAGGTGGAGGAATTTTGAGAGCGGATGATCTGGACGTGTATCAATCAGAGACAGTAAATTTGTAAGACTGGATGTCAGGAACTAATATATGCATTATGACTTTTGAACACTATTAAGTTAAATACATTGTTTGTTCTCTATCAAAATCTTTCGTTTGCTAACTATGCCTATCAGTAGTTAGTCCCTTCAGTAGTTTGAATCTTTTATTTAGCTGGCAGTAGTGCACTCGCTATATTGCAGTAGTTCGAGTAACGAATTATTTTGTGAGGTAAGTGATTCATGAAAGGTATAGGTTATTGTTAGTCAGGGCCATTCTTTTGTAGGGACTATTACAAGTCAGATTGCGTTGCGCTATAAATATTGTGTGTCAGTTTAGTGTTTATCAGAATAAGTAAAGAGAGTAGTGTCTGAATACTTTCAGTTTTGCTGAGCTGTTTGAAGAGCAAATAATGTAAGAGGTTTATCAGCACAGTCATTCATTAATTTTTCTAAGGAGACGTTCCAATTAGTTATGCGATCAACTCATTGAATCTTCAGCATTCTTTTGTAGCACCAAATTTCGAAAGCTTCTATTCTCTTCTTGTCTAAACTATTTATCGTCCATGTTTCACGTCCATACATCGGCTACACTCCATACAAATACTCATAGAAAAGACATCCTGACACTTAAATCTATACTAGATTTTAACAAATTTGTCTTCTTCAAAAATGCTTTTCTTGCCATAGCCAGTCTACATTTTATATCCTCTCTACATAGGCCATAATCAGTTTCTTTGTTCCCCAAATAGCAGAACTCGTCTACTACTTTAAGTGTCTCATTTTCTAATCTGATTCCCTCAGCATCACCCGACTTAATTCGACTACATTCCATTATCCTCGGTTTGCTTTTGTTGATGGTCATCTTATATCCTCCTTTCAAGACACTGTCCATTGCATTCAACTGCTCTTCCAAGTCCTTTGCTGTCTCTGGCAGAATTATAATGTCATCGGTAAACCTTAAAGTTTTTATTTCTTCCCTATGGATTTAATTCGTACTTCAAATTTTTCTTTTGTTTCCTTTACTGCTTGCTAAATATACAGATTGAATAACACTGGGGATAGGTTCCAATCCTGTCTCACTCCCTTCTCAACCACTACTTCCGTTTCGTGCCCTCGACTCCTATAACTGCCATCTGGTTCCTGTACAGTTTGTAGACAGCCTTTCACTCCCTATATTTGACCTCTGCCACTTTCTGAATTTGAAAGTGTGTTTTCCAGTCAACATTGTCGAAAGCTTTCTCTATATCCATAAATGCTAGAAACGTGGGTTTGTTTTCCTCAATCTAAGAAAAATCTTGAGGTCAGTATTACCTCCAGTTCTTTCAATTTATGCAAGCCCCATCTCCTTAAATTCCTAACTTCAGCTTCTTTAGTTTTAATCTGCAGTTCATAACCAATAAACTGTGGTCAGGGTCCACATCTGCTCCTGGAAATGTCTTACAGTTTAAAACCTGGCTTTGAAATTTCTGTCTTACCATTATATAATCCATCTGAGACGTTCCAGTGTCGGAAATCCTATTCCACATATACAATCCTCTTTCATGATTCTTAAACCAAGTGTTAGCTATGAATAATTTATTGTCTGTGAATAATTCTACCAGGCAGCTTCCTCTTTCATTCCTTACCCCCATTCCATATTTGCCTACTACTTTTCCTTCTCTTCCTTTTCCTAATATCCAATTCCAGTCCCCCATACCTATTAAATTTTCGACTCCCTTCACTAGCTAAATAATTTATTTTACCTCATCATACATTTCTTCAATTTCTTCGTCATCTGCCGAGCTAATTTACATATAAATTTATACTAGAGTGGTACATGTGGTCTTTATGTATATCTGGGCTTCAATAATGCGTGCACTATTCTGTTCATACTAGCTTACCCATGCTCCTTTTTTTTATTCATGATTAAACCTACTTCTACATTTCCCCTATTTGATTTTGTATTTTTAACCCTGTATTCAACTGACAATAAATATTGTTCCTCCTACCACCGAACTTAACTAATTCCTACTATATCTACTTCCGTTTTTAAATTTCCAGAAGTTAAGTCCCATAGTGCTCAGAGCCAAGCCAGACAGTTTTGTTTCTCATATGGTTCAAATGGCTCTGAGCACTATGCGACTTAACTTCTGAGGTCATCAGTCGCCTAGAACTTAGAACTAATTAAACCTAACTAACCTAAGGACGTCACACACATCCATGCTCGAGGCAGGATTGGAACCTGCGACCGTAGCGGTCACGCGGTTCCAGACTGTAGCACCTAGAACCCCACGGCCACTCCGGCCTCCTTTTGTTTCTCCTGATAACGCTGTCGTCCTGAGTAGTCCCCACCTGGGGATCTGAATGGGGGACTGTTTTACCACCAGAATATTTTAACCAAGTGGACGTCATCATCATTTAACCATACAGACGCTATCATCGTGAATATTAATAATTTACGAAACAGGATACAGCGGTAAGAATGACAGAGAAATGGTATAGTGTGGCAATTATGTGAAAAATACTGAGACTAAAAGGTAAGAAACAATGTATTTATGATGTAGCTGTATTTTGTGATGAAATATGACGTGGATATTGTGCAATAATATAAATGGTACGTATGCTGAGTAGTAATGAAGGAATAATATGTAATGAGTTTTGAAATGTATCTAGGTGAAGAGATGTTTTTAAGAATAAGTATTTCAAGAACCCAATGACGAGTAGAAGATGATATTATTTCAGTAGTGAGGATGTATGTGGATGTTTTTAGGGAATCCTATCTCAGGTAGACTGTGAGGTGTAAAGTAAGTTTTTTGTCTCAGCAATGATGCTGTATGTCGCTTAATATTAACTTTATAGGCATACAGCGTAGCAGTGGAAACAATAACAAAATTACATTCCCCATTAAGACTTTCTTTCAGAACTGGGCTCTGTATGTATGTCTTTACGAGGAATTTACCCTAAAGATAACAGAGCTACTTGGTGGCTGACACCTGATCTTTGAATTTTCAGGAACTTGCAGCTTCTTAGTGAAAACATTACTAACATGTTACTCTTTTATCACCAAGAATGACATGATTTTGTAGTTCTAATGATACCAGGATGTTCCACAAATGTTACGATGATGCTACACATACGAATTTTGCTCCAGTAGCACAAGATGTTGATTGATACATGACTGACATTAATTGTACTCTAATTATGTTTCTCTTCTAAGTGTGTATATACAATAACTAGCTATTTGGTGATCATCATACTTTTTCCTACTCTTATTATATACGATATGTGATAGTTACCAGTCTGGTCATAGAAATAAATGTATGTAACTTAAGGTAATGGATCCAAGTCCCTCAGTTATGTGAAGTACTTTAAAAATGGAGATACATATGCATGATTGACGTTTGATGACATATTGATGAAATAACTATTTACTTGTTTAAACAATTAGTTGAAATAGCACCAGAAATTTACTGAGATGCGTTACACGCAATTTTTATGATGCCCACATTATAAGGTGCAGTGTATATACCATATAAGGACTCTTGAATAAGGCAGATATACAGGAAATTAGCGTGTTTCTCATGGCAGTTCATTTAGTCTCTGAAATATACTTAACTAGTTATGTGATTCCTTTGTAACTTTGTTGTGTGTATACTGGAGATGCATGGGTGACAATCTTGGTCAACATGAACACACAAAGCTTAACGGGAAGGGCTATGCTGGATGGCTTCATGGAATTTGCTATTGCACTGAGCTGGAATTCACACCATGTCTCAGCTTATGAAAAAGAGTTCAAACGTGCACACGTCTTCCGTTGCACTCGTGCTGTTGGGTCTTGATCAAGCCTCCTATACATTTTATCACTAAGTAGACTATCATCTTCAACAAATACATCTCACCAAGTAACAAAACGGTAGAATTACCTTTATCAGCCTTCAGCACCACTATTTCCGGATCTTCTGGAAGGTTCCGTAGTGCAGTCCTTTCTTCAGCGATCTACGTAGGAGGATTGATCAAGACCTAACAGCACGTGTGCAACGGAAGACGTGTGCACTTTTGAACCCTTCCTCGTTAGCTCCCGAAACCATGAAGTGCTTAAGACCACATGGCAGCGTACCACCGAAACTGTATGGTCTTCCTAAAGTACATAAAGAAGGTCTGCCATTACGGCCTAGAGTGAGTAATATTGACGAACCCACATCTGGTTTAGCCAAACATCTAGCTTCTTTGCTGACACTATTTGTTCGAAAATGTTCACGTCATACAGGAAAGTCAGCTGATTTTATCAACAGACTGGGGGTTCTCCACTTAAGTAGTTCGGATCTTCTAGTGAGTTTTGATGTAGTTTCCCTTTTCACAAAAGTACCTCTTGCGGATTCCTTGCCGTTAACTGGTCAACAGTTTGAACTGGACATCACTGCTTTGCTTCGACATGCTCTTTCCTCATTTTATGTTTAACCAGGAATATTTTGAACAGTTTGACGGTGTTGCCATGGGCAGCCATCTGTCTCCTCTGGTGGCTAATCTTTTTATGGAGGATTTTGAGGAGAGAGCATTAGAATCAGCGGTTTGTAAAGTAACTGTTTTTTTGGAGATACGTCGATGATAATTTCATAGCGTGGTCCCACGGTGAAGATAAGTTACCGGCGTTTTTTCTTCACCTTAACTACATCCATGAGAATATTCGATTTACCATGGAACTAGAGGGAGATGGTTGCCTTCCAATCCTGGATGTTTTGGTTAAACGGAAGAGTGACGGCTCGGTGTGACATTCGGTTTATCGTAGGCCCACTCACACTGATTTGTACTTGCATTCTTCAAGTTGCAATCACCCATCCCAGACCCTGAGTGTTCTTAAAACCCTTGTGCACAGGGCACATACGGTGTCGGATGCAGAGAATTTGCTAAGAAACTTGCACATTTAAGGACGGTGTTCAGAGAAATTGGATACTTGACCCGGCAAATTAACAGGGCCTTCTCAACTAGAGCCAGGAGCCGGAAAGTGGATAAAGATGAGAACGCGCCAGGCAAGTTCCTAGCTTTCCTTCCTTTCGTTGGAAATATCTATTTTAAAATAGCAAGGACTCTTACTAATTGTCATGTGAAGGTGATTTTTCGTCCAGTTTCTCAGATTTCGGATTTGCTGGTATCGGTGAAGGTTGATTTGTTACTGCAGAAGGCGGGGATTTCCAAAATGCTGTGTCAATGTAGTATGGCCTATATAGGACACAACGAATAGTGTGGAAGTGCGTTGTACGGAACAACAACGTTGCACTCAGCTACGGTAGCCCAGTAAGTCTGCTGTTGTGGAACATTGTATTTCCAACGGACATTCAATGGAGTATCACAAAACTTCGATTCTGGGCACAACAACAACTTTTTGGGACTCCATTTTCTAAGAATCCGTTGAAATACGCATCGCGGGAAATCTAATGAACTGTGACAGTGGTTGCCAATTGAATAACGCGTGGAATCCCGTCATCTCCTAAATTTGCTCAAGACGAAGACGCCAAAAGTCTTCGATGGCTGCGGCCAGCGACAATACTGACGGAAGCTGAGTCTTCCAGTTCCACCAGCGAGGGCGCTGCCGCTGGGCCGTGTGGTTCTTCTTTCTCCGCGACTGCAACGCATGCGCGGCAGTAGCATCAGTGCACGATATAAGACGGACCTGAGAATGTCTTCGACTGCCATCCATAATGCCAATTCCCACACCTTCCACCCCTCTGCAGGTGTGCCCCAGGTCTCTGTCCTCTCCCCTCTCCTCTACCTCCTGTACACGGCAGATATGCCCCAATCCCCTCCCCCTACAGTACACCTCTTTCAATATGCTGATGACACTGCACTCCTCGCCCTCGCTCCTACCCTCCAACGGTCCCAACGCCTTCTCCAGAATCACCTTGACCTTTCTGCTGCATGGTGTAACCAGTGGCTCCTGAACATCAATCCTTCCAAGACCCAGGCAATCATCGAAGGTCTTACCAATCGCTCCTTCCGGCTGCTGGATTTCTCCCTTACTGTCTGCACCCGTCCTGTCCGCCTCACCCCCACCCTCACCTACCTTGGCCTCACATAGACCGTCACCTCACCTGGATCCCTCATCTCTGCTCCATCCAATCCAAAGCCCACAACCGCCTCCGACTCCTCAATCTCCTCTCTGGCTGGACATGGGGGTTGCACCCCTCTACCATGCTCCACACCTACAAATCCTTAATCCGTCCCATCCTCTGTTATGCCCCCCGCCCCCAAATTCTATAACTCCCTCCAGATCCTTGAACGTCATGCACTCCGCCTCGCCTTACATATATGCCTCCCGTCCTGCACGCGGATCCTCTATGATCTCATTCCTTTCCCCCATCTGCTCCTCATCCTCGAACATATCCACGTAATCTACACCTCCCGCCGCCTTGATTCCCCTCACCCCCTGGTTGCTCCTCGCCTCTCCCATCCTCACCCCGTGCCACATCTTCACTGTTGTGTCCCCTCTACCCTCCATCTCTACACCCTTCATGTCCCTTCCCAAAGTGGCTTCCATCAACTCCCTCTCCCAGATGATGCCCTCTCTCCCTCCATTTATCCCTCCTATCTACTCTGATTCTCACTCCCGCTCCTTTCCTCTGTCCTTTTCCTGGGCTTCCTCTCCCCAACTTCCATCCTCTTTTTTTCCCCACCTCCCCTCTCTCTGCCCCCTTCTCTCCCCCGATTCCTTTTGCATTTCCCTCCTCTGCCTCTTCTCATTCCCTCTCGCATCTGCCCTGCCCCTCTCCGCCTTTATGAGTTCTCTCCCTCCTTGGTTCCTCCCCTTTTCGTTTTTTGCTTCCTCCCTCCTTGTTCCCACCCCCCCCCCCCCCGCCCACAATCTGCCTTTGGCTCGGGAGTGTCATCTTTGTGCCGCCATTTTCGTGCAGTGTTTTACAGTGTGTGGTTTACAGTGAGTGTTCCGTGTTGTGTTTTTTGGGAAGTGTTGCGAACAGCCATCATACTGTCACTGGGTGTGCTTTTTATCTCTTGCAAACAGAGACCAGACTGTCGCCATGTTTTTTAATCGTGAGTGTCCTATGTTACTTGTCTGATTCTTGTGTGTTTTGTTCACATTGCTAACCCCTTTTACTTTCTGTTTTAACTTTCCGCATTTTTCCGCCATTTTACACTTTAAGTCGGCGTTTTATCGCCTGTTTTTCTTGTTTCTTTTCTTCTTCCGTTTTTTTTTTAAAAAGTCTGTAGGTTGTAGAGCAGCGTACTAAGCTGCTGCCAGACCGCCCCTTTCGGGTGGAATAGAAAATCAATAAAGAAAAAAAAGTCTTCGACTGTTGCCAGCCCGTCACTGATGGGGAATGGAAATAATAAAGGGGAAAAAAAGTCTTTGTCAGTCCTCTTTCCGCTCATCTAAAGACGGCTGGCAGTTGTCCATCCGAAACATCATGCAATGAAGTTCACGACGACCGGGTGCAAGAGCGAAATCTTTTGTAACAGTTGTATCGCTGGGAAAATTTCAAATTTTACATCGTTTGGATTGTAAGGCCACGTAATAGTTCTTCTAAACCATCGACGTTTAGGCCCCTCTGTGGGAAAGTTCTTCAAGGATCTTGTGGTGTCCACTATTGACCGAACACAATCAGTGAACAGTAGACACCATCCTGAAGAAGATCCCAGCAGAGGGGTCGAAATGTTGAGAAGAAATACGGTGTGGCCAAACAACCGAGAAGACTTTAGCTTCAACAATAAATTTATCTAAAAGTTACTTTCTGTATTTCTGAGAAAATGTGTTATTGGCCTCCACCGAGTTTCTAAATTTGATATGTGGCTCTCGTGCTCTAGTCATCTGGAGACCCTTGACCTTCATGAGCCGACCACGGGAGAGTATTTCTTCTTTGTTGACAAAGGTGGCCTCACACCACATTAGACGGGTGTTCACTTTGTTTATTCAGCCTCAACAGATGAGCAAGTAAGCACCCAGATACAAATCAGGTATTTAAAACCATGCGGTGAACATGGTAGCATGTAAAGAGGATGAGTGAATTTCCATTCATTGCACGAAACGCTGATTGCGTCGTCGCCTAAGGGACCCATTTCATGACGCACGCCCGACGGCGTGCTTTCGTACGCGCACGTGTGTCGGCCACTAACATAATGGAAGCCGGTAAAATGTGCCTGCAGTTCTCGTTGGCGTTATAAACCGAAGGCAATCGATCACTGTGACTTGAGCGAACGTGCGAGATGCCTCACAGACGTTTGCATGAACGTACCATCAAATGCGTCTGAAAGAGATACCTAATAGGCTTGACAGAAAGTGCTGAATCCATCCTGGAAATTGCTGTTCGTGTGGGCGAAGCGTTGCGGTAGTGCAACGGATATGTGCAGAATGGTTCAGGGAACGTGACAAGATGGGACAGATCGCACCAAGGAAACCCCCTTTCCCCCTGAGAAGAGACAGCTTATCCAAAGGCATTGCAGGATACATCTGCATCCTCCTTGGCTCTGGAACAATAGTACACTAAGAGGAGTGACAGTCAGTGGCCGTTTATTCTGGCATGGGTTATGTGCATCTCGCCATCTGCGTCTACCTCTGATGAACGTGCAGAAACACGTCAGAGGCAGCACGGCAGTGGTGGATGGAAGGACGACACTAGAGACAGCAATGACATCAGACAGGGTTTTCGGACGAATCAAAGTTATGTTTGTTTGAAAACGACAACCGCATTTTGGTTCGTTGCAGGTAGGGAGAGTTGCATCACAGTGACTGCATTCGTACAAGACATACACGCCACATCAAGGGGCTATGGTGTAGGGTGCTATTGGGTAAAACCACAAATCCCCGTCAGTGCAGGTCAAGGGCACTGTGACCTATGTGAATGATATCCTGTGACCCGTAGCCATATCATTTCTGCATGACACTCCAGAAGCCATTTCTCAGTAAAAGGACGCACAACCACAAGTTGCTGCACGAATACGTGCCATCTTGAGTATCACAGTATGTTAGCCTTTGGTCCTAGTCTGCCAGATCGTGAGGCTAAATTAGAATTATATATTAATACATTAAGCTGCTGACGGGCGTTGTTATATAACAATGGGGGGACAGGTAAAAATGTGGGTCCCAACCGCGACTCGAACCCGGGATCTGCTGCTTATACAGCAGTCGTTCTATCCATCTGAGCCACCGAGAGCACAGATGACAGTGCGACTGCAGGGACTATCTCGCGCACGCCTCCCTCGAGACCCACATTCTCACCTTATATGTCCACATACTACGTTCGTAGTGTCCCTTCCCAACACACTCTTTACTCGTGGAAGACATTCTTACCATTCTTACCAAGTCCCGTAAGCCCTCGGATAGTATGTCGGATAGTATTTGTGCATCCGTACAGAAGAGGAAAGTCATGGCCTGTATTGCCAGAACTGTATACTTACATGGATATGGTGTCTGTTCTTTCGGACAGGTTCGACAGAACAGACACCATTGATGACCTGCACCCGTCTATGGTTCAAATGGCTCTGAGCACTATGGGACTTAGAACTACTTAAACCTAACCAACCTAAGAACATCACACAACACCCAGTCATCACGAGGCAGAGAAAATCCCTGACCCCGCCGGGAATCGAACCCGGGAACGCAGCCGTCTAGAACGAAATTAGAATTATATATTAATACCTTCACTTGCTGACGGGCGTTGATATATAAGATCGTAACACGGTGCCTCCTTTCTATTGTTATACTAACGCCTAAATAGCAGATACAGAGAGAAGCGATCGCAAAACAGATGACCAACTACAATCGCTTAGTAGTGAAATTCATGAGGACAGATGGGATACCTGTAAGATTCTACAAAGATTATGCGGAAGAACTTGCTCTCCTTTTGACAGTTTATCGTAGATCACTGGAACAGCGAAGGTTACCTAGCGACTGGAAAAAAGCTCAGGTCACTTCCGTTTTCAAAAAGGACCATAGGACATATATACATAATTATAGGCTTATCGTTGACGTTAATCTTTTGAAGAATTATGGAGCATCTTTAATGCTCAAGAAGTGTGACGTTTTAGGAGAAAGAAAATCTTCTCTATGAAAATCAGTATAGATTCGGCAAATAGAGATCATGCGAAACAACTCTTTCAGTTCCTTCGTGAACTACATACCGCTGTAGACAACGGCGCTCGGTATGCAGCCGCGTTTCTTGACCAAGGGAAGGCATCCGACACCGTCCGGCATTGTCTCTTACTGAAAACACAAGAATAATATTAAAAAGGAAAACACTTCTTAATGTTTTGCAAAATTATACTTACTAGGTAGCGAACCGGCTTTCGGTTTCTCAGAAAATTTTCATGTTGCAACTGAACGCTGCAAACACAGATAAACTCAATTTTCGACTTACACAGATTATTACTTGTACAGGAGGTACAAGAAAGACCAAGTCTTTATACATGAAAGCATCACAATAGTTATATTAAATAATAAAGAACGTAAACAAAGCTCTTATGTGAAGACACATTAAAAAACTATGAGAAAAAAGACGAATTTACAGTCTGAATCTAGTATTTGCAACGAAAACTTAATTTAACAAAGGCGAACATAGAAACTGAGTATGCTCATTTAATATTTGGCTGACATTCTGTATATCTGCAAAACTGTATCATTCTACGACACTTAGCCGGCCGCGGAGGACGAGGGGTTCTTGGCGCTTCAGTCCGGAACCTCGCGCCTGCTACGGTCGCCGGTTTGAATCCTGCCTCGGGTATGGATGTATGTAATGTCCTTACGTTAGTTAGGTTTAAGTAGTCTAGGGGACTGATGATCTCAGATTTTAAGTCCCATAGTGCTTAGAGCCGTTTGAACCATTTTTCTACGACACTTAGTTCACGAGATATGACATCGTAGACACTGAGCTGTGTGAAAACGAAATTGCAGGGCGAAGTTCGCTAGATACAGAGATGGAGTATGAGTATGAGGTGAAATATGTTAGATATGTGTGCTATGCAGGCAAGACAACAAGTAAACAGAACCTCCTAAAAACCTGGAATGGGATGGGTTGACACAGTGGGGAAAGGAGGGTGGGAAGATGAGATGGTCAGTGAGTGGGGAAAGAAGATGTTCTTAGAAGTGGTGAGGAGGTGACAGAAGAGAGAGGAGGCGATAAACTTTGAGCGGTAGAGGAGCAGAGTGGGGGGAGGAGAATATGACCAGAGAGAGTGGCATGAGGTGATGGAGAGAGAGTGGTGGATGAAGGCAGTGGACAGAAAGAGGGAGGAACGCGGATCAAGCTAATATATGATTAAAATAAATACATAGCTGTCTGATGCAGGGCTATTAAACTTGCATATAGAACAGGAAAATGTGTGTATATGTGTATGTGTATTCTACACCTCCTACGTGAGAAGGTCAGCGACTGGGGGACAGAGATGGACACAGAGTTGGGAGGAGAAGATGGACAGAGAGAGACAGAGAAAGAGAAAATGCAGGGGGGAAGGACGATTGGAACTAACAGAAAATTGGAGTAAGTACATGCCGAATGTCTAGGCTGGACTAGCTAGTTATCCATGTTGTGTGTGTGTGTGTGTGTGTGTGTGTGTGTGTGGACAGTTTTCAACCAAACTTGGTACAATAACACTTATTCTATGGAAATAAGTCCTGTGTGATACTAACCACCTACCCCTCATAGGAGTGGCGGTGGCATAGGTGGACAGAGAGAAGTTGGAGAAGAAGATCTACTGACGGAAAAGGAGGAAATGGAAAGACAGAAGGGGAAGCGCAGGTGGACAGAGAGAGGGGAGAGTTATGGTGGGGGAGGGGGGGAGGGCGGGAGGAGGAATGACAATGGCAGACACTTCGATTGTTCTACGTTGTCGAAGCGGCAGAGGAACTACGAGTACGCATGTGTAGTATCAGACTGCTACCGAGACGATTACCGTGGAATTATTCGTTATAGTTTGTTTTGTAGTCCATGGTTGCGACAGTTCTGTGATCCGTCTCGGGCCATTTGTTACATAAAGTTGTATGGAAACAACTGCCGTACCTCTTGCATAACATGTTACGCAAGCCCTTTGGAAATGAAAAAAAAGGCGTTCTAACGACGCTTCTCTGTCGTATCTCTGGGCGCCGCTGAAACGTGGCTGACGGCCGCAGCTTGTGCGTGACGCAGGCACAGTGGACCACCGACCACCTGTAGCGAGGCGGGGCAGATACGGGCTATCTGGCGCTTTGTGCCGCTATCTGCCAGGCCCCTGCTGTCGTTTCAATAGGCTGCCGCTACAGCAGGTGTGGCGCCACTGGCGGTCGAATACGGGGCGCTTTTGTTCCTGTGCTGGCCGCCCTGTGTAGAGTAGGCTTCCATTATGTTAGTGGCCGACACACGTGCGCGTACGAAAGCACGCCGTCGGGCGTGCGTCATGAAATGGGTCTCTTAGGCGACGACGCAATCAGCGTTTCGTGCAATGAATGGAAATTCACTCATCCTCTTTACATGCTACCATGTTCACCGCATGGTTTTAAATACCTGATTTGTATCTGGGTGCTTACTTGCTCATCTGTTGAGGCTGAATAAACAAAGTGAACACCCGTCTAATGTGTGAGGCCACCTTTGTCAACAAAGAAGAAATACTCTCTCGTGGTCGGCTCATGAAGGTCAAGGGTCTCCAGATGACTAGAGCACGAGGGCCACATATCAAATTTAGAAACTCGGTGGAGGCCGATAACACATTTTCTCAGAAATACAGAAAGTAACTTTTAGATAAATTTATTGTTGAAGCTAAAGTCTTCTGGGTTGTTTGGCCACACCGTATTTCTTCTCAACAATTCGACCCCTCTGCTGGGATCTTCTTCAGGATGGTGTCTACTGTTCACTGATTGTGTTCGGTCAATAGTGGACACCACAAGATCCTTGAAGAACTTTCCCACAGAGGGGCCTAAACGTCGATGGTTTAGAAGAACTATTACGTGGCCTTACAATCCAAACGATGTAAAATTTGAAATTTTCCCAGCGATACAACTGTTACAAAAGATTTCGCTCTTGCACCCGGTCGTCGTGAACTTCATTGCATGACGTTTCGGATGGACAACTGCCAGCCGTCTTTAGATGAGCGGAAAGAGGACTGACGAAGACTTTTTTTCCCCTTTATTGTCATTTCCATTCCCCATCAGTGACAGGCTGGCAACAGTCGAAGACTATTTTTTTTCTTTATTGATTTTCTATTCCACCCGAAAGGGGCGGTCTGGCAGCAGCTTAGTACGCTGCTCTACAGCCTACAGACTTTAAAAAAAACGGAAGAAGAAAAGAAACAAGAAAAACAGGCGATAAAACGCCGACTTAAAGTGTAAAATGGCGGAAAAATGCGGAAAGTTAAAACAGAAAGTAAAAGGGGTTAGCAATGTGAACAAAACACACAAGAATCAGACAAGTAACATAGGACACTCACGATTAAAAAACATGGCGACAGTCTGGTCTCTGTTTGCAAGAGATAAAAAGCACACCCAGTGACAGTATGATGGCTGTTCGCAACACTTCCCAAAAAACACAACACGGAACACTCACTGTAAACCACACACTGTATAACACTGCACGAAAATGGCGGCACAAAGATGACACTCCCGAGGCAAAGGCAGATTGGGGGCGGGGGAGGGGGGAACAAGGAGGGAGGAAGCAAAAAACGACAAGGGGGGGGGACCAAGGAGCCAAGGAGGGAGAGAACTCATAAAAGGGGAGAGGGGCAGGGCAGATGCGAGAGGGAATGAGAAGAGGCAGAGGAGGGAAATGCAAAAAGAATCAGGGGAGAGAGGGGGGCAGAGAGAGGGGAGGTTGGGAAAAAAGAGGATGGAAGTTGGGGAGAGGAAGCCTGGGAAAAGGACAGAGGAAAGGAGGGGGAGTGAGAATCAGAGTTGATAGGAGGGATAAATGGAGGGCGAGAGGGCATCATCTGGGAGGGGAAGTTGATGGAAGCCACCTTGGAAAAGGAGATGAAGGGTGTAGAGATGGAGGGTAGAGGGGACACAACAGTGAAGATGTGGCAGGTGATGTTGCACCGCGATATATTAACCTTTCCGCAGAACGTACTAATCTGCATATCCTGAGAGTACGAACGTCCTATCTCTAGTCTTTAAAGTGGTTCTACATCAACGTCTACAGCTACATCCATACTCCGCAAGCCTCTTGATGGTGTGTGGCGGAGGGTACCTTGAGTAACTCTATCGGTTCTCCCAGTCTCGTATTGTTCGTGGTAAGGAGGATTGTCGGTATGCCTTTGTGTGGACTCTAATCTCTCTGATTTTATCCTCATGGTCTCTTCGCGAGATATACGTACGAGGGAGCAATATACTGCTTGACTCCTCAGTGAAACTATGTTCTCGAAACTTCAACAAAAGCCCATACCTAGCTACTGAATGTCTCTGCTGCAGTCTTCCACTGGAATTTATTATCATATCCCTAATGCTTTAGCGATTATTAAATGATCCTGTAACGAAGCGCTCTGCTCTCCGTTGGATCTTCTCTATCTCTTCTATCAACCCTATCCGGTACGGATCCCACACTGCTGAGCAGTATTCAAGCAGTGGGCGAACAAGCGTACTGTAACCTACTTCTTTTGTTTTCGGATTGCATTTCCTTAGGATTCTTCCAATGAGTCTCAGTCTGGCATCTGCTTTACCGACGATCAACTTTATATGAACATTCCATTTTAAATCACTCCTAATGAGTACTCTCAGATAATTTATGGAATTAACTGCTTCCATTTGCTGACCTGCTATATTGTAGCTAAATGATAAGGGATCTTTCTTTCTATGTATTCGCAGCACATTACACTTGTCTACATTGAGATTCAGTTGCCATTCCCTGCACCATGCGTCAATTCGCTGCTGATCCTCCTGCATTTCAGTACAATTTTCCATTGTTACAACCTCTCGATATACCACAGCATCATCTGCAAAAAGCCTCAGTGAACTTCCGATGTCATCCACCAGGTCATTTATGTATATTGTGAATAGCAACGGTCCTATGACACTCCCCTGCGGCACACCTGAAATCACTCTTACTTCGGAAGACTTCTCTCCATTGAGAATGACATGGTGTGTTCTGTTACCTAGGAACTCTTCAATCCAATCACACAATTGGTCTGATAGTCCATATGCCGTTTCTGTGGTTTCCTGAGACCCTGTAACCTAAAAAACTGCCCAGTCCCGCGCAGCACCCGTTGCACGTATAGCCGCTTCCTGTGTATAGTGGATGCCTGACCTTTTAAAAGGAACCCAGAAACCCACCACCCGATGGCGGTAGTCAAGGAATATGCAGCTTACACGGTCACAGAACCGCCTAAGCCTCTGATTCAGACCCTCAACTCAGCTTTGCACGAAAGGACCACAGTCGGTTCTGTCGACGATGCTGCAGATGTTGAGCTCCGCCTTAATCTCGCAAGCAAAAACAGGCAGTCTTTACCATTTCCGCTATCTGCCCGAAACCAGGGAGAGTCTACTCCTATCGAAAGCGACACACGTCATTGGTACCGACATGAGCCACTATCTGCAGTTGGCAGCAACCTGCACTCTACATGGCATCCGGAAGCACCCTTTCCACATACGGAATGACTCCCACCGGTATGCACACCGAGCGCACAGTGGCAGCCATGTTCCTAAAGGGCCCGATTACGTTGGAGCTCCCAACTATAATTTTCAGATTTTCGCGACACTCGACGGCTGCATAGTAATGAAAGTTACTCTGCCTGGTAATAATGTCTCAGGACAATGACGACACAAGTGCCCTACAAATTTTAACTATTACAGGTTGTTATTGAAGGAAGTTAGTCAACGTTTGTGGAAGAAATGACACTAGGTAATGCCTATAATTTATTAACTATACTTGTCAGTTAACAGTTTTACAATGTTGTAGCTGAGCAGATGACGAAGCATGTATCCTACAACCTTGCTGAGCTGCTGTTGTTGCCATTACTGGTTGAGAATCACTTGTCGCCTACAGAGCCTGACATAATTATGATACAGAATTACAGCTGCACGTTCACTCCTACCGTGCTCTCAACACTCCCCGGTTAACGGAGTAGGTGCGCCTAGACCGGCGCGATCATAGCTGCACAATGCGTCTGCGGGAGCGATCAACAAACACATCCGCACTCTTCCGAGAATCAATCTGCACTGCCGCCTCTCTGATCGCAGCACAATAGAGACTCTACAAACGCTAAGATAAATAACGGCACAGCTACTGCCATCTCGTCGTTGTTATCGATACACTTTAGTGAATTTCCCTTGGCTATTCTTAGCAATTTACAATATTTACATTGTAATTACAATCAATTACATACATTCAGAAATAAATACACTATTACATACATTACTTATTAAATATAGTTTATGTAATAAAGCTTATACAGATTCAGAATTAGCAGTACAGTACAACTTATCAACGAATATGAAACGGCGAAATATTTTGGATGCTTCAGACAGTATTTTGTCCGCATTTACGGTGTTGCAACCTACATGAATGACCTCCTGTAACCCGTAGCCATACCCTCTCTGCACAACAGCCCAGGACACCATTTTTCAGCAAGAAAATGCATGATCACGAGTTGCTGCATGAACACGTGCCTTCTTGGTGTGACAGGATGTTATCCTTTTGCCCTGGCCCACCTGATCACCAGATTTGTCGCCAATGAAAATGTGTGGGATGGACTTTGGAGCCACGCGTGGTAGCCGTGAGGTCTTGGTCGCCTTGCCACGGTTCGCGCGGCTATCCCCGCCGTCGGAAGTTCGAGTCCTCCGTCGGGCATTGGTGTGTGTGTGTGTGTGTGTGTGTGTGTGTGTATGTGTCTGTGTGTGTGTGTGTGTGTGTGTGTGTGTGTGTGTGTGTGTTGTCCTTAGTGTAAGTTAGTTTGATTAAATAGGGTCTAAGCCTAGGGACCGATGAACTCAGCAGTGTGGTCCCATAGAAACTTACCACAAATTTCCAGTCATTGAACTTTGAAAACAGGTGAATGCAGCATGGTTGGCTATACCACAGGATGCCATTTGCAGCTCGTATGCGTCGATGCCATCACGCATGGAACAAGCTATAGATCTCAATGGCGGACCCTGTGCCTTCTAGGCAACAGGCACGTACTGAATCGATGTGACTGAAGTACCAGTCATTTCTGCAGAACGTATGAAGCGTATGTCCAGCGAATATGAACGTCCTCTCTCTAGTCGTTCAATGTGTTCTGTCTTTTTCTGAACATGAGTGTAGATGGGCGATTCAGGCAAACTGCAAAGGACGTATAGTGGCAAGCTGTGACAAGTGCTGCCAAGCCTTGTCATACGTTTCGTACCGTTAGTCACACATTGTACTCCCAGCTGTGTCCAGTGAGCCCTGAGTATATTTTGACTCCTACCACACTATAGTAAGAACATCGAGAGTATGATCAATTCTACCGCTATCCGACTACCGTGAGTTTTGCTAGGAGCTCTGAGGATACGTTCACTCTTACCCACACTGGACTCACATTCGGGAGGAGGACGGTTCAAATCCCTATTCAGGGACCTAGATTTTCATTTCCCATGAATTCCCTGAATCGCTCAAGGCAAAGGCCGGGACCGATTTCGTACTCCTCATCAAAACAGTCTTAGTTTGTGCTCCATCTCAAGTAACTTGGATACCGACACGACATTAAACCCTAATCTCCGTTCTTTCCTTTCGTACCTTCAGAAGCGTACACGAATCTTGCCACACTTCTTTCAAAGTTCTACTGCTTAGTGTGCGACTCTCTTTTAAGATCTTCTACTTCGCCAACTCTAGTGTAGACATGCAGTAGGGGTCGCTCAGGCGCGTTCACCCCAGTGTGCGATTTGCAGGGGGGGGGGGGGGGGGGGGAGGATTTCCCCCCTCTGCATCAGACCATCTCCTCCTCTGGATTTAGTTTATGCATCTCAACCTGGGATGTTTATTTCCCACGCACTGAAGTAAAACTTTACATATAATTTAAATTTTTGGAACCGAACACTGAAATTTTTTAACACAGTATTACTATTAATACAATCAATAGGTTTGCTTGTTAATTTTGAAACAGTATTATGTAGTAGTTAAACATTTCAAAACATTTAGAACTAAATCATCATTCTCATGTTGTCATTGTTGCTTTCGTTGAGATTCGAGGTGCTGGAACATGCACCATACAGTCCAGACCAGGCTCCAAGCGATTTTACATGTTTGGACCCTTAACGGAAGCACTACAGGGAAGAAGATTTGAAAGTGTTGAAGAATTCATTACTGCGGTGCAGAATTGGTTACAGATGAAATTGAAAAACGTATTTTGTGACGAAATAAAAAAAAAATGTAAAATGTCGGGAAAACTGCATTGAAGTCCAAGGAGGTTACGTAGAAAAATAACGCATGTTTCAGTTTTCTATCATCAGAATAAGTACCGCTTTTCACAAATGTGCCTTTACTTTTTGAATTCCCCTCAGGTGTATGTAGATGATTTTCTAAATAAGCTCTACCAATAATCCACTTTCAAAGATATAACAAGGGATGGTTTTTTCTGGTAGTGCATACGAGTGAATAGTGAGTTTCGGCATTAACATCTGTTTATAAATAACTGGGTCACACCACGGGCCAAGCTCAAGCTAGTAACATATATAATTATATTAACTCCCTAAGACATCCCCCCCACCACTGGTAAAAGCACAAATCGCCCACTGGTTCACCCTACCAGTAAGAGAGCCGGCATGCGGTCGCGCCTGGACCTTACGGCGAGAGCAGAGGGCGGTTTAGTGGCGGTGGCAGATTTAAGGCCTCCAGCGACGTCGCGACGCAGTCGTCAATCACTGCGACTGCACGTGCCGCGGCGCGCCGCTCGCCGCGGCTGCCATATTAAACGCCGGCGCGTGCTGTGGACGGGCGCGGTCTCTGTGGCTGGCCGTGGAGGGCCGGCGTGCGCTCACAATGGCCCTGCCGGGACAGCCTGCGCGTGCCGTGACGTACCGAGTCACCCCCCGTGGGTCAAGCTATTACGTACCATCTGAAATATGGCGGGGAGCGTTATGGCGCCGTCTGCCGGCATCCGCATTGCTCATTTCAGCCCCGGAGGGTGGCACACGAACGTGTCGCTGTTCTCGGGAAGCAACCGGACTTCCAGCACTTGCCACCAGGTTTCACACTCAGTGACTGATTTCTGACTGCTGCGCCTACCAGAATCGCAGTCACCAGAATTAGTCACGAAATTGCGAAGTACTCTAATGTTCAGAAGAAACAGAACCAAAAATTGTAGTTGCGTGGTTGGTTGTTTTGGGGAAGGAGACCAGACAGCGAGGTCATCGGTCTCATCGGGTTAGGGAAGGACGGGGAAGAAAGTCGGCCATGCCCTTTGAAAGGAACCATCCCGGCATTTGCCTAGAGTGATTTAGGGAAATCACGGAAAACCTAAATCTGGATGGCCGGACGCGGAATTGAACCGACGTGCTCCAGAATGCGAGTCCAGTGTCTAACCACTGCGCCACCTCGAAATGTAGTGTGCGGAGGGCTATGCGAGAGGCGTTCAATGAATTCGAAAGTAAAGTTCTATATACTGACTTGGCAGAAAATCCTAAGAAATTTTGGTCTTATGTCAAAGCGGTAGGTGGATCAAAACAAAATGTCCAGTCACTCTGTGACCGAAATGGTACTGAAACAGAGGATGACTAAAGGCCGAAATACAAAATGTCTTTTCCCAAAGCTGCTTCACAGGGGAAGACTGCACTGTAGTTCCTTCTCTAGATTGTCGCACAGATGACAAAATGGTAAATATCGAAATAGACGACAGAGGGATAGAGAAACAATTAAAATCGTTAAAAATCGGAAAGGCCGCTGGACCTGATGGGATACCAGTTCGACTTTACACAGAGTACGCGAAGGAACTTGCTCCCCTTCTTGCAGAAGTGTACCGTAGGTCTCTAGAAGAGCGTAGCGTTCCAAAGGATTGGAAAAGGACACAGGTCATCCCCGTTTTCAAAAAGGGACGTCGAACAGATGTGCAGAACTATAGATCTATATCTCTAACGTCGATCAGTTGTAGAATTATGTTCGAATATAATGACTTTTATGGAGACTAGAAATTTACTCTGTAGGAATCAGCATGGGTTTCGAAAAAGTAGTTTACCCTGTATTGGAATTGAATTAGATAGTTCCTGCGAAATAATACGGGTAGAGGCTATACTTGACAATCGGACTAAACTATTAATTGGTCGTTTTACCAACTCCCGACTCAGAAGATATAGTTGCTGAACAGTTCAAGAAAAACCTGAGTCTCATTTCAAATAGGTACCCCACTCATACAATTATAGTAAGTGGCGACTTCAAACTACCCTAGACATGCTGGAAAAACTATACGTTTACATCCGGTGGCAAGCATAAAACCTCATCCCAAATCGTACTGAATACTTCCTCAGAAAATCATTTTAAGGCATTAACTCATGAGCCCACTCGAAGAGCAAATGGTTGCGAAAGCATACTTGACCTCTTAGCAACAACTAATCGTGGACAAATATGGAGTATTTTGACGATCACAGGATTATCGACCACAAGGCCGTTGCAGATAGGCTGAATACCTTAACACCCACAACCATCAAGAACAAACCCAAAGCACATCTATTTAAAAAAGCTGATAAATGTTTTCAAAGAGATAGTATCGACGGCAATTGAGAGATATATACCACATAAATTAATAAGCGATAGTACTAATCCCCTATGGTACACAAAACGTGTAACATCGCTTTTGCAGAATCAAAGAAAAAAGCATGCCAAATTTAAAAGAACGCAAAGCTCCGAAGACTAGCGAAGTTTTACAGAAGCTCGAAATGTAGCACGTACTTCAGTGCGAGATGCTTTTCATAATTTCCAAAACGGAACACTGTCTCGGAATCTGGCAGAAAAACCAAGAAGATTGTGGTCATACATAAAGCACAGCAGTGCCAAGATGCAAACAGTACCTTAACAGCACGATAACAACGGTGAAGTCAATATGACAGTGCCACTAAAGCAGAGTTATTAAGCACGGTTTTCCGAAACTCATTCACCAAAGAAGACGAAGTAAATATTGTTGAATTACAATCAAGAATAACTGCGAAGATGAGAAACATAGTAGTAGATATCCTCGGTGTAGCAAAGCAGCTTAAATCACTTAATAATAGCAAGGCCTCCGGTCCAGATTGTATACTAGGCGGGTTCCTTTCAGAGTATGCTGATAAAATAGCTCCATATTTAACAATTATATGCAACCACTCGTTCACAGGAAGATCCGTACCTAAAGATTGGAAAACTGCACAAGTCACACCAATACCCAAAAAGGGAAATAGGAGTAATCCATTGAATTACAAGCTCATATCACCAACGTCGATTTGCAGTATGGTTTTGGAACATATACTCTATTCGAACATTATGAATTACCTCGAGGAAAACGATTCATTGACACATAGTCAGTACGGATTCAGCAAGCATCGCTCTTGTGAAACACAACTATCTCTTAATACTCATGAAGTAATGTGTGCTATCGACAGGGGAAGTCAAATTTATTCCATATTTTTAGATTTCCAGAAGGCTTTCGATACCGTTCCTCATTAGCGCCTTCTAACCGAACTGCGTGCTTATGGAATATCGCCGCAGTTCTGCGAGATGATTCCTGATTTCCTGTCAAAAAGATTACAGTTCATGGTAGTAGACGGAAAGTCATCAAGTAGAACAGAAGTAGTACCCTGTGTTCGCCAAGGAAGTGTTATAGGTCCTCTATCGTTCCTGATCTATATTACCGACATAGGAGACAATCTGAGTAGCCGTCTTAGATTGTTTGCCAATGATGCTGTCATTTGCCGTCTTGTAAAGTTATAAGATGACCAAAACGAATTGCGAAATGATTTAGATGAGATGTCTGTATGGTGCGAAAAGTGGCAATTGATCCAGAATAAAGAAAAGTGTGAAGTTATTCACATCAGTAGTGAAGAATATCCGCTAAATTTCGATTATGCGATATGTCACACAAATCTGAAGGCTGTAAATTGAACTAAATAATTAGGGATTACAATTACAAGTACTCTAAATTGGAACGATCTCATAGGTAATGTTGTGGGTAGAGCAAATCAGAGACTGCGATTCATTGGCAGAACACTTAGAAGCGGCAACAGATCTACTAAAGGGACTGTTTACAACACGCTTGTCCTCCATATTCTGGAGTGTTGCTGTGTGGTGTGGGATCTGCGTCAGGTGGGACTCGTGGATGACACCGAAAAAGTTCAAAGAAGGGAGGCTCGTTTTGTATTATAGCGAAGTAGGCGAGATAGTGCCACTGGCATTGAAACAAAGGCGTTTTTCGTTGCGACGGGATCTTCTCATGAAATTTCAATCACCAGTTTTCTCCTCCGATTGCGAAAATATTCTATTGGCACCTACTTACATAGAGAGAAATGATCATCACGATAAAATAAGATAAATCAGGGCTCGCGCAGATAAATTTAAGTGCTCGTTTTTCCCGCACGCCGTTCCAGAGTGGAACGGTAGAGACAGCTTGAAGGTGGTTCATTGAAGCCTCTTCCAGACAATTGTGAGTAGCAGAGTAATCACGTAGATGTAGATGTAGATGAACTATTGATTCATAGTTTTCTTCGCTTGCGAATGACGAGTCTCACTCTAAATTTTGTTTCCTCAGTAACTTAATTCTTGTATTCCATAAAAGACGCTTGACGGATTCGCAGTTTTGAATATTAACTTCACTCACTTAAAGTAACGCTAAATTTCACTCGGACACTAATAGCTGAAGATACTACACAAATTAAAAGAGCGCAGTTTCATTTGTTCTGTATTTAGCTTAGTGAGTAACTTCTGGTGGCTTCGTAAGTACTTTATTGTTCTTATGTTAAGAGTGAAAACAGTTGCTCGTTTGCATAACGTAAGTTCAATTCAGTGTTTCAACAATTAAAAGTAAACTGCTTGCCTTTTTTCTATATCTTTCATTAAGTTCGTTGAGGTTATTAAAAATATTATTTTTGTAACAGTGTTTTAGTTACAGCCTTTTATTTGACCAGCAACTTCATTCAACTTCCATTTCGAAATGTAGTTCTTCAGGTTAAATAACTGTAAACTCAGTGTTTTCTTATTCATTTTTTTTCGTGAAGTGTTTCGTTGTTGAAAATCGTGACAACCAACTGTTGTCGTGCCAGTGATTACATGCTAAATTATCTTTCCCATTACCTTTCTTCGGATTCATTACCCTAGTGGGTTGGCGACAGTTTAATTATCCTCGTTTTGCTAACCAGTATCTTTTTCTGTTAAATTTTACGAGGTGCCCTTTTCTCCCCGTGTTGCTCGTGAGCGATTGCACTATATGCCACCCATTTGAAAATTATTATCATTATTTAGATAAGTCTTAGAATAGATACTTCGTTTCTTAACGACAGCGTTACTCTCTGTAAAGATTCGTTAGGCATACGCTATCACGGTCAATTATATCTCCATCCAGTAGGACGTTTAGGAAGGGGAGGTTACAGGGTCATAATGGCCATAGCGCCTTGGGCACCCAACAACTTCGATTTGTGGTTGTAACCACAAGCACCCCGCACCGTACGGCCTCGAGCTAGTGTTTAATGTCTTGCGCGAATGCAGGCACTGTGATTGCGCTCCCCCTGCTTGCGGTGAACCAAAATACGGCCAACATTTTCAAACAAACAGAACCAAGGTTCGTCCGAAAACACTATCTGGTGCCAGTATTGTCCCCAGTGACGTCGTTCCATACACCACTTCTGTCTAGCATGCTTCTGCATGTGATGGAGAAGTGGACGCCACTGACGTAACCAATGCCACTCTGTCACCAGCTATACCGTACGATGCATCCCACACAAGCAGCAATTTCCCGGATGGCTACATCACAATCTCACATGCCAGTAATGCGTCCTCTTTCAAACTCACTGATTTGACTGTACGGTTCGTGCATACATCTGCGAGGTATCCTGCACGTCAGATCAAGTTACCCTGATCCATTACCTTCTGTTTACAACAACAACGAGAACCACAGGCACATTTTATCGATGAGTGGTGTTGCGCCACGATACCGATGTTGACCGTGAACCAGTGGGCTGGCATGATTCAAATGCTAATCATTTCTGCAGAAAACGCAAATGTACATCCCCAGTGAATATGAATGTCCTATTTCTAGTCGTCAAGGTATACCGTGTTTTTTCTGTTACACCGTTTAGTGCAAGCAAGCATCCAGTTTCTGCTGAGAGACAAACCGCTCGTTTCCCCGTCACTTTATAAGTGTTGTGTGTAATTGCGAATTCCTCTAGTGCTGCTATATATATCTGTAGCTATATATACACTTATAATAGTACTGTAAAGACGTCTTACCTGTCCGTTGGAACACTCATATTTCCAAAACTAGTGCAGCGATGACTTTGTAACCCAGGGGCAACCTACAGGCTTTCTTTCGTCAAAAGGGGATCACGGAAAAAAGACAATGTTATTTAAAGCTATAGGGGCTTGCTCCGCTTACAAGGGGACCATACGAACTTGCTATTATCGATTTAATTCATGTTGACAGGGCGTGTCTGATATGATAGGACTTCAACAAACAGCAAGACACAGCTCTCAACCGGTATAGAGAAGATCTAATTTTAAAATTTTAGACGTGCTTTGCTATAACGTACTTTGCATAGTCCCAAATATTCAACCAGTTCGCAACCGAATGGGTAAGCGTGTAGATTCATAAGCCTGACATCTCTAGTTCCAATCTCGCTGTTGGTACGTTTCTTCATTACAACGCAATTCCAACGAAATATTTATTAGGACCGTGCACGTTATCAGTTTTTAATAATTGATTTATTATTTACATAATTTTCACCCTGAAGAAAGGATAACTTCTTTTTTAGCATGGAGTTTGGAAATGAAAGAAACACAAACAGCTTTCAGTTAAATCAGTACAGTCATTGGATCTATGTTATTGTACCTATAGAGGGTGAAAAACATTTAAACCGACAAACTCTGGGACGTTGTCGGGAACATCAAAACAAGTATTTTTCCCTAATGTCATTTTTTCCTATGAGGATTATTTAAACCGGTGGAGGCCGTATTACGCTCTTCAGTTGTTAGAGGGCATATTATGCTCTTCAGTTGTAGGAAACTGCTATCCAGCAGTGTAGTAGTGCATTGTCTCTGTTTACTAATGGAGCGATACACCTGGAGTGAGTACACTGATATGGTCAGTGCATACTAGGTAGCGCACCACAACGGACGAGCAGCACAGCGGGTTTATCAACAACTGTATCCTAATCGCCGTATCCCGCATCATACTGTACGACCTTTGCTGCTGGGTACCTACGTCTGCGTGAGACCTGGTCATTTAGCAGATGGACAGGGACGCCGTCGCACGGTAAGAACGCTGCAATTTGAGGAAGCTGTCTGCAGCATGTGGAGCGGAATCCTTCAATCAGCACTAGTGCAATTCCACGTAACATGGGGACGAATCAGACGAATGTAATAACAGTCCTTCGAGAGCAATTGTTACGTCCATTTCACATACAGCGTGTCCACAACCTGGAACCAGTTGATTATCCACCCAGAGCACAGTTTTCGCAGTGGTACCTGGAACAGTGTGGAATGCATCCTACAATTCCATTCTCTGTGTTGTTTACCGATGAAGCAAGTTTCGGGCGTGATGGAGTCTTCAACATACACAATTCGCATGTTTGGAGTGAGGATAACCTACATCCCACAGTTACTAGCGCTCATCAAGTCCGGTTCTTCGTTAATGTGTGGGTCGGTGTTGTTGGGGACTGTTTAATTGGGCAGTATTTGATACCTAGGCCATTAAATGGCAGCCACTATTACAATTTTTCTCGCCAGAACATTTCCAGAAATGCTGGAAGACGTCCCGCTCCCTACAAGACAACGCATGTGGTTTCAACATGACCGGGCGCCGGTACATTTCAGTCGTCGTGTGCGCCGATTCCTGGACCGACGGTTCCCAGAAACGTGTATTGGCAGAAGTGGTTCTGTACCATGGCCTGCTCGATCCTCAGATTTGTCCCCTCTGGACATTTTTTTTGTGGGGAGAGATGCGCAACCTTGTTTACGCAACTCCTGTTGCATCAGAAGAGGATCTGCTTGCCCGGATAGTAGCATCAGCAGCAGGAACACCAGGATACTCCTGAGGTTTTTTCCCGTGTCAGACAGAACACGATCCGACGGTGTAACCTTTGTTTACGTGTCAATGGAGGCATTTTTGAAGACCTACTGTAATTGAAATTGGGTTGTGTTATTGTGCTTTCTCTTGGTCATAAAAAAATGGAAAATCGTTTGTTGGTTTAATTAATTTGCCTCCAGAGGTATCTTCCTCTACCGGGTTAAATACTCCTCATAGGAAAAAATGACATTAGGGAAAAATATTTGTTTTGATGTCGTCTACAACCTCCCAGAGTTTGTCGCTTTAAACACTTTTCACCCTGTATTTGTCACTAGTGTAATATGTAGCCTATGGAGCACTGCATGAATCAGCACGATACTGATTGCAGAAACTTGGAAAATAATAATTGTTGCGACGTATAGCCCTTTTGACGAAGGGCAAACCTTTTGGGTTGGGTTGTTTGGGGGAGGAGACCAGAAAGCGAAGTCATCGGTTTCATCGGATTAAGGAAGGTAGTCGGCCGTGCCATTTCAAAGAAACCATCCCAGAGCGATTTAGGGAAATCACGGAAAACCTAAATCAGGATGGCCGGACGCGGGATTAAACCGTTGTCCTCCCGAATGCGAGTCCAATGTGATAGCCACTGCGCCATCTCGCTAGGTTTTCTGGACGCGTATCATTTTTCCATGTGTCTTTTGCAAAGCAAACTTGGATTACATTCATAAACTGGTCTCGGTCATCACGGATTAGCGGTATACCAAGCATATCGACATATCGCCACGTATTGGTAAGGACGGCTAACGGTGTACGATTGATTGAAATTTTCTGCATTCTTCTCTAGAAGCTATCTGTCTGTTCTGTCCGATTATGCACACACATGTAGAAGTAAATGTCGCACGGCTGCACCAGTGGAGGCTCCACCAGTGGTGTAAAAAAGAAGAGGTACTGGTAGCCAGAATCGATCCAGGGAACTAGGGTTTATGAAGCTAACCGCTTACCCGCAGAGCTCCGTACTCCTTGAATGCTAGAGACCAATAAAAGTATCCTCAAAAAATTCCGGAACGTTCGCAATTTCACGACAGTTATGTGCTGGAGCTGAATGTGACTGACATCCCAGCAACGCCTGTGTTTGTGTAATATCCGGAAGTATCATTGTTGTATGTCTTTTAGTTATTGTTTCGAGCTGTACTGAGCAGAACACTGCTACGGTCGCAGGTTCGAATCCTGCCTCGGGCATGGGTGTGTGTGATGTTCGTAGTTTAGTTAGGTGTAAGTAGTTCTAAGCTCTAGGGAACTGATGACCACAGATGTTCAGTCCCATAGTGCTCAAAGCCTGAGTAGAACACTGTGTGGCACAGTTTGCGAATTTCGAGTTGGCAGAGTTAAAGGAGCAACGCGTCTGCATTAAATTTTGCCTGAAACTGCCGAAAACTTTTACAGAGGAATACCAAATGATAGAGGAGGCAACGGTAATGAGTGCTTAATTCGTAAATGGTGCAACGAACGGTTCACACGGTTTAAAAATGGACGGACAGAAGTTGAAGATGACCGTCGCTCGGAGCGCCCTTCGACGTTAACCGACAACGCTCATGTCAGAAACATCAACGAAATTGTGCATGCCTACCGAAGTTCGAGAGATTTCAGAAGAATACCATATTTCAGTTGGATCATCTCAACAAATCCTGGCACCCTGCAACTTGAACTGCATCTTGTTACCGCCAGTTTCGTCCCACTGAGTCAAGACCAAAGAGACCTTCGCATCGAAAGCAGTGAAGAGCATTTGGATCCTGCAAATGAGATAGCGATATTCCTTCAGAGAATCAAAACTGGTGATGAGACGTTGGTCTCCGGTTATGATTCTGAGACCAAGGTTCAATCTTCACAATGGTCGGTGAAGGTTCTCAAGACCAAAAGAAGCTCGTCAGGTCACTTTTCTTTGACCTTGAAGGATTAGCTCATCATGAATTCGTGATAAATGAGTAGTACTAGAGGGACGTGTTGCGAAATTGGCTGCAATTTCGCGAAACAGTTCGTGGATCTAACATGACTGTGCTGCCTCACTGTCAGTACTCTCTAGACCTGGCCCGTATGGACTTTCTTATTTCCGAGGTTGTAATCCTCGTTGAAAGGATGAAGATTTGCAGCGACAGCCGAGATAGAAGAAAATTCGCAGACAACACTTCGCACGATCCAGCAAGGGGTGTACCAAGACTGGTTCAGGAAACGGAAACGGTGTTGGGAGCGGTGTGTCAGTCGTGGAGGAGAGTATTTCGGAGACGACGTACAGTAAGTAAAAGCGAAGAAAAATGCTGTGGGCAAAATTCAGAATTTTTTTTACAGACCTGGTGTAAATATGCCTAAAATTCTCAAACTCGACTTCCTAGAAACAGGTTGAGGGTTGCCTCTTCCTATTTACGTGTCTTGAAGTCCTAGTCGCACCCTTCACACCCTATCAATACGAATCAAATCGGTGAGCGGGAGTTTGCGTGGTTACCCTGAATGAAATTCGGATGTATAGCGTAGTTACCGTAATACATAAAGTAAAATAAAATAAAGAAATAAATAACAATAGATGGGTATCTTAGTTTCTTAGTACATCATAAAAACCAACAGATAGCGCTGTTGGTACTTTTAAAGTATTTAATACCTTTACGTCAGTGACATAATTAGGCGCTGAAATCTTACCTTTATTAATACAAACAACAACTGACTTTGCTTGTTTAGGATATAAGGGTTTCATGATTTCGCTTTGTGTATTACAAACTTAACTAAGTCGCTTTGCTTCATTCAACTGATTTCATTTATATTTGACTTCTTCGGTAAGGTAAACGGTTCCGTTTTTTACCAACAGATGTAAAGAACCCTATAAATTAAAGGTACACAAGGCCGTTCTTTAACTTAAGAAAGGAACATAAAGGATGGACGTATAGCTAATTCAAAAATAAACGAAAGCTTCTAGGGACTTCAAAAGTATTCAGAAGTAACAGAAGTGACACGAGCGGTAAACTTTATATCGAGATTGGGGACAACAAAACAGACGAACGAGGGAATTGTGATACCTACTAGCTTGTAAATAGAAGACCACATGACGGATGAAGCAAGGAGAATCACAAATGTAGACTAGCAAAGGCAGAATTCCTACCCATAGTCTTCTAGTATCAAATATTTGCCCTATTTTGAGAAACAAAGTTCCGAAAATGCACGCCCGGAACATCCCGTTTTATCGACTATAGGACAACCGACAAAGAAGTGAATGAAAGCATTTTGGATGTGATGGTGTGGACGGTTGTGGAAAATAAAGTAGGCTGAAAAGAAATGACTTTTTCTGCTGAATCAGTGAGGAAAGTAACGTGTGTAAAATACAGCTGGTAGGAAGGGACAGGATAACAGGGCAGGTGTTTACCGTTTCGTGCTTAATATTTATTTTACACGAATCTGAAAAAAGGCGAAAACTGCCTCTCATTATTATCAATTATACGCTTTCAGTACCCAAATTTTTCAAACTAACCGATTTTGAAAATCAGCAGGACACATGAGTCCGGCGAACCTATGGCCATGTTTGCAAGTGAACCTAGGATTTTCGGTGTCAAATACTTGTTTATAAAATGATTTCATCAAGCAAGCAAGTATAGAAAGAAGGACTACATATTAGTGCCAAAACATTTATTCTCGTGACAATGAAAAACACGAAAAACTGCACACAAATTTTCAACATAACATTTCAAGACGATTCTGAGTTATAGGTTCCAAAATTATCTACGTTCTACTAAATTTTCTACAACTTATACATGCTACTGAATACAAATTATGTATGAACCAGTAGAATTACTGGGAAGTGTAGTAATAATTCGAAACAATGTTCATGACCATAAGAAAAGACAATTCGTCACTTCAGACATTCTCGGAAAGGAGAAGCATGGTGATTTCATCTAGTATTTATGAAACACACTATATACGCTATAAGTACAAGCCGCAGCCTTCTATATATTCACCCCATGTGGCGTAATTTTTTTCCAAGTTCCTAAACCATATCGCTACACTTTACCACTAGATAGATACGGGTTACAGACGTCCAAAAGCTCAAAACTGCGTCCTCTTGTAGAGGCACATAAGCGCCCCTTCAACCACGAAATGTCTGAGACTGCAGGCATTAACTCACATGATGTCAAAGAGTGCATCAGAGTGCAAAAACTGTAGAAGGAGACAGGGTTTCGAGTATATCTAACAAATAACTGAGTAATAACTATTCGGAGATTCGTTTAGCACACGAGCGGAAATCACGGCGGGTTGCAGCAAACCAAGTCAGTAGAATGATAGGAAAAGAAAATTTGCTCAAGTCACTGACTGGTGAATACGTGAGACTCGCATGTCACGCTATTACAGATACGGAAATCTAATAGTCCACATGCAGAAGAGATGCTGTAGTTTTGATTACACATACCACACATACGGAGAAAAGGCAGCTGAGTCTTCTAGATTTATCATCGAGTTAGAGCAACTGATCATGGAAGTGTTGATTCAGAGATCTTACAGTGACTCATGGACTCGATCGCGACAGCGGAATCGTTGCTGATGTCCAGCTCTACTCCGAAATTGTCCAACACAGCGAATATTGACCAGGATGGTTTCAGGGCGCATGGAGTGAATGTGTTCAAATGTGTGTGAATTCCTATGGGACCAAACTGCTGAGGTCATCGGTCCCTAGACTGACACATGGTAATAACAACATACACACCCATTCCCGAGGGAGGACTCGAACCTCCGGCGGGAGGGGCCGCGCAATCAGTGACATGACATCTCTAACCGCTCGGCCATTCTGCGCGGCTCTCATGGAATGACGAAAACTATCTTCATTAATGTAAACGTATACATTCCGCAGGGAAATCTTGACCCTAATGAACCAATTATGTACGATAGCAATGAATGAAAGTCTAGTACTACAAATTGGTTATTTATATGAGTCAATAGTTTTCGTTCTTTTCCTGATTCTTTTAGCAGTTTTAGTTCAAAATGTGTGTGAAATCTTATGGGACTTAACTGCTAAGGTCATCATTCCCTAAGCGTACACACTACTTAACCTAATTTATCCTATGGACAAACACACACACCCATGCTCCGCCGGAACCAGCCGCTCACTCCGTGGCTGAAGCGCCTTAGATCGCTCAGCTAATCCCGCGCGGCAGCAGTTTTAATTCTGTTGTAATATAGGTGTACAGATAATTCCAGTAAGTACTACACGCGTTTTGTTGTACTCAGATATGTGAGTTGTAAGGCCAGTTTTATCTATCAAATTAAAAGGATGTAACTGTGTAGAGCATACACTCATGCGCGCACACACACACACACACACACACACACACACACACACACACAAAGAAAAAGAAAACAGAACGCATTGTAGGACTAGAGATAGGACATACATATTCATACATATCCACAGGGCATGTACATTAGTACGCTCTACACATATGATTAGCACTTGAACCATGTCGGCCCACGATATCGCAGAGCAACAGCACATCCCAGTAAACTGTGCCTGCGGATCTCGTTGTCGCTATAAACCGTAGGTAACGGATCAGTGTGACTTACGCAAACGTGCAGGATGCCTCGCAGACGTATGCGAGAACAGTATCGCTAGATCAGTGAGTTCGAAAGGGGAAGCATTATTGGCATGAGAAAATGTAATGCATCCTTCTGGGAAACTGCTGCTTGTGTGGAACGAAGTGTTTCGGCAATGCAACGGGTGTGTGCAGAGTAAGGTGTGTGCAGAATGGTTCGGGGAAGGCCACAGCACACGACGAGATGTGTCAGGTCACACTATCCAAACCACCTCACGCGAAGATCGACAGCTATTACTAAGGCATTGCAGGACTGACCTGTGTCCTCCTTGGCTCTGGCGCAACAGTGGAACAGTGTAGCACATGGTACACTATCACGGCTGATAGTCGGTCGCCATTCATTATGGCATGAGATACTTGCACTTCGTGCACTTCTGCGCCTACGTCTGACGATTGTGCTGAAACATATTCGATGGCAGTGTTATTTGGAACGAAGTCACTTGGGACAGGGATGGAATCAAGTCTCGTTTTCGAACGAATCACAAGACATGCAGCGCCAACACAAGGCCTTACAGTGTGCCGTGCTGCTGGGTACAGCCACAAATCGGAGGTGGTGCACGTCCAGGGAACTGTGACCAGTGTGACCTATGTACATGACATCCTCCGACCTATGGCCATACCCTTTCTGCACATTACCCAATACGGGCCTTTTTCCCTGGCCCGCCATACCACCAGATATGCTGCCAATCGAAAATATGTGTGATAAGGGCCAACGACGGGTGCAGTGCTGTGACACAATACCAACCAGCACCGATGAACTTTTGGAAGCAGGTGAAATCTGCATCGATGGTTATACCACAAGACGTTATACGCTTCGATACCATATTGCATGAAACAAGTTGTCAGGGTCCATGGTGGGCCCCTGTGTCTACTAGATAGTAGGACATATGCTAAAACGAGGTGACTGAAATGCTGACCATTGAAAAGAATAACAAATAAGAGAGATTTTTACTCCAGCTGACAACGACGCTTGTTGACTGAGAGCACACTGACGCGTACATTGGTGTGTAACAAATCAGATTTCTGTCTTGCCCAGATAAATTTGTATTTCGTTCAGAACTTACAATGAGACTGTCAAACAAATAAACTCAAATTGTCAATGAAATCCTATTTTTTTCGACAATAATGCAGTCTTCATCATTCGTACTCGACATTTCATACAACTTTGTAGCAAAACACTCATACCAAATACATCGAATTCTTTGTTTTTATTAGGTGGCAACGAAAGCTACTTACAAGCGCTTCTTCAGACCAACGGCTTCTCTTTTGTCCGGTACAGTAATCAACGTTGTTAATTTTCCATAGGAAAAGGCGTGGAAATGTAAACAGTTAAAACTGTTTGCCAAAACCGACGAGTTATCATAAATGGAAATAACTACAATACGACACGGGAGGCGCTAGGAACGGGACTACCATTCACACCCTGTAGCGACTGGATGACTTTTGTCTGATCAGTGTACGTTGGCGCCATATGTCTGCCGATTTCCCATATGGCTCACAGGAATATACGTTCCTTCTTACAAACGCTTTTCTTGGCCTTCCTTGCCATCCAGGCACTATTCAAGGATGCTGTTGGAAGCTTGTAAGAAAGTTGAACACTTGATGACGAGTTGCTTAAACGTTGTCGAGCATTGCCAGTCTGTTAACCCACATGGAAAACTTTTAGTGTGTGTGGAAGAACGCACTTTGCTTTATTCCAGTGAAGTGAATGTATCAGCGCTGTGAGGAAAGAGCGGTAAGTTTCCATACTGGCCAGCAGAGGCGTTCGGCCATCCAGCGCTTTCAGAGCTAGTGGGATGAGGTGAAGAGGCAGAAATCGCTCGTGACGTCAGCAGAGAGATATTTAGGGAATGCACATTTATTCTGGGGCTATCAAGTAATTGTGATTAATCAATATTTGCTAACGAAAGTTGCCTTTTGTCACTCAGACTTCAGGAGGAGTCTAAGGGCCATCAGTACTATCTCTCAGTAAATTTACAGTGCCAGGAAACGTTGATATTGCTAAACAAATGAATGACTTTGGCATAACCGAAGATGTACGACCTTATACGAACTGTACCGATTGTACGCGCAAGTTAAAGATTGTGCATTATAGTCGGCAGTCGTCATCAGAGGCCTTCCGTTGTAGTCAAGCGTAGACCATGCCCTCGTACCGTAAATAGTTGACTTATAATCAGTGTGAACAATTTCATTTTACTCTAGTTCTTAAATAATGTGTTTCTTAAATAAACGCACCACGTCAACCCCACGTAAAAAGTTATTTGGCACAAACAACTTCTTTCCGCTTCATTACGTAAAATATAGACAGTAGTGTTCACTTTCAGAATCCTACGCCGCTGCTATGGCTCTGCAAATAGACATAAAACTATGAGAGCATTGCCACATAACAGGTAGAATTCCTACGCAGCGGCTCATTAAGTCAGTTCAAGGACGGACTGGCTTCATTATCGAAAATTGGGTTGGGAAAGCGTGGTCAGTTGTACTGTACGCCCCTTATACCACCATCTACGAACTCACCGGCTAAACAGAGACAGTTCTGGACGTTTTGTACGAGTAGAGGTTTCTCCCACCTACATCCACGGGCTTAGACAGTGGTTCGTCAGGTACCTGCACAACACCATGAAAGGTGGAATATAGGCGTAAATATATCAACAGTAATACTGCACAAGCCGCTTTAAGGTGCGTGGCGGGGCTACTACTGAGCCCTCTATGATTCCCTAAATTTCCTGTGTTCTATAGTGAACATGTCTATAACGCCTTCGCACTTGTTAAACGGAACCATAACGAAATGTGCCACTTTTTTTTGGATCTTATCTTTAATTATGTCCAGTGTCGGTCTCGCCACGAAAAGTACTCAAAATAGAATGACCCGCTTTGTAAGCCACTTCTTCCGTGGATGAATTGTATCTGTATGCAATTCTTTCAACGAATCTTAGCTTTTCATCTGATTTTACGGAAGTTAGTTTTATTTGGTTTGAAAGCCATACGTTGCAGAAATCTTTCATTCTACAATTTCATATCCATATACCAGAGGTGTACAAATTATCCTTCAAGTCTCCGTACCTCTATCTCCGCGGCAACCATTACGACAGCTCAACCTGCCGCAACGGAGACACAAGAGTACATGTGTACTGAATCAGAGTGATTGAAGCTGGCCAATTTGGGTTTCCGCAACCCTGACACGCTTCACGGGACGATTCATCATTCTGCTTGTGATAAAAGCTTGCTTTATCAGTCCAACGTGACTATCCAGTTTCAGTGCAGCTCATTATTCATAACGGTGGGAGCGTAAAATTGAAGAAACCACACTTAAAGGCGACAGAGGAGACACGAAGCAGAGCCCACGTCCACCAGGAGAATTCTTGATCTGTGTTTATGAGGCAGCTTCAAATAAAACGATAGGTGTCTGGCATTTGAAATTGTGTAAAATGTTGTTAAACACTCGTTCGGGAACGTCAAGTATGTTACGACTTGTTTGTAAATTTCACCAGGAGTTTCCTCACTTCGTAAATATTTTGGAAGACGACGTAGAACTCGTGTATGGAAGTGTGTGGTAAATATTAGAGACCATTAGGCAGTATATATGTTTTCTAAATTTACGGCAAACAGTGACAGACGTAAGAAATGGTTCAAATGGCTCTAAGCAATATGTGACTTAACATCTGAGGTCATCAGTCCCCTAGACGTAGAACTACTTAAACCTAAGGAACCTAAGGACATCACACACATCGATGCCCGAGGCAGGATTGGAACCTACGACCGTAGCAGTCGCGCGATTCTGGAATGAAGCTCCTAGAACCGCTCGGCCACCGCGGCAGGCACAGACATAAGAAAACATTTAGCTCAGCGGATATTAAAAACCACTATATGGTGGTATACAGCGCAGTGCGAGGAAAGCTTAGGATGAAATAAAAACTTCTTCTTTCAAGCACGTACTTTTTAGGAATGTAGTATCAAAAACGAAATTCATGTTTCCTAAAACGAATTTGAGGAGTTTAGAATAAAATACTTTGCCACTTAAAATGAATTCAGCGACCTCTCAATACACATCCTAGAATAATAATTAAAATTGTTATAATCGGGCGCATATTTGCCAGAAACATGATAAGGTAGCAGAAACGAGACTTCCAAAAAAGTACTTTAGTTGGCGTTGCAGTATAATAGACATCTTCAGATTGCAAAGCCTCTCGACTTTCATAAATGGTTCTGCTTACTACGGAAAACGTGTGTCAGAGGCGACCTGATGATGATTCGAACTGAGAATGGCCTCTAGTCGAAAGGGAGCGAAGTAAATAAGCCCGAAATACGTTGAAAAGGGAAAAAAAAGGAACAAATAAAATTCATAATTTTCTGATTTGCCAGGTTAAATAAATAAGTAAATAAATATGTTTCTTTGAGACTCGTCTTGTGATACTCGCGTAAAAAAAAAAGACTTTTCGTAAACTTACGAGCACTACTTATAACACTTTAATGGAAGAATATAGAATAAACTACTATACTGCTGCGCAGCTTAGCATCACAAGAAGAACAGAAGGCAAGCAAGATTCCTTTAAGCCGCTTGGGTTGAGCTTGGATAATAATAAACTAGCCTGCCCGTTTTCCTGGCGACGAGCAGTGGCTTGCCCGCCAGGCAAGCATGGACGGTTTAAAAAGGATAGTGTACACCTCTGGCATATAAGCGTTCCAGCAATATTAACATATTCACTTCCTGTGTTCGACGCCAACATGCAATAACCTCTCACAGACGGTAGATGGCAACACAAGCAGTGGAGGGTATAAAAAACAGTGTCATGGAGACGAAGAAATTATTGAATTATTGCAGTCGTTATCATAATGCGGAAATGGAGTGATTTATCTGACGTCCAAAACGGCAAGTTCATGCTCCAACATGCTGCAACAATAATCGGAGTATTTGTCCCGGGGAATGATTTGACCGTATTCCCTGGGTGATCTCACCATTCTGGAAGGAACAGTGGATCAACACAACTATGCTTCTATCCTTGGGGGACCGCGTCGGCCCCTACATTTAGTTTGATTTTCCTCCGCATGACGTCATCTACTAGCAGGACAATGCAAAATGCAGAACAGCACACAGTCTGTGTGTGCTTCGAAGAGCAATACTCCCCTGGCCACAAACACCCCTCATTTAAACCCAATTGAGAATCTGTGGGGCGCTTCGATCAAGCTGTTCGTGCCATCAGTCGAGTACTTCTCGTAGCTGTCTCTGAAACGCAAGTATGGTCTCCACATCTCAGTCGGAACCTTCCATATCCTCATGGACACTCATCCTGCACGGTTCGCAGCGATCCGGCAGCATAAGGTGGCTATTCCAGATTTTGACAGGTGGAAAAATAATGGACTGGACAGTGTAGATAGCCACTTGCAAGTATCGGAAACATACAGTCAGTCTTATATCTGTTAGAGCAACTTCATCTTTGATTGAAACTACAAAGGCATATGTTAAGTACTCTCTTAGGCTCTAGACTAGACAGCCAACAAAATGTTCGTCAAAGAGGATAGGTTGTGGAGATCCCAGATGGCTGGAGGACAAAAGGGACACACATGTCACTTCCGCCTGCGCCATGAAGACGTTCTGCCTTCCTCCTGGGACGCGGTGAACTATTTAGTACAGACGAAAGTCTTGTGATAGTGACATCAGTAGACTGAAACGACATCATTCAGCATTATGGTGGGATAGTTGCTTGCTCGTGCTGCATTTGTGTAATTATATATGGTTTTCGTTGAGCAGGGTTAGATTCCTTCTTTCTTTCCAGAACTTGGTTTGTGCAGATGGAACACAATAACTGTTTTCTATTCCTTTATCTAAGTCTCCAAATAATTTAAGCCATTAGTTTTACAGTCATTCAATACAGTGTGTTTGGAAAACAACTCCCTAGTTTAAAGTATGAATTTAATGGAGAAATCGATGAAAAATCATTGAGTAAATATTTTGAAAGAGAATTCCTTAAAGTTTGGTTTAATGTTAATAGACGTCAACGTGGTGGGGGGGGGGGGGGCATTTGTTGCCCTGCACACGTCGAGACAATATTACACTTCTCGCCATGTATTCACCAACATTTCAAGTGTAACTGTCCCAACCCCCGCGACGATTCTGCCCCGTAAATGACTGATGTGTCTGATCTTTTCACCGTACACAACATTTTTTATGTGGCCCCAAAAGAAAAAGTCCAGTGGGGTTAAGTCCGGGCTTCGTGGTGGCCAAGGTATTGGGCCAGCTCTGCCCATCCACCTTTCTGCAAAGTGAGTGTCAAGAGGCGCACGCACATCGTTACTGTAGTGAGGTGGAGCGCCATCTGGTTGGAAAAACACAAGCCCCTTTCCCAGCTCAGTATCGTCCATCTAGAGAAAGACGTACTCTGTCAATATGTCACAGCAAACGCCCCGGTTTGTTGTCTTTTCTACGAAAATGAAAGCACTAACCACACGATCTTCCATGAAACTGCACCAGACATTAACTTTGGGAGGGTCACGTTGATGCTGATTAACTTCATGTTGATACTCTGCCCCCCCCCCCCCAAATTAACTGTTCCACTCGCATGAAATGTAGCCTCATCAGAAAAGAGAAACCAGAATCTTTTTTAAAAAATTTATGTCATCATCAATTATGTGTAGAAAGGCAATAGCAAACTCATACCTTTCGATTTTATCAGTAGGTTTTATTTCACGTAACTGTTGCAATTTGTAGGTGCGTAACTTAAGTCTTTTACGCACATCATACTCAATACCGTTAGGCACTCTGAATTGTAGACTACATCTGGTCAATGACTTCTTCGGGCTCCAAACACACGAAACACGGATCTGTTCAACAACATTTTCAGAAGTTATCGGTCTACTTGGTGATTTTGCTTTCAAAATACGACCGGTTTCATTGAAAAACCTTATCCAATGACGGATCGTTTTTGTCATAGGTGGTTCACCACAATAATGACATCTAAAATTACGTTGCACTGTTATAGCTGACTCACTTTCCACAAGCAAAATAACACACTGCGCTTTCGGTTGCGAAGTACGCGTTGTTGCTGAATTGCTCTACACTGCATTGCACGCACGTCCGGACTGAACTGAAGGAAGAGAGGAAAAAACAACACTCTTGGCGTATCAAGCAGACGTGCCAACTGCAGGGTAGCCAAACTTGGAGAGTTGATAAATCAAACAGGGCTAGACTATGTCGCTTTGTACAAATTCTAGGACACATTAAAACTAGGGAGTTCTTTTTCAAACACACTGTATTATGGGTGTTAATACAAACACGGGATTGTTTTTCTGGCTTTTACCAGTTTATGGTGATGTAAAGTCACGGGGTCCGTTGAATAGCACTTGTATTTCAGTCATTTGATTTTGTATTCACTTTCTGCGTAATATACAGGGCGACACCGGGATCATATTACACGCTTCCACGGACGAAGGAAAAGGGTGTCGATCTGAGGTAAGGAAACCAGGTCCAGAAACGACCGAGTCGAAAACTATCAATGTAAATCGTTCCGATAGCCCTGAAAAAAGTGGCCATCCTTTACTTCAAACTCTTTGCTTTCCATATTGTGGGAGAGGACAGTATGGACCAAAACGAGGAACGAAAAATCCAGTAAACATGTGTTTTTGGGTGCAAATATTAAGAGTTATGAGCACTTGTTCAGTAGCGATAATGAACAAGCGCTCATGGCTCTTGAGGTACGGACGTCTGAGTCCATGTTTACTGGGTATATTTTTTTTTTTTTTGTTTTCGTCCGTACTACATTCTCCCAAAGCAAGGAAAGCGAAAGGTCGCAGTGGAAGAGGTCTGTGCTGTCTGCCATCGGGTTCCCCTAAATGGCAGGCAGCACCGCATAACAGCCACGCTATGAGGGAAACAAACCAACAGCCAAACAGACGAAGACATCAGGTAAACACGCCGAAGATTCCAGTCGATTAATAGGAACCTTTCCTTGCAGAGGTCGCCGAGACATATCTCCGGCCACGGATTCCCACGCCGGGTTTCTATTGGCTCCAGCTCACTATATAGGCCCGGCCGGTCGAAGGCAGACCAGTCTTCGCCCGCTGCTAATGGCAACCGCTACAGCAGAGTCTCCGAGAAGATATCACCGAAGCCGCTGTACTGCACCGCCGATCGAAGTACCAGCCGACAGAGAGGAACCACACCTCCGGCTAGATCGACGGACGTCTACATCTATTGTGCAGCCAGCTATTGTATTCTAGAAGAAGCTACGTTCAATAAACTGTTGGCGAATACAACAAGGTCCAAATTTTTCAGGGATATCAGAACGCTTTTCACTTATATCTTTCCGGACCAGCATCCAATATCTCAAATCGATACATTTACCCTTTCCATCATCTTTGAAAGTTTGTAGCATCAAGCCGAAATCACTATGCATGAAGCGTACTCAGTACACATTTTCGACCGGTAAGAAATAATTTTCCACTCCTCTGATCTTTGATTAAATCTATAAATACCCTCACTTGAGAACTACGTTCACGAGATAACTAAATTCAGTTTCATTATACTTGAAGAAGAAAGAGAATGTTCTACCCCATGCAGAGAGAGATTATTTTTTCTAGTAATTTTCGGATAACAAGGTAAGTGTGTCACAACAAGACTTCATGGTATATTTTTACTGTGACGAAGATTTCGATATTTAGCTACCATTTTAAATTTATTGGATGTTACAGGGTCCCGTGTGTTAATCCTTTTGCATTGCACGTATTCCTTCTACAAGGAGTGATTCAGCAACATAGATACCTAGTAACTATGTGAGATTTTTCATCATTCTTCGGGCATGCATCGAGAATATTTTTAATTGTTTTTCCAACATTTCGGCTTACAATCTTTCAGCGGTTCTCTAGGTGAGTCACCTGCAAGTTCATAATCACTTTACACACTGTGCAGTAAACGCAGACGCGTCTGAGATAACGCTGTTGGTAACAACTATGGTAACAAAATCGTCAGTCACAGATAAAATTTTAGGCATCGAACAGCAAGAGTAAAGTAAAACGAGCATAGAGTCAGCGAATCCACAGTGATTACGAGGTACGTTGTTGATTCCTATGGGTAACATGTGTTGAATGCCAGGCAATGAAGGTTTAGAACATTTTGTTTGAGAGAGAAGACGTATAATGAGGGGTTCCCATTATTTGTTCAGCTGGAATTCTTCGCCTCTGTTGAGAAGATTGTCTGCTAATTGCATCTCTTGCATCTCCCCAGCTATCTTGATCACCGAATCCCAGTAGCATGAGGTAGTGGCCAGAATCTGGAGATATGTCAATGAAGCATTCATAGATTGGCCTCAAGGCGAGGAAAAATTGTTCGAGTTTCTCGGATATCTAAACTCCATTTACGAAAATATTAGATCTACAATGGAACCGGAAGTGAAAGGCTGTCAGCCGTTTCTGGATGCATTAGTTCGACGTGAGAAAGATGGGTTTTAGGACGTATCTTTTACCAGAAGCTCACTCATACCGATTTATACTTGCAGGCGTCTAGCTGCCACCATGAACTATGAATGTACTTAAAACTTTAGCACAAAGGGCTCATGAAGTGTCTAACACTGATAGTCTACAGACTGAATCAGCACACTTGGAAGAAAGGTTCCATAAAAATGGATGTATCGACCGAAAATGAAGAGAGCTCTGCAACTGGAACCACCAGACAAAGCAAAAAAAAAAGTGCAAGAAGAAAGATGTAAAGCATATGGCATCGCCTCTGTAAGTTGAAAATATTTCTTCAAAAACTGCAAGAATAACGAAGAAGCATAAAGTGAATCTGATCTTTCTTCCACCGGACAAGACGGCAGTTCTTCTGTGATCTCTGAAGGACGATCCGCTATTACGAAAGGCGGGTATATATGAAATTCTGTGTGAGCGTGGGAAAAGTCACATAGGACAAATAATACGAACTGTACAAGAACGTAGAACTGAGCACCTGTCTTCTTCAGCCTAATAAATCTGTCATGGCTGAGCGTTGTATTCTTACTGGCCACTTCATGGACTGCGGGAAAATTAATATATTGGCCAGAGCCTTATGCTACTGGAATTCAGTGGTCAACAAGGCTGTAAGAGGAAACACCTTGCTCATCAGCGACGAAGGACATCAGCGCTACCAATCATGGAAATGCCTCCTTACACGTTTACCCTTTGGAGAAAAGAGAGCCACTTGTATGAATATCAAGAGCTCCCAGTTCTAAGCAAAGAAGGGAAAGCAGAAAGGTGGAAGGAGTATATAGAGGGTCTATACAAGGACGATATACTTCAGGAAAATATTACGGAAATGGAAGAGGATGTAGATGAAGACGAAATGGGAGATAAGATACTGCGTGAAGAGTTTGACAGAGCACTGAAAGACCTAAGTCGAAACAAGGCCACGGGAGTAGACAACATTCCATTGGAACTACTGACGGCCTTGGGAGAGCCAGTCCTGACAAAACTCTACCATCTGGTGAGCAAGATGTATGAGACGGGCGAAATATCCTCAGACTTCAAGAAGAACATAATAATTCCAATCCCAAAGAAATCAGATGTTGACAGATGTGAAAATTACCAAATTATCAGTTTAATAAGTCACAGCTGCAAAATACTTTACAGACGAATGGAAAAACTGGTAGAAGCCGACCTCGGCGAAGATCAGTTTGGATTCCGCAGAAATGTTGGAACACGTGAGGCAGTACTGGCCCTACGACTTATCTTAGAAGCTACATTCAGGAAAGGCAAACCCACATTTCTAGCATTTGTAGACTTAGAGAAAGCTTTTGACAATGTTGACTGGAATACTCTATTTCAAATTCTAAAGGTGGCAGTGGTACAATACAGGGAGCGAAAGGCTATTTACAATTTGTACAGAAACCAGATGGCAGTTATAAGAGTCGATGGGCATGAAAGTGAAGCAGCGGTTGGGAAGGGAGTGAGACAGGGTTGTAACCTGTCCCCAATGTTATTCAATTGGTATATTGAGCAAGCAGTAAAGGAAACAAAAGAAAAATTCGGAGTAGGTATTAAAGTCCATGGAGAAGAAATAAAAACGTTGAGGTTCGCCGGTGACATAGTAATTCTGTCAGAGACAGCAAAGGACTTGGAAGAGCAGTTGAAGGGAATGGACAGTGTTTTGAAAGGAGGGGATAAGATGAACATCGACAAAAGCAAAACGAGGATAATGGAATGTAGTCGAATTAAGTCGGGTGATGCTGAGGGAATTAGATTAGGAAATAGACAGTTAAAGTAGTAAAGGAGTTTTGCTATTTGGGGAGCAAAATAACTGATGATGGTAGAAGTAGAGAGGATCTAAAATGTAGACTGGCAATGGCAAGGAAGCGTTTCTGAGGAAGAGTAATTTGTTAACATCGAGTATAGATTTAAATGTCAGGAAGTCTTTTCTGAAAGTATTTGTATGGTGTGTAGCCATGTATGGAAGTGAAACATGGACGATAAATAGTTTGGACAAGAAGAGAATAGAAGCTTTCGAAATGTAGTGCTACAGAAGAATGCTGAAGATTAGATGGGTAGATCACATAACTAATGAGGAAGTATTGAATAGCATTGGGGAGAAGAGAAGTTTGTGACACAACTTGACAAGAAGAAGGGACCGGTTGGTAGGCCATGTTCTGAGACATCAAGTGATCACAAATTTAGCATTGGAGGGCAGCGTGGAGGGTAAAATTCGTAGAGGGAGACCAAGAGATGAATACACTAAGCAGATTAAGAAGGATGTAGGTTGCAGTAAGTACTGGGAGATGAAGAGGCTTGCACGGGATAGAGTAGCATGGTGAGCTGCATCAATCCAGTCTCAGGACTGAAACAACAACAACAACAACTCGTTTACCGATTTATACTAGCACGCGTCCAGCTGCCGCCAACCTTCGCAATTTATCTATGGCTGGCGCTCTTGTTACCATGGTTGTTACCAACAGTGTTATCTCTTAGGCATGCGCCTTTACTCCACTGTCGGTAATGCGACCCTCCTTCAGAATGGCTGAAATGTTGTCAGCCGAAATATCGGATCATGAATTAATATCATGTAGTGTTCGATCCGCCGGGAAAATGTAAAGAGGCACATAGGTGAGATTTGTTGGAAAGGTTATGGTTTCAGGATGTCTTCCCTTTTGTTGTTCCATTGCGCTACGAGTAAGTTTCTGGTCACTACAGTATATACGGTAAAAGTAAGTCAGATGACGTCGTTCATTTTTGGGTCAGACTCCATTTAAAGGGGAATACTTCAGGGCATTAAAACAACGCCGGCTGGGGTGGCCGAGCGGTTCTAAGCGCTAAGGTCTGGAACCGCGCGTCCGCTACTGTCGCACGTTCGAATCCTGCCTTGGGCATGGAGGCGTGTGATGTCCTTAGGTTAGTTGGATTTAAGTAGTTCTAAGTTCTAGGGGGCTGATGACCTTAGAAGTTAAGTCCCATAGTGCTCAGAGTTTTTTGAACCGTTTGAACCATTAAAACCATGATCATAGTATATTACAAAGTCACAGGTTGCTCCAGACGGTTTCTACGAGAGACATTCGTGTCGTTACTGTTGCAGTGAGTAGTCGCTCCCAGCTTACTTAAGAGTAATAGTGATGTCCACCTTTTTATGTGCAGTACTTTATTTAACTACGCTAAGGGTCAACTTTCAGTCTGCACCAGTCATCGGCCTTGCGTAGGTGTTTCTGAATTTTGGAACAGTATTCTGTCGCTGAATTAGGATAACTCTCAGTGGCGTAGCGTTGGAAAGAACTTTGAGCTGGCTGTGATTTGATTCTAATCTTCACCATATTAATATTTTGTTTTTGTGCTTCTGTAAATCGTACGGTCAGGCGTTGGCATTGCAAATGACACATGACTGCACACGTTTCACTACAAAACAGCAGATGCAACTGGTAGTATGATTATCGTATTACACTCCTGGAAACTGAAATAAGAGCACCGTGAATTCATTGTCCCAGGAAGGGGAAACTTTATTGACACCTTCCTGGGGTCAGATACATCACATGATCACATTGATAGAACCACAGGCACATAGACACAGGCAACACAACATGCGCAATGTCGGCACTAGTACAGTGTATATCCACCTTTCGCAGCGATGCAGGCTGCTATTCTCCCATGGAGACGATCGTACAGATGCTGGATGTAGTCCTGTGGAACGGCTTGCCATGCCATTTCCACCTGACGCCTCAGTTGGACCAGCGTTCGTGCTGGACGAGCAGACCGCGTGAGACGACGCTTCATCCAGTCCCAAACATGCTCAATGGGGGACAGATCCGGAGATCTTGCTGGCTTACACCTTCTAGAGCACGTTGGGTGGCACGGGATACATGCGGACGTGCATTGTCCTGTTGGAACAGCAAGTTCCCTTGCCGGTCTAGGAATGGTAGAACGCTGGGTTCGATGACGGTTTGGATGTACCGTGCACTATTCAGTGTCCTCTCGACGATCACCAGAGGTGTACGGCCAGTGTAGGAGATCGCTCCCCACACCACGATGCCGAGTGTTGGCCCTGTGTGCCTCGGTCGTATGCAGTCCTGATTGTGGCGCTCACCTGCACGGCGCCAAACACGCATACGACCATCATTGGCACCAAGGCAGAAGCGACTCTCATCGCTGAAGACGACACGTCTCCATTCGTCCCTTCACTCACGCCTGTCACGACACCACTGGAGGCGGGCTGCACGATGTTGGGGCGTGAGCGGAAGACGGCCTAACGGTGTGCGGTACCGTAGCCCAGCTTCATGGAGACGGTTGCGAATGGTCCTCGCCGATACCCCAGGAGCAACAGTGTCCCTAATTTGCTGGGAAGTGGCGGTGTGGTCCCCTACGGCACTGCGTAGGATCCTACGGTCTTGGCGTGCATCCGTGCGTCGCTGCGGTCCGGTCCCAGGTTGACGGGCACGTGCACCTTCCGCCGACCATTGGCGACAACATCGATGTACTGCGGAGACCTCACGCCCCACGTGTTGAGCAATTCGGCGGTACGTCCACCCGGCCTCCCGCATACCCACTATACGCCCTCGCTCAAAGTCCGTCAAATGCACATACGGTTCACGTCCACGCTGTCGCGGCATGATACCAGTGTTAAAGACTGCGATGGAGCTCCGTATGCCACGGCAAACTGGCCGACACTGACGGCGGCGGTGCACAAATGCTGCGCAGCTAGCGCCATTCGACGGCCAACACCGCGGTTCCTGGTGTGTCCGCTGTGCCGTGCGTGTGATCATTGCTTGTACAGCCCTCTCGCAGTGTCCGGAGCAAGTATGGTCGGTCTGACACACCGGTGTCAATGTGTTCTTTTTTCCATTTCCAGGAGTGTATATGGTACTAGTGGTACGCTATTGTGATATCTTATTTCTCTTATGTTACGTTCTAGGTACCGAGATGTCGGGACAGAAATAAATACTTCCTAGAAGCGAAGATTTCATACCGCGAGGTTTGGGTTAAGATATGAAGCCTCCTGCCATAAAAGGTGGCGGCTCTCCCAGTATCACAGGCAGAGGGGAGACTCGCGACATGAGCAGCAGGGGCGGCCAGGTTCCACACAGTCCACAGGACGCAATGCTCGGGAATTGCTGGGCTCGCGTTGTGTTTATGGCCGGCCTCCGTGAATTATTCATGACGAGAGTCCACTAACGAGCGCCGAATAGTCAGTCACCCTTCGCTCCTCAGGCTATATGCTGCCTCGCGCAGGGCGTTGCGCGCGTCCCGGCAACAGGGAGATGACACGGACCTACTTCGGGATGCCAGGGGTGTGGGGAGGGGGAGGGTGGGGGGTGGCAGATTTAGAGCTCTGTGGGACTGGGTTTCACCGTCATCGCTAACATCTCCGCCTGCGCACATCGCAGAATCAACAGAGATTACACACAATGACAACAGCATACGCAGAGCGCTCTAAGGCCCGTATTATACTATCAAATTTCTTTGTCAAAGATTTGATCAAAGATGTGATCAAATATTCCGTCAAATTTACTGACAAAGATCTTTGACGTAGCGCTAAAAGGGGTATTACACTGTCATCATATTTTTCGTCAAAGTTCAAGATGGCTGACAATGACAACTTGTTATTAACCGCAGAAGTTGAATGTACTACAATGGCACTGTGCGCACATGCGGAAAAGAAGCAGGGGGAAAAAAGGACACATACCTCGGTGAAGCCGTGGATTTTACGACGACACGATAAAAGCATTCAACAAAACTTGTTAACTGAGCTTGTAGTGGAGGACGTCAAGTCGTACATCAATTACTTAAGAATGGATGAGCATACATTTCTGTATGTGCTCAATGAAGTGTACCCTCATATCAGAAAACACAATATTCACTTAAGAACTGCTACATCTATAGAAGGCAGGCCCACTGTAACACTCCAATTCCTTGCTACAAGAGAGGGTTAGGTTAGGTTAGGTTAGGTTAGGTTAGGTTAGGTCAGGTCAGGTCAGGTCAGGTCAGGTCTCCAATCTTCTTAATCTATTTTTTTATTCAGAGTGCCTCACGTTGTAAAGCGCCTCATCAGCTTCATAAATCTCTATTAATTTTGTAGTTGTCAGCAAACACCAATTGCATTTACCGGCACTGTTTATAAAAGCACTACAAATGACAGAATGCTGTAGCGATACTAGCACTCCATGTGGTAACATGTCACATTGCAGTGAACAGAAGACAAGTGACTTCTTTGACGAAATCTGCAGCGAGGCCCTAGATTTGATCAAATATTGGACGACATCTGACAAATTTCCCTATTACACCATCAAATATCTTTGACAAAGATATTTGACAAAGAAATTGGATAGTGTAATACCAGCCTAAGATAAAACGCCTAACACACCGTCGAAATACGAACTCGAAGGTTCATTAAACTTCCTGAACGTGGTTTGCTATGAAAATCATCCAGAATTTTTCTCCGCAGAAACCTGGTAACGCAATCTGACTTGAATAATAATATTCATAATCTGGCAGAACTCTCAAGCAAAACAAAGTGCTATTGTGAAATGATACCGAAAAATTTTGGGTTTGAAAGCTGACTACAAATACGACAAAGAAAAATATCACTTTGTGTTAAGCCTCACCTTATAGACTCCGGTTGTGCAAGGAAATGTTTCTGCCATTTGTAATACATAATGAATGAAAATTTTATAATAAACGAGCTGACAGAGGAACTTCTGATGACACCGTTTCAGCACCGATGAGCCAAAACATTATCACCATCTTCTCGATAGATGGTTTGTCCGTCTAGGGAACGAAATACACCACTGATTCCGAGTATTAGGTATCAGACAACTTGGAAGGTTTGTGGAGGTATTGGGTTTGCACGCACAGATCCTGTAATTCACATAAATTACAGCTCACTGATTTGCGCACACGGTGATGGCGCCCGCTAGCGATCCGGATGCGTTTCATAGGATTTACATTAGGAGAATTTGGTCACCGAGACTTAAACGTGAGTTCATTATAATGCTCCTCAAATCCCTGTAGCACGGTTCTGGTTCCGAGACACGGACAACTACAGGCGTTTCAAGGCAGATCCGAAATCCGAGCGTTTCGAAGAATATAGAAAAGCTACGGAACAGAGTGAAACAATGCATTCGCAATGCTAAAATCAGGCACGCTCGCTCCCTTGCATGCAGCGATCTGACGCCCACGACTCTATGGAAGAATCTCCGTAGCTTGGGGGTCGGAAAGACAAAATGTCTCAGCTAACGAATTAAATGATTTCTTCTCTGCACCTCTGAACACCCACACGGCTGATAATTACCATCCACAAGAATCCCACTAACTGCGTAACTAACAACGATACCTTACATCCTTGGGAGTGCCACAAGGATCAGTCTTAGGACCACTTTGGTTTTCTTTATATGTCAACGATCTCGTCGGTTCTGTCCTCCTTAAGTTTCAGACCTGAAGATATGAAGACTGCAATCGGTCAGATGAATAATTATTTGTCTTCAATAGTGACAAGGGCGAAAAACCTGGGGCTTAAACTAAATGCAAAAAAGACACAATTAATCTTAATAGCCCATCATAAATTAATTAGTTCAGTCTCCTTTGCTCATTTTCATTCGCTTATGTCATATGGTATTATGTTTTCGGTAACTCTGCCCATTCTGAATTTATATCTGTGGCTCAGAAATGGGCAGTTCGGGTACTAAGTGGTGTAAGTTTGGCAACCTCTTGCCAACCCCTGTTCACTAGGCTGGGTAATTTTACAACCCTCCTACCTCTCGGCTAATTAAGCTTTTCTATATGACCGTGTATTTAAAGTTCCTAATCTGTGGGGAAAAGGCATCTCCTCCGAAGAATAATGCAAGACCGAGAGAAGTAGATGAAGTTATAACCAAATCGCCACTGCTCAGTACTTTAGCAATGATAATTAGAAACAAAGGTCGGTTAACTTTATATATTTTTATTGTGTTAACTAGCGTTTAAGCAACAGCAGTTAGTGGAAAATTTGGAAAAAAAGCTTTCCAAAGTTTTCATTAATGAAAACAACCAACAGTCGCCAGTTCTTCACCGGAACAAGAATAATTAAACTGAAACTGAACATTATGTTCTTAAGCAGTCTTACGTAAGGAGAGTTCTTCACGTCATAACGTAGGAACAGTACCTAACGCACAGTTTCAAGTACTTCATAGCATACATGTCACAGTATTCAAATAATAAAAATGGTTCAAATGGCTGTGAGCACTATGGGACTTAACTTCTGAGGTCATCAGTACCCTAGAACTTAGAACTACTTAAACCTAACTAACATAAGGACATCACACACATCCATGCCCGAGGCAGGATTCGAACCTGCAACTGCTGCGGTCACGCGTTTTATGACTGTAGCGCCTAGAACCGTTCGGCCACCACGGCCGGCGCAAATAATAATCCAATAACAAACACATACAACATATTGTGTTAGTTTTCAAAGATCGTTTAAAGTTAGATGGTTTAGTTTCTGTGGACAGAAACTTGTTATGTTACTCACCGTAATAAAGACTGTCGTGATTGTAGGAAGCACAAAGATTGCCTGAATTTACTCGGTGGTAAGAACTGTTATTTATCTAGCAATTACACTGATATTTATTTGTAATGAAAGTTAACTCTTGTGCAGAAAGGTGTGCAATGAAATGGTGCATCCACTTTCAGTAAGCTAGCACAAGAACTGAAAAATCTTGGCAGTAATCACTGCGCTTTCACATCGAAACTGAAGAGTTTCCTCAAGGTTCATTCCTTCTATTCTGTTCCTTGAAAAATTAAGTTGATGCTTACGTCATATTGTTGATTGCGCTTACTTAAACTTATGGATTGACGTTTTTGGTTCATAAAAATTTGATTTTATCTGTTATTACTTTCATGTTGTAATTTCATGTGGTGACACGTTCCACGACTTGGAGATTTGCTTCTCAATTTGGTCCTACGATACGTAAACAATAAATAAAAAAAAGTGAACGAAAAGGATGTGGTATTCATCATTTCACTGTAACTGAAGTCTATATTGGTGAATATGTTACAGAAAAATTCGTACTTGGTCTAGCCATGCAAGTATTCTTAGAGAGACAGCAAAGATCATCTACGCATCACTGGTCGACAGCAGAGCTTAGGCCCACCAGAGATCATCCTGGACTACTGGCCTCTAGAAGAGCAACCGACGGCCACGAGATTCCCTGTTTTATTTGTCAAGAAGGAATAGAAGCGGGACTACTTTTGTCGAAATTAAAGGTTCAGCTAGGACTCAAAACCTCTCCAGCGCCACTGGAGAGGCTTTGAGTTAGACCCTAGCAAGGAGCTGAGGAGATAGTGTGAACTTGAGTCGATAGATGACGTATGTATTAACCCGTGTGTGTTAAGACCGTTTACAAGTGTCGTGATCGATATCCACCTGAAACAAATTATACTGATTATTTTGTCAATGTTGAATTTTCCGCAGTTTTGTTGAAAAATAATTCTTGGACCGAGTTGTTTTGAAATACAAGATTTTAAGGCTGCAGCAAGTGGTCTAGGGCAAGATGAGCATAATCATTTTTTGAATCTTACCAGAATCGGGCTATCTTATTCTGTGTCATTTGACGAGAGTGGCTTGTATGCTGTGGCAGTATTTGATAGCAGAATTTGCGAGTGTTTAAAATACGGCGACGCTAATTCTTTGACTTTTTGTGCACACGCCAGTGGATTTGGGTATTTTAAATGGTGAAGGGATATTTACGAAGGCAGACTCTAGGTAGTTGAGCGTCAGCAGTGAGTGTAACTTATTGAGTATAGAGTTGTACCTTATTGTGCATGTGGAGTAATTGCTTACAGAGCATTATTCCCGAACCTTTTCTTGATCGACGGATCAAGTAGAGAAACACACGGATCGGAGGTGAATTATTGTGGACAGCGTATTATGTCCATACACTATCCCTGCAGTAAAAGGGTTGGATGACTTTACGTTCAGGATTTGCTACTGGATGTGTGAGAGGCCCAACCTATGAAGAGGCTGATATTTTGAAAATCTAAACATTAAGTTCATATATAAATTGGCGATAGCACCTAGAACTTTTTTTCTTTTGTTCATCTTGCTTATCGTGCAGGTTTGAGTGATGGTTAGTGTTGTGGTTGGCAGGAGAGCCAACCATATTGCTAAAGGAGGCCTAAATGCACGCGTCTCAGCTCACGCAGGCTGGCGTGAGGTCTGGAACATGACAAGGGAATTAGAATTGAGAAAAATGGACGTAGCTGGTGGAATACTTAACTTTAATCCATTAATGGAGAACGTCGCTCTTTATGGTACATGATTCACAATATCAATAGTACGGATACTGGCGCCTTGCTAGGTCGTAGCAAATGACGTAGCTGAAGGCTATGCTAACTATCGTCTCGGCAAATGAGGGCGTAGAAGTCAGTGAACCATCGCTAGCAAAGTCGGCTGTACAACTGGGACGAGTGCTAGGAAGTCTCTCTAGACCTGCCGTGTGGCGGCGCTCGGTCTGCAATCACTGATAGTGGCTACACGCGGGTCCGACGTATACTACCGGACCTAGCCTGTGTGGTGTCTGGGGGTGACACCACAGTTAGTATAGAAATTTTAAAAAGAGAAGGAAAATCTTTATTAATTAAAAACAGATTTTAGTGTCCGAGTTATCATTTATCCATGACGAACTTCAGGGTTGACAGTTGTAACGCAAGGTAGGACATTAAACGGAACAACCCCTTTGGAATCCCAGAAGACCGGTGCCATGGCTTTAATGCCTGAGTGCGCGGCTCTGAACCTTTTCTTCGGACGAGAAGGATATGAGACGCCACTCCATGGATAGCACATGTTTCATTGCCTGTGACGATGTTCGACAAAAATTTATCATAATGAGCCTGTAACGAGCAAACAACACCAGACAGATGGTCGTTCGTTGCTCTTTATGGTCTTCTGTTAGGGGACTAGGATCCCAGTGGGCAAACACCTTTGAGTACTTCAAACGGTGGGCGAGTGCGTCAGCGAGGTGTTTCACTGACATCCGTCTATCACCTCGACAGAGACTGTCCGCACGTTCCAACATTGTAAGAATCACAGCTTGGGAGGTCGCACAGGTGAACGATCTTGCTGCAATGATGACAGACGCTTCTCCCGATGACTCACTGTGGTTTTGTTCACTGCCAGGTCTCCACAGATGTTCTGTATGCGTCTATGACTATCTGCGATTCTCTGGTTTTCCGCCAAAATGACAGCTCTTTATATTAAACACACCTCCGTTACAGACTTCATTTTGAAGGCTACCTATAGCGCTACCATTTTTCGGAACTTCAGAAAACTATAAGAGCTGAAGGGGGATAATTCCACAGTGTTCCGAGAACAAACGTGTAGCATTACTTATTGAATGCCCATTGTAAAACTTAATATCAGATTGACTCTTTATTATAACCGTTTCCTTATTGGTAGGTTAAAACTACAAAATATCTGGAGGCATCCACACTTTCATTATCGTAGTGTCAACATATGTCCACACGTTTCTCCGGAGATTCACTATATGATGCATACATCTTAGGATCTGTGTCCAACGGAGAAGAAGTCCAGTGGGGACAACGAGGTATATATAGAAACAAGGTAAGCAGTATACCTCTCACAAGTCACGCTAGGAGACGATCTGGAGAAAATGCTAGAGTGTTTCCTCTTGAAGTATTCACCGAGCAACACTCGCAGTTCGCAAAGAACTATCAGCGGTGTTTCCAACTCCGCCGTAGGAACGCGCCAGGGCAGGAACATTATGTATCTCATCCTAATTAGTTAGCCGTCCGTAGTGGCGGAGCGGTTCTAGGGGCTACAGTTTGGAACCGCGCGACCGCTACGGTCGCAAGTTCGAATCCTGCCTCGGGCATGGATGTGTGTGATGTCCTTAAGTTAGTTAGGTTTAAGTATTTCTAAGTTCTAGGGGACTGATGACCTCAGTCCCATAGTGCTCAGAGCCATTTGAACCTAATTAGTTAATTAATTGGGGAGCGATAGCAACTGCTACAACCACTCAACAACATTTTGAAACCAACGAAAGTGTATATTTAATGCCCCAAGTATGATAAATTAGTTTTCAAGTAAGTAAATACACTAATTAGAAAATATTGCTGTCTTAGAAGGGTGCTTTATATTATTTCTTCTTGAAATGAGATACCTTATTTCCCTTATTATTACTTATTATTGTTTTAATTGAGGAAACCGATTTATGATTTATATATAACCGAAAAAGCTGAAAAAGTATTTGTGTTAAATCGCGCAAAACCCTGGCACTTAGTGAAAACATGTATATAAATGTCGTATTTGTAAGAGATTTGTGTCTGTCACTTGTTTCACATTCAGTGAAACCACTCAAACAGAGAGTGAATGAATACATTCATATGGCTAATAGCCTTTCATGCAGCCGCAGAGACTAGCTTCTTCGGACTGAACGAAAAAACAGTCGATATTCAAATCGTTTGTTAGAACCAGAGGGTCATTCCATCATGAAGGACGGGCCACTGCCTCTACGCCTGTCGGAAAACGGTTTGAGTTCTTAAGTCCTCCTTCAACCCCCCCCCTCCCCCACCCCCCCCTCCCCCCTCCTTCATATTCGATCTGCGTACTTGAGTCTTATAACCATCGTCCATCTTTTAGAGTACTTATTGTTTAATTTCCTTGTGTACACGGTCTTTCTACTCTTACGTACAAATACGTTTTCCGGCGACTTAGAATACCAGTTAACGATTTTTCTAGAGTTTAGTGAATTGTAGAATCATTATCGGCAGAAGACTATAGTAATATAAATCTATATAAGGGCCGTCTTGACGCAGAGCAGCTACGACTGCTGAGAAATACATTGCTGTTCATTAAAATCGGCTTTGGCCTTAGGGAGGGGAGAACAGAAAACTGCCTATTGTGCTCATGTTGCATCGAGCCCCTACCGTGCTTCCTTTAACGACGTGTGGAAGGTATAAAAGGGAAAGAGGTGGGGAAGCAACGCAGAGCTAGGGATAATTTGGAGAGAGAGAGGACAGCGCTGCCATTGCGTAAAGGGCGGACGTGGCATCTGAGACGCAAACGTCTGCCCCAGTTCCTTCTTGACGCTTTGCTCTTTTCCTTGCTGCCAACTTCTCCCTCATTCATTCGTCATCCCACTTCTGCCAGCGTCTGCCTCGGCAGCAGGAACAACATTTATTTGTAGGAGGAAGAGACGTGACACATGTTACCTGCTTTACTTTCTCCATATACAGAGTATAGACGATAATTGTTTACAATGCACCACTGTGGTGCAGACGAACTCAAGGTGAATAATCTGAAACAGGATACAGGACACTTGTTGTCCATCAAGTCTGGAAACTACCACAAACTGGCCTACAAAACCAGAAATTCCACCACCAAAGGAGACGAAGCAAATATTCCATAATTCGAATCGAGAACAACTGCCAACGCGAGTAACTTCGAAGTAGATATACACGATGTTCCAAAGCAACTTAAAGCACTTAAGAAATGTAAGTCTTCCGGTACAGACAGCATAACAGTTCCCATCAGAGTATTCTTATGCAATTGCCCGACGTTTAGCAATCATAGATCGCTCCACGAAAGATCCGTACAAAAGTACTGGAAAGTTGCACAGTTCGCGCAAGTATTCAGGAAAATAAGTAGGATTAATCCACAGAATTAAAAACCCATATCTCTGATGTCGATTTGCAGTAGAATTTTGGAACATATACAGTGTTCAAACATAATGAATTACCTGCAGGTAAATGATGATACAGGACACACATTCAGAGAATATCGTTGTTGTCAAGCACAACCAGCTCATTATTCGCACGAAGTAATGAGTGATATCGACAGGGGATCTCAAATTGATCCCATATTTCCAGATTTCTAGAGGACTTTTGAGGCCGTTCATCACAACACACTTCTAGTGAAGTTGCATGCCTCTGAAGCGTCCCTTCAATTGTGCGACTGGTTCCGTAATGTCATCTCAGGAATGTCACAGTACGTAATAATCGATGGAAAATCATCGAGAAAAATAGAAGTGACATCCGGTGTTCCCTAAGAAAGCTGGTCCTAATCTTCATAAACGATGTAAGAGATTAGCTGAGCAACTCTCTTAGACTGTTTGCAGATGTTGCTGTCATTTACCCTCCTGTAAAGTCAGCAGAAAAAAATGCAGACCGACTTAGACACGATATTCGAATGGTGCGAAAAATGGTAATTATCTCTCTTAATAGGGAAAAGTGTGAGGACACTCATATGACTAAAAAAAAACACTTTAAATTTCAATTACACGATAAATATGAGAAATCTAAAAGCTGCCACTTCCACTCAGTACCTAAGAATTATGACTAGGAAAATGAGGTTGGAGGATCACGTAGATAATATTGTGAGGAAGGCAAGCCAAAGACTACGTTTCATTGGAAGACGACTTGGAACATGCAATAGGTCTACTGAGACTGCCTACATTCCACTTGTTCGTGCTCTTCTAGAGTGTTGCTACGCTATATGGGAACCTTACCAGATAGGTTTGAGGAAGTAAATCGGTAAGGTTAGAGAAGGATTGCTCGTTTTGTAATATCGCGAAATAGGGGACAGAGTGCCATGGATAAGAGAGTTGTGTTGACAATCATTAAAACGAAGGCGTCTGCTGAAGCGAGGTCTTCTCACGAAATTTGAGTCACCAGTTTCTTCCTCTGAATATGAAAATATTTTATTGTCGTCAGCCTACGTAGGAAGAAATGATCATCATAATAAAATAACAGAAATCAGTGATGACGCGGGAAGATTTAAGTGTTCGTTTTTCCTACGCACTTTAGAGTAGAAAGTCTAAAGGTGGTTCCAAGAACCTTCTGCCAGGCACTTAAGTGTGAATTGCAAAATAGCTATATATATATGTATGTCGATGTAGACCTTTATGTAGGAAATTTAATATAGTTCAGTTTTGAACCAGGACACATTTCCACCAGAGACTGCGGTCTTCTTATTCAATAAACACGTACGATAATGGCATTCAGACACACCTGCCGCTTCTACACTCACCCCACTCCGATTAGGGTTTTTAGAACGATATTCATGGCACACCCTCCTCCCATTGTAGAAAATTATGCGACTATACGAATTATTTGCTTCAAATGGCTCTGAGCACTATGCGACTTAACTTCTGAGGTCATCAGTCGCCTAGAACTTAAAACTAATTAAACCTAACTAACCTAAGGACATCACACACATCCATGCCCGAGGCGCCGGCCGCGGTGGCCTAGCGGTTCTAGGTGCTTCAGACCGGAACCGCGAGACTGCTGCGGTCGCAGGTTCGAATTCTGTCTCGGGCATGGATGTGTGTGATGTCCTTACGTTAGTTAAGTTTAAGTAGTTCTAAGTTCTAGGGGACTGATGACCTCAGATATTAAGTCCCATAGTGCTCAGAGCCATTTTTGAACCATGCCCGAGGCACGATTCGAACCTGTGACCGTAGCGGTGACGCGGTTCCAGACTGAAGCGCCTAGAACCGCATGGCCATACCGGCCGGCTACGAATTATTTTCCACATTTGATTTTTTCTGGTCAACGTTGATTAGGCTGTTATACCATCGACTTAGCCGGTTATTCCGTCAGAATTATTAATTTACACTCTCTCGATAGAATTACGAAAGAAAAAAGACTGTTGCAAGCGTTGTGCAAAAACTAATTACGTATATAATTCCATCTATACTTTAGCCCTTTGGAGCACAATAGTACCGTGCATAAAAAGTTAAATGTTGTGGTTTGACTAAATGGCATGTATCGATAGATATATATTCCTAAACTCGATGTGTTAGAGTCGATAGAAAAAATTTCGCTTTTCTTTCATACGAAATCAAAGAAGTTATTACAGTTCTACATGCTTCATACACTTTCTTCTATCCAGATGCAGTTAAGATCGTCACGTTTATAGCTTTAAATTAATGATGAATAATAATCTTGGATACGAATTAAAATGACTTTCTATTTGTGAATACTACAGAGAAGCCCGCAATTGCCCACATACTGCATTTATTTATGGCTGTGTATCCATGTTGCGGCGTACTATGATATGATTTTGTAGGTACATTCACCGGCATATGTGGATACAGATTGCAAGATGTGTTACGAATAGTCCTAGAAGTAAAGAAGTAATGAATTTAAACGTAATGCACGATGCCGCAGTTTCTCAAGCTTCAGACTTTCTATGACGTTATAGCCCCTGAATTATGTGTAGTACGATGATATGATTTTGCAGCTACATTCAGTGCTATACGAGCGTGCTCTCTCTAAAATGTGCCGCGAATATAGATAGCAGTAAAGCAGCAATAAGTTATAACGTCATGCTTACGCTGTTCTTTTACTATGTAGCTAGCGATAAACTTTTTTCCTTTCATATTTTTGTAGGGATTGTCTTCGAGAAAAAACATTCTTAAAGGATTGAAACTGTAGGTAAAGTTTGTTGCAAGTAGGTGAATGTTCTCATTTTCAAATCCTGGCAGAGTAAAGTCCGGGAATTCACGCGACGAGGGCTACTCTTCTTTTTCATCCCCGCCTTCTCCTCCCCCCTCCCTTTTATAGTAGATGGTTGTTACCCCACAGTGATTGTTGCCTGATAGTAAGGTATATGCTTACGAAGTTTGACTGAAATCGTTCCAGCGGTTTAGTAGGACACATGGAACATCCATACAGAAATATGCTCATCGTAAATCCGTTATTTATAATATGCGTGGATGTAAATAGCTTAAACATCATTCTCTGTACGCACTTACTACATGTTTTAGTAGTTTTATTCCATTGGAAAGGGAAGGCTTCGTTATGTGAAGATTACGCACCATCAGAATGCTATCGTTACCATGTTTTCATTTCTTCTCTTAGAACCTGCAGTCTAAATTGTTTGTTACCGGTATACGAAGTTTAATTACACTTTCTGTGCGCTGTGGCGCATTTCATGGCATTGTGCTAGGTTTCTTACAGCCATGTCTGCTCCTGGTTTCATCATAACTGTAAAATATTGTATGTTGTTGTTGTTGTCTTCAGTCCTGAGACTGGTTTGATGCAGCTCTCCATGCTACTCTATCCTGTGCAAGCTGCTTCATCTCCCAGTACCTACTGCAACCTACATCCTTCTGAATCTGCTTAGTGTACTCATCTCTCGGTCTCCCTCTACGATTTTTACCCTCCACGCTGCCCTCCAATGCTAAATTTGTGATCCCTTGATGCCTCAAAACATGTCCTACCAACCGATCCCTTCTTCTAGTCAAGTTGTGCCACAAACTTCTCTTCTCCCCAATCCTATTCAATACCTCCTCATTAGTTACGTGATCTATCCACCTTATTTTCAGTATTCTTCTGTCGCACCACATTTCGAAAGCTTCTATTCTCTTCTTGTCCAAACTAGTTATCGTCCATGTTTCACTTCCATACATGGCTACACTCCAAACAAATACTTTCAGAAACGACTTCCTAATACATAAATCTATATTCGATGTTAACAAATTTCTCTTCTTCAGAAACGCTTTCCTTGCCATTGCCAGTCTACATTTTATATCCTCTCTACTTCGACCATCACCAGTTATTTTACTTCCTAAATAGCAAAACTCCTTTACTACTTTAAGTGTCTCATTTCCTAATCTAATTCCCTCAGCATCACCCGATTTAATTTGACTACATTCCATTATCCTCGTTTTGCTTTTGTTAATGTTCATCTTATATCCTCCTTTCAAGACACTGTCCATTCCGTTCAACTGCTCTTCCAAGTCCTTTGCCGTCTCTGACAGAATTACAATGTCATCGGCGAACCTCAAAGTTTTTACTTCGTCTCCATGAATTTTAATACCTACTCCGAATTTTTCTTTTGTTTCCTTTACTGCTTGCTCAATATACAGATTGAATAACATCGGGGAGAGGCTACAACCCTGTCTCACTCCTTTCCCAACCACTGCTTCCCTTTCATGCCCCTCGACTCTTATTACTGCCATCTGGTTTCTGTACAAATTATAAATAGCCTTTCGCTCCCTGTATTTTACCCCTGCCACCTTTAGAATTTGAAAAAGAGTATTCCAGTCAAAATTGTCAAAAGCTTTCTCTAAGTCTACAAATGCTAGAAACGTAGGTTTGCCTTTTCTTAATCTTTCTTCTAAGATAAGTCGTAAGGTCAGTATTGCCTCACGTGTTCCAACATTTCGACGGAATCCAAACTGATCCTCCCCGAGGTCTGCATCTACCAGTTTTTCCATTCGTCTGTAAAGAATTCGTGTTAGTATTTTGCAGCCGTGGCTTATTAAACAGATAGTTCGGTAATTTTCACATCTGTCAGCACCTGCTTTCTTTGCGATTGGAATTATTATATTCTTCTTGAAGTCTGAGGGTATTTCGCCTGTCTCATACATCTTGCTCACCAGCTGGTAGAGTTTTGTCATGACTGGCTCTCCCAAGGCCGTCAGTAGTTCTAATGGAATGTTGTCTACTCCGGGGGCCTTGTTTCGACTCAGGTCTTTCAGTGCTCTGTCAAACTCTTCACGCAGTATCGTATCTCCCATTTCGTCTTCATCTACATCCTCTTCCATTTCCATAATATTGTCCTCAAGTACATCACACTTGTATAAACCTTCTATATACTGCTTCCACCTTTCTGCCTTCCCTTCTTTTCTTAGAACTGGGTTGCCATCTGAGCTCTTGATATTCATACACGTGGTTCTCTTCTCCCCAAAGGTCTCTTTAATTTTCCTGTAGGCAGTATCTATCTTACCCCTAGTGAGATAAGCTTGTACATCCTTACATTTGTCCTCTAGCCATCCCTGTTTAGCCATTTTGCACTTCCTGTCGATCTCATTTTTAGACGTTTGTATTCCTTTTTACCTGCTTCATTTACTGCATTTTTATATTTTCTCCTTTCAACAATTAAATTCAATATTTCTTCTGTTACCCAAGGATTTCTAGCAGCCCTCGTCTTTGTACCTACTTTATCCTCTGCTGCCTTCACTACCACATCCCTCAGAGCTACCCATTCTTCTTCTACTGTATTTCTTTCCCCTATTCCTGTCAATTGTTCCCTTATGCTCTCTCTGAAACTCTGTACAACCTCTGGTTCTTTCAGTTTATCCAGGTCCCATCTCCTTAATTTCCCACATTTTTGCAGTTTCTTCAGTTTTAATCTACAGGTCATAACCAATAGATTGTGGTCAGAGTCCACATCTGCCCCTGGAAATGTCTTACAACTTAAAACTTGGTTCCTAAATCTCTGTCTTACCATTATATAATCTATCTGATACCTTTTAGTATCTCCAGGGTTCTTCCACGTATACAACCTTCTTTCATGATTCTTAAACCAAGTGTTAGCTATGATTAAGTTGTGCTCTGTGCAAAATTCTACTAGGCGGCTTCCTCTTTCATTTCTTAGCCCCAATCCATATTCACCTACTATGTTTCCTTCTCTCCCTTTTCCTACACTCGAATTCCAGTCACCCATTACTATTAAATTTTCGTCTCCCTTCACTACCTGAATAATTTCTTTTATTTCATCGTACATTTCTTCAATTTCTTCATCATCTGCAGAGCTAGTTGGCATATAAACTTGTACTACTGTAGTAGGTGTGGGCTTCGTATCTATCTTGGCCACAATAATGCGTTCACTATGCTGTTTGTAGTAGCTTACCCGCATTCCTATTTTCCTATTCATTATTAAACCTACTCCTGCATTACCCCTATTGGTTTTGTGTTTATAACCCTGTAGTCACCTGACCAGAAGTCTTGTTCCTCCTGCCACCGAACTTCACTAATTCCCACTATATCTAACTTTAACCTATCCATTTCCCTTTTTAAATTTTCTAACCTACCTGCCCGATTAAGGGATCTGACATTCCACGCTCCGATCCGTAGAACGCCAGTTTTCTTTCTCCTGATAACGACATCCTCCTGAGTAGTCCCCGCCCGGAGATCCGAATGGGGGACTATTTTACCTCCGGAATATTTTACCCAAGAGGATGCCGTCATCATTTAATCATACAGTAAAGCTGTATGTCCTCGGGAAAAATTACGGCTGTAGTTTCCCCTTGCTTTCAGCCGTTCGCAGTACCAGCACAGCAAGGCCGTTTTGGTTAATGTTGCAAGGCCAGATCAGTCAATCATCCAGACTGTTGCCCCTGCAACTACTGAAAAGGCTGCTGCCCCTCTTCAGGAACCACACGTTTGTCTGGCCTCTCAACAGATAGCCCTCCGTTGTGGTTGCACCTACGGTACGGCCATCTGTATCGCTGAGGCACGCAAGCCTCCCCACCAACGGCAAGGTCCATGGTTCATGGGGGGCGAAAATATTGTAACTAAGCGTAAATTCAGACCGAGCGAGGTGGCGCAGTGCTTAGACACTGGACTCGCATTCGGGAGGACGACTGTTCAGTCCCGCGTCCGGCCATCCTGACTTAGGTTTTCTGTGATTTCCCTAAATCGCTCCAGGCAAATGCCGGGATAGTTCATTTGAAAGGGCACGGCCGACTTCCTTCCCCGTCCTTCCCTAATCCGATGAGACCGATGACCTCGCTGTCTGGCCTCCTCCTCCCAACCACTCAACCCCCCGTAAATTCAGCTGCAGCGAGGAATTTAGTGCAATTCCTACCTTAGCTGCAAACTAAACATGATCATTTCCACTCCCGCTACAGCTTTCGCAGTTTATGCCACGTCACAGCAATTATCAATGTGAAGCACAAGGCAATCTAGCATTTCATGTTTATTTTGATGAAATTTACGCAATAAAAAATCTGTAGTGTATACAGACATAATGATTTAATTGTATATTTACTTTGTTTACATTTCCGAAATTATGAGGTACAATTTATACATGCGTCAGTTTTACAGTTTGGAACTTTACGTCTAAAACAGAAAGAAGTACCGAAAAAGATGGGAAATAATTCGTGTAATTGCCTATTTCTTTAACAGTGGTAGGAGTGAGTTTCATGGACAACGTACTAAAAATCCTGGCCATTAGGTGGTGAGTGTCGTGGTTGGGGCGCGTTTGAAGACTACTTTTCCAAGTTTCTCTTTAATAGCTCGAAAATCGCCGATTTTTAACGTGAACTCAGTACACAATTAAACTAAATTTCACACAAAAATTATCCTATTCATTTTTCTTTCTCTTGGACGAATAGTTTGTGCGCAGAGACCGTGATAATACTAAAAATCTCTTGAGTCACGCATGCACTGTAGCTTATGTTACTTTTGTAGGTCTTTTGTGGGCGTTCACCGACTTGATAGCTAAAAAGTGCTCCGTATCAAACTGTTCATCTCTATTTCTTTTATAACACTGTGAGACGTTGTAAATATTTGTGGTTTGCATTCTGTAGGTGCAAAGCAACGTATTTTGATGAGTGAGTTTTTCCCGGGATAGCGCTTGGCATATACATGTTGAGATGTTGAGTACTGGCTCTACTAACAAAGTTTAGGAGGTTGTTCAGGGATATTTTCTGAGTGTTTTGGTGTAAGGGACTCGTGGTCTCCACCGCATCGTTACAGAGTAATAATTTATTATTTATTTGTTTTGTTACTCCTGTTACCTCCAGTTAGTTAAAAACTGTGTAAAGTGAACTCGCAGGTAAGTACAATACAAACCAAGGATAAAAGCAACAACACACATATGCAGAATTACTATCTTACCGTTGGGCTCCCTGCAGCAAAACATCAACATAACACCGCTGTGTCGATCTTTCACAGCACACGAGACTCAACAGTAAATCTGTTCACACCGCTGTGAATCGCTGTTTACGAACAACTAACACTGCTGAAGAAACAAACCAGAGGCAGAAACGGGCAGAGCAGATCTCAAGCTTGACGGCGAAGAGTAAACTGGGTAGTACTGTTGTCACCAATAAGTGAAACCGAGCGAAGTGGCGCAGTGGTTCGCACACTGTATTCATATTCGGGAGGACGACGGTTCAAACCCGTGTCCGGCCATCCTGATTTAGGTTTTCCTTGATTTCCCTAAATCGCTCCAGGCGAATGCTGGGATAGATCCTGTGAAGCGGCACGACCGGTTCCATTCCCCTTTCCTTCCATAATCCGATGGGAGAGACGACCTCTCTGCTTGGTACCCTCCCCTGAATCATCCAATCAGGCAATAAGTAGTATGAGTGAAAGGAACACCGTAGTTCTGAAAGAGAGCACAAAGTGCAGTGTTCACCGTCCCCCCCTCCCTCCCTCCAAGAAATTCCGAGAGTAATTTTATTTCTACAGACAATTCTGCTGGAGGAACATACGCAATTGAGCATTACAGTAGAGATTGAAAATACCGCTTCAGTTGTAAGGTTCCTTTCGTTTTGCAGTACTTAAAGTATGTCCGCTTTTGAGGTCTTACATGCCCATTATCAGGGATGCTAACTTTGTGCTGTGACACTGAGCGCCATGATGGATGAGTATGGGACGTGGTGTTACAAAGTCCCATGCTCACCCGCCACGGCGCTCGGGGTCACAGCACAAAGTTAGCACACCTGATAATGGGCAAAAGAGCCCGAACCCGATCGTCGTTTGTTGAAAGATAAAAACAACCTTACAACTGAAGCACTACCTTCAACCTCTACAGTTTTATCACTAGCACATAAGCAACATCAGAGCAGAGGCTACGGTGGCAGCTTGAGCTAACAAGTGTAAATCATAGATGTGCAACCCACCAGTCAGTGATAAGTAATGGATGTGCAGCCATATAGTGTGTCTCATAAACTGCATAGGAGTTATATAATTAAGTCAAGTGTTCAAGACATTTGCCAGAATGTTTTGAAGAAGAGAAATCTGTGCGCACAATTTCTCCCCCACACTCCCGAAAAATAAACGTGAAGGGCGAATTCTGTGGTTAGACTAAAATGCCACAAAGGGATAGGACTTTTCTGGAAAAAAGATCGTCACACGTGACGAGACTTGGTGTTATCAATACGAACCTATCACAAAACGACACTGTGTATAAACTCACGACGTAATTTACTCCAAGGCACTGTAAAAGCGAGCTGAACGACATCACAGAGAAGGAAGCTACTGATAGTATCACAAGGTCGTATGGAAGTTCTATGTGTTGTACTCAGCAAAGCGAGGTTATGTAGAAAACATAATGAATTTAAATCTTACAAGCGGGAGGCCTCAGACACGGCCAACCGATTCGGCTCAAATTTGGCAGGTCGCTTGTGTAAAACCTAAAACGAAGGAATCTAAGATATTTTGGGTCAACGCCCCCGCAATTTTGAGAAAATCGCCCCTAAAGGATATGACGAGCAATCGACTCACAATTGGAGGGATCGATAGATAATTGTAAATAGAGCAGTTTTTATCATCAGGTACGGTATCCGCAAACGCAAACTTTTCCAGAAATCGAGGAACGAAACTTTTACAACTGTAAAATTGTACTGTGCATATACACTCCTGGAAATGGAAAAAAGGACACATTGACACCGATGTGTCAGACCCACCATACTTGCTCCGGACACTGCGAGAGGGCTGTACAAGCAATGATCACACGCACGGCACAGCGGACACACCAGGAACCGCGGTGTTGGCCGTCGAATGGCGCTAGCTGCGCAGCATTTGTGTACCGCCGCCGTCAGTGTCAGCCAGTTTGCCGTGACATACGGAGCTCCATCGCAGTCTTTAACACTGGTAGCATGGCGCGACAGCGTGGACGTGAACCGTATGTGCAGTTGACGGACTTCGAGCGAGGGCGTATAGTGGGCATGCGGGAGGCTGGGTGGACGTACCGCCGAATTGCTCGACACGTGGGGCGTGAGGTCTCCACAGTACATCGATGTTGTCGCCAGTGGTCGGAGGAAGGTGCACGTGCCCGTCGACCTGGGACCGGACCGCAGCGACGCACGGATGTACGCCAAGACCGTAGCATCCTACGCAGTGCCGTAGGGGACCACACCGCCACTTCCCAGCAAATTAGGGACACTGTTGCTCCTGGGGTATCGGCGAGGACCATTCGCAACCGTCTCCATGAAGCTGGGCTACGGTCCCGCACACCGTTAGGCCGTCTTCCGCTCACGCCCCAACATCGTGCAGCCCGCCTCCAGTGGTGTCGCGACAGGCGTGAATGGAGGGACGAATGGAGACGTGTCGTCTTCAGCGATGAGAGTCGCTTCTGCCTTGGTGCCAATGATGGTCGTATGCGTATTTGGCGCCGTGCAGGTGAGCGCCACAATCAGGACTGCATACGACCGAGGCACACAGGGCCAACACCCGGCATCATGGTGTGGGGATCGATCTCCTACACTGGCCGTACACCTCTGGTGATCGTCGAGGGGACACTGAATAGTGCACGGTACATCCAAACCGTCATCGAACCCATCGTACTACCATTCCTAGACCGGCAAGGGAACTTGCTGTTCCAACGGGACAATGCACGTCCGCATGTATCCCGTGCCACCCAACGTGCTCTAGAAGGTGTAAGTCAACTACCCAGGCCAGCAAGATCTCCGGATCTGTTCCCCATTGAGCATGTTTGGGACTGGATGAAGCGTCGTCTCACGCGGTCTGCACGTCCAGCACGAACGCTGGTCCAACTGAGGCGCCAAGTGGAAATGGCATGGCAAGCCGTTCCACATGACTACATCCAGCATATCTACGATCGTCTCCATGGGAGAAGAGCAGCCTGCATTGCTGCGAAAGGTGGATATACACTGTACCAGTGCCGACATTGTGCATGCTCTGTTGCCTGTGTCTATGTGCCTGTGGTTCTGTCAGTGTGATCATGTGATGTATCTGACCCCAGGAATGTCTCAATAAAGTTTCCCCTTCCTGGGACAATGAATTCACGGTGTTCTTATTTCAATTTCCAGGAGTGTATTTTTGGGAGATCTACCTTGGTTCTAGTATTTCTACTTCTACATCTACATTTATACTCCGCAAGTCACGGTGTGTCCCGGAGGGCACTTTACGTGCCACTCTCATTACCTCCCTTTTCTGTTCCAGTCGCCTATGGTTCGCGGGAAGAGCGACTGTCTGAAAGCCTCTGTGTGCGCTCGAATCTCTCTAATTTTAAATTCGTGATTTCCTCGGGAGGTATAAGTAGGGGGAAGCAATATATTCGATACCTCATCCAGAAACGCACCCTGTAGAAACCTGGCGAGCAAGTTACACCGCGATGCAGAGCGCCTCTCTTGCAGAGTCTGCCACTTGAGTTTGCTAAACATCTCCGTAACGCTATCACGTTTACCAAATAACTCTGTGACGAAACGCGCCGCCCTTCTTTGGATCTTCTCTATCTCCTCCGTCAACCCGATCTGGTACGGATCCCACACTAATGAGCAATACTCAAGTATGGGTCGAACGAGCGGGAATATTTCAAAGGAGGTGGCTTACACCTCATTTGTTGATGGACTACATTTTCTAAGGACTCTCCCAATGAATCTTAACATGGTACCCGCCTTACCAACAATTAATTTTATATGATCATTCCACTTCAAATCGTTCCGTACGCATACTCCCAGATATTTTACAGAAGTAACTGCTACCAGTGTTCCGCTATCGTACAATCATACAATAAAGGATCCTTCTTTCTGTGTATTCGCAATACATTACATTTGTCTTTGTTAAGGGTCAGTTGCCACTCCCTACACCAAGTGCCTATCCGCTGAAGATCTTCCTGCATTTCGCTACAATTTTCTAATGCTGGAACTTCTGTGTACACTACTGTATCATCCGCGAAAATCCGCATGGAACTTACGACACTATCTACTAGGTCTTTTATATATATTGTGAAAAGCAATGGTCCCATAACACTACCCTGTGGCACGCCTGAGGTTACTTTAACGTCCGTAGACGTCTCTCCATTGATAACAACATGCTGTGTTCTGTTTGATAAAAACTCTTAAATCCAGCCACACAGCTGTCTGATATTCCGTAGGCTCTTACTTTGTTTATCAGGCAACAGTGCGGAACTGTATCGAAAGCCTTCGGGAAGTTAAGGAAAACAGCATCTACCTGGGAGCCTGTATCTAATATTTTCTGGGTCTCATGAACAAATAAAGCGAGTTGCGTTTCACACGATCGCTGTTTCTGGAATCCATGTTGATTCCTACAGAGTAGATCCTGGGTTTCCAAAAACGACATGATACTCGAGCAAAAAACATGTTCTAAAATTCTACAACAGATCGACGTCAGAGATGTAGGTCTATAGATTTGCGCATCTGCTCGACGACCCTTCTTGAAGACTGGGACTACCTGTGCTCTTTTCCAATCATTTGGAACCTTCCGTTCCTCTAGAGATTTCCGGTACACGGCTGTTAGAAGGGGGGCAAGTTCTTTCGCGTACTCTGCGTAGAATCGAATCGGAATCCCGTCAGGTCCAGTGGACTTTCCTTCGGCCTTGGGTGTTTTTTCCGAAGACGTAGATCTGTCTGTCTCTTCGCCCTTGACTAAAAGTATTCTATCGTTATACCAGTGATACGACGTTAGGCGGATTGGTTAGTCGGTAGATCAGCGCTTAAGCCAACCCTAGTGTAAGTTGCTATCCTGTTACGTAAGTACAACTCTTGGCTGCCTGTCTCACCGATTACACAGCTGTAGTCTCCTTTCTCAGTTCTGTGGATTACTCTGTCCTATTTGGACAAGTTATGATAATTGTTTAAAATTTACCCTGATGTTTTAACATGTTATTGCCTTCCCCACTTGTAATTCTGGCCTTCAGTCGTTAATTGTTTGTAACACTGCTTGTGGCCTTCAGCTGACAAATTATTTGCAGTTTTCTCTTAATAAGGCCTGCAACCTCACTATAGCTTGTTACAAGTTATTAACATCATTAGAAAGGGTTTTCGTATTTTTAAAGTGTAATTGTCCACCTTATTTGTAATTCAGGCCTTCAGCCCTTTGTATTCTGAAATTGCTTGTGGCCTTTAGCCCCAAAATAATTTTTAACCTTCTTAATCAGACCTTCAGACGTTGATTGTCAGTAACAATGTTTATGGCCGACCAATAAATTGCTATTTTTCTTAATAAGGCGATCAGCTGTTCTTTTGATCACTGCCTGGTCTCCATAGGTATTCTTCAAGCGCCTTCAGATATTTTCAATGTTTTTTTCCCGTCAAAATAATCTCAACGGCAGCTCTCTGTCTGGAATGCACCTGCCTATGGCTATCGTTTTAAAGGCTACATGTACCGTTATCACCTTTCAGAACCTCGTGAAACTTTAGGGACTGAAGTGGGAATATTCGACAATGTCCGAATTTCTATCTATCTATCTATTGCTTGAGCCTTGTCCCACAGTTATGCAGGCTCAGCCATCGTTAATCGGATGTGGCATGTTAATGTCTAAGGGGTGGCCGGATGCTCTTTCTGCCGTCACCCCATTCCCCTCGGGATGGAATTAGTGTACCCCAAATGTCTGCATCGAGTGTAATCCATGGAAAAGTGTGAATGTGTTCAGATGTCTGGGAGCCGTGTAACTGAGGCGAAACATGGGGACCAACATGGTATTCACGTAGTGGGATATCTAAACCGCCTAAAAGCCTCATCGGCCCTCGTCGTTAATCTGCCAAATGGATTCGATCCAGGGCCGGCAGCGCCTACCTGAGTCCAGGAAGCAGCGCGTTATCACTCTCGGCTACCATAGTGGGTTAATGAATTCCGCATTTGTTAAACTAAAATTTGCCAAGAAGAAAATATGTTCCATTACTTATTGAACGTCCCTCGTAGTACAAGAGCATTATGTACATATTTTTCTACCAGTCAAGTTGAACCACATATGACTGAAATATAAATACGATGTCGATCACAGACAGCTACCACCACAAAGGACTAATAAATACTGATTGTACTTATCCTGCACTAAGAACTTGGCTAAACAGCATGAACGCCATCTCATACGCCAGAATTACAGAAATAAAAAAATAGGATTCTTCGTTTTTTGGCTCTTTTCCCCACTTTACCACCGACAGAGCGATGTATTGCGTTGACGTGCAATGTGTTATATTACGTTAAATGAAACACGGATGAATGAGTATAGAATTGCGGTTGGTGGTCTCTGGTAAGAGTCGGACAGTACTGTGGGCTGCGGTGGGTGGGGGGAATCGCTATTATTAATTCGTTTGCGGTGGCGTTTTTCACTCGCAGCGCAAACACCAGAGAGTGCGTTGCTGCGTGCAGCCGTACATCGTCGGCGCGGAGCGGCTTTTATTGCAAATTCGCCACAATTACGCGCGGCGCCACAGTCGTCGCTGGCGTCGTGGTGGGGGAACCGGCGGCCGAACTGCGTGCTCTCTGGCGGCGCGACGGCAAACAAACAGGCTGGGCCGAGCTGCCCCTCTGATTGTTTTCTAGCTCACATTTTATTTAATTTAAAATTTAATCTCAGTGGACCGCGGCGGTCTGCCGCACCAGTGATTACTAACGCGTAAAATGTTTTGCATTACTGTTTAATGAGAGAGGAGGGTGCAGCTACTGGTGAGCGTAGTCGGAATTTTGGAAGAATGCGTCCGATTCCCTCTCCACGGTCCGTTCTTTTTGTACAGAGGCGGGCTAGCGTGGATCTCTGCTGTGTGTTAATATTGGCGTGGCGGTGTGACGTACGCGGTCGACAATAAAATGATGCAGACACTGAATAGGACGTATTTGGAAGGGCTATAAAAGTGTGTTGCTGTCAAAAAAAGAAACGACCTCACTCAATATGCTAGTTGCTGTGCAAAATTACATGTTAATAGCTACTGAAAATTTAAGGTCTGTTTCATTATTTTCGGTAGCAAGCCTTCTTGTGTGTCGTCAATAGATAAAAGGAAAAGGGTCGGGATGGCTCTAACACGTCACTCCGGAGCTGAGAATACGTTTTTCTCGCTGTGGGGCGGCGATAGTATTCATGCTTTTCTTAATCTTGAGGCACTCCTTTTCCTGTTTCTCGCCGTGGAGCGCTGGTCGTATTCAAACACCTTCGGCCACTATTTTAATGTATTGACATTTTATTTTCAAAGTGGTGTTAGTTCATTCTTTAAAAAGAAACAAGGGTCGCATAAAATAATATCACGCTACATTAATGGTGAATTATGTGATATCTTATTTATTCAGAAAGCTCCCTCGTTTAAGAATCACACAAAATTGTATTCACAGCTTTTCATTGGGCTTGGCTGATAATACGTCATAGACATACATAAGGGTACTCAGCAGGAAGGGGATACCTAATGTTTAACAATGTTGGTAAAATAAAGGAACACAAGAAGCCACTTCTTAAGAGCATACGAAATCATTTTGTAGTATAACCTAATGTACTTTATTTATAAGTCACTTAAAACTGTATGTTCGGTTTTTTTTTTTTCATTTTTCCAAGGAAACACTAGTATTTTTCCCGTTCTGCTCCACTCACAGGGCAGTATGATATAAAGCATTTCTTTAATTATTTCATAAACGTTGAAATTACTAGTAATACCATCTTAAAAGTCATACGTCAAGTTCTTTAATGAACACTTTAAATTAAGAAAGTCTTTAACAATGTGAAACTACTGCATTGTCGTTTCGAATAAGTACAATCATTTTTAATGCTTAATGCCAAGTTACTGTTACTATATATTGAAAACCACCCCCTGTATAACACGCATTTTCTCGCTTGCAAATAGAGTCTGTAGTATGCCAAATCCATTCCTACTGGACAACTTTCTTTGTCAAATCTGTGTGGTAAGCTATTTCTTTGTGCTCGCTGATAGTCTAATCATCTGACAATGAGATTTTTCATGGTTGGACTAAAGATTTTGTGCTCCATCGACTTTAAGCATGCTACAACATATTTTTCTGCACTCAACACGCTTTTAAATTTCCAATCACATTTGATAACTCTGTTGTTGGGATTTCTCTTTCCAACGTTTATTTGGGTATGTTAAAATCCTCGGATGGTTTGAAAACGTCCATATGAAAAGATAAAACGACAGATACTGCCATTTCCATTGATTCAATATCCTATCGCTGCCTGTCAGTCTTACTAATAATGTACGACCATCCAGAGGGGGAAGGAAAAAACCTGTAGTTTGAAATCTACTTGTATTAAAAATTGATTGCGCAGAAGGAGAGAGTACCCTATTCTATGATTTGCTCAAGAGCATATCACAGGTTAACAACTTTTGAGGGACGTAACAACTGACCCATTTAAACGTGTTGTATAACTGGTGTATATCAAATGGCACGTACTTGAAGATTACGTGTCATTTAACAGCGTGTGATTAACAATTAATCGCCTATCTTGCATTGAAGTTCACCAGAAGTGCTTAAGAGACACCGGAAACGTGGACGGCAAGCGTCAGGAACAAGTCGTACTCAAAAAGAATTCAAAGTGGCTCTCACAACTACCCTTCCGTTCAGAGACATAGTTTTAGTGTATTTAAAATTAGTCACAGCTGCTGACACTTATAAAATTTGCAGTAAAAATAGGGGTCGCCATGAATTGGCGTTTGATGCATGTAAGGTCATATGTTGGTGTGCATAAAATGCAGGTAACGTATTTAATTATTCTTTAAACATCGAAGGATGTCGGTATCTCAAGAAAATGGAATATATGTAAACCATTCAATCAAAAAATCAACGAGCCATCACAAGAGTCAAAAATAAATATTCGTAAGTGTTTCGTGTCTCGTAAATGGTGTGAGGTGAAACAAAATGTTGGCATATGGTAGCACACAAAGAAGTAACTATTTTTAAACATGCTTAAAGTACGAAAAATCATTATCTATCGCAATATTCAGTGAAATAATGTAATTGTTAAGGATCACCGATAGCTAATCAGAATTGCAGTTGGTACTGCGACAATATAACTGAGTTTACACGTTTATTTTTATTTCCTTGAACGGATGTTTTCCTGAACAACTGACGTTTTATGCCCTTAGCTACTAGTTTAATAATACAGTTTTAATAAACATTTTTGAAACAGCGATCAAAAATTTTTTTTAAATTTTTCTTTCAAAAATTCAGTCTTGATCACACCCCGTATGCTACAAAAACAAAGGCATTTTTTTTACCAGTTTCTGGCTTATCACATGACCATCATCAGACCTGGAATGTAATTTAGAAACTAATAGAAACCTTACTAGATTGACAATAAAATATAACAGAATGCTTATAAGGTTAAAATAAAATAAGACTTGTTATACTCATGTCATCCTTCGAAAATGGTAGGTGGAGCACTCTTCTCAGCTTCTGTGATGTCAACTGTTGCCAGCATTTGACGGGCATACGTTTAAATACGAAGAAGCTACGACTACCTCTTCTCCCTCTACATCACGTCAACCAATCAGTGTAAAATGGGTTCACATAATCGTCAAAGCCTTAAAAAATCAACAAAGTACAATGATAACATGAAAACAGCTATGTGTAAAATATCTCTTTACAACCATGGAACTACTTAAATATTGTATAAAATATCAATTAAAACCTTTAAAGAAACTGTACAGACGATGTATACTCAGTGTGCCCTCTATGGGCTAAGATGGTACTACCACAGTGGTTTCAGTCAACGATGTTGTGAAGGTCTTTAGCATTGCGGCATCATATCAAAATATGTGTTGTGACACGACTGCAAGTATACACTTTAAGGAACCATTTGCACTGAGCATAGACAATATTTAATTTAGTTAACTTAGGTTATATGTATCGTTTTTTGAAAACAAGAGAATGCAAAATAAAGGAATTAACACCGCTCTCTTGTCGCAGCCAGTAGGCATCGACACTCGTATGTCATTCGTTGTGTAAGTAGGCTGTTTAGGTTTTTATATTGGTAACGCCACGTAGCGCTCCGTATGAAAATCACTGGCTGTGCCGTGTGCAATCAGTGGCTGGTTGGCATTGTTGTAATACTCGCCATTGTAGCGTTGGGCAGTTGGCTTTTAGGGGCGCGTAGCGTTGCGCAGTTGGAGGTGAGCCGCCAGCAGTGGTAGACGTGGGGAGAGAGATGGCGGAGGTTTGAAATTTGCAAGACTGGATGTCATGAAGTGCTATATATATATTATGACTATTAAGTTTGAATCTTTTATTTAGCTGGCACAAGTGGCGTTCGATGTATCGCAGTAGTTCGAGTAACCAAGATTTTTGTGAGGTAAGCGATTTGTGAAACGTATAGTTTAATGTTAGCCAGGGCCATTTTTTTTGTAGGGATTTTTTAAAGTCAGATTGCGTAGCACTATAAATATTGTGTATCAGTTTAAGCACAGTTATGTATAATTTTTCTAAGGGGACATTTCATATGTCGACCCTTAGCCGAGGATACCTCACTGGAATCTTCTTATTTTTTTCTTGTAGTTTGTGTAATTAGTGTAAATTTTGTTTATTGCTAGCGCGTAATTGTAGAGAGAATCTCCTTTGTAGTTGTAGTCTTTCATTGTTGTACTGTAAAACAGTTGTGGCATGCATGTAGAGTTGCACCAAGTATTTCGCAGCTGCGCTTGCAATTAACTAGATATTATTTGCTATGTTAATGTGATCTCTTATTTTTGCTCTTCAAATTGTGTTTTTCTGTGCTGTCATGTGAAATATTGTGACAATAATGCCGTGTGAAAAACGTAATACTAGGCTCCAAAGTAAACTGAAAAAAGACATTGAAGACGAAAGAAGTGTGTTAGCGCCACCATGTAATGAATTAACTAATTTTCAAAGTAGTAATTTGGTAATAGTGCATAGGGAAATGGAGCGGGCTGCAAATAATGGTGTAGGCAGTGAAACAATTAGTGAACAGGGAAGCATTATCGATCGATCGGTCGGCAACAGATGGCGTCAGGAATTCGAAATGACAGGACACAATCTTGCAAATACTGTACATTCAGGTTTTGCGTCCTCACCGTTTTCTCAAATAAGTCAAGACACATTTTCTGCTTGTCAAAATGTGAATTTTGCCGGTGCAAATGCACTGCCGAAAAGCATAGAGGAACAGATTCCAGACATTAATACATTATTATTGCAATTAATGCAACAAATGAAACGAAATCAGAGAGAAACACAGCAAAAGCTTCAAAAGTTAGACACAATGGAACAACACCAGAGACAAACACAGCAACAGTTAGACACAATGGAACAAAATCTTCAAAAGTTAGACACAATGGAACAAAAACTTCAAAAGTTAGACTCAGTGGAACATACGCTTGAAGAACCACGTGAAGATTTAACTACTGAGTTGCATAAAATCGAATCGAAATGTCAGAAAGTCTGTAATGACGTAAAAACACAAATTTGTGAGCATTTCCAACCTATTTTTTCGCGGCATGAAAATACATTACAGAATCACGACTCAGCCATAAAAGAACTGCAAACTATTGTTCATGAAAATCATGAGACCTTGCAAGCTAAAATTGACTCAGTTGCATCTACCGATTCGGTTACGCAACTTGCGAAAACTCAGCAGAACTTAAAGGACACAGTAGATACGATTTCAACACAAATGGCCACTCTGAAATTTGGTTCAGAAAAACACACTGAGGAAATAAGTACACTATCGGAGAAAGTAGCCGAACTTTCGGATCAGTTCATTAACCTATCTGCAAAGGTAGATGATGATCTGAATGACACAGAAGAGTGCGAACAAATTAGGAAATTCAAACAAAATCAGAATCAAATTAATACGAACACCAAAGAGAAATGCGGGAAGTACAAGATCAGCTGACACAGGTAATACAGGAATTACGTATTTCAGAGGACACTCGCGCTCCAACACAGGAAGAGGGACTTAGAAATACGGAAAAGCCGCAAAATAATAACACAGTGCATTTCGGAAATTATGAAAGAAATTTGCAAGGTGCACCGAATTTTGAGATGGAACCGCCGACACGACGTAACAATGACCGATATGCTACCCGCCGACACGATGATTTTGACTATAAGCTGTTCATTACTGCACGTAAATTCAAAACATTTAAGAATTCTGGCAACGACATTCATCCACAAGCGTGGCTCCATCAATTCTCTAATTGTTTTCCTCCCAACTGGTCATTAGAGCACAGATTAGAATTTATGTGTGGCTACTTGGAGAATGAACCAGCTGTAAGAATGCGATCACTCATTCACGATTGTCACAGTGAAGGAGAATTTTATCATGCCTTCCTCTCAGCATATTGGTCTCAAGCTACATATTGGTCTCAAGCTACACAAGACCGAGTAAAATATAGCATCATAATGATGAAACATTTCGAACATTCTGAATTTTCCAGTCTTGTCAAATATTTCGAAGACATGTTACATAAGAATCAGTATCTTTCAAACCCATACAGCCCGTCAGAACTCATCCGCATTTGCTTTACCAAATTGCCTGAACATTTACGGCAGGACGTTGCAAAGACGACATTGAAGCTTTTCAGGGACTCTTACAAGAGTTAGAAATTGACACTAACAATCGTGGAACGCGAAAACAGGAACACAACAATTACAGGTCACGTCCGTCACAATTCCGCGATGAAAGAAATAATAACTGGACACGACAAGGCTATTCTCACAACACAAATCGTGACCAAAACAGACACCACCCGTATGACAACCACTGGCAGAGTAATAGTTACAGAAAAAGATCGCATTTCAGTAGTAATGAGTATGACAGAGACAATCATAGAAACAGACAATATGGCAACCACAACTATCATTATCAAGGGAGACAGAATAACTTCAGACGCAACGGACCACTTTGCAATGAAAATTCAGAGAGAAATTCGCCATCACTTAACCGACATGAAAGAAACTACAGGAACTACCGACATGACGACAAACGATATAATCATAACGGCAGACCTGAATTTCATCAGAACTGCCGAGATTCAAACAGAGCAGGGCACTCTCGACAAGGTGAATTTGTAGAAGTTAGGTCTCCTAATCCCAATAACGACACGAGCCAACAAAGGGACAATGACTCGCACTGCAGGCAACCACGTGCGCCGGCTGGCTCCGAGAAAAATAACAAAAGACGCTAGCCTGGAGAAACATTTTAGCTTTCCTTACCGACGTGTACAACATGATAATTGCTTTTCAGTTGACAGTCTGCGTACTAGGAAGAGTAAAGGTTTACACCATATTTCACATGTAAAACCGTTTATTAAATGATAATCTGCTCTTTAACTTTGTCTTTGCCATAAAACTTTTCACTTCACATTTCTAGTATGCTTTGTCAGACTTATAATCTGTTAACATGCAACAATGTTTGAAGTTAATATCCAATCAAGAACGAAGAGAACTTATTTAAACAGAAATTGCAAATGCATTGTTATAGTGAACAGACGACACAGTGTTGTTATTTGTACATTCTTGCTTGTTAGTTGCACGATTACGTAACGACTATAAGGCTCACATACTTAGAACATTTACCAGTACTGCTAATGAGATTTTAATGCGACATTTTGCTTTACTTGAAAATACATTCTGGATTTAAAGTACTTTCTGTGAGATACCAGATGACACAGTGGTTAGTATATTTGACAGTTACACTATTATATCACGACGCTACTAATGAGTGACACAATTTATATTATTGCTTTTGCACTGTATCTGTTTTATATCTACACAGTTTTTCTGTATTATTCTGGAAAGTAAAACATGTTTTAGTAGTAACGTTTGTGGTGTAGCTACAATGAGACAGCCTTTTCTGTAGCACAACAATACGTACAGTACAGTACTTACTTCATCACGGCAATAAGCGTAATAACTAAGATATCTATACGCAAAGCATTTCACTTTCATCATGAGGTAAGTACATTGACTTCTGCAGAACTTAGCTTCTGGAGGACAATAACTACGACACTTCCACAGAGATTGTCTTACAGCAAGACGCACATTTAGCGCTATAGGACACGCATTTGAGTGATTAAGTTTGTACTTAAACCATTTATTTTTCAACATATTTGAATTACAAAGAAAGTTTTCCGTGATACATTTCATTCCATTGCTGTAATATGTAACACCTGAGGGTATAATTACATTAATCCTCAGGGGGGTACACGCTGACTTTGTGTACCTTGTGTATGGCAAGCACAAGGAGCCCTAGCTAATATGGTATTTGCTTATACAACTTTACACATCGTACCATATTTCTCTAACACAGAATTACACAGCTATCTGATCATTTAACTGAGAGAGACAAGTATTTATTTTACTACATCAGTGACAGATGTTTACGTAATGACACGGTTGGATAACTTCACACATATGAAATTGTATTTTGTCTGTACTTTGTGAAATGATCATATTTTTTCGGAACCTTTGTGATAGTATGAGAGCTCTGAATGACGTATTTGGTATGTGATCATGATTTTTAAAGTACGTTTGAGATAGATGACACTATTGAAATAAGCAGAGAATTTTTTTTAGGTTTTGTAATTATTGGAGGAAGCTACGACGATTGTGAGAATTTGACTGAGGTGTTATGATGTTATTACTACGATGACTATGAGTATTATGCTGTTGCGGTATGTTTATGATCAATAAGCTGATGCTATATGAGTTATTTGATTATGCTACGTGTCTGTTATGAAGAAATATTGAAGAAGTGTCGACGAATAAGGTAAGGAATAATGAGAAGTGGTTAGGGACTCTGGTTTGTGAAAAAGGTTGTTGGAAACCAAGAATCGTACTTTAAAAGTTATGAAATGTATGTAAATGCGTGAATGTATTACAATGCAGACGAAAATGTTTTGGGCACTATTATATCAATAGGATTTTGTTTCCACAGATGTGAACGCAAATTCTTGACCTGTGAAATTTTTTATATGAGACTGCCATTGTAGCGGAAACTGGTGTCGTAAATGTTTAGCTAAGACAGTTACGTGACCACCTGCACGTAACGCGTCGTGGGCACCCAGCTGCGCGACATCCATCTGACAAAAGAAAGCCATTAGCTGAAAAAAAAGAGGCCATTATCCTCGCTATTGACATTCCTTTGTAGAAAGCATCGCAAAAACGACACGCTCATTACTTGAAAAGATACTTTCTTACACCTGCACACCTGATAATGACAAGCGTCTTTCTACGAGAGTTGAGAGAATTTGTACTAACTTATGAAATGTCACATGACTATTGAATGATATTTTTATGCTTTGCCTTTCATAGTTGCTTATTTCATTTGATATCTGGTTTCCAGTTGTGTTGCAGCATTGGTTTTATAGAATAAAATTAAATGCATTTGCTAATGTGAACACTTTCTGTCAACAGATTTATTAAATAATCATTCTATGATCCACGTTCTTCGAAAAAGAAGCACTTGGAAAGGAAACGACAATAAGAAGGGATTAATAACAGTTACTGCATACTTAATTTTCTTTTCAATTACTTGGTAATATCTTTTGTAGAATTAGTTTTGTGGTGCACCACTTTAATAACATAGATGTTAATCTGTGAATAGACACTTCCCTTTTCTGCATTGTTGTCTTTACTGTAATATTTTTTCTGCTTGAGATTTGTCATGTTTACATATAAGTTATTGCATTTTCTGCTGCTGTTTGCCAGGCATAGTGCTACTAAATTTCACTTTGTATAACTCTGTTAAGCTAGTTTTACTACTGATTTATTTTTCTTGTTGCTGTTCGTTGCTTCATATTAGTTGTAATGTTGCATTTGCTTTTCTAGGTCCTATATTGCTACCTTTTTTGCCAATTTGCATTTTTTTGTCATTGCTGTTTGTGTTAATTGTTTTGTGCTGGTGCATTGCGTCGTCCCTTAGTTTAGCATCTGAGCTCAGTAGGTTTAAGTTAGCTTAAGAGGGGGTAGACTATATAAGAAACTAACTATGAGGAATTTGAAGAAATGCATTGAGAAGTTATAATAAAATAATCTGGCCAAAAAAGTAGTGTACAGTGGAGAAACATTATTGTGAAAGAGAATGTGAACAAAATACAGAAGGCATGCTTGGTAAAGGATATTTTTGGTGGAAACAAATGTTGAGATACGACGGAAGGTCTACAGAATGGAGTTTTGGGTTGGACTGCAGTACCAAATGTCACATTGAAAAAAAAAACCTGTCTCGTATTTTGTGTTATTATGCTATGTGAATCTGTGTTCGTCCTGTCTTTATGTGTTTAGCTAATAAGATTTATGTTGTAGAAGTTTTCTAATAATATGTTATTTACTTTGTAAAGATGTTTAGACATTATTTATCTGTTCTGTTTTGTTGCTCATATGTGAAGATATTGTTTCTAAAGTTATTCTGATCTTTATGCATGTACTTATGTCATAATTCTTGTAACGCTGATGTATATGTATATTTCTATTCTTTTGTAAAGCCTGTACCACTACAAATTTATCTGTATTGTTACGTCCTTTAATAATGTATTTTGTACCCATTGTTGCTGTATTCTTATGTTATAAAATTGTAATTGACACCAGTTCATCAAATTAAGTAACTTGTAATTTACATTTCACTGCACTTGTTTCTGTTGGTCATAGTATATGGACAATATGTGAGAAGTAGGGACTGATAGTGTTTGCACGTGTGTTAATAATTCAGCAAGGGACTGGATAACAGCATTGCTGGTTCTAAGGACATTTCAAACAAATTCTTTGTGAGTGGACAAGTGGTGGTTTATGGACTTGCTATATTGTCCTCAAGACTCTTCGATGGTGATTGTGCACCACACAGTCGCAACAGTTGGGTGCTAGCCATCTCTAGAAGGACTACAGTGGGTCTACACCTTTGATGGACCACCAGTACCATTATTTCTACAAGGACTGCAGTGGGTCCCCAACTCTGGTGGCCCACCAATACCGTAATCTCTGCCGGGACTACACTGTGTCTGTTCTGTGATGACCTACCTACCAATAATCTTCAAAACTTCGACTGACTCTGCTGTGAGTTTGCTCTGTTGTGGACCATTACCTGTCTGCATGTCAAGAGTCAGCAATGTCTTTCCGTTGGAAGGACAACACTACTTCTTCAAGACTGCTCAGAAATCCACTACTTCCAAGTGCAATTTCTTTTATTGCTCAGACTTTGAAAAAAGCACTGCAATTTTACTGTGATGAACGGTTAGGACTGTCTTTATGGACTGTGAGAAAATTTTAGCTTTTGACCAAAATTTTATCAATAAGTGTGTGCATTTGATATCTTTGTTATTGTAATTATGAAAACTGTATTGGCCACTGCCCAAAACAATTTGTAAAATTTTTTGTGGGGAGCATGGGGGCTATCTAAGTAGGCTGTTTAGGTTTCCTTATTGGTAACGCCACGTAGCGCTCCATATGAAAATCACTGGCTGTGATGTGTGCAGTCTGTGGCTGGTTGGCATTGTTGTAATACTCGCCATTGTAGCGTTGGGCAGTTGGCTGTTAGCGGCGCGTAGCGTTGCCTAGTTGGAGGTGAGCTGCCAGCAGAGGTGGACGTGGGGAGAGAGATGGCGGAGTTTTGAAATTTGTAAGACTGGATGTCATGAACTGCTATACATATATGACTATTAAGTTTGAATCTTTTATTTAGCTGGCAGAAGTGGCGCTCGCTGTATTGCAGTAGTTCGAGTAACCAAGATTTTTGTGAGGTAAGCGATTTGTGAAACGTATAGGTTAATGTTAGTCAGGGCCATTTTTTTTTTGTAGGGATTTTCGAAAGTCAGATTGCGTTGCGCTATAAATATTATGTGTCAGTTTAAGCACAGTTATGTATAATTTTTCTAAGGGGACGTTTCAGTTGTCCTAGAAGGACATAATATTTTGTGCAGCTCCACGGTTAGCCATATTGATATTTATTAAAAGTAAAGGGGCGCAGAATTAAGATGTCGCTCTCATTTGTGAATTATCTGCAATTATTTAACAATAACTTTATGTAAGTGTCATTCATATAGTAATGTATATGTTGCAATGAATATATGTTGTATTTAATCGTATGCTTTTCTCTTTTTTAGTAGTTTTAGTCTTCCCATTGGTCAGATATCAGACTTTGTCTACAAAAAATATATATAATGAGCCTTGGCTACGTTCCGTACATCTTGGGACGCGAAGGTCGATAAATTCATGACGTAAATTTTAATCTCTCACTTGCTCATCCAAACAAACAAACCATTATTATTATTAATTATTATTATATATTATTATTATTATTATTTTATTTTTTAATTTGTTAAAACACCTATGCTACATTCAGTCTGTCTGTCTCATATTAACTTTATTTGTCACTGGTGATAGATGTAATAATGCAATGATCAGCAGCAGAGTGCTATGATATTACATACACTTTTTAAAATGTTGTGAAACTAATTTATTAAAAATGGATTCCTATTTCGTAATATTTCTAGTCGGAAGTTTAAGATTGTAATACAAATATTTATGTACTGTTCTAAGGTACATTTCTGCCATGGATACAACTGGTGCTATGATTTTCTTGTAGCATACGTGGTGTGATCAAGACTGAATTTTAAAAAGATTTTTTTTTTAATAATACGGTGTTTCAGGATTTTATCGCAATTTCAACAGCATCAGAAAGTTAGTTATATTGCTAACTCTGCTGTGTTTTGGCAAAATAAGCATCTATTAACGTGCCATCAGGAGAAGTTACGTACCAGTCAAACCTGCGCATAGTCCTTCATGAACCTATGTCTCCTCAGCTGTCTTCTTGGTACGGTGGACAACTCTAGACCTGCCCTATTCTGTAGCATTTGCAATGACTTCTACTGTATGCATGGCAGCCTCACTGAGCGCAGACTTCGAATTGTTTTTCGAAGGTTACTTCTCACCTAGGTCTGATATTAACGAGCGCGATATGGAAGAAACCTGATTTAAATTATGACATTTAGCGGCGGTCAGTTTGTCGACGTGGTAGCCTGGAGCTTTGGACTTTTACAGCACTACAAATGCTACTACATTTTATACATGCTAGGTTCTACCTTATCCACCAGAATATTTGTTTGCACCCAGAGCAAAATATCCGCTTTCCTCCGGTGCATTGTTGTAGTTGTATACATAACAGCAGAGTGGTATGGCGCATTGTCCATTACGGTTATGGAATTCGATGGAATATTTTGCAGCACAAGATTAGCTTCGCATCCAGTAATCGCGTTCTTGGACGACAGTTTGTACTGTGTATCTCGTGTTCAGGCGTGCTTGTTAGTGCAGCGCCAACGCAAAACACTTTTTCACAATACTTGATGACTGCAACGCCAGAAAATACTACTTTACAACGAGGGCTGACGAACGTGTACGCATCTAATGCGCGACACCATATGTTTCTGTTTATCCACGGCATGGCAACAGGGGCAGTTTACCAACCGGAATACTGGCGGCGAGGTAGAGAAAGCCGGTTCGCCATTGTTGTTACCTCGGCAACAGCGTCGCGCTCCCTCCTGTCAGCCAAACGTCAGAAGACGGAACTAACTTTATACGCACGATGCATCTTACTACAACAGGTTGGAGCCGTCTCCATTGCGGCCGCCAGTATTGTCTAGAGCCGCTGCTACTACAATTGAAGTTATTCCATTATTTCTCAAACGAACCCTATGTTCCTGTTCCTTCTTCGTCACAGTTTTCTGTACTTTTCTTTCTCCCTCGACTCTACAGAAAAACGAGTCATTCGTAACCAGTTTTCTGTTGAACCACACCTAAAACACTTCAGTCGTCTTACTTTGGAGCTATGATTCACTATCATACAATTCTGTGCTCCAAACGAAGATTTGTAGAAATTCCTTTTTCACACTGAGGGGTATGTTTGTTACAAGCAGACAACCCTCTCTGCATACACTACTGTGCTTTCTATGCTCACCTTGCCTTCATCTATTACTTTGCTTTCAAGGTACCAAAATTTCTTCAATTCGCCTACTTCGTCGTCACCAATTTTAATGTTACTTTTGCCGCTATTCTCGTCTCTCCTGTTCCTCATTACTATCGCCTTCCTTGAGTTTACTCTGAATCATGAATGTTCCATTAGAGGCTAGTTTCATTCAACCGGTCCTGTACCGTAAAATGAGGTGAATAGAAGAAGCTTCAACTTTAAAAGAAAAATAAATTGCCAATTTTGAAAATAAATATGAAAATTAAAGTTACATGATGTTATATTTTTTATGATTAACTTTAAACTTATAGTTAGATTTCGAACCTATCTCATGCCCTTATAACATAAAAAAATAAAAACTACAGAGAAGGCTGAATAAAGCTGCAGTGTTAGTCTTATTCTTTGTATTTATTAATCACTGGAGCGAATATGGATATGTCAAAGTCTGATTTGAAATGGGGAGAGTAAGAAACAAAATGTGGCCGCTTAAAATACTTTTATTCAATACATAAACTAAAGGTATTAAATGTATTACGGTTTTTATTCTATTTTCCAAAGATAAGTTATTGTACCTCTTTTTACTTTATTGTAACATTAAATTATATTAATACATTAAGTCGAAGACACAAACGAAATGAAGACCTATCAAACAACATCTCTTTGACTATGAAATGACTCGTCATCTGTTGAAATAAACATGTTTCATCTTCCTTCGTTTTAAAGCAGTAACAACATAACAAAGTTTACATGCATAGAATCTAAATGACTGGTTATTTTTCTTTTTTTCTTTTGACTTCTAAATAACAAATTTGACATGGATACAATCAAAATTATTGATTATTTTTCCCATATACTTGAATACAGCGCCAAGAGGTTCTTCATCTCCGTCTCTTCTTCTGAAGAAATACAAACGTGCACTGTTTCCATTCACTCAAAAAATTCTGCAAACACAATCGTACAATTTCAATCAGTCAAAGTACAAGACAGGTGAAAACATACTTCAAAACTGAAAGACTGCTTAATGAAATGGGACTGAAAATTTGCTCACATGTACTTAAATTAAAAGGATACAGTTTACATTGGAACTTACAAACAAAGCCAGAGTGACCAAATTCAACACCATATCCGATGTCTGTCTTAGCTTGAACGAAACGTCAACTGACAGTGTCGCCAACATTGGAACTCAAAATTTAGTTGTTAGATACGATCATTACCAAATTTGACAAAAAGTCTGTTCCGGCATTACGCACTAGAACTATTTTAAAAGTTTCGTTTCTCTTCATCCCATTGTTTCCATTTGCCCCATTTTACGGTAATTAATCTTAACTTTCAATGCGGATACCAGTCTCATCAGCGAATCTTGTCGCTTAATATTAATCCCAGTCCTGAAACTTTCTTTCATTTTCGTCTTTGCGTATTTAATGTACAGATTGAATACTAGGACTGAAAGAAAGGCATCCATGTCTTACACCCTTTTTAATTCGAATACTTAATTCTGGGTATTATAACATTAACAAATTTAAGCGACAGCCATTCTATTCTTCTTGTGTACAATATTTCTGTTTACCAAGTTAATTAGTTTCAATTTTACACAACAGTGTGTGCGATATCTGAGGGGACATGAGTAAAAATTCTCCAATGGTGAGTTGATGATTATTTTCAGAGAGTTCATTAACTTTTTCAACACTTCATTTGTGACAACATATTGTCGTCCAGTTCATTGGTTATCGTGGGCTTTCCTTACACTTCCCTGAAAGAAACAAAAAAGTTTTCTTATAGAATTATATTCTATAATGTTCCTTCCGTGTGCTGCACAGTGTTCACAATAAATGACTAATGCTTTCATGTTTTTCGAACTCATAAAACACATAATTTAGGGGAGGAAAGGGGGAATGAGTTCTTTATCCACTGATAGTGGCCATTTTGATTTACAGTTACAGCACAAACAACGCCCAATAACATTTCCGTGTCACTGCCAGATTAGCTGGACAAAACAGCTACGCTAACATCACTCAACTAACCCCACTCCTCCGTGCACCATGCAGCATCTGAACCTGCTTTCCGAACAGCCCTCAAATTTTACTAAATTTATAGCACTGCGTGTTCCTTACCAATAATATCATCGAGTGCTCGGTTTATTATTTCCATCGGAGAGGAACATCACTGTCAACAGTGTCTTATACACTCTATGGACCTTTTTTAATGTTTTTAACGAAAACCTGACCAGATCACAATAAATTTTTACTCTGTGGAGTTCTTGACAGGAACATGTACATGTTACACAGCGGCTCTGTGCACTAGCTCTTCGCGTCGTCTGGACCCTTTGGTCTGAGGATGGTTTTATAGGCCGAAACTTGGAACCAAAATTTTAGGAAACTTTTATGTATGGTGGTTGTGTTCCGTAATGATGTCCAAAATTATTGTTTTTTCGTTTACGTCTGTACACTGCTACTGAGCTTGGTAGTGATTAATTGTGCACCGCTTCATCTCGTATCGTGGCTCGACAAATTGCGGTGTTGAAAATTTCTGTCAACGGCAGGACTGGAACTGAATATTTAATTATTTCCCAATTTGTTTTAAAAACTAAACCTCATGTCTTGTTGCCTAATGAAGATTGCGTAATACAAACTGTTACACTGAAACCATTAGCAGGTGTTGAATTTCTCCTACTACCATTAGAACAATTAGAATTTTTTAGCAATTTTAAACTGTGTACTGCAGGTTCCAGAAGTGGAGGCCACGCGTTAGCTCCTAGTCCCCACCATCACCGCCCCTCTCCTCTTATGGACACACTTGTATACAATGTAGTTTTAGGCAGTTGTGGCATGTTAGAAAGGAATCTTGATGCCGTATTTCTGGAAGAACTGGTAGTCTGGTACTTGAGTCTACACTAAGTTATCCAAAGATGACAGTGTCTGAGCACTGTCTACAACAGACTGAATTATGTAAGCTTTCTTGTCATTTTAGTGTAAGTTTACTGTGTGCATTAACTTTGCCCACTATGTAAGTTTACCTTCGTTAGTGGCTGTATATAACCGTTAGTCGTAACTATATGAATCTTCTGTGTTAAGAGCCATTCTATGTATCACTGTTCCTTAACGGCGCTAAACAGTGACTTAAAGTACCCTTTGGAACGGAGAAGGAAGTATTCTAAATGCTGAATAGAACGTCGCCAGTGTGTCGTGACACAGAAGTGCAATAACTATACAGCTTTTGAATATAAATATTAACTGTGTGAATTTATTCAAAGTGAGAGATTTGGTAACTGTAAACCAAAATTGAAAATTTGTAAATTTTTAATAAATGAATGCAAAGAGTAGCTATACGTAACACACTGAAAGACTTTCTCATCAACAATCAAAAGTTACAATTGCCAACTCTCGCTCGGTAAATCCACATATATTTCTCGGAAATGTAACTTCTGATTCGTATAAAAAATGTACAAATAAGTACACTTTCCTAATTCCTCCTGAAAAAGTTCTTCTTGTTCTTAGAGTTGATTATTACCTCCGCAATGTTAAATGCTACTCCACTCTGCTTTCACTACTAAAGAAAAGCGCTGAGCTGGATGTCACTGAAAGAAATCACTGCTGGCCCTCTAGCCTAAAAATTTGCGATAGCTGCTTGCCAATAATGACTGATATGTTACTAAGAATGCAGTTAGTTAATCAACCAATATCCAAGGCGTGAAAGCAATGTCTTGTTAAGTTTTACTTCCAAATACAGAGATGAAAGCATAACAAAAAGAAGGCACGTACATGAAAAAAATAGTTTCAAACTGAAATATGTTGCTACTTTTAACCACACACATTGTGAGTCGCGTTAACATTAAAACTTTAATCTTCTTCAAGCATCCTCACAAATTATGAAATGTTTCACATAATGGTTAAAGAAGCAACTATATTGAAGTTACACGAAATTTTACTTTTTACTTTCCTTTTAAAATTAGAACCGAAAAGGGACTGTGAAGAATAGTTACCAAACTCTGAACTCATGACTGTTTATTTTAAAATGGATACAGAGATTTAGATCGTCGATCCGAGTTTCGTCTTTACAATATCAAAATAAATTATAATCCGAAGTGCGCTGCTAAATTTGATTTCTTTTAGTTTACAATAGGTCTGTGTCGGCTGAATTTCCATTACAGGTCATCTGTAAGTAAATGGTACATAATTTTGATACATTATTTATAATTTTGAATGTAATTGTTAAACAGATTGCATTGTCAAACATTTTTACGTATATGTCTGGTAATTTTGAGATCCGTGTGATATTGCTAGTTCTGTTATTGTCTGTTTGTTTGTTAGTTACGTATCGCAGGTGTTACTGTAGTAATAATAGTTGGTTACCGCCTTATCTGTCTTGTTACTTTATGTTAGATGTTTGACAGATAGTACAACAGTACTGCATAGTTACAGACAGTACTGTTTATCACTGCTGTTGTCTAGGTATTGATCTTTGCACTCACTGGATGATACCATTGTAATCTATTTTCGTAGACGGATTTCGATACAGGCTGTATTTAGTCCTGCGTATTTGTTTGTATTCAATTATAAATTGAATTAAGCAAATCTTTCTTGTAGTTTTTGTGCGCTTCCTTCTTGTTGTTTTTGTGCTATGCGTTATTTTAAATTTTCATAGGCGCGCCTTTCCGTCTCCTGGTCGTCAGGTTGTCCAGCGGTGGTGTGTGATCACAGTATTGTTTGTTTGAATATTCATATTGAACTATGAAGTAATTTCTGGTTGTCTCGTACATGGAATTATAATTTATATTTATGCAATGTCCTTAAAGACACCTACCTACTCCCAGCAGAACATAAATTAACGCAATAGTTTGCAGAAAGAACACTGACACTTAAGTAACTGGTTCTGGTGTTATGTTTAGCGCTCGCAGCAAATGTGAAATCGAACCCCTATAAAAGAAAGGTTCAGGAGTGGAATTAAAATTCAAGGTGAATGGATAGGAGTGATACGACTTGTTGATGACCTTGATATCCTTAGTGAAAGTGAAGAAGAATTACGTGATAGGCTGAATGGAATGAGCACTCTAATGAGTGCAGAATATGGACTGAGAGTAAGTAGAAGACAGACGAAAGTAACGAGAAGTAACAAAAATGAGAACATCGAGAAACTTAACATCAGAATTGATACAGTTCAGATATTCTACTACTTAGGGAGCAAATTCACCAATGGCGCAAGAAGCAAAGAGTTCAGCAAAAGCAGACTAGCACTGACACGAATGGCATCCTGGACAAGAGAGATGTACTAGTATGAAACATAGGCCTTAATTTGAGGAATAAGTATCTGAAAATGCACACCATTGTATGGTAGTGAAATATGGACTGTGGAAAAACCGGAGCAGAAGAGAAACGAAGCATTTGAGGTGTGGTGTTAATGTTGAAAATTAGGTGGACACATAAGGTTAGGAATAAGGAGGTTCTGCGCAGAATCGGAAAGGGGTATGTAAAAAACACATCAGAGAATGGTATTAGAGGGAGCTGTACAGGGCAAAAATTCTAGAGGAAGACAGAAACTGGAATATGTCCAACAAATAATGGAGGACGTTGGTTGCTTGTGCTACTCTAAGATGATGAGTTTGGCACTGGAGAAGAATTCGTGGCGGACTGCATCTTACCTGTCGGAAGACTGATGACTCAAAACCATATTACCTTATCCTATAAGTATACACTCACCAGGAAACATCTCAAAAATCATCCTCTATCCACAATGTCTGATTTCCTCTCTGCTTTCTCACCGACCATTGACAAAAGGCTGCTGCTCGCGGCTGAACGACAGCGACTTCATCTGCTCCTAACACAACCCTTGGTAGCCCGAGTGTTGCATATAACCCACGTGGTCAAGTATCCAAAGACGCCCTCTATGTCAAAACTCATAACACAGTAACCTTACACTACTACTTTGAGACGGTTGGAGAACCTCTTTCAGTCCTGCTGCGTTGCCCAGTACAGTAGAAGTCTCTCATCGCAAAACCCGTTTCACACTCTTAAGGCGAAATGACCAACGTATCATCAAGAAAGTTGTCCTGCTATCGCATTCAGTTTCCTAATTAGAGTTTAATTTGGGCCCACAGTACTGACAGGTAAACCTACCCATGGTAGGCTTTGAAAATGTTGTAATGTACCGCAAAAGAAGAGACAAGTATTTTTACACGTCCCCACATGCCCATTAAATGGACGAAACACCCCCTTGAAAATAATGAGTTTAATAGTTTTCAATGAATATCGTTGAAACGGTAACAGATAAAGGTTTTGTGGTTTTTAATGTACGTTACGACAGTGTACCTAATTTTTCGAAAAAGTTATTTTCTCGGAATGCCCTCCTCCAATATTTGGTTTTTAATTCCGACATTTCACTAATAGCGAAACGCACAGCATAAAATTAAAAGAACAAGATAACATATATTTATAATGTATTTATCTGGGAAGACTTATTAACCAACCCAGCATAACAACTAGCATTGAAGTGGACACATAATGAGCGTGCTCACACGTATGCAGAGATATTCCAAGCTTATTTCTAACAAATGATTCTTTCACTGATCTGCTGCCAAATGAAATTGTTACATTTTTAACTTCCATGACCTCTTGTTATGTTTTGATGGCCTCTTTGGACATTCTACGAGTAGATTAGTGAAAGGGAATATTTTCTCTGATTCGTAAAAGTCATACATCTCAGAGTGCTGAGTAAGTGCTAACACAGTACTGACACAGTTTTATCGAAGTCCAATCATTACTAAGCTATGGTATACAGAGATGACACAAATAAATACAAAATAAGTGGAACAGAAAAGAAGAATAATTGAAGGAAGACGGCCCTTCGTTTTAAATAAAGCAAACGGTGCCAGCTCTTCCGCTGAACACGCTCCGTAACAAACGACGGCCCATCAGTATCCGACCGTGGTGCGTTGCGTATAAACAATTCGGAAGTTTTGGCTAGCTGAGCAGATTTGAGAGGTAACTACATCTATACAGGGTGGTCCATTGATCGGGCCAAATATCTCACGAAATAAGCGTCAAACGAAAAAACTACAAAGAACGAAACTTGTCTAGCTTGAAGGGAGAAACCAGATGGAGGTATGGTTGGCATGCTGGATGGCGCTGCCATAGGTCAAACGGATACCAACTGCGTTTTTTTTTAATAGAAACCCCCATTTTTTGTTACATATTCGTGTAGTACGTAAAGAAATATAAATGTTTTAGTAGGACCACTTTTTACTCTTAGTGATAGATAGCGCTATAATAGTCACAAACATATGGCTAACACTTTCAGACGAACATCTGGTAACAGGTAGGTTTTTTAAATTAAAATACAGAACTTAAGTATGTTTGAACATTTAATTTCGGTTGTTCCAAAGTGATACATGTACCTTTGCGAACTTATCATTTCTGAGAACGCATGCTGTTACAGCGTGATTACCTGTAATTACATTAACGCAATAAATGCTAAAAATGATGTACGTCAATCTCAATGCATTTGGCAATACGTGTAAAGACATTCCTCTCAACAGCGAGTAGTTCGCCTTCCGTAATGCTCGCACATGCATTGGCAATGCGCTGACGATCTTGTCAGGCGTTGTTAGTCGATCACGATGGCAAATATCCTTCAACTTTCCCTACAGAAAGAAATCCAGGAATGTGCGGGCGATGAAATGGTGCTTCGACGACCAATCCACCTGTCATGAAATATGCTATGTGGCGGACATCCATTATGTTGGAAGTACATCGCCATCCTGTCATGCAGTGAAACATCTTGTAGTAACATCAGTAGAACATTACGTAGGAAATCAGCATACATTGCACCATTTAGATTGCCATCAATAAAATGAGGGCCAATTACCCTTCTTAGCCATAATGCCGCACCATGCATTAACCCGCCAAGGTCACTGATGTTCCACTTGTCGCATCCATGGTGGATTTTCCGTTGCCCAATAGTGCATATTATGCCGGTATACGTTACCGCTGTTGGTGAATGACGCTTCGTCGCTAAATAGAGCGTGTGTAAAAAAATCTGTCATATTCCCGTAATTTCTCTTGTGCCCAGTGGCAGAACTGTACACGACGTTTAAAGTCGTCGCCATGCAATCCCTGGTGCATAGAAATATGGTACGGGTGCAATCGATGTTGATGTAGCATTCTCCACACCGACGTCTTTGAGATTCCCGATTTTCGCCCAGTTTGTTTGCTACCGACTTGCGGATTAGCTGCGACAGCAGCTAAAACACCTACTTGGGCATCATCATTTGTTGCAGGTCGTGGTTGACGTTTCACATGTGGCCGAACACTTCCTGTTTCCTTAAATAAAGTAACTATCCGGCGAACGGTCCGGACACTTGGATGATGTCGTTCAGGATACCGAGCAGCATACGTAACACACGCCCGTTGGGCATTTTGATCACAATAGCCATACATCAACACGATATAGACCTTTTCCGCAATTGGTAAACGGTCCATTTTAACACGGGTAATGTATCACGAAGCAAATACCGTCCGCACTGGCGGGATGTTACGTGATACCACGTACTTACACGTTTGTTACTATTATAGCGCCATCTAACACAAAGCGAAAAAAGTGGTCCAACAAAAACATTCATATTTTTTACGTACTACGCGAATATGTAATAAAAAATGAGAGTTCGTTTTTTTGAAAATATGCAGTTTAGAATCGTTTGATCCATGGCAGCGCCATCTAGCGGGCCAACCATAGCGCCATCTGGTTTCCCCCTTCAAGCTAGATGAGTTTCGTTATATGTAGTTTTTTCGTTTGCTGCTTATTTCGTGAGATATTTGGGCCTGTCACTATCAATGGAACACCCTGTATAGCGTCTGAAGATGTCTGCAGCATTAGCAGACAAAACGCTGGACATCGTAACATGGCTTAGGACACGTCGTAACGCCCACAAAACACGTATCACCAAGATCCGAATTTGGTTATTCAGTAGAGCAGTACAAACGAAAAGCTTGAGTAATAAAAACTGGTGTAAATGTCACGTTTATTGACGTCGTGATTTAGGAAAGTGTACTTTCCGTTGGGGTAATGAATCAAAAACGCCTTTAGATCACTGATTTTTTTTTAAATTTCTTTTTATTAAAGAGTGTTCTAGACAGTACCATTCATTCATTTTGCCGATGTTCATTGATGTTTGTGAGATTGGATCGTGCCCCAGGGTCAAAGAAGCTGAATAAGAGAGTAAAAGGTAAGAAGGTGAAACCTTCCCGTCTATACCTCTTTTGTTAGTGATAACCTTCCCTTTTACAATAAACTATGAAACCTTTCCTTAGGATTTCTGTCTCTTGCTCAATAATAACAAATGAAATCTTCCCTTTGAAATTTATTCTCTTTCTCAATCTTCGCATACAAATTTAATTGCTGCTTTTTAAAAGTGATTTTCGGATTATTTCGACGAAACATAGAATGTGTCGCCGTCGTGTGGCCCTCAGTCGTTATCCGTAATAACCCAAAACTGTTCCTTACCATTTTTTATTGTTACTGGATCACTATCAGACTGCTATATCGAACTGCGACATGAATATAGTTACTCTGTTTTACTATACTCTATTAGCTGCTGGTCGGCTTTCATAATAAGTGGCTGTATTTATTACCAAAGCTGACGTTATTCTTTAATAGCAAAGCTGACGTTATTCTTTAATAGCAAAGCTGACGTTATTCTCTAATAGCAAAGCTGACGTTATTCTTCAATTAATTTGACTGAAGTTACGTAATTTATAGTTAAACTTTTTCTTGACAACAATAAAATTTTACGTTGATGGTTTTTGGGATGGATTATAATTAGAAATGCAATATTGCAGGCGAAAGTTAAATATATTCTGAAGGAAATGATTTTCCAAACGTTCAAATGGGACTTAGTTTGTACAATAAACTTACAACTAGAAATGCGCAAACGTACCTTCAGTAGTCTTAAGTTTCTCAAAAAATTAATTCAATAATATTAGCTCCTCTTATTGTAATAGTTAGCTGATGTCTCTGTACATCCGTTTATAATCTCTTGAAAATAATAGCTAGTGGCTGGCAGGCACACCGCTCCTCTCAACCTCTCGCCTCAGACCTGCTACCGACTCGCTTCACTTCTCGCTATCTACTGACATCCTACGAACGCTAAAATGCGGTCTCTCCTGCCAACAATGCTCTCTGGTGCAGACAATCCCTGCTACCATTACAAAATGTATCAATGGGCGGTCTTTACAACTCTTTTCTTCAAATGTATCCGTACGCGGTTTCTCCTGCCGTTTCTAAAATTATATCAACAATACTTTGGTGCAGATATTCCCTGCTACCACAGTTACTTCCAACATGAGAAATATTAATTATTCCTACTTAATCCTATTAATAAAATATAAACATCTTTCATAAATTGTGGTCTGACAATAGACAATAGAAATATACACGTCTTACAAAGGTTTTAATGGAGTGGAAATACTCTCGCCTTCACTGTGGGCATCTGTAGGGGAGTGTGCCACGCTGGTGGTTAATCAGTTTCAGCTCCCCCGAGAATTTTCAGCCTCACAGTCTCACGTGTTTGAGGAGGCTGGCACAGTGGGGTGAGGCAGGCGCGTTTTATTTTGCGAGTGCAGGTCGCAGAGCAAACAGCGGGGGAGCAGGTCTGCCACTCGATATTAGCTCCTCGGGGCTCGGCATCCGATACGGCGCGCAGCGTCGCGGAGCATGCGGCGCCGCTGGCCTCACTGTGCTGACGTCACATGCACCGCCAGCCAGGAGCTCCACACTTTCGCTGCCCTGCGTGCCGAAGAACTGGACCAGTGGCAACTGGAGTGAAGCTACAGCAAACCAAGAACTCGTGAGCGATACGGCTTATCCTTGCGACACTACTAGTACTGTATTGTCCCTGTTTATTGGATGTCACATTTTAAGTTCCAAGTACCTGGCAAGATTACACTACTGTCGATCTCTAGTACATCGTACCTCCAAGCCACATTCCACCGACTGGCGTATGGAACAGCAGATTAGTTTAAACTGTGACAAAAGTCGCGAGATACCTCCGATGATCGTGCAGAACCTCCTTTTCCCAGTGCAGTCCAGCAACTCGGAGTGTCATGGACTCAATAAGTCGTTGGAAGTCCCCTGCAGAAACAATGAGTTTTCGCAATTGTGGGCGGATATCGAGCCATTCTGCCTCGATGTCTGTCCATAATTGCGAAAGTGCAGGATTTTGTACAGAAACTGACTTCTCGATTATGTATCATACATTTTCGATGGGATTCTTGTCGAGAGCACTGGTTGGTCAAATCGTTCATTCGAAATGTCCAGAATGTTCTTCAAACCAATCATGAACACTTGTGGCCCGGTGACGTGGCACATTCTCATCCATTAAATTCCACCGTTGTTTGCGAACATGAAGTGCGTGAATGGCTGCAAATAGTCTCCAAGTTGCCGGACATACTCGTTTCCAGACAATGATCGATTCAGTGGACTAGAGGACACAGTCCAATCCATGTAAACGGAGCCCACGACATTGTGCAGCCACCACCAGCTTGAACAGTGCCTTGCTGCCACCTTGGGTCCATGACTTCATGGTGTCACCGCTACACTCGAATCCTGCCATCAGCTCTTACCAACGTAATTCGGGACTCACCTGATCACGACACGGCTAACCAGTCGTCTAGGGTGCAACTGATGTGGTCACGAGCCCAGGTGAGTCGCTGCAGGTGATGTCGTGCAATTAGCAAACGCCGCTTGCTGCCCGAAGCCCGTTAACGCCCAATTTCGACACTCTTTTCTAACGATGAAACGGCCCCTTAGAAAAATTATAAATGACTGTGCTTAAACTGGCACACAATATTTCTAGCGCAAAGCACTCTGACTTTCAATAATCCCTACATAAGAATGGTCCTGACTAACGTTAACCTATACGTTTCGCAAATCACTTACCTCACAAAAAACTTCGTTACTCGAACTACTGCAATACAGCGAGCGTCAATACTGGCAGCTAAATAAAAGATTCAAACTACTGAAGGCACTAACTACTGATAGGCATAGTTAGCAAATGAAAGATTTTGGTAAAGGACAACTAATGTATTTACCTTAAGAGTGTTCAAAAGTCATAATATAGTTCATGACATCCAGTCTTACAAATTTACTGTCTCTGTCCAGATCATCCACTGTCAAAACTCGGCACTGCTGGCGGCTCACCTCCAACTACGCAACGCTACGCGCTGATAACAGCCAACTGCCCAACACTACAATAGGTCTAACATTCTGGGTGGTGTCTCTTTGTTCTATATCGTGTCTCCCTACCACTTTCGCGCAACGACGCTCTGAACGTGTTTTTTAGGGAGTTGACTAGTTTGAACCTGGGACCTGTTGCTGATAAGGAGACGCCAGACCACAAATGACATGTAGAATTCAGAAGAGTTCAGTGAGACTAGTGATGACATGACCAAATACTTAATGATTTCAGCGTCAGCTCCACTGCACACCCTGTAAAAGAATCTTAATACTAACTAAATTCCGTGGAAGGGGTTCAAGGCTTTCCCATTTTTAGTTAGGTGGTAAAATAACGTAGAAAAAGCAGTTAAGTTTACCATTGGAAATTTTATTCTACTCACAAAATATTGTTCATAAATTGCACTATTGATAAAAGGAAGTGTTTTAATACAGGATGGTAAAAACCACCTGCGTTCAACAAAAATGTGAACGAATATTCCCTGAATGGGTTTCCAAGTTCTACAATGGATCGAAGGATGACCTATGCCATATCACATCTATAATCTAGGTTTAAATTAAGTTTCACAAAAGAGAAAACTATCAAAATGGTCTACAGTGACCCTCAATTGTCTTTAATTACTTATCTAACTTGTCGTAAATTATAGTGGCTGATGTGGCTTCTCAATAACTATATAACAGAAAAATCATCGCGTTTCAGATTTTTACTTCAAGTGGCAAATGTGAACACCATGAGCTTTAATTGACGATCGACACTAGTATTACGCAAAAGGGGGAGTAACAGATGAGACTTCCGCAGTTCTGAGTGAAGCTTTATGTGCTGTTATGCGGCATAGCATGCGTTCATTACATTGTCGGTGTTCGTCAGGGGGCGGCGGGCAGCACAGCTCCGCTTACCTCGCCGTCTCGCAAGCAACTCTTTTCCTAACTTCTCCTTACTACAAAATACCGAAGTTGGTTTAAAAAAACTATCTGGCTGTGTTCTCATCTGACCAATCATGGTCTCAATGTTAACCTTAAGCTCCGACTACAAAAATTCTGTCTATCCAATGAGAAACGTTATACTCTTCGGGGTGGGGCAATGTTTTTAAAGTTTGCAACATAACAGAGACGTGAAAAAGTCTCACGCTAAAACTTGCAGCTGATGCGGTCCTTTTAGCGTTATCGTAAGATCTATACTGTTCTTCTGGAGGGCTCTAGGTTTTAACATGAGCTGGGGGGTGGTCCTTGCCGTAACAGAGACGCGAAAAAGTCTCACACTAAAACTTGCAGCTCGCGTTGTCCTAGTGGTTAGCTGGCGACGTGGGTGTCCAGTCCGTCCCTTATCATAGGGCCTTCTAGCTTAACACGGTTCTGCTCTCGGCTTCTGTTCTCGTTTCTCTCCTCGGAACTGCGTCTGTCTCACGGTGGGAAGGTATGACATGCATTTAGGCATTCTTGTGTTAGTCTGTGGTATTCCATTTGCTCACTCGTTACTCGTATTACTTTGGTTAATTTAATGTCACGATTTATTCAGAGCTATGTGACATAATACTTGATTTGCTTATCATGTCAGGGTTTTCATGGAAGGTGTTGGATGTACCTGACACCTTACATAGCATATAACCCAACAACACAAACCAACCACAGCCTTCACACAGCACAGTCAGTGATTTTCATATAGAGAGCTATGTGGCGTTATCAACATAAAAACCTAAACAGCCTACTTACAACGGACACGTTCGTCGTATGTCCGACATTGACTTCTGCTGTTACTTCATGCAGTGCTGATTGTCGGTTAGTAGTGACAACTCTTCAAACGTGGCTGCTCTCGGTTGTTAAGTGAAAGCTGTCGTCACTGCATTGGTCGTGGCGTGAGGTAATGCTTGAAATATGTTATCCTCAGCTCTTGACACTGTCGATCTCGCAATACTGAATTCCACAACGATTTCCGAAATGGAATGTCCCATGAGTCTAGCACCTTTATATGTGGATATCGGAATCCCATTACTTTCGTCACATCAGTTTACACTACTCTACGTACCTAACAACAGTTTATACAGTGTTTCTTGCCACCAACTATGGGGTGTCTGCATCGTGGTTCATGTAACCTCTCATTACATACCTGGTCTTTCTGAAACCAGAATTTATTTTAGCTGGCCATGAACGACTCTTATACTTCATACGAAATAACGAATTCTCGTTTCAAAGCAAAAAAATTAAACAAAAGAAAAATAAGAGCAAATGGAATAGAGTATTATATGCAAAATAACAAGGGGCTTTATTCAAAGAGCTTCTAGCGAACGTCCCTTTTGTTTCATCACTATTATCTAAACCCAAGGCACGCATTCTTAACTTCTCTATCCTGAATAAGTCTTTAGCGTCTGGGTGTCTTTGGTGCCTTGGAGTCTTTAGCGTTTGCTATTTTAGTGTCCGAAATTTTTGCGTTGGAGACCTGGATATGCGCCTCTTAAGTTCATACGCCACTGTGTGGAATAGTTATCCTCAATGGAAGCCGGCGTATTTAAAAGCGAATTTCTTTAATTTTCGATTGGACATTTACTATCGGGCTTAAGTATGACCATTCATCGTAGTGAAACATATCAAAGAAACTGTGTTAATAAAAGCCGAGTTAAGGAAAAACTGTAGCGTCCTACGATTTCGTACAGAGTATCACGAGAAATAAACCGTATATTGGTTTCTCTCCGGACAATAATAAAAATAATAAGAATAATAATGATAATAATAACAGTTTATCCATATTAATATTCAACTCACTATACATCGTGCTGTATTAAATGAACCCTGTGACCTATGAAGGAATTAATGCGGTGTACCTGTGCTACGGTAATCGAAGATGTCAACTCATTTAGAAACGCGAATCGGGCGCCTACTAACGGTTAATGAGCATCATTGGCAGCAACCGCTAAACAAAGCAGCTAGCCAACAGTAACAATTTGAATCTAAGCTTATTAATCAACAAATATTAACTGCAATAACAGATACTGTTATGTCGCCTCGCCTTCACGTTTCTCTGCTGGATTGGCACCGAATAAGGACATTTCACTTTCGCTGATCGTGGGAAGTATCAGCAGGCAGCAATAGGAAGCATCACATTCCGCGACTTATTGCCACTTTCAAAATATGTACGAGTATGAGTTTGGTTACATAAGCTAGTACACTGCCAAACACAATACTGAAAAATTTTTATACACTGACTGGTAAAAACGAGAAGCATCCAAAAGGGGAAGAGGAAACAAAATGGATCTTCCAGGTTGAGAGAGTATGTGATGTTATTTCAGAGATTACGAAATCGAGTCGCTTACCAGTACGCCATTTCAAGTTGTCTGGTTGACTGCATGCGCTGATTCAGCCTGGGATGCGTCTCATAAAGACATAATTCTCTCCTAAGCCAAGATGGCCCACAAATGTTGTTAACTGCTCCATGATATCCCCCATCTGGCACTTGGACGGAGATGTCCTCCGATCTCAGGCCACACTTGGTCTATGTGGGCAGAGATCGGGATCTCGCTGACCACGGGACTATCTCTACAAGAAGCAGACAGTTCATAGAAACAAGTCAGATGTATGGACGAGCATTGTCCTGATGAAGAATGGCACCACGATATTGTGGCTTGAGAGATAAAATATAAATACACAGAATATCCACGACATACCAATGTGCTATCATAGGACTGCCCTGAAGTCATAACCAATGGCTCCCAACAACATCGCGTCATGAGTAACACTGCTCTGCTCCTCCAGAACAATGGGAAAATGAGATCTCTCCCGAGGTCGTCGCAGTATTCTCCGACGATGGTTATCAGTGTAGTCCAGAAAAAAAACGATTCGTCACCGAACACAATGCGTTGTCATTCATCAGCAGCCCTTCCTTCAGTGTCACTGTACCACTGCAGACACAGCAGTTCGTGTTGTGGCGTGAATGACAGCTTACGGATCGAACGCTAAGCCTCTTGTTCTGGTGCTCTAGTCGCCGACCAATGGTGTGGAAAGACACAGAACGTTTGAGGGAGCCCGTTACTCGTTCTCGGATGTCAGGCCCAGATCTGAAGGGGCACAACATGCTTGGTGCACAGTACGGCGACCCTCCTTTGCGGTGGTCAAAAGTCGTTGATTAGAACCTTGACGAGAATGTCCTCGCCTTCTCAGACAGTCCAACACTGGGCCACTGTCACATCCGATTGCCACACAAATCTGAGTATTACACGGGTCGACCAATCAGCCAAACAAAGGGCCACAAAAAGCTTCTTTTCATACTCTGTCAGTTCTTGATGATGCTGTCTCAGACGAGTGTTCTTCACAGTGCTCATTCAACATCTGACGCCTATCATGCCACTTATATAGCCAACCGAGACTGCAATTGCACTAAAGGCGAACAACGTTAATACATTTAGTGAGCGTCCTACCTGTCACACAGAATTCCATCTCTATTTACAAACCCGCCTATGGTGTGTGCTTGTACGAAGTTACATCAATCTTAAGAACTGATAACAGAATATACAACTCTGGATTATCACATTACGTGAAGAACCTTGTCATTACTCACACGTATATTACAGACTGAACTGTCTGCAGCTGAACGCTTGGGTTCATAATGACAGGAAAACAGTATGAAGTATTTCCCTGCAGGAGATGGTGTATGCATTTCTGTTCAATGGCCCGACTTCCTGCGGCCTCTGTCTGGTGGCCAGTGACGTGACGGATCGTCCCCAGCGGCCGTTCCAAGAGATTGTCTCTGGGGTCGACTCTCTTAAGCTTCGACAAGTGCACATCCCTGTTCGTTTCTCACACTGCTTCCAACATTTCCCACAGCTACATCGTATGCAAATATGAGATACATATAAGAGGAAGCAAAACTGGGACAGTTACCTACTGACACTCACTACCACTGAGGTACATTAATTTCACAGGCGTAAATTAAATTCTCATTAAATGGGAGTTTCATTCCTGATCTGCGTATGTGGCGACGCTGCTTCCGGAAAACCGTTCCATCACACCGTGAACCTATGGGGATGAGATATAAAGACTCAAATTCTGGCTTGGAGTAAAGCTTATAAATGCTGTTTTATTATTAGAGGGTGAGACAAATAAAAGAACAAAGTTCCAAGGTACAAAGAAACACACCAGAGGCAAAGAAATACAGTACTGACTATAGCAGATGCTGAAAGTGTCCACCATTCATCTCTTAGCACTTTTGGGCCCTGTCAAAAAGTTACTTAAGGCGGATCTAAGCTGCACTGCTGGAATTTGTGCAGTTCCATCCAAAATGTCGTGCTGCAGTTCTTGAAGACAATGAGGGCTGTTGCGGCACAACTCACACCTGAGGCCTCAACACAAAGTAATCACACACTGACCGATCAGGCGACCTGGAAGAACAGCTAAGGCCTTGACCAAACTGATCTCTCTTAACAACTCTGCCAGGCGTGAAGATTGCGTATGTGTGCTCCAAGGTCCGGCCGGCTGTAAGTCAGTTGCTTCATCCTGTTGGAAGTTCCTCCTCCGTTAATGCCGCCACAAATGGTTTCAGAGGCAGTGTAAGGTAATGTAACGCACCGAAGTCAGCGTCTGATGGAAGAATATAGACCAATAATGTGGCGTGCATACAGTGGACACCAAACCGCAACCCTCTGATCACGCGGTGGTATTTCGTGGAAGTTATACGGATTCTCCGCTGACCAGATCTTGTGATTTTATGACATAACCATTCAGGTGAAACTAAGCTTCAGCAGACATAAAGAACAGATCTGTTTCCAAGCCATTCATTGTTATTTCAGTGGACAGCCACTCACAAAACAGGAGGCGCTGAGGGGCGTCTGTCGGTTTTAATGCATGAGCAACAGACACTCGGTAGCGATTCACGCGTAGGTCCAAGTGGAGTATTCGTCCCCACGATCAACGAGACAAGCCGGTTTCTTGCGACAGGCGTCGGGTTGAGTTGGTGGGAGTCCGGCGCATTTCTTGGTAAATTACTGCCTCATTTTCTGGTATGCTGATACGTTTCGGAATGTTTTTGACTTGTTCAAAACATATCGTGTCTGACGGCATTTACGGTTGAGGGCTACATGCCACTCTTTAGCGGCACTTTGACAGCATCAAATGGCTTCTCAGAAAACACGCCTTTGTTGACTTTGTCGTCACGGAACGTTCCACAATGAACACACACTGCTCCACTGTGGGATTCATCGTCCCCTTTATACCGCTCCACTCATACTGACAAATGCATAACTTTTTCACCTTCTAAGTTTGGTTTGATTCGAACAAATAGTCTTGGAGGAAAGCTTACTAACGTTAGTATGGTGAGCCATAGCATATACGCTGACGATTTCGTCCACTTAACCAGTCAAGCCAATAAGACAAGAGAGCACCAAACAAATAGTCTTGGAGGAAAGCTTACTAACGTTAGTATGGTGAGCCATAGCATATACGCTGACGATTTCGTCCACTTATCCATTCAACCCGAGAAGGCAACAGAGCACCGAACAAATAGTCTTAAAGGAAAGCTTACTAACGTTAGTATGGTGAGTCTAAGCACATACGCTGACGATTTCGTCCACTTAACCAGTCAAGCCGAGAAGACAAGAGAGCATCGAACAAATAGTCTTGGAGGAATGCTTACTAACGTTAGTATGGTGAGCCATAGCATATACGCTGACGATTTCGTCCACTTAATCACTCAAGCCGAGAAGACAAGAGAGGACCGAACAAATAGTCTTGGATTAAAGCTTACTAACGTTAGTATGGTGAGCCATAGCAAATACGCTGACGATTTCGTCCACTTATCCAGTGAAGCTGAGAAGACAAGAGAGTACCAAACAAATAGTCTTGGAGGAAAGCTTACTAACGTTACTATGATGAGTCATAGCACATACGCTGACGATTTCGTCCACTTAACCAGTCAAGGCGAGAAGACAAGAGAGCACCGAACAAATAGTCTTGGAGGAAAGCTTACTAACGTTACTATGGTGAGCTATAGCATATACGCTGACGATTTCGTCCACATAACCAGTCAAGCCGAGAAGACAAGAGAGCACTGAACAAACAGTCTTGGATTAAAGCTTACTGGCGTTAGTATAGTGAGCATATACGCTGACGATTTCATCCACTTAACCAGTCAAGCCGAGAAGACAAGAGAGCACCGAACAAATAGTCTTGGAGGAAAGCTTACTAACGTTTGTATGGTGAGCCATAGCATATACGCTGACGATTTCGTCCACTTATCCAGTGAAGCTGAGAAGACAAGAGAGTACCAAACAAATAGTCTTGGAGGAAAGCTTACTAACGTTACTATGATGAGTCATAGCACATACGCTGACGATTTCGTCCACTTAACCAGTCAAGCCGAGAAGACAAGAGAGCACACATGTGAAATACAGTCACTTAGGATGCGACCAGTGACTGTGGTATGTAACTTAAGAGCTGACAGTCTACGCCAAGCTATAGTTAATGTCTTATTAGATCCAGTTTGGGCTTTTCAGAAGCTGATCGGTTGATTGTGCCACCGCTCTCACTGCACACATTGCAGGTGGACTGCCCGCACAATCAGACTACACAAGAGGGTACCTTTTAGAATCGTAACCTGAACACACCTTTCTGTCTTTTGACAATACTGTATTTTATTTAGCTTTTGTATATTCAAGCATTTTAGTTTGATTTACATGTAATTAACTGTTACATTCACATGTCTCTAAAGCGTCCTCTCTCTGAAGAATGATGGGAGACACTTTAAAAGAATAACTTTAGTTATAGCACGAAACTCGGTTATAATGTCCTCGAATGAATATCCACACAATTACATACAACAGAAATGTCTGTCCTATGACTTCGTGTGTTATGTGCCTACATGGCGAAACCTAGAGTGGTGGTAGGTAGCGACATGAAGACCTGGATCGTTAATGGGACAGTACAGCCAGCATGTGACGGTTGGCGTGAAGCTGGTTCAGACCGGAACGATTTGGGCTGCATCTGAAGGCATCAAGCGCCGATACGAAACTGCTCGTACTGCCAAGTAGCCTTTCAGTTTCCTTTGATAGTTTCCCTACAACAACTGTTCACATTTACTATTGGCTCGAATCTGCAGCTCATTTAATATCCACAACAGGTATCAGTTGCCCTTTGGGTATCGCAAAATGTAAAAATGAGGATAAAACTAAAGTAATTTTTTTTGTAGTTTCTTGGTACTTGCTTCCTTTTAACAGGTTCCAGAGTTTCACAGTAATCTGGAATCCATTCAATTTCTTCAACCTTCCAAAGATGAAATATGAAGAACGTGGTGTGCCATTGAAAACATTTACCTCTCCTAAGAGCCTGCATATGTGTTATTTATTAGTTGGTTTCTAGGACATTCATCTTAAGCACCAGTGGTCTTGGTTCATTAGTAACCAAAATGTCCTCGGTCTCGGGTTCGAACCACGTCACTGGTTAAATTTTGACTAAAAATCATTAGCAATGACTTTCAAAACTTTCTGACATAAGATGTCACTCTCGTACAGCCAACGGCCTTGTCAAGGAGGGCGGAGGAACTGACGGAGTTTTAGGGCACTCTCTTGCCTTTGGGTTAGGAAACTGCCCAGAAAGGTAGAAGAATCAACAGTTATCAACTGCATGAGGATGCAGGAGCCAACGGAAAACACTGCGTTAAAGACACATAATGCGTACCCACACGACGTGTGGAATGTAATTGAAAAGGTGCCACGATGACCTCTCCATTGGCCAAATATTCCAAGGGGTATGTGACAACGAGAAAAAGAGTGAATAACCAACGAAAGGGTAACGTTCTACGAGTCGGAGCGTGGAATAAGTTTGAACGTGGTGAGAAAGCTACAAAATCCGAAAAGGGAAATCCTGAGACTCAATTTAGATATATTGGGGGTGGAGGTGGGGAAGGGGGGAGGCGGTGAAGTGAAATCGAAAGAAAACAAAGATTTCTGACCAGATGAATGTAGGATAATATCAACGGCAGCAGAAAATGGTATAACGGGAGTAGTACTTGTTATGAAGTAGGGCAGAGAGTGAGTTACTGGAAAGAGTTGAGTGATTGACTTGTTCACTCTGAGAATCGACAGCAAGCCAACACCGATATCCATAGCTCAGATATACATGCAACACCTCAAGCCGAATATAAAGAGATAGAGAAAGAATCAGAGGATATTTAACGAGTAAGTGAGAACTTAAAGGGACACAAAAAGTCAGTAATGAGGGATTGGCATCTTGTTGTGCGGGAAAGAGTACAAGAAAGCATTACAGGAGAATAGGGGATTGATACTAGAAATGAGAGAAGAGAAAGACTAACTGATTTCTGCAACAAATTTTATCTAGTAATAGCGAATACTGTTTTCAAAAATCACGAGAGTATTAGGCATACATGGAAATGGTCGGGAGATACAAAAAGATTCCAGTGGGATTACATCATGGTCAGACAGAGATTCCTAAATCAGACACTGGAGATAAAGCATATCCAGGAAAAGATATAAACTCAGATCACAATTTAATAGTGATGAAGAGTAGGCTGAAGTTTAATACACTAGTCAGGAAGAATCAATGCGCAAAGAAGTGGGATACGGAAGTATTGAGAAATGGTGAGGTACACACTACTACCCGTAAGGCTACAGACACTGCGATAATGAATAGTTCGGTAGGCAGTTCAGTTGAAGAGGAAAGGACAAAGGACAATCGCACATGTTGGAAATAGAAACATAGGTACAAAGAAGGTAGCTACGAAGAAACCATGGGTAACAGGAGAAGTACTTCAGTTCATTGGTGAGAGATTTCAAGGACATTCAGCAATACAGAAACAAACGTCACTTCTGAACGAAATAAATGGGAAGTGGAGGGAATTTAAGGTGAAATGGCTGCATGAAAAACATGAAGAAATCGAAAAAAATGATTATCGGAAAGACTGAATCAGCATATGCAAAACAACCTTCGGTCAAATTAAAAGCTAGTGTGATAACATTAAGAGTGCAACGGAAATTCCACTGCTAATGCAGATGAGAGAGCTGATATGTGGAAAGAGTATACTGAAGGCCTATATGAGGAGGAAGATTTGTCTGATGTGATAGAAGAACAGAGTCAATATAGAAGAGATGGGGGATCCAGTAATAGAATCAGAATTTAAGAGAGCTTTGGAGGACTTCAGATCAAATAAGGCAGAAGGGATAAATAACATTACATCAGAATTTCTAAAATAATTGGAAGTGTAAACAAAATGACTATTCGCGCTGGTGTGTAGAATGTATGACTCTGGCGATGTACCATCTGACTTGCGGATTAACACCGACACAATTCCGAAGATTGTAAGAGCTGAAAAGTGCGAGAGTTATCGCACAATCAGCTTAACAGATCATGCATCCAAGTTACTGACAAGAAGAATATAAAGAAGAATGGAAAAGAAAACTGAAGACGCGTTAGATGACGATGAACTTGGCTCTAGGGTAAGTATAGGCACCAGAGAGGAAGTACTGACGTTGTGGTTGATAATGGAACCAAGACAAATAAAAAATCAAGACGCAATCATAGAATCTGTCGACCTGTAAAAAGCGTTCGACAAGGGGAAATGGTGCAATGCGTTCGAGACTCTAGGAAATAAAGGGAGTAAGCTATAGAGAAATATGGGTAATATACATTATGTACGAGAGCCAAGAGGAAACAACAAGAGCGGATGACCAAGAACAAAGTTTTCGGCTTAAGAAGGGTGTAGAACAGGTAGCGCTAGGTGGCGGTACGTTCTCTTGGCACGACTGCCCGCTTTTTGCTGATTCGCATACTAGCAGGATGCGCCTTTCAAACCACTGCTGTGAGTGGTTGTTCGAGAGGGATGTGATACACCTTTTGCATTTCTTACTTTTATGTTTTCATCCTCTTTAAAAGCAAAGAGAAAAGATGAGGTGGTAGTAGCCCAGCGTAGAGCCTGTGCCTACCGTCAGGTATTTTTGACTTTCAGATGTTAAAAGGCAGAGCAGTTTTTGTTCTTGTACGAGTTGTTGGAAGGAAGGTTTCGCTCAGTGAGTGAACGAGTGAGAACCGCCATTTTTTAGCGAGTAATTGCAGACCGCCATTGTGTGTATTTTCTATGTGCATCGAACAGAAATATAGTAGTGTTTTATTAACAGAATATTTGTGAGAGTTATTATTATTTCAAGTAGTAATGCAATAAGAAGAACGGAAGCCCACCTGTGTACTTTGGAAAATTTACGAAGATCCGAATATAACAACACGGCCACAGTCAAGGAGACGGCGATCGGACATAATATTAATAATTGGTACGCATAAAATACTATGAAGACGATTTATTTATATAAATATAAACTAAAATGATTCCTTTCCCGTTACAGGCAATACCTAACTTATTGTGCTTGTCCTTCATGCCAAAGAATTAATCTCTTTAATTCATCCATTTTAAAAAAGCCACACATTCCAACATTTTATTATCATTCATTCCCTATCCTATTATATTATCATTTTATTATATTATAGGGAGAAATGAGCGACTTAAAAATTTTTACATGCAGTGCGTCTTAGCAGCTAAGATTTCGACAGTGCATTTATTTCAGAGTAGGTCTGAACGTGTCGTATTCTCTTGTCAGTTAGAACCCGGTGTGTTAAAGATCTCTACACAGAATTTCCGACTGGTGACATATGGTGTATCACTTTCCATTTCCATCAGTGCATGTTTAATTAAATCACATTACTTTGTTATGTTCTCGACTTCACCACTGCAAGACATTGTTTTAATTCACTAAAATGTCTAACTACCCTAAGTAAGTAACAAATATGTGAACCGTTTTGTGACGGCATTTTCTTGCATTTAATTACTCTTAATGAATATTTACGTCCATCGATCCCATTACAACCAAAATTTTTACTTTTTACCCGTTATTCATACATGCGTGGGCTCATTTTTTTGTAGCGACAAAGCTAATTTATTTTGTATTGTACTAGATTTGTGATCAATTGACTATATTTATTTTGTGATAATTTTATTTTTGTTATTTAGAACCAAAACCTGTGAAGCTATACATATATCTTGCACGGCCCTAATGTGTGCCGTTAAATTATAGTGGTTAGCGCATTTCCTGCTTCCCTTATATAAGCGATTACACGTGAAAGAAAAAACAGCGTTTTGTGTTTTTATTTTACTTACCACAATGTGAAAGCAATCTTAGAAATTTCATTTACCTCACAATGAAGAAATGAGCTGTTTCAAGTCATAATAAGATATACTGTAAAAACTAATGTGTGTGTTCCTATTTCACAGTAGTGTTCCAACGTCAAACAAAGTGATCGTCGTAGCAGCTTTTTTGTGGTAACTATACTTCCAAAGCGCCTTGGAGCATTTTCCTCGGTGACAAGTATACTTCCCAAGGGCCTTTAAAACGACGTAATTTTATGAGTGCATACTTCCCACCGCCCTAACGGATATATGCACAATAAACGGAAATTACGGTGGGTTCAGCATACTACCAACAGGTGCCAGGAGCGTACAGCATTGGTACAAAATATTCGAAAATTTCCAGGTTAGTGCGCATAGTTTACTCCGCACGTGATGGATTAAAAATATGCGCTTTGTCATGCTCAGAGATTTCTTTTGCTCCGTACAGCATACAAGATGACTGATGGACCATGTTGTGTTAAGTTTCTAGTGCTAGGGTGTTCTTCAACTTTGGTGTTGGCATGAAACAACAAGACCTTCGTCTCCATGTCGTAATCTAAATGTCTATGTCCTTGTAGGAAACGTATTCGACTGTAGTTGTGAGCAGCAACGTCTTAAGAACATCACACTGTAACAGTGTAGCCATAAATAACTGTACTGAAAGGAGACTAAACTGTAGACTCTTAATCGCTTTTGAACTTGTGGTGAGACACAGTTTTAGTTGTGAGGCATAAGGGACACGACAGCCCAATAAAAAAAGAAGACATTCCATTTGCTGTCAGTCAATCTTTATTCTTACCATTAACAAGCCATCAGTGCAACAGTTCTTGACTAGAACCATCTCAAGAATATATTATTCAATTGCATTTGCTGAGTATAAACACGTAAATAAACTTTATATACTTTTAAGTAACACATCATTTTAGAGCCTGACTAGAGCTATGCACAGACATCATTACTTAATATACTTTAACACAGCAACGACTCATCTGCTAAGCAGTTCACTCTCGTTTTTGGCACTTTGGTTACAAAGCAAAACATCTTCCTTAAGCTAAGGACATAGATTCATTACTTGGATAGATACTATTGTCGTGCCACTTTAAGAACCATTTACATACTATTCTTACACTTTTTAGAGACAGATCTTATTGAAATCACATATGTCAACAATTTCTGTAAATATAATGCATGTGGTAGTTAACATTTGATGTCGGGTTTCTCCAGCTTGTTTCCAATATTTCCCAACGTTTAATAAAAAAAAAGGTGAATATATCCTACAAAATGCCCACGTATAGACTTCTAAATAAAACTATTGTTATACTTCGTCCACTAAATTCGTCTCTCTATAAATGCAGAAGGAACACTGAACCTTAAACAGAAAATCACCACTATAGATTACAGATTCGTGTTACTAAATTGCGCATGCAATGCATAATGCGCATTCTTTTGTCGCCATGTCTGAAGTATTTTCATTGCTACAAAAATATATTTCCAGATTTGTCGTAAGTGCGATATGTTTCTTCTTTAGGGTTGCTGTACTAATGCACACATGGAAATGGACTACAGCTGCGATGGTGCTTGAAAACGTAATGGTGTGATTGAAATCTACTCAAAGCAGGTCAAGTGTATTTTTTTTTAATTTTAAGGATACATGGATGTTCACAGCTACAGTAAACAACAGAAACGTACAGTATCCTTGTAATACCACGAATCATGTTTTACATTGCTATTAAGTGCAATTCTCATTTAAGTCGCTTTTATACGCACTGTTTTATGTTTTATTTATATAAATGACTTTTGAGTCTATTACGAACGTTTAGTTAGTGAATATGTTTGTTATTACGAATCGAAAATGTAACACCATAAAACGTAATGTAGGACACTTACAGAACGTAAAATGGGGAAGACCTCACGTTGACTTCTCCAGTTACTGATCGATATGATGTGTATGTGTAGAATTAGCTGGCATACCTGTGTGCTGACGTCACTATATGTGGTTCAAATTTTATGAAATTCTTGAGTAATAGGAGCCTTTAAGGGTGAGGACAGTAGCTAAGAACTCAACATATGTGAAGGTCTTTCATCATAAATATGTAAATTTCTTCGCATCAAGTGCAGAATACGAGTGAGCTCTATAGTGATTACTGAAACATCAAATTTCTCTGATCTACATGGGAAACTAAACGTCGAATTATTGAAATTATTTTGGTTTGAAGCCATGACTTGCAAGCTTCTCTCCTGATTAAGTGAAAAAGATTTTTCATCATTTGTCGGATGCTGGCACGCGTGTACAGCATCAGCTTGTACTCCCTATGGTAATCTTTATGAAAGCTGAAAGCCTTAACGGAACAAATTTTTGCCAAGGAGGATAGATAAATTTCAGAAATGGCTGTGAATACAGAGTTTCATTGTACAGGTAAGTAGTACAGCTCGATTATCAAGGAAATCCTTACAGATTGTTGAAAAAATGAGTAAATCTGGCTAAAATAATCTGAATTTGAAGTTGAAGCGAAAAATACATAAAATAAGTTGAATACATATAAGAGACAGCAAAAATGGTTTTGAAACCAAAAAATTTAATGAGGTATCGAGTCATAATTACTGAGATTGATGCTGAAAGTGTACAATGGAGCTCCTGTAACATGTCATAATCACTTGGTTTCATCTCTGGTGAAAATACCCCTCTGTAGTCTGTATTTCCACCCTCATTTCTCGCGCCCACCAGCAGTGAAAATGTAGTAACACTCTTTTATGAAAGGTGGTAGTTAACTGACGATGGGCAAAGACATGGATAGTCAGCCACAGGAGATAACACTGACTGTTGTTAAATCACGAAGGTATTCGTATCAGCTACATGTAGCGCTGTGAACTAGTTGTATGTTGTGTCCTGTATCGACGGAGAAGGGTCTACAGGGAGAGGTCGGCCATCATCTTGCGGAAGTCGGACAACGTGTTGTAGTCTGGGTCGGAGTCTGTGTCTGCGCTGTCCTTGTTGGAGTCGGACTTGGCGAAGCTGGGGTTGTAGCGGCTGAGCGACAGCGGAACGGGCAGAAGCTCCGGCATCACAGAATGGTGCGTGATCAGCGCGGTCAGGCTCGAAAACTCCTTCGTGAAGCCCTGCGGAGATAGAGAAATTCATTGTTAACACCAAGCAGCAGATTCAAGGTATGAGATTTTCCTGAACGTATTGTATACTGTGACTAATGAAAGGAAGGGAAGAAGGATGAAGCTTGACGTTGAAAGTAGTATATTTTACCACAGATCACTCCCTTACATCATCATACAGTTACATCACGCACAAATTAAAGCTGTATGGATTTAATATTTTTTTCATAACTAGGGGCCACAGTCATAATATATTTCTTTAAAGTCAGTACCGCCATTAGACTGTTGCTTATATACAGTGTTACATTTACACTTACACAATCATGATTTCGGCTTCAAAGTGTGATTATCAAGTGCTCTGTGAAAGGAGATTACACAATAACAGTGAAATACATAACAACTGATATAACCATATAAGAATCCACATTTATAATGATTACTTGCAAATGTTATAAATTGCCTAAGATGGCATACTGTTGTATTAAAATACACTACTAGATAGTCTAAGCGTCTATATTTCTGGCAGAGCCTACTGCTTTGTTTCATCACTGAGTCTACTATCTTGACTGAATGACAATTGGCTTAGTGTCAAATTGTCTTGGTCAAAGAAAATCCTGTTTCAAGCAGGTGACTTTTTCTTTCCTTTTTAATCTTTGAACTCAGTGTCTGGTAGGATAAGAAGGGTTAGGAGCAATTTATTTTCTTTGGTAGTTGTTACATCTTGGCATTACCCGTTTATGTTAGTATACAGTGAAGTTGCCTGCTCATAAACAGTTACAAACCTCCCGATAATATTCGCTGCATCCATAAATATAACAGCCCAGATAATCACTGATATTGTCTAAAGTAAATTTTAGTAGGTAAATGTACAGCTTTGTACGTGAAATTAACACATCGCCAACTCTAAATTGTGTGTATCAAGATAAACAGGTACTGCAAAGGTGTAACAACTACCAAGGAAAATAAATTGCTCCTAACCTTTCCTATCCTACAGGACACTGAGTCCAAAGGTAAAAAAAAGGAAAAGTCACCTGCTTGTAACACAGAATTTCTTTGACCAAGACGATTTGACAATTAGCCAATTGTCATTCAGTCAAGATGGTATACTCAGTGATGAAACAAAGCAGTAGGCTGCCAGTAATATGGGCGCTTAGACAACGTATATAATTGCGTATTTTAATACGACAGTATGATATCTTAGGAAGTTTATAACACTTGTAATTAAGCATTATAAATATGGATTCTTATATAGATTTATCACTTGTTATGTATTTCACTGTTATTGTCTAATCTGCTTTCAGAAAACACTCGATAATGGCACTTCGAAGCCGAAATCATGATTGTGTAAGAGTAAATGTAACACTGTAAATAAACAACAGTCTAATGGCGGTACTGACTTTCAAGCTGTATAGATTTATGTACAAAGACGTCCACAGGTTGGGGAACGTCCCAAAGACACAAGGACTCGAAATATGATTCCGCCAAAGCAATACAGTACAGAAAAATTCAACGCCAAGAGCATCTCCACAGACAAATTCTGCAAAGCTTGACTCTATCAATCAAACTGTAGTCCATGCCAATCGGTTTACATAGGACAAACATGCAGACATTTCAAAACGAAATATTCTGGACACATCGGAGCCTTAAAATGTGACAGCACACACTCCACTTTCGCAGATCATCTCTGACAAGAAAACCATCACCCCTACAACACTGAGATTGACGTTAAGACCTCCAGAGAAATCAGTACCCTCTATCAAAAACTCACAACAGAGGAGAACTACCACACACACAAAAAGTAATGATACAACGAATGAAGGCATTTACCGCCACTGTGTAGGCATTTTAAGGCAATTTCTTGAAGCAGACAGGACCAAGATATTTGTGTGTCTTTGCGACTCTAGCATATGTCACATTAAGTGTATGTCCACATAAGTTATGCTCATGAACTGTTATTCTTAAACCAAATATACTCAGTTTCACTTTAAGGAAGACAAAGCAGTTGTAAATATACAGGAATGGCGCTGTCATATTTAGTTTCTCAAAATCTCCACATGATTCATATGGGCTAAACCCTATTACGCGTCTTATGGCTTTGTTTTGCCATTTAAACACTTACTTTGAGCCTACGGAATTGCCCTATAATAGTATTCCATAACTCAGGTGCGAATGGAATGAGGCAATATATATGTATAACAGAAGTTCTTCACTGACACATGCCAATTTGCCACATGTCTTCCCTCTGTGGGTATCCCAGTTCAGCTTCTGATATATATATGATATCCTAATAATTTTACTGTTTTGTCGTCATGACTGGGAGTACTCAGATTACATTAATGTATGCAAACAAAATATGTAAGTTGTTGCATGTTTCAGTTAGTGAATATAAATAGTTCACTAATTATCTCTCTATAAACCTGAGTCCCCCGCTCTCTAGTTTTTGTATGTCCAGGCTAGTCTGTATAAAAACCTCTACAGTATTTCCTCAGTCTTGCAGGTATTGGAACCAATAACATGCAAGAATCGTCTAGATTCCCAAGATGATTGAACTACATGTATACACACAATTAAGGTCCTACAGAGTGCAATGACTAAGAGTCATACTAGTACTTGTCCGTTTTTTGTGTGCACAATATACAGGGTGTTCGTTTCAACTAAATAAATTGAAATGTCTCCAAAACTACGCATCAGATAAAAATAATTCCAATTTGTTTCTCTCGCATGACGACATCTAACGTTTCAAATCTTCAATGGGAATCCCCATTTTTTATTACAGATCACGATTCTACAGCAAAATCTACATAAGTTTTTTGTAAGAATTTTGTTCGTTTCGCCACAGACAGCGGTGTAATCGGAGGAATAGAAATTGGTACACAATTGTTATTTACGACATGCTGCTCAATGGCCTTCGAAAATCCAATGGCACAAGGGACCTCCAGCTCCATGAAAGAGAGAGAGAGAGAGAGAGAGAGAGAGAGAGAGAGAGAGGGAGGGAGAGCTGGAAAGAGGAGTGCGGTGGAGTTGGGCTTGAGAACGCAACATGTGGTTTCGGATTATTGAGGGTGTTTAACTAATATGTTTTGTGTGTGGTGTATAGACCATTGAGTTTTCCTAACAGTACTTTGTCGCATAACATCAGTTTTCCCCCAACAGACGCACCACAATAGTTTTCACTAAACACTCAGAATTGACAACGCACCAGACAAACGGCAAACAATGAACAACTGAGCAGCTACAACAACGTAGCACCATTCACTGAACATAAAGACAGAAGTGTCTGCACAAACCGCTTTTTGTGGTGAATACTTGAGAAGTAAATGTGTGAGAGCTAAGTTACATTAAAAAGAGTGTGAAAAAAATGTAATCAATAGCAACAGAAAGAGAAATTTACCAAAGAAACACAACAGGTAAAAAAATGTAAGTGCATTAACATACATGGGCGTCCAAAATTAAAACAACAAATCAGTGTTCCCGTCCTGTGAGTAATTCACGATGTAATCATTAAAACTATCAACAAATAACAGTACGATCGCGTTCTGTACGGAAGATGGCACTTCCGTCAACTGAAAACAAAACCACACCTTAGAGGACTTCAGAGCATGTATCAAACAGGGTAGTGTTTTTCGGGTAGTCCCACATCCAAAATAGCTGTGTACACAGTCACAAATGGCGCAGTATGCACAAAGGGGAGACACCTGCCAGACTCTATACGATGGAGGGCCCAGGATGAATGGAAGCAGGACAGTCGCAAACTCATGTGGCCCGATGGCTTAACGTGAATCGTTCTGTTATTTCTCGGATGTGGCACGGACACCGGGGCAGGGCCGGCCACATGTGATATCAAAAAGAGAGGTCCGTTATTTGGCTGTAAAGGCACGACCGTACCGCCTTAGTACTGCGTAGCAACTGGCATCGGACCTCGCGACATCCACTGGACGTGTTGTATCGAGGCAAACGGTGTAGAGAAGACTTCGACAGCGCGGCCTTTACTGTCTGAGACCACCTGTATGTGGGCCTCTGACCCGTCTTCGCAGAGAAAACGTCTAGAGTGGAGTCGTCAACATGCAACCTCGACTGTCGTGGAGTGGGCCAATGTTTTTTTTTTTCCGCAGGTGAGTCCCGATTTGGTCTAGAGAGTGATTCTCGATGGATTCGCATCTGAAGAGAATGTGGAACGCGATTTAGTGACCTGAACATTATGGAAAGAGACCTATATTGAGTGAGGAGGTTCGCTAATGGTGTGGGCAGGGATTATGTTGACCCCTCTAAAGCCTCTTCATGAAATTGTACGGGTGAATCGGAAAGGTTTGACTGTTGTCAGGTATCGTGACGAGGTCTTGGGACCTCATGCACGGTTCTTGCAATGTCCTGTGCACCCTGATGCGCGATAATACTCGGCCTCATAGAGCACGAGTGGTTGATGTTTTATTGGAAACTGAACATACTGAACGCATGGGGCGGCCTGCTCCCTCTCCCGATTTGAATCCCGTGGAGCATGTCCGGGCCTACCAAAATATTGAAAAAACACAGGGAAACCAATAATCCCATATATGCAGCCTTTATCAGTTATGAGAAAGCCTTCGGTAACGTTAATAGAATTAATGTATCGAAAATAATGGTATGTTTCGGCATGTAATAAGTGTTATTCCAAGTTTTGACATATAAAACAAACCAAAGACAAAAATGAAGTCCATCTGTGGGAACTATCTCTCAAGGTGTGAACAGGGTGCTCTGTATCACCCACATTATTTAATTTGTGCATGTTGGATGCAAATATATGGCAGAGGAAATCAGTGCACCATTATAAGTTTAATGTTAAACTTATAAATACCCTTTTTTGCAAATGATATAATAACTTCAGTGAACTTGGAAGATTAATTACAGACAGCACTTTCATCCTTGCACAAGGAATTAGATGATTATAATATCATCATACCCAAAGATGGAACTAAGGTAATGTCGTTCAGTGGTAAGGAGGATTGAATAGCAAAACACCGCTAGGACAAATATAAAATTTCATATTTGGGAAATGAGATACCATGCATTACATTCAATGATTAAGAATTCAACTGTAAAAATGTCTATTATTGGTAGGTACTATAAATCGCACTGTCCTCAAAAAAGGTACGAAAGGGTCACTACTAAAATTTTGTAACGTGATGGCTGACCAGTTCTAATGTGTGGGCCAGTGACATCGACTACAAACGCCAGTTAAATGAGCAGGACCAAAGCAGCGCAAATGACACTCGTAACAACTACCGGGTTACAACCACACAATTCGGAAAAAGAAAACTAAAACTAGAAATGGGCTGAGCGTCGCAAGCATACTTCATAAAACAGAGGAGCATAACAAGAAATGGCATGAATACATTCAAAGGGAATGAGTTGAACTATTACCTATACCAACATACACCTCAAGGGAAAATAAAGGAAGAGATGAAAAATTCAGTTGCGGTCTACTTTAACACCAAGGAGTTCTAACTCAAAAGTAGATATGAAAGTTCTTTGAAGAGCTGTGTGTGTGTGTGTGTGTGTGTGTGTGTGTGTGTGTGTGTGTGTGTGTGTGGTTCAAGGTAGAAAGGTTATCTTTGCAAGTTGCTTCTGCCGTAAGCTTTACAGGAGTGGCCACCACTCTGTCGATCGGGTGCTTCTAATATCTTGCGATGACATTTCCGGTAGATCGTAGTAACGCTCGGTCGGCTCATAGTTGATTGTATAAGGGTGAGGTTGTGGACGTTATGTTTTTCTAGTGTGTATCAGATACCTGTTAACGTTAATTGTTTTAAATACTCACTGATGTTAATTTAGGTTTATTCTAATGATGCATTCACGCAACGGAAATATCACTTTCATTTGTAATGGGAAAACGATTACTTCTTTAAAGGGCAAATGTGTGGGTTTACGTGCTATTCAAGTGTAACATATGGGAAGAAAGGGAACGTCGAGCGTTACTTCACATTTGTTGGCTCTGGGATTGACAACAATTTCCCTCTGGATTCTGCTCTAAGGGAGGAAGGGGTATGGTAGCTAAAAACAAAACTTATACTCAACAGTTAACTTTTTTTAAGGCACTAGACAACAGTAAAGTAGCACATTGAGGTGTCGTTCCGCGTTTCAAACATTATTGCACAGAATAAGAAACCTTAAGAAGCCGGTGACTTAACTAAAACATCATTTTTAGAATCTGTAGATTCATTATTTGATAGTTTTAAGAATAAAACTGAAATAAAGTCTTCTATGAAATCTGCAAATTGTTCTACAAGTACAGTAATGAGGATGGTTCCAATTATGACGTGTGATGTTGTCTCACAAATTGAAACTAACTTTGATCGCTGCTGGTGTTTTTCCTTCAACTTGACGAATCGACTGCTATACCTGATATAGGTCAGTTGGCTGTTTTTTGCAAGAATATCTTTTGATAATTTCGAAATAAGAAGGGAGCCGGTAAAGATTATACCAATAACAGGACACACTATAGGACAGGATATGATTTACATTTAAATTCCCCCTCTTCAAGCCCTGAAAATATTTGGCCTCTTGTTCCTAACGAAAAATACCTTGTTTCCGTCCAAATTGGTCTCAAAGTCAAGACAATCTTCAGATCAACACGTCCATGTGAGGTTTCTTTTTCCATCATGGAATTTATAGAAACAAATACAGTAACAGACTGACAGATGATCATTTCCTCGGCTGTATTCTAATGACCACTACCTACTGCCCCAAGATTAAAAATTTTGCTGCCGACAAAAATGCGCCATCCTTCTCATTAGTCGGATACAAAAAATCTGTTCTTATATTTGTAATTTATTTCTAACTACTCTTTCTTGTGTACAATTAAATTTAAATTTCTTCTTCCTAAATAGAATTTGATTAAAATTTATTTTATATTTACTAGAAATGTGATCTTGTAGGCAACAAATTTAATATTTTTTAATGTTTGTATTTTTCGTAGCTCTCATTATTATTTAAGAACGGTGTCGTAGGTCAGAAGCTTTACAAGAGTGCTGAGCACTGCTCTAGTGGAAAGCATGCCGTGTTGTCATTCATTTCTGGAGTTCAATCGGGTCCGCATTACCAAACATTTAGGTCTGTAGGGTGCTTCAGAATGACAAGAGAGATAGTTCACTCTGGGAACTTTGTTGTTTCCAAAGGGTTATGCTGAAACATAATTTTTAATAAGTCGAATTTTCTAAAATATCTCAAACTGGTCAAACTACGTATTATGTATTTTTTAACTTGGGAATGATCAGAATCACACAATGTAAAAGAGAGTGAAATCCATTTACATCTGAACATCTTTGGTCTCTCTTATTAATGTGGTGTAACTTATTTTGAACATATAGTTCTTTTAAAGGCTTAAAAGGTATATTTCCTTTTGCTACTACGTCTTTCTTGACTGATGGAGATACAGTGTGATCTCTGGGCCTTTCAGCTGACTTTCAGCAAACTTCCATTTGTTTGTAATGTTTATGAGTTTTACTTGTGGGTTTTAATGTTCCGATTTGGATTTTCCTTCTTGTGTTTATTCTTGAATTTCATGATGCTTGTTGTCAACACATGAACGAAATACGTTTTTGGACAGTGAATTAAATGCATTAAAAGTAGTTGCTAGTATGATTCGTAACCATTTCAAGGGCTATTTGAATGCTCTTACATTTGAACATTGTACATGCGAGATATATCAAAGACAGTTCCACACATTCCCCAGGTGGGTAAAGCAAGGGAACGACGGCAAGTACATTGTTCAACGTAGTAAAACAGTACCAGTTATAGCGTGACGTGAGATGAAAAGTAACTGCAAGTTTACGCCGATAACGAGACAACTGGAGACGTAGCACGTGTTCGGAGTAGGGAAAGGTAAGGAAGGAAATCGCCGTTGCCCTTAGCAGATTAAACACTGTCACCAATAAACCGAAAGACATGATTACAGATTCACGTCTCATTGAGTAAGAAGACAAAGCTACTGGGAGTATAAACTGGTATTGCGAAAGACGTATTGAAGTCTAATACCTTGGTTTTCTTACACAGGTGAAATGCTGTGGGGGAGGGGGGGGGGGGGAGATGCGACAGAAGTTGGAATGGTTGATTGTCTCCAAGTAAATCAAATGTCATACTCTGAAGCAGCTTAAGAATTTCGCAAGTGTATTGCGACGCACTTTTCAACAGTTTTATGACTGGCAAGCAACGCCATCTACAAAGAGAAACCGTCGTTACTGCGAGTGAAAGAAAAACCACAGAGAAAAGGGATTGTTAGCATCAGAGTTTAATAGAGCTTTCGACGGCTTGCCGATAAATAAGGCAGAATTTGTAGATAACATTCTTTCGGCATTTCTGAGAGTAGGTGGAGTGGCAACGAAGCGTCTATCAAAGTTGGTACGTAGAATCTATGATTCTGGAAACACACCGTGAGACTTACGAAAAAATGTTCATACACGCAGTCTGCTACATAGCAAGGGAAGATAAAGTGCAACACTATCGTACAATCACGTTGACAGTTCATGCATCCAAGCTGCTGACAAGAATAATACACAGAAGAATTGTAAAAAAGCTGAGGACCTGTTGTGTATTGATAAGTTTGATTTCGTAAAGGTAAGAGCGGTAGAGGGCAGCTCTGACGTTGCGATTAATGATTGAAGGAAGACTGTAAAAAAATCGTTCAGAGGCTATGTACGCGTAAAAAATTCGACAATGTAAAATGGCGCAAGATGTTCAAACTTCTCAGAAAAATACGTGTAAGCTAAAGAGAAAGGCAGGCAGTATACAGAATGTACATAAGAACCAAAAGGAAACAATAAGTATGTTCGGATTAAAAAGTGAGCCGGACAGGGATATAATCCAGCGTCTCTACTGCTCTATCTGCATGTCAAAGAAGCAATGTCGAAAATAAAAGAAAGTTTAGAGTGTGGGCTTAAAATACAAGGTGAAATGATAACAATGATAAGATCCCTGATGACATTGCTAACCTCAGGGAAATTGAAATAACAGACGACGTGTTGAATGAAATGAATGGAATGAATACTGTAATGAGTAAATAATACGGACTGTGAGTAAACCGACAAAGAAACTAACATAGAGTAGCAGAAATGAGACTAGCTATAAACTAAACATCAAAACTGAGGAACGTGACGTATAACAAATAAAGGAATTCTGCTGCTGAGAATTTTTCCGGCTTGTATGGCCTTGGTCCATGGAAGGCTACCTTGGACGAAACGTCAGGGATTGATTAGTTCCGTGGACCAGGCCATACAACCTGGAAAAATTTTCAGCAGCTGAAACATCCGGTCGTGAAAGTATTCATTATATGATAAAGGAATTCTGCTACCTTGAAAACAAAATAATACATGGCGTACGAAACATGGACATGAAAAGCATACTGACGAAGCCATTCCTGCCCACGAAAATTCTGTAGTATCAAACATTGGCCTTAATCTGCGGAAGATATTTCTGAGAATGTCTGTTTGCAGCAAAGAATTGCGTGCTAGTGAATTTTTCACTGGGTGAAAACAGAAGAACTAAAGTGAACTATTATGAGTTGTGGTGCTATAGAAGCTGAAAATTAGGTGGAGTGGTAAGATAGGGCATGCGTAGGATCTCTGCAGAACCTGCGAAGAATGAGACGTAGGGGGAAGACTGACAAGGAGAACGGAAAGGATGAGAACACATGCTTAACACATCGAGGAATAACGTCCACGGTACTAGAGGGGCTGTAGAGGGTAAAAATTACAGTGGAAAACAGATATCGGATTACATCCAGAAAATTGCAGCAGGAGAAGGCTGATATTGTATTACATCCAGCAAACTGCAGCAGGTTCTGCAGTGCAAATGGTACTGCGAGATGAAGAGGGATTCATGGCGCTCTGGATAAAACAATTCATAAGTTTGTTGACAAAAAAATCGCTTCACTGTGTGTCTCAGATAGTGACAAGCTATCATTTATTACAAGGTAGGAACAGTAACTGTTATTAGCATTCTAACCACTTCGGAATGAAACCTTTTGGAGCACGTGCATCATAAGAACATTGGGTTCTTTGGGGGAAGAGACCAAACAGCGAGGTCATCGGTCTCATCGGATTAGGGAAGGATGGGGAAGGGAGTCGGCTGTGCTCTTTCAAAGGAACCATTCCGGCATTTGCCTGGAGCGATTTAGGGAAATCAGGAAAACCTAAATCAGGATGATCGGACGCGGGATTGAACCGTCATCCTCCCGAATGCGAGTCCAGTGTGCTAACCACTGCGCCACCTCGCTCGGTTCATAAGAACAAATCGAGCAGAGTGAAAGCTTGAGAACCAGATTAGCGGTAGCGTCTGCGATCGATCACATTGTTAGAGTGAGTGTGGACCCACCTTGATCTTGTACCCCTTGGCGGTGCGCAGGATGAGGTAGTGCGCGATGCCGGACGGCTGGAAGTCCCTGGGGACGCGCAGCGACAGCGCGTAGCAGCCGGGCTTGCTGGTGCTCTCGCGCACCATGAACGCGCCCTCCGGTTCACGGCCCAGCACCTCCAGCGCGATCTCCCTGCGAACAAGATCGTCACACACGGCATACCAACCGGTCTCACTGCTGATCTCGTAAACAATGATTATATTCCCCATTATCAAGGGCTAGCACCTCCAACGTCAATCTCCCTGTCAAACACTGTAACAGCACAGTCTAACACATACAGTCACGACACTCCTGCTCATTTTTGTCATCCAGTGCGACAGCAGCGCTCCTAGCTGACAGAAATCTATGCTCCTGGATACTCTATCAAATGAGTGTCAATAATGTAATTGATCGTAAAGCAGACTTGTGTCAAGAGCAAACAGACATGTCAGTTGCAATTCAGGCATTAGTTAGCCAGAAACAACAATTTTCATATGAGATAACCGAGTTGCGAGATGCGCAAAACCAGTTTCCTTTGGAAATCAAAAGGATTACCGAAGAAATGCAAAACATGAAATCGAAGCAGGAGGAAGTAGAAACTTCCGCAGAGGAACTAACAGTAACTGTGCCTACCATACCTTCTGGATGTGATCAGCTGACACTAGAGCATTTCAGTAAACATCAACAGGATTTCTTAAAAAATTCAGAGGAATGGGCATCCGCCAAGGAAAACCAGGTGTGTTATGTGTAGAAACAAATATGAAAGAAGCGGTAAGCAAATTGCCTCTTGACAGCTTACCAATTGCAGAAAATATTAAAGAGTTAAAAGAACAATTAGGGGCGAATTTTAAACAACGGAAGGGTGAAATAATCCATTCTGTTGAAAATATGTCCAGAGATATGGAACAGATGTGAGGGGCAGTAAAAGACTGTAGAAACGAGCTGTGTGGAGTAGAACGAACGCTGGGCTCAAGTCATGAATCATGTTATGGTAACGCACATGTTTCGCCAGAGGGAAATATAAATTATAACGGAATGCATGCGGAGCCGCAAGCTAATAATGTGTACGCTACAATGCTAATGGAGGAAAAATTTTGAAACATCGGCAGTTTCAGACGTTCTCACCTGATCGAAAATCCATAAATCCAGTGTATTTATAGGAGGATTTCGTGGAGGACTACCAAGGGCATGGACTGAAGCGTAAAATATCAGTTACATTTCAGGATATATTCAAGGTGATGGTGCATTATGGGCCACAGACATGATGGATACATGCGAAGCGTAAGAGGAATTTGAGAAGGCGTTTCTTTCTAAGTATTGGTCGCAGGGTGTGCAAGAACATTTAAGAAAAGAGGTCTTTAACCTAGAGCCGTTCTGTGTAAAAACAGGAAGTCTACGGCGATTCTTTGAGAAGTATTTAAATAAAGCAAGATACTTGGATGAAACGATAACGCACAAAGATATTCTGCGGACATTGAAGGTGAAACTTCTGGCTGTGGCGAGAGAGAAGTTAATTCACGCATCGGTGGAGAATTTAAAAGGATTCATGTCAGTCTTGGACTCGATTGATTTGATCCAAGAAGATCGAGTATTAGGGCAAGACCAGTTATAGCGCGTCCTCGCAGTCGAATAATGCTTATGGCAATTGAGCGATCAATCAGGTGATTCAAGAGACAAATGCAAATCGCGCTCCACCGCACTGCAATAATTACGACCAACTTCATAATCCGCGTAGCGGTAATGGAAACAATTTCAGATACAGGAAAAACAGACAGAATCGACACGACAGAAGGTACGATCCAGGTTATAATGTGAACATGAATCCTACGAATTGGCAAAACAATAATAGCCAGACACAATCTTCTGTGCCGGTGGATAATGACTGGAGGCAACAAACACCAGTTATTACAGAGGTGATATAACGTGCAGTTAAAGCAAATGAGTCGCGGTCGGAAAACTGATTCCGCCCGAATCGTGCCCCGGTGGAGCGGTCGAGAAAAGGTATAGGGGCTATGAGTAGAATGTAAAAATGTGAGGTACAACGAAGGAAGATTAATGGAAGAGGAGCTTTGTGCTGACACAACTAAATGTGTGGAGGAATACTCACCGGAACACATTTCTGGAAGGAAAGTTGAAATATAGGGTATTCCAGTAACGGTAGTTCTGGATACGGGCGCATAATTATTTAATAAAATAATGAAGAAAACCCCCGTTAGCGACATTTACTGCGCATCATTGTAAAATACTAGGAGCGTTTGGTACGTGATCACAACCTCTGAAGACACAGACGATGCTAAAATTGGATCTAGCTGCGATAAAATTATCGTTCCTAGTACTGGATAAATTAATAGTCGACTGTGTTCTGTGATTACAAACTCTCCGGTAGAAGGACGCAAAATTAGACTTCTCTACAGGAAAAGTAAATTTTTGGATCGACGGAGTCCTAGCCCAGGTAAATTTGCTACGGAAAGAAGGAAAACATGGAAGATACTGCAGAGGGGCAAAGATGCAATTGATAATGTAAGAGCGCCGGCAATGCAAAACAAGTTTGATTAAAGTCATCCAAGTAATGGAAATATCCGAAAAGATAAAACAGACGTTGAGCGTTTCAGAGTACCTTGAAGATGAGCGTAGGACAGAAATGTCGATCCTATTAAGTAAGTACATGAGAGTGTTTGAATAACAACCCAGTATCATTAAGCGTTATACACGTCATTTGAATGTGAAGCCACACAGAACATGCTGCCATAGTTTATATGCCGTGCCTTGGAAACAACGCAATGCAGTTGACCACGAAATACAGATGATGTTAGATTGGAATCTAATCCCGTTCTTTGGAAACAACGCAATGCAGTCCATTTCTCGTTGTGCCGAAACTAAGTGGAAAGCTATGTCTTGTAATCTATGTTCGTGTAATTATTGTACCAAAATGTACTCTCCCAGAAAATATAGATGAGTTGATCCAAAAGTTCAATGAAGTCAAGTATTTTACAACAATCTATTTTTGTGATTCATACTGGCAGGTCAAGTTACATGTAGAGTCGAGAAAGTACACTGCATTTGTATATGCCGGAAGAAGTTATCATTTCAAGGTTCTCCCGTTTGGCTTGAATATCAATGCAGGAATATTCATACCGGCACTGGACATGTACGAAAGAACAGACACCATATCAATATAAGCATATCGTTCTGTCAATACCGGCCGTGACCTTCTTTCTCAGTGCGGATGCACACATATTTCCCGAACTCTTACGGGACTTGGTAAGAATGTCTTCCACGAGTAATGAGCGTGTTGGATAGGGATACTACGAATGTAGTTTGTGGACATACAAGGTGACAATGTGGGTCTCGCGGGAGCCGCGGGCGAGATAGTCCCTGCAGTCGCACTGTCCTCTGTGCCCTCGGTGGCTCAGATGGATATAGCGTCTGCCATGTAAGCAAGAGATCCCGAGTCCCCGTCGGGACACACATTTTCACCTGCCCCCGTTGATATATATCAACGTCCGTCAGTAGCTGAAGGTATTAATATAATATTCTAATTTCGTTCTAGACGACTGCAGGTCATCAATGGTGTCTGTTCTTTAGAATATATAGTGCTGGAACTGACACCATGAATCCTGCCGAGCTGTCCGTAAATTCGCAAGACTACGAAGGGCTGGAGATCTCTTCTAAACAGCACGTTGCAAGGCATCTAAAATATGCTCAATACTGTTCATGTTTGGTGAGTTTGGTGGCCAACGGAAGTGCTTACACCCAGAGGAGTATTCCTGAAGTAACTTTGTAGCAATTCTGGGCGTGATGGGTGTCGCATTGTCCTGCCAGTATCGCCCAAATCCGTCGGAACTGACAATGGGCATGAATGGATGCAAGTGACCAAACAAGATGATTATGTACGCGTCGCCTGTCACAGTCGTATCTAGACGTATCAGAGGTCGCATATCACTCCAACTGCACGCGCCCCACACCGTTACAGAGCCTGCATCAGCTTGAGCTGTCCCCTGCTGACATGCAGGGTCCGTGCATTCATGAGGTTGTCTCCATACCCGTACACGTCCATCCATTCGATACAACTCGAAACGAGACTCATTCGACCAGGCAGCCTGTTTCCATCACCGAAAGTCCAATGTCGGTGTTGACAGGCTCAAGCGACGTCTAAAGCTTTGAGTCGTGCAGTCATCGAGGGTACACGAGTGGGCCTTCTGCACGGAAAGCGCATATCGATGATGTTTCGTTGAATGGTTCGCACGCTGACACTTGTTGATGGCTCAGCATTGAAATCTGCAATAATCTGGGGAATAGTTGCCCGTCTGTTACGCTGAACTTTTCTTTTCAGTCCTCGTTGGTCTCGATCTTGTACGATCTTTTTTCAGCCACACTGATGTCGGAGAGTTGATGTTTGATGCTATACCATATTCCTGATATTCACGGTACACTCGTGAAATGGTCGTACGGGAAAATCCCCACTTCATCGTTACCTCGGAGATGCTCTGTCCCATCGCTCGTACGCCGGCTGTAGCATCACGTTGAAATTCATTTAAATCTTGATAACCTGCCATTGAAGCAGCAGTAACCGATCTAACAACTGCGGCAGACACTTGTCGCATTAGGCGATGCCGACCGCAGCGCTATACTTTGCTTGTATACATATGTCTGCATTTGAATACGCATGCCTATACCAGTTTCTTTGGCGCTTTAGTGTAATATTACGTGACTAGTTGTGCCCACAAATGTAATGCTGCATTTTCGTCACAGCCATGGAGAAATAAAGGTCAACAGAGACCACAGAGTTTCACTCAGTTGTGCAAGAGAACACAGTATGTGAGTAAGTACCATTTAGTATTTGGGCCACTTCTATAACTGATATTCCAGTTGTGTAACAGGAGGAACAGTAGTTTTTGGTTCGGTCCATTAGTACGCAGTGATTGGTGGTTACTGACCTGGGGATGCCGGCCTGGAACCAGGGCGCAGAGAGTAGCTGCTCTGCCTCCGGCCTCCTGGCGAGGCTGTCCTGTCGCTCCGGCAGCGGCGGCGGCGGCGACGCCCAGCCGTCGGAGCTGCTGCTGCCGCCGCTCAGCTGGGGGGCGTGGCGCGGCGTCGCCACCGGCGCGCGCTTCTCTGGCGTCGGCGGTGGCGTCCGTGCATGCGGCGGGCTGTCGACATCCAGGGGCCACCCATTAACAATGTGTGGCGACCGTGCCAGGAAGGGAGCATGGGAGTACAGACATCGACGAACTGACAGGGAAGACGGGATGTTTTCAATTCTCAGTTCAATAAAGAGACGGTGTTGATATCAAAATTTCCGTTTCATTGTGTTAATACATTTTTTCACTATCAAAGGTTACAACTTTGGTATGGTGTTGCCAAACTGTTTACAAAACCAACATGTCGCACAATGAAAATTTCCTGGCAGATCAAAACTGTGTGCCGGACCGAGACTCGAACTCGGACCTTTCCCTTTCGCTGGCAAGTGCTCTACCAACTGAGCTACCCAAACACGACTCACGCTCCGCCCTCACAGCTTTACTTCTGCCAGTATCTCGTATCCTACCTTCCAGACTTTACAGAAGCTCTCCTGCGAACTCTACAGAACTAGCACTCCTGAAAGAAAGGCAGAAGTAAAGGGGATGAGTCGTGCTTGGGTAGCGCAGATGGTAGTGCACTTGCCCGTGAAAGGCAAAGGTCCAGAGTTCGAGTCTCGGTCCGGTATACAGATTTAATCTGCCAGGAAGTTTCATATCAGCGCACACTCCACTACAGAGTGAAAATCTCATTCTGGATGTCGCACAATGCTGCAAGTTGCCCCTATCGGGTTGATTTATTATTAATTTCTTTACTTTTGGTACATATTTTATAAAAACAAACATTAAGCAGGAACTTGTGATAATACCTGTATTTAAAGGCTTTTCGGAGCTCTAGCGTTGCGTGTTGTCTTTTCAAATGGCGTCATACGTGACGCCGTTGGCGTCAGTCACTTCTCTGTCTTCATTTAAGATCTCTGCGATCGACTCTGCATCGCATGGCCGCGGTTTTCCTCTTTGGTGGCTTTTCACTATTTAAGCGTACGTCGCGGGGGGGAGGGGGAGCGCTGGTTTTGGTCGGTTGGTTGGCACTCCGGTGTGCAGTCTGTTTGTCGGTGGTCTCTCTTTGCGCATGCTCTGCCTCTTTCTGTCACGTAGGCACTGGGGCTACAGACGGAGACGTGCATGCGGTCGGGAGTGTGTACTGCGTCTAGTGAGATGTCGATCGTCTCATCTGTGCTGCTAAACGATGTCAACATTTGAAAGCGGCTTTCGGATGTATGAGCCTGCAATCAAATACGTTATTCAGGTTCTTAAAGTCCTGCTGTATGCATGTATATTGAATTTAGTGCTGTTGGCAGTTAAGGGCTGCCAGTATCTCGTGGCCGTGCGGTAGCGTTCTCGCTTCCCACGCCCGGATTCCCGGGTTCGGTTCCCTGCGGGGTCAGGGATTTTCTCTGCCTCGTGATGGCTGGGTGTTGTGTGTTGTCCTTAGGTTAGTTAGGTTTAAGTAGTTCTTAGTTCTAGGGGACTGATGACCATAGATGTTAAGCCCGATAGTGCTCAGAGCCTTTTTTTTTTTTTTTTTTTTTTGAAGTTAAGAGCTCTCCCAGTGTTTGGACGCCCATGTTACCTGTATCGTGTTGGCCACTGATGCACAACTTACTGATTAGTGGTTTGGCTGTTTTGGACGCACTTGAGATACTGGCAAGGAGTGTATATATAAGTGGGTGCCTTTGCACGCCTACAGGTTTGATTTTCTGGCACTTATCTCTGCCTTTTGCTACTAATTTTAATCCACCTATAGTGGCTCTCTTTTCTAAAATTAAGAGATTTATGACATTGTCTTTCTCCTTGTATGTAACTGTTATTTAGAAAGATAGACAGAGTATGTGTTCTTGTTTCTACACATTCTGCAGTGTTCTTACGGTGAATTTTTACGTATTAAGGCTCCTGTACAAGGGGAGGGTGAGCTGTTGTTGTAGAGAGTGATTGAAAAGGAATTAAACTGGCTGCAAAGAGTAATTGTATTCCTGTTTTGAAATTTTCCTGATGTTAGAAGGATTGTGTTACCCAGGATACTGCCAATTGCTGTGTTGTTGAATGTTGTCATTTCAGTGGTATAATCAGCGGTGCGCATAGTCCTTTGTAGCTGGTCGTTTAACTGGGGGACGACGCCTTGGCGGCGGCCAGTTTGAATTGAAATCGATAGCGCGGTCGCTGTGTTTACCAGTAGAATTAATTTAAGTATCTTATTATTTTTTCAAGTGACGCCGAGGCATTCATCTTTCCTTCTTCACCGTTCCTTTCATTCAGACTCGATCTGAGTTGTAGTTGTCGCGCACCTCTGATATGCCATTTCTTGTTACTGAAATTTTGCAATACCTGAAAGATGTCTTTCGTTGTACTTGGTTACTAATGTCTTACTGAGAAAGAAATTGGGAGTTGTTCCTGCTGTTATATCTTAAAAGTTATCCTGCTTCTGTGGAAGTTTTTCTCGGTACACCATTTATTGTTTGCATGGTTCTTAAGATTTATGTAAAAAGGGTTGTAAATTTATTATTGTTTGTTGTTGGCTTTGACACCCATAGAAATTTTGTCTTTTTAGTAATGTTTCAAATTTTGCGCAATTATGTATTTTATTCTGGGGTAAAGCAGTTTGCTGTTGTCAAGCAATTGCTACATAAAATCTGTTGGAAACTACAAGCCAGAATTTGTGTGTGATTGGTAATTATTGCCTTGTCTTCACTGAGTTGAAGTATCCTTAAACTGGAATATTAAGCAATTACAATTGCATTTCAAAATGGTGAAATTTCTGGCTTGCATAATGTGGAGAGACAGTACTATTAAATCGCCTACTGATGCTCATTAAGTAAGGCTTGTTTTACTACATGAATATTTTTATTAGATACAACGCATATCTGAACTGTGAATGAAGTCCGAGCTAGTTTCTAGCTGTAATCTAGATCTGCCAATGCAAATTCCAAAGGACGACCGATAGCTGAAATCTATTATTTACAAAACAAATAGGCATCCCTGCAGCAGAGAAGCAACAGAAAATGTTGAAAACAAATAAGTCTCCGGGTCAGAATGGAATCTTAATTCGGTTTCCACAGAGTACTCTGCGGCATTGACCCTTTACTAATCTAGGATTTATCGCGAATCTCTCACCCCATGGAAACTACCAAGCAACTGGAAAAAAGCGAAGGTGACTCATGCAAATACCAATAAGAAGTGTAAATGAGTGCATCGTCAGATTCGCAGACCAATATCCTTAACATCGATATACTGCAGAATTCCTGAACATAGTCTCAGTTCATCGTGCGAATCTCAGCTTTCTGTTTTACCACATGACAAACCGCGAACCTTGGATGGAGAGTAACTGGAAGTATATATATTCTTAGATTTCCAAAAAGCGTTTGATACTGTGATAGGCTTACGTACTATTTAATCTAACTTAAACTAACTTACGCTAATGACAACACACACACTTCCATGCCCGACGGAGGACTCGAACCACTGGCTGAGGAGTCGCGCGAACCGTGGCAAGACACCTGAGACCGAACGGCTACCCCGCGCGGCAGACTTGAGAGCCCCAAGGAAGTGTGACAGGACTACAGAACCTCACACGTAAGGTCAGTAGTAGGAGAAGGGAATGGTCGTCTTCCTTTATTGCCAGAATGTTATGAAAGTGCGGCTGATACATGAAGGTGACCGCATACAAAACAATAGTACGACCTATTCTTGAGCATTGCCGGAGCCTTTGGGATCCCCAAATGGTCAGATTAAACGAACACATCGAGGCAATTAGATGTCCTTTTTACGAATCTCTGAGACGAAAGTTGTGAGAATCGGCATCTGAAGCTAACTGCGGAGCAATTCGACTGCCGCCAATGTACGTTTCACGTAAGGCACCATCTCTTCTACTAAACAAGTGGACATACAACTTGAGAGCCCATATTTACTGCTGATTTTTCCTTCTTTGCTCACTTTTCTTTCTTTTAGTCCATATTACCTATTCCAAAAATAGGGAAACCAAAGAGCTTGCAGTACAAGAGATGTATTTCACGGTGTCGAAGATGGCCAAGTGCGCATAGCTCTCAAGGTGTGCGTTATGGAGTTCATATTTACTAGAGATTTTTTTCTTGTTTTAGGTCATACTAACCCCTCTGAACGTTGCCTACCTACAACCTTCCCAGCAACAGTGCCGGTATGTGCATTATCAGAACGATTTTCGCTTACTGCTTTCGACACGATCCTTCCACGATCAGGGTCCTTTACTTTAACATACATCTACCCCTCCCCTCCATCCTTTTAAGTTTGTAATATCACCATGTATATATGACAACGACCTCATTGGGCCAGTCACATCACAGTCTGTTTTGTATTGTTCTTCCCCTATCGTTACGTCAGTGTTTGGCTTACTTTCATAGCTGTTGCAGTTCTCTTTGCAAACATACCAATACCAAACAAGGGATCACCATTTCTTCTGAAATCCGAGCCTTACTGTACACACGAATCCTCAAGCTGAGCTGTGCAGCAGGTTTTTATCCTCCTTTTATCCTTCCGTTTTCCTTCATATGTTGACTGTGCACCAGGCGTCGCACTGGACACGGTTTCAAATGAAACTGAAGTGAATAAAGACAAAAAAATGACAGTAACCAAATAATTAAGAAACAGACGTCTACTTAAACAAAGCGAAATAACAGCACCAGCTACACGCAGAAAACTCACGCGCGAGCGTTAGCCTTGCTGTGCGGCTACCAGCACAAGCGCAGCCTATCATTGGATAGGTTCCTCTGGTCGCTGGGTAATCAAAGACTCTAATTAGCTGTCAGTACCTAAGAATCGTCTCTCCAGTATCGTAACAATGTTCCGTACGCCATGGAGCGTATGGTGGCTTGTGGAGTATGTATGTAAATGTAGATGTTGTTTCTGTTGTGGTCTTCAGTCCCGAGACTGGTTTCATGCAGCTCTTCATGCTACTCTATCCTGTGTGAGCCTATTTATCTCCTAATAACTACATGATTGTAACCCTCCACACTTCCCTTCAGTACTAAATTGGTGAGCCCTTGATGCCTACCAAAGGAGACATTCTTCTAGTCAAATAGTGCGATAAATTCCTCTTCTCCCCCAGTTCTGTTCAGTACTTCCTCATTAGTTTCGTGATCTACCCATCAAATCTGCAGCATTCTTCTGTAGCACAACATTTCGAGAGTTTCTATTCGATTCCTGTCTAAACTGTTTATCGCCCATGTTTCATTTCCATACATTTATACACTCCATACAGATACTTTCAGAAAAGACTTCCTGCCACTTAAATCTATACTCGGTGTTAATAAATTTATCGTCTTCAGAAACGTTTTTCTTGACATTTCCAGTATGCCTTTCATATCGTCTCTACTTCGTCGATCATCAATTATTTAGCACTGTCCATTCCGTTCAGTTGATCTTCCACGTCCTTAGATGTCTCAGACAAAAGTAAAATGTCGTCAGCAAACTACAAGTCTTTTTATTTCTTTTCCCTGAATTTTAATTTCTACTCGAAATTTTCCATAATTCTAGTTTATTACATCAGCATAAACAGCTGTTAGTTAAGAATTTCCAACAATCATCAGAAATTGCAACTTGCCCCAATTTTAACTTAGTCAATATGAAATGTTAGCTATCATTATTACATCAAAATATTCGAGGACTGAGAAATAAAATTAATGAATTGATTATCTGCATAGTTGAATTAGAGTCCTTAAACCCAGCTGACATAATCTGTCTCACTGGTATACAACTTCAAAGTGTTACAGGATTTAGGTTAACATCGCACATTTGTAGAGTAGAAATGGAGAAAGGAGGAGGTGCCATATTCATCAGGAACTGTCATAAATTTAAGAACATAGATATTCATAAATTTGGCCTAGAAAAGCATATGGAAGCATGTGCAACAGGAGTAGAATTTCACAAAACACCCTTCATAATATTAAGTGTATATCAAATACATGCAGGTGACTTTAATCACTTCATAAACCACCATGAAGCCGCACTGCCCCATTTTACAACCAAAAGCAAAGAAATAGCGGTTGCTGGCTACTTCAATGCAGATTTCCTTAAAGCCTCTCCTAATACAAAAGTAGTTGAGTTAGCATTGAACTTAATTCCCACAATGTTGTTGTTGTTGTTGTCCTCAGTCCTGAGACTGGTTTGATGCAGCTCTCCATGCTACTCTATCCTGTGCAAGCTTCTTCATCTCCCAGTACCTACTGCAACCTACATCCTTCTGAATCTGCTTAGTGTACTCATCTCTCGGTCTCCTTCTACGATTTTTACCCTCCACGCTGCCCTCCGATTCTAAATTTGTGAGCCCTTGATGCCTCAAAACATGTCCTACCAACCAATCCCTTCTTCTAGTCAAGTTGTGCCACAAACTTCTCTTCTCCGCAATCCTATTCAACACCTCCTCATTAGTTACGTGATCTATCCACCTTATCTTCAGTATTCTTCTGTAGCACCACATTTCGAAAGCTTCTATTCTCTTCTTGTCCAAACTAGTTATCGTCCATGTTTCACTTCCATACATGGCTACACTCCAAACAAATACTTTCAGAAACGACTTCCTGATACATAAATCTATATTTGATGTTAACAAATTTCTCTTCTTCAGAAACGCTTTCCTTGCCATTGCCAATCTACATTTTATATCCTCTCTACTTCGACCATCATCAGTTATTTTACTTCCTAAATAGCAAAACTCCTTTACTACTTTAAATGTCTCATTTCCTAATCTAATTCCTTCAGCATCACCCGATTTAATTTGACTACATTCCATTATCCTCGTTTTGCTTTTGTTGATGTTCATCTTATATCCTCCCTTCAAGACACTGTCCATTCCGTTCAACTGCTCTTCCAAGTCCTTTGCCGTCTCTGACAGAATTACAATGTCATCGGCGAACCTCAAAGTTTTTACTTCTTCTCCATGAATTTTAATACCTACTCCAAATTTTTCTTTTGTTTCCTTTACTGCTTGCTCAATATACAGATTGAATAACATCGGCGAGAGGCTACAGCCCTGTCTCACTCCTTTCCCAACCACTGCTTCCTTTTCATGCCCCTCGACTCTTATGACTACCATCTGGTTTCTGTACAAATTGTAAATAGCCTTTCGCTCCCTGTATTTTACCCCTGCCACCTTTAGAATTTGAAAAAGAGTATTCCAGTCAACATTGTCAAAAGCTTTCTCTAAGTCTACAAATGCTAGAAACGTAGGTTTGCCGTTTCTTAATCTTTCTTCTAAGGTAAGTCGTAAGGTCAGTATTGCCTCACGTGTTCCAACATTTCTACAGAATCCAAACTGATCCTCCCCGAGGTCCGCATCTACCAGTTTTTCCATTCGTCTGTAAAGAATTCGCGTTAGTATTTTGCAGCTGTGACTTATTAAACTGATAGTTCGGTAATTTTCACATCTGTCAGCACATGCTTTCTTTGGGATTGGAATTATTATATTCTTCTTGAAGTCTGAGGGTATTTCGCCTGTCTCATACATCTTGCTCACCAGCTGGTAGAGTTTTGTCATGACTGGCTCTCCCAAGGCCGTCAGTAGTTCTAATGGAATGTTGTCTACTCCGGGGGCCTTGTTTCGACTCAGGTCTTTCAGTGCTCTGTCAAACTCTTCACACAGTATCGAATCTCCCATTTCGTCTTCATCTACATCGTTTTCCATTTCCATAATATTGTCCTCAAGTACATCGCTCTTGTATAAACCTTCTATATACTCCTTCCACCTTTCTGCCTTCCCTTCTTTGCTTAGAACTGGGTTCCCATCTGAGCTCTTGATATTCATACACGTGGTTCTCTTCTCTGCAAATGTCTCTTTAATTTTCCTGTAGGCAGTATCTATCTCACCCCTAGTGAGATAAGTTTCTACATCCTTACATTTGTCCTCTAGCCATCCCTGCTTAGCCATTTTGCACTTCCTGTCGATCTCATTTTTGAGACGTTTGTATTCCTTTTTCCCTGCTTCATTTACTGCATTTTTATATTTTCTCCTTTCATCAATTAAATTCAATATTTCTTCTGTTACCCAAGGATTTCTAGCAGCCCTCGTCTTTCTACCTACTTTATCCTCTGCTGCCTTCACTACTTCATCCCTCAGAGCTACCCATTCTTCTTCTACTGTATTTCTTTCCCCTATTCCTGTCAATTGTCCCCTTATGCTCTCCCTGAAACTCTGTACAACCTCTGGTTCTTTCAGTTTATCCAGGTCCCATCTCCTTAATTTCCCACATTTTTGCAATTTCTTCAGTTTTAATCTACAGGTCATAACCAATAGATTGTGGTTAGAGTCCACATCTGCCCCTGGAAATGTCTTACAACTTAAAACCTGGTTCCTAAATCTCTGTCTTACCATTATATAATCTATCTGATACCTTTTAGTATCTCCAGGGTTCTTCCATGTATACAACCTTCTTTCATGATTCTTAAACCAAGTGTTAGCTATGATTAAGTTGTGCTCTGTGCAAAATTCTACTAGGCGGCTTCCTCTTTCATTTCTGAGCCCCAATGCATATTCAACTCCTATGTTTCCTTCTCTCCCTTTTCCTACACTCGAATTCCAGTCACCCATTACTATTAAATTTTCGTCTCCCTTCACTACCTGAATAATGTTAATAATTAGGATAGCCAATTGCTCAGAAGCAGCCATTGATAATATCTTTATAGAAAAGTCCAATGAACAAAATTACACTACTGGCCATGAAAATTGCTACACCACGAACATGACGTCAGGAAAGTTTCCAACCGATTTCTCATACACAAACAGCAGTTGACCGGCGTTGCCTGGTGAAACGTTGTTGTGATGCCTCGAGTAAGGAGGAGAAATGCGTACCATCACGTTTCCGACTTTGATAAAGGTCGGATTGCAGCCTATCGGGATTGCGGTTTATCGTATCGAGTCATTGCTTCTAGCGTCGGTCGAGATCCAATGACTGTTAGCAGAAATGAAATCGCTGGGTTCAGGAGGGTAATACGGAACGCCGTGCTGGATCCCAACGGCCTCGTATCACTAGCAGTCGAGGTGACAGGCATCTTATCCGCATGGCTGTAATGGATCGTGCAGCCACGTCTCGATCCCTGAGTCAACAGATGGGGACGTTTGCAAGACAACAACCATCTTCACGAACAGTTCGACGAAGTTTGCAGCAGCATGGACTATCAGCTCTGAGGCCATGGCTGCGGTTACCCCTGACGGTGCATCACAAACAGGAGCGCTTGCGATGGTGTACTCAGCGACGAACCTGTGTGCACGAATGGCAAAACGTCATTTTTTCGGATGAATCCACATTCCTTTTACAGCATCATGATAGTTGCATCCATGTTTGGCGACATTGGTATTAACGCACATTGGAAGCGTATATTCGTCATCGCCATACTGGCGTGATGGTATGAGGGTGCTATTGGTTACACGTCTCCGTCACCACCACACGTGGCTCTAACCTTCATTCCATCCCTGCGAATCCCTACATTTCAGCAGGATAATGCGCCACCGCATGTTGCAGGTCCTGTACGGACCTTTCTGGATACAGAAAACGTTCGACTGCTGCTCTGGCCAGCACATTCTCCACATCTCTCACCAATTTAACATGTCCGGTCAATGGTCGCCGAGCAACTGGCTCTTCACAATACGCCAGTCACTACTCTTGTTGAACTTGGTGTCGTGTTGAAGCTGCATAGGCAGCTGTACCTGTACACGCCATCCAAGCTCTGTTTGACTCAATGCACAGGCGTATTAAGGCCGTTATTACGGCCAGAGGTGGTTGTTCCGTGTACTGATTTCTCAGGATCTATGCACCCAAATTGCGTGAAAATGTAATCACATGTCAGTTCTAGTATAATATATTTGTCCAATGAATACCCGTTTATCATCTGCATTTCTTCTTGGTGTAGCAATTTTAATGGCCACTCCCTCAGGGAGTCACACCTAGTGATACGTGGCTGGTTACCACTGGGCCCCAAGCTGAGTTCTGGCATTGCTTACACTTACTTATGCCAGGCTCCTCACTTTTATCTTGCCTATCTGTCCACCCTCGGCCAGCTCTTGTTATTTTCCGACCCTGACGCTATTAGGTTCCGAGGGCTAGGAGTCTTTCATTTTCCTACCTATACTTCTCATGCAGCGTCTGACCCGGAGCGGGCGGCTGCAAAAGGCGTCTCTATCCCATTTTAGGGGTGGCCTTCAGAACTGCGGAAGGCAACGGAATACCACCGCAGATTATCTTCCCTGCATAATGCAGTCTCCAATTTATGCACAAAAATTGGCTTCCTCTCATGTTAAATCAGTGTCCGGAGGTAAAATAGTCCCCCATTCGGACCTCCGGTGGGGACAACTTGAAAGGAGGCAAAAAATCAAAACGAGGATTGGTACCTGGAATGTCAGAACTCTGCTACAAGCAGGAAAACTAGAAAACCTTAAAAGAGAGATGGAAAAGAATCACATGGACCTCGTAGGAGTTGCAGTCAGATGAATATGTATTCTACTACTCAGGAGAAGACGTAAAAGGAATTAATGGAGTAGGAATGATTATGACAAAGGAATTGGCTAAATGTGTGGAATATGTAGACTATGCAGATGACCGGGTTATTAGCGTAAGGCTGAAAGGAGCACAAAAAGATTTACTGATTCTCCAGGTGTATATGCCAACTTCAGAACATGATGACCAAATTGTATAGGAAACGTACATTGTAATGGAGAGAATAATGGACGAAAATAAAAAATGCTGCAAAATAGTAATGGGAGACTGGAGCGCCATTGTGGGAGAAGGGAAAGAGGGAAACATAGTAGTCAGTCATGGTCTTGGGAAAAGAAATGACAGAGGTGAATGGTTAATTGACTTCTGCAGGGAAAGGCAGCTGAAAGCGGCAAACACATGGTTCAAGAACCACAAGAGGAGGCTCTAGACTTGGAAATAATCAGGGGACAAATACAGAAACAAAATCGATTTTATACTGGTAGAAGAAAGATACAGCAATTGAATCAAGAAGGTGCACACATTACCAGGTGTAGATACTAATAGTGACCACAACTTACTTCTGGCAGAAATAGAAATAAGAATGAAAAAACTAAAGAAGGCGACCATGGTGAAGAAGTGGGATTTAGAGGAGATAAGATCCAACAATGAACAAATTACAGGAATGCTGTCTCGGGATTATCTAAAGATATTACGAAACAAAGAAACACCTGATAATGACAACGAGTACTGGAATATGCTGAAAGAAGGAATCATTAAAGCAGGGCAGGAAAATATAGGATATTTAACAGGGAAAAGGTAAAAAAACCATGGGTCACACAAGAAATGATTTCCAAGGTGGATGTGAGAAGAAAATTGAAAAAAACAAGAACACTAAAGATGCAAGAAAGATATACCGAAGGTTAAATAATGAACTGCGAGGAGAAATAGGCTAGGAAAAAATGGTTAAAAGAGGAATGTGATGAAATTGAAGAACTGGACAGGAAGGGAAGATACGACTTACGATACAACAGAGTAAGGACTATGACATGGGAACAAAACAGAGCAGGAAGTGCTACTACGGAAATTTTGAGTAAAGAAGAAGAGGTAGTGTACAAAGATCGTGACGATGTCCTCCAGAGATGGGAAGAATATATAAAAGAGATATATGACACAAATAGCAAACCAGAAATTCTGGAACTTGAATCACACAACTGTGTAAATGATGAAGAGAAAGGACCGACCATCATAATGGAAGTAAAGTCTGCCATAGCTGCAATGAAAAATGTCAAAGCGGTAGGTACAGATACAATACCGGGAGAAATACTAAAATGCTTGAACCACGACTGAATAAAATAAATATTGAGGTTATATAATAAAATGTATGGCAGTGGTGAATGGCCTGAAGACTTTCTGACAACAGGAATGATTCCATTAGCGAAAAAACAAGGAACCAAGAAATGCAGCGAGTACAGGACAATCAGCCTCATTTCACATGCAGCCAAAGTGATGTGAAGAATAGTTAATAAAAGACTTGAAAAAGTAATGGAGGAGAATCTCGGCGAGGAGCAGTTTGGCTTTAGACGGAATACGGGCACCAGAAATGCAATAGGGCTCCTACGAATCTTCGGAGAAAGGTTTATTGAAAAAGGAAGAGACCAATATATGTGCTTCATCGATTTAGAAAATGCATTTGACAATTTGGTTTGGGACAAGCTGGTGACTAATGAGGGAAAAGAGGTGGACTGGAAAACCAGAAGACTTATAAACTCATAATATCTTCATCAAAAAGTTTCAGTTAAAGTGAGAGGAGAATATACAAACTGGATCAGACTAGGAAAAGGAGTAGGAGAAGGATACTGTTTATCACCTACTCTTTTCAACCTCTACTTGGAAAATATGACTGACCAATGCTCATTAGATGACAAAGGAGTAGAAATTGGAGGAATAAGTGTAGGGTGTTTGAGATGTGCTGATGACATGCTCCTTCTAGCCACAGGGGAAAAAGAATTACAGGATTTGGTGGACACCATTGCAACTAATGGAAAAAAATATGGAATGAAAATAAACACAAATAAAACACAAGTATTGGCACTAGGAGGAAACAAGGAAATAAAAATTATGCTGAATGGAGAAACACTAGAACAGGTGCAAAATTTTAAGTATACTGGAAGCAATATAGATACCCACTGGAAGTGCACCACAGAAATTAAAACAAGGATAGCAATGGCAAAAGAGGCGTTTTATAAGAAAAGGAGAATCTTCTGTAGCGATCTGGACAGATAACTCAGAAAGAGACTCATAAAATGTCTTGTATGGAGTGTTCTTCTATATGGCACTGAAACATGGACTATGAGGAAAAAAGACAGAGAGGCTGGAGGCTTTTGAGATCTGGACATGGCGGAAGATGGAAAGATTAAGTTGGATGGACAGAGTAAAAAATAAATAGGTACTGAGAAGAGTGGGAGAGAAAAGACAGTTACTAGATGTAATAATGAGAAGAAAAAGAAATTGGATTGGGCGTATATTAAGAAAGAATGACAGACTGATAAAAACAGTTTTAGAAGGTTATGTAGAAGGGAAAAGGAAGCGAGGAAGGAAGAGATTCCAGATACTGGATGACATGATTGACGGTACAACATACAGCAGCCTTAAGAAGGAAGTAACGAATTGCAGAAAATGGAGAGGCAAAGGACCTGCTATTATAGCAGATAACTGATGATGATGATGATGATGAGTGTACATTACAAAAGCAATAGTCAATGGCCTCCCAGACCATGACATGCAGTTCCTTCTGTTAAATATTAACACTGAACAGGATATAAAACCTGTTAAATCTGAACTCAAAAAGGTAATCAATAAGCCAAAAATTGATTAATTTAGGACCCTCCTCAGAGAAATTCACTGGAGTAATGTTGACAGTGCTTATGCCACTAATGAAAAATAAAACACTTTTGCTAATTAAGTGCTTACATTATTTGAACACTGTTTTCCCCCAAAACTAACTAAGGTTACAGCAAATTCTACAAGTAATCCCTGGATTACTCAAGGAATAGAGGTATCTTGTAAAACAAAAATTAAAAAAACTCTGTCAATCCAAAGCAATTCTGATGTCGATGCTATGGCACATTACAAGAAATAATGCAAAATTTTAGAGATTGTAATATGGACATTAAAGCAAATATATTACAAGGAAAAGATTGCCATATCAGGTTACAAAATAAAGCCAATATGGGATACTGTGGAGGAGGAGACTGGTAGTACCACACATGAAGAGGGGCAAATAGCATTATGAGTAAATGTTACATTGGTGACATGTGTATAGCACTGCAGAACGTTTTATAACTTTTAATGGAAACATGGGATTGTTAGATTCTGTAGATGCTGCCATGAGATACCTCACCAGACATTGCTAGCAACTTCCATAATATGAATTTGACCATCACTACCAAAGCAGAGGTAGTGTGCATGGCAAAATCTTTAAAATCAAAAACAAACAGTGCATATGATGCAATATCAACAAAGTTAATTAAAAAAGTGTGATTCTGAGTCAAGTAACATATTAAGCTCTCTGTATAACCAGTCGTTTATCAGTGGAATATTTTCTGAGTGGTTGAAATGTTAAGCCACTTTTTAAGAAGGGTGATTCAGAAATAACATCAAATTTCCATTTGATTTCACTTTTACCAGCATTCTCAAAAATTTTAGAAAAGGGAATGTACAATTGGCTTTATAAACATATTATCACAAATAACGTATTATCAAAGTCGCAGTTCGGATTTCTAAAGGGCTCTGATATGGAGAAGGCAATCTACACTTACATAAAATGTACTTAATTCATTAGACAAAAGATTGCAGGCAATGGTTTATTTTGTGATCTATCAAAAGCATTTGACAGTGTAAATCACAGTATCCTTTCAGTTAATTAGAATATTATGGTGTAACAGGAAATTCTGCAAAATGGTTCAAATTTTATATCTCTGGAAGGAAACAAAGGGTGTTATTAGGAAAGAGACATGTATCAACAGGGAAATGACAACAGTTGGGGTCCCACAAGGTTCCATCTTTGTGCCCCTACTTTTTGATGTATATATCAATGACCTTTTATCAGTAACATTACCAAATTCAAGTTTGTTACGTTTGCTGATGACACAAACATTGCAATAAATAGCAACTCAAGTGTAGTCTTAGAACGATTGGCTTATAGGATATTTGTGGAAATTAATCACCGGTTCCTAGCAAATTCTTTGTAACTAAAAGATGAAAAAACACACTACATCCAGTTCAGAACCTGTAAGGGGTATCCCACGAGTATATGCTTAACATATGATGAAAAGCAGGTAGAAGAAGTGGACAATATTAAATTCTTGGTGATTACAGCTTGATAATAAATTCAACTGGGAGGAGCACACTACAGAACTGCTGCAGTGTCTAAACAAATCTCTATTTGCTATGCGAATTATGTCAGACACATGGGACATAAAAATGAAAAAGCTGGCATACTATACTTACTTTCACTTCATAATGTCATATGGGATTATTTTTTGGGGTTAATCTGTTGAGCTAGTTGGCTTATAAACTTATATCATCATGCTACGCGTGGCCTTCGTATTTATCTAGGCTACAATAATGGGTTCACTCTGGTGTACGTCGTCGCTTATCCTCTTTCCTATTTTTTATTCATTATGAAACTCACTCCTGCATCACCGTTATTTGATTTCGTATTGATAAACCTGTATTCACCTGACCAGATGCGTAGAACGTCAGTTTTGTTTCTCATGATAACGACGTCCTCCTGAGTGGTCCCCGCCCGAAGATCCGAATGGGGGAATATTTTATCTCCAGAATATTTTACCCAAGAAGACGCCATCATCATTTAACCATATAGTAAAGTAGCATGCCTTAGGGAAAATTACGGCTGTAGTTTCTCCGTGCTTTCAGCCGTTCGCAGTACCAGCACAGCAAGGCCGTTTTGGTTGATGTTACAAGGCCAGATCAGTCAAACATCCAGACTGTTGCCCCTGAAACTACTGAAAAGGCTGCTGCCCTCTTCAGGAACCACACGTTTGTATGAACTCCCAGAGATATCCCTCCGTTGTCGTAGCACATACGGTGCGCCTGTCAGTGTCGCTGAGTCACGCAAGCCTCCCCACCAACGGCAGGGATCAATGGAGATGTAGAATTCACTCAACGACTGTACGGCAGCTGCCTATTGCAGTCTGTGCACTATGTAAAAGTTGATGCTGAAATACACTTTCTTCGTAACGACGAAAGGCGGCATGCATCTGATTTGGTATACACACAGAAGAATCCAGGTTGGAAGTTCGAATATATTTATGACCACTGCATAATGTGGAAACATGAGTGCAGTGCGTAATTTCTATGACATGAATAGTCTGACAGATCGTTTCCTATCAAACCATAACTTCCGAACGACATACTCAACTGTTTCTCAGAAAACTAACTACGAAAAGACCTATTACTTGAAGCAGTTTTCACTCTATGACCATACGAGGTGTATATTATTATGAATTCGAATTAATTTTTGTTTGTCTCTCTGCCTCTGTGAACCGCCTTAAGGTTAGTGGCGAAGGGTACATTGTGTATCACGGAAGTTTTCCTCCTCTCCAGCTCCGTTAGCAAATGGTTCACGGAAAGAACGAGGTACATGAAAATGCTCGGAAAATAGAAGTGTACTGGATCAGGACTCGAACCTGAGACCATTGCCTTCCGTGTACAAGTGTCGTGTACATGTGCTGACCGAGATAATCACGAGCTACCCCAACAGTTTTGCCTCTATAATTACCTCATCTGCTATGTTCCAAACTTCAAAACTTTTCCCACATACCTTGCGGAACTAGCACTCGTGAAAGAACGGATATTGCGGAGGCGTGGTTTAGCCACAGCATAAGGGAACGTTTCCAGAATAATTTTTACTCTGCAGAGAAGTATGCGCTGATTTGAAACTTCCTGGAATTCGAAGAACTGCTATCGCAATGGGGACCTTAATGGTAAATGTGAGAAACAGCGATGGATCAATTTTCAACGCCTAACACGGCAATTAGAACACGACAAAGATCGCTGTCCGCTAGTTTCCATGACTGTTCACAATCATCCAGAAACCTTGTGAGTCCAGGAAGCAGCGAAAATGTTACAGCAGTGTCAGTCCAGGCCAGATGACGTCTTCAGATGCCGTACCACCACGCTGGGTATATTAATGCGACGACGGCAAAAAAGGGCAAGCAGTGGATCCATGTAGATTCTCATATGCGAAGATCCAACTGTCTACGATAAGGGTCATGATGAGTATTTTTTGGGATTAATTTAGTGTGTGTTCGCAAGGGGAAAACCGTCACAGGGGCACAATACCGAACAATGTGACTCCTAGAAGTCGTGGTAAGTTGTCGAGGAGGTGTTTTCGCTCCATGACAATACCCCAGCTCATTCTCCGCAGGATGTACACACACGCTGCTTTTTGGGGTATCAAGCTGTACCTTTCCTCCCGTATTTCCCTTGTATGACATCCAAGAACTTGTTCCTACTTCCTCGGATGAAAGACACTTTGCGTAGTAGGCATTTACAGAAGTACAACGTGATTTTCGAGGTCGAACATTTCCTGAAAGGCCGTCATGCAGAATGCTGCAACCGAGGTCATCTACCGTTGGGAAATATTTATTGCACAGAAGTACGAATATGTACAGAGAGATAAAACCATCGACAAGTTCCATCTACGAACTCCGATTTCTTCCAGGTGGTAATTAGCACTTCTATTCTTTGCCTTGATCGCATATTTTTCTAAAATTACGATCGGTTTCGAGTAACCAGCCAAATCTATAAGCAAGTACTTACATGAATTTTTGAAAGGAATTTGCATCTAACGAATTATTTTAGAAAACTGTTTTACGTGTTGCTGAGTAACAGTCATTCAGTAAGTTTTAAATGAACACTCCGTCATTTCAGTGTATTGCTGTTTGTTTAACTACGGCAAGGTATCGCACTTTATGCCATTTTCAAGTAATTGGACAAAAACGTATTTTAGAATCATAGAATGTCGGCTTTCACGGCAGATGTTGTCATAACACTTCCGGGCTGAGATTCTGTGCTCCATATATAAAACTCTCCCCTGACGTTTCGCCTTCGACTGCGGAAGGCATCCTCCGAGGACAGTTCGCACGTTGTCCCTGGTGGATGCCTTCCGCAGTCGAAGGCGAAACGTCAGGAGAGAGTATTATGTATAGACCACGGCGTCTCAGCCCAGAAGTGTTATTTTAGAATTTTTTTGTACAGCAGTGGATCGCCAATTGTATCACTTCTTCTAGAGATCCATGCAAGTATCACAACAGCACTGGTCTCGATTCCTCGTTGTCTCGTTCCCCCTGATGCGAGAATCCAAGTAATATTGCCGGCATCAGGGTAAAAACACAGTGATCTACGATGTGAGAATGCAGACAATATGGCATACGGAAGTTTGAGTACGTCAGGAGACGGTGCAAGGATAGTCGAAATGGTAAAGACGGCATGTCGCGATAGGAGAGAAATAAGGACTCGAGTACCGGTCCAGCGCAATTTTTCACATGTCATTTTAGAATAGTAAATCTATACCTAATACAACTGATATCAAGGACTTCCCATTTAGCGAATTAATTTCGAATCTATAAGCAAAGTGCATCGTACGCCTTATAACAACAATAGTGGGTTACTCTTGCATCTCGCGTATTTAGATTTGAAGATGAATTGATGGAACCGAATATTGCCACGATTTTATACAATTCTGTAATCTAGACTGACATCAAATTCTGTTAGGCAACGTATGACTGAGAATGTTTTCTTCAAAACAGACAATAAGTAACAACAGCTGCGACATGGTCGGTCTCGTATACAAACAGTGATCCAATACTGTCAAATGTTTTTTATTCCAGTCTTTGATCACAATATGAATTCTTCAGACGATGACCAGTTTCAGTCCGTCATGACCATCCTCAGATCTTTTTGACACCGTGTCCCAAAGTGATAAAGCTATAATGGGATCGTCAAAACATATAAATATGCTGTTGTTGTTGTGGTCTTCAGTCCTGAGACTGGTTTGATGCAGCTCTCCATGCTACTCTATCTTGTGCAAGCTCCTTCATCTCCCAGTACCTACTGCAGCCTACATCCTTCTGAATCTGCTTAGTGTATTCATCTCTTGGTCTCCCTCTACAATTTTTACCCTCCACGCTGCCCTCCAATACTAAATTGGTGAACCCTCGATGTCTCAGAACATGTCCTACCAACCGATCCCTTCTTCTAGTCAAGTTGTGCCACAAGCTCCTCTTCTCCCCAGTTCTATTCAATACCCAAATCTTCAGCATTCTTCTGTAGCACCACATTTCTAAAGCTTCTATTCTCTTGTTGTCCAAACTATTTATCGTCCACGTTTCACTTCCATACATGGCTACCTCCATGCAAATACTTTCAGAAACGGCTTCCTGACATTTAAAGGTTTACTCGCTGTTAACAAAGTTTTCTTCTTCAGAAACGCTTTCCTTGCCATTGCCAGTCTACATTTTATATCATCTCTACTTCGACCATCATCAGTTATTTTGCTCCCCAAAAAGCGAAACTCCTTTACTACTTTAAGTAATCTAATTCCCTCAGCATCACCCGATTTAATTCTACTACATTCCATTATCTTCGTTTTGCTTTTGTTGATGTTCATCTTATATCCTCCCTTCAAGACACTTTCCATTCCGTTCAGGTGCTCTTCCAGGTCCTTTGCTGTCTCTGACAGAATTACAATATCATCGGCGAAGTTTTTATTTCTTCTCCATAGATTTTAATACCTACTCTGAACTATTCTTTTGTTTCCTTTATTGCTTGTTCAATATACATATTGAATAACATCGGGGAGAGGCTACAAGCCTATCTCACTCCCTTCCCAACCACTGCTTCCCTTTCATACCCCTCGACTTTTATAAATGCCATCTGCTTTCTGTAGAAATTGTAAATATGCTGTGCTGATTTTATTTATGTATTTTGGCGATGTCATTATAGCTTTATCACATTAGGACATGGTGTAAAAAAGATCTGAGGATGGTCATTACGGACTGAAACCGGTCATCGTCTAAGATATACATATTGTGATCGAAGACTGGAATAAAAAACATTAGGCAATAAGACAATTTTTGCGAAATCAATACCCTCGTATTACAAGGTGTTTTCCATGATGTGTTCTACCCACTGTGTCCGCTTACCTGTCGCAACCCGGGGGCAGCCTGCTTGCGTCGGCGGCGGGGGTGGAGGCGCCGCGGGGGCTGTGCTCGGCGGCCAGCAGCGGCCGGCTGTCCTCGGAGTGGCCGCCGCCGCCCCCGCCGCCCCCACCGCCCCCCTGCAGGCCCAGTCGCTTGACGAGTGCCGGCTTGTCGCCGAGGCGGCGGTAGGAGTTGAGGTCGGTGGGCGAGTTGCTCTCGTCGCTGCTCGGCGAGTCGTCCGTCAGAGCCGCCATCGAACGGCCGCTGCCCAGTGGCCGCATCTCCAGCTCGTCGCCCGACTTCTGCGGAACACGATAATCAATGCCTGTGTTATTCTGAATCACGATGAAATGTTCCTTCAGCCATGCATGCAAGTCCAAAGTAAAAGGCACTGAGGCGACAACAGCCAATACGAAATACACGAAAGGTTCAGATGGTTCAAATGGCACTAAGCACTATGGGCTTAACATCTGAGGTCATCAGTTCCCTGGACTTACAACTACTTAAACCTAAGTAACATAAGGACACCCGGTTGGCCGTGCGGTCTAACGCACGCCTTTCCGGGCGGGAAGGAGCACCGGTCTCCGGCACGAATCCGCCAGGCGGATTTGTGTCGAGGTCCTGTGAACCGGCCAGACTGTGGATGGTTTTTAGGCGGTTTTCCATCAGCCTCGGCGAATGTGGGATGGTTCCTCTTATTCCGCCTCAGCTACACTATGTCGGCAATTGCTGCGCAACCAAGTTGTACGCGTACACCACCGTTACTCTACCACGCAAACATAGGGGTTACACTTGTCTGGTGTGAGACGTTCCCTGGGGGGTCCACCGGGGGCCGAACTGCACAATAACCCTGAGTTCGGTGTGGGTTGGCGGGGAAGTGGACTGCGGTAGTCGTCGTGGGGTTGTGGACCACTGCCGCTGCGGCGGGGACGGAGCCTCTCCGTCGTTTCTAGGTACCCGGTTAACGTACAATACAGTACAACCTAAGGACATCACAAACCATGCCCGAGGCAGAATTCGAACCTGAGTCCGTATCAGCAGCGCGGTTCTGGACTGAAGCGCCTAGAACCGCTCGTCCACAGCGGCCGGCTACACGAAAGGTGGAAAGTATCGCCATAGCATGCAGAAATCTACTAACACCAGTATTGCTGGCCCCTAATTTGATCAGAACCCAATTGGAATGTTCCTACACGTCGGTCAGGACCCTGAAGATGGCGTAGCAAAACGCTGAAACTGGTAGCCAAATAAAATAAGTTTGGAAACTACGTTGTTGAAAGGTATTTCATTTTGCACATGAAATGTATTCGCAGTTCGAATATTGACAACCATCAGCAGTATAATGGCTAGGGATATCCAACACGACAATAACCGTGTTGACCGCGGCTGCATGTATGACCCTGCCATTTGTCGAACACTTCCACACCCATTGCGCCCAGCCTGGGCCGCTAAATTACATCTTCATTCCACAGAGTCAGATGTAGCAATCAGCTTTCCTGCAATTTGGTTACCTAGAAGATCAATAAGATTATGTAGCACGCACGCAGGTCCCTGTAAACGAGCTGTTTTAGGCGCTTCAGTCCGGAACCGCGCTGCTGCTATGTTCGCAGGTTCGAATCCTGCCTCGGGTATGGATTTGTGTGACGTCCTTAGGTTAGTTAGGTTTACGTAGCTCTACGTGTAGGGGACTGAAGACCTCACATGTTAAGTCCCATAATGCTTAGAGCCATTTGCACCATTTGCATGTAGCATGCTTGTTGACTCTTTTCGTCATTGAACCCAGGACGTTTCCAGGATACACGTGCTGTTACAAGGTATTAACGTTGTATTGGCCGCTTTGACATTTTTTGTCCGCTGTGTGCAAATAAGTAAATAAGCGGAAAAGCGGTAGCTTCAGCAGTTTGCCTGGAAAGTGACGAGTGTCCGTCAGTAAGGCGCGTACCTGCCTGCTTGTGCCCCTCTCACTGCTACGTACGAAATACTGCGTCCTTCATCGCCTGTACTAGGGCTATTCGTTTATCAAGGTCCGATCACTCGCGAAATAGAAATTGCAGTGAAGCTCAAAAATGCCTCATTTGCGACTGTTAGCTACACCTTCCACCTACTGCTCTACGTAGTGGCCGCTCCGACATTGCTTGTGCCAAAATTTTGCCTTCACAGGCACCAATTCGTGTGAGGAGTGATGAAACTCTGATGGAGACAAGTTCGGGTTCTATGGATTGTGATCAAACACTTCCCAGTTGAGAACGCTGCTGGAGCGTCTTCATTCCCCCTGCAGTGTCGTGAAGAAGGTAGTACATGACAGTTACGTTTCGTGGGCAGCTCGAAATCAGGCAAAATCTCACAGCACGCATACTTGGCGGGAGACAGTATTTTCTAGGCACCTTTACGTGCTCACTGCTCGCACAGAATTGAAGAAAGCTGACGTGATCGATTGACAAACTAGAGACACTGCCCAAAACATCTGCGCAAAGCTTCGTTACATTTCACTGTCGTTTCCATTTCACGACCAACCGGAGTAGCCCTGTTTCAGTCCAGCGCCCTGAGATCCCAGCACTGCTCTCTGGCCGTGACACGAGATGCCTTCCAACCCCTGGCCCCTGTTATCGGTTCTCGGAGCTCGTCTCGCCAGATCGATGCGTCACCGCGTGGCTTCGCAGCCACCTCCCCCCCCCCCCCCCTCATCACCTTTCCCTCCCCCTTCGATCCTTCTCGACTTATTACGTATTTCTTTTCTTCCTTGCCTTCTGTAAGCCGATTACAGAAGCTGATACAGATTACGCTGATTATGTATCGGGTGGCTCCCATTCCCACGCGACGGGATCTGCGAAAATACTGAGAAGGGAGGATATTGGAGACGAAGTTATCTTCTGGTAATCCCGAAACGACATCTGTTCCGTGCCCATAACCTGCCGGATTTGCTTCTGATTCCATTTCTGCCTGCCGTTTTTGCTCCCAGACGCACGCTCCTGCTGTTACCTGCCAAGCTGCGCCACCTGGGAAGTAATGTTCCTCAGTCAAAAGTGTAAGGTAACTCACGTATCGGGAAAATTTTTGTATGATCCCGTGCCACCTGCATCTGTCAGTTCCTGGTTCATTTTCAGTACTGCCGTACTATTTTTGCCTCAGGATATTTTTGAGTATGTAATTACATGTTTTTATCATCATAATCTACTACGCTGCGATCCAACAAGTAAATCGAAACTCCTCCTGGTTTAGAAAAATGCAGATGAGCAGGAAGTTGATAGCTACCTTCGTACTAATGCATAAGAACCATATTTCAACTCTTTCCCACTTCCATCAGACAGGCATCAAGTTTAAACCTTTCTGCGACCGTCAGAAAAAGAAGAGAGGCAAACCACTTGTTGTTTTCCTGCCGTTTCTTCGAAGCGTAGTGAAACCGTTTTGCAAAACATCGTGAAACTGAAATACCCACCCAAAAAGTTTTACTGTATTTGAAGATCATCAAAACTACATAGCCCTTTTTTATTATAGGCGACTACCAACATATACGTATGAAATTTGGTGTCCTTTCTGTGGTTGCGTAATCGCTTTAATGTCCAAGTGTCATCAAATTTTTTTTTTACCTTATCCGACGAGTTGAAAAAAAATGGCTCTGGGCACTATGGGACTTAACGTCTCAGGTCATCAGTCTCCTATAACTTAGAACTACTTAAACCTAACTAACCTAAGGACATCACACACATCCATGCCCGAGGCAGGATTCGAACCTGCGACCGCAGCGGTCGTGCGGTTCCAGACTGAAGCGCCTAGAAACGCTTGGCCACCTCGGCCAGCGAAGAGTTGACAAACGAAGCTTCTTCACCAGTTATTGTCCTTAAACTTCTCTCTGCCTTCGATGATCCGTCAGATATGTCAATTCTGCTCAATATCAGATTTCGCCATAACGTTAATTTTCTAGCCACTTTCCTCAGCTGCTGACTTTATTTATGTTTTGTAATAAAGATAAGAAAAATACTGTTTTTTGCAGCTAAAATTTTATTCTTTAGTACCCTATATGTTTCGCCTATTCTTGTTACGCAGCTTCAGTGACATTCATTTTTTTTTTGTCCCGTTCATGCAAACATTTGTTGTTCTACATTTGCCATATATACATAGTAGAAACTTAAGAAAATTAGATGAAACCTGTACTCTGTGAATTTAGCACAACAAATGGTTCCATGAACAGGGCACAAATATGAATGCCATTAAAGATGCCTAACATGAATAGACGAAACTTGTCTGACACTCAAGAATAAAACGCCAGTTGCAAAAGACGAAAGTTTTCTTAACTTTACGATAAAACATAACTTCACCATGACCTTGTACCTTAGATTTGGTCTTCCTCTAGGTCTTTCGTCTCTCACTTGTAATTCATAGATTAGATTTGGTAACCTGTTATTACCCACGTGTTTCTTACGCGTCTATACTGTCTCATATGGGGGATTATTTTGTCTTGCAGTTTTACAACTTCAGTCTGTTCTCGATTTCCTTCATTCCGGATTCTCTCTCTCTTTCTCCCTCCGACCATGCTACAGAAAGAAACCTTAGCTACGTGGATTTTGCTGATACCTTTACTTCTCTCTGTCTATATTTCGCATGAATATGTCAGAATCGCGATTTAATAGATTTCATAGATGCCCCTCTTACATTTTAGTGGTATTTTCTTGTTCCACATTAGGTATTTAACTATTTGATTGAAGTTGTTACCTGCTTGAATTCTGTAAGTGATATCCTTGCCTATCACCGACAATACTGCCAAGGTTCTGAAGTGATGGACTATCTATAGCTGTTTCCCCTCCGAGTTGTTCCATTGGTTGCCCATATATTTTCATGACGATATACTTCAGCAACTTCTACATAGGCCGTTGTTTGATTTTGAAGGTCTTCTCTAGAGTCACCTAACAAACATGGATATTATTTTGTCTTCTATACGTTGTACTTTTCTCTGCAACTCGTTGATAGAGAAATGAAAAGGAGATAGAACTACATCTTGCTTAATTCAGATTTCATACCAAAAGTTTCAGTCGTAATTAGAGGTGTTTTGATTCTACTGTATCATCATGCAAGTTCTTGATCCTGTGCACGCTGTCACCCTAAATTCTAATTTTCTTCAGTATTTCGCACATTCTATTCTTACTCATAGCACCAAACGCTTGCTTTAAATTCAGAAAAGCTAACCACAAGTCTCGGCTGTGTTCATGTTATTTTCCCATCAATTGTCACTCAAAAAAAGGTAGCTTTCCATATTCCTTTCCCGAGTCCATACTGTTTTTCCACACGATTTTCTTCAGTAATGAGTCTGATCCTACGCCCTATACCTGCTTCATAAGGTTACCCACTTGAGATTATAAAATGCCACCCCTACCAAAACTTTATTTGAAATTCAGATTCTTATGTCCGATTTACAATCATCAGATACCGTCCCTTCTTTCAGTATCTTATAAATGTGTCCTTAGGTCCTAACTCCCAACAACTTACTATCTACTAATGTATGCTCTGTAGTATCCTTTACGTTCTCTTTTTTTTTATATAGTCGACATGTCAAGATTCCTGAACTGAAAGTACTATAACCAATGTTCATACTAGAACCAAAACCGTTGGAAGTATGGTTCAATAACCCCAAGTCAAAATATATTTAAAAAGCAGTAATCTGTTATTCAGTATTCCATACTGCACCTAACTGTATTTAAGAACTAGCGAAGTCTGTGTACGGAACCAATGTTACACACGAATGATTACCGACCAATCTGTCATCTTATTGAGACACAATTCAAAAGTACATGCAAATTGGAGGTTTTCCTGATGATTATGCAGTTATAAGCAAAGCTTAAGAAACATGAGGCACAGAAAAACTGCAAGATGAACTTTGTCTCGTAGACAAAAATTTCTTTCTTTCAATGGCCACGAGGAAACAAGAAAATGTTATGAGGTAGAAGCAGATCAGTAGACACAGAAAAATTTATATATTTTTCTTCGGGCGGATATCCTAAAGCCAGCTGGACCACATATTCCAGCTTAGTATGCCATGTTGTGTAACGTTCGACTTCTATGTTCAGTGATGAGATTTCGACGTCTAACCGTATCCTTTCATAGATGGCCTCCAGGCTGCAGTTGATAGTATTAATTTGATACTGCTTACACTACTTTCCATTACTTCAGTTGTTGTTATTATAATACATATATTCATAACATTAAACGCAGCAGATGAGTTTAATAGGCTGGATTTCCGATTATTATTATTATTATTATTATTATTATTATTATTATTATTATTATTTCTTTCTTTTCTCAGGCGTTATGTCTGGTCAAAAATGGAAAGTGACACGGACTTTGAACAAGGGTGACTTCCTTTTAACTGTACGGTATATGTTATATTGCATTTAGGAACTTTCGGGTAATTGAACCTGTTTCAATAATTACGGATTTCTGTAGTTGTATATATAAGTTTGGATGTAGCTGTATTGCATTGATGTACTGGTGGATATTGTGTGGTATGAGTTCTGTAGTTGATAGTATAATTGGTATAATGTCAACTTTATCCTGATGCCACATATCCTTGACTTCCTCAGCCAGTTGGATGTATTTTTCAATTTTTTCTCCTGTTGTCTTCTGTATATTTGTTGTAATGGGTATGGATATTTCGATTAGTTGTGTTAATTTCTTCTTTTTATTGGTGAGTATGATGTCAGGTTTGTTATGTGGTGTTGCTTTATCTGTTATAATGGTTTTGTTCCAGGATAATTTGAATTCACCATTCTCCAGTACATTTTGTGGTGCATACTTGTATGTAGGAACATGTTGTTTTATAGGTTTATGTTGTAAGGCAAGCTGTTGATGTATTATTTTTGCTACATTGTCATGTCTTCTGGGGTATTCTGTATTTGCTAGTATTGTACATCCGCTTGTGATGTGATCTACTGTTTCTATTTGTTGTTCGCAAAGTCTGCATTTATCTGTTAGGGTATTGGGATCTTTAATAATATGCTTGTTGTAATATCTGGTGTTTATTGTTTGATCCTGTATTGCAATCATGAATCCTTCCGTCTCACTGTATATATTGCCTTTTATTAGCCATGTGTTGGATGCGTCTTGATCGATGTGTGGCTGTGTTAGATGATACGGGTGCTTGCCATGTAGTGTTTTCTTTTTCCAATTTACTGTCTTCGTATCTGCTGATGTTATGTGATCTAAAGGGTTGTAGAAGTGTTTATGAAATTGCAATGGTGTAGGCGATGAATTTATATGAGTGATTGCTTTGTGTATTTTGCTAGTTTCTGCTCGTTCTAGAAAGAACTTTCTTAAATTGTCTACCTGTCCATGATGTAGGTTTTTTATGTCGATAAATCCCCTTCCTCCTTCCCTTCTGCTTAATGTGAATCTTTCTGTTGCTCAATGTATGTGATGTATTCTATATTTGTGGCATTGTGACTGTGTAAGTGTATTGAGTGCGTCTAGGTCTGTGTTACTCCATTTCATTATTATTATTATTATTATTATTATTCCGACTTTAAACCATGTGGCAAAGGCCTTACAGACCATACGCCAGCTCTATGAGCCTCTTCCATTTCTTTCTCTGGAGTGCACTGTCTGTCCATTCGGTGCTGTTCTTCATTGTAGGTGCGTCCTTCCTGATGTTATCTCGCCTCGTAATTCTGGGTCTTTCTTTTCCTCTCGCTCTGTCTATTGTCCTACCAAATCACATTTTAGATACTCTACTCTAAGTCAGTCTTGCTACATGTACCAGTCTCTTTAGCACTTTGTCGATGTTGTACAGCTCTCTAAATTCTTCATTTCTTCTTATCCTTAATTACACATTTATATTACATACTGTCAAAAAAATTTCCTTTGTGACTTTCTTTCAAATTTTAACAAGTTTTCTTCATATTTCTTTCTAAATATTAATGCTTCACATCCGTAAAATGTTAACGCCCATCGACTGGTACAAGCGAATTTGCAGGTTAGTGCTAAGTGATGTTTCCCGCAAGATTTTGCTACAACTAAAAAGCGTTGTGTTCGCTATTGCTAGAAGGACATATATTTTCTTGCTACTAAAGTGACTCCGGAAGTAGCTGAAACGGAATTGTGCATCGCTTCGGCTTTTCTTACTGATGATAAAATATTCTGTCGTACTTTCAGTACCAAGTAATCCCGTTTTCTTAGCGATTTTGTAGTAATTCTGCATGATTATGACTGATTCTGCTTTGAAAGTACTTATTAATGCCACATCGCCTGCATAGTTAAGTCCGTGGATTAGTTTTATTAAATTCTTTGTCGATGCTCTCTAAGACGGTATTACATATGCCATCCCCCTATCACAGTCCAGTGAACACCTTAAAATTTTCAGTTCATCCTGCAGGTGTCTTTGTACGACATAAAGCTTCACCTACACAAATTTTAACTAATCTAATCAGCCTTGATGTTACTTCAGATTCGCACATCGAGTGTGTCAATTTATGCTACCGTAGGACTTTTTGAAATGTAGAAATAATACAGGGACATCAACGTTGAATTCCCACGCCTTCTCAGTTATATGTCTTGGAGTGAATAAGTGATCTATTGTGGATGTGTTTCTGCGGAAACCTCATTGGTAGTCAGCAATTAGTTCGTCAGTTTTGGGATCACACTGTTTAAAAGGTATTCCGCTAGGATTTTAGAAGTAACACTTGACATTCAGGGAAGCAATTCCTCTGTAACTATCGCAAACAAGGGATTATTTTTCTTAATTAGGGAGCAATTTCAGTCAACAGTTATGGTTCCCATCTTCATAATTTTATCTATTAGTAACTCCAGTTCTAATTCTAGTCTTGGTCCTCCGTTGTTAACACCTCAGCTTGTATCTGGTTTACACCACAAGCCTTGTTGTTCTCCAATTTTTTTTATTGCTTGTTCTATTTCACTTAAAGATGGTGTGGTGACTTTTACATAAACTGTATGACGTTCTTCAAATTTAAACTGAGGCTGTAGATCATTCCAATTAAGTAGTTGTAAAAAGTACGTCCTACATCTTTATTGTACGTCACTCTCGTAGGTAAGTGTTTTCCCGAGCTGGTCCTTTTGTGAACTGTTCCCTTCTAGTGATTTAACAGATTTTTTGTTTTGATATATCTGCCTTGTCCTGTGATGCTTGCATTCGTCCTCCGATGTACGGTTCGTTATGTTTCCTGGCCGATTTTATAGTACGTTTCCTTCAGTGTCATATTGTTACTCTCTTGAATTCACGCTTTCCTCGTATTTCTTCTCTCCAGAGCTTTTTCTTGGCACTTTATGTTAACCCAAAGTTTGCTATTTCGCATTCTTTTTCCTATATATGTTACTTTTTGAATACTGATTTTCGGGTGTCGCCATCTGCTTTCGACAAGTTGTTCCCTATTGACCAATCTAGTTTCTTCTAAATTAATTTAGATTTCTTTTGCTGTTTTCTTTCGTGTTTTCTTACACAAGATTATCCATATTGTACCTAGTAATTTCCACGCTACTTCCATTTAGTTTCCTTCTGACGTTTACTTTTATTTTTATTAATATTAATATTACTATTAATTATTATTTTTGTTACTGTCACTTTTTTATCTGCATACTGACCAGCTGCGATCATGCCACGATTTCAGTCCATCTTTCTTTGTTGTTTCATATTTTTAAAGTAGTAATCCATCTTCTCCCCCTGTTATACCGTACTTTTTTTTATCCTCGGTGTTCCTGCGTCCGTAAGTTTCTATGCCTTGAAGTTTAGTATTTCATTTAGTTTCTTTCCGTTATTTCCAATTCTTTGGTGTGTTTTTACTGTAGGCCTTTTCTTATCTCTGTAATCTATTTTACTATCAACATCTTTTCCTAGAAATACATCATTATTTGTTACGTTTGCGGTTTGTCTATTATAATTCGGAATGCTGTGGCATTACTTTTCACGTTTATGTGGTTTGGTAAATCTCCACACTACTTCATTTTCTTATATTTTGTGTTTACATTCCATCTATTATATTTCCATTATTTCATGTTTTAAGTATCTCTATTCCGTCCACATTTTAATTCATTATGAAGCAATCACATGCATATGAAGATTCTGGCGTTACTACTTTGGTACAGTGTTTTGGTTTTGCATATCTAGAGATGAACATCTTGTTGTATATATGTTCACGGTTCGTACTATTATTATTATTATTATTATTATTATTAGGTGTGTGCTATCGATAGCTACGATGCCACAGATTAAGTACAAGTTCGTAGGTTGGCACTACGACACCGACACAGACGACAGCGCCCTCTATCCAGTGCTGTGCAGCTCTACGAGCGCCGCTCCAGATTATTCCCAGTTGATTCCGAGGGGACGACCAAGAAACACTTCTATTTCATAGTGGTCGAGCCACTACAGATTTTGCCTTTGTAACTTCTAGCCGCTGTTAGATTTGATGGATGAACGGCTTCGCACATAGTAAAAGAGTTATAACCTAACTACAGCACCAAGTGTTCTACCTCACCTGCTCCTCCTAGCTTCCCACATTCGGCCTACCCTTCAGTTTACGGGAGCAGACCCACGCGCAGCCTTCCAGGCGGGATTCAAAAACGTGTAGTTGGGTCCTATCGAATCATCCAAAGCTATTATGTTTCAATCTTCGGAGATTCTAAGCGACTCTCACTTTTTTCTGTCGATTCTTTTTCTTTCGTTAGTCCACTTTGTCCCTCGGCTGGTGGGGACCTCATTCAGTGGCAGTACATCTCATTTCCTATTTCTCCGGCTGTATTCGCTTCAGCTGAAAATGTGTGTTTGAATTTTATAAGCCTGTTAAAAATACTTTTTGAGCTGTTGTCTTATTGGTATAGTTTGGAGTTGTTCTATGTACATTGCAGTACTGCGATTATTATTGCTGAGAGTCTGTGGATATGCACAAAAAGTTTCAGTCTCCCTTTTACGATATTGAGCAGACGTAGTTAGTTTTTACGAAATTTATCTGGGTGGCCATCTCCGTAAAAAAATTCCCTGAGAGTTTTTGTCTATTCAGTTGTTGTCATCTTATGTGCTAGTGGTGTCCGATTATTTGCGAAAGTTAGGAAACAAATCTGTGTGTAATTTTCAAGTCTTGTAATATTTATATGTTTCCCACAGTTTTGGTTTTATGTTCTTTTTCCCATTTTGTCTAAAACCAGATTAAAGGGGGTAGGAGACAGACCGTCGCCCTATAGAACAGCGGTTTTTGTCAGAAATAGTTTCGATACCTCGTGCATGAATTTTACGTAAGATCTTTTGTTGGTCGTTTACGAGATTTGGGGTTTTCCGTGTCGGGTTGTTGTTCTTGCAGGATGACAAACGGGATTTCTGATCGACTGAATCATATACAATCTCGATTCCGCAAAGGAACCGAGTGGACTGTACTTTAATTTTCTTTTTAAATTGAACTGTTCCGGTCAGTGCGAAAGCTTGGTAGTCGCCAATACTGCGGTCGATTTGCGCCTGTACTCTGGAGGCATGCTGACAAAATTTTGTATGTAACTTGTAGAAGGTAAATTTTCAGCACTTCTATGATAATTCTATTATTTCCCGAAGCCCTGTCACTTTTGAGTGTGATGATGTGCTTGTGAATCCCTTATTGTGAAGTCGGTAGGGATTCACTGTGGGTCTGAGTGGAGATTTCCGTCGGAGCCGTTCCCGACAGCTTTCTTAATTTATTCCACTCAGAGAAGTGGCCACTGTAGGGAGAACCTACAAAAATACTTGCTAGTACGTTACTAACGTATGAAGTATAAATAAATACAAATAAATTTCCATCAAGATTCAGCTTCATTCGTCCCATTTGGTGTTATACTAGTGACGAGGCGATCATGTATGAAATGGTCGTGTGTGAACAATGTCATCGTTATGGTAATACTCCTTCTGCAACCAAGCAATCAGCCTTTCTTTCCATTGCAACGCACAAAGATAGATAATTATGCACACGCCGCACCTGTTATGCACCTTAAGCAACATAGGATGGTAAATGCCTCCAGCCCACTTCCCGTTTACCCACCATAAGAGTAGAAGGCCCTTTGTTCTGGCCGATCGTTCATTTATACTTCCCGTTTTGTCACTGTGGACAATAGTATTAATAGTGCAGTAATTATCGTACTTTACGAAGTGTAAGACACACATTTTTTTTTCGGAAAATTGCGTACTAAATTCAGGTGGGCCTTATACTCTAAATCAATATAAAAATTTCCAATGTTTCATTTAAAATTTCCACCTGTCTTAAAAATGGCCACATATTCGATGGCGCGGGAAACCTATCTGCGACTAGCAATATTGGCTTCAGCGTGCATGAGCAGTGCACCGATTCGACGAAAATGAGTTGCAAACAAGTACAAGCTTGCTGATACTGTCTCCTTCCCGCTCCGTCATCACAGATCCAGAGCAATGTCTAGCTTATGATGCGTCATTGCGGTCTACGGCTCCGGTGAACTAGAATTGGAAAGAATTTGTGCTATCGGTAACAGTACAATGTCTAATTCCGTAATGAAAATAAATAGTGTATGCACAAGGCCATGCAAACAGAGTAGCCCTCCATCAACAGAAAAAAAACATTCACCACTGGCGGGATTGCAAAGAAGAACTGAAAAAAATGAGAAAGACTAAATGCGGAAATAGAGGACAGAATGCAAAATGGCCAAGATTAAAAAATGATGTATTGAAGTGGACTCAAGAACAGCCTCAAAATCTCATTGGTAGTAATACAAAAAAAGACTGAAATACACGCTCGTAGTAGTTAGCGCTACAGTGGAACTTAAGAGACTTTAAAAGTGAAGTTGATTGGCACTACGGTTTTATGAAACGACATGCACTTAGCATGCGAAAGGATACCAAAATATTTCAGAAAATTCCGTAAGAGTATGAAGAGAAAATATTACGTTTCCATCGCTTTACTATACAGCATCGAAAGAAAACTAGAACTGAGCCAAATAGCGAATATCGACGAAACTACTCTGACATTTGATGAGCCGAGTAACAGAAATTTTGCTATGAAAGATGTTAAAACTATAACTGTAAAAATAAGTGGACGTGCAAAAATGCGCTACACAGTTGTCCTTTCAAGTTGTACTGGCGGTGCTGAAGTTACTCCAATAACCATTATCAAGCGCAAAACAACGCCAAAACCTGAAATACCGTCCGATGTTGTTACTCACGTAGATGACAAGGGGCTGAAGGACGAGGCTGTTATGAAATTATTGTTAACCGAGTTTGGGATAGGAGGAAAGGTGCTTCACTGAAGAAGAAATTCTACGAAAGAGAAATTGAGACTGGGAAATACAGAGTTTGCTGTTGTTCTGGGACTACTTACTTCACAATTACTACCTCTTGATGTCTCGATACATAATCCATTTAAAGTGTATATGAGAAAGTAATGGAATAGACGGATGATAGACGAAACCCAACATGAATTCACTCCGAAGAGAACTACAATCAAAAAAATGTGTCGTGGTCTGGAGTGAGAGAAGGCATTATTGTTAAATCTTACAAGGAGTGCGGCATAAGTAACGCTGTCGATGGCTGTGCAGAAGATCTTACAGTATATATGACGAGAACAATGACGATGAAGAAGAAGAACAAAAGAAGAAGAATGTTCAGGTAACAGGTTTCAGGGATTTTAAAGGTTAGTTCGGTTCTACACACTAAGTGTTTTTTTGCATGCCTTTGCAATCTAATAAGAAAAATAGTACAAATGTTATTTTTTTAAAAAAAGTGCTTAAAATTAGGGTATTATAGTCCGTAGAGTCTCACAGTGCGTAAAAGAGGTAGTAGGAAACATAAAAAACACACAGGTGTATGTTTCTCTCGAACAATACGTCATGGTAGGCGTATATTAAGGCTGACCAGTGTTCTACAGTGCGTAGTTTGTAGTGTGAGTGCAGATGCAGACAGTTCGTCTATGGAGCTACCCGCCACAAAGTGCCGTGCAGCTACTGAATGGAAGCCGCACCTGTTGCTGGGCCGAGCTGACGTCACGCTGCAGCTGCGCCGCGTACGCTGCCCGAAAGGCGTCGCCGACGGCTGCGTGCAGCTCCTCCGCCTGCAAAATAGCACGTTCACCGCACCATTACACACAAACCTAACCTAGGCTCTTAGGGTATTTGTTTATTTCCTACCTTACAGCACTACTATCACTAGCTCTAGCTCTACTACTGCCGCCGGCCGTGTGGTCGAGCGGTTCTAGGCGCTTCAGTCTGGAACCGCGCTGCTGCTACGGTCGCAGGTTCGAATCCTGCCTCGGGCATGGATGTGTGTGATGTCCTTAGGTTAGTTAGGTTTAAGTAGTTCTAAGTCTAGGGGACTGATGGCCTCAGATGTTAAGTCCCGTAGTGCTCACAGCCGTTTGAACCATGTAAAACTACTACTGCCAAGGGTCCATTCGCAATGTACGTTAAGGTGAGTCCACACAATGGCTTTTTTGTATTCAAATTTGCGCATGGGTATAAATTTCCAGTAACGCAACTACGCATGCACATTTGCGCATGCATAATTTCCTGCTAATGGAGGCAGTCCGTACAGGGCATTGCTACCTGCTTTTGAAGCTTTGCAGGTTTTACCAGACGACGGGCAGCTGAGGTCCATATGTGTTTGATTGGTAGTGCGCTGAGGTTATGCTGTAAAGCGATTTATGTGCAATAACATATGTTGGCTCCAAAGGAAGCGCACTTTTAAGTGTATGGATGATTACAGACAAACAAAAAGTCCTGTGATAAGCTGATTCTGATGATTATTGAAATAAAAATTCGAGATTTGTTGTTCCGAGCGTCATGTATTAGATAAAATGTCTCCAATCATATGTCTGTAAGCAATAAGGTACCGAAAGTCTCGAAGTAGGAAAACTGAGAAATTTATGAAAAGTGTGTATGAAACTGGGGGCGACTTAAAAGCACAAGTGAGGAGCCTGATATTGGAACAAAAGAAGTGATAGGATATGTGTAGCTCTTCAACAAACTACTAAAAATAGAAATGAAGCACACGGACGATGTAAACAGTACGAAACTGAAAAACACAACCTCCGTTTCAGTGGATTCTGGTGTCTATGAAATTCCCAAATTTTGCCGAGCACGATCATGGTAATCTACATATCATATTTCATGATTAAATACAAATGACGCGTTGGAAGTAAAATAACCTAGACAGGACGGTTAGGAATCTCCCCTAAGTGTTTCTCAGTTTCAGGAATAATCACTTTTATTTTTATGTATTTATTCGCGTTCCTTTTTTCTGCATAAATATGAAACGAGTCATAATTATACATGAGAATAGCACTATTAATTATTAATAGATACAAATTGTGATATTGTATAGGAACAAAGTTTGCTAATAATTACAAACTTCTTTCATGCAGGGAAGCGTCCTGGGACCTCTACTGTTCCTGATCTATATAAATGACCTGGGTGACAATCTGAGCAGTTCTCTTAGACTGTTCGCAGATGATGCTGTAATTTACCGTCTAGTAAGGTCATCCGAAGACCAGTATCAGCTGCAAAGCGATTTAGAAAAGATTGCTGTATGGTGTGTCAGGTGGCAGTTGACGCTAAATAACGAAAAGTGTGAGATGATCCACATGAGTTCCAAAAGAAATCCGTTGGATTTCGATTACTCGATAAATAGTACAATTCTCAAGGCTGTCAATTCAACTAAGTACCTGGGTGTTAAAATTACGAACAACTTCAGTTGGAAGGACCACATAGATAATATTGTCGGGAAGGCGAGCCAAAGGTTGCGTTTCATTGGCAGGACACTTAGAAGATGCAAGAAGTCCACTAAAGAGACAGCTTACACTACACTCGTTCGTCCTCTGTTAGAATATTGCTGTGCGGTGTGGGATCCTTACCAGGTGGGATTGACGGAGGACATCGAGAGGGTGCAAAGAAGGGCAGCTCGTTTTGTATTATCGCGTTATAGGGGAGAGAGTGTGGCAGATATGATACACGAGTTGGAATGGAAGTCATCACAGCATAGACGTTTTTCGTCGCGGCGAGACCTTTTTACGAAATTTCAGTCACCTACTTTCTCTTCCGAATGCGAAAATATTTTGTTGAGCCCAACCTACATAGGTAGGAATGATCATCAAAATAAAATAAGAGAAATCAGAGCTCGAACAGAAAGGTTTAGGTGTTCGTTTTTCCCGCTCGCTGTTCGGGAGTGGAATAGTAGAGAGATAGTATGATTGTGGTTCGATGAACCCTCTGCCAAGCACTTAGATGTGAATTGCAGAGTAGTCATGTAGATGTAGATGCATTAAACAAACAAATAAATTACAATTATACCACATTACAAGTTACAGATTTGTTACAATTGAAATGCTTTGTTTTGAAATGAACATTAAATAATGCAAACGAGTATATAAGTCACCAGCTACTAGCTAACAAAGTTTTATTGCCAGCCTTATCGCTGTAGTTTCCCGACAATCTAAATTCTCGTCGTGACCTCCTCCTGAAATTTGCAGACAATACTTTGTCATCACTTTGTATTTCTTGCACCTCTGTTGCTTGTATACTTTATATGTACAGTCGCTTTAGCGTTTACTTCTTCTGTCGCCTTTTCATCAAAATAAACGCAATCAAAATCTCCCAAGCGAAGGAGGAGATTCACAGCAGACTGCCTTCGCATTGTGGTAACGTGTGGATATGAGAACGCAGATGTTTATATGCGATCTTTCCGCAAATTTTTGTGAATGTCCTTTTATTACCGTGCATCTGCAATTGCGTACGACGAAAGAGGCGTCGTGTGGGCGTAGCTTTATGGAACGTAACGGAAGATACTGTAAGTTTCTAGGGACCATCACAGTCAAATGTAAATCCTTCTCAATACGAATGTTTTCAAAATTAAGGCACGTCGTTTTGCTCAGCACTGAGTGGCGAACGTGAGATTATGAGATACCATCCGCATTCCAAAAAATTAGAAAAAACAAAAATAAAATTCAGTGTTCTTAGCAAAGTGTAAATGGTAAATTTTCCTCACTGCTGTGAAGTGACAGAACAAGGAAAGTGTCGTCTAGAAATGTCAAAACATCTACATTTATTAGCGTCATTAAATTTCTACAACAAGGACAGAAAACAGTATTCACAATACAATATGTAGACCTTTTATTTGATGCATTATGGGCCATAAATAATGTTAAAAACAGTTTTACTCTACAGGAAATGTGAAATTTACTGTTAAATACAAGGTTTTAACGAAAATTGTTCCAAGTTCAAATGGTTCAAATGGCTCTAAGCACTTAACATCTGAGGTCATCAGTCCCCTAGAACTTAGAACTACTTAAATCAAACTAACCTAAGGACAGCACATACATCCATGCCCGAGGTAAGATTCGAACCTGCGACCGTAGCTGTCGCGCGATTCCGGACTGAAGCGCCTAGAAACGCTCGGCCACAGTGGCCTGCTGTTCCAAGCATTTGTGTTTTTATTTATGCACAGTTTAAATGTTTTACCTATGTAGGTTTTGCAAAACCAAAATAATTTTACACTGTCAGGCATTAAGCCTCTCTCGCGAAATAGCACGCATAGGAAATCCAAGTCTTCAGCTTTCTTCACAAAGTGTCACGAAAATGAAGGACACAATAAGGCAAACATTCAGAACACACAAACCACGAAATCAACTACTGTAATTGGAGTGAACACGGTGGATATAGGTTAACTTTTCATGGTAGCAGACAACTGCACTGTCTCGTCCCCTACACCAAAACTTTCTGTCCAACAATCCTAGACACTGACATTCCGTTCCGTTCCGTTCTGTTCCGTCCCGTCCCGATCCGTTGTGTCACGATGATGGTTTGTATGTATGCCGCTTCTCAGTACATTCTGGTATGTTTTAAAGTTAGGTTTCGTTCCGTGACGTCCAGTAGAAATCGACCTCAATATTTCTTCCGAATCAAATGTTGAGTGAACTCTCGATCTGGTCAAGGAAACAAATGCCCCTGTGACAGTGTCATAGCTCGTAAGCAGTTCAGTCGTTTCGTTGGTGTTTATTGGAATGATGTTGGTGGTAGTCTCTAACAAAGTATTCTCCTTATGTACTGGAATCATTTATTCTTGTACCTTTGGACATCTTCAAGTGCGCTACTTGTAAAACCAAACAGTTTTCTAAGCAAACACTTTAAATTTGTGCTATTAAAACAACAATTAACATAACTGAAGTAGATGGGGAAATAATCGAAAAATTTGCATTTCAAATACATCTGTGCTAGGACAATACTTCATCTGAAGTCATTCCCGATCCATAATCATACATTCTCAATTAGCTCGTCAGCAGCTTGTTTCTGAAGTGAGTTTACTCGCTTCTGTATTCATGCAGCCGTGTCAGTTTTCGCTATTAATTATGGTAAGCCCTGTACATATCAAAATGATTACTACTAAATCAAACAAATCTCTTCACATACTGAGTACAGCTGAACACGAAATTCGCCGTGATAGCCAATCATCGATCTTACAAGGTCAGTGTGCCCAAGTATAGCAGTAGTTAATTCAGGTGCTGCACAGGGAATGAGATTAGGACACGAGACACTATAAGTAGTAGACGAGTCCAGCTATTTGGGCAGTAAAGCAATTGATGGTCGTGGACGTGAAATAGCAATGGCAAGAAAAGCGTTTCAGAAAAAGGGAAATATTTTAATGTCGAAAATAAATTTAAGTATTATTGAAGATATCTGCGTCGATTGTAGCCTTGTATTAACGAACAGCAAATCAGGCAAGAAGAGAACAGTAACATCTGAAGTGTGGTGCTACGGAACAATGCTGAAGATTAAGTGGGTAGATCGCGTAACTAATGAGCATCTACTGAGTAGGTATGGGGTGAAATTGGTAGTACAACACGAGGAAAAGGAGGGAAATTCGACACATTTCGAAAATCACGGAATCATACAGAATGACAGTTATTGAACTATATGAAATAAAATCGTCACAACTTCTGAACGCTTTGCGTCAGGGCGTTCAAACTGCACCGTTGGCCGCGGGGCATGATGGGATTTAGTGTGCGCGTTGGTGACTGAGTGGTCTGCAATGTCCGTGGTGACTACCGAACGGTATGTGAAGGTTTTAGAAGATGATTTCATCCTCATTATCCAAAGTGACGCTGATTTCAAGATGTGTTTCACGCAAGACGGACCTCGACCCCATCGATACAGGAGAGGTGTTTGATGTCCTGGAAAAGCACTTTGCGGACCGCATTCTAGCTCTGAGGTACCCAGAGGCCACTGCCATGGGCCTCGATTGACCGCCATATACTCCGGATCTGAATACAAAGCGGCACCTTCTTGTGGGGCTATATTAAAGGCAAGGTGTAGAACAATAACCCCACAACCATTGCTGAGCTGAACACTGATATTCAGGACGTCATCGACAGTATCGATGTTCTGACACTTCAGCGTGTCATGCAGCATTTCGCTATTCGTCTACGTCACATCATTGCCAATTATGGCAGGCATATCGGACATGTTGTTGTTGTTGTGGTCTTCAGTCCTGAGACTGGTTTGATGCAGCTCTCCATGCTACCCTATCCTGTGCAAGCTTCTTCTCCCAGTACCTACTGCAACCTACATCCTTCTCAATCTGCTTAGTGTATTCATCTCTTGGTCTCCCTCTACGATTTTTACCCTCCACGCTGCCCTCCAATGCTAAATTTGTAATCCCTTGATGCCTCAGAACATGTCCTACCAACCGATCACTTCTTCTGGTCAAGTTGTGCCACAAACTTCTCTTCTCCCCAATCCTATTCAATACTTCCTCATTAGTTATGTGATCTACCCATCTAATATTCAGCGTTCCTCTGTAGCACCACATTTCCAAAGCTTCTATTCTCTTCTTGTCGAAACTACTTATCGTGCGTGTTTCACTTCCATGCATGGCTACACTCCATACAAATACTTTCAGAAATGACTTCCTGACACTTTAATCTATACTCGATGTTAACAAATTTCTCTTCTTCAGAAACGCTTTCCTTGCCATTGCCAGTCTACATTTTATATCCTCTCTACTTCGACAACATCAGTTATTTTACTTCCTAAATAGCAAAACTCCTTTACTACTTTAAGTGTCTCATTTCCCAATCTAATTCCCTCAGCATCACCCGATTTAATTTGACTACATTCCATTATCCTCGTTTTGCTTTTGTTGATGTTCATCTTATATCCTCCCTTCAAGACACTGTCCATTCCGTTCAACTGCTCTTCCAAGTCCTTTGCCGTCTCTGACAGAATTACAATGTCATCGGCGAACCTCAAAGTTTTTACTTCTTCTCCATGGATTTTAATACCTACTCCGAATTTTTCTTTTGTTTCCTTCACTGCTTGCTCAATATACAGATTGAATAACATCGGGGAGAGGCTACAACCCTGTCTCACTCCCTTCCCAACCACTGCTTCCCGTTCATGTCCCTCTTATAACTGCCATCTCGTTTCTGTAAATAGCCTGTCTCACTCCCTTCCCAACCACTGCTTCCCGTTCATGTCCCTCTTATAACTGCCATCTCGTTTCTGTAAATAGCCTTTCGCTCCCTGTATTTTAACCCTGCCATCTTCAGAATTTGAAAGAGAGTATTCCAGTCAACATTGTCAAAAGCTTTCTCTAAGTCTACAAAAGCTGGAAATGGAGATTTGCCCTTCCTTAATCTAGCGTCTAAGATAAGTCGTAGGGTCAGTATTGCCTCACGTGTACCTACATTTCTACAGAATCCAAACTGATCTTCCCAGAGGTCGGCTTCTACTAGTTTTTCCATTCGTCTGTAAAAAATTCGCGTTAATATTTTGTAGCTGTGACTTATTATACTGATACTTCGGTTATTTTCACATCTATTAACACCTGCTTTCTTTGGGATAGAATTATTATATTCTTCTTGAAGTCTGAGGGTATTTCGCCTGTCTCATACAACTGCTCACCAGATGATACAGTTTTGTCAGGACTGGCTCTTCCAAGGCCGTCAGTAGTTCCAATGGAATGTTGTCTACTCCGGGGGCCTTGTTTCGACTCAGGTCTTTCAGTGCTCTGTCAAACTCTTCACGCAGTATCGTATTTCCCATTTCATCTTCATCTACATCCTCTTCTATTTCCATAATATTGTCCTCAAGTACATCGCCCTTGTATAGGCCCTCTATATACTCCTTCCACCTTTCTGCTTTCCCTTCTTTGCTTAGAACTGGGTTTCCATCTGAGCTCTTGATGTTCATACAAGTGGTTCTTTTATCTGCAAAGGTCACTTTAATTTTCCTGTAGGCAGTATCTATCTTACCCCTAGTGAGATAAACCTCTACATCCTTACATTTGTCCTCTAGCCATCCCTGCTTAGCCATTTTGCACTTTCTGTCGATCTCATTTTTGAGACGTTTTTATTCCTTTTTGCCAGCTTCATTTACTGCATTCTTATATTTTCTCCTTTCATCAATTAAATTCAATATTTCTTCTGTTACCCAAGGATTTCTACTAGTCCTCGTCTTTTTACCTACTTTATCCTCTCCTGCCTTCACTACTTCATCCCTCACAGGTATCCATTCTTCTTCTACTGTATTTCTCTCCCCCATTCCTGTGAATTTTTCCCTTATGCTCTCCCTGATATTCTGTACAACCTCTGGTTCTTTCAGTTTATCCAGGTGCCATCTCCTTACATTTCCACATGTCACAACATAAATCCGAATATTTTCAGTGACGTTTACGTGTTGAATAAAGTGTATGCACGCCTTAGTTTGTAACTAATTTACGTTTTTTCTATGTAGTTCAATAATTGACACCATGTAAATTTAATACTGGAGTAAAATTTAAGGAATAAAAATAGTAGAGAGAAACCAAGAGATGAACACAGTAAACAGGTTCAAATGGCTGGGGGTTGCACTAGTTATTCAGAGATGAAAGGGCATAGTACTGTAGTCCCTGGGCTGAAGACAACAACAAGAACAACAACAACAACGACGACGACGACCACGACGACGACCTGGCTAAGCCATGTCTCCGCAATATCCTTCCTTCCAAGAGTACTGGTCTGCAAGGTGCGCAGAAAAGCTTCCGTGAAGTTTGAAAGTTAGGAGACGAGGTACTGTCAGAACTGAAGCTGTGAGGGCGGGTCGTGAGTCGTGCTTGGGTAGCTCAGATGGTAGAGCACTTGCCCGCGAAAGGCAAAGGTCCCGAGTTCGAGTCTCTGTCCGGCACACAGTTTTAGTCTGCCAGGAAAATGCATTAGAGACAGACCTAGGACCTCGTTCAGTGGTAGCAAGCATGCTGGCATTCTAGTTAATCGATTCACGGAAACTACAGAAAACCTAAATCCGCCGAAGTGGGCGGCGATTTGAGCTTCGTTCCACCAGAAGTTCGGTGTCTTAGTTGTTGCACCATCTCGTTCAGCAGGCTATGTCATAGCTCGCAAGTCATATGTTCATCTCAATTTTCAGTTTCAATCTTATATTCTACTTCCCAGCTTATTTTCGACAGTCTCGTACGTCGGCTTTAAAAGGCTGTGTTTTTTTTCTTTTTTTTTTTACGTTGAACGAGAGTATTTCCAGCAAGTGTCTGAGTGTTTCAGTTAACAGCAACTACTTTTCAGTTTTCAGCTCTGCCGTTGAATTAACAGCACAGATTTGAGCACAGGTTAATGTGTGTGTGATGACATACACTGAGGAGCCAAACAAACTGCTATACCTGCCTACTGTCGCGTAGGCTTCCGCGAACACGCAGAATGCCGAATCACAACGTGGCATGGACTAGAGTAATGTATGAAGTAGTCCTGGAGGGAACTGTCCTGTAGGGCTGTCCATAAATCCGTAAGAGTACGAACACCACGTTGCAAGGCATCCCAGATATGCTCAATAATGTTCATGCCCGAGTATGGTGGCCAGCGAAAGAATTTAAACTCAGAAGAGTGTTCCTGGAGCCACTCTGTAGCAAAACTGAACGTGTGGGGTGTCGCATTGTCCAGCTGGAATTGTCCAGGTCCGTCGGAATGCATAGTGGACATGAATGCATGCACGTGATCGGACAGGATGGTCGCGTATTTTCAATTGCCAGAGTCGTATCTAGATGTGTCAGGTGTCCCGTGTCACTCCAGCTGCACATGTCCCAAGCCACTACTGAGCCTCCAGCAGCTTGAACAACCATCGGTTGACATTTTGGATCCATAGACTCACGAGCTTGTCGCTATACCCGTACACGTCCAACCGCGCAATGCAATCTGAAACGAGACTCGTCCAACCAGGCAACATGTTTCCAGTCAACAGACCAATGTCGGTGTTGACGGGCCCAGGCGAGTCGTAAAGCATTGTATCGTGCAGCCTACAAGGTTACACGGGTGGGTCTTCGGCGCCGGAACCCCATATCGATGATATTTCGTTGAATGGTTCGCACGCTGACTGTTGCTGATAGCCCAGTATTGAAATATGCAACAATTTGCTGAATGCATTTCTGTCACGTTGAACGATTCTCTTCAGTCTTCGTTGTTCCCGTTCTTGCAGGATCTTCTTCCGGCAGCAGCGATGTCGGAGGTTTGATGTTTTGTCGGATTCCTGACCTTCACGGTACACTCGTGAAATGGTCGTACGGGGGAGGTCCCGACTTCATCGCTACCTCGGAGATGCTTTGTCCCATCGCTCGTGCGTCAACTATAACACCACGTTCAAACTCACTTAAATCTTGATAACCTGCCACTGTAGCAGCAGTAACCGATCTAACAACTGTGACAGGCACTTCTTTTGTTGTACAGGCGTTGCTGACCGTAGTGCCGTGTTCTCCTGTTTACATATCTCCGTATTTGAATACTCATTCTTTGGCGCATCAGTGTAGTTTCTGACGATGGGATTTTGTCATCTTTGGTTTTGGAGCTACAAGATGCCATCAACGATTTTAAAAACAATAAGGTCGCTGGCCTCGATGATCTGAGATCTGAGCAAATTAAACATTTTGGACCGGGAGTACAAGCATGGGCCCTAGAGCCAATGAATAACTGTATAACAACAATGCAAATTCCTAAACTGAAGAAAGCTCGGGTTATTGCGTTACTAAAACCAGGGAAAGACCCAGCTGAAGCCAAAAATTTTCGGCCTGTCTCACTGCTTTGTCATTTATTTAAAGTGCTGGAGCGAATGATTCTCAAACGCATAGCTTATTATGTGGACAAAGCCCTCATTAACGAACAAGCTCGATTTCGACCAGGAAAATCATGCTGTGGCCAAATACTTAATCTCACACAGTACATCGAAGACGGCTATCAGAGAGGAGAAGTAACAGGGGTCGCATTCCTGGATCTCAGTGCTGCATATGACACAGTTAAACATAAGTTGCTTACCCAGAAAGTGTATAATGTCACTAAGGACTACACCCTTTCTATGTTCGTGAAATGCATGCTACAGAACAGACGCTACTATGTAACCTTACAATCTAAAAACAGCCGATGGAGGACACAGAAAAATGGACTTGCACAGGGCAGTGCCTTGGCTCCAATATTATTTAACCTCTATACCAATGATCTTCCCATCAGCCACCAGACACGAATGTTCATATATGCTGACGATGCAGCAGTGGCCACACAGGATAAAACCTTTGAACAAGTGGAGGAGAATCTCACAGGAGCCTTAACAGAACTTGCTACCTATTACGACGGCAATAACCTTAAACCAAACCCTAGTAAATCTCAAGTATCCGCCTTCCATCTTAGGAACAAACAAGCCAAACGGAAACTCCGAGTCATGTGGCAAGGGGAAGAGCTGAAACATACAAATAGCCCAAAATACCTGGGAGTAACATTGGACAGAGCACTTACTTTTAAGCAGCACTGTCACAACACTAATAAAAGGTCTGTGCCAGGAACAACATACTGCGGAAGCTAACAGGTTCATCGTGGGGAGCTCAACCACATGTTTTGCGCACCACAGGTCTGGTGCTGAGTACCTCAGCAGCGGAATTTGCGGCGCCAGTTTGGAGGAACTCAGCTCACACTAAGCAAGTTGACGTCGCCGTAAACGAAACCGTACGTATTGCCGCAGGATGCCTCAAACCAACTCCTACAGACATCATTTATCCAATCATAGGCATAGCACCACTCACTATCCGCAGACAAGTAGCCGCCGAGATCGAAAGATCAAAACGAATGATCCTCGACACCCGATGCATATGCACCGAAAACAATGCGTCCGCCTGAAATCCCGCAGGAGTTTCATTGAAACTACTGAAGAGCTCGCCACCAAGCCCACCGCAAGGCGGCTATCTCTTTTGGAAGAAATGGTGCCACACTCCACAATGGAACTACTTGAGGAGGGATCTGCAGAATTTCAACTACCTTTTACAACTTGGAGGTCATTAAACCGGCTGCGTACTGGAGTAACTGGGTGCAAATCAAAACTATTTAAATGGGGTTACAGTGATAGCGATAGGTGTGAATGCGGAGCAATACAGGACTTGGACCACCTAATGATTTGCCCAGATATGTCTATAACATGCACTAAAGATGATATTTTGAAAGTCAATGACAAAGCAAACAACGTTCCTAACTACTGGGAAGGGAAGATATAATTGGTGCATCCGGATACGGAAGAAGAAGAAGAAGATGGGATAAAATTTGATTAGCTGTTAATAGGGAGGTTTCAGTTACAAGAAACGTAATGAGCAGTACCTGCTGCGGCGACTTGGCGAGGAAAGAGTGGCAGCACTGCAGGCTGCAGTGTCCGCGCGGCTCCCTGGCCAGGAAGCTGAACTGAGAATGCGAAGGGTCGCACGTGGCGTACGACACGCGCCGCAGCGCGTGTGCCATCAGCACCGTCTGAAACAACAACACCACACGTGTACCAGCTGCCCATTACATACATCTCTGTCAACTTTGTTTTTAGTACCTCACCAGTATGAGGAAATTATCAGACAATTTACCAAAATAACACCCTTTTCAGTGAATATGTACACATTATATACTATTTGATAGTCCTCCAAAATACAATGGTGTTTCTATTACTCTCCACTGATTTTAATCTCTCTATCCTTCTCAAATTTTCGCATCGCAGAAAATTGCACTCATATGTAGTTTGCTATATTAAGGATTACAGAACTTCTCAGGCTGTTGATTATGTATGCAACATATATGATCGGTTTTAGAATGTATATTTCATCACCAGAAGTATAGGGAAAACCAAAAGCATCTATATCTATTCAATGTGGTGTATAGGACTTGGGTGGAGTAAGATTCACGCTGGGCGTTGTTCGGTTGTAGGCAAAAATTTCGCAACAAATTAAATCTTCATGGCAACGGAACCATAACAAACAAAACTTTATGTGCAGCTCAGTGGACTTCTAGAGAGTACAGCTCAACCGAGAATAACAGTTAAAACGCCTTCAACACAATGAAACAGAATTCAAAGAAACGGAATTAAAATAACTTTGCCCAAGCACTCGGAATGGGGAAACAATACAAAAAATTATAATATATGGTCCTTGGCCACAGACAATACTTATAGTTTCTGCAATTAAACATGCAACACTACTACTACTCTCAGACTTAATTTTGATTACCAACTACCCACTATCCTAAATTATTGTCAGCTACCTGCAGGTTTGCCTATGCATATTTCTCAATATACTCTTCAGTACAATGTTGTTGTTGTTGTTGTCTTCAGTCCTGAGACTGGTTTGATGCAGCTCTCCATGCTACTCTATCCTGTGCAAGCTTCTTCATCCCCCAGTACTTACTGCAGCCTACATCCTCCTGAATCTGCTTAGTGTATCCATTTCTTGGTCTCACTCTACGATTTTTACCCTCGACCCTGCCCTACAATGCTAAATTTGTGATCCCTTGATGCCTCAGAACATGCCCTACCAACCGGTCCCTTCTTCTTGTCAAGTTGTGCCACAAACTCCTCTTCTCCTCAATTCTATTCAATACCTCCTCATTAGTTACGTCATCTACCCAACCGATCTTCAACATTCTTCTGTAGCACCACATTTCGAAAGCTCTAAATTTTACATCCTCTCTACTTCGACCATCATCACTTACTTTGCTCCCCAAATAGCAAAACTCCTTTACTACTTTAAGTGTCTCATTTCCTAATCTAACTCCCTCAGTATCACCCGACGTAATTCGACTGCATTCCATTATCCTCGTTTTGCTTTTGTTAATGTTCATCTTATATCCTCCTTTCAAGACACTGCACATTCCGTTCAACTGCTCTTCCAAGTTCTTTGCTGTCTCTGACAGAATTACAATGTCATCGGCAACTTCTATGTTTTTATTTCTTTTCCGTGGATTTTAATACCTACTCCGAATTTTTCTTTTGTTTCCGTTACTGCTTGCTCAATATACAGATTGAATAACATCGGGGAGAGACTACAACCCTGTCTCACTCCCTACCCAATCACTGCTTCCCGTTCATGTCCGTTCTTAAAAACTGCCATCTCGTTTCTGTAAATAGCCTTTCGCTCCCTGTATTTTAACCCTGCCATCTTCAGAATTTGAAAGAGAGTATTCTAGTCAACATTGTCAAAAGATTTCTCTAAGTCTACAAATGCTAGAAACGTAGGTTTGCCTTTCCTTAATCTTTCCTCTAAGATAAGTCGTAGGGTCAGCATTGCCTCACGTGTGCCAACATTCCTGCGGAATCCAAACTGATCTTCCCCGAGGTCGGCTTCTATCAGTTTTTCCATTCGTCTGTAAAGAATTCGCGTTAGTATTTTGCAGCTGTGACTTATTAAACTGATAGTTCGGTAATTTTCACATCTGTCAACACCGGCTTTCTTTGGGATTGGAATGAGTCAATTTCACACAGAAAAAATAGCAAGGTAGCTTTCGTTGTATAAATGGCACAAACCAATTAAGTCTTGCTCACAGACCTTCGTCAGTTCTGCTGTCTAGACTAAACATCTGTAACCAAAGTTATACATTACCCAGGCAACGCTTTGGAAGCGGTGACATCACCCCAGGCCAGAGCGTTTTTCGGGTCCTGAGAGTCATTCTCCTTCCGCTCAACGGGAGAGCCAGCTACCCTTTCCCGATTGTCTGTTGATGCCTGTTCGACGAGACTGCCCACACATGGAGACCATGGGGGGGGGGGGGGGGGGGGCGGGCATTCAGCAACTATATGTGGCAATTGAAATGCCGTGGGTCGGCCACAAAAAAACCTATGTTTTAACTGCTGCCACACCGTATTTTGCTGACGCTAGTAGTGGATCACTTTAATTTAAAGTAGACACAGGAGCGACGGTGAGACCCTTAATTCAGATACGTACAGGCAATTGTGCTGAACCGCACTGCAACGGACACTGTGCCATGTGTTACAGTAGACGGTGTATTGCTTTGAGGGGACTCTTCTCTTACATTGTTAGCTGTCAGTTCCTCATTGGTACAAAATATTGTTGGGGACGGCACTTTTCCTGTTTTTGGCTTCCATGTAGTTGACAAAAGCCATTTAGCGCATCAGGTGGTTCCTTTCCACGACATGGATTCCTTACTAGATCAAGCAACCTGCTATTTGACAATACCTTTGGTCAAGTAGATAATTTAGAGGCACACATTTCTCAGCTGCATCTAAGTTTTGTCGTCCCTTGGGTAATTACGTTATCCACACTGCCAAGGTAATCGCCGATTTGCATTACTGGCTGGATCAGGACACTGTTTCTAACATTTCTTAGAGTCATTAACCAACCATTTGGTGGAGTCTCAGAAGCCCAACGGCGTCATCCACCTCTTAAGTGATTTTAAACTGACAGCGAATATGCTTTGCGTCACTGACTTATATCCAGCTCTAGAGCTGGAGTAGTTGTTGGCAAAGTTGTTGGGGGGGGGGGGGGGGGGAGTGTCAGTTCTCACGTATGTCCTTTAGTGACATATATCTGCAGCTGCCACTGGATAGAGTTTGTCGATCCTTCTTTGTACTCAACACCCCCTTTGGGCTTTAACAATTACATCGCTTGTATTTTGGAATCTTGTCTGCACTACTATATTTGAGGCAGTTGATTAACGACATTTCTTGCTGCGTAAACTACCTTGTTGACATCTGGGTTATGGCCTCTGCATGACACAAGTATTTATAGTAGCTACGAATGGCTATTCTGGAAATTTGTTGTAAGTTCCTATGGAACCAAACTGCTGAAGTCTCGGTCCCTAGGCTTACACACTACTTAATCTAAGTTAATCTAACTTACACTGAGGACAACATACACACCATGCTCGAGAGAGGAATCGAACCTCCGACGGGAGGACCCGCGCGAACCATGGTAAGGCGCCTGAGACGGCGCGACTACCCCGCGCGGCAGGTGGTTTCCCAAAGCCTGCTGGTGAATTGCCTTAGTTGCAAACGTGCAACTTTTTCCTCACCAAAGGTGCATTTTTTGCAACATGTGTTTAGTAGAGATGGCCTAGTCCCTGCAGACGTCCACATCAAACCATCAACAACCTGCCAACGCCCAGAACCTTAAAGATCTCTCTCTGTTGGTCCATCATGGCCAGGGGACGTCGGCTAGTTAAGTAATTGTCAATGTCAATAAAATTCAACAACAGCCGTGTACTTAAGAATATTAGTTTATTTTATTCTCAAGTATACCAGTGGCAGGTGTGCTCAGTTGTTGTCACTTCTTCGAATGAGGCAATTGTATAACGATTGAATTCATGATATGCAGTGACTTATGGCGCTACACGACAAGCTCGTTTATTTGGGTAGAAGCGTATGGGGCCTGAAGGTGGCATGATAAAATTCCGAAACTGATAGGCATGAGAATAAAATACAATAATATCCTAAAGTAAACGGCTATTGGTGAATTTTATTGACACTGAAAAATATCTAGCCGTTTTTGGGCAGGATTTCCTGGTATGTGGCTCGTCAGTAGGCTTTTCAGTCCCTCAGGCTGTGTCTATGATCTGCTCCCTGTTTGGTTTCTCTTACATCGGGTAAACTTTTAACCGTGGCTTGTGTGTCCGAGTATGGCACTGGCGCTGATCTCTCTCATCGGAAGCCGGACGGCGCCGATCAGCCCATCTCTTACGCACGAAAGACGCTTTCCTCAGTGCAGCGTAGCCAGTCACAGGTGGGAGAGAGGCACTGGCTATTTTAGTGTCATGTTTTCTAGTAAGGAGAACGTTTCTCATTATTACCAACTACAACCACTGGTTTCTTTATTTGATGCTCATACCAAGCCCACCTATTGCAGAGGTGGGCTCTCTGTCTCAGTAATTATTGCAAAGACGTTACTGCCTCGCCGACCACCATGTAAATGTAGATACGCCATTGCGGCTGCCAGTGAGATCCAATCTGCAGTTCGATCGGAAAGAGGCTCTTGTGTTCTCGTTACATGATACCTTGCAGGGACCTTGCTGCATTTTCTGTTGACAGAACGAGAGGTCGCCACTGGTACGCCCAGCCGATCCGCTTTCCTGGCAAATCGTTTAGGTTGTCCACGCCAGAGCGCCTCTCTGCGACTTCACATCCAGCGTGACATATGCCCTCTTCTCTTCTGATGTTTATTCAACATTCTCCACGTAATCTTCTTCCTTTCAGGGAGGAGAAAGGCTGCCAGATGGTAATCCTCCAACCGCTGCACTGCATGCATCGCACTGGAGTAATAGTTGAATGAAGACGTTGGCGTAACGTCACACCTAGTAGCTGGTGATCGATCGTGACATCTAACACCTGGTGTGGGTTTGTAGGGACTATGTGCAAAGTCAGGTTGTGCTGCTGCACAAGCTTTCCTCTTGGTCGGTCCCAGAGCACCCTTGCGACATGGTGCACGTCGCATTCACTCCTCCATTTCATGGCAGCATTTGCTTATTGTTAGTCGAAGGCTTGTCAGACTACCCATACGTAGCCAAGCTGCCCTCCACGTCGTCAACTTCCCCTCTTCGCACAATGTCAGTCATATTTGAGATCTTGGAATGTCCCAGGACCAAAAATAGCCAGCAATTTGTGTCACAGGACTTTTGCTTTCACAGTGGTATACAGCATCTGACTACTACACTGTTTCACTGAGCACGAGATTATGTCACAGTTTTAAAGGATCATTGTTGCTGTTGGTCTCTTGAGATGGAAGAGGCAGGAACTTTATTGTAATAGGTTTCTACGGAGGAGTAAGTGAGGATCTGATGCTGTCTATTGCTTGTCGCATTTCCACAGGAGAAATTGTTTCTCCATTCATGCATTGTATGAAATGCGTCGAGGTTTTCACATAAGAGTCGGAGAAGTCATCGAAATAACAAAACACCCTAACAACATGAATACAGAGATTGTACTCCGGCCTGATCCATTCTGGCTATCGGCCCTGAGGTTCCAAGAGGCCGCACCAACAACACGTATCGCAGCGTTGCTGGTGGGTAACTGCCGCCGCACAGGCTGAGTCGAACAGGAGGAAAACAGGAATCCATACGTCATTCGCCAATGATCGCTAACCAAGCAGTGCCTGAAGCAATAGATGGCAGAACATCCCACTCACTTCACAGTAATAACCTATAACAAAAAGGGTTGCCCTCCTTTCAGTCCAAGAGACGAATCAAATCAACGAGCTTTTAAAATTGTGACTTAATGTCATGCACAGGGAGCAGTAATAACAAAATGTAAGTGAATCTGCACAGGTAAAACACATCAGCAGACACAGAAGAAGGTCACTGTAACAGTGGTCGAAATCGTGGCTTCTAGAGCATAGCGTTTTAGATTATGATGCGGTGCCATACTCAGAAAAGTTTTATGTCAATGAATGAAGACGTCAGTATCTCCCTCCTTTTCAATCGATGTGTGGTAGAGTTTTCTGGCTCTGTACTGGACGACGCCAGTTACCGGAAGCAGTCCAAGGGAACGTTTGCGTGGGCGCCAGCCACGGGGTCTCTTGCATCTGCTACACACAGACACTGGACCACCTTCACACCTGTCTCCCTCCTTCTCCCTTCGGGACTGCCGTTTGGGACAGGTCTTTCAGCCAACAGCACGGATGGCTTCAAGGTGTCGTCGTCGGCCACATATGTTGGCAGTTGTTTGTAGTGTGTCAGTCAGTAGCAGTTCATACTTCCTGCAAATCAGTTGGGTCTCTGCACTGTTGAGTCGTCACCGCCACGGGTTTCCAGTCAGATGGGCGGCAGGGTTGGTCGCGATGCTGTTCCAGTGGTGAACATCCGTATCCAGCAATATACTTCTCTGTTGCAGACCCCTTCATGTTTCTTGCAGTCCTCTTTTACCTGTGGCCGCAAGTCCCAGCGACGCTCTCTCCCCCGCCCACCAGTGTGGAGTCCATGGATTTTGATCCGCTCTCCTCCTCCTCCTCCTCCTCCTCCTCCTTCTCTGCCTCTAGTCCCTCCCCCCACTCCTAGCAGACGGATTTGTTTGGCAGCCAGTCTGCTGTCGAGATCTGCTGAGCCCCATTCAAATCTGCGCACGGTTTGGCGTTTCAAATACGGACATCTTCGGCGCTATGTTGCTTTTTCAGTGGACAGGGAATTAGTGTCCCCACCAGCAGACATCGCGATGGAGGCAGATGAGCTGGCATGGCTAACGCAGAAAACTCATGTAGGCAAGTACCATGGGAGGGACAGACGACGTATGGGCAAACTCCCTGTGGAAGTCTTGCAGGTTACCGTAAGGCAGGCAGAAATGTTCTAACGCGGAGTTCAGCACGGACCTCACCTTGTATCTCGTGCAATGTCTGTATGCTTAATCGTCAGCCAATTGTGACTACACTGTGATGTTTTCAACCACGTGCATGTCTCTACACGGTTTCACACATTCTGCTTCCTGGCAGGTTGAATGGCATGGCGAGATTTCACTTCGTCCTGCTGCGTTCTGTTCCCTGGCTTGTTGCTGAGCCAATGTTGGCCAACGCAGAGCCTTGTAGCGACAATGTTGTTTAGCGCCGTTGGCACGCCTGTGCAGATACCAAAATTACAAATCTTGCAAGTGAAATTCTAAAACACAACAGGAATTTCTGCAGTTGCACAGTAATGGAGTTTGAGATAGCAGCAAAAATGTCGTGTGGAGTTCATCTATAAGGGTCGTTCAAAAAGAAATGAACCGGAGGTAAAATTACAGACACCAGTACCTGTATCTTAGAAGTATTGACCCTGGCTGTTAAGAGACTTGTCCCACTGTGACACAAGATGCTGAATGGCTGTCTTTTGTAAGTTGTTAAACGACAGAGGTATTAATTACTACATGTCCGAGGAAGGGTCCATTCCGATGCTGCTACCTGTGCCTAAAGCAGTCGATAGCAGATGTTCTTCTCGGCGTTCCGCTGCGCCCATATATAAACACGGAATGAGGCAGTGAGACGATACACTTCGTGCCGAAATATCAGTCTGTCCGCCTCGTTCAAACGCCTGCGTGCTCTGTGCCTCCGATTACGTCACCGCCAGGTAGCTGCAAAAAGCGTTTTCAGTAGCAGTGGGAAGTGAATTAACGAGGATTGTATACCATCCTGGGTCGCTTATATTTCACGGAGACAACTGCTTGTGTGCCGCCCGTAATGTTGGCAAACCGGTGACAAGTGGTGAGATTATTTTCCACTTTTAAGGCGTAACAAAAGAAAATACCAATAACGTGATCTACCCTCTACTCGTCTTCAACTGAACTTCCTACTGCACAGAATTTGTATCCTTAGTGAACTTCAAATGCATCTCATCATTCGTCAGTACTTCAGCGTCCTCTTCGTTCCACAATGGTTGTTTCGGACGATTATGTTAAATTTCAATTAACTCTTCATCAGGGGTGTCCTCAGCTCTAGGCATCCCAAAACTAGGGGGAGGTATAACAAAGACTCCTCGAAGATAGTTAGCAAATAATGTGGGTGGTTGTTCACACTATGGGTCACTGGATGGAGGGATGTTTGGTCTCCGTCACATTCCGGGGAAAACGACGCAACAGATGCCTGTAATAATCCTTAGCCCTGGTCGGGCGCTATTTGGGAGACTGATATGTGTTCAACTGTAGTCGACGAAAAACGTCGAAATGTGAGACTAATGATGTGGCAGACAGACAACGGTGTTGAGGTGGAAGCAGGCAGGAGGATCTAAAGCAAGTTGCGTGTTAGAGATGTGCCCCGTCTGGTCCACTGTCTTCTCGTGGTATATAAGGCCGCAACTCGCATACAGACATTGACGACCTAGAGGCCACCATGCCGTGAGTACAAGGTAAGTACCTCACAACGGACTTCCAACATAGAACAAGCCGTGAGATAATAGTCAAAGGCCGCCTGAAGGTTGCGCCCTCAGCAGAGGGAGAACTTGGGCGATGTGGAACAATTTTGATTCCACATAAAGATAAGAAACTCAACGCGTTGAAGTGTGTCCTGGCGGCGCAGGTTCTGGCTGACCTCGTTGCGGATTACGTGTACAGGCGACGGATTTCGTTGTCACTGTGCTTGAGATCGTGGGTGCAAAGGGAATGCCCTGGTGCCGGAACGCCCGCAGAAGCGGGAAAGGTGCCACTTCACCTTCCTGGAGGTCTCGTCCAATATACATCGCGGAAGATTTGACGACAGTCATGGCACTGACAGCGGCAGCCGCATTACTTGTGATCAATTCGAGGACTGCTCGAATCTCAGGGCCGGAGCGAACGAGGAGGGGGAGGAGGTCATCAGCTTATGCCCGACAGCGAGAAGCGTTTTGGCGAAGGGTGAGGCCAAAGAGCTTGGTTGTCAAGCCCCCAGTGAGGGGCTCAAGGGCAGTGACATACAGGAGGGTAGAGAGGGAGCACTCTTGCCGTACGGAATGGCAGATGACTTGGACACGTGAACTGGCGCTGTTGTAAACACGGTGGAGGACGTCGATGAACGGAGCGAGGATGCCTACTCGGGGAGAAAGATGACGCACTTTGCCGAACGCGCTATCGAAATCTATAGCGACGACCGCTGCACGGAGTCTGCAGTCCGCCGCCATCGCAATTAAGTCGCGGAATTTTCCTGTATGTTAACCTGTCCCCCAGGATTTTGTTCGGACAAGCAATGCCAGTAAGCGGGCGAAAATCTTGTAATCGGCATTGAGTAGGGTGAGCGGTCTATAACTCATGAACCTCGGGCTGGTTTGTCGACCGTAATGATAATACCCTCAATAAAGGCGGGTTGTATTGCTTGGTCAGATGTCATCAGTTACACAGTCGTCCACCGTGTTGCCAAGAGATCGCGGAAGGTACGGTAAAACTCAATCGGTAAGCAGTCAATGCCTGGTGATGTGTTGACTGCGTCCTTGTCGATTGCGTTGTAGACTTGCGCTGTCATAGTATCCGCCTCCGTGTGGGGAAGGTGCACGTGACGTAATTCAAAATGGAGTCATGTGCTTCAGTAAAAGCATCTCCTTCCGTGTAAGTACGACGGTAGTGTTCGACGAATGCGTGGACGATGTCATTCTGCTCGGTCACCTGCGGGCCATGAGGCGTGGTCAGGGTGTTTATGATCTGCCGACGACGATGTATGGGCGGAATTTCCAACTGGGCATTATCGTGGCGCCGCGTCGGTATCACGGCCCTTATCAATTTCCAGCGCCTTAGTTCTTTGCAGCCTGGTGGTCTGGAATTGGCAGCTGAGTTCCAGTTCTCTGAGAACAGCTTAGCAGAAGTCAACAGCGTTGCGATGCCTGTAGGCCAAGTCTTTTGCGTATCTCATCAGTGTCCTTCGAATCGCTGGTTTGCTGCAGTCCATCCACCATGTCAATGTCAAGTGGTAGCGGGGAAGGCATCGTTCGCAGGATGTCCATGTCTCAGTTACTTGTTGGCTACAAGTCAGATCATGCAGGAGAGAGGTATTTTGTTTCCATGGATTTTCGGCGGAAGGAGGACAGCGCAAATGTAAGCGCAATCGTCAGAAAAGGCCAGTGGCCAGCTTTCAGCGCCCCGTATCGCAGATCTAAGAGTCTGTGAGGCATATATCCTGTCTAGACGGCTTGCGGAATGACTGGTATGGAAGGTATGGCCAGAACGGTCTCCATGTTGGACTTCTTGGCATGTAGTATAGTCTGGGTCCCGATCTTTGGGGTGCAGAACACCGTTAAACTCAGTTGTCGTATCGCCCTAAAAAGAGGGGGGGGGGCGATTTCCTGTGAATAAAATTGGACCCGCTCTGTCGTTGGTCGGTGGCTGAAGGAGCGTAGACGTTAATGATGCGTGTTCCCTTTGCAGTGAGTTCCATGCCCCGAGCTGATGGAAGGAAGGCGACTTCAGTCGCTGAAGGAGATGGCCATTCCATGGCGGTAAAGCAATTGATATATGGCAGACCAGCCAAGTGAAATTCCTGCATAAGAGCGAAATGAATATCAGAAGCCCAGAACATCTTCTGCGTAAGGCGGGATTTTAAACCTGGAACGGATGTTTTTGGTGCTGATGGGTGTTATCCGGTAGGCTGGTGGCGGACTGCTCGAGGCTGGTCCACTCTGCCGTCAGCGCAAGGGTTTGGGCGTCGTAGTGGAACGTTATCCCGCCCAACCGCCCGCAGGGAATTTTGGGGAGAGTATTATTAGTGGATCGGCCCCTAGGACGCAGGGTCCCGTAACGGGTCTTGCGCCTCGACAGCCGGTGTCTCGTTCATATTGTCTGCAGAAGAAGTAGTAGTGGTACGTGGTGCAGTTTCGGTTGTGCTACGTCCATTAAATAGTTCAGCGTCCGCATGGGGCGTCGAGGCGACGGTCGCAGGCACACCGGTGGATGTCTCCACGCTCGGCTACGTCTACATGGATACTTTGCAAATGACATTTAAGTGCCAGGCAGAGGGTTCATCGAACCACCTTCGTCGGCAATAGCGGATGGATACTTTGCTAATGACATTTAAGTGCCAGGGAGAGGGTTCATCGAACCACCTTCGTCGGCAATAGCGGATTCGGGGACGTCGTACGGGTCGACGGCTGCGTCCGGCTGAGACGGCGGGTCGTCGGAGGCGCTCTCTGTGGGGGTATGGTCGGGCTCGTTTGTGGCATCCGGGCGGCGTTGCGAAGCGGTAGGAGAAGCAAGAGCAGCGGCGTAGGTCACGAGTAGCACCGTAGGTTGCGACGAGGTTGGTCCTTCGGCAGCTGGAAGCTGCGTAATACGCCGTTGTAGGCATTCGGATCTAAGGTGGCCTTCTTTGCCGCACCCGGAATAGGTCCGAGGTTGGCCGTGTTTTATAATTATTGCACGGAATCCGCCGATCTGTAAGTAGGACGGGACACGGCTTTGGAGATCAATGGTGACCTGTCGGACGCCGTTTAGGACAGGATACGTCCGAAACTGTGCCCACTTCTCCGCAGTATGGCCGTGGACTGTGTCGTATGGTGGGAGGGCCGCGACGACTTCCTCTGCCGGAATTTCTAATGGCAATTCGAAAATGCGTATCGTACGCATATGTAAGCCCGTGCGGTCGACAAATACCGCCCCCACATTGCATTAGCATGACATAAGCGGAGCGCCTATTTGGTCTGACGTGGGATGCGTTCGCACGCCGCGTCGTTAATGATTTTAACGTAGACCGTGCTGCTCATGATCGACAAATGTATTCCGATAATATCGGTCTCCGGGATCTTCACTTCCTCTCGCAGTAAACGCTCCACCTGGAGTGCTCTGGGTCGGGCATAATCGTTGCAGAAAGTAAATCGGAGTGTAGATAAACGGTAACGGTTCGCCATGTGTCGTAGACAGTAAGTCGACTCTTAAGCAATGGCCGTCAAAATGTAAGCATAGCGATATTTGGTCTCCGTGCACGGAAAACACGGACGCGTCCGCTCTGTTGCCCTGCTCTTAAACTACGCATTTCAGCTGGCCTGTGTTTATACCACGTCAATAAATTCTTAGAGTCTTCAATTAAAACTGTCTATACTTCCATGGTGCGTTACCGATGTTTTGCCTTCTCCTACTCTGAATCTTTTAAAGAAAGAGAAGCACTGCACTTCACTACTGCGTGAAACACTTCCATACTAGGGACGGTTGCATACTGCGGTATAACTGGTGTCCAAGAACGATAGCGAGAAACTGCCATATAGACCAGATAGAACAAGTCTTTTAACTCTACGTACGCGCGTACCGTCTAACAAGCCACGCCACACGGCACTAGGTACACTTTGTTTCTCAATACTGTTCCGATGTCATATGTTTGTTGCTAGTTTGTAACCATATGCGTTTTTATTAAATCACTGCTGATTGCTTCCAAATTTGTATAGTAACCTAATATTTCAAAACAATGGAAATTTTATAAATGAACATGGCATGTTTTTAAACAAAGCTTTAATCAAAAACCAAAACTTTTAACACTGCTGCTATGGAAAATTGATAACCAGTTTTCTTATCCAGTTATTAGCGCAAAATTAAAACCCTGTTACAACAGAGAACAAACAACGAAAAATACCGGTTATTCAGCTGAAACAGCGGTACCGATTTTAACCGGTCGATGTATCTCAACCCTACTCAGATATTCGTTCTTTGCCGAGTGTCGAGTTATTCTGGAGCCCAAGCAGTGCTACCACTGTGATGTGGAGGTCGTAGATCATAGACTTCCCTACGCCGATTCACATCCACGTTGGTGAGGCCAAGGCAACCATTACACCGACACTTAGATTTTGCCCGCATCTCGTGGTCGTGCGGTAGCGTTCTCGCTTTCCACACCCGGGTTCCCGGGTTCGATTCCCGCCGGGGTCAGGGATTTTCTCTGCCTCGTGATGGCTGGGTGTTGTGTGATGTTAGGTTTAAGTAGTTCTAAGTTCTAGGGCACTGATGAACATAGATGTTAAGTCCATAGTGCTCAGAGCCATTTGAACCAACTTAGATTCTGTACACAGAGTCCGACTTCTTTCTCTCATTCTTCTATTCTTAATTGTCGCTCTGGCCAGAACGACCATATGCGTTCTTTACATTCGCCCACCTATCATTTCTGTTCCTGGATTTCGTAGTGCATTCTCTTTTTCTCAGTTCCGTCGTCTCCGTATCCACGTTAATTCATCCTGCCACGTTTTCCGTGACTTTCCTGGGTCCCCTTCATCCCCTTCACATATCGCAAGAACGACATTGATAGTTTCATTCTAATAAGGTGTCCTGTCCGCATCAGGCTCCTTTTTCGTCCTTCGGCCAAGGTCAGCTTGCGAGTATAGGTCTGCCCGTTCCTATGTTTTTGTAATATCCTCCATTCCTGTGACTTGTTGTTTCCTTTGCGGCAAATATTTGCCTTAATATCTTTGTCTCGGAATACTGTCAGCAGTTCCCTGTATCTATTTCCTTAATGTAATCGTTTCAGATCGATATGGAGCTACCAGGACTATGACGCTCTAAACATCTCTCTACTTAACACTACGTCACGTACGCCAAAGGTATATTTGCCATTGCAATCCTTGCCTTAATGCAAACCCATTCTGTTCTGCTCGATAAAAAAGTTTGCACGCGTGGTCTCGGGTAGAGTCTTTGATTCATAATTAAACCGTCTTCGGTCCCGTGTTCGAGTCCCGCCGCTGCTTAAATTTTGATTAACAATCGGCATTGAAGGCTGGAGATTTACGGCATAAGAAGCCACCCTCATTCTGTCAAGGCCCTGTCAAAGAGGGCGGGAGAGCGAACAGAGGTTCAGAGCACACTCTGTTCCTAGGGGTGGGAAACTTCCCATAAAGGCGGAAGATTCAGCAATGATCAATGGCATAAGGATGCAGAAAGCAGTGGAAGCCACTACATTAAAGACACTTAACGTGTATCTACAAGGCATGTTACCTGTAACTGAAGAAGCGTCAAGATGACCTCTCCATTGGTAAAAGATTCCGGAATAGTCCTCAATTCGAATCTCCGGGACGGAATTGCCAAGGGGGACGTTGCCATGAGAAAAAGATTGAATAATCAACGAAAGGATAACGTTCTACGAGTCGGGAAGTGGAATATCAGAAGCTTGAACGTAGTAGGAAACTAGAAAATCTGAAAAGGGATACGCAAAGGAATGATCTATATATAGTAGGGGTTAGTGAAGTGAAGTGGAAAGAAGACAAGCATTTCTGGTCACTTGAATATCAACAGCAGCAGAAGGTGGGACAGATAGTCTGTTACGGCGAACAGTTCAGTGACAAGGTTGTTCTTACCAGAATCCACAGCAAACCAACACCGGCAACGATAATTCAGGTACACATGCCCACGTCGCAAGATGAAGGTGAAGAGATAGAGAAAGTGTGTGAGGATATTGAAAGGGTAGAACAGTATGTAAATGGGGATGAAAATCTAACAGTCATGCAGTTGTAGAGGAAGGAGTAAAAGAAAAGGCTACAGGAGAATATGGGCTTGGGACAGGGAACGAGAGAGGAGGAAGATTAACTGAGTTCTGTAACACGTTTCAGCTAGTAATAGCGAATACTTTGTTCAAGAATCACAAGAGGAGGAGGTATACTTGGAAAAGGTCGGGTGATTCTGGAAGTACTAAGGGATGACAAGATAAACTTGAAGTTCTATAAGGCTATAGATAAAGCACTAAGTCATGGCTTAGTAGGCGGTATAGTTGAAGAGCAATGGACATCTCTAAAAAGGGTCGTCACAGAAGAAGGTAACTGTGAAGAAAGCACGGGTAACAGAAGTGGTGTGTAGAATGTATGACGCTGACGACAAACCATCTGCCTTTCGGCAAAATAACATCCACACAAATTAGAAGACTGGAAGAGCTGACAATCATCTGAACAGCTCTTGCATCCAAGTTGGTGACAAGAATAATATATACAAGAACGGAAAAGATAATCGAGGATGTGGTATATGTCGATCAGTTTGACTTTAGGTAAGGTAAAGGCACGAGAGAGAGGAATCCTGATATCGCGGTTGATAATGGGAGTAGGACTAAAGAAAAATCAAGACACTTTCATAGCATTTGTCGATCTGGAAAAAGCATTTGACAATGTCAAATGGGGCAAGATCGTTGAAATTCTGAGAAAAAGAGGTGTAAACTATAGGGGAAGCCGGGTGATATACTATATGTACAAGAGCCAAGAGGGAATAATAAGAGTGGACGACCAAGAACAAAGTGCTCCGAGTAAACATTGTGTAAGACAGGGATGTAATCTTTCCCGTCTACTGTTTAATCTGTACATCGAAGAAGCAATGATGGAAATCAAAGAATGGTTCAGGAGTGGAATTAAAAATCAAGGTGAAAAGATATGATTGATAGATTCGCTGATGACATTGCTAACCTGAGTGATTGTGAAGAAGAATTACATCATCTACTGAATTACATGAGCAGTCTAATGAGTACAGAATAAGGATTGAGAGTAATTGGAAGAAAGGTGAAAGTAATGAGACGTAGCAGAAATGAGAACAGCGAGAAACTTAACATCAGGATTTATGGTCACGAAGTAAATGAAATTAAGGAATTCTGCAACCTAGGCAGGAAAATAAAGAGTGACGGACGGGGCAAGGAGAACATCAAAAGCAAACTGGCAATGGCAAACAGGGCAATCCTGTCCAAGAAAAATCTACTAATAACAAATATCGGCTTTAATTTGAGGAAGACATTTCTTAGAATGTACGTCTGGAGCACAGCATTGTATGGTAGTGATACGGCGACTGTGGGGAAACCGGAACAGAAGAGAATCGAAGCATATGAGATGCGGTGCTACAGACGAATCTTGAAAATTAAGTGGACTGATAAGGTTCTGCGCGGAATCGGAAAGGGACATGTGGAAAAATTGATAAGGAGAAGGGGGGTGTGGTAGGACATCTGTTAAGACAAGAGGGAATGACTTCCATGATACTACAGGGAGCTGTAGAGGACAAAAACTGTACAGGAAGACAGACACTGAAATACATCCAGCAAATAATTGAGGAGTAGGTTGCAAGTGCTACTATGAGATTAAGAGGTTAGCACGGGAGAAGAATTCGTGGCGGACCGCATTAAACAAGTCAGAAAACTGACGACGAAAAAAAATTACTCTTTTAAAATTGACTTCATCAACCGTCAATGGCGTAGGATCATTGGATGCCATACTCAATTATTTGTATGTTGTATGAAGCACATAAAGTTAACATGCAAATCTCTACCATTACACCAGAAATGCGTGAAATTCTGAAACAAAAAGTGCATCGTGGAACGATTGGACTAGCAGACCATAATGTCAGAATAACTGTGTGATTATCTCAAATAACGTTTTTTGAGTCATTGGTCTTCCGACTGGTTTTACGCGGCCCGCCATGAGTTGATCCCCTGCACCATCCTTTTCACCACAACGTAGACTTGCAAGCTAGTCCTCCATTGAAACTTCGTGACAGATTAAGACTGTGTGCCGGACCGAGACTCGAACTCGGGACCTTTGCCTTTCGTGGGCAAGTGCTCTACCATCTGAGCGACCCAAGCACAACTCACGCCCCGTATTCACAGTTTTACTTTGCCAGTTCCTCGTCTCTTACTTTTATAAACTTTACAGAAGCTCTCCTGCGAACCTTGCAGTACTAGCACTCCTGAAAGAAAGGATATTGCACAGATAGGGCTTAGCCCCAGCCTGGGGGACGTTTCCAGAAAGAGATTTTCACTCTACAGCGGAGTGGTCCCGAGTTCGAGTCTTGGTCCGGCACACAGTTTTAATCTGTCTGTTCATATCAGCGCACACTCCGCTGCAGAGTGAAACTCCCATTATGGGTAGTTCCTCCATTATTTTCTGGATGTATTTCAGTTCCTGTCATTCGCTGTAGCAAGCAGCAGTAACTCTCTACAGTTCCCGCTTCAAATGTTACTCACTGCGAAATCCACTGAGTGAATTTAAATTTGTATTTCTTCTTTATAAAAGAGGGAACTAACATTGCTGCAGGACAGCCTACATCTCAGGCATTGGCAAACTTTTTCACGTCCACATCCACAATTGCCGAACAGATCGGCAAGGAAGCGATCCAATGAAAACGTGTTAAAATATTATGTGTGGTCAACGACAGAGAGGGCAAAGTTTACGTTGCAGGTTATATAAAAGGGTGTTAGACGGGAGACTCTAGTGTCTCGTCACCTTTCATCGTGCAGTAAATGAGTACACCATTAGATGTAGGTAGAGGCTCCTTCAGTGTGACAGCAGTTGGAAGCGGATATCTGGGACGCGGTGCCGCGGCAGCGCCAGCGGCTTATTAGTGTGTGGACCGCGAGATCCGATAAGCTGCAGTTAACGAAGCGGCCGGCGGCCGAGTGTCCTCCAGAGGGCGGAGTTGCCTCTCCAGTAGCCGCCGCACCGCTCACTCCAGCGCCCTCCACGGACCCGTAATGAAACTCTCGTGGGTGGAATTGGGGCCCGCTTCCAATCCTCCAACAGGTCAGCGGCATTTCTGGCCAGCTAAGGTGGTCAGCTTCTTTCTCCAACTGCGGCCGGAAATTAGGTGCTCTTGTTGAGCATCACCACCTGTATCTAGAAGGCCTTGCGTTTAGCTACAAATGGTTTCAAAAGGGCACTGGCAGGATTACTCATTGAAAGATTTAAATATAATTAATAGTTCATCGAATATTCGATCATATGCGTACACATGGGGACTTCAGAAAGCAAGTTACATGTGTCGTTCCACCATTGCACAACATGAGTGGCACAAGTGAGATGAACAGTGTCTGCATAATATCCGGAACATGTATTTTCTTCTGCGGTACGTATAACAGCTGCAGTACAGGTTCCGACTGAAATGGCGCGACAACTGGAAACATATTGAATTCAACGGGACAGTAAGAAAATGGTTCAAATGGCTCTGAACACTATGGAACTTAACTTCTGAGGTCATCAGTCCCTTAGAACTACTTAAACCTAACTAACCTGAGGACATCACACACATCCATGCCCGAGGCAGGATTCCAGCGGTCGCAAGGTTCCAGACTGTAGCGCCTAGAACCCTCGGCCACTCGGGCCGGCGGGAAAGTAAGATTCCTGTAGGCTAAGCATTTAAATTTTCGCAAAGATTCAGCATGAAACGCTGGGTTATGTGAACCACGAGCAATGTAGCGTCCAGCAGTAGTCAAATGGTGCCAACAATTTAACGAAAGCAGCACAAACGTACTGATGATCACTGAGTAGCGCACACCGAGCATTATGTAATTTTCATGTTTCCCACAAGCTGAAAAAACAGCCAGATCCGGCGGGGGGGGGGGGGGGGGGGAGAGGGAGATTTTCCAACGATGTGGGCATTCACACACCAGTTCTCGAATGGCTCGGTAACCAAGGAGCGTATTTCTATCATTGAGTGATTCGTATAAAGTTCCGATTTTTGTTTATAGAGGCTTTATGACTGTTGAAAAACACTGAAATTACAATGAAATCCAGACCTTCAGCTGCTTACAGGCGTTGACAAATATCAACGGGGAAAGATACCAGCTTCAGATTCATATGTTGAAAAATACTGACGTGAAGTGCAATGTAGCATTCAACAAAAATTACGTGGCCTTCCATAATAATGTGCTACATCTCAAAGTTCCCTATCATATACACTATAAAATCAAATTACATTGTTTATTTTCACAGAAATGTCAAAACCCAACCACCAAGGATGATACAGTAAATACGTAATCACACTGGACAGAAGAGTAATCACCCCCAGTAGACACTACGCTAATACAGTGCAATGCCGCCTCTATGTTCTTCAGGCATGTTATATGCATCTGCACACACTGACTGGTCGTTAGAGCTATGGGAATTTTGATTGCTTCATTTCACCCACTGTTCGAAATAGCCACAGACATTTTTATGGGTTTAAGATCGGATGGTCGTTCGAGGTGGAACAGGATCGCTGTGTCCGTGAAACCAAAAAGGTATGCGTGCAGATATGTGAAAACGTGTATTGTAGGCCTTGGAAGATAGAAGTGGCCACAGAATACTCACGATGATTTAGAAGAAAAGGCAACACTGGTAACCGAGAATATTCAGATAAGCGTCCTAGTTAATCTTCACGATAATGTGAATACGTTGGCCACCTCACGCCAGGAAGACTACCCCCAAACCACCGCACAACTGCCTCCGCTACGAAATGCAAACTGCACACGCTGCGTCATTCAGGTGTCAGAGTACTCGACGTCTTCCATCATTTGCCAAGAGGCACTAAAAAACACACCTCGAGTCAGGTAATGTCCACTACATCAAATCCCTCACCACCAAAATAAAAAGCAGTCATTATATTTCAGTAAAATCCCTGTTCCACATAAATCTGTTAACTGTTCAAATTACATTCGTTATGACTGTGTGAAAATAGTCATTTTGATAAGTCATTTCAAAAGTGGCCTCATGGGTTAGCCTACCCTAAAACAGTACATTATAATTAACAATTCATGTCAATAGTAAAAATATAAAACCGCCCATACGGGAACCCAATGCTGCTCAGCGAACACTGCCAGATTCCATGACAATGAAAACTGTCCCTCGTGTTACCCAGTTCATTTACAACACAAAATACGCGTTAAATTGTCTAAAAGTCTGTCTCTTCATTAAAAATTTTTATTGGCTGCTTTATCAGATGTCAAAAGCAATAGGTACGAAATTGTATTTGCAGCTGAAGTCGTTATTCAAAAGGATATCAATGATGCGATTCGCTGATGACATCGCTGTCCTCAGTGAAAGTGAAAAATAATTGCATGATGTGCTGAATGGAATGAACAGTCTAATGAGCACACAATACGGATTACGAGTTAATGTACGAAATACGAAGGTAATGAGAAGCAGCAGAAATGGGAACAGCGAGGAACTTAAAATCAGGATTGATTGTCACGATATAGATGAAGTTAAGGAATTCTGCTACCTACGCAGGAAAATAACCAATGACGGACGGATCAAGGAGGACATCAAAAGCACATTAACACTAGCGAAAAGGGCGTTCCCATATAGGCCTCATTTCGAGAAAGAAATTTCTCATAATGTAAGTTTGGAGCACAGTATCAAATGGTAGTGAAACATGGGATTGTGGGAAAAACAAGAGACGAATATGGAAAATTAGGTGGACTAATAAGATAAGGAACGAGGATGTTCTACGCAGGATCGGAGAGAAAGGACAACATGGAAAACACTTACAAGGAGGACAGGATGGTAGGACATCCGTCAAGACATGAGGGAATGACTTCCATTTACCAGAGGGAGCTGTAGAGGGTAAAAACTGTAGAGGAAGACAGAGATTGGAATACGTCCATCAAATAATTGAGAAAGTAGGGTGTAAGTGCTACTCTGAGATGAAGAACTTACCACAGGAAGAATTCGTGGAGGGTCGCATGAAACTACTCCGATGACTGAAGATTCAAAAGAAAAGAGAGCGAGAGAGAGAGAGAGAGAGAGAGAGAGAGAGAGAGAGAAAATGTTCATTTACTCCTAGCTTCCCGTCTTCCTGTACCTCTTGCAAGTTTGGATGCCCATTAACCAGCTTCTTTCCCCTCGTTTAATACTGGATACACTTGACTCCCAGGGCCTAAGCGTCCGTAGTTTCGAACTCCCAACGGTGAAGTTTCTGAACTGCGTCCCATCGGAAGAACGAAAGCGTTCAATTAGCTCACTTAGTTAAGTTCGGGTTCAATATCTCCATCTAAATATTTCTTTCCCTTCTGAAGAATTAATGTTTGTGAACTACACTGACTGAGAAAAGTCGCAACGCCGAGGAGTTGTGAGTAAGTTGGTAGATGTGTCCCTGCATCAGAAAGAAGATGTTTATTCAAATTTCACGCCAGCCGTATATCCTCTATGAGGATACCAAACAGATCTGCTCGAAATGCACGCTATACCGCTCTTGAGTGTTAGTTACCTTTGAGTTTAGATGTGATGTGTTGATGTACATCAAGAGTGCTTTCAAGGCTACAAAAGCGGAATTATTAACATCTCACTGACTTCGGTGTCGTGTAATAAGACTACGAGACGGTGTACGTTCCCTCCGAGATACTGCACAAAGACATGACAGGTATCTAACCACTGTACGTATTTGCTTGTAGCGGAGGTCACATGAAAGAGCTCCGGACAACCACGTGGCATTACCGAGAGGGAAGACCACTGTGTACGGCGTATGGCTCTGGCGCATCGCACTGCGTCTGAAGCAGCAATTTCAGCAGCAGCTGGCCCTCCGTGACACAGCGAACCGTTACAAGTGCGTTATTTCAATGACAGCTCTGAGCCAGAATCCCTGTAGCGTGCATTACACTGACTCCAGACCACCTATCAACTACGACTTCGGTTGTGTCAAGCGAGAGAATACTGGCGGGCAGGATGGAGGTTTGTTGTGTTTTCTGATAAAATCTGTTTCTGCTTAGGTGACGACGACGGCCGTTTGTTGGTAGAAGGAAGCCAGTTGAAGGCCTCAACCAATGTCTCTGCGTGATAGGCAAACTCGACCTACACCTGAAGTTACGGTCTGGGGTGCGATATCGTATGACAACAGGAGCGCTCTCGTTGTTATCCCACGCACCCTGATTGCAAATCTGTACGTCAGTCTGGTGATTCGACCTGTTGTGCTGCCATTCATTAAGGGCATTCTAGTGGGTGTTTTCCAACAGGATAACGCTCGCCCACATGTCGTTGTTACCTTGGCCTGCTCGATCACCAGATGTATCCCCAATCGACCACATATGGGGCGTCATCGTACGAAAACTCTAGTGTCATCCGCAAACAGCATTAAATGTCTGTGTATTGATTGACCAAGTGCAACAGGCATGGAACTACACCCCACAAACTATTCGGCACCTGTAAATCACAATGCATTCACTTTTGCATGCTTGCATTCAACATTCTGGCGGTTACGTCGGTTGTTAATGAACAAGCATTTCACATTTCCAAAGCCTTATCTCGCGCTTGGATTAACCTGTGATCTTGCAATATTAATCACTTAAATATATTACCTATACAAACGTATTCGAGGAATTTCATTGCCATACATTAACTATTTTTAGTGCTGCGGTTTTTCTTCTCAATGTATTAAATAAGTACGAATTTTTCGTTTTTGCAGACCTTATCAGATAAGAAGTAGGAAGCATATTAACGCTCTTCTTGTCAATGATAGTACTTTAATCTTCAATGTTTCCAGCTTATCACGTACCTAAATAAATGCCTCGGTTAAAACTGAAGCGCGCAGCCCATTCTGACAGGCCGACCGCGGTGACCGAGCGGTTCTAGGCGATTCAGTCCGGAACTGCGTGACTGCTACGGCCGCAGGTTCGAATCCTGCCTCGGGCATGGATGTGTTTCATGTCCTTAGGTTATTTAGGTTGAAGTAGTTCTAAGTTCTAGGGTACTGATGACCTCAGATGTTATGTCCCATAGTGCTCAGAGCCATTTGAACCATTTTTGAACCCATTCTGACAAAAGGATTGCATGTGAAAAAATTCAGAATTATGCACGTTGGTTTTTTCCTAAAGGTAATACAGTTTTTGTGGCAACGGCCTTGCCGTAGTGGGTACACCGGTTCCCGTCAGATCACCGAAGTTAAACGCTGTCGGGCGTGGCCGGAACTTGGATGGGTGACCATGTAGGCCGCCATGCGCTGTTGCCATTTTCCGGGGTGCACTCAGCCTTGTGTTGCCAATTGAGGAGCTACTCGTCCGAATAGTAGCGGCTCCGGTCTAAGAAAACCATCATAACGACCGGGAGAGCGGTGTGCTGAGCACATGCCCCTCCTATCCGCATCCCCCCCCCCCCCCCCCTGAGGATGACACGGCCGTCGGATGGTCCCGATGGACCACTTGTGGCCTGAAGATGGAGTGCATTTAATTCAGTTTCTGTAGGAAACTTTCGTTTCTATTTTGTTGGTTTAAGAGTGCATGTAAGAAATTGTACTAAGATGCACAGTGGTTTGTTTCTAAAGGTTATTGACTTTTCGGAGGCAATGCAGTTGTAAAATTTTGTTTTCTACTTTGTTAGTTTAAGTGTTCTTCTAAGTACTTTTATTTACTGGTAATCTAACGTTTAAAATGAACCACATAGTCCTGTTGAACTAGTTCAGTAAGGAAAACTATCTCAGAACTACTTCGCCCATTTGTATTACACATAGAAATGCTTCGCGGCGGAGGGGTATCATTAAGCTTCCGGCCAACGCCGCCTGGCTGCCATTGGGGCAAAGCATTCCCGCCAAATATGTGCGTTAACAACTGATCACTCTCTTCCTTCGAACCGCTACATAACGCTGCGGAAAGAATGTTAATCCAAGCTGTACAATCTTCATCAATTATGCTGAACTCACAAGTAATTGCGGTAAAGACTAATCTCTCAGTTTCCAAACGCCTCATATCGTTGCAGGACAGAAGTGAAGCCATACAGTACAACTTGCTGCGAATAGTGCAACTTACAAAATCGCATATCATATTTGTTGGAACAATACAAGCACACCTATTCAAAACACTGAGGGATATATTTCGCCTGCAAGATACAACCTTCTGTAATATACATTAACAGGCTCCGAAAATTTGTCGCCTGAGTTCCGGTTAACCTTGTGTATGAATATTCCAGATGTAGGAGAACCAACAGATTACAAACAAAGAACAGAACAAACCAGAGAAAAGAGCATTCCGCAATAGAAGATCATTTCGTGTTGAAATGAGCAGGCAACACTTAATTTTAGTTGCAGGCTTGGAGTCATGTCCAAGTTTATATAACTTTTTTAATGAACTTCCAACGTAATATGGAGGTAGGAACGGAAAATTGGATTATTAAATTGTTTTTTCCATGTCCTGTCACAGTTCAAGTATTTTTAATTGTAATGTCTAGTTTCTGACTACAATGGACACAAATTAAAATTTCTAAATGTAACTGTGACAGGCAGTGGAAAATAATTTTTTTATGGCGGGTAGACATGGCTGCACAAAAACTCAACTCTTTTTTAAACCGGCACAAAACAAGGTGAAAGAACATGTTCGCCTACAGTATTGAATTTCCGACGGTGTGTGTGCTACAAGGTTCCGTATTATCTGTTTTTGTTGATACTTTAAGGAAGCCTTACAGGAAGAGGTCTGGAGAAGGTAAATGGGGAGAACGTGGGGGCCTGTAATACTTTAAAGATGATACGATAAAAAATAAAATTAGCTTAAGAAATGAATTGCTTCATTAGATATGTGAAAGTACAACTGCCCATTTACAACCAACGATAACGTTTGTCTGCCTCAAGAAGCGAAATGAACTGTGTAATGATGTTTTGGTACAAAATAATGTTCACTGTAGTTCCAAACAAATAGGGCCTGCTACTCGTCGTCGGGATAAAAGAAACTCTCCAATCTCCTGACAGTACAAACGGTCTGTATGGGAGACATGTGGATTTTCGGTTTGTCAGATTCTTGTGTTATGACTATTCACGTATCCATTAAGGTGAAACCACACCTCGTCAGTGAAGAAACACAATTCAGTTCTGCGATTCCATCACCGAACCCATATACAGTATGTTAGACGATTTTCTTTACCTGGTGCTTTCAATTTCTGCCCACTAAAAATATGATATATGATAAATTGCAATTTCTGGAACGCTCTCCGATCAATAACATATAAGATCTGGGATTGGAGAGATGGTGTCCTGAAAACTTTTTATACGCGAACGCAGCATTGCATCCCCTCATCTCAGCAAGTTTAGCGTGCATCAAAATGGCCATCGTCAGGTTCTCTTCCTGTCTGCAATTCCTCCACTTTCCCAAAAACGAGCGATTGATGTCATTGTTACAATTTTCGGCACTGCAGCATCTGTGTCTAGAACGTCTGCATACTAACGGTTGTTCGACAGTCAAAACTCGTTGTTATTGTGAAAACGACATGTTTATCGAGCAATAAACTGTGCAGCAATGGAACTGTCACGTGGTCTGTATCCGTTGCACTGTCGCTTTTACTTGATGGCTGTAACACCTATGGCGCTACCTTGCGGTGGTTGATCGAATAAATGCAGTGCAACCACTAGAGACAGATACCTTTATTCACATCTGCGCGACTTTCCGATCGCAGTGTGGATGTTAATTCCTTCACTAATTGGTTTCTACTAAGTCATGTAAGTAACTTTAATTCGTCAGGGAAGGCTTTCCACGACTAAATATGAATTATACTACGACATAGGCAACTATAAAACTTTAACCTGTTTTAATTACTATCGAATCACCTGTACATTTTCCTTAATCTCCTTTATTAGTTGGGATCCCATGCAACTAGAAACGATGCTGATTGCCTTCCACCGCCGAAATTGAGTGAGACCTCAATTAAATTCCTGGCAGCTCGCAAATTTCCTCTCCAAAAGGCAGAACCAATTGCAACCGCCTGAAACCCCTGTGACGATCAGTTGACGATCATCTTGTAACACCATAGCTCTAATACTCTACTGATTTATTTTGCTTTTGTTTTACTTAGTATTACATCGTTGAGCTTCTGTAAATGTGTTTGTTTGAATCGATAACATAAAATTGTATACTCCTTTCTTTGTAAAAACTTTGATGTAATGGTTTGATTCTATGAAAAGTAGTGTATCTGTCATTGAAATTCTTTGTCCAATTTGGAGGGAACAAAACGTACTGTATATAATTGTAATTTTGTGTGAATAATTTTTGTAGGAATGTCAATATGTGCGAATGTTCTGTTTTACTTAATGTATTGGTTACTGTTATGTAAGCTACTGACCTTCACTTAGGGTTCTTAAGTATGTCATGTGTAAAAGGTGTAGTGGTTCCCCTCGTGAACGGAACTGTGTAGCGCGCGCAAATTGTGGTTGGCCTAAGTAGGAAAGGTGGAACAAGAGTCAGTCGGGGCGAGCTACCGAACTGTGCACTGCTCATGTAAAAGGTGTATATTGTGCTGGTTCCGAGAAAGGCTTTTTCTGCTACTTTCCAATGCTTCGGATGGATGGATAAATAGCTGGAACGATTCTGGAATAGGTATTCATCCTCGTCACCAAGAAGGGCCAAACTCCAGCAATTCTGTCTGCAAATCCGCCTACCAACACGCAGTTACCACTACATTACGCAATCACTGTAAAGGAGTACTATAATAATGTACAGTGAAGGATCAGCGTATTGGATGTGTTAGTGTGCTCAAATATCAGGTAACTTGTAACTGAATTTATGTACTTAGCTTGATTTTTTCCCTATCACAACACCACTTAGGTTCCTCACTATTTAAAATATGATTACCGAGCGTCCTATTTTGTGGAAAAAATATGAAAGCCTCGAAGTCAGACAGTTAATTACATAATGTTATTTGATCTTTGATGAGAAGTGCATATTCAGATTTACTGTGGATTTAGTGAAATTGTGTGAGGCAGTAAATGTAGTTCGTGAAGTTTCAAAGTCACCTATTTAATTATTTACTTGAAAGTAAAATTTGCTGTTCCTTTTATAAATTAAAGTTCTTAATATTGAGGCTTATAAAGTTTTCTTATTTAAGGATCATAGTGCTGCCTGTAGTAAATGTTAAAAGCTGATTCAGTTTCTTATAAATTTGTCAACTGTAGATTTGTGACTGCAGCAAAAGTCGTGAATTGCATTTGTGGAAAGTTATATTGGCTTGCTAAGCTCTTGTTTCTTTCGGGTCTTGAAACTGCATATTAATAGTGTAACAAGATCCACAGGTTATCATTTACCACTATTTATGAAAACAATATCTTCATTCAAAAGACAGTGAGAACTAACATGTTAGTGAATTCCAATTAACTCTCATTTTAAATAGTAAAGTATTTAACTGAGAGAGACTTAACCTATTACCAGCTCATAATTTTGCAGTGAACAACATTTATAATTCTATGCCGACTAGGAAAGTGTTTGAAAAATAATACTTGACATGTGTCCAATTAATTATTCTGCAGAGAATATTAATAGTAATGTTATAAAGACCATTCAGTTTGAATAAGCCTTGAAAGTAGTAGTGTGTTTCGGTATCTGTTACATTTTTGCAAATACACTCCTGGAAATGGAAAAAAGAACACAATGACACCGGTGTGTCAGACCCACCATACTTGCTCCGGACACTGCGAGAGGGCTGTACAAGCAATGATCACACGCACGGCAGAGCGGACACACCAGGAACAGCGGTGTTGGCCGTCGAATGGCGCTAGCTGCGCAGCATTTGTGCACCGCCGCCGTCAGTGTCAGCCAGTTTGCCGTGGCATACGGAGCTCCATCGCAGTCTTTAACACTGGTAGCATGCCGCGACAGCGTGGACGTGAACCGTATGTGCAGTTGACGGACTTTGAGCGAGGGCGTATAGTGGGCATGCGGGAGGCCGGGTGGACGTACCGCCGAATTGCTCAACACGTGGAGCGTGAGGTCTCCACAGTACATCGATGTTGTCGCCAGTGGTCGGCGGAAGGTGCACGTGCCCGTCGACCTGGGACCGGACCGCAGCGACGCACGGATGCACGCCAAGACCGTAGCATCCTACGCAGTGCCGTAGGGGACCACACCGCCACTTCCCAGCAAATTAGGGACACTGTTGCTCCTGGGGTATCGGCGAGGACCATTCGCAACCGTCTCCATGAAGCTGGGCTACGGTCCCGCACACCGTTAGGCCGTCTTCCTCTCACGCCCCAACATCGTGCAGCCCGCCTCCAGTGGTGTCGCGACAGGCGTGAATGGAGGGACGAATGGAGACGTGTCGTCTTCAGCGATGAGAGTCGCTTCTGCCTTGGTGCCAATAATGGTCGTATGTGTGTTTGGCGCCGTGCAGGTGAGCGCCACAATCAGGACTGCATACGACCGAGGCACACAGGGCCAACACCCGGCATCATGGTGTGCGGAGCGATCTCCTACACTGGCCGTACACCTCTGGTGATCGTCGAGGGGAAACTGAATAGTGCACGGTACATCCAAACCGTCATCGAACCAATCGTTCTACCATTCCTAGACCGGCAAGGGAAATTGCTGTTGCAACAGGACAATGCACGTCCGCATGTATCCCGTGCCACTCAACGTGCTCTAGAAGGTGTAAGTCAACTACCCTGGTCAGCAAGATCTCCGGATCTGTCCCCCATTGAGCTTGTTTGGGACTGGATGAAGCATCGTCACACGCGGTCTGCACGTCCAGCACGAACGCTGGTCCAACTGAGGCGCCAGGTGGAAATGGCATGGCAAGCCGTTCCACAGGACTACATCCAGCATCTCTACGATCGTCTCCATGGGAGAATAGCAGCCTGCATTGCTGCGAAAGGTGGATATACACTGTACTAGTGCCGACATTGCGCATGCTGTGTTGCCTGTGTCTATGTGCCTGTGGTTCTGTCAGTGTGATCATGTGATGTATCTGAGCCCAGGAATGTGTCAATAAAGTTTCCCCTTCCTGAGACAATGAATTCACGATGTTCTTATTTCAATTTCCAGGAGTGTAGTTTATGCTGCTCTAGTTGTTCGTCCCAACCTTAACGTTAACATAGGCAGGTGTCAGAATTCATTGCACTCGTGTGTGGTAAAGTATAGGTTGTGTTTATCCATTGAAGTTACTAATAACAATTTTCTTGAACGAGAATGTTAATCATTCTCTTGCCTAGTTAAGCTGGCGACCGTTTTCTTTATCCGTTAAACAGTGCAGATAGGCAAAATATTTGTTTGTTAATGTTCAAATATTTACGTAATTCTGACTTTCATTTCCAATAAGCCACCTCCATTAGGTACAACACGGTCAACATAACAAAATTCCTCTCAGAGGGTAACACTGCTCTGTTGCTTTATACCATAATTGCTTTAACGAGATAGTTTTATTTCATAATCTGCCTCCAACTTTAAGGTTATGGTGTAGCAGTGGCAGACGGTAGTGTTATGAGCTTCGTGGCGTTTAGGACACAGGAGGAGGTGGGGGAGGTCTTATAATGTTTGTCCTGTAATGGCCATCTGATTTGCAGCTGCTTGTCTCGACCGTAACTCAGGCATCAGCTTACAGTCGCATTTGCTACTATAGTTTACTCTAGACTCTCGCTTAATCACTGTGATTCTGATCAAGCCACTAGTATAAATTAAGGACGACTGAAGAGATTACAAAGCACCTTAAATAAGACTGACAGACTGACTCGGTACGTCGCAGCCTGGGGAACAACTTCTGTTAGAGACAAAATATTCGTTGATGCTTCCCAGCAAGGTGTCCTTCAGTTTTCGCTGCGCCTGGGACGACGAGTTACTTGTGAACTAGCAGGGTCCACTAACCACGTGTACTGCACACCTGTAAACTGATACCGCAATTTTCAACAAGAAAAATATAAGGTTGGTTGGTTGGTTGGTTTGGGGGAAGAGACCAAACAGCGATGTCATCGGTCTCATCGGATTAGGGAAGGACGGGGAAGGAAGTCGGTCGTGCCCTTTCAAAGGAAACATCCCGGCATTTGCCTGGGGTGATTTAGGGACATCACGGAAAACCTAAATCATGATGGCCGGACGCGGGATTGAACCGTCGTCCTCCCGAATGCGAGTCTAGTGTGCTAGCCAGTGGGCCACCTCGTTCGCTGAAAAATATAAGAACGAGTGTGTCTTAGTGGAGGAACAAATCATGAACTTCATTTATGTTCGGCTTAGTGCTTTTCATGTGGTGCAGAAAACTGGATGGTAGGCAATACACAAGGCATCCGAACGGTGCATTGTCGCTATACCCTGCCTCACCTTAGGGGCATAACCTGCCTTTGACGACTCGCAGTGTCGCCGGAAAGCATCTTTTTCTTGTTCCTTTGTCCAGGATCGGCGCAGGATCAGTATGGTTACTTACAGAGCTGGCACAGTCAGTTTAAGGTGTGGCCGGATGCCCTTCTTGACGCCAACATATTGCCTACTGGGACGAAGTATGTGTACCCCAACTGTCTGCGTGTGAAAGTGAGGGTGTAACTGGTAGGAACTTGGGTACCTAGCTGATATTCACCTAGCGGGATGTAGGCAACTGGCTAAAAGGCACGTCTGGGCTGCCCGGTACACCGACCGTCATCGTTCCCACGCTAGGTTGGATTCGATACAGGACCAACGCACCTCCCCATACTAGAAGCGACTCTTTAACATTCATTGATACCTGGGCGGATGTTTCATTGGGAAGAAATTACAACCATTTTATCTCTAAGAAAAGTTGTTCCCCATGACGTGACCTATCACCTCTAAACGTTTGTCCCAAAGGCTTGGCGACATCTTGTATATTGAATAATGCCCTCAATTTAAGATACTGGGTGGTTATAACTCAACTGCGTCTGCTTACAGACATCCATTGTGGGATATAATTGTCGTATGGCATCTAACGCGTTAATGCAGAACCGATTTACGATGAAAAAAATTAGTTCCTATTTTGGCCACCAGGTGTAAGTCTGGCGCTGTGATTGCAAGAAAGACTTTCTATGTGTCCATATGCAAGGATTAAGAAAGGCCAAATAAGTGAACAAAATTGTTCAAATGGCTCTAAGCACGATGGGACTTAACATCTAAGGTCAACAGTCCCCTAGAACTTATAAGTACTTAAACCTAACTAACCTGAGGACATCACACACATCCATGCCCGAGGCAGGATTCGAACCTCCGATCGTAGCAGCATCGCGGTTCCGGACTGAAGCGCCTAGAACCACTAGACCACCGCGGCTGGCGAGAAAAGGTAAGCAGGAATGAAAAGTAGAACATGTGAAACGTACTGCAGACCTCGCATTGCATCTACATCTACACCTACATCCATACTCCCAAAGCCACCCGACGGTGTGTGGCGGAGGGTACCTTGAGTACCTCTATCGTTTCACCCTTCTATTCCAGTCTCGTATAGTCCGTGGAAAGAAAGATTGTAGGTATGCGCCTATGTGGGCTCTGATTTTATCCTCATGGTCTCTCCGCGAGATCTACCTAGGAGGGAGGAATATACTGCTTGACTCCTCGGTGAAGTATGTTCTCAAAACTTCAACAAAAGCCCGTACCGAGCTACTGAGCGTCTCTCTTGCAGAGTCTCCCACTGGAGTTTATCATCTCCGTAACGCTTTCGCGATTGCTAAATGATGCTGTAACGAAGCGCGCTGCTCTCCGTTGGATCTTCTCTATCTCTTCTATCCTCCCTATCTGGTACGGATCCCACACTGCTGAGCAGTATTCAAGCAGTGGACGAACAAGGGTGCTGTGACCTACTTCCTTTGTTTTGGGACTGCAATTCCTCAGGATTCTTCCAATGAATCTCAGTCTGGCATCTGCTTTACCGACGACTAATTTAAATGGTCATTCAATTTTAAATCACTCCTAATGCCTACTCCCAGATAATTTATGCAATTAACTGCTTCCAGTTGCTGACCTGCTATATTGTAGCTACATGATGAAGGATCTTTCTTTCTATGTATTCGGAACACATTAAACTTGTCTACATTGAGATTGAGTTGCAAGTGAACTTTATCGCACACTGCCTAGAGTAAGGAAAAATATATTTCAGATTTGATTGGGATGCATTAAAAAAATCGCGTGGCAAAAGAAGCACTGTCCATTTCCCTAGACTCACGACGTCCAAGCAAGCGTGAAGCCTGAAAAATTCATTGCGGTCTTGTAAGAATTACAAAGACAGCTTTCTAAACGTTTTGAGGACTGCCGATCTTACATGTGTTTTCGTGCTGTTTACCATTTGCTGTTTCAGCTGAAAGCGCACCTGCGCATATGAGCATGGACCGGACTCACCTGCAGTGTAATTCCCATTTTTCCTTAAAACTGTCCAGGACGTCTACATCGCTTTCCGAGGAGAAGAGTAATGAGGCTGCAAATGAGATAAAATATTTCGATCGTCATTCTTGGGTCAAAGGCTTTTTTCCATTTTTTAAATTAAATACGCTACAATTACCGTTGCAATCTGAGTGCAAAAATCTGCGGAACTGTCTGCGTATGACTGTATGCTGACAATTTTTACGAGATAAAGATTTCTTATCTTCACAATGCCAATAGAATTAAATAACTATGAATTTTTTTTGTTATCTCTGTCGCTCATAAATATGAAATATAAAACCATGTGATATGGAGTTCTGCTGCATTGCCATTTAAGAGCAGCAAATTCGCCATTTCCCCCACTTCCCACTTCCACTGCCCAGACAGCTTAGCACGCCAGTGGGAAAACAGTGCAGACGGGTGAGGGAGCTGCGGTACTCCTGCCAGCGCACTAGTCGCGTGCCAGAATTTAGCTGTGCCTGGTCTATATGCTCTAACATGCTTGCCCCTTAGTGCCATTACACCGTGACGCTTACTACATTACTGGCCATTAAAATTGCAACACCAAGAAGAAATGCAGTTGATAAGCAGGTATTCATTGGACAAATACATTATACTAGAACGGATATGTGATTACATTTTCACGCAATTTGGGTGCATAGATCCTGAGAAATCAGTACCCAGAACAACCACCTCTGGCCCTAATAACGGCCTTGATACGCCTGGGCATTGAGTCGAACAGAGCTTGGATAGCGTGTACAGGTACAGCTGCCAAGGCAGCTTCAACACGTTACCACAGTTCATCAAGAGTAGTGACTGGCGTATTGTGACCAGCCAGTTGCTCGGCCGCCATTGAGCAGACGTTTTCAATTGGTGAGAGATGTGGAGAATGTGCTGGTCAGGGTAGCAGTCAAACATTTTCTGTATCCAGAAAGGCCCGTACAGGACCTGCAACACGCGGTCGTGCATTATCCTGCTGAAATGTAGGGTTTCGCAGGGATCGAATGAAGGGTAGAGCCACGGGTCGTAACACATCTGAAATGTAACGTCCACTGTTCCAAGTGTCACCAATGCGAACAAGAGGTGACCGAGACGTGTAACCAGTGGCACTCCATCCCATCACGCCAGGTGATACGTCAATATGACGATGACGAACACACGCTTTCAATGTGCGTTCACCGCGATGTAGCCAAACACGGATGCGACCATGATGATGTTGTAAACAGAACCTGGATTAATCCGAAAAAGTGACGTTTTTCAAGGGTAACCGCAGCCATGGTCTCCGAGCTGATAGTCCATGCTGGTGCAAACGTGGTCGAACTGTTCGTCCAAGTGGTTGTTGTCTTGCAAACGTCTCCATCTGCTGACTCAGGGATCGAGACATGGTTGCACTATCCGTTACAGCTATGCGGATAAGATGCCTGTCATCTCGACTGCTAGTGATACGAGGCCGTTGGGATCCAGCACGGCGTTCTGTATTACACTCCTGAACCCACCGATTCCATACCCACTAACAGTCATTGGATCCCGACCAACGCGAGCAGCAATGTCGTGATACGATAAACTGCAATCGCGATAGGCTACAATCCTGCCTTTATCAAAGTCTGAAACATGATGGTACGCGTTTCTCCTCCTTACACAAGGCATCACAACAACGTTTCATCGGGCAACGCCGGTCAACTGCTGTTTGTGCATGAGAAATCGGTTGGTAACATTCGTCATTTCAGCACGTTGTAGGTGTCGGATGCGGCGCCAACCTTGTGTTGATGCTCTGAAAAGCTAATCATTTGCATATCACAACATCTTCTTCCGGTCGGTTAAACTTCGTCTGTGTAGCAAGTCATCTTCGTGGTGTAGCAATTTTAATGGCCAGTAGTGTATTATTTACCAATGTTTCTGAATGAATTTTACGTTAAAGCTCCTTCAGCTTCCGTAATCTAAGCATTCAAAATTTTTTATATAGTTTTATCACCAGCACTTCAGCGTGTAGCATCACAACATCTCACGATTTTACATTCGTGGAGAAAGAAAGGTCGGAAGAAGACAGCCGGCTCTCGTGTTAACGCAGGAGTGATACGCTCGCCCGGTACTCCCTTACGCTCCCGCTGTGCCTAATGGCAGTGGGCAACCGGGGAGCCGTAGCGGTCGCACACGCGCCGCTGCGCCGCCGTGATGGACCTGGGCGGGGCTAATTTCGCGGCGCGCACGGAGTTAACGCGCTTCATTTGGCAGGCGTTGTGGCGGCCCGGAGCTGCACTGTCGGCAGCGTGTCTCGCGCCTGCGCACTGTCCCGATGCAATTAACGAATAGCCACGGGCCACCTGGAATTCCCGTCCACGTGAGGGCACTAACAGCGTTCCACCAGGGCAGTGATCAGTTTAGCCGCTCCAGCGGGATCAGAATTATACCGCCGGAGCTGGAGTCTGCGTTGCATTCTCATTCTGCAGGTAATGTCGGGGGTTGAACGGCAGTACGTGCAAAAGAACTGCGGACGTTCGCGATACGTGTACTACCTGCTTTGACAAGCGAATGATTCGAATTTCACTTCAATCATACACTGTACGAGGGGCGTTCAGTAAGTGAAGCAACACTTTTTTTTTTCTCGGACAGTTTCGGTTGAAGGGCACTCTACGTGCCACTGTCATCACCTCCCTTTTCTGTTCCAGTCGCGTGTGGTTTGCGCGAAGAACGACTGCCGGAAACCCTCCGTGCGTGCTCGAATCTCTGTAATTTTACATTCGTGATCTCCTCGGGAGGTATAAGTAGGGGGAAGCAATATATTCGATACCTCATCAAGAAACGCACCCTCTCGAACCCTGGACAGCAAGATACACCGCGATGCAGAGCGCCTCTCTTGCAGAGTCTGCCACTTGAGTTTGCTGAGTATCTCCGTAACGCTAGCATGCTTACCAAACAACCCTGTGATCAAATTATTGAAATTGGACTATTTAATATTACCAGTGAAGTGTGTACAACAATGAGTATGTAGTAACAACGAGGCTTATTACACCGAAGATCGATCATGAGCCCATAAGATACAGGTTTTGAATTGAATAAATCAACGTACTTGCTTTACTTCAGTTGTTGCCTACATCACAGTAGTGAAATCCATTATGGCCTCCTGTATTTATTTAACAAGCATATTTTACTCATGTATGCAATCGTCGAGCGACACCGAAGGCCAGATATTCTCAGGTATTTAAACAATTTTTAACTACTCACTAATCGGTGGGACGTCACATGGTGTCTGTGACGTCTCCTTTCGACCACATAGCGCAAGACCGCATATTACTTAGTGTTCTGTATTGTAACACTTTTCAGGCTTCCGCCCATAGCCAATCCTGTAATAGAAGCTTAATATATTTTTTATTCCTTTTTGAACTGATAGCATTCATGTATGCTGCAGCATTTTCCTCAAAATAGAAAAATGAATCCAGAAAAGTAAGTTTTTCCCATTTAAAAAACTGTTCCTAGGTACAATATTCAAATTTCAAAGTATAGTGCTCAAAAAAATCTTATCATTGCTGCATTTAATGATCTGTGTGTGACAGTGTTGCTGACGAAATGTTAATAACCAGCAAGTGAAATCAAATTAAAAAGAACTACGCCTATATCAAAAACAAGTTTAGTTAATATTCTGAAACAGTAGTTTTCGGCAATCATCACAAATTTCCAGTTTGAAAACAGGTAAAATTGTTAAGACATCAAAGTAATTCAGTTCCTTTGCAAATATTGTGTGTTTTATTATACGAGACCATCTTCCAGTCGAGATAAAACATGGTGCATTATCGACGAAGTATGGCTTAACTGTCCACACATTATGTAACTGTTTTACAGATATACAGAAGTTTACTCACATAAAACTTTGTGACTGAAGAATTAATAATATCTCTATATAGCTGTAAAACAGTACACAGCATTTAAATAAATAACTGATACTTTCCAGAATTCTGGAAACATCCCCCAGGCTGTGGCTAAGCCATGTCTCCGCAATATCCTTTCTTTCAGGAGTGCTAGTTCTGCAAGGTTCGCAGGAGAGCTTCTGTAAACTTTGGAAGGTAGGAGGCGAGGTACTGGCAGAATTAAAGCTGTGAGGACGGGGCGTGAGTCGTGCTTGGGTAGCTCAGTTGGTAGAGCACTTGCCCGCGAAAGGCAAAGGTCCCGAGTTCGAGTCTCGGTCCGGCACACTGTTTTAATCTGCCAGGAAGTTTCAATAATTCATACTATTTGAAAAAGCTGCACAAAAATCAACCTCAAGTCTCGTAACAACGAATACAGTAGAAAATAATGGAAACTGCTTATGGTGGTTACCAGCGTGCATTCCTACATCTGATTCAAATATCAGCTACTAGATTGAAACATCCGCCAGGAAACTTCGCGTGTTACTGGGTACACTGCCACCCAAATGCACTCCACATTTAATTCTACGGTGAAAAAAAAATCTGGGTAGGTGAGATAGTAGCACGTTGAGGACTAGCTAAACACGCCAATAGAGTACAGCGAGCGATGCTATCGTTTTTCTTCTTCTCGATTTTTCTACCCCACTATAAAAGTAGATATACTTACCAATTTGTCGACTGTATGTCAATTTTTTGTGTCAGAAACGGCAGTTATGCCTCCTTATACTTATCCAATTGCTTGAAGACCTCTCCTTTCGTAATATGTAATCATTAGTGTGTTACACGTCCCTATACTCCAAGTCTGTTTTCGTTCGCTGGTTCATGTTATGCTTTTCTTCCGAATACGAGCTTACTCTGAAGCACCTCTGTGGGCTGGTTATTTTACCAGAAGATGGGATTCAGATGCATCGTCTCAACCCGCAACCTGGAGGATCGGGACTTTTTCGTCCAAAATTTTCTCATCTACTCCTTGATAGTAATAAAGTATTTACAATATACAATTGACTGCAAGATGTACCTTCTCAAAGTGAAAACTAGTTACAATTACTTAACTGCTGGCGTAGGTAAGTCAGACGCACTGTAGTAGCAGGTTAAGTGAAATCCACCTGCAACTATAATCAGTCAGTGGCAAACCGGCCAACGGCTGTCGTAAATGTAGACAAAAAAAAAAGGTATGAAATAACCGTCAAATCGAACTATTGTTATACAAGTGCAAAATGGCAGGAACGGGAACCCGAACAAAGCCAAAATGAAACAGAGCAGGGAGAAGAGGCATAACAGAAAACGAAGAAAAGACTAAGTGAAATTGTTTCTTTTTCCCTTTTGGTTTCTTCATTTAAGAATGGTGTGGGCATCTCTTCTAAAATCAGTGTGACTACATTGCATTCTGTAGGAATGTATGGACAGTTGTGTAAATGCCGATCAATGCGTCCTACTTCATACCGTACTTGTTTTAATGAGAACCATAAGTGCTTACTAATTATATTATAATTTATCCTAAAATGTGAATTAACCCGCTTCTAGTGCACATATAGCTTATACCCATCGTTAGGTAGTTATTCTTTTTCACTGTTTTCCACTCTGAGAAAGATATACGTTACAATTGGTTTTATGCGGCGAATACATTTATGTTTGTGAGTTTAAATTTACCAAGTTTGTACCGTTACTAGTTAACTGCTGCCTTCACCACCAGAAATAATAATAATAATAATAATAATAATAATAATAATAATAATAATAATGTGAAAATACAATCACTCTAATTGCTGAATAATGATGATGGTGATTGCTTTGTGGGGCGCTAAACTGGGCGGTCATCAGGGCCAGTACAAAGTCTCAATTGTTACATAGTCCAAGTTTTACACTATCCAATCTGTCCACTAATAATGATTAATAATAATAATAATAATAATAATAATAATAATAATAATAATAATAATAATAATTGAGAAGAAATAAACGAACAAATTATGCGGGGTGTTCAAAACGCCTCTCCGCAATGTCGTATGATTGTTAGCCGCCCATGTCGTGTGCCGCAGTGAATATACACCGAAATGAAACTAAGTGAAATACAAGTTATTAATTTGTTCAATATTCATTTTTACTTACAAATTTTCACATTAAAGTGTCCCCAATGTTGTTGAATACACAATTCAAGTCGTCTAATCATGTTTTCAAACACAAGCTGTAACATTTCTTCCTTCCGTAACAGAAGCAGTGAAAGTGGACATTGCAGTTTTCAATTCATCGATGGATTTTGGATGCTTTTTATAGGCAGTTGCTTTCGCTGCACCCCAGAAGAAAAAGTCAGGTGGTGTTAGGTCAGGCGATCGTGGAGGCCCGAGACCCTGTAAAATTATGCGATCACCAAAAACATCAGCAAGCAGTGACACCGAAAGGCGAGGTTATGCGCGGTTGCACCATCTTGTTGAAAATAACCGTTCAGTATTTCACTTAACACAAGTTCTCCTATGAATGAGTACAGAATGTCACTGCAGTATCACTGTGCGTTTATTGTTTCTTTGAAAAATATGGAACCCACAATCCAAACTCCTATTTTCACAGAATGAAGTTGCTCTTCATGAATACACAATGGATTTGCAGCACTCCAAATACGTGAATTTTGCGAATTTATGTACCCGGATAAATGATACCACGCCTCATCAGTGAAACACGTTTCATTAAGAATGTCCCTTCAATTTTGTTGAACGACATTTTTGACCCATTCACAATAATGCAGTCTCTTCCCATGATCGGTATTTTTCAGTTCTTGCACGACTGTCACTTTGTATGGGAAAAGTTCCAATTTTTTCCTTACATATGTGTGGGTCGTTCCGACACTATCATCGATTTCCTGGGCGAGTTTTCTTACTGACTTGTTCGGACTCATGAACGTTTTGTTGGAAATATCGAGTAGTTTAGCCTCAGACAAAAAGGTAGGACGACCACTTCTCTGTGCATCTGTGACTGAACCCGTACTTCGAAAATTGTTAGTCAAATCTCCCACAGTATTGCGATGTGGGGTGTTGTCACCGGGAAAACTGAATTAAATGTTTGACGAACTGAAACTGTGTATTTAACGCTATCTTTCAACACTTGTTCGACTAAAACCACACGTTCTTCAATGATTAACTGATTAACATTTTAACAGCGACAAAAACGAAACGAACGAACAAAGGCACTAAACTTAACCGTTCACGTCAACACATATCGACACACACCAACGATACTACTGACGCTGGCTGAGATAAACGAAAACAGTGGAGAATGCTGGGAGAGTCCACTTGAAGGGAAGTAACCCAGGCAGGCGAACAATCATACGGCACGCTCGGCTAACAATCATACGGCACTGCGGAGAGAATTTCTGAACACCCCGTATATATGGGCTCACTCTGTCGTGTTATTGGCAGTACGTGCACCAACCGTGGTGTAGGGTTAATGGTTTTTTCACTAGTAAACAAACATCGTGTGATAAAAGATCAAACTCAGCCACAGTTTAAATTTTGAATAAAATTGTCAGCAATACCAACCGAAAACGCGCGGTATAAACAGTCAACCTTACTCTGCCAACGGCCTTGTCAAAGAGACCGGAGGAGCGGATAGAGGTTCAGAGCACGCAGGTGCCTGCGGGGTGGAGAGCTGTCTCTATAAGGTGGAAGATCAGCAATGATCAATGGCATGCGGATAAAGAATGCAATGGAAACCACTCCATTAGAGAAACATGTGTATCCACAGGACATGTGGCCTACAACTGGAAAAGTGCCATCATGTTCTTTCCATTCACAAAATATTCCGCATTATTCCCCCGTTCGGGTCCGCGGCGGGGAATCCCAAGGTGGTGATGACCATGAGAAAAATATGGAATAACATCGAAGGGGTAGTGTACTACGAGTCGGAGCGTGGGGTGTCAGATATTTGAATGTGTCAGGCAAGCTAGAAAATCTGAAAGGAAAATGCTGACACTCAATCTAGACATTGTGGGTCAGTGAAGTGAAATGGAAAGAAGATAAAGATTCGTGGTGAGACGAATATAGGGTAATATCAACAGCAACAGAAAATGAAACAACGGGAGTAGGGTTCGTTAAGAATAGCAAGATAGGACAGAGAGTGGATAACTGCGAAAAGTTCAGTGATACAACAGCAAACCAACGCCAACAGCAATATTTCAGGTATTGTTACCGACGTCATAGGCAGAAAATGTGAAGACGTAGAAAGTATTTTAGGATATTGGATGGGTAATTCAGTTTGTAAAAGGAACTGATTTTAGATTATCATGGGGGACTGGAACGCTGTAATGAGGGAACGAATAGAATAAAGAGTTACAGGAAACCTCTTAGAGACTTAATGGTGAGAATGAAGTGGTGAGAATGAAGAGTAGAAGACTGAGATCTGCAACTAGTATTAGTGAAAACACATCACAAGAGGCAGAGGTATACTTGGAAAATTTGACGTATGAGAAGATTCCAGCTGAACTAGATCAAGGTCGGGCAGAGATTCTGAAATCTGAAACTCTACTGTAAGGCGTACTCAGAAGCAGATATAGGCTCGGATCATAATTAATGCTGGAGAGTAAGCTGATGTTTAAGAGACTCGTGCGGGAGAATACTGAGTAAATGATGAAACGTGTTTGAATTTCTCTGATGCTACCCAGATGTTGCCATAATGAACAACAAAGCAAGCAGTTCAGTTGAAGTGGAACGCGTATTTCTAAAAAGCGCAGTGACAGAATTAGGAGAGACGTACATACATACACACACGGAAGGTAACTGCGAGGACACCTTGGATAACAGAAGATATTGTTCAGTAGATCGAAGAAAGTATAACATGTCCAATGTAATTCACTAATACATAAATATAAGAAACTTAGGAATGCAATTCGTAGGATGCGAAGGGAATCCCAAGCGAAATCACTGCATGAAAAATGTGAAGAAATCGGAAAAGCAAAGCAATGGATGTCGGAATGACTGATTCAGCATATAGAAAAGTCAAAACAAGTTTAGGTAATATTAAAATTGAGGATGCCATCCCTGCCGCCGTTGGATAAGCAGCTGCAGCAGCAAGTCGTATAACCCTACCTTACTTATTTGTTAGATAGTTTAATTAATTTCTTTGCGTGTTTTTGGGTACTTGCATTGTTTAATTCATATATTTCGGGCGTATTATAGTATTTGAGGGTTGTAGCATCGCGCCTTAGTACCTGAATAGTGTAAATTCGCGTAGTCGTCTGTCTTCTGTTTTTGTTATGAACGGCCAGTGTCGGTTGGTCACAGTCAGTGTGCTCCCTGCCGCCGTTGGATAAGCAGCTGCAGCAGCAAGTCGTACAACCCTAGCTTACTTATTTGTTAGATATTTTAATTAATTTCTTTGCGTGTTTTTGGGTACTTGCATTGTTTAATTCATATATTTCGGGCGTATTATAGTATTTGACAGTTGGAGCATCGCGCTTTAGTGTTTACTTCGTAGATTCTTATTTAAATTGCGTGTGAGTTTCGTATAGGAGGTGCAATTTCGAGTTTTAGTTACTGTAATCGTAAATTCAGCAGATTGTAGCGCAGTCGTTAGGCACTTGTACAGGTTAGTTGATACATTCTTTGCGTGTTCCGCTTGCGTTATCTAGGCACGGACTCGTGTTTCGGTAACTGTTGTTAAACATCGATTAGAATGGACAGGGACTGCGATTGCTGTGTTCGGATGAGGGCTGACTTGGCATCCCTTCGCTCACAGCTGCATTCGGCGCTGACTTCGGTCGCGCAGCTTGAGGCTGTTGCCAATGGGCACCACTGTGGGGAGCCGGACTCGGGTATCACGGGGATGTCAACCTCGTCCCGTCTGTCCCCAGATCGGTCTGCCGCTGTGGTTGCCCCGGTTGCTGCCCGCAGTGGGGCTGAGCCCTCGCCTGTGGTTGATTGGGAGGTCGTTCCAAGACGTGGCAGGCAGCGAAAGGCGTCCCCGGAGGCTGATCAGAAAGCCTCCCCGGTGCGTCTGACAAACCGGTTTCAGGCACTGTCTCTGGCTGAGCCAGATGCAGCTGCCTGCCCTGTTTCAGAGGATCATTGTCAGCCTTCAAGGTCCGGGCAATCGCAGAGGGTGGGCTTACTGGTAGTTGGGAGCTCCAATGTTAGGCGCGTAATGGGGCCCCTTAGGGATACGGCGGCTCAGGAGGGGAAGAAATCCAGTGTGCACTCCGTGTGCATTCCGGGAGGAGTCATTCCTGATGTGGAAAGGGTCCTTCCGGATGCCATGAAGAGCACAGGGTGCAGCCAGCTGCAGGTGGTGGCACATGTCGGCACTAATGACGTGTGTCGCTTTGGATCTGAGGAAATTCTCTCTGGATTCCAGCGGCTATCTGATTTGGTGAAGGCTGCCGGTCTTGCTTACGAGATGAAGGCAGAGCTCACCATCTGCAGCATCGTTGACAGAACCGACTGCGGACCTTTGGTGCAGAGCCGGGTGGAGGGTCTGAATCAGAGGCTCAGACGGTTTTGCGACCGTATTGGCTGCAAATTCCTTGACTTGCGCCATAGGGTGGTGGGGTTTCGGGTTCCGCTGAATAGGTCAGGAGTTCACTACACTCAGCTGGCGGCTACACGGGTAGCGGAGGCTGTGTGGCGTGGACTGGGCGGTTTTTTAGGTTAGAAGGCCTCGAGAAAGTGCGGGATGGGCTGCAATGTCAAAGGGTGCTTGGCAATTACAGGACGTGCTTGGATCAAGGAACAGTCGGAATTATAGTTGTAAATTGTTGTAGTTGCGCTGGAAAAGTCCCTGAGCTTCACGCGCTAATAGAAAGCACAGAAGCTGATATCGTTATAGGTACAGAAAGCTGGCTAAAGCCTGAAATAAGTTCTGCAGAAATTTTTACGAAGTCTCAGACGGTGTTTAGGAAAGATAGATTAGGCAGAATTGGTGGTGGAGTGTTTGTGTCTGTCAGTAGTGGTTTATCTTGTAGTGAAGTCGAAGTAGATACTCCGTGCGAATTGGTGTGGGTGGAGGTTATACTTAACAGCCGAATTAAGTTAATAATTGGCTCCTCCTACCGACCCCCAGACTCCGATGATACAGTTGCGGAACAGTTCAGAGAAAGTTTGAGTCTCGTAACAAATAAATACCCCACTCATACGGTTATAGTTGGTGGGGACTTCAACCTATCCTCGGTATGTTGGCAAAAATACTTGTTCAAAACCGGTGGTAGGCAGAAAACGTCTTCCGAGATTGTCCTAAATGCATTCTCCGAAAATTATTTCGAGCAGTTAGTCCACGAACCCACGCGAATTGTAAATGGCTGCGAAAAAACACTTACCTCTTGGCCACAAACAATCCAGAGCTGATAGAGAGCATCATGACTGATACAGGGATTAGTGATCACTAGGTCATTGTAGCTAGGCTCAATACCATTTCTTCCAAATCCATCAGAAACAAACGCAAAATAATTTTATTTAAAAAAGCGGATAAAGTGCCACTAGAAGCCTTCCTAAAAGACAATTTCCATTCCTTCCGAACTGACTATGCGAATGTAGACGAGATGTGGCTCAAATTCAAAGATATAGTAGCAACAGCAATTGAGATATTCATACCTCATAAATTGGTAAGAGATGGAACGGATCCCCCGTGGTACACAAAAAAGGTCCGAACGCTGTTGCAGAGGCAACGGAAAAAGCATGCGATGTTCAGAAGAACGCGAAATCCCGAAGATGGGCTAAAATTTACAGACGTGCGAAATTTGGCACGTACTTCGATGCGACATGCCTTTAATAGGTTCCACAACGAAACATTGTCTCGAAATTTGGTAGAAAATCCGAAGAAATTCTGGTCGTATGTAAAGTACACAAGCGGCAAGACGCAGTCAATACCTTCGCTGCGCAGTGCCGATGGTACTTTTATCGACGACTGTGCCGCTAAAGCGGAGTTATTGAACGCAGTTTTCCGAAATTCCTTCACCAGGGAAGACGAATGGAATATTCCAGAATCTGAAACACGAACATCTGCTAGCATAAGTTTCTTAGAAGTAGATACCTTAGGGGCTGCGAAGCAACTCAAATCGATTAGGTTCCTTTCAGATTACGCTGATACTATAGCTCCCTACTTAGCACTCAAGGGAACGATCTATTGACACGTAATCAGCATGGCTTCAGAAAACATCGCTCTTGCGCAACGCAGCTAGCTCTTTATTCGCACGAAATAATGGCCGCTAGCGACAGGGGATCTCAAGTTGATTCCGTATTTCTAGATTTCCGGAAAGCTTTTGACACCGTTCCTCATAAGCGACTTCTAATCAAGCTGCGGAGCTATGGGGTATCGTCTCAGTTGTGCGACTGGATTCGTGATTTCTTCTCAGGAAGGTCGCAGTTCGTAGTAATAGACGGCAAATCATAGAGTAAAACTGAAGTGATATCAGGTGTTCCCCAGGGAAGCGTCCTGGGACCTCTACTGTTCCTGATCTATATAAATGACCTGGGTGACAATCTGAGCAGTTCTCTTAGACTGTTCGCAGATGATGCTGTAATTTACCGTCTAGTAAGGTCATCCGAAGACCAGTATCAGCTGCAAAGCGATTTAGAAAAGATTGCTGTATGGTGTGGCAGGTGGCAGTTGACGCCAAATAACGAAAAGTGTGAGATGATCCACATGAGTTCCAAAAGAAATCCGTTGGAATTCGATTACTCGATAAATAGTACAATTCTCAAGGCTGTCAACTCAACTAAGTACCTGGGTGTTAAAATTACGAACAACTTCAGTTGGAAGGACCACATAGATAATATTGTCGGGAAGGCGAGCCACAGGTTGCGTTTCATTGGCAGGACACTTACAAGATGCAACAAGTCCACTAAAGAGACAGCTTACACTACACTCGTTCGTCCTCTGTTAGAATATTGCTGCGTGGTGTGGGATCCTTACCAGGTGGGATTGACGGAGGACATCGAAAGGGTGCAAAAAAGGGCAGCTCGTTTTGTATTATCGCGTTATAGGGGAAAATATTTTGTTGAGCCCAACCTACATAGGTAGGAATGATCATCAACATAAAATAAGAAAAATCAGAGCTCGAACAGAAAGGTTTAGGTGTTCGTTTTTCCCGCTCGCTGTTCGGGAGTGGAATAGTAGAGAGATAGTATGATTGTGGTTCGATGAACCCTCTGCCAAGCACTTAAATGTGAATTGCAGAGTAGTCATGTAGATGTAGATCATGTAGATGTAGACTTTCGGGAAAGCAACGTTCATAGGTATTAAAATGGGGCAAAACAAAGGTGTGGTATTTCACTTCCACTGTTCACTCTACACATCGAAGAAGAAATGTCTGAACCTAGGAATGGGATTAAAACTCAGCGCGAAAGGATATCAATGATGAGATACACTGATGATATTGCTATCCTCAATGACAGTGAAGGAGAGTTACAAGACGTGTTGAATGGAATAAATAGTGGAACGAGAAGAGTATTTGGACTGAGAGTGAACCGAAGAAATAAGAAATTAATTAGCAGTAGCAGAAACGAGATTAGCGACAACCTTAACATCGATATTTGTGACCACGATGTAGAGTAAGTTAAGGAATACTTCTACCTCGGAAGTAAAATAATAAATGAAGCAAGGAGGACATAAAAAGGAAGCTAGTCCATACAAAGAGAACAATTTCAGGCTGATGAAAGACTATCAGCGTTAAACATGAGCCTTAATTTGAGGAAGAAGGTTCTGAGAATGTATGTTTCGACAACAGCATTGTATGATAGTAAATCTTGGACAGTAAGAAAGCCAGAAAACGTATCTAAGAGTTTGAGAAGTGGCACTATAGACGAAATATGAGAATTACACCATCGGACAGGTAAGGAATGAGGAAATTCTCTGCATAAACAGCGAGAAACGTAAAATATGGAAAACTCTGACCTGAAGAAGGGACAAGATGACACATGTTAAAACAAGGAATAACATCCATGGTATTTGAGGGAGCTGTACAGTGTAAAAAATGTAGGTAAAACACAGATTGGAATACAACTCACAAATAATTTAATACGTAGGGTGCAAGTCCTATCCCGGTTAGAGAAAGGAATTCGTGGCGAGCCATTTAAAGAAGTCAGAAGACCGATGACTCCAAAATTTTAAAAAATGTATCAAGAGGTGATATGGAAATGAGCAGTGAAGATGACTTTCAGGACCGGATGATGACGTTCCGACGAATGTAAGCGAAAGAAAAGAAATAATACTGCTTGGAGACCTACATGCAAGGATGCGCAGGTCCCAAGAGCAGCAGGAAGTACGGTCTTTTAGAGGTAATATAACTAATAACAATGACGAGAGGTTGGTCTACATACACCGAGATTATGAACTGAAGTTAGCCAGAAAGGTATCCATAAATACAGACTTTTTCAATCTACATCACAACTTTGTTCTATATTAAACAACATTACATTAAGGCAAAGATCTTAACTTTGGTCTACGATATGAGTCCACAAAGGAGCGTAGCGTAGAACATCATCTGCTGCTAAAGGCAGAAATATTCTTTAAATATATGAAACTCAGAATACAAACAATGCCCTTGAAGAATAAAAATATACCTTGGCGCCTCTCAGGGATGAATGTATTCGATTCCTATACAATTTACGTTTGGTAGAGAAAAATAAGGAATAGAAGGAAGGCTCAGCTGAGGTTATGTGCCAACAGGTAAAACATGTATTATATGACGCCGTCTGTGGAGCATTAGGTCTAATCTCTAAATAAAGCTACCAGAACAACTGGTGACATCAGAATATGGAAGAGCAGGTGCAAGATAAAGGGAAGGCATATGAAAAATGTTTAGCTACAAAAGATCATGATGATTAGAAACTGTACGTTAGAGTCAGAAGACAGAAATATTGGGGAGTAGAGAGATATAAGCATATAGTAAGAATAAGATCAAAAACAGCCGAGGAAATAGTAAAGGACCTAAGAAAACAGGAGAAAACAACGCAAATGTACCGTTGGTAAAAATGGGGAAATGGATGAAGTAAAAGTATGTTCGAGAATAGTTCTCAAAGACAGAATCGTGTAAGATTAAGTAGAGGATAGCGCCAAATGTTTCCCTTAACGTGTTATCAAAACTCAATAAGAAGAATGAAAATGGAAAACATCCAGGTCCAGGAAGAAATTACAAAGAGCATATAAAATGTGCAACATAAAACAACCTAAAAATAATTGAAATTACGTTCGATCTAAGAAGGAGATCCTCCAAAAAATAAAAAAGCCGTTTGACAAGATTTCGTAGCAAACTATTAATAATGATTACAACAACGATAGGGGCAATAGTCTTACAGCAGCACTGGGAAGGCTGTATGGTCGAATTATAATAGATCATCTGGAGCTTATATCATAATAGAAGAAGAACGGAGTGGCATTTCCACAGCCGATCCCACTAACTATAAAAGACATACTAGAAAAGAGAGCCCGGGGGAGAGATACACATATTATTTTTATAGATTTACGTAAAACATATTACACTGTACCAATAAAGAATCTACAACGATATCTTGGCGAGAACTCAATAAATACACATGTTGCTGCAGATAAAAATGGTTTTCGAGGAACTAGAGACAAGGATTAAAACAGAGAAGGAAATTTCCCGATTAATTCGATCAACCTTAGACAAGGGCGGTGTAAAAGTACCTACTCTGTTCAAAGTTTATATGAATCAATTTCTTAAAGAATCGATGAAAAAGTGTGGAGGAATGGACATACACACAGATGGAGATTATCTGTTCAGTTTAAGTCGGCCGCGGTGGCCGTGCGGTTCTAGGCGCTGCAGTCCGGAACCGCAGGTCGCTACGGTCGCAGGTTCGAATCTTGCCTCGGGCATGGATGTGTGTGATGTCCTTAGGTTAGTTAGGTTTAAGTAGTTCTAAGTTCTAGTGGAATGATGACCTCAGAAGTTAAGTCCCATTGTGCTCAGAGTCATTTGAAGCCATTTTTGTTCAGTTTACCCTTCGTCGATAATCAAATAATATTGACTACAGATGACTGTGATATAACGTATGATAAATAAAGTGGTAGAAACATAGAATTAGGCCAGACTAACAACAAACTGCTCTAAAACAAAATAAGTCTGTATAGGAAGTAAATCACATATTACCATAGATGTAAATACTAACGAGGCAGGTGGAAAGAATATATATCTGGTAGTTGTGATCTCAGATCAGCGGTCCAGCAAACAAGAAAGAAAGCAGACGACAGCACAAGCTAAGCAAGCAATCAATAGGCCGAACCTCATCCTTTGGCTGGATAAAATTAAGAAGAAAAAATGTTATATGAATCAGTTGTATGTATGGAGCGGAATCCAGGGATATGACAAAATCAAGACATAAGAAGACCTTATACCTCGGAAATGGATTTTTGAGAAGAAATGGCAGAGCTTCAGGGCAAGGGAAGTTCCCAAAATTTATAGATCAGGATGGAAATGAAAACTCACATGAACGTCACCGAAGAGGCGAAATACGACATCTAAAATTGTACAGGAATATGTTGAGATTAGGTAATAAACGATGGTCATAACATTTACTTTATTTTCAACCTCCATACACGAGTACGACATGAAGTTACTGTGCAGAATGGAAAATTCGAATGGAGAAGGGTATCCAAAGAATAGATATGAAAGAAGATTTGTATAAGAATCGAAAGCCTTGGATACTAGGTTGCGTAAACCAGCCGAAACAGCAAATAACCCGCAAAAACAAAAAACATCCTCTGTTCATAGTCCTCCCTACTCTCTCCCTTTGAACAAATGATCCCTTGATAAGTTATTCACGAGACGAATTGTTATCATTGTACAGCCCGAGACTGGAATAAGTAATAACAAAAGATTTGTCTCAAAAAGGTATTTAAAGTTCATTCACACTGGAAGATTCTAGAGAGGTACCTTCGTCGTTCGATCGCCACACAAATCCTCAAAAGGATGACATGATAATAACCGTCGCAGGCTATGAGAAGCAACTGCAACTGTTGAACAAGAACTACGTTACACATTCACATGGAATTCCAGTTCCGTTTTACAGAGAGTACTCTGCGGAATTGAATCCTTACTTATCGTGAATATCTCGCAAAGCGAGCAGCCTCATGCGACCGAAAGAAAATCCCGGGTTATTCCCGTATATAAGAGGCGAAAACAACGGAAGCGCAAAATTATGGACCAATATCCATATCGTAACTTTTGTGCAAGGTCCTTGCACACAATGCATTTCCCAGCGGGAGAAAATATTCCGTCCATAAATCAGCACGGATTTACAAAGCACCGCCCGTGTGGAGCACAGCTCGCCCCTTTCCACAAACAATATCTTACTAACGATGAACGTAGGCATGAGGTTTTATGTTAATAGATTTTCGGCACTTTCGCCGCATGTACCTCTGCAGATTACTTAACAAAGAGCTGAAAATGAGGAACAGGTTCTTAAGCATATGACTATCTACAAAGGTTTTTGAATGATAAAATTCAGTATGTAGTTCACGACGGCGCGTATTCACCAGACATAAAAGTAACGTTAAGATTTTTCCAAGGAGTGGTGATAGGACTCCTTCTGTTCTGATGTATCTTAGATACGAGAAGCAACAACATGAAACTGTTCGTTGATGATTTCGTTGTTTATTTTGGAGCATCGTCGAGGAGTCGAGATGGTAAGATCATTTGTAGCAATGATGAATAGCTGCCTTCAATTCATTGAGAAAATACTATAGCGCACATGTAAAAGATGTGGCGCATAGACCTTTCTTGCCTCCAATTCTTGAGAACTTCCTGTCTGTTTAAGACTGCCGACAGGTTGGATCAGAGAAGGATACTGAAGCTTTTCTTGAGGGGTGCTGCCAGATTTGTTACTGGTTCGTTCGATCAGTACGAGAGAATTACGAGAATGCACTGCGAACTCAAAAGGAAGTCATTTGTCTGAAGAGGGTGTTCCTTTCGCGAAACGCTGTTGAAGAAGTTTGGTTAACCGGTATTTGCTACAGGTTGCTCAACGATTCTACTTCCCCAACATACGTCTCATATAATGAACGCAGTGCCAGGAGAAAGTAGTGGCACATAGGAAAACAGGAAAGCGTATTATTGTTAGTGGCAAAAAGTACCCTCCGCCAAGCACTGTGCAATGGGTAGATATGGATATAGAACGTGGTGTCACTGAAGTAATGTACCAAACCAGATCCAGCACACGACGTAGGTGTTCTTCAGTTTTTCGCAAACGATCCAAGAATTTAAAACAATGTTTTAAAACAGCCGATTGTACAGAGGTGGATCAGCATTTTCTTCCAAGCTTAATTCTCGTAATATCTCGATACACCGAAATACTGAAGACCATGTCCTTAGGTAAATGGAACAATTATTTAAAAAAATAAGGATCTTAATATTCTTCTATGGCCACATATTGCCTTTAATTGTACACACTACTCGCCCGGCTAGCCGCGCGGTCTAACGCGCAGCTTCCCGAGCGGGAAGGCGTGCCGGTCCCCGGCACGAATCTGCCCGACGGATTAGAGTCGAGGTCCTGTGTGCCGGCCAGCTTGTGTATGTTGTTAAGGTGGTTTGCCGTCGTCCTCGGCGAATGCAAGCTGGTTCCCGTCATTCCGCCTCAGTTAAAATATGACGGCGTAGCAGCCTCTGGATCACGGGGTCCCGGGTTCGATTCCCAGCCGGGTTGGGAATAGTCTCTGCCCGGGGACTGGGTGTGTGTTGTCATCATCATCATCACCATCATCGTCGTCATCATCATCATCATCATCATCATCATTCGTGACAGTGGCTAACCTGGACTATGTAAAAAGACACTGGACTGTGAAAAAATTGGGACTTTGTACGGGCACTGATGAGCAACTGTTGAGTGCACCAAAGACCAAACATCGTCATCACTGTCTACCACGCCAACATTTGTGGTTACGCTCGTCTAGTATGTGATTTGCCCATGGTTTGGGGGGGGGGGGGAGGGGGGAAAATGTTGAAATATGTGTAAAATCTTACGGGACTTAACTGCTAAGGTCATCAGTCCCTAACCTTAGACAGTACTTAACCTAAATTATCCTAGGAACACACACACACACACACACACACACACACACACACACACACACACACACACCGCACGGCTAATCCCGCGCGCCGGGGGGGGGGGGGGGGAGAGGTGGAGCGTTTTCTGCGACAGGAAGTGAAGACCCCGACGACCTATATTATCGGCATACATTTGTCGATCTTGAGCAGTACGGTCTACGTTAAAATCATCAACGATTCGGGTGCGGACGCATCCTACGTGAGACCAAACGGGCGCTCCGCTTTTGTTACGCGGATGGCAATGTGTGGGCCGTAACCGTCGACCACGCGAGCTTAGATATGCGTAAGATACGCATTTTCGAATTGCCATTCGAACTTCCTGCAGAGGAAGACATCGCGGCACCCCTACCATACGGCACAGTTCACGGCTAACTGCGGAGAAGTGGACACAGTTTCGGACATATCCTGTCCTAAGCGGCGTCCAACAGGTCACCATTGATCTCAGAAGCCACGTCCTGTCCTACTTACAGATCGGCGGATGTCGTAAAATAATTATATACGACAGCCAGCCTCAGTCCTTTTCGGGTGCGGTAAAGAAGGCCAACTTAGATCCGAAAGCCTACAACGGAGCACTACGCAACATCCAGCTGCCGAAGGACAATCCTCGACGCAACCTACTGTGTTACCAGTGACCTACGCCGCTGCTCTTGCTTCTCCTACTGCTTCGCAACGCCGTTCGGCCGCCATAAACGGCGCCACAAATGAACCCAACCATATCCAGCTGGAGTGCGCCTCGAACGGCTCGCCACCTCATGGAGATCGACTCACTCATCTTCCCTACAGTTCCCTATCCTCCAGAACGATGCGATACCCTTCCGCCGTCGGACACAGAGGGTCGCATAAGGAAACAACGTTCTTCAACATGTCGCAATAGAAGGCGCCGCACCGTTTCCGGCCAAGGGGAGATGTTGCAAGTCGAGGATGACGCAGCCGACGATCAGCACGACGCCCCGAATCCGCTACTGCCGTCGAAGACGTGAGCGCGGAGACATCTACCGGTGTGCCTACGGCCCTCTCCTCGCCAGCCCCTTCCGGACGCTGATGGACATATCACATTTAATGGAAATATCACAGCTGACACTACATCACGAACCATTACATCAGTATGCGTACAAAATGGACGATACACTGGTACCAGCCTCCACGGCGTGGCACGAGGAGGAGGTCAAGGAGCTGGACCCGTTACGGGACCCTACGCCGTAGGGGCCGATCCACTATTCTCCCCAGAATCCCATGCGGGCAAGCAGGATAACGTTCCACTGCGACACCCACGCAGTTGCGCTGACGCCAGAGTGGACCAGCCTCTCGCAGTCCGCCATCTGGCCTACCGAAAAGCAACTATCAACAAAAAAAACATCCGTTCCAGGTTTAAAATCCATCTCAGGCAGAAGATGTTCTGGGCTTCTGATATTGATTTCAACCTTCTGCAGTAATTTCACTTGGCCGGTCTCCCAGATATCAATGGCTATACCGCCATGGAATGGCCATCTACGTCCGCGACTGGATTTCTGTCACCGACGTCGCCTTCCTTCCATCAGCTCGGGGCATGGCACTCATGCCATGGTGACAAGCATCATTAATATCTAAGCTCCTTCAGGCACCGATCAACGACACGAACGGGCCCTGTTTTATTCAGAGAAACTGTCGACAGAAAAAACGTGATTCTGCAAGATGATAATGCAAGACAGCACTGCGAAAGACGAATCCACTCAAAAAATAATGAACTGGGATGAGAGGTACTTCGTCACCCACCATACGCACCCGATATTGCGCCACTGGATTTCCGTATACTCTAATCGCTGCAACACTTCCTTTTCTAAGCGGCAAAAAGTTGAAAATGTGGATGATATGCAAAATGTGATCTTAAGATATTTTGCTCAATAACCAACTTTGTTTAATTTTTTGGGCGGCTGACATTCAACAGCCGTTATGACACTGAAAAAACGCAGAGTAACGATCAGCTGCTTTTATTTATATCTTAGCATGTGCCGGTTTCGGTCATGGATCATCCTGTAAAGATGGTCCAAGACCGAGAACTGTAGATAATAACGCACAAATGAAAATAGCTGATGGTAAAAATTCGTTTTTCAATTTGTTTTATGGAACCGGCATTGAAAATTTAATGTAAAAAATCGCTACAAATGCTTATATCAAAATACAAGAAGACTAAGCAGGAAAAAGAATTCCTTAACAAAACTTACAGGGCCTTTGGTCCCATGCGCAAAAATATTGTAACTGGAGCAGTTTGGTTAAAAACAGAATCCAAAAAAGCTTCAAAAGAAGAGTGGCAGTTACCATCACCTACAAGATAAACAGCGTTAGTGAACAGGCCACTGTGCTGCTGACAAGCAGGCGCAAGCATTGGATACAGAGAGCAGGCTGGCTTACCTTTCCGTCGGGAGTGCACACCTTGATGCCTGCCAGCGAGATGACGAGGAGCACTGGTTTGGTGCGCGCCGTGCCCTGCAAACAGAGCAGACACACCTCTGGTTAGCGGCTGCCCTAATGGACGGCCCACCGATCGGCCTGATGGATTACGCGAACGCGCTCTAATTTGCGCTAACAATGTTCCAGCGGTCCAGTTAGGAGCGCGTAATCACTGCGAAATCTCTTCAGTTTCACCGCCTCTCTCTGGCGCACGCGCGCGCACGCACACGCACACACCACACACACAAACATCGAGTGCGGGCTGTTCACAGAGGGCGTGCGGGCGGAACACCAGACTATCGTAGCGAAACTTGCCGCTGGCGGCATGCCCAGTAATCTCTTGTTGTTCCGCCGTCCCAATTGTTGTCGGCCACCAGCGTAAATGCCGCACGGGGAAACAGATATTCAGTTCGCCTAGCATCTGTATTGTTCAAGTTCGTGTGCGAGAAGTGGAGAACGACTCCACCTTCAATTACTCTCCTTCCGCATATAACCAACCGGTCACAGAATTTGCGCTATTTTGCACGACTGTCGTACATCCGTAGACATAGCAAATACTATTGTACACTTAGGTGAGAAAAGTCATGGGATACCTACGAATACCATGGCCGACCTCTTTCCTGGGATAGTGCAGCAACTCGACGCAGCAACAAGTAGTCGGGACTCCAATGCAGAAATCCATGCCCCTGTGTACCCGACCATAATTGCGAAATTTTTTCCATGCAGCAATTTGTGCACGGACATTTGTTCCACAAGTCTCATATCGGCGATCTGGATGGCCAATCATTCGCTCAAACTTCCCAGAACTTCTTCAGATCAGTTTCGAACAACTGACATGGTGCGTTGTCATCCACAAAACTTCCACCTTTGTTTGGCTGTAAATGGTCTTCAGGCAGCCGAACATAATTATTTGCCGGTCAGAGTCTGGAACTGTGCGACCGCTATGGTCGCATTATCGAATCCAGCCTCGGGCAGGGATGTGTGTGATGTTATTAGGTTAGTTAGGTTTAAGTACTTCTAAGGGACTGATGACCTCAGAAGCCATTTCAACCATTTTGAACATAAATATTTCCGGTCAATCATCGATTCAGTTGAACCAGAGGACACAGTCGCTTACATGTAAACACAGTCCACACCGTTATGGAGCGAACAGCAGCTTCAACAGTGTCTTGATGACAACTTGGGTCTTTGGTTTCGTGGGGTCTGAGCCGCACTCGAAATCAGCTCTTACTATCTGAAATCTGACCAGGTAACAGTTTTCCAATTTCTATGTTCCAACCGATATCGCTACGAGCCCAGAAGAGGCGCTGCAGGCGATGCCAAGCTGTTAGCGAAAGCACTAGCGTCGGTCCGTTTGCTGCCATACCCCATTACTGTCAACTTTTGCCGCACTTTTCTAAAGGATACGTTCGTTGTGAGTCCCACATCGATTTCTGTGTTTTCCTCATGAAGTGTTGCTTCTTTGTTAGCACTAACAACTGCTAAATCATGGCTGTTCTCGGTCGTTAAGTGAAACCCGTCTTCCACTGCGTTGTTCGTGGTGATAGGTTATGCTTGGAATGTGGTATTGTCGTCATGCTCTTGACACTGTGGATCTCGGAGTACTGAATTCCCTAGCAATTTCCAACATGAAATGTTCCATCCATAGAACTCCAGATACCAGAGTCACGTCGGAAATTTTTCACATGAAGCTCCTCAGTACAAATAACAGCTCTGCCTACACAATGACCTTTTTTACCTCGTGCACGTGAGACCACCGTCATCTGTTTATATACATACTAGTATCCTATGACTTTTGTTGCCTCGGTGTAGTGATATACGCCTCTCAAGTGTTTTAGAGAAATCTAGTTTCAAAGACGTACAAGTAATTTGAACACCTTTCGAAACCGTCAGTCGCCGAGAGCTGGTGTTTATACGGCAGATTAGAATATTGTATTGTGTCTTGAGGCGGTCTGCTATAGGTAGGTATATGTAGATTGTATTTGGTACACAGGAACCTGACTGAAACGGGTTGTATAAATAAACTATTTTACCAGCAGGTGAAGACGGTAAGACATTTTTCAAATATGTAAGAGGTTTAGGGGACCACCTCCTGAAAATTTCTTCGGGGCATTTTCAGTACTCATGTGGGTTACATAGACTTGTAGTTGTTCAGGGTCAATTTCCACTTGCGTGAATTGGTGTGATCTGTGCAACTTTTATGCCTTTATGCACGGAGTTTTCGTCAAACGAGCTGTTGTACGTATATGGCTGCTAAAAATGAGCTATGTCACCAGCAACATCCAGATGGAACCTAACTGGTATAAAATCTGAACCGGAAAACTTGCCTTTACTGAGTGAGACGTTACGCCGCAGATATCGATTTCTAAAGTACTAAATTTGGCAGCTTGTCATTGGATGACCGACGACATTTCTTGTAGTATCTACCATAAAAACATGAGAAAGATAACGCAGGCCTCCACCATGTACATTCCATGTATTGCTCTATGTGACGCGTAGATTTTATTTTTAATGGGCCACGAGGGGTAGCCGCGCGGTCTCACGCATCTTGCCACGGTTCGTGCGGCTTCCCCCGTCGGACGTTCGAGTCATCCTCCCTGGCGTGTGTGTGTGTGTGTGTGTGTGTGTGTGTGTGTGTGTGTGTGTGTGTGTGTGTGTTGTCCTTAGCGTAAGTTAGTTGAAGTTAAACTAACTAGTGCGTAAGCTTAGGGACCGATGACCTCAACAGTTTGGTCCCATAAGACCTTACCGCAAATTTCCAAATTATTTTTAATAATGATACCGTAAAACACAGCTCACTAATATTTAAAAACAATGGGCGTTCAGGTATTGGTTTTCAAAGTAGCTGTCAACTACCATAGTATCAGAAAGTGAAGAATAAGTTAATCCTCCAGAGATGGTAAGACATGGTATTTCTCACCGACCTTGCATTAGTGTAGAAGACAGTTTCGTGTTCCACTGGTCATATGCAGGATAAGTCATAATGGTGTGGAAAGAGTCATTTTACATACACATCAAAAATTGTAGAAACTTTTTCAGATTGGTTTCAAATTTTACTTTGCTGTCCGTCAGACAGTTAATTACTCTAGGCATGGATTGTACTTGCAGCATTGTGCACCCTGTTTTGTGTTAAAAGCGAGCTTAATGCCAGCCGGCGCGGCCGAGCGGTTCTAGGCGTTTTGAGTCCGGAACCGTGCGACCGAGCGCCTTAAATACATCTTAGCAAGATGATCGTCTGCGAGCACTACATATTATTGTTACACAGCGCGTTTATGAGCAATGAAAACTTTCTTTCTAAATGGGAGTTATCCCACAACATTATTCCACGTGACGACCTTATTGAACGAATGTATTCAAAATATATCAGCTTATTGATTTGTCACTCCTCAATATTAGCAATGCTCCTAGGTTCAAATGTGTCTGAGCTAAGTTGTTTCAGGAGTTCCAGAATTTTCTTCTCCCGGTTTAAATTCTCATCAGTAAGGAAACAAGTTTCGACGCTTTTTACTATATCCTCAGTATGTGTTATACTTATGGTTGGTATAGCACACTTAGGCGTGAAGAACTGAATATTTTGTGTCTTTTTAAAACTGAGGATGAGGCCATTCGCGGAAACCAGTAAATGATAATATTAACGACATGTTTACCCGTTTCTCCTATTACTGTATGTATGCGTGGATTGACTGCAATACTAGTGTCACCTTTAAAAAGAACTACGTCTGCTTGTTGTGTATGAGACGGAAGAATAATGTCCTCGGATTACGTTGGTTGAATTACTAAGTGCAATACAGGTTTCTGCATTCTTTTAGTTAGATGTGACATTCACTGGTTGGCTACATCATCAATCCCATAAGATTATGCTTGTAAAATCTGGTGAGTGAATATATAAATGTCATTCTAAAATTGCTCCACAAAATATTTGATTTGTCGATCAAAGTATTCATCACATGGCAGACACAACAGTGTGAAGTTTTCTTATTAGACATTGACTGTACCACGTCGCGAAACACAATGAATATTAATAGTATTATTGTTCGTTTCCGAAAAAAAAAAGATTCATTACAGTGATAAAAGCGTTTGGTGGAAGTTTAGGGAAAAATTGACAACACTGCTACGCACTACGGACGTACTTTTATGTTTTTATCCTTAAAGGATATGAGATTGGGGTTGTAAAAGTCAGTGTTAAAATGTCGGGTCACCTACCTATGCTTAGCACTAAGAACATTATAATTACTGCGTTTCGAAGGTGAACCTTCGTCGTTAGGATTACTGTAGAAGAACCTCTGAAAGCGACCAGAACCATAACCGAGTGCCATAAAATTAAAATAACGGCGCTGCTTCCCTTGTAGCCATGTCTCCTTAAGATATACATACTGATCACCGTCAGCTAAAGAAGCTGCTTAAAAATGGAATGTCATAAATTGTCCATGGGTGCTGGCAGCGCCACAATGACAGCGATGTGTATGCAAGGTCCGTGTGTATTCCTGAAACTCATTTCTCGGCATACAAAGACAAAAGTAACGCGACTGAGCTCTCCGTGAATCTAAATTTGAAATCAAAGAGATACCAATGAAACAAAGATAGTATACAACCAGGTAGTCCGGAAATTCGAATGTTGCCATGAAGAGAAAGCTAACGGTATACTTTGAAGTTCCCGATTAATTACGGATATTAAACGAGTCTTTGTAAAGGTTATTTTTGTCACCTGCAAACTGTTCATTTAATGTTATAATTTCCAGCTCTGCTGTCTCCAATTGTTCCAGAAGATCCAGTTTCTTTCCGTTCCCTAGTGTATGCAAAATTGGCATATGCCCGTTAATTCTCACTATGGGATGGCCAATTTCATGAATGTGCGTGGTTGCAGCCTACTTCTCGCAACTGTGTATGTCGACAAGACGGGTGGCACTCTCATACGGTATTGAACAGGATCGTAAAACTTTGAAGCTCCTCTTCTCGAAAACGCTCGAGATGTTGATAATACTACAGCAACATTCGTTCCGTGTCGGAGAAATCGCAAAATTAACCGCTGTGTCAAATTTTCTAACGTTCGCTATGTATGTAGAAGGAACAAAATCATTAGTTCCTAACTCTTGTGTGAGGGTGATTTTCTAAGCAAACTCCGGAATGACCGTTAACATATGTCGTATTAGTCCATTCGGTATGTTGCGCTGTACGCTCGGGGTGTAGTCTGCAACAAAATATAGTGGATCAAGAGTTCGTGGCAGAATGGATCGGGAATCGTCGGCAAGATGATAACTAATGCAGGAGGTTCGTGAATAGTGTAAGTGTTATAGTTACCCAAGAACTGAGACCTGAATTTCAATTTAGCTGTCGTTCAGTTGTAATTATTCCACTTAAAGTCTATAGCAAATAAACTGTTTTACACGAATACGTGGTGCTCTATAATGTGTAAGCAGTTAGAAATACTACACTCCTGGAAATTGAAATAAGAACACCGTGGATTCATTGTCCCAGGAAGGGGAAACTTTATTGACACATTCCTGGGGTCAGATACATCACATGATCACAATGACAGAACCACAGGCACATAGACACAGGCAACAGAGCATGCACAATGTCGGCACTAATACAGTGTATATCCACCTTTCGCAGCAATGCAGGCTGCTATTCTCCCATGGAGACGATCGTAGAGATGCTGGATGTAGTCCTGTGGAACGGCTTGCCATGCCATTTCCACCTGGCGCCTCAGTTGGACCAGCGTTCGTGCTGGACGTGCAGACCGCGTGAGACGATGCTTCATCCAGTCCCAAACATGCTCAATGGGGGACAGATCCGGAGATCTTGCTGGCCAGGGTAGTTGACTTGAACCTTCTAGAGCACGTTGGGTGGCACGGGATACATGCGGCCGTGCATTGTCCTGTTAGAACAGCAAGTTCCCTTGCCGGTCTAGGAATGATAGAACGATGGGTTCGATGACGGTTTGGATGTACCGTGCACTATTCAGTGTCCCCTCGAAGATCACCAGAGGTGTACGGCCAGTGTAGGAGATCGCTCCCCACACCATGATGCCGGGTGTTGGCCCTGTGTGCCTCGGTCGTATGCAGTCCTGATTGTGGCGCTCACCTGCACGGCGCCAAACACGCATACGACCATCATTGGCACCAAGGCAGAAGCGACTCTCATCGCCGAAGACGACACGTCTCCATTCGTCCCTCCATTCACGCCTGTCGCGACACCACTGGAGGCGGGCTGCACGATATTGGGGCGTGAGCGGAAGACGGCCTAACGGTGCGCGGGACCGTAGCCCAGCTTCATGGAGACGGTTGCGAATGGTCCTCGCCGATAGCCCAGGAGCAACAGTGTCCCTAATTTGCTGGGAAGTGGCGGTGCGGTCCCCTACGGCACTGCGTAGGATCCTACGGTCTTGGCGTGCATCCGTGCGTCGCTGCAGTCCGGTCCCAGTTCGACGGGCACGTGCACCTTCCGTCCACGCTGTCGCGGCATGCTACCAGTGTTAAAGACTGCGATGGAGCTCCGTATGCCACGGCAAACTGGCTGACACTGACGGCGGCGGTACACAAATGCTGCGCAGCTAGCGCCATTCGACGGCCAACACCGCGGTTCCTGGTGTGTCCGCTGTGCCGTGCGTATGATCATTGCTTGTACAGCCCTCTCGCAGGTCCGGAGCAAGTATGGTGGGTCTGACACACCGGTGTCAACGTGTTCTTTTTTCCATTTCCAGGAGTGTATTATTACAGATATCTTCTGCGGTATCAAATCATTAAACTGTAAATTTTGTAATTACTAAACAGATATTCAGGGTATAAAAAAAGATGTTAGTCATTACAATTACGAAGCTAATCAAGACGAAACCTACTAAAAGAAAGTAAAAAGATAAATGCATAGGAAAGAAAAATAGCCGGAAATGTATTAAAAATGTATTGTTTGTGAAATAGTTTCACTCTTAAACTGCGCACTGCATTCTCTTTCCTTGTTTTAGAGCCAGCGTTGGTGAGTTCCACGTCTGTCAGAAATAGGTGCGCGTGGCGAGCACTTGAAACCAGAGCTCAAGATGAAAATACGTAGCGTAGAATCCACACTAACTTCTATCTGAGTTGTAAATGTAAAGTCCGCTAAATGAAGATTCTGTATAGATATTTAGATGTACTTTTGTCTGGAAATGTGCTAAGTGGAAGAAACAACTTTTTAAATCCGGAATTTGGTTTACAGAACATGAATGAGAACCAGATTTTCTTTTTTAGATTTTGCATGTTTACAAGTATTGCCTACTACCAAAAAGAATAAACTGCACCGTTAACTTCAAGAATATAGCAGGTAAAACCAGATAAGTAATGTATCATTATCAAATTGTACTTCATTTTTTTTCTCGATTCAGGGGCTCAAATTTGCAAACACTTATTGTAAGAGGGAGAACAGTCTAGTTAGCTATGCTTCTTAACAACACGGTTAAAGTTACATAGGAGACTGTAGTTTGTCCTTCGCCATATGTTTGCAACTGTTCATATGGAGGATTAACCATCTGAAAACACTACGCTATCAAAACGACCTTGTGGAATGACAGAAATCCAATAACTGTAATTAATAACTTTGGCAGCCACTTCAAAAAGAGAGCAAAAGAGATGCAGAAGTTCCGTCTAATTGTCTAAGGTCAGTACGAGTATAATAAGCACTGTCGCTCACTGCATTTGGTGTAGTTGACGAGCACCCGGATCTCATTATTAGAACTTCAGTTGCGGAAATTGCGGTAAACAGCAGCTGTTTATGTAAGCGGACTGTGAAATGGACACTGCAACGCATCCAACGCATTCTGAATACCTAGTTTGATTTGTAATTGTACCCCACGGGCATAATTAAATTAACATAATGCAACACTTGCCTTGTCAACAGCTGTACTGACACCGCCTACAGCAATTTGATAAAACAAAACCTGGTCAACACGAAGTAAATATTTAAAAAAGCACAAAAGAAATGTTACTTTTATTTTCAAGAATACAGAAAATTACAATAAATAAAAAACGCTGTAACCACGACCAAGGGAGAGAACGTCCAGAATGCTATATTCTGCTAGTATGGGTGCTGATTATATATGTGGAATAGTTTCGTTCAGCGACTGGAATTCTTTACATTCTTACATTGATCATTCTTGTCCTAAATTCTGCAACCGAAAATCTGAAATAGGAGGAAACTGCTTTACATCACGTTTTAGAAATCCAAACCAGTATTGTTCGACCTATCTTAGGAAAGTAGTGTAGGTGCCCTGCCAAGCTGGTCTAATGTCTCTTTAGGTTGGCTATGGGCGAGTTGGAGCTTATGTCTAGTAGAAAAGAATTCCTCGATGAGCAGCGGCGTGGTGGGATGGTTGGGGCCAATGAGATATATGGGCCCTGCAACAAACTTGTAATGTCACACTATTAATCTTCCCCACCACACTTCAGGAACATTGGGCTCCATGCAGGGCAACAGGAAATCAGTATTTAATTGAAAAGTTGAGAGATTGCAGGCAACTGTCACTTTTGATACGGTGTCATGCTGCTTAATGTTCATAGGGAAAGTGATTTTTTTACTTGGTTGCTATATTTGATACAATCTGACTTCATTCACATGATGAAAAGGTTGGCAGTAGTTAATGCTCTTGCTTGTGTGCTCTAGTGAAGGGATAGCAGTAAGCTACCTGTGTTCGAAGAAAGGGGTGCCGAGCAAATGGCGACAGAGAGCCGAAAGGAGGTGATTTCTGCAGAACTTGGTGAAAACGTTTGCCAACGGCCAAGTCTCCCGGTCTCATTGGGTGGCGCTGGTTGGTCGGTGGCCGCATCCAGGTAGACTGACTAGCGCCAAGGAGTCACTGCAGTTATGAGCAGCGCATTGTAAGATCTGATGGCCAGCAGTAAAGCAGAGCGCGGGCCCTTGTTAGGTAGAAAGTGGATGAGATGGCTGAAAGTTTCTGCGAATTCCAATGGACAGGGCAGTGGCGCCAAGCCGTCCTGACTCTGCTACAAGACGTGTTTGTGAAGGCACAAGGCTTTCAGCCAGTTAATGGTCGTTTTTGGAAAGTTCCAAATGGTTGAAACAGGGGAAATAACGATCATTTTATGGAGGGCTGTGGTTCCATCCAGGCCATGCTTTTAGCAAAGACATGGCGTAAACATGTGGGAAAGAGGTCGCGAAGCTGAATCTTTCTTCCTTTTCTCCCAATTAATGTTTAAAGTCGCTGGTTGGTCAAATCTGTGTATGCAGAGCAAGGTGGAGGTCTCCCAGCTTCCAATGCCAAGCTCCAGCTCATGATTGGCTTCTGCTAAAGTGAGTGCAGTCCAAGCATGCAAATGTGCTATGCTACCGAGCTGCAGAGGAAAGCTGTAGAGGATGAGAAGACCACTCTTGTAACGGCGAGTTGCTAGTAAAGAATGACAGGTCTTTAACTAGGTGGTGAGACGTCTGTCCTTTGCTAGTGTGCAACTTAGAGCCTGTGTCAGTCCCAATGTGAACCAACAGAGTTACTGCTTCTTGCATCGCCCACACAACAAGTTACGCGTGGGTGTACTCATTTGTTTTGAGCCGGCTGTCTAAATGTTTGAAATATTCCATCATGCATATTCATTTCACAGAGTTAAACTGGTTTGGCAGACCAGCAAATGGGTCCACCTGCACACTGGAATCCACTGGGGTTTCAGACGCTGATAGGGAAGTATCTGCGTTCAGAATCAGCCGATCACAAGACCGCGTACTTGCGTATTTCTGGGCGCGTGCCGTTAATACCGGACTGCCCCTGCCCATAACTGCACTCGGCGAGCTCATTGTGGTGTGCCGCTCTCACCTGCTGTGGCATAGGGCTCCAAGATATGCTTCTCAGCACACTGTTCTTTGGAACCACATTTTTCTTCATGGAATAGTATAGATGCGTGATACTAGTGTAGTTTTTCGGACATACCATAGATTCACATTTATGAAGTCAGCTAAAGCGATTAGCTCTCGTAAGTGTGGTTTACTTATCCCGAGCTGATGAGTTTGTTTGGTTAAGAATGAATACATCAATTGTTATTGATGCAGCAACCCCTCTCTTTGTTCTGATTTAAATTACCTTTACCATTTTATTAAATTCTTGGTTGCAGCTGACCGAACCAGTAGCTTGCAAAGTTACCCACCAAAAGAATTAGTTTCGTCGTGTGCTCTCGAGAACTTGCATGCATTTAAACGTGCTGTTAATAATTGTTAAACTCTTATGAAATAATCACTCAGTCCCTCTCAGAGACCAATACTGGCACTCGTAAGATCAGTAGTGTCACGTGGTGTGACGCAGGAGCCGCGTCTGTCTTTCTCTTGCGAGATGTGGCTGCGAGTCACTAACTCTGCCAGAATGGGTCCACGTCTGGAGTACACGTCCTTGTCGCACAGCATGGCCGATAAAGACTCGACAGTAGCACAAGGCGGTTTCCCGTGACACTGTATTCGCCGAACGTGGTGAGACTCCTTTCTTATCCCGAAGCTGAGGAGAACAATGAAAGGGTGTCTTTTTGCCATCACTGATGAGATAAAAACAGAGTCGCCGAAGGAGCTGAGCACCACACCGCAAAGTGAGATCCAGAGCGCTTCCGAGGTTGGAAAAAACGCTCACACTAGTGTATTATAACAGAGGAGAGATTAATTTGAAGGGGACAAAGTTATTGATGAATAAATAAAGATTCTTTATGAAAAACAAAAGTTCCCGCCACTTTTTGATCACGCTTCGCATTTATGTAATAGTTAAATGTAATAAATGCTACATAGCCTTAAAGCCCGTATATTCATTTTAATACACCCAGTATTATTAGTAGCGACATGTCATTATTTGCAGTAATGCCGATGGAATGACGTGTTAGTGTATTACGCTAAATTTACACCGTATCTTCCAAGGTGAATAGCAGAAGGTGACGTTTGGAAAACTGTTCTGCAGCCGTCCTCATCAGAGAGCGCAGTGTTACTGCCGGAGGTGTTCCCTGAGGGCAACCTCGCGGCTAGCCATTATGGCAGATGGCCCGCAGCGAGCGGAAGACGGGGAAGCCCCGGGCCAGTTTAATCTGGCGGGCCGGCGCCAGAGAGCGCGCGCGTCGAGAGCTGTGCACACGTGCTCCGCCCCGGTCCCGGCCGGGCCAGGCCCTCAAGACGAGTGTAATTACAGGGACAGGCGGCCGGCGCTGGACTGTCTCCTTATTGACTCACTGGACACCGGGCCTCTCCAGCAGCCGGACCGCGGTCGCACTCCAGATACTCGCTTGAGGACCCTCCAGGTCGCCTCCAGCCTTCCAGGGGGCTTCGCCCTGGACCGTGCTCTTATTTCTCCTCCCCCCGTGCCTCTTGAAACTACGCAGTTCGCTTGTTGCCCACAACATCTGTGAGAGAAATGCAGGCACTGCTGCCTGCAGCCGAAACTCCCGGATTCTTCGGTTAAAACGTGTAATATTGCTCGCCGATGCCAGGTTTATCTCCCTCACATGTCTTACATAGTTTATTATTACTCATTGTCGTCCAGTTAGTCACTCTATTCTATAATACTACACTACTGGCCATTAAAATTGGTACAACACGAAGATGACGTTCTACAGACGCGAAGTTTAACCGACAGGAAGAAGATGCTGTGATATGCAAATGATTAGCTTTTCACAGCATTCGCACAAGGTTGGCCCAGGTGGCAACACTTAGACGTGCTGACATCAGGAATGTTTCCGACCAATTTCTCATACACAAACAGCAGTTGCCTGGCGTTGCCTGGTGAAACGTCGTTGTGATGACCCGTGTAAGGAGGAGAAACGCATACCATCACGTTTCCGACTTTGATAAAGGTCGGATTGTAGCTTATCGCGATTGCGGTTTATTGTATCGCGACATTGTTGCTCGCGTTGGTCGAGATCCAATATGCCGAATATGGAATCGGTGGGTTCAGGAGGGTAATACGGAACGCCGTGCTGGATCCCAACGGCAACGTACCACTAGCAGTCGAGATGGCAGGCATCTTATCCGCATGGCTGTAACGGATCTTGCAGCCACGTCTCGATCCCTAACTCAACAGATGGGGACGTTTACAAGACAACAATCATCTACACGAACAGTTCGACGAGGTTTGCAGTGGCATCGAACCTCAGCTCGGAGAACATTGCTGCGGTTTGTATCCACTTTTTTCGGCTACCACTGCTGTTTCAAAGGTTAATGGAAATGTGATAATTTTCGTCTTCGACAAAGAGTAACAGTCCTTCATGCATCCCGAATCCAACTAAACTGCTACAATTTATAGCGCCACAACAAACTACACTAAACACCTCATTCGCATTTTGGGCGTGGTTCTGCATTTCTTATACACAACACAAAATCTTTTGTACTGTGTTTATACACGCTAGTCGCTTGGCGGTGCTGTAGTTGTGGGGGTTTCGTGAAAGATTATCTTGTATTCTGGTAGTAAACCGGTGGTAGGGAAAACCGCAATCAGGAAGTGCGCTGCTTTGCGGGTGGCCGCATAGCCAGGCGTCCCCCAGTCACTTTGGCAGACTCTCTGCCGTATGTAGGCGCTTTATTGTCGACGAGAATCTATTACCGGCACATCAGCGGCGTCTGGCAGAGACAATGGAAGCAACGTAAGGCCATTTGCTGGCAGGGAGAGAACAATATAAACCTCTCCCCTTCAGCCCACGTGGGCCTGCATGGACGCTGGGCTGAAATCAAGCCAACAGAGCGTGGAGAGGCCAGAAGAAGTATGTGTATGTGTATGTATGTGTGTGTGTGTGTGTGTGTGTGTGTGTGTGTGTGTGTGTGTGTGCGTGCGTAAAATTTACAAAACGCTGGCTTCGTCAGTGATGACATGTTTGGGATATTATCAGTCTTGACAACTTCGGAGCCAAGAAGAAAACCACATTCGTCCATCCGAATACTATCTTAGTACGTATCCAATGATGTATAGCAAGAAACAAAGGAATTTAAAATTGCAACCAACTCAAATCTGTCAGCTGCGATGTATGCAAACATACTTTCTACCACTTTGTTATTGGCATGTAATTATAATAATAATCACCTTGAGGTTGAAGATGTTCTGCTCGTACTGGCTTAGATAAAAATTTGTTTTTAGATGGGATGCGTCTTCAGAAAAACAAAATTTTTCTTCTCTTCCAACACTCAGACATATTTTGCGGAAGTTTCAGCATCATTTTTCTAATACCGCATGGTATGGTTTTTCTGATTCTTTAAGTTTTGCATTACATTAGTTTTCCTTTCACAGTTTGTCATTTTCTCTGGTGTCCCCAATATCTTCACTATGAAGAACAGCGCAATTAAAATTTTCACAGCCAGTATTTACAAGCTTCGCAGTGAAAATTTCAGACAACTTTGTAAATAAAGTGAGCTTTATGGTGTGGTCTGGCACATTAGCACTCCCATCTCTTCACTTACTAAGGCATTTCAGTACTGTTGCCAAAGTTCGCTGTACACTCCCTCCCGTGATTCTTTGTCGGCATCAGTCAACAGCTTCGGGACCACCTGGTGCAAACCATTTTCAGCTTCAACTGTCTCAGTATTCTGTACACACTAGCTTCTCCTACTGCCACTCGTATTGACAGTTCGTTCACTATTATGCGTTTGTCACACAAAATCAGATTTTACGTTGTGTTCACTATTCGGTGTAACGCTGGGCGGTAGGTCCCGAGTACTGGAGTGTCCGCTTCCACTAGATTATCTGCCTGCTCGGCGACTGAATGTATTGCATCCCCAGACATATTCTTCAATCTCTTATGAATCGTTGTCTGACTCATTCTCACAACACAGGAACTCAATTTATATCTACCTGGCTACTCTCCAGTTCACAGTTAAGTATCTGGGAAGCTGTTACTGTACCGTTCCGCTCTCGAACAGCGCGTGGGAAAACAAACACTGAGATCTTTCCATATGAACTCTAATTTCTCCCAGTGTAGGAGAGAGGGGCAATTTTCGCAGTCGGAGGAGAAAGTTGGTGATTAGAATTTCATGAGAAGATACTGGCGGAACGAAAAACACCTCTGTTTTAATGATGCCGCCAAAATTCGCGTATCATATCCGTGGAAATCTCTCCCCTATTTCATAATAATATAAAACGAGATGCCCTTCGTTTAGTTTTTTCGACGTCCTCAAGCCTATCTGATGCGGATACCACACTAAGCAGCATTACTCCAGAATAGGATGGATAAACGTAAGTTAGACTGTCTCTTTAGAAGACCTGTTGCATCCTCTAAGTGTTCTGCCGTTAAAACGCAGTCTTTGGTCTACTTTCCCCATAACAGTATCTATCTCATGGTTCCAGTTTAAGATATTCATAATTGTAAAGATCAAAACAAATAGCAGAACTATTTAGAGAATATATCTGAATGGCGCGAAAATTGGCGCTTGACCCTAAATAACGAAAAGTGTGAGGTCATCCACATGAGTGCTAAAAGTAATCCGTCAAACTTCGGCTACACGATAAATCAGTCTAACCTAAAGGCCGTAAATTCAACTAAATACCTAGGTATTACAATTACGAATAACCTAAATTAGAAGTAACACATAGAAAATTTTGTGGGGAAGGCTATGCAAAGACTGCGTTTTATTGGCATTACACTTAGAAAATGGAACAGGTCTACTAAGGAGACTGCCTACACTATGCTTGTCCGTCCTGTTGTAGAAGGCTGCTGGGCGGTCTGTAGTCCTTACCAGGTAAGACTGATGGAGTACATCGAAAAAGTTCAAAGAAGGGCAGCACGTTTTGTACAATCGCGAAATATGGGAGACAGTGTCACAGAAATGATACAGGATTTGGTCTGGACATCATTAAAAGAAAGGGGTTTTTCGTTGCGACGGAATCTTCTCACGAACTTCCAATCACCAACTTTCTTCTCCGAACGCTAAAATATTTTGTTGACACCGACCTACATAGTGAGAAACGACCACCACGATAAAATAAGAGAAATCAGAGCTAGTACGGAAAGATATAGCTGTTCGTTCTTTTCGCGAGCTATACGAGATTGGAATAATAGAGAATTGTGAAGGTGGTTGGATGAACCTTCTGCCCGGCACTTAAATGTGATTTGTAGAGTATCCACGTAGATTCAGATGTAGCCCGTAGCTATTTCGTCAACTTCATGGCCTTTAGATGAGTTCAGTTTACCAAGTAATCGAAATTTAGAGGATTGCTTTTAGAGTTGACTTTCATTATTTGGAGTTAACCGCCACTTTTCACACCACACAGGTATCATGGAAATTGACGATGGTGGTGGGGGGGGGGGGGGAGGAAAGGCAAGAGAAGGATCAAATGATGTCAGCTGCATCGGGACTTACGCGGAATCAGCGGCAACGACTGATTAGAACACGGTTCTCATACTCACTAAGCAGCTGCATTAATCACAGGGTCATCCGGACACAGCAGACTATCTCGGTACGCCTCCTGCTCGAGCCGTATAAGAATGCAAGGTGTCTGATCTTTCGGACGTGTTCCGGAAGAACAGATATCGCGCATTCATATATAACTATACAGTTATCCTGTTCCATAAAATTTCGGGCTTGCAGCCGTATAAATTCTACTTCTTCTTCCAATGTTTCGGCTGAATATCATTCCGCCATCTTCAGAGTGAGCCGAGATGACTGACGCTCCAGCACTTGTTCCGTCCTTTTAAACCCGCGGACCGGAGCACTGTGTATGCGGCCAGAGACGTACAGGGCGCCAGAGATGTTGGTCGGTGGCAAACAAAAATGACATATGCATGGAATTATATCTATGGGTGTGTGGTCGATCCACTCGGTGATATCGATGTTTGACTGCGGACTGCACCGTAGCGAAGTCTTCGTAAGTTTATTACAGAAATTTCCGGATTCCATGATTTGTCCAAGCTGAAGCTTCTATCTCTATTAATTAAATTCGTCGCCAACCGAATTTCGGTTGCTTCTTTCACTACTGACAAGATGAAGCCGATGCTAAAATTTCGACGTTATCGTACACCGCAGAGTGCCCAGTGTCAATACAGTGTCCTGCCATCGCAGCTTTATTAGGTTGTAAGAGCCGTGTGTACCTGCAGTATTCTCTGCATCTCTCCTGGACTATTCGTGTTGTCTTTGCGACGTATAAACGACCACACTCATAGGGGATCTTGTAAACCCCAGACTTACAAAGCACCAGGTCATCTTTAACATCCGCCTGCTTATCTGGGTTGTAACGTGCTTGCCTACCATTCACTGGGCCCGGATTCGATTCCCGGCCGGGTAGGAGATTTTCTCCGCTCGGGGACGGGGTGTTGTGTTATCCTCATCATCATTATTTCATCCTTATCACCGTACGCCAGTCGCCCAATGTGGCGCCCACTGAAATATGACTTGCATTTGGTGGTCGAACCCGACTGGGACATCCTGGGCAACAATGCCACACGATCATTTCTTTTCTTTCTTTTTTTTTTTTCATATGCAAGGGAACTCAGGTGTGCTGCTGTCTTTGGTGGAGGGCGAAAAATTACTTTTTATTTACTGATGATCCGTCCTGTTTTTGGTGATAGGCTTCCCACCTATGGCAGAAAAGTCATGGAATTTAAAATTTTCCGTGTCTTCTTCTGCATTTCGTATAACCACTGTTGGTTTCATTTGTAGTTCCTTACGTAACTGCTGTGGAGAGTACTCGTTGGCTTCAAAAACTCTTCTCAGGCGTAGAAGCTCGTCCTCCAGACTGCCAGCGTCAGCAATGACGTGTGCTCTGTGTACCAGAGTTCTGAGTACACTCATCGTCTGCGAAGGATGGAGGCAGCTGTTTCCATGTAAATATAAATCCGTAGGGATCGGTGTTCGATGTGCCATCATCTTTGCGCCGAATCAACACATCCAAAAACAGAAGGCATCCATCTATTTCGATATCCACCATGAACTGAATTTGTCTGTGCATGGAATTCAGATCGTTTAAAAATTGTTTTATGTTGTCTTCACCATGGGGCCAGACAACAAACATGCCATCAACAAAACTCCAAAACACTGTGGGCTTCAATCTAGCAGATTGCAGCACCTTCTCCTCGAAGTCCTCCATGAAAAAAAAGTTTGCCACCAAGTGTGAGAAACGACTACCCATGGCGACACCGCCAGTCTCTTCATAAAATTCATTATTGAATAAAAAATGCGTCTAGCTCAAAACGTGTTCAGACAAATCTTAAATCACTTTATCGAAGGTTTTTACAATGGGAAACAATGATTCCGAAACAGGAACCTTTGTGAACAACGACACTACATCGAAACTGACTAACGTATCAGAATTCTTCAGTCTGAGTGATTTCAGTTTACCAACCAAGTCCACAGAGTTACGTATGTGGCGCATTTTCCCAGCAGAGGCCTTACTAACGACGCTAAGTGTTTGACAAAACCATAGGTTGGAGAGCCGATGTTACTCACTATCGGACGTAGAGGAACACCACTTTTGTGGAAGTTGGAACTCTGTAATGCCTTGGAGGAACTGCACCACTTGGTTTCAATCCTCGCAAAAGAAAGTGGAAAGAGGAAGGCGTTCAGAAGCGAAGCAGTTTTCCTTACCACCTGGTTAGTGGCATCTTTACTGATCTTCCGGTATGCGCTGTCACTCAGTAAACTGTACATTTTATCATGATAGTCATCACGAGACATTAGAACAGTGGCATTGCCTTTGCCATCAGGAAGAACCACTGTCTCAGTATCCTTGCGAACCTTGTAGTGTAACCCTTTCTGTCACAGATGTTACTCATTTTTGGGCGAGCCTTCGTAACTGTTAGACAAGCTTCGCGTCTTATTTCTTCTGCCGATGCTGTAGAAAGAGAACGAACAGTTTCTTCAATATCACTGATGAGCAATGGTACTGGTAAAACCTTTGGCGCGGGTGCAAAGGTCAGTCCTTTACTTAAAACCATCATTGCAGTGTCGTCCAAACTTTCATCCCTCATATTAATGTCGAATCACAGTTTCTACGTTATATCATCAATCTAGTTCCATCAATTGTAGGGTAACTCCACAGATATCTTTATCGGCAGGTTATAAAGTTGTACCGAAACAAGGTCCAATTTTCGGCGGGTAAAACGGATTCTCTCCTTAACAATAGCAGCACAAGCTTTCGTTGAAATGTTATTCATAGCAGTCGACTTTACGAAATTTACTAACTTAGCATATTTTGGAACTATGCCATGGTCACGCCATTATAATGAAAAACTTACAGAGCTCAGTAATCTCGCTCTTAAGTGTCTTAACTTATCCAATCGGCGAACACTTAAAACCATCTCTTCCTCGAAGAGGTGCTTGATATGCATTTTGATATTTACTTGTAAATAACAGATTTCAGCAATCAGTAGACCTTTTTAAATTTTATAGGCAGATCTAGATTTAAACTAGAATCTAGCCATTCTCATTGCACTATGATTTTTGATCAATGCCTGTAATAATGCCTGTTGGTCGCGCGTCATCCACAGTTCATTGAATTTTCAATGAAGTCTGGATGAAGCCCGAACAATCTTTGCGCCGCGAAGATACACATACAAGTATCCAGTGTAAATAATTGGTTCTGATCATCTTATGACTCTGCAGATGACGAAGAAATTGAAGAAATGTATGACGAAATAAAAGAAATTATTCATATAGTGAAGGGTGACGAAAATTTAATAGTCATGGGCGTCTGGAATTCGGTATAGGAAAAGGGAGAGAAGGAAACGTAGTAGGTGAATATGGATAGGGGCTAATAAAAGAAAGAGGAAGCTGCATCGTAGAATTTTGCACAGAGCAAAACTTAATTATAGCTAACACGTGGTTCAAGAATCATAAAAGAGGGCTGTAACATGGAAGAAGCCTGGAGATACTGACAGGTTACAGATAGATTATATAATGGTAAGACAGAGATTTAGGAACCAGCTTTTAAATTGTAAGACATTTCCAGTAGTAGATGTTGGCTGACCACAATCTATTGGTTATGATCTGTAGATTAAAACTGAACAAACTGCAAAAAGGTGGGAATTTAAGGCGATGGGACCTGGATAAACTGAAAGAACCAGAGGTTGTACAGAGTTTCAGGGAGAGCATAAGGGAACAATTGACACAATGGGGGAAAGAAATACAGTAGAAGAAGAATGGATAGCTCTGAGGGATGAAGTAGTAAAGGAAGCAGAGGATCAAGTAGGTAAAAAGACAAGGGGTAGTAGAAATCTTTGGGTAACAGAAGATACATTGAATTTAATTGACGAAAGGAGAAAATATAAAAACGCAGTAAATGAAGCAGGCAAAAAGTAATATAAACGTCTCAAAAATGAGATCGACAGGAAGTGCAATAAGGGATGGCTAAGCAGGGATGGCTAGATGACAAATGTAAGGATGTAGAGGTTTATCTCACTAGGGGTAAGATAGATACTGCCTACAGGAAAATTAAAGAGACCTTTGGAGATAAGAGAACCACTTGCATGAACATCAAGAACTCAGATGAAAACCCAGTTCTAAGCAAAAAAGGGATAGGAAAAAGGTGGAAGGACTATATAGAGGGTCTATACAAGGGCGATGTACTTGAGGACAAAGTTATGGAAATGGAACAGGATGTAGATGCAGATGAAATGGGAGATACGATACTGCGTGAAGAGTTTGACAGAGCACTGAAAGACTTGAGTCGAAAAAGGCCCCGGAGTAGACAACATTCCATTAGAATTACTGACAGCCTTGGGAGTACCAGTCCTGACACAACTCTACCATCTGGTGAGCAAGATGTATGAAACAGGCGAAATACCCTCAGACTTCAAGAAGAATATAATAATTCTATCCCAAAGAAAGCAGGTGTTGACAGATGTGAAAATAACCGAAGTATCAGTATAATAAGTCACAGCTGCAAAATACTAACGCGAATTCTTTACAGACGAATGGAAAAACTAGTAGAAGCCGACCTCTGGGAAGCTCAGTTTGGATTCCGTAGAAATGTTGGTACACGTGAGGCAATACTGACCCTACGACTTATCTTAGAAGCTAGATTAAGGAAGGGAAAATCTCCATTTCTAGCATTTGTAGACTTAGAGAAAACTTTTGACAATGTTGACTGGAATACTCTCTTTCAAATTCTGAAGATGGCAGGGTTAAAATACAGTGAGCGAAAGGCTATTTACAGAAACGAGATGGCAGTTATAAGAGGGACATGAACGGGAAGCAGTGGTTGGGAAGGGAGTGAGACAGGGTTGTAGCCTCTCGCCGATGTTATTCAATCTGTATATTGAGAAAGCAGTGAAGGAAACAAAATAAAAATTCGGAGTAGGCATTAAAATCCATGTAGAAGAAATAAAAACTTTGAGGTTCGCCGATGACACTGTAATTCTGTCAGAGACAGCAAAGGACTTGCAAGAGCAGTTGAACGGAATAGATAGGGTCTTGAAAGGAGAATATAAGATGAACTTCAACAAAAGAAAAACGAGGATAATGGAATGTAGTCAAAATAAGTCGTGTGATGCTGAGGGAATTAGATTAGGAAATGAGACACTTAAAGTAGTAAAGGAGTTTGTCTATTTGGGGAGCAAAATAACTGATGACGGTCGAAGTAGAGAGGATATAAAATGTAGACTGGCAAGGAAAGCGTTCCTGAAGAAGAGAAATTAGTTAACATCGAGTATAGATTTAAGTGTCAGGAAGTCATTTTTAAAAGTATTTGTATGGAGTGTAGCCATGTATGGAAGTGAAACATGGATGATAAGTAGTTTGGACAAGAAGAGAATAGAAGCTTTTGAAATGTGGTGTTACAGAAGAATGCTGAAGATTAGATGGGTCGATCACATAACTAATGAGGAAGTATTGAATAGGATTGGGGAGAAGAGAAGTTTGTGGCACAACTTGACCAGAAGAAGCGATCGGTTGGTAGGACATGTTCTGAGGCATCAAGGGATCCCCAATTTAGTATTGGAGGTCACCATGGAGGGTAAAAATCGTAGAGGGAGACCAAGAGATGAATACACTAAGCAGATTCAGAAGGATGTAGGTTGTGGTAGGTACTGGGAGATGAAGAAGCTTGCACAGGTTAGAGTAGCATGGAGAGCTGCATCAAACCAGTCTCAGGACTGAAGACCACAACAACAACAACAACAACAACAATGACTTTAGGAGATGATAAATAACAGTATGATCTGCAATCCATCTAAAAGGGATAGACTGTTTCCTAGATAGTTCATATAGATCAGGAGCAGCCTAGGACAAATAACTGTTACCCGGGCAACATATCTGTTCTGTTTTATTCGATGACTATCTTTCAATTACTGCGATCTGTGACTTTTCTGACACGAAATCACGAATCCAGTGCACAACTGAGACGATACTGCCTGGGGACGTAATTTGATTAGAAGTCGCTTGTTAGGAACGGTGGCAAAAGCCTTCTAGAAATACAAAAACGTTGCATCAATTTGAGATACCCTGTCGATAAACTCATTATTTCAAGTGAATAAAGAGCTAGTCGTGTTTGACAAATACGATATATTCTTAATCCATGTTGTCTGTTTGAAATTAAATCGTTTTCTTCGAGGCAATTCATAATATTCGAATACAGTATATGTTCCAAAATCGACGCAAATTATGCGTATCTGTAATTCAGCGGATTCGTCATATTTCCTTTTGTTGATTATCGGTGTGATATGTGCAAATTTTCATTCTGTAGATAGCGATCTTTCATCAAGCGAGCGGTTGCATATGACTGCTAAACACACTGAAAGGAACCCAACTGTTCTATAATCTGGACCAGAATCCTTGCCTTTGTTATGGTGTCAGTTGTTCTTGAGTCAATTTTCGAATAATTACTTCGTCTTATTTGGTGAAGGATCTTGGAAAAACGTGTTCAGTAACTCTGATTTAATGGAATTATCATCAGTAACATTACCTCTGTTACGATGCTGTAAGGGTATTGATTGTGTCTTGCAACTGGTATACTTCATGTACGACCAGAACCTCTTGGGATTTTCTGCCAGATTTCGAGACACAGTATTGTTTTGGAAACTATTACAAGCATCTCGTATTCATGTGTTCGCTAACTTTCGAGTTTCTGTAAAACATCACCAGGCTCGGAGATTTTTCTTTCTTTTGAATTTGGCTTGCTTTTTTTCGTTGCTTCTGCAGCAGTGTTCTGATCTATTTTGTGTACAATGGCGGAAGAGTACTATCTCCGCTTATTTCATTCGGTATACATCTCTCGATTGCCATCGATACTATTTCTTTGAATCTAAACATCTGTCTACACTTGCACATTCAGACTAGAAGGAGTGGAAACTGTCTCTTAGGGCGGTTCTAGGCGACTCAGTCCGGCACCGCGCGACCGCTACGGTCGCAGGTTCGAATCCTGCCTCGGGCATGGATGTGTGTGATGTCCCTAGGTTAGTTAGGTTTAAGTAGTTCTAAGTTCTAAGGGACTGATGACCTCAGTTGTTAAGTCCCATAGTGCTCAGAGCCATTTTTTCGTCTCCTAGGAAGACATTAAGCGAACTTTTTGCTGCATTCTTAAACAGAAATATTAAATTGAAAGAGGTGGGGGGGGGGGGAGATAGAAGAGGGAATAGCGATATCAGCTGTACTAGGAGATTGTGCGGCATCAGCGCGGACCAGCGAAAATGTGTGCCGGACCGGGAAGCGAACTTGGGATCTCCTGCTTACTAACCAGTTGCAATAAAAACTACGCCATCCAGACACAGTGTTTCTCTCCACTGCACAGACAACGTTGGCATGCCTCTCGGCCGAAGAATCTGCCTTGATCCACTTATCCGCAACCCCTGTCCATTTCCTCCATGCTTGCTGCTCTGAGGTTCCCACAGGAGGTCCATCCCTTGCCCATCGAGGCAAATCAAATTATATGTGTGTGTGGCGTCTATTCTCTCGGACATACCCGAAAGAGCAGACACCAAGTATTCATATAACTTAAATAGATATATTTTGCGTTTATTTTTGGTCTAATTGTATGTTACTTTAACAGCACATTGCTTCAGATAAACGTGAAGTGCACTAACCATCATGACAGAGTGCTGCAACTATGTGACTTGCGGAGTCAGATTGAATTACATTGTAATACAATTGGGTCCGATTATGAAAGTAGAGTACAAGCACGTAAGGCACAGCTGGGGTAAGTGGACGGTTGCAACCTGTAGGTACGGGGTCCTACGCTGCCCCTTCGGACCCTCCACTGCGCGTTATAGACAGCGGGGCGCCCGCGTATTGAACACGGACCAGCCAGGCAATATCGGGCTCCCCCCTCTGGCGGCAGTTTACTGTATCATCAGGGCGCAATAACTCAGCTTTGCCCCGCGGTCCCGGTCGCTCCCCGTCGCGGTTTCCCCGGCGCCGCCACCACCTCCGCCTCCGGGGAAGCCAGACATATTAAATTTATTGTTCACCGGAGTGCGCTCATTTAAACGTCGCTCGCAGATCTCGAGTGACATCTGAAGGGGCGCCTCAAACAGCGCCAGTGTATGCTCTGGGGAAGGAACGACGCCGCCCTCAACAGCGAAATAACCTCAAGAGTCATTTCCGTTGATCCACTTCTTCTGCGATCAGTTTCAAGTGATCAAGCGAAATCAGCAGCCTTGTACTAATAGCTATTCGTAGATTCTCAATGACACACAAGATTTTTTTTGTTCCCTTCTGTTCCCCATCCCCACCCCCACCCCTGTCCACCGGAAGAAGCAGCTCTGAATAAGAATGAGCTCTCTTCCCTATGTCCGAGTCATAGGAACATACATTTATAAATACTCTAAGCCACAACCCCCGTTGATATACCTAGAGTTTTAGGCAGCGACGCAACTATGGTGCCCCACCCTCAGACCCCAAGCATCATCCTAGGTTTCTTAATTAATTGTCATAACCACTTAGTTTGTTTATTGAGATCACAACGACACCAGTCAGGTTTAGCCGAGGACGCTAATGTGCTGCTTCCTAGAGTCGGGTAGGCGCACCGGTCCCGGATCGAATCCGCCCGGCCGATTAACGACCAATTTGCAAACCCAGGTTTCCGTGATTTGAAGCCTGGGGTGAACTATGGTGAAAAAGTGCACAACTGAGTGATGACTATGTTGGACGGCGCTTCTGAGTAAAGGACAGTTCAAGCTTCTATCTTCTATTCTTGTGTCATATGTTCATTAACTTTCTTATGACACGGGAGACACTACCTTTTCATCCAAGCTCGTATATTTTAATAATGTCCTATAACGGTAACCGATATCGGCCATTATCGTTAGAATTAGAAAGAATAAAAGGAAATAATATCAGATATACTTGGTAATTCTATGCATGTGGGACAGCATAAAAGAAGTAAAAGGAAATTTTGTTTTGTGGACCTATTTAAAGCACCATCATATGGTAAAGCTTTGTCAGTCTGGCTAAAACGAATCGCACAGGTGTTATCCCACTAATTATGCTACTGTGTGCGACATTTTGGCACAGAGTTACCAAAACATTACATAAATGGCTTCATTAATCCCTTTTCTACATCCATAAATTTCAAAAACTGCTAAAGTACAAACTCGCATTTATTGGAATAATAGAACCATTACTTCTTCGTTGTTTCATTGCCTACGACTGCAAAACCGCGACAAACAAAACAACGTACACAAAATGTACTGTTTACATTTTCACTGCGTTGCATCACTTGGCATAGTGAAAGTGGCTCCATCATCTAGCCATCGAAAAAAAGACAAGTTACCACGGTCATGCAACTATTGCTCAACATGAATCTGCTCTTTATGTGCTCTTTAACGTTTTGTTATTCGAACCAGCCCCCCCCCCCGCCAAATCCTTTCTTTTCGTCTTCTTCTTCTTAGTTCTCTTCATCAACAACATCATTATCTCCTCCTTTCTCTCCATATTTCCTCTCCTCTATCGTACTTGCTTTTGATGGATAGCCGTGCGATCTAGGGCGCCTTGTCACGGCCCGCGCGGCTCACTTCGTCAGAGGTTCGAGTCATCCCTCCGGTGTGTGTGTGTGTGTGTGTGTGTGTGTGTGTGTGTGTGTGTGTGTGTGTGTGTGTGTGTGTGTGTGTGTGTGTGTGTGTGTTGTCCTTAGCGTAAGTTGTAAGTTAGAATGTTGTTGTTGCGGTCTTCATTCCTGAGACTGGTTTGGTGCAGCTCTCCATGCTACTCTATCCTGTGCAAGCTTCTTCATCTCCCAGTACCTACTGCAACCTACATCCTTCTAAATCTGCTTAGTGTATTCATCTCTTGGTCTCCCTCTACGATTTTTACCCTCCACGCTGCCCTCTAGTACCAAATTGGTGATCCCTTCATGCCTCAGAACATGTCCTACCAACCGATCCCTTGTTCTGGTCAAGTTGTGCCACAAACTTCTCTTCTCCCCAATCCTATTCAATAGCTCCTCATTAGATATGTGATCGACCCATCTAATCTTCAGCATTCTTCTGTACCACCACATTTCGAAAGCTTCTATTCTCTTCTTGTCCAAACTATTTATCATCCATGTTTCACTTCCATACATGGCTACACTCCATACAAATACTTTCAGAAATGACTTCTTGACACTTAAATCTATAGTCGATGTTAACTAACTTCTCTTCTTCAGAAACGCTTTCCTTGCAAGTCTACATTTTATATCCTCTCTACTCGACCATTATCAGTTATTTTGCTCCCCAAATAGCAATACTCCTTTACTTTAAGTGTCTCATTTCTTAATCTAATTCCCTCAGCATCACCCGACTTAATTCGACTACATTCCATTATCCTCGTTTTGCTTTTGTTGATGTTCATCTTATATTCTCCTTTCAACACCCTATCCATTCCGTTCAACTGCTCTTCCAAGTCCTTTACTGTCTTTGACAGAATTACAATGTCATCGGCAAACCTCAGAATTTTTATTTCTTCTCCGTGGATTTTAATACCTACTCCGAATTTTTCTTTTGTTTCCTTCACTGCTTGCTCAATATACAGATAGAATAACATCGGGGAGAGGCTACAACCCTGTCTCACTCCCTTCCCAACCACTGCTTCCCGTTCATGTCCCTCTTATAACTGCCATCTCGTTTCTGTAAATAGCCTTTCGCTCTCTGTATTTTAACCCTGCCATCTTCAGAATTTGAAAGAGAGTATTCCAGTCAACATTGTCAAAAGCTTTCTCTAAGTCTACAAATGATAGAAATGGAGATTTTCCCTTCCTTAATCTAGCTTCTAAGATAAGTCGTAGGGGCAGTATTGCCTCACATGTACCAACATTCCCACGGAATCCAAACTGATCTTCCCAGAGGTCGGCTTCTACTAGTTTTCCCATTCGTCTGTAAAGAATTCGCGTTAGTATTTTGCAGCTGTGACTTATTATACCGATACTTCGGTTATTTTCTCATCTGTCAACACCTGCTTTCTTTGGGATGGAATTATTATATTCTTCTTGAAGTCTGAGGGTATTTCGCCTGTTTCATACATCTTGCTCACCAGATGGGAGAGTTTTGTCAGGACTGGCACTCCCAAGGCTGTCAGTGATTCTAATGGAATGTTGTCTACTCCGGGGCCTTTTTTCGACTCAAGTCTTTCAGTGTTCTGTCAAACTCTTCACGCAGTATCGTATCTCCCATTTCATCTTCATCTACATCCTGTTCCATGTCCATAATATTGTCCTCAAGTACATCGACCTTGTATAGACCCTCTATATACTCCTTCCACCTTTCTGCTTTCCCTTTTTTGCTTAGAACTGGGTTTCCATCTGAGTTCTTGATGTTCATGCAAGTGGTTCTCTTCTCTCCAAAGGTCTCTTTAATTTTCCTGTAGGCAGTATCTATCTTCCCCCTAGTGAGATAAGCTTCTACATCCTTACATTTGTCCTCTAGCCATCCCTGTTTAGCCATTTTGCACTTCCTGTCGATCTTATTTTTGAGACGTTTGTATTCCTTTTTGCCTGCTTCATTTACTGCATTTTTTATATTTTCTCCTTTCATCAATTAAAGTCAATATTTCTTCTGTTACCCAAGGATTTCTGCTAGCCCTTGTCTTTTTACCTACTTTATCTTCAGCTGCCTTCACTACTTCATCCCTCAGAGCTACCCATTCTTCTTCTACTGTGTTTCTTTCCCACATTCCTGTCAATTGTTATCCTTATGCTCTCCCTGAAACTCTCGACAACCTCTGGTTCTTTCAGTTTATCCAGGTCCCGTCTCCTTAATTTCCCACATTTTTGGAGTTTCTTCTGTTTTAATCTACAGGTCATAACCAATAGATTGTGGTCAGAGTCCACATCTGCCCATGGAAATGTCTTACAATATAAAACCTGGTTCCTAAATCTCTGTCTTACCATTATATAATCTATCTCATACCTTTCAGTATCTCCAGCGTTCTTCCATGTATAAAACCTTCTTTCATGATTCTTAAACTAAGTGTTAGCTATGATTAAGTTATGCTCTGTGCAAAATTCTACCAGGCGGCATCCTCTTTCATTTCTTAGCCCCAATCCATATTCACCTACTATGTTTCCTTCTCTCCCTTTTCCTACACTCGAATTCCAGTCACCCATGACTCTTTCGTCTCCCTTCGCTATCTGAATAATTTGTTTTATTTCATCATACATTTCTTCAATTTCTTCGTCATCTGCAGAACTAGTTGGCATATAAACTTGTACTACTGTAATAGGTGTGGGCTTCGTATCTATCTTGGGCACAATAATGCGTTCACTATGCTGTTTGTAGTAGCTTACCCGCATTCCTATTTTCCTATTCATTATTAAACCGACTCCTGCATTACCCCTATTTGATTTTGTGTTTATAACCCTGTAGTCACCTGACCAGAAGTTTTGTTCCTCCTGCCACCTAACTTCACTAATTCCCACTATATCTAACTTTAACTTATCCATTTCCCTTTTTAAATTTTCTAACCTACCTGCCCGATTAGTTAGGATAAAGAATTAGTTAGGATAAGTTAGACTAAATGGTGTGTGAGCTTAGGGGCCGATGACCTCAGCAGTTTGGTCCCCTAAGAACATACCACAAAATATTCCAAAATTTCCTCTTCTCCTTCCTCCTTTACATAATTTAAAACTAGTCCGAATTCCAATAAAGACAAGAAACTGAGCATCATAATAAGATTTGAGTCTGTCAGGAAATGCCGATATTTGCGGATTTTAACCGTTTGCATTGCGGATCACGTGAGGAACAGCAGACGAAGATACCCCTTTATAATGCTTAGCCAACGCCATTAACGCTGACCGTCGATTAACGTTAAGTTTAAGGGACAGTCAAATGGGACCATAGAATTGTTCCATGTTAAAGTAATCAACACACGCTTTATAGAATTTATTCCACATGGACATAAGACGATCATTTCCTGTTTCATACAACACGGTCGACGATTAACGGATCCACGACCGCTCCTACACTTCCTCGTCCGACAGAAACCGACGATCATGAGCGCCTTTCTTCAGGTCGCCATATATGTGAAAATCACACAGAGAAAGATTCATGCTGCACCGAGAATGTTGCAGTGTATTCCAACCAAATTGGTGAATCGTAACCTTCGTCAGATTGTCATCGCCGGGGCGGGCGTAATCGTGCAATACTGAATTCCGCCCCACAGCATTCCTACATCTGGAGGGAAAACACCAAAGCCAAAAGTGGAAACATCCCACTTCTCCTCCACCAAGGAAACCTTTTCACACAAGTTCCCTTAAGGTCATAACGAGGTTCTTCTTAGATTACAGAGTCCCTCTGCTCGCCGAATTCCTCAAGCGTGGAACTGCAATCAATGCGCAGCGCTATGAAGCCTTTTTGCAGAAAATGCAACGCGCCACGGAATCGAAACTGCCTAGGAATTCTGTCGGACGGAATAATCATGTTGCGTGATAATGCCCGCTCACACATTGCCAACAGGACAAAGGCTACGCTTCGCTTCAGCGATTTGGTTGAGAAACAATGCAACATTTCCCGTAGCGGCTGGAGCTTTCATCGTGTGATTTTCGTATCTTTGGCGACCTGAAGAAAGACGTGGGTGGACGTTTGTTTCAGTAGTACTAGGAAGTGCAAGAGTGGGTACGGTTGTGGATCCGTCGGTGGGGGAGTGTGTTCTACGACACAGGAACAGATCATCTCGTCTCCTAGTAGAATAAATGCAAAAATTCTGCAGCTGTGTATATATCTCGAGGCAGTGGCACTCATGTGCTGAAAATTACCTAAGCTCTGTTCATTCAGTACTTTGGAATGAGAGCACTTCGCGACTTCCAACAAACTTTGAACATAATTTCAAACCTTTTCCAAACTTTTTGCTGCTGACATCCCCAAGAAAGAAATGAAATAAGAAAGAGTTTTTCGCTTCCTACAGTTTCGCTGGTCATACACTAAAACTTCGACTTTTGCGTTGACCCTTCAATTTACTACTTCTTTACTACTAACGCTATTCACAAAAACTTATATAGAGAGTATCCACATATATCGCTGAATGTACTTGCTAAATTATATCACTGTACGGAACATAGTTCAGGAAATATATCAGAAACAATGATATTCCTGAAAAACTAGTTTTCTCAAAACTACCCATTATTTGCCAACACAAAACTCCCATACATAAATGCGTTGTCACTTTTCATGGTTTACCAGTTTCGGTAAAGACTTTTCCAATAATACACGGCTGAACAATCTGAAACTAATAAAACGTACATTATTATGTGTTTTTGGTCTCCAATCATAAATCTTTTACGCGCTTGACGTCAAATATTAACGCATATTAACGCATTTTCAAAGTAAGCAGACGTTTGAAGCTATTTATACATTGGAGTTCTATTCTTTAAATTAGCGGGAGCGCGTTGATGGTGATTGGTAAAATGTACGAAAAGTGAAAGCTTGAAACACACTAGAACAAGTGATAGAGTAAACATAAGTGAAAAATCAGTGGTATAAAAAACATTAGGATAATTTAAATCCATTTAATGTTGTACCTATAAGCATCTGTTATGTTAGGCCGGAGTGGCCTAGCGGTTCTAGGCACTACAGTCTGGAACAGCGCGACCGCTACGTCGCAGGTTCGAATGCTACCTCGGGCATGGATGTATGTGATGTCCTTAGGTTAGTTAGGTTTAAGTAGTTCTAAGTTCTAGGGGACTGACGAGCTCAGAAGTTCAGTCCCATAGTGCTCAGAGCCATTTGAACCGTTTTTGTTATTGTACATCAGAACAAACTTGTATTACGAGGCTACAATTATTTAAGTTATGGTCGAACAAAGAGATTTCAGTCCAAAACAATCCATCAGATGTTAACTGAGAGCTTCCGATCGATGGTCAAAAGAAGAGTGATGACTTATTTCACAGTGTCATGTCTTCATACGAAAAGGCAAGGAAGAGTGTCTTTTCTTCAAACTGAAGTTTCACCAACCTACGATCACCAGCTTATTAGAAAAATAACAGTTTCGAGAATAGCTAAACAGCCGTAAGTACCTGCAAACATTCACCCCTCACTGATCAGACGGGCTGGACTGGGATTTGTTCCACTTCAGAATGTGAGGCCAGAATTTGAGCTACCGAACCACTTGAAACCTTAATACTTTAGTGTGTTCCGAGTACTCGCATCATTACATCCAGCAGTGATCTTAAGACCTTTGACCCATGGCAGCTCCCTCATGACAGCACTCAGAAAGTTCAAGTTAGTTCTGAATCCCCCTGTGCTTTTTCGGAACTTCAGAGAGATTAAGTTGCTAAAAATAAACTGAAAAGCTCTTTCTTTCTTTAACAGAGAGAGGCTGTCAAGCTGTTCGGCCTCATAAGCTATGCTTAAATCGTAATTTCGCACGTACTCTGGGCCGAAGACATTGTAACCTGCATTGTAGAGATTTTTGCACCACTTCTTTCACTGTCTTCTGCCCACTGCCATTTACTGCTTTCTGTTCTCACAATTAGAGACATCAAAACTTCGGTAATCTATGCACCTCTATATAGGGTTAAGACATTCAGGCAATGTACGTTACTGTTTGCACTGTTTTTACTAAATATGCAGCAGCAGCACAGCTTCTTCGAAAAGTCTACTGTCGAACCCCTTCCACCTTTGTCCAACGTTTCTATAATAATCTTCGTAGCCTCAATATCAAACTCTACTCCTTCTGCCTTTTTTTCGGAAAATCGTAAATGGCTTTCCAAGGTAAGCCAGACTGTTCCCAAGAAGAGCCTCATCTCAGTTTTCTTCACCTTGCTTCTTTAGTGTTGCTGAAGACCGCGAAAGCTCACATAATTTAAACTCGCATCTCAGTTCTATCTGATGCAGTGATGTTCCTAAGTACAAATTTAATTTTGTGATGGATTCAAGCACATTGCTTCCCGTTGCTTGACCTGATATTTAATACTGATGTGCCCGCCCGGTTACCCGTGCGGGAAGGCGTTATGGTCCTCAGTACGAATCCAGCCGGCGGATTAGTTACGAGGTCCGGTGTGCCGGCCGGTCTGTGGATGGTTTTTAAGGCGGTTTCCCATCTTTCTCGGCGAATGCGGACTGGTTCCCCTTGTTCCGAATCAGTTACACTTTGCCGGCGATAGCTGGGCAAACACTTTCTCCACGTACGCGAACACCATAATTACTCTACCATCCAAACATTGAAGTTACACTCGTCTGGTGTGAGAAGTTCCCTGGGTTCTGTGTGGGGCGGGAGTGGGGTGAGTGGACTGCTGCAGCCTGTTGTGGGATTTTGAAACACTGAGGGCTATGGCGGGGGCCAAGCCTCTCCGTCGTTTCTAGGTCCCCGGTTCCATACAATATACACTCCTGGAAATGGAAAAAAGAACACATTGACACCGGTGTGTCAGATCCACCATACTTGCTCCGGACACTGCGAGAGGGCTGTACAAGCAATGATCACACGCACGGCACAGCGGACACACCAGGAACCGCGGTGTTGGCCGTCGAATGGCGCTAGCTGCGCAGCATTTGTGCACCGCCGCCGTCAGTGTCAGCCAGTCTTTAACACTGGTAGCATGCCGCGACAGCGTGGACGTGAACCGTATGTGCAGTTGACGGACTTTGAGCGAGGGCGTATAGTGGGCATGCGGGAGGCCGGGTGGACGTACCGCCGAATTGCTCAACACGTGGGGCGTGAGGTCTCCACAGTACATCGATGTTGTCGCTAGTGGTCGGCGGAAGGTGCACGTTCCCGTCGACCTGGGACCGGACCGCAGCGACGTACGGATGCACGCCAAGACCGTAGGATCCTACGCAGTGCCGTAGGGCACCGCACCGCCACTTCCCAGCAAATTAGGGACACTGTTGCTCCTGGGGTATCGGCGAGGACCATTCGCAACCGTCTCCATGAAGCTGGGCTACGGTCCCACACACCGTTAGGCCGTCTTCCGCTCACGCCCCAACATCGTGCAGCCCGCCTCCAGTGGTGTCGCGACAGGCGTGAATGGAGGGACGAATGGAGACATGTCGTCTTCAGCGATGAGAGTCGCTTCTGCCTTGGTGCCAATGATGGTCGTATGCGTGTTTGGCGCCGTGCAGATGAGCGCCACAATCAGGACTGCATACGACCGAGGCACACAGGGCCAACACCCGGCATCATGGTGTGGGGAGCGATCTCCTACACTGGCCGTACACCTCTGGTGATCGTCGAGTTGACACTGAATAGTGCACAGTACATCCAAACCGTCATCGAACCCATCGTTCTACCATTCCTAGACCGGCAAGGGAACTTGCTGTTCCAAAAGGACAATGCACGTCCGCATGTTCCCGTGCCACCCAACGTGCTCTAGAAGGTGTAAGTCAACTACCCTGGCCAGCAAGATCTCCGGATCTGTCCCCCATTGAGCATGTTTGGGACTGGATGAAGCGTCGTCTCACGCGGTCTGCACGTCCAGCACGAACGCTGGTCCAACTGAGGCGCCAGGTGGAAATGGCATGGCAAGCCGTTCCACAGGACTACATCCAGCATCTCTACGATCGTCTCCATGGGAGAATAGCAGCCTGCATTGCTGCGAAAGGTGGATATACACTGTACTAGTGCCGACATTGTGCATGCTCTGTTGCCTGTGTCTATGTGCCTGTGGTTCTGTCAGTGTGGTCATGTGATGTATCTGACCCCAGGAATGTGTCAATAAAGTTTCCCCTTCCTGGGACAATGAATTCACGGTGTTCTTATTTCAATTTCCAGGAGTGTAGTACAAAGATATGATAATACTCTTCTTAAAAAGAGACCGTGCATATTCGTCGCTACCGATTTCGTCCAGATTAATGGTTTATGCAGGGGTTAGTCAGAAATGAAAGTGACAGAGGTGACAATGGCAGATGGCCAAGCTTTTAGAAAGAAAATAATATTTTTATCACGGATCGGGCGAATCATGACTCGTTTATGTTAGCTACGTCACAGGCAACGATTTGTGCAGTGGAAAAGTTACTGAACGGTAATACGATGGTCGTGGGGCCGAGTCCCTATGCCGACAATGTTTCCGTTTTCACGTTTTACGTTACTTACACTGCAAATAAACCTAAATGTTCAATGTACTGTATTTCTTAATATTTTCATAAAATGCATGAAAGGGAAAGGCAAAGGGGAATTTGAGATAAATTTCCAAGAAAGGATTGCACCTACAGTGTCCATGAGGAATCTGCAGGTAACTCTTCAAGAAGGAATTATAATTAAAAGTGCAGAGGACGCCATATTTCAAGAGACTCATATTGATCTCCGAGTAGCATTACGTCTGATGTGCGATAAGATAGAGCCTTTGATGAATGTGAAGCAAGTTTGTTTTTGCATAGAAAATGTCAAACATGTATGTAATTATAAAAATTCAGTGTGTATAGCGTGAGCTAGATGCCGAGAAAATTACTACTTCCCCATTTTACGATTGGTATAACCTGAGGACGTGTAACTCACCAACTGTTGAATAACAAAGCAACGTAATTCCGTAAACAGACTTAGCGTGTAAGCCTTACAATCCATTCCTGGAAATTTATTTTTTATTCCAATTTTTATTTTTGCCTTTTCTTTGCAGGCATTTTATGAAAATTTTAACAATTATTGTATATTGAGTATTATTCCTGTTTATTTACAATTTATGTAACGTAAAAATTGTATATTAAATGTTTCTCCGTAGGGACTGGACCCTATGACCCTTGGATTAACGTTCTGTATTCTCTCCGCTGCGTGAAAGCCACGTAAAATTAATGGCTTAGCTCAACATACGTCAAAAATACAATTGTTTTCCCTAAAAGCTTGACCATCTGGAGCTCCCACTCTGTCACTTTCATTTCTGGCCAAGCCGTACACATTCCTTAAGCTTCAACGAAATCGATGACGGCGGGTAGGCGCGCTCCGATTGTTAAATAATTTCTTCACGGTTCCACAGCTTTCTAGATTTTGAGTTTACTTCTGATTTCAATACTGCCTGCAGCCAGACCAATTTAACATTATACGTTTGACATTTCTTTATGCCTGGTAGGCACGTAGCAGAATATTAAGAAGTAAAATGGAGTAATGTGAAAGCTTATAAGTAATAATTTTGTCATCCTGACAACACTGCTTTTCGAAGGCAATACTGCATTGCGGGAAACAAAGTTATTAGTTGCAGTGCCCAGGGCTGAATCATGAAAAATGTGGAATTACGGAATCTCAGTAATGGGCTCCGCCATTATGAGGTAATGGAGGTCGAAAATATTTCACCGTTTCTGTGACATGCCGTGCCAAGCGTCCGTCTTCATTTGACTGGATGCGATGGGCGTCGCCCTCGCATGTTACCCCATTCACCCGGGGCCATGAGCGAGGCAGCTGCTATTCGTTCATTTTCTGTGCACTAATGTCTGCAGCAGAGCGTCTGCCGCTAATCAACACTGCTGTGGTGGCAGTTTTGTTCTGTAAGCAATGGAGACTTATGGTGTTGGTGAACTACATCAAACAGGCACGTTACGAATGTGCAGGTAAACTATGTAGAACACAGGACTTGATTTCACTGTTAAGGTGTGGTGCTCATTCAGGACGTTCGTTAATTCGCTTTTGATTGCATTCTTTAAAGGTACGTGTGTCTAGAATATTGGAATGAAAAGGGTTTTTAATATGTGCGTTACAAAAGTTCTTACAGCCCATTGGTCGAAGCAGTGTCACGGCCGCCGTGAGACGCTTTCAGCCAGAGACGCCCGGCTTAGATAGAAAACTTGTTGTGCCGTGAGGCACGTTCACAAAACGATTTATGTCGCAGTATCCATTCAAATATATTCGCTGAAAAGCTGACGAACAACGTGTGCAGTCTGCCGAACGCAGCATATCCAGCTCTGCCAGATCGACTTTTGTAGACAAGAAGACCGAGGGAATTGCTCTCCATGAACAATTAGAGTTGAAGGAAGGGTTAGTATACCATATCGTTAAATTTAATGTCATTTCATTGTGATTAGGTATGGTGATGATTAAGTCCCATACTCCGTAACAGAGCGTAGGGGACGATGCGGGATACCCGCACCGCCGTAGTAGGCAAGGTCCTAGTGGAGGTGGTTTGCCGTTGCCTTCCTCCGACCGTAATGGGGATGAATGTTGATGATGACACAACAACACCCATTCATCGTGGGGCAGGTGAAAATCCCTGACCCCGCCGGGAATCGAACCCGGGACCCCGTGCTCGGGAAGCTAGAACGCTACCGCAAGGTCCCATAAATTGAATGAAGTATCGACTGATGTGGTCGACTTATAAGTCAAGATAACTACTGACAAACTACACTGCACACAGTCTGCGTACTTCAAGCTAGCAGGCCCTTGATCATACCATAAAAGAGGTCGCCTTTTTTTTGTACTGAGAATGTAAAATAAAACTATGATCAGTCTTAATCCCCAAGCAGATCCTTTGTATGTCTTTTCACTGTCTTAAAAAATTTCCAAACTTTACCAATTTTTTGCTGATTTGAATGATAACCTGGCCTTAAGTCGTACGGTAACCACACCCTCAGATGTCACTTCTCGTTTTTATTAATTTACAAGCTGTTAAACATTTACACACGGCCGGCCAGGGTGGCCAAGTGGTTCTAGGCGCTACAGTCAGGAACCACGCGACCGCTGCGGTCGCAGGTTCGAATCCTGCCTCGGGCATGGATGTGTGTGGTGTCCTTAGGTTAGTTAGGTTTAAGTAGTTCTACCTTCTAGGGGACTGATGACCTCAGAAGTTAAGTCCCATAGTGCTCAGAGCCATTTGAACCATTTACATACGGAAGTGAATGTCTAAATACAGCTCTGAGTGTGCCTTTGATGTAGATGATTGATTATAAAAGTACCATAAAGAAAAGGAATTGTCCATGGAGTATTGCAATTTTCTGCCGATCATGTGAGAAGTGTGTGTTTTATTCCAGTCAACCTCTGCGGGTTGTTCACGTAACCACATCGCGCGGCGCAGATATATGCACCAGACGGAAGGGAACGCCAAGTCAGTGTAAGGCAATAGTAGTGAAGGGAGCGACGGTGGATGACTTGAGAGTGCGCGTAAAGTTTTGTTAAAATTAACATTTGGGCTAGAATGTCGACGGTACAAGAACGACGGGCCTTTACCTTTCGTGGACAAGGGCTCTGCCAAGTGAGCCACCCGAGCTCGACTCACAGCTCATCCTCACGGCGTAACCTGCCAGTGCTTCATTTCCTAGCCTATAATTTTGACAGTTCTCTTACGAAGGACAAATGTGCCAGATTCGAGTCCTCTTCCGGCACACGGGATTTTCAAATCTGCGCACATTCCTCTGTAGAGAGGAAATTCATTCTGGAAACTCTGCCCTTGGTTGTGTCTAAGCCATGTCTTCGCAATGTCCTTTCTTCCAGCAATGGCAGGCGCGGAAGTTAACCGGAGGAACTTCTGTAAATTTTAGAAGGTAGGAGATGAGGTGCTGTGGAAATAAAACTGTTAGGATAGATCGTGAGACATAATCTGGTAGCTTAGTTGGTACAGCCGGCCGGTGTGGCCCAGCGGTTCTAGGCGCTTCAGTCTGGAACCGCGCGACCGCTACGGTCGCAGGTTCGAATCCTGCCTCAGGCATGGATGTGTGTGATGTCCTTAGCTTAGTTAGGTTTAAGTAGTTCTAAGTTCTAGGGGGCTGATGACCTCAGATTTTAAGTCCCATAGTGCTCAGAGCCATTTGAACCATTTAGTTGGTACAGCAGTTACTCACGAAAGGCAAAAGCGTCATTTTCAAGTCCCGGTCCTGTACAAAGCTTTAATATGCCAGATATTACATGTTTTGTTAAGTGTTTCCATCACAACCAAGAGTTTGTGAGCATTTTGCTGATGCTAAATAGTACTTTTTCCTCCTTTTATATTAACGCACAGTAGTGACATACTATAACTCTTTGTGGGTTTATATGTTATTCACTAGTAAGTCATCTAACTATGCTGCAGTCTTCTTCGTGCTAAGAAACTTATTATTTATTACTAACGCATGTATCCTCATGTGTACAGCGTTTCGTTTCCATGTAAATCTTCACAATACAAAAAAATGTTATATATACGCAAAAGTGCTACTCGCAACTGATTACGCGTTACATTATCGATACTCGACGGTTGAAAAGTACTCGCTGGGACAGAGTGTGTGAGCGGAGACTCGACTGTTGCTGCTAAACTTATCTCGTCGGTGATAGAAGCTCAAAGGGCAACACCGGTGGCTTCCGTGTAATAATATGAAGGTTAATGAAGTTGAGCATCCACTAATAGTGTGAGAACGACCTAGGTAATGGTTTTGTGCTGCGGCGATGTCACACGGACGACGATAGTGGTTGCTTCCAGACAACATGATGCCACCAAAGCAGACATGGAAATTCTCGCAATACTCCGGCATTCTGTTTAATGGTCTTAGAATGAAATATTACATTTTTATATAATCACTTCTTTTAATACAACCATTACAGGTTTCGGCGCCCAATGGCCATCTTCAGATGCTGCTGGCTATGAGCGGCGTTTGGTCGACAAAAGTATATGCATTGTCATCCACTAATATCCTTTCATCCTGACTTTGAATTCCACTTACGAATCTTTAATTTATGTCAATCATTCATTCGTCGACGTATAGATTAACCGTAAGGCCTCTTTTTTGTCATAGATAACCTGACTGGTTTGATGTGGCCAGCCACGACTTTCACTCCTGCGCCAACCTCTTCACTTACACTTTACTTCTTCAATTATTTGTTGGATATATTCCTTTCTCGAGCTTCCTCTACAGTTTTTTGCAATCTGAAACTCCTAGTATCATGGAGGGTTACTCCCCGACGTCTTAACACATGTTCTACAATACAGTCCCTTCTTCTTGTCAGAGGTTCCTGTATAGTTCTGTCCTCGTTGATTCTGCGAAGAATCTCATGTAACTTTCAGCATCTTGCTATAGCACCACATCTCGGAACTTTTGATTTTTTTACTGTGTTTCCCAACTCCTCCCCCCAATCCATAATTTACTTCTGTGCAAGTCAGTACTCAAGACTTTCATTCTAAGAAATTTCTTCCTCAAAATAAAGCTACTGATTGGGTAATAATCGTCTCGCTGTCTGCTGTGCTACACTGCTTTTCATATTCTTTTTTTCATGTTCTTAGAAATTCATACGTTATCCGTTATTTTGCCTCCTAGGTAAAAGAACTACTTCATCTGCTTCACAGTCCTGAATTTTCATTTTAAGTTTATTACTAATTTTATGTCTGCTACTCGTTATTACTTTCGACTTTCTTCGGTTTACTCTCAGTTCATATTCTTTTCTGGGTAAACTGTTCATTTCGTTCAGTATTTCCTGTAATTATCTCTCACTTCCACTAAGGATAGTCACGTCGCCCGCGAGTCTTATGGCTGATGTTGTTTTACTGTAAATTTTAATCTCACTCCTGAACCTATTTTTTACTTCCGTCATTGCTTTTACGATGTACAGATTCGAAAATAGGGGAAAAAATTACAACCTTGCATTACAAACTTTCTAATCCGAGCATTTCTTTCTTCCTCTATCATTCTTAGTGTTCCTTCTTTGTTCTTGCACATACTGTGATTGTCTAAGGCTTTTTCCTAATTTACTGAGGACTTCGAACATCTTTCACTATCTTACAATGCTGACAGATCTTATGAATGTGTCTTCATATTTCTTAAGTTTTGCTTCGATTATCAAGCGCTGTTTCAGAACAACCCTCTGGTGTCTTCAACTTTCCTAGTGGCACACAGATCGGCATATAACGGATCCTCAATTTCCTTTCCATTCTCCTGTTTACCATTCTTGCTAACAACTTTGATGCATGATCTTTTCTGCTTATTGCTGTCTTCGGGACTGTGTGGATGGTATATTTTCACAAATCTGATGGCATGACTCAAGTTTCTTAGATTCTGCGTATCATGTATAACAGTCGTTTGATTGGCTCTTACCCTGTGAACTTAGAAATTCCAAAGAAATGTTGCCTATGCCTTCCGCATTATTTGATAGTAGGTCTTTCCAGGCTCTGTTAAACTCTCTTCTAATATTGGATCCCCTTTTGTCTTCCACAATGACTACCACTCCATCGATCACGTTATCACATACTTCCATCCCCTAGTAGAGTTCTTCGATGAATTCCTTACACCTATATACTCTCCCCTGTCTTAACAGTGGAAGTCCTCTTGCACTCTTAATATTGCCACTTTTGCTTTTAATTACTCCGATTATTGTTTCGGCAATTACACATGCTGTATTAGTATTTGAGTCGACTATTTCTTTGGCGACTTCTTGGCATTTTTTCTGGAGTCACATTGTCTTAGGTTCCATACACTTATTACTGAATGATTTACATTGGTGTATTTCTGTGTTACCCTGAAAATTTTGGAACTTCCTTCTTTCGCAGAACAATTGAAGCATTTCTCCGTTTCCCAAAGTTTTTTTTCGGTTACCTTTCTTGCTCCTGTCTGTCTGGCCAACTTCCGTGATTCCCCTGTTTAGAGACGTCCATTCCCCTTCAACTATTACTGTTAGACTTTGTGTCGCGAGCACACACCAAACACACAGCAGAACACGCCTGGTCCCTGTAGGCAGCTGTGCACAGCGCCTCCGTGACAAGAAATCCCAATGAATAATCGCAGGCGAGATGAATTCAGCGAGGAGCCGCATTATCCGAGGGAGATGGGAGGCCATCCTACAGGGGGCGACTCGCCTTGTAATAGAATTTTGCGCATCTCAGGTTTTTGCCTTAAGCGTCTGAATAGAGAACACAATGATATGCTAATGGTTACGAGTCTTTCTTGTAATGCCCAGATTTGCTCTCGGGGACGAGACTACCTTTTGCTTCTCGGTCCAGGCGAAAACTCTCACTAGTGTTTCTTAAAAGTATCCTTTCAGAAGTATTTATTATGCAGAAAGAGTTTTATTTGTGTTCTTAGTTCCGGGCGTTTACCTGTGAGCCTGCTGTGAGGCTCTGGTAACATAAATGGGCACGATCTCTTAAGCCTTCAAGGACGGTGTTTAGAATTAATTTCCTGTACTAACGATGTAAGAAAGTTTCGTTAGTTTACATAAAAATTACAGGACATTAGGTTTTTTATTGTATACAACTTCCAGCTACAAATATCAGCTATTTATCTACATTTTACCTCGTACATTCAGACATTTGTCACACCAAGGACGAGTCTTTCAATGAAATACTTGTAGAATTATGTCGTCTGTGAGATACCCCATGCTCTGATACTCTCTTTTAACTTGTGGTCACCTACAAACCTCTGTGACTCGAACGACCTTTTCTTCAGAAGCAGATAAAACCATTGGATGACAAATCAAGGCTGTACGAAGCATGATGAATATGTAGTCTAAACTGGTAACCAACGTTTCCGTGCTTGCAGCAGTATCGGCCTGGCATGTTCACGCATATAAACGAAAGGGGAACTCAATATCTCACGCAATTTTTGTGACTTGCACCTCTAGGTATCCGTATGGTTTCAAGGTCAATTTCAGAGCTTGTTGAAGTCCATCTTCACTAAAATCAATGAGGGCTACTCCCTCTCTATCCCAAACCACCTTGCCCTCAGTTTTCGGAATGAAAATCTTCTATGGTTTGTTGAAGTCTTACGTGGCGAACTAGTGTGGCACAACAGCATTTGTTGGCCTTTAGTCTCCAGTTTGACGTATGTAAGAAGTGTTTCATTATTAGTCACAATGTGAATGAGAAATTCGTCACTTTCTGCATCCTTTTTGTGCACGGTAACACACGAACACATGCAGCCACACGTAGACATACGTTATTCAGCAGATTCAGTTGGATGACGTTTATCATCGTCCTCACAGCCCCTATATATCACGTTGTGATTTTCAATTGTCTCTGAAGATGAAAGAATCAACAGGGTCACAGATGTTTGAATACTACGACGAGTTAAAGGTGACTGTCATACCATGGGCTACCTCCAGACAGCGGAAATCTGCAACTATTTTAACATTGAAGAATTCTTTCTTCGATATGACAAGTGATTCATTGTAGGAGGAAACTATCTGCTGAAATAGCTGACTTGTACCATGAAGTTGCATGTAATATAAGAGCCCTTAATGTATCATCGTTTTAAATTACTGGAACCTACTTTCCGAATAGTCTTTGCACATACCCCTGTTATGTGACAAGTTGTTATACAATGTATTCAGTTTTATTGCTTGTTTCAAAGTACATGGTAATTCGCATACCATTCACAGAAGTTTCATTTACAATTATGCTAGATTAAATTAAAATTCAAACAGTAATTATCATTTTATAAAGTTATTTGATACATTGACTAGACGAAATCCATTCTCTCTCTGTGTCCTATACATTTCAACTACGACGTGATGTAGGAATAGGCTTTCGAAATTTATTTTCAACTGAAATGTGGTCACTACCATCCCATGGTAAAAATATTCATACGCAGCGACAGTGGGAGGAATTTTATATAAACTAGTTAAGCAAGATTTGAGGGTCCACACCAAAACAGATGTTACATCAGAAGAGAGATGACGTAAGTATAGAATCAAGTGAAATGGAAGAACTATTCGGGCACCAGGTCTACCGAATTATAGTTTCTTTCTCCCCTTTCTATGCGTTGGTTCTTTGTCGATCTCCGGCAATTAGTGACTCCTTACTTTTTATTATTATTATTATTATTATTATTATTGCAAGGGTGGCTAGTCCTCTGATCGAACACGCTAAGCTACCGTGCTGACACCAACTGATGTCCAAGCACGAGTCACGACCCGCTCTCTCAGCTTTACCTTCAAAATCCACATACTTACTTCTGCATACGTCGTGTAACTGGTACTACTGGAGTGTCCCGCAAGGTATGCAAGAGAGCTTGTGAGAGGTCTGGAAGATATTAAACGAGAGGCTGGCGAAAGAATACAGTAAGCACGGGTCGTGAATCGTCCTTCGGTAACTCAGGCGGTAGAACATATGCTCGCGAAGGCATGGTCGCAGCGTCGACTCCAGGCCCGAACACAGTACTAATGTGCCATGAAGTTTCAGATCAGTGCACACAACACTCATACTACAAATCTGGTGTTATTACCAGATCAAAAGCGAAATATTGAGCATCATTTAGTTAGCGAAAACTGGAGTATGATAACAGGAAATTCAAATATTTCCACGCGAACACGTGCTGAAATTTCCTAAGAGAAGTACATTTCTTAATGTATGACGACATGAAAGAAATGAAAATTTTGGCAGAACAGACAAATACGCGTATGTAACATTTTTGTGTATGTAAAAATTATGCAAAGAAATTTCTTCGGAAACCACGGTCGCTACATATTATTTGTTTCACAATGACCGCTTTCGACAAGATCTTGCTATCTGATCTTAAGCATACTGGAAATGCTTACATGTGAATCATATACACAATATGGGGTACACAGTGGTTTGTCAATGATAAGATGAAAATATAAAATACACATAGCGCCTCCTGACTAAACAGTGGTTCTTCAACTTCTGTAAGTAGGCTTGACGTCTGTCTTTAAGAATACGTGAATCGGCTCTAAGCACTATGGGACTTAACTTCTGAGGTCATCTGCCCCCTAGACTTAGAACTACTTAAACCTAACTAACCTAAGGACATCACACACATCCATGCCCGAGGCAGGATTCGAACCTGCGGCCGTAGCAGCAGCGCGGTTCCAGACTGAAGCGCCTAGAACCGCTCGGCCACAGCGGCCGGCTAAGAATACGTGAATTCATGTCAGTATTCACCTTAAGGTCTCCCACAGGTCATAAAACGTGTGACCATTTCTGACGTTGTCTCTTTAGATGCTCATTGTACCTTGCTAGTCCTAGTTGTATGAACATACGAACTTGAGTAAGAACTTGCGTAATATTGTAGGATGGGTCGCATTAGTGTTCTGTACTCATTCTCCTTCGTAGACTGATTACATTTTCCCAGAAAATTAAGAATGAATACGAGTCTGCCATCTGCTTTACCTTGGGTTGAGACTACATCATCACTCCATTACACATCCTCAGAAATTAACCCCATGCATATGCGTAAGTTGACTGATTCGAGATGTGAGTCATTAATATAATAGTCATAGAATACTACAAAGTGAGTTTTGTGAAGTACACATTTGTATATTTCAGAAAAATTATATCTAAGTTGCTAGTATTTACGCCACTTTCCAATCTTATCAAAATTTGATTATGTATATGTGCAGCTTTTTCTTCAGTCGTTAATTAATTACAGGTAACTGCATCAGATGCAAAAAGTCTGCCAGGTCTTTAGTATTCAAGATGAACAACAAAGCTCCCGAAACTCTTCCTGATGCTGCTTACACATCTGTCGAAGACTCTCCGCACATGTGCTGCGTCAGTACTAATTTGTACACTATATGATGCGTCTTTCATTAATAAACGTTGCTGTGGTATTGAGTCAGATGCTTTTTGTGTTAACGATGTGACCACCACAAGTTCATGTACATCAGCCAAAGCAAAACAGAATGTAATAAATGGTGAACAAATATAAGCTACACAACACTAGGCACAATAGAGGCCCAAACATATATTTATGAGCCAAAACATTATGTCTACAGGCTTAAAAGCGGGTAGGTCCACCTTTCAGATGAAATACACCAGCGACTGTGAGTAGCATGATTTCAAGAACACCTTGGCAGATTTCCGAAGGTACGTGGCACGAGATCGCAGAATTCTGGCTAATTACAGGCCATTGGTTTGTGCACGTGGAGCTGGCGATGGATAGTGTCAGAGATACGTGCCACTGGGTTCAGATTAGGCGAATTTGGTGTCCAAACTACCAAGTGAGTTCGCTATCATGCTTTTCAAATAACTGTAGCACAATTCTGGCCTTGTAAGTCTGGCAGTTATCCTGCTGAAAAGCACCACTGCCATTGGAGAACCCATCAGACAAGAATGGATGCAGGTGAGCGTCAATAATATTCGCATTGTCCCCTCGTGCCATGGTGCCTTGGAATATCACTACAGGTCCCACGAAAGCCCAGATGCATGTCACCCGTAGCATAAAACTGTCCATACTGGCCTTTGTCTGCGGCAGAGAGCATGTTTCGCACAACTGATCGCCTGGATGATGATGTATCCAGATATAGCCACAAACTTGCAGCAAAACATAACATCCATCCAGTCAGCGGGTTTCTGTTGATCCACAGTGCAATGTCGATGATCCTTTGCCCTCTCTATTCGTAATTGACGATGTCGTTGACTTAATATGGGAACATGTTTTCTGTGGAGCCTCATATTCAACGATGTGTACTGAGTGGTCTGCTCGGAAACATGTTTGCATCAGCACTGTACTCTGTAGTCAGGTCCGCCACGTGCTGCAGCCAGCTTTATGTTTTGTGATGAGATGTGGGCATCAAACACCGTGTCGCCTACTCATGGATTCACTACTTTTATAAATAATCAGATTGTAGCACACTATCGTTCCAAAATGTTCGTTCCAAGGCGCTTGATTAAAACAGCCTGCAATTTGTCAAAGTACCTTGTATCAGTGGATTTCCCCATTTGCGCTGCTTATCGTTACTAGAATGATTCGGTACTTATCTTTGCTCCACTCATCTATGGGAACTTCCCTTTCCTACAGTCATCAGGATCTGCAGGCACTCTAAACTATTAAGAAAACATTACTGCCAGCTACATATTTACTAATCACAAGTACCGTTGGCATCGCCAGGACACCGGCACCTTAGGCACCCTAGTGGAGCATACATCAGCCCAGCAGGTGCTGATGCATATCTCGGAGCAGCAGCAACATCTCAGTTAGTAGGCTGCTATGTCATGGGGAACAACGACCCCGCCGGCCGGAGTGGCCGAGCGGTTCTAGGCGCTACAGTCTGGAACCGCGCGACCGCTACGGTCGCACGTTTGAATCCTGCTTTGGGCATTGATGTGTGTGATGTCCTTAGGTTAGTTAGGATTAAGTAGTTCTAAGTTCCAGGGGACTGATGACCTTAGCAGTTAAGTCCCACAGTGCTCAGAGCCATTTTAACCATCTGAACAACGACCCCTAATAGCACCACCAACACAGGCAGCACATGACGGTGGTTCTACTAACTGATCTCCAGAGGATTCTCATTGAACTCAGACACCAGTGTCTGGCAGAGGAGGTCTTCATCCTTGCTTGGAGTGTGTGTAGCCATGGAGAGGAAGGCCACACCCTTCCTTTAGGAGAGAGAGGTGTCACCAGCAAGAACCAGGATGTGTTGCAGGAGTGGCTCGCTATCACTATCTGCTCCTAGACTCTGCTGCTTAAAATAATGAAAGTATCTGCAAAACAAACTTTTTCTGCTGAGATAATCGTGCTGCACACAGTCTTCAAAGTGCAGATGTAGGGTTTCAGTGATTTGGTGAAACCAAAGTAAAACAGAACTATATACACGTCTAACTAAAGTCACGTTTTCACATTCAACATTACTTCTGCTTTCAAGTAGTCCACTGCCTAGTGCCACAATAATTACATCCCCAAACGATGATATAGGTATGTCGTTTTCACAACCTGTCTTTTACCCAGAATATTGTAACACAGGCCCGTACTTTAGGGCAGAAAGCTGACTGTGCAGAACAGAACAAATTCTGATGATGAAGTGACGCAGGGTACCGACGTACATTATTTGCACTCCAACCCACAACCGAGCAACAGCTGGATGGTGACAGCCCCAGCACCCCATCAGTCCCTACTTGGTAGTAGGCACTGTGCATACTTGTCCCCAGCAGGTCTTGGTGCTGTATGGAAATCTGAAGGTAGCTTGGCAATTTGGGGGTTTACTGACATGAGCTTCCCCTCTCGACGGGACCAGTGCAACAGAAGAGAAACTTAGCAGGGCAGGGTTGGTATTTCCGCTGTTTGCACTCGTGTACTCTGGTATGGTGAAGTAGCAATGACATCATTCTGTCATTTCCTGTTTGGTCAGATTCTCTCAGTCACTTCTGATCTTCCCCTTGCAAACACTTTCTGCTGCATAGGCAACTGAATAGTTACTCTTATGAGAGATGTGGGCTTTCTTGCGGCAGTCGGCGCAGTCACCATTATAATGGCATCCTTCAGTTGCAATGGTGTCACTGTGCTACGTTCGCTTGCTTGAACACTTGGCCAATCACGATAACTTTCCTGTTCATGGATATTCAATGAGGATTTCTCTCTTTCAAGGATTATCCTGTTCATCGATTCTTTCTGCACTGCCGAGGGCTTTTTTTAAATGTCACCTGGAACACTTTTCTGCGGTGCAGCACTATGTAATATGACCACAACGCCACCAGTTGGTAATTAATGTTGCTGTGGGCAGTGTTCATAACGTTTTGCCACATCACTGTGTGAGTGGCGCTCTGCTGGTGGTGCAGGCCTTTTTATGCTCTACTGTGAATTTTTCTCCACGTGACAGTTTTATGTTGTGTGGTGAGTGGTGGTGTCGATTCATGACTCCTGACAGCCACTGAAGCCATCAGACGAGCAGCGTCACTGGAGATTAGCGTATAAGCTATATCAAATAAACTTACAAAGTGGAGTAAATGCCTCTGTAATGATCATGGTATTCTCTCATACAAGCATGCATGGTTCAATTGGCTCTCAGCACTATGGGACTTAACATCTAAGGTCATGAGTCTCCTAGAACTTAGAACTACTTCAACCTAACTAAACTAAGGACATCACACACATCCATACCCGAGGCAGGATTCCAACCTGCGACCGTAGCGGTCGCGCGGTTGCAGACTGGAGGGCCTAGAACCGCTCGGGCACACCGGCCGGCTTACAAGCATGCATGTCACACAATATCAACTCCATGATTTCAGAATTCGAGGTCAGTGTTTCAAATGTTTCGCAGGGGGGGGGGGGGGGTAATAATAAAGAAATGTGTATTTTTTTTATTTTCGTGGTGAAATTTTGGGGATAAAAGAAACGCCCACAACCTAGGGCATAACAGGGATAAAAAATTGTAGAGGCTACAACCACACGAGCAGGTAATGCGAAAATTTGAGCTCGGAAATACGTTCGACACACGCGCCGACTTCCCTGACGAGTGCGGGGATCATTATTCAAGCAGCCTCCCTCATTTGCCTGCGGCCGTGACGTGCCATCCGCGCATGAATGGCTGCGAGACGCCACCGGCTGGCGGGGGCGGCTTTCCGCAGGCGGCGGCAAATATTAAAGCACGCGCGCCCCTCAGCTGTCGCGGTGTTTCTTTTTTATCTTTTTTTTTTCTTTTCGCGTCGTCAGGCTGCTGCGGTGCCGCCGTGTGTGAGAGAGCGGGCGGGTGCCGCGTGGCTAGTTATGCCGCGGCACGGCCGGGCCCGTGGCATGCCACGCCGGGTAATAAAGGGAAGGTGGGGCGGAGGAGAGGGGGGGGGGGGGGAGTGCGTGAGAGCCGGAAGCGCATCCGTAATCCGCACCCTCAGGTCCACACGGCGACGACGTCGACGCCGCGATACATGTGAGGTAGTGGAAAGCGTAGCGCACAACGGATGGCTCAGTAGGATTCACCTATACACTGTTTGACAGCAAATGTTATGTATCCCTACGGAATGTAATGCGAGTCAAGACCAGAAGAACTATTCTTCTAATAAACTCTGCGCAAAGCAATACCTATTGACATATGAGACACGCCGTCCTCTCATACACATCTGTCTGTTACCCTTCAGACAGTGGTGCACATTTTTCAGCTGTAATTTAATCAGTCGTTCTCTTTCCAAATACACCTGCCTGAATTCACATTGGAACCTTTGCACTGACCGCACTCTCCTATAACGTATGCACACAGTCGAAGGGCTTGATGTACCCCAATGCCTTTAAATATGCTCATAGCGAGAAATCCAAGGAATTTAGGCCTGCGGAATGGTGAAACAGTGCTACCGAACCTCATAGACCCGTCCACTGACCATGAAACGTTGCGGTGACATAGAGTCGGGTGATTCGTAGAAAATGCGGTAGTGTCCCGTTGGAAGAAAACCACAGTCGGCGCCTTCTTACAGGTGTAATATTCATAGCGCTGGTAATTCATCGAGCAGAAGTTCATAGCGCTGGTAATTCATCGAGCAGGAGTCGGTGATAGACAACACCAGCCACTGACAATGTCCAGAAGTCGAGAAGCTACCGGAGGGTGTGACCAATGTAGCTGATGCATTCTGAATGGAGCCAATTGCATCTGAATCAGTGCCTAATGTACCGCAAAGAAGGGCTGAACGATAACATCACAATGCGTGGTAATTTAGGACAGGAGAACTGGTTCATACTTTAACATGTATTTCTTGCTGGGCATATCAGTACTGGAACTTTCCTCCTAGTTTTCAACAATACTACCTTCTGTAGGAATATGTGACTTTTTTTTAAACGCAATGTATATATCTGTGTTCCATCGGGCTGCCCCATGTTGTAACGTCTCGTAAATCAAGTAACCTTAAATTTGGATTTCATCAGGCAGATTTTATTGGAAGATGAATACTACTTCACCAACGACGCCACTGACAATAGACACAATCTACATTACTGAGCTCCTGAAAATCCTCGCCGGTTATGACCACATTACGTGCAAGCGCACTGGCATGTTGACGTATGGATTCTAGAGGACCACGTCATTGGACCAGTTTATTGGGTTCCCAAACTAACTTTTCGGCTGTATTTGCAACTCCTACAGAATGAGCTGAGTCTTGGGCATCTCCTAGAAGACATCCCACTTCAGTTAGCTATGAGGCACTGGTTTTAGCTGGATGCTGCACCACCCAATTATTGTAGATGTGTTATGGCATATCTCAACATTGTGCATCACTACAGTAGATTGATCGTGGTGGTTTCATTCAATGCCCGGCGAAATCACCTTATTTAATGCCCTTCGATTTTTTTCTTAAGGGTTTATATCAAAGCCAGAGCTTACGAAATGGAACTAAAAAATTCCTGAAGCGTGAAAAGAACGCACAAGTTATGCTTGCGCTTCAGCATCTGCAGAAATGATAAAAAGTGTCCATGATAATACCGTAAGGTGCTTGCATCAGAGCATCCAACAAGGTGGACATGCATTTGAACATTTTTGTTACGAACAGTGCAATTCTTAAGCTCTGTCAGTCTGTAACATAGTATTAAAGGAACATCATTTTATGGTATTTATTATGTTCATTATATTTATTGCATTCAAAGATATGGCAGCATTTATGCAATGTGCCAATTGTGAAGCACAAATTGGTGCATTATATGTTGTTAATAAACTGGCTTGATATGCCTTGAAACAGATATATGCATTGGCCCTTGTGCGTATTGTTTCGATAAGGGACAATCAGTCTTCTACACAGATACCATTCTCGAGCCCAGGAATCGAACTCGGCGCCCCTCCTACAGCAAGCAAGGTTTCTAGTGACGAGCTATAGCACCAGTTATAGTTATAATGTGTTTGTTTTGAAGTGCTGGTTTACTTTTAGTAGTGTCTCCAATGTGTTGGTGTAGAGTCCTGTTCACTGTTCTGCTTCGGCAAACAGTTCGGTGTCTCTGACATCCGGGATTAGGAGTGGAGTCCCTTTCACACTTCTGCTTAGGCAAACCGTTCAGCGTCTGTGGTATCCGCGATTAACTAACGTCAACGGAGGGTGGCGTGCGTGGGCCATCTGGTGTGTGATACACATACACACACCACTAAACAGCCCGACATGACAACTGGCATTGAAGCAGACAAATACTGGGCGTGCATCATATTTTTTGATCATTTCCGAAAAATGTGTCTTTGTAACACCACTTCGACATATATGACTGAATTTGATACTAACGATGCTACACGTAACGATAATACACGTTTCGCTGTTGAGATGTTGGAAAAAAAGGAAATAGTGAGAGGCGGGGATTTAAAAAAAGTGACTTATCGACAAACTGGCGAGCACCACTATAAAGTACATTAATAACGACGGACGCTTTTTCTGAAGTTATTTTTCATATCTGTTACAGTTTCAACGGTATTCATTCAGAAATATTAACACCCAGTTTTTTTAAGGTGGTGCTGTTTAACCCCCTTAACAGAAATATGGGCACATGTAGAAAAATATGCATCCCTTACTTTGCTCTGCACTATAACATGTTCAAAGTCGATCAAAATCGAAATGTATCCCTTGGGCAGGTATCCCTGTTATTAAACAATGTGGTTGGCGAACATCAAATCCATGGCGCTTAAAAGCCAGAATACAACAATTGGGAGAAGTGAAGATCGTTCGTAATGGATCAGTTGCCAACGTATTGCAGGATAGTTTGAATATGATTATATGTGATCCATGGAATATGAATAAAGTTATGTAATATAATGACAAACATCGCCACCCGCTTGGTTCTACAACTAATAACACGCAATCTAAACGCCCGAAGCACCGATTCAGCATCGGGAAACGATGCAGCTGGTGTACCTCTGTTCGATACGAAGTGGTAAGGCAAACAGTGGAAACATCAGAGAGAAAAACCGCCATCAGGTAAGATGATGCTGAGTGGGACTACACCCACAGATTGTGCTCGTAATAGGGCAAAACATTACAAAAAGCCGACGCATTGCGAAGGAATTCTCCGAATGAGACTATACTCGGCAGAAGTAATATACATGTAAGACAAACAACTGATTAAAATTTCAGGGAGATTGGGTATTTTTTGCAAGATAAGAAGCTTCACGAACTGAGCAAATCAATAAAGCTTTGGTCCATTTCTGACAGTTATTCGGCTTGGTAGTGATTGACCAATTTATTGAATGTCCTAAAGAAGGATATCACGGTGAACTCTGTCCAACAAGCGTGCTCGAGCGTCAGAATCCGGATATACTTGGAAGACCCTGCCCATCAATTTGTTTTCTTTGGGGAGGGGGGGGGGGGGAGGCGTGATCCGGCTACGTTGCTGGCCTAGGTAGAGCGCTTTGATGGTCATAGCAGCCCAGTCCGAAGCCGGACCCATCACCACTGAAGTCATTTGTACTGCAGTCAGTGAGAGTCCAGGCCGAAGTCATGTCTGGAGACTCCTTGGAGAGTGGTTGGATATTACTCTGTTGTCCACCATAAGTTCCTACAACCTGGAGTGATAGTCCGTGGTACCATTTATTTCTGTAGCAGGACTCTTTTGCTTGTCATCCGCGGTTCCCTTCTTACAGCGCAGCAGTATGTCGACGATATTTTACGAACCCGTTTACGTTCCCCTTCCATCTTGGGCCTAAATTTCAGCAAGACAATGCTCACCTGCCCATCGCGAGAGTTTTTGTTGCTCGTGTTCACCCTCACCAATCTCTACCTTGACCAGCAAGGTCAACGGATCTCTCCAGGGCTGAGAAAGTTTGGGTCATTAAGGGCAGGACTGGAGCTCGGGATTTTGACGAACAGACGCGCCAGTTAGAATTTTGCACTACATCCCTCAGGAGTATATAAAACAACTCCATCAAACAATACAAAGAAGAATAACTGGTTTCTTAAAGGCTAAAGGTGAGTCAAAGTGGAACCAACGCGTAAATGACTTATTCAATTTGTGAAGATTTCTCATTTGATTAAATCATCCAATTTTTCTGAAATAGCATTAACATTTTTGACGGTACACGTATATCACATCTACCGATTTTAGTCCCATTCGGATAATTCCTTCATGGTGCATCACTTTTTGTTTTTGAGTGTATTGGATCACGTAATACTACACTACTGCCCATTAAAATTGCTACACCACGAAGATGACGTGCTACAGACGCGAAATTTAACAGACAGGAAGAAAATGTTGTGATATGCAAATGATTAGCTTTCTGAGCATTCACACAAGGTTGGCGCCAGTGGCGACACCTACAACGTGCTGTCATCAGGGAAGTTTCCAACCGATTTCTCATACACAAACATAAGTTGACCGGCGTTGCCTGGTGAAACGTTGTTGTGATGCCTCGTGTAAGGAAGAGAAATGCGTACCATCACGTTTCCGACTTTGATAAAGATCGGATTGTAGCCCATCGCGATTGCGGTTTATCGTATCGTGACATTAGTGATAGCGTTGATTGAGATCCAATGACTGTTAGCAGAATATGGAATCGGTGGGTTCAGGAGGGTAACACGGAACGCCGTGCTGGATACCAACGGCCTCGTATCACTAGCAGTCGAGATGACAGGCATCTTATCCGCATGGCTGTAACGGATCGTGCAGCCACGTCTCGATCCCTGAGTCAACAAATGGGGACATTTTCAATACAACAACCATCTGCACGAACAGTTTGGCGACGTTTGCAGCAGCATGGACTATCACCTCGGAGACTATGGCTGCGCTTACACTTAAAGCTGCATCACAGACAGGAGCGCCTGCGATGGTCTACTCAACGACGAACCTGGGTACACGAATGGGAAGACGTCGTTTTTTCGGATGAATCCAGGTTCTGTTTACAGCATCATGATGGTCGCATCCGTGTTTGGCGACATCGCGGTGAACGCACATTGGAAGTATGTATTCGTTACCGTCATACTAGCGTATCACCGGGCGTGATGGTATTGGGTGCAATTGGTTACACGTCTGTCACCTCTTGTTCGCATTTACGGCACTTTGAACAATAGACGTTACATTTCAGGTGTGTTACGACCCGTGGCTCTACCCTTCATTCGATCCCTGCGAAACCCTACATTTTAGCAGGATAATGCACGACCTCAAGTTGCAGGTCCTTCACGGACCTTTCTGGATACAGAAAATGTTCGACTGCTGCTCTGGCCAGCACATTCTCTCACCGATTGAAAACATCTGGTCAATGGTGGCCCAGCAACTGGCTCGTCACAATACGCCAGTCACTACTCTTGATGAACTGTGGCATCGTGTTGAAGCTGCATGGGCAACTGTACCTGCACACTCCATCCAAGCTTTGTTTGACTTAATGCCCAGGCGTTTCAAGGCCGTTACTACGGCCAGAGGTAGTTGTTATGGGTACTGATTTCTCAGGATCTATGCATCCAAATTGGGTGAAAATGTAATCACATGTCAGTTCTAGTGTAATATAGTTGTCCAATGAATACCCTCTTATCTGCATTTTTTCTTGGTGTAGCAATTTTAATGGCCACTAGTGTAGATGAACAAGACGGAATACTTAAGTCCCAACGTCTACAGAAAAGTCATGAATATTTATTACTGCCGCGGAACATTATTATATCGATACAGAAGAAGAGGCTAGTCTCTTCCCGCGAAGTACATTTGCCGATAAACAAGTGGTTCAAATGGCTCTGAGCACTATGGGACTTAATATCTGTGATCATCAGTCCTCTAGAACTTAGAACTACTTAAACCTAACCAACCTATCACACACATCCATACCCGAGGCAGGATTCGGACCTGCGACCGTAGCGGTCGCGCGGCTCTAGACTGAAGCGCTTAGAACCACTCGGCCACTCTGGCCGGCGCCGATAAACACTTACGCACTTGTGGCTCAGTAGAGAGACGATCTTGTCGTCTTCGGGGGTGATTGCTGACGGGGCTGAGCTCAGCAGTACTGTTCTCGATGTAAGTCAGCGAGCTCATGCGGTGGCTCATGGAAACTCCTCTGGGCGTGTCTACGACACCGTTTCTCAGTTTTCGTTGTTTCTGGCAGTGACAATGTTTACTTTTAGTTCTATCGGAAGGTACCAACCTTGCCTTCGCACCTAGCTCTTCGCACGACACTAGAGAAAGTACTACCGAAATCTGCTGACGAGGCCACTGCACGCAATTTGGACGAAGCGGAACAGAAAGCATCTATGGTGTTTCTCTTCCCCGAGAACTTCCCAGCTCATTCTGCACACAACAAACACACGCGCTGCTTCGTTTGGCTCTTAAATATTGCTTCACCACCAATACTACCCTATGATGGCATTCGCATCCAGCGACTTCTAAGTTTTCGTAAAATGCATTTCCAAAATGACGACGATATGATTTTCGAGGTGTAACGTTTCCTGAATAGCCGACCTGCCAAAATTCTGATTGGCACAAGCAGGGTCTCCATCGTATCATCTACCATTTTGGAAAAAAATGGTCACACTGAAGAGTGACTCTGTAGATAGTGACTCCATGACAGAGGCTTGAATTTCCCCCGAGATGATAATTACTTATTATGCGTGTCTGGTCACCATCTATACTGCACATTTCTGCTGATCAGTGACATGAATGACTATCATTTTCTATGCCTGATTTTGGGGATATCATTGGATGTGACGAAGTCACGCAGGAAGCTAGCGATCATTCTAGTAAATATGCGTAGATCTGTAGTTAAGCTGGCTAGGTCATACAGCAGGTGAACAATTACTTTACTGATCACACAGTATGCATCACGGCTTTCGGAATTATTTCCAGGTTCAGAAATCCAAGTGCCGTGGTAGCACGGTGACAAGAGCGTTACCAGTTGTGCACGTAGCATGAGTGCTACCTGTGCACTTAGATTTCTGAAGGTGGAAATAATTCCGAATCGCATCTTACATACTGTGTGTTCAAAAGTCGTTCCCCACCTGCCGAATGACTTTTTATGCGACCTAGCCAGCTTGACTACAGATTTACGCACATTTATATGATTAGATGCTGATGATCTTGTATTGCACCACATTCAGGGCTGTCGCTCTTTTATATCCTCATTTTGTCAGGTTGGTATTGCACCACATGATGCCGGTTCTGAAACGGTTAATGCCCTCCAAGTCCAAACCGGCAGGAGGATTACCAGCAGCCAGCTGTTTTTTAGGCTTCATTAATACTCTTTTGCCATACATTTTGTTGCCGTATTTCGTCCGGCTCGTCTAAAGGTTTGGTCGTTTCCATGAAACCTCACAGGGTGTTAGTCGGCTGCGCTGTATTTGGTAGCCGTGAGACATGTGCCTGTGATCATCATTCCATTTCCACTTTTCGTACGCACCTGCAACTGATTGTGGATGGAGCTGTACCGACAATGGGGTAAAACTACTGAACTGGCTTTGGTTCTAGGTAGCCAGACACTATGCGCACAGTCTCATTAATTGCCACGTCGATATATTTGGTGTGTGTGCTGATTTCTACCAGACAGGTGCTGCATTGAAAGATGGTGCGAAAGCCGACCCCCTCACAGTTTGAGGCCCAGCTGCTTAGTTCCCGGATGACATTATTCCTCGCTCAAACTTTATCCCTTAACATTTCGACTGTGTTTCCGAAATGGCACAGTTCTGTCATGTCGTATATCCAAATATTTCTTCGGCTCAACTCATGACCCTGCCACACAACTTTGAGGTGATTATTAAAACTATAACCACCGCTCGTTAGCAAAAACTGGATTTGAATGGACAGCATGTAGCAGTATATCACGTTATCGGTGGGAGTCCTCGCGACACTGCGATCTGGCAAACCTGTTCGGCTGTGCCACAGATTTGCGGCCGCACTTTATCACAGCGCAGGCTGGGGATCCACGCTAGATAATATACGTGGGAGCTATCTGTCGCGTGGGTCGCGATTAGTCCCGCAGTGTGCTCTGGCCTGTCAGACAGATAGAGCGGGCGGAGGCGCACACCACCGTGTGTCTATGTAGGTGGGGGGTGGGAGGGTGGCATGGGTCATCTCCCATGTCCCTCACACACGACTGACTCGCATCATCCATCCCCCCACCCCCATAATCTGACCCACCCCAAAAAACTCTCTCTCTCTCTCTCTCTCTCTCTCTCTCTCTCTCTCTCTCTCTACCTCTCTCGGCGGCGCAAAAAAAAAGGATGATGAAAAGAAGGATACTCTTTGAACGAGGTTCCGCTTTTTCAATCAGTTTCCTTCTGTGGATTTTTTTCCATCAGTTTTCGCATCCGAATCATCGTGTATCGCTGCGGCAGTGACGCACAGAGAGCCCCCGTCACATGTGGACGCAAACAGCAGTCGAGAGATTTCTACGCGATAAAGTTTCCCTTCACGAACTCGTAGCACCGACGCACTCGTTTGTCATACAGAAAAAATTTGCAAGTTGATAAGTTCTAGCCTGCCACCAATTTTATTTAATTTATGTATAAATGATTTGATTAAAAATTGGACACAAAAAATAAATCCGGGTACACAGACTCATAGTATAGAAATTCTTCCAATCCTTCAAAAATAAAAAAACTAAATTGCAACCAAAACTGTTTCTAATCAAAACTCATAATATCCTTATGTGCATATATGATGTTATAATATTGGAAGAAAGTTAAGATGACCTACAAAAAGCACTTTGTAGGATAAATTACATCTCAATTAGTGAAAAGAGAATATAGCCTTGGAATATTAACAAAGAATACTAAAATCAGGGCTAAACATGGGAAACACCCAACACGCTAAAAAATAACAATACATATTGTACAAGCAGAAGAAATGAGATTTTCAGGAAAGTAAGAGGTGTTACCAAGGAAGACCGCATAAGAAATGAAGCTATTAGGAATGAACTAGATTTCTTAACATTACTGCAGATATTTAAAAAAATGAAACTTTGTGGTAACGTCACCTACAATGAATGAGTGCAGAGTATCGCGCTAGGCCATGCTGTACCAGTCATAAGGAAGAAAAGATGTATGAAAAACCAGAATGAGGTGGCACTGAAAGATGAAGACAGGACAAGCGTCCAAGAATAAGAAGATAAAGTGAGAGTGAGTGAATGAGAAGGAAGAATTCTGTAGAGGAGTTCACTCGATGTGGTTTACGACGCTGAAATGTGTATCAGGTCCGCCAGGAAAACCCTTTTACGTAATCTGCTGGCGGTGGCTTTCCTTAATTATGTGACACGATTGCTGCTATGATTTTTTTTTAATAGGTACGTTATTACTGTGCGTCACCAGCTATTTGACAATCACCGGAAATGGTAACCGCTCAGCATCTCCCTGTGTAGTGTATTCCACGTACACGACTGCATTTCTTTTGATAGCATTTCCCACTAGGTACTCTTCTAGATTTTATTGTTTTGTCTTTCAGAGTCCAGTAAAGGCCTGCCTTGGCCCAAGTATCGTTCGTTAGCCTGACAATGTGCCTCGTCCGCCTGTATCGCAGCCGGCCGCTGTGACCGAGCGGTTCTAGGCGCTTCAGTCTGGAACCGCGCTGCTGCTACGGTCGCAGTTTCGAATCCTGCCTCGACCATCGATGTGTGTGATGTTCTTAAGCTAGGGGACTGATGACCTCAGATAGTAAGTCCTACAGTTCTTAGAGCCATTTGATCCGTCCTGTATGGCATTGAAACTATAATAATAATAGCGTCTTGCACTTCAGCTAGTCCTCTGACCCATTTGCCCGTTTTTCTGAATTTTCTAGTAATTCGTAGCATGTATTCTTCAATGTTGCACTCATTTTTCGTACGGTTCTCTTTCATTTGAAGTTCGTGCCTCACCAGTATAAGATAAAATAGGCAATGATTTAGTTTACGCATTTCGCAGATTGGAATATTCAATTTTCAAATTCTTTTTAGTTTAACAGAAATACTGTCATTTTTACTCTTTTGTTTTTATATTATTTCCTCTTTTCCCTTAATATTCACATGTGTTTGACGCAAAAAATTATCAATGTCTTCAATTACTTCGTTGTTCATTTGTATAAAATTCATTTGGATATTCTTTACACATTATATTGTTCTTAACTCAATTAATGTTTCGTACATGGAATATGGACGGGTCCCGCTCGCTAAGGGTATCGCCAGACTACGTCATCTTACAGGATACTATGCCGTTGTATTGACTCGTGAGTCGCACACCTCTGTGACCAGGCCACAGGAGTACGTGAAATACGAGAGCTGGAAAAAGCATAAACACGTTTGCTGCTTCAGAGCTGGTGGTGGTTGTTAGTGTTTAACGTCCCGTCGACAACGAGGTCATTAGAGACGGAGCGCAAGCTCGGGTTAGGAAAGGATTGGGAAGGAAATCGGCCGTGCCCTTTCAAAGGAACCATCCCGGCATTTGCCTGAAATGATTTAGGGAAATCACGGAAAACCTAAATCTGGATGGCCGGAGACGGGATTGAACCGTCGTCCTCCCGAATGCGACTTCAGAGCACTTAGAAACCTCGGAGAATGGTGTGGAAACGGCCCTAGTGATTCTAACGTGTACGCGAGAGCAAAAACTTCGGTCGCGCAGAACTCCAAAGGCGTGCCATCATATTCAATGGGGATGCTGCCCAAAAAAGTGGTTAGTACGGGGTTGAATTGTACGGAGGTCTCAGTGGCATCAAAGATTTCCAAGAACGTAGGCCTGTTGCTCATCGCAATGAGAAATGTCATTTTCGAACGCGAAATGTGTGGGAAACAACGCCCGAAGGAAAGGGATGGTATCGTTGACGATCTTTATAGTACAACCACAGGCCTCTACCTGCCGACTGGGAGCGGCGGTGCGTCTGAAATCCCCTCAGCCTCTCACATGAAAACCACGAGATTTTAACGCTAGGTGTCACCGTTCTGATCTCTATAGCAGAGGCTCAGACGGAGAAGTGAAATGTGGGTAAGAGAGGGTGTGACAGCGTGGCGTTCGACAGAACTGTGAGGAAATTCGGTGTCAGTGTGGCTCATTAAGCCACTTTACACGTTAGATGAACTTCTGAGCTGTGGCATTTTCTCGCATATGTGGACACCGCGCTGTGTGAAGCATCACTGAGCCCCAGGGTAACGTCACAGGACGCCATGCTTTTGCACCATTCCAGGAGAAGGCTTTAGACACATTTTAGCCTAAAATTTCCAACTTCACCGTCCCAATGAAAAACTGTTAGGGGTTTTGAAAACGTGTATTCTTTAATTCTGATGCGCAGTGTACATGAAATGTAGTCTATAGTGTAGCATTGTCTGTGTGCAAGACACTAACTTGAATACAGCCTCTTTTATAAAGGCTGGTAGTACAGATTTCGTTTGATTTGTGTCAAATGGTTTCTGAAAACTCAGTGGATTCCTCATGTAAAAATATTCCATCGTGCTGTATCTACAACTTAAGCTGGCTTCTTGATCAAAATCCAGGGTATGTTTCTATCCCATGTGGTTGGTAGCATAATGTTGGTGAATATATTGCAGATGAAAGCTAACTGGCCTTTAAGCCATTAAGCTTGTAATATCTCTTTATATTCTACTAATTATCCCTGCAAAATTCTATGAGTGAATTACGTTTTCTACTTCACCATCTATAAACCCGTAGAATCGATGCGCAAAGCAGTACAGTACTATTACTACTCCATGAGCGCATAATTAATCTTTGTGATATTCTCTCTGGTGTGTTGAGAGGACTTCTGGGATCTTCTCCGTGCCGAAAAGCTGCATTGAATAGTTGTTATTGTGCTATCGACATTACCGGAAGAAAGAGATTGAAAATATATTGTATGCTACTCAAGAAAGTATATACTGAGCATTTACATCAAAGGTGTTTAAGGAATTTCATTGTAATGTATTCTCCAATTGGAAATTTGCACGGAGGTGTCGTTTCGTTGGTAATCAGAAGGGAACTTCCGATTAATTGGGAACCAACATGCAACTATTAGATCAAAGAGCTCCATTATTTAATCGGATAATTAAACTCTATCAAAGCAAACTTTCAACTTGATCTGAGGTTTCCCGACTGACTACGTAACGCAAGAAAGCCAAGAAATTTTATTTACACAGGATTGCACATCGCTTCGAATCATCGAGACTGCGGACAAGGAGAGTCATCGTCCGACTCTGATAAAACAAGTAAAGCTTAATTATAACTTTCTTCAGCGACTATGATATGGCTACTTATGAATGAGATCATTAATAAAATACTAATAATTAACTTTCCTCCTCACCAACAACCAGTATAAACACAATACTAATTAAAATATTAATAAAAATTATAAGCTATTAAGACAATGAATTCCTTCCTCACATTTGAAGGGTAACATTAAACACCCACATTTTTCCCCTTAAGCACGTAACTCGTATGTGTCATAAGGAAGGGATTACAAAGAAGGAACGGTTAGAATAATATTGCTTGCTAAGCGGCAAAATATTCGGCTAAGCGGAAAAATATTCATCGAGGTAATTATTGATACATCCTTGCAGTTTCCACACTGAGCCACAATCTTAGAAAATACTTTTCAAAATTGAGCCGCCATTCCTATTCCCGTCTTCACTATGAATTTTAAACACTGATATCGACATAAAATTAGGCGTCATGATATTAATCACACATAGATAATTTAGGAACTTATCCTCAATCCGATAAGCAAAGATTTCTTTTTTTTTCAGAATTACTGGGAAAACTTTAAGACTTTCTACGGGAGGTGGCCATTTTCTGTTTCGCAACTATCCCCCCAGCGCCTTCACAGGCCGCTGCACGTTATCACTTCAAAAGATCTTTCTAAATTGGATTCCCGAATCTCGATAATTACTGCGGAGAGCGCTCGTGGCGGCAACTCGAGAAGTGTTGCGTTTCCTGCGAAAGGGAGACGGAGCGGCTGCTAACAGGGATGGAGAGAAGAAGGGGGGGGGGGGGGGGGAGAGTTGCGTTGGCGCGAGCGAGCACCAGGCATCAGCGGTAGGGGGTGGCGTCTTGAGAAGGGAAAAAGCGCGCCAGATATTGCGACATCTCGTCTTCATCCCCCCCCCCCCTTCCCCACGCGTGCCCCACCCTCGGACCAGTCCCTCACCCAGTAGAAGTGGCGCGACAGTCTCTTTAAGAAGGGCGCCCGCACGCCTCGTCAAGCTCTACTCCATTGCCCCCTGCTGCGGTTGCTCTTCTCAGGCAACCCCTGGCTTAGTAGCTAACTAGACTGCAGCCGCTAGGAGAAACGCAACTGAAGGGAGACTTATGAAACTGGAAGGCTTCCGTCTCTTGAGGCCGCACACTCTTCTTCAAGCCGAATACTGACGAAAATGTTTAGAAGTATGAATTTAACTACTACTTCTTCTTACTCTCTAGATAATGTGACCAGTTAGAAGAGCAGAGGGCATAAAATTCAGACCAGGAATAGGAAAAAATGCGTTGCTGAGAAATGTATTGAAATCTATACATATTACCAAATTACAGAATTGAAGTCCCCTGCTGAGTATGTAGAGGCCAATCTGAGGTTCTGTAGGGGTTTGGATACAGCTTTTATTAATAGAAGGAGTGGTTCACGAGGAACGTTTGTGTACAGAATTTACAATGTTATATATATATGCGACTTTTAACTGACGTCTAGAGTGACGTCTCACGGCAACGACGGCACTTACAGGCTGGTCATTTACAGGGAACGCGGTACCTTACGGCACAAGCAGTAAAGCAAACAATTGCCACTCTAGGGAGCAGCGAATATTGACTAGGATCAATATGTAACTATCTGTCTTACATGTTACAAGATCTCTCTCAGCATTTCCCTAACAGTCTGAATAGGGTGATCTCAGAGACTACTGTAGGCATTTTGATACGATTTTCAATGTTGGATAGACATCCACGAGGAAGATTCGTGAGCACAGGAAGTAGACGTAAGGCCACTTGACAACAGCGCCTGGGCTACACGAGCTACTGCCAACGTCCTAAACTACCTCTATTCCAGGACGCATCAGATATCAAGCTGATAAAAAAATGGCTCTGAGCACTATGGGACTTAACGTCTGAGGTCATCAGTCCCCTAGAACTTAGAACTACGCAAACCTAACGAAGTTAAGGACATCACACACATCCATGCCCGAGGTAGGATTCGAACCTGCGACCGTAGCAGCCGCGTAGTTCTGGACTGAAGCGCCTGGAACAGCTCGGCCACGGCGGCCGGCGCTCCGAAACGGAGCTGCCGTTGCCCGGACTAGTAGTTGCAGTCGCATGCAGTACCCATCACTGACAGGAGATGTACTAAAAACGGCGGTTATCCATATGTATTATAAAAATAGATTTTTTTCAGGTGGAGCCCCTCACACCGGTATGATGGGCAACTCCAAAAGTCTACGGGCATCTCTGTATAAGGATTAGTTTAACACTAAAGTGAGGTGTGTGTGCTGCGAATTTGGGTATGTCTGGTTAAGATCAGCGATTAATACGCGCTCATCTGGAGATATTGGGTCGAAAGACGAACGAAGGGTGGCGATTTGAAGGGCAGAGGGGAAAAAACTGCCAAGGGAAGAAAACCTCTGCGATAGTTTGGTAGGGTAGTAAGAGCAGTAGCGAATGTCTCACTCTCTGTGACATGTGGGTTATGTTAATAGCGGGTATAGTGTAAGCGAATACTGCGTCAGTGCCATTGGTCGTAATAATACAAAGGAGTTCGGTGCGGCAGCGTAGTGCGTTGTCGTGAGTCCTCTACTGTGCCGTGTTGTCAGTGACTGAGCACAGTATCATCAGGCTGGTGCTGAACGGTGGCATCTCGCGGCTGCTCGGTGTCCCCTGTTACTGCGTAACGCCGTTCTGCCACAGCTGCTCCTCAAGCAGCTCTCCTTGCTCGAATTATTACACCACAGATTCGTCGGAGAGCTGCAGGCTGTTCTCTTTCCCTTGCGTAATCTGCCCCCACAGAAGTCGGCGTCGCTGCCGTTACCGGTTGCGTATGTCTGGTTAAGATCAACAATTAATACGCGCTCTTGTCTTCTTGACGTAATCGTGTCTTCCGCTGTGTCGTTGCGGCAGCCGCGCCAGCTGGCGATCTGCGAGCCCCCACTCAGGGCGCAAGTCGGCAAAGCTTCTCCGTCGCGGTCGCAGGCGCGGCAGTCGTTCGCGCCAGAGCACTTGCACGGCGTCGCGACATGGCCCTCGCCCTGGCACTTTAAGCTCTGAGGCGGGAGACCATGGCGGTCAGGAGAGCTACTGTCATAACAGGGAAGCCCAGCAGCTTCCGCAAGCCGAAGATGTTGCCATCGCCGCCGGCCGTTTGCACGGTCACGGCGTAGGGCGGAGACCTCTTCTTGTTGGTCCGGTTGTGCAGCCTTGCGGTTGCGTTACCGAACCTGGCTCGCAGCAGCCCTTCACGGACCGCGCTGCCTCGTCATAGTATCAAGGGGGGGGGGGGGGGTTGCTGTGACTCGTCTTTTCGGTTCCCGAAGGCCCCCTCGTCGCAGTTGGTTTCTTCTGCGAGTTGTTCTTTCCCACGCTGTGGCACGCAGGGCACGACCATTTGCTTGCGTTGTTAAAAAATACAGGGGAATTTGCTTCTTGCAGCACAGAACTACTTCGTAAGCGCTTGGCTAAGAAAGTGCAGCGCGCAGCGGCAGCGATGCTCACACCTCGCTGGCTCAGGTCGAAGCCGAATGTCCGTATGTTTGTGTTTAGGTAGGTAGGTAGGTATGTTTCACACCTCCTCCTAAACCACCGGACGAATTTCAGCCAGTAGTATACATAGCAGTTATTACCTGGAAAGAATCACTGTGGGTGCAAGAACCACGTATCCACCAAGAGCGTGGGGATGAAAATGCAGTCACGTGAAGCCTGAGCAGCGACAGTCATCCAACGTTTGAGAATGGGAGCACTTAGAGACTTCTGAAAAGCTTTACTACACTTTTTGTCGCTGACGACCGATCACAAAATGATGAAAGGAAAACAGTTTATCGCTTACGAAATGCCTGGGCTAGCTGGCCAGAGCTGGTTAGGTTGTAGTAATGGGCCAAAATGAGTTTGCTGTCACTTGCACTCAACATACAAACTTTATTTGTCCACACACAACATCACACAAGAATGCAAAGCACTCCAATTTGTAATGGGTCTAATTTGATTTACCTTAGATTGGCCGAAGGCCACATTCAAAATCCAAGACGCAAGGCCTTTGTAAGAAATTGACATAGAAGGTTGTCCTGGAGGTGTCACCCAAAAAAAATTCCGACACGTGAGAAAAACAAACAAAACAAATCTGTACAAGTCGCGAAATACTGACAAAGCTTCGTTATTAGGCAATGTGACGAAATTAATTGTTCGACCAGTCGTATGAATTAGAAGCACGACTAAGCGGTGAACATTTGCCTTCTCACAACAGCACAAGGACTAGGCCTCCATATGGGAGACACACTTCCAATTTCAATGCAGTTACCCACCTAAAACTTAGCGATGATAGTCAAGGAAGTAGTTATACGTAAACCACGCGCTCGCTGTAAATAATTAAGAAAATCATACTAGACGTGTGTGGTTCCTGTACACAGCTTAAGTGCTCCTTGCCACTACGTTGTATGGAAACACCCAGGTGCCCGATGAAACTTTACACGAGCACTTCCGCTAAGGTTGGCGGAAAACAAGTGCGTCTTCAAATGTGGGATCCACAATTAGCAGCGGGAAGCCCTAAGACCTAATTCGACAGTTCAGCCGGAAGTCAATGAATACTACCTGGACACAACACTGTGTTTTAGGCGGTGGAATTCCAACACCAGAAAAATCCTCTGTTCTAAGGAATAAACAATGTTGTCCACAGCACACTTGCACGTTGTGAACAGCACACGCTTACAGCAGAAAGACGACGTACAGAATGGGGCACCCACAGACTGCGTCGTCTTCTATATCTTTCACATCACTTGCAGCGCCATCTGTTGTTGAAAATTGTAACTACTGTAATTTCGAAAGTTTGTCCGCCTGAAAATGTACTGTTGTCCCAAGCATATTGCAACAAACGGTGTATTTCTATCGATGCTCGTTTAGTTTGTATTGCCGTTTCAAATATACCGGTCATTTTTTAAACACGCTGTATAAACACAAAACGCAGCCTACGAAGTGTACGTACTATCAGCACTCACCATACTGGCAATACAGTAGGAAACAAAGTTCATGAAAATAAACCACAAGGTATTTGAGCAGAAGAGACGCAGTTGGGTTAGGTGGCATAGTGGTTCTCGCATTCGGGATGATGGCTGTTCAAAACCCCGTCCGGCCACCCAGATTTAGGTTTCCCGTGATTTCCATAACTCGCTTAAGCCAAATGTCATGATGTTTCCTTAGACTAGTGAACTGCCGATTTTCTTGCCCATCCTTTCCTAATCTGGGCTTGTGTTCCGTCTCTAAAGACCTCCTTCTCAACGGGACTAATCATCTTTCGTTTTTAAAGTGATTCAATATCGGAATGTAACTCAAAATATACTTTCGCGATCAGTAAACAACTGTTCCCAAGATACATAATGTGCCACTCCTCTTTCCCATTACTATCATCAATATCTTATGAAAGGGTGTACATATAGCAACTAACAAAATGAACATGGACAACTGGGGGAAGAAAATGTGTACCAGCTGATATTGCCATATTTACGTATTGCTTAAATTTCCCCATTTAGAAACTCTCATATGACCAAAAAAAGTCATAGTATCATTTCAGAACAGATTACTATGTCTACATTTTTCTTTTTTCCACTACTAAAGTGAAGATAATATATTTGTTGCTCTTTGGCACCTTCATATACTTGGTTGAATCATCTGATGTACCATTAACATAACACGGTGCTGAATAGATAGAAAAATAAATATAAATAAACAGTAAAAACATACGTTACGATTCGCACGGTATAAGCGGAAATATACGAGTATGGTGACGGGGAAATAATAATTACCCAAACAGAGCAATAAAACTTACTACCTATTTGTCAAACAAAACCAATTACGTATGCTAGTGCTCTCAGACACAACCAAAAATGCACAAAGTAATCGCTCATTCGTAGAGCTATTTGTGTTATTGTACATTTCCATTGCGTATAATGCTGATGACAAGCTCTCCGAATCCCTTTCTTTTCTCCGAAAGACATTTTGATATCATTTTCACACACAGTTTTCTAATTTTCAACTGTTCGGCTTAAATGCATCAAACAGTGGGCCGTCGAAACTACGATTTCTTCGTGTTGCTTCTTGAGTGTTTGCAGTTACCTTGGATGCATGATGCGCGTGATCATCATGGCCAGTCATCTTCTACCAACTCCTTGCCCTCAGATAACATCGCCAATTAACGCGTCCTTTGTCTCGCCTGTCGACCTTTTGTAATTACGAATTATGAATTCTTATCAGTTCCTCTACCAACAGTTTATATGAATGACAAATGTAGAGTTTCAGTATAATCTTCCATAATTTAAGGCAAATGACGTACACAAAAAAGTGTTGTACATGAGAGCTCTCTTTTCAATTGTCGGTGTGGTCGTCCTGTCAACCTATCATCAGTTGTCTTGTTACTTTGCCGGCCGGAGTGGCCTTGCGGTTCTACGCCCTACAGTCTGGAGCCGAGCGACCGCTCCGGTCGCAGGTTCGAATCCTGCCAGGGGCTTGGATGTGTGTGATGTCCTTAGGTTAGCTAGGTTTAATTAGTTCTAAGTTCTAGGCGACTGATAACCTCAGAAGTAAAGTCGCATAGTGATCAGAGCCACGTTTGTCTTGTTTCTTTACTAGTGCGACGTTTTTTTCTTCTTGTCGAGCATATCCAAATTCTCAAGTTCCTTTTTTCGATTTTTGTCATAACATATGTTCCAAATACGGCTTCACACGGGTATAGAAAAACTAATTTATCGATATCAAATCTCGATAAAGAGCACCGGTGAGAGAAAGTACAATGACTATATGCTAAGGAAACAGCGCTCAGTTTGAAAATTGGAGACGACTGAAGATGTAGCATTTAAAAGGTGATCTCAAAGAAGGAAGGAAGGAAGGAAGGAAGGAAGGAAGAATTAAGTGATTGCACGTACAAAGTATAAAATGAAAATGTAAATAGAGATTATGTGCGGAAATGTTAGAGGAAGGAGGTGTGTGTGTGTGTGTGTGTGTGTGTGTGTGTGTGTGTGTGTGTGTGTGTGTTTTCCTTTTGATACAGACCAGTTGCATAACGATACTGACCAAATTAAAAATTTTACTTCCTTTAATAACATGACCGTATTTTCAGTTTTATTGTTTGTATTTTCTTATAGACGTAGTCAAATGTTAGAACGTGTCTCACTCCCAAGCTCTACACTATTGTGCAATACTTTACAGTGTCGGGGGCTTTTCTTAGGCTCTGAAATCGAAATTTGATTTCACATAAATTTTCTTGATTTGTTTTTTATGTGACATGGTGCCATCAGCCACAGGCGACCGAACTAGAACTTGTTACATTAGCCTTAATCACATAATACGTTTTACTGTTGGAATTTGAATCACATGAACAAACATATCGAAGATGTTCCCTAGTTTATTAGTGTACACAAAATTACGCCATGTATTATTCTATTATTATTTCTGTTATAGCATTTATGAATTTACAAACATATGGAAAGAGCTTAGGTATATTTTTCAACAGTTGTACGAGCCAGCTTGTTTACAGTAAACAGTCTTTTATGTGCCCCTTTTACATTGCTTACATTTAATATTATATATGGTGTAATAATACGACTGTCAATAGCATCACCAACTTCACCTTTACCTCGCATAGCCAGTTACACAGAAACTTTAATATTCATTCCAACGGCATGATAGTAGTAAACTCTGGAACTGCATTTTATAGTTACTTTTTTGATACGTATATTAATTTTTGCTTTTTATATTCATATCATGGACACATTAAGTATTTTTTTATTATTTCCTAGTTCTGAAAATAATGATGTCAGACACAATAATCAATAAAAATTATTACGTAATACGTTCCTGACAAAAGTAAACACGGTGAATTTTGCAAGCAGCGATATGTTACAGTACGCTGCGCAGGGCCGAAGGATTAAGTTCAGCGTATACGCAATCAAAGCAAGAGAAGGCGTGAATATGGGCGTGGCGTTAATCCGGCTATCAGAAGGCCTACGTGCAGAGGCGTGTGGCGCGAGATAACGAGCAGAGGTACGCCGAGCCCGGGCTGTCTCAGGCGTATCGCTTCTCCGGCAGCGGCAGCGTCACCGTGCGGCCACGCACGTGGTCCGGGCGCCACCAGCAACAGATAATTTGAAACGAGAGCAGGTGGTTGGCTGCGTTGCCGGGGCGACGGCCCGAGGACGGAGCGAGTAAACAAGACCGCCCGGCCCCGCGTCAGCCCGAGACGCGTGCGGGGGTGGGGGGTGGGGGTGGGGGTGGGGCGGCGGCAGAGGCGGAGGGGTGGCGGTCGAGGAGAGGGGCGCCGTTACGTGTGGATCAATAGCGCCAGGCCGCTCTGTGTGGCCGCGCGGCACGGCACAGGATCTGCCAGGCGTGTCAATTACTCGCCGGCCCGCGTCAGCCTCCGGGCGGCGCGTCTTTGTAATTGCTAGCGGAAACACGTCCCTTGTCAACAGCAGAACGTCGTTTGGCTACGATGCGGGCGAGCATCGAGTGTCCTCAGCCATTCAAAGTCTCCAGCGGAACACTTCTTGAGAGCTATTTTTATTTCCAGTGACAACGTTCTGTAAAAATACCGCTGTCGAATACACTGTAGGTTACGTCTAAGGCGTGGACTGTTTTCATTCCCTCACCAAGAAGTTACTCCTTTTTCTTTATGTTCTCCTTCAATTGGCTGGTTCAATACAATCAAAATACACTACTGGCCATTGAAATTGCTACACCAGGAAGATGACGTGCTACAGACGCTAAATTTAACAGACAGGAACAAGATGCTGTGATATTCAAATGATTAGCTTCTCAGAGCATTCACACAAGGCTGTGCGCCGTTGGTGACAGCTACAACGTGCTAACATGAGGAAAGTTTCCAACCGATTTCACATAGACAAACAGCAGTTAGTAGTATGTGGGTCACTTGGGAGCAGCCCCTCTTCTAAGGTTCATTTTAACCATAACTTTAATTAACTTTTAAGTTTCAATGGGACCTTAAAAGTTAATTAAAGTTATGGTTAAAATGAACCTTAGAAGAGGGGTCACTTGGGAGCAGCCCCTCTTCTAAGGTTCATTTTAACCATAACTTTAATTAACTTTTAAGGTCCCATTGAAACTTAAAAAATATTTTCCTTATCTGTTGGGTAATCTTGTTCAACCTTAAATAAGGTGTAAGTATACCTTAAACTCATTTTATTTTTAAATCTTTTTTAAGATTAAAACCAACCACACTCTCCCCAATGAGGTTTCCAAAAGTATATCTTGTTTAAGGTTAAAACTAGCCATAAAACGTAATCGAAAATAATGAACCTATTTTATGGTTCACCCAATCTTGAAAAGTTAACCTATTTTAAGTTTAAAACTAAACTTAAAAAACGTCAGAAGATTTTATTAAAAAATATGGTTCAAAGTCATCATAAAAAACATTCAAAAATGTTGAGAAAGAGTGTGGCTAATCTTAATCTTAAACAAGATTTAAAAAGTATTAAAAATTATGGTGGAACCATCCATTTTATTTAAATAAATAATTTCACATTTGTGAAATAAAAAGTGGTACAAATAATGGTTAATCTTAACCTTAAAATGTAATCGAAGATTTTTTCAAAACTTATTCCTACACCAAACCAACCATCTTCTAGGTTCCTATTAACCTTAAAAATTATTTTACTTATCTTTACAGTGTGCTCTAAGTATACCTTAAAAATTATTTATAGTCTACCATTTTTCTTAATCTTAATTAAGATTGTGTCTACCTTAAAAATTATTATACTTATCTTAATCTTGTTTAAGATTGTGGTTTGTGTCTACCTTATTTTCCTATTTATTTTTTATTCAATAACCCCAAGGATATGTTTCAATAATACCGCCAGCCTCAGGCTTAATCATTCTCTTATCATAGTCAAATTTGAATTCCTTACTAACATCCTTATTAATCAATCTTTTGGTTTTTGTATCTCTAGTAATCATTTTGTAGTTTAATTTAACCTTATCTATCTCCTTATCCACAATATTTTTCATGGTATTTATGTTGAGTGCTTTAGAATTTTCATAATTTAACGTGAAGCCTTTCACCTTCATAGTTTCCTTTCCTTTGTATGTCACGTACCCGTAGCTCTTAGGTCCTGTAGAAATCCAGCCTGTGATATGATCATCCTTACCCAGTTCGTCAGTCCATTCCCCCAACATACAACCAGTTTCAACAGTGTTGGTACCATCATCAATATAAACAATACTATCAGTATCGTAGTAGACCACATTTGACCCTAGCCTGTCTAGCATATCATAAAGCCGTAGGCGCGCATTAGAAGTTGTAAATGCTGCTATAAACACATTGGTTGAGTAGGAGTCTTCAACGAAATTATCTTTGTACTTATAGGTGACTTGTACAATATTATCATTAATAAAAATCATATTGCTTATATCAACCCTATCATCTAACATTATTTTGTACCACCTCTCTACACCCACTACGTATTCACTTTGGGTCAAGTTCTGTCTTTGACCGAATTTACCCCACAATGAGTTTAAGCAAATCTTTGAAACGGCACGCTTACCAGGATTCGGAACCACTTCTTCGGGATTCAGATCGATATCAAGATGTTCCTTAACCGCTGTGGTGTACTCTTCAATAGTTTTAAAGTCATCTTTCCACCCACTCGTTTCTAGCTTTATTTTCATAAAGTCTTTGACGTAGCCTTTAAACAGATTATTACTCTTTTCTTCAAAATGCCAAACCTCGTACACTTGTACCACTTTATACCCCTTCTCTATAGCTTTCTTCACTTCATCTGTAGTCCACGTTCCTATTATCACCCTTTCGTCGTCTGTGTGCTGACAAGCACCACATTTTTCCTCAATACACTTTCCACACAACCCAAATATCAACTTATCCTTTTTAATAGGCAAAACAGGATGATACAGCTTACGCGGTGGTAATACTTTGCACTTAATCAAACCGTACCAATTTTTGTTGTACCTCTTAGGTTTGTATAATTTTATAGGGTGACCGACAGGATAGTAATCAAAATACTGAACTGTAGGGTAGAGGCTGCATACATCTATGTATCTCAGCTTTTTACCACACACTTTAAGCTTGCTTGCATTTGTTCTTCCTCCATAGAAAGCATCTCTAGGGTTCAAGGGCTCAACGATTGGAGTAGTATTGTTGTATCCTTTGCTCTTAGCCCACTGGCATTCCCACATTTCGACAAGGTTGTATCCTGCTTCCCTAATTTGGTAACTTCTTTGCTTTGTTTTCTCGTACAAGTCTCCCATAGTCTCATGGTTAACATTGTTAATAGTCTCTTCTTGATAACAATCAGGACATCCATGCCAAAAGCAACCGTGGAACTGATATACTGTATTAGTGTCCTTATTGAATCCATCTACTTTTGCCCCACGAATCGTTACTTCTCCACCATTCAAAGCGTGTTGTACACCCCCGAAGGTGTTGAGCCAGGTTATCGACTCTTTACTATACATTTCTTTCTTGTCACTTTTTATCACAGCCATAGTATTTTCCTGGAGGTACTTGGACCTATAAATACCCATACAAACACTTGCAATAGTTATGTACTGAAATGGATCTATGTTAGCAATCTCTAAAAATTGTTTCCTTAACTCCAAACAACCTCTACGCAGAATATCTACATCAGAGTTACAATAATCCATAAATTCTTTTTGAAAGTCAAATATATAATTTTCTTTAACCTTATTGTTGTACCACTCAAGAAACTCTTTTCTAGCTTTTGTCTTCATCGTGTCTACGCCATAGTATTTGGTCTCAGGAATAGGTCCTACATAAGTCTGATTGTCTCTTGTGTTGAAGAAATGTGGGAAGTAACCCTTCTTAAGTTCTTTCAGCCCGAATGTTTTAGGGAAGTCACTCAAAGGAGAAGCTACGAAATTGTGGCTATCAATAATGCTTATTAGTCCGTTTACCTCTAGCATCATCAACTTTGTTCCATTGTATATAGTGTATGGTTTCAACGTATTCTCTATACAGTATTTTAAAATGAATTGTGAGTCATAGCCTTTCGCATTGTGTGCAATAGCCGTGTACCCTTGGTGGTTCTTAGAAATCAACCACTTGCAGAACTCTTCATTTGTTTTGAAGGAAACTTTGGTACCGTCAATATAGTGGGCTACTACGAGGTTGGGGATGTGCACTCCAGTATCTTGCTCAGCTTCATAGTCGAACCAGATATACTTTTCTGTGTAATGGCAACCATTTAATAACGTTATAATTTCAGTCAGTGTATTATTGTAGAGTACTTTATACTCTTGTTCTGAAATATCTCCATTACCAAATTGTCTTTGAAGGGTAGTGAGCTTAACATTTTTGAGAAGTTTATCCTTGTTTTTGGCTACAAAGTGTTCCAAAAAACTCTCCTTATCGGTAGCCTTACAAATACACCGACTTTCACACCTTCCGCCTTTCTGATGTTTATGTTGTATGTAGCAATGATGTTCACCAGTCTTATAAGGTTCCATACAATTGTAGCAAAAGGAGTATCCGCATTTATGCTCTTTAGATCTCGATAAAATTAAATTACATCCTCTACATTTATAAACTGTGTTACAAACTTCTGAGTGGTTATCTAAGCATTCCTGGTTGTAACAATACCTGTTACATTCCTTACAATAAACCTTATTCTTTTCTTCAGGGGAGTGCGCAGGTTTCTTGCACAGAATACACACATTTACATTCTTCTTACACTTGTGCTTATCCTTGTTGTTGTAAGGTGCATCGCACCTATCGCAGTAATATACACTACCCAAGAAAGCTTTCATACTGTTTACTACATCAAAATGATTCCCGTTTTTGTATAAATAAAGTTTAGTATCCTTCTCCTGGCCCGAGTATATAACCGAATTAAAATTTTCAGCACACACAACCTTTATCTGAATACCCAACAATTCTTCTACGTTCTTTACGTCCTCTAGTGTGAAGCCTTCTTCGTTGTAGTTACCTAGTCTCTTGCACAACTCTAGGGTTAGCTCAGTTTGAATAGGTCTACCTTGCCTAACTAATTTAATTTCCATTTCACTAAGCGGCCTACCGAGAACCTCATTCGTGTGGTAGGTCAGGGCTGTTACTATGGCTCGTGGGCAGCACAAGTTATCTTTGTTCTTTATTTGGGTGATGCATCTTTTGGTTCTCACATCTTCAGATAGATTTATAATTTTCGACCTGCCTTGACCTCTAGGTACATTCAGAATCTTAATATTGAACCTGGTCTGTGTGATATTTAAGTTCTCGTTAGAAGATAGAATTCTACCGATATGACTCATGAAAGATCTGGCGTTAACATTAGATTGTACCACGGTTGAAATATCATGAGGGAAATTTGGGTTGCTCGCTACTACTGTTAATTTGTCTCCTTTTTTGTAGTTTCCTTTCTCTTTGGCCAGTTTAATCATTGCGTTGATGGCGTTCTCAACTTGCATTAACTTATCAACTTTAATGGTGTAGTCTACTTCAGTCGCGTTAAATTTCTTAATGAATCGTGAGTTTGTTTCTGTGATGGTGTATGGTGGCTTGCGTTCTTCCTTAGGTGGTTCTATCAAGTCCTCGTGGAAGCCTAACTCTTGAGCTACCTTATTACGAAAGACAATGTCTTGTGTCTTCAAAATGGATTCGATTATTTCAGCCTTCCTCATCCTAACAGTCACCTTAATGTTTTTACTTCTGCCGATGTTTATAAGCTGTGGTACCTTTAGCTTTTCCAAATCCTGCTTCTTGTACAACATGTCCTTAGTCTTATCCAAAGCTTCTTTAAGTTCCGATTTCTTCATTTTCGAAAACCCACTAAGATTACAATCTTTAGCCATGATTCTAAGGTCTTGGCGTGTTATTTTCTCCTTGTTGTGCTCCTCCTCCTCTTCATTGTTAGGGTCATTCTTAACATGACTCTTTGATTTCAAGTGCCTGGACCAGTTATTATAAGTGATGTTCACTCGACACTTGTTGCAGTGTTTACCTGCATAGTTATATTTCTTTCCTTCCGTCACATTCATTTATTTACTGATTTATTTTATTAAAAAATTAAATAAAAATTCATTTTTTTTAATTTCGAAAAAATCTTCTTACTACTTGCTACCAATAGTTTTAAGGTTTGGTAGACCTTAAAAATAATATTTGAATTTAGCCTGAGTCAGATTGTTCAGCCTCAGAGTCAGATTGTTCAACCTCAGGGTCAGATTGTTCAGCCTCAGAGTCAGATTGTTCAGCCTCAGAGTCAGATTGTGGTATTATTTCAACCATCAACTTTTCAAATTGTTTTTCTAGCTGTGACATACCTTCACCTATTGCATTGAGTTCTCTCTCGTCTTCTACATGTTCCATAATAGTCAGTTGTAAGTACTGAAGGCTGCGCAGATAATTAAAAACGGGAAACAACAGATTTTCTGGCACCTTATTTATATCAAAACAAAGTGCTGCGGGGTTGTCATTGCCTTTCATTATAGCCGTCATGCTACAAGGAGGTATTAGTTTATTGCTCACAGACATTTATTATATGTATTATCTAATTAAAAAAATTAATTTTTGTCGAAAACAGCAAAACCTCGGCGCCGAGGAACCCTGTGGGGTCTTTTGTCTGTAACATTTCTTCGTCGTTGTCGTTGTTCTTCTGCCCCACAGGGTTTTTTTTCTCTTTGTTACCACGTCTCGTCCCATACTTCTTAGCAGATGAGGGAGAGCGGATCAGTGCGGACGTCTCATGACGTCACTCAAAATTCCACGATGAAAACTTTACTCAGTTTTTTCTTCAGAAAGGTGGCCAGTCTTCCTGACCGAACGCGCTGAGCTACCGCGCCGGCGAAGCAAATGCTTTCGATTAAGCTATTAATCTTTCTCTCTCTCAGCATTACGCTTCATTCGACTTACCGTATATTTTTACTTACATTACGTAGTGTAACATACACAACAACACCCAAAAACAACAATTTATTAGCGGAACATTTACGTTTAAGTGAATAATATACATTTAAGTTAAAATATTACGCTAGAGCAGCGCTGTTGTGACTAATGCAGGCGATAGTGACGTCGGCGACCTGACCTTCACCGTTGCCTTCTCAGCTAGCTATCGCAGTCGCAGCAGCCTTGGCCGTGAAGCTATCGCAAGAGGTGAGACGCGCCTGTTCATACTAGCGTCAATGAAAATACGGAAGGATCTACTCGTCACCGCCTGATTTATTATTTATTATTTCCATTCAAATAAATGAACAGAATAATTATACTTTCAATATTATCCTTAGTGTGTGCTCACGATGAAGCAGCAGTAAAATATTTGCACGACTTTGGGTACTTAGACTACCAAGAAAATCAACTTTCTCAATTGAGTGATGAAGCGTACAAAGATGCACTTACGTTATTCCAACAGAAATATAATCTACCAGCTAATGGTGAGCTTACTGATGAAACATTACAATTAATGAAGAACCCGAGGTGTGGCGTGGAAGATAACGTTTTAAGCTTTACTACACACATCTACAAGTGGAATAAGAAGAATATTAAGTGGCATTACTACCTAGCAACTAGAAAAATGTTACAGGTGGCAGAGGCAGCATTCAAAATGTGGCAGGAACACACGGATCTTACTTTTGAGAACAGCAACCAAAGTCCTGATATTGTCATTTCGACCAAGAGAGGTGCACACCGACGCCAAAATTCAGCCCTACAGTTCTGTCAACGAAGTTTTGATGGCAGAGGAAACGTATTAGCGCATGCAGATTATCCTAATTTGTACAACGACCCCATTGAAATTCACGTTGATCAGGATGAATATTGGTACGTGGAAATGGACAATAACACACCATCTTCACAAACAAACCTATTTACAGTGTTAGTTCACGAGATTGGTCACACGCTGGGTATGGCACATTCAGATTTCTCTGAATCGGTGATGTACGCATTTTACAATAACACTATCACCACCCTATCTGAAGACGATATACGCGGTATTCAAAGTTCATATGGGAAACGTGCTTCTAGTAACCCTCCTACTCCAGCTTCTCCCTCAACCGAAGCCGTGCCTGAAAAGGAACCTGAACTGTGCAGACTGAAGCAGTTTGGAAGTTCTGTGATTGTGAATGAGTTTTTATACATTTTTTGTGGAAGGTGGGTTTGGATGACTGCTCTTAATAACAACAAGGATCGTTCGAAGCCGCAACTAATCACAGACTGGTTAACGTTTCTACCTCAACAATTCGAAAATGTATCTGCTGTTTATCAGAGACCATCAGGTGAAGTCGTTCTTATCATTAATAACATGATATACATGGTTCACATACCGAGTTTAACGTTACAACCTGGTTACCCAAAAAGAGTATCTGATATAGGGCTGCGACAAAATTCTGTTGTACATGGAGCTGTGAACACTTACTCTGGCAGAACCTTTATTTTCTATGACGATGTATACTTTGCAGAAATAGATGAATGTAGTTTTAGAGCAAAGGCTTATGGAGTGATCAGTAAAAGCTTCCCGGGGGTGCCTTCAGCCTTAGACTCTGTTTTTAGATACACAAACGGTTTGCTCTACTTCTTCAAGGATGGTATATTATATGAATACAATGAATTCTCAAACGTACTAGTAAGAGCAGGTAAATTCGATCTTTCTTTATTTGGTATAAACTGTCCCAAGAAATCATCTTCATTTACAGCACTAGTGAAGAGCTTAAAAGATACTGTGACTCAGCTAGAAACATTAAAACCCTAACAAGAAATTTTTTTTAAATATTGCAGTAAATAAATGGAACGAAATCAACTGCTATTGAAACTTAACAGCGCCAACAAAACGTTTACGAAGCTGAATGAGTTAGAAAAGGGACACACTTATACCATTACAAATGCTGAGAATATAAGTACAAAATATGGCCAAAAGTTTTGTCTACAACTCGACAGTGAATACAAGATTATATTACCCGATAGATACACCAAATTATTAAGCTGGGATGATTGCAATACTTTGGTTGGATTAAAGATGTTATACAATGGTGTCAAAGAAACAAACAACGACAAGAAGGTACACGATATTGAATTCTTTTAAATTGATTTTAATGGTTTTTAATCTCTTTAAAGAGATTAAAATCTATACTAACTATCTACATCGTAAAACGTCTCAACGTCCCAACGTCAACGTCTCAACGTCAACGTCTCAACGTCAACGTCTCAACGTCAACGTCCCAACGTCCCAACGTCAACGTCCCAACGTCAACGTCAACGTCAACGTCTCAACGTCAACGTCCCAACGTCCCAACGTCAACGTCCCAACGTCCCAACGTCAACGTCTCAACGTCAACGTCTCAACGTCAACGTCCCAACGTCCCAACGTCAACGTCCCAACGTCCCAACGTCAACGTCCCAACGTCAACGTCTCAACGTCCAACGAATAATTTTATTATTTTTCCTTAAATAAATGTTTGCAAAATATGATGAAAAGCTTGTTAAGCAAGCAAAAAAGAACAGAAAGAAATTTGAACAAATCAAAGACCAATTTAAAGAATGGAAAATTAAGCCTATAACCGAATACGAAAAATACAAAAAGGAGGACCAACCAGTAATTGACAAATTAGATGCGATAGGGAAAGAAGTGATTGACGCTATAGAAAAAAATCGTGAGATTGAAAAGCAGCTACTACCTTACGATGGGGGGTTTGACGATATGTTCCCTATACCACCTACTCCTGAGGTAACATCGTTTGAGAGAAGCTTATTTGTTGATGACCCCATCACACCAAAGACACGTAAGAGGTTGGAGCCTATGTTGGAACAAATTGAAGACAAGGAACGGCAGAAGATGAAGGCTGTTTCAGACTACTCAACAACTTACCTGGGCCCAAAAGTTTCAAAATACTTAGGCGCTCTAGGTGACACAATTTTTGGTCTCCGTTTTGACAATGGAAGGCATTACATGGGTGACTCCGAAGTAACATTCAACAACGATAATATTATGGTGAAGGGTAACTCCTTTAAAGCCACCAATGGGTTTATGAAGCTCCTGACTCAGAAAACCGTAGCACCTGAAGAGTACACATCTGACGATCTTGATACCTATACAACTATGCTGAAGGTTACCACTGCGATATATCAGAACAATGATCCAAAGGGGAATAAACCCAAGTCAAGCAGCAGCGAAAAATACAACAACATCATTAAACCAATATGGCAGTCACTCAAGAAAGAACGTGGTAACTCGCCAAACACAAAGGGTGGTATGGGTTTTGTAAAGAGGTATACAGACAAACCGGTGGAGTACGTGTGGATGAATGACGTCAGAGACTTAATTGATAGGCTAATGGTTATTCATGGTGAAGAGAATGCGGGAAATAATAACTTCCACAATGAGAAGGTTGGAATAACCAAGATGCTTACGAGTAAATTTAATGACTTCATAGTAAATAATCCAAAGGGGATACCTTACCTAATTAGATTTCTAAACAATCTCCCTCATACATTCTGGAAGGCAGAAAGTTACGGAAAGGGCTTAGTCAACACGTTAATTAATAATCTTCCTGTTGAAATGCATTTACCTGGATACAATTACTGCGGCCCTGGTACCAAACTAGAAGAACGATTAGAAAGAGGAGATGCTGGAATAAATCCTCTAGATGAAGCTTGCAAAAGGCATGATATCGCATACAGGGATCATAAAGATTTGGAACAAAGACATCAAGCTGATAAAGAACTGCAGAAAGCGGCAAAGGAAAGGATTTTCAGTAAAGATGCTTCCCTAGGAGAAAGATTAGCTTCAACAGCTGTAGCTGGAATAATGTTTGGGAAAAGGAAGCTAGGTCTAGGGTTAGATGATAATGGATGGGCATTGTGAATGTGAATGAAGAGGTGTAATTTTAATGGGTCACAACCCATTAAAATTTAATATGAGTGTAGCACTAAAATATTTAATTTATTTGAGATAATAAATGAAAGGATTTAGTATTGACTACAACATTCCCTCCAGTGGGAATCCGAGAGCGAAATCTATTAAAATAAAACTGTCCAATGACGACCTGAAAAATCATGGCTTTCTAGATGCTTATCTTACAGAGACTCAAATGAAACAGAAAGCTAATAAACTTAAAAAAGGTGGTAGCTTACTGATAACATTTTCTATACCTGTTGTGAAGAAGATACTCGAGTACCTAAACTCTAAGAGATTGAAAGCAGGTTCTGGATTGAATAAGCACGAAGGTGGATTTCTACCACTGATACTTGCAGCGTTGGGAGCAATCGGGTCTTTAGCTGGTGGTGCTGCGGCAATAACAAGTGCTGTGCACAAGAAGCAAAAGGAAGACGCAGAGTTAGCGGAGCAAAAGAGGCATAATCTTGAAATGGAAAAGAAAGCGGGATATGGTATTTTTTAAAGAAAAAAGTCGAAAAAAAGTCGAAAAAATTGTGCAAAAGTATGATCACCCGTTGAGCAACTATGATATCGAGAGGTTAGCAAAGTCTTTAAAAATCAAAAATTTTAGAGGTGTATTCATGGCCGACGACCTACCGTTAGAACCTAAAGAAATCGAATCAGGGGTAGTTAACTTGGATACATCTGATCACATTGGTACTCACTGGATATGCTATTACAAGAAGGGTAATGAAAAATACGTTTTTGACTCATTCGGTGGCAGTATACCACAAACTTTAGTGAAATACCTGGGTCCTGACAATCTGTTTTACAACTCAGAAAGAATTCAGAATTTCGATCAGTTTATATGCGGTCATTTGTGTGTGATGGTACTGAAGCTATTTACAGATGGATGGAGTTTTATTAAAATTCTTGATACAATAAATGGATATTTTCGGAAACAAGATAAAGAAAGGTACTGAACAACTAGACGATGTCAGAGACGTCATAAACGGACTAGAATCTAGTATCAGTAAACTTAATATTAAGAAGTATTTCTCATTTTCAAAGAACTGGGTATCATTGAAAGGAAGGCGCATTGTAAACATAGCAGATGCCATAGGTGGATATGATGCAGTCACTAAAAGCCAGCTCGATGCTGTTAATGATGTTGCTAATGCCAAATACACAAGTATACTAACAACCCTTAATAATTATGTAAGTAAAACCAACCTCGACCATTATTACAGTAAAAAGGACCTAGAAAAAGTTTTCTCAGATTATTATACAAAAGGTGATTTATCACAATACATCAACAAAACTGAACAAGGCCTGAACAAAATATGTGATAAACAAACAGTTGAATTCACTTTTATGACTGGATTAGAACAACAAACGTACACCTTCGAGTATGATTTTGTACTGAAAAAAGTTATTGTCATTGGAAAAGATATAAACAAAGATTTAACATTTAATGATTTTGATGTTGCAGTAAGTATGTATGACAAAGTACACGTAATTGAGAATAAGCATAACCCAATATTAATTCATAAAGGAAGTTTCCTAACCGTAAGACTAAAAGAGTCGGCGAAGACAGTCCCTGTGGACGTAAAACTCTTACTGTTTGGCGAACTAGCATCATTTAAAGATGCTATTGATGAGGACTTACAATCTTGATCTTTAATTTTCAATTAAATAAATGATAGAACAGAAACATATTTGGTGCCTAAGGTGCAAGAGATTTACTGCTACACTTCAGCCTCACACTGTTGCCACGAAAAACGGTCGTCATAGGATTGAGGGCTATTGTGGGGTGTGTAATACCAAGAAAAGTAAGTTTATAAAAATAAAGTAATGTCTGCGACAAGTAAAAGTATTCGTGAAGAAATTATACATGAGCTTCACAAACCACTGAGAAAGAATTTTCCAAGAAAACCTGTTACATCCTATGGTATAGATGATTTGTGGCAAGCTGACTTGGTTGAGATGGATTCTGGTCACCTTAAAGGTATATCAAAATTCAACAACGGTATGAAGTATTTACTGACTGTAATAGACGTATTTTCAAAGTATGCTTGGGCTATTCCTATTAAAGATAAATCAGGTGAAAGTATTACCAACGCTTTTAAAGGTATACTACAAGAAAGGACGCCGAAACACTTACAAACAGATAATGGCAAAGAATTCTACAACAAACACTTCAAAGAGCTCATGAAACTTACAGGTGTAAATCATTATTCTACGTTTACAGAACTTAAGGCTTCAGTAGTTGAAAGGTTCAACAGGACTTTAAAGGAAAAAATGTGGAAACAATTTGCACTCCAGGGCAATCAAAAATGGGTTGAGCTACTTCAAAAACTGGTGTATGATTACAACAACAGGAAACACAGGACAATAGGGATGAAACCAGTAGACGTAAACGAAAAGAATGCAAAAAAAGTGGTACCTACGATGCAACTCAAAGCAGATGCGCCCAAGTTCAAGATAGGTGACAAAGTTAGGATAAGTAAACTTAAAGGCTTGTTCGAAAAAGGTTATACTGCTAATTGGTCGACAGAAATATTTGAAGTGACTCAGATTAATAACACAAGTCCGACTACATACAAGTTAAAAGATACAAGTGAAGAAGAAATTAAAGGAAGTTTTTACGAACAGGAGTTACAAAAGACAAAGTATCCAGATGTGTATCTTGTAGAAAAAGTTTTAAGAAAAAAGGGTGACAAAGTATTTGTTAAGTGGCTAGGTTTTGATAGCTCACACAATAGTTGGGTAAACAGAAAAAATGTGGTATTTTAATGGTTTTTTAACCATTAAAATCTTATAAAAGTTTTAATTTTATTACGGTACCTACCGTCATACAGCTTTCGAGTCATGTCAACAGTTATGAATCCAAAGTCCTCGTTCCACACCTCACTGCAAAGCTGTCTAAAGTCATTCCATTTAAAGTCTCCACCTACAAACTCGTCGTAGATGTGCTTCAAATTAATGTCGTCTTGTCTAAATATGTTCAAAAAGTTAAGGTTGTCTCTCACCAGCTGCTTAGGTATTTTAGAATACGTTTGAGCTAAGTAGAAACAGTCAATATTCTTATGTCTTCCTCTGGTAAAGTATTCTCTTACAATATCTTGATTTTCTGATATAAAGTCGTCAAACACCACAACAGAGCGGTCTTCACACTCATCTAATGGTATAACGTCATCACTGTTACTGATAAAGGTAGCTATTTTATCATTGTGTTCATTTCCTATTCGTTCACATTTTTCCATAAGATGTTTGTACTTAAACTGTTCTAAGCTTTTCGAGTAGATGTACAAGTGTTTAATGGTGTTCCAGTTAAGCCATCCAGGGCACAGAAGGTAATTATCAACCATTAAAGCTGTTTTACCACATCCACTTGGTCCAACGATGGCGCAACGAATTGAACTAGGTAATAACTTCCCATGTCTGCTTTTGATTCGTTTTTCTCGAATTCTGATCTTTGGATCCCAATCAGTCATTTTACTTTTTTATTTACTACTTATTACTTAATTAATAAATGAATAGAATTTTTGAAATTAGTGGTACATCCTCAAACTTAAAAAAGAGGCTAAATGTACCAATAAGAAACATGTATACAAAGGTTGGTTTGGTCGGATTTTATTCAACATTCTTAACTCCAAATGTCACAAAGGATAATAACAGATTACACTATGAGAAAGATGGTGTGGTTAATACTTTAAATATTCCATCAGGGCAGTACAGTCTAGACAATTTAGAGAGGTGTATTCAGAGCCAGGAACCTTTCAATGCTAGTAATATAAAGATTAAGGCTAACGAAATCCTAAATAGAGTTGAGATAGAAAGCTTAGACTTTAAGCTGTATTTTAATAAGGAATGTAGTATTGGGAGGATGCTAGGTTTTAGAGACGAAATTGTGGAACCTGCAACAAAAGTTGTAGCAAATGAGCTACCGAAAATAATCCCTTTTGAAAAAATTAAAGTGCATTTTAACTTAGCTGATGGTATGTTTGTAAAGGATTCTGACCACTTTCATCGAGAAACAAACATTATTGCTTCTTTTAAACCCAAATTGGAGGGGTGTGGTCACTTACAGTTTGGTAGTCCTATAATACACGAACCGAATTATCCATTATTTTTCCCTGTGCACGATAAAGTTCAAAACCTGGAAGTAAGTGTAACGGATGAAAATGATGCTGCGATAGATTTTGGAGGAGCGTCGGTAACAGTTCTTTTAGAAATGTTTTAATTAAAATCTTGCAGTAAATAAAATGAATAAAATAGAAAGCTATCAGTGGCAGTCTTTTCCAGTAAATGAGAAGACTAGGAATAATTTAAACCTACCGAACAAAGATGTAGAAATAGACATTAAAGTTGGTGATGGTTGGTTTGACAACAATGCTTACTTGTATATGACCTATAATGTTACTCACGCAAATGGATCAGATTACACTTCTTACGAAGGTAAATCGAATGTTAAACTCGTTGACAACTTTCCGACACAGTTATGGAGTGCAGTAATTGTTAAGAAAAGAGGTCACATAATCTACAGGTTAGAGCATCCAAGCATTTCGTCGACGGTTTTATACCACCTTACTTCTTCTCTCGACGATGACATTAGATTCGAGGGTAATTTCATTAACAATGGTAAGTTACGAAAAAAGGAAAACGAGGTACTGTATCCACTAAAAATGTTGGGTGGATTTTTTAAGGATTACAAAGAAATCATGTGGGAAGGTGACTTAACAGTAACATTTGTGGGAAGCGCAAATGCTGGCGATGCCTTGTTTAGATGGTTTTCAAAAAATAATAGTGGTGCTGATATTGAAGGCTCTCGACCAGAGTTGGGTAAAGTAACCATTACCAGTTTAGAGATTAGAGTACCCATTGTTAAGTATGAGCCTAACTATGAACTAGAGCTAAGAGAAAAGATGCTAAAGGACCCTAAGATTCCGATTTCATTTTTTGATCTTCAGACGCAGGAAATAGCAGGAATTAGTGGTAAGAGAAACTTTGAGCTAGACATAACGAATTACTACAATTCTATGGAGTTTGACATGCCTTATTTTGTATTTGTGGTGTTTCAGACCAACAGGAAAGGAAACCAAGATGCAGACTCATCAGTGTATGATCACGTGCATCTCCAAAACATTTATCTCAAGAATGGCAGAAATGAGATATTTCCTGAAGAACTGTGGAACATTGACCCTCCAGACACTTGTTTGAAGGCATACAATGCATTTGCAGACTTTAAGAGAATAACTGAATTGAAGGGTGACCATAAAATTAGTGCATTCAATTTCATTAATTCGTACCCTGTATATGTAATAAATATGAGTAGACGCAAGAATGTTGTCACTGCACAAAAAACTGCCATGAAATTGTCAGCTACTTTTAATTCACCAATTCCTGACAACACTTTAGCATACATAATTATGTATGGTAAAAGAAACTTGACTTATGATCTTAAGCATGGACTAATTACTGAAAACTTTTGATGGAGAAGTTTTAATTTTAATGGTTTTTAAACCATTAAAATTTATGGAAACAACAGGTTTTACGAGAGATGCGTTTACTCCAGCAATATCTAAAGCTTGCTCAAATCTTTGCTCTTCCGTGCCGAGATGGGATGTATACACCACTTTAGTAGCCCAATCACGAAATCGATATCCTGTACCTGAATTGGATTTAAAAATAACCTTTAAAAGACCATTATAAAAAAAAATTTCGTTTGACTCGTTTTTGTTCTTCTGACCCATCACCGCTAATTTGGCGACTTTGGGGTATTAAAAATTTTGTATAATCTAAATCTATATTAAAATTGTTAGTATTGTGAGTTAAATCTCTTATTAAGTTTTCCATTTCAAACAATTTTTCAATATCAATAGCTTTAAAGTATATTTTATTAACTTCTCTGACTCCTCTTACTTCTACTTCAAACGTGTTTCCAGCATCATCACGAAATTTCTCACAATCTTTTAGTTCTAAAATAGGCGGAGCTTCTCTCAAAACAACTTTACATGTTGTTCTTAGAATGATTAAGCCTGAGGCTGGTGGTATTATTGAAACATATCCTTGGGGATATTAAATAACAAAAGAAATAGCAAAGTAAGATAGACACAATCTTGAAACAGATTAAGATAAATAGACAAGTTAAGGTTAAAAGAGGCTATAATTGGTAAGATAAGTTAAGGTAAGGTTTCACCTTAAATAAGATTAATGTAGGTAAAATAAGTTAAGGTAGACACAAACCACAATCTTAAATAAGATTAAGATAATTTTTTACGGTTAATAGGACCTTAAAAAGTGTTGGTTAAGTATAGGAATAATTCTTGAAAAAATCTTCGATTACATTTTAAGGTTAAGAGTAACCATAAGTTTTAACACTTTTTATTGAGACTCTTTCTTTAAGTAGAATGGATGGTTCTCACCACACATTTAAATCTTGTTTAAGATTAAGATTAGCCACACTCTTTCTCAACATTTTTGAATGTTTTTTATGATGACTTTGAACCATATTTTTTAATAAAATCTTATGACGTTTTTTAAGTTTAGTTTTAAACTTAAAATAGGTTAACTTTTCAAGATTGGGTGAACCATAAAATAGGTTCATTATTTTCGATTACGTTTTATGGCTAGTTTTAACCTTAAACAAGATATACTTTTGGAAACCTCATTGGGGAGAGTGTGGTTGGTTTTAATCTTAAAAAAGATTTAAAAATAAAATGAGTTTAAGGTATACTTACACCTTATTTAAGGTTGAACAAGATTACCCAACAGATAAGGAAAATATTTTTTAAGTTTCAATGAGACCTTAAAAGTTAATTAAAGTTATGGTTAAAATGAACCTTAGAAGAGGGGCTGCTCCCAAGTGACCCCTCTTCTAAGGTTCATTTTAACCATAACTTTAATTAACTTTTAAGGTCCCATTGAAACTTAAAAGTTAATTAAAGTTATGGTTAAAATGAACCTTAGAAGAGGGGCTGCTCCCAAGTGACCCACATACTACTGCAGTTGACCGGCGTTGCCTGGTGAAACGTTGTTGTGATGCCTCGTGTAAGGAGGAGAAATCCGTACCATCACGTTTCCGACTTTGATAAAAGTCGGATTGAAGCCTATCGCGATTGCGGTTTATCGTATCGCGACATTGCTGCTCGCGTTGGTCGAGATCCAATGACTGTCAGCAGAATATGGAATCGGTGGGTTCAGGAGGGTAATACGGAACGCCGTGCTGGATACCAACGGCCTCGTATCACTAGCAGTCGAGATGACAGGCATCTTATCCACATGGCTGTAACGGATAGTGCAACCATGTCTCGATCCCTGAGTCGACAGATGGAGGCGTTTGGAAGATAACAACCACTTGGACGAACAGTTCGACGACGTTTGCAACAGCATGGATCAGGTCGGAGACCATGGCTGCGGTTACCCTTGAAAAACGTCACTTTTTCGGATTAATCCAGTTTCTGTTTACAACATCATCATGGTCGCATCCGTGTTTGGCGACATCGCGGTGAACGCACATTGGAAGCGTGTATTCGTCATCGTCATACTGACGTATCACCTGGCGTGATGGTATTGTTACACGTCTCGGTCACCTCTTGTTCGCATTGAGGGCACTTGGAACTGTGGACATTACATTTCAGATGTGTTACGACCCGTGGCTCTACCCTTCATTCGAACCCTGCGAATCCCTACATTTCAGCAGGATAATGCACGACCTCATGTTGCAAGTCCGGTACGGGTCTTTATGGATACAGAAAATGTTCGACTGCTGCCCTGGCCAGCACATTCTCCAGATCTCTCACCAATTGAAAACGTCTGGTCCAAGGTGGCCCAGCAACTGGCTCCTCACAATACGCCAGTCACTACTCTTGATGAACTGTGGTATTGTGCTGAAGCTGCATGGGCAGCTGTACCTGTACACGCCATCCAAGCTCTGTTTGACTCAATGCCCGGGCGTATCAAGGCCGTTATAACGGCCAGAGGTGGTTGTTCTGGGTACTGATTTCTCAGGATCCACCCAAATTGCGTGAAAATGTAATCACATGTCAGTTCTAGTACCATATATTTATCCAATGAATACCCGTTTATCATCTGCATTTCTTCTTGGTGTAGCAATTTTAATGGCCAGTAGTGAATATAGCTTCCACAATTGGCTGGTTCAATACTATCAAAATATATACCTTACACCAGTATTTTAATCTCTATATATCTCGAATAATCGATACTTTTGAATGCAACTAGATGTCCGTTTTGGAGCTCGCTAATATCAGAAACGATTTATGGGCAGGAAAGAGGAGATAATCCCTCCCATTCTTTTCTCAGTCAAAGTCAAGGTTGCCAGGTTTTTCTAAGTGAAAGCTGGTACTTTTTTTTTCGGACGTCACACTTTTAAACTGAACAGAATCTGAATTTTTGACGCGTGTCTTTGCATCAGTATCGCTTCAGTGAGACACACTAAACTATGAGATGTATGTAGTGCAGTGAGCGTTACAGCTGGTCATCTGTACCTCTGTGAGCGCCATGAGGAAACGTCTGACCATACGCCATTAAAATTGGTTTTCAGTTTCACTTTTTGCTTCCGTTTTGGCACTGCTACTTCATTAGTTCCCGTGACGGCGATCTCATTAGTAAAAATGCTTCACCATCAGTAACAATAACAAACTGTTTCGATCTATTTCTGAATCGCTAGTGGGTTCGATGTAACTAAGCCGACTGTCATGTCCCACAATCACGGCCACCGTGAGGGGTGAACAAGGCACACCAGGCCCTCCAAGCAGAAGTCGGATATAAAAATCAGTTAGATGATGTTCGCGATCGAAACGAAAATCTTCATACGGACTGTCATTTACAGTAAAGATTGTATCTGCAACAATTACGTATACTTATCACAAGAAAGGAAGCACTCAAAATAGAGTGAACTACAACACACTGGCATTGGCTACGCCACATACTACTGTCAGCTATATGGGTAAAACTGGCTGCAGCCTCCACCGAATGAGCATCTTTTTGGTCCTAAATGGGCCTTTGATTATCATCGTACAGCGATTCAGGTCTAGGGAGCTGATTGGCCGACTTCAAGTTGAGATTCTGGACGGCTACTGTGTGCAAGTCTTTTAGTACTAACAGCTATAATTTTAAGTTCGGTTACATTTACATGAGTGTATTTTAATTCGTATAGTAGACTATAGTGTGTGGAATAATATCCGTTACGGTGCCATCGAGATTTTTATGCACCCCAACAACGTTTGATCGGGAATGCTGTTTTCAACAAAAAATTGGGACAGTCCCGCCCAAATTAGGGCGGAGATAAGAGTTATATAGTCTTTGCAAACTTCAAATGGTTCTGAGCACTATGGGACTTAACATCTTAGGTCATCAGTCTCCTAGACCTTAGAACTACTTAAACCGAACTAACCTAAAGACATCACACAACACCCAGCCATCACGAGGCAGAGAAAATCCCTGACCCCGCCGAGAATCGAACCCGGGAACCCGGGCGTGGGAAGCGAGAACGCTACCGAGATGCGGACTTTGCAAACTGAACTTGCCACGAGAAACATCAGACATCAGTTCAGTATCGATCTGAAGAAAGTCAAAACGTGTTATGGTTATTTACTAGTACCAAGTGAAAGCCATTTGTTGTGGATCCTCCTTCAACGCTCTTTGACACCTTGGGATTTTTAAAATCGTTGTTTCATTATTAACTTGAGCAGTGTCAGCTGATTCCGGCGTGTGGGCATCCGCCTATATTTCACAGACATTGAAACAACGTTGGGAGTGTAAACAAGCGTCTTACTTTCTTCGGGCTGCAACGCTGGGTGTATAAGCTTTATTACCACGGCTGTGAAGGGCAGACGAGGCAAGACTTTTTGAAGCAGCTGATAATGGACACGCACCGAAATCAGCTGATAACACAAAAGTGAATTATAAAATAGACAAATATTCCTTTTAAGAACTTAATGGAGCTGAAAGTAGCTTCCAAATTGTTAATTTAGGTTTCGAGCACACACTCAAGGAAGTAATGTGAATAGTTTATACTACGGTGGCACACACGCCGGAATACAAGGGAGAAAAGCAGCTAGTCAGAGATACAGATGACGAAAATAAGAAAGTGGAAATTCTCAGTTAATGGGTATTAACGCGCGCATTGGATTCATCCCATTCTACAACTTGGTTCTTCTCAGTAAAATTCCAACTGACGGTATCGGGCAGAGAATTTCTGAATGGCGAATACATGCCAGCGGATTTTCGGTAGCGAAGTTTACCTAACAGTTACGAAAAATCTCTCGAAAACCTTAGAACTGACCTAGTGGCACTCTTATTAATTTGTTTCAGAGACAAAGAAGAGGCAGGGCAGTGCGTGTAGGTGTGCACAGTTACGTTATTGTAATATGTAACGAAGTACGCTCTGAAGAGATTTAGTTTATTAATATTTGACCGCGAATATGCCCATTCAAGGGCTAGAAAAACGCGCTTCGTTATCAGAATTACTGTAACAAATCAAGTGCGCAATTAGTAAACAAAACCTTAAAAACATGTTACCAAAAATTCCACACACATATTTTGTAAAAATAAACAAAGAGTTTTATTGGCCAAAGATAATTACGAAACTACACAAGCTCACTCGAGTTCAAGAACGCTGTATGGTGATTTCCAGAATGTAATTATAATGAATATGAAGGTTGGTCAGATGGTATGTTACTGTGAACAGCTCAAAGACAGGGTTCATCTTATCAGAATCAACAGCAAACAAACACCGACAACAATAACTCAGGTATGAATGCCGGCGTCGCAAGCTGAAGATTAAAGATGGAGAGAGAGAGAGAGAGAGAGAGAGAGAGAGAGAGAGAGAGAGAGAAAGTATACGAGGATACTGAAATGGTAATACAATACGTAATGGAGTCATGGGGGACTGGAACGCAATGTAGGGAAGTAAGTAGAAGAAAATATTACTGGAGAATATGGGCTTGTAACAACGAATGAGATACAAGAAAGGCTGAGTTCCCTAATAAACTTCAGCTACTAACAGCGAATGCTCTGTTCAAGAATCACAAGGGGAGGAGGTATACTTGGAAAAGGCCCGGTGATACGGGAAGATTTCATTTAGATTACATCATGGTCAGACAGACGTTCCGATATCAAATACTGGATTGTAAGGCGTACCCAGGAGCAGATTGAGATTCAGATCACAATGTAGTAGTGATGAAGAGCGGGCAGAAGTTCGAGATATTAGTCAGGAAGAATGAATACGCAAAGAAGCGGAAGCACTAAGGACTGACGAGATACACTTGAATTTCTCTAAAGCTGTACAATCAGCAAAGAAAAGGAATGGACATCACATCTCCAAAAAGGGCAATCACAGAGGTCGGAAAGAAAAACATAGCTACAAAGAAGGTAACTGCAAAGAAACCATGGCTAACAGAAGAAGTCCTTCCGATGATCAATGAAAGAAAGAAGAGCAAAACTATTTAGGAAAATTTAGAAATACAAGCAACAGAGGAATGAAATAAATAGGAACAGCAGGGAAGGTAAGGCGAAATGGCTGCATGAAAAATGTGAAGAAATCGAAAAAGAAATGATAGTCAAAAGGACTGACTCAGCATGTAGGAAAGTCAAATTAACCTTCGGTGAAATTAAAAGCAAGGGAGGTAACATAAAAAGGGCAACTGGAATTCCATTGTTGTGAAGAGAGAGAGGATAGCTGGAAAGAGTACACTGAAGGCCTCAATGAGGGGGAAGATTTGTCTAATGTGATGTAAGAAGAAACAGGAGTCGATTTAGAAGCGTTGGGGGATACAGTACTAGAATCAGTATTTAAAAGATCTTTGGAGGACTTAATATCAAATAAGGCAGAAAGGGTCGGTAACATTTCATCAGAATTTCTAAAAACATTAGTAGAAGTGGCTACATAACGACTACTCACGTTATTGTGTACAATGTATGACTTTGGCAATATACTGTCTGACTTACGGAAGAAAATATCCAAACAATTCCGAAGACTTTACGAGCTGAAAAGTGCCAGAATTATCGCACAATCAGTTTAACAGTTCATGTACACATGTTGCTTTCAAGACTAATATACAGAAATTGGAAAAGAAAATTGAGGATGTGTTAGATAACAATCAGTTTGGCTTTAGGAAAGGCAAAGACACGAGAGAGGCAATTCTGACGTTGAGGCTGATAATGGAAGTAAGACTGAAGAAAAATCAAGGCACATTCATATGATTTTGTCGACCTGGAAAAAGCCTTCGACAATGTAAAATGGCGCAAGATGTTCGAAATTCTGAGAAAAATAGGGGTAAGCTATAGGGTGAAAGGGGTGTTACATAATACGTACAATCGCCAAGATGGAATAATAAGAGTGGACGACCAAGAACGAAGTGCTCGGATTAAAAAGACAGGGATGTAGTCTTTCACACCCATTGTTCAATCTGTGCATCGAAGAAGCAATGAAGGAAATAAAAGGAAGGTTCAGGAGTGAAATTAAAATTGAAGGTGGTAGGATTTCAATGATACGATTCGCTGATGATATTGTTATCATGAGTAAAAGTGAAGAAGTATTACATGATATGCTGAATGGAGTGTACAGTCCAATGAGAAGAAAATATAGATTAGGAATAAATCAAAGAAGGACGAAAGTAGCAGAAATGAGAACAACGATAAATTTAAAATTGCTTGTCAAGAAGTAGATGAAATTAATAATTCTGCTACCTAGGCAGCGACATAAGCAATGACGGACGGAACAAGGAGAACATCATAAGCAGGCTATCACTATCAAAAAGGTAATTCCTCACCAAGAGAGGTCTACTAGTATGAAACAGAGGCCTTAATTTGAGGAAGAAATTTCTGAGGATGTACGTTTGGAGCACAGCATTGTATGGTAGTGAAACACTGTGGGAGAACCGGAACAGAGAAAAGAATCGAAGCATTTGAGATGTGGTGCTGCAGACAAATGTTGAAAATTAGGCGAACTGATAAGGTAAGGAATGACGAGGTTCTGCGCAGTATTGGAGAGGAAAGGAACGTGGAAAACACTGATAAGGAGAAGGGACCGGAAGATAGGACAACTATTAAAGCATGAGGTAACGAGTTCTATAGTACTAGAGGAAGCTGTACACGGCAAATATTGTAGAGGAAGAAAGAGATTGTAATACATCTAGCAGATAATTGAGGATGTAAGTTGCTAGTGATACTATGAGATGAAGATGTTGGCACAGGAGAAAAGTTCGTTGCGGGCCGCGTCAAACCAGTGAGAAGACTGATGAATTTAAAAAAAAAAAAAAATCCTCAGAATCAAAATTCGCAATGTCTTCAGACCTTGCACCAATGCAAAATAAACAGATTTTTCCTGATTTGTCGAAGTTATGAACCTTAAGGCGGACACCATAGGCTGCGCATATTTTACATCATTTAAATACGTAAAGTTCTCTGATAACATTACTAAACACGCATATGCTGAAACACGTTCTACAAGAGGCAAGTAAAGATATATGTAATTTAAAATAAAAGGAAAAGGGGCAAAGTTAACAAACAATGGTGACAGGAATATGAAAAGGCTACCAAAGAAAACAGATTCAGTGTACTTCACACCTTATGTTGCTGATTTGTAATGGCTGTAGGGGGGAATTAGTAGATGAAACTTTGATGAGGAATACGTGTCCGAAAATGTACCGTTTGGATGTAAAATAAGTTTGAAGATGGATCACTTCCAAAACTCCAACTTCGTTGTACAGACACGCAGCGGAAACAATGAGCTGTGACCCGTGTGCTCTAGAGGAGACTTTGGCAAATACGATGTTACGACCACTAATCGTCGAGTTCCCTTTCACGTGACGAATGACGTCTTCTTCGAAGCCGAGAGTGTGTTGCGTCCACAGAGCAACACTGTCAACCCTCCAAGTTCGAGAGGTACCAGTTTCTCGCACCCGTTGTTATAGCAGGACTAAAACCCCTAGACGCTTGTAGTAGGAATTGTAAAATTCCCTGCATACTTGAGTTTAGTTACTATGTCTACTGAAGGGACAAAAATTTAAAAACTTGATATGGTAGGAGCGGTAGGAGAGTGGTAAGGTGCCATGCCAATTCACAAACATACCTTGGAACAGATTTATTGTTAGTCTATTCAAAACACAGAGGGTCAGTTCATAAAACATTAAACTAACTCTGATAACAAGCATTAAAGGAGATTATTAACCGTATAACTCTAATTGCTGACAGTACAGTAAAGAATACGCACAAAGAATTCCAAGGACCTTCTTGTATGACCTTTCTTCCTTGAGGCAAATAATTGCAACTCATAATTTCACAAACGACTGAGTCACAGATCCATTCACCACCAAGGGATAAACAACAGTTCTTCACTTGTGGGGAGGGGTAGGGGTTTATGCGCCACAATATAAGTATTACTTTCACAAATGGTAGATCCTTGAGAGCACTTGCTGACATTCTCTTTACAACACTCCACGTCCTGGCACTTCTTGTTACAACAACTTCTAATACCTATAACATAAACCTGTTAGCAGCAGGCACAAACAAGAAGTGAATGCGCTTAATTAAGGTGTTTGCCGGCCGGGGTGGCCGAGCGGTTCTAGGCGCTACAGTCTGGAACCGCGTGACCGCTACGGTCGCAGGTTCGAATCCTGCCTCGGGCATGGATGTGTGTGATGTCCTTAGGTTAGTTAGGTTTAAGTAGTTCTATGTTCTAGGGAACTGATGACCTCAGAAGTGAAGTCCCATATTGCTCAGAGCCAATTAAGGTGTTTAATAACGGCAACAATCATACGTAACCTCAAGCACAAGGATAGAGAAAGCTTTCAGTGAAAAGCAGTTACAAGTATTAGAATTATCTCTTGCCATTAAACGCCACAAACCAATTTACTTTTAACCTTTTAATTTAACCGTATGTGAATTAACCCAATAGATGATTGCTCCCTCTCATACTAGCTTAACTGTTTCAATGGTTTCAAGGAACTTTAAATAAGAAGTATTTCACCAATGCAAACAAGAACACCTGACTTTATGAAACAATTGCGGATCAATAGAAGTGCAAACATTTTAAGCCAGTTAGTCGTATTCCACACGCACTTAGTAAGTCAGCAGCTAGTTCACAAACATGTCCTCGGTGTACGAGAAGCAACAGAGTCAGCTCATTTAATCGTACTATATTATAAACAATTCAATGATTATCCACCCAGTTAATCTGCAGGTAATGATTGAGTAAAAGGAACATGATTTAAATTACGGTTAAACAACAACAACATATGATAGATCCTTAAATATACACATGGCATGAAATTACAGCCATCTGCAGCTAAGACATCTCTTAATGGGCGAAAGAAACTTGAGCACCTCAACGTGGACAAAGTAGTGATAAATCAATTAGACCATCCAGCTGCTTCATTACATATACGTTCAGTAGTGCAATTCGGTGACAGAATCATATATAACAGCGTAATTATACTCGTACGTCTACGATAACCAGGATGTGGGAAACACTAATGCTTTAAACAGTCTTTTAACCACTAATCCAACCAAACCCCAAACGGTCAGCTGTTTGTGAACACCCGTGCAAACTGTCTGCTCTGACTCGAGTACAGTACCACGCCACTCATACTTTCACCCAGCTAACAGCAGCGTGACCCATTACCTCGCGAAGTATCCTCGCAGAACTAAACTAGAAGGATTCGACAGCAGCGGACACGCCTCCCGCTCTTAAATAGTCTTCCAATAAATGACCCTCAAACCACCGTCTCTCATCGGAAGACTACATCGCGGACGACCAACGATAATCAGCGAGGCACTACTCTAACGATGATGCCAGCACGCATGGCTCGAACCTCAAATATAATGAAGTGAAATTAGAAATTACGTGCACTACTTTCAGAATCTGTACAGAGGAAGAGCTTTAAATGAACGCAAGTTCCTTATCTATATGTCATGGGTAAGTCAATGTCGTCAGGAGCCAGATGGCAGCGGCGAAATTGTAAAGGGTATGTCAGTGTTAAAATACGGCTTTTGACGTGTTTATATTCGATTTGGCGGCTATAACGATCGTCCGTCGACTGGCTCTGGACGTAGGTTAGTCGGAAGCAACTAGTACGGTATAATAGTTCACTGGCGTTCGTACATGCACGACGATAGCGTAAATGCCACAAGGATCGTTAAAGTCATGTCCACAGTTTTTAAAGTGTACAAAAATTACGTCATTTCGTGGAATAGGAAACAGCAGTAAGTACGATTTCGTCACACGTACCACGTCAGCGAACAAGGTGACTTCAGGAAACATCGGAGCAGTTTTCGACCAGATCTTAACGTTGACAGTTGTATCAGATGCTGGATTTCAGCGAAGTCTCAAATGACCTTCAGTTTTCGTGGATCTTACGGCAGCCTATGGCAATGTGTGTGGGGGGAGACACTGATGCTGCAGCTTAGTAAAAAACATCCTATGCCGAAAGCTGGCGTTTCTAGTTAACAGCAAGCTTTCTGACAGGAGTTTAAAGGTGTCTCTGAACGGAAAAGCTAGCAGATGGAAGAGTATAATTAATGGCCTGTCTCAGGGAACAAATCTCGTCTCCAACCAGTTTAATCTGCATGTGCTTGATATGCCAGACACGGAATCCATGAAAATCCAGTACACAGATGACCTAGCATTAGCCTTGCAGACTAAAGACCTCATTCACCGTAAGAGCGTGTTAACAAGTAATATGATAGGAAATGAATGATTACTTCCATAAATGGAGACTTCAGCCTAACCCAAGTAAAACTGAGGTTACTGCATTACACCCAAGTAACAAGGCAGCCCAACGTGACTTTCGATGGAATGAAGTACCACACAGCTACTATGCCATATATCGGGGAATCAGTCGGGATTGGTCCTTGTCATTGAAACAATAGCACATCACATTATCTAAGAAGCTTGGCTCAAGAGTAAATCTACTTCGCAAGATTACCGGAAGTAACTGGGATGCGGACGCCAATACTCTACAGTCTGCTGCTTTCGCTCTCGTGTATTCTGCTCTAGAATACTATACCTCCGTTTAGGAAAACCGTTCACACATAACAAAGACTCATCTGCGGCTTAACGAAGCCATGAGAATAATCAATACCACTGTCACATCTACTCCCAGTCAGTGGCTGACTGTGTTATGTAGTTTGCTCCGGCCGCGCGGTGTCGCCGCGTGGTCCCAGGGGCCATGACACGGCTTGAGCAACCCCTCCCGCCGGAGGTTCGAGCCCTTCCTCGGTCATGGGTATGTGTGTTGTTCTTAGCATACGTTAGTTAGTATTGTGTAAGTCTAGGGATCGATGACTTCAGCAGTTTGGTCCCTTGGGAATTCAAACACACGTAATTTACTCCGCAGGATCTAAGCAGGAAAGAAGCTAAGATAAACTTGCTCAAAAAGAATGATTTTCATAAGAACTCTCCCTTGTATGATGCCCTGCAAGATCTACTAACAACTCGTCTGAAATTATGAAAACCACCGTGGCTTGATTTACAAAGTATCTGTTCTTATGACGTGACTTCCAAATGGAAATGGAAATGTCGTGTGGCTAGGGCCTCCCGTCGGGTAGACCGTTCGCCTGGTGCAGGTCTTTCGATTTGACGCCACTTCGGCGACCTGCGCGTCGATGGGAGAGCGATATGAGTGGGACAAGCATGTAATGGCAGTTGTGCGGAAGGCGGATAGTCGTCTTCGATTCATTTGTAGAATTTAGGGAAGACGTGGTTCATCCGTAAAGGAGACTGCGCATAAAACTCTAATACGACCTATTCTTGAGTACTGCTCGAGCGTTTGGGATCCCTATCAGGTCGGATTGAGGGAGGACATTGAAGCAATTCAGAGGCGGGATGCTAGATTTGTTACTGGTAGGTTTGATCATCACGCGAATGTTACGGAAATGTTTCAGGAACTCGGGTGGGAGTCTCTGGAGGAAATGAGGCGTTCTTTTCGTGAATCGCTACTGAGGAAATTTACAGAACCAGCATTTGAGGCTAACTGCAGTACAATTTTACTGCCGCCAACTTACATTTCGCGGAAAGACCACAAAGATAAGATAAGAGATATTATGGCTGGTACAGTGGCATATAGGCAGTCATTTTTCCCTCGTTCTGTTTGGGAGTGGAACAGGGAGAGAAGATGCTAGTTGTGGTACGAGGTACCCTCCGCCACTCACCGTATGGTGGATTGCGGAGTATGTATGTAGATGTAGATGTAGATGGGGATGAAATGATGATGATTAGGACAACAAAAGCCCAGTCCCTAAGCAGAGAAAATCTCCGACCCAGCCGGGAATCGAACCCGGACCCTTAGGATTGACAGTCAGTCACGCTGACCACTCAGCTACCGGGGGCGGACACACGGCCACGCTGGAACCAACATCCACCCAACAACGCTCACCTGGTTCAAGATCCAACAAAGAAGTTCGACAGTTTCGAAGTACCACGCCAGTTCTGATCGACACTGAACTGGTGAAGGACTGGCCAAATAAGATATGGTTACACCATGAGGAAGTGAGGTTCCGTCGATCTGCCGACTGCGATTGCGGAGGAGCAAACAATAGATCACACTTATATGACTGAAAGTGCTATTGACTGGTTGCTACATTCGGATGTTTCCGTTTGACTGTAGACAGTTTTGTGTACTTGTAAACCATAGTAACCTTGTTAGGGAGCAGGTACTTTCAGTACACCACTACATGGCGCTGCTGTAATCTTTTGAGCATTCCATTTACTTAAGTTTCAATTACATCTTGTTACACGCTGTGTGGGACTGTATCATGGATACTGAAAACGTAGCATAGTGCCACGTAGCTTCTGGTTATTTTTCCATAGACATAATCAGAGAAACCTGAAGCAGTATAAACCAAAGTTGCGTATGCCTATTATGACAGCAGTGATGCAATGAGGTGCTATATATATGAACCAGCGATGCTGCAATTCACTTGCTTTCTGTACATGCACTGTGAGAGTTAAAGCCACGTGTTAAAAACGTTTTTCAAGTTACGTACCGCTATGCGAATTGTAAAGCACTAACGTGGAGCAAAGACTCTCTCTGCTCTGTTTCTGACTACTAGGGAAGTTGCACCTTCGGAAGCATAATAAAGGCACACCTGGTGTATTTTGAAAGCAAAACGCTGCCGATCAACCAGGTAACTGATAGGCTAAAGTTCGAGTTCACTCGGCCACGCAGATGAACACAAAGACATTATTCCACTGACCCCGGCTGTATGCCTTACACCACTCACAGCTAACTTGGTTTTTAAGGCGCTTTTATCTTGCTTTTTGTCGGGATGGCCACTTATGAAATGCAACATACATGAATACAGGCTTCCTTGCAAGCGTGCTTTGGCGTAATCTTCTACAGGGACGAGCAGCATGAATAGTAAGACTTTAGGCCCGTAGTATGGCGCTGCTATCGCAGATGCAAGAAAGATACATGGTGTTCCGAAAAAATACTTTGAGAAGTGGTAGCGCTCATGGAAACAGGAAAAATGTCCAATAAACATGGGCTTCGAAATGCATACTTTCTGAGGTAAATCCAGTAATTATGGGTCTGGAAATGCATACTTTCTGCGATAACTACACGTTTACAAGAGGTGTTGAGCGTGGCGTCCACAACCCTCTGCCCTCCGGCATATGGAATGACGCACGCTGTCAATTACGCCCAGCTGTTGTACCTGCTGGCGTGCATTAACGAAGCGAGCCTGTCGTGCCCACGCATCGTTGATTCAGGTTGGCGTAGACCATGATTGTGGTTGGCGTAGACCAATTCCTTAAAGTGTCCCACTTAACACGTGTGAATCAGCCATCTGGCTGCGAAGGTAGTAGTACAAGTTGTTTTCTCATCGTGTTTCAGCTATGAAATCTTCACGGGTTATCAGCCGAGTGGCATCGTCTTCTAGTCGCACCGTTTCAATGGAATGAGTATCCATCATCTTCGCCTGAAGATGGTGGATGCGCATTCCAGTGAAACTTTGCGACTAGAAGTTGCACTTTCTATGCATGGTAATTTTTCCGTGTCAGTTCTTCACCACAGTGTTCTGAGATATGCCTGCTTCTCTGGAAAAGCGACACGCCTGTTTCCGTGGATTGTGTTGAAGTGCAGCACGCACGGTATTCGCAGCGTCGTCACTCATTTCAGGTCTATCTTCTTGCATTCTCACCAACTCTGCAAGTGTTTTTAAGATTCTCATACCTTTTTTCGATGCTCTTCGCAATTTACGGAAATCAGATGCAGTAAAATCAGACGTTTATATAGAGTGTATGCAGAAAAGCTTAGTGAGTTAAGCTGCCGTATGAGAAAGACCACACAGACATGTACAGCGACATCTACATTTACGTGATTAGTATCCAATTCACAAATAAGTGCCTCGCCGTGGGGTTCATCGAACCACCTTCAAGCCATTTCTCTACCGCTCCACTCTCGAACTGAGCGTGCAAAAACGAACACTTAAATCTTTCCGTGCGAGCTCTGGTTTCTGTTATTTTGTTATATCATTTCTCTCTATGTAGGTGGGCTCAAACTAATATTTTCACACTCTGAGGAGAAAGTTGGTGATTGAAATTAAACACGAGAAGTTCCTGCCTTAGCGGGAAACATCTTTGTTTTAATAACTGCCACCCCAATATGTGCATCACACCCGTGATACTCGCTCCCCTGTTTCGCGATAATACAAAAAAGCTGCCCTTCTTTGAACTTTTTCGATGTCCTCCGTCAAACCTATCTGATTCGGATCCCACACTGCTCAGCAGTGTTGCAGAAAAGGGCGGAAAAACTCGATGTAAACAACCCTTTTAGTAGGTTAGGTGCACTTTCTAAATGTCCTTCCAATAAATCACAGTCTTGAGTTTGCTTTCCCCAAACATTATCTATGTGATGGTTCCATTTTATCGTCCCTGTACTCCCTAAGGATTTAGCTGAGTTTGGAGCCTTTACACTTTTGTTAGTTATCGTGTAACTGAAATTTAGCCGATTCCTTTTATTGTTCATGTATAAGACTTCACACTTTTCAGTATTTAATGTCAATCGGCACTTTTTGCACCATACAGACATGGTGTCAAAAGACCTACTGGAAATATAATAATATTGAATCAATAGGATGTCCCCTCTTGATAGCACTCATTACTGCGTGAGAAAAAGGAGCTTAGTTTTGTTTCACAGGAAAGATGTTTTCTGAGTCCGCGTGGCTATTCGTCAATGAATCGTTCTTTTTTCGGGGTGACTCATAATGTTAAGATACAGATATGTTCCAAAACCCTACTGCAAATCGAAGTTAATGATACGTGTCTGTAACTCAGCGGATTACCCCGTCTCCTTTCTTGGATACTGGTGTTGCTTATCGGATTTTCCAGTGTTTGGGTACGGATCATTCTAGGAGCGAATAAGTGAGAACTGCGGTAGGACTACACTCCAGATATGTCAGATGATGTTCAGTAGGATTGCAGCCCCATCGTGTCCTTACAGAAGGGTTGGATCATGCGGTGGTTGTCAGCAGAATCGAAGGATGCTAAGAACGTCGTTGAGTTGCATATTTCACTAGAAATTCTTGTTTTTGCGAAATGTATGTAGCTGAACGCTCAATGCGAAGGGTAGCTTGATTCACAAGCGAATAAGTGAGAACTGCGGTAGGACTACACTCCAGATATGTCAGATGATGTTCAGTAGGATTGCAGCCCCATCGTGTCCTTACAGAAGGGTTGGATCATGCGGTGGTTGTCAGCAGAATCGAAGGATGCTAAGAACGTCGTTGAGTTGCATATTTCACTAGAAATTCTTGTTTTTGCGAAATGTATGTAGCTGAACGCTCAATGCGAAGAGTAGCTTGATTCACAATCGCCCTTCGTGTCACCTTCTGGAAACGTGTTCCCTGGCCATTCATAAGGAAACTGAGCGATTTGAACTCTGTATGTAGCGGTTCTGACCTCCATCCCAGGGGCGTAAAGAGAAGGAATGAGATGTGGCTAAAGAGGCCATGAAGATGTTCTCATCGTGTGACACGTTCACGGTAGCGTTTGTCAGAAATGTGGTTAAATTTGGTGCCAGTGTGACACCATTAACGCACGTCACACCGGAAATGATCTTAGATTTTGCTGGATGCGTCGACACTTGCTGTCCGATGCTTCACCGAACTCGAGGGAGACGTCTCGCCACGCTTATCACTATTACATGAGATGGCTACAGTTGTCTTTTAACCAAATTTCATACGAGGGCTGTCCAGAAAGTAAGTTACGCGAAATGGAAACGACTATGAAAATCCGATAAAGCTTTGCAAAGATGTGTTGGGCAGTGTCTCTAGTATGACTCTAGGTAGAATTATGTCGCTATTTTCATTCCTGAGCTCTTAGTGAGTGTGTAAAGATGTTATAGAAAATAGTGTCTCCCGCCAAATATGAGGGCCAGGTGAGAATTTTCCCCTGAAGCTATGCAACCAACATTACATAACTGTCGTGCGGTTTCTTCTTCAAGACAATTCTCAGACTCATTCTGCAGGGGCAATGCATCGTTTCAATTGGAAATGTTTGGTTACCCACAATACAGCCCGTAATTGTCTCCCATTGAGTTTCATCTCTGCTCAAAAGAACCGCTGACTATGAAGACAACATTTTGGCACAGACAACGAGCTTTAGTCCAGCGTAGAGAATTGGCGGAAAGCATTGGCGGCTGCCTTCTATGCTGAGGGTATTGGAAAGTTGGTACAACGCTACGACGAATGTCTGAGTCAGAAGGGCGACTACGTAGAGAAGTAGCTGAAAGGTGTAGCTAACTGTTACAAATGAAACATTTCTGATTTTCACTGTGATTTTCATTTCGCGAGCAATCGTAACTTACTTTCTGGACAGCCCTCGTAATTCTGCCCCACAAATGGGGGATACTTACTGTGTTTCAAAAAAGTGACGCTTTAATCCATGTTTTGCAGGGTAGCATAGTTCCTTAGAAGTAAATTTCTGTGATGAAGCAGACTCTCTACGCTCACCGTGCACTTTGCTGTCTCGCCGCTGATGGCGCGCTTGCGTCCACCAAACCATGCTCGGCGCCAGGGAGAGACGGGGCCTGCTCGGGAAGTTTTCCGAGTTCCCCCCGTGCGGTGCGGCGACGGGCGGCAAGCCGTGTTTTCCGCCGATCGACGGCACTCTGCCGCTCTCTTTCCTCCTCTCCTGTTGGCGGCGCTGAGCGCCTGATCCCGGGGGACGGCTTATGCTAAAAGGCTGGTGACGGCGCAGCCGGCTACTGCCACAGCCACTGCCGCAGTAGCGCGGGGCACTTAGCTCCGAACCGCTACGCGCCGTCTCCAGGCGGGTAAGTGAACAGCGCCGCTTCGCCACGCGGTCTCCAGGCTGCGCTAAGCTCAGCCCGTCTCCTGTCGGTTCTTTGCCCGCAGTGTCTTGCAAAGGCTTCTATCAGCCAGTTCAGTCGTTTGCTACACACCAGGCGCACATTGTTACGTGAATAATACGTGTCCCTTTTCCAGCCCAACTGACATTTCATTTCGTACGAACCTCTCCAGATAACAACTCTTAGACTGGTGTGCAAGCACAGATGATCATAGACTGAGGCGGAAAAAAAAAAAAACGTGTCATACCGATATGCAAGCATACAGATGGCGGTGCTATCGGGTACACAAAATACACTGAAGAGCCACGGAAACTGTTAACCTGCCTAATAACGTAGCGCACAGCGTGCATGCAGAAATGCACATACACAACGTGGCATGGACTCTAATACTGTCTGAGGTAGTGCTGGAGCGAACTGATACCTTGACCCTTGCAGGGCTGTCCATAAATCCATAAGAGTATGGGGAGAGGGGAATGAAGATGTCTTCTGGACAGCACGTTGCAAGGCATCCGAAATGTGCTCAATGATGTTCATGTCTGGGGAGTTTGGTGCCCAGCGGAAGTGTTTAAACTCAGAAGAGTGTTCCTGGAGCCACTCTGTAGCAACTCTGGGCGTGTGGGGTGTCGCATTGTCCTGCTGGAATTGCTCAAGTGAGTCGGAATGCACAATGGACATGAATGGATGCAGGTGATCAGAGTTCTTACGTTCGTGTCACCTATCAGATTCGTATCTAGACGTAGCAGGGGTTCCATATCCCGGAACTTGCCTGAAACTATTTATGGAAATTGCGGAAAACCTCTAAATCAGGACCGCCGGACTCGGGTTTGAACAGTCGTCCTCTTGAATGCAAGTCCATTCAAGAGTGTGTCACCTCTCACCATGGACAACGCAGTGGCCGACAGCCTTCACTTAATAGCGTCTGCGTAGAGTTGTCAGTGCTGCCGCTTGTATTAACGTGGGCCACACGACGAACTTATGCGTTAATACAGTGCGGCGAAGCTTGACGTCAATGGGCTTCGGCAGCAGACGAGCGACATCGCATCCATCACCTCTCCTGGGCTCGTGACGAAATCAGTCGGACTGTAGACAACTGGAAAACCGTTGCGTGGTAATATGAGTCCCGCTTTCAGAGCTAATGGTAGGATTCGAGTGTGGCACAGACATCACGAAGCCATGACCGAAATTGTCAATGAGGCACTGTGCAAGCTGACGGTGGCTTCATATTTGTGTGGGCTGTGTTTTTCGTGGAATGGACAGGGTCCTCTGGTGCAATTGAACCGATCACTAACTGTAACTAATTATGTTCGGATACTTGTAAACTATTTGGAGCCATTCAAGTGCTTGATGTTCCCAAACAATGATGGACGTTTTGTAGATGACAATACGCCTTGTCAGCTGGCAACTACTGTTGGCTATTGGTTTGAAGCACATTCTGGATAATTATAGCGATTGATCTGGTCACCCATATCCCCCGATATCAATCCCATAGGACATTTATGGGACATAATTTATTTGGTCAGTTCGTTCATAAAATGCTGTACCGATTGCACTTTCGCAGTTATGATTGGCAATAGAGGCGGCGTGGCTCAGTATCTTTGCAGGGGACTTCGAGTCTATGCCGCTGCAGAATATGTAATAAAAAATGGGGCTTCCTATTTAAAAGAACGGCACTGACATCCGTTGGACCTATGGCAGCGCCAAACATAGTGCCATATGGTTTCCCCCTTCAAGCTAGACGAGTTTCGTTCTTTGTAGTTTTTTCGTTTGTAACTTACTTCGTGAGATATTTGGCCCGGTCACTATCAATGGACCACTCTGTATATTCCGACCAGAGCACCGAGATAGAATATTTCGTGATCTCCATTATCAATAAAAAATCTATATATTTGTCCTACATGTAGAGCCAAGCAAAACTAGTGCCCTTGAAACAACAACTAAACGGAAAGATTCTGTTCCTTCCCGTCAGACCGGCGCTAAAATCGCGCAAGAAGGCTGGTGTGTCGCCGATCTGACATACAGCGCCACTCCGAGATTTACAATGGCGAGGGAACACAGCGATGGGCAGTGCGGCGTACGTATTCGCCTGCTGCTCTAGGACATCCATGGCGTTTCCTGGAATCACTGACTCTGCGAGTTTGCCATCGAGCAGCGTAACCTTGGCGGATTACTGAAGACTGGCTGCTTGTGGCTGATAGCACCTGGATTTGATGTATGGAATACTAGGTGTACATCCTCATCATGAGGCTGTGTGAAGCCTCAGCGGAGATGCACCATATGCAGAGAGGTTGGAAGTTGGGATGTGCTAGTTAAAGTACGTGGGCCTTGGAAAAGTTGAACAGTGCCGTGGAGTTGGAGAGGCAGTGGTGAGGCAGCAGGGTAATTGGAATGTTAACGGTCAGCATGGGGTGTGGCTGGCTATAATGCGCGACGTTGCTGGGCAGCGTATGCTCAGAAGCTATGGCAGGTGAAAACCAGGAAGGACTCGCGGAAGAGAGCTGCCATTATGATGACTGCAAGCAGGGCATAAAACTGACTCTTGTCGCGGAATGGCGTCCATAATCGCATTTGTGCTGGCATAAGTGTGCGACCACGAACTGAGCTGTCAACACACCACTGTCCCATTCTTATGCCTCCTTTGTTAGAATAGTGCCTTATATAGTTTTACCTACATTGAAAATCCACAGTGAGACCAAAAAGTGACCTGTGTTATCTGAATTCTTGATTTAATAAAACAGAGGTCATAGTTTGATCTAATATTACCCTAGTGATAAGCTGCACTGTATGACTTTCCAAGGCCCATGTACTTTAACCAGCACATCCGAACTGTCAGTTTCTCTGTGGTATGGCTCCGCTGAGGCTCCACACGGCCTCATGATGAGCATGTTCACCCAGTACTCCATACGCCAAGTGCAGGTGCTATCAACCACTAGCAGCCAACCTCAAGCAGTCTGCCTAGGAGACGCTGCTGGATGGCAAACTCACAAATCCAACAATTCCAGGAAATAAATAAGACCCGAGGATATGTTGTGATAAGCCTCAGTGAATCTGTTGTCATTCCATGAATTTTCGCTGATTATTTTGTGTTAGTGTGTTGTGTCAGTGTAGATTGCACTGTTTGTATGTATTGTCTGTCTGGTGTGTGATTAAAGTGTTTGTTGTAGTTGGGCATTGTTGCACTATATGATAAGCTACTGTGGTTGATACAACGTTATTTCAGTGCCCACTTCGCAAAGTTACTTTCCGTGGGGTGAAGCTATAGTTCTTATGGATGACATGTGTATGTGTACTATAGCTATAAGGATTTTGCTGTACGTTCTTTGGTGTCTGTGTAATGTTTTAATGAATTTATTACTGTGGAGAAGTAATTATTTTTATAAAATGTATTTTGTTACATCAAAAATAACGGGGTAACAGCAAATCAGATTGCTAGGCAACTTCTGAAAAATGCGAAAACCAAAGGCAAAAGAGACAGGGAAAGAGTTATACCCCAAGAACAAAAAGAGTACGGAGTCGTCAATGCTTCATTCGCAGCAACCGAACTGGAAGACGCCATTCAGAGTATGAAACTGAATAAAGCCGCTGGAACTGATGACCTTAGAACAGAGGAGATAAAACAGTTTGGGCCCAAAGCTCGAAACTGGTTACTACAAATGATGAACACGTGTATTAAAGAGCTGAATATTCCAAAACTATGGCGGCAGGCGAGAGTGGTGGCTTTACTAAAACCTGGCAAGGAGATAAAGGACCCCAAAAGTTATAGACCAGTATCACTTCTATGCCATCTCTATAAGATACTGGAGCGGATGATTCTCAAGCGGGTGGCAGACACTATAGATGGAAAGCTCATAAAGGAACAAGCCGGTTTCAGAACAGGAAGATCTTGTTGTGGGCAAATACTTAATGTGACGCAACATATAGAAGACGGGTTTGAAAAAAAATTAATAACTGGAGCAGCTTTCATAGATCTTACTGCTGCATACGACACGGTAAACCACAGAAAGCTATTGCGCAAATTATATCACCTCACAGGGGACCGTAGGTTGACGATGGTTATTGGTAGTCTTCTGCAGAATCAAAGATTTTATGTCTCCCTAAATGGTAAGAACAGAAGATGGCGACTGCAGAAGAATGGCTTACCACAAGGAAGTGTACTTTCTACCATCCTTTATAACGTGTACACTAATGACCAACCTATACCTCAAGATGCAAGACTATTCGTATATGCTGATGACACAGCTGTGGTGGTCCAGGAGTCCAATTTTGATGCAACATCTAGAAATCTCTCTAGAGCGCTTGAAGAACTGGCTCAATACTATGACGCTAATCACCTCAAGCCAAACCCTGACAAAACCCAAGTATGTGCTTTCCACCTGCGCAATAGATATGCTGAAGTTGAGCTCGACGTTACATGGCAAGGTAAGAAGCTAAACCACTGTCCAACACCTAAATACCTTGGGGTTGTAGTTGACAGAACGCTTTCCTTCAAGCAGCATTGCCAAAACACCAAAGCTAAAGTCTGCTCCAGGAATAACATCATCCGCAGGCTGACAAACTATGAATGGGGAGCTCAACCATCAGTACTGAGAACATCAGCACTTGCTCTGTGTGTTTCTGCAGCAAACTATGCAGCGCCAGTATGGGAAGCACCTGCACATGCTAAACAGGCTGATGTAAGTGTAAATGAGACAATGCGAATTGTTACAGGCTGTCTCAGACCCACACCAACGGGTAATTTGTACCTACTTGCTGGAATTGCCCCATCCAAGACCAGAAGGCAGGTGGCAGCAGACGCTGAGAGAACAAAGAAAGAAACAGATTCTCGACACCCACTGAATGAGCACGTCAATCAGGCTCCGAGGCTTAAGTCTAGAAATAGTTTTATTGCAAGAACCAAGATCCTTGACGGTTCACAGGAAGACAATAGAGTCCGTAAATGGGAGAATGAACAAACCGCACTGCAGATAATACCAAAAGAGCAAATGGCACCTGGAAACAAACTTCCTTATACAGTGTGGAGAACACTAAAAAGGCTGAGGGCTGGTGTGCCCAGATGCAAAACTAATCTGTGCAAGTGGGGACTGCTGACTAACGATGACGACGTTCTTTGCGGATGCGGAGAGGTACAAGACGAGGCATATCTGCTCATGTGCCGACTACTGCCGAAGCCCTGCAGTTTTAGTGATCTTCCACAAGCCAACGACAAAGCCGTAACGGTGGCTAACTATTGGAAAAATAAAATTTGATCTGGACACGGAAAAGTAAAGTAAAGTAAAGTATATCACAAATTAGCTAATTTAGAAGATTATGCACAAGGGCTTGCCTTGGTTTATTGCACGCTCTTCTTACTAAATCAAAGCATCGGCCAAACTCCAATACCACGGTAATCCCTCACCACACTAGTAAGACTGTACGGTGCCAAACAAATAACACACCATACATTGAATTCCTGACAATTCTAACTTGACATGTCACACAAAATAGTTATGTGAAGACGTGCGAATTTTATTGACAGGCAAAGAGAAGTGAATAAACAATCTGACATTTTTGAATATAAGCCACTCACACTAGACCCAAACTACAAGACGCAGTTCTTAAGGAAAGGAGAATTTTATGAAGAGATGCCGTCTAGGGCGGCTGGAACCCTCGCCACGGGATAGCTACTGGACACAATGGGATGCCACAGCCACTGCATAAGCCGCTGGCAAAAGCAGTCCTTGTCCCTGCTTTTAGTGACGATCCATCGGGAGGCCTTTCTAGGAACACGGCCACAGATCACAGATAAATCTCCGAAGAAACCCAACGCAGAAAACTGGTGACTCACTGCAGCCACCTGCATTAAAACTAGCGGCACCTGTGATGGGCTACAAAAAACTGTAGTGAGTGGAGATATAACACGTACAAATACCCTGACTGGCTAGAAAGTAAATGCGTGGCCACCAGCTTTGATATAGGCAAATTGCAGACAGAGTAATGGGCATCTTCTCTTGCAGAAAATTGTCGAGTGTTTGAGCAATGCGACTTGCGCTGCGCTGAGACAATTGAGAGCGAGAGTCATTATGAGAACCCTTGTTCACAGCCTTATCTTGACTCACAAGGAGTTAAACTGCAAAGTCTCCTAGTACGGAGAATCGCATCGAGCAACGACAGGGCAATAACGTACACGCTATTCCAGCCAAATAGCGTGTAAAATGCCAATTAACTTAGCTAGGGAATAAATAGGAATATCAGCTTCACTCAAGACATAGGAAATGTATGAGGCGGGTTTAAACAGTCGAGAGGGATTTAGAATAGATTCTCAGATTCACAGCTGGCACCGACAGTCTGTATTGCCGCCGCCAACGCAAGGTAGTCACATGCAATTGCGCCATGCCAGCAACCGATATACAATTGACATTCCGAACTGCGGTCGTCTCCATCTCTCCTAATTTTCGTACATTCAACAGTGACCTGTAGTTATATGTGCACGATTGTTGGGTTTAACTGACGCAGAAATTCGAGTTATCCTATCTAATGAAAGGACTGATCAGCCACTGCAGAATTATGAATTTTTTTAATAGTGTATTTATTTTTGATTGCTCGTCACTGTCCCCCATTCAATTTTGGGTGTTTTTAGTGTGAATTTTAGCGTAACTGATATCTCTGGTCCCAATAATACACTCATGGAAATGGAAAAAAGAACACATTGACACCGGTGTGTCAGACCCACCATACTTGCTCCGGACACTGCGAGAGGGCTGAACAAGCAATGATCACACGCACGGCACAGCGGACACACCAGGAACCGCGGTGTTGGCTGTCGAATGGCGCTAGCTGCGCAGCATTTGTGCACCGCCGCCGTCAGTGTCAGCCAGTTTGCCGTGGCATACGGAGCTCCATCGCAGTCTTTAACACTGGTAGCATGCCGCGACAGCGTGGACGTGAACCGTATGTGCAGTTGACGGACTTTGAGCGAGGGCGTATAGTGGGCATGCGGGAGGCCGGGTGGACGTACCGCCGAATTGCTCAACACGTGGGGCGTGAGGTCTCCACAGTACATCGATGTTGTCGCCAGTGGTCGGCGGAAGGTGCACGTGCCCGTCGACCTGGGACCGGACCGCAGCGACGCACAGATGCACGCCAAGACCGTAGGATCCTACGCAGTGCCGTAAGGGACCGCACCGCCACTTCCCAGCAAATTAGGGACACTGTTGCTCCTGGGGTATCGGCGAGGACCATTCGCAACCGTCTCCATGAAGCTGGGCTACGGTCCCGCACACCGTTAGGCCGTCTTCCGCTCACGCCCCAACATCGTGCAGCCCGTCTCCAGTGGTGTCGCGACAGGCGTGAATGGAGGGACGAATGGAGACGTGTCGTCTTCAGCGATGAGAGTCGCTTCTGCCTTGGTGCCAATGATGGTCGTATGCGTGTTTGGCGCCGTGCAGATGAGCGCCACAATCAGGACTGCATACGACCGAGGCACACAGGGCCAACACCCGGCATCATGGTGTGGGGAGCGATCTCCTACACTGGCCGTACACCTCTGGTGATCGTCGAGGGGACACTGAATAGTGCACGGTACATCCAAATCGTCATCGAACCCATCGTTCTACCTTTCCTAGACCGGCAAGGGAACTTGTTGTTCCAACAGGACAATGCTCGTCCGCATGTACCCCGTGCCACCCAACGTGCTCTAGAAGGTGTAAGTCAACTACCCTGGCCAGCAAGATCTCCGGATCTGTCCCCCATTGAGCATGTTTGGGACTGGATGAAGCGTCGTCTCACGCGGTGTGCACGTCCAGCACGAACGCTGGTCCAACTGAGGCGCCAGGTGGAAATGGCATGGCAAGCCGTTCCACAGGACTACATCCAGCATCTCTAGGATCGTCTCCATGGGAGAATAGCAGCCTGCATTGCTGCGAAAGGTGGATATACACTGTATTAGTGCCGACATTGTGCATGCTCTGTTGCCTGTGTCTATGTGCCTGTGGTTCTGTCAGTGTGATCATGTAATGTATCTGACTCCAGGAATGTGTCAATAAAGTTTCCCTTTCCTGGGACAATGAATTCACGGTGTTCTTATTTGAATTTCCAGGAGTGTATGTTATTTGTTTGTATTTTTTCTCGTGTACGGAAAGATTACTAAATTCTTCTATACCACACAAAACGAAGAGCTCGATAAAACAAGAAACTACGGCTTTTCGCGTCCCACGCCGAGGGATTTGGTCGATATCGCACACGGAAAGCATATGAAACTTTATCGGGAATTCCATTGGTTATCTGTAAAGAACTCTCTCAAAAAATTTTATATCATCCCGTCCAAAATATATATTCATTTTCTCCACGAACTTCAGATCGCCTTCAATGTACAATACATAATCACTCTTCAGTCTCTTTGACCGAATGGTTACACTATTATATAGCTGCTGGCAATAGTTGATGGTCTACATGCTGACACGTACATTATACTTTGTAGGAAATGTTTTAAACACAAGCGGAAACAAATTACAACAAAAGTAGTAAAAAGTTCTAGATACCTGGGAATACAACCTCTCTCGACGAATTTTTGTGTGTTCTCAGATCATCATCCCAGATGTGGCGTGGTTTCGACAAGTTTCCTACTTAGTGCTAGCCGATACTTCGAGGAAATTTGTCGAAACTTTGTCAACATAACGCCACAAATCGGCTGATAACCAGACAAGGTAACACATGGCGCTATTCTTTCCCACCATTCATTAATAATATTCCAAGAACAACAAACGGGACTACAGCGAAAATAATCAATGAATAGTTAAGGCACACACAGAAACACGCTGGGCAGATAGAGTGGGTCGAATGAATCTAGATCTGCCACCTAACATACCGTGTACTACTCACCCGCATTTCGCTACCACTCCCCTTTTTAACTAGACACAAGGCAGGGGGACAACATGAGGAAACAAATAATCAATGGCGATGAAAATATTTCACTGAATACATAAAACATGGTGATTTAAACGAATCATCCATCTAATACCAGGGAAAACAAAATATGTGTACATGATTGCGCGGGATGAGCAATGAAACCAACATTTAACGGATCTGAAAGAGTTTTGAAGGAAACCATAATAAACAGCGAGCGAGAAACAATGCAGATTGCTAGTGGTTTTAATAATTTTGAGGAAAATATCAGTTATTCACATTAAGACACGCTCACTACTTTAATAAAGACTATTTATACTGACGGTGAATCACAATTAGATTTTAGAAAAATATTTCCCACTTTGTACGCTGACATTTTCAGTATTATAAAATATAGTAAAGAATGCTCCTCCAGAGAACCTGTAATCTGATAAATAGGAATACTATGTACATTTCACTTATGGTATGCGTCATCGTAGAATTAATGTGTATTTGTAATTTAGGGTGGTTCGAAAATATTCAGATACATTCATAGACTATACGCGCTGCATCGATGGGTATAAAAGCTTGGATAGCGGTTTATTATATGCACCGAAATCGGAAGTTTACGTTGGCGCCAGTTGTGGGTTGGCGGTTCCTGTGACTGCCAGCAGGGTTCTGCCTGCACGCTCGATCGTTCATTACGTTATATGCTTCAATACGTTGATGATACAGCAAAAGATAGCGTTCACTCAGTTGCATTTCTGTCATCAATACGTGGAGTGGCAGTCGTCTAGACAACGGCCTCTACGATTGATCATCGGGTCACCCTAAGGACCATAAGGATTTTACGTCGAGCCGGTGATTATATATATATACTCAGTCCATGCGCCTCACTTTCCAACGACTTTAGGCAAGTGGAAAAGCTGCAAAGTATATATGCTTGCGGAACTGTGGCACTATAACAACTAGCGTGTGGATGTCCGTCGTTTGTCCTGGAGAATACATTGAAAATTTGTACGTGTTAAAAGACAGTTTTGCTCTTGAACGTAATTGTAAAAAGTATCCCATGGGTGAATGTGTGTATAGTAAAAGGTACTCCGATCAGCCAGAACTTTATGACCACTTACCTACCAGCCGGTACGTCCACCTTTGGCATGGATCACAGCGGCAATGCGTCGTGGAATGAAAGCAATAAGGCCTTGGTACGTCTCTCTAGGGACCTGGCACACTCACATTTTTCATTAGGGGATACTTTTCTTACGTGGGATGTCTGAGTGCCGCCATTGCTGAATGGCCAACCTAACAGCCAGGGGGTCTCCACCGTCCTACCGCCCAAAAACCTGCAGAAGGGGTTAGTGCGGCCTCCCCTGCAAAGTTGGTTTCAGGAACTACTTTTTACTGGCGGAGACACTCCACTGTGTCTCCGTCAAAGCAGAAAAACTGATCGAGATATGATCTTCAGCCCGACTCTGAAGCCGTTTCTCATCACTGTACTTGGGATTTTGAGATTTCTCATATTACGACGGAAGTTGCCACCGCTTGTTATCATTACTCTAGTGTCAATTGTATTTGGATAAGAACGTGGGTGTGCCAAGACAGGATACACACGACTATCGCTGTCACCAATCACACCGATGCCGCTTGGGTAGAAGGCACCGCCATTGATGCCATTCCCATTCCAATAGTTCTTCTCTTATGGTGAACAACATCTCACACCTGCTCGCAAGGTGGTTTTCCACATTTAACTGATTGGAACTCTCTAGGCACTGGATGAAAAATTATTTCGTGTTCGATAGTATCTTCTTATTCTAGTGAAGGACTGACGAACATGGCGCACAATCCGAAAGTGTGGACTGGTCAATTTTGCTTAGAATGATCGCTCCTGTCACATCCCTGAATACTGAGTATTTTTCTAGAACCAACCTGTACACATACGCATAATTAACTTTCTGCCTGTATGTTACGTTTCTGTATCCTTCCCTCCGCCGCTTATTCTAAAACATTACTCAAGAGTTTCAATAGTTAGATATGAACGGGACCGGAACCACCTCCAACTACTGAAAGCTCGGAATATCGAAATGTATGTGCGAAAAAGAAACAAGACGATTTTGAAAAGAACACTGGCATAAAGTACGCGCTTTATTAAAACAAAATGTTTACGTAGGAATTTACGTTGGGTGAACAAATGTTTTAACTCCAGTCTGGTAAGAATTTACTTCGTGAAATAATGGTAGAATGTTTTTTGATTGGTGGAGACGTCCGTTGATGTCGCCTCAGGTTGCTGTTTCGCGTATCTTTTGGCGGCCTAAAGTGCAGTTTATTCATCGGTGTGGCTCATTATCAGCATAGTGTTGGCTTCATCATGCTCCTCAATTGCACACTACATTGCGGCTTTGACGGTATCGCTTACAGAAGGATCTGTAACATAAAATCTTCGTCTGAATTTAATAATCCAGTTATTCCCACATTTTCAGCCGCTACACAGCCTGCAAACGTCTAGTTAAATTACATGATCGGTGATCTTCTTTACGGCCGAAATCTTCGGCTTCTGTGATAGGTCTATATTTTGTCAAATTTATTCATGACTGAAACTGTAAGCGTCTATCTCACTCCAGGACTCCCTTATTCAGCATACAACGTCCTTGGCAGTAACTTTCCTTAAAGATCCTACAGTGTTTTCACTGTCTTCAAATTCTAGACTGAGTGTAGCAATCACAGACGATACTTTTTCTTCAGGCATCCAAGAACGCCTTGATCCCTGGTCCCTCCACTGAATCAGACTGGTAGGAGAAAGAAGGCTCGTGCCTCGTCGCACTGTAGTTGTAGAACACTAGGATATGAGGAAGCATTATCCATTGTGAAAACAGCTTACCACGGCAATCTATTTCCTTTTAAACACACTCCTGGAAATGCAAAAAAGAACACATTGATACCGGTGTGTCAGACCCACCATACCTGCTCCGGACACTGCGAGAGGGCTGTACAAGCAATGATCACACGCACGGCACAGCGGACACAACAGGAACCGCGGTGTTGGCCGTCGAATGGCGCTTGCTGCGCAGCATTTGTGCACCGCCGCCGTCAGTGTCAGCGAGTTTGACGTGGCGTACGGAGCTCCATCGCAGTCTGTAACACTGGTAGCATGCCGCGACAGCGTGGACGTGAACCGTATGTGCAGTTGACGGACTTTGAGCGAGGGCGTATAGTGGGCATGCGGGAGGCCGGGTGGGCGTACCGCCGAATTGCTCGACACGTGGGGCGTGAGGTCTCCACAGTACATCGATGTTGTCGCCAGTGTTCGGCTTAAGGTGCACGTGCCCGTCGACCTGGGACCGGACCGCAGCGACGCACGGATGCACGCCAAGACCGTAGGATCCTACGTAGTGCCGTAGGGGACCGCACCGCCACTTCCCAGCAAATTAGGGACACTGTTGCTCCTGGGGTATCGGCAAGGACCATTCGCAACCGTCCCCATGAAGCTGGGCTACGGTCCCGCACACCGTTAGGCCGTCTTCCGCTCACGCCCTAACATCGTGCAGCCCGCCTCCAGTGGTGTCGCGACAGGCGTGAATGGAGGGACGAATGGAGACGTGTCGTCTTTAGCGATGAGAGTCGCTTCTGCCTTGGTGCCAATGATGGTCGTATGCGTGTTTGGCGCCGTGCAGGTGAGCGACACAATCAGGACTGCATACGACCGAGGCACACAGGGCCAACACCCGGCATCATGGTGTAGGGAGCGATCTCCTACACTGGCCGTACACCTCTGGTGATCGTCGAGGGGACACTGAATAGTGCACGGTACATCCAAACCCATCGTTCTACCATTCCTAGACCGGCAAGGGAACTTGCTGTTCCAACAGGACAATGCACGTCCGCATGTATCCCGTGCCACCCAACGTGCTCTAGAAGGTGTAAGTCAACTTCCCTGGCCAGCAAGATCTCCGGATCTGTCCCCCATTGAGCATGTTTGGGACTGGATGAAGCGTCGTCTCACGCGGTCTGCACGTCCAGCACGAACGATGGTCCAACTGAGGCGCCAGGTGGAAATGGCATGGCAAGCCGTTCCACAGGACTACATCCAGCATCTCTACGATCGTCTCCATGGGAGAATAGCAGCCTGCATTGCTGCGAAAGGTGGATATACACTGTACTAGTGCCGACATTGTGCATGCTCTGTTGTCTTTGGCTATGTGCCTGTGTTTCTGTCAGTGTGATCATGTGATGTATCTGACCCCAGGAAAGTGTCAATAAAGTTTCCCCTTCCTGGGACAATGAATTCACGGTGTTCTTATTTCAATTTCCAGGAGTGTAGTTTCTCCACTCAGGTGGAAGTAAGATCATATACTTGTTCGTGTGGATTTCCTGCTTCATCCAGGCCTTATTTACATGCATACTGAGGACCGGAAGAGCAGTCATGGTTACATTCTGGAATGCACTTTGCTTGGCAGTCTTCCCAGTCATAACACGTTTTAGTACGTGGTTTCTAGTTTTCCGTCAAGATGCAGTAACTCTTTATTTTTTTGTGCTCATGTGCTCATTTTTCTCCATGGTAACAAGTGTTTTTGCCGGTAACATTTTGAGATTTCGTGTGTGCTGTAGATTATTCGTTAGATAAATTTTCTTCAGCTATGTTTTCTTTATCCTTGCAATTAATTCCGAAATGGCCTCAGAGCCACCAGAGACCTTCTGTCGACATACGTTCGTTTCTAGTTGACCACCGTCATACCTCTTCTTCCACTTCTAGAGCTAGCCCACACGAACGATGAAACTGTCACCTCCTTCCTGCAGCTAGTTTCGATAAAAAAAGGGGTTAAGAAGTCCTTCAGAGCTTATCTTTGAAGAAAACTGTTCCACTTTAAGTCGGTTTTTTCTTCACAGTAATTTTCGTATTCGAGAGCAAACACTTTTTATTATTTCTCATTTGACATGTCGTTTCAATGCTCCCAAATGAACATTAGAATGTAAAGATTTCCTCTTCCTTTTCTTTGCTATAGGACTCATTTTCAGAAGGTGTAAAAAAAAAGTAAAAGAGAGGGAGAGGGAAAGATAGAGAGGAGGGAGAGAGAGAGAGAGAGAGAGAGAGAGAGAGAGAGAGAGAGAGAGAGAGAGAGAGAGTTAAAAAAGAAAGCGAAGCAGAACACCGTGCTTTTCAGTTAATTCATTATTTGATTTGGTTATCTATTTCAAAGCATGCCACTATTTTTCAATAAATATTCGTTCCTAGAAGCAATTTGCTAACTAAGTTCACAAGGTAAAAACTTTGCTTCCCAGTGACAGAAACGCAATACCAATAAAAGTGGTACGAGATTCAGGATCTCGTAGAAACCCAAGTCGAACATTACGTAAGGGCCATAGTATCAAATCATAGATATTACATCTTGTGTCGTGAATCGTCTATAAGCACTGTTCTATATTTTGATGGAATCCTTTAATTTTCCAAGCATAATGCTTGCGGAGTGAAATTTTCCTTGCCCTTCTGTGGAGTATACAACGTACAACTCTTACAATGAAATGGCTATACAATTCCGAGAATTCGGCGAAGATATTTCTCTTCCTCTGCCGAACAGCAGAGGTCGAATGAAAGGATCGCTGCCTCTGGAGTGTAACAATAGGAAACAAGGAGAAATTTCGGAGTATTTCACTCCTCTGGACAGCGAAAGCCTGCTCGCCCACATATCCTCTCTCTCTCTCTCTCTCTCTCTCTCTCTCTCTCTCTCTCTCATACACACACACTCACACAAGAGCAACATTGCGGTAACAGAGGGTAAGCGAGGAATCAAATAACAGCAGTTTCCGCGGACTCCGGATTAGAGAACAATAGGCCCGGCCCGTGCTGCAGAATGAAATGGACTTGCTTGGGCGGAAAACGCAGCGCACCGGAAACAGTATTCCGCTGCTGCGGCCGGTGCCGCTCTGCCGGCCTCACAAATGTCACGAGAAGCTTCTAGCAGGAAATTTATACAACATTTCGTGGAATGTTTCACCGTGGCCAGAAAAACGTCCCGTCCACAGCAGTACTAAGATTCAAACGTGGTACACCTCAAAACTCATGGTACCTCCCCTGCAAAACTGGTAGTACACACTGAATACATGTCGACAGTGTTTTTAAGAGCTTCTTATACACTTTGTGACACTTCCCTCTGTCACCCGCCTCTGTAGCTGAGGCCTGTAAGGCAGGCCTATGCGGTGGCGCTCGACATGGAAGTATGGCAGTTCGAATCCGGGTGGCGGCAGATTTCCATTGCCAGTTTTTGGCAGGCAGTCGCAGAAGAGGTGGTGGCGTACAGCTCCCAGCCCACCAGACAATGTACTGGATTAAGTTCTAAAGCTCTGAGCGATGTTTATGGTGGTACGTCGGTAGGCATCAAGATCGGTGGCCCCTTTTGGCGACATGTGAAAGGACTAGGCTATGTGCTGCCATCGAGTTTTACCTTATCCTTGCCCTTCAGCGACAACAACACAAATTGTACGCGGTACAAGCACTCAGCCGCACGACACAGAAAACACCTGCCACTTCACAACATATCTGTGGAACGTTGCAAAAGTTCAGCTTCCCCTGTTACCACTACTCCTTCCCCTACAAGCACCCGCTCGCCTCGCTCCGCTCAGCTAACTCAACCATGGTGGCAGAAGCCAGAAGCTGGCAACACGCTCAGCCTACAGCGAAGTGCCGTTGAAATCACTCGTCACTCAAACAGACATATTATTTCACATTTCTCTCTCTCTCTCTCTCTCTCTCTCTCTCTCTCTCTCTCTCTCTCTCTCTCTCTCTATCTCTCTTTTTACTTTCTTTTTATTTTTTTTAACTGTAACTTTCAGTAGCCCATTTCAGGGCAATGGCTCAATAAATATTTGCCATAAACTCGTTACCACTGGTGTGATTTCTTACGAATACTGTCATCGTTGGTAGACGCCTTCAAGACTTGCTACCTTGAACAGTACCGATGTTCAAACTTTTTCGATGTCAGTGTAACACAGTAGGTAACGTCTTCTACATATACATCTACATCCATTCTCCGCAAGCCACCTGACGGTGTGTGGCGGAGGGTAGCCTGAGTACCTCTATCGGTTCTCCCTTCTATTCCAGTCTCGTATTGTACGTGGAAAGAAGGATTGTCGGTATGCTCTGTGTGGGCTCTAATCTCTCTGATTTTATCCTCATGGTATCTTCGGGAGATATACGTAGGAGGGAGCAATATACTGCTTGACTCGTCGGTGAAGGTATGTTCTCGGAGCTTTAACAAAAGCCCGTACCGAGCTACTGAGCGTCTCCCCTGCAGAGTCTTCCACTGGAGTTTATCTATCATCTCCGTAACGCTTTCGCGATTACTAAATGATCCTGTAACGAAGCGCGCTGCTCTCCGTTGGATCTTCTCTATCTCTTCTATCAACCCTATCTGGTGCGGATCCCACACTGATGAGCACTATTCAAGCAGTGGGCGAACAAGCGTACTGTAACCTACTTCCTTTGTTGTCGAATTGCATTTCCTTAGGATTCTTCCAATGAATCTCAGTCTGGCATCTGCTTTACCGACGATCAACTTTATATGATCATTCCATTTTAAATCACTCCTAATGCGTACTCCCAGATAGTTTATGGAATTAACTGCTTCCAGTTGCTGACCTGCTATTTTGTAGCTAAATGATAAGGGACCTATCTTTCTATGTATTCGCATCACATTACACTTGTCTACATTGAGATTCAATTGCCATTCCGTGCACCATGCGTCAATTCGCTGCAGATCCTCCTGCATTTCAGTACAATTTTCCATTGTTGCAACCTCTCGATACACCACAGCATCATCTGCAAAAAGCCTTAGTGAACTTCCGATGTCATCCACCAGGTCATTTATGTATATTGTGAATAGCAACGGTCCTATGAGACTCCCCTGCGGCACACCTTGAATTACAGAGGAGGAGGAGGAGGAGGAGGAGGAGGAGGATGTGGGTCTCCGTCCTCTAACGTACTTTTTTCATCTTAGTGTTTTTAACACATTTTTGTACTTCCGGATGGATGTAATATTAGTATGTTCCGCAAAATTCGATATTATTTATAAACACAGACTGGCCAGAAAAAAATGTACACCGACATACTATTGATATCCTGCCTAGGCGATAGCAACGTCACCTGGCGAGGAATGACTGCCAGTCAGACACACGCGCGGTGCATGTAGTATCAGTGAGTGTGCTGTCCGTGTGTAGAATGGCAAAGATGTGCGAACTATCTGACTCGCATCGAGGGCAGATTGTGATGGCCCAGAGGCTCGGCACGAGCATTTCGGACGCTTCACAGCTTGTTGGATGTTTGAGGAGTCCTGTGGCGAAATCAGCGTGAAACCACGTCCAGACGTCATGGGGTTGGGCGATCACCCCTCATGACAGACGTCATAGGGTGGATCAGACTGGTAAAACAGGACAGGCGGTGAACTGTGGCGGAACTAACACTAGACTCTAATTCTGGGCAGGGTACAAATGTGTCAACACACAGAGCACCGAACTCTCCTAACGATGGGCCTCCGCAGCTGACGACCCATGCATGTGCTAATTTTAACACAACGTCATCGGAAACTACGACTGAAATGGGCAAGAGACCATAGGCACGTTGGTGCAGTGGCAGAGCGGTGCTCGGTCTTTTTCATCGTGCTCAGACAGCTCCTTAACAACTGTACTGCGGGGTGGAGACAACCTGGCAGCCACTCCATTATACCACATATACTCTGGCGAACATTCACTTGGGCACCCATGGGCCCAGTGGAGCTCGTGCAAGGACCAGGACGGTGAAGGGGTATTGTACACCTGTTGCAGACCACGTACACCTCTTCGTAACGATTACGTTTCCCAATGGCTGTGTTATTTCTCAAAAATATAATCCGGCATGTCGCAAGGCCAGGAGTGTGATGGAGTGGTTCGGGAAACACAATGGCGAGTTTCAGCTGATGTTCTGCCCACACACTCGCAACTCAAGCTCGCCAGATCAGAACCTGATCGAACACATCTGCGATGTCGCGGTAGAACTCATCGTCCCCCTCGTCGGAATTTAAGGCAATTAGGTGACATTTGTGTGCAGATGTGGTGCCACCTTCCTCCAACGCATTATCAAGATCTCATTGCTTTCTTGTTACGACTCATCGCCAGTGTTCGTTTTCGTTGTCATAATGTCCTGGCTGACCGGTGTACAAGGGCACGCACTTTTTTGCGTGAAGTGAGTAAAAAGAACTAGCAGTGTGTGAAGAACATACAGTTAGCCATACAAGTATTACGTTGAAATTGTCACATGCAGTCCTGCTCTTCTCATGTTTTTTTGGTAGACACCGCAATTATCCATGGCTGACAAAACTATTTAGTATGAATGGCGCCGACGACATTATATGTAATTACGTTAATACTAGACGAGGCTGTTCTTGTATAACAATAACAACAAATGATTTCGGAAAGGCGTTTGATACGACTTAACAGCTCCTATTAATTAATTTTGGAAATTTGTGGTAAGTTCCTATGGGACCAAACTGGTAATGTCATCGGTCCCTAGGCTTACATACTTCTTAAGTTAACTTATGCTAAGGACAACACACACACCTATGCCCGAGGATGACTCGAAGCTCCGACGAGGGGGGAGCAGCGAGAAACCGTGGCAAGGCGCTCTAGACCACGCGGCTTCTAATTAATAACACAGATGCGCCACGATACCTTAAAATCATTCCAGATAAACTCAAATAAATAATTCATATGCAATTTTGCAGAGTATTATTCATTTCGTTCAAGGATTCCACAATAAAAGTATATCGGTTGCTGTATACCTATTCATAATTTCATATACAAACGCAAATATTGCACACTGAAATACACCACGTGTCCTGTATGGAAATATATCATGGACTTCATAATGAATTTGCGATCAGTATCATTTTTATATTCTTCAAAAACGGTTCAAATGGCTCTGAGAACTATGGGACTTCTAAGGTCATCAGTCCCCTATAACTTAGAACTACTTAAAGCTAGCTAACGTAAGGACATCACACACATGCATGCCCGAGGCAGGATTCGAACCTGCGACCGTAGCGGTCGCGCGGTGCCAGAGTGTAGCGCCTAGAACCGCTTGGCCGCCCCGGCCGGCCTAATTTCTTCAATGCTTTAGGTTTCATGAGATAAGAGAAATTTTATAAAGAACAAGATTTTCAGTTAATTGCAACTATTGCAAATATGTATCCATCCTGATACCAACTGCTTCATATTTTGAACTCATGAACAACATAACAGCCTCAACAAAATATTTATCAAATGTAATGTTTTGTTGAAAGAACAGGTTATATCAAGCGAATAATATGGTGATAACTGGTCCGCATTCAAATGAACAGACATCAGGTTCCTTTTCGTTTTCATTTATTATTTTTATTATCTGGTATTTGTTTCTGCTCACATATTCCCTAAGGATACTTTATGTACGTGTCAATATCGTTAGGTAATCCACTTTAATGTAAAGATACTTATATTTCGTTAATAATGCACATTCATTATCAAAGTAGTACCTGTAAACTCTTGAATTATATCTCAGGAGCTGTTCTTCTTCTTCTGGTTCTATGATGTAAAATATCTCTAACACTAACGTGTTTCAAATTACATCTGGTTGGGCCGAGACTGTCGCAGGGAAGAGCTGATCCTTAAGTACGCTGAGTTGGAATACTTCACGCCACGCGGGATTAGCCGAGCGGTCTAGGGCGCTGCAGTCATGGACTGTGTGGCTGGTCCCGGCGGAGATTCGAGTCCTCCCTCGGGCGTAGGTGTGTGTTTTTGTCCTTAGGCTAACTTAGGTTAAATAGTGTGTAAGCTTAGGGACTGATGACCTTAGCAGTTAAGTCACGATTAGCCTCTGGAGCCGCATAGGCTTTAATCTCGTATGAGGAAGGCAACGGCAAAAAACCTCCACTAGGACCCATAACGGCAATGAAGGATTCCTGTTCCTGCTCCCCTAAGCTCACCTCCCTGAGCACGGGACATCTCTGACGTATTGACCCCTGTGATTGTCTATGTTTGAGGCTGATTAACTATTCATGTCACAGATGCGCCTATATGGCTAGCTATAATTGTGTGAAATACGGTAGCCAGATTACTGTAAATCTACGATTCGATATAAAAATGTTATGGATCAACTAGCATCGATCCTACTTGCAGGGTTGTACAGCAGTATTGTGACCTTGGATCGACTCTAGACCTGCAACACACAATCAAGTATTTTTGTTGTACGCAGAACAAAGGAATCCTGGTGAAAACAGTATGTATTCTTAATGTGTTTCAGTTCGTAAGCTATAATAATAATACACACAGAAATGCGGGGAATATATGTACAGATGTACAAGGTATACACATATGTCACATGTATTTCACACATTCACGTATGTTACACACACTGAAAATATTTCAGACAAGCGTGTACATATTCCATCTATATCTCTGGCCAATTTCGCCCTGCAGGCTCACCTGAATGCTGAGGAACCGTCTAATTCTGCCAGTATCTGACTGTCGTTTTGAGAAAGAGGACTGTCGTTGGAAACTGAGTGATTTTCCACTTTTTTACACCATGTGACTTTACACAGGAATTTCATAACGTTAAAACAGACTGTAGTATTGAGCCATGTGACACGATTTTTGGCTTCAAAGAATGATGTGGTTGAAGCACTGAAAAACACAAATGAGAGGCAGATTACGCCTCATATCTTTAAAGATTTCCGTACTGGAAAATAATACTGAATACGCCATTTCCAGACGTTTCTACACGTCACTCTCCTACATCGTTACTCCCATTCCTAGCGGTGGTAAATGTTTATTAGTACCACAGTATTTTTATGCGTACAGTGACTCACATATTTACCAAATTTGATTGAAATTGCACCAGGCATTCCCCAGTTACGCTTTTATGTCACGCCTTTGCTTATGAAACCCTCACACCCCAGCTCTAGTGGTAAAACGTCCTCGTGACTGCACTAGGAAGTCCAGCGGCTGCAAAAAGTATAGATTTTGTCGTACTGTCGGTTGTTACCGTATATTTTTGTCACACTGAGAGAAATCTTTCAGATCTCTTTCACATCTTTTAGTTTCTGTCCACTGGCTCTTGCCACTTGCTAAATATCTGCAAAAATAACCAACTTCTCGGAAAGAAGAGTGCCATTGTTTTCTTTAGGTTTGCATGTTTTGTACCTGTTAATCTGGGTCCACGCTCCGTACTTCGTTCCTGATCCAACCAATACGAGAATCCAATTTGACAACAAATAAGAAAGAGGTAGACCAATAGAAATCCATGGAAAGATGCTGTCGTGTATCTCACTACTTGCATTTGACTGATTAGAACTCAGTCACAATTCTCTTTCACCAGTAATTTCAGTGTGAACAAAGCAGAAACAGCAGTAGCCACCTTCATAATTAGCTCCATTTAATCGAATCTATATAGAGGTTTTCGTTCACGTGAAGTAATGTTATCATTGCCAAGTTTCAGATGTGAGTCACTCATTCTTTTCAGCAAGGCGGCCCTCTTTGTGTACTTCAGACAATGCATAACCTTTTCAGACACCCGGTAGGGGTTCGTCTTAGTCTATTCTCAGAGGAATACACCGCCGAGGACATTTCACTGAAGAATGGTGGGAAAATGCCTCTTGCGTATGCCATGGCTACAGCCCCAAAACAACAGCTCAGAAAGTGATGAGTGTGTACCCCCCCCCCCCCCCCCAACCGACATACTGGCAACATTATAAAGTTGATGGCCTGCTGATTAAGTAGGAAGTTACGCCACCAGCAGACGTACCGACGCCAAATGTTTCTGCCGGAACTATGGTAAGAGTTAAGATGCTTTAGAAAAACATTCAGAATGGTAGGGGGAGAAACGTGTATTTTCCCATGCTCCATAGGGTAATGCCACAGCTCTCATTGCCCGCTAACATGTGGCGTGGATATATCCGAAACTCGCTAGGCGAGGGGAGGATAAATATGTGGATACGTTTCTCTGTCCCGATACGTCAAAAAATAAGTGTTAACCGCGGTTGGCTGCCGCAAGTTTTTGGCAGAATTATTTTTATTCAGATAGAGTCAGAGAAACGAAAAATATAACGAACATTCTGTTCCGGACGGTAGTACAGAGAAAATTCGGTTTTAGCGAGTAGTAAAGACAACATTCTTTTCAGGAGAGCGGTAGAGAGAACTTCCTGTGGCTCTGTTTCGGAGAACGTTCAAATGGTTCAAATGGCTCTGAGCACTATGGGACTTAACTGCTGAGGCCATCAGTCTCCTAGAACTTAGAACTACTTAAACGTAACTAACCTAAGGACATCACACACATCCATGTCCGAGGCAGGATTCGAACCTGCGACCGTAGCGGTCACGCGGTTCCAGACGCAAGCGCCTAGATCAGAGAGCAGAGAGATCGGTGACGACAGCCATAATGGCGGGTATTCTCACTGTGGAGATATTATTTAATTGAGGTTAGCATCCTCTGAAGTTTAGGAACCCTGCGACCAAATTAGTGGCAGTTCATAGCTGTAGTCATGATTTTCAACCTTTTATTTAAATTCTTTCGTATTTCGGGACATAACGTCGTTACAGCGACTTTTGAGGTAACATTGACTTGGTCGTTAACTAGCATGGTGAAAGTATTAATTCTGGTACACGTCTAGCCTCCCATCAGTATCAAGGGTAACGCATGTATCACTGTCACATCATTTAAAGTCTATTCAGTCGCGATGTCTGGAAGTAACGCCTCTTTCACATTGTTGTTCCCAGTACCTTGCAGACTGATCATACGTGCATTATTTGTAACTCAGATAGTGTAATACTTCATGGACTTCTAGTTATTTTCACCGAAGACATTCACACTGTTTACCTCTTCCCACACGGGTAGAACTTTGCAATATAAATGAATGATAATGGAATTCTTCTTGATATAGTTTCAGTAGTTAAGTGATCCCATGTCATTAGAATACAGATTAACCAAGGCCATCAGCCTGAGGGGCATTGCAAATATTGTCGCAAATAACAGACAGTGTCTGATCAGGCTGTAAACCATCAGCTATGTTCTCTTATAGTGTGTGAATTATTGGCAGTCATCCGGCGACCTTGTATTGTCTCATGAATAGAATGTAACAGCAGTAGGATTCTTTGTACCTCTGCAAATATGGTATAATTACAGACATATTTCATTTAACACACCTTGGCAGGATAGCACTGTAAGTAGGCTGTTTAGGTTCTTATATTGGTAACGCCACCGCCACGTAGCACTCTGTATGAAAATCACTGGCTGTGCTGTGTGCAGTCTGTGGGTGGGTGGTATTTTTGGAATTTGCTATTGTAGTGTTGGGCAGTTGGCTGTTAACAGCGCGTAGCGTTGCACAGTTGGAGGTGAGCTGCCAGCAGTGGTGGATGTGGGGAGAGAGATGGCGGAGTTTTGAGAGCGGATCATCTGGACGTGTGTCCATCACAACCACTGATTTTCATACAGAGCGCTACGCTGCGGTGGCGTTACCAATATAAGAACCTAAACAGCCCACTTACAGTAGAAGGCTTCGATCATTTAGCTCATCCTGTCATGATACCCATATTCTTCCACCCTCCCTCCGTTACAGAAGAATTCTTCCAACATCTTCTCATCCCTACCCATGGAAATGATAGGGGTGTATTACTCCAAAATATTATTATGAAAATAATTGTAAAGATCATGAGTCATGTATATATAGAATTTGCTTGAAATTGTTCCATAAATAGCCGAGTTAAGCGTCTATGTCACCTTTACTTTGCCCCAACAGAAACTGACATGAGTGTGATCTAAATAACTTACCAAAGTTCCATCGTAATCAGATGAACGGTATAGAAGCGCATAGAAGGCGTACAAACATGTATTCATTTTTATATATTAGATAAGGAATTTTTAAAGCCACGCTCAAGTTTGTAAGGTGAAAGACCTGTCATGGAGACGCTTTTATTATACCCCCTTCATGGCCTTAGTGCTTGATTTATTAACGCTAATGCAAGTCCAGCTGAATGTAGGCTACTATGGTATAGAAGTTGGCATGCGTGACTGCTATTAAGCAAGGCGACGCTGATTATAGCAGATCAGGATGTATGGCAAGTCACCTCCCAGGTGGTGGGTATCGAGAAGTGATTGTCCATGGAAGAAATGCCGGTTGGACTGGTCGTCCATTCGGAAACACAGCAATGGAGGCAGAGCTGGAGAGGTGGCCGGTCGTCTCCTTGATGTAGCCGGAACAAGCCCACCAAAAGGTAGCGCGCTTCATGCTTCCATGGGAAGTGACAGTGGTTGGTAGGGGCTAATATCAGCATAGTAGCAGATGGACCGACTCGGAGACAGCTCCGTCAGCGGCCGGGGGTGTACAACAGAACCTGACCTTGGCTGCAGATCGGCAGAAGGCAGATCAGGGCAGAAGGGGTTATACAGCAACCTCTGGCAAGGCTAACGTTGATGGCATGTGGTTGCGCTGGCTCATGGGCGGTAACAGTGTTGACCCATACAAGACAATGATCGCTGTGCAGCTAGATGTCTGACGCTGGTACCCGGAAGGTGACCAATGGCAGGTGACGATCACTCAGCAGGTGACCCACCGGTGGGTTCTAACTTACTGAATACGTGTTCTTGTGACATGATACCTTTTTTATGAGGTCATTTAGCTAAGTCATCGCAAGAGCCATATGCTATGCCAGGTGGAACTGTGGTGCTGTAGTGGGTATGCAGGACAAACTAAAAAAAAATGGCTCAAATGGCTCTGAGCACTATGAAACTCAACTTCTGAGATCATCAGTCCCCTAGAACTTAGAACTACTTAAACCTAACTAACTTAAGGACATCACACACATCCATGCACGAAGCTGGATTCGAACCTGCGACCGTAGTGGTCTCGCGGTTCCAGACTGTGCGCCTAGAACAGCACGGCCACTCCGGCCAGGACAGACTAGCTGCATCAAACATCGAGGATCATTTTTTTTAACTCTGCAGTGGAGTGTGCCCTGATATGAAACTCCTAGTAGATTGATACTGTGTGCCGGACCGAAACTCAGGTTCGGGACGTTAGAATTTGTGGGCAATACTCTACAGTCTGAGCTATCCAAGCACGAGAATGAGATTTACAATCTGCAGCGGAGTGTCCGCTGATATGAAACTTCCTGGCAGATTAAAACTGTGTACCGGACCGAGATTCGAACTCGGGACCTTGGCCTTTCGCGGGCAAGTGTTTTACCAACTGATCTACCCAAAAACGACTCACGACCCGTCCTCACAGCTTTAATTCCGCCAGTACCTCGTCTCCTATCTTCCATACTTCACAGAAGCTCTTCTGCGAAACTTGCAGAACTAGCACTCCTGGAAGAAAGGATATTGCGGAGACATGGCTTAGCCACAGCCTAGGGGATGTTTCCAGAATGAGATTTTCACTCTGCAGCGGAGTGTGCGCTGATATGAATCTTCCTGGCAGATTAAAACTGTGTGCCGGACCGAGACTCGAACTCGGGACCTTTGCCTTTCGTGGGCAAGTGCTCTGCCAAGTGAGCTACCCAAACACGACGCACGACCCGTCCTCACAGCTTTATTTCCACCAATACCTCGTCTCTTACTATCCAAACTTCACAGAAGCTCTTCTGCGAAACTTGCAGAACTAGCACTCCTGCAAGAAAGGATATTGCGGAGACATGGCTTAGACACAGCCTAGGGGATGTTTCCAGAATGAGACTTTCACTCTGCAGCGGAGAGTGCGCTGATATGAGTCTTCCTGTGTGCCGGACCGAGACTCGATCTCGAGATCCAAGCACGACACACAACCCATCCTCACACCTTTGCTTCTGCCTCTTACATTACAAATTTCACAGAAATTCTGCTGCATAGCTTATGGGAGTAGCACTTCTGGAGTCTTGTCTTCAAACTAAAGACAACAAGAACAACAGCACCATCAGCAGTGTATGAACGTGCGAGGAGTTTGCTCCACGTCGTATGTATCCGAATTGTGTAACTTCGTCCAGGCGATGTGGAGGCAGCATTACAAGGAGTGGGAGGGAGAGGAAGAGGAAGAGGAAGAGGAAGAGAGAGAGAGAGAGAGAGAGAGAGAGAGAGAGAGAGAGAGACCTTGGCACCGCCAGCGTCGGAGTGTCGCGACACCCCGCCAGCTGCACACGCTGCTGCGACTTGAAAGCACCCCGCCGACTTTAATTAAGAAACACGGCAGCAGCGCCAGACACTGCCTGCCGTTGCCACCAGACAATGCGCGCGACCCCGTGGAGACACGACACGACACGACACACACACACACACACACACACACACACACACGTGCCGAACTACAGGAAAGGCGTCCACGAAACCGCACATTCCTCTAATGCTATACAGCGCTGCATGTACGCGCACCGTTGGTACGGGGGAAGCAATCACTCTAATGAGCGAGGAGTACGTTCCGCGCACAAAAAATACACACCCCACTGTTCTCTGCAGTTTTACGCGAGCGCTACCGACAACACAGGTAAACAAGGACGGCGGGCCGCGTGCACATTTAGTGGCCTCTCTTTGCGAACCCATCTGCCTTCCCCCTGCTCTTTGGCTAGCGACGTCGGCTGTGCCCTTGTGACGCTCTCGCACGCTAAATGAAGCCGCCGCTCTCTCCTCAAAGACTTGCCGCGGCAAAGACAAACGGACAGACGGGGGTGCCCTTCACAGAGGGAAAATTTTATCGCTCGGGCGCCCTCCGCGCCAGAGTTAAACGCGCCAAATTGAATGCGGTCGCTTGCTTGCCGTGTGCGGCCGTGTTTACGGCGGTAGGGGATATTACAGCAATAATGGCGGACAGGCGGAGTGTGCTCTGCGTCAGCTGTTTATGTGCAATGGCTCTCTTGTCCACCATCTTTGCTCGATGATGTGGTTCTCTCGACGAAATTACGACACCTGAGGAATTGTTTATAGATGTGGGAAGTAAGGTAAAAAAATCAGAAGCTCGACATGCCAGCGATTTTCTTCACTCAGTTGGGGAAAACTAAGAAATAAATCTGAAGAGAGAGCTGAAAACCATGTCTAAAATCTTCGAAATGTTCAGACTATCTCATCGTAGGTTAAAATTCGAGCTTTCGAAGATGAGCACCGTGTGCTTCTGTAGGAGATGCAAGTAAACCTGGCGCAAATTATGCCTCCTTTATAGTGGCATTCAAGCTTGTCATTTGTCGGGTGGCGTTATTTGGTTGTCTTACTTCTACAGGCGGAGTGATCGCATATGGAGTGCAGGAAACTCGATTTCGGGGAAAAGGGAATGAAGGAGTACAGTCCTCCATACTTCTCCTCCACCAGACCGCGATTAAGGGGCAGACAGCCTGACAGACCACTCCCAGTATCACCAATTTCTTAAAAATTACGTTTTATGGTATTACTTCAAAGACGCTCCGTCTAATGTGCTCGTTCCAGGCATTGGGGCGATCCTATCCTCCATCTCTGTTAAAGTTATTGATGTACGTATGAATTTCTGTCTCTTCTTTTATTACAGAACTCGCAGTAAGTCCATGTGTGGTGTAGGGCATTCCTATCTGAAAGCTGATTTTCCGCTCTTTCCTAGGGGTGCATATGGCCATGGCAGATTTTTCAATATTTCTTTAGTAAGTTCAGTGCAACGCTCGAAGGCAGTGTGCATATCCCACTCTACGTAATTTTCACCTCATTCATGTGACACATCATAGACATTAGGTACTCTCATATCCGGACTTTCTCCGGACGCTGCATGTCCTACTGGCCTGACACTATCTTTACCTTTTTTTCTGAGTCATCAGTCTTCTGACTGGTTAGATGCGGCACGCCATCTCTTCATTTCAGGGTAGCACTTGCGACCTACGTCATCAATTATTTCCTGGATGTTTTCCAATCACTGTTTTGCTGTACAGCTCCTTCTGTATCATCGAAGTTATTCCCTGATCTCTTAACAGATGTCCTATCATCCTGTTACTTCTTCTTATCGGTTTTTTTCCCTATATGTGTTCGTTTCTGCGCAGCACCTCTCCATCCCCTACCTTATCAATACCTCGAATTTGCAACATTTTTCCGTACCACGACATCTCGAATGTTTCGATTACCGTCTTTTCCGGTTTTCCCACAGTCCATGTTTCACTACTACAGAATGCTGTGCCCCAAACGTACGTTCCTAGATATTTCTTCATCAAATTAAGACCTATGTTTGATATTAGTAGACTTCTCTTGGCCACGAAGGGTTTTCTTTCCAGTGCCCGTCTTCTATTTGTCCTCCTTGCTCCGTCCGTTATTGGTTATTTTGCTAGCTACGTAGCAAAATTCCTTAACTTCACCTACTTATTGACAATCACGGTGTTCTCATTTCTGCTACTTTTCATTACTTTCGCCTTTCTTCGATTTAAACTCGGTCCATATTCACTCATAAGACTTTTCATTACATTCTTCAAATCCTTTAATTCTTCTTTACTTATATTGAGGATAGAAATGTCATCAACGAATATCCTTTCATCTTGAATTTTAATTCCACTCTTGAATCTTTCTTCAATTTCCATTATTGCCTGTTCGATGTGTGGATTGAAGAATAAGGGCGAAAGACTGCATCTCTGACCACTTCATTCTTGGTCTTCCGCTTTTATTATTCTGTTTTGACTATTGTACATGTAGTATATTACCGGTCTCTACCTATACCTTACCCCTACTTTCCTCAGAACGTCGAACATCATGCACCATTTTCGAACGCTTTCTCCCTTCGACAAATCCTATATTTACCTAATATGCGCCGAAAGATGATCCCTCCACAGAAAGGAAGGATTGCCGTGGATTAATATTCTGTCGTTCACTAATTGAGATTGCGCCAATGTTTCCCAGAGACAGCCGCAATAGTATCAAACTCTTAACTTTAAACTTGGCCTCTGCCTTCAGTCTTTCTCTCCTGCTTACACTCCACTACCGAACTACTGTATATCCATACAGGACGTCCCTCGTTAACCTAGCATTCCTTCTCGTCAAGCTATGCCGTCTTTCTCCCTGATTCGATTCACTATTTTATCAACTATTATCACAGAGCAGTGAATTACAATACGTTACATTTCCGCTCGCTATGATGAATGTATCAAGTGTTTCACTGCCGCTGTTAGCCCAGAGGTGACCTCAAGCGCAGCAACCTGTCAAAGCGTTTCCACAATGGAGCTAAGAGAAAAGGTGGCCGGGGACTTGTCAATGGGGGATAATAATGGGGCAGCAGAGCATTATCACTTCCATTTCACTATACTCTTCAAGTCCTTTTACAAGATCCCCCTTTCGTTGGCAAGACCGGTATCAGCGCCTTTTGTACTACAGCAACTGCAAATGGTAAGGTGGTTGTTGGAGATGTGCAAGTCAAACTGATTCTTTGAGATCATGTCCCTTTCGTTGCAGTAGAACCGCTAGTCGTGGGCTCATGAGATCTGAATGCGGAGGTATAGCTGCAGTGTGAACTGAGAACAGAATGCTCAACTATTGATTTTCTCAGTACAGTGCTAATAAACGTTTAAAAAGGTAATCCTTATAACTATTCAGTTATCCTGTAGGTAGTCACATACATTTCACTTTACACTTTATTCGCTACACATACATATCCATCTCTACAACTGTGGGGAGGTTCCACAGAAGACAACTCATTACCGGAACGTGCATACACGATCTCACAATAAAGGACCACGAAAATGGAATGTAATTAACGAAAGCCACTTCCCATCTGTTAATCACTGAGACGATCTTTACAAATTCTGCTTTTAATGTAAGAAATTCAACAATAAATGTAATGAAGAAAAGTTACAAACCAGACACGTCTTTTCCGTGACTAACTTGCTAGCTCTGAAATTTAAGCTACGACGCGAGTTGAGATCTGCTGCCTTTTCTTTCGGCCAACAAGCCTTGTTTGACTACAAATTCGAGAGATATTCAGTAAGCAATTCAACTCTTTCTTTTCGGCCAAATTAGCTTTAAAATTGTGGAATTTCCTGGGGAACATCGTGGAGTATTCCTGCTTCACTCCCTATAGTTTCATGAAGTTCCTACAGGCAGCGATGCTGTACACAGCCTCCAAACGGTGTCTGTAGCGGGGTTGTATTCCACCCAGAGAGCTGTGACTGACTTTCTCTTGACGGAAAACCAGAGCAAGGCAGGTATTCATAGACGCTCGCAGAATGGTTACGGAGACATGACAGTGAACGAAAGGACGTAGAGTCGATGGGTGAGGCGTCTGTCATCATCGCAACAAGGTAGCATAAGCCCGTCCGATCTCCCGCATACCCGCCGGCTACACACAAGTGTGACTCATGAGATGCTGACGTGCGGACACTCTCATTCGAGGTGACCGACAGATCGCAATCAAACAACTCAGTGCTCAGCTGTATTTTCCTGTTGGTATTGCCGACACATTCATCCACGAGTTGGAATATTCAAAAGTATGTGCCCGCTGAGTTCCTCGCCGCTTAACTGGAAACTACACGGTGTTTCAAAAATGACCGGTATATTTGAAACGGCAATAAAAACTAAACGAGCAGCGATAGAAATACACCGTTTGTTGCAATATGCTTGGGACAACAGTACATTTTCAGGCGGAGAAACTTTCGAAATTACAGTAGTTAACAATTGTCAACAACAGATGGCGCTGCAAGTGATGTGAAAGATATAGAACACAACGCAGTCTGTGGGTGCGCCATTCTGTACGTCGTCTTTCTGCTGTAAGCGTGTGCTGTTCACAACGTGCAAGTGTGCTGTGGACAACATGGTATATTCCTTAGAACAGAGGATTTTTCTGGTGTTGGAATTCCACCGCCTAGAACACAGTGTTGTTGCAAAAAGACGAAGTTTTCAACGGAGGTTTAATGTAACCAAAGGACCGAAAAGCGATACAATAAAGGATCTGTTTGAAAAATTTCAACAGACTGGGAACGTGACGGATGAATGTGCTGGAAAGGTAGCATATTGCAACAAACGGTGTATTTCTATCGCTGCTCGTTTAGTTTATATTACCGTTTCAAATATACCGGTCATTTTTGAAACACCCTGTATAAGGGGAATGAAGGAACATGTATGCGGAATTGATTACGCGCTATAATTATGATAGTGTTAATTTTTTGTCGAACATCGTCACAGATGATGAAACAAGGGTTCATCGCTTTGCCCGGAAACTAAACGGGAGTCCATGAAGTGCGCCGCACTACTTCTCCTCCGAGGAGTTCAAAGCCGCACGGTCATCCGGTAAAGTCATCGCGACCGTCTTCTGGTATTCTGAAGGGGTTATCATGTTCGTTGTCCTCCGTCATGGTGCAACGATCAACTCTGAACTGTGCTCTGCTACCCTCAGGAAGCCGAAGAAACGACTACAGCGTGTTCGTCGCCACAAAAATTCCAACGATCTTCTCCGTGACAACGTAAGGCCTCACACAAGTAGCGCACCCGAGAACATCTCACAAAACTTCATTAGACTGTTCTTCCTCGTCTGCCCTACAGCCCGGATCTCACACCTTTTGACTCCATCTTTTTGGCCCGATGAAGGGTGCACCCTGTGAGAAACAGTACGTGGTTGATGGTGAGGTTAGCAATGCAACAAGGCGTTGTGTCTGACGTGGAGTAGCACCATGTGGCGTCAGGCCGTAGCATTATTTGAAAAATAATATTTTGGAGCCAAAAGAGTGGGGAATAATATGACGTACTGGAATCCCGAATAAAAACAGCCTGCTGTCAGAAAAAAAGGTGTCATGTTACTTATTGAATACCCCTCATATATTGCTGCCTAGCTCGACCAATAATGTTCTCTTATGTAGTTCACAATAAGCCACGTCACCAGGATACCACGCTGGAAGTGCCACGTCATCCAACGCCATCCTCCCTCTCTCTCTTACAATTGACTGGCACCATATTTCGCAACATCACGTTATGGTAGGTATCCACTGTCTGAAAGAAATGTTACACTTTTCACTTCTCATAGGATTACAAACACAGTGGTAAAGTTCTGATTTCTACCGCCTGGGCCTTAATTCTCTTTTATAATTTATCTTTGGTTTTTTTTACTGATTTTTGTATGTACAACATCCAGCAGAGGTTACAACCCCATCTCCCTTTTCAATTACTCTTCCCCTTTCACGGCCTTCGTATCTTATAACTGCAGTCTGGCTTTTGCACGAGTTGTGAATGTACTTTGGTCCCTGCTTCTTATCCAGGACATTCAAAGAATTTCAAAGAGTGTATTCCTGTACATATTGGGAAAGTTTTCTCCCAGTTTACGACTGCTGTTAAGGTTATTCAAGTTTCCCTCTATTTTACACACTTTCCAACGTAATTTTAGCATTGCCCTGTATGTTCCTACATATCTCCACAAACCAGACATATCTTCTCCAAGATTGGGTTCTATCAACCTTTATATTCTTCTGTGAATAACTGGTATCAGTATTTTGAAGATCAGAGCACATATTACGAACAATTGGTGACGTAGGGTGTATATGCTACTCTAGGATGTTAACTTTGGTAATCGTGGTGCACCGAATCAAACTAGTCAGAAGACTGGTGACATCTCCCTCGAAATGAAGCAAAAGATGTTTCTCTGAAAATGTTTTGCCTCTTCCCCACCAGACGTGGTAACGATAATAAGAAGTACGGTACATGCTATAAACTGGCAGGAAGTAAGCACAGTCCCTTGTACGCAATACATCTCCGCCTTGTGAAATGCACGTGCCATCAATAGCAACGAAATTACCATCACGACGGAAGTAACGCCTTAGTACGAAAATCACGTCTGTAATCGTCCAGACGTCACAGTAAATGATGAGAATGACTAAGAAATGCGAATACGTGAGATCCCTCAGAGTTAATCTATCTACATTTGCTTCTTATCTCTAATTGACCGATACAATGGTCGAACGTGACTGCGAAAGAGAAGTGTTTGGCAGGGAAAGCACGCTAACCTAATTTATATTCGAGGAGAGTTGAGTGCAGTGAGTCGCCACAGAGTTACGTCGCATTCCTGCGCGGTATTAACTTGGGATCAACTTTCGCCTGCACGGCAAAGTTCGGTAGCCAAACTTGCCACTCATTCTGTTCTGGGACATTAAACCGGTCTTGGAACGGTTCCAGGGAAATAGGGACAAAGAAACTTGTCTTTTAATTAACTCTGCCGTTATTAACGGTTTGAAATACGATACCCAGTCGCCGGTCCCGTGGCACGGGCAACTAAAAGCTATTTCTTGTGTTTCTTGCGTTCTCAATTTTCTGGCCATAATGACGTCAAAGAATGCCTCTCCCGACTAAAACGCAGGCCGGAACAATAGGAAGCCACAAAAGCTGTCTTTATATTGTGAGAAGGGCATTTCTGCCGCTTGTTAAGACTCGAGGAGAACCGAATCTGGGGTACACACAATACAGGAATTACCTTACAGTATTTTTAATGAAATATGGTATTTTGCGGAAAGAAAGATTACTCTCTAAAGGACTGATCGACTAGTTACACAGTGAAGCTGAACTAGAGCACTTAAGGCGTGTGTGACTTCAGTTCGTCTTCTATTCCGTTTAATCGCCAATGCAAGTATACTCCTCGGTATTAGAGACAAGTATTGATTTTTTTGCTCGTGGTCTCACGGTAGCGTTCTCGCTAACGGAGCACGGGGTCCCGGGTCCGATTCCCGACGGGGTCAGGTATTTTTCCTGCCTCGAGATGACTGGGTGTTGTTGTGTCGTCTTCATCATCATCATTCATCCCCATCACGGTCGGAGGAAGGCAATGGCAAACCACCTCCAGTAGGACCGGCAAGTAAGGCGGTGCGGGTCTCCCGCATCGTTCCCCTATGCTCTCTAAAGAAGCATGGGACTCATTTCCATTCAAATACTGTTCCGCTCGTTTACATCCTGAATCGAAAGACCTCACTCACAAATTATCTTGCCATATTAATCGCATAAAACAAACAAGATAAACGTATAGCCTATAAGGTCTACCATTTCTCTTACAATGGAAGAACAGGCACATACTCACAAATCCGCCTGTACAGTAGTTTCGGTAATGACAGAAAAGATGTTTAATAATGTCCTAGATTCTTTTTTATTTTTAGTACAAAATTAGTTATAACTGTCATTTCTGTCACAATTATACAACTGTAAATATTTCATGAGATACATCAGTATCTTAAACTTTGTACACCCCAATAGTATCTGTGTCACTAAACGGCTACACCGTTTCATTGTTCATAAAACCAAGTTACATGTTGCCTATTTAACACACTAAAACAAGTACTACAGGTAGAAAGTGTGTATAAATTTCTAGGCAGCGTAGATTATGGCTCCCAAATTACCCAATAATCTAGTCTTTGATTATGAGAGCACTCAACGAGTTCCCATTTCAAATCTTTTCTGAACTTTTTCTAGTTTACATGGTTAACGTCAAATATTCAGCACAATAACTCATTTTTACATTAATCAGGCGTTTCAAGATGTTTCATCCTTCTGGTTTGACTTTTTAAAGAACCGGTTGTTGATTGGTATTCACTAACGCCCTATTTTCGCCAATGGGAAATGTAAATATGTGATCCGTAATAGTGGAGAATCCTCTTATAGGCTCCTTTTCCACAAAATATTTACTGAGCTGAAAAGATCATGCTAAATTCCTGAAACAGTTTCTTCCACCAATGTTACACGACTTTCTGGAGTTTTTTTCCTTATCAAAAACTGAGGTGACTACGTAAAATGTGAGAGATGATTAATGCACAAAATTTCATGCCTACGACAACAACTACACGGCTAAAGCACAACGAATCAATGAATTCAGTACAGATTTAGGAAAGTGTATAAATTTCAGGCGCGCTGAGAATGGGGAAGGAGGGGAGACAAGATGAATACAATAAATAAAGGATCGTAAATTTGCATTGAGAAGTGTTCCGAGAGATGAGGTCAGGTAACTAATTACGGCATGCACGAAAGTGAAGTCTCACAACCCAGTTTTCATCAAAGCACTCACAGTGAAGATCGCAAAAACGTGTGCTGTGGAAAAGTAACTGGAAAAGCAAAATGTGTTGAATAATTGGAAGATAAGAAATTAGTTCAGCATTTGTCAATCTGTCTCTTTTAATTTATTTTTGGATGAACAGATGAAGACGTCTCGGAAACGTTTAGCAAACACATAAGAAGTTTAAGGTATTACTTTAGATACTGTTGGGTTATGAAATTTCTAAGAGCTGACAAATGTATGTGTGTTGAAGTTCTCCCATCCCATGAAGTTAAATAGTCCAGTAGCTGAATCAGGGCACTGAACACAGCGTTAGAAACTGAAGCAGTAACATGGTTAATTGTGCAGGGTGTTAAAAAGCATACCATATTTTGAGCGGTGATCCAGTAAACATAGACTCCAAAACGCATACTTTAAGAGCTATGAGCAGCAGAAGGGACGCATTTCACAGCAGCGAAGATGAACAAGTGTGTACGACTCCTAAGGTACCCATGTATACTCTACAATTTGTTTCTTGTTTTGATCTATACTACCACCTCTTAATACGTAAAGAGAAGAGAAGTGTTTCACAGCAGCAAAGAGGTAGTGCTCATAGTTCTTAAGGTACGTATCTTAGAGCTGGACATTTTTATCTCGTTTTCGCCCATATTGTCATCTCACAAAGAACATATTACTTCTTTCGTGGCACCTTGTATATTTGTGGAGCTTCATAACAATAGATAATTCTTTTCAGTATTAGTGAAAAATTATAAAAGTATCTGAAGCCCTGAAGAAAACAGAGTATTATTTTTAAACTTCAGAGCGTTAATTTGTAAAATAAGGCATACGGATCCTGGGCATTATGGAATAATAAGGTAATATGGATTATCATGTTTTCTCATGGATCCAGTGGTGTTTACAAGTGGACGAGACAGCCGATATAGCGGCCAAGGCTGCAGTCTTTCTTCCTCGGCCTGCTGTTCGCATGGCTGCCTTAGCCGATCTACAGAGCGTTTTATGTCGTCGTGTTGCTCCTTTATGGCACACATATTGGTCTACCCTTCCCGATAAAAATTACGGGACGTGAAACCTCTTCCCTGTGCTTGGACCTCTTCCTCGCGGCCTCGTCATCGATGCTGCGGATAGGGCACTGTCTGTTTAGCCATCGACATCTTTTAAGTGGTGATCATTTCCCACTTTGTCCCCACTGCTCTCAACCTTGGACGGTGAGATACCTCTTAGTTCAGTGCCCCTGTTTTAATCCGCTACGCGCCCGTTTACAGCTGTCGCCTGATATATCTTCCATTTTAGTAGATGACACGTGCTCAGCCGATCGCGTCCTTGATTTTATGACATCGGTCATTTCAAGCTCTTTTTCTGGGGAAAACAAGGGCTTCCCCCACCCTTCAATAGTAGTTTTCTATCCTAAGATTTCCTACCGTTTTTAGTTTCCCTCCTTTCTGAGTTTCGCTCCCATTGCTGCTGATTTAACATTCGGTTTTTTGCCCTTCCCTAAGCCACAGAATTGGCGCTTAGAAGCGTAGCAGTTCTGCGCCCTAAAAGCATAACCAAAACAAAACAAAAAAACACATAAGTGGGAGATGCGTGGAATACTACAAAATGTTTCCATGACTCCTGTACTGCGTTTCCAAACCGTGGAGTTACAGCACAGAAAACTGTTTTCGTAGCTCGAACAAATTTTTAAGGCAAATTTTCCAAAATATGCCACTGTTTTGAACACTCACACTGACAGTTAAAACTATTCTATTAATTAGGTAAAAGACTAGTATATCATTATGTATCGTTCGATTTTTGATTATGTATAACAGTTGGTTCTGTTTTATGTTGTGAAGTGCAAGAGGATGTATTGGGTAATATGGAATACTTGATATTTCTTGATTGTGTTGCTGCTGAAAACCAAGGTTACATTTGTAACTTCTGCAAATAGACGAAAGTAAAACGAATCACTTTTGATCCATATGCCAAAATAAGCTTTTAAGGTTTTAAATGAAGAGCAATCTCAGGACTCTGCGTGCATTAAAAACGTTTTTTCCCAAATTTACATGATTATCTACATTGTTAAAATCCGATTCATTATTTCCTAGCTTTTACATATTAATATGCAAGTGCAACATTTTTTCTAAACTTCTTTTCTTAGTGGTAAGTTTTTTAAAATATTATCAAGGGAAACACAAAAACATATTGACTAATACGTTGGAATTTATCATAAAGTGTGTTTTAGGCTAAGAATGAATTCAATTTGGAGATACAGATACAAAAGTAAATGGTATTCCATGATACCCAAACTTCATTTATAAGATTTCACATGAACTTAATAACTGTTGAATGAATCATACATGATTAAGAAAAGATCAAATCAGCTGCTTACTTTCTAACAATCCAAAATAGTAGTATAATTAATGGATTTATTTCGTGAACAGACCATACAAAATTAAAAAATGAAGTAAAGAGAGTTTTATCTAGGTTCCCTTATCGAAACGGAAATCAATATAAGGTATGTGTCACTGATAAAATGTTTGGCACACTGTATATGACGAGAGTTCATAATGTAAAGGCCATATGTTACATATAAAAATTTCTTACTATTGTCAAATTTCAATTTTTTCTTGAACGTAACGAAAGAAATATAAAATTTGTATGCAAATATTATTTTATCAAGAAGGAGTTCTCATGAAATTGAAAATTGCAACACATCAAGATGGAAAATTCTCTTTTTCTGACAAATATATTCTAAAACAATTAGTACACTCTTGACATTGGAAGTAATGTCGACCTCAAATTGTTTGGAGAATCTACAGGAAAATTTAAACTATTTGGAAAAATGGGTCACAATGCAGACTTAGTTTCGCACGAAGAATATTTCCTAAAGCAATGCTCATACGTGGACTGAAGCTTTTCAATTTCAAGATAGTTTGTTATATTCAAACTGAGAGAAAGTTCAAGGATTCTGTAGTAAATCGATGTTACAGATATCGTTCTGTAACTTTGAGGATCCGTTCTTTTACCATTCTTACATACAGAAGTCACCTGTGCTTTTTTCCAGTCAATTGGGACTTTCTGCTGGGTGAGAGATTCGCGATAAATGCAAGCTAAGGAAGGGACCAAAGTCGTAGAGTACTCTTTGTGCCACTGAAGTGGGGTTCCATCCCGTCCTGCTGACTTATTTGTATGCAAATCTTTCAGTTGTTCCTCTGAGCCTGGGATGCCTGTTACTATGTCATCACACAGTAGTTTGTGTGATGGTCCACGATGGTGTGTTTGTACAATTGTCATTCCTAAGCTTTTTTTTCTTTGTGGTCTTCTGCTGCCATACTAGGCTGATCAATGAATGGCTGGACGGAAGCCTTAGACCGGCTTTTACCAACAACCAGGATTTTCTCAGGTTCTCGGCAAATTCACGTTTTATTCCTAAGGTATGAAGGTGGTATTTGTTGTATGCTTTAAGCATAGATCTTTTTATAGACACACGATCTCTCCTAAATTTTGCATGTCGTCATTTGTGCGTTCTCTTTTGAACCGAGATTGTAAGATCCTTTGCTTCCTCAGCAACCACGGTGAGCCTTTTATTTGCTTAATCCACTCACTAGGCATATACTTCTCTAGAACACGATTTACAATCCGTTCAAACTTTGGCCCTAATTAGTCTACGTCCATCGTACTGGAAACAATGATGTCAATTCATTGCCTATGTAATAAGCTAAGAACTGCTTATCTGCTCTTTCTAGCAGGAATATTCTCCTAGACTTCTTTAATGATTTATTGACTTTAGTAACGATAGTCGTTATGATGATTTCATGAGCACTAACCCCCAACTCTACACCGACGCCATCGATAGTGTCAGGCCTGTTGGTAGTCACAAGGTCTAAAATATTGCCATTGCTTGTGCACTGTGAACTATCTGCTTAAGACATTTCTCGGAAAAATGTTCAAGAGTACTCCGCAGGACTGTCTGTACCTCCTGCAATGAACAATAGACGTCCCAGTCTATACTCGGTAGTTTAAAGTCGCCTCCAACTAGTATTGCAGGATCTAGGTATTTACGCGCTACTAATTATAGGCTTTCTTAGAACGACTGAAACCGTCATAGCGACCAGATAGCCGCTAACATATTTGACCTAGACCTGTTATATACGACCAGGTAACTTTGCTGTAACACACAAATTCGACGTCAGTAGAGCTCCCCTTCATATGCAGAGATGTGCAAAGCGGTATATTATAAGCATTTAAATTCAAAATGCAAAACTCGGCCATGATTTCCAGTTAAATTGTAAATATAAAATGACTTTAAATACATAAAATTATTTAACTACAAAATGCAAAATAAATGTTTTCAAATTACCTTTATTCAAATCAAACACCTCTACGTACTGAAAATTTTATATGTTCTTTAGCTGATTTTAACACCTATAATCGTTCAAACATTTCATCTTCTATGTTCCGCCCATGTGGCCTCACCATCATTCCACCAATAGAAAGTAGTCGTTCAGCAGCAGCAGGACTTGATAAGCAAGTATTGTGTTCATAGGAAAACTTTTCACAGCTAGACATCCGTTCGAGATGTCTAAGCTATTGTCATTATCTTTTAAATATTGTAGTCGTTCCACACCTATTGTAGTGTGGACACCATGGCTGGCTACAGGAGAATCAGAATCCTCAACAAAAATACAATAAGATTTAACCATTTTTATCAGATTTTTGGTAGTTCTTCCCATCTCCTTCTACTTCTCCTAGTTCTTTCATCTACCGCACCTCTCTACTAGCTTTCGGTATCAATTTCATTTTGGAAAAAAGGTAAGATATGGACGCTAACATGCCAGTCTTGGCTTTCGGTTCCTCTGATTTATAGAATTTCTCATAACATCTATTTAAATTTTCTTTAATAACTTCTATCGGCACACATCACTGCAAGCTGCTTAGCATTCTTTGCATTCTCATTAGCTCGCGCAAAAGACATCCATTGTAGGCATATTTGTCCTTTTCTAACGTTTTGATGCCGTCGGCAAGAGATTTTTAATAGCTTATGTATTCTTTAAGAAAATCTATTTCGGTTTCTTTAAAAGCTGCTAATTTCAGTATCCTTAATAGTGAGTAGATATAGAATAGAATTTTAGTATAAATTACAACGTGTTGGACATGGATAGTAGGGGATTTTCCACTTGATTCTAAATAGGTTCCACAAGCTGTAGCAGATCTTGAACACAGATTCCAAAATGCTTGACATTTTGACATGGTTGTATCATAAAGTATTCTGTATTAATTACTTTCATATCGAGCCTCACCCATATATATATATATATATATATATATATATATATATTGAACCTGGTTAACGTGTTCCAGTACTTTTTCTATATATATATTTGGAGCATATTTGATCCTTTGCCGATAAAAGATTTCAAGAGTTTAGCAGCTTAAAGTCACACTCTGAATAAATGTCCACAATCTGTTCAGCTACTTTATCGTGGCCTCTGTGTTTCCTTAAACTTCCTATCAGCCAAAACTGAACTTTCTCGTTGAGATCTTTCACAATCGATACATTAAGTAGTTACACTCAAATAGTTTCTCTTGGATGGTGACCGAATATCAGCTGTGCCAAATACAAAATAACTTGTTTAATAGCTCCTTTTGTATGTCATACATTTTCTGCAATTTTTTTTCTTACATGTTTCCAGGTACATATTTTTTTTTGGGGGGGGGGGGGGGGGGGACAAGATAACTCCTACGTACCTCCAATATGAGCCTCATTTCTGCAGCTGATACAGCTGACATGCCATCACTTAGGAAACAAACAGTCACCACGGTGAAATCGTTGTCTGCGCTTACAATGCAGCTCTGGATAAGCGTCGTCAGTACAATAGTACCGAAATTATCGATGGCTAATAGAAACTGTCGACACTAATCTTACCAACGAAAAACAAAAGCATTTTTTAAAGTGCTCCATGGATGCCATAGATGTAGACACTATTTAAAAAGGTATAGCTGTACTGTTACACTGAATTGCCTGTGAGTACACTCACAATCGCACAAAATGATCCCTTCTCCTTTCACTTCCTTTTGAGGTCACTGTGCATTATTAGTTGATTTCGGTACTTCTTACACCAAACAAACGATAACAGGAAACATGTAATGTGCACGCAGGTCTTTCTCCTAATTAGAATCGTGGTTACATTCATTTGAAACGTACACCTTTGGTGCCTACTGCGTCACCTTTGTAGGTATGGAACGATTTTTGTTTAAAAAATGACTCATTAAATTAATGAAAACCAGAAAGTATGATGTAAAATATTCAGAAAAAGCATTTTGCAGCTTACAAATGCAAAATGTGTATGATTTAGGTATTTTAAATAAAATAGAACATGCTTCCATGACCCGCTAAATGTCTCAGGGGTTTCTACTTCAGGTTTCAGCCAGTTCTCGGTCGCGAGAGTAATTAGAGTGTTAGAATTTTTTAAGGCTAGTAAATCAGGAACCATGTTACGAAAACTTCCACAATTTAAAGATAAAATTTCGACAGTCGAAATGTCCTCACTGTGGACCCGGTGTGATTTCGCTATCTGCTTATCGTCTGGCGACTATTCATCAAAGTATTTCAAATTACCACCTAGTCTAACAAAACCCTATGTGCACTCCACAAGTACTCTGCTACCCGAGTAGTTGCTTCCCTTGTGTAGTGCAACCCTGGCCTTTCAAGGAGAGTCCTGCAATTAGCTACCCGATAACGCTGGTCCATAAATCTGCAGCCACGACCAGCATAGAGTCGACGAAGTCTTTGATTTAGTCTCCCCACTCAGCTCAAAAACCAAAAACTTCAATCAACTATGGGAACAATGTTGCAGATCGCGAGTTTAGCTTGCATCTCGAGACCGATGCCAACATTCATATCTTGTATCACAAATGATCAAAGATAATGAAAATGATTATTAATGCTTGATGCAAAATACAGATAAAACTGTCAGAAGTAGCACAAATCTGATTTTGTTAACAGTTTCGCCCGTCAGATACAACCATCGTCAGATAATAATCGTTACGATGGTGGTAATCTAGGATGGTGGTAACCCGTTAGGGGCTTAAAAATGGCTCAAATGGCTCTAAGCACTATGGGACTTAACATCTGAGGTCACCAGTTCCCTATACAAAGAACTACTTAAACATAATTAACCTAAGGACATCCATGCCCGAGGTAGGATTCGAACCTGCGATCGCAGCAGTAGCGAGGTTCCGAACTGAAGCACCTAGAACCGCTCGGCCACAGCGGCCGGCGGGGCTTAAAAGTATCGCTCGGTACCACAGTCAGAAACGTACTACATAAGATTGACTTAGGTATCGAGCCGTAATATGATCCCCTTAACGGAAGCGGTAATAAATTGAAATTGTGTGCTACGTATGGCTGTTTTAAGTGAATATTATTTTGAACGGTTGCTGTGCTCCCTATAGACCACGCCTACGCTAACTAGACTTTTTAACGCAAATTGTAATAATCTTTTAGTACATCGTATAGTTCCACCTAAACTGGTACATACTGGCAGAAATCCCAGAAAAATGCTATGACATGTAATACTTCTTCTTGAACGTAACATTGATAACCTTACCACTTCAGATCAATCATTCTAAAAATGTCCCGGATGCACTTATTAGATCCGTTAACCATGTATAATCATTGTTTGACATGATGCATATTTTATTAGCATCATTATATGGTTTTCAACTACTGGCAGACAGTCCAGTGGAATAAATTAGTGCTTTGCAGTCGGGAGAACTTCCGCTCTTACACTCAAAATTGCTGTTGTAGAGGGTAATTTGGTCTTTGATCTATGCCATGCTGGAGACGAGATATATAGGGAGAATATACAGGAACGACGAAAGTCGCTAGAGGAGCTGATGAGGCGACCGAAGCTTTGAGCGAAAGAAAAAGACGAAGGAACAGTCAGTGAGCGCTTGCGCGTTCAACTAGTTTGAAACAGACAAACAGCGCAGAAAGTTCACTGGCGTTGCTGTGTAGCTGACAGTTCTGCAGAGTATTCATTACGGCCCCGCATCAGCGAGACAGAATGCAGCTACGGCGCTGCAAATGGAATATCGGCCTTGGGCGCAGACTGGCGAAGTAACGTTCCGGCAGCGATGCGTCAGGCAGACAGGCGGAAATGAACGGGGCGCTGCGCCGTCGGAAGGGCTGCAGAAGGCGTCGGGGCCAACAGCGTACTTGCTGGAGACTAACTTCTCGTTCCCGACCGTACAGCGGTCTCGCACTGAGAGGAAGGCGCATCATCGCAGCCGAGTAACGACTAACTGGGGCTTCTACAACGGCAGAAATGCGAAGCGCTGAACCATGAAGTACCAGTACGATATTTATCAAACACTAGCTCATTGGCGGGCGATGCCAGTTTATGAATTTATTCCAATCTTCTAGTAGTCTATCTCTCTGTCCATCTTCACCAACCGCTCTCTCTGTCCACGCCTTCCAGACCCCCACTCTCTGCCTATCTCCTCCTACCTGTTCTTCCCACCACCCCGCTCCCTGTCGATTTGCTCCTTCCCTCTCAATCAATTAGCTTCTTCCCTTTCCAATTCCATCTCCTGCCCTTCTGCCAATCCCCTCCTCTCCCAACTTCCTGTCGATATCCTCCCTTTTTCGTTCTGTGTCCATCGCCTTCTCCCCCGCTGTCTGTTCATCTCCTCCTCTCCCTCTGTTCATCTCCTCCTCCTCCTCCTCCTCCTCCTCCTCCTCCTCTCTCGTCCAATCTCCTCCGCTTCATCTATCCCTCTCAATTTTCTCATCCTATCAATCTCTGTCTCCTTGTTCCCCCTCATTGTCCATCTCATCATCCTCCTTTCTCTCTTCACGTTATCACACTCACCTCCATAGAAGACTGGAGTTTCTTACCCCAACAAATTTTCTTTCATATTGTAATTAATAACATCTCTATCTACATTCATACTCCACAAGCCACCTGACTGTGTGTGGCGGACGGTACTATGAGTACCTCTATCGGTTCTCCCTTCTATCCCGGTCTCGTATTGTTGGTGGGAAGAAAGATTGTCGGTATGCTCTGTGTGGGCTCCAATCTCTCTGATTTTATCCTCAAGGTCTCTTCGCGAGATATACGTAGGAGGGGGCAATATACCGCTTGACTACTCGGTGAAAGTATGTCCTCGAAACTTCAACAAAAGCCCGTACTGAGCTACTGAGCGTCTCTCCTGCAGAGTCTTCCACGGGAGTTTATCTATCATCTTCGCAACGCTTTCGCGATTACTAAATGATCCTGTAACGAAGCACGCTGCTCTCCATTGGATTTTCTCTCTCTCTTCTATCAACCCTATCTGGTATGGATCCCAAACTGGTGAGCAATATTCAAGCTGTGGGCGAACAAGTGTACTGTAACTTACTTCCTTTGTTTTCGGATTGCATTTCCTTAGGATTCTTCCAATGAATCTTAATCTGGCATCTCCTTCACCGACGATCAACTTTATATGATCATTCCATTTTAAATCACTCTTATAGCCTACTGCCAGATAATTTATGGAATTAACTGTTTCCAGTTGATGACCTGCTATATTTCAGCTAAATGATAAAGGATCTTTTTTCTATGTATTCGCAGCACATTACACTTGTCTACATTGAGATTCAATTGCCATTCCCTGCACCATGCGTCAATTCGCTGCAGATCCATTGTTACAACCTCTCGATATATCACAACATCATCCGCAAAAAGCCTTAGTGAACTTCCGACGTCATCCACAAGGTCATTTATGTATATTGTGAGTAGTAACGTTTCTACGACACTCCCCTGCGGCACACCTGAAATCACTCTTACTTCGGAAGACTTCTCTCCATTGAGAATGAAATGCTGCGTTCTGTTATCTAGGAACTCTTCAATCCAATCACACAATTGGCCTGATAGTCCATATGCTCTTACTTTGTTCAAAGTATACTATACCGGACTGAAATGGTTCAGGGGCTTAGAATGAGCTTTTTACCCATGGCTTTGCTCGCATAGGCACATATCAAAGATATTTCACACGTAATTAATATGTTTCATGCGTATCTGTACACGTGTTTAAGCGACTTGTCTAGCGAATTTCGCCCTGTAGTTTTCTTTTCACGCAGCTCAATGTTTATGATGTCATATCTCCTGAACCATGCGCTGTACAATAATTTAATTTTGCAAGTACATGCAGTAGTATATATATCTCTACTGTCCGCGAAACGTGTTGTGAATAGATTTAGTAGTAAAGAAGTCAAATTAAAACGTTATGCATTATGTGGCAATTTCCACGTATGTTATTGTTAATGACGTCTAATCTCTAGAACTACGAGCAGTGCAATAATGTATTTTTGTAGGTACATTCAGCGACAGATGTGGATTCTCTGTGAAAAGCGTTGCGAATATAGTCAGTAGCAACGAAGTAGTCTATTTCAAAGTCTTGCAGGATACGACAGTTTGTCACTCGTCCAGTGTTTATGACGTCATATCTCTTGAGCTAAATGTGTTCCATGGATGTAATTTTTGTCGTATATTCAGTGGTACATATCAATATTATCTGCAAAAATTTGTCACGTATACAATTACTAGTAAACAAATAATCCGCTGCATTCATCATCAACACCATCATCATCATCATCATCTTGGGAAGTTTCCAACCTCTGGCTGGGTCTGTATGGAACATATGCCTCTCTATCGTCTTCTGTCTTGCCACCATCGCTCCATCTTTCTGCAGTCTTCTCCTTTCTTTTGGACGCATTCGTCTACTCGTTTCAACCATCTGTCTCTCGGTCTCCTCTTGGTCTCGTTCCTTCCACTGCCTTTATAGTGAAAAGTAGTAGATTAAAACTGAAGAAACTGCAAAAAGGTGGGAATTTAAGGAGATGGGACATGGATAAACTAAAAGAACCAGAGGTTGTACAGAGTTTCATGGAGAGCATAAGGGAACAATCGACAGGAATGGAGGAAAGAAATACAGTGGAAGAAGAATGGAGGGATGAAGTAGTGAAAGCAGCAGAGGATCAAGTAGGTAAAAAGACAAGGGGTAGTAGAAATCCTTGGGTAACAGAAGAAATATTGAATTTAATTGATGAAAGGAGAAAATATAAAAATGCAGTAAATGAAGCAGGCAAAAAGGAATACAGACGTCTCAAAAATGAGATCGACAGGAAGTGCAAAATGGCTAAGCAGGGATGGCTAGAGGACAAATGTAAGGATGTAGAGGCTTATCTCACTAGGGGTAAAATAGATACTGCCTACAGGAAAATTAGAGAGACGTTTGGAGATAAGAGAGCCACTTGTATGAACATCAAGAGCACAGATGAAAACCCAGTTTTAAGCAAAGAAGGAAAAGCAGAAAGGTGGAAGGAGTATATAGAGGGTCTATACAAGGGCGATGTACTTGAGGACAATATTATGGAAATGGAAGAGGATGTAGATGAAGATGAAATGGGAGATACGATACTGCGTGAAGAGTTTGACAGAGCACTGAAAGACCTGAGTCGAAACAAGGCCCCGGGAGTGAGACAACATTCCATTAGAACTACTGACGGCCTTGGGAGAGCCAGTCCTGACAAAACTCTTCCATCTGATGAGCAAGATTTACGAGACAGGTGAAATACCCTCAGACTTCAAGAAGAATATAATAATTCCAATCCCAAACAAAGCAGGTGTTGACAGATGTGAAAATCAGTTTAATAAGTCACAGCTGCAAAATACTAACGCGAATTCTTTACGGACGAATGGAAAAAATAGTAGAATCCGACCTCGGGGAAGATCAGTTCGGATTCCGTAGAAATGTTTTAACACGTGAGCCAATACTGACCCTACGACTTATCTTAGAAGAAAGATTAAGGAAAGGCAAACCTACGTTTCTAGCATTTGTAGGCTTAGAGAAAGCTTTTGACAGTGTTGACAGGAATACTCTCTTTCAAATTCTAAAGGTGGCAGGGGTAAAATACAGGGAGCGAAAGGCTATTTACAATTTGTACAGAAACCAGATGGTTGCTATGAGAGTTGACAGGCATGAAAGGGAAGCAGTGGTAGGGAAGGGAATGAGACAGGGTTGTAGTCTCTCCCCGATGTTATTCAATCTGTATATTGAGGAAGCAGTGAAGGAAACAAAAGAAAAAATCGGAGTAGGTATTAAAATCCATGGAGAAGAAATAAAAACTTTGAGGCTCGCCGATGACATCGCAATTCTGTCAGAGACAGCAAAGGACTTAGAAGAGCAGTTGAACGGAATGGATAGTGTCTTGAAAGGATGATATAAGATGAACATCAACAAAAGCAAAACAAGGATAATGGAATGTAGTCGGATTAAGTCGGGTGATGCTGAGGGAATTAGATTAGGAAATAAGACACGTAAAGTAGTAAAGGAATTTTGCTATTTGGGGAGCAAAATAACTGATGATGGTCGAAGTAGAGAGGATATAAAATGTAGACTGGCAATGGCAAGGAAAGCGATTCTGAAGAAGAGAAATTTGTTAACATCGAGTATAGATTTAAGTGTCAGAAAGTCATTTCTGAAAGTATTTGCATGGAGTGTAGCCATGTATGGAAGTGAAACATGGACGATAAATAGTTTGGACAAGAAGAGAATAGAAGCTTTCGAAATGTGGTGCTACAGAAGAATGCTGAAGATTAGATGGGTAGATCACATAACTAAAGAGGAACTATTGAATTGGATTGGGAAGAAGAGAAGTTTGTGGCACAACTTGACCAGAAGAAGGGATCGGCTGGTAGGACATGTTCTGAGGCATCAAGGGACCACCAATTTAGTACTGGAGGGCAGCATGGAGGGTAAAAATCGTAGAGGGAGACCAAGAGATGAATACACTAAGCAGATTCAGAAGGATGTATGTTGCAGTGCGTACTGGGAGATGAAGAAGCTTGCACAGGATAGAGTAGCATGGAGAGTTGCATCAAACCAGTCTCAGGACTGAAGACCACAACAACAATAGCGAAAATGTAGTAAAACGCTTTCCATTTCATTATTTTGTGGGGTCGTCTGCGAGAAAGAGCTTATTAAAGGTTGAAAATTATGTGTAACCTCCGCTGAAAGTCTCCAATCGCTGTCATTCTCAAATACCGGACGACCGAAGTATGTGTATTCTCGCGTTGAGTGGTACACTGCTTTTTCACCCCCACCCCTTTGATAGTTGGGAGGTTATTACTTCTAAAGTCTTTGTTTCCAGGCAGTAAATTATATGTGTAACAAGTTCGGTTGAAAGCGGTCTAGTGGTTTGCGAGGAGATGTGGAACATACATACATGCATACATACATTTTTATAATTTGTACGAATACAAGGGAACCGTGCCTACTCGTCATCACCAATATCGTACAAATTTATGGCATACAAGAAACACGCCTCGGCTGCTAACAGGTAGCACTAAGCATCTGCGGCCAGCCAACTTAATTCGTGTGGCGTATTTTGTCTGCAAGTCAGGAATAAAACACATAGATTAACGTCAAGTAAGCATATATCATCACATTCATATAACTTACGTGATGTAAGCAGTGATCTGTAGGAAATATATGTGGAGGCATGAATGTTGTGTGTTCTGTATACAAATGGTGTTTCGAGTGACTCCTCATAGCAATGATAAGAGCTCATTTTGATATAAGCAATATGTTTACAGCCATCATAAATATTGTAACTCTTCAGGCTTTCCCGGCGAGATCTTGACATCTGGAATAATCGGGTCTACTGCCGGCCGAAATATTGTGCCAGAGCGACACAAACATCCGGCAGTAGACCCGATTATTCCACATCATAAATATTGTCTGCGAATAATGGTGTACGTTTATGTGAATGATTCAATGAATATCGCAGGCTGCCTGAGGTGGCACAAACAAAAGAAAAAAATAAGAAAAAAGACACGCATGATGTACATGCTCGTTGTTCAGACTCATTGCCGCAATTCGTTGTCATCGATACTTTACGGCAGATTTCTTTGCCACGCCACTCAGGGAATCATGTTGACGTCGAGATTTGATTCAAGGAAAGCAGAAAGTTGAAAGTTGGGTCACCTGCTGCGTTGCTGAAAGAGCATACTCTATGTAAACGGACCAAAGTTGGTGATATTCGGAAAATGTTTTACATACAGCATAAACAGTAAAACGCAGATCTTCGATTCGCATGTTTTTTCGTTACGCAATTTTCTATTGCAGTGAAAATATACTGAATATCTGACTATTACAAATTGTGTGACTCAGATTACATTATGAAGTTTTCGTTATTGGTCACAACGTACCTTACGAACTACCAGACTCTACGGGCTATAAGACTCACCTTAATTTTTAAGTAATTTTTTTAAAAATAATATTTTTCCATGATTATTATTAAATTACAAAGACAGGCTAAGTAAATTCTTAATTTATGAAACCAAACTTACTATTAACATCCCTGAAAATCGTCACCTGAACTTTCTTCTTCGTATTATTCTTCTTCGCCGTCATTTTTGTATATAAGCGTTATTTATGCCGCACTTCTTGAAAGTTTAACAATAATATATTCTCTCACTCTAGACCACGACTGTTTTATCCACTGACACACTTGCTTGATTGCAGGTAGTTTTAAGGCACCCTTTGGCGTGAATTCATGTTGGGTTTCATCCGTCATCCATTTATTCTATTCCTCTCTCATATATACTATACGTCATCTACCAGTTTTAGCAATTTTGCATTCAGACCTCTATTGACACAATTTAAGTTTTTTCAGTTCTTCGTTAGTAGCCCATCAATTACGAATGGCTTTTTCTGTTGTTGGAGGGCCAGAATGCCACTCACTGCTCCGTTCAAATGTCATTCTGCATATGCTATTACTTTCAATCTATAGCCCGCATAATATGAATACAATTTCTTTTGTTTTTCCTTTACGAAACTAGCTACTAACAAAAATATTGCACTGTCACCTATAACACAAATCACTTTAAGGTCTAGTTCACTGGCACCGTGGACTGAAATGACGCAACATAGGCTAGACAGTGTTCTGTGTTTGTGGCAGCGGGGCGGGAGGCCTTTCTTGCTATAGCCAGCCTGCGTTTTATATCATCCGTACTTCGATCATCATCAGGTATTTTGCTATGCACACACCAATACTCCTGTATCACCTTCAGTTTCTCGTTTCCTAATTTAATTCCCTCAGTATCTCGTGATTTAATCCGACTACATTCTATTACCAATTTTTGGCTTTTGTCGATTTCCTTTCATGAAAATAATAGTTCCATTCATCTGCTCTTCCCAGTCCTTCCCAGAATTACAGTATCGTCGCCAAACGTCTACTCCTTTATTTCTTCTCCCTAAAATTTAACTCCTTCTCCAAATTTTTCTGTAATTGCTTGGGGACTGGTTGAAACCATGCTAGTCTATTCCAGTCTCTAAGCGCACAAATGCTACAAAGGCAGGTTTGCCTTTCTTCAACTTATCTTCTAAGACTAATCGTAGAGACGGATTGCCTCGTGTTCCTACATTATTCCAAAACGCGATATATCTTCATCGAGGTAGGCTTCTGCCAGTTTTTCCATTCTTCTGTAAATAATTTGTGTGAATATTCTGCAACCATGACTTATTAAACTATAATTTTGATAAGGTTTGGATCTATAATGTTGATGTGTTTACTGAATGAAGACATTCCACAATAGCTGTCAAAAATAATTATTGCAACTGCACTTACGATACTTGATCTTTGTCAAGCATTTAATATGGCACAATGTTCGACAACGACCAAGTGTCACAGCTCAGTCGCAATTGACAGCCACGGGCGGAATGACTTGATTCAGGACTTACTGAAGTGATAGTTGGGAAATATTCACACACATAATGTGTATTTAATGATTAAACTTTGGCTTCTGTCCTCGATCAACATCAGTATGTGGTGTGAAACCATGAGCACGAATAACTTCTTACATGGAAGCAAGTTTCTAGTATCACGCAGAGAAATTTCATTGAATGCTTGAAAGTCATATTGTGTCATTTCATGAAGATTGCTACTTGCAGGCTGGTATGAAAGCACATCTCTTCTTAGACATGCTCTGTGAGTGAAAAATCAGAATGCCGGCGAGGTAAATTTACTATCTATACACTGTGATCTAAAATGTAGAGCGGAATCTTGTATTATAATGCTGAAATATGGCACCTGGTATGCTGGTCTTCTACGTTATGATGACAGGGTTTACCATTCCAGCATTCAGCCTCCCACCAATAATTATCAAATGATTCCTATTCTCATATTTAAGCACTCGGCACAATACTAATCGCAGAGATGGAAGGGTATGGGTTTCGAGAATCGCTGCTTCGTGTGGCCTTTTGCGAGGTTATCACGATTCGTCGATGTGTCGGCAACGAGCTGAAGCGAACTAAATAGAATGCCACCTAACCTATCATTTCATTCTGGCTCTGCTCTGTTCAGGGCTCTGTTGTGTACTGCTTCGCACACAATGGTAATGGGTGCTGGGCTACGGCGTGGTGCGGCAGATACACTACTTGCCATTAAAATTGCTACACCAAGAGAAATGCAGAATATACACGGGTATTCATTGGACAAATATATTATACTAGAACTGACATGTGATTACATTTTCACGCAATTTGGTTGCATAGATCCAGAGAAATTAGTACCCAGAACAACCACCTCTGGCCTTAATAACGGCCTTGATACGCCCGGTCATTAAGTCAAACAGAGCTTGGATGGCGTGTACAGGTACAGCTGCCCAGGCAGCTTCAACACGATACCACAGTTCATCGAGAGTAGTGATTCGCGTATTGTGACGAGCCAGTTGCTTGGCCACCATTGACCAGACAATTTCAGTTGGTGAGAGATCTGGAGAATGTGCTGGCCAGGGCAGTAGTCGAACATTTTCTGTATCCAGAAAGCTCCGTACACGACCTGCGACATGCGGTCGTACATTATCCTGCTGAAATGGAGGTTTCCGCAGGGGTCGAATGAAGGGTAGAGCCACGGGTCGCAATACATCTGAAGTGTAACGTCCACTGTTCAAAGCGCCATCAATGCGAAACCCAAGAGGTGACAGAGACATGTAAACAATGGTACCCATAACACATACGCCGGGTGGTACGCCAGAATGGCGATGACGAATAAACGCTTCCAATGTGCGTTCATCGCTATGTCGCCAAACATGGATACGACCATCATGATGCTGTAAACAGAGCCTGGACTCATCCGAAAAAACGAGGTTTTGCCATTCGTGCACCCAGGTTCGTCGTTGAGTACACCATCGCACACGCAACTGTCTGTGATGCAGCGTCAAGAGTAACCGCAGCCATGGTATCCGAGCTGATATTCCATGCTGCTGCAAACGTCGTCGAACTGTTCGTGCTGATGGTTGTTGTCTTGCAAACGCCCCCATATGTTGACTCAGGGATCGAGACGTGCCTGCACGATCCGTTACAACCATGCGGACAAGATGCCTGTCATCTCGACTGATAGTGATATGAGGCTGTTGGGGTCCAGCACGGCGTTCCGTATTACCCTCCTGAACCCACCGATTCCATATTCTGCTAACAGTCATTGGATCTCGACCAACGCGAGCAGCAATGTCGCGATACGATAAACCGCAATCGCGATGGGCTATAATCCGACCTTTATTAAATTCGGAAACGTGATAGTACGCATTTCTCCTCCTTACACGTTTCATCACAACAACGTTTCACCAGGCAACGCCGGTCAACGGCTGTTTGTGTATGCGAAATCGGTTGGAAACTTTCCTCATGTCAGCACGTCATAGGCGCCAACCTTGTGTGAATGCTCTGAAAAGGTAATCATTTGCATATCACAGCATTTTCTTGCTGTCGGTTAATTTTCGCGTCTGTAGCCCGTCATCTTCGTGGTTGTAGCAATTTTGATGGCCAGTAGTGTATGATCATAGAGAAGCTAGACAAGGGCAGAAATGATAAGCGAACATGTAAATACAATAAACAGGAGTTTTATTTAACTTATAGCTTTCTCCAAGTTTTGTGAAGAAACTTCAGAAAGGAACAAACAGCAATGAATTTCAGCTATTACGAGGAACAATTACAGAGCGTAATGAATTGTGGGACCCCTGTACTAATGCACGAGCGAACTGTCGAAGACTGGAACTGCTACTGAGACGTGTAGATGCCTCTTGTCATCTCTGTATCACAGAGCGCATTTAACCGGAGCCGCTGTAGGCGCACCACAGTGAGCTTGCATTATTAGAACCACCAGTTCCCCGCGCGACCGCTATAGGCTTCTGCTGGAGAAGTGCGTTTCCGTTGTCAGCTGTGAGACGACGGTGAGTGTCCTATCGATCTATGATACTACATCTGTTGTCTGTAAGATGGTGCTAGGACGTAAACGACACATGTCAACTCGAGAAATTAACGCAGCTTCCAGTAATCTGTTCGTGGGTTAGTCCTGACACTGTACTTGTAATGTTTGCCAAGATTTCAGCTATTGTAATCTGTCTATGCGTCAGAACTAGCCGAACGATTGAACGATCTTTTCGTGACGAAGCCCCGTTAATTCTTACAATTCTGCTGCCCTGTGTCCACCTTATCAGCAGACGTCTGCAGTCATTGCTCTGCAGTCATTATTTGCCAGCGCGTTTTGTCAGTTTGAGACTGTCATGAACCTCAGGTTGTGAGGGTCCGCATATTGCCGATATGTTATTACGTTTGCTTAACACTGTACTGAAGAGATCGGTTGAATGAGATGAGTTCAAATGGCTCTGAGCACTATGGGACTTATTATCTGACGTCTTCAGTCCCCTAGAACTTAGAACTACTTAAACCTAACTAACCTAAGGACATCACACACATTCATGCTCGAGGCAGGATTCGAACCTGCGATCGCAGCGGTCGCGCATTCCAGACTGAAGCGCCTAGAACCGCTCGGCCACAGAGGCCGGCAATGAGATGAGTGCAAATGGCAGTCGAGTATACGGACATGGTTCAAGAGGGGATCTCCTTGTGTCAAGGTGATGAAATATGTTACTGAGTAGCGAGATACACGTAGACAACACTGTCAGCTATGATCAGGGACTGAGTACCCGGCCACTGGCGGTGTATAACCGAATACTGGTCGAGGATATATTTAATGTACAGATAAACCTCCACAAGTCGCATTGATATGCCACGTAATAGCGGATAAGTGGTGGTGTAAGGTACTAGTCAGTAAATAAAAACCGTGTATTATAAACAGGCATTTTTAAACAACGAAGTTTTGTCACGATACTAAATACATTATCCTGTGGAAACACAATTTGCTACTCGAAAATTCTGGCTTTATCATATTTGTGAAAATGCTTTTGTTGGTACACAATCTTCAACGTATTTAATACATACATCTATACTAATATTATTAAATGCGAGGTTAACTACTAAATCGTTGAACCAACTACGATGAATTTGGTATTGACATAGCTTGAACTCTGAGAAAGATCGATATACAAAGTAAAAGGAAAAAAAATCAAAAAATAAAAATAAATTATCGATCGCTAAGATGGTAAAGTACCGAATTGAACATCTTTCTTTACATCAGTTGACCAAGTTAAATTTTTTTTTTTTTTTTGGCTAATGTCCCTGTTATATGAACCGGTGAAAACCATAATGGTAAAAGTGTCATTTTTTGCAAAACTGAGTTAAGTGGACTTTCGACCACGAAACAAGGAATACTTGTCAGTGGCACAAAGATCCAAGTGCCTGTTATTAATGCCTGCCATCTATCGGCATGTGTTATAACTACATTTATCGATTCACAATCGAGAGGCAGTGGCAGGACGGTACAACAAACAACATGACCGACGCTCCAAGGAATCGCGAGTTAGGCTCTCAAATTGACGAAATCCCGATCGGAAATGTGTAGTTCTACTTTTCAAGGTGTTCAGTGTCGTTCAGTAACGACTGATAAAGTTTTATCATATGATTATTCAGTTGCAGACGAAATTTATGTTCCTATTCAAGGTAACTAAAGTTCAAACATTTAGTGTAACATTTTAGTGACTACATAAGGTTATGTTTTGAAATTTTCAATGACTTTTGTGGCCATTAGAAATGTCGTAAACTATTTTTAGTATATAGGTACGCATCAAACTAGCATAACAACTTACTTCTCTGTACTGTCAATAAAAATTATGTTCCATGTGAAAAATACTGTCACGAAAGTATTGTCATGTGTACTCGTATGTCACTTAAATGCTTAACATCATTGAGGTACGTTACCATTCCTTTGACACTATTACATTCACCAAAACGACGAGATTATTTTCGCAATTTCATGTATGGAAGTGTTAAATCGATGCTTTAATGGTATATTTCCTTTTTTTCTTTCCAGATGCATCATATTCCGATGAAAACGAAGATCATAGCAAGCCAGGAAAAAACCTTAACAGTAAAAAAGTTCCATAACACAGTTAAAAAGTAATGCGTAGGTGTCCCTCATGAAGAAACTCAAGAAAATATGGTTTCAGAAAAGAGAAAAAGGAACGTGGAGTCATGGAATGTGCATAAAAGTAAACGGCTAAGTAACTTGAGACAAGATTATACATCTACAACAGGAAAAATTATGCATACAAGAATCATCCAGCCGTTTCAACATATCTGCCGATATGAATGCAGGACTTTCACAGAAGAACAGCGAAGAACTATCCATGAAGAGTTTTGGAAAACTGGTTCCTGGCAACAACGAACTTCCTTCATAGTAAAATGTGTTTCAACTGCCATACCAAGACGTCCAAAACAAGGAATTCTTCCTGAAGACATTAACTTTAAGCAATCGCCAGTTTACCACAGCTGCATTATACAAAACAAGAGTGGAAGGCCGATCTCCAGTTGATCAACATGGTAAATATGCTCCTGCAAATAATCGCCTCACTTCTGTGAAGAACCGCATAAAAAGCTTTCCTTATACAAGCCACTATTGTCGTTAACATAATCCTCACAGGAAATACCTGTCGCCAGAGTTATCTGTCTCAAAAGTGTAAATGCTTTACACAAAGAAGTGTGAGGAAGAAAACATTTTGCCGGTGAAGGCCTGCGTTTACCTTAAAGTGTTGAATTCAGAATTTAATCTATCATTTTATGAGCTGACACCTGCAATACTTGTGACCGATTAGAAAATGTAATCAAAGCAGAGGTAGATACCAGCAAAATTAACAATCTAAATGTGGTGAAAGAGTTTCAGCTAAGGAAAGGTGAGCAAGCAGGAGCCGCTAGGAAGTCAAAAGAAGGCTCAACAAATGTACTTACTTTCGACCTTGAAAAAACATTGCCCACCCCAATGCTAACGCCCAATGTTATTTACTACAAGGGACAGCTTTGGACATTTAATCTTGGAATACATGACTTTAGAACGGATCATGCTTTCATGCATATGTGGTCTGAAAAGACTGGCTCACTTGGACCTTCTGCAATTGGTTCTTGCTTAGTGAAGTATGTAAAATCGTTCCCTTCTCATATTTAACATATTGCCTACAGTGATAGGTGCGGTGGGCAAAACAGAAATCAAATAATCGCTCGATTTTCCCTCTATATTGTTGCTCATACTTCTACTGAAATTGTTGAGCATAATTTCTTCGTGTCTCGACATAGTTACCTTGAAAATAATGCTGATTTTTCTCACATTAAGGGGAAGGCAAAGCAAACCCAGTTTATATTTGTGCCACAGGATTGGCTGACGCTTGTAGAAAAGGCCAGGGTGACATTTCACGTGAAACAAATGAAGCAAGATTATTTCCTATCTACAGAACCAACTATAAAACTTCTCATCAACGGAAAAATAGACACTGAGAAGCGAAACATTAACTGGTGGACACTGATATGGATGCGGTAGAGTAAAGATGAACCAAAAGCTTTCTTCATCAAGGAGACAGTGAATAAAGGGACACAATTATGAAAACTAAAACTTGAACGCCCATGTAGGAGTGCAACAATACCTGAACAACTTAAAGTACGTCGACATGGACCAGTACGCTTAAAGCAAGCAAAAATTCATAACGTGGCGTCGTTGTTACATTTTATTCCTCCAGTGTACAACAACTTCTGTAAGAGTCAAACACCGACTCACAGCTCAACAGGAAGCCAACCACGACGTCGTGGTCGCAGCAGAGCTCAGCATCATCTTTCACACTTTCCACGGTACACTGCACATCAGGTGATGAACAATGCAACCCTGACAACTGTGACAGTGATGAAGTAAATGAAAGCGAGTAAGAGGAAAGAGTTTATTCTTTAAAGGGGTAATGATAAGAGTGACATTTTATGAAACTATGATCCCTTACACCAAGGACCTTCAGATATTTATCATATATATATGTCCCACAAGTGTAAAACTTTGTATAAATGTTTTGTTTCATTTTGGAAAATTTGTAGTAAGGTCGTACGGGACCAAACAGCTGAGATCATCGGTCCCTACGCTTACACATTACTTAGCCTAATTTAAACTAACTTAAGCTAAGGACAACACACACACCCTTGCCCGAAGGACGACTCGAACCTCCAACGGGGGATCAGCCCGGACCGTGACAAGGCGCCTCAGACCATGCGGCTGTTTCATTTTGTATAACCTGTGACTTTATATAAGGCCGTTTTTCTCACAATAAGCTCTATGCTACTTATACCATTCGCCGGCGGGAGTGGTCGAACGGTTCTAGGCGCTTCAGTCTGGAACTTCGCGACCGCTACGGTCGCAGGTTCGAATCCTGCCTCGGGTATGGATGTGTGTGATGTCCTTAGGTTAGTTAGGTTTAAGTAGTTCTAAGTTCTAGTGGACTGATGACCACAAATGTTAAGTCCCATAGTGCTCAGAGCCATTTGAACCATTTGAATCTTAATTTTGGAGAGCGAGGCATATGGGCACGTCACAAGTTATGCTCACCTGAACAGGGAGACTCATGAGGGCAGCTGAGGACAGCTTACTAACTCAACATCACTTATCGTAACAAAACTATACCAATCCAGCAGCAGATAAAAACTAGTAAATGTATAAAAACAACCCACAAACTCAACTCAGTCTGTCGACATGCAAGTTTTCTGGGTATGGTACCGCGTCATAATGTATAAAACTCCTGCTGCTGGAGAAAAACCAACGTTTCGGCCACGGTTGCAGCAGCCTTCTTCTGGGCCTAATCGCTCTCTCTCGCTCTCTCTCTCTCTCTCTCTCTCTCTCTCTCTCTCTCTCTCTCTCTCTCTCTCTCTCCCACACACACACACAGTCACACGCACGCACGCACCCAGCTTTCAGAGTTAGCCATACTTCCACCTATCAATGGTATCATTCTTGGGAAGTACAGCCAGGCAAATTTAATCACAGAATGCTTAAAATGTAACAGTGATTCCTTCTAAAGACTTGTCACTTTTAGTTATATTACAGATGCCGTAATTGACATTTGGAATATCATAAAATTTCATTGGTAATATGTTTAAGGAGCAAGTTCAGTAGACAACAACAAAAAATATTCCAATACATCTGCTCACTGTCTCCTAAACGTTGAAACAGCTGGCACGGGCAGGAACAAAAACGCCTTTGAATTTAAATTTCGGGACAAGAAGTAGCATCGGCGAATGAGAAGCGAGTCTGCTCCCGACGCAGGACCGAAGATCAACTGGCGTCGGCACTTTTAGCTTTTTTTTTTTTTCTTCTACTCTATCTCCGTCTGCCGCTTGCATCACAAGCCGTTCCGGGCCGACTCGGCCGGCCTCAGTTATTCAAACACAGTTTCCTGTTCAATAAGACGAGCCGCATGCATTATTCATGCGGACGTATATATACAAATACAGAAAGTGCGCCTCCATTCGGAGCCACTGTTAAATATTTAGGGCAGAGATTCTGAAGGTGATGTATCGCTTCCGCGTCCGCGTTAATATTTCAGCGGCTGCCCGCGTTTTGACACTCGGTTATGATGATGCGGTGAGCTAAATTCCAGAATACATCTGTAATAATGTACCAGTCATGTTTATATCACCATATATAACGCGGAATTTCACAGCCCTCTAGATTTATCTACGTCCGAAACACGGACCGAGCAAATGCGTTGACGCTGGGCTCCGCACATCCGCGAGAGGCGCACCCGTTGACAGTTTCCAGTATATCGGTTTAATGAGCCAAGCTGGCTGCAGCCTCTTGCTGGGAGTATAAACATTACGCTTCCACTCACTCTCAGTTTGATACGCAAAGAGACGCCAAAAAATGGTTCAAATGGCTCTGAGCAACATGGGACTTAACTTCTGTGGTCATCAGTCTCCTAGAACTTAGAACTACTTAAACATAAATAACCTAAGGACATTACACACATCCATGCCCGAGGAGAGAGACGCCAAAAAGCCAGCTATTCTAGGGCAGATACACGCTTCCTGAAAACAGGACATATCTCTTTCAGAACATCACCAGTAATAGGAAACAGAAAGTGATGTCGCCGTTACGAAGAAAACTTAAAAAAAAGATAATTTTTAATTAAACAATTAAGATGTGAAATAGAAAGACTATGTTGAAAACAAGCGATAAAAGGAAACAAAAGAAATTATTTGGAAATGTCTTGAGAGCATATGAGTAAATACAACGAAAATCTGTTAAGAGAAAAAACCGAAAATATTTAGGCTATAAGAGTGTACAGGAGGCAAAAATACCACTTTGGCTGTGCAGGCATAACACTGTTTCACTTGAGATTGCATGTAGAGTGGTAGAAAAAGACATAGAAATATGCCGAAATTAGAAGATTTTTTAAAATGATTGTTGGTTCTACAGATGAATCAAACACACAAATAGATTATAACGATAATAAACACGTTACGGAAGTAATTTTAGAAGAGGCACATAAAGACGTATAGAGCGTGTGGAGATGTTAGTGTTTGTGGACAACTGATTAAAGCAGTACACAAAGTTATACAAAAGCAACTATTAAGATTATCTTCCGAATGACTGAGTAGGATTATAACTCCTCAAAATTGGATTCTAGCTTCAATTATTCAGCTTCATAAGGGCTACTGATGAGCCAGCCCACTGTCACGACGGACAAGGTGTTCACTAATATTTCTCACCGAACCCTTAGAAAAAGAAGTTCTGGATATTATTCATCAAAAGAATGTGTACCACAATTGACCATTTGCAATTATAGAACTAACTATACAACGAATAAATATGATTTACCACATTGTAATAAACAAACAGAAGCTATTCTCTCGCTTCTAACAAAATCTGTACTGGCAAGTATTGAGAAACAACTCACTAATTCAGCATATGTTAATAAACCGAATAACATACAAGGTGAATTATATGGGGTGAATTAACTAAAACTTGCACCCAGATATCGAGAAAATGTAAAAGTGCTACTCATGTGCTGTTTTCTCATAATGGCTTTCGTAGTTAGGGGCCCGTATTGTTAGCCAATAAACAGACTGTAATAATACGTAGAAAGTGTATTTTCTGTGTAAAAGTACGCTCTTTGAAATGGAACAATGCCTACCGACATTAACAAATTGAAAGTAGAGTAAATGAGAATGTTGTTGATCTTTGGTGCACGAGTCTAGTGCGAGTTGGCTACAAGATATCATATTGTACAAAGTTTCCACGTCGAAACTTGTTCGAGCACTCACTTTGCGTAGTTGCAAGATGCGATGTAATTATGTTTGCTTACAGTGTGTTTGTATGTTCCTTGAGTACATCGCGACAAACCGACATGCTCATGGTATATGGAGAGGTTCGAAGAAACCAGTTCGTTCCTGTACTGTGTATGCGGCAAGATATCCCAACACACTTCAATCATTTCCGAAATTATTTATCAACCTCTTCAACTAGTTACGTGAAATCGGTAGTGCAACACCTACTAACAGAAGAAAACACAGGACGACAGGTCCCGCACAATCGCATTAGAAGAATTGACTTATAACGTATCCCTCCTTCGAGAGCTGCCTAGAAACGATTATGAGAATCGTGTTAACTTCTGTATATGGGCCTTACGACAGGATACTCCAGATATGTCATTTATCTTGTTCAGTGATGAAGCCATATTTACCAATCATGGGCAGGTAAACCGCCGAAACATGCACTGTTGGTCTGTTGATAATCCCCGTTAGCTTCGTCAGGTGGGACATTACCGTTCATGGACTATGAAAGTGTGGTGTAGGCAGTGAATGATCAGTTCATAGGCCTGTTTTTCATAGACAGAACACTGAACGCGCACACATACCGCAGCCTCGTAATATTCCATCTTCCATGATATGGAACGATGTATTACTACAGCCTGCGAGCTTAAATGCTAGCACGTGCACACCAGTCGTTCTGCACCAGACTGGAAGCGTGTACTGCCGCTGCCGGTGATCTTTTTGAACACAACCTATGACGCTCAGTTATCTCGTTACTGGTCAGAATCCACATATCTAGTGTTGTTTTTTAGTGTGTGATAACACAGGTATTGTATAAATGTCTGTGTGGGAAATTTTCAAAATATCCTAGCTCGTAAACAACTCCTTCTATAGTCCTGCAACATACACAACTAATCTTCCAATTTAGCCCAATTTTATTTTGTAAACGCCAGTAGGCATTGTTCTGTTTAAAAGTGTATACAGTTTCTAAGTATTACCAAAATGTATTGATTGGCTAACAACACGAGACACTAACTAGCAATCTATTCAGTGAAAACTGCACTTCAATACCACTTTCCAGTTCCGCAATATTTGCGGTGCAAGTTTTACGAGAGTCACCCTGTGTAAGTGCACGGTAGGAAGAAGTTTTCGCTCTTACGACCCATCACTTTTGTAAGATGATGTTACAATTCAGGACCGAGAACGAATTTTCACTCTGCAGCGGAATGTTGGCTGATACAAAATTCATGATAGATTAAAACTTTGTGCCGAAGTGGGAGTTGAACATGGGACTGTTTTATATTGCGGGCAAGTGCCCTACCATCTGAGATGGTTAGGCATGAATCACGCACAGCCGTCACAGCATTAATGTCGCCAGTACTTCGTCTCGTACCTGCTTCTAGGAGTGCTAGTCTCGGAAGATAGGCTCGAGAGATCGTGTGAAGCTTGGATGATAGGAGAAGAGGTATTGACGGAAGCAAAACTGTAAGGTCGAGTCGTGACGCGTGTATAGATAGCTCACTCGGTAGCGAACTTGCCTGTCAAAGGTCCATGTTCGAGTCTCAGTTTCCAGAAAGAATCTAGGAGTCGGTCTCTTTAGCATCCAGGAACGGTCTGGTATCAGACTTCGTTTCACGATGTTACCATCCCTTTTTTTGACCCGTGACCCACCAAGAATTCCTCTCTTGTTTGATATATTCCAATCTACAGTTCTACGGTGTTAAGCCTCTAATGCTCCCTTCAGTACCATGAAGGCCATTTCCTAATGTCTTAACACATTTGTTACCAGCCTGTCTGCTCTTTTTCTCAGAGTTTCCCCTGTGTTCATTTCCTCACACATTCTGCATAGAAACTCTACATTACTTGTCCTTTTAGTCAATCTATTTTCAACATCCTTCTACAGCACCACCTCTCTAACGTTCCGATTCTATTCTTCCTTGGTTTTCCCACAGTCTATGATGCAGTACCATACATTACTGTGCTCCAACACACAGTCTTAAAAATTTCTATATGACTGTTTTAGCCCGGATTGCCCTCTTCGCCTGAACTTCATGCGTCGTATTTAGATGCTAACTTTATCGTTCATATCATCTCTTCTATCCCTCTCAAGCTTCGTCTCAATTTACATCTGCACTAAGCACACGATTCCGTTCAGCAAGTTCTGTTACTATGCTTCACTTCCATTGAGGTTAGAAATATCATCGAATCTTATCACTGATATCCTCTCACCCATAATTTAAAATACGACTCTACGGGACTGTTGACGTTGCCGTTTAGTCCTATAAGCACCCTGAATCAATCAGTCCCATTCTTGAAACTTTATTTTATTTGCATCATTGCTTCTTAAGACAGAGTGACGGAGATGTGGTTATGAAATACAATAGTCAGTGACGAGGACTAGAAGAATAAGCCAGGTAATCCTTCACAAATAAAATAAAAAAAGCAAAACTTCCAGAAAATACCACAAAACGGAGGTATAAGACAGTGGAAGCTAACTTTCCTGAAGGCAAAATACTCCCTTAAAGAGGTACCGCACAGCTCATTCTGTGAAGCTATTTTTCAGTGTTTTTATAACATTATCCATAAAAACGGAAAGCGACAAAGAAAATGAGTGCCACAAAAGTGAAATTCAGCCGCTTCCAAACAACTTTTAAACCAAATTATGGATATGACACCAAACGGTTATCTAGAGAAAAAAAGGAACGTTGGAGCTATACCTGATGTAATTAACTTTCATGGCCCGGGTTCTCAGTCATGCATATTTTTTAAAAGACATCATGATTGTTTCTACCTAAAAACTATTTATTAAAAAAATACACTGTTTCACTTTGCGCATTATGGCCATTATCAAGTGGAGTACTGCGGAACTTCAGAACAGAGCATTAACATAATGCTTTATAAATGGCAATTACGTAACAGAATAACACAGTACTGACATTATACTTCAGCACATGTCAAAACTTTAGAAAATCTCAGACATACGCAAGGTGAGTCACGTAAGACGTAACACCCTTGTTATTTCGTGAACGATTCCAGGTATCAAAACGAGGTTTTCGACAAATGATAGTATGCTAAGGGTCATGTACTTTGCTATGTGTTAAAGTGTCTTAATTCTTGTATCGATACAGATATTGTAGTAAGTATGATTTCTTAAAAAGAATGACATACTTGCATAAAGGCATCCGAAAGCGCTTGAAAGGACAACTACAGCGATATGAAGTTTGTTAATGTTGAAGCTGAAACTCTTCGCAAAACAATCCGAGAAATGTACTAAACTGGAACCAAATGTGGCGAAAGTCGCCTATTGCGGTGAAAACGTCGTCAAGCACAGCTCTCATGCGAGGCTCCATTGTTATATGTAGCAAAACAGACCTACGCTACTAAGGTAGCGGTGGTCTCGCGGTTCTAGGCGCGCAGTCCGGAACCGTGCGACTGCTACGGTCGCAGGTTCGAATCCTGCCTAGGCCATGGATGTGTGTGATGTCCTTAGGTTAGTTAGGTTTAAGTAGTTCTACGTTCTAGGGGACTGATGACTACAGCAGTTGAGTCCCATAGTACTCAGAGCCATTTGACCCTAATTTCCTGTACGACATAGTCACAAGATCAATTATTGTTTTTGTATATGGAACTATGGCTTATATTAACATCACATGAGACTGAGGAAAACTATTTTAGATCTATGTAGGTTCTACAATTTCAACAGCTTTCTCTTTAAATCCTTACTGATCAAAGCCAAAACGCAAACCCGGGTCATTCATAATTATAAACAGATTTCTTCAACGGGAAAAGGAATGTGCTGTATTAACTTTCTTAGAACAGAAAAAAGAATAATACATGACCCTTCTTTGTCTGAAGACGCATGAATGCTTCTTAAAGTAAAACACCTGTTGTCGGACAAATGTGTCTGTAAATTCTACTCGAAGTTGTGATCATACGGAATGCATTTTAAATAAACTATAAACTAAAAGTTTTATTCAGAATGACGGATAAAACATGTCACTTACAAAATAAATACTTTTCTTAAGAAACGTAGTGTTACATTTTACTTACGTATGTGCTCAAATATTTTAACATGCACTGGAAAGGCACATTTGTAATTGCCTTTCGAGATATAGAAGCAGTTTCCCAACATTAGAAATAAATGATTTTACAGCCAAAGGCGTCAATGAAGTCACTTAAGAAATTGCGCAGTGCGTATGCACTTCGCACTTCCGTAGAAACTTAATTATGAGTGTAGATATTAATAATAATAATAATACGTTCGTGTGGCTCCAAGGCCAGATGCTAATTTCTATTGGACACCACTACGGTGACTTACTTGTCCACAATCTATCCCATTTATCCAACCGGATCAAGGGGACCTCAGTTTAATGTGGAATACGGACCACCTGTTTTCTTATGGTCACTTCTCTCATCGTTGAGACGTGATGGCTAGAACAAAAAGAAGACTGGAAAAGCTGTTGGGCGTTTTCCAAGCACGTGAGTCCTTTAGAACAGTAATATAAAAAACAGAAATCTGTAGAACTTGATCAGTGAGTCTGCAAGTATCAAAGTGTGTCATTTCGTTGCATTGAGTCAGAAGCTTAAATTTTTTACACCATCAACGGAACGAAGACGTTACTACCCGAAAACAAAATTCAACTTCTTTCTTACACCCGTTACAGGGTAAAAGGGGTCTTAACAGACGGATATACAGAGACGGGCAAGAAAGTGAGGGCTTAAGTGCAAAAAAAATGTTCAAATATGTGCGAAATCTTATGGGGCTTAACTGCTAAGATCATCCGTCTCTAAGCTTACACACTACTTAACCTAAATTATCCTAAGGACAGATACACACACCAATGCCTGAGGGAGGACTCGAACCTCCACCGGGAACAGTGCTGGTGGTGGTTAGTGTTTAACGTCCCGTCGACAACGAGGTCATTAGAGACGGAGCGCAAGCTCGGGTTAGGGAAAGATTGGGAAGGAAATCGGCCGTGCCCTTTCAAAGGAACCATCCCGGCATTTGCCTGAAACGATTTAGGGAAATCACGGAAAACCTAAATCAGGATGTCCAGAGACGGATGTCCCGAATGCGTCCACCGGGAACAGCCGCACCGTCCATGACTGCAGCACCTCTAGTACGCTAGGCTAATCCCGCGCGGCAGGCCGTAAGGGTTCCGTTATTACTGACTGAGGTGCTATTGTTGTGGTCTTCAGTCCAGAGACTGGTTTGATGCTGCTCTCCATGCTACTCTATCCTGTGCAAGCTGCTTCATCTCCAGGTACCTACTGAATCTGCTTAGTGTATTCATCTCTTCGCGTCCCTCTACGACTTTTACCCTCCACGCTGCCTTCCAATACTAAATTGGCGATCCCTTGATGCCTCAGAACGCGCCCTATCAACCGATCCCTTCTTCTAGTCAAGTTGTGCCACAAATGCCTCTTCTCCCCAATTCTGTTACGTACTTTCTCATTAGTTACACGATCTACCGATCTAATCTTCAGCATTCTTCTGTAGCACCGCATTTTTAAAGCTTTTCTTCTTGTCTACGGAACCCTGAAAATATACGAAGTGGACACTGAGTTAGCAAAAGAGTCTTGAAACTAGTAAAAGTTGAAGGGTGAGGCTCAGGAAAGTACTTGCAGAAGTAGGGGAAGTCTTTAGATTATGAAGACGACTCTAAAGAATCAGAACTTGTAACTTTTAAAACAGCTTGTGTTATGTAACATCGTTATATGATGTGGTATTATTGTGAACAACAGAAAATTCTGCAGCAGCAGCAGTTTAGTAACAAGGTTACCAAAGCGTGCAGAAGTTAGGATCAGAAATGAATGTACGAGGTTCCAAAGCATTCTCCCCCCACTCCCTGTCAGCCACCGCACTTTCCGAAACAAGTGTGCTGTTGGGACGAAATTTATTACAGCGCCACAGGGAGGTCCCCCTCGGACAGAAATGAGCCATCAGTAACACGCATCGCCCCCGCGCCTCCCGCTACGAGATTTATCCCGCAGACTCCCCGCTGCGGCCGCCTTCAATGCGCTATTAGGAGCCGCTCTGCCACGAAATCACTGCCCGCATTGTGGCCGTCGTCCGTACTCGTCTCCTGTAGCGAGCGCAGCCCCTCAGCACAGCACCGCGGCGTAAACAAAGTCTGATTGCCAGCCGCGCCGCCGGGATTAAGGTACACTGCTGTGCGGGACTGCCGGCTACAAGGGGCTCGTTAGCCACTCCATTACAGGATAGCGTTTTCCGTGCGCTCCTGTCTGCATTCCGCTTTCGACACTGGCGAGTGGTAGGGACGACACCGAGCAAAACAACAAACCAATAAACATTTTTTTCCGCCAGATTCATAACACCAGTGTCGCCAGTAGCACAATAAACATGTCCGATCACATTGCTACCATTTATATTTACATTAGCTGACAAACCTGCAGCGGGCCAGTGTGGCCGAGCGGTTCTAGCCGCTTCAGTCTGGAACCGCGCGACCGCTACGGTCGCATGTTCGAATCCTGTCTCGGGCATGGATGTATATAATGTCCTTAGGTTAGTTAGGTTAAGTAGTTCTAAGTGCTAAGGGACTGATGACCTCAGGTGTTAAGTCCCATAGTGCTCAGAGCCATTTGAACCATTTTTGAACAAACCCGGAATTACCCGAGTATCTATTTTGCCAATTTTCTATTAGAAACTAAAGCTTATACGCACTCTTGGAGTAGAAAGGGAGCAAGACTATACCAGACTGATTCTGTACGTGGAACGCAGCCGTTTCGCGTGTCTACATCCGACTTCGCAGACGCTCTTGACAACGACTCTACATAACTCTATAGATGGCTGCTGTTTTGGCATATCGTCGTTTGCGTTCCATAATTGAAAGCTGCCAAAAGCGATGCCAGGTGCCGAGAATTTACTTAAGTCGAAATGGTTAAAGGAGCGTCTTTGTAATAAAGAATAAATCTTTTAAAATTTATTGGACGAGCCGGCATTTTTCAGATATCTCAGATATCAGTATTTAGGACGTCATACACTAAAGAACCACAGAAACTGGTACAGCTGCCTAATATTATGTAGGGCCCCCGCAAACAACCAGAACTACTGCGATACGACGTGGCATAGACTCCAGCAATGTCTGAAATGGTGCTGCAGGGAATTACCACCATGAATCCTTCGGGGCTGTCCATAAATCCGTAAGAGATCTCTTCTGAACAGCACGTTGCAAAGCATCCCAAATATGCACGATGACATTCATAAAAAATGTTCAATCGTGAGTGAATTTCTAAGGGACCAAACTGCTGAGGTCATCAGATCCTAGACTTACACACTACTTAAGGTAACTTATGCTAAGAACAACAAATACGCCCATGTCCGAGGGAGGACTAAGACCTCCGGCGACAGGGGCCCCCCAATCCATGACATGGCACCTCAAATCGTGCGGCCACTCCGTGCTGCATGATGTTCATATCTGGGGAGTTTGGTGGGCAGCGGAAGTGTTTAAACTCAGAAGACTGTTGCTGGAGCCAGTCTGTACCAATTCTGGACGTGTGGGGGCGTCGCATTTTCTTGCTGCAACTTCCGAAGTGCGTCGGAATGCACAATGGACGTAAATGGATGCAGGTGATCAGAAAGTTTATTTACCTCTCAGCGTTGTATGTAGATGCATCAAGGGTCTCATATCACTCAACTGCGCACGTCTCATACCATTACAGAGCGTTCACTTGAATACTCCCTACTGAAATGCAGGCTCCATGGATTAATGAGGTTGTCTCCATACCCATACCCGTAACGTCCATCCACTAGATACAATTTAAAACGAGACTCGTCCGACCAGGCCACAATTTTCCAGGCATCAATTGACCAATGCCGGTGTTGACGGGTCCAGGCAAGGCACAAAGCTTAGTACGCTGAACTCATAAAGGGTACACGAGTGGGCCTTCGGCTCCTAAAACCCTCATCGATGATGTTTCGTTGAATGGTTCGCAAGCTGACACTTGTTGATGGCCCAGTACGGAAATTTGCAGCAGTTTGCGGAAGAGTTACTCAAATGGCTCTGAACACTATGGGACTTAACACCTGAGGTCATCAGTCCCCTAGAACTTAGAACTACTTAAACCTAACTAACCTAAGGACATCACACACATCTATGCCCTATGCAGGATTCGAACCTGCGACGTTAGCAGTCGCGCGGTTCCAGACTGAAGCGCTCGGCCACCACGGCCGGCGCGGAAGAGTTGTCCTTCTGTCATTTTGGACGATTCTCTTCAGTCGTCGTTGACCCCATTCTTGCATGATCTTTTGTCGGGCGCAGCGATGTCGGAGATTTGGTATTTTACCGGATCCCTGATGTTCAAGCTACACTCGTGAAATGGTCGTACGGGAAAATCCTCACTTCATCGCTAACTCAGAAATGCTGCGTCCCATCGCTCGTTCGCCGACTATAACACCATGTTCAAACTTACTTAAATCTTGATAACCTGCCGATGCAGCAGTAATAACCGATCTAACAACTGCGCCAGACATTTGTCTTATATAGGTGTTGCCGACTGCTGCAGCGTATTCTGCCTGTTTACATACCTCTGTATTTGAATACGCATGGCTATACCAGTTTCTTGACGTTTCAGTGTATCTCTTGAGAGATGTGTCGTAGAATGATATATATTTGTGCCCTTATATTCCGGCATAAATGTATACGGTCTGTGAAATATGTCGCGAATAGAGTTAATAGCATGATGAACAGTATTTCGCGCATCTCAGTATTTATGACGTCACATCTCCAGAGCTATGTATCATTCAACGGTATACTTTTGTAGGTACACTCAGCGGCATATGCGGTTACCGTCAGCGAAACGTGTTGCGAATGAGTTGGTAGCAAAGACATAATAAATTTAGAAGTCATACACAACGCGACAGTTTTCCATGTGAGTCGGTGTTTATGACGTCATACCTCCTGAACTACGTTAGGTAGACCACCAAAGCGACTGACGTGTGACAGGAAAAGATATGCGTATCAAGTCTGATTGAAATCAGTCTACTGGTTTAGGTGGAGATGTGGCACACACAAACACACAAATATATACAAGGTGATTCATGAAGATATCCAAATATTTTAATATGTTATTCTACAAGGAAAACTATAGAAAAATGTTCATATAAACATAGGTCCGCAAATGTTTAGTTAAGGGGTTACGGCTAATAAAAGATTTTGCCTGAAATTCAGCGACTTCGCTAATATGAAGCCATCACAAAACTGTACGAGGTTGAAGTAAAGCAGAATTTCCATTTATTTTGTGGCTCTTGATCTGGTGAATCTAATAAAACATGTCCCAGACTTATAACTGCAGTAGTTTATCATAACATCCAGAGAAACAAAGAAGTGATTTCGTAAAAATTTTAATTTATCAAGTACTTGGTCCAATTTTTTTTAAATCCCAGACAACTGCACGTAGTTTTCAACAGAATCGGAAAAGAATTTTATTTTGGGAAAATGATGGTAATGAAGTTAACTCAAATTTTATGAATGTGTCAGATAATATGCTTTTATTAGTACCAAAGCACACGTGAATTCATATTAAACCGGAAAAATCAAAGCTCAATTTTATGAAGTTGTGCAGTGTACATAGAATTTCCCAATTCCTTCACACTAAATATTGATAGTCCGCTGCTCGTGGTCTTGCGGTACAGTTTTCGCTTCCCGAGCACGCGGTCCCGGGTTCGATTCCCGGCGGGGTCAGGGATTTTTCCTGCCTCGAGATGACTGGGTGTTGCAGTGGCGTCTTCATCATCATAATTCATCCCCATTACGGTCGGAGAAAGGCAATGGCAAACCACCTCCACTAGGAGCTTGTCTGGTACGGCGGTGCGAGTCTCCCGCATCGTTTCCCTACGCTCCGTCACGGGGTATGGGACTCCATCTTCATCATCAAATACTGAAAAATGTCTCCACCGAGTTTATTGCATTTAGCTGCACGTGCATGTACAGATTTTATTGCTCGTTTCAGTTTCACAGGGTTGTTCTTAATTTCGTCTATTGCGTTCACAATGCTAGCAAGTAATGTCTCACGTGCATTTACTTTCTCCTCATAAACTATGTCTTTCATCTATCCCTATACGCAAAAATCCACTGGTGTTAAATCGGGCAAACTAGGTGGCCGCAGGCGAGTAGCAGCACGACAACTCCCTATTTCATAAATAATCTGCCAACTACAACAGTTACTATGTGGTTTCGCTTAAAAATGCGGTAGCAGTTATGTTTATTCACTGAACAATGCAGAAAACTAACTCGTTTCAAGGTTAGGAAACGACTGAAACAACTCACTAACAGTTACCAACAATGAGATAAACGTTTCTACATTCTTAATGGAAAGTAAACAAATTTACTTGTATAATAATGTTTGCTTCTCTGGATCTTCTGGAAAACTATTGCAGATATACGTGTGGAACATGTTTTATTAGATTCACCAGATCAATAACAATAATATAAATGGAAATCGTGCTTTACTTTAACATCGTCCAGTTTTGCGATGGCTTCATATTAGCGAAGTTGCTGAATTTTAGGCAACTCCGTAACTAAACATTTCGATTAATTAATTTACAAGTGAAGACTCTGAACAACCTCAAGTACCTTAACAGCAACATACACAATCAACACTAATGGACTCAGGTGGCCGTTCTACGTGTCACAGAGGATTGCACTGTAATCTATTACACATGTACCGACAGTGGGTAGGTTTACGATTATGACATTTGGGTTCTCCGCTTTTATTTTTAAATCTTCAGAATTAGCGGACTTACTTTTTTTTTCAGCGCTAACTCTCTGAGAAGAGTAGACGAAAAAATATATCTCGAAAATACCCACTGCGATATATACAGGGAGTTTCAAAAATGACCGGTATATTTGAAACGGCAATACAAACTAAACGAGCAGCGATAGAAATACACAGTTTGTTGCAATATGCTTGGGACAACAGTACATTTTCAGGCAGAGAAACTTTCGAAATTACAGTAGCTACAATTGTCAACAACAGATGGCGCTGCGGTCTGGGAAACTCTATTGTACGATATTTTCCACATATCCACCATGCGTAGCAATAATATGGCGTAGTCTCTGAATGAAATTACCCGAAACCTTTGACAACGTGTCTGGCGGAATGGCTTCACATGCAGAAGAGATGTACTGCTTCAGCTGTTCAATTGTTTCTGGTTTCTGGCGGTACACCTAGTCTTTCAAGTGTCCCCACAGAAAGAAGTCACAGGGGTTCATGTCTGGCGAATAGGGAGGCCAAGCCACGTCGCCTCCTGTATGTTTCGGATAGCCCAAAGCAATCACACGATCATCGAAATATTCATTCAGGAAATTAAAGACGTGGGCCTTGCGATGTGGCCGGGCACCATCTTGCATAAACCACGAGGTGTTCGCAGTGTCGTCTAAGGCAGTTTGTACAGCCACAAATTCACGAAGAATGTCCAGATAGCGTGATGCAGTAATCGTTTCGGATCTGAAAAATGGACCAATGATTCCTTTGGAAGAAATGGCGGCCCAGACCAGTACTTTTTGAGGATGCAGGGACGATGGGACTGCAACATGGGGCTTTTCGGTTCCCCATATGCGCCAGTTCTGTTTATTGACGAAGCCGTCCAGGTAAAAATAAGCTTCGTCAGTCAACCAAATGCTGCCCACATGCATATCGCCGTCATCAATCCTGTGCACTATATCGTTAGCGAATGTCTCTCGTGCAGCAATGGTAGCGGCGCTGAGGGGTTGCCGCGTTTGAATTTTGTATGGATAGAGGTGTAAACTCTGGCGCATGAGACGATACGTGAACGTTGGCGTCATTTGGACCGCAGCTGCAACACGGCGAACGGAAACCCGAGGCCGCTGTTGGCTCACCTGCTGCACTAGCTGCGTGTTGCCCTCTGTGATTGCCGTACGCGGTCGCCCTACCTTTGCAGCACGTTCATCCGTCACGTTCCCAGTCCGTTGAAATTTTTCAAACAGATCCTTTATTGCATCGCTTTTCGGTCCTTTGGTTACATTAAACCTCCGCTGAAAACTTCGTCTTGTTGCAACAACACTGTGTTCTAGGCGGTGGAATTCCAACACCAGAAAAATCCTCTTTTCTAAGGAATAAACCATGTTGTCCACAGCACACTTGCACGTTGTGAACAGCACACGCTTACAGCAGAAAGACGACGTACAGAATGGCGCACCCACAGACTGCGTTGTCTTCTGTATCTTTCACATCACTTGCAGCGCCATCTGTTGTTGAAAATTGTAACTACTGTAATTTCGAAAGTTTGTCCGCCTGAAAATGTACTGTTGTCCCAAGCATATTGCAACAAACGGTGTATTTCTATCGCTGCTCGTTTAGTTTTTATTGCCGTTTCAGATACCGGTCATTTTTGAAACACCCTGTACATGTTATGGGCGTATGATATGACGAAAGCAAAGAAAAGAGGAGTGGAAGGATGAGGGAGTTGAGGAGGTTGAGGAAGTTCGGTCGCGGCGTGCGGCGGACGTCCGTCGCCTCAGATCGATAGCACCAGCGGCTGTGGCCAGTGGGCAGGGGTTTCGTCTGCTCGGAGACCATCCGGAGCGACCGCTACTACGGCACCCTTCGCTTTACGACCGGCCCCGCAGCGACGCCACTGCGACGCCTTCAGCTTCTAGTCTGGTTTTTGCGTTGGCGACATCAGCACCTGATTCCAAGAGTCTGCAACGTGCCCTCGCCTGTAGTAGCCTTCCTCGTCAGCATTGCAAGTAGAATGTCTTCGGAAGTGTAGAGTGCAAACGACGAGCCGGCCAGTGTGGCCGAGCGGTTCTAGGCGCTTCAGTCTGAAACCGCGCGATCGCTACAGTCGCAGGTTCGAATCCTGCCTCGGGCATGGATTTGTGTGATGTCCTTAGATTAGTTAGGTTTAAGTAGTTCTAAGTTCTAGGAGACTGATGACCTCAGATGTAAAGTCCCATAGTGCTCAGAACCATTTTAACCATTTTTTTTCAAACGATGCCCCTGTGAGATAAGCTCGCTAATCAGGGTGCTGTGATGGTGACCTAGATATCAGTACTCTCTCTTAAGGAGGTGATTCTACTATAGGGAGATAACTGAATATGGGTTGGCATGTAAACTCAACCGAGCGCAGAATATGGTTTGAAGGTAAATCAAAGCAAAGTGAAACCGTCGAGGATAATGACATTAGTGCCAGACTTGACAGAGAAATGTTGGACTAAGCGGTAGATGAAGTTTGGAAAAAATGTCTTACTGAAACTTCCTGGCAGATTAAAACTGTGTGCCGGACCGAGACTCGAATTCGGGACCTTTGCCTTTCGCGGGCAAGTGCTCTACCAACTGAGCTACCCAAGCACATTCACGATCCGTCCTCACAGCTTCAATTCTTCCAGTACCTCGTCTCCTTGGTGTCAAAGGAGTGATTGACATTATCGCAGCCATGCAGAGTGGCCGCGGTTAGAGGCGCCATGTCACGGATTGCGCGGCCCCTCCCACCGGAGGTTCTAGTTCTCCCTCGAGCCTGGGTGTGTGTTGTTCTTAGCATAAGTTAGTTTAAGGAGTGGTCCCTTACGAATTCACACACATTTGAACATTTGACATTATCACAAACTTATTTCTTAATGCCGTTTCGAGCAGGCAATGGTGTTCATAAAACCTTCAATAAATAAAAAGACGTCATAAAGAACAATTATAATGACTACAGAGTTATTCCGTGATGATGGTACAAACTTTCAAGAATGACGGAGTAGTGTCAATGTACCAATGTGAGTTAACGTACACATGTCCGAAAACGACCGAGCTGAAAGTTATAAGCATAAATTGTTCTAACAGTGAAACATTTGCGCCGATACCGTTGTTACTATGATTGCTGGGTAGGCCACTTTCAGAGGTGGTAGTATGGACCAAAACAAGGAAAAGAAGTCTCGTAAACGCGTGTCCTAAACACGTACCTTAAAAGCTACGAGCAGTTGCTAATCTTCGACACCGCAGAAAAATACCATTCACAGCCAACTGTTTGGTTCCAAAATCTTGGGAGGAGTTAGCATGGACCACAAAAAGAAAAAAAAGTCCCGTAAATATGTGTTCTAAAATGCATACCTTAAGAGCTTTGAGCACGTTTTCATCTTCTACTGAAAAAGTGTTCGGAGTTTTTAAGGTATGAGTTTTAGAGCCCATATATACATTGGACGTTTGTTTCTTTTTTGGTTCTTACTGTTTCCTACAAAAGCAAGGAAACTAAATACGACTAAGTGTAATACCGTTTAAGGTATGGATTTAGAGCCTACGTTTACTATTTTCATATTTTGGTCCCTACTGCCACCTCTGAAAGTTACCGAGCGTACAGTCTCAGCAACAACGCTACCAGTGCTTGTATTCCACTACCATAGGTGTCAGAAAGGTTTTACTTGTCTCCATCATCCGTGAAGGTATTTCACATCAGCCTGTATAAAACCTACCTACTAACTTTCTACGCAATGACACAATATCATTGCACCTAAAAACACATGCTGCAATCGGTGACGTAACTTTCCTGTTGCGTTGTTAACATAAGCAAAGATAACAGTAGATATAGATCGAGAGTTTATAGCGGAAAGAAATATTCCGTTCACAGATATAGATGCTAATTCTCAAGTGAAGTGGTTACTTTGGGAAGTTGAATATAAATCTTTGGCATAATGAGAGGTAAACCTATCTAAACAGTTACAAAAACCTTAAATAATTTTTATTACTCAGTAGATCTTTATTTGACAAATTTTATGATGATCCTTTATCTCATCTTTTTTTTGATATTTTTTTTTCTTGTGACAGTCTGATAATGACAATTGTTTGGTCGAAACTGATTACAGCATTGTCAAATTCTCATGCGATTGTGTTGAAAGAATTAAAAAATAAATCAAAAATATTCTGCTAGTTTAGAGGTGAAATAATAAATAGCAAACGACTCAAAGGGAAGAAGTGTGGTGTCACCGCCAGACACCACACTTGCTAGGTGGTAGCCTTTAAATCGGCCGCGGTCCGGTAGTGTACGTCGGACCCGCGTGTTGCCACTATCAATGATTGCAGACCGAGCGCCGGTACACGGCAGGTCTAGAGAGACTTCCTAGTCACTCGCCCCAGTTGTACAGCCGACTTTGCTAGCGATGGTTTACTGACAAAATACGCTCTCATTTGCCGAGACGATAGTTAGCATAGCCTTCAGCTACGTTATTTGCTACGACCTAGCAAGGCGCCAGTATCCGTACTATTGATATTGTGAATCATGTACCATAAAGAGCGACGTTCTCCATTAATGGATTAAAGTTAAGTATTCCACCAGCTACGTCCGTTTTTCTCAATTCTAATTCCCTTGCCATGTTCCAGACCTCCCGCCAGCCTGCGTGAGCTAAAACGCGTGCATTTCGGCCTCCTTACGTAACACGTGGTTGGCTCTCCTGCCAACCACAACATTGGCGACGAGAGTAAAAGTGTTCTTACCTAAATTGCCCTGATTTACTTGTTTAATGACTTCGCCACAATCTCCAGATGTACTCTCCGAATTTTATCGCTTGCAGAATCAGGCCTTACTGGATGCCCTTGGACAGGTCGTCCAGGGCCAACGTGCGATGCAAAACGATGCGGGAGCAGCCGCTTCACCGCTAACGCAGCCACAGCACGCTGTTGCACCCACTTTTCGACCTTTTGATGCTGCACTGGAAAGCTGGACGGGGTAGTCACGCCAATTTGGATTCCATCTCGCCGTCTACAGAATTCAAGGTAACGAGCGGCAGCCTTTTCTCCTTTCTTCTGTAGGCGTGACCACGTACCGTGTGATAGTCAAATTAATTCCCCGCGGCGACGTAGCAACTTTGTCCTACGAAGAAATTTTGTCTGCATTAGATGCATATTTCAAAGAATCAGTCAATGTAGTTGCGAAAAGGTATACCTTCTTTCGTACAAAACGTACAGCAGGTCAGACTAATCGGGAGTTGGTTGCAACCTTGCAAGGCCTTACTAGGGATTGTGCTTTTGAGTGTTAATGTGGACTCCCTTATTCAGATACTATGGTACGTGATGCAATTGCACAGAACGTTTCTGATGTTGGTATAAGGGAACAGATTTTGAAACTAGTAAATCCCTCCCTTCAACAAGTGATGGACATATTGGATCGGCAGGACACACCTGACTTCGCTCAGGAATCATTTGAAACTTCGTCAGCAGTGTGTCAGATTAACCGGCCCACCGGGCGAGCGGCACGGAGCAGTAAACAGCCCTCGCGCCCGGCCGCGCCGCTGCCGCCAGGCTCTCAGCCACGTGTGCCGCGCAAGCAAGCAAATGCAGTGATCAAATCATGCCCGCGGTGTGCTAATAAACATTCGCGTCAAAATTGCCCGTCACGCCAAGCTATTTGCTTTTATTGTAATAAAAAAGGACATGTTCAGAGTGTTTGCCAAAAAAAGCTCAGACCGGAAGCTCAAAACCGTTTTCAGGCTCTTTGCTTCGCGCCGGGATCGGAATCGAACCAAGGATACTCAGGCTCGCGAAACTTCGCCAATGGAAATTCATGTAGTTCATTCCACTCCGCGCAGTGCCACTCTCTCTAACAGTGACTGTGTTCGTCCCAAAAATAGTGTGCGTCGACATCGCCGGAACTCCCGTCAAGTCGCAAGTGATAATGTACCAGTGTCAGTTCACGTTGCAAGAGACAGTCGCTCTTGTCGTCAGCAGGACAATAAACTTTTTGTAGACTTGGACATTAACGGCAAAGTGATATCATTCCAGCTCGATACCGGAGCTGCAGTTTCACTGATCAATCAAGACACGTACCAACTGCTGGGAACACCTCCGTTGCGTGCCGCAAATGTTAAGTTAACTAGCTATTCCGGACATGAGTTCCCTGTGTTAGGACAGTGCAGCCTTCTTGCAACATACAAAGGACAAACAAAACTTGTGTCGAACTTTCCTGGCAGATTAAAACTGTGTGCCCAACCGAGACTCGAACTCGGGACCTTTGCCTTTCGCGGGCAAGTGCTCTACCAACTGAGCTACCGAAGCACGACTCACGCCTGGTACTCACAGCTTTACTTCTGCCAGTATCTCGTCTCCTACCTTCCAAACTTTACAGAAGCTCTCCTGGTTCGCAGGAGAGCTTCGGTCGGGCACACAGTTTTAATGTGCCAGGAAGTTTCATATCAGCGCACACTCCGCTGCAGAGTGAAAATCTCATTCTGAAAACTTGTGTCATTTAACGTCGTTCGTTCTTCTTCTTCAGTGTACTTGTTTGGTTTCGATTTATTTCCGTTCTTTAACTTGTCTATAGTAAATAAGGTCCTATCAGTGAACCTGACTGTGCCTTCAGACAGTGTTTCTCGTCTATGTGAAGATTTTACAGACATTTTTGCACCGGGCCTCGGTTGCGCTAAGAACTATAAAGCACATTTGGAACTGAAAGTAAACGCGCAACCGAAATTTTTCAGAGCGCGCAATGTTCCCCACGCATTGCGTGATGAGGTCGCAAAAACGTTACACGATTTGGAACCACAAGGTGTGATTGCACGTGTGCAGGCTTCTCTCTGGGCATCACCCTTAGTAATTTTGCTAAAACCTTCCGGCAACAATGAATCCACAACTAGTGATTGCAACTTTTCCTTTACCCCGCCCGGAAGATCTTTTTGACAAACTATGCCCGGGTAAATATTTTTCGAAGTTGGACCTAGCAGATGCGTACTTGCAAATACCGGTGGACGAAGAATCCCAGCGCATTTTGGTGGTTAACACACATCTTGGGTTGTATCAATTCAAACGACTGCCATTCGGGTGTGCATCCGTCCCTGCATTGTTTCAGCAATATCTACAAACTGTTTGTGCGTCGGTCCCTACTGCAGCAAATTATCTGGACGATATTGTGATCTCCGGAAAGACGGTAGAAGAACATTTGGTCAATCTCAGAATATTATTCCCTTGAAATGTTCCAGACCTCACGCCAGCTTGCGTGAGCTAAAACGCGTGCATTTCGGCCTCCTTAAGTAACACGTGGTTGGCTCTCCTGCCAACCACAACAAGAAGAAACGGGAAAAAATGACTAGTATACATAAACAGAGCACTTCTCGGCGAAACAGGTCTACTAGTACATAACATACCACTAACTGTTAAAATGAAATTCCTATTAATGTGTCTGAAACACAGATGTATAGAAATGAATTATGGAACCTCAGAAGTTTGAGATGGTTTGTTTCAGTGGAATTGAGAAGTAAGTGGGCCGACAAGAAATGAAGTTCCCCGCAAAACTGGTGATGAAACGAAATTGTAGAAAACATTGAGAAGAAGAAAGGACAGGTTGAAAGAACGGGTGTAATGGTGGCATAGAGAATCGTAGAGGAGAAGAACTGTAGGAGAAGACAAACATTGGAATCCATCCAACAACAGGATGTTAAGTGTAAGTGCTGCCATAGGATGAAGGTATTAGAACGGGATAGATAATGGCGTCAAGTAAGTCACAAGAAGACAAAAATAACTACTTGGCGAACCTATTGCAACCGATCGGCAGTGCGATCGACGGTGACCGAAGTCAATGTCTTGCGTTCCACGATAGGTAGTGATACATAAATTGCTGTCGCTGTATCGCATAATCTACTGCCTTGCAAAGTGGACAGTGTTGTACAAACCGTTAGCGTCTCCTCTATCCCTAACTAAACACAGAATTATTGACAGGAGGTCACGAAACTGTTGTGAAAGTACTGTGAGCGAACATTCTTCTATTCCCTCACGCCCCTTTACTGTAACTGTGTCCGCCTGGTTTGAAGATTTCTACCAGTCCCCATTTTTTTGCTTACAAATATTATCTTTGTGGGAGCGAACTGCTGTGTCTTCCTCCTGCTTCATTGCCCAGCCCACCCTATTGACGGCGTCGTAATGCTCAGTATCGACTACACAGAGCCACGCGAATGCATTCACGATAGCTCTCAGGAGTTTTGTCGGCTCTCCCCCAAAGACAGCGTCTAGAAGACCCCGCCTGTCTCGTTGCGCCGGCGATCTGTTAAGTGGCCATCACGTCCGGCATGGCAATAAAAGGGAACTTTGCCACTCAGGAAATGATATAGTGCGGTGGGGACTGGAGTGCTTTTGTGTCAGATAAGAACTCCATAAACAGAGGGGCGGCCGCTGGAGAAAAAGAAAATAATTGTCCCAGGCAAAATAAATGACACAGCAATACACCTCTAACAAAAGGTTTCCAGTCTGTCCGGATACTGGAGTAATTATACGAAAATGAAACTCTATGGTTCCAAAGATCTTTTCAGGTCTCCAACATCCATGATGTGCACGTGCAGAATGAAGTGAGAAATGAGAATTTGCACTAAGGCCTGGATTCGAAGCCAGGTGTCCTTCTCAATAGGCAGATGCGCTGACCACTGCGCCACCCTGGCATACGGACTACCATGTCACCCTTCCCCCCTCAATCCGGAATCCCGATCACGCCAAAGCCCACTTGCTATTTTCCATAAACTCGAAGAACACGGCGGAGGCTCTTCAACTGTGTTGGAACACCGCCACAGAGTAGAACGAAACGGGGGATCCTGCCTGAAGCCCAGGTATATGTGCTTTTAATCAAATTAAGCTATATGGTTCCAGAGAGATTTTCAGACTTCCAAGATCTATGATCTGCATATGCTTACTGAAGTAACGAATCAAAACTTGTACCAAGGCTCCTCACTAGGCAGATTCACTAACCACTACGCCACACTGGCACAGTGCCTTTGCAAATCTGTAAGGAAATTGCTATCTTAAATGGATCCGATGTTTTAGTTAAGCTGCCCAGTCCTTTATTTATTCTATTAAATTACTGTATTAAACTATCGGTGACAGAGAATTTTCCGACAATGAAGCATTAGCTGATAACTGTGACTTTGATCTCCTATCGCTTTACTACATACAGCAAAATTGTGAATGCTTGCACAATGATCAGCCCGAAATATGAACTGTTTATGGCAACAAGAAACAACAAGAAACTGCAAAAAGGTGGGCATTTAAGGAGACGGGCCCTGGATAAATTGACAGAACCAGAGGTTGTAGAGAGTTCAGGGAGAGCATTAGGGAAAGATTGACAAGAATGAGTGAAAGAAATACAATAGAAGAGAGATGAAATAGTGAAGCCAGCAGAGTATCAAGTAGGTAAAAAGACGAAGGCTAATAGAAATCCTTGGGTGAAAGAAGAGATATTTAATTTAAATGAAACAGTCAAAAACGAATACAAACGCCTCAGTAATGGAAATGGAAGAGGATGAAGATGATATGGGAGATATAATACTGCGTGAAGAGTTTGATACAGCACTGAAAGTCCTATGTCGAAAAAAGGCCTCGGGAGAAGACAACATTCCATTAGAACTACTGATAGCCTTGGGAGAGCCAGCCCTGACAAAACTCTAGGAGCTGGTGAGCAAGATGTATGAGACAGGCGAAATACTCTCAGAGTTCAAGAAGAATATAGCAATTCCAATCCCAAAGAAGGCAGGTGTTAACATATTTGAAAATTACCGAACTATCAGTTTAATAAGCCACGGCTGCAAAATACTAACAAGAATTCTTTACAGACGGATGGAAAAACTAGTAGAAGCTGACCTCGGGGAAGATCAGTTTGGATTCCGTAGACATGTTGGAACACGTGAAGCCATTCCCCAAGAAACCTTTTAGCAGCTGATGGAACGTATGCCTGCGAGAGTGGAATCTGTCATCAAGGCTAAGGATGGGCCAACACCATATTGAATTCCAGCATTACCGACGTAGGGCGCCATGAACTTGTAAGCCATTTTCAGCCAGATGTCCAGATATCACACAATGTACACTCTAAGAAAGAAGAAGACACATCACGAAGAAATTGTCCGAACGGGATGTAAATCAATAGATGTGATACACATGTACAGACAAACAAATTATTACAATTTCAGGAAAAATGGATTATTTATTCAGCAGAAAAGGCTCCACAAACTGATCAAGTCAATAACGCGTTGGTCCTCCTATGGACCTTATGCAAGCAGTTATTCGTCTTGTCAGTGATCGATACAGTTGTTGGATGACCTCCTGAGGAATGGCATGCCTAATTCGGTCCAATTGGCGCGTAAGTTTCGTCAAAATATCGAGTTGGTTGGAGGGCTCTGACCATAATGCTCCATGGGTTATTTCGTAGAGTTACGGAAACCTTCGTGGGCAAGGCAGAGTTTGAGAAGCACGAAGACAGTCGGTAGAAACCTTCGCCATGAGTGGGAGGGCATTATCGTGCTGAAATGTAAACTCAGAGTGGTCACGTCTTCGCTGGTCAGAGGGGCTTAGTTCGAAGCGGGACTGAAGACAATTCTACTACACTTAGAGAGATTGCAGGAAGAGGACGTATCTGGAGACGCCCTAGAGAACGGTGATAAACCTCACTCAAGCCCCCCCCCCCCCCTCCGACAATCAGAAATAATGGGCTGGGGTGTGTTTTCTCTTCATAATAGGCCTCCTTTGGTTGCTATCTACTGCGCCGGTACAGCACAGCGGTACGTCAACGATGTCCTAAACCGCGTTTTGTTTCCCTTCACGGCAAGCCATCCTGCGCTTACATTTGAGAAAGTAACGCGTGCCCGGACACAGCTAATGTTTCTGCTACTTGTCTTTGTGCTCTCGAAATCCTAAAATCCTAAAAAAAAGTCACCAGATCTCTCCCCAGGCGGCCGCGGTGGCCATGCGGTTCTAGGCGCGGCGGTCTGGAACCGCGGGACTGCTACGGTCGCAGGTTCGAATCCTGCCTCGGGCATGGATGTGTGTGATGTTCTTAGGTTACTTAGGTTTAAGTAGTTCTAAGTTCTAGGGGACGGATGAACTAAGATGTTAAGTCCCATAGTGCTCAGAGCCATTTGAACCATTTCTTCTCTCCCCAATCGAGAACGTTTGGAGCATTATTGATCGGAGCCACCAACCACTGCGGATTTTGACGATCTAACGTGCCAATTTGTCATATTTTGGCGAAATAGTCGCCAACAAGACTCTATTAATCACCACCCAGCTGCGTTACTGCTTTTGTAAAGGCCAGAGGTATGGACCTACGCTTTACTGACTTTCTCAAATTGTGAAAGTTTTCTGTTGATAAATCATCCAATTGAAGGGCTTATATCAATAGTTGTAGAAGCCCATTTTTGTTCATTCTGAGATACAGAGTCCTAAAGTTAAATGAGCGCTGAAAAATCTGCAGTTGAGATACCAGAAATATTCAAGCATAAGGCTTCTTGCTAGAGATGAACATTTCTTTCTATTTGTTTGGACCATTAATGTCAGAAAAGTGGAGGTAATGGACTTGTACCAATATTGAAATAAGCACTTCAATTGTTCTTGTTTGTCTGTACGTGTACATTATTTCTACCGATTTCCGCCCCATTCGGATAATTCCTTGGTTGTGGGTCCTTTTTCTCCTCTTTTTTCACAGTTCATATACCTTTTGGCTGGTGAGTCAGTTTTGTTTGATTTCTATTCCGCTATAACTTGTCTCAGCACCTGCCAATTGGACATTCGTTCGAATTTCGAACGCAAAACCGTACTACACACTGCGGAGAACGAAATCAGTATATCGGCATTCTCTCTGCCGCTTTCTCCTTGCGTGGCCTTGCTGTTTGCATTAGCAACAAGAGTTCGCCAACACCCCGGGAGAGCCGCCCGACCGAGCGAGGTGGCGCAGTGGTTAGACACTGGACTCGCATTCGGGACGACGACGGTTCAATCCCGCGTGCGGCCATCCTGATTTAGGTTTTCCGTGATTTCCGTAAATCGCTCCAGGCAAATGCCGGGATGGTTCCTCTGAAAGGGCACGGCCGACTTCCTTCCCCATCCTTCCCTAATCCGACGAGACCGACGCTGTCTGGTCTCCTTCCCCGAACAACCAACCAACCAGAGCCGCCCCCAGGCGGTCCCCGGTTCTTCCCCGCACCTCCGCAGACTAGGGGAGCGCGCCAGTCGAAGCAACTCCTTTGGCGGCTCGGCGCGGACACCGCCTTTGAGCTCTCGCAGTGACCGGCGAGTCGTGGATTACGCGGCCGTATCGACCTGGCTGTCGGCCGCTCCGCAAACAAGAGACGGCCGCGCGCGGCACGCGATGCCACGGCCGATCCATCCATTTTAATTAGCGCGCGCGCCGCGCCGCACCACTCTGTCCCCCCGCCCTCTCGACTAACTCGTTTTTAGAGCAAACAACGGGACCGTTTCCACTGCGCGCAGGGTTGTGATTTCCCCGAACCCGCTCCGGAAATGAATACGGCGTCACAGGCGAGACCACAACAGGGCCTAGACGGACTGCGCTCGCTAAGAGTACAAAAGAAATGAAATGTCGTGTGGCTAGGGCCTCCCGTCGGGTAGACCGTTCGCCTGCTGCAGGTATTTCGATTTGACGCCACTTCGGGGCCCTGCGCGTCGATGGGGATGAAATGATGATGATTAGGACAACAGAACACCCAGTCCCTGAGCGGAGAAAATCTCCGACCTAGCCGGGAATCGAACCCGAGCCCTTAGGATTGACAGTCCGTCACGCTGACCACTCAGCTACCGGGGGCGGAAGCTAAGAGTAGAAAGTGCGTGCGTCAAAAGCATTTGGAACACTGTGATAGCTGCAACTGGCCTAGAAGCAGGCGTTGTGACAATCCACACAAGATGCAGAGGAGGAAGAGGAGGAAGAGGATGATGATGAGGAGGAGGAAGAGGACCAAAAGGGGAAATAGGAATCGTACCTTCTGGGATATGTGTCTGAATAACTTTCATTTGTCACTCGCATAATCAGTTCATACCTCTTCACCTTTGTCCGATTGAGTGTCGTGTATTCTACTTTTTAAGGCAATGACTTTCCCACTGCATCTACATCTACTTCTACATTTATACTCCGCAAGCCACCAACGGTGTTTGGCGGTGAGCACTTAACGTGCCATTGTCATTACCTCCCTTTCCTGTTCCATTCGCGTATGTTTCGCGGGAAGAACGACTGCCGGAAAGCCTCCTGCGTGCTCGAATCTCTAATTTTACATTCGTGATCTCCTCGGGAGGTATAAGTAGGGGGAAGCAATATATTCGATACCTCACCCAGAAAAGCACCCTCTCGAAACCTGGACAGCAAACTACACCGCGATGCAGAGCGTCTCTCTTGCAGAGTCTGCCACTTGAGTTTGCTACACATCTCCGTAACGCTATCACCGTCCGGTTCTAGGCGCTACAGCCTGGCACCGCGCGACCGCTACGGTCGCGGCTTCGAATCCTGCCTCGGGCATGGATGTGTGTGATGTCCTTAGGTTAGTTAGGTTTAAGTAGTTCTAGGGGACTGATGACCACAGATATTAAGTCCCATAGTGCTCAGAGCCATTTGAACCATTTAACGCTATCACGCTTACCAAATAACCCTGTGACGAATCGCGCCGCTCTTCGTTGGATCTTCTCTATCACCTCTGTGAATCCGACCTCATACGGATCCCACACTGATGAGCAATACTCAAGTATAGGTCGAATGAGTGTTTTGTAAGCCATCTCCTTTGTTGATGGACTACATATTCTAAGGACTCTCCTAATGAATCTCAACCTGGCACCCGCCTTACCAACAATTAATTTTATATGATCATCCTCCCACTTCAGATCGTTCCGTACGCATACTCCCAGATATTTTACAGAAGTAACTGCTACCAGTGTTTGTTCCGCTATCATATAATCATACAATAATGGATCCTTCTTTCTATGTATTCGCAATACATTCCATTTGTCTATGTTAAGGTTCAGTTGCTACTCCCTACACCAAGTGCTTATCCGCTGCAGATCTTCCTGCATTTCGCTGCAATTTTCAATGCTGCAACTTCTCTGTATACTACAGGGCATCATCCGCGAAAAGCCGCATGGAATTTCCGACACTATATACTAGGTCATTTATATATACAGGGTGAGTCACCTAACGTTACCGCTGGATATATTTCGTAAACCACATCAAATACTGACGAACCGATTCCACAGACCGAACGTGAGGTGTGGGGCTAGTGTAATTGTTCAATACAAACCATACAAAAATGCACGGAAGTATGTTTTTTAACACAAACCTACGTTTTTTTAATGTAAACACGTTAGTTTTGTTAGCACATCTGAACATATAAACAAATACGTAATCAGTGCCGTTTGTTGCATTGTACAATGTTAATTACATCCGGAGATATTGTAACCTGCCGGCCGCGGTGGTCTCGCGGTTCTAGGCGCGCAGTCCGGAACCGTGCGACTGCTACGGTCGCAGGTTCGAATCCTGCCTCTAGCATGGATGTGTGTGATGTCCTTAGGTTAGTTAGGTTTAAGTAGTTCTAAGTTATAGGGGACTGATGACCACAGCAGTTGAGTCCCATAGTGCTCAGAGCCATTTGAACCATATTGTAACCTAAAGTCGACGCTTGAAACGTCCGACGTTCAGTTGCGTGTTGTAACAAACACGGGCCACGGTCGGCGAGCAGCATCTGCAGGGACATGTTTACGATGACGACCGTGTTCACGAGTGTGGCTGTAGTGCACTGTTGTGGTTTGGTCTAGCTGTAGCAGTGTCCGCATGTAGCGCTTGCTGCTATTGTTATTCTGCATTCGTCTCCGCACGCAGACCAATTGTAGTACACCGTGTTACCAGACGTCTGTGATAGTGTAGTGTTGCAGGAAATGTGACTATGGTGTATTCGAACTCTGAAAAGGCAGAGATGATACTCATCTATGGCGAGTGTCGACGAAATGCAGCTGAAGCCTGCAGGGTGTATGCAGAACGGTACCCGGACAGAGAGCATTCAACGTGCCGCACATTGCAAAACATCTACCGCCAACTGTATGCAACAGGTATGGTCGTAGCACGCAAACGGGTCCGTAACAGGCCCGTCACAGGAGAAGCGGGTGCAGTTGGTGTATTAGCTGCTGTTGCCATGAACCCACACATGAGTACACGGGACATTGCGAGAGCCGGTGGACTGAGTCAAAGTAATGTCATGCGCTTACTGCATCGTCACCGCTTTCACCCGTTTCATGTGTTGCTACATCAGCAATTACATGGTGATGACTTTAATCATCGAGTGCAATTCTGTCAATGGGCATTAACAGAGAATGCGTTGCAGTTCTACCTGTTTACCGATGAAGCGGGTTTCACAAACCACGGGGCAGTGAATCTACGGAACATGTATTACTGGTCCGTGGACAATCCTCGTTGGCTCAGACAGGTAGAGCGACAACGACCGTGGACTGTAAATGTATGGTGCGCAATCATTGGCGACCACCTCATTGGTCCTCACTTCATTGCAGGGGCCCAAACAGCTGCAACATACATCGCGTTTCTACGGAATGATCTGCCAACGTTTCTCAAAAATGTCCCACTGGAAACGCATCGACGTATGTGGTATCAGCATGATGGTGCATCTGCACATTCCACAATTAACACTAGGCTGACCCTTGACAGGATGTTCGATGGGCGTTTCACAGGACGTGGAGGACGCATAAATTGGCCAGCCCGTTCTCCTGATCTTACACCTCTGGTCTTCTTTCTGTGGGGTACGTTAAAGGAGAATGTGTACCGTGGTGTGCCTACAACCCCAGAGGATATGAAACAACGTATTGTGGCAGCCTACGGCGACATTACACCAGATGTACTGCGGCGTGTACGACATTCATTACGCCAGAGATTGCAATTGTGTGCAGCAAATGATGGCCACCACATTGAACATCTATTGACCTGACATGTCGGGACACACTCTATTCCACTCCGTAATTGAAAGCGAAAACCACGTGTGTACGCGCACCTCACCCCTCACAGTAATGTACATGTGCGTCAGTGAAAACAACCAATAAAAAGGTGTTAGCATGTGGACGTAATGTGCTGTTCCAGTCTCTTCTGTACCTAAGGTCCATCACCGTTCCCTTTGGATCCCTACGTAATTCGGTGCTCTCCGATACACACGATCGAACAGCGGAGGAGTGGTACTCAAGCGTCAACTTTAGGTTACAATATCTCCGGATGTAATTAACATTTTACAATGGAACAAACGGCACTGATTACGTATTTGTTTATATGTTCAGATGTGCTAACAAAACTAACGAGGTTCCATTTAAAAAACGTAGGTTTGTGTTAAAAAACATACTTCCGTGCATTTTTGTATGGTTTGTATTAAACAGTTACACTAGCCCCTCTCCTCAGGTTCATTCTGTGGAATCGATTCGTCAGTATTTGATGTGGTTTATGAAATATATATCCAGCGGTAATGTTAGGTGACTCATCCTGTATTGTGAAACTCAATGGTCCCGTATCACTCCTTTGTGGCACGCCAGAGGTTACTTTAACGTCTGTAGACGTCTCTCCATTGAGAACAACAAGCTGTGTTCTGTTTGCTAAAAACTCTTCAATCCAGCCACACAGCTGGTCTGATATTGCGAAGGCTCTTACTTTTTTCATCAGGCGACAGAGCGGAACTGTATCGAAAAGTAAGCCAATTCCCAACAGCCATTGAACAGTGTGACTTCCCCACTTTTTTTCAACTATGGACAACTGCGTGGACACCACAGTCTTTCTAATTCAGAACGTAGAACTAATTTAACCATAGAACAATAAGGGGGGTGGGGGATGAATGGTGGACTGTCACTAAACCATCGTACATTATACTACTCCATATCTTATTAAAAGAAAGTCATAATTTATAGTTCACACATTTGTTAATTACAATTGAAAGGTCTAAAATGGTTATGTCATGTAGAAAATAAGATTCTGTTTTATGCGCTACACTGGCAACAACAGTTTGTTGGGAACCGTAAACTGATACCAGCTGCAATCATATATTTTACGGGGATTTAGTAATCCAGGATTAACAAAAGTATTACTGTCAGGATTTTACCTCGCGACTGCCTTACTGTAGCCACTTCCGGCTGGAGCCGTCATTTCCCTGTTCCTCTTCGCCCCTCAGCGCCACTTGCACCTATGCCGGGAGCTCTTGCCAGGGGCGCTAGAGCCCACAGAGCGCTGCTTAGCCTGTGCTGATGTGCTTTCTGTCTGAGAATCCGGAAGAATCTGGTTATGTATGTCTTCTCCCGGTACCTCAGGATGTTGCCTGAATCACTCAAAGGGATTTTCTTTCCTCTCATACGACGCAGAATGTGCGTTGCCTATTGCTCTCGTACAGACTGCTGATACAAGTGTTCCATCAAATTTGAATACTTACTTTGTGTTATGTTTTGAGTCGCTTAGGTATGCTACAGGTCGAATAAATATTTTCACGCCGGCCGCGGTGGTCTAGCGGTTCTAGGCGCTCAGTCCGGATCCGCGCGACTGCTACAGTCGCAGGTTCGAATCCTTCCTCGAGCATGGACGTGTGTGATGTCCTTACGTTAGTTACGTTTAAGTAGTTCTAAGTTCTGGGGGACTGATGACCACAGATGTTAAATCCCATAGTGCTCAGAGCCATTTGAACCATTTTTTTTAAATATTTTTACGGTGTCTTTCTTACCTCTGAATGCTGCAGAAGCTATTTTCCTTGTAATGTTGACATGGATTCTTAATTCTATTCATTAATTTCGAAGTTTCCTTTTATTAATTGATAAAAGGAGAAAATCTAAAAGTGCAGTAAATGAAGCAGGCGAAAAGGAATACAAACGCCTCAAAAAGGAGATCGACAGGAAGTGCAAAATTGCTAAGCAGGGATAGCTAGAGGACAAATGTAAGGATATAGAGGCATATATCACTAGGGGTAAGGTAGATACTGCCTACAGGAAAATTAAAGAGGAAAGAGAAACACCTGTATGAATATCTAGAGCTCAGATAGAAAACCAGTTAAAAGGGAAAGCAGAAAGTCACTGCGTGATGAAATCAACAGAGCACTGAAAGATATAAGTCGAAACAAGGCCCCGAGAGTAGACAACATTCCATTAGAACTACTGATAGCCTTGAGAGAGCCATCCCTGACAAAACTATCATCTGGTGAGCAAGATGTATGAGACAGGAGAAATACTCTCAGACTTTAGCAAGAATATAATAATTCCAACCCCCAAAGAAAGCCGGTGTTGGCAGGTAAGAAACGTACCGAACTATCAGTTTAAAAAGTCACGGCTGCAAAACACTATCATGAATTCTTTACAGACGAATGGAAAAACTCGTAGAAGCCGACGTAGGGGAACCGTAGAAATGCTGGAACACATGAAGCAATACTGGCCCTAAGACGTATCTTAGAAGGTAGAATAAGGAAAGTTAAACCGACGTTTCCAGCGTTTGTAGACTTAGAGAAAACTTTTGACAATGTTGATTGGAATACTCTCTTTCAAATTATGAAGGTGGCAGGGATCAAATACAGGCAGCGAAAGGCTATTTACAATTTGTACATAAAATAGATGGCAGTTGTAAGACTCGAGGGGCATTACAGGGAAGCAGTGGTTTGGAAGAGTGTGAGACATGGAATTAGCCTATCCAAGACGTTAATCAATCTGTATATTCAGCAAGCAGTAAAGGTAACAAAAGAAAAATTTGGAGTAGCAAACAAAAACTTGGCAGTTTGCCGATGACATCGTAAAGATCTGAAAGAGCAGTTGAACGGAATGGACAGTGTCTTGGCCGGCCGCTATGGTGTCGCGGTTTTAGGCGCTCAGTTCGGAACCGCGCGACTGCTAGGGTCGCAGGTTCGAATCCTGTGTGATGTCCTTAGGTTAGTTAGGTTTAAGTAGTTCTAAGTTCTAGGGGACTGATGACCTAAGATGTTAAGTCCCATAGTGCTCAGAGCCATTTGAACTTTTTTTTTTTTTTTTTTTTGACAGCGTCTTGAAAGGATGATATAAGATGAACATCAACAAAAGCAAAACGAGGATAATGGAATGTAGTCTAATTAGATCACGTGACGCTGATGGAGTTATATTAGGAAATGAGACACACAAAGTAGTAGATGAGTTTTGCTATTTTGGTCGAAGTAGAGAGAACATAAAATATAGATTGGCAATGGCAATGGCGTTTATGAAGAGGAGAAATATGTTAACATCTAGTATAAATTTAAGTGCCAGGAAGTCTTTTCTAAAAGTATTTGCATTGAGTGTAGCCATGTATGGATGTGAAACCTGGACGATAAATACTTTAGACCAGAATAGAATAGAAGCTTTCGAAATGTGATGCTACAAAAGAATGCTGAAGATTAGATGGGTAGATCACGGAACTACTGAGGAGGTACCGAACAGAATTGGTGAGAAGAGAAATTTGTGGCACAACGTGGCCAGAGGACGAGATCGGTTTATAGGACATATTCTGGGGCATCAATCGATCACCAATTTAGTGTTGGAGGGCAGCGTGGAGGGAAAACATCGTAGAGGGGGGCCAAGAGACGAATACAATAACAGATCCAGAAGGATGTAGGGTGTAATAGTTACTCGGAGATAAAGAAGCTTGGACAGGATAGAGTAGCATCGAAAGCTGCATCAAACCAGTCTCTGGACTGAAGACCACAACAACAACAGCAATTTCGGAGTACTTTTTGTGTTGGGCCAATTAGGAACTACTCAGATCGGATAAATGTTTTCAAAGTGTCTCCTTCTTCTCTCCGCACTGCACAGAAGGCGTTGCTATTGTAGTATAAATTTTGGGGATAACTGATCAGTTTAGGGGCACCTCATTTTAAAACCCACGGGAATGGTATTACGTGAGTATCCAGGGATGACGAGATAGTCTGGAACATTTTCAATTCGAACTCACCGACGAGCTTTCCCCGCTTAAGCTGAATCAGTAGAGCTACACTCCTGGAAATTGAAATAAGAACACCGTGAATTCATTGTTCCAGGAAGGGGAAACTTTATTGACACATTCCTGGGGTAAGATACATCACATGATCACACTGACAGAACCACAGGCACATAGACATAGGCAACAGAGCAGGCACAATGTCGGCACTAGCACAGTGTATATCCACCTTTCGCAGCAATGCAGGCTGCTATTCTCCCATGGAGACGATCGTAGAGATGCTGGATGTAGTCCTGTGGAAAGGCTTGCTATGCCATTTTCACCTGGCGCCTCAGTTGGATCAGCGTTCGTGCTGGACGTGCAGACCGCGTGAGACGACGCTTTATCCAGTCCCAAACATGCTCAATGGGGGACAGATCCGGAAACCTTGCTGGCCAGGGTAGTTGACTTACACCTTCTAGAGCACGTTGGGTGGCACGGGATACATGCGGACGTGCATTGTCCTGTTGGAACAGCAAGTTCCTTTGCCTGTCTAGGAATGGTAGAACGATGGGTTCGATGACGGTAAGGATGTACCGTGCACTATTCAGTGTCCCCTCGACGATCACCAGAGGTGTACGGCCAGTGTAGGAGATCACTCTCCACACCATGATGCCGGGTGTTGGCCCTGTGTGCCTCGGTCGTATGCAGTCCTGATTGTGGCGCTCACCTGCTCGGCGCCAAACACGCATACGACCATCATTGGCACCAAGGCAGAAGCGACTCTCGTCACTGAAGACGACACGTCTCCATTCGTGCCTCCATTCACGCCTGTCGCGACACCACTGGAGGCGGGCTGCACGATGTTGGGGCGTGAGCGGAAGACGGCCTAACGGTGTGCGGGACCGTAGCCCAGCTTCATGGAGACGGTTGCGAATGGTCCTCGCCGATACCCCAGGAGCAACAGTGTCCCTAATTTGCTGGGAAGTGGCGGTGCGGTCCCCTACGGCACTGCGTCGGATCCTACGGTCTTGGCGTGCATCCGTGCGTCGCTGCGGTCCGGTCCCAGGTCGACGGGCACGTGCACCTTCCGCCGACCACTGGCGACAACATCGATGTACTGTGGAGACCTCACGCCCCACGTGTTGAGCAATTCGGCGGTACGTCCACCCGGCCTCCCGCATGCCCACTATACGCCCTCGCTCAAAGTCCGTCAACTGCACATACGGTTCACGTCCATGCTGTCGCGGCATGCTACCAGTGTTAAAGACTGCGATGGAGCTCCGTATGCCACGGCAAACTGGCTGACACTGATGGCGGCGGTGCACAAATGTTGCGCAGCTAGCGCCATTCGACGGCCAACACCGCGGTTCCTGGTGGTCCGCTGTGCCGTGCGTGTGATCATTGCTTGTACAGCCCTCTCGCAATGTCCGGAGCAAGTATGGTGGGTCTGACACACCGATGTCAATGTGTTCTTTTTTCCATTTCCAGGAGTGTATTATGTGTATGATATACTTTCTTGTTTGTTTGTTTTCCTAGTCATTTGTTACTTCAACAAGCCTTTTCTCTGATGAGCAAAGCGTAACTGAGAACCTTCTGAGGTTCCTACAAGTCGATATTTCCCTTCGCGTCTAGTGTGTGTGTTGTATTTATTTCTCTCTATTGACTAGGAATTATATGGTATGCCTTTTTACATGGATTTGTTTTTTTTATTTGGATTTTTTTTGTAATTACTGAACAAAAAGTTATACGATGTTAGATTCCTGAACAATTAATGCCATTGTCATTTCCATTTTTATATTTTTGTTACCCAGTTGCTACACCATCACGGATATAAATGATTTATTACTGCTTCTGTGACGTTCGCGCTCAGCGCGCCAAATTAATAAACCTATACGACATATTTTTGTTACTTTTTGACATTGTCAATGGGGTCGAGATATGTGATCTGCAGGTTTACAACATGTGTGAATTAAAATCCTACGTCATGAAGGAAATTTCTTTACTGTTTACCGGTTTCAGTTCATCACAGAGCCATCTTCAAATCTGCCTAAAACGTTGTTCAGTGTGCGACACTCATTAGAAGTCGCCTTTTCTTTTACTATCATTTCTTTCGATTGTGTGTATATCTGTGTGGAAAAATTGGCAGGGTAACAATATTTGGTTAGTAATGAACGCTGTAAGTTTACATAATCAACTTAGATTTTCGCTTTAAGAGTTTATTTAACTATGGCGACATAGAACTAAAAAAAGAAGCTGTGTGCACAGCATTTTAGATTGATCTGAAAATGGGTTGGTAATGAGTGGAAGCGGTAATGAGTAAAGAAAATTGCGATCTTGACGTAGGATTCTTATCCACAGGTGTTTTGACCTGTTTTATTTATAACTAAGTCAATATTAGAGTGGTGACATTTTGAAATGTTACTTCCAAAAATGATTACTTTTAAACAAATGATTCAAATGGCTCTAAGCACTATGGGACCTATCATCTGAAGTCATCAGTCCCGTAGACTTAGAACTATTTAAACCTAACTAACCTAAAGACATCACACACATCCATGCCCGAGGTAGGATTCGCACCTGCGACCGTAGCAGGAGCGCGGTTCGGGACTGAAGCGCCTAGAACCGCTCGACCCCAACGGCTGGCTGCTTTTAAATGTTCGTAAAAATCTGAACTTTCTCTTTAACTGAGTTCGTAGGTTACGTATCGATACCCTTGTCAGAATTAATAATGCTAAGAAATGCAACAAGCAACTCACAAATTACTTCAATTTACAGTTCGTCGACCGTGAAAACAATGGAATGTTTGTATGTCATGAAGTGCATTTGAACGGAATGGACAGTTCTTGAAAGGAGTGTATAAGATGAACGTCAACAAAAGAAAAACGAGGATAATGGAATATAGTCGAATTAAATCGGTGATGCTAAGCGAATTAGATTAGGAAATGAGACACTTACAAGTAGTAAAGGAGTTTTGCTGCTTGGGGAGCAAAATAACTGATGATGGTCGTAGTAGAGAGGATATAAAATGTAGACTGGCAATGGCAAGTAAAGCGTTTCTGAAGAGGAGAAATATGTTAACATTTAGTATAAATTTAAGTGCCAGGAAGTCTTTTCTAAAAGTATTTGTATGGAGTGTAGCAATGTACGGAAGTAAAACATGGACGATAAATAGCTTGGACAAGGAGAGAATAGAAGCTTTGGAAATGTGGTGCTACAGAAGAACGCTGAAGATTAGATGGGTAGATCACATAACTAATGAGGAGGTATTGAATAGAATTGTGGAGGAGTTTGTGGCACAACTTGACTAGAAGAATGGGTCGGTTGGTAGGACATGTTCTGAGGCACCAAGGGATCACCAATTTGGTACTGGAGGGCAGCGTGGAGGGTAAAAATGGTAGAGGGAGACCAATAAATGAATACTCTATGCAGATTCAGAAGGATGTAGGCTGCAGTAGGTACTGGGAGATGATGAAGTTTGCACAGGATAAAATAGCGTGGAGAGCTGCATCAAACCAGTCTCAGGACTGAAGACCACAACAACAACATGAAGTGCATGTCAAAATGAAACGAGCTGTCAAAAAACAAAAAATAAAAAAAATTAGTTGGTTAAATTGTGGCACCGAAAAGTGAATTTCCTGTTACCCAGTGCTCTTTCTGCTTCGCATCGCGCTCTCTGCTTATTGCGGCAAGAAGTGGAACAGTCGCAATGCAAGGCTCAAAGGGTCTGGAGCAGGGGTGTACCGCACGTTGACAAAGGGTTCGAGGCGGTAGCGATTGAAGCGAACAAGCAGGGCGCTATTGCGTGGCGAGCGATTTTGCGAAAAAACTGAGTGGCACGGGAGCCGACCAGCACTCTCCGGAGATCAACGGCAAAGCTTTGCACTCCGACAAAGCGCACTCGACCGGCGGCTGGGTAGCAGAGGGTGGCAGGAACAATTCCGGCTGCTAGAGGCCGTGAAACAAGTGTGCCCCGCGCGGCGCCGAACCAATAAACGCCGATTACACGAAAACGGGGCGCGGCGCATCATCAAAACAGCCCGCGGGCTTTGAAAGCAATACAGCGCCGACGGGTCGAGGCGGTTCTCTCTCTGCTGCCTCTCCACCTCGTCCCCTCCCGCTAGCGGCGTCACACAGTAAAAGCAGCCGCGCGTTCACACAGCTTTGAGGACGCTGCTTGCCCAATGCGTATATGCCGAGGGGGGACGACTAGCCACTCTCTCGGGCGGGGGGAAAGGCCGAGCATAGTGGCAGGAAAACTGTTGCAGGACGACACAAGGTGGCTGCATACCTTCGCCATAAGTTTATCAAACACAACAGGTACACATATCAGAGACTTTAGTCATCAATAATATATTCTCCTTCATTATTTACGAGATTGTGCCAACGCTAGGCTAAGTTCTCCAATTCGCGATTGTAGTAATCACATAGTTTTGATGGGAAGAGCTCGTCCAAACAAGTTCGGAGCGCATTTTCATCCGGAAAAGGATCTTCCTGGAAGGTAGCTCGACATAGAGAAAAAATGGTGCACATCTGAGGGCCAAAGATCAGATGAGTAAGGTGGGTGCGGAATGACCTCCCAACCGAACTCCTCCATACTTACTTGTGAGTCTAACAGAATGTGGTCGGGCTTTACGTGGAGTAGTATCACATGATGCAGCTTCCTAATCCTTGTCTTTGACTGTGTCTGTTAAGAATAAATGTGACCAGTGAAGATCAGAGATCGGGGAAGCAATTCATAGTTCACCACAAAGTTGCTATTCCACCAGATGCATAACAGTATCTTTTGTTTGGGGAGTTTCTGTTTTGTTTGGGCTCAACCATTCCTTTCTTTTCTTATTTTACCAAAACGTACCACTTCTCGCCACCAGTAACTATACAGGACAGGAACAGTCGGTGTTTTTCACGAGCCAACTGATAACGAATAAGCAGAGACCCACATTTGGCCACCAGCTGATTTTTGTAACATTGATTTAAAGCATGCGGTACATATACACCCGATTTTTGAACCTTTCCCATTGCATCCAAATGTCACAGGACGGCTGAATGTTCACAGTTCATCTCATTTCTTAGTTTTCGAGTGCAGTGATGTGGATCATTGTAGATTAATGCGTTTAAACGGTCTTCATTAAACGCCGTAGCTTTTCCTGAACGAGGAGAGTCACTAATGTCAAAACGATCCTCCTCAAGACGAAAAAAAAAACATTTTATTGCTCTGCTCTGTCCAGTAGCGTTATCCCAGGCCATAGCGCTATCACGCCTCTATCGAACTAAAAAGTCTGAAATGTTCCGGTTTGGAGAGTCCCCAGCACCATTCATGTTTCCAAATGACAAGATGACAATATGTAAACTCATATAGCAACAATGGACTACAAATAAAAAATGTCAGTCGATAAACAGACCCATAGGAACCGAAAAATTAACATGCAAAACAAATACGCTACGAACTTTTGTATTAACCTAATAGAATAGTTATAGGCTTTATGTCTTACTGAAAAGTAAAAACAGCAACCGGCCACCTCTAACAGCGCTATTTAATACGTACGAATAAACAGCGTTGTCATCGACTGCGATGCGACAGGACCATCATCTCGTTCAAAATTACGTTTGACTTAAAGTATGTACGTCAAGAGAATATTTAACAGGATTCAACACTTGTTTTCCCTTCTTCTTTAAGTGCTTCGTCTTCCACCAACACAGGCGATCAGAAGCATGACGTGTCGCATGCTAATGGCTTTTCCGAACAGCGACTCTGTGCTCAAGCCAGACTCTAACACCAGTGATCGACAGATTTATGTATATCCCGTATAAGTTCTCTGCTGACATTCTACACAAGTATATCTGCGTAGTCAAGATATTTGGTTGTGTAAGTATGTAATCTATCTCTCTGTCTTCCTTTTGCTACTGCCTTTATCCCGCATTGTGCGCAAGGGTTGGCAGGGTTAAGAACGGATTTGGCATGGATAAATGGAAGGGGTGGCCAGTGCCCTTCCTGCCGCCACCCCACACCACCCAGGAAGGAATTTGTGTACCCCAGCTATCTGCGTCTAGTGTATGTCGTGGAATAGTGTGAGGGGACCAGCCCGGTATTCACTTAAGAGGATGTGAAAAACCGCCTAAAAACCACATCCAGGCTGGCCGGCACACCAGCCGCCGACGAGAATCCGCCGGACGGATTCGATCTCGGGCCAGCGCACCTACCCGAGTCCAGGAAGCTGGGCGTTAGCGCTCTCGGCTATCCTGGCGGGTGGTTGTGTAAATGTGTAATAATTATGTTAATTATTTTAGCGTTGTAAGAAATTAAATTGTAACTGTACCTCGGGTTTTATATGTAGTGAATCTAACAACCTGTAGTAAAGCCCTGCCGCTACGGAAGTAGTTTGGCGGGACTGGAAAAGGTGGACTTGGCGCGCGAAGCGCTTGACTCATTTGCGGGGAGTGGCGCAGTCGACTTCTGTGATACTTAGTGGTTAGCGGCAGCCTTGATCAGCTATTGTGTTTAATTTCGATGTATAAATCGAGACAATAAGAGCTTGCGAGCGTGTATGCCTCGACTGTGATACTGAGTGGTCAGCGGAAGCCTTGGTCAGCTACTGTGGTTAATTTGGATGTACAAGAGCTTGCAAACATGTAAGCCTCGACTATGGTATCCTCCTGTTAGGTTAAATTTACGAGGCCAAGGAGAGTTATATCAGGGCGTAGCTCTCATCAAGAACCATGGTTGCTTTACCGTCAGTTTTATAGCCACTGTAATTTTCCACAAGCGCTACCACCTTAAGCTTCATTGTTATCTAAATATGTACATGCAATAGACCAGGCATTATGTACTCAATAATAAATTCTTGTGGAACTTCTAAATTAAGCTTGCACACCCGTGATTATCCCCAGTCACGTTCCTGGACAGAGTTACTCACAAGTGAATTACTTTTGAGTATCTTGTTTTTTATTAAACTGAGAATGTTGCCAGTGAAACATTTTGCAGCCTCATCAAATTTGTGGATCAAGAAGTTTGATTAGTTTTCTGTAAAGTAGTAAATGATTTTTCATGTTAAAGTCTACTAAATTGTGTTCATAAAGAAAGCTTTTCATTAAGTGCTTATATCTGTGTGAGTAAAATTTATTTCACTTTGAACGGGCTTGTGAACGTGTAATTGTTTGTTTCCTTGTAATGTTGCTTTAAAGAAGTTTTTCAAGTTGCGTAGTCATTTACAAAGCCAGTTTGACTTGTAGTCAAAGAGACTAGTTGCTATGTCCCATTGTTAAATTTTGAACTAACTTTGCGTTATTCATTATACTTAAAGTTGTTACTAAAGGTATTTGCTTTTTACTTACAGTTTACGACTGATTATGGTCATTCGAACCATACCATTTTAAGGGACCCCATAAGCTACTTAACTTGTGCGATAAATGAAAGTAAAGGCTCCTTTTGACCAAGTGTAGAAAACAGGACAATAATATATTCTACACCAAAACTTTTCTTATAAATTGTAACTGTACTGTCCGTTTGTATAGAGTAACTTCATGTGCACATTTCGTAAGCCCATAGTAATCAGTACTGGTGCAAAATGATGATCTTTTTTGTGATAGATTAAAACTGTGTGCCCGACCAAGATTCGAACTCGGGACCTTAGCCTTTCGCGGGCAAGTGCTCTACCAACTGAGCTACCGAAGCACGACTCACGCCTGGTACTCACAGCTTTGCTTCTGCCAGTACCTCGTCTCCTACCTTCCAAACTTTACAGAAGCTCTCCTGCGAACCTTGCAGAACTAGCACTCCTGAAAGAAAGGATATTGCGGAGACATGGCTTAGCCACAGCCTGGGGGATGTTTCCAGAATGAGATTTTCACTCTGCAGCGGAGTGTGCGCTGAGGTACTGGCAGAAGTAAAGCTGTGAGTACCAGGCGTGAGTCGTGCTTCGGTAGCTCAGTTGATAGAGCACTTGCCCGCGAAAGGCAAAGGTCCCGAGTTCGAGTCTCGGTCGGGCACACAGTTTTAATCTGCCAGGAACTTTCATATCAGCGCACACTCCGCTGCAGATAGTTAACTAAAAAATAGTAGTTCATGCTATTCCCAGTCATACTTTGTTAGTGGGTTTATATCCCCTTCTGCATTTGTTCATTATACTGCACAGTAGTTTTTGCAAAAAGTAAGTGTTATTGTGAGACAGTGTGCACTGCTGCATTTATTGGCCATTTACGTTTTGCATAAGGGTTAGCTGTTGTGTTTTGTGCTAGAGCAAGTTATTGTATAATATTGAGAGTACCTGTGTTGGAAGAGATTAGTTAAAGTACCAAGTGAGGTTAGTTTCTTTAGATGGAGTTTATTTCTGATTTGTAGTAAAACTTGATACCACATTGTCTAATTAGGCTGGCGACTGCATGTACATACAATTACAGTTCACTTTAGTATTAGTAAAACATAAGTTCAAAACCCGTTTACTTTGCTGTTGTTACTGTTTCACAAACTTCTCGATTACGAAATTATAGTCAGATTCCTCGTCATTAGGTACTGTCACTGTCAGGCCAAACATTTCACAGAAGGTTAACGTTATCGGCGATCGCCAATTTGGTAAAGGCCGGTGGTGTTACAAGACTACTTATCTTTAGAAAGGATAATCTACGTTCTGGACTACGTGTTCTATCAGTCATTCCCTGAAGTATCCATACAAGCTATATTTGAAGTAGAGCATTTCCTGCCCTAACTATTGCAGTTTTCTCTTCCTGATGATATTGAGAATTTCTCGATCTTTAATATCTACATATAGTATTAGAAGCCAAAATCGCTTGCTGCGAAATGATTTCACGACCAGTTTTAACAGTAATGTTATTTTCGGACTGTCATATCTGCTGCAAACGTAACTATGTATCATTCTCATATCTACTAGAAATATAACTACGTATCGCTCTCGTCGACATACAGAGAACATCCTCCAATTATGATAATAAAGTTCCGCATTCTCATGTCTCCAAGAAATATAGTTAGGCATAAGTCTCGTCGACATACTATGAGAATGTTCCCCGAATGTCGACGTGACTGATGTGCACTTATATTTCTGGGAGATTTCTGCTCAATGTTTTCCAACAAATCGCTGAAGTGTAGCTTTCGTTCAACTGGTTACGGAGTGATCTGTATTTGATCAGCTATCAAGTTCTATTGCATATGGAATAGTTCTGCTCAGTGACTGTGTAAGGAAATCATTTTCTAACACTGTGCTTATCGCAGATCTACATTTCAACCACTGTGTGGCTATTATATGTGCGGTAACGTGCGACTCAAATCATCGTCATTAAAGCTGAACAAAACACGGAGATGGCCAGGCAAGAGGGAGGAGGGATGAGATGGAAAAAGTGTGCAGGAGGAGGAGACGGACAAAGAGATAGTAGGAGGCGGAGTAAGAAAAGATTTGTATGAAAGCTTCCTAAAAGCAAATTATGTACACAGTGTTAAAAAATGAATTTGTTGTCAGAATACAATGAGAAACGTGAATCTATTTAAGGTCATCTTTAACAAACCAAAGCGTGACATGTTGCACGCGATTACTTCGATCCTACGTGTTCTGTATCTGCGGAGAGCACTCATGGACGGTTACGCAGTACTAGGAAACAAATTGGAAGTATTTGAAATGTGCGCCTGTCGAAGTATATTAACCCAACGACATCATGTTTACATACCCTACCGGTTGCTGTGAAATCAGATTTAATGCATAAATAAATGCCCGGAAAATGCAGCTAGTATAATAAAAGAATTATAAGATCATCACTGTGTTTCCAAGTGCGGCGTGTAATTAAGGTATTGGTGTCGCGTTTTTAATGTGAAAAACTATATTATTGATATAGGTACGCCTGCAGATACATTAGCGGTGTAACGGTCTGGCGTGCTATGACACCAGATGTAATGGTGTGTTTGCACGGAGCGCCAAGGATGTAGGCAGGATTTTGTCAAAGAGGTGGTCTGATTTGCAAAAGAGGACCTTAAAGAGACTCATGTTTTTCTTTGTATTCTGAAAACACAGTATTTATTAATTATATGTACATAATTTGCTTTTGGTAGGCCTTCACACAAATAGTATGTGGCGTGAAGAATCAAGCAAGGAAAGTTTTACACAATTTTGAAATTAAATACTTCTTTATTTGGCAATATGATTTCACTTCCTTCCCTAGCGAATTAAAACTCTTTAATAATGTAACGCAGCTCAGTCTTCTAATATAATTATAGGTACACGTATAGGCGATAGCTGTTAGTGCTATGGATTTATCGATAGTTTAAATATATTGATCGAATTGTCGACTAACGATAGTACATATCCCTTTTTCGTCTTATGATTGAAAATCAGAATATGAGAGGCTATCAAACAGTTATCCTTCGACACCATACAGTACAGACTAGGTATTCAAATCAGGAAAAAGCGTCATGAGCATTGAGGGAATCACTCCATGGTTGCACCATGTTGAAGATACCCGTTTCGTAAAACACTGTGTCCTGTTTGCTTGAAGAAGTCCGTAACTACCTGCTGCACATCCGCCTCCATCCGACAGGAATAGTCGTCCGTATAAGGCCATTTTTAGACGCTACAGGCGTGATGTATGGGGAGAGATTGGGATCATAGGTCGGCTGCTCGGGTGTCTTGCACTTCAGTTGTCGTAACTCCAGTGTTACGACATTCGCGATGTGGAAACTAGCTTAAAAATAAAGCAGGAGCAACCCTTGTTACACCTTCCTGTGAGGGCGGTCTTCGACATTTATGTTGCCCCATACACATTCTCCACTTTCCGATGGATGTCTGCTGGTGTTTGCCCTTCGGCAGCGAAGAAAAGAAAAACAGCACGATGGTCTTCTTTCGATGCATTTGATAATAACTTCGCCGTAGTCCACGATTTCCCATTTGCCAGACATGCATCGGAAAGACACGAATGGCATACCAGTCACTTGCCTTCACGTCGATGCTTGAATAAAAGTCGCGCTACGTTGTAGTAACGCCTTCAAACGGAAACCTTTTGATCTAACCTCATATCTTTCAGTTTCACTGCACGGCAGCCAGATCGTGTGTAATTTAATTTAGTTGATATAGGGGTTCCGGGCCCCCTGGACACCCACTGTTGGCTCAGTCCTTGTGGACGCTGCGCTGACACTAATGCTGCAGGGTGCCTGCTTCAAAAACCCGAATTGCGTGCGCTGAAAGTGTGGGAACGGATCTTCCACTACCGCGGCGAGAGCGATGTCAGGAATGGTTCCTCAATAAAACATTCTTTACTACTCGAGTTATTGACTGTAATTGCGGCAGTGGGTACGTCCGCTGAGGTAGAATGCCGAGTTTAAGTTAGATTAAGTTGTGTGTAAGCCTAGGGAAACGCGCCGGGTTGGCCGTGCGGTCTAGCACACGGCTTTCCGAACGCGAAGGAGCGCCTGGTTCCCGGCACGAATCCACCCGGTGGATTTGTGTCAAGGTCCGGTGAACCGGCCAGTCAGTGGATGGATTTTAGGCGGTTTTCCATCTGCCTCATATAATGTGGGCTGGTTCCCCTTATCCGCCTCAGTTACACTATGTCGGCGATTACTACGCAAACAAGTTCACCACGTACGCATACACCACCATTACTCTACCACGCAAACATAGGGGCTACACTCGTCTAGTGTGAGGCTTTCCCTGGGGGATTCACCGGGGGCCGAACCGCACAATAACCCTGGGTGCGGTGTGGGGCGGCGGAGGGATGAAGTGGACAGCGGTAGTTGTCGTGGAGTTTTGGACCACTGCGGCTGCGGCGGGGACGGAGCTTCTCCGTCGTTTCTAGGTCCCCGGTTAACATACAATACAGTACATATATGGACTGATGACTTCAGCAGTTTTGTCCCATGGGACCTTTCCACAAATTACCAAATTTTACCGGACGTTGAAGTGGCACTCTACAAGTTTTGTGACGTTACCCCCTGCTACTTCAAGTTGAGGATACATTTCGGCACTTAAAACACAAAATAAGTTCTGCAACATTTCGGTGACGTGTTACGTAAAACAGAACCAACAGGAAGAAAGAACGCTCTCAAAGTCACGAGCAGAAAGCTTGAGGGCAGCAGAAGGCAATACACCGTATTCTATTTGTCGTGTTCAGGAGAAGTGGGTTTTAAGTCATAGCTTGCACCCTATGAACATATGCTGTTTCTCTAAGCACTAGCATACTGAACGTCTCGAGAGCGAATCTTTATTGGTACGATCTGTTGTAACAAAACGACGGGGAATCTCACATTTAAGATTAAGGAATTTTCTTATTTATTTTTTATCGGGTTATAACTCGCACATTATGAGAGCAAACCTTTTTAATGCGACTGTACATTCAAGATTCATGGAAAATGTATCACAGCTGGTAAAGGCTTAACAGTTTCAGTTTCTCTCTTTTTTTATTCACTTTCGGGATTTCTTAAAGTTTCTGGGGATTACTTAGGAAATTAATTGAAATAATTTCTGTAATACTTGAAGTTATGAAATTATTAAAACGTTCTCTGCCAGGAATGAGTTTGTTAGATGCGGTGAATTTATATAAGCTGACGTCGTTATTGAGACGATAAATTTAACCGACAGGAAGAAGCGCTGTGATCTGCAAATGATCATTTTTTCAGAGCATTCGCACAAGTTTGGTGCCGGTGGCGACACCTACAACGTGCTGACATGAGGAAAGTTTCCAACCGATTTCTCATACACAAACAGCAGTTAACCGGTGCCTGATGAAACGTTTTTGTGATGCCTCGTGTAAGGAGGAGAAATGCGTACCATCACGTTTCCGACTTTGATAAAGGTCGGATTGTAGCCTATCACGATTGCGGTTTATCGTATCGATACATTGCTGCTCGCGTTGGTCGAGATCCAATGACTGTTAGAAGAATATGGAATCGGTGTGTTCAGGAGGGTAATACGGAACGCCGTGCTGGATTCCAACGGCCTCTTATCACTACCAGCCGAGATGACAGGCATCTTATCCGCATGGCTGTAACGGATCGTGCAGCCACGTCTCGATCCTTGAGTGAGCAGATGGGGACGTTTGGAAGACAACCACCATCTGCACGAACAGTTCGCCGACGTTTGCAGCAGCATTGACTATCAGCTCGGATACCATAGCTGCAGTTACCCTCGACGCTGCATTACAGACTGGAGCGCCTGAGATGGTGTACTTAACGACGAACCTGGGTGCACGAATGGCAAAACTCATTTTTTTCGGATGAATCCAGGTTCTGTTTACAGCATCATGATGGTCGCACCCATGTTTGGCGACATCGAGCTGAACGCACATTGGAAGCGTGTATTCCTCATTGCCATAGTGGCGTATCACCCAGCGTGATGGTATGGGGTACCATTGGTTACACGTCTCAGTCACCTCTTGTTCGCATTGACGGCACTTTGATCAATGGACGTTACATTTCAGATGTGTTGCGACCCGTGGCTCTACCCTTAATTCGATCCCTGGGAAACCCTACATTTCAGCAGGATAATGCAGGACCAAATGCTGCAGGTCCTGCACCCCTTTCTGGATACAGAAAATGTTCGACTGCTGCCCTGGCCAGCACATTCTCCTGATCTCTCACCAACTGACAATGTCTGGTCAATGGTGACCGAGCAACAGTCTCGTCACATTACGCCAGTCAGTACTCTTGATGAACTGTGGTATCGTGTTGGAGCTGCATGGGCAGCTGTACCTGTACACGCCATCCAAGCTGTGTTTGACTCAATGTCCAGGCGTATCAAGGCCGTTATTACGGCCACAGGTGGTTGATTGGGGTACTGATTTCTCAGGATCTATGCACCCAAATTGCGTGAAAATGTAATCACATGTAAGTTCTAATATAATATATTTGTCCAATGCATACCCGTTTACCACCTGCATTTCTTCTTGGTGTAGCAATCTTAATGGCCATTAGTGTATCTGTCCTGTTTCTCTTAGTACATGTTCCTGGTTGAAATGTATCATTCGCTTGGTCTCTGCAACCACTTACCCTTTACGTCTGCGGCCACGGCTTGCTATGCAATTCCCCGTCCTTACGGTAGGACCCACATCCCCAAGAAGTTTGTCGCAACATTTCTGGGACGCCTGGCAAGAAGACCGACCAAAAAGTTTCCTTTCGAAGTGCCACACTAACTTCTGGCCTACATATCTGCGCTAACATATCTCCATCGAAGTATCGCTAGGTTGCATATACGCTCCAGAATGCCATAACACGGAAGCTTTTTGAACGCCGCTTACACCCTTACAACATTGCAGATGTCAACGACGTGCGCTGTGTGTCTCTGAAGCAAATATTTCTCGATTGACTCACAGAATTTTCTGTTGGAAACTTTGTTCTTTATGCGCGGATTTAGTACTGGTCTATTTTACTTTTACTGCAGCTTAACTGAATACAGCCGCAAGGATAGGTATAGGTACACTGAGGAAAGAGTTGGCAAGTAGGTTCCTTGTGCATCAGTTCACTGATGTAGTGGGAAAGCAGCACAACGACGTCATCCCGGAGAGATGGAATGACGTCACAGTTCTCTTGCATCTGTGAGTGCTTGTATAGGTCGTGTTGGTGAGTGTATAAGACAGGCTTGTTTATTGTTTTGGGGATGTTTTCACAGAAACTAAGATAATTATGCTACTCACTAACGATCCACCGGATCTACGTGTCCCTCATTCCAAAATAGAAAACGTTCCTGAATAACGTCCGAAAGTTTGTCCGCTGAGTTCTGGTTCTCACTGCAGACGATATTACTGATTATTCCATTGCGAACTGCAGCTTGATCAGAAAGACGCGGAGTGAATATTTCTACTTCTCTACGCCGTAGTAGAAGCCTTTTCTGTCTGTCTACAGGGGCGCTCCTTAGTGAAATAAATAGGAGAGGGTGCGGCCATATCTCTGAAAAGTTTTAATAATAAGGAAACAGATGCCGAGGAGGTGGAGGCAATCTCATTAGCGCGGCCAGAGTATATCTTGGGCAGGGCGAAGTTTGAAGAGGGGCTGGCTGCGAGGGCCGCCCAATTTCGGCAACGCCGTTCCCTTCCCGCTAGGGCGGGCCGCTCGGCCCTTCGGCGTCACTAGAACACACAGGGCCACAATCGACAGCGCCGTAAAACGGTATTGGCCCACGTGAGTGGCCAACATCACTATCAGGCCCCCTAGCGCAACGCACACACACAGGGTGCCATCGATACACCGGAGGAATTCACGTGTGATGCTACCGAAGGCATAATTTGTTTTAAGACAACTAGCTGCTGCATCGTGTTGGCGCCAAAGGATTAAAGCTCTGTACGAGTTGCTCCTTCTTAGACGTACTTTCATCTTCCACATCTAGTTGCTGTCCTCCCTACAGCACACTTCTTGCAAACCTTGGTTCGCGAGGGATTCATCTCTAGCGACTGCTTCCCCATCCAAGTCGACCCGTGAGCTGCCGTCACGGCCCGCCACAGCCACGATGGTCAATTGGTGCGTCAACATTCAGTGGACCAAAATGGTTCAAATGGCTCTTAGCACTATGGGACTCAACTTCTGAGGTCATCAGTCCCCTAGAACTACTTAAACCTAACTAACCTAAGGACATCACAAACATCCATGCCCGAGGCAGGATTCGAACCTGCGACCGCAGCGGTCGAGCGGTTCCAGACTGTAGCGCCTAGAACCGCTTGGCCACTCTGGCCGGCCATTCAGTCGTCCAGGATGGTAAGAAATATCTACTCCCTACACGCGAACATAAATTCAAATTATTTAATCGAGTTGTGACACCTGTTCGTAATGCTAATTTTAATAAAGAAGAGTAAACAGTTTCTTTTCAAATTCCGATGCATGCAATTTTAAAATACCGTATACCTCGTTGCTGGTACGCAATTAGTACAAACTGCAGAGCATTTTCGCAGACCACCAATATTGTCAACATGCTTTCTAACAGCATTAAAAATATTCAAACCTGTTCTTGCGATGAACGGAACTAGAGCACAGAAAATCAGTCCATTGTCATACGAATAAATATTAATGACTGACTAATATGTGTTAGATCAGTTCTCTCGACCGACAGCTTGCAGTTAAATTCCTCAGTTTCCTGCTATATCAACAAGTCGACTCTTTACAGCATCACTTTACAAAGCATATGTTCTTAAATGATCAGCGACATTGTCGTAACCAAATGCTTCTGCCACATCTATTATAGGCTATACTCTTTGAACCGTGTGTCGGCTCTCAACATATATCGCGCTGTTAAGATTGTTCTGAGTCCTTCCATTCCATCGTTGATTCTTTCATATTTATCGTTTTGCTGCGTACGATTCTGTTGAGATTTCTCTCTGGCGGCGTGTCTGGTCTTATCGATCTTCGAGTCGTTGCTTCTTGTTAGCTTTGTGTAAAGGAATAAGATCTTTCGGGGGACGGCCGGTTGGTTGCCTAGCGGTGACGAGTCGGTCGGTCGCCTATTAAAATCGTGAAGGAGAGAATGTAGTACGATGATACCGCAGTGTGGCGTGGCGTTCGAGAGTTGGCTGTTGTTCCGAGAAGCTGCGTGGTCTATCCTGGCGGTGCGAGACGTGTGGGACGAGTTGACGGGACTAGGCTGTAAGCTCTTGCTGTGAACACCCGGGGACACGGCTGTGGTTCCGAGTCACTATTTGGCGGAAGCGGTAATGGATGTCTTTAAATTTTCCGTCTGGAGGCGGGAATGATGGACTAGTAACACGCCTAACCTGAGGGTGCAGAGAAGACGAGGGCTCTGGTGACAGAGCAGGTGGCTGCGTGACTGTGCCCAGTTGGGTACGCTGCCCACGTGGACACGGTCGGGTGTGAGGAACCTTAGCATCGGAGTTCACCTGCTGTTTCTCTGATAAACTGCAAGTTAAGTTGGTTAAAGGTTTAGATGTTAATTGAAGAATTGAAACCAGCGTCTTTTCTGCCTTGTGGCCTCCTGCGTTCGGGTTTCCTGTCCCTGTCGCCGATGTATTTATACACAGTGATCTTTTCTGCTTCTTATTAGTACTTCTCTGTAGGAAGTGTATTTTTGGGCAGGGAATATTGTTTTAGATTACCTTTTTTCTGCCTTGTGGCCTCCTGCGTTCGGATTTCCTGTCCCTGTCGCCGGTGTAACTATAGACTGTGATCTTTTGACTTCTTAATAATGCCTGGGAGGAAGTGTATTTTTGGGCAGGGATTATGGTTCCTGATTTGATTTCTCCTCCTCTCCTGGCCTCGCGTGAGGTCGATGTGATTGCTGAATGTGAAGCGTTGTGGGGTCTGTTAGTCCGTTTCTAGCCTGAGCATCCTTCGGGAGACAATGGCGGTTGCCCTTACACCCGGTCGGTTAATTATTTCTATCTCAGGACATTTTGGTAGCAGGACATGGTATTAAAGTTGTTAGTTACTGTAAAATGTTAAATGGTGTTGCTTCTTGAAGCGAAGAGAAATGTCGACATCTATTTTGACTTTACGGCTTCTTATATATTAAACATTAAGATTTTTCATCGGAAATGCATACAAGAAAACACTTTATCCCCAACTCCTCACAGAAAACACTGTTTCAATTGTTATTTCTTTTCGACATCCTCAAAACCCGTAACACACAAACCGCCTTAGTAATAACCAGAACAGAAAGCAGAGTAACACACAAATTAGCAAACAAAATGACAACCTGGGCGATAGCGAAATATTAGGAAGAATAAATCTGATGAAGTATTCGAGAGCAAGCAATCCTTGACGAGGTAAGAAAGCCTATGCTTTACGGAAGCAGTCGAAGACGTGCTGCCCTCTTGACTGCTATTAGACAAGCGCTCCGTGAACATAACAACGATTGCGCGGGCCCTCCCGCCGGAGGTTCGAGTCCTCCCTCAGGCATGGGTGTGTGCATAAGCTAGTTCAAGCGGTGTGTAAGTCTAGGGACCCATGACCTCAGCGGTTTGGTCCCTTTGGAATCCACACACATTTGAAAATTGTTTTGAAAGTGACAGCAGCGCACAACCAAAGTTGGCAGGGGAAGAACTCGCTGGAAAGGAATGGATCGCGAGACCCGCTTTGCCAGGCCTTCCAGGGAATCGTTGAACGATGGCAGTGTTATATTTGTGTGTTGTTTCTTATACACTCCTGGAAATTGAAATAAGAGCACCGTAAATTCATTGTCCCAGGAAGGGGAAACTTTATTGACACATTCCTGGGGTCAGATACATCACATGATCACACTGACAGAACCACAGGCACATAGACACAGGCAACACACCATGCACAATGTCGGCACTAGTACAGTGTATATCCACCTTTCGCAGCAATGCAGGCTGCTATTCTCCCATGGAGACGATCGTAGAGATGCTGGATGTAGTCCTGTGGAACGGCTTGCCATGCCATTTCCACCTGGCGCCTCAGTTGCACCAGCGTTCGTGCTGGACGTGCAGACCGCGTGAGACGACGCTTCATCCAGTCCCAAACATGCTCAATGGGGGACAGATCCGGAGATCTTGCTGGCCAGGGTAGCTGACTTACACCTTCTAGAGCACGTTGGGTGGCACGGGATACATGCGGACGTGCATTGTCCTGTTGGAACAGCAAGTTCCCTTGCCGGTCTAGGAATGGTAGAACGATGGGTTCGATGACGGTTTGGATGTACCGTGCACTATTCAGTGTCCCCTCGACGATCACCAGAGGTGTACGGCCAGTGCAGGAGATCGCTCCCCACACCATGATGCCGGCTGTTGGCCCTGTGTGTCTCGGTCGTATGCAGTCCTGATTGTGGCGCTCACCTGCACGGTGCCAAACATACATACGACCATCATTGGCACCAAGGCAGAAGCGACTCTCATCGCTGAAGACGACACGTCTCCATTCGTCCCTCCATTCACGCCTGACGCGACACCACTGGAGGCGGGCTGCACGATGTTGGGGCGTGAGCGGAAGACGGCCTAACGGTGTGCGGGACCGTAGCCCAGCTTCATGGAGACGGTTGCAAATGGTCCTCGCCGATACCCCAGGAGCAACAGTGTCCCTAATTTGCTGGGAAGTGGCGGTGCGGTCCCCTACGGCACTGCGTAGGATCCTACGGTCTTGGCGTGCATCCGTGCGTCGCTGCGGTCCGGTCCCAGGTCGACGGGCACGTGCACCTTCCGCCGACCACTGGCGACAAAAACGATGTACTGTGGAGACCTCACGCCTTACGTGTTGAGCAATTCAGCGGTACGTCCACCCGGCTTCCCGCATGCCCACTATACGCCCTCGCTCAAAGTCCGTCAACTGCACATATGGTTCACGTCCATGCTGTCGCGGCATGCTACCAGTGTTAAAGACTGCGATGGAGCTCCGTATGCCACGGCAAACTGGCTGACACTGACGGCGGCGGTGCACAAATGCTGCGCAGCTAGCGCCATTCGACGGCCAACACCGCGGTTCCTGGTGTGTCCGCTGTGCCGTGCGTGTGGTCATTGCTTGTACAGCCCTCTCGCAGTGTCCGGAGCAAGTATGGTGGGTCTGACACACCGGTGACAATGTGTTCTTTTTTCCATTTCCAGGAGTGTAGTTCGTACCTCGTCACGTGTAGTCCACAGTATTACCAGTTTGAGTGTATGCGGTATGAGGACTAACGTCAGCGTCACTGTACACACAGACACCACGAACAACCAAGCATATTGGGCAGACAATTTGTCGCGCGCATGTGGCATCACGCTAACACAGGTAATAAGTCATTTACCTTAAATAATGGCTTCAATTCACAGGTTTCTTCAGGTACGTCTTAGCCAGCAGAGGCCACTCAGCCGATTAGATCACGCAGAGCTACCAAGTTGCACTAATACTGACAGCTACATTTCCCCCTATGTTCCAAATACGTCCAGACGTTTTCTACGGGATTATCTTGGCGTAGTTTAGCGTGGTGCGACGGTGTGTTCAAGCAAAGTAGGAAAGTATATGATCAATTCTGTGATTACGGCTGTTGTTATTTCGGAAATCGTGAGTATCTACAGCATACTAATCGTGAAGTTGGAGGAGGAAGGGCCGAGCTGTTCTAGGCTCTTCAGTCCGGAACCGCGCTGCTGCTACGGCCGCAGGTTCGAGTACTGCCTCGGGCATGAATCTGTGCGATGTCCTTAGGTTAGTTCGGTTTAAGTAGTTCTAAGTCTAGGGGACTGATGACCTCAGATATTAAGTCGCATAGAGCTTAGAGCCATTTGAACCATTTTGAGGAGGAAGGGCCACAAGCACCTGCTCACTCACATTTCAAATAAATTTCGTGGTTCATTTCCTCGGTAACATGAATGTGTGTGGCCAAGTAACGGTGCGAAAATCGCCCACAAAACATCATAGAACAACCCCTAGCCTGAAATACATCCTCCTCATATTGAGCGTTAAGCGCTTCTTTGAGCCGTCGGTACACTCGACGCCTTTTTAAAGAGGTACTACCACAAAGCTACTTTGCAGAATTTGTTAGTGTAATAGAGAGTGTTGTCGACTTTAAGTAATGGGTTCGTGGCAGAACATTTTGGCGAGACTGTAATCCGACATTAGGTATAGAAAGTATTCAGACAATGTGCAGGCGGATCAAGAAAAGAACAGGTCGACTGACAGAGAAAGCATCTTAGTTAATTTGATGTACAAGGTTATATAACTTAATCATATCTAGCACTTGGTTCAAGAATCATAAAAGAAGGTTGTATACATGGAAGAATCCTGGAGATAGTAAAAGGTATCAGATAGATTATATAATGGTAAGACAGAGATTTAGAAAGCAGGTCTTAAACTGTAAGACATTTCTAGGGGCAGATGTGGACTCTGACCACAATCTATTGGCTATGAACTAGAGATTAAAACTGAAGAAACTACAAAAAGGTGCTAACTTAAGGAGATGGGACCTGGATAAACTGAATAAACCAGAAGTTGTAGAGAGTTTCAGGGAGAGCATAAGGGAACAATTGACAGGAATGGGGGAAAGGAATACAGTAGAAGAAGAATGGGTGGCTCTGAGGGATGAAGTAGTGAAGGCAGCAAACGATCAAGTAGGTAAAAAGACGAGGGCTAATAGAAATCCTTGGGTAACAGAAGAAATATTGAATTTAATTGATGACAGTAGAAAATATAAAAATGCAGTAAATGAAGCAGGCAAAAAGGAATACAAACGTCTCAAAAATGAGATCGACAGGAAGTGCAAAATGGCTAAGCAGTAATGGCTAGAGGACAAATGTAAGGATGTAGAGGCTTATCTCACTAGGGGTAAGACAGATACTGCCTACAGGAAAATTAGAGAGGCCTTTGGAGAAAAGAGAACCACTTGTATGAATATCAAGAGCTCAGATGGAAACCCAGTTCTAAGCAAAGAAGGGAAGGCAGAAAGATGGAAGGACTATATAGAGGGTCTATACAAGGGCAACGTAATTGAGGACAATATTATGGAAATGGAAGGGGATGTAGATGAAGATGAAATGGGAGATACGATACTGCGTGAAGAGTTTGACAGAGCACTGAAAGACCTGAGTCGAAACAAGGCACTGGGAGTAGACAACATTCCTTTAGAACTACTGACAGCCTTGGTAGAGCCAGTCATGACAAAACTCTACCATCTGGTGAGCAAGATGTATGAGACAGGCGAAATACCCTCAGACTTAAAGAAGAATATAATAATTCCAGTCCGAAAGGAATCAGGTGTTGATAGATGTGAAAATTACCGAACTGTCAGTTTAATAAGTCACAGCTGCAAAATACTAACGCAAATTCTTTACAGACGAATGGAAAAAACTGGTAGAAGAGGACCTCGGGGAAGATCAGTTTGGATTCCGTAAGAAATGTTGGAACACGTGAGGCCATACTAACCTTACGACTTATCTTAGAAGAAAGATTAAGAAAAGTCAAACCTACGTTTCTAGCACTTGTAGACTTAGAGAAAGCTTTTGACAATGTTGACTGCAATACTCTCTTTCAAATTCTAAAGGTGGCAGGGGTAAAATACAGGCAGCGAAAGGCTATTTACAATTTGTACAAAAAGCAGATGGCAGTCATAAGAATCGAGGGGCATGAAAGGGAAGCAGTGGTTGGGAAGGGGGTGAGACAGGGTTGTAGTCTCTCCCCGATGTTATTCAATCTGTATATTGAGCAAGCAGTAAAGGAAACAATAGAAAAATTCGGAGTAGGTATTAAAATTCATGGAGAAGAAATAAAAACTTTGAGGTTCGCCGATGACATTGTAATTCGGTCAGAGACAGCAAAAGACCTGGAGGAGCAGTTGAAGGGAATGGACAGTGTATTGAAAGGAGGATATAAGATTAACATCAACAAAAGTAAAACGAGGATAATGGAATATAGTCAAATTAAATCGAATGATGCTGAGGGAATTACATTAGGAAATGAGACACTCAAAGTAGTAAAGGAGTTTTGCTATTTGGGGAGCAAAATAACTGATGATGGTCGAAATAGAGACGATATAAAATGCAGACTGGCAATGGCAAGGAAAGCGTTTCTGAAGAAGAGAAATTTGTTAACATCGAGTATAGATTTAAGTGTCAGGAAGTCGTTTCTGAAAGTATTTGTATGGAGTGTGGCCATGTATTGAAGTGAAACATTTACGATAAATAGCTTGGACAAGAAGAGAATAGAAGCTTTCGAAATGTTGTGCTACAAAAGAATGCTGAAGATTAGATGGACAGATTACATAACTAATGAGGAGCTATTGAATAGAATTGGGGAGAAGAGGAGTTTGTGGCACAACTTGACAAAAGGAAGGGTCCGGTTAGTAGGACATGTTTTGAGGCATCAAGGGATCACAAATTTAGCATTGAAGGGCAGCGTGGAGGGTAAAAATTGTTGAGGGAGACCAAGAGATGAATACACTAAGCAGATTCAGAAGGATGTAGGTTGCAGTAAGTACTGGAAGATGAAGAAGCTTGCACAGGATAGAGTAGCATGGAGAGCTGCATCAAACCAGTCTCAGGACTGAAGACCACAACAACAACAGGTTATAAGAAAGAAGAGAACTAGAACTTTTTAATGGCGGACAATAACTAGGCCGTTTGAAGAATATTATGAACTGTTTGGGCTCTTATCGAAGAAGTGTGGGCGGAAGGAGCAAGACAATTGTAAAACGGCGACTGAAGTCACAGGTAAGACCTTATTCGTCAGCGATGTCGAAGATATGTTTGGATTGTATACTGCAGACAGATGATGATTATGATGATGATGTTGTTGGTGGGGCGCTCAACTGCGCGGTTATGAGCGCCTGTACAAATTCCCAACCTTTGCCCGGTGCAATCTCGCTACTGTCATGAATGATGATGAAATGATGAGGACAATACAAACACCCAGTCATCTCGTGGCAGGTGGAAATCCCCGTGGTAAATGAGCGAACTCTGTTTAGTGAAATAGTGAATGTTATCTGGACTTTCGTATACCACAGACTATTTAGAACATGTTAACTAGTTCGTGAGTTACGTAACTCGACATTTGGAATAATTTTGCACCCCGCTTACCACATACAGCGCGAGTGTTCATTGTTGCCATAAACAGTTGCACTCTTCACAAAAAAAGTTATACAAACCCCATCCAGAATTTTCCCTGGATTCCATTCATCTTATAAAAATGGATGTACATGTGTAAGACTGTACGTTCCACATTTCCCCCTAAAATTAGACCGTTTTTAACCGAAGTTGGTACACATATTATTCACTGTCTGGAAAGAATCTCTGTGGGTGTAAGAACTGCCTTCCTATCAAAGTGGTGCGTTTTGAGGACGAAAAACCAGTGCAGCGCACGAGTCGAGAATGCTCGTACTTCAGTGACCCAGCATTTGAGAAAGAAAGTTGTTAGCGATTTGCAACAAACTTTACTGCTGATTTCAAATTTTTACGAAGCTTCTACTCGCTGACAATCCCCACAGAACGAAGGAAGGAAAAAAAAGTATCGGTTACTACATTTTCGCCGTCCATGCAGTAAAACTTCAGTATGAAGCAGTTTTAATTTGTTACTTCTTTACTACTAACTCTATTCGTCATACATTTTGGATACAATATTCACTTTTACCTTTGAATGTACCAGCAAAATTATAACTTTTTATGACACACAGTTCAGGAGTATGACGTCAAATACTGAGGCGCTGGAAAACTGCATCATCATGCATAACGTTTTAATTTATTACTTCTTTACTATTAGCTCTATTCACAAAACATTTGCCACATACTAGTGGATGTACCTGACCCGTCAAACTATATCATTGTACAGCTTATAGTTCAGAATCTACGACGTCATAACCATGATGTGTGTGAAAATGCATAGCAAATTCGCTAGAGATATAGATGAAATATATGTACAAATACGTGAGAAGTATATTTGACAGGAGCGAATGCAAGTAAAGACACTGGTAAAACGCTCATCCTAAACTCCTGGAAAGATATCAACCAAATTTGGTATACAAATTAGATACGATCTGGAAAAAAATACTGTGTGGGCAAGAACCACCAGCCTCGTACAGAGGTGAGCCTGATATCATGGAAGGAAAAGAGGGTAGGACGAGAAGGACAGAAGGCGAGGGGTAGGAGGAGATGGAGACACTTAGGGAGGAAGACGAGGTGGACTGAGAGAAGGGGGAGGGATAAGGACAGAGAGAGAGGAGAGGAGGAGATGGACAGAGGGAAGGCGTGGAGGAGATAGACGAGGAGGTGGGCACGGGGGGGTGGGTGGAAACTGGGAGGGGCTGGAAGAGATGGACAGAGAGAGCATCAAGGAAGACACAGAAAGAAAGAAGAGAAAGAGAGAGAGAGGTACGAGGTCATCGGTCCCTTGTTCCTAATGAAACAATGCACAAGTGTGAGAATAAAGCGGACGAAACATATAACACAAAACGGAAAGAAAGGAAATGCCACAAGAACGAAGGGAAGGTAACGAACAAAGGAGGAAAAGAAAACAACAGAGAGACGCTACAAACAGAAGAGAGTAAAACATGAAGACATATTACAGTGGCTGGCCAACCACGAGAATAAAGAGGGAAAGCCAGCCACTCTGCAACACATTAAAACCTTCACCCTTAAATCACTAGGGTGGAGAGAGAGAGAGAGAGAGAGAGAGAGAGAGAGAGAGAGAGAGAGAGAGGAGGAATACATGTGCTAACAGAAGGTTGGAATGAATACGTATCCGGGTATTCTGCTAGTTATGACATCAATCGTTGTCATCGAGTACTTTTGTGGTAGTTGTATGTTGTACTTACACACGAAGAAAACTGCTAAAATATAGTCGTTAAAAGCACAGACAATTAAGGCAAAATGAAAAATTATAGCAGTAAAGGTGGCAAAGAGCGCCTCTCATCAAGTGTAAGCAGAAGAGCAGTTCCAGCAGACCATAAGTCAACAATAGAAAACTAGGATTTCACTGCTCACAAGAAATATTAAATAATGGACAAGCGAGGGTCTTGTAGTCAGGAACCCCACTGTGATGTTAGGTTTCATGGTCCAGGTGTGATTTCACCATCTGTTTCATCTACCTGGGGAACTGGCGCAGTGGTTAGCTCACTGGCCTCGCATTCGAGAGGAAGACGGTTCAATCCCGCGTCCGGCAGTCCTGATTTAGCATTTCCGTGATTTCCCTAAATCGCTCCAGGCTAATGTCTGGATGGTTTATTTGGAAGGGCACGTCCGACTTTCTTCCACATCCTTCCCTAGTCCGATGAGACCGATGACCTATCTGTTTGGTCTCCTCCCCCAAACAACCCAATCCTCTACCTGGGGAACAACATTATGTTACCGCCATCTACTGGTCGCGTCGTGAAAATACGTAAAATTCATATTAAGTAGTGTAGTTAGAGTTTAGTACTGTTACTAGGCCAGATAGGGAATCTACGGGGCGTAAATAATGTCAGATGTTGAGTGATCACTGTGAGGAAAACGGAGATGCGCGTATTCGAATGAGACAGCGTTACCAGCAACTAACAAGAGTTTGAAAGGATCATCATTGTGGGTCTCATTTTGCCCGCTGGTCGAATTGTGCAATACCCAGATTTGTGACGCTGGCCTAATGTTGGACTACATGGTAATGTGAGATTAGGCATACTACTCGTCAAGGTTTCGCTTGTCTACGTCTGACCATCGCAAGGAAGGATCCCTGTAACATAGCATATGCACCTGCCGTCCAAGAATAGGTAATGGATCCTCTGACGCATCCTGTGTCACCCCGCATCATTAATCGGAGACCAGCAGTAGCGGAATTCAGATGCACAGGAAGCCGTAAACACCAGAACACAAACAGCTGTATTGTGAGTGGTGCCGTCTCAGGGAAACATGGACTGCTCGTGAATGCCGTCTTATCGTATAGATTGACGAATCACGGTTTTGCAATACCCCGGATAACCATGGTCGGCGAGTATGGCGGCGATTTTCCCATCCTTCCAATGTTTTGGAGAGGCACAATGTTGCTATTCCTGGCTCATTGTGGGTGGTACCGTTGTGTGTGACGTCAGGTCACTGTTGGTAATCATTGAGGGAACTCTGATGGTGCATCGGTAGGTCACGAACATCCTGCGTCCCGAAATGTTACCCGTCATACGCCAGTTTCGTGGTGCCATTTTCAATATAACAATGCTCGACCACACGTGTTACATGTGTCTATGAAATGTATTTGTGATGTTCAAGGACTACTGTAGCCAAAAAGAGCCACGGATGTGTCCCCAACAAAACATTTGGGTCCTGCTCGGATGTCAACTCAATGTCAGTGCCAGAATCCATATTTTTCGGGACTAGTTGCAATAGTTTTGGGCCAGCTTGTCTCAGGAGGGGATACTACGGCTTTATGACAACCTTTCTAACCGAATCCCTGCATACTTCCAGGCGAGAGGAGGTGTAACGTCACACACAAGAGTGGACTCGATAATTCAAGAACAGTCTTAATCGTATTTATTATTATTATTATTATTATTATTATTATTATTATTATACCGCCAACCGGTTTCAACCCGACGTAGGAGTCATCTTCTGGGCGTTTACACCATTGGTCGACTGCTGGTGGTGTCACTCCTGTCTACATAGCGGCAGGAACACTGCAACCCTTGTTCACTCAGGTACGAGCAGCCCTTAGCGGCTCGCCATCTTATCTTATTTACAACTTTTCATGATGTCGCCTTTCCGGCTTCGATTTTTTTAGAATGTGACTTGTAAGTACTGCACATCTCTTTTCAGTCAGTACACACTTTAGTTTATTAATGTCTTATACACCTATTATGTTTTAGGACAGTTAGTTTAATTCTGCAGACGACGCTCATAGCAGCGTCGAAACCTGGTCAATTTTGACTTAATATTTGTGACCGAGTGCTTATTTTTTCTAATATAATTCTGACACGGTCACTGAACCTTAGCAGCTATGTTCAAAGTTGTCTTTAATATAGTTTCAGAATACGAATCTTCCTGAATTAATGATGACAGTCCAGAAATAAAGTTTACTGTAAGTTGACGCATTATACATAGACGAAAAACTGAACTAAAAGCTGCTTATTTGAACTCAATAAAAAGCACAAATATCGGAACCACAGTCACATTAGCGACAGGTGATAACAGAGTCTGGTCAACAATAATTACTTAACAAAGCCAAAACGACCGAATGTCGCCGTTCAGTACTGAATGCATCACGGCAGGCAACAATTGTGTATCCCAGTGGTCTAGGGGTGGAGGGGGATGTGGTAGCAGACTGTTTACAATAATGAAATTATAATGAAATCTAGACCTTTAGCTGCTTACAGGCGTTGATAAATATCAACGGGGACAGTTGAAAAATTAGTGCCCCGACCGGGACCTACTGCTTACATGGCAGACGCTCTGTCCGACTGAGCCACCGAGGACGCAGACGATATTGCGACTGCAGGGACTTATCTCTGGCACACTCCCCGTCAAACCCACACTTTTCAACTTTCTGTCCACACACTACATTTTTAGTGCCCAGCCCACCATAGTCGGATAGAGCGTCTGCCATGAGCAGGAGGTCCCGGGTTCGAGTCCCGATCGGGGTTCAAATGGCTCTGAGCCCTATGGGTTCAAATGGTTCAAACAGCTCTGAGCACTATGGGACTTAACTTTTGAGGTCATCAGTCCACTAGAACTTAGAACTGCTTAAATCTAAGTAACCTAAGGACATCACACACATCCACGCCCGAGGCAGGATTCGAACCTGCGACCGTAGCGGTCGCGCGGTTCCAGGATGTATCGCCTAGAACCGCTCGGCCACCTAGACCGGCCCCGATTGGGGCAAACATTTTTCAACTGTCCCCGCTGATATTTATCAACGCCTATAAGCAGCTAAAGGTCTATATTTCATTATAATTCTAGAGCCGCAAGACCACGAATGATATCTATACAGATATCAGCTTCGTTTACAATAATGGCTAGAGCAAAGCTTAACTATGAAATTGATGTACCAATGTGTGAATGTCAACACTACTTTATCATGTAAGTGATAATTCAAATAATTTTTAATTAACAGACATTATCACACCTTTTCAGTGAAACTGAATGCAGCCAGCCGCTAAAATCTACCAATATTACTTTGTTGTTCACGTAATCCCGACAGAATTATTATGCTCAACATTGTACCTCCAACCACACATCAGCTTAATTAGTTACGTGTTAATTGCATCTGGAAGAATACAGCAATATATCAAACAGTTTCGCTCAGAAGAATGAGCGCATACCTCAAGTCAAATTAAAAGCTAAAGAGTGGGTTCAGTTGAAATAACGAATACTGGATTTAGCCAACAGAAAAACTACAGATTCCACCTGAAAAGAAAGAACGAATAATTCAGTCACCATACAAAATTATAACAGACCTTGTCGGCTGTTTTCTGTTGCTCCCACAGACTAGTTTCACTGAAGGTAAGATTGAATAATTCAAGCGATACGTAAAACCACAACCAAATGAATCGATTTTTTCATTCTGTTTTTCCCACCACTAGCCATAGTGGTGGTTCACGAGACAGCAATGGCAGAACTCGTACTCCTACCAGAACTTTTTTTAAATTCGTGCAGGGACTCGGTATCGATGATCAAAGAGCGTATCGTTTGGTTCCCCAGGAAGTACTAATCAAAATCCGCTGTAGACGTAAAGCCCATCAGAGATTTTTCTTATGCTGTTCATATCTCACTGAAGTTATTTGTCGCAGCCTGCCTCTGTAGGCACTAAAAATACATCCAAGCTGTTTGAAGTCACATTGGTTGGATGCTGTAAACTATGAGCAACATTTGAAATCGTCCTGCATATGTATCCTGGAGGGAATTTACATTTTCTCCCGTCTTAGACATCAGTCTCTGATCAAAATAAGTTATTAACAGTTTTCTGTACTATCTTCCAAATTGGTTTTCGGACAGGTGTTTGAGCGGAGCGAAAATAAAAAGATTGCTAGAGCTTACACGATGGATATTAGTCCTAATTTTCATAGCCGAATGAAAAGCGGAAAATGGACAACTGGCATATTACATTGAACAGTGTGACTTTTTTGTGAAAAAACTGGAAAATGTGAATAAAAATTGAAATAGTTTACGAAGAGCTGCGGTATTACGTAAATGAAGTCTCAATAAATTCATCTCCTCAGCGCGTACTTATTTCGCACAAATAGACCTACACTGGTGTGATATTTGAGAAACTGAAACCAAAAGTAAATGATTCGACGAAAAGTAAGGAATAAAGCAGACTGAATAAACATTTGACGTGCCTCTGAACGACGCTAGAAATCATTTACAACATATGAGGTGCCGAATGAGTATTTAAAGCCCGTTGTTTAATTTAGAACCGTAGAGCTTTAAAGAATACGAAAGGATATTTGTTTGCACGGGAATCCTTCAAAGGCGCGTCAAATGTATCTCTAATCTAATAGTCATTACTTTTAGGCAAACCATTTTACAAAACGTTTGACCGCTTTTTTTCTAAAAATTTTCTTCCAATACTGACGAAGACTCTGCCTCGTGATGACTGGGTGTTGTGTGATGTCCGTAGGTTAGTTAGGTTTAAGTAGTTCTAAGTTCTAGGGGACTGATGACCATAGATGTTAAGTCCCATAGTGCTCAGAGCCATTTGAACCATTTTTGAACTGACGAAGAACGAGAATGTTCGCCTCTACGTAAAAAGCAAACAAGCTGGCTGTGGTGTTGTTTGCCATTCATACACCAGTGACACTTATTGCGAAAGTGAAACCATACAATGAGTGACAAACGCCATGAGATAGAGATCGTATAAATATTTATACGTGTGTCGTTAGTAGTGTGCACAATGTAATAAAAAGTGCAGTGCATTGGTGGAGCTACCATCTGTACTCAGGTGATTCATGTGAAAAGTTTCTGACGACGGGAATTAAAAGTCTCTGCACGAGTAATGGAATATGACCTCTCACCGTGGACAATGCAGTGGCCGACGGCCTTTACGTAACGACAGAGGATAGCGGTGTTTGCGTAGAGTTGTCGGTGCTAACACACGAGAAACACTGCGTGAAATAACAGCAGAAGTCAATGTGGAATGTATGACGAACGTATCAGTCAGGACAGTGTGGCGTTAATGGGACATGGCAGTAGACGACCGGCGTAAATGCCTTTGCTAACAGCGCGTCGTCTGCAGCGCCTCACCTGGATTCGTGACCATATCGGTTGGTCCATAGACAACTGCAAATCGAGTACGGACCATATGAGTCCAGACTCCAGTTATTAAAAGCTGACGGAAGGGTACGGATGTGGCACAGACCACACGAAGCCATGGACCGACACTGTGTAAGCTGCTGGGGGCTCCGTAATGGTCTGTGTTTACATGGAATGGACTCGGTCCTTTGGTGCAAATGATTATGTACGGCTGCTTGGAGAACAATTGCAGACATTCGTGGCCTAAATGTTTCAACGATGGAATTTTTATGGATGACAAAGCGCGCTGCCATCAATTCAAGGTGGTTTGAAGAACGATCTGGACAGTTCTAGCCAACGATATGGTCGCTCAGACCAGCCGACAAAATGTTCAAATGTGTGTGAATTTGGCTCTCAGCACTACGGGACTTAACATCTGTGGTCATCAGTCCCCAAGAACTTAGAACTACTTAAACCTAACTAACCTAAGGACATCACACACATCCATGCCCGAGGAAGGATTCGAACCTGCGATCGTAGCAGTCGCGCAGATCCGGACTGCGCGCCTAGAACCGCTCGGCCACAGCGGCCGGCTGTGTGTGAATTCCTAAGGGAGCAAACTGCTGAGGTCATCGGTCCCTCGACTTATACACTACTTTAACTTATGCTAAGAACAACACACACCGATGCCCGAGGGAGGACTCCAACCTCCGACGGGATCTGCCGCACAGTCCGTGACAGGGCGCCTCTAACCCCACCAGCCGACGTGAATCTCATAGAACATCGATGGGGCACAATCGTGAGATCAGTTCGTACACAAACTCCTGCACATGCAATACTTTCGAAATTATGGGCGGATATAGAGGCAGCATGGCTCAATGTTTTAGCCGAGTACTTCCAACAACTTGAGTCCACGTCACGTCAAGCAGATGCACACGCTAGGCAAAAGGACGTCCGACACGATATTAGGCTGTATAATATGACATTTGCCACCTCATTGCAATCTACAACATACAAGTAATAGTAATGGAGAATTCTTAACAGTACATATAATGTCTGTCCATGTTCGAAGACTGATAAACTGCAGCAGGAAAGGGCAGTCATCAGTACACGCCGTTTATATATTACGTTTACAGGTCAGGCGAAGGAAGCGATGCCGCAGTGAACACTTGGCGCATATTCGAGAGAACGTTGGTTCAAATGTACTTCCGGCGCACCAGATTTATGTTTCACATTGCTACCCAATATCGCCTAAGGCAAAGCGAGAACTCCCCTCCCCCCCCCTCCCCCACCCCCCCACCGTCCTTCCTTTTGAAGCACTGTGCTATAACTCTTATGAGCCCATCGTCGGAGGCACGCTAAATCGTAATATTGCTTCCTTCTGCAAGATCCACTTAGAAAAATTAAGAATGTGCTGGTAAACCTCTTACGTTATTTGATTTTCAAACAGCTGAGCAATACTGAACGTACTCAGACATTTCTCTCTTTACTTATTCTGATCATCACTAAACTGGCACACAATATTTTTGGCGCAACGCAGTCTGACTTTCATTAATCCCTACTGGGCCAATACTCCCCTATTGGCCAATACTGCCAGCTAAATAAAAGGTTCTAACTACTAAAGGCACTAACTACTGATAGGCATAGCTTGCAAATGAAAGATTTTGATAGAGAACAAACAATGTACTTACCTTAATAGTGTTCAGAAGTCATTATATATATATATATATCAGCTCATGACATCTGGTCTTACAAATTTCGTTTTTCTGACGGACACACGTCCAGATCGTCCGCTCTCCAGACTCTGCTATCTCTCTCCCCACATCCACCATTGCTGGCGGCTCACCTCCAACTGCGCAACGCTACGCACTGTTCACATCCAAAGGCCTAACACTACAAAAGCAAATATTCCAACAATGCAAATCAGCCACAGACTGCACACAGGACAGTCAGTGGTTTTCATACAGAGCGTTACGTGGCGTTACCAACATAAAAACCTAAACAGCCTACTTCTTTCCGCCCGTCGATGTGGCCGACCGGTTCTAGGCGCTTCAGCCTGGAACCGCGCGATTGCTACCGTCTCAGGTTCGAATCCTGCCTCAGGCGTGTATGGGTGTGATGTCCTTATGTTATTTAGCTTGTAAGTAGGCTGTTTAGGTTTTTATGTTGGTAACGCCATGTAGGGCTCTATATAAAAATCACTGACTGTGCTGTGTGAGGTCTGTGTCTGGTTGGCATTGTTAGAATTTGCTATTGTAGTGTTGGGCAGTTGGCTGTTAACAGCGCGTAGCGTTCCGCAGTTGGAGGTGAGCCGCCAGCAGTGGTGGATGTGGGGAGAGAGATGGCAGAATTTTGAGAGCGAACGATCTGGACGTGTGTCCATCAGAGACAGTAAATTTGTAACACTGGATGTCATGAACTGCTATATATATTATGACTTTTGAACACTATTAAGGTAAATACATTGTTTGTTCTCTATCAAAGTCTTTCATTTGCTAACTATGCCTATCAGTAGTTAGTGCCTTCAGTAGTTTCAATCTTTTATTTAGCTCGCAGTAGCGGCGCTCGCTGTTTTGCAGTAGTTCGAGTAACGAAGATATTTGTGAGGTAAGTGATTTGTGAAAGGTATAGTTTAGTGTTAGTCAGGGCCATACTTTTGTAGGGATTTTTGAAAGTCAGACTGCGTTGCGCTAAAAATATTGTGTGTCAGTTTAGTGTTGATCAGAATAGGTAAAGAGCGAAATGTCTGAGGACGTCCAGTTCCGCTCAGCTGTTTGAAAATCAAAGAATGTAAGAGGTTTACAGCGCAGTAAATCATTATTTTTTTCAAAGGGGACGTTTCAAGCTTTTAAGTAGTTCTAAGTTCTAGGGGACTGATGACCTCAGATGTTAAGTCCCATAGTGCTCAGAGCCATGTGAACCTTCCCTTTCCTTTCTCTTCCGTCTGAGTGTTACCCGCTCACGTCTTCTCTCTCTCTCTCTCTCTCTCTCTCTCTCTCTCTCTCTCTCTCTCTCTCTCTGTCTGTCTGTCTGTGTGTGTGTGTGTGTGTGTGTGTGTGTGTGTGTGTGTGTGTGTGTGTGTGTGTGTGTTTGGGTTTGTGTTTGTATTTGTGTGTGTGTTTGTGTATGTGTATGAGAGGGACAGGGAGAAAGAGAGAGAGAGAGAGAGAGAGAGAGAGAGAGAGAGAGAGGAAGTTAGGGATGGGAATGGATTTGTGAAGAATTGGGTGAAAGCAGCAGCATTTACAGATAGTCTCGCTACGGATTATGGGCATTTTCTGAGCCGCCCTAGCACGCATTCCGCCTAATTGGGACCTCGAAATAAAAAGCTATTTGATTTCCCGTGCCGTCCATGTGTCAGCGTTCGGAGTGTCGCTTACAGCGGCGTCCGATACAGCGGCCTGCGTGCTCCCAGCTAGCTCGGATGGGCGATCGAGCCAGACTCTGGCGGTAATGTGATTAAAAAACGGATTAAAGCGGATACAAATGTTGTTTTTTCCTGTCCACGCGGGCGCGGAATCAATCAGAGAGCGCTGACAGCAGCGACGCCGGCGGCCGGACCGGCCACTGCCCCAGCGTGGGCGGCAGCGGGGCAGGGGGCGGTGCGGGGGTGGAGGTGGCGGGGGTGTGGGCGCCACCGGAACGCGGCCGCGGGCCGTCGCCACGCGTCGGCGATTTCCGTTTGTCTGCGGGCGAGCCGCGCCGCCCCCGCCGCCTCCGCCGATCGGCCGTCCGCTCTTCAAAGCGCGCTCCTTTCACTCGTCCAAATTGCGAAAACCTTTTACACCAATTGTAGTCCGCAGCATTAACGTTTGCCAAGATACTGCCCTGGTGACAGACAAGTGTCGGTATCATCAATCTCTGGGCGCTACAGTGCCGGGAAAACAAACCGCCTTTCCCTTCCTATCTAACTGCACGTATTTCATAAAACGGGACAAGTTAAATCACGCTTTCAGTTTTCATTGCAGTCCCCCACGTGACAAGGAAACACAAGAGCATGCAGCGGTACTTACTGTTTTACATCTATGAATTTATGTACCACTGATTTGTCCCACACTGAGTATTTTAGGAGGAATAGTATATAGGATGGTCCATTGAACATGACCGAGCCAAATATCTCACGAAATAAGCGTCAAACGAAAAAAACTGCAAAGAACGAAACTTGTCTAGCTTGAAAGGGGAAACCAGATTACGCTATGTTTGGCCCGCAAGGTGGCGCTACAATAGGTGAAACGGATATCAAATGCGTTTTTTAAAGTAGGAACCCCCATTTTTATTACATATTCGTGTAGTACGTAAAGAAACATGAATGTTGTAGTTGGACCGCTTTTTTCGCTTTGTGATAGATGGCGCTGTAATACAAACATATGGCTCACAATTAGACGAACAGTTGGTAACAGGCACGTTTTTCAAATTAAAATACAGAACGTAGGTATGTTTGAACATGTACCTTTGTGAACTTATCATTTCTGAGAACTCATTCTGTTACAGCGTGATTACCTGAAAATACCACATTAATGCAATAAATGCTCAAAAATATGTCCGTCAACCTCAAGGCATTTGGCAATACGTGTAACAACATTCCTCTCAACAGCGAGTAGTTCGCCTTCCGTAATGTTCGCACATGCACTGACAATGCGCTGACGCATGTTGTCAAGGCGTTGTCGGTGGATCACGATAGCAAATATCCTTCAACTTCGCCCACAGAAAGAAATGGTTCGAATGGCTCTGAGCACTATGCGACTTAACTTCTGAGGTCATCAGTCGCCTAGAACTTAGAACTAATTAAACCTAACTAACCTAAGGACATCACACACATCCATGCCCGAGGCAGGATTCGAACCTGCGACGGTAGCGGTAGCTCGGCTCCAGACTACAGCGCTTAGAACCGCACGGCCACTCCGGCAGGCTACAGAAAGAAATCCGGCGACGTCAGATCGGGTGAACGTGCGGGCCATGGTATGGTGCTACAGCGACCAATCCACCTGTCATGAAATATGCTATTCAATACCGCTTCAACCGCACGCGAGCTATGTGCCGGATATCCATGATGTTTGAAGTACATAGCCATTCTGTCATGCAGTCAAACATCTTACGTAGGAAATCAGCATACATTGCACCATTTACACTGCCGTCGATAAAATGGGGGCCAACTATCCTTCCTCTCATAATGCTGCACCATACATTAAGCCGCCAAGGTCGCTGATGTTACACTTGTAGCAGCCATCGTGGATTTTCCGTTGCCCAATAGTGCATATTATGCCAGTTTATGTTACCGCTGTTGCTGAATGACCCTTCGTCGCTAAATAGAACGCGTGAAAAAAATCTGTCATCGTTCCGTAATTTCTCCTGTGTCCAGTGTAAAAACTGTACACGACGTTCAAAGTCGTCGCCATGCAATTCCTTGTGCATAGAAATATGGTACGGGTGCAATCGATGTTGATGTAGCATTCGCAACACCGACGTTTTTAGACTTCCGATTCTCGCAAAATTTGTCTGCTACTAATGTGTGGTTTAGACGCGACAGCAGCTAAAACACCTACTTGGGCATCATCATTTGTTGCAGGTCATCGCTGACGTTTCACATGTGGCTGAACACTTCTTGTTTCCTTAAATAACGTAACTATACGGCTAACGGTTCGGATACTTGGATGATGTCGTCCAGGATACCGAGCAGCATACATAGCACACGTTTGGCATTTTGATCACACATCAACACGATATCGACCTTTTCCGCAATTGGTAAACGGTCCATTTTAACACGGGTAATGTATCACGAAGCAAATACCGTCCGCACTGGCGGAGTGTTACGTGATACTACGTACGTATACGTTATGACTATTACAGCGCCGTCTATCACAAAGCGAAAAAAGCGGTCCAACTAAAACATCCATATTTCTTTACGTACTACACGAATATGTAATAAAAAATGGGGGTTCCTATTTTGAAAAACGCATTTGATATCCGTTTGACCTATGGCAGCGCCATCTAACGGGTCAACCATAGGGCCATCTGGTTTCCCCCTTCTAGCTAGACGAGTTTCATTCTTTGTAGTTTTTTCGTTTGATGCTTATATCGTGAGATATTTGGCCCGGTCACAATCAATGGACCTCCCTGTATATTTCAGCTTTTAGATCTACTGTTAGCAGCTGACCCTGCGACTACAGCAAAGTTATGTATGTTTTACTATTCAAGATTAGACATAGAGTAAATTAAAATCTCAATTCTCTATCCACGAACCTCGTCTGTTCTTCACTCCTGTAACCACTAAAAGAACGCCCAACGATGCAAAGGAAGTTACAGCAAAAACGGAGCATTTAAATCTGATGGGAGGTGTACGATATCACTCTGGGACAAGCCCAGGCGGGGTTATCCACCTCGCAGATGCGAACATGACAGCCAGTTTCCAGTATCCAGAGCAATGGGGCGCTGTCCAGCATGGAAGTGGTGGGTCACTCTACCCGTCATCCTTGTGAATGACAACAGCCAGCGAGGGACCCACCGTAAAGCAATTGCCGGAAATAAACTCGGGATTAGCCACATTAGGAAGCAGAATTGGCGGAAAAGTGGTACTAAAACGAATGGGCAAACGGCCAATAAAACCGCCTGCTTTCTGCAGCTGAGTCTGATCGGTGGAAAGGCCTAGATGCAACAACAATTTTCGTGGACCTTCTCGAAATCGTGAGTGGGTTGACAGCCAACAGGTATGTAGGAAGCAAAGCAAATCTGTATCTGCATACATACACACTCAGCAAGCAACTGTACAGTGAATGGTGAAAGGTTACGTCATAACAATGTAATCTGTTTTCTTTCGTATTCCTTACTGAGCGATGGGAAAATAACAGCCTATATACCCATGGACGGCTGGAGTATAATGTTCGCACATTTTTGTTCCTGTTCAGATTCTGTAAATTTACTCATCAGGGTCTCGCAAGATATTTCTTCCTAGGATTTCCCCGAATATTTATTTTGCAGTTCTGTCAGGGTTATAAGGTACCGACCTGATACATCTTAACAACGCACGACTATTTCGATTTATGTCTGTTGTCATGATAATCTGAAAAAGACTCCAAACACTTCAACAATACTCTAGAATCGGTAGCATCATCGTCTATTTCTTCTTTTTTCTTTTTCTTCTTCTTCTTCTTCTTCTTCTTTTTCTCCTTCTTGCCCGCCTTTTCCCAATTTCTACTACGGAGTCGTCGTTGATATTTATGGATTGAGGCAATGTTCGTGGTGCGATGCCTTCCTGACCCTCACTCTATCTAAATATCACGTTCAAGTGTGACAGCGTTGTCAAAAGTGCTTGCCTAGCGTGCACCTACCAAGACACAATATGAAGCTGAATGTGAGACTGTTTGGCCAGGCACAGAATTATAACAGGACCCTCCTATCGACCACCAGGCTCACCTCTTGATGAAGCCGAAAACCTCAAGCGAGACTGCTGTTTCGTACATCTCGCAATATTTATCGAGCCGCATTCTCATCTGAAGACGGTGGCCAGATGGACTGCTGAAATACTATGTTATGATAATCGATCCGGCTGCAGACCCGACAACAATGGTGTGAATTAATACGCCCGCAAAGTTGACGTAGTCACGCCATATTTTGTTGCCTCTAAAATATTCGTGAATCACTTACGAGGGTTGTCCAGAAAGTAAGTGCCGATTGGTCGCGAAATGGAAACCACTGGGAAAATCTGGTAAAGCTTTGCACAGATGTGTTGGGCAGTGTCTCAAGGCTGTCAATTCAACTAAGTACCTGGGTGTTAAAATTACGAACAACTTCAGTTGGAAGGAAGGGAAGGCGAGCCAAAGGTTGCGTTTCATTGGAAGGACACTTAGAAGATGCAACAAGTCCACTAAAGAGACAGCTTACACTACACTCGTTCGTCCTCTGTTAGAATATTGCTGCGCGGTGTGGGATCCTTACCAGGTGGGATTGACGGAGGACATCGAAAGGGTGCAAAAAAAGGGCAGCTCGTTTTGTATTATCGCGTTATAGGGGAGAGAGTGTGGCAGATATGATACACGAGTTGGGATGGAAGTCATTACAGCATAGACGTTTTTCGTCGCGGCGAGACCTTCTTACGAAATTTCAGTCACCAACTTTCTCTTCCGAATGCGAAAATATTTTGTTGAGCCCAACCTACATAGGTAGGAATGATCATCAAAATAAAATAAGAGAAATCAGAGCTCGAACAGAAAGGTTTAGGTGTTCGTTTTTCCCGCTCGCTGTTCGGGAGTGGAATAGTATAGAGATAGTATGATTGTGGTTCGATGAACCCTCTGCCAAGCACTTAAATGTGAATTGCAGAGTAGTCATGCAGATGTAGATGTACGTCCGTCGATCGTGTCGCGTCGCTCTTTTCAGTTTTGAGTGAACAATGAGCACGTAAAGATGCATAATGAACGGCGTCTCCCGCCAATTGTGAGGACCTGGTTAGAGATTTCGCCTTTCTCATGCAGCAAACGTAACACAACTGTCGAGTAGTTCCTTCTTCATGCCAGTTCTCGGCCGCACACAGTAGGGGCAATGAAGACGCTCCTGCAGCGTTTCCTATGAGAAGTGTTGGATCACCTACAATACAGTCCGTAACTGGCTCCCCCTGAGTCTCATCGCTGCTCACAAGAACCGCTGGCTATGAAGACAGAAATTTTCCACAGACAAAGAGCTGCAAACCAGTGCAGATAACTGGCCGAAAGCATAGGCGGCTGCTTTCTGTGACGAGGATATTGGAAAGTTGATACAACACTACTACAAAACTCGAAGTTGGACGGATACTATGTAGAGAAGTAGATGGAAGATGTACCTAAGTGTTGGAAATAAAACGTTTCTGGTTTTCACTGTGGTTTCCATTTCGCGACCAATTGGAACTTACTTTCTGGACAACCCTCGTATTTAATCTTTTCATGCCTATAGTAGCAGAAAACTAATTTCAATCTTATCAAACTTAGGACTGTGCTACGGTTTCAATTACACATAGTTGCAGCCAATCAACATAAGAGTTAAATGGTTTCAACATCAAAATGTAAATGTATACAATATCTCACAGAAACTATTTAAATATGAAAATTTTGTTGTGGTTTTGCTTTTGTGTGCCAGAACTGTAATCCCCTCTTAGTTTATTTTATTTCTACAGTTTTTTTGTTTTTAAAATTCAGCCTTAATCACACCACATATGTTACAAGAACACAGGTGACCGGTTTCGGTCATATCACATGACCATCATCAGACCTGAAATTTAATTTAGAAAGTAATAGAAACCATGCTAGGTTTACAATAAAATAAGTCAAAATGCTTATGAGAATAAAATACAATACGACGTGTTATACCCATGGCATCCTTCAAAGATACTAAGTGGATCACTCTTCTCAGCTGCTGTGATGTCAACTGGTGCCAGCAAGTGACTAGCATACGCTTACGTACGAAGATGCTCTGCCTACCTCTTCTCCCTCCACCTCTCATCAACCAATCGGTATAAAAATAGGTTCACTTAATCGTCAAAACGTAAAAAAATAAACAAACAAAGTACAATAATAACATAAAAATAGTTATGTATAAAATCTTATTACAACCATGGAATTGCTTAAACGTTGCATAAAATCTCAATTAAAAGCTTTAAAATAACTGTACAGACGATGTACATTCAGTGTGCCCTCTAGGGCTAAGGTGGTACTACCACAATGGTTCCAAAGTCATCATTGTTGTGGAGGTCTTCGGCATTGCGGCATCATATCAATATGTGGGTTGTGTCTCGACTGCAAGTATACCTCTATGATAGATTCAGTCTGTCTGTCTTCTATTAAAATGTAATAAAACGGATTTATTAAAAATTGAGTCATATTTCGTAATATTTCCAGTTGGAAATTTAAAATTGTGATATAAATATTTACGTTCTGTCCTAAGAAACATTTCTGCCATGGATACAACTGGGTGCTATTATTTTTGAACAAAATGTAAATATGTGCTCATAGAATTTCGTCAAAGAGTTTAAAAATCTAACTGTTCATAGAGAAGCACTGACGGTTCATCTCTATAATAGGCGTATGTCTCGACCTCCTGCAAAATATTTAATAATAAGCCTTTATTAGCGTAATGAAGGACTTGCAAATTCTGTTGTACCGTCCCTTCGGCATGCTTATTAAAAGTTATGTGATGGTCAGAGACTGATTTTGGTCGTGCGGTACCTGATGTATGTTCTTTGTATCGTGTAGTAAACCTCCGGCCTGTTTGGTCAATGTATATTTTTCTACAGTCACCACATTGGATCTTGTAAACCCCTCTATCTGAGAAATCTATCGTTATCATTATCTACAGTATGCCTTAATTTATTTTGGAAAGTATTCTTAGTATCAAATGCTATTGTTATTTCAGAATTCTTAAATACATTATTGATCCTATCTGATATTTCCCCATGTAGGTCATTTTTGTATATTTATAAGCTCCTATTAATGGTGTACTTAGTGATTGTTGCATTTTATTAAACATAATGTCAACTTCACACGTATATCAAAAGAATTAGTCTTCTCAATCTGTCTTAGAATAGTTGTTTCTTTTTTAATTTCATTTTCTTCAAGGGGTAATTTTAATAACCGGTGGATCATTGACTTAAAAAATGCTTTTATATATTTGTCAGGATTAAATGACCTAGCATTAATGATAACATCAGTAGTTGTAGGTTTTCTGTATATGGCGAAGCAGTGTTTGCCATTGTTATTGGATATAACGAGATACAGATAGTTAAAATGTTTTTATTTCTCTCTTGTATTTGATTGACAGTCTCTCAGAATCGATTTTTGCATGTGTTCTGAACCGTTACTCCCTTTATGTTAGCTTATTTTTCACACTGAGACCTTTCCTAACTTTCTTCTCTCCCTACACATTGTTTAGGTGCGCTCAAACTTTGCACTCAAGCACTTTGAATATATCCTCCTTGCTTCCTTTTTACAAGGCACCACTCACTTTCGTGCAGCAATGTCCTATAAATGTTTAAAAGTGTTCCTTTTGATGTTTTACTTTTAAAACTTTGGTGTTTTCTCCACACGTTAAGTTGAGCCAGTTTCCTTTGTTCTACGCTCCCTAATCTCAGTCATGAGTGTAATAACAAAATTTCTCTTATACACTTATACGTTTTATTTGCTATTAACACTTTTTTTTAGTCATTTTGTGATTAGCTGGAATATCGGGGTATTTGCAGAATTTCACTTGTTCATGATGTCAGTACTTCCGTCTCAAACGTTTTTATGGACAGTTTAAATTCGTTAATGGTGCATATAACTTGACTGAAGACAACGTGGTGTCTGAGAATCTCCCTCGCAAAATTACTCGCCTCGCACTCCCGTGGAGCGGCCAGTAAACGTCGCGTTAAGGAAACGGAAATTCTGATTTACGACGGAGGTGGCCGCCGTTTCTTTCCCGAGGCGCTGCTCCTAAAACGCCGCTAATTAAAATTCAGCCTTGCTCGCAACGTGGCACAAAAACTGCTCCGGTGTCTGGCCACGGGGCAGGAAGGTATCGCTCCTCCGTCCGAGGGAGCTGAGCAGCGGCGGGCACGTTTAAATTCCTGGCCCCTAATTGAAACAAAGTCATCGAGCAGCACTGAGCGAAACACTAATCCACGGCTCAAGGAGCCCGCTGTGCCTTTTGCCCTCCCACCCTCCCCCTGACCGTGTCTTTGAACCTCATCAGGGAAGAAGTAGCTCGGGAGAAAAGGAAGACGCCAGTCGGAGGCTGGACTAAAGATATTCATCATCCCCCGCGGAGAAAAGAAAGTACCTCAGAAGTTAATGAAAAACTTTTCAAGACTTATTTATAAGTGAATAAAAGAGAATGAGAGGGATAGGTAGAGGTAGAGGGGAGAGAGGAAGAGGGGAGAGATGGAGAGAGGAAAGAGAGAGAGAGAGAGAGAGAGAGAGAGAGAGGGGGGGGGAGGGGATTGAAGCACGGAAAGAGCCTCCCAGCTAATTCCGAAGCCAGCTGCCCGAAGATGAGTAACGGTGGAAGACGGAGCCGAGAAATGCTGAAAGATAATACCGAATGAGTTACACGTCACAAGATGGCCAGGTTAGTATTAAAATGTGGGGAGCATTGCTTATAACAAGCACTGGTGGAAGAGCGTTGCAAACTCTTTCACACTAAGCTCGAATGGTAGTAAAAGTGATTAACAATGTGCATAGGAACGTACGCAATATCGTCTTTCCATCCGTTCGTTCTCCGTCACTTTATCTTTGTTGTTAGAAAATGTTAAAACTGTACGCAATATTGCAATATACCATGTCAGCAGCTAGGTAATTTTAAATTCCGGATGTGTTGCACATCGCAAAGACAGGCTGGATGGCAGTGAAGGAGGTGTACTTACAGTTGTAAAAAATATAGTAATATCTTGTAAGGTTAATACTGCCTGGTGAGGTTGGTACAAATTCGAAATTCGAAGTAACTTGAGTTAAGATAGATCTTAAAGGTGGATCAAACGTGGTTATCGGATGCTTTTATCGTCTCCACTGCCTCACAAGCAGAATATTGCACGGAAAAAATTCAGTAGATTGTACCTAAACTTCCTGATAATTTTATGGTATTGGAGGAAATTTTCAACTATAGGGAAGCTATAGGAAATGACGGGTGATACACCATTCGTATAAGAACCAGCAGTGAATGGGTTTGGAAGACCAAGAACAAAGTGCTAGTAATAGAAAGAGTATTAGACAAGGATGCAGTGTATCGTCATTATCGTTCCATTTATAGATCGAAGAAGCATTGAAAGAAATAAAAGAAAAGCTCAAGGGTGGGATTAAAATTCAAGGTGAAGAGATTCGCTGGTGACGAAGCTATCCGCAACGAGAGTGAAGACTAATTAAGTTGTGTACATAGTTCCGCGGGGTCGGCGCGTACATAACTTTCCCACTAGAGCGCGCCCCGCTAAGCACAACAGCGCAGGCGCAGCGCTCGTCTGTCCCCACACTACGAGATGGCGCTGTCTTAGAGACGGACCAAATTCTGCTTCTGCCGATACCCGTATTAATATATCTCACAGCCAATGAGATTGCTGCTAACGTAGAACCTTTTCTCCTCGCGGATCACACTCGCGCAGTGATACCTGAAGGCGCGAGGTATTATAGAGAGTGTACAGACCTCCGATTAGTCAGTCTGCATTTGTATGCACCAGTCTGCATTAGTCTGTAGTGAAGTTTCACTCTGCACCTAATAAGATTATCATATTCCTGTACATAGTCATGAAGAGAAATGTATAGACTCTTTGTCAAGTGTCAGAGATATGTGAGAATAAGATTAACGTACCAAGACCAAAGGAACTTCAGGTTGTCAATTGTAAACAGCATCCAGAATCAAGTTAAGTAATTTCTATGCTTTTTATTATTTTAACAAATGTGTGATAATTAATGATGTTCTGTTTAAAGTTGGTAACCGTCAATCTGCTACTCTGAACGTACAAGTGGCATTTCTATCGTCTGACCTAACGGCAGAAGATAAACACGCCACCATAAGATCACTAGACATATTGCTGACACTCGCCTACTTGGTTTAGAGCGACAAGTTAATTAATCTGATGGTGTGTGTACTGAAGGTCTTACAGTACGCACACCGCAAATTACTCGACCTGTCAAATGAGATGAACCGTCTAATGAGTTGAGAATACAGACTGAGAGAAAACAGAAAAGAGACAAAGCTTATCAGTGTAGCAGAAATGATAATAACAAGAAACTTAACATGAAAACCAGTGGTCACGACGTAGACGAAGTTAAGGAGTTCTGCTAAGTAGACATCAAAGCAATTCATGGTAGATGGAGCAAGGACGTCATAAAAAAGCCGAATAACACTGGTAATAAGGGCATTCCTGGCCAAGGACTTAAACAAGTAAAAAAACATAGGCCTTCTTTTCAGGAAGAAATTTCTGAGAATATAAGTTTGGAGCACAGGACTGCATGGTAGTGAAACATGGATTGTGAAAAATCTGAAACACAAGACAATCGAAGCGTTTCATATGTGGTACCATAGAAGAATGTTCAAAGTCAGATTGACTGATTAGATAATGAGGGAACAGTTTGTTTCTAATGCGACGTCATCGTACTAGTGTAAAGGCATGCGCTTGGTTTTCACGAATTAGCTTTGTGTACAACTATAAACTGATGAAGCACGGAAACGCGTTTAACCAAGACAGTGATTCAAGTTTAATTGTGAATAGTGTGAGCACTGCTGCCTCGTGATGACTGGGTGTTGTGTGATGTCCTTAGGTTAGTTAGGTTTTAAGTAGTTCTAAGTTCTAGAGGACTGATGACCATAGATGTTAAGTCCCATAGTGCTCAGAGCCATTTGAACCATTTTTGAGCACTTCTGGGACAAATACGACACAATAAAAATATTGGCGGGTGTTACGAGAAAATTTGTATTAAACTGAAAATTACAAAATAAAGATGTTTCATCTCACTTGTTAACTAGCTCGGAATCACAAGAAATGCAAATCAGGGAATGCTCAACTCGAAAGCAATACAAAAAGCGTTAAAAAGTTCGTTGCTGACCGAATGCAACGTCCAAAAGGAAATGAAAAGAACGGGGCAAAGCTATAACGAAGGTAGCCCTTCGGAAATACAGCGGACAGTGACAGTCAAACTTCCGGTTGTCTGTTCTGTCTAAATATTGTATGAAAGATATTAATAATTAAATTACATATTAATACGAAACGCTTCCTATGATATTATCCCGTAGTTTTCACGAAAAATCTTCGGCGCGGACCCGAATTGCCAGGACAACTTTTTTCCAAACACGCCACAAAAAAAAAATTCATCAATTAAGGAAATTGTTGGATCCTTCGAAAATCATGATGTAGAAGTAGTAATACCACTATGGGTGAATTGTTTGAGGAACTCGTTTGATCACTATTAAAATTGTATAAAATGCTCATATATGTTGTGAAACAGCCAAACTATATGCGACAGAAAATATTTTTTCAGCCCTTAATTTTGGGACGGAAGTGGATTGAAATAATGTACGAAATGCGAGTCTCTTTTGGGTTTTTCAAGCTCGGAAACGATTCTGTTTTCGGCAAAGATTATTTATGAAAAGAAAGTGGATAAAATTTCTCAGTGGTTTGCTTTCGTCTGACCAACTCCCTTGGCGTGTAGCGAATATTGAAGTTAGCGCGATTTCGAAGCTGTGATGGGCAACCATCACGACCTCCCCCCCCCCCCCCCCCCCCCCCCCCCCCGTTTCCCCATCCCACAGCACTGCCCACTCCCAGCCGTGTTTGGGATTTTCGCTGCCCGGAGACTGGCTGTTTGTGTAACCTCCTCCTCCTGATCATCATCATTCGTGACAGTGGATCCATTGGACTGTGAAAAAAGAATGGGGAGTAAAAACTGGGGCTCTGTACGGGCGCTGATGAGCGCCCCACAAACCAAACACCATAATCACCCAGCCCGCGTGCTGCAACCACAATGGGCAAACATTTTCAGATATTTACGGTAGCTACGTTTTCTTTAATTAATCGAAGTCCAATTCAAGATTAATATGCTATTTGATGATTACCCTGACAAGATAAGCACCAGCACGAACGAGAGCGAGAAGGTCCCAGGAACACAGCTCTGCAGAAATAATATTCTGTTAAACATTGGTAAGCCGTGTCGCTCAGATAAAATTCCTCTCTAATCCGAAAGTCAAGGACCGCTTGATACGAATATTAGTTGAAAAATTGGCCAAAGCAGTCATACTTTCCAAGTAGGCTGTGGAAGATCCTGATACTTTGACTATCAACACAGCACTAGCTTTGGCCCACAGATGTTCAACCGTCGTAGTTGATTGGAAAGACGTGGACATTATCGTCATTCTAACAGGCCTCAGTAAATAATGCAATATTTTATTAATAAAACCAGGGAGAGAGAAGATCCGACAGCAGTTTTACTCCCTCATAGAACTGGCCATCTTGCTTGAGAGAAATGCTGTTCTTGCATACAGTCAGTGGCTGCGACCCTATTTCTGCTCTAGACAATCAGGGTAAGGCGCGATGCATCACTACACTGAGGACAGAACATATACATATTTAACAGAACACACAGATCTAGAGGTGATTCATAATCAAAGACGGGTTCGAATCCCACCGCTGCTTAATTTTTGATTAATAATCTGCGTTGGTGGCTGCAGCATAAAAGGTCACCCCACATTTTCCAACGGCCTTGTCAACGGCTGCTGAAAAGCGGATGGAGATTCAGGTCACACTCTTTTCCTAGGTGTGGGAAACTGCCCCTAAAGGCGGAAGAATCAGCAATGATCAACGATATGAGGATGCAGAAGGCAATGGAAACCACTGCATTAAAGACACGTAACGTGTATCCACAGGACATGGGGCCTGTAATTGAAGAAGTGTCGTGATGATCTCTCCATTGGCAAAAGATTCCGGAATAGTCCCCCATTCGGATCTCCGGGAGGGGACTGCCAAGTGGGAGGTTGCCATGAGAAAAAGATTGAATAATCAACGAAAGGATAATGTTCTACGAGTCGGGGCGTGGAATGTCAGAAGCCTGAACGTGGTAGGGAAACTAGAAAATCTGAAAAGGGAAAAGCAAAGGCTCAATCTAGATATAGTAGGGGTCAGTGAAGTGAAGTGGAAGGAAGACAAGGATTTCTGGTCAGATGAGTATATGGTGATATCAACAGCAGCACAAAATGGTATAACAGGAATGGGATTCGTTATGGACAGAAAGGTAGGGCAGGCAGTAGATTACTGTGAACAGTTCAGTGATGGGGTTGTTCTTATCACAATCGACAGCAAACAAACACCGACAACGTTAGTTCAGGTATACCTGCCGACGTCGCAAGCTGAAGGTAACATTAAGACTGCAACGAGAATTCCACTTTTAAATGGAGAGAAGAGTGTGTATAAGTGGGGAGAATACAGTGAAAGCCTCTATGAGGGGGAAGATATTTCTGATGTTATAGAAGAAGAAACAGGAGTCGCTTTAAAAGAGATAGGGGATACAGAATTAGAATCATAATTTAAAAGAGCTATGGAGGACTTAAGATCAAATAAGGCACAACGGATAGATAAGATTCCATCAGAATGTCTAAAATCATTAGGGGAAGTGGCAACAAAACGACTATTCACTTTGGTGCGTAGAGTGTATGAGTCTGGCGACATACCATCTGACTTTCGGAAAAGCATCATCCACACAATTTCGAAGATATCAAGAGCTAACAGGTGCGAGAATTGCCGTATTACCAGCTTCACAGGTCATGGATCCAAGTCGCTTACAAGAATAATATACAGAAATGGAAAAGAAAATTGAGGATGCGCTAAATAACGATCAGTTTGGCTTTAGGAAAAGTAAAGGCACGAGAGAGGCAATTCTGGCGTTGCGGTTAATAATGGAAGCAAGACTAACGAAAAATCAAGACACGTTCATAGGATTTGTCGACCTTTAAAAAGTGTTCGACACTGTGAAATGGTGGAAGATGTTCGAAATTCTGAGAAAAGTAGGGGTAAGCTGTAGGGAGTCATATAGAATATGTACAACAGCCAAGAGGGAATAGTAAGAGTGGACGACCAAGAACGAAGCGCTCGTATTAAAAAGGGTGTAAGACAAGGATATAGACTTTCGCACCTATTGTCCAATCTACACAATTATGAAGCAATGATGGAAATAAAAGTAAGGTTCAGTTGAAATGATATTAAGAATACGATTCGCTGATGACATCCCTATCCTGAGTGAAAGTGAAGAAGAATTACATGATCTTCTGAACAGAATGAACAGTCTAATGAGTACAGAGTATGGTTTGAGAGTAAATCGAAGAAAGACGAAGATAAGTAGTAGAAATGAGAACAGCGAGAAGTTTAACATCAGGCTTGATTGCCACGAAGTAGATGAAGTTAAGGAATTCTGCTACCTAGGCAGTAAAATAGCCAGTGACGGACGGAGAAAGGAGGAATTCAAAAGCCGACTAGCAATGGAAAAGTCTACTAATATCAAACATCGGCCTTAATTTGATGATGAAAGTTCTGGGAATGTACCTCTGGTGTACAGCATTGTATGGTAGTGAAACATGCAGTGTGGGAAAATCGGAAGAGAAGAGAATCGAAGCATTTGAGATGTGGTGCTGCAGACGAATGTTGAAAATTAGGTGGACTGATAAGGTAAGGAATGACGATGATCTGCGCAGAATCTGAGAGGAAAGTATATGTGCAAAACACTGATAAGGAGAAGGGACATGATGAAAAGACATCCGTTAGGACATGAAGGAATGACTTCCATGGTAACAAAGGGAGCTGTAGAGGGCAAAAACTAGCGTAAGGCAGAGATTGGAATATATCCAGTAAATAATTGAGGACGTAGATTGCAAGTGCTACTCTGATATGAAGTGGTTAGCACAGGAAAGTAATTGGTGGCAGGCCGCATCAAACCAGTCAGAAGACTGATGACTCACAAAGAAAAACGTAAATGATATGAAATAAGTTGTAGGTGAGAATACAGTAATGTTTGCAGATGACACTTCAAAAAATGGTTCAAATGGCTCTGAGCACAATGGGACTTAACTTCTAAGATAATCAGTCCCCTAGAACTTAGAACTACTTAAACCTAACTAACCTAAGGACATCACACACATCCATGCCCGAGGCAGGATTCGAACCTGCGACCGTAGTAGTCGCGCGGTTCCGGACTGAGCGCCTAGAACCGAGAGACTACCGCGGCCGGCAGATGACACTTCACTCATAGCAAAAAGTGATTCAGTAAAAGAAAGGGAAGCAAGTACCTCTGCAAATCTGGGTGCGGCTTAAGAATTTCAGTGAAAAGAAGATGTTTGTTAATGTGAATAAGTCAACATACATGCAACTACAAGCTCATAAATTGGAATAGACTGACAATATTTTCCTGGACCTGGGTAATTCAGTTGTCAAAGTAAGGAACTACAGATTCTTTGGTATCATAGTTGATAAACATCTGACATGGGTGGACCACACAATCAAATTTTGCTCAACACTAAGCACAAACATATTCGTAATCAGCAGAGGAGATGAATTGCTGGTGGGCAGCATCAAACCAGTCAGTAGACTGATAGCAAAAATAAAAATAAAAAAACAAATATTTAATAATCTGAACACCACAGTGGAGTGTGGTAGAAGACGCTTTATCAACTTGTATGGTGGTGTAAGCGGAGAGTCTCTGAACCACCTGAGATACGGATACCACATCAAATCGGCATTCAGAACAACTGCCAACATCGCGTCTCTGCCATCGACAAATGATGATGGTTACCAGCGTATTCCCCGAGTGTACCACAAGGTATAGCAGTGAATGGGCAAAGATCCCAAGTTCGAGTCTCGATCCGGCACACAGTTGTAATCTGCCAGCAAGTTTGAATGAAACATGTTTGAAATTTCTTTAAAATTATGGAATTTATAATATTATGATAACTGTTATTACCAAATGCCAAATAACTCATAGTTATTATGTCATTTTCATAAGTCATTGAAATACCTTTTAATCGTACGAGTGATGAGAGTTTTCATATTGTCGTTTGAACGAACTTCATAGCATAATGAGGCGCCCGAAATAACGCTAACTTCAACATTCACTACGTGCCATACATCTAGCCTGTCGAGATACATCACTCAGAGCTAATTTGTGGAAAATTTTATCTTCTTTAATTTCATAAATATACAAATTTATCGAAAACTGCGTCGTTTCCGAGTTACGAAAACTGTCGTAGCTGTGTTGCGAAAGTAACAAATCTCCAAGCACTAACGGATAGCACTGAGGCTCAAATCCTTATAGGCAATGAACGCTGGCCAAAGGCAGAGATAAGTTCAGCCGAAATTTTTACGTTAAATACAGTTGGCGGTGGCGTGTATGTTGCTATTAATATCAGTTTATCTTGTAGCGAAACTGAAGCAAATAGTTCCTGCGTGTTATTATTGCTACAGGTCGTTCTTGGCAAACGGAATAAAATAATAATTGCATCCTTTTACCGACCGCCCAACTCTGTTGAAACAATTGCTGAAAGTTTCCAAGAAAACTTGAGTCTAATTTCAAACACGTACCCAACTCATTCAATTATTGTTGGTGGTGACTTTAACTTACCCTCCATACGTTAGTGAAAATGCTTGTTTTAGTACTGAAGTATTCACAAAACGTCGTCCGAAATTGTGCTAAACGCATTCTCTGAAAATCATCTCGAGCAGTTAGTTCGTGAGCCCACTCGAATAGTAAACGGTTGTGAAAACGTACTTGTGTCCTTATCAACTCAGATAAAAATTCGCTTGACGCCTTCCTGAGAGACAGTTTCCACTCTTTCCAAACTAACAATGCAAGTGTAGGAGAGATGTGGCTTGAATTAAAAGAAATACTTTCGACAGAAACTGAGAGATTTATACCAAATAAACGAACAAACAACTGAGCTGATCCTTGTGGTACACAAAACGGGTCAGAACAGTATTTCAGAAATAACGAAAAAAAGCATAACAAATTCGAACGGGCGCAAAATCCCCAAGATCGGATATCTTTTACAGAAGATCGAAATTTAGGGCGGACTTCAATGTCAGATGCTTGTAATACTTTCCACAACGAAACTTTGTCTTAAAACCTGGCAGAAAATTTAAAGAGATTCTGTCGTACGTAAAGTGTGCTAGGCGCAAGACACAATAAATGCCTTCTCTGCGTGTAGCACTGGAAATACTATAGACGACATTGCTGCCAAAGCATAGTTACTAAACACAGCCCTTCGAAATTCCTTTGCCAAAGAAGGCGAAGTAAGAACTCGAGAATCAGAATCAAAAACAGCTGCCAACATGAGTAACTTGGAAGGAAATATGCTCAGAGTAGTGAAGCCACTTAAATCACTTAATAAAATCAAGTCTTCCGATCCAGACTGTATACTAATTAGGTTGCTTTCAGAATACTGTATACTAATTAGATTGCTTTCAGAGTATGCTGATGTACCATCTGCATACTTAACACTCACATAACAACCGCTCCCCCAACGAAAGGTCCGTACCCAAAGATTGGAAAACTGCAAAGGTCACTAAAATATTCAAGGAAGACAGTAGGAGTAACCCATTAATTTACAAGCGTATTAGTAACGTCGATATGCACTAGTATCTTGGAACACTTATTATGTTCGAACATTATGAGTTTCCTCGAAGATAACGTCTATTGACGCCCAGTCCATACAGATTTAGAAAATGTCAACTGTCTTCAAAGGTTTTGACTCTCATCTTGTAAAACTTGATGTGTATTAAGGTCACATTTCATTCTGTTTTATTTATTTTAACATCAGGAAGTTAGTTTTCACTTCCGCGAGACCCCTGGCATACGAAAATGTTACTTGGCTGACAACGTAGTTTATCTTGAAGCAAAACATGTATATTTCGAGTGGTTTATTGTCGTATGCTAGCCTCTTTCACCATCTGCGTTATGCACCTTGCTTCTGGATCTCAAGATAATTTGTTAAACACGTTGAAACTGTTTTTCTAATTAAAAAAGTGTCGTCAAAAAGGTGATCTGCCATTATACTAGTGCGTTTGGCCAACGACGTATTCGGTTTAATTATGTTTCATCTTTTCGCCCTCATTAATACGGAAAAATTGTATTTGTTTTCATTTACCATGAGTGTAATAATCATTATGTGTTCTGTATTTAGTTCGAAAGGTTTAGACTCTTCTGAAGTACCACCTAACTAATAAAATGGTGACTCTACGTTATGAACCGCAGCCAACAAGTATGTACTGCAAACAACAAAGAAAAAAATATTAGAATGGTCTGACAGCCACCACTTTTCAGCAGTATAGTTCACAAACGGCTAATATAATAGTTTCGCACTCCATTGGATATAGAATGTGACCCGAAATCCTATATATTTAGGGCAATGTGAACAACAGCAACTACAAGAAGGTTTTAGAGCCTTTACAAGGTTCGACGATAACTGCCGTCCCCAGTGGAAATGAGGAAGAATTGGAACACCTGGTGAATCGAACAAACAGTCCAGTGATATCAGACGGTGGACTAACACTTAACACCGAGCGAGGTGGCGCAGTGGTTAGCACACTGGACTCGCATTCGGGAGGACGACGGTTCAATCCCGCGTCCGGCCATCCTGATTTAGGTTTTCCGTGATTTCCCTAAATCGCTCCAGGCAAATGCCGGGATGGTTCCTTTCAAAGGGCACGGCCGACTTCCTTCCGCCCCTAATCCGATGAGACCGAGGACCTCGCTGTCTGGTCTCCTCCCCCAAAAACCAACTAACACTTAACCAAAGAAAGGCGAATGTAATTCTAAGTAGCTGAAACGAAATTAACGATAATTTAGCACCAACACCGGGAACCTCGAAGCAGAAGACCTGAAGAAATAATGTTGCATCTGAAACGAATGATATAAGAGGATATAAGAGCTGGACTGTTGCTGGTAAAGAAGGCATTCCAAGCAAAAAGAGGGCTACGAGAATCAAAGATAGGCCTTAATTGGAGGTAGAAATTTCTGAAAGTGTACCTAGGACCTGAAAAACAGTACTGAAAGGAGTACTGAAAGGAGGTGAAACATGGAGTATAAAAAAAAGAAAAAAAGAAACGAAAAAATAGAGACTTGAAGCATTTCGATGTATTGTGCTGCGGAAGGATGTTAAAAATTTTGTGAAATTAGACGACAGGTCTTACGCAGAATCGACGAGGAAGTCAGTGAAAAACGCTGAGTGGAAGAATACACATGATGCTAGGACATGTGTAAAGCCATCGGGGAATAATTTGTCGCATAATTAAAAAAAAATGCAACGCCTGAAAGGCAACAGTACAGCTGCCAACACGAATAAGTTTTCTACATAGAACTCAGAGTACAAAGGAGACACTTCAGGAAAGGCGTTGGTTTGGACGTTGGCCGAAAATGTTATGTAGGCTCACGATGTGGCACTTGAGCTCACGTGCAGAACCCCAAGGCATGGCGGTGCGTTGGCAGTGACCATGTATGGTCGCACAGTACACCTCAGGACGGAGACCGGAAGCACCACCAAAGAGAGAGTTCAGAGCAGACAGCGGTCCAGGAGGGACATCTGTGAAGCTCAGTCGCGGGGCCTGGACTTGTAGTATTCGCTCTGCCTCTGCTCGCGCTCATACTTAGCGTTCCTCCTTCCGTAGGAGTAGTGCAGTCAGCTTAAGTCGTAATCCAGTTCTTTCTCAGGCGAGAAATTAGGTGCTGTAATTACTCAGGTCTTGTCTTTGTTCAATTATTTCACGACCAAGTTCCAAAACTTTTTCAAACTTACATTTAGCCGTCTCCACGTTAGCTGACTGGACAAGCCTTCTGCAGTCTCCTATGTCACTGTGAACATCTCGACCGCTCGCTGCACGAGACTAGCTTCCGTGTTGCTAGAGGCAGCTATAGACATTCAAAACAGAAGGGGAAGACAGGGATTGGCATATTTTACAAAAATAGTTGAAGTGCTACTCTGGAATGTTGAAGTTGGCGCAGTTTTTCAGGCATTTCATACTTCACATTTCAGGAACGTACTCCCAGGATGCTCGGCTATATATGTAGAGAAATATGCAAACCATCTTCCAAGAATGAATGCAGAGTCTCGCGGCGATAACATTGAATACAGTGTTCTCGGGTTTCCAACCGCGTCATTTCTACATCTACATCTACATCTACATCCGTACTCCGCAAGCCACCTGACGGTGTGTGGCGGAGGGTACCCTGAGTACCTCTATCGGTTCTCCCTTCTATTCCAGTCTCGTATTGTACGTGGAAAGAAGGACTGTCGGTATGCTTCTGTGTGGGCTCTAATCTCTCTGATTTTATCCTCATGGTCTCTTCGCGAGATATACGTAGGAGGGAGCAATATACTGCTCGACTCCTCGGTGAAGGCATGTTCTCGAAACTTCAACAAAAGCCCGTACCGAGCTACTGAGCGTCTCTCCTGCAGAGTCTTCCACTGGAGTTTATCTATCATCTCCGTAACGCTTTCGCAATCACCAAACGATCCCGTAACGAAGCGCGCTGCTCTCCGTTGGATCTTCTCTATCTCCTCTATCAACCCCACCTGGTGCGGATCCCACACTGCTGAGCAGTATTCAAGCATTGGGCGAACAAGCGTACTGTAACCTACTTCCTTTGTTGTCGGATTGCATTTCCTTAGGATTCTTCCAATGAATCTCAGTCTGGCATCTGCTTTACCGACGATCAACTTTATATGATCATTCCATTTTAAATCACTCCTAATGCGTACTCCCAGATAATTTATGGAATTAACTGCTTCCAGTTGCTGACCTGCTATTTTGTAGCTAAATGATAAGGGACCTATCTTTCTATGTATTCGCATCACATTACACTTCGCTACATTGAGATTCAATTGCCATTCCGTGCACCATGCGTCAATTCGCTGCAGATCCTCCTGCATTTCAGTACAATTTTCCATTGTTGCAACCTCTCGATACACCACAGCATCATCTGCAAAAAGCCTCAGTGAACTTCCGATGTCATCCACCAGGTCATTATTGCTTAAAACTATACGAGCTTTCGGCCAAGCACCCCTTGGCCGTTGTCAAGTGGTATGACGTGACAATGGCCAAGGAGTGCTTGGCCGAAAGCTCGTGTAGTTTTAAGCAACTGACGCGGTTGGAAACCCGAGAACATTTTATTCATCTTCCAAGAAGATTGTTTGGCACTGCCTACTCGGCCAGCCAGACCACTTAACTTCGTGTACATTGCTGTTCGTCAACTTATCTGTTGCATTAAAAGGATACAATCATATTGCTGACGCGTCAGCACCGTACGGTGGCTTGCGGAGTAGCTAAGTAGAAATAGATTCATTTCTTCCTAGTGCAACGAATAAGTGGACGAACAGCGAACTCGTGTATAAATGGCGCAGAGAGATTTATCCCCATGATCATATCCAGACCCTCTCTAAGCCTCTGAGGCGACGCTTAGAAGCTCTGGTTCCACAGAGTTCGATAGCATGCTTGAATTTCAAAGTTCAATTTCTTGTACGGTTCTTTAATTGTTTCATCTGCACATTTCAATACAAGTGAGTTTCTTTCAGTAAAATGCGTTACTTCTACTGCATTACATCTACTTCTGATAAGCAGTTTGTTCCAACCGGTACGTATTTCGGTGTCTGAGCTGTATCCATCTATATCTACAATTTTATTTAACAGTTCCATTCAGTCCAAATGTAGGATTCCTATATCAAGTATGTTTGGATTTCTACTATATGTGTACAAAAGATAATCTTTACGATGATCAACACACATCACAACAAACAGAGTACACAAGAATACGTAATCTTATTTTGAGGAAACAATAATTTAAATCTTCTACAATTTTTTCAGAAATCATGATTTGGAGGAACAGTTTCATGTGCCTACTTTATTAAATTAAGCCCTACCAGTTCCACAATAAAAAAACCATCCTCAAGCATTAAGAACGGCATTAATCAATCCGTACAGCAACAGACCACCTCAAGCATTTGGAATGACAACTGATTATAGCTTCTCAGCCAGTCATGATTTTTGTGAAACATAATATTGTAGAAACCTTAAAATTTGCGCTCCTAGGTGCGTATTGGGTCTGATAAACGGATCGAGAACGTATTACTAACAACACAGCTATACATAACCATGTGTTAAGTTCCAGTGGAACGACAAAATTGGATCACAATACATTAACACAAAGGAAAAATCCGTCATTAACGAGCATATTAGAGGAAATAGACTTACCCTCATACGTAGTAACTGCGATCTCATGTACTCGGCACGGCTGGCGTGGTCCTGTCCCGACACGGGAAATGAACCCATGTACTGAAACAGAAAAGACAATGTTAATAACTTCCGTTATGTGAAACCTATGCGATCGTTTTAAGCAGACAAATTATATTACTCCATAGCTATTGAGAAGTGCCCATCAGTAAACGACTCGTTTCGTTACGTGGTTCATGTAATAGTACCATGGACATCTGATTCAAATTGCCTGATTCACATACATAGTAATGAAATTTACAAGTAGCTAAACTTGTAACGACTTAAAAAAGAAAGCTACAGCACATATGCATTACGAGCATGTTTCGAAGTAGAAATTCCGAAATGTGTATACTTTCCTCAGATATATATAATTTGATATCCCACCTAAATACAGATACCTCTGCTTTGACATAGTCTTTGTAAACAACATTGTGTGCTTCACTTGTTGGATCATGAAGGGATGTGTGACAGAAAAGTCCAAACTACATACTCTGCTGTGAGAAATCAAAATTCGTGGAGTTTTCAGTTCAAAGCAATCAGAGAGTGGTGTGGTTTACATTTTGATGGCAAGTTAAATTATGCAATATCCTCCACAACTCAATTCTCACAATTGCACTGTGTGCAATTGCAAGTTTCAGAGAGAAAAAAAAATTACTGAGAGATCAAACTTTGCTTCTTTTCATTCAATAATGTCATATGGAACTGTATTCTACACTAATTTATTTTTTGTTAGCAATTTTAACTAAACAGAAGCGTTTTATAGTAATAATAATACTAATATTTTTAATAATAATATGTGGTGCACTGTGTCCAGTTAAGGAGTCAGGAATTTTATCAGCAAAGCAATGCAAATTCCTCAGCAGAAATTTCTTAAACTTACAATAGAACACAAGGAATACTGAAGTGGATAATACAAACACTGGAGAAAATGACCGTCGCTACATTTCATTAAAACCTACTACCATCATTCTGTTACTAAAACTGGTCATTTAGCCAACGATATGCATGCCTGCCACTTAGGAAAGGCAAATTTAAAAGCAAACTGAAGCACTTCCATATGGTCATATGTTACTTCATCTAAGAATTTATATCTAGAATTTTTAAGCTAGTTAACTGCAGAAGTATTATTTACTTCAAATATATGAACTATGCATTAATCACTGGCATGTTAAGTCGCCTGGAAACAGCCACAACGCAGTCATAAGTAAGACCAAATTAAGTTGTTAGTGTGAAAACTTGATAGTCGCACATCATTATCATACATGGTCAGCAGCTTGTTAGCTTTGCTGGCTCTGGATCACTGGACCTCGGTATCGATTTCCAGCCGCTCGGGGTTGTGTGTGGGTGAGTGTTGCCCTCATCGTCACTTCATCATTATCGACGTGCAAGTCGCCGAAGTGGCGTCACACAAAAAGACTTGCGCCATCCGACCAAAAAATCCATATAGGGCCTCCCGGCCAGTAATGCCATACGCTTATTTAATATTATCATGCTGAGTGCAAGTGACTGATGCAACACGTTAAAACTGACCAACTGAGGAACTTACTACCTTACAATGGCTCAGTTTTTTCTTCGTTGACGGAGGAGCGCCGCTGTGCGAAACACCTGCTGGATGTGTTTATAGAGTCAATTGGGTAACACCGTAGACACTCATCGCTGATAGCTGGATGGTAACTTCAGTTGTCTTTCTTATTAATTTTTTACTAAGCAAAGTATTTGAACTAAGTGACAAGCGTTTACTGAAAATAAGATTTCCACACGATCAAAGGCTATGAATCATTCCACAAGTGTGTGGTACCTAGCAATTTGGCAGTTCTCGTTGCTTTCAATATTTCAATAATGAGTAGATGTTTCCCTCGACAGCGAGAAGTGTCTTCGCTTTCAGATGAGGTCTACTTGTAGTCTTCTTTCTGTGCCTTTCTTATTTCGTCTAGCGGCAGTTGCTGATTCTATACAGATACTGAAGGTAAAAGATTTCCTTTAAATACTCTGTATCTAATGGGACAGTGCAACGTGAATCACAGTTGAAATCTAACAATAATGAAATGACAGCTACAACTGCAGTTAATTTATTGACAAATGTGGGACGATTTTCAGCTTCATGAAAGGCCATTATCCACTGTAGAAGTACTGTTGATTTACTAATGCGAACCATCATAAGAGCTACATGTTTGCATTCGTCACTATAGTGTGTCTGTGTGTGAAATCTGATGGGACTTAACATCTAAGGTCATCAGTCACTAAGCTTACACACTACTTAACCTAAATTAGCCTAAGGACAAACACACACACCCTTGCCCGAGGGAGGACTCGAACCTCCGCCGGGACCAGCCGCACAGTCCATGATTGCAGCGCCCAAGACTGCTCGGCTAATCCCACGCGGCACTACAGTGTCGTCACATTGACGTAACGGTGAGCATTAGGTACGAACTGCCGTGATTACTTTGGTACAAGCTGAAACCGTTGATGTTTTCGTCTTTCATCATTTATGGCTTAGTGCGAATGTTGTATCTTCGAAGTTTCGATTAGTCAACGCCTCTTTTATAAGGCCAAGTATCTTACAAATCATACATCAGGTGCAGTTTATTAGAACATCGGTATAAATAACACAGCTGACAAGAAAAATATATTGGACATAACTGTCATTTCAATTTGTGAGTCCGCGTAGTGCTGTAGTCACACGAAGCTTCAGAGCTGTCGCCGAATGCCCCCTCAGTTGCGCATAATCGTTTGAGAAGACAGCATATTGCTTTCTCTCGCGGTCATTTTTGTATGGTTTCGAAATGTAAGATGAAACCTCTCCTGATGCGATGATCTCAAATTCTTGTACCGTACTGAAGTTATAGTAGTATAATTACGTTGAAAGAGGTGTTGATTAAAAATTCGGATATCGATAATAGTTTAATCGAAGGTCGATGTCAACTAATAATAATTTTGTGTAATGGCGTCTAGCCGAGCACAATTGCAATCCGGCGGCCAGCAACCGGCTCGGAATGAAAAACCGGTGGAGGTGGCGTCGTGGTTAGCACATTGGACTCTCATCCGGGAATACGACAGTTCAAATACCCGTTCAGCCATCCAGATTGAGGTACTCGGTGATGTCCCTAAATAGCTACAGGCAACTGCGGGGATGGTTCATAAGAAAGCGCACGGCCAGTTTTCTTTCCCACCATTCATTAATCCAAGCTTGTGTTCAGGCTCTGGCGACGGGACGTTCAACACTAGTCTTAGAAATAAAATTGTTGCTTACAAAAGAATACATTGCCCATTGTAGACTGCATTGCGCTTTATTAAAGTCCTGTACGATTTTAATGAAGTACAATATAGCCTACAAGGACAATGTATTCTTTTATTAAACACTTAAGAGGACGTGGATCCCCAAGAAAGCAAATACTTCCGTTTTTGATGTTATTTATGTGGAACAATATCAAATGTAACTATAACACGCGAGGAATCATAATAAACAGACATAATGTTAATAATTAATCAGAAATATAATATCCTAATTGTAATAACCAATACTATTAAATAATAAAAGTAATTACACATACGGTCGTAGGTTCGAATCCTGCCTCGGGCATGGGTGTGTGTGATGTCCTTAGGTTAGTTAAGTTTAAGTAGTTCTAAGTTCTAGGGGACTGATAACCACAGCAGTTGAGTCCCATAGTGCTCAGAACCGTTTGAACCAATTACACATACAAGCGCAGAGGAGAGTCCATTATGGAAACCAGGTGACATGGAGAGAGCAATTCAGGCAGTGACAGAGGCATGGGTTCCAAATCTGCTGCATCCATCTATCGAATTCCAATGAATACACTGAAGAGGAGGAGTTTGCAGAAAAATCTACGTGCTAAACGCAACACAAGGTACTTGGAGGGCTTGTCATTTTTACCTGAAAAGAAGAAAATTTTTCGAGCGTCTTTTTTCCGTAATGACAGTTAACAATCTGCGATACGCAGCGTTTGAAGTGTCCAAGACGAACCATCTTACACGCAGTATTAACAAGAAGACAGCAGTGGCTAGAAAGGGATGGATTGCTGATTTCCGGAAAAAGTTATCTAACATTGAGAGCGTGAATAATGTAATCTTCTTACTAGAGAAGTTTATTTACCCATCACCATAAATAGATACAATACAGACAATATGTTTCGGAAAGTTAAGCTGGGTTCTTCACATTATCTACATACACTATGTTATACACCTGGCTGAAAATGACTTACAAGTTCGTGGCGCCCTCCATCGGTAATACTGGAATTGGTTTTGGCCACCCTTAGCCTTGATGACAGCTTCCATTCATGCAGCCATACGTTCAATCAGTTGCTCGAAGATTTCTTGGGGAATGGCAGCTCATTCTTCACGGAGTGCTACACTGAGGAGAGGTATCTATGTCGGTCGGTGAGGTCTGGCACGAAGTCGGCGTTCCAAAACATCCCAAAGGTGTTCTATAGGATTCAGGTCAGGACTCCGTGGAGACCAGTCCATTAAAGGGATGTTATTCTCTTGTAACCACTCCGCCACAGGCCATGCATTATGAACAGGTGCTCGATCGTGTTGAGAAATTGCTCTTCGATAGTGGTAACCAAGAAGGGGCTTAAAACATCAATGTGCCTGGGGTGTGATAGTACAGCGCAAAACAACAAGGGGTGCAAGGCCCCCCTCCCCCCATGAAAAACACGACAACCCCATAACACCAGCGCTTCCGAATTTTCCTTTTGGCACTACGGCACTACATACGCTGGCAAATGACGTTCACCAGGTACTCCCCATACCCACGTTTCTCCGCTGTTCAAATCATCCAATGTTTACCCTCCTTACACCAAGCTAGGCGCCGTTTGGCGTTTACCGGCGTGATGTTTGGCTTATGAGCAACCGCTCGACCATGAAAGTTCTCTCACCTCCCGCCTAACTGTCATAGTATTTGCAATGGATCCTGATGCAGGTTGGAATTCCTGTGTCATGGTGTGGTTAGATGTCTTCCTGTTACACATTACGACCCTCTTCAACTGTCGTTGGTCTCTGTCAGTGAACAGACGAGGTCGGTCTGTACGCTTTTGTGCTGTACGAGTCCCATCACGTTTGCACTTCACAGTCACATCGGAAACGGTGGACCTAGGGATGATCAGGAGTGTGGAAATCTCGCTTACAGACGTATGACACAAGTGACACCCCATCATCTGACTACGTTCGAAGCCTGTTAGTTCCGTGGCCGACCGCTGTGACCGAGCGGTTCTCGGCGCTTCAGTCTGGAACCGCGCGACCGCTACGGTCTCAGGTTCGAATCCTGCCTCGGGCATGGATGTGTGTGATATCCTTAGGTTGGTTTGGTTTAAGTAGTTCTAAGTTCTAGGGGACTGATGACCTCAGATGTTAAGTCCCATAGTGCTCAGAGCCATTTAAACCATTTTTGAGTTCCGCGAAGCCCCCCATTTCTGCTCTCTCACAATGTCTAATGGCTACTGAGGTCGCTGAAATGGAGTACCTGGCTGTAGGTGGCAGCACAATGCTCATAATATGAATAACGCATGTTTTTCCGGGTGTCCGGATACTTTTAGTCACACAGTGTACATGAATCATTGTGCACTAAAAGAATGGCACAATTGCCCATGTGAGTAGATAACCTGTCGATGACAATTTAACTTGCCGAAACTAGTTGTTTATATATTTATATTTGTTGCAATCTTGGCAAATAAATTCTCTAGTAAGAAAATTAAACTGTTCAAGTCCAGACATCGCTATGCTTTTGAAGGCGCCAGGCACCATTTGAAACCGGGAGGACCACGGTTCAATCCCGCGTCCGGCCATCCTGATTAAGGTTCTCCGTGATTTCCCTAAATCGCTCCAGGCAAATGCCGGGACGGTTCCTTTGAAAGGCCACGGCCGACTTCCTTCCCCGTCCTTCCCTAATCGGATGAGACCGATGACCTCGCTGTCTGGTCTCATTCCCCAAAAACAACACACCATTTGAAATCGTGTGTAAATGCTCAGCAGATTGAGTTTGGGCCCGCGAACAGAGCGTGGCTATTGGTGACGGCGAAAATAACTACTACTGCGAAAACTGTGCCTAAAAATTTTGAATCAATTTAATTTTTATCGGTATCGGTAGGGACGACGATTTTTTTTCCTACCAACATAGAATCTTTTCTGTAAATAAATCTTTTTTTTTCTCTAGTTGTACTGTTTCAAGCTGGTTTTTTCATTACATTTAGCCCTTTTTAGTTACGTAGTTATTATGGCCCACTGCCTTGGACACAATGGCCACTCGGCCTTTATCAAACGAGAATGGAAGAAATCAGGCAGGTAGTAGTATAGTCTGACTGTATACGCTGTAATTCTGGAGTTTCAACGTCAACTGCAACTTAAATTTAAAAAAATCTCCAAATGTGTGGGTGGCCGTTATTACTCATAAACATTAAAACGATGCTGTGTACGCTAGATGTTCGCCACTAATCTTGTAATAGAACATTGTCGGGCTCTTTCTCTTTCTGTTGTAGACACACTGCTGCATTTATCACGGCGTGTCACAACTACTGCACGTCCTTGTCGGTTAGGCAGTAACAGATATAAACCGTGCTACAGACATCCCTTACCTGCATACTGTTGCATATGTGCGTATACTGTGAATTTAATAATCCTGATTGTCTTGGCATTTCGAGATTCGCAGCCGCTGCTCAAAGCCAAAAATGCCATAGACAACAGAGAGGAGATGCAATTAGTGACGATTTTACGCGTTTCGCACACAGCGAGTATAAACCCGGGGCCAGTTACGTCCACTACCGGTGCGGTGCGTTTACTTCGCCGGGAGGGAGCGGCGATTACTTAAGCCCGCCTGCTGGTGCGAGATTCCCCCACCGGCCGGCGACCGGTTGCCGGAGAGGTGAACGCGGCCTTTTTGCGCCTCTGCAGTCCCAGCGAATTTATTATCCTCGGCAAAACTGGCGCCGCGTCCACTGCCGCTTTTTGCCGTCGACTGGCACTTTGACATATTTCACCGCCCGTCCCACAATTTTACCCCCGCGCTCTTTCCGAACAAATACGGCGCCGCGCACGCCACGGCGGCGTCGTAGTTTTGTTGGTGGCCCCAGGAGGGGTGGTGGTTGGGGGGTGGGATGTAAAGGGGTATCGCGGGGTGGGAGGGGGGTGACAGAGGAACAGAGGTGTCAGTATGAAAAACCTTAACTCCACATCAGTACTAACAAGGGAACCTCCCCAACGCATCCCCCTCAGATTTAGTTATAAGTTGGCCCTGTGGATAGGCCTTGAAAAACTGAACACAGATCAATCTATAAAACTCGAAGAAGTTGTGTGGCACTATGAAAAAAATAAGCAAAATATACAAACTGAGTAGTCCATGCGCAAGATAGGCAACATCAAGGATACTGTGCACTCAGGAGCGCCGTGGTCCTGTGGTTTGTGTGAGCAGCTGCGGAGCGAGAGGTCCTTGGTTAAAGTGTTCCCTCGAGTGGAAAGTTTAATTTTTATTTTCATACAATTATTATCTGTCCGTCCGTCCGTCCGATGTGAGGTAACTGACGGTCTACACACGGAAAAACTTGAAAACGTTAAAAACATGTTTTTTTGACAGAGCACAGGGAAAACTGTGCGACTGCGAAACTGTTGCATTCATTTGTTGCAGTTTATGTGACAAACTCTTATGTCTTCATCACTTTTTTGGGAGTGATTATCACATCCACGAGAAAACCTAAATCGGGCAAGGTATAAGAATCTTTTTACCCATTCACCAAGTGTACAAGTTAGGTGGGTCGACAACTTATTCCTGTCATGTGACGCACATGCCGTCACGAGTGTCGTATAGAATATATCAGACGCGTTTTCCTGTGGAGGAATCGGTGGACCTATGACCTTGCGATCAAATGTTTTCGGTTCCCATTTGAGAAGCACGTCATTTCGTCAGCTAATCGCACGGTTTTGCGGTGCGGTCGCAAAACACAGACACTAAACTTATTTCAGTGAACAGAGACGTCAATGAACGAACGGCCCCATATAAATTAATTAAGAAGTTAAACTTTTCAGTAGAGGGAAGACTTGAACCAAGGTCCTCTCGTTCCGCAGCTGCTCACGCTAACCACAGGACCACGGCGCTCCTGAGCTCACAGTATCCTTGATGTTGCTGCCTTGCGCATGGACTACTCAGTTTGTGTATTTTGCTTATTTTTTTCATAGTTCCACACAACTTCTTCCTGTTTTCTCGATTGATCTGTGTTCAGTTTTTCAAGGCCTATCCACCGTGCCAACTTATAACTAAATCTGAGAGGGGGGGGGGGGGGTGCAATGGGGAGGTTTCCTTGTAAGTAAGCCTCCTTACATGGAGGCAGGTCCTAATCTAGGGGAGGAGGGAGAACAAATTGGGGAGGGGGCAAACCGGGGTATCTGCCCCGGCGGCAATTTCGGGCACCGCCAAATTCATATTCTTGAAGACAAACAAACCAAATTTCACAAAGCGCCTAACATCCGGCGCACGTTCGTCTATCGATTATTCATACCATTTTGAAACGCATACCAGTTGATTTTTGAATATATTTGAACATACGCGAAGTTGATTTCTGAACGAATCATAAGTTGATTTTTGAATTTGTGCATGGTGTAAGTGATGTCTCTGCCAGGGAAATGCCCGTCGCATCTACAAACAAAAAGCTTTACAGCAGACAAATGGGACGGAGCTATACGAGCTGAACCGAATAAATCCGAACGGGTGAATGCCGATCGCTGTTTGTTTACGTGGTTCATTGGCTGTGCGAATCATCGGTGCTGTTATAGTTATTAGCGAAATCCACAGATTCAGTTTACCAGGGTGGAAATAAACGGCTAACAGGAATACATATTATCTTTTCGGCGTTTCCAAGAAAATGAAATTTTGACAGAAAATGTTTCACCAGATCGCTACACTAGCAGTTCTGCAGTCCCCCAGTTAGCAGCAGCTTTAATTTCTGTTCTCGGAATAGCGCGGAAAACGCGTTCTAGGAACACGTAATAACGCCTAACCAGAGAATAAACACGGGATAACTGAATCGGTGATTCTGGCAGTGTTAGTGAAGTTAACTGAAGAATAAGTTTTGATCATGACAGGAATAATTACAGAATTAGTGATGACAAGATTGTTTTTTAGAACGAGGAAGGAGAAGAAAACGATGACATCACACATATGATATGGAAAAATAAGACGATCCCGAATTTATACAAAAATTTCGTACTTCTACTTGTCAATCGCATCCTTGAGAAACTGTGGCGTATGAATGGAATGTGAAACTGTTTCCTAACATAAGAATTTTCGCTTGTAATGGACCTAATACGCATTTGATATTGGTACTTCGTGAACTGGGTTGTATTGTGTTATCTATGTTAACGAGGTACATAAAAATGACCATTTGCGCCAAAACAGCCTCGCTTATTTCGTGTGTGTTACAATTGCTGCAATATTAGAAAGGCCTATTTCGTTTTATACAGATAACATTGACAAAATAAACATAACCAAATCGAGAAACCACACCAGTCTTAAGTACTTCTCGTGTTAACAACTTTTTCAGCATTAGACAACGACATTTTGATTTTTCATGTATAAAAACATTCGACGAACTTTGATGAGGTAATAAATTATTTCGCAGAAGGTCAGGCAGGCCGTGTAAAGCTGTAGCAAGATTAGATCATCATCATCATCATCATCATCATCATCATCATTTAAGACTGATTATGCCTTTTAGAGTTCAGTCTGGAGCATAGTCCCCCTTATAAAATTCCTCCATGATCCCCTATTCAGTGCTAACATTGGTGCCTCTTCTGATGTTAAGCCTATTACTTCAAAATCATTCTTAACCGAATCCAGATACCTTCTCCTTGGTCTACCCCGACTCCTCCTACCTCTTACTGCTAAACCTATGCGTCTCTTGGGTAACATTGCTTCTCCCATGCGTGTAACATGACCCCATCATCTATGCCTGTTCGCCCTGACTGCTACATGTATAGAGTTCATTCCCAGTTTTTCTTTGATTTCCTGCCATTGTTACCATCTGCTAGTACCTGCAATCATCCTAGCTACTTTCATATCCGTAACCTCAACCTTGTTGATAAGGTAACCTGAATCCACCCAGCTTTCACTCCCATACAACAAAGTTGGTCGAAAGATTGAACGGTGCACAGATAACTTAGTCTTGGTACTGACTTCCTTCTTGCAGAAGAAAGTAGATCGTAGCTGAGCGCTCACTGCATTAGCTTTGCTACACCTCGCTTCCAGTTCTGTCACTATGTTGCCATCCTGTGAGAATATGCATCCTAAGTACTTGAAACCGTCCACCTGTTCTAACTTTGTTCCTCCTATTTGGCACTCGTTTATATCTCTTTCCCACTGACATTAGTTTCGTTTTGGAGATGCCAATCTTCATACCATACTCCTTACATTTCTGATCTAGCTCTGAAATATTACTTTGCAATCTTTCAATCGAATCTGCCATCACAACATATCATCCGCATATGCAAGACTGCTTATTTTGTGTTCACATATCTTAATCTCACCCAGCCAGTCCATTGTTTTCAACATATGATCCATAAATAATATGAACAACAATGGAGACAGGTTGCAGCCTTGTCTTACCCCTGAAACTACTCTGAACGATGAACTCAGTTTACCATCAACTTTAACTGCCGCCTGACTATCCATGTAAAGACCTTTAATTGCTTGCAAAAGTTTGCCTCCTATTCCACAACCTCGTAGAACAGACAGTAACTTCCTCCTAGGAACCCAGTCATATGCCTTTTCTAGATCTATAAAGCATAGATACAATTCCATGTTCCACTCATAACACTTCTCCATTATTTGCCGTAAGCTAAAGATCTGGTCCTGACAACCTCTAAGAGACCTAAACCCACACTGATTTTCATCCAATTGGTCTTCAACTAATACTCGCACTTTGCTTTCAACAATACCTGTGAAGATGTTACCCACAACGCTGATTAAAGAGATACCTCTGTAGTTGTTACAATCTTTTCTGTTTCCATGTTTAAAGATTGGTGTGATTACTGCTTTTGTCCAGTCTGATGGAACCTGTCCCGACTACCACGCCATTTCAATTATCCTGTGTAGCCATTTAAGACCTGACATTTCATTGTATTTGATGCGTTCCGACTTAATTTCATCCACCCCAGCTGCTTTATTGCACTGCAATCTATTGACTATTTTCTCCACTTCCTCAAATGTGATCCTATTTCCATCATCATTCCTATCCCATTGTACCTCGAAATCTGAAACATTACTGGTCGTATTTTCACCTACATTGAGCAACTCTTCAAAATATTACCTCCATCTGCCCAAGGAATCCACAGGATTCGCCAGCTGTTTTCCTGACCTGTCCAAAATACTTGTCATTTCCTTCTTACCACCCTTTCGAAGACTGCTAATTACACTCCAGAATGGTTTTCCAGCAGCTTGACGCAAAGTCTCCAACCTGTTTCCAAAGTCTTTCCAAGATTTATTCTTGGATGCTGCAATTATCTGTTTGGCTTTGTTTCTTTCTTCAACATAACTTTCTCTGTCTACCCGAGTTCTAGTATGTAGCTATTTTTGTTACGCCTTCTTTTTCCTTTTACAGACTGCCTTGGCTGTGTCATTCCACCAAGCTGTTTGCTTCATCCTACTTTTACACGCTACTGTTCCAAGACATTCTTTAGCCACTACTAGTACTGTGTCCCTGTACCTTGTCCATTCCTTTTCCAATGACTGTAATTTACTACTTTCAACTAACTGGTACCTTTCTGAGATCATTGCTATGTACTTGTGCCTGATTTCCTTATCCTGAAGTTTCTCCACTCTTATCCTCCTACATATGGACCTGACCTCCTGCACTTTTGGCCTCACAATCCCAATTTCACTGCAGATTAAATAATGATCAGTGCCATCAAAGAATCCCCTGAATACACGTGTGTCCCTCACAGCCTTCCTGTATTCCTGATCTGTTGTTATATAGTCAATGACAGATCTGGTTCCTCTGCCTTCCCAAGTATACCGGTGAATGTTCTTATGTTCAAAAAAGGTGTTTGTGATTACTAAGCCCATACTGGCACAGAAATCCAAGAGTTGTTTTCCGTTCCTGTTAGCCTCCATATCCTCTCCAAATTTACCCATAACCTTTTCATACCCTTCTGTTCGATTTCCAATCCCGGCATTAAAATCACCGATGAGCAGAACACTGTCCTTGTCCTTTACTTTAACAACTACATCACTGAGTGCCTCATAAAAACTATCCATCTTATCTTGATCTGTCCCTTCACAATGCGAATATACTGACACAATGCTAATTTTCTTGCTTGACACTGTCAAATCTATCCACATCAGTCGTTCGTTTACATACCTTATTACAACTACGCTGGGTTCCATTTCTTTCCTGATGTAAAGCCCTACACCCCATTGTGCTTAGCGAGGAAAAAAAATACTGGGACCAAAAAGTTGAATAGATGTGTACAGTCTTGGTTGTCTTGTGTCTTTACTGATTTTATGTTTCCTAAATTTGATTTCATGTCACACAAAAGAGAGTTATTAGCTAATAGGCAATAAAGAGCGCAAATTTTATGAACATCTCTTATTCTCCCGGTCAGAAATAATGCTACCTAGTATTAATTGTGAGGGGATAGGATGTCAAACCAGCCAACTGGGAGCAGGAGAGGCACCAAAGGACATTTTAATTTCCACTGTTGTGAATGTAGGTTATATGGCTTCCATTACAAAATATACAACTTTTAATTTCACAAGGGACTGTGCAAGTTGGAGGTGGCTGCATAATGGTGTGGACTATGCTTATATGCAATGGACTGGATCCTCTGCCGTGACGTAACCGATCACAGAGCTAAATTCCGTGACGTCCAATACAAGGACTTGAACTAACTTATGCTAAGAACAACACACACACACCCATGCCCGAGGGCGGACTCGAATCTCCGGCGGGAGGGGCTTGTGAACATATCGATTAGATCCTAGACGGCTGGAAAAACCATGGCCTGCTCAGATGAGTCCCCGAGTTCAAATGGTAGGAGCTGACAGCAGGGTTCGAGTGTGGCGCAAACCCCATGAAGCCATGGACCCAAGTCGTCAACAAGGCACTGTGCAAGTAGGAGGCGACTGCATAATGGGCATAATGGTGTGGGCTATGTTTACATAGAATGGACTGGGTCTTCTGGTCCTACGGAACCGATCACTAACTGGAAATGGTTATTAACGTTCCCAAACAACGATGGAATTTTTATGGATTATAATGCCACTGTCACTGGGCCACAGTTAGTTTGAAGAACATTTTCGACAGTTCGAGTGAATAATCTGGTTCCCATCGAAAATTTGCATGACATACTCGAGAGATCCTTCGTGCACAAAATGCCGACCCCGTAACACTTTAGCAATTATGGCCTGCTATAGAGGCAGCATCACTCATTATTTCTGCAGAGTAGTTTCAACGACTGCACTACACCGGGCGAAAGGAGGCTCGACAAGATACTGGAAGGTATCCCAAGACTTTTGACACCTCAGTGTATGGGCAGGTTTTGTCGGTGAGAGAGTCATAGGGCCATACTCTTTACCAAAGAGATTAGCAGATGATTTATGTGTGGTGAATTACCGGAGCTATTCGAGGCAGGAAGGCAACGATTGTGGTTTATACACGACGGGCGCAGCACTTTAATTTTCTGCGGGTCATGCAACAGTACGACATACCATCGTTTCATTGGCGGTGGCTTGGTCGAGGTGGACTAGTGGTACGGCTTCTCCGTTCGCCAGAGCGGAATGTGTTGGATTTCTGCCTATTGGGATATTTAAAGGCATTGGTGTATGCCGAACACATCGACAACGTACAGATCGTACGAGTCCGTGTGACGGATGAATGTGACCCTATCCGAATGAAGGCCAGTTGTATCTGCAGGAGGGCGTCGTTGATTATGAAGAAGGACTGAAGAGTGACTCTTGATGGGTGCTAATCCACTTGTAGTGTTACAACCTGGAGTAAATAAACCAAGAGCTGTATTTTAATTCCTAATTTTTTGCACAGGCAACTGGTTTCGTCATTTCATTCAGCCATCATCAGTTTATGTTTCCAGACACAATATTGTGCAAAACCGCCACCGTACATAACACAGCTATACATTTGTAAACAATCTGAGTGAAGCAAAACCTCATATTGGCATAATGGAATGCCGAAACTGGTTGCTTCTGGAATAAATCAGAGATGAAAATACAAATGTTGGTTTATTTATTTCTGGTACGGCTGTCCTCCTAAGCTTCCTCCTAGCAAGGATGGATGAAGTGAAACTCGCAGTAATGTCTACTTTTGTGTAAAAGATAGGATTCAGAGGAAAGGCTGGGCCATACCTCAAGAGATATTGTTTTCTAGGTACATCATTTTAGGGCATCTTCTTCTACTTTTGGCCAATATTGCCTCCTGTTGCAATATGTGACACGTTCGTTAATCACCATGCATGTAAGAGGAAAACATACGTTATCTGACTCTTGTGGCAAAGAACAGTCTTCGGGTCTTCTTCGGTACAACTCTGTGTAACAGACAACGGTTCTCTTAAAGCGGTTGCCTCTGCAGTCTGAGGGCTGTGACGAAACGTGCCACTATTCTTTTGATCACATGAAAGTCGTTGAAAGTACCCTGAATAAATATTGAATGATGCTGCCTCTGTAGCTGGCCATAATTGCTAAAGTGTTACCGGTTCAGCATTTTGTGCACGAAGTCATCTCTCGATTATGTCACACATATGTTAATTGATCGAAACACAAGAATACTTCGAATGAAGATTTTGCAAGACACCTCTTTCCTCGCAATAAATCCCAGTCATAACCTATCACAACTACTAATCTTCTGTGATAGTTTCATTCTCCCTATGATAGTTCTGTTTATGTAAGTCTGCAGACTTAAGTGGTCGTTGACGGTGAAGGTAAAATGTTCTATGTGATTGGGCAGCGTCATGTTTCTCTTCAGTTTTTTTTTACACGATCTATGTTTCGACCCGTCTGCAGGAAGTGCTTTACGTAGTTAGCTGAACACCGTCAGAGACATGTGGTGCGTGTTTTTTTTCTGGGGAAGTTGTCCTATTGAGTAAAATTCTTCGGATTGCTGTTGGTCGTCCACAGCCATCAGGTAGAAAGAAAAACAGGCAGAGGTGAAATGTTTGTCAAAATACACGTTAAGAAAAAACAAAAACAAGAAAAGAAAAAAACGGCGCACCACGAAGGAATTACCGGAACATGACGGAAATCGATAGATGTGACATGCATGTACAGGGCGATTATAATTAAAGCTTAACTGAAGAAATAACACCAATGGTCAGAAAGGCGTCAAATTGCAACACGGTATTATCGGAGAAGGGGGAAAAGTATGATAGAAGAGAAGTATATAGTTACAAAATGTAACAATAGATGACGCTATGAGTGTCATAATTTAATAGTGGTCGACTACAAGTGACAAATGAATCATGCAACAATGCCTAAGGTGTATGTCTGACCTTAAACAAACTGCACTACTCAGTGTGCATGGGTGTACACGTAACTGTTAGTTACGTAAGCCCATCAACCACCGCAAAGACACATCACTTAGGATGGGAAAAATCGGTTTTTAATCATCCTAAGGCCAAGAACCCCAAAAATGCATCAATCAAAATGTAATTAGATTATTAATTTCCGTGTGACTAGCGCAAAAAATGTTCAATATGCTGTCCACCGTTTTCTGCAACAAGTTGAAATCGAGAAACAGCATGTTCCACAAGTGATCGAAGAGTTTCCGGGGTCACGTTCAGAAAGTATTGCGCAATACGTGCCTTCAGTGCTGCTAAGTTTGCGTGTGTGTGATATCTTATGGGACGTAGCTTCTAAGGTCATCAAACCCTAAGCTTACACACTACTTAACCTAAATAGGACAAACACACACACACACACACATGCCCGAGGGAGGATTCGAACTACGGTCGCAGGTTAGAATCCTGCCGCGGGCATGGATGTGTGTGATGTCCTTAGGTTGGTTAGGCTTAAGTAGTTCTAAGTTCTAGGGGACTGGTGCCCTCAGATGTTTAGTCCCATAGTGCTCAGAGCCATTTTTTTGAGGATTCGAACCTCCGCCGGGACCAGCCGCACAGTCCATGACCCCAGTGCTAAGTTTTCAATCGGAACACTGAACACAACATCTTTCAGATAGCCCCATAGCCAGAAGTCACACGGATTAAGATCAGGTGATCGGGACGGCCAGGCTGTATGGAAATCGCGCTTTAGCAGCTGCTTAATTGGATTTGGAATGTGCGGAGGTGCACCATCTTGCATAAAAATGATCCCATCCACACGTCCATACTGTTGGAGAGCTAGAATGACGTGGTTGCACAAAAGACACTCATAGCGCTTACCAGTGACGGTATAGTTAACAGGACCGGAAGCACCCGTTTCTTCGAAAAAACATGACTCTCAGACATTTTCAGGATAAAGTGGTACTGGCTGATTTACATGTGGATTTTACGTTGCCCATATTCGATAATTCTGTGTGCTGACATATGATGGAAGTGGGCTTCGTCCGTCCACAAAACCTTCCACGGCTATAATTGTCCACTTCCATGCGAGCAAGAAATTCTGAAGCAGACGTCTCTCTTGCTGGCAGGTCAACAGGAAGCTACTCTTGCACATTGGTAATTTTGAATGGATAGCAAAGAAGGATGTTTCGTAGGATTTTGCGTACTGTGCAAGATGTCAAATTTTCTGGCAATTGCCTGCTTACTACACGCTTGCACGCCAGACCTCGCCTCTTCCTGCATTGCTGTGACCACTGCTTCCACTGATGTCGAATCAATTCCTTTCCTCCCTCTACCAGGTTGCACACCAAAAGAACCCGTCTTTTCGAATTTTCGAATCATTTTCTCCGGACCCACGGCAGTCATTGGACCAAGGCTCATTTTCAAACCCCGCAGTGTCCGGAACGTCTGCAGAGCGATGTGTGCAGAGTCATCTTTTTTTTAATACAGCTTTACAAGCAGAGGGCGATCCTGCATAGAGTTATGGCAAACGTCGAAGACGCGAAAGGAGGAAAAGCTGTGCACCCGGCGTGTTTATACCAACCTCAGTGGGTCGTGCACGTGACAGGTGTTTTCATTTACTTATTCCGACACTTACAAGGCCATCTGTTAATAAATACACACTATTTTTTTTCCTCTTGCCATACTTTTTCAACCTCTTCTCCGATAACATTCCCTTGCAATTTGACGTCATTCTGACCTTTGGTATTATTTCTACAGTGTTTTGAAACTTTAGCTTCAATTATAATCACCATGTTCATACAAACAAGTCATTACAGGTTCAGAAAAGTTGCTCGATTTATTCAAGAGAAACAGGTTCACAAACTGATTATCTTCAGTGTTGTGTCCCGCTTCGAACTGAGCACCAATGACCAGCGAATACGAGTCTGGAAACGCCCCAGACAGCGGTGGGATAACGATCTGACTGTCGTTCGCCATACGGCCGGACAACGAGGAGTGATGGTCTGGGGTGCCATTATTTTTCATGGCAGGACACCTATGGTTGTCATTCGCAACACACTTACAGCTAGCCATACGTCGATGATTAGCTGTGATTCCCCGACCTATAATGTTATTGGTAGTTTTGTTATGGCCTGCTCTTCGCATTCTGAAAGAATGTCTGTTCCAAAAACATAAACAACGGTCTTTCATTGTTCTTAAAGCAAGTGTACGGATGATGAAATTATGCTCTGTGCAAAATTCTACTAGGTGATTTCATCTTTTATTCCCTTGCCGAGGCCACAAAGGTTTTACACGCGATTCTTTCCACTGGGAGAAGCGTGCTTTGCGACCGTTTTAATGAGGGCCAGGAGAGGAGAAATGGTAGCTTCCGTCGTAAATTTTTAATCTCTTTGTTGGCGATAGATTTCAGCTACTGTGTAGCTAACCTCACTGCTTCATGAATAAAAGAACATAATGAGAATCAGGCATTACAATATAAATTAAAACCAGATCATAAATACATAAGCGTACGGTTTACATGCTGATTTATTTGTGATCTGATTTTAATTTATATTTTAATGCATGATTCTCATTGTGCTACTTTATTCATGTAGCACTGAAGACAGCTACACAGCAGCTGCAATCGATCTGTGATAAACATAATAAAAATTTACGACTGATGCTGCCCTTCCTCCTATCTTGTTAACTATTTTACATTCTGCATAAAGACTCAAAATATCTTATGACCTCGATCAGAACCATAGCAGCGTACAGCCAGTGGCCAGGTAAATGCAGGTGTCGTGTAGAATCTGATGCACTGGTCTGATTACTATCAGACGGTAAAAGGGCTCAGTCAGGGGACTGGCAGCAGATACTATTCAACCCTGTCACGGGTAAGGGGTTGGTCAAAGTTCAGTAATATAATACTCCTGATGGAGACTAAGGGATGACTACGTCACTTAGCAAAATCAACTGCCCCGCACTGCGCCTAGAAAACTTAAGACATCTGATGCCTGTGGTTCTTGCGTGCTAGCTCGCAGCAGCGTCTCATTGGGGTGTGTGTGTGTGTGTGTGTGTGTGTGTGTGTGTGTGTGTGTGTGTGTGTGTGTGTGTTTGTGTTGTTGTGTGTGTGTGTGTGTGTGTGTAGGGGGGAGGGGGAGTGGAAACTTAGGGCTTTACGTCCTGTCGACAACGAGGAGGGGCTCAATAGAGACGCAGCAGATGGTCGAACTGAGAACCACTGGGAAAAGAAACCCGAAGAATTACAGCAGCATTCACTTTAAACCTCAGAAAACCTAAATATGGCTGGCCAAACGTGAATTTAAATCATCGTCTTGCCAATTAGACACTAGTGCCTTACAACTGCTCCATCTCACTTGGTGGTAGAGGGCAGATCTTCCTACACAATTCACAATCCGCTCACAGCTCGTGAAGACTATTTGTCTGCTGCGCCTCCACAAATGGTGCTCCGTCTTTACGAGTGGACAACCAGCTAGCAACAGAAGTCGTCTGGGGCCTCACAGGGGATGGCAAAATGCCGCACCACCGTCGCGCCCACAAGGCAGCGCGCAGGCGCGAACTTGCGACTTGGCAGCGGCCTTCCCCGCCTCCGGCTATGTTAGCTGTTTGAAGCGCGTTGAGAGGTCAGCTGTGCTCGCAGTAGAGAAAGACTCCCCCCCCCCCCCCCCTGCCGTCTCTGACCGAAAGTAAACATAAAGTAACACAGAGCGCAACTTGTAGCCCCACGGGATGTCCAGGTTAGGCACCAACTGAAGAGGCGAGCAAGTTTATAACTGTCACGATGGCGGGGATACCTCGAGTAAACAGAGCACCACTCAAGTCGGCTATTGGCTTCACTATAACGATTCAAAATGTCAAACCGTTCTTAGTTTGCGGTGTAGTCAATACTTTGCTTGCTGATATATTAAAGTACGTTAATAATGTTCTCCGTAAGTGAAATTAAGTACTATTTCAACAGTGTTAGACACCTCAAGACAAGAGTAATACTGCTGAACAATAAATACATCCAAACATTTATAGTGATACTTATCATCACACAAATCACCAATTCACAAGGACCTCTAATCTCAACTGGTGCAATCTCCAACAATCAGTCTTTCCTTCTCACCCCGTCGAGTAAGTTTCCCCTGCCCCGGGGTTCAGGGTGACTTTTTCCTACATCTACTCCTTTCCTTAAACCTTTCCTTTTCCTTCACCCCTCTTCCTTATACCTCAACTCTTCTGCCAGAAGAAGGAGGCACTGTGTGTGTTCTCCTGCCGCCGCTTGGTGACTTGATTTTTCATCTATCTGATTACATTATATTATCAAGAATTGGCAATGTTCTTTGTTGTACTGGGAGACACAGACTGAAATACGTAAAACTATTGACTGATGATGCAGGGTGCAAACGCTACTGCGAGATGAAGAGGATGGAAAAGTAAACGAAAAAAAAGCATACTTCATCCAGATAATGTAGGACTTAGGTTATGAAATACTAGTCAAACTGGAAAAGATGACCAACAATCACGTTGCTTCGGCAGTTGTTGTACAACAATTCTGATACTGTGATGTTAAAGAAAAACTGTATACTATCTGGATGGTGTTCTTCGATTGGCATACTGTAGATGAAAATCTAATAGTCATGGACAAAGGAATACGGTTGTAGAGAAAGGAAGAAAAATGGCTTACTGGAGAATGGAATGACAGAGGCGAAAGACGAATTGAGTTCGTCAGTAAATTTCAGATGGTAATAGCGAATACTCATTCAAGAATCAGAAAAGGAGGAGGAATACCTGGAAAAGACCCAGAGACTCGGGAAGGTTCCAGCTGGATTACATCGTAATCAGACACAGATTGCAAAATCAGGTATTGGACTGTAACGAATACCCAGGTCCAGATAGAGATTCGGATTACAATTTAGTAATGACAAAGAACTGACTAAAATTTAAGAGGATAGTCCGAAAGAATCAGAGTGGAAGAAAATGAGATACTAAACTACTGAGGAATGGTGTGACGCGTTTGAAGTTCGCTGAGTATGTGGATACTCCGATAAGACATCGGTTCTGTTCAAAAGGACTTCGCTAAGAAGGGCAATCACAGATGTTGGATAGCCAGAAATAGGTATAAAAAAGGTAACTGCAAAAAATCTTGGGTAACAAATGAAATATTGCAGTTATTCGACAGAAAAAAGGAGTACCAAAATCTTCGGGGAAAGACAGGAACACAATCGTGTAAATCCCTTAGGAAATAATTAGAGAGGAAGTGCAGGGCAGCCACGGTGAACTGCAGGAAAGATGTGAACAAAATGAAAAAGAAATGATCGTCGAGAGGACTGACTTCGCATATGAACTCAAAACAGCCTTCGGTAACATTAAAACCAAAGGTGGTAACATTAAGAGCGCATTGGAAATTCTTTTGTTTAACGCAGGAAAGAGAGTGGCTTGGTATGAAAAGTACATAGAAGGCCTCTGAAGGGGAGACTTTTTCTGACGAGAGTCCATATCGATGACATAAAGTAGTATTACAGTCAGAATTTGAAAGAGCTCTGGAAGATTAGACATCAAAAACCGTACGATGGATAGACAACATTCCACTGGAATTTCTAAAATCGTTGGGGGAAGTGGTAACCAAACAATTGTTCAAGTTGGTGTGTGGAATATATGAGATTGAAGATGTACCATCAGACTTTCGGAAAAATATCATCCACACACTACCGAAAACGGCAAGAGCAAGTAAGTGGGAAAACTAAAGCACAATCATCTTAACAGCTCAAGCACGCAAGCTATTAACAAGAGTAGCATACAGAAGAATGGAAAAGAGAACTGAGGATGTGTTAATGACGATCACTTTGGCCTTAAGAAGGATAAAAGCACCAGAGAGGCAATCATGACGTTGTAGTCGATAATGGAAGCAACACTAAGGAAAAATCAAAACAGATACACAGGATTTGTCGACCTGGAATAAGAGTTCGACAATGTAAAATGGTGTAAGATATTGGAAATACTGAGAAAAATAGGGGTGAGCCTTAGGCGAGTAGCATACAAAATGTACAAGAGCCAAGAGGGCATAACAAGAATGGACGACCTAAAACGAAGTGCTCAGATTAAAAAGCGTTTTGAAACGGGGCTGTAGCCTTTCGCTCCTACTGTTCAATCTGTACATCGAAGAAGCAATGATGGAAATAAAAGAACGGTTCAGGAGTTTTCTATGATCCAAATATCTTAAGCGAGGTACAACTCCTAAAGAATGTTATATATCTCACTAACGTCAACACAATTTTGATTTCAGGCGAGCCGGCTCACATGTGATACGCCGCGCATGAAGGTCTACATCGAAATTTTGTTTCGTTCCGACGGCAGTTCCGCTTTTGATCTTCGACATTTCCGGCCGAAAAAATTCCAGTTTGTAGGGGAAATGTCAGGAAACATTTTGACCAAATTTGATATTGATATCTATAACACATTCCGAGAAACAAATTCTCAAAGAACATGCTTTTTCCGGTTCAAAGATAGTATAACTCTCCTTAAACTTATGGAAAAACGCTGCGAACTTACGCATCAATCCAATACATCACTGAGTGGTCAGTCCCGTTCATGGTGCAGAGGCCAGTAGCAGGTCTTCCTCGGGCAAAATTTTGATTTTCGGTATTTCATATGATTACTGAGCAAATGGAATATGCTGTCTTACTATACTCATTAAGAGTTCTAATCTGAAGTCAAAAGGGCAACAAAATTATTAAAGCCACACACTGTACATATGCTTTGTGGCATCGTTAATTCACGGGGTGTAAATTACCCAGCCTTCATTCATTCAGTATGTGAAAAAGAGCACTGCCTTCTATATACTTTAAAAACTTTACGAAACCTTTTATCGGTCACAGCTTAACAGCAAAAATTTAACACAATTACTCATTATGAAGTATGCAGACGTTTGAAGCAGTTTTATGTACACGAGATGTATAGTTCGATTCTTTACAGAAAGGGGGAAGGGGTATGGAAGGAGTGGTGAGAGCGTTTGGAGGGAGTTACGGCCACGGCTGTTACCGGGGTGCCCCACTATCGAAAAGAAGACATCCCGAGGCCGTAATATGTCGCACGCCAGTTCGCAGTGTCAGAAGCACCACCCGCACAAAAAACGCACTTTCTACTTGCCTCCATCCATTATGTCAACGAATACCAACATTTATAGTGAAGTTATTAAACAAAGCATGACTGCCCACTAATTTTCCGACCTTGCATGCCGATCAAGAATACGTGCATACAACGAGCAACATAGTAAAGAGCTATGTATATAAGCGATCTAATACTGCTGATACACCTCAGGATTTCAAGGAGCACAGTAACTATCTCCCAGGAGGTTCAAGGGAAAAGAGTGGTGTAAAGAATATGACAATGATCATGATGATGCGTGCTTGTATTAGGAACAAGCGTTTTCAAAACTCAGTAAAAAAATCTTTGCGTATTTATTTATTTGCATATTTATTTATTGATTACTATGAGTAATACTGTTACTCTAATCAACATTTGACGGAGAATTTCTTTGCATTTCACAGAAGAGACTAATTTTCTAAACAGAAAATTATATAAAGCATGAAACCTCATCAGTGGTTATAATGTAACTTTGTTTCATATTACGTTCATTATCTAACAACATGAAACATAGGTAAGCCGGTCGGTTGTGGCCGAGCGGTTGTAGAGCCGCTTCTGTCAGGAACCGCGCGACCGCTACGGTGGCAGGTTCGAATCCTGCCTCGTGCATGGATATGTGTGATGTCCTTAGGTTGGTTAGGTTTAAGTAGTTCTAAGTTCTAGGGGACTGATGACCTCAGATGTTAAGTCCTATAGTGCTTAGAACCAACCAAACATAGGTAAACATATCAGATTGAGAAGAAAAGCAAATAATGTTGCGTTGTTTTATTTAAGAAATCATCGTCGGTGACGACGAAAGAACGGACTGTAAGTCGAGGAGAAAAAAAGCCGAGGATTATGGAGGAGAGGTAATAGAATACCACGAATGTTAAATATTGACTTTAATTCCAGACTGCACCTAAAGCTGTGTTGAACCTTCCTGGCAGATTAAAACAATATGCTGTCCAGGGAGTCTGTGGTGGGTCGTGAGGCGCGTCTAGATACCTGTCAGCGAAACGCAAGGTCCTAAGTTCCGGTCCCGGACTGATACACACTTTTAATCTATGACACGTATCATTTCCTTTAATAATTTGTGAAAAATACCGGGTGATCAAAACGTCAGTATAAATTTGAAAACTAAATAATCCACGGAATAATGTAGATAGAGAGGTAAAACTTGACACACATGCTTGGAATGACATGGGGTTTTATTAGAACAAAAAAAAAGTTAATAGACGCGTTAAAGATCTCTTGCGCGCGTCGTTTGGTGGTGATCGTCATGCTTGGCCTCCCAGGTCCCCAGACCTCAGTCCGTGCGATTATTGGCTTTGGGGTTACCTGAAGTATCAAGTGTATCGTGGTCGACCGACATCTCTAGGGATGCTGAAAGACAACATCCGACGCCAATGCCTCACCATAACTCCGGACATGCTTCACAGTGCTGTTCACAACATTACTCCTCGACTACAGCTATTGGTCAGGAATGATGGTGGACATATTTTGCATTTCCTGTAAAGAACATCATCTTTGCTTTGTCTTACTTTGTTATGCTAATTATTGCTATTCTGATCAGATAAAGCGCCATCTGTAGGACATTTTTTGAACGTTTGTATTTTTTTTATTCTATTAAAATCCCATGTCATTCCAAGCATGTGTGTAAATTTGTACCTCTCTACCTACCTTATTCCACTATTTATTCAGTTTTCAAATTTATACTGACTTTTTGATCACCCAGTACATAATTATTTTGTTATAACACTGCTCATTTTTTTCTTCGTCTGGGACAAAAAAATCATCTCTCAAACGACGGCCCAGATTAAAGCTCAGATTCGACTGAGACGTAACGTCCAACATCCCTGCGCATTCGTGTTCCCCTGAGACAGAGCGACGCTTTATCGCATTTGAAACAAGCGGTTTACGCACAGCATGGTGATCATCTCTGCTCGTCCGCCCGCCAACCTACATCGCTGACGATATATTATACAGTACATTGTGGTTATAAACTTAGTTTTCTTTCAAATAAAACATTTTCTAAGCTGCTATATACAACAACAACAACAACAACAACAATAGCAGCAGCAATATTGTTAATAATGTGAAAAATGGTACTCAGCAAACAGTTCAGTGTTATGGAAGTAGCTGTGAGAGAGCTGACAATCATTGGCTCGCAGCATTATTCCGTGAACGGCGGATTGCTGCCTATGTTAATGCAATGTGAACTCACTTTTGTTTGAGAGCTCCTATGAGTAGGTGCATGTATAGCCAATAGTCTCTTTTCTGTCATACAGCACTGTTGGAGCCGCCTTACTGATTTTTTATTCATAAAAGACCATATCGGTATCAACGACGCAAATATTGTGATAACAATTTCTTCATACATGATAACATGTACTCCTATTTGAAAAATGTACCGGTACCTTTACTAGTGTCTGAAAGGTACGTTATCAAACAACGGAAATTCCAGGATGGAATAACGACAGTATTAGGAAAAGGAAAGATTGATATTTACCGTGTAGAGGATATGTTGAGACGTAGATGGACAAACAAAAAGACTGCCGTACATGTTAAGCTTTCGGCCAAAATGCCTTTTTCTAAACTGGGCAAAACACACACACACAAACTACAGATTCATCATTAAGACAGCCTATTACGACTCACAGATCATCCGGACCGATGGTTAATGGATGTACAGTAAAAACCTGCACCCATGGTTGTCATTACTTTCGAGAAATATTATCAACTTTTTTGATGGTCCGCTGTCATCCACTTTTCATCGAACGTTCTATAACTGTACACACATAGTTTCCGTTCGGTCTACGGACTTAGAATAATATCTGATTTTAGTTTTCAGCTACAAAGTTGACCTGCAGCATCGTCACCGAGCAACTGTTTCGTGAGATAAATTTAGATAACGTCGTTAACCAACCATACCAGTGTGCTTTAAATAAGATGTAATTACAGGGTGGGGTACGTAAAAACTGGCCGAAACGACCGGATACGATTGGACGTGAATTTGTGGCAGCACTAACGGAGGACCTGCACATACCTTCAACAGGATGGACCACCTGCCCCTACAGCCAACCGAACCTCGGAGCACAGTTACACAATCTTCAGGCCTGACAGAGCTGTTGGCAGAGGTCAATCTGGTCGTGGCCCTAGCTGGCCACCCAGGTCACCTGATCTGTCAGTGAGTGATTACTTTGTGTGGAGAGCCCTCAAGTCTAATGTGTATCGCAGCAAGCCTCACAGTCTTCAATAACTGCAACAAAACACTGCGGATGGGAATGCAACAATTCCAGCTTCGATCAGCCTTCAGTAAACCGCTGACCACGGCCAAAAAGTGCAAAGAGATGAATGCTGGTCACTTTCAACATCTGCTGTAGTCAGGCTAGTACTGTATTTCCTTTGCTCTGCTGTGTCTCTTTGTACCCTGGGACTCTGTTCTCCAAAGCACCTTTGTTTACAACACCCTGTATAACATCCAAGAAGCTAATACTCCAACTATAACTGAACTTTCATTAAAATCAAAAAACACAAAAACTAAAAATCGAAAATAAAGGAAATAATTAACTGAAAATGAACTTTTTATTTATATGTTATAACGAAAGTTTATTCCACTACTAGACCTCGAATCAGCTTCCTCCGGACCTAATGTCATCATTTCGCATTGCGTTAAGGTTGTCGACTATAAACTTTCCACAGTTTTCTAACTGATTTAGCTGAGCTGTTCGATATCTACACGCTACAAACGTCACAATAAGGGATCAAACTTCTTCCACTACGAAACTGCATCAAATTACGACAAGAAATGGAAACGGCAGATCTGTCTTTACAAATGAGGTATACGATTTAAGTGTTAACTTGTATACTGATAATAAACGCCCTTAGTCTGCAGCAAAGGAACAGTCAAATATAGAAAGAAAGAAAACGAGAGCAGATGCTTTACTATACTGCGTTACAAAAAATGGAAACTAAAGTTAAGTGTTTTGCACACAGTGAATGTGAACTATCACTGAAACTGAGAGAATCAAACTGAGGCAGCTATACATTTCAGGCGAATATTGAATCTCTTGTAAACTGCCATCGCTGATTACTGCTATCCGAAACGCATTTTCGGAAGTTCTGGGAATATGTCCGTCACAAATCATTATTTCTGAACCAGCTTGTTAGTTTGACATGCTCACACAACATGAAATAAGTAAACATATGCACCCCATTCCATGTGATTCGAAAAATAAATAACGCATTACCCAATCAGTACTCACCAAAACAAACATCGTAACAACGCACACGAAACAAAAGTACGTACACAAACAAATTCCAACGACTGCTACCCTTCCTTGTTTACAATGGGAAACGTACGTAAGACCAAAGATATTGCTGCAGAGTTGTAAAGACAATACACTCCTACTAGACGTAACATAACTCACAGCTCGCAAATGTGTTACACAAATTATTAGGTTGATAGGCACCACTGGGATGAGCGATTTTGGTACAGATTGCCGTTGTACTGAAAGATTTTAAAATAACGAGAACCTAAAACCGCAACGAATTGCGTGTTGCAGCATGGCGCAAGCGCAGAATTGTTTTGTGCCTAGAAAGGAAGAAATGCATATCCTTGTGTACTTTACGAAAATGGAAAAGGTAACTATATAAAGATTATATTACCCTACTCTCCTAACATGAAATAATAATAGTAAAGACACCTCGGGAAGGCGGTAACTAACATGGTTTCACAACAAAATGTTAACTTCTAGGCATACGCTTCACTGTGTACTGTGTTGTGGGTACGTGATTAGTTAACGGACGCCTAGTGCAGCAGGTCGGCTTCAGTATCAAACTTGTTCAAATATTTTTCAGGGCTTCAGTGTGGCGTTGGCCTTTAGCGGTGATTTGTAAACGCACGTTGGGCCGTGGTTTGGTTTCTGCTTGTAACTGTATGTTTTGCTACAAAAAGTTCGATGCATCGGTTCAGTAAGGGTGAGAACATAGGGCTGTGCCAAGTAGAGCACATTACTGATGCGCGAGTATGGGAAACGTTTTACACTTTTAACGTAAATCATATCGGGCCCCTCGGAACTATCTTTCCTGAGCAACCGAGGGATTTTTTTCTAGATAAACAGGAAAAGTTAAGCAGACTGAAAAGAAACAACGTCTGTTGTTAACGTTTGTCAGTATGTTAAGCAAAACATATACGATGAATTCTAAGTAAGGAAACAAAGTGGTTGCTAACAGAACAAGGAACAAAAAAATTCTATCAACATGAGTCCCAATATGGATGTTTAAACAGTAATAAACCAGTTAGTACTGCTGCATTACACAGCGTTAATTTATTATTCAGTTAAGTCATATTTGACACAGTAGATTGCACTGATGAACCACATTATTCTCTGTGTTGCATGTTACATGATTTCAGCTATCGAAACACTATGGGGCGTTATGCATTCTAAGATAAACGCAAGCTATTTTCTTCTATGATCAAGCTTGTAAGAATTGTAAATACTTGGAAACATTGCTTTGAAACAACATTATTTCGTAGCTGGTAACCCAACATTTGTTGTATTTCACATAATCAGGTTGCTGGTAATTGATATAGTCAAAGACAATGCTGATTTCTGCGAACTGACATGTTGCAAACTCTTTGTTATAAATGTTCTGTGACTTATGTATGAACAGTTGTGTTAAATTGTAAATCGCTGCCGGCTACTCTCAGTCACGACATAAAAGCTGGTATCGAAACCCGGGAGAATTTTCACGACTGCAGTTGTGACACAGTGATTTTTGAAGGTACGTCACGCGGCAACGCCAAGAGGAACTTAGCTGCAGTGACGCGCTCATTGCAGTGATTAGTCATACCAAGAAAGAATACCAACAACGACTCCCTGCATGCACAACTAAGGTAACTGAATAAACGCGCTACACATTTCTTAGTGCCATTTGTAACAGCACGTGATTCAGTTATTTGTACTCTATAATGCTAATGTAGCTGCCTTGCCGGCGCTTTAACGGATTGTCAGATATTATACTACGCCTGTAGTTATTTATGACCGGTGCTGCCATCTGTTAGTTATTTATCAAACTGCGTACTTACTTTGGCGCTTCACGATGTGTGACACGGAACACACTGATAACAATAATCAGTTATCGCGCCTGAAAGAGTACGGGAGAGAGAAATCGCTAATATTATGTCTCATGCTACGATCAACAATAAACAATCTGCCACGACAGTCATTTCAGTTGTCCCGCAACTTAGTGTTCGACTGCCCAGTATAAAACCTGAGACTTTTGCTCTCGACGTCGAGACTTAGGCTTACCTGGGCTATTTGAAATCTGTCTAGCCGATAAACCTTGGGAATCCAGAATTAGATAATTCTAGACTTATCGCAGGATCCAAGCTTGGCGTGCTATCGCGAAGACGTAAATGTTATGGTCGCGTACTATTATCAAAAATTCTCAGAATTTTTCCTGGTGACATCTGCCGACGCGGGCTTACTCGTGCTGAAAGAAACCGGTCGCTCAGAAGGTGACATACTGCACCTGTGGGAATTTATAGGAGCACAAACAGATTCAGCGCTTGTTTCGCAGATCGCTTGTCAAATAAAATGTCTATTTAACAATCACACGTCTGCAGGCCTTCACGTGCGCGTTAATCAGAAACAAACATTACCCAAGGGGGTAAAAATTGCGTGTTTTGCGAAGAACGTCGTCAATGGTACCTTGAGTGTAATAAAAATTACTGACGTCATTGAACGATTGAACAAGAATGGAAAATGGAAAATACTAACTGATTTTCTGTTTCTAAATGTAGGACATAATGTGTCAAATTGCGGAAGAAGAGAGGTAGGACTTTTTAGGACATTTTGTGTAAAAAAAAGCAACATAAGAATATGTGTCGAAGGTAAGACGTGTAAGATCCCAGCGTCACTATCGTTAGTAAAACTGGCGTTACTATGTCAGCCTTCACATTCTGTCAAACAGTTCCGGCGCTCCTCATAATACCAAAAGAATTAAGTAAACTTACTCCATATGTCCTAGACAACGGAAGCCAAGCATCTTTCTTAGCAAAGCGATTAATAGAAGGTAACTGAAGAAAACGTCACAAGTCAAGACCGCTAAAAATGCATTTTATTGGGTGACAAGTTTCGATTATCTGTCAGTGTTGGACATCATTTCACATACTGCATACACACTTCCCACTACAGGGTGATCTTCTGTGTCAGGAATAAATAACATCAATAGATGATTCGGAACTTGCCTTCGACCAATGGAAAATTAGCGTTTGGACGCTGGAATTTCGTACTATCCCCTAGTTTCGAAGTTAGAGGAGTGCGGACTGATTCTGCGAGTTGCATCAGCACATACGAAAGTGACCACTGCTTCACGACTCGGCCCAGTTCCACAAGATATTATGAATATGGTACATGTACATACACTGCTGGTGACTAATCAACGGACTGGTTCCCAAGAAGATACGCCCATCGAACTTTTAGTTCTTAGTGATCATTACTGGACTTTTTAGTCTGATAGTGTACCGATCAGCATTTATAATTCTGTTGTTCAGTTTCCTAGCACATTTGTCTGGATCCTCAGTGGGAGAAGATCTGACATCTGTTCTAATTTAACTTTGTACTCGAAGCGCACTTGCCCACTGATGACCAGTTGAGACCATCCTGAAATTTAGAAACAATTGGCATAACTGCACGTCGTGATGCAATAAACATACTGTCCTACCTCAAGAATTTCAGGCATCCTATCTTGCGCGTGTTGATATCAAGCTAAATTTTGCTAAAAAACTGAATGCAGCCAGTAAATTTCGTATTTTACATAAAAGACTTATTAGCAACGTTTCTTCAAAGAATACTTATGTTGGACTAAACTCCAAAGTACCATTTAGAACTCGCTACTCCCGAAGACCAAAGTAACATAATGCTTTACCTTCCGCATCAGGCAGTTTAGAACGAGAAACTTGCGAACATGAAATTTAGGATCGTTTTTGTTGCGTCTTCTCACGAGATCAAAGTACCCTCTCTCAACAGCTGGTTAGAGGTGGAAGCAAATCTTCTGCCGGAAATACTAGATGTTGTGTTACACTTACGATTATATCCCGTTACTGTTATCATCGATATCACGCAAGCATTCCTGCAACATTTCTTGCACGAAGACGAAATACCTTTGGCAAGATTCCCACGACAGGAATTCCGAGACGGTCACAGAAACTACCACGCCACGGATGAAATACCGGCAACGACTTACAGTTCACATCATGAGATTCTTCACTCACACCTCAGGGTGCCCATCATTTCCTCGACAAGAGCCTAATCACTTGTAAATTCATCGAACCACTGGCACCTTGGAGGGGACAGTGGTGGGAGAAGTACGCAGATAACACGTCCAGTGCATGTGGACACTCGCATCCCCTCCTTGCCCCCTCCCTCCCCTCCGTCTTCCCCCCCTCCCAGCTCCCGGAGGTTTACCAAGGTGGAGAGGATTCTGGGAATTGATCCAGTTAAAGACATTTATATCTGTGATTGGTAATACTGATTCCTAAGACATGGCTTCTTGTAAACTCTTCTGTTACATAAGTTCCGTGACTAATTTCGCTGTATGACAAAAAAGAAGAAAAAAAAGGAAACAACCGAAAGACATAGTCGGACGTCAAAGCAGCTTCGAGCACGTACGCACCACCGACTCGTATGTAAATACTATTCTCTGTGACAGTAGAACGACCGGGTCTAGGGAGCTACAATATCACGCGTTGACTGCTGTTACTGCTGTGTTTGGAGTGGTGCTGTGACTTGAAAACATGGACTGCCGATAATGGCATCGAATTGTGCTTAACGATGCATTACCCAGGATGACCGTCGCTGGCGGTTATGGCGGCGAGCTGGTGAGAGGTCTCATTCTTCCTTTGTTTCGGAGAGACATAGTGTAGTTAGTCATGGTGCAGCGAGCTATCGAGTAGGACTTCAGGTCAAGGCTGGTAGTGATTGAGGCAATTCTCATGGCACAATAATGCGTCAGCGACATCTTGCTTCTACAAGTGTTAGACTTCAAGTGGCAGTATTGTGGTGCCATTTTCCAACAGCACAATGTTCTTACATGCGTGACATGTGGCTGTATAAACTTTCTGCGTGATGTTCAGACACTTCCGCGGCCAGCAATATTCCTTTAGCTATTTATTTCTTAATCCAATTATATACAATTTTCATATATATATATATATATATATATATATATATATATATATATATATATGTGTGTGTGTGTGTGTGTGTGAAATAGACACACATAATTTATGGAGACACATTTTATGATGGCCTCTCTGCTCGAACAAGATACAAGATCCTCTCTGCAGTTTAGCTTGTAGGTATTCGCGTAAACTATATAGGACTAAGGATATTAAATAACCTTTTAATTTGTCTGAAAACAGAGTCTTTTCAATGCTTTTTATTCTCGGTGGCAATTTATTGTGTAAAATGCGCCTAGCAGTTAAACCGTGTTTTTGGGATAGCTTCAGCCTCTTCCTGTGTAGATAATAATCATCCATATTTTTCGTATTGTAATTGTGCATATCTCTATTCAACTGGATAGTAGTGTTTGCTTTCAAGTACATAATTGTTCCAAATATATATAGTGAGAGACTGTCATCTAATTAAGTTCCCTGGATTTATTTCTGACGGAATGCCATGGGGTATGATTTGCGATGCATCTATCAGCGTTCCTTTGATGCTTCATTAACTTATACATATGCATATGTGCAACATTCGCCCACACTAAAATGCAGTGTGATAAGTGGAGGTAGACTAGACCACAGTACATTGTTAATAACGTGTCTGTGTTTACTGTCCTAGACATCTTCCTCATTAAGAATATGTTCGTGCTTAGTTTTGAGCATGGCCCTCCCATGTCAAATGCTTATCAACTATCACACCAAAGAATCTGTAGTTCCTTACTTCTTTGACAAATGCATTACCCAGTTCCAGGAAAATATTGTCAGTTCAAAAAATGGTTCAAATGGCTCTAAGCACTACAGGACTTAACATCTGAGGTCAACAGTCCCTTAGACTTAGAACTACTTAAACCTAACTAACCTAAGGACAACACACACTTCCATGTCCGCGGCAGGATTCGAACATGCGACCGTAGCAGCAGAGCAGTTCAAGACTGAAACGCCTAGAATCGCTCGGCAATTGTCAGTCTCTGCCAATTTATTCGCTTCTAGTTATATATCTGTTGGCTTATTCATATTTACGAAGATCTTGTTTTCACTGAAATACTGAGACCTCACTCAGATTTGCAGAGGTAGTTGCTTCCCTTTCTTTTACTGAATCACATTTTCCTATGAGTGAAGTGTCATCTGTAAACATTACTATATTGTCACCTACTACTTATTTCCATGTCATTTACATTTCTTTTCCTTTGGTCGTCAGTATTCTGACTGGTTTGATGTGGTCCGCCACCAATTCCTCTCCTGTGCCAACCTCTTCATCTCAGAGTAGCACTTGCGACCTAAGTCATTATTTGCTGGATGTGTTCCAATCTCTATCTTCCTCTACAGTTTTTGCCCTCTACAGCTCCCTCTAGTACCATGGAAGTAATTCCCTCATGTCTTAACAGATGTCCTATCTTCCTGTCCCTTCTCCTTATCAGTGCTTTCAACATGTTCCTCTCCTCTTTGATCCTGCACCGAACCTCCTCGTTCCTTACCTTATCAGTCCACCTTATATTCAATATTCCTCTGTAGCATCACTTCTCAAACGCTTCGATTCTCTTTTGTCCCGGTTTTCCCACAGTCCACGTTTCACTACCATACAACGCTGTACTCAATTCGAAGGTCGAACGGCGCTCCATGATCTTCAACGATGAAAGCAGATTTTGCCTGCACGAAAGTGATGGTGGTCCTGGTGAGCGCTGTCTCGTATAGTGCATTCGTCCAAGACACAATGGCCCCATCCCGGGCATTATGGTACCGTGCGCGAGAACCTACAACTATCGTTCATCTTTGGTGTTTGTGGAGAGGACGCTGACCAGGACTCGGTGCGTTCTTTTGCCTTTCTTGCAACAGAAAGGCGACGCGCTGTTCCAACAGGATACAGCTCGCCCACACAACGTGCCTTGCAAGGCGAGCAGCAGCTGCGCTGGCCAGCACGATATCCGTACTTGTCTCCAATCGAGCACATGTGGAATATTATTGGACGAGAACTGACTCGTGCAGCTCATCGTCCAACAATACTTTCAGAACTACGTGAACAGGTCGAGCAGGCATGGCATAACGTATCCCAGTACAATATTCGCCATCTGTACGATCGACTGGATGCTGAAGTCAGCGCCTATATTGCTGCCCATGGAGACTACACCACATACCAGTATGTTTCAGCACAGGTCGACACCTGGTACCTCAGAACTGCTTGTACTACTGACCTGTAAATTCCATCATTTCATGTGCGCCATACGCACAATAAATGTTCAGTGAATAGGAAATCTCTGAAAGAGTGTACTAAGTTTTTCCCGGCAGTGCATATTGTGTCGGCTTTATCATTTTTAAAATGTACATTACTATGTTAAGAATTTTTCTGTTTGTTTAGTGATCTGAGGAGGCTGTTGTACACAAATAAAACTAGCCATCATGGTTTAATAATGTAATTTCTCTGTTTTTAATATCGACCTCAAATGATGAATTTATAGAATGGTTTAAAAACCAACATACATATGATAAAAAATATACCATCCGATCAAATGTCGACACACCTATGTAAAGCGGACTACAAAAGGAGGATGGAGTGTCGTGTTGTCAGAGGCAGAGGCACTAACAGCAGAATGGGTCAGTCGGAAGAGATTGGTGTATTCGAACGTGGACAAGTCACTTCTGATTAACAAATGCATCAAGAGTGTTTCAGTCCTTCTAAACCTGCCCAAGACGACTATGACGTAACTATGAAATGCAGATTCTAATGAACAACCACAGGTAAACTAAGACAGACGGACCTCGTATAATAACCGTCAGGGATCGCAGAATATTGTGAAGGGTGATCGCAAAAAATCGCTTGAAATCATCGCGAGAGAAATACTCGTGATTTCCAAAGAGCTACCAAAAGTTCGTTTAGCGTAATGACTGTGCCTAAGGATTTTAAAAAAGTAGTTGCAATCTACGACAAGCTCCTCATAAGCCACGCACTTCTCTAGTCAGGACGCTTGAGATGATGTAAAGAGTCACTGGACGGAGGATGACTGAAAGCTAGTGATTTGGACTGATGATGATGTTTGGTTTGTTGGGCGCTCAAGTGCGTGGTAATCAGCGCCCGTACATAGTCCCAAATTTTATACAGTCCATTTTCTCACAATACAATCTAGTGACTGTCACGGATGATGATGATGAAATGATGAGGACAACTCTAACACCCAGTCTCCAGGCAGAGAAAATGCTCAACCCCGCCGGGATTCGAAACCGGGACCCTGTGATCCAGAGGCAGCAACGCTAGCCACGAGACCATCAGTGATTTTCACTGATGAATCACACTATATCCTGTGGTAATCTGATGGAAGGGTTCGCATTTGGCGAATACCTAGGGAACGCTACCTGCCGTCCTGTATAGTACCAACACACAAGTGATGTTGTGATACGGGGTGGTTTTCGTAGTTAGGGTGTGGTCAATTTATTCTTTTAATAGAATGCTAAATGCGGAAGGACACGATCACATTTTAGAGGACTGGATAGTGTGTACCGTCGAGGAAACGTTCGGAGATTGATTCTATCATCTTGACCATGCAACCTAAAGCAGCACATGTGAGGCAATGAATTGTGAACTTGCTTGAAATGGACTGGCCTGGCCGGAGTCCCTTGAACCCAATGTCAGAACGTCGATCTAGTTCCGGATCCCAGCGACCAACATCGCCACCTTCTCTAACTGCCGTTCTTCCGCAGGCATTAATACTCTTCACTGAAAGTGTCCACAGCAGAGCTCAAACCGTCACAAAGGCGAAAGGTTGACACATTTCATATTTATGTCAGTTATGTGTACCGGGATACTTCACATGAGGCAGTCAGTGAACATCTAATGTTATATTAATAAATAAATACAAGAAAAATTAACATTACATATCCCATAAAATTTAATTTTCCCGTCAGTCTATTGTGTTGACAGAGAGCAAATCCGGTTCACGATGTGCCTACGCAGTTCAAATATTCATGATGATGTAAATACATTCATTCGAAGGATCTTGTTTAAGATCTAATAGGCGACCTGTCAGAACTGTGATGGAGGTCCGTTCCTGTCCGAGTTCGCAAATTATTCTTTTGTTGTACTATTTTGTGATGTTACTTGGTCTACGTGATGAAGAGTAATGGGTTGGCAAAACAGTGGTGAGTCGAACCGCCATAAATATTGCTCACTTCAGCTGTACATACACTGTCACTACCTGCAGAGGTACTACACACCCGTCATTGACCTGAAATAAGTCATCTACATGAGCGGTCGTCAAACATTTTTGTTCAAGAGCCAACATTTACATGGTGTCCGGGAAACATACGTTATGATCTTAAATTGGTAACCTACGTAAATTAGTGAGTCCCGAATAGAGCAGTTATAGGTCTGCCGCTGGCCCCCAAGTACAGATCGTTAAAAACCGGTACCATTCACAACACTTCGCGTCGACCTTTCTCTATTTAAGATTGCTGCCACCTTCAGCAAACCTACAGGGGTGGTACTGTAATTGCCTGATAAAGCGCTTTTGCATTGTATGTTGCTGCATCCGCAGATATAAAAAGACTAATGTTAAATATTCAAGAATATGGTTAAAGTGAATTACTCGATTGTAAGGCGTACCCAGGAGCAGATATAGACACATATCACAACGTAGTAGTGATGAAGAGCTGGCTGAAGTTTAACAGGTTAGTCAGGAAGAATCAATATGCAAAAAATGGGATACGGAAGTAAGAACGAATGAAGAGACATGCTAGAAGTAAGGCTACAGATACTGAGGTAAGTAATAGCTCAGTAGACATCTCAGTTGAAGAAGGAAGGACATCTCTCAAGAGGGGAATTGCAGAAGTTGAAAAAGAAAAAAAGAAAGAAACATAGGCACAAAGAACGTCACTGCGAAGAAACCATGGGTGACACAAGAAATACTACAGTTGATCAATGAGAAAAGGAAGCACAAAAATGTTCAAGGAAAGTCAGGAATACAGAAATACAAGGAATGAAGTAAATGTGGAAAAGCGGGGAAGCTAAGACGAAGTGACTGCATGAAAAATGTGAAGAAATTTAAAAAGAAATGAATGTCGGAAGGGCTGACTTAGCATATAGGAAACTCAAAATAACCTTCTGTCAAATTAAAAGCAAGGTTAGTAACGGAAACACGTTGTTAAATGCGGTGTAAAGAGCGAATAGGTGGAAGAAGTACAATGAAGAGCTCTGTAAGGTTGAAGATTTGTCCAACGCGATAGAAGAAGGAACAGGAGTTTGCGACGTCCGCAGATTTTTGAGACAATAATCACTTGGTGATCGTTATCTCGGAAATATGCTTATCCAATTCATTGAATGCTGGCCCTTATTTTTAACTGTGCTGGAGGTGGGAGTCTTTCTACGCGTCGGTCAGGGAGCCTGGAGATGGCATAATATATCGCCGAAACTAGTACGTTAACAATATAACAATCTGGAAATTTAGACGGCTGAAAGGTCTTTGATTTGACATTCTGTACTGAGTAGCCGAGGTCGCGCAACCATCTGTATTAAACTGATCGTCGCGCCTAATTGCTCATTTCAAATTGGTTCTTCTTATACTGCAATTTGTATCTCAGTGAAATCCAATTTTTAAAATATTGGTAAGGTGATCATGAGCCGAACCGTTTGAGGTGTGTTTCTTTTAACTGTGCCCAATCTGAGCGATTAAGTGTTGTTCTAATTTTTCTTTTAACAGAAGGTGTTAAGAATAACCAAATGAATCAACCAGCCCTTCCACTCTCCTGTCACTCCGTCAGAAGTTATCTCTTCTCAGGTATTAATTTTCCGGGGTTTCTAGGAAAGTTTGTGACAGTTAACTCACCAATGATCTGGTAGTATTTAAAAATGTATGTTAGTTTGCGTCATGTTAATGTGAGCAATGTAATTTACTGTGAACCAAGGAGTATGGCCCTATCGTCATTTGTAGGTAATTTTGCAATACAGGAAATGTTAACCATGAGCGACCACTCAGGCGGAGAAATTGAGTTAAAGGAACAAACGTTATGAATGCGTGAAGTGTCGTGCTAGCAATCCCATTTGTTTTTTCTCCTGCTATTTGTTGTTGTTAGATAAAGATTACAGATTTGCAGGGTCAAAAACGCGAGGGTTCACTATGTAGGAAGCTCTTCGAGCAGATAGAACAGTTAAGAGCAGATAATACGGAACTACATGAGGAATTAAATGCTGTAATAGAAAACAGAGCGTCGTCCAGTTTAGCTCCTCAGCCAGTCACAGCTACATCTGCATCTACATACACTATGTGATCAAAAATATCTGGACACCCCCAAAATCGTACGTCTTTCATATTAGGTGCATTGTGCTGCCACCTACTGTCAGGTACTCCATATCAACGAATTCAGTAGTCATTAGGCATCGTGTGAGAACAGAGAGCAGAATGGGGCTCTCCGTGGAACTCACGGACTTCGAACGTGGTCAGGTGATTGGGAGTCACTTGTGGCATACGTCTCTATGGGAGATTTCCATCACTAGGCTCACTGTTTCCGATGTGATAGTAAAGTGGAATCTTGCAGCATAAAGATGTACAGGCCGATCTCGTCTGTTGCCTGGGAGAGACCGTCGACAGTTGAAGAGGTCGTAATGTGTAATAGGCAGACGTCTATCCAGACCATCATACAGGAATTCCAAACGCATCAGGATCCATTGCAAGTACTACAACAGTTTGGCGAGAGGCCAGAAAACCTGGATTTCATGGTCGAGCGGCAGCTCATAAACCACACATTACGCCAGCAAATTCCAAACGACGCCTCGCTTTGTGTAAGGAGCGTAAACACTGAACGACTCAACAGCGGAAAAACGTTGTGTGGAGTGACGAACCACGGTACACAATGTGGCGATCCGATGGCAGGGTGTGGGTATGGCGAATGCCCGGTGGACGTCATCTGCCAGCCTGTGTAGTGCCAACAGTAAAATTCGGAGGCAGTGGTGTTATAGTGTGGTTGTGTTTTTCAAAGAGGAGACTTGCACCCCTAGTGGTTTTGCGTGCCACTATCACAGCGCAGGCCTACATCGATGTTTTAAACACATTCTTGCTTCTCACTGTTGAAGAGCAATACGGGGATCTTCAACACGATCGAGCACCCGTTCATAAATGTACGGCCTGTGGTGGAGTGGTTACACGTTAGTAACATCCATGTAGTGGACTGGACTGCACAGAATTCTGACCTGAGTCATATAGAACGCCTTTGGGATGTTTTGGAACACCGTCTTCGTGTCAAGCCTCACGGACTGACATCGATACCTCCCCTCAGTGCAGGCACCCCGTGAAGAATGGGCTTCCATTCCTCAAGAAACCTTCCAGCACCTCACTGAACGTTGCCTGCGAGAGCGGAAGCTGTCGTCAAGGATAAGGATGGGCCAACACCATACTGAATTCCAGCATTACCGCTGGAGGTATCAATATTAGTCATTCACTTTCCTGTGCCACTCGCAAGTAGAGCGATATCGACTGTCCGTAAGCAGCACGCCTCTGAACTGCTGCGATGTCCTTCTTTATTTCGCCTTGGTGGGGATTCCAGACACTCCAACAGTACTCAAGAATGGGCCGCACTAGCGTTCTCTATGTCGTTTCTTTTAGGATGAGATACACTTTCTCAAAACTCTGCCAATAAAACCGATATCTAGCATTCCTCTCCTCTACCACTTTCAACTGTGCAGTGTCCAACACCATCTGCAGCCAGCTACAAAAATGTCCTCGATGCCAGTTGTTGGCCTGGAATGGTGCTTCTGCCAGATGCCACCTCCGCTACCTGCTAAACTACTGGCTGTGCCTAGTCCACCGGGAGTCTAACTGCTGCCTTCCATCTGGGGGCCAACTGCTGGCCGACTTTTACCGACTTCTGGGTGCGTACCTTGGAGTCCATGGTTCGTGCCTGGGCCGGACTAGCTGCCGAGCCACCGTCTGCTCTGTGCAGGACCTGCCGTTGCACCATATTCTGGGGTCGTTGGTTCAACTCTGCATGGTCGAGTACATTCCGCACTGACAAGAGAACATTCACAAGTGTGAGTAACCGATCTTGACCAAACTTGGCTGGTCTGCAGAGGGGGCAAAATAATATAATACATATTTTTTGTGCCCAATTTCACTTTTTAAGGGTAAAACACATCCTGATAAGTAATTTCACGTATTTGGGTAGAGGTAATATTTTCGAAACGATGGTATATCAAAAGCCTTTCATATAAAGGTTGATATGTAATTAACATTCTTGAGAACTGTGTAGTCAAATTTTGTAATAATTTCTAATTTTGGAAAACATTCCACCACCGTTAGTTAACTTTGAAAAATGAAAAAAATTGTTACTACATAAATTAAGGAAGCATTCTAGTTACATACATCTATGTGTAATAAATCTACTCCCTGCAATACCACTTTTTCAAAATAAGCTACGCACAATGCGCTGTCGGAGTATTTTCAACATAACTTATTGAAATATCTAACATTCATTATTATTCTACCCGACTGGAGGCCCTAGCCACAAGATCGTTTTAACTGTTTATTCAACTTTATTTTATTTTATTTTATTTTTCTTATGCTTTAAATTGTTATTTTACACTTTACATCCACATTTTTTTGTTATTTAGTCTGTCATTTCACACACGTGTATTTTGTTAACCGAAAATAATAAGTAACTCATTATTATGATGTAACATTATTACAGTATTGATAATCTGTAGGGAAATGCTTAAAACATATGGTTTCCTTACACCAGGGCTTCCCAACCTGTGGTTCTTTCTAGGGGGTCCGCGGCCACCTTTCACCAAATCGTGTAAAATAATGAGTAAAATTTTCTGGTAAACCTTCCGGGATGTAAGGTCGTGGTCCATGAAACTCTTCATCTCCTAACGTTTCGTCCAGAGCTGCGCTCGACATCTTCAGAGGGGTGTTTCTCCTCCGGTGAGTCTTGCCGACTGACGGGTCGGACGTCTGAGAGCGACTTATATATCGTAGAAAGTGGGCGTGGCCAGAGTTTCACGTGATATGCAGAGATAATCTTTGTCAGAGATAAAACTTAACTATCGATCGTAATCTCGTCACAGATAAAACTGTCTAGCAATTCTGTAGTGCTAGTGTCCAAATATCACTAAGTTTCATGGTCTCTTCTTTCCGATTAAAATTATCCCTATGTTCATATATTTCTCCAGCCAAACAACAGAAAGCCTAAGGACAAGCCCGAAAAACGATGGAAGAATACAGTCTCTCTCCCTTTTATAAAGAAAGTAACGGATCAGATTGGAAAGTTTTTAAGTAAACATGATATTAGACCTGTTTTTAGACCAACGAAGAAAATTTGTCATGCTCTACGGTCTGTAAAAGATAAACGCGCTCCTCTATCAACCAGTGGCGTATATAAAATTCCGTGTACATGTGGTAAAGTTTATATTGGAACAACGAAGAGAAGCATAAATACACGGTTAAAAGAACACAGAAGTCTTTGCCGATTAGGGAAAACAGACAAATCGGCTGTAGCAGAACACGGTTTTGAGTCAGGAAGTAATCAAGTGAAGTATTCCGAAAAAAAAATTTATCTACGACGACAAACTATTACCCACGGCTTTGTAGAGAAGCAATTGAAATATATAAACATAGGGATAATTTTAATCGGAAAGAAGAGACCATGAAACTTAGTGACATTTGGACAGTAGCACTACAGAATTGCTGGACAGTTTTATCTGTGACGAGATTACGATCGATCGTTAAGTTATATCTCTGACAAAGCCCACTTTCTACGATGTATAAGTCGCTCTCAGACGTCCGACCCGTCAGTCGGCAAGACTCACCGGAGGAGAAACACCCCTCTGAAGATGTCCAGCGCAGCTCTGGGCGAAACGTTAGGAGATGAAGAGTTTCATGGACCACGACCTTACATCCCGGAAGGTTTACCAGAAGATACGTCATCCGGTCGTGAAAGCCTTCATACTATGAATGAGTAAAATTATTGAATAAAAATGTGAAAATCAAATTCATAACTATTTTATTTTTTTCATGTGAAAAACATGTGCACTTTTACTTCAGGTCATATTCCCAAGCATCGTTTGCGGTTCCTAAGTGAGAACGTATACACAGTTTAGTGCCGGAGAAAGCGGCTTCTCTGATCGACTGTTTAGGAACAATACGGGGGTCGTTTGTGCCCCGGCTCACGGCGCTAGATGCGCTGAAACCTTTCACGCATGCGCGGAGCGAGCTTTGTCGACCAATAACAGCACTCGCTGGCACGTATGCCGCCCCAAGCGTATTTAATGTTAAACTTATTTTGTCAGTGCACTACCTATTTCATAACTCGATTTTTGACCAGTTTATTACTTCTAACATGGATCGGTGGCTGAAGTCAGGATCATTGAAGAAGGTTGCAGTTTCTCCATCGCCTTCACAACAAGGGAAGTTTTTAGTTGAAATGAATGAGGAGGGAGGAGGACCAAAGGAAGTCTTTACATACATTTGAACATTTTTCTTAGGATTTCACGAAAAATCACACACACACACACACACACACACACACACACACACACACACGACTGTAACGAAATATGCATGCTCTTTAGACAACAGTAGCTAAATAGTGGAAGTGAACAGACCATAAGCGGCAGCTTATCATCAGCGAAGAGGTTGGACATGACGTTGATTGCTCTTGGAGGAAGACAGCTCCATCGTGAGAAATTTCAATTACCAAAGTAATTTTAACCAGGCTATAATGTGTTGAACAAAGGGAGTAAATGCACTAGTAAGTGTCTGGATACAGTGGGAATCAAATTGGATCGTTAATTTCAAGTTGTTTTCTTTCATCTGTAAATCAAAGACTATTGATACTTCGGGGGGGGGGGGGGGGTCATTGGGAACATGTCACTTGCATTAAGAAGCTTTGAGCTCCCATGGGTTTCGCTCTGAAATTTAGTTACTGTGCTTTTGACTGACTAGGGGTCCGCCATGGGTTTTCGACTGAAGAAGGGGTTCGCCAGCTGAAAAGGTTGGAAATCCCTGCCTTACACCATGCAAATAAAATGAACGAAATTTCTTCACACAATGAACACGATGGAGACCACAATATAAAACAAAATTCAGACTTTTTTCAAGTTGTCGTGAGTGATCCTCAGAATATTCTGATTCGTATCGTGTATGTTTCAGTATATTGGTAAGCTTTGGCGAAGAAAACTGATTATGAACTCGTATCCGCAGCTTAATGGTATTGTTTGTAGAGCACGTAAGTAAACGTTAATCTGAGTTTGTTAATTCCTGTCGTAACAAAACAGCTGTCTCCAGTCAATCATTTACTCTTCAATAATGAGTTTAAATATCGTCTTACAAATTAACGTCAGTGAGTATTGACGCTATAAGGCAATTGCCTTCTTTATCCACAACCTCTGGTTACCACACGTACAGCTAAACCCTTACTTATTCATTGGTATCCCAGATTGGACAGACAGTGCCCCATTGTGCTGGTCAGCGCTTTACTTAATTTCTGAACTATTTACATTTGTTGAGGACTCTTTGAGTCATGTCGTACCCCTTTTCGTTTCCATGAGCAGAGGTTGCTTATTAGAATAAACAGTTGAACACTTCCCTCCACAGAGTTTCTTCGGAACGATAGCCTCGTCTAAAGTCGAACTCATTATGCATACGCGATGACGGTCATATTATCGTATTAACCAATTAGTAAGGGGGAAGGTTACAACTTATTGACAGTGGTAACACGCGGCTCGGTTGTTCTGCCGATATCAAAGTCAATATTTTTTCTTTTACATCGACGTTGCTATACATCGAGGGCTTTAGAATCGGTATTGAAACACCAGTGTTTAAACCCTGAAAATCGATATTTTGTAAATCTACACACAGATTTCTGGTGACCTGAATGTGGGGTGTCAGGAGCCCATTTCCTCGAGGAGTGTGCGCACATCAATGCACTACACAGAAATCGGAAGCCGACGAATGACTCGTGCCTTCTTATGACGACTTTTGAACGCCTTCTTATAACGACTTTTGAACGCCTTCTTATGACGACTTTTGGGCACCGCGCGCAAGGCGTAGACCTGAATATGAAAGCAGTCAATAAGATAAGACAGCACAGAAAAATTCCCCATTGCTGCCAGTGGTTATGATGAATCAAGTTTAGCACCAGAGAAGGGGAAAGGGACGCATTTCCAGATATTCATACAATAGTGAAAGCAGTTATCGCATTATTTTCACAACAGCCAGTAGGAATAAAATCTCTGCACGAAATAATAGGGCCGCATTTCGACTGGCCGTACATTCCTGTTCCTCGAGGGGTCTGAGCACCCCTTCCAAGTTAAAAAGAACTGTTTTCACGAATTTCCATCGCGGAATTAGCTTCGCGTTAGGGCTTCTCTTTGCGAGGGCCTCTGGTAATGCAATACGGCATTCATACCACCGTTTCTATTAAGAACTTCATGTAAAGGTCATTATTTCTCAGAAAAGACGTACTTCAGCTGCGAAAACTGGGCGGAGAGAGCGGCATAAATGTTGGAGAGAGAGAGAGAGAGAGAGAGAGAGAGACAGAGACAGAACTGGAGGGAGAGAAGTGGAAAATTCTCGACTCGGCAGAAGTTTTAGTCTGTAAGCTGCCTACTTAAAGCTGAGAACGAGAGCAAAGCAGGGTATGAACAACGTTCGATGCCAATTCATCGGCGCCCTTTATTTGTTTTTTTAAGCTCCGGGAGGTTTTTCAAAGTTATTGAACAAACGGAAAAAGAAGTTCTGAGAGGCGTTTCAGAAATGGATACGGAGCTGTTTAAGAAAACAAGTGAAGTTATTCTCGCCGAGTCCCTCCGTCCTGCCACCGAAACAATATCGGTCGATTGAGGGAGGGAGGGGAGGAATAAAGGCGAGGGTAGCAGGCAGAGAAATGAGCACTAAGAAACGCAATGGTGGGGGGAAACTGTAAATACATGGGGCACTTATCTTAAGGAGATACCCGAGAAGGACTACTAGTCATGCTGGAGAGATGTGCTGAGATGGAGTGAGTAAGTTAGAGAGATAGAGAGAGGGGGGGAGGGAGGAGAGAGAGAGAGAGAGAGAGAGAGAGAGAGAGAGAGAGAGAGAGATCCGGTTTTAAGAGCGCCATCTGAGACCGGCTCGGCGCGACCCGCACCCTACCGCATTCGCAACTGAGACGTGGGCTGGGTCTTAATGGTGACACACTGCCTGCTCGAGTTCCTCCGTGGTCCGAAATTCGTCCTCACAGAGATGCCGCTTCTGGATGGCAGAAAACTCCGTGGTGCTGGTTGCTCAAATGCCCTTAAATACCTCAGGCTTTCGTGTCTTTAATTTCTTACCTTGCGCTAGATTCGTTACTGATACATTCAATACCTTCTATCATTTAAGTTGCACATTATGGTACTTTCGTGTTCCTACAATTTTCCCCACTGATGCTTTTTTGAGTGACAAACTGCTACTAGATACCGCAGCTATGTTTAAAAGCTACAGAACAAGTTCTCGATGCGAGAAATGAAAGAAATGTTTTGCATTTTTTATAAATCCAAGTTCTGAATAAAATCGAGTTGTGAACCCTCATTTCTTTGATTAACGTGGAGAACTAAATAAAAATTTCGAATAATAATTGTAAGGAAGAACTGAGGAATGGACGTGGAACAAATCACTTCTACTAAAATTCTGGGTACTTGTTTTATTAAAAATTCGTATAAACTGACACAGACGATCATATACGACACCATAGATTCGACTGACTAGTCTTGAAGACACGCTATATTTTATTTGCTACTTCCTTCTCGCTATGCGAAATTCCTTGGGTTCTTTCCTGACAAAATTGTTGTTCTAGATATAAGGCAATATTTGCTCTATTTATCCTTTCCGTTGTTATGATCTGTATCAACACCTATTGCACTGTGGCACTGTTGTGCGTTACTCGTCAACTAAGCACTTCATCTGTAACCTCATGCTGTGCTCACCAATCTATACCTCCAGCCCTCCCCCCTCCCCCTGTTACTAATGGCAGCCAGTATTGTGGTAGCATGGTTGGGTAGACAATATGTCGGGTGTCGAATATTGTAAACACCTTTGGTCTTTTGCGACGTTCCACCTTCCTTGTATATCATCTGTCGGTGGCGACGGCTGGTTTGTAAATTTTGATATTTGCTGGGAAGTGGCTAAGGCAGTGATTATAATGGATTTCCATCCAGGAGAACAGCAGGTCTCATGCCCACACAGCAATATAATTTCACGCCAACTGAAACAATAATTCACCTACTCACCTCAGTTTGATACCGGAGAATCATCCTCCCAGTTTCTCAACCATTATCATCTCATCACCAAAATTTTAAGTCATTAAGGTGGCGGACAGTTCGTTTCAGTAGCCTATCTGTTCGTTACACATATCAAAAAAACTTTTGCATCATCTCGGTTCAGAGAGTTCCGGAACCTATACAGAAAATTGAAATAGGGCTCAACATGAGACCTTCAGAGGTGGTGGTCCACATTTCTGTACACACCGGTACCTCTAATACCCAGTAGCACGTCCTCTTGCGTTGATGCATGCCTGTATTCCTCGTGACATACTATCCACAAGTTGGTCTTGATTTTCCCACTCCACACGTAGATCCCTCAGAATGGTCGGTGTGTCACGTCGTCCATAAACAGCCCTTTTCAATCTATCCCAGGTATGTTCGATAGGGTTCATGTCTGGAGAACAAGCAGGCCACTCTAGTGGAACGATTTCGTTATCCTGAAGGAAGTTATTCACAAGATCTGCATGATGTGGGTGCGAGTTGTCGTCCATGAAGGCGAATGCCTCGCTAAAGAGCTGCCGATATGGTTGCACTATCGATTGGAGAATGGCTTTCGCGTATCGTACAGCCGTTACGGCGCCCTCCATGACTACCAGCGGCATACGTCGACCCCAAATAGTGCCACACCCAAAGAGCTAAGGCGCTCAGATGGCCGGGTTGCCTATAAACACGTCTCCGACGATTGTCTAGTTGAAGGCATATGCGACACTCATCGGTGAAGAGAACGTATTGCCAGTTCTGAGCAGTCCATTCGGCATGATTTCGGGGCAATCTGATTGTTGCTGTGGTTGCAAAGATGGACCTCGCCATGGACGTCGGGAGTGAAGTTGCGCATCATGCAGCCTATTTCGCACAGTTTGAGTTGTAGTACGACGTTCTGTGGCTGCACGAAACGCATTATTCAACATGGTGGCATTGCTGTCTGGCTCCTCCGAGCCCTAATCCGTAGGTAGCGGTCATCCACTGCAGTAGCAGCCCTTGGGGGGTCTGAGCGAGGCTTGTCATCGACAGTTCCTGCCTTTCTGTATCTCCGAATAACATCGCTTTCGTTCATTCCGAGACGCATGGATACTTTCCTTGCTGAGAGCTCTTCCTGGCACAAAGCAACAATGCGGACTCGATCCAAACGTGCTACTGACCGTCTAGGCATGGTTGAACTGCAGACAACACGAGCCCCGTTTGTCTCCTTCCTGGTAGAATGACTGGAACTGATCGACTGTCGGACGCCCTCCGTCTAATAGGCGCTGCTCATGCATGGTTGTGTACATCTTTGGGCGGGTTTAGTGACATCTCTGAACAGTCAAAGGGACTGTGCCTATGATACAATGTCCACAGTCAACATCTATCCTCAGTTGTGGGAACGGCCCCTCCCCCCCCCCCTCCCCGACAGTCCCATCCTCCTCCCCCTCACTTGTCCTTACAGAAAGAAACAGGGTACCAAACTCTTACCAGTCAACTCTTACCAGTCGACACTATGAGGGAGAATTTTTCTTACTTCAGCCCTCAAGAACTGGTGAGCCTATGAATTTCAATTGTTCTCTCTCATTTCATTCATCTGGTTCGGTACTCTCAGTTTCTAAGGACGTGATTTCAGCACATCAATCAACTGCGTTCCACATCGGTGGCAAGAACCTGGAAGTGATCATTAGTAATAAATGTGAACGGTTTTCAATTAATTACAGTCGTGTCCTGATCCAGATAGTGCATACGAGGATTTGGCTATTACTTCGGATGCTCTGATTCTTCTTGATGAGGTAATGCGGCTGCCAGTTATTAGTTTCCTTTTAATTCATAATTCATTCCATTCAGTCTTTAGGCAAAGATAATTCCCTTCCCCCTGCGAATAGTCATTGCTTTCCCGACATTTATTTCGATTTCACATCATAAGTACTTATTTTATCAAATGGTTAAAATGGCTCTGAGAACTATGCGACAACATCTGAGGTCTTCTAGAACTTAGAACTACTTAAACCTAACTAGCGTAACAGATCCATGCCCAAGGCAGGATTCGAACCTGCGACTGTAGCAATCGCCCGGTTCCGGACTGAAGTGCCTAGAACCGCTCGGACATTACTTTGTCAAATTATCTTCTATTCAGTAATAATGCTTATAGTAGTACGGACAACTGTTAAATATGCCAATTCATTCCCAGTACCCTTATAGCATCTAAACCACAAGTAGGGTCTTAATTGTGGTTTCCTGCTCCTTGCAGAGAGAACTGCATTCAAAGCGGCAAATGCATAGGTGTGATTTTCCACAGTTGTTCTTCTTGTATCCATACTTTTGCTTAACGAAATAGCTTATTAGGCGTCAACAGCGCTGTCTAACAAGAATAATTTGATAATCTCCAGTTCCTAGCATTAAGGTCGATCCAGGGAGTATTAGGCTACTTTTTCTTCCCTTGTACCAGATGGAAAAAAATGTGTTCAAAATGGCGTCATCATAAGTTATTATAAATTAATTAGTTTTGAAGATGCAGTTTTCCTGTATTCCCTCTAAAACAGAGAGCTAAGAAAACTTTATGAAATCCACATTTACGGGTGTATCGACCGATTTAATTGGATTTATTACCTTCACCTTATTATTTTTTTATCGTCCAACACTTTTCATATTGCAACCAACAGCATTAGAAAAGTGATGTTTTTGTTTCATGTAAGTTTCAACTTCTTCAGTGTGTACTGTGGTACGTATAACCATCTGTAGTACAAATTCTGTGGCCTGTAGAGACAAAAAAGGGTGTACCAGTCCTTCAACTCTTCTTTTGGACTCTAGAGAAATCAATGGTAATGCTATTATTATGGTCAGTCGCTTATATACTTTCCCAGTTATTCTTTTACGTAATTATTAATCCAATACAGAGAGTAAAAATATGAGCTTTGAACACATTGTCCCTACAACGAATGGTTTATTTACACTAAAGTACGATCAAGACATGCAATAAAATTATAGGGTCACTTTTTCGGAACCCCATCGTTGTCTCGCATTGCAAGTTTGAAACTTGGCTGAAATGCGCCTTGCAACTTTTCTGTGAGCGGTACAGAAGTGTGGCGCTCAGCGACGTCACACTAGGGCTCCGTGACACACGGTAAAAAATGCCACAACTCACATGTTGACGTGAGATGTAAAGTGGGTTAATGATGCCACATTAGCGCCAAATTTCACTATAATTCTACCCAACACCACCGTGGTGGTGTCACATAATGGCAGGTCGTCACATTCTCTCTCACAAATATTTTGCCTTTGTTGAAGATCACAAGCGCGATGCCCAGTTTTGTAATCACGAGGTCTTCTCAGGGTGGCCGATGAAAACATTTCAAACAAACAGCAGGTCAGTGTCTACAGGAAAAGGGTCCAGGGGGTGGCATAAAGGGCGCCAATGAAACCATCCCTTTTCTTGTGGCGTTGATCACCACACATCCATCGGTCTAAAACGTCAGTTCCCAGTGCAGTGAGCAACGAGACGACGTTCTTGACAGCGCGCAACACTGCCGACACCACCGTACGATTCAACCATACTCTAATGACGTAGTGGGTTGAAATACAGTTGAGTTGAACGTGATATGACCGTTTCGGAGTGTAGAGTTACCGCTATACGGGGTGGAACGACTAGATACCATTCAAAACTATTCGACGAAATCCGCACATGATCTGCAATGTCAAAGGGAGGTCACACTTTCTCAGCCCGCCTGCTTCGAGCCCCATTGACGCGTGACGCCGCTGCTCTCCAAATTGGTGTGATAACGTTCAGAGGGTATGCAGATCCGCGATGTCCTAAAAAACAGTTTGAATCTTTCGGGGGTGTCAGCAGAGTGGAATGTCAAGGACGTCGTCCTTTTGCCCATCGCACTGCGAGCTGTCGTGTCCGATCGCGAAATGCGTGTTAATCAACGTCGAAAGGAAAGCGCCAGAGAACACTAACTTCTCTGTCAAAGAACTACTCTTTACTGAATTAGCAGTTTCTTCCACAATATTCTCCATACACTCGTCTCACAGTCCTCCCAAACGCTCTTCTTCATGAAACGTTTACTCTGCAGCTGTCACGTCTCCGCTTTTCTAGTCCACACAACACCGATATTCCATTGACGTCTTTTCGGTTAAATCAACTATTTTTCTACGTATTTACATGTTGTTTTGTTGTGGCCTTCAGCCCGAAGGCTGGTTTGATGCAGCTCTCTATGCTACTCAGCCCTCTACAAGCCTCTTCCTCTGCGAATAACCTACATCTATTCTAACTTGCTTACTGTATTCATCTCATGGTCTTCAACTTATGTTTACCCCACTCCTCACTCCAATACTCAGCTGATGACTCCCTGATGTCTCAAAACCTACCCTATAAACCCATCCCTTCGTCTACTCGTGTTCACACAAGATTTGTACAGTGTGTCATAGAAATGTTGCGTCGAACTTCGAGAAGATGTACAGGATGTCTTGACGAACAAGTCGAAGACAGGATCCCGCATCCGGAAACGGCATCCAGCAACGCTACAGACCATCGAAGTTACATGCGCCGGCGCCTGACTATTGGCCACCCCTTCTGTAGCAAACGTGACTTTCTAAAATGAACCGTAGGCTGAACGTACGGAAAAATAGTGGAGATTTTAGAGAATTGCACAAGCGTTTGTGAATATTTCCCACAGTTTCTTTCTCTACAGCGAACAATTCAATGACGGCATGTTACTCGTAACGTACATCAACTACACACGCCGTTTTGAAAATCTCCTGGAGCTACGCTACCTGTCGGAAGTGACGGAAACTCGGCGCGCTCACTCGGGAGATTTCAAATAACTTTCTGGGCAAATCACGTATGTGCCATCATAACTTTTTCTGTGATGTGATGGCATGTAGCTGAATACGAAACAGTCTGTCGTGGAGCTTATCGTGAAAATGTATATTCGTTAAGGCTCGCTGCAGATAGTGCAATAATATGTTTTATGGGCAAGGAAAAAACAGACATCAAGAGGCTGAATTTTCCAATGGATCCAGGTGGTACGAACTGCAGTGTCACAGACACGCTCTAAAGGATTACGAATTTTATACGTTGACGAGGAATCAGGCAAAAGCAACATATTTTAATCAGCTATTGGTGCTCATACTCTTTCTTGCTGTGACGTAAATATTCCCTACAGTGCTTGCAAGATCACACACACGAGGAGAAATCGTCGTCTGCAGAGCGGCTTCTAGCAGCTCAACAAATAACTCTCCAGGCAATTAGTTGATATTGATACAACTCTCTTGGTAACTATATCATTTCCGCGATTCTTTTCATATGCATTTTCTCTTCAAATCCCGATTGTTCGCGGCTGAACACAAATTCCTTGCTGAACGACGGGACAAGTTTGTTTATCTCACCTACAAATTTTCGGACGATTCGTCAGTTTGCTGTGGATTGTCAAACTGACGTTTTGTTTGAAATTTCGTTATCATATATCTTCCAGTTCTGTAGCATTGCCGGCCGCTGTAGCCGAGCGGTTCTAGGCGCTTCAGTCCGGAACCACGCTGCTACTAGTGTCGCAGGTTCGAATCCTGCCTCGGGCATAGATGTGTGTGATGTCCTTAGGTTAGTTCGGTTTAAGTAGTTCTAAGTCTAGGGGACTGATGACCTCAGATGTTAAGTCCCATAGTGCTCGGGCCATTTGATCTGCAGCACTGAAGATATGTAACCAACCACTATTTCCGTTGAGACCACTGTAACGTATGTCGCCCGCAATTTCATGTGAATAACGCAGTAGGTCATCATAATGGTCATCCTGTAAACTGAAACGCAGAAACACCAGTGTTTGTAACAAGTGCGCCTTGTCCTCCCTTGAATACCCGTAATTTTTCTTATTCACTACACGATCATATTGCTGTTGATTTACTCAAAATCTGTTCATCATTGTTTTGTTACTATGCTGCGATGATCTTCCACGTTGGTAGTAGTGTTTAGTACCCTCTCCTTGAACGAGTGTCCTTTACTACGTTTCGCTGGAGACGGGATTTGTGGCGCCTTGTCCGACAAGGATGATGAACTACATGGTTCGGCAACTGTTTCATAATCAATTTCACTTACTAAGCACGTAAAATCATCATTGTATACCTCACTTAATTTGTCTGCGCAGTCGAGCACATATGACACCACACATTTCACTAATCTTGAAGCAACGCCAAGATTTCATTTGCAACTATTTCTCGCTCTGAGAAATTACTCGTGCTCTTTTCTGACGAAGTATCAACTTCGGAAACTGTTGTTGTAGACATAATGCAATGCGTGCTTTGTTTATCGTTTCCATCGCTCTGCTTTGTATCAACACTGTTGCACTGTTGCACTGTTGCGCTTACTACGCTCCGTAACCTCATGCTGTGCTTACCATTTGATGCCTTTAGCCCCGTCCCCTGTTGCCATTAGCAGCCAATATTGTTGTTGCATGGTTGATTAGACAACATGTGACGGTCCAATACTGTAAACATCTTTGGCCTTCTGCGGCTTCCCAGTCGAGGGTTTCCTTGTATGTCACCCATAGGTGGCGACAACTGGTTTCTAAAATCTGTTGCCTACTAAAGTAAGTGGCTAAGGCAGCCATGACACTGGATTCCCATCTAGGCGAACAACAGGTTTGTTCCCCACGTAGACCTGTATATTTAGCTGTTTCGGGGTGACACCACTGACTTGGACATATAAGTTTTCCGTTACCATCTTTCCTCAATCCCAGCTGGCCTCCCGTCTCTAATGATACCGTCATAGACGGCTGGTTTAAATCTAAGCCTCTTCCCTGTTGCTTTCTACGCAGGTACGAGGTCCGGAACATCTTAATGCTGAGTACACACGCTGTTACATCCGTCAGTCTCTGCACTCGCGCAGTGGCCTTCCAAGGGAGTGCGTTATGACCAACCTTTAACGTCAGCTTTACGGTTACGGTCCGGGGACAATTTATAGGCACTGCCTCCGTACATTCCGCTTAATGGGAGCAGCCGGCGCACATAAAAGGGAGCACTCGCTCTGACGTGTTTCCGCCATGTGCGGCCAGATCTACGATGAAACAACTGCAACCGTTAAATTCTGCTGATCTCTTTCTGGCGAAATGATGAGGCAACTTTACACATAAAATTTAAGTACGAGTCGTTTTTTCACTACAGTGTAGCAAAATGCTACAACGTAAAAGACGAAAGCGGTCATGAGCTAAAACAAAAAAAATCGTTATGCAACTAGAGCGGATATTTGCGAAGCAGCAATACTCTCCATACATGGAGATACTAATAACTTCGAATATAGTGCATTCTTCCATGTACGCCTAGATAACTTCATATAACGATAAGATACTGAGCCTCACCAATCATATTGCGCTCAACATCGCCCGATGTTGCCTACTGTAAGCCATTAGAGTGTGGTACATCTGCCGGCCGCTGTGGCAGACCGGATCTAGGCGCTTCAGTCCGGTACCGTGCGACTGCTACGGTCACAGGTTCGAATCCTGCGTCGGGCAGGGATGTGTGTGATGTCCTTAGTTTAGTGCTAGGGGGCTGATGACCTCAGATGTTAAGTCCCATAGTGCTCAGAGCCATTTGAACCATTTGTGGTACATCTCGACTAAATGTGTGGAGGATGAATGCAAATGATTACCAGTTGCACGTTCTTCGATGACGAAAAACATCATGACCCTCGGGGTAATAGCTTGCTTGTCCGACTGTGGAACGAAATACATCAGTGATTCTACATACGAGGTGAAGGCGCCCCATAGCGGCTCAGATACGTTCCATACGATTTACGTTAGGCGAATCTGGTCGCAGAGACCTCAACGTAAATTCACTACAATGCTCCTCAGACCACTGTAGCACGGTTCTGGCTCCAAGACACGGACAATTGTGACACCCCTCGGGGGAGACATCAAGCATGAAGGGATGCAGGTGGTCAGCAGCTGTTAGCCCGCCTTCGATTACTATTACAGGTCCCATGCAAGAGCAGGGGAATGTCTCTCACAGCATAATATTGCTCCCATCAGCGTGTATCCGTGGCGCGCTGCACGTTTGGGCCACAGTTTACCTCTATGGCTGCGTTTGTGGAGACGACCATCGGTCTAGTGTAGCAATAACGTAACTCGTCCAAAGAGCCGATGCGCTTTCACCGATTGACTGTCGAATCCCGATGGTCCCGTGCCTACTGCAATCGTAACTGACGATGTCGTGGGGTCAAAATGTGAACACGTATGAGTGGTCTGCTGCGGGGCACCATGTTCAACAATGTACAGAGAACGGTGTTCTCCAAAACACTTGTGCGTACACCATCATTGCGCTCTACCAGCTGAGATGCCACGGATCACCATTCTACTCCGTAGAGCAGACAAGCCTTCGAAGCTCTGTGAAGAATCGTGGGTTTCCATCGATTAAGCGCCTAGTGGTAGTTTCGCTGTCTTACCGCTTTCCGTATATGATGGAAGTACGTGAACATTCGACCAGCTTCGCCCTTTTCTGTGTATAATAATCTACCCTTTGTCAGAATCATTTATTTCAATGGATTCATCCAGTTACGGCCCATATCTTCCCTAGGGCGATGCCCCGTCCGTGTCTGCTCCGATTACATACTTTGGTTACAGCGAGCCTACAACGCCGCAAGGCGGCATCTAGTGTCGCATTGGGCAGTGGTCATAAAGTTTTGGCTGATCAGTACACACTGCTGTAGCCTTCAGTCTGAAGACTAGCTTGATGCAACTCTCCACGCTACTATACCCTGTGCAACCCATCTCTTCGGAGCGACTACAGCCTACACACACTCTTCTCACTTTTACCAAGCTGCCGATTCTTTTTATGCTTCCGGATTTGTCACAATAATCTCTCTCTTCTTTTAATCAAGCTGTACCTTAAGTTTCTTTTTTCTCTCCGTTCTTTATTCCATAACAAAATAAAGAATCACTTTTTCGAAACAACATAACTGTCTGCCATTCCGATGCTTTGTTTGACATTTGGACCAAAGTTGCCTATAGACTTTCTCTGTAATGATGCAAACGTTGTGACGTCATGCCACAGTACCGTCGGAGACGCGTCAAACAGAGAGATGTTGATACATGTGAAAAAAAGATCAGCTGATGTTACATTGGCACCATATTATACCACGCTGCCCAACATCACCACGGACGTTTCAAATGATGGGAAGGTCGTCACACCCCTTCTTATCTGCATATCACACCTTCTATTGCCGCTGCAGTGGAGGTCAGAACCGTGACGTCCAGCGCTGAAATCATGCGACTTTCTTACGAATTGCAGAGGAAAACTTTCCTGCGTACCACCGCTCAGAATGGACACAAAATGGCTTCAGGGGGTGGCATAGAGCATCAATGAAACCACCCTTTGCCTTGGGGAATTGATTTCCACACATTTCGTTGTCGGAAATTGAAGTTTTCAGAACAACAGGACGCCGTTCTTGACACTGATGACACTCGCCGTGTGTTAAGCTCTATTGGAAGCCCTTCGTAGGATGCAACTCCACTGAACGCGATCTGTTCGCTTTCGAGTGTAGAGCGACTTCAATTTTTGCTTTGTCTTTTAGGGTGGAACCACTAGAGACCGCTCAAAATGATTCAACGAAATCTGAACTTGATTCTGCTTTATCAGCGCTCCTGTTGCACACCTTCCTGTGTCGGAATTGCTTGGGGAAGGCGGGAGAGGCGGGAAGCAGCAGGTTAACATGAGCCTGAATAAAACGGTGTACGGTCCTCTAACATCCCGTTTAGACAACACGGTGGCGTTATTTAAGCAAACTGTTGGGTGCTTTAAGCATGTACTTACCAGAAACTTCGTCGCCGATTCAGTCTCGTAGCTACTCTAGCGCCTGAGTGTTAGGCAACCCTTTCGAAGCCTCTATGTTGCTGTCTACCTACCTTCGCTCGCTAGAGTAGCCGTGAGACTGAACTGGTGTCGACATCTATAAAGTGCTCAACAAAGGTGAATATGTGGCACAAAGGGTGTTGTTAAAATGGGGGATCTTAGGTGAGGTGTGAGTAAGAAGAGCTGTGAGACCTGCACGTGGTGTGACACGTCCATCGTGGCGTTGTGCATATCTGCGGTGAAATTCGGTGTCAATGTGAAATCATTATCCTACACAAATGAATTGCAGACATTGGTTGTCAGTGTGCGTTGTCGTAAATCAATGGGGAAAGTTGAAAATTTTTTGCTGGAATGGGATTCGAACAGTGGTCTCATGCTTAGTAGGCAGTAGCCCTGACCATTAAGCCATCCCGAGACAATGGTCATCGCAACTGCACGGAATATGCCTGATCCGAATTCTGAACTTATCTACACGTTACGAATGTAGACACCACATGTATAGAATTAAAGCTAAGACGGCTAATGATAAATGCCTGTGACTCGCAGCCAGTGTCTGTGAGTTATTTGTTCCGTAACTCTTAGTGGCTGCTGGATGATAGATACATGCGTCCCCGAAGAAACATTTCAACATTCTTCATTTTGACACAGACATTACAGTATTGTCTGATTATTTTACATATGTATTGATCTGTTAAATATTTGACGTATAGCATGGCTGAGGTCACAAAACATTAATGATGTTCATTTTAGCAGTTTCGGATTATTCATTGATTGACGAATGAATAATTCATATCTATGACGTTAAAAATCCTGAAGGGAGTGTATCGTTAATTATTGCAAAATTATTTTTGCAGGTTCATCCGATGGTATATGTGGATACTGTCTGCAAAAGTGTTATGAGTAGAGTAAATAATGAAGAAACAATACCTCGAAACCTGCTACGGTCGCAGGTTCGAAACCTGCCTCGGGCATGGATGTGTGTGATGTTCTTAGGTTAGTTAGGTTAAAGTAGTTCTAAGTTCTAGGGTACTGATGACCATAGTGCTTAGAGCCATTTGAACCAAGCCAGCCTTAAAACCTCATGCCTGCTGCTGAACTTATTCTGCAAGAACAGCGATGACCACAGATGTTAAGTCCCATAGTGTTCAGAGCCATTTGAACCAAGCCAGCCTTAAAACCTCATGCCTGACGCTGAACTTATCCTGCAAGAACAGCGAAAATGTATAAATTTTCCCCTTCCTTATTTTGTGGGTGTGTCAACGAGACAAAGTTTCGAAAGGGCTTGATATCAAGTGCGAAGTTACTTGAGGTTGCTATGTGCTCTCATCCCCAACTATTGGATGACAAAAATCTGGATAATGTTCGCTCTGTTAGTTACGCTGCTTCCAGATGTGATCACAGTTTCTGACTTTAATACGTTACTTATAGTGTTAAACCTTTAACGTAAGACTATCTCTCTTAATGAGGAGATTTTGACAGATCTTTAAATTTTATAATTTGGTGTCGAAGCTTGTCTCTGAATGTAAGAATTTCCTCTGGCTATTGTAGACGTGCATAAAAAATGTGAACAACGAATGATCGTTTGTATACCTGAAATTCTTAACTGTGAGAGCCGACTTGTCTTATAGAGCTGCAGAACAGGCGGAGCTGCAGCGATTGGTGTCACCCTGCTCGGCAGGTTGCCGCCCTCTCAGGATGAAGCCCACAGCGCCGGCAGCTGCGAGGCCTATAGGCCCCCTCGCTCCTCCCTCCTTGGTTTCACCACCCCGACCCCCACGCCCTTCCATCCGCTCCGTCCCTGGTCGTACCACAACAAACATCGCTCGCCCCTCTGTATGATACGAAGCTACCACTCTAACGCCGCGCATTAACTCGCACGAAACCTAATACAGCATTTCGATATCACGTTACGAGAAGCGACGTCAGAATGCGTTCTTAAAAGCATAATCACGATCTCTGTTGATTTAAGATATGAGTTTCAGAGCAAATAAGACCAAGCCCTCAGAATTAATACGAATTCCATTTTCAAGTGGCGTTATAATTGCTAGTTTCGAAAAATGGCTCAGAGCACTATGAGACTTAACTTCTGAAGTCATAAGTCCCGTAGAACGTACAACTACGTAAACCTAACTAACCTAAGGATATCACGCACTTCCATGCCGGAGGCAGGATTCGAATCTGCGACTGTAGCGGTCACGCGGTTCCAGATTGTATCACCTAGAACCACTCGGCCACTCTGGCCGGCTATTCCTAGTTCTATTAAAAACAATAGTCGGCAGACGGAACAAGGAGTTAACTCCTCTAGAGTACAGGGGAAGCAAGAAGTATTACCTGGATTACAAAATTTATTTCCAAGGGACTATGCTGCATACGGCTGTGCGGTTTGTTGAAGATGGTACCTTAACATACAAATGTTTTTTACGGATACACGCCGGCCGCTGTGGAGGAGCGGCTCTAGGCGCTTCAGTCTGGAAATTCACTGCTTCGACGTTCGCAGGTTCGAATCCTGCCTACGTCATGGATGTCTGTGAGGTCCTAACGTTAGTTAGGTTTAAGTAGTTCTAAGTCTAGGGGACTGATGACCTCAGATACATACAGTTCCACATGTCTACGTGGTTCTTTCGCAATTGGCAGCTAGATTCACGAAGTTTTTGTAGACACCGTTCTACTTGTGTTGTGACAGCATGGGATTTGTTTGCTCTGGCTCTTTTTACAAATAGCGTAATTTGGGTCTGCTGCTTGCACAGTGGCGTCAGTGGACGAGAGAGGGGCTTTTGTCGAGCCATCCGTGCTGTATTTGGTGTAAGTGGGGCATACAGAAAATGATTTTGCAACAGAGACGATGTTCTTATAATGAAATTCTTGACCAAGAAATATTTATTTTAATTCTTCCTTACGCATTTCGGCATTTTGCGACTGTCAAATCAACAGAATATTGTTGATGCAACATACTGATTCAAACGTATTCTTACTAACCACAAATGCACTTAGAGAGTAAGTTGGAGGCTTTACTTTGCACCAACAATGTACTGCCCTTAGACAATGACGAAATGACGGAAAGCATAAGGAATGAATGAAATACACTACTGGAAATGGAAAAAAGAACACATCGACACCGGTGTGTCAGACCCACCATACTTGCTGCGGACACTGCGAGAGGGCTGTACAAGCAATGATCACACGCACGGCACAGCGGACACACCAGGAACCGCGGTGTTGGCCGTCGAATGGCGCTAGCTGCGCAGCATTTGTGCACCGCCGCCGTCAGTGTCAGCCAGTTTGCCGTGGCATACGGAGCTCCATCGCAGTCTTTAACACTGGTAGCATGCCGCGACAGCGTGGACGTGAACCGTATGTGCAGTTCACGGACTTTGAGCGAGGGCGTATAGTGGGCATGCGGGAGGCCGGGTGGACGTACCGCCGAATTGCTCAACACGTGGGGCGTGAGGTCTCCACAGTACATCGATGTTGTCGCCAGTGGTCGGCGGAAGGTGCACGTGCCCGTCGACCTGGGACCGGACCGCAGCGACGCACGGATGCACGCCAAGACCGTAGGATCCTACGCAGTGCCGTTGGAGACCGCACCGCCACTTCCCAGCAAATTAGGGACACTGTTGCTCCTGGGGTATCGGCGAGGACCATTCGCAACCGTCTCCATGAAGCTGGGCTACGGTCACGCACACCGTTAGGCCGTCTTCCGCTCATGCCCCAACATCGTGCAGCCCGCCTCCAGTGGTGTCGCGACAGGCGTGAATGGAGGGACGAATGGAGACGTGTCGTCTTCAGCGATGAGAGTCGCTTCTGCCTTGGTGCCAATGATGGTCGTATGCGTGTTTGGCGCCGTGAAGGTGAGCTCCACAATCAGGACTGCATACGACCGAGGCACACAGGGCCAACACCCGGCATCATGGTGTGGGGAGCGATCTCCTACACTGGCCGTACACCTCTGGTGATCGTCGAGGGGACACTGAATAGTGCACGGTACATCCAAACCGTCTTCGAACCCATCGTTCTACCATTCCTAGACCGGCAAGGGAACTTGCTGTTCCAACAGGGCAATGCACGTCCGCATGTATCCCGTGCCACCCAACGTGCTCTAGAAGGTGTAAGTCAACTACCCTGGCCAGCAAGATCTCCGGATCTGTCCCCCATTGAACATGTTTGGGACTGGATGAAGCGTCGTCTCACGCGGTCTGCACGTCCAGCACGAACGCTGGTCCAACTGAGGCGCCAGGTGGAAATGTCATGGCAAGCCGTTCCACAGGACTACATCCAGCATCTCTACGATCGTCTCCATGGGAGAATAGCAGCCTGCATTGCTGCGAAAGGTGGATATACACTGTACTAGTGCCGACATTGTGCATGCTCCGTTGCCTGTGTCTATGTGCCTGTGGTTCTGTCAGTGTGATCATGTGATGTATCTGACCCCAGGAATGTGTCAATAAAGTTTCCCCTTCCTGGGACAATGAATTCACGGTGTTCTTATTTCAATTTCCAGGAGTGTAAATATTTTGTTGTCGAGATAAGAGTTTCATTATGACTGCAGAACATTGTCCCTACGTCTAGTTTTGAAAATAACTGGGATGTCATTAAAAATAACATAATTTCAGTAAAAAGCTGTTTTAAGCTTATGCGATTAAAAGGCAGCTCATGTCGTGTTCCAAGGGCGAGAGTTCCAGATGGAGTAATCCTAAATTTTCCTCTAAAATAAAAATTAAAGACCTTGTACGTTGGTGAACACACAATACGATGCCTTAGAAATTTGTGTGACAATGGTTCCTGAGGGTCTTTTACCCGCTGAAGACATTACTTACAAAACGTATGTTACTGCGTGCCGTGCAGTGTCACTGACAACCCTCCAGTTTACGTCTCCGAAGTGAACTTATTGCAATTTAATTTGCGTTACCGGCGTACATAATAATAATTTGATTCCTTACGGTCGATGTCTATCGGTAGCCCGTCTTGATGTTTTTCTACACATGCTACCCGAGTAAAGGGGTCATGAGCGGCCACTATTCCTCATGACAGGACGCAGACACAAACAGCTCCTTTGATGTGACGCAAAACGTCACAGAGAGGTGTTTAAACTTACTGGCAGGTTCGAAAAATATGTCGGATCGAGAATCGAACCAGAACCGTACTTTTTTCGGGTAATGCTTCTAACTATTGAGCTGTCCAGGCACGACTGAGAAACCGTCCTGGTAGCTTCAGTTCTGCCAGTACATCTCTCATTACGATTTATTCCGTTCACACAATAGCTACATTTTATCCAACGTGATTACAAAATTATATAATAGTAATATGTTGAAGAAGAAGAAGAAAAAGAAGGACAGAGATACTGCATCTGGAACACTCTAACACCAGGAATAAACGATCATAAATGAATGAACTTATGGACATGCAACCTACAGAGATAAAAAATAAACGACTGGACGAACGAAGCAGTAACATAACTTATGCGCGCTAAATCTGTATGTGAAGATATCATATGCTATTATCAGAGTATGTAAGTTCCGTGGCATCAGATTAGGCAGCCTTCCAATAGACAAAGATTAAGTGGCCCTCTCAGATAGTTCACTGATTAGAGAATTTTTGTTGGATACTGGTAACGAAACTCAGTGCGACTGCGACTGTTTTTACCTGGTATCCCTGAGTAGCTGCTCTCCTTAAAAGCAAAATAATCCGCATAACAGAGGGAAAGAAAGCAATGATATCCGATCACAATAGTAATAGAATACTTCTGGACTCAGTCACAAAGTGCAAACATCTATGGGTAAAACTACGAAGTGATGTGATAAGGAACGATGACTTAGGTTAGTGATAGAGACGTCCAATGTCATCGGATTTACTGAGAGGATTCTGGGTTAGTGATCTTCAATGGAAACTACTGTGTTCTCTAGAAGATAGGGACCACAGTTATACGAAGAGCGTGTCTATTACTGAGGCTAGCCTCTGATAGAGGCCGTATAACGCAAGACCTATTTTTTTGCTTCTGGCTCACATCACATAAATAGCCCGCTTTGGATAATGCATTTCCCAAAGCCAAACATAAGCCGCTATACGCCTCCACTCAGTCGGTATCAAAACAGCATCGTACAGTATCAACTTTACATCAAGACAGCATCAGGACTGTGTCTACAGTGAACGCCAAGAGGACGCCAACATAAGGTTCTACAAGTGATCATGGTTATCGTTCACTGGATTTGGGGCTAGACCAGAGTTAGATCAATACACAAACAATGAACTAGTGCCATGCTTCAGGTTCATATTACATGTAAGTATTTGTAGAGTTTCTACAAATAATTTATTCTACATTGTTGATAATCTGTTTTGTCATCACATTACCATAAACTCTATTTGGCACTGTAATGAGTCCGTATACAGTGACCAGCCAGAACATTATGACCAAGTACTTCATAGCCTCTTTGTCTACTTCTGCCACGTATAACAGCGACGACACGAAAGCAATAAGGTCTTGGTAGGTCGCTAGAGGGAGTGGGAACCGCATCTGCACACACAGGTCACCTAATTCCTGTACATTCCGGGAAGTGGGGGGGGGGGGGGGGCGACGAGCTCTGACACCAAGCTCAGTCAGTGGAAACGGCTAGGAGCGGGTGGGCAGACCCCATGCCCCTCCATATCCGCATGGGATGACGCAAGTCGCATGACGATGACACGGCGGTCGGTCGGTGCTGTTTGGCATTCCGGGGCCTATTCAGAAGGAGTTTAGTTTCTCAAGGACGTAAAATGGGTCTTGTGATGCTGATAGGTCACACTTTGCCTTTTAAAGTAATGTTGCCAAAGAATTGAAATACTACATAGGTATGGCTCGATGAGCGTTTTAAAATACACTGATTAGTTAAAACATTACGACCACTGCCCACCGCGACTTCGGATGCCGCCTTGTGGCGTTGATGGCACGTGATGTGGTAATAAAGGTATGTAAGTGGAGCGGGCAATGATGGGGTATCACCCTAGCCAAGATATGGGCTGAAAATATGGAATTCCATTGAGATAAGCGTCCTTGACAAAAGGCATATCGCCATTACGCCGTGTCTGGAAAAAAATATTGTCGAGTGTTCACGTGCTACTGTCATGGAGCTACGTGTTCACATGTTTATCCGACAACAATGTCAGTTATTACTGCAGTGGGCATGGGGGCATCGGGATTCGACCGTCGGCCAATGGAAACGTGTCGGCTCCTCGGGTTTTGCTGCGATAGGTCACTGGGCGTCTCCACAAACGCCGCCAACGTGGTGAACGGTGGCTCTAAACGTGCAGCACGGCTCGGACGCATGCTGATGGCAGCAGAATTATCCTATGAGAGACATTCTCCTACGTTTGCATGGGACTTGTGGTAGTAATCGAAGACACGCTGATAACCGCAGGCACCTGCATCCCCTCATGCCTCACATCTTTCTTGACGGCGATGTCATCTTTCAGTAGTTTAATTGTCCGTGCCTCGGAGCTAAAACCGTGATACTGTGGTCTGAGGAGCGTTGTAATGAGCTGATGATGTCTCGGCGATCAAATTCGCCTGATGTAAACCCTATGGAACCCATCTGGGTCGCTTTTGGGCGCATCACCATGTACGAAGATCAGCGGCCTGTTATTTGTGAGAATTACTTGACCTATGCGTAGACATCTAATGACAAATAGCTCCACAAACCTACAAAAAAAACTACCGGATCTCCGATACGCAGAATCAGTGACGAATTTCGTTCCATTCACGGGCAAACAAGCTGTTATGCAGATGGACATAATGTTTTGGCTCAAAAACATGGCTCTGAGCTCTATGGGACTCAACATCTGAGGTCATCAGTCGCCTAGAATTTAGAACTAATTATACCTAACCAACCTAAGGAGATCACACACATCCATGCCCGAAGCAGGATTCGAACCTGCGACCGTAGCGGTCACACGGTTCCAGACTGAAGCGCATAGAACCGCACGGCAACACCGGCCAGCAAACCCTCTTCAATGTATGTCGGTTGATAAATCACTGCAGCATCTGTTTCAATGGGAAATAACAATTTGCTTCCATACTACACATCTACATCTACATCCACGTCATACTCTGGATCCCCAACCCCCTCAGCCCTTTCACATGCACTGAAGAGCACTCCAGAACAAAAATCTGTCTGGCAACTGATACCACGGGCTTAAAAGAATGTACAGCAAGACAGATAGTTCTTTCAGAAAAGGTCATTTGTTATGAATAATTATTTCTGCTGTTGATTGAACCTTGGAACGTGTAAAAAATCAAAATACCTGCACCAAAACGACCTCTTAAGGACAAGATGTTTTGAACGAGGTCCTAATATCTCCGGACCAGTTCCTCCGAACAGAGTCATTCCAAATCAGATCCTACACTCAGCACCTCTGAAACGATCTGCTGCGGAAAACAAAGGTAAGTAATGAACTAAAAGAAAGAATTATACCTGTTACGTTAGTTCTTTTCTAATTTTCTTTGGCTTATCTTCGGTTTGCGGCTAGCTAGCTGATGGCCTACACTTCAGCAGCTTGATCATTTTCTACTTTCGTCATACATCAGTTAAATTTGTAATCTGCTATACAGTCGTTGAGAGACTCGGCAAAAACATCCAGTCATTGCAGTTATTTTTAAATGACAATACCATAATATTGCTAATAATGAATGCATTTGTATTGAACTAAATTACAATTGCTCGATGTTGTTGTTTTCTGTGTGGTCTTCAGTCCAGAGACTGGCTTGCTCCAGCACTCCATACTACAATATCCGTGTCATCGAGTAACTACTGTAACTTACATCCTTCTGAATCTGCATGTTTTTTAGGCTTATACTTACTCTTTAGTTATATTGCATAAAGTAGGATATTAATACTGGATTATTAGAGTTAAGAAAAAAGTACATACTATTATGTACAGAATTTTCAAGCTACTGAATGTATTGTACTACCTCCTTAGGCACAGACGAAGACAGGTTTTATACCTCGGATAATCAATAATATTCGCAAGACAGTTTAGGGATCTCGACAATCACGAGCAGCAATATGGTGGACCGGCAAACCTCAACTTGGTAGTCCACGATGCTTGCAACACGTGCTGTTAAACAGTTCTCCTAACATGAAGCGTAACACAGTCTTCTCATTAACAACCAACATCCATACATGGTTCTGTCTGGGAAACTCACTGTATAACCGCTCCTTATATACAGAATGTGTATTCTACGTCCTTCGTGTCTTTGAGCTGGATTGTTAATAATCTGCATATCCGATCTCGTCGCTATTATGTAGTTGCATGACGCCTTCAGGGTGTTGCAGTTGTCATCGATAACTGTAGTTACTGTGAATCACCATGTTGGCGTATAACGTGATACGGACATACATGTCAGGTAAAATGTAACTGACCTGAAAAATACCCTCTAGAATAGGAGATAAGACTCACTAAGATGGAATTATCCAAATGGGACGAAAATCGGTAGATGTGATAAAAAAAGAAAATATTACAATTTCAGAAAAATTGGACAATTTATTCATAAGGAAGAGGTTCGCAAATTGGGCATCTCAGTAACTCTGGCCCTTATGCAAGCACATATTTGGTTTCGCACTGAATGACAGAGTTGTGGATGTCCTGAGAGATATCGTACCAAATTTTGCCCAGTTAGCGCGTTAGATGGTGTAAATCACGAGCTGGTTGTGGTGCACTGCCTGTTACGCTCCAAATGTCCTCAGTTGGAGAGAATCGGCGACGTTGACAGCCAAGAAAAGCAAGCAGACAAGCAGTAAAAGCTCCCGCCGTGTGCGGGCTGACATTTTGCTGAAATGTACGCCCATGATGACTTGCTATGATGCACAACAAAACGGGGAGTAGAAAATCGTCGACGTACCGCTTTGCTGCAAGGATGCCACGTATAACAACCAAAAGCATGCTGCTATCAAAAGACATGGCACGCCAGACCATCACTCCACATAGCTGGTGAAAATCAGCTTCGTATTCCACCAATGTCCGGGACTTCTCCAGACACGTCTTCGCTCTGGTACCTCGCTGACTGCAGTAGAATTGTCTTCAGTGATGAGTCCTGCTACGAACTGAGCCCAGCGAAGACGTTCCTCAGGACACCCCGGACAGTGGTAGGATACCAACTACAATGTCGCCCACCGTTTTGCCCAACAGTCAGGTTTGATGAACCGGAGTACCGTTTCTTTTGATAGCAGAACCCATTTTCTTGTCATCTGCGGCATCCTTAAAGGACAGCAGTACGTCGACGACATTCTACTCTCCGTTTTGTTCCCTTCATGGCGAACCATCCTGGGCTTTCATTTCAGCCAGATAATGCCAAATCGCAGACGAGGAGAGTTTCCACTGCTTGTCTTCATAGTCGCCGAACCTATTGCGTCACCAAGGTAGCCGGTTCTCTCCCAGTTTGAGAACGTTTGGAATATTATGGGCAGCACCTCTAGGTGTCTCAGGATTTGATGATCTAAAGTGCCAGTTGTACAGAATTTAGCAACATATACTCAGCATTACATACAACTACTCCATGAGTTAGTACCAAACCGCATAGCTGCTTGCATAGGGGACAGATGTTGGACCAACAAGTTACTGAGTTGCTTGTACGAGTTAGGACGCGGTGTACCACCAACGAACGCAGAGCACGGAATAGTGTACACGGAGAACGAAGCAAACTGGTATACCAGAGCGTCCATCTTTTGATAGGAAGAGCAACGCGCGACCAAATAGCCCGGCTATTCACAGTTCGATTTAGTAAATTGCATGCAAAAGGAAAAAGGAAAAACAGCGTTAAAATTACATTGTACCCACTAACTTACAAAAGGGGAGAAAAAATTATTGGTTTTGCGGTTTATGCGAGTTTTACTACAGTTTTGTACTGCCTCTGCCCAGTATGTTCTTCTACCACTCGTACGGTACTTTTCACGCTTTTCATGCAACTTTCAAATGATAAAATTATAAACAGCTGACCAGTTACAATGGATAAAGAAATTCTTTACCTAGGTTTCGACAAATATAAATTTGTCTTCTTCAGAAGGTAGCAGTTTTACATTAGTAGGGACAAAAAATGTACCATCGCCGTTTTTACAATTGTCGGCATCGATCCATGCGTCAAAAATAAAATATAGCCCTAGAATTAGGGTTTGTCACTGGTAAATATGAAGTAGCTCATGGATCTTGCAGACCTCACAACGGAAAAAAAAAATTCAAATGGTTCTGAGCACTATGGGACGTAATATCTGAGGTCATCAGTCCCCTAGAACTTAGAACTACTTAAACCTAACTCACCTAAGGACATCACACACATCCATGCCCGAGGCAAGTTTCGAACCTGCGACCGTAGCGGTCGCGCGCTTCCAGACTGAAGCGCCTACACTGCAAATTGTGAACGGCCGGGCTAGTTGGTCCCGAGTTGTTCTCCCCGTTAACATATGGCAGTACTTTTTCTACTTTGGTCTACCAGTTCGCTTTCTCCTTGGTGTACGCTATTCTGTGCTCTGTGCTCTGCGCTCGCTTCCGGTACACCGCGTCCTATACTCGTGCATCGCGGCGCTCGGTTTCAAAGCGCAAAACTTACGTTCCTGGTGCTCATTGCATGTTTCGTACCCTGGCAGTCGTCTGTAGTATTGTCTAGTGTCGCTTTGGTACTGAATTAGGCTATATCGCACCTAGCCCGACCGCTGTTATCCAAACTGTTATGTGGAACTTTTCTTCTGTTTTCTCATATATACTACTGCGTGTAAAAATTATTATTAGCGTCGGTCTCTTGTTTATTTTCAGTATCACAGCTGATGATGGGCATGTACCGGTCGTGGTTTAGTACTGGAACATGAAAAGAACTTAGGACTGAAGCGGTATTTTCAACCTTTGCTATAAGGCTGTCGAAAAGAAAAAAAAATCTCTTCAAAACATTTGTAATCGAGTCTGATATTGCAGTTACTGTTATTAATTACTATAACATACTAATTTAGGGAGGTAACCAATTAATGGCAAGATCGGTTGGGGAAGGTGTGTTAAAGTGACCACGACGGGAAAAGTGGCTATTGCATATTTTTTTTGCCTTGAGACAACCTGATGCAAGCCAAGCAGTAGTCAAACTAGTTCTAATATTCATCGCCATTGTTGTCGGTGAGATTATTACTAGACACGTTTCCGTTTCTGAGTCGTCTGATGTAAGTCATTTACATTACATATTCTTGTTATCTAACTTCTATGGAGAGTAATAATTTTTTACAATATCAATGTTTAAACAACGACCTTCGGCCTGCGAATGTAATACCTTCTATTTACTTCAGTTTTATAGTTTTCTGTGGATTACTAATGCCGACATGGCATCCGACTGGGAACAGTGGCCACACTATCCCTCGGGTAAAGCTGTTCACCCCCCTAAGAGTTAGTTATTTTCAAAAACCACGCATACTACAACTTCTAAACCCTTTTATATACAAATATATCATCTGCAGTTCTTCCCGTTTTGGGCCAGATTTAATTTGGGTGTATCGTTTAAAACCGTATCTTTTTTTTCCTATATTAGGCCCTGTAAACGGTCTGCTACAGCCGCTTGGTATTCTTTCAGATACTAGAACGTAACGACGCCTAGAAAATGTGTCCCGAAATCAGAAAAACAGACATGGGATCCTATAGCGATGGCAATGGCCACAGTTCCGTTTAGCTATGGAAAATGAGTCACTACGGGAGTCTTCAGAAAAATGGATGTTGCTGCAATTGTAAGTAGGCTGTTTAGGTTCTTATATCGGTAACGCCACCGCCACGTAGCGCTCTGTATGAAAATCACTGGATGTGCTGTGTGCAGTCTGTGGCTGGGTGACATTGTTGGAATTTGCTATTGTAGTGTTGGGCAGTTGGCTGCTACAAGCGCGTAGCGTTGCGCAGTTGGAGGTGAGCCGCCAGAAATGGTGGATATGGGGAGACAAATGGCGGAATTTTGAGAGCGGATGATCTGGACAGAGACAGTAAATTTGTAAGATTGGGTATCATGAACTGATATATATATTTTGACTTTTGAACACTATTAAGGTAAATACATTGTTTGTTCTTTAGCAAAATCTTTCATTTGCTATCTATGCCTGTCAGTAGTTACTGCCTTCAGTAGTTAGAATCTTTTATTTAGCTGGCAGTAGTGGCGCTCGCTGTATTGCAGTAGTTCGAGTGACGAAGATTTTTGTGTGATAAGCGATTTGTGAAAGGTATAGGTTAATGTTAGTCAGGGGCATTCTTTTGTAGGGATTATTGAAAGTCAGATTGCGTTGCGCTAAAAAATATTGTGTGTCAGTTTAAGCACACTCATAAATAATTTTTCTAAGGGGACGTTTCACAATATATTACTTTCTTTTGCATCTATAATATTTGGTGTAATACCTCGTAATATGCGTATTGAAAATATGTAATTGGTGTACTATCAGTAAACATGGTTCGGTAAAAATTGAATTTCTCTGTGGGTCACAACTTTTTACCGCCCTCTCTCCTTCCTATTGTCACCCAAGAGTGTTAGTATTGGCTTCTAAGCAAAGGAGTCTGACGATCTTCTAAGCAAAGGAGTCTGACGATCACTGTCTTAGAATGTATCTCTTGCACTTAGGCAACTCAACTCACACACCATCCACCCTGGGTGTGAGTGGTGTAAGATGGGTTGCCTGTCTTAAGGTGAAATATTTTCAGGGCCAGTTTCATTCTGTCCGCCCTGTATATGCTAAAAGAGGTACGCATTACCCACACCCTCTTTGTGACGTCGACTCAGCTCACCCCTTCTCTACACTCGAGTTCTGAGACGAAAGTAGGAGAGAGAGAGAGAGAGAGAGAGAGAGAGAGAGAGAGAGAGAGAGAGAGACGTAATTTTGAGTTGGAGCGCGGGGCTCGGCGCCTCGTGACGCGACTTAATTCACTTAGTGCTGCCTTGCGGACGACCCGGGCCAACTTTGTGGACTGTGGCGTGGCGGGTGGCCCTGCGTCGCCGACGCCACCCCCGCCTCCTACCGCCGCCGCCGCCGCCGCCGCCGCCACCGTTAATCACAGACGCTGGCTGCGACCGGCCATTAGCAGGCGGCCGCGCGTCTTGCCGCGATTAACTCTCCATACGTCACGGCCGGTGCTCCAGACCTGGCTGCGCACGCTTCCGCCTCCGCCGACCGCTTTGCGACGGGGGCGGACACGAATGGCACCCTCGAGCAGTCACGATGTGGAAGTTTTGGGTGAGACGAGAGGGGAAATCACCCCCACATTTATCTCAGAACAAACTTTCACAGTCGTATTCAGTCTACCTTCTTCTAACAGGAAAACATCACCAACCTGACTATGCGTTTTAAAAGAGAAAAAAGCACACTTGCTAGTTACTAGTACCGGCAATCGATTCCGCGGGAATTTTTGCGAACCACCTGACTTTCGGAAAAATATCATCTACACAATTCCGAAGACTCCTAGAACTGATAAGTAGAAGAATTATCGGACAATCAGCTTAACAGGTCATGTATCCACTTTACTGACAAGACTGACATACAGAAGAATGGAAAATAAAATAGAGGACCTATTAGATCAATTTGGCTTTAGGAAAGGTAAAGGCACCACAGAGACTGATCTGTCGTCGCTGTTAAAAACGGAAGCAAGCTAAGGAAAAATTAAGACAGTCGGCCGCGGTGGCCGAGCGGTTCTAGGCGCTTCAGTCCGGAACCGCGCGACTGCTACGGTTGCAGGTTCGAATCCTGCCTCGGGCATGGATTTGTGTGATGGCCTTAGGTTGGTTAGGTTTAAGTAGTTCTAAGATCTATGGGACTGATGACCTCAGATGTTAAGTCCCATAGTGGTCAGACCCATTTGAACCAAATTGAGACAAATACATAGGATCTGTCGACCTGGAAAAAGCGTTCAACAGTGTCAAATGGTGCAAGATGTTCGAAAGCCTGAGAGACATGGGAGTAAGTTATAGAGAGCGACGGGTAACACACACCATGTATAAGAGTTAAGTGTAGCTAACATTCCAAAGATGTTCGGGCTCACATGCGGTTCCTCTTCTGAAAAGTCTTGGCTCAAACTCGTTTAGGGGTTGATCCGCACGTGTTGCTTTACAGGCCCTAAATTAGACACTCGTAATCCTTTGGTTAAATTGTCCGGCTGATGGCAAGTTTGCGAAATACAAAGTTAACATATAATAACAGTAATAATAAAGTAAACTACTAGCGAAAGTGGTCGTATTTAGAGTTACTACCTGGCTCCATCAAAGACAGCGACAGGTCTGACCCTGAGGGAACTCCTCGAAAATTTCTAGCTATCGTTTCCCCTATACCTAAACTAAATAAACTAAATCAAGAGAAATCCAGGAAAGGAAAGACGAATGGGACAGTTTTATTAACATCCAAAGAAAATACTGATGAACTGAAGAAGAGGTTAGCTGACAAGGCTAAAAAAGGAAAAGATTCTAAGGCTATAATCTCAGACAGGAAAAAGGAAATTAAAATTGGAAAACCTCGATACAGATCCCGACGATCCGGATTACGACAAACATAGGCCTATGCCTACACCAGAAAAGCATCTCTTGATAAGACACCATGTAATGAGCCCAAAAAAATTTTATTGTGAAATCACTAAAAATGTGACTGGTTATGCTGCTTGGCATGTGCACGAAAACTGTAAAATACTTGGTGCTTATTGTGTTTACTGTGGCAGGGAAAATAGGAATCAAAACTAACGATGGATATAATAAAGTTAACAAAAATAAAGGATTTGTTTGCCAATTCTTCAACGTTTATTTTTATTCCTGAATTATTTTAGTCATAAACTAGCATTTTAACCATGTTTTTGTTAAAAAAATTATAAATGTCAACAAATACCATCATGCGTCATGTCCCCCATAAGGGCGCGGCATCCCGCCTTTAGCCTAAGGGATAGATGCCGCAGTATAAGGTTTTCTTAATGGTGAAATATCATGTCGTATACGTGTATGTAAAACTCTCAAAAAATTATATTTTAAGGAAAACTGGTTTGTTTACTTGTACAATAAATTATTTTGACTTAAGTGCATCATGGGATATTTATGAATAATTTTGAAAATTTGCGCCATCTCTCCCGGATTTACTATACTCTGAGGAGAGCGAAAGAAATCAAAGCGCTCCTTTCTTTGAGGCAACTGGGAAGGCAGAATCGGCGAAGACAGCATGGGACAGTGTCTACACGTTAAATGCGGCCTTCAAGTCAGACTTAGGAACAGCAGAAACGTTCCGTTCCAGCGGGGCGCGAAGTCAGTAGGCAGGGAAACACCTGGAATGGAACTTGGGTCAGTGGTTTTGGATTCTGTCCACCAAAGTTCGCCTGCAGCAGTCGCTGAGGGTTGTTGATGAAGAAACCATTAAACATGAAGCAAAAGCCTAGATTGGGGAAGGATGGGAAGGAAATCGTCCGATCTCTTTCAATGAAACATGTAAACCTGAGATTTTTCCGTGATGCCACAGACACAGACACACACACACACACACACACACACACACACACACACACACACACACACACACACACACACACACACACCTACGGTGAACGCTGGCTGTTTCATGACAACTCTTACAAAGAAAGTGTACCTAATTATTAGTTCCGATCATGGATTCAGGTTAGAGTTAAAGTCACAAATGTGATGTGAAGAAATAAGGGTTGATTGCGAGAATATTTAGAAGGTTGGTAGTTTTAATACGTAATTTCTAACAAAATACTGTTTTTTTTATTTTCGTTTCAAAGCTTACTTTACAGCAAGATAATGCCCGCCCGCAAACGGCGAGAGACTCTACTATTTGTCTTCGCGTCTGCCAAACTCCAACTTGGCCAGCAAGGTACCCGGCGCCAGTTGGACGCAATTTTGCACGAAATCCCTTAGGAGAACATCTAACAACTCTGTCAATCAGTCCTAAGCCGAATGACTGCTTGCGTAACGGTCAGAGGTGGACTAACGAGTTGGTGAGTTGGTAAATTTGTGACACTCTTTCTACTGAATAAATCATCATTTGTTTATGTGTACATATACGTCACATCTACCAATCTCCGTCCTATTCGGATAACTCCTTCCTGTTGCGTCGTTACTTTTTGTCTTAGAGTGTACTTGGTCTTCTCTCTCTCTCTCTCTCTCTCTCTCTCTCTCTCTCTCTCTCTCACACACACACACACACACAAACACAGAGAGAGAGAGAGAGAGAGAGAGAGAGAGAGAGAGAGAGAGAGAGAGAGACAGAGAGACGGAGAGAGAGAGAGAGTGAGAGAGAGACATATTTTATTGCACAAGCAGAAATTCTTTATTAGGAGAAGGTGTCAATCAGACATGATTCCACTTCCTGTTTCATTTTTCTTATATACTAGTGTCGCGCCCCGGCAGCGGACAGTTAACACTGAGTCTGTCATGCCATACGACCTTTTTCGTAGCGGTACTCTATACTACTACATAAAGACAAGTCGTTGTTTAGCGTTAGTACCAAAAAACTCGGAAAGTTCTTGACCGATTTACTTCAGATTTGTACACGACAGAAACCTTAGGGCGGGCGTAGGTTATCTATTTAAATATACACTATGTGATGAAAAGTATCCGGGCACCTGATTGAAAATGAGATACAAGTTCGTGGCGCCCTCTATCTGTAATGCTGGAATTCAGTATGGTATTGGCCCACCCTTAGCCTTGACTACAGCTTTCACTCTTGCTGGCATACGTTCAATCAGATGCTGGAAGGTTTCTTGGGGAATGGCAGCCATTATTCACTTAGTACTGCACTGAGGAGAGGTATCAATGTTGTTCGGTGAAGCCTGGCACGAAGTCGGCGCTCCAGAACATTCAAAGGTGTTATGTAGGATTCAGATCAGGACTCTATGTAACCACTCCGCCACAGGCCATGCATTACCAACAGGTACTCGACCGTGTTGAAAGAAACAATCGTCATCCCCGAATTGTTCTTCAACAATGGGAAGCAAGAAGTTGCTTCAAACATCAGTGTAGGCCTCAGATGTGAGAGTGTCACGCAAAACAACAAAGGGTGCCAGCCCCCTCCATGAAAGACACCACCACACTATAAAATCACAGCCTCCGGATTTTACTGTTGGAACTACATACGCTGTTAGATGACGTTCACCGGGCATTCGTCATACCCAGACCCTGCCACGGATCACCATATTCTGTACAGTGATTCGTCACTCCACATAGTGTTTTTCTACTGTTCAATCGTCCATTGTTTCCTTACACCAAGGGAGGCGTCGTTTGGTATTTACCGGCATGATGTGTGGCTTATGAGCAGCCGCTCGACCATGATATCCAAGTTTCCTCATCTCCTAACTGTCATAGTATTTGCAGTGGATCCCTATGCAGTTTGGAATTCCTGTGTGATACATTTATATATCAGGGAGATTCAAAAAGAAACGAGCCGGAGGCATTATTACACAAACCAGTACCTGTATGTTAGAAGTTCTGATCCTGGATATTGAGACACTTGTCCCACTGTGACACACGGCGGTGAATGACTGTCTCATAAAATTCCCAGGGCTGCCCCTCATAGCCTTTTTAAGGGAACTAAAAATGGCTTAATCACAGGGATAGAGGTCCGGACTGTAAGCAAGGTGGCCGAGAAGGTCTCATTTGAAATTTTGCAGGAGTGCCGCCGCTGTGTTGGCCGTATGAGGCTTTGCATTGTCATGGAGCAGAATGACCCCACAGGTGAGATTGCCTGGTCGTTTTGATTTGATCGCTTGGCAAAGGATGGTCAGCGTTGGCGGGTAACTGTTGTTCCATGCTGCAGAAAGTGAATTAGAACCAGGCCATCTTGGTCAAAGAAGAACCTCAGCATAGGGGCAAATGAGTCACCTCGAACTACGACGTCCAGTTTTACGTGCGGAACTGGTTGACATCGCAGCCCCGAGAATTTTATTAAACAGCCATTCACCGCCTTGTGTCACAGTGGTACATATGTCTCAACAGCCATGGTCAATACTTTTAAAATACGGGCACTGCTTTCTGTAATTATGCCTCCAGATCGTTTCTTATCGAACGCCCCTTATGTAACATATACGAGGTGCATTCACGTTCTAAGACCTCCGATTTTTTTTTCTCCGGACTGGAAAGAGATAGAAACATGCGCATTGTTTTAAAATGAGGCCGCGTTCATTGTCAATACGTCCCAGAGATGGCAGCACCTTACGGTAGAAGGAATTTTCCGGCCAGCGGCGAGAATGAGAACTGTTTTAAATACTTAAAATGGTGACGTTTTCCTTACTTGAACAGCGTGCAATCATTCGTTTTCTGAATTTGCGTGGTGTGAAACCAATTGAAATTCATCGACAGTTGAAGGAGACATGTGGTAATGGAGTTATGGATGTGTCGAAAGTGTGTTCGTGGGTGCGACAGTTTAATGAAGGCAGAACATCGTGTGACAACAAACCGAAACAACCTTGGCTCGCACAAGCCGGTCTGACGACACGATCGAGAAAGTGGAGATAATTGTTTTGGGGGATCCCCGAATAACTGTTGAACAGATCGCCTCCAGAGTTGGCATTTCTGTGGGTTCTGTGCAGACAATCCTGCATGACGACCTGAAAATTCGGGAAGTGTCATCCAGGTTGGTGCCACGAATGCTGACGGACGACCACATGGCTGTCCGTGTGGCATGTTGCCAAGCAATGTTAACGCGCAACGACAGCATGAATGAGACTTTCTATTCGTCGGTTGTGACAATGGATGAGACGTGGATGCTATTTTTCAATCCAGAAACAGTGCCAGTCAGCTCAATGAAAGCACACAGATTCACCGCCACCAAAAAAATTTCGGGTAACCGCCAGTGCTGAAAAAATGATGGTGTCCATGTTCTGGGACAGCGAGGGCGTAATCCTTACCCATTGCGTTCCAAAGGGCACTACGGTAACAGGTGCATCCTACGAAAATGTTTTGAAGAACAATCTCCTTCCTGCACTGCAACAAAAACGTCCGGGAAGGGCTGCGCGTGTGCTGTTTCACCAACACAACGCACCCGCACATCGAGCTAACGTTACGCAACAGTTTCTTCGTGATAACAACTTTGAAGTGATTCCTCATGCTCCCTACTCACCTGACCTGGCTCCTAGTGACTTTTGGCTTTTCCCAACAATGAAAGACACTCTGCGTGGCCGCACATTCACCAGGCGTGCTGCTATTGCCTCAGCGATTTTCCAGTGGTCAAAACAGACTCCTAAAGAGGCCTTCGCCGCTGCCAAGGAATCATGGCGTCAGCATTGTGAAAAATGTTTACGTCTGCAGGGCGATTATGTCGAGAAGTAACGCCAGTTTCATCGATTTCAGGTGGGTAGTTAATTAGAAAAAAAATCGGAGGCCTTAGAACTTGAATGCACCTCGTAAAGGGTGTGCCATGGAGTCTAACATTTGTAACGGCTAGCGTCTTTGACGTTTGGTGGTGGCGCCTTCCAGGGCTGGAAACGGAAGCTAGAGGAGATGTGTGGCGGTTAGTATGAGTTGGCAGGAGCAGAAGGCGGATTCCTCCTGAGTACTTTCAGTATGGTTTGCGTCCGAGTTTGTCTGGCAACTCAGTGGACCTTGGCAGACATCCATGTCTATCCAGATTTCACAATCGAGTGAGCATCTGGAGATGTTATTCAACTGAGGCCTGAGGCGCAGATTGTTGGATTTTGTGCGACAATAGTACGCTGGGTGACCTATGGACAGCAAAGCATTAAGGCCCTACGTATAGTCGTGTGTCCTACAACTACATCTCTCCTGTATAACGGGTGCCTAACATTTTAGTTAGGCAGCCTCTTTTGGACACTAGTAGTGACAAATCAATATTCTGTTAATATTTTGTTCCTAACGGTTCTGATAACATCACACAATTGACTTTATTAGGAGCAGGGGTAGTTCGTATGTTAGATCGAGCAGCAACCTTTCTGATTCTATGTATGTCATATGCCACGCCTGGGCAGACGGGTGTGGAAGACGTGTATCTGTGCAGAATAAGCAGAGTGATTTTAAAAGTTTGCATTACAGTGGCAAGCACTGAAATGTAGATGTTTGTAAAAAGTGGTATTTAAGTGTGCTAAAGGAGTATCGTATTTTAAAAAAAAAGGGGGAGTTAGTTGTTTAACTCACGCTATTGGCGCACAATGTTTAAGCTAATTTTGCATCCAGGGTTTTCAGAGCCTTGTATAAAGTTATAGTGTTGAATGATTGATTACCTTATAACGTGTGACCACTGTGCCGTTGTTCGAAAAAATTACCTGTAGGAGACTATCTCTCACCAATGTCTGCGTAATTTTGTCGCAACTTGCTTTCCAGGTACTAATCATGGTTACTATACGACACTGCAGTGTCTGTGTTATTCCTAATTACGATGCAATGTACCTCCGAACACACATGCGTGTCCGAAGGAATAGGCACTGCGGCCTCCACAGCCGTCATGAAATACATGAAATGTATTCCAAGTTGCGAAAATGGACAGCCTTCAGCCGTGTCATGGAATGACGGCAGTGAAAGTTTGAGCTGGATCGGGACTCGAACCCGGATTTCGCGCTTACCGCTATCGGTCGCAACTGCGAATGCATTTCACGTGTTTCATAACGGCTGTAACCGCCGCAGTGCCTGTTTCTGTGGATATTGATGCATGTCCGAAGGAAAATTGCATCGTAATTCGAAATAAAACAGGGTCTGCGATATCGTATTTATCTAAATTACAATTATATATTAATACCTTCAGCTGCTGACAGGCGTTGATATATACCAACGGGGACGGGTAAAAATATGTGCTCCGAGCACGACTTGAACCCGGGATCTCCTGTTTACATGGCAGACGCTCTATCGACCAAGGGACTACAGGGACTATCTCGCGCACGCTTTCAGCGAGACCCAAATTCTCACCTTGTATATCCATACACTACATTCGCAGTGTCCCTACCCAGGCCGTGCGCTTCAGTCTGGAACCGCGTGACCGCTACGTTGGCAGGGTCGAATCTTGCCTCGTGTATGGATGTGTGTGATGTCCTTAGGTTAGTTAGGTTTAAGTATTTCTAAGTTCTAGGGGACTGATGACCACAATGTTGTCCCATAGTGCTCAGAGCCATTTGAACCGTTTTTTTGTACCTACCCGACACACTCATTACTCGTGGAAGACATTCTTACCAAGTCCCGTAAGAGTTCGCGGAATATGTGTGCATCCGCCAGGTCATGGCCAGTATTGCCAGAACTATATACTTACATGGATATGGTGTGTTCTTTCGGACCTGTCCGAAAGAACAGACACCATATCCATATCGTATTTATCTGTCGACCCCGGGTGAGCAATTTCAAGTATAATGTCTCCCCTGAACGGGAAAACACATAATAATGAACGAGTACAGGTTGTAGACAAGTGGTTGATGACATATGGAAGTCTGCTTCTGGCTATGAGTCGTGCTCGGGTAGCCAAATGGTATGACGATGTGTCGCGATAAGCGGGAAATCGGGCGTAAGGCCGGGTTTGCTACAAATTTTCATTGCCGTCATTCCATTATAAAGCTGGGGGTTGTCCATATTCGCAAATGCGAATACATTACATCTAATTATGACTCTTTTCAAATTACCTGATGAAATGTGTGACATGATGTAACGGTCGTGGTTCTGCCTTGAATATGGTCAGTAGTACTATAGTCCGATTTAAACTCGTCGGCACTTCGCTGCTAGCGTGCTGCGCGGCTCTGTGCACCAACAAACCGGTAGCACCCTATCAGTGCCGGCTTCCACTTTGCTGTGGCCCTGCGCTGCCTACACTGTTGTGCCAGCCAGTACTCAGCTGGATTATTTCCAATAGTGTGCTCATGTTTTGTGTGGTACAGAATTGATATGTATTGTAAATTTAGCAAAGTTTGGTGACAGTAAATTTGTAATGTAAGTTTAATATACACTCCTGTAAATTGAAATAAGAAGACCGTGAATTCATTGTCCCAGGAAGGGGAAACTTTATTGACACATTCCTGGGGTCAGATACATCACATGATCACACTGACAGAACCACAGGCACATAGACACAGGCAACAGAGCATGCACAATGTCGGCACTAGTACAGTGTATATCCACCTTTCGCAGCAATGCAGGCTGCAATTCTCCCATGGAGACGATCGTAGAGATGCTGGATGTAGTCCTGTGGAACGGCTTGCCATGCCATTTCCACCTGGCGCCTCAGTTGGACCAGCGTTCGTGCTGGACGTGCAGACCGCGTGAGACGACGCTTCATCCGGTCCCAAACATGCTCAATGGGGGACAGATCCGGAGATCTTGCTGGCCAGGGTAGTTGACTTACACCTTCTAGAGCACGTTGGGTGGCACGGGATACATGCGGACGTGCATTGTCCTGTTGGAACAGCAAGTTCCCTTGACGGTCTAGGAATGGTAGAACGATGGGTTCCATGACGGTTTGGATGTACCGTGCACTATTCAGTGTCCCCTCGACGATCACCAGAGGTGTACGGCCAGTGTAGGAGATCGCTCCCCACACCATGATGCCGGGTGTTGGCCCTGTGTGCCTCGGTCGTATGCAGTCCTGATTGTGGCGCTCACCTGCTCGACGCCAAACACGCATACGACCATCATTGGCACCAAGGCAGAAGCGACTCTCATCGCTGAAGACGACACGTCTCCATTCGTCCCTCCATTCACGCCTGTCGCGACACCACTGGAGGCGGGCTGCACGATGTTAGGGCGTGAGCGGAAGACGGCCTAACGGTGTGCGGGACCGTAGCCCAGCTTCATGGAGACGGTTGCGAATGGTCCTCGCCGATACCCCATGAGCAACAGTGTTCCTAATTTGCTGGGAAGTGGCGGTGCGGTCCCCTACGGCACTGCGTAGGATCCTACGGTCTTGGCGTGCATCCGTGCGTCGCTGCGGTCCGGTCCCAGGTCGACGGGCACGTGCACCTTCCGCCGACCACTGGCGACAACATCGATGTACTGTGGAGACCTCACGCCCCACGTGTTGAGCAATTCGGCGGTACGTCCACCCGGCCTCCCGCCTGCCCACTATACGCCCTCGCTCAAAGTCCGTCAACTGCACGTACGGTTCACGTCCACGCTGTCGCGGCATGCTACCAGTGTTAAAGACTGCGATGTAGCTCCGTATGCCACGGCAAACTGGCTGACACTGACGGCGGCAGTGCACAAATGCTGCGCAGCTAGCGCCATTCGACGGTCAACACCGCGGTTTCTGGTGTGTCCGCCGTGCCGTGCTTGTGATCATTGCTTGTACAGCCCTCTCGCAGTGTCCGGAGCAAGTATGGTGGGTCTGACACACCGGTGTCAATGTGTTCTTTTTTCCATTTCCAGGAGTGTAACTCTTCTAATCTTCAAGTTTCTCCTAGCGTGCTTACAGTGCTTTCATCATAGGATGAGAGAAATGTTCCTATTTCTTAGATACATAATGACAGAAAACTTATATCTAACAAAATGAGCAGACCCAGTGTTGATACATGTGGCGTCCGCAGCTCGTGGTCGTGCGGTAGCGTTCTCGCTTCCCACGCCCGGGTTCCCTGGTTCGATTCCCGGTGGGGTCAGGGATTTTCTCTGCCTCGTGATGACTGGATGTTGTGTGATGTCCTTAGGTTAGTTAGGTTTAAGTTGTTGTCAGTTCTAGGGGACTGGTGACCATAGAAGTTAAGTCCCATAGCGCTCAGAACCATTTGAACCATTTGATACATGAAGATCTGAATATCTTGTTTCTGTGTGTACACTCCGTGGCTAATAGTTGGACAAGATGAAAACCACTTACTGTTGTATTTTAACTGCCCTAGGAGAATAGCGTGAACGACACCATCAAATGCTTTCCACAGATGGAACAATATACCGGTCGCCAATTGTTTGTCCGTTTTTATCTTTATTAATGTTAAATCTCACATAGTACTTTAATTACTTGCCTGGCATTGATGAAGGTTCACAGAGGGCAGGTGTATACCACATAAACTTTGTGTGAATTAAACCTCATAAAGGGAGGTGGAGGGAAAGGATAGTTCACACTTTAAAATTCTGATTTTTTTTACTGTGTTTAGTGAATTCTTTTACCAGATTTCATAAACGTTTTAATTTTTACAGTTGAAATAAGTCAATAATTTTAGTCTTTGTAGTAAATATCATTGACGACATCTAATTTTATTCAATATTTTCAGGTTCAGGACCATACTTACACATGAAAACCTCTTTAAGAAGTATGTTATGAGTGTAAGTCACCAAAAATGAGCGAAATATGCCTTTAAAATTTTTGTGTGTTGTCATGAAATACTCCCAACTTGGTAGATCATGTTATTGAAAATGCACTGGTATAGCTACGAGTGTTGTAAAAAGTATTTTCAAGTTCTGGACCCTAATTACATGTCAGTACTACTTTAAAAATTGTGTTTTAATGTAAGACAACAACAATTAAAATGTTGTTAATTTTTTACTTTTTTAGTGAGCAGGATGGCTGGGTTTCAATCCTGGGCTTGGCATAAGTTTTATTTTGTCGTTACAGTCTGCATATATATAAAGTGTAGATGTTAGAGACTTGAAAATGTCTGCATAAAGTACCCCCTCGCCTTCCTTGGTATGCTAAATGCTTCGGTATTGCTAGGGTCAATGACTTAATAGAAGTGTGAGATGTTGGTGAATATTTTCTAAAACGGAAATATTTACAAATCAGATGTACAGCACAGTAGCGTCGAAATGGCTGTGATGGATGTGCTGGTAGATCATTTATGTATTCACTCCCTACTCCCATCGAATCGAAGCCGTCAAATATTTTCAGATATGCAGATGGTGAAAAACCTTTTTAACGAGTTTACATCCGAGACAAAAGAATTCTGTGCTACCACCTGTATATTAGAGGAAATTATTCCCCCAAATACGACGCTGCAGGCTGGCAGATGAATGGCTTTTAATGGAGAGTGCCGGCTCGGCGCAGGGAGCTGTCTCTGCGACTCTCCAGCAGGTGGCTGCCGTGCTCTGTTCGCGGTCGTCGTTAATCAGGACCAACGCGTCCTCCTTGAGGACCTGAGGCATTAGCCGGCCTGCCGGCGCCATTAATTTGTCACCGCGCGCGCGGTCAGGTGTGCCGTGTGGCCGCTGGGTCGCGGCTTTACTTTCCCGACAGGAGTAACGTCATAACCGTCCAACCACGGCCCACGAGAAAGGCGGGCCGCGGCGCGTACGTCACACTGTAGATATAACGAGTTACGGCTACCGTAACTATCTGACACTATATTCATAATTCTTAAATGCCATCTGAAATGCATGTAAGCTCTCAGTTACATAGTAGTTTCCCGTGGGCGTTGCACGGAGTCAGGCGTTGGCGAAGTGTGACGGATAAGCCAACTAGAGCGACGTTGTGGATCCCGTATTTCTCGAGGACCGCGTACCTAACGTGGCCTCCAAGGCAAGTGCATGCAGTGGTGGACCAAGGCGTGTGAACAACGGCAACCTGGGAGAGCTATAACTGACTGGAATGAACGTTGTACCATACCAAGAAAGAACAAATGTCCTTGAAAAATCAGTAAGATGTAAAGCATTCACATTTGTAAATGTAATTGCTTGAAAGCGAAAACTACTTTCACGTGTGTAAGACCTTTTTGACTTCCATGCCGCTTCAAAATAAACAACTGGAACTGTAGACGATCTCGTTCATTGTTGGGTGCTACCGTCATCGTGATTACATTTTTAACCTTTTAGTTATCACCCTCGCGGCATATGGGCAGAGAGTGAACTGCCAGCAGTAAAACATTCTGCTTCTCAGCCAAATGCTTTAAAAAAATAAATAGACAAAGCAAATGTGATTAACTGTTGAAAAATGTTAGAGATTTTTAAATGTTTGATGGTATATATAATGGCGTCCGCAGCTCGTGGTCTCGCGGTAGCGTTCTCGCTTCCCGAGCACTGGGTCCCGGGTTCGATTCCCGGCAGTGTCAGGGATTTTCACCTGTCACCACATGACTGGGGGTTCTTGTGTCGTCTACATCATCATCATTCATTGCCATTACGGTCGGAGGAGTGCAACGGCAAACAACACCCATTAGGACCTTGGCTAGTACGGCGGTGCGGGTCTCTCGCATTATTCCTCTACTCTCTGTCAAGAAGCATGGGATTTCATTTCCATTTTCACATAAAATCACATTTAGCAGCTGGTCTTCCCTGTATTTGACTATCATCTAAAGACTGGAAGATAAAAATAGAAATAATATAGTCCAAGACGGTAAAACGACGCAACGTGGTTCAAATGGCTCTGAGCACTATGGGACTCAACTGCTGTGGTCATTAGTCCCCTAGAACTTAGAACTACTTAAACCTAACTAACCTAAGGACATCACACACATCCATGCCCGAGGCAGGATTCGAACCTGCGACCGTAGCAGTCCCACGGTTCCGGACTGCGCGCCTATAACCGCGAGACCACCGCGGCCGGCCGCAACGTGGTGGAATTATGCGAATGGGACGGAAATCGGCAGGTGCAACGTAACTTACAGATAAACAAATGTTACAATTCAGAAAAATGGAATGACTTATTCAAAATAAGTGCTTTAGAGATTCTTGGTCCACCTCTTGGCCTTATGTAAACAGTCATTCGGCTTGACATTGGTTGGTAGAGCTGGTGGATGTCCTCCTTACGGATACAATGCCAAATTCTGTCCAACTGGCGCGTTAGATCGTCAAATTCTCGAGCAGGATGAAGAGCTCTGTTCATAATGCTTCGAACGTTCTCAATTGGCAGATCTGGCGATGTTACTGGCCGAATTATGGTTTGGCAACAACGAAGACAAGCTGTAGAAAGTCTTGCAGTGTGCAGGTGGACATTACCTTGTTGAAATGCAACTACAGGATGGCTGGCCATGAAAGGTAACGAAATAGAGCATAGAATAACGTCGACGTTCCGCTATGCTGTAAGGGTGCTGAGTATATCAACCGCAGACCATTACTCTTGATTGTTCGGCTACATGGCAGACGCCAGTCTTGTTGGTGTCCAGCCACTGTCTGGGGGTCTAAAGACAAATCTTCGGTCTGGAATTTCATTAACTAGAGTAGAATTGTCTTCATTGTTGAGTCCACCTCGAACTGAGGTCCGATTACCAGCGAAGAGGTGTCTGGAGACACCCCAGACAGTGGTGGACACCAACTTGACTGTCACCGCCATATGGCCCAACAACCAGGAGTAATGGTTTGGGGTGCCACTTCTTTCCATAGCAGGATCCCATGAATTGTTATCCGCGGCACCCTTAAAGCACAATTTGTTGCCCATCATGGCAATCCTTCCTGGCCTTACGTTTGAGCAACATAATGCTCGCCAACACGTGACGATAGTTACTACTGCTTGTCTTCATAGTTGCATACGCATCATTGACCGATGAGCGTTATGGAGCAAGAGGCTCCGGATTGTGACAATCTAATCAGCCATTTGGTCATAATTTGGCATGATATCTTTCAGGAGACTATCCAACAACTCTGTCAGTCAATACGAAGCGCAAAAAGTACTTGTATAATGGCCAGAGGTCGGCCAATGCTTTACTCAATTTATGAAGCTCTTACTCTTGAATAATCCAGTTTTTACGAAATTCTAATTATTTGTCTGTCTGTACATGCATATCACATCTACCGATTTCCGTCCCACTAGGATAATTCCTTCGGGGCACATCTTTTTCTCGTCTTAGAATGTACACTTAAAAGTCATTGCAGGAATGACTACGTTCTTTCGAAGAGCACTGCACATTCACTAGTAAAGTGAACGAAGTATACTAGAGAGTCATCGGATGGTAGGAGGAAGGGTGTGTGTATCCGTCCGTTGGGTAGTAGCTGTTGAGTGGATACTGGGGAATCCGGAGAGTGAGTACGAAACTGTTGTCTTGGCAGCACCATGTTTTCGAGAAAAGGAGAAATGGGGAAAGTTGGAGAGAGAAATAGAAAGAGAGAGAGGGATGATGTGGAGTAGGATCGGTGGGGGGGGGGGGGGTGGCAAGTTAGCAACAGGGGGATATTTTAGAGCAGGTTTCACTGTCTGATTGTCTGCGACAGGGAGTCGGTTGAAGATGCATTAAGATGCAATGTGCATAGCTGTAGTGTGATAGTACAGGCGCTATAGCATGTCGGAAGACAATGGGTATTTTTTTCGTGACTCCTGTAGTGGCCTTTTATAGCCTACTCACGTCTTGTCGTCATACAGCCGAAGATTATATCAAAGTCGTAGTTGGTGACACCTCCGCTCTCGTGATAACGTAAATAGTTTGGCGAATTTCTGTGTATCTTGACAGTGTCTAGAGCTCTCTTCGACTCACCACTCATAATACAGTAGCTGTACCGCCTGAAGCTGTTTTCGCACATTCTAGTTCTCATTACCTCTTTAATAACAGAATATCAGTATGGAGAAGCGTGGGACAAGGTTTTAGTCTCGTGAAACACTATTTTGTGTTTGTTTGTGAAGCTGTACTCAGCAACTGTTGATTTCTCAAGTTCTTGCCTTCTAATGTGCCGCTGGCGTTCTGCATAGCGGTCGAAAACGAAACGGATAGACTGAACGATTTAGTTTCTTCTGCACTCACAAGACAGGTTACAAATCCCAGAGGTACTGAAGTCGAAACTGTTCTTAAGCCCCCACAGCATCTTATTTATCTTTTTAGGGGCCAGAAAATATATCTTATTACTCGTTTCCCCAGGCCCCCACCTATATTGCTTATGGCAGCACTGCAGAACGGAAGACCATGACGTCATTACCCAGCTTTTTCACGTTCTCGTTCCTTGAAGAACGCTCACTTTATATCTTGTAACCCACAGCCGATCTTGTGAAATATATATTTCAATGTTTGATCACGGAACCCAAGTACCTCCTGTAAGAAAAAGTCATAGCTCTTTATATGAATATATTTAAAACAGTTCTATTCTTCAGTGGATGCTGACAACAGAGACTTCTTATATAAAAATGACATAGAGAGAGACTTCGTAATCATGCTAAACGAGCTCATAATGAGACAAGCAAAGGATTGGAGATTTTAATATAATTCTCTATCAACCGGCGTTTATCACGTCGTACGGGACCTGTTGTTTTGAGCGATTTGGTAAAATTATTTTTATTTTATCTTTGCCGCCAGATGCACTTCCTGACGTCACGGTAGGAAAGACAGTAGGAAAGATAACGTAAGGGAGGACTCAGTCTGCGTGCGAACCGTGTGAATTTTGTTCTGTGCGTTATAAATTCTTTTTGTGAACCGTATTATTTGGCACGGAGATTGGGACCCGCCCCAACACGCTAAACGAACGTGGAAAACTGCCTGAAAGCCACACTCTGGAAGGCCTGTTTACCGGTACTACGATTGATAATCACTCGGGCTGGTCGGTGTACAAACGGGCAACAATGCAGCACGTGGATTTGATTCATACCAACTCGCAAACTGGCGGGACTGCGTTAAGCTATACGATCAGGTTGGAAATTTTATTTCATTATCAAAACTTTAAAAAAATTTAAGTCAGGTGTTTCGTGTAGCTAGCAGATTAATAAATAAGTTACACAATTTCCATGAATATTTCATACGATCGAACAGTATACTGGTCTACAGTGTCCAACTGGGACAATATTTCGTCGATCAGACATGTCAGCATCGTGAGTTCTGTTGACGAACTGGGTTCCTGAGGCTCTTTTTTCTTTTTCATTCTCTTCTGTTATGGAGGCGGGCGGTTTGTTTTTGGCCAAATGGATTTTTACAGGTTTTTATTCCTTATAAGAAAGTTTCAGTTGCATTTGTTCATTTTGGTTTACTATTTCTGATTTGCATTTTTATACTTTTCCGTCACATACGTATGAATTTAGTAAATTTTATGCGTTTATATAATAATAATAATTACAAGCATAAATGTAATTTATATGAGTTAGGAATAAAATAATAATAATAATTAAAAACGTGAAATACACACTACAGTGATTCTGACAAGCAGTCATACAGCAGCTTAGAGACATGTGGTTGAGAATAAAGTAAAGGTGAGCGGCCATTTTGTATCCCCTCGCACCACAAGCCGTTCCCTCCGCGGTCCATACCCGAGAGCGCTCGTCAGCGGTCTTTGGAGACGCTTCCGTCGGCACTGTGGCAGCGTCGATGTAGTTGCTCTGTCCGTTCTGATCACCAGATCGTTGTGTTCGCTGAGCGTCTTCTTAACCGGAACCACAGCTGGCTCCCAAGCTTGGCTGAGATTATAGCAGCAGTCCCAATTGATAAGATTATCCCTGGTGCGAATTTCGATGGCATCTCTAATGAAGAATTTGGAAGTCTGTACTAATGTCCTGGTACTTTAGTATTCAATCTCATAATTCTCTGACAAACAGTGCTCTGTGACCGTCCACTTGTGGTACATCAGTCGACTGTGCTGCTGGACTTCTCGGTTTCGATCTTCGATGATGCAACGTATTTTTCCAATATATCTCCTGCCCATTAGCGTGATATCTGATATATCCCACCCTTCCGCAAACGCGGTCATCATTGACACTCCCCAACTCCCCACGCCACACAAACTTCAGAGTGAAGGACACGTCGTTTTGTTATTCTCCCAGGGGCCTGTAAGTGAGACAGTAGAACTGGCGGTCAAAAATTTTACAGGCAGGTCATCGACCTTTTCAGGCACGTCCTACCCTCCATGTATTTTCTGTTTAATGGAGAATATTACGAGCGAACGAAAGTAGTTGCAATTGGCAGTCCAGTCTCACCAGTGGTTGTGAACTTCTAAATGTAACACTTCGAGGAGGAAGTCCTGACACCATCCAAATGGAAACCAAACGCCTTTTACAGGTATGTGAATGACACGCTCGTTATCTGATCCCATGGAAAGTACAAATTCCTTGACTTCCTTGTACATCTCACTTCCATACCTCACTATGGAGACCGAAGAAGAAGGAAGACTACCATTCCTGGACGTATTTGTCAAGAGAAGAAATGATGGCTCCCTGGGCCACAGCGCGTATCGGACGAAAACGCACACTGATCTGTATTTGCACACAGATAGCTACCGCCACTCTGTACAGAGAAACGGAGTGCTAAATACCCTAGTCCACAGAGCGCACGCAGAGAGTCTGCCCCCAGGAATTGGAATACCTCAGAACTGTGTTCCGAATAAACGGATACTAAGCGCTCTCTGCATCCCACAACTACAGTACGAACTGTGAAGACGGAACAAATGACGGAAGAAGAGGTAGCCCTAGCCTTTATAACGCGCATCGGTGCGCATCGGGAAAAGTCGGCCGCATACACAAATAGCACCTCGTAAGAAATGTATGTTATCCGTCTAATAGCCGCCCGTGGTGGTCTCGTGGTTCTAGGCGGGCAGTCCGGAACCGTGCGACTGCTGCGGTCGCAGGTTCGAATCCTGCCTCGGGCATGGATGTGTGTGATGTCCTTAGGTTAGTTAGGTTTAAGTAGTTCTAAGTTCTAGGGGACTAATGACCACAGCAGTTGAGTCCCATAGTGCTCAGAGCCATTTGAACCGTCTAATATCAAAGACGACTTAGCTTTGCGGAAGGCAGAGTGTCAGATTCCGTAAAAACGGGAAAGACATATATTGAACAAAGAGTACGCACTATCGAAGTTCGATGCCTAGAAAATCAGCGACACACTCGACTAATGTACCTCAAAAATTCGGAGGTCGCAGAGCAGTGTCAGAAAATCATGCGATTCAATACGAACGTACTAGGAAGTTAATACAGATTTAAGAATACTGGAACTGTGTCGTTAGAGAAGCCATCGAAATTCGCACCATGCATAATCTTATCAATTGGTACTACCGCTCCAATCTCAGCTAAGTTTGAGGACAGCACTGGGTCTAATTAAGAAAACGTTCAGCAGATACAACAACCTGGCGACTAGGGCAGACAGAGCCACTACATCGACGCTGCCACAATGTCAACGATAGGCTCTCCACGACTGCTGACACGGCCTCTCAGGTACGGACCGCTGAGGGAGCGGCTTGCGATGGGAGGAGATATAAGTCGGCCACGCGCCCTGAGGAGCTCAGGTCGTAAACGCACCTGAAGATGATGGCGACATGTCTGATAGCTGAAATATTATCCGCTTTAGAAACTATGGACCGGTAGTACAACCGTGGACAAATACGCTAGGAGAAACTGAAGAATCACATTTTCTATATTGTTCAAACCGACAGATAGAGGTAGCGATGGACAATGTTAGGTGAGGCACTATTTTCCATTTCATTCTTTTGTTTCCCCATATAATGTTTAATTATTTATTTTCACTGTAACATCTGTGGCCGTTAAAATCATTTGTTTGAAGAAGAGCAGGGGTACATCTACCGGTGATAAAGTACTCTGAGGTGACAAATGTTGTGGGATACCTTCTAATATCGCGTCGAACTTTCTTTTTCCGGGGTATTGCAGCAACTCAACGTAGTGTGGACCAAACTGATTATTCGCTCGAATTGTCCAGAATGTTCTCGAAACCAAGCGGGAACAACTGGGCCCCGTGAAATGGTGCAATCCCATCGTTGTTTCGTAACATGAAGTCCATGAATGGCAGCAAATGGTGTACAAGTTTTGGGATATAGCCGTTTCCAGCCAATGATCAGTTCAGATGCACCAGAGCACACAGTCCGTTGGATGTAAGCACAGTCAACACCATTATCGAGCCACCACCAGTTTTCATAGTGCCTTGTTGACTGACCAATTGGTCCATGAGCTCATGAGATGTGTGACAAACTCGAACTCTACCATCATCCCTTACCTACTGAAATCGGAACTCATCTGAGCGGGCCACAGTTTTCCATTCATCTATGGTTTAACTGATGTGATCAGAGTCCAGGAGAGACGCTGCAGGCGATGTTGAGCTTTTAGCAAAAGGCTCTCGGTTCGGTCGTTTGCTGCTGTAGCCAACTTCACCGCAGTGTACTAACACAAACGCTCGTCGTATGTCCCAAATTTATTTCTGCAGTTATTCCACACAGTGTTGCTAATCGGTTAGCACAAACCTACGCCGACGCCACTGCTCTCGATCGGTAAGTGAAGAGCGCTGTCCATTGTATTTTCCGTGGTGTTGGTACACTCTCGACATGGTGGATCCCGGAATGCTGATTTCCCTAACGATTTTGGAAATGGAATGTCCCATGAGTCGAGCTAACATTCCGTGTTGGAAGTCTGTTAATTCCAGTCGAGCGGCCATAAACGCATCAAAAATCATTTCACTTGAATCACCCGAGAACAAATGACAGCTCTGCCAATGCGCTGCCCTTTCATACCTCGTTGCGTGGTACTACTGTCATCTATCGATGTGAATATCGCTGTCCCATTGACTTTTGCCACCTTAGTCTATTCCGTTGTAGCATGGTGCATACAGAGATGAAGTAGGTTCCCAGGTAGTATTGAACAACAGAGATTTATTTCTACACAGGAAATACAGTAAACAGAATACTGATTCTCTATGAAAGTACACAAGCGATCGTCTGATAAAATAAGAATAACAGCTATACAGTGAGTACAATTCTATAGAGATGCAAGAGGAAACCACACAAACTGTCACCACTGGTGTAAGTAGGCTGTTTACGTTTTCTTATTGGTAACGCCACGTAGCGCTCTGTATGAAAAATCACTGGCTGTGCCGTGTGCAGTGTGTGGCTGGTTTGCATTGTTGTCTGCCATTGTAGTGTTGGGCAGCGGCAGCTGGATGCTAACAGCGCGTAGCGTTGCGCAGTTGGAGGTGAGCCGCCAGCAGTGGTGGACGTGGTGAGAGAGATGGCGGAGTTTTGAAATTTGTAAGAATGGATGTCATGAACTGATATATATATTATGACTAGTGAGGTAAATACATTGTTTGTTCTCTATTAAAATCTTTCATTTGCTAACTATGCCTATCAGTAGTTAGTGCCTTCAGTAGTTTGAATCTTTTATTTAGCTGGCAGTAGTGGCGCTCGCTGTATTGCAGTAGCTTGAGTAACGAAGATTTTTGTGAGGTAAGTGATTTGTGAAACGTATAGGTTAATGTTAGTCAGGGCCATTCTTTCGTAGGGATTTTTGAAAGTCAGATTGCGTTGCGCTAAAAATATTGTGTGTCAGTTTAAGCACAGTCTTGTATAATTGTTCAAAGGGGACGTTTCATATAGACCAGTCGTGTATAAATTTTTCTAAGGGGACGTTTCACTGGTTACACTGCAAAGTCCGAATCTGTCATGATCACCAGCGGTGGTGCACTGGCGTTTGTTGTCTTGGTATGGCACTGCTGTGTCATAGATGTTTATGCGGTATGAGACACAGCATCAGACTCGGCATTACATCTACATCTACATCTACATGACTACTCTGCAATTCACATTTAAGTGCTTGGCAGAGCGTTCATCGAACCACAATCATACTATCTCTCTACTATTCCACTCCCGAACAGCGAGCGGGAAAAACGAACACCTAAACCTTTCTGTTCGAGCTCTGATTTCTCTTATTTTATTTTGATGATCATTCCTACCTATGTAGGTTGGGCTCAACAAAATATTTTCGCATTCGGAAGAGAAAGTTGGTGACTGAAATTTCGTAAATTAGACTGTTAGAGAGCTGCAGCGGTGGTCTTATAAAGGCAGCCCAGCGTAAGGATATCAGGAAATGGCCAGAGTCACACAGCTTCAAAGATGCGAAATAGTGCTGGCAGGCTCCAGTGACTGTGGTGCCCTCCGGAGGAGTGCGTCATGCAGAAGAGTGAGGTGGGTGGACTCGCTGCAGTGGGTAAAGACATTGTGACTGATGGAGGCACATCAGATGGCAGGGACGCCCCAGCATGTGGAGAAGTGTGGCAGCAGAGGAGCACGCCTGGTGGAGTCGGCAAAGAGGGCAGAGGACATCACAGCAGGTTGGGAGCACAGCAGTGGCAGGGCACACTGGCGAGGGGTGTCGTGGTGGCAAAGGAATGGTAAGCATAGATGCCATGGAGGATGGATGAATTTGGCAGGTGGAGGAAACATGGCAGGTGGAGGCGTACAGCAGCACAGGCACTGTGGCCTGTGGAGAAGTTTGGGAGGTGGAGAAGTGCCATTTGTATAGTAGCATAATGGGCTAAGGCGTGAGTGGAGAAGTGCAGCAGGCAGAGGATTATGGTGGGCACAGAAGCAAAGTAGGTGGAGGCGCAGTGGTAGGAGGAGGATCATGGCAGGTGGAACAGCAGAGGAGGGCAGCGTGTGCCATGAAGGTGCCATGGTTAGAGGAATATTGCAGTGGATAGAGATGCTCTGTAAGATAGATGAACTCAGTGAGTGAATGAACGCTGCAGACAGTAGTACCACAGTGAATGCAGCAGTGCAGAGGGTGGAGATGCGCAGCGGCTGGAAGAGAACTGTGGGAATATGCGCCATGGCGGGCAGAAGATCGCAGTGGGCAGACGTGCTGAAGTGGGCTGATGCACCGCAGTGGGTGGTGGAGCACAACAAGGAGAGGAGAGTGGACAGAGCTCCCACTGGGCAGAGGTGAATGGCGTGTGGAGGAACACGGCAGATGTATGTGCCATGGTGAGCTGCGGAGGGCCACATGTGGAGGAGCGAATCAGAGGTGCATGGCAGGTGGAGAAGGTACTGCAGCGGACAGAGGAGCAGCAGGCAGAGAAGTGCAGTGGTTTATACACCACAGCAAGAGGAGGAGTACAACAGGAGGAGACTCCGTGAGATACAAAGGCACCACAACCGCCACGGCAATGGAGCGCCAATGTACTGCTGCACTTGGAGGAGCATGGTAGCTGCTGACACAACAGTGGTTGGTGGATCATGGTGGGTGCAGGAGTGTGGTGGGCAGAGGTTCTGCATGGTCAAAGGTGCACAGTGACCAGTGGAACGTGCTGGGCAGAGGAGAATAGCATACAAAGGAGTGCAATAATTGTAGGCGCCACATTTGGGAAAGGAGGGTAGTACGTGGAGGAGTCCAGCGGTTATAGGCACCACAACAGTTCAATGCACATTTTAGCATGGTGCGAGGAGACGTTGCTGTGGGCTAAAGAGCACCTTGGTTGGGGCTGTTGAAGTGTGTGAAGAAGTACAGTCACCGCAGTGCACAGCAAGCAGAGTTATGATGGCTGATCGACATTGCACTGGGAAGAGACACCATGGCAGGAGGAGGAATGTGCCCAGCAGAGGAGCAGATAAAGGTGCTGTAGCAGGTTGAGGGACACAATGGACGGAGATGCATGTCATGTGAAGTTGCACAGTGGTTGAAGGAGGACAGTGGAGGAACACAGTGGTGAGAGTCTCCATGGCAGATGGAGGACCGATCGGGTGTATGCACCACGACAGGCAGGGACGTCATGGCTGACAGAGGAGCACAACAGGCAGAGGTGCCACAGTGGACTCGCAGTTGCAGAGAAGCAAGGTGAGCAGAGGAGGGTGGCAGGTATAAGCACTGCAGTGGACAGAGGATTGTGATGAGTGTTGCTGTCAAACAGAGGAACGTGGAAGTGGAACAGCGCAGCATTCAAAGGCTGCCATGGTGGGCAGAAGAGCACAGCAGGCATAGGAGCATGGCAGGTGGAGGTGCGCTGCAGATGGAGAAGTGCATTGGGTGGAGGTGCTGGTGCAGGCATAGCAACATTGTGGGCAGATGTCTTGTGGTAGACAGAGGCAGTGCAGAGGGCATCGCATGCAGCAAGCAGACACACCGCATCATGCGCGCCATAAGGAGTGGTGCCACATTGGCTGGTAAATGGAAACGAGCGTTTAGCGTCATTGGCCCGGAGGCCCCTTGCGGGACAGGTCCTACCTCCTTGGTGGAGGTCTAATTACTTTCGACGCCACATTGGGCGACCTGCACGCCGAATGGGGATGAAATGATGATGAAAACAACACAACACCCAGTCCCTGAGCGGAGAAAATCTCCGATCCAGCCAGGAATCGAACCCGGGCCCGTATGACGGCTGATGCCATAAGGGGAGCCTGCAGAGAGGAAATAGGAGCCATGGCAGGATGCGCCATGTCGGGCATAAGAACTAGGAGACTAATGAGCAAGGCCAATAAATTAGTAGTGTGTCATATAGGTTGAAAATTTGGATCTGACAGGAGGCTTGGTAGGGTAGTCCAAGCAGTTGCAGTTTTCACATGGCATAGTGGTCAGCGCATCTGCGTAGTAAGTAGCTGAACCAGGTCTGAATCCTGGTCCTGCATAAATTCTCAACTTGTCCAATTGATATAAACTAGTACCCACTGGCTGCTAATATCTTTAATTCCTAAATATTCTGAAAAATATTGCTAACTTACGTAACCAGTGTCCCATTCTTACAAAACAGTGATAATAGTAATAATCTTTTAAAAATAGTTTAGTTTGTGACCGAAACACAATTGAGCACTTCTGATTTTACCTCTCCACGAATTACATTTTGCCCCTTAAGAGCTAATTACAGGGTGGCAACCATTAGCCTGGATGAAGCACTGAAGGAAGCAATCTGACTATGGATTTTTGTTAATTCTTCACGGCACAAAGTCATACATTCTGCTTCTCTGGCTATCAAATTTTGTCTTACATCACTCAGTCCGCTAACATGGCAGCACGTGACTTCTTTCCTCGAATGAAGAGACCATCGCCTGCCAGTTGGTTCCAGACTGTTGACAAGGTGATTTTCGAAGTGGAATTTACCCCTTACCCTGTTCACATAAGGCAGAAAATTTGGGTTCAGGTGCCAGTGTGTCACAAGTTTTCAGTTGTCTATACATATAGATACCGCCGCTTCATAAAGTGGTGCCGGTACCACACAATATACAGAAACAAATTGTTATCAACACAGCCCTGTGCATCCACAGACCACAGCCTGACTCTACCATATTGCTTCAGTTCCCTGCAGAATCGGACAATTTCTAAACTTTTGGGCTGAATGTGCGTGTTTGTGTTGTCCTTTACAGTTCATCTCATTTTCATTAACGCACAAGTATGTAGCCCTACGGTCATTTCATTTCCACCGACGTATTGGTAGTTCGGTACTCTCGGGCTCAAAAACGGCTCGGAGCACTATGGGAGTTAATTTCTGAGGTCATCAGTTCCCTAGAACTCAGAACTACTTGTACCTAACGAACCTAAGGACATCACACACATCCATGCCATAGGTAGGATTCGAACCTGCGACCGTAGCGGGTACTCTCGGGGTTAATGTAGTTATTTACAGCCTCTTGACGTCCCAATGCTTGAAATTAGCTTCGTCCGTAAGTGGCATTGGAACAGCCCACCCTATCATCGAGGTAGGCTTTACAAATGTTACCAGGTATACAGAATGTCCCAGGAGGAACTGTCGACGTTCAGGGATATAACGGGATAGATCATTCGGAACAATAAAGTCTAGGAAATATGGGCTCTAAAATGCTTACCGTAAGATCTATGACCACTAGTTGAGTAGGAGAGATGTGTTCCACAGTAACGAAGACGAAGAAGTGCTCATACCGTCTGAGCTAAGTACTCTAGAGGCCATGTTTACTGGAAATTTTTTACTCGCTCCTCTCAAAATGTGAAAAGCAAAGTTTCCATTAGACACATTTGTTTCACAGTATCGAAGATGAAGAAGTGTTCAAAGCTCCGTAAATCATGCCTTACGCAGCCCGTGTTTACTAGACCGTTTTGTTTCGCTGATCGTTCCTCTCATATCCCTAAATATTTACCATTCCTTCGGGACCCACTGTATAGGACGTATAAGTAATCTCATACAATCCAAGCCTAGGAAAACAAAAAAGAATTGGTAAGTAATAGCGCTGAAATAAGCGAATATTTTGCTATATAGTAAACTTGAAGATTATTTTTTGGAATATATTGTTACTACTAGATACTGAAACTATAATTTTTTTATTAAACTAATAATTCCTCCATTTTCATCTGAGAACACTTCAAACAAAGAGTTTGTTAACATTATGAGTGTTGAAGTTATCAACGATTATTTTCTTAAAACTTCATTGTTTACGATATGCGGCCGGCTTATTCTGGTTGATATTTTGTGTAGTATGCATTTATATTCCCATAGTGAAATTATGATAGTATTTTTTCACCATATATCAAGACATTTTAAGAAAAAAGCGAATTTTAAAAAATTACAGATTCATGACTTCGCTTTTTTGTGTTTGAGACCGGGAATCTGTTGTGAGAGATACAACGCTCATGAAAAATTTCTCTTGATTCGCTCTCATTGCATAAACACTGTGATCCCATACAAGATCAGGGGTCGAATATGTAAAGTAAAAATAATCTACATTCACTTTATGCTAACTGAACTCTGTTGCTACGTCTACATTCCCCGATTTAATGCAATTTGAAATTACTCTTAAAAAACTGAGGCTAATTTTAGTGCGATTACCTCCATAGACTTCGAAGACATTTTCAAGACAAAAGACAGGAAATTTGAAGGCAAGATTACCGCTTCTGTATGGTTGAGCTTTCATTTACACGTAGAAATCGCATGGCGTCTCTAGAGATGATTTTGTACTTTATATTTACTACATCTCATGTCGTTCTTCACGACAAATCCGGTTCTAATAGCAGAAAAAGTAGTATCGCTGTATTTTTGGCATAGGAGCTCATAAGAGTCGTTGCAACATATCGTTTCTTCCGATCACTCTTCATAAAATGATTATGAGTGTTATTCACGTGAGATATTGCCCACACATCGTGTGCACTACAAGTTGTTACAAACCTTGTTTCGACGTATCGAACCTGCTTTGACATATTGGAATGTTTCGCGTTGATCACTATATTTATGTTGTACAGATTTGAACTGAAGCAGGTCTCTATCTGAATAAAAACGAGTAATAGCGCTAACCGGATAAATATGTTTAATGTAATGACCCATTTCGAACACCAGGCCATTCAAAAATGTTCATGAATTATTTACACAACATATACTTCAATGTGAGTTTGTTAGTTCTCGGGATATATTGCAAGTTCCAGAGAGTTTTTGTCGCTATATTTACATGTTTAAAGCCGAAAAGATGTAACTGGTCAGATATGTAGTGCGACCCGGATATTCACAATAATTATATTACTTCATGTACGAATGCATGGTATTCCATTACGATTTACTACTAGCAATGCCTCAGTGTTTGATGCTACGTAATTCTCTACAGTTCACTTTTCTCATGTATTTGCGTAAGATGGTAGTCCTGTAATTACACTGGAGTAGGGTACATACCATAATCTTCTTTACAGACGTTGAAAAGCGATTAGTTACATTAAAATAATTTGAGTAGGTCCTAATGAGTTAGTTAGATAACTGTATGGCACATTTACTCAAATTCGCCTACTTCATTGTAAGCTAATTTCAGCGATTTCTTCCATCGCGCCGTAAAATATGCTCGACAAGCATCAACTCACTTGTTTATTGTCAGCACGCGCCTACACGTGACTTGGAATGATATATTTTGCCTTTTATTGCAAAGTTATCTAGAACTGGATCGATTTTTTATGTTGCATCACCCTCTTCGTCCGTGTGAAGAGCCCCTACGACCGAACCGGCGAGAAAATGTCCAGAATATAGCGCCTGTCCATCGAGGATAACGTTCCCCCGGGGAAAGTTGCTGGGCCGTGAGTCCTGCGACTGATCGCCCATCTCCGGGGATGATCTCGACTGACAGCGAGCCTCGCTGGAAGCGAAGCGAAGCGAGGTGAGGCGGCCAACCGAGCGGTAGGCCAATCTCACTCTGTGGTGTAAGTTGTGGCAGGGTGTTGGTGGGAGTGGGGGTGGGGGGGGGGGGCTGCGGAGGGGTGTTGGCGGCTTTGGAGAGGAGGAGGCGGTACGGTTCTTTCGTGTGTAACCTGGGAAAGGAGCTGGAGGCGTGGAAGTTGTGATGATCACGGTAAAAACCAGCGGACAGCAGTGTTTCCGGAACACGATTCGATGACGGTGACCTAAAAATAGGCCGAAGTCAGTTTGTTGCGAAAAATTATTAGACACTTGTCAGTTATTAAATAAGATTTGATTTTTACCAACGATCAATGTAAATTAATGTTTTCGCCACCAGAACAGAAATGCAAGTCTATAAAGCACACATTGTACTCCATCGTCCCAAGTTACTACTGTAATACGACAAACTGAATGGCTGAGGAACTACGGCTGTTTCTCTCAAGAAGCTGGACACGTCACTATCTTCTATGAGTGGCAATGGTCAAAATCGCCCCTAGCCAAAGCTACTTTAATCTTTGTATGTCCTTGTTTGTAGAAGATGGTGGTTGGGAACTTGGCTGGTCAGTTTCAAGTAAACAGCAGTACACCTTCATCAGGCGTTCGCATCTCTCTGATATAAACGACGTGATTAGTCTGTGAATCTACCGACAAATCGGTAGGACACGGTGTCGTTACGTCGCGTGCTGTGTGAGAAGCCTGCCGATTCCGGTCAAGTTACTGTGGCTCCTAAAACGACTACAGGCAGCTGGATTTCATCCACTCTAATTTTTCTCAAGGAACCTGATGACGAAATAATGTAACATGAAAGCCCGTAGCGCATTAAGGAGTTCAGAATTGACGGACGAAGCTGCGCTACTGTTTACTTCACAGCTACTTTATTTCGGTATTAGCAGTCTTCTATCAGTTTCGATGTGGCTCACTCCAACGGCCATTGTGCCAAACTCCTCATCTCAGAGTAGCTCTTGCAACCAATGTCCATGATAATTTCTTAATATTCCAATATGTGTCTTCTTTACAATATTTACCATCTATGAGTCCCTCCAGTACCACGGAACGTGGAGGTACACTAGGAATGCCTTGAGACGTATTCTTACCATTATCCTGTCACTTCTTATAGTCAGTACTTTCCTCATAATATTGTGTTCGCTGATTCTGCAAAGGAGCTTCTCATATCTTAGCTTATTAGCACACTTAACTCTCAGCATCCTTTTACAGCAGTGCAACTAAATCGCTTCGATTCTCTTATTAGCCCACAGTTAGCGATTCAATACCATATAAAGCGGTCCTGCAAATGTACATTTCTTAAATTATGAACTACGTCTTTATACTAGCCGACGTTTTTCTCTAGGAATGCGCTCTTTTCCAGTACTACTTTGCTTCTTATATCCTTTCTGCGTCATGCGCTACTTTCATTCGTAGTCAACAGAACTTCTTCGTTTTGCCCATTCTGTGCTCAAAAATTTTGATGTCAAGTTTATCGCAGGCCTCATTTCTGCTACTCCTCATTCCTTCTGTATTTTTTCGTTTAGTGTCTGTCCGTGGCCTGCGATCAGTAATTGTTCATTCCACTCAATACGCCCTGTAATCCTTGGTCACTTCAGTGAGGACAGCGATGGCATCAGTGATCTTCTGTCTCCATTTCCGTATCATTTCGTGAGACAGTTAACGTACAGTGACCTACATAAGTGTCACAAATTAATTCCACATATGGTGCAAGTTTTTCTAATAAAATTATTGTTTGTGTCTTACACTGCATGTCCCAAAATATTAACTGTATTACACCGACATGTCAAAAAATGAAAATAAGTTAGTGAACAATGTTCTGCTAGCGAAGATTCAAATTCTGAGGACATCAATTGTATGTGCCTGTCAGGAGAGTTTCCCTCGTATCCTTAACCTCGGTTATTATCCGTTATATTCTACTTATCATTCCATCTACATCAACATCTACGTGACTACTCCACAAATCACACTTAACGACCTGGCAGAGGGCTCTTTCGAACTACGTACAGACTATTTCTCTACGGTTCCACCCTCGAACAGCGCGTGACAAGCAGGTACATTTAAATACAGCAGGTACATACCGTACGATTTCTCTTATTTTATTACGAGGCTAATTTCTCCCTATGTACGTTGGTTGCAATAGAGTATTTTCGTATTCAGAGGAGAAAGCTGCTAACTGATATTTCGAGAAAAGATTTAGCCTCTACGGGAAAACGGCTTTGTTTCATAAAAATGAAGCAGAACAACAGTAAGAATCATTTTTATGAGGTTACCGGTTCGATTTGTTTAGGTCAGACCTCACGCCATGATGGTAGATGGTGGCGGTGTGCTCATAGTAGCGCTTGCTCCGATCATCGCCACCGTCTACCAGCATTGTGTGAGGCGTGAAGACGGTCTAAAACACACCAAAACCGGTAGTCTCATAAAAGAGAAGTTTTTTGCGGTTGTCACCGTTTTTGTTCGTATTTTAGCAAACTTAAAACCGATGTTCTCCACGAGAAATGTTCTCAAAAATTTCCTTCGTTTCAATTATTTCCACTCCAATTTGCTTAACATAACCATAACACTATCTCCTCTATTTCGCAATAACACAAAATGAGCTGGTCTTCTTTCGACATTTTCAATGTCTTCCGTCAATCCTATCTGGTAAGGATGCCAAACCGCACCCCTGTAATCCAACTGAGGACGGAGAAGCGTAGGAAAGGCAGACTCTTTATTAGACCTGTTGCATATTCTAACTGTTCTGCCAATAACAGACATTAATTTTTTGCCTTCTCCACAACATTATTTGTGAGAATTTCGTATTTAAGTTGTTCGCAACTGTGATTCCTAAGCATTTAGTGGAATTGACAGCCGATACATTTGTGTCATTAATCGTGTAATCGAAATTTGACATATTTCTTTTAGTACCCATGTGGATGGTCTCACACGTTTCGTTATTTAGAGTCAGTTGCCACTTTTCGCACCATGCGGATACCGTGCCGATGTTATGGTGGTATTGGCTTTGATATTCCGATGACTTTATTAGAAGGTAAATGACAACATCATGTGCAAACAATATAAGAGGGCTGTTCAAATCAAAAAAAGTTTTGCATCACCTTGGTTCCGAAAGTTCCGGAACATGGAATAGGGAAAACTGGAATAGGCATCAACAAAAACATGAATTCCGCCCTCTTTATTGTTCATGAAAACCACACATTGCATACTATACCACCACACAGCGAGACCTTCAGCGGTGGTGGTCCAGACTGCTGTGCACACCGGTGCCTCTGATACCCGCTAGCACGTCCTCGTGCATTGACACATGCCTGTATTCGTCGTAGTATACTATCACAAGTTCATCAAGGAACTATTGGTCAGACTGTCCCAGTCCCGGCATAGATCCCTCAGAGTGGTTGGTAGGTCACGTTGTCCATAAACATCCCTTTTCAATATATCCCAGGCCTGTTCGATAGGGTTCATGTGTGGCGAACACGATGGCTACTCTTGTGGAGCGACGTAGTTACCCTGAAGGAAGTCATTCACGAGATGTGCATGATTGGGGTGCGAATTTTCGTCCATGAAGATGAATGCTGCCGATGTGGTTGCACTATCGGTCGGAGGATGGCATTCACGTATCGTACAGCAGTTACGGCGCCTTCATGACCACCAGCGGAGTACGTCGGCCTCACATAATGCCACCTCAAAATATCAGGGAACCTCCACCGTGCTGCACTGTCTGGACAGTGTGTCAAAGGCGTTCTGCCTGATCGGGATGCCTTCAAACACGTCTCCGAGGATTGTCTGGTTGAAGGTATATGCGACACTCATCGGTGATGAGAACGAGATGCGAATCCTGAGCGGTCCATTCGGCATGTTGTTGGACCCATGCTGCATGGTATCGTGGTTGGAAAGATGGACCCCGGAATGGTCTTCAGCATGGTGGCATTACTGTCAGGATTATTCCGAGCCATAATCCGTTGGTAGTGGTCATCCACTGCAGCAGTAGTCCTTGGGCGGCCTGAGCGAGGCATGTCATCGACAGTTCCCGTCTCCGTGTATCTCCTCCATATCCGAACAACATCGCTTTGGTTCACTCCGAGACGCCTGGACCATTCCCTTGTTGAGAGCCCATCCTGGCACAAAGTAACAATGCCGACGCAATCGAACCGCAGTATTGACCATTTAGGCATGCTTGAACTACAGACAACACGAGCCGTGTACCTCCTTCGTGGTGGAATGACTGAAACTGATCGGCTCTCGAACACCCTCTGTGTAATAGGCACTGCTCATCCATGGTCGTTTACATTTTTGGGCGGGTTGAGTGAGATTTCTGAGCAGTCAAGCGACTGAGTCTGTAGTAGAATATCCTGTCTTCAGGAGGTCTGGGAACTGGGGTAATGCAAAACTTTTTTTGATGTGTGTGAACTAGCAACCGCGGGGGGCCTATAACATATATCAGATCTGTGTTACTCGATAACTTACCGTCGATTATTATGTACTTTTACCTTTCTGACAGGAAACCACGGATCCAGTCACACAGCTGAAGCGGTACTCCGGAGGCACGAAATTTGATTGGAAATATCTTGTGAGAAATAGACAAATCTGGAATAAATCAGAGTTGCCCCACCGATAGCACTGATTCCTTGGCGCTGGTAAACAGCTAGTTGTGTTTCACAAGAACGATACTTTATAAATCCATGCTATCAACAGACCGATTCCTTCGACGTAATTCCTGATATTCGACGACAGTACCCACCTTTATAATGGAATGTAATACGAGTTGCAAGAAATGACAGACACTTCGAGGCCCACAGTAGTATGACTGAATATTGCATGAGCGATGAATGCCAGCGAGCAGCGAAACAGAGCTGGGCAGTGGCTATTGTCTGCGGGACTAGTCTCACGCGGTGTCCAGTTGCGGTGGCGTCCCTTGGGGGTGGCGGGCGGGGATTGTGGGGGTGGGGGTGGAGGGTGAGGGCGGTGGGAGAGGAGGCGCCGCCCTCGGGCCCGGCTCGTCTCGGCTTTCTAATCAGCGCGTTATTTGGCCGGAATCCAATTCCAGGCGAGGCTGCAGCCCAGCCGCGGCGCCGCCTTACGTCCCTCGTTATCCCCCAGCTGGGGCCAGACAGCCGGCAGGCCCGGCCAGCGAGCGGACTGCACCGGCGGTGCCTCCGCCCTCACCTGCCGCCAGCCCTTTGTGACGATCCGTCTCGCGTGACACTGTCTTGTCCGGTCTTCACATTTCCTCCGTGTATTATCTATCGTGCGGTTCGATTTACAAAAGGCATTCATCGCTTCCAAAATAAAATGAGCCTGATCATTCTCAAAAAATGGTTTAAATGGCTCTGAGCACTATGGGACATAACATCTATGGTCATGTCCCGAGAACTTAGAACTACTTAAACCTAACTAACCTGAGGACATCACACACATCCATGCCCAAGGCAGGATTCGAACCTGCGACCATAGCGGTCACGCGGTTCCAGACTGAAGCCCCTAGAACCGCACGGCCACACCGGCCGGCGGTCGTTCTCATATTCTGCAGTTTTCCTTGCTGTTCTCTATTATGCATTCTCAGATACTTAATTATTTACGATTCCGCATTGTAGGATTTAGGTGGAATGCGGTTCGGGCTGGGTGTTGTCTAGACGTGGGGTTCAGTTGAGCAGTTACTTTATTTAACAACAGAATGCAGCCGACCGTTGTGGCCGAGTGGTTCTAGGCGCTTCAGTCTGGATCCGCGCGACCACTACGGTTTCAGGTTCGAATCCTGCCTCGCTAAGGTTTCAGGTTCGAATCCTGCCTCGGGCATGGATGTGTGTGATGTCCTTAGGTTAGTTAGGTTTAAGTAGTTCTGTTCTAGGGGACTGATGACCTCAGACGTTAAGTCCCATAGTGCTCTGCGTCATTTGAACCATTTTGATCACAATGCAAACATACTCTCAATAAATCAAAATATTTCTGCAGACCATAAAAATCCTTAAACAGGGCTCCACACAATCAGTGCAACAAAATGTGTCCTATTTAATTAAAGATCTGTAATAATTTTTGGAAACATTATTGGGAAAGAGAGCGATCTGATTAAATACACTCCTGGAAATGGAAAAAAGAACACATTGACACCGGTGTGTCAGACCCACCATACTTGCTCCGGACACTGCGAGAGGGCTGTACAAGCAATGATCACACGCACGGCACAGCGGACACACCAGGAACCGCGGTGTTGACCGTCGAATGGCGCTAGCTGCTCAGCATTTGTGCACCGCCGCCGTCAGTGTCAGCCAGTTTGCCGTGGCATACGGAGCTCCATCGCAGTCTTTAACACTGGTAGCATGCCGCGACAGCGTGGACGTGAACCGTATGTGCAGTTGACGGACTTTGAGCGAGGGCGTATAGTGGGCATGCGGGAGGCCGGGTGGACGTACCGCCGAATTGCTCAACACGTGGGGCGTGAGGTCTCCACAGTACATCGATGTTGTCGCCAGTGGTCGGCGGAAGGTGCACGTGCCCGTCGACCTGGGACCGGACCGCAGCGACGCACGGATGCACGCCAAGACCGTAGGATCCTACGCAGTGCCGTAGGGGACCGCACCGCCACTTCCCAGCAAATTAGGGACACTGTTGCTCCTGGGGTATCGGCGAGGACCATTCGCAACCGTCTCCATGAAGCTGGGCTACGGTCCCGCACACCGTTAGGCCGTCTTCCGCTCACGCCCCAACATCGTGCAGCCCGCCTCCAGTGGTGTCGCGACAGGCGTGAATGGAGGGACGAATGGAGACGTGTCGTCTTCAGCGATGAGAGTCACTTCTGCCTTGGTGCCAATGATGGTCGTATGCGTGTTTGGCGCCGTGCAAGTGAGCGCCAAAATCAGGACTGCATACGACCGAGGCACACAGGGCCAACACCCGGCATCATGGTGTGGGGAGCGATCTCCTACACTGGCCGTACACCTCTGGTGATCGTCGAGGGGACACTGAATAGTGCACGGTACATCCAAACCGTCATCGAACCCATCGTTCTACCATTCCTAGACCGGCAAGGGAACTTGCTGTTCCAACAGGACAATGCACGTCCGCATGCATCCCGTGCCACCCAACGTGCTCTAGAAGGTGTAAGTCAACTACCCTGGCCAGCAAGATCTCCGGATCTGTCCCCCATTGAGCATGTTTGGGACTGGATGAAGCGTCGTCTCTCTCGGTCTGCACGTCCAGCACGAACGCTGGTCCAACTGAGGCGCCAGGTGGAAATGGCATGGCAAGCCGTTCCACAGGACTACATCCAGCATCTCTACGATCGTCTCCATGGGAGAATAGCAGCCTGCATTGCTGCGAAAGGTGGATATACATTGTACTAGTGCCGACATTGTGCATGCTCTGTTGCCTGTGTCTATGTGCCTGTGGTTCTGTCAGTGTGATCATGTGATGTATCTGACCCCAGGAATGTGTCAATAAAGTTTCCCCTTCCTGGGACAATGAATTCACGGTCTTCTTAATTTAATTTCCAGGGGTGTATTTTCAAACAGTCATCGGTCTTGATTGCAAATCTTTTATTAGAAATTAAAAATCACATGTCATTCGTTCATGTTGCTTCAAATGGCTCTGAGCACTATGGGACTCAACTGCTGTGGTCATCAGTCCCCTAGAACTTAGAACTACTTAAACCTAACTAACCTAAGGACATCACACACATCCATGCCCAAGGCAGGATTCGAACCTGCGACCGCAGCAGTCGCACGGCTCCGGACTGCGCGGCTAGAACAGCGAGACCTCCACGGCCGGCTGGACTGTGAACTTGGTGGAAGATAAGATTCGCTGTTCCCTCTGTGGACTCTATGTTCACTACCTTTTTCAAATTTTAGCTTTGGTAGCTCAAGAGTTATTATAAAGGCACACGAAGTTCAAGTTAACTGGCTGAGTAGTCTGGCAATGAAAAATTTTCATACTTTAGGTACCTTAAGGTGCCTTAGAGCAAGTAACAAGATGAATTCTCACAAGAATTGTGCAAACAACTGAATCACACTGCCAGTGTAGTTCAAACAACACACTTGATGATTAACGCAATTAATCATGCACACAGTGCGTAGTTAACAAGCAGAAATGCTGTCACTCATAGATCATACGCCCACTCTCCTGTGCACCGCCAATAAACAACCACAACCTGTCCTTTTACACCCACTTCCGTGTACAATTTTGGGCTAGCAAAGACGCCCAGTGTATCGCTTGTATACCACACCGTGCACTGCGTCAACCACCAGCGTGCAACTGTCAGCTGCAAAAGCTCTCAGATAGTGCTCCTCTTAATATACGGATGTCCCTTTCTTTGACTCGACTAGGATTGCCATCCGTCTGGCTGGGAAAAGACCAACCGCTCCACCATGCGATCGTGCCCATACAATGGCGACTCCCAGCGCAGACCTTAGTGACGTCCGGCTGACGGTATCGCAGGACACCAGTTTCTCGAGCAACTCGCTCTCGGTTCTGCCTAGCACTAGGTCATTCGTATCTTCGTCCACCCCGATAGCTGAGTAGTCAGCGTGACATATTGCCGTCCTACGGGCCTGGGTTCGATTCCCGGCTAGGTCGGGGATTTTCTCCGCTCGGGGACTGTTGTGCTGTCTTCATCGTCATTTCATCACCATACGTATCGCAGGTCGCCCAATGTGGCGTCGAATGTAGTAAGACCTGCACCAAGGCGGCCGCACCTGCCCCTCAAGGTCGCCTCCCGGCCAATGACGCCAAACGATCCTTCCCACTTCATTCGTCTCTACAATACTGCGAGCCCTGGAAAAGCCAGGCCGCAATTCACCTCGGCCGCCGCACCAGTCCGGCTGTGATAAGGCACCGCCCGCTTGTCCACTGCTTCCACCGTATCGACGTCGCTGCCCTTCGGACGATGTTGCTTTCCACTTGCTGCAGCTGATGATCATGCCGCCGATTGTGCCTGCGATCAGCTTGGCGAAGGCAGCGCTCGTCGTTGTCACGTGACCGCACTGTCCATATGCCCGCGGTTCTAGTGCAACAACTCCCCTAAAAGACTCTTTGGACGTGGACGTGGACAGCTCGACAAGTTACAGTTCACACAATAATCGTAATCATCATTCTAGCATCTCATACAGAGTTTTTTAATTGTTTTCCGAGCGGACAAAGGGGACAGAAATAAATTTATAATTTTCATGCTGATGTTCATATTTTCTTTCAATTTTTTGTTGTTGGACGAAGATAGAGCCAGTACCGAAAAACTGATCCCATATCTGTGTTCAAAACGGTAAAGTCTATCTAAAATCGTTCTCAAATTCTTGGCACCAAAATATGTATTGACCAGTGTCATGCCAGTACGCGTTTCAGTGTTACATGTTCGTGGGCAATTACTCAGATACATTACTGGTATTACTTTTGTACGTGTGCAGATTGTCTTAGGGGGCGGTAGTTGCGCAGGACAATTCATACGCGATTTGAACGCCGTTCTAACCTTTAGTTACGATTTCTCATGTTGGGAAACGAGAAGGAGTGATGTGTTTTACTTGGTAAGAAACTTTCTGTATTTAGCCGAGGTTCAAGAGACTTTGAAGACCAGAAGATGACAGCCAAGCATGTTGGAACTGGTTGTCTAAAACAAATCTTTATGCGATTTTGGCTATAAAAAGTTTTTTACAAAACTTTTTTTATTTCACTATAGGTTGGCGTGGGGGTAGGGCACATCCATACTGCTAGCGAAGCGATAGCGTGTAACAGGAGTGTATACATCCAGAGTGCGAGCCATGGCTTCGACGTCTGGCACCGGCACATGCCCAGTGTCTCGTAAGCAGGGAATGCCTCAACCCTCCGTCCATCGCTGCTGTGGCTGGACCCCTAGGCAGGTACTCCTGTCGGGATGACGGATGGACGATGGAATCCTCACTGTGGTAACCCCATTGCAACAGACGCCATCTTGATGGCTTGCCAATTCGATGCCTAGCCTGGCCGGGCGGCAGGTAAATATATATATCAGAACAGGCTTCTTGTTGGTTTGAAACTTCCTGGCAGGTTATAACTGTGTGTCGGAACGAGACTCGAACTCGGGACCTTTCCCTTTTGCGGGCAAGTGCTCAACCAACTGAGCTACCCAGCTTGACTCACGATTCGTCCTCAGAGCTTTAATTCCACCAGTACCTCGTCTCCTACCTTTGAAACTTCACAGAACTTGCAGAATTAGCACTCCTGATAGAAAGGATTTTGCGGGGAATGTTTCCAGAATAAGAGTTTCACCCTGCAGTGGAGTGTGCGCTGATATGAAACTTCCTGCAAGGTTCGCACACAGTTTTAATCTGCCAGGAAGTTTCATATCAGCGCACTCTCCGCTGCAGGGTGAAAATCTCATTCTTGTTGTTGGTTAATCGCTGGGTGTATGCCACTTGCTGCAACTCTGCCGTGGTGTCCCAGTTTATAGTAAAGCCGTCGCACGTAATACAAGTTAGCTAACGTTGGCGTTCCGCTCTACGAGCTTTGTGACGTTACTTCCCGCTATTTCTATTTGAGAAGCCATTTCGTCACGTGATACGCCAAGTACGTTCTGGTATATTTCAGCAGCGTGCCACGTAAAGCAGAACCAATAGGAAGCAAGGACGCTCCATACGTCACACACAGAAAGCACTATGACGTTTGTAGCCCAGTGGATTTTTTGTTATAAATAACACCCTGTGAATATATGCTGTTTCTAAGCACCAGCACTCTGGGCGTCTCGAGAAAGAATCATTATTGGTGCGATTTGTTATAATAAAATTACGGGAAACGTCATATTAATATTGACTTACTTTCGCGTTGTAATTCGCGTGTCATGAGAGTAAGCAGTTTTAATGCAACGACCCGTTGAAGAGTCATTAAAACGTGTCGATCTTGTTAGGATCTGTTGTAATAAAATGTTAGAAACATTTCCGCGATTAAAGCCTTTAGAAGACTGCGATATCCAATACCAGGTCGCTATAAGATGAGCTCCAGCATAGCGCCCTTGACCGACGTCCCACGTTGTGGTGCTGACGCTGGATCGGCAGAGGGTTCACCACCTGCTGTACAATATCTTTCACCTTCTCGTTTTCAAAAAGATTGTGGGAGTTTCCTATGAAATTAATAGAAATAATTTCTGCTATATTTGATGTTATGTAAATATAGGTGCGCTCTCTGTTAGGAGTGAGTTTGATCGAAGTGGTAAATTTATGTAACCTGATGCCATTACTCATTACTGAGTGGACATGCATCTTTCATTTTTGTCTTATGACACGTTCACTGATATTGATGTTACCATTTATGTATACCACAGACAGAAGAACGCGACTAGCGTAAGATCAACAAAGGAAACGTTCGTTTTAATAAACCTAATACACAATCACACCCAAAAGTACTGGCACAGTTACATTTCAGTGGTTGTAGTTTAAACGAAACATATATTTCAGAACAGAACCCAGACACGTGCCACCTTACATTACATAGGTTACAAATATGTCCAAATCACCTGTCCGTAAAGTAACATACAGTGTTATGAAAATAAACATCGCTCTTCTGCATCCAAAAAGGTATTGGCACACGCGTATGAATCGGACAGTGTGTTAGTTTTCTTCATTGATGTTCACCTTCTAATAGCTAGTGTATATCCCTTTAGCATCTATAACAGCACGTAAACCCATAGGAATGCTTTGTATTAAATTCCGGGTGATGGCTAATTTTCGACCATTCCTCCAGGAGCACTTTCTCCAAGTCGTTTTTACCGGACGTACGCCTTTTTCTGATTTGTGTGTCAAGATGAGCCCACAGGCTCTCAATGGGATTCAAATCAGGGCTCTGAGGTGGTGTTAGAACCCTTCGGGGGACATTCTACAGTAACCACTCGCGGGTTTTCATGGCGGTATGTTTTGGATCGTTGTCTTGCTGGAAATGAAACACCCCAGAAAAGCCCAATGTCTGTGCACTGGTGTGTAAATTACCTCGCCACACGTCGATGTATCTCATATGATCCATTGTACAGTGGATTATATCTAGATTTCCCACGCCGGACGCCGCCATACAGCCCCAGAACATGATACCGGCCCAAACGTGTTTGACTGTGGGATGCATGTGTTTGATGTCGAGGTGCGTATTCGGCTTGCACCAAACTTTCTTTCTTGCATCAAATCCGAACACATTGAACTTCGGTTCGTCGCTAAAGATTACAGTGTTCCAAAACTCCACCGGCTTGCTGATGTAGTCCTTGGCAAACTGCAGGCGTTTCTGCTGGTTAATGTCCGATATGTATGGCTTTTTCGTGGGATGACGTCCATGCGTGTCAGCCTTAGTCAACACATTTCGTATAGTTTGAAAACTAACCGTCTTGTAGGACGTTCTCTGAACAACCGCATCAATATTGCTGCACTTGTAGGAGGTTCCTTCCAAGCAAGTCAGATGATACGGCGACGATCTGGGGTTGTAGACACTTTTGGACGTCGAGGACGACACTTATTCGCTGGTGTTCCAGTCCCTTCATATTTATGAATGATGGCACGTACCGTGGTGCAGTTAACAGACACCTCTGCTCCGGTTTGTCGATAGCTTCTCCCTTGTGAATGAAGCAATACCATTCTCTCACGCAACGCCACTGAATGTTCCTTCTTCCTCGGCCCCATGCTGACCACCATCGGGCAATACAGCAACGTACTAGCGACTGGGCCGTCAACAACACGCAGTGTCTATTGCGTCATCAGATGGCGTTCCAGTTACCTGAAAACCCAGCAATATACGGAGAAGCCACGCTCTGTGCCAATACTTTTTCTGTGCAGAGGAGATATGTGTTTGCCCTTGACACTGCATTTTTTTCTTTAATGGTAAGTGTTGTGTACATAGTTCCGCATAGTCAGCGCGTACACAAATTTCCCAATAGAGCGCGCCCCGCTAAGCACAACAGCGCAGGCGTAGCGCTCGTTCGCTCTACGAGATGGCGCTGGCATAAAGACGGACCAAATTCTGCTTCCGCCGATCCGAGTATTAATATGCCACGCAGCCAATGAGTTTGCTGCTAATGTAGAACCTTTTCTCCTCGTGGATCACACTCGCGCAGTGATACCTGAACGCTCGAGGTATTATAACGAGTGTACAGACCTCCGATTAGTCAGTCTGCATTAGTCTGTAGTCAAGTTTCAGTCTGCGCCTAATAAGATTATCATATTCCTGTACATAGCCATGAAGAGAAATGTATTGACACTTTGTCAAGTATCAGAGATATGTGAGAATAAGATTAACGTACCAAGACCAAAGGAACATCAGATTGTCAATTATAAACACCATCCAGAATCAAGTTCCGTAATATCTATGATTTTTATTATTTTAATAAATGTGCGTGATAATTAATCAAGTTCTGTTTAAAGTTGGTCACCGTCAATCTGCTACTCTAAGCGTACAAGTGACATTTCTGTCGTCTGACCTAACGGCAGAAGATAAACACGCCACGATAAGACCACGAGACGTATTTCTGACACTCGCCTACTTCGTTAGAGCGACAAGTCAAATAATCTGATGGTGTGTGTACCGAAGGTCTTACAGTACGCATACCTCAGTAGGCACTGTGGGCAGAATCGTAATGTCTGGTATGTGAGGTAGGACGTACATGTGATGTGTATCGGAAGGGGCGAGGTTTGTAACCAGCAACGATAAATATTCACATGTGCTAGTACTTTTTAGTGCGATTGTAGGAATTACACGGGCGTTCATTTTCATGGACAAACTGTATGGTTCGCGAGCCAAATAAAGCAGACGACTGCTGTTGGAGAGCGATAATTCACGTTAACCAGCTTGTGTTGTGTGGCGACGCACTGTCTCTCGTGACTTTTTCATTTGACATAATTCGACGCGATATCCCTCAAGAGGACATCCAACAATACTATCAATCAATGTCAAACCGAATAACTGGTTGTATAAGACCAGAGGTGGACCAGCATGATACAGGCTTGTTCAATTTGTGAAGCTCGTTCTCTTGAATGAATCATCCAAGTTTCCTAGAGGTGGTGGTGGTGGTTAGTGTCTAACGTCCCGTCGACAACGAGGTCATTAGAGACGGAGCCCAAGCTCGGGTTCGGGGAGGATTGGGAAGGAAATCGAACGAGCCCTTTCAAAGGAACCATCCCGGCATTTGCCTGAAGCGATTTAGGGAAATCACGAAAAACCTAAATCAGGATGGCCAGAGACGGGATTGAACCGTCGTCCTCCCGAATGCGAGTCCAGTCTGCTAACCACTGCGCCACCTCGCTCGGTCAAGCTTCCTAGAATTGTAATCGTTTATTTGTATGTAAATGTGCATCAGGTTCGGATAATGCCTTTGTGCTGCATCTTTTTTTCCCCACGCACATTCACAATGCGCATCCTTTACAGGAGCGTGTTTTATATAGAGGGCTGTGCAACAATGAGTGTACTCAGCAGCTAAAAATATTGTCAAAAATAGATGGCTGTCGTAGGGAATATGTCGAAAAGTAATTGTTGTCGGGCATGCATTTGTAGTACTTTATTCTAGTTCTACGTCGTGTGACAGTATGGACATATTTTTCTTAAACATCGTACATAAATTATGACTTTTATGCTGTCATATTACGCTGCATTACCAAGCGAGAAGACCGCAGTGTGCATGGGACTTTGGACGAATCACCTTCAAGCTAAAGAAATATTGATAAAGATCAAAGTAGCGTGACTCTTTCCCACAGAATTTTAATATCTTTGCTTTTTTCCACAGTTAAAAGTGTATAGGCAAGTAACTGTGGTAATGAAGCAACACCTAGCGAATATTGTGACACTCTCACACATCGCTTGCAAACATGGTAAACTGCAGATGTGCGGCTCCGACAGCCTGACGCATTCAGTGGAAGATCTTACTTAAAGATCTGCCGCTCTTGTGGATGAGGCGCCCCCACATTGAATAGGGGAAGACTTCTCGTGCAAAATAAAGGGCATTTCCACGCGTTCTGTCAGGTGGAAAATAGGAGGCAATCGCCATTTTTTGCTGATATGAGCGCCTAAAATATTGACAATTCATTCTTTTTCCCCACTCTTCAGAATTTCCCGAGTATTCCCCTCCTCAAATAAATATTACATTTTTAATTTTTTTTTTTACTTTCGTCATTTGTCCTGAGATATAGTGGCTGCCCATTAACCATAGCCATGGACGTCGGAAAGTTGAAATACGGATAGGTTAATGTAGAACAATTCCAATACATAACCCTTGAGCAAGGTGCCCATGACGTGGAGAGGAAGAAACTGATAGACTTTCGGGAGCTGTCAAGTATTTCACTAAATGAAAATGTATAATTTGCTCTTAGTTTTCAGTAAAGCTTTCGGGAGCACGTTTGATTTCGACGTTTGCATAATAATTCAAAAAGGGAAAAGATAGGATTCTCTGTCAAGATGAAAACAGTGTCTTACAGGTTACAAACGATTGCATAATTAATTGAATGCAAGGGATTGAAGCGAAACCTAATGCGTTAGATGTCCTTCTACTTTAGGAAAGATTCAGCAGTGGAAATGAGATCAATGACGATATTGGAGAACACGTTGCAGCGGAAGTCATGGAATTCCGTCAGCTTCGATACAAAATGACGAAAGACGGACGACACAAGGAGGATATAAGAAGGAGAACAGCACAACAGAAAAGAGCATCCACCGCTAAAAAATATGCACTAGTATCAAACACAGGCCTTAACACGAAAAGAAGTTTCTAAGAATGTACCTCTAGTGTTCAGAATTGTTCAGAAGATAAACACTGATTGAGGGAACAACGGAAATGAAGAGCACAGAAGCGTTTGAATTATGTTACAGAAGGGCGCTAAAAATGAGTGGTGAGATAAGATAAGAAATGAAAGTCTTCTTCGCAGAACTGGCTACACAAAAAGACAAAAAGTATAGAGAAAAAAATGGTTCAAATGGCTCTGAGCATTATGGGACGTAACATCTGAGGTAATCAGTCCCCTAGAACTTAGAACTACTTAAACCTAACTAACCTAAGGACATCACACACATCCATGCCCGAGGCAGGATTCGAACCTGTGACCGTAGCGGTCGCCCGGTTCCAGACTGAAGCGCCTAGAATCGCTCAGCCACAACGGCCGGCTATAGAGAAAAGATTACAACATATAGAAGATATACTTCAGGACGTTAGGTGTATGTGCTACGCTGATTTGATCAGGCTGCCAGTAGAGAGAACATCGTGGAAGGCAACATCAAGCCAGCCGGAAGAGTTAAGAGGAAAAAGAAGGAAAAAAAGAACTACCGAATGTAGGGTCGTTGTTATTTTCCCTGCAGAAACAGAAAATATTTCCTTCTTCTCTCTCTTCATGTTGAGTACCTTTAATCAGAGCGTCAGACTAACAAATCTTTTTATATCAACAGATAATTCACGCTTTTCTTTAAGTGACACATCCTTTGCGTGAAATGGCATGTAACTGTAATATGATAAGAAGGTCTCTATAGGATTTTTCTAAGATTCGCTTGGAATCCTTTATGGAAATACATTATATCAGATTGACTACCTGATAGAACGAGTTCATCCACGTGTTTCACATTCACTGAGCAGCTTAAGGTGTAAACAGTACGTTAATCAAAAACTGGTGGTGTGCTGTTTGCATGACACAAATCCAGCGCTCTCTTAACAGATCTATACTGAACTACGCACGGAAAATTCGATCCAGAAATGCGAACTGTGACGTCTCCTGGGAATTCCTATATAAATTTATCTAAATCCATACCAGACGTGTGAACGTCAAGTGTAAACAAAGAACAAAACTGATAGCATTTCCGTCGATAAAAACCTTAACGAACGCGACAGATAATTACAAAACCTACAACTCGTTAATATGATTTTTTGTGGTAAAATGTTAATAAAATACGTATTTCAGTATCACAGAATAACTATACAATGTAAAGAAATTCTTTTTAATAATGGAAATCAAAAGTTAAAGACACTTGGTTTAAAGATCTAATAGTACTTTTGACTCTTCTGTTGGAGAATTAAGTCGCTTGGCTTTATTTTCTGTTACAATGTATGGTAAAAAATTTCTCGTTTCTTATTCAAGTCATCTCCATCCCTGTGGAAATATTTAAGTGAAATTAATTATTCAGAGTTGAGTTTTGTGGGAGACTGCCCATCCGGCTTTCTTCTGTTGGAACAGCTCACACAAGGCCATTACGTGAAATTTAATTAAAATATTAAATACTAGGCTTTGCCCTCAAGTTAACATAATAAATGGAAACTGATAATAATTTTAAGGCATTAATATTTGCAAAGTTCATTTTATGAACATTTTTACGGAATTACGTAGATACATTTAACTGCAGTAGGCAATATGCTTCATGATACCTTTCAGTTTGGAATTAAATTTAATTCTGTCAAGTACATGCTTCACTCAACTGAAGCCAATGTGACGTAACTGAAATCATTTATCATGGGTACAAATCCTTACACTACCTAGGTCATTATGCCGTATCTCTCTCTCTCTCTCTCTCTCTACGCAACTATTAGTTTATCGGTCAATAACACTAATAGTTTCAGGCTACTTCTGTTGGTCTTTGAGCTAGCCACGAGGTTGGATAACGTAGTTAAACCATTACAAGCACCACTGTATCCATTTTTATAAATATTTTTGCCTGCTTAGTAACGTTGATCGTCGTCGACGTATAAGCAAGGCGTATTTACGAGAGCATTTACCATGCCATCAGTGTTTAAAATTTCATTTACCTTTTTCCAAACAATCCTAACAGTACCTTACATTAAAATTAAAACACTTTAATACCAAAGAGACAGACGGGAAGAAACTTGTATAGGCACGCGTATTCAACTACACAGATATGTAAATAGAATACGGCACTGCGGTCGGCGAGGCGCGATTGGGTATAATCATGGCACCGTCAGAATCCACAAACAGTTTCCGATGTAGACAATGCTCGTCTTGTCTCTCAGTGTATTAACATATATGGGATTCCTTTTGAAACAATAAACACTCCTCTTATTTCTTTTCATCTGACTGTCGTTTTCATTTGCCTGTCACTTATAAGAAAGATATTTCTTAGTATATCTGGAGCGCATCATTCTATGGAAGAGAAACATTGACTGTAGAAAAATCGGGAAAGAAGTGAATCGAATCGCTTCAGATGTGGCGCTATAGATGCGGTAAGGAATAAGTTGGAGAGAATCTGGAGAGAAAATAACATATGGGAGACACTAATAAGAAGAAAAGACTTGATAGGACTCGTGTTAAGGCACCAGGAAATAACATGCATCATACCAGCGGGGAGCAGCGAAGTGCAGAAATTATCGGGTAAGATGGGAATACATCCAACAAATAATTGAGGCCTCTGGATGTATGTGCCACTCTAAGAAGAAACGGTTGGCACACAGGAAGAATTCCCTGTATTACTGGACAGAAGGAAAAGAAAACAGTGATGTTCTGAAAAGGATCAGTGCGCTCGGAAATATTTTAGGAACTATCCAAAAAATAAAATAAAAAGGAAAACAAACTTTTCGGCGTTCATTGAAACCCAAATAATTTTGATAGACATATTTGAAGAGAAAATTTTGGAAAGAAAACCAAGGGGGGTGGAGGGCGCGAAAGAAAACAGTCGAAGATCTATTGAAAACTATCAAGAAACGAGGCGTACCGCAGAAAACGAAGACATAGCCTTTAGAAAATGTTTATAACTACACTGATGTCATTCAGTCAAGTGAGAGAAATAAAGGCGTCTATTGAAAGATGCGACTCCTTGTTCAGTTGCATTCGACTTTAACTTATGGATATTACCCGTCTATGTAGCTAGTTTCAGTCACAGGGTGAGTCTTCATCTCAGACCACGACTTTCGATTTATGTATAAACAAAAAGGGAAAAAAATACCATTTAAGGGTCTATTTAGTGTGTCTCCAACATAGATGAGTTGAAATTCGAAACTGAATGTAGTGTCGCATTTTTCATTTTCAGGAAGATTTCAGTGAGATCAGTAAAGTTTATTATATAAACTTATGGATGGTTTTCATCCAAAATTCCGCCCGATAGGAAAAAGGCCAACGTTACACTGGCCCGCTTTTTTGCAGTACTACATTCAGCGTGTTAGAATCTGTGATGCTCGTCAAGACATTACGTGCAGCCCAATAGCCAACAATCAGTCAAATAAATCCGTCATCACCATATGATCACAAGGCGCTCATGTTACATTTACATCATACCGTTTCAGAATGATGCTCGTCCAGTTTATCTACTACGGCTTTCCTCATTTTGTAATAAAATACAGCAAATGGTACGTCGTATTATCGTGTTTTAAACCACGCTTTAGTTTCCGCTTTCAAAGCAGAGTTACTCGTGTCATGGTTAAAGTGGCGGCTGACCGCCACAGTAAAGCCTGCAACGCGCCGCAGTGCCGAAAAACAAACATCAGCTCACCATATAAAGTATCTGTACACTAAAACGATACAACACATTTTTATTCAAAAACGCACGTCGATGATTCGAGCTTAACCTTAAACAGCTACATTGGTCAGTAACACCGTTTTAGTCTGATTTCCGATTATGTGTGGATCGTATGCTATACATCATCCTGGTGTTCCTGTTATTGTTTCGTTTAATATAACGCAAAATATTGCTCAATAAGTGTTTCAGTTCTGCTGACGTATGTTTGACCAGGAGGGCGTAGATAAAGACTAACTGTGCAATATTTCGTCGTGATTTACGTGACAGAGGTCAATCATGCTCAAAGCTAAAGCTAAACTAGACTCGTTCTTTAAGTACATATTGAACTATGTCGATCAATTATTTTAAGTGTGTTGACCGGAGCAATGTTCGCCAAGTCACACTTTAGCTTTAAACATAATTCCGCTGTCATTCCCTAAGTTCAATGGCAGTGGTCACCAGGCCCGAATTATGATGACAGTGGTCCACACTCAGTTTTACAGTATGTGTGTGGATCACCTCCTTGAAGGCAGATTGAGTACAACATTGCCGCCACATTATCCCCTACTTTAGTGTTTTCTGCAACTCAATCAGACAAGTACATTGGATTTTAAATTGACTCTAGACCATTTCAGGTCAAATATACTAATCTTGAATAATGACCATCTATTTTATGTGGCCCGTATTCCCGGACGTTACAGATTAGATATAGACTTGCTCATAAAGTTCAATCATGACCATTTGTGTGCTAAGTCAACAGGATGTTCATGCGTTGTAACCATAGCTAAGCAAGTGCTTAGCAATTACATCTTAAGAATTTCTAGACCTACTCATAGTAATGACGATGTTGGCTTTATATTATCCTTCCCACTCGTAAGTTCTTTTTAGGTGACCAAACTTCGTGCTTACGCACAACTTTTTCCTAGACAGGCCATACCTTGTAAGCACATGATGTCTTCCTCATATCATAGCCAATGAATACTTCATAAATGTTAAGACAGTCGATCTAAGTACTTTCTTTATAGAATAACATATACGCCCTTTTCCTCAGCTATACCTTTTATTTCACTTTACTAGTAAATTCAAGGTCAGGAGGTAAGTTCGCGTCTTGTCCCAACAAGTAACTATCATACAGTTTATGCGCAGGCGCAAGGTATTGTGTCCGCCTAGGCAGGCCTCATGACGCTACGGTCAGTTCCAGTACAGCACTCGTGGCTGCCGCATCGCGGTCGCGAAGTGGGGCCGAGGCAGTTTCAGATAAGTTTTTACAGGCTGACGATAATTTATGGATTTATAGTTTTAGCTTGTCGATGTCCACTATGGACACACGGTAGTTAGTGTTATTCTGAAGAAGGTTGAGGTATCCCGACTGAAACCTAGGTAAATTCCAGGTAAACGGTGCAACTGTTGGTTATTAACATTAAAATTAAACAATCATAAGTACCACATGAAGGAGTATCTGTTTAATTTCGGACCAGCCAACATTTCCCGATATAGACGGAAAAAACGAAAACGCCACCACTGACGATGTTTAAATGGATAAAAGCGTAAAGCAAGAATGGGTGTTTTGGCAGTTGAAAAGACGGGTTTCAAATACCTGTAACGTCAATACGGACACCATCAAATATTGAAACTTCCTGGCAGACTAAAACTGTGTGCCGGACCTAGACTCGAACTCGGGACCTTTCCCTTTCGCGGGCAAGTGCTCTACCAACTTCTTTTTTCCTGTTTTTTTTTCAGATAAATCGCTTAGTTTCCACATTAATAGAAACTTTCTGGCAGATTAAAACTGTGTGCTGGACTGAGACTCTAACTCTGGACTTTTGCCTTTCGCAGGCAAGTGCTCTGACAACTGAGCTACCCAAGCACGACTCACGCCCCGTCCTGACAGCTTTAATTCTGCCAGTACCTCTTCTCCTACCTTCCAAACTTTACATAAGCTCTCCTGCGAACGTTGCAGAGCTAGCACACCCGAGGCTGTGGCTAAGCCATGCCTCCGCAATATCCTTTCTTTCAGGAGTGCTAGTTCTGCCAGGTTCGCAGGACAGCTTCTGTAAAGTTTGGAAGGTAGGAGAGGAGGTACTGGCAGAAGTAAAGCTGTGACGACGGGGCGTGAGTCGTGCTCGGGTAGCTCAGTTGGTAGAGCACTTGCCCGCGAAAGGCAAAGGTCGCGAGTTCGAGTCTCGGTCCGGCACATAGTTTTAATCTGCCAGGAAGTTTCATATCAGCGCACACTCCGCTGTAGAGTGAAAATTTCATTCTACTATCAAATATTCTTTATAAACAAGCTGCTGGTGGTAAATTCCTACATGTATGTACGAACACAGTACTTTGTGATCAATAAAGCTATTCTTCACCTGCTCTCTGACATTTTATGCGACTACAAATCTAACCCTATCTACCAGAATGGTCGCTAGCCTCCTACGAGACTTCGTTTGATACCTTTATAATCTAATAAATAACGTACCGTGGTACCTCTGTCTATTCCAAGTGGCGGCCTTCGCAGTCTGCGATAACAGCTGGCGCAGCAGCAGAAGGCGGCGCCTGCAAAGTAAACTCGCTTGCTCCGGAGACGACTCCCCCCCCCCCCCCCCCGCCCCCCCGCGCCGTGCTCTGAGCATCGGCATTCCGCCTCCGCCTTACCCGCCAGTAATTCAGTTTTCGCGGCGCAGTCGGGAGCAGCCGAAGGACCCCTCCAATAATTTTTAATAACCACCGGAAGTGCAGCGGCGGAGGCAGAGGCGGCGCCTGGCGTCCGAGGAGCGCGCCCTGGAGACAGCGTCGACGACGCAGACGTCGCCCGCCTCCAGGGGCCGGGCGCCGCCCTAATGTCGTTACGGCCCTGCGCCGGGCCGCGCCGGACGCCGTTTATTAGTTTCGTTATTTGTGTCAATCGGCGGCGATCGTAAACAGCGCGGCGCCTAACGACGTCACAAATGCCTCCCCCACTCCCCTGGGCCGTCCTCCTGCTTAAAAAGAACTTTTCCCCCCTGCAGCCGTGCTTAATTCTCAATCGTAAAAGCCTTAGCAGCTGCACGAGGGTCGTTTAAGCAGTTGCTCGTTGCATCGGAAGAGAGGGCATAATTTTTGTCGTCACTACAAGCATAAATGGAGGCTGTAGGGAAAGCAGCATTGTTTCATTACTGGAAAAAATTCCTCATTCCATTCTTCTACAGTCCTCTTTGCCAACCATATCACATACTACACGGATCCATGAGGATAACACCTGTTCCATTGGACCACGTCTTAAATGTACACCACATTGCACATTAACCAAAATAATTCCAGAAACATGTGAAGCGGTTTGTAAAGCACTGAACGGGGAATATCTGGAGGTAAATAATTGTTTAGTATCCTATGTGGGCAATGAGAACTATTTATATTTTTGAATAATTCAGTAAATAGAATTATCGCTCCAACAACTATAAAATTAATAAAAAGTATGTAACAGATGGAGCTTTTTTTAACTTGCGGCATCCAGAATTCAAAAATAGACAAAGGAAAATGGAGATCTGTTTTAGAGTCTGACCACTTCCTCTATTCCGGCTTGCTGAAAAACTACCTGGATGTTTCCAGACGTAGAGGTTCTAACAACCCTACCACAACAAAGGTCAAAAATTAATTATGATTGTAGTGTTGCTCACGCTGCTAAATATTGCATTTTCGGGCAACAACAAAGTTATATTATGTGGCAGGTGTCATTAGAGCACAGTTAATAAAGTCATTTCATGAAATAATGGATAAACTAGTCACTCATCTTCTCATGTTTCCCAAGCTGGTCTCGTTGTGAACTCATGGCTCAATCGTCGAAAATCTAGGTGGTGATGATTCCAAGCTCGGATGCAAAGAGGCCTAGGTGTTATTCTGCGATACTCAAAAGTTTTATAGATGTGTTTCATAAACCGTTCTTGAAGATTAAACTTTTGCAAGTTAACACAATGGTGATGTAAAAGAAGTAATCAGCACTCCGGATTTAACTTACACTTCTTTTTTATTACTTTTGTTGCAACATCACTTCACAATATAAGACATACTTGAAAATATCTTCCTCACTGTTAAAGTTCACAATTTGCGTCCTTTTAACATGACGACCAAGACTTGACTCACCAGTAACCGCTTACGCACCCAAAAATCAGAGTTACGTCAATGATCATAGTGACAAAAGAAAGAATACACATAATAATATCGTTGCATTATAAACATATCGATGTATCAAAGTAACTCTACATTAATGAAATCAAATCTGAATGTTGTCTCAGAAATATGTTAACTACTTTACAGAAACACAGTAGAATATTGCTGGTATCGAGAGGTTGAGGTGACGTGCCGCAATGGTTACGTAATTCGAGTACCATTACAAGGTGGATGGCTGTAGCTGCGGTTATGGACATGAAGTCGCCTGCTGCAATTCCGCCTGCCCATCAGTACACCATTAATAACATGCATTGCACCCCTTGCTTACCCCCCCCCCCCCCCAGAGAAACTAAGGTTATTAATAAGTGTCCCAACCATAGTTGGTCCCAACTTTAAAGCCATGTATACAAACATATTACAGAGACATCAAATAGTTGTAGCGATGCCAGCGCTTCAAGCAGTTACATTTCACAGAAAACGAACGAACGACTTTCATGAAGAAGTCTACGGCGAGGCCCTAAATATGATAATATTTCTTTGACGAAATGCGGGATTTGACAAAGTTCCCTATCGCATTGTCAAATTTCTTTGTCAGGAATGTTTGACATATTACCTTTAACAAAGAAAGTCTTTCCTGTTTTCATAGATAATGTCCAAGCGTGGTAAGTGCGACATCTAGGAGGAAGAAGTGATGGGAAGAGCCTTAGCTGCCTACAGAATGGCGATATGGGGTTGAACACTGCTGCGAACACGTTCAATATACTTTGAAAAGGCGCATTAATGGGGTTCATATCATTGTGGTACAAAATAAACAGTCATTTCGGAGAACTGCCGACCTGCCTGAGGAAGCTCAAAACCACTTCACAAGTCACGTACAACGTTGGAGGAAACATTTTTTGGACTGACCAGTCATGACCTCTGACGCCTGGCGTTTGAAATATCGAAAGCGAACAATTTACCCTACAGACTCAACCAGTAGTTGAGAAAGACTAAAGACAAATAGTATTACAAATGTATCTCTCGTCACATTGAAATATCACTACGTCACCCTGAAGCTACCAACCTCCATGGACACAGCTAGACGAATTTGCAAAGAGAAAGTTGAAATTTATTTAATATACTAAAGAGTATCGTTGATAAAAATAAATTGGATGCTACACGAATGATCGAAGTACAAGAAAGTGCTCCTCACCGTTCAGCAACCTTCTAAAATACACTCCTGGAAATGGAAAAAAGAACACATTGACACCGGTGTGTCAGACCCACCATACTTGCTCCGGACACTGCGAGAGGGCTGTACAAGCAATGATCACACGCACGGCACAGCGGACACACCAGGAACCGCGGTGTTGGCCGTCGAATGGCGCTAGCTGCGCAGCATTTGTGCACCGCCGCCGTCAGTGTCAGCCAGTTTGCCGTAGCATACGGAGCTCCATCGCAGTCTTTAACACTGGTAGCATGCCGCGACAGCGTGGACGTGAACCGTATGTGCAGTTGACGGACTTTGAGCGAGGGCGTATAGTGGGCATGCGGGAGGCCAGGTGGACGTACCGCCGAATTGCTCAACACGTGGGGCGTGAGGTCTCCACAGTACATCGATGTTGTCACCAGTGGTCGGCGGAAGGTGCACGTGCCAGTCGACCTGGGACCGGACCGCAGCGACGCACGGATGCACGCCCAGACCGTAGGATCCTACGCAGTGCCATAGGGGATGAAGCGTCGTCTCACGCGGTCTGCACGTGCAGCACGAACGCTGGTCCAACTGAAGCGCCAGGTGGAAATGGCATGGCAAGCCGTTCCACAGGACTACATCCAGCATCTCTACGATCGTCTCCATGGGAGAATAGCAGCCTGCATTGCTGCGAAAGGTGGATATACACTGTACTAGTGCCGACATTGTGCATGCTCTGTTGCCTGTGTCTATGTGCCTGTGGTTCTGTCAGTGAGATCATGTGATGTATCTGACCCCAGGAATGTGTCAATAAAGTTTCCCCTTCCTGGGACAATGAATTCACGGTGTTCATATTTCAATTTCCAGGAGTGTATTAAGATGGAAGGGAAAACACCAAGTTGGTGCGATAAGGAGTGGCGGAACTGCAAGTAACATTAAGACAGCTTGTGGCATGAGTGCCGTGACATTTCTGCCAATCATGCTTATATTTACGAGACGCCCGCTTACATTTGAGCTCTCAACAAGAGCGCCTCCACAAACCAAATTTGCATGCTCAGAAACAGGTTGGATCACAAATGAGATTTTTATTCAGTTTCTCCAACAATTTATAGAAACTAAATGGGCACACACTGCACACATTAAGACCATTGCCGTAATGGAAATGAGCGTTTGGCGTCATTGGCCGCCTTGGTGCAGGTCTTATTACATTCGACGTCACATTGGGCGATGGGTGATGGGGATGAAATGACGATGAAGACAGCACAAAGCCGAGCCCCTGAGCGGAGAAAATCCCCGACCTAGCCGCGAATCGAACCCGAGCCCGTAGGACGGCAATCCGTCACGCTGACCACTCACCTATAGGGGCGGACATTGCCATAATTAACTTGGTAAGCGACAACAATTTATAGAAACTGGATGGGCACACTTCTAAAAACATTGCCATAACTGACTTGACAATAGATAACTACTTATAAAACTGGACGGGCACACTGCACACACTACGAACATGGCCGTAATTAACTTGGCAAGAGATAACTGGGTCATTATGCACTCGCTTCTTGCGCATGCTACCTGCCGCCTTTGGATGAGGGCTTTCAGTCCGTTCTACGATCAGTCTTGCGACGTGCGGATTCTTCGAGCAGTACTGTCCGCCAAGAGCGCACTGGCTGGGCGAAGCCTGCACTGGGGCTCAGCCTTCAGCTCTACAACTTCATGACACATTTTCTTGTTTCTTTAAGTAACCGCCTATCTCGTCCCAGCCAGCTTAGAGACAATTTCAGCTCGCAGGAAATACAGACTCTCACGGTAATAAAAGAAATTCTGAAGCACGTTTAACAGACAAAGAAGAGAGAGCATGGGACTGTTTCCTCGGACGAAGAAGAGCTGCTAAGCTCAAAGCAATGGTGAATGACATGATCAAAGCATATCAAGATCTGGGGTGCAATATGTCTTTGAAGGTACACATGATGGACTCTCATGTGGACTACTTCACAGAGAGCTGTAGTGACGTATCGGATGAACATGGCGAAAGATTCCATAAAGACATTTCTACCATATAACAGCGTTATGAAGGGAAGTGGGTTCCTTCTATGTTAGCAGATTATTGCTGGAATATAATTTGAGACAAGAAATATTCAAATTACAAGAGAAAAATGTGGTGCGCATTATAATACAGTGGCTCATTTCTCTGTCAAATTTCTGTAATTTCTCATGTCAAATAAATGCTACAAGGCGTATACACAAAGATTACTGTGTTACATGTTAGATCTCACCATTAATGTGATGAATTTATAACATCATAAAAACGTGAATTTGTTTATCGAATGTCACCTCATGTTTTCTGCACTATATCAAAAACAGAAAATAGAAATAAAATAGCGATATCCAGAATGAGATTTTCTCTCGGCAGCGGAGTGTGGTCTGATGTGAAAGTTCCTGGCAGAGTAAAACTGTCGGATGGACTGAGACTAGAACTCGGGACCTTTGCCCTTCGCGGGAAAGTGCTCTACCAACTGTTTTTTTTTATTTTGTTCGATTTCGTTCGTTGTATCTGCTCTTGGCGGACGTCGGAAGAGACCCGTTTCTGTACGTCGTTGCTCCAGTAACTCAGTATTTTTTTATTATTATTACAGACGGTGCCAGACCTCTGACCGAACACGCTGAACTAACGTGGCGGCTGCCAACTGAACTACCCAAGCACGACTCACGCCCCGTCCTCACAGTTTTACTTCTGCCAGTACCTCGTCTCTAATCTTCCAAAAGGCAAATGTCGCGAGTTCGAGTCTCGATCCGGCACACAGTTTTAATCTGCCAGGAAGTTTCAAAATAGCGATTATTCGTAAACTATCCCTGACCGAAAGAAACTAAAAACAGTTTTGAATTCAGCGCTCGAAGTACAGCTAGGATCACTATGTATTTTTTTCAGAAATAGAAAAAAGGTTTTTTTGAAGAACAGTGTAATCTTTCTTTTCGTTGTAGGTAATGTCTTACATTTAGCCAAGTGAAAACTTTGTCCACGTTTCCCTGTGTTTCGTTGCGTCAGGCTAACGATGACACTTTCCTCTAGACAACACACGATCTTCAGCGAATGGTGCTACTTTATGGATTGTATCTGATATACAGTACACACGCCGCTGAACGCAACTGTGTAAACGCCTTCCGTCGGTGGGCGGTCGAGGTAAGGAGTCAAAGGCAGTCGCGCACCTGACTGCCGCGTGCTACACGTTTCTAAGGGAGTCTCGACTCACCGTCATAGCGTGCAGCCGAGCGCAAACGGAGGAAAGAAGGAAAGCGGCGCCTGGCGTGGCCACGGACGTACATCAAAGGGGGCGCGCGCGGGGAAACGGCTCGGCGAGCTGCCTTCTTGGAACCGTACGTCACGTCGCCGCGCTTTTGAAGGATTAACAGACCGGCCGACCAGACGTGTGTCCGTCCGCGCTGGGAGCTCTCCAGGCGCTGCGCTCCTGGCGCAGCGGCTGCCTGTATGCCGGCGTGCCAGGCTGCTGGAATAGAGAAAGCGTCTCAAAGCCGACCGAGACTCGCTGTGGAACGATGGCTGATGTGTCGCCAGCGAAAGGAGCAATGTTGGATTCACCACTTACAATGTTACACTCTCGAGGACAATGGACACTGCAACACACCGCTGAACGTTGCATCAACACTGAGGTTGTTGTCGTTGTGGCCTTCAGTCCAGAGACTGGTTTGATGCAGCTCTCCACGCTACTCTATCCTGTGCAAACTTCTTCATCTCCCATTACCTACTACACCCTACATCCTTCTGAATATGTTTAGTGTATTCATCTCTCGGTCTCCCTCTCAGCATTGTCCTCCAATACTAAATTGGTGATCCCTTGATGCCTCAGAATGTGTCCTACCAATCGATCCCTTCTTCTAGTCAAGTTGTGCCACAAATGTCTCTTCTCCCCATTTATATTCAGTATTTCCTCATTAGTTATGTGATCCACCCATCTAATCTTCAGCATCCTTCTGTAGCAGCCCATTTCGAAAGCTTCTATTCTCTTCTTGTCAATACTATTTATCGTCCATGTTTCACTTGCATACATGGCTACGGTCCATACAAATACTTTCAGAAAAGATCTCCTGACACTTAAATCTGTATTCGATGTTAACAAATTTCCCTTCTTCAGAAACGCTTTCCTTGCAATTGCAAATCTACATTTTATATCCTCTCTACTTCGACCATCATTAGTTATTTTGTCCCCCAAATAGCAAAACTCATTTACTACTTTAAGCGTCTCATTTCCTAATCTAATAGCCTCGGCATCATCCGATTTAACTTGAGTACATTCCATTATCCTCGTTTTGATTTTGTTGATCTTATATCCTCCTTTCAAGACTCTGTCCATTCCGTTCAGATGCTCTTCCAGGTCCTTCGCTGTCTCTGACAGAATTACATTGTCGTCGGCGAAGCTCAACGTCTTAATCTCTTCTTCATGGATTTTAATTCGTACTCCAAATTTTACTTTTGTTTTTTCTTTTACTGCTTGCTCAATATATAGATTGAATAACATCGGGGAGGTAGCATGCGACAAACATGAAACTGTCATCAAGTGTGCCGTGTAACAGCCAAAGAGTAATTTTCTCTCTTCCAGACTGACTCACCGACCTCACTGTCAATGAAACGCTTGATACCACTTTTTGCCGATTATTGCGTAATTCTAGGGATTCGCCGTGGAGCTGTTTAGTACTATATTCATCCATTATTTCTGTTTCATTATCCTACTGGATAATTATGGAAGTATTCGGCATGCATTTTGTACAAAAGTATGTGCATTCTGAAATACTAGTCACCCAGGTATTGTTGCATTTAATTCAAACAGAACTGGGCAAAATGCTAATTATAATTATTATGATAATTAATATAAATTATACTTTTAATAACTTGTGATATGCGACTTTTATAACTAACATGAATCAATGTCACAATTTAAATTTTAATACCTACGTAACATCTCTGGAAATCTGAAATAAAAGTTATCATCGCCATTGGTAGCAGGTTGGCGCCACGTGTGGCAGACAGTACTGCTGTTCGATGTTGGGTTTATGAAACGGACTGTTTTGGAAATGTAATGATAATATAACGAACACTTTATGCCATTCATGAATCTTTTTCAAGATTACGCCAAGTTCTGTGTAAGGATTCGTGGTCCTTATGGAAACGACAGTAAAGTTCACAATAAAAAGTGTGAAATTACAAGAAAAGTATTTCAGCCGTTTCGTACCATATCTGGACCTCATTTTTGGAGTATCCATGAGGAAAAGTTGGTGATCGAAATTTCGTGAGAAGATCCAGCCACATTTGTCCATCCCAAATCCTGTATGTTATCACTGACACTCACTCCACTATTTCGCTATAAAACAAAACGTGCTACCCTTCTTTGAACTTAACCGATGTACTCCGTTAATCCCGTCTGGTAAGGTTCTCAGACCGCGAAGCAGCACTAAAAAGACGATGGACAAGCGTACTGTAGGCAGTCTCTTTACTAGATCTGTTACATTTTCTAAGTGCCCTGAAAATAAAACTCAGCTTTTGGTTTTCCCTCCCTACAACATTTTCTATTTGTTCCTTTCAATTTAAGTTGTTCATAATTGTAATTCCTAGGTATTTAGTTGAATTGACGGCTTTGGATTTGATTGACCCATCGTGTAACCCAAGCTTAACGGATTCCTTTTAGCACTCAGGTGGATGACTTCACACTTTTTTTTTCTCATCAGTCTCCTGACTGGTTTGATGCGTCCCGCCACGAATTCTTCTCCTGTTCTAACCTCTTCATCTCAGAGTACCGACCTACGTCCTCAATTATTTGTTGGGTGTATTCCAGTCTCCGTATTCCGCTACAATTTTTGCCCTCTAAAGCTTCCTCTAGTACCAATGAAGTCATTCCCTCATGTCTTAACAGATGTCCAATCATCCGTTCCCTTCTCCTTATCAGTGTTTTCCACATATTCCTTTTCTCTCCGGTTCTGCGTAGAACCTCCTCATTCCATACCTTATCAGTCCACTTAAATTTCAACGTCTCAAATGCTTCGATTCTCTTCTGTTCCGGTTTTACCACAGTCCATGTTTCACTACAGTACAATGCTGTACCCCAGACGTACATTCTCAGAAATTTCTTCCTCAAATTGAGACCGATATTTGATATTACGAGGCTCCTCTTGATCAGGAATATCTTTTTTGCCACAGCTAGTCTCCTTTTGATGTCCTCCTTGCTCCGTCCATTCTAGGCGCTACAGTCTGGAATCGCGCGACCGCAACGGTCGCAGGTTCGAATCCTACCTCGGGCATGGATGTGTGTGATGTCCTTAGGTTAGTTAGGTTTAAGTAGTTGTAAGTTCTAGGAGTCTGATGACCTCAGAAGTTAAGTCCCATAGTGCTCAGGGCCACTTTGCTCCGTCAGTCATTGGTTGTTTTACTGCCTAGATGGCAAAATTCCTTAACTTCATCTACTTCGTGACCATCAACCCTGATGTTAAGTTTCTCGCTGTTCTTATTCCTATTACTTCTCATTACCTTCGTCTTTCTTCGATTAAATCTCAGTTCATACTGAGCACTCATTAGACTGTTCATTCCGTTCAGCCGATCGTGTAATTCTTCTTCACTTTCACTCTGGATAGCAATATCACCAGCGAATCGTATCACTGATATCCTACCACATTGAATTTCAATTCCACTCCTGAACTTTGCTTCTATTTCCATCATTGCTTCCACGATGTACAGATTGAACAGTAGAGGCGAAAGGCTACATCCCTGTCTTACACCCTTTTTAATACGAGCTCTTATTTCTTGGTCGTGCACTCTTATTATTCCCTCTCGGCTGTTGCACAGATTGTATGTGACCCGTCTCTCCCTATAGCTTACCCCTACTTTTTTCAGAATTTCGAACATCTTGCACAATTTTACATTGTCGAACGCTTTTTTCAGGTCGACAAATCCTGTGAACGTATCTTGATTTTTCTTTAGTCTTGCTTCCATTATTAACCGCAACTGCCACCTCGTTCCTTTACTTTTCCTAAAGCCAAATTGATCATCATCTAGCGCATCCTCAGTTTTCTTCTGTGTGTATTACTCTTGTAAGCAACTTGGATTCATGAGCTGTTCAGATGATTGTGATATGATTCCCGCACTTATCAGCTCTTGTCTTCGCAATTGTGTGAATGATGCTTTTCCTTAAGTTAGACGGTCTATAGCCAGACGCATACATTCTACACACCAACGTGAATATTTGTTTTACTGACACCTCCCCAATGACTTTAGAAACTCTCATGGAATGTCATATATCCCTTCTGCCTTAGTCCTCCAAAGCTCTTTTAAATTCCGATTCTGATACGGGATACCCTATCTCTTTTAAATCGACTCCTGTTTCTTAATCTATCACATCAGACAAATTTTCCCCCTCATAGAGGCTTTGAATGTGTTCTTTCCACCCATCCGATCTCTCCTTTGCATTTAACAGTGTTACCACCCTTGCTTTTAATGCCACCGAAGGTTGGTTTGACTTTCCTGTATACTGTGTCTGTCCTACCGTCAGTCATTTCTTTTTCGATGCCTTAACATATTTCTTACAGCCATTTCGCCTTAGCTTCCCTGCACTTCTCATTTATTTCATTCCGCAGCGACTTGTATTTCTGTATTCCTGTGTTTCCAGGAACAATTTTGTACTGCCTCCTTTCATCAATCAACCGAAGTACTTCTTATGTTACCCATGGTTTCTTCGCAGTTACCTTCTTTGTATCTATGTTTTCCTTCCCAACTTCTGTGATGGCCCTCTTTAGAGATGTCCATTCCTCTTCAACTGCACTAACTACTGATTGCTGTATCTATAGCCTGAAAGAACTTCAAGCGTATCTCGTCATTCTTTAGTAATTCAGACTTCCTCTTCTTACCGTATTGATTCTTCGTGACTAGGATCCAGCATACTCTTCATCACTAATTTATTGTGATCTGAGTCTATATCTGCTCCTGGGTACGCCTTACAATCCAGTATCTGATTTCTGGATCTCTGTCTGATCATGATGTAACCTAACTGATATCTTCCCGTATCACCTGGCCGTTTCTAAGTATACCTCCTCCTCTTGTGATTCTTGAACAGATTATTCAGCATCACTAGCTGAAACTTGTTGCAGAGCTCAATCAGTCTTTCTCCTCTCTCATTCCTTGTCCCAAGCCCATATTCCCCTGTAACCTTTTCTTGTACTCCTTTCCCTACAACTGCATTCCAGCCCCCAATGGTCGTTAGATTTTCATCCCCCTTTACATACTGTGTTACCCTTCCAATATCCTCATACACTTTCTCCATCTCTTAATATTCAGCTTGCGTTTCCTGTCATCTGGTCGCACTACAGCTCTATTTACGAAACATAAGGATGTGTTTATGTTCCGAACTTTTTTCTTCCCACTTTTCATCTTATTCTCCCTGTCTCACACACACACACCCAAAAATACAAAACACTCTCTCTCTCTCTCTCTCTCTCTCTCTCTCTCTCTCTCTCTCTCTCTCTCTCTCTCTCACACACACACACACACACACACACACACACACACACACACACACACACACACACACACATGTACTACGTTTGTGACACAGATGGAAGTGGGCGAAGGATATTTCACCACAATGGCAATATAGTGTGTACGCAAAAAGAATATGGCAAACAAACAGAGTGAAAATAGGAAAAGAAAGACGGTGAAGACCAAGTAATTAAGATTATCACCAAGGACGATGGCAATCTTTGGAATTACTTGCATATTATCAAGAGAGAATTCCGTAACAATACTGCATGTGTCCCATAGCATGTAGAACTAACCGGGGATGTTGAACGTATACAAAGAAAGGGGGCGCGAATTCTCCCTTACGCTAACTTTGACATCGTTTAGCTTCTGTTTGTCTGAGAGGGTTTGTCTGCGTTTAAACTTGCAGTGAATCTCTCTTTGCTTTCGCAGTAGTTTCCTAACTTTGGTGTTGAACCACGATGGGTTTTTACCGTCCGTACAGTTTTACTCGGCACGTACCTGTCTAAAACGCATTTTGCGATTGCCTTGAATGTTTTCCATAAACACTCAACATTGTCAGTGTCGGAACAGAAATTTTCGTTTTGATCTGTAAGGTAGTCTGAAATCTGCCTTCTATTACTCTTACTAAACAGATAAACCTTCATCCCTTTTTTTATATTCCTATTTATTTCCATATTCAGGGATGCTGCAACGGCTTTATGATCACCCTATTCTGCGCTTACAGAGTCGAAAAGTTCGGGTCTGTTTGTTATCAGTAGATCCAAGATGTTATCTCCACTAGTTGGTTCTCTGTTTAATTGCTCGAGGTAATTTTCGGATAGTTCACTCAGTATAATGTCACTCGATGCTCTGTCCCTACCACCTGTCCTAAACATCTGAGTGTCCCAGTCTATATCTGGTCAATTGAAATCTCCACCTAAGACTATAACGTGCTGGGAAAATTTATGTGAAATGTATTCCAGATTTTATCTCAGTTGCTCTGCCACTAATGCTGCTGCGTCGGGAGGTCGGTTAAAGGAGCCACTTATTAACCTAGCTCGGCACCCATAATAATTCACAGTAACTATCCACTTCTACTTCACTACAGGATAAACTACTACTAACAGCGACAGACACGCCACCACATGTTGCATGCAATCTATCCTTTCTAAAGACCGTCTGTGCCTTTGTAAAAATTTCGGCAGAATTTATCTATGGCTTCAGCCAGCTTTCTGTACCTATAACGATTTCAGCTTCGGTGCTTTCTATCAGCGCTTAAAGTTCCGGTACTTTGCCAATGCAGCTTCGACAGTTTACAATTACAATGCCGATTGCTGATTGGTCCCCGCATGTCCTGACTTTGCTCCACATCCTTTGAGGCTGTTGCCCTTTCTGTACCTGCCCGAGGCCACCTAACCTAAAAAAACGCCCAGTCCACGCTACACAACCCCTGCTACCCGTGTAGCCGCCTGATGCGTGTAGTGGACTCCTGACCTATCCAGCGGAACCCGAAACCCCACCACCCTACGGCGCAAGTCGACGAATCTGCAATCTCCTGTCTCCCCTCCCCCCCCCCCCGTCTATCTCCTCCTTCCCCCCCTCTCTCCATCCATCCCATCTTTCTTCGTCCATTTTAGTGTCTGTCTGTTCGTATCCTCCTTCCCCATGTCTTCACCTCTCCCTCTTTTGTCTCTTTCCATTTCTCCCTTTTCTCTTTCTCTGTCCATCTGTCCCTCCACCTATCTCAGCCCATTTCCCCTCCCCATATCTCTGTCCGTCTCCTCCGCCCCTATCTGCGCAACCGAGCGAGGTGTCACAGTGATTAGCACACTGGACTCGCATTCGGGAGGACGACGTTTCAATCCCGCGTCCGGCCATCCCGATTTAGGTTTTCCGTGATATCCCTAAGCCGCTTCAGGCAAATTCCGGGATGGTTCCTTCGAAAGGGCACAGCCGACTTCCTTCCCCATCCTTCCCTAATCCGATGAGACCTATGACCTCACAGATTGGTCTCCTCCCTCAAATAACCCCCCCTCCCTCCCCCTACCCGCGCCAGACTCCTCGTTCTCCCCCGCTGTCTGTCCATCTCCTCTTCCTCCCTTCTCTTTCCACGTTATCACGCTCACCCTAATGGATGGTTGGTAGTTCTTACCCCTACAGTATTTTTTTCCAGACTGTAATTAATTTGCGTACCAAATTTTATTCACATCGTTCCAGGTGTTTAAAAATGGTTCAAATGGCTCTGAGCACCATGGGACTTAACTTCAGAGGTCATCAGTCCCCTAGAACTTAGAACTACTTAAACCTAACTAACCTGAGGACATCACACACATCCATGCCCGAGGCAGAATTCGAACCTGCGACCGTAGCGGTCGCGCGGTTCCAGAATGTAGCACCTAGAACCGCTCGGCCATGTAGGTCGGCTCCAGGTGTTTGGAATGAGCTGTTATCCCATGGCTTTACCTGCATACTATCTTGTCAAATATACTCATATTTCACAGATAATTAAAGTATTTCACGTTGCACCTGTATGTGGAATTTTGCCTTGCAGTTTCATTTTCACGCAATTGAATACTTACGGCGTCGTATCTCCTGAACAACGTGCTATATATACATGATACAATTTTTGAGGTATATCCATTGGTATATGTGGATTCGGTCTGCGAGATGTGTTGCAATTAGCATAGGCAGCAAAGAAGTAATACCTCGAAACGTTATACATGATGCGGCGGTTTTTTCTCGCATTTCCATATTTGATGTCGTACCTCCTGAACTAGGTGTCGTACAATGACGTAGTTTTTCTGGTACATTAAGTGGTATACGTGAATACTGTTTGCAAACCTTTCAGTGAAACACAGCTATAAACCTCCCAACATTTCACATTTTCATCCACTTTAACATTTCTGTACAGTTTCCTCCACCATTCTTCAAGCTATTAAAAAATTTGGTGTTCCGTTGCTGATATAGAAGTAATGTTGAGTAAGACCTTACCATGAAACCAATGTTTTGCTCAGTTGATCGTCTGGTAAACGATAGGCGTTTTAACATGGTAAGTGATTCAGAGTCTCAAAGTTCTCTAACGAAGTTTCGTTAGCGATGGAACAAGATTGGTTGCGGGTCAGTTAGCTTTAAGTGGTTTCGCTAAATACACACAAACTGATTCGATATCTGTTTCATATTTTTTTTATTTTCTCTGTTATTGCACGAACAGGAAGTAATGGCACTGTAGTTGATTGGAATGCTAGCATTTTAAACGAGCAATAAATAATCTAAATTGTTACAAAACTAGCAAAGTATGCTTAGAAATTACTTCTAGTTCACTAGAATCTGAATTCATAGTGTCTCCACAATTTTGGAAACTAAAGCAAGTAATATGTGACGTAAGATACTGTAGCGAGAAATGTCGTAAATCGTAGTGTTTTCAGAAAAATACCATACGTACAGAAAGTTTAGGAGTGTAATATAAGTAGCGCTTCATTTCTAAATACAACCCTGTTACGAAATAATTCAAAACCACAGTCTTTAGAATTCGCAGCTTGTAAGAAAACAACAATAACCTTGCCATACACTGTAATCGCTGCAATCGTGAGAGATAGATACAAGGTAGTGCTAGAGTTGTAAGCGGTCATTTATGATAGTTGTGAATGACTCAAAAATTAATTACCAAACGGTTAGCTTCAATGTAGGTCTACCGTTTATCACATACATAATTTTCATCGTGTAGCGTTTACCCAAATCCCATTGGGTGTCTGGTGGCAACTTGTTAGGTGCTCTGGAACAACATGGTTTCGCCACGGATTTAAAATACGCTCAGCACGCGCGTCAATTGCTCGCTGTGAGACACCTAGCGGCGCTCGGCTGAAGTTAGAACTTTCGCTTGGGATCGGTGGCGGCAGCTGGCTGCCATTCTGCGAACCCTCTCGGCGTCGCTCCACGTTTGAAACGCGATATGTTCTCTTTTGTATTCATTCAAACTGAGACTAGGATAGAAGTATACCACTACATTTGAAAGGTGTATTTTGCTATTCAAATGATTACGAATCATAGAAAGTGATGTCGGCTTGTATACGTCATTCTTTCCTTTTGTACGCAGCTCGGAATAATGCAGCACTTTAAAATGAAACTTCATCTTTTTACCAAACATGATCACGATGTGTTCATAATACAATCTTAACTAGGATTTTGGGGCGTCTCATGGCTCTATTGTTCAACTTCCTTCGTTGTACTCGTACCACGTCTTGAATGACAAAGGAAAAAGAGGGATATAAATGAAGACCAATGAGAAGATCACAAAAATACAATATTAATACTCCATACGCCATCTGATATGGGTGCCACGGTTGACAGCGCGGTCAACAGCTTGTAAATGGAAAGTTTGCCTCGGAAGCCTATAGGCTTGCAAAAGAAGGAAGAGCATTAACAGAAGTTAATATTGTTGCAGTGTCAAAAGATAGTTATATCAGGATATAACAGAACTCCTTGAACACTTAAAATATGAAGAGAATCAGCTAGGATTTCAGTACCGGTGTCCGGGAAAGTGCAACGTGGTAGTGAGAAAGAAAACACATGTCAATAAATACTAGCGCTCTCGCGCTCAGAGCTTGGAATCATACGCGTCTAAATCGTTAATTACACACGCGAGAACAGGAACAGAAAGAATTGAATATATACTGATAGCTTTTTTTAAATAATTTTCCGAAGTAGTAAATCGGAAAGCAAATTTAACTTTGCTTTTGTTTATGGAAAGAGGAGTAGCTAAGAGTGACTTCAAGGTAAGTATAGATCAGTAAAGAGTCTTACATCGTATCAAACTGGAATAATACGTTCGGCATTGTTGGGTTAGTAAGCACTAAGTCAAGGAGAGGGGGGCTTCTAGGATACCACCAGCCGAATAAATGAACTGAAGTTCCTTATCACCAGAAATGAAAAGGAGTGACCCACAAGCACTTTAAAGAAGCTTTTTCGTAGACAAGATCACTTTGAAAACTATTTTTTATTCACTTGTTCCGACAGGTAAGACTGTCATCCTCAGATCTTTAAAACCTTTTTTTTTGTTTTGCGTCATGTCGGTTGTTAAAATCCACAATTTATAGTAAACGTGCGCCTTTAGGCCAATGTTTACATCTACATGACGGGTAAACCACATCTTGGAACTTCCTCGTTTGAAATACATGGTGCAAGAGTGCAACATTTTATAAAATCATATTCTTAAAGAAAAATGCATTTTAATTGACAATGCATCATCTAACTACGTATCTGTAACGTTGCGAAAAAGAAATTACGTCCAATAAAGAACTACATGAACGCTAAACCGGTTTAAGGGATTTTCATTCACTGTTAATTTCACCAGTTCATAAGCAGCTTTTAGTAAAAGACGGCAACGACGTACTGTTTTAGCTGTGGCAGCCCTAGGTACAAAATAGTATGTAGTAACAGTTCTGATCATAATAACTGTGATTGACAAGACCTATAAAATTATGAGTCTCGCTACTATTTATACATGTTACAGAAAATGCAGGTTTGAAGTGCGAAGGGGAAACAAGAGGTAAACACAGAACAGCTAGCAGTCGCGACTATTAACGAAAGGTCGGAACTTCTTCCCAGATGTGATAAGTCAGTCTCTAAGGATTCGGGATTCGTTTACGTTGACGACGACATACGTGTCAGAGGTGTTCTAACCGATGCTGAACTGTTGGCATGTCGGAATGAAGGCGGGGAAAGAACGAAGAACGACCTCCAAAACCTACCGTTACACCTAGATAGGTCGTCTTCTGTCCCTACGATACGCTGCTACGCACTCTGAACGGAAACAATTTCTTCTCAGCTCTTACCACTACTGAAAACATGCTGGACAGCGCTGGATGGAAGTCGCTTTCTCAAAAGAAAACCACCCACAATTTTTCAAAATGACGTGCAATAGCTTCATCCGTAGACCTTTTATATACTGTATGTATCCACGACACATATAGCATGTATGTATTTTTAGTATATTATCAAAATATTAATGTACACACAGGGTGATCCACGTGACCTTGTGATGTCGTTTATTGCAACTCGCAATATTATAAATGGCCTTCTAAAACCACGAGCGATATTTCCATATTCCCTCGCTCGTTAAACGCAAACTGTAGACCCATGGAAACAAATAAACAAGATCTTTCTGCAGATAAATTTTGTTCTGGGATCAGTTTTCACTACAGGCCGTAGTTCTCGAATTATTCAAACGCACCCGTACCTCAATGCTCAGCCCTCTCTTCCTCACCGGTCAGGATTTCTAAAATGTTGTTCGTGGCACTCCCTCCTACCAGTGTATAAAAACTCGCGACTGCACGAATTATATTTGCACATTCTACCTTTTCTGGTGTTAGTTGTCTGGCGTTACTACGCTAGCGGCTTAGTGGAGCACTTACAAACTCTAAAACAGTTTTGTGAATTTTAACAGCATAATATAAACAATTACAACTGTGTATTCATCAGACCTACTAGCAACGAAGCTACTGTGTTTGTAGGAGACGGGATTGGATCGAATTGTTCCCTTAATTAGTTTTGGCGTAACGTTTACAAAAGTCGTCTCTCTTTCATTACTGTCACGGGCACGTTTAAATTAATGCGAACAAAAAAGTCAACTAGGCTAGTGACAAATAGCCCAAGGGACAAAAAAATGTCGAACATCGAGAATAGTTGGTGTATTCGGATGTATTGTACAGTGGTATATGGGAGTGCCACGAACAACGTACTACAAATCCTGATTGATGAGGGTTGAGTGTAGGGGTGGCGGTGCGTTTGGAAGTCACTTTTGTACGTATTTATTGAATAACTAAAAATCATGGACTCCATCGGAAACGTATCCCAGTACCGCATTAAATCCATAAATTTCCTACAATAATTTATTCTGTACGGCTAATACAATGAAGAGCCAAAGAAACTGACACACCTGCCTGGTATCGTATACGGCCCCCGCGAGCACGTAGAAGCGCCGCAACACGACGTAGCATGGACTCACGTCAGAAGTAGTGCTGGATGGAACTGACACCATGAATCCTGCAAGCCTGTCCATAAATTCGTAAGAGCACAGGAGTTGGTGATCTCTTCTGAACAGCACGTTGCAAGCCATCCCAGATATGCTCAATAATATTCATGTCTGTTGAGTTTTGTGGCCAGTGGAAGTGTCTGAATTCAGAAAAGTGTTCCTGGAGCCATTCTATAGCAGTACTAGAGGTGTGGGGGTGTCGCACTGTCCTACTGGAATTTCCCAAGTGCGTCGATGGGTCCCGTATCACTCCAATTCCACACGCCCCACATCGTTACAGAACCTCCAGCAGCATGAACAGTCTCCTGCTGACATACAGGGTCCATGGATTCATGAGGTTGTCTCCATATCTGTACACGTCACACCGCTCGATACAATTTCAGGACGAGGCCCGACCAACCAGACAACATGTTTCCACGCATCTGCTGTCCAATATCGGTATTGACGGGGCCAAGTGGGGCGTTAAGCTTTGTGACGTGCAGTCATCAAGGATACACGAGTGGGCCTTCGGCTCCGAAAGCCCATATCGATGGTGTTGCGTCCAATGGTTACCAGGCTCACACTTGATGGATCACCACTGAAATCTGCAGCAATTTGCGGAAGGGTTCCACTTTTGCAACGATTCTGTTCAGTCGTGTTTTCCGGCCGCGGTGATGTCGGAGATTCGATGTTTTACCGAATTCCTCATATTCATGGTTCAATCGTGAAATGGTCGTACGGGAAAAATCCCTACTTCATCATTACCTCGGAGGTGCTGGATCCCATCTCTCGTGCGCCGTCTCGCCGACTATAAAACTACGTACGAGCTGACTTAAATCTTGATAACCTGCCATTGTAGCAGCAGTAACCGATCTGACAACTGCGGCAGACACTTCTTGTCTTATACAGGCATTGCCGACGGCAGTACTGTCTTCTTCCTGTTTACATATCTCTGTAGTTGAATATCCACACCTATGCCAGTTTCTTTGGCGCTTCAGCGTAGTTTGCGTGTAGCGGGCGATAGGATATGAATATCTGGCGCTGGTTTTCTTTGAAGCCCACATATAACATTGCGGGCTGCATAATGCGGCATCGGTAGGGGCACCTGAATCAGCTTGTACGTTTGCAGTATGTCGTACTAAAATTTACTCTCGATTAAACTCTTGTGTATTCGAAGCTTTTCTTGCGTCCCTCTAGATTACTTCATCTCCCATTGCTTTGAGCTGTCGGTAATTTGAACTTACCACCTGATCCGCTGAGTTTCATATAATCGAGTCATACGTTTCTTCATGAGACTATGATTGACAACAGTAGATTTGTCGAAATCGTTATGTTTTACATGGTGTCCAAGCTGTGCGCAATGTCTTCACACCGTCCGTATTGACTGACCAATGTACCTGCTACCACCTTCACAAGGAAACCGGGTTTTAGGTATCTGATCTCTGATTACATGTGATCCTAGCCACAATCTTGGCTCTATGTATCGGCATGTTTAAGATTTCTTTCTTTTGGATTGAATAATGAAAGCTTTGTGCAAAGAGTTCTAGGTCAGCACGCGTTGGTTTCCGGCCGAATTAATAAAGTACTTAACGAACTGCCTGCTGAAATATCGTGATGATTGCGACGGATGGAATATTCGAAAACTTGAGTCTGAATCTAAATTTAACACTGGAAAAACTGTGTGAAGATCTTATTCAAGAATGTCGCCACGAAAAGTTAGCTCTCCAACAGCGAATTTTGAACGTAATTTTGAACATTCAGTACCTAACAAGAGGAGACCAAGGCGTTGGGTCACGGATTTACTTCAACTTTGTACACATTTCGTATTCCATTACAACAACATAATGTGCAAGTAGTAACTTGCACAACTCTGGTATTGCCCAGAAAATGGCAACAGAAGTTTTATATATCTAAAGTATCTGAGCGAAAGTGCCGGTTGTAAGAAGCCGGTGTGGTCACCTGGTTAGCTTTCGCGCTTAGCAAGAGGGTGATAATATTCATAATCTGCAGTAGTCAAAGAACATGGAGTCAGCGATTTTTGTATTACAAATGTAAATTCTGTAATGTTCAAAAACTTTGCACTTACACTATTCGTTCATCTTCCATTAGCAACGACTCACTGTTACGCAAGTTAACTGCCATGTGGGACCTGCCTCCGTATCTACACCTTGAAGCCACCGATGTGCAAAGTAGTTCCGGATACCTTACCAGATTGCATACACAGGGTGTTACAAAAAGGTACGGCCAAACTTTCAGGAAACATTCCTCACACACAAAGAAAGAAAATATGTTATGTGGACATGTATCCGGAAACGCTTACTTTCCATGTTAGAGCTCATTTTATTACTTCTCTTCAAATCATATTAATCATGGAATGGAAACACACAGCAACAGAACGTACCAGCGTGACTTCAAACCCTCTGTTACAGGAAATGTTCAAAATGTCCTCCGTTAGCGAGGATACATGCATCCACCCTCCGTCGCATGGAATCCCTGACGCGCTGATGCAGCCCTGGAGAATGGCGTATTGTATCACAGCCGTCCACAATACGACCACGAAGAGTCTCTACATTTGGTAGCGGGGTTGCGTAGACAAGAGCTTTCAAATGCCCCCATAAATGAAAGTCAAGAGGGTTGAGGTCAGGAAAGCGTGGAGGCCATGGAATTGGTCCGCCTCTACCAACCCATCGGTCACCAAATCTGTTGTTGAGAAGCAGATGAACACTGCGACTGAAATGTGCAGGAGCTCCATCGCGCATGAACCACATGTTGTGTCGTACTTGTAAAGGCACATGTTCTAGCAGCACAGGTAGAGAATCCCGTATGAAATCAAAATAACGTGCTCCATTGAGCATAGGTGGAAGAACATGGGGCCCAGTCAAGACATCACCAACAATGCCTGCCCAAACGTTCACAGAAAATCCGTGTTGATGACGTAATTGCACAATTGAGTGAGGATTCTTGTCAGCCCACATATGTTGATTGTGAAAATTTACAATTTGATCACGTTGGAATGAAGCCTCATCCGTAAAGAGAACATTTGCACTGAAATGAAGATTGACACATTGTTGGATGAACCATTCGCAGAAGTGTCCCCGTGGAGGCCAATCAGCTGCTGCTAGTGCCTGCACACGCTGTACATGGTACGGAAACAACTGGTTCTCCCGTAGCACACTCCATACAGTGACGTGGTCAATGTTATCTTGTGTGGCAGCAACTTCTCTGACGCTGACATGAGGGTTATCGTCAACTGCACGAAGAATTGCCTCGTCCATTGCAGGTGTCCTCGTCGTTCTGGGTCCTCTCCAGTCGCGAGTCATAGGCTGGAATATTCCGTGCTCCCTAAGACGCCGATCAATTGCTTCGAACATCTTCCTGTCGGGACACCTTCATTCTGGAAATCTGTCTCGATACAAACGTACAGCGCCACGTCTATTGCCCCGTGCTAATCCATACATCAAATGGGCATCAGCCAACTCCGCATTTGTAAACATTGCACTGAGTGCAAAACCACGTTCGTGATGAACACTAACCTGTTGATGCTACGTACTGATGTGCTTGATGCTAGTACTGTAGAGCAATGAGTCGCATGTCAACATAAGCACCGAAGTCAACATTACCTTCCTTCAATTGGGCCAACTGGTGGTGAATCGAGGAAGTACAGTACATACTGACGAAACTAAAATGAGCTCTAACGTGGAAACTAAGCGTTTCCGGACACATGTCCACATAACATCTTTTTTTTATTTGTGTATGAGGAATGTTTCCTGAATGTTTGGCCGTACCTTTTTGTGACGCCCTGTATAAGGGATTTCGCAAATCACGACAGCCTTACATTTCCAGGAAAACTTCATGGGTTCAAATAACTAAATTTATTTAAAAATAGTAATTAGTCAAATATCATGAAATTCACTAAAACGTCAAGCCAATACATGTGGCTTTTAAAATTATATTACCTCTCAAATGTCATATAAATTAAATAATTGACCAGTGCTCAAACAAATATAGATTAAAAATTATGTATGAGCGGCAGTCGCACCGTCGCCTCATACACGTTCGTCTAAGGAACCACTATTTTTTTCATAGGGTGAAGGAATATAAGGAATGGTCTAGGGAACAAAGTGGGCAGGTGTTATTGTACGAGGCTTGGACATGATTTCTCCGTTGCCCTGCAGGAAGATAGAAAAGGAGTAAATTGCCCCAGGAGCATATTCATTTACCTTCTGACAAAAAACAAACCCGCCTTTTCCATGGCTTGTCTCTGAAGCACTTGACCACTCTGAACTGCAACGGCCAGCACTTACGGACAGATACATATGCCACGTACCATATGCGTAAAATTTCTCTTGCCATTTTCACGGAAGTGCCGGAGTCCTACTTGCACATTCCATTGTTTTAATGGCCTACTAAATGTGTACAAAGTTTGAAGTAAACCTTTGATCCCAACGTTGTGGGCCACACTTGTAAGTCGAATGTCAGTTTAATTTGCAGATTAGGTTTGTTTTTATACCTTCGTAACGGAATAGTGACGTGCTTTTCGTTCCAGAGGATAAACCGGAATACCGGCTCCGTCCCCAACGGTTTCACGCTACCGAAAAATCATCCATATTCAGTTCATATTTATGTGGAGACGGCTCCTGATTTTTAATAGTTCGGAAATGGATTAAAATGTGACTTTACTTCTTTCATAAGTTACTTCGCTCATTCAAGGGGCATTAAAAAATTACAGCCAAATATAAAGAATCGGTGATGTGCGCAATGTGACGTACCATTGCCAGTTAAAGATGTAGGAAAAAACATGAGAGGTCCGAGTGGGATTCGAGCACCGAGGGTTCCATATAAACTTATTTATGTATACAGACAGTTCATCCATCCCAGGAATCGAGAACCTTGCCTGTTATCGATGTCTGTACAAGTAGGATATACGTCTACCAATTTCTGAGAAAAAGGGGTCTTAACACAAGGACAGATAGTCGAATAGCAAATGAGAGAAAATAGACTTTCGTATGATTAACAATTAATTAACAATTTTCGGATTAGTTAACAATTTTCGGATTTTTCCCTTACTTTTATTGTGAAACTTTGCTATTTGACGAATTTCTTGATTCTACGCCAACGGGAAGTAACCTATAGTTTTTGTTGGGTGAGTCTGCGAGTATCAAAAATATAGCTGTATCTTTTGATTTCATTGTCTTAGAAGCTGCAATATTTACACCTCCAAGGGACCACAGACCTTAATATTTGACACAAATTTCAATTTGATACGTCTACCGATTCCTGAGGAAAAGGGGTTTTAACAGTCGGACAAACACACAGGGAGATGAATAGCAAGGTGATCCTCTAAGCGCTCCGTACTTACCGACTAAAAACCAGAAAAATGACCCTATTTTACAACGAAGAGTGCGCCGACTTAATAGTAATAATTAACTCAGAGAATGGTTAATTGAAGAGGAACGCCATATGTGTTCGTCTGCCGTTCGATAGATGGGAAAACAAACTTAGACAAATGTTTATGTCTTTGTAGATGCAATAAAAGTAGTTTTGTGGGCCGATTTGTTACTATAAACGAGATGTGACTCCACCACCTCACATCGGAAATAGCAAAGTACTGGTGGAAGCTATCGGTGTCACGCGACAAAATAAGATGAAGTAATTTTCATCCGACAGCAAGATTGTGTCATTGTCGTTTTCGGGACGCAAAAGGGATCCCTGTTCCTCATTATCACACAAAAGATAAAACAAAAACCAGCGAATACTTTGAAAGTTTTCTCGGCGAAAGGGAAAAAAAGCCAGTAAGGCTTAGCACTGCATAAGAAAACAAGTCATTGTTCTTCGAGACAATGCACCAGGGTATCAAAGTTTCTTTTTTGTGTTTCCTTCCTTCTGATTGAGAGTTTGAGGCTCTTCAGCCATTTTCATACGTAATAAAATGGAATACCTACAACCGTCCTTAAGAAGTTATTTATTAATGGCTACCAGTTTAAGTGCTTTAGTGTACCATCTACAGGCCTTAACTGACCCAAATGGGGTTAACTCCAGTCGTATACACAATGACGGCTAAATGACCGCTGAATTTATTTCAAAAAAGTCAGAAAAGGTTGCTCAAGAATCAATAAACAATGTGCAACAAGATTTACTTTGATTGCTTCAATAGTTTTTCAAAAAATCGTAAAAATGTCTCATATTATAGGCTGACACAGGCCAACGGACGCTAAGGGGATGGAATGCGGTCCTTGAGGCTTGCTCGTATAGCTTAGTGGGTAGAGAACTTGAACTTAAAACTCCCAGCTTCGAGTCCCCGTCCGGCACACTATTATAAGATAACGAAGTAACACAGTATTCAACTCCGACACCAAGAATATATCTTCTCATGCTCGTACGTAGCTGAAGATGGTGTGATGATTTCACTAACAGTTCCAGCACGGAGGGTCTGTTCCACATTGCGTCATCAGTTTACGCTCTCGTAAATTACAGATGACATCATCGAGCCATTTAACTCTTATTTAATCCAGAACATAACAGCTTGCATCACTGTAGCTGCTTTCATCACTTCGCACGTTCTTATTAATCGAGCAATCCATATCGTGAAGCTTCCTCACACTTTTTCTGCAATAATGGGCAACAACAGTTCATTCGCCACATGTTCTTTTCGTGCTCCCAAAACATACAGCTTCGTACCTACCTCTATCTTGTCTCCGAAAACAATCTAACTTCGTACGCTATTGTACAAGAATTACGCACCGTACGTTGTTACACTATTTGTAGACTGATAGCCGGCCGGTGTGACCGAGCGGTTATAGGCGCTAATCTGGAACCGCGAGACCGCTACGGTCGCAGGTTCGAATCCTGCCTCCGGCATGGATGTGTGTGATGTCCTTAGGTTAGTTAGGGTTAAGTAGTTCCAAGTTCTAGGGGACTAATGACCTCAGATGTTAAGTCCCATAGTACTCAGAGCCATTTGAACCATTTTTGTAGACTGATGATGATGAGGTCCCATACTCCGAGGAGAGTTGGGTACGATGCGAGAGGCCCGCACCACCGACTAGCCAAGGTCCTAGCGGAGGTGGTTTGCATGGCCTTCGTCCGACTGTAATAGGGATTAATGATGATGATGAAGACGGCACAACAACACCCAGTCATCTCGAAGCAGGGAAAATCCCTGACCCCGCCGGGAATCGAACCCGGAACCCAGTGCACGGGAAGCGAGAACGCTACCGCAAGACCACGAGCTGTGGACCTATTTGTATACTTCTGAAGTTAAATATATTAGGTTGATGGATAAATTCGTAGCGTTTTTGTTTTGAATGCTAGTATTCCTATGTCTATGGGTTTATTTATCGATGGCCATTTTTTATTTGTAGTTCACTGTTGCTGTATGAATTTACATGTTGTTGTTTTGTCACTTGGAAAATGTGAGTGGAGCTGTGGACGGTAGAAAATGGAGTGCTAAGTGAAGACATTTGAACATTTTCGACGTATTTTCCTGTTTGAGTTCAACAGTAGTGTGACGACAGCGGAGGCAGACAAAAACATTTTCGCCGTCTATGGGGATAATGCCATTGGACATAATTCGTCGAGTAAATGATTTTCTCGTTTTAAGAAACATCGTTTTGACTTTAGTGACTCTCCGCATTCAGATAGACCTTCGTGATTTAATTAAGGTTGTTCAAACACCTTAAACCACAATGATCCATGTTAGTTAACTAGAGACCTGGCAAATGTGATGAACTGTAATCATTTCTCCGAAGTGCGACATTTGCATGCAATGTGGAAGGTTCAAAAATTAGGTTTATGCTTTAAGCCAAGATCACAAATATCAGCGGATGTCCACCATCACCAACTGGCTCGTGAACAACACCGACGATTCCTATCCTGTTTCGATACTGGTAACGATAAATGATGTCTTTATACTAACGTAACGAACAGAAAGGAAAGGTTGAGCCCAAATAAAGCAGTAACTACCCCAACAAAGACCTGCGCAAGTCCACAAAAGATAATGTTATGCATGTGGTGGAACATCGACGGTTTGGTATAGTACGATTAGCTTCCCGAGATGTAATTACGACTGTTGAAATTTATTTTCAATAACGAAGACGTCTTGCAGACGAGGTACAGGAGCAACAACCAGAAAGACTGCGTGAAGTTATGTTACTCCACGATAACGCAAGCCCGTATTCTGGTAGACTGACAAGACACACTGTACAGGAGTTCGGTTTGGAAGTCATTCCACACCCACCTTATTCACCTGATTTTGTACCCTCAGATTTTCACTTTTTCAGCTTTCTATCGAACAACCTTGAAGGATCTTCCTCGGCAGATGAAAATGCCCTCCGAATACGGCTCGATGAGTTCATCACCTAAAGACCGCGCGATTTCTACAGTCTTCGAATCGAAATGTTACCACACCGTTGGCAGACTGTTGTAAATAGTGAAACAGAGAATATTCTGTTGATGACTAAGATCTCTGTTATGTGTATTTGTTGTGTTTATTAAACTTACGGAAAAACTGTACGAGTTTATGCACCAATCTATACAGGTTCTTACAAAAAGGTACGGCCAAACTTTCAGGAAATATTCCTCACACACAAAGAAAAAAATATGTTATGTGGACATGTATCCGGAAACGCTTACTTTCCATGTTAGAGCTCATTTTATTACTTCTCTTCAAATCATATTAATCATGGAATGGAAACACAGCAACAGAACGTACCAGCGTGACTTCAAACCCTCTGTTACAGGAAATGTTCAAAATGTCCTCCGTTATCGAGGATACATGCATCCACCCTCCGTCGCATGGAATCCCTGATGCGCTGATGCAGCCCTGGAGAGTGGCGTATTGTATCACAGCCGTCCACAATCCGACCACGAAGCGTCTCTACATTTGGTAGTGGGGTTGCGTAGACAAGAGCTTTCAAATGCCCCCATAAATGAAAGTCAGGAGGGTTGAGGTCAGGATAGCGTGGAGGCCATGGAATTGGTCCGCCTCTACCAATCCACCGGTCACCAAATCTGTTGTTGAGAAGCATATGAACGACTGAAATGTGCAGGAGCTCCATCGCGCATGAACCACATGTTGTGTCGTACTTGTAAAGGCACATGTTCTAGCAGCACAAGTAGAGAATCCCGTATGAAATCAAAATAACGTGCTCCATTGAGCATAGGTGGAAGAACATGGGGCCCAGTCAAGACATCACCAACAATGCCTGCCCAAACGTTCACAGAAAATCTGTGTTGATGACGTGATTGCACAATTGCGTGCGGATTCTTGTCAGCCCACATATGTTGATTGTGAAAATTTACAATTTGATCACGTTGGAATGAAGCCTCATCCGTAAAGAGAACATTTGCACTGAAATGAGGATTGACACATTGTTGGATGAACCATACGCAGAAGTGTACCCGTGGAGGCCAATCAGCTGCTGCTAGTGCCTGCACACGCTGTACATGGTACGGAAACAACTGGTTCTCCCGTAGCACACTCCATACAGTGACGTGGTCAATGTTATCTTGTGTGGCAGCAACTTCTCTGACGCTGACATGAGGGTTATCGTCAACTGCACGAAGAATTGCCTCGTCCATTGCAGGTGTCCTCGTCGTTCTGGGTCCTCTCCAGTCGCGAGTCATAGGCTGGAATATTCCGTGCTCCCTAAGACGCCGATCAATTGCTTCGAACATCTTCCTGTCGGGACACCTTCATTCTGGAAATCTGTCTCGATACAAACGTACAGCGCCACGTCTATTGCCCCGTGCTAATCCATACATCAAATGGGCATCAGCCAACTCCGCATTTGTAAACATTGCACTGAGTGCAAAACCACGTTCGTGATGAACACTAACCTGTTGATGCTACGTACTGATGTGCTTGATGCTAGTACTGTAGAGCAATGAGTCGCATGTCAACATAAGCACCGAAGTCAACATTACCTTCCTTCAATTGGGCCAACTGGTGGTGAATCGAGGAAGTACAGTACATACTGACGAAACTAAAATGAGCTCTAACGTGGAAACTAAGCGTTTCCGGTCCGGACACATGTCCACATAACATCTTTTTTTTATTTGTGTATGAGGAATGTTTCCTGAAAGTTTGGCCGTACCTTTTTGTAACACCCTGTATAGGTCACAAAAGCATCAGGATTGGTCAACTTTTGTAATGTTGATTTTACCACAGATAAACGATAAACGCGTCCAATGTCCTTTTGTTACCGTATTTTTGCGGTTCACGTTCAAGTCTTCACTAATGGGACTATCATGAGCGTTAAATCTTTTTCCAGTTTTTTTCCGGAGTATACATCTCAATATAATTCCATCCCGAATTATACAATCTCACGTTTTATTCCTTCCTATCAACGTTACTTTTAAGGATAATGAAATTTGTTTATTCTTTATCTTTAGTAGTACCTCTTTACGTCTGCTGTACTTCATGCAGACCTACAATCTAGCTTTGTATACTGAAAAATTGACTTATTCAAAGAACAATCGAACGTTCACGTCACTGGCTTTGGCCTAATAATGCACTTACCACACTTTTACCAATATGGGGCAGATCTTCTGAAAACTCTGAAAAATAGATAACGACGTCTTTCCTCCTGAAAACTGTAAAAATTTCACTACGACATGGTGCCTACGTTCTGGAAACATAGAACCCATATTTACCTATTTCTCATGTTATTAGAGAGAAACATAAACAATTATTTGCTACAAATATATTATTTCTATACAGATATATAGAATCTCAAGTTCGTAAATGGTTGACAATTCTAAGAGCAGTTTGGAAATCCAGTCAGGGGTTTCTGTATATAAATTGTGAAGGTCTTCACCGTTCCTCTCAATGCTCTGAGGCAACATCCAAATGTTATGTGATGTAGTGATTGCTGCTCTTCACCGCAATCACCCTGATGGCAGCAGTGCCATCCACATTGGTGCAGCAATGCTCCACAGTTGACCTGGTTAGTTCTGAATCGATTCAGTATGCGCCAGTGTCTTCGCAGTAGATGAAAAGCTGCTAATCGCTTCCATGGAGATTTGATTAAGTGGCGATGTTTCATGGAAAACCTGCGATCGATTATTCCAGATTTCTGTACTGCACTTGTTCCTGTGGTGGTGCTAAGTGAGCAACAACTATTGAGATGAGACCAAACTTTCTTAAACGAGCTCTCGATCAGGGCTGACAGAGGAAAGATACCCAATGAAATACTTCTCAGGACACTCAAGTTTGTAAGACTGGTCCACGAATATGAGTTTATCGGCTGGACATAGGACCACTAAAAGTAACAGGAGTAGAAACAAAGCGAGACAAACCTCATTGCACCGTAGTGGTATATTCGGTAGTTACGCATTTGTAATACTGCCGTCTGCTAATGACCTTTCCCAATTTACTTTCCTGTTGCTCTCTTTGGATGTTTCCCAAAAAATTACACTTCCCATGAGAGCTTGCGAGAGCACGGGGTATCTATAAACTTACTGCCATAATCATTCATGCGAGATGGCATGAATTTTAAACTATAAAAGCCTTTTGTCAAAATGTGGACCGACCTTCACAGAGAGTACCACTCTTAGACCATAGCACAGGTATTCAAAAAACTCGCTACAAGACTGTACAAGACAACGAGACACTCGAAGAATAGTTTCACTCTTAATCTGGTAAACTACGAGTGCAACTGTAGGTGGAAACACAACTGTCCAAAAGCACTACTAGTTGCGGACAATTAACCACTATGGGTAGCACCAACATGTAGACATGGCAAATACTGGTGAATCGCTGCAGCAGAGCAAAGGTAACTGACAATGCAAGACGTAAACTAGCCGACCAATCGGCAACGTAAGGAAGCCGTACTGCACTCTAAACAGCGCGATCGATTTATGACCAATCGACCACATATACCGACCTTGGTACAGAGACTGCAGCTGGCCCAGAAGACCCACAGGTGTCCAGCCCAGCAGCACCCCTCCTCGATAGAACTGACGGTGTCCTTGACGACCTGTGTTATGACAACGGTACCGAGTGTTGCACGATACCGAAACTAACAACAACCGCACCGTTGCATGATCCGTCGCAGAAAGCACGAAAACCACTAATGCTCTCCCTGCCCGACCTGGCTATCTCCTTGGCGCTTGCTTTGGCACATTTTTACCTCTGTCCTTGAAAACCGCTACTCTTCGTTCTCTTTTCGTCCACTAACTCACGATGCGACCGCATTAGTGGGTAACCCTCCCCAGACGTACGGACGGTATCACAGACCCAAACCCCAGGAAGTCAACGATTAATAACTAAGAATACGAATGTGATAGTAGGTCTTTAGAGATGGCTGCCACCTCAGTGTGGGCATGGAGGGACTCCACCCTTTATATAAAAAAATGACAGACGGCACATAGCTTCAAAGCAATATTCTGATTAAGTAACAATTTGTCCATTTTGTTTGGACTGTTGAGCTCCGTGGCCGTGGATAATGATATTTTACTATAAAAATACAGCGACCAGCCACTTTTTTAATGCGTTTTATTTATGCCAATCTTCAGCTGGCAAATTACATGTATCTTCAGTTTCTGCAGTGGTAGAATATCGACAGCAGTTTGGATGCTGCAGCTGGCCTGTGAAAACGCAACGATACCAATCATTTACTTCAATTTCGCGAGTTCTAAGTTACGCACTGTCAGTTGTTCATTTTACTTACATTCTCCACTCCTTGTTTTTTCTTGGCTTTTCTTCTTTTTTGTAACAGCACAAACACTTTTTTTCACGTATTTTACACAGGCTCACTGCGTTATCCGCCATGTTGTCGACTGACAGTTTTTGTTCACATACAAGCAGTTTATCTATGGACAGAGTTATATTTTACGAAAGTTTTGAGGTTCGAGATAACCTACTGTTTACTAAACAAGGACTTGGGTGATAGAAGTATTCTAAGTACGATATATACAATTTTTTTATTTACTTAGGCAGTATTGAAGATAATAAACTAACGTAACACACTTATAATTCATACATTTCGAATATAACAAACATAGAATTAAGATTTTTTATGTTGTATATTATTACATGCATTTGTTGGGTTTATATTAGATTATGTTATTTCTTGATTGTGCTTAGTAAGTGGTTTGATAAGTAGAATATGGAAGTTTTTCATAAATATTCGGTTTGGTAACTCTGTTTGGTCGTTAAGTATGTCAGAAGGAAATGCATGATTATGTGAATAAATTTCGATTTCTTCTAGGAGGTTCATTCTTTTTCTTTTGTTGACTAGGTGGAGAACTTGTAGGTAAGTTTTATGGCTGTCTCGCAGGATAGAGAGCATCTTTTAATTTTACCTCAAAACATACAGACCTCCTTAGTAACTGGTGGAAGTGGTTGAATCATTAGATCGTGGTTCATATTTCGAATATACCTTTTAGTGTTGTTAATAGATACCATCTAGTTCTTCTAAGTAATTTATTTTTATTACGCACGGTTCAGTCACATTAATCTGACAACCGCCTACGTTTGACGTCAGTGTGCAATAATCACTCAATCATGGTAGCTGGCAGCACCAGCGGTGGAAGGTATATAACGCGTGTCGAAGGGTCGTGGAATACAGTCTAGTCGTTGTATTAATACGGAAAAGAGCGATTTTTCTGACATGCGAAAGCGTATGACCATCGGCTTTCGGGCAAAGGATGCTGTTTTTCCCCTCAGAACAGGCAGAACTCCAAGACACCGATCTGGAGAAATTTACAGGGTAAATTTATTTAACGTAGAAACACAGCTTTCAGCTGTCTTTTATGTCACACGACTCCTTCATGGTGTTGCGATTTTTTCTGTTAGTGTATTTATTATACAGAAAATTTTAATTAAAACCCCTTGTCCCAATTTTTTCTTAATTTTATTAAATTACGTGATACATTTCGGGTCTGTGGGTCCTTCTTCAGGTGCAGATCGTTTAACAGACAATTTGCATTTGTTCTTGAGCTGAAATGCAATTTCCTGTTGTGAGAATCAGATGTTAGGTTTCATATTTCGTGAATCGATTGCGGGAATGCGTAAAATAAAGTAAAAGAAAAGGCAAAAAACTTACCGAGTATACTTGGAAGAACGTTTCTAACCTTTTGAGGTCAGTATGCGTTGGCTTATTCGTACTGTCGTCACACATCACGTCACTCAAGGAGTTTGTTTACAACTGTTTAAAAAACTTCACAGATGTGGTTTAAAGTGACATGATCAAAGATTATATTTATCGCGTAGTGTCAGGCTTTTAAGAATTGATATATGCAAGGAATAAATTTTAAATAAGTCTTTAAAATTGCTGAAATAGCTTGGGATAGATATACAAAACAACAGAAAAATGCATTTCACATCACTCAAGGGCAAATGTAAATTATGTATTAGACGATTTGCACCCACAGCGTCCCGGGTAACTTAATAAAACATGAAAAAGATTGTGACTGACGGCGTTTCTCTTCAAACTTCCTTTGTAGAGAATACAGCCACGTTCACAGCTGCAAAACATAGATAATGGTACAAATGGCTCTGAGCACTATGGGACTCAACTGCTATGGCCATCAGTCCCCTAGAACTTAGAACTACTTAAACCTAACTAACCTAAGGACATCACACTCATCCATGCCCGAGGTAGGATTCGAACCTGCGACCGTAGCAGTCGCACAGTTTCGGACTGCGCGCGTAGAACCGCGAGACCACCGCGGCTGGCGATATAGATAATATTAAATTAGTTAATACGTTGCTATAGTCATAGAATAATACGTTGGATGGAAACAGACGGTAGACAGAAGTGAATAATTGTCAATATCTTAAAACATTTAATGATCTTTAGTTGTGGAACGGGATGATTATGTTTTTAACTATATTAGATAGGGAACTGCAGTTTTCCTTTCTCAGCTACGCAGCTTTACCGAAGCAGACGCTACCATTCGACTGCCTAGGAATTAATATCACAAAATTATAAGTAGTTACAAGTGACACACTATAGAAGTTGTGAAATAGCGAAATCGACGGCTTAGGTGTGAAAAGGGAGAACATCGATTCAATGGTGGATCCCATACTGTTAGTTTCATTTCTGACTTTTCCATTATGCAGTGAGGTAAATACAGCAGTTCTTCGTATCAGATGAACACGTTGTCCAGTTAAAATATGACGTCATTCAAATGGAAATCAAAAATATCTCAAATACAGCAACCGAATCAGTTGTAGCCGCTCGTCGTTCCACGAATTTGAATTTGAAATTTGCCGCTTCATGTGCTGCTATCTATTGGGGACACGGTCAACCAGATGAGACTGCGAATGTGCAGGATCGATACAGTCTGTTCTGGCGCTGCTTCCATCTGGTGGCAGCAGAGGAAAGCTCTTTTAAGTAATATCGTCTGCTGCTGCCACCAACGCGACAGCTATTTTTGGCGCGAAGTGCTCGCACATTAAATTCACGAAGTGAGGTGGTAATTTTCGGACCTCGTCACCCATGGCAATAAAAGATATTTCCGTCTCTACGTTTGTATAGGAAAAGAGGAAATGGTGTTACACCAGGGAAAAGCTTTCATAACGCGCCATACATAATATCTCAGATGTTTTACAGTAGTTTCCCTCGCATAAAAGAAAATAATGGTGATAGGTTTGAGAACTATCCCTTCTGAAGCCTGCAACAGAAAATTTGAAACAGAATGAAATCATAACATGATCGCATAGTGTACGTATCGCTGGCTGTATATGTGTTCTACCACCGAACACAGTTTGTTAGAATTTCAATTTCTAGATATCGACCTTGAAATGGGTTAATGTAGAGCATATGAGATTGCATTTCTATATACGATGTGCAGCCAATTGAACTTCCATCGATGTGTCGAAAACATTTTTTATTACGACTCTTGTCATAGCGTGGAAAATTCGTAATGGAATTTCTGGTCAGCGGATCTTAGATAATTTGCTTTTTTAAATTGCATGTGAGTAAACTCTCATTGGGGATACGAAAGTTTATAAGCCGAAAATTTTCTGCAATCTATTTCTCCGGCTTTATTATTTTGGTTTTGGAGTACAAGGACCATACAGACGACTACCGTTATCCAGCGCCAAAGAAACATAATCCCAATAAAGCAGAATAGCACAAAAGTACGACGTTAGCATACAAACACACTCAAAGTAAAATAAAACCGCAATCAGACACGCGCCAGACAGCCAGAGGCTGCGATTATGACATTGGAGCAGAATTACAAACACCAAAATTACGACAAACATGCAGATGCGCTTGCAGTAAAAAGACAAAACATGAAAGGGCAAACACCGTACGTCATACAATAAGTACAACAATTGCTGAAGAACAAAAGTGCATCATATAACAATGTGATGAGAGTAGCATACAGACGAAAGCACTAAAAATAAGAGAAAAACTCAAAATTAGAAACATATACAGCCAGCGGCACGTACACTATGCGATCAAAAGTATCCGGACACCTGGCTAAAAATTACATACAAGTTCGTGGCGCCATCGGTAATGCTGGAAGTCAGTATGGTGTTGGCCCACCCTTAGCCTTGATGACAGCTTTCGCAGACATACGTTCATTCAGGTGCTGGAAGGTTTCTTGGGGAATGGCAATCCGTTCTTCATGGAGTGCTGCACTGAGAAGAGGTATCGATGTCAGTCGATGAGACCTGGCACGAAGACGGCGTTCCAAAACATCCCGAAGGTGTTCCATAGGATTCAACTCAGGACTCTATGCAGGCCAGTTCATTACAGGGATGTTGTTGTCGTGTAACCACTCCGCCACAGGCCGTGCATTATGAACATGTGCTCGATCGTGCTAAAAGATGCAATCGCCATCCCCGAATTGCTCTTCAACAGTGGGAAGCAAGAAGGTGCTTAAAACATCAATGTAGGGCTGTGCTGTGATAGTGCCTCGTAAAACAACAAGGGGTGCAAGCTCCGTCCATGAAGAACAGTATCACACCATAACACCACCGCACCGAATTTTGCTGTTGGCACTACACACGCTGGCAGATGACGTTCACCGGACATTCGCCATAGCCACAGCCTGGCATCGGATCGCCACATTGCGTACCGTAATTCATCTCTCCACACGCCGTTTTTCCACTGTTCAGTAGTCTGATGTTTACGCTACTTACACCAAGCGAGGCACAGTTTGGCATTTACCGGGGTGACGTGTGGCTTATGAGCAGCCGCTCGACCATGAAATCCAAGTTTTCTCACCTCCCGCCTAACTGTCATAGTACTTGCAGTGGATCCCGATGCAGTTTGGAATTCCTGCGTGATGGTCTGGATGGATGTCTGCCTATTATACGTTACAACCGAGTTCAAGAGTCGGCAGTCTCTGTCAGTCAATAGACGAGGTCGACCTGTACTTTTTTGTGCTGTAAGTGTTCCTTCACGTTTCCACTTTCCACATCGGAAACAGTAGACCTAGGAATGGTTAGAGTGTGGAAATCTCGCGTACAGACTTATGACACAAGTGATACCCAATCACCTGACCGCGATCGACATCCGTGAGTTCCGCAGAGCGCCCCATTCTGCTCTCTCACTATGTCTGATGACTACTGAGGCCTCTTATACGAAGTACCTTGCAGTAGGTGGCAGCACAATGCCCCTTATATGAAAAACGTATATTTTAGGGGTGTCCGGATCTTTCTGATCACTTAGTGCGCAATAGTGCCAGTAGAACTGTGACATAAAATGCACAAGAGAGCAATAATGAAAATATAATGGACAAATAGAGGCTTCCGGAACTCGGGTAGGCGCGCCGTCCCCGGATCTAATCCGCCCGGCGGATTAACGACGAGGGCCGGTGTGCCGGCCAGCCTGAATATGGTTTTTAGGCGGTTTCCCACATCCCGCTAGGTGAATACCGGGCTGGTCCCCACGTTCCGCCTCAGTTACACGCGTCGCACACATATGCCACACGTTCGCACTATTTCACGGTTTACACTAGACGCAGACAGCTGGGGTGCACTGATTCCGTCCCGAGGGGGTACGGGGTGGCGGCAGGAAGAGCATCCGGCCACCCCTAAAACTGACCTTGCCAGATCCGCTCTCACAGCGCAGACCCTGCGATCGCAGCGGGACTACGGCGTAAGCGAAAGAAAGAAAGAAATAGAGGTCTGTGCGCAAACTGAAAACTACGCACCCGATTACGAACCTGCCTGACGCCATGTGAAAATGAAGACCTCGGCAACTCATAAATTAAATTTGGATGACGGTGGCTTTCAAATAGTCTATGAGAAAGTTATATTTATCAAAACGGTAGAGTAAAACAGGAACACTGGTGGGGAGGGGTAAACTCTCGCAACCATATTCTGACACAAGTCTGATTGTGCAGTGGTGTACTTGGAACATTCCAATATGATATGATTAAACTCGCTACTCCCGTTGTGTCCTTCTCGCAGTGTCCAGACAATTAAATCTTCAACAGATATAGGTGCGGCGAGGTAACTCCCGTGTACCAGCCTCATGTGAATGATAGAAGCCACGTGACGTCTACGAAGCTGCACAGAGGCGAACCATGGTCGAGAAGAGATGTTCGGTTGTATCTCCACCAGGTGGCCGCCCTTGGAGTAGTGGTAGGCACATCATTCACAGTTTCAGCGTGATGAGCAGCCTCTCGTATCATCTATGTGAGATCCGTTTTTAGGGGACACCGGCGTTGGGCGTAACGGGGCTTCTATAATACTCCTCTTGGCAAGGCGGTCAACAGGTTATTTCGCCTGAGAAGCTTCACTATGACTATGAGAACACAGTTTTTTACTGAAAAATTATATTTTCCCTTTCCAGGTCAACAGCTCCTTAACATCTGTACTGTGGTGCAGAGAAGCTAGTGGCGGCTCGTTTATAGTCTGAGGAACATTCACGTGGTCATTCATGGGTCCAGTGCCGTTTGTACAAGGCACAATGACGGCCGAGGAACATCGTGCATTGTTTGCAGACCACGTACACCCCGACGGCACTGGCATTTTTCAGTAAGGCTAGGAGAGTGATGGAATGGTTTGAGGAACGCCGTGGCAGTTCTCGATAATGTGCTGGCCCTCCAACTCGCCAGATCTGAACCCGACTGAACACATCTGGGAAGTGATTGAACGTGGCGTCAGAGCTCATGGGCCCCTTCCCCGTAATTTACCGGAATTAGGTGAATTGTGTGCAAACGGCCTTGCCGCAGTGGTAACAGCGGTCCCTGTCAGATCACCTAAGTTAAGCGCTGCCAGGCTGGGCTAGCACTTGGATGGGTGACCACCCGGTCTGTCCAGCGCTGTCGGCAAGCGGGGTGCACTCAGTCCTTGTGAGGCAAACTGAGAAGCTACTTGATAGAGAAGCAGCGGCTCAGGTCACGACGGTCGAGAGAGCGGTGTGCTGGCCACATGCCCCTCCATATCCTGATTCAGTGATGCCTGTGACCTGAGGATGACACGGCGGCCGGTCGGTTCCGTTGGGCCTTCAAGGCCTGTTCGGACGGAGTTTAATTTAGTTTTATGTGACTTGTGTGTTCTGATGTGGTGCCAGCTCCATCCAGCGACATACCAGGACCTCAATGCTTTCATGGTACGACCTGTCGCCGCTGTTACCCGTGCCAGAAATGGACATACCGGCTATTAGGTAGGTGGTCGTAATGTTCCGGCTGATCAGTGTTAATGACTCATGCCTCTCTCAGCCTGCGCCAAAAATGCTATTTCTTCTAAACTCTTCGCCATTTGGAGCTCACACTTCTCTCACTTTCACTTTTGGGCAAATCCGTCGTGAGGGGTAGGCACGATCTCATTACCAGTCTGGTTCGATTAAGAAGCGAACAGTACAAATTTTGCCTTTAGACTACGTTGACCCTCAGGTTCATTCCAATGCTCGCCTTCGTAGCCGAGGCTGCTAGCGCACTCCAGTACGGTGGTGCTCGACTCGGAAGTAATCCGTTTCGAATCCTAGTGGCGAGCGAGTTTTTCACTGCCAGTGTGTTGCCGGACAGGGGGAGAGGGGTAATGGCGTAAAGTTTCTGGCCACCAGCTTTCGTCAATGTCCTGGATTAAGATCCAAACCTGTCAGCAGTGTTTCATGAAGTGGACCGTGCGGCACGGTTGATGGAGAGCATCCCGACGGATGAGGGCTTAACCCTCAGCTTCCCAGGTCTTTTTTGTCACACTTTGCTGCAGGTGCGGTCTGACTGACTGCTATGTTTAAATAGCTAAAAAACTGCATTCATCAGTTTCAGTTTTGCATGTAAAAAGTGACACTAATAACACACACAAATATATTGAAATAACTTTTAAAGTTTATTCTTACGAGAAAACGCATTTAAACAAAACAAAAACTGCGCAAATGAACACAGTATTATATCATAATGCTACAAAAACTCCAATACCTATAAATTTTACCTTTTGGTAATTTTTTTTTGGTTTGTTGTACATTTGATAAGAAAAAACATAAGAATACTCGCATAAGACATTTTAAGAAACGAAAATTTCATTAGGAATTTTCAGGTTTTTAGCTTTCTTACCAGAAGTTTCCTTTGCACTCGCTGGAAATTTTTGTACAGAATTCAAGCTAAATTGGTTTCTTGCAACAATTACAAATACGTGTTCCTCTACTTTTTTGGCCCACAGGTGGAACATGTTTTGCGTTTTTCCAGTCGTTTTGCAAATAATTGTAATCTTGGTTCTGCTACACCCAAAACACCGTGAATGGCTACAAGAAGTTCACGGGCTACGTGATAGCTGTTGACTCGTTTTTATCTGTGGTATCACCACCGAGATTAAAGGATTCTTCGAAATATAAAAGCGGCTCACCTCAGTATTGTCTTTTAGGAATTTTGAAGAACAACATGCGGCAAAATAATGTCATTGACTATCATTGGAAAAGGCTTCGACGACCAGCAATATTTGTTTCAAGGATGTAGGTTGCAGTTTGTAGCGGGACTTTCGCCGCGGTACGCTCGTTCCGTCTGATGTAAATTATACAGTCGCAGCGGGATGAGCGCTCGACGCCAGAGAAAATACTAAAATTGTAACTCCTTTTTTGTTATCTATCCGTCTATTGTCTCTCGAGAGCGGAAGCTTAATGCAGACGTAAAACCTTATTAGCTAGTCTTGGTCGGATTAAGACGAAAAAACTTATTAATGTGCAGACATATTGTGGAAGTAGTTATGAAACTTGGAGAATGGAAGTAGCAACGTAAAATAAATTGCATTCAGTATCAAGATGATTCTGGTTTGTATAAATTAGTGATTCCTGGACGATTGCAAGATTTGGGAGCAGCTACAGCAGAAATGAAGTAGGAGATTTTTGAAGACCTGGACGCCGCACGCGAGAAGACATGTTAACGTGGTAAAGGATGCACTCTTATCTACACCATTTCCTCCTGTTAATAACATTTTGTTATTCTCTGTTCTCTGTCAAATAACTATTGTAGTGGAAAACGGTTTGACGTTTACTCAGAAACGCCACAAGGACCACCCCAACAACAGCTTTTCCGGATCACGAAGTCCGATAACTTTTCTGTAATACGAAGTGCGATTTACATTTCATTTTTTCCCTTTTTCACTGTCATTAACGATTTTAAAACCCCCTTTTTATTCACCATTTCTTACCACATTTTCAACCATATTCTTTTCTTCTCTTCTCTTTTTCTTTTTCTTTTATTTAACCACTACAAGTTGTTACCTGGAGATGAAGAAGCTTGCACAGGATAGAGTAGCATGGATAACTGCATGGAACCAATCTCTGGACTGAAGACAACAACAACAACAACAACAGCAACTATATCTCTAGCAGAAGCTTTAGCTAATTCCCCAATTCTGCCTTCATGACTTTGGCCACTTGTTTCATTCAAGGATTTCACCGGTGGCCAAACAAATTCGTCTGCACTTTCTCGCCGTTCCTGTTCATTTTCAATTTCGTTGAGACTGTCTAGTCCAACATCACTTCCTGAGCTATCCACAAACCATTGTGAAACAGTATCTTCAAAGTTTACTGAATCTATATCGCGAAGACCTATAGGCAGTCTCAGAGACTGCTAGCACGAGAGAAGCATTAGTGGTGTTGGCTGTCGTCACATCAAAATCGCTGCTGTCAAAGGCAATCAGTGCAGATTCGGCAAATCTTCTACCCCACTCATATGCACTACCAGCAGAGTAACAATGAACGCTAGCGGTCTTTGAGACGGCACCAGTAGCGCAACAGTGATGTTAGGGTTTAACCTTGGCATGCCGTCTTAAATTAGGTTATGTGACGGATCCAAGTTCTATCCTCTCCGTTGTTTCGTCATCACACAATAAAAACATAATATAACATTGCACACGCATCCGTCATACTTACTCCGTACAAATACACAGACGACACAACTCTCACGGGTCCGCAAGGAAAAGGGCCAAAGCAAGCGATGGAGGAACAGCATTTCTAACAGGCAACTGAAATTACGCCGTGGGACATCCCAGCGATAAATGTCGTATGATACGGTTTCTTTTTGTGCGAATCAGTATTGAGACCACAGATTGCGAGTTTAGGTGCAGAAAGTTTTTAGGCAACAGACTGGAAGATTCTACCTGTCTTGGAATAACTCAGCATGGTACAGGCTGGCCATTCTGCTGGTGCATGTTTGGATGTCCTGTGTAAGAGATGCATACACATGGGACATAAACATCACTGTGTCACAGCACAATGTTAGAAATGCTTTGTTTTTAATTTCGGCTTTAGAGAACTCACTCTCTCTCTCTCTCTCTCTCTCTCTCTCTCTCTCTCTCTCTCTCTCTCTCTCTCTCTTTGTCTGTCTGTCTCTCTCTCTGTGTCTCTCTCTTTCTTCCTCCCTCCTTCCCTTTCTCTTTCTCTCTGTCTGTCTGTCTCTCTCTTTCTCTAGACCAACCGTCCAACAACAAACATCAAAGCAATTAGGTTACATGATTTGCAGACAGATGACGTAAACGATACAGCCTTCCGTCGTGGCTTAATGATGTACCTGATATTGAATGAGACCTACCACAGAAATATGATAGTGGTAAATCGGTGTCAGATGCGCACATAACACTAACTGACCCTAAAAGGGAGGACTAACGAGAAACACGAAAAGAGAGAGAGAGCGTTTCGATCCCCTATGATAATTAGATTTCCATTTCGATTAGTATCTTGAGATACTTTTTTATTCTAGTGTAGGAAATTATATCTCATTTAAGCTTCTTACAGATAATATTTTCTTCGTTGACTCACAGTAGCAAAAGACAGAAAGTCTTGCACGTCGATAGTACTAAGAGCGTCTCTAGAACAGAGAGATTGCAAGACAGAAAGGGACATTAGTACGTGTTGCGATGCTTATTACAAAAAAAAAAAAAAGTGAGCAAGTTACTGCGAAGGCTGGGGACGCGAGGTGACAGGTAGCAGACAGCCGGAGCGCTCATTTCCATCGCAAACGTCGTTTCCATGGCAGCGGTTCCGCTAATGACTTGTCCGCTCGGTTACGCGACACGGACTGCGCATTTCCAATCTCTTCGCCCGCAGCTGCGCATTCCAGCCACAACTCCCACACCGTCGCTTGACTGTACACTGCGGCCATGAAAATCCTGCACCATCGAGATGGTAGGCAACAAAAGTATTGAATGCAGCGCTGTGCAGACGATCATTAGGGCACAAAATCTCAAAGTAAATAACACAGGGTATCCCCAAATAACGTACTGTATACACTCTTTGAGCCTGAATATATCTTCAACGAAAGAAATACACTACAATGTTGGTGTACCTTAATGTCCATTAAAGGTGGCAAATGTTCAAAATGCCATCCTTCTTCCTCAACACACCGTCCACAAAGGCTTACAACAGAGCGACATGCCAACTGCATTGCCCATAATGAAATAGCATCACAGGCTTATTCAGTATGCTCTTTAGCGTCGTCCCGTGTTAGTGAACTAGCAGTGTAAACTGTGTTCTTGAGAGTCTGTAACACCATAGCTCTAATACTCTACTGGTTCATTTTGCTTTTGTTTTATTTAATATTACATCGTTGAGCTTCTGTAAATGTGTTTGTTTGAATCGGTATCATAAAATTGTATACTCCTTTCTTTGTGAGAACTTTGATATCTTGATTTGATTCTATGCAGTGCAGTGTATCTTTCATTTAAACTCTTTGTCCCATTTGGAGGGAACAAAACTTAATATATATAATTACAATTTCTGTGTGACTAATTTTTTTAAGAAATGTCAATATGTGCAAATGTTCTGTTTTATTTATTGTGTTTGTTTGCTGTTATGTAAACTGCTGAGCCTCACTTAGGGTTCTTAGTCATTTTGTATGTAAAACGTCTTGTGGTTCCCCTCGGGAACGGAACTGTGTAGCGCGCGCAAATTGTGGTTGCCCTAGGTAGAAAAGATGGAAACAAGTGTCAGTCGGGGACGAGCTATCGAACAGTGCACTGCTATGTTAATGTTGTATGTTGTGCTGGTTCCGAGAGAGGCTTTTTCTGGCACTTTCCCATGCCTCGGATGGATGGACAAATAGCTGGAACGATTCTGGAATTGGTATCCGTCATCGCCACCAAGAAGGGACACAGTCCAGCAATTCTGTCTGCAAATCCACGTACCAACATACAGTTGCCACCACATTCCTCAATCACTGTATCAGAATGCTAAAATAATGTACAGTGAAGGATCAGCTTATTGTATGTTTTAGTGTGCTCATATATAAGGTAACTTATAATTGGATTCATGTACATACCTTGATTTTTTCCCTATTACAACACCTTTCAGGTTCCTCTCCATCTGAACTATGGTTATCGAGTGTCCTATTTTGTGGAAAAAATGAAAGCCTCGAAGTTAGACAGTTAATTACATAATGTTATTTGATCTTTGGTGAGAAGGGCATATTCAGATTTACTGTGGATTTAGTGAAATTGTGGGAGGCAGTAAATGTAGTTTTGTGAAGTTTCAAAGCCACCTATTTAATCATGTACTTGAAAGTAAAATTTGGTGTCCCTTTTATACATTAAAGTTCTTAAAATTTGAGACTTATAAAGTGCTGCTTAATTAATGATCATAGTGCTGCCTGTAGTAAATTTTAAAAGGTGAGTCAGTTTCTTGTAAATTTGTCAACATTGTGTCTCACTGTAGTAAAAGTCGTGAACTGCATTTATGGAAAGTTCTACAATCATACTTGCTAAGCATGTGTATCTTTTGGGCATTTAAGGTGCATATTAATAGTGTAATAAGATCCACAGGTCATCCTTTACCTCTATTTAAGAAAACAATAATTTCTTTATTCAAAAGACAGTGAAAAGTAACCTGTTAGTGAATTCCATTTAACTTTCATTTTAAATAGTAAAGTATTTAACTGAGAGAAACTTAACCTGCTACCAGCTCATTATTTTGTAGTGAACAACATTTATAACTCTATGTCAATTACGAAAGTGTTTGAAAAATATTACTTAATCTATGTCCAATTTATGATTCTGCAGTGAGTGTTAATAGCAATGTTATAAAGACCATTCAGCTTGAACATACCCTGAAAGTGTTTCGGTATCTGTTATATTTTTTCAAATAGTTTGTGCTGCTCTAGCTGTTAGCTTCAACCTTACCGTAAACATACGTATGTGTCGGAGTTCATTTTACTCACGTGTGGCCAAGTCTAGGTTGTGTTTGTCCGTTAAAGTTACTCATACCTACTTTCTTAAACGAGAACGTTAGTCTTTCTCGTGCCTAATTCGACTGGCGGCCGTTTTCCTTTTTCTTTAAACAGTGTAGATAGGCAAAAACATTGTTTGTTACTGTTCGAATGTTTACGTAATTCTGACTTTCATTTCCCGATAAGCCACCTCCATCAGGTACAACACGGTCAACGTAACTAAATTCCTGTCAGAGGGTAACACTGCTCTGTTGCGTTGTACCATATTTGCTTTAATAAAATAGTTTTATTTCACAACCTGCTTCCAACTTTTAGGTTATGGTACAGCAGTAGCAGACAGGAGTGTTATAAGTACCACACAGGAAGAAGTCTAGAGACTTTAAACCAAAAGAGATCGAGATGGAAAACCCACACTCCGTCTTCGCCCTACGCACCTGGCAGGGAATGTACAACTGGAAAATGCCCTAACATCATGTTCAAAGTCAGGTGATGCCCCAACCTGTTGAGAGCAATAATCGTAGAGAGAAAAACCAGTCCAAATTTGAAAATTTTATCTTCTTTATTCACACGATAACTAGTTCGGGGCTGAAACACATTTTCAAATCATTGTAACATAGTCATTTCCGAAGATGTGAAAACAACGCGAAAAATGTGCAAAGTAAAGTTACAGAACTTACAGCTCTGTATGCGATGTAACTGCTCGTTGCTCAATTTTGACATGTACACGCAGCAAAAAAAGTTTTGCATCACGTTGGTTCCGATAGTTCCGGAACTTGTACAGAAAATTAATAGAGATCAACATAAACATCATTTCCGCCCTATTTATTACCCATGAAAACCACATATTGCATGTTGTACCACCATACAGCGAGACCTTCAGAGGTGGCGGTATAGACTGATGTACACACCAGGCCGGCCGGTGTGACCGAGCGGTTCTAGGCGCTTCAGTGTGGAACAGCGTGACTGCTACGGCGGCAGGTTCAAATCCTGCTTCGGGCATGGATGTGTGTGATATCCTTGCTTGGTTAGGTTCAAGTAGTTCTAAGTTCTAGGGGACTGATGACCTCAGATGTAAAGTCCCATAGTGCTCAAAGTCATTTGAACCTTTCTTTTTTTTGTACACACCGGTACCTCTAACACCCAATAGCACGTCCTCTTGCATGCCTGTATTCGTCGTCAAGACACTGTTGGTCCATATTGTCCCACTCCTTAACGGAGATTCGCCGTAGATCCCTCAGAGTGGTTGGTGTGTCACGTCGTCCAAAAACAGCCCTTTCCAATCTATCCTGGGAATTTTCGATAGGGTTCATGTCTGGAGAATATGCTGACCACTCTAGTCCACCGATGTCGTTATGCTGAAGGAAGTCATTCACAAGATGTGCCGGATGTAGGTGCGAACTGCAGTCCGTGAAGACGTGTGCCCCGCCAATGTGCTGCCGATGTGGTTGCACAATCGGTCGGAGGATGGCATTCACTTATTTTACACCCTTACGGTGCCTTCTATGACCATCAGCGGCGTACGTCGGCCCCGTCATGCCCCCTCAAAACATCATGGAACCCCCACTTTGCTGCACTCGTTGGAGAGTGTGTCTAAGGCGTTCGGTCTGACCTGGTTGCCTACAAACACGACTCCGACGATTGTCTGGTTGAAGACGTATGCGACACTCATCGTTGAAGAGAACGAGATGTTAGTCCTTAGCCGTCCATTCGGCATGTTGTTGGGCCCATCTGTACCGCGCTGCATGGTGTCGTGGATGCCAAGATGGACCTCGCCATGGAGGTCGGGAGTGAAGTTGCCCATCATGCAACCTATTGCGCACAGTTTGAGTCGTAACACGACGTCCCGTAGCTGCACGAAAAGCATTATTCAACATGGTGGCGTTGCTGTCAGTGTTCGTTCGAGCCTTAATCCGTAGGAAGCGGTCATCCACTTCAGTAGTAGCTCTTGGTCGGTCTGAGCGAGGCATGTCATCGACAGTTACTATCTCTCTGTGTCTCCTCCATGTCCGAACAACATCGCTTTGGTGCACTCCGAGGCGCCAGGACACTTCCTTTGTTTAGAGACCTTCCTGGCACAAAGTAACAATGCTGACGCGATCGAACCTCGATATTGACCATCTAGGCATGGTTGAAATACCAACACGACCAGTTTTACCTCCTTCCTGGAACTGATCGGCTGTCGGATCCCCTCCGTCTAATAGACGTTGCTCATGCATGGTTGTTTACATCTTTGGGCGGGTTAAACAACATCTCTGAACAGCCAAAGGGACTGTGTCTGCTGCATAGTATCCACAGTCAACGTCTATCCTCAGGAGTTCTGTGAACTGGGGATATGCAAAACTATTTTTGATGTGTGTAAAAAGCCATTCAACGGCCAAGATCGCATAAAATATTTCGTTATTTGAGACAACTGTTACAACAGATTTTGATGTCATCTTCAGGTCTTCAAATCTTTTGTTACAAAACATGTTCATTTTACGCCGAACGTCATACACAAGTTGTCACGTGGTTAAAAATCAACTCATTACAAAAGTTTGTCATCGCTAATTTAAAAACATGAAGCGCACTGTGCAAGTGGCTATATCCATATACATATTGCTCACAGGTGCTTGTTACCGTGTTTGTATGATGTAACAAGGATCTGTGAGCAAATGTAGACAGACACGGCCCTTTGCACACGGTTCTTCATGCTTTTAAATATTTTACCGACGACAGGAATATTATAATAGCTGATTTTTATCCGCTTGTCATCTTTGCGTGAGGTTCAGTGTAAAATGTACAAGTTTCGCACAAAAGATTTTAAGAACTGAAGATGACAGCAAAGTCTGTTCTACATCTACATATATTACATATATACTCCGCTTGCCACCAAGCGTTATGTGGCGAAGGGCACAATTTGCGCCAAAGACATATTTTCCCCCTCTGTTCCACCAGCGGATCGCGCGAGGGAAAAACGACTGTCTGAACGCCTCAGTACGAGCTCTTACTTCCCTTATCTTTGAATGGTGATCATTGCGCGATTTGAAAGTCGGTGGTAAAAATATGTGATCTGCATCCTCGGTGAAGATCGGATTTCGGAATTTAGTGAGCAGCCACTTATGTCTATCTGAAAGTGTGTCCCACTTCAAACTTTCTATGAGATTTGTAACGCTCTCGTGATGGCTAAATGTACAAATCTTGCCTCTCTTCTTTGGACCTTCTCAATCTCTTGAATCAGACCCAACTGTTAGGGGTCGAATACAGACGAACAATACTCCAAGACAGGACGAACTAAGGTATTGTAATCTATTTCCTTTGTTGAAGGACTGAATTGCTTCAATAGTTTACCAATAAACCACAATCTAGAGTTCTCCTTACCCGTTACTTTTGTAATCTCATCATTCCATTTGAGATCATTTCGAATAGTCACATTCAGATACTTGACGGACGTTACCGCTTCCAAAGACGGCATTTATTTTGTACTCGAACATTAATGGGGATTTTCGCCTTGTTAAACGCAGTATGTTACACTTACTAATATTGAGAGATAGCTGTCAGCCATTACACCACACAATTATTTTCTGCAAATCTTCATTGATTTGTTTACAACTGTCGTGTGATACTACTTTCCTGTAGACTACAGCATCATCGGCAAACAGTCTCAGCCCGCTGTCAGTACCATCAACCAGATCGTTTATGTAAATCGTATAAAGCACCGGACCTATTACGCTGCCCTGGAGCACACCTCATGTTACGCTTGTTTCTGTTGAAGTTGCCCCGTTCAGGACGACATACTGCTCCCTGTCTGTTACAAACTTTCTATCCAACCGCATATGTCATCGGATAAGCCGCTTTTTGTAGCAAGCGACAGTGCGGAACTGAGCCGAACGCCTTTCGAAAGTCGAAAAATATGGCATCAACCTGGGAGCCGGTATCTAGAGCCTGTTGTATATCATGCACGAAGAGGGCCAGCTGTGTAACGCATGACCGCTGTTTCCTAAAACCGTGCTAGTTTCTGCAGACGAGCTTCTCAGTGTCTAGAAAGGTCACTATGTCTGAACACAAAATATGTCCCATGATTCTACAACAAATCGATGTCAGTGAAATTGGCCGGTAATTATGTGCGTCCGATTTTCTACCCTTTTTATAGATTCCCTCTCGAAGGAACCATCCCGGCGTTTGCTTGAAGAGGTTTAGGTAAATCACGGAAAACCTAAATGTGGATAGCCGGCCGCGGGATGGAACCATCGTCGCACCGAATGTGAGTCCAACGTGGGAGTCAACGGATCCAGGCACTCAGCGCCACATACGATCTCAATCGCTGCGCCAGGGATGTCAGACATACTTTCCACCCTGCCGTGCTATGATCGTACAGTCACGGAACAGGCTTGTTTGTGTCAAGACAGGTATCCATTCGTCTACTGAGATGCGGAGCTGCTTTTCTTTTTCATCTTTGTGGGATGACGCAGTGCTCTACAACTACAGCCAAGTGAGGTTCGACTCCATCATGTTGTGACCTGTATGTGCACAGAGACCACAAAGGTATCGTCCGACAAGGTAGGGAAACACTTCTCATACTCATTGTGAACTTTGGCACTGTTAAGAGGGGACGTTATTGACTTGCGTATACGAGTGACAGTTTACAAACCACTGAGCAGAATATTGCAAACAATTTTGTAAGTAATCAGTACTTCGACTGGCTTGGTTCTGCCCTCCACCTTTTCCTATCTTGGTCTAGTTTTGTCATCCATACGTAAGTCACTTACAAAGTACATTATATTTCCCTTTACATAGTCTAGTCATGGTCTGCCTCCAATACTTTTTGCCTTTGCTGCAACTCGTAACGCCAGATTAAGCATTTCTGGGCGCCTCAGCAAACGTCCCACCAACCTGTCCCTCATAATCATCATCATCAGTTTCTTCTTCAGTTCAAGCGTTAGGCCACATTATTGTTTTGCCGGTACTCGTCACAGTCTCTCTTGAGCTCTTCCCCCAACGGACTTACATCTTCTTATCTCTAGAGGTAATCTTTCTCCACTCATTCTTTCGAGATGTTCATTCCAGTTTTTCCTGTTTTCTTGTATTTTGTGAAGATGTTAAATGTATTCAGCTCTTACCTAATTACCTAATTTCGAGATCTGTGCAGCGCGGAGTGGCCGCTCGGTTAGGGGCGCCATGTCACGGATTTCGCGGCCCCTCCCAGCGGAGGTTCGAGTACTCCCTCGGGCATGGGTGTGTGTGTGTGTGTGTGTGTGTCGATCTTAACACGAGTTAGAGTAAGTTAGTTTAAGTAGTGCGCAAGTGTAGTGACCGATGACCTCAGCAGTTAGGTTGCTTAGGAATTCACATCCTTTCTTTTTTTCGATTTGTGTCAGCCCTTGTGTATCCTCTTACTGTTCTTAGAAACATCATCTCATTTGCTTGTGTCCGACTTTCATAACGTCTACGTACAGCCCACAATCTACTTTCATAAACATGCATTGGAACTCCTATTGTCATAGGAAATTTCAATCCCGTTTCTTTCCTCGTTTTATTTTTTAGACATCTGATCATTCTTCCACATATATTCCTAAACTTTGCTAATGTCTTCTCGATCTCTTTGTCATATATGACGTCACATCATAAATAATTAAAGTTCATGACTTACTTTAATGCTCAATTGTTGATCGCAATTTTTGCCCGTACATATTTCCCTTTGAAAGCCATTGAATTTTTCTTATTTTCTGAAATCATCAAATGATACTCTTCAGAAACCTTACCTAATAAATGTATTCCCCTTTGCAGGTCGTCTTCATTGTCCGCTAGCAGTGTGGCTGTGCCTGCGAATAAAAGGCAACTCAACCGGCAATTTCTGTTAATCTTAATTCCCCCGTTAAAAATCTCCTTCCATTTCCTAACGGTATCATCCAAACGTACGTTAATAGGCGGGGCAAAATGCTGCAGCCTCGTCTTACTCCCTTGTTTGGGGATACAGGCTGTGTTAGAGTGCCATTTTTCATCTAAAATTACAGTCATGTTCTTTTCTGCTAAATCTTGTCCGTAGACGTCCCTCTTCATCCACTCTTTTTACATCTTCTTGGTTTTCATCCTTTGCCTTTCCACTAAATTAGTTACATTCTAGATACTTAAAGTTCTTTTCTTCTCTCTCGCCCATGCGATCCACGTTTCATTGCCACACCAAACTGTGCTGTAGACTCTCACTTCTTAGAAATTTTCCTCAGTTCCATATCAACATCTGACTTCTGAAAAGTTGTTTTGTTGACAAAAAAACTGGCCGGCCGGTGTGGCCGAGCAGTTCTAGGCATTTCAGTCTGGAACCGAGCTACCGATACGGCCGCAGGTTCGAATCGTGCCTCGGGCATTTTTATGGGTTTTATCCGTCCTTCGCCTTCAACTGAACTACGTGGAGAACACTTTCACTATGGCAGCTGAAGGACTGCGGAGGAACGGCAACCGATTCTTCCTCAAGAGTCTAAAACAGAAAATGTGTGGTCTGGACCGAAGTCGATGTTGGTCCATTGGGTTCATTTCGGGCCAGTCCATTTCCAGGATGTTGTTGTCCACAGACTTTGCCTCATACACGCTGCTTTATGACACGATACCTTGTCATGCTAGTACAGTCAACGTCTCCAGACTGTCCCTCTGCTGTATGCAGTATAAGGTGTTGTAGATTTGTTCATATTCTCCCACATTTAGCGTTTTCATAAGCACAAAAAGGACAATTTTAATAAACATTTTTGGAACAGCGATCAAAATATTTTTCAAAAAAAATTTTCTTTTTCGAATTCAACCTTGATGGCACCACGTATGCTACAAGAACATAGGTGACCGGTTTCGGTCATATCGCATGACCATCATCAGGCCTGTAATTTAATTTAGAAAGTAATATAAACCTTACTAGATTGACAATAAAATATGACAAAATGCTTATAAATATAAAATAGAATAAGACTTGTTATACCCATGGCATCCTTCGAAGATGGTAGGTGGAGCAGCCGAGAAGAGTGCTCCACCTACCATCATCAGGCCTGTAATTTAATTTAGAAAGTAATATAAACCTTACTAGATTGACAATAAAATATGACAAAATGCTTATAAATATAAAATAGAATAAGACTTGTTATACCCATGGCATCCTTCGAAGATGGTAGGTGGAGCAGCCGAGAAGAGTGCTCCACCTACCATCTTCTAAGGATGCCATGGGTATAACAAGTCTTATTCTATTTTATCATTATAAGCATTTTGTCATATTTTATTGTCAATCTAGTAAGGTTTCTATTACATTCTAAATTAAATTACAGGTCTGATGATGGTCATGTGATATGACCTAAACCAGTCACCTATGTTGTCGTCGCGTATGTGGTGCGATCAAGACTGAATTCGAAAAAGAAAAAATTTTTAACAATAAGAGCACCACATGCTGAGAGCGAGAAACACTCCCATACCGTAACATCACCTCCTCTGTACTTCGCTGTTGGCACTATGCATCATGGTAGGTAATGTTCTCCAGGTATTCGCCAAACCCATTACATCGGTTTGCCACAGGGTACAGCGTGATTCATCAGTCCGAATCACTCGTTTCCGGTCGTCCACTGCCCAGTGGTGTCGCCCTTTTCACCACCTCAACCGTCCCTTACCACTGACTACACAAATGTGTGGCTTATGAGGAATTGCGCGACCATTTTACCCCATTATTTTTATCTCCTACATACAGCTATTGTGATACGTCGACTGCTGGTAGTATTTTGCTACTCCATACTAATTCCTTCAGCTCTTTCCACGGAAGACTTACAACCACCTACAGCAATGATCTACGGCCCCTATAATGAAATCTGACTTGTACTGGTGAGCTGTGGTAAATATTGCTGTTTTGAAGAGCGCGCCGCAGCGCGTAGTGTGAAGCAGTCGTCCTCCGATTCTGGCGGTGGCGCCGGTGTGGCATTCGCAGCTTTGGTGTCTCCCTCTGGTGGGAAAGGGAAAAGGTTGCCTGTTCACGTGCATTTAATGGCCGCTATAAGCTCGCCAGTCGGTTGGACCCCTCCACCCTCCTCCACACCTATAAATCCCTCATCCGCCCTATCCTCTGCTACGCCCATCCGGCCTGGATCTCCGCCCCCCCCCCTTCCTTTTATAAATCCCTTCAAATCCTTGAACGCCATGCTCTCCGCCTCGCCTATCGCATCCGTCTCCCCTCCCCCACGCGGATCCTGTACGAACTCATTCCTTTCCCCCACCTCTTCCTTTTCCCTGAAAGGATACGGATCCTGTACACCTCCCGCAAACTCGACCGTCCTCACCCGCTTGTCTCTCCCATCCTCTCCCAACCCCGCCCGCTGCCGTGCCTGTATTCCCACGTCTCACCCGGTCTCCATCTCTCCACCCTCCTTACCCTCTCCCAAGGTGGCTTCCGGCAGCTCCCCCTCCCTGATGATGTCCTCCTCCCCTCCTTCTACCCCTCCTATCAACTTTGATCCTCCCTCCCTCTTCCTCTGTCTGTTCCTTTGGGCGCCCTCCCTCCCTCCTCCCTTTCTCCCCACCCCTCCCCCAGGCTTCCCCTCCCCTGTCCCTCTCCCCCTCCTCCCGTCTCCTCAGCCATTGGCATCTTTGTTCTCCCCTCTGCACCCTCTCCCCCCTCACCTTTCTTCCCCTGTTGGCCGGTCCCCGGACTCGCACACGCTACGTGGACTTTCGCGCGCCGGAGATCATCGCCATCTGTGTCTCGTGTGTGTGTGACGTCGTTTTGTCTTTTAGTGTCCGCTTCTACGTTCCCTTGTGCCATCGGATTCGTCAGTGTTCTGTGTGCCGTGTCTACGTGTTTTCGGTGTCGTTACCGTCGAGTGTGAACGGCTCCGTGTTTTTTTGTGTATCTGTGACCACTATTTTTTAGCCCGTCACTATGTTCGTTCTGTTTCTCCAACATGTGTTTTGTCATTGTCAACACTGTGGCTGAAGCGCGGCGTAGCATGCCGCTGACAGCCTACCTGTTTGTATAGGTATTAAAATAACAATAAAGGAAAAAAAACTCGCCAGTCGGTCAGTCTGTGTCAGTCACTCGTCCCCAGCTTGTTTGTCTCTCTCTCTCGTCCGCATTTGTTAGGCAGTTAACGTCTGTCTGTCGTTCGGAGTGCTAGTATGTCTGTCGTTCGGATGAACCTTTAAAGCCGGAAAAATGAGAGTCTTTCCACTCCGCCAGTAAGAGAACTCAGCGAATGGCCGCCCGGTCGTGGCTTAGTTCCTGCATCTGAGTCTGCGCGTTAAGCCGCCATTCTGCTCGAGTTTGCTCAGACAACGGTCATTGGCGGTTGGATCGATCGGTTGGTTGGTCGTGCACTGAGACACAAGATGACTTGTCCGCCTTGAGCGTCGGTGCATGTGGGGTCGCCACGTGAGTCCAGTGGGCCGCGGCGTATAGCGAGGGGTAGTGACTTCGCGGTCGACACGAGAGCAACAAGAGTCAACCCATTACATCAGTCTGGCCGGTGCGAACTGTGACCCCGTGAGACGGGAGATTGGCGCGTCTTCCTGTGTCCGTTGAAGCGGCTGGCAGCGGAAGGTTCGGGAGAGCGATTTGGGGGTGCTGCGCCAGGTGTTCTCGAGAAATCGCAATTTATTAGAAGTTAAGTGATTGGTGATGTGTTGTTTGATTTACTCTTGTTAAATTATACTTGTTTTCGTGGTGAGGTCACCAGCCGTTTTGTTTTGGGGTCTTCCCACTATTCTTCTCCCTTTGCCCACCCGCAGTAAGGTGGTTGTTTATAAATTGGGTGGTCTGTTTTTCCCTTGTGGAGTAGGGGTGGGTTAGAGCAACCTGCGGTTCGGGTTGTTCGATAACCTCCCTATCAGTCTACCATACTTTAGTGGCTGCCTATGTCATGTTTGCCGGATTTGGTGTGTTAACGAATTTATTGCTTGGAGTGTAACGGCCGAATACCTGAAATGTGTTTTGATCTTTGGAAACTTTGACATTATTGCCTATTATCTTGAGAGGCAGTGCGGTGTGCGTACTGTAAGATCTTCGGTACACACACCAGCAGATTATTTGACTTGTGGCTCTAACGAAGTTGGCGAGTGTCATCAATATGTCTCGTGGTCTTATTGTGGCGTGTTTATCTTCTACCGTTAGGTCAGACAATAGAAATGCCACTTGCATGCTTAGAGTAGCAGATTAACGGTGACCAACTTTAAGCAGAACTTGATTAATTTTCACACACATTTATTAAAGTAATAACAAGCATACTCATTACGTAACGTGATTCTGGATGCTGTTTACAATTGACAGTCTGAAGTTCCTTTGGTCTTGGTACGTTAATCTTATTCTCACATACCTCTGATACTTGACAAAAGTTTCTATATATTTATCTTCATGGCTATGTACAGGACTATGATAATCTTATTAGGTGCAGACTGAAACTTGACTACAGACTGGTACAGACTAATGCAGACTGGTGCAGACTGGTGCAGACAAATGCAGACTGGCTAATCGGAGGTCTGTACACTCGTTATAATACCTCGCGCGTTCAGGTATCACTGTGCGAGTGTGATCCGCGAGGAGAAAAGGTTCTACGTTAGCAGCAATCTCATTGGCTGCGTTACATATTAATACGCAGATCGGTGGAAGCAGAATTTGGTCCATCTCTAAGGACACGGACAAGCGCTGCGCCTGCGCCTCCTTAGCGGGGCGCAGTCTAGTGGGAAAGTTGTGTCGCGCTGACTACGCGGAACTATGTACACAACAGACAGTATATGTGTACTGCAGAGCATCTTAACTATTGTTTGGCCAACCTTGTAGAATTTTATATAAGATTGCATTTCATGGGCTTTTATTTAAATGATCATTTTAGTATATAAAGTTGCCATGCTTTCACCGTAAGACATTTCTTATAAATTAAAATCAAGTTGCACCTTCGGTGGCAAGGTTAATATTTTAATTGTTAGTGCTTCTTACCATTTCCATCCCTCCTATGGGATGGGAGTGCATAGTTTGTCTGCTTGTGTAAATTGTTAAAACTCTTAGTTTAAAGTTATCTGGTGTGTTGCAGATTTGCACCAGTGTAGTCTTCAGAGGCTGTTGTGAGCGGTCGTAACTATGGCCGTGTCAAAAGGGAGTGGCAAGGTTCTCTGCAGTCATACAGTCAAAACTTGTTTCTTTCTGCCTCTCAATAAATTGTAACTTTGACATTTAGAGGGTGCTTTCTCATTATAATTTTAAATCTATTTCTTTTTTAAAAAATGCTGTTAGGCACTATTGAAGTGCATAAAATTCCCATTTATTAAAAGGAATTCGGTTATGATTTCATGATTTTCTCCCTGGCAACTACTTCCATGCTTACATAGTGTGATTAAATGTGTTAATGTGCTGATGAATCGCAAGTAAATAAAATAAATTCTTAAGAATATTCTTTGAAAATAAATCACGGTTCAAGTGGCTTAGCTGTGGTTTTTCTTCGCTATTCCCTTTAACAGTCACATTACCAGCAGTCGACATGAGTGGTAGCAGAAGGGTGGAAATGTCTCAGATGGATTTGTCACTCAAATGACAGCCAATGATTAGTCAATGTTCTAAGCCACTGAGCTGTCTTCACTGACCCATTCTATAGTTTACTGCTTCTATTCCGACAACACATCGCTCCTCGCTTCCTTTTCTATTGGTGGATCTCGTAACATCGTCTCCTCAATTCCCCATTGCATAGAGTTGTCCCGTTACTTCTGATCAGGCACTGTACACAGTTGTTCGGCGAGATGCAGTTGCACCTGAAGATGACGAGTAGCTGAAATACTGTGAAACTTAGACAACATTATCCGACGCTACTCCTAAGAACATTTCAAGCAGAGTGCTGCTTCGATCCTAAATCGCAGAATTCGACTACGCCACGGAGCGGGGTGGACTAAAAAAATATATTTAGCAAGATAGAAACAGCCACACAGCCACGTCTACTGATGTTACTTCTGACTGAGCGGAGAAGCAGATGATCACACCAAAAATTGCGAAATTTCGTAAAATCAAAAAACTAAAAATTAATAAACTCCTGCATCAAGGAAAGGGAGAAATCTATTATAGAAAGCTACAGCAGGCGCCTGCGTTATCTGATGAGAACTTGGATGGACGGATGAGCTGGTTCACGGAGCAGCCCAATACTCACTGCAGCACCGCTCAGCAACAGTGACAGCCATTTCCGCTGGCGACCGCCAGCCGACACCGTAATGGCAGACGCGGCCTCGCCTCTGCCGTCCTGATCCGGCACCAGTGGTGCTGTGGCGTGGTGTGGTGTGGTGTGGTGTTGCGTCGCGGCGTGGTGCCGCTCGCACAATGAGCCATAACTCAGGCGCTCAATGCTATCGGCCCGGCCCCCTGCAGGGTTCCCCGCCGATTTACGGCGCCTCTCGTTTATTTGTAAATTTCCTGACCGCTCGGCACGCAAGCGCTTACTTATTCCCCAGTTTTCTTCTTTTTTCCCCACCATTCTCTTCTGACCTACGTTCGTTTGCTTTACCTTTTTATACTGCCACCGACGTCGCTGCACATATCAGGATTACGCTCTTCACGGACGAAGGTCGTGGCCGCGGTAATCTCTGGGCAGCCTGCGCTTTGTTTGTTTTGCCGTCGAGGAGTGGGCGAAACATAACTGTCCAGGCACCAGCTGACATCCCTACCCGCTCCACAACTGCCGCGTGGCATTCATGCTGGTCCAGCTGAAGCCTGCGGCGAAAACGTTTTGCCGCTGAGTAGTGGGCTTGCTGCCTGTTAAGAAATGTTTGCAGCACACGTTTTACTTTCCTCGCTTTCTTTGTCCGCACTGACATTGGTTGCTGTTTTAGTAACGTATTTGTGTCGTGTGTGTGTGTGTGTGGTGATGCCCTACACGACTTGATCTCGTACGCCCATCTCTTCGTGTCGATGTAGCATTGGCACCTTCGTCTTTCTCACTCTTCTGACTGGTTCGATGAGTCACTCTCATGCCAGTAGGGGTGTGAAAAACCGCCCGGTTGAAACTCATACCGGTATTTAATTTCTGAATAACCGGTATTTTTCGGTATTTGTTTGATCTCTGTTACACCAGCTATTTTTCTTTTTTGCCGACCAGCGGGTATAAAACCAATGTACCAATTTGGTATAGCAATTGTGTTAAAATGTTTTGTTTTAGATAAAATTTTAAGGAGAGAAACGAGTTTCGTAGGACATTTTATGGCCTCTGAACGATTGATACCGTTTTTGAATGATACTTTTCCTGATGAAAGGAAAGATCAACACATTATAGAACGAGTACTTATGAACACACTGGGCAAAAATTTCGCCAATGGGTTAATTCGTTATTGAACTTTTGACTATTGTCATATAATTTTTCCTGGTAAATGTTATGTTGGGCCCACAATCTGAATTGTTCATTTGAATTTTTGAAAGATTTTTTTTTGTTTTCCCATCAAGACTAAACTGTATTAAAATCCCCATTAGAAAGAAGAGATAAAAATTTTACTGAAACGGCTTTTTCATTGGAAGCAACTAAGAAAAAGATTGCTACAAATTTTACCCAAATATTTATAATTTGTGAGTCATTTCAATCACATTTTAAAAATGGATTGATGGCATGAGTAATAAATTAAAAACTTAACAATTCATTCATAGTTAATGATAACAACGGAAATTAGTCCATATGCTGCCTGCGTCTGCGTAATATGCCATTAGTTACCTGCAGTTCTTACAAACGGCTAACTTCAAGTGACAAATATTCTCCAACCTTGATTTTACCGTTTAGAACAGACAATTCGTAATACCCAAATAGTGATAAGATTTAACAAAATAAAATTAGAATCAGTAGGAGCATATTGATTAATTCTTTGTACCCTCGTATAATCCCAACTCCCATTACTTTTCAAGATAAGGAGCGAACGGTGGACAGACTAAGATTTCCTTTATTTACCAATTTCATTCGATAATATGATTCTATCTATCTTGAAATTCAACGGCCTTGCCGCAGTGGTGATGGATGTGTGAGCATCCTGTCTACCCAGCGCTGTTGACAAGCGGGGTGCACTCAGCCCATTTGAGGCAAACTGGTGGGGTGCTAGATTTCCTTTATTTATCTATTTCATTCGATAATATGATTCTATCTACCTTGAAATTCAACGGCCTTGCCGCAGTGGTGATGGATGTGTGAGCATCCTGTCTACCCAGCGCTGTTGACAAGCGGGGTGCACTCAGCCCTTTTGAGGCAAACTGGTGGGGTGCTAGATTTCCTTTATTTATCTATTTCATTCGATAATATGATTCTATCTACCTTGAAATTCAACGGCCTTGCCGCAGTGGTGAAGGATGTGTGAGCATCCTGTCTACCCAGCGCTGTTGACAAGCAGGGGGCACTCAGCCCTTTTGAGGCAAACTGGTGGGGTGCTAGATTTCCTTTATTTATCTATTTCATTCGATAATATGATTCTATCTACCTTGAAACTCAACGGCCTTGCCGCAGTGGTGATGGATGTGTGAGCATCCTGTCTACCCAGCGCTGTTGACAATCGGGGTGCACTCAGCCCTTTTGAGGCAAACTGGTGGGGTGCTAGATTTCCTTTATTTATCTATTTCATTCGATAATATGATTCTATCTACCTTGAAATTCAACGGCCTTGCCGCAGTGGTGATGGATGTGTGAGCATCCTGTCTACCCAGCGCTGTTGACAAGCGGGGTGCACTCAGACCTTTTGAGGCAAACTGGTTGGGTGCTAGATTTCCTTTATTTATCTATTTCATTCGATAATATGATTCTATCTACCTTGAAATTCAACGGCCTTGCCGCAATGGTGACGGATGTGTGAGCATCCTGTCTACCCAGCGCTGTTGACAAGCGGGGTGCACTCAGCCCTTTTGAGGCAAACTGGTGGGGTGCTAGATTTCCTTTATTTATCTATTTCATTCGATAATATGATTCTATCTACCTTGAAATTCAACGGCCTTGCCGCAGTGGTGATGGATGTGTGAGCATCGTGTCTACCCAGCGCTGTTGACAAGCGGGGTGCACTCAGCCCTTTTGAGGCAAACTGGTGGGGTGCTTGATAGGGGAGTGGCGGCTCCAGCCTCGTAAACTGCCGACTACATGTCCGCATCCAGTAACGCTTGTGGGCCGAGGCCAGTAAGTACTGTTCGGCTTTGATGGTCTGATCGGGAGGAGTTCATTTTAGTTTTTTATTTATCTTGAAATGTATAACGCATGGGAGAAAAAGTCGTAGAACTTTTCGACGTTTGTGTGATGTCTACGCTTACCTTTGGAAATTACAATAGTGGAAAATCGAAAACTGGTTATTTCAGATTCAGTTCCTACGTTCCCAGTTACGACTTGGGGAAATTCCAGTCTCAGTCTCCCCTACAGCTTTCACCCTCTACAGCTTCCTGAAGTACCATGGATGTTATTCACTGATGCATTCACACTGAGGAGTGTTCATGTCTTATCCAAACTAGACTTGATTGTGTTAATGGGATTTCCGCGATCGTTCATTGAATAAAAATCTGGCATTTGAGTCTTTGACAGCTATTTTTTATTTGCAATGACCAGTTTGATGCTAGCTGCCCATCTTCAGATCCTATATTGCAGTTACAGAGTAACTTGTCAGTACAGAACTATCGGTTCGCTGTCATAACTAAAAAAAAACATGAACTGATAGTTCTGTATTGACAAGTTACTCTGTAACTGCAATATATGACCTGAAGATGGGCAGCCAACCTGAAACCGGTCACTGAAAATATAAAATAGCGGTCAAAGACTGAAATGCCATATTTTTAAGTTCATGTCTTGCCAGATCACCAACAACCAACTTTTCAACATCCTCCTGCGTCCTCACATCTCCGACACTTTGATTGCCCTGTTTTCCAGATTGCCTACTGTCCATCATTCACATCCACACAATGCTGTGCTCCGCACGCGCAGGGTAAACCAAAAGTTTGCAAACACTTGAAAAGTCAATACTTCACTGAATACTGTAGACAGAAAGGTAAACATTGACAGACATGCTCGAAACGACTTGTGGTTTTATTGAAAACAAACAAAAGTGCACTAAATGATCAACAGATGGGGCCTCATAAATCTTCCTTTTGTTTACTCTGTCCATACCCTATGCTCAGTACACTATCACATCCAAACTTCCTGCAACTCTTCATCAGTTTCATGGTTGGCAGAAATGCCATCAGCGATTCTTGTCACTGATTCTATTTCATTCTATGCTTTAATTCTACTTCTGAGATTTCTTTTACTTCTCTAACAGCTTCTTAGATATATGAGGTGAACAACAAGCAAAAAAGACTGCATCCTTCGCTTATACGCTTACTAATCCGAGCAGTTGTGTCCTGACTTCCATTCTTATCGCTTCTTATTGGTTATTTCCAGTGTCCCAAAACCAAGTTAGTCAAATGGGTACCACGTCGACTAATTTTCACTGCCTCTGTTTGGTTTACCAACACATTTATTTCTTCATTACTTTGTTCAAGCTTACTGTTTATTACTCTCAATAGCCTAATTAGACTCTACCAGACACTATCCAAATGGTTCATTTGTTTCTTCTGCTTTAATATCTATGGAAACCATACTATACTTGGAGATAAATTGTTTCGGAATATAACCCAAAAGGATATTTTTAACTTACACCTGCACTGTGCATGAAATGGAAGGTGTCAAAACTTCCTAACTCACTGATACTGTTAGCCATACCAGCCCCAAAAACTGGGAACTTGGGCGAATGCTAAGCGACAAAGCTATCCAAGCACGACTCACGGCCTGCCCACACAGCCCCGCTATCGACAGTACATCCTGTCTTGCCTTCCGAAATTGACAAAAATTCTCTTGCGATATTTTCTGGACTAACACTCCTCGAATAAAGGATACTCCAGAGATATGACTTAGCCCCATCTTATGGGAATGATTTTACATCACCACACACACCGCTGGAAATTGAAAATTCGTTCTGAAAACGCTGCAAGTTTAAGCGAGAGCCGACATTTTACACAAACCATAGCTTCGGTCTCCGTTTTTGTTAGATGTCTTCATTGGAATGGTATCTGTTAATATGACAATGGCCATGGAAGCCTTTGCCCAGAATGTACGTTGATTTCTTTTTTTTTCTCTCTAAGTTTAAATTCTCATTAACAGGCACACAATAAATCTGTTTCTGATAATAGTGCTTTGGTATGTGATGAAATGGATTCACATATTGCGAATATTAGCATCAGGTAATTGGAACAAATGAAAATTTGTGCCAGACGAGGACTCGGACCCGGATAGTCCACTTTTCATGTGCGATCACCTTAACCACTTAAGCTATCTGAGCTCGGGGATATTGCAGCCGCAGCAAACACGTAATGTGGTACCATCTGTCGGCGTGCGTTTACTGGTAAATAATGTAGCCTGGCTCTTGCTAACCAGTCTCTCACCAGTCTCTGAAGCCTTTAGTTATACACCATTGAGCAGCAAAGTTTTAACCTTGCCTGATTTATTTTTGTGGTTTGGATTGCTCCTTAGACCTGTATTTGCTTTACTTGCCTTCTCTATGCTTTGCACTTCTTTTGGTTAGCAGTTTACTTTGAGAATTTCACTGTCTTCTACCTCAGGAACTGTCTGTTTGCTCAACCAAATTCTGTCTTACCGCCAGAGTGAATGATTATAAACTGTGTTACACCCTCATTTCTTTCTGTTCTCCATCGTTCCTTTGTCGATTCAAAATTCATGGAGGTAACAGTACATACCGAAAACTCACATATCTTGAACACATAATGTAAAGTGCAAGTCAGGTATGTAATGCGTTGAATCAAATGTGGCTGAAAGAACAGCAAAAAAAAGCTAACTGGAGCATGGAGACTAATTAACACATCTGCAGGACCAAACAAATTGGCTAACAACACTGGAAATCACCACTGAAGATGCTTCACAAATAAAAGAAGTGAAATATGTATGGCAATAAAAAATGGTTCAAGTGGCTCTGAGCACTATGGGACTTAACATCTGAGGTCATCAGTCCCCTAGAACTTAGAACTACTTAAACCTAACCAACGTAAGGACATCATACACATCCATGCCCGAGGCAGGATTCGAACGTGCGACCGTAGCAGTCGCGCCGTTCCGGACTGCAGTGCCTAGAACCGCGTGGGCACCACGCTCGGCTATGGCAATAAATAAACTACTTGCAATTAGGTGCATAGATGGAAAATACCTCCATTAATGTGTTATACCTATACCAGATAGTATAGAAAAATTTCTGCAGACTAGACAGCTGGATGGCGCTTGCACCCACATAAAATGCTGTGCAGCAATTACAGCAGAGCTGGTATGTGATGACTGATTTCCCAGGTGTCCCTGCCTCTGATGGAATAAGATAAGCCTGTGATAGAAATGGAATAAGTCGTCCTGGATAGATGTGTGGTACAGCAACATGGGGATGGGGTGCAAGATCCGTCTGATACACACAACTGGCACATCCTATTCCATTCCTGTCAGAAGCCTACCCCCTTGTATCATAGGCAGGGGTGCCTTTAAAAGCAGTAATGTAATATAGCAGTTCTTCTGTAGTTTTAGAATAGAATTTTGTGTGGGCCTGGCCACCAACCAGCTGTCCATCAGAATGAATGGCCACAGCCAAATTGTGACCAAGCGTAGGGTTAACCAGCCATACTCAATTTCAATGGCTGTCCGTGCCATCTGGATCCTTGGCCCGACATCAGCTTTTCTGAATTATACAATGGGAGTTGTCTTTGCAACATATTCTATAATCATCCTGACCATGATCTCTGCTGGACACTGCCCCACACTCACCTCTACAGCTACCTCATAACACTACTCATCTTGCACTCACACACACTTCTCCACAGTCTCCAAATAAATGATGAAAAAATTACTCATAAATGAAAAATGTAAGTACTGTATCACATATGTTACAAGAGCCCTGTGTGGATGTCGCAATAGTAGGTGTAGGTCCCAGGCAGTTGAAGGTCTGCACATAGAAATGATATCTTGTTCTGTATGGGAGGTTGTAAAGTAAATAAAGTAGTTCAAATCATCTCCATATAATAATATTTTCTCATTTTCCAAATATCCTCTTAAAATTCAAGTAATACTTCATTACAGAAGTCAGCAAATAAATTCATTTAACAAACATAGATTGTTAATTAATGGGTTAGGTTATGGGTGCTGGTACTGGATTTTGCGACTAGTGTAGTGCACTCGAATGTGTTCTACGAAGACAAGACGTGGGAAAATGATGAGTTGGTCTGTGGTACGAGTCATGGGAGGTAGGTGAAGGTATGGCAGAGTTAGGATTTCAAGGGACTTAAATTTTGAGGAGAAAGAGATCTAGGGAATGTAGGACTAGGTGAGAAAGGGGAAGATGATCACATTAATGTGACCACCTACCAATAGCCTGAATAACCACCTTTCCCGGCCACAACTGCTGTGACACATTTCATTGTCTTGTCGGTAGATTCCATAGAGCTGAACCGAGCGAGGTGGCGCAGTGGTTAGCACACTGGACTCGCATTCGGGAGGACGACGGCTCAATCCCGTCTCCAGCCATCCTGATTTAGGTTTTCCGTGATTTCCCTAAATCGCTCCAGGCAAATGCCGGGATGGTTCCTTTGAAAGAGCACGGCCGATTTCCTTCCCCATCCTTCCCTAACCCGAGCTTGCGCTCCGTCTCTAATGACCTCGTTGTCGACGGGACGTTAAACACTAACCACCACCACCACCACCACCACCATAGAGCTGCGGAAAAACCAACTTCATACAGAGGTGGATATGGTCCCCAATGACAGATGTGTTCTTCTGTTGATACATTGTGAAAAGACCACATGTCATCACTCAGTGGACGTTCAGATGCGGAAATGGTGCACACATTCTGGCCTTCTTCATTGCTAAACGGTTGTTTTGAGACGTTACTCGTAGCACCTTGGTTCATCTGGGTGGCCAGCTGTGTAATAGCTGCATATCTATTCGTCGGTCCACATCTCTGCAGCTGTCGTTCAACCTTGTCATCTATGGACCGTGATGCATCACAGTATCCTAGACACCAGATTGGTCTGGTGCGATTTTGCCTTGCACAATATATTTTAAAAATGGCGCCAACTGAGCAGTCTACGAACTCAGTCTATTGGAAACGCTACAACTTAGGGCCAAAAAAAAAAAAAAGTTCAGATGCCTGTGACACTATGGGACTAATCTTCTGAGGTCATCAGCCCCCTAGAACTTATAACTACTTAAACCTAACTAACCTAAGGACATCACACACATCCATGCCAGAGGCAGGATTCAAACCTGCGACCGTAGCGGTCGCGCGGTCCAGACTGCAGCAGCTAGAACCGCTCGGCAACGTCGATCGGCCCCTTGGTTCAAAAGTTAATGCTCGTAGTCTTTCCGATGTCAGACAAATCGTTCCGTCTCCGCATTACGACAACGACTGCACCTTTCTTCCTTGCTTTGCAGACATGCTTTTATACCCACTACTCCTACTGCTGCCACCGGCATTCTGTGGTGCTGAATATAAGCAGTGGTCAATTAATGCTACTCCACCGTGTAGGTAAGGTTAACGGTAGGATGTAGACCTAAGGAATGGCCCGCTAGTAGTTTCGGGTTTCGCGCTTTGTGTTAGATGGTAATGAGCGAGTCTTCCAGGTTAGTTCTCTGTTGGATCGGTGGTGTGGTGTGTGTACTGTAAGACCTTCAAGTACACACAACCATCAGATTATTCGACCCATCGCTCTAACGAAGTAGGCGAGTGTCAGCAATACGTCTCGTGGTCTTATCGTGGCGTGTTTATCTTCTGCCGTTAGGTCAGACGATAGAAATGCCACTTGCACACTTAGAGTAGCAGATTGACGGTGACAGACTTTAAACCGAACTGTATTAATTTTCACATACATTTATTAAAATAATAACAACCATAAAAATTACTTAACTTGGTTCTGGATGCTATTTACAATTGACAATCTGAAGTTCCTTTGGTATTGGTACGTTAATCTTAGTCTCACATATATCTCTGATACTTGACAAAAAGGTGTATAAATTTATCTTCATGGCTATGCACAGGAATATGGTAATCTTATTAGGGGCAGACTGAAACTTGACTATTAGAGTGGTACAGACAAATGTAGAACTCGTACAGACTGGTACATACTAATGCAGACTGGTACGGACTGATGCAGACAAATGCAGACTGACTAATCGGAGGTCTGTACACTCGTTATAATACCTTGTGCGTTCATGTATCACTGCGCGAGTGTGATTCGCCAGGAGAACAGGTTCTACGTTAGCAGCAATCTCATTGGCGGAGTTACATATTAATACGTGGATCGGCAGAAGAAGAATTTGGTCCGTCCCTATGGCAGCGCCATCTTGTAGTGCGGAGACGGACGAGCGCTGCGCCTGCACTGTTGTGCATAGCGGGGGGCGCTCTAGTGGGAAAGTTGTATACGCGCTGACTACGCGGAACTATGTACATAACAGGTGGGTTGGTTTCATGTGGATATCTGGACGACGAAAGCGGTGTGTAGGGATACCAAAGATAGTGACTTGGTTTTTTTGTGAACTTACTTGAAGTTAGTATGTATGGCACCAGTAGAACAGGAGATTCAAGTGGTTGGGAGGGAGTTGTGGAAGAGTTGAAGGGTGTGATGACACAGTAGACAGGGAAGAACGTATACGAGAAGCGGCCGGCTGGAGTCTGTGGAGCCGGCATTTGTGGCCCGGCGTGCCGCGCTGCGGCTGATCCGCTCTGCTTCCGCGGCCCGCGGCTTGGACTCCATTCGCTAATGGACCGCGCCGGCCGCTTGAAAGCATTTGAACGACGCCGTATTTTCTCCAGCACGGTGCGGCACTGTGCCTTGCCTTGTTCCAGCGCGCAGCTCGCGCATGCGCAGGTGAAATGCTGCTCGTATCCGCTTCCGCAGTACCGGCAACACACTTATGCAGATTGCTGGCGCGAACGTATGGCGTGATTTGGCTCGTAATGCAACTGCCGCGCTCTATCGAAGGTTTTTGTCACTCGGGTCACAGTTTAGATTCGGTGGGGCGGCACTGAAAATACAAAAATGCGGATGGTGCGACATCGCAGATTATAGCACAACTCTCTGCGAGATTAACCTAATGGCTACGGTTATTTATCAGATTTAAATGTGGTCTTTTTCGCTCTTTATCAGAGTACTGGTTTCGTACCGAACAGGGACCGAAAGTACCGTGCTATCAGATGATCGTTCACAATAGCTGGTGCCTTTAGTGGAAATAACGCTGTAAAATAACTGCCTTGTAGTTAGTTGGCACTGTGACACATGGGACAGTGACATTCACATATACGTATGGCGGTAGTATCGCGTACAAAAGGTACAAAACGGCAGTGCATTGACGGGGCTGTCAGTTGTACATAGGTGATCCATGTCAAAAGTTTTCCGAAGTGATTATGGCAGCCGACAGGAATTAACAGACTCTGAACTCGTAACGGTAGGTGGAGCTTCATAGACGCACGTGACAATCCATTTCGGAAATCGTTAGGGAATTCAATATTCCGCCGTCTACAGTGTCACGAGTGCGCCGAGAACGCCGGTGGTAAACGTACCGTGGGTCTTCACGGACTGTACGAAGAGCTCGTTTCTTTTTTCTTTTTTTATTACTTCTCTATCATCTAGTCTGACTGCAAAAGGAAATGTTATTAATAGATTCCACGACATGCAATAATTGTACCTGGTCACTCACTCCCATTGTATTTGTGTTAAAAGTGGTCCGTGTTCCATTTTCTACGCTTGAAAGGATGGTTTCCGTGCAAAGATTTCGGAGTGGTGGTGGGTCCTGTTTCACTGAATTGCTCGTCGCGTGTTAACGGTTTTGCGAGGAAATGGCTAAATGAAAGAAGAAACCGACAATTACTAGTTTGCAAGAACAGACATAATGTCTGATGGGATTTTATAATGTTACTTATAATCCGTCTTGATTGCAAATTTTTTATTCATATGACCGGTTTCGGTTCATTCAGAACCATCTTCAGATGTGATATTTCAGTTACAGCAGTAACCCGTCCAAATCCAGCAACTTTCACATGCTGCGTCACATAATGATGCGGAAGTTGCTGGATTTGGACTGGTTACTCCTGTGACTGAAATATCAGATCTGAAGATGGTTCTGAATGAACCTAAACCGGTCATTTGAATAAAAAATTTGCAATCAAGACGGATTATATGTAACAGAATAACTAGTTTTATTATTTTCTGCTTTGTTTGTTGGCAGGGAGACCCAAAAGTCCGTTAACATCTGAAAATACACTAATTCACGGAATAATCTAGACAGGAAATTAAAAATTGACACGCATTTCTAAAATGACTTAGGGGTTTAATGAAAACCAAAAAATGAGTGCAAAAACTGGTCGACAGGTGGCGCAAGACGACAACATCTTAGTGACGACTCATGACAATGATGTATAAATTGAGTTGTAGTCGTTGACTTTACCATAAAAGGCACCAGATACTTTAATATCAGAATGGAGAATCCACTACCGCATCTTTTCACAATTTCGCCGTAAGAAGGGTATTCGAACGTATTCGAACATATGAAAATCCCGTGACAAGTGCACAGTGAAGAAAATGATGAAGTTCGAAGCCACAGGTTGGGTTGCTTAGACGATCGCCCCCGCAGTGGGCGACGAGACACAAGTGTAACTGCTGGTTGGACAGTTCTGGAATAAATGTAGGCTTTGGCAGCTTAATCTGCACATGGCGAAGTGAGCGCTCTTGAAGTCGCAAGTCGCATCGTTATTTCACGTGCTATTGTCTGGAGAGTACAAAAGCCTACCGTCCCCTGCTATCCGTACAAAATACATCATCATCATCGACTGTTAATCACCAATTGTGTGATGCTAAAAGCATTTGCGGTGTGGGCTCTCCAAAAAATGTGGGAAGATGACAATTGTTTGTCTGACGTGTTGTGGGTCCATAAAATCCATTTCACTCTCAGAGAATCTGTCAACACTGACAACTGCTAAATTTGGGCTTCCAAAAATCCTAGAACTGTCGTTGAAACCCCACTGCATAAGAAGTAACTCTCGGAGTGTTGTGGATTTATCACATCAGTCGTGATCGGACTCTTTGTTTTCGGAGGAAATGCAGGGCTTCTTACATAGTCAGTGTGACGTGTGCGAGGTACGTTGATATGTTACAGAATCGCATCATCCATGTCCTGGCTGATCAACACATTCTGGAAAGTACGACGGTGGTCCATCCCATATTGCTACACATGCGAAAGATTTCTTGCACACACATGGTTTGCTAAGGATCGCATGTTACGCCGCCACTTCTTACATGCTTGGCCTCGCAACTCCCCAGACCTCAGTCCGTGTGATTACAGGTTGTCAGGTTACCTGAACTCTCAGGTCTACCGCGATCGTCCGTTCCCATTATGGATGCTAAAAGACAACATCCAGCGGCTATTTCTCACGATATCTACTGATATGCTGCACAGTGCTCTTCACCCCATTGAATTGTTGCTGAAGGATGGTCAAATTGATCAGCACTTGTTAAAAAGAACATCGTGTTTGCTAACAACCAATTGTTATGCCAATTACTGATTTTTATCATGTGACTCACCGTTTGTTGTTCATTTTGCGCACCTTTTTTTATTTCAATAAAACCACATGTCGTTCCAGCACGTGTGTCACTTTCAGTTGTCTACATTCGGTGTTTTATTGAATTTTTAAATGTTAAGAATTTTTGGGTGTCTCTGAAAAAATGGTGTGATGACAGCATCTTTATGTTTGATCATGCTGGACATTTTGTCAGTTATAATTGTTTATTATTATTATTTTACTTGCAGTATTCTTGTCTTTTTTACACCCTCGAAATTCCACCCTAAAAGTTAATTTTATCAGTTATTTTCCGCTCAGGAAAACCCCCCCAGGCGTTGACAGCAACAAAGTAACACGTGATCATCAAAGGGGAGGCAATAGTCTTCTGACAAAATTGCTTTCCTGTAAAGTCGTTTAAAATCAAACAGTTCAGGAACAAGTCTATTCATTTACATACAAATAATTGTAATTACCTATGCATTAATAAAATGTATGGTGACGTTTCAGTTCTCCAAGGATATGGTCATCCTACAACGCCAGTCCATTACATGTGCTGCCCAGGTGCATTGAGGGCACAAAATGGTACAGCATTTAGTTCTTTCTAGTGGTACTAAGGCTGACTTGCATCTGCTTCATCCTACGGCCTCTCCCTAGATCGACGTAGCGCTGTTTATGGTGCTGAAAGTGTAAGGATCTGAAACTAATCAACAAGGTTACTGGTATACATGTCTGAAACAGTAAAATTATTCAAAAACTGCAAACTTGTGAAAGTTGCTCCTGAAAGCTATCTCCTGCGACCCCCTCAAATTCCTCTCCCTTGTAAACTTCTTTATCTCATACTATCACTTGCAACTTACGTCCTCAATTATTTGTTGGATGTATTCCAATCTCTGTTCTTCCCTACAGTTTTTCCCCTCTACAGCTCCATCTGGCACCATGGAAATTATTCCGTGATGTCTTAACAGACGTCCTGTCACCCTGGCCCTTGGTCTTATCAATGGTATCCATGTATTCCTCAACTTATCAGCCCACCTGATTTTCTAGTCTTCTGCAGCACCACATCTTAAATGCTTCGATTCACCTCTGTTCCAGTTTTTTCTCACAGCTCATATTTCACTGTCATGTAGTGAGGCCTGCTACTAGTAAACTTCTCTTAGACTTCTCTAAGCCAGGAATGACCTTTTTGCCAGTGCTAGTCTATATTTTATGTCCTCCTTTCTCCATCCGTCATGGATTATTTTGCTACCTACGTAGCAAAAAAAAATGGCTCTGAGCACTATGGGGCTTAACATCTGTGGTCATCAGTCCCCTAGAACTTAGAACTACTTAAACCTAACTAACCTAAGGACATCACACACATCCATGCCCGAGGCAGGATTCGAACCTGCGGCCGTAGCAGTCGCGCGGTTCCGGACTGAGCGCCTGAACCGCTAGACCACCGCGGCCGGCACCTACGTAGCAGACTCCCTTAACATCATCTACTCCGTGTTAACCAATCTTGATATTAAGTTCCTCGGTGTTCTCATTTCTGCTACAGCTCATTGCTTTCGTCTCTCTTCGATTTTCTCTCAGTCCATATTCTGTACTCATTACACCGGTCAATCCATTCAGCAAACCCTGTAATTCTTCTTCACTATCATTGAGAATAGCAGTGTCATCAGCGAATCTTCTCGGTGATTTCCTATCACCTTAAATTTTAAATACACTCTCGAGCCTTTCTTTCATTTCCGTCATTGCTTCTTCGAAGTATAGACTGAAGGCGTGAAATACTATATCCTTGTCTTATAACCTTTTTAATCCTATCCCGGGTTCGATTCCCGGCGGAATCAGGGATTTTCTCTGCCTCGTGATGGCTGTGTGTTGTGAGCTGTCCTTAGGTTAGTTAGGTTTAAGTAGTTCTAAGTTCTACGGGACTGATGACCATAGATGTTAAGTCCCATAGTGCTCAGAGCCTTTTGAATCATTTTTTTTTAAATCCTAGCACTTCGTTCGTTGCCTTATACTCTCAACTGTTTAATCTTGGCACATGTTACATATTACCCGTCTTTCACTGTAGCTTACTCTGTTTTTCTCAGAATTTCGAATATCTTGCACCATCTGACGTTGGGTAACGCTTGATCCAGGTAGTCAAATCCTATGAACGCCGCTTTTATCTTCTTCAGCCTTTCTTCCATTATTAACGACAACGTCAGAACTGCCTCTCTGGTGCTTTACCTTCCCTAAAGCCAAACATTGTCATCTAACACATTTTTTCTATTCTTCTGTATACTACTCTTGTCAGGAACTCTTGACGTGTGAGCCGTTATGCTGTGCGATAATTCTCGCACTTGTCGGCAATCTTTACGAATGTATGGATGATGATTCCTCCGAAAGTCAGATGATATATCGCCAGACTCATGCTTTCGTACTCCAGCGATAGTAGTTATTTTGTTGCCACTTCCCCCAATGACATTACAAATTTTGGTATATTGTTATCTATCCCTTCTGCCTTACTCGATCTTACCTCTTCCAAAGTTCTTTTAAAGCTCTGGTTCTAGATCTTCTCCAATCTGAAGGCATTGAAATATGTCGCAAACAGCTATAATTCCAATTTGTTCATCTCAGAGGGGGACGTCAAATGACACCACACTCGACCCAGAACCCATACCGTCCGTGGATGACGGGGGAATACGTTGAAATCTTCAAAGGCAACCCCCGTTTTTTATTGCACATTACGATCCTACAGCAAGATCTACGCACGTTTTGTCTGAAAAATATTGTTTGCTTCGCTACAGATCGCGCTGTAATCTGAGACGGTTCTAGGAAACGGCGCTCATGCGAGACACAGCTGGCCCTCTTTGTGCATGATATACAACAGGCTCGAGATACCGACTCCCAGGTTGATGCCATATTTCTCGACTTTCGAAAGGCGTTTGACTCAGTTCCGCACTGTAGCTTGCTCCAAAAGCGCGCGCTTACGGTCTATCCGATGACTTATGCGGCTGGATAGAAAGTTTTGTAACAAAACAGAAAGCAGTATGTCGCGCTGAATGGGGTGACTTCTACAGAAACAAGCGTAAATTCAGGTGTTCCCCAGGGCACCGTAATAGGTCCTCTGATATTTACGATTTACATAAACGATCTTGTTGATGCTATTAACAGCGGCATTAGACTGTTTGCCGATGATGCTGTAGTCTACAGGAAAGTACTATCACAAGAAAGTTGTGAACAAATCAATGAAGATTTGCAGAAAATAAATGCGTCGTGTGCTGACTGGCAGTTGTCTCTCAATATTGGTAAGTGTAACCTACTGCGTATATCAAGGCGAAAATGCCCATTGATGTACGAGTACAAAATAAATACCCTGTATCTTGAAGCGGTAACATCCGTCAAGTTCCTGGGTGTGACTATTCGAAATGATCTCAAATGGAATGAGCAGATTACACAAGTAACGGGCAGGGCGAGCTCTAGATCGCGGTTTATTGGTAGAATCCGGAAGCGATGCAGTTCTTCAACAAACGAAATTGCTTAAAATATGTTAGTTCGTCCAGTCTTAAGAGTATTGTTCTCCTGTATGGGACCTATACCAGTTGTGTCTCATTCAAGAGATCGAAAAGGTCCAAAGAAATGCGGCAAGATTCGTGGCTGGTACATTTAGGCATCGCGGGAGCGTTACAAATCTCATAGAAAGTTTGAAGTGGGACACTCTTGCAGATAGACGGCGCGCTAAACGGAAGAGGCTGCTCACTAAATTCTGAAATCCGATCTTCGGCGAGGATGTAGAGTATAAATTATTACCACTAACTTTCAAATCGTCCAATGATCACAATTCAAAGATAAGGGAAATATGAGCTTGTACTGAGGCATTCGGACAGTCGTTTTCCGCTCGTGCGATCCATGACTTTGGCACGAGTTGTGCCCTGCGCACACCGCTTGGTGGTGACCAGAGTGTATTTATAGATATGTAGATGTAGACGAGATATTGAAATGGCTACACAATGGTAGTTTACGAAGTACTGTTCAATGGCCATCGAAAATCCAGTGGCACGTTGGAACCCATCTCCATATTGCGAGGGTAGGAAAGCCAGTATTTCATAACTGCCTTTTTAAACCCCATTATCAGCGTTGTATTCCTCCGACATATCGAACAACGAACTACACGACGCGACACTTTGGCGGTGGCTCGAGGCGAACGCAACTCTGCTTTCGCAATTGGAGTAACTGTTCAAACGTAGTACCGTCAGCTTCAATACACTTAGCCATCCGCTTTTCAGACTACCGTACACAGGACAGAAGCATAAATGCAGGAATGTCACACAGGCTCTTCTGACGCGGCCTATAATGTCTTCACGGCCTGTTGACATTTGCTGCTCTTAAATATCCCCGCAGAAAGAAATGCGTCGGCGTCAAATTCGGCGACCTAGCGGGCCAGCAAATAGGACAACTTCTGCCGATCCACCGACCAGTGTAAACAAGGTCTAAATACCTCCTGCGCTTCAATTTCATAATGCGCTGGGCAACCGTCAAGCTGAAACCACATACTTTGTCGAAAATTCGGCAGTAGTACCGGTAGTTACTCTTCCAAAAACGATCGATTTTTGGGTCCATTCAACGTACCGTCGATAAAATACGGACCAGTGAGTTTGTTCTCCATGATGCCGCACCATACGCTAACCGAAAAGGATGTAGAGGGTCAGCTTGCCATAACCAGTGGGAATTGTCTACACTCCAGTAATGCCTGTTCTGACTTAACGCTAACAAGGTTTGTGAATGTTGACTCATCGGAAAATAGTACCCTGGCGAAGAACGGGAGAGTGTATCTGTTGACGTGCCCATTCAAAACACACTACCTGATTATGGACACTGGCACCATGAATTCTTGATGCAGTGACATTTGGTATGGATGACACTTATGACGGTGGAGTATTGTGACAATACCACCTACGGACATACCGGAATCGCGGTGTAATTGTCGGGCTCATGCGTGGGTGGTGATGCACTGCCGCTAGTACAGCTATTTCATTGGCTTCTCCTTTAACAAGTTTGCTTCGTTTCCTTTTGCCGGTCTGTAGACTGCCGTCAGACAGAAAGGTGTTCCTGTAAAACCTTGCAAAATAACGAAAGAGCGCGAGCTTTCTCTGGAAAACGCTCGGCATGAAATGAAACAGCAGCTTCAAACATTTCTCCTACATTCTCAGTAAATGAGGATCATTTCAATTTGTTCTTCTGTGTGTGCAACATTCATCGTCACTTGCGCGTCTATTCTCCAAATGACAGGTAGGTGTAAAGGCAATAAATACCACGCAAGTACTGTAACGTTTAGAGCCGCTAATTTTTCTGTCGGCACTATACGTGAGCTCCGGTCGCCGTGTACTGCTTGTTAACATACGTCGCAGTTCGCTACACTGCCAATGTGGCGCGTGTGAGTAATCACATGTTTGATTTGTAGGAGGAATACAACGTTGAGAATGGGGTTTTCAATTAGAAGTTATGAAATACCGGCCTTTTCTCCTGTCCTACCCTTGCAGTATGGAGTTGGGATCCCCCGTGCCACTGGATATGCAAGGGCTATGGAGCAGCACTTCGTAAATTGTGATTGTGTACCCATTTCTGTTCCTCAGATTACAGTGTGCCATCTATGACGCCACGAAGAAAATGCTTCAGACAAAGCGTATGTAGATTTGGCTATAGAATCTTAATCTGCAATAAGGAACGGGGGTTCCCATTCACCATTTCAAAGTTGCCCCCTGCCCCCCTTTCACGGGGTTTGGCAACGAGTCGAGTGTAATAGAAAAATCACTGGATGTTCCCGTCCAAGACAACAAATTGGAAGTATGACCGTTTTTGATCTGATGTATGCTTTACGAGATATTTCAGTGTCTACAGTAAAAATAAGCACCTTGTATAGAGACTCCTGTCTCTTCTGTCACGTCACCAGATAAACCTTCCCCCTTACAGATGGCTTCAGTATACTCTTTCCACATACCTGTTCTCTTTTTTGCTTTTAACAGTGGAATTACTACCACTCTTGCGTTAACTTTCACACAAAACTATTTTCACTCTACTATATACTGACTCAGTCTTTCTAACAATAATTTATTTTTCGATTTCTTCACATTTCTCATGGAGCCATTTCGCCTTAACTTCATGCACTTCCTCCTTTTTTCATTCCTCAGTACTTTGCATTTCTGTATTCTTGAATTTCTCTGAATGTTTTATTACTTCCTTCTTTCGTCTACCAGCTGAAGTATTTTATCTGTTAACGATGCTCTCTTCGCAGTTACCTTATTTGTACCTATCTTTTCCTTTCCAACGTCTATGATTGCCTTTGTGGAGATGTACATCTTCAGCTGAAATGCCTACTAAGCTCTTTCTTATCGCATTATCTATAGCCTCAGAGAACTTCAAGCGTATTTCTTCATTCCTTAGTTCTTCCGTATTCCACTTCATTGCACATTGAATCTTTCAACAAGGTTAGTCTTTCTCCTCTCTCGTTGCCAGTACCAAACTCATAACCTCCCATAAAACTTTTTTCAACTCCCTCCCCTACAACCACATTTCAGTCCCTCAGGAGAATTAGATTTTCATCTCCCTTTACGTTCTGAATTACCCGTTCAATATCCTCAACCACTTTCTCTATCTGTTCATCCTCTGTATGTGCGGTCTGCATGTATACCTGAACTATTGTTGTCGGTTTTCTGTCGATTCTAATGGGAACAGTTCTATCACTGAAGTGTTCACAGTAACTCACTCTCTACCCTACCTTTCCAGTCAGAACGATCCCTAATCGCATTATACCATTTTCCTCCGCTAATGATATTACCCAATTCTAATCTGATGGTAAATCATTGCCTTCTTTCCATTTCACTTGTCTGACCCCCGCTATATCTAGATTGAGGCTTTACTTTTCATTTTTTAAATTTTAAATTAACAACAGACTCAGTTGCTGTTGAAAACCTTTTGGAAGAAATGAAAATTTTTAAACACTTACTAAATGACAGAAATGACCTTCTTAACGACCAGCTGCAGCTACGAAACAAAAACCTTTTTGAAGGTTTTCAATCGTTATTCCATCAGCCATAATTTTAGGGAGTAATCATTATACCCTTGCCAACATGTTTTAGCACTCCCGTTTGCTTAACAGCTTCGATTATCTGGTATTTCAAACCCGTAGTTATCCTCATGCGGCCAAGTTAGATGATTAGAAAGAATATGCTAGGTTGGCTTAAAATAGTAAACGCATTGCTCCCTTCACTTTTGACGTCCAAAAAATTATTTAAAATGTTAAAACAGTCGATATATCTTTGTTCCTTACGTATACGTCAATTTCGTTAGCCGCACCTGGTTATTCATAAAATTTTAAGTTTAGGAGTACATGTTGGTACCAGTGTTAACAAGTACGCCTGACACTAATGCGCATGCGCTCTCGAGGCTATAGCCAGTTCCAATACAACATCCGTTGCTGCTGTACTGCGGTCGCGAAGTGGGGCCGAGGCTGTTTCCCAGATACGCTATTGCAACATGACGATGTATTACTATATTATAGTTTTCAGTTTTTGACGTTGTCCGTTATGGACAAATCGTAGTTCGTTCTACTCTGAAGATGGTTGGGTTATCCCAACTGAAACGTAGGTAAATATAGGTAAACATTGCAACTGAGGCTGTTGTTAATTTAAAATTAATATTTATACAGTTGCTGACAGGGCCGCGAAATGTTGACAGTATTAAAATTCCAACCTGCCGAAACTTTGCTTTTCCCCTTTCATGTTCACTAGTTTCCCACCACGTTCAAATATCTGACATTACTCGCCCCGAGTTGTAGAAAGTTATCCTTTAGTTGGTTATTCATTCTTTTTCTCGCGGATGGCAGTCCCCTTCCGGATATCTGAATGGGAGACTAGTACAGGATATTTTGCCAATAGAGAGATCATCATGACACTTTTTTAACTACAGGTCACGTGTCCTGTGGACTGACATTATGTGTGTTTAATGCATTGGTTTCCATAGTCTTCTGCAATCGCCTGCCGTTGCTGATTCATTTGCTTTTAGGAGCAGTTTCCTACTCTAGCAGAAGAGAGTGTCCTGCACCTCTGTCCACTCCTCCACCCTCTTTGATAAAGCCACTGCGTAAATGAGGGGGCTTCGTATGCTGGAAGACTTCGGCTGCCACGGCTGGTGATTTATATTCAAAATTTAAGTGGTGGCGGAGTTCGATTCCGGATATGAGAACGCCTTGCTTAGTGCCAAATACGCTACTCCTGGAGCATGGTTGTACCCATGTGTGTTTGCTCCCTCCGATCCTTTGTTATGCCTTCTCCTACTACATTCAGCAGCTCCTCATGTCGTAGTGCACTGTTGGGCCACAACATTGCTACCACCTAATCAGCAGCCATCTTTAGAGCTCAATACAGCAGAGGTTCTGCAGCGTATGGAATCGAAAAGTCCTAGGTAGGTTTCCGGAGATGCATGCCATCCGATGTCAATGTAAAGGTCACAGAATTCCCATAAACTACAGACCAGTGTTTTGCAGGTCCTTAATAACGTCCCAAGTGTGCTCCATTTGGTCCATATTAGGCAAATTGTAACGTAACTGTGCAGGTGCGCGAGAAACAGCGTGCTGTAACCCAGTTTCTAATTGCAGACAGAGTTCCTCCACACACTCTACCCACTCCTTCAGCTAGACAATAGCAGATCACACACGAGCGTCTTGACTAGTGCGACCAACAGACGCCTTGGGTTCACTGACATCAACCATCCTCCATACAGAACCGACGACTTGGCCCCACCCGATTTTCATCTGTATCCAAACCGAAAAGAACGTGGTGACTGTGATGAAGAGGTGCAAAGAGAAGTGAGGTTGTGGCATCGTTAACAAACTCAAACGTTCTACAGTTGCCGTTTACCGTCTCCTGGAAAACCTTCTAAGTACCATACTAATATGTTACGAAAACCACAAGTGAAATGTGTTAATAACGAATAAAAATATGTTTGTCTACGTTTATAAATGTGCTATGTACCTTGAACATGCATTATCAATAATAAATATATTTCTGTGTATCAAATACGGAGAAGAACCAAGATTATGAGTATAACAAAATTCTGGGAGAAAGACTTCGATGAAGAAAATTATCAGCCAGGTGACAGGTCTTGGCCGTATAAGACGCTTTTTTACGAGGTTACTTAAGCACGCACTAGATTGTTAATTATACGTAAGTCTTATACAGTGTATGAATAAAACGTATTTGTCCTTTTAACGTCGTGTCATATCTCTGCCTTCATGAAAATATAATTAAGTGGAAATAATTAATTATTGCTAGAATTCAAGATTTATCATTGGTCAGCTGCCACTCTTTCGTCGTATTGGCGCACTGGCAGCGAGTATGTGAAACATAATTAATCACTTGGTTTTCGAGATTCTCCTACAAAAAACAGGAAACAGTAGTTTAAAAAATTTCCCATCAGGAAATGAACTTACTTTTTGCAAAACAGTTTCCATGTAGTATACACGATGAACCCAAAGATAATAAATAATAACATGAAGCTCAAGGTTGCTTATGAGTAAGTCGTTGACTGGTAAAACTCTTGTTCTAATTGCCGTAAGTATTATTAAACTCATAATTATCAGCATAAAAGGTCAGTGTTTAACAAAGAATTTTCATATCATTGAGAAAAATAGTGCCTGTCTCTGCAACAATATTTACTTATCGGGCATGAACTACTACAGTTTTAAACAAACCAGGCGTACTTTTGAGCTAGCCGCGTATTTTGACAACGCCCCGTCCTCACAGCTTTACTTCCGCCAGTACCTCGTCTCCTACTGGCGGAAGTAAAGCTTTGAGAACGGGACGTGAGTCGTGATTCGGTAGCTCAGTTGGTAGAGCACTTGCCCGCAAAAGGCATAGGTCCTGAGTTCCAGCCTCGGTCCGGCACACAGCTACCGAAGACTATATGTCCCTGTGCCAAAGTACTCAGATAATATCCTCGAATAACATGTAAAGTTTTGTCGGTGGAGTTCTGATGCAAGCTGTAAATATTTATGCCTGGTTGTTGTTGTTGTCTTCAGTCCTGAGACTGGTTTGATGCAGCTCTCCATCCTACTCTATCCTGTGCAAGCTTCTTCATCTCCCAGTACTTACTCCAACCTACATCCTTCTGAATCTGCTTAGTGTATTCATCTCTTGGTCTCGCTCTACGATTTTTACCCTCCACGCTGCCCTCCAATGCTAAATTTGCGATCCCTTGATGCCTCAGAACCTGTCCTACCAACCGGTCCCTTCTTTTTGTCAAGTTGTGCCACTAACTCCTCTTCTCCCCAATTCTATTCAATACCTCCTCATTAGTTATGTGATCTACCCATCTAATCTTCAGCATTCTTATGTATCACCACATTTCGAAAGCTTCTATTCTCTTCTTGTCCAAACTACTTATTGTCCACGTTTCACTTCCATACATGGCTACACTCCATACAAATACTTTCAGAAACGACTTCCTGACATTTAAATCTATCCTCGATGTTAACAAATTTTTCTTCTTCAGAAACGCTTTCCTTGCCATTGCCAGTCTACATTTTATATCATCTCTACTTCGACCATCATCAGTTATTTTGCTCCCCAAATATCGAAACTCCTTTACTACTTTAAGTGTCTCATTTCCTAATCTAATTCCCTCAGCATCACCCGATTTAATTCGATTACATTCCATTTTCCTCGTTTTGCTTTTGTTGATGTTCATCTTATACCCTCCTTTCAAGACACTGTCCATTCCGTTCAACTGCTCTTCAAGTCCTTTGTTTTCTCTGACTGAATTACAATGTCATCGGCGAACTTCAACGTTTTTATTTCTTCTCCATGAATTTTAAACCAAACCAAATTTATTTAGGAATTAAATAAGCAATACACCTTTTCATTGTAAAACAGCACAGCCTTCGAGAAGAAAACCAGTCATTTGCACACTATATAACAATATATGTAAAGTTGAGATTCGTAGGGCGCTGTTTTTTGTGTAGCAAGATCATTCGCCGACGGAATCTTGGAGGCCGTGTATAAACAAGAAGATTTAGTTGCCAGTATGATCTAACTTTTCCGCGAATCTGCATGCGACTCTTAAAACCGCACCACAGACAGCAAAGCTCTAGTTCGTGGAACGCAGACTTGGTCTGGCGTGGCGATTCCGAGAACTCGAGCAACAGGTTGCCGCCTGCCTTTCAGGTTGCCGCCTGCCGAAAGGCGTATGTGGCCACGCGTGTCCGGCCCCTGCCCGCTGCCTGTGAGGGAGTGGTGGGGGCTGCGTATGGACAGCGCTCAGAGCAAACAACCCTACCAGCGCGACTCGCCGCTCCTGTCATCTCCCCGACGTCATCGCTCGAGTGACACTCAGAAGTTCACGAGAGACTGGTTCTCAGAATTGCCACAACGGACTGAGTTCGTCTTGTCCGTAACAGATTCACGTGTACGCTTCGCATGCTCATAACGGAATGTCTTCACCAGATCCAGTTTTAGGTCTAAGGAGACATGTATCTTAGAGAAACAAATGTAGAGATAAAATATTTTAATGGTCTCAGCCGGCCGGAGTGGCCGAGCGGTTCTAGGCGCTACAGTCTGGAACCGCGTGACCGCTACTGCCTCGGGCATGAATGTGTGTGATGTCCTTAGGTTTAAGTAGTTCTACGTTTAGGGGACTGACGACCTCAAATGTTAAGTCCCATAGTGCTCAGAGCCATTTGAGCCATTTTTTTCGGAATCACCGCTACTAACAAATACACGTGAACTCTTTGACAACTACAGACAGGCTAAATATCCTGTATGACTTACACTGTACAGATGCTTTCCGGAGATGTTTACAACGTAACAACGAAAAAGTGGCGCGAGTCGGAATAACACAAAGAGCGATACTACTAACTTCCCGTTGCGTTTTAGACAACCGTCTACACTGGCGGAAAAAATCGCAGCATCAAAAAATAATTAAAGTAGAGCAATGAAATTACGGGAATACATTTCTAATGTATTTAAGTGATTAACATTGCAAGGTCGTAGGTTAATGTAAGCGCGATATAAGCCATAGCAAGTGTGAAATTCTGGTACTTTTATAACCGGTGTAACCGCAAAAATGGCGAATACAAGCGTGCAGACGTGCATGCACTGTGTCGTACAGGTGCCGGATGTCAGTTTGTGGGGTGAAGTTCCATTCACGTTGCACTTGGTTGGTCAATACAAAGGCGGTTAATGCTGTTTGTGGAGGACGCTAGAGTTGTAGTCCGATGATTCCCGTACGTGCTCTAGTGATGGAGCAGGCCAAGGCATAATATCGACGGACTGTCGAGCAGGTTGAGTTACTACAGCAGTAGGTTCAAATGATTCAAATGGCTCAAATGGCTCTGAGCACTATGGGACTTAACTTCTGAGGTCATCAGTCCCCTAGAAGTTAGAACTACTTAAACCTAACTAACCTAAGGACATCACACACATCCATGCCCGAGGCAGGATTCAAACCTGTGACCGTAGCAGTCGCGCGGTTCCGGGCTGAAGCGCCTAGAACTGCTCAGCCACCAAGGCCGGCACAGAAGTAGGGGGGCGAGCGTTATCCTGTTGGAATACACCCCCTGGACTGCTGTTCATCAATGGCAGCACAACAGGTCGAATCACAAGACTGAGTACAGATTTGCAGTCAGGGTATGTGGGACGACGATGAGAGTGCTCCTACTCTCATACCCCCAACCATAACTCGAGGTGTACGTTCAGAGTGTCTAGGATGCATAGAGGTTGGTCGCAGCCCCTCATCTGGTCTCCTTCTAACCAACACACTGCCATCACTGACACCGAGGCAGAACCAACTTTCATCGGAGACCAAAAGAAATCTCCTCCCTGCACTCGAATGAGCTCTCGCTTGACACTACTGAAGTCGCAGATCGCGGTGCTTTGAGCTCAGTGGAATGCACGCTACAGGGCGTCTGGCTCGGAGCTGTGCTCGAAGTGAGCGGCTAGTAACAGTTCACTGTGGTGCCAACTACTCCTCAAATCGCTACTGTAGATGGAGTAGGATTCGCTAGAGACATATGCTGAACACGATGGTCTTCCACGTTGGCCTTCCTTCTCTGTAGAGCCATATGGACCTCTGGAGCCCGGTCTCCATCCGACTGTAGATTCCTGTGACCATCGCTAACAGCAGCCTTGTACTGTGGCTACATACCTACCGAGTCTTTCTGCAATATCGCAGAAGAAACATCCAGGTTGCCGTAGCCACATTGCACGACCTCGTTCAAAGAGAGGTGTTGATAAAGGCGTCTTTGTCGCCTTAAAGCCATTCTTGACCAACATCAGCTCACCACGTCCAATCTCAAAGGTACACTACAGACCATTAAAATTGCTACACCAAGAAGAAATGCAGATGATAAACGGGTATTCATTGGACAAATATTTTATACTAGAACTGACATGTGATTACATTTTCACGAAATTTGGGTGCATAGATCCTGAGAAATCAGTACCCAGAACAACCACACTTGACCGTAATAACGGCCTTGATATGCCTGGGCATTGAGTCAAACAGAGCTTGGATGGCGTGTACAGGTACAGCTCCCCATGCAGCTTCAACACGATGCCACAGTTCATCAAGAGTAGTGACTGGTGTATTGTGACGAGCCAGTTCCTCGGCCACCATTGACCAGACGTTTCCAATTGGTGAGAGATCTGGAGAATCTGCTGGCCAGGGCAGCATTTTCTGTATCCAGAAAGGCTCGTACAGGACCTGCAACATGCGGTCGTGCATTATGCTGCTGAAAGTGCCGTCAGTGCGAACAACAGGTGACCGAGACGAGTAACCAATGGCACCCCATACCATCACTCCAGGTGATTTGTCAGTATGGCAATGACGAATACACGCTTCCAATGTGCGTTCACCGTGACGTCGCCAAACACGGTCGCGACCATCACGATGATGTAAACAGAACCTGGATTCACCCGAAAAAATGTTTTTCCATTCGTGCACCCAGGTTCGCCGTTGAGTACACCATCGCAGGATCTCCTGTCTGTGATGCAGCGTAAAGGGTTACCGCAGCCATGGTCTCCGAGCTGACAGTCCATGCTGCTGCAAACGTCGTCGAACTGTTCCTGCAGATCGTTGTTGCCTTGCAAATGTCCCCATCTGTTCACTCAGGGATCGAGATGTGGCTGCACGATCCGCTACAGCCGTGCGGATAAGATGCTTGTGATGTCGACTGCTAGTGATACGAGGCCGTTGGGATCCTGCACGGCATTCCGTATTACCCTCCTGAACTCACCGATTTCATATTCTGCTAACAGTCATTGGATCTCGACCAACGCGAGCAGCAATGTAGCTATACGATAAACCGCAATCGCGATAGGCTACAATCCGACCTTTATGAAAGTCGGAAACGTGATGGTACGCATTTCTCCTCCTTACACGAGGCATCACAACAACGTTTCACCTGGCAACGCCGGTCAACTGCTGTTTGTGTATGAGAAATCGGTTGGAAACTTTTGTTATGTTGCCACCGGCGCCAACCTTGTGTGAATGCTCTGAAAAGCTAATCATTTGAATATCAGAACATCATCTTCCGGCCGATTAAATTTCGCGTCTGTAGCACGTCATCTTCGAGGTGTAGCAATTTTAATGGCCAGAAGTGTAACTAACTATCACGTCCGCTGTAGCGTGTATTTAAAGCAGACTTTTTTGCATACTCGTAGTGGCGCTAATAGCTCTACTCATAAGCGATTGGCGTAAAATTTGAATAGATATCGCATTTCAGATATAAAAACACGGCTACCAAGTTTCGTTCATATCGTCCAACTTCTTATTGGAGTTGCGCTTTTCTTCTGTCAGTGTCTATGAAGTTTTAATCCGCCAGGAAGTTTCATATCAGCGCACACTCCGCTGCAGAGTGAAAATCTCATTCTGGAAACATCCCCCAGGCTGTGGGTAAACCATGTCTCCGCAGTATCCTTTCTTTCAGGAGTGCTAGTTCTCCAAGGTTCGCAGGAGAGCTTCCGTAAAGTTTGGAAGGTAGGAGACGATGTACTGGCAGAAGTAAAGCTGTGAGTAGCGGGCGTGAGTCGTGCTTCGGTAGCTCAGTTAGTAGAGCACTTGCCCGCGAAAGGCAAAGGGCCCGAGTTCGAGTCTCGGTCCGGCACACAGTTTTAATCAGCCAGAAAGTTTCATATCAGCGCACACTCCGCTGCAGAGTGAAAATATCATTCAGGAGTGTCTGTGAAGCTCCAAAATTTCGTGTGTAGCTTTCAGAGGATAAAGTAGCATGGAAATGAAGTCTTAAAAAATCAGTCTACAGGTGGAACTGGGAAATCGTAGGAAACTGAGCAAGGCAAGACCGAAAGAGAAAAACCAGTACAAAAAAGAAATTACTTAGCTGACGTTGGCGGAAACGACTGGAACAGCGGTGCCCTTACTTCCATGCTCCAGCAGCCTCATCGGGACGGGGGACGGTTCCTTTGAGAACGCATGACCGGCTTCCAGCTCCATCCTTCACTAACCCGAGTTTGTCCTCCGTCTCTGAAGACCATTTTACACGAGCGACTTTTTGGTCAAAATCGACCACGCGAATTGCGGGCGCCTTTCGTGCCTGGTGCAAATCAGCAGCCAGCTGGGACGCCGGCGTGTCTACGACGTCAGTGAGTTCTAGATTGTGCCGAGTCTACTGCGCATGCGCAGAAACAGGGGCCTATGATGCTTCTGCTAACATCGGAATTTTAGCCTGGCTGGACTGTTACAAGTCTTATGGCGTGTCACGAGGGCCTCCCGTCGGGTAGACCGCTCGCCTGGTGCAAGTCTTTCGATTTGACGCCACTGCAGCGACTTGGGGATGAAATGATAATGATTAGGACAACACAACACCCAGTCCCTGAGCGGAGAAAATCTCCGACCCAGCCGGGAATGGAACCCGGGCCCTTAGGATTGACAATCTGTTGCGCTGACCACTCAGCTACCTGGGGCGGACCGTTACAAAAATAAATATTGTACTTTCGAGTCTTCTTAATATCTTTTTCGAAGAATGAAGAAACAGAAGGACGGAGTACACGACCGGTTTCGGAACACTAAAAGTTCCATTATTTGGCGTAAAAAATAAAATCACTTAAACATCTGAAGTCACCCTCACCTCAGTGTTGTCATAAAAAAAAAAAAAACCAGTTGTGTACACAGTAAAATGTTGCGTATTAAGCAACTGTCCTACGATTTTTTTCATTTTTCAAAATGGACTCGGACAGTTCAGCCTCCTCATAGGAATAGTTCATCTTTTTTTCTATTGTGATTTTTAGTTTTTTGTGACACGTTAAAAAGTTACGCAAGGTCCTGGCATTTTTTCCGAGTACTTGTAGTGTTTTCCTACAAGAGAGGCAAATCATCCAAAAGAAAAAAAACGATCTTTACGTTTAACAGACAGAGAGACTATTATAGTATACATAAATAAGAACATAAAAATATAAACGTGTATTGATATAATTTATTTCAGCAGTGAGAAGGTCAGAACGCATACTTTTCTATGTTATTTGCTAATTAGGAAGAAAAGTTACAAAGAATAAACCAAAAAGGCGCTGTTTACTGCGTTCTAGATATTATTTGATGTGTTTGCAAGTACATATCTTCTCGAAAATTTGTATGTTCTAAAATGTTGGGGTCGCACATCTCCTATTCTTTAAGTTCTCAGGAGTGTAAAGAATTTACCACAAGACCTTTGAAAATACCTTCCATTATGACCTCTGCTTTGGTGATTAATCATTACTTGTTCCTGCATTCAGCATTTTTTATTTTTATTTAATTTTTTTTTTTCTAAAGAAGTGACACTTGTAAACTCTCTTTCACAGTTCCGATGCCAAACTGCAGAGCAGACAGCTCATGCAACGCACGGAATTTTGCGCTGACATGTAAGCGAAAATGTCCACTCAAAACAGATGAGATTCACTAGTGAATTAAAATGCCAGGGGTGCTGTTGTACCCGCACTTGCCTCGAGAAGTCAATTGAGACAATATAGCTTAATTGTGACCTGGGTACTACCATGATTTTTCGACGCATGCTTTCAAGAGGCTATTTTTGTCTGAACTGCGGTTACTTAGACACTATTCTGAAGCGGTGTACGGAGGACTGCATCAATTTACCATAATTTATGAGTTTCAGCTTTTGAAGAGTGTTTACATTTTCCCTTCTTATAATCATATTGCTCAGTATGTTTCCTTGGCTATATTTTGACATCAATCTGAGGCTGAGTGAGCATTGGGCTGTCAAGAAAAAGAGTTCTGTTGGATTAAATTTATGTCACAACTTGCCTCGATTTCTTGTTGTTTATTGTAGACATTGAGGTAGTAGGTCAGTGCTATTTAGATCGACAAAAACTATTTATTACGAAAAATTTATATAAGAATAAAATACTCAAACAACGATCGATACAGCAGTAACATATATATTAAGACCATTTTCGACGCTAAAATATTGATGTAAGAACATGTTCTGAATTAAGCTAGTCACTTTCAAGTACACTTTCACAATTTTCTCTTCTATAGAGTTATTTGTCCTTAGGGATTCGTGAGCGCATTTCTACATTCTACCCACTGAACGCATTTTTCCTCAGCTTTACTGTTTGCAAAAACGCTTTCTGGCCTCTGCACTGAGGTAACACTAGTTTGGTCCGTGATTCAAATTTCGGGAGGTTGGAAATTATGCCTTCAGAGAATTGTTCTCAGATTATTGAAAATAGGATTTCACATTTGTTCGGTTGAAGCAACCTCGTGCCAACCTGGTCGCCTCTGGTTTCCATAGTGAAAGAGTTGGAAGTGTTCTTAAAAAATCGGCGAACCAGTCATGCATTATCCTACTAAGTTCAAGGACATTTAATAGAATTATCCTCGCAACAGCTATAACCCATTGGTATCAATTCTTTTGACGTTAAACCGGCGTTAATTCCTTCTCGTTGTCATGAAGAAAAAACTTCCTTCTATTTGGATAATAGCAAAGGGTAATGGAAAGTCGAACTATCTTTTCATCGTCAATTCATCTTGGGAAAGTTTCTTACAGTGTCTTGCTTCAGTTCGATAGATGATCAGACACTCAGCTGAAGCGTTAAGAATTGATAATCTCTTTTTTTTTTTACCCTCCTCACTGCTGCTACCATGGCATCTGGAGGAACTTCTCCTCGGTTTGTCTTTTTTTTAATTGTTCTATATCGTTATCTGAAACAAGCGAAAAATTACTAAATACGCAAACCAGGGCAGGCTGTTCAACGAGACAATCGTCCCCGAAACTTTTGTCATAACCATCCCCTAACAGAAGACATTTGACCTAAAAACCGAACTGGAAAAGCAGACTATAAGTGTAAACTCAATGTTGATAAAGAATAACAGTGCGCAACTGTCATAAGCTGGTATATAGATTTCACGTAATACGGAATAAATAATAAGAGTTAATTATATCAACAGATGAATGATTACAGTTGCAAAAACAGCAATAAAATCCTGAAAATTATCACCAATTCTAAAAATTACTTACACACTACTCGCAGTAGTGTGGTCGTATTACACAGTTTGCTTGAGGTTGCTTGCTTTTGAGCCTGAGATAGCGCGGCAGCCAGTAATGTGAAGTGCTCAGGTGCTCAGGTGTGATGAATCTCTAACACTCGTTCGTGAACCTCTCTGCCCATTGGGCGGTAATACTAAACAAGATGTCGTTCTTTGAAGTTTTTAGATGTCCTCTGTCAATACCAACTGAACTGGTAAGGATCCCATACTGTGTAGCAGTACTCCAGAAGAGGATTTCAATTTAAGCATATTTAATGTGACGGGTACTTGTTGAAAGAAAGTTGAACAGCCTTTCAGGATTGGAAGCATTTATGACACTTTAAGCTATGCTCGAATCCCATGACATGATTTCGTTACTACAATTCAGTAATACCTTTCGACAAAGGATATTATGAAGTAATAAGGGCATCCCAGTCTGTTGTGTTTAATGCACTTCACCTCACCGATCATCAAATAGTAATAATGTTTCCTTACAGATACTGTTCAAAATGTTGACAAACCCGACCACAGCAAAGGATATTGCGCCGAATCCTGGACTTTCTTACCACTCAAGAATCCGACGAGTGTGGTGCACTACTTTCACGGCTGCAACAATACTATAACAAATCCACGTCGGTGTTGACAAAAGTCTTGTAAGCTCGGGCGTTCACGTGTCCCCAGAAATATCAGTCCATTGTTGTCGTGTCTGGTGACCGTAGATCCGAGCAGTACTGAATGCAAACTTGAGGGTTATGGCCATTATTGTTGTCAGTAGCAAGAACCGCTAGTGAATGGAACATATTTGTCTCCAGAGAAAACTCACAGCGCATAATAACGTCATTTGCACTGTTGTACAGGTACTTTCAGTGCAATACTGGTGCAAAGATAAATGGTGGTGAGAAAACAACCGAAACGCAATTACTCTCTAACAAAACACCGGGACCACGGGTCCCTCATAAAAAAAAACAACTTGGAAATCACCCTGTATTCCTGTCTTGCGCGAATTCCCTTATTTTATTGAAAAAAGAACAACTTCCTGAATGTTATATAGATATGTAGAGTGATTATAAGTAAACTTTCAGTTTCAAAATGCTGTAAAAATAACCACTGCTCAGAATGACATATAATTTGAATGGAATATTTTGGAAGAAGGGGGAAACGTGATGAAAACAAAACTAATTTAAAGAAGATTTTCTCACTAGAAGGCGCTGTAAGAGTTCGGCCACAAATGATACATGACTCGTAATACGATGGATATGGTGTGAGTTGCACATTAAACTAATCGTACTGTGGACTTTGCATGACCGCACAAGTTTAGTGTGGCATTTAACAAATGTGACACTGTTAGTTGGTTAAGCCTGCCTACCACAACAATATCGTACCATACTGGTTCTTAATTGTCCTGAGCCCTAAAACCGCATAAAAATGAACAGTGGCATTAGGTTTTAACTGTCTTGAGCCCAAAAACCGCTCAAAAAGGCTATAGTTACATCGGTTTTTAATTGTTTTTAGGCCAAAAACGGAATAAAAAGCTAGAATGAAATTGGTTTTTGACTATCGTGAGACAGGAGCAAGACATGTTCAGTATGCTGTCCACCGTTTTCTGGCACAATCTGAAATCGAAGAAAGGCATATTCCACAACAGATCAGTGTGTTTGAGGTTACGTTCGGAATGCATTGCTCAACGTTTGCCTTCAGTGCAGAGCACTAAACAAAACATCTTTCAGCTAGTCGATGGCCAGGTCAAACCTATTAAGATAACGTGATCTGGACTGCCAGACTGAATTAAAATGACTGCTTATAGTTCTAGCATTTCCAAAATGCCTCTGCACCAGCTACTTCACTGGCTATGCAACGTGCAGAGGAGCGCCATATTGTAAAAAAATGATCCAATCCACACATGCACGCTGTTGAAGAGTTTGTATGACACTGATGCACAACAACACTCTCTAGTGTTTACCAATTGATGGTATATGTAACAGATCCCACAGGACCCACGTTACCAAGCGAGGTGGCGCAGTGGTAAGGCACTGGACTCGCATTCGGGAGGACGACGGTTCAATCCCGCGTCCGGCCATCCTGATTTAGGTTTTCCGTGATTTCCCTAAATCACTGCAGGCAAATGCCGGGATGGTTCGTCTGAAAGGGCACGGCCGACTTCCTTCCCCATTCTTCCGTACACCGATGAGACCGATGACCAATCTGTCTGGTCTCCTTCCCCAACCAACCAACCAACCAAAGGACCCACGTTCTTGAAAAAATACTGTCCTACGATAAAAGATGCATCAACTCGTGCAACACCGTTACCGTTGGCGGAATGAAGTGGCACCGGTTCAAGTGTGAGTGGATTTTCCGATGTCCAGATTCTGCAGTTCTGTGTATTGATATTCCTTTGAGATGGAAAGGGGCTTCGTCTGTTAACAGAATCTCCGTGGCTATTCATTGTTCATTTCCTTGCGAGAAGCAATTCTAAACAAACGTTTGTCTTACTGGCAGGTCAGGGTGCAGCAGCTCCTGAACATGGGTAATTTCGTAGGGATAGCAATGCTGGATGTTAGTAGAATTTTATGGCCGTGCTCAAGGGCAGGCCAAATTTGGGGCGGTTCTCCGTGCCCTCCACGGCTCCGCACCACTGCCCGAACTCACGTGCAGTGAAGTGCCCACGTCTTCTACTGACTTTGGATCAATTGTTTTCCTCTCTCTGTTTCGTTGCACTTCAGAAGAACCTGTCTTTTCGAATTTCGTGAACATTTTCTCCACACCTTTGGCAAACAACTATTGCAGAGCTACTGGCGGACAGTCGCCGTTCTTGTAACAGAGCTTTAGCAGCAGCGAGCTATCCTGTTTGAGACAGATATGCCTGGGTCTTTTATTTTATATATTCTGCCGCTTACAGCACCATGTAGTAGAAAAATGCTCAGGAACTTGTTTTCTTTCCATAATGTTTCCCCCTTCGCCAATAGTATTCAGTTCAAACCTGATGTCATTCTGGGAAATGGTGCTCTCCTAATAGTGTTTTGAAGCTCTAACTTAAATTATAATCACCCTGTACTCTACAAAAAAATGTACCTCATTTGACTGTGTTATGTAATGCCATAGTTTTTGAGTACGTGTCGTTAGAAAATGATCAACGGTTTAAATTAATAACAGAACAATAGAAGTAGCTGAGCAGCAACTTTGATACAATGTTATGTAACATCTATAGTATACTGTATACACTAAACAATGATTTTTGTTGTAACGAATTCATAAAATGCCATTAACAGGTGAATGATTTACTTCATTTTAAAAAAAAAGTGTCTCACATTACAGTTACACAAGATTTTGTACTATAAAATATTGTGCAATCTCCCTCTTCATATCCAAAAAGTTACTTTTGTCATTGTACTTTTGCTTAAGAATTTAGAATTTCGTTTAAGAAGTACTTCACGTAACTGCGCATTAAGAACAGAAGAAACTTCACAGGGCGTCAGAGGATAGTGCTAGCGTGCAGAGCCAAACTTATTCAAATACCATACGTCATGCTCGCAGTAAATATGAGACTCTCATCTGCATTGCAAATTGGTACGTAATATTGCATGCCTGCGTCATACCGCGTTGATGCGAAAGCCTTGTACAAAGTAGTATATGTGAAAATCAAAGCTGGTCCGCGTTAAGCACCCCAGCACGTACAGATAATAAACGCAGACATGTGCCCTGCCAAAGGTCTCGTCTGAAAAACAGCCGAGCGACATGCATTGCGCCGCGTATTTTTAGACGCCAGTTTCACGCCATCGCAAAGCACGACGATCGTAGCTGACGTAACAAGCGGATTAATTAGAAAATGGACAGCAACTTCTGTCGTGAATTTAAAAGTAATTCGCTTCTCGCTTCTTCTCTATTCGGCCACATTCTAAAATGTCTGGATGGTACTTGTTAAACAAACATTCGCAGCAGCAACTACCAGCAATCGAAATGAATCCAATACTTTCCGAGCGACGGTGGAAAGCGTATTGTTTGAAATATTTGTATATCCATTTTGTACGGGTGAAGTGTGTTTCATCAGGTATATACGAAATTTTGATACCTCATGATAGAGAATGTTAGCTAATAAACAATTCCTTGCTTAAATAGTGCCCTCAATAGATACAAAGTTCTAGCGACTTTTCTTCTTATAAAGCTAACGTTTATCTCTCTAAGAACGAATACTTCGGTAGTTTTAAAAAAACAGACTGAATAAAAATATTTTATAATGTTCCATACCAACTTACATGTTAGGTATCCAATAATATTCATAAAGTGTATGTGCTTTGAAAAGTGATACGACAGAAATTAAGGTCAAAATAGTAGTAGGGAAACATTAAACACGGCATCCAACATGATTAGATTCTCAGTCCACTCATTTTACTTACTACTTTAATGTTTTATTTGCAACATTGAAGCACGCTTCTGAAATATTCGCTAATGTTGTCATAAAGATCAAAACTGATCCATATCCCACACGTCAGAAGGAAAGTAGAACTGGCTTACAACCTTAAGAAGACACGTTTTACGCAGTTAACAAATGAAAATACTAATAGTAGCATTAACATCTGCATCCTTATATACATACAAACTCCAAAAAAATGGTTCAAATGGCTCTGAGCACTATGGGACTCAACTGCTGTGGTCATCAGTTTCCTAGAACTTAGAACTACTTAAACCTAACTAACCTAAGAACATCACAGACATCCATGCCCGAGGCAGGATTCGAACCTGCGACCGTAGCAGTCGCACGGTTCCGGACTGCGCGCCTAGAACCGCGAGACCACTGCGGCCGGCTACATACAAACTCCACATGCCACGTACGGTGCATGCCTGTGGATACGTTGTGCTGCTAATAGCAGTTTTTTTTTCTTTTTCACATGCTAACAGAACGAGGGTAAAACAACTTTCTATATCCCTGTCTATGAGAATCAATTTCTCTGATGTTAGTGGCCCTTAAGCGAAATGTGCGTTAACAATTCCCGGTTCTCTCAATTTTATCGACAGCGTTCCTCAAAAAGAACACCGCCGTTCCTTCAGGTATTCCCATTTGAGTTCACGAAGCATCTACATAATACTTGTCTGTTGTTCGAACCTACCAGTAACAAATCTATCAGCCAGTCTCTGAATTGTTTCGATGTATTCCTTTAATCCGACCTGATGGAGATCCCAAACACTCGAGTGATACTCATGAATAGTTGTTCGCACTGGTGTTCTATATGAGGTCTCCTTTACTGACGAACGACACTTTCCTAAGACTTATCCAGTAAACCGAAGTCGACTATTACCCCTTGCCCAGAGCAAGCCCCACATGCTCGTTGCATTTCAAAACGCTCTGAAACGTTATGCTCTGATATTTAATTGACTTGACAGTGTTCAGTGCCGCATTACTGTATTTGGACATTACGGCATTGTTTTTCCTGCTCGCATTTTTCTAGATTTAGAGGTAGCTACAACCCAGCACACCAACTAGAAATTTTGCCTATGTCGTATCCTTCTACAATCACACAACGAAATCTTCCAATAGACCACACCGTATTCAACAAACAACCACACCCTGTCCGTCAGATCATTTGTGTATACAGAAAATAACAGAAGTCCTGTCACGCTTCCCCGGGGCATTCCTGATGATTTCCTTGTCTCTGACAAACACTCGCCAAATCCGAACCACTCACATATGTGGGAACCTATTCCTTATAGCCGGCCACTGGTGACCGAGCGGTTCTAGGAGCTTCAGTCTGAAACCGCGCTACCGCTACGGTCGCAGGTTCCAATCCTGCTTCGGGCATGGATATGTGTGATGTCCTTACTTAGGTTTAAGTAGTTCTAAGTTCTAGGGGACTGATGACCACAGATGTTAAGTCCCATAGTGCTCAGAGCAATTTGAACCATTTATTCCTTACACTCATACCGTCGTTAACAGCAGGTAGTAGGAATCTTGGGCTACGAGCGAAATTTTGATATGAAATTGATATGCAAATTAGTCTAATATCAATTAAACACCTATAACCCTGATCACTCCAGCACCCGACCACACCGACCCCCATCCCCAGATGATGTCACATGTTTTTCTCAGCCTGCACGTGGCGTCAAGTCCCCCCCCCCCCCCCCATTCTCCACCCTCTCCCTCCCTCATCTACCCAACAGGCAAAAATTTCGAATTTTGGAAGAAATTTGGAATTTTTTGCAGGAATTTCGAATTTTTGTGAGAACTTATTTGTTGTAGGCCTGTGCTGACATGCCTACCCCAACCCCCACCTTGGAATTGGCGGGAAGTTAAAAATGGCGGTACCCTTTCTAGAACTCAAACCCTGGTCCTCCTAGACATAAAGCCAAAATCCAGCCTCCTAACATAATTATACCACCAGAGGCGCTTGGAACTGATAGGAAATAAAAAGTGGCGGTACCCTTTTCTTGACTCGAAACCTGATTCTACTGGATGGAATGCTCAAGTACACCCACCAACACATGAGATGTACAGATGTGGGAGAGAAAGGTTAAATTAGTGTATTTATTTTGACCAGAAAACTGACACAAAGATCTATCCTAATTACGTAACGAATAATAAAGATGAAGCCTAATTACAGAACTATATGCACAGTGCTACACAAGGACAGCATAAAATCACAATACAACTCAAAAACTGACGATGCCATACAACTGTTATTAAAATTATGGGAAAAAAATTCAGTTCACCTTCGAATAGCTGTTGGATGCACTCACAATACCGCAAACTCTTGCAATTTCCAAATGCTGCGATGTTTTCCGCATTTTTTTCAATGAAAAACATTGCCTCTGTGTTTTATTTCTACCAGCCTGTGTTGTGGTATGTGCATCATTTATGCCATACTATATTCAGCTTTCTTTGAGAGCCACAGGATAATGTCAGTTGGTTAAGGCACTCAGTCCGGAACCGCGTGACTGCTACGGTTGCAGGTTCGAATTCTGCCTCGGGCATGGATGTGTGTGATGTCCTTAGGTTAGTTAGGTTTAAGTAGTTCTCAGTTCTAGGGGACTTATGGCCATAGCAGTTGAGTCCCATAGCGCTCAGAGCCATTTGAACCATTTGATAATGTCAGTTTAGCAGCAGCTGGCATGACCCTATAAGTCACGGCTGAAAGAACAAAGTGTATTGCAGTGCATACTGATTGGGTGTGATACAACCGAAAAGAAAACAATGTACTAAACTGCTTATGAAGGAACAATACAGGAAACCTTTCGTGGTGTGACTGGGAGTCTGTTGGGTATGGTCCTTCCACAGTACTGGTGATGGAACTTTACACCAGTCTGTGGAAGTGACTTCTATCACGAATCACCTGCTCCAATGAACCAATACCTGTATATTTAATAGGATCGCCACACATATGGTCAGTGCTAGAAAGTAGACTGTATTTGTCAGATATATCAGAAGACAGGGATATCTTATCGACTTCTCTAATGGATGACGTTACCGGAGTTTTTTAGTTTGAAGGTTTTCTCTGTTGAATGGTACAAAATACCAATGTGGGAAAGAATGTTTGGGTGTTGGACATGAATGCACCCTGAGAAGAGACAGATCTTCTTAAGTCTGCAGTACCTGTATGTAGTTTGGAGATTTGTCGCAATACAGTAGCAAAATCCTCATCCTTTCTCCATGCCATGGATGATATGGAGTCTTTCTAATTCTTCCAACAAGAAAGGTCACTGTAACTGCTAGTACAATTTCTACTACCTCGTGTTGCAAGAGAAAGCTTTGTTTGGCGCTGGCCGCACACATTATATACGGCTTGTGGAGCTACAATAACATGTTACCATTTCCACCGAGTGGTCAAAACGCGCTCCTGTCACATTATCTCAGCTCATCCTATTTCTCCACGAGATGCAGGAGGTCTTGCATATAGCGCTCTCTGACTTCCGCTCAAGTGTGACTTAAATTGGGATGATCAGATGGATGAAGCTACACGGATGGTGGGTCAGAGATTGAGGAGCAGTTACAAGATGCACAGGGACTGTCTAAAAAAGAGTGTTGGCGATTTTGATGTATGTCATTCTTAGCAGATAAACTATGTGATCAGAAGTATACGGACACCCCAAAAAATACACGTTTCTCATATTAGGTACTCCATATCAGCGACTTCAGTAATATTCGACATCGTTAGGGTGCAGAATGGGGCGCTCCGCGGAACTCACGTAATTCGAACGTGGTCAGATAACTGGGTGTCATTTGTGTCATACGTCTGTACGCGAGTTTCCCACACTCTTAAACATCCCTAGATCCACTGCTTCCGATTAGATGGTGCAGTGGAAAGGTGAAGGGATATGTACAATACAAAAGCGTACAGGCTGACCTCATCTGTCGACTGACAGAGACTGACGACAGTTGAAGAGGGTCGTAATGTGTAATAGGCAGATAGCTATCCAGACCATCACACAGGAATTCCAAACTGCATCAGGATCCACTGCTAGTACTATGACAGTTAGGCGGGAGGCGAGAAAACCTGGCTTTTATGGTCGAACAGCTGGTCATAAGCCAAACATCCCGCCGGTAAACGCCTCGCTTGGTGTAAGAAGCGTAAACGTTGGACGACTGAACAGTGAAAAAATGTTGTGTGGAGTGTCAAGTCACGGTACACAATGTGACGATCCGATGGCACGGTGTGGGTATGGCGAATGCCCGATGAACGTCATCTCCAGCATGTGTAGAGCCAACAGTAGAATTCGGAGGCGGTGGTGTTACGATGTGGTCGTGTTTTTCATGGAGCGGACTTGCACCCCTTATTGTATTACGAGACACTATCACATCACAGGCCTACATTGGTGTTTCAAGCACCTCCTTGCTTCCCACTGTTGAAGAGCAATTCAGGGATGGCGATTGCATCTTTGAACAAGATCGAGCATGTGGCCATAATGAACGATCTGTTGTGGTTACATGACAATAACATCCCTGTAATGAACTGGCCTGCGCAGAGTCCTCACCTGAATCCTACAGAACACCTTTGGGATGTTTTGATAATCCGATTTCGTGCCAGGCCTCACCGACTGACAGACACTTCTCCTCAGTACAGCACTGCGTGAAGAATGGGCCGTCATTCCCGAAGAAACCTTCCCACACCTGACTGAACGTATGTCTGCAGAGTGGAAGGTGTTATCAACGCTAAGGGTGGGCCAACACCATATTGAATTCCAACATTACCGATGGCGGCCGCATGATATTGTGAGTCTTTTGTGCCAGGTGTCCGGATACTTTTGATCACATAGTGTTGGTTTGAAAAAGGTGAGTCGTTGCGAGGTATGAGAGTGGCACAAATAAGATTCACCACTGACTGTAATCATTAAAAGACATCTCTACAGGATCCAAGGCAAGTATGTGGTAGAATAGATAGACTTGTTTCCAAATCGCAGACAGTATTTTTTCCGAAATCATAACATTATCATTGACTCGTGTGTGTGCCTGTAGACTCAAGACAGCTTTTTACACAGAGTGATGGTGACACAGTCGCTACGATAATGTTCTTAATACCGTATTCCTTACACAAAATGTATGGTGTGGGCTGTAGAATCCCTCTGCGGTCAGCTTCAAATGTCGGTTCTCAATAGTGTTCCTCAAGAAGAACATCGTCTTCCCTCCATAGATTCACATTTGACGTACATGGTGAATGTAAGTCGACTACTGAAGGAAAATAGTATTTCTGGCCATATAAACTGACTTTCGTGGTCAATTTAACTACTTGGTCTATCAATTTGGTTATATTTATGTGCCACCTGGCAAGTACAAGAGATGCCAGGGCACCATGAAATGATTCTTGACAGGGGTTTCTCCTTTAGCTTTTAACCAAATTGGATTCTCCCAGCTAGAGAGAGCGACACAGGCTCTCACGATTTGTTTCGTAAATGCTTGTGTGATGTAGCATTGCACTGGTAAAATGGACCCTGCCACAGTGTAAACACAGTTACATCGTATCAAATTATATCTTGTTGTTGTCTAACGTAAAATGAAAGTGTTTTTTTCCGACATGTGAGCCAGGACATTTAAATTGTAGGACATTTCCAGGGGCAGATGTGGACTCTGACCAAAATCTATTGGTAGATTAAAACTGAAGAACCTGCAAAGAGGTGGGAATTTAAGGACATGGGATCGGGATAACCTGAAAGAACCAGAGGTTGTACAGAGTTTCAAGGAGAGCATAAGGGAACAACTGACAGGAATGGGGGAAAGAAACACAGTAGAAGAAGAATGGGTATATCTGAGGGATGAAGTAGTGAAGGCAGCAGAGGATAAAGTAGGTAAAAAGACGAGAGCTGTTAGTAATCCTTGGGTAAGAGAAGAAATATTGAATTTAATTGATGAAAGGAGAAACTATAAAAATGCAGTAAATGAAGCAGGCAACAAGGAATACAAACGTCTCAAAAATGAGATCAACAGGAAGTGTAAAGCAGGGATGGCTAGAGGACAAATGTAAGGATGTAGAAGCTTATCTCACTAGGGGTAAGATAGATACTGCCTACAGGAAAATTAAAGAGACCTTTGGAGAGAAGTGAACCACTTGTATGAATATCAAGAGCTCAGATGGCAACCCAGTTCTAAGCAAAGAAGGGAAGGCAGAAAGGTGGAAGGAGTATATAGAGGGTTTATACAAGGGCGATGTACTTGAGGACAATATTATGGAAATGGAAGAGGATGTAGATGAAGACGAAATGGGAGATAAGATACTGCGTGAAGAGTTAGAGCACTGAAAGACCTGAGTCGAAACAAGGCCCCGGGAGTAGACAACATTCCATTAGAACTACTGACCGCCTTGGGAGAGCCAGTCATGACAAAACTCTACCATCTGGTGAGCAAGATGTATGAGACAAGCGAAATACCCTCAGACTTCAAGAAGAATATAATAATTCCAATCCCAAAGAAAGCAGGTGCTGACAGATGTGAAAATTACCGAACTATCAGTTTAATAAGTCACAGCTGCAAAATACTAACGCGAATTCTTTACAGACGAATGGAAAACTGGTAGATGCGGACCTCGGGGAGGATCAGTTTGGATTCCGTAGAAATGTTGGAACACGTAAGGCAATACTGACCTTACGACTTATCTTAGAACCTAGATTAAGGAAAGGCATACCTACGTTTCTAGCATTTGTAGACTTAGAGAATGCTTTGGACAATGTTGACTAGAATACTCTCTTTAAAATTCTGAAGATGGCAGGGGTAAAATACAGGGAGCGAAAGGCTATTTACAATTTGTACAGAAACCAGATGGCAGTTATAAGAGTCGAGGGGCATGAAAGGGAAGCAGTGGTTGGGAAAGGAGTGAGACAGTGTTGTAGCCTCTCCCCGATGTTATTCAATCTGTATATTGAGCAAGCAGTAAAGGAAACAAAAGAAAAATTCGGAGTAGGTATTAAAATTCATGGAGAAGAAGTAAAAACTTTGAGGTTCGCCGATGACATTGTAATTCTGTCAGAGACAGCAAAGGACCTGGAAGAGCAGTTGAACGGAATGGACAGTGTCTTGAAAGGAGGATATAAGATGAACATAAACAAAAGCAAAACGATGATAATGGAATGTAGTCGAATTAAGTCGGGTGATGCTGAGGGAATTACACTAGGAAATGAGACACTTAAAGTAGTAAAGGAGTTTTGCTATTTTGGCAGCAAAATAACTGATGATGGTCGAAGTAGAGAGGATATAAAATGTATACTGGCAATGGCAAGGAAAGCGTTTGTGAAGAAGAGAAATTTGTTAACATTGAGTATAGATTTAAATGCAAGGAAGTCGTTTCTGAAAGTATTTGTATGGAGTGTTGCCACGTATGGAAGTGAAACATGGACGATAAATAGTTTGGACAAGAAGAGAATAGAAGCTTTCGAAATGTGGTGCTACAGAGGAATGCTGAAGATAAGGTGGATAGATCACGCAAATAATGAGGGGGTATTGAATAGGACTGGGGAGAAGAGAAGCTTGTGGCACAACTTGACTAGGGGTCGGTTGAGAGGACATGTTTTGAGGCATCAAGGGATCACAAATTTAGCATTGGAGGGCAGCGTGTAGGGTAAAAATCGTAGAGGGAGACCAAGAGATGAATACACTAAGCAGATTCAGAAGGATGTCGGTTGCAGTAGGTACTGGGAGATGAAGAAGCTTGCACAGGACAGAGTAGCATGGAGAGCTGCATCAAACTAGTCTCAGGACTTAAGACAACAACAACAACACATGTGAGCCAGTGGTGTGAAGGACTGTATTCTCTAACGTTAATTCACGTGTCTGAAGTGTCTGTAATACACACGTGTATGACAGTTTATTTACACATTTTGTTTGTGAGAGAGCCTCTCAGGCCATGTAATTTGTTCAATAAGCTGATAGAAATTCCTTAATATAGATTCTTTTTTCTTTTGAGTTTAAATTCTCGCTTTTTCTTTACTCCAATGACGGTTTTGAGATAATACGGACATTCTGCGGTGAACGGTAATTCTTGCAACAAAATAGTCGAAGATCTTTATTTCTTAATTTACCGAGGGTGGACATGTTTGTGCTGATCATTTGTAATCAGTGGTGGTGTACTTCCTTGGAGATCACGAAATAATGAGATGCAAATTGTATCCCGCAGTTGAATGTAAAACCTATACCGATTTTGCTGATAAAACTAAAAGAAAATGGACTTTGCATACTTTCATGGGAAGAGGTTGTTTGTTGTCACGATTGTGTTGTCCTTTTTTAATTGTTGCTTCACTACAGGAGTCGTATTGCTGTTAAATCGTCCAGTGCTCGGAACAACATGGTGACCGAGTTCCCTAAGAGGATACTACTGGCCCTTTACACAAACAACCCTCAGTTGGGATAGCACATACCTATCATGGTTTTGTTCTGATGGATGCTGGCATGGCGTTTTATACTAGTGGGCTTCCTGTTCCATAAGCAGCCATCTATTGAAATAGCCATCTAGAGATTTTTCCAGATGATGGTGTTGTGCTGGTATATTTTTCTTGTGTGCTAAGAAGTGCCGCCTCAAGCTGCGAGTGTCCATGGAGGGTAGAGGAACGCCTGGTGTGACAAGTGGGCGACGAAAAGTGTAATTGGGGATGCAAGACGCTTCTTGTAGTAACTGGCCATTTGAAAACGCCTGTGGCCTCCCTGTAGGTGGATGGAGGAAGGTAGGGGGGGTGGGGGTGGGGGAGTCGTCAGGAATGGTGCGAGGGCATCTGTTTTCGGTAGTTTGTGACAGTACATCGAGGAGAATGCACATACAACTACTGGCCCCTCTGTAGCCTTTAGGACGACGATTTTCCCCTGTACATGTGTTGGATTATGACCTGTTCGTTATTAGTGCTGGTTTTTCATGACAATTTCGAATTAGAACTATGGTGCATTTTTTCCATCAGTTGTGGTAGTCTTTATTGGCTTCGGTTACCTGGGCTGTAGGTGGTTCTTGAGGGGCATCTGTAGTGAACTCTGACATCAAACAACGATATATACTGTATGCTTACACGTAATAAGCTTTTTAAACTCATCTCTGTCAAACATCACATCGTTAGTTGAACGTGGATCTCGACAAAAAGTATAAAAATAGTACCTTACACCCCTGACTTTTTTCTGCCACGTTGTAGGTAATGGGTAAAGTTCTAGTGTGTCTATCGCTAGTTTCGAGTGGTATTCTGAATTTTTTTACCAGAAATATAACAACAGTTGTACGTCATCGTCAGTTTTTGAGCTGTATTGTGATTTTATACTGACCTTGTGTAGCGCTATGCATATAGTATTCCATTAGGCCTGATCTTTATGATAAATTACGTAATTAGGATCTATCTTTGCTTCAATTTCCCGATCAAAATAAATACCCGAACCTAACCTTCTTCTCCTGCGTCTGGACAGTTCCCATTTGTTGGGGTATGTACTTGGGCTTGCCATCTAATGGAAACAGCGTTCGAGTCCCAGAAAGGGTACCACCAAATTTAATTTCCCGCCAATTCCCGGGTGCAAGTTGGGGTGGGCATGTCAGTTTGGCCCTGAAACAAATAAATTCCCACCAAAACTCGAAATTCCCGCCAATGGGATAGGTTGGGGAAGGTAACATAAATAGTGTTCTTATTTGCTGCAAGCGTTAATAGCGGATTATTATAGTGTAATGACTGCGTACCGATCAACAGCAGCTGTGCTTTGGTATCCACCGCAATACTTTCGGCCAGGTTTTCAGAGTGTTAACATCTTTTCTTCACCCTCCACCTTCAGTAAAAAGAATATTATAAGAAAAGCTAAGGGTAAATTTCGTAACTTGAGTACATTTTTTTGAATCAGTTTTCATTGTTTACAACAGTAAAGGGAGATGTTACTACGAATCTCTTCTGTATCATTAAAAAGATCTTAATTCAATTTCAATTTAAATCAACCTTTTCATTTATTTGTCAAAACCTCACTAACTTTCTCCTTCCAGTTTGAATGCAAATCTTGAAATAACTGTGCCGTAACGCCTTGCACTATTGCGTAAAAAGCTAGCTGCAATTTGTTAGTAACAAAGTTGTTCCGTTGGCAAAGCAGCTTAAAGTAAATTAATAAATCAAATAGCCCCACAGTTGTTCATTTTAGGAACATGCAGTTGATTGTTTTATAGTATGCAGCAAAGCAGAAAAGAGAACAGGTAAGCATCAGTCGTAGGGCCCAGACGAATTTTGTGAGGTGATGTTAGGAAACTGTGTTCATTGGTAAATTTTTCGAATAATCCAAGAGTGACGTTTTCCTAACAGGGCAGGGTTTCGGTCGCAACAGTTACCCAGTGTGTCGTGATTGTTTGAGCAGGAAACCATTCCGTGTATTATTGGTAGTCATTCTTTGCATTCATTTTAATTTTCGGATTGTCAAATTCAGTTTAAAGTAATTAGCATCAAACAAACATCGAATGTAATTTCAATATGTATGTTCGTATTCGGAATTAGTGTAGCAAAATTATTCTAGATCAGAAATCGTCATCACGACATTGTTATCGTAATTGAAAGCACTTTCTTTCACATTCCTGGTTCTACAGTGAGACACTGTATGCTTGTAAACTCATAAAGATCAAAGTTCACACCAAAACTAAAGTCTTCAAGTAATATATTAATGGTCATAAGAAGTCTTAAGTAAGAGGTTTTGTCACACATAGTTTCCAAGATCCAGCATAAAATTAAACAGTATGCGTAACAGGCGTAAAGAAACTTCCAGAACTTCCAAGAACTTTCAGAACTGCACTCTATCTTTCAAAAATATTCACCACATCGGGTGGTGAAGTTCTAATAATAACAACAAGCGGTGGGAGCAGTCACGCTTGAGCAACCGAACAAGAGTGAGTAATTCTAAATCTTTGTGTAGAATAGAATAAGTACAGTTTATTCATAGTTCATTCCAATATAGACCGAATAAGTTCACTGTTATTAATACTATGACACTGCATATCGTAAATCCCGTATGAACTGTTTACTGTCCTGGCCTATAATCCATCAACTGAAATACACGTGCTTGAATGTAAACTCAGTGGACAGTCTATCGTGCACAAATAATGAGAAATTTAGAAACGTATAACTCTCTGTGGATATCTAGTGTTTTGATTCTAACTGCTAATTGTAAATCACTAACAGATTTTTACGTACCTTATGTTGTTGTAAAGCACGTTTTCTGATTTTTGGCATTATGAAACTCGAACTGATCATACCTGTAAATGAAAGGATTTTATTTATTAAATCGAACAGTAAAATTTATTAAAAATGAAATATTTATGTGTGACAACTCAAACTACGCCTCCATTACTGTAAGTCATAAATCTAACATGTATAATTTTAAATGTACACTACACAACCATATTACCGACGAGTAATTTCCCGAAGTTTTGTTTGGTAGTTAAAACTCCCAACGAGTGCCTACTTCCACACGCGCTAAAATTTTAATTCTGATAGAATTACCTGATCGTTCCCTGGTATGAGTTTGTAAGTTGTAGGTGTTCTCTTATTGGTGGAGTGATTCGCAAGATACTGTGCTGTATAAACAAACCTTCACTTTGCTAACTGGTGCATTAACCAGTTTATAATGAAGTTTGGAATGAGATTGCGTCGTAATTATCTCAAATGACTCAGGAATACAATGGAAAAGCTAAGTACGGTAGATTCAGCCGACAGGAAATATTTATATTCCCGAAATACTCTTGGCTGGAACAGCGACCAACAATTGAGGAAAAATTATTTGCTTTTGTCTATAACACCAAGTTTTTATTTTGTGGACTGGTTGCCTGTTCACATTACGTTGTTGAAACTTAAGAAACATTAACAAAATATTTTTCTACGTGATACTAACCTCTTTGCGCTGTCGTCATACTCGCGTGCCAAGTCTGTGTGTCGTATACTAAAAGGAAATGTCAATTTGAGCTTTAAATAGCAGAACACTGCATACTGTAATGCTACATGGCGTGCAGAGAGTGTGAAGCAGCGCTGACAAGAACCTCGTCGAAGACGTGGATAACATGGAAGGGACGTGAAATTGGAAGTGCGTCCAAAGGACATCGACTGACAGTTACAGAGTAACACCTTCCCTCACTGCACCACTATTTCCTCTGGAAACTGGATATCTTTTCGATTTAAATAATTTGATTTTTGTACATAAAGCTATACCTGTGAAGTCACATTTGATTAAAAGGTTCGCAGTTAGATTGATGTTTTATAGCGATAGAAGCGGTATAGAAACTGTAAATGGAAATATTGCTACCTATGTTTGTTACTGTGCTTTTAATGTTTTATTGCAGAAGGGATTGTTTAATTCTTTGTTTTACTAAGTACCTTCTTAAATTTCGTATTTTATACTGTTTTGATTTTTACATTGTTGTCTTTTTTTGGAAGATGAAAAGACAGGCTCTGTGCATAGGAGGAAATCTTATCATTGTTGGCCGCAATTTGATGCTACCTGAAGCACAACAGTGAATCTCAGGTCCGGGTTTGCAGACGTATAACGTCGACATGGTGCCACGATATTTCGGCTGTCAACCACACACCTATCTTTAGTTCACGTATAAATTCATCTGAAGATGTCTATAAACGACATAAAATAATAATACGAATCAGCGATCATTCTCACTGGTCAAGTAATAGCCCGTCTTGATCGGTATGTACATTTTTTTTAAAAAAATTCACCTTTACTCCTTTCGGTTATAGCCATCATGACAATCTGTCAGAAAATAAGATCAAATGAGAAGTAATATATCCGCAATAATTACAAACAGACTGAAGACATATCACATTTAAAAACACAATACACTGTATCAAGTCAATTACACGGTCACTTATATCGTGACTAACGCTCTTTAGTGAGGCAGCCTCCCTTGAATAACACTCTGTGGCCGTTATGTGGCGTTAAGAGCAGTGGGACTTAGCAATTCTATTTACAAATAAGACGTAAGGACATTTGATAAAGGAAAAAAAATCGAACTGTCGCGCTAAAATTCAAAATAACGATTAGAATTTGAGCATACAGTCATTACATCACGGCCAGGATTCGTAACTTTATGACGTTAAACAAACAATATATATTACGCATACACTCATTTTATAAAAATTAATTTGTAAAAATTAAAATGGTCATTTTTATTTTAATAAATGGTTCAAATGGCTCTGAGCACTATGGGACTTAACTTCTGAGGTCATTAGTCCCCTAGAACTTAGAACTACTTAAACCTAACTAACCTAAGGACATCACACACATCCATGCCCGAGGCAGGATTCGAACCTGCGACCGTAGCGGTCGCGCAGTTCCAGACTGAAGCGCCTACAACCGCTCGGTCACCTCGGCCGGCCATTTGTATTCATAAAGCATTTTAATGTAAAGCTATAACTTTGTACAATGTGAGCTTAGTGTAATTTTCCTCTAGTGTCAACTATGTACAGATGTGTTTCAACATCTTTTTTTCCTGAGGAATATAAAACTTAATGATCTGAAGATAGCTGAACAGCTGTCAGCCGAAAAATTGTGGCAACCGGCTGTAGCGCCGGAAATTCGGTATACTCATCACGGTGGGAAAAGTTCAAAGTGCTCACAGAGGTCACCCTTACTTTTAGTATGTGACGCATCCACTTTGAATCGAGCATCGCCATTGCGCGCCACAGGTAACGAGCTGCCTACAGAGATTAAACAAAGGACAGGGAAACATCGCCAGATATTCGTGCTTCAACATAAATTCAGATGTTGTCCAAACCTGCAGGCTGCGCTCTTGCAGTTGCACTGCTGTATTTGACCATGGATGGCTCTCAAATGGCTCTGAGCACTATGGGACTTAACATCTATGGTTATCAGTCCCCTGACCATGGATGGCACCTGTGCAATTTCGTCAATACGTTGCAAATGTCTGTCGTGATCTGGACAGTGTTCTGTTTAGTTGCGAGTGCAATAGGTAGGAGCTAGATGAGTCCGAACACGGACAAATTGTGGTGCTCGTAGGTGGCTGCTTTCGTTACCGAGGAAACCGAAACGTTTTCTTTAAGAGACACCGTATCAAAGATTCATAATACATACAGGCAAAACGGGAAAACAACATCCACTATGTCACAAAGTGGACGAAAATGTGTGTTGAATGGTCGTGTCGAACGATCGTTGGAGAGGATTGCAAAGAAAAGTAAGAGAACGACAGCTGCTAAAGTCACTGCGGAACTGAATGTCACACTCGCGAAACTTATCAGCACCAAATCATCACGAAGGGAGTTCCAGAAGCACGAAAGAGCAGAGCGATCTGGAATTGCAAAACCATTAAATTGGTGCAAATGCTCGTAGCAGGAAAACAAGCTAGCGAAGTCAAGAAACCTCGACTGTGGAACTATGGAAAAATTCATTTCGCCAGACAAGTCTTGTTTCACACTGTTTCCAACTTCTGGCCGAATTAACATCCCGAAAGTGTAGAAATTCTTCTTAAGGTGCTTTTTTATTTTTTTATTTTTTTGTTGCAAACAATTCAGTAAACAGCTCGAGCTTGTGTAACTGTAGACATGCAGCAGGAATAAGGTAGCTAGATATTCAGTTTTCTCTTACTATAAAGTAGAATTTGTAAATCAGAAGAATTACATCTGTATTCTATACCCTTAGACTCTGAAATCAATCTGGAATAGTGACAGCCTCAAGCCCACACACATTGACAGAACTGGACGCAAGTAGTACTAGGCAAAACCTTCGTAAATAACATATTTATATACATAACAACGGGCAACCAGGACACGGAGTCAAAATAGCGATCAGACGACAGCAAGTGACGAGCAGACTGATCTGATGCTCACAGTGATTTCTCGTAAAATCCAGAGGCCATTGACAAACGCTTGCTTAGAATGCTCCGAGAGAAAGATGTAACAATGATTACGCGAAGTCTGAAACCAACGGGTATCATCCAGCAGATGCGACCGCGTCCAGTACTTGTAAAGGTCAGATCGTACTCCAACCCGGCACCAAAATGGACACAAACTGCTTGCACCTTCAATAGCAGAGGACACGCCAAATACTGCGAGACTAATGTTCTCGGCTGCGACCAACACTCGGCCTCGCCAAACCAGCAGTAAACAAAGGCACCACTCTTGCCAACGGGCCAGGGTAGATCTCGACCACAACAACACGCTACCTCACATGCGCTCCTAGCTGCCCGCGTCACACTCCATTCTTCTGCTCTATGCACTCTTGCGGCCAGGGGGATTCCAAACCATCGGGAATCAAGGGAATTAAGAGAAATTAAACGCGGGCGCACGACACAACATATTTGAAGCAGATGGTTTCTCACAGCTTCTCAAACTTTAAAAAATAAATAAATGATCGAATTGCAGGACTGTGTCATTTTTCTGGAGTTTAACCCTTTTGAAGTTCATCGATATTTTACTTTTAAGTGATATGCTGTAATACAGACCAGGATTTTCACTTCTTTGTGTAGAACTGCGTTGTGCTTCGTACAGTACATTATTTCTCTCTTGTAAACCTAGATGTAGTTCGCTAAGTTCTCGGAGAGTATCACACAAACGCCCATATCACGAAAAAACTCGTATGATGATACTTTTCTCAGTAGACCCTCATAAAAACAACGATCTGTCTTCCTTTGACTCCTGAAGGTGATGGGCGAGGGCGCAAAGTCTGGCTGCACTGCTGCAACGGAGCGAAAGTTCGATGCAACCCAGCGAGAGCTTAAAATTCTGCCAGTTTTGTGAAGCCCTACATTAGCTATGCAGGCGCTAGTTCGCTGGCATTCTTATGTGAAACTGGTCAAGTTAGTGAACACAGTCTTGTAACAGTGAAAGCACCACAGAACTAGATACACTGACATAGCACCGCAACTTTCTGTTTCTAGTACCTAAATATAAAACAAAAGAGTGTGGTGCCTGTCCGTAGCTCTTGGTCGTGCGGTAGCGTTCTCACTTCCCACGCCCTGGTTCGCGGGTTCGATTCCCGGCGGGGTCAGGGATTTTCACTGCCTCCTGACTGGGTGTTGTGTGATGTCCTTAGGTTAGTTAGGTTTAAATAGTTCTAAGTTCTAGGGGACTGATGACCATAGCTGTTAAGTCCCATAGTGCTCAGAGCCATTTTAGTGTCGTGCCATCTTGCAACAAATCAAACTGGCAATTTCATTCGCAGGTGAAGTGTCGTCTACCGGTATACTTATAATATGTTGCTCCATAACAATCGAACAATTTTTTTTTTAATGTAAGAGAAAAGGACCCGGTACTGCGTATAGTTGCGTACCGCCAGAAACAAAGCGCTTGTTTTGGGTCTCAATTTAATGAATAATCTAGTCAACTATATTTTCACTCTATTTCAGAGTCATTACTGAATTTAATCTCGCCACTAATACGTGCTTTAATTGGTTCTCTTCCAGAAATTAAAATCTCACAGTTTAAAGGACCTGCAATATACGCTGTACGACAGCAAAAAGAGCATCAGAACGAATGATAACAATTTCACAAAAATTGAATAATTTGTTCAAGGGAAAGAGCTTCACAAATTGAGCGAGTCTTAACGCTTTCACCCACCATTGGTCCTCGCGCAAGCAGATATTGGCCTTGGCACTGATTGACAAAGTTGTTGGATTTATTCCTGGTGGATATCGTGCCAAATTTTGTCCACTTGGAGAATCCTGCCCATAATGCTCCAAACGTTCACAAGATAGGAGAGATCCGCGACCTTTTGGCCAAGGTACGATTTGTCAAGGAGACGAAAAGCAGTAGAAACTCTTGCTGTGTGTGGGCACGCATTACCTTGATGAAATGTGATCTCAGGATTGCATACCTTGAAGGGGAAGAAAACGGGGAGCAGAATATCATTGACGTTCCACTGTATGGTAAGAGTGCCATAGATGACAACCAAATGGGTCCTGCTGTGTAAAGAAATGGCAAACACGTCTTTGACAGTCATCGAGGCCCACTTCGAAGCAGGATTCATGACTAAAGAGAATTCTGCTCCAGTCAATGAGATTCCAGGCCGCAGTCGTGTCTGGAAACGCCGAGGACAGTGATAGGATACCAACCTTGCCGTCGCGTGCCTTTTCTTTCCATAGCAGGAACCATTTGTTTGTCATCTATGGCACCCCTACGGCACTGAGGTACGTCGGTTATATTCTACACCCGTTTTGTTTCCTTACGTGGCAAGCCATCATAGCTTATATTCTAGCAAGATAATGCCCGCTCACACAGAGCAACAGTTTCTACTGCTTGTGTTCATGCTTGCCAAACTGTACCTTGGCCAGTAATGTCGCCAGATATCTCCTCTAGAGAGAGCTCCAGGCCATAATGGGCACGTCTCTCCAGTCATCTCGGGATTTTGACGATCTATCGCGCCAACTGGACAGAATTTTGCTCCCTCAGGGAACATCTAACAAGCCTGCATAGGTGGACCAACACACTACTGACTTGCTCAATTTGCGAAACTCTTTCTCTTGAACGAATCACTCAGTTTTTCTGAAATTGTTATCACTTGTTTGGCTCTACATTTGAATTAAATCAGCAGATTTCCAACCAGTTCGGGTAATTCCTTTGCGGTGTGTCGGTTTTTATGTCTTCGGTCATATATACCAAAGACCGAATTAAGAAACTGTTATTACATAGTATCATATATACATTAGTTCTGTCCCCATAGCTTCATTCTCATACCTGTTTGACACATGCTCGTATATTTCACCTTCTCCATTTCTGTTCGATTTCCTCCTCCCCTACTACGCACATCTCCCCCTCCCCTACTTCCTGCCTACCTCTTCCTCCCTACCTCTGTCTCCTCCTTCCCCTCTCCTTGACCACCTCTGCCTGGGTCTTCCTCTATGCCCACCCACTCCCTACCCCCACATGCTGTTCTACTCTCTCTTTCCTTTGTCTGTCTCCTCCTGCCTAAGTATATTTCTCTTCCTGCACCCCTCTTCTTATTTGATCTCCTGCATTCATACCCTCTACCTCCACCTCTCTACATCTCCCTATCATACCCTCTCCCTATTAATCTTATCCTAACCTTCTCCCTATCCATCCCCTCCTTCATCAACTGCTATCCCCTCCTGCCCCTCTCTCAGTCTCTCCTCCTTCTCAGCGGTGTCTGCCTCTGCTGTCCTCTTCTCTCTCACTCTGTTGCATGCTGCCCCTCTCTTACCATCTGTCCCCTCTCTCTGCCAATTTTCTTCTCTATCCATTTCAAACATCCACCAACCATGCCCATCTGCACATATGGCCCCCAAAAAACCGGCCACTATGGCAGAGTGACACTGTTTCCATATCTGTTCCGCCAGGCATACTCCTCAGAGGCTGCCACTAACATGCAGGATTCCCTTGGACAGCAATGAGGCATCCTGTACTACTCCACACAACATGCCTCACCTGGAGGTCAGCCTACATGCCAGAGGATGGAAAACCATTTCCTGTCTATGATGTGCAGGCTGCCTTCCAAAAATGATCCATAAGGGAGGCCAATAAAATTCACACACAACACACCTATAGTGCAGGCAGCCTCTGAATTTTGAAATTAGAGGTTATGAACCCCACAATGTTAATTCTTACGAAGTCTGCAGCTTGTGTGATAGATTTGGCTGAAGTCGATCCAGGAGTTTGTGAGGAGGCAGCAGACATACACACACACATCTACTATGTTTATATATCTATTAACCTTTTCCTCAGAGCTTTGTCTGCGTACCTGTGTGTGAAATACAATCTGCACATCTCTCTGTACATCTCCTATCCCCCTTTTCTGTCCACCACCTCCTTACATTCCTAGTTGTCCTTCTCCTCCCAGCTTATAGCCCATCATCTCTTCCCTCCCACCTTACTGTCCATCTCCTCCTTCCTCTCCCTCAATGTACATCCTTCCCTGTCCCCTCTCTCCCAACATATCCTCTATTCTTCGTCTTTCTTTCAATTTTTCCCCTTGTGCTCCCCTCTCTCTTTCCACCTCTTACTGATGCATCTCTAAATAACTCAAGGCATGCCCATCTGTACATGTAGAACCTGCAAAAAAGGTCGACAAAGCAGGCCGTTATTACTCCCAAAATAGGTCCATAATGTATACTGACTATTGTACTGGACAGCCCACACAGTGGAGGCTGAAAAAAAAAATACTTGCCCCTAATGTCTACGCTACGCTGCAAACCAGGGTGTTACTACACACAAAACACCTGTCATACAGGGCCTTAACAACACACATCTGCATGTATCCATATATGCTGCAGACTTTAATTTTACGTTTGAGAATTCTACCACATTTTCACAATTATGTGTCAGTCGGAGAAGTAGGTTAAGTCTTCGTTTATGATTAATGTTGTAAAACTGACAGAGCGGGATGCTGGTAGTTATTAAAATATGCATTGGCCATGACAAAATCGAACATATTATTTTGCAAATACAACAAAAAATACAAGAAATTGGAAATCAGATGAATAATACAAGCAAATGAGAAAAAGGAACTTTTGAGAGGAATACAAGTAATTGCCGCTAGCTACACACAATTGAATATGAGAGTGGCATTAACTAAAGAAGTTTTCTGTGAATACTATATACCAATGCATTGCAAACAACGAATTCCGTCTTCTGTTTAACACGAGCATGTTCTGTGATCAGTCTAGACGAACTTCAGTGTGCGGCACTGTCTATCAGAAATCGCTTAACACCATTCTTCAGTGATCAAGCTCAAACTTTTGAGCACTTCATACAACAGTCATAATGAAGAAAATGTTTCTACTTGATTTCTGTACCAGAGGGAAGACGCTTGTGAGAATTATTCTCCTGACGGCGAGACAGTTGTCTGCAGCGCTATGGTCAAGTTGCACACATGAATTGTCATAGTCCTCTTCAAGTGCGTTTTCCTATGACACAGGTGTGTATATAGGTCTATCGTAAAAAGTGGGCCTCACAACTCAGCATGTACAAATGTAACCATTACTTTCACACATCAGAAAGTTCGCCACATTTTCCCCTATACCTATGCGGAAACTGCACCTTGATGAATTTAATGGTTCTGAATATATTTTCCGTGTCCTCTCTGATCGGTCTTACCGTGTATGTTGCCAGATACACAGAAAACTATGCAAATAGATACGTTCAAAGATATTCACTGTCGAAGATGCCTTTGCGAATAAAATTTAATGTCTTGATCACGACGATGCTTGAATATTGACCGTATCCAGCAAGTGAAGACTTGGAAGCTGGTTCAAGTCTCTGAAAGAAAAAGAAGTTTCATAGGAGGTGGACTGCTCAAGGAACAGCTCTTGGTCGCGACAGTGTGTGATGATCTCATACATGTCTGTATTACATCAAGAAAAGTGTCATAACGACTATGATCGGCCAGTCAGATGAGATCAGCTAGCCAAGTATACACAGCTCCAGGGAGAAAGTTTAGAACTGCCAAGTGGCTACCTGCTAGTGTGAAGTCATTCTGTGTGACAACACAAGTTGCAACGCATTTCGTCGCTTGTGTTAATACGCCACGGCGCATACTTTGAATCAAAACTTGCAGAGACGCTCTGGCCTCTGATGTGTGTCACTTTTCTGTATGTGATGTAGTTTTTGCGCAATCCTCTTATGAAACCATGAACGTGCTCAAGGATAATCCTGTATTATTACAAAGAAGTTATATTTAAGAACCTTCAGGAACTGCTGATAAGTAAACATTTATTCAGTGCCAGTTTCGACACGCTACCACCGTCAGCTGACATAAAACTATTCACATCAGCCAAATACCGTGTTATTCAAAATGATGTGAACACTTGCATGAGAGTGTAAAAAATGTTTGTGGTCAGGTAACCTATTACATGACTCTATGAGGGGCGTTCAATAAGTAATGCAACACTTTGTTTTTCCTCCGGAAACAGGTTTTACTCAGGATTCCAGTATACCATGCTCACTCTTTTGGATACAAACCCTATTTTACAACGTAGTCTCCGTTCAATGCGGCGGTGTTAACTACCTTAACGGGAGGGTCTGTACGTCCACAGCCAACATCTTGCTGCATCAATAACCTCCCCATCTCCACGTACTGCTTCTCGCAGAGCGCTTACTTCAGTGGGCAAATAGATGGAAGTCAGAAGGTGCGTAATCGACGGGACCCCAGCGGTCACACACCTTTCAATACCAAAATTCGCGGACGAGTTTGTCAACACTCCCAATAGCGTCCCATTGAGCAGCGAGGTTTTTGCATGTGGTCCGTCGATCACCACGAATGAGAGTGTCCACACGTCCCAACATTGCAGGAGTCACAGCTGTATGCGGCTTTTCGCCTCGCAGCTGATCGGATTGGTATGAGGGACCTTGTTGCGAAGATGAAAGACGCTTCGCCCAACGACTCAGATTGCTTTTGTTAACTGCTAGGTATCTGTAGAAGTTCTGCAGGCGCCTATTAATATCTGCGGTACTCTGGTTTTCGGCAAAAGAAACTGATTGACAGCTCTCTGCCTGGAACGCATCCCCGTTACAGACACCGTTTTGAAGGTTACGAATAGTGCGGCCACCTATCGGAACTTCGTGAAACTATATGGGCAGAAGCGGGAATATTCCACGATGTTCCACAACAAATTTCGAATATTTTCAACCGAAAAATATGTGTCGTGTTACCTATTGAATGCCGCTGCTGTATGAAGAAACATCAGCTCAATAAGTTTTTTGTGTCATGTTGACAAATCAAGGTGCCATATGGCACACGTCCTGTCTGTAGTCCAATTCGGCTCAACGTTACCCCAAAGTGTCCGAATCACTGCTGCCCTGATATGTCCTCATAAGCCAGCAATGTTGTGCGAACACAGAGTCTTTGATTTAACCGCACCGGTAAAAGACAACACACTGTTATATCCGGAGAACGTGGTGACCGTCGCAGTAACTGAATGCCAGTTCCCTTTTCATGGGAACAGAGTGTCCGAGAAATCGTGAACATAATCGTAAAGTGCGATGATATATCATCCTGTTGAACAATGTGATTATCACTGTCCTGCAGTTGCTTTATAAGCCAAGGCTAGAGACTGTCCGGCTAAAAATGTCCGTCGATCGTCGGCTCTGCAGAGCAGGAGTGTCTATACACATTTTACCTTGACACTGCAGAACACATTAGGCCTTGGGGACCCACCGAGGTTGTTCGCTAACAATGTGGGGATTCTCTGCACTTCGTATGCGCATACTTTGCCGGTTTACTGCTCCGTTCAGCTGAAAGGAAGGCACGTCGCTGGAAATCAACTTCCAGGTGAAGTAGTCCTCTTCCATTAAGTATTGAAAACAAGGCGAAACTGTTGCCACAAACGATTGTCGGAATGCCTTGGACTAAATGATCCCGATACCGATACATCTTCACGCGTTTCTCAGCAAAATAGTCTCTTGCGGAGGTTCTGACAATCGCCGGGCACGAAACTTTGATTTTTGTGGACTTGTGAAAAACCTTTTTTCCTGATCAGTTCATCCTGTTTCTGAGACGCTGATGGCTGCTCAGCGCTTTTGCTTTTACGAAGGCATCCCCATAAACTTCTGTACCCACTCGTAAATAGCTTATCTGCTGGGTGGCGCCTTAATAAATGTAGTTATGAAATTCCGACTAACTTCGATCGCGTAGCCGCTCTTCCAGAAGTGCATCACTTAAAATGCCTTCTCCGTTGACCTGGCTGCTATATTGGTGGAGACCACAAAGATGTCATCTTGACTTGCCGTTTCCATACATATAACCATATAATACCTTAGCTCAATAAAAGCATCTTTTACATTCACTCGAAAGTATCTAGATAATTTTGACTAACCCTGTAGCATCGTTCCCACAGGCTTCCGAAAATAGAATACGTAAACTCATCCTGTGTCACTGAAACTGCCGTCAATACGAACCTGCATTAGTAACACAGTCACCAGTAAAATTCGTTAATATATACTCAATACCAAAAAATAGTAAACGTAGAGTAATGAAATTTCAGGAATACATTTCTCTAGGTAACATACATAAGCTATAAACATTACTAGATCACAAGTTAGTGTACGCGCAAAATAAATGATTTGCCGGCCGCTGTAGCCGAGCGGTTCTAGGCGTTTCAGTACGGAACCGCCTTGTTGCTACGGTCGCAGGCTCGAATCCTGCCTCGGATATGGATGTGTGTGGTGTCCTTAGGTTAGTTAGGTTTAAGTAGGTCTAAGTTCTAGGGGACTGACGACCTCAGATGTTAAGACCCATGGCGCTTACAGCCATCTGAACCATTTTTTAAATAAATCATTCCAAATATGCAATGATGGGACATTAATCACCTGTGGGACAGCCATAAAGTTGAATGCATGCACGCAAAGGTGCTGTAGAGGTCCCAGATGTAAGTTTGTGGGACGGAGTTCCATGGCTGTTGCACTTGGTCGGTTAATAACTGGACGGTTAATGCTGTCTGTGGATCGCGCTGGAGCTGTCACCCGATGATATCCCACATGTGCTCGATTGAAGCCAGGTCTGGTAATGAAGCAGACCAAGGCAACTAGTTGACAACACTTTGAAAAGCTTATTTGGCCACAACTGCGGCATGTAGCCGAGCGTTATAATGTTTGAAAACACCCCCAGGAATGAATTAGCACAACAGATCGAATCACCAGACTGAGTCATAAATTAGGAGTCAGGGAGCGTGGGATAATCATGAGAGTGCTCTCGGCTACCATACGAAATCGCACCGCACACAGTAACTCGAGGTGAAGATCCAGTGTGTCTGGCACGTAGACGGGTTGGTTGCAGGCCCTCACCTGGTAACACGTCCTTTAGTGGCTCCGAGGCAAAGCCAACTTCCATCAGAAAAAGACGACATCCACCCTGCCCTTAAATAGGCACTAACTTGACCCTATTAACGTCTAAAATGGCAATTTTTTGGGTTCAGTGCTAGAGAGCGTCTGGCACGGAGCTGCCCTTGAAATATCCGATATGTAACAGTTCGTTATGTCATGGTAGTGCCAAGAGCTGCTCAAACTGCCGCTTCAGATGCAGCACGATGCGCTAGAATCTTACGCCGAACGTGATGGTCTTTATCTCCGTAGTGCCACGTGGCCTTAGGGAGCCCGATCTTTTTGCGATCATACGTTCTCGTCACCACCGCTGACAGCAATCATACAAAGTGGCTGTATTCCTGCTAAACCCTTCTTCAGTATAACAGAAGGAACATCTAGCTTCTCGTAGCCCTATTACACGACCTCTTTCGCACCCAGTGACTTGTTGATAGTGGCACCTCTGTACCCTTAAAAGCATTCTTGGCTTACACTAACTAACCATGCCCAATCTCAAAGGTAACTTTCACTCACTACCGTTACAGCGCGTATCCAAAGTTAACCTGTTTTGCATCCTCATAGAGGCGCTCCTAGCGCTATTCTTACACGACGAGCAAAGAATTTGAATGCACATCATCTTTCAGATGTAAAAAAACGACAACCAGCTTTCGTTTTTGACACACCATTCCATCTTAGTGTCGTGATATCTTTTTCGTCACTGTAGTTTACTGTCTAACTTTAGATTCCATTCCACGACATTAGTACCTTTGACTACACAAAGAGAACGGTACGACACCGGCTCTTTATTCGCTCGAAGTAATGGCTGCTATCGACAGGGGATCTCAAGTTGATTCCGTATTTCTAGATTTCCGGAAAGCTTTTGACACCGTTCCTCACAAGCGACTTCTAATCAAGCTGCAGACCTGTGGGGTATCGTCTCAGTTGTGCGACTGGATTCGTAATTTCCTGTCAGGAATGTCGCAGTTCGTAGTAATAGACGGCAGATCATAGAGTAAAACTTAAATGATATCAGGTGTTCCCCAGGGAAGCGTCCTGGGACATCTGCTGTTCCTGATCTATATAAATGACCTGGCTGACAATCTGAGCAGTTCTCTTAGGTTGCTCGCAGATGATGCTGTAATTTACTGTCTAGTAAGGTCATCCGAAGGCCAGTATCAGTTGCAAAGCGATTTAGAATAGATTGCTGTATGGTGTGGCAGGTGGCAGTTGACGCTAAATAACAGAAATTGTGAGGTGATCCACATGAGTTTCAAAAGAAATCCGTTGAAATTCGATTACACGATAAATAGTACAATTCTCAAGGCTGTCAACTCAGCTAAGTACCTGGGTGTTAAAATTACGAACAACCACATAGATAATAGTGTGGGGAATGCGAGACAAAGGTTGCGTTTCATTGGCAGGACACTTAGAAGATGGAACAAGTCCACTAAAGAGACAGCTTACACTACACTCGTTCGTCCTCTGTTAGAATATTGCTGCGCGGTGTGGGATCCTTACCAGGTGGGATTGACGGAGGACATCGAAAGCGTGCAAAAAGGGCAGCTCGCTTTGTATTACCACGTAATAGGGGAGAGAGTGTTGCAGATAATATAGGCGAGTTGGGATGAAAGTCATTAAAGCAAAGACGTTCTTCGTCGCGGCGAGATCTATTTACGAAATTTCAGTCACCAACTTTCTGTTCCGAATGCGAAAATATTTTGTTGAGCCCAACCTATATAGGTAGGAATGACCATCAAAATAAAATAAGAGAAATCAAAGCTCGAACAGGAAGGTTTAGGTGTTCGTTTTTCCCCGCACGCTGTTCGGAAGTGGAATGGTAGAGAGATGGTATGATTGTGGTTCGATGAACCCTCTGCTAAGCACTTAAATGTGAATTGCAGAGTAATCATGTAGATGTAGATGAAGTAAATAATTTCGCGATACCTCATGATGGTGGGTTGACGGAAAGCGGTAGAGAAAAGAAGTCTTTTAATCTGTAGTTCTTGGTGATTCTCAAATTTGACTTTCTCGAAATATGTTGAAGCTTCGGTCGCCACCAGCACAAAATGTGTACTATTCCTTGTAGACTGAGGCACAGGCTATGGCTGCCCCTCCTTCTCCCCCCCCCCCCCAATGTATTGCGTGCAGACGGAGCGGCTTCTCCGCCGCCCACCTTAGTTCGATGTCCGCCGCCTGTGGGACCGCGCCGGCCCTCGGCGCGCCCATTTTGCATTCAATGCTAATCGTCCCGGCGTCGCTGGCCGCTTAGCTGCGCTTAGCGCGCTCCGCGTTAAGGGCCGTGGGCGGTGGGTCGCTGCTCTGCCCGAGTAGCATTTGGCGACCGTGACAGGATTCGACGTGAGCGGGAGTGGTGTGACGGCATTGATTTTCATGTTTCCATTCGCTGTTTCCACTGTACACAACTGTGAACAGTATTTACAGTTACTACGTAACTTCCACCGCCTACGACCAGACAGGTATCTTATATTCTGTTCATAATTACCGCATTAGATCCGTGTAATTACAACTGAATAAAAAGGAATTTTTCGAGCCACAAGCTTTCCGCCTTCATTGTTTGCAGGCGTGATCATTTGCCTGAAACGCATACAAATGTATAATTATACCGTTGGGTTGGTGCACAAGTTCGTATCGTTTCCCCATAAGTTTAATAAACACAACAGATATGTATAACAAAGACCTTAGTCATCATTAACACATTATCCTCTAATATTTACAACAGTCGGCCAACGCTTTGGTTCGTTTTTCAATTCCGCGACTGTAGAAAACACGTGGTTTTGAGGCGAAGAACTCATCAAGCCACGTTCGGAGAACATGAATTTTCTTCGCCGCTGTTCGATAGAGAGCGGAAAAGGTGAAAACCTGACGACGCTAGATCGGGTCAATAAGGTAGGTGCGGAATGCATTTCCAATACAACTCCTGTAAAGCTCTTTTTTTTCCCTCAATCGAGCAGAACGCGAGCGTTAGTTATCGTAGAGTAGCATCAGTTCACGCAGTCTTCCTGGTCTTTGTTCTTGGATTACATCTGCAAGACGTCTCAGTTGTTGGCAATAAATATCAGCAGTCATGGTTACACTTTGGGGAAGCAATTCGTAGTACAACACACCGTCACTGTTCTACCAGTTGCATAACATTGTCTTTTGCAAATGCGCGCAGCTCCTTTTCGGAGGATTGCTGATTGCTTTGTTTGGATGCGATATCCATACACTCGATTTTAGAACCTTCCTCATTACATGAAAATACATCGCGATGGTGGAATGATTACAGTGTGTCACATTTGTCATTTCTCTCTGGCGTTCATCATTGTGAATTAACGCGTTTAAACGATCTTCGTTAAACCCCGAGCTCTTCGGTAAATGTATATAGTCACTAATGTCAAAGCAATCCTCCTTAAAAAGACAAACCCATTTTCTTGCCGTGCTCTATCCAATGGCATTATCTCCGCACATTGTGCAAACGTTTCTGGCTACCTCCGCTGCTGTCACTCCACTATTGAACTCAAACCGAAGAATATGTGGGAAATGTTCCAATTTATTCACTTGGCACTTCAGCTTCCAGCGTCCACAGCTCCATTTAGTATCTCCAGGGGACAAAATGAGAGTATGTAAACTCAGATAGAATGTGAACTACAAATAAAAAATGACACTCGATAAAAAAACCATAGCAACCGGAATACCAACATGCAAAATAAAACCGCTACGAACTTATGTACCAATCTAATGTTTTGTTTTACACAGTGGACAGTTTACACTGTGGTAATAACCAATTCTTGCAATATATTATAAGTGATAAATCGTAAAAATAATGTTATGTAATTGGCAAAGAGAGGTCAGAAAAGTTGCAATTGCAGAGGAGAGGACAATAAAAGTTAAAGACGTGTTTCAAAACGAAGGATGAAGTTGATATTTTACTTGCAGCGTAATGGTTAGGAATAAAAATTAGTGCCAGTTATACAAGTACAAGGTAATATCCAAGTACTTAGAAATTATTTCAGGGAAATCACTGAAAATTTGTAAACGTAGTAAACAGGGCACGGGATTTCAGTTCTACTCTTTCCAGTCTCTGTGCTGTGTCGCACTGTAATTTCAGTAGCTACCTGTGAAATAAATATCTTCACCGGCAGTTTCAAAAAATGGCTCTGAGCACAATGGGACTTAACATCTGAGGTCATCAGTCCCCTAGAACTTAGAGCTACTTGAACCTAACTAACCTAAGGACATCACACACATCCATGCACGAGGCAGGATTCGAACCTGCGGCTGTAGCGGTCACGCAGTTCCAAACTGAAGCGCCTAGAACCGCACTGCCACACCTGCCGGCACCGGCAGTTTGATGAAACAATGTGTTTTCAATTTTCAAATTTTACGGAATTGCATTTGCAGGAATGTTTTTGAATTAGTTGTTAACCATATCTGCTCTGTTCGCCGAAAACTGTATTTCTGGCACTGGAAAGTATTCCCTTACGTGGCAATAGCACCTATAAGTGAGTAATCTTAATTCTGAATGATAATAAAATCGACACCCTAGCTGCAGGCAAGCGTTGACATACATAATTAGGGACATGTTGAAAATGTGTGCCCCGACCGGAACTCGAACACTGCAGGCGCACTATCCTCTGTGCCCTCGGTGGCTCAGAGGGATAGAGCGTCTGGCATGTAAGCAGGAGATCCCGGGGTCGAGCCCCAGTCGGGGCACACATTTTCAACATGTCCCCAATGATCTATATCGACACCTGTTTGCAGCTAGGCTGCCGATTTAATTATCACTTCATTCTATAGAAGCTGCACGGTCATCAATGGTATCTGTTCTTTCGGGAACAGATACTACCTTCATATATAGTTAAAATATGTGTACCCGGCCACTGACCTTCTTGTGCGAACGTACACGCTATGCCCCAACTAGTACGTGACTTGGTAGATTAAGCTGCCAAGAGTAATGAGTGTGGTGGGCAAACATATATTAGGCGCGCTACGAATGTAGTAGTGTGGATATGTTGGGAATGTCTGTCTCACGGGGAGCGTACAAGGGATAAGTCCCTGCAGGCGCACTATACTCTGTGCCCTCGGTGGCTCAGATGGAACCGCACGACGGCTGATTTTTATTTTACAGTCCTGAGAGAGCTGATGACCCAACAACCATCGCCGGAAAGGCACGCGGCCATGCGCAGAATAAAAGCCAAGTTATTACAGCTGACGATACTAAGAAGGTTCAATGGTCCGGGCGAGATTGGCGGACACAGTTGCTACCGAAACCCCCTCCATGCACCACGTAGTACGTGAATGCCAATGACGACGCAGGACATTGATCAAGGAACTAATCTCTGAAACTGGCCAGCAAGTTGTGCACCAGCGTGATATTGCGCATGTGTTTACCGACTATTTCCGCCAGTTATATGGACCTGTACAAGTGAACCACTGGACACTACATGATGTCATCTCGGAAATGCCAGATAGAGGACCACCACTGGACGCGGAGACTTTCATCACAGCGATAACAGAGCTGACAGATGCAGTTGCCAGGGGGGCTCCGAACAAGTCCCCAGGACAGGACGGCTTCCCAATTGAATTTTACCGCGCCTTTGCATACCTCATGGGACGGACCTGGATTCAGATGTACAACGAACTCCTGTTACTGCAGATTGAGATACCTGCCGAATTCACGGAGGGTATCATCATCCCAATACCCAAACCACGCGGTGGCAGAAGGCCAGGAGATTATAGACCACTCACTCTCTTGAACCGCGACTATAAGATTTCGCGCGCATCCTTGGGGCTCGCCTGCGGTCTTCATTTTCTGATAGACTCCTCATACATCAAACTTGCCTCGGCGGTAAGAGTAACGTACACACGACGCTCGGTGACTACCGAGATATCATCGCATTAGCAGCGGCATGCCGAGTGCGTGGGGCACTCGTCGCTGGTGACTTCGATCATGCGTTCGTCAGAGTGGATCATACCTTTTTGCAAGCGGTGATGGGCAGATTGGGAATCGCACAGGCCTTCGTTCTAGTGATCATGCGACTGTTACACGGCGTGCGATCAAAGGTCTCGATGAATAGGCGGGGCACTGACTACATTGTTATTTTAAGGTCAGTTCGTAAAGACTGCCCCCTTTCGATATTTTTGTATGCAATGGCTTTGGAACCCTGTCTATATGGTCTCCAATGACGGTTGGAGGGAGTGCCGTTGCCACAACTGACCTTTCATTGCCGCGCTTATGCTGACGATGTGATGCTGGCGGCACGGACAGGCGAAGAAGTACGTACGGCGTTGGCATGGATACAGCGATACGGAATGGCGGCAGGAAGCGTGCTTAATCTACAAAAATCACGCTGCATGAATGTCGGTCGAGGATTACAACCGGGGGAGGAAGGGCCGCTCATGTAAGTTAAGACCATAAAATGCCTAGGTATTACGTTCCACACGGATGTGCAGCGGACATCAGCGGATAACTACCGACGCATATTGAAGCTGATGCGGACAACGGTGCTGTTACAAAAATTGAGAGCGTTGGATATGATTGAGAGGGTGACCTATGTTAACGTATACATAGCACAGAGACTCACTCACGTAGCGCATGTCCTGCCTTTAACGCGCACAATGGCGTCACAGATACAAGCAACTTTCGGAACCTACGTGAGTGTGGGACACCTGTTTAAGATCCAATACACAACGCTTACGCTACCACCTGGAGAGGGTGGACTTGGTCTAGTGAACGTATATGAAAAGGCACGGGCGATATTCCTCAGTACGATTTTCCGACAGTTGCGCGGTCAATTTCGCAATATCTCGGGTGCGTTGGCCGATGGACTAGCGCCCACTTCCATGCTGCCGCCAGTGAATGTGGGCCATATTTCACCGAAGCTGTCACACTTCAAGCCTTTTTTTTTGTTTGGAGCTTAGCTATGTCAGAGATTCCTTCCCAACAACACGACTACCGACGACGCGCGATGTATACCAACTCTTACTACGCAGGTGCCCCAGGAATACCCTGAAAATGAAGTACCCAGACAAGAAATGGCGACAGATATGGCGCGTTATACGGAACGTTTACCTCCCAACGTCGGTACGCTCAACATGGTATGTGGTGGTAACTAGGAAGTTCGCGACGTATCAACGGCGGTACACGATTCATTTGGCAGACACTCCACTATGTTTAGGCTGCGCAACAGTGGACTCTGATGAACATCGTTTAGCATGTAGTGGGACGGCTCCAGTGTGGCACTTTTCACAACAGATATTAGCGTTCCTGTTACGCTCCGCCCCTCACACAGTTTCATCAGACACACTTTTTTTCCCCCAAGAATCTTATTTTCCAGTCTAAAAAAACCAACGCAGTGACATGGGTACGGGGAATGGTGGTGGGCTACGTGTATAACGAATCGGAAAAGGACAAAATGGATCTTTGGCATTTTCTCCTGGATGGACACACGAAGCTGCAACAGCATAAGAAATATAGGCAAGACTTCGCTAATTACTTGCGACTTACATTTATCGACCCGCCGGCCAGATGGGGTGTGACGGGTGAGAGATGAGATAGACGAAGAAGCCGAGATAGACATCGATCACACTTACGGACCCTTAGTTAACTTCGTGAAGACGACCCAGTTTTACACCAACGTCTGGAGAACGAGTCAATAGATGACTCTCTTGCTCTATCGAACGTCGGGTCGTGAACAGGTGTCGCCCCCGACACGAATTTCATTTCATTAACTACAGGAGCATGTTTCTTTTGTATTTGTACTATCCGCAATGCCTTCATGTCTTCCATTTGGGCATTTTCAGTTTTATTCATTTCCTTAATTAATTAATAAAAAATAGTGATCCCTCGAAAAAGAGAAAAAAAGATGGATAGAGCGCCAGCCACGTAAGCAGAAGATCACGGGTTCGAGTCGCGGTCGGTGCACACATTTTCAACATGACCACATTGATGTAAATCAACGCCTGTTTGCAGCTAGGGTGTCGATTTAATTATCATTTCATTCTAGAGAAGCTGCGCGGTCATCAATGGTATTTGTTCTTTTGGGAACTGATACTACCTGCATATACAGGGTGTCCCAGCTATCTTGTCCACCCAAAATATCTCTGGAACAATAACAGCTATTGGAAAACGACTTTCACCGGTATCAATGTAGGGCTGGGGCACATGAATTTATATATCTGGAAACATTCTAAAACGAAAGCATATGTGTTTTTTAACAAAAACTTATGTTTTTTTAAACATAAGTTTAAGCAGACCGTATTTTTAAATGGACCTCCTATATTTTTTCTTCGGCAATCCATAGCATGACAAAGCACATACACAATGGCGTTGATTGCATCACAATATTCCCATTACATCCCGAGATATTGAGACGCGAAGTTGACGCTTGAAACACCCGACATGCGCTGCTAGCGCACGTCCTGAGGCTCAGGCGTGAACCCCATGCTGCCCGTAATCGCGATGTGATTGACATGCGTAATCACACTTCCATACTTATCAAGAGGTCCGAAACGAATAATACGGTCTGCTGCCATCCTGCATTTACGTCGTACGTTCCGGCAGGTATTTATCCCATAGGCTAAAGGTGATGCGGTTCTGTAACATACCTGTGTACCGAAACGTTAGTCACAAAGCTAACTTCGCTTATCGTTAATCCGATACAGAAAAGGTAATGCCGTTCAACATTAAAACTTTACTTTACTGTAAATCTAGCGCAAGTGACAGTTAATCATTCACTCGTAATAGTAAAATTCATGTTGATGGTTTTAGTGAAACGAGCACGTGGACTAAAAGTTTTACCGTTGTTTAGATACAAATGTTTTGATTTGGGAAGTTCAGGTAACACACAGAATATGAATGTAAACATGTTTAACCAATTAGTTTTATAATCACATAATTATCAATGTTATGTTTATCTAATGCGTTACATGACTAATTGTTGCAAACAAATGTTTCTTAACATCACTAGGTAAAATGGCCCTTTGTAGAAACTTACACTGTGATACCAGCACTACATACTAAACATAGCGTTCACATCTCATGCTCAAAGTAATGCCCATTGGCTTGCATACATAGGGTCACTCTCCGGATGAAGGCTGCCCTACTTCGTGCTACTGTTTCCTCTTTGATGGCTGTACAAGCATCCTCTGGTTTTGTTGGTTCATGTTGGTAAACAGCATCCTTCACTACTCGCCAAAGAAAATAATACAGCGGTGTAAGGTCCGGAGATCAGTCAGGCCACCTAATTGGGCCACCTCGTCCAATCCACCATCAGGGAAATTACGGTTCAGAAGTCGTCGTGCTCGTAAGGCGTTATGTGCAGAGCATTCGTCATGCTGATACCATATGACCATTCTCCGGTTCAGAGGTACAGTATAACGCATTAGATAAATTTTATTTTGGGTGTGCTGGATAAATAAGAAAATCTGACGGGTGTACATCGATCGGTACTGGTTCATATTGTGTACGTAGATACGTAAAACGTGAAAGAGAGAAACCATTATGTGCTTATGAGAGTCGATGGCAGCAGACCGTATTATTCGTTTCGGACCTCTTGATAAGTATGGAGGTGTGATTTCACATGTCAATCACATCGCGATTACGGGCAGCATGGGGTTCACGCCTGAGCCTCAGGACGTGCGCTAGCAGCGCATGTCGGGTGTTTCAAGCGTCAACTTCGCGTCTCAATATCTCGGGATGTAATGGGAATATTGCGATGCAATCAACGCCATTGTGTATGTGCTTTGTCATGCTATGGATTGCTGAAGAAAAAATATCGGAGGTCTTTTAAAAAGCATAAGTTTGTGTTAAAAAACACACATGCTTTTGTTTTAGAATGTTTCCAAAAATGTACATTCATGGGCCCCAGCCCTACATTGATACCGGTGAAAGTCGTTTTCCAATTGCTGTTATTGTTTCAGAGATATTTTAGGTGGACAAGATAGCTGGGACACCCCGTATAGTAAATCTTAATTCTTCTTCATCACCGTTTGAAGCCAGATGGAGTAGTAAATTTCGATATATCCAAACTAGCTGGGAAGCAGAGAATAATTTCGTCATAGATGTGGTTCACTGGGATAACGTGAGGGCTGAGATAGGCCGATCCGACTTTATTGATTATACTCTGTCATATAACACGGTTATGACTTTTGTGAACGAAAATGACTTTATAATGAAAAGAACTAGATGCAAACCTCTAGCGGATCGCAGGGAACTTGCTGCTACAGTGGCTTTGGTTTCATGATTGTACATAATAAGAGCAAAGACGTTGTCAATATTCACTGACCACTGCTTCCTACACGAGATGTGCGTGTTGCATCTACTCCATATGAATGAAGCTGTGCCGATCAAAATTAAAGCTACTGATTCACTTTTTCTCTTCTTACAGACCCAAATTTTTATGATTTCCTTATTGAAAATAATTTTATCCATTTACTGGGGGAGACCCTGTTAATTCGGTAAAATCTCATTGTCCCAGGGCCAGCGAATACCAAAGGGCGCGTAGTGAATATTTTTTACTCAACAAAAGTCTTTTTCCATGACGTGATCTAACGCAAAGACTATACAGAGTGATCCAGCTGCCCCAATCAGTGCCGTTCTATGCAACCAGCAATGTTATACCAGGCCTTAAAATTATCGAGATTTTCATGTTCTCTAGTTCGGTAATCGCAAAAATCTACCGAAAAAATGAACACGGCCTTACTGAAGGAAATTTGGCATAATTAAATTTTGTATTGGGATACGTTTCCGCCAAAGGTTGCAGTTTCATGTTATTCAAGAAAAGCGATCAAAATGACTTACAAAAGTAAGTAAACTCCCACCGTAATTCGTCATCGTTAGGATTTCTACTATGTTGTTCATGGAACTCCCTCCTACCACTGAACAAAAATTTTCGACTGAACGCATTATTTCCCATATTCGATCTTTTTTGGTCCTCACTGACCGGCCTCATTATGCCATTGTCTTAGTCGAAAATTTGCAAATTGTAAAACTGAAGTTTGTGCAAATGACGCCAAACGATTTTGTGAATTTGAACAGCATTAAGTAAGAATTCCATTGATATTGTTGTCAGACTTTCTCACTACGAAACTACTGTGCTGTAAGGGTTAAGTATTGATCGAACTGTCAACGTAATTACTTTTAGCGTAACATTTACAAAAGTCGTTTTCCTTCATTACCCTTAATGTCAAGTTTAAATTAATTATCATAGAAATAGCTAACTATGCTGCTGGCACAATAACTTAGTCATTAAAAACTAAGAAAGTTCGAATATCGGGAATAATTTGTGTACTCGTAAGTTTTTGGACAGTGGTAGGAGGGAGTGCTACGAACAACATACTATGAATCGTAGCTGGTGAGGAATGAGTAAGCACGTGGAGATGTGCTTGAAGCTGCTCTTCTACTTCTGTAGGACTAACGGTTCTGTAAGACTAACAGTTTCCCTGAGATCTCTTGGTTGGTCATTGAACAAAAAACCAATGGTACTGTGATACCGCGCAGTCCATCAGGAAACTAGTTTGCATCACTACTGTTGTTGGTGAGCATTCTAATTCCTGTTTATATTAGTACTGCAACGCGCCCTTAAATACAAGTTTTAGAACCATTCTCCACGTATGGTAGCCTCACTATCATCGTTCCCAAAAGTGAAGTTGAGCTCTGTGGACATAGATTCCAATGAACTATTCCGGATTACCTCCTTCGTAGACTGCAACATTCATTGCATCAATTGCTTTCTTGGTTGATGCGTGTTTATTGGATTTCATTTTCCACATTACAGTGTACCGGGGACAACTTGACGGTCGACACTATGAGAGCATAAGCCTGACCTCGAAAGGCTTCAATTTCTTTTTTGTTTTTATGTTTTTGAGTGCTCGATGGCACAGCCTACCGTCATCTGATGTCAGTGAGGATGTCTTATTTGCCATGAGACGATCCACTTAAGGGACGGAAGAGTAAAGGAAACATAAATTTTCCTAAAGAGTAACATCATCACTGTTTTTTCCAAGATTGTACAAATGCTGCGTGGTGATCTACGTAAATACAATAATTCTCTTCGTGAGTTCTCTCTCACAAGCAGTAGATAACTTATAATCTTCACTGTCTAAGTTTGACCAAATCAGTGTTTTACCCAACAGTGCCCCTTTCAGTCCATCAGTACGTGCCCTCCCGATTGGCTAGGTGTGTTTTGTCTATCCGCATTCCTACATGTCTGTACTTGCTGTATTTGTCTGCACTTGCTTGATAATTCATATAGTGAACAGTTTTTTTTTTTAAAATAAGGCGTTAAAACTATTAAAATGAAACTCAATGAAATATCCAGTGGTCCACTGTAGCTATATTTGTACAGGTCAGTTATAAACGCACTCAACCCTTTCCGCAACTTTTAAGTTGCATCTTTTGGTGCAAATACAAATGTTGTGTTACATGTTACAGAATAAAACGACCATTGTCAGTGATTAATGTCAGAACTTTGTTGTGTGGTATTGCATTGTTCTGTGTGAAACCCGGGACATAGAAACGACGGAGAGGCTCCTTCTCCGCCGTAGCCCTCAGTGGTACACAACCCTACAGCAGGTGACAGCAGTCCGCCCCACACCGAACCCAGGGTTATTGTGCGGTTCAGGCCCCATTGGACACCCACGGGAACGCCTCACACCAGACACATGTTACCCCAATGTTTGCGTGGTAACGTAATTATAGTGTACACGTACCAGGAGATAGTGTTTGCTCAGCAATCGCCGATATAGTATAACTGAGGAGGAATAAGGGGAACCAACCCACATTCACTGAGGCAGGTGGAAAACCGCCTTGAAAACTATCCAACGACGGGCCGGCAGACCGGATCCCGACAATAATCCGCCGGGCGGATTCAAGAATGGTTCAGATGGCTCTTAGCACTATGGGACTTAGCATCTGAGGTCACCAGTCCCCTAGACGTTAGAACTATTTAAACCTAACTAACCTAAGGAAATCACACACATCCATACCCGAGGCAGGATTCGAACCTGCGACCGTAGCAGTCGCGTGGTTCCAGACTGAAGCGTCTAGAACCGCTCGGCCACCACGGCCGGCCCGGGTGGATTCATGCCTGGGACCGGAACGTCTTTCCGCCCGGAAAGCAGTGCGTTAGACCGCACGGTTAATCGGGCGGCCCACAACTGTGTTAATTCACGAAGTGTACACTGTTGTTGTTGTTGTTGTGGTCTTCAGTCCTGAGACTGGTTGGATGCAGCTCTCCACGCTACTGTATCCTCTGCAACCTTTTTCATCTCCCAGCACCTACTGAAACCTACATCCTTCTGAATCTGCTTACTGTATTCATCTCTTGGTCTCCCTCTACGATTTTTACCCTACACGCTGCCCTCCAATACTAAATTTGTGATCCCTTGATGCCTCAGAACATGTCCTACCAACCGATCCCTTCTTCTTGTCAAGTTGTGCCACAAACTCCTCTTCTCCCCAGTCCTATTCAGTACCACCTCATTCGTTATGTGATCTACCCATCTAATCTTCAGCATTCTTCTGTAGCACCACGTATCGAAAGCTTCTATTCTCTTCTTGTCCAAACTATTTATCGTCCATGCTTCACTTCCATACATGGCTACACTCCATACAAATACTTTCAGAAATGACTTCCTGATACATAAATCTATATTCGATGTTAACAAATTTCTCTTCTCCAGAAACGCTTTCCTTCCCATTGCCAGTCTACATTTTATATCCTCTCTACTTCGACCATCATCAGTTATTTTGCTCCCCAAATAGCAAAACTCCTTTACTGCTTTAAGTGTCTCAATTCCTAATCTAACTCCCTTAGCATCACCCGACTTAATTCGACTACATTCCATTACTCTCGTTTTGCTTTTGTTGATGTTCATCTTATACCCTCATTTCAAGACAATGTCCATTCCGTTCAACTGCTCTTCCAAGTCCTTTGCTGTCTCTGACAGAATTACAATGTCATCGGCGAACCTCAACGTTTTTATTTCTTCTCCATGGATTTTAATGCCTACTCCGAATTTTTCTTTTGTTTCCTTTACTGCTTGCTCAATATACAGATTGAATAACATCGGGTAGAGGCTAAAACCCTGTCTCACTCCCGTCCCAACCACTGCTTCCCTTTCATGTCCCACGACTCTTATATCCGATTAAAATATGCTATTGTCGGACTATTTGAAGCAACAAAATATCCATCATAGACGTTATTCAGGGAAGTACTGGACTCTAAATGTCTATAGCAAGAATATAGATTTTGGAGATTACGTAGGAGCGTGTGATTACCTTAGAACATAGTGGGCGGAATAGTCTATAGGCGGACTTTACCTAGTAGAGACTGCCTCTGGACAGATGATACTGATCAAATTCGGTAATCTTTAACTGATGGCTGGGTCAAAAATGGCTCTAAGCACTATGGGACTTAACATCTGAGGTCATCAGTCCCCTAGAACTTAGAATTACTTAAACCTAACTAACATAAGGACATCACACACATCCATGCCCGAGGCAGGATGCGAACCTGCGACCGTAGTGATCGCGCGGTTCCGGACTGAAGCGCCTAGAACCGCTTGACCACCGCGGCCGGCTAACTGATAGCAAATCTGTTATAATATTGCTGATGCTTGATATGTTTAGATTTAAAAACTGGTCGCAATAGGTTTTCGGAACAGAAAGCATCAAGATCTGTCATTTCTTTTACCGCTGTTGGTTGCTTCATCCGTAACCACCATGTGCTGATTTGGAGCATAAAATTCATAAAAAGGCCTGAAAACACGATTGAATATAACTTCGTTAACCGTAAAACAATGGAATGTCATTCAGCTGTTGGGTCCACTAACAACCGTATTAATTTGAAATATGATATTCAGTTAAAGCTTTTTCCAGTTCGTGGTTGGTACATCAACCAGTTTGTGATATGTAGAAACAAGCCCTTTTGGTTGCGGTGTTAAAAAATTTTTATTACTTCCCAACGACGCGTTTCTCCTTTATGTAGCCATCTTTGGAGTGGCCTACATAAAAAAATACAGAATGGCGTAATACTGGAGTGACTATTTATTGAGACTGATTACCAAGAAAATATAAAAGAAATTATTGGCATTTGGTAGCGATGAGTGCATAAGATAGTATGCATAAAAGTGTGACAGCAGGTAAATGCCCCTTACAAAAAGCTTTAAAAACCCTGCTCATTGTCATATAAAATAGAAAACAGAGGGTGACCTAGAGTTTGCCCGGGTGTGTTTCTAACGGACGTTTTCGTAAACCATCTCGATCGTAAATTTTTCAATAATAAGTCACCGGAATGTGATAAGATCCTTTTTCTTCGGCGCTGTGTCGATGATATTATAGTTTTCTTTAACGGTGATGCTTATGAGCCAGTTACCCTGACCACAGGATTCAGTGCGCCCCATCCCAGGACGGCGTTCACCCATGAAACATGGGCCAAGATGGAGTACCAAATTATCTTGATCTGCAGCAGCATCTAGTAGATAGCGGCGTCCATGCTGACATCTTCACGAGCGACGCCATTAGTCACACGTCATCATGCCGCCACCGGCACTAAAAGCTCAGCTTCTTTAAAGCGGTGGTTTCCTGGGTTCTTGAATTACCTCTTAGTCTTTCAGCCATCAGTGTAGAACCTAAGAACGTCAGAAACGTTGCTGTTAAGCATGGCTACAGCGCTTGTATTGGCAACTTAATCTATGTAGCAAAAATCATTAAAGATCACATTACTTCCCCTGAAAGCTCGTCTGATGCAGACGTTAACTATGTACTCTTTCCTATTTTATGCAACTTTTCGTATGATCTGGACTTACTATGTTAGAGTAGTTATCTCTGGAGGTATATGTACATAAGAACAGTCGAACAGCGATGAATACCCAAGTTCGGGCTCGAATATCACGCTTCGTATATTGGTCAAATTTGCAGAACACTGAAAGCCAGATTTCATGAACACCTATCAAATAAAAACTCGGACTTTGCTGAACATCTAAAGTCTATTGTCCTCCCCCCCCCCCCCCTCCGTTGCAGAACATAAAGATTCTCCACTATGCTCAAAAAGGAAAAAAAACTCAATATCCTGGACGAAATGTAAATACACTCCAGGAAATTGAAATAAGAACACCGTGAATTCATTGTCCCAGGAAGGGGAAACTTTATTGACACATTCCTGGGGTCAGATACATCACATGATCACACTGACGGAACCACAGGCACATAGACACAGGCAACAGAGCATGCACAATGTCGGCACTAGTACAGTGTATATCCACCTTTCGCAGCAATGCAGGCTGCTATTCTCCCATGGAGACGATCGTAGAGATGCTGGATGTAGTCCTGTGGAACGGCTTGCCATGCCATTTCCATCTGGCGCCTCAGTTGGACCAGCGTTCGTGCTGGACGCTCAGACAGCGTGAGGCGACGCTTCATCCAGTCCCAAACATGCTCAATGGGGGACAGATCCGGAGATCTTGCTGGCCAGGGTAGTTGACTTACACCTTCTAGAGCACGTTAGGTGGCACGGGATACATGCGGACGTGCATTGTCCTGTTGGAACAGCAAGTTCCCTTGCCGGTCTAGGAATGGTAGAACGATGGGTTCGATGACGGTTTGGATGTACCGTGCACTATTCAGTGTCCCCTCGACGATCACCAGAGGTGTATGGCCAGTGTAGGAGATCGCTCCCCACACCATGATGCCGGGTGTTGGCCCTGTGTGCCTCGGTCGTATGCAGTCCTGATTGTGGCGCTCACCTGCACGGCGCCAAACACGCATACGACCATCATTGGCACCAAGGCAGAAGCGACTCTCATCGCTGAAGACGACACGTCTCCATTCGTCCCTCCATTCACGCCTGTCGCGACACCACTGGAGGCGGGCTGCACGATGTTGGGGCGTGAGCGGAAGACGGCCTAACGGTGTGCGGGACCGTAGCCCAGCTTCATGGAGAAGGTTGCGAATGGTCCTCGCCGATACCCCAGGAGCAACAGTGTCCCTAATTTGCTGGGAAGTGGCGGTGCGGTCCCCTACGGCACTGCGTAGGATCCTACGGTCTTGGCGTGCATCCGTGCGTCGCTGCGGTCCGGTCCCAGGTCGACGGGCACGTGCACCTTCCGCCGACCACTGGCAACAACATCGATGTACTGTGGAGACCTCACGCCCCACGTGTTGAGCAATTCGGCGGTACGTCCACCCGGCCTCCCGCATGCCCACTATACGCCCTCGCTCAAAGTCCGTCAACTGCACATACGGTTCACGTCCACGCTGTTGCGGCATGCTACCAGTGTTAAAGACTGCGATGGAGCTCCGTATGCCACGGCAAACTGGCTGACACTGACGGCGGCGGTGCACAAATGCTGCGCAGCTAGCGCCATTCGACGGCCAACACCGTGGTTCCTGGTGTGTCCGCTGTGCCGTGCGTGCGATCAGTGCTTGTACAGCCCTCTCGCAGTGTCCGGAGCAAGTATGGTGGGTCTGACACACAGGTATCAATGTGTTCTTTTTTCCATTTCCAGGAGTATATTTAAGCACATAGGGAAAACAGATAGGCGGCCTCTAAATGATCAGAAGGCTGGAAATGTATTTTGACACTATGATATCACTATTTAGCATTAACAGCTAAGCCATGGATGTTATGAAATTGAATCATGCTGCCTACTGCTTTTCTTAATAGGTTATCTTTTTAAACTTTCAAGTTCTACATTTTACTGATTTTTATTTTCCCTTTTTACACTCAGTAGTGCTCTATATGATGCACATAGTGAGAAGCAGCCGCCACTCCGCACTTGCACAGATGTAACTTCACGTTATTAACAAGAAAACCCACTATGGTTTGCAGAATGAAATTTTTTTCGGTTTATTGATTCTTATTACGAGCCTTACAAGATGTAACAGTCGCTGGCGCTCTTGAGCTGATGTAATTCCGTTTTTATCAAGAAGATTTATTATTATCTGGAAGTGGGACTTTAAATATCGATTCTTGCTATCAGGTCTTGTACTGCGGAATGTCTGTGTTTTGTGTAGTGTACTATGTAGTTAACACTGCCAGTTTTGTTTTATGTAGTGTACTATATAGTTAATACTGCCAGTTTTCAACTTTCATTTAACTATATATTATATTTCATGTTTTCATTTGCATTTATTGGTATCCCACTGAAGTGTATTTTACGAATTGGATGCCGCATTTGCTTAGCATCGAGACATAGCACTGATAGTGTTAGTCACTAATACAGGAAGTCAGTATAGCACATTCTCGTTATTCAGGGGGAGTGTGGAGGGGCGTAAATTCTGTTCCGATGAAGATTCTGGGATGCACAATTTTTGATGGCTATAATACTAATTGGGACACTCAAATTTGGTATCCGGTGTTCCCCGTGCACTTTTATACTCTCCCATTACAGCAATGTATTTTTAATATACTTTAGTTTTTTAATTTTTATTCACCCTGATTATTTTGGCTATTAGCGTAAGCATTTTATCAGCAATTTTTAGAACAACAGTCATCTACAATGAAGTGCCAAAGGAACTAGTATAGGCACGCGTTTCCAAACAGAGAGAGATGTAAACATAATACGGCGCTGCGGTCGGCAACGCCTATACAGAGTGTTACAAAAAGGTACGGCCAAACTTTCAGGAAACATTCCTCACACACAAAGAAAGAAAATATATTATGTGGACATGCGTCCGGAAACGCTTACTTTCCATGTTACAGGTCATTTTATTACTTCTCTTCAAATCACATTAATCATGGAATGGAAACACACAGCAACAGAACGTACCAGCGTGACTTCAAACACTTTGTTACAGGAAATGTTCAAAATGTCCTCCGTTAGCGAGGACACATGCATCCACCCTCCGTCGCGTGGAATCCCTGATGCGCTGATGCAGCCCTGGAGAATGGCGTACTGTATCACAGCCGTCCACAATACGAGCACGAAGAGTCTCTACATTTGGTACCGGGGTTGAGTAGACAAGAGCTTTCAAATGCCCCCATAAATGAAGGTCAAGAGGGTTGAGGTCAGGAGAGCGTGGAGGCCATGGAATTGGTCCGCCTCTACCAATCCATCGGTCACCGAATCTGTTGTTGAGAAGCGTACGAACACTTCTTCTGAAATGTGCAGGAGCTTCATCGTGTATAAACCACATGTTGTGTAGTACTTGTAAAGGCACATGTTCTAGCAGCACAGGTATCCCGTATGAAACCATGATAACGTGCTCCATTGAGCGTAGGTGGGAGAACATGGAGCCCAATCAAGACATCACCAACAATGCCTGCCCAAACGTTCAGAGAAAATCTGTGTTGATGACGTGAAGTCAACATTACCTACCTTCAATTGGGCCGACAGGTGGTGAATCGAGGAATTACAGTACATACTGACGAAACTAAAATGAGCTCTAACATGGAAATTAAGCGTTTCCCGACACATGTCCACATAACATCTTTTCATTATTCGTGTGTGAGGAATGTTTCCTGAAAGTTTGGCCATACCTTTTTGTAACACCCTGTATAAGTCAACAGGTATCTGGCGCAGTTGTTAGATCGGTTACTGCTCCTACAATGGCACCATATCAAGATTTAAGTGATTTTGAACATGGTGACATAGTCGCCGCACGAGAAATGTATGGGTATTTTCAGGTACGACCATTTCGCTTGTGAATATCAGGAATCCGGTAAAACATCAAATCTCCAACATCGCTACGGCCGGAAAAAGATCCTACAAGAACGGGACCAATAACGACTGAAGAGAATCTTTGAAAGTGACAGAAGTGCAGCCCTTACGCAAATTGCTGCAAATTTCAGTGATGGGCCATCAGCAAGTGTCAGCGTGCGACCATTCAACGAAACATCATCGATATGGGCTTTCGGAGCCGAAGGTCTTCTCGTGTACCCTTGATGACTTCATATCCAGTGTAACGAGAGCAGCCAGAATTGCGCTACACCTCCGGCATGTTCCTGATGCAAAGACTTACTGTAGACCTGGTCCTGTTTGGTTTGCATTGGACTGCGACGTATGCCGTAATAAGGTAATCTGCGGCTCCTTTGTTATTTCTAGTGTGGATTGTCAATTTAGGGACAGAGCGGGTTACATATTAAAACATAATACCTTTCGGAACTGCTTGTTTCTTCATATAACATAACTTTGTACTGAGGGTAGGATTACAACAAACACCTCTCAAGTCCTATTACATTAGGATCGCATGCGTGTTCATTATACGACGAGTGCCTTTTCACCGTCCACCATTTTGATCGTGTTCGAGACTATTTGTATTCATGACCTAAATAACACAGTTGTCTTGAATGAGATTGTTAGAAGCTACTGCTGGACACGATCCGCGTTTTGAGAACTAGCCGCCCGTGTCACATCGAAACCTTCGCTTGTAAGAAAAGCTCTTACATTATGAGGAAACATCTGAACTGGGGCTCGACTCTCAACGTAACGCCTTCAAAAATTGTGAACAGTCCAAAGTAGAGCCATATGGACCGCACTCACTCAGGAAATAGAGAACAAGTGTTCATATCACTTGCGTAAATCATGTCACAGCATAGAGACGGACAATGCTGTTAGTGAATAAAGAACATTTACTGCTGTCAGCGCACAATATTCAGGTTAGATCTTCTGCAGTGCAAGTCCATTGCCAAATCCGTATCGGAATATTCGCTGTTGTTACATATACTGACTAGGCAAAATAAAGTTGCACTAAAAATATTTCATGCGCCTTGAGATAGCCAAGCCAACTTACATCGTCTGCCCAGGTTACGGAAGATGTAAGTTGTGTAGCATGGTTCATGACGCATGAAGTATTTTTGCGGGCCTGTTTTACACCGAGGTCTCTTGATATTACAGTCTGTTATGGGCGGGTTGACAGTCACGTAGAATTTTTTAAAAGACATCATATTCGCCATTGAGTGTTGCAATTAGTAATTTCACGATTGCAGTTTGAGACATTTTCAGATAGTGCTGCAGAGGCTAAAAAAAATTGAAAAAAATTGAAGGACAGAATGTATATGGAGAGCTACACAAACGTGTCATCTAGACAGTAAAACACCACAAAAATGGTGTAAATAATGTGTCACTCAGATTTGGCTTCAGCGCATGTCAGACTTTAAAATTCCCCAACAGGCATATACGTCATTGTCAAAAATAAGGCTTTACACTGTAGAAGTAACAACAGCCGAGTGCGAAGCTCTGTTCAAAAGATCAGGCAGTGACGTACACTCTGCCCTTATTTCTCATATTTTTTAGCTTTTGCAGTACCACTTGAATATGGCTGTTGAAATGCAGGGTTTCGCAGGGATCGAATGAAGGCTAGAGCCACGGGTCGTAACACAGCTGAAATGTAATGTCCACTGTTAAAAGTGCCGTCAATGCGAAGAAGAGGTGACCGAGCCGTGTAACCATTGGCACCCCACACCATCATGCCGGGTGATACGCCAGTATGGCGATGACGAATACATGATTCCAATGTGCATTCACCGCGATGTCGCCAAATTGCAGTTGCGAAATAAATAATTGCTACACTCAACGGCGAATATGATGTCCCTTAATCTTAGTTTTTTATATATAAGAATGTTTTCGCACCACTTGACGACAATACTGAGTGATCTCCAGGATGACGTCCTGGTGAAAATTGTCAGGGACATGATCGAACGGGTGTGTGTCGAACCTAACACCGCTTAGATGTTTGTCGTATAACACAAGAAGGGCGCACAGAACCTTTGAAATTAAGTGTAAGAAGAAAATTTACTTACCACACAATGGGTAATTCGCACTTTTTTAATGTAATACATCCAGAAATATATTCATCCAAAATCCGATAAATCATTGGTAATCGCCCTTAATTTTCAACCCAGATGTCAGTAACACAACCTCTGGATTGTTTCACACTGCACGGTCACGCATTCTCTTCCGCCAACATGCGAGCAGGATATCAACTGTGATCCTGCAATGTCGCTCCACTTCGTCGCTGGATCCATGTATGTAAACAAACCGCTAAGTAGCAGAATGAATCGTAATGAACATGGGGAGGGTGGGCTTAAGTGCGCTGAGAGCACTTGGCGTGATCCGCTCGCCAGTGCCCTCCAGCTGGCGGGCGGCCGGAGATTTACTGCTCGCTCGCCATCGCCGCTGCTGCTGGCTATGGGCGGAGGCCATGAATATGCAAACGGCACACCCGCGGCACATCTTGGACACGCGCGCGACAGCCACCGGCGCTGCAGCTGCACAGCTGCGCAGCTGCAGCCGGCAGCTGGTAGCGGGCGGCGCGTGCCGAAGATGTATCGGCCTGTGGTCCGCTGTTTCGCTGTCACGCGATGCCCAGCCATCAGTCTCGGCGTGAGCTGTGGCTCTGTCACGTCGGGCGTGGCAGCGGTTCGGGTCGCGGCAGCAGGGATGTTGATCTGACGCACAGTAAACGAAGGTGGATGGCTGCTACGTTAAAGCGATCGTTGACAGCCACTGTTTGTCATCTGCAGCTTTTAAGTTTTTCTTATCGAAATGAATTTTCACTCTGCAGTGGAGCGTGAGCTGTTATGAATCTTTCTGGCTGACTAACACTCTGTGGCACACGGTAAGAACGTAGCCACCTGCAAACAGTCTTCTTACTGCCTGAACTATGCAGACACAACACACACGAGAGGGTTGTAGTATCATGTATCGACACTACTCCACAGATGTCGCGATGCTGGCAATGTAACTGGAAGTTTATGTCAGACGCCAATAGTGGTCGCTAGGGACCTGGCGGACCCAATGGTGCGTGCTCGCTTCGCTACGCTTCCAGGAGCTCCCATGAGCGCCTTTCGCCGCGATATACAGGGTGTTACAAAAAGGTACGGCCAAACTTTTAAGAAGCATTCCTCACACACAAATAAAGAAAAGATGTTATGTTGACATGTGTCCAGAAACGCTTAATTTCCATGTTAGAGCTCATTTTAGTTCTTCTACCTACGCTCAATGGAGCACTTTATAATGATTTCATACGGGATTCTCTACCTGTGCTGCTAGAACATGTGCCTTTACAAGTACGACACAACATGTGGTTCATTTCAGTCGAAGTGTTCGTACGCTTCTCAACAACAGATTCGGTGACCGATCGATTGGTAGAGGCGGACCAATTCCATGGCCTCCACGCTCTCCTGACCTCAACCCTCTTGACTTTCATTTATGGGGGCATTTGAAAGCCCTTGTCTACGCAACCCCGGAACCAAATGTAGAGACTCTTCGTGCTCGTATTGTGGACGGCTGTGATACAATACGTCATTCTCCAGGGCTGCATCAGCGCATCAGGGATTCCATGCGACGGGTGGTGGATGGATGTATCCTCGCTAACGGAGGACATTTTGAACATTTCCTGTAACAAAGTGTTTCTAGTCACGCTGGTACGTTCTGTTGCCTTGTGTTTCCATTCCATGATTAATGTGATTTGAAGAGAAGTAATAAAATGAGCTCTGACATGGAATGTAAGCGTTTCCGGACACATGTCCACATAACATATTTTCTTTCTTTGTGTGTGAGGAATGTTTCCTGAAAACCTATTTGTAACACCCTTTAGAACAACTGGTAGCAGCCACTCATCCCACTTACGCTTGGAGCTTCTACGCTACAGCACCATTGTTCGGATTTAGTATAGTGAGCCTCTTCTTTGTAGATATTAAGAGATCGACTCTATTTCTTGCTGCAGTGTTTGTAATGAATCTTAATTTGCTTGGAGATATACAAGTTAAGTATACAATTTGCTTGGAGAATGAGATTTTCACTCTGCAGCGGAGTGTGCGCTGGTATGAAACTTCCTGAAAGATTAAAACTGTGTGCCAGACCGAGTCTCGAACTCGGGACCTTTGCCAATAGCGGGCAAGTGCTCTGCCATCTGAGTACCATATCAGCGCACACTTCGCTGCAGAGTGAAAATCTCATTCTGGAAACATTCCCCAGCCTGTGGCTAAGCCATGTCTCCGCAATATCCTTTCTTTCAGGAGTGCTCGTTCTGCAAAGTTCGTGGGAGAGCTTCTTTAAAGTTTTGAAGGTAGGAGACGAGGTACTGGCAGAAAGAAAGCTGTAAGGACGGAGCGTCAGTCGTGCTTGGGTAGCTCAGATGGTAGAGCACTTGCCCACGAAAGGCAAAGGTCCCGAGTTCGAGTCTCCGTCCGGCACACAGTTTTAATCTGCCAGGATGTTTCAATTTGCTTCGGGATATACAAGTTAAGTAAACCTTAAGTCCTCTGTGTTAGCTTGGTCGCTAATCATTTCTGCCCCTGTCCAGTTTTCCTACGACCGCAGTTAGTGCAGCAGGCGTAGTCAACATCTCCTTACCGTTGTGTACAAAGTCATACACAATAACAGCTACTAGCAGCAGTGACAACGGGTGGTCCGTTGTATTTCTATACCTCCAGCAGTGCGAGCACTGCCCGCAAAAGACACGTTCTTGGTACGAATCCGACGCAAATTGTTATAAGTATATGAGAACGAAGGGTTTCTCGTCGAATTTCAGTGATGAAATCTTCTCGGGTTTCAGCGGAGTCTTGGCTTGATCCTGTCGCAACTTTTTGACGTGTTTCGGCTTTGTTCTTTAGCACCAGCTGGACCATAGAGAGGGCCCATCGGGCGGGCCAGTCGTATGCCTCTGGAAGGGATGCTGCGGCCGATGGTGGTGGGCCCACAGCGAATTGGAGGGGTGTGGGTCTGAGCGTCGAATGCTTGTCGCGCCTGTCAAATCTGCAAGCTGTCTCTGCCGCTTTCAAAACACAAAGTTGCTGACTCATTTCTTGCTGATACCACATCCCAGGCGGAGATCGAAGCCAGTGTTCCTGTTGTTAAGATTTATTTCCACTGCCTTTCTGATGACCGATGCCCGAAATACAATGGCGCGTCCCAGCACCTTGGTCTGGTCAAACACAAAAGCGTGTTCTTCGATGTTGCTGCACTCTGCCGCTGCGGACTTTTCTCTATGGTGAACACTGTCACTTATTCTAACTGCACTGTGTGTTACATCTCTGCGTCTGGCCGATATACTGCATGTCACACTTGAAGCTAATGTTGTAGTCAGGAGCCCACCTCCCACCTCCCTAGGTCTTTAAGCGACCAACTCTCGCTTCCCCCCCCCCCCCCTTCCCCGCCCCCCCCCTTCCCCTCCCCCCCACTTCCAACACCCAACAACACCACTGGCTGCGAAATCTCTACCAGAAACATGCGACTGGAGCTCCACTGCATCGTTGGAAGAAGAGTATGTGGCCATAGCAACAAAAGAACGAATTATTGGACGTTTTGTCTGAAAATTTCGAGTAGGACAGTCGTCGAAACGTAGCAACAACAAAACGTCAATACTCAGCTGACAACCCTAGAAGGTTTCATCATTCATAATATTTTCTTACTTTGTGTCTCTCTGTGCTTCGCAACTTCATTTCGATACGTTACTGGATTACAGACATACACTACTGGCCATTAAATTACCTACACCAAGAAGAAATGCAGATGATAAACGGGTATTTATTGGACAAATATACTAGAACTGACATGTGATTACATTTTGACGCAATTTGCCCAGAACAACCACCTCTGGCCGTTATAACGGCCTTGATACGCCTGGGCATTGAGTCAAACGTGGTTGGATGCCGTGTACAGGTACAGCTGCCCATGCAGCTTCAACACGATACCACAGTTCATCGAGAGTAATGACTGCCGTATTGTGATACGGTTTTCACTAACAGATAACTCATCCACGAGGGTTTGTGTATAAATTTTACACTTTCCAGCCACATTAAAGCGACCACATGTGAAAAACCTTTGCGAGACGTGCAGGAATAGAGACAATGACATAACGCTCCCTACTCCGGCGTGCACGCTTCCCAAGATTGCTGCTGGGTGGAACACGCCAACTGCCATCACTCTCATGGAGCATAAAACATGATTCATCTGAAAAGAGCGCCATTCACCACTCAGTTGACATCCAGCTGCAGAATTGCCGTGCAAATTCCAGATTTCGTCACTGATGAGGAGTAGCGTGGATGTATGAGCCATATCTCTGCTGCGGAGACCGACAAGGGGCAACGTTCGCTGAACGGTTGTTAAACAGTCACTGTTGGTTGCCCCTTGGTTCATGATGGTGGCCATTTGATCAACAGTTTCACTCCTGTTTGCCCATACACATCTCCGCAGCCATCATTCACCCCTGTCTCCTATGACTTATGGTCTATGATCTTCACCATTGGCTCGGCTCCGGTTTTGGATGTCGTGATTTTGCCGGACAAATTTAACTACTGTGGCAGGCCAACTACACTGTTAGTGTTGCCATCTGCCATCTGTAAGTAGTTTTTGCACGTTGACTTGGACCAAAGGTGGTGATCACACTGATGTGACTTGAGAGAGTATAAATATTTTGTGCAAACTGGCTGAAACATGACGAATTACACTCCCCACCACTGTGAAACATATTCCGTTCCCACCTAGCACTAACGGCAGAACAGCTTGGAATCTTCCATACATATGAGATGAGCGTAAGGCCTTAGTTATCAGGAAACAGGAAGCCGGTGCGAGCTACCGCCTGCCAAATTACCCTTCATACGCTTTGTGTCAGCTTACAAGAACAGAACTTTTGGTCGCCGAAGAGGCACTACAGTCGGGCAGACTGCACAGTGCATTTGCCATCATTGCCACAACGTGTCAATACAAACGCCAATGGAGTGTGGGATAACTGACACTCGCACCTGCTGCGCTTTTTAAGTCGCTCAACTTATATGAAAGTGGGGATATTCAGGTATCGAGTGTTTTTTGTTTCACGAATTTAAATCATAAGTCTATGCAGTAGCCCGGAAATAAAATTATCGCTCTGCCAGACAAGTCGTACGAACACAGTGCTTTACGTGCAAAGCTGGAACTCCTCGCTGGCAATGATTAAGACTCTCAGTGGCTTGTCGCAAAGGCAGCCGGGCGCCGACGCCACACTGCAACACAACCCCGTCAGGTTGGTTGCCTGATCAGCCCCTGTTCCGGCACCGCTATTTGCAGCGCGAACTACACATGGCCTTCGCGTTCAACGGGTCAAGTAAATCAGCATGAGAGGTCACTCCTACAACGAACCTCCTGCTGCATCCGCCAGTGTCGCGTGCAGCCAATCGGGAGGAAGTATACCTCTGATGTGCGGGTACTTAGGATCACAGCACTTACGACGCAGCCAGCCAAGAGAAGAAGTCTGCTGCGGACGCAACGCCGCCTCGACCGCCTCCTATCGACCTCCGCAGCGTGCTCGCGGGCATGTTGACATTCTGTCAGACTCATCTGGCAAGACTGTAGAAACTGTGAACTCGTGCTGATCGTTACTTACGTGTTACTCTGTTTGAATGTAAGCCACTCAAAGAGAACGAGGACTTAAACATTTGTTAGACGAACTAGTGGAGAACGAACTCGGACTGTATAAACTTTCATAGTGTTTCTTTTTCTCAACCAAGAATTTTCTTCGAAATTCTTGCGTTTAGTTGTGAAATTTTTTCCTTGTTACAAAGTTCCATGTTGTGATGGTCAATGAAGACTATTTGTTTTGAACCCATTTTTTTTTAAATATAGAGGATGAACCACATGCTCTTGTGGTTCTTGCGGAAGTGTTCCAAATAAAGGTTATCTGCTTAGTGTTCTCTTTCCTCAGTTTTACTTGTTATTAGTCTCAGACGAACGGAGGCTTGGCTGGTAGCTCTCAGTGATGTGTTTAAACGGGTGATTGTTAGCATTGTGACTGTATTGACGCTCCACGATGGTTGTATTGGACCTCCCACACCATCAGCGAGGACGCCCACTGTGTTCACATAGGTCTTAGTGCAACGGGAGCAAAGTTTTGCTTGGCATGTAATAGTTTTACATGTACATTTCAAATATGCACACGATATATGCCATCGACAGTTACACTGCAGTTGACATTCATGCGCATGTACAGTTACAGAGATCAAATAATGGGTCGTTCGTAGCTCTAGGCAAAAAATTACGAGGACGAACAAGATCGCAGAGTATAAATTGGTGAAAACAGAGTTGCTTATCATAGCAGGAGCCCTTATGAAAGTCTGCATGGGTCAATCTTCCGAGTCACACTGCTTCCTGACATAAAAAATACGTTCGGACGGTGTTTGAAACCTCTCTGGTCTGAAATTATCACGGCCAGCTACAGTGCAGGAGTACGGAACAATGCCTGCGAAGACTGGAGAACAAGACTGATTCTGTGGGACACACATCAACTACGAAAATGAACCGATAGTCGTTTAGGACATTGATGTTTAGTCCGCTTCAACACCGTCCTAAACTGTCTTAAGAACAGCACATCAAGTGGCTGAATGTAATCTGTGCCCCCAGGTGTTATCGTCTTGACTGTATACACCAGGTTTTGCGGTCGTGTAGTATCGATGTGAGTCCTGTCACGATATGTCCCGAGCGAATCAACGAGAAGAATAGACTCCATTACTGCATATGGGTGGTACACATTACGAAAGAATTCTGTTAGGATTTGTTTAGTGATTAGGCCGGACTTGGCGGCAACTTGAATCAGATTTTGCGGTTTCAGCACTGTTGCACTACTGGCTCTCCAAACTGGTGTGTTGGCTCCTGACAAATGACCAGCATGTTTGGAAACATGTATCCACTTGCCGACGTAACAAACTGGACGATGTAAAGCTGAGCTGTTGCATAATCACTCCGCAGCGAACTTTTCAACGAATTATTTCCCCAAGCTCACAGTACGCGATGATAATTGTTTCCGTAAACCACTTTAATTTGTATTCGTTCCTTGGTATTCGTTAGCAACTAAAATATTTCTCGTTGACTTGAATTTTTCAACTATACTACTGGCCATTAAAATTTCTACACCACGAAGATGACGTGCTAAAGAAATGTTTGACTGCTGCCCTGGCCAGCACATTCTGCTGATCTCTCACCAACTGAAAACCTCTGGTCCATGGTGGCCGAGCAACTGGCTCGTCACAATACGCCAGTCACTACTCTTGATGAACTGTGGTATCGTGTTGAAGCTGCATGGGTAGCTGTACCTGTAAACGCCATCCCAGCTCTGGTTGACTCAATGCCAGGATGTATCAAGGCCGTTATTACGGGCACAGGTGTTTGTTCTGGGTACTGATTTCTCAGGATCTATGCACCCAAATTGCCTGAAAATTTAATCACATGTCAGTTCTAGTATAATATATTTGTTCAATGAATACCCGTTTATCATCAGCATTTCTTGGTGTAGCAATTTCAATGGCCAGTAGTATACTTCTACATGTAATAAGCTTACCTCAATTTTAATATCCTCCATACCTATACTCCTCATCCTCCAGGTTTCTCATCTTTCCTCTTCGAATCTGGCTGGCTTGTATTTACAGCTGAGACTGATCTGTTAGCTTTCTTGACCCTGCTCTCGTCGATGGTGTATAATGCTTTTGTTGTAAACACAACAGGTTCTATATCAACTCTCTTCAGCACTTCAATTCTGCTATTATTTTCGTTATTCGAACGTAAAACTGCATCTTAGACACCTACTTTGATTACTTGAAGTCCACAGCATGTCCTTTCTGAGCATCTAATCTAAATTAAATTATTAAGGCTTCCATTTTCATTTTGTGTCTTTCCGCGAAGACACTTCCTCAATCAATTAGGGTTTGCAGGAAACGAGAAAGTGTGCTTAATTGCATTCATAACAGGTTCTGGTAATGAGTGTTTACGCGAATACGTCTCATTTCTGTTGTTGAGCTAACACCAATCATCTTCCGAACACAGACTGTGCACTGGTGTTTGATCAGTGGATAGTTTGCCTCATTACCTGTAAATTATGTGTTTTTCCTGATAGCTTTCCCATAAAATAACTGAAGAGAATCAATTTCTTTCAGAGTAAGCCTGCCTTTTCCTCGTAGTAGTTTTCCATCCTGAAGTACTTCACCTTCCTTCTCTTTCAGTAACGACGAAGCCTACCACCAACCCTCTTTTGGATGTGTCCCACACCTTACAACATTTCTATTATTGTACGGATTTTTATCTGTTACAGCTTTGAGCGAAGAGGAGTTCCCATCACCAAGGTATTTAGTATATCGCACACCATACTGGTCATTAGATCTGGAGAACATCCTCACAACTGCAGCAGCCTCCATGCCACCACTTAAGCCACTAAAATTTTTTCGGTATGCTACAGCACGCTTTTCTTACCACTGTTTCTCAGTCTTCATTGATGGATATTTTCCTTGTTGTACACTGGTGGCAGTATTTAGACATAATTTCTACATCTAAAACTTTACCTGAGTGAATAATAATAACAGATGCAACTCCTTACAGAGATGTGTGACCCCTTTTTATCCAGGTCAAATCTACAGAGACACAAAGGTCAATAAGATCTGTAGGCGATTTACTGTCATAAATTTCTTTTCTTCTTTTTGGTATATTTCCACCAATTCTTCCACTGATTTCTTCATTCAAACTTTGGCTGTATCGCTTACCGTCTCAGACATTTCTTTATTTATTTTTTCAAACCTTGCACAAGGTTGACGCATGTTCAAAACACCACACAATAAATTACCTCCTTTCCTCTTTTCATAGGTACCAGCGTCAGTTTTTTCTGGAGGAGGAAAATGAAAGTCTATATCCGGACGAATTACAAATTAATTTAAAATCACAAGCTATTCCCACTCTTCTATCTTCAACAACAATCGTACATTCCGTATTTTTACAGCTAACTTACGTACATTAAGACTTTATAGCCTGGCAGAGAAGAGGTAAGGAGTGTGGAGGTTCTGCACAGAATCAGAGAGGAAAGAAATATCTCGAAAACGCTGATAAGAAGAAAGGACAGGATGGAAAATGGAAATGCCGTGTGGCTAGGGCCTCCGTCGGGTAGACCGTTCGCCTGGTGCCAGTCTTTCGAGTTGACGCCACTTCGGCGACTTACGTGTCGATGGGGATGAAATAATGATAAGGACAACACAATACCCAGTCCCTAAGTGGGAAGAATCTCCGACCCAGGCGGGAATAGAACCCGGGCCGTTAGGTATGGCATTCCGTCACACCACGCAGCTACCAAGGACGGACAAGAACAGGATGACAGGGTATCTGTTAAGATATCAGGGAATACGTTCCATGGAACAATAGAGAGCTGTAGAGGGTAAAAATTGTGGAGGAAAACATGGAGCAAGTCAGTGAAGATGGAGTTTGCAAGTGCTCCTCGAAGATGAAGATGATGTCGCAGGAGAGGAATTTGTAGCGGATCATTGCTACTTGAGGTTTTTAGTTATGTACGGAGCTGAACTCGAGCTAAAAATGAGCTAAAACATATAAATTCCGTTTATCCTTCTTACGGTTCTGCTCCTTAATCGTGAAAACTGACTACTTAGTAGGATCACTTCGTTGTCCGTCTGTTTGTGTATGTGTGTATGCAACCGTTAAGACGCCTTGTTATCAGGAGCAGGTAAGGGTTTCGAAATTTATGTCGAATACTACTGTCCACTGCCCGTTGCCGGTATGAGATACCTTCTTAAGCCTTTAAGTAAATGCAGTCAAAAGATAAGTCCATCTATATCACATATTTTAGTACTTGAAAACTCGCTCTTCATACCTATTGATGAATTATCTGCGTACGTATGCGACCTGGTAGTTTCAACTCAACCTAATGAGAACTAGGCGAATATAAAATATATAAGATAGAAAATATTGTTCACTAAATAACTGGCTTGGCTTAGTATTTTCGCGAGCGTAAACATGTGGAATATATCAAGTGCGCTAATTTGATTCACACTGGGCAGTCGGACTTTTTTAATCAAATGATGTGCAGGTTCTAGACAACTGCTAGAATTAGAACTAATATCGGTAAGGTGTCCATAATGGCTGTTAGTCAAACTTCGCCAATGCCCGTTATTACAATTCATCCAGCAAGACTCTCGACCATTTCGTTACAAAACCTGTTAATAACATAAAAACGCTGATATTAGTATAAATGAAAGAGTATAAGACAATGTTTCTACAAAAAATGCGTAATTACATTCATATGTACGTCTTAACAACACAGGGGCAGGAGAAGGAAGGCGTAAGGAACGAAGTGACAGAAGAAGAAAAACAGGCAAAAGATAGACGTCACATCACAAACATATTGCCATTAACACTCCTTTCTCTCGGATTCAAAACACTATGGATTCATATTTCATAAATAAAACTCCTTTTTGCCATTAATGGCTCAGTGGATAATTAATTTGTTATAGGTAGTAAAACTAATTTTACTGCCACAAGAAAAACGAAAACATAGTATTGATAATACGTTATACGGGTTATACGGTCCAGTGGTAAAGCGCGTCCCTGGCAGACAACTGGTCGCGGAATAGACTCGCGGTAGGACCACCAACTTTTCAGTCCAACTTAATCTAGCCTGCACCTCTCGATGATGTTAGAAGTTTCAGAAAATACATCGTGGTTCAAATTCCACGTTAAACTGTTGGCTCCTAATAGGCAGTTGGATATCTGGGATAGGTTAGGAACACGCAAGTCGCTTAGGTAGCGTCCACTAGAAGGAATTGCACCAAGCCATTCTGATACACGTATTTCTTCTTCTTATTATTATTATTATGCATAATTGTCTCTGTACGGAGCCCTCAGAATGCGAGTTTTACCCGCACGTCCCTGCTTTTTTATGTTGAAGCAGGACTCCTATTTGATTAGGAGGAGATCCTTTCTGTGACACGTTCAAAATGGCAGTAACACATGGTCCAAAGTAACGTTGCTCGTAACAATAATGTGTCTCCTTTTTATTGTTTCATTGCCAGGACTGCAAAGACATAACAAACAAAACAAAAAACACAAAACGTAATATTCATACATCCGTTCTTGTTGTTCATCTGGAATAGCTTCATTTGGTTGCCGAAAAATAGGTGAGGCAGGCGTTATGGAACCGTTGCTCACCGCAAGCGAGTATACTCAAAATTCTGATAAATAAATCACCGCCTCTTCTCGCTTTAGTGTCCTCTTTTTTATTCCCTTCTTGTTCTTTTTCTTCCTCTTCGTTTTCTTCTATTACTACTACTTCATCTTTCCCCCTTATAATTCGCGCTCTTACTGCCCCTTTCCTTTCTCTCTTCCTCTATTTTTCCAACCCGTCACAAAATAGTGCTCCGATAGAAATTGAGCTCAGGGCACTAGTCAGGTCACTGGGGTTAGTTATTACAACAACTCCTCACTGTTGTTACAGTATCTCAGCAAACACTGTCATCGCCTGCAGGTGGCACAGCGATCGTTCTCATTAATATGCAGTACACAGACACAATTCGCGTAAAATGTGATTACTTGACCGGTTTCGTTCATCTCACGTTAGCATCTTAGTAGTTGTGCATAAAAGTAGCATCAGATGACATTTTTTGTATCTTTTGACGATGCGCTTTTGTTTGAGGACATGTTCCAAACGGATCTAAAGATGGTCAGCACGGACGACAATTTTGTGACCACAGAAAGTAATAAAACGAATTCAATTATTCACGGAGCACTGTTTCTGTTAGCGACTATGAGATCGCTTGTAACAGTAACTTCATTTAATTTCCCAGATGGAAACACTTTGGAAGTGTCAGGCTCTGTTCTGCACCGTTGTCAGCGCAAACTAGCATCGAATTTATTCCGTACACTGAACCAGCGGAAGTCATTTTCGGTATTAGGCACTGTTGTTGCCTGGTACGTTTACGACTCGGTAGGTCAGACGGATAACAGGCTAGCTGCTCGTAGACCGCTCATTTCCTGGATGACCGACAGAGAGAAAGAGGGAGAGGGAGAGAGAGAGAGAGAGAGAGAGAGAGAGAGAGAAGAGAGAGAGAGAGAGAGAGAGAGAGAGAGAGAGAGAGAGAGAGAGAGGAAGAGAGAGAAAGAGAGAGGTTTCCACAGCTGCGCGCAACATCTAGGTCACCCACCCTAGCTACATTTCCGCTGCTACTCCGTCACAACCCACCCCAGTGGTACACGCAAATCGCCACATCGCGCAGCAAGTCATTTTGTGCGGCGAGCTACGCAATTTGCAGGCAGCTACCCCTTCCCCCGGCCATCCCTCTGATGTGGAGGCGGTTTCGATCGGCCCCCCCCGACGCCCCCGCACCACCGCCGCCACCTCCATCGCCACCGCGCGGTCCATCTGGCACCAAACGACCTCCGGACGCCTCTTTAACGGCAGTGTCGCCGATAAATCCACCAGACGGCGGGCTGCTGAACACACAGCAGCCACCCCCTCTCCCACCCACACCACACCATGCACACACACACACACACACACACACACACACACACACACACACACAAACAAACAAACACACACACACATACACAGAGTAGGGCCTCGGCAAACCGTGACTTAACGGCTGCCATTGTTTATTGAGAACACTACGCCGGGAACTGCACCTCCTCTATCCGTTAATAACAAGTCCGCCGGATGCGAAAGCGCAGCACAGATTGCTGTGCGATACTGCATCGGCTATTGTGGCCCGACGCTCCCAAATGTCAAACAAGTCGTTTTCACTGAAAATTGCTAGTATATTCCGCATGTCAGCACGCTTTCCGCATTTTGTAACGGTACAGTTACATACTTCATTCTACTCTCCACTAAAATACAAATTTCTGATATAAATAGGAAAATATTCATTTCAGACTGTTGTTAAGTGATGGGAGAAGAGGGACTAGTGGGAAAAAATCAATTTATTCGTGATTTTTGGAAAAATTTGTTTCGTCAAAGAGCTTCGTTCCATCGGATTAGGGAAGGATGGAGAAGGACGTTGGCCGTGTTCTTTCAAAAGAACCATCCCGGCATTTGAATCGGTTTAAGGAAATCATGAAAAACCTAAATCAGGATGGCCGGACGCGGATTTGAATCATTATCCTCCCGAACTCCTTACAGTTTGTGGTGGCTCATTTCCTGAAAGTAAAATGTTGAATCCTATCGCTAAAGTTCATATTTTTTGAACTGCTGTAGTTCGTCTCTGTTGAACCTAGTCCTACAAAGGAATTAAAATAAAAACTGTCTGGTAAATTAATTTACCAGTCTAAGAATTACAACAGTGAGCCTCAAATTCGAATATTACTCCTACAACAATGTTCCACCAATTCACGCGATAACCACCCATGCCGAAATTAAAAACACTGCACATACTGTAAACTGACTGAAAATAAAACAACCTCATCTTAGTTCACTTGTAAAGGAAATGACTGAATACTAAATATAGAAATAATATTACAGGTATACTGCGTCTCGTAGTACGAAAAGTTTCATCAGTTTTTTAAATATAAATATTTACAGCACCAGTTATAGTCTGGCGCAACAATAGACATTACTGGCCGTCCTGGGTGCACTGTTAAAACTGACTGCTTCAGTTACAGTATTTCCTTGTTTCTTTGTAACAAGAGCGAGTTCTCGGGTTTTGCAATCACGTTTCGGTTCTTCTTCTGCACGTACAGATGTTAACGAGCTCTGTGGCGCAGATCCACTGATAAATTAATTTAACAGCGTAAGAATCGTAGCTGGGAGCGTAAAATTTGGATCTGACTAGTTCAATAATATTCCCCCAATTCACGCGCAATCTACACCCACGCCGAAATTAAAAATACGTAACAAGACGGGACGCTAGAGGTCTACCTAGGCGGGAAACTACATAAAACTGGCCTAGAAAAACTATCTAAGCTACAGCGCATGAAATTGCGCGAGATTTTCAACATTCGCGCAAACTATCAGTCGTAGATAAATTTTAGTAGGAAATTTAATGTAGTGTAATTTTGTTTTCGCCCGCAGGTGCGATTTTCTATGTATAAGGTGGCCCATTGATAGTGTACGGGCCAAATATCTCAAGAAATAAGGATCAAATAAAAATCTACAAAGAAGGAAACTCGTCTAGCTTGAAGGAGCAAACCAGATGGCGCTATAGTTGGCCCACTAGATGGCGCTGCCATAGGTCAAACGGATATCAACTGCGGTTTTTTTTAAAAAAATAGAAACCCCCATTTGTTATTTCATATTCGTGCAGTACGAAAGAAGTGTGAATGTTTTAGTTGGACCACTTTTTTCGCATTGTGATAGATGGCACTGTAATAGTCACAAACGTGTAAGTACGTGGTATCAGGTAACATTCCGCCAGTGCGAACGGTATTTGCTTCGTGATACATTACCCGTGTTGAAATGGACCGTTTACCAATTGCGGAAAAGGTCGATATCGTGTTGATGTATGGTTGTTGTGATCCTAATGCCCAGCGGGCGTGTGCTATGTATGCTGCTCGGTATTCTGGATGACATCATCCAAGTGTCCGGACCGTTCGCCGGATAGTTACTTTATTTAAGGAAACAGGAATTGTTCAGCCACATGTAAAACGTCAACCACGACCTGCAACAAATGATGATGCCCAAGTAGGTGTTTTAACTGCTGTTGCGTCTAATCCGCACATCAGTAGCAGACAAATTATGTGAGAATCGGGAATCTCAAAAACGCCGTTGTTGAGACCGCTACATGAACATCGATTGCTCCCGTACCATACTTCCGTGCACCAGTAATTGCATGGCGACGACTTTGAACGTCGTGTAAAGTTCTGCCACTGGGCACAAGAGAAATTACAGGACGATGACAGATTTTTTGCAAGCGTTCTATTTAGCGACGAAGCGTCGTTCACCAACAGCGGTAACGTAAACCGGCATAATATGCACTATTGGGCAACGGAAAATCCGCTGCGACAAGTGGAACATCAGCTCCTTGGCGGGTTAATGTATGGTGCGGCATTATGGGAGGAAGGATAGTTGTCTCCATTTTATCGATGGCAATGTAAATGTTGCATTGTATGCTGATTTCCTACGTAATGTCCTACCGATGTTACTACAAGATGTTTGACTGCATGACAGAATGGCTATGTACTTCCAACATCATGGATGTCGGGCACATAGATCGCGTGCGGTTGAAGTGGTACTGAACAACATATTTCATGACAGGTGGATTGGTCGTCTAAGCACCATACCATGGCCCGCACGTTCACCTGATCTGACGTCCCCGGATTTCTTTCTGTGGAGAAAGTAGAAGACATGCAAATGAGGGCATGGAACCCCTCAAGATGACGTTTTCGGACACAGGTTCAAATGGTTCAAATGGGTCTGAGCACTATGGGACTTAACATCTGAGGTCATCAGTTCCTTAGAACTACTAAAACCTAACTAACCTAAGGACATCACACACATTCATGCCCGAGGCAGGATTCGAACCTGCGACCGTAGCGGTCGCGTGGTTCTAGACTGAAGCGTTTAGAACCGCTTGGCCACACTGCCCAGCAAAGTCGAAGGAATTTTGCTATCCTGACCCACCGACAACGCCTGACAACATGCGTCAGGGCATTTTCAATCCATGTGCGAACATTACGGAAGGCTAACTACTCGCTGTTGAGACTAATGTCTTTATACGAATTGCCAAATGCATTGAGGTTGACGGACATCATTTTGAGCATTTATTGCATTAATGTGGTATTTATAGGTAATCATGCTGTAACAGCATGAGTTGTCAGAAATTATAAGTTCACAAAGGTACACGTATTACATTGGAACAACCGAAATAAAATGTTCAAACGTACCTGCGTTGTGTACTTTAATTTAAGAAATTATTGTTACCAACTGTTCGTCTAAAATTGTGAGCCGTATGTTTTTGACTATTACTGCGCCATATATCACAAAGTGAGAAAAAGTTGTCCAACTAAAATCCATATTTCTTTACGTACTACCCGAGTATGTAATAAGATATGGACGTTCCTATTTTTTTAAGAAAACCTAGTTGATATCCGCTTGACCTTTGGCAGCGCCATCTAGCGGGCCAACCATAGAGCCATCTGGTTTCCCCCTTCAAGTTAGACAAGTCTCGTTTTTCGTAGTTTTTGCGTTTGACGTTTATTTCCTGAGATAGTTGGCCCGGTCACTATCAATGGATCACCCTGTATATATACTGCTAAATGTAACTGAAACACTTAATTATTGTAAGACACATAGTTCAGAAGATATGATTTCATGAACTGTGAGATGTGTGAAAAACTGGCGCATCGTGGACGACGTTTAAATTAATTACTTCTTCGCTACTGATTCCACATGCAACACAGTTTGCAAATAATATCAACGTAAGTTGCTGAATGTACCTACAGAATTATACTATTCTGTGACACACAGTTCAGGTGAGAAGACACCATAAACATGAAGCACAAGACCAGACGCTGCATGGTACTGGCACCGGACGCACAGCTATAAATAAATAGCTGGGCAACACGGTTTCTCCGCCAGTCGCCTATACAGATCTCGGCGAAATGAAAGGAATGGGGGACGACTACGAGTACTCCAGTTTCCTACTGCACAGTAGACACCCGAGACGTTGTTTGTAAACAGAGTACTGAGACCCTGCAGGAACGTTTATGAGCTGAAGGTGAGAGCTCGTGCGTTTATATTTTGTGTGTGTGTGTGTGTTTGTGTTTGTTTGTGTCTATGAGAGAGAGAGAGAGAGAAAGAGAGAGAGAGAGAGAGTTGCAGAGAGAGGGAGATAGAGAGATAGGTAAAGAGGTAGAGAGAGTGATAGAGAGAGAGCGAAAGGAAGGAAGATAGAGAGTGACACAGATAGAAACAAGGAGACTGAGGGAGAAAGAAGAGAGACTGAGGGGGGGGGGGGGGGTGAGGATGGAGAGAATATAAACCCCTAGCGTTGGCCACTTCTGGCCATCTTGAAATAAACGTATGACGCTTTCACGGACGGTTCCTGAACAGGCTACACATAGGTCCATTAATTATTTAAGAACAATAATTTATCAATCATTTTCATTCTTCTACAGATCTTTTGATAGTTGACTTGCCGAACTCATGAGTTAAAAATTAATTGATTATGTTTAGGCTGTGAATGTACAGCAGTTTTAACAGTTGCCAGCGTGTTCTCTAGGAACTGAAATAACAATAAAGAGGAAATAGATCTCTCCTCAACCAATAAACTACATATCTGAAGATGGACAATTGGAATGCCTAAATATTCTGCATAATTGATTTGAGCATATGTCTACAAACCAGAGCATCCAAACACCTCCGGTGAAAACATTTTCCACTCTTGTAGCCCCATCTGTTACAATCTCTTTATCTCCGAGAAGCACTTGCAAATTCTGTCCTCGTACATATGCTGGGTATATTCCAGTATCTGTCTTCTTCCGCAGTTTTTACGCACTACAGGTTCCTATAGTATCATGGAACTTATTTCATGATACCTTAACAGATGTCCTATCATCCTGTCTCCTTTTATTTTCATTGTTTTATACATATTCCATTCCTCGCCGATTCACCGCGAAACCTCCTTACCATGTCAGTCCTGCTAATTTTCAACATTCTTCTGTAGTACCACATTTCAAGTGCTTCGATTCCCTTTCATTCCACTATTCCTACACTCCACGTTTCACTATCTAACAACACGGTACCCCGAATGTATATTCCCAGAAATTTATTTTTCAGATTAATGTCTATGTTTAAAGCTAGTACACTTCTCTTGGCCAGGAATGTGCTTTCTGCCAGTGTTAGTCTCCTTTTGACGCCCTCCTTACTGCATACGTCGTGAGTCATTTTGCTGCCTTGACTCCATCTACTTCGTGACCATGGAACCTCATATTAAGTTTTTCGATGTTCTCATTTCTTCTGCTTTTAATTTCTTTCGTCTTTCTTCGATTTAAGCTCAGTCGATATTCTGTACTCATTAGATAGACCTTTCCATTCAGCAGATCCTATAATTCTTCTTCACTTTCACTGAAGACAGCAATGTTATCAGCGAATCTTTTCACTAACATCCTTTCTAAGTGAATGTTAATTCCTTTTTTGAATTTTTCTTTTACTTCTTTCATTGCTTATTCGAAGTATAGCAGTGTTGAAAGACTGTATCACTATCTTACAAACTTTTTTGTCAGAACACTTCGCTCTAGGACTTCCACACTTATTATTCCCTCTTGGATGTGGTACATGTTGTATACACTCCTGGAAATGGAAAAAAGAACACATTGACACCGGTGTGTCAGACCCACCATATTTGGTCCGGACACTGCGAGAGGGCTGTACAAGCAATGATCACACGCACGGCACAGCGGACACACCAGGAAGCGCGGTGTTGGCCGTCGAATGGCGCTAGCTGCGCAGCATTTGTGCACCGCCGCCGTCAGTGTCAGCCAGTTTGCCGTGGCATACGGAGCTCCATCGCAGTCTTTAACACTGGTAGCATGCCGCGACAGCGTGGACGTGAACCGTATGTGCAGTTGACGGACTTTGAGCGAGGGCGTATAGTGGGCATGCGGGAGGCCGGGTGGACGTACCGCCGAATTGCTCAACACGTGGGGCGTGAGGCCTCCACAGTACATCGATGTTGTCGCCAGTGGTCGGCGGAAGGTGCACGTGCCCGTCGACCTGGGACCGGACCGCAGCGACTCACGGATGCACGCCAAGACCGTAGGATCCTACGCAGTGCCGTAGGGGACCGCACCGCCACTTCCCCGCAAATTAGGGACGCTGTTGCTCCTGGGGTATCGGCGAGGACCATTCGCAACCGTCTCCATGAAGCTGAGCTACGGTCCCGCACACCGTTAGGCCGTCTTCCGCTCACGCCCCAACATCGTGCAGCCCGCCTCCAGTGGTGTCGCAACAGGCGTGAATGGAGGGACGAATGGAGACGTGTCGTCTTCAGCGATGAGAGTCGCTTCTGCCTTGGTGCCAATGATGGTCGTATGCGTGTTTGGCGTCGTGCAGGTGAGCGCCACAATCAGGTCTGCATACGACCGAGGCACACAGGGCCAACACCCGGCATCATGGTGTGGGGAGCGATCTCCTACACTAGCCGTACACCTCTGGTGATCGTCGAGGGGACACTGAATAGTGCACGGTACATCCAAACCGTCATCGAACCCATCGTTGTACCGTTCCTAGACCGGCAAGGGAACTTGATGTTCCAACAGGACAATGCACGTCCGCATGTATCCCGTGCCACCCAACGTGCTCTAGAAGGTGTAAGTCAACTACCCTGGCCAGCAAGATCTCCGGATCTGTCCCCCATTGAGCATGTTTGGGACTGGATGAAGCGTCGTGTCACGCGGTCTGCACGTCCAGCACGAACGCTGGTCCAACTGAGGCGCCAGGTGGAAATGGCATGGCAAGCCGTTCCACAGGACTACATCCAGCATCTCTACGATCGTCTCCATGGGAGAACAGCAGCCTGCATTGCTGCGAAAGGTGGATATACACTGTACTAGTGCCGACATTGTGCATGCTCTGTTGCCTGTGTCTATGTGCCTGTGGTTCTGGCAGTGTGATCATGTGATGTATCTGACCCCAGGAATGTGTCAATAATGTTTGCCCTTCCTGGGACAATGAATTCACGGTGTTCTTATTTCAATTTCCAGGAGTGTATTTTCCTTCTCTCCCTACAGCTTACCCCCTGTTTTCCTCATAATTTTGAATATCTTGCATGATTGGCCATTGTGGAACGCCTTTTCTGAGTCAAAAAATCCTATGAAATTGTCTTCAGTTTTCTTTGGTCTTCCTTCCATTACTAATGACAACGCCAGAACTGCCTCGCTGGTCTCTTTACGTTTCCAAAAGCCAAACTGATCGTCATGTAACGCATCCTCAATCTTCTTTTCCATTCTTCTGTATATTATTCTTGTCAGCAACTAGGATGCATGAGCTGTTAAGCTGACTGTGTGATAATTTTTGCACTTACCAGCTCTTGCAGTTGAGGTGTGGTACCTTATATCGCTCCTGTCTAGAGCCTGTGTATCGGGAGAATGACTCAAGCGTGCACGGTGAAAGGTGGTCTGAAGCTGGTTCACTTAAGTAAGTAGTAGTAATTTTCATCTGCTAGAGGACAGTAACGGACAGGACTAAACATAAAGAACTATAATGTAGTTAAGAATTTTGACAACCAGAGCCCAATAGTGCACAGAGACAATCAAGACGCAAGTCAAGAGAATGTTTTTGCGAATTGTTCTGTTTATTTATTGAATGCTTTTTTATTTCTTTATGTTTGTACACTTTTCTACATGCTGTTAGTAGTGTTAATGATGCGTGAATGAGGCCTAAAGCAAATATGTAGATCATGAACGCTGCGCGAACTGGTGGGTGAAAGTTTTAATACAGTGTGAATGTAGACGACGGGGAATTTTGTATCATAACATGTTAAGTATGTTTATGGTAAAAGGAAAGCTAATACGAGTGCAAATGAGAATAATTAATAACAAAGTGTAAACAAGATAGCAGAAAGTTAAATATTTATTTCGGGAAGAAGTACAGTACGAAAGAGTGTTATTTGTTGGTTGGTTAGTCATGGAAAGCGCGGTCTAAGGCTGAAGAATAATGTTTTTCTATTGGCCTTAAAGAAAACAGACCAATCAGAATGAAATATTCTTAGCACGTCTTTTCTTTTGGAGATACAGAATGCTTACAGCAGGTGTCGGAGTCCAGCGTTTCAATGGTATGGTCGTGTGTAGTATGAGCTCCGAAGGAAATTTCGATTTGCTGATTTTAGTTGTGCTACAAAGTGTACAACTTTTCTTCCGCCATTTGCCGACAGGTGGTAAGTAGCGGTCGAAAGAAACGGATTGCAGACGTCAGGCAGTTAGCTTGGACCTCGCTCAACATAACCTCATTCAAACATTAGTCGTTATTTGTCTGCATCATAAAGTTGTTCTTGATTGAAAATGTCAGTTTAACAGCCTACTTCTCGTCATTGTTTTGTTTCAATATGAAAAAAACCGCGGCTGAGTCTCATCGAATGCTCTCAAGTACATATGGTAAGGGCGCTATTAGTGGAAGAACGCGTCATGAGTGGTTTCAACACTTCCAGAGCGGTGATTTTAACGTCTTAGACCGGCACAGTGGTGGAAGAGAGAATGTTTTCGAAGATGCAGAATTGGAAACATTGCTGAGTGAAGAATGGCGTCAAACTCAAGGAGAAGTCGCACGATTAGTGGGAATGACGCACCAAGCCGTTTCAAGGCGTCTCAAGGCTATGGGCATAATTCAGAAAGAAGGAACTTAGGTCCCGTGTGAGTTGAAACCAAGAGACGTTGAACGGCGTTTATCTGTTAGTGAACAGTTGATTCAGAGGCAAAAACTGAAGGGATTTCTGTATCTTATTGTGACCGGGGACAAAAAATGGTTTTATTACTATTACCCTAAACGCAAAAAATCATGGGGCTATCCCCGCCATGCCTCCACGTCGACGACCAAACCGAATATTCACGGCTCCAAGATCATGCTCTGCATTTGATGGCACCAGCTCGGCGTCGTGTACTATGAGGTGTTAAAACCAAGTGAAAAAAAACACAGATACTCGTCATCGAACGCAATTAATGCGATTGAGCAGAGCATTAAAAGAAAAACCGCCGCAATACAGCGAGAGACATGATAAAGTGATTTTTCAGCATGACGACGCTTGACCCCACGTTGCAGAAGAAATCAAAATGCACTTGGAAACGTTAAAGTGGGAAGTTATCACCCCCCCCCCCCCCCCGCGTATTCTCCAGACATTGTTCCCTCTGACTATCACCTGTTTAGATCAACGGAGCATGGCCTGGCTGACCAACACTTCCGATCCCATGAAGAAGTCACAAATAGGATTGATTAGTGGATCGCTTCAAAAGATGAACATTTTTTTCGACGCGGGGATTCGTACACTGCCAGAAAGATGTGAGGAAGTAGTGGCCAGCGGTGTAAAATACTTTGAGTGATACATGTGAAACCAATTTGTTTCATTAAAGCCTCACATGTTTGGGAAAAAAAGGTGGAAGCAAAGTTTTACACGTTATTCTTGTTTCAGATGTGTTTTGAAGTGAAGCCATATTTTTCCGGTATGTTTTTTTAGAAAGGACGGACTTTTTAAGTAATTTTGTGTATGAGAAAAGACAGTAATTCCGCTTGGCACATTGAGCAGGTCGGTGACTAAAGGCTTGAGTGCATTAGACACCGATAAACGTAATAGTAGAGCGAGCATTTTCATTTAAAAACAATTTTTTGTTTAGTAGCTGTTCAGGTTTCGGGAAATTCGTTACCATAAACTTGCTAACGTAAATCAAATGATTTGTGCATGACTGTGTTAGGATTAGCACTGGCGTGGCAGTGAACGTGTACATGTCAAGGTTCAGAATATACTGAAGTATTCCCAGTATTTCCACTTTTCATTTAAATTATTTTCACGATTTTTAGAGTTACGTTGTATGCAGCCTGGTGTGAGTTGCAGTACGATAGGTATCTGCTCGGATTTCCTACCGGCGATCGGCTGCAGCGAGTTCACACGTAGGTGCAGGTAATGGACGAATGTAACTCTGCCGCAGCTCAGTCTGTGAGGATGATGTTTTTCCGAAATTCACATGCTATATCGCCAGACTCATACATTCAACACACCAACGTGAATAGTCTGTTTGGTGCCACTTCCAAAATGATTTAGACACTCTGACAGGATGTTATATATCCCTTCTGCCTTATCTGATCTTAAGTCTTCCGAAGCATCTTTAAATTCTGATTCTACAGGATCCCCTATCCTTTGTATATCGACATTGGTTCTTCACGTAAGACATGTCTTTCCGCCCATGTAGGTGTTCATTGTACTCTTTCCAGCTATCCGCTCTCTTCTATGCACTTAACAGTGGAATTACGCGCTCCTAATGTTACGATAGTTGATTTTAATTTCACCGAAAGTTGTTTTGACTATTCTATATACTCGGTCTGTCCTTCAGACAATAATCTCTGTTTCGATTTGTTAATATTTTTCATGCAGCTATTTCGCTTTGTCTTCAAAACGTTCAAATGTGTGTGAAATCTTATGGGACTTAACTAATAAGGTCATCAGTCCCTAAGCTTACACATTACTTAAATTATCCTATGGACAAACACACACACACCCATGCCCGAGGGAGGACTCGAACCTCCGCTGGGACCAGCCGCACAGTCCATGACTGCAGCGCTTCAGACCGCTCGGTTAATACCGCGCGGTGCCTCGTCTTCCCTGCGCTTCCTATTGTTTCATTCCTGAGTGACTTGTAGTTCTTTTATCCTGAATTTCCAGTAACATTTTTGTACTTCTTCCTTTCAGTGATCAACTGGAGTGTTGTTTCGTATTATCCAAGGCTTCTTTGCAGATACCTTCTTTGTTCCAACGTTTTTCTGTCCACCTTCTGTGATATCCCTTTTTAGAGATGTCCATTCCTCTTCAACTGAACTGTCTCTGAGCTATTCCTTACTGCAGCACCTGTGGCCTTAGAGAAGTTGAACCTTATCTGTTCATCCCTTAGTACTTCCATGACCCACCTCCTTGTTAGCTTATTTTTCTTGGCTAGCCCTTAACCTTCAGCCCACTCTTCATCACTACTATAGTGTGATCTGAGTCTAAGTCTCCTCCTGGGTACGCCTTACAATCCAGTATCAGTTTGTGGAACGCCTGCCTACCCATAATCTATCTAAGTGAAATATACCTATGTCTCAGGGGCTTTTCTAAATATACCTCCTCCAACTTGAATAGAGTATTCGTTAATGAAATTTATTGTACAACTCAATTAGTCTTTCCTATTTCTAGTACAAAGCACTCATTCTCCTTCACTCCCAGTATGTGTTAAAATTGTTGTTAATTTATAAATGATTTATTAATCCAAACGCAGTTTGTGAGGCTGAATGTTGTCATTCAGATAATATGCCGTTCTTTTCTCAGAAGAGCTAAATGAAGTTTTGAGTTTTTGGGAAACATTTTCTACTTTAAAAAGGGTCAAAGTTTAAATATTAATGGGTGCAAATTCTATTGTTAATGATGCTATGGAAGAACGTTGAAAAATTGGATGGTAGATCGATTAACTAATTAGGAGCTATTAAATGCAAATAGGAATAAATATGAGGCAGAACTTCACTAGAAGGAGGGGTCGCAGTTCGTTAATGGAAGAGTACGGGTAAAAACTGTGGAGAGACCAAAGCTTGACTACAGCGAGCAGGTTCAAATGGCAGGTTGCAGTAGTTATGTAGAGATTCAGAGTATTTGAGGTGGAGATTAGTGTTTAACGTCCCGTCGAAAACGAGGTTAGTAGAGGCAGAGCACATGCTCGAATTAGGGAAGGATGGGGAAGTAACTCGGCCGTTTCTTCTCAAAGAAACCACCCTGGCATTTGCCTGAACATTGTGCTAACAACTGCGCCATCTCACTGTGAGTATCTGGTCAGGCGAACATCAGCAACTGAGGAACATATTTATACAATAAAAATATCCTCTGCATCTGGCAATAATTTCTTAATTTATTACACGCTCGCTTTGGAGATGTGCCACCGAGCAATAATGAAAACATAAGTGTGTGGCTGTCGATCTACTCAGTCATTGGGTTCACGACACGTCAAACAAACGCGTGGGAGCATAGCACCAGAAACCACAGGGCTCGCCTGCACAATACGACACGGAAGTGACTCGTGCTGACGGCCCAAAAACGAGCCTATCGTGGTATTTGTGTTTGTTTAAACTCTAGGTCCTCACCAGTGCTTGTAGCGTACTTCCAACATACACATTGTAAGGTTGTTTTAGCATGGCCACTTTTCCATACTCCATCTGATAACCCGTGTACGGCTTATTTGCTGCCCGGAGTGGCCAAGCGGTTTTAGGCGCTACAGTCTGGAACCGCGCGACCGCTACGGTCGCAGGTTCGAATCCTACCTCGGGCATGGATGTGTGTGATGTCCTTAGGTTAGTTAGGTTCTAAGGGACTGATGACCACTGCAGTCAAGTCCCATAGTGCTCAGAGTCATTTGATATGCTACCTTTTGACGTGGTTGCGCATACTTTGCGTTCATTCTTGTCTATATATTGTTTACATTATTTGCTTTTATACTACTCGTAGCATTTTCATGGGTCTTACTGTTCAGACACATGGTTTCATTTTTAACTTTCAGTTAAGCTTGAAGATGTGGCTGAGTCACCGAAACCAGGTTCTGTGTAACGTCTGTAATACAAATTTGGTAAAATTCAGCCCAAGTTCAGATTATGAACAGTTTACATAACGCTCGACTAAAGAAATTCATGTCTTTCCAACTGTATGCACCTACATAGGTTCCAGTGGATGCTGCAGTCATTACGATTTTCCAGGGAAGATAAGACGTCATCCACTGAGACGTATACAAGGGTGTACAAATGTTTCACCTAATACCTAAACAAAAGCAGGCTCATTAGGATATTTTTACTCTAGGAACAACTTACAAAGTTGAGATGAATGATGTTGAACTATTCTTGCGCAGTACAAGAGCGGGAAACTTGCTGTTGACGAGCACCTAAATTAATCGGAGACGTTAGGCATCTGAATATGAGCACAATAGAATGAAAGCAGTTAAAGCAGTTTTGGTGTTGCGGTAAATCATTTTAAACATATTTGTGGCTGTTTGTGTTCTTGGTTCAAATGGCTCTAACTAACCTAAGGACATCACACACATCCACGCCCGAGGCAGGATTCGAACTGGCGACCGTAGCAGTCACGCGGATAGGGACTGAAGCGCCTAGAACCGCTCGGCCACCGCGACCGGCGTTCGCGTTTTTCACTAACAACATCCACAATCTTCACGAGATCAAGCGTGGATAAAGTAACATCTTTCTCTTATTCGTAAGCACTAGTTTTGTTTCTTTAATTTTTTCTTTTATGTCTTCTTTGCTTCTTCAGTTTTACTCCCGAAATATTAGTATCATCTTTTTTGTTTTATTGCATTTTCTCTAATTTTGATAATTATTTCTTTCGGATTCTAGAAGTACACTTTAATGATGCAGCTTCATATTTTCAAGGTGATACTAGTGAATATCCCTGGACAGGTAAAGCCGTCTTCGGTACTGATGTTCAGGAATTTTGTCGATAGCTTCCGAGGTGGTTTACGGACATCGCAGGAAAGGATTTAAAATGACGCGTGAAAGGAACTGACTCGCGCTTCTTTAATTCTAGCTCGCATTTTGTTGCAGTACATACGGTGGAAGTCCACATACATCAGTGAAGGCCTTTCGCACGTAGTGGGATGCCATTCATTTGAGTTTCTGCACTTTGTTTTTGGGGTGAGAGAGGAGAAAGGAGGTCTTTTGGTGAATTGTGCGGCACACGTCCCGTCTGCCGTTGCGTCGGCCGTAACAAGTGGATGCGGAAGGGCGCGCACTGCGGCGGTTAGCGGCCGTCAGGCTGTGAACAAATTGAGGCGGCGCGCCAGACAGGCCAGGGGCGTGACGCGTGCTAATGGCGACGCACTGCGCCTGCGGGAGAAGAGCGCTGAAACCAGGGCGGTGAAGCCAGTAAACAGCAAAACCTCTCCGCCTCACGATTGTGCTCACAGAACGCGAACCCGAACTTTGCCGACGAAATGACTCAGGTCGTTCACGCATGATCTGAATATCTCGATACAAGGGGCCTATGGTTCTGTTGGCTAGTTACGCAGTAATTTATTATCTGTTTGATTTCTGTTATGTACATAGTTCCACGTAGTCAGTGCGTACACAACTTTCCCACTAGAGCGCGCCCCGTTAAGCACAACAGCGCAGGCGCAGCGCTCGTCCGTCTCCGCGCTACGAGTTGGCGCTGTCTTAGAGACGGACCAAATTCTGCTTTCGCCGATCCGCGTATTAATATGTAACGCAGCCGATGAGATTGCTGCTAACGTAGAACCTTTCCTCCTCGCGGATCACACTCGCGCAGTGATACATGAACGCGCGAGGTATTATAACGAGTATACAGACCTCCGATTAGTCAGTCTGCATTTCTCTGCATCAGTCTGTACCAGTCTGCATTAGTCTGTACCAGTCTGTACGAGTTCTAAATTTGTCTGTACCAGTCAAGTTTCAGTCTGCGCCTAATAAGATTATCATATTCCTGTACATAGCCATGAAGATAAATGTATAGACCCTTTTGTCAAGTATCAGAGATATATGTGAGAATAAGATTAACGTACCAAAACCAAAGGAACTTCAGATTGTCAATTGTAAATAGCATCCAGATCCAAGTTAAGCAATTTTTATGCTTGTTATTATTTTAATAAATGTGTGTTGGTCACCGTCAATCTGCTACTCTAAGCGTTCAAGTGGCATTTCTATCGTCTGACCTAACGGCAGAAGATAAACACGCTACGATAAGGCCACGAGACATATTGCTGGCACTCACCTACTTCGTTAGAGCGACAAGTCAAATAATCTGATGGTGTGTGTACCGAAGGTCTTACAGTACACACACCACAATTTCTTAACCAAATTTATCACTGTACATGGTTAGCTCTGAAAGTCACATTAATGGTCATCTATCAAAATCCTTAATAGCCATCATCTGCTACGGGAGATGTGCAGGAGCAGAGTCAACGAGGTAGTGGTGGCCAACCGTTGTGACCGAGCGGTTCTAGGTGCTTCGGTCCGGAACCACGCTGCTGCTACGGTCGCGGGTTCGAATCCTGCTTCGGGCATGGATGTGTGTGATGTCCTTAGGTTCGTTATGTTTGAGTAGTTCTAAGTCTAGGGGACTGATGACCTCAGATGTTAAGTCCCATAGTGCTTAGAGTCATTTGAAACATATGAGGTCGTGGGAGATACCGACAGGGATGTGAAGCCATACCGACTTATGAGCCGTTGCCAGCTGCGCTATGTATCTTTGTGGCGGATCCATGATGTAAAAAGCCCGATAAAGGTGGTCCCACAGATTATAGATTAGGTTTACATCCGGAGAGTTTTATGATCAGGGGAGTATGGTAAACTCACCCTAGTGCTCAGACTGTCAGCTGCGTGACAAATTGCATTGTCCTGCAGGTAGATGTCACCATGCCGAGGATAACAGACTGCATATAGAGGTAGGCATCGTCGCCAAAGAAAAGTGTATACTTCCGTTGATCCATTGTGCTGTCCAGAATGACGGAATGCCACGACAATATTCTTCAGACCATAACGTTCCCTGCTTCCACCTGTGTCTTTCCGACGACTGTTCCAAGATTTTTGCTTTGAGACGTTTCACGCCTTACACGCCAACTGTCATATGTGTGATGGAGCATAAAACGTGATTCACCTGTCTCTACTCAGTGGACTTCCAGTTCTTGTAATGTCGTGCAACCACAAACCTTCCCTTCCGATGAACTTCAGTCTGCCAGGGTACATGAACGATGCTTCTGCTTCAGAGGCTGGTATACGACGGGAGTTTCAAAAGTCCGTGCAAAGTCTGAGAGATGGCACCACCTGCGTGTATGGAGGCCATGTTTGGTTAGTAACATCTTTGGAAAGAACGCACATCAAGTTTCAGCCATATTGGTCTATTTCTTTGTGTTTGGCATTCGTGTGAATCAAGGAAGTCGACTGATTGTCAAAAAATGGACGAAAAAGAATTTCGTGTGGTGATTAAACATTACTTTATGAAAGGCAAAATACCTCAGGAGACTAAAGAGAAGCTTCATAACAATTACGGTGACTCTGTCGATTAGAACAGTTTCTATGTGGTTTCAAAATTTTCAGAGTGGCCATATGGGCACAAGTGATGCTGAACTTTCTGGACACCCTGTGGAAGTTACGACTCCATTGATAAAATCCATGATATAGTGATGGATGACAGAAGAGTTAAGGTGCGTGAGATTGGTAGTGCTGTGGGCACCTCGAACGGATGTGTACATAATATTTTGCATAAACTTTTGGACATGAGAAGGCTATACGCAATATGGGTTCCGCGGCCGAAAACGGAATCGTGTGAAGTGTTGAAGAATCCGCAGGACTTAAAGCGTCGTTTCGTCACTGTGGATGAAACATGGATACAATACTATACTTCTGAGATCAAACAACTGTCTAAACAATGGGTTACCAAGGGAGAATCTGCACCAAAAAAGGCGAAGGTCAGTCCTTCAGCCTGGAAGGTTAAGGTTTTGGGATTCACAACGGATAATCCTCATGAACTGTCTGGAAAAGTGTAAAAGTATTACAGGTGCATATTATTCATCGATATTGGACCGTTTGGAAACCGAGCTGCAAGAAAAACGCCGGCGATTCGACCACAAAAAAATCCTTTTCCATCGCGAAATGCACCCGCACATAACTCAGCAGTTGTGGTCGCAAAATTAATGGAAACAGGATTCCAACTCGTTTCACATCCCCTCCTGTTCTCCAGACTTGGCTCCCTCGGATTCCTATTTGTTCCTCAATTTGAAGAAATGGTTGGCGGGACAAAGATTTTATTCAAACGAGGAGACGATTGCAACAGCTAATAGCTATTTTGCAGACTTGGACAATTCCTATTATTCGGAAGGGATCAACAAATTAGAACAGCGTTGGACGAAGTGTATAAATCTAAAAGGAGACTATGTCGAAAAATAAAAAAGGTTTACGCCAAACACGTAAGTAGTTTTTATTTTTGCACGGACTTTTCAAACGTCCCTCGTACAGCAGTGTTTAGTCATTGAGGAACACTGTTCGTAGCCCCTTGGTTCGTCTGGCGCTCAGTTACTCAAAAGTTGTACTTCCATTCGCCTGAACTTATTTTCAGAGCCATCATTCACCCCTCTTACCCACAACCCATGGTGCAGCGCAGCCATTTTGGCATTCATAATATAGTTTAATCACGGTGGCATGCAATCAATGTACAAGCTTAGACCAAAAACCAATGATCGTGCAGTTTTGGACGTCATGTAAGTCGCTCAGATACCACATTACAACGACTGCTCCTCCTCCTGCATATTCCCCCCACCCCCCAGCCCCCACCGCCACACACCCTACCTTCGCCGAGAGCCTTTATGTACGTGCCACTGCTAACGCTGCGTTCTACTGTCTGAGGATAGCTATTGCACATTGGCATCGAACATATGCAGTGGTCATATTAATATGACTGGACATCTACAAGTGACATCACTAAATGGAAGGAAGTGGCGCAAGGCAGGGATTACTGGGAGCAGATACTGAGAATGGGATCGTTAGGTCCCAAAGAAGCCAGGTAGAGGATGAGTTAGTGAGTGATTCAGGTGGAGGGCATGGATGAATAGCTGGTGGAATGGGTATGGTACGAAAAAGGCACAGCTGAGCAATTAGAGGTCAGAAGGTTTTGAGCCCCAGAAGATTCATTGTCACGTAATTTCACGACAGAAAAGAAATTGCCTTGTTGAAGGTCTGGACACTAGTTGTCCCTTACAGGGATGGCCAAGCCTTTTTTGGCTCCAAGCAGCTCCTTCGTGGCACCACCTAAGGCAAAGCAGTAGGCTGCCTAGTGTCGCCTGTTCACTGTCAGCTGGGTGCAAGGAATCGCTCGTTTACCTGCTCACCGACCCATGTAGATTGTGTGTGTGTGTGTGTGTGTGTGTGTGTGTGTGTGTGTGTGTGTGTGTGTGCAATGATGACTGTCTTGGTGGAAACTACCTGCCTGCACTGACACTGTGTGGGCTGTCAGCTAGCAGTCAGGGATTGCAGGTAGAAGCTCAACATCATATCAACACACTTGGCTCATAGATCCAAACACTATAATGTCGCCCACACGGTGGCGAAGCAGCCAGGGCACACCGGCTTGGCAGCGGGGATCGGCCGACTGTTCGGCCTGTGTATGATTGCCTTACTATAACACTGAAGCATGGCGTCGTGGGCCGGTATAAAGGCGCCCATACAAAGGCCAACATATCAGCCAGGCCTTTATCCCTGCCGAGCGGGACTGCTCTGACCCATTCACCTGCGTGAGGGGCAATTCATATCAGCTGGTTCCATTGTCTGGTTGTATTAGTTTTCCAGTAAGCCCTGGCTGCTACCTGCGAGTCCACACTGACAGGTAGGGCCCGCCAGGAAGTCGCATTTGTTCACGCACATTCAGACGGGTTGGCGAGTGGGTTGGCAAGCGAGTCAGCATGTCGGTCTGTCTGTGAATGGGTGGCTTAAGGCCCAAGTGACGCAAGCTATCGCTTAGGGTTCCAAGATGGGAGAGATGCCAGAGGTGCCACAACAACTATGTGCAGGATGTATCACAGATGCTTACCTTGTCAAGCTGAGACGATCATCAAAGGCGACCAAGTGAAAGATTTGTACACTATACATATTACAATTATTAGAAAAAAAAGCAGAATGGCTGTATGTATGCAAGGAAAAAAGGAGGGAGGTGCGAAATAAGTCGGTTGTGTGGAAAAATGTTCACGAATGGCCGCTGGTGATTTATTATACGACAGATATGGACTCAACCTTGCTGGGAGCTCAAACTGCATCTGCCAAATTCTGTGTGAATCAAATACACCATTCTCGAACTTCAAACAACAGCCAGAAGGCAAAGCTGGACGTTGTCTTGAATTCTCCTTTTTATACCACAGTTACAGGAGCGTGGTCATAGGCATAAAGTATGCCACATCGTTGTGGACTAAGATGTGGTGTGGACATGATCTTTCAGTACACACTGGTGGCTTATGTGGTTCGCATGAAGTTGATCAAGCAAGTTGAGTTACTAATTCATATGATAACATGAATCTGGTGCAGAGATGATTTTTCACAGCTGTAAATATGCGATCATTTGTTTTATTGGAAATTCATTACCTGTCGTAAAGCCACTACTAACTGACCAACATAGTCGACGAAATAAAGTGCTGATAGAGTTGGTTTAGTTTATACAGGTGTGTGCTGAAAGGTGATGCCTCTGAATTTTTTATGTGAAAGCTCTTAAGGAATAAAACAAGCATAATTAACATTCTGCATCTTTATTATTCATATCGAGATGTTTATTTCTCGATATAGGCATCCTAGTGACAAACAAATGACAAACACATGTCTCCCAATGAGAGACCAGTTTGTCACTGTAAAATCTTCGACTTTGCTGACAGTCACAATCTCACATCTGCTTACACCGCTTCATCACTATCAAAGTCTGTTCTTTAAATTGTGTATACACTCCAAGGTCTGTCACATTTACATTAGCACAACCGTTTCCTTCACTATAAGCACGAAGAACCCAACAATGCACATTACTGATTTCAATGCAGTCATCACCGTACAAGGCTATCATTCTTCTATGAATTTCAATTGGAGACACTTTTTCTGCGGGTAGAACCTCGACTGCACCACGCTGTCTCTCACGCACTGACGTATCTGCGTTACGCACCATCGTGTTACTTACGCGATAAAGTTCGTATCCCACTTTAGCTGACTGCTGAAACTTGCGTCAGCGAAACAAGAAAGTCGACCGAGTAATAGGCCCAATGCATGACGTGTAATATCTCAACCGAAATAGAGAAAAGATTAAAGACTTGGAAGGCACTATTTTTCAACACGCTTTCGTAATAGAATTACGCAGCGTAACTTTATTGGTGTTCTCGATGAGTACTAACGTGACTTTTCCGATGTCCATAGTTGGAACGTTGGGCACCGTAGCACAGACTGAGGAAGAGATGCAGGTTATCCGAAGGCGAGTGCGTCAGGCTGTATATCTGGGATCACAAAACAACTCACATACTAGAAGCCGCGAGAAGTGGCCGCGCGGTTTGAGGTGCCATGTCACGAATTGTGCGGCCCCTCCCGCCGGAGTTTCGAGTCCTCCTTCGGGCATGGCTTAAGTGTTGTTCTTAGCATAAGTTAGTTTAAGTATTGTGTAAGCCTGCAGGCTGATGACCCCAACAGTTTGGTCCCTTAGGAATTCATACACACACACAGACACACACGTACAAGAGAAATGATAGGCTGCAATACCAATCGGAAAAGAGGGGAAATAAATCACAATATGTACAAGAACAACGAGGGCTTACTGAGAACGGTAGACCAAGGTAGAACTGCGCCGATTATAAACGACATAGGGCAAGAATGGAGTCATTCGCCACTATAGTTAAGGTTGTAGAACAATATGGCGGAAGGAAAAGAAAGATTCAAAAGTAGACCAAAATAACGGGAAAATGGTATCAATGATTAGATTCGCTAGTAACACTGCTCTCCTCTGTAAACGTGACCAAGAGTTACGAGAGTTACCGGACCTATTGACTGTAATGAACAGGGCACATATTATGGATTAAGAATAAGCCAAAAAAGGCGAAAGTATTGAGCAGCACAGGAAAGGCGTAAGTCACAACCTTCACATCAGAAATTGTGCTCAACTTGTGAATGGATTCTGCTACGTTGGGAGAAACAAACATAGTGGATGAAACAAGGGTTTCGGTAGAAGCAGATGGTCATAGGCAAAAGATGTCTACAACGTAAGCTGCAATCTGCCGAATTTCTGGGATTGTTTGCCCGAATTAATTGTGAATTCTTTGGAATCCGGAAAATAAGATAAACTGAGCGTTTCAGATGCGGTGTTACAGAGGCATTCTGTAAATTTACTGGTAACATAAGAAACGAGACGTTTGTCTACACAATCCGCGAGGAAAGGAATATTTTAACAACATTAACATGGGAGAGGATGGTACAACATCGTTTTTACATCTACGTGGTATATTCGGGGGGGGGGGGGGGGGGGGGGGTCTCCAGCTCCGATCGTCATCGCTGACACTGTTTCTTTCTGGATTAAATAAAACGCACAATTTCTTCATTGAACACTCTTTCATTGCATTATCATGATAAACACTATTTATATGCCTATAAATTCTGACACGCCGAGCATTTTGTGCATTTAGAAAACGAATGACGTTATGCACTTCGCATCTGGGGGGATTTACGATGGGTGGCTCCATTTCGAAAGGTTACAGAGCAAAGAGGCGTGACCGCTTGGCAACCAAATTCGGCTCACACAGAGAGGGGAAGCAGCTAACGGCCACGACTTGGTGGGGGACCGGCGCTGGGCGTGGACGCAATCGTTGTTTGCTTTCTGGATGACCTTCAAAGAATACCATTTCCTATTACGACACAGAAAGCGGACGAAACTTCCTCATCCGCTTCTAAAATATTATCCCAGAGAAACATCTGCAATGCAGTCGAAACAGCCTTGGCAATGTGTGGGTGGACATCAATAGAGACACAGACAGATGGCTCAAAGGTCTTATTTCGACTAATCGAACTTGAGTGCAGGAGAAACACGCACAGCATTGCAAAGACAACTCGCAATTTAAAAAAAATAAAAAAGTTGAGAGCACACTTTGAAATTGCACTTAGGCAACTTTCAACAGCTTGAGTCAATTCTGGGATACTGGACGCTTACAGCGAGAAGTGCTTGGCAATTTCCTAGTCGATCTCTGCAGTCCAATCAAGTGCTCCGTCTCCTATGAACTCTTTGTCGACTGACATTAAGCCCTAATCTACATTCCTTCCTGTATGGATACTTTACCGCCGTGTTCTCCCTAGAAGAAGTTGTTGTTGTTGTTGTTGTTGTTATCTACCAAGAGTCACAGGCGGAGGTCCGTTATTTAATTTCTTAGTTTGTAAGTGCGCCGGGAAGTGACTGTCGAATTCGTGTCACTTGCAAACAGGAAACATCTAGATGTCTCTATGGAAAGAACGCTGAACTTCAGAATGATTTGTTGAAACTAGCTGCAAAATTTGACCTCTCGGTAGCAATTACTCCTACGTCTCTCCAAAATCTAATGATAATGCCTCATTGGGTCCCCCATCCTTAAATCCCCCTGATAGCTGTAGATACTCAGTCAACTCGACACTCTCACCTTACCTCTCCACACACTCCATGTTTCTACCAGGAAGACTTCCATCCCCTCTCAGACCGCGAAATTTTCTCTGAAAGCTATCCATCCTTGAAATTAAAATCAATCCTATTTCTTCCGTCTCCAAATGAAGGCTCGTGAAATCCTTTATTTGCATAACTGCAGTCCCAGTCACCTTCCCCCCGCCTCCCTTCCCACAAATAAGCCCGTCTCTAGACCCTCTCCAATCCTACATCCTTCTTCTCACAACTTCCGGCACGTCATGGGAGGTTTCAGGTTGCAAGCTACTGACTTAAACTCTGTCTAATCTATCCACTACCGGAATATTATGCACTGGTTTGGCCCAACAGTATAATACACTAACCTCATCGATGTCCAATTAAATCAAAGTTCATGCCTTATAACCGGTTCAATAAAGGTGACCCCAAACTATTGATTACCCAGACTGAGCTATACAGCTTTTCCTATCAGCGACGAGAGATATCACTAGTTAGAAAATTCAGTACATCGAGAACAAAGCTCTTCTACAAAACAGCCAAGAAATCCCTGACAGTACAGAACCAGACTGCCCTCTCATCCAAAGACTGCAACACCATTGGTTGAAAATGGATTAAACGAAACTGATAACTGGAAAGAGGTGTGGTCCAAACAGGCACCGGTTGATTGTTATCATATGACCTACAGGATCAAAAAAATGTTTCAAATGGCTCTGAGCACTATGGGACTTAACTGCTGAGGTCATAAATCCCCTAGAACTTAGAACTACTTAAACCTAACCATCCTAACGACAGCACACACATCCATTCCCGAGGCAGGCTTCAAACCTGCGACCGTAGCGGTCGCGCGGTTCCAGACTGTAGCGCCTAGAATCGCTCGGTAACTCCAGCCGGCCCTACTGGATCACCACAACACCCAGATTTGACAAGATCGCAAAATCTGGTTTCTCCTGAATGGAAATCCAACAAATTGTGGTATATTTTCTGACTAGTTATACAGAAGGGAGAAAATGGGTTCTTCCAAGTGCGATTGCGGAGCTTTTACCATATACTTGAAGATTGTCCAATTACAACGTTCACTGGTGACCGTTACGAATATATCAGCAATATGAACAGTTCGCTGTAGTTGTTTTTCCGTATATTTTGTGGTTTCATATATTTTATGAATTTTTATGTATATCATTTTTTTAAGTACCAGTAAACCATCGATTATCTAAAGTATCGAACTCTCATGTATAAAGCAGCGTCAAATGTCTTATTACCTTGGAAATGCGTTAATAAGTTAAATATTTGATGTTAAACATGTAACGAGAAAAAGTTTAGGAATGGTTTGAAGTATGCTACTTTGTTGGAAGTCGCTGAAAACTTCAACCAATATCTCTTGGACTGGGGGCTATTACTGTAAAATGCTCGTTATTGTATTCTGTGAAATATTTCTCTGAAAGATATGGTGGATGTACTCAATATAAAAGCAGCTCGAGACCTTAGATTTTGTACGTAAAGGGTAATCTAACAGCTGCTTTGGGTAATAACCAATGAGTAACAGAAGCGGGAAGCATTAGCTGGCGGAGAGGAGACTCAATTACGTAGAACAACCTGCCTAACTCTTGTCTTGTTAGGTAAGAAAGTAATATGACTTTGCAGGCCGTCCAAGCGATTTGCGTGACCGTAGGTCTCTAGAAGAGCGTAGCGTTCCAAAGGATTGGAAAAGGGCAGAGATCATCCCCGTTTTCAAGAAGGGACGTCGAACAGATGTGCAGAACTATAGACCTATATCAGTTGTAGAATTTTGGAACACTTATTATGTTCGAGTATAATGACTTTTCTGGAGACTAGAAATCTAGTCTGTAGGAATCAGCATGGGTTTCGAAAAAGACGGTCGTGTGAAACCCGGCTCGCGCTATTCATCCACGAGACTCAGAGGGCCATAGACACGGTTTCACAGGTAGATGCCATGTTTCTCGACTTCCGCAAGGCGTTCGATACAGTTCCCCACAGTCGTTTAATGAACAAAGTAAGAGCATATGGACTATCAGACCAATTGTGTGATTGGATTGAGGAGTTCCTAGATAACAGAACGCAGCATATCATTCTCAATGGAGAGAAGTCTTCCGAAGTAAGAGTGATTTCAGGTGTGCCGCAGGGGAGTGTCATAGTACCGTTGCTATTCACAATATACATAAATGACCTGATGGATGACATCGGAAGTTCACTAAGGCTTTTTGCGGATGATGCTGTGGTGTATCGAGAGGTTGTAACAATGGAAAACTGTACTGAAGTGCAGGTGGATCTGCAGTGAATTGACGCATGGTGCAGGGAATGGCAATTGAATCTCAATGTAGACATGTTTAATGTTCTGCAAATACATAGAAAGATAGATCCCTTATCACTTAGCTACAAAATAGCTGGTCAGCAACTGGAAGCAGTTAATTCCATAAATTATCTGGGAATAGGCATTAGGAGTGATTTAAAATGGAATGATCATATAAAGTTGTTCGTCGGTAAAACAGATGCCAGGCAGATTCATTGGAAGAATCCTAAGGAAATGCAATCCGAAAACAAAGGAAGTAGATTACAGTACGCTTGTTCGCCCACTGCTTGAATACTGCTCAGCGGTGTGGGATCCGTACCAGATAGGGTTGATAGAAGAGATAGAGAAGATCCAACGGAGAGCAGCGCGCTTCGTTACAGGATCATTTAGTAATCGCGAAAGCATTACGGAGATGACAGATAAACTCCAGTGGAAGACTCTGCAGGAGAGACGCTCACTAGCTCGGTACGGGCTACGGGCTTTTGTTAAAGTTTCGAGAACATACCTTCACCGAAGAGTCAAGTAGTATATTGCTCCCTCTTACGTATATCTCGCGAAGAGACAATGGGGATAAAACCAGAGAGATTAGAGCCCACACAGAATCATACCGACAATCCGACGAGACTGGAATATAAGGGAGAACCGATAGAGGTACTCAGGGTACCCTCCGCCACACACCGACAGGTGGCTTGCGGAGTATGGATATAGATGTAGATGTAGATGAAAAGGGCCGCGATTCTCTTCCCGTTTATAAGGTGTCTAGTACGCATCCATTTACTACTTGGTTTTTCGTAAGTAAATACGAGTTAACATCTCACTGACAGAAAAACATACTCTTTATTCGTCCTTTAACCGTAATTGACCTATTTCATAGAGTTAAGACTTTTAATGATTTGTAACACTGAAATATGGTGTTTTTGAGCAATTTGATGATATTAATTTCTTCTCGTCAATTATTGATTAATTAATGCGATTACTGACATACATTCATTGTAAAAAGTCTTAACTCATCACATGAGATGTATATTTTATTCATGAACAGGTCATCGTTTCATATTACTTTTGGCAGTTCCTATTTCTAATTTGATTTCGATTACGTACAAGCAATAGCTTGTTAGCGTACGTTAAAAATACGTGGGTTAGTTAGTTAGTTAGTTAGTTTCATGTTCCATGGATCATTTCTACGATTTATTTGTAACGATGTGGGACGACTCGCTGTACATTCACATTAAACATCCATACATAAATACGCCTAAATGAAGAAAATATATCAGTCTATATGTATATTTATTTTTAAATACAAATGTGAGTTACTGACTCCTAACGGACCCTCTTCGTAGATTACAAAAATAGAAATTTTTCTACCAAACGGAAGATGTCAAGAAAGAGCTTAATAGATTGTTTTCAAATTTAACTCTTTTGTCAGATATTTTAAATCACTGATTAAGTGGTCAAAAGCTTTCGTGGCAGATTGTGATCCCCTTTTGGTGTATAATGTGGATAATCGACGTCATTTTTTCTTCTGTTATTGCAGTTATGTACATTGTTGTTCCTTTCTTACCGCAGTGGATTATTCGTAACAAGTTTCGTGAGGAGCAGTAATCAAAAGACTCACTCCTTAACTGCGTGCACAAGCCCTTACTTTGTAGACCAATTAATTTATATTCCAGTAGACGTTTCTTTTAAAAATTTGCTAGAGAATCCATTGTCGCGTCCCAAGCGTGGGTTTTGCGAGGGATTGAGCGACACGGTTCGTAAACGGGAATTAGCCGGTTGACCTAATTGAGAGGGAGACTTTTGATCTGGCTAAGATGTTAAATTCCCTGGTGTGAAGGTACAAGGCTAGGATGTTGGTAGAAGTAAACTCGTATGGACGTTATAAAAGTTCTAATTTATTCATAAAGAATACAGATCACCCTAACTGGGTAGTGATTGTACCTACAGAATAGCCAAGCCCATTACAGAGACGGTGACTGACTTCCACCGTTCTGGCTGCCTGATAGAACTTTCCAGCACTTTGCTGCCCACACTAGCACCCTACGTCTGAGTCCCGCGGTCGCTGCCTAAACGCTCATCGGCGACTATCTCCAACTGTCTGCCTGCAGCCCGCCCTCAGCCCAAGTCGGCTGCTACTCACGCTGACTACCGTCGCTGCCTAAACCCGAGAGAGAGAGAGATCCCCGGAGCGGCGTGCCTCCGAGTTTTGTTAGCTCTTCCCCTTCGACCCCGCCAGCGCTTAGCATGACGTAGCGTCGAGTGCAACTTTTCCTTATTAAGGATTGTTTTAGTATTAACTTCAGTACTTTTCTTCAGAAGCTGGGTGGAGGGGTAGAGGGGCCTCTGCCTATATGGTCACGCACTGCGTCCTGAGCCCTTCATTGGCTCCTCATGACGTAGTGCGGTCCCCACCTAGGGCCCTCTTTCTTTCTCTCTCCGCTCCCAGACTTCTCCCTCTAGCCAAGAGTGTTGATACTGTAAGTTATTGCTTATTAAGGGACCTGCCCAGAGCGCCCTTTTTATCTTAATAGCTGAGTCTGCTTCCTTGCTTATCACGCGCAGCTGCCTGGCCGCTTGGACCGCCGCCTCGGCTATCTGGCTGCGTCGTTATCTTTTGTGACCCCTCTGACACGCCTGGCGTCCCCTGTTAACTCTATCTCCCCGTATGATTTCTGGTGTATCGTCTGAGAACAACTGCATTTAGACTTGGCTTTTCTGCGGTTACAACACCATGCGTATTATAAAGATGTATGTGTGCCAGTATGTAAACCTTGGTGCAGTTGGTCCCCATCTCATCCTAAGCTACTAGTCCGATTTCAACCAAAATTGGTATACATCTCCCTTACTGTCAGGCACCAATCGCTGTGGAGCAAGAACTACCTCCGTATCGTAATTCAGAAGATATGACGTCATAAGGAATGCGATGCGTGAAAAACTGCTCCCCTCACTGTGTCACCTAGTGTGTTCATTGTCTCTCTCTTACTGCAGGTCACCAACCCCTTTTAGAGGCCTTCTGTGTGTACCTGGGCCATGATGGTGCAACTCGCATCTGCCCCCAAAATAAAACGTTTTTTCACCTTTTTCTCACTGGCACACATGATTTGGGTTTGGTGTGTTAATACCTTCGAATCGAGTTTCATGCTTTTGCATTACGTACTGTACTATCGCCGAAGTAATTCAGTTGACATATCCTTCTACTTGTTACATCGTATAAGATCTCATGTAAGGTGCGAAATTAATATTCACTCAAGCTGCCAGCTTATAACGTCCCGTTTTTTAAGGCACAATTGAAACGAGAAATTACTGTCCACGACAAACAGGATTCAAAAGACGACTTGCGCAGAAATAACATACAATGAGCACCACCACATAACGAAACACTACCGATGGTGGTCTTACGGATCGAAAAAAACTGCCTCATCGTGCACTACGTTTAAATTTATTTCTTCTTTGCTGTTAACTCTATTTACAACACATTTTGCTTGTACTATCCACGTATTCCGCTGAATGTTTCTACATATATATATCACAGTGCGACACATTATTAAAGAGATGTGACGTCCTAAGTGCAGATAGGCTAGGCGTTTCCTAGAAAACCTTTAATTATCAGGGAATTACATATTACCTAGAAAAATCAGGAAAATATCAGCGAATTTCAGGAATTTCATAAGATATCAGGGAAATCAGTAGTTTTAACCTAGCACAGAAATGAAATTCACTGAATTTCATAAAACCCAAGTTTTAAAATACTTCATACCTCAAAGGATGTTAATGATATGAAATTGTTCGGTATGAATTACCTATATTTAAAGACGGCGCTTAAACTGCTGCTTATGGCTTGGTTATAGCTCAGCTGAGAGGGAAGAAAATTCATTATTATACTTTGCTGCCCTGCCCTCCCGCTCACCATTAATTTATCAGAAGCCTCATGACACCGTCTTTCTTGTCACACGTGGAAACGTGACGGAATTTTTGTCTAGGTTTGAGAAGCGATCCCGACAGAGATGCGTCGGAAAAGCAGTACCATTCGTAAAGTTATAATACACTTAATTCTTTATTAAGATGAAGCTCCTACACTAGAGTCAATTTAATGAAATCCGTGACATCTGGCAACGTTATTGGCAGCTTTCAAACGGTTGTACGTGAAATCTACAGACATTTTTGGAGTTATGAAAAGGCGTTACCATACAGACGTTTACCAAATTACGTTGTAGACACACGAAACAGTTGTGCGCAGGGAAACGAAGATGTCCAGGAGACTGCACTTATACATTTATACATTACACATATTTTTTGTACTGCTGTTTCATAATAGCAAATGTGTTTTCACGAATTCATGAAAAAGAAACTTTTTCGATATTACACCACAAACACAGTTCATTTTTGTTTTTGTTTTGATTTCTAATAGAAAACTGGCAAATTGAATACTCACACAATGCCGGCCTTGGCAGATAATATGTCATATGTCATATGTTTACTACGGATAGCACGTAGAAAGAATGGGCTACAACATTTCAGAATAAAGCAGTGTTGGAAAATGGTAATAATAGTATAAATAGAGGTGAAGAATTTTCTTAGTCTTACAACTCTTACTTACAATATGCACTTAGGATCTGTGTCATTACGAGCTTTCTGTGTATCCATTTTGTCCTGCTCTCAATCTCTCTCTCTCTCTCTCTCTCTCTCTCTCTCTCTCTCTCTCTCTCTCTCTGTTCAGACAACATAGGATCAGAGAGAGTGCGGCAAGTACACCCATTGTCTGTTAACACCTTGCGATCCATAAGACCGCCATCAGTAGTGTTTCGTTGTGTGGTGGTGCTCATTGTGTGTTCTTTCTGCATACGTCGTCTTTTGAATCCTGGTTGTCATGGACAGCGATTTCTCATTTCATTTGTGCCTTAAAAATAAGGGACGTTTTAAGGAAGCAGCTTGAGTGAATGTTAATTTCCGACCTTACATGAGTTTTTATACGGTGTAACAAGTAGAAGGATATGCCACCTGACATACTTCGCCGATAGTACACTGTATAATGCAAAGGGATGACACTCGATTCGACCGTATTAACACACCGAACCCAAATCCTGTGTATCAATGAGCAAAAGGTGAAAAAAGCTGCTGGAAGAAACGTTTTAGTTTGGGGGCAGATGCAAGTTGCACCATGACGGTCCAGATACAACAGAAGGCTTCTAACAGGGGTTGGTAACCTGCAGCAAGAGAGACAATGAACACACTGAGTGGAACAGTGAGGGGAGCAGGTAGCGGCCCAGCGCTGCTTGCAACGGAGAAATTCTTTAGAAAACTGAGTTGGGGAATTTCCAGATGGATACAAACACACCAATGTCGCAGTTGATCATGTGAAAGACCCATGGTATGCTCGTGTTGTACGCGTACAACTTTTAGGCATCAGGACCGAGCAAAAAATGTCCGAGTAGCTGACAAACTCAGAAGCAGAAAAGTGGGTGATGTTTCGACACAGTTTAAAGGTACGCCCTTAGCGATTAGTAGGGGTAGTTTCCACAAGATAAAGGGAACGCTCCCACTGTTCTGAAAAAGCCGTGACGTGAAGCACGAAAGGACACAGGTGGGGCTAGTCTGCTATGAAACACACAATACTGAAAAATTCCAGGACTCTCCTCTGAAACAGCGTCAAGTGTAGAACAGGGCGCATCACGCTCTGTACGACGCCTAAAGAGGAATTTTGGGTGACCACTGCGTTCACTTTAGCTGACATTCAGCTAGAAATTGCTGAAGAGTCGTTGACCTCCGATGGCGGAGAAACGAAGACACCGCGTAGTTAGTTGTTCTTGCGAGAACTGGGAGGGCATTGAAGTATACATGTTGCTCTATCTATGCACGTGTATATCGCCATATTTTCCAGACTTGGGTTGAGTGCATGTTTTCTCGCCTAACGAGAAAAATAGGACAGTTTCAGCTGACAAAATCAGTAAAGATTTTGATTAGCTTTCTATAGGATTTTCAGAGTGCGAGAGCAGCCAAGCAGCCGACAGCAAATCGCAGGTAAAGGTAAATACCACTGGCAGAGGCGTAAAAACCAGCTTGTGTTCATTGTGAAAATGAGAAACCTTGAGTAATCTTTTGCTCATCTTGTCACAAAAACTAACCATCCTCTGTAGGTTTGGTTGTCATCCTAAATGGTACCGAACTTAGAACCGGAATTGGATGATTTGTCGTAATATTGGCCAACTTCACTGTCTAAAAGTAAGAAAAATCTTGTAGAGAACCTTCTGTTTAAATTTTATATTGTTGTGTTCAGTGTTATTCCTGCTAAACAGGACATATGCGTTATCTTGACAACTGTCCTGAAATTACCATGTCACAATCTATGCAAATCCGTGTGCTTCTGTAACTACGGTATAGGTATAAATTAAATTTAGTACAACTAAACAATGATGTGCTCTGTCATAGAATAAGGGTCCACTCATAACCCCAAAAATTTATACTAGTGACGCTAATGCACTCACACGTAGTTTTTGCTGATGTGAAAAGGAGTGGAGTGTCAGAACGTTCACCCTTCGGAATATAGGGTGATTCAGCTGAACCTCGTGATGGATTTTATGCAACTCGCAACATCTTAAAATGGCGTACGCAACATTTTAATATTCTTTCGCTTGCTAAGTGCAAACTATTTATCTCACAAAACAATAACATTTGTGTACGGAATTCAGTGTTCGTAAATTCGATACTGAAATGCGTTTTGTAAAAAGGAATAATTTTGGAATTACTCAAGAAAACCATACAAAAATTATCTTCAAACCACTTTTCTTGAGTGGCACGAAAACTGTAGCCTCCAGCAAAAACGCATCCCAGTACATAGTTTAACTACATTACAGTTCATAAGATAGGATCCTGATCATTGTTCTGTAGGGCAAATTGTTCATGTTCCTGTTGATTTATTTGTAGGACTAATTCTTCGTGTGTAGCGAGCGAGAGAATACGAAAGTCTTGCACGTGGATTCTGAAGGAGATTCGGGCTGCATAGGACACAGTGATAGGGGCATCTGAATCATCCTGTATAGGCGTCTACATCTACATACATAATGTGTAAGGCGCAGTATGCCGCATGGCGAAGGGTAATTTGTATCACTACATATCATTTTCTTTCATGTTCCACTCAAAAATACAGCAAGGGGAAAATGATTGCCTGTGTACCTCCGTACGAGCCTAATTATTCTTATCTTCGTGGTCCTTACGCAAAATGTACTTTGGCGTCAGCAGAATAGTTCTGCAGTCAGCTTTAAATGCCGATTGACTAAATTTTTTCAATAGAATTTTGCAAAAACAACGTCGCTTTCTCTTCAGGAAATCTCATATGAATTCCAGAAACACCTCCGTAATAATGCTGGTTCCAACGGAGGTTCAATTCCTCCCTCGGGCTTGGCTGTGTGTGCTTGTCCTTGGGATAATTTAGGTTAACTAATGTCTAAGCTTAGGGACTGATGACCTTAGAAGTCCCATAAGATTCCACACATATTTGAACATTTTTTCTATCTCCGTAATATTCGCGTACTGATTGAATCTACAGGTAACAAATCTAGCAGGACGATGTTTTCTTTCAGTCCGACCTGGTGGGGATCCCATGCGTTCGAGCAGTACTCAAGAATGAGTCTCTCCCCTGGCTTCTGTAAGCGAACTCCTTTACATATGAGCTACACATTCTTAAAATTCTCCCAACAAGCTGGAGTCGACCATTCGCATTCCCTACCAACAAAAAATTAGGTTCTACATCTATATCTACATCGATACTCCGCAAGCCACCTGACGGTGTGCCGCGGAGGGTACCTTGAGTACCTCTATCGGTTCTCCTTTCTATTCCAGTCTCGTATTCTTCGTGGAAAGAAAGATTGTCGGTATGCCTCTGTGTGGGCTCTAATCTCACCGAATTTATCCTCATCGTCTCTTCGCGAGATATACGTAAGAGGGAGCAATATACTGCTTGACTCCTCGGTGAAGGTATGTTCTCGAAACTTCAACAAAAGCCCGTACCGAGCTAGTGAGCGTCTCTCCTGCAGAGTCTTCCACTGGAGTTTACCTATTATCTCCTTAACGCTTTCGCGATTACTAAACGCTCCTGTAACGAAGCGCGCTGCTCCCCATTGGTTCCTCTCTATCTTTTCCATCAATGCTATCTGGCACGGATTCCACACTGGTAAGCAATATTCAAGCAGTGGGCAAGCAAGTGTACTCTAACCTACTTCCTTTGTCTTCGGAATGCATTTCCTTAGGATTCTTCCAATGAATCTCAGACTGGCATCAGCCTTACCGATGTCAACTTTATATGATCATTCCATTTTAAACCACTTAGTTTATGGAATTAACTGTTTCCAGTTGCTGACCTGCTATATTGTAGCTAAATGATAAAGGATCTTTCTTTCTGTGTTTTCGCATCACATTACACTTGTCTTCATTGATATTCAAATGCCAGTCCCTGCACCATGCGTCGATTCGTTGCGGAGCCTCTTCCATTTCAGTACAATTTTCCATTGTTAAAACTTCTCGATATACTACAGCATCACCAGCCAAAAGCCTCAGTGAACTTCCGATGCTATTCACCAGCTCATTTATATATACTGTGAATAGCAACGGTCCCCAGCGGCACACAATGAAATCGCTCTTACTTCGGAAGACATCTCTCCATTGAGAATGACATGCTGCGTTCCGTTATCTAGGAACTCTTCAATCCTATCACACAATTGGCCTGATAGTCCGTACGCTCTTACTTTGTTCATTAAACGACTGTGAGGTACTGTATAAAACGCCTTGCGGAAGTCAAGAAACACGGCATCTACCTGGGAACCCGTGTCTATGGCCATCTCAGACTCGTGGACGAACAGCTAGCTTTCGCACGATCGTCTTTTTCAAAACCATGCTGATTCTAGTCTCCAGAAAAGCCATTATACTCGAACATAATAAATGTTCCAAAATTCTACAACTGATCGACGTTAGAGATATGTGGGTCTATAGTTCTGCACATCTGTTCGACGTCCCTTCTTGAAAACGGGGATGACCTGTGCCCTTTGCCAACCTTTTGGAACGCTACGCTCTGGAGACCTATAATACACCGCTCTAAGAATGAGGGCAAGATCCTTCGCGTACTCTGTGTGAAATCGAACTGATATCCCATGAGATCTAACGGCCCTTCCCCTTTTGGGCCATCCTATCACACTTCCGTGGGGTTATGCTAACGATACCCTTATCTCTGACGAATACTCACAATTGAGGGCAAAATAATGGGTTGCATTACTTAAGAAGTCTTCGATCCGCGTCATGTAGCCGCGCAAATTCCACTTCTTCATTTCCGCCTCCTAGCGTCTGGACATTCGCAGCCTCAGTCGCGACACTGACGACTAGGTACACTACTGGCCATTAAAATTGCAACACCATAAAGAAATGCAGATGATAAACGGGTCTTCATTGGACAGATATATTATACTACAACTGACATGTGATTACATTTTCACGCATTTTGGTTGCATAATCCTGACAAAATCAGTTCCCAGAACAACCACCTCTGGCCCTAATAGCGGCCTTGATACGCCTGGGCATTGAGTCAAACAGAGCTTGGATGGCATGTACAGGTACAGCTGCCCATGCAGCTTCAACCCGATACCACAGGAGTGACTGTCGTATTGTGACGAGCCAGTTGCTCGGCCACCATTGACCAGACGTTTTCAATTGGTGAGAGATCTGCAGAATGTGCTGGCCAGGGCAGCAGACGAACATTTTCTGTATCCAGAAAGGCCCGTACAGGACCTGGAACATGCGGTCGTCCATTATTCTGCTGAAATGTTGGGTTTGACTGGGATCGAATGAAGGGTAGAGCCACGGGTCGCAAAATCTGAAATGTAACGTCCACTGTTCAAAGTGCTGTCAATGCGAACAAGAGGTGACCGAGACGTATAACCAATGGCACCCCATGCCATCACGCCGGGTGATACGCCAGTATGGCGATGACGAATACACGCTTCCAATGTGTGTTCAGCACAATGTCGCCAAACACGGATGCGACCATCATGATACTGTAAACAGAACCTGGATTCATCCGAAAACATGACGTTTTGACATTCGTGCACGCAGGTTCGTCGTTGAGTACACCATCGCAGGCGCTCCTGTGATGCAGCGTCAAGGGTAACCGCAGCCATGGGCTCCGAGGTGATAGTCCTAGCTGCTGCAAACGTCGTCGAACGGTTCGTTCAGATAGTTGCTGTCTTGCAAACGTCCCCATCTGTTGACTCAGGGATCGAAACGTGGCTGCAGGATCCGTTACAGCCATGCGGATAAGATGCCTGTCACCTCGACTGCTAGTGATACGAGGCCGTAGGGATCCGGCACTGCATTCCGTATTACCCTCCTGAACCCACCGATTCCATATTCTGCTAACAATCATTGGATCTCGACCAACGTGAGCAGCAATGTCGGATTACGATAAACTGAAATGGCGATAGGCTACAAGCCGACCTTTAGCAAAGTCGGAAACGTGATGGTACGCATTTCTCCTCCTACCACGATGCATTGCAACAACGTTTCCCCAAGCAACGCCGGTCAACTGCCGTTTGAGTATGAGAAATCGGTTGGAAACTTTCCTCGTGTCAGCACGTTGTAGGTGTCGCAACCGGTGCCTACCTTGTGTGAATGCTCAGAAAAGCTATACATTTGCTGTCACAGCATCTTCTCCTGGCGGTTAAATTTCGCGTCTGTAGCACGTCATCTTCGTGGTGTAGCAATTTTAATGGACAGTAGTGTACATTTCTGGAAACCTAATTCATACACTCGGACCTTCGTTAGCAGTCTTCAATGAGACACCGTGTCAAATCAGCAGATGTCGAAGATTTTACTTGGCTGAATTCCGGTTGGTTATGAAGGGTTGCTAGTTTATTTTTGGTATTCAAGGAATATGTGAGCTCTAGACTTCCATTTGTTGTGTCACACTTCATGTTTGTACTCTGGGCAGTTTTCATACAATAGTCGGTATGTTACGCCACAGAGGTTCTTTGCCCAAGAAATGGTATCCTTGATGGTCAGAAGCATTGTTGTTGTCTATAGCTGCACAGTCTAAGGCCAGCCGGTGTGGCCGAGCGGTTGTAGGCGCTACAGTCTGGAACCGCGCGACCGCTACGGTCGCAGGTTTAATTTCTGCCTCGAGCATAGATGTGTGTGATGTCCTTAGGTTTAAGTAGTTATACGTTCTAGGGGACTGATGACCTCAGAAGTTAAGTCTCATAGTGCTCACTGCAATTTGAACCATTTATTTGAAGAAGGCGCTGCCTATTCAGAGTTGCTAAACACAGCCTTCGGAAATGCCTTCACAAAAGAAGACGATGTAAATATTCCAGAATTCGAATCAAAAAGAGTTGCCAACATGAGTAACGTAGATGTAAATATCCTCGGAGTAGAGAAGCAACTTAAATCATTTAATAAAAGCAAGTCTTCTGGGCCAAACTGTATCAATTAAGTTCCTTTCAGGGTATGCTGATTCATGTGCTCCATGCTTAACAATCATATGTAACCATTCGCTCGACCAAATATCCGTACATAAAGACTGCAGAGTTGCACACCAATATTCAAGAAAGGCAGTCAACACAATTATAGGCCGATATCATTAACGTCGATATCCAGTAGGATTTTGGAACACATATTGTGTTCGAACATTATGAATTAACTCAAAGAAAACGGCCTATTGACACACAATCAACATGGATTTAGTGAAAATTGTTCTTGTGAAACACAACTAGCTCTTTATTCGCTTCAGATATTGAGTGCTATTGACAAGTGATTTCAGATTGATTCCGTATTTCTGGATTTCCGGAAGGCTTTTGACGCTGTACCACACAAGTGAAATTGCGTGTTTATGGAATATCGTCTCAGTTATCTGACTGGATTTGTAATTTCCGGTCAGAGAGGTCACAATTCGCAGTAATTAACGGAAAGTCATTGAGTGGTACAAGTGATTTCTGGCGTTCCCCAAGGTAGTGTTACAGGCCCTTTACTGTTCCTTATTACATAAACGATTTGGGAGACAATCTGAGGAGCCGTCTTAGGTTGTTTGCAGATGAGGCTGTCGTTTATCGGCAATAAAGTCATCAGAAGATCAAAACAAATTACAAAACGATTTATAAAGTTATTTGAATGGTGCGAAAATTGGCAGTTGACCCTAAGTAACGAAAACTGTGAGGTCATCAACACGGTTACACGATAAATCAGTCTAGTATAAAAGCAGTAAATTCAACTAAATATCTAGGAATTACAATTACGAACAACTTAAACTGGAAGAAACACATAGAAAATGTTATGGGGAAGGCTAACCAAAGACTGTCTTTTGTTGGTAGGACACTTAGAAAATATAACAGATCTACTAAGGAGACTGCTACACTACGCTTTTCCATCCTGTTTTAGAATACAGCTGTTCAGTGTGGGAACCTTAACAGATATGAGTTGATGGGGTACATCGAAAAAGGGCAGTACGCTTTGTATTATCGCGAAATTGGGGAGAGGGTGTCACTGAAATGATTCAGGATTTGGGCTGGACATTGTTAAAACAAAGGCGTTTTTCGTTGCCACGGAATCGTCTCACGAAATTCCAATCAGCAACTTTTTCCTCCGAATGCGAAAATATTTTTTTGACGCCTACCTACACACGAAGAAACGATGACCACGATAAAATAAGAGAATTCAGAGCTCGTACGTAAAGATATAGGTGTTCGTTCTTTCCACGCGTTACACGACATTGAAATAATAGAGACTTGTGAAGTTGTTTGGTTAACCGTTTGCCAGGCACTTAAATGTGATTTTCAGAGTATCCATGTAGATGTAGATGTAGGTATAGAAGTAAGTAGGTGAGTTGGGTGTTGGTACACTACTGAGCGGGCATGAGGTAGCTTGCGGAGCATAGAGATAAAGATAAGGTTTAATTTTGGAAATATGATTTGGTAAATAATTTGAAAAATCAAGATTTTCTGGTAACGCTGTTACGGCATTGATAGCCCGCCAGTGATTTGTGAAGTGTTTGGCAAACGGAAATATTTAGTTGGACCTTTCTTTATTGGTTCGGATTAGTTAGTTCGATTACAGAGAAGTTATTAAGTAATAGTTCTTAAGAGCTGCACTCTGAAGTTATAGATTTACCACTGCTTTACCAGTCTTAATTAATTTCAAGGTCGATTCGTGTTTCAGAGGGACGTAATTTTTGTAAATATGCTTGTAACTGCTCAGGAATGATTTTCATTACTCAGTACAGTTTCTGAGTGCTGGTCTGTTTACATCACTCAGTAGATGCAATAGCCTCCATCGCCTCCTCATAAAAATTTGCATTGAGTGGAACAAAAATAAAACTAAGGCGTAAAGCGCTTAGCATAATAGCACATCCTTCCATTGCACTATGCAACGCTTCCTTTTCTTAGCTGATCTGCTTCTGCTGCTGCACTGCGTTTTTATTTTCACCGCTTTCGAACAGTACGAAGTGTCCATAAAAATTTGTTAGGGCCGGTTTAACGTCAAAGTCAGAAAATAACAAGATCATTTAAAGTTAGCTTTGCATTTCAGATTCGTGTTAGGTAAAGATCGTTTGCAGGTAGTCATCCTATTACTACGTTGCAGTGTTACATTCGTGTGTTAGTCAGTTTGCATACTTAGAACTACAGAAACGTTTTGGTAATTTACTCTTTGAAAATTCATTTTGCAATTTTATGACGCATTTTTTTTATTCTGTTAGCTTTCATTGTTGGTACTGCAAATCACGTACTGTGAGGTCATTTTAGCACTGTTCATAGCACTACACAAAACAGAGTTTCAAAGGACAGTTTCTTTATAATACAATTTCAGGTTTTTTAATCGTGTTGGTAAAAGTACTGCTACAAAATTTCAGATAATTTTGCTGAAACATTTTGATCAGATAGCATTATCTAAGCACACCACGTGCATTGTTCAGGATTACAACACAGACATACACGAATTTAAAGACCGGGAACCAGTTCAGTTCAGTAAGTTATAGTTCAGAATATTCCACATATTATTTATTTGTATTCAGAGAGGTTAGAGTTATATGCAGTTACTTTTGGTTGGTTGGCTGATTCAGAGAAGGGGACCAAACAGCGAGGTCATAAGAAATGTTCAAATGTGTGTGAAATCGTATGGGACTTAACTGCTAAGGTCATCAGTCCCTCGGGTTAGGAAAGGATGGGGAAGGAAGTCGGCCCTTTCAAAGGAACCACTCCGCCCTCGGGTTAGGAAAGGACGGGGAAGGAAGTTGGCTTTTTCAAAGGAACCACTCTGCCCTCGGGTTAGGAAAGGACGGGGAAGGAAGTCGGCCCTTTGAAAGGAACCACTCCGCCCTCGGATTAGGAATGGACGGGGAAGGAAGTCGGCCCTTTCAAAGGAACCACTCCGCCCTCGGGTTAGGAAAGGACGGGGAAGGAAGTCGGCCCTTTCAAAGGAACCACTCCGGCATTTGCCTGAAGCGCAAACCACAGAAATCGTAAATCAGGATGGCCAGACGCATTTTGAACTGTTGTCCTTCCGAATGCGAGCCCAGTCAGTTAATTTGGTCCAGCACGGCATCTACTTTGCTATTTTTCACGATGGAAGAACGTCCGCAGCTCGTGGTCATGCGGTAGCGTTCTCAATTCCCGCGCAAGGGGTCTTGGGTTCGATTCCCGGCGGGGTCAGGGAATTTCTTTCGCTCGTGATGACTGGGTGTTGTGTGTCTCTCACCATCGTTCCATTCTCATTCACTCGTAAGTCGCCGTAGTGTCGTTGAAGAACTTGTGGAGCGGCGGCTAATGCCATACGGTCATTACTATTATTATTATTACTGTGTAAGAATGTGAGTTCCATATATTGGCAGACTGTGATTGCGCTGTGAGCACTGTTTAGCGCGTGCTCCAGTGGCAGATGGAGGGCGATAGACACGAGGAGTGAGCTGTTGTCCGGCGGCCGCTGCAGAACGGATGGGTCGGCTGTGCAGACGCGTCACGCCTCACCATGACGAATGGCCGGCCGTGCGGCAAACGGGAAACGAATGGAGCGTAAAAGAGGGCCGCCGAGGAAGAACTGTTCGCCGGCCACTCCAAAGACACCTTCTGCCTCCGTGCTGGCGAGTACGTCGCTCATCGCTGTCTACCTCAGTTAGCTACAAGCACCGAAAATGGACGCCTTCTCGTTTGCAACTTTGACTGGCATTTGTATTCTATCGGTGACGTCCTACAACACTTCCTATTTCCTTTTTTTCACACCCACTTTTACACGCAACCTCCTCGGAAAACTGTTTTGCTTGCTGTAATCATTACCTAATCCTACACTTCTTTCCTTGTACTGCACTGACATTCGGCAGTTTAACCTTTCGCGTATGCCGTGATATTATTGCTTGTGGCCGTTACCAGAAACACGCGGTGACATAGAAGTTAAATCTTCTGGGTTATTAGGGCGCGTCATGTTTCTTCTAAAATGATCGGCGTTTCGATCCATCTGCTGGGATATTCCTTAGGATCTTCTGGTGTCCACAACTGCTAGAACACTGTCAGAGATGAGTGTCGCGTCCTCTTAAAAAGGGGGGAGTTTTCACACTTTCGTGTTGGAGAAGTGATGGCATTGGTTAAAATTCATATCGTTACTATTGGTAAGCCATAGTCATTGGCTAATATTCCCACTCTGACGCAGAAGAAGGGGCGTCGGTAACGGCCGACCGGGGTGGCCGAGCGGTTCTAGGCGCTACAGTCTTAAACCGCGAGACGCAGGTTCGAATCCTGCCTCGGGCATGGATGTGTGTGATGTCCTTAGGTTAGTTAGGTTTAAGTAGTTCTAAGTTCTAAGGGACTGATGACCTTAGAAGTTAAGTCCCATAGTGCTCAAAATGGTTCAAATGGCTCTGAGCACTATGGGACTTAACTGCTGTGGTCATCAGTCCCCTAGAACTTAGAGCTACTTAAACCTAACTAACCTAAGGACATCACACACATCCATGCCCGAGGCAGGATTCGAACCTGCGACCGTAGCGGTCACGCGGTACCAGACTGTAGCGCCTAGAACCGCACGGCCACTTCGGCCGGCCCATAGTGCTCAGAGACATTTGTAGCTCATCTCCTGTGGATACCATTTGCCTTCAATGACCTCTTTAAAAAATTCAACTCCGATTCGAAGTTGTCGTCATCGCTGATACGGAAGCACGTGAAGCCAGAGTCTTGAGCACTGCTTGCTTTTGGGCTGGGTGGTGGTGCGAAGTGGCATCTAAATACCTCTTTGTGTTAGTGGGCTTTCTGTACACTCTGTGGCCTAGAGTGTTATCAGATCTTCTGTATAACAACACATACAGGAACGGGAGACCGACCTCACTTTAAACCTCCAAGGTGAATTTGATTTTGAGGTGAATTCCATTTAAGAAAGCCTGCAGACCTACATAAAACACTGCGACATTACAGTAAACAAGTACAGTGGTAACAGAGAAAACAGGCTACACTATCAACTGTAGCATCTTAGGGGCGTGTTAAGCAGCCTAACTGGCACCTCACAAAGTGCGTTCTTCACATCTGTAAAAGTGGTCCACTGTAGCTCTTTCTCAGAATACTCCTACAATTTTGTCGTGGATGCTGTCTGGAAGAAATGTCCGTCTACAACGTAAAGTTCAACTTGCATCTCATGTTCACACGATTATTATTTTGCCTCTATTACTTCTAGATAATCATCCGGAATAGCATATAATAATCTACATACAGATACAACATTATTGCACATCAACACTGCAGCGTCAATGAAGCACTCCATCTGGTGGTATAGGCGGGTGGGTGGCGTGGGGTGTGTGTGTGTGGTGGGGGGGGGGGGGGGGAAGGGGGTGAGGATCCCGGGGTGGCCGAGCGGTTCTGGGCGCTACAGTCGGCAGCCGTGCGACTGCTACATTTGAACCATTTTTTTGAACAGCAATGACCCCATAACACTCCCCTGTGGCACGCCAGAGTTTACTTTAACATATATAGACGTCTCTCCATTGAGAACAACATGCTGTGTTCTGTTTGACAAAAACTCTTCAATCCAGCCACATAGCTGGTCTGATATTCCGTAGGCTCTTACTTTGTTTATCAGGCGACAGTGCGGATCTGTATCGAATGCCTTCCGGAAGTCAAGGAAAATGGCATCTACCTGGGAGCCTGTATCTAATATTTTCTGGGTCCCATGAACAAATAAAGCGAGTTGGGTCTCACATGGTCGCTGTTTGTGGAATCCATGTAGAATCCTAACCACCGTTGTGGTACTGAAGTGCGCTTATTACCTAATAGTTTACTAGTACAAGTCAGATTATGTTGCTGTTTATTCACGGGTCAAAAATTTGCAAAGCAAGTGTAATATTTTTATGGCATTGGTATCAAAGCAATTCTAGATAAACACTTAGATTAAGAGCAGACAAGCAGCTAAGGAACTTTGCGTTCTCGTGGAACATACTGATCAGTAGCTGTCAAGTACGACTATAAGGCATTTTCTATGCGAAATCGAGTGGGTTTTGGGAGTGGTCGGCTGTCCTGTGTTGTTGTGGACAAGTAAAGCTAACAGAGCGACCACTGGCCGGTGAGGCCATGGTCGCAGCGGGCAACCACCGGTTCCACACCGACTCTGTCCGCCGAATTTTAAATACGCACCGCGCCTCCCATTAAAATAAGCGATTTCACTTTCAAATTTATTCCGACTCGCATAAGTAAGTGCTGGTGTCAGTCCAGCTATTAGCGAATTCGAGGTCTCATTAATTGCAAACCTGGCTATCGCAAAAAAGAGCTCTTACTGGATAATTCTTTAAAGACGATCTCTCTGGACGAAGCATGGTTACTCGACATCGTCTGGTCGTTACGTCACGCGTTTCCAAGGGCGTATGCAGCTACCACGAATGGAGAGGGGGAATGGGCGGCTGAGAAACTGAAGAAAGAGAAGAGGGAGGTATAGAAAATGGAGAATTGGAGAGAGGTACGCATTCAGGAAAAGAATAGGGTAGAAACACTTCGGCTGCAGCCACTGAGGGGAACGCCCAGAAAGAATACAAAAGAGTGAAGCGAGACGAAGACCATTCAGCGTACAAAAGTACTTCTCATAGCCCGTCGGATGGCCACGATTCAGCCTCCGGCTACGCTCGTAAACCGCAGCAACGGATGGCAAGTCAATGGTACGCAGAGGGGCCTTTAATTATTCGCGAAATATTACACAGTGAGCCTTATTACCTCCCTTTCCTCGCGAAGAATCGCACAACAAAAACTGAAACCTTCTCGGTGCGTATAAATACAAATTATCGTTACAAGCAGTTTCTGCTGCATCAGTTACATTTTGGAATACTATCTAAGAGGGACAAAAAAGGTAGAAAACATTTTTATTGCAGACAGTTTTTGTAGTCGAATCAGCAACTATAATAAATTGTGAAAGGCTCAAAACTAACTCGAAAAATCGGGCTCTAATGACGTGGGTCGTATCTCTGTGGCGACACTCCTGCGAAGCTCTTGTTAATTAGATGTCTGAAGAACGTGTTATATTTTCCAGACGTTTGTGACCGTACTTGCGATGCAGTTACTCTTACTGGTAATTGTCATTTCATAAATTTTCACGTTAGACAAGCAAGAAAATGTATGCACAGTAGGAACCGCAATGTAAAATGCAATGTCGCTTTGAAACACGTTCAGACTTACTGTATCACTTAAACTAATTACACTACGATAAAGGAAAATACAGTCTGATAGAAAGAAAAAGAAAACAAAAGACAAACGCCCGTACGTCTCACACACTGTGATGTTTTCGTACAAACTTAATTGTGTGCTGTCACTACAAAATGTACTCATCTGACCATAACACACAACATATACTGAAGCGCCAAAGAAACTCATATAGGCTTGCGTATTCAAATACAGAGGTATGTAGGTTGTTGTTGGTGTGGTCTTCAGTCTTGAGACTGGTATGATGCAGCTCTCCATGCCATACAGTAAAGCTGCATCAAGACAGAATACGGCGCTGCAGTCGGCAACGTCTATAGAAGACAACAAGTGCTTGGCGCAGTTGTTAGATCGGTTAATGCTGTTGCAATGGCAGGTTATAAAGAGTTACGTGAGTTTGAACTTGGTGTTTTAGTCGACGGACGAGCGATGGGATACAGTACCTCTGAGATAGTGATGAAGTATACATTTTCTTGTACGACCATCTTACGAACGTATTGTGAATATCAGGAATCGTGTAAAACATCGAATCCCCGACATCGTTGGGGCCGGACAATGATCCTGCAAGAACGGGACCAATGACGACTGACGAGAATCGTTCAGCGTTACAGAAGTGAAACGCTTGCGCAAATTGCGGCATTTTTAGTGCTGGGCCATCAAAAAGTGTCAGCGTGCAAACCATTCAATGAAACATCATCGGTATGGGTTTTCAGAGCTGAAGGACACGTCGTGTACTCTTGATGACTGCACGACACAAAGATTTACGCCTCGCCTGTGCCCGTCGACACCGACATTGGACTTTTGGTGACTGGAAACCAATTGCCTGGTCGGACGAGTCTCATATCGAGCGGGTGGATGTGAACGGGTAGGGAGACGACCTCATGAATCCAACGACCCTTCCTGTCAAGCTTTTGGAGGCTCTATAATGATGTGGAGCGTGTGCAGTTGAAGTGGTATGGGCCCCTGAAACATCTAGATACGACTCTTACAGGAGACACGTACTTAAGCATCCTGTATGATCACCTCCATCCATTCATGTCCAATGTCTATTCCGACGGATTTGGGCAATTCCAACAGGAAAATGCGACACCTCGCACGTCCAGAATTCTACAGAGTGGCTTCGTGAACATTCTTCTGAGTTCAAACACTTCCGCTGGCCACTAAAATACCCAGACATGAGCATTATTGAGCATATCTGGGATGGCTTGTAACGTGCTGTTCACAAGACATCTCCATCCCCTTGTACTCTTATGGATCTATGGACGGCCTGGCAGGATTCATGGTGTCAGTTCCCTCCGGCACTACTTCAGACATTATACGAGTGCACACCAGGTCGTGTTGCGGCACTTTCGTTTTCTCGCGGGGGTCCTACACGATACGAGGCATGTGTACCAGTACTTTTGACTCATCAGTGTAATAAGCACAGTCATAAAATTATAGCTGATAAATTAACAAAAACTGTTTACTTTGGGGCTTAATATCTATAGTTGGAAATAAAACGCTATTTGGGTTCATAAGTTGCTTAATTTGCGAACAAATCCACGTTACTTCAAATCACGCCACAGTTGATATCAAACAAGTATTCTCCTAGTAAGCAAGATCCTAGGTGCGCTGCCGCAGTGACATACTCTCCCTTTCCGTTTCAGTCGTGTTTCATTCACTGCAGTGGACAGTTCTCTCTCCGCTTTGAAAGCCGTTGCGTAAAATAGGTCCAAAGTGTCGCGAAACTACAAAAGAAGAAAGAGGAAACTGTATCAGGTTGTCTCGAGAAGGAAAATCTTTTCAAAAATCGCAGAATGCATTGTTAGATCTACCAGTAAAATGAACACAATTATATACGGGTTTAACCAGAGCAAAACGTACGAAAACCAAAGAGGAAGGGTCGTCCGAATTTCTATCTGAGTCGGAAAAACGCCAGGTACTTAGAGAAATAAAGAAAAATACGAAACTGAGCACTCCAAAGTAACAAACACATACATGAAAGTGTGAGATACGTGCTTCATGGAGCTTGGTATAGAGGCCGAACAGCCCTTTAGGCACCATACACCAGTAAAATCAACAGAAAGTAGCGAAATGTATTTGCAAGAGAACGTATGCCGATTTCTGACAGAGTTGATCAGGGATGTTTGAGTCAAATGGGGGAGTAACAATGAGGAGAAAAAAATAATTGTGAACTTGAAGAGAAAAGTATAACAGCCTCCGTTAAACGCGGAGCAAGTTCAATACTTGTTTCGAGCTTCATTGATGTAAGTGGTGTGTGGGATTTGTGTTTATTCAAATGGTTCAAGTGGCTCTGAGCACTATGGGACTTAACATCTCAGGTCATCAGCCCCCTAGAACTTAGAACTACTTAAACCTAACTAACCTAAGGACAGCACACACATCCGTGCCCGAGGCAGGATTCGAACCTGCGACCGTAGCGGCCGCGCGGTTCCAGACTGAAGCGCCTAGAACCGCTCGGCCACCAGCGGCCGGCCTTTGTGTTTATTGATGGATTTATGGACCATGAGGTTTATATAAACATCCTAAAAACAAATATATCCAGAAGTGTGGATAATATGGGTGTTCCTGGGGATTATATTTTCATACAAGATAATGTCTCAAAACATACAACTCTAGATGCAAGGCTATGCCGACACCTCCGCTATCCTCAGACATTCATTCAATACAGAACTTGTGCGGTGTACTGGAAGAAATATGAGTAATCATCAGATATGCAGTAGAATTGATCCAATGAAGGCTCTACTAGAGGAATGACGTAGAATTACAGCTCAAACAACAGAATCTCTGGTGAAATACATACCAAGGAGAGTGCTAATGATGATAAAGGGGAATGGAGGGCCTACTGAGTATTAAACACAACACTGTTTGTTCAGTGTCATGTGCAGTATTGCATACGAATACTTATTTTGCATCAGAAATTGCGCCGGCCCCGGTGGCCGAGCGCTTCTAGGCGCTTCAGTCTGGAACCGTGCGACTGCTACGGTTACAGGTTCGAGTCCTGCCTCGTGCATGGATGTGTGTGATGTCCTTAGGTTAGTTAGGTTTAAGTAGTTCTAAGTTCTACGGGACTGATGACCTCAAATGTTAAGTCCCATAGTGCTCAGAGCCATTTTTACCATCCTAAATTGCTTAACTTTACCTTTCAGTGTTTAACTATGTTTATTTAAAACTCTGTGTTTCTCTATTTTATTCTCCTTTACCCTGTTCTTTTTTGGAACACAACCTACTACTAGCTTAGAGACAGAAGTGACAACAGTTTCTGCAGGACTTGACCATCATTTTTCAGGACAATGCTCAAGTACGTACAGTGCAAGCTGTCACTGATTTGTTTGACTGTTGGGGCTGCTAAGTGCTATACCACCTACTACACTCGCCTGACTTAAACCCTCGTAAGTTCAACTCGATTTCTAAATTGAAGGAAACTCTTCACGGCATTCGCTCCAGAACTGCTACAAATTCGTCGGGAAATAGACCGCGCTGCTCGAGCTTCAACGCAGCTGGCACAACTAAGAGTATCCTACGACTTCAACATCGCTGGAAACAGGTTATACACAATGCTGGTGACTACTCTGAAGGTAGTAAAACTTTGAAGCACGTATCTATTTTGTAGGAGCTGTAAATAAATAGTTTCCACTATTAAAGTTCCAACCCTCGTATTTGGCTTCCAGATGATGTCGTACAATATGTTGAATCTATTAGGGTGTTATTTAATACCATAGCACCCGCGCGGGGTGGCCGCGTGGTCCGGGACGCCTTGCACGGTCCGTGTGGCTCCCCACGTCGGAGGTTCGAGTCGTCCCTCGGGCATGGGGTGTGTGTTGCCCACACCGTAAGTTATTTTAAGTTAAATTATGTAGTGTATAGGCTTAGGGACCGATAGCGTCAGCAGTTTGGTTCCATAAGATCTTAGCACAAAATTCCAAAAAATAGTACCATAGCACACTAGCAAATTCGGACTAAACTTGGTGAATTCTGTACCGAATACGTGGAGGATAGAGCTTCTGTTGTACTATTTATTGCAGGCCGCTGGAAAGATGACATACCCTACTCGCCAATTGAATGAATAAGGGCAGATAGGTCATTCTAATTTACACTGATCAGCCAATGAAACTCGTAAACCTGCCTAATATGCTATAGGTCCACCACAAGCACGCAGAAGTGACACAAAACGACGTGGCCTGAACTCGATTAATGTCTGAAATTGTGCTGGAGAGAACTGACATCATGAATCAAGCAGGGGTGTCCATTAATCCGCAAGGGTAGGAGGGGCGGAGAGCTCTTGTAAACAGCACGTTGCAAGGAACCCCGGATATGCTCAATAATGTTCATGTCTGCGGAGATCGGTGGCCAGCGGAAGTGTTTAAACTCGGAAAAGTGTTCCTGGAACCACTCTTCAGCAATTCTGGACGCGTGGGGTGTCGCATTGTCCTGTTGTAATCGCCCAAGTCCGTTGGAATGCACACTGGACATGAATGGAAGCAGGTGATCAGACAGGATGCTTAAGTACGTGTCGCCTGTGGTATCTAGACGTATCAGGGGCCCATATCACTCCAACTGCACACGCCCCACAAAATTACAGAGCCTCCACCAGGTTAAATAGTCCCCTGCTGTCATACAGGATCCATGGATTCATTAGGTTTTCTCCATATCCTTACACGTCCATCCGCTTGATACAATTTGAAGCGAGACCCGTGCAACCAGGCAACATGTTTCCAGTCATCAACAGCCCAGTGTCTGTGTTTACGCTACCAGGCGAGGCGTAAGGCTTTGCGTCGTGCAGTCATCAGGGGTACACGAATGGGCCTTCGCCTCCGGAAGCCCATGTTGATGATGTTTCGTTGAATGGTTCGCACGCTGACACTTATTGATGACCCAGCACTGAAATCTGCAGCAATTTGCTGAAGGGTTGCACCTCTCTCGCGTTGAACGATTCCCTTCAGTTGGTTTTAGTCCCGTTTTTGCAGGATCATTTTCCCGCCGCAGCCGTTTCGGAGATTTAATATTTTAACGGATTTGTGAAATTCACGGTACACTCATGTAATGGGCGTCCGGGAAATATCACGCTTCATCGCTACCTCGGAGATGCTGAGCCCATGTCTCGTGGGCCGACTATAACAACAGGTTCAAACTCACTTAAATCTTGATAGCCTGCCACATACTTGTTGTCTTGTATAGGCCTCGCCGACTGCAGAGACGTATTCTCCTTATTTCCAAATCTCTGTATTTGAATGCGCATGCCTATACCAGTTTCTTTGGCGCTTCAGTGCGTTACACACCCCGTGTGCAGAGCTTAAGGACGAATGTAACTTTCGCATGATGCCAAGTTACAGAGCGCAGTGAAACTTGGACCTTACATAGAAAGAACTGCTGCAGTCCTGTAGTATTGAAAGTAACTGAATTAATTACGCAATGAGACTTACAGAGATTCACCTCTAAGTTACAGATGTTGCGGCACGTTTCTTAATAGGTTATCTGATCACCTCCGATGGAAATTCATGCTCTGTAACGTACACCCCCGCTACCCATCTTGGTAAAAGTTTGTAACATATTGCCCCTAGTTACAGGAAGAATTTAGCAAATTTTCCCATTTTACAGCAGATATTGTAACAAAATTCACGAATATAGGGAAGAAAATCTGGGAGGAGAAACGAGGAGCTTGCATTTTAAACGTAGCATAAATAATTATCTTCAATTCTACACACAGCACAAGTGACTCTTTCGCCATTACGTCAGAGAAACCCCACTAGGAGATCGGAAGTCTGACAACATGCAGGCTGTGCTTTCTATGAACTATTTTCAAGCTAGAAAGCTTATGGAATGTGTTACAGATTCCTGCAGGTTAGTACCCGTAGTGTGACGTCATATAAATATCGTTATCCTGGCATGTGGTTTACTTTGTCACTCTCTTATCTGCAGACTTGAAATAGTGTGAGCGAAGCATGTTAGCTACAAACGGCTGATGGAATGCGGTTCTGGTTTACACATGTCCATACTGTTTAATATCTGCGGGTAACAGTATAAAGGATGAGCGTACACCAGAAATAGCATGTTCTTTGTAAATGGTTGATTGTGGTGCCGCTTTCCTAACGGATGAATAAGATGCTTCAGATTCGTAGCAAAGTCTTTTGGAGTATTCTGATAAGAAAACTCTACAAGGTTTTACCACACAATTCAATAAAATCTATAGACGCTAGACGGCTTTGCTGGCATACATCAGGTATCTGAATGCGGTATTCTCATTCTTGGGTGGTCACCACCATATTGTATCGGCAACCAGTAACACAATCAGACCTTGAGATTTCAAAATTGCAGACATTTGTGCTGAGTTATTACATGACAGTACTGGACGTCAGTTGTGTATCAGCAATTTATGGAAACTGTGCAGACAGCGACATCAGATACCTTTGGAAAGATGGATCAATCCACTGTAGCACTGCTTCGCTAACATGTTTTATCTGGTGAAAATCCGAATCTGCCATGTGGAGTCCAGTGTAAGTCATAATAGCAGACCGTCGCTATCGTGAACGTTCGCAGCCTTCGTCAGCAAACGACTTCCCGAGTAAACATCCTTGTTGGAGGAGGCAACTTATATTCATCTTAAATGATTCATAAATCCTGTGAAAACATCAGTGCCTGTGCCAAGCTAATAGTTTCGACTATCGCTTTCAGTCCAAATACTTTTAAAATGTTTTATTCTTAACGATTTTGATATGAAGGTTGCTGATTTCAACACAAAATTGACTAATTCGCTACATGTATGCGCTTTTGTGTTATCTCCATTTCTTATTTTGCTGTTTTGGATAGATACCTTGCGTTTTGTTCCACCGAAAACATTTGAAACTTGTCAACACTTGTCACCGTTCATCTAGTACACAGCGCCAATCAAAAGAGCTATTCTGACACGATTAGAACTATCTGCAGTATGGATAAATACAATTGTTACCTAGAAACTACGGATTTTGGAAAGCAACTCTGTGGGCCGCAATTGTTTTAGGTTGCTACAAAACCGCTGTAAAATCCGTTTCAAGAATTCATTGATTGCGACAAAAAACGTGAAACATCGAGTTACATTGTCTTTCGTCTTTCAATGTTCAGACTCCACCAATGCACAGGTGGTGAGACGTGGGTGAGAGGGGGGGGGGGACGCGAAAGATGAATTACGTAATTTCTCTGGCACACTTGCAAACATCTTGGATATACATCAAGCCATTCGGTGTTGTAGCTGTAGCGATTCTGAGTCAGTAACAGGAATTGGCGAGATTATGTTAGCGCTATGGGCACGTTTATCGTGTTTGTCGCTTGACAGTTATTGTGAGAGAGTGACTGAAGTGTTCTAGTAATGTGTTCTGTTCTTGTTCGCGACCTTACTACAAAAGCAGCAACAGAGGTTTAAGCTCTGACCTCAAACGGGGATGCCTTGCATTTGTTTTTCCCGTCAGAGTGTTCGATTTATCACATTAATTTTGTCAGTGAGATGCTTATTCAGAATAGTCAGTTTTGTGTAAGTATACACGATAACGAAGTGTGAAAGCTGGCCCCTCACCGTAGGCTCTGGTTAAAACCGAAAGCAGTTTTGAAATACATGAACGTTGTGGACAGTATCATTCTCGAGGCTTACAGAGGTTTGAAAAGGATATTACCAACAAATTATGTAAACACATTGTACTTGAGAGATGAACTACCTTTAAACATATGAAATTATGGTATTGTTTCAAGCGAGTCCTTTCAGTAAATCATCTTCCACAATCCCTCCGATATCGCGTTTCATTCACTTGTTTTTATTTTCCTCATAAATTCGCGATGACGCTGCGAACGACCACAAGAAAAAAAATCGCATGGTGTTATATCTGGCTGTCTTGAAGGTCAGGAATGAAGGGCAGTGTGTCGGGGTCCTATGCGCCACATCCAGAGCTGAGCTGCAAAACTAGATTGTTTACAGAACTTCAGGAGGATTCTGACTTCTTTCCCCTACACGATGGATCTCTACCACACTTTCACAACTACTTACGTCAGTTTCTCAATGACGCCTTGTCTCAACTGACGAATTTAGCTGTCATCTACATGTTGTTCGTTTTGCTGCTGCTGCTAGGAATACTGAATACCCTAGCGATTTCCGAAATATAATTTCCCATGCGTCTACTTTCAAATACCATCCCGCGTTCAAAATCTGTTAATTGCCATGGTGCGGCCATATTCACGACGGAAATCTTTTGAAATGAGTATAAATGAAAGCTTCGCCAATGCACTGCCCTTTTTGTTCTTTGTGCACGCGATGCTACGCCATTATATAGTGCATGTTGCTATCCCATGACTTCTGTAACCTCAATATATGTGCTACAAGCCTTTAGGGCCAAATTGCATGTATGGTAGCGGTACCTAACCTGAAGTCTATAAGGTAAACAGCTTGTGCCGTTCTTGAAAATTGATCGTTTCATATTTAATCCCAGATCTCCGGCGGTGCGGCCAAACGAGGCAACTGAATTGTATACAAGGCCGAGGGGGATGGATACGCACTGCTCTGGAGATAAAATAGACAGCAACCACCAGGCTGGCGTCAAATTGATGTGAGCGGCATTGACTGAGCTGACGTTGCAGACTTCCGTGTGTCTGGGTTACGGCCACAGAATTTGTGGATTCTTGAAGTGGCAGCTACGTTAATTTCGAATCAGGTATCTGAAGTAATGATAGTGATGAAGAGATTTCCGTTGCGGCCACAGAATTTGTGGGTTCTTAAAGTGGCAGCTACGTTAATTTCGTATCAGGTATCTGAAGTAATGATAGTGATGAAGAGATTTCCGTTGCGTCACTACACCCAGTAGTTGCAGTGAAGCCTTAAATAGCGGTTCCCCGTTTTAAAATTAAAACTCGGATGCAAATTTTTTAAGTATGTAACACTGTTCTATCTCTCGGCATCATCATCAGTCAGCATCTACACAGATGATGCAGAGAGATAGAAACGTGTCATGTATTTAAGAACTGTACAACTGAGTCTGAAGAAGAAATTAAATTTGTTTTAAATATCAGTACAGTCGCCTATGGTGATTTCATTATTGTTAAAACGAATTTGTGGTTCTAGCAACGTTACATATGTTAATTTGTTCATAGGTTGAATACCAAATTTCGAAATAAACAAGTCCAGCCAGCATAAACATTTTATTTGCATTTTGTTACGTGATATATTGTGATATATATTACACACACACAGTCAAATTAATTCTCTCACTCCCCTTCCTCATGATGTAAAATCAATGGCCGGAAACTCGTTTTTCTCGCCGACATCCCCTGGAAGCGGGAAAGCGATCGCCGTAATTAACATGCAGAACACAGCCAGACACCGCTTATTGTACGTGTTATCTGAACCTGTCTTATTCATTAAATGCGACTGTTCTCGGATTGTAAATGCCCTGGTCGCAAAATATTACTAGTTGAAAGAACCACTCGGCACCTAAACCAACTTTTTAGTTCATGATTAACATATTTTTAGCAACAACCTCAGAGGAGTGTAGATGCCTAAATATTTAACCAGTAAATTAGTTTTGACCTACGACACTGTTTCAAGGAGACCTTGATTTGTAGCTTTTAAATCTCTACGAAAATTCATGACTGTGGTCAATTGTTATATATATCAACTGCGAGTGGCTAATCCGTGCGTGACTTACGTTCGTGCCATCTATTATGTAACATCTTGCTATACCGTACGGCCGCCACGTCTTTTTAAATTTGAATTATTGGTGTTACTGAATTACTCTCTTGCCTGCCCGTGAGTGGCAGCAGCAGCACGTATCGATATTTGCCCTGCCGTATTATCTTTGCTGGACGGCTACTATTTCCCGGTCGTGGCGTGTTGTGAGGAGAGATTGGACATGGAGAGGCTGAAGTTAGAACGCGGCAGAAGTGCAGTCGGGACGTAGCAGCAGTCGGGGACCGAGCGCTAGGGAGGCGCGGACAGCCAGTACTCGCCGACCGCTCGCGACACATGACGAGCTGTCCGACCGACGGAAATGGCAGCGGGATCGACCGTTGGTCGGTCGCTCAGTTGGTCGCCTCTTTGGGCGACGTGTGTTTGGTCTTTTGACCGTTTCTGGGCCTCGTCACTGGGTCATCTTGCTGGACGCCCTGCCACACACCGTCAGGTGGCTTGCGGAGTATGGATGTAGATGTAGGTGTAGACGTGGCTCGGTTCCTCCTTGTGCTGAGACATCGTGGCCAATGGGCAAGAGTTACCTCTGCATGATTGGATCCGAGCGAGTGTGCCCGGATCGCAGTGTCTCCCAGTTCATGACGGACAGCCGACACACATAGTTTGAGCGACAACGCCCTTGGTTAGTTGTTGGTCGGTCGTCTGGTCAGACGACGTGTGTGTCGTCACCGACTGTCCTTCGGGTTTGTGTGTGTATCCGCTGGTGATTTGTTCTGGTTGTTCATCAGTGATTCTTTTTACGAGTGTTCGAGTTTCTGGTGACAGTGTTTCATGTCAGTAAAATTGGGCAATGCTTTAAATGCTGTAATGCTGTCTGCGTTTGCAGGAGCCAGTGTGAGTGTTATCGTGTTGATGCCTTACGCCGCTAAATTATTGTGTTGATGTTTGGATTTCAGCCGAGTTTTAATATCTCTTAAATTAATGTTCCTGTCTTGAACATGAAATGGTTTAAGATAAGGCCTTTTGCCTTTTAAATCGAAATTCTTCTTTCTAGGCCTAAGCCTTCAAATTATTGATTAATGGCCGGCTTTCAGCCAAGTTCAATTAAAATTGCTAAAGCCATCAGCCTGTTTAGATTGAAGATTTAAAAAAAAAATTTTGGGGCTTAAATGGTCAAATCTCCAGGAAAACCTTAGATTTTGAATGAGGCCTTAAGCCGATCCAAAAAATCAAAGGAGATCGATGAAAACTTTTGAGTGTTTTGCATCCTTGTGTAATACTGCATGTGGACAAATAAAGTATATGTTGAGTGCAACTGACAGCAAACTATTATGGCCCCTTTCCACAACCTAATTCGCTCTGTCATGCTAGCTCAGGCATCTCACTGACATTACGACGCATTAAACACGAACACCTTAAAAGTCGCATTCTGAACATTAAAGATTCACTCGTCATAAATGAAGAAGAAGTCACCAAATGAAAAGCTTCTGAATGTTGCTGGACACAAGCAACCATCTTTTCATTATAGCTATGATATCAGTGACAATCTGTTTCAGATATTTTGTAAAACTCCGCCGATTGTGTTTTAAGAACTTCAACTTAACTCTCTCACATCAGACGTCAGTCACGACTGGACGAAAAGTAAATCGTAATACGGCATTAACGCGTTGTGCCATTAGTAGACTATAATATGCTGATGAAGTGCAAATCGTATCTTGCGTATTATGGGTGGCACGTTCCCTTTATTAAGCTTTCCAGCCGTACTAACCGTGTACGCGCATTTCAGGCTTTAGCGAAATTATCTAAAAAACACCATAATTTTCTCGGGATTCAGCTGCCCAGATTTCGTATCAAGACGGATTAATCAAGTATTTTCTGTTCCATTAAATTAAACCGATGCCGCATAGTGCATTATTCTTTATATCTCTTGCAGAGCAGATGTGCTACTACGAGTATCGATCTAATAAAAATGTAATTTCGCGCGAAAACAAAGTGGTCCGAAATGGATTCCGCGTTTTTAAACCTCCGACATATGTAGGAGCTTCTAAACAATTGAAAATCAGAGGTTAAAAATTCTATCGCGTGGCGCACAACTCTAAACGATGGACATTTTGTGGCTTTTGCATGACCCATGGAAAAACGATGAGCGAGACGCTCACGCTGAACATTTCAACCGAGATTTGAATCTTTGTAGCTTTAAAAATGAGCTATTTCAAAGGCATTACCTTTAGTTTTTTAAACGCTACAGATAAGAAATTTTAAAGGCATTAAGTTTACTTATATCCTTCCACTACTACTGCTACTACTACTACATGCCGGCCGCGGTGGTCTCGCGGTTCTAGGCGCGCAGTCCGGAACCGAGCAACTGCTACGGTCGGAGGTTCGAATCCTGCCTCGGGCATGGATGTATGTGATGTTCTTAGGTTACTTAGGTTTAAGTAGTTCTAAGTTCTAGGGGACTGATGACCACAGCAGTTGAGTCCCATAGTGCTCAGAGCCATTTGAACCATTTTTTACTACTACATATTTAGATAAATCTATTTAGTGACCGACCTTCGGGGCTAGTGGGAAGGAACTCTATAGAGTGTGTGATCATTTTAATCCTTAATGGGTAATTAATTCGGGACTGAGATGAGATTCAGCAAAATGTTTTGGATAAATGTTGTAGGTGCAAATTGTGCCACGCATTGCTACTAATGGCCGTGACGTTGAACACATTTTTCTAGGTGATTTGGAGGTTTAAGTGAAAGTAGGAGCTCCCATATTTGATTCAAGACTTGTAAAGAACGGAAAATTTTACGTATGAAATGATACATTATTCAAGGTCAAATAAGCAAGCGTGTATTTCGTTCTCGTAGGATTAACTCGGAGTAGTAGAGGGGTACAATTAAATATATTGTTAGATGCAGACTGGAAGAAGTATAAGATGTCACGTAACGTTACCAATAACCATGATTTTAAAGGTAATTATCGTAAGTCATGCGAAGGTTAATTTTTTTTTTCGTGGAACTCCCTGTTTGCGACGTCAGATTTGGAAAGACCAAACAGCCGTTTGACCTTTATGTTTTAATTGACGTGTTTATTCGCAAAAATAAATACACAGCGTATAAACGTAATTGTGGCATTTGCACATGAATAAAACTTAGGTCTCTGATATACAAATACGCGAAATATGTTGCTCTTTTAGAATTTTGAATGGAATATCTGGATTCCCGTTTAAAAAGATCATTAACTTCCAGATCACCTTGAGAATCACGTTCGAGTTCACGACCATTCGAAGCAGTGCCTCACTCTCTTTGCCACCTCCAATTTTAGTCAAAATCATTTTTATGTATCTCATCTGTACCCCGAGTATAAAAGTGGAATCGTATATTACTGATATCTGAGAAGACCCCAATCAACAGTGCAGTCGACTGACTCAAAAGGTGCTCTTGCTTAGCGCACATTTAAAGCTTCCTCTGTGCAACGTGTGCATTTTGTGCTTGAAGTATACCTCTTTGATAAAAATGACTGATAAAAGTTTGTGAAGTATAGGTTTATTGCATTTCTTGTATACGTAGGAGACGAAATCATCTGAATGGTTTAGTTTTATATTTTGCGTAACCTAGTGTAGGTAATTAGGCAATCAACCACAGATGCGTAACAATTTGAAAGTGTTGTGTTGAACACAAGCACTGAAGGTGTCATGCATGTGATAGTGCTCATTAAAGACTATCGGCCCTGTGTATTGAAATTTTCTCGACATTTCCCACAGGTCATCGTCTATACGTATACTTAATAATTCTTCGTCGATACTGATAAACATGTTATTCCGACAAAATTCCGTAGATTTGCAGTGTAAGTCAGTCAACTTTGCTTCGGTGGACGTTACGTTGTCTTTCAGAGACAGAAAAATAGCATGCGTGACTGGAAATAGCATCACACGTCCACAGTTCTGTTTCAAAAAAATAAAAATCGGAGAGTTGAGAAGTGCACATTTCTGGAAGAGTTAAAATCATCTCCGTCTCATTCCATAAGAAATTGTTTCTCGTTGTTTGTGTTAGGAGACGATGGACACTTACTTTAGCGAATGCGTTGTACCAGGTCTCCGCCATCTTTTCTGTCCAGACTTGAGTACACAATGTTTGATTCCGGATCTTACCTGGAAAAGAAAAGTATAATTATTAAACATTTAAAAATTAAAGGACATATAGCTTACGTTTCTTGAAAAATTATAGGAGAGCTGAATATGACAGAATTTCCAAGATTTTAAAGATGAACAGGCATGCCCATCGTAATTTAATTGGAGGAGAAACGAGGAAAGCCATACTGACACGAATGTTATTTAAATGGTGTCATTAGCTGCAATCGTTAACTGAAGGTATTTTACGAACTCTTAAAGAAATACATTTCTATAAGGTTTATTTATGAGCTAATATACCCATGTTTAATATCTTCGAAGAGTTGGAAGGAGAATCAGCATTGGTCGTATTTTTTTGTGTTATTATCCGCAAAATCGATTTTCGGTCGCTTAGTGACCATCCTCAGTGCTAGAAGTTAAAAATTTCACATAACGATCAGAAAGAATAAAACAGAGAATCACAACTACACCTGCGTATGAAGATAACAGTTGGTAGGAACATACCTGTAATATACTATTAAAATTGGTAGGTACTGGTATCAACAAGCTTCACAAGCGATCACATAAACTGAGGCCGCTGTTTACATGCACCTGTTCAACAGACCTCGGTGTGACAGGGCTTGGAGCGCCCTCTATGTGACATGTGTCACGTGAAGACTTAATATTACTAGTTTTGCAAGATATTAACACAAAGTAACTCTTGTGTATTTGTGAATCATGAAGTAATTCCAACTTAAAATGTACGTAAAACACATAGCAGACGAAGGGGGAAAGCAACATCTAAAATATATTGGCGTATTGTTAAAAAAAAACTTACAAAACATAAAACAGAACGATACTATGTTGTCAGAGTACAGGGCAGGTAAAAGAGAAACAGACAATGAAAAAGAGTAATATATGAATAACATGAAAAGAGGTATAACACAGGTTTTTTAAAAAAAAACATAATACCCAGCATCTGACGTGGGAAGTTAGAACTACAACGTTCGTGATTTACGTAAAATGTTACGTTAAGACTAAGGAGTCAAATATATAAAAAACAATAATACGACCAATGCTGATTCTCCTTCCAATTATATCCATTATCTGGTCGTGATGCACAGAACACTCCATGGAGTCGCCAATCAATATAATCTTCGAACAGACTAAACGACTTTCTTGTTGTAAGAAAAAAAAGGCTCATTTTCGATTGAAACTAGCAATCTCAATGCTAGTTTTGAATACTCCTTTTTTTTCTTATTTTACTTCCTTCCTTTTTAGAACCTAGGTAAAGTGACCCCTTTTCCAATATTCTGTGATTGCTGCAAGGTAAGGTAACTGCTGAGATGAATTCTTTGACGGCTGAATTCTGTTATTGCTAACTTTTCGTAATGGTGCCAATCCCTAGACCTCGGTAACTGTGATCTTTCTGCAGCAATACTTTAAATAAAGCACATAAACACCGAAAAACCCGTGCACTAGACGATATCAATAGAGTCATTTACCAGGAAATCTCTGACATATCAAACCAAGTGCTGAGGTGTGTTATGTACAGCTTATACAGCAAATGATGATGACGATGATGATTGGTTTGAAGGCCCTCAACTGCGCGGTCAGCAGCATCCGTACAAGGTCCCAATTTTTTTCACAGTCCAATTTTTGCTCAATCCAATCTAGTCACCAATGATGATGATGATGATGATGACCACACAAACAGCAAGTCCCCGGGCAGAGAAAATCCCCAACCCGGCGGGGAATCGAAGCCTGGACCCCGTGCGCCTGAGGCAGCAGCGCTAGCCACTAGAACACTGGCTGCGGACTTCAGCTGTAAAGTTGTAGCATCCAATGCGAGAAATGGACACCACGAAGACGACTTCGTCTCAGGTTTCTTTCTTGTTATGCCGACCTTCACTGGCATAATTTTGGGGATTTTTAAGGGATGTTTCCTGAGTATTTTCGTATAGGAGACCAGTAGACTATAGTAGTTCGTTACAGAGTAATATAATTAAGCTCACCAGACAAAAAAGTTAGACACTCCGCTGTGCACACACAGGTGAATCGTTAAAACTTGTAAGTAGGCTGTTTCGGGTTTTTTAATTGGTAACGCCACGTAGCGCTCTGTAGGAAAATTACTGGCTGTGCTGCGTGCAGTCTGTGGCTGGTTTTCATTGTTGTCTGCCATTGTAGTGTTGGGCAGCGGCAGCTGGATGTGAACAGCGCGTAGCGTTGCGCAGTTGGAGGTGAGCCGCCAACAGTGGTGGACTATTAAGGTAAATACATTGTTTGTTCTCTATTAAAATCTTTCATTTGCTAACTGTGCCTATCAGTAGTTAGTGCCTTCCCTTGTTTGAATCTTTTATTTAGCTGGCAGTAGTGGTGCTCGCTGTATTGCAGTAGTTCGAGTAACGAAGGTTTTTGGTGAGGTAAGTGATTTGTGAAACATATAGGTTAATGTTAGTCAGGGCCATTCTTTCGTAGGGATTTTTGGAAGTCAGATTGCGTTGCGCTAAAAATATTGTGTGTCAGTTTAAGCACAGTATTGTATAAGTTTTTCTGAGGGGACGTTTCAAACTTTACAGATGGCGCAGTGAGCGAGTCAATTGTCTGGCGGCGCGCGCTCTGCCTGTACGTGAAGGAAGTAATCGTCAGTGAGGCATTCATGTCTTAAGGGGACATTTTATGCAAACATAAGTAAATTTCAGGACATGATAGATGGCAAAATGGGGAAATCAAGTTTGGCTGTGTGAAGTGTGAAGTTTCTGGGTTTGTTGGTGTTTCGCGCGCGAAATGTTCAGCGTGTTTACAAGCAATGGCGTAAGATACGTGGCCACGAAAAGTGCCAGAACAATTGTGGTCGGAAAAAGGACCTGACTGAAAGGGATCGTATCACCGCTTGTGAATCAAAATCGCTTGCAACCCCGACAGGAAATGCTACAGGCAGTGAATGAGAGTTCGTTAGCAAGATAACAAGATATCGTTGCGGCTGGAACTGCATGCAATGAATATTTGGAGTTGGTCACCTCACAAGGAGTCACTGCTCACATTGAGAAGAAACATGATAACCGCAAAAGTTCGTCGTGTTGGGAGAATGTGTGACTGGTTTTCTGACCGCAGCTTGATTGGCATGCAGAATCACCCGGCTTCAACCCCACAGAAAATATGTGCAATGTGTTGGAACAGCGCTTGAAACGCCAGCATCACAAAGTTTTCAGTTCGGTGGAATTACGCGATGAAATCCTTAGCGACTGGCTTAACCTGATACGACGTACGTGCGCAACCACATTAACTCCCTTCCTAACCGAGACAGGTCAATTACCAAATGCAGGGGCAGTATTGCACGGTATTAATTGATGTTTGTAATGATTTCTTTAAGAGTGACTAATTTTTTGTGCGATGACCTTATGATATATTCAGATTGATACTCGTGTTACATTTGGTCTTGTGGAAAGACCTTCCTTCATAATAATGAGAAAGCCTGTTATATGCAGTCATCAAAAAGGAAGACGCAAAACAAATTACAATGCAACAACCTTCATATGGGCGATTGCCGCCACTGCGGAAAGAAAGTATACAATGATTCGCCAGTAAACTTATCCATACTGACGTGTATCACTGTTAACTTACAACCAGTACCGACAAACGAGAAGATTCAGAGTCAAAAGTAAGCTTTGCTGTCGTCAACAGCAAGAACCGTGATTAAATGGAGCAAGTTGGTTTCCAGGCCAGACACCAGCGCATACCGTTAATATTTGCAATATTGTGCAGTTATTTTGAGTGCAGTACAAATACACTTCCTAACAAGAAACAGGCGAAGCAAACGAGATGTCAATGTAATTTCATGAGTTGAGATTCCCTGTGACAACCAGCAGAGTGCATTAGTGTTGTCCGTGTTTATATTGGTGCCGGGCTTGGGAGGATATACTGGGTCCGAGTCAAGTGTCAGATGTCGAATGACCACTATGAATTACACGCATATGACGAGGGGCCTCATTGTGGATATCTATTAGGCCGACAGGTTGAATCGTGCATTATCCAGATCTGTGGAGCATTCGAGTGTGAAAGTGGCCCAATGTTGGACTGCACACGAACATGAGGCCATGTATAATCAGGTTCAGATCACCCACAACCCGACCGCCACACTGGAAGATAGCGGTCTTGTGCACCAAGCACCAAGCACGTCGCAAGCCCTTCACATCTGCGCTGCCATCTGAGAAAGAGTAATGGAATTCCTGGAACACTCTGTCTTATCCTGCAGAGGCTAGCAGCAGCCAGGCTAGGGAATTACCGCCCATGCGACAACAGATATTCCTAGATTTCCGGAAAGCATTTGTAGGCTGTTAACCAAGGTACGAGCTAATGGAATAAATTCACAGATATGTGAGTGGTTCGAAGATTTCTTAAGCAGCAGAACCGGGTATCTTGTCCTCGACGGTTAATGTTCAAATGGTTCAAATGGCTCTGAGCACTATGGGACTTAACATCTGAGGTCATCAGTCCCCTAGACATAGAACTACTTAAACCTAACTAACCTAAGAATATCACACACATCCATGCCCGAGGCAGGATTCGAAACTGCGACCGTAGCAGCAGCGCGGTTCCGGACTAAAGCGCCTGCGCGGTTCCGGACTAAAGCGCCTAGAACCGCTCACCTACAGCGGCCGTCCTTAAGGATTTATTTAGTGTCAGGTTATTATTACTTGGCGGAAATTATTATTTAATTATTATTTTCTTACATTTATGTAGTTGTTTTAGAGCATTAACAAAGACCTTTCTTGGGATTCATACATATCAAACACATTAAAAGAATCATATTTTATGTGTACTTAAGCATATATAGCTTACTGTTTCAAATGAAATGTATTACGGAATAAAAAGTTTTTATTGAGGAAAGGGGAAGGGAAATACAAAGGAAAGACTGGTACGTTACCACGGTAAGTGAGACTTGAAGTGTGATCAAAACAATGGTTCATCTGCATATGTATCAAGCTTGTTCACTAGTTTGCTGGAAAATATGAAAGAAAAATGTTCTGCGACTTTTTTGTCTCAGGAGTGAAGAGGATGAACAAGAATTCTAAGAAACAACTCTGTAAAATCTCTAAAAATCTGTCGGTGGAGTTCGGAGTTGGCGCGTATTCCTCAAGATGTTCTCGCAAAAAGGATGTTGTGTAATTATTTTAAAAAAACTGTAGGTCTTTCTGCTCCACCTCATACAGCACTAATCTGTTGATAAACTAAGACATTAGAATACAACTTTTCTAGCTCTCACTTGCTGGTGTACTGTTGCGAATTTTTTCGCCTACTCGTCGTTAACCAGAGTTGGACAACTGCCTGGCATGTTATTAGCCTCCTGTCTCGGCGGTCGGACCTGCACCAGGAGCCAAGGCTGTTAGGTTGTGACGTTGCAGGCAACGGACTCACACACACACTTACACTCCAGTTATACAAGTCCCGCAAAGGCGAATTAAAATATTTACAACCCGTAGACGTTTGTTTCTTATTTGCTTTCAAAAATTACAACCCCAAGAAGATAAATTATTTAAATTCCTACATGTGTGTCTGTCTAGGATGACAGTTAAACGAGTTTCTCTTCATCCGACCTCTTGGGACCTCCCACTTTTTACTGGCAGAACCCGTTACAGGGAGGTCGACATTTTAGCGGAGAGTCCCTCATTGTCTGGAGTTCTGCATAGATGTATCCGATAAAGATCTGGTTTTACGTCTCCTCTCTCTTGTATCTGAAATGTTTATCACGGATCGCATCTGTTAGGCAGTATATTTCATGGGAACACAGCTCGCATGTAAGTAGCTGTATAAATGAACGATAGAATCTGAGCAGCCTGGGCGACATTTAAACGCCTTACAGCGCGAACGCCGTACCACGTCCCCCTGCCGAATCGAAATGTGTTCATTGTTCTTTAGCGTCTAGGAATACAAACAGGTAAGGGGAATAAAGCCCTAGGGGATACGTTCGCTGTACCCGCTCTTTGGAAAATGAAACAAAGTAATAGCTGTATAAAAGGAGAAGAATTCAAGTTTCTGTCTAACTATTCTGATTCACAGGTGGAATTTTTGGCTACGTGTGGATGCACTGGGAAGAATGCGGACCTTTTGTGGATCCAATGGACACAATGTATGCATCCTAATCCATTACTGCCCTCTTTGTTTCCTGGCGTTCACCGCGTCGTACGTGGTCAGTTGTATTTCATAATTATGTATATTCGTTCTTACTAGCCTTTTTCCCATGTCCCATGAGTGCACTTTCGACATACGTGTTGCACACTTCTCTCTCCTTCTCTCAGTCCACTCATCCTTCTACCTCTCTCCAACACGTTCCCGTTCTCTCTGTTCACCGATTTCCTTTTCTTTGTCCACTGTTGCGCAATGTATCCAAGCCAGTGGGTTTAGGTCGTGCTGGGTTGAAAGGGGAATACACAGGTTTACAAAAAATATTTATTATTTTACTGGAAATCAACATCGTTCCGACGGAACGGAAAGTTGCCAAATACATAATAAACTGGTTAATTAAATGTCTATAATGATTTCTTCTCCACAGGGTATTCTCCCTGAGTATATTCCACGCCATTATTGGAATATAATATCGTTTCCTGGTTCAATACAGCCACAGAGTGACAAGATCATATGCAATCAAGAAATCAATCAAAAGGGGTTAAACTGCCAAATAGGGACTCAAGTGTTTACTTAACATTTATCGCATAATAGAAATGACTCTAGTAAATTATAGATTAAAGAGAACAGTCATCCTTTTTAAAATTTTATTGCTCAGATCTGGAGTCCGCAGCTCGTGGTCGTGCGGTAGCGTTCTCGCTTCCCGCGACCGAGTCCCGGGTTCGATTCCCGGCGGGGTCAGGGATTTTCTCTGCCTCGTGATGACTGGGTGTTGTGTGATGTCCTTAGGTTAGTTAGGTTTAAGTAGTTCTATGTTCTATGGGACTGATGACCATAGATGTTAAGTCCCATAGTGCTCAAAGCCATTTGAACCATTTTGCAGATCTAGATTTCGGCTACAAGCCAGCCACTCTCAATGCACTATTATTTTTGCTCAATGAACTGTGGATAAAGCCCGACCAACAGGCATTACATGCATTGAGCGAAAATAATAGTGCATTGAGATTTGTTAGCTTCTAGCCGAAATCTATATCTGCACAATAAAATCTTAAAAAGGGCGACTGATCGCTGCAGTCTATAATTTACAAGTCAATATTACAGTCGCTGACTGCAACAGCTTTCTGAATGGAAGGTAACGTGTGAGAAATGACACTTCCAGGTTTTTGAAGGTTCATAATAAATGAGTCCATTGAATAACTGCAACAAATCCTTCGCAACAGGCGATTACGCTTGCCTACGTCTAACTTCAAGACTGCTAGATAATTATTTTTTCATGGCTGTGTCAGAAACTGAAGTATTATTTTTTCAGCAGAAACTCCGTCACCAGTTGCATATAAATTTTCTAATCTTTACCGGTTTCGACAAATTAATTTGTCATCTTCAGAAGCCTACAAAGTTAGCGATATTATAAATATTTAGACCTCGGCTATACACTTACGTGATGTATAAAAAGTATATTGCAGAACCTTTATGTATGTTGCTTGATACTAGCACAACAGATACATAGATCTGATTCACTCATTGTAAATTGTCAAACAGCATTTAAAATAATCACATACAACATGCAAATTTCTGAACACTTCATGCCACTATAATTTTATGAAGAAGATATCAACTGTCTGCAAAACTGAGTAAGTTTCTGTACTGTATTTTTTATACTTCACGGGAATGTGTAGACAAGATCTAAAGATTTATAATATCCCAAATTTCGTAGCCTTCTGAAGACCACAGATTAATTTGCCGTAACCGACAAAGACAATAAACTTTGTCTACAACTGATGACTGAAATTTATCCCGAAGAAACTGCAATGTAAGTTCGTCGTCTGATTACAATACTGCCACAGATCAGCTACGGTCGCGGGCTCGATTTCTGCCTCAGGCATGGATGTTTGTGCTGATCCTTAGGTTTGTTAGGCTTAAGTAGTTCTAAGTTCTAGGGGACTGATTACCTCAGAATTTAAGTCTCATAGTGCTCAGAGCCATCTGAACAAATCGGCCAGTCCTCCATACACAATCAGTACATCAATCGACAGGTGCTACTCGGCCCCAACCAACTCAGGTATTTACCACGTCTTTATCAGGCAACAGAAATGACCCTTCAAAATCAAACAGTCGCACCAACAGAACTAAGTTCAGAGCAATCAAGAAACAAGATTCAATGCAACGCACGGCAATGATTGGTTAGAGCTACGAGTAGTTGTCGACAGCACAAAGACGGCTCAAGCCAGATTAACAAAACCTAGCTATAACAAACAATCAGACAAATACGTGAAGGTTATCACCGGACCGCTCACATGAGACCACCATTTGAGCATAGGCTGGATGCATACTCCGCAGCTTCACTTGCTTTCCCAGTCAAAGCTAAGGTTAGTAATACTAGCGACCAATGCTAAATCGCCGAATTGCTCTAGAGACAGAACGGGCCACAAGGTTCGTACAGTTTATTTCCCCAACGATTCAGACTCAGCTGTCACCAACACCAGAGCACGCCAGTCCCGAGCACCGATACTCACTCCACCGGAACCAAACTGCCTGAGTCCTCCGACACCCTGCTCGCCACCGAGGTGCAGGGGACGTACACCGCAGCGCCCCCGTCGCTCTTCCGACAGACCGGAACCGCGCTGCGAAAGAGGAACGCCTTTGCGAGATCGCAAAGGCCAATGATGTTTACAGCACACGGCGTCCCATTTACTGTCTACCATGCAACTACAATATTGACTGCTAATGGCAAGAGCTTTGGGAGATTAAAATCAAATGAGGCGGAAGGGACACATAACATTCCATCAACATTTCTAAAATCACTGGTTGAAGTGGCAACAAAACGACTATTCACATTGGTGTGTAGAATGTATGAGACTGGCAGCGTATCATCAGACTTCCGGAAAAACATAATTCACGCAGTTCTGTAGATTACAAGAGCCGACAAGTGCGAGAACTGTCGCACAATTACCTTAACAGTTCATGCATCCAAGTTACTGAAAAGTACAGTATACAGAATATGGAAAAAAATTGAGGATCTGTTAGACGACGATCAGTTTGGCTTTCGGAAAGGCAAATAGACCAGAGAGGCAATTCTGACGTTACGGTTGATAGTGAAAGCAAGACAGGACAAAATTCAAAACGCATTCACTGGATCTGTTGACCTAGGGGAAAAAGTGTTCAACAATATAAAATTATGGAAGATGTTCAAACTTCTGGGAATTATAGGTATAGGCTATAGGGAAAGACGAATAATATGTAATACACACGGTGTAAAATTTAAGTTGACGAACCAGAATAACTCGGAAAATAAGCTTCACACGATAAAATGTGTAGAATCCAAAGTTGATTATTTTCTAGGGGGGCATCTGCTGGTGCTAAGATTAGCTCGCCATCCCAGCCCCTTGGGGTGGAGCAGGAGGCAACTTTCAAATTTCAAATGGGAACCCCCATTTTTTATTGCAGAATCAGAGTCTACATGAAAAAACTACGCACATTTTGTTATAAACATTTGTTTTGATTCTTTGTAGTTGGCGTTCTATTCAAGAAAATCTTATAGGGGAATATGTTCATCTTTAGCTAGCGAGTGGGTTAACCTTTTCCTCAAATAGTATTTTACTTTGTTTACTCTGTGAGTTAATTAGTTCCCTCGTTAGTAATTAGGATGTTTGGTTAGGTGGTTAGCTAGTCAGATGATTTGTTTGATAAGTAGATGTTTTGTGGCCTCATGACAACGAAATAGACAAAACTTATGCAAATCTGCGGAAGAAATTTATATTGGGTCACCATTTGTAAAACTGGAATTCCTCTTTCTCAAACCCTAACCTATGGAGAGAGAGGAGAGTTTCAGCTTTAGCGAATCAAAATTTACGAAGTAAATAAGTATTTATTATTTATCCTTAACCATTTTCCACGCAAAAATGAGAACATGGATTTTCTTCAATTACAGCGCCAACTATCAATAATCAAAACAAATGTTTAAGACAAAATGTACGTAGTTTTTTATATAGGATCTGGTTCTGCAATAAAAATGGGGGTTCCTATTTGAAATTTTAAAGCTACCTCCCGCTCCACCCCCAGGGGGCTGGGGTGGCGGGCTAATTTTAGCACTAGCAAATGTCTCCGTCGAAAATAATCAATTTTGGATTCTACACATTTTTTTTGGGTGAAGTTTATTTTTCGAGTTATTCTCGTTTATCAACGCAAAATTTGTACCCTGTATATACGAACCCAAAGGGAACAATAAGTCTATAAGTCCATGAATATAGTGCTCTGATAAAATATGTGTAATACAAGAGTTGTTCAGTCCCTATGACGAAGAAGCAATCACGGAAATAAAAGAAAGATTCAAGATTGGAATTAAAATTCAAGGTGAAAGGTTATCAATGATAGTATTCGCTGAAGACATTCCTATCCACAGTGAAAGTGAAGAAGAATTACTGGATCTACTGAATGGAATGAACTGTTTAATGAGTACAGGATATGGACTGAGAGTAAACAGAACAAAGGCGAAAATAATAACAAGTAGCAGAAATGAGAATTGCCAGAAATTTAAAATCAGGAATGGTGATAAAGAAGTAGACGAAGTTAATAATTCTGCCACTTAGGCAGCAAAATAGACCATGACGGCCGGAGCGAGGTGAACATCTAAAGCAGACTAGCGCTGGCAAGAAGGACATTCCTGGCCAAGAAGAGTCTACTGTTGTCAAATATAGACTAAAATTTGTGGAAGAAATTACTGAGAATGTACGTTTGGAGCACATCATTGAATGGCAGTGAAATATGAAATATGGGTAAACCGGAGAAGAACAGAATTGAAAAATTTGATATGTGGTGTTGAGGAAGAATGTTGACAAATGAGTGAACTGATAAGGTAAGGAATGAGGGGTTCTCTGCAGAATAGGTTAGGAGAGAAATATAAGCCAAACACTGAGAAGAATGGACAGGATGACAGGACATCTGTTAAGACAGCACAGAATAACTGCCATGGTACAAGAGGGAGCTGTAGAGGGTATAAGGTAAAAACTAGGGAGAAAACAATTAGTTCAGGATGCAGTTTGCATTTCATACTCTGAGATGACACACGAAAGAGTGGATGTTCCACATCAAACCAGTCAGACGACTGATGGCTCAAAAAGGATACAGGGAATTGGACTGGAGGTATCCAGTGGTGACCGCAGCATGCTGCTTCGGATCGTAGTTGAACTGCTTAGTTGACACATAAATCACAGCAGTGCTGCAGTGCTAGTGGTGTAGCAGATAAATGGCAATGATAAGCAAATCGCAAACTGCATTATATCACGATAGCTACCGAAGCTAACATTTCGTCATAAAGGAACCCAAGGAACTTCACAGAGTGAGAAAGAAGTGGCAGATGAAATACTAGCGTTTCTGCAAGATGAGTCAGTGCAACGTCTGGTGTCGTATACGCTCGGCTGTGCGGACGGTGAACATGAAGAGAACAGTGACGACTACACGTACTTAACAAGTGAAAGTGATACAGAAAGAGCTGTCGAGACACGTAGTTCATCATCTTTGTCGGACAGGGAGCTACAAATCCAGTTTCCACTGAAACGTAGTAAAGGGCAATCGTTGTCCAAGTAGCGGGTACTAAACACAATTATGTAACCGGAAGGTCATCTGCAACAAAGCAAAAAAAAAAAAAAATATGATTAGATTTCGGGTAAGTCCGCAGGAATAAGACCGTGTAACCGTAAAATCTACAGATATTTAAGGAAGGAAAAGGCGCACTTGTTACAAAATGGTTCAAATGGCTCTGAGCACTATGGGACTCAACTGCTGTGGTCATTAGTCCCCTAGAACTTAGAACTACTTAAACCTAACTAACGTAAGGACATCACACACATCCATGCCCGGGGCAGGATTCGAACCTGCGACCGTAGCAGTCGCACGGTTCCAGACTGCGCGCCTAGAACCGCGAGACCACCGCGGCCGGCACACTTGTTACAAAAATTGTTGTTTACTAATTTCAAGGATGTTCCATACAAATTACAGGATGTGCACGATAGTAACATACTAAGTTATGCACATGAAATTTCGGACGACGTAGTTCACAGTGATTTCAAAAGAAGCAGTGAATGGCTGCATAACTTCAAACAGTGCTACAGAATTGGAAGACGTAAGATAACGAAATTTCGTAGAAAGCCTCAACTTGACGATGCACAGCAAACTGCGGAAGCAGCCCGAAAATTTGTAGATAAAATAAACAGACTTATCTCCTCTTTCAGTAAGGAATACTTTTTTCTGCCACACCAGTCGGGATTTGAACAGCAAACGAATATTAAGAAAACCCGGGAAATTAGTAGCACCAAGAGAGTTACATCAAGATCAACTAACATCATCGTCTTAACATATTCGTAGTGTACAGTTTGTTGCGAATCTGTAAGTAACCTTATTATCAAATACCAGGTGTCTAAAGCATGGGTATTGTAGGATCTTGGGCTATACCGCTTTTGCACCCCTTCCTCCACCCCTTGATAGATGGGTGGTTCTTACAATCACAGTGATTGTTCGCAGACAGTAAGTAATATAAAATGTTAATTTTCAGTTATTTTTCATAATCTGAACGCCATAAATGTTCAAAAATGGCTCACATGCAAATATGAGAAGATAAGGGAGATTATTGCACCACAAGATTCATCAGATTCGAAAGATAGACTTGAAATGAATGCAGAAGGACGACACTGCCAGCGAAAATTGTGATGGGGATTCCGATGAAGGAGATGAGTTTATTGCAAAGTCAGCACGAAAATGGAAAAAAGGTTAGTGTCCCCGTGACTCGTTGTCGTCAATATAAAATTGTAAAACGATCTCTCAGGCCAACGAATGCATGACACTTTGCACCCACAATATCCTAAGTTTTCATCGTGTTCTTTGATAGATACTATAAGCATCTTCACCAGTCAAGCGTCGTATGTTGTTCGGCATCACAATGCAAATGCTGCTGTGAACAGAATGAGAATTACCACAGATGTAGATTCTATCAAACTGAGAGCCTTTTTTGGTGTCGTACTGATTGCCGGAGCTCTTCGCTGGAATGCGGAAAAAGATTAAGATATTCATCGTCCAAATTTTACTACGCACAATTTTTAGTTTATCAGGTTTATGATAAAGTAACGCAGCAACTATATTTATTTAACCCCGTGGTGCATGAATTTCACTGCTGTAGACAACTTTTAATAGTCAATTTTCTGGCGTTTTCAATCAGTCATCACGCTGCAAATGCATGCAGGACACATTACCAGTAGGGAGTTCCCACTTCAGTGAACTGTGTACATTTGCAGCCTCAGGCCTGATTGAAAATGCTAAAGGAGCGGCCTTTAACAGCTGTCCACTGTTGTGGACGCTCTGTGCCACCGGATTAATTCAGATAAACTTTTACACGTCCGAAGAATCTACTCTAAGTAATCTTCTACACTAATATGTTGAGAAATTAAGAAAAGAATATGGGGAACCCCCAGAAGAGCCCAGCTTCTTGAACAATATGTAAAGGAACTTTCTGGTAGATTAAAACTGTGTGCCGGACCGAGACTCGAACTCGGGCCCTTTGCCTTTCGCGGCCAAGTGCTCTACCAACTAAGCTACCCAAGCACGACTCACGCCCCGTCCTCACAGCCTTAATTCCACCAGTACCTCGGCTCCTACCTTCCAATACGTAAAGGTTTTCTTTTTTTTAAGTTACCACTACCAGTCACCAACTCTGTCAACTATTGTATTACTTATTTACTTAACGACAAGTTTCGATGGTTAAACCTCATCTTCATGTTAAGTGGCATTAGAAAAACAACTTTACAATAAGGTAATACTGATATTACATAGCTATTTCGTAAATGCTGTGGTCATACTGTGGAAGAAGAGAAAACTTAGTAAGAGGCGATGTTACTTTGGAAGCTGGAGTGATGTTTGCACGAAAATGTTGTGTAACGGTCACTCACTTTGTTCTTTGGCTTCAAATTATTGTTAAACAATGTTGCCGACTTAGGCTTGGTACGTTAAAGGTTAAACAGGTGGAGAATTTTTATTTTAGTAATTTACCACTATAAAGCTTAGAGATTTATTTCTCGTCCCCTTTCTACATTTTTATGCTTCGCAGAGTGTCATGCTATTGTATCAGTGATAATTCCGTAGCGAGAGAAATCAAAATTATTGTCTGGATATTGGAGAAGTTTCATCGCTTGGGAAATGCAAGAAAGCCGTACCATATAAAGTCATGACACCAAGCTTTTTTCCAATATGATAGCGAAACTGAAACAGTCAAGCAGTAGTGATGTGTGCCTGGAGTGGTCGGTGTGAAGAGCGTAAATTCCCCCGTCTAGGGCGTCAAGTGTGACTCGGCGCTGTACACGTCTTCTCGGTTCGGGACAGCCGGAGAGGGACAGAACTGGTTCTCTCGGAGCGACCTTCGCCGGCTGACAGCAGTGTGCGGTTAGTGGCCAGCTGGGCCTGTCTCTCGCCACGCCAGTCCCCTCGAGGGACGGGACGCTGTGGCCTCATCAGCTGCGCGAAGACACTCCGAGAGATAAAAACAAGCATACGAAAGTCCCAGCCGGAATGTCCGTTTTGAAAGCTGAAATGCCAGCCATTAAAAATGCAACACTATGAGTGTGGCATGAACAAAGGTCAAATTTCGTTTTTGGATACGCAGATGCATATCATTTCAGTGCGGTGGTACAAATGAAGTAGGAGTAATACTATCGACAATGATGAGTCAAAGAATCGTGTCCTCATGACCACTATCACAGTGACGTTGGATGCTGCCTGGTGGCGTTGCGAATGTCAGTGGAGCAAGCACGGACGTGGGATCACCCTAGCGAAAGTATGGGCTGCATATGGGGAAATGAATTGAGACAAGCGACTTTGACAAAGGGCCGATTATCATTACGCAGAGCGTGTGAACATCGCGAAAACGGCGAAACTGGTCGAATGTTCAGATGCTACGGTCGTCATCATCTATGGAAATAGGTAGAAGGACAGTGAATCTACCACCAAGCGCTAAATGGTTGGACGTCTACGACTCTTAACAGAACATGGGATCAGAGGCTTGTCTGCTCTGTAAAGTAGGATAGATGGCAATATGTGGCGTCTCTGCCGAAAGGCTGCTGTGCTGCTGCAGTCCATCGCAGATTATCGGACAAGGAGCTCTGCAGCGGACCATACCCACGTCTTCACAAGTTAACCCTACGACATTGTCAATTACGTTTGCACTGGGCACTGGACCATTTTGATGCGGCCGTCGATCGATGGAAAGTGTCGGCTCTTCGGTTGAATCACGTTTTTTTCTTTTTTTATCTAGGTCGATGGGATACGGACGAACTGTAAGTAGGATGTTTAGGTTTTTTATATTGGTAACGCCACGCAGCGCTCTGTATGAAAATCACTGACTGTGCAGTGTACAGTCTGTGGCTGGTTGGCATTGTTGGAATATTAGCTATTCTAGTGTTGGGAAGTTGGATGTGAACACCGCATAGCGCTGGGCAGTTGGAGGTGAGCCGCCAGCAGTGGTGCATGTGCAGAGACAGATGCCAGAGTTTTGAGAGGTTATTATGAGCGAACGATCTCGACCTGTGTCCGTCAGGAAAAGGAAATTTGTAAGAATGGACGTCATGAACTGATATATATAATAACTTTTGAACATTATTAAGGTAAATACATTGTTTGTTCTCTATCAAAATCTTTCATTTGGTAACTATGCCTATCAGTAGTTAGAATATTTTACTTAGCTGGCAGTATTGGCGCTCGCTGTATTGCAGTAGTTCGAGTAACGAATATATGAGTCTGTCGACAAACCATCTGACTTTCGGAAAAGCATCATCCACACAATTCCGAAGACGGCAAGACCTGGCAGGTGCGAAAATTATCGCACAATCAGCTTAACAGCTCATGCATCCAAGTTCCTTACTAGAATAACATACACAAGAATGGAAAAGAAAATTGAGGATGCGCTAGATGGCGATCAGCTTGGCTTTAGGAAAGGTAAAGGCACGAGAGAGGCAATTCTAACGCTGCGGTTAATAATGGAAGCAAGACTAAAGAAAAATTAGCACACGTGAATAGGATTTGTCGACCTGGAAAAAGTGTTCTACAATGGAGAGACGGATCATATACAATAACCAACAGCCAAGAGAGAATAATAAGAGTGGACGACCAAGAACGAAGTGCTGGTATTAAGAAGGGTGTAAGACAAGGCTGTAGCCTTTCACATCTACTATTCAATAGCCACAAACTAAAGGGACTTAATGATTCCAATCTATTTTCTATGACACTAATAAAAACGTAATTACACTTAAACGATTCTTTCTTTTTTCCTTAAAAAATTCAGTAATGCATGATATTCGTGTGAAGATATGGGTACGATTCACGATATGAAACAATGTTTTAATTCATATTATATCATCCTGTCGCTTCTTCTTGTCAGTGTCTTCCACATGTTCGAAAGCCTCGTTATTTTTTTATGTCCACCTGATTTACTACATATATCTGTAACAACACATTTCAAATGCTTCGACTCTTTTCTTTTCTGGTTTTCCGACGGTACACGTTTCACTAGCACCCAATACTGAGCTCCAAATATAAGTTCTCAGGTATTTCTTCCTTAACCTATAGACTTCTCTCGGCCAGGAATGCCCTATTTGCATGCGCTAATCAGCCGTTGTTAGATTTCCGTTCCTATTTCTGTACAATTCTCGCTACTATCTCGTTATCAAGTTGTTCATGAATTTTAGTAGTAACGGTCCCCATACAGCCACGTCTCCTACTGGCATATTTTAGTAGCTAGGTTTTATAACTGCACGCACCATCAGTTAAGCGTTGATGGTTGTGACGTATCCACATGAAGCCGTACTTTTAGCGAAGGAATTTCCATCTCTTATGATTAGTTTCATTAATGTTTCTGTAATACATTCAATTTATTTAATCTTAATGACTTTTGTAAGTTAAACTTGTGCTTATAGATTTGTATTTCGTGTGGAAAAGGTTTTGACGATGGGCTGCGCCCGAAAAGCGTCAGTATAAAATTTATGATCAACAAGTGACCAGTTTATGGACATATTTAACACTGATATAAGAACTGCATCACGCTCACACACCGTCTGTTAAACTATACCTAAACCTGTTACTTCTTTTACTTAGCATTGTGCCTTTACGATTACTCCCCTTCGTATCCTGACATAAAGTTACATCCAGACCTTTGTATGAGGTCACTGATTGGAACTGTGACTCATAGATCTTGCCGTCATTACTAAGTTTTTGAGCTCACTGAACAGCGGAATTTTACATTTGTGAATATTTAAAGTGTACTGCCTTATTCTTGCACCATTTTCAAATCTTACCAGTATCTGACTGGACATTTGCGCAGCTTCTCTTCAAATAGTACTTCGTTATAGACAGCAGCATCACGTGCAGAAATCGATAGTTAATATCATCCCTATGGTGCAGTTCTCCACAGTGGACAGCAATTAATGAAGCTTCTGTGGCGTTTTAAATCAGTTCTGAGACTGCAAATGTACGTAGTACACATTACCAATAGAGAGAATCCCCTGGAGTGGATTGCGTGCATTTACAGCCTCAGGACTGACTGAAAACGCCAAAGAAGCGATATTAACAGCTGCTCACTGCAATGAAGAACTACGACACAGAATTAATATTGTCTAATAGTGTCCTCCAGATAATTAATATACTCCATGAACAGTAGTAGTCCCAACACACTTCCGTCGGGCACACGTGAAGTTACGTCTATATCTGTCGACGATTCTTGTACTTTCCTAGAGATTTTGTCATTCTTCCCTATGTATTTCTGTTTGCTTCTTCCCATGTCGTTTGCTGTCAGTCAACTTCTTCTTGACACTGACTACCAACCAATAAATCCTTAATCTGTTCATGAATACATTTAATACAACCATATGAGCGTACTTTATTTAATAAGCTTTTCGGAAGTGAAGAACTACAATACTCGCAAGGCTGCTTTATGCAGAGTGTCCCAGACGCAATCGTCAAAATTCAGGAATATGACAAAAATGATCATTCGAAGCAAAAATGTATACTAAAAATGGTCTCTAAAATGCATATCTTAATAGCTATGAACACTTCATCGTCTTCTATGCTGTCAAACAAATCTCTTCTGTTGCAAGTTCATTGCTTCCCATAACTTGAGAGGTGATAGTATGGCGCAAAACAAGAAAGAATATAAAGTGAACACGGGTGCTAAAATGCGTACTTTAAGAGCTATCTTTGGGTAACAGAAGAAATATTGAATTTAATTGATGAAAGGAGAAATATAAAAATGCAGTAAAAGAAGTAGGCAAAAAGGAATACAAACGTCTTAAAAATGAGATCAACAGGAAGTGCAATATGGCTAAGCAGAGATTTCTAGAGGACAAATGCAAGCAGTAAAGGAAACAAAAGAAAAATTCGATTTAGGTATTTAATACCTACATAGAGAAGAAATAAAAAGTTTAGGGTTCGCCGATGACATTGTAATTCTGTCAGAGACAGCAAACGACTTGTAAGAGTAGTTGAACGGAATGGACCTTGTTTTGAAAGGAGGATATAAGATGAACATCAACAAAAGCAAAATGAGGATAATGGAATGCAGTCGAATTAAGTTGGCCGATGCTGAGGGAATTAGATTAGGAAATGAGACACTTAAAGTGGTCAAGGAGTTTTACTATTTGGGGAGCAAAATAACTGATGATAGTCGAAGTAGAGAGGATATAAAATGTAGACTGGCAATTCCAAGGAAAGGGTTTCTGAAGAGGAGAAATTTGATAACATCGAGTATAGATTTGAGTGTCATGCAGGCGTTTCTGAAAGTATTTGTATGGAGCGTAAGCATGTATGGATGTAAAACGTAGACGATAAATGTTTTAGACAAGAAGAGAATAGCTTTCGAGATGTGGTGCTACAGAAGAATGCTGAAGATTAGATGGGTAGATCACATAGCTAATGAGGAGGTATTGAATAGAATTGCGGAGAAATTTGTGGCGCAACTTGACCAGAAGAAGGGCTAGGTTGATAGGACATGTTCTGAGGCATCAGAGGATCACTAATGTAGTATTGGAGTGCAGTGTGGAGGGAAAAAATCGTAGAGGGAACCAAGAGATGACTACACTAAGCAGAGTCAGAAGGATGTAGGCTGCAGTAGGTACTGGGAGATGAAGAAGCTTGCACAGGATAGAGTAGCATGGAGAGCTGCATCAAACCAGTCTCAGGACTGAAGACCACAACAACAACAACAACAACAACAAGAGCTATGAGCCCGTCATCTTCGATACTGCTAAACAAATTTCTTCTGGACAAGTGCCCATAACTCTTGGAGTATCAATTTTAGAGCCCACTTTTACGGGACATTTTTACTTCGAATGATCGTTCCTCTCATATCACTGAATACTGACCATTTCTCCTGGGACATCCTTAATGTAGCACACACTGTAATCAGCAGATCTTTTTAGATTTCACAAAATTGTCCTTGCGGTACGACAGTCCTGTACAAAATTTGCTTCTCGTTATTGTGCTTTGGTACAGAGACTGTAGGTGCGATACCCGGCTCATCTGCGTCACGCATTCGCCTGGACAGGGCCGGACGCAGAATATAAATCTCCGCATGGGCGCGAGGGAGGACCGCAGCCTGGGATGCGCCTCTAATAACACGGTGTCTGCACGGCGCTCTAAGCGCACAAATCCGTGGGCCATCGGCGGCGGGCGTTGCGATCAACCGGCCCTGGCTCGGCGAACGGAATCGTCCTACGCATTGGGTGGAGACCACCCGATCCGAGAGTTCTGAAGAAATACCGGTGTTAGGAGGAGAGAAGAAAGTAAAACATATTCGAGGAGGTCCATAAATAGTGTGTAAGTCACTTGAGAACGAAATACACTGACGCGGCAGAAGCCAAGAAATAGCGATATTCACATATTTAGAAGACGGTAGTATCGCGTGCACATGGTATAAAAGGGTAGGACATTAGCGGAGCTGTCTCTTTTACGCAGGTGGAAAGATTTATGACGTTATTATGGCCGCACGACGGGAATTGACACTGAACGCGGAATGCTAGATAGTGTTAGACGCATGCGACATTCTATTTTGGAAATCGTTGGAAAATTCAGCCATCTCAGGTGCATAGTGTCAGGCATGTGAGGAGAGTACCTCTGACCACGGACAACGCAGTAGGCAGCGGCGTTCTCTTGTCGGCCGAGAGCAGCGGCGTATGTGTAGAGTTGTAAGGGACGGATGACGAAAGTACCGTTTGGGTAGTGTGGCGAAATCTGCCGTTAATGAGCTATGGCAGCACGACATAGGTTGCAACGCGTCTCCTGGGCTCGTGTCCGTATCGGTTCGACCGTAGACGGCTGGAAAACCGTGGCATGGTCAGATGAGTGCCGATTTCAGTTGGTAAGAGCTGATGGTGGGGCTCGAGTATGGCGCAGCCCCCCACGAAACCATGGACCCTAGTTATCAACAAGGCACTGTGTAAGCTGATGGCGGCTCCATAATGGTGTGGGCTGTGTTTACTTGGAATGGACTGGGTTCTGCCGGCCGCTGTGGCCGAGCAGATCTAGACCCTTCAGTTCGGAACCGGGCTGCTGTTACGGTCGCAGGTTCGAATCGTGCCTCGGGCATGGATGTGTGTGATGCTCTTAGGTTTTAGGTTAGTTAGGTTTAAGTAGTTGTAAGTCGAGGGGACTGATGACCTCAGATGTTAAGTCCCATAGTGCTTAGAGCCATTTGAACCTTATTATTATTATTAATATTATTATTATTATTATTACTGGGTTCTCTAGGTCAACTGAACGGATCATTGGCCCGAAATGTTTAGTTTCCTCTACTTGGAGACCATTTGCAGTCATTCACGGACCTCATCTTCCCTTACAACGATGAGCCACAATGGTTCGCGACTAAGAACATTATGGACAATTTGAGCGAAGTATGTGGCCACCCACATGACCCGAAATTTTATTTTATTGTATGGCTAGGGACCCCCGTCAGGCAGGCCGTTCGCCGGGTGCCTGTTTTTCAAGTCGACGCCACTTCGACGTCAGTAATCCGTCCCTACATTCTGTCAGTTTTATTAATGTTCACCTTACATATAGTGTTTCGCAGGATGGATGGTGAATACGCAGGGATATCACAGGAACGATCATTTCAAAGCAAAAGGAATGTGATAAAAATGGGCTCTAAAATGCTTTTAGAGCTATGAGTACTTACTCAGTAGCGAAGAGGAACAAGTACATACAGAAGAGTCAATAGATAATTACAGTAGGAGTCATGGTTTTGCATAAGAATGTACAGCATTCACGTGCATTGTGATGCCGTACTGAAATTTGTTTTTTTTTTTAAGCAACGGAAAGCTTAACTTCAGTGAATGTTTGACACGTTTTTCACGGGATTTGCTCAGCTGGGTAACTGTAAGGGAAAATTACAGGTAATAGGGCGAGATGTGTTTGGTAGTAGCGAAACCCGTCGATCATGTGAGATCAGCTTATACTCAGTCCACTGATTCGCATCCGATAAGAAGACAGTCAACAGTCAAGCTTCATACCACCAACACGATCACCGCTGAAATCAGTAGGAGCAAGGTCCGCCTAATCCGGAGTGAAAGGGTGGTTTCATGCAAAGCGGTTGCGTCTGTACCGACCTGCTAGATGACGTTCGTGAAACGTTAAGCTTATTGGCAGCCGGAGAAGACTTTACGCTGATGAGCTGCACTTTAACGGCTGCAGCCACGGTCCGCGCATGGGGGATGCGTATGCAGAATGTCTATTAGCACGACGTACCGGCGCGAGAGAAAAAGTCCCATCACGCGCACAAAACCGGACTGGCAGTACCCAGCCTGTTGCGTCTACCGCCGCACCTGCTTCATTACAGGCTGAGTGAGCACTGTGAACGAAGAGTTCTCATACGCGGCACAAATACGCCGCACTGGTGAGGCCGGTTGATGTGACTTGAGTAATAACGAATTACGGTTTTTTTCCTCTTTTCTTTTTTTCATAAATAGCACGACGTGTTTCAAGAATATATTCTCATTTATTAGATGTGGTGGCTGGCAGTGTTTCTTTTTCCTCTCTAATTCCCTGCAGTCGTAATTTTAGGTTCTCACTGAAGTCGGTGTGTGGGGAAGCAAGGAGGCGCAAGGGTGTGGCAAGTAAAGTACTCTCGGTCATTGTCCAACAGAGTGTACCATGTCGTTAACCGATAACAAAGAGATTTCACAATGTATTTACGTAAAATTAAATTATTATTTCAAGACTTTGTCAGATTATGTAAGACTATGAAAAGATTAAATACTGTTAATCCAAGCAATCAGTTACTTCAAAAATCTACCTTTCGTAAAGTTTTATTAGGCAGTTATTGAAGTTAGACAGTTCTTCTTTCAGATTGAAGTACATCTTACCGTAAGAACAAATGGTAAAACTTTCGATAAACTTTTTGAAGTATTCCAAATTTTTCGAAGTTTTAGAAGAGCATGATATTAATGTTGGAGATTTCAACTCTGGAAACAGGTTCAGTTTATCATAAAAACATACGATAGAAGTTCTCATGAACATACTTCATCTGATATTTGAATTATTAATAAAAAACAATTTTTATAACGAAAATTAAACGAGTTACGTCAAGAAACCTTTGTTATCGAGGTACAAAGCCAAGATGATGGTTCAAATGGCTCTGAGCACTATGGCAATTATCATCGGAGGTCATCAGTCCCCTAGAACTTAGAACTACACACACGTAACTAACCTAAGGAAATCACACACATCCATGCCCGAGACAGGATTCGAATCCGCGACCGTAGCAGTCGCGCGGTTTCGGACTAAAGCGCCTAGAACCGCTCGACCACCGCGGCCGGCAAAGCAAAAATGACAGCAGTATATTTATTATACGGAATAATTAACCTTCATCAAGTTTCAAGATAATACTGCAATTTTAAAGTGTAAAGAAATTGACACAGAGATGCTTAGAAGCCCTCATCGACCCTTGGTTTTGTTTGAAACCTTATGTAGGACAAAATTTAAGGGTTATTGGGCTACGAATTTTATGAAACATTAATACAGATTTACTTAGAGAAAAATTGTGATCGTTGTTAGTCTTCAGTTAACAATGTACGTGTTATGTCTCACCACACCACAGAATATGCTGTGAATCTTCCCGTGACAGTGTACTGTTAAGCCCCGAATGACGTTAACAACGACTGACTGAACTATGTTTCGGTCGAATGAGATATAAGCGCTTATCTGGAATAGATACGTAAAAGTGAACTTCCATTGCTTTAGTAATTTAAATGGAAAGCCCGTGTTTTCAGTTTTCAGTTTCATGTACCACCCCCTGTATTACAACAAACTGCGTGGCAAGTATCTTAGATTATTCTCCATTTTCAAGATGAGCAATTCAACTCGTATAATTACGAATAAAGGTTAGAAAAAGTCTCTGAACAGTGTCGACTGCTGAGTGCTGATAAAACAAGCTTTAATGATTTACAAAAATTAATTATTGTCGTGTGTTTGAACAATGAATATAACATACTGTTTCGTTAAACAATAGTAGACTGTTATTCACTTTCATAATTCCTGACATATTTGCATCATTTATAGAGAGTTAGAACATTTCATTTCAGTTTCAGCGAGCTGAATTGTGGACCTGTGGACTGCAAATTATGCAGCGTAAGTTGTCCATCGCTGTGTGCACAGTTTTCAGGCACTTGGAAAAGGCTGTGGTAAATAAGATGACCCCAATTCTATCAAACATTATAAAGTTCAAAATTAAATAATACAGTAATAAAATTTTACCCACCTTGTCACATGTGGACTGGAAAACATAACTTTTGGGTTAGTACCTACAAATACACATTTTGTATCGAACGATCGGTTTCGGAAATTACTGCTCTCATATTCAGATGTAACTGAGCACTAAGTGAAATGTTGAAGTCTGCTGGGAACACATTCAATGAGATGTCTGAATGTCTGTGGAGGAATGGCCGCCCATATTTTCTCAAGAGCCGAGCTAACAGAAGACAGTGATGTTAGCAGCTGGGGACTAGAGTGAACATGACATTGTAGGTCATCCCAAAGGTGTTTCAGTTGGTTCAGGTATAGACTCTGAAGAACCTTTCTTGGTTTCCTATTATTCAAATTCCGCTTTAGATAGGTGTGTCCGGAGACTTTTCATCAGATAATATACACTACTGGTCATTTAAATTGCAACACCACGAATATGACGTGCTACAGACGCGAAATTTAACCGACACGAAGAAGATGCTGTGATATGCAAATCATTAGCTTTTCAGAGCATTCACACAAGACTGGCGCCGGTGGCGACACCTACAACGTGCTGACATGAGGAAAGTTTCCAACCGATTTCTGATACACAAACAGCAGTTGACCGGTGCCTGGTGAAACGTTGTTGTGATGCCTCGTGTGAGGAGGAGAAACGCGTACCATCACATTCCGACTTTGATAAAGGTCGGATTGTAGCCTATCACGATTGCGGTTTATCGTATCGCGACATTGCTGCTCGCGTTGGTCGAGATCCAATGACTGTTAGCAGAATATGGAATCGGTGGGTTCAGGAGTGTAATACGGAACGCCGTGCTGGATCCCAACGGCCTCGTATCGCTACCAGCCGAGATGACAGGCATCTTATCCGCATGGCTGTAACGGATCGTGCAGCCACGTCTCGATCCATGAGTCAGCATATGGCGACGTTTGCAAGACAACAACCATCTGCACGAACAGTTCGACGACGTTTGCAGCAGCGTGGACTATCAGCTCGGAGACCGTGGCTGCAGTTACCCTTGACACTGCCACAGACAGGAGCGCCTGCGATGGTGTACTCTACGACGAACCTGGGTGCACGAATGGCAAAACGTCATTTTTCGGATGAATCCAAGTTTCGTTTACAGCATCATGATGGTCGCATCCGTGTTTGGCGACATCGCGGTGAACGCGCATTGGAAGCGTATATTCGTCATCGCCGTACTGGCATATCACACGGTGTGATCGTATGGGGTGCCATTGGTTACGCGTCTCGGTCACCTCTTGTTCGCATTGACGGCACTTCGAACAGTGGACGCTACATTTCGAATGTGTTACGACCCGTGGCTCTACCCTTCATTCGATCCCTGCGAAACCCTACATTTCAGCAGGATAGTGCACGACTGCATGTTGCACGTCCTGTACGGGCCTTTCTGGATACAGAAAATGTTCGACTGCTGCCCTGGCCAGCACATTCTCCAGATCTCTCACCAATTAAAACGTCTGTTCAATGGTTGCCGAGCAACTGACTGGTCACAATACGCCAGTCTCAACTCTTGATGAACTGTGGTATCGTGTTGAAGCTGCATGGGCAGCTGTAAATGTACACGCCATCCAAGCTATGTTTGACTCGATGCCCAGGCGTATCAAGGCCGTTATTAAGGCCAGAGATGGTTCTGGGTACTGATTTCTCAGGATCTATGCACCCAAATTGCGTGAAAATGTAATCACATGTCAGTTCTAGTATAACATATTTGTCCAATGAATACCCGTTTATCATCTGCATTCCTTCTTGGTGTATCGATTTTAATGGCCAGTAGTGTAGCTTGCTGTTGCTTCTACCGTTCCATAAGTGAAACTAATTATGATCTAGTAGATCCTAGATAATCTTTCACATTTTTCTGTATATTACTCTGCTGCTAGAGACAGCAAAAGATTTGGAAGTGCAGTTGAACGGAATGGACAATGTGTTGAATGAGTATGTAAGATGAACATCGATAAAGAAAAACGAGGATAATGACATACATTCAAATTGAATCAGGTGATACTCAGGGAATTATATTAGGAAATGAGACACTTTAACAGATGAGTTTTTCTTTCTGGAAAGCAAAATAACTGATGAAAGTGTAAGGAAGATACTAAATGTAGACCGGCTTTGGCAAGGAAAGCGTGTCTGAAGAAGAGAAATTTGTTAGAGTATAAATTTAAGTGTCCGGAACTTCTTTTTGAAAGTATCTGTATGGAGTGAAGCTGTGTATGGAAGTGAAACATGGACGATAAATAGCCTAGACAAGAAGATAATAGAAGCTTTCGACATATGGTGTTACAGAATAATGCTGAAGATTAGATGGGTAGATCACGTATCTAATGAGGAAGTACTGAATTGAATTGGGGAGAAGAGGATTTTGTGGCACAACTTGACTAGAAGAGGGGATCGATTGGTAGGAAACGTTCTGAGGCATCAGGGGATCAGCAAATTAGTACTGGTGGGAAGCGTGGAGGGTAAAAATCGTAGAGAGACACCGAGAGATGAATACACTAAGCAGTTTCAGAAGGATGTAGTTTGCAGTAGTTAAGTGCAGATGAAGAGGCGTGTACAGGATAGACTAGCATGTAGGGCTGTATCAAACCAGTCTGTGAACTGAAGACCACAACAACAACATTCTGGAGAGTATTTTTAAAGCATGACCTTAATTTCTTTGTGGCAAGAGATGTATCTTTGATATCTTTGCGAGTCGCAAAGATTCCACACACCAACTTAAATAAATGTTTGGTTGCCACTTATCCGAGCGATTTTATTCGAAACGGTAGAAACGTAAAAGTGTTATCTATGCTTTCTGTCTTGCTTGGCCGCAAGTCTTCCGACGTTCGTTGATGCTCTAATACTTGATCCTCTACGTCTTCCAAACGGAGTCCCAATTCTTCCTCTATCACGTAACAGCAGAACAGGGACGTTACTAAAGGAAATAGAAGACGGCACCAAGGTTAGCTTCAGTTCCCGCTAACGGCCACGAAGTTGAAGTTTTATATCCACACAGACTTCACTCTCTGATTTGTTAACGGATATATGAGTACAGCTTACTCCTTTCGCCTGTCAGCGTATCCATTGCGCCACCCCGGCACGTGCAGTGTAGGGTGACAGTAGTTCCCGCAGACTGCCGCTGCGGTTGGCAGGTGGTCACGAGCTTCGCCACAAGCTCCTTGACGCAACATTGTTACACTAATAGCCTGATGTGGGCGTAAACTTCCTTGATTTTGTGGTTTAGGTACCAGACCGAAAAGAATCGTCACATGCTACGCTTATATCTGAAAAATGGAAACGACCTACTACACCTGTATACACCCAGAAATATGTTGGACTTCCGCCAGTTCAAAAAGATCTCTGTTGGTCCATCATGGCCAGCGGACATCGGCTGATACCCACTTTTCAATGTCAATCTACTTTACCACCAGCTGTACACTTTAAGACATTTTATTTTATTCTGAAAGCAATTCGTTTTGCCATCTTCAGGTCCCATACGCTTTCTTCAAATCAACTAACTTATTGTATAGTGCCATAAAACTGGATGTCGTGAATTCCAGTCTTTGTACAGATCCTTCATACGAAGGGGTGACAGAAACAATAAGTTCGTTGATTTGAAAAGAGTGTGTAGGGCCTGAAGATAGCAGAATGAAATGCCAAAAATGGTTGCTTTCAGCATAAAATGAAGCCTCTTAAAGTTTGCGGCTGTTGGTAAAGTTATTGACTTTGAAAAATTCATAAAGACGTTGAAAACAGTTAAACTGTGATCAGACACAGGACTCAAACCCAGAACCCTACCTCTCACAGGTTGTGATCTTACCGGCTGAACACCTAGGAACGGGTCACTCACTCCCGCCCCCTCTATTACATACCACTCCCAGCCCCCCCCCCTTCCTCCCTCCCCCCCACCCCCCGTCCCTCCGTCGCTGCATGAATTGTGTTTGTGTCTCACTCCTACTTTCTAAACTTCACTGTAGTCCTTGTTCATACCTTATGAGACAGGCTCGAAGAATGGGTGTTGCGAGGAAATACATTATCGACAGTCTAGTAAATGTTTCCAAGGTGAAACGTTTTCACTCCAATGGAGCTTGTATTGTTCTGAAACTTCTTAGTACACGAAAAATAGCAGCCGAATCAAGACTCGAACCCGGAACCTCGTCTTTCGTAGTCACCGCTCTTACCGACTGAGTTATCCAGGCCAGTGCCACGCTGGATATAACAACGCTAAAAGAATGGATATGGAGGATGACAAACCAATATCCTTGAAAGACGCCCATTATAAAACGGCCGTCTTCTAAATATTTTATTTTTACGTCGCCTCTTTCCGCTAGTATTGTGGCTGTGCCCTGTTGTAATGTTTCGTGGTTCCTGGCTAGATGAGGAGAGGTGGTCCGATAGGTGGGTGGCCGGTTTCCTCTCACTACAACGCAAAATCCACACGTGATTAAGATACACTTTATTACAGGAACCAACTGAGTACTTAACTTCAGTTATGTTCAGTCTGAAGTTCTGTGGTTAACAGCAATCAAATACATGTACTAATACTTAAATCTTGTGCATAACACAACTACATACAATGACGTTCCTTCACAGCTAGGAAAGGTGTGAGCCGAGGACCATCACTGTGGAAGACTAGAGCACAGTGCAAGGCGAACTGAGTCCCGATCCGACGTACTGAGGTATTGAGATGAAAGATGAGCAGCTCGGTCGACAGCAGCGGCCTATATGCATGCTGCCCAGGGAGCGTTATCGGTGCGTAACCTGGGGACATGTTTGGTATTTTCTTGTCATAGGGGGACCTAGTTCAGCGCTTGCTACACAATGTTTCCTAGTGACGACAGGTGCGCTGGCGAAGTTGTACACCAGCACAGCTAACATTCCTTGAAATTATATCTCTGGTACACTGATCGACTTGCGCATACTCACGGGTGTTTCAAGACGACATGTCATCTTTTTTTTATGTCTTTTCAAAAACATGTTAAGGAATTGGTCTTTGTACAACTGCGGGGAGAATAGTAGGTCTTCTAAGTAACATTAATAGGTTCGAACTACGTAAGACCTTTGTAGTTTTGGAACACTATAGTAATTTTAATGTTAATTCGGCACAATAATAATGACATAGTTCATGGTAAACCAATTCTTTATTTTAAATTCGTGCCATTTATAAATTTATTTCAGAAGTAACAATTTTTCCCGCAGTAGAAAGGAGCGCCCATGAGCCGTAGTGCAATGGCTACGATGGAGTAATTAAACTAATTATTCTCGTGCCTAAACAAAAGCAGCATTTTAAATCAAAACCATTCCTGCTCGAGGTAGACTTTCACAAAGAAGCATTCTTTCGATTAGTAAATTATTTTAAGATTAGAGAGGTAAGTTACCTCTAGAGCTTCGAGACGGCGGCTCTTCGATATTTTCATTTATTGGGTCTGCGATACTGGCATCTCACAAGTAAAACAAAATTCCAAGCAGGGAGGATCAGGGATTATTGCTCGTACGATACAATACTATTTCAGCACTCGAAATCTCTTCTATGCAGTAGACTTCGGTGAACAGGGAACTCGGTTGTTAGCTGTACACCTCCGTCTCAAAAGACTGATTTTATTCCTGGCGTATAAGCGACGTCAGCGCAGTAACTACGTTGGCAGCTGGAACTAACGACAGTAAAAAAAAGCACACGTGTATTCTACCAGTCAGCTATGACCAGTCAGTGTTCAATAGTGGACGTGCGGCTGTAGTGTTTCAACGTTGTCGTGCCACAAATCGCAGTCATCATCATTATCATCAGTGTTCTGGCCTAGGACAGGTCATCACATATATATATCTCCACGCAATCCTGTCGTTCGCTACACTATTCGTTTTCTCATAGTTGTTCTCTATCCTTCACCTATACACCAGCTTCTGTGTTCTCTTATTCCCTTTTTCTTCTTCTTATTCTGCTTCCATTCATCATTCCTTCCATAGCATCCATCAGCAAATACCCTCTTCTCACGTCGAAGCCAATTGTGTTTACTCTTCCTGGTTGCCTTTAAAGTCTCCCTCTGTCCCCCCACTTTTCCCAACACATCCTCAGTTCTCGCTTTCCCTACCCATTTTGTCTCTTCCATCTTCCTCCACATCCACATATGAAATGCTTATATTCTTCTTTCTTCCTCTTCCCTCAGTGTCAATGTCTCAGTTTATGGCCACGCTCCATAGACATAACTTCGCCAGTCTCTTCCTCATGTCCCTATCCACGCATCCACATAGAAGAATCGAAGCCCCATCGCCGCAAGGAGTTTCGAATCCTTTCATATACGCCTGGATAATTTCGAAATTTTTGACATACACTGTCAAGTCTCTGCTCCAGTTCTTCAGCAGTGTTAACAGGTGTGGCGTACAAAGTACAAACACATAAATCCATGGGGTTAAGGTTATCCTCACCCATACTCTGGCCATATCATCGCGTTAGGGGTTATCTTCCTCATCTCACCATAGCAGCAAATTTGCCGGTGCTCCATCATGCGTGTACCACGTCCCCTGGTGTGGCTCGAAGCGGACATCCTCAAGCAATCCTGCAAGATGATGCCACAGAAACCGAAGGTAATTCCGTCCACTGAGTGTGTTTGGTGCATGTACGGCCCAGTAAGACGCTAACTTAGTGTCTCTAACCACAGACACAGTGAAAAACGTCGTTGAAGAGGAGCCTGGCGAACTTCACATGGGTTGGAGCCTAGACGACTTCAGACTTGAGAATTGTGATAAACGCCTCGTCGCGAGTTAACCGTCCTTCCTCTATAAATAAAATGTAATGTCAAACATAGGATTGCCTACAGCTTCTTGTGGTATATACCAATAAAAAAGTGAGTCTAGAGCCAAAGTCCGTCTTTCTAAGACACTGAACTCGGTGGACGTAGTACGGGTACATGGCACGGTGATGCATTATTCTCCAAACACTTTCGTGGCTTATGGCAGGAAGTTGTGGAAAGTTTCATTGTCGAGATTCCTGATGAGTGTTCGACTGTTTCCACATCTTCTAGCACAGGTGTAATTCATGCTGTGTTACCCAGTTCTGTAGCACGCACAAAGCTACGAGTTTGGCATGGGTGTTGGTGCACCAATGTAAAAGTTCGACTCTCGGGCTGCCTTCGCGAATGCTTATTAGTGCAAGCGTGGAGCCTCCCGTGTATTACCGTTGGCTCAAGGATACAAGGAAAGTGTATCAGTATGTTAGTCGTTCCTGTAATGTTCCATGTTTCCACAAACGCTTGTACAACATACCTGGCGCTCGGCAAAAAACTGGCGTGAGTGTGCATTCTGGCTGTGTAGTGTCGTGTCTCATCCATTCTGTTTACGCTTTCAAGTCTGGAAAATGTAAACAAAGACCACACCAAGAACCGGCCTACGATGTTCAGCGATTTCCCTAAATCGCTCCAGGCAAATGCTGGGATGGTTCCTTTGAAAGGGCACGCCCGACTTCCTTCCCCGTCCTTCCCTAATCCGATGAGACCGATGACCTCGCTGTTTGGTCTTTTCCCCCAAACAACCCAACCCAACCCCAACCCTAACGATGTTCACGCAGAATCACATTAATAGTGGCTGGTAGCCACAAAGTTGCAATCGTTTGGTTAAGTGCTCATTTACGGCTCTTTGCTTGTAGTATCGGGTATTACCAACTGCATGCGTTTACGTTATTAATTATGCCACACGTATATCTACGTCATCGTCACAGTCGAGTAGTTGGACTGATTTGTAAAAGATTGCTCCCCTTCTCAATCTTTGTTTCTGTTGGTCCGCATAAGTGCCGCTCCATTGACTTCCGAGTTTTTTGGATCCGTGTCATCGGCGTAGATAAGTGCTAGCACTGATTTGTAAATATTGTTCCCCTGGTCATCACGTTTGCGTCCCTTGTGCCCTTCTCCAAGGTAACACTAAAAAGAAGGCACATCAGCGAACCTCCATGTCACATACGATCTTTTGTATCTAGTGGATCTAGGACCATTCTTCCCATTCTTATGATATTTCCACGTCATTCATAGTCATTTTCACGTGGGTTACCTATTTTCCAGGAATTCCCAATTCAGTCAAAGCTATTATACGCTGATTTGTAGTCGACGTAGAGGTGACACGTGCCTATCTTTACTAAAAATGGTCTCAGAGCGAGGATGTTATCTATTGTTGATTTTCCTGGGAGAAATCCGCATTGTCATGATCTATGATCTCTCTGAACAACTGGGAGGAGACCGTGAAACAATTTGTTCAGGAATGTAATTCCTCGATATCCGTCACACAACAAACGTTAAGCAGGCTCATAAAACTTCGTGAATCTTGAGTCCTCGAAAATACTTGATAAGTAGTCGAGTAATACTTCGTTGCTTTAACCACCTGCAACAAGAGTGCGAAAGGTGTGGAAAATAGGCTACTTGTTGGATGTATGCTGCGCCTCTTTTTTTGCTTGTCTTGCGACCTGAATGGCATGCGGCTGCACCTGTGAGCCGTGCTGCTACATCCTGTGCAGCTGAAAGTGCAAGTACAGGGGAGAATGGTCCGTTTCCTGCTCTCTGCAGCCGGTAAAAGGCTGTTGCGCTCCAAAAGGTCTGCGTAGCAGCGACCGCACACGGCGCCAAGTGGGCGGTGGTCGTCTGCAAAAACTCCGCCTCTGGTTTTTGTCGCCACCGTCGCCGCTGCCGTTGCCACCGCAGACAATCTCGCTGCGCCACCTCTCCCGCCAGGACTTGCAAACAAAGAACAGGCACTGGCTTATTCATTCATCCAGTTCCTCGATCAACATTCTCAGCATGAAGACCTAAGTAACAAAGTTTTAATTTTAAGGCCTCTGCTGGTATCCGCCCTATTAACAGAGTGGTCAGCGCAACTGATTGCCATGCAGTGGTCCCGCGTTCTATTTCCGACTGGGTGAGACATGTTTTTCGCTCTAAGACTAGGTATTGAGTTATTATCATTTCATCGTCATCGACATGCAACGCAGTCGCCATACTTCGCCAGATGGGAACTCCCGGCCATCGATGCCATACGATCTTATTTCATTTCATATTCCCATGATTGTTCAGGCTGTCACCTTTGATGCACGCATCTGCAATGTAGTTCACTATGTGAAAGATTAGACTTCTTCATCTACACTTTATTATTGTTCATTCATACAACGTAAGAGATACATTTCAGAATACACATTCCATCATCACATCTATCCGTAAACAACACAAGAATAGAAAATGGGCACCAGAAAACATTAATAATTACAATAATAATAACACTTTTTAATTCTAAAAACCTAATACAAGAAAGACCTAAGACAACACGTAACTAACATGTGTGCTGCACATACTAATAACGAAAAAAACGAATGTGCGATACAAAAATCAGTTTAGCGGTGCATAAATTGTACATGTAAACTACGTAGATAGTCAATATTTTTATTCGCTTTTCGTGTTAGTGATATATTCCTAGATAGCAAATAAAAATCTCTATGGTGTAATTACAACTGTAGATGCGGAAGGACAGAGCAGTATTTCCAAATTCGAAAAGTATACCAATATTCGTGGCAGAAAAATAAAATACGAAAACCTTGCATAACACGATTTATATCCGGTGAAGCAAAGGCTCAGCCTGCCGTATCCATAATTCAAAGATAATCAATAATCAACATAAATCAAATGTAACGTGAGGAGTTCTATAATCTTTTACGTAATAAAATGTATCTTAATTGATTCAATTTTCAAAATCTAACATTCAGTCGATAACATCGTTCATTGTCATTCAGAAGAAATGTGGACGTCAAGGGGAGCATAAATAAACATGCGAAACTGTATAACGGAGACTCCTATTTTCCTGTGGTACTTACGGAAAGATCCATACAGGATTATTTGTGTAAACCCAGCAGCTTTGATAGGAAACATGGACAAGAGAGGAAAGCTAGTGGGTGGAATTGAGGTAAACGACAGGGAATACAGTAAACAAGAGAAAAGAATTGAACACAATCTAAAGGGTGTCTAATAAATAATAACGTCTCGGGTGGACGTATAAGATACTAGAACAAAAACGTTCCGGAACACAGCAAGCGTGCAGTTCGCGCGAAGATTGTGAATGTGTTGCTAGGAGTCAAAAAATAATCAAACAACGTCCGAAACAATCCTGGAAGGCGCAACGGTATCGACCGGCCGCCGTGTCATCCTCAACCGTTAGCGTCACAAGATGCGGATACGGAGGTGAATATAGTCAGCACACCGCTCTCCTAGCTGTTGTCAGTTTTCGTGACCGATGCCGCTCCTTCTCTGTCAAGTATCTTCTCAACTGGCCTTACTGGAGCAGAGTGCACCCAGTTTGCCAACAGCACTTAGCTAAACCATACGGTGACCCTTCCAAATGCTAGGCAAGATCGAAAACACTTAACTTCGGTGATCTTACGGGAACCGGTGTTACCCACTGCAGCAAAACTGCTGTCCACCACCAGTCTGAATTATTCTTCTACTTAATAGATATGTACTTTTCAATTAAAACGCGACGCTCCTAATGAAGCCAGAAATATTAGCGTGACTGTCCGTGTATGTCTGATTAGATTCGATTCAGTTTTCGTTCCATAGATACAAAAACGAGACGATTATCGTGGGTGTGGAACATGTCAGAAAGCTTAACATAAAAACACATGGAACATTATAAGATAATATTTACTTCCATGATGATTCTTTAGTAGAATGTTGGAATATGTGAATATAATACCGTAGACCGGAACTGCTGATATTTACAGAATTAATACACTGACAGAATGAAAGACAGTTAAGCACTGTTAATAAATTTATCGTTCGCAAAATACCGCCAGACACCACACTTGTTAGGTGGTAGCCTTAAAATCGACCTCGGTCCTTTAGTATACGTCGGACCCGCGTGACGCACTATCAGTGATACCAGACCGAGCGCCGCCACACGGCAGGTCTAGTCTAGAGAGACTACCTAGCACTCGACCCAGTAGAACAGCCGACTTTGCTAGCGTTGGTTCACTGTCTACATACGCTCTCATTAACAGAGACGATAGTTTAGCATAGCCTTCAGCTACGTCATTTACTACGACCTAGCAAGGCACCATATTCCTCAAGAATGTATTCTGAACAGATAATATTGTGAATCATGTACCGTCTAGAGCGACGGTCATCATAAATGGATTAAAGTTAAGTGTCAAACTAATTACGTCCGCTTTCTGAATTCTAATTCCTTGTCATGTTCCAGACCTCACGTCAGTATAGTTCTTCCCACCTCACTCTAGCCTGCGTGAGCTAAAACGCGTGCATTTCGGCCTCCTCTAGTAACACGATGTTGGCTCTTCTGCCAACACAATAGAAAGTCTTTTCAACTATGCGTAAACTGTGATTTACCTGAAACCAAGTTTTTAATGGTTGTTGACGATTTATTGAAAGTCTGTGTTACTGAATTTTGGACACCTTTTTGGTACAAGGAGAGTGACTTTACGTTTTTCTGTAGATATTTTTGATTCCTAGTATTGATACTTCTTATTGAGCTATTGGGTGAAACAAAGATATATTATCTGCAACAAATTTCATGAAGGATTAAATAAACTGAGAAGCAGTCGCTAGAATACCCGGTTCCTTGAACAGGTTTCTACATGATGCTTTTGAATGCACACCGTAAATGATTTTTCTTCCATGCTTTTGCTTACTTTGATGAGTTAACCCAAAATTTGATCCCATAGGACATAACAGAATGAAAGTAAGCAAAGTATGCAAGTTTTTTGTGTTTGTATTTCTTACATCTAACATGGTTCTCATTGCAATAAAAGACTTTGCTTAGCTGCTTCAGCGATTCTGTTGCGTGACCTTCCCAACTGTATTTGTTATCGAGTTGCAATCCCAAAAATTTAAGTGTATCACCCTCTTCTATATGTATGTCTTCATATGTTACACACATGCTTTAAGGAACTCTCGTACAGGTTCTGAACTGCATACAGTGGGTATTTTAAAAATGTAATGAAAGTGAATTAGCTTTAAATCATCTATTAATGTCAGTCAATATTTGATCACCAGCCTTTTGTAAATTTGTACTTGACCTATTTCTTATGCTTTTGTTTGTGAAACGTTTTGAAAGATATAACGGTCATTTGAGTAGAACACATGCCATCATCAAAATATCTATTTTCAGTTACATAAACCAATTTTGTCAAAAGTAAATGCGAGAACATTTATGTAATAGTCTAATCTAATAGCAGTTAGCATGACATCTTCTTTTGATATGATTGAAGATATGATTGAATGACAGGTTTTAAATTTCGATAGACTGCGTCTGAGCAACCACTGACATGAACATAAGTGAAACGACCGTCGAAGACGATCATAAAAGCATCCCAGTTTGGACCATGTCATCTGCGGTACGTAGTGGGAACAGGTAGTGGGACTCTTTATTTTACAATCTGGTTACATTGTCGTTGAAGTGGGCAGAAGATGCTATTGTTTACATTGCATGGTGTGAAGAGCCAACTTCCCAGCGTGCTTGTAAAAACACGACTTACACCATCGTATTTAAGGATATATACCAGTACAGTCTTGCAATATATTGAAATGTTTATGCCAATGTTTGTATGACCTGCAAACAAAACAAGGTTAGCATCTGGGAATGTAACAGACTAGTGGTCATTAATATACACAAAGAAAGCAATGGACCCACGATGGAAAGTTGAGGAACTCCACATGTAATTGATTTCAAGTCAGACGACTGAATGCTTAATCCATAGGCATTTTGCAACTACATCCTTTGTTTCATATTCGTTAGCTAAGACTCGAAACATTTTGCAGCACACTGCCAGTGATACTATAATATTTTAATTTACTTAATAGAATGATGTGATTTACACAGTAAAAGGCTTTTAGCAGGTCACAGAAATGCGAATACACACAAGTTACATACCGGAAGTTTTTTCTATTATGATATTTTCTGTAAAATATGCATATGTATCTCTGGGTTTAAGGACTGGCTCATGTTTGGACCTTACTTATAAATATCTTTCTAAGTGATGGTGAGCAACTTCGAAAAAATCTTCTCTTCCATTCAAATTAAACTGAGAAACGGTACTCGATATCGAAATCTATGTGATGCAGCGTGTTAATTCAGAGGGTTGACAGCCAATGCAATATCGAGAATATGGATATTATGCATGTGCAATGTGATGTTAGACACTATACCTTAACTGCATATTTGTGCTGTTGTTGTTGTCTTCAGTCCTGAGACTGGTTTGATGCAGCTCTCCATGCTACTCTATCCTGTGCAAGCTTCTTCATCACCCAATACCTACTGCAACCTACATCCTTCTGAATCTGCTTAGTGTACTCATCTCTCGGTCTCCCTCTACGATTTTTACCCTCCACGCTGCCTCCAATGCTAAATTTGTTATCCCTTGATGCCTCAAAACATGTCCTACCAACCGATCCCTTACTCTAGTCAAGTTGTGCCACAAACTTCTCTTCTCCCCAATCCTATTCAATACCTCCTCATTAGTTACGTGATCTATCCACCTTACCTTCAGTATTCTTCTGTAGCACCACATTTCGAAAGCTTCTATTCTCTTCTTGTCCAAACTAGTTATCGTCCATGTTTCACTTCCATACATGGCTACACTCCAAACAAATACTTTCAGAAACGACTTCCTGATACATAAATCTATATTCGATATTAACAAATTTCTCTTCTTCAGAAACGCTTTCCTTGCCATTTCCAGTCTACATTTTATATCCTCTCTACTTCGACCATCATCAGTTATTTTACGTCCTAAATAGCAAAACTCCTTTACTACTTTTAAGTGTCTCATTTCCTAATCTAATTCCTTCAGCATCACCCGATTTAATTTGACTACATTCCATTATCCTCGTTTTGATTTTGTTGATGTTCATCTTATGTCCTCCTTTCAAGACACTGTCCATTCCGTTAAACTGCTCTTCCAAGTCCTTTGCCGTCTCTGACAGAATTACAATGTCATCGGCGAACCTCAAAGTTTTTACTTCTTCTCCATGAATTTTAATACCTACTCCAAATTTTTCTTTTGTTTCCTTTACTGCTTGCTCAATATACAGATCGAATAACATCGGGGAGAGGCTACAACCCTGTCTCACTCCTTTCCCAACCACTGCTCCCCTTTCATGCCCCTCGACTCTTATGACCGCCATCTGGTTTCTGTACAAATTGTAAATAGCCTTTCGCTCCCTGTATTTTACCCCTGCCACCTTTAGAATTTGAAAAAGAGTATTCCAGTCAACATTGTCAAAAGCTTTCTCTAGGTCTACAAATGCTAGAAACGTAGGTTTGCCTTTTCTTAATCTTTCTTCTAAGATAAGTCGTAAGGTCAGTATTGCCTCACGTGTTCCAACATTTCTACGGAATCCAAACTGATCCTCCCCGCAATCCGCATCTACCAGTTTTTCCATTCGTCTGTAAAGAATTCGCGTTAGTATTTTGCAGCTGTGACTTATTAAACTGATAGTTCGGTAATTTTCACATCTGTCAGAACCTGCTTTCTTTGGGATTGGAGTTATTATATTCTTCTTGAAGTCTGAGGGTATTTCGCCTGTTTCATACATCTTGCTCACCAGATGGTAGAGTTTTGTCATGACTGGCTCTCCCAAGGCCGTCAGTAGTTCTAATGGAATGTTGTCTACTCCGGGGGCCTTGTTTCGGCTCAGGTCTTTCAGTGCTCTGTCAAACTCTTCACGCAGTATCGTATCTCCCATTTCGTCTTCATCTACATCCTCTTCCATTTCCATAATATTATCCTCAAGTACATCGCCCTTGTATAAACCTTCTATATACTCCTTCCACCTTTCTGCCTTCCCTTCTTTGCTTAGAACTGGGTTGCCATATGAGCTCTTGATATTCATACACGTGGTTCTCTTCTGTCCAAAGGTCTCTTTAATTTTCCTGTAGGCAGTATCTATCTTACCCCTAGTGAGATAAGCTTCTACATCCTTACACTGCATATTTATCATATTAAAATTTTTATTAGATAACTGTGATGGAAGAAAGATCGTGTGTGTGTGTGTGTGTGTGTGTGTGTGAAACATTGGTCCGATGTAAGAGAGTACATGATGGCACTAATCACATTGGATTAAATAAATAAACAAAGAGTTTCTCTATCGAGTAACTTCTAGTGGTATGTATCTCAGGTCGTTGTACAGTATTACGTTGTGTTCCTCCATCAGCAGTTCGCTGTTCAAGCCATCGACGAGTTCATATACTTCTTCGCGTTTTTCTCCTCTCTTTTTCGGCAATCGCCAACAAAATGAGAGAAATAGTATTAATGACTGCGAGTCACCACCTGTAGAAGTTCGGCCACCAAGTTGCAAGTCCTTTAAGTGACGCCGCAGTGGGTGACTTGCATGTTTGGCGACGAAATTACGTTGAGGACGGAGAACACCCAATCCCTGTGCGGACAAAATATTGGACCTATCCTGGAATCGAACCCTTGCCAGCTGCATGGCTGTCCGACGCCTCGTGATGACTGGTTGCCTTTTAAAGTAAGGCACTTATCGTAGCGATGGAAGAGCTTGGAAATTCCTTAGTCGTAAAATTCGATCGCCTGTGCCTTCAACCACGTGGTTACCTCTTCTTGAAGCGGTGCATCGTCATCAAAACGCTGCATAGCCAACCACTTCTTCATTGCTGGGAATAAGTGGAAGTCACTCGGTGCCAGGTCAGAACTGTACGGCGGATGAAGAAACAACTCCCACTTAAAAGATTCGAGAACTGCACGAGTGGCATTTGCCGTGTGGGCCCGGGCGTTGTCGTGAATCAGCAAGATCTTTGAGCCCAACTTTCCCCTGCGCTTGTTTTGTATTGCTCTTCTGAGGTTGTGCAGAGTTTGGCAATACCTTTGAGAGTTTATTGTAGCGCCTCTTTCCAGGAAATCCACAAAAATCACACCTTTTCTGTCACAAAAGACAGTGGCCATCACCTTCCTTGCCGGCATTTTCTTTATGCATTTCTTGGGTTTTGGGGGGGAATTTGTGTGCCCCCACTGCATTGACTGCAATTTTGTCTCGCAGTTCACATGTTTAACCCATGTTTCGTCACCAGTAACGATGCGATCGAGTAATGAGTCGCCATCTTCCTCATAAGCGTCCAAAAACCTGCAACCATTCGCTGATTTTTGTGAACCTCTGTCAAGATTTTTGGTATCAATCTTGCACAAAACTTGTGGTAACCAAGCTTTTCGGTAATGATTTCGTGCAACAAACTTCGTGAAATTTGTGGAAAACTCATAGAGAGTTCCGTTATTGTGAAATTACGGTTTTCACCGACCGCGGCATCGACTTTTTCGACAAGTTCGGCAGTCAATACGCTGGGTCTTTCTCTTCGCTCTTCGTCGTGAACGTTAGTTCGGCCATTTTTAAATTTTATGGCCCATTGACGCACTCCACCTTCAGTGATTATGTTGTCCCCATACACCTCACAAAGCTGCCGATAGATTTCTATCGGTGTACAGTTTTTTGCAGTCAGAAACCTTATTACAGCACGCACTTCACACTTCGCGGCATTTTCAATTAACGCTGACATTTAAACTGCCACAGTAACTCAACGGAGTACAGCACGAACCTCTCACTAGCACGGCAGGATGCCATATATATATATATATATATATATATATATATATATATATATATATATATATATATATACTCCTGGAAATTGAAATAAGAACACCGTGAATTCATTGTCCCAGGAAGGGGAAACTTTATTGGCACATTCCTGGGGTCATATACATCACATGATCACACTGACAGAACCACAGGCACATAGACACAGGCAACAGTGCATGCACAATGTCGGCACTAGTACAGTGTATATCCACCTTTCGCAGCAATGCAGGCTGCTATTCTCCCATGGAGACGATCGTAGAGATGCTGGATGTAGTCCTGTGGAACGGCTTGCCATGCCATTTCTACCTGGCGCCTCAGTTGGACCAGCGTTCGTGCTGGACTTGCAGACCGCGTGAGACGATGCTTCATCCAGTCCCAAACATGCTCAATGGGGGACAGATCCGGAGATCTTACTGGCCATGGTAGTTGACTTACACCTTCTAGAGCACGTTGGGTGGCACGGGATACATGCGGACGTGCATTGTCCTGTTGGAACAGCAAGTTCCCTTGCCGGTCTAGGAATGGTAGAACGATGGGTTCGATGACGGTTTGGATGTACCGTGCACTACTCAGTGTCCTCTCGACGATCACCAGATGTGTACGGCCAGTGTAGGAGATCGCTCCGCACACCATGATGCCGGGTGTTGGCCCTGTGTGCCTCGGTCGTATGCTGTCCTGATTGTGGCGCTCACCTGCACGGCGCCAAACACGCATACGACATTCATTGGCACGGAGGCAGAAGCGACTCTCATCGCTGAAGACGACACGTCTCCATTCGTCCCTCCATTCACGCCTGTCGCGACACCACTGGAGGAGGGCTGCACGATGTTGGGGCGTGAGCGGAAGACGGCCTAACGGTGTGCGGGACCGTAGCCCAGCTTCATGGAGACGGTTGCGAATGGTCCTCGCCGATACCCCAGGAGCAACAGTGTCTCTAATTTGCTGGGAAGTGGCGGTGCGGTCCCCTACGGCACTGCGTAGGATCCTACGGTCTTGGCGTGCATCCGTGCGTCGGTGCGGTCCGGTCACAGGTCGACTGGCACGTGCACCTTCCGCCGACCACTGGCGACAACATCGATGTACTGTGGAGACCTCACGCCCCACGTGTTGAGCAATTCGGCGGTACGTCCACCCGGTCTCCCGCATGCCCACTATACGCCCTCGCTCAAAGTCCGTCAACTGCACATACGGTTCACGTCCACGCTGTCGCGGCATGCTACCAGTGTTAAAGAGTGCGATGGAGCTCCGTATGCCACGGCAAACTGGCTGACACTGACGGCGGCGGTGCACAAATGCTGCGCAGCTAGCGCCATTCGACGGCCAACACCGCGGTTCCTGGTGTGTCCACTGTGCCGTGCGTGTGATCATTGCTTGTACAGCCCTCTCGCAGTGTCCGGGGAAAGTATGGTGGGTCTGACACACCGGTGTCAATGTGTTCTTTTTTCCATTTCCAGGAGTATATATATATATATATATATATATATATATATATATATATATATATATATATAGGCAGAAAGTCTAAAGGTAAAAGTGGATAGACAAACATAAACAATATGCAATACACGGCAATACGGCTGAAGATTCACAATAAAATTTTCAAGATTTTAAAACATGTTACTCTAACATTTCAAAGGCAGAAGGATGCAATGTTTTTGCTTAAAGGGTAATTTTAAGGATAAGGTTTTAAGCAGCTGAAGGCCTACAATTGATTTTCCAAAATTTAAAAATACCATAAATATTTTAGGGCAGCAGACCGCAATGTCTAAGCTTGAAAAGCAATTTTAAGGATAAGGTTCTAAGCGGCTGAAGGCCCACAGTTTATTTCCCAAAATTTTTTTAAAATATATAACCATAAGCCTTAAGTTTTAAGTAGCTGAAACCGCACGAAAAGCAAGGAGTACACAACGGCAATAATCATTCAGCAAACATCCACTTTCCAGAATTGAAACTTATTTATATGCAAACTTATTTATATGCTTTGATTTACATAAAACACAGTAAAACCGTAAATTTTTTAATCATTGGGTATGACAGATTATAAACAGACAGCTGAACACCGGTGAGAAAGACAGTAAAGCCAATGGCACTCAGAAGCTTCCAGAAGGTCGGTCTGCCCTCGTTCACTTAAGTGAGATGGGTAGTGAGCCCAACTAGACTTGATCCGTCGGAACCCAACCAATTGAAAGTCACGGACAGATCTGCAAAACGACTTGCTTGCCACCAGTTGGTACAAGAGAACTCAAACACAAAATGTTGCAGATGTAATTATCCACAATCAAATTTGTATATGAATTTAGCTGTCAAAGCTGCACACCGTGTTGCACAGTGACAACAGGTGAAGAAAGGACACTGCCTGAAATTACGTTACTGGCCAGGGCAGATTACCGAAACACTAACGGCCACAAGGCAGAATTTCCGCTGGTGCGCTTGGATTGTAGTCAACCAATATAGTTAATTCCACCGCATGGTGGCTTAAGTTCAGCAGTACAAACACTCGGTGTTGCTCATAGGAAAACCTCCACAACAGCGAACCACCGAAACGAACCACACAACATGAATGGACGTGGCTTGGGTACTTAAAACACCACTCAACTTTGACGTCCTGAGTCGGTGAGCCACGAAGCTCGTAGCGATTGGACAGTTCGATACACGCTCTGTAAAGGGACCGCCAGCAGACCCAGCCGACTGCACCGTGCGGAGATATCCTCCCTGGTCCACACCAACCGACCGACTGCCCTCAGAATGCCGATAACATCTAAAATAGTCGTTAGTGGGAATAACGCCAACTACACACACAACGTGACAAACACTTGCACGAAGACCTGAATGTACCCAACAGTAACTAACATTCGCAAAGACAACTCGGGAGTTGATGCACACTCACACACACACAGAGCCGACTATGAACGATCGGCGAGCCAAAACGTGTTGTCCTGTAGGACACCAAGACGGTGGCCTGGCTCAAGTGATACGTGGCGGCAATGGTCGGGCGAGCCGTGATGGCGCAGACCTCACTGCTGCTCCAACCTAACTGCACCAGTACAGCATTGCAACTCCCCGACTGGTAGGTCCAGACTGCTCTCCCGACACGTTCCAACTGACTGACAGCCCAAACTCGCGACCCGAACTCCCTTACGAAGACAATGACCAGGAAGTAACAGCAGTCGAGCAAAGATACTACGGGAGGGGACGTACCGATACGCACTGTTACATCTACATTTATACTCCACAAGCCACCCAACCGTGTGTGGCGGAGGGCACTTTACGTGCCACTGTCATTACCTCCCTTTCCTGCTCCAGTCGCGTATGGTTTGCGGGAAGAACGACTGCCGGAAAGCCTCCGTGCGCGCTCGAATATCTCTAATTTTACATTCGTGATCTCTTCAGGATGTATAAGTAGGGGGAAGCAATATATTCGATACCTCATCCAGAAACGCACCCTCTCGAAACCTGGACAGCAAGCTACACCGCGATGCAGAGCGCCCCACTTGCAGAGTCTGCCACTTTAGTTTGCTAAACATCTCCGTAACGCTGTCACGCTTACCAAATAACACCATGACGAAATGCGCTGCTCTTCTTTGGATCTTCTCTATCTCCTCCGTCAACCCGATCTGGTACAGATCCCACACTGATGAGAAATACTCAAGTATAGGTCGAACGAGTGTTTTGTAAGCCACCTCCTTTGTTGTTGGACTACATTTTCTAAGGACTCTCCCAATGAATCTCAACTTGGTACCTGCCTTACCAACAATTAATTTTATATGATCATTCCACTTCAAATCGTTCTGCACTCATACTCCCAGATATTTTACAGAAGTAACTGCTACCAGTGTCTGTTCCGCTATCATATAATCATACAACAAAGGATCTTTCTTTCTATGTATTCGCAATACATTACGTTTATCTATGTTAAGGGTCAGTTGCCACTCCCTGCACCAAGTGCCTATCCGCTGCAGATCTTCCTGCATGTCATTACAATTTTCTAATGCTGCAACTTCTCTGTATACTACAGCATCATCCGCGAAAAACTGCATGGAAGTGCATCATCGGCGAAAAGCTGCATGGAAGTTCCGACACTATCTACTAGCGCCGCTCATGGTCAGGCAAAGCAGCAACTCAGTGACACCAGTAACTTAAATTAACGTAGTGAGGTGGAAGTACGGTAAAAACAGGGTGTAAAATACTTGATGGTGGGAACATGAGCCACTCACGGCTTACACTCTTTCCCCACCTAAGGAAGCTAAAGTATCTGAAAGGGGCAAACGCTCAAGAGCCAATACTTAAGGGCTATATGATTCAGATAAGGGGGTGGACATCGCTAGGTAACGCAGTTATTTTACGAGCGTGCATCCTCGTAAAGAAACTGCGTGGTTTTGCGGGCCAAATAAAGCCGACAACTGCCGCCGGCGAGCGCTGAGAACACAAAACACGTTAACAAGCTCGCCCCGTATGATGTTGTCTCTTGTGAGTTTGCGATAACCCGTTCGCGTCCACATCAATATCTACGTTAGCTGCCAGGTCCTGTGTTGGGATGACTTTTAGGGACTGGGAAGGCTCAAGAATATGAAAGTCGCCAAGGTGTTTGGGGGGGGGGGGGGGGGGAGAAGTTGAAAGTGGGAAAGGTAAAGTAAGGCAAGATGGACAGATAAGGAAGGAAGGGAGAGCTCATCCCGCGGTGTTCGGAATCAATGGTGAATATTCGCGTGATTTGAAGCACACAGCATAGCATTAGCAGCCGCGTTCGGCAGTGATTCTACGGTTATTTCACCGAGTTAGAGCCAATTACGGCCCACTCAGGGAGGGAAGACACCGCAATGCCGCGGGCGGCAGCAGCAGTGTCTTTTAGCGAGCGGAGAAAGTGGCGAATCGGGAAAGCGCCGTGCCGTGGTGTGTGTGTGTGTGTGTGTGTGTGTGTGACGCCGCTAGGAGGCATTCAATGGGCCGGCTGAGCCACAGGTGCGCCCTGCTTCCGGGCCAGCGATGTCTGCGGCTGCACAGGTGGCGAACGAGGCAGCGCTACGGCCACACAACGCAGCACAACACAGCGGGTAGAAAGCTGCCGGGCCGCACCTGCTACTCTCGCGATAACTATCGCCAGCGAAACGCGACACGCCGTCCATTTATACGCCTCGCACACGATCCACTCTCGCTCGCCTCTCCGTAGAAACTCATTACCGAAGATGTCCCGCCGTCCGTGCTGCCGCTTATCAGATGCGGCAGAGAGAAAAAGTAAATGAAAAAGAAAAAAAAAAAGCAGCGTGTGCTCGCTCCCTGCCGCATGCGCTATCGGCAAGTTAGAGAGCTGCCACTATAGACAGATTAAAATTACTTGATGCTTGACACTTCACGCGTTGGAGCTGGTTTCCTCCAATCTGAGCGCACAACGTCACGCCATTGCCAAACTGCCACAACAAATGATAAATTCACTTCCATTTCCTTGTCCAGCATTCTATCTTTACGTGTTTGGATCCAGAACCATGAGGTTGGCACTTGTACTTTCTTATTTCAGGAAACATTACAACACACACACACACACACACACACACACACACACACACACACACACAGAGCCCGCCGCGGTGGTCTCGCGGTTCCCACGGTCGCAGCTTCGAATCCTGCCTCGGGCCTGGAAGTGTGTGATGGCCTTAGGTTAGTTAGGTTTAAGTAGTTCTAAGTTCTAGGGGACTGATGACCTCAGCAGTTGAGTCCCATAGTGCTCAGAGCCATTTTTGAACACACACACGCGCGCGCGCGCACGCACAACGATCCTAATGAAATACATACCCTTATACTAAACACTAACCAAATATTGTTGGATTATTTGGCACTCCACACTCCACCCGATTCAGCGTTCACTATACAGTTATAGTTACGACTTCAAATGGAAAATAGGTTAAGGTAAGGCAACTCAACATTTATAGAAATGTAGACTTAGAGAAAGCTGAAATAGTAGACATAAAAGTCTTCTGGGTTTGGTACCGCGTCATAATGTAAAAAACTACAACTGCTATAGAAAAGCCAACGTTTCGGCAACGATTGCAGCGGCCTTCTTCTGGGTCTGGTACCAAACCCAGAAAACTTTTATGTCGACTGACTCTGGCCGCGGAAGCCTATGCAATTATGAAAGCTGAAATACTCTCTAACAAATTCTAAAGAAGGCAGGGGTACTTACAGGCAGGGGCGATTCTACATGTCGGTCAAGAGGGGGGGGGGCGGCGACAATGGTGGCAGGATTTGGGGGGAGGGGGGAGCGAGAGGGAAGCGGGAATGGAATATTGCTTAAAAAAAGAAGAGTTGGGGGTCCTCCACTGACAAACTGGTAAAATTTGGTGTTGCTTAAAGTAGTTTTTGAGTTCTGGGTAAAAACGTGTCTACAGAATGTGTGTGCCTGGGAAAATAATACGATTTCAACCAGATGTACGGTGATTTTGAGGTTTTTGTCTGGGGTCGGAAATTTAAGTGTTGGTAGGCATACCCAGCATATTTAGCTTTCATGATGATTGTAAGTGGTACTCCTACATTAATTAATATACATCCCATGTATATTAATAAATAATAAGACGACTATTTTACGTTAAATGATATTTATTAGTTTAGATAGTAAGCTATTTGCCGCTCTTATTCTATTGTTAAAATGTATCTGAAATACATTCCAACATATATTGCTATATAATTATAAAAAAAGATTGAATCTGTTGAAGTAATATATTTATGAAGTAAATTTATCCAGTGTAATATTATACTCCATTGGGGGGCGGGGGGGGGGGGGCTGTAGCCCCCAAAGATACCCCCCCCCCCTCTTGTCACTGGCCCTGAGCAGGGAAGGATAGCAATGGTTGAGATGGAGTGAGGCAGGTTTGTAGCTTATCCCCGATGTTATTTAGTCTGCATATTGAGCAAGCAGTAAAGGATACAAAAGAGAAATTTGGAGTAGGGAGTAAACCCCAGGGAGAAGAAATAACAACTGAGGTTTGCCGAAGACATTGTAATTTTGTCAAAGACAGCAAAGGACTTGGAAGAGCATTTGAACGGAATGGATCGTGTCTTGAAAGGAGGATATAAGATGAACAACGAAAACAAAAAGAGGGTAATTCATGTAGTCGAATTAAATCAGGTTATGCTTAGGAAATTAGATTAGGAAATCAGACGGTTAAAATAGTAGATGAGATTTGCTATTTGGGAAGCAAAATAACTGATGACGGTCGAAGAAGGGACGATACAAAATGTAGACTGGTGTTGGCAGGAAAAGCGTTTCTGAAGAAGAGAAATTTGTTAACATTGAGTATAGGTTTAGGTGTCACAGTCTTCTCTGGTAGTATTTGTGTGGAGTGTAGCCATGTATGGAAGTATAACTTGGACGACAAACAGTTTAGACAACAAGAGAACAGAAGCTTTCGATATGTTGTGTTACAGAAGAATACTGAAGATTAGATCGGTAGATCACGCAACTAATGAGGAGGTACTGAACAGAATTGGAGAGAAGAGGAATTTTCGGCACAACTTGACTGGAAGATGGGTTCGGTTAGTAGGACACATTCTGAGACACCAAGGGATCACCAATTTAGTACAGGAGGGAAGCGTGGGGAGTAAAAGTCGTAGAGGGAACCAAGAGATGAATACAGGAGGATGTAGGTTCCAGTAGTTACTCGGATATGAAGAGGCTTACACAGGACGGTGGAGCATGGAGAGCTGCACCCCACACGTCTTTGGACTGCAGACCAGAAGAAGAACATACAATTACCATAAACACAGAGATCGGCCTACATTAAATAAGCTTCTCACGACACTGCACGAAGCCAAACTTTCGAAGGCTGCTATTCATCGTTGCGATTCGCGCCCCATAGCAACAAATATAACAATTTTTTATATCGATGGGGCGTAGCGCAGTGGTCAGCGTATTAACATCCCATGAAGAGCGTCGTAAGTTCGAATTTCGTCAAATGAAGGTAAATCCTACGAGGGTCGTCCACAAAGTAAGTTCCGTTTCTATTTATATCCGCGGCAGCGCTACGATCGCACCTCCGAGCATGAGCGGCAATTAATCTGATTCAAGGAGAAGACATGTCCGCCATTTTCAGATCACTATTGCAAACGTGTGCTTTGTAGTGCTTCTTTATAATGTCAGCCATAAGTGAAAATGCCGCCACGTGTGAAATCAGATCTGTGATACATCTAAATGCAAAGAAAGTTAAAGCAAAGGAAATTCATCGGCAAATCTGCGAGGTTTACGGACAATTTGCTATTAGTGATTCAAAGGTTACGAGATAGGTCAGAATGTTCAGTGAAGGACGTGATCAAGTGCAGGAAGGGGACACCTGTCTGTGGTTACCGATAGACTGGTTCACTCAATTGAAGAGAAGATTTAGCACAACCATAAGTTTACACTTAGTGCCCTTGCTATGGAAGACACCCCTGAAACCGAACGGCAATCAATGGAATGGAGGCACACTTCATCCCCAACGAAGCTTAAGCAAATCTTGACACCCCGAAAAGTCATGTGCACCGTTTTTTGGGACAGAAAAGGCATTTTGGTAATGGACTTCTTACCACGAGGCCAAACAATCAATGCACGTGGCTACTGCGAGACCATTAATAAATTGCGCCGCGCAATACAGCACAAGCGCCGAGGATTACTGTCAAAAGTTGTTGTTTTCTTCCACGATAACGCCCGAACTCACACGGCGAAAGTGACCAAACGACTCTTACGGAAATTTCACTAGGACGCGTTTCACCATGCTTCGTACAGCCCGGACCTCACTCCTAGCGACATTCATCTCTTCTTACACCTAAAATCTGTCCTTGGTGGTCAACACTTCAACGATGATGACGAGCTGAAAGAACATGTTACCACATGGTTGAATACACAGGCGGAAACCTTCTATGAAGAAGGCATACAAGAACTTGTGCCACGCTATGACAAGTGTCTACAAAAATATCGGAAGCTATGTATAAAAGTAGTTTAACATTTGTAGATTTTTGTACAACAAATGTTTTTTATGTACCTGTACACGTTTGTTTTATATAACTAAATGGAACCTACTTTGTGGGCATATCGCGTATTTGCTTCTAAATCAAAACAAAAGTGAAACTTCCTGGCAGATTAAAACTGTGTGCCCGACCGAGACTCGAACTCGGGACCTTTGCCTTTCGCGGGCAAGTGCTCTACCGTCTGAGCTACCGAAGCACGACTCAAGCCCGGTACTCACAGCTTTACTTCAGCCAGTATCTCGTCTCCTACCTTCCAAACTTTACAGAAGCTCTCCTGCGAAACTTGCAGAACTAGCACTCCTGAAAGAAAGGATATAGTGGAGACATGGCTTAGCCACAGCCTGGGGGATGTTTCCAGAATGAGATTTTCACTCTGCAGCGGAGTGTGCGCTGATATGAAACTTTCTGGCAGATTAAAACTGTGTGCCAGACCGAGACTCGAACTCGGGACCTTTGCCTTTCGCGTGCACGTGCTCTACCATCTGAGCTACCGAAGCACGACTCACGCCCGGTACTCACAGCTTTACTTCAGCCAGTATCTCGTCTCCTACCTTCCAAACTTTACAGAAGTAAAGCTGTGAGTACCGGGCGTGAGTCGTGCTTCGGTAGCTCAGATGGTTTGCCGGCACGACAGCTCAGCGTGTTCGGTCAGAGGGTTACGTGCCCTCTGTAATAAAAAAACTGAGCTCATCGATCAACAACGAACTTCAATGGATGTCTTACGACGTCCGCCCCGAGCAGATGCAACGAACAAAAGCGAACAAAATGAGACTAAAAAAAAAAAAAAAAATGGTAGAGCACTTGCCCGCGAAAGGCAAAGGTCCCGAGTTCGAGTCTCGGTCGTGCACACAGTTTTAATCTGCCAGGAAGTTTCAGGAAAACCATTGCAGTTAGCCCTCTTTCAGGGTTGTAATATATTCAAGGAGCTGTGATATATAAGGGGATTTGGACATACCACTCTTACGTCTGCTCCCACAAATGGGAAGCAATATTCGTATAAACCAGAATCCATTATTAGCAATACACTGGTTCTTCCTGCGAGATTTACTAAATGGGAATTAAAAAACATCTTTCATGCAAACTTACGTGATGATTATGGATTATAGTCCCTTTGACGATGTGGTCATTAGAGAGAAATCTGGAACTCCGCTGCAGAGTGAAAATCTCATTCTGCAAAACAAAAGTGTCTGGGCGTTATTTTTATTCTGTTAACTCATTTACGTGCAACCTTTTTTTTTTATTTCCAGTCCTTTGCTGCGACATTTTCGTTATCACATCGACCTTTTCGTTGGCTCTTATAATTCTTTTTATCATTATTTTTTCGTCTGTAATCTGTCTGTGTCGCCTATACATTGACGTAAGTCATGGGATACTGGTAGCAAAGTGTCGCACCTTCTTCTGCCATTGTAGTGCAGCAACTCGACGTGGCATGGTCTCAACAAGTCGTTGGAAGTCCCATGTAGAAATACTGAGCCACGTTGCCTCTATAGCCGTCCATAAATTCGAAAGTGCTGACAGTGCAGGTTTAAGTGCACGAAGTGACCTTTAGCTTACATCCCATAAATGTTAGACAAGATTCATGTGGGGCGAAATGGGTGTTCAAATACTTCACTCGATTTTTCCAGAATGCTCTTCAAGCTAATCGGAAGCAGTTGTGGTCAGACGACATGGCGCATTGTTCTCGATACAAAATACCGTCATTTTTTGGGAACATGAAGTCCACGACTGGCTTCTAATGGTCTCAAAGTAGCCGAACATAACCATTTCCAATCGATGGTCGTTTCAGTCGGACCAGAGGACCCAGTGCAATCCATGTAAATACACAGCCCAGAACTATCAAACCACCACCAGCCTGCACAGTGTCTTGTTGACAAGTTAGGTCAATGGCGTCTTAGAGTCTGCGTCACACTCGAACCTTTCCATCAGTTCTGATCCACTGAAATCGGCACTTATCTGACCAGGCTACGGTTCTCCAATCGTTTAGGCTCAGACTGATATGGTCACTCACCCAGGAGAGGAGTTGCAGTCGTGCTATTGGTAAAGGCAGTCGTTTCGTTTGTCTGCTGCCATAGTCCGTTAACGCTATATTTCGCCGCAATGTCCTAAAGGATACATTCATCGTACGTCCGACCACGATTGTTGCGATTATCTCATGCAGTGTTCCTTGTCTGTTAGCACTCACAACTCTACGCAAACGCCGCTGCTATTGGTCCTTAACTGAAAACCGCCGGCCACTGTGTTGCATTTGCTGAGAGGCAATGCCTGAAATTTTGTATTTTCGACACAATCTTGACAATGGGAGTCACGGAATACTGAATTTCGCAATGTTCGCCGACGCAGACTGTCCCATGCGTCAAGTTGTAACCGCCATTCCGCGTTCAAAGTCTGTTAACGCACGTCGTGCGGCCATAGTCAAGCCGGAAACTTTTTCATATGTATTACCCGAAAACAAATGACGGCTGTGCCAGCTCACTGCCCTTTATACCGTGTTTACACGACACTATCGCCTTCTGTATATGTGCGTACTGCTATCCCATGACTTTTGTCACTTCAGTGTAATCTGCAACCAAGTGCCAACGAGGAGTGCTCATCCGTTTGTAACGCGGCAGCTCGTGTAGCCTGTGTGAGGATAGTTTCAGCTAACCAAAGCAGCGCGAAATTACAGTTCGCTTTTAGCGTTGAAACTGAAATGTTTCTCTCTTGAGTTCGCTTGTAAAGGTTAGCTTTAATCAAAGTGAACAAAGCGATCGTAATTTTAGTTCTACCGCAAATTGTTGAAACTTGTTTGCTCGGATTCATTGCACGGTACGAGGTTGTGGTTAGTCAAGGACATGAGTTTGAATACAGCGTTTGAATGCGTCGTCGGCCGCAATTCAGTCATTGGTCACTCAAAAGTAGTAGTCAACAGAGCATCTCGCATTTTCGCCGTACCTCGCAAGGGACACTTCCAGCATTGGTCTGTGTTACACGTTAACAGCATATGTGAAGTGACCGGCCGTCGTGTGTTCAAAAAATGGTTCCAACGGCTCTGAGCACTATGAGACTTAACAGCTGAGGTCATCAGCCCCTATAACTTAGAACTACTTAAATCTAAATAACCTAAAGACATCACATACATCCATGCCCGAGGCAGGATTCGAACCTGCGACCGTAGTAGTCGCGCGCTTCCGGACTGAAACGCCTAGAACAGCTCGGCCACCGCGGACGGGCCGTCGTGTGTCGCCTGTAACCGACCGGTAGCCAGAATTCAGTGTAGCGACACTGCAGCGGCAACTGACAAGACTTCACCTGCCTACTAATTTTAATCGGACTATAGTTCATCTGTCACGCACGCACTTGGCCAACGATGTCGCAAGTGTTGGTCATTAAATTCGTATGCCAATTTGAAAATGCCCTGCATCACGCACTTTCCTTTCGTCGTTCTCTACTCCAAAGGATACAGAGAGCCGTCTGAGTACCGGTCAGTTATTCAGGGTAACTTCGGAAATTTCGGAGATTGTTCAACATGTACAAGAAAGGAGACAAAATGCTGATACAGAACTATAGAGGGATGTCTTCCCTAAGCACGTGCTATAAAGTAATATCAAGAATTATACTAAACAGGCTCAACCCATACATTGACGAAATATTAGACACTGCACAAGCAGGGTTCAGAAAAGGTAAATAAACAATCGACCAACTATCCACACTAAGACAAATATTAGATAAGAACAGGGTGTACAATCATGATACTTTTTGCCTGTTTGTAGATTTCGTCAAAGAATATGACAGTATAGTCAAAGAGGAAATGTTGAGGACAATGGCGGAATGTGGAATACCTGAAAAGCTGATAAAGATAACTAAAATGTGTGTGATAGAATCGTAGAGTGAAAGTGCAGGGGGAGTTCTCAGAAGCATTTGAAGTAAAAACAAGAGTGAGACAGGGAGATATAATATCACCAACCATGTTCAATTTGGCATTCAACAACACCCTGAGGAGAATAACATGTGAAAGTGTAGGAGTCATCATAGGAAAAAAGATAAATGTCCTGGCTTTTGATTATGATATTCTGCTGATAGGAAAGGACATGGAAGACCTGGAGAAAATGGGCACTTTGTTAATGGAAGAAGCTAAGAAAGCAGGTCTGAGTATAAATGAAAGTAAAACGAAGTTCATGGTAGTAGGAACAAGAGCTCATTTAGGACCAAACCATCTAAAAATCGGAAATATTACAATACGGAAGACAGACACATTCACGTATCTCGGTGTCAACATCAGCCGGCCGGTGTGGCCGAGCGGTTCTAGGCCCTTCAGTCCGGAACCGCGCGACCGCTACGGTCGCAGGTTTGAATCCTGCCTCGGGCATGGATGTGTGTGATGTCCTTAGGTTAGTTAGGTTTAAGTATTTCTAAGTTCTGGGGGACTGATGACCTCAGATGTTGAGTCCCATAGTGCTCAGGGCCATTTTGTCAACGTCAACCAGCAAAACCTTATAGAACAAGCGATTGCAACAAGAATTCAAGCTGGGGGAGGAGGTCTAGGAGCTATGCACAACATCATAAGATCGAAGTTACTATCTAGGCAGGCAAAAATAAGAATATATCAGACCATCATCAAGCCAATAGTGTGCTATGAAGTGACAGATGGACTCTGGCAAAGAAAACAGAGAAAAAAATTCATCACTTTTGAAAATAAAGTACTGGGAAAAATATATGGCCAAGTTAAAGATAATGAACAGTGGAGAACTAGGAAAAACAGAGAACTCAGCCAATTATACATACAGTCTGACGTCGTAGCGAGTGTGAAATTTAAGAGACTGAGATGGTACGGACATGTGAGGAGGAGAGGGGATAAGACTGCAATAAAGACTGTAATGGATGGGGAAGCTGAAGGAAAGACACCACTGGGACGGCCGAGAGTGAAATGGAAGGATATATCGTGGGAGAAATGCAGATACTGCGTCTGGGAGATGAAGATGCAGATGGCAGGAAAGTGAGTAAGTTCAACATGCGGGAGTGGGTCGCCATTCTGGATCAACGCATGTTTGACCCACTGCCCCACTGCAGACAGCTAACGAAGTTCCGAGCATTTAGAATAGATTCACAGAAACGCGAGTCGTTCGAAGGATTCTAGAAACAGTCCTTTACCGTTGAATGCACTGTTATTGATATGCTGCTTGACAGTCAAATCGAATAAATATCTAAGCTCTACGTTGCAAAGCGGCATGAAATTTAAGAAATATGCAAGGACGGTAGTGAGGAAGCGAGTGGTCGAATTCGATTTATTGGAAGAATTCTAGGACACTCCAGCTCTTCATTAAAGCAGGCCGTCTATAGAACATCAGTACGACTCATTGTCGAGTATTGTTCGAGTGTTGATCGTCGCCACCCGGTCAGATTAAGGGTATACAGCAAAGAAATTCAGAGTTGTGTTGCTGATATGCTACCGGTAGGTTCGATCAACTTGCGGGCACTACGAAGATGCTTCATGGACGCAAATGGGAACTCCTGGGGAGAGGAGGCTGTTCTTTTTGCAAAAAAACGGCTCAGAATTTGCGGCCGGCTGCAGTACTATTCTGCTGTCGTCAACGTACACTTCCCGTAAGGGCCACGAAGACAAGAGAAATAAGTACTCGTCCGGAGTCGAATAGAAGATGGTATAAGGGGAGTAGGATTAGTTACGAGTAGGAAGGTAGGCTAAGAAGTACATTACTGTCAACAGTTCAGTAACAGCGTCGTTTTCACCAGAACAGACTGAAGATCAATATCGACAATGTTCAAGTATACATTCCGACATCGCTGGCCGATGATGGAGAGACGGACAAAATCTATAAGGATACTGAAGGGGTAACTCAGTTCGTTGGGGAGTTGAAAATCTAACAGTCACGCGGACCTAAGACACGGTTGTAGGGGAAAGAGTGAAAAAAAGTTTACAGGAGAATGTGCGCTTGGTACCAGCACTGAAAGAGAAGAATAATTTAGTTCTGCAATTCAAATTTATTTTAACTAGTAATAGCGAAAACTTTGTCCAAGAACCACAATAGGAGGGGGTATATTTGGAAAACACCATGATTTACGGAAAGATACCAGCTAGATTATATCATGTTCGGGCAGAGATTCCGAAATCAGACACTGGTTTGTAAGGTTTACCCAGGAACAGATACAGATTCAGATCACATTTTAGTAGCGTTGAAGAATAGGCTGAAGTTCACGACACTAGTCACGAAGAATCAATGCGCATAGAAGCGGGATATGAAAATACTAATGGTGAAGAGACACGCTTGAAGTTCTCAGAGGCTATAGATACTGCGACAGCGAACAGCTCAGTAGGCAGTTCAGTTGAAGAGGAATTAACGTTTCTAACAAGAGCAGTCACAGAATTTGGAAAGAAAAAGAAAAACTGGTACAAAGACGGTGTGAAGAAACCATGGGTAAGAAAAGAAATACTTCAAATGATCGAGGAGAGAAGTAGTTGGGAAATGTACAGGGCAGCTTAGGAATGCAGAAATACAGGTCAGTTAGGAATGAAATAAATATAAAGTGAAGGGAAGCTAAGGCAAAATGGCTACATGAAAAACGTGAGTAATCGAAAAACAAATGATTGTCGATAGGACTGACTCAACATATAGAGTAGTCAAATCAACCTTCGGCGAAATCAATAGCAAGCGTGGTAACGTTAATATTGCATTGGGAATTCCATTGTTAAATGCAGAGGCGCAAGCGGATAGGTGGAACGAGTACATTGAAGGCTTCTATTACCACAAATCTGATGACGTGATAGAAGAAGAAAGAGTAGTTGCTATAGAAGGGACAGCGGAGTTAGTATTACAAACAGGATTTAAAAGAGCTTTGGAACACTTATGATTAAGGCAGTAGAGATAGATAATATTTCATGAGAATATCGAAAATCGTTGGGGAAAGAGGCAACAAAACGACTGTTCACGTTGGTGTGCAGAATGTGTGTGTCTGGCTAAATACCATCAGACTTTCGCAAAAGCAATATCCACAAATTTCCGAAGATTGCAAGAGCCTACACGTGTAATAATCATTGCACAATTAGCTTAACAGTTCATGCATCCGAATATCTGACAAGAATGATATATAGAAGAATGGAAAACCAAACTGAGAATGTATTACATGACGATCAGTTTCGCCTTAGGAAAGGTAAACGAAGTAGATAGGCCATTCCGACGTTGCGGTTGATAACGGAAGCAAGACTAAACGAAAACCGAGACACATTCACAGGATTTGTCAACATGGAAAAACCAATGTCAAGAGGTGCAAGATGTTTGAAACTCTGAGAAAAATGGGGGTAAACTATAGGTAAAGACGGTTAATACACAATATGTACAAGAGCCAAGAAGGAATATGAAGAATGGAAGACAAAGAACGAGGTGTTTGGATAAAAAAGAGGGAGAGAGCAATAAAGAAAGATTAACATTAGCACATCGTTTTGCACTCGGGGTGTTACATTTATATCGCTGGAAATAGACACATAAATTTTTTTTGCATCATTTCGGTTCCGAGAATCCGGAACCTGTACATAAAATTGGAATAGAAATCAATGTACACATCATATCCGCCCTTTTTATTGCTCATGAAACCCACACATTGCGTATTGTACCACCATACAGCGAGACCTTCAGAGTTGGTGGTCCTGATTGCTGTACACACTGGTACCCAGTAGCACGTGCTCTTCCATTGATGCATTCCTATATTTGCCTTGGCATACTATCCACGAGCTCATCAACACACTATTGGTCCAGATTGTCCCACACCTCAACAACGATTCGGCGTAGATCCCTCAGAGGGGTTGGTGTGTCACGTCGTCGATAAACAGCCCTTTTCAATCTATCCCAGGCATGTTCCGTCGTCGATAAACAGCCCTTTTCAATCTATCCCAGACATGTTCGTTAGGGTTCTTGTCTGGAGAACAAGCTGGCCACGCTAGTCGAGCGATGTCGTTATTCTGAAGGAAGTAACTAGTGATAGGTATAGTTAGCAAATGAAATATTTTAATAGAGAACAAACAGTGTACTTACCTTAATAGTCAAAATATATATGATAGTTCATGACACCAATTCTTACAAATTTCAAAACTCCGCCATCTCTCTCCCCACGTCCACCACTGCTGGCGGCTCACCTCCAACTGCGCAACGCTACGCGCTGTTAGCATCCAGCTGCCGCTGCTCAACACTACAATGGCAGACAACAATGCAAACTAAACACACACTGCGCACAGCACAGCCAGTGATTTTTCATAGCGAGCGCTAAGCGGCGTTACCAATAAGAAAACCTAAACAGCCTACTTACAAAGTCATTCACTACATGTGCGCGATGGGGGCGCGAATTAATGTCCATGAAGGCGAATGCTGCCGAACTGGTTGCACTATCGATCGGAGAATGGCATTCACGTATGGTACAACCGTTACGGCGTCTTCTATGACCATCAGCGGCGTACGTCGGCCTCATATCATTCCACCTCAAAACATCAAGGAACCTCCACTTTGCTGTACTCTCTCGATAGTGTGTTTAAGGCGTTCAGCCTGACCAGGTTGTCTGCAAACACGTCTCCGATGATTGTCTGGTTGATGTCATATGCGACACTCATCGGTGAAGAGAACATGATGCCAATCCTGAGAGTTCCATTCGGCATGTTGTTAGGCCCATCTATACTGCGATGCATGGTGTCGTGGTCGCTGAGATGACCTCGCCATGGACGTTGGGAGTGTAGTTGCGCATCATGCACCCTATTGCGCACAGTTTGTTTTGTAACAGACGTCCTGTGGCTGCACGAGAAGCATTATTCAACATGGTGCATTTGTTGTCAGGGTTCCTCCGAGCCATAATCCGTAGGTAGCGGTCATCCAGTGTGGTAGTAGCCCTTGGGCGGCCTGAGTGAGGCATGACATTAACAGTTCCTGTCTCTCTGTAAATCGTCCATATTCGAACAATATAGTTTTTATTCACTGCGAGGCGCCTGGACCCTTCCTGTTACAAAATAACAACGCGGATGCGATCTAACCGCGGTATTGATCGCCTAGGCATGGTTGAACTACAGACAACATGAGCCGTGTACCCCCTTCCTGGTAGAATGACTGGAACTGATCGGCTGTCGAATCCCCTCCTTAGAATGGGCGCTGCTCGCGCATGGTTGTTTACACGTTTGGGCGGGTTTAGTGACATCTCTGAACAGTCAAAGGGACTGTGTCTGTGGCCGGGATTAGCCGAGCGGTCTCAGGAGCTGCAGTCATGGACTGTGCAGCTGGTCCCGGCGGAGGTTCGAATCCTCTCTCGGGTATGGGTGTCTGTGTTTGTCCTTATGATAATTTAAGTAGTTGCTAAGCCTAGGGACTGACGACCTTAGCAGTTAAGCCCCATGAAAAACTTTTTTGATGTGTGTATAATACTAGATCATCAGCAGTGTCGTATTTGTACATAAACTTCAGTTAAACTTGATGAAAGGGAGTGGAGTAAATACTAATAAACTTTTGTATCACCAAGACAGAATTTTTGAAGTTGACAAAGGTTTTTAGAAAGACAACAGCTTATCACCAAGTCGAAATATCGAGAAGTTTGAGCAGGTACTAGAACCTGATGCTGCATGTTCTTTTACTGTCTCTTGCAAACATAAAAAAACTCGCGATTACTTTGATCTCAGACACATATTTCTAACTGCAAACTACTTTACTCGCTAGGTTATCTCACTAACGTTCGTCGAGAGAACGAATGTTCCCAAGCGGGAGTAATAATATTGAAATTATAATTGCTGAACGTTAGTCACTGTCGGTCCAACAAATGGGAGGACCTTTGTCTGATGAAAGCATTTCCTTTTAGACAGACGTAAGGCGTCTGCGAGAGAAAATATTTTCCTTAAGAGCTTCGTGACTCATTCTTTTGCTCCCCTTCCATTTTTCTTGTTACTCTAATGGCATACTGGCTGTGGTATCGACAAAGCAGAGTGCCGTGTCTTATAGTGACGTAAAAAAAATCTGCTGTATCATTAGCAACGCTCATCGCCAACATATCAGAGCAAATTTTTATCTACTACTCAGTTCCGTTTTTATGTTCAAACCTTGGTGTGTTTTTAGAGTTCCATTTGTAGTCTTTCCATGAAGGACGTTAACTTTCTGTATATCTTGCTACACTGTGCGATCCGTTCAAATGGTCAACAATTCGGTGGCTTGGAAGTACACGGAAAATGACGAAAATATATCGGTAGCAAATTACGAAATGTTTGGTTTTTGAAGTATCAAAAAGATTGATTCTTATTTGAATATGTTATAAAAGGGGACGCTCTTCGTGGATTTACATACCTTTGGTTAAGATATATGTCTATTTAAAAAAGTAAATATTTTATTGGTAATAAATTAAAGAAAATTAGTGGCTCTAGTTTATAACGCTAAATCTATATTAAAAGGAAAGTTAAATATGGAGATAGTTCTAGAAAATTAAAACCTGTTCTTGGAAATCAGTTACACCAACAATTTTGAAGGATTTCCTTAGTACTTTACTTAAATTTTACTCAACATTCAGGTGAAAACACAGGGTTTAAGGCTATGGGATTAGCAATTGAACCCTGCTGTGCCATGCAAGAGTGTTCTCCTAAATCAGAGTAAGGGGTTTTGTGATTGGCTCACAGTAATTATTTCGGTAGAGCACGCCTTTTTCTGAGCGTGTTTATAAGCAAGGCATTTGATTGGTCATGGCTAGAAAACTGTTGTTGTGGGAGTGATTTTCTGTTTTCTCTACGGCATCACACCATTATTGGTTAACCATGAAAACATGCATGAGAGCACGAAATTTTTAAAGTTATTTATGAAATTATTATTCCTCGGAACTCGTAAGGTGTGCTGCGGTTGGCTGGCGACATTCTGACTGTTGCAAAACCAGTTAAGTTTCATAGAGAGAAGCTAGGATGCACAGACTTGCTCCAGAGAGGAATGCCTCCGACTTAGAGCAAAGTACAGAATCTGACCTCTGAATTTTCAGCAGCTACTACAGCCATTTTCTAAACTCTCACTGTTTAAATAGTGGATAGCACGTGCTGTTGATACAGCCACCGAGAAGAGGTGGGAGTGAAAATAGTTAACTTGTACCAGCGATCCATTGCGCAAGTTTAACATTCACAGCCACCCATAAAGAGATTTAGCGAAAGTATTGGTGTTCGTACTCACTTCTCCAAGGATCGTCCTTCAAATCTCTAACCATTTCTGCAGTCATTGGCCGTATCTGTGACATACACTCCTGGAAATTGAAATAAGAACACCGTGAATTCATTGTCCCAGGAAGGGGAAACTTTATTGACACATTCCTGGGGTCAGATACATCACATGATCACAGTGCCAGAACCACAGTCACATAGACACAGGCAACAGAGCATGCACAATGTCGGCACTAGTACAGTGTATATCCACCTTTCGCAGCAATGCAGGCTGCTATTCTCCCATGGAGACGATCGTAGAGATGCTGGATGTAGTCCTGTGGAACGGCTTGCCATGCCATTTCCACCTGGCGCCTCAGTTGGACCAGCGTTCGTGCTGGACGTGCAGACCGCGTGAGACGACGCTTCATCCAGTCCCAAACATGCTCAATGGGGGACAGGGTAGTTGACTTACACCTTCTAGAGCACGTTGGGTGGCACGGCATACATGCGGACGTGCATTGTCCTGTTGGAACAGCAAGTTCCCTTGCCGGTCTAGGAATGGTAGAACGATGGGTTCAATGACGGTTTGGATGTACCGTGCACTATTCAGTGTCCCCTCGACGATCACCAGAGGTGTACGGCCAGTGTAGGAGATCGCTCCCCACACCATGATGCGGGTGTTGGCCCTGTGTGCCTCGGTCGTATGCAGTCCTGATTGTGGCGCTCACCTGCACGGCGCCAAACACGCATACGACCATCATTGGCACCAAGGCAGAAGCGACTCTCATCGCTGAAGACGACATGTATCCGTTCGTCCCTCCATTCACGCCTGTCGCGACACCACTGGAGGCGGGTTGCACGATGTTGGGGCGTGAGCGGAAGACGGCCTAACGGTGTGCGGGACCGTAGCCCAGCTTCATGGAGACGGTTGCGAATGGTCCTCGCCGATACCCCAGGAGCAACAGTGTCCCTAATTTGCTGGGAAATGGCGGTGCGGTCCCCTACGCTACTGCGTAGGATCCTACGGTCTTGGCGTGCATCCGTGCGTCGCTGCGGTCCGGTCCCAGGTCGACGGGCACGTGCACCTTCCGCCGACCACTGGCGACAACATCGATGTACTGTGGAGACCGCACGCCCCACGTGTTGAGCAATTCGGCGGTACGTCCACCCGGCCTCCCGCATGCCCACTATACGCCCTCGCTCAAAGTCGGTCAACTGCACATACGGTACACGTCCACGCTGTCGCGGCATGCTACCAGTGTTAAAGACTGCGATGGAGCTCCGTATGCCACGGCAAACTGGCTGACACTGACGGCGGCGGTGCACACTGGCGACAACATCGATGTACTGTGGAGACCGCACGCCCCACGTGTTGAGCAATTCGGCGGTACGTCCACCCGCCCTTCCGCATGCCCACTATACGCCCTCGCTCAAAGTCCGTCAACTGCACATACGGTACACGTCCACGCTGTCGCGGCATGCTACCAGTGTTAAAGACTGCGATGGAGCTCCGTATGCCACGGCAAACTGGCTGACACTGACGGCGGCGGTGCACAAATGCTGCGCAGCTAGCGCCATTCGACGGCCAACACCGCGGGTCCTGGTGTGTCCGCTGTGCCGTGCGTGTGATCATTGCTTGTACAGCCCTCTCGCAGTGTCCGGAGCAAGTGTGGTGGGTCTGACACACCGGTGTCAATGTGTTCTTTTTTCCATTTCCAGGAGTGTTGTTTCATGTCGTGGTTACGTACTTATATGATTGATTGAATGGGTAAATCATTTGTTAAATATTTAGTAACAGTTGCAAAAGTGACCACTAGTTTGATGAGCATACAATCCCTCGCTTGGTGAAAGATTCGTGTCCAAAGACTGGAAAGTAGCACAGGTCAACACCAATATTCCTGAAAGGCAGTCGGAGTAATCCACTAAATTACAACCCCATATCATTAACGTCGATATGTAGCAGGACTATGGAACACATATCGTGTTCGAATATTATGAATTATCTCGAAGAGAACGGTCTCTTGTATGAATTACCTCGAAGAGAAATGTCTACTGCTGCACAGTTAGTACAAATTTAGAAAATCTGTGAAACACAGCTATCACTTTACTCACACGTAGTCTTGAGCACTATTTGACAAGGGATTTAAAACTTATTCCGTATTTCTAGATTTCCAGAAAGCTTTCGACACCTCACAAACTGCGTGTAATTGCATTTTTATGGAATATCATCTCAGTTATGGAACGGGATTCGTGATTTCATGTCAGAGAGGTCACAGTTCGCAGTCATCGAGTAAAACAGAAATGATGTCTCATTTCTGGTGTTCCCCAAGATAGTTTTATTTATGGGTGCTCTCATGTTCCTTATCTCTATAAAAGATTTAAAAGAAAATCTGAGCGGCTGTCTTAGGGTGTTTGCAGATATCGCTGTCGTTTACCGCCTAGTGAAGTCATAGGAAGATCCCAACAAACTGCAAAAAGATTTATAACAAATATCTGCCTGGTACGAAAATTGGCAGTCGACACTAAATAATTAAAAGTGTGAGGAGATTCACGTGAGTGCTATACGGAATCCGTTGAACTTCGGTTGCAGGGTAAATCAATAAAAACGAAAGGCCGTAAATTCAGCTAAATACCGAGGATTTACAATTAGGATCAACTTAAATCTGAAATAAAATACAGAAAATGTTATAGGGAAGGCGAGCCAAAGACTGCGTTTTATTGGCAGAACACTTAAAACATGTAATAGATCAAGTAAAGAGACTGCCTAAATTACATTTGTCCGTCCTCTTTTGGAGTATTGCAGCGTGGTGTGGGATCCTGAACAGATAGGGTTAAGGTAGTTCATTGAGAAAATTCAAAATAGGGCACCACGTTTTGTATTATCGAGAAATAGGAAGAGAGTGTGACGGACGTGATACATTACTTCTAGTTGCGGCGTGATCTTCTCATGAAATTTCAATCACCATATTTCTCCCCCGATAGCGAAAATATTTTGTTGATGGCGACCTACGTAGGGAGACACGATTATCATAAGAAAATTAGGGGAATCACAGCTCGCACGGAAAGATACACGTGTTCGTTTCTTCTGACCGTTGTTCAAGGATGGAATAATAGAGAATTATTACGAATATGGTTCCGCGAACCGTTTGCTAGGCACTTAAGTGTGATTTGCGGAGTACCCATGTAGGTGTAGATGTAGGACTCCATTAAGATATAAGTGGGAGGTGTGGTACTCATACCTCATGCCTTGTTGGGCCATAGGTTCTAGTTCTCTTTTAACAACATGTTACCCATTGCGCAAAATTATTTTTCTTAAATTTGATTGCTCTTATGGGCCTTTTCCTGTAGGCAACCAGAAATGGGGCCTGTAGCATCTCAGGGATACGTGAAACAACTAAACTGGCACCTAAAACCATCTCTACCCCTGCCACGCAAATAGCTGCAACGTAAAATTTCTTCCACAATCAGGGTTTGAACAAAAAATCTATGATATAAGTGACAAAATGAAAACTATGGTTTTTGGTAAGTTACGTATGCCTTCACCTGTTGAAAAATGCGAGATAAATTACGACGAATAAATCAATAAATCAGCCGGATATTTTTTTCCTGGTAGACATTAGTTTCTCGAATGTGGTAAATGAGTGAAAAAGTCACTGTTCCAAGGACCCATTACCTTAAAAGGGAAACTACCCATCGCATACGCCTCAGAATAAGTGGTAAAATGGCCCAGTGGATATCCCGTCAAAAACTGAACACAGATCAACCACGAAAAGAGGAAGAAGGTGTACTGAACTGTGAAGAAAAGGCAAAAGCGAAAACGACGAACGATGCAAGTTCAAGATGTGCAACATCGAGCGAGTTTAAAGAGCCATGGCGTTCTGGCTGTGTGATTACGGTGTTGGACTGCAAAGGGGTAAATCCATGTTCAAATGTTCTTCATTCCCTATATTTTTCTCACAGAATGATGAACTATCTGTACGGTAACTAACGTGCCTGTTGACCTGTAGTCTTAGTTTCTGTGATACTATGCATTGGTTATAGAATGTGTCTTGTGTTAAGAATATACACTCCTGGAAATGTAAAAAAGAACACATTGACACCGGTGTGTCAGACCCACCATACTTGCTCCGGACACTGCGAGAGGGCTGTACAAGCAATGATCACACGCACGGCACAGCGGACACACCAGGAACCGCGGTGTTGGCCGTCGAATGGCGCTAGCTGCGCAGCATTTGTGCACCGCCGCCGTCAGTGTCAGCCAGTTTGCCTTGGCATACGGAGCTCCATCGCAGTCTTTAACACTGGTAGCATGCCGCGACAGCGTGGACGTGAACCGTATGTGCAGTTGACCGACTTTGAGCGAGGGGGTATAGTGGGCATGCGGGAGGCCGGGTGGACGTACTGCCGAATTGCTCAACACGTGGGGCGTGAGGTCTCCACAGTACATCGATGTTGTCGCCAGTGGTCGGCGGAAGGTGCACGTGCCCGTCGACCTGGGACCGGACCGCAGCGACGCACGGATGCACGCCAAGACCGTAGGATACTACGCAGTGCCGTAGGGGACCGCACCGCCACTTCCCAGCAAATTAGGGACACTGTTGCTCCTGGGGTATCGGCGAGGACCATTCGCAACCGTCTCCATGAAGCTGGGCTACGGTCCCGCACACCGTTAGGCCGTCTTCCGCTCACACCCCAACATCGTGCAGCCCGCCTCCAGTGGTGTCGCGACAGGCGTGAATGGAGGGACGAATGGAGACGTGTCGTCTTCAGCGATGAGAGTCGCTTCTGCCTTGGTGCCAATGATGGTCGTATGCGTGTTTGGCGCCGTGCAGGTGAGCGCCACAATCAGGACTGCATACGACCGAGGCACACAGGGCCAACACCCGGCATCATGGTGTGGGGAGCAATCTCCTACACTGGCCGTACACCTCTAGTGATCGCCGAGGGGACACTGAATAGTGCACGGTACATCCAAACCGTCATCGAACCCATCGTTCTACCATTCCTAGAGCGGCAAAGGAACTTGCTGTTCCAACAGGACAATGCACGTCCGCATGTATCCCGTGCCACCCAACGTGCTCTAGAAGGTGTAAGTCAACTACCCTGGCCAGCAAGATCTCCGGATCTGTCCCCCATTGAGCATGTTTGGGACTGGATGAAGCGTCGTCTCACGTGGTCTGCACGTCCAGCACGAACGCTGGTCCAACTGAGGCGCCAGGTGGAAATGGCATGGCAAGCCGTTCCACAGGACTACATCCAGCATCTCTACGATGGTCTCCATGGGAGAATAGCAGCCTGCATTGCTGCGAAAGGTGGATATACACTGTACTAGTGCCGACATTGTGCATGCTCTGTTGCCTGTGTCTATGTGCCTGTGGCTCTGTCAGTGTGATCATGTGATGTATCTGACCCCAGGAATGTGTCAATAAAGTTTCCCCTTCCTGAGACAATGAATTCACGGTGTTCTTATTTCAATTTCCAGGAGTGTATTACCAGCGCATGAAAATGCGATGAATAGTGGAGCAAGCGAGATGCCGCATAGATATCTCACAGAAATGAAAATAAATAAACGGGTCTGAACTATGTTACAGCTAAGCATTCAGGAGTCAAAACTTCCAAAGACTCATAACATGTGGTACTTGCGTTGAATAAATAGGAGATACGTACGCTTCTGGGTTCCTTCCTTACACCTCGCTGTTACAGATGGGCGTTACATCGCGACACGGACACAAATCGGAATACCGCCAACAGACACGTCAATGATCGAACAGACATTTCATAATTTTGTGAAAAAGATGTGTATATAGTTAGGAGGAAGATTTGAATATTAATGTCCCCATTCGAAGTCCAACACAGTGACTAAGTAACAACGATGCTGTTGCTAGTGATAGTCGCTCGATCTTGCACATCTTGCGCCTGGATAATATTCTTCTCGGGTGTGCAGCCGGATCATAACGTCACATTGACACAATATTTCCGCGGTCCAACTGGCCGAGATCTTCAGATGAGAGTGCTGGTACACGATCTCGCCGGAACTGACTTCTCAGCGCAAGCGGCGACCCCTATATAGGGCGCAGAAGGCCGACAACGCGTGCGCGAGAAGGTGCCGTAACTGCCCTCTAGCGCAAGTAAACATCCCGCGCTGCCAGTGGTGGAAACAGGCGAAATCGAGATATTGCTATCAAAAATTAAAAATTATTCCGACGATCGAAATACAGACAGTTGTTTTTTAATTTCGGATAACACCGGGTTCCAAGTCTTATTTAAGAGGTAACCCTTGTCTCTATTAATAAGATTATCAGGTAAACGAATCTCTATGGATTCTTTTAAAACACAGTCCCAATAGCGAAATGCTGCGGCAATCATTTGTGTCTCGTCATACAGCATTCTATGTCCCTCGGTGAGACGCCTCTGCAGATTTCTCAGGCTGGATAGTTCACTGTTTCGATATTGCTTCTTTTTTCACACTTCACTACACTTTCCTGTTTTCACGGTTGATCTGTGTCCCGTTCATGACGCGCTGTTCACTGGTCCATCTTAACGCTAAATGTGAGGGAGTGCGATGGGGAGTTTCCTGATAGCAGTTTGTGTGATGATTTAATCGATAATTGTGGTGAAGAACTTTGCAGACTCGCGTTTGCGACATTCACCTCCATCGCGCGTAATCAGCACGGAAGTGGGTCCCATGCACTTGAGCAATATTTTACGATGGGTTGTACGACTGATTTTTAAGCAGTCTCCTTTGTACACAGCAGTAGAATCCGTCGCCAAGGCAGACTTTATATCAGAAATCAATGTTCGCTGATGAATCTGTAAAGGTTCTGTCTGCTGCCTTCATCAGATACACCAACGTAAGCGTAAGGAGGGGGAGTAGTAGTGATCAGCGGACGACTTGAAACTTCTTGAAACGCGAAAGTCGTCCACCGCACGGCAGCGCATTCAGCGCTGTTGGAGCGGAAGCGATCGTCAAGAGTTGAAGAGCGGGGTATATGGTGTGGGAATAAGGAGCAAGGAGGGAAAAGGGTGTGGCTGTCGCATGCAGCGAGTGAAATGCGTGATGCTCTTCCTGAATGGGACCAGACGTACACTCTGCAAACCACAGCGAGGCGAATGACAATGGGTGCGTCCCACTGCACCGTTTAGCAGGGGTTTTTCCCGTTCCAGTCACGTACGGAGAGCTGGAAAAGTGTTTAGATGCCTCTGTGCGTGCTGTAATTGACCTGATCTTATTCTCCCGATCCCTATAGGAGCGTTATGTACAGGTTGTGTTATATTCCTAGAGTCTTTCTTTAAAGCCCGTTCTTGAAACTTAGTTAGCACACTTTCTCGGAATAGTTTACGTCTGTCTGATAGTCTGCCAGTTCAGTTCTTTCAGCATCTCAATGACATTTTCTCGCAGGTGAAACAAACCTTTGACCATTCGCGCCGTCCTTCTCTGCATGCGTCCAATATGCTCTGCCAATCCCATCTGATATGTGTCCCACATGCTTGAGCAATATTCTAAGATGGGTTGCACGACTGATTTTTAAGCAATTTTCTTTGTATACTGGTTGTATTTCTCTAGCATCTTCCCAATAAACAGAAGCCTGCAACCTGCTGTGCACATGACTGAGTACATGTGATCGTTCCATTTCTGACTGCCTCCGATTCTGTCACCCTTCTACTGAATTCAAACATGTCTCAAATGTTCCGATTTCTTCATTTGGTACTCCATTTTTAGCGTCCACAGCTCCACTCACTAGTTCCAAATGACAAAATGACAATGCCTAAACTTACACTGTAAGATGGCAAGAACTATGCACCTTACATGAAGTCATTAAAGATCACCTGACTCACGTTGAGCGAACAGTAGGGCTGAACAAAAAATGACTGGCAAGGCACAATGCATCTTGTAGAAGGTATAGTATGGACGTATTGGAATAATTAATGTCGGGTGATGGTCTTAAAGTAATTCACATGACATGAAAACTTTGTGGAAACGAGTCGATTTACTGGACGCTGGTTTACCCAAGGGAAGTATTTAGAGTTGACTGTGGCCGGCTGGGGGACTGCGAAGGGAAGCGACAACAGGCAGCTTAGGGCTGCTCAAGCTCCGATAAAGCGGTAACGCGGCACAGCCTCCAGCCGCCTTAAGATGAGTGACAGCATGGGTGGTTGACCCCGACCCCATGCTGGTGTACCGGGAAGCAGACGGAGAACTTGTACGCCTGTTGATAAATGTCCGTCGTGCCATTTTCAGGGAAGCATGCGAGAAAGCTGCGCAAAGCTACGTTGGAGCGGTCAACAGAGGTCAAAATATGTGTGTTCGTGACTATAGCAACTTCACGCTGAATTCACGGTCCGCAGTGTCTGAAGTAAATCAGGTGAAGAGCGACAGAATGAAATACGCCGGCCTCTGATGGGAACGTAGGACCCAGGAATTTGAAGTACTCTCCTGGGAGTCAGAATTCCGGAAAAATCGGTGTTTGTGCAGACGATAACCTTGATGGCGGCCTGGGAGGAGCGAAATAGAAGAAGTTGAGAAGAAGGGAAAATTTTGTGGAAATTTGTTCACTTCCCAGAGCAGGCATTGGTCAGCACTGGGAAGCGACGTATAATTAACCCGACTTGCACTGGAATTGGTATAAATGATTTTACTGGAGGGGAGACCGAAGCTAAAAGCGGACTGGGAGAAGTCCCCATAGAGGTCTTCCATTCGCAGCTTGCATAAAGTGCTGACGTGGCGTTCTTTACTCAGCTTGTCTGAGAAAGAGTGAGCATCTGTGCAGTTTAGGACTTAGCAAATGGAACGGTTGAGCTTGGAGATAGGAAGATTTGGTTCAGCTATGTACTGAGCAAGATAGCCAGGAGTGAATAGATGAGCGCAGCCTTGCACCACCACGAGGTCGGCCGACGGCCGCACAACGACACAGCTCCGCCACGCTGATTTCGGTGATATTGCGCCCGCTCCGGTCACTGATTAATTTGTTGGATCACGTCGGCAAAGTTTCCACGAGGGTTTCGTGTGCTGTATATTGTAGAATTCTTCTCGCACTTCGCATTACACCTGGGTCAGTCGATAGGAATTACTTTTGATTTATCGCGCTTTACTCCACGCAAACCCAATTTATTACCACTGCCTGTTAGGAGAATCATGTAATGTGATGATTGACGGTCGTGAGTTAAAAATAAATCTGTGCTAATCGACTCCATCTGTTTTCAATCAAGTAGTTGAAATCCCAAGTCACTTTCTTAATTAATTTTATGTTCAACATTTGCATCTGGTGTTCAATAGCTGAATATAACATCAATGTGCACCTCTTTTTAATTAAAAGGGATCAATTCTGAATCAATTAATGTTAAAACTGCCACCGCAGTTCAATTAGGAGTCACAGGGCCTTATTACTTTCTTTGCGTTATCCGACATTGCGGCAGTTTTGCACTCCCTATTGGTCTGTTAGTCAGTTAGTTGGAGTGAACACATGCCAAAACCAGCTAAGTGACGGGTGGGGGGGTTACAACACAACGACAGTTAACTACAAGGAAAAAATGGCAATCGACAAATAGCAACCGGAATAGCAACACAAAAACGCAAAGAACTTATGCGCCAACCTAATAACCGGAATAAGTTTTGGTATTTTCCCTCTATCCAGGAGCAGTTACAGACTCAGATAACAATTTAGGAATAACGAAAAGTAGACTGAAGTTTAAAGCAATCCTTCGGACGAATCATTGTGGAAAAAAGGTGGGGTTATAAAGTATGGTGGAGTGATGAGATGCCATAGAATCCTCTAAGATAGTAGATATCGCGATAATGAATTCAGTGGGCAGTTCAATTGAAGAAAAACAGACATGGCAGTCACAGAAGGTGGACAGATCAACGGAGGAGAGATATCTACGAAGAGAACTTGGGTATCTGAAGAAATGCTTCAGGTGATCGGCAAAACACGGGAGTACATAAATGTTCATAGAGAAGTGGGAATTGTGCACTCTCTTTTTTTTCATGTGTCAACTCATAAAAAATGCAAATAACGCTGTTGTCCGGCCATCCTGATTTAGGTTTTCCGTGATTTCCCTAAATCACTCCAGGCTAATGCCGGGATGGTTCCTTTGAAAGGGCACGGCCGACTTCCTTCCCCGTCCTTCCCCAATCCGATGAGACCGATGACCTCGCTGTTTGGCCTCTTCCCCCAAACAACCCAATCCAGTCAATGTCTAACGCGCGCGGGAGCAGTTGCTTGCGGAAGGTGTAACCGCAAACTCCAGAGGCGACATACGTATGCAGACGTCCCTTGGTGGAACACTGTTGCGGTCTCTTTTATTTTTGTTGGTTTTATGTAACTGTTAAGTGTAATAAGACTTAGAAGGAGCGGCTCTGTCTTTAATCCTTCGTGATGGTAGACGTGTTCGACAGTGGAATATTTCTTGTTAATTGTCGTGTGTTGTCTTAGGCCCCTACGGGAAATTTCATGTTTGAAGTTAAACAGCAATCCAAGTACGATGCCCAATGTATGGAGAGTGCTGTAAGAATACTCAATATGTGCATGCCGTTAAGATGCGACTTCAAAATTAATTTTTGACTTACCAGTAATCGTTGTCGCTGATTGACTGCTATGCTATACATAGGCGTTGGGTAAATCCGGTTGCGTGGAAGAATCTGCGGTTTCTACCCGGTCGCAATACTCTTCTTGCCATCATCGAGCAATTTAACTTGCAAATCGTACTCCCTCTGCTCCACGAACTCCGAATTTTCAGCATTAAATGCTGAGTGTGAGCTGCGTAGTCCTAACTCATTACATTACACCAAATGTTGTCCAAATCACTTACCCTTACGCATCACATGTACTTTGTTATAGACAGATACAATTCAGTTTCCGTGACAAACTAACAAATAAACAGACATCTACATCTACATCTAAATGATTGCTCGGCAATTCATAATTAAGTGCTTAGCAGAGGGTTCATTGAACTACCCTTAAGCTTCTTCTCTACCGTTCCTCTCTCGAACAGCTCGTGGGAAAAAGGAAAACTTCGGTCTTTCCCTGTGAACTCTGATTTCTCTTATTTTATTATGATGACAATTTCTCCCTATGCAGTTGGACTTTAACAAAATATTTTGCCCCTCTGTGGTGAAAACTGGTGATTGAAACTTCATGCGGAGCTCCTGCCGCATCGAAAAACGCCTTTGTTTCAATGACTGCTAACCCAGTTTGTGAGTCATGTCCGTAGCACTTTCTCCCTCAGTTCTCGACGACACAAAAAAGAACTTCCCTTCTTTGAACTTTTTCGCTGCCACCCATGAATCCTGTCTGATGCGGATGCGACACTTCGCAGCAGAGAGAAAGGGAAGAAAACGTAGTGTCGGCAGTCCCTTCAATATACCATTTACATTTTCTAAGTGTTCTTCCAATAAATCACAGTCTGTCGCTTGCTTTCTCCATAACATTATCTATGTGATCGTTCCAATTTCAGTTATTCATAATCGCAATCCCTACGTATTTGGTGTTTACAACCTTTAGATTTACATACTTTATGGTGTAACTGAAACTCAGCGGATTCCTTTTCAGTGTTCACGGAGATGACTTTGAAACGTCCCCTTAGAAAAATTTATGAATTACTGTGCTGATAAACCTCTTACGATATTTGATTTCCAAACAGCTGATCAGAACTGAACGTTCTCAGACATTTCTGTCTTTACTTATTCTGATCAACACTAGACTTACACACAACATTTTTTAGCGCAACGCAATCTGACTTTCAATAATCCTTACAAAAGAATGGCCCTGACTAACAATAACCTATACCTTTCATTAATCACTTACCTCACAAAAATCTTCGTTACTCGAACTACTGCAATACAGCGAACGCCAATACTGCCAGCTAAATAAAGAATTCTAAGTACTGAAGGCACTAACTACTGAATGGCATAGTTAGCAAATGAAAGATTTTAGAGAACAAATAAAATATTTACCTTAATTATGTTCAAAAGTGCTCATATATATATATATATATATATATATATATATATATATATATATATATATATATATATATATATATATATCAGTTCATGATATCCAGTATTAAAAATTTACTCTTTCTGATGGACACACGTCCAGATCGTACGCTCTCAAAATTCTGCCATTTCTCTTCCCACATCCACCACTGCTGGCGGCTCACCTCCAACTGCGGAACGCTGCACGCTGTTCACATCGAACTGCCCAACACTGCAATAGCGAATATTCCAGCAACGCCAACCAGCCACAGACTGCACACAGCACAGCCAGTAATTTTCATACAGAGCGCTACGTGACGTTACTAACATAAAAACCTAAACAGCCTACTTGCAACTTCAGCTTTTCAGTATTTAGTGTCAATTGTCAGTTTTTACTGCATACAGATATATTGTCCAAAATATTTTGCAATTAATTTTCATCATCTGATGACTTTATAAGACGATAAACAACAGCTGCATGTGGAAATAATCTAAGTGGGCTGCTCAGGTTGTCTCCTAAAACTTTTGGGTAGATCAGGAACAGCAGAGGGGCTATAAAGCCTCTTGTGGAACTCTAGATGTTATTCCTGTTTTACTCGATGATTTTCCGTCAGTTATTACGAACTGTAACATTTCTGTAAAGCGAGAAATAGCATATATTATAGAGATTTAAGTCACTGAGGAACGAAATATAAAGAAAGTGCACGTAAGACAAGGCGAAATGGCTGCTGAAAAAACAAGAACTAATGATATTCGGAAAATTGATTCGGCGTCCAAAAATGTCAAAACGACATTCGGTAAAATTAAAAGCAGGCAGTGCTAGGGGAAGAGTGAAACAGAGCGCGGAGCAGGTATGACGGGTGAGTCTCTCCATCGGCATTTGTCATCGCTGAGAGCAGTGCGCTCATTACACGGCAGCGGGACGTTCGTGCCTGACGGTTGCGCAGCGCGTGCGTGAGCACGCATGACTTCTCCTGCATTGCCGCATTATCTGGAACGCATAAATCCGTCCAATTGTCTGCCGACATCAACATTGTCATGCGGACACGACACCGTGCTGGCTTCCGCTGCGTCACTGACTCTGCCTCAACTTGTGCCCGATGCGCTATTCGTCGAGGTCGGCGCTACCCGGCGGATTCTGGAACCTTCTGTATGCAGAAGAGATAGAGGATCCACTATTAGAATCAATATTTAAAAGACTTTTGGACGACTTGAGATCAAATAAGGCAGAAGAGATGGATAACATTCCACCAAAATTTCTAAAACCATTGGTGTAAGTGGCAACGACAGGATTGTTCACGTTGGTGAGTGGCATGCATGAGACTGGCGATATACCATCAGGCTTCCGGAGAAACATCGTCGATACAATCCCTAAAGTAACAAGTGCTGACAAACGCGAGAATTATCGTACCATCAGGCTAACAGCTCATGCCTCCAAGTTCCTGAAAGGAATAATATGCAGAAGTGTGTAAAAGAAAACTGAAAATATTTTAGACTACTATCAGTTGGCTTTAGGGCAGGTAAAGGCACCAGAGAGGCAGTTCTGACATTGCGTTTGATAATGGAAGCAAGACTGAAGAAAAATCGACACACATTCAAAGGATTTGTCGACTCTGACAACGTCAAATTAGGTAGGGTGTTCGAAATTCTGAGAAAATTGGGGGTAGGTCATACGGAAAGACGGGTAATATATAATATGTGCAACAACCAAGAGGGAACAATAACACTGGAAGATGAAGAACGAAGTGCTCGAATTAAACAGGATGTAAGACAGGGACGTATTCTTTCGCTTCTACTATTCAATCTATACATCGAAGAAGCAGTGACGGCAATGTATCCATGGAAACAACTATCGTGACTGGTTAATTTTCTAAATTTTTAGTAAACCGAGAAAATATCATAATTATTGCAGTGCATTACTGGTGCCAGTTGCCAGTACTATACTCTTCAGTTGATTTTATTGATATGGTAGTATTCGAACGGTTATTACTGAGCTCAGTTCAGTTTTGATACCGTGTGTACTTCAACAGGCAATAACTGTGACCTATTTGCTTGAATAAACACTTAGCGTGGTAAGTGGTAATGATAATCTTCAGACCTCATACCATGATGATCGGCAATTCACGTTCATGAAGATCGTAACGCCTGCTCCGTTCTCAGCCTCCGCCTACCATCATGGTATGAAGATGGTCAGAAAGTGACCGAAACCGGTAACCACAACAACAAGTGTTTCTTGCGGTCGAGACTGTTTTTGTTCATTTTAAAGTTTTAACAAGAAAAAGCACTGCTCTCCACGAGAAATGATCTCAAAAACTATTCGTAATGATAATTTGTGGTACCATTAGGATTCGACGCTATTATCGTCTGCTCTGACGGGATGGCGCTGCAGTATAAAGCGATCCTCGGTCACAGAAAGCTGTGGATTACCTCCAGTGACACATTAACAAAACTTTCCTGGGAGATAAAACCTATTATCAGCACTCGAACGTCTGTGGAGGATGCATGTAAATGTAGATCCAAATGAGCTTCAGCATGTATTCCGAAAGCAGAAAATGTCCGAATATAGGCCCTGACAAGTCACACGAAATCCAGTTCACGCTCTACAGATATGGATGGCGTAACCAGGTGGGTTCGTTGTTTATAAGTATTCACACAGCCTTCGAGTCAGTAGAGTAACACGTCTACGAAAGTAAATACCTTCACAACCATGTTTGCGATTGCGAAACTCAGCGCGGTATGCACAGTGGAGACATATAAAAACGCAGCACTAGCATTGGTGTCTCAGAAAGTGTAACATAACGTTTGATTGCATATCAGTAACCAAGCTCATATGTTAGTCATAATATAGACCTTTCATAAATGATGGTTTAGTCTATGACGACATACGACATAATATTTAGTTGAACAATAATAACATATAAGTTTGTTGTAGAGGCTGGAAAACTAACTTCCAATAAGGAGTTGTTCTATTTTCGAAACATAAATTTCCAATAGACGTTGCCTACACGAGTAATATGTCGCTACTAGAGCTAGTCATATTACTTCAATATCTATGCCCAATATTCTGCAGAAATATGATGAGGATAACTTAAGTTCCAGGTAAGCGAGAACTGTAGGAAATTATTAACTGTCCTTGAAAGCAGTTCTTTATCAAACGCTAGCTGTGTCCCTATTTGAATAGTGTATACACTGAAGCGTCAAAGAAACTGGCACAGGCATGCGTATTCAAATACAGAAATATGAGAACAGGCAGAATACAGCGCGGCGGTCGGCAACGCCTGTATGAGACAACAAGCACCTGGGCAGTTGGTGGGTCGGTTACTACTACTGCACTGGCAGGTTATCAAGATTTAATTGAGTTTGAATGTGGTGTTATAGTCGGCACACGCGCGATGGGACACAGCATCTCCGAGGTAGCGATAAAGTGGGGATTTTTCCGTACGACCGTTTCACGAGTGTACCGTGAATATCAGGAATCCGGTAAAACTTCAAATTTCCGACATCACTACGGCCGGAAGTGATCCTGCAAGAACGGGATCAACGACGTCTGAAGAAACTCGTTCAACGTGACAGATGTGCAACCCTTCCTAAAATTGTTGCAGATTTCAATGCTGGGCCATCAACAAGAGTCACCGTGCGAACCATTCAACGAAACGTCATCGATGTAGGCTATCGGAGCCTGAGACCCACTCGCGTGCTCTTCATGGCCGTACGACGCAAGTCTTTGCGCCACGCCTGGGCCCATCAAAACAGACTTTGGACTGGGAACATGTTTATTGGTTGGATGAGTCTCGTTTCAGATTGTATAGAGCGGATGGACGTGTACGGATATGGAGACGACCTCATGAATCCATTGGACCCAGCATGTCAAGCTGGTGGAGGCTCTGTAATGGTGTGCAGTTGGTCTGAATGGGACCTCTGATACGTCTAGATGAGACTGACAGGTGACACGTACGTAAACATGCTTTATGACCACCTGCATGCATTCATGTCCATTGTTCATTCTGACGGACTTGGGTAATTTCAGCAGGACAATGTGACGTCCCACACGCCCAGAATTGCTACAGAGTGGCTCGAGGAACACTATTTTGAGATTAAACACCTCCGCTGGTCACCAAACTCCCCTGAAATGAACATTATTGGGCATAACTGGGATGCTTTGTAACATGCTGTTCAGAAGAGATCTGCACACCCTCGTACTCTTACGGATTTATGAACAGCCCTGCAGCACTACTTCAGACATTACTCGAGTCCGTGTCATGTCGTGTTGCGGCACTCCTGCGTGCTCGCAGAGGCCCTACACGATATTAGATAAATGTACCGGTTTCTTTTGCTTTTCAGTGTATATGAATAGTGTATGGGATTGAAATTAGGTTGGGCTGAGGAAATCGGACAGAGACTAACAAGGGTTTATTTGACTGGGGAAAGACAGACACAGTAACATTGAAACTTGTCAAATGTCGAATGCTCGAAGACATGCGCTGTATATCTCTTCACAATGTGCTTGGAAAATTTATTGGTGCTCGACAAATACGAATCTTCTGCACCTCCATGCGTTCAGTTCTTTTAGAGATCGAGAAAAAGATATTCATGACAAATAAAAGTTCGCTCAATGGTATACAAGCGTTCGAGTATCCCGTAATCCGACCTAGAATAGATTTTTACATATTTTTGATTCGTCATGCAAAAAAGAACACTTTGCTATTTGCTTTTCCTACGCACTTACACACACACACACACACACACACACACACACACACACTGATCCGATTTCACACTCCATTTAACAACTGATTGTGCCCAGTCGACGTTCTCGTTCAGTTGGTTTATTCATTCGAATGAATTAAGGGATTGAAACCATCTTTGTGGTTAGGCCACCTACACGAATGTTTTCACCCACGCCCCTGGATTGTGTGGTTTGGTTTAATGTGTGAGAACCAACTGACATAAATCTCTGACACTTACGTCAGTTATATGAATGTTTTCACTCACTGTCAGAGTTTGCCTGATTTCACTGACGTACTTTTTCGGACTTTTATCTACGGACCGTGACTATTGTTTCCAACTTCTTGGTGAGAAATAATGTTTCCTATTACCAGGAGAGGTGAATAAAAAGTACATTTCTTTTTCGTACTTTTGGCGCTAAATATTGATTTTTGGTTGGTTTTAAAATGTTTATAATTAACATTATAATATTTTATTTAAATTTATTGAAGTTGCACCCATGATCTATAACTCTACTTCGGCTGTTCCTGACGTGGCGCGAACCGAAAGTATGTAAGATTCATTGTTTTTTATTCTGTCGTGACTTAATAACTTGCTTTTTAAGCATATTATGTCACTTCCTGGAACAATTTCTTTCTAAGAGACATTTTTGTAATCATAAATAAACTTATGGAATCACAGTCATAACAATTTTTTTGAAGGACATCATATTCTCGTCAGTGACTGTTCTAAATTTTGTGACTGGCGTGAAGATGTCCTACAAAAACTTTTTGTCATTGTCCTCCAATTTCTTTAAATTTATTTAGCTAATATCCAACTGCGTGTACGTATGTGTATGTTCCACATCTCCTACTAAACCACGTGACTGATTGCCACCTAAATTCGTACATGTATCGCTTATTTTCAAGCAACAATCAGAGGTGGGTTAGGAACCACCTACCTATCATAGGTGACGATATATGACGTGATAAACAATGAGATTCACGAAAAACTGCCGCATCCTGCATGACGTGAAAATTTATTACTTCTGTAGTACTAACTGTATTCGCAATGAATTTGGCATATGGTGCCCACACAGACCTCCAAATGTATCTACAAAATTATATCATTGAAGGGAATATAGTTCAACACATAAACAATGAGGTGCGTGAAACCACGCCGCATCATGCATCACAATTATATTTATTACGTCTTTGAGACAAACGTTATTCGCGCAGACAATATCCACATATTCCGCTCAGTGTACTTACACAAGTATATCACTATAATTCAACAGATATGATGCCACAAGCACAGAGATGCGTGTAAAAATGCCGCACGATTTATGCCTTACTACAAAGACACGCCTGCAGTCGAGTTAACTTAAGGAATTACCTGACACCTGGCAGCACTTTTGACTGATTTCAACTGTGAAGCGCCAACGGCTAGAGGGAAAAGGAATAGCTATGGAGAGGCATTGCCATAGAGGCGTTGAAATAATCACATATTAGACACAGTATGCAGTTGCACCCAGTGTGCAGGAACTGTCCGGGTTATTGCACTTACACATTTGTCAATGATGTATATTCCTTTGTACGACTGTTTCATAATTTCAAAGGTGTTATCAGGAACACATACGAACGAAATTTATTCGATATTACACTAAAAACACAGTTCATGTTCTGTTTCATTCCGAACAGAAAATTGACAATGCCGTGTTTGGCAGTCAATATTGAGTGATTCTTTCAGGAGTTGCACATAGTATTGAATTTATATTGAGTGTGACTTTTGATCCAGTCATACAACTTCTTTCATTCCCTTGCAACTGAGGGTTTCGGCATCCCTATTCGTAAACGTGAAAGAGAAATTGTATTAAAGCTACCTGTTGGCGTTCAATAAAAAGAAAATATCACAATGACAGAAACAGTGACGAAGACGATAGTAAAAAGTAGTGAGAATATTGAATCGGTCACATTTTTCCGCTCGGAACTGAGTGCTCGTGGGTGCGTTGACTGTTTCGATCCGGTTGTTTTCACAGGTTGGTCGCAGTAGAAAGAAATGTATGAATAATCATCCTACAGACACATAATACTACAGGTCTCAGAATAGACTGTTTTCAGTCGGTTGCTCCCACAGACAACTTGAAAGTAAGGGCGAATGATTAGCTGGTACGTAAAACCGTATGAGCTGATTGTTTCCCAGTATTCGAATGAGTCGATTGTTTAAATCATTCGTTTGTAGCGATCACTGTGCGCAAACACACACACACAAAAACACACACACAAACACACACACACACACACACACACACACACACACACACGCACACAAAAGTGGCCCTGAGCACAATTGGACTCAACTGCTGAGGAGGCAGGATTCGAATCTGCGACCGTACCGGTTGCGCGGTTCCAGACTGTAGCGCCTGGAACCGCTCGGTCACCCCGGCCGGCACACACACACACACACACACACACACACACACACACACACGCAGATGGAGAATGCCGTTGTGTGGCACGATGTGACAGTAGGCTTTCGGTCCAGGAGGGGACCACATAGGACGCTATCGCTGCTGAGCGCTGGCCGCTGCTCGCTTGCGTTGTTTTGGAGGCGACAGGCAACTGTAGTTGAGCTTATCAGCAGGTAGCAGGCTGCCAACGGAGACGCAGCTCTGACGCGAAATGCGGGAACGAGCCACGTTATCTTTGTGGAAGTGTTCACGTGGTCTGCGCCGTGCTGTAGCAAACAATTGCTTTGTCGAATTGAATATCATAATGTGTACAGCATCGTGAGGTGTACCTAGTTAAGCAAGCTACGACGAAAACGTGGGTCCTTCTCCCCGGTTTCCGTAGATGCTGCGCATTCTTTTCAGAGGCACTGGAAAAGTGTTCTATTTGGCATCCGGTAGTGGGTACACTGCGAAGTACATTATTCTTCTGCTTTTCTGAGCCCAACCGCTGTTTCAAACTTCTCTTTTGGCTGCTTTTATACAAAAGCACACACAATAGGACGCAACTCACATGATTCATGAAAGCACAAGACAATTGTCTCCCATATAGTTTACATAGTTTTGAGTAAAATAAAACATTCACCTTTTACGTATGCCCTCCATACACTCTCTGATTCTCTCCACAATATCCACCAATACATATTAAAAAAATAATTTCGAAACTGGTTATTGTTATGTCAGCACCTATTGCAATGAAAGTAAAGGAAAGTATAGCAAATTAATTTCCGTGAACTGATCTTTTGAGTTATTGTTTCAATCAATACTCTACACTGAGGTGACGAGAGTCGTGGGATGTCTCCTAATATCGAGTCGGATCTCCTTTTGCAAGGCGTACCGCAGCAGCTCGACGTAGCACGGACTCAACTAGTCGTTGGAAGTTTCCTGCGGAAATATGGAGCTGTGCTGCCTCTATAGCCGTCCATAATTGCGAAAGTGTTGCCGATGCCAGATGTTGTGCATGGAATGACCTCTCCATTAAGGCCCAGAACTGTTCGATGGGAATTATGCACAGCGATATGAGTGGCAAAATCATTCGCACGAATTGTCCAAAACGTTCTTCAAAGCAGTCGCGAACAATTGTAGCTCGACGACACATCGTCGTTCTTTGGGTACATGAAGTCCATGAATGGTTGCAGATGGTTTCCCAGAAGCCGAATATAACCATTTCCTGACAATTGTCGCCAGCCGCGGTGGCCGTGCGGTTCTGGCACTGCAGTCCGGAACCGCGGGGCTGCTACGGTCGCCGGTTCGAATCCTGCCTCGGGCATGAGTGTGTGTGATGTCCTTAGGTTAGTTAGGTTTAAGTAGTTCTAAGTTCTAGGGGACTTATGACCTAAGATGTTGAGTCCCATAGTGCTCAGAGCCATTTGAACCATTTTTTTGTCAATTATCGATTCAGTTGAACCAAAGTACCCTGTCCATTCCATGTAAACAAAGCCCAAACCATTATAGAGCCACCACCTACTTGCACAGAGCCTGGTTGACAACTTCTGTCCTTGGTTTCGTCTGACCTGCGCTACCCTCGAACCCTGCCACTAGCTCTTACTAGGTCACGGTTTTCCAAATTTCTGGGATACAACAGATGTGGTCCAGAAGAGGTAATGTCGTGCTATTATCAGAAGCATCGGCGTCGGCGGTGTGCTGTCATAGGCCATTAATGCCATATTGCCCTACAATGACCCAATGGACGCTTTCGTCGCACGTCCCACATTGATTACTGCGTTTTGCAGTGTTGCTTGTCTGTTAGCACTGACAACTCTAGGCAAGCGTCGCTGCTACCGGTCGTTCAGTAAAGGCCATCGTCCACTGTGTTGTCCGTGGTGAGAGGTAATGTCTGAAATTTTGTATTCTAAGGACACTCTTTACGCTTTGGATCACGGAATAGTGGATTCCGAAACGATTCCCCAAATGGAATGTCCCATGTATCTAGCTCCCACTACCATTCCCCGTTCAAAGTCTGTTACTTCCTGTCGGAATTCACGTCGGAAACGTTTCCACATGAATCACCTGAGTGCGAATGACAGCTCCGCCAATGTACTGACCTTTTACACCTGGTGTAAGCGATGCCACCCCCAACTGTATGAGCACATATCGCTATCCCATGACTTTTGTCATACGATTGTATAAATGAAGGGGAGATTGAGGAATAAGTGGTTCAAATGGCTCTGAGCACTATGGGACTTAATTTCTGAGGTCATCAGTCCCCTAGAACTTAGAACTACTTAAACCTAACTAACCGAAGGACAACACACACATCCATGCCCGAGGCAGGATTCGAACCTGCGACCGTAGCGGTCACGTGGTTCCAGATTGTAGCGCCCAGAACCTCTCGGCCACTCTGGTCGGCGATTCAGGAATTATTATAGGAAATATGTGGGCTGAAAATGGGGAAAATCGCTGACATAAGTGGCTCTGACAAACAGCAGACCGCTACAGCCAGTTTTCTGGGAAGAGTATCTCGGTGAAGCTGGTCGGCTACTGTACGAAAGTTATGGCAAGTGATTTAACGACGGTGAAACCACGAGATATCGGACAACCCACGCATCATCACGTAACAGGAAGGTCGTCATTCTCTCTCTGTAGAGCAGGATAGACGGTGATATGCGGCAGACATGACAGCATGATATAATGCCAGTGCAAGCACAAATACACTGCTGGACAAAAATTGGCCCACCTTTTTAGAGGTTTCCCATTCACTGAAGATTTATTGTTGTAGTAGTGCATATTGAATACATTAAATGATTATTGATTAGATTTATAGAACAATAGCACAGGCGGTTCTGAGGAACCAGGTATCGACCCATGCCGAAACACCCAAATTAGTACGTGGTGTAGCCTAAACGGTCGACAAGGCGGGAGCTGACTCAAATATCCAGTATACCATCCTGCGATACGTTATAACTCGCTTTCTCTACCTGTTCAGGAAGTTCCGTAAGATTTCAATAAACAACTGAGTTAACAAACACTTTTAAAAAACCGAGCTGGGCGTTATGTGTTACTTTTACCCACAAATTGATGAATAATTAACATCATTTAAACTCGATGAAACACATGGGTCGCCAAAATGTGCAGAGATTAGCACGAGCTTAAAAAATATCTATAGAACCAAATAAAAAAATTAAATGAAAACGGCGAGTGCAGCAATTGAAATTAATGGCTCTCATGTGGTATTTTAAAAAGCTACACTAACTTTTAGCCTCTCTGTTCTCAACCAAATTAAAGTAGCCACAGCATCGGATTAAATGAGCCAGACCATGCTTTAAATTAACAACTGACAAATAAAGCAGCAGGTGGCTTGGCGCTGATACTTCTTTTTTTTCATATCAGCTACGCTGTACAAGCGACACAACACGATGCGTTAACCTTACAAGAAAGCAAGTGCCTAAAAACTCACTATAGTTGAAGCATAACACGACGTTAAGGGAGAGCACTGCTTTCAATCGGTTAGCTCCAAGGCTCCAAGGTTGGATAGATAAGTAGTTAAGCTAATTTTGTTCTCGTCTTGCTCTTATCAGCCCTTACTATCTCCGGTAAGGTCTGGATGATATTTTTCCGAGAGTTTGATTGGATGACTTTAGTCTCATAGATTCTAAACAACAGCTTTAATAGCTGTTTGGTTGTCAATTTCCCTAGTGATAATAGAAATTTCGAAGGAATATTATACACCTTCAGACATAATAGATCGCAAGCCTTCCAAAGCTTTATTAAACTCTGATTCTGATTATGGTTCCCTTATGTCTTCCATACTAACTCCCATTTCGTCTTCGGTCGTGTTATTAGGTTTCCCACTTATCCACCCTCTCGTAAGCTGTTAACAGATGGACATTCTTGATGATAGTTGCTTTACATTTGGTCGTGTGGTTTTGTAAGGCCAATTTATAGCTATTTAAGTTCATGATACATAGCAGATTGTCGAGCACAATCATTGTAAAGTCGAGGACATACAAAATACCTAGCAGGAAGATGACCTGCTTTACTGTTTAATATATTTGGCTTTTATTCCAGTGATGACAAGCTGAGTGGAGGAGACTGGTAGAGAATAAAGGTTTGTTTCTATTGCTGATGGTCAAAAATACAGTTCTCAATTAGCTGACGGCTGTAGGAAGTCACTTCAGTAAAATATTACTTCATTAAACGCAGACTCTAATACTGGACACCTTAAGCCTCTTATATTGAGAGCCAGTGCTTCGTCAGTCACATCATCAGACATGCCCTCCACTTCGTACATGTCTTCAAAGCACTTTCTTCCTATTCGCTCTCTTCTTTGTGCCTATCAGTGAAGTTCCCATTGATTTCTTAATCTTGACATCCTTTCTACATGCTGAATCAGTCCTTTCGACGACTACCAATTTTTAAATTTCTTCCCATTTTTCTTGTAGGCCATTTAGTTCTGAGTCCCTTGCACTTCCTATGTATTTCATTCCCGAGTGAGTTGTATTTCAGTATTCTTGAAATTCTCTGAACATTTAGTTTACTTTCTTCTTCCGTCGATCAAGTGAAATATTTCACCTCCTTCACAAGTTTTCTTCACAGTTACCTTGTTTTCAACAATGTTTGTCTGTCCAGCTCACGTTATTGCCCTCTTTAGAGATGTCCATTCCTCTTCAATTGCTCTGTCTACTGAGGCATTCATTACCGGTGTATCTGTATCCCTGCAGAACTTCCAGTATCATTCCTCAGTGCTTCAGTGTCTCACTTCTTTCCATATAGTCTTCCAGTCTGTCCTTCCAACTTCAGCATAATCCTCACCATTAGTAAATACTTCTGGGTACGCCTTACAGTCTTACATTTGATTTCGGAATATATGTCTGATGATGATTGACATTCTTTTCAGATAGGATGTGGTATGTAAACAGAGTTTGGTTCTAATTGATCTAGTGGTTTAGAAGGAGACATACATGCGAAGCACTTGAATACCGCACAGATTTTTGTCATGAAACAGTAGGAAGGTACATGGAACATTCCTAATGATCTGCAAGAAACTTCAAAAGGTGCTTTTTCAGTCAATGTACCAGTCACTAATTTTGGTGTAATAATTTTTGAAAAAAGTGGTCACGTCGGATTAATGCGGCCTGTGCGTTTGATCGACGTCACCTCACAGATGGCAGGTGACAGAAGTAGTAGTGAAGGGTAAATAAATAGGACGCAAAAAACAGTGCAGTCTTTGTCATGTTGAGGAAATGGAGTGATTTATCTTGCATCCAAAAGTGCATGATCATTGGTCTTCGGGCCAAGGGTGGACGCATTTCCGAAACGTCTACATTTGTTAACTGTTCGCGTAAACCGTGATTAAGGTATACTGTGCATGGCGAATAGATGTGAAACTATCTACATCTACATCTACATGGTTATTCTGTAATTCACACTTAAGCGCCTGGCAGAGGGTTCATCGAACCGTTTTCATATTACTTCTCCACCATTCCACTCTCGAATGACGCGTGGGAAAAAGGGACACTTAAATCTTCCCGTTCGTGCTCTGATTTCTCTTATTTTATCATGATGATCATTTCTCCCTATGTAGGTGTGTGTCAACAAAATATTTTCGCATTCGGAAGAGAAAGATGGTTATTGAAATTTCGCAAATAGATCCCGCCGCAAAGAAAACCGCCTTTGTTTCAGTGACTGCCACCCCAACTCGCGTATTGTAGGTGATTGGAATTTCGTGAGAAGATTCCTTCGCAACGAAAAATGCCTTTCTTTTAATAATTTGCAGCCCAAATCGTGTATCATTTCTGTGACACCCTCTCCGATTTTCCTCGATAATACAAAACGTGCTGCCTTTCTTTGACCTTTTTCGATGTACTCCGTCAGTCCTACCTGGTAAGGATCCGACACCGCTCAGCAGTATTCTAAAAGAGGACGCACAAGCGTAGTGTGGGTACTGTCTTTAGTAGGTCTCCTACATTTTCTAAGTGTCCTGCCAATGAAACACAGTCTTTGGTTAGCCTTCCCCACAACATTTTCTATGAGTTCCTTCCGATTTAAGTAGTTCGTAATTGTAATACCTAGGTATTTAGTTGAAATTACGGGTTTTAGATTAGACTGATTTATCGAGTAACCAAAGTTTAACGAATTCCTTTTAGCACTCATATGGATGACCTTACACTTCTCGTTATTTAGGGTCAATTGCCATTTTTGGCATCATTCAGATATCTTTTCTAAATCGTTTTGCAGTTTGTTTTGATCTTCTGATGGTTTTATTAATCGATAAACGACAGGGTCATCTGCAAACAACCGATGGCGGCTGCTCAGATTGTCTCCATAATCGTTTATATTTTTAAGGTAATCGCCATCCACTGAAGTGGTAGCGCCGCCTTCATGCGAGTTTCTAATGTGAAGCAGTAAAAAATGCAAATGCCGTGTGACTAGGGGCTCCCGTCGGGTGCAAATCTTCCGATTTGATTCCCTTTTATGCGACTTGAGCGTCGCTGGGAATGAAATGATGATATCTACATCTACATTTATACTCCTCAAGCCACCCAACGGTGTGTGGCGGAGGGCACTTTACGTACCACTGTCATTACCTCCCTTTTCTGTTCCAGTCGCGTATGGTTCGCGGGAAGAACGACTGTCTGAAAGCCTCCGTGCGCGCTCGAATCTCTCTAATTTTACATTCGTGATCTCCTCTGGAGGTATAGGTAGGGGGAAGCAATATATTCGATACCTCATCCAGAAACGCACCCTCTCGAAACCTGGCGAGCAAGCTACACCGCGATGCAGAGCGCCTCTCTTGCAGAGTCTGCCAGTTGAGTTTGCTAAATATCTCCGTAAAGCTATCACGGTTACCAAATAACCCTGTGACGAAACGCGCCGCTCTTCTTGGGATCTTCTCTATCTTCTCCGTCAACCCGATCTGGTACAGATCCCACACTGATGAGCAGTACTCAAGTATAGGTCGAACGAGTGTTTTATAAGCCACCTCCTTTGTTGATGGACTACATTTTCTAAGGACTCTCCCAATGGATCTCAACCTGGTACCCACCTTACCAACAATTAATTTTACATGATCATTTCGCACTCCTACTCCTAGATATTTTACAGAAGTAACTGCTACCAGTCTTTGTTCCGCTATCATATAATCATATAATAAAGGATCCTTCTTTCTATGTATTTGCAATACATTACATTTATCTATGTTAAGGGTTAGTTGCTACGCCTTGCCGCTGCTGATCTTCCTTTATTTCGCTGCAATTTTCTAATGGTGCAACTTCTCTGTATACTACAGCATCATCCGCGAAAAGCCGCATGGAATTTCCGACACAATCTACTAGGTCATTTATATATATTGTGAAAAGCAATGGTCCCATAACACTTCCCTGTGCCACGCCAGAGGTTACTTTAACGTCTGTAGACGTCTCTCCATTGATAACAACATGCTGTGTTCTGTTTGCTAAAAATTCTTCAATCCAGCCACACAATGACGATTGGGACAACACAACACCTAGTTCCTGAGCGGAGAAAAACTCCGAGCGAGCCGGGAATCGAACCCCTGCCCTGAGAGTTGACTTTTGTCGCGCACCTAAATGGGGAGGGTTTGTGGAGCAGTTGTACTGTAGATAAAACACTGGCACCTAGTAGTTTGAACTTCACCTGACTGTTTAGTCGTCTTTCCCAGCTCGTCAGCTTGCCACAGTTCCCCGCACGAAGACGTTGAGCCCAGTATTCTCCCTCGCGCCACCGGTTCCAGCAGCAAGTCAACTCTCTGGACCTGCCGTCGCACGTTTTCCCCCACGCTCGCATTAACGGCGCTGAGAAAGCAAAGCTGGGGCACTTCCGGCAGCCCCAGAGGCCTACACGCGCTCCATTCAGGCGGGGCAGCGGCCCGCCGACAGGGGTCCGGCGCGCGTTAATGAAGGCGCTAATCCCGACGCGTGAATAGCGCCACGGCGCAAGCCGCTGCGGCGCCGCCGCCGCCGCCAGCGCCGCCTTGGCGCACAGTAGCCGCGAACAATGAGTCTGCGCCGTCAGCCCGTCTCGAGGCTGCCCGGCCGCCAGGTGGCACAATAGCGGCCCTCCAGCACGTCCCCCACAAGTGGTCACTCCTCGCGCCCCGCGAGGCGCACGTGCCGCCGGCGCGCAGAGGTGCACGAATTCCTCCTCCAGCCTGCCTACCTCCATCTCCGACACAACCTTTAAAGCAGGTCAGCTTGACACACAACGGAGGCGCACGAGTACATGTGCACTGAAGCACCGTTCTTAAGGCTGGACAGTCTGGATACCTGCAAACATTGGAACCTCCAGGGGTCCCCTTCCAACTTGCTGCATCTGAAAATGCTGCCACACCACCGTGATCGACGTCCAGTTGAACCACACTATGCTGAGCAACATCTACACTACAGGACTTTAAAATTGCTACACCAAGAAGAAATGCAGATGATAAACGAGTATTCATTGGACAAATATACTATACTAGAGCTGACATGTGATCACATTTTCACGCAGATTGGGTGCATAGACCCTGAGTAATCAGTACACAGAACAACCACCTCTGGCCGTAATAACGGCCTTGATACGCCTGGGCATTGAGTCAAACAGATGGCGTGTACAGCTTCAACACGATACCACAGTTCAAGAGTAGTGACTGGCGTATTGTGACGAGACAGTTGCTCGGCCACCACTGCCCAGACGTTTTCAATTGGTGAGAGATCTGGAGAATGTGCTGGCCAGGGCAGCAGTCGAACGTTTTCTGTATCCAGAAAGGCCCGTACAGGACCTGCAACATGCGGCCGTGCATTATCCTGCTGAAATGTAGGGTTTCGCAAGGATCGAATGAAGGGTAGAGCCACGGGTCGTAACACATATAAAATGTAAAGTCCACTGTTCAAAGTGCCGTCAATACGAACAAGAGGTGGTCGAGACCTGTAACCAATGGCACCCCATGCCATCACGCCGGGTGACACGCCAGTATGGCGATGACGAATACGCGCTTCCAATGTGCGTTCAACGCGGTGTCGCCAAACACGTATGCGACCGTCATGATGCTGTAAACAGAAGCTGGATTCTTCCGAAAAAATGAAGTTTTGCCATTCGTGCACCCATTTTCGTCGTTGAGTACACCATCGCAGGCGCTCCTGTCTGTGATGCAGCGTCAAGGATAACCGCAGCCATGGTTTCCGAGCTGATTGTCCATGCTGCTGCAAACGTCGTCGAACTGTTCGTGCAGATGGTTGCTGTCTTGGAAACGTCCCCATCTGTTGACTCAGGGATCGAGACGTGGCTGCACGATCCGTTACAGTCATGCGGATAAGATGCCTGTCATCTCGACTGCTAGTGATACGAGGTCGTTGGTATCCAGCACGGCGTTCCATATTACCCTCCTGAACCCAGCGATTCCATATTTGCCAAAAGTCATCGGATCTCGACCAACGCGAGCAGCAATGTCGCGATACGATAAACCGCAATCTCGATAGGTTACAATACGACCTTTATCAAAGTCGGAAACGGGATGGTACGCATTTCTTCTCCTTACACGAGGCATCACAACAACGCTGGTCAACTGCTGTTTGTGTATGAGAAATCGGTTGGAAACTTTCCTCATGTCAGCACGCTGTAGGTGTCGCACCGGCGCCAAACTTGTGTGAATGCCCTGGAAAGCTAATGATTTGCATATTACAGAATTTGCTCCCTATTGGTTAAATTTCGCGTCTGTACCACGTCATCTACGAGGTGTAGCAATTTCAATGGCCCGTGGTGTACCTACTCGCCATCCGAAGAAGCGGGAATACCGCAATCAGCAGAAGAACCTGACATTACTCACAACGGAAGGTACATCAAAAGTCTACGACGAAATATACCCCGTTCAAGGAACCTACAACTACAGGCAAGCAGAATAGCTAGATGCCATTAATAACGCAGGGCCGGCCGGTGTGGCTGAGCGGTTCTAGGCGCTTCAGTCTGGCACCACGTGACCGCTACGGTCGAGGGTTCGAATCCTGCCTCAGGCATGGATGTGTGTGAATTCCTTAGGTTAGTTAGGTTTAAGTAGTGGACTGATGTCCTCAACTGTTAAGTCCCATGGAGCTCAGAGCCATTTGAACCATTAACGGTGGGACAGACCTTTGAACCAGAACTGTCAAGTTACTGAAAATCGTGAGTAGTCCAGAAAGTATAACTGTGAGTACTGTTGGCACAGATCTCGACAGGAAACTATGGGTCAAAAGCGAACAGAGCTCGCACCGGGCATGGATGGTGCGCAAATTCTCTTTACAAATGTGGTGCTACCGAGTCTCCGATTTGTGACTCTGGGGTTCCGAACAGGACATTCAAGCACATTAGAGATGCAAACCAGGGGAGCAGGAGCGACCTCATGAAAGCTGATGGTACGCCACTTGTATGGATTAAGAACCTAGATACTGACATTTAATTAGCTTTATACACTCCTGGAAATGGAAAAAAGAACACATTGACACCGGTGTGTAAGACCCACCATACTTGCTCCGGACACTGCGAGAGGGCTGTACAAGCAATGATCACACGCACGGCACAGCGGACACACCAGGAACCGCGGTGTTGGCCGTCGAATGGCGCTAGCTGCGCAGCATTTGTGCACCGCCGCCGTCAGTGTCAGCCAGTTTGCCGTGGCATACGGAGCTCCATCGCAGTCTTTAACACTGGTAGCATGCCGCGACAGCGTGGACGTGAACCGTATGTGCAGTTGACGGACTTTGAGCGAGGGCGTATAGTGGGCATGCGGGAGGCCGGGTGGACGTAACGCCGAATTGCTCAACACGTGGGGCGTGAGGTCTCCACAGTACATCGATGTTGTCGCCAGTGGTCGGCGGAAGGTGCACGTGCCCGTCGACCTGGAACCGGACCGCAGCGACTCACGGATGCACGCCAAGACCGTAGGAGCCTACGCAGTGCCATAGGGGACCGCACCGCCACTTCCCAGCAAATTAGGGACACTGTTGCTCCTGGGGTATCGGCGAGGACCATTCGCAACCGTCTCCATGAAGCTGGGCTACGTTCCCGCACACCGTTAGGCCGTCTTCCGCTCACGCCCCAACATCGTGCAGCCCGCCACCAGTGGTGTCGCGACAGGCGTGAATGGAGGGACGAATGGAGACGTGTCGTCTTCAGCGATGAGAGTCGCTTCTGCCTTGGTGCCAATGATGGTCGTATGCGTGTTTGGCGCCGTGCAGGTGAGCGCCACAATCAGGACTGCATACGACCGAGGCACACAGGGCCAACACCCGGCATCATGGTGTGGGGAGCGATCTCCTACATTGGCCGTACACCTCTGGTGATCGTCGAGGGGACACTGAATAGTGCACGGTACATCCAAAACGTCGTCGAACCCATCGTTCTACCATTCCTAGACCGGCAAAGGAACTTGCTGTTCCAACACGCCCGCATGTATCCCGTGCCACCCAACGTGCTCTAGAAGGTGTAAGTCAACTACCCTGGCCAGCAAGATCTCCGGATCTGTCCCCCATTGAGCTTGTTTGGGACTGGATGAAGCGTCGTCTCACGCGGTCTGCACGTCCAGCACGAACGCTGTTCCAACTGAGGCGCCAGGTGGAAATGGCATGGCAAGCCGTTCCACAGGACTACATCCAGCATCTCTACGATCGTCTCCATGGGAGAATAGCAGCCTGCATTGCTGCGAAAGGTGGATATACACTGTACTAGTTCCGACATTGTGCATACTCTGTTGCCTGTGTCTATGTGCCTGTGGTTCTGTCAGTGTGATCATGTGATGTATCTGACCCCAGGAATGTGTCAATAAAGTTTCCCCTTCCTGGGACAATGAATTCACGGTGTTTTTATTTCAATTTCCAAGAGTGTATGTAGTTTTATATTCTCATAATACTGTTTTACATAGTATTACTACTGCTATATACCTCTAATTTTAAACTTCATGTGAGCCATACGCATAAATAAATAAATAATCTTGTCTGACTATTCAGGTATACACCGACCAGCCAAAACATTATTGACCATTGCCCACAGTGATGCTGGATGCTGCCTGGTAGCGTGGAGAGACGGTGTTGCGGTAACGGAGCAGGCACGAACTGGTAATCATCCTAGCCTAGACATGGGGAAATTCTTTGAGATAAGCGATTTCGACCAAGGGCAAGTGTTATTAACTAGAGCCCGTGAGCGAGTACGTCGAAATTAGGGAAGCTGTTCGGATTTTCACATACTACTGTCGTGAGCATCTACGGAAAGCGGTAGAAGGACTGTGAATCCACCACACACACACACACACACACACACACATATATATATATATATATATATATATATATATATATATATATATATATATATATAGAACTCAAAACCACAATTTTCGGCAAAAGACATCATGGCCCCATTTTTTTGGGACCAAAAGGCATATTTTTGGTCGAATTTCTACATCAGGGGGAGACCATCCATTATATTGCGAGACTCTAAAAGAACAACCAAAGAAGGGGAATTCTGACGAGAGGAGTGTGCCTGTTGCTCAACAACGGCCTTTCCACACGGCCTTAGCCTAAAACGCGGTCTTTGACTCCTTTGGTTGGGATGTTTAGCGCCACATCCCGTTTTCCCCTGGCATGGCGCCTTCAAAGTTCATCTTCTCTCCTTACTAAAGGCACACGCGAGCGCAAGTAAATTTTCAACAGACAAGCAACTGCAGAAAGAGGTTCTGAGTAGGAAGGAGCTGGCGGGGGAGTTCGTGGAAGGGGGCATAAAGAAGCTAGTGCCATAACTCCCCACGTGCAGTGAGCGGAATGGCGATTATATGGAAAAACAGTCAACACGTGTATCAACAATATCCTGTAATTTTTTTCAAACAAACTTTTTCTAAAATAAATATTAAAATCTTGTACACATACTTCCTGAACATGCCCCGTATGTCCTCACACGTCGCATTTATTTTTTAATTTTAATATTTATAGTTGCATATTCCTTTCAAATATTTTCATTAGATAGAACCCCACAGGTTACACATCAATGTCAATATCTGCTATGGACATCCTATGTCAGTTGCAGGTTCCCTGTATAACAGTTCCTAAGACCAACAAAAATTTGAATTTCAGCATTTCGTACAGTGTGTCTCGGTAGGGGTGATCAGTTTCAAGGGATATGACAGAAACGATCACCCGAAGCAAAAAAGTCCATTAAACATGGATTGTAAAGTGCATTCCTTGATACCAAAGAGTATATTTTCATATTTGGTACTGTGAAACAAATCCATAGTAAGCTCTTTGTCATCCATATTTTGCGAGGTGGTTACATGAATCATAACAACAAAAACATTGCTACTGAACGGGCTCTGAAGTGCAAAACTTAAGAACTGTGAGCCGTTAATCTTTGCTACCGTGGAACACTTACGTTCTGCTCAAAACTCTTTAAAGTATGCAGTTCAGAGCCCATGATAAATAGAAAATTTTTTCTTGTATCGGTCCATACCACTACCTCCCAATATACGAGAAGCAGAGAGGTTGCAGTGGGTGAGATTTGTTTCACAGCATCGGAGAAGTAGTGCTAATAGATCTTGCATGCGTTTTAGAGCCTATGTTTGCTAGACTTTTTTCTTGAAATGATCTTTCATGTGATATCCCTGATTACAGACCATCCCTCCCGAGAAACCTTCAGTAATTACTGATGGAATTTAAAAATTTAAAATGCTGTCATGATCCACTCATTAAAGGAGTAACAGAATAAGTCAAGTAGGGTATCAAATTTAGAAGCTGGATTGAGGCAACATAAGTCACTGCACGCAAATGACAAAGAATAGATTTATCCAGTGTTTGAGAGTGAGAGCACGTAGCGACTTCGAACAGACTTTAAATCTAACGTGGAGCTTCTTTCAAACTTTTATTGCTGACACTCAATACGAAATAATGAAAGAAAGACATTCATCGATTACTAGATTTTCATTACTGATGCGGTAAAAATTCAGCATTAGCATGACGGTTTAATTTATTATTTCCTTACCACTAATTCTATGTGTAAACCATTTTTCTAGGCAGTATCCTTGTACACCACTGAACGTACCTGCCGCATAGTTCAGGGAATGTGACGTCGTAGACGTTGAGATACGTGAAGAAGTAGCTGTTCTGCTGTATACGCGGGAGTTCGGCTCATTATAGAATCGGGGGAGCGGCGGGGAGAAGGGATAGGGAGAGGATGCATAACGTATCCAAGACCAAGTTGTACCACCACCAGCTGCTATCAAAAATACCATCATGATAATCGCCATCTTCATGTTAGACGATTCATCCAGTACCGTTCGAATCGAGTTCAAGATCATCCTTTCCAAGTGAGTGCAGCACCACTCGGACCAGCCAACGTTTAGATCAGTCTAGCTCACAAGCTACTTGTAATCCATTCATAAGATCTACTCATTTCATTCACATATTTGTTCTTATGGCTTTTCAGTTCAGTGAATACACTTAATTTCTGCTTGATGTATTCATTTCGTATTTTAGGGCATAACCACACCCATTTTAGCTCTCTTCTCCTTTCTGTGCAATGACCAATCCTCACCATATAACAGGATAGTCACGTCCAACACTTTTTAAAAGAATTCATTTGTGTCTCCTAAATACAATTTTTATATATTCTTATTTCGGCTCATTAGTTGGAACATATTTACCAAATTTATCAGATCTTCATCCTATAATGTATCTTCCTTCGGCGTGTGATAATGAGGCAACTTGTATTTATAGGTGTATAAAATAACAGATAGTTGAAAATGTCAATGACGTGAACGAAAGGCGTTTATGAGCAGCCTTTAGATACGTTTCGGGGCACTATAATAAAATGGCAGCGTCTTGTGACTGGAAGTGAAATTCGTTAAGGACAAATACGAAGGAGAAGACACAGACATTGTCTGAGTAAGAACTCGTGTAAAACCGAAGCATAAGGTATAAGACAGGTAAATTCTCCTGTCGGTACTGTGGGAATAGCATGCCTACGGCACCAACTGGATTGTCAAATTGGCAGCAGGAAGCACACCGGATTGTCTGCAGCCAACCACTAAAGGTAACGCTTTTCGTGGTGGTATAAGAACACAGTTGTAGACGGGCAGGGTTAGAGAGGAGTGCTGTAGTGCGGCCGTATCCACAGAAAATGAGCCTCTGATTCTCATACTGTGTCTGTGATCATTAACATTGCAGCAAACCACTCCACTATGTGAACGTAAAACCCCTGCTCGTATCAGAACCCTGGCGCACTTGATCCTCAGCTTCCCCGCAAGTTCTTAGGATTCTTGTGGGTTTTTATCACTGCAGTTTGGGGATTGAAATCCTGCAAGTGGGACTGAAACGATGCTCTTTAATGCACAGCAGTTCTGTTTCTATTAATGTCCGCAATAACTCTTTCAGACGCGTTGTATCTCATTCGTCTTACTATGTGTTGTAGTTAGTTGTTTGAGCTATCCATCCAGACTCAGTCGGCGCCCAAAGTAAGAAATTCATCTCAGCTCGTGGCAAGCAGAGGGATACCACCACAGTCTGACACATAGAAAATCAAACTTCCTATGTAATGAAATTTCCTAACCTGCTCTTTTATCGCAAGTTTGAAAATAATGCTACATTTGTAAATTACTTCATTTTCACACGACCGATTTCTGACTGTTCTGCGTTCATAGGCAACACACCGCGCCTGGTACACGCTCGGGGACCACATCACAGCTACAACACCTGAGGATGGGCTTATAACAGTCCGGAACCGGTCATGTGAAAATAAAGTAATTTACAGCTGAATCGGTACTTCCAACCTCTGCTATAATGCTCAGTTGCGGATGTTCTGCCAACAGAATTGTTTGTTATTCTTTTATGCTATTTTCAGTAGCACTGTTTGAACGGTTAGGAGTCTTTCCCTTTAACGCCATAATCTTATATTTATTGAATGAGATTTCTGGCTTTTAGTTTATAACTGAGCTGCAGAGTTGATGTGTGGCCGGACGTTATTTGCCAGTCCAGCTGCTTGCAGATACTACAGTGTTTAAAACTACGATGCCAATTCTAAAATGTTTTATACAGTGTGAACATTAATAAAACCGACAAACTGCAGGGACGGATTACTGGCTGAAAACGGAGGAAAAAAGGACCTGTGAACATGCATCCGGAAATGGCCGGCGTGCGTGCCCTGACAAAAAATCGTCCCGGCACACGGTACAGAGCTGCATTGCAACCCACGTTACAACAGATGTTGAAAGTGGCCTCCATGGGATGCAATTCCCGCGTTGCCTTGTCGGTAAAAAGGATTGATTACAGAAATCCCTTAATCGTGATGGCCTGGTGCAAAAACTACCGCCAAAATCCTTCCTGCAGAGGGAAATCTGATGTTGTAAATCCTTGCACTCATTGCAAGTGATAGGAATAACAGCGGTTTTCATGCAGGATACACGTAATCTGCTTTGGCTTACACCATACTGGCGGGCCACTTGCGTGGAGCATGTACTGGAGTTTGTCTCAAAATCCTCGACAAACCGGTCCTTTAAATCTGGTGTATGCACAGCTTGCCGCCTCCCTGCCTTTTAATCTGTCTGAAAGGACCCAGTATCACACAAACGCCAAAATGGGTTTGAAATGTTGTGTGATGAGGTTGGTGTCTGTGAGAGTACTTGTTTTGGTATAGTCACGCTGCCTCTCGACCGTTTCCATCTGCTTGGACGTACACGAACACCAACTCGGCTTGTTCCCGGCATGAATGGTGGCCCGTTTCTACTGCTTACAGAATGCTGCATCGATCACACAGCCTGCGACACACAAGGAACATTCAGCACGTGGTCAGAGGAACTTTTATTCGTCGACGCCATCTAGCGTGGCAGCGATGCATTTCCGGCCACATATTCATAGGACCTTTTTTCCTCCATTTGCAGACGGGAATCTGTCCCTACAGTTTGTCGGTTTTATTACTGTTCACCATTTATAACTTTGCCAGCTGCATCAATATGATCATTAAAGAGGTTAAATGATTGGCGGTACCCTTGTCTCATTCCTCAGTTTATGACTGCATCTCTTGTCTCATTGTCAACACAGGCAGATGTATCCGTTCATAAGTTATTTATTGCTTCTGTTACATAATGTGAGTGGGCTTTCTTTTATACTAATCGTCTTGGGGAGAGGGAGTTGCATTGCACCCCCCTCCCCCCCCCCCCCCCCCCGATGCTATCGGTGGGGATAACGTCTGACAGCTACAGTGATTCAGGGTTGATGCATGTAACCGAACGAGACGCAGAAAACTGCAGCGTTACTGACACACGGCCGCAGATCAGTATGTAAGGCCGACTGCACTGTGAACTAACAGCCACTGCGGACTGTGTGAACCTAATAATTACGCGCCTTGTCAGACGTGTTAATATCGATTCTGTTATTCTCTTGGTTTTTCTTCTTGTTAACTGCTGAAACCTTGGGTCTGCCATACGACAACTTTGGCTACACTCACTGGCAGTCCGCGTGATGCTCTGCTTGCTGGTGTAGTCTTCCGCGAGGCCCGAGTCGACGTTCACAATATTCCCAACTCAGTTGCTAACTCATGAATCAGAGCTTTTAAGTGTGTGTGTCCTAGTACGCCACTAAAGTTTGTCCTGCTGTACTTTGCCGGCCGGAGTGGTCGAGCGGTTCTAGGCGCTACAATCTGGAACCGCGCGGCCGCTACGGTCGGTGGTTCGAATCCTGCCTCGGGCATGGATGTGTGTAATGTCCTTAGGTTAGTTAAATTTAAGTAGTTCTAGGCGACTGATGACCTCAGATGCTATGTCCCATAGTGCTCAGAGCCATTTGAACCATTTTGCTGTACTTTTGAGCCGGCCGCGGTGGTCTCGCGGTTCTAGTCGCGCAGTCCGGAACCGTGCGATTGCTACGGTCGCAGGTTCGAATCCTGCCTCGGGCATGGATGTGTGTGATGTCCTTAGGTTAGTTAGGTTTAAGTAGTTCTAAGTTCTAGGGGACTAATGACCACAGCAGTTGAGTCCCATAGTGCTCAGAGCCATTTTTTTGTACTTTTGATCTTCGTTAATTTCACCTTTGTATCCATTACTTATTTTATTTAGAGTATCTGGTATGTTTGATACAATATCACATAAGAAAAATTTTACTCGTTGTCAGTGTATATATATATATATATATATATATATATATATATATATATATATATATATATATATATATATATATATATACTGGACGTCTTTGTTGCCATCAGGAATTCATACGCATCGCCAGGAAATTATCGTTTTGGGCGCCCAAATACGATATGTTGAATATTTTGCCGTTCTGCACTACAGCCACAGTTGGACGATGGAGGTACCCTCATTCAGTCAGCACAACTTCCGCTATTTGTCCTTATTCCGTTAAGCAAAACCAGTTCTTGTTGTGCTCGTCAAACTCTGAGGGTCTGGGTGAGATGCAGGGCAGCTTACGCTTTTCACGGCTAGCGTTGTTCTGCCACTTATCTACCCATCGGTCTTTTATTGTTGCACCGCTGTCCACTTATTCGACGTGTATGGCCGGAGCAATGTTTGTTTTTGTTGAAGGCAGGGTTTTTCTCGTGCACAGGGAGATAAGGATCACGAGTTATTTTTCCAAATCCCGCTGTAGAGGGGATTCTCGAAAAATATGGTGTCTATGTACTTGAGGACAGTGATCCAGGATTTTAGAGAGTTTCTGACTGTCCCTGGGAACACGTGCATAGTCTGGTTGAGCTGATTATCGACGAATCTCGTGTGTCGGCCGTTGTTCCAGACTGGAGATCAATATTGTGTCACAGAGTACCGATGAACCCCATGTCGTATTACAAAGTTTCTGCAAGGTGTTGTTTCTTGTGCTCAACAAGTGGTCTTTAAGGCTGAGAGAACTGTCAAATCTGGATTTGTGTTATGCCTCAGCTGTCTCCCTTCAACATTACTGATGTAGCCCCAAAAATCCTGACCAGTGGAGATGTGTGCAGGGCTGGGGATCCGTTTCAAAGCTACTTTTGGAAGTTTTTATTGAATAACTCGAAAACTGCAACCTCTACCAAAAACATATGTCAGTAAGAAACTACATTACATTTTCTACAAAAAAAATGATCTGCTGAATAACATGAACAGTTTATTGAGTACAGTATATGGATTGAGAGTAAATCGAAGAAAGGTGAGAGTAATGAGAAGAAGCAGAAATGAGTACAGGGACAACACTATCTTGCGGATTGACGGTCACGGAGGAGATGAAGTAAAGGAGTTTTAATACATAGGGAGCAAAATGACCAATGACGGACGGAGCAGGAAGCACATCAAAAACTGACTAACACTGGCAAAAAGGACATTTCTGGCCAAGAGAAATCTACTAGTATCGAACATAGGCCTTAAATTAAGGATGACATTTCTGAGACTGTACGTTTGGAGCCGCGTATTGTATGGATGTGAGACATGGACTGTGTGAAAACCAGAACAGAAGGGAATCGAAGCATTTGAGATGTGGTGCTACAGACGAATGTTGAAAATAAGTGGGCTGATAAGGTAAGGAACGGGGAGGTTCTGCGCAATATCGGAGATGAAAGGAATGTGTGGAAAACACTGACACCGAGAAGAGACAGGATGATAGGACACATGTTGAGACATCAGGCAATGACTTCCATGGTACTAGAGGTAGCTGTATAGGGCAGAAATTGTAGGGGAAGACATGGAATTGGATACATCCAGTAAATAAGTGGGGATGTAGATTGCAAATGCTACTCTGACAAGCCGAGGTAGGTACAGGATAAGAATTCATGCCGACCCGAATCACACCACTCAGAAGACTGATGTCTCAAAAAAAAAAAAAAAAAAAAAAAAAAAAAAAAAAAAAAAAAAAAAAAAAAAAAAAACTACTAATTCTGTTCACAATATACGAGAATTTCACAGAGAGTAGTCACATATATAATTGGATGACTTGCAAAATTGTGTCAATATACGAAAAAAATGGTGCAAATGGCTCTGAGCACTATGGGACTTAACTTCTAAGGTCATCAGTCGCCTAGAACTTAGAACTAATTAAACCTAACTAACCTAAGGACGTCACCCACATCCATGCCCAAGGCAGGATTCGAACCTGCGACAGTAGCGGTCGCGCGATTTCAGTCTGAAGCGCCTACAACCGCTCGGCCACATAGGCCGGCTGTCAATATACGACACATAGTTCAGGAAGTACGACATTATAAACATTAGGCTGCGTAAACACCCAAATGCAAGGGGAAATTCGGTAGTGAGGTGAAATGTATCCAGAAATACATGAGCAGTATGTGGGAATACGTGAAATGTATTATACATATGGGTAAAAAGCTCATCCTAAAGCCCTGGAAGAATTTGAATCAAATTTGGAACAGATAGCACTTACGATTTGGAAACAAATACTACAAAGCTAAGCACTAAAATCTATCAGTCTCCTATTGGGGTGGGGGTATTAACAAGGAGAGGGAAGGGGAGGATGAGGGACTAAAACAGAAGGGCATGCAATGAGCGGATGGGCAGATACGGACAGAGAGGGGGAGATGGCAATGGACAGAAGGAAGGGAGATGAGGAGATAGAGACAGGAAAGAGTATATGGAGAGGTTCAAATGGTTAAAATGGCTCTGAGCACTATGCGACTTAACTTCTGAGGTCATCAGTCGCCTAGAACTTAGAACTAATTAAACCTAACCAACCTAAGGACGTCACACACATCCATGCCCGAGGCAGGATTCGAACTGCGACCGTAGCGGCTGCTCGGTTCCAGACTGCAGCGCCTAGAACCGCGCGGCCACTCCGGCCGCCAGATGGAGAGGGGGAGGAGGAGATACAATTAGAGAGGGTGGGGGAAGGTGATGGACCGAGAAGGGGTGGCAGGATAATTGGATGAGGTGTTAGACAGAAGGCGGAGAAGCAGCTGGACTGGGAGAGGGGTAGGAGAGGGACAGACCGAAGGAGAGGAGGAAATCGACGGACGGTGGGAAGGATCCAGGGAGAGGTAGAGGAAGAAGTGAACACAGGGGGATGGAACGAGGATGGACAGAGAGAAAAGAGGGGGGGGGGGGGGGTGAGGAGCTGGAATAGACGATTGCTATTACATAGCCGAACAGTGCCAGGAACTCAGTAATTAATAATCGTCAACAAATTGCAACAATATTTTGCTCTTTCCAACAGATGATGACTATGATCTCACTGTGAATATATGGGGCAGAACAGCAGTAGAAAAGGATTGCCATCCAATACCAGGAAGTGGTGGTTTTCAAATAACCTTGACCGCGGTTTCGACGGATCTAAACCCGTCTTCTTCAGAGGGACAGACAACTTCATGTTAACAGTTCACATAGTAGAGGCTGTGCCCACATGACATTTATCGACAATGGTCTGTATGTCTATATGTAAATGTTAAGAACCCTAAAATCAAGGGCTTGACACATAAGTAAAAACAATCACTTAGAATGATAGACCACGTTAGCTACAAGGACAGTGCAGTCCACCTCCGGGAGGGGACTGGAAAGCATGAACCGGAGGGGTTTGTGGAACCTGCAGAAGCAGCCGCTCCCTAACCGTGTGGGCAACTGTGCGGCCGGGCGCAGCCCAGCGTGAAGGCGAGCCGGACTGCGGCCGGCTTAGGCCCGTATCCATCAGCCGCGGGGATTATTCCGCCTAATTTATTTCTCGCTCACCCGGCAATCCGGCCCACCGCGTTCGCTCAGTTATTGCCTTCTTACTCTCCTCACAATTCCCGCTGAGTTCTGCGGCCGGAATACACTCTGACACGAATTGCTACAATTGTGGAATCTTTGCAAGAACAGCAAATGGAAGCACGGTCACGCTCTTTAGAAACGGCTGGGTTGGAAAAACGTCCATTGAGTTGACAAGGAGCAGCAGTTCCTTGAACCGTTGGGAGTACAGTAACACTGATTTTTTTTTTATAAAGGATAACTTTTGATGCTTACAGATAGGCCGCCTGTAGAATTTATGGATAATTTGTAAACAAAAATTTTTGATCAATGGTCGCGCGGAGTGCTCGTGCGGTTAGAGGCGCCACGTCACGGATTGCGTGACCACTACCGCCGGATTTTCGAGTCCTCCCTCGGCCATGGGTGTGTGGTGTTGCTCTTAGGAAAAATTTAAGTTAGTTTAACTAGTGTGTAAGTCTAGAGACCGATGACCTCAGCAGTTCGGTTGGTTAAGCATTCACACACATTCTAACATTTTTTTCTTAAATTTTTCGTTGTTGCTATAGCCAGTGGCTGAAGCGCTTCTACTATTTGCATTACATTGTTTCATAAGTAAAAACTTGTCACTCCACTGCTTTCGAAAGAGGCACGCACGATGTTCTGACATACTCTGCCCGTCTCTCGTGTCTCTGGATAGTGAGCACTTGACGTATCTAGCGCGGTTAGGGACTTTGGCTAGCGTCAGCCAATTACACTGACTGCCACCCATTTCCGGCTGTGTGAAAGCATCGTCAACCGGAAGCTTCACTCTAACGCTGAATACCGTTTCGTTTGTATCAGTCTGTGGCCGGATTGCATAGTGTGAGGTGTTGGACGCTACCTGCGGTTTCCCTCATGCTGCATCGTACTTGCTAAGTAAGATCGCAACTCCCTATTTGACTGAAAAACGCTTTTCGCACCTATCTGACTACATCCGTGTACATTTTGTCTGTTTACGGAGCCATAGTTAGCAAAGTAAATTCTCGTGTGGCCTGCTTCTTCAAATTAAGACTATTTTTGTAGTCATTTCAGAATAGTGTGTCCACGCAGACGACGATTTCCACAAGTTCCTTAAATTTCATAAGCGTTAGTGGCATGCAGTAAGACTTTCATTCAGTTATATGTGTGAAAATTTCCTCGGTGAGATTATTTTGTCAGTCTTTAATTATGCTCCATTATTTTTTTTTCTTACACACTCGAAAATAGCACTGATCATATCAGGAGTCCTTGTGCTATTTAACAAGTCTTTTTTTTTCTTAAAAAAAAGCAATGTTTTGCAGATCTCATATGCAAATGATAGCTGTTTCCTTTCGGAGTACATGAAAGAAATGTATGCTGCTCTTGCGAAAGTGTAATCGTCGTCACGGAGAGGAATGAACAGATATGTTTGAAGTTCTCTGAGGCCACGGATACGTCGATAGTGAATACTGTAGTGGGTAGATCCGTTGAGGGTTGCACATATCTAAAACGGGCAGTCATAGAAGTAGGATGGAAAAAGACAGGTACAAAATTTGGAAGATTTGTTGTAAGGCCTTATGGGACCAAACTGCTGAGGTCATCGGTCCCTAAGGTTACACACTGTTTAATCTGACTTAAACTTACGCTAAGGACGACACACACACCCATGCCCGAGGGAGGACTCGAACCTCCGACCGGGCGGGGGGGGGGGGGGGGGGGGGGGGGAGACGCCGAGACCGTGATAAAATGCCTCTGGTACAAAGAAGGTAGCCGCGAAGAAACCATGGGAAGCAGGAAAAATACCTCAGCAAATCGATGAAAGAAGGAAGTACAAAAATGTTCTGGGTAATCCTGGAATACAGAAATACAGGGTGTTTCAAAAATGACCGGTATATTTGAAACGGCAATAAAAACTAAACGAGCAGCGATAGAAATACACCGTTTGTTGCAATATGCTTCGGACAACAGTACATTTTCAGGCGGACAAACTTTCGAAATTACAGTAGTTACAATTGTCAACAACAGATGGCGCTGCGGTCTGGGAAACTCTATATTACGATATTTCCTACATATCCACCATGCGTAGCAATAATATGGCGTAGTGTCTGAATGAAATTACCCGAAACCTTTGACAACGTGTCTGGCGGAATGGCTTCACATGCAGATGAGATGTACTGCTTCAGCTGTTCAATTGTTTCTGGATTCTGGCGGTACACCTGGTCTTTCAAGTGTCCCCACAAAAAGAAGTCACAGGGGTTCATGTCTGGCGAATAGGGAGGCCAATCCATGCCGCCTCCTGTACGTTTCAGATAGCCCAAAGCAATCACACGATCATCGAAATATTCATTCAGGAAATTAAAGACGTCGGCCGTGCCATGTGGCCGGGTACCATCTTGCATAAACCACGAGGTGTTCGCAGTGTCGTCTAAGGCAGTTTGTACCGCCACAAATTCACGAAGAATGTCCAGATAGCGTGATGCAGTAATCGTTTCGGATCTGAAAAATGGGCCAATGATTCCTTTGGAAGAAATGGCGGCCCAGACCAGTACTTTTTGAGGATGCAGGGACGATGGGACTGCAACATGGGGCTTTTCGGTTCCCCATAAGCGCCAGCTCTGTTTATTGACGAAGCCGTCCAGGTAAAAATAAGCTTCGTCAGTAAACCAAATGCTGCCCACATGCATATCGCCGTCATCAATCCTGTGCACTATATCGTTAGCGAATGTCCCTCGTGCAGCAATGGTAGCAGCACTGAGGGGTTGCCGCGTTTGAATTTTGTATGGATAGATGTGTAAACTCTGGCGCATGAAACGATACGTAGACGTTGGCGTCATTTGGACCGCAGCTGCAACACGGTGAACGGAAACCCGAGGCCCCTGTTGGATCACCTGCTGCACTAGCTGCGCGTTGCTCTCTGTGGTTGCCGTACGCGGTCGCCCTACCTTTCCAGCACGTTCATCCGTCACGTTCCCAGTCCGTTGAAATTTTTCGAACAGATCCTTTATTGTATCGCTTTTCGGTCCTTTGGTTACATTAAACCTCCGTTGAAAACTTCGTCTTGTTGCAATAACACTGTGTTCTAGGTGGTGGAATTCCAACACCAGAAAAATCCTCTGTTCTAAGGAATAAACCATGTTGTCCACAGCACACTTGCACGTTGTGAACAGCACACGATTACAGCAGAAGCACGACGTACAGAATGGCGCACCCACAGACTGCGTTGTCTTCTATACCTTTCACATCACTTGCAGCGCCATCTGTTGTTGAAAATTGTAACTACTGTAATTTCGAAAGTTTGTCCGCCTGAAAATGTACTGTTGTCCCAAGCATATTGCAACAAACGGTGTATTTCTATCGCTGCTCGTTTAGTTTTTATTGCCGTTTCAAATATACCGGTCATTTTTGAAACACCCTGTACAAGTCACCTAGAAAATAAATGAATAGGAAGTGCAGGAAAAATAAGGTGAAACGGCTGCATGGAAAATATGGACAAATCGAAAGCGAGTCGGTATTGAAGAGGTAGAGGATCCAGTATCAGAATCAGAATTGAAAACTTCTTTCGAAGACTTAACATGGAATAAAGCAGAAGCGATAGATAACATTCCATCAGAACCTGTAAAATCATTGGTGGAAATGGCAACAAAACGACTACTCACAGTGGAGTATAGAATGTGTAACTCTGACAGGGTAACATCTGACTTTCGGAAAAGCATCATCAACACAATTCCTTAGATAGAGAGACCCGAGAAGAGTGAGAAATACCACACAAGCAGCTGAACAACTCATGCATCAAAACTGCTGGAAAGAATAATGTACAGAAGAATGGGAAAGAAAGGATTGTGTTAGATGACGATCGGTTCGGCTCTGGGAAATGTAAAGGCCCAGAGAGGCAGTTCACCTGTACGGTTACGCTGATAGTACGAGTGTTGGAAACAGACTTCTCTACATACTACTATAAGTGCACCGATGTAGAGCAGTCTCAGAACCGACTTTTATGTACTACAGAACAGCCACGGCCTCCCCCATTTCAAGTAGGTGATACGCCTACGTTAATCTGGCGTTGACAGCCTCGGAGATTTGACAGTAGCGACAACCGACCGTGGGCTCCACTCCACGATGTTACTCAATTGCTTGCCAATCACAGACTTTTTACTAGTGTGAGTGAGAAAGAGTTGTTAACATGTTAAGAGCGGTTCGCGTAGAGAAGATTTAGGGGAATAATAATAATGACAACTTTTAGTAAAATTATATCGTGATTTTGGAAACTGCATAGTTGTTAGCTTTTACTATTTTTGATGAGCTACAGGTTACGCCAGTAAATTACTTTTGAAAACAAACTGTGAAAGGTAACGGAACCATAGTGTATAACCACTTTGGGAATAACCCGTTTATGAGCACAGGTGCCATATTATACTTTATGATGAACAATAAAATTTCTTCATTGAAGACCCGCATTACTTACCAGAGGTGTTATTTAATTCTTATAAATTAGGGCAACAGAAGTACTGAGGTGGAAGCTGGATTTTAACAAGTACAGTCTCTAAGTCTGCGACGGAAAAGCTATGTGTTTCCGAAGCTTGACTTTAACTATCCGGTAAGCTGGTTAGTTTCAGGAAAATCAAAATAGCTTACTGTAAATTTTGGATGCCAGTTTTTCTAATGAGTGCTGCGAATATTTCCAAAACCACATATTAGCTCTGTCGATATCTGCCACTGTGTACGTTAGTAACAAGGTGAGCTCTTAATATGCAGGGTGGTTATAATTAAAAACTTTAGCTACTTGAGAGGGTGCCCATGAGAAACGAGTGATCGTAAGGCAATGACACTTCGTGAAAACACGCGGAAGAGAAACAGCAAATAAACATTTTTTTTTTCCGTGTGACTAGGGCCTCCCGTCGGGCCGTTGGGTAGACCGTACGCTGGGTGCAAGTCTTTCGATTTGACGCCACTTCGGCGACTTGCGTGTCGATGGAGATGAAATACGGATGATTAGGACAGCGCAACAGCCAATCCCTGAGCGGAGAAAATCTCTGACTCAGCTGGGAATCGATCCCGGGACCTTAGGACTGACATTCTGTCGCGCTGACCACTCAGCTACCAGGAACGGACAATAAATCCTTGAAGGGAATACGTTTTAATTTCCACAAGACAGCCACAAGTTTGGTGATCTTGGTGGTTACACAGTTTGGAACGATCAGTTCAAAATGGCTCTGTGCACTATGGGACTTAACTGCTGAGGTCATCAGTCCCCTAGAACTGCCTGTACGTACCCCTGCCTTCTTTAGAATTTGTTAGAGAGTATTTCAGCTTTTATAATTGCATAGGCTTCCGCGGCCAGAGTCAGTCGACATAAAAGTTTTCTGGGTTTGGTACCAGACCCAGAAGAAGGCCGCTGCAATCGTGGCCGAAACGTTGGTCTTTCTATAGCAGCAGTAGTTTTTACATCATTACGCGGTACCAAACCCAGAAAACTTTTATGTCTACTATTTCAGCTTTCTCTAAGTCTACATTGCTATAAATGTTGAGTTGCCTTTCCTTAACCTATCTTCCATGCGAAGTCGTAACTATAACTGTATAGTGAACGCTGAATCGGGTGGAGTGTGGAGTGCCAAATAATCCAACAATATTTGGTTAGTGTTTAGTACAAAGCGTATGTATTTCTTTAGGATCGTTGTGCGTGAGCGTGCGCGCGTGTGTGTGTTCAAAAATGGCTCTGAGCACTATGGGACTCAACTGCTGTGGTCATCAGTCCCCTAGAACTTAGAACTACTTAAACCTAAATAACCTAAGGGCACCAGACACATCCATGCCCGAGGCAGGATTCGAACCTGCGACCGTAACGGTAGCGCGGTTCCAGACTGTAGCGCCTAGGACCGCTCGGCCACTCCGGCCGGCGAACGATCAGTCAATGATTCGTTTTTCTGTGTACCCGTGAGCCCTCTCGAGCAGTGTGAGGTGAAGCTCCATCGTCGATCAGGACAGCTGTTACCAAAGCACCTCAGTCCCGTAGAGTAGGGGTCAGATGCTGGCGAAGCAGATAGCACCAACGTGTGCCGTTCTTGGCCCTTGGGATCCGTTGCCGTGGGCACATTACACAGTGACGACTACACTATGCAGGGGAACTTCATAAACGTTCGTTGTGACGATCTACAACAATTATGAGTGTTTACTGCCACAGTGAGCGTAAGATGTGCTTCATCACTCCGTAAAATGTTCCAAGGACACATGTCGTCAACATTAACCCTTGCGACAAACCTGAGAGCAAAGTCTTCCTTAATATATGCATTACGTGGTAAAAGTTGGTGAGCAGTGTGAAGTTTGTACCGATACCATTTTACAATAGTTCGCAGCACTTATCGAAGGGCGGAGCATGGAACTGTAGTGACACGGCTCGCTCACTTCATGAAGATCGCACACTAAGTCCACCATTCTCAGCAACGGCAACATAACTTCTTAAACAATTTGTGGTGCAACTGTTATAGTTTGATGAGCCTTCTCTCAAAGAAAACAAAGAATGCACGGTTGTGGCCAGAGGAAAGTAATTCCGCCTTGTCGCAACCGATACACTCTCTTTTTCCTCTGCTAAACAACCAGTGGCAGTAAATATGTAAAGAATGATTCCATTTGAATAGTTTGATGACGATCCTGCAGCCGCTGCCTCTGTGTACTCTTGTATACTGAGAGCTGAAGCCCGCTAGTATCGGTCGTATCTTTCGACACAGTATTGTTACTAGTCACCAGTATGAAATCGTTGATGACACGTACAATGGGGATTCCACTGTATTCAACTTACTGTCTATTGCCATGTAACACGGCGTGTCCTATAAAGATAATGTTATTCCAGTAGCGTACTGGGTATGTCTGTAACCTTTCGTGCAAGGAATTTAGATTCCGAATGAGATTTTCACTCCGCAGTGGAGTGTGCGCTGATATGAAACTTCCTGGCAGATCATAACTGTGTGCCGGACCGAGACGCGAACTCGGGACCTTTCTCTTTCGCGGGCAAGTGCTCTACCAACTGAGCTCGGTCCGGCACAAAGTTCTGATCTGCCAGAAAGTTTCATGTCAGCGCACACTCCGCTGCAGAGTGAAAATCTCATTCTGGAAACATCACCAGGCTGTGGCTAAGTCATGTCTTCACAATATCCTTTCTTCCATGAGTTCTAGTTCTGCAGCGGTCGCCGAAGAGCTTCTGAAAAGTTTGGAAGATGGGAGACGATATACTAGCAGAAGTAAAGCTGTCAGGACGGGTCGTGAGTCGTGCTTGGGTAGCACCGTTGGTAGAGCACTCGTCCGCGAAAGGCAAGTGTCCCGAGTTCGAGTCTCGGTCCGGGACACAGTTTTGATCTGCCAGGAAGTTTCAATTTAGATTCATTTGTAATAACCCTTTAAATAAAAATTTTTATAGCTGAAAAAATAATCTTCTTACCAACTTCTCTCAGTTCCGACAATTTAATTTTTAGAATATTATGAAAAGTCTAAAATAAAATACGTAAACTGATACGCTGTGCATTACTGCAAATTGTAGGTCTTTAATATTTCACTTGACAACGTTCTTTACATGGCACTCTTCTGTGAGTAACAGCGTCTGAAGTTTAATGAAGTAGCGGAAGGCAGGAAGTTTTTTCCTGAATCATTGGAGACTTCATCTGCTCTTTTAGCAGCTTGAGTCGTTTGCCTAGCATCTTCTTCCAAATCCTGTTCTTCCCTGCATTCCTCTTCCTCTCGTTGTCTAAATGCGACATAGCACTGATTACGTATTCTCTGGACTAAATAACACATCATCGCAGTTCCTGTTTTTGCATGTAGCAGCAGCGTCATGTACTTCAAAGCGGACGTAGATATTTTAAACTTTAGATTACTTCCTAAAGGACCCGACACTTAGCGCACTTACAAACGATTATGGCATGTTCACACATATAAGCATAATGTATCAAAATTTCTTTTCGGAGAAGTGTCTTATTCCGAGTTTTTGGAGCAGTCTCTTCATGATCGTAAAATTCGGATTATCAGATCCAGAACGACAGATTTGACGTCTCCTATTTCTGTAGCTTGTTCCGCATTAACCCAATAAATGGTCATTATTTTGTTACTTATGTACTTACCTGTAGGTTTCTTCTTTTAAAAATTCGTTTACTGAGTTGCACAAGTCACAAAGCAACAAAGAATATATCACATTATTAATGAGACGCGGCGACTTAAACCGAGACAGTTGACTCTATTTTTATTCAGGTGCATTGTGGGAAAATGTTCCACAGATATACTTTCCATGCAGTTTCTGAAAATTTTGAATTATACATTTTTTCAGACATGATGGTGCGATGAATTTACGCTGGTATATTTTTAGAAAAAAAAATTAAAATTCAAGATTCAAGAATATGTATTTTAGAGCACTCAACTAAAGAATTAGATCTTCATCATTTTCGCTATCTACAGCTCATTAACTATGTTTCATAACATAAGTCCCTTATTATGATGAAACAGCGTGGAGAAAATCATGTGATGCAATGACTTAACTTGGTGCGCTTGGAAGTAATGAGCCCCCGTCATTTTCCTCCTTTGTACACTAGACCGATTATTTCATTACATCGCGGATTGACAGTGTTATTTAGAATTTAGCCTTTCCATACGTTATTAACTTCACTATCCGGGAGTGCCTTCCGTTTCAATAATTACAATTCATTTGTGGGAGAGCCAGATTTTAATATATCCTGAGTGAGGATGCACCATATATCCTCGCGTTTTATAAAAAAAATCGTCCAGTGAGAGAGCTTGACGCCACATTCAGTGTTTAATAACAGCATCAGATATCGTTCGACGGATTTGGGCGCACTCTGCTGCGGATTAATTAACTTGACGGTTTTTACTTTATTTTGTGAATGTTGACGATTCCCATCGTTTCCTGTTTTTTATTGGGGTCTTTCTGTCTCGTTTGAAATCGATATGGCACCGGTGTCAACTGAATTACAGACCCTGAATAAAACAGGTTGTTGTGACAGCAGCTGATTTCGTGTGTTTCATGAGCTGTTTGATGCTATGAATGCCTGTAGGGCACAATTTTATTGGCTCCGCGCCACGCAGGAGAAAATGTGGGTCACGAATGCCCAAGTCCGAGGAATTCATGCCAAATTTTGAGTAAACACCTAATCTACAATATTCTGCGTTAATAACAGGCTAATAGTTTCACGCTCTACTTCACATCGGAGTATCACGGATGAAGCCTATAGCAACTTCAGTGATGTGTGGGAATTTTTTACCGAGCGAGATGGGATAGTAAAATAACAATGGAATTGCATTTGGACGGACACCGTTTCAAATTAAAATCTGGTCATTCCGTATAAGCTTTACTGTGGTTTTCTTAAATTTCTTAAGAAATCGTTCAAATGAATGAGGCGTGGTTGATTTCCCACCCAGACCTCCCAAAACCAAGTTCCAGATTTCTCTCTAATGACCACATCGTCAAAGGGACTATAATCCATAATAATCACGTAAGTTTGCATGAAAGATTTTTTTAATTCCCATTTAGTAAATCTCGCAGGAAGAACCAGTGTATTGCTAATAATGGATTCTGGTTTATACGAATATTGCTTCCCATCTGTGGGAGCAGACGTAAGAGTGGTATGTCCAAATCCCCTTATATATCACAGCTCGTTGAATATATTACAACCCTGAAAGAGGGCTAACTGCAATGGTTTTCCTGAAACTTCCTGGCAGATTAAAACTGTGTGCCGGACCAAGACTCTAACTCGGGACGTTTGCCTTTCGCGGGCAAGTGCTCTACCACCCTCCAGGCTGTGGCTGAGCCCCTTCTCCGCAATATCCTTTCTTCCAGGTGCACTAGTTCTGCAAGATTCGTAGAAGAGCTTCTGTGAAGTTTAGAAGGTAGGAGACGAGGTACTGGTAGAATTGAAGCTGTGTGGACAGGTCGTGAGTCGTGCTTGGGTAGCTCCGGGGCCCAGTAGCTCAGCGTGTTCGGATAAAGTTGATTGGCCTCTGTAACAGAAAAAACTAAGTGGAAGGATCAACAATACGAACTTGAACGGATGTCATGTGACGTCCACAACGACCAAGCACAACGATCAACAACGAACAAAATGCAAAGGAAAAAAAAAAAAAAAGAAAGAAAAGATGGTAGAGCGCTTATCCACGAAAGGCAATGTTACGAGTACGAGTCTCGGTCCGGCACACAGTTTTAATCTACCAGGAAGTTTCGTATCAGAGTACACTCCGCTGCACAGCGAAAATCTCAAAGTGGTTTTCCTTTTCTGATTTTAAGCATGCGATTCGTTTGGCGCTAACAAATACTCTGAACACATAAGGCATATTAGACGGGGAACGTGTCGATATCAGTAATTATTAGAATTCTTTTCTTGAAGGTGGAGTGGCAGTAATGACATATTCTCCTTTTTGGGGCTATGATGCACACTGTTTTGTGTCACTTGACCAACAGCTCTCGATTTATCCCAGACTGCTTGTTTACAGAAACACTGTTTCATATGTTCGATGATATTTGTCTCATCTCTTGTGCGTCCCAGTCCTCTCAAATCTGACAAGCAGAAGTCAACGTGGGCCATTTCCGGTTACCAGGGTTGGTAGAAAATTGATTAAATTTTGTTTCTGGTCAAAAGAAATACGTTGCCGCGCATAAATATATCCGGTTCCCGGATGCAATCCGGTTTTTACATCAGACCCTCAAGGAATTATATTAAACCTCCGAGACAATAATAATTTTAAAGTTTACAACACTGGGGAACAAATTTGTGGTAAACTGCCAGCGAAAGATGCGATTTTGTTTTCATTTTCCTTTTCAGCTGCTTTGCTTTATTTGATCGTAGTGATTGATGCAGTCAAAAAGAAAAAAAAATGTCTCTGAGCACTATGGGACTCAACTGCTGTGGTCATCAGTCCCCTAGAACTTAGAACTACTTAAACCTAACTAACCTAAGGACATCACGCACATCCATGCCCGAGGCAGGATTCGAACCTGCGACCGTAGCAGTCGCACGGTTCCAGACGGCGCGCCTAGAACCGCGAGACCACCGCGGCCGGCTGATGCAGTCTTCCACTGACTAGATCATTGCTTCGTTTCTGCATCACATTTTCCACAAACAGTCATTTTCTTCCACAGTAAATTTTTAAGAAATTGCGTGAAATAAATTAGAGGTTTTAGTTTATTCATTGACACTACTTCCCAAAATTAATCATAAGCGGTACAGAGAGATGAAAATATGAACATTACGAAAGTCTACCGGTTTTTCTCTGTACTCTTAAGGAAATTAAGAATCATTTTTAAAAGGCGAATGTTTTCAGTGAACATAGATACCGTTTGAAAAAGGACGTAATCGATATTCATTAATGTCTTCAAAAATTCCTATATTTACCTCTGGAATTCATGACAAGGAAGAAAACTTTGGTTTACATCAGCTTCTTACTCAGAATCACACGTTCAGGATAACTGTAAATGTTGGTTCTTTATAGGTATGGAGGAAACGAAGCATGGTTAAAGGGAAGTCTAATGATGAAAGGAGCATCCACTTCTATTTGCCTGGTCTAAACGAATCCTCGTAAACCACGGCCTTCTAGGAATTTGAAGTTGCAATATCTCGAAAGATCCACCTTTTGTTTGTTGTCATACGCTACAATCTGTTTTGTTGTGATATGATACAATTTCTTGCCTTTGATGTTAACCGTGGCTCATGAACTCGCGCAAAGTTTCTATATATGTAGCTAATGCGTCAACATCATCATTAAAGCGGATGCCAGCATTGGAATGCACCCACAGTAGATGTCTCATCCACATCCTTTGTTTACTGCGAACATGTCCCAGTACCACTTCCAATATGTAACGGTTGGTTGTTTTATTCCATTTCCGTATAGTACATTTTTAAGCACACGCTGGGGAGACGGACCCGATCGACATCTTTAAGAAGAGATTTGGAGACAAACTTGGCTACTTCCAAATAGGACATAGTCTCCGCCGTAAAAGTTTAAGTGCATTTAGGCAGTTTTACTGACCTGGATCTGAGGCACGTCCAATATAACTCTGATGGAGAACCTTAATCGTTGATTTATTAAACCACACCACTGAACTTCAACGATTAAATTTGCTATTTATACTTTCCGAGCTTGTCATATTAAAACAATAGACTGGAATGTGCCAGCTAATTGTGTCAAGATCACACACAAACAAAGACAAATGCAAAGAATATCCGGTAACATGTATTGACATTTGGCAAAAATACGATGTCTGGATGTTCCGCCGATCTACATCTGCAAACCCGCCGATCATGTAAAGTACAAGCAATCATCCAACCGATATGATGTATTTAGTGGCGTGACCAGTTTTGTCATGTTGAAAATGGTTCCGGTCACATAGGTGGAAAAAAGTGGACTTAAAACGAACAATAATACGGCACCGCCATGTTATACACAGGGACTTCCTGCGGCAGGAGGATCGACCAGTGAGCGATGCGTGTATCCTGCACTGTATCCCACATCACTGCATTATATTTGCTGACAAGAGGCCAGCAGTTTTTCTTCATAACAGTTTATTCAAATGGTTCAAATGGCTCTGACCACTATGCGACTTAACTTCTGAAGTCATCAGTCGCCCAGAAAGAACTAATTGAACCTAACTAACCTAAGGACATCACACACATCCATGCCCGAGGCAGGATTCGAACCTGCGACCGCAGCGGTCGCTCGGTTCCAGACTGTAGCGCCTAGAACCGCACGGCCACTCCGGCCGGCAGATCAGTTTATTCACTGTTTTGAATCATGATGAGATGAAGCGCCCCCCCATGAACCATGGACCTTGCCGTTGGTGGGTAGGCTTGCGTGCCTCAGCGATACAGATGGCCGTACCGTAGGTGCAACCACAACGGAGGGGTATCTGTTGAGAGGCCAGACAAATGTGTGGTTCCTGAAGAGGGGCAGCAGCCTTTTCAGTAGTTGCAGGGGCAACAGTCTAGATGATTGACTGATCTGGCCTTGTAACAATAACCAAAACAGCCTTGCTGTGCTGGTACTGCGAACGGCTGAAAGCAAGGGGAAACTACAGCCGTAATTTTTCCCGAGGGCATGCAGCTTTACTGTATGATTAAATGATGATGGCATCCTCTTGGGTAAAATATTCCGGAGGTAAAATAGTCCCCCATTCGGATCTTCGGGCGGAGACTACTCAAGAGTATGTCGTTATCAGGAGAAAGAAAACTGGCGTTCTACGGGTCGGAGCGTGGAATGTCAGATCCCTTAATCGGGCAGGTAGGTTAGAAAATTTAAAAACGGAAATGGATAGGTTAAAGTTAGATATAGTGGGAATTAGTGAAGTTCGGTGGCAGTAGGAACAAGATTTCTGGTCAGGTGACTACAGGGATATAAACACAAAATCAAATAGGGGTAATGCAGGGGTAGGTTTAATAATGAATAGGAAAATAGGAATGCGGGTAAGCTACTACAAACAACATAGTGAACGCATTATTGTGGCCAAGATAGATACGAAGCCCACACCTACTACAGTAGTACAAGTTTATATGCCAACTAGCTCTGCAGATGACGAAGAAATTGAAGAAATGTATGATCAAATAAAAGGAATTATTCAGATAGTGAAGGGTGACGAAAATTTAATAGTCATGGGTGACTGGAATTCGGTAGTAGGAAAAGGGAGAAAAGGAAACGTAGTAGGTGAATATGGACTGGGGCAAAGAAATGAAAGAGGAAGCCGCCTGGTACAATTTTGCACAGATCACAACTTAATCATAGGTAACACTTGGTTCAAGAATCATAAAAGAAGGCTGTATACATGGAAGAAGCCTGGAGATACTGACAGGTTTCAGATAGATTATATAATGGTACGACAGAGATTTAGGAACCAGGTTTTAAATTGTAAGACATTTCCAGGGGCAGATGTGGACTCTGACCACAACCTGTTGGTTAAGACTTGTAGATTACAACTGAAGAAACTGCAAAAAGGTGGGAATTTAAGGAGATGGGACCTGGATAACGTAAAAGAACCAGAGGTTCTACAGAGTTTCAAGGAGAGCATAAGTGAGCAATTGACAGGAATGGGGGAAAGAAATACAATAGAAGAAGAATGGGTAGCTTTGAGGGATGAAGTAGTGAAGGCAGCAGAGGATCAAGTAGGTAAAAAGACGAGGGCTAGTGGAAATCCTTGGATAACAGAAGAAATATTGAATTTAATTGATGAAAGGAGAAAATATGAAAATGCAGTAAATGAAGCAGGCAAAAAGGAATACAAAAGTCTCAAAAATGACATCGACAGGAAGTGCAAAATGGCTAAGCAGGGATGGCTAGAGGACAAATGTAACGATGCAGAGGCTTATCTCACTAGGGGTAAGATAGATACTGCCTACAGGAAAATTAAAGAGACCTTTGGAGAAAAGAGGACCACTTGTATGAATATTAAGAGCTCAGATGGAAACCCAGTTCCAACCAAAGAAGGGTCAGTAGAAAGGTGGAAGGAGTATATAGAGGGTCTATACAAGGGCGATGTACTTAAGGACAATATTATGGAAATGGAAGAGGATGTAGGGGAAGATGAAATGGGAGATACGATACTGCGTGAAGAGTTTGACAGAGCACTGAAAGACCTGAGTCGAAACAAGGCTCCTGGAGTAGACAACATTCCATTGGAACTACTGACGCCCTTGGGAGAGCCAGTCCTGACACAACTCTACCATCTGGTGAGCAAGATGTATGAGACAGGCGAAATACCCTCGGACTTCAAGAAGAATATAATAATTCCAATCCCAAAGAAAGCAGGTGTTGACAGATGTGAAAATTACCGAACTATCAGTTTAATAAGCCACTGCTGCAAAATACTAACGCGAGTTCTTTACAGACGAATGGAAAAACTAGTAGAAACCGACCTCGGGGAAGATCAGTTTGGATTCCGTAGAAATGTTGGAAGACGTGAGCAATACTGACCCTAAGACTTATCTTAGAAGCTAGATTAAGGAAGGGCAAACCTACGTTTCTAGCATTTGTAGACTTAGAGAAAGCTTTTGACAATGTTGACTGGAATACTCTCTTTCAAATTCTGAAGGTGGCAGGGGTAAAATACAGGGAGCGAAAGGCTATTTGCAATTTGTACAGAAACCAGATGGCAGTTATAAGAGTCGAGGGACATGAAAGGGAAGCAGTGGTTGGGAAGGGAGTGAGATAGGGTTGTAGCCTCTCCCCGATGTTATTCAATCTGTATATTGAGCAAGCAGTAAAGGAAACAAAAGAAAATTTCGGAGTAGGTATTAAAGTCCATGGAGAAGAAATAAAAACGTTGAGGTTCGCCGATGACATCGTAATTCTGTCAGAGACAGCAAAGGACTTGGAAGAGCAGTTGAATGGAATGGACAGTGTCTTGAGAGGAGTATATAAGATGAACATCAACAAAAGCAAAACGAAGAGTAAAGGAGTTTTGCTATTTGGGGAGCAAAATAACTGATGATGGTCGAAGTAGAGAGGATATAAAATGTAGACTGGCAATGGCAAGGAAAGCGTTTCTGAAGAAGAGAAGTTTGTTAACATCGAGTATAGATTTAAGTGTCAGGAAGTCATTTCTGAAAGTATTTGTGTGGAGTGTAGCCATGTATGGAAGTGAATCATGGACGATAAATAGTTTGGACAAGAAGAGAATAGAAGCTTTCGAAATGTGGTGCTACAGAAGAATGCTGAAGATTAGATGGGTAGATCACATAACTAATGAGGAAGTATTGAATCGGATTGGGGAGAAGAGAAGTTTGTGGCACAACTTGACCAGAAGAAGGGATCGGTTGGTAGGACATGTTCTGAGGCATCAAGGGATCACCAATTTAGTATTGGAGGGCAGTGTGGAGGGTAAAAATCGTAGAGGGAGACCAAGAGATGACTACACTAAGCAGATTCAGAAGGATGTATGTTGTAGTAGGTACTGGGAGATGAAGAAGCTTGCACAGGATAGAGTAGCATGGAGAGCTGCATCAAACGAGATTCAGGACTGAAGACCACAACAACAAACAACGAGATGAACGAATGTGGGTAAGGTTTCAAGTTTTTATGGGTTGTTCGAACTCCTGCAGAAATTATGAATTTGCCTTTAGGCAACGTAAAGGCACCAGAGAGGCAGTTCTGACGTTGCGGTTGATAATGAAAGCAAGACTAAAGACAAATAAAAACACGTTCATAGGAGTTTTCAAACTGGAAAAAGTGTTCGACGATGTGCAATGAGGCAAGATGTTTAAAAATCTGATAGAAATAGTGGTAAGCTATAGAGGAAGCCGAATTTTTACAAGTACCAAGAGGGAACTATACAAGTGTAAAATCAAGAATGAATTGCTCGGATTAAAAAGGGTGTGAGACAGGGATGTAGCCTTTCGCCATTTCTCATCAATCTGTTCAGTGAGGGAAATAAAAGGGTTCATGAATGGAATAAAAACTCACTGTGAAAGGATATCAATGTTAGTGGAATAAACAGTCATATGAGTACAGAATATGGACTGGGAATGAATCGAAGAAAGACGAAATTAATGAGAAGTAGGAGAAAAGAAAACAACGATAAACTTAATAGCAAGTCTGATGGACACGAAATAGATGATGTCGAAGAACTCTGCAAACTAGGAAGCAAAATAACCCATGACGGACGGAGCAAGGACGACATAAAAACCAGAATAGTACTGACAAAAAGAGCTTTACTGGCCAAGAGAAATCTACTAGTATCAAAGGTAGGCCTTAATTTGAGGAAGAAATTTCTGGGAATGTATGTTTGGAACACAGCCCTGTATAGTCGTGACACATGGGCTGTGGGAAAAGGGGAATAGAAGAGTATCGAATGATTCTCATGACAACGTGGTGCTACAGACGAATATTGAAAATTAGGTGCACTGATAAGGTAAGGAACGAGGAGGTTCCCCGCAGAATCGCCGAGGAAAGGAATATGTGGTAAACACTGACAGGGAGAAGGGGCAGGACGGTAAGACATCTGGTAAGACATCAGGGTATGACTTCCAGGATACCAGAGGGAGCTGTAGAGGGTAAAAACCGTAGAGGAAGGCAGAGATTAGAATAAATGCAACAAATCATTGTGGTCCAGAAGAAGAGTTCGTGCAGGGCCACATGGAACCCGTCAAGATTGATTACTTATAAAAAGTGGTTATTACAATTTGATTCAGAGTTTCTGTGCAAGCTGTTTTAGTCATTGATGAAACCAGTCATGATTATCTGAATCATGGATTTAGAATCTGTACGCACCACGGAATAACCCTGTGTTGTCACTGTCAGAAAATCAATATCTGATATCACTTTATTTTTGAGTCAGTAGTTTGTCATTGCGTTTGTGGACTCTTGGACTGTTTGCTGGAAAAGAAAATTACATGTAACGGTGGTTTCTCAGGTCGGGCTGGGGAGTCGGTAAATTTAGTTGTGTCAACTATGTCTCCTTGGGGGCGGGCTAAGTCATGGTGGTCTGCGCCATCACCGTTGTGTTTAGGCTAGCGGCGGCGCCATTCTCGGTGGCGGACACTGGGTTTATCGTCACCCTCTGGAGATAAAACGAGTGCGACAGTCTGGCTTGTCTGTGCTAACATCTGAAGGCTCTGACACTACGGCGCCAGCTGGCACGTGCGGGAGCGTCGTCTCTCTGTTTGTTTCAAAAATTTGATTTACACAATAAGTCTGCATCGTGCTACCTAGAGTAGGGCACGGACGAGCCATCCAATAGGAGTAACATAGCTTCAGCCCAGTGTCAGCGTCGTGAGGGTAGAATATGCATCGTTTATGCAGACAGGAGGAAACCTACTGTCTTTTTTACGATTTTTACGAAAATTTTGAGAAATTTCGTAGCCGTCATGTTGCCAACAGTATATAATCAGCCCCTCCACCGCAGTTTTTCAGGCGGTCTGCAGCTGTGCAGGAGGAAGCAATTTTTCAGGGATTTTGGGATGGATTTTCAGCGGATGAGGTCATTGATCGCGGAAGATGGGAGATCACGGGCAGTTGCGGCTGTTTGGTGTTCTGTTCTGATTTGGGCAGAGGCAAGCTGTTGTAGTCCGCGGCAGCGCAATCCATAGTCTAAGCGATCCGCATCTCGTATGTTATGAGTGTGCAACCTACATTTCTGACTTATACAGATAAGAATTTGGTTTTCTTAATCGCGCATCAGCGAGCAGTGTTAGTCTCACTTTTTGTTAACCTAAATTCAGTTGATTTTGTTTCACTAGTTACTTGCGATTAACTTTTGTTTCATTTAACAGTAACGATATTCTGTTAATGGCAGGTTATGTCTGATTCGTCTATGTTTCGCTTGAGAGTAAATGATACTCTGTTTAAGGCACATTACGTTGGATTAATCTCTGGTTCATTTAAGAACAGATGAAATACTGTGAAAGGCAAATCGCTTTTGATTAACTCTGTTCAACGAAGCGATAAATAAGTGTATTTTAAAAGTAGGCGTCAGCTCCATTACGAGCTCCTAACTTGTCAGATTGCTTTCCTGGTTTGTTAGTACAAAGATAACCAGATATACCATTAAGCTGTACTCTGCTGTGTCGCTGTTGTCCTTCGTGTCCAGTAGGCAGGTGAGACGATAGGACGTTGATGTTTTACATGCTGCAGCAGAAGCAGCATGAGCACACACACTCTACCCTTCATTCGGTCCCTGCGAAACACTACATTTCAGCAGGATAATGGACGACCGCATGTTGCAGGTCCTATACAGGCCTTTCTGGATACAGAAAATGTTCGACTGCTGCCCTGGCCAGCACATTCTCCGGATCTCTCACCAATTGAAAACGTCTGGTCAATGGTGGCCGAGCAACTGGTTCGTCACAATACGCTACTCCTGATCAACTGTGGTATCGTGTTGAAGCTGCATGGGCAGCTGTAACTGTACACGTCATGCAAGCTCATTGCCCAGGCCGTTATTACGGCAAGAGGTAGTTGTTCTGGGTACTGATTTCTCATGATCTATGCACCCAGATTGCGTGAAAATGTAATCACATTTCACTTCTTGTATAACATATTTGTCCAATGAATACCGGTTTATCATCTGCATTTCTTCTTGCTGTAGCAATTTTAATGGCCAGTAGTGCAGTGTGGTATGTATTTGAGTGCAATAATGCACAATATTCTGCAATAATGCACAATATTCTGCAATAATGCGCGATGTTTACGCCAGTCCACATAGTTTTGACGTCGGATATGCCAAATTCGAATCTACTCCGTGGCCGATTGTTCGGCTATCTGAAGGTATTCAGGAATCTCAGAATAACGACATCCGACGTTACCGAGATTTTAAGCCATGATAATCACTTGAGAAAACGATGTACGACGTATTCCACCAACTTCGGGATCTTCGGATTCACTCCAGTCGAAATTTCAGAAAACGACAATTGAAAAAGATGAAAAGATAAAGATTCGCTTTTTGGATAATTTCCCAGCGGTTAACTGACAGCGACCGTCCTGATGGCAATAATGATGCAAGCGACGAATATGACTACGATTTCGAATGAAATATGTAAAATATTGAATAAAACGTTTCAGCACGGCAGCTGAGACTTCCCAATTGTTGTTAGCGACCTAATATGTCAAAAAGAATTTTTGTCCTGGAATTTAATTGGACCGCACAGGGTAGCCGCGGGATCAAAGGCGTCTTGTCCGGGTTCTCCCGGTTTCCCCCGTTGAAGGTTCGTGCCCTCCCTCGGGCATGTGTTTGTGTGTGTGTGTGTGTGTGTGTGTGTGTGTGTGTGTGTGTGTATGTGTGTCTATGTTGTCGTTAGCGTAAGTTAGTTTAAATTAGTTTAATTAGTGTGTAAGCCTAGGGACCGATGACCTCAGTAGTTTGGTCCCAAACAACCTTACTACACATATCAAAACAAAAAAATTAATTGGATTCAGTTAATATCAAAGATTATGTCCTAAATACTCAACGAGAAATCAAAACCGCATGCATGTAATGTTAGTTAAATGTAGTAGTGCGCTTATTAAGTGGCACTCTTTTCTGGTATGAGAAATTAATCTCAAGATTTCTGCAGCTCGGCGAAATGAGTCTTCTGCTGCCCGGCATCAAGCTGCTAGGTTCGTCGTATGTGCAATTCAGGAACAGATTAAACTCCTCGAAATAGGCAGGTTGCAAATTATCCACGGAATTCCAAGATTAAATGGATACAAGTAGTATTACCCATGCTATGGAAACCTTCTCCCAGAAAGGTTCTGACGATGCGGAGGCTCTCTGATTGCTACCGAAGGCCATCCGTCTATTCACATGAGCAATCTGCAGGGATTCGTATGTGTTTTATCACTTGAAATAAAACCTGCAGTTACCTTTTCACATTAAGAACCTGTGTTTTTCCACATATTCTTCTCACGCAGCAACAAATCTCGATTTCAGCAAACAATTAAACTTTCTGCTTTCCAAATTTAACAACCTGACTGACACTCATAAGTGTATCTAATTAGCTTCAGACAAGAACTCATTACACGTCAACCCAATGGGAAAACTAACATAATAATTCCAATCCCAAAGAAAGCAGGTATTGACAGATGTGAAAATTACCGAACTATCAGTTTAATAAGTCACAGCTGCAAAATACTAACGCAAATTCTTTACAGACGAATGGAAGAATTGGTAGAAGCCGACCTCGGGGAAGATAAGTTTGGATTCCGTAGAAATGTTGGGAACACGTGAGGCAATACTGACACTACGACATATATTAGAAGCTAGATCAAGAAAAGGCAAAGCTACGTTTCTAGCATTTGTAGAGTTAGAGAAAGCTTTTGACAATGTTGACTGGAATACTCTCTTTCAAATTCTAAAGGTGGCAGGGGTAAACTACAGGGAGCGAATGGCTATTTACAATTTGTACAGAAAGCAGTTGGCAGTTATAAGAGTAGAGGGGCATGAAAGGGAAGCAGTGATTGGGAAGGGAGTGAGACAGAGTTGTAGCCTGTCCCCGATGTTATTCAATCTGTATATTGAGCAAGCAGTAAAAGCAGAAAATTTCGGAGTAGGAATTAAAATCCATGGAGAAGAATAAAAACTTCGAGGTTCACCGATGACATTGTAATTCTGTCAGAGACAGCAAAGGACTTGGAAGAGCAGTTGAACGGGATGGACAGTGTCTTGAATGGAGGATATAAGATGAACATCAACAAAAGCAAAAGGAGGATAATGGAATGTAGTCGAATTAAGTTGGGCGATGCTGAGGGAATTAGGTTAGGAGTTTTGCTATTTGGGGAGCAAAATAACTGATGATGGTCAAAGTAGAGAGGATATAAAATGTAGACTGGCAATGGCAAGGAATGCGTATCTGGAGAAGAGAAATTTATTAACATCGAGTAAAGATTTAAGTGTCAGGAAGTCGTCTCTGAAAGTATTTGTATGGAGTGCAGCCATGTATGGAAGTGAAACATGGATGATAAATAGTTTGGACAAGAAGGGAATAGAAGATTTCGAAATGTGGTGCTACAGAAGAATGCTGAAGATTAGATGGATAGATCAAATAACTAAGGTGGAGGTGTTGAATAGAATTGGGGAGAAGAGCAGTTCGTGGCACAACTTGACTAGAAGAAGGGACCGGTTGGTAGGACATGTTCTGAGGCGTCAAGAGATCACAAATTTAGCATTGGAGGGCAGCGTGGAGGGTAATAATCGTAGAGGGAGACCAAGAGATGAATACACTAAGCAGATTCAGAAGGATGTAGGTTGCAGTAAGTACTGGGAGATGAAGAAGCTTGCACAGGATAGAGTAGCATGGAGAGCTGCATCAAACCAGTCTCAGGCAGGACTGAAGACCACAACAACAACAATACCAGATTCTCTTCGTGACCAGATCGAAGCCATTATTAGCGCAAGAGTTGTTGTTGCAAAGCTTTAACCTGTGTGCTGTTGTAGATAGTTCATATTTTGCAAGGACGCTAAGAGCTGAGCTATCCAGCGCTCTAAAACCAACACCGTCATTGTCATCATTATCTCACCCGCGGTCACCATTCTCGCTAAATTTGCCTCTCGCTCCGGAGTGCTTCCGTGGTATCTCGCGGGGCAGCCGAGCGGCAGCGAAATATCGGGCCATTCGGTGGATTTAAGATGCGCTGGCGGGGGAGTTGGCGGCGGTGCTAGTGGCGACGCGTGGGCCGCTGCAGATAGGCTGCTTAGGCCGATAGCGGGTGAGTGATGGGGCAGCGGGTGCCCGCCACAGAGGCCAAGTCGGGCGTGGTGGCAGTTGGACTCCACCAGTGCAGGTCGGCAGCGCAGACTAACTTCCCCATAGGAGGCTCCGCCCAGGGGCCAAATTCTGTATCGTTCGCACAGATCGGTGTAGTAGGTTAGTCTCGGTAGTGACGTCCTTTTCGGTTCTTTATCGAAATATCCTATTCAGTAAGCTTCTGAGACTTGTTACCGAATGGTCCTCCCACAGATTTTAAGACAATTGTACCTAGAGATTTTGAATTTCGGTCTGGCCCTGACTACCGGTGAGTTGTGGTTTATGTACACCTATAACCTATAATTTGTTATTTTAAAAATCTTTAGTGGTTTTAGCTTTGGATTCAGTGATTGTGTTACTAAAGAATCACCATAGGACGCATCCGGTTGGAAAGTGAGTTCATAATAGACTGTTTTCCTTTGTTAGAAATATGCTTAGTTTAAGTTGTTCCTGTCAATGATTGCACAAAAAAAATGTTTTCAGTCAATATTCTTTCAAAATACGTGTTATTTTTGAGGAAATAAGAATTTAAAGATCATTAAATATCAAAACATCGACTCTGCTTACGTATATTGCATGAGTGTGAACTGACGTTACTAGTGCCTTCGTGTGCTTTTTCCCACAAATGGATTAGTTAATAACTAAAGAAACGTGTTTACAACTTTCAAATAACAGTGGAAAGCAATTATGTGAAGCCTCATACGGGAAACTGTTGTGTACATAGTTCCGCGTAGTCAGCGCGTACACAACTTTCCCACTAGAGCGCGCCCCGCTAAGCACAACAGAGCAGGCGCAGCGCTCGTCCGTCTCCGCAGTACGAGATGGCGCTGTCATAGAGACGGACCAAATTCTGCTTCCGCCGATCCGCGTATTAATATGTAACGCAGTCAATGAGATTGCTGCTAATGTAGAACCTTTTCTCCTCGCGGATCACACTCGCGCAGTGATACCTGAACGCTCGAGGTATTAAAACGAGTGTACAGACCTCCGATTAGTCACTCTGCATTAGTCTGTGGTCAAGCTTCAGTCTGCGCCTAATAAGATTATCATATTCCTGTACATAGCCATGAAGATAAATGTATAGACACTTTGTCAAGTATCAGAGCTATGTGAGAATAAGATTAATGTACCAAGACCAAAGAAACTTCAGATTATCAACTGTAAATAGCATCCAGAATCATGTTAAGTAAGGTTTATGATTGTTATTGTTTTAATAAATGTGTGTGAAAATTAATCAAGTTCTGTTTAAAGTTGGTCACCGTCAATCTGCTACTCTAAGCGTGCAAGTGGCATTTCTATCGTCTGACCTAACGACAGAAGATAAACACGCCACGATAAGACCACGAGACATATTGCTGACACTCGCCTACTTCGTTAGAGCGGCAAGTCAAATAATCTGATGGTGTGTGTACCGAAGGTCTTATAGTATGCACACCACAGAAACCTTCCAAACTGTCACGCATTTATGACTTACGCAGCACCGTTTGTCAACGAAGTCAGCCTACATCACTCTATACAATACTACAAGAATTGAACACTGCCTGTCTATTGTTTGGCGTGGCCAAGTGGTTAGCGCGCGGGACTGCTTTCGCATCAACACGTTCTGAGACATTGTTATTCGTTTAAGTTAAGATTTTTCTGCAATATTCGTTATTACTTACACGTGAGAGCGCACTTCCTCTGTAATAATCTCGTGATTTCTGTGTTTAAAATACGAAATATGAAATTGTTGGAGATGAAATTGCTGTGAGTGAAACAGCCGACAGTGACCTTTATATTTCTTCTTGTCAGAAAAGGACCACACAGGGTCCTCGCTTACGATGACTGTTGAAGATCAGAGGCCGTACATAAAGATGGAAATAACTGAAATAAATAACAAGGTATGACATTTTGTAGGCCAAAAGAAGTTGTTTAAACATTTTTTTCCGAATATGTAGCGATTTCCGAGTATGCGGTTGGACAGGAATCTATGAGCACAGCTTAAATTACTTAGAATGTAACTAGCGGCAGCCATCTTCATAATCTTGCTTATCACAAGTATTCATCTGCGATCGAACCAATAATGGTTCAAATGGCTCTGAGCACTATAGGACTCAACTGCTGTGGTCATCAGTCCCCTAGAACTTAGAACTACTTAAACCTAACTAACCTAAGGACGTCACACACATCCATGCCCGAGGCAGGATTCGAACCTGCGACCGTAGCAGTCGCACGGTTCCGGACTGCGCGCCTAGAACCGCTCGGTCACCACGGCCGGCCGCGATCGAACCCTCAACCACAGTAGACAGAGATGAAAGACCTCTGCCGTAATGTTTTTGTACAGTAGCACCATATACGAAACATTTTCACTCATGAGATGCATGTTATATACTTAGACGAACTGCAGGAGCTCTCGAAAGTGCGTTTTTTTTTAAATTTTATTTTTAAGACCCAAATCGTTGACGTATCATATAGGCAAGTGGGCTGCTTAATCACTATGTTCTTATCCTTTGAAACTCTCAGAATCAATTTTTCGGGTGTTTTTATTGATGTATTAGTACAATGTGGTACTACACACTATTCCTAACTTCTTTTTCCGAAACGTAAAATCCAAAACATGATGTCAGCGTGAATGAGAATAAGATGACATAATGTGGCATTTACGACAATCTGCAGAATATAGTCAAATACGCTATCGTTATTATGCATGCGGTCAGAGAAACTAAAAATTTTTATGCATTTCAGCTGAGAATGACGGAAATGGATATACTGCGCCTGATACTGTTAAGGAGAAGGCAAGGGCGATGAAGGCGGGCACGTCAACTCGATTGAATGCGGCGTCATGCGTTATGGCACCATAAACGCAGTTTTCGGTAACTGGAAGAATAGCACGCCTGTGTCATCTGCTAGCCGTTTTGTGTTCCTGGCGCTGTGCGAGCTGCAGTGCGCATGCGCGGATCTGCGGCCGCTTGCTTCTGATTGGCTAGCGCGACACGAACCGACAACAGCGCTTCGGTTCTCTAGACCCGAACGGTATCGCTACCGAAATGCATACTGAATAATGCAGGAACTCTAATTCGAGTACTAGACCGTTCGGTGTTCTTGAGAACCAAAGCGATCGCCACAATGGCGGAAAGATACAGAATAAGCACCCAGATCCTGGCAGACAGCTTTGCTTCCTCCACAGTTTTCCTTTTTGTTCTCGCCTTGATATTTTGTTTTTGAATCATCAGTCTTATGACTAGTTTGACGTGGCTCGCCACGAATTCCTCTCCTGTAACGAACTCTTCATTTCAGAGTAACACCTGCACCCCACTTTCACCAATATTTGTTGGGTTTATTACAATTTTAAGCCTCTACAGCTCCTTCAAGTACGATGGAGGCCATTTCCTGATGTTGTAATATATGTCCTACTGTCCTGTACCTTAAGACTGTCAGAGTTTTCCATATGTTTCTTTCTCCGCCGATTATGAGGGGAACGTCCCCATTCCATACCTTACGTCCATCTAATTTTCCACAATTTTCAGTAGTACCACTTCTCAAAGGCTTCGATTCTTTTCTATTCCGATTTCCTACAGGCCATGTTTCACTGCCATGCAATGTTGCGCTCCAGACGTTCACTCTCAGAAATTTCTTTCTTATATTAATGCCTATGTTTGATACTAGCAACCTTCTTTTGACCAGGAATGCATTCCTTGCCTGTGCTAGTTTGTTTTTTAAATCTTCATGGGTAACTTTGTTGCCCAGGGAGAAGAATTCTGTAACTTTTGATCTAAAGTTTCTCCCTGTTTTCAGTTCTGTTGCATCTGTTTACCTTCGTCTTTACCCAGTGTACTTACAATTCTAATTCTGTGCTCATGTAATCTGACAAATCCTTAAATGTTTCTCCGCTTTCACTCAGGACAGATATGTCATCAGTGAATCTCATCTTGGCGTATGTATGTACGATCCATCGTCATTTCAACAACAACCATCTACATGTAAATCATGCAAGGTCGAACCTGCTTCTAAGTTGCTGTCTTGGAAATGCCACATGGAAACAATACCGCCGGCTGAACTTGCGTCCAAATGGCTCTGAGCGCTATGGGACTTAATACTGAAATCATCAGTCGCCTAGAACTTAGAACTACTTAAACCTAACTAACCTAAGGACATCACACACATCCACGCCCGAGGCAGTATTCGAACCTGCGACCGTAGCGGTTGCGCGGTTCCAGAATGAAGCGTCTTGAACCGCTCGGCCACAACGGCCGTCTCTGAACTTGCGTGTTGTGAATCTCTGACCAGCTTATGTTGAAACTCCAACACTCAGACGCTTTGTTATTGTCGAAAAATGTGATATCACCTGTATCGTCGTAACACAGACACGTTTTTCTGAGACTACAGCCCTGTCTAGTCTACGGATGAAGAGTCAGCTGCAAATTAAATTTAAATTTCCGACCACAGGTAGTAACATCCCGCTCCCCCCCCCCCCCCCTCACTTTACTCTGTCTCCTGATTCATCTCAGTTTAGTTAATGAGCCCGTAGAAGATGACCCAAGAGGCGTACTTTACGGCTGGAAGTGCTTTTCTATCCGAGATTTATGGAGATTAAGACAACCTTTCTTGGATTATTTTAGTACGTCGCGCGTAGGAATTCTTCGTACCTGCTTTGCCGCAAAGCCCTGGCAATTTATATCGTTGCTGAATCAGTATCAGCACCATCGGATTCTTCGGAAAGTGCAATTTTACTTCCTGTAATTCTAACTGATGATGCGGGAAGGTAAATTACTTGAAATAACGTTCGTGGATGAAGTGTTTATTAGCGGAAACGCCGTAATCTGATAATAATGAAACAATATACCACTTATTAACTAAAAACTACCAATGTCTTGAGAGCATGGTTTTACCATAGACGTAATTCTGAAGGCATCGTGTCGGAGACTACGGACTAATGCAGACAGTCTAGATCTCGTACTTACAATTATGAAAAATCGTAGCTTCGTTATGTTAAACACTGTTCATTTATTTATCGAAAGGAAAACTTTCTGGCATAGTAATATTGTTGTAAGGAAGTGCTTCTGATCAGTAGGCTTCTCCTAATGTCTGTAACGGAAAAGTGGCTATTATGAGTGGTATCACTACGTATCGTGCGCTGATGTAATCTTCTTTCTCGCAATTGGCCACAGCGCTTCACCCCACCGAGGGGTGTGGGAAGTGAGGGAGGGATGAGGAGGAATTGTCCATTCAAAGAGAAATTTAATTTTCGCCAAACCGTGATCGTTGGTAGAAGCATAACAATTACATATTCTGAGTCTGCATACTAAATACTGTAAGGTATCGCACTAAAATTTTTTAAGTGAAATGCAAAATAACATATTACACTAAATGCATTTTTCTCAAGGCTTACATACTAATCAGTTTTCAGTACCTAAGCGGACAGGCCTACCAGGTGCACTGCCATCGCAACAGGATCCTTCGTTTGTTTATCTGATTTATGGCCACTTTTTCTAGGCGCCTTCATGGCCTAGTATCTGAAAGAATACCACGCGACTGCAGCACCGTTTTCAGTCGGACTCTTGTATTAGGCTAACTATAACAGAGCAGAGATGGTTCAAAGCAATACCTTAATTAATTCAAAACTGTCACAAAGGGATAGAATTGTCACTTTTGTCGACGGGTAGCGTGGTTTTCTTTTCCCTGTCGCATACCCTGTCGGTGTTAGTGAGCACGGAAGAAACTATCAAGCTGAAATAAATAATAAGGTATGACATTTTGTAGGCCAAAAGAAGTTGTTTAAACATTGACATTGTAAAAAATAATTATTCTCCATATAACTGAGGTAGTAGGAATAATATGATTTGTCTCACGTCTGACGACTTCAAAAGAAAAAGGCTTTTACTAATAAATAACGGAATAAGCTTCTTCTTTCAATGTCACCGACAACAACAGTGATATGTATTAACTACTATCACCATTTCTCGCACGCAGCAGCGCTGTTCATGGCAAGAAATAATCAATGGCCATTTTTCCCGTCCCAGACACTTCGCCACAGCTTCCCCAACCGATCTCACCATGAATTGGTAACCCACATAAATTGCGAGGGGCATTTAATAAACTAATGACCAGGCTGGTATTACTGCGGATTGTTTGCTGCAACAACAATGAAAATTACGTCACACGTAGTTGAGAGCTTGAAGAAAAAGCAAGAGCTTTTGTTTTTTTGCTGTGCAGTCTAACATAAAAGCTGCGAGAGGTAGAAAAGGACCACACAGGGTTCTCGCGTACAATGACTGTTGAAGATCAGAGGCCGTACATAAAGATGGAAATTTTATACAAAAACCCGACACAAATCCACAGTGCGTGAAGTGAAGTCTGTGGTGAGTTTAGAATGGACCGTAGTACAGTTTCACATTGGTTTACTCGTATTCGTGATGGTCGAAGAGCATAGACGATAATCCAAGACCCGAGAAGGCTCTGTAGGCATGAATAGGGAATTATCGAATGAAGGTGGGTAGAAATTTTTTGGACCATAGATGTTGTTAATTATAGACAAGGTGGTGAAATCTTGCAGAGCTTCCCAGCCGATAATTTAAATTTCACGTTAAGGCTACTTCGAGGTCCAACGGTACAAGGCTTGCCTAATTTCGCAGTACTGGCGCCACCTCAGTCTCCCCAACTAGTGTATCGAGAGGCCAAGCCGGCATTGGCTGGAACGGATTGCAGCCGTTAGCCCCTGTGAATTTCTTTTGTAACTTCTTTCTGGTGAGAGAACCTACAGAAGAGGGGCACTCGAATTCACAAAAGTGTAAAGAGCCGCTCTCAGGGCTACATTTCTCTGTAGTTCTAGGTTCGAACCAGTTCACGATGGCTGTAGAGCGCGTGCTCCCACCATTTTGGTATATGTGAGCTTGCTTCCATTACACGGTAGCAACAAGGAATCGAACGGTTCTGTTTAGTGCCACTTGGGGTGGGGAGGGTTTATCCCTCACTATCCATTAAAGAAGTAGTCCATCAACACGGATAGGTTTGAGGTTGTTTGCCCCTCCACTCTGCGATGGTGGATACTGGTTTAGCCTCTAAAAGCAGCGTTGACGAGAAGTCAGCTAAATACCTACCATGCAAAGGCCACTTACCTCCAGTCCATGGGCAGCATCTGAAAGCCAGTTAAACTAACGGGCTTTCGGCATTCTTGCAAAACTCGTTTCAAAAATGTCTAAAATTTCCTATAAGCTGGATTATTGTTTTCAAAACACAGAAAATGGTTACCAAGTTGTTATTTAATATCCCGTCACTAATTATGCAATATTACTGACTGTCGCAATAACAATAATTCAAGAGCAGTCTTAATCGCATTTATTATTGTTATAATACCACCAACCGGTTTCAACCCCTTAGCAGGGGTCATCTTCTGGGCGTTTACACCATTGGTCGACTGCTGTTTCCTGCAGTTATGTAGATAGGAGTGACACCACCAGCAGTCGACTAATAGTGTAAACGCCCAGAAGATGACCCCTACGTCGGTTTGAAACCGGTTCGCGGTATTATAACAATAATAAATGCGATTAAGACTGTTCTTGAATTATTGATTAAACATACTAATCGCTGCTTCTCTCCACAACCATGTTGTCCAAAAAATGTCTCTGTAACAGTTTCACACCCAAAAGCAGCCAGAGGGTATTGTCCGATAGACATATTCAACAGATCGCAATCTATCGGAGACGGAGGAACGGAGACGAAAGAAGAAGAGGACGTTACGATGCCAGCAACAGTGTGCCAACACTTGAGACATCCTTCCGGGTCCTCTGGTGACGATGACCAAGATCCAATCTAGGGGCTGAATATATATGAGCGTATAGCCAAATTTAACAAATGGGATGACACCATGTATTTGGCTAACATATTTTTCTAGTGGAAGGACACTTCCAAGCAATGGTATGAGAACAACGAGGAGTTCACAAGCTGGAAGTATTCCAGGTGGAACTGCGCAAATATTTCGGTGACACACAACGACAGAAGTGCAAGGCTGAAGATAAATTAAAGTGCGGCAAACAACGTCCAGGAGAAACTAGAGCATCCTACATTCAAGACGTCTTGGAGCTGTATAAAATAGTGGATCCGAGAATGAAGGAGGAAGAGATGGTTGCACATCTCATGAAGGGTGTTGCTAAGGACATCTATTAAGCCCTACTCCTGAAGGAGGTATCGACAGCAGATGACTTCGTAACATGTTGCCAGTATATCAAGACAATGCATCAAAAAAGAATTACACGCAAGAAGTTTGAACGGCTTCCAAACGTCGTATCGATGTCTGTGATGGAGGAAGCAACTGATTTCACAAGTATTCTTCGAAGGATAGGGAGAGGAAGTTCAGAAAGCACTTGGACTGCACGGCGAGCAAAAACCGAGATGCTTCAAGAGATCATAAGGGAGGAAGTGGTACGGACATTGAACTCAGTCTCTCGTCCCTCATTTCCTTTTAAAACGGTGAAAAAGTCAAGACTGAGGCGGAGTTACGTTCCTACAATGCCGCACGAGGAACCTGTTTGGGCACCAAGGAAGACTAACCTGTGGAGGACCCAGGATAACCAACCAGTATGTTTCCACTGTGGACGACTGGGACATGTGGTGCGCTATTGTCGAGAAAGGCGGCGGATATTTGATGACGCCCGAGCCAGAAGACAGCAGACCGATCTTAGCCGAAGCCAACTCAGGGACGACGAAGATGAGCAAGAAGATGTGGGTGTCGGACGACGTAGGTCACCATCGCCGCAAGATAGCGGCTGGAGAGGACGCTCCCCAACACGCCTATCGTCTGCATCGCCGTTTAGAAGCTCCAGCCGATCACCTAGCCGCCGCAACCTGGAAAACTAAAGGGTGCGACATTCCTTGGAAGTGAGGCCGCCGATCACTACAAAAATGATGGGAAACTACGTCGATACCCCTCATGGATGGCCGACCAGCCCAAGCTCTTGCGGACTCTGGAGCATCATATTCAGTCATTTCGGAGAAGTATCGTCGCCAGTTGCAAAAAACCGTATTCGTCAACAGCAAAACATCTCTGCTGAAGGTGGCTAATGGGAAATATGTAAAACCTACAGGAAGATGTACCATTCGTGTGGGTAAGTGGCCATACACAGCCCTTAGAATTCATCTTCGTAAAACGGTGTAGTCATTCTCGGATAAGACTTTTTGAAAGGTTCTCAGGTAATTATAGATTGTGGTCGCTCGAAGATTATGCTAAACGAGATGAGGTACTGTGGACAGGATGATGGGCATCCGAGTGGGTAGAGACTATGTGCCCTCTATGAAGTGATCTTTCCTGCAGTCAGCGCTAGAATGGTAACTGGCATGTGTCATGCCATGCATCAACCCATATATCTCATAGTGGAATGTAAGATAAGCCCACCACTGAAGAATAACTTGATCATCATAGCCTCTGTCGTCTCGTTTACGAACGGATTCCGTGAATTGTGGACAGTTAACTGTCACCGAAACCGCAGACCCTTCCAAGACGCATGTACGTAGCAAACGCTGAGCCGTTAATTGAAGAACAGATGAGCATCATAGAAATCTCCCATGCCTCGTCTGTGGGCGAAATTAGTACTACCATTACTAGACAATATCTTCTAGCTCGACTATCACCAGATTCACTAAGGAACGACCGAAGAAGCTACTTGCCATTCTTCAAGAGTTCCCTGAATGCTTCAATCCACAGGTAAAGAGCAAACTAGACACATCGATGGTGAAGCACCGGATTAGCACTGGAGATCATCAACCAATAAGCCAGAGAGCATACAGTTTGTCAGCAACGGAATGTCGAATAATTCGCGACGTGGTAGAGAAAAATATGAATGACATCATTCAGCCTTCGCAGAGCCCATGGTCGTCACCTGTGGTTCACATCAGGAAGAAGGATAGCAGTTGGCACTTTTATGTTGATTACAGGAAGCTTAATAAGACAACTAAAAAGAAGGTTTATCCCCTTCCACGAACTGACGATACATTAGATTGTCTGAAGGGGGCTAAGTTTTCTCATCCACGGACATGTACTCGGGATACCGGCAAATTGAAGTAGATGAGCCTGATCGTGAGAAAACTGCTTTCATCACCCCTGAGGGCCTGTATGAGTTTAAAGTAATGCCGTTTGGTTTGTGTAATGCACTAGCAGTTTTTGAATGGATAATGGATAATCTTCTAAGGCATCTGAAATGGATGATGTGTCTTTGTTATTTAGATGACATTATAGTGTTCCCAGAGACATTTGATGTATAAAAAGACTGAGGGACTTTCTTAAGTGTCTTCAACAAGGCGAACTGAAACTTAATCCAAGAAACTGTCTCTTTCGAGCAAAAGAAATCAAAATACTTGAACACCTTGTGTCAAACGAAGGTGTGTGACCAGACCCAGAAGAGGTGAGAGATAAAACGGAATTTCCTATTCCTAAAAGTATTATAGATGTGAGAAGGTTCCTCGGATTATGTTCTTATTACCTTCGTTTTATCAAAGACTTTTGTTTCAAAGCCAAGCCACTCCAAGCGTTCTTAATAGCTGATGCTAAATTTATCGGCGGTAGTGCTCAACAGTATTCTTTTGATGTGCTGCGAAAAGCTCTGATGACTGACCCTGTACTTGGTCTGTATGATGAGAGAGCACCTACAGAACTACACACAGATGCCAGCGGGTATGAGATCGGTGCTGTTCTTGTGGAAATTTCGGATGGGAAAGAGGAGGTTTTAGCCTATGTTTCTAGGAAACTTGAAAAAGCCGTAAGAAACTACTGAACTACAGAAAGAGAATGTCTTGCTGTGATCTGGGCCATGTGCAAATTTCGACAGTATCTCTATGGAAGGTCATTCATAGTTGTTAAGACCAACACTCACTTTCTTGGTTGGCAGGTCTTAAGGATCCAACAAGACAACTCTCCAGGTGGGCACTAAGTCTTCAAGAGTATGAAATTACCATAGTGTAAAAAGTGGAAGAAAACACCAAGATGCCAACTGTCTCTCAATGAACCCTGTGCAAGACCATCAAGACTTTAATGAAGATAGTGACTGTCTCGCTGCACTCCAGGATCTCTGTGCTGAGCAGAAGAAGGACGCCAAGATATCTCAAATTATGCTTGCCTTAAATCGGTCAGAAGATGTGAAAGGACAACTTAAGGTAGTTAATGGATTACTTTGCAAGAAAAACTTTGATCCGTTTGGAAAGAGGTGGCTACCAGTGATTCCTAAACACATGCGCTTAGATGTTCTACTGAAATTCCATGACACACTTAAGGTCAGGAATTTAGGATTCATTAAAACATGCGATAGAATCCGCAACAGATTTTTCTGGCCAGGTTCATTTAGGAGTGTCCGTCACTATGTGTCGCATTGTCGAGAGTGCCAGAGGAGAAAGGCAGTTCCTCAGAAACCACCTGGCCGACGCATACCAATTCCACCAGCCGAAACGCCTTTCCAGCGTGTTGTAATTGACCTCCTTGGACGATTACCAACGTCTGCTAGTGGCAATAGATGTATTATTGTTTGCACTGATTATCTGACACGCTATGCCAATACAAAAGCCGTGAAACAGCCGCAAAATCCGAGGTAGCCAAATTCATCGTGGAAGACATGTTTTTCTACCAGCCTGGTGACCTTGTCTGCATCTTCACTCCTGTTCGAAAGGTTGGTCTCTCTGAGAAGCTCCTCAGGCGCTACTTTGGACCTTATAAGGTTGTAAGACAGTTGTCTGATGTTACTACAGAAGTTGAAGATTTCGACCCAGACCCGAGACGACGAAAGATAAGGGATACTGTCCACGTCCTCCGAATGGATCCCTATGAGGATCCCGCAACCCAGGGTAAATTCAAAGCTCTAGCGACGGGCAACAAGCGGAAAGGTGACGAAGAGCGTAGCTTCAAAAGAAGTCCTAAGAAAGTCACCACCAGGGCGAGAATCAGTCATCGGGTATCGGAGTATGCAGGACCGATGACGCGTTCCCGAACTAGTAGCACCGAGGCGCTGTTCTCTTAAGGAGGGAGCAATGTCGCAGAAGAAGTTGAGTAGCGCCATGGTGTAGTAGTTATGATACTAAACTGTTGCATGGAGCGTCGTGAGTTCGAAACTCACCTGGATTGTACAGTTACAATTTCAATATTCGGCTCGAGTACATTCTAGAAGTATCCACAAATGTAGAATCATTCTACTGGAATGTTCTGTAGCTGTATATATGCTCTTATACGTCCAAGTGCTGAATAAACCTTCTTTAAGTGAAATTAGTGTCCGTCATTCATCTAATTACACCATCTCCTACTTGACAATACTATTCACTCCTTTGAACTGAAATCAAAATATTTATGTTTGGCAGTGTCTCCGAACCCCACCGTGGGCCACATGAGTTTACTGCCGCCACGGATTACAGTTATCTGATTCTTGAGGCTGTGCTTGGGTGCTATAGACACTGGTCATAAAGCGGAATATCGATGTAGCGTAAGTGTTGGGCCGCTCACTTTCGCTGAAGAAATGTAAACGTCTAAAATGTCTATGTGCCGTGGAGAGAATCTTATTACTCGTGAGACTGAAGATCCGAAATGCCGGCAACTTTCTCCGGACACGTAGGGGGTCGAGGTCACGCCGAACCTCCTCCTATGACGTCACGCTGCTTTCTGATCCTGCAGAAACGCTCCCATGCTCAGCAGGTACTGGCAGTAATCGAACATTATACGGAGTGTCCATAAATTATCTTTATAGCTTATGACTTTAAAAGTGTACTAGAGGTATACAAATGGTGACCAGTTCATCGGGCTTGGCATATGTCGTTTATGGAAACAGGTAGTGTTTTCCATAAAAAGGGAGCGAATCGACCATGTGTTTCAGACGCCAACGTGAACAAGGCACGACAGGCATTTGCATCGAATCCGGCAAAATCTGTGTGTATGGCATTCAGAGAATTGGAAATGAGACGAACAATAGTGCACAATGTGTTGCATGAGAGATTAAGGCTATATGCATTCCAACTGCTTCAGGCGTTAAGGCCTATGGAAAAACAGCGCGAATAGTTTGCAGCGAATATGCCAAGCAAGACTGACGCAAACAACGACTTTTTCGAAAAGATTTGTTTCTCCAGTGGGACAACATTTTATGTATCCGGTGAACTGAATTGTCATAACGTTTGTATGTGGGGTTCACAGTATCCTCATGTTACATGTCATATGGAAAGAGTCCCATGGTCAATGTTTGATGCGGACTGATGCACAGTTGCATCATTGTTCCGTTCTTTTTCACCGAGACTGCACTTAAAGTTATCTGGACATGTTACGAGAGGTTCTTGTGCCACAATTATAGCATCTGCAACCAGATGTCATATTTCAGCAGGATGGGGCACTACTTCATTGGTCCCTAATGTCCGTAAATTTCTAGATGAAAAGTTCCCAGATAGATGACACGAGACGATCCAGGTCGGTAGCCGCTACGTTCACCTGACTTCACACCACTAGACTTTTTCTTGAGAGGTTTTGTAAGGGGTCTGATGTACGAACAAAGATTAGAGACCTACAGGAATTGAATGCATGCAGTCACAATGCATTTCAAAATTTCACTGTAGGGATCTTAAATTATACGTGGAAAGAAATGGAATTCCGACTTTGCATCATCTGTGCCACTAATGGTGCACACATTGATGTGTGTGAATGAAGAAACGAAACTTTATGAGTTGTGTTATCACATGTTGAAAACAATTTGTTAATATTTAGTACGGTTTTAAAGGCATTAAACTCTTAAGTTGTAAAGATAATTTATGGAATCCTCTATGTTTTAAGGACGTTCTTTGCGTATCAAGTTTTGTGGTGTTAGGTCGCCATAGATCAAATTTTATTGCTTATGTCTCTGAGACTGTGTACTACAAGATACCAGCAACACAATAACTTCCTCTTTTCAATTCGTTATTTATGTATCTCCCTACACAATTTTTTTCCCACTTTTCATTACGCACTAGGTTAACCATCCATATGGTTCAGTCGTACGACATTGCAATCATATTAAATGTGAATGCTTAGACTCACAATCTGCGAATCAAAACATATTTTCATGATTTTTACTAATTGCTATAAGGTAAACTGAGAATGACGCGAACAATGACTGAAACAATCATCTTGCTGAGGCTCGAAATTTCTTTTGCCACTTTTCCGTCTTTTCGAATTAAACTTGGGTTCTTAGCACTTGGTCTTCTACAAAACATGTTTTATCAGCTACTTATCGATCTTGTCTCGTTAGTGCACAATATTATATATGATTTCTTATAATTACTTTTTAGGCCTAAAACTTACACGCGAATTTTATTTTCTTCTGATTCCTCAACAGAAATTGCATTAATTTTGGTGATGGCACTGTATAGGTTCGTCTGTGAAGGCATGCGGCGTATGAAAGAAGATCAAGCACATCGGCTTGTAAGAGCAGTTAACAGTTATTGCCAACCGATCTTGTTTATTCAGTGATTTTCTGATAATTACTATGGTTTTAGTTTGAAGACAGAAGCTTGTACTTCTTAAACATACCAGTTTTTATGTGATCAGATTTTAATGACATTAACGTTATAAGTTTGGTTAAAACGATTAGTCTCTTAAACTGAAACAAAAGGAGAGGAAGAGATCTGAAGCAAAAACTTGTGTTTCACCACCTCTGCCCCCTCCAGAAAATCCGCTCTCCGGTACCCTAATTAAATTAGCCTAAGATATCGACTCAATAGAACTGCTAGACATTCGGATGAGAAACGGAATTAACACAACCTTAACGGGGCGAATCTCCATAGTGCTTTACTAGACAAGGTCCAATGTACTGATGTGCCCAGCCAGTTACAGGGGGTAAATTAAGAGTTTAATGTGGACTCCAAACCAAGGTGCAACTCATCATTTTCACATCAACATATCGAAATGTGAATACAGTAATATGAGGCCTATAAAAATCCGAGGTGCGACCTGTGATCCGAAATCTTAGGATCTAAAGTCTGGCACTTCCTTACAGAGCCACCTATCTTTCACTCCACCGTTATTATAGACCCCTTTCGTGATGTATATATGAACTGTAGGACGTGAAAATAAGTTTAACGAATGCATCTATATTACGAAACGGCTAAAGCGGTTACCTAGTTACAGTTGCGCGTTACTTATTTAACGAATTCCAGTGGGGAAAAAAAAAGAGAAAGAAAACCTTAATTTCCGTTTTTCACATATTTACTGCCAGATATTAAAAATGTAAAATGCTGTCGTAATCTCTTCATTACAATCTGTAATCCTACGTGAAACGTTTAACACAACAAGTCAGGTGTTACAGTCAGACACTGTGTGTATGTCTTGAGGCAACACAGCTCATGAGCACACACTACCCAGATGACAAAACTCCTGGTATACCTCCTAATATCGTTTCGGACGTCCTTTTTCCCGGATTGGTGCATCAACAGAGCGTCGAGTCCACAAGTCGTTAAAAAGTCCTCTGCAGAAATGTTCAAAAATGTTCAAATGTCCCATAAGATGTGAAATCTTATGGGACTTAACTGCTCAGGTCATCAGTCCCTAAGCTTACACACAACTTAACCTAAGGACAAACACACACATCCATACCCGAGGGAGGACTCGAACCTTCGCCAGGATCAGCCGCACAGTCCATGATTGCAGCGCCCCTGACTGCTCGGCTAATCCCGCGCGACTCTGCAGAAATATTGAGCCATGCTTCCCTAGAACCCTCCGCAGTTAAGGAAGTGTTGCCGGTGCATGATTTTGTTGCACGAACTAACCTCTCGTGAAAACCCGGTGGAACTTTGCACAGATTTTTGGGCAGTGTCTTTAGTGTGCCTGTCGATCGCTTCACGTCGCACTTTTCTGTTCAGAGCGCAAAATGATCACGAATAAAATCCTAAAACAACAGTGTCTCCCGCCAAGTGTGTGAATCTGGTGAGGGATTTCGCCTAAAGCTCTGAGCTATGCAGCCCACATTACGTAAATGTCATGCGTTTTTTTTTAATACAGTTTTTAGCCGCATTCTGCAGGGGCAATGAAGACGCTCCAGCAGCGTTTTCGATGGGAAGTTTTTGATTATCCGCAATACAGCCCTTAATTGGCTCCCACCGTTGTTCATCTCTGCTCACATGAACCGCTGGCTACGAAGACATCATTTTGGCACTAACAAAGAAAGGCAGACCAGCGTAGAGAACTGGCGGAAATCACAGGCGGTTGCTTTCTCTCACGAGGGTACTGGACAGTTTGTACAACGTCACGACGAATGTCTAAGTCGGAGCGGCGACTATGTAGTGAGGTAGTTGGGAGGGTAGCTGGAAGGTGTTTCTAACTGTTGCGAATAAAAACTTTTGATTTTCACTGTGGTTTCCATTTCGCGACCGATCAGACCTTAGTTTCCGAACAGCCCTCGTATTTGATAACACTCACGTCTAGCGATCAGGATGGCCAATCATTAGCTCGAATTGTTCAGAATGTTCGTCAAACCAATCGCGAAAAGCTGTTGCCCGCTGACACTTGTTTTTTGGGACCATGGATGACACTTGTTTGTCATCCATGTTCCCATCGTTGTTTGGTAATATGACGTCCACGAGTGACTACCAGTTATTTCCAAGTATCCGAACATAGGCATTTTTCGTCAACGATCGGTTTAGTCCGTGTAAAGTACGGGAACACCACCAGCTCGCACAATGCCTTGACAATAACTAGGGTCCATGTATTCGTACGATCGGCGCCACACTCGAACCCTACCTTCAGCACTTACCAACTAAAATCGGAACTCATCTGACCAAACCGCGGGTTTTCCATTCGTGCAGAACCCCACCGATATGGTCACGAGCGCCAGGAGTGGCCCCGCAGGCAATGTCGTGCTATTAACAGAGACACTCGCAACTGCTGCCATGGTCCATTAACGCCAAATTTCGCACTGCACTTACCGACACGTTCGCCTTACGTCCCACACTGATTCCTGCGGTTATTTCACGCAGTGTCTCTTGTCTGTCTGCTCTGACAACTCCACGAAAACGCTGCTGCTCCCGGTCTTTAAGTGAACGGCGTCGGCCACTATGTTGTCCGTTGTAAGAAATATTGCCTGAAATATGGTATTTTCTGAACTGTGGATCTCAAAATATTAAAAATCTAGCGATTTCCAAAATAGAATGTCCTATGCGTCCAGCTCTATCTACCAGTGCGCGTTGAATATCCATTGTGCCGTCATAATCATGTCAGACACCTTTTCACATGAATCACACGAGTATAAATGACAGCTCCACCAATGGATTGAACTTTTATACCTTGTGCACGCAGTACTACCGATGTGAAACAGGGTGATTTCGAAAGAGCGTGCAAAAATGTAACAGGTGTAAGTAGGCTGTTCAGGTTTTTATGTTGGTAACGCCACGTAGCGCTCTGTATGAAAATCGCTGACTGTGCTATGTGCAGTCTGGCTGGTTGGACTCGTTGTATTCGCCAGTGTAGTGTTGGGCAGTTGGATGTGAACAGCCCGTAGCGTTGGGCAGTGGGAGATGAGCCGCCAGCAGTGGTGGATGTGGGGAGATAGATGCCAGAGTTCTGGGATGTTAATATTAGTGGACGATCTCGACGTATGTCCGCCAGAAAAAGGAATTTTTTTAAACTGGATGTCATGAATTCATATATATATATATATATATATATATATATATATATATATATATATATATATATATATATATATATATATACTCCTGGAAATGGAAAAAAGAACACATTGACACCGGTGTGTCAGACCCACCATACTTGCTCCGGACACTGCGAGAGGGCTGTACAAGCAATGATCACACGCACGGCACAGCGGACACACCAGGAACCGCGGTGTTGGCCGTCGAATGGCGCTAGCTGCGCAGCATTTGTGCACCGCCGCCGTCGGTGTAAGCCAGTTTGCCGTGGCATACGGAGCTCCATCGCAGTCTTTAACACTGGTAGCATGCCGCGACAGCGTGGACGTCAACCATATGTGCAGTTGACGGACTTTGAGCGATGGCGTATAGTGGGCACGCGGGAGGCCGGGCGGACGTACCGCCGAAATGCTCAACACGTGGGGCGTGAGGTCTCCACAGTACATCGATGTTGTCGCCAGTGGTTGGCGGAAGGTGCACGTCCCCGTCGACCTGGGACCGGACCGCAGCGACACACGGATGCACGCCAAGACCGTAGGATCCTACGCAGTGCCGTAGGGGACCGCACCGCCACTTCCCAGCAAATTAGGGACACTGTTGCTCCTGGGGTATCGGCGAGGACCATTCGCAACCGTCTCAATGAAGCTGGGCTACGGTCCCGCACACCGTTAGGCCGTCTTCCGCTCACGCCCCAACATCGTGCAGCCCGCCTCCAGTGGTGTCGCGACAGGCGTGAATGGAGGGACGAATGGAGACGTGTCGTCTTCAGCGATGAGAGTCGCTTCTCCCTTGGTGCCAATGATGGTCGTATGCGTGTTTGGCTACGTGCAGGTGAGCGCCACAATCAGGACTGCATTCGACAGAGGCACACAGGGCCAACACCCGGCATCATGGTGTGGGGAGCGATCTCCTACACTGGCCGTACACCTCTGGTGATCGTCGAGGGGACACTGAATAGTGCACGGTACATCCAAACCGTCATCGAACTCATCGTTCTACCATTCCTAGACCGGCAAGGGAACTTGCTGTTCCAACAGGACAATGCACGTCCGCATGTATCCCGTGCCACCCAACGTGCTCCAGAAGGTGTAAGTCAACTACCCTGGCCAGCAAGATCTCCGGATCTGTCCCCCATTGAGCATGTTTGGGACTGGATGAAGCGTCGTCTGACGCGGTCTGCACGTCCAGCACGAACGCTGGTCCAACTGAGGCGCCAGGTGGAAATGGCATGGCAAGCCGTTCCACAGGACTACATCCAGCATCTCTACGATCGTCTCCATGGGAGAATAGCAGCCTGCACTGCTGCGAAAGGTGGACATACACTGTACTAGTGCCGACATTGTGCATGCTCTGTTGCCTGTGTCTATGTGCCTGTGGTTCTGTCAGTGTGATCATGTGATGTATCTGACTCCAGGAATGTGTCAATAAAGTTTCCCCTTCCTGGGACAATGAGTTCACGGTGTTCTTATTTCAATTTCCAGGAGTGTATATATATATGACCTTTGAACATTGTTAAGGTAAGTACATTGTTCTCTACCAAAATCTTTCATTTGCCAACTATATGCCTATCAGCTGTTAGTACCTTCAGTAGTTAGAATCTTTTATTACGCTGGCAGTATTGGCGCTCGCTGTATTGCCGTAGTTCGAGTAACGAAGATTTTTGTGAGATACGTGATTAATCAAGGGTATAGGTTATTGTTAGTTAGGGCTATTCTTTTGTAGGGATTATTAAAAGTGAAATTGTGTTGCGCAAAAATATTGTGTGTCAGTTTAGAAATGATCAGAATCAGTAAAGAGAAAACAGTCTCAGTACGTTCAGTTTCACTCTGGAGTTTGAAAATCAAGTAAAGTAGAAGTTTTACAAGCCGAACCATTCTTAACACTCAAAGGGGATGTTTCACGGGGCATAGGGAATGCTCCACTGAACAATTTGAGTTAGGGAACCTGAGGTCGGAGAAGCCAGCTTAACGAGATTCGGAAGCACACTCCCCTGACACTTTGTCCAACATTACTGTTTCCCATCTTATTTACAACTAGCATTTGTAAAAGTTTACACGTACTGTGATGTTTATTTGCATGCACATTCTTTATTTCCTGCAAACAAACAACGAGGACGAGCCTGATTACCAGGAAATAATGATGCAAGTTTTGTGTGTCTTACTTGTCCATGAGGTTGCTCTGTTGTATCGGACTTACGTTGTTTTATGACAGAACCTGCTATGAATCAACAACCGGCCCATTCATTGCTATTAAGAGTACAATACGACGGAGCAGTACCGGTACAGAATTTCCTGGTCACTGGATTGTAAGGGGAGGCCCTATTCCATGGCCTGCGAGGTCACCTTACCTGAATCCCTTTGATGATTTCCTATATAGGTGTCTAAAGGCACTTGTGTCCCCAGTGGACACGGAATTAAATGCCGGATTTGTAGCTGCCTGTGATGTGGTTCGAAACACAACAGAGATATTTGTCAGGGTGCATCAAAATCTTGTTCGTCGACGTCATGCTTGCATTGAGATTGATGGACGTCAGTTTCACCACATATTGTAAGATACAGTACAAATGGGACGTTCATTGTGTCAGTAATCCTACATGCAATTAACTAATGTAAATAAAGAAGTACTCCAAACACAGAGCATTGTCTTTCTACCAAAGCGATTCGGTCTTGCGGTCGATGTGGATAGTGTGCCTTGATGTACCCTTGATTTTTGCCGCTTGGGATTATCAAAATAAACCCACTTTTCATTCCCTGACGTCGGCCAGGGCGGCCGAGCAGTTCTAGACGCTACAGTCTGGAACCACGCGCCCCCTACAGTCGCAGGTTGCGACGAATCCTACCTCGGGCGTGGATGTGTGTGCTCACTTAGCTTAGTGAGGTTTAAGTAGTTCTAAGTTCTAGGAGACTGATGACCTTAGAAGTTAAGTCCCATAGGGCTCATAACCATTTGAACCATTCTCTGACTTCGTTTCAGACCCAGCGAGCAAAATCTCACATGTGTTTTTGCGCTTTTCCATTTGTCTTTCGTTTAATTCATGTCATACCCATCTACCGATCTTCTGACTCTTTCCCATCTCTCGTACCCGACTGGAAACAGCTTTTTGAATAACGTCCATCTGTTATCCAACTGTCTTTCTTTTTGTTCGATAGTTAAGTACCGTTGTTTCCAAGTATTGGTTGACGTATCAAGTTAAAATTTATGTCACAAGTGGTCCCTTGGCGCTGAAAGAATTTTGAGATTTTAGGTCTCTCCAACCATCGATATGTCCATTTATGTCACATATTTGTAAACTTGCAAACTCACTCATCAAAACCTATAGGTACTTCCCATTGACCTAGAGTTACGAAATTTTAGGAAGAAATATTTTACAGTACACGTAACGGAAAATATCCGAAAATGGTTAATTTGTAATTATATAACACGAAAGAATATACTTTGTAATTTTTTGTCCTTCCATCAATTTGTATGTCGGTCGGTTAGGACCCTCTTTCTCTGGAACAGTTTGGTGTATGAAGCTGAATTTTATGTCACATAGTGAACTATATGGTTACCTGGTGGTGTGAAAAATTTAAGGTTCGAAGCCAATTTGATCAAAAGATTCCGTCGTTTACCACATATTTTGATACTAGCATTCGCTCATCAAACCCAATCGTGTACTTCTAGTTGAACTATGATCAAGGAATTCGTTGAGAAGAGAGGTTTCTCAGTACAAGTAAAGCAAAGAATCTGACACTTGTTGAAATGTAATTATGTCAAACAAAAAACATCTTTTGTCACTTGCCGGTCGGGGTGGCCGAACGGTTCTAGGCACTACAGTCTGGAACCGCGAGACCGCTACGGTCGCAGGTTCGAATCCTGCCTCGGGCATGGATGTGTGTGATGTCCTTCCAGGGGACTGACGACCTACGATGTTAAGTCCCATAGTGCTTAGAGCCATTTGAACCATTTTTTGTCATTTGAAAATACAATGCAGTCTTAATCTGGTAGAAGCATAACAGACAGACATTGCTGCATGCAGACATAAAATATAAGTTGTAGTCATGTTTTAAGTCCAACCCCCACCCCGGTATCTGAGTGGCCAGAGCGACACAATGTCAATCCTAAGGGTACAGGTTAAATTCCCGGCTGGGTCGGAGATTTTCTCCCCTCAAGGTCTGGGTGTTGTGTTGTCCTAATCATCATCATGTCGTGTCATCCCAGTCGACGCGCAAGTCGCCGAAGTGGCGTCAGATCGAAAGACTTCCACCAGGCGAACGGTCTATACGACGGGAGGCCCTAGTCACACGACATTTACATTTTAGTGCAAAATAAAAAAAAAATGTTTTATTACATCAACTCTGTCAGCATTACATAAAGGCCCCTGATCGCCTCTTTTTCTATGTCCGTGCTAGTCTGTGGAACTACTATACAGATTTTTATACGGTCTTGGGATTCTCGGGACCAGCATTTTTTCGGTATCAGTACCGATAACAGGCAAAACTGGTTCAGATTCTCGCTTCCCAGGATGGATAAAGTATATATGCTCGTATGGAAGCTTCAATGAGTGAGTCCTACTTGTACCTAGTCAATGTTTTACTGCTACCACAAAAAACCTTACGTGATGTTAAGGATATTTTTCGTTTTCAAACGTACATTCTGTTTTTATTCTTTGTTAGTTCACTTACAATTAAATACTTTTGTGCTTGTCTGCATGCCTGTAATGTAAATTACAAAACTGTTACCGCAATATGTGCACAGAATTATAATACTAGATTGAAACTGAGTGACTTGGCTTTTATAACTCACTTTTGTAATAACCAGCCCAAAATAGAGGGTTTGACGCTACGTACTTGAGCCGTGCTGTTTTGAAGAGCGCGCCGTAGCGTGTTATGTAAAGCAGTCGCCTTCCGTTTCTGGCTGTGGCGCCGCTGTGGCAATCGCAGCTTTGGTGTCTCCCTCTGGTGGGAAAGGGGAAAAGTTGCCTGTTCACGTGTATTTAAGGAGGCGCTATGAGCTCGGCTAAGGTCAGTCTATCAGTCTGGGCGAGACGGGTCAGTTGGTCAGCCGGGTCAGTGCGGGGCAGTCAGTGTCTCTCTGTCGTCCGGATTGCTAGTACGTGTTAGGCCACCAGTGTGCTCGAGTTTGTTCAGGCAGTTGTCATTGGCGGTTGGTTCGATCGGTTGGTCAGTCGCGCACTTCTCCGTCTTGCGCGTCGGCGAATGTGAGGTCGCCATGTCAGTGCAGTGCCCCGCGCCGTATAGCGAGGGGTAGTGGCTTTGCGGCCGACACGAGAGCAACAGGGGTCAACCCCTGGCCGGGGCGAGCTGCGTCGCCGTGAGACGGGAGATCGGCGCGCCTTCCTGCGTCCGTTGAAGCGGCTGGCAGCGGACGGGTCGGGAGAGCGTTTTGCGGGTGCTACGCAGGGTCTTCGCCAGAAAGTGATTGGCGATATGTGAATTCATTTACTTGTTAAATTCTGCTTGCTTTTTTGGTCAGTCTCTCGTCCACAGCTGGCTCGTCCGCATTTGTTAGGCAGTTAGTGTCTGTCTGCCTGTCGGTCTGCCTTACGTTAATAGATGCCTCTGTCATGTTTGTCGGATTCCGTGTTGACGAATTTATTGTTTAAGGTGTAAAGGCCGAATTCCTGAAATATGTTTTTATCTTGCCTATCGTCTTGAGAGGCGGTATATGTGTAATGTATAGCATGTTTGTTCATTTTATGTAAGACTGCATTTCATGAGTTTTTATTTAAATGGTCATTTTAGTATATAAAGTTGCCAGCCTTCCAGCGTAAGAGTTTTCTTTTAAAAACAAGTTGCACTTTCGGTGGGAAGAAAATTTTTTAGTGTGAGTGTTTTGTACAATTTCCAACCCTCCTACGGGGAGCATAGTTTATGTGTTTGTGTGAGTTGTTAAAAATTTTTAGTTGAAAGTAATTTGGTGTGTTGCAGATTTGCACCAGTGAAGTCTTTCAGAGGTTGTTGTGAGCGGTCGTGACTACGGCCGTGTTAAAAGGTAGCGGCAAGCTTCCCAGCTCGAAAGCTCATACCGTTAAAAAAAAAAAAAGAAAAAAAAATGTTTCTTTCTCTGAATAAATTGTAACTTGACATTTAGAGGGTGCTTTCTGATTATAATGTTTAAATCTGCCTTTTTTTATTTAAAAAAAAGAAAGGGTTTTTAGGAATAAAATTTCCACTTTTGAAATTTCATTTGTTTTCGCCAGTTACCCACTGGCATCTACTTCCTCGCTCACATAGTATGATTAAATGTGTTAATGTTCTTGACGAATCGTTAGTAAATAAAGTAAATTCTTTAAGAATAAAACGTCTTCCGTGAATATATAATGTGGGTTAACACATTGGCTTTGTCTTTAAATTCTAGTCTGAATAATCGGAACGTAATAAAACCAAAATAATTAGGGTGATGCGTCTTCAGGCATAAAGATTTTATATGCCTATTTGGAAGCAGTCATGCGTTTGAAGCTGTTTGTACTTAAAGAATCGGTGATGGTTCTGGTAGGGTCAGGCGCGGAGAGGGCCGGGTGTATTGGCAGATAACTAACCCACTCGCGATTCCTCGACCTGCTCGTACCATTTCACCCAGTGTGCAGGCACATCGTAAAAACACACCGCGCTAGATTCCTCTGACACACGCAGCTAAACAGACGCCTCCAGAAGGGCTGTTATTCACGTCCAGAAAAGGAAGGGCGGGCAAAGGGAGAGAGAGACAGAGAGACAGTAGAAAAAAAGGAGCAAAGAGAGCGCCGACTGCGCCGGCGATACGCGGCCGCTGCAGAACCTGTTGTGCATCGGCCGGCCCGGCCTTTGTCTTGAGGCCGGCCGACGGGCGCAGGCAGGCAAACCCGCGCTGCAGTCACGTCCGCGGCATTAGTCTCGCCGATTCCGTCTCTGACGTCACGCGCCCTCGCCGAAAACCGAGCGGCGCAGCGCAACATTAATTACGCGGGCCCGAGCGGTGCCGGCGCGGGCCGGACAAGATCGGGTTGGCGCAGGTCCGGCCGCCTGCCTATTGTGTTACGGCGTATCGGCTTGCGGCGCGAACGTCTGCCGGCCGAGCAGATCGCAGCCTCCCCTTTCCACCATGCTGGTGCTGCTGGCGAGACGAAATCGTACCCGCCGTCGATAGCTAGGCACTCTGTCGTGGTCAAAGTACACTCAGCAGCGTGACAACCGATCCCACCAGTAAGGCTGTTCGGCGACGCCAATGTCGATATCACCCTCAAATAGCGTTGTGACTGCTGTGGTGTCACCGCAAGGCACCACGCAGGCTATATGTCATAAGCTTCAAATCGGCCGCGGCCCGTCAGTACACATGGGACCCGCGAGTCGCCACTGTCGAGGCTAGCAGTCCGAGCGCCGCCACTCGGCTGGTCTTACGAGACAAGCTAGCGCACTGGCCAGTCCTACAGCCGGCTTTAATCGGAATGGTTCACTTCTTATAGCTTCAGAGATCTCATTTGCAGAGACATAGCCCTCAGCTAAGTCAGTAGCTTCGACCTAGCCTGGCGCCACATACAGTCCATGCAATGACAATTGATCAATACGTGTGAAGCAATCAGAATTGTGAAGAAGTATTCACAGTTCAGTCTATAACTGCACTTACAGGGTGTTTCAAAATGACCGGTATATTTGAAACGGCAATAAAAACTAAACGAGCAGCGATAGAAATACACCGTTTGTTGCAATATGCTTGGGACAACAGTACATTTTCAGGCGGACAAACTTTCGAAATTACAGTAGTTACAATTTTCAACAACAGATGGCGCTGCAAGTGATGTGAAAGATATAGAAGACAACGCAGTCAGTAGGTGCGCCATCTGTACGTCGTCTTTCTGCTGTAAGCGTGTGCTGTTCACAGCGTGCAAGTGTGCTGTGCACAACATGGTTTATTCCTTAGAACAGAGGATTTTTCTGGTGTTGGAACTCCACCTCCAAGAACACAGTGTTGTTGCAACAAGACGAAGTTTTCAACGGAGGTTTAATGTAACCAAAGGACCGAAAAGCGATACAAGAAAGGATCTGTTCGAAAAATTTCAATGGACTGGGAACGTGACGGATGAACATGCTGGAAAGGTAGGGCGACCGCTTACGGCAATCACAGAGGCCAACGCGCAGCTAATGCAGCAGGTGATCCAACAGCGGCCTCGGGGGTTCCGTTCGCCGTGTTGCAGCTGCGCTCCAAGTGACGCCAACGTCCACGTATCGTCTCATGCGCCGGAGTTTACACCTCTATCCATACAAAATTCAAACGCGGCAACCCCTCAGCGACGCTACCATTGCTGCACGAGAGACATTCGCTAACGATATAGTGCACAGGATTGATGACGGCGATATGCATGTGGGCAGCATTTGGTTTACTGACGAAGCTTATTTTTACCTGGACGGCTTTGTCAATAAACAGAACTGGCGCATATGGGGAACCGAAAAGCCCCATGTTGCAGTCCCATCGTCCCTGCATCCTCAAAAAGTACTGGTCTGGGCCGCCATTTCTTCCAAAGGAATCATTGGCCTATTTTCCAGATCCGAAACGATTACTGCATCACGCTATCTGGACATTCTTCGTGAATTTGTGGCGGTACAAACTGCCTTAGACGACACTACGAACACCTCGTGGTTTATGCAAGATGGTGCCTGGACACATCGCACGGCCGACGTCTTTAATTTCCTGAATGAATATTTCGATGAGCGTGTGATTGGCCTCCCTATTTGCCAGACATGAACCCCTGTGATTTCTTTCTGTGGGGACACTTGAAAGACCAGGTGTACCGCCAGAATCCAGAAACAATTGAACAGCTGAAGCAGTACATCTCATTTGCATGTGAAGCCATTCCGCCAGACACGTTGTCAAAGGTTTCGGGTAATTTCATTCAGACACTACGCCATATTATTGCTACGCATGGTGGATATGTGGAAAATATCGTACTATAGAGTTTCCCAGACCGCAGCGCCATCTGTTTTTGACAATTGTAACTACTGTAATTTCGAAAGTTTGTCTGCCTGAAAATGTACTGTTGTCCTAATCATATTGCAACAAACGGTGTATTTCTGTCGCTGCTCGTTTAGTTTGTATTGCCGTTTCAAATATAAAGGTCATTTTTGAAACACCCTGTATAAATATTATTGTACACAGTCAAGATCGACGTTCACCGCTGATGCTGAATTACAGCTAACAAGGGAACCTCCACCATCGCACCTCCCTCAGATTTAGTTATAAGTTGGCACAATGGATAGACCTTGAAAAACTGAACACAGATTAATCGAGAAAACAGGAATAAGTTGTGTGGAACTATGAAAAAAATAAGCAATAAATACAAACTGAGTAGTGCATGTGCAAGATAGGAAACATCAAGACTAATGTGACCTCAGGAGCGCTGTTGTCCCGTTGTTAACGTGAGCAGCTGCGGATCGAGTGGTTCTTGGTTCAAGTCTTCCCTCGAGCGAAAAGCTTTCTTTATTTTCGCAAAGTTATGATCTGTCCGTTCGTTCATTGATGTCTCTGTTCACTGTAGTAAGTTTAATGTCTGTGTGTTGCGACCGCACTGCAAAACTGTGCGATTACTAGACGAAAGGATGTGCCTCTACAATGGGAACCGAAAATATTTGATCGCAAGGTCAACCGATACCTCCACAGGAAAACACGTCTGATATACGTATACAACACTGGTGACGGCATGTGCGTCACATGACAGGAATATGTTGTCAAAATGGCTCTGAGCACTATGGGACTTAACATCTGAGGTCATCAGTCCCCTAGAACTTAGAACTACGTAAGCCTAACTAACCTAAGGACATCACACACATCCATGCCCGAGGCAGGATTCGAACCTGCGACCGTAGCGGTCGTGCGGTTCGAGACTGAAGCGCCTAGAACCGCTCGGCCACAATGGCCGGCAATATGTTTTCGACTCACCTAACTTGTACACTTGGCGAATGGGTGAATAGATTCTTCTACCTTGCCCGATTTAGGTTTTCTTGTGGATGTGATAATCACTCCCAAAAAGTGATGAAAACATAAGAGTTTGTCACATAAACTGCAACAAATGAATGCAACAGTTTCACAGTCGCACAGTTTTCCCTGTGCTCTGTCAAAACATATGTTTTTAACGTTTTCAAATTTTTCCGTGTGTAGACCGTCAAATCCTGCATATGTCCAAGCAAATCTGAAAACGTTCTGGAATTTTGGAGAGCGAAGTTGATTATATAAAAAGTTAAACTTTTCACTCGAGGAAAGACTTGAACCAAGGACCTCTCTTTCCACAGCTGCTCACGCTAACCACGGGACCCCGGCACTCCTGAGATCACATTATCCTTGATGTTGCATCAAATGTTTTCGGTTCCCATTATAGAGGCACGTCCTTTCGTCCAGTAATCGCACGGTTTTGCAGTGCGGTCGCAACACACAGACACTAAACTTACTACAGTGAACAGAGACGTCAATGAACGAACGGACAGATCATAACTTTGCGAAAACAAATAAAGCTGTTCAATCGAGGGAAGACTTGAACCAAGAACCAGTCGTTCCGCAGCTGCTCACGCTAACAACGGGACCACAGCCTTCCTGAGCTCACATTAGCCTTGATGTTTCCTATCTTGCACATGAACTACTCAGTTTGTATATTTTGTTTATTTTTTTCATAGTTCCACACAACTTGTTCCTCTTTTCTCGATTGATTTGTGTTCAGTTTTTCAAGGCCTATCCACTATGCCAACTTATAACTAAATCTGAGGGGTGTGCGATGGGGAGGTTCCCTTGTAAGTATTTAATTGCATTCCTGTCTACTAACTTTCTAATCCCCTAAGATGTTGCAGATACATCCCGTCAAGTATAGTTCATTGATCCTCACGTCAGTCTCCGTGATCAACGCGTGCAATTAATGGCCACACCACGTGATCAGACTAAGAGTCAAATCGTGTGACTCAGCCGGATCACCCTTTTTCCATGAGGCCCATTGTCCCGCTTCAAGCATAACAACTGCTTGTGTCAAAAATAGTGCTGTGGGGTCCTAAAGGATATCGCATCGTTTCAGCCGTGGAGTTTTTAGAGTGAGGAGAGATGCGCACCTTCTTTACACAACTCCTGTTGCACCGGAAGAGGATCTGGTTGCCCGGATAGTAGCTGCAGCAGGAACAATTCAGGATACTCCTGGGATTTTTGCCCGTGTGACACATGATCCGACGGTGTAACCTTTGCTTACGTGTCAATGGAGGCATTTTTGAGAATCTACTGTAATTGAAATTGGGTTGTATTAATGTGTTGTCTCTTGGTCATAAAAAATGGAAAAGTGTTTGTTGGTTTAATTAATTTGCCACCAGAAATGTCTTCTTCTACCGGTTTAAATTCTCCTCATAGAAAAAAAAAACGACATTGATGTCCCCTACAACCTCCCAGAGTTTGTCGGTTTAAATACTTTTCGCCCTGTATTTAGATATACCGAAACCGTGATCAAGGATGTCAATAAATCTTTATCCGGCAACTCTTTGGTTGTTATCATTTACCGTGAATCTTTTCAAGAAACTGTATGTTCTGTTCAACAACTCACGCAAGACGTTTGCTGTCTCTGCGAGAATTACAATGTCTTCAGCAACTCGGGTTGCTTTACGTTTTGCTCAATGTGCAGATAAAATGATATCGGGGATAAAGCACTGCTCTGTCTCAATTCCGCCGGCCTATGTGGCCGTGCGGTTCTAGGCGCTTCAGTCTGGGAACCGCGCGACCGCTACGGTCGCAGGTTGGAATCCTGCCTCGGGCATGGATGTGTGTGATGTCCTTAGCCTAGTTAGGTTTAAGTAGTTCTAAGTTCTAGGGGACTGATGGCCTCAGCAGTTGAGTCCCATAGTGCTCAGAGCTATTTGAACTATGTTTTTGTCTCAATTCCTTCTCAACTGCTCGTCTTTGTCAAACTCTCGTTTCAGCGCAGGTTGCATATTTCGGCATTGTTATGAAAATTCTTCCTGCACTGAACAGAATATATTGATACTCAAAATCCATAGCTATACGTCTAGCAGGATGGGAACATGACACACTTGAGATACCGAACACCGACAACCGGTCCAGAGTTATCAAGATGCAGAAATTTTGCTACATTGCTACTAATTACAATTCTGCGTGTTGGTCTCCCACCACTATATGCATTAACAACGTACGAGTAACTTGGTTCCGTGCTCAGACTTGGCAGGTTTTATGGAGCGTGAAACGCGTATCGGCAGCTGTCCATCCACGGCTAGTGGCGAAGCACGGACAGATGGAAAGATCTACCCTGCGACTAGCGAGCATCCTCGCTTTGCGATGCCTACACGGCGTCCCCATTTCCATTTCGGCGGCACACCACGACGAGCAGCAGCAGCGACGCCCGTCTTTTGTTGCGCTATTTTCGGAGCGCTTCGACTCGGTTCGGCTAGGCTCGGCCCGCACGAGATGGTGCCTGCTGGCAGCCGTGGCGGTGTCTCTGCCTGCATACGCCCGTAAACAAGGCGGCGAGGAATGCCACCGACCGGCCAGTCGCTGCCTGCCACCGTAGTGCGTCGCACGGTGGGAGGGGGGGGGGGGGGGGCAACACCCACCTGCCGACACAGTGTCGCCACCACTCCACGCTCGCATGGCGGCCGCGATGTAAACTCCGCAGCGTAAGACTAGGCGCTAAGCTGAAAGAATATCTACAAGTCCAGTTTCAGGGTGTAAACCCACAAAAAAATGATAGCTTAAATAACAAAGTATCCCCACAGATTGGAAGACAGCAATCATACATCCTCTGTACAAAAAAGGAAGTAAAACAGACTCCAACAACTATCGTGGAATCTTTTTATTGCCAATAACATAGAAAATCCTGTCTAAAGCCCTACTAAACCGAGCAGAACCTCAGCTGGATTCAAAACTAGGCTAATGCCAAGGTGGATTCAGAAAAGGTCGATCACGCGTAGAACAAATCCTATGAAATATTTGCATAGTACTTCGAACAAAAGTTATGTCATCACGTTTGTCGACTTTAAAAAAGCATGTGACAGTATAGACCGAGAATCCCTTTTGGAAGTATTAGCAGAATTTGGACTACACCAAAAGACAACAAACGTCATAAAAGAAACACTCACGGAGACCAAATCCAAAGTAAAATTTATGGGAGAAAAAAATGGCTCTGAGCACTATGGGACTTAACATCTGTGGTCATCAGTCCTCTAGAACTTGGACCTACTTAAACCTAACTAACCTAAGGACATCACACAGATCCATGCCCGAGGCAGAATTCGAACCTGCGACCGTAGCAGTCTCGCGGTTCCGGACTGTACCGCCCAGAACCGCTCGGATAACCCGACCGGCTTAGGGGAGAATTGAGCACAGAATTTGAAATAGACACAGGAGTACGACAAGGGGATGTACTGTCCCCGGTGCTCTTCAATTGTGCTCTTAAAAAAGTTGTTAGAGAATAGAGAAAAGCAGGTGCACCAGCACACAGACCGGGACCAAGACGTAAGGGCATAGAATTAGAGTGTTTAGCATTTGCTGATGACATGGCACTGATCACACAAGACATTACCGATGCACAGAAACAGCTAGAAGTATTACAAGAACAAGCAGCTAAAATAGGATTACAAGTTTCATTTGAAAAAACAAAATTTATGACTGACATCAAAGATGCACTTTTTGATCTCAAAATTGGTAATAACAACATCTCTCGAGTAAAAGAATTTAAATATTTAGGTGAATGGGCTGTAGAAAATTGTAATGAAAATAAATCTGTCAGATCAAGAGCCCAGAAAATGGAGACCGCGTTTCAGTTAACAAAAAACATTTACAACAAAAAGAGTCTGTCGTGTAACTGCAACATATGACACTACACCACAGTAATTAAACTCGAAGCTCTCTACGCAACTGAGACACTAAACCTTCAACACAATAAAAGAGGAATTAGAAGTGAAAGAACGTAAAATAATGAGGAAAATCCTAGGACCAAGAACTAAAGATGGTGTGCGTTATCCAAAACCCAATGCAGAAATATATAAAAATATCTCCAAAATAACAGACACAATGTGCATGAGAAGAATCCAATTCATGGGGCATTTAGAAAGAATCAACTCAGGTTAACGCACAAAATCCATACATTTTTAAAGAACAAAACTCTAAGTCCGAACTAGTACAGACAGGCGGAAAAAGACCTGAGAGAATTAGGGTCTCCAAATCTACATGATGGAAATGAAATCAGAAAAATCAAAAACACACGGGGTTTTGAGGAAGAAGAGAGAAAAATTAACCGACATACGTGGTCTACGCAACGAAAGCTAGCCCATTCGTTGTTTATGAAGGAATACTGGGAGAAAAGACCAACAAATGTTGATTACGCGAAGAAGAAAGTATCCATGCATACTATTTAAAAATGGATGTACATATTTATGTATGTGATTATGTTCTACATCTCCTCCTAAACCGCTGGACCGATTTTAACCAAACTTGGTACACATATTATTTACCGTCTCGAAGGAATCACAGTGAGAGTGAGAACCATTCATCTATGAAGAGGTGGGGGTAGGGGTAGGGGTAGAAACGCACTGTAATCCACATGAGATTATCCATAACTTAGTCCCGTCTCTAATGACCTCGTTGTCGACGGGACGTTAAACACTAACCACCACCACCACCACCATAACTTAGTCACCCCATAATTGGGAATGAGAGCACTTACAGACCTGCAACAAACTTTACACGTAATTTCGAACCATTACGAAACTTTCTATCTCAGACGAACCCCACAAAATGACGAAGGGAAAAAAGTTTGCCGCTTTCTATGTTTTCACTGTTCATGGTGTAAAACGCCACATGAAGTATGACGTTTTAATTTACTGCTTCTTTACTATAAACTGTATTAATGACACATTTTGCATACATTGTGCGACACTTAGTTCAGGAGATATGACATCATCAACACTGAGATATGTGGAAAACTACCGCATCATGCAAGACGTTTAAATTTATTACTTCTTCAACTTTACTTGAAACACTTTCCGTGTAGACTAGCCACAACTGCTGCTGGGTAAACATTCAGAAATACGGCATTTTACTTCCCACAATTCAGGAGATGTCTCGCCAAATACTGAGATCCGTGAAAACTGCCACATCATGCACGACGTTTTAATTTATACTTCTTTTCTACTAACTCTAATCACAAGGTAGACGTAGGCACATATACCACTGGATGTAGCTGCAAAATTATATCACTGTAGAGCATACAGATAAGGAGATATGGCGTCATAAATACCGAGCAGCGTGAAAATGAGTTCGTTAAACACACTGTTGAAATATGTGTACCAACACCTTCGAAATTTGTTAAATGTGTGTGAAATATATTTGACATGTGTGTAGGTGAACAGAGTCATGGTTATAAAGCCCTCCTTAACTCCTGGACTATTTCAGTGTGACTTGGTTCACACTGTAGTTAGGATCTGGAAAGAAATACTCTAGGGGTAAGAAACACCAGCCTCTCTGTAGAGGTGAGTGCGATAACGTGGAGAGAGAAGGCAGGACGAGGAGATGGGCAGATAGCACACGAGGAGAGAGGTATAGATAGGATGAAAAAAATGGACAGAGATAGGGGAGGGGTAAATGAACAGAGAGAAGAGCAAGGAGGAAATGGACAGAGAAAGGGAAGATGAGCAGATGCACAGAGACAGAGATGCAGAGAGATGGGGTAGAAAGAAATGGACACTGCGAGATGAAGGAAGAGACTGACAAAGAGAGGGGGAAGAGGATGTGGAATTAAAGGTGGAGGAGGTCAAGGACAGAGGGAGAAAGCAGATGGATGGAGAGGGGCAAGCAGATTAACAGACAGAGAGGGGAGGAGGACACAGACAGAGAGAGTGGCAATAGGGGATGGACCGAAACTAGATGCTGGAGGAAATGGACAGAGAGAGTGGATTGTGAAAGACAGGCAGAGAGGTGAGGAAGGAGAGAGGAGGAGATGGACCAACATAAGATTAGAATAAATACGTACCTGAGCAATGCTGGTTGCTCAGTTTTTAACATAGCATGTTTTTATTTTGGGCTAATAAGTATAAAAGTATAAAAACTTGGTAGAGCACCTGTCCGCGAAAGCCAAAGGTCCCGAGTCTCGGTCCGGGACACAGTTTTAATCTGCCAGGAAGTTTCTTATTTTGTGTTTCTTGTTTTTTTTCTTTTTGTATGTACAGTTCTGTTTTCTTTTACTTACTTCTTCAAATATTTATTAAATTATTCGAAGTACCAGAATTCCAGAAGTCGTTAGCTCCTTCCAATTGGCGGAACATCCAAATGTGTCTTCACGAAATTTTAATGGAGATTCCGTTTGTACTGCGTTCATGTCAGCAAAATTAACATCAGCATCTCGTTGCTTGGACTTTCCAGCTCGAAGGCGGATCATGAGAGGCGCTCCGTAGAAGACTGGAAAAGAAATGCTTGTTTCTGGGATTGCAAACAAGTGCACAGTGTAGATCGTTAAGGTACGTCCAATAACCCTGGGCCCAAAAAGGTAGCGGACCATATGAGCGTACATCCAGATCACACCGTTAGGTTTTGTTCCGGGGTAATGAATCACATCTGGGAATAAGAGTGTCAGGAAAGTGATTTGAGCAGGTCTCTGTTACGTAGGGGAAGCCAAGATACGCTACGCGAGCCTACAGATGTCAGACGATGGATCGCATGAGAATCGATGAGCGTCTGTGTCATCTGCACCACAGTGGACAAAGAGGGATACGTCAGCGAAGTGGGTGCTGTGCTAATTAAACTGGTTGACTTGTTTGCCATTGATGGTGGAATACCAGGTGGACTGGACACTGGTGTCAAGATAACCTGCATGCACCGCTTTTCCACACACAGTGCCATATAATCTAGGGAAACTTGTGTTCAATGGTATGTGTCGTGTACAGTCATTGTCTAGAATTGACTGGGGCTTACACGCAGACTGACGCAATTTCATGGGAAAGCAATCAGGTCAGGCTCTTCAGGCAGCAGCGCCAGACTTTCAGTTGGGAGCTAACGAAAAGTGCTGTAATTCTGTCTGGCACATTAAATATGCCCACTCCACCACGCTCCCATGGGAGGGCAAGGTAGGAGTATTGAACTTTAAATAACATCCCGGTACAACTAAGGATTCCATCGTCATCAACATACGATGGGCGAGCGTAATCGGAACTACAAACACTTGTGCCACATGGAGGATGCCAGAGACGTGCTAAACATTCATGTATTAGGCATGCTGTACAATGTCGAAGGATCTAAGCCGGTGGTCCACAAGGCCAGCCCTGATCGTTTGGAGGAGACATATACTGTTTGTTGCCACTGAACGATGGAGGTCATTCATAAAATCAATGCCCAAACAGTGTATGCTGGTGGCCACACTTAGAGGAGCGAAATGTGTCTCAGGTAGGCCCTCACCAATGGGCAGAACCTTCGATTTGGAAATGTTAAGTGAACTGCCCGATATCTCCCCATATGTCGCCACCCAAGTTAGAGCCGTCCAAACATAATATTCATTACAAAAGTAGAGGACTAGATCATCAGCATAGGCTGTACAACAGAAGTGGTGCCCATGCAATGTCAGGCTCACCAGGAGTTGGTGAAGTCCCTGGAGTAAGAGCTCTAATGCAAAAGCATACAGGAGTGTGGAAAATGGGCAACCCTGTCAGACAGACCGCTCGATCACTAGAGGCGCGGTGAGACGACCATTACAGGGTATTCTTGAAGTCGCGCCGCTCAAAAGGCGTATAACCACTGTTAATATATGAGCTGGAAAACCCATGTGTTGGAGGACCGATTCCAGAAAGCCTGGCTGAAGACAAGCGATGCTAATGCGCCAGGTAAAAGTTGCGACCTCTCGAGTGCGATCTTGTCTCTGTATTGGCAAAGGGCTGCATGGATGTTGTCACTGTGCATCGAAATCTGATCAGTGGAGGTGACGTTTCTTGCTGCCTTCTTGAGTCGTGCATCCAGCAAACTGGTGAAAAATTTAATGTCACTGTTAAGCAAAGCGATGAGCTGGTAACCACAGATCTGTAATCGCCTATGTGGCTTAGGGACCAGGATGATGATCCCATCAAGGAAGGTGGCTGGGATCGTAGTTGTGGGTGACATCAGTTCACGACAGGTGGAAGTCCAAATAGATACCAAAAGATAGCTAAAACACTTATAAATTCGAGGGGGAGGCTGTTAGGTCCAAAGGACTTGTTGGCAGCTCCCCCCTTTATGACATCTAGGAATTCACCAAATCCGCCAGCTGCCTGTACGAACTGAGGATCGCCTCAGAACCCAAGCGACAGGCATCATTGGTGCCGACGTCAGCAACTACTTACAGACGACTGCTCCCCGTATTTGACGGGCCTTGGAACGATGCTCGAATTCTTGTGCAGTGGATGAGGTACCGATTGAGAACTTAATGTTGCAATTGCAATCTTACGATTTTCCATGGGTACTACAGGATACGTGTCGGGTGTGATTTCACTCAAAGGTCTCCTCACCTCACTAAAGCATGACCATGATTTCGAATATTCTTGAAAGGCACATCAAATATTTCTGTAATCTGTTTTATTTCTTACTTTTCAACAAATCAGTTGGCAAAAAACCTGACCGATCTTTTCTTTTTTCAAATCTTTCTTACTGCAGAACCTGGCACGGCAGTTCCGCTTGGCGGTGTTTACGGCGGAGAAGCCTTGTAATGCCACCTTGTCTTCCCATTAGCGTATCTCTTGAATTCTTTTTACGAAAAGTTTCAACGCCAATATTAATGAGTGTTTTATGACTATACTCGTGTTTTCAAGAGCTTTTGAGAAATGTCTGACGTTACACCTAAAGAGTTGTATTTTCTTTCCTAAGTTATTTGATACAAATGTTATTTTCCATTCCACAAAACTGCTTAGCACTCTGCACAGCAACTTTCCACCTTGTGTATTGTTACACTGCTCAAAAAAATTAGAGGCGTACCACTTTGGGCGTCTGCGTACTCCACTGAGCAATAATTGGCGAGTGGGTATGTTACCAAATTATCTTTATCTTTCAAAAATTAGCTACACAACAAAACATCATTCTGGCCTTGATCGTTTACATAAAAAGAAGAGAAATGTCAGATAGGTGTCGAAAACAAAGTAGAAACAATCAATAATTTTGTTATTTGGAAGCATTTCATTGGACTTCGAGACCTTCAGTAACGCGTATGCCCTCCATCAGCATTTATCACTGCCTGACACATGCTTCGCATGATCCATACAAGTCTACAGAACTCATCATATGATATCCGATCCCATTATTCAATGACAGCCGATAAGAGATCTTTGAGAGACTGTGGTGAAACAGGATGACTGGAAACAAATCGGCCAAGTATGCCCTATATATGCCCATAGTATTCAGATCGAACAGGATGGCTGGGAACACATCTGCCAAGCACATCCCATATAAGCTCCAAGGGGTTCAGATCGGAACTCAGCGCTGGCCACTCCATAACTTCAATGACCATGGTTCGCAAGGCATCCTGCTGATGTTTGCCACATAGATCCTGACATTGAATGGAATTTAGTACCACCACCGTATGGCTCAGGCACCATATGGTCCAATAGGATCTGTTCGATGCTCTGCATGGCGGTAAGGTGACGATGGATAACGAGAAGGTCCGTATGGTGGTTAACACTGAAGCCTCCCCACATCATCATTTTTTTTTGTCATCAGTCTACTGACTGGTTTGATGCGGCCCGCCACGAATTCCTTTCCTGTGCTAACATCTTCATCTCAGAGTAGCACTTACAACCTACGTCCTCAATTATTTGCTTGACGTATTCCAATCTCTGTCTTCCTCTACAGTTTTTGCCCTCTACAGCTCCCTCTAGTACCATGGAAATCATTCCCTCATGTCTTAGCAGATGTCCTATCATCCTGTCCCTTCTCCTTATCAGTGTTTTCCACATATTCCTTTCCTCTCCGATTCTGCGTAGAACCTCCTCATTCCTTACCTTATCAGCCCACCTAATTTTCAACAATCGTCTGTAGCACCACATCTCAAATGCTTCGATTCTCATCTGTTCCGGTTTTCCCACAGTCCATGTTTCACTACCATACAATGCTGTACTCCAGACGTACATCCTCAGAAATTTCTTCCTCCAATTAAGGTCGGTATTTGATATTAGTAGACTTCTCTTGGCCAGAAATGCATTTTTTGCCATAGCGAGTCTGCTTTTGATGTCCTCCTTGCTCCGTCCGTCATTGGTTATTTTACTGCCTAGGTAGCAGAATTCCTTAACTGCATTGACTTCGTGACCATCAATCCTGATGTTAAGTTTCTCGCTGTTCTCACTTCTACTACTTCTCATTACCTTCATCTTTCTCCGATTTACTCTCAAACCATACTGTGTACTCATTAGACTGTTCATTCCGTTCAGCAGATCATTTAATTCTTCTTCACTTTCACTCAGGATAGCAATGTCATCAGCGAATCGGATCATTGATATCCTATCACCTTGTATTTTAATTCCACTCCTGAAGCTTTCTTTTATTTCCATCATTGCTTCCTCGATGTACAGATTGAAGAGAAGGGGCGAAAGGCTACAGCCTTGTCTTACTCCCTTCTTAATACGGGCACTTTGTTCTTGATCGTCCACTCTTATTATTCCCTCTTGGTTGTTGTACATATTGTATGTGACCCGTCTCTCCCTATAGCTTACTCCTACTTTTTTCAGAATCTTGAACAGCTAGTACCATTTTATATTGTATAACGCTTTTTCCAGGTCGACAAATCCTATGAACGAGTGTTGATTTTTCTTTAGCCTTGCTTCCATTATTAGCCGTAACGTCAGAATTGCCTCTCTCGTGCCTTTACTTTTCCTAATGCCAAACTGATGGTCACCTAGAGCATTCTCAATTTTCTTTTCCATTCTGTATATTATTCTTGTAAGCAACTTCAATGCATGAGCTGTTAAGGTGATTGTGCGATAATTCTCGCACTTGTCAGCTCTTGCCGTCTTCGGAATTGTGTGGATGATGATTTTCCCAAAGTCAGATGGTATATCGCCAGACTCATATATTCTACACACCAACGTGAATAGTCGTTTTGTTGCCACTTCCCCTAATGATTTTAGAAATTCTGATGGAATGTTATCTATCCCTTCTGCCTTATTTGACCGTAAGTCCTCCAGAGCTCTTTTAAATTCAGATTCTAATACTGGATCCCCTAACTCTTCTAAACCGACTCCTGTTTCTTCTTCTATCACATCAGACAAATCTTCACCCTCATAGAGGCTTTCAATGTATTCTTTCCAACTAACTGCTCTCTCCTCTGCATTTAACAGTGGAATTCCCGTTGCATTCTTAATGTTACCACCGTTGCTTTTAATGTCACCAAAGGTTGTTTTGACTTTCCTGTATGCTGAGTCTGTCCTTCCGACAATCATATCTTTTTCGATGTCTTCACATTTTTCCTGCAGCCATTTCGTCTTAGCTACCCTGCACTTCCTATTTATTTCATTCCTCATCGACTTGTATTTCTGTGTTCCTGAATTTCCCGAAACTTGTTTTTACTTCCTCCTTTCATCAATCAACTGAAGTATTTCTTCTGTTACCCATGGTTTCTTCGCAGCTACCTTCTTTCTACCTATGTTTTCCTTCCCAACTTCTGTGATGGCCCTTTTTAGAGACGTCCATTCCTCTTCAACTGTGTTGCCTATTGCGCTATTCCTTATTGCTGTATCTATAGCGTTAGAGAACTTCAAACGGATCTGGTCATTCCTTAGAACTTCAGTATCTCACTTCTTAGCGTATTGATTCTTCCTCACTAATGCCTTGAACTTCAGCCTACTCTTCATTACTACTATATTGTGATCTGAGTCTATATCTGCTCCTGGGTACGCCTTACAATCCAGTATCTGATTTCGGAATCTCTGTCTGACTATGATGTAATCTAATTGAAATCTTCCCGTATCTCCCGGCCTTTTCCAAGTATACCTCCTCCTCTTGTGATTCTTGAACAGTGTATTCGCTATTACTAGCTGAAACGTGGTACAGAACTCAATTAGTGTTTCTCCTCTTTCATTCCTTGTCCCAAGCCCATATTCTCCTGTAACGTTTTCTTCTACTCCTTCCCCTACAACTGCATTCCAGTCGCCCATGACTATTAGATTTTCGTCCCCCTTTACATACTGCATTACCCTTTCAATATCCTCATACACTTTCTCTATCTGTTCATCTTCAGATTGCGACGTCGGCATGTATGCCTGAACTATCGTTGTCGATGTTGGTCTGCTGTCGATTCTGATTAGAACAACCCGGTCACTGAACTGTTCACAGTAACACACCATCTGCCCTACCTTCCTATTCATAACGAATCGTACACCTGTTATACTATTTTCTGCTGCTGTTGATATTACCCGATACTCATCTGACCAGAAATCCTTGACTTCCTTCCACTTCACTTCACTGACCCCTGCTATATCTAGATTGAGCCTTTGTATTTTCCTTTTCAGATTTTCTAGTTTCCCTACCACCTTCAAGCTTCTGACATTCCACATCCTGACTCGTAGAACGTTATCCTTTCGTTGATTATTCCATCTTTTTCTGATGGTAACCTCCCCCTTGGCAGTCCCCTCCCGGAGATCCGAATGGGGGACTATTCCGGAATCTTTTGCGAATGGAGAGATCATCATGACACTTCTTCAACTACAGGCCACATGTCCTGTGGATACACGTTACGTGTCTTTAATGCAGTGGTTTCCATTGCCTTCTGCATCCTCATGTCGTTGATCATTGCTGATTCTTCCGCCTTTAGGGGCAATTTCCCACCCCTGGGACAAGAGAGTGCCCTGTACCTCTATCCGCTCCTCCGCCCTCTTTGACAAGGCCGTTGGCAGAATGAGGCTGACTTCTTAAGGCGGAAGTCTTCGGCTGCCAATGCTGATAATTTATCAAAATTTAGGCAGTGGCTGGGATCGAACCCGGGACCGTAGACGTTTTTGATTATGAATCAAACACGCTACCCCTACACCACGGGAAATCTGCTGATTACCACTACAACGTTTTGGAGATGCCGCTCACCACGGGTGTCCGAAAACGAATACGGCCATCATTTTGTTGCAGAAGATATGTGACCTCGATTATGAATGATGAGTTTCGCGAGTGACGAAGTCGTCAGTTGACATGGGAATTACAGAAATAAGGGCGAGCTGCAAGATAAAGAGTGTCATGTCAAGAGGGGTACTCGAACAGGACGTCTGGGTCGTAAGGACAATTCTCATAACTTGTTCATTACAGTCTGATCCGACACAGCGGCTCCAGTGTCGCTTCTGGGATTTTCTTGCAGTGCCCTGGTGGTGTCCGTACGACGCTGGAACGCAGAAATGGCGAGGTATCGGTCTTCGCATCTGACTGCGATCCGTCAACGTCTTTGTCCAACTCGCTTTGAGTTCTGACCTGTCTCCCTGTAGCTTGTCCACAACCTATGTATGACACATGGAGAGGAATTGGCATCTACAACAACACCGGAAGTCTGTCCTTTTGTGATCAAACAGACCGCCCTTCCAAGCTGCTCTGCATTAAGATGTCGCACTGTATGTGCTTGGTTGAATACAATCGATAAATGACTAATGTCGCCTGTGTGCCTCACTAGTAAATACTGGGACAAATGTACTCACTTCATTCTGTGGGGCCATCTGACACTGTAACACGTAACACAGCCAACAGATGACCAATGATTTTAATTGTTACCTGCATTGTAATACGGAGAGAAGAACTTAAGCCACACAATACAGAGGATAGGTACTGTCTGTGTCAAAATAGATTTAACATACCGGACGTTGATACACGTGTTTCTCTAATTATGTAATCAAGAATATCAACAAATTTCACAAGCTGGGACAAGGTCGCAAACTATGATGACCATCTACGCATCTATTTTAGCCGGCCGCGGTGGTCTCGCGGTTCTAGGCGCGCAGTCCGGAACCGTGCGACTGCTACGGTCGCAGGTTCGAATCCTGCCTCGGTCATGGATGTATGTGATGTCCTTAGGTTAGTTAGGTTTAAGTAGTTCTAAGTTCTAGGGGACTGATGACCTCAGATGTTAAGTCCCATAGTGCTCAGAGCCATTTGAACCCATCTATTTTATAAAAACATGTCTTGATATACTGTAGCCATATTGATATCGTCAAATGCTGACTTTGTGTTTAGCATTTGACGATGCCACTATGGCTGCAGTATATTAGGACATGTGTTTTTAAAACTGATCTTAAGAACGTCATTATATGTTTAGGAAACGGCGGTCATGCGAGACACAGCTGGCCCTCTTTGTGAATGATATACAACAGGCTCTAGATACTGGCTCCCAGGTTGATGCCATATTTCTCGACTTTCGAAAGGCGTTCGACTCAGTCCCGCACTGTCGCTTGCTCCGAAACGTGCGCGGTTACTGTCTACGGGATGACATATGCGCTTGAATAGAAAGTTTTCTAACAGACAGAGAGTAGTATGTCGTCCTGAAAGTGGTGACTTCAGCAGAAACAAGCGTAGCTTCAGGTGTGACCCAGGGCAGCGTAATAGGTCCTCTGCTTTTTACGATTTACACAAACGACCTGGTTGATGGTATTGACAGTGGCCTGAGACTGTTTGCCGATGATGCTGTAGTCTACAGGAAAGTAGTATCACACGAAAGTTGTGAACAAATGAATGAGGATTTGCAGGAAAAAAATGCATGGTGTAATGACTGGATATCTCAATATTAGTAAGTGTAACCTACTGCGTATAACAAGGCGAAAATCCCCATTAATGTAAGAGTATAAGATAAATGCCCAGTCTTTGGAAGTGATTACATCCGTCAGAACCTGGGTGTCACTATTGGAAATGATCTCAAATGGAATGATCAGATTACACAAGTAACGGGCAAGGCAAACTCTAGATTGCGGTTTATTGGTAGAATCCCGAAGCGATGCAGTCCTTCAACAAGGCAAATTTCTTACAATACGTTATTTCGTCCAGTCTTAGAGCATTGTTCGTCTGTATGGTACCCTCACCAATTGGGTCTGGTTCAAGAGATCGAGAAGGTCCAAAGAAAAGCGGCAAGATTCGTGACTGGTACATTTATCCATCGACAGAGCGTTACAACTCTCACAGAGAGTGTGAAGTGGGACACACTTGCAGATAGACGACGCGCTAAAGTGAAGGGGCTACTTACTGAATTACGAAATCCGATCTTCAACGAGGATGTAGAGCACATATTATTACCACCAACTTTCAACTCGCGCAATGGTCACCATTCAGAGATAAGGGAAATTAAAGCTCGTAGTGAGGCGTTCAAGCCGGCCGGGGTGGCCTAGCGGTTCTAGGCCCTACAGTCTGGAACCACGCAACCGCTACGGTCGCAGGTTCGAATGCTGCTTTTGGCATGGATGTGTGTGATGTCCTTAGCTTAGTTAGGTTTATGTAGTTCTAAGTTCTAGGGGACTGATGACCTCAGAAGTTAAGTCCCGTAGTACTCAGAACCATTTCTGAGGCGTTCAGATAGTCGTTTTTCCCTCGCGCTATCCGCGACTGGAAGAGAGAGGGGGAGGGTGGGGGCGGGAGGAATATGACTGGCGCGAATTGTGCCTTCTGCCACACACCGCGTGGTGGCTAGCTGATTACATATGTAGATACCGGTAGTCTGATGACAAAAAAATTTGTGACCGTAGACGTGAAGTGAAAGAAATTTATATCAACAGACGTTTTATCTTTGTTTCCCACCGACAAATAAAACTTTTCAGTTCTGTGTCTTCAGGCCATGCGTCTGTTTAAAATACTGTAACAACAGTGAGCTGTTAAGAACAAAGTAGAAGAGTGCTTTCGATATGTATCTAGAAACTCGCATCTCAGAAATCCATTTGTCTGCCCTAGAAGCAATTTTCTTTTGCACACTTGGGTTTGAATAGTTAACGGAAAGACGATATGAAAAGACAAAGCCGGTAATGGAGGTCGTGACGTTCTTAAAGCGCTGTGCCGCTGCTTTAATGGCAGCCCGTAATGGAAACGCTCACTTTGGATGACTGGCTTCTGGACGCGCTTAGCTGCCGGGTACTGGGAGTCTGCAAGACGATGGAAAAAGTTTATGTGTGTGTGTGTGTGTGTGTGTGTGTGTGTGTGTGTGTGTGTACGTTTGATTTGATAGGGCAGACTGAAATTCTACATTGGCTGCTGCGGTTTTCCACGAGACATTTTTTGTTAAGACACAAATTTCCAGGACAGAAAACTAGAGTCAACACAAGCTTAAACTGCGCAGTAGAGTCACACGAGCTTACACGACGAGAAGATAATAAGTAAGGGAGTTTTAACACAACATTTTAATGCCTCGTTTCCTTAACTGTGAGTGGTTATCCCGTCGAGACAAATTCATAGTCATTACTACAGAATTTTCCCACTACCGAAACGTAAAAATTTGATAGAGGCAGACATAGAAGCTTTGTAAGCAGGTAAAATCAGACTAAGATTGGTCTTACATCTTTTCTAGGTAGCTGGTGTCGTTTTGAATGAAAACTAGTAAAATTTGTGGTCATATGAGGCAGAAACTACGATAAGACTGACCACAAAAAAGTACCGTTAAAGTCGACAGGTTTACAAGTAGACAGTGTGATGTCGTCAGTCATACGACCACACCGCCGGCTGAGAGATCGATCCGCCGGATGCGATTCTCTCGATAAACGGAACAGAAGAACGGCTGTGTTAGCCAAAGAGTACACACACAGCCAGTCGCGATGCGCCGCTAGGCCACTTCATGTGCAGCAGGAGAGTAGTGGAGTTGTGCCAGTCTACAGTTCGTAGCCGCGCTCAGTGGTCAGCCAGCGCCAATGTTAGCTATCGCCTGCAGTTCAGTCACTGCTGCCATCAAGTCTTTGTAGCTCCGTTCCAAGTTAGCCTTCAAATTCACCGAATTCGACATTCAAGATTACGAGAGATTAATTCGTCACTGTGAGATTTGTGACTTGTAAATTATGTCATTCTACAGACGCTTAGTCAAGTCGCGTCTTCTATAATTGTCAACCAATTGATCATGGACTACAGAGAAGTTAAGTAATAAATACTTTCGTATTTTGTACTCAATTGTGTTTTCCTGTTGTAGCCGCCAAGCAGTCTTGACACAGTAGACCCCACGTTTCCACCTCCTTGGCTACCTCATATTTGCCACCTCATGTTGATGGACTCGATTATGGTGGAAGATCGATAGCCATCAGACAGTCTGTAAAGTACCTTCGGAGGATTGCACGACAGATAACTAGTGATCTGAACAGGCGTTATGGAGTAATTCATGTTCCTACAGTAAAACGCCTGTCGTTGTCAGCGCTTTATAGATCGCCGTCCTTTCATGACATATGGGCTCAGCAAACAGGAACAAGGGATTACCTCTCCTAAACATCGCTGCAACTGGACAGCAAATGGTAACTTCCATGTACTAGAGCGAAATGTAGAGGTTAAAAACTGTAGAAGAGGACAAATATTGGAGTAAAATGGTTCAAATGGCTCTGAGCACTGTGGGACGTAACATCTAAGGTCTTCAGTCCCCTAGAACTTAGAACTACTTAAACCTAACTAACCTGAGGACATCACACACATCCACGCCCGAGGCAGGATTCGAACCTGCGACCGTAGCAGTCGCGCGGTTCCGGACTGAGCGCCTGAACCGCTAGACCACCACGGCCGGCTATTGGAGTACATCCAGCAATTAAGCACGTAGGTTGGAAGTGCTACTCTGATATGAAAAGGTTGGCACAGGGCAGGAATTCGTGGCGGGCCGTGTAAAACTAGTCACAAGATTGATAACGCAAAACAGGGAACGACCCTCATCGATAATCACGTCTTCGTCTTTTTGGAAAAGCTTGCTACGCAATATGTTATTTACCCGAGGAAAGAGGAAGAGTGATTGGGTGTCATGGCAGCAGAATATGCGGATGAAGCATAATCGATAGTCCAGTTGAGCAGCTCGTGTGTACTGCTCAGCATGACGTGTGGTGTTGTTGTCGAGCTAAAGCAGCCTCTTCGACCGCTTCTCGCGACACTTCGTCTAGATTCCTTTCGTTTCGATAGCGTGCTCTTGTATTCTACGAGTGTAATCTATTACCGCCACACTACGTTTGTCCCAAACAATACGAATCATCATTTTCCCGATGATGATTGGGACTATGTATTTTTCGGGCTGGTGAATCCTCCTTTTTCCAATATTTGATCTTCTCCTAGGTCTCCGTATTATGGAAACACGCCCAGCACTCGTCCATGGTGATTCGGTGGTTAAAGAGGTAACCTACACTGGCCTGAAACTGCTGCGATAGTTACGCTGTTGGCCGGGTTCGGTGGGCCTTTTGAGTAGGAGCGGGCTGTCTGGCAATCCACCAGGTATCGATCTCCGTGCAAGATGTCGGAAATTTGACGTGCAACTGATTTTCACTTTTCCCTATATCGCAATGAATGTAATCCTCCGGCCCTGGAGCACCAGGGTGTCCATATCTCTCGACATTCCCGGTTCTTCACAGATAAATGACCTGCTACTTTGTTGTCAATGCGACATATCTGACAACAACGGAAGCTTCGGTGGGACATAACCACTGTGTCGTACGATGGTCTACTCGTGCCGTACACTTTCATCAGCTTCTAATGCTGCAGCGTCATTTCCCTTCAAATGCAGAAACTCATCACTGCACGACACTCCACGTTGTCGGTGGGCTGTTATATTTTAGCTCCTCTAGCGTCGTGGTACGGCACTGTAGCATGGGGTTTTCGATCTGTGCCAGGAGTGCGAGTATCCTGTATTATTTGCTGAATTTCATTGCAGAAGCAAATTAGTCTGTCGAATATCTTCATTCCCATTACCAAGCCCTTATTCTACCGCACTCTTTTCTTTTTCTCCTACAATCGCATACCAGTCCCTCATGATTATTAATCATCTACTTTTACGTACTAAATTACAGATTCAGTAGCGAGCGAGGTTGGCGCAGTGGCTAGCACACTAGACTCGTATTCTAGAGGACGACGATTCAAATCTGTGTGCGGCCATTCTGGTTTAGGTTTTCCGTGATTTCCCGTAATCGGTTCAGGCAAATGCCGGGATGGTTCCTTTGAAAGGGCACTGCCGACTTGCTTCTCCATCGCTAATCCGGTGGGACCGATGACCTCGCTATTTGGTCCCGTCCTCCAAACCAACCAACCAACTCATTCAAACACTTCCGCTATCTCTTCTGTTTCCGACGTAGGCATGTGTACCTGAACTATTGTTGTCGGTGTTGGTTTGCAGTCGATTCTGGTGAGAACAACCCTATCACCGAACTGCTCACAGCAGTTCGCTCTCTGCCTTAGTTCCCTATTCTTAATTAATCCTAGTCCTGTTATATCATTTTCTGCTGCTACTGCTGGTATTACCCTATACTCGTCTGATCAGTAATCCTTGTCTTTTTCCCATTTCATTTCACTGATACCACAGATACCAACATATTTAAATAGGCATTTCGCATTTTAGTTTTTCTAGGTTCCCTGCCACGTTCAAATTTCTGAGATTCCGCACTCTGACTCTTAGAACGGTAACCTTTCGTTGGTTATTCAGTCTTTTCCTCATGGTCACCTGTCACCTCCATCCTCGTAGTCTCTCCTAGAGATCCTAAAGGGGCATTATTCCGAAATGTTTTGCCAATGGACAGCTCATCATGCCACTTCGTCAACTACAGGCCACATGTCCTGTGGATACTCATTATGTGCCTTTAATACAATCGTTTCCATTGTCTTCTGCATCTTCATGTCATTGATCATTGCTGATTCTTCCGCCAGTTAGGAGATGTTTCCTTCCCCGAGGACAAGAGAGTGTCCTGAACTACTGCCCACTCCTCCGCCATCTTTTACAAGGCTATTGGCATAACGAGAGTGACTTCTTTTGCCGGAAGTGCTGTTCCATTGCTGATGATTCTTATTCAGAATTCAAGCAGTGATAAGGTTCCAACATGGGACTCAAGACGTTTTTCTTTAGTAGTCAAAGAAGCTACCCTAGACCACAGGCCAAAATGGGGACCTCTACAACCGGCTCTCTGTGAAGTCATCGATTCTTGAGTAAATTATGCCCTATTAATGTGTATATACAGAGGGTGAGAGGTATATGTACAGACAGTGTGATAAATGGTAACTTAATATGTACCCTCTTCAGTGTGTTGGTTGTTCTTCTTGTAACAGTATTCGCGCAAACACATCGCGTAATTCACTACGTGACGTTTTCTGCACGGTACAGGCTATCCATTTTCCGGCCACGCATCCACATATCAGTACCTCTCAAGAAGATTAACGCACACGTTGCTGCTCAGTTGTGAGCATTTCGGCACCATTTTGGCACAAAAATTTCACAAGTTCAAAACTTCGGGCGAAATTTTATGTACGGTGAGAGTGTGTAACAGGTCACGTGTCTCTCACTGTTAAATGTTGGTCTGACCTCACAACATGTTCGACGTTTTCGTCGGTTTTTGACGTTGAGGGTCCCACTGACCGAAATTCATCTTCAACGTGTTCTCGGCCTTTCGAAACCAATTTATGCCAGCGTAAAACATGTGATAAGGAATGTTCCCCCACAGGCCTCTTTCAACTTTTTAAATGTCTGCTCGCCGATTCCCGAAGTTTAACACAAAATTTGATGGCTTGAGGTTCCTCTAAATTCCGCTGTTTCATTTTCGTAAAGCTCAACGAAAACACTGCTTTATTGATGGTGCTCTGAAACATCACGTGACGGCTGCACGGAACTAAAAGTCGAACTAAGCTTTTGGAAGGGATGAACACAGACATCACAGTCCTATTCTGTCTCACTGTTTTTCTTGTGCACTTCACTCACTACTTTCTATCGTATATCAAGATCTCTCTCCCTCCCTCCCCATCCCAATCCTCTCTCTCTCCGTCTCTCTCTCTCTCTCTCTCTCTCTCTCTCTCTCTCTCTCTCTCTCTCTCTCTGTGTGTGTGTGTGTGTGTGTGTGTGTGTGTGTGTGTGTGTGTGTATGTTTGTGTGTGTGAGAGGAGAGAGAGAAGGAGAGAGAGAGAGAGAGAGAGAGAGAGAGAGAGCGAAACCGTCAGGGCAAACACTCATGATTTTATGACAGCATAGTTGTATATGTGCATTAGTTAATCCTTTTCCACAGTTACTTGTATATGTTTACGGTTGAACCTGTCTTGAAATAGCTCTGTGATTCTGCTGAAAATGACGTTGTCACATAGACATGTCAGAACAGTACCTCCATTGTTTTGATGACCAACATCAGTCGCGGTGGTCTTTGCTGTGAATCAACGGTATTACTCAAGCCCTTTGTAGCCGTCAGAAATCAGCACAGTGTTGGTATTGCTGAGAGCGGGATGAAGACAATAACGGGGAGAGAGAGGAGCCCTGTGGGACACAGTCGCCGCAGCCGCTACCTGTTGTGCCGCGCGCTGCCAGCATTTGCATAATAGAGTGCGTGGACCGGTCAGGCCACGGTCGGCCGTGTTCCTGTCTCCTCCAGTCCACTGGTGCGCACCGACGGTTTATTTTAAGCGTTTAATGTGTGTGCCCAGGCAATCTCGCTGATTACAACGCGCCAACATGATTAGCCGGGCAAGCGAGCCGGCCACCCTGGTGGACTGACGCCGGGGGGTGTCCGTAACGCTGACGTCAGCACAACTGGGGTGAACCCGTCAGGTCGTCAGACGCGGCATCTCGGGCTCTCAGTCTTACTTGGGCGACAGAGGCCTGCACTGAAGAGATTTTGCAAATCTGACATTGTCGGATTTTCCATCGCTAGGGATGGGAAAAGGCGACACGTTAAAACCGATACCGGCAGTTTAGTTCCGAGTAACCTTTCTGGCGGTATTTTTCGTCCCAGTTATAACAGCTTTTTTTCATTTTTTTACTAAAAATTGGATTAAAAAACTGGCATATCAGTTTACCATAGCAGCAGCGCTAAAACTTTTAGCTTTTAAATAAATCTATTTTTTCATGAGTATTATTTCTTCATAAAATTTCCATTGCTTTGAAATTATTGCTTATTACAGAAAATGGAAAAAGCAATCACTGGTATTTTAATAACACCGCCGACAGTTCGAAACTAGCAACAAACACATGTCATGAAAATCGGTGTAGCTATGCTGCGAAAACGATAATGTATCTGTTGCCCTGTGGCATGGCCAATTATGAGTGGCATTCAATAAGTAATGAAGAAACGGAACACAATTTTTTCCGAAAGTGTTTCAATACGCCGCATGATTCCGCACTCTTTCGATTTGTAAAACCCTTTTCTTTTCAACATAATCTCCATTCAACACGCGGGCCTTACGCTACCTTACTGGAAGGGCCGGTATGCCCACTCCACTGGTCGACGTCGGATCAAAAAATGGTTCAAATTACTCTAAGCACTATAGGACTTAACATCTGAGGTCATCAGTCCCTGATGGCCGCGGTGGCCGACCGGTTCTAGCCGCTACAGTCCGGAACCGCGCGACTGCTACGGTCGCAGGTTCGAATCCTGCCTCCGGCATGGCTGTGTGTGATATCCTTAGGTTAATTAAGTTTAAGTAGTTCTAGGGGACTGATTTCCCGAGATGTTAAGACCCATAGTGCTCAGAGCCATTTGAACCATTTCACCAGTCCCCTAGACTTAGAACTATTTACACCCAACTAACCTAAGGACATCAAACACATCCATGCCCGAGGCTGGATTCGAACCTGCAACCGTAACAGCAGCTCAGTTCCGGACTGAAGCGCCTAGAACCGCTCGGGCACAGTGGCCGGCTGATCGACGTCGGAGCCAAGGTACTGCTACATCAGTAACTTCCCCACTATGCACTACTGATTCCTGCGTAGGACATTCTTCATTGGACCAAACTGATGGAAGTCGGAGGGTGCGAGATACAGGCTTTGGTCTGGATGAGGAATAATAGCCCGATGAAATTTTATGAGTTCCTGTCGGTGGACGAGTGTGTTATCACTACCAACAGACGTCCAGTTGAGCAGCAGGGTATTTGACTGTGATCAATCACCTCGGTGACTGTGTCTGCATATTCCAACAATACAGGAGTCACAGCTGTGTGCTGTCGGCTGGCACGCGGGAAGTAGAACAGGTTTGCGCGACATTGTTGCGATGAAGAGAGACACCTTGCCCAACGACTCACCGGGCTTTTTGTTAACTGCCAGGTCTCCACAAGCGTTCTGCAGGCGCCTATGAATATATGTGATGCTTTGGTTTTCTGTCGAAAAAAAGTCAGTGACAGCTCTGCTTGTAATGGATCTCCACTACAGGCGCCATTTTGAAGGTACGTAAAGCGCCGCCATAAAGCGTCGCAACCTACTGGAATTTCACGAAACTATAGGAGCTGAAGAGGGAATATTCCACGATGTTCTATATCAAGTTGTGCATTTTGTCAGCCGAAACTGGTCGAGAAAAAAGTGTGTTCGATTACTTATTGAGCATCCCTCGCAAATGGTGTGCATGTTCTTGCTATATGCAAGGATTGCCCTTCCCCCCTTCTTGGTCTTTACCGTAGTCGCACGTCGGGTTTGTTGTACAAAGGCACAATCCTTCGTCTGTAAGTGTTTTGCGAAATACGATGCCATTGGAGTACAAACCTCGATTTGCTTTCAAAAATTACAAACAGGAAGAAGCAGAACTAACTTTCGATATCATATTAGGAGCAAATATCCACAATGTTGCTTTTAACTGAAGGTAAATTTGATTGATATACCCATAACGCTATTGTCGTAAGATAAAATCTGACCTAAAAGTGACGATGCAGTAAGATCGTCAAGTTACATTTCGCTCTCGCAGTCAAGTGTACTTCATTTTCGCCAGCTTTGCTGGAGACAATGTGACTGCTTTCTGCCACAGCCCCGATCAGATATCGACTGGAATCTTCTACTCTCTCATCGTACTCATAATTTTGTAGCTTTTGGGAGAAGTTTGTGTTTTAGTACATTTACATCTACATGACTACACTGCAATTCACATTTAAGTGCTTGGCAGAGGGTTCATCGAACCACAATCATACTATCTCTCTACTATTCCACTCCCGAACAGCGAGCGGGAAAAACGAACACCTAAACCTTTCTGTTCGAGCTCTGATTTCTCTTATTTTATTTTGATGATCATTCCTACCTATGTAGGTTGGGCTCAACAAAATATTTTCGCTTTCGGAAGAGAAAGTTGGTGACTGAAATTTCGTAAAAAGGTCTCGCCGCGACGAAAAACGTCTATGCTGTAATGACTTCCATCCCAACTCGCCTATCATATCTGCCACACTCTCTCCCCTATAACGCGATAATACAAACCGAGCTGCCCTTTTTTTGCACCCTTTCGATGTCCTCCTTCAATCCCACCTGGTAAGGATCCCACACCGCGCAGCAATATTCTAACAGAGGACGAACGAGTGTAGTGTAAGCTGTCTCTTTAGTGGACTTGTTGCATCTTCTAAGTGTCCTGCCAATGAAACGCAACCTTTGTCTCGCCTTCCCGACAATATTATCTATGTGGTCCTTTCAACTGAAGTTGTTCGTAATTTTAACACCCAGGTACTTAGTTGAATTGACAGCCTTGAGAATTGTACTATTTATCGAGTAATCGAATTCCAACGGATTTCTTTTGGAACTCATGTGGATCATCTCACACTTTTCGTTATTTAGCGTCAACTGCCACCTGACACACCATACAGCAATCTTTTCTAAATCGCTTTGCAGCTGATACTGGTCTTCGGATGACCTTACTACTTTCAACATTGAAGCCCAGTCAGCAATCGTGATAATCTAATATATAAGAAACTATCAACCTCGATTGCGGAAATGAAACCAACCTTTACCTAGGTTTCAGCCCAAGCAATTTAGCCTTTTTCAGAAGACATAACTCATTCTATAATATGTCTGCGAGGGCAAGGTCCAGAAAGGAAACTATGCCTATACAGGCTGCTTTAGTTTTATTTCTAGACCATTATCTTGTAGACATATTATGGAATCAGGTACATCTTCTGAAGAAGGATCAATTACTTGGGCTGAAACCTTGGTAAAGGTTGGTTTTATTACCGCAATAGAGGCTGATAGTTTCTTATATATAAGTCTGTGTTTATTACTGGAAATAACAGCAATAAAAAACCGAAAATTGGTTATGTAATAAACCGGTTATTTTGAGCTCTTTTAACTGTTCGGTTAAACTGATGACGAAGAAACGGATACAACAGAAAATCGTTATTTTCAGCGATAACCGCCATCGCTACGTGAATACCTTCAGTGTACGAATACGTGACTTCGGCCGTCTGTTATTGTTTCTACACCGGCGAAAGAGAAAAGCATTACACCATGATGTACCTCCCTGATATTAATCAATGTTTATGGAGGTGTGCATCACATAACAGGCACAAAATGATTAAAACTGTAGTACTATACGGAAGTGAAGTATACCATCAGTATGGGATTTCAGTCCTACAGCTACGAATGTACATATGTATCCGTTGTGGCATGGAAGTCAGCACAAAACGAAATTTATCTTGAGGATCTGCACCACAGACATATTATAATGGGAGATCCATCAAGTTTCCGTTCGACCGCCACACTAAACCCTCCCCTACACGTCGGTGTTTATGCAGAATGATTCAGATAAAGTGTATGCCTCTGTAAATTGCAAAATAATAGGTAAAAAAATATTTATTGAAAATAAATAAGAATAGTTACACATTCTGTGGGGTGATGAACACAGTTTACTGAGCTATTTACCAGACAGTTGTTGTTGATGTTGTTGTAGTGGTGGTGGTCTCCAGTCCAGATACTGGTTTTATGCAACTCCCCATCCTATTGTATCCTACACAAACCTTTTCATCCCTTAGTAACTACTGCAACCTACGTCCTTCTGAATCGTAGTGCATTCATCTCTTGGTCTCCCGCTATGATTTTTACCCTCCACGCTTCCCTCCAATACTAAATTGGTGATTCCTTGATGCCTCAGAACGTGTCCTGCAAGCATATCCCCTCGTCTACTCAAGTTGTGGCATAGATTCCACTTCTCCTCAATTCTATTCAGTGCCACCAGACAGTTCCAGCAAACGAAATATAGTTTACTGAGCTATTTACCAGACAGTTGTTGTTGATGTTGCTGTGGTGGTGGTGGTCTCCAGTCCAGAGACTGGTTTTATGCAACTCCCCATCCTATTGTATCCTACACAAACTTTTTCATCCCTTAGTAACTACTGCAACCTACGTCCTTTTGAATCTTAGTGCATTCATCTCTTGGTTTCCCGCTGTGATTTTTACCCTCCACGCTTCCCTCCAATACTAAATTGGTGATTCCTTGAGGCCTCAGAACGTGTCCTACAAACCGATCCCCTCGTCTACTAAAGTTGTGGCACAGATTCCACTTCTCCTCAATTCTATTCAGTGCCACCAGACAGTTCCAGCAAACGAAATATAGTTTTTTGGGGGGAGGGGCGTACGTAAAAAGATGACAAAATTTTGAAAAAGAAGTACTGATCTTCATTTACTTTGCACAAGTTCACCCGGAAATAGCAAGGCCTGATAGACCGTCAATTCTTTAAATCATGTTTCCCGTAACTTACATTTCGGCAACTTTTTGTACATTTACCTCAAAAACCACTGAGATTGTACTACTTAAATTTGCCATGCAACTAGTCAATACTGTAGTGAAACACTTAGCGGAATGAATTTTTATTTACTACAATGGTAAGGCATTTATGTAGGAGAAAAAACCTAAGATTTGGTATAATTTTTTTTACGGAAATTTGGAAAACTGTAGAAATCTACCGAAAGATGATATCGTTATTCTATTCCACAGATATTTGTAATAGTGATAAATCCAACTTCGTGCAAATATACATTAATTTCATTCTGACAGAATTTTCAAGAAAGGAACATCCGTCCTCACGTTGATGGAAAGATTTCAGTTGTTCATAATTAAAAGCTCGTAGCGTCAATTAGCATGAAGATCTGTGTGTCCATGTAACATTCCTTAACAACTTTGCCAAATTAAGTTACATTGCCTTCTCAAGGCAATGTAAGGTTTTATAAGGTTTCATTAAAGTATTGAAACTTCGCATAAGTCCCCCTGCCCCCCTCAATGAATAGAACATTAGTTTTGTTCTACGTGTAGCTGATATATTTAAAGCAGCTGTGTATTAATCAGTTTAAATTACATTTATATCACGACTAGTTTGGGAGATAGAAGTATACAAAGTGTTAAGGGTTGATGCGACATGAAGTACGTAACAGTTGACTGTGTGCAGATGGATGCCCTAGTGGCGGAATGTTGATTTACAGAGGTGTTCCTGAATGCACAACGCAGTACGCCTTCTAAACAACCTGCGGAGGGGATGCAACGTCGCCGTTCCCACGGATCGACAAGCTTACTCGAGGCTGTGTTACACGTCATGTTGGGTTAGATTGCCGACAGTCACCTTACACCGGAGCAACACGACAGGCCGGACCGCAGACACAGAGAGAATTAAGTGTGTCGCGGGTACTGTGCTCGAATAAACGCGGCATACGCATACGGTGAGTAGAGTGACATGTTGCTGATACTCGGCGAATGCAGACACGATGCTAATGAAGCAGACACGGTATATGTCGTGAGATTTCCTGTTCGAAGAGCCCCGGCAGTCGTTACATTCTTACATGCCGACAACGACTTTTGGCAGCAAGTAGTTTGACAAGGTGCAGTAGTAACAGACGAAGACTAGTAAGAAGTGAGGAGATACCAGAAATACACAACGATCCTCATGTCAACTTCGAGACGTTGCAGCAGTCACTGGTATCAGCCTTACATCTGTCTGGCATATACTACTGGATCTGCGATATTTCCGAAACGGGTCAAAAACTTCATAGTGGCGTCACTCCCCTCAAGCGTTTGAGATAGGACGTTAAAAATTAAGAAAATTACTTTTCAAAAAATATTTTCAGTTTGTAGAGCAAACCTTTCTGAAAAGTTTGGTACATAAAACATTTATGTTCGAGGGAATGTAAGACATGTTATTTGGTTTTAAGTGTGCCAAAATGCAGTGCCACATCTCTTCACATACTATTTTTCTATCGCACATCACTCTATTTCGCTCTGTGGAATTCATACGTGTATATTCTGTAATGAGAGCCATCAAACCTATATTCAGGACAGTGGAAATTAAAATGTAGTGTGGTACCTGTCCTCTTCCCAGTCTACCTGTTTGACATTTGACATTGTACCCCCTCAAAAAAGTCTCACAGTTAATACGGACTGGGATTATTTGTAACCGGAGAATAAGAACTCTTCAGGAAATTTGCATTCTGTATTGCTTTTTCGCTAATAGTTGTCACTTTTGTGTGACAATTAAATACAGGAAACGTAAAACCTGTAAAGACAAGAGACATGCAAGACAGTACACATTTCTTCAATCCTTAGTTCGCAGCACTTTTTTCTCTTTAATCTTGCTACAGCTTTACGCGGCGTACTTTCCTTTCAGCGAATGAATCCATTACCTCATCGAAGTTCGTCAAACATTTCGCTACATGAAAAATCAAAATGTCGTTGCCTAACACTGAAAACAGCTGTTAATACGAATAGCACACAAGGCTGGCGTTGTTTCTCGATTTGATTACGTCTATTTTGTCACTGTTTGTTAGATAAATCGAAATAGGCCTTTCTAATTTTGCTGCAGTTGTAACACACACACACACACACACACACACACACACACACACACACACACACACACACACACACACACACCAACACACCAAATAAGCGAGATCGTTATGGCACAAACGGTCATTTTCATCTACCTCATTTACGTAAATAACACGACAGATTATAATTCACGAAGTGCCAATGTCAAATTCCTATTAGTCCTACTACAAGCAGGAAGTTTTATGTTAGGAAATAGTTTCACATTTCATTTATACGCTCCAGTGTCCATATAATTTGCATGATGTCCTCGTTTCTTCTCCTTCGTTCTAACAATAATTTTCTCATCACTAATTTTGTAGCTATTCCTGCCATTGACAAAATGTATTCTCCCGTTAACTTCTCAAACCCTACCACAATCACCAGCTTAGTTATCCCGCATTTATTCTCCAGGTAGGGCGTTATACGTGTTCGTACAACAAGTTTTCCGTGCCATTCCGAGAATAAGCGGCTGCTAACTGGGAACTGTCCAACTGGACCGTGTTAGTGTAACGATCTCGCAAAAATTTTCTGTCGACATTTCATTTTCTTGGACGCATAGAGAAGATTAATATGTAATCTTTTTACCTGTTATTCCTGTTAGTCCTTTATTTTCACTCTGGTAGCCTGAATCTACGGATTTCGCCAACAATTAAAACAACACTGATCATTCGCACACCCAATCACCAACATAAACAAACAGCGAATGCCATTCAAACGTTCGGGTGTATTCTGCTCAACTGTTATATACCCTCCCCTTTTGTCTGTTTTTTTTTTTTTTTTTTCTAGATGCGACGGGGATTCCCAGGGCAGAGACATCAAGTACACTGTGCAGGCATTCAAAAATCAACTTATGATTCGTTCAGAAATCAACTTAGAATGTGTTCAAAACTGTTCAAAAACCAACAAGGATGCGTTCTAATGTTTTGCCACGTATTGCAGAGCATTCAGCTTCTGGGCCACAATTACGACGTCAGTCCTGTTCTTTGCAGAATGAGATTTTCACTCTGCAGCGGAGTGTGCACTGATATGAAACTTCCTGGCAGATTAAAACTGTGTGCCGGACCGAGACTCGAACTCTGGACCTTTGCCTTTCGCGCGGAAACGCTCTACCATCTGAACTACCCAAGCCCAACTCGATACCCGTCCTCACAGCTTCAATTCTGTCAGTACTTCATCTCATACCTTCTAAACTTCACAGAAGCGCGTCTGCGAACCTTGCAGAACTAGCACTCCTGGAAGAAAGGATACTGCGGAGACATGGCTTAGCCACATCCTGGGGGATGTTTCCAGAATGAGATTTTCACTTTACAGTGGAGTGTGCGCTAATATGAAACTTCCTGACAGATGGTAGAGCACTTTCTCGCGAAAGGCAACGGTCCCGAGTTCGAGTCTCGGTCCGGCACACAGTTTTAATCTGCAGGAAGTTTCAGTCCTGTTGTTATTTGCAATAGGTTTCCACACGGTGATTCCAGAGCGCAGTAGGAATAAATCTCGAGTAGCGCTGCTTCCTGTGACCATAATCAGGTCCTCTACTGATACGATCGGACCGATCTGACCAATGCAAAGAGAAGAGAACTTGGTCTCTGAGCGCTCAATTTCCCTGAACTCTTTAGCTCTAAACCGTGCAACTTCCTCTTTTCTCAGCGCTATGCGACGCATAGCAACTCGAGACCTCAACCAAGCTGCCAGTAATCTGTTCCCGACAGTTACTACGCCAGAATTTAAGCTGTCATCAACCATTTTTTCATCAGAGCTAGACGAAAAATACTATAATCTTCTTCTGCTCTAGTCATGGATGGATTTGTGGCTGTGATTCTGACCAAGCTGTCAGTTTTTCATCGGAGCTAGTCGAAAAATCCTATAATCTTCTTCCGCTTTAGTCCTGGAAGGATTTTTGGCTATGATTCTGGCCACATTGTTGTCCTGAGCCGATCACGTCATAACACATTCTGCAGTCATTGCGCTACTGTTTATTGTTGTGATATTTGTCGATGTGGAACTCCAATATCCCTCTCTCTCAAAAGTCGACCTTTCGTATCTCCGAAATTTGATAATAATGTGCATGTGCACTGCCTCTAAATATACCCCGTTGCGATCTACACTTCAAATGTTATAGTTATGTTAGATTCTCTCAGTGATCACAAAATGCTCTCACTGCTCTTTATCTGCAGAAATTTCTTCTTTTGTACTGAAAATAAGCTCAGATTAGGATGGAATACTAATCAACATATTCCATAGCTATGGATATATTGAAGCCTCAATTTGATACTATAGAGTCAAGTGGATCCAAAGTTTTCATTTCTGTTGATGTGTTTATTCTGTACGAAAACTACTTTGATTTCTTCAGTTCAACATTTTATTGGCAGGGCACCAGCAACTTTAATAAATTCCTTAAAGCAGTTTTGACGGTCCTGTGAACACCTGCAGTATTTATATTAGGCGACTAGTTTATAACCTTACAAGTTCGTTTTCAAACCTGGCGTACTGAGACGGCACTAACGGTGTCTGATCTTGGATTGCATCAAAATGGCGATAGATGAGGAGAAGGCACAATGTGCCATCTGATACACAGAATCCATATCTGTGACAACGACAATGGAAAATTATCGACGAATGTGTGGGAGGGCACCACAGGCAAGAACGGGCATAATGAAGTTGTTAAAAAACGACCGTTAAAGAGAGAGAGAGTCCTCGAAGAGGACGTCCACTGTGTATCAACCAAGTCTTGACACAGTGCATACTGCATTTCAAAGCAGCCTCTAGAAGTCAATTCGCGTGCACATTAAAATAGGATCAGTTGCAAATGTTCTAAGTAATGGTACCAAATGACCGCCCTCTGCAGCATGCATTTTTGTGTTCCACGTTGGCCTACATAGGACTCACAAAGGCCTCCTCAAATAGTGGCTGTTTCAGATGAAGGAACATTCTAGACATGTGAATCGCGACAACAGCAGGAGCTGGACTCTGAAAAATCAGAAAACCTAGGTGACAGTATGAATCTTAATGTTTTTCTGTGACAATGCACTATAGGATGACACGGCCATTTTTCTGTGCAGGGAAAACAATAAGAGAAAATGTTTACCTCGACATGATCGAATAATTGGTGGTTCCTATGGGACCACACTGGGAAGGTCATCGGTCCCTAGACTTAGACACTACTTAATCTCATTTAAACTAACTTACGCTAAGGACGACACACACACACACACACACACACACACACACACACACACACACACACACACACACACACACACACACATGCCCGAGGTGGGGGGAGCCGCGCGAACCCTGGCAAGGCGCCGTAGACCGCGTGGCAATGGTGGGTGGCGCTCCAATAGCTCCTGTTACCACAAACAGAAGACCTTGATCCTTCCATCATGATGGTGCACTCGCACATTGAACTATGAAAGTTAAGAAAAAATTGCGGGGTAGATGGGTCGTGATGTTTCATCGCATTGCCTCCATGCTCTCTTAACGTCACGCCATTAGTCTTCTTTTTGTGTGATTACATGTAGGGTCGAGTTAAGCTTACACTGCATGAGTCAATGAAATTGCTATCCTCCGTGCACGAATCGATCAACAATCGTAACCGTTGATGACAGTACATCGACAGAACTATAAAATCGACTTCATGTTCTACGAGCGACGAGTGGGGGCAAACAGAGAAATCTGTCATCATAAAATAAAATTTGATAGCTTATGAACGTTTTATAATAAACCACGACGCACTGTCTATATCTGTATTAATAGTAAAAGTACAAAACCGACCTGTCCGTCCGTCTAAACTCTCTAACTTCCAAAACTACTACACGAATTTTCATGGGTTTTGGCAGGAAACTCGAGCATGCTTAGGCCAATATACTAGCTTTATTTCATTAAAATCAGGTCCGGAATAAAAAATACCATGATTTGAAGCATTGTGTTTGTCCGTTGGAAAACATCTATCTCCTAAAAACTACTATAGTAGAAACAGCTTAACAAGATATCTGATAGGTCGTAACGCTATTGCCAGCTTTCAGCTGCTAAGCAGTAAGGGCTGCAAGCGAAAATAGTAGTCCTCCACCTAGCTGTGATAACACTGAGGCGTTGCGACAGAGATTTTTACAAAATCGCGTTACGTTATTGGTTGTGGCAGACCGCGCTGCTGCCGCAATAAAACCACTTCAATTATCAGGGAAACTGTAAAAACATAAATAAACAAAAAAACTTCATGAAGTGAACAGAAAAATTCACAAAAATATTCTCTTGACCTATTTCTTGAATGTCTCTGTCGGCTACTGTCTGGTAGATGAAAATTAGAACTACGTACTCGACTGAACCCCACTTCAGAACATCAGTCACTGGGCACGCATGAGTCACTCTCCCGATACACAGGCTCTAGACAAGAGTGATATAAGGCCTTACTACATGTATTAAAAACAGAAGGGCCTTGCTTCTTTCGATAGGTGTTAGTTGTATTCTTTGCTAGGAAAAACGAATTTATGTAGTTTGATTTTTGGTTTCGTTTTGCTTACGAGTGAAAAGGGCTAGAAAAGGGTCAACTCTTTCTGAATACATCATTATGGCTGAAGGACGAATAAGTGATATCAAGGATCCACTAAAGATCGTGAGACCTGATGCAGCTCGAGAGCCTTAAGTCGCTCTTCGCAAACTTTCGGAAAGCGAGGCGCGACGTAACTTTGATCGAGAACTTCATGCATTATCTCGCTTCTCAGAACCCTTCAGAGGCTTACACAGTCACTGCTCTTCAGCGTAACATCACGGAAGCGGAAAATATGACGGGAAGTGGTGCAGGCAAGGAAGTTCTTATACACCAAATCCCGCTTATTCCTAACAATTTGCCTTTTTGCATCAAACGTGTACAATTTCCAGCGATCTCATTTTACACCATGACCATAAACAAAGCAAAATACCAAATGCAGCAAGCTGTGTGCATGCACGTAAGTGTCAGCTGCCTTTCACACGGCCAGTTCTACGTAGTTCTCTTCCGTATTGTGAAGCTAACAGGCTCTTCCTTCATGTCCACAAAACACTTCAAACGGTGTTTAGAACGAAGCTTTATAACTCCTTTATAACTCCAAGATAAATACCATACGTACAAAGCCTCGGATACTGCTATAAATTCTCAGCTAGTTTCTATTACCTTCCAAGTAATGACTTTTTGAAATATCAGCGTGACTTCATGGGCGCCCTTTATATCATTGTAATTAAGCGGTGGGCTAGATGAAGAAATCAGGGCACAGATGGGGTGAAACATATTGACACATATCTGTTTCCCGTCACCACTTGAGAACTACAGCCTTTATCCGTCTCCAGAGTTGTTCTCCTGTACGTAGCGCCGTGGCAGGGAAGCGAATTCTATTAGCCTGTCCATTACCGTAATGGATATGGCGGTCGGCGTAGTCGGCGACGCCGGGCCACAGGAGCTGTCAATGCTGAGGTCTCACACACGCAACAGCCTGCCTCCTTGTTTTCCAAACTGCAGCTGTGTCCTGTGTTTGTCGTCATCCGCTGAAGAGGACGCCATGGAGAAAGAGGCGTCTGTAGTACTAAACCGGTCGCCAAATACCAGTTGTAGGTTTCCTCTCTAACGCCTTCCAGAGGCAAAAATCTAGATTTACATTATATTACGTAATTATTGAATGAATGCTGACATAAAACTAATCAACAGCCATTTTGGAACTGGGATGTGATACAACAACTAGAATGTATTTTGGTGTGCAGAATCCGAGCGTACTTTTCAAAATGTTCTAGCACGTACAATTCTTGAGCTTTAAAGGTTTTTAATTTTTTGTATTCGGTATTTCGTTTTTTGCTGTTCTCCTGTTTTGATGTTTAATTGTTTTCTTTTTTTTATTTGCAGAGGAGAGATAGAAGATCTACAAATCGTCAGTAAATGGTTGGTGTGGTACTCGAGTGGTGGGGAAGAAATTCTCAGTGAGTGTTTCCTGTTAAAGACGGAGCAAACTTTTTGTGTTTAAAACTTACACTAAGAAAAATGCCAACTAGTAAATCTAGTTGCTGTCTAAACCAGCCCGACAACTTTTGTTACGTGTGTGGGAAATCCATTCCAAAATCCCAAAGAAAACCAATCACTGATTTGGTTAAGAAGGCATATAAATTGTATTTTGATTGTACAGTTGGTGATCAAGATCAAAATTGTGCACCTCATATTGCCTGCATCGCCTGCACTACAACCTCAACCGAGTGGTTGAAAGGAAAACGCCGAGCTACGCCATTTTCTGTTCCGATGGTGTGGTGTGAGCCTAATGACCATTATTCAGACAGTTACTTCTGTCTTACAAATATTTCGTAACATCCAAGCAAAACGAGACATAAAATAAAATATCCAGATGTATCTTCAGTACATTTGCCTGTGCCCCATGATGAGGGGTTTTCTGTTCCTGTCTGTAACTTGAAAGCCATGGAACCAGACACCTCGTCAAGTGAAACAGAAAGCATTGAACATATAGAAGAGTACTGCCCTCAATATCACGACACTTCGCCTCAGCACTTTAATGGAAAGGAACTGAACGATTTGGTTCGCGATCTAAAACTTTCGAAACAGCAAGCTGAATTCTTGGGTTCAAGACTAGAACAACGGAACCTTCTGGCTCCTGGGACAAAAACTTCCTGTTTCAGATCAAGAGGTGCTTCCTTCGCTCAGTATGTCGATACGCAGAATTCAGTGTGTCGATGTAGAGATGTCAATGGTCTGATGATGCAGCTAGGTGTACAACATAATCCACAGGAGTGGCGACTATTTACTGACTCCAGTAAAAGCGGCTTGAAAGCAGTACTACTGTATAATGGTAATGCATTGCCATCGGTGCCTTTGGCTTACGCAGTAGACATGAAAGAAACTTCCGAAACCATGACTTTGCTGCTAGAGGCAATCAAATATAAGGACCATGAATGGCTGTGATTTAAAAGTTGTTGCACTCCTTACAGGTTTACAGGCCGGATTCACGAAATACTGTTCCTTTTTGTGCCTTTGGGACAGCCGTGGTACCAAGAGCCACTATACAGTCAAGGAATGGCCTCTAAGGAAGTCATATGTTCCTGGAAATGTAAAAGTGAACAATACCCCGTAGGTTCAGCCCGACAAAATCATTTTTCCACCCCTTCATATCATGTTGTGCCTTATCTAGAACACTGTAAAAGCTCTGGATAAAGAAGGTGAGGCCTTTAGTCACTTAAAAGAAAAGTTTCCCAAATTGAGACAAAGCTGAAAGAGGGTATATTTGTTGGACCAAAAATAAGAAAATTTCTGAAAGATCCAATCTTTGATACCAAACTCACAGATATCCAGTTAGCTGCTTGGTCTTCTTTTAAAGCAAATTTGAAGGGATTTTGGGGTAGCGGGAAAGACAAGAACTAAGTTACCACTCTGAATGATTTGTTGGACAACTATAAGAACATGGGGTATAGAGTGTCGCTTAAAATTCACTTTTTACATTCTCACCTTGATTTCTTCCCCGATAGCGATGAGCATGGTGAACGCTTTCACCGAGACATTCTTACCATGGAACACCGTTACAAATGCCACTAGAACCCTTCGGTGATGGATGACTACTGCGGGGGACTTGTCAGGAAGAGTGACGAAACGGCAAACAAAAGAAGAGCTCCGTCGTTGCATTTTTCAAAAACCAAAGACGGTTAAAGGTGAAAATATCTTCTGAACTAATTTGGACCTTTTATGGACGTCATGCCCATATATACATACAAAATGGTATTAATTTCAAACGTTCTGGATGTGTATTTATGTTTGACTTAATTGTGTCAATTTTCGCTCTTATCTTTTTACTCTGCTGTGTATCTAGAAAATGTGACTTCATAGAGAAAAACTGATTTTACCAGTGTATTCAGCAACCCAAAATCAGGTAAATCCACCCATTTACAAACCGGATGCATAAAAATGTTTAAATTTGTTAACTAGTGTAATTTACTTATTAAAACTTATGATATTAAGTTAAAGGTTTACGAAATATGTCAACTATTAAAGTTAGTAACTATGGACACTGATAAGCCAGAACATTTTGATCACCAACTACTATCGATATAAACCCGTCCAGGCGATAGCTGCGTCACCTGGCGAGGAATGACTACTAGTGAGAAACACGCAAGTTGCATGTAGTATCAATGAGCGACCGTGTGTAGACTGGGGACGGCGCGCGATGTATCTGAGTTTGACGGAGGGCATATTGTGATGCACCGGAGGCTCGACGCGAGCATTTCGGAAAGTGCACGACTTGTCCGGTGTTCCAGGACTTCAACACGTGGCGAAACCAAGGTGAAACACGTCCAGACGTTGTGGGGTTGGGTGGCCTCATTACAGATGCCGGACGTCGTATGTTGAGCAGACTGATAAACCACGACAGGCGGAGAATTGTGACCGTCGTGTGACCAGGGCCTCCCCTCGGGTAGCCGGTTCGCCGGGTGCAGGTCTTTCGATTTGATGCCATTTCGGCGACTTGCGCGTCGATGGAAATGAAATTATGATGATTGTTGTTGTTTTTTCTGTGGTCTTCAGTCCCGAGACTGGTTTGTGCAAGCACCTTCATCTCCCAGTACTTACTGCGACATACATCCTTCTGAATCTGCCTAGTGTATTCATCTCTTGGTCTCCCTCTACGGTTTTTATCCTCCACGCTGCCCTCCAATGCTAAATTTGTGATCCCTTGATGCCTAAGGACATGTCCTACCAACCGATCCCTTCTTCTAGTCAAGTTGTGCCACAAACTTCTTTTCTCCCCAAACCTGTTCAACACCTCCTCATTATTTATGTGATCTACCCACCCAATCTTCAACATTCTTCTGTAGCACCACATTTCGAAAGCTTCTATTCTCTTCTTGTCCAAACTATTTATTGTCCATGTTTCACTTCCATACATGGCTACACTCCATACAAATACTTTAAGAAACGACTTCCTGACACTTAAATCTATACTCGACGTTAGCAAATTTCCCTTCTTGAGAAACGCTTTCCTTGCCACTGCCATTCTACATTTTATATCCTCTCTACTTCGACCATCATCAGTTATTTTGCTCCCCAAATAGCAAAACTTTAAGTGTCTTATTTCCTAATCTAACTCCCTCAGCATCACCCGACTTAATTCGACTACATTCCATTATCCTTGTTTTGCTTTTGTTGATGTTCATCTTATATCCTCCTTTCAAGACACTGTCCATTCCATTCAACTGCTCTTCCAAGTCCTTAGCTGTCTCTGACAGAATTACAATGTCATCGGCGAACTTCAAAGTTTTTATTTCTTCTCTATGGATTTTCATATCTACTCTGAATTTTTCTTTTGTTTCCTTTACTGCTTGCTCAGTATACAGATTGAATAACATCGGGGATAGTTTACAACCCAGTCTCACTCCCTTCCCAACCACTGCTTCCCTTTCATGCCCCTCGACTCTTATAACTGCCATCTGGTTTCTGTGCAAATTGTAAATAGCCTTTCGCTCCCTGTATTTTACCGCTGTCACCATTAGAATTTGAAAGAGAGTATTCCAGTCAACATTGTCACAAGTTTTTTCTAAGTCCACAAATGCTATAAACGTAGGTTTACCTTCCTTAATCTTTCTTCTAAGATAAGTCGTAGGGTCAGTATTGCCTCACATGTTCCAACATTTCTACGGAATCCAAACTGATCTTCCCCGAGGTCGGCTTCTACCAGTTTTTCCATTCGTCTGTAAATAATTCGTGTTAGCATATTGCAACTGTGACTTATTAAACTGATAGTTCGGTAATTTTCGCGTCTGTCAAGACCTGCTTTCTTTGGGATTGGAATTATTATATTCTTATTGAAGTCTGAGCGTATTTCGCCTGTCTCGTACATCTTGCTCACCATCTGGTTGAGTTTTGTCAGGAATGGCTCTCTCAAGGCCGTCAGTAGTTCTAATGGAATGTTATCTACTCCCAGGGCCTTGTTTCGACTCAGGTCTTTCAATGCTCTGTCAAACTCTTCACGCAGTATCGTGTCTCCCATTTCATCTTCATCTACATCATTTCCATAATATTGTCCTCAAGTACATCGCCTTTGTATAGACCCTCTATATACTCCTTCCACCTTTGTGCTTTCCGCTCTTTGCTTAGAACTGGGTTTCCAGCTGAGCTTTTGATTTTCATACAAGTGGCTCTCTTATCTCCAAACGTCTCTTTAATTTTCCTGTAGGCTGTATTTATCTTACCCCTCGTGAGATAAGCCTCCACATCCTTACATTTGTCCTCTAGCCATGCCTGCTTAGGCATTTTGCACTTCCTTTCAATCTTATATTTTTGACACGTTTGTATTCCTTTTTGCCTGCATCATTTACTGCATTTTTATATTTTCTCCTTTCATCAATTAAATTCAATATTTCTTCTGTTACCCAAGGATTTCTACTAGCCCTCGTCTTTTTACCTACTTGATTCTCTGCTGCCTTCACTACTTCATCCCTCAGAGCTACCCATTCAACTTCCACTGTATTTCCTTCCCCCATTCCTGTCAATTGTTCCCTTATGCTCTCCCTGAAACGCTGTACAACGTCTGGTTTAGTCAGTTTATCCAGGTCCCATCTCCCTGACACTCTGTACAACCTCAGGTTTAGTCAGTTTATCCGCGTCCCATCTCCCTAAATTCCCACCTGTTTGAAACTTCTTCAGTTTTAATCTACAGTTCATAACCAATAGATTGTGGTCAGAATCCACATCTGCCCATGGAAATATCCTACAATTTAGAACCTGGTTCGTAAATCTCTGTCTTACCATTATATAATCTGATACTTTTTAGTATCTCCAGGATTCTTCCATGTATAAGCCTTCTTTTATGATTCTTGAACCAAGTGTTAGCTATGATTAAGCTACGCTCTGTGCAAAATTCTAACAGACGGCTTCCTCTTTCATTTCTTAGCCCCAATCCATATTCACCTACTATGTTTCCTTCTCTCCCTTTTACTACTGTCGAATTCCAGCCACCCATGACTATTAAATTTTCGTCTCCCTTCACTACCAGAATAATTTCTTTTATCTCATTATACATTTCTTCAATTTCTTCCTCATCTGCAGAGCTAGTTGGCATATAAACTTGTACTACTGTAGTTGGCATGGGCTTTGTGTCTAGCTTGGCCACTATAATACGTTCACTATGATGTTTGTAGTAGGTTACCCGCACTCATATTTTTTTATTCATTATTAAACCTACTCCTGCATTGCCCCTATTTGATTTTGTATTTATAACCCTGCATTCACCTAACCAGAAATCTTGTTCCTCCTGCCACCGAACTTCACTAATTCCCACTATATCTAACTTTAACCTATCCATTTCCCATTTTAAATTTTCTAACCTACCTGCCCGATTAAGGGATCTGACATTCCACGCTCCGATCCGTAGAAGGCCAGTTTTCTTTCTCCTGATAACGACGTCCTCTTGAGTAGTTCCCGCCCGGAGATCCGAATGGATAAAGCTGCATGCCTTCGGGAAAAATTACGGCTGTAGTTTCTACTTGCTTTCAGCCGTTCGCAGTACCACAACAGCAAGGCCGTTTTGGTTAGTGTTACAAGGCCAGATCAGACAATCATCGAGACTGTTGCAACTGCAAATACTGAAAAGGCTGCTGCCCCTCTTCAGGAACCACACGTTTGTCTGGCCTCTCAACACATACTCCTCCGTTTTGGTTGCACCTACGGTACGACTACCTGTATCGTTGAGGCACGCAAGCCTCCCCACCAACGGCAAGGTCCATGGTTCATGGGGGGATGATGATGGACAACACAACACCCAGTCCCTGAGCGGTGAAAATCTTCGACCCCGCCGGGAATCGAACCCATGCCCTTACGATTGACATTCTGACGCGCTGATCACTCAGCTACCGGGGGCGGACAACTGTGACGGTACTAATATCAGACTTTAATGCTAGGCAGAGTACAAATGTGTCTAAACACACAGTGCACCGAACACTCCTCACGACAGGCCTCTGCAGCCGACCACCCATGCATGTGCCAATGTTAACACCACGAGATCATCAACTACGACTGAAATGGACATGTAACCAATGGCAGTGGATGCTGACACAACGGTAGAGCGTTGCATCCGATCTCTTCTTCATCAAACCGATGGGATGACACGAATCTGTCCTTTTCCAGCTCCTTGACACCCTTACTGCAGCTCGGAGCGAACCTGGCAGAGGCTCCATTCTGCTCTGGGGAACATTCAAGTGGGCATCCATGGGTCCGGTGGGGGCTCGTGCAAGGCGCCATTGCGGCCAAAGTGTATCGTACATTGGTTGCAGACCACTAACACGCCTTTCTGACGATAATTTTTACCGACGGCGGTGGCACATGTCAACAAGATAATGGGCCACGTCACAAGGTCAGGAGCGTGATAGAATCGTTCGAGGAACTCAGTGGCGATTTCCAGTTTATGTGCTGGCACCACAACTCGCCAGATCTAAACCTGGCCGAACACATCTGGTATGTGATTGAACTAGACGCCAAAGCTCAATGCCCACCTCCCCGGAATTAAGTGACTTGTGTGTGCAGATGTGGTGCCGCCATCCTCACGCGAACAGTTCACAAATTGAGTCATTTCGGAAATGCTTCCACCCTTCACCTGAAGGCCAAATGATAACGCCCTTTCGGACGTTAGATATGTCGATTCTTTTCCGAATCACGACGACGACTGCAGCGTTTCTCCGCGTCCTCCCAACACACCTCACACACCCTCAGCTGCTAGTGCTGCCACTGTTGTCTGCGACTGATTATTGGACATTGAACATAGGCAGTCGTCACAGTAACGTGACAGGGCCGTGTATTAATTGTAAACGGATAGTGACCACTTTTACCCTGTCTCGCGGTACAAACCAACAGCTACAGAGTATTAATGCAGGTCTGCTATTAAATGCATTCAAGTAAATATGTGGAGCATTATGCCGCAGTAAATTTCTCTCCCGCCGTACCTCGCTGAGCGTACGTCTGCTCTGACTACGGTCGCAGTTGGGACTTCGCGTGAAGTCACAGAACCTACTAGGATGAGACGGAAGAAAGGATTGAAGCTGAGCAGTCAGGTGTAGGGATACGCCCACAGAAATTCTTCAGAACTGTACGGGAGAGACTGTGTGATACTTGGCTGCTAGGCCTGACGTGAAGCATTGCAACGTCCGCTTGGGGCTCACCAACAGCTTTGGCCGTGGGCACAAACTATGTCACTTAGTTGGAGTCATCGATGGTATCAAGACTTGTCAGGTGTGGCTCAGGCTGTAGATACAGACACGAAACAGTTATTTTGTTTATTATGTACATCACAGTGTGTCAATGAGATATGTGCCTGAGAATGTTCTATGTCAAAGTAATAGCTGCAATCTCGGAAAGTGACCTTGCAAGATAAGTCGGTGTATTATTATTTGTGACCTGAAAGATGAATTTGTTTCAGAGTAAACTCTGTAAGGACTAACTGCAATCAATTTTAATCGAACGTAAGACGAAACTTTTAGTGATTTAGGGTCTCCTCTTCACTGGACAAAAGATCTATGAGGGCGTTCTAAAAAGTAATGCCTTCGAATTTTTTCTGTGAACACTCTTAAATCTTTTTAAATAAAACGAACTCTTTTAACGTTCTACACCTCATACCTTCGTTTTTTTCTGAACATGTCACGAACCCTTTGCTCTAAACGAGAGACCAGATCGTTGATACCGTCTCTGTACAACGCCTGACTTCATTGACGGAGCCACAACCTCACCTCTACCTGTACCGCTTTATCAGCACCAAGTGAAGTTCCTCGAAGGCGTTTTTAAAATTTTGTAAACTTAAATTTTGTAAACTCAAGTTTTGGAAACTTAAGCTGGGACTGTATGGAGAATGATCGATGACAGAGGAGCCAATGCGCCGGATTGCTGCAGATGTCTCAACGCCCGTGTGCGGCCTAGCATTGTCATGCTGATGGAGAGGGTGCTCTGTGTCTGGACAAACTCTTCGAATACCAAACGCGATCAGAGAATGCTGTTTCTCACGCACCGACACAATTATGTTACAAATGGTTCAAATGGCTCTGAGCACTATGATACTTAACATCTGAGGTCATCAGTCCCCTAGAACTTAGAACTACTTAAACCTAACTAACCTAAGGACATCACACACATCCATACCCGAGACAGGAATCGAACCTGCGACCATAGCGGTCGTGCGGTTTCAGACTGAAGCGCCTAGAACCGCTCGGCCACACCGGCCGGCAATTACGTTAAGCACCGCCTTGTTACGCACTACAGTTCGGAACTCTCTGGCGGTGGGGGTTTTCAAATTGGGCTAGAAAAGCGAAAAATCCGACCGAGTGATATGCATGACATGCAACACTTCATCCGCTATTGAGAACAGAATAAAAAAATCGGAGACATTACTTTTCAGCACGCCGTCGTACTTCTCACACTGTCACAAATCTCTACATCTATTCAGAGGGAGCGTTATTTGTCTGGGACGTACTGATAAGTGCTAATAATAATACTTCTTCTAATTGTAAAGGCGTGAACGGACTGCCCATAGGACACATTTGGAAACAGCGCAGACTTGGGAACTCCTTTCGCGACACACTAGCAAGGAGAAACCACTGCTGATCGCAGGTCTCAGATAAATCGATGAAGTGATAGGGGCGTTGAGGAGCGGGAAGAGGGCCCGCGGGAAGAAGAGGTAGCGGCAGGTGGGCGTAATACATCACAATCGTCTGGCTATAGGCTGCGGAGAAAGTAGGCAAGGCGGCAAGAGGTCACACGTCACGCTTCACAAACGCTTGGGAAGACTCCAAGTAAAGCGACAGAAACAGAAGCAGGTCTACTACCAATGGAACAGGAACATTAGCGGGCTTACTACCAATGGGCTCTTTCTGTTCTCAAAAATTGAAATACACAAAAATTGTTTAACAACATTCAAATTTCTGGAATATTCTCAATAAGTCATTAAGATAAATCGTTCCTAATTTCTCATTTGCATATGTATTTGCAGCGTGTTTGTAAACACTTTCTAAAAACTTTCAAACAGCAGCCATTAGAAATTAACTAAAGTAAATTTGCTGTATGCCAATGACGTGACGTCAGCTGTATTACGTGCAGATGTTCTGCCTGCTGGCGACAAATGAAAATTTGCCCCGGATCGGGATTACAACCCAGATTTCCCACATTAAATATTCATCTTTATAAGCACTTTAATAACCGACGCCCGAAGTTGCAAATTTTTTTTCACAGCTACAGGAGCTTAATCGCCACAAGTGAGCCTAGACCTTGAGAGGATTTCTCAGTCTAAAGTTCTCAGTCCAATAATCATACACTCTCCATGCGTTATAAGCGTGTCGGCTTTTTCTAGATTGGTAAACACCATCGTCCACTCAGAGGCTACTGCTTGGTCTGTCACAAATTAACTGGCTAGCAAGTCGCAGTGCACTCAAGGAACCCACAAGTACATTGTAAGCAAACATAGCAAAACGTATCCAGCAACGACGCAGGTTGAATGGGAAACACAAGTGAGGGTGTGGAAACTTTTGAATCAGAAGAACAGAAACAGCCGAAAAAGCCTCTGCGGATGCCGCAGGGTAGGTTATTAAGAAAAAACTTTGAGATATTGCCCCGTGTAAGAGTAAATTAGCGTTGTAGTTAGCCAACCAGGCCGTTGCGTGCGCATATTAAAGCGTGCCGCCATCAGTTGTTCTCATAGCGTAGGTGATAGCACACGAGACTTATTAGCCTTTGGCTCGGGTTCAATTCTTAGTACCGTTCCATGACCAAATTTTGTATCGCTTTCTTGTTCGATTTCAGGAAATCAAACGAAGAGTATTTCTCACGAGACCACTCTGGTTGGCCCTTGAATTTCCAGGCGCAACTGCCTGATTCACTAACTTTAGTGATAATTAACTCGGAAATGGCACAACATATCGAGTTTCTTCCTTTACAATTGTTTCTCAGCACAATCTACTGTACAATATCCTTGTAAGCTTTTCAGTTTCCGGCTACACTGAATACACGCCACAAATAACATGAATTTCGCCACTGTTGGACCGGCCACTATGACCGAGCAGTTCTAGGCGCTTCAGTCCGGAACCGCGCGATCGCTACGATCGCAGGTTCGAATCCTGCCTCGGGCATGGATGTGTGTGATTTCCTTACGTTAGTTAGGTATAAGTAGTTCTAAGTCTAGAGGATTGATGACCTCAGATGTTAAGTTCCATAGTTCTCAGAGCCATTTGAGCAATCTCCATTGCTCGCTGAGCAGCCTTCTGTACTTTGAATGGTTTTCGCACTGAAAGCCCATTTCTCACCTCTCCAACTCTAAATTTGTGCTAGACAGAGATTGTAATCATTATTCTAGAAACGCAGGAGTAACTGTTTCGAAATCTACTTTGTTTCTGAAGGCCACTATCGGTCATTATTAGACTTCTGTTTATTTCTTCCGTTTTCCAACCATTTATTGGCTTCAACTCCTTAAGCTGAACGGTTTTCTTTTCAGAATATTGGATATATATTCTTTTAATGTTATTCTAACTGAATGTCAAGCCAACTTTCAAATCTTCGGCCTTAAGGATTTCTGTTCGTAACTGAAGTGTATTTTCACTATACCGAAACAGCACAATGTCAACGGCGAAACGAAGGTGCCTCTGATGTGTTTGATTAGTATGTAATCCTTCGTGTGTCCGGTTAATGATTTTATGGCTACAGTGTGCAGCTTTGGAGATTTTCAATCTCCCTGATTTACTAGTCTTCCATTTCCGAATTTCATACTATCATGATGCATTATAATGGAAGCTGTAGCATTGACACTTACGTTCTTCATTACACTAACATATGTACCACACAAAACAAAGAAGATTCAGTATGTCAAGGAAATGATGAGAAGACCAACAGTGTCAATAAGAAACACCAACAGGTAACACAGCTTAGCAACTGTTCCAAAAAAGGAGAAGAATAAAAGGAAAAGCCTTGTCTCTGTCTTTATTTCGTAACTGTTTAGCTCCAATGGCTAGCTTTTACTGTTTCAACACCTCTCTTTGTATGTTAACTGAGGAAAACTTCACAAGCGAAGATCGCTAAAAAAGCATTTTATTGGACGGCCGGGTTCACCAGAGCTAGGCTGTCATAGTCGACACCGCTCATCCAGTAAAATACTTTCTCAGCGATCTTATCTTGTGAAGTTTTCTTCAGTTACCATACATTGCATATCACCCCCAGACTGACCGTCTCAGAAATATACAGGGTGAAACACTTAAAATATACACCATAGATAGTGACGAGATGGAAAGCGCAATTTATGTGCAGTTTTTACAGAATGCATTGGTAGTCAGGGGCTCGTATTGTTACCCAATAAAGACATTATAATAACACTGATATAACATATGTTTGCGCAAAAATATACTTTTTAAAATGGAACAATGCCTATTGATATCAACATGTTAAAAGTAGGGTAAATTAGAATGTCAGTGGTGTTTGTAGCAGGATTCTAGTGCGAGTTGGTTACAAAATATCGTTATTTTGAAAAGTTTCCGCCGACCGGTGAAGTCGAACGTTTCTAGGCGCTTCAGTCCGGAACCGCGCTGCTGCTACGGTCGCAGGTTCGAATCCTGCCTGGGGCATGAATGTGTGTGATGTCCTTAGGTTAGTTACGTTTAAGTAGTTCTAAGTCTACAGGACTGATGACCTCAGATGTTAAGTCCCACAGTGCTCAAAGCTGCCATTTGAACCATTTTTTTTTTTAAAGTTTCCACGCTGACACTTGTTTGTTCCATTCAGCCTGCGTAGTTGCTAGGCACGACGTTGCTATGTTTGCTTGTGGGGTTCCTTCAGTCCACTGTGACTTACTAGTCAGTTGGTGTGTGACAGCCCAAGCAGTAGGTCGTGAGTGCGTAATGAAACCTATCATTATAGAAAAAAACAACATTCACATGGTGTATGGAAAGTGTGCGAAGAAAGCATTACATTCTTATACGGTGTACGCAGCAAGATATACCAATAGATGTCAACTAACTCTGCAGTTATTTATAATCTTCTTCAAGTAGTTGCGTAAAGGTGGTAGTGCTTAGCGACCGCGTGGATACCCTCGACAACTAAATATAATAAACATAAAATATGCAAACTATATGGAGTCTTGTTAAAAGTGAAGTATTACTCTGATACTACAAAAAGTGATGAAATCAGTAATTATGTGCATTTACAAAATATTTCCTTCATGATTTCTAAAAACTTGACCGAGATATATACACGTAGAAGAAGCCAACATGTAATCGCTGGCTGCTATCATTTAATATATATAATCGTGCGATAAGATTATCGCTCACTGTTCTGTTCGTTAAGCTCTCTTTTGCTACCGTCTGCTGATTTTGGTTCGCTTGTTCTTGATCTAGTGTACTAATTGTGAGTAGTAGGAAATTGTTGTACTCAGGTCTGTTTCTTTGTTACATATGATTTATCATGAAATAGAAGTTTAGCAATAAATGTGGTTACATGCTTATTTACAGAAATGTAATTCCCACTAGCCACATTCTTGAGGTTTAAGCATTTTTAGGACACGCTGCTGCCGAAACGAGCGTAACATCGCTGGTCTGCTTGTTGCCTGCCTTTACGCGAGAATTTGATTTTCAGTAATTACGAGACCAACTCAAAAAGTATGCACACATTTGCCATAACGTTTGTTACATTGCGGACGTTCTCTTCTGTCCACGCACAGCTCACTGTATCACTGCTGTGGTAATGCTGTGACAGTTTTCTCTTACTTCCGCCGTTGCTCGTCCTTCTGTTGACGATACAGCATGGCAGCTCCATTAGAAGTGTACAACAAAAAGGAACAAAGGGAGATGATCCGATTCCTCTGGTCGGAGGGTGTCAAAGGGGCAAACATTCATGCACACGTATGTCCAGACTCTTACGTCGCGAAATTGTTTTTCTTGCATAGACAAACTAAATTATTTTCACTTCTACCGGAATACTTTCAAACGCTAAACCTCAAAATTCTTTCAGTATATTAATTACTGAGTACAGTAGTGGATAGAAATTATTTCTGTTGCCTACGTGAAACGCAGAAGTGTTTTAACGAGAACCCACGCAATTGTATTCACATTTATAGACGAAGTATTATACTTTATTGTCTTAAAGTGTGTTAGACTTTTGAACATTTATAACTTCCCGTACCCTACTAGCAAAACATTTGGTGTCCTTAAATATAATATAATTTCTCCTTCCAAAAGACAGTAAATAACAAACGAAAAAATAGTAATATTTTCTGTTAAGAAACTATAACGTCTAGACAACGTAACAGAAGGAAACAAGTGACGACAGAAGAGGGGGACATTAATGTCCTTGTTGATGTTGCAATTGATCCCCACGTTAGCTCCCGCGCAATCTCACTGGGAAGTGGCATGATTCAGGCAAGTGTACTTTGCATTCTCCATTGACGTAGGTTCCACCCCCACCAGATCTCTCTCCGTCAAGAGCAGCGTGGAAACAATAGTGAGAATCGTGTTAACGTCTGTACATAGGCACCAAGACAGGGTACTCCAGATGTATCATCTATCTTGTTTAGCGATGAAGACATATTTGGGTTGCCAATCTTGCCCAGTTGACTTGACAGCCTTTACATTATTATTTAAGGCCAAATGCCACTTTTGGTGCCAAACAGATACCTTGTTTAAATCAGTTTGCAATTGGCATTGATCTTCTGATGTCTTTACTAGACGGTAAATGACAGCATCATTTGCAAATACTGTAAGATGGTTGCTCAGATTTTCTTCTAAGTCGCTTATATGAATTACGAACAGCAGACGACCTATAACACTTGGGGAACGCCAAATGTCACTTCTTTGTTACTCCATGACTTTCCGACAATTACTGCGTACTGTGATCCTTCCCACAGGAAAGATTGTTTAAATGATTTTCTCCTGCTTGCAACTGTCTGTTTTACTTAGCCGGAATGAAAATCAGTCATACGGTTTGTCTCAGCTGTGAACCTAATTTCAGTGAATGTCATCAGATTTTGAAACGTTCAAGCGACCGCACGTGTTCCTAGCAATTTTTCAGTAGACATTACCGGTAGGAAGTTTAACCGGGGCAATCGGAAGCCGAATAAATGTTAAGAGTTCTGATCACACATCGACATTCTTGTTGTAGCGACAACAAGCGAATTTTTGAAGCCTTCCCACAGCTGATCGTAGTCGTAACGGATCCTTAAGGTCAAGGGTTCATATCCCGGGGTAGCGCATATCTTTCTTATATACTGCTGTGCAGCTCGCTCCTGGACTGGCTATGCTGTTATATCTGTGCAGTTGTAAGCGTACCTTATTTATGGCCAATTTTGCCACGTATTCAATATGATAAACTGGACGTCACGTTCTTGTAGTGATAGTACGAAATATGAGACTTACGGAGATTAATCTCACTACTACAATATTCGCGGGCAGATATTATATGTTGCACACTCAGCATAATTTGTTGCCACGGCACCATATAAATTATAACACTGTAGTTATTCTGAACGACGATGTTCCGTAGGTAGCCAGAGGAATATTCGAACCAGGTCGTCTAATTTATAGCATATGAAGAAAGGGATATGTCAGGAGAGATAAATTTTTCGGATGTAAGCTACATTGTGGTACCAGCAATAAAATTAACCTTTCTCACATTGCTTACCGCTCAATTTGATCCCAGAGCGCGTGGTTTTCATTAGAGTGCCACATTCCATACTGTCAGTTAATATTATTTGGAGTCCAACAACAGTATTACTGGTTGGGCTAGGCAAAGTATAAAACCCCGAGGCCATTTAGTACTTAACTGCGAATACTACCCAACAAAAAAGGATAGGGTGACAGAAAGCTGGAATTCTAAGACTGGCTTATGCGCTTGCACCGCAAATATTGCGGAAATGGAAAGCCCTATTGACGTGTGCTTTTCACAGAATGGACTAATAGTCATAGGCTCGTATTGTTATCAATAAACAGATTTTAATAATTCTTAGAAAGTTTATTAATTTGCAGACATTCACTTTTTAAATAGAACAATGCCAATTAACATTAAAGAAGTAAAAGTAGCATAAGTTAGAATGTGAGTAGTGTCTGTTGCAGGATTCTTGTGCGAGTCGTTTGCGAGATAGCGTATTTTGAAAAGTTCCCACACCGACACTTGTACAGTATCTGTGGTGGTAGCACACACTAAAGAACAGCTGAAGTGCGTAGATTAGGTATGCAGATTCTCACCAGTGACAAAACAACTGGCCATCACAGGTTGTCTTAAAAACGACCACAATGCACTCTTCCAGTATGGTACGGAACGATAGCTGCATACGTGCTATCATTTCAGATATCCGACCAGGCTGCAGTAATACATCGTTGCTGTCATCGAGAAAAGTTTCTGTGACCGTGTAGACAGCTTCTTTCAGCTTTTCCCACAGAAAAAAAGACTACAGGTGCCAAATCTGGGAAAAGGGCCCGCCAATGCACAGTTCCTCTGCGCCCAGTGCAACGATCTGGAAACCCTGAAGCCATGCTTTAATACGTCGTGCACTATAGGCTGGATATCCATCATCTTCGTACCACAGATTCCTCCTAGTCTGCAGAGGAACATCTTCAATCACCTGTGGAAGATGACCTGTTAGGAGGATGCGAGACTTGTGCGCATTCAGTGTTCCGTCTATGAAAAGCGGGCCTATGAGCCGATGGTTCACTATCCCACACCACACGCCTACACTCCATGGACGCTGACGTTCTATCTGACGGAGACAACGGGGATTGTCAACACAATAATAGTGCTCTTCCTAATCTATATAAACAACTTAGGAGACAATCTGAGTACGCATCCTAGACTCTTTGCAGATCATATTGTTATTTACCGTCTAGTAATGTCATCAGAAGATCAAAACCAATTGCAAAATGATTTAGACAAGATAACTGTTTGACACGAATAGTGGCAATTGGCCTTAAATAGTAATGTAAAAGCATTCAAGCCAACTAAATACCTAGGAATTACAACTACGATGAAACTGGAACGATCACATAGATAATCTTGTGTGGAAGGCAAACCAAAGACTGAGTCATATTGGCAGAACACGTAGAACGTGCAATCGATCTTCTAATGAGATTGCCTATACTGCGCTTATCCGTCCTCTGCCAAAGTGTTGATGTGCGGTATGGGATACTTACCAGACTCGACTGACAGAGGACATCGAAAGGTTCAAAGAAGGGCAGCTCGTTTTTTATTATCGCGAAACAGGCAGGAGAGTATCACGGATATGATACACGATTTGGGGTGACAGTCATTACACCAAAGGCGTTTTTAGTTGCGGCGAGAGGTTTTCACGAAATTTCAATCTCTAACTCTGTCCTCCGAATGCGAAGTCAGCTGCTCGTGGTCTGGTGGCTAGCTTTGCTATCTCACGGGGAACCAGGTTTGCTTCCCGGTCGGGTTGTGAATTTTCTCTGCCCGTGGACTGGGTGTCTGTGTTGTCCTCATCATTCCATCATCATTCGTGAAATTGACTAGGGTGGACTGTGTACAGATTGAGAATTTGTACGGGCGCTGATGAGCGCGCAGTTGAGCGCCCCACAAACGAAACATCATCATCATCATCCGAATGCGAATATATTTTGATATAATTTTCTCATTATGAGAGTACTGGAGGGCGATCTGTTTTAATTTTTAAAAATCATTCAAAAGCCAAGAGCGCAAAAAATATTTTTTTTTAATTCAAGACATGACTGTTAAAATAGTCTGTCTTGAATAACAAAAAAAAAAAAAAATGAAAAAAGTGCGATGGTGGCTTTCAATGGTTTTTAACAAGAATATTTCGTTGACTCCCATCTAAACAGGAAGAAATGATCATTGTAATACAATAAGAGAAATCAGAGCTCGCACGGAAAGGTTTACGTATTTGTTTCTAGCGTTTGCTGTTATGGAGTAGAAGGGTAGAGGAATAGTATGAAAGCAGTTCGATGAATCCTGTGTCAGGGACCGACCATCAACCCCGACCACGGAAAATGCTGTGCTGCTATAGTGCAACTTATCACCTCCTAGCAGCTTTCTAAGGGATATTAGATGGCCTTAGGTTGAGAGTGCATCACATGTTTTTCAAATGGTTCAAACGGATCTAAGCACTATGGGACTTAACATCTGAGGTCATCAGCCCCTTGACTTAGAACTACTTAAATCTAAGTAACCTAAGGACATCACACGCATCCATGCCCGAGTGAGGATTCGAACCTGCGACCGTAGCAGCAGTGCGGTTTCAGACTGTAGCGCCTAGAACCGATCGGCCACAACGGTCGACTGAACCGTCCGGCAAAATGGCTAAATTGACACTGCATATAGTAGACAATTTTCCTACCCATATATTCTTGTAACATCATTTGTGGCGAATACTAATTTCGCATATAATCTTCTCCCTTACATATTCGGATAGCATCATCTGCGGAGCTGTATCGTTTCCGAGATGAAGAGTCAAGTTACGTGTTCGGTTCAAAGCATTTTTCTACTGTTGCGTTTAGACATCAGCTTATGAGATACGGTCAGTGATGGCACAATGGTGACATGATCAACTCGCATGTACTATGACGGCGATCCAACTCCTCAGCGACCATCCAAATTAACGTTTTCATCGGTTTCCCTCAACCGCTTTACAGAAACGCCAGGATATTTCCTTTCAAGTAGATGCAACCTATTCGTTTCCGTGTACTTCCCCAATCCGCGTTCGTCGACGGGGCGTTAAGACCCAGTTTTTTCTTTATGACGAATGAGCGAGAACGCGATCGAATCCCTAGTCCAACGGCCGTTGATCTGGTAGACTGGCCAGCTCGGGTGTGGTTTTTAGGCGGTAGCCTACACCTATTTATACCAATAACGGGACGATTTCCACTATCCCAATAACATAATGACCCTCGCTAAACCCTCCACGTGACAGACACTTGTGGTCCACATCAGGCCTGAAACAAAGTCTGACACTCTTCAGAATCAATAATTGTCCCGTGATGGACACGGCACCATGCCCTCATGGCCTTTGAATTTCCCACCAGTTGGTCCGAGCGACACAACCGTGCGGTGTACAGGGTTCATGGTCGACCGTGGGTCATGCCTGTGGGGGAAGTCTCTTTGGAGGCGCGACAAGGTATGACGTCGAGCACATGACCGGGGCCATGATTGTCAGACTGAAGAGCTGAGTTGTGCAGAAAGGGAATCTACAAGCATGACAGAAACACTCTGAACCCCTCTTGAAGAGAGGAAATTAGAGGTTAAATACTCGATCGGATGGGTAAGGATATCAGTCTTGAAGTAGGGTAGTTGTTCCAGAGATATGTGGTTCAAATGGACTAAGATCTATTTTTAAACGAAGGTACAATATTTTCTGGTGTTAAGACTGTTTTAGAATATTTCCGTAATTACTTGGTGTTGTTTAGATTACGCCGTCGCAAACTAGTGAAAACACTTTTCGCCTTTATCTTCATCACCCTGTGTCATTTGAGGTCAAATGGACAAAGTCCAGATCGAGCAGCATGTTCATATAGACATTAGAGATAGGCAGTAAAATGAGAAATGAACTGCCGTTTGTTCAAAATTACTTCATCATCGACAGTTGGCACGCATTATGAGAAGGCATCGAGAAGACTCGTACATTGCATACACTGAAGTGGCAAATAGATTGCTATAGGCATGAATATTCGAATACAGAGATCTGTAAACAGGCAGAATACGGCGCTGCTGTCGGCAACGCCTATATAAGACAACAAGTGTCTGCGAAGTTTTTAGATCGGTTACTGCTCCTACAGCGGCAGTTACCAGTATATGTGTGAGTTTGGACGAGGTATTGTAGTGTGCGCACGACCGATGGGACACAGTATCTCCGAGGTAGCGATGAAGAGGGGATTTTCCTAAACGACAATTTCACGAGCGTACCGTGAATATCAGGAATCCGGTTAGACATCAAATCTCCGACATCGCTGCGGCCTGCAAGAACGGGACCAACGACGACTGACGAGAATCGTTGAACGTGATAGAAGTGCAACGCTCCCGCAAATTGCTGCAGATTGCAATGCTGAGCCATCAACGTCAGTGTTCGAGCCACTCAACGACAAATGATCCATATTGGCTCTCAGAGCCGAAGTCTCACTCGCGTACTCTTGATGACTGCACGACACAAAGCTTGACGCCCCGTCTGCGTCTATCATCACCGACATTAGATTGTTGACGACTATAAACGTGTTACCTGGTCGGACGAATCTCGTTTCAGATTGCATCTAGCGGATGGACGTGTACGGGAATGGTGACAACCTTATGAATCCAGTGACCCTGCATGTAAGTGGGGGACTGTTCTAACTCGTGGGGGCACTTTAATGGTGTAGGGCGTGTGCAGTTGGAGTGATACGAGACCCCTGATACGTCTAGACACGACTCTGACAGGAGACACGTACGTAAGCATGGTGTCTGATCAAGATACGACTCTGAGAGGAGACACGTACGTAAGCATCGTTTCTGATCACCTAAACCCATTGATATCTATTGTGCATTCCGACGGACTTGGGCAATTCCAGCTGGACAATGCAACTCCCCACACGTCAAAACTGCTGCAGAATGGAACCAAGAGCACTTTTCTGATTTTAAAGTCTTCCACTGGCCCTCAAACTCCCCAGACATTATTGAGCATATCTGGGATGCCTTGCAACGTGCTGTTCAGAAGAGATCTCCACCCCTCGTACTTTTACGTATTTATGGACAGCCCTGCGGTATTCGTGGTGTCACTTCGCTTGAGCACTAATTCAGATATTAGTCGAGTCCATGCAACGTCGTGTTGCGGCAGTTCTGCGTGCTCGCGGGGGTCCTGTACGATATATACTAATTCCGTCGCTCATCAGAAGTATAATGGTACGACACTTATTGTGAAACCCAGTTGTAACTTTACAATTAACGTAACACACATGTATGCCGTAGCTTGATAAGAAACATTTCTGTAGCAACCTTTTATGCACTTGGGTAGGTAAATGTAAAATTAAATAAAGAAAAACAATAATCGGGTTTCGAAAACTGAACGCAAAATTGAGAAACCGCAACGGTACCCGTCATGCCACCAGTCGCGACGAACACTTCGTGCACTATTAGATGTCTGAAGTATACCGAATACTTTGATCTTCGTTTTTTCAGTAACAGCCGAGTGTCTACGGATAAGCAGAGACACTTGTCCGCTTATTTTGGCTCCTCCACCTCTCAGCGAAGTTTCACGGGAATTAGGTTATGGCACTTGCCGTGTGCTCCTCAGCTGGAGCACTTCCTATTAATAGTCAAAACTTAAGAAAATACAATTTGGCTGCACGGATACTTAAACGGTGCACACGAATCATTCAGCTGATTCCGCAGCGTATCTTTTTTGTGATGATAATGGAAGAACTTCGCCTTCCTCACTCTTCTATGTGTCAAACATGCTTTCATTGACACTATCAAGGGTCGTTATTTAAAGACGCATTAATTTCTTGAACTAAATTTTGTAAAATAACTTTGTCATGGTTTCTACGAAGATGCGCTAATCGATTAAAATTACTTTGTGATTGACAGACTGTAGTGGTGAGGGGCAGTGTTACCGGCGTGTAGCCAACACGATACACGTACCTACAAAACAGGCAACGAGGCGAGCAAGTGGTGCTCGAGAAAGAACTATGCGACTGGATGGCGACTGGCCCCTGTCACTCTGCTCGCCGTAACGTCACTCACAAAGAAACTTTAATCGGAACAGAAGAATGATTGGCGGTTTTCCTCCAGTCTTAAGAGTTGACTAACAGCCACGTTGCTGAGTACCTCAACTGCATAAAGCCATTTCCTTTTTTTTTTTCTTTTTCTTATTGCTGGCAACGTAACCCATAATATACGTCAATATCAATTCTGTTAGGTTGAAATTACAGTGACTACGTGGCAGCCTAATGACTATGACTATCTATTTTTCTCAGCTCTTCGGTTGATGGAGTGTTATTAGATCGATAAGCTCCATCATTTACTTCAACGTTCCAGCACTGAAGTCAATCATCTTCTCCTTTAGCTTTTCCATGGAAGGCATCTTGTCAAGAATTTGAGATGTGCGTAACTCATTATTTGCGTGAAAGGACTGTGGGTGTGAGGCACAGCTTCGGTCGTGATGGCATGTAATAACGTCAGAAAAACGACCGTTGGTATTTCTTTCCTGCACTTACCTAGAATACGTCACAAGTATGAAGCTCAATGGTTCAAATGTCTCTAAGCACCATGGGTCATCAGTCCCATAGACTCAGAACTACTTGAACCTAACTAACCTAAGGAAATCACACATACTAATGCCCGAGGCAAGATTCGAATCTGCGACTTTAGCAGCAGCGCGGTTCTGGACTGAAGAGCCTAGCACCGCTCGGCCACAACGGCAGGCTATGAAGCTTAATCTGTTCCTTATTTTCGATGTTCAATGCGTCAACAACCTCATGAGAATGAATGCACTCTGCCAATGTGTTTCAGCTCTTTCTGTACTTGAAGACAGATTTGCCTGTAGAAATCTTACAGATATTTAAAGGGCTTTCTAGGTGTAGTTTTGTAATTGTTAAATTTGTTGTTTTGAAGAGGTATTACTTGTTCTGAAAAAGAAAACAAGTGTTGTAAACTTGGTCCGTTTGGTTCGCCGTCCTGAAATCAGTCTGACAGTTATTGATTTATATATTGCCGACGATTTTAAGTATGTGTTAAATAAAGGATTACCAAGGATTGTGAGGAAACAAATGCTCTGCTATAAACCCAGCTTCCAACATCCTCCCACCTTTTAAAATGTGTCGTATCATGAGGCGTGTCTATTCGAGACACAATTTGTAAATGGTATTCACATATACCACATAACATGCCACAAGATTACCAGAAAAATTACAGCACAGAGACAGGGGGAGGATAGGCAGAAATATGGGGTAGGAGCAGATGGACAGATAGTGGAGGAGGAGGCAATGGGCAGAAAAGGGAAGAGGGAGAGATGGACAGAAAGAACAGGTTGAGGAAGAGAGGGACGCGGGAAGGAAAGTGGAGGGCAACAGGAGATTGACAGAGAGTTGTAACATTATGTGACTGCCTTATCATTTTAAATCATTCACTAATCGAGCAGTCGCTCGACAGCAGCTACAGTTAGTAGATAATGTTCCGAGAATGTAAAAGGTGAACGACCTGTGACGTAACTTGTTTATTGTCGAAGCGCCGTCAGAGATGCAGTGAGTTACTGACTTTGAAAACCGCGGCGCGAAAAACGGACAGAAGAAGAACACTTTTACACATTCTTTTGATGTACGAGATATTCTGGATGAACAGTTACTCTTTTTTTTTTCTTGTCTCTTGTAACTTGTGTCGGACGCGCATGTCTTGCCGCCGTCTTATTATCGTTAAAAATAATATTATTTTAGTGTAAAGTAAAAGTGCAAAACTGAAAGTGCAATACTGCCTAGCAGTAGATTTATTGTGCGACGTGTATGTGAAAACGTCAAAGGAATTATTTTCATTACGAGAACAGAAGTGCCAGTCAAAACGGCATCCATGTTAAATCCTTCATTGCAGTGTAAGTTCATCTATTAATTGCCATAAATTCAGAGTTAAATGGAACTGATGTATGGACTATTTATTTAATATAGAATCTATGTCTCACTCCTTCACGAAGTTATTTAATTTTCTTTATGTTTCTGCCAAATAGAGAGTTCACAGTCACGAATTCTTTCGTCGAAGTCGGACGGAAGTTGCATGGTGCGAAATATTTTCTCCGCGCCATATTCTACTGGTAAATGCATAATAAACTACGGTCCCTTAGGAAATTCATGTTGAGCTATCCAAAAATAATTATATTTTGAATAGGCGCTTACTCTCCTCTGCAATGCAACTTCCGACTGATCAGACGATCCAACAAGAGGCAGCCGCACATGGTCGGCGTTCGCAAATATATTTCCACCGCTGATTATAGCTATATGTTACAACAAAAAAGTAAACATATTGTTATAATTAGTGACTACGAACGGGGACTTTTTATAACTAAATGTTTATGTATACACATTACGTAAGCATATCGTTATAGAGGTTGAGACGGTGGACAGAAACAGGGGATGGAGAGAGGAGGCGAAAGAAGAATTGGAGAGTGCAAGGGAGGGGGAGCTATTCTTCTAATAGAATAAATAAAACTTGGGCACGCCGGGTCTAGTACTCAGAAAATCACCGCTTACATACGGAAGTCACGAGCAAAAAGTTAGTAACATATAGAATACAAGCCCGAAACTGTAAGATAAAGAATACAATCTCAGCACGTAAAGAACGATGTCATAGTATCGCAAGCTGCCTGAAGCTCGCAGCATAGTGAAGGCAGCAAGTGTTGCAGGGTGAGGGTGAGTGTCCGGCAGTCGTGGCTGCTTTATGTCGCTATGGGTCACATGCGACGGATGAATCTCTTTCCTGCCTTTCTAGCGAGACTCACTTCACTTTTTTCGCAGCTTTCAATTCTAAGGTAATTTTGAACATATTCGCGTTTAGCTGCCTTCCTGGACGAAAATTCGAGACATTTTCGCTTCGTTGTGATGCGTACCTGGATCCGAAACAGTAGTTAACACAGGAGGTGATAGAGGACTTCAGCACTTGAAGCCACAAAGCTGGGACCCGGAGATTTCTAACATCAAAGTGGTTTCCCGAAAACAGTAACTTACGGGACACAATGCAAAGTGGTTTTTACGTCGACGAGATAGAAAAAAAGAAGAGGAAGTCGCTAGTGATTTATGGCGCGGGCGATACTGCAGAAGCGAATCTTTCTCGGACAAAGGAAAATTCTCGAGCGTTGAGGAGGGGTGGAAGGGAGGATAGGAGGTGGTTGATTTGTGGGCGGGGTTCGCAAACATTTCACAAGCAAATGACGTTATAACGTAACCCGGAATGGGAAAGGGGGTGGCGGGAGAGCGCGGAGAGAGGGAGTCTGCCGGTTGCATGTTGGAGGCAGGAGACGAGGAAGAGAAGAAGAAGTGAGGGGCAAAAAAAAAAAAAAAAAAAAAAAAAGCCTGGGCAGGAATGCAGCTCTTCTGTCTCCACGACAGGAGCGACGCACACAATACGAGCCGCTGGCGGCGTGTCGTCCGTTCACTGTTTATCGCCGGCCGCTGCTTTATTCCGGGGCGCTTCATAATGCGCTTCGCCTGGCACCTGGAGGCCGTTACGAAGGTCGTGCCTCCCTGGAGGACAGGCGAGAGAGAGAAAGGGAGGGACGAGGAACGCAGGCAATTATCATTCCCCGCTGCTTAATGCCCGTAACAGGCGGATTGGCCACATTCACGCCCACGGGCGCGGGAGATTATAGGAAAAAACGTCTTGCGGGGAAATATTTCCAGCACTCTCTAACTAAGGAGCGCCACCTGTGGCTTACCGGGACGGGCGCGCAGTTATCCGCGGAGTTTCGGTCGTTTTCGTTTTACTCGGTAACGCGCTTGCGTCCCTAAGCCGCCCCGTCGCATTTACGAGCGCCTCCCACCCCATGGCCTGCCCGTCCGGGGTCGCCAGTTAACGGCACGGGTCTCCATTACTCATCCGATTATTTGTGCGGAATTCATTACGCTGAGACCACCGTCTGCGTTTCCCGGAATTAATGAAGCGCCCTGGTGGTAGAGTCGGCGGCGGCAGTGCGAATATGAAATTGTTTGCGCAGCTGCAATTAGCACGACCACAAACATCTGGCCGCGCCGTTTGTTATCTGATGCATTAGCGCGCGCGCGAGTGCTGGTTATGTTAATTCCGATTGTTCCGCCACTCTGCTTTCTCGATATGGCGCTGCTCTAGTTTCAGATTTATGTACTTTTTTTGTTCGTCCAATCTGGTCATAACAGCAATAGCGTGCAATACTGATGACTTGGAATGACGATCATCGCCAGCTGTACAAATCTTGTTTATGAGCACTGTAACATTCCTTTTTAGTACAATGCCGTGTCTGCGTTGTAATGCACCAAAGCACCAAAGAAACTTGTCTCGGTGTGCGTATTCAAACACAGAGAAATGTAAACAGGCAGAATACGGCGTTGCGGTCGGCAACGCCTACATTAGACAACAAGTATTTCGCGCAGATGTTAGAACGGTTACTGCTGCTACAATGGCTGGTTATTAAGATTTAAATGAGTTTGAACGTTGTGTGCCGGCCGGTGTGGCCGAGCGGTCCTAGGTGCTACAGTCTGGAACCGCGCGACCTCTACGGTCGCAGGTTCGAATCATGCCTCGGGCATGGATGTGTGTGACGTCCTTAGGTTAGTTAGGTTTACGTAGTTCTAAGTTCTAGATGTCTGATGACCTCAGATGTTAAGTCCCATAGTGCTCAGAACCATTTGAAACTTTTTTTTATTTTTTTATTTTTTTTTATTTTTTTTATTTTTTTTAACGTTGTGTCATCGTCGCACTCACGAGCTATGGGACACAGCATCTCCGAGGTAGCAATGGAGTTGGGATTTTCCAGTACGACCATTTCAAGACTGCATCGTGAATATCAGAAATCTGGCAAAATATAAAAAAAGTTCTGACATCGCTGCAGCCGGAAAAAGACCCTGCAATAACGGAACCAACGACAACTGAAGAAAACCGTCCAACGTGACAGCAATTCCGGGCCACCAGCAAGTGTCAGCGAGCGAACCATTCAACGAAACATCATCGATATGGGCTTTCGGAGCCGAAGAGCAACTCGTGTACCCTTGATGACTGCACGAGGCAAAGCTTTAAGCATCGCCTGGGCCGTTAATCACCGATGTTGGAATTTTGATGAGTGGGAACATGTTCCCTTGTCGGACGGGTCTCGTTTCACATTGTATCGATCGGATGGACGTGTACGGTTATGGAGACAACATCATGAATCCATGGGCCCTGCATGTCTGCAGGTAACTGTTCAAGCCGGTGGAGGCTCTGTAATGGCGAGGGGCGTGTGCAGTTGGAGTGATATGGGACCTCTGATACGTCTGGATACGACTCTGACAGGTAACACGTACGTAAGCATACTGTCTGATTGCCTGCATCCATTCATGTACACTGTGCATTCCAACGGACTTGAACAATTCCAGCAGGACAATGCGACACCGTACCAGTCCATAATTTCTATAGAGTGGCTCCAGGAACATTATTCTGAGTTCAAACACTTGTGCTGACCACCAAACTCCCCACACATTAGCATTACTGGGCAATTCCAGCAGGACAATGCAACATCCCACACGCCCAGAATTTCTCCAGAGTGGCTCCAGGAACATTATTCTGAGTTCAAACACTTGCACTGGCCACCAAACTCTCCACACATGAACATTATTGAGCATATCTAGGATGCCTTGCAACGTGCTATTCAAAGGAGATCTCCACCCCTCATACTCTTACGGATTTGTGGACAGCCCAGCAGGACTCATGGTGTCAGTTCCCTCCAGCAGTATTTCAGACGTTAGTCGAGTCCGTGCCACGTCGTGTTGCTGCACTTCTGCCTGATCGTGGGGGCCCTACACGATATTAGGCAGGTGTACCAGTTTCTTTGGCTCTTCAGTATATGCAATCCGAAGCAACACATGTATCTCCAAAGAAACAGGCGGTGCTTTCACGATCAATAGTCGCACTAAACTAAAAAGTAACTTGCGTCAGCCGTGGATAATGCGCAAGAAATGAAAAGTTGTGCCGGACCGGAACCCGACCCAAGAGTTCCCGCCTATCGCGAGTCACTTCGATTATCCAGAACCGACCCAAATCTTCATTTGCTCTGGTGTTTACTATCCCCTGGGGTCATGTTATACTACCGTGATTCCTACACAGATGATGATGAACCATAATCTCAGTTTTCTAGTTCATTCTTAACTGAATGTGATTGTTGATCACAGACGCAGTGTCTGTCTTTCGGACATGCATGCAAAGCTTCGGACTATGTACTATGGCACTACAGTATTTCACACCGTAGTTAGGCAATATGGCGAGAGAAAACAGTGACTCACACGATGTGGGAATCACGGTAATATAGTACAAGGGAGAGGAGACACCAGGGCAGATGGGGATTCGGGCCGCTTCTGAAAGAGTTCTCGGATAGGTGAAGTTGCTAATGCGGCTACTCCCATCAAGGCAGAAATCTGGGTCTGAGTCCTTTTTTTTTTTTTTTTTTTTTTTTGATCGTCAGTCTACTGAATGGTTTGATGCGGCCCGCCACGAATTCCTTTCTTGTGCTAACCTCTTCATCTCAGAGTAGCACTTACAACCTACGTCCTCAATTATTTGCTTGACGTATTCCAATCTCTGTCTTCCTCTACAGTTTTTGCCCTCTACAGCTCCCTCTAGTACCATGGAAGTCATTCCCTCATGTCTTAGCAGATGTCCTACCATTCTGTCCCTTCTCCTTATCAGTGTTTTCCGCATATTCCTTTCCTCTCCGATTCTGCGTAGAACCTCCTCATTCCTTATCTTATCATTCAACCTAATTTTCAACATTCGTCTATAGCACCACATCTCAAATGTTTCTATTCTCTTCAGTTCCGGTTTTCCCACAGTCCATGTTTCACTACCATACAATGCTGTACTCCAGACATACATTCTCAGAAATTTCTTCCTCAAATTAAGGCCGGTGTTTGATATTAGTAGACTTCTCTTGGCCAGGAATTCCTTTTTTTTGCCATAGCGAGTCTGCTTTTGATGTTCTCCTTGCTCCGTCCGTCATTGATTATTTTACTGCCTAGGTAGCAGAATTCCTTAACTTCATTGACTTCGTCACCATCAATCCTGATGTTAAGTTTCTCGCTGTTCTCATTTCTACCACTTCTCATTACCTTCATCTTTCTCCGATTTACTCTCAAACCATATTGTGTACTCATTAGACTGTTCATTCCGTTCAGCAGATCATTTAATTCTTCTTCAGTTTCACTCAGGATAGCAATGTCATCAGCGAATCGTATCATTGATATCCTTTCACCTTGTATTTTAATTCCACTCCTGAACCTTTCTTTTATTTCCATCGTTGCTTCCTCGATGTACAGATTGAAGAGTAGGGGCGAAAGGCTACAGCCTTGTCTTACACCCTTCATAATACAAGTACTTCGTTCTTGATCGTCCACTCTTATTATTCCCTCTTGGTTGTTGTACATATTGTATATGACCCGTCTCTCCCTATAGCTTACCCCTACTTTTTTCAGTATCTCGAACAGCTTGAACCATTTTATATTGTCGAACGCTTTTTCCAGGTCGACAAATCCTATGAACGTGTCTTGATTTTTCTTGTGCCTTGCTTCCATTATTAGCCGTAACGTCAGAATTGCCTCTCTCGTGCCTTTACTTTTCCTAAAGCCAAACTGATCGTCACCTAGCGAGTTCTAGTTCGGCACAAATTTTCATTTGTTCTGAGATATTCTACAGCTGATGCGGAACCGTAATCGTATCTTTCATTAACTTTTTTCACTGCATAGGCTTGCAGAGGACAGGGTTACTATTAGTAATTAACGTTCAGAGGAAGTGCCACAGGTCGTTTATCGTTTGCTTGGCTTGGAATAGAGTAATGCATGAATCTGTCGTTAATCTGGCTCATACACTGATCAGCCAGCATATAATGACCCCAGACCTAGTATCGACATAAACCCGTTCAGGGGATGGCAGTCTCGCCTGGCGAGGAATGATTAATAGTCAGACACAACCTCGGAGCATGTTGCATCAGTGAGAGTGCTGTCCACCTGTTGAATGGGGAAGGCGCGTGATCCGTCTGCGACCGAGGGCGGATTGTGCTGGCCTATAGGCTCCGCAAGAACATTTCGGAGACTGCATGACTTGTCGGGTGCTCGAGGAGCGCTGTGATGAGTTCGACACGTGGCGAAACGAGGAAACCAGGGCGAAACTACGTCCAGACGTCATGAGATTGGACGGCCACACAGCATTACAGATATCGGGCGTCGTAGGCAGGGCACACTGGTTAAACAGGACAGGCGGAGAACTGTGACGGAACAAACATGAGATTTCAATGCTAGGCAATGTACAAGTGTGCATGAGCACGGAGTGCAACGAACACTTCTAACCATGAGCCTCCGCAGACGACGACCCATTCATGTGCCAGTGTTAACACGTCGGCAACTACGAATCAAATGGGCATGTGACCATCAGCACTGGACGCTGGCACAGTGGCAGAGAGTTGCATGGCCTGATGAAACCCGATACCTCCTTAATCATGCCGATGGGAGAGCGCGAATCCGTCGTCTCCCAGCTGAACAGCTCCTCGATACCCATACTGCGGAACGGAGACAAGATGACGGCGGCTCCAAAATGCTATAAGACATTCGCGTGGGCCTCCACGTGTCCAGTGGAGCTTGTGCAAGGCACCATGACGGCCTAGGAGTATCGTACACTGATTGCAGACAACGTACACCCCTTCATGACGGTCATGTTTCCCAACGGCAGTGGCAATTTTCAACAAGATAAATGGCCATGTCGCAAGGTCAGGAGTGTGGTGGAGCGGTTCGAGTAACACAGTGGCGAGTTGCAATTGATGTGCTTCCCTCCCAGCTCGCTAGATCTGAATCCGGTCGAACACATCCGGGATGTGATGGAGAGTGGCGTCAGAGCTCATCATCCCCCTCCCCGGAATTTACGGGAGCGGGATGTGGTCTCACCTCCCTCCTGCGACCTACCAAGGGCCGGCTGCTGTCGCCGAGCGGTTCTAGGCGCTACAGTCTGGAACCGCGCGACCGCTACGGTCGCAGGTTCGAATCCTGCTCGGGCATGGATGTGTGTGATGTCCTTAGGTTAGTTAGGTTTGAGTAGTTCTAAGTTCTAGGGGACTGATGACCTCAGATGTTAAGTCCCATAGTGCTCAGAGCCATTTGAACCATTTGAGTCTGCCAAGGCATCATTGCTTTCACGCCACTTCGAGTCATCGCTGTTGTCGCTGCCAGTGGTAGACATACCGGCTATTAGGTAGGTCGTCATAATGTTAAGGATGATCAGTCCACACTATGAGAATAAATTACATAAAATGATAACATGAAAAGTGGTACCTCCTGTTACATGGGATCACATGTAATGTAAGATTTGACAATGCAAACTGCTTGAGAAATTGCTTAAGCTCACTTTGGGTTTTGTATACACAATTGCAATCACATTAAACTAGGAACGTTCACAACTATATAAACATTTTATAATGAACATGCATTAATATGTGATCTGAGGCTTTCACGGCGAATGTATCCAAGATTCTGGGGTGTCCAGCCGGATCCGATCGTCGAAGTTCCACGATATTACGGCGAATAACACCTGGAGACCGTGTTCCGCAAGAAAGGGTATGGCAACCGCCAAATCCAAAGGGCCTTCCGGTGACAGAAGTGCAGCAAAAACCGAGATGAAGAACAACCCGAAGAGGAGAAGCAAGCTCTTTCCTTTCTGCCGTTTGCTGGCAACGTGTCGTCAAAAATAGGGAGACAGTTAAGGCGACACAAGATTGACACAGTTTTCTGGACACGAGCAAACGCTGTTGTTCCCTACTAGGAACGGCAAAAAATGAAGTAGGCCATAAGAAAGCGGGTGTATACAAAATCCCGTTAGGCTGTGGCAAATCATACATAGGCCAAACAGTTCGCACGGTCGAGGACTGATGCAAGAAACATGAACGTCACACCCGCTTACGCCAACCCAGCCATTCGGCCCTAGCAGAACACTGCACTGAAACCGGACACACAGTGAAATTCGAAGAGGCAAAAATCCTGACGGCCACAAGTGCCTACTGGGACAGTAGCTACAAGGAGGCCATAGAAATTCGCGTAACAGATAACCTCATCAACAGGGACACCGGGGAACGTCACACCCGCTTACGACAACCCAGCCATACGGCCCTAGGAGAACACTGCATTGAAACCAGACACACAGCGAAATTCGAAGAGACAGAAATCCTGACGGCCACAAGTGCCTGCTGGGACAGTATCCACTAGGAGGCCAAAGAAATTCGCGTAACCTCATCAACAGGGACACCGGGTTTCAACTTAGCAAGGCCTGGAAACCATTATTAAACACCATCAAAGAGCAACGGCGCGAGCGGACGCGAGATATTTCCGCCACGGCGGACGGAGATGAACTGCGCCTACCCACCGGGCGTGGCTGCAGCTACCCCCCCCCCCCCCCCTCCAACCACGTGGTACTCCGCCGGCCGGCCGCGCCGGGGTACGACACGGGACCTCGCGGAAATAAATACCACGGACACAGCGCTGACAGATAATTCCATCACCACCACCTGATGACGGCGGAACGGTTATTCGCAGAAATATCGTGGAACTTCAACGATCGGATCCGGCTGGACACCCGAGAACCTTCAATATAACATGCATTAAATTGATTTATCCACTTTATGCAGATACAAGTTGAAATTATCTTTAAACAAATGACCTTATAACCAAGCCGTTTACTGTCAGCATAGTATAGAATATTTAATAAGAACTTCTGTTACAAACAGACTTATACCCAATGGTGCTCTACGTATGTCATGAACATAGCGCCACATACTTGGATCATGTATACATGGGAATATAGTGTAATGAGCTATTTTAGCAACATAGTAAGGGAATCATTACATAGAAAAACGTTACATATAGATCTCAACAACCAAAGCCACAACGAAAAATGATTTTTTCTAGCTTGTCTCCATTTTATATGTTTTTCATATTTAATATTTTTTTATAGGCTGTACCCTACTTCTATTGATGCCCTAGGACTGATTTTAGGTTTACAGTTAGGTCTTATACATTTATTTATGCGTTTAGATTCGCTTAGTTTGTACTACTTTTTAATACATTTCTATTAAGAACAGCATCAGTTGCTTGTACGTGCTATTATGTGCGCAGCCTACTGATGCTTTATGGAAGCGTTCCACTTCCAAATTTTTATATAGCACATCATATCGTGTTTGTTTATTATTTTCATATATTCGTTCTTTAGGATTTCTATACAACAGCCCACCTATTAATTCCTGTTATGTGAGCTTCTGCCTCTTACTTTTCATGTAGCAATTAATCCATTGCTTAAATGTTTACGTACTTGACTTCAGTTGTGCTGGTTAATTTTCAGTATACTGTTTTTAAGTGGAGTCTTAGGCCCGCTGTTCTATAACTGTGATCCTGTCGCTGCACCACCGTGCCGCCGTTATTTGTGTATAGGGGTTAAGGTTTGCACTTTTCTTTCTATATCTGCCATTACTTCTTACTCGTTCTTTAGAGGTTTTCGTATTACTTCATATTTACTATTCAGGTGCGTGCTCCGTTTAGCGTACGCTTATTTTATAGCATAACAGCAAATGTAATTGGTCCTTCTGATGGCTCGTAGATGTTCCTTTGATATTTTTATTTCGAAGTGTGCTTTATAGGTCGTCGCCTCTGGCTATTAATTTTTTTCCTTTCCTCTCTGTTTGTAGAAAGTCTTATGGTACCCTAGAAAGGTGGAACGCGTAATTAACCAATAGTTATTGAAACAAAATAATCTTGATTGTTGAACCAGCCAACCTGATAGAGTGGGAAAATGTTTGTACATTTATAAAAATTTGGTGCTAGACCCTACCCTCAGGAGCGGTAGCAGCTGGGATCAATCCAAAAGAACTCAAGTTACCGCCCCTCCGAAAGAAGGGGGCAGTTCCGCTACTCTCGTTAATTTCTTGGATTTCACCTACACACGTGTGCACTATTTCCCGCCCTCTAACACTCGTGTAGATAAACGCCAAACGCTGGTGCCATGGAGGCAGTGGTGAAATTCAGGAATGAGCCTAATGCAAGAAAGCGAGTCCTTGGACCCCTCAGGATTTTAACTATGGTCCTAACTGCAGCCTAAAGTAGCCAGAAGCGTTCACAATACTCTTCTGTCCAGCGCCAGCTGCGATAGCGTAAAATTACTTACCAAGGGACTGCCTTTCTATGGCCTCCGAAAGGTTTTATCTGCAGCTGGCACAACTGCAAAGAATCGTAGGTTACGGTTAGTGCCTCGCCGATAACGAAGGAGCCCGGACATCGCAAGCGAAGTGTGACCGCTAAAGGGGCCTGGGAGACTAGACTACCGGCTGTGCGGTGACGCATTTATCGGAGGAGTGAGGTGTGTCAGCGAGCCTGCGCGATATGCTCTCCAGCAACGCTTTGCGACCCTCAGCCGGCCGAGTGCCGAACCAGAACTAAGAAAGAGCACTAGCGAGCACAACGTTTAAACTAACGTACAATAATTAATGTTATATATTTCGTTACATTTCTAACCTCCGTAATCAGCTTGTAAGATTCGTTTCAGAGTTAACAACAGCACTGTAGTAACAGAAACACCATAAGGATCTCTTTACACTGATCAGCGCAAAATATTATGACCAGAGCCAATCGCGACGAGCGATGTCACCTGGTGGCGTTGCGGGCACACGACGAAAGTGTGTAAGCGATGTGCACACGAACGGGGCATCACACTAGCAAAGATATGGGCAGAAAATGGGGAAATCTGTTGAGAAAATTGACTTTGACAAAGGTCAGATTATTATAAAGCAGAGCCTGTGAATGGGTATCTCGAAAACGGCGAAGCTCGTTGAATTTTCTCGTGGTACTGTCGTGGGTATCTCCGTGAAGAGATAGAAGGACAGTGAAACTATAACTAGGCGATAAATGGTTGGACGTCCGCGACTCTTCATAGAACTTGGGTTCAAATGGCTCTGAGCACTATGGGAATTAACACGCACAAGTGTTTCAGAGCACACCGTTCATCGCACGTTGTTGAACATGGAGCTCTGCGGCAGACCATCTCTACGTATTCACATACAGACCCAACGATACCGTCAATTACGATGGCAGTGGGCACGGAACCATCGGAATTCGACTGTCGATCAATGGAAACGTATCAGCTCTTCGCGTGAATCACATTTTTGCTGCACTATGTCGATGGTCGTCTCCCCAAATGCCTCATAGATTTGAGCGGCAGCTCGAAACGTGCAGCGCGTCACGGACGCACGCTGGTGGGAGCACTCTTACGCTATATGAGACATTCTCCTGCGCTTGCATGGGACCTGTGGTAGTAATCGAAGACACGCTGATAGCTGCGAACCACCTGCATTCCTTTGTGCTTGATGTCTTCCCCGACGGCTATGTCATCTTTCAGCAGTGTAATTGTCCGTGTCTAGGAGCTAGCACCGAGCTACAAGGGTTTGAGGGGCATTGTAGAGAACTCACGTTGATGTATCAGCCACCAAATTCTACTGATGTCTCTTTTACGGAACCCATCTGGGTGGCTATCGGGTGGAATCACTTCGTATGCAAGCAGCGTAGACATCTAATGCCGCATCAAAAACCTACCAAGAAACTCTCTGATCACTGATACGCAGACTCGGTGATGTATTTCTTCCAAAGACGGACAAAAAAACTATTAAGCATGTGGACATAATGTTTCGGCACAACAGTATATCTCTCAGTTGAGTAGGTAGCATTATTAAGGGAAGTCTGCAGGTCCTGTGGGGTCCATGTTAAATAAGCGAAGTTTATGTACCTTTATCTCTGGAATCCAGAAAGACAACAATCTACAATCTTTACAGGTAACTTATCCATTTTATTTAGCCATTTTTAAGCAGAATAAAGAGGTAACATACAGAAATGTGAAACACATATCTTTTTATAAAAGTATTCCTTTTCACTCTGAATATTTATACACATAAGGTCCTAGATTCGTAGCTATTCAAATAACGAGCATGATTATGCTTCAGTAGCTACAGTATGTTTTGGTGAAACAAGTTACAAAGTGTAATGTTGGTATGACAAGTACTCGTAGTACTTGACATATGGTAATATGAAGTACAAAAAATCATTTCGAGAAAATGGTTCTCGAAGATTAAAAGGAGAAAAATTCAGTCATATTTTTAAATTAAGGCTTAATAGAACCCAGATGTATCATCTTCTTTGCAACTCTCCTTCTCTACTCCGCAACTCGTGGTCTCGCGGTCGCGTTCTCGCTTCCCGAGCACGGGGTCCAAGGGTTAGATTACTGGCCGGGTCAGGGATTTTCACCTGCTTCGAGATGACTGGGTGTTTGTGCTGTCCTCATCATTTCATCATCATTCATGGAAGTGGCAAGATTGGACTGAGGAAAGGTTGGGACTTTGTACGGGCGCTGATAGCCGCGCAGTAGAGCGCCCCACAAGCCAAACATCATCATCATCATCATCATCATCTCCTTCTTCCTTCTGGTTGACCTCGCTTCTTTGGGGATGAACTCGGCCTTCACACTGTGTCTTGGCTAGTCTCAACTTGTCGAGTAATTTCTACCCCCTTCAGAGTATAACAGCACGGAATGACCTTGACGGGCTGGAGCTGTCATTCTCCCCATGTTTCCCTCATTAAATGTTAATACATGTTCACTAACACCCGTTTCAGCGTTTTTAACTCCACACACATTGTAGGCACTCGTGTCAAAGGCTCATTAGTATCCCCATGTCGACAGTTTTGTAGATCTTCTGGGTGAGTTAGGTTCCTATGAATTGGCTCCGTGGGATCCAAAACAGCTTCAGGAATAGTGTTCAAAACACACTATTGAAATATCAGCGCCGGCCGGGGTGGCCGAGCGGTTCTAGGCGCTACAATCTGGAACCGCGCAACCGCTACGGTCGCAGGTTCGAATCCTGCCTCAGGCATGGATGTCTGTGATGTCTTTAGGTTAATTAGGTTTAAGCAGTTCTAAGTTCTAGGGTACTGATCACCTCAGAAGTTAAGTTCCATAGTGCCCAGAGCCATTTGGACCATTTTTTTTTAAATTTTAGCCTTCCGGAATTTGCACTATGATTCAGGTTCAGGACGGCGAACTGAATGTATCTGTTTTCCCTATATTGATAGTTTATGGAAATGTCAGGCCCTGACTGCCTTCTTCATTCTTGCTAAATCATTTCGGTTATCGCTGATGGCTGATGGCTATTCCTGAAGCTGATCTAAGGTATGATCACACAGTCAACCTCTCGACCCTCAGCGTGGTGGCCCGAACAGTTTGTTTAAATTTTCTGAGGCATGTGTCCATCCGCTTTTGCATACGTGCAACATATTACAGTTGCTTTATCTCCACATTTTCATATGGATTTGATTCAACAATACACTTATAGGCTTCACAATCGCATACAAAGAGATGCACATTCGGTATCAGAGACACGGAAGCAATACAATAAAATAAAAGAAAATGAAATACTTCCAAACGTCATACAAGGATAGTTTATATGCTATTTTCTGCAGGAAATGAATGAAGAACATTGCACGACTTGTTCTGTAAAAAGTGAAGAATTTCGGTTTTTCACTTGCAAACTCCATATAATGAGAATGAAACCAGCAGGCTGGCTCTATCCTGATACATTTCAGCTTGCTACGGTTCTCCTACAAAGATTTGAAAGCCTTCATGTCAATAACGAAGAAAATGAAATTCAAAAGTTGCTTCATCAGTGTTGAGCTCACGCTTAATACTAACATAGTTTCTTCCTTACTGTTTTACACCTACTGAATTGTAGTTTATTTGTGTGAGAAGATTTGGTTTCTGTTATTGTATTTTATAATGCAAAAGAAAACGAACGCAAAAGCTTGAAAACACTTGCTGTTTCAATTTAGTCGCTACACGACAACGTACATTATCGTTTTGCGAATATTACTGTAATAGTTTTATTTTATTTCTTATGTTTAGGGTCTTTGGTGCACTAGTCTGATGTAACATAGTAAATGTCACATATTTGGTCTCGTAACTTCTACAAACACTTTTTAATGAAGACAGTGCTAATGCCGATAATGGTACTGGTAATCAACTTTCTCGGATTTATAAGAAGTTTTTACCCACATAGAAGATTAAGTAGCTGAAAAATACTTCAACATTAGTCCATTGCGATTTATTATTTACAGATTAAAACAAACATACAGATACTACAATGTAAGCTTTCACGGCCGGTATTGTCTTCACTTAAAACTTCCGGGCTGATAGGCCGTGGTCGAAGTATAAAACTCTCTCCTGACGTTTCGTCTCCGACTGCGGGAGACATCCTCGGAGGTAAAGCGGCGAACTGCGAAGAGAACTCGAGGAAGCGCTGATTATATAGGCAGTACAGAGGGCGCCACTGTTGATCACGTGGCGTCGGCTATGAGATTGTCTCTGGTAACGCCAACATTCTCGATTGGAAGTAACATACAGATATTTCTGTCAGTGGCTGACAACAGTGTACTGAAAACATTACATCAATATTTATGCCATTTGCAGACTAATAATTACAGATGTTACAAGTTGAATGTTTTTAGGTTGGGTACCACCTCCAAGTACATGTGGTAACAGCAAGCCTTTAATGCTTCTTTTCCACTGGGAAATACATCACCTGTTCAGGAGTGCATGCATAGACGAAAAATGGGTAGTCTATATTAATATGCGCAGTCCATTCAGTGGAACCGCTACGACAGAAACCTCACATCGTAAAGTTTGTGACTGGTTTGTGGGAAGACTACTCAACGTACAGAAAAAGCAACAAAAAATGATGTGTGTGCATATTAAGTACCACATACCACATATCAGAATATTTGCACTTATACCCGTTACATCCCGTAGATAATACGCATAACTTGAAATTATGTTGTTTTTGGTTAGTACTTTCACTCGCGACCCTTTCAACTATCTTTTTATTATCGCTTTGAAAGATGTCACACACAGCGAAACAATAATGTTACAGCATTGAGACAGTATTGATGGTGATGAGGTCCCATACTCCGACCAGCGTAGAGGACGATGCGGGAGATCCGCATCGCCGTACTAGCCAGGCTCCTAGTTGAGGTGGTGTTGTGGTTGGCAGGAGAGCCAACACCGTGTGACTAGAGGAGGCCGAAAGGCACGCGATTTAGCTCACGCAGGCTGGCGTGAGGTCTGGAACAGGACAAGGAAATTAGAATTTAGAAACAACGGACGTAGCTGGTGGAATACTTAACTTTAATCCATTAATGACTAACGTCGCTCTTGACGGTACATGATTTCCAATATCAATAGTAACTGATAATGGCACCTTGCTAGGTCGTAGCAAATAACGTACCTGAAGGCTATGCTAACTATCGTCTCGGCAAATGAGAGCGTATTTAGTCAGTGAACCATGGCTAGCAAAGTCGGCTGTACAACTGGGGCGAGTGCTAGGAAGTCTGTCTAGACCTGCCGTGTTGCGGTGCTCGGTCTGCAATCATTGATAGTGGCGACACGCGGCCGATTTAAAGGCTACCACCTAGCAAGTGTGCTGTCTGGCGGTGACACCAAAGGTGGTTTGCCATTGCCTTCCTTCGACCGTAATGGGGATGAAAGATGATTATGAAGACGACACAACAACACCCAGTCATCTCGAGGCAGAGATATCATTCGCGACCCAGCCGGGAATCTAACTCAGGACCCCGTGCGCGGGAAGCGAGAACGGTACCGCAAGACCACGAGCTGCAGACAGACAGTATTGAGAATATAGCCGAAACTGTGTTTCAAGCATGATGCTGACCTACATCAAAAGTGTAGCAATTCTTCTTTCGGCAGAGTGAACCATAAATCAAACATTCGCTTCATTCTTTACTTTCTGACCCAATTTGATAGCGAATAAACACATATTTAATACTCATGACCATACAGCGATCAACAGACGACTGATAAGCAATCAAACTGTTAGGACATAGCTTTGTAGAGATGGAAATTTGAATAAGATCCGTTTGGGTACTAGGCTGCGTCATTACGAACTACTGAAACGTCTATAGAACCGACTTTTCAACTATCTCTTCACGGTTATCTACAGGGCGAGTGAACGGTTTTGTTGCCCTCAAGAGGATCTCCACCGACTATCGAAACGTTGGTTTAATCCCCACTCACATTCTTCGAAGCAGAATATCGTAGCTTTCGAATATCACTACCTCCCCCCCCCCCCCACCCCCCTTTCCGTTCCAACGAAGCGCAGCCCGTCTTCTATCGTTTCAAAGTATCATGTACTACATCATCGAGATTTTCGCCAAGTGTTTTCGGTGTTCTTCATTACTACCTGCTGAGTCAGACTGAGCAGTTTGAAGCACCTAATTCACTACATCAGAAGGCGCGGAGATCTTGTTACCATGGCCATAATTTCTTGACCAGTGACGATTTAGTTCAAAGAGCAGCAAAACTATTAATATACTATGTTCATGCATATAATTCCGATAATGTGTCTGTTAGTTGTGAGATACGTAGACAGCGAAGTTTCTGATAGAATTTACAAGTAACAGCAATCACACTTCACAAATGTCAGATTGAGATTCATGGGAAGAATCCTCAGGAAATGTGGTCCATCATTAAAGGAGATAGCTTAAAGAACGACCATTTGACCAGTGCTTGAATATTCCTCGTCTGTTTGGGACCTGTACGAGGTTGGATTGACAGAGGAAATACTGAAGATTCAAAGAACAGCAGCACGTTTCGTTACAGGTTGATTTAGTAAGCACGAAAGAGTCGCAGAGATGATCAACCAACACAGACATTACAAGAGTGGTGTTCTGCATCACTGTTAAAGTTTCTTGAGACTGTACGTTCCGAGAAATTCGAGCCCACGCAGAGACCATCGGTAATCTTTTTCCCCGCAAACTATGGCGAAGGAGGCAAGTGACAATGATACAAAAAATATTCTCCGAAATACACCTCAAGGCGGCTTAGGAATTAGAGATGCAAATGTAGAACATAGAGGGCTCTTTGAGGCTGCAATCCTGTCTTCCAATAGCACTTTCCTTGATAAGCAAAGAGCAGGGGAGACGGCTATCCTTATATGGCGGTATCCATGATTAACTAGAACGCAGATGATCTACGTTAATGACTATATCATTCCAAAAATGGAACGCTCATAAGGGAAGCGAGAAATGAAACAGTATCCCATTTAAAACATCAATTCGTACATATGCGTCATTGTCGGCGCTCGCGGCCAGACAGAATCTGTGAATAGCATCGCGGGGAAAATGAGGCGTAGAGGATGCCTGGAAGGCCTTCGTGTTCGTTATCTTCATCCAAGACTCGGATGCAGGTATGCAGGCGTTCGCTGCTGTCTTGCTGCAGTAATAAAGATCTCTGCCGTTGCCACAGATAATAGTTGCACAGACCAGCACCTGTTATTTGCTGGAGTGCTTCTTCGCCGTAAACCACGCCTCACGACCTTCCTACTACCTAAGTACTACATTTATGCTAACTCAAGGATGCTGCTTTGAACATTAAATACACATAAACTGCTGCTACTATACTAGAGGTGTGGAAGGAAGTTACCGTTAATAATTTACTTGCCCTCCGCATCAAACTGAGCGAAAAGACATTATGGCGACTTTAAAGACGGGGATTACCTAATGGGTACCTTATCCGACAGTATGCGCAGAGTTAAAGGGGTGTAAAAGGAATGAAAGGAACAATCTTTGCAGACGTTCTTATATGAATACGTATTTCTGTAGGCACCACATTTACTGCAGGCTTAATGTAATAATGCACTGTTTAATCTACAAACCAGCAACACGAAGTAATGGTAAACTGTTAGTATGAAGAGAATATGAGTCCGTAATTATTAAAGTTTCTCAAGAATACGAACTGGCGTTGGCCTTCGACAATGGTATTCGTACTACGACTAAGAGGGAAAATATCCCAAAACGTTCTCTCACGCAACAAGTTTTGGCATACGATGTCAATTAAATTTTATAATGGCTGAAGAATTTTGTAACATAAAGGAAATTTATTAATAAACAACAGTTGATTTCTCCGTGCTATAAGAACAACAAAAATATTTTTATATGCGTGTTGTCTCTTCTTTTCGAAGTGTCCGAAATTTCCCCGTTCTGAAGATATTCTGTAGGGTGGCACGGAGAACAAAGTTCCAGGATACGAAGAAACACAGCAGAGGAAAGGAAATACAGCCCTAAGCTGACAATAGAAGATGTTGAAAGAGACCACCATTTATCTCTTTGTACTTTGAGGCCCTGGCCAGTAAGTTGCTGAAGGCGGATCGAAAATGGACTCCTGAAATTGCAGCAGTCTCATCCGAGATGTTCTGCTGCAGTTCTTGGAGACTACGAGGTTTGATGAAATGCACCTTAGGCTTTAGGGCTCCCCACACCAAGTAATCGCACACTGACAGGGCAGGTGACCTCGGTGACCAGCTAGGGCCACGATCAGACTGACCTCTGCTAAGAAATCTGTTCCGCTCCAAAGTTCGGCCGGTTGCGTGGACAGTTGCTCTCTACTGTTGGAAGTAACTGTAGGTCCCTTCCTCCTCCGTTAATGCTACCAAAAATGGTTTTAAAATGTTATCAATGTGAAGTGCCGAGGTCAGCGACCGATGAAAGGAGATGGGATTAACAATGCGGCATGCACCCACTGCACACCAAACCCCAAACGTCTGATCATGCGATGGTGTTATGTGGAAGTTATGCGGATTCTCCACTACCCAGAACCTACGATTCTGAGAGCTGACATAACGATTCAGGTGAATCCAGGCTTCGTCAGACAGAAAGGACAGATCCACGTCAAAATCATTCATTTTTGTCTCTGTGAACAGCCAATCATAATACTCGAGACGCTGAGGAGCGTCTGCTGGTTTTAACACATGAATAACAGACACTCTGTAGGGATGCATGTGCTGGTTCAGGTCGAATATTCGTCCGCATGATCGACGTGGTATACCAGTCTCTTGCAACAGACGTTGGGTTGATTGGGTAGGACTCTGAAGCATATTCTGGTGAAGTGCAGCTACATTTTCTGATGCGCAGGGTCGTTTCGGAATGTTTTTTGACTTGTTCAAAACAGATCCTGTCTGACACCATTTTCTGACTAAGCGTTGCATGGCAGTCTTTGCTGCCACTTTGACACCATTCGGCTTCTCAGCATGCAGCTGAGCGCACTGTGTTCAAGATTTCGTTGTGACAAAATTTTCTACAACAAACACCCGCTGCTCCATTGTGAGTACCATCGTCCCTTTTGCACTGTTCCACTCACACTGTTCCACTCACACTGACGAAGCCGGCCGGAGAGGCCGAGCGGTTCTAGGCGCTAGGTTACAGACGATAGCAGCGGAAACCATGTGGGGCTAACATTTGATCAGCTACAAGGTAACTTTCAATTACTGATAGACAATTCTGCCGACAAACACGAAATTATGATATTTAGGAAGTTATTAGTGTTCACTTTACATTTCCTACTGTGCCATACTGACCCTTTACCGTGGAAGAGGTTTCACGAGAGTTTCTACTACCCAGAATTATTGTATGTAACGTTAGTTAATGAAACTGTGAGATGTCAATACAGTACTGAATACGACTGCAAACTAACACTTCCAGACTGCTTCCACAAATGCTGTAACATTAAGTACTGTCATAATTTTGTTTGGCAGTAAGTTTTCGAAATTTTTTATCTAATGCCACACCTACATTTAGCTAGTCTAAGTGATAAAAATAAAGTTGTGTGGCACTGTTGACCGGCAGAATCCAAAACGTAGGATCGGTCTCCTAGACGGAAAGAGCTTTCTTCCGTGATGAGAGGTTTGTCCCACGCGTGCTTGTGGGATCTAGGTGAGGCTGAGAAACCTGGACACTGTCTCAGCGGTGTGAAGAGCTAACAAGATATTTTGAACCGAAGGTGTTCTTCAAAAACTAAAGGTCGCATGGTGAAGGTGGAGTATTTAGTTTTTATTTATTTGTTTAACTTGATCTGATCCGAGCCATCAGGTCTTCTCTTAAATCGGATCAGGGTTTCACACATTCAGTACCTTGTTTAGATCATAGTTACCTAAGAAATAACATGACCAAGAGTATTATAATGATTTGAGTGTCTGAAGTGGCAATGTGTGTAACTAATACTGACTATAAGGTAATAAAGTTAATCCTGGCAGTACCTGAACTACCACCGCTGCTACCACTATTAATGTTAATAATAATAATAATAATAATACCAGTAATAACAATATAATAGTGGCAGATATAAGAAGAGTTTATAGGTGTGCAAAATACTGATGTGTTTTGGTATTGAGCCGGCCGCGGTGGTCTCGCGGTTCTAGGCGCGCAGTCCGGAACCGTGAGACTGCTACGGTCGCAGGTTCGAATCCTGCCTCGGGCATGGATGTGTGTGATGTCCTTAGGTTAGTTAGGTTTAAGTAGTTCTAAGTTCTAGGGGACTGATGACCACAGCAGTTGAGTCCCATAGTGCTCAGCGCCATTTTGTTTTGGTATTGAGAGTTCTGTAGGAAGGAAACTTACGGAGACCGCACAAGCTAAGAACACTGGGTAATGAGCAAATCTCGCTGCAAAGAAGGATGTCAAGGGTAACTAATGCGTAGAGGGTCAATGTTAACCTTATTGTTGCTTTAGTAGATATGTCATTAACTGTCTTCAGAAGCTGAAGGTGTTATTCATTTCTCTAATACAACACGGATGGTAATTTTAGAGTTTGGTTCCAGCTACTGAGAAAGACTTCGAGTAAGGTCTGAACGACGGAGCGAGATAAGATATTGCTCTGCTGGAAACGAAAGTTTCAGCTACGTTGTTGAGACAAGAGCGTTGAGGTTGAGGGGAGATGAGGGACAGTGTTCTTTGATATGATAGCAAAGAGGCGTTTCTCTGAATCGTACAGAACATCTGTGCATATGGCTGTGAAATGTTATTAAAGAGTTGAACATCAGTGATATAAAGAACACGGGTATTCATAATTAGTTGCAGATGCCGTGAGATCGCCTGAGAAATGCCTTGCAGGATAACATCGCCGTAAGTAGTAATTGGAAATAAAAATGGTTCCAATGGCTCTGACAAGGGAACCTCCCCGTCGTACCCCCCTCAGATTTAGTTATAACTTGGCACAGTGGACGGGCCTTGAAAAACTGAACACAGATCAATCGAGAAAACAGGAAGAAGTTGTGTGGAACTATGAAAAAAATAAGCAAAATATACAAAATGAGTAGTTCATGAAGAAGATAGGCAACATCAAGGACAATGTGAGCTCAGGAGTGCCGTGGTCCCGTGGTTAGTGTGAGCAACTGCAGAGCGAGAGGTGCTTGGTTCACGTCTTCCCTCGAGTGAAAAGTTTAATTTTTTTTATTTTCAGACAATTATTATCTGTCCGTCCGATGCGAGGTAACTGCGCCGTAGTATGGGGAGGCTACACCTAAACAAACATGGAAACACACGACGTCAGTCGACCACAGCGCACGGAAGAGAGAGTATTCCTGCTAACGAGGCTCCCTGGCAGGCAGTTGACTGTTCGCTACTTTGGACGAGAGTGCATTAAATACGTGAGATGTATTCCGTGGGCAATATGAATCCAGCAAATATAGCTCGCGACTTCAATAACATGGTCAATGAATATTTGCGACCTGTAAGGACTCGGAAAGTTCCTTAAGGGATCTAACGATTGTCGAACGTTTGTATGATTATTTCCTACATTTGTTGATAAACAGTACGTGTGGTGATGATTGTCTGAAAATTAAAAAAAATACCTATTCACTCAAGGGAAAACTTAAACCAATGACCTCTTCTTCCGCAGCTGCTCACGCTGACCACGCGACCACGGCACTCCCTTGCTCACATTCTCCTTGATGTTGCTTATCTTCCACATGGACTACTCAGTTTGCATATTTTGCTTATTTTTTCACAGTTCCACATAACTTCTTCCTGTTTTCTCGATTGATCTGTGTTCAGTTTTTCAAGGCCTATCCACTGTGCCAACTCATAACTAAATCTGAGGGGGGTACGATGGAGAGGTTCCCTTGTGAGCACTTTGCGACTTAACTGCTGTGGTCATCAGTCCCCTAGAACTTAGAAGTACTTAAACCTAACCAACCTAAGGGCATCACACACATTCATGCCCGAGGCAGGATTCGAACCTGCGAGCGTAGGGGTCGCGCGGTTCCAGACTGTAGCGCCTAGAACCGCTCGGCCACTCCGGCCGGCTCAACGCCTTTGACACACTGTCCATCGAGTGCAGCAAGGTGGAGGTTCCCTGCTGTTTTTGGTGCCATTATGTGGGGCCGACGTACGGTGGTCATGGAAAGCGCCGTAACGGCTGTACGATAAGTGCTGCCCCATTCCAGCTTTCCTACGGCGACAGTTGCTGCACCACTGTGTAACCCAGCTCTCCTTACTGCTTTGTATGAAGCTGTACACAACATGGTTGTTGCAGTTTGAGAATTATTAATTGATCCACAATACCGCGAGTGCTTATTCCAGTTTCGTCCAACTGAGAACCTGAGTCGGTGATGTTTCGATGCACAGTCAGGTTCATACTGTTGTTGATGCAGCAAACCGGCGCTGGGAAATGAGGGACGCATGCCACAGGTGCTCCCGCTCTGTGCGGGCTGAATACGACGAGCAGAGCGCCGCCGCGGGACGTGCGCAGACTACGGCTGCGTCTGCATTTAAATGGCGGCATAACTCGCCGGGCTGCTGCGGGCTCCCGGAGCTCTGCGCCTGCCGTAGAAATGAGTCGCGCTACCTGGCGGCCTTCGCAGATGAAATGTGGCCGCTCTTAATGGAGGGAGGAGCAGCGGCCGGCTAGATCTGTCCAGCACTCGGCGGGCTACCGTAGCGATGCTGCATCTGCTGCGGTCGCGACACGCCGTAAGTTCGCTGCCTCAGGGGCGAGGGGCAAGGCCAGTGGTAGGTGCCTCGTGCGCATGCGCAGCGCGGCTAGCCGTGTTCTAGCGGTGGTGCCGTGTTTGAGCACGACACGAACGGCTCTACCGGTCCGCGTTACAGCTCAAGGTGTCGCAGTACAGTAAGCGGTCTACTACGAACAGCGGACAGTTTGGAAGGCACCTCGGTGGCCACGGTAAAGGTAAACTTCGGCAATAAATTTCTTTTATTTCACGTCTATTGACACCAACTTGTGGTCCTCAGACCACCGTTTACGGCCAGAAATGACGCTCTTCACATTTGTTTTACAAAAAATCATGTCCTAATACACCGTTTTTATAAAACGGTCATTGCTACCCGAAAGCGGTGGTCTGAGGACCACAAGTTGGTGACCATGGATGTGAAATGAAAGAAATTTATTCTACATTTTCGGGTGACTGTTGCATTCCCGAGCATGTCGCAGCTTGTGAAACTTACGTGACATTGAGCATAACACGTCGTTCTTTGAGTTTATGTCAAAGGTAATACTTCATGGACGTACGTAACTACAAGAAAGCAATTTAATTTATGAACAAACAGCAACCGATCGCTGGTTACAGAATTCATTTACGTGGTTTATAAGAAATTTACCATAACTGTTTGGTGACAAGTAAATCCAACTTATTGCGATATCAAGGGTGCGAATTGTAGCATATCTTTGTACGGTACTCCACCTTTTTTAAATTAAAATGTATTTATTTTCCAGCCTCATGACCACCAGTACTGTAAAAAATAACAGCTATTCTTTTTTTAAAAAAAAGAACGTTAAGTCTTTCATGTGCCCCTTCTGAAAGTATAAGTGCTGTTCAAATGGTTCGAATGCCTCTGAGCACTATGGGACTTAACATCTGAGGTCATCACTCCCCTAGAACATAGAACTACTTAAACCTAACTAACGTAAGGATATCACACACATCCAGGCGCGAGGCAGGATTCGAACCTGCGACCGTAGCGCACGCCCGGTTCCAGACTGAAGCACCTAGAACCGCTCGGCCACTCCGGCCGGCTAAGCTCAACATATCGTTGTTTGAGTTATGACACAGAGGTAATGTCTCATGGATGTGGGTAACTACAAGACACCAGTTTAATTTGTCAACAAACGGCAACCAATCGCTGTTTACCGAATTCATTTACGTGGGTTATAAGAAATTTACCATATCTGTTTGATGAAAAGTAAAAGCAACTTATTACGATATCAAGGGCGCAAACTGCAGAATATCGTTGTTCGGTGCTCCACATTTTTAAAAAAATAGAAATGTATTTATTTTCCAGCCTCACGACCACCAGTAATGTAAAAAAAATAACAGTTATTCTTTATAAAAAAAGACGAACGGAAAGTCATTCATGTGTCCCTTCTGAAAATATAAGTGCTGTGATTGAAAATCGATACTACAAAACATCCAAACATATCCATGTATCTGTGAAAAGTAATACTTGTTCCTTTCCCAAACTGATTTGAGCAATTAAACGCTGCACAACTTTTCACAGTATTTGTTCGTGTTCACTGGAATGTGTACTCAGTACAAGCAGGCTATGAGTAACAACACTGTGTGTATGCCCCAATACGTATGTAATGTTCGATCTGTGTTCTTACAAGCGTCAGTGTAGTTCATCCTATCACCACAATGGTGTCCACCCCCGGGAGCTGAGTGACAGCCGGCGCGGTGGCTCAGCGTGTTCGCTCGGAAGGCTTATCTGCCCTCTGTAATAAAAATAACTACGTTAATTGATCAACGACGAGCTATAACAGATGTCTTACGACGTCCGGCCCGAGGAGATGCAACGAACGAAAAAGAACAGAACGAGTTTTTAATAATAAAAAAAAGTGGCCAGCGCGACCGAATGCCAATCTTAAGGGCCCGGGTTCGATTCTCAGCTGGGTCGGAGATTTTCTCCGCTCAGGGACTGCGTTTTGTGTTCTCCTTATCATCATCATTTCATCCCCATCGACGCGCAAGTCACCGAAGTGGCGTCACATCGAAAGAGTTGCACCTGACGAACGGTCTACCCGACGGGAGGCCTTAGTCAAATGACTTTTTTTCTTTCTTTCTTTTTTTTTGTCACAATGTTGTCCAGCCGAACGTTCACAATGTCCCGCGTATGCTGCGCCCCCGGCATGTCTAATTATTTTTACAAGGCTGGAGAATATCTTCGGCATTTCTCCAACTTCCGATCGTTCCGCACCCTAGCGTCATATGTTAGTTCTATCTCTACTACGGCTCCTCGCGTTGTTAATGTATGATGGATTTTAAGAATAGAAAACAGTGTGTATCACCGACCTAACTGTCTTCCAGGATGCAGGTCACAAGCAAAAGCAACAAGTAAGATTGGTTCATTCTAATTCTCGATCTGCTGTTGGCCCCACGATCTAGTGAAGGATTTTGCTAGCAGGCAATATCGTACCTGGACCACAGAGTCCCCAAGAACATCTGATGTCCCCTGGTCGGCGTTAAAACTAGTGACCAGTTTTAGAATAACATGAAGAAACGCGCAGTAGAAACCACCATAAGCATTTTCCAGCATTTTCTACTGTTTTTCCGCACGTGGTAGCCGTGTGGTCAGAGGCGCCTTGCCACGGTTCGCGCGGCTTGCCCCGTCGGAGGCACAAGTCCTTCCTTGGGCATGGGTGTGTGTGTTGCCCTTGGCGTAAATTAGTTTAAGTTAGATTACGTAGTGCGTAAGCCTAGGGACCAACGATCCCAGCAGTGTGGCCCCATAAGAACTTCCCACAAATTTCTAACGTTTTCTACGTTTTGCTTCTGCGAGAAAATGAGGTTGTGTTTTGTGCAGCATTTGTAAATACGTCGGATTCTGTATACAAGATTCTGCGAGTATAAGTGTAGCTCTTTCTGTTGACTGAGGAAACAACGTCATATCAGTATTACCTACATCTGCAGATTCATAATTACAGCTGCTACATATAGTATGATTTTAGGTTTGTTAGTACGTCAAAGTATGTGAGGCGCAAGCAAGCCATTCATGTTTATTTTCCCTGGTCAGCAGGTCAGTTATTTAAGTATGGGTGCATGGATTTAAAACGGAAAGCCTAGACAGACAGCTGTAAGTCCACTTCGTGAAGCAGTTACGGGTGTCTAGGGGACATTAGGTGGTGAACTATGGGAGAAACTGTTAGACGCAGAGAACAAAGAACAACACAATGAAGTGGGTACGTACTAAAGTACAAAATATCGCAATATCTGTACTTATACCCCTAATACCCGGTATCTAAGTGCAGTACTAAAGCCGTTTGTGTGTGACTGTTAATTCTTCAGTTACGGGTTCTACGACGTGTAAAATTCTCTATATTTTTTAAAACTAGGTACATAGAGTGTGAGCAGTTAAGCCATGCCTCATCAGTTGTGCACCATGTTCTGCCAAGAATTCACATACTACTTATTGGTGTGCATTAGACTAATAATGTAAGGCATAGACTATTAAATAGAGTACAGACAAGGTTTCTCTGCAATGCAAAAATTCGAATAGAATGTGATGTCGTAGGAACATGAATGTTTTTTACCTCGGATGAGTTTGTAACATTTGGAGAAACCTTACTTTCGTAAATTTTGAACAAGACTGAAGCACACATAAAGTGAATGCTATCATTTCAAATTGCAATAAGGAAATATATGAAATTTCTGTTACAGTGCTAGTCAGTAGCAGAAGTCTGATAAATATTCCAAAGTAGAACACACTCCCCTCCTTTGTTCAGTGCAGGCCCTACTGCAACAAGTTGTTACTGCGATCGCGACTGCAGTCGGTTTAGTATGACTGATTTCGTTTGTTAGACATTTAATAGCCAGTTAATTCTTCCTCGCCAGTTAATTCTTCCCTTGTTTCATCTTAATGTTATCAACTTGTTTCCAAAATAATTAATAACTGATATTTTTATAAGTTGTTCTAACATGTGAATAGAAATCTAAAAGCTCATTTGGAATCCTCATGATCAATTACTACAGTCTGATATTTCTAGAGTGGAAGAACCAGCCATTGCAATTCTCCTAATTCCAGAGGAAGCTGAAGGTAGGCGAGGAAAGAACTTTTGTATACAGATTCTTAATCTGACATATCACACAGAAGTTGAGTTTCAACCTGGTGAAGGTACTCGATTCGCCTTTATTAATATCTCTTTATGTCTGACACTTACAACATTACGTGGTTTCAAAGAAGATCTAAAATCTTACCTTTGACTTCAAACTTACATAAATTTTGCCACCCTGCTGCAGAAACGACACTTCTTTGCCGAATTTCAGGGCCAGTGGAGTAGACGATCAGTACGGAAGAACGGTCTTCCGACGAGACAGTATTCTAGCACCAATCCCGCTTAACAGGTATACGAGTAAATAAGCAGTTCTATCTCATATAAAGAGCTTGGTATATGCGTATGACTTAAAAACTCCCTTAAAACCCTTAAAACTAACGATCAAAACTTCGGGGAACAAAACCTAGCTAATGCTTGGAAAATGCTAGATTATTGCTATGTGAATCATCTCAGCGAAAACCGGAAACACTGTTTTTTATTTGATGTACAAAGAAACCTCACGGAAGCTACGAGTGAGACGGAAAGGAATCAAGCTGAACACAGTAATGCTTCAGTTTACCTCGATATTACCTTATACTGTTCTTTAACCTTCAAGACATATTGCATCAGCACTAAAGTAGAAGTTTCGTCACGTATCTGTCTGCTATATAAAGCAACTGGGTCTGTTTGGGGTGCCCGTCCTCAGACAGTAAGGAAAATCTGCCCAAACACTCTATTCTGCTTCTGAATATGCTAGACGTTAGAGAGAAAGTACAGACTTTCTGATGCAAAAAAAGTCCATATTACCCTGAACGGAACCTGAAGGTTAAACACAGGCTGTAGAATTTGTATTCAGTTGACGTATAGCCGTGCATATATCAGACGTGAAGTAGCTGGTGGCTGATATGTACAGAGGAGAAAGGTTTGTAACATTTCAGATCATGACGTTCATGAACATCAGCTCTTCTAATGTCCACGAAGATTTTCTTACAGTGATCTGTTCCACTTCTCATACGCAGGAAAAACCAGTGTGAACTATTGAAACAGAGATAGCCTAAATTAGGGAAAGTAAGCTGAATTGTCATAAAGAGGATGGTGTATGTCGAAGTCTTTAAACAGACTGCGCGCATGCGTTGCAAGATCTGAGGATAACAATGTAGCCAAATGCTGGTCACAACTTTGTAATTATTGTATATAGTGTAACTTTTTGATTGAGTCATTTTATGTTCCGGTAGTAAATGACTGTATGTCGTTCCATTTTTTAACTGCTTTCTTTATAAATTTTCAAATAACTGATTTGCCCATATACATTTCATATTCTTTATATTCAGTGTCTGTTTGCTGCTTCTGACGCGAATAAAGAAATTACATACAATGATGAGATAAATGTAATGTTTTTGAAGGGCAACATTTTCAGGTCTGTTGGCTTAAAAATCATCACATATGTTTTTATCTCCATACAGACTGTGTGAGACATCTTTGTGAAAATTTTAGAAATAGAACAGGAGTCAGAACGGTGATAGGATTTAACGCTATTTCGTTCTAGAAAATCTGATCTGTTCTACATTGCGTATCATTCGCCATCATGACGGCTTGAACTCAGATGGGGAAAGGTTCAGTGAGGGTTCTTGTTTAATAGAAAAGAAAAACAAAAGGCTACTGAAGATACTGAAACTTCAGCGAAACATGCCCGTGTACAGAAAATTACAAGAGATGTTTCGCTCCCAAGACAAATTTATTAGCAATACGCATGATGGCAAGTAAAACGTTCTCCAGGCATTCGTCAAACCGAGAGCCTTCCATTGGATAGCCGTAGGGTCAACGTCATTCATCATTCCAAATCATTATTTTCTAGCTGTGCACTGTCCACTGATTTCATTCTGTACACCACCTCAAGCGTCTCACAGCACTGACTAAAGAAATGTGTGACCTGCTCCACTACTGTACCCCATTCTTTATAATTCCCTAAGCGCAGTCATTAGGATGGTTGGAAATCACGAGTGATTCTTTAGGTTGGTTTCATGTTTTTTTTTATTTTTTTTTTTATTTTTTTTTTTTTACAACCACCCTCCTCTACGCTCGGCTGTCCCTTCCCGTGACATAATGTATCTCATTGAAACGGAGAGGATGAAACGAAATGCTTGTACTTAATTCTTCCTCAGGCTAGTTGTTCAGAACTGAGAAACACCACAGCAGTACTTGAGGTCTGTGTGCTCTTGGTTTAGTTGTGGTTGTTCCTTTACGTATCCACTTTACAATACCATTCACCAACAGTCGATCTGGTCAGGTTTAGAAGGGCTGAAACGTCCCTTATGAATTTGATACTTAAGTGACATCCAATAACTAGTGTACGTCCAAAGTGACTGAGCCCTCCTGAGTGACCCATTCTGCTGTTACTGATATTATTCTGATGCCCACCACCTTTTTATACTGGCCAGATTGCTCTTTGTGATAGCTAGCCATTGTTTTCAAACTCATCTGATCAAATGGTTCAAATGGCTCTGAGCACTATGGGACTTAACATCTATGGTCATCAGTCCCCTAGAACTTAGAACTACTTAAACCTAACTAACCTAAGGACATCACACAACACCCAGCCATCACGAGGCGGAGAAAATCCCTGACCCCGGCGGGAATCGAACCCGGGAACCCGGGCGTGGGAAGCAAGAACGCTACCGCACGACCACAAGATGCGGGCTTCATCTGATCAGATAGGGTACGTGAACCGAGATCGGAATGGTCATTTAAAACCCACTTGGTAAATCGTTACAGTCTATAACAACAAAATTAAATATTATACTGAGCTCAAAGTAACACTTTCTGAAGGAAAAAATTTCCTCGTGTGTTAGCTTATAAATCAGTATCAGTCTACATATCACCGAAGCGCCGAAGAAGCTGGTATAGGTATGTGTATTCAAATACACAGATAAGAAAACAGGCAGAATACGGCGCAGCGGTCGGCAACTCCTATATAAGATAACAAGTGCCTGGCGCTGTTGTTAGATAGCTTACTGCTGCTACAATGGCAGGTTATCAAGATTTAAGTGAGTTTGAACGTGGTGTTATAGTCGGAGCACGAGCGACTGGACACAGCATTTTCGAGGTAACGATAAAGTAGGGATTTTCCCGTACGACCATTTCTCGAGTGTACCATGAATATCAGGAAGCCCGTAAAATATCACATCTCCGTCATCGCTGAGGCCGGAAAAAGATGCTGCAAGAACGGGACAAACGAACACTGAAGAGAATTGTTCAACGTGACGGAAGTGCAACCCTTTCGCAAACTGCAGCAGATTTTAATGCTGGGCCATCAACATGTGTCAGCGTGCGAAACATTCAACGAAACATGGATATGGGCTTTCGGAGCCGATGATCCACTCGTGTACCCTTGATGACTGCACGACACAAAGTATTACGCCTCGCCTGGGGCCGGCCGGAGTGGTCGAGAGGTTCTAGGCGCTTCAGTCTGCAACCGCGAGACTGATACGGTCGCAGGTTAGAATCCTGCGTAAGGCATGGATGTGTGTGATGTCCTTAGGTTAGTTAGGTTTAAGTAGTTCTAGGACACTGATGACCTTAGATGTTAAGTCCCATAGTGCTCAGAGCCATTTGAGACCCTCGCCTGGGGACGTCAACACCGGCTGGATTACTGATGACTGGAAATATGTTGCCTGGTCGAAACGAGTCTCGTTTCCAATTTTATCCATCGGATGGACGCGTACAGGTATGGGGATAACCTCATGAACCCATGGACCCTGCATGTTAGCAGGGGACTGTTCAAGTTGGTGCAGGTTCTGTAATGGTGCAGGGCGTGTGCAGTTCATATGATATGGGACCCCTGATACGTCTAAATAAGACCCTGGCAGGGGGCACGTACGTAAGCATCCTGTCTGATCACATGCATCCATTCATGCCCATTGTACATTCCGACGGACTTGGGAAATTCTAGCAGGACGATGCAACACCCCACCCGTCTATAAGAGTTTAAACACTTCCGCTGGCTACCAAACTCCCCAGACATGAACATTATTCACCATATCTGGGATGACTTGCAACGCACTGCTCAAAAGAGATCTCCATCCCTCGTACTCTTACGGCTTTGTGGACAGCCATGCAGGATTCATGGTGGGGCAGTTCCCTTCCAAAAAAATAAAAAAAATAAAAAAAAAGGCTCTGAGCACTGAGCACTATGGGACTTAACATCTGTGGTCATCAGTCCCCTAGAACTTAGAACTACTTAAACCTAACTACCCTAAGGACATCACACACATCCATGGCCGAGGCAGGATTCGAACCAGCGACCGTAGGAGTCCCGCGGTTCCGGACTTAGCGCCTGAACCGCTAGACCACCGCGGTCGAAGTCAGTTCCCTTCATCACTACTTCAGACGTTGTCTGGCGCCACTTCTGGGAGCTCGCGGGGGCCGTACACGATTTCTTTGGCTCTTCAGTGTATATACACATACTGTATGAGTACCCTTATTGCAAATATGTTCAAACAGAATCGGAGTTTGCACGATGATAGGGTTTAATCTTAATTCTTCCGCTGTTCCATAAAATTTCATGCAAGTTGATGGCTTGTTCTTGTGGCTGCCTCATTGTTTCTCATGTATCACTTGCACTCGCGCCTCCCCAGTAAATATCTTGTGATTGTTCGAGCAGCTCTTGAGACCGTTTCGACCTTTGCGGTGTATTGCGAAATCTCGTTCGCGCAGCCCCACCGAAAGGCAGACAGGAGCCACCTCAGTACTCGCACAGGAGCACACTGGAACACAATCGACCTAGGGCAGGGCATGGAAAGGCAGCTCGTGTGACTCACAGGTGTTTGCGCAACGTCGTGAGTTGAGATGCAGGACAGGACCGCACAGTAGCGAGTTGCTTTCGCCTGCGTCACGCAGTGTTAGAGACACATTTACCGCCTGAATGCAAGTGGTTTGTGCTGAACATTTGAAACAGGTTACTCAAGCAGCTCGACTGCACATGGTCTTGTGAGATACTAATCATTGTGACTACATGGAATATGAGTTGAAAACCGATGTCTGAACCCCTGTTTCAAATGATCTTAATATGCATTATGTATTATCAGACAGTGAAATATTAGTTATATGTGCCGTTTCGTTGACAGAGAACGTCTGTGATCTCGTTAACTTTGGCTATAAAATTTCTATGGGTCAGAGTTCACACAAATTTTATTTATTGGCAGTATCGGTTTCACCCAATTGGTCATTATCAATAGCCCGTAACAGCGTAGCCAACGAAGACCAAAAATTGTCAATATCAGTGAAATTCACCAGCAACCTTGTAACTTAATATGTTAATTTATTTTATTTTATTTTGAAGTCTACCAGTTTGTGCATTTCACTTTGCCATCTTCAGGCCCCATGTGCATCTCTCTACAAATAAACGAAAACACCTGCAGTCCAAGAACGTGGTCAAAGAACCCAGTTTATTAGTACGAGGGTTTTAATGGTATAAAATTAATGTGCACTGTTAAATGAAGTCGGTTAAGAGCAAATATTAAATTTGTGGATGTAAAATGGCGGAGTGTGGGTGGCGGGGTTGGAGGGTGGAAGTGGGAGGGAGGGTAGGTCGATGCTCTATGTAACCACACACTTCGCTCCCTCAGAAATCTGAAAACTGCAGAGCGAACAATTTCTTCTCCACTGTATTTACTCCGCTACAAGAAACAACTAAGGCTGTTTCACAAAGTTACGCCGACTCCCCGCAGCTCGACTTGTAAGTCACTGGTGACGCAATTCTCAGACATGCTGGAGGTTGTTTATTTTCAAACAAATGCGTTAAGGCTACATGGAATACACACGTCGGTTACTAATAACGCCACCGTAAGAAAGGCATATTTACAGAGTCCACTCAAAACTCTGCACGCTGTTCTGCACTTATAGAGGGGAAATAAACTCTTAGTTGTCCTGTCCTGCGCATCATCTGTAGTGTTCTTCCGAGAAAGGCAACTTTACCACTCAAAAGCGCTGCTCATTTTTCATTTGCAGACAGAATGCGTACCCCCAGAGTTATCTGCCCAATTCTCTTGTGTGGGTAGACAAAATGAGTTCACCGAGCCCGCATTTATACAGTGGAGTTATTTTCAGTTTATTAAATGAGCACTTATTTGCAGTTAAAATGAGCTGTTATTTAAATACGAGAGTTGTGCAGAAAGTAAGTTCCGATCGGTTGCGAAATAGAAACCACAGTGAAAACCAGAAACGTTTTATTTGCAACACTTAGGTACACCTTCCACCTACTTCTCTACATAGTAGCTGCTACAACTTCGAGTTTTGTCGTAGTGTTGCATCAAATTTCCAATATCCTCGTGATACAAAGCAGCCGCCTGTGCTTTTGGCCAGTTGTCTGCTCTGCTCTGGTCTGTGGAAAAATTCTGTCTTCGTAGCCAGCGGTTCTTGTGAGCAGAGATAAGACTTAGGGGAGCCAATTATGAACTGTATTGTGGGTGATCAAACTCTTCTCATTGGAAACGTTGCAGGAGCGTCTTCATTGCTGCTGCAGTGTGCGTCCGAAAATTGGCATGAAGAAGTAAATGCTTGACAGTTGTGTTATGTGGGCTGCATGACACAGGTGAAATCTCTAACCAGGCCAACATACTTGGCGGGAGACGCTATTCCCCACGCATCTTTATGTGCTCACTGTTCACTCAAAACTGAAAAGAGTGACGCGACACAATCGACGGTCATACTAGAGACACTGTCCAGCACACCCGTGCAAAGCTTTACTGGATTCTGCCAGTGGTTTCTATTTCGGGACCAATCGGAACATACTTTCTGGACAACCCTCGTATGTTACATCCGGAGGTGGAGTTGGAGTGACCACAATGAGGAACCTGCCCCATGTGTAACACGCTGACAATATGTAACTTACAATATCGATATGATGAAGTTTAAGAGATTAGTCAGGGTGAATCAATTCGCAAAGATGGGAGACACGGAAACTATAAGAAATGAGGCGAAACAGTTGAACGCTGTAGACATAGCGATAACGAACAGCTCAATAGGCAGTTCAGTTGCCTCTAAAAAGGGCAATCACAGAACTTGGAAAGAAAAACATATGTACGAACAATAACTGCAAAGCAACCATGGGTAAGAAGAGAAATACTTCAGTTCATTGATGAAAGAAGAAAGTACAGTAATGTTCAGGGAAATTCAGGTATACAGAAATGAAAGTCTCTTTGGAATGAACATAGGAAGTGCAGGGAAGCTTAGAGGAAGTTGCTGCATGAGAAACGTGAATAAATTGAAAAAGAAATTATTATTGGAAGGACTGACTTAGCATGTAGAAAATTTAACCTTCGGTGAAATTAAAAGCAATGGTTTTAAAATGAAGACTGTAGTGCGAATACCTCTGTTAAATGCAGAGGAGATAGCGGATAGGTGGAAAGAATACATTGAATGCCTTTATATGATATTGTCTCGTAACGTGAAAGAGGAGTAGATAGGGAAGAGATACGAGATCATTTTTAGAAGCAGAATTTAGAAGTCCTTTGGAAGAATTAAGATCAAATAAAGCGGAAGGGATGGATAACATTCCACTGAATATCCAAAAACAATGGGGGAAATGGCAACAAAACGATTATTCACATTGGTGTGTAAACTATATCAGATTGGAGATATATCATCCTAATTTCGCAAAAACATCAAACATACAGTTACGACGGTTGCAAGAGCCGATAAGTGCGAGAATTACCGCACAGTCAGCTGAACAGCTCATACATCCAAGTTGCTGAAAATATGGTTTTATGACATTTAAACGCACAGGAGAGGTAACTCGGATACTGCAGTTGATAACGGAAGCAAGACTAAGGAAAACTCAAAAAACGTTCATAAGGATTTGTCGACACGGAAAAAGTGTTTGACAATGTAAATTGGTGCAAGATGTTCGAGATTCTGAGGAAACCAGGGGCAAGCCAGAGAAAGTCGGGGAATATACAAAATGTAGAAGAGGCAAGAGGGAACAATAAGAATAGAAGACCAAGAACAAAGTGCTCGGTTTAAAAACGGTGTAATACAGGGATGTAGCCTTTTGCCCCTAACTATTCAATCTGTACATCGAAAAAGCAATGACTGACACAAAAGAAAGGTTCAAAGTGGCATTATAATTCAAGAATACAGAACATCAACGATAAGGTTCGCTGGCGACACTACTATCCTAAGTGGAAGTGAGAAGGATCATAGGATGTGTTGAATGGAATGAACAACCTACAGAGTACAGAATATGGACTGAGAGTAAATCGAAGAAAGACAAAAGCAATGAGAAGAAGCAGAAATGAGAACATCTAGAAACTTAAGACCAAAATTGCTGATCGTGTAGTAGATGAAGATCAGGAATTCTACTACGGAGGTAGCAAAATAACCAACGACGGATGGAGCAAGTAGGACATCAAAATCAGTCCAGCACCGGCAAATAGACAATTGGCATTAGACATAGGCCTTAATTTGAGGAAGAAATTTCTGAGAATCTACGTTTGGAGCACAGCATTGTATGGTAGTGAAAAATGGGCTGTGGGCAAACCGGAGCAAAAGAGAATCGAAGCACTTAAGATATAGTGCTACAGACAAATGTTGAAAATTTGGTGGACTGATAAGATAAGGAATGAGGAGATTCTCTGGAGAATTGGCGAGAAAAGAAATATAGGGACAAGAGGAAGAAACAAGAAGAAAGGAGAAAAGAAGGGACAAGAAGATGGGAAAGGATGATAGACACCAGAGAACAACATTCGTATCACTTTTTTTTTTTTCGTCAGTCTACTGACTGGTTTGATGCGGCCCGCCACGAAATCCTTTCCTGTGCTAACCTCTTCATCTCAGAGTAGCACTTGCAACCTACGTCCTCAATTATTTGCTTGACATATTCCAATCTCTGTCTTCCTCTACAGTTTCTGCCCTCTACAGCTCCCTCTAGTACCATGGAAGTCATTCCCTCATGTCTTAACAGATGTCCTGTCATCCTGTCCCTTCTCCTTATCAGTGTTTTCCACATATTCCTTTCCTCTCCGATTCTGCGTATAACCTCCTCATTAGTTACCTTATCAGTCCACCTAATTTTCAACATTCGTCTATAGCACCACATCTCAAATGCTTCGATTCTCTTCTGTTCCGGTTTTCCCACAGTCCATGTTTCACTACCATACAATGCTGTACTCCATACGTACATCCTCAGAAATTTCTTCGTCAAATTAATGCCGGTATTTGATATTAGTAGACTTCTCTTGCCCAGAAATGACTTTTTTGCAATAGCGAGTCTGCTTTTGATGTCCTCCTTGCTCCGTCCGTCATTGGTTATTTTACTGCCTAGGTAGCAAAATTCCTTAACTGCATTGACTTCGTGACCATCAATCCTGATGTTAAGTTTCTCGCTGTTCTCATTTCTACTACTTCTCATTACCTTCGTCTTTCTCCGATTTACTTTCAAACCATACTGTGTACTCATTAGACTATTCATTCCGTTCAGCAGATCATTTAATTCTTCTTCACTTTCACTCAGGATAGCAATGTCATCAGCGAATCGTATCATTGATATCCTTTCACCTTGTATTTTAATTCCACTCCTGAATCTTTCTTTTATTTCCATCATTGCTTCCTCGATGTACAGATTGAAGAGTAGGGGCGAAAGGCTACAGCCCTGCCTTACACCCATTTTAATACGAGCACTTCGTTCTTGATCGTCCACTCTTATTATTCCCTCTTGGTTGTTGTACATATTGTATATGACCCATCGCTCACTATAGCTTATCCCTACTTTTTTCAGAATCTCGAACAGCTTGCACCATTTTATATTGTCGAACGCTTTTTCCAGGTTGTCAAATCCAATAAACGTGTCTTGATTTTTCTTTAACCTCTCTTCCATTATTAGCCGTAACGTCAGAATTGCCTCTCCCGTGCCTTTACTTTTCCTAAAACCAAACTGATCGTCACCTAGCGCATTCTCAATTTTCTTTTCCATTCTTCTGTATATTATTCTTGTAAGCAGCTTCGATGCATGAGCTGTTAAGCTGATCGTGCGATAATTCTCGCACTTGTCAGCTCTTGCCGTCTTCGGAATTGTGTGGATGATGCTTTTCCGAAAGTCAGATGGTATGTCGCCAGGCTCATATATTCTACACACCAACGTGAATAGTCGTTTTGTTGCCACTTTCTCTAATGATTTTAAAAATTCTGATGGAATGTTATCTACACTCCCGGAAATTGAAATAAGAACACCGTGAATTCATTGTCCCAGGAAGGGGAAACTTTATTGACACATTCCCGGGGTCAGATACATCACATGATCACACTAACAGAACCACAGGCACATAGACACAGACAACAAAGCATGCACAATGTCGGCACTAGTACAGTGTATATCCACCTTTCGCAGCAATTCAGGCTGCTATTCTCCCATGGAGACGATCGTAGAGATGCTGGATGTAGTCCTGTGGAACGGCTTGCCATGCCATTTCCACCTGGCGCCTCAGTTGGACCAGCGTTCGTGCTGGACGTGCAGACTGCGTGAGACGACGCTTCATCCTGTCCCAAACATGCTCAATGGGGGACAGATCCGGAGATCTTGCTGGCCAGGGTAGTTGACTTACACCTTCTAGAGCACGTTGGGTGGCACGGGATACATGCGGACGTGCATTGTCCTGTTGGAACAGCAAGTTCCCTTGCCGGTCTAGGAATGGTAGAACGATGGGTTCGATGACGGTTTGGATGTACCGTGCACTATTCAGTGTCCCCTCGACGATCACCAGAGGTGTACGGCCAGTGTAGGAGATCGCTCCCCACACCATGATGCCGGGTGTTGGCCCTGTGTGCCTCGGTCGTATGCAGTCCTGATTGTGGCGCTCACCTGCACGGCGCCAAACACGCATACGACCATCATTGGCACCAAGGCAGAAGCGACTCTCATCGCTGAAGACGACACGTCGCCATTCGTCCCTCCATTCACGCCTGTCGCGACACCACTGGAGGCGGGCTGCACGATGTTGGGGCGTGAGCGGAAGACGGCCTAACGGTGTGCGGGACCGTAGCCCAGCTTCATGGAGACGGTTGCGAATGGTCCTCGCCGATACCCCAGGAGCAACAGTGTCCCTAATTTGCTGGGAAGTGGCGGTGCGGTCCCCTACGGCACTGCGTAGGATGATACGGTCTTGGCGTGAATCCGTGCGTCGCTGCGGTCCGGTCCCAGGTCGACGGGCACGTGCACCTTCCGCCGACCACTGGCGACAACATCGATGTACTGTGGAGACCTACGCCCCACGTGTTGAGCAATTCGGCGGTACGTCCACCCGGCCTCCCGAATGCCCACTATACGCCCTCGCTCAAAGTCCATCAACTGCACATACGGTTCACGTCCACGCTGTCGCGGCATGCTACCAGTGTTAAAGACTACGATGGAGCTCCGTATGCCACGGGAAACTGGCTGACACTGACGGCGGCGGTGCACAAATGCTGTTTAGCTAGCGCCATTCGACGGCCAACACCGCGGTTCCTGGTGTGTCCGCTTGTACAGCCCTCTCGCAGTGTCCGGAGCAAGTATGGTGGGTGTGACACACCGGTGTCAATGTGTTTTTTTTTTCCATTTCCAGGAGTGTATCCCTTCTGCCATATTTGACCGTAAGTCCTCCAAAGCTCTTTTAAATTCCGATTCTAATACTGGATCCCCTATCTCTTCTAAATCGACTCCTGTTTCTTCTTCTATTACATCAGACAAATCTTCCCCCTCATAGAGGCTTTTAAAGTATTGTTTCCACCTATCTGCTCTCTCCTCTGCATTTAACAGTGGAATTCCCGTTGCACTCTTAATGTTACCACCGTTGCTTTTAATGTCACCAAAGGTTGTTTTGACTTTCCTGTATGCTGAGTCTGTCCTTACGACAACCATATGTTTTTCGATGTCTTCTCGTTTTTCCTGCAGCCATTTCGTCTTTGCTTCCCTGCACATCCTATTTATTTCATTCCTCAGCGACTTGTATTTCTGTATTCCTGATTTTCCCGGAACATGTTTGTACATCCTCCTTTCATCAATCAACTGATGTTTTACTTCTGTTACCCATGGTTTCTTGGCAGCTATCTTCTTTGTAACTATGTTCTCCTTCCCAACTTCTGTGATGGCCCTTTTTAGAGATGTCCATTCCTCTTCAACTGTTCTGCCTACTGCGCTGTTCGTTATTGCTGTATCTATAGCGTTAGAGAACTTCAAACGTATCTCGTCATTCCTTAGAACTTCCGTATCCCACTTCTTTGCGTATTGATTCTTCCTGACTAATGTCTTGAACTTCAGCCTACTCTTCATCACTACTATATTGTGATCTGAGTCTATATCTGCTCCTGGGTACGCCTTGCAATCCAGTATCTGATTTCGGAAACTCTGTCTGACCATGATGTAATCTAATTGAAATCTTCCCGTATCTCCCGGCCTTTTCCAAGTGGACCTCCTCCTCTTGTGATTTTTCAACAGGGTATTGGCTATTACTAGCTGAAACTTGTTACAGGACAATTAGTCTTTCTCCTCTTTCATTGCTTGTCCCAAGCCCATATTCTCTTGAAACCTTTTCTTCTACTCCTTCCCCTACAACTGCATTCCAGTCGCCCATGACTATTAGATTTTCGTCCCCCTTTACATACTGCATTACCCTTTCAATATCCTCATACACTTTCTCTATCTGTTCATCTTCAGCTTGCGACGTCGGCATGTATACCTGAACTATCATTGTCGGTGTTGGTCTGCTGTCGATTCTGATTACAACAACCCGGTCACTGAACTGTTCACAGTAACACACCCTCTGCCCTACCTTCCTATTCATAACGAATCCTACACCTGTTATACCATTATCTGCTGCTGTTGATATTACCCGATACTCATCTGACCAGAAATCCTTGTCTTCCTTCCACTTCACTGACCCCTACTATATCTAGATTGAGCCTTTGCATTTCGCTTTTCAGATTTTCTAGTTTCCCTACCACGTTCAAGCTTCTGATATTCCACGCCCCGACTCGTAGAGCATTATCGTTTCGTTGATTATTCAATATTTTTCTGATGGTAACCTCCCCCTTGGCAGTCCCCTCCCGGAGATCCGAATGGAGGACTATTCAGGAATCTTTTGCCAATGGAGAGACCATCATGACACTTCTTCAACTACATGCCACATGTCCTGTGGATACACGTTACGTGTCTTTAATGCAGTGGTTTCCATTGCCTTCTGCATCCTCATGTCGTTGATCATTGCTGATTCTTCCGCCTTTAGGGGCAATTTCCCACCCCTATGACAAGAGAGTGCCCTGAACCTCTATCCGTTCCTCCGTCGTCTTTGACAAGGCCGTTGGCAGAATGAGGCTGACTTCTTATGCCGGAAGTCTTCGGCCGCCAATGCTGATTATTTATCAAAATTTAGGCAGTGGCGGGGATCGAACCCGGGACCGAAAACGTTTTGATTATGAATCAAAGACGCTCCCCGTAGACAACGGGTCATTTTTTTTAGAGGGCTATAAAGGTTAAAAACTGTAAGGGAAGACAGAGATTGGAATACATCCAGTAAAAAATTGAGCACATAACCTGAAAGTGCTCCTTCAGATGAAAACGATGGCACAGGAGAGGGATTCGTGGGAAGCAGCATCAAACGAATCTCAAAGACTGATGACTCAAAAAAGATTTTATGTGTCCACCATCACTGGTTGAAATATGTTCCACCGCGTAATGGGAATAAAACGCATCACTTCAGACACTGCTTTAGCAACATCTGAAAAGACCCATAGGTTTAAACTAAGTCCCCCGCAGCACGAGCACGTCATCTGGATGTTAGGAAATTTAGGATATTAGAACTCAAGTTAAGAAACGCATGCGGCAGATAAGTATTCTGTACTTGAACGTGGTCAGATCCCTTCCATCACACATATTACCATTCATGAAGAATGTGAGGTAAGTGGTTCTGCTCAGTACAGTGCACTTTACAAGTGACAGCAATTTCTGAAAGGAAAAGACGTATACAGTCCACCAGTAAGACAATTAATGGTGAGAGAAATGCAGTAGTTTTCTGGTCATTCATTAATTCAAGACGAAGTGACTACGACATAATTACGTGGTTTTGCAATAGGACAGACAGCAATAAAGAGCCACATTTACCCCCCACCCCCTTTCCCAACTACACTGTCAAGTCACTGACAACATCACACTTAGAAATTACACACTTCTCAGCTATTGTTTGTACGAACATACTTTACATAAATGCTCACTTAACAGCTGGAAATAAGTGCTCATTTAATAAACTGAAAATCACTATATAAATACGAGGTTAGCGAAGTTGTTTGGTCACATAAGGAACTGGTGAGTGGGGATATAGTCTGTCTGCAGAATGAAAATCGAGCAGCCATCTTGATGGAGGCGCTACAGTTGCTGTACGGGACGATTAAGAACCAATCTCCCCTCTAGATCTGTAGAAGAGTGTGCAGAGATTTACGTAGATTCTATCCAATCACTCATATCTCTTTTCTAAGTAGTGGAACGCACATGGCGGAAAATAAACACCCCTGGGCATGTCTGTGCATGGTGTCGGCAGTGATTCATAAGACGCGCTGTAGTTGGTTTTTCTGGCGTAGTGGGGTAGACACAGTGGGAAAAAACCTGCAGATCTCTGACCAGAATCGGGGAACTAACTTCCATCACGCTTTTATCCTCCACCGAACCTACCAGTCCCCTTTGGTGTTCTACATCGCCAGAACGGAATTTATCTGCTCTTGTACGTATCACACGCAGCTAATATTTTTTCTGTGCGTACTTAATCTGCGATTTTTCCATCCCCTGCGATGCGGAAACAATTAGTCCTACAGAAAAAATAAATAAGGTATTGCTTGCAAGAAATATAATGTAGTTTCGTTTTGTACCAAAAGTAGCTTCGTCACTGAAGATTAATTTGCTTGCTAAGTTATAATTTTCAAGATGGCCCTGTATATCAATGGAGAACTGTAGGCTGCACAATTTCTTGTTATGGCTTACAGGTTGCAGGAGCTGCAGTTTGTACGTCTTCACTGTTAATCGATTAGGGAATACATGCCACACTATTTTCCGACGGCTCGACAGATAGGCTTTATAGGACTTCAAAACGTCACAATCCTCACACAGTGCACTGTCTGTTCTGATACGCCCGAACGATTTGCATCGCACAGACTAACACACTCAAATTTCCTGTACCACTTCACCATGCTGTTGTAAGCTGGTGGTGTCTTGTGACTCACGGCGGGGTCAGGGATTTTCTCTGCCTCGTGATGACTGGGTGTTCTGTGATGTCCTTAGGTTAGTTAGGTTTTAGTAGTTCTAATTTCTAGGGGACTGATGACCATAGATGTTAAGTCCCGTAGTGCTCAGAGCCATTTGAACCATATGATCTTTGCCCACTCACTACCGATTGGCAACGGGCATATTCTAGGACACAAAATACTTTCTCCGCCAGATTCGCTACCACTTTCAGCAACTACTGATGGTGACGCCCATGTTGGCGTTTTCTCGAACTAACTTGCCGGCCCCACGTAGAAGAAACAATCTTTGCTAGTCTATCTTTCACGTATGTTATGTTTAGCCCATACCGATATTTTAAAATTTTTAATTTACTACACACACTTCACTTCATTAAGAAGCGACAGCGATAGTTTTCCGAGTATTTACGGGATGGTTATAATTCAGTTTTTGTTACTTGAGGGAGCTCCAACGAGAAACGAGACGGTGTTGGGCAATGAAACGTCATGGAAGGATCTTTAGGACACACGGAAGAGAATTAACGAATAAACCATAGAAAGAAACACATTTTGATTTCCACATGAGAGGGTGTTATTCGTTAATTCCCTACCTTCCAGGTTACGAACTTTGCTCAGTGTGAAGACCAGACAGCCTGAAACGATACTAGGGGTTTCTCTATTGCTGCTCGAAACAATGGTGGACCACAGAATGTTCAGCTGTCGTAGCACTGCTCGTGTACTCCTTGAAAATTGCACACTGCGTCCACCATTCTCAGCCATGGCAACTGTAGCCTCTTCAACAATGTCTGGTGAAGTTGGCCGTCGACCTCTCCCAGGAGCAGCACTGTTGCCGTTGTTTTGATAAAGCAGCTTTACGAGTAAAGGCCTGTTCACGTTTTCCAGGCCCATTTTGGCTATCTGCAACTGTAATGCACAGTGGTGCTGGTGTTTCAACCCTACGCAGCCGTAACAGTACAGGCCCCTAACGATAAGTCACTGCTACTAACAGTATAAATCCTGCTGTGTACGGTCTGAACATCATTCTTCTAAAGCTGGGTAGCTATGCGGTAAATACTTTTGCTTCTGCACTGGCTCAAGTAGCGAAAGTTTAATTATAACCAACCTGTAATACTGTTCTAGAGAAAGTCAAGAACAAAAGGGTGACCTAATTCGGCGCTACTTGCGAGGAGATGCAACGACAGGTGCGTGTGGTGCGAGAGACAGACACGGGACACACTGGCGATGCTGTGAATTATCTGTGCGCTTCACCGATGACGCATACGTCTCCTCGGGCCCCTCAACACTTCCGCAGTTATGGACGCCATTAGAGGCAGCACGGCTCAGTATTTCTGCAGGAGACTTCCAACGACTTGTCGACTCAGTGACACGCGAGCTGCTGCACTATGCCATGTAAAAGGAGGGCAGTCACTACATTAGTAGGTATCGCATGGCTCCTGTCTCCAGTGTGTAGTTCCGGTTGCTGCGTCAGCGACAGCTCGCGCGCCTGCGACTTGCGGTGGCTTGTAGGGAGCGCGCGACCTCGCCCCAGCTGGCGTGTGCCACATCGGTGTCGGTCTCTGGAGGCTGGTGAAGGGCGCCCGCTTCTTGTGTAACTGCTCGCTGCACCGCCGCTGCCTCCTGCTATGCAGCGCAACCAGTAGCGGCTTCCGCCGGCGATCGGCCGCGCCGATCTATCAAACCGGCCTGCGCGCCGGTAGCGCTCCCCCTACACTAGACGGGTGAAAGAAGATCCGTGACGACTGCCCCCTCTGTTGCCAGTTTTCGACTGTGAAGCGCGGACGGCAGCAGGCGAAAACGATAGTCGTTTACAGAGCTGCGGCAACAATGAGGCGTTTCGCAGTTGGCTGAGGTAGAAGCGCGGAGCAGTCCCGCCAAGATTAGCGATGCGAAAAACCGACTGGTTAAAACCGATACCAGTATTGTAGTTCTGAATAGCCGGTACTTTTCGGTATGCGTATCGTCTCGGTTACAACAGGTGTTTTCTATTTTTTGCCAACATCCGAATGTAAAGTAGCCATTGCAGCAGTGCTAAAATTTTTCGTTTTTAAATTTGGATTGATCCATCCTAATATATATCAATGACTTTCCCAGTAGTGTTACTAATGGTGAAAAAATTTTCTTCCCTGATGGCAGCAAGTTGTAGTCACCGAGAAAACGAGAGAACTTGAACAGAAAGGAAATAGAACTCTCAAGGAAGTTTACTATCAGTCAACAAGCAATAAAGTGACACTGAACATAAAGAAAACTAATGCTATGAATTTCAATTTGAAAAGAGAAAATGACAGTGTTAAATTAATTATAGATGGCACCTCAATACAGAGTGTAACAAACGCAAAATTACGGGGAATGAATACTGATTCTCAGTTGAAGTGGTGTGAACACACAAAGGCACTTGCAAACAGAATGTCATCAGCATGTTATGTTTATCAGTGTGTAACATGCAATGTCTTTTAGTTACGTACTACACTCCTGGAAATTGAAATAAGAACACCGTGAATTCATTGGCCCAGGAAGGGGAAACTTTATTGACACATTCCTGGGGTCAGATACATCACATGATCACACTGACAGAAACACAGGCACATAGACACAGGCAACAGAGCATGCACAATGTCGGCACTAGTACAGTGTATATCCACCTTTCCCAGCAATGCAGGCTGCTATTCTCCCATGGAGACGATCGTAGAGATGCTGGATGTAGTCATGTGGAACGGCTTGCCATGCCATTTCCACCTGGCGCCTCAGTTGGACCAGCGTTCGTGCTGGACGTGCAGACCGCGTGAGACGACGCTTCATCCAGTCCCAAACATGCTCAATGGGGGACAGATCTGGAGATCTTGCTGGCCAGGGTAGTTGACTTACACCTTCTAGAGCACGTTGGGTGGCACGGGATACATGCGGACGTGCATTGTCCTGTTGGAACAGCAAGTTCTCTTGCCGGTCTAGGAATGGTAGAACGATGGGTTCGATGACGGTTTGGATGTACCGTGCACTATTCAGTGTCGCCTCGACGATCACCACAGAGGTACGGCCAGTGTAGGAGATCGCTCCCCACACCATGATGCCGGGTGTTGGCCCTATGTGCCTCGGTTGTATGCAGTCCTGATTGTGGCGCTCACCTGCACGGCGCCAAACACGCATACGACCATCATTGGCACCAAGGCAGGAGCGACTCTCATCGCTGAAGACGACACGTCTCCATTCGTCCCTCCATTCACGCCTGTCGCGACACCACTGGAGGCGGGCTTCACGATGTTGGGGCGTGAGCGGAAGACGGCCTAACGGTGTGCGGCACCGTAGCCGAGCTTCATGGAGACGGTTGCGAATGGTCCTCGCCGATACCCCAGGAGCAACAGTGTCCCTAATTTCCTGGGAAGTGGCGGTGTGGTCCCCTACGGCACTGCGTAGGATCCTACGGTCTTGGCGTGCATCCGTGCGTCGCTGCGGTCCGGTCCCAGGTCGACGGGCACGTGCACCTTCCGCCGACCACTGGCGACAACGTCGATGTACTGTGGAGACCTCACGCCCCACGTGTTGAGCAATTCGGCGGTACGTCCACCCGGCCTCCCGCATGCCCACTATACGCCCTCACTCAAAGTCCGTCAACTGCACATACGGTTCACGTCCACGCTGTCGCGGCATGCTACTAGTGTTAAAGACTGCGATGGAGCACCGTATGCCACGGCAAACTGGCTGACACTGACGGCGGCGGTGCACAAATGCTGCGCAGCTAGCGCCATTCGACGGCCAACACCGCGGTTCCTGGTGTGTCCGCTGTGCCGTGCGTGTGATCATTGCTTGTACAGCCCTCTCGCAGTGTCCGGAGCAAGTATGATGGGTCTGACACACCGGTGTCAATGTGTTCTTTTTTCCATTTCCAGGAGTGTATTTATATGTGCAATCAGTTCTTAGCTATGGCATTCGTTTTGGGGGAACAAATGCACAAAATATGAACACAGTTTTCAAACTCCAGAAAATAGCCATAAGAATAATAACCAAAATTAGTAGTCGAGCTCATTGTAAAGATCTGTTCAAAACACTGAATATTTTAGCTATTCCGTGTGAATACGTTTACCAGTTAGTTGTACACATCAAATATAATGTCGGTAATTGCTGCAAAAACAGCTCTGTCCACGACCATGGAACAAGAGCGAGACTCAACTGACATATCCACTCAACTTACATATCCCAAGGAAAAATAAACATGAAACTCAAATCAGTATTTTCTAGTAAGGAATAAAACTGCACAATAAATTACCAAAAGAGATTAAGGAAATTGCAAAAATACTCTTTGAGCCGTGGCGCGGCTCTCGGGCGCTGGACGCTATCGATTACTCCTCTGGTTGAGGTTGGCACTATGTGCGATCGCGAGCGCCTCCTGTCGGAGCGGGTCCTAACGGGGTTGTAAGTACGAGTAACGAGAGTCTGGGGCGGACAGCAGGGGAGAACGGACATTGCGGCCGCACTCTGAGGCGACAAGAAAAGAGTTGTTGAGCACGGCCGAGAAGGGAGCGTTGAGCAAGGCGGCAGTCAGCATCGCTTTCCGGGCGACAGAGAGTTGCGACAGTCCAGGGAGCAGACACCAGCTCCGGGAGCAGTGCTCCTGTTGGTGGACGTGACGTAGGTCGTATTTTGGCGCAGTATAGTTTGCTTGGTACGCATCTGCTGCTCCATTTATGCCCACGTGTTGTTCTGTCCGTATGTGCACTGAAAAGGTTACGCTCCGGCTGGAACAGTGGCTTGTGCTTTATGTTCATGCACCCTGACTCATTTGCTTTGCTGCAGGCAGCTGTAATTTCAGAGATTTTTTTTTCGTTGCGATTGTCTTAACACGGTGGTGCCTCGTATCAGTGAACAAGACAGCTAACGTGTGACCTGTTTTGGGTTTTGGAGTCCTGTTATCATGCACACAAATGTACTGCTGCCGAGTGAGGTTAGCCCTAATCTTGTGAAACTGAGCTTTCAGTGGCTGGCTCGTCTGCAAATTAATTTAACCTTTGTGGTGCGTTCTTTTTTTTTTTTTTTTTTTTTTTTGCTTTCACTGGTGAATTTCTTGTCATTCATTTGTGTATGTTTCGCCGTTAATGATAACTGTAAGGTAGCAAGGTCTTGAAGGGCTTGCGTTCAAAAATGGTTCAAATGGCTCTGAGCACTATGGGACTCAACTGCTGTGGTCATCAGTCCCCTAGAACTTAGAACTACCTAAACCTAACTAACCTAAGGACATCACACACATCCATGCCCGAGGCAGGATTCGAACCTGCGACCGTAGCTGTCGCACGGTTCCGGTCTGCGCGCCTAGAACCGCGAGACCACCGTGGCCGGCGAAGGTCTTGCGTATCGTGACTGTATTTTGGCTACTGTTTAATTTGATTTCTTGTTTATCGGTTTGGTGAAAACTTATGCCAAGTTTACTAATTTCCGCCTGTGGTCCGGAAGTTGGTTTGAAGGTAAATCCGTGGGTAAATCTTTACTGTACCTAACTGTTAACTGATCTTGCGTTGAACTAATGCCATTATTAAATCGTTTCTTGTGTGCTATAAATTGTATGACCATAGACAAGGGGACAGGGAACATTCTGTGGTCGAGGGGTAGGCGCGGTTGCTGCTTTGCGCGTGGCGTCTTGTCACTCGGTATCATTTCCCGCGTTAGTAAGGGCGGCGTGAGATTTGTTTGCTCGCGGTTGTATGGCCGCTAGTCAGCTGTGCCTGCTCCCGCTTTAGGGTGTGCCGTGTTTCGTAAGGCGTACTCCGACTTTCAGTCACTGTTACTCCTGTGTTGCTGTCGGTCGCTTACCGAGACGTCAGTCTGTTTTAGCACGGTGGCCACTGGGCCGTGACGATGTAGGTTGACGACCAGCGTTGGGGCGGTCGTCCGCTCTGAGTGGCTTCGGTCGCTTGGACTTGGCAGTTAGTGACCTTCTGGTTAAACGGATCAAACTTGTTTATTTGCTGTAAATTCCTAAGCACTTTGTGAGAAAAGTTGTAACTGAGCTTTTTATCATTTTACACAATTCAAGCATTGTGGTAAGGCATTTTTCTATCTGTTTTATTTAAATGAGAATTCTTTATTGGGGTTATTCACCTGTTGAAGCTTAACGTAAAATTTGTAACTTAGCTTTCATGATTGTATTTAATTTAAGCATTCTTGTAAAGCAGTCCTTTATCTACGTTTTATTGATTGGTAATTCTTTATTGGTGTTATTTATTGGTTGAAGGTTAACATATGTTTGTAACCAAGTTTATGTCCTTGCTTAATTGAGATTTGATAAGAGCCTTTATTGCTGGAAGATCATTAAAGCTTGGGTGCTTGTAATTGTGAATACTGTTTATGTTGTGGGCTACCCTTCCACTTCCACAGCCAAGCTGTCCTATCTACCAGTACACACTTATTTAAAAAGGCAGTTAAAAATATCTGTTATGTAATACATTTCATACATTGAAGAACTACGTAGATAATATAGAGTAGGGGTTTGGTTAAAAAGAGATGAATAATAATAATGATGATTATGAATAATAATAATGATTATAAAACAGCCAACTTTCCACATAACACCTTCATCCTATGTTTTTTCCTTCTTCTTTCCTTTTCCAGAAAAACTTAGCCCCAAGTTATGCATAGCGCAATACTAACACATCTTCCTCTTTCTAAGCTCAACATCTCACTCATTATAGAGGGATGCTGACTCAGTTTTTCAGGATAGCAAATGGGAAGTTGCGGTACAAAAAATGGGCCAGAGATCGCCAGTGTGTGTATTTGTGTGTGGAGTGAATGAAGTGATATGAAACAATGTGTGAATAGTGTGTGCATTACATTATTTAATAAGTTATTGGTAAACAAAGTATTGTATACCAGGAGTAAATCTAACGATTGTCTCTAACTAGAAGTCTGTAAAGGTATGTGTATACAAATTAACTTATTTAAATTGGTCTAAACTTGTAAATACTTTTAGATGTCCTATAACCTTGTAAAAAGAGATCTACGGATGAATAAAGCTACTACCACTATTAATATAGAAAATGAGGAGAGCGATATGTGTATTTTTTAACAACGTCGACAGAAACGGGCGACAAACACGTTACATTAAGACTGGTACAATATCACTGAGACAATACCATCCCTGTTGCCACGTGTCGTGACGCAAGTTACGTGAGTAAGAGCAGTTTGCAGGACTTGCACCCACCTGGGATATATGGCAGTTTCTCGCTGTCGTCATTCAGACGTCCTTTTTATTGCCGTAAGGCACCAGCCCTAGTCAGAAATAGTTTTACGAAGTGACGTAATAGTGAAGTACAGTGTTTTATTCGCTTTATAGATTTGTATGCCGATTCTATGAAATAATCAAATAGGAAGGAAATTATGCTAACAGTAATAAAATCAAAATTAAACAAAAATGCATTCATTGTGTACAATAAAAACAAAGTAGCTGAACTGTTCCCCATGTCTACATAATACGCCTCTATGTGCTTGTAGCCCTGCGAAAAACAGAGTTCGTCAGCCTGTGGTTTCACCTTCTAGCACTGACTACTCGTAAAGCCAAATAGTGATATGATCCCCGTTTGCAACATGATTTTCGAGCAGCGTTTCAAGAAAATTAGTATCAATAACAAAACTGATGATTTTTTGTAATATTCAACCATTTACTACTTTTCAAGAAAAGCAGCGAATCGTGGGCGGAATAAACTTTCTTTTATTTGCCTATTTCGTTTCAGATTTTGAACCTATGCATTTTGAAACTGAATAAGTCCGATTTTTTTCTATTTTACCTAAAGCATGAAATGCACAAGAAGAAAAAGGTGAACAAGAAGAATTAAATAATGGTCTGAGTCCACATCAGTCAATGGAAAAGTGTTAAGATTTAAAATCTGATTTCCAAATTTCTGTTTTACCATTATGTTCTGTGCCACTTCTCTTTTCATTCCCTTTTCTATGTATCAAGCATGGTTGGGCAGTGATTATCACATTGGACTTGCATTCTTGAGGACGACGGTTGAAATCCATGTCCAGCCATGCACATTTAGATTTTTCCGTGAATTCTCAAAATCGCACGGGCAAGTGCCGAGATAGTTCTTTTGAGAAAGCCACGGCCGATATCCTTCCCCGTTCATACGTTATCCAAGGCTGCCCTCCGTCTCTAATGACCTTGCTGTCGACGGGACGTTAAACTACTTTTCTATCTTGTTTACTATAATGTGTTGATAATGAAGTTCATAGTAGCCTACTTGTTTGTTATTCATAACTAGACATACTCCTGCATTAATCCTATTTGATTTTGTGTTGATAACCATGCACTGAGCCACCTGGAAGTCCTATCTTTTACTTCCACCATACGTCACCAATTCGCACTACATCAGATTCAACTTGTCCGTTTCTTTCTTTAAGATTCTACCCGTCTGAGGTATCTAACATCCTTCGCTCCAACACGTAAAACTCCATTTTTGTTTTTTTCGGATAACAACATCTCCCCCGAGCAATCCCCGCCAGGGGATTCAAATGAGGCACTATTTTGCCTTAGCAACATTTCAGACAAGAGGATGCCATCATCATTAACCTGTACAGAATAGTTGCATGGTCACAGAAGAAATAACGGCCGTAGTTTCAACTTGATTTCGGCAGTTCGTTGTACGAAAGTACCAAGGCCGGTCTGTCTTATCTTACAATGCCAGATAAGTCAATTATCCAGATAGTTGCACTTGCAACTAAGGAAAAGGCTGCTGCCCCTCTTTAGTAACCAGAAAACCCTACAATATGGCTGTGCCAGCTGAATGTCTATCTCAATCGTTGAGGCACGCAAGCACTCCAAATCAGAATGTCCATGAAGTGTATTCGTTCCTTGAGGGGACACATCTCATATTGATTTTGATGATGGACATCGATCAAAATGGAATGAAATGAACAGATAAACCGGTTCCCGTGAGATCACCGAAGTTAAGCGCTGTCGGGCGTTGCTGGCACTTGGATGGGTGACCATCCAGCCGCCAAGACATTATGGCGCGTGGCAACGGCCTTGCCGCAGTGGATACAATGGTTCCCGTGAGATCATCGAAGTTAAGCGGTGTCGGGCGTGGCCGGCACTTGAATGGGTGACCATCCAGGCCGCCGTGCGCCGTTGCCATTTTCCGGGGTGCACTCAGCCTCGTGATGCCAATTGAGGAGCTATTTGACCGAATAGTAGTGGCTCCGGTCAAAGAAAACCATCGTAACGACCGGGAGAGCGGTGTGCTGACCACACGCCCCTCCTATACACATCCTCAACTGAGGATGACACGACGGTCGGATGGTCCCGATGGACCCCTTGTGGCCTGAAGACGGAGTGCTTTACATGATGAACATCTCCACAAACCTTGGCAAATGTTGGTCTAAGGCTTCATGTTGTAAAACATTTCATTTCCATATGAGTATTTTTGGGGAATTTCAAACATCTTGTAACATTTTTTGTTGTCGAACGTTTTTGCTATGAGACACATCCAGAAAGTAAGAATATTGAGTCTCTGATGCTCAGGGGGATTTTTTTTTCAACGAAGTTGCCAGCACTGCGTTATAACACAAAGAGTTGACATTGGCATGCACACACGTTTGTCTCATTTGGCTTTTTTTGTAGTGCTGTGCTGAAACGAGTGACCTTATATTGAAGTCCATCAGCTGCGAGGTGAGGAGCGTAATCCAATTTCTTTTTGTGGTCCAGGGTTCTGAGGTGTTGGCATAGAGCCATTAGTGAACAAGCTTCAGCGTATAAGAAACACTAGAGGCTGCATCGCCTACTCAGGCAGTCCGCTAGTTACAATACCCGCTTACACAGTGGCTAAATTATAGGAAAACAGTAGGGTAGTTTTTGAAAGACTAAGCAACTGGTACGTAGAAAGCAAGCTAATGGTACGCAGCGCGCAAAACATTTTATATGTTACTAAAAGGAACATTGTTAAGAACGAGAAATCCCTCAATCAGAATAAATGACTAATTAGTGAAAAGAAAAGAAGTTCATAGGTATCTTAGAATTAACAAGGAAGAAAAGTAAACTTTTCACATCTGTAGAAATCATCTGCCAGAGAGGCATTAAAATCTTGAATAAAATAGCAGCAATTGGTCAAAAGTTTTCAGTTGCCACGATGTATCGCAGCGCAATCTTACTCAGTACTTTGGACCACGGGTCGAGCGCTTGGGCTCTAGCAGCTAGAGATGTGAGGGCAGCACAGCTCTACGCAGAGCACAGAGGAGTGTACTTCTGCACCTGTCCTAAGAGCATAGAACGACACCGGCTGAGGTGATGTTAGGCTTCCTACCTCTAGACCTACCCCTAAGAAACAGATGTGCACAATACAGGCACAAAAAGCGAAAATATGATAAGGTAAGGCAGATACTGGGCACAATAGCCGTAACAAATAAGGAAATATATGCATGAATTGACAGAGAATGGCAAGAACTCTGGAACACGGTGGAAACAGAGAAGAGAACCTATCAATTCCTTCCTAACTTAAAAGAACAAGAATGATGTACTTTCGACTAAGGGAGGTATGTACTAACTGTCGCGACATGGCCGGTATCCAACTACATATAAAAATTACGACAACACACCACACACACTTCCAATCGTGAAGCAAGCAGGAACCCCTGAATGTGCCATTAGACAAAATGTTACAGACCAGGTTAGGAATGCATTTGGAAATGCAACAGTCTGTAATATAATAAGGACTGAGAATCTGTGACATAAGCTAAACTCGCAAACAGCTAAAATGTCAGCTGATGGACAGCAAGCCTAAGTGGCTGAGAGACAAGAAGAGGCCACATCCCATAACAACCTACAATAAGCTTCTGGAAGCAGGGAGGAGATGAGCCTCGGGGAGGACCAGCAAGGTTTCGCGGGACACTGGCAGCCATCTCCCAATCTCTACACGTTGAGTGCCACAGTAGTGCAGCCCCCGTAAATCGTGAGATGCACCTCAGCACACCGAGAGCTAACCATCCACAAAAATAAGAAATCCAGCTTGTTCGGATATCAAGTACAGTAGCGTGGTTTCGTGTACCGTAGCGCTGTGTAGCATTGTGTTGTATAGTAGTGTAGTCCAGAATTATAAATTACAAAATTTTTGGTTACCAATGCTACATAGCGTAATAGTCTACTACGATGCACCTTCTGGATGTCGGATGAACGGATATCTGTGGGCCAGGTGGCCAAATGGTAGTGTGTATCCCGTTTTAGTTATTATTGCTATTATTCTTTTTATGTAGATGTTATATACACATTTTTTCCTCAAGCAACATAATGCATTTAAAATTGTGTTAAAATATTGTGCGCTACATTCATGCTAGTTGATGTGAAACATTCGATCTGCCGTTTTATGTACATAACATACTAAAAGAAAATAGCAAAGAAGTAAATTAAAAAAAATGAATCCTTCTTGTAAAGGAAAACGCGTCGTATTTTACGAAATCAAATTTGCTTATGGGGATAATGTGATGTTATGAATCTAAATCTCTAGAACGAATGTTCATGATCAACAAAGACCTGGTGAGATCGTGAACAAGACCAAAGAAATGATTCGTAGCAACACACTATTCTCTTCGGACGAGGTGAACACAATGTTTCCAAAAATCTCCAGATCTTTCTTGTATGAAGTGATTACTGTAACACTTGCTGTTCGAGGTGGGTATCAATACGGTTCACAGATCAACATGAAGCTAACAGAATCGCATCTTCACGGGAATTTCTCGAGCTATTTGAACTGTACGGGGAAAAGTTCCTTGACTGTATTGTGTATGCCGACGAAGCGTGGGTGGCCCATTTCATCCTTGAGGCGCAAATACTGTGAATGTTGTGGCGACGCTCCCCTGACCATCAGCGAAAGAAATGGTAAGCCGTTGTTTCGGTCCGAAAAAACGTCCTTTGGCTTAAAGGACTCAATTTACGGAGAGCAATATAGAACAAGAGCTGCTGGTGCGGGCACAAGTGTTTCGAAGCACACCATTCAAAGGCCATTGTTGAACACGGAACTTCACGTCACGCAACACGACCCCTACGTGTTCCTGTGTAGACGCAACGAGATCATAAGTTGTCACCGTGCACTGGTAGAAACGTGTCGCCTGCCGAATGAACAGTATCTCTTATTACACCATGTCATTAGTTTGGGTCCTCCACGCGAATGGTTGCACGAAAGATGCGCCGTGCCACACGTAAAGACCTGTGTGGGCAGAATTATGCTATGGGGTGTATTGAGTTTGGATCCAATGGTATCTGTGATGGTAAGGCATCATGACAGAAGTGAACATCTCGAACATTGTTGCGGACCACCTGCATCGCTTCATGCTCCCTACGGTGATTAAATCTTCCAGCAGGCTCATTGTCCGTATTCCAATTCAGAATCGTGCAACAGTGGTTTGAGGGGCAGTATAGTGAACTAACATTGATGTTTTGGCTAGCGAATGTACCTAATCTGTACTGATCTCGTACCCTCACCAACCCGCAATTTGCGGGTATTACTTCACCTGTGCGTAGACATCTGGTACCACATACTACTGGAAACCTGTCAAGGGCCGGCCGGCGTGGCCGTGCGGTTCTAGGCGCTTCAGTCTGGAACCGTGTGACCGCTACCGTCGCAGGTTCCAATCCTGCCTCGGACGTGGATGTATGTGATGTCCTTAGGTTAGTTAGGTTTAAGTAGTTCTAAGATCTAGGGGACTGATGAGCACAGATGTTAAGTCCCAGAGTCCACAGAGCCATTTGAGCCTGTCAAGGACTTGTAGAGCCATGACAAGCATGATATCTGTTGCACGGTGTTCGAAAAAGGAACAACACACTGTTAAACAGGTGGTCTTAGTATTTTGGCTCAACGGTGTAAATCCTTGCGATCGAGACTGATTATTATTTTATGTAATAAATTGGAACACTTACAGCTATCCTTAGCATGTTGTTTATCATGAGTCTACCAGTTTCGGTTTTTCAGTACATCATCTTGAGGCCTTAACTGATACTGAGGAGCTGTACAAGATTCATGACCGCATCTCGTGGTCGTGCGGTAGCGTTCGCGCTTCCCACGCCCGGGTACCCGAGTTCGATTCCCGGCAGGGTCAGGGATTTTCTCTGCCTCGTGATGGCTGGGTGTTGTGTGATGTCCTTAGGTTAGTTAGGTTTAAGTAGTTCTAAGTTCTAGGGGACTGATGACCATAGATGTTACGTCCCATAGTGCTCAGGGCCATTTGAACCATGATTCATCAGTGGCCAACATCTATGAACCGGTTTTCGCAGACCACCTGTAACAACGATGTTGGTTCAAATGGCTCTGAGCACTCTGCGACTTAACTTCTGAGGTCATCAGTCGCCTAGAACTTAGAACTAATTAAACCTAAATAACGTAAGGACATCACACACATCCACGCCCGAAGCAGGATTCGAACCTTTCACCGTAACGGTCATGCGGTTCCGCGACTAGAACCGCACGGCCACTCCGGCCGGCCAACGATGTTGTTTTGCCAATCATCAACTACCAACACGATTACCAAGATGGTAGTTGATGATTGGACACACTACATCGTTGTTACGGGGTAGTCTGCGAATACCAGCTGATAGGTGTCGGCCAGTGATGGAATCGTGTATATGTTTGGAGTTAACCTGAGGATGGTGTTCTGATGCATCGAAACTGGTAGCCATGTATTAAATAACATCGCACGGACGACTGTAGCTCCTCCATTTCATTGCACAACTGAGCGGCCGAAGTTCTTCAAACCTCTGATGATAATGGACAGCCGGCCGCGGTGGCCGAGCGGTTCTAGGCGTTTCAGTCCGGAACCGTGCGACTGGTACGGTCGCAGGTTCGAATCCTGCCTCGGGCGTGGATGTGTGTGGTGTCCTTAGGTTAGTTAGGTTTAATTAGTTCTACGTTCTAGGCGACTGAGGGCCTCAGAAGTTAAGTCGCATAGTGCTCAGGTTAGTTAGGTTTAAGTAGTTCTAAGGAGTAGGGGACTAATGACCTCAGATGTTAAGTCCCAGAGTGCTCAGAGCTATTTGAACCACGATGGACATACAAAAAGATTAGTATGATAGGCGTTGAGAATAGGGAAACGTGACAGCGAACGTGTTAGGCAGTGCAGTGGCGTAGCCGAACCTTTCCCCACTGTGCACCCGCCGTACTCGCCTCCGACTGCTGACGGTCACGAATGCCTCGCCGGCAGCCACAGGGCGCAGCGCAGACCGTTCGCCGTACGCCGCGGCCACGAAGCGGCTGCGCCTCGCGCTGCCCGGGTTGCTAATCGGCGCGATGATATCTGCGGCTGGCAGCCGCTGGTGAGCCGTGTGCCGTTAACCCCGGGCCCCGGCCTGCACCGAGGGCGGGCGTGGCGTGCCGGCCCCGGGACACGGGAACGCTATTCGCAGCTGCACTCACCGCCGATGAACTCCACCCCTCGCTCGCGCCGGTCACACGACAATGCACTCTCCGCTACGGTAACGCCGAAGTCCTGCAGCACCCCTGTCTCTCATAGAGCACAGTTTAGCTTTGGAACAATGATACTTCGCGTCGCATCGCCTCTTTGTTATCAGATATCCGCAGAAATTCCGCGATAGCGAAGTGGGGCAGCTTCGTTAGCCCTCAGTCTACCTTGCCGTTGTTAGTCCATTTTGTTTTCCTGGGACGGCCTAGACGGTGCGAGCAAAAATGACTTTACAACTTCGGAATGATATAGAGATTTGTTGAGATAGCTTACAGAATCGGTATAATGTGTCACTTTGAAGCAACCTCACATAAAAGCGTCACGTGTCATTTTGGTTCTATGTAACTACCGTTTGTGGTGCTATAAATATCTTACAGGAAATCTATTTCTTGCCACACTCGTTGCAGAAAATTGGGTGTAACTTTTATAACGTCAGGGGAGAGTCGATATTTCAGGTCGGTTAAACTGTTTGGTATGGAAGGAAGATACACACGGATTGCATACAACGCCGCGTCAAGCAACTGCCACACAGAGAAGTGTCACAGCGAGAAGTTCCCACGCAACTGCCGATAACGTACGTGTCAGTGGCCCGCCGAGAGGTACTGCCGAGTTCGGAACGTGACACGGACGTCTTGATGCAAGAGCAGACCGTGTTAGGGGAGCATAGAGATGACACGGAGAACGGCCCTACACCCACCTCAAGTCACACCCTCCACATCCTCACATGTAACACGCGGCGTGGAAGTAGAGACAGTGACAGCACTGACGAACCAACGAACGCTCGACGATCACAGTAAGGCGTCGCCTACGGCGGCAGCGGGTAGGGCGCACAAACAACGATCGCCGAAGCGTCGCAAAAAGCGTCGCCAAAATTCGGGTGATACCTCCTCCCCTAGCCTAAGGGTCATGGAAGTTATTCGATACGAAGAAACGTCTGACACGGATCACGTGCCTTTAGAGGACGCTGAAAGAATTCTTTCAGAAGGTGACCGGATGTCCTGCCAATCACACGGTCCCTCTTTATTGACACTCATTGAGCCGGTACCGCCGATGGACGAGTCAGGGACAATGTCCCGGCAGCCATATCGACATGAAGCAGAGGGCGTTTCTGGGATTGATGACCAATGCGCCTGGGCAAAACTAGTCGAAGAGATACAGGAATGGAAATCTCCCCCCCCCCCCCCCCCCCATCGCTTGCTTACGACTCACTTACAGAGGATGCACACCAGAGAACGAATACAACGGAGGGCAGCCCTTTGGCGGGCACCCTTCTTAGCACGACTAGTGGAGTTCATAACGACATGACACGAGCGTGACAACGACAAAGGACCAAGAATTAACACTACACAATCGCTTGCAAAGATGCAACTTTTCCGGGACATGATTTAGGCCATAGACGTGATTATTCTGCTGGTGCAGGAATCCTGAAATGCTGCCTTTCTCGACCGGCATGGTTACAACACTCACCTAGCGCTGACTCCAGACATAGGAGGTGGCACAGCGATTCTGGTGTGTGACCTCGATTACCTCCCTTTGGCTCGGGGTTTGCCGTTGACCGTGAACGCCATTCTTATTGATAACCTCTACGCACCCTCTTGGTCTGACAATCGATAGGCGCGTGCGCAGTTCTACTCGGAGGAAAATGCGCCCCTATTCAGTGGGGAATATGACCACATCTTCGTAGGAGGAGATTTTAACTGTGTTCTCACATCGGAGGATCAAACCCATGATCTCAGCTCCTGCTACGCATTGCAAACCTTCTGTAGAGAGAGGGCACTAATGGACAAGTGGGAAAAGATTTACGGGCAGCGAGGGGGCTACGCGTTTTTTACTAGCCACTCGGCGAGGAAGCTGGAGCGGATTTCTATTTCCGACTGATAAACAGATCAAGTGTTTGTTGCTGAACGTTGGCCCACTGCTTTTAAGAATCACCTTGCCTATGTATGCACGTTAATCCTCCCACAACAGCGGGTCTGGCGAGGCCGTACTTCGTGGACACTTAATTCATCCTTATTGGTGGATCCCGAATGTCGACAGCGGATCGAGAAAACGTAGCTGACTTGCACTCACCGTCTGCCGATAGACAGTGCGGTTCTTTCACGGTGATTGCAATGTGTAACACCGGCGATACGAAGAACGTACGGCAAGGAGAAAGCGAAACGGCCCCGAGATACACTTGATTATTATTACATCAGTGCTCCGTGACCTGTCCTCCAGGGCCCCATCGCCCTAGCGTCAAGCGGAAATCCATCACATTCAGACTTGCTTTTTTATCGATCACGAGACGTCGATTGCAGGGACTTTCAATCCGTGCTCGGTGCTTGGACAACGTCGATGGAGACATGCGGGTAATCGCCTGTCCTTGATCACTGTGCTCCACGATGGTGATGATCGGCCATTGGCATCACAACAGGACCATGCTGCTGGGTTTCTATAGCATTACCGGCTTCTTTTCACTGGTACGCCGACGGACAGTCAGGTAGGAGAAGAAAATTTGCGACTGATGCCAACGGAGGTGGATAGTCCGGATGCAGATACGTTATTGGAACCCCTAAGGGAGGATAACACGAAGGGCACTCACGAAGCGTGCGGTGCACAAATACCCTAGGCCAGAAGGGTTGACACTCGAATTTTATCGCGAATTTGCGGATTTAATGATAACCCAATGGGTATTGATGTATAATGAGTTACTGAGCCCTGGCACAGACGTTCCGTCGCAATTCATGGCGGGACTGCTTTTACCAATTCCGTAATCGGCAGCGAGTGTCAGCGCCCATCAATTTCGACCGCTGACTGTGCTCAGTACTGACTATAAGATCTTTGCGCGAATGTCGGCGGCAAGGCTCAAGACTGTAATATCCAAGACCTTACCACCAGACCAGGCTTGACTAGGGGTTTCGAGCAACATTCATTCCATCCTACCTGAATGCTGTGACATCATACCCCTGACGGGATCTTGTCGCATGCGAACAGCCTTCGTATCAGAGTATTTTGATCGTGGCTTTGACAGGATCAACCATGATTTCCTTAACTCGAAAATGCAACGTATGGCGATACCTCAGGATTTTATTGCCTTCCCCATGTGCCTCCTTCGCGACGCTCCTTCGACTGTGAGAGTCAATGGCAGGGAGGTAGGAATGATTCCTGTTTGCAGCTAAGTTAGGCAAGGACGACCGTTGTCGATCATTCCGTTTGCAATAGCGCTAGAACCATTGATGCAGACTCTTAGACGGACTCTTACAGGCTTCCGACTTCGTGCGAGTTCCTTCACGTGTCGTGCATATTCCGATGGCTTGATGGTACTCGTCCGGTCGGAGAACGAAGTACATAAGGTGGTTGCGTTTTTTACTACGTACGGAGTAGCGGCGGGTAGCAGGGTCAACACGAATAAAACTAAGATTATGCATATCGGACGAGGGCTGGACGTTCTGCACAGTCCGTTTACGACGGTGGACATCTTGCGATGCTCAGGAGTATTGTTCACCCGATCGCTACGGCAAATCAGCCGCGGCGAGGTACCGACGTCGGTTCTAGCACGTCCGACTACACATACGCACCAATTCCTTCCGAACCTACAACATGCTGCAAGTGGTGGTATACACTAATGTTCATCTGGCCTCGCGACGCCAACACCTGGCGCAGGTACCGACAATGCCACATGGTATTGCTGACAGTTAATGGCGGCCTGTGGATACTATGTCAGCCAAGGGATATTGTTTAAGGTCAAATATAAGACTTTAACTCTCCCACACCATTGTTGTTTTTGTAGTCTTCAGTCCAAGGGACTAGTATGATGCAGCTCTCGATGCTATTCTATCCTGTGCAAGCTTCTTCATCTCCCAGTACCTACTGCAACCTACATCCTTCTGAATCTGCTTAGTGTATTCATTTCTTGGTCTCCCTCTACGATTTTTACCCTCCACACTGCCCTCCAATACTAAATTGGTGATCCCTTGATGCCTCAGAACACGTCCTACCAACCGATCCCTTCTTCTGGTCAAGTTGTGCAACAAACTCCTCTTCTCCCCAATCCTATTCAATACTTCCTCATTAGTTACGTGATACACCAATCTAATCTTCAGCATTCTTCTGTAGCACCACATTTCGAAAGCTTCTATTCTCTTCTTGTCCAAACTATTTATCGTCCATATTTCACTTCCATACATGGCTACACTCCATACAAATCCTTTCAGAAATGACTTCCTGACACTTAAATCTATACTCGATGTTAACAAATTTCTCTTCTTCAGAAACGCTTTCCTTGCCATTGCTAGTCTACATTTTATATCCTCTCTACTTCGACCATCATCAGTTATTTTTCTCCCCAAATAGCAAAACTCCTTTACTACTTTAAGTGTCTCATTTCCTAATTTAATTCCCTCAGCATCACCCGACTTAATTCGACTACATTCCATTATCCTCGTTTTGCTTTTGTTGATGTTCATCTTATATTCTCCTTTCAAGACACTATCCATTCGGTTCAACTGCTCTTCCAAGTCCTTTGCTGTCTCTGACAGAATTACGATGTCATCGGCGAACCTCAAAGTTTTTATTTCTTCTCCATGGACTTTAATACCTACTCCGAAATTTTCTTTTGTTTCCTTTACTGCTTGCTCAATATACAGATTGAATAATATCGGGAAGAGGCTACAACCCTGTCTCACTCCCTTCCCAACCACTGCTTCCCTTTCATGTCCCTCGACTCTTATAACTGCCATCTGGTTTCTGTACAAATTGCAAATAGTCTTTCGCTCCCTGTATTTTACCCCTGCCACCTTTAGAATTTGAAAGAGAGTATTCCAATCAACATTGTCAAAAGCTTTCTCTAAGTCTACAAATGCTAGAATCGTAGGTTTGCCTTTCCTTAATCTTTCTTCTAAGATAAGTCGTAAGGTCAGTATTTCTACGGAATCCAAACTGATCTTCCCCGAGGTTAGCTTCTACTAGTTTTTCCATTCGTCTGTAAAGAATTCGTGTTAGTATTTTGCAGCTGTGGCTTATTAAACTGATAGTTCGGTAATTTTCACATCTTTCATCACCTGCTTTCTTTGGGATTGGAATTATTATATTATTCTTGAAGTTATGGAGGACTTAATCTTATGAATGTGCGGAGCAATGCTGTATCTCTATACCTGCGAGCGACACTACAGATTTTAAACCAACGGCAACAGGCCATCATGTCGCCGTTCCTGGACGTGCTTCTTTCCCCGTCCCTTGAACCGCCGGCGGCAGTAGGCACAACTTCGCTTCTACTTCTCACATCACGCAATTTTTTGTTAATTTTAGTTACATTCAGTTACAGATACCTTCTTCAAGGATCCCCACTACCCGTGAGATATATCGATACTTGAGGCGTCATCATGGCAGAAATGTTGTCGAACTTAAATACCCAACGAGCGATTGGCGACATATTTGGAGAGCTGTCCGGAGCCGCAGGATAGTCACCCGCAGACGATTGTACGACACTGACACGAGAGATCCCCCGCTCTGCTTTATGTGTGGCATGCAGTACACCGACGAACATTCTCTGTAGTGGGCTGAGGCAAAGGATGTTTGGCGGCTGACGGAATGCAACACGGCACTGCTCTGAGGCATCGGTGACTCCACCATCACGAAGGACGCTTTATTTTTTTCCAGACGCTCTCTTTTTCCCCTGACAGAAAACGTAGGCAACCCTCTGAATTGGAGGATATGCACCGCACTACGTGCTCTCGCGGACCGCGATATCGGGCATGGACTATTGGCATTATCTACTAGAACAACACGAAATGATGCCACATCACCCTAAATGCCAAACACACTTTGCGAACTTTCTACGCAGCATCTTTCATGACCTCCCGGAGCGGTGGGGAGACCCAGGTTTACGAAGATTCGCGGGATGGGATATTACTCCCAGTGGAGTGACGAGGATGTTACTTCGGCCCTATAATTCTTTCATTTCTTTTTCATATTTGATTTCTTCCCTAGGATATTAAAATTAAATGAAAAAATAACAACATCAAAAGAATTACATAAATGCACAATGTTGCCTTCCGGCTGCCAATTTAATGATTGTCTCTAACTAGAAGTCTGTAAGTATATGTGTATACGAATTAAGTTATTTTAAATTGATCTAAATTTGTAAATACTTTGACATGTCCTATATCCTCGTAAAAAGAGAAGCTACTACCACTACTACTACTGCCTCTCCCTTATCCCGTCAGGGCACGGGGACACCGTGGCCACGCCTCCAAGCATGACCCACTCTGCCCCTTGATCTCATATAAAAAAAAGTGACTAGCGTTGCTGCCTCTGTATCACATGGTTCCGCCAGGAAAGTAGGTTTTTGTGTTGTCTTCACCATCCAATCATCGTTTCATGAAGTTGCGAGATTGTAAATGTAAAGCTTTGGAAGTAGCAACCATTATCGTCATCATCATCATCATCATCATATTTTCGTAATCCGACGTGTTGCTCCTTCTTTAATGCATGCGTTATCTACGGGACTTTAAAAATCTAATCTTCCCTTTTTTGTCTTCCTTGCAATCTTCAGCAATATTTTCATTTCTGTGGTTTCCAAAAGTCTTCCAGGTTCTGATGTTTCAGGTCTTGTCTCAGCTGTGTATGTCATAATTGGTCTCACTATTGTTATGTCTTTGCATCTTTTCCTATATGTTTATTTTTCCTCACCGCTTTATCTGATCTTTCTCTGACCTCCTTTTCGACGTTTCCACTGGCAGACAGTTCAGTGCCAAGGTATTTAAATATCATTACCGTTTGAAAATGTTTTACATCTACTTCCTGTTTGCGTCTAATTGGTTCCATAGAAATGGTCATACATTTGAGATAATGTGATTATATTGGGTTTTTGACTGCCACATTAAATATACGTAAACGTTTCTGCCAGTCACATTTGCTGTTTACTAGCACAACTGTATCGTCAGCATAACAACTGATTTTTATTTCTTCGTCTCCCAGACTATCATCGTTGCCAACCACTACCTACTTTAACACTTCTTCCACGACTGTATGAAAAAGTATCGGGTCGAAAGAATCATCTTATCTAATACCACTATTAACCACTATACAACTACAGTTATTAACATGGAACCAATTTTTGCCTGGCTGTAGTTGTCTTCAGTTGTTTTTATTAAGTTAGAACACATGTCTCCACTGTAGACCAGACTCACCACACCTGTTAATTGAATCCTGTCGAAAGCCTTCTATAAGTCAATGAAACTAAGATAAGCTGGCCTGAGGTGTTCAGTGGACTTCTCTGCACCCAGTCAACGAATGAATACTGCATATGTGGATGATCTACTGCATCTACAACCATATTGCTCCTCTTCAAAGGCTTTATTTCATTTCCTATTATCTTCGTTATGAGTTTAATAACTGTACTGAATAGATTCATCCCTCTGTAACTCGACGGGTCTATCTGATCTCCTTCCTTCTACACGATAATAGTGATACTAGATCAATGTTCAGCTGGAATTTTATTACAGTTGAAACACCGTTAACTACTTTGGTTAATTATTCAGTTAACGGATATCCTCTATACTTCAATAATTCGCTGAGAGTCCTATCTTTCCCTGGATACCCCCTGTTAGTTGGCCTGTATATTTATATCGTCTTCTCGCTTTCGTTTGTATATTCGGGCTTATCTCAGGAACTTCTGTACGGATTTTGATCACGTTTTGACTAGTAGATACACTATATCACCAGGTAGCTTTGTGCGTATAATTTATAAAAATTTCTTGGAACGGTTGCGCCATCGAATCGCAAGCAGATCATTTTTTCACATTATCTTCTAACCTAGCATTTACCTCTGAATGATGTGGAGATTTGCCAGATACGAAAACTGGTTCGGATTCCCTGTTGCACTATAGATCCCCTTTCTCTAGTGATGTTCAGTTGATTGCAGACGTATCAGAACAACTGCTTAGCGGACAAACAAGCGAATCCAATATCCATGGTTTTCAGTTTTTATGCAAAAAGCAAAACCTTCTCCGAAACATTAGTTGAGCATACGGTGCAGCTTTGACTCGTTTAAAAGAGTTTCAGCATCACAGCAGATGATTCAACTTTCAGCTTTCTACATTCTTTCAATCAAATATAGATGCGAACACAACTCTTTACGATGTAGGATCAGAAAGTCTGCCACAGAAGGTCCGCGACAAAGAACTGCTGCAATGAGTCTCCACAAGCAATCAGTGCACAGTTTGCTTTACAACAGGAGTGCCATTACGGGCTACATATCTGCATGAAGCATGTTTGTTTGTTTTTTCATGGTCTTCAGACACGATCCATCTACCCAGCTTCCAGTACATGACATGCTACAAATTGAAATATATATCCAATCACACACTCACATCCATGATTCATATAGATTAATTACATCAATTCCTATAATTGCTACGAGATGCCATTCCAAATGCCATTTCCGGTTCTATATGGTGACACCATGTTTCGTCACCTGTGATAATACGCGACAGAAAGCTTTATTGCTCTTCATGTTAAGATTGCAGATGACTCAATGACAGCGTCATTCGAGTATTGCGCTATTAACGGTCAGTTGGTGGGGAATCCATTGCGCACGTATTTTTCGAAAGTTCAAGTGTTGATGCATTATAGTATGGGCGGTACCCATGCTAATACCCAGAAAGCGAGGATCTCGTGCACGGCGATTCTGCGGCTATCAAAGACTGGAGCATTCACTTCGGCAACCATTCCTGGTCTGATTAACGATGAGCCCCTCCAGGATGAGTATCGTCTTCCAGTGACTCGCATCACTCCACAACACTTCAACGACTCACTGTACTCAACGTACACAGCCTTCATCCATCGATACGTTGCACTGCCTCCAACACCCTCCGCCGCCAAAAGTCGAATCCCTCCTCGTTGTTGCTGTTTACTCGCATTTATGTTCGGTATTGGACGATCACTTGAATGACCACCTTGTCTTCGGCGTGAAACCACACTGACGCTATGCAACACCAAACGGTGCGCACGCGTCAGTCTCTCTACCAGTAGATGGGTCCACCATGCCCGCAGTCACGTGGTGCCATCTTACATGTAAGGAAAGGTAGGCGCAATGACGAGGTTTCATTTGAATTAACCTCTAGTAAGCCATTTGTAGTCCTGCTCTACACAGCATGTTACCTTGTCTCTGTGGTTGCTACCGTCTACTGCACGTCATTGGCAGAGAAATGTTACTCCATCGAAGTTGTCTTGGAGGTGTGGGGATATAATTTTTCATTCATTCTCTTGGTACGTTTTTATATCAGCTTTATGCTGTTTAAAAATTAGTCTTGTATTTTGCTTCACAATTACAGATTTATTTAAGATATGTAGTAACACGCTTAACCCATTGTTTTTCATGAGCAGGTTGAGCTGCCTCTCTCATTGCAATCACTTACGCTGCTACCGATTCGACTTAATCGCCACTTTTTGCATCTCTCCGCCGAAGTTGACTTTAGGTGTGTGTGTGTGTGGGGGGGGGGGGGGGGGTGGCAGGGACTGGATTCCTCATTCTTTCTTTTGAGAAGTAGTTCCATTTGTTTCATGTTTTTAGAACTAGCATTTTACTATGTAACGTGAAGTATTTAGATTTATGTAGGAAATGTAGTAACAGACGTATCTTCTTTTTCTTCACCAGCAGGTTAACTTGCATATGTATTTCCAGGACTGTAGCGTCGATCATTGTTTTTGAGAGAAACTTTAGTCCGTAAATGTAGTGTTACCGTGATAAAACTGCTACTTTTTGTAATCTTTAAACAAATACTTTCTTTCGAAAAGGCCGTTTATTAACAAAAGATATATTATTACCTTACTTAAATTGCCTTGTCTGGTATCTCCCGAAACAAAGATTCAAACATAAAGGTGATGAAATTTTATACAAATGTCTAATGTCACTTCGTTTAATACACCTTCTCTGGCCTGTAATGTTTGGAGTTTCTGGGATTCGAGAGATGAAGTGAGGATCGATAAGGCGTATAATATTATCACCATCAGCCGAACTCCTTCCACGGAGGCCCTCTGCTTGTGGTCGTTTGCGAATCTCTAGGATCTCCTTGATGACATTCTAGGGGGTAAATGCAATCACTTCGTCAAATGACCATCACAGCCCCACTCAGTAGCGCTAGGGGTAATGACTATTATCTGTTCGTTTCAGTAGTGCTAATAAGCTAGATGCGTACATTTTATGTAGATGTACATACCGACATTCCTTCTTTCCACGAACAATACGAGACTGGAATAGAACCGACAGAGGTACTCAAGGTACCCTCCGCAACACACCGTCAGGTGGCTTGCGGAGTATGGATGTAGATGTAGATGTAAATATGGAGCAGATAACACTGATGCCTCATGAGAACTTTCTAAGCGTGGGCTTCTTTAATGGTTTAAGTTGTTCATTGAATTTCGTGGATAACTCTACACAGCGTCCAGTGTACAAGATTATCGAAACACCAGATACGTCATCCAGTCATATGTGCCCTTTTGCCAGCCGTTCAAGCCGAAGCGCCTCGCTAGTATTTGAATAAATGCTTCACGGAGTCTCGGTGTTCCTGGGCGACTCGGACCTCGCGGCTACTCCGTGTGGCCTTCAGTTCCAACCAGTTGCGTCAGCACCGTGTCTTGTCTACTCAGATCCAAGAGCCAGACTACTCTGCAGCTCTGAGTAGAAAAGATGGGTTGCTGACGCAACTATTTGGATCCGAAGGTGATCTTGAGTGGTCGGAATAAGAAATCTAATTAAAAATTTGCAACTGCGATGGAATAATAAATCAGAAGTACCATCAATATCCACAGAGATTCTCACGAATAGGGGAACTCTGGGGAGAATGGGATAGCGGGGAACAATGGGAAATTGCTCTTTTCTAGACTACACAGTGCTGCAACCTGTTGTATGGGTATGTAACTATTTCTCGGAATGAAAGAGAAGTTAGGGCAGCCATTTTTATTTAGTTTAATGTGCGAGATCTAAGTGAATTGTTGTCCGTCACGTTACCGCTTACGTTGTTCTAACGTTTGGTGAATTTCAACGCCAGCTAAGCTATTAATTGTATACTCTAAAATGACACATTTCCTTAAAGTGCATGGCAGTTTTTATACTTTAGTTATTTCATGCGTTTAAATGCGTCAGTTATTACACTCTATGAAAGTTGTTAACCTCAAAAGTGCTCTCCGGGCGGGAAGGGACGGGGCAGAATGGGATAGTGTCTCGTTCTGCCCTGTCATATTTTGATGCAAGTAGAAAGCAAACTGTATTCTTTTTTCTTTCCCCCTTGCTGTTCCAGATGGTGCTAACGTACATGAAAAAGACTAATAGATAGCATTGGGACGTAGAAGCGATGGGAATGGCAGTTTCAGCCGTTTCATCCTCCCGAATGGGATTTTTAAAAGCATCTAAGGAGTTCAACATACCGAAATCGACACTGGAAAGATATATGCCTAAAGCTACGAATAATCCCGACTACATAATTGACAAATCAGATGGGAAATTTTGAAAGGTTTTCACTGCAGAAGAAGAAAATGAGCTGGTAACATATCTCAAGTCAATGGAAAGCAGACTTTTTGGAATAACAATGAAAGATCTCAGATCACTAGCCTATCAAGTAGCCGAAAGAAATGGCTTACCACACAGATCTGACGAGGAAAATTGTCTAGCTGGTGAAGACTGGGTTAAAGGATTTATTAAGAGCCATCCTGCACTGTCTCTTCTCAAGCCAGAAAATACTTCTGGTGCTCGAGTAATGGGATTCAACAAAGTAGCAGTTCCACTGTTTAACTCTCCCAACCAGCCACGTTCGCCGCACAACTCAGCTTTCCAGATATCGCTCGAGGTTGTCATTCCGGTCCCACTAATCTGTCAAAATACTCGGCGGACTACAAGACGAAAAGGAAAAACTGTGGTGTTAACAGATTCTCCTTACAACAATTTACTGCAGGTTTCTGTCGCACGTAATGTAGGCCTACAGAAAGGAGGAGGGTGCACAAATATGAACAATGTCAGGACAGAGACCTGAGGTGCAATGCAATTTCACGCAAAAATATCAAACTTCACACACACACACACACACACACACACACACACACACACACACAAAATCACAGAGAACATCAAAGACCTTAAGAAAAATAAAAGGGAGAAGAAAATGAAGAAGAGAGAATCAGAGAGAGACGGTGCTGAGTGTCTCTACTGTGGGGACTTCTACTCCGTTTCTAATGAAGACTGGGTTGCATGCCAGGGGTGTTTCAAGTGGGCACACAATTCATGCGCTGCCATAGACAGTGGAGATGAAGGGGAAATACTGATTTGTGACTACTGTCGAAAGGGCTAGTAGTTAGTGGTTTGGTGGCTATTAAGCATTGTACATTTTTGAGAATGACATTAAATATTCTCTTCTTTTGAAGAATGACATTTCAATTGTTTAAATTACACATTCCTTAGTCTGAATTGCCTTTTATACAACATTTTGTCATAGTTTAATACGATATTTGTATATCAAATCCAAAATTTATGCAATAATTTCACAAGAAGTAACCTTTTCTCATTCTGCCCCGTGGGTGGGGCGGAACGGTAAATATGTAAGACTTTCTTTGAAAATTGTAAAAAATGCAAAACGTATTGTTTTAAGTGATTTTGAAATAAGGTACATTAGGTTACACTACAAGACGTTTTTTTAAAACTTTAAGAAGTGTTTCCTTGTGTTCCCTTATTTGATACACATTGTCAAACATTAAGTATCCCGTTACGCCCCCATTCCCCTACATCTACCATAGTTTTCATACTGAATTGGATGTTCACGTAAATATGCAGACTGTAGTAGGTGGCAGGGGGAATTCCTTTGGCGAATTCATGGAACGGACTTGGACACCTGCAAAAGCCAAATGCCAGGCGGTCAGATTGGCCCGTGCTTTGAGGAAGCAGTCCCTCGGCGCCGGACGCTAAAAGTAACAAATCCGATTATACAAGGACTGATTAACAAAGACTGAGATACTTTTTACACAGATATTTATTACCCCATGTCAATGTTTACATTATTATTTTCAAAGTACTCCCTTCCTGCGTGAACGCACTTTTTAAAGTGTCTCTGACAGTTCTCGGTGATATGATGCAGGTCGTTCTTTTAAAACGTAATGCAGCAACCTATATGTGTGATACGAAGAACCAAGCTGTGTTGGCTACAGTGTTAAATTTTTTTATTACTCCCCAATGACGCATTTCACTTCTATGTAGGCTTCTTGTCTCCACTTAGCTCTTTCAATGTACTGTCAAAATTCTTCTCTCTGTACCACGTCTTCCATACCATCTTCATCACCTTCCACTTCCCATTCCTTCATACTCGGATTCATCTGGGTGTAGGTGCGCTGCACAGGTGGAGCCTGTAACCGACTTTACACTTACATAAATGAACTTATACATACATTAACCTTCACATATTTTGTCTAGAGTAAATCAACCCTGAACTGAATTTAAAAAAGTTCTCATCCCCTAATTATTAACACGATTTTCGGTAGGTTTCCCGTGGCCATAAGATTAATGCCGGAATTGGAAAGCCTTGCATATTATACTGGGCGACGGTATCGAAGTTTACACTGGGCTCGCATTCGGGAGGACGACGTTTCAATCCCGCGTCCGGCCATCCTGACTTAGGTTTTCCGTGATTTCCCTAAATCGCTCCAGGCAAATGCCGGGATGGTTCCTATGAAAGGGCACGGCCGACTTCCTTCCCTGAGCCGATGAGACCGATGACCTCGCTGTTTGGGCTCTTCCCCCAAGCAACCCAACACATTTAAACCATTAGCATCAACCAGCGCTCTTCCAGATGTACAAGTACAGCCCCCTTTATGGAACAACTTCTGGCACATCCTGTTTTTCTAACATAACGAATGGTCAGCAAGAACTGATCTACGGTTTGTATTGGTAATCTGCGCCACCGCTGGCGAGGCTTATTCTCAGAAAGGATTAGCCATAGCTGCGGCACACAGAGTCGGATTATTCAGCAGCTGCATGGGTCGCCATATCTTAAGTGTATAAAGTAAGCTTTTCACACATTCAATGTACCCAACTATTTACCCATTATATCTTTTAATCACTTTGACATTTCACATTCTGCTGCGCCCATCACGACTCGCGGATGCGCTACGATTACGTCATTCTCCTTCATACAAGGCCACACGGGAGAATACGACTTTCACCACGAAGAATACAGTAATCTGAGTCCGATGATACGGCGTCATCCTGCCGTGGGATTCAGAGTCTGACTAAGTGCCTGTCTTCGTAATGTTAGTTTAGTCAGGTTCCTCCATTGCCTGCGAGAGAAACCGAGAGCTTCTGTTGAGTTATGAGAATGATATATAGGAAACTGAATCTTCCTTGACTTCTCATCATATGTGTTATCAGTTAACCCCTTCTTTCAGTCAAGTTGTGCCATATTTTTTCTTCTTCCCAATTCCAATTAGTTTCCCTTCAATACTTATCCTATCTATCCACCCAAAGTTCAGCACTCTTCTAAAACATCACATTACGCAAGCTTCTGTTCTCTTATTATGTGAAATTCTTTTAGTCCTCGTTCCACTGCTGTACATGACAACACTCCAAACTATTTCAGACAATTTGACTTCCCGAACTAACGCATCACTCAACGGAGAAACTGAGGAAGCCAGACATTTGTTGAGACCGGTATTGCTTAGGCCAAACGGGAAGAAGTTTCAAAATATGTTTCCAAGAGTATATTGACTGTTTCACAATTAACAAATCTATCTGAAGCTAAACACGTCTATATGCAGTGTTATATTACGTTCTACGTACTTTTGAGATAGAATTACGAAATGGACTTATTCAGGAAATAGAAATATTCATAAAAATTTAAAAAAAATGCTATACGAAATCATAGATTTCAGAAAGTCTTGCATCAGCTTAAGTCATTACTATCAGATTAGTAATATTCTACAGGATCAGTAGTCTATATAAACCTGTATGTCCACTATCTGTAGCTTTCAAATTCTGGAGTAATTATGTGTTCTCATTAGTATGCCCGCAGCTCGTGACCGTGCGGTAGCGTTCTCGCTTCCCGCGCCCGGGTTCCCGGGTTCGATTCCCGGCGGGGTCAGGGATTTTCTCCGCCTCGTGATGGCTGGGTGTTGTGTGATGTCCTTAGGTTAGTTAGGTTTAAGTAGTTCTAAGTTCTAGGGGGCTGATGGCCATAGATGTTAAGTCCCATAGTGTTCAGAGCCATTTTTTTGTTCTCATTAGTATAGTTTTTACATCATCTCTTCTCTCAACACATTTTCTCTGCTAATACATGGGTCGGCACATCGACACGGACGTCGAACCAAACTCTGTAGCGTCCGCCTTCTTCATTTTTCTGTATAGTGGTATTGAGAACAGCAAAGGACATGTTGTATATGCTCTTCACAAGTTTGTAAACAGAGGACAGTAAAAAATCCGGACACACTCGGATATGCATGAAAATGAATACGCCGCAAAAACACAGCCATTTTTGATCAACAGAGTGAGTGATAATGTTTTTGTGTTAGGAACAGACCAGCGAAGGAAGAAAAAACAATTTTCGCGTATGGCGTAGAACTGTAGTTCTCTTTATCCGCATGTCCCGGGGCTGATGCCAACGTAGGAAAACTACAATATTAAAATCTATGTGTATCCGTATTAAACGTTATCACTTTTTCATTATTGATTGATGATCGAAATATGCTCGAGTATTAAATAATATAACCAAGTTAACAAAGAATTTTGACTAGAAGCGATATCCGAAAAACATATTTATAAAATTATATATTTTGTTTTCATATTCAATCAGTTTTCAGCGATTGATGGACTTGTGAGTAAGCAATTTTTTAATTCTGTATTGATGTGACTGACTTACCACGAGCTCCAACAGTGTGCTTGCAACTGTCTATATACTTCGAGGCTGTGTTCATCATCATCCATTGTGGCTTACCTGAAACAATAAGAATCAAGCCTTATCAAAAGGGTCAGTTGCTATGTTACAGTTTTTTCAGTCTGCAATGCGTGACATATGTTGTTTGTATTTTGAAGCTGATATAGAGAATCATTTGTTCTTTCCATGTCATATTTCGCAAAACAAGAACGCATTCTACTTGTCTCGTAAAATATTGCTTTGCTATCGGTACAAGTAATCATATTTACAATATTATTAGAATTTTCTGCTGGAGCTTGACAGAACATGGTATTAATTTTAAGTGGAAAACACTTTGCTGGTGGTCTGCAAAACAACGTTTGTTTGATCACGAACCAGTTTTTGCTTCTTTGGTCACTGTTAGGTGAAAACTGAGTCTCGTGACCACAGATAAAACGATGTAGGACTTTCACAGATATTACAGAAACAGATCAGAAGGGACATTAAATACGAGATAATAAGTTTTCTACAGGAAGATATTATTTTTCTATTTACTGCCTATAACAAACATGAAAAATAAAATTATTTGTGCTGTCTGGAAGACGTAAAATGAAACTGAATTTGCTAGTTACAATGATTCACTGTTCCGTCGGTTCTTGGTAGAACATTTTATATATTATGAATGAAACACACACAACAGTGGTGTAATATTCTATAATATTTGTTATTTGTGACATGAACTGGTTGTCGCTTATTTTGCCTTCATCAGCTTAAAAAGGCGAGTATGCAGTGCACTAAAATTTTATTGAATCAAAGATTTTGAACTAGTGCATCAACAGAGCACCTCTGTTTCCAGAGATGAAAATGTAAGATTACTGAAGTAAGGTAAACTATGTGACGCATCAATTAACGAACTGTAGACAAGTTACAATAGTTGAAGAAAATAATTGGACAATAAACCTTAGTGACATATTCCAAAGATATGACTGAAGAAAATAACGTTGCCTTTAATAGGCCCTAAATAAGAACAGATAAGATACAATAGTTATATTAAGTGGATGAGCGAAGCAGGTGTGATTATACAAAGTAATTTTTTTTAACACAACGAGAGAATTTATAGTAACAGAAATAAAGAAAATGGGGAATGTGAGTAAGAGGAGTAATTTATAACATAGCCTTGATGGGATTATGAGTAGTTAGAATTCTTGTACATAGACTTTGCCACAATTACAAGTAATTTCCAAAGCTGGAGTGGCGTCTTTACGATTAGGAAAAAAAAGTATCCAACAGTGTTTTGCACTTAAAGTGATGTTTTTACGTTCCTGAATACGAGCTTTCCGGCTACATTCAGTGAGAAATTTGCTAAGTATGGAACTGGGCACCATTTACTGCGTTCTTGAAGTAGTGGGTCAAGGACGGAGTAAAGAATAGACTACGCCTGCTGTTTCTGCTTTTTGTGCACTGTGGTATCCACTAAGGTAGGAGGATAAGCATTGTTCGATGCTATTTGTTTGATAGCATTTAATTCCATTTAGAAGTTGTCTTTACTCATTTTATTTCAGTTACTATTATTTCTCTAGCTCTGATAAAAAATTTTGCTTTGTGGAACCACAGCTGCTTCATTCATTTGCTGAAGATCACTATTATTTCCTTTCTGTTTGTACTTCAAGGCCTATTCAAGACAAGAGTATTTTGTTCAGCCACATCTTTGGAATAAGTCACCAAAATTTACTGTTCAATTATTTTCTTTTACATGCAACTATTGTAATTTGTCTGTAGTTTTTTAGTTAATGTGTAAGATATTTCATCTTAATTAAATAATCTTACATCGCATTTACACTGAAACAATCCCTCTTGTTTTATTCCTAATTATAACACTAATATATTCCATCTTAGTTAAATAATCTTACATCGTATTTACACTGCAACAATCCCTCTTGTTTTATTCCTAATTCTAACACTAATATTTCCTCACCACCATCCTTCTCTGGAAATGGAGATATTCTGTACACGCACTAATTTAAAATCTTCAATCATACAAAATTTCACTGCCCCACATACTTAACTTTGACCCTGAACATATCGTAATAGCCGAAAAACGAGTCGTGAAACAAATAATAAAGATTGTAGGATATTACACCGTTGTTGTGTGTGTTTTTTGATAATGGATTTGCTAATGTTATGACACATTTGTGTAAATGAAATGTAAATTAATAAACGGGAAAAGAGAAACTGTGTTTAATCCGTTATATATAAACCGACATTCCGCTATACGTGTTTATTGTTTCCAAGAATGTGTGGTAGTGTCATTCTGCGTTTCTTAACACCATGTAAAGAGTCACAATCTGGATTGTATGGGTGATTTACTGTTCGAAGATTATAATTACATTGCGAAGATCATAGCACATTAGAAACCCTACCAAGCTCAGCAGGTGGCATCAGATCAGCAGGCAGTTCCTTCCCTCTGTGCGAGAGGACGCTAGAAACATCAAAGGCAGCCGCAGTTTGAGCTACCGGAGAGGAAACGCTCGTGGCAAAATGCATTATGTCATAAGTCCCGCCCATTAATCCTACAGCCGCCACGTGCGACGTTTCCTCCACCAAATAGCCAACCGGAAACTGTCTGGTCTCTAGTGTGTTAATATCTTCGTAAATTCTATAGTATAAATCAGGGGCAGCCAAGAATTCGGCTACTAAGCTGTGCCCTGGCTCACGTACCATACTGCTCAGCCTGGCTGCACGGTTCCCCCTTCACCATGCCTTGCTGCCTGAATGGCAGGAGGGCAAAACAGTGAATTCAGCATTTTTGATTGAAATGTATAAATGCATATGACTTCGTTTCACACTTCACATTTTTCAATGACATATGTAACAAAACGAATTTTAAAAACGGTTCAAATGGCTCTGAGCACTATGTGACTTAACTGCTGAGGTCATTAGTTCCCTAGAACTTAGAACTACTTAAAACTAACTAAACTAAGGACATCACACTCATCCATGCCCGAGGCAGGTAGCGCCTAGAACCGCTCGGTCACTTCGGCCGGCCAAAACGAATTTCAGTATTATTTAATAAGTTTGGTGTGCTGTAGACAAAACATACTCTGCTGTAAAAAATTAAAACAACAAACGGAAATAGATGGGTTTATTCTGGAAACAATACAAAAAATACAGAATGGAATCAAGTGAAACATGCATAATGGTAAACAAACATTTTCTTTGTTTTCTCCAACTTATCGGATTTGCACACAAATCCTGACGCCGGCCCCTGTGGCCGAGTGGTTCTAGGCGCTTAACTCTGGAACAGCACTGTTGCTGCGGTAGCAGGTTCGAATCCTGCCTTGAGCATGGATGTGTGTGTGTCCGGAGTGTAGTTAGATGTAAGTAGTTTTAAGTCTAAGGCCCTGATGACTTCAGATGTTAAGTCCCATAACGCTTAGAGCCATTTAAACCATTTTTTGAAATCCTGACTACTGATTAATGCGTTCGGCATGGGGTGTGACCACCTCTGGCACCAAAACAGTCCTGAAAACGATGGGACATGCTGTGAATGATCTCATCAATCTCATGTTTGGGCATGGGTCGCTCGGTGTGGGGTCAACTGAAACAGGACCTGCCTCCGGACCATACGACTCTGTGATTCAAAGGTACATTTTCAAATTAAGGGCTGTGTTTGATACTAACAGACTTCTCCTGCGCTGGAATGTCGTTTTTGCCAATCTAGTCATTACAGGTCCAACTGCAGAAGTTTTATGCATCACTGGGTACGATCCCGCTTTCTCCGACTGACCGCCGCCACACTGTAATGCGTTGGCTACCTCGGCAACGGAGGACGTACTGCGTTGCTGCTCCCTCCCCCCGACTTACCGATCGGTCACGCTCGGTAACATATCCCGTGATTTGACGTCACCAGACCGTTGCGCTGTTCCGCGAGCCACTTTCGTCGAGCACCGTCTCGCCAGCAAGTCCCCCTGGACAAACATTACTGCGCTTAATGCAAGGACAGGTAACGGTCGCCGCAATAAAAGCGCAGTATCGCGATAGCTAGCGGGCGGAGCGGAACGACTCGACTCGGTTCCATTCTTCGGTTCGCGCGGCTCTCGGTAAGAGGAAGCCGACAGGGCCGGCGTCCGCGTGTGCCTGCGTAATTACAGAGCGCGCGGCCACGGGCCCGCTCCACTCGTATTTCACTGACCCGAGAGACGTAAACTACCTGCTGCAATAATAAGCGCGCTGTGGCGGCGCGCACGACACGCGGGCTGCCTCGCCCACACGGTCGCTTGTTGTGCGGGTTTAACGGCCGCGGTCGAGTCTCGTCTCGGCCGCGCCTTCCCTACTGTGCGGCGTCTCGGTAATTCCTCTTACGCTACCGGGTCCGCTCTCACGCAGCTGCGTACACTACTCCAGAAAACCACATAACTTGCCTGACCCGTGTATCGACTCGTGCTACAACTTGCGTTTAAATTCCATTGGTTTTTCTTTTCTTCCCCTGACATGTTTGTCTGATATATTGTCTGTCATTAAGTGGCTGCTTGGTTGTCTTTTCCTCTGCTATCGATATCTGCGTTTTGCTTCCGGGACACTGTTAGAGAGGAAGTGAGATCTTTGACCGGTGATAACTTCGTCTTTTTTTCCCTTTTTTTTATAGTTTGTGGCGTGGACTGAAGAGATCATCCTTGATGACTTATTCTTCTAGGATGGGAAGTAAGGATAAAAGGAAAACACTTTATTCATTACACATTCAGTTAGGCTTGGGCACACAATGGGTCCATTAGCCTGCTGTCTTTGGTGGTGTCTGCCGGCCGCGGTTGCCGTGCGGTTCTGACGCTGCAGTCCGGAACAGCTGGGCTGCTACAGTCGCCGGTTCGAATCCTGCCTTGGGCATGGGTGTGTGTGATGTCCTTAGGTTAGTTAGGTTTAAGTAGTTCTAGCTTCTAGGGGACTTATGACCTAAGATGTTAAGTCCCATAGTGCTCAGAGCCATTTGAACCTTTTTTTTTTTTTTGGTGATGTCTATCTCCTGTGGAGGGTGAAATGTGTCGAGGCTGTTATGTGTGACTGCTTGGTCGTGTCACGACAGATTGTCTATGGGGGCTGAAACGTTATTGACTTCGGTACTCGATACGTGTGTCATATTGCAGGGTTTACAGTTCCTACCGATTCTAATTGTCGAACTTCGTCACTAGGGGCATCGATTTTGTCAAAAACTCTTAGAGCCTTGTCATGGACCTTCTCTTGTATAGTGATCTCGTGGAGTGCGGTGCGGATGTCGACGTTTCTTGTCCACCATGGAGCTCCTGTTATCCGTCGTTAGCAAATGTTTTACAGCGCTTGGAGTTTGTTGTAGTTGGAGACGCACGTAGTTCCCCACGAGGTGGAGCCATATAACATTGTGGGTTCCACCGTTGTCTTATACAATTAGAGTTTGTCTTAGGGTTGAGAAGATCCTTACTCTTCAGGAACGGAATCAATGACCTGGCCATCTTCTGGGCTGCCGTCTTCTTGTCGTCAATATGCTGCGTAGAGAGTAATTTTTTGTCAAGGTAGACACCGAGATACTGCACTCCCGGTGACTATGGGATAAAGTGATCAGTTATTTGGAGTCTGTCGTTCAGAATTGGTTTCCTCCGTGTGAACACAACTGCTGCCGTCTTCGTCGGGTTGATTGTTACCTTATTTTAAAGCGCCCAGCGTTCCATTACAGCAAGTTGCCTTTGCATCCTAGCGATAAGCTGGTCCAAGTGTCGTCCAGTTGTCAGAAAGGCCGTATCGTCCGCATAAAAACTCGCCGTAACAAGGGGGACTGTTGGGATGTCATTTATATATAAGTTGAAAAGCAGAGGCGAAATGACAGAGCCCTGTGGAATTCCTGCGGAGATCAGTTTCATTTCGGAGTTTTTACCGTCGACTCGGACATACAGTTCCCTGTCCTGCAGAAAGCGGACATACAGTTCCCTGTCCTGCAGAAAACTGTCTATGAGTCCAATGTAACAATCCGCAATAGGGGTAGTGCGATGCAGTTTGACGATAAGTTTGGACCGCCACATCTTATCGTAAGTTTTTTCGATGTCAAGGAAGACACCAATCGTGAAGTGCTGCTTGTTGTATCCTTCTTGTATCCGTTGGGTGGTCCGTAGAAGTTGAAGCTCGGCAGATAACTTGTCCTTGAAACCGAATTGTTCGGGTCGTATAACATCATGCGCTGTAAGCGTGTCATGGAGTCTCTTCAACTGTACTCTCTCGAACACCTTTCCAAGGGTCGGCAAGAGGCTAATTGGCCGGTAACTGCTGGGTTCTGCTGGGCCTTTACCTGGCTTGGGTATTGGAACTACTCGAGCCGTCTTCCATGCTGTAGGAAAATATCCCTGCAGAAGACAGCTGTTGAGAATTCGAGTAACAAGCACAGTTGGCTTCCTGGGCAAATGTTTCAAATCGGTGTTGCTTATGGAGTCCTTGACCGGGACGTTATTCCAAGTCTTCCGGATAATTTTACGGATCTCTGCTGGTGTTGTGAGTTGCGGACAGCTCTGCAGAGGCGCAGAACGAAAAGCAGTCCATTCTGCTATAACGACGGCTTCCTGTTCTTCGGGGGGCGCTGGTGTAGACATCTGTTCTTGGTAAGTCGTAGCATACAGCTCCTCCTGGGCGAGTTCGTCATAGAGGAGGCCATCTGGTCCTCTGATGGCTCGTTTAGGTGGCCGCTGGTGTCGTATGTTCTTGACTACGTGCCATTCGTTCTTGGTTCGAAGTAAGAATTCATCCATCTTATCTTCCCAGACCTGCTGTCGCCACTCTGCCACTCTCCTGTGCTGTTCTCGTGTTAAGACGTGTGTGACTTCGTGTTGTGGCGCGGAGGTAGGGTGGTGCAGACGGTGGACACGAGAGGGAGTGTGGCACGCCAGCTCGGACCAGGCGTGTTCGGCTGTACCGAGTCGCCACGCGATGTATGTCGGTTGTGTGTAACGAGCGGGTGGAGTTGAAGGAAGAGCTCCCCTCGGGTTGGTTGCATACAGAAACGCCCCACGAGTAGTTGCTGTTCGTTTCACCTTGGTGGGACGTTAACAAGCTTCTTTATGTCCTACGTTTCAACACTCGAGTTTAAAAAGGAGACACCTAACAAGAGCAAGCGGTCACTACCCGTCAACGTTGCACAGACGTGAACTCCGGTGTGAGAGCGTCTTGTTGTGTGACCGTGGTGTGTTGGGTCAACACCGACTCAAAGGAAGGCCGGCGCTTGTTGGTGACGTCACGTCAGCTAGGCACGGCGAACGCCAGGTCTGTTGCAGGCATACTCATAATGGTGGTGTCTCCCTCCCCGACACAGGAAAATGTGAAACTATTGCCGGTAGTTGACCAACACACATTGTTCTGAGAGATTTCTGCAATTAATTAATTGTGCGATTCATTACACTTCTTAACAAATAGTGTACTCCTGAACTTAAATTTCCTCCTGTTTTAAGGGTTGACATACAAAAACAACTTCACGGTCCAGCAGCAACAGAGTTCGTGCCTCTTTACCTTATTTGTAAATATGATGAAGTTACGTTTGTACTGGGATGCTTTTACAAGAAACTGTGAACATATTGGTGCTCTTCTTTAGGTATCTCGGTTGACTATGGGGTGAGGAGCACAGAATGTTAATGAAATATCTTGCGATTGTACACGTTGGGGTAGGGGGTGGGGACAGAAGATGAGGCAAAAGAGAGATACTTGTTTTATCAAATAAAATTTTTTATTTTATAAAGTTTCTCCTTTCAGTTGCAAGAGGGGAATGCGCATGTTTAAAAAAGTTTAAGCTCAGCAGTATTTTCGATGTATGAAGCTATTTTATCTCCTGTTTAGAATTCCTTTCGTTGAAAACGACTGTAATCTAATGACTGGCAACAGTTGGACATATACACATGTAAATTAGTTCACATTTCCAGTGATGATGTCAAACAAAAATAAATAAATAAATAAAAGAAACGAGTTTATTGTAAGGAGGTTGGGGTAAGTTTCGATAACAAAATGGATCAAGTAAATATAGTTACTTGAATGCAAAATTTCCAAATCTTGCAATGGGGCAAATCATTTTCTCATATTAATCTACGTTTGTTTCGACAGGATTCAGTAATACAGAACTATGATCTTCATTTGTAGCTTTACGATAGTAAGAAAATCTTTCATCTAAAAAGAAACCTGCAGAATCCAAAACAATACCAAACATTTTGTCCAAAAATAAGAGATTGATAGTGATAAGCACGCCCAGGCATTTCTGCCTGCAACAGAGCTGGCGTTCGCCGTGCCTAGCTGACGTAACGTCACCAACAAGCGCCGAGGCATTCCTTTGATTCGGTGTTGGTCGGGTACACTGGCGACGCGTGCGCCGTCGGATGTGTGGATCCTTGCCATCGGAGGTCGTGTACTGCCTGTTCGAGCATAATTGCAAGTTCAGTTAGTGGAAGGTTTAATCATTATGTAATAAGTTTGCGTAACCAGTCTCTCTTCTGCCTTGTGGCCTCCGGCGATCGGGTTTCCTGTCCCCGGCACCAGTGTAATTGAAGACAGTGAACTTTCCTCCTCCTCTCGTTACCGCCCGATGGGAGGTGTAGGTTTGGCTGTTTAATTGTTTCGCTATTCTGTCGTGTGTTATGAGTAAATTCATGCTTCTTGTTGGTTGATCATGTGGTCGCTCATTCAGGACTTTTTGGTGTAATGTTTCCTTGCACGAGGTTAGCTCTAATTCCGTCAGCAAGTTAAGCCATCTTATTACAAGTTTCCGCTGGCTAGAAGTCGGTGCAGTGACCAGTCTGAGAGTGTCAATTGTATTTACGGGCGTATTTAAATTGGTCAGTATTCTGCCTAGCCTGAGCGTCCCCGAGTGGGTGAGTTGTGGCCGCCTTACACGGGTCCGTCATAGCTGTTATGTTCTAATGATATTCCAGGACACTTTTGTTTAAAAACTTTTTTTAAAAATTTCTCCATTCCTTTATTGCTATTAATCATGTGTTTGCTGAGACTTTTTTTTTAATAGCGGTATTGGTAGCTTCACTACGTCACCGTACCCTATTAACAAATGGTTCAAATGGCTCTGAGCACTATGGGACTTAACATCTATGGTCATCAGTCCCCTAGAACTTAGAGCTACTTAAACCTAACTAACCTAAGGACAGCACACAACACCGAGTCATCAGGAGGCAGAGAACCCTATTAACAAAGTTCTGTATTAACTTTAGTAGCCTATTTGATAATGTTCTTTAATTTGTTTTAAACTGTTGCATAGCTTTAAATTACTTTATTGCTGTTAGCGGCGTGTTTTGAAAGGCTGTTATTGCCGTGCTGTTAGTTTCTGTGTGTGTCTTTTTTTCTTTTTTTTGTTTTAATTTTAAATTGTTGTACTGCTATAAATGACTTGATTGCCGTTTTTAAAAGAAGTTTTTAAACTGTTGCATTGCTGTAAATTACTTGATTGCCGTTACTTGATTGTTTCGAACGATTGTTGATTGCCGTACTGCAACCTTCTGTGTTTTTTTTTTTAAATTTTAAACTGTTGTATTGCTATTAATTATCTGATTGCCGTTAGCGGCGTGTTTAAAAGATTGCTTATTGCTGTACTGCTAGTTTCTGTAAGATACGAATAAAATATTTGTGTCTGAAAATCTCAACTCGACAGTAAACTACTAGAAATTTGGCCTCGTTTCCCAACTTGTGGTGTGGCTTGTAGTACCCGTAACTACTGTGGGTGTCATTGCCCAACGGTCTTATGGCATGTACTGTGCTACCAAGCCCGCATCTCGTGGTCGTGCGGTAGCGTTCTTGCTTCCCGCGCCTGGATTCCCGTGTTCGATTCCCGGCGGGGTTAGGGATTTTCTCTGACTCGTGATGGCTGGGTGTTGTGTGTTGTCCTTAGGTTAGTTAGGTTTAAGTAGTTCTAAGTTCTAGAGGACTGATGACCATAGATGTTAAGTCCCATTGTGCTCAGAGCCTGTGCTACCAAAACGACGTGAAGCACAAACATCTAGGCTGAGGTCAAGAAAGAGCTTGATGAAGACATCAGCAATTCCGTCAGCATCTGGAACTCGTCGAACAGAGCTATGACAACATTCATTAAGTGAAAGGAACAGGAAGAACGTCAAAGAGGAACCTGCCGCGAGCTTTCATCAGCCGTATGTTACGTGGAAGGCTCTAAAGTGGTTCCCATCCTCTCTTAGACCTTTACCCCTGAGAGCATCAAACATTAGCTAGTACCCCTGCCTCTGCCATCTGTTACGTACCCCCTCCCCCACATTATCAGCAACTTTAGCACATAAGTTGAAACCTTTCCGTCTCCTCTATATCTCTTTTGTTACGCAACCTCTCCTTCTACAATAACCTATGAAACCTTCCCTTAGGATCTCTATCTCTTGCTTAATAATAAGAAATGAAATCTTCCCTTTGAAATTAACTCTCTTTCTCAATAATAATAAGTGCAATCTTCGCATACATATTTAAATGCTGCTCATTAAAAGTGATTTGCTGATCATTTCGACGAAACATAGAATGTGTCGTCGTCGTGGCTCTCAGTCGTTATCTGCAATAACCCAAAACTGTTCCTTCCGTTTTTTACTGTTACTGACTGCTACATCGAACTGCGATATGAATATACTTACTTTGTTTTACTATCCTCTATTAGCTGCTGGTGGGCTCTCATAATAAGTGCCTGTATTAATTACCAAAAGCTGACGTTATTCTTTAATAGCGAAGCTGATGTTATTCTTTAATCAATTTCACTGAGTTACGTAATTCATAGTTAAACTTTTTCCTGACAACAATAAAATTTTTCGAAGTTTTACGTCGATGGTTTTTGGGATGGATTATAAGCAGTAATGCAGCATTGCTGGCAAAAATTAATTATATTCTGAAAACGATTCTTGGTAAAGAAATTATTTTACAAACATTCAAATGGAACTTACTTTTTACAGTAACCTTACAAGCAGCATTGCACAAACATACCTTCAATAGTCCTGAGTTTCTCAAAAAATAATTCAATAATATTAGTTCCTCTTATGATAATAGTTAGCTGATGTCTCTGTGCATCCGTTTATAATCTCTTGTAAATCATAGCTGGTGGCTGGCAGGCACACCGCTCCTCTCAACCTCTCGCTTCAGAACTGCTACCGACTCGTTTTACATCTCGCTTACTACTGACTTCCTACGAACGCTAATGTGCGGTCTCTCCCGCCAACAGTGGTTTCTGGTGCAATTAATCCCTGCTACTATTACAAAATGTATCAATGCGCGTTCTTTCCCGCTCTTTCCTTAAGACGTAACTATGCGCGGTCTCTACCGCCCTTTTCCAAATTATATCAACGTGCGGTCTCTCCCGCCAACAATACTTTCGTGCAGACATTCTCTGCTACCACAACTATTTCCAAAATGACAAATATTAATTATTGCTACTTAATCCTATTAATAAAATATAAAAATCTTTCATAAATTGTGGTTTGACAATAGACAATAGAGATATACACGTCTTACAAAGTAAACTGTAGAGTGAAGGATTTTTTTCGAACACTTTTGTTTTTAAAATGATGAAAGATGAATCATATTCAGTTTATGCTTATGTGTATTAGAATCAGTGACGAAGGAATCCGTCGTGCATTGCAGGTGCTACCCACAACCCCTTTTCCGATGAGAAAGCTAGCAACTGACACTGAGGAAAGAGACTTGTTGCAAGACATACTTCTCCTGAATTACTCCTCTCCATTGCGGCATTAGAAAGTGACCTGGACACTGAAACCCCATTAACAACCAACTAAATTAAAATGTGTGCACTATGCTTACTGTTTATGGGCCACTTAATTGCTGCATTCTTTGCTTCTGAACTGACAGTCATTGGAAGACTTCAGGTTGTTAATGCTTTGTGTGTGATCACAGCCACTAATAATAGCAGTAATAATACTTATAATTATAATAATCCTGAGTACAGCACTATAGCAGCCCTTATCTAGTTACTATGTGTTGTGCTGTAAATTAATTCAATTATCTGCCTCGAAGTGAGAAATGAAGTAATTTATGGATTACTTCAGGTACTATCTATAAGTCGGAGAAGACATTTTCCTGAGGTATTTATAGCATTTGTTACGTGTGTGTCACACATTTGCTAATGATGATGATGTTTGGTTTGTGTGGCACTCAAATGCGTGGTCAACAGTGTCCGTACAAAGTCCAATTCCTACACAGTCCAATTTAGTCACTGTCACGAATAATACAGGGTGATTCAAAAAGAATACCACAACTTTAGGAATTTAAAACTCTGCAAAGACAAAAGGCAGAGCTAAGCACTATCTGTCGGCGAATTAAGGGAGCTATAAAGTTTCATTTAGTTGTACATTTGTTCGCTTGAGGCGCTGTTGACTAGGCGTCAGCGTCAGTTGATGCTAAGATGGCGACCGCTCAACAGAAAGCTTTTTATGTTATTGACTACGGCAGAAGTGAATCGACGACCGTTGTTCAGCGTGCATTTCGAACGAAGTATGGTGTTAAACCTCCTGATAGGTGGTGTATTAAACGTTGGTATAAACAGTTTACAGAGAATGGGTGTTTGTGCAAAGGGAAAAGTTCTGGACGGCCGAGAACGAGTGATGAAAATGTGGCACGCATCCAGCAAGCATTTGTTCGCAGCCCAGGTAAATCGACTCGCAGAGCTAGCAGAGAGCTGCAAATTCCACAATCAACTGTATGGAGAGTCCTACGAAAAAGGTTAGTTATGAAACTTTATCGTCTGAAATTGGTTCAAGCACTGTCTGCAACTGATAAGATTAAAAGAATCGATTGCTGTGATTTTATCCTTGCTCAAATGGAAACAGATGAATCTTTCGTTTCAAAGATTGTGTTTAGTGATGAAGCAACTTTCCACACTAACGGGAAAGTCAACCGTCACAATATCTGTATATGGGGCACTGAGAATCCGCGGGAAACAACTTAGTATGAACGTGACTCGCCTAAGGTGAACGTTTTCTGTGCCATTTCAGACAATAAAGTTTTTTCTTCGAAGGTGCTACTGTAACTGGACTACAGTATCTAGAGATGTTAGAGAATTGGCTGTTCCCTCAGCTCGAACAAGAAGTACAACAATTCATATTTCAGCAGGATGGGACGCCACCACATTGGCACTTATCTGTCTGTAACTACCTGAACGTCAACTACCCGAGGCGATGGATTGGCCGCCAGGCAGCCCGTGACAGAGCACTTCATCAATGACCTCCATGAAGCCCTGATCTTACCCCCTGCGATTTTTTCTTATGGGGTATGTTAAGGATATGGCGTTTCGGTCACCTCTCCCAGCAACCATTGATGATTTGAAACGAGATATAACAGCAGCTATCCAAACTGTTACACCTGATATGAAAGAGAGAGTGTGGAACGAGTTGGAGTATCGGGTTGATATTGCTAGAGTGTCTGGAGGGACCATATTGAACATCTCTGAACTTGTATTCGAGTGAAAAAAAAACCTTTTTAAATACTCTTTGTAATGATGTATAACAGAAGGTTATATTATGTTTCTTTCATTAAATACACATTTTTAAAGTTGTGGTATTCTTTTTGAATCACCCTGTATTATGATGATGAATAAGTGATTAGGAAAACACAAACATCCAGTACCCGGACAGAGAAAATTCTCAACCCAGCCGCGAAGTGAACCCGCGATCTCGTGATCTACTCTCACTTATATCATCAGCGATGCACGGGACAAAGGATATATGTATAGTGTGTGGACTATGGGAGGAACCTGGAACATCCATCGCATTAATGCTACTAACTGAGAAAAAGTAATTACAGTATTGATAACTTATATATTACATATTTCATGTTACAACATTGTGACAACAGTAATGTTATCTTCAAAAACATTTAGTTCCCAGACTGGAACAGAATCGAATCGTTTAGTTTTTACCCCTCAGAAAATTTCATTTTACCGCTCAGGGGTAATTAACCCCAGATTGGGAACCACTATTCTAAACCAACTGAAAACAGGAGTGTCAAGATGACAGGCAAACCTCAGAAAGTGGGGCTACACCACAGAGGAGAATTATGTGAATGTGGAGACCTACAGGACACGCAAAATATCCTGGTCTGCAGAAACTTGTCCGATACTTGCACCACAGACGATCTTTAGGCAGCGCGTGATAAGGTCATCAAAAGTTCGGAATTCTTGATCTTGTGGTCCATTTAACAAAAAAAAAAAAAAACCATATTTGCTGTAGCATGTTATTACTTTCTGTATCTTGTATTAATGTAATGTACTTTCATTTATCGTGCTGCATTTTATTTTGAGTATCTGAGTCCTAATCGCTTGTAAATAAAATGAATAAATAGTAAATGTTTTGTTTACTTTCAGGTACATGTCTGTGCTCCTGGTAACCTTTTTGTAGTATTACATATCGTTACCACGCTCAGCAGCGTCTCACACTTGCCAACAGAAACACACAGTTTCCGACAAACGCTGATAGCTGTCTCGCAGGGGCCTCGCGGATCTAATGATGCGCGCCCGCTGAGCCACACCCACTCTCAGTCGCACAGTCTTTAGTGTTCGTCATCCTTCGATAGTTTCCTAGTGCATTAGTAGCGGAAACCTTACATTTCACTTATTGTAAAGTTAGTTTACTGTGATTTGTGCTACGAGTTAAGTAAAACTTCTGTTTATGGTATTTACATGTTCGCTAATCATTTCTACTCTTGGCCAGCTTCCCACGAAGACAGATGCTGTATCACTCTCTGGATCACCTCCCCTTGCCACTGTGCACGAAATTGTACACAACGCTTTGATATTCTTGTGACGAAACAAAATGGAGCAGACTGTTGCTAAGCAGGAATTGTTGCTGTTGTGGCCTTCAGTTCGAAGATCGGTTTGATGTAGCTCTCCAAGCTACTATATCCTGCGCCAGCGTTTTCATCCTCTAGTAACTACTGCAACCTACATCATTCTGAAACTGCTTACTGTATTCATCTCTTGGTCTCCCACTGCGATTTTTATCCCCACACTTCCCTCGAATACTAAACTGGTGATACCTTGATGTCCTACATTGCGTCACATCAAGCGATCCCTTCTTTTGGTCTAGTTGTGCTACAAATTTCTTGTCATCCCAGTTCTGTTGAGTAGCTCCTCTTTAGTTACGCGATCTACCCATCTAATCTTCAACATGCTTCTGTGGGATCACATTTCAAAAGCCTCTAATCTCTTGTTGTCTAAACTGTTTATTGTCCACGTTTCAATTCCATGCATGGCTACACTCCAGACATATACCATCAGAAATACACTTAAATTTGTATTCGATGTTCTTTTATAGAAACGCGTTTCTTACCATTGACAGTCTTCAGTTCACATGCTCTCTACGTCGGCCATCATCAGTTATTATACTGTTCAAATAGCAAAACTCATCTATTACTTTCAGCATCCCGTTTCCTAATTTAATACCCATAGCATCGCCTGATTTTATTCGGCTACATTTCATTATGTTTTGTTTTGCTTTTGTTCATGTTCGTCTTATATCCTCCATTCAAGACGCTGTCCATTCCATTTAGTTGGTCTTCGAAGTTCTTTGTTGTCGCTGACAGAATTACAATGTCATTGGTAAACCTCGAGGTTTTTATTTCTTCTCCCTGAACTTTAATTCCTACTTCAATTTCTTTTGTTTCCTTTACTACTTGATCACTTTACAGATTGATAACATTGGAGATAGTCTAAATTCTCTCTCATACGCCATCTCAACCGCTGTTTCCCTTTCATGCCCCTCGACCCTTATAATTGACATCTGTTTCTGCATAACTTGTAAAGAGCCTTTCGCTGCCTGTATTGTACCTCTGTTGCCTTCAGAATTTCAAAGAGAGCATTCCAGTCAACATTGTCAAAAACTTTCTCTAAGTCTACAAACGTTATAAACGTAGGGTTGTCTTTCCTTAACCTATCTTCAAAGGGATGTCATAGGGTCAGTACTGCCTGACGTGTTCCTACATTTTTTCGGAGTACCATGTGGTAATTCATATTCTGCATTTGAAAGAAGATAACGACGCCACGGTGTGGTAGTATTTGGCAACAGCGAATCATTGCGTAAGTCACATGAAACCAAGGTTAGGTGGCATAGACGCTTCTACTTAAGTCTGAATGAGAAGGAACGAAACTGCAGATCTCACTGTGTAGAAACAGGAGGCTACAGAGGAAAAATCTGTGCTCGAAACCCGGCGATCAACAATCGAGGCGATAGTGAAAGAAGAGAAAATCAGTCATAAGTAGCACGAACGAGAATCAGTCACTGCTGTGCAGTTGCATCGTTTGATGTCGTATTACTTAATTCTAGCGAAAAGATTAAAAAAAATGCTTCAAATGACTCTGACTGCAGCGCCTAGAACCGCTCGACCACTCCGGCCGGCCGAAAAGATTAATTGTGAAAAATATGGTCTATAGTAAAAAAAATGGTTCAAATGGCTCTGACTGTAGCGCCTAGAACCGCTTGACCACTCCGGCCGGCCGAAAAGATTAATTGTGGAAAATATGGTCTATAGAAATAAATCCTCTTCTCATTTTCATCTAGAACATCAGTAAACTTCAAAAAATAAAAGCGTTCATGTGCTGTTAACTGTGTTTCTAAGCTTTTGCAAATCACACTCAGCTTTGAGCAACTACACTCCAAGCACACTACTTTGATAATAAGGCAGAACATTTATAAAAAATTTCTTGTGATTACCAAGCTTATATACCAAAATGGTTCAAATGGCTCTGAGCACTATGGGACTTCAGATCTGGGGTCATCAGTCCCCTAGAACTTAGAACTACTTAAACCTAACTAACCTAAGGACATCACACACATCCGTGCCCGAGGCAGGATTTGGACCTGCGACCGCAGCGGTCAGGCTTATATACCCATTTACAAACTATATAAAGTATACACTCAGCCTTTAACTTAAATCTGATAGTTAAAAGTACTACCCAATCCTTTTGATCGGCCTGTTTCTCATAACGCCAGGCGTTACTCTTTCTCTCAGAATTTACGTTACCACGACAAGGAAGCCGAAAATTGTTTGCCAAATTACAGTCATCAGCTACAGTAGAGCAAGTGTACTATTTTCTTGAGAGTCAGATTCTACTCGTATTGATAGAACTCTAATACACTTTAATTATGTTCGCAAGCAAAGTCACGTCGCGGAAACGTCGCTTCACTGATTATTAAATCTGCCAATTCCCCAGACCGTCTCTCTTAGCACATAGTCGAACATGAGCTGGACGTTCGTCCATCCTGGCCTATGCCTTTCCAACCACGCACGGTAATGGTCGAACAGCAGCTAATGTGTACAACTTCCTTCCCCTCGCCACTCACCTCGCTTCCAGCTGCACAGTCCACCGTTCTCCTCGCTGCGTGCTTCAGTTGTTTCCAGAGGCAGCGTACTGCCCGCCCCGGTGCGCAATCTCTTGGTGACCACAGTTACCTGCAGGCAGCCACGCCACGCTGGTGCTCGCCGCTCTATCCGCAACGCAACTCTTCAACTCACCGCCCTCTGCTCCCCTCTACAAAACACAGCTATCGATTATGTAGACCAGCTGCATAACTTGGATTTCAAACTCCATCTAGCAAGATCGACACTTCGACACGGCTCAGATCCAAAACCCCCGAATAAGCTGAAGATCGTAGCATCATCGGGAAAGGGGGCGTTCAATGGTTTTTGGGACTGCAACGGTATGGCAGTAACTATATTACTAGAGGCTGTCCAAGAAGGTACCACGATCCGATGATGACCCATCTCGTTTTCAACAGGACTAAGTCATACACGCTGCTTCTTTTGGCAATCAACGTCTTCCTCCCCCCTCACCTTCCCACCCACCCATCCCTCCCCCACCCGGTCCCCACACCACTGTCTTCCTGTAACGTGAAACCCAGTGACATCTCCTTGGCTCCTCAGATGCAAAAACCATTTCGTATCCGCTTTTTCAGAATGACCTCGAAGTCCTTATCTTATCGTAGCGCAAACTGTACTAATATTCCAAACTGCATATTTCCTAAAGCTAGGTCCCCAACAAGCGATCGTTACAACCATATGTGTCTCATCGACAGGTGAAGACGTACACATGGACTAACGATATCAGTAATTTTCATGCCCACAGCTTGATTTTAGCGAAGGTGTAATTGAAACATTGTGACTGCATGTTGTACTGTTGACAAACAATCCAGAATGGGCAAACAATTCTACTCAATTATTGTTTACTGTTTACCAAATTTACGTGACACAGAGCAATCGTTGTGATGTGATATTATTCGTTACGATATGGTTATGAAACGTCCCCTTTGAAAAAATTTATACACGACTGTGCTTAAACTGAAACACAATATTTTTGGCGCAACGCAATCTGACTTTCAAAAATCCCTACGAAAGAATGGCCCTGACTAACATTAACCTATACGTTTCACAAATCACTTACCTCACAAAAATCTTCGTTACTCAAGCTATTGCAATACAGCGAGCGCCACTACTGCCAGCTAAATAAAAGATTCAAACTACTGAAGGCACTGACTACTGATAGGCATAGTTAGCAAATGAAAGATTTTAATAGAGAACAAACAATGTATTTACCTCACTAGTCATGATATATATATCAGTTAATGACACCAATTCTTACAAATTTCAAAACTCCGCCATCTCTCTCCTCACGTCCACCACTGCTGGCGGCTCACCTCCAACTGCGCAACGCTACGCGATGTTAGCATCCAGCTGCCGCTGCCCAACACTACAATGGCGAGTATTACAACAATGCCAACCAGCCACAGACTGCACACGGCACAGCCAGTGATTTTCATACAGAGCGCTACGTGGCGGCGGCGTTGCCTTATAAAATATACTGTTACACCTGTGTATCGCATATTGCAGTTCTTAACATTCATTTAACTGTACCACACCACCTCCATAAAATATTTCTGTTCCTAAATTAGTTTCAAGGTATTAAAGACGAATGATAGATTGTACCCTTGTCTTACACGCTCGTTAATACTGTGTTTTGACAACTCTTGCCTGGAGTGAGTATATTTGAACCTTCAAGCCTACCTTCTATTACTTCCTTAAATGTTTAGTAAAACCCTGATGACAGATCTGTGGAAGAGATTGCCTCTGTTAACACAGTTGAAAGCCATAACGGAGTCGCTAAAAATTATATGTGTTTCTCTATTGTAATCCCTTTGATTTTTAATAATTCGCGTCAAGTTAGTTATGTTATCGACGCAGATCCTTCAGAACTCTGATTGCTCTCCTTTCAAGATGATTTCAGCAATTTTACTTCCTTCCTTTTTCTTTTAAAGTTTCGCACTAGAAGTATCAATCTCGCTCGACTGCAGGCAGGGACCAACTGATTAATTTCGTCCGCTGCCGAAGCGGCTGTAATTGGTAGCGTGAAGGATCCCCGGGCCGTGCCAGGTTTCTGCTGGGTCCGCTCCAGCCGAGGCGATTGTGGCTCGCCTGATTGGCCGTATTCACGGCAGACGTGGCGTGACGTCGGAGATTGATCGCCCAGCGTCGCGCTCTTCATTGAATTACTCAGCGAGGCTCTTTCTAAATTTAGCCCGACAGCCTGTAGGCGGACGCTAACGGAGGCGACAGCACCGGGTGATGGGAGGGGAGGGAATAGGGGAGGGGGGAGGTGCTGTCTCATTCACTGCGGGCATCTATTACGCTCTTCAGTTTCCGTGACGCTAATCGTCTGAATAAGCTCGGTGCACTGTACAAAATCGACGGCGACGATCTTTACGTCTCATTACTTCGCCTGCTTGCAAATAAATTTAGCGAAACGAAGCGTGAGATGACACTGGATGTAGTGAGACGTTTCGCTACACGGTCGTTATTCTGCCACTTCATGGAGCATTTGCAACAAAACCTACACCAAAAGCTCTCGAGAACCAACACATGAATTGTATCTATATTACACTACTGGCCATTAAAATTGCTACACCGCAAAGATGACGTGCTACAAACGCGAAATTTAAGCGACTGGAAGAAGATGCTTTGATATGCAAATGATTAGCTTTTCGGAGCATTCACACAAGGTTGGCACCGGTGGCGACACCTACAACTTTCTGACACGAGGAAAATTTCAAACCGATTCCTGATACACAAACAGCAGTTGACCGGCGTTGCCTGATGAAACGTTGTTGTGATGCCTCGTGTAAGGAGGAGAAATGCGTACCATCACGTTTCCGACTTTGATAAAGGTCGGATTGTAGCCTATCACGATTGCGGTTAATTGTATCGTGACATTCTTACTCGCGTTGGTCGAGATCCAATGACTGTGAGCAGAATATGGAATCGGTGGGTTCAGGAGGGTAATACGGAACGCCGTGCTGAATCCCAACAGCATCGTATCACTAGCAGTCGAGATGACAGGCATCTTATCCGTATGGCTCTAACGGATCGTGCAGCCACGTCTCGATCCCTGAGTCAACAGATGGGGACGTTTGCAAGACAAAAACCATCTGCACGAACAGTTCGATGACGTTTGCAGCAGCATGCCAGCTCAGAGACCATGGCTGCGTTTACCCTTGACGCTGCGTCACAGACAGGAGCGCCTGCGATGGTGTACTCAACGACGAACCTGGGTGCACGAGTGGCAAAACGTCATTTTTTCGGATGAATCCAGGTTCTGTTTACAGCATCATGATGGGCGCATCCGTGTTTGGCGACATCGCGGGGAAACCCACATTGGAAGCGTGTATTCGTCATCGTGATACTGGCGTATCAACCGGCGAGATGGTATAGGGTGCCATTGCTTACACGTCTCGGTCACCTTTTGTTCACATTGACGGCACTTTGAACAGTGGACGTTACACGATTTACGACCCGTGGCTCTACCCTTCATTCGATCCCTGCGAAAACCTACATTTCAGCAGGGTAATGCACAACCGCATGTTACAGGTCCTGTACGGGCCTTTCTGTGTACAGAAAATCTTCGACTACTGCCCTGGCCAGCTCATTCTCCAGATCTCTCACCAATTGAAAACTTCTCGTCAATGGTGGCCGAGCAACTGGCTCGTCACAATACGCCAGTCACAACTCTTGATGAACTGTTTCATCGTGTTGAAGCTGCATGGGCAGCTGTACCTGTACAAGCCATCGAAGCTCTGTTTGACTCAATGCCCAGGCGTATCAAGGCCGTTATTACGGCCAGAGTTGGTTTTCCTCGGTACTGATTTCTCAGGATCTATGCACCCAAATAGCGTGAAAATGTAATCACCTGTCAGTTCTAATATAATATGTTTGTCCAATGAATACCCGTTTATCATCTGCATTTCTTCTTGTTGTAGCAGTTTTAATGACCAGTAGCGTAGGTAGAGCTCTGCATTACCGCGGATATTCGCAGATTGTTACCAATTTATTCTATTTGTGTTATATACGATTAAAAGCTATAATTATAGAAATTTTTTCAAGTCATCATTATTTGCACTTTTGCTACCGAATCGCCACTATATTGGCTTCAGTGCATAGCGTCTTGGAAAGAGTCTGTAAAAGAACAACTATATCTAAACACATTAAATAACAAACTTTTTGGTACCGTTGTAACTGTCGATCGAGTTATCTCCATATGTATATGCTGGAAATGAAGATTTTTTGTAATTTATAAAATGACTTACTTTTAATACGTACATTTCTTTGAAAAAATAAAAGGATGTAATAATTTCTATGATTGTAATCGATGCACTGCTCCAAGGACTTCAATGGTGACTAACCCATTAATTGTCATGATCCCCATTTGGGGATTTCTTTTTGTAACGGAAAATTTGTATTTATAATTATGATGGCAGTTGTTGCTACAATTCTGAATTATTGTCTAGACATTTGTGCAATGATTGTTAGTCAGTTGTTATTAAACGAGTGAACTCTACAGGATTAGTTCTGTGAAGAAGAAAAGTTTCTCAGAGTTTCTCAGAGTTACGAGAGTTGAATATTTTCAAAATATTATAAGTAATATAATTATCTAGCCGGCCGGTCTGGCTGAGCGGTTCTAGGCGCTTCAGTCTGGAACTGCGCGATTGCTACGGTCGCAGGCTCGAATCCTGCCTCGGGCATGGATGTGTGTGATGTCCTTAGGTTAGTTAGGTTTAAGTAGTTCTAAGTTCTAGATCACTGATGACTTCAGATGTTAAGCCTCATAGTGCTCAGAGCCATTTGAACCATATATAATTATCTAAATAACTCCACCATCTGTGCACCGACATGTTCTGTAATGATTTTAGAAGACGTCTATTGATTCTTTATTTATAAGGGTTATTCTGTTTTCACTTAATGGGGACATTGAGATAAAATGCATACAACAGTGTGTGAGAAATGACATATACCTCGAAATAAAGTGCTACCTGCATTTAACTAACACACGTCGGAACAGAAGCTCAGCTGACGAAAGAGACCCCACTTTTCAAAATTCTTCCGGTGATGGACTTTCTGAATTATAAGTTCGTGAAATATCAACTTTTTCAGTAAGCCCATCCACCGGTGAGTAAATGGTTCGATAATGCGGACAACGTTATCGAAACCTATTTATTTTCCAGAACCCAGTGACATTCGGATTCAAGCGGCGGGTCATGTACAGTTTCCGTCATCTACTGTCTCAAGAATGGAACTAATGCTCTGCTCCAATCAGGAGGATGGTGGTAAGGGTATACCGTGCTCAATCATCTGCTGCTTCTGACCCAAAAAGGACAGGACGCTTACCACGCGCGAAGACTTCCACGACACGTGTTTCTGTTGAACTCAGGACTTACCGAGCCAGCCAAATGATTGAACGCACGACACTGGGGAAAGGAAGAAAATGTTGAATTTTCAAGAAAAATGCAAGGAGGCAATGTGCATCATGGAGTCCACACTGAATGTTTTGCTGTCTGACACAAGTAACAGAAGAATATATTATCCCCATTTGGGGATCGAGTAAAATATGACATTTAATTCACGGTTGTTTTCTTTTTTTATTATTTTACACACCTTTTCCCAGTCTGGGTCAACCAGGCAACCCAGAAATAAATGTTACATAAAGAATAATTTTGCAACTAATGGGTTCATTAAAAGTAAAAATATAGACACAGAATTAAGCAATCTGATTGGACGATTCGCTTGAGGTACCCGTGGTGACGTGTGCAACAATAGAAGGAAGAGAGGACGTAACGATGCTTTGAAGTGCGTGGATAGTTTGTCAGTGGCCGCTGATGTAACATTATATTTATGCTAAACAGTACTTTCATATGTTACGTCTTCTTGCACACTAATAGGTCGTCTCTGAAATAATCAAGTCGTGGATGCAAGAATTGCTGAACACTGCAAAGTTTTGTGAGGGACCTTGCCTGCCATTGGAAAATTAGCTCTGGAAAGCGTCATGATGGTCAGTGTATAATAATTTATCAGGTACGTGAGCAAGCTTTCTGAGATCATTGTCCAATACAAGGTAAGAATTTCAGTTTGTTTAGTAGTTTAAATACGATGAGGAGTAGCAGTCATATTATTGAAAGTGTTCATATTATTGTTCTTTCTTAATAGTGACCTGAATTTGATTTCACATACCTAATAATGCTCTATCCTCCATCCTTCTTCATTCATTGAAAGCAATAGCTTTCGTAAAAATTACGATGTTAAGGACGTATTCACAATTTCTGAAACTTGAGTATATTTGCAAGTATGAAGCTGATTACTTATCTGTTCGTTTAAACTAGTGAAAAACGAATCTCTATGGTAAGTGAAAGTTGACAATCAAAATAAAATTTTCAGTAGTTACTTTAGTAAATGTTTTAAAGATGGCTGCTCAGAAATGGCATTAGAAAAGGTATTAGTTGATTCCATCTTGAATTTTTAAGTAGAGATTATGTTAACAGAACATATTATTAAAATACACTAAATATCAGAATTAACAAAATTAAATTAGCATCACCTCTGTTCCGAGAGTTCCGGAACATTGGAATAGAGATCAACATAAAAATCATTTCCGCCCTTTTTATTGCTCAAGAGAACTGCATATTGCATGATGTACCACCATACAGCGAGACCTTCAGAGGTGGTGGTCCAGATTGCTGTACAGGCCGATGTTCGGTAGGTACAAATGACTCTGAGCACTATGGGACATAACTAAGGACATCACACACATCCATGCCCGAGGCAGGATTCGAACCTTCGACCGTAACGGTCGCACGGTTCCAGGCTGTAGCGCCTAGAACCGCTCGGCCACTCATGCCAACCTGTTCGGTAGGGTTCATGTCTGGATAACATGCTGGCCACTCTAGTCGAGCGATGGAGGTATCCTGAAGGAAGTCATTCACAAGATGTGGACGATGGTGGACGCGAATTTCCGTCCTTGAAGACGAATGTCACGCCAATATGCTGCCTATACGGTTGCACTATCGGTCGGAGAATGGCTACTTCCATGACCACTAGCGGCGTACGTCGGCCCCACATAATGACATCCCAAAACAGCAGCAAACTTCCACCTTGCTGCACTCGCTGGACAGTGTGTCTGAGGCGTTCGGCCTGTTCGGGCTGCCTCCAAACACGTCTGGTTGAAGGCATATGCAACACTCATCGGTGAAGAGAATGTGATGTCAGTCCTGAGCAGTCCGTTCGGCATGTTGCTGGGCCCATCTGAACCGCGCTGCACGGTATCGTGGTTGCAAAGATGGACCTCGCCATGGCCATCGAGAGTGAAGTTGCGCATCTTGCTGCGTATTGCGCACAGTTTGAGTCGTAACACAACGTCCTGTGGCTGCACGAAAAGCATTATTCAACATAGTGTTGTTGCTGTCAGGTTCCTCCGAGCTGTAATCTGTAGGTAGTGGTCATCCACAGCAGTAGTAGCCCTTGAGCGGCCTGAGCGAGGCATGTCATTGACAGTTCCTGTCTCTCTGTGTCTCCTCCATGTCCGAACAACATCGCTTTGGTTCACTCCGAGACGCCTGCACACTGCCCTTGTTGAGAACCCTCCCTTGCACAAAGTAACAATGCGGACGCGCTCCAACCGCAATATTGACGTTATCGACAGGACGTTTAGATAAACTCTAGTCTTTTTCCAGAATGACATTTTCACTCTGCAGCGGAGTGTGCACTCAATATGAAACTTCCTGGCAGATACTATACTGAATTTGTGCAGTATGACTGAGGGGTGATCACACAGTAATATCAGAAGAATTTATTAAAATAAGAAAGAGACAAGAACATTATTAAACACAGAGTCTCACGTCTCTTGAACTGGGTAGATACAGTACACATGGACTGAGGCGCGCCGGCCTCTGTAACCGAGCGGTTCTAGGCGCTTGAGTATGGCACCGCGCGACCGCTACGGTCGCAGGTTCAAATCCTCTCTCGGGCATGGATGTGTGTGATGACCTTAGGTTAGTTAGGTTTAAGTAGTTCTAAGTTCTAGGGGACTGATGACCTCAGATGTTGAGTCCCATAGTGCTCAGAGCCATGTGACTGAGGAGTTAACTTCGCAGTAGGGCCTCACCAAAGATTGGATTGGCCATTGGCAGTGTAGACCTAATGCCCCCACACAAGGCAGGCCAGTCCGCCGACCCAATCGCCGAGCGGGTCTGCCTCGACCCGATCACCCACGTGTGGGCAATGGATACACATTTAAGTCCATGATCAGGACCCAGCAGTTGGACCACTAACTTTCTACCTGTTAGACCTCTACCGCTCTACCCACACTCAGGCAGGTAGTGTTTGCCAATCGGATGGTGGATTTTGTTTAATTGAGCTATATCTGTGGCATCTGAAATAGCTTCGTTGAGGGAGTCAATGACATAACGCATGTGGAACTTGATCAAACAGTAATAACATAAAAACACTGAAAACCAGTGCCCTCCTTCATTAGAATAAGTCCCAATAATGTCTGCTCTGCTGTACCACATGCACTAAAGCGCCATGAAAACTGGTATAGGCATTCCCTTTCAAGTACGGAGATACGTAAACAGGCAGAACACGGCGCTGCGGCTTGCAAAGTCTATATAAGACAACAAGTGTCTGGCGCAGTTGTTAGATCGGTTACTGCTGCTACAATGGCGGGGTAGCAAAATTTAAGTGAATTTGAAGTGGTGTTATAGTCGGCGCACGAGCTGTGGCACACAGCATCTCCGAGATAGCGATGAAGTGGGAATTTTCCCGTACGACCATTTCACGAGTGTACCGAGAATATCAGTAATCCGGTAAAACATCAAATCTCCGGCGTCGCTGCGGCCAGATAAAACGTCCTGCAAGAACTGGGCCAACGACGACGAAAGAGAATCGTTCAACGTTCAAATCCGCAAATTGCTGCATATTTCAATGCTGAGCCATCAACAAGTGTCATCGTGCGAACCATTCAACGAAATGTCATGGTCTTTAGGAGCCGAAGACCCACTCGTGTAGCCTTGATGATTGCACGACGCAATACGCGTCGCCTGGGCCCATAAGCACCGACATTTGACTGTTGATGACTGGAAACATGTTTCCTGGTCGGACGAGTCTCAAATTTTATCGAACGAATGGACGGGTATAGGTATGGATCAACCTCATGAATCCATGGTCCCTCCATGTCGGCAGGCGACTTTTTAACCTCCAGATGGCTCTGTAATCGTGTGGGGAGTGTGCAGTTGGAGTGATATGAGACCCCTGATACGTCTAGATGTGACTCTGACAGGTGACACGTACGGAAGCATCCTGTCTGATCACCTCCATCCATTCCTGTCCATTGTGCATTCCGACGGACGTGGGCAATCCCAGCAGTACAGTGCGACATCCCACACGTCCAGAATTGCTACAGAGTGGCTCCAGGAACGCTCTTCTGAAATCGAATACTTTCTCTGGCCACCAAATTCGTCAGACAAGAACATTACTGAGCGTATCTGGAATGCCTTTCAACGTGGCGTCCAGAAGAAATCTCCACCCTCTCGCATTCTTGTGGATTTATGAACACCCCTGGAGGATTCATGGTGACAGTCCCACCAGCACTAGTTCAGACGAGTCCATGCCATGTCGTGTCGCGTCACTTATGGGTGCTCCGCATGTGGGGAGGGGGAGGGGGGGCGGGGGGCTACACGATATTAGGCAGGTATACCAGTTTCTTTCGCTCTTCAGTGTATAATCAAACCACATAGTACGGTTGGTATGTTTACATGTGCAACGGTCTGTACTACCTCTTATATCTATCACACGTCTTGCACTTGACGATTCCCATTGTCAACGGAAAGTGTCGATTTATTTCCCATTATCTACAACTACGTCAGCATACTCCACAAGCCACCTAATGGTGTGTGGCGGACGGCTCTTTCGGCACCACTATCTGATCCCTCCAACCCTGTTCCACTCGTGAATAGTGCGTTCGCCTCGTGGTCAAAACCTGTGATGTATGTGGGGGAACTAATATGTTGTCCAACGCCTCCTGAAAAGTGCTGTCCCGAAATTTCAATAGTAAATCTCTCCATGATGCACACCCCTTTCTTGTAACGTCTGCCAGTGCAGTTTCTTTAGCATCTCCGTAACTCTTTCTGAACGATCCCAAGACGAAATGCGCCGCTCTTCGTTTGATCATCTCTATCTCCTTTACCAGTCCCACCAGATAGATGAACAATACTCAAGAATCGGGTAAATTCTTTCGTGGATGAGTTAAATTTCCTTAAGATCCTTCCGATGAATCTGAGTCTGGTATCTGCTTTTCCCACTATTTGTTTTATGTAGTCATTCCACATAATGTCGCTGTGGATAGTTACGCCTACAGAAGACGCTATCTCCAGGTGTTCGTCATCAATACTGCAGCTGTACAGTAGTGGATTTCATTTCTTATGTATGCGCAATGTATTACATTTATTAATGTTCAGGCTCAACTGCCAGAGCCTGCACCATTCATCAAGCGTTCCAAAATTGTTACTATCTTCTGGCGTTGCTACTTTGATATAGACAACCGCATAATCTGCGAATAGCTTTAAAGAACATCCGAAGCTTTCTACTACATAATTTATATATATACTGTAAACAGCAACGGTCCTATCATAATTCCCTGTGGTACTCCGGATATTACCTTTACATCTCTCGATTTTGTTCCGTTAAGAGCGACTTGTTGAGTTCTACCTGCAAGAATGTCCTGAATCCAATCGCAGATCTGCTCCGATACTGGGTAGGGTAAGTCCGTAGTTTTTTCATTAAACGGAAATGCGGGACGGTGTCAAATGCCTTACTGAAAGCAAGGAACAAGGCATCGGCCTGATAGCCATTGTCCACTGCGCTGTGAATCTCATGGAGGAACAGAGCAAGCTGTGTTTCGCAGGATCTCTGTTTGCGAAATACGTGTTGATTTTTATAGAGGATATTTTCATTTTCCAAAAACGTTATAATTCTCGAACACAAAATATGTCCCATAATTATACAACATTTTGACGTCAACGATATAGGTCTATAATTAAGTGGATCTGTCTAACTGCTTTTCTTAAAAACGGGAATGACCTGCGCTTTTTTCCAGTCGTTAGGTACTTTTCATTGCTCAAGCGATTTACGATCGCTAGAGGGGGCGCAAGTCCTTTCGCATAATCTTCATAGAATCTTATAGGTATCTCATCTGTCCTGAGGTTTTCCGCTACTAAGCGACTGTAGCAGCTTTTCAATTCCGCGACCGGTTATCTCAATATCTGCCATTTCGACGTTCGTACGACGATTGATAGGAGGGACAGTGTTACGATCTTCCGCGGTGAAACATTTAGGAAGACCGAATTTACGAATTCAATATTTCGGCCTTCTCTCTGTTATCTTCCGTGTGATCGTCGAGAGAATGAGTAGATGATTTTGACCCACTTACTGAATTTACATACGACCTAAATCTCTTAGGGTTTTTACTCAGGTCGGTTGACAGCGTCTTACTTTCAATGTCATTGAATGCTTTTCTCATTACTCTCCTTACGCTCATTTCCACTGTGATCAGCTTTTGTTTGTCAGCTATGTTTTTACTTCTCTTGAATGTGAGATGAAATGCTCTAACACGGCTGTTATACCATGGTGGATCTGTCACATCCATTAAAACCTTACTCGGAACTTACTTGTCTAGGGCATATTGCACGATCCCTTTGTATTTTTTTCCATTTGTTCTCCATATCTTCGTCGTCATCAGCGAATATTTGATGCTGTCTGCTAATATATTCTGAAATTTGTATCCTGTCACCCTTGCTGAGCAAATATATCTTCCTAGCTTTCTTAACATTCCTTGTAGGACACGTCGTCACAGATGCTGTCACATCCTTATGATCACTGACACCTTATTCTACAATAACTGATTCGATACGTTCAGGTCTGTTTATTGCCAGGAGGTCTAAGACGTTACTCTCACGAGTTGGTTCTCTGTCTGTTCAAGGTAATTTTCGGACAAGACACCCAGAACAATGCCACACGAGTTCCTGTCCCTGGCACCACTTTTGATGGCGTAACGAATCCAATCTATACTTAGCAAGTGGAAGTCACTCCTTATTACAAAAGCCGGCCGTGATGGCCGAGCGGTTCTAGGCGCTCAGTTCGGAGCCGCGCGACTGCTACGGTCGCAGGTTCGAATCCTGCCTCGGGCATGGATGTGTGTGATGTCCTTAGGTTAGCTGGGTTTAAGTAGTTCTAAGTTCTAGGGGACTGATGACCACAGCTGTTAAGTCCCATAGTGCTCAGAGCCATTTGAACCACTTTTGAACCTTATTAAAAAAGCATGATTAGGAAAATTACTAATGATATTATGTATGTTCTGTCTGGAGCGCTCTGCAACTACAGATTCTGACCCAGGTGGTCTATAAAAGCGTCCCATAAACCTTTCAGACCCTTCTTTGGTACTCAATTTCCACCAGATTAATTCACATTCGGAATCGTTGATAACCTCCCTAGATTTTGTCGAATTTTTTACTGCAATAAACACGCCGCCGCCACCATTGACGACTGACCTATCCTTACGATAAACGTTTCAATCAGGATTTCGTTGTTTTTGACGTCTGGTTTCAACCAGCTTTCTGTTCCCAATACTATCTGTGCATTATAACCTTCAGTAAGCAATACTCGCAACTCCGACGGGGGCAGCCGCGTGATCCGTGACAAGGCGCCCTAGACCCCGTATCGCGCGGCCAAATTCTGAGACTTTTCCTTGGATGCTCCTGCAGTTTACTAGTCATATTCTTCTTCTACCTCTGATCTGCGAGGACCAAGATTCTCTGAGGCCACTGTGGCTGTTAACAGGCAAATCGTCTTTGATCCCACGGAAGAGGTTCTCTAACCTAATAAAGCCCCAGGTGCATGCCACACGTACTCTGCTACCCTAGAAGCCGCTTCCTGCGTGTAGCCCACGGCTGACCTGTTATGGGCAACCCAACAATTCTGAACCGTATGGTGGTGGTCGAGAAATTCGCATCTGTACCATCGCAGGGTCGTCTGAGCCTCTGGTTTAGACCTTTCACTCTGCTCCCAACCAGAGGACCGCTATCAACGCAGGGTACGATGCTGCAAATAGACAAATCAGGCTGCACACCGCATGCGTTGCTAGCAGCCAGCCACCGAAAGGGGCCGAAGATGGCCTCAGAACCCAAGCGGCAGGCGTCATTAGTGCCGACATGTGCCACTACACGCAGCGAGTTGTTCCACATCTCGGATGAAACCTCTCGGTAAAGATACAGAACGCACACTGGAATTCTTTCCCGCCTTGCCTGCTGTCCCCTGAGGGGCTCCATCTCAATGACTAGCATACCCACACTCCGTACTTCTCCGGGCTCGGCAGGAAAATCGACCGCTGGCCCAACAGGAGAGGCATCCCGTGCTGGCTCAGAGTTATTATCAACACTGGGTAGCACCTCGTACCTGCTGCAAAGACGTTGGGGGCTAGCCGCACGGCCTGCTACCTCTTTCGCCTTCAGCCCAGTGACACGCAAACCCACCACTGTCTGCCACCCGCTCAAAAGCCGCAGTGACGTCCAACGTAAAAGGGGATTCCAGTGGCACCAAAGGTATTGCAGGTATCGTCACTGCCACGCGGACGTCACTGCAACTTGGAGCATTGTAGCCAGCGCAGCTTCCAGCTGTTGACAGTCAGTAGCCAACTCTCCTTGTTTTCGTTCACAACAAGCACAGTCCCTAGCCATATCGTACTGTATATATGATACATATAAGGTGTCGAATGGTTCTACTAAGTTTGAAACGTACGCAAAATATACCAAAGAAGAATAAAGTAACACTAAAAACTGCTGTGCAGATTTCTCGCTATTTTTAACGTGTGACCAAACGATAGAGCGGTCAAAAACTGATCCAGGGCGATATTCGTTTCATTGATATGTATAAACATAGAGAGTAAAACACGAAGAATAAACAGTGTTCTATCAGCGAATGAGTAGCGCTGCTGCTTAGTGCTAGCAGACAGGGTGGTGTTTTCACTGCTGGAGTTCCGGTACTGCTGACAAATTCAGTTTTTCTGTCCCTGCTAACAAACACGGGTAGAACGAGTATCTTCGTACATCCATAATTAAACTGGATGATGGTGGGACACCAACTGGTATAATTTTTATTAAAAATCAAACTCCTCCAGCTGTGGTGTCAGCTTACAGACTCCCTACTAGGTGACACTGAGTGGTCACTTACTTGTTTTCCTCGACATCTCCTACACACAAACTCATCTCCATACACCCCACCCCACTCTCCATCCAAAAGATATCCATGTCTATTCCTGTGCCAACTGGAATGCCTACTGGGCGTCCATAGATAGACAGATTAGAAGCTATCTCTTAACCTTCTAGCAACCCAACGATATCTCCCATGCCACAGCCTCCTGCACAGACCTTCTTGGATACAATATCCGCCCACATTGCTAACAAGGCCACGTATTCTCATCGCTCTACTCTACCCTTCCCTCCCCCACACAAATCCTAGTCCTTCCTTGGGAGCCCCATAGCCTGTACAAGTCGTTCCTAAGGTTATGTGACCTTGGTACACAAATTCGCCCCCAGTAAAGATACAGGCACACCAAGAACTAACGAAACGCTAAAAAAATTCCGGAGCTTGAGCCAGACATTCACCAGACTCAACGCCACTTTCCCCATTAACTCTTCCGAGTGCTGGAAAGCATACCAAAGGTTGATTGGCAATAACTCTGTACTCCACTATCCGCTCCTCCACAACAACCACCACTTACCTGACGACGTTGTATCCTTTCTCCTCAGCATCTTTTCAATCCCTGATGATACTCATTTTGACTATTCCCTCTTCCCTACCTTCCACACATGTACTAACACTGCTGCTCCACATCTGGGCCCAGCTACCAGTACTTGGACAACTTACCACAAACAGAATTAAATACACCAGTCACAGCACATGACATCACTCTAATCCTCTATTTTTGTTTCCCTCAAACCAGAGAAAGAATATGACCTTGTGCTGCATTCCAAACTTATTTTCAAACTCCAGAATTACGCACTTCTAATTAATTATATCCACCTTATTGCATCCTATTCCGTTATCGCACGTCCTTTATCACCATTAACAACAGCGACTGCCACATCTTCCATTCCAGTGTAAATGGGCCCTAAGTCTCCAACACATCTCATCATACCTCCCCCTCCTACATCATGAACTCTGCCCTGACATTTAGCCATCCTACCAGCTGTAGGTCCACCCTATATAGTCTCAACATATTTCCTTATTCCATTTCTTCTCCATTTGCCTTTCTTTCCCCATCCCAAAAACTATTGGAGTGAACACGCCCCACCCCTCTAATCCAATCCCTCTCCATCCCAACAGCCACCCCTATGCCACCGCTGCTGTGCACCTGCCCTCCATCCCCTGTACCTCGACGTGTCACGCCTTGCATTATTGCGTGGACAGCTGGTTGCATTTTTGGAAAGACAGCAAAATTCTAATTTGAAAAAACAGCTCAATTTAAAATAAGGCAAATAGGCGTACAGTGTTTTATTTCAGGATCAAAGCTAGATAAGAAACAATTGTAGGGCCTAAACGAACTTTTGAAGGAAAATGAGGAATAGTTTCTATTTGCAAAATTGTCATATGAATCAGTAATGACTTTTTCTAACAGGGTACAGTTTCGATACGCAACAGTTAGCCTTGTGTGTTTGGGGGTGGGGGGGAGCGAGTGTAGTTATGTTCTTAATCTCATCTACAAACAATCAGATTGAGTTTGTATTAATTGTCGTCACACACATTGCAAGTAATTTACTTAGTTAACGTTCGTATTCGAAAACACTTTAGCTAGGGCTATACTACATAAGTATACATGGGCGACCCTCTAAGCGGAACTTAAAGCTTTCACGTAGCTAGCGAGAGGCTTTGGCATACACTGTTTCCTTTTACCAAATTTAAACATAAAAGTTCCAACTGTAGTCCAATGTTTTCGCTATTTTGTTCATCCTTCGCATGGAACTCTCGGGCTGCTGCTGATGTACCAAAAAATTTTGTGAGTTTCTTAACATCGTCAAATATTTTGACATTCACATGGTTTCTCAGTTTTATTACAGTTGACTGATCAGTGCTCTTGAAACTACCTCGGTTTTGTTCATTTCAACAATCATCGAAGAAAAATGTATTGTTTCGGCTTTGCAGATGGCACTGCCTTCGTTCTTTATATAAATGAGAATTATAGATTCAGACATTTTCAATGATAGTTTCTCCGTTATTAATCTGTTAAAAATATCATGCGTAGAAACACACAGGTACCACTTACCTGACGTGAAAACGATGATGGTGACATTTGGTTTGTGGGGCGATCAACTGCGCGGTCATCGGCGTCCGTAAATGTCCCAGTTTTTTTGCAGTCCAATCTAGCCGCTGTCACGAATGATAAGGATGATGACGAAATGATGACGACAATACAAGCACCCGGTCTGCGGGCAGAGAAAAATCTCCAACCGGGCCGGGAATCGAACCTGACACCCTGTGATCCCAACTTAGCAACGCTAGTCACTAGAGGAGGAGGAGGAGGAGATTAATGTTTAACGTCCCGTCGACAACGAGGTCATTAGAGACCGAGCAAAAGATCGGATTAGGGAAGGATGGGGAAGGAAATCGGCCGTGCCTTTTCAAAGGAACCATCCAGGCATTTTCCTGAAGTGATCTAGGGAAATCACTAGCCACTAGAGCACGAGCTGCGGACGACATGCTGGTGACCAAAGAAAAGTGCCTGCTGACAACGGGCTCACACATTCCTGTGACGGTCGACTATGTTTCACGCCAACGTGGAATGACCACTTGCACATGACAGGTGCCAGAACTAGCAGTGGAGGGTACACAGCGTGTAGGGGTTGGGCTGGGGGTTGGGTAACGGGTAAACAGTGCAGTCGTTGTAATGCGGAAACGGAACGATTTATTCACGTCCAACTGGGTATGATCATTGGCTTTCGAACCAGAACGAAAGCATTTTCGAAACTGGTAAGTTTGCAGATCGTTGGCATGTCGTCTTGATTAAAGAATTCCGTGCGTCGCAAAATAGCGCTATCCAAAACTGCGCCAAGGCAACTTGAGTGCTTGAGCGGCCATAGATGACCGGGATGAACAACGGCGGCGGAGATGTTGAAACATCCCCATTGAAAAATTGAATCAATGTGCTGTCAAACCTCCTACGTTACTTGATTTTCAAACAGCTGAGCAAAACTGAACGTACTCAGACATTTCACTTATTCTGATCATCACTAAACCGACACAGAATATTTTTTACGCAATGCAATCTGACTTTCAATCATTCCTACAAAAGAATGGCCCTGACTAACAATAACCTAAACCTTTAATGAATCACTTACCTCACAAAAATCTTCGTTACTCAAACTACTACAGTACAGCGTGAGCCAATACTGCCAGCTGAATAAAAGATTCTAACTACTGAAGGCACTAACTACTGATAGGCATAGTTGGCAAATGAAAGATTTTGATTGAGAACAAACAATGTATTTAACTTAATAATGTTCAAAAGTCGTCATCAGTTCATGATATCCAATATTACAAATTTACTCTTTCTGACGGACGCACGTCCAGATGGTCCACTCTCAAAATTCTGCCATCTCTCTCCCCACAGCCACCACTGCTGGCGGCTCACCTCCAACTGCGCAACGCTACGCGCTGTTCTCATCCAACTGCCAAACACTACAATAGCTAATATTCCAACAATGCAAACCAGCCACAGACTGCACACAGCACAGTCAGTGATTTTCATATAGAGCGCTACGTGGCGTTACCAACATAAAAACCTGAACAGCCTACTTACAATGTGCACGGAGGAATAGTCGTGTAACTGTTGAGCAACAGACACCTCGGGCTACCAAAAGTTTTTCCTCAACGACCGTTCAGCGAAAGTTGCTGTATTTGGGCCTCAGTAGGTTGGGCGTGGTTCATGCACCCATGCTGATTGCCGTTCATCGGCAAAGCATTCTGGAATATGCACTGCAGTACCGCAGCCGGGAGTCCACTGAGTGGCCTTTCCAGGCAAATCACGTTTTACGCTCCGACAGACGGCCGTTGGCGCGTACGTTGTGGAATGTCTGAAGGCAAGCAACGTGCAACGAGGAGGAAGAGTTATGGTCCAGGGAATGTTTTCGTGGCATTCCGTAAGGCACAATGGATCATCACTCCTATGTATCTACCCTACCATGTCCAACACTACATGTAATTTCTTTTTCCTCGGTACAATGGCATCTACCAGCAGGACAACGCAACGTCTTACGCATCTCACAGTGTTCACGCGTGGTTCGAAGTACGGCAGAATGAGTTTACTGTACTCCCCTGAACGCCAAATACCCCCGATGTAAACCCAATCGACAATCTGTGGGAGAACCCCGACAGGACTGACTGCACCATGGGTCAACAATCGAGAAACCTAGCGCAGCTCAGCACGACACTGGAGACGTCATGGCTTCACACCACTGTCGATACCTTTCAGAATTTCACTCTCTTCCTGAACGACTCGTACTGAAAAGGTAGTTCAGATTGGAAAAGAGCAAAGGTAGTCCCAGTCTTCAACAAGCGTCGTCGAGCAGATGCGCAAAACTATAGACCTATACCTCAGACATCGATCTGTTGTAGAATTTTAGAACACGTTTTTTGCTCGAGTATCATGTCGTTTCTTGAAACCCAGAATCTACTCTGTAGGAATCAACATGGATCCCGGAAAAAGCGATCGTGTGAGACCCAACTCGCTCTATTTGTTCATGAGACACAAAATATTAGATACAGGCTCCCAGGTAGATGCAATTTTCCTTGACTTCCGGAAGGCGTTCGATACAGTTCCGCACTGTCGCCTGATAAACAAAGTAAGAGCCTACGGAATGTCAGACCAGCTGTGTGGCTGGATTGAAAAGTTTTTAGCAAACAGGACACAGTATGTTGTTCTCAATGGAGAGACGTTTACAGACGTTAAAGTAGCCTCTGGCGGGCCACAGGGTAGTGTTGTAGGACCATTGCTTTTCACAATATACACTCCTGGAAATTGAAATAAGAACACCGTGAATTCATTGTCCCAAGAAGGGGAAACTTTATTGACACATTCCTGGGGTCAGATACATCACATGATCACACTGACAGAACCACAGGCACATCGACACAGGCAACAGAGCATGCACAATGTCGGCACTAGTACAGTGTATATCCACCCTTTGCAGCAATGCAGGCTGCTATTCTCCCATGGAGACGATCGTAGAGATGCTGGATGTAGTCCTGTGGAACGGCTTGCCATGCTATTTCCACCTGGCGCCTCAGTTGGACCAGCGTTCGTGCTGGACGTGCAGACCGCGTGAGACGACGCTTCATCCAGTCCCAAACATGCTCAATGGGGAACAGATCCGGAGATCTTGCTGGCCAGGGTAGTTGACTTACACCTTCTAGAGTACGTTGGGTGGATCGGGATACATGCGGACGTGCATTGTCCTGTTGGAACAGCAAGTTCCCTTGCCGGTCTAGGAATGGTAGAACGATGGATTCGATGACGGTTTGGATGTACCGTGCACTATTCAGTGTCCCCTCGACGATCACCAGAGGTGTACGGCCAGTGTAGGAGATCGCACTCCACACCATGTTGCCGGGTGTTGGCCCTGTGTTTCTCGGTCGTATGCAGTCCTGATTGTGGCGCTCACCTGCACGGCGCCAAACACGCATACGACCATCATTGGCACCAAGGCAGAAGCGACTCTCATCGCTGAAGACGACACGTCTCCATTCGTCCCTCCATTCACGCCTGTCGCGACACCACTGGAGGCGGGCTGCTCGATGTTGGGGCGTGAGCGGAAGACGGCCTAACGGTGTGCGGGACCGTAGCCCAGCTTCATGGATACGGTTGCGAATTGTCCTCGCCGATACCCCAGGAGCAACAGTGTCCCTAATTTGCTGGGAAGTGGCGGTGCAGTCCCCTACGGCACTGCGTAGGATCCTACGGTCTTGGCGTGCATCTGTGTGTCGCTGCGGTCCGGTCCCAGGTCGACGGGCACGTGCACCTTCCGGCGACCACTGGCGACAACATCGATGTACCGTGGAGACCTCACGCCCCACGTGTTGAGCAATTCGGCGGTACGTCCACCCGGCCTCCCGCATGCCCACTATACGCCCTCGCTCAAAGTCCGTCAACTGCACATACGGTTCACGTCCACGCTGTCGCGGCATGCTACCAGTGTTAAAGACTGCGATGGAGCTCCGTATGCCACGGTAAACTGGCTGACACTGACGGCGGCGGTGCACAAATGCTGCGCAGCTAGCGCCATTCGACGGCCAACACCGCGGTTCCTGGTGTGTCCGCAGTGCCGTGCGTGTGATCATTGCTTGTACAGCCCTCTCGCAGTGTCCGGAGCAAGTATGGTGGGTCTGACACACCGGTGTCAATGTGTTCTTTTTTCCATTTCCAGGAGTGTATATATATATATATATATATATAGAAATGGCCTAATAGATAGTGTCAGAAGTTCCATGCGGCTTTTCGCGGATGATGCTGTAGTATTCAGAGAAGTTGCAGAATTGCAACGAAATGCAGCAAGATCTGCAGCGGATAGGCACTTGGTGCAGGGAGTGGCAACTGGCCCTTAACATAGACAAAAGTAATCTATTGCGAATACATAGAAAGAAGGATCCCTTACTGTATAATTATATGATAGCAAACAAACACTAGTAGCAGTTACTTCTGTAAAACATTTGGGAGTATGTGTGCGGAACGATTTGAAGTGGAATGACCATATAAAATTAATTATTGTCAAGGCGGGTGCCAGATTGAGATTCATTGGGAAAGTCCTTAGAAAATGTGGTCCATCAACAAAGGAGGTAGCTTACAAAACACACGCTCGACCTATACTTGAGTATTGCTCATCAGTGTGGGTTCCGTACCAGGTCGGGTTAACAGAAGAGAGAGAGAAGATCCAAAGAAGAGCGGCGCGTTTCATCACAGGGTTATTTGGTAAGCGTGATAGCGTTACGGAGATTCAAGTGGCAGACTCTGCAAGAGAGGCGCTCTGCATGGCGGTGTAGCTTGCTGTCCAGGTTTCCAGAGGGTGCGTTTCTGGATAAGGTATCGAATATATTGCTTTCCCCTACTTATACCTCCCGATGAGATCACGAATTTAAAATTATAGAGATTCGAGCGTGCACTGAGGCTTTCCGGCAGTCGTTCTTCCCGCGAATGATACACGACTGGAACAGGAAAGGAAGGTAATGACATTGGCACGTTAAGTGCCCTCCCCCTCACACCGTTTGGTGGCTTGCGGAGTATAAATGTAGATATAGATGTAGGTGTGATGACATTGATGTGTTACAGACAAGCTTCCGTCAGGTCAAAAGTCCGAGCTGGACCAGACATTTGATCGTTATCTTTGTCTTTTTTTTGGGGGGGGGGGGGGGGGAGCTTTTTCACGTTGTGCAGAGGAGAAAGTTGTATAGCTAGGGGGATCTGGGATATACAGTAGCTACTTTCTGCCATACTGTTTGCATCGCTGTTCTGTAAATGTGGTCAGCTGTCGTAAGCATAAAAATTACAAAATATCTGCCTCTTTAAATTATTAAGATAGTTTACGACTCAAAATGTTGTAGGGAAACACAACATAGCTATTTTGGTAATAACACGGGAATATATAGTCAATATAAATGCAGCAAGCACAACATTTAACGACCTATTATTTCTCGACACCGTGTAGGTTCTATTGCTCTTAGCTATCCTCAAGGACTTCCTTGATAGGGAGTCGTTACTTCTGCAGTAATTACGCGTTCTGTTTCTACGACCATATTCCCTTACTGGTTCCGCCTCTCCGTTTCTCATCCGTTTCATTTCCTTTGCTCCTATCAGCCGAGATTCTGGTATGTAAATGAGAAACGCCCCTGCGGATTCTGTTCACAGGACGGTAGCTCTCACTTTCTTGTTATTCCGAACGTCTTAGAGCTGTTTATGTTCGAGTTCTGCAAACTGGAATGCGACCGGTTACAGCAACAAGCTGCTGGTTCTCAAACAAGTTGTCTACGGATGGCAGCACATTCTCATAAGGTTTCTTTTTCTCGTGTTTCTTCTGCTAGCAGACTTTCGTATTTTGAGTTGTTGGAAAGGGCACTAGCTACCATTTCTTGCTAGTGACATTTTCGCCTTCTTACTCTAGCGTCATCTTCCTCAAGACGCTTCATCATCTACACCTTTGTGTCGACTGGTAGTATAGCACTATAGCTGCGGACTATATGAAGTTAGTATCAGCTCACACAAAAACTTAAAGGAATTGTCTGCAGAATTTCTGTAGTACAATATATTTTCTTGTAACTCCATTGGTGAAACTGGAGAAAAAACATTTAGTCGGAACAACAGGATATGTGAAAAATCACAGCCATAAATACGAGGGTAATCCCAAAAGTAAGGTCTCCTATTTTTTATAATTACGTAGATCTGTTTATTTCTACAGTGGTTTACATCAATTTACAGCTTGAACATTTAGCTATTTTTCGACATAATCACCATTTCTGTAGATGCATTTTTGTAGACGCTGTGGCAGTTTCTGTACGCCCATGTCATACCAGCTCGCCGCCATGCTGTTCAGAAAGTTGTGAACCTCTTCTTTCACCTCGTCGTAGGAGGTGAATCACTGGGACCACAATTAAAGCTGACTCTGAAGAAACTCAAATGGGAAATTCAGAACCGGAGAAGAGGAATGTTGAGCTGGTAAGACATGGGCATACAAAAACTGCCACAGTGTCTACAAAAATGCATCGACAGATATGGCCATTATGTCGAAAAATAGCTAAATGTTCAATCTGTAAACTGATGTAAACCATTGTAGAAATAAGCAGGTCTATGTTCTTATTTAAAAAAAAAATAGGAAACCTTACTTTTGGAGAAAACTTTTGTGTTAGCTTTCAGATGCAAATAAAATACGCGTACAAATCAAGAATTTTTCCAAAACTGGGCATCTAGAAATTAATTATTTTATATCAGCAACATTCTAGCCCACTGAAAAATAATAATTTAATAAATTGGTTCATTAAGGTACTGTACTTCATTACTTTGTCATATTCATTGCAACACTCAATGATGTTTCTATCGAACTCTTGGGTTTCTTCTAATGACATATAAAATTTACTTTATTTCTTTATATCATCAGTTTTTATTATTTATTTATTTATTTATTTGTTGAACTTACGTGGTTTCTAGGTTTTACTGCATCTGAATGATCAATGTCCTTGGAGCTTTCTTTTTTAATTTCTTTTTTCAGTTGAATAATGGTTGTAGAGGACTTCGCACATGCCGGCCGGTGTGGCCAAGCAGTTCTAGGCGCTTCAGTCTGGAACCGCGAAGCTGCTACAGTCGTAGGTTCGAATCCTGCCTCGGGCCTGGAGGTGTGTTATGTCCTTAGGTTTAAGTAGTACTAAGTACCCGTGGTCTAGGGGCGACGGCACGGTAGCTCGGCGTGTTCGGTCAGAGGGTTACGTGCCCTCTGTAATAAAAAAACTGAGTCAATCGATCAACAACGAACATAAATGGATGTCTTACGACGACCGCCCGGAGCAGGTGCAACGAATAAAAGCAAAAGAAAAAAAAAAAAACAGATTAAAAAAATTAAAAAAAGGGGCAGCGTCTTTGAATCATAATCAAAAGGTCTTCGGTCCCGGGTTCGATCCCCGCCACTGCCTAAATTTTGATAAATAATCAGCATTGGCGCCCGAAGACTTCCGGCATAAGAAGTCAGCCTCATTCTGCCAACGGCCTTGTCAAAGAGGACGGAGGAGCGGATAGAGGTTCAGGGCACTCTCTTGTCCTAGGGATGGGAAATTGCCCCTAAAGGCGGAAGAATCAGCAATGATGAAGGACATGAGGATGCAGAAGGCAATGGAAACCACTGCATTAAAGACACGTAACGTATATCCAAAGGACATGTGGCCTGTAATTGAAGAAGTGTCATGATGATCTCTCCATTGGCAAAAGATTCCGGAATAGTCCCCCATTCGGATCTCCGGGAGGGGACTGCCAAGGGGGAGGCTACCATGAGAAAAAGATTGAATAATCAACGAAAGGATAACGTTCTACGAGTCGGGGCGTGTAATGTCGGTACCCTGAACGTGGTAGGGAAACTAGAAAATCAACAGCAACAGAAAATGGTATAACAGGTGTAGGATTCGTTATGAATAAAAAGGTAGGGCAGAGGGTGTGTTACTGTGAACAGTTCAGTGACCGGGTTGTTCTAATCAGAATCGACAGCAGACCAACACCGACGATAGTTCAGGTATACATGCCGACGTCGCAAGATGAAAACGAACCGATAGAGAAAGTGTATGAGGATATTGAAAGGGTAATGCAGTATGTAAAGGGGGACGAAAATCTAATAGTCATGGGCGACTGGTATGCAGTTGTAGGAGAAGGAGTAGAAGAAAAGGTTACAGGAGAATATGGGCTTGGGACAAGGAATGAAAGAGGAGAAAGACTAATTGAGTTCTGTAACAAGTTTCAGCTAGTAATAGCGAATACCCTGTTCAAGAATCACAAGAGGAGGAGGTATACTTGGAAAAGGCCGGGAGATACGGGAAGATTTCAATTAGATTACATCATGGTCAGACAGAGATTCCGAAATCAGATACTGGATTGTAAGGCGTACCCAGGAGCAGATATAGACTCTGATCGCAATATACAGGGTGTTACAAAAAGGTATGGCCAAAGTTTCAGGAAACATTCCTCACACACAAACAAAGAAAAGATGTTATGTGGACATGTGTCCGGAAACGCTTAATTTCAATGTTAGAGCTCATTTTAGTTTCGTCCACCTACGCTCAGTGAAGCACGTTATCATGATTTCAAACCTGTGCTGCAAGAACATGTGTCTTTACAAGTGTGACACAACATGTGGTTCATGCACGATGAAGTTCCTGCACATTTCAGGCGAAGTGTTCGTACGCTTCTCAACAACAGATTCGGTGACCGACGGATTGGTAGAGGCGGACCAATTCCATGGCCTCCACGCTCTCCTGATCTCAACCCTCTTGACTTTCATTTATGGGGGCATTTGAAAGCTCTTGTCTACGCAACCCCGGTACCAAATGTAGAGACTCTTCGTGCTCGTACTGTGCACGACTGTGATACAATACGCCATTCTCCAGGGCTGCACAGCGCACCAGGGATTCCATGCGACGGAGGGTGCATGCATGTATCCTCGCTAACGGGGGACATTTTGAACATTTCCTGTAACAAAGTGTTTGAAGTCACGCTGGTACGTTGCTGTGTGTTTCCATTCCATGATTAATGTGATTTGAAGAAAAGTAATAAAATGAGCTCTAACACTGAAAGTAAGCGTTTCCGGACACATGTCCACATAACATATTTTCTTTCTTTGTGTGTGAGAAATGTTTCCTGAAAGTTTGGCCGTACCTTTTGTAACACCCTGTAGTAGTGATGAAGAGTAGGCTGAAGTTCAAGACATTAGTCAGGAAGAATCAATACGCAAATAAGTCGGATACGGAAGTACTAAGGAATGACGAGATACGTTTGAAGTTCTCTAACGCTATAGATACAGCAATAAGGAATAGCGCAGTAGGCAGTACAGTTGAAGAAGAATGGACATCTCTAAAAAGGGCCATCACAGAAGTTGGAAAGGAAAACATAGGTACAAAGAATGTAGCTGCAAAGAAACCATGGGGAACAGAGGAAATACTTCAGTTGATTGATGAAAGGAGAAAGTACAAACATGTTCCGGGAAAATCAGGAATACAGAAGTACAAGTCGCTGAGGAATGAAATAAATAGGAAGTTCAGGGAAGCTAAGAAGAAATGGCTCCAGGAAAAATGTGAAGACATCGAAAAATATATGATTGTCGGAAGGACAGACTCAGCATACAGGAAAGCCAAAACAACCTTTGGTGACATGAAAAGCAACATTAAGAGTGCAACGGGAATTCCACTGTTAAATGCAGAGGAGAGAGCAGATAGGTGGAAAAAATACATTGAAAGCCTCTATGAGGGTGAAGATTTGTCTGATGTGATAGAAGAAGAAACAGGAATCGATTTAGAAGAGATACGGGATCCAGTATTGGAATTTAAAAGAGCTTTGGAGGACTTACGGTCAAATAAGGCAGAAGGGATAGATAACATTCCATCAGAATTTCTAAAATCATTAGGGGAAGTGGCAACAAAACGACTATTCACGTTGGTGTGTAGAATATATGAGTCTGGCGACATATCATCTGACTTTCGGAAAAGCATCATCCACACAATTCCGAAGAAGGCAAGAGCTGACAAGTGCGAGATTTATCGCACAATCAGCTTAACAGCTCATGCTTCGAAGCTCCATACAAGAATAATATACAGAAAAATGGAAAAGAAAATAGAGTTTGCGCTAGGTGACGATCAGTTTGGCTTTAGGTAAAGTAAAGGCACGAGAAAGGCAATTCTGACGTTACGGCTGATAATGGAAGCAAGACACGTTCATAGGATTTGTCGACCTGTAAAAAGCGTTCGACAATATAAAATGGTGCAAGCTGTTCAAGATTCTGAAAAAAAGTAGGGGTAAGCTATAGGGAGAGACGAGTCAAATACAATATGTACAACAACCAAGAGGGAATAATAAGAGTGGACGATCAAGAACGAAGTGCTCGTATTAAGAAGGGAGTAAGACAAGGCTGTAGCCTTTCGCCCCTACTCTTCAATCTGTACATCGAGGAAACAATGATGGAAATAAAAGAAAGGTTCAGGAGGGGAATTAAAATACAAGGTGAAAGGATATCAATGATACGATTCGCTGATGACATTGCTATCCTGAGTGAAAGTGAAGAAGAATTAAATGATCTGCTGAACGGAATGAACAGTCTAATGAGTACACAATGTGGTCTGAGAGTAAATCGGAGAAAGACGAAGGTAATGAGAAGTAGTAGGAATGAGAACAGCGAGAAACTTAACATGAAGATTGATGGTCACGAAGTCAATGAAGTTAAGGAATTCTGCTACCTAGGCAGTAAAATGACCAATGACGGACGGAGCAAGGACGACATCAAAAGCAGACTCGCTATGGCAAAAAAGGCAGAAGTCTACTAATATCAAATACTGACCTTAATTTGAGGAAGAAATCGGAGAGGAAAGGAATATGTGGAAAACACTGATAAGGAGAAGGGACAGGATGATAGGACATCTGCTACGACATGAGGGAATGACTTCCATGGTACTAGAAGGAGCTTTAGAGGGCAAAAACTGTAGAGGAAGACAGAGATTGGAATACGTCAAGCAAATAATTGAGGACGTAGGTTGCAAGTGCTACTCTGAGATGAAGAGTTTGGCACAGAAAAGGAATTCGTGGCGGGCCGCATCAAACCAGTCAGTAGACTGACGACCAAAAAAAAAAAAAGAAAACAAAAAATGTTCTAGGGGACGGATGGCCTCCGATGTTACGTCCCATAGTGATCAGAGCCATTTGAACCATTTGAACTTCGCACATGCTATTACCTTTATTTTCTTTATAGATAAGGACTCTAGCTTCAGACAATTCGAATGGCAGTTTCTCTTTCATTAATGTTTTAGGAGTGATCTTGAAGTCGTACACATCTGAGTCCTTGTCGAAAACCACACGGCTACCATGCTGCCTCAGTACCTATTGTTGGTGCGATGGTTAGGTTATGGTTTCATGTTTTCTCAATTCTTTTTTAATGGTACGAAATATCTTATCAGGAAGCACATAACTGTAACCTCTAATCGGCAGGTAGTGAGCTGTTTTCTCAAAAATTAACAGTAAATGCTTACCACTGGCAATACCCGATTTCTCGTATGTCGAGCTTATAAAAATTTCACAGTAATGTGAAAGATGAAACACACAAATACCAGTTTTATAACATCTATGTATTGTGATTGATTCGTCTCATTTAGAAGTATACAAATACATATATAACCCATTTTTGCAAATTTTGTGGTTTTTAAGTTTCGTGAAAGTGGTCCTCAAATGCTCGGCGACCATTTCGTCTATCGCACATCTAAGGAGACTTCTGACGTGTGTAAGTCCAGTTTACGGCCGTATTTCCAAGAAATACTTCCAGCACACTGAAGGACTGCCCTTTTTCCATCTCGCAAAAGGAACACGGAATTGTTCGTTGGTACTTAACTGCATGAAATTAAGGTTCATCAGTTACGAAATATTTGAAAGTTCACGTCAGTGACTACTCAGCTGAAATTCCGTTCCCTCTGAATCAAATGGAGGCTGGAAAGGCATAGTTTCCGGACGACTGATGTGTTCCAAGCGGTTTCGACAAGACGCCTAAATTATCTTGCGTTTCCCGATATCCATGGGTCGTATGTAAACTGAAAAAAGCACACGCAGCGCTAGGTTCAGGCAGTTTGAGATATATTAGTTCACTGTGCAAATACGTGCAATTAAATGCTGTTTTGAAAAACACTGTATTTTAAAAATTTTGTAACTTCATCACTAAACTTATTTTAGATAACAGCAGATGAATATCGGAGCAAATCGATCAATCGATGCGACGCGCTGCGCTACAGAATTTCTCCTGGAGTTGGCCGCGCCCTGCAGCTCTTTCCTCCGGAACGCAGGAGACTCGCCACCTCATTTCTCCAGCGACGTCCCCTCCCCGCTGGAGCCGCTCACCGGCTTTACCAGCAGAGCTCCATTGTCCACAGCAAAGCCATCTTCTGGAATTCCCCTGGGTCCCTGACCCGACTGGACAGGGCGCACGTGGCATTCCACCTCCATCCGCCCCCCGACCCATCTCCAAACACGCGCTCCACGCACTGCAACGAAACAGGTGGTCTGCAGAAGATGGTTTCTTTAACTGCAGGAGATTCTATCATTTCGTGCCTTTTATTTGGCCCTGGTTCCTAAGGAGATGAAACGTGAATGTGTGGTCATTTTCTGCCTTTTTGGTGCAACCGTCCTCGTTGCGTATACAGGGTGGTCCATTGATCGTGACCGGGCCAAATATCTCACGAAATAACCATCAAAAGTAAGAACTACAAGGAACGAAACTCGTCTAGCTTGAAGGGGGAAACCAGATGGCGCTATGGTTGGCCCGCTAGATGGCGCTGCCATAGGTCAAACGGATATCAACTGCGTTTTTTTAAATAGGAAGCCCTATTTTTTATTACATACTCGTGTAGTACGTAATGAAATATGAACGTTTTAGTTGGACCACTTTTTCCGCTTTGTAATACATGGCGCTATAATAATCGCAAACATATGGCTCACTATTTTAGACGAACAGTTGATAACAGCTTTTTTAAATTAAAATACAGAATGTAGGTACGTTTGTACTTTTTATTTCGGTTGTTTCAATGTGATACATAGACCTTTGTGAAATTATCACTTCTTATAACTCATGTTGTTACAGCATGATTATCTGTAAATACCTCATTAATGCAATAAATGCTCAAAATGATGTCCGTCAAGCTCAATGCATTTAGCAATACATATAACGACATTCCTCTCAACAGCGAGTAGATCGCCTTCCGTATGTGCGCACATGCATTCACGCATGTGATCAGGCGTTGTCGGTGGATCACGATAGCAAATATCCTTCAACTTTCCCCACAGAAGTAAATCCGGGGACGTCAGATCCGGTGAACGTGCGGGCCATGGTATGGTGCTTCGACGACCAATCCACCTGTTATGAAACACGCTATTCAATACCGCTTCAACGGCACGCGACCGATGTGCCGAACATCCATCATGTTGGAAGTACATCGCCATTCTGCCATGCAGTGAAACATCTTGTAGTAACATCGGTAGAACATTACGTAGGAAATCACCATACATTGCACCATTTAGATTGCCATCTATAAAATGGGGGACAATTACCCTTCCTCCCATAATGCTGCAACATACATTAACCCGTTAAGGTCGCTGATGTTCCACTTGTCGCAGCCATCGTGGATTTTCCGTTGTCCAATAGTGCATATTATTCCGGTTTACGTTACCGCTATTAGTGAATGACGCTTCGTCGCTAAATAGAACGCGTGCAAAAAATCTGTCATCGTTCCGTAATTTCGCTTGTGCCCAGCGGCAGAACTGTACACGACGTTCGAAGTCGTCGCCATGCAATTCCTGGAGCATAGAAATACGGTACGGGTGCAATCGATAATGACGTAGCATTCTCAAACCGACGTTTTTGAGATTCCCGATTCTCGCGCAATTTGTCTGCTACTAACGTGCGGAATAGCCGCAACGGCAGCTAAAACGCCTGCTTGGGCATCATTTGTTGCACGTCGTGGTTGACGTTTCACATGTGGCTGAACACTTCCTGTTCCCTTAAATACCGTAACTATCCGGCGAAGGGTGCAGACAGTTGGATGATGTCGTCCAGGATACCGACCAGCAGTTGGGCATTTTGATCACAATAGCCATACATCAACCGGATACCGACCTTTTCCGCAATTGTTAAACGGTCCATTTTAACACGGGTAATGGATGACGAAGCAAATACCGTCCGCACTGAATGTTACGTGATACCACACATTTGCGACTATTACAGCGCCATCTATCACAAAGCGAAAAAAGTGGTCCAACTAAAACATTTATGTTTCTTTACGTACTACACGAATATGTAATAGAAATGGGGTTTCCTATTTAAAAAACGCAGTCGATATCCGTTTGACCTATACAGCGCCATCTAGCGCGCCAACCATAGCGCCATCTGGTTTCCCCCTTCAAGCTAGACGAGTTTCATTCTTTGCAGTTTTTTCGTTTGATGATTATTTCGTGAGATATTTGGGGCTGGTCTTTGTGGCCATGGGGTTCTAGGCCCTACGGTCGCAGGTTCGAATCCTGCCTCGGGCATGGATGTGTGTGATGTCCTTAGGTTGGTTAGGTTTAAGTAGTTCTAAGTTCTAGGGGACTGATGACCTTAGAAGTTAAGTTCCATAGTGCTCAGAGCCATTTGAGCCATTTTTTGATATATTTGGCCAGGTCACTATCAACGGACCACCCTCTGTACACTGACGGAAGAAAATTCCAACGCCAAGAAATAGTTAATTAGAGCAATGAAATTTCGGGAATGCAGTGTACTAGATGATATTTTTTAGTGATTAACAACGCAAGATCATAAGAGCTCGAGAAGAGCCATTGCAGTACCTGAAATACTGGTTCATTAATGACTGTAGTAACAGCCAGAAGGTTGAAGGTGAGTATACAAATGTGCATCATTGTGTAGTACAGTTACCAGATGTCAGCTTGTGGGCTAGAGTTCCATGTTTGTTCCACTTGGTCGATCAATATAGGGACGTGCCTGATTGAAGACAGATCTGAAGATCGAGCAGGCGAAGGGAAGAAGTCGTCACTCTGTAGACTACGTTGAGTTACAACATCGGTATGTTTCTCTGTTGCAAAACACCCGCTAGAGCGCTGTTCACGAATGGCAGAACAACAGGTCGAATCATCAGTCAGGGTGCGTCGAGTAACCACGAACGTGCTCCCGCTGCAATTACGAAATTGTACCCCATACCATAATGCCAGATGCAGGTTCAGTGTGTGTAGGCCGCATACTCTCAACTGGCCTCCTCTTACCGACAAACGGCCATCGCTGGCACCGAGGCAGAACTAGCTTTCATCAGAAAACATGACAGACCTCCACTCCGTCCTCCAATGAACCCTCGCTTGATACCACTGAAGTCGCAAGCGGTGGTGGTTCCCCGTCAACAGAATGCACGCTACTTGGCGTCTAGCTCGGTGTGGTCCTTGAATAATAGATCTGTAACGGCTGTGTTACGATGGTAACACCTGCAGCTCGAATTGCTGCTGCAGACGCAGTACGATGCGTCTCAGCTGTTACCCAAACACGACGGTGTTCCCTGTCTGCAGTGCCAATTGGCCGTCCCGAGCCTGGTCTATTTACGACCGTACCTTTCCGTGACCACGGTTGCCAGCAATCGTGTACTGTGTCTATATTCCTGCAAATACACTCGGCAACGCCGGGAAAGGAACATCCTACCTCTGATCGTCCTATTACACCACCCCGTTCAAACTCAGCGAGTTGTTCATAATGGCGTCTTCGTCGTCTCAAAAACATTCTTGACGAACGTCAACCCAATTCGTAACTAACGCTCAAGACTGTAACAACGCAAACCTGATTTGCCTCCTCATAGACGCCTTACGCGACTGACAGCAAAACTTGAATAGACGTCATCTTTTCAATATAGAAAGACGACAGTAACTTTCGTTTATCTCACAAAACTCCTCCTTAGTATTGGGAATTTATTTTCCGTCAGTGTGTCATGGTATGATGCTAATCATTAGTGTGGTGTCGTCTAATCACAATTTAATAAAACATTATTCTTGAGGCGTGTTCTATTCGCCTTTATTGTTTGCAAGGTACCTTCAGTGGCATATTCCGTGGATGCTAATTTACGCGTGTTCTTGTCCCTTTGTTACTACTGTTCTTCGTCTGCTTACTGCCATCTGAAATTTCTATTTCACACTTCACCGCGCGACGAATCGAACAATTGAAAACGAGTGTTGATTTTCTGGACGTGTTAAGTGTGAAAACGAAATTTCAAATGCCAGTAAGCAGGGAATTCCTAGCCAAGAGAAGTCGACAAGTATCGAACATAGGTCTGAATCTGAGGAACAGATTTCTAAGAACGTACGTCTGGAGTACAGCATTGTATGGTAGTGAAACATGGAGTGTGGGAAAACCGGAAGAGAAGAGAATCGAAGCATTTGAGATGTGGTGCTACGGTCGAATGTTGAAAATTAGGTGGACTGATAAGGTAAGGACTGAGGAGGTTCTGTAGAGAATCGGAAAGGGATATATGGAAAACACTAATAAAGAGAAGGAACAGGATGATAGGGCATCTGTTAAGACACGAGGGAATGACTTCCATGGCACTAGAGGGAACTGTGGAGGGCAAAAACTGTAGAGGGAGGCAGAGACTGGAATACATACACCAAATACCGAAGACGTGGGTTGCAAGTGAAGAGGTTTGGCACAGGAGAGTCTGCGGGCCGCATCAGACCAGTCAGGAGACTGATGACCCCCCAAAAAAGTAATCAGACGAAGAAGTTCAGTAAGAAAGGAACAAGAATACGTGTATATTAGCGTCCACGTAATTTGACAGTGAAGATGTCTTACTAACAATAAAGGCGAAACAAGTATGGCATAAAAATTGTGTTTTATTCAGTTATGATTAGACGGTCCAAAAGTAACAATTATCACGATACCGTAAAAACTACCCTGTAAATTTCTTCTCCTCCGAAACCACTTTGCGTTTAAGAAGCGAGTAAATCTTCATCTTTCATTATCGGTGTAGTTCACCTCTCAGCATACTCCAGGTATATAATTTCTGTCCAACAGAAAACAGGTGTCTCTCTCGCACTGTTTACTATCTGTATTTTTCCCACCCTTTCCTATTTGTTTATTCTTCTTTCTATGTTATTTTCTAATTTTACCCCGTTATTTCTCGGTCTTCCTCCGATCGGTCAACTTCTTCTCGACATTATCTGTTGGATGTCACTACTCACATTCAACAAGAACGTAATATGGATATTGCTCAATGTTAATAAGATTGATAGTTCTTAAATTCCACATATTCATTAGTATACATACATTATTATTATTATATATTGCTTATTTACTCGCTGAGGAAATTTGGAAGGATGTAAGAGAGGGCCTTAGTTACTGAATAAATTAAAATATAAGAAAAAGCCATGGTGTATGAAAAAGCTGTTGTTATTTTGTACTTCGAAGTGAAAACGTTCCAGGTAGAACACGAACTATAGGCAACATAACCTAGGAAGCCATAATGGAATGTTTCTCGAAATTTCTTATAATACACGGTTTTCTTTATCTGTATATCTTACAGAACAGAAATAATTTATGATCGAGACCTGTACGAAATAATTTCAAATTTCTACACTGACTAAGAATTCTCTAGACATCATCTGTTATTATGTGTCGATGTACACTCGTGTTCAGAAATAAGAGAACACGCTGAATGACAAGAGACAGACGTCCATATTCACAGGACTTGCACATTAGTATGTTCTGCAGAAATGATTGGCATTTCAGACACCTCGATTCAACTTGCGTTGTGTTACCTAGTAGGCACAGGGTCTCCCATGGACCCAGATAACTTGTTCCATGCGTGATGACATCAAAGCGCATAAGGCGCGAATGGCGTCCCGTGGTATAGCCATCCATACTGCATTCACCTGGTTGGCAATGGGTCACGGCGATGCACCCGTCGTTTCAGCATATCACACACATCTTCGATTGGCCGCAAGCCTGGCTATCTCGCTGGCCAGGGCAAAAGGTTGACATCCTGTGACACCAAGAAGGAACGTGTTCGTGCAGCAATACGAGGTCGTACATTGTCTTGCTGAAAATGGCGTCAGGGATGTTGGCAGAAAGGATACGGCTACGGGTAGCAGGATGTAATTCGCATAGGTCACGTTGGTCACAGTGCCCTGAGCATGCAGCTACTGTGATTTTTGGTCGCACCCAGTTAACACCCCGCATCATAAGACCATAAGACTTGTGCCAGTACAGTCACTGTGATGTCGCTCCCCTGTCTGTGTGGAACCAAAATACGGCTGTCGTTTTCAAATACAATACAACCTGGATGTATTCCTCTTGAGGCGCTATAGAGGTGTTTATTTCATGGGAATGTGCAAGAAATGTAAAATAGCGTGTTCACTGTATCGAATATTTTCTCCCCTTTGCGAAAAACATACTCGAACACAGAAATCTGCGAGACGCCATGTTGTGATGGACACCATTCAAAGACGCTGAACGTGTTTCTTTAGGCAATCTGGGGGCGTCGCAAAATTCCTCCATATACTGCTACTAAGACTCTTTAAGGAGAGTGGTAGGCATCTGACAGAAGCCAGCTCTGCGAAATCCTGGGGCTCATATCCCATTGGGGGTCAAGAGGCCTATTACAGCATACAATTTAAATCTCATATCACGTCCACGGGAAAGAAAATTAAACAAATTAGGGCGTATGCACACTCGTACGGAGAACTTTTCTCCCCATGCACTACCCACGAATAGACGTATGCGGACAACGGGACGTAAAATCTCAGACAAGACCGAGAGCACCACACGGTGCTGACCACCCGTTGCGTCTTTCTCTGCCAAATGACGTCATTTGGATGCAGTGTGGAGGGAGACAGCATTTGCATATTCAGTCAGTCTTTTTTCCAGAACTTTGAGCCCTGCTTCCCAATCAGTTCGCTGCATGAGGCTGAGCGCAACCAATTCCAGTCTTCACAGAGAGGAAAAAATATTCCATACAGGACCGGGAATAGAATCGGTGTCGTACGCACGGCAGCGCGACCCACTGACTGATCTCCGCAAACGGACACGAATGGAAATGAAAAGTACACTGCTCTCGAAAAACTGAGGACGCGATAGATAAAGTAAAAAATTAAAAAAATGGTTCAAACGGCTCTGAGCACTAAGGGGCTTAACATCTGAGGTCATCAGTCCCCTGGAATTTAGAACTACTTAAACGTAACTCACCTTACGACATCACACACTTCCATGCCCGAGGCAGGATTCAAAACTGCGACCGTAGAGGTCGCGCGGTTCCGGACTGAAGCGCCTAGAACCGCTCGGCGACACCGGCCGGCAGATAAAGTAACATAATATGTTAATAAACAGGTGGAAAATAATGAAAGTGCTGGAGTGTCTTGCAAGAGGTATCCCAGTCGCGCACTGAAAGCTGGACCTCACATGTCGTGAGGTCAGCATGGCTATGGTATCAAACGGGGCTGAGAAGCAGTTGACGGAACGGCTAATCAGCGAGATGTCACAGTGTCCCGTGGTGGAGTTCATCGTTACAACATGGCCCGCAGACTTCACACGGGAAGGAATCATTGGAGAACTGGAAGAAGTTCCAAGTGTGTTTAGCCCAGGCGTTGGATGTTGTTCATAGTTTTGTCTCAGGTGCACGGGAAGTTTTTTGAACCACAGGCATTGTTCCTCGATGGGGACGAGGTGATCAGCCACGGTCAACTACAGCAGGTGGCCGCTCTGTTGTGCAGTACGCTAGAAGGGACCCACGTCATAGAGTAGGTGTAGTTGCAAGCACATTGAACAGGAGTGCTGAGCAGGCAATCTCACGTTTCACATTGTCACGACGACTACATAGCGAGGTCCCGTCGGTAACAATACGCCGGCGAGGCCGTCAAGAGTATAGTAACTAGATTTACGAAGAATGGGGACATGCCCTCTTCTTGGACGGGAACAGATACAGGCTGAGTAATCACTTAATCCCGTATGTGGTTGAGGCGGGTAGCACATAATGCACTCAGAACCATTGTCGAACATGATCGTTTTGGTGATACAAGTGTTATCATTCGGGGAACATAATGTTGTGTGGGGGTACTGACTTCCAAACCTTGGAAGACGGTACACTCACCGGGCAACATTTATGGCGACACTATACTCCTTCTCCAGGGTGCACCTGCCCTGACTACATTTTTATGGATGACAATGCGCGATCACTTCGAAGAGCGCAGCTGTAGCAGCTCTTGACAGAATATTCGACGAATGGGCTGACCTGCCCGTCCCCAGGACATTGCCATTGAGCACCCGCGGGATGCACTTGTGAGACGTGTTGCACCATGTCCGCATGCACCAACGACCAACCAGCCGGTTATGGACGAATGAAACACCATATCACAAAAACGTCTCGCCAACTTTGTGACCGACATGGGAGCACGTCGCAGAGCATGCATTCCCATCCGCGGTGATCAAACACCAAATTGATAACCTTGTACCGCCTTTTCTAATGTTCAGGGGAACACTAAGAATTGCAGTCACTTCAGTGTAATCATTGTCTTTGAATAAAAGTATCAGTTCTGTTCTTCTGATTGTGTACTTTTTTCAGATATCTTCTGTACTCTACTGTAGCAGTTGTTTCTACGTATCCTCGAAGTTTCACCGAGCTATGTTTCTTGGCAATGAAACGTCATGCGAAAGTTACTACCGTCCATACGTTTTATACATAGATTCTGATTCACTGTGTACTCCCTGCTGCACACCGACAGTACACGTCAAGCTAACCGTGTAGAAGGAACCACCTATTAGCGGACTATAAAGAAACAGATATTCGGTACTAGTGTTTAGCAGCTTGGCTTTCTTGATATTAGACTGATATAAGTCAAAGATCTGGCATGTGGCACAGAAATCCTAGCACTCAACTCAGATCGAACTTGGGCTGTTGATAAAATATAGATATATCGCTATGTGGAAATTCTTACCAAAAGCATAGATAAGTAAGGCCGACATATTTCTACATCGAATGCTGATATTTTTATTTTATTTTATATTCTTTTCACGATTTCCGATAAATATTTGCAGTCTTTCTTTTCTTTTTCTTTTTTTTTTTTTTTTTTTGAAATCATAGTGGAACATAATTTTCCTTCCGCTGTGTCAAAAAGTCTTAATACTTTTGAGCTTTCATTACATACAATCCTTCTCTTTGATTACGTGACGCAAGTATGTGTGGCACAAAAGAAGAAATCCCATTGCACTGGGAGGTGGCGGTGAGAATGGAATAGCAAGATTTCCGATGTGAAGTTATACCACACGAGTTCCGAAAAAAAAAAAAAAGATTACGTAACTAGTGTGCTACTTCTTCACATCGCCATTTTTCGGAATCAGTTGCTGGATATCGTGAACTACGATCTAAATAGCAACATTGGTCTTCACGATGTGGGGAAACGTGTGAGGGGAAATGCCGACGTGAAGTGCGCTCGGCGCTACCAACAGAAACTGCATCCACAATCTCTCTCTCCTCGCCTTCAGCCAAGCGATACTTTCGCCACTGTATTGGCGTCGGCCATAGCTGTTCACTAATTTTGAAAGTTTATACCCGAAATTAATTCCATGCAAACTGTCGGTGTTTTTCGGAAGGAAAATTGCGTCCAGTGAGTTATCTACCAACGCCGTAATTATCGCAGAGCGTCATTCTCTGCATATCCTGTTCGGAGAAACAGTCTGTGGCAATTACGCACCACTCAAATAGCGTCGACAAATGTCCCAGCGAGCTCTGAGATCGCTGATCTCTGGATGAACATGTACTAACGATAGCGATGGGAAAAATCGACCAGTTAAAACCGATATCGGTATTTCAGTTCTGAAGAAGCCGTAATTTTTTGTGTTTTGTTTCGTCTCGGCTATAGCAGCTGTCTTTAGTTTGTGCTAATAACTGAGTGCAAAAACTGAAACATCAATTAACCATAGGAGCAGCGGCAAAATTTTTCGTTTTCAAATAAACTTTTTTGAAAGGAGAGTAGCTTTTATTTGTGAAATTCGCACTGCATTGAAATATTGCATTACTATAAAAAATGGGGAAAGCAATCAATGCTTTTTTCATAACAATACTGACAGAAACATGTCATACCAATTGGTACAGCACTGCTGATACAGTAATGTAACTTTTGCCTAGTACGTACAGTATACAAAACTGCCCCCTCCTGGTCTGTCATTGGTTTCTCACAGTTGTCGACGGATATCCGTTGTATTGCAGAATAGCATCGACCCCATCCTGGAAGTATTTTTACACAGTGTCGTAGCACTGAAGTACAATGCTTCATTTGCTTCAACAGATTACAGATTGGTCTGCCATTTCTGTTAAATAATAAAAGAGGAAGAAAACTACGGTAGCAATAATATGAGGGTGGGAAATTTAATAGTGGCCACTGTTTATTTATTCAAAGCTCGTACAAAATAGATAAGTGTTTCAAAGTTTTTCTGAGCTTCAAAGTAGTCACCACCATTGTGTATAACTGGTTGCCAGCGATGTGGAAGACCTAGGATACTCTTAGCAGTACCGGTTGTGTTGACAGTTCAAGCGGCGTGAAGTGTTTCCTTCAGTTGAGAAACCGAGTTGAACGCACGAGGGCTTACGTCAGGAGAGTGCAGTAGGTGGTACAGCACTTAGTAGGCCCACCAGACAAACATATCAGTAACAGCTTGCACTATACGTGCCTGAGCATTGTCCTACAAAATGATGGTCAGATCCTCCAAAAAGTGTCATCACTTCTGTCCCTGTGCTGTTCATTTTTGAAATAAAACCTACGACCAGCTTAGAAACAGGAGTGGTGACACTTTCTGCAGGACATGTCCATCATTTTGCAGGACAATGCTCAAGCACGTACAGTGGAAGCTGTTACTGATTTGTTTTCCTGATGGGGCTACTAAGTGCTGTACCACCTTCTACACTCCCCTGACGTAAGCCCTAGTGAGTTCAACTCGATTTCTAAACTGAAGAAAACACTTCACGGCGTTCACTTCAGAACTGCTACAAATTCGTCGAGCAAGAGACCGCGCCGCTCGAACTGGCACTTCTAAGAGCATCCTACGACTTCCACGTCGTTGGCAACGGGTTATACATAGCGCTGGTGACTACTTTGAAGGTCAGTAAAACTTAGGAACGCGTATCTATTTTGTACGAGCTCTGAATAAATAGTTGCCACTATTAAAGTTCCAAACTCAGTTAATGAAAGACTTAGCAAAATCTCATTCATAGAAAGGTTAGTCAGGTTTAAGTAGTTCTAAGTTCTAGGGGACTGATGACCTCAGACGTTAAGTCCCATAATGCTCACAGCCATTTGAGCCATTTAGAAAATAGGCCTGTGCCTACATAATATGCCTTTATGTCCTTGTAGCCCTAGAAAACGGACAAATTGACACGAAAAATACTTAAACCTCAACTATTCGTGACACCCGATTAGTGATATGATACCCGATTACAACTTTGAGTAAATGAGAATACAGATGACTTTTCGCAAGATTCAATCACTTACCAGTTTTCGAGAAAAGCAACTGACGATGGATGGGCTTCCTTTTATTTTCCTATTTAATTTAATATTTTGATTCTATGTATCTTGGAACTGAGGTAGCCTTAATTTTTCAGTTTTTGTACGGTTTCTACGTTTATTGCACGAAATATCAGGAATGAGGAACCATAAGCCGGTTATTTCGGGCAGTTTTAACAGTCATGTTAAAATTGGGCAAGAAACCGATAAAACCAAAAACCACTTGTTTCATTGGTAACCGCCGTCCCTACAGCGCATTGCACCATGTCGGTTTGGAGTGTTTGGTTAGCACGTCCCAGAATACAGGGTGTTGCAAAGTGAACATACCGGTTTTAAGGCGTTGTATCATTTATTACGTTCAACTTACAATTGTAAACAATACACCAAATGAAAGAGTGACTCAAACAGTTTTGTTTGTATGCCTGTGCTCAGAGGGAAGAGTATGAAATGACAAAGAGTGACTGAAAAACTTTTTGAACGAGTGCGAGTCTTTCACGCTTAGCGCCAAGAAATATCCTCGCGACCAAGACTTGACTCTCCAATAACCGCTTACGTGGCCAAAAATCAGAGTTTTTAAAAGTACGTCAAAGATAATAGTGACAAAAAAAAATTTCACATAAGTATACCTCTACATTAATGAAATCAAACCTGAATGTTGTCTCAGAAATATGTTAACTACTTTAGAGAAACACAGTAGAAAATTGCTGGTATCTAGAGGTTGAGGTGAAGTGCCGTAATGGTTACGTAATTCAAGTACCATTACAAGGTGAATGTAATAAGTGCTACAAAGCCTTAAAACCCTTATATTCGTTTTGAAACACCGTGTGTATTCTGCGACGTACACCCACAGAGGTGGATTTCCGACGTGCTAACCAAACACTCCAAACAGACCTGCTGGACTGCGTAAGTGCTACAAAGCCTCAACACCCGTATATTCGTTTTGAAACACCGTGTATTCTGCGACGTACACCCACAAAGGTGATTTCCAACGTGCTAACCAAACACTCCAAACAGACCTGCTGGACTGCGTAAGTGCTACAAAGCCTCAACACCCGTATATTCGTTTTGAAACACCGTGTATTCTGCGACGTACACCCACAAAGGTGATTTCCAACGTGCTAACCAAACACTCCAAACAGACCTGCTGGACTGCGTAAGTGCTACAAAGCCTCAACACCCGTATATTCGTTTTGAAACACCGTCTATTCTGCGACGTACACCCACAAAGGTGATTTCCAACGTGCTAACCAAACACTCCAAATCGACATGGTGGACTGCGTTAGCAGCTCGAGCTGCAAGCCGAGGAACCTGTAACAAAGACGTTACTGCACTCACGTCGCAGTAAACACCCCCTCTCGGCTGCGTAATTCCTGCCTTACATTACCTTTTCCCCTCGGCAATTTCGCCCCGTTACGGACAAGTGACGCAGTTTTGCGCCGGCGCCGACGCCGGTTAGGCCGCTAAGTGGGAGCGCGCGTTTTTGCGTCGCCTCGCTAATTGGGGCATTTATCAGCGCAGCGCGGCGCTGGCCCGCTCAATGGGGCTCCCGGTGTCTGGTGGCTGGTTGGCCGCTGCAGTCGGCGGCGGCAGGGGACGATGCACGGCCGTTGCCTCGGCCCGAGTGGCCTTGGGGGCAGGGGGCAGTCACTCGGCCAGACGGGCCGGCGGCCCGCGCTTCTGGGAACCGCGGCCCCACCTGGTCGAACCTCGCGGCGGGTCACACTGCACGCCACGACACGTCGCATTTCACAGTGCATTTCAGTTGGCGGCACTGACACAGACTTCCAACGTAACGGGACGGGACGACATCGTCAAGGTTCCTCGGCCAGAAAGTTGTTGACATTGGCGGCGTGGTTGGGCGTTGGACATGACCGGGAGATGGAGGGGGGGGGGGGGGAATAAGAGGGGGTGGGGTAAGAGGGAGGGGCGCAATGACGGCGTTTACTACCAACAAAATTTAACCAATACTCACGGCGCTTACTTACGTCACAGTACATCTACACCTACATACATACTCCGCAATCCACCATACGGTGCGTGGCAGAGGGTACCTCGTACCACAACTAGCATCTTCTCTCCCTGTTCCACTCCCAAACAGAACGAGGGAAAGATGACTGCCTATATGCCTCTGTACGAGCCCTAATCTCTCTTATCTTATCTTCGCTGCGTGGGGGAGGGTACCTCGTACCACAACTAGCATCTTCTCTCCCTGTTCCACTCCCAAACAGAACGAGGGAAAAATGACTGCCTATAAGCCACTGTACGAGCCCTAATCTCTTATTTCATCTTCGCTGCGTGGCGGAGGGTACCTCGTACCACAACTAGCATCTTCTCTCCCTGTTCCACTCCCAAACAGAACGAGGGAAAAATGACTGCCTATATGCCTCTGTACGAGCCCTAATCTCTCTTATCTTCGCTGCGTGGCGGAGGGTACCTCGTACCACAACTAGCATCTTCTCTCCCTGTTCCACTCCCAAACAGAACGAGGGAAAGATGACTGCCTATATGCCTCTGTACGAGCCCTAATCTCTCTTATCTTATCTTCGCTGCGTGGGGGAGGGTACCTCGTACCACAACTAGCATCTTCTCTCCCTGTTCCACTCCCAAACAGAACGAGGGAAAAATGACTGCCTATATGCCTCTGTACGAGCCCTAATCTCTCTTATCTTCGCTGCGTGGCGGAGGGTACCTCGTACCACAACTAGCATATTCTCTCCCTGTTCCACTCCCAAACAGAACGAGGGATAAATGACTGCCTATATGCCTCTGTACGAGCCCTAATCTCACTTATCTTATCTTCGCTGCGTGGGGGAGGGTACCTCGTACCGCAACTAGCATCTTCTCTCCCTGTTCCACTCCCAAACAGAACGAGGGAAAAATGACTGCCTATAAGCCACTGTACGAGCCCTAATCTCTTATTTCATCTTCGCTGCGTGGCGGAGGGTACCTCGTACCACAACTAGCATCTTCTCTCCCTGTTCCACTCCCAAACAAAACGAGGGAAAATTGACTGCCTATAAGCTCCTGTACGATCCCAAATCTCTGTTTTCTTATCTTTGTGGTCTTTCCGCGAAATACAAGTTCGCGGCAGTAAAATTGTACTGCAGTCAGCCTCAAATGCTTGTTCTCTAATTTTCCTCAGTAGCGATTCACGAAACGAACGCCTCCTTTCCTCTAGAGACTCCTACTCGACTTCCTGAAGCATTTCCGTAACACTCTCGTGATGATCAAACCTACAAGTAACAAATCTAGCAGCCCGCCTTTGAATTGCTTCTACACTCCTGGAAATGGAAAAAAGAACACATTGACACCGGTGTGTCAGACCCACCATACTTGCTCCGGACACTGCGAGAGGGCTGTACCAGCAATGATCACACGCACGGCACAGCGGACACACCAGGAAGCGCGGTGTTGGCCGTCGAATGGCGCTGGCTGCGCAGCCTTTGTGCACCGCCGCCGTCAGTGTCAGCCAGTTTGCCGTGGCATACGGAGCTCCATCGCAGTCTTTAACACTGGTAGCATGCCGCGACAGCGTGGACGTGAACCGTATGTGCAGTTGACAGACTTTGAGCGAGGGCGTATAGTAGGCATGCGGGAGGCCGGGTGGACGTACCGCCGAATTGCTCAACACGTGGGGCGTGAGGTCTCCACAGTACATCGATGTTGTCGCCAGTGGGCGGCGGAAGGTGCACGTGCCCGTCGACCTGGGACCGGACCGCAGCGACGCACGGATGCACGCCAAGACCGTAGGATCCTACGCAGTGCCGTAGGGGACCGCACCGCCACTTCCCAGCAAATTAGGGACACTGTTGCTCCTGGGGTATCGACGAGGACCATTCGCAACCGTCTCCATGAAGCTGGGCTACGGTCCCGCACACCGTTAGGCCGTCTTCCGCTCACGCCCCAACATCGTGCAGCCCGCCTCCAGTGGTGTCGCGACAGGCAAGGGAACTTGCTGTTCCAACAGGACAATGCACGTCCGCATGTACCCCGTGCCTCCCAACGTACTCTAGAAGGTGTAAGTCAACTACCCTGGCCAGCAAGATCTCCGGATCTGTCCCCCATTGAGTATGTTTGGGACTGGATGAAGCATCGTCTCACGTGGTCTGCACGTCCAGCACGAACGCTGGTCCAACTGAGGCGCCAGGTGGAAATGGCATGGCAAGCCGTTCCACAGGACTACATCCAGCATCTCTACGATCGTCTCCATGGGAGAATAGCAGCCTGCATTGCTGCGAAAGGTGGATATACACTGTACTAGTGCCGACATTGTGCATGCTCTGTTGCCTGTGTCTGTGTGCCTGTGGTTCTGTCAGTGTTATCATGTGATGTATCTGACCCCAGGAATGTGTCAATAAAGTTTCCCCTTCCTGGGACAATGAATTCACGTTGTTCTTATTTCAATTTCCAGGAGTGTATGTCCTCCCTCAATCCGACCTGATAGGTGTGGTGTGCGTACCGTAAGACCTTCGGTACATACACCATCAGATTATTTGACTTGTCTCTCTAACGAATTAGGCGAGTGTCAGCAATGTGTCTCGTGGTCTTATCGTGGCGTGTTAATCTTCTGCCGTTAGGTCAGACGATAGAAATGCCACTTGCACGCTTAGAGTAGCAGATTGATGGTGACCAACTTTAAACAGAACTTGATTAATTTTCACACACATTTATTAAAATAATAACAAGAATAAAATTACTTAACTTGGTTCTGGACGCTATTTACAATTGACAATCTGAAGTTCCCTTGGTATTGGTACGTTCATCTTATTCTCACATATCTCTGATACTTGACAAAGTGTCTATTCATTTATCTTCATGGCAATGTATGGAAATGTCGTAATCTTATTAGGCGCAGACTGAAACTTGACTATAGACTGGTACAGACAAATGCAGACTAATGCAGACTGACTAATTGGAGGTCTCTACACTCGCGGGCGCGTGCAGGTATCACTGCGCCAGTGTGATCCGCGAGGAGAAAAGGTTCTACGTTAGCAGCAATCTCACTGGCTGCGTTACATATTAATACCACCAGGTGGTCACAGACAACTGTGACTCCTGCAACGTTGTAACGTGCGGACACTCTCATTCGAGGTCATCGACAGATCACAAACAAACACCTCGCTGCTCAACTGGACGTCTCTGTTGGCAGTGCTGACACACTCGTCCACTAGTGCGGTGCTCAATAAGTGGGCTCTGTTTCTCGCTGCCTTCTAGAAGACCATTAACAGCACCGAAGGACCGTCTGTAAGAAATTGCTTGTGCGTTAAAAGGCTGATAGTGACAATTTTTGTGTCGATCATCGTCACAGGCGATGAAACATGCGTTCATCACTTCGAACTGGAAATAAAGTCCATGTGTAAGTAGGCTGTTTAGGTTTTCTTATTGGTAACGCCACATAGCGCTCGGTATGAAAAAATCACTGGCTGTGCCGTGTGCAGTCTGTGTTTAGTCTGCATTGTTGTCTGCCATTGTAGTGTTGGGCAGCGGTAGCTGGATGCTAACAGCGCGTAGCGTTGCGCAGTTGGAGGTGAGCCGCCAGCAGTGGTGGACGTGGGGAGAGAGATGGAGCAGTTTTGAAATTTGTAAGAATTGGTGTCATGAACTGATATATATATTATGACTATTAAGGTAAATACATTGTTTGTTCTCTATTAAAACCTTTCATTTGCTAACTGTGCCTCAGTAGTTAGTGACTTCCGTAGTTTGAATCTTTTATTTAATTGGCAGTAGTGGCGCTCGCTGTATTGCAGTAGCTTGAGTAACGAAGATTTTTGTGATGTAAGTGATTTGTGAAACGTATAGGTTAATGTTAGTCAGGGCCATTCTTTCGTAGGGATTTTTGGAAGACAGATTGCGTTGCGCTAAGAAAACTATTCTGTGTCAGTTTGAGCACAGTCCCGTATAAATTTTTCTAAGGGGACGTTTCACATGGAGTAGCGCCACACCACCTCCCCTCCGTAGAAGAAGTTCAAAGCCGCACCATCAGTCGGTAGCCATAGCGACGACCTTCCGGGACTATAAAGGGGTTGTGGAGTTTGATGTCCTGCCTCATGGTGCAATGACCAACTCTGAAACTCTGAAACGTATTGTGCTACCCACAAGTAATTGAAGAAACGACTTCAGTGTGTTCGTTGCCACAAAACTGCAAAAGGAACTTCTCTTCCTCGATGACAACACAAGACCTCACACAGGTCTGCACCGAGAATGATGGCGCAGCGGTTAGCACACTGGAGCTAGGACGATGGTTCAAACCCACGTCCAGACACCCTAATTAAGATTCCCGTGATTTCCCTAAATCGCTTCAGGCAAATGCAGTGACAGTTCCTTTGACAGGGCACGGCCGACTTCCTTCCCCATCCTTCTCTAATCCAATGGGACCGATGACCTCGCAGTTGGTCCCCGCGTCCCTCCCAAAATCAACCATCCAACAGATCTGTGGACTTGAGAGGACCTCAGAAAACTTCCTTGGGATCTTCTTCCGCAACCACCCTGCAGCCCGGATCTCTCTTCTTCCGACCTCCATCATTTTGGTCGAATGAAGGATGCACTCCACAGAAAGTAGTACGTTGATGACAGGAACGTTACTGATGCAGCTAGACTTTGGTTCCGATGTCGACCATGGTAACACGATGGCGTAAAGGCCCTCCCAGTAAGGTGATGTAAGGGCTTCGCACTCAGCGCAGATTACATTGAAAAATGCTTTTTTTTTGGGGGGGGGGGGGGCAGGAGGGAATAATATGTTGTAGTTGAAACCTGAATAAAACAAACCTGCTTTCAGGAAAAAAAAGTGCCGCATTACTTATTCAACGTCCCTGGTATTTTTGGTCCAAGTTTCATGGAGCCATATTGGTTGACAGTTATATGTAATGCACACCAGTGTGTTATAGTTAGCAGTGTACATGAGGCGAAAGAAAACTGGCGCTAGGTGTGTGGGAGGGACGGAGGGGGAGAAGGGGAGGTGTGGGGGGAGAGTGGTGGGAGGCAGACCGCGCTAAGAGAAAAAAAAGGGGGAACGGCAGTGCCATTGACTTGGCTTTCGTCCTTGTCGCCACGCTGAGCGCAATAAAAAACTTGCAGCGCCAGGACCGCAGTCGCGCGGCTAAAGTAGCGAAAAAGGACAACTCTGTGTGAATCTGCGTGGAAAGTTCCCCGTGTGTCGAGCTCCCCGTTTGCGCGACCTTTGCGCCGAACTAACGCACCTGCGGTAAACTGCGCCGGTGGTCTGGTTTCCGCCGCTGCTGTAAGAAGTGATTTCTAAAGGAGCGTGTAACAGCGGCCGCTGGAATCACGTGTAATGACACAGAGGCGTACGGAGAAAAAAAAAAGCGTACCGCACGGGCTGAATGGATCCCGTAGACACCGCCGCATGACGTCAAGACTCGCGCGTGAGCAAAGGCGTCGGTTGCCTCGCACGCACGTCGTCCTGTTCTTCTGCCAGTGTTAGCTGGCGGGTGCGGTTGTTTGCTAGCGACGCATTTGCAATGGCGTACATATTTCCGCTAGGCCGCCACTGTAAACTACGCTAAAAAAGAAGCTCTGTTAATTTACGGCAATGTGGAGAAAAACGATTCTTAGTGTGTTGCCAGCTGTTGCAGGCGCGAGACCTGCAGTGTGCGAAGTAAATTCTTTTCAGCTGGCCTCTTCTGTTCTCACGTTTTACGTCACAGAGATGTTTCAAGCAGGGCATACCATCATGCACTTGGTCTGTATACAGGTAAATAGCGATGAGGCAGCAAAAATAGGCTACGCTATGTTGAGGATGATTCAGCTGCCCCTACATATGAATTATGCAATCCGCAACACATACAAAAGCCATACTGCAAGATTTTCATATTCTCTACCTCACCATGCGCAAACTAATCGTATTATTTATTCATTTCCTTATTTAGCCTGAGTAGGCCCTCTCTTAGATCTGACAAGGAACAACACATACAGATATATTACCAAAATATTCATGAAAATGATAACAATCTTAGAGACAATAACAAGGTAACAATAATAATAATAATAATAACAGTTCAGGATAGTGAAAGTAAGGATAAATGTCAATAATAACAGTAATAATAAAATAAAGTGCATTAAAATAATATAGACTAGCTTAGAACAACTTAAATCATATTTAGTACTGTCAGAAAAAGAAAGGATGAAGAACAAGAAAATTGTAGTGACAGTAATAGTGGCTGTTAGGAGAGGATTTGATTTAAGTAAATACCTCTGTAAGCGAGGAGAAGGGAAAAGATGTAGGGGGAGGCGGGCATTGAGGAGTGTGGGCTACAGACCAGAGATAGCTACTGCGAGAGGAGGTGAGCCATTAGCTGCTTTTTAAGCCTGGAAGAGATTTAATTTCTCTCATATTTTGAGGAAGATAAGTCATACAGGAAAAATCAACTGGACCTTTTTGTATGAAATTATATGTACTTAAATTTTGTAATGCGATATGTTTTAGCTATAGGCCATAGTTTTCGAGTTATTCAAGAAGAACATGTTTGAAGTTCATGTTTTTACGTTTTTCTTGGAGTAATAGTTTGACTTATTGAGCGAGAGTTTATGAAAATGTTGTGCATGGTATTTGAATGCGTTGCAGGTTGCATAAAACCCACACTTACGAGCGGCTGTATCGCTCTGCGTACACGGTATTTCAAAATTCTTTGAAGCAATGTCGGTTAAGGTCACGCCAGGCATCCTTTTGTATTGGATGTTCTTCTGGGAGGTGCCAGTACACAGACATTCTGCATGTATATATGCCATTGAAACGTCCCCTTAGAAAAATTATACATGACTGTGCTTAAACTGGCACACAATATTTTTAGCGCAATGCAATCTGACTTTCAATAATCCCTACAAAAGAATGGCCCTGACTAACATTAACCTATACCTTTCACAAATCACTTACCTCACAAAAATCTTCGTTACTCAAGCTACTGCAATACAGAGAGCGTCACTACTGCCAGCTAAATAGGAGATTCTAACTACTGAAGGCACTAACTACTGATAGGCATAGCTAGCAAATGAAAGATTTTGATAGAGAACAAACAATGTATTTACCTTAATGGTGTTCAAACGCCATAATATATATAGCAGTTCATAACATCCATTCTTACAAATGTACTGTTTCTGATGGACACACGTCCAGATCGTCCGCTCTCAAAATTATGCCATCTCTTTTCCCACATCCACCACTGCTGGCGGCTCACCTCCAAATGCGCAACGCTACGCGCTGTTAACAGCCAATTGCCCAACACTACAACAATGCCACCCAGCCACAGACAGCACACAGCACATCCAGTGATTTTCATACAGAGCGCTAGGTGGCGTTACCAATATAAAAACCTAAACAGTCTACTTACACCATGTGTGTTGCGTATAATCAAGTATCTGCTGGATATGAAAGGGGGAAGGCCTAGAAGAATTAAAGTTCCTGTTTTACTTCTAAAATATCTTCTTCTTTTGTTGTTTTGTAGAATTTCACTCCATCAATCTACTTGTATACATAGTATGCAGCACATCTGGTTAGTAGACCCCCATTAGAGACATATCCATGTAAGCTGTTCCGCTGCGCCTGATTAGCCGAGCGGTCTTAGGCGCTGCAGTCATGGACTGTGCGGCTGGTTCCGGCGGAGGTTCGAGTCCTGCCTCGGGCATGGGTATGTGTGTTTGTCCTTAGGATAGTTTAGGTTAAGTAGTGTGTAAGCTTAGGGACTGATGACCTTAGCAGTTATGTCCGATAAGATTTCACACACACACACACACACACACACACACGCGCACACGCACACATAAACTGTTCCTTAGGTTCTGTTGGGCTGACTTCGGTTTTCTAATATTTATTGGTAGTTTAATCGTCGGTGCACCTGTCCTTTGTATTGGGGCAAAAAATAGACAGTAGAGTGCTTCATTCGAAAGCCACAGCGGCATTTCAATATTCAGGTCTTGTAATTTTTTAATTTATATTTTATATTTCACTCACCTATATGTAATGTATTCATGTGCTCCTGGGGCTTTTAGGACAAGGGCGCTTGCATGTCCCAAACGGTTAAATTTGTTAACTGGTCGCTTGCGGACACGGTTAAAGTACACTGTGCATGGCAAAATGGTGCTGTACAAAACCGGCGCCGAGTCAACTGTGTTACACCATGAGCTATAGATGACAGGGGTGAATGACGGCTGCGGAAATGTGTACGGGAGAACTGCCGTGCAAGTGTTGAGAAATTGATCAGCTAGATGAACCAATGGGCAACCAACAGTATCTTGGCAACTATCGTTCAGTGAACGTTGTTACATATGGGCTGGCTCTTAGCGATATGGGACTTAACTTCTGAGGTCAACAGCCCCTAGACTTGGAACTACTTGAACCTAACTAACCTAAGGATATCACACACATCCATACCCGAGGCAGGATTCGAACCTCCGACCGTAGTGGTCGTGCGGTTCTAGACTGTAGCTCCTAGAACCGCTACGCCACTCCGGCCGGCTGCTACATATGGGCCTCCACAGTGAAGGCTGGATTTGCACCCAAGCTGATTAATGTTTACCGGCAGGAATTTGTACTCCAATACCTCATCTCGACGACCACTCTGTAGCGGTAGGTGGTCCTTTCTGATGCAACACATTTTATGCTCCATCGGACAGATACATGGCGCGAAACATCTGAGAGCAAACGCCCTGCAACAATCGCCGAAAGGTTCATGAAGGGAGGGTAATGATCTGGAGAATGTCATCGTGGCATTTCCTTGGTGATGCCGGCTTCTGGAAGGCATAGTGGATCAACACAAGTATCCATCAGTTACTGAGTTAAATATTTGACGTTAAGCTTGTAGCTTGTTGAGGATGAAAACCCCCAATTATGTTGATATTATTGGTTTCTGATTGTTCGCACATAGACCGATGAAAAAGCTTAGCAAAGATTAGAAGTTATGTTTAAAGTTTGTTGGAAGTCGCTGTTACTCTCACACGCTGCTTTATTAGGGTCTGGATAATTTCTTCACCGTGGGTTACGGTCCCTCAAGTTACACTACTGGCCTTTAAAACTGCCACACCAAGAAGAATTGCAGATGATAAACGGGTATCCATTGGACAAATATATTCTATTAGAACTGACATGTGATTACATTTTCACGCAATTCGGGTGCCTATGCACCCTGAGAAATCAGTAACCAGAACAACCACCACTGTCAGTAATAACGGCCTTGATACGCCTGGGCATTGAGTCAAACAGAGCTTGGATGGCGTGTACAGGTACAGCTGCCCATGCAGCTTCAACACGATACCACAGTTCATCAAGAGTAGTGACTGGCGTATTGTGACGAGCCAGTTGCTCGTCCACCAGACGTTTTTAATTGGTGAGAGACCTGAGAATGTGCTGGCCAGGGCAGCAGACGAACATTTTCTGTATCCAGAAAGGTCCGTACAGGACCTGCAACATGCGGTGGTGCATTATCCTGCTGAAATGTAGGGTTTCGCAGGGATCGAATGAAGGGTCGAGCCACGGCTCGTAACGCATCTGAAATGTAACGTCCACTGTTCAAAGTGCAGTCAGTGCGAACAAGAGGTAACCGAGACGTGTAACCAATGGCACCCTATACCATCACACCGGGTGATACGCGAGTATGGGATGAGGAATGCACGCTTACAATGTGCGTACACCGCGATGTCGCCAGACTCGGATGCGACCATCATGATGCTGTAGACAGAACCTGGATTCATCCGAAAAACTGATGTTTTGCCACTCGTCCACCCAGATTCGTCGTTGAGTACACCATCGCAGGCGCTCCTGTCTCTGATGCAGCGTCAAGGGTAACCGCAGTCGTGGTCTCCGATAGTCCATGCTGCTGCAAACGTCGTTAAACTGTTCGTGCAGATGGTTGTTGTCTTGCAAACGTCCCCATCTGTTGACTCAGGGGTCGAGATGATGCTGCACGATCCGTTACAGCCATGCGGATAAGATGCCTGTCATCTCGACTGCTAGTGATACGAGGCCGTTGGGATCCAGCCCAGCCTTCCGTATTACTCTCCTGAACCCACCGATTCGATATTCTGCTAACAGTCATTAGATCTCGACCAACGCGAGCAGCAATGTCGCAATATGATATGGCGCAATCGCGATAGGCTACAATCCGACCTTTCTCAAAGTCGGAAACTTGATGGTACGCATTTCTCCTCCTCACACGAGGCATCATAACCACGTTTCACCAGGCAACGCCGGTCAACTACTGTTTGCGTAAGAGATATCGGTTGGAAACTTTCCTCATGTCAGTACGTTGTAGGTGTGTGCTAATTTTTTGACGCGAGATTATACCTTTTAATGGGCAGATTGTGACAGCGCTTTAAATTTTTAAATTCGGTCAATTTTTGTTTCCCCCGGAGGCGTTAGATAACCAGTAACTGGGGCTGTGCCCCATGGTAGTAGGTTAGTAATAAAGATGGCACACGGGTAGGACGCCTATCCGGAGTCCACGTATGAACTCGAATGTCTGTAATTTTAATTTAATTGCCTTTCGCAACACAAATATGAAAGCAAGCAAAATAATGGTCGACTATTCTAGAAAGTAATAGTAAGCACCCGATCATGTAGAATGCCTCAATTATATCGTCGGCCACTGGGATTGAATGATGATCACCGTTACACTTCCGTTTTTACCAAATAAACTTGTCATTTACGTGTTGCTCAGATTTCGATCTTTAGATCTTTCGATCAAATACGCTTTTCGCACCTGCTGTCCTGCATGTACTGCACTTCTGGTCTGTTAAGGATGGGTCTGAATTTGCCAGTGAATCACATAGGTTGTAACTCAGCATCCGTTTGTCATTTAGTCTGAATCTCTCGTTCGAATTTTACAAACATTTGACGTAATACCATACTGCTAAATGATTAGGTTGTGAGGGCATTCTGAACTTTTAAATTCAATCAATAATTACATTAAATATAGAAAATAAAATTTTTATTGCCCCTGGAAGTCATTACATAGGCAATCTCCAACTGAAACCAGCTGAACGGGTGACAATTGTCTGCGGATGGTTTTTAGGCGGTTTTCCATCTGCCTCGGTGAATGCGGGCTGGTTCCCCTTATTCCGCCTCAGTTACACTATGTCGGCGATTGCTGCACAAAAAAGTTCTCCATGTATGCGTACACCACCATAAGGCAAACATAGGGGTTACACTCGTCTGGTGTGAGACGTTCCCTGGGGGGGGGGGGGGGGGTCCACCGGGGACCGAACCGCACAATAACCCTGGGTTCGGTGTGGGGCAGTGGATGGGTGAAGTGGACTGCGGTAGTCGTCGTGGGGTTGTGGACCACTGCGGCTGCGGCGGGGACGAAGCCTCTCTGTTGTTTGTAGGTCCCCGGTTAACATACAATACAATACAAGGCAATTTACAGGGTATAAATGAATTCCCTTTACTAGGTAAAGATTCCAGTACATTAAGTCTAGTAAACATGAGCTGTATAATGTATATCTTCAGAGCTGTCTGTGCCTGTTCATCTTCGGTATTATGAAACACATCTCTTTTCTACAATATCCTTGGTTTTCTTATTTTGGGAGGTGATCTATGGAATAAAATATGGAAAAAAAACTCCAGAAAATATGACCTTTTAAAGTCATACCTTAAGAACTATGAGCAATTGGTCAATAGAAGAGAAATGTTTCTCAGTAGGGAAATGAACAGGTGCTCTCAGCTCTTCAGGTGTGAGTTTTAAAGCTCATGTTTACGCGATATTTCCTTTTTGTTTTGGTGTAAGCAACCTGTTCTCAGAGTCTATAAAGGGAATTCACTTACACCGCGTAAGTGTGTGGTGCAAGCCTCGGTTCCTCGGGATTTAACAATAAAAAAAGAGGGTTTATTATCTCTCGTGAAGCCTGTCGTTTCTGTCCTGCTGCTAACGTTCTTGTCATGGCCGCTTCACTGCAGTGTCGGAAGGACAATAATAATAAATGTTTTTACACGTTTCCATTATCTGGCGGTCATCACGTATCTTATTTAGGGAAAGACACTTTTCGCAGCCTTTTACAGCGCTACTTGAGCAGCACCGCCTGCTCGACAATTATCATTCTTTACTCACGGCGGAAATTACTAATTCCCGAGCGCGAGTGTGTCTGAACAAGCTGCGCCGTTTCTCAGCGTCCTCCGGGGTCAGCACACTCACCCGAAGACAGCAGTTGCGGCTGCAGACCCGCCTCATTCAAGCACTGAACACCACACTCCATGCACAGGGGGCCCTGGATTGTCGCATCTGCTCATTACTATGACGTGGTTTTCGCCACTGTTACTGCCTCTGGCCCTCAACGATGACTATTCTGTTACGTCCTATCATTGAAGATACCGTCAATTGTGGAAGCTCACAGGCGAAAAACTACGCGTCCGACGTTATAAAACGAATAAAGAAACATTCTGTTTCCCTCAAATGACTTCAAAAGTGACAACCGCAACAGTTCAGTCAGAGAACTTGGGCTCGTGTAGAGCTGTTACCGATACTCTATCTTCCCGCGTTCCATACGGAATGGAAATACGAAGGGGAGTTTATGAGACTAGAGCCGTACTGTACTCCTGGCAAGGGAGACTAACTTGCGCGCCCTAGTCTCTTCCTTAGAATTACTTCCCTCCAAATGTTTATACACTGGGTTACACGGGTACGAACAAGAAGTTCACATGGGCTCCACTGACAGGCACAGTAAACACGGTTGGCCATTAAAGTTTCGTACAAGAAAAATACATAGGTTAAATGTTAAGGGCAGTGCTTAGCAAAGAAACGTTGAAGGTTCCAATGCTTTTGTATTTCTTTCGCGCCAGAATAGCACTCCGTCTTCAGGCCACAAGTGGGCCATCGGGCACCATCCGACCGCCGTGTCATCCTCAGATAGGGATGTGGATAGGAGGGACGTGTGGTCAGCACACTGCTCTCCCGGTCGTTACGATGGTTTTCTTTGACCGGAGCCACTACTATTCGGTCGAGTAGCTCCTCAATTGGCATCACGAGGCTGAGTGCACCCCGAAAAATGACAACAGCGCATGGCGGCCTGGATGGTCACCCATTCAAGTGCCGGCCACGCCCGACAGCGCTTAACTTCGATGATCTCACGTGAACCATTGTATCCACTGCGGCAATGCCGTTGCCACGCGCCATAATGTCTTTTTTTCTTTATTTAGAACTAGCTGAGCACCTGGAATCGCTCGGGACTGTATTTATTCCAATCTTGTACTACCCTATCTCCTCCTTACCCCTCTCTCGATCCCCATCGTACATTCTCCCTGTTCACATCCCCAACCTCCCAATCTGCGTCCATCTCCTCCTGTTCCTCTGTCTGTCCATTTCCTCGTCTTCTGCCCTTCTTTCTCAATCTGCTCCTCCACCCCCCCCCCCCCTCCACCAACTGCTCCTACACCCTCTATCCATCTCTTGCTCCTTCCTCTAATCCTCTAATTCCATCTCACACTGTCTTTGCCAATCTTCCCTCTCTCTCTTTCCGTCTCCTCCTCCGTCCTTTCAGTGTTCATCTCCTCCTCTTCCCTCTCTGTCTGTGTCCTCTTCTTCCCATTCTCTACCAATTCCTTCCTTTCCCTCTACCTGCTTACTTCCTTCTCCCCCATCTCTCTGCTCGTGTCTTGCTCCCCCTGTCTCTGTGTATTTCCTTGTCATTCCTTTCTCTGTCAAACTCTCACTCTTTTTCTCCTTCTCATTCCTCTTGGCTGCCTGTTTATCTGCATGTGCTCCGTTCTCTCTTATTACAGTCACCCAATCGGAAGCTGGTGGTTCTTATCCCCACAGCACTTTTTCTAGATTGTGACTAATATACATTCCATATTTGGTGGAAATCATTCCAGGAGTTTAGGATGACATTTTTACCCTTTCTTGATTATGCACATGTCAAATACAAAAATTGTGGGAATTTGTGGTAAGCTTCTGTGGGACCAAACTACTGAGGTCATCGGTTCTAGACTTATACACTACTTAATCTAACTTAAACAAACTTACGCTAAGGGCAACACACACACCCATGCCCGAGGGAGGACTCGAACCTCAGTCGGGAGGGGGCAGTCACGTGACTGTGTCAAGCCGTCCCAGACCGCGCGGTTAACCCTCGTGGCTGTCAAAATTCTCCACACGTACTCGTACACGTATTTCACCCGTATGTCTAGCGAATTTCCCCTTACCGTTTCATTTTGCGGCAGCTTAATGTTTCTGACGTCGTATCTGCTGAACTAAGCGCCGTACAGTGATATGCGGGTACATCCAGTGTTATATGTGCCTATTGTCTGCGAAATGTGTTGTGAACAGATGTATTAGTAAAGAAATACTAAATTAAGACGTCATGCATGATGCGACAATTTTTCACGCATGTCAGTATTTGACTTCGTATCTCCTGTACTGTGTATCATAAAATGACATATTTTTATAAGTTCATCCACCGGCAAATGCGGATACTGTCGGCGAAATGTGTTGCGAATAGGGTCAGTGGCAACAAAGTAATAATGTAGTGGTGAAGAAACACTAAATTAAGACGTCATGATGGGGCAATTTTTCACGCATATCGGTATTTGACGTCATATCTCTTATACTACATGTCATTTAGCGGCAAATGCGGATACTGTAGGCAAAATGTGTTAAGAATAGAGTCAATAGCAACAAAGTAATAAACTTAAACGTCTTGCATGACGCGGTAGTTCTTTACGCATTCAGTGCTTATGACGTCGTATCTCCTGAACAACTGTGGTACAATAACGTAATTTTCCTGGTACATTCAGTAGTATGTGAGAACATTATCTGCAAAAAGAGTCACGAAAACAACCAGCAATAAAGACGTAATAAATTAAAAAGGCATGCTTCATGTGGTATTTTTACTGCATGAACGGCGAAAATGTGGCAAGCGAAAAATCTTTTCTACTTTCCTCATTTTGTGCTGCCCGTCAGCAACGAAAAGATTCATAAAGGCTTGTAATTACGTGTAGAGTTTGTTGCAGGTCTGTAAGGCCTTTCATTCCCATATTAACTATAGTGTGGGTATTCGCGCATCATGAGCGACAATCGTTTTCACTCCCACCCCTCTGAGAGGTGGATGGTTTTTACGAGGCGTTTTCACCCCAACCCCTTTGATAGGAGGGTGCTTCTCCCCCCCCCCCCCCCCCCCTCAGTGATTCTTTCCAAACAGCAACTGATATGTGTATTGAATTTGGTTGAAATCGGTGGCTTAGAAGATGAAGTGGAATATATGTACACCCAGTTTTATAATGTATATGGAATAAGGCATACTTCCAGTCGTCTCACACCAGGAGATGGTTGAGCAGCGCAGCCAAAGGCAGAGCAGATCATACCAGCTGAAACTCACCTTTTCTTTCCACCTTTACCGCTTGCTCCCTACACCGACACCTCTCGGTTGGGTCGGGTCAGCAGAAATGCGAAAAAATGCGAAGCATCGTGCCACCGCCCTTTTAGACCCTACAACACTTTTGCACCGTATGTCTCCACCTTCTTTGCTATGGACATTCGCGACATCCCTACACGTGATTACTTCCTAGAAGCAAAACAGCAGACACATAAGGTACTTTTTTATTATTATGTGTATAATTTCTTGAAAACTGAGCGGCTCGAAGAAGCGAATGGCGCTGAATTTCTCTTGTGTTGTACCCATGTTTCTTGCGAAGATCAGAAGACATTAAAAATATTACGAGATACCTGACATGTGTTCGTGACACAGAGGTGTCGTGACACGGCGGTTGACAAACGTTGCTAGAGCGAAGTATTTGTGCGAACTCCATTACTTGATAAGAGCAATCAGCTAGCTGTGTTAACCAAGCTCACTGTTGCCACATGACAACGTCTGCTGTAGTAGTGTCTAATACTAATGCTAACTGCACGAAATTAAACAGCAGAATTGACAGTGTGACGACATCTTATTCTCTAAGGCTAAAGACAGGAACTCTAAGGGCAGGAGAACTCACCCATCTCTCCTAGTCAGTTCTTAAACTTTTTATCCACTCTGTGCTAGCGGCAGCTTGTGCCTGCGCCCATAGTTGGGCAACGTTAATAAAAAATTTAACTTCGTTAATTCTTAATCCGTTACTAAAAAATTAACTTCGTTACTCTATTACTTTACAGGTGATCGATTGGAAGTTATAAGCAACTGAATCAAACATATTACCGTTGCTTGCGTCAATTGTGTTGGTTGGGAAAGTTTATATAGAACAGGGAAGAATATTAAAAGCAGGTTTCATCGTGAGAAAAAATACAGGAGAATTAGGTAGTATCTGACATAAGGTGCTTGTTTCCCTTCATGTTAAAGTTTTCTTCTGAGAGCGAGGTTCGTTTAGGAGACAAAATGTTTCTGCCCACAGAAAAAAAGTCACTTGACTGCAGCACTAGAGGGTATAGGAGTATTATATTCAATAAATAAATTTACTAAAACGTGTTCCCCGAGAAATGCCGCTAGCTGGCATGTACTGCTACTATGCTACTCTTCGGATTGAATGACAGACGAAGAAACATCTTCCTCTTCGTCTTCGTTGTTCTTGCTTCCTCCACCGCCGCTTAAAGTGTCTTTGAACTTTCGCCGGCTTCATGCCTCAAAGCCTCTCCTTCAGCTTTTTGTATTCGTTTCCTCGCTATTTCCACTCGACTGTCGCCATAGATTTTCATCAGCCAACACCCAGATATTCTCGCTCGCACTCGAATGTTAACATAAAGCGCGCGCCCCGGTGTAGCCACACACCTAAATGACCTGAACCCATCAGAACATGATTTCCGTGGGCGTGCGACGTCAATTTTGTCATATACAGTATGTAACTAATTACCAGTTAACGGACTCTAAGAAAGTTAACGAAAATTAAATAGTCTGTGAACTTTTTTTTTCTTCTAAGAATAACTTAGTACTTGGAAAAGTCGACATCGTTAACTAACGATTAACGGATTAACGGGTTTGTGCCCAGCTATGGATCGCCCATATTTGGGTTAGGGGTTATCTTACAATGTCCTTGGTATGGCCCTGGATGAGGTGTGGTACAATGTCTGATATCAAAATGTTGTGTGTCGTTGCTTCCTCACACTTGTACTACGCAAGACTGTCTTCCACATATATGACCTCTTTGCAGATCCGCTGCACATCGGGAGAGCCCTGCAAAAAAATATCTAAGATTTCCACGAGCTTGCTTTGGTGCTAGTTTCATGCGCACGTTTTATATCATAGTATTATTCTTAGATATTAGAACGGAATAAAGAACTCGAGAAGTTTATGGGTAGTCCTGTAATCGGATATTATTGGGTTCATCCTCTTGCTATGAGGCAGTTACACTGCTTTTGTTTCACGCTTAAGGAGAAGTGCCATTCACTGTGGCGGGTGGAAACTACCTCCGAATCTTGCCGTAATTCCAAAAAATGTCACCTCCCACAAGTATTTTACTACCAGCCTAATATTTCAATCACAGAGCGGTCCACAGCCGAAATAAATTTTCTGAATATCAACAGGACTGACAATCGTAACTTGGAATAGAATATCCTTTTACTTTATCTCTCTAGCCATTTTCAAGGTTTTGCTACAACTAGTCAGTCGGACGTCTTCTGTTGTAGTTAAACGTTCCGTTTGTCATTCGTTGTTTAAATACATTGGGGTGGCCGGATTTTAAAATAAGCGAAATGAGACCAAGTGCTTCTCGAATAGCTGTATCTTAACAGTGTGTTACCAAAGTAATTTCAGACTTCATACCAAATACAGAATGCGTAAAAAGGTGTCACATTTTCCTACATGAAGCGGTATTGTTCAAAACTAGAAAAAAAGTTCCTGTAACAACATGTCCGGAAATCAACACCTGTTGCGATAGGGGTAAATCTGCCCTTTTGTTCCAGATGTATGTTGAGTAGAAGCAGACTCGTTTCATGTGCTTGCCACGCATCCTGACACATCCAACAGCCCTTCTTCGTATTGTGTGATGCACGCATTCAAATAAAACAGGCTGCATTCGGACTGCGTCACATACACGCTCCTGTAACGTCTGCATCTTGTCGAGAGATTGGACATTCACCAATGCTTTTAAATGTCTTCATAGACAGAAACTCAACGGATTCTCGTCCGGTGAACGGAGAATGCATTTTGCCATAGCTCCTCGACCAACCCATTGCCCTTGAAATGAGGTGACGTTCTGTCAGACGATCCGTAGGAAACTGGATGATGCCCCGTCTTGGATAAACCACAGTTGTCTTTCTGGAAGAATAACATTGTCCAATAGCGCTGGTAATTCATCGCGCAGACGTCAGTTAAACTGTTTAGTAAACTGTATGAGTCTACGAGCCTGTCACAGACAATTCATGCCCACACACTCATAATGGAACGGTCCTGATGCTACACCCGCACGATTGCTCGAGCGTTATGATCAGCCCACACGTGTGTATTTTGGTAATTTACTGTGATGTCTGTTGTGAACCGTGTCTCATCTGTAAACAAAATGCAGACTGTGCTGTGGCCCACGTCTCAGTAGGTATTGGTTCCTGCACATATAATTACAGGAACATTTCCTCTAGTTTCGAGAAGTACTAACATCTTCAGTGACATGTGACACTTATTGTTTTTTGTCGCCCTATTTGTGTCTTAGAAGGGCTATAAATGACAAGTCTAAACAACGATGGCTACAATGAAAGTTACACATTGCCAGCACTACCTTGCATTTTTCGTAGATGTACATAAAACAAATGACAACGTTAACTAGATATATCTCTGTTATTTAATAAAGGTTTTCTGGATTTGTCTTCCAGTTTTAGTTTTTATTAACGAAGAAAAGTGCTTTAAGTATGGTATAAGCTACTCTTCAAATCATACTGTTACCACAACCGTTGTTTCGCGGTCACATTCGTTGGCTTCACTAACGCACACTTGAAATGTCACCTTTCAACCCACCCTCAACCTCAGAGTTACGCTACAGATCAGTCCACCACCCCGACCAAGACTTAACCCTTTGAGTACCAGTGGTTTCTGCTTGAAACCACTATTTTATTAATTTCAAGCTCCAGTCCTTTCCACATCAAACCACCGATGCTGTTCCGAGACAGACATCTAGTCGTACAGTATGAGGTACTTCCACGAATGCAGTTCTTTCCAGCAGTCACAGCGTTTGAACCAACAGTCGGTGTGGAGACTGTGTTACGTGGTTGTAGGACATTCTGACATGTGTTGTTTATAGTGATCTTGTTGAGGAAATCATTCTCAGTGAATGTAAGTTTATGTAAAGTATTCGTAACGTAAATTTGAGTTTGTGCCACTGATTTTATGCGTTGTTTCGAAATGAAATCACTGGAGCAGTACTTGAGACACAATTTCATTAAATTGTAGGCCCATATTTGCTTGTTATTGAGGACTATAGTACGTTTCAGGCATTATGAGTTCGTGGAAGTTTGAAGATGTGGGCTGCATGTAGATAAATGCAAAATTGCTTCCAAATAAATCTAGTGAAATGATGGGCAGTTCCAAAGTGAAACGACAGCTTTGAAGCCATTGATTGTTTACTTTTTTGCATATTTCGTCTTGTGTTCGTAGCTGACTATGGTAAAAAGATTAATGTTGTGAAAAATTTTAAAAATTATATTTCAAAGTGAAACCACCTACTTAAAATAACTAATGTTTACTTTCTGCCAACTTTTTACTGAATTCGTTGCATACTAGGAGTCAAGGGGGGGGGGGGGACAATCACAATTTGGTAAAGTGTACGAACTGACGCTTTGCACGCAGACTTGAAGCTCGTTTCATTGCTTCCAGAATACTCCTGCAAAGAAAGATTACGACCAGTCGGGACCTACACTATACTGACAGAAAGTGTATAAGAGCTAGAATTACAGCATTGTTCACAGTACGTCAAGGTTTCGGAAAGCGCTGAGTCACCGAGGAGACACGCATAGCTCACCTACTCACATACACGTCATTGGCACCTGCACGTATTTGCACTTACCTGCACGAAAGGAAACACGGACGGCGTCGCTTCCGGCATGGTCTTCGGAGATAGAAGTGTTCCCTGTGAGTGGTTCAGCGTCACCTGAGCGCACTTTCACACACAGAGCGGTAATCCACCGACGGCGCTGGCAGCATAACGTCACTCGACATTAACAGATTCACTTCACACCATCTGACAGAAAACAAAAGGAGGAGAAAGAAAGCTACGAAACTGGAGTCACACTATTTCGACGTCGAACGAAATTTGTTGGGTAGTTTCGTTATGAACTTCACCACTGAATATCATGTCACACGCTGTCCTACGAGAGATTTTACCAGTAGGGTGACGGATAAGAAACACAGATGCTCAAATGTTACAGCACAAGCACTAACTATCGCTTTAAAAAATACCTCCGAATTTAATTGCTGTCTAAGTGTACTGTTGAACAGCACAATTTCACATCTCCACTATCCCTTTCGTAGACCGGAGCTCAGCGATGTGCCTCCGCCACTGTAAACAGCCGATCGCGTTCAACCGATGATGATATCTGCCCGAGCAAGAGGCAAGCTTGTTACACGCAACGGCGCGAGCAAGTGGTGCCTTCGGGCTGCATCGTAGTTTTTAAACGCCGCTCCACTGACCAATTACATGGGTCAAGTGTGGTGGTTAACTGAAGTCCAGTAGCGCCCGGCCGACCGCCGCGGGCGAGGAAAGAGGGGAAGCCAGTTATCAGGCGCGCCTGAGCCGCTGTTAGGAGGAGAGCACACGGTAAGCTGCTGCGGTGGTCCGCCAACCAGTTTGCTGAAAGACGGTAACAGCCTTGGGAAGGGAGGGGGCGATCTGTGCATTAATATGTAAGCCGGACTTGCTTCGTAATTAATGATACCGACAGGCTATGAAACACAGTCGAAAGTCCATTCACGCATTCCACTAGAGATATAAAACTTTTTACTACCTCTCTTTACGAACGACACGTCACCTAGTAAAGCATGTTCGTTATTTAATCGGCCGTACAGCAGCCTGTCACGAAAAGACGGGCAGAGACACGAATGCCTTCGATTCTTCGTTCCAGCCGCACTTTTGCGAAGACGTTAGAAGGTAAAACTGTCTCGGCTGTAGCAGTGCAACGTCACTCGTTTCTGACAGCTCTGTCTGCCCACAGGTTCGTCAATAATTCTGCGACACACACAGACACTGTTGAGAATCGTCACACGCTCAAGAAACACTACTAACGTAGTACTATTCTTCCGTAACGAGGCACTGTCGCGAGCGTCACTACGCAAGGTTATCACAGAAAGAGCAAGTGACAAGTCACAAGGCAACACAGCTGAGCGGCCGACAAGGTAAGAAGCTCGCGTTTCGCGGCGGCAGACAGCGAGAACAATAGACGCGCGGCAGGTGTCATCGAAGCACGCGGACGAGCAACAAGTGGCAGGCAGTGTCTGGCCGGGTGGCCGCCGCGTGGCAGCACGATCGCGGCTGCGTCTGCGGCTGCACTGGCCTGCAGCGGCCGGCGCTGTTCTCCTCCACCTCTCCCTTTCTTCCTTTTGCTCCCTCTCGCTCTCCCTCTCTCTCTCCCTCGCTCTCTGTCCCTCTCTCACTCTCCAGCCTCCTCACTCTCTCTCAGCCCGACCGGTTAGGCGGCACGCTTTATTACCGCACGCGCGTCTATTGGTTTTAACGGACCCGCGCCGCGCCGAACCGCACAAGGAGTTGGGCCGCTCGATGTAGGCTGGCAGAGGCGTCGCGTCTTCAGGCGTGGTAACCACCCGGCCCACCTACGGATTAATGGCCGCTCTTTAGCCGGGGTCAATTTCGGTTCCTTCTCGTTCTCTTACGTCCGGTTCGTCTGGTACACCCACCAATAATTTGCGTTATTATGTAAAACACACCGAACGGTCCAATCACGGCCGACGCCGTAAATCAGACGCTGCCGAGGATGACGTTAATGAACGGCCGTCTCGTTCGGCAAGAGGAAAGAAGTGGTCGCTGGAGGTTTCCTCTGTAAGAGAGGATCGAACCCGATGGACTTTAACCTTTGTAACGAATCTTACCTCCTCGGAACATTCGTATGTCAATTGAAATGTCAGATTATGTATAAATTTTGCCTATACTAGGGTCAATTTTTACACTTAACCACAGCAGTTTACTATTGTGAAACTGTCACACTAATTGTACACCAGGTCACAGAGACCCTCAATTATTTTGCTGGAGAAGTTGTCTGAATATAGAATATTTTAAATGAAGTTGGACTCTCGTGCACTCAACGCATTTAATTTCACCTGTATCATATAGCTTATATCATATACTTAGCTGTGCGGGGTAGATGGTCAACGGCTGTGGTTCTCCAACTACCCGCATTACAACGATGCCGATCGGTTGATTGTGAGTCTTGATGCGACTGAAACGTTGAAGTTTCAATTGGCTCTTTACTGCAACAAAATGCAAGTCTTTTTTACGATTTTAGTTTTTAACACGTGTTAATATTACATAGCTTGTCAATACTTTTCCATTTTTGCGTAAGTAGGCTATGGGTATTTACGGAAACTTACATTTAGGGCTGTGTACCGTCATGAAGTTTCTCTTTGTGTTCTTGGCCACGTTGTTTGACGAGGTTGCATATCTTCTCTTCCTGCCGATGCTCACACTATCTCTGGAATAGTCAGCACCCCGTAAAAAAAAAAAAAAAAAAAAAAAAAAAAAAAAAAAAAAAAAAAAAGTTCAAATGTGTGTGAAACCTCATGGGACTTAACTGCTAGGATCATCAGTCCCTAATCCTACACACTACTTAGCCTAAACGATCCTAAGAACAAACACACACACCCATGCCCGAGGGAGGACTCGAACCTCCGCCGGGACCAGCCGCCCAGTGCATGACTGTAGCGCCCCAGACCGATCGGCTAATCCCGCGCGGCCCCCGTAAAACAAAGTTAATTTTGTAGCTTCGACGGGAATCCATTTATTTTACAGGTACTAACTGACCACGTTCCCAAGATCGGTTCTACAAAAGGCAGATGAAGAAAGAAGATTTCAAATTGATATTAATAAAGTAAAAAAGTAAAAAAATGCTAGTTCGTCCGTTACAAAAGGTTCTATAGAGCTAAATATTACAAGGGAATCCTAGAGCGAAATACTGAAAAACTTCAATGGTTCCAGGTTCTGTTTGGGCTTAGCAAATGGGAAACAAGTTGAGAGATGTTCAATAATTTTCTGTTCAGAAATACTGTTAGTTTAATAAAACATGTTAAGATTATTGGATACTCTTTTCCTCTTTGTTTTTTAAAGTTATTTTGCCAGCTGGCCATCTGTTCCTAGCATGTCTGGCCGTCTAGTCCCGATATATGGCTAAGATGGCCAGATGCCACATAACACAAAAGAGATTCGTAGTTATTTTGAAATTTGGTATAATCTCTTGAACGAAGTCTTATTCTGTTTTCTGTGAACATATAAAAGATTATACCTAAATTTTCCTGTATTTTTTCGGTATTAGGGTTTGATATTGGCATGTGAAAAAGTTGTGGCCCTCTATCTCTGTTTTAGCCTACTTTCTAATCAACATTAGTATTAATACATCGGAAATTCGAGATTATGTAAAAACTGTCAAAGCAGCTTTCCAATGACGAAACTTGATAGCGATACGGTTCTAAAGACTTAATTAGACGAAATGTTATTCATTTAATGAAAAGCACACATTACACAAATATTTTGAGATGCTCCCAGATATTAGTATGGGCAGACATTTATTATTTCCACGCTCCTTGAATATGGCCTACGGTGTTACTGGCAACTTGGCGGCCTGTTCTGTTAGGGGCAGCTGGGAGCTGTGTTACAATGACGACCATTCTTACCGTCGACGAATGTATTTTCTTCGTTGCTCTCAGAAGATTCGGCAGAGTAGTCATTCTCGCCGTTGCCTATAACTGCTGCAAGAGCATCAGCTTCGGAATCATTTTGATCAGGAAAGTCACTTACGTCCCCTTACGTCCCCTTCACGACTGAGTTTTTTTTTTCCAACAGTGCTTCCCATATAGCAAATTCGTTAGGAAAATGACATTTCTTCGTGCCGTTTTCATATAAATATACTTCACACTCACCGACAGCCTCCTGGGTCACCGTGACCCATTAAAAGGTATTTTCGTCAGATTAACTGAACCACAGTGTTTCAATACTTCCAACGTTCGTCCTGTACGAGGTCTCACTCAATATCTGGCATCATCTGTGTATGTGCGGTGGAGCATGTGCAGTAACAAACAAAAAAACTCCAGGCTGTGACTGGGGTACACATTCCTAGGATTAAGTTATATATTCCACATCTGAAGATTTTTCGAACATATTTAATTACCAAAATATTATTTCTTTGGTAATATGTTTTGTTATTCATATACTTCCATTTCGTATTATTGAACTGAACCATGAAAGTTAGTAACCACAATTGTTAACTAAAATATTCCAAAAACTACTTTACAGTAAAGATAATATTATTATGCTTCAGATTTCATGCAAAAAAGTTCTGTTTCCCTTTATAATTTTTTCTAATTTTACTATATAAGTAAATTCATCTTATCAAATTACAGGAAGCTACTATTTTTCATCCATTAAGCGTATAGATCATTCTGTAAACTGTTACGTAACTTAACTTTGAAAAACAATTTTTATTAAGACAGTCACATTAATACTAATTTGGACTAAACACTGTTCTGGAAGATACTGAAAAAACTTGTTGGTTTCATATTATTATAATGATTTCAGCTTTAGCCATTATCAAGTACAGCAGTGTTAGATATAATTGGACTTTGGTAAGTGAAGTCACCGCCAGGATCTGCTCGTAATAAACTGGGTATCACAGTGTGTAGTTAAGTACAAAATGTCAAAAATATATGACAGATAGGTGGTAAACGTGTTTTCCAAACATAGAACAATAGAGCCTCAGAAAAACTATCGGTGCAGTTGTTCCAAGTGCAGTGAACACGGTCTGAAATACATATCATGTTTATTGCACATTAAAGATTGTATTGATAATTATTCTGTGGCTCGATTATTATATTGTTAGAAAAAATGTTTGGTAGCTGTTTGCCTTATATTATTGTGATTTTATACTTATCTACATGCTGTGACAAACAGTTTAATATATCTTGACGATGACTTCACTCAACAAAATCTAATTATACCTATTATTATTGTACTTGATAATCTATCAAGCCCAAAATTACGATAATAATATAAAATAAACTAGTTTTGTGCAGTCAAATGAGCAAATATCATTCAAACATTATAACCTGACTGTGACCAAAAAATATGAGAAGATTATCAAATAAAGAATTTTATCTGAATCTTTATTTTTCCATTTTGGTTTTAATTAGATCTATTAATTTAGAATAAATGATTTGTTGACGAATATTTATAATTATATGTTAAAAACGTGTTGTACTTGGCTATAGCTTAAAAGAAACACTTTTGAAATTTACAGCACATGCTGAATGAAATAATTATTTCTATGTGATCACATTTAGCGGATAATTCAGATATGTCAGTGTCGAGAGCTTTTATAAACAATGGTATCGACTAGTCCAGAAATAGATGTTTACCTTCACTTTGTGTGGAAACTTACTGGACTTTTTTCATATTGCGAATTTATGCTTCAGAATGGAAAGATCTAAATCATTTTCTGCTCGGCTGTTGGCCGTTCCACCAGTCGGGAGACCAAACTCTAAGAAGCAGTCTTCAAACTGGGACTTCCCGAAACCAAAAGTGTCACAAACCTTGCCCTCACGCGAAAAATCTACGTCCACGTGGCAAGATATTTCCAAAAAACAGACATAGATCTATAAATTTCAAGATGAGATGACGCCGAGACACACTAGTAGCATTATTTGACTCACTCCACAGGAGCAAACGAGTTAACAGAAGAAGGAAAGAAGACATCGTCTGCACTCATTCTTATAACTGATTATCTGTGCATAGTGTCCATAGCTCTGTCAGTTATTCATCTCCAGTGATGAATCCCGTAAACCTTAACAGTGTGAAATACGATTGTCATCTCAGCATAAGACTGTTACATCATATGGAAAAGAAAAAAAACATTAAAAGTAAGAAATTTTGTATGTGTATATTATTCAGGCAGAAAATACGTAAATAAAAACTTCAATGTAAACATAAAAATGAATATGTAATTTGTAAACATATTAAATAACGATGTTATTGGGTAAATAGCTAGGCAGCTACAGAGGAAAAAAATTCAACAAATAACTTACAGAACTGCTTCTCCATTAATCATAAATGAAGCAAAATAAACATTTCGTTGTTACCAAAGGAAATTTTTAAATTACGGCTGTGGCCTAAAGTATCTTTTTTTTTTAGATTAGCAAACTAGAGCATTTCGAATAAACAATCGAAGATTTTCTGATGTCATCACATTTTATGTGACATCTGACATAGACATGAAAGAAACTAGAGGAAGAGACTTAGAACACCACTATATGAGAGTAGGAAAAAAAGTGCTAATTGGTGGAGATGAGTGTCGCAAACGTGTAGACTTTCTGGAAACGAAATGGTGATTCTTTCAACTGTCTATGGACCATATCCTGTAAGAAACGAAAGAGATCATCGATTTGCAAGTGAAGTGACATCGAAGCTTAATATTAAATGGAAAGATAATTTAGTAGGCATACAGAGTTAAGAATTTGAAGAATGCTGGTATTTCAACTGTTACTACATAGACTGTCGGAGAAGCTGACCGTAGAAAAATTCATTTCAAACGCGGACACCGAGTAGGTTATTGAGGATATTGTGGATTACAGGACAAAGCTAATGTTTGGATTGTAAGAGAATAAAGAACACGTGCATGTTCACAAAATTCTACTACAAAATGTTCGTGTTCTTTACAAACGTATTTCGGAGGAAAGCAGACAGTTTAGAAAATAACTGTCATCTGAGGGAAATTTAAAGGTTAAAGAGTACGAGAAAGATGTTTGACGCATGGTGAGATAAAAATGTGAAGACAACCAGCTCAAACCATTACTGGAAGAACTGGTTCCAGCGCTGAAAGATACTTACTAGTATTAGAGAGAAACTTACAATAAGGTTTCATGCTCAGTCAAAACGTTCAACAATGCAAATCAGGAATTTAGAAAGAAATTACCACCATTTCCGAATAAAATTATAGAATGGAGCAGTATGGCAGACGTGCAGATTGTCTCGCAAACGTGTGTGTGAACCGTACAGTCAAATCAGTGAGTTTAAAAGAGGGTGCATTATGGGCATGAGAGAATGTGATGCAACCGTCCCAGAAATTACTGCTCATGTGGGACGAAGTGTTTCGGCAGTGCAGCTGGTGTGTACAGAATGGTTCACGGAAATCTGCAGAACACGACGAGATGTGTCAGCTCGCACTACTCAGACCACTTTCCGAGAAGATCAACACCTCTTCCGATTGGCATTGCAGCACAGATCTGCATCCTCCTCGGCTCTGGTGCAGCAGTGGAGCAGTCCAACAGGTCGTACACTACCAGGGGTTGCAGTACGCCGCCATTTATTATGGCATGGGTTACTTGCGCGTCGTCCAGTTCTCCGCCTACCTTTCACGAACGTGCAGAAACATGCCAGACGGCAATGGCGTATGCAACGACGCCGCTAGAGACAGGAATGACATCAGATAGTGCTTTTGGAAGAATCCAGATTCTGGTTGTTTGAAAATGATGACCGTGTTTTAGCAGACAGGGGCCAACGGCCTTGCCGCAGTAGTAACACCGGTTCCCGTCAGAACACCGAAGTTAAGCGCTGTCGGGCTGGGCGAGCACTTGGATGGGTGACCATCCGGTCTGCTGAGCGCTGTTCGCAAGCGGGATGCACTCAGCCCTTATGAGGCAAACTGAGGAGCTACTTGATTGGGAAGTAGCGGCTCCAGCCTCGGAAACTGACATATGGCCGGAAAAGAGGAGTGCTGGCCATTTTTTTTTGTGGTCATCAGTCTACTGACTGATTTGATGATGACCGCCACCAATTCCTTTCCTGTGCTAACCTCTTCATCTCAGAGTAGCACTTGCAACTTACGTCCTCAATTATTTGCTTGACGTATTCCAATCTCTGTCTTCCTCTACAGTTTTTGCCCTCTACAGCTCCATCTAGTACCATGGAAGTCATTCTCTCATGTCTTAGCAGATGTACTATCATCCTGTCCCTTCTCCTTATCAGTGTTTTCACATATTCCTTTCCTCTACGATTCTGCGTAGAACCTCCTCATTCCTTACCTTAACAGCCCACCTAATTTTTAACATTCGTCTACAGCACCACATCTCAAATGCTTCGATTCTCTTCTGTTCTGTTCCATGTTTCGCTACCATAGAATGCTGTACTCCAGACGTACTTCCTCAGAAATTTCTTCCTCAAATTAAGGCCGGTATTTGATATTAGTAGACTTTTCATGGCCAGAAATCCCTTTTTTTCCATAGCGAGTCTGCTTTTGATGTCCTCCTTACTCTGTCGGTCATTGGTTATTTTAATGCCTAGGTAGCAAAATTCCTTAACTAATTTGACATCGTTACCATCAATCCTGATCTTAAGTTTCTCGCTGTTCTCATTTCTACTACTTCTCATTACCTTCGGCTTTCTCCGATTTACTCTCAAACCATACTGTGTACTCATTAGACTGTTCATTCCGTTCACCAGATCATTTAATTCTTCTTCACTTTCACTCAGGATAGGAATGTCATCAGCGAATCGTATCATTGATATCCTTTCACCTTGTATTTTAATTCCACTCCTGAACCTTTCTTTTATTTCCATCATTGCTTCCTCGACGTACAGATTGAAGAGTAGGGGCCAAAGGCTGCAGCCTTGTCTTACATCCTTCTTAATACGAGCACTTCGTTCTTGATCGTCCACTCTTATTATTCCCTCTTGGTTGTTGTACATATTGTATATGACCCGTCTCTCCCTATAGCTTACCCCTACTTTTTTTCAAAATCTTGAAGAGCTTGCACCGTTTTATATTGTCGAACGCTTTTTCCAGGTCGACAAGTCCAATGAACGTGTCTTGATTTTTCTTTAACCTTGCTTCCATTATTAGCTGTAACGTCAGAATTCCCGCTCTCGTGCCTTTACTTTTCCTAAAGCCAAACTGTTCATCACCTAGCGCATTCTCAATTTTCTTTTCCATTCTTCTGTATATTATTCTTGTAAGCAGCTTCGATGCATGAGCTGTTAAGCTGATTGTGCGATAATTCTCGCACTTGTCACCTCTTGCCGTCTTCGGAACTGTGTGGATGATGCTTTTCCGAAAGTCAGATGATATGTCGCCAGACTCATATATTCTACACACCAACGTGAATAGTCGTTTTGTTGCCACTTCCCCTAATGATTTTAGAAATTCTGATGGAATGTTATCTACCCCTTCTGCCTTATTTGACCGTAAGTCCTCCAAAGCTCTTTTAAATTCCGATTCTAATACTGGATCCCGTATCTCTTCTAAATCGACTCCTGTTTCTTCTTATATCACATCAGACAAATCTTCACCCTCATAGAGGCTTTCAATGTATTCTTTCCAACTAACTGCTCTCTCCTCTGCATTTAACAGTGGAATTCCCGTTGCACTCTTAATGTTACCACCGTTGCTTTTAATGTCACCAAAGGTTGTTTTGACTTTCCTGTATGCTAAGTCTCTCCTTCCGACAATCATATCTTTTTCGATGTCTTCACATTTTTCCTGGAGCCATTTCTTCTTAGCTTCCCTGAACTTCCTATTTATTTCATTCCTCAGCGACTTGTACTTCTGTATTCCTGATTTGCCCGGAACATGTTTGTACTTTCTCCTTTCATCAATCAAGTGAAGTATTTCTTCTGTTACCCATGGTTTCTTCGCAGCTACCTTCTTTGTACCTATGTTTTGCTTCCCAACTTCTGTGATGGCCCTTTTTAGAGACGTCCATTCCTCTTCAACTGTGTTGCCTACTGCGCTATTCCTTATTGCTGTATCTATAGCGTTAGAGAACTTCAAACGTATCTCGTTATTCCTTAGAACTTCCGTATCCCACTTCTTGTCGTACTGATTCTTCCTGACTAATGTCTTGAACTTCAGCCCACTCTTCATCGCTACTATATTGTGATCTGAGTCTATGTCTGCTCCTGGGTACGCCTTACAATCCTGTATGTGATTTCGGAATCTCTGTCTGACCATGATGTAATCTAATTGAAATCTTCCCGTATCTCCCGGCCTTTTCCAAGTATACCTCCTCCTCTAGTGATTCTTGAGCAGGGTATTCGCTATTAGTAGCTGAAACTTGTTACAGAACTCAATTAGTCTTTCTCCTCTTTCATTCCTTGTCCCAAGCCCATATTCTCCTGTAACCTTTTCTTTTACTCCTTCCCCTACAACTGCATTCCAGTCGCCCATGACTATTAGATTTTCGTCCCCCTTTACATACTGCATTACCCTTTCAATATCTTCATACACTTTCTCTATCGGTTCGTTTTCATCTTGCGACGTCGGCATGTATACCTGAACTATCGTTGTCGGTGTTGGTCTGCTGTCGATTCTGATTAGAACAACCCGGTCACTGAACTGTTCACAGTAAAACACCCTCTGCCCTACCTTCCTATTCATAACGAATCCTACACCTGTTATACCATTTTCTGCTGCTGTTGATGTTACCCGATACTCATCTGACCAGAAATCCTTGCTGGCCATACGCCCCTCCATATCCGCACCCAGTGACGCCTGTGGTCTGTGGATGGCACGGCGGCAGGTCGGTACTTTTGGGCCTTCAAGGCCTGTTCGTGAGGGGTTTAGTTTAGATTAGTTTTTAGCAGACAGGGGGAGTGGCATCTCAGTGACTGCATTCGCACAACGTTAACTCAATGCTTCTTGGGTACAACCACAAATCACTATTCGTGAATGTGCAGGGCACTGTGACCAGTGTGACCTACGAGATTGGCGTCCTGCCATACCCTATCATCACAACACCCTAGACGCAATTTTTCAGCAATCAAATTCACGACTACTTGTTGCTACATGAACGCGTGCCTTCTCGGTGTCACAGGACATCAGCCTTTTGGTCTTGCCCACCAAATCACCAGACATGTCACCAGTCGGGAATGTGTGAGACGTGATGAGACGACGACTGCAGCACTGTGACCCAATGCCACCGAAAACAGATGATCTTTGGAGCCAGGTCAATCTGCACGGGTGGCTGTACCCCACGACGCCGTTCTCGTCATATGCGCATCGAGACCATCACGGATGAAAAAGGTATAAGGACGGATCGCGGTTCTTGTGCCTACTGGGGAAAATGTCACATGCACAACCTAGATGGCTGAAATTCTAATCATTTCTGCAGAACATGCTATGTTCATCTCCTGTAAATAGTAACGTCCTATCTTTATTCTGAAGATGAGGGTAGTTTTTTTGCATTGTGTAATAATTACCTATATCAAAATGCAAATGGGACTTTATCTTATAAAGAACTGCTATTAAAGATTAAATAAAGTTAAAAATGTTTTCAACAGTTCAGTGATCTTCGGAGAGGGATAAGCGAAGTTAAATGTTATTGAAACATCCTGGTAGATTAAAAGTGTGTGCCCGACCGAGACTCGAACTCGGGACCTTTGCCTTTCACGGGCAAGTGCTCTATCATCTGAGCCACACAAGCACGATTCGTGACCCGTCTTTCACAGCTGTACTTCTGCCAGTATCTCGTCTCCTACCTTCCAAACTTCACAGAAGCTCTTCTACGAAACGTGCAGAAAAAAAACACTCCTGGAAGAAAACATATTGCACAGACATCAGAGACATGGCTTAGCCACAGCCTGGGGGTGTTTCCAGAATGAGATTTTTCACTCTGCAGCGGAGTGTGTGCTATGAGGACGGGGCGTGAGTCCTGCTTGGGTAGCTCAGACGGTAGAGCACTTGCCCGTGAAAGGCAAGGTCCCGAGTTGTGGGCCTTCAGCCCTGGAAACATATTCTCAGAGTTTCCTTCAAGTCCAAACATTATCGCCCTCTGCTCTTGGAAGGTTATTGTAATTTCCTCTGAAAGATTGTACAAGTTATTGTCTGACTTCTGTCGTTTGTGTTGCAAAAAGGAAATTTTTAAACTTAATATTTTGTTTTACCGATTGTGGCAATATATATGTTTCCTTAATTTGAGAATTTAACTTTGTGGCCTTCAGCCATCTTATTGCATTTGTTTATCTCTTTCTGTGCACCCTGTGGGTCATCAGGCCAGTTAGCATCTTAAAATATTGTGGCCTTCTGCCTTCAGTAATAATCATAGTATATTTAGAATTTTGAAGATTTAATGTGGCGGCCTTCAGCCTATATATATATATATATATATATATATATATATATATATATATATATATATATACGATTTATTTTATTCTTAAATATAACTGTGTGTCATGTCTCTTCAAAACTGAAATTATTCTAAAGCATCTGTTTGGAGGCCTTCAGCCGCAATGCAAATTTAATTATTTGTGAACTAAATGATAATAAATTACAACTGTGAAAGGAATCCGACCGCAACTCCCTTGGCCTTTCCCACAATCCTAATTACCTGTTAGCCTTGCGTGATTTAGTGGGTGTCTCAATTAGGAATAAATAACTGCAACAGCATTTGTGCTCAAATAGATTTCTACTGCCATGGCTGCCCCACTCAACTCCACCTCTCCCCAGCCCTCATCTACCTTGGTCTCACCATTCACTGTCACCTCACGTGGATCCCTCATCTCCACTCTGTCCAATCCAAAGCCCACAACTGCCTCCACCTCCTCATACTCCTCTCTGGCTGGACATGGCGGTTCAATCCCACTGCCACCCTCCAGACCTACAAATGCTTAATCCGCCCCATCCTATGTTATGCCAGTCCCACCTTGACATCTCCCCTCCCCCTCCCAAATTCTATAGGCCCCCCAGATTCTCGACCATGCAGATCCCCTACAACCTGATTCCTTTTCCCCATCTGCTCCTTTTCCTCGAACATATGTGCGTCCTCTACACCTCCATTCGCCTTCATCCCCAGGTTGCTCCTCTCCTCTTCGATCCCCACCCTCTGCTACTCCTTCACCATTGTGTCCCCCCTATCGTCCACCTGTACAACCTACATCTTCTTTCCCAAGATGGCTTCTCTCGACTCTCCCTCTCGTATGATGGCCTCTCTCCCGCCATCTATCCTTCCTATCAACTCTGATCCTCACATCCTTCCTCTGTCCTTTTTGCGGGCTACCGTACCTCCTTCCATCCTGTTTATTCCCTGCCTACGCTCTCACTGACTCCCTTCTCTCCCCATGTCCTTTTGCTGTCCCCTCCAGTGCCTTTCCCACTCCTTCTCTCATCTGCCCTGCCCCCCTTTTCCTATGTCCCCAGCCCCCCATCGGCTCCCCCTTCTTTTCCTTTCCTCTCCTCCCCCCCCTTTTTCCCTCATTAGCGGCCCCCCACCCTATATGCTGCTGTGTCGCCTCTATAGTGCTGTTTTAAGTGAGTGTTCAGTGTAGTGCATCCCCTGTCAGTGTTGCCAACAGCCACCATACTGTTGCTAGTTGTGTTTTTATCTCATGCGAACAGAAACCAGAGAGCTGCTGTGTCTTCTTTTAATTGTGGTGTCTATTTACTATGCGTTTTTTGTGAGCATCACCAACTGTTTTGTTTTTATATTTTCTTCGTATCTTTTTCTCCATGTTTCAGTTTTTAACAACCACCGTTTTATTGCCTGTTTTTATCGTTCTCATATCTCCTGATTCTGTTTTTTAGCTTTTCTGTAGGCTGCAGAGAGGCGTATTGTGGTGCTGCCAGCCTGCCCCCCCCCCCTCTGGGGGGAATCGAAATCCAATAAATAAAAAGAGCCCACTCACCAAGCGACGCTTAATGTTATTTGATGAATGAGTAAATTAATTCCATTTGCTCAACTAACCAAGAGGACAGTTCCATGAGACAACAGTGATTTTGCGTGAGCAACGTACGTCAGCAGCCTGATGATAAAATGATCACCGAGACATTGCTAACTGCAAAACATGTCAAATCAGCTTTCTCGATAGCTTTTGTGTGTTGATTCCTGTTCAGCTTGTTATCAGATTGGACATCACAGAATTTTACACACATTGTCTGATTTGGTTAAAAACAATTATTGTCTATTTTTAATATTAGCACTTCATTTTTATTTTTTCGAAATTGCGTAACGGCCGTCTTTGTAACAATAAGACCGTTTGATGTGAAGCAGTAGGAGGGCTATCCTTTGGACTGGCTGGTGTGACTTAGTGAGGACCCTAGATTAGTCAGGTTTTACCACCAGCATACAATTTTTAAATAGTCCTTTGATGTCACTGGAAGATTATTTGTGTAGGTTAAGAGCAGGAGGACACCGACTGTCAAAACTAGCGCCACTACGCCCCTGTCATAGGGTTAAAATACGTTAATCATAAAATGGGGATAGTGCATATAAAAAAGAAAATTTACTTTATCGATAAAATCATGTGGTGTAGAACTTAAAAACAGCACTTGTAAGGCCACCCTCACTAAAACAGTGACTTTCCATGCTTATTTTAAGAGCAAATATACAGTACTTTGAGTGTTTACGTCCTTAGTACACTCGGCAATCATACTACTGTTTTTTCACTTTTATGCCACTAATATTTCGAGGATGGAAAAATCTCTATTGACAGTTTTTTGTTTCCCAACAGGCATTCGTAATGGATCAGGCAGTTCAAGTGTTTGAAATTGTACTGCACTCAAATAAAACCTTTTATTTCTGCTATTACAAAACTGTTCCTGTCTGGGGCCCACTGTCTGTTTACAAGAGAAAAGAACCATCCGTATTCACATTATGATTAGGTATAGAAAAAAAAAGGATTCTAGAATTTTCAGCAGTTCAGAATACGAAAACAGAAAGCGAAAACAGCACGCGTCCACGTTGCGAGACGAGGGCAGCGGGGTGGTACTACTCAGTCACAGCTGCCGAGAGACTCTTACAGACCCACCACAAGCAATCGGAGGGTGGGTCGTTAAATAAATGGCACCAAGTGAAAGGAAGTTCAGAACAGCGAACAACGCATTGATGACTGATAGACAAAATCATCCAGGAGCTGAAGAGTGGTGTGCATCACATTTTTTCCTTTTTTGTTTCCTTTGATAGTCTTTCAAATACTTTATAAAATTAAAAAAAAATTGCACTTTGCCCTATTAACGCTTACATTTGATACGTCCTGGCAGATTAAAGCTGTGTGCTAGACCGAGACTCGGATTCGGGACCATTGCCTTTCGTTTGCAACTACTCTACCATAAGAATTACCCAACCACCACTTACGCCCTGTCCTCATAGCTATACTTCCGGTAGTACCTCGTCTCCTACTTTCCAAACTTCACAGAAGCTTTTCTTCGAAACTTACAGAGCTAGCGCTCCTGGAAGAAAGGATACTGCTGAGACAAGGCTTTGCCACAGCCTGGGGGATGTCTCCAGAATGGAATTTCATTGTTCCAGCACACAGTTTTAATCTGCCAGCAAGTTTCATATCAGCGCACACTCCGCTGCAGAGTGAAAATTTCATTCTTGAAACATCCCACAGGCTGTGTCAAAGCGATGTCTCCACAATATCATTTCTTCCCGGAGTGCTAGTTCTGCAAGTTTCGCAGGAGAGCTTCAGTGAAGTTTGGAAGGTAGGAGACGAGGTACTGGTGAATGTACAGCTGTGGGGACAGCGTGTGAGTCTTGCTTGGTTACTCAGATGTTGAAGCATGTGGCCTCGAGAGGCAAAGATCCTGAGTTCGAGTCTCGGTCTGACACACTGTTATAATCTGCCAAGAAATCTCATATCAGCGCACACTGCACTGCAAAGTGAAAATTTCATTTTGAACTCTTACATTTGTTTGTTTATTGAAATATATGATGCAATTTTCAACATCCTCCCAAACAGCAATCCGCGAAAGCTGCATCCACTTGAATGGTCTGAATTCTTAATACTGTAGTTATTCGATAGCAAAACTGTACATAACTGTCATCTGTTTGCCAAAGTTATAAGGTACAGGATTTAATTCTTTCTCCACGTACAGTACAGTATTATTGAAATCTAACATAAGCGATTGATTGAACAACTACTAGCTTCACTTCGTTCATCCCTAAAAATCTTTTAAGTACCAAAGGTATATGAGAAAAAAGTAAGAGTTTGATGCTGGGAACAAATGTATGGTTTCATTCTGTCACCAGCACTGTATTAATGGAAATGTAGTTAAATTTTTCAGAACAATTACATCAGTATATCAAAACCATGTTGGATCCAATTCTGCAGAATATGTGCTGGACAACCCATTCCCACCAATTTTGAATTTAATAACCTTTTTAAATGGCTGAACACATTGTTTGCTGCCTTTCTTCCTATTCCACCAAAATTAGCGTTAGCATTATCATAAGCAAAAGTTACAAATTTGTCGAGTATACCAAGAGTTGCTAATGTGTCCTTTATGTGTGTGGCTTTAGTGTCAGGTTTTTTGTTAGGTGTGCATTTCATTTAAGCCGTTTAATACGATACACTTTTAACCCTTACGATACTTACCCGTCTTCCCTTCATTAGCAACTGATATGGATGTTCCAGCAGCGCAAATCAAACATTCTGTCTCATGTTACTTCCTTTTCCCCATAAGCACATTATTTAATACTCAGTTCCTGTTCGGCACTCGGTATTTAAGTTCGTCACCTAATTTAACGCAAAAGATAATCAGCTACTGGTTGGACACACGCCAAAGAGACAAAAATAAACTTACTAAATCAAAGATAGATTTGCTGTGAAAAGTATTACAGTTGCATACATATGCGATCAATTACAGCAACGACTGAGTTCCTTGGTTCAATAGTCGCATTTTCTTCTCTTGTAGCCTCAAAAAGAGAATATATTGTAAATATTTATAAAATCCTCCCGGACAGGTTTGTTGCCTCAAAAAGAGGACCTGTCTGGGAAAAGAGGATGTATGGTAACCCTACTCAGAAATGTTTTATTCATGTGGTAATTTGTGCCAGTGCTAACCTATGATCTCTCTTTTCATCAGTGCAAAAGGGGAACCTTTACGCTACAACATTTGATTATACTTTTGTCGTGACCTTTCCCCACACTTTATGTTCCCAATGGTTCATATCTTTGCCTGTGACCTGGAATTAGTATAGCCTCTCATGTATGTCGGGAAAAAGTGGTACTTGATGGTCTGAGTGGCCACACGTTCTTGTGGAGCAATGAGGTTTATGATTGTACTAAATCTCATATTGCGAACCGACAGCTCCATCTGTTGTCTCTAAACAGTGATCAGAACAATTGACTTGCATTATCCCCACAGACTTATCTATATCTTCTATCAATCGCCGCGACAACATTTAGAGGCACTAATAGCATACTGTAGGGGCTTTACATCACACTGCATGTTTCAAAATCTATTTTCAGTAATTTTCGAAAATATGCTAATTCACTAATGGTCTCCAGATATTTTATATCTTTTCCATGCAAATAAAACAGCTTCTCCCTCATTCAGTTGTTTATAATGATAGTAGCCGTTTCGATGGTTCACACCACCATCTTCAGGAGGAGAACTCCTTATTTACGTAGGTAGTGCTAGTGAAGAGTACAGATGTCTTTTCACAGTCAGAGACCAACGGCAGTGTAGGGTATTTCGTATCTTTGGCTGATGATAAAGTTTATTGATTTGGAAAAGGCACTTTAGATGTTAAAAAACATGAACTTCTGAAAGTGTATTGTACTTACAGAAACGATAGTGATTTAAAATGTCTGCTTACTGCTGCCTGACGTATGTCATCTCCACTGCATATTACATTTTCACTGCCGTTTCAAAGAAGTTGTACATGTTATACATATGGTTGTTTACATTTGATACAGAGATACAAGATTAAATGCTTTCTACAAAAATATCATTTCTTTTTTTTAAATATATGAATGTGCTGCACAAGAATATTGACAGGTGTACAACTCAATGCTATACATACACGTTTTTAATTGGATACAAAAACAATGATTAAATAGTTATGTACATAAATAGTTTTCCTTCTGTTTGAAAAATTTTAATAGAGTGCTCTTGAATGCAGATAAGTGTACACTTCAGTTATGTTAATTCCTTACATATAAAAGGATTGCAACAGATTATACCTGTGTTTTGTAGATTGAACTTGTTGAGGGATGAATGGGAGTGATTACATTAATTGCTGTGCATTGAAATTGTAAATTATGAGAATCCTTTAAATACTTGGTCAAAGCTTATCAAAAAGCTGGTTGAGCCTGTTTCACTATTGTCATTGAGCAGTTGTTCTGCAAGCTTTTTTTCTGTGCATGTAAATGTCTAGTTCTTCATACAGAGCTATTCTGTCTTCTTTTTTGAGTGTAAGTAGTACTTCAACGTTGCTTTCTACATTGTTAAATGGATGTCCTGTATCTCTTATAGGGGAGGCTGCTGCAGCTTCGTGTGGAAGCTGTGGCCTGTTGGATCTATGTACTCCGCTGGACGTTTACTACATATGAACTTATAGAAGCCAGAGGATGAAAATTTATCTTGATTGCTTTTTAAGTTGTGAGAAAGTCGCCGGCATATTTTATTGTTTGTTTGGAATGCTATTCTTATTTTGTGACAATTTTTTGGGCCTGTTACTGGGAAAGGGAATGCATGCTGCACTCTATGAGTGATTATTTTTTCATTTTATTTTTAATTTTTGTCAACCAAATTGTCTATTAGTATGAGTTTATATCCATTAGCTACAGATATTTGTTTTATGATGTTTATTTCATTCTAGAGGCTCTCTTCAGTCAGTGGGAATTTTAGAGCTCTGTGGATCATTGAGCGCTAAGCTGCTAGGTTGTCCATGTTGAGGTGGCATAAGGAACCATGTATGTTTACGTCTGTAGTGGCTGGCTTTCTACAAATCTGAAGGCATATTCATTATCTCGTTCGTTTCCTCCTCACAAATGAAATTTTATTCTTGTGCATTTTGTTAAATGCTTGGGTGATGTCTTGGACATCATCCTTGTTTTGCTCATCAATGAGCAGAAATGTGCCGTCTACTTCTTCTGCAGAACTGCACTTTTTCAACGTGTGTTGACTTTATTGTGAAAAGTTTGTGCTCTAGGTGGTTGAGAAATATTTCAGTTGTAGTTCCCGATGTGCTGTTGCCCATAGCTAGCCCATTTCTTTGTTTTAAGAATTTTCCTTTAAAACCGAAGTCATTATATTTCAACACCAGTTCCAAAAAGATGATGAATTCTTTGATTTCTGCTAGGGAGTGAATTTTGTTTTTTTATTAAGTGTCGTTTAATAACAACTAAATCATCATGAATTTGGATGTTAGTACGCAGATTTGTTTCATCCAGAGAGATAATTTGGTATCGGTAAGTACCGTGTATGTCTTTCATATCACTGGCAAATGAGAGGCTATATTTTATCGAGTTCTTGCTTTCAAACACAAAGTTATCCCGTAGGCTTGTTCAGATTCTGTAGAATTACGTACCCAGGATAATTTATTGACTTGGAGTTTGGTCTTACACAGCCACGTTTTCTGTGAGCAGTTAAGATCTTAGGCTTGGTGTTGTTGGATTCATGCATGTACATTAGTGCCTTTCTTTGTCAGTAAGCAGAAAGTTAGTATTTCTGAAGAGCGCCTTAGTTCAGTTTGAAATTCGTTTGTAGGGTCTTTTTCTAGCTGTATAATTTTACTTTCTTCAAAGTTCTTTGAGGTTTTCTGGATGCATTTATTTTCAAATACTGTACTGTTGAATTTCCATTGTCTGCCTTTGTGAAAATTACTTTATGGTTTTTAAGTTTAGTATTTAACGTGTGGAGTGCTTTATTTTCGTTAACGGTGGTGGTGTTTTTGTTTCTGTTGCGGTTTCTTTCCAAGCAGATTTTTAACTTTTTCGCTACAACAATTTTACTGTTTCTAACGAACTTAGTGCCACATACTACATTCGTACTAATTACAATTAACTCTTCTGGTGTTGAGTGGTTGTTCTTTTTATGAAGTAGGTCAAGCTCTACATAATTGATTTCGCTTTCTGTGGTGTTTATAACTTTGATGTAGAATTTACGTTGCTTTCCTGAATGGTTATTTATGTGGTTCGATGTCGGCTGCACGTTTCTGGTTTTGGATAACATGCTTTTGCGTGTGTTTATAATAGCAATGTACTCCTTGTTGCCACTGACATTGATTTTGTGCCACACATAGTTGGAGGTAAAATTTTCTATTTTATTCGGAAGTACTAAAGGTCATCAGTCCCCTAGAACTTAGAACTACTTAAACCTAACTAACCTAAGGACATCACACACATCCATGCCCGAGGCAGTATTCGAACCTGCGACCGTAGCAGTCCCGCGGTTCCGGACTGCAGCGCCTAGAACCGCACGGCCACCACGACCGTCGGCTATTGTATCATTGTCTATTTAACAAATCCTTCTTTCCCTGGAGTACTCTAACGGTATATAGCCACATTTTCTCGATCTTATAACTTTCTTACCAGATCTCTTACATTCGTTGTTAAAATCAGTACTAGCGATGACCTTCATTATCTCGTAGTTTCTAACCTCTTTAATTGCTTCACTAGGCATACAACCGAATATTTCGTCCATAAGGGATGGCGTTATCAGGGCTGCACTTTGATCAACACAAATAAAACAGTTTCTGCGTCAGTCACTTGATTACTTTGTCACTATGCGTTTCCATCCTTCACAACATAAGCCCTAGGTGGACAATTGTTTTTTTTACATGGATGGTGTCGGTGAATAGTGCAGACTTTTTTTGTAGTTTCAGACCAAGGCCAATGTAGGGTATTTTGTGTTTTCTGCTAAAGATAAAAATTGTTGATTTAGAAAATGCACTTTAGAAGATAAAAAACATGAATTTCTGACAGTGAATTGTACTTACAGAGACGGTACGTAGAACTGTTAAAGATATGCATAGTGTTGCCTGACGTTTGTCCTCTCCGTTGCACATTTCACTTACACTGTCGTTTTGAAGAAGTTGTACATGTTATAGATACGTTTTTTTACACTGGGTAGAGAGATAATGAATAAAAGGTTTCTACAAAACTATTTTTGTTTGTAAATCGGAACACTGACATGTGCACAACTAATTTATATTACATTAGGTAGCTACATATAAATTTTGCTATGAATGTGTGGCAGCATTGGATACAGAAATAATGATTAAATAGTTATATACATAAATATGTCTCCCTTTTGTTTTAAAAATGTTAATGGGTTGCCCTTCAATACAGGTAAATGCATGCATCAATTATAATGTTAATTTCGTATATATAAAAAGATTACAATATATTATACCTATGTATTGTAAGCTTAACATATTGAGGGATGAATGGAAGTGGTTACATTAAATGATGTGCATTCAAACAGTAAATTATGAGAATACCTTAAGTTCTTTGTTGAGCTTGTTTCATTATTGTCACTGAATAGATGTTCTCCAAGTTTTCTTTTTTTGGTGTAGAGATTTCTACTTTTTCACATAGAGATATTCTGTGTCCTTTGTGTAGTTTATGTAGTATTTCAAAATTTCTTTCATATAATAAGTGACTGCAGATTTGTGTGGCGTGTTGTATCGGAGGACGTTGAAGTGTTGTTTGGATCTGGTGTGGAAGTTATGCCCAGTCTGATGTGTGTACTGAGTTGGACATTTACTGCATTTGATTTTAAATATGCAAGAGGACGAAAATTTTTCTTGAATGATTTCGACGATATGAGGAAGTCCGTGGTATATTTTATTATGTATTTGTAATGCCATTGTTATTTTGTGTCGCTTGAAGATATTGACAGTTTTTTGGGAGATGTTACCGAGGAAGGTGGTAGCATGTTGCTACTGTTCTTTCTTGGTTCTTGGTGATTGTTTTATTAATTTTCGTTTTTATTTATTTAACTAAATTGTCTATGAGAGTTGGTTTATACCCATTACTTACAGCTATTTGTTTTATGATCTTCATTTCATTCCGAAGGCTCTCATCACTCACTGATGATGCTTACTGGAAGGGAAAAGCATCAATGTATGTGTATGAATTCGACAGCACCACTCTAAGATCTCAATTAGAGGTTCACAGAAAAGACAGGTTCATCACGTCATTTTCAGCAGTAGGCGACGAATCAGTTTGTCAAATTTCTTACTAGAAATTGTACGCGAGAGTGAGGAAACAATCGGAAAATTAATCTCAGGATAGTCCTGCTTGTAATATGGAGTAAATAACGAAAGAACACGTAAAGTGTCTGGTTTTCATACCACTGAACAATATACCAGCAGTCTTTTCAATGTGGTCATAGTACGACAGACAAATACGTGCAGAACTATATTCATTACACATATGGCTAGGATGGTTAACGTGTATTATAGCAAACAGAATCTGCATTAATATTACAACGTAATCTATTTCAGCCTGGTAACAGGAGATTGCCACTTACATATTCACAGCTCGACACCAGGACGGAAAAAGGCACAAATATACTAAATGAAAAAATGAGAACACTTAGGTTCATTTATCAAAAAATTGATAGTATAGCTTCTGGATATTTCCAGAAGTGTTGCTCGATGATTACAGTCCCTGGCAACTGTACATTTAAATTATTACGCTGACAATTCTCGTTATTTCATAAGAGAGAAATGAAGAAATACAATAAGCTACAGTACCGATCCGCTATTTAACAACTGATTCTTGTATGATGAAGTCCACTGTTCAGATGGCTCTGAGCACTATGGGACTTAACTTCTGAGATCTTCAGTCCCCTAGAACTTAGCACTACTTAAACCTAACTAATCTAAGGACATCACACACATCCATGCCCGAGGCAGGGTTCGAACCTGCGACCGTAGGGGTTGTGCGGTTCCAGACTATAGCGCTTAGAACCGCTCGGCCACCCTGGCCACAGAGGTCCACTGTTAAATGATAAATAACTTGTAGAATTTTTATGGCGCAAGAGCGGCAGCACTTATACGACACAAGCTAAATATTGTCACTTAAACCTATCAAAGCTGACAGTACCTTCAATCAACAGCGACCGGCACCCAACTGAATGTAGCAGGGACAGCCAGTTGGGAATTACAGAGTATACAGTGATTGTATGGACTGTACATCTCAGTGTCCAACTGGCGCACTCTGTATGAGTTGTACCGCTGTGTTAGAATGATAGAGAAGTACTAAAAACTTCGACAGCGCCAATGGCTGCCATCAGAATTAAATACTGAATTTTCTACTTCTATTGTTGTCGAGTGACCAGCAACGAAAGAAACAGCTGAAGGGGTCGAATGGACCTTTCGCTGTGGGATGCCAGAAGGTAACGATCAGTCACATAATGGAAAAGTTCTTCCCCCACGCAAAATGGTCCCTTACATTCTGCCAGTCTTGTGTCTTAGGTGTATCTCCTGAGCATTGATGCATAACATGTTGTTATATTTGTGTTCTATCATGATGAGAGCCCAAGAAAGTGAAACACAGTGCTGGATTGTAGCCTATACCTCTCTAATACGTCAAGGAGTCACTGAGTATAACTCCCCCATCTGACAGGTCACTAGCAAGAGTGTCACAGGGGCTAAATTCCATGAGGCACTCCAGAGAACTTTGAGACATAATCCACTACATAGGCACAAATTCTGGTGATCAGGAACTTTACGTCTCCAACCCTCCTCGATGGTCAGCTTTTGGCGATGACAATATCACAGGGACTCGAACTGGTAGCTCTGGGTCGAGTGTGAAATGGACCTCAGCCACGGTCATTCGCAGGTTTACCAAACTGGCAAGCTTAAAAACGTTATGTACTGAAACGTGGCCACCAGTTCGTTACGTATAGCTTGACTAAATGTATTACCTGCATATCATGCTTGTTACGACCTATCGAATCTGCCATGCTAAATTCTTACGAGACAAAACTGCACTATAACCCCTGGAGGGAAGATGGAATAAGCTAGGTGTTTTTATTTCATTTACTCGTACGGATCTTATTCTAAAATCTATTTATCACTTATCCTAAGTGTGTTTTTAGTTTAATGATTGCATGTGTGGTTGAGAAATAACGTGGTGCTCTTACAGTTCAATCTGTACCTCGAAGAAATAATAACGGAAATAAAAGAAAGGTTCATGACTGGGATTAAAATTCAGGGTGAAAGGATATCAACGTAAGATTCACTGATGACATTGCAATCGTGATTGAAAGTGAAGAAGAATTACAGGACTTGTTGCGTCAAATGAATAGTCTAGAGTACAGAAAATGTATTCAGAGCAAATCGAAGAAAGACGATAGTAATGAGAAGTAGCATAAATGAGAATAGCGAGAAACTTAACGTCGTAATTGGTGATCACGAAGAAGTTGAAGTTAAGGAATTCTGCTGCCCAGGTAGCAAAGTAATCCATGATGGACAGAGCAAGGACATAAAAGCAGACTAGCACTAAAGAAAATTGCATTCCTGGCCAGGTGAAGTCTACTAGTATCAAACATAAGCCTTAATTTGAGGAAGAAATTTCTAAAAATGGTTCAAATGGCGCTGAGCGCTATGTGACTTAACATCTGAATTCATCAGTTCCCTAGAACTTAGAAGTACTTAAACCTAACTAACCTAAGGATATCACACACATCCATGCCCGAGGTAGGATTCGAACCTGCGACCGTAGCGGTGGCGCGGTTCCAGACTGTAGCGCCGAGAACCGCTCGGCCACTCCGGGCGTCGAAATTTCTAAGAATGTACATTTGGAATACCGCATTATATGGTAGGAAAACATGTACTGTGGGGAAAGTGGAAAAGAAGAAGCAACAGTCAATTGAGATGTGGTGCTACCCAAGGGTGCTGAAATTACGTGGACGGATAGGATAAGGAATGGGAAGGTTCTGCACAGAATCGGAGAGGACAGGAATATGTGGAAAATACTGACAAGAAGAAGGGACGGTCTGGTACCGAGGGTTTCGAATCGGCACCAGACGGCATGGAATTCGATGACTGCTAAAGGTCGCTCCAGCACTAGAGCCGTAGCTGCGCGCGCTCCTGGCCCCAAGTCAAACGTGAGGGCGCCACTGTGGAGTACGTGGTCCCAGCGGCCAACAGCGACATTACCCTGTTCTATATTTAGGCGGCGGCCTCTCATTCAGCGAGGAGGTTTATTCGCGTTGATTCAGTTGACATCTCGCTTACAGACATCGTGTTTACGTTGCGTGTGCTTACTCCCCTTTACGAGTGTGCGTTGTTTTGATTTCGTGAGGCTGTCTCTAGTGACCCCATTGCTTAGTACTTTGTTGTTGATCTTGGTGTCTTGTTCGATTGTCTGTCGTCGTGTTTGTCCTTGCATTCCCGTTCGTACATCTTGTTTGTTCGCGGGCAACCGCTGCGTATTCGTTAGCGGCAACCCGGCGACAGTCCATGTCACAGTTACAACAGACGTGAGGATAGGACATGTATTAAGATATCACGGAATAACTTCCACGATATTACAGGGGACTGTAAGGGCAAAAACTGTAGAGGAAGACAGAGGAAGGAATACATACAGCAAATAACTGAGGTCGTAGGTTGCAAGTGCTACTCTGATATGAAGAGGTTGGCACAGGAGAGGAACTCGTGGCCGTCGGCATTTGTAAATCCCACGCTTCCGAAGAACCAAACCATTTTTAATGGAACCCAGGCGTGCTGCTGCCCTTGATAGAAGGTAGAAAATTAATTTCACTGTATGTTCGCTGAGGATCTGTTCTACTTTTGACAATATGCTTATCCACCTATGGTCGGAAAGCCATGGATTTCAAATTTTCCGTGTCTTCTACTGCATTCCTTATGACCACCGTTGGGTTCTTTCATAGTGCCTCACGTATCTGCTGTGGGAAGTAACCGTTGGCTTCCAAAACTCTCTTCAAGTGTAGAAGCTTGTCTTCTAGATCGCTCTTGTCAACAATAATGTCCCAAAGTGCCATCATCTTTGCGTCGCACCAAAACATCAAAAAATGGCAGGCATTCCTCTTTTTCGATTTCCATTGTAAAATGGATTTGTCTATGGATAGGATTCAGCTGTTTAAAAAAGGTTTGTAATTCATCTTTACCGTGGGGCCTCACTACAAACGTCTCATCAACATGCCTTCAAAATTCTATGGGCCTCGAGGAGATTCCAGAGCCTTTTCCTCAAAGTATCCCGTATACCAATGGCGACACCAACACTCTGTCCAAAAAATACGATATTAAATGCAAATTATGTTGAGGTGCTCTAGGGGCAGCGTCTTTGATTCATGATCAAAACGTCTCTGGTCCCGTGTTCGAATCCCACCGTTGCTTAAATTCTGATTAGTAGTCAGCATTGGCGGCCGAAAACTTCCGGCATAAGAAGTCACCCCTCATTCTGCCAACGGCCTTATCAAAGAGGGTGGAGAAGCTGACAGAGCTTCAGGGCATTCTTCTGTCCCACAGATTGCCCCTAAAGACGGAAGAAGCAGTGATGAACGCCATGAGCATGCAGAAGAGAATGGAAGCAACTCCACTGAAGACACGTAACGTGTATCCCCAGGACATGTGGCCTGTAATAGAAAAAGAGTCACGGTGGTCTCTCAAATAGCAAAACTCTCCGGAACAGTCCCACATTCGGATCTCTGGTAGCGGATTGCCGAGGGGGAGGTGACTAAGGAAAGGGGTTAAATAGCCAAGGAATGGATAACGTTCTACGAGTCGGGGCGTGCAATGTCAGATGCTTGACCGTGGTAGGGACACTAGAAAATCTGAAAAGGGAAGTGCAAAGGCTGAATATAGATATAGTAGAGGTCAGTAAAGTGAAGTGGAAAGAAAACAAGTATTTCTTGTCAGATGAGTGTAGGTTAATATCAACAAATGTTATAACGGAAGTAGGATTCGTTATGAACAGGAAGGTAGGGCAGAGAGTGTGTCACTGTGAACAGTTCAGTGATAGGGTTCTTCTGATAAGAATCGTCAGCAAACCAACACCGATAATGACAGTTCACGTACACATGTGGACGTCGAAAGCCAAAGATGAAGAGATAGAGAAAGTGTACAAGGATATTGAAAGGGTAATGCAGTATGTAAACGGATATGAAGATTTAATACTCGTGGGAAACTGTAATGCAGCTATCGGGGAAAGAGTAGAACAAAAGGTTACAGAAGAATATGGGCTTTGGACAAGGGATGAGGGAGGAGAAAGACTAATTGAGTTTCATAACAAGTTTCAACTAGTAATAGCGAATACTCTGTTCAAGAATAACAAGAGGAGGCGGTATAAATGGAAAAGGCAGGGAGATACGAGAAGATTTCAGTTACATTATATCATGGTCAGACAGAGATTCCGAAATCAGATACTGGATTGTAAGGCGTACCCAGGAGCAGATATAGACTCAGATCACAATATAGTAGTGATGAAGAGTAGGCTGAAGTTCAAGACATTAGTCAGGAAGAATTAATACGCAAAGGAGTGGAATACAGAAGTACTAAGGAATGACGATATGTAGTTGAAGTTCTCTAAGGCTATAGATATAGCAATAAGGAATAGCTCAATAGTCAGTACAGCTGAAGAGGAATGGACATCTCCAAAAATGGCCATCACAGAAGTTGGGAAGGAGAACATAGGTACAAAGAAGGTAACTCCGAAGAAATCATGGGTAACAGAAGAAATACTTCAATTGATCGATCAAAGGAGGAAGCACAAAAATGTTCTTGGAAACTCAGGAATAGCGAAATATAAGTCGCTGAGGAATGAAATAAATAGGAAATGTAGGGAAGCTAAGAGGAAATAGCTGTAGGGAAAAAGAAATGATTGTCGGAAGGACTGACTCAGCATACAAGAAAGTCGAAATAACTTTCTGTGACATTAATAGCAAGGATAATAACGTTAAGAGAGCAACGGGAATTTCACTGTTACATGCAGGGGAGGGACGGATGGATGGAAAGAATACACTGAAAGCCTCTATGAGGGGGAAGATTTGTCTGATGTGATAGAAGAAGAAAGAGGAATCGATTTAGAAGAGATAGGGGTCCAGTATTAGAATCAGAATTTAAAAGAGCTTTGGAGGACTTAAGATCAAATAAGGTGGAAGGAATATATAACATTCCAGCAGAATTTCTAAAATCATTGGGGGAATTGGCAACAAAACAAATATTCACATTGGTTTGTAGAATTTATGAGTGGGGTGACATATCAGCTGACTTTCGGAAAAACATCATCCACAAAATTACGAAGACGGAGAGAGCTGACAAGACCGAGAATTACCGCACAGCTCATAGATTCAAATTACTTACGAGTATAATATAAAGAAGAATGGAAAAGAAAATCGAGGATGCTCCAGATTACCATCAGTTTGGTTCGGCACGTAAGAGTCAATACTGATGTTGCGGTTAATAATGGAAGAAAGACTAAAGAAAAATCAAGATACATTCATAGGATTTGTCGACCTAGAAAAAACGTACGACAATGTACAATGGTGCAATATGTTCAAAATTCTGGAAAAGTAGGGGTATGCTATAGGGAGAGACTGGTCATATAAAATATCTAGAAGTTTCAAGAGGGAATAATACGGGTTGACGACCAGGAACGAAGACTCGTATTAAAAAGTGTGTAAGACCAGAATGTAGTCTTTCGCTCCTACTGTACAATATGTACATCGAGGAAAGAAATTATGGAAATAAAAGAAAGGTTCAAGAGTTGAATTAAAATTCGAGGTGAAAGGATATCAATGATACGATTCGCTGATGACATTGCTGTCCTGAGTAAAAGTGAAGAAGTTTTACATGATCTGCTGAACGGAATGATCATCTAATGAGTGTAGAGTGTAAATTTGGTGTAAATCAAAGAAAGACGAAGGTAATGAGAAGTAGTGAAAAGAAGAATAGCGAGAAACTTCACATCAGGGTTGGTGGTCAGGAAGTAGACGAAGTTAAGGAATTCTGCTACCTAGGCAGTAAAGTAACTAATGATGTACGGAGCGAGAAGGACATCAAAAGCAGACTAGAAAAGGCAAAAAAGAACATTCCTGGCCAAGAGAAGTCTACTAGTATCAAATATCGGCCTTAATTTGAGGAGGAAATTTCTGAGAATATAGGTCTGGCGTACAGAATTGTATGATAGTGAGACATGGACTGCGGGAAAACCGGAACAGAAAAGAATCGAAGCGTTTGAGATATGGTGCAAAGGACAATTGTTGAAAATTATGTGGACTTATAAGATAAGGAAAGAGGACGTCCTGCGCAGAATCGGAGCGGAAAGGAATATGTAGAAAACACTGATAAGGAGAAGGGACAGGGTGGTAGGACATCTGTTAAGACGTGAGGGCACTACAGGGAGGAGTAGAGGGAAAAAACTGTAGAGGAAGACAAAGAAATACATCCAGCAAATAATTGAGGACGTGGGTCGCAAGTGCTACTCTGAGCTGAAGAGGTTAGCACAGGAGGGGAATTCGTGGCGGGCCGCATCAAACCAGTCAGAAAGCTGATGAAAAATCTGAAGTCATGACATGCTTAAACAAAGCTGAAAACTCATTATCAAAGATTTTGCCTATAAGAGATAATAGTTCTGGATGGGGAACCTTCGTCAATCTTCCGGTATGTCGTGTACATTTTATCGTGATAGCTGTCACGAGACATTAAAACAGTGGCATTTCCTTTGCCAGTTGGAAGAATCATCGTCTTGGTCTCCTTGCGAATCTCACAAAATACATCCCTCTCTGCCACTGATGTATTACCCCTTGTAAGCGAGTGTTCATAATTACTCTACAAGTTCCGTGACTTTATTTTTCCTGGTGGATCTATGGAAAACGGTCGAACAGCTTCTTAAACAACACTGATGAATGAATGTGTTAGTAAAAACTTTGGCCTAGGCGCAAACTCCAGTCCATTACTCAAAACCATTGCAGTAGTGGCGTCCAAATCTTTGTCCTTCATATTGATGATGGAACATCGAATAACAATTTCTTGGTGCGTAGCCATCTCAAGCCGGTTAAACTTTACCGTCCGTCTCGATGTGGCCACCTCGTGAACGGAGTCTGATCTGGCCCGTTTTATACCATCCAACCAGTTCCATGAATTATACGATAACTCCACAGATCCTGAAAGCTGGACGTTAATACTTCTTTGCAAGGTTGGCCAAAGGTTCTGATGTGGTGTGTGAGTCTGAGATATTATCATCGCGAATAGTAGCTAGCGAACAGTTGTTGAAAGGAGTCGGAAGTGGTGGGACGCAGCCTAGGGGGGAGGGGGGGGGGAGAGAGATGCCGTGCAACATAATAGGATGCAGCATGCCGTGATCGTGCTTTCGTATTAATTGAGGATTTTTGGTAATTTGCCCTCTTTTTGCATGCAGTTGTTGCTTGCTTGTGCACTGAAAGGATTTTATCATATTTGTGTATGGACAGATTGAGGGTATTATTCGTATCTCTGCTGTCGCCAGAATCGTGCTAATTGATATAGACATCGTGGCATAACTAAATTCCGTCTAAAATGTGTCAATATTTAAATAATCTATTTTGCGAATATAGTAAATTAAAGTCTTTATTGATTTCTTTCGTTTTTTTTTTCTACACTATTTAAGGTTAGTCGACCAAATCCCACTCAAACTCTCTATACAAAAAAAAAAAAAAAAAATAAATAAATAAAAAAATGGCAGTAGTTACTGCAATTATTATGAGAATGTATTGCACTCTGCATGGATTGCAGTATTTCTTTTGAAATACTTTTGACATTATGCTGATGAAGCAGTTGCGGCGGTAAGACGATGTAAGATGTCCTTTGCATGCAGGAGCGTTGCAGAATAGTTATTACGGGTTGTTAGAAGGTATTTTAAATCCCGCAGTCAGATATTTTAGAACTGATTTCGTTTGCATTTGTAGGAAGAGTAATTTCTGTTTATTTTTCTTCTCAAACAGAATTGTACTAGCGTCAGAGATGCAACATCACATATTTTCGCATGTCATTCAGCAGAACAAACAATAAATAAAAATGTACACATGTTTAAAAATAATTACGAATCAGTTTTACCCTTCGATCTGTCTGCCAGGATTTCGTTTCGCTAGACGATTGTGCAGTTAGAAATGTTCTGCCTTGCTACTGTATTTGCAAAATTTTGTGTAACATTACTTGGTCAGTAGTTGTTGCATACAATTTTTCTTGCTTGCGCGCTCCTTCACATTAATGCAAGACATTTTATTTCAGCAATTTCCTAGTTCGGAGTTTCTTTTGTAACAGAGAGGTTAACAGTTTTATTTAAGGTAAATGTCTTGCATGTTATACTATTTTCTTTGTGCTACAACGACAACGAAAACTAGAGCACAGCCGGGGATGGACAAGACTGTAGAGGTAGCTTCGAATGAAGTGTCGGCAAATTTGAGATATAGTCCAGGAAATTCTTCTTCGCAAGTGAATTCAAAGAACTTTTGGTCAATACTGTGAATGTTCAGAGTGCAGACTGTTATTTTCCAGGCATGCATGACGAACTGCACGGAACTACACGCATTCAGGCCATCAAAATAGGATATCAGAATCGGACTCTGTTATGATTCAGGTATTGCTTCTACTTCTACAGACCATACTAATCTTTTTTTCCCCCGTTTCAATAATAATGTTACATAATTAATACTAGCTCGACTTGATGAGATGAGAGAATGCAATAATGAATGATTTAGAAAGTCAAATAGTGAAATTAGAGAACTTAGAACGTAACGACGAACTTCGTGGCGAGATCAAAGTATCTAGTGGCAAACAGGAACAAAATTTCAAACTACAGGAAGAGAACATCAGATTGGTTCGTGACGAGATGAATGACAAGATAAAGGAATTAATAGGAAACGAGAAGAGAACTTCAAATTGTTCGGAATGAGGTTAATAATAATTTAAATCGTAAATTCGAGGAAATCTCAGAACGGTTGAAGAATCTTGTACGTGAGGATCTCAAGTGTGATACAAAAAATCTAGAGTCCAGACTTGATAACATACAGTCTGTTGATATTGTTGAGTTGAGATAACAGACGTCACAACAAGAATTGAAAATAGACGAATTAGCACATAATTTCGGGTCATGACAGTTACAGACTAACACTAAAGTTTCAGAGACGCAAAATCTGTTGATTACTGTTGCAAAATGTGTCGAAAAATTATCCGAGTGAGTGGCGCAAACGGACCATGATTCACACAAATGGTCAGACGATATGCAGCCGGTTACGTTGGTTGACACCCAAGAATTTCAGTCTCTGCAACGTTTCAAAGTAGGGCAGATGAAAAATGCGATTTAAGAAAGATAAAGAAACAGCTTGTCGATATCTAAGGAAAGATCGCTAGTGATAACGATACCTGTTTGTCTTACAAGAAAGATATCAGTAGGTTCAATAATTATCGTGTTGGAAATCACAATGAACGCACTAACTTTGGAAAGCTAATCACTTCTCTCGTGAACATGATATCTGTGTCGTGGACACAATGACTACAATTGCTGGTTACGGAATGAGAGAAAACTCATCAGTTCAAAAAAACGATGGTTTTCATTACATCCTTTTTTCACAGTAAGGAAACCTTAGATTTTTCGCAATGGTAACAATGAAATTCACCCTAGAGAATGAGTACAAAAATTTGACCATTCTTTACCATCTACATGGCCAAATGGTCACAAACTTGAATTCATTTGCCGTTATCTCGAAGGAAATCAGCGACAAGAATGAGATCTGTTGCACGGGAATGTCTCACGTTTGGCGTTTTTTTATCACGCATTCTTGTCCGCTTACTAGTCCGCAACAACTCAAGATCGCGTGAAACATATCATAGTCATGATGCAAAATTGTAAACAATTGAATTTTTGAACTCCTGCGCATTTATTTGAAAATATGTTGCTTATAAATAGATATTTAACTAATCTGTACAGTCTGTCGTAATTAATCCGCATTTGTCTGTCTAAATTACCTATCAGATTACGCCCCATATTTTTGGCAGGACGTTCGTATGGATGACTTGTAAGCTTTTCATGATCTTTTGCAAGAACATGAATTTTGCATTTTCGATAAAACGCAAAGAGACAATAATAATCGGTATGGGAAAAATTATCGTCAGAATCGTAACTGAAAACGTAGATGGAATTCGTATGAACGATATGACGAGAGACGAAACGAAAACAGGCATGATATGAGACATAAGCCCCACAGTATTGCTCACAGACGCTCCAGAAATGATTCTCGAGACTGTAATAATTATCGGTACAGGAACAGAGATCGCCGATCACATGAACACAGACGTTATGGCAATGAACACAATTTCAGTCGTAATGATAATGACAGAGTTGATCGAATGTGGTGTGACCGCACAAATTATGATTCCGAACGTGGTTCTCAGGTTGTGGAAGTAAGGGCATCGAGTCCACGGGGCAATCATATAATTACCATGACAGATAGAATCAAAATTGGAGTGATCCAGAAATTCAAATTATTAACGTGGTGCAACTGTAGAAATCAGACCGCCCAACCCAGGCAACAAGACCAGGGAAAACGAGCCGACACAACAGTGACTTGCAGCCACGCGTCCAAATGAACCGTTTGCAGTTGCCGACAGTCTGCACAAGAACGATATTAATTTAGCAGGTTTTGATGACACTGGAGACACTTTGTTACAAGGAAATGACGGTTGTGAAAATACACTTGTACATCCTATTGTAAAGATTTCTATAGTAAATGTTTTACTTTACAGCTCAGTTAATGTGATTAGTGAGACAGTGTTTAGTAAATGTGCTCTGTCATCTGTTTGTCCAACTTTGCCTCTATTAAGAACTGAATTGAAGGGAGTGATTCAAGGAAAGAGTGTAGATGTACATACTCAGACGTCTTTAGTTTTCATGTGTCAGTTTTCGGCGAATTTTCTGATAGTTATTCTTTTGTCAACAGAAACAATTTTGATTGCAGAGTTTTTGTGTGAATATAAAGCGAAGTTAAATTTATGCGATGCTTAAGTAATGTTACAAGAAAATCAGGTGCCTGTAACTATTAAATTTCAAGGCTGTTAACTATTTGTGTGTTCTCTTTTCGCTCGATGTACAACACTCACTGGATTTGTCTGACGATCGTGTGAACGACATTACAGCACTTCATTGTGAAGCTGAAAATCTATTACCACAGAACACTTACCTGAAAAGAAAGTACTCAGAGGTCAAGACACACGTGGATTATTGGAAATTTTGCTGTCAAACTCTGAAGTTTTTTCTCACAAGACAGTGAATTGAAGGTTAAGAAACATATCAAATCTTATGTTATTCCGTTAACATACTGAGAATACGTTAAGCAGGAAATACAATCGATGGTACATCAGGAATGAATTGGGAATATTGTGAGTTCACAAAACAGCCCGTTAACGATGTTAAAAAGAAAGACGACTTTATTAGACTTGTTCCCTATTCCAGACAGATCAACACTATAACACAAGTTCGCAGTTCGTGGTCTAGTGGCTAACGTTCCTGCCTTTGGATCACGGGGACCCCGGTTGGATTCCCCGCCGGGTTGGGGATTTTCCCTGAAGGGGATTGGCTGTTTGTGTTGTCCTTATCATTTCAACATCATCATTCGTGAGAGCGACTAAGTTGGACTGTGAAAAAATTGGGACTTTCTACGGCCACTGACACCGCGCAGTTGAGTGCCCCACAAACCAAACATTATCATCACTACAGAAACAGATGGACCACAAACACTATGCGAATTGTTGAAGAAATTTTATGGTGTAGAGGTAATGCCTTTTCTTGACTTTTGGCAAATTGAATTACATCCTGAATGTATCAAATATACAGCCTTTCTCTTTTTTGGAAACTGCTACCAGTTTCAAAAATTACCATTTTGTCTCAACGTTTCCTCTCCTGATTTATCCGAGGTCTGAATACTAGCTTACCAAACCATTTGAAAGACAGAAGCACCACTTACATTGACGGCATTTTGATTGTGGATAATTTGTGGATAGGACACAACAAGGTACTGAGCGAACTATTACTGACGTTTCTTGATCAAGGCATTACAGTCAGTTTAGAAAGATCAGAATATCCTGGCCATATTTTCTCTATGGAAGATATATCACCCGAACCAGAAAACTGAAAGCAATTGAAGAAATACCTGTCCCTGCACACAAACGACAACTTAGAGGATTCTTAGAACTTGTGAATTGTTATCGACGTTTCATCAGCTTAGAGAATTTATCTACATGTGGACTATGTTAACTCAGATGTAAGAACAGAGTCTGGGACTGGAATGATGTCACCCAGACCGAATATGATGATTTGAAAACTGCATTGCTTAATGCATCCATATTATATCTTGATCTATATCTAGACTTTTGCCTTTCGACGTGTAGTTCAGTATATGATTTGGTGTATACTTGTTTCAAGAAACCGTAGAAAATGGAATACTTACACAGAAAAGTACAGCTTTTGCCAGTCGAGTATTAACCAAAACTGAACGTAACTATTCTGTCCGTGAGCTCGGAGCATTAGCGTTACATTGAGAATTTGATAAATTTCGTTACTTTCTGCAAGGTAAACACGCTAAAGTATAGAACCCATCATTGGGCATTTCAGTTTCTTATGACAGCTAAACTAAATCATGATCGTTTACGCGTTGGGCTTTATTAAGTTTCACCGTGATCTACATTCCGGATTCAGAAAACATTATTGCTGATGCACTTTCACTTGCACCTGTTGGTATAGTTTAGAATATGAAGAAGACTGCAAACAAAATTATTTAGGTTTGTTATATATTCAAAAAGTAGGCTTTGGAAACTTTGTTTCATCTTCGTTATGTGATGTTGCTCATGAACAGGAGAAGGAGGCAATCTGGACAGACGTGAGAGAAGTGGTAAACCAAATAAAATACTGCGATAAGATAGTTCTACCTTGTAAATAACAACATTTGATTCAGACATAGATGTTCTGACAGTCCTATTTGCGTATTGTGCATTCCACGCGAACTCGTCAACAAACTCATTTGGTACATACATCTCAGTTACGCACACACATGTTACTTCAACAATATAGAAAAGCAAATTCATACTGTCTTGGAAAAATGAAAATTGTGCCAAAAGGGAAAAATACTTACCGTTACGCACAGAACACTACTATTTCCGATCGTTCCCGTGAAACTAACAGAATCAGCTGCTGCTGACATTTTCGGTCCTGTTACGAGAGCTAATCAAGGTCATTCATTTTTTGTAGCTCTTAAGCTTACCTCTAAATGGTGTCATTTACACCTTTACTGAAAGCTACTGCAAAATCTGTTTCTATAGTATCCGCAAAGAATTTTCTCAAAGAATTACGGCATGCTGGCAAAATAATTTCTAATAATGCTCACGATTTCGTCCTAAAACATAGCTAAAAACATTGAGACGTAGAAGAATTATACCAATATGTATATCAATTTTTAAGGTATCTTGTAATCCCTCAGCACGCATTGTGAAGGAATTAGGTAAAATTTGCAGATTGTATTGCTATCGTCAACACAGAAATCGATATTTACATCAATCTGACTATCAAAATATCATTAACGAACTACGGAATGATTCTACAACCTTGCTTCCATTCTTTGTATAAAACAATAAAGCGCCACCAAACCGTATAACATAATTAGTAGCCTTTTATACACAACGACGTATAAGAAACGATGAATTAATTAATTTAGCACTGAAAAACATCAAGAAGGCCGCAGGAAAAAGGGAGAAGCTATAGAATCCACGAGTGACAACAAGAGCTTACAGGTAGGTCACAAAATGGTGTTCGAATCCCATTGTTTATCTTTAAGTAGCAAGTTTTTCTTGGTGTATGAAGATTCTTTTCTCATACGGTGAACCACACATGCAAATGCTGTGGAACTTGAAATCATATGCACAAATAAATCGCGAGGTATTTATCATGTGTCGAACATCAAAGAGGAACACTAGGGGGTTTACTGAACTTTGGTAAACACATGCAGTGACGAGCAAAGCTGCCCCAGCTGTTCCAGTGAAATTCCTTATTTTAGCTGTCAGCGCTGTTCCATACTCTTCAACTAATCTCTATATCTGTTATTGTATCTCTTGATGTCAATCTACTTAATAGGAAGTTTAGTGAATAGTGATGAGCTATGATCCATAGTTTTTGAAGAAACGTACTTTGAATTTGCTAAGCATTGTCTGACAAGGTGATAATACCGTGGAAATAGACCATTCTTTTTATTTGCGCTATGACAATATGGAACGGTAAGCCATTTATGAACGATTTGTATTCAGTTGGTTTTATTCTTAGTTTACTGTAGAAGTTTGGAAATACTCTTTGGAGATCTTGGTGTAGCAGAGCAAACTTTGTTTTGAGGTTCTAAGATACCCATTTTATTCTTCAGTAAGATAGTTTACACGTATAATGGAGTTTCTTGTACCTTGTGTTAACTTGTGATGTGCATTTTGCTTTACCTTTACCAGACAGAATACAGTGTTATATTTGTGGAAAATGCATTCGATGGCTTTTTCTGTAGATACATATTTTGTGAAGTAGGTCATAAATTCTAGAGGTACATCTGATGAACTTTATTTTGAATGAGAGACTGTGCTCTATGGTTCTGAATTGAGAAAGGTATTTGTGATGGGCAGCAGTTTAACTAGGAACATTTCTGACTGATGCTTGTTCTGCTATGTAGGAAGTGTTTTAAAGAGGGATAATTTCAGAGTTGTGTATATATATATATATATTGAATTTGGGGAATAATGTGCGACATGGACGTGGAGTATGATGACGAATTTTGTCTTTGTACTGCCATGTGAGGCTTATCATATTACTGTTTATTATAGCGCTACTATGGAGTATTACGTTACAATTATGGTATATTATGTGATTTATAGGACATTATGCTGAAGGGTAATGAAATATGTTGTTGTGAGGAAGACAGACGAGGCATTATGTGCGATTTAATGAAGAAACAGAGGATTTCGGAAAGGACAGTACCTGTATGAAATCTTGTAGATTCCACGTTTTCTTGTCACCTATTTGGAGATAAAAGTGCATATACAGATGTGTCTATCGAGTAATGAACAGGGATAGTTGTGCAAAGATTTTTTATCTACTGCCGAATTATGTGTGGTATGTGTGAAATGAATTTTGTTGAGTAATGAGCATGGATAGTTTTAGGAAGAATTTTCTCTACCGCTGAATTACGCGAGGTATGTGTGAAAAGAATTTTCTAGCTCTCAGTTTTTTTGCATATTACTGTTCTCACTTACGATACTTTATTTTTGTGTGCGAAATGATCACAGTTGAATTTTTTATGTATGGCAGAAGTAATGAAAACACAGAGAACTGTATCCATTTGAATCAACTAATGAATATTTTTGGATTGGAGCATAAATTATGTAGCGAGCAAGCTACATACTATCAATAAGAATGTTGAATGGCCTGTTACCAAAGACTAGAGATTCCAGAAATAACCAGTCATGTTAAAAATATGGGTCCATGACTTGTATATAAATTTGTTATGCATTTCGACAACTTTTTTTTTCAACTTGTAATATTTTTACACCTTGATGCAAGTTCATCAGCTACAGTTTTATGCATGTTGTATATATTTGCGTAAAATAAGTTGCTTCAATACTTCCTATTTAATAAATTTTCAGACTTTTTCTTACGGTTCTGCTACAGCAGGGATGCAATGTCGATTCTATCACGTTCGTTAATGATTGTAAGAAGATTTTTTTTCTCTTTACAGTTTTTCATTTTTCATTTTTTTCATTTTTTCTCATGTCATTAAGCAATACTGAAGCTCAAGAGAAGTTATTTACTTCATTTTCTGTTAATAAACCATTTCTTTCAGCTACTTCTGTTTGAGGGGAAGTCTTTTTTGTGTTGTATCTTGGAGTGAGTTATGTCATTATTAGTTGCTCTACAAGATATGTCCTTTGAACGTTGTATTTATTTTGTTGTTGTGATTAACTGTGTATGGCCATATGATTCTGACTTGATAAGATTACGACTCCATACGATTCTGACGCCATAAGACTATGACTTCACACAATTCAGACTCCATAAAATTATGACTCTATTTGATCCTGACTCTATACGGTTCCGATTCCAAACACAGATTACTTGACGTTTAACATGTGACGATACTGATCTTCTGATGCTACTTACTATTTTCTATTCGATGATCGTCATGTAAACAGTACTATGATTTTAAAAAATGAGATAATTATGTTGTAATAATAAGGAAGTACTTGTGATAAACACAGACACATTGCTCAATAACTGTAGGTGTAATAAGCTATGATGATCAAACTGAGTATGCACTCATAACAAAAGACATACTTTACTAACTTACATAGATTGGAACTCAGGTCACTTATACAGTATAAGCAGAAATTGAATTTATATACACATATATTTATTGTTAAATATTTACCACAGACACTCGATTATGTGAATTCATATTTTGATGGTTTCGCTTTAATTTTACTGTGTGTGTGTGAATGTATCTTTGAGCAATGGTAATTTTCCCTTGTATGATAATTTAAATGACATGTAATTACTATGTATATATGAACTCTGATACCTATAGATAATTGTAACATTTTTAACCATACCTCAATTAATGTCTTTAGGCAAATCTGAATTTTATACAATGATTTTATATGTCACAGACTTTGCATGTTCTTGATTAGAAAACATGTACTTTATGGTATGCTGTGTAATTTACCATCAGAAACTGAATTAATATAGAACGAGTTTGCCACTATGTGGTTGGCCCAGGCTTCATATTCATAACTGTGGGCATATATACTTAGAGTTGTTTACTGAGCACTGAGCTTACATATCTCTTCACATAATGTTGAATTTTATATTTAAGTTTATGCAACTTGCTGTTATTCATTTATTCACTAAGCTTCGTTTCTGTTATTGTGTCATATATGACACTTTTGATCTTGTATGTCAATTATGAGAACCTGTTTTCTCAAAGGAGTCAGTGCTTTTGATCCTGATGAGTTCTTTGGTACTCAACAAGGTATACTTATGCCTTATACTATTACTACTGATTCTGTACTGTATCTTTATCTGAATATGAATAGGAGTGACAAACTAAAGCATTTTACGTTGTTGTCAGTGGATATAATGTATGTAAAGAGTCCCTGAGTCTGCTTACAAATTAAACTTGTGTGTCTTCAGATGAGTATATTAACATTTTGGTATGGTTGTCAGTGGACATAGTGTGAATTGTCATTGAGTCGGCTGCTCTAAAAACTATGTTTCTTTACCTGGTTTTCTGTTACCAGACAATTCTTACACTTTGGAAGAACTGTAAATAACATTTTATTATCTTGCCAAATAAACTCCCGCCAATGTCATGTAGATACGAGTGTTTACCTGCACAATGACACTATTATATTTATTTTCTCTCTCTTTCCACTATTTGGAATTCTATGTAATATTTATACCTACACAACTGTAAGACATTTTTTACACTCTTGGAGAACTATACATAACATTTAGATATCCTGTCAAATGAAGTACTATCAGTGTCAGGGGAGAATAGCATTTACATGCATGACATGACACCTGTATATTAATTAACTTGACTACATTGTTCAGCTTATAAATTTCCTATTATTTACATAACTTATGTAATCTTTAATATTTGTTTATGTATTCTACCACATCTGTAAAACATCTAATTCTATTTCTCTCAATATTATCATGTAAGAATTTTACATTTCTCCTTACCAACATGTTACAAAGAATCAGCTCAGAAAGTTTTTAAAACTGAGGGTGGGGGCTATGAAAGATGCACGTTAATACTTCTTTGCAAAGCTGACCAATGATTCTGCTATGATGTGAATATACAAACTCTGGATCTGAGATATTATTATCACGACTTGTAGCGAGCGAGCAGTTGTTGAGAAGAGTCGGAAGTGGTCAGAATCAGTCTGTGGTGGAGAGAAGCTGTGCAACATGAGAGGTTGCAGCTTGCCCTGATCGTGCTGGTAGCGCCAGAGGAAAGTTTGGTATTAATTGAACATTTTTCGTAATTTGCCTTTTTGTTTGCGCACTAGAGGGATTTTTTCAGTTTACTTATATGCATACATGTACTGCAGTCTTATAAGCAATGGCTGACCAAGGAATCGAAACAAAACATATAAACATATTGTGCAACATCTATGACACGTCAGTAGGATCTATCAACATAGGGAAAAAACAAATGCGAATTTCCCATTGGAAAAGTTATTTATAGCCGTTCTTGAGATGGCTATGTCCAAAATTGTTTGGAACAACAGAGGAATAAGGGTAAATGGTAAAAGGCTAACCAACCGGAGATTTACTGATGATTTAGTGGTTCTAGCTAACAGTAAGATTTAGATGCAGTCCTCTGTAAAAGACTTAACATATCGTTGTCAGGAAGTTGGACTTAAAATAAATCACTCTAAAACAAAGTTTATGCATAATAAGCGGGTAGCTGCAGGACCAGTAACACTGAACAGCAAATTCCTAAATAATGTTACAGAATAGGTTCATCTGGGGAAATTAATTGACACAAAAGGGGATTTCAAACATGAAATGTTTCGTCAAATTAAACTGTGTTGGAGGGCTTGCAGAAGGAATGCAACAGTTTTTAAATCCAACATGCCAGTCTGCTTAAAGAAGACAGTTTCTGATCAGTGTGTCCTACCGGTTTTATGTATGGGTGGACTTTAAATTAATTTTTCAAAACGAGTTTTTGATCAGTGTGTCCTACCGGTTTTAACATATGGGTGGACTTTAAATGGATTTTTCAAAAGAAAACTTAGAACTTCTCAGAGAGCTATGGAAAGGTCAATGTTAGGTCTCACTAAGGAAGATCGACAGAAAATTGAAGACATTCAAGCAAAAACAATAGTAAAATATATTATAGAACGTGTTAAGACTCTAAAATGGCAGTGGGCAGGGCATATTGCAAGAACGAAGGATGGAATATGGACCAAATCAGTTTTAGAGTGGATTCCCAGAGAAAAACGAAGACCACCAGGGAGACCACCTGATAGCTGGGATAAGGAAATCAGTGGCGTTGCAGGCTTCAACTGGCAGAAGACAGCAGCGGTCAGAGATGCATGGGAAAACCTCTTAAAATGTATTTAATAACTTAAAGAGGCTACATCTTGTGTATATTGAATTAGCTGAACAATAAATAAATAAATACATTGAGAGCAATATTCATAACTTGGCAGTAGCAGGGACGTGTTTACTCAGTATAGACATTGTAGAATAATTAGAGTCTGTGTAAAATTTGTTAGTATTTAAATAATCTATTGTGCGAATATAGTAAATTAATGTCTTTATTGGTTCCTTTCATTTCTTTCACACCATTTAAGGCTAATTGACTAAATTTCTCCTGACCATTCAAACTCTTAATGTAAAAAATGGCAGTGGTTATTGCAATTGTTATAATCATGCATTGCACTCTGCATGGATCGCAGTATTTCTTTTGAAATATTTTTAACAAGTGCCTCATGACGCAGTTGCAGCGGTAAGACGAGTTAAGTTGTCCGTGGTGTACAGGAGCATTGCAGAACGGTTGTTAGGGGTTGTTACAGAATATTTTAAAACTCGCAGACAGAAAATTGAAACTGATTCCATTAGGATTTGTAGTAAGAGTAATTAATTTCTGTTTCTTTTCGTACTGAACCAGAATTCTATTACTGTCAGAGATGCTTCGTCACATATTTCAGCACGTCTTTCAGCAGAACAAACAGTAATTACAAATAAACACGAGTTTAGAAATATTCTTAACAACTCCTAACAACTGCTCTGCAATGTTGCTGTACGCAACTTACCTTGTCTTTCCGCTGCAACTACGTCATCAGCAATATGCTAACAGTATTCCAAAAGCAATACTGCGATCCATGCAGAATGCTATGCATCGTCATAATAATTGCAACAGCTACTGCCATATTCTTTTTTTTTATATAGGGAGTCTGAATGATCAATAGGGGATTGGTCAACTAGCTTGAAAGGGTGTGGATAACAATGAAAGAAACCAATAAAGTCTTTAATTTACCATACTCGCAAAAGAGATTATTTAAACACTGACAAACTTAACACAGACTTTAATTATTCTACAATGTCTATACTGAATAAACACGTCTCTGGTACAACAAAGATACGTATACTACTCTCAATGTATGCTTACGCAAGTCTGACAAAATCCCTCCAGTACGCAAGCGAGCAATAACTGCGTGCAACAAAAAGGAAAATTATGGATAATCCTCAATTAATAACAAAGTTCCCTCTGGCGCTACTACCACGATCACGGCAAGCTACGACCTCTCACCTTGCGCGGCTTTCCTCCACCGCAGGCTGCGTCCGATCACTTTCGACTCCTCTCAACAACTGTTCGCTCGCTACTACTCGCCATAATAATATCTGAGACTAAGCGTCTGTGTATGCACACCACAGCGGGTCATTTGTCAACTAGGAAAAGGAGTATTAACATCCATCTTTCCACATCTTCTGATGAAAGCGATAAAGTTACTCAGAAATCAGATACAACTTTCGACAGGTAAACGGAATCCTCTCCTTAACAACAGAAGCACCAGATTTTATTAAAATCTTATTCATGGCAGTCGATCTTCAAAATTGACGAACCTGGCAAACCTCGTAATTATGCCTTTGTCATGGCTTAAAGAGGTCAATAACCTCGCCCAAAGTGTCGTACACTTAAAACTATCTCGTTCACACAGAGGCAATTGATGTTCAGCTTGATATTTTCACCACGCAATGACTGCTCCATTAAAATTCGGGAGTGCAGCCACATAGATTCCTCTTCTCCTGATGTTACAGCTGTGAACCATTCAGTTGTCTTAAGAGTGCGCCCAATGACTAACAGTCCAACACTCGGTCCGTCCTCTTAAACTGGCGACCCCGCCACTGTGAATGCCGCCAATCAAAGTCTCTGTGTATCTGTGGATACAAGCGCAGTGGGGCTGTCAGTGAGCATAAAAGGATGGAGTGAGTGCTCAGATGTCATTCATTCGGCTCCTCTGAAGACGGATAAACGATACACACCCGGAACATCAGAAGAAAATTCTTTGTATATCTAACTTTATACAGATGGTTTAGAACCTCGTCTGTTCAATACAGAATGTCAGTCCAAAACACTTTCCATACGTCTAAATTTCCAAAGTGTTATTTAATTAAGCAACCAGTTTCGGCGATATATTACGCCGTCTTTAAGCCCTTGACCGACATGCTGAAAGATTTCCACCTCTGTTCCAGTCAAAATAGGAGCCATCATTCATTGACTACTACCCGTAGATTTTTTGATACGGTGATCACTTCCAGCATCACTCGCTGCACTGAAGAGATCGTTGTGGCAAAAACCTTATGATACCAGTCACTGAATTCTGACCCCTATTTTGACTGAATCAGAAGTGGTAATTTTCCTAATAGTCGGTCAGGAAGCCTGATTTGGCGTGGTATATCGCCTAAACTGGGTGTTCAATAAAACAATAATCTGGAAATTTAGACAGCTGAAAGTTGCTTTGATTTGACATTCAGTGTCGGGAGAAGAAGTGGAATTGCCCCACTGAAAAATGAAGGTCCACATCTAACAGTTCTATCAATGAAGCCAGTCTGAATAACTGTTTGCGCAAGGGCCGAAGATGAACCTACACCTTATTCACTTCCTGAGTTTGTGAAGCCCTTTCTCTTGAAGAAAGCATGAAATTTTTATGAAATTGTAATCATTTGATTATCGGTAGATGTACATCACGTATACCGGTTTCCGTCCCATTCGCATAATTCTTTCGTGGTGTGTCGTTTATTCTTTTAGTCTTACAGTTTATTTCGCTAACATGAGTAACAACATTTCCTGTATTCTGACATCAGCACATCCGGACAAATGCTCAGGGCCCAGTGAAAACCGCCGCTACCAAAGCACGAGCACTCGCCGATATCACTGTGCCGATATTATAACATTCTGCGTGGTGTCTGTTTGTTCTATATCGTGTCTCCCTACCACTTTCCCGCAACGACGCTCTGAGCGTGTTTTTAGGGAATTGACTAGTTTGAACCTGGGACCTGTTGCTGGTAAGGAGACGCCAGACCACATATGTAGAATTCAGAAGAGTTCAGTGAGACTAGCGTTGATATAGCCAAATACTTAATGATTTCAGAGTCAGCTCCACTGCACTCCCTGTAAAAGAATCTTAATACTAACTCAATTTAGTGGAAGGGGTTCAAGGCTTTCCTATTTTTAGTTAGCTGGTAAAATAACGTCGATAAAGCAGTTCAGTTTACCATTGGAAATTTTATTCTACTCACAAAAACATCGATTATAAATTGCACTACTGATAAAAGGAGATGTTTTAATACAGGATGGTAAAAACCAACTGCGTTCAACAAAAATGTGAACGAATATTCCCTGAATGGGTTTCCAAGTTCTACAATGGATCAAAGGATGACCTATGCCATATCACATCTATAATCTAGGTTTAAATTAAGTTTCACAAAAGCGAAAACTATGCAAATGGTCTACAGTGACCCTCAATTATCTTTAATTACTTATCTAACCTGTCGTAAATTACAGTGGCTGATGTGGCTTCTCAATAACTATATAACAGAAAAATCATCGGGTTTCAGATTTTTTCTTCAAGAGGCAAATGTGAACTCCATGAGCTTTAATTGACGATCGACACCAGTATTACGCAAAAAAGGGGGTGTAACAGATGAGACTTCTGCAGTTCTGAGTGAAGCTTTATGCGCTGTTACGCAGCATCGCGTTCGTTCAATAACTTGTCGGTGTTCGTCAGGGGGCGGCGGGCAGCACAGCTCCGCTCACCTCGCCGTCTCGGAAACCACTCTCTCCTCGCCGTCTCGGAAGCAACTCTCTCCTAACTTCTCCTTACTACAATTTACCGAAGTTGGTTTAAAAAAACTGTCTGGCTGTGTTTTCATCTGACCAATCAGGGTCTCAATGTTAACCTTAAGCTCCGCCTACAAAAATTCTGTCCATTCAATGAGAAATGTTATACTTTTCATGGTGGGGCAATGTTTTTAAAGTTTGCAACGTAACACAGACACAAAAAAGTCTCACGCTAAAACTTGCAGCTGGTTTGGTCCTTTTAGCGTTATCGTAAGATCTATACTGTTCTTCTGGAGGCCTCTATCTTTTAACATGGGCTGGGGGGTGGTCCTGATGTAACAGAGATGCGAAAATTCTCACGCTAAAGCCTGCAGGTGGTGTGGCCCTTTTTATGTTATCGTAAGATCTGTACTGTTCTTCTGGAGGGCTCTAGCTTTTAACATGGGCTGGGAGGTGGTCATGACGTAACAGAGACGCAAAAAAGTCTCACACTAAAACTTGCAGCTGGGTTGTTCCTAGCGGTTAGCTGGCGACGTGGGTGTCCGTCCCTTATCGTAGGGCCTTCCACCTTAACACAGTTCTGCTCTCAGCTTCTGTTCTCGTTTCTCCCCTCGGAACTGTGTCTGTCTCACGGTGAGAAGGTATAACATGCATTTTGGCATTCTTGTGTTAGTCTGTGGTATTCCATTTGCTCACTCATTACTCATATTACTTTGGTTAATTTAATGTCACGATTTATTCGGAGCTATGTGACATACTACTGGATTTGCTTATCATGTCAGGGTTTTCATGGGAGGTGTTGGATTTGCCTGACACCTTACAATATCAGTGGCAGGTAAGTTAGGCCCCCTACCCTTCAAAAAATTTTAATTTTTTGTAATTCTATTGCGTGAACTCCGTAATGTTATCACTGTATCTACATTCGTCTGGATTTCATGTGTTCAACTGACAAGCTTGTATTGAGCAAAGATTTATTCTTACCTCAATTAGGATAAACAAAGCATGACCGAGTTGGATACTACTGTAATTTTCTTACAAGTCTATTAGTTGTAAGCATCTATCAGATAAAGTGCTCATACTTTGCTTCATCAGCTGAAAGGCATGATAAAAGAAGGGCACAAGACTGCAGATAGGAGGAAGTTAGTTCAACATATAATGATAATGCAACAGAGAGGCAAAAAGATGCATTACCTTTTTGGGTATGTTGGCACAACGTGTCGCATTAGCTGGAATTCTCTACCATTTTTAAAGTGTCTGTTCTGTGTCCCACCACACAAGAGACGGTTGTCAGCTGTGCTAGAAATACTTGTTACAAAGTGTTCCATGCAGCTCTAAATATTATTATTATTAGTAGTAGTATTATTATGGATGGATGTAGTTATACTTAGGGCTTTGTTATTATTACTACAGCACTACGGGAACTGTATCTTTTATTTGAGCCTGACATATTCCAGGATTCTGTAATAGTTGGTCAATATCACATTCAAACAGGACTACCCAATCTACGATAATTCTCATTTAACATTCTGTCTGAGTTGCACATTTTTAATTAGATTACATTGTTTGATTACTCTGGAGCTTCTTCAGATCGACATCGCTACATCAGGAACTGTATTGTCTATTCAGAATCACATATCAGAGTACTCTACTAAGTGGTTCTGTATAAACAAGACAAGTTGTTGACACAACTACTTACATCTGAACATAATCCAAAGTGATGAAAATATTTAATTTAACTAAAAATGTGTGACTGAGACAAAAGTTAAAATGAGAATTATGTGAAATATTTATAGAGTTGCTGAATCTCTCAAGGCAACTACATCGACTAAATAAATGTAAAACATATTTACCAGTGCCATGTAGGAACCGTTATGAAGTTCAACGAATTTGATAGAATATGCACTGATTTTTGGAACAAGATTCAAATTGTTCTAAGCACTATGGGACATAACATCTGAGGTCATTAGTGCCCTAGACTTGGAACTACTTAAACCTAACTAATCCAAAGACATCACACAGATCCTTGTCCAAGGCAGGATTCGAACCTGCGACCGTAGGAGCAGCACAGTTTCGAACTGAAGCGTCTAGAACCTCTTGGCCATAGTGGCCTGCGGAACAAGGAATCCGAATGCCAGTACTTCCTAAATAAATGGTAGTGTACCAGTCACAACTACATCAGTAAACTGTAGACTATGGACAAATTGTCATGTGTGTCTTGTACTTATTCAGAGGGTATAGAGCACATGTCTCTTTACATCGACAGAAAAATCATGAAAATCGACTCAAAATTAATAGAACTCGAAAGTCTTATCGAGTTATTAGGTAGAAAAGGTGAGATGTTGAATAACAAAATTGAAGAAGTCAACACAATACTAGCAGATGCATTTAATTTTACCTAGGGAATAGGTACAAAAGTCGCATACCATCACCACTAGTAGCCATAGTGTGTATGTATAAACTATACAGCATCACAGAACTAGATTAATATGCAACAGCATGTTGCTGACAAAGTGTAAAGTTATTGGAGAGTGGGAAGCCATTCAACACAAATTAAGATTGATAAAATTAGGACAATGGGAATGACAATAGGCTCTGTCAGAAACATTTAAACCAGTTATAAAAGGTCTTAAAAGGATCTTAAGAACAATCAGTGGATGCAGAAGAGCAGAAGAAGGAAAAAAGGATACAGAAGAAGGGAACACTGTAACCATTCACCTCACTCAGTGACAGAGAGGGTCAGCAAGGACAATCCAGATATGCTAGGTTGACATCCTATACATATAAACAAGGATGCAATACAGGTGAGAAATAGAAAATCTCAGAGATCATCTGGCTCATTAGAGCTAACATTCTTCAAACCTTCAAGTTCTCACAAGTATCTGCCAAAGGAGAAGCAAACATATGGTGACTATTACGTCAGCCAAATGCAGAAGACAGAAAAGGCAACAATCCCAAAGGACACATAAAAATGTAGAAAAGTACGAAGTACAATAATGCTATTGATCCCACTGTATATGGCAGATATGGTACAAATCAAGGCAATGACCATCAATATAAAAGGCTGAACACTATACCTCTGAAGTATTCAGTTATATACTACATTGACCCAGATGGAATCATAGAATGGGTGTGATTATTCTCATCATCATCCACAGCAGGACATGCAGCTCATGCAAATGAAATCATATAAATCATTTTTGAACTTCAAAAAATGCCTCTCATCCAATGATTATGGAGACAACCGTTCATGAGCTTTGCAAACATGCCCTCACAGCAATCCCACATAGACAGTATTTATAGCAAGCAAATCTCATTAATATGAATCAGTATCTGCATACGAATGAAAGCTTCAAACATACTTTAGTGATCATTAACACATAACATATTTGCATGTGACCTGCCAGTGAAGGCAAAGACAAGGAATAAGGCTGCAGAGGTGTTTGAGCAATAGCTGCAGTTGGGGATAGACCAATGGACTGACAACTGTCGGAGTAACAACGAAACTTTATTTTACAGTAGACATTACAATTCAGTAATGAAACAATCAGTGATAAGACTTCCTGATGACATTTCTATCCCCAGTGTACAGTGATGGAATGAATGGTCTAAGAAAATGAAAGTAGAAAATATACTGAGGGCAAATCAAAGAAAGACAAAAGTAATGAGAAGTAGCAGAAATGAGAAAAGTGAGAAACTTAATATTAGAATTGAGAATCACGAAGAAGAAAAAGTTAAGAAATTTCGCTACCTAGGCAGCAAAATGACCCATGATGGCTGGAGCAAAGAAGACATAAAAATTAGACAAACACTGGCAGAAATTGCATTTGTAGCAAAGAAATGTCTACTACTACCAAAGATAAGCTTTAATTTGAGAAATAAATCTCTAAAAATGTAAGTTTGGAGCAGAACATTGTATGGTAGTGAAACATTGACTGTGGGAAAAATGGAACAGAAAAGGGTCGAAGCCTTTGAGACGTATTGCCACAAAAGAATCAGATTGACTCCTAAGGTAAGGAATGAGGAGTTTCTCGGTAGAATCAGTGAGGAAAGAAATGTATGGAAAACACTGACGAGAAAGAGGGACTGAATGAGATGACATACATGAAGATTAGATTAGATTAGATTAGGACTTGTTCCATAGATCATGAATATGACACTTCATAATGATGTGGAATGTGTCAGGTTAATAAAAGGTGGCTATACAAGATATTACATTAGACAAAATATTACATGTCACTCAATTTTTTTTTGTGGACGTTGGGAAATTACCCACTTACTATCCTCATCTAATGAGTAGAAGGAAGTGCCATTATCAAATTCTTTTAATTTCCTTTTAAATGCTGTCTGGCTATGTGTCAGACTTTTGATGCTATTAGGTAAGTGACCAAAGACTTTTGTGACAGCATAATTTACCCCCTTCTGAGCCGAAGTTAGATTTAACCTTGAGTAGTGAAGATTATCCTTTCTCGTAGTGTTGTAGCCATGTACACTGGTATTACTTTTGAAATCGTTTGGATTGTTAATAACAAATTTCATAAATGAATATATATAATGTGAGGCTACATCGAAGATTTCTAGCTCTCTGCAGGATGATCTTGGATGAATTCAAACGTTTCAGCAGACCCTCACTGAGTTTTTTCCAGTTCAACCCCTCATCAATGCATACACCTAGAAATTTTGAATATTTTACCTTAGCTACCGATTTCTGATCGAAGTCTATATTTATTAATGGGGTCATTCCATTTACTCTGTGGAACTGTATATACTGTGTTTTGTTAAAGTTTAATGAGAGCCCATTTGCAGAGAACCACTTAACGATTTTCTGAAAAACATCATTTACAATTTCACCAGTTAATTGTTGTCTGTCAGGTGTGATAGCTATACTTGTATCATCGGCAAAAAGTACCAGCTTTGCATCTTCGTGAATATAGAATTGCAAGTCATTAATATATATTAAGAACAGCAGAGGATCCAAGACCAAACCTCGCAGCCCCCTATTTATGATTGTTCCCCAGTTTGAGAAATTACCAGTTTTTTGCATATTATATGTTCTGTTTATTTTAACTTCCTGCTCTCTTCCAGTTAGGTATGATTTAAATGGTTTGAGAATTGTTCCATTCATAGTAATTGAGCTTATCTAGAAGTATTCCATGATTTACACAATCAAAAGCCTTTGATAGATCACAAAAAATCCCAACGGGTGACTTCTGGTTACTCAGAGCATTTAATATTTCATTAGTGAAAGTATATATAGAATTTTCCTTTGAAAAACCCTTCTCGAAACCAAACTGACATTTTAAACTTTATTTTTACAAAAGTGTGAAGGTACTCTACAGTACGTTACTTTTTCATGAATTTTGGATAAGGCAGTCAGAAGAGAGATTGGGTGGTAGTTGTTGACATCAGACATATCCCCTTTTTTATGCCGTAGTATAACAATGGCATACTTCAGTCTGTCTGGGAAAATACCCTGCTTCGAAGAGCTGTTACATATATGGCTAAAAATCCCACTTATTTTTTGGGAACAAGCTTTTATTATCCTGCTGGAAATGCCATCAATCCCATGTGAGCTTTTATTCTTGAGAGAGTTTATTACCTTCCTAATTTCAGATGGAGAGGTGGGTGGCATTTAAATTGTATCAAATGTTGTGGTCAAGGCTTCTTCCGTTAACTGCCTTGCTTCTTCTAATGAACATTTAGATCCTATTTTCTCTACAACATTTAAAAAATGATAATTCAAAATGTTTTCGAGTTCCAGCTTCTTGTTTATCAAGTTTCCATTCGCTTTCATGCTGATGCCATCATCCTGTACTCTTGGTTGTCCTGTCTCCCTTGTAATAATATTTCAAATTATTTTGATTTTGTTATCAGAGGTATTAATCTCAGACATGATGCACATGCTTCTGGACTTTTTAATAACCTTTCTTAATGTAGCACAGTAGTTTTAATAATATTTGGCTGTTTCTGACCATTACTCTTTCTTGTTGTTAGATACAGTTTCCTTTTGTGGTTACAAGATATTTTTATTCCTTTAGTAAGCCAAGGTTTTTGATTAGTTTCTTATAATTATATTTAACTAGTTTCTTGGGGAAACAGTTATCAAATTCTCTTACAAGCCTATCATGAAATAAGTTATATTTTAAGTTAGCATCAGGTTCCTTGTACACATCATCCTAGTCTAACTGCTGAAGATTTTCTCTGAAATTTCAATTGTTAAGTCATTAATTGGATGCACAACTTTGGAGGGTAGTTTTGAATTACTGAATGGAGCTATGTCATATGCTTTAACTAGCTGAGCATCATGATCAGAAAGTCCATTCTCAACAGGACAAGAATTTATGTATTTAAACCTATCCTGGTCTATAAAAGTGTTATCTATCAATGTGCTGCTGTCCTTTACTACCCAAGTAGGACAATTAATGACAGATATCAAATTGAAAGAACTGAGCAAGACTTCCAGGTCATTCTTCCTATTACACTCTTTCGATGAATCAACATTGAAGTTCCCACAAATAATAATTTGCTTTCCTCTGTCTGACAGATAGCACAACAGGGCATCCAAGTTTTCCAGAAATAGATGAAAGTTTCCTGAAGGGGACCTATATACTGTTACAATTATAAAAGAGCCCTCCTTCAGTTTAAGTTGACAGGCAAATGCTTCTATATGTTGCTCTAGACAAAACTTTATTGTATCTAAGCTTTCTACACAATGATAACTTTTGACATATGTCACAACTCCTCCTCCCACCTTATTCTCTCTACTCATATGTGCAGCTAGTTTATAACCACTGATATTTACCTTTTCCATATCAGACACAATGTGATGCTCACACAGGCATAGTATATCTATTACATTATTAGATTCAATGTCATCTAAATAAACCAGGAGCTCATCTACTTTATTCTTCAAACCCAGAATATTTTGGTGAAAATTGGTAACATTGTTTTTTACTTTACTTTTTTGAGAATCTACTTTTTTCTTTAATCCACCAATATTTTGGTTAAATATGATAAAATTATTATTTACTTTCCTGTTGTGAGAATTTTGTGAGTTTTGGACCTCTTTAGTATCTGCCTGCCTGAACTTCTCACTGGACACTGATATTAGCCTAAAAAAGAGGTACATCCATGAGTACTAGTGTCCCCCCTTATTGATTTCGCTAACAACCCTGCCAGTTTACTCTTCCCTTTCCTATTAAGATGTAGGCCAAGCCTTGTGAAATCCCCTCTATCAGTAGCCTCGACAGGAACCAATCAAATATCTGACAGAGTGGCTGTCCTATGCAACTGATCCAACTCCATATCTACCCTCCTGACAGAGAGGTTCAACTTTGGCTGATCATTCTGCATGAAAGCAGGCACCAGCCCAACATTGGTATAGGTCGTTACTGAGACATCATTGATTAACTCCCATGGTACTAGAGAGAGCTTTAGAGAGTAAAAGTTGTACAGGAAGTCAGAGATTGGAATGCATGCAGAAAATAATTGAAGTCATAGATTACCAGTGCTACCCTGAGGTGTAAAGGTCCGAACAGGACTGGAATTTGTGGCAGGCTGCATCAAAACCCAAAAAAAGGAGCAATATTGAATAAATCATTAATCAGCATCTCTCACATGAAGGCTAGTACTGTTGAGCATTTGAATAGGATGGTAAAAAGCTGTCTAAGGTTGAAATGTAATCATTGAGAATCATACAGACAGCCAGAGGATTCTTCCACAAATAATTGAGCAGTTTAATCGCAGTAGACATCATACAATCGAAATGAAACCTATTGATGTCCATGATAATGAATTTCTAGATACAGTACGCTTTTGTACATAGATCCCTGTAAGGAGAAATTCGTTATGTATTTTAAAACACAAAATTTCTTCTGGGAAGTCTTACCAGATGAATTGGTCGATGGAAATGTTCACAATGAGATAATCAGAGAGCAACCCACAAATCTGAGTACATACATTTTAAAGGGCAGTGATGATGAAGAAATTTATGCACGTTTTTACACAGAGGAGTTACAGCCTTGAACCATATGCATTTCTCATAGAGCATGTTATAAGGTGTAGAAAGAACAAGGCTTTAGTTAAGTGGTTAGGCTTTCAATCAAAGTATGACAGCTGGGTCACATTATGGTATGTTAATGGAATATGTAAACCTCAAACAAATCTGTAGTAGGACATGATTGCTAGGAACCAAATCAGAATAAGCAGTGATATTCTCTATAAATTACCACTTGAATTGCATTTCCCTTGGATACAGTTACTCTCTTTCTGCAGCAAAGCTGAAAAAGGGTCTAGGTCATTGTTATAAGAGTTTTAATATATTATGTGATATTCCAAGGAGTACACTATTTGCTTGCACCACAAATAAGCTGATAAAGCCAAGCAAACACCTTGAAGAAAGGACATAGGTATATGACAATGTACTGCAGAATTCATAATTGGGTCTTGGAATAAATTTCTATCAGATTAAGAACGCCGCCCATTGTACACTAAAGAAGAAATAACTGAGGGGTGTTTAAAAAAAAAAAGCTTCCAGTCAGTGGTACCCATAGCTAAATGTTTTGAAGCAGAAATGATGGAAAAACAACGTTAAAATGCCTTGTCTTTTACAAATACCTAACACATCTGGTGGACTCGTTCTGTTTCTAATTCCAACACTGGCTTTACTATCAGCTATCGTCTGGCAGAGGAGCTGCTACCACCATGAACAATAAAATCGCAAAGAATGCAGATCAGCAACTACAGGAATCTATAGTAGGATGAAGGAAGCCATCAATAATATAAAGAACTATGTTTAAAGCTCTAGATGATAGGACTTGGACTGTTTGTGAAAGGAAGTCTGTACTACTGGACAGACCTCTTACCAATACAAATCTCCTTAATTAGCCAAGAAGCTCATAATATCATGATTTCGTGGAGTACTTATATGCCAAAGATGATGTGGCAATATGAGACATGTGGAATTATCAATTTAGATGTTGCAGGACGATGTGGCACTCACTGGGTTGCGTATGTTAAAAAATCAGCTTCTTTATTGACAATAACAAGGTGATCCACAATTTTCGACGCTACCAAAACTTTATCCTTATCTCTGCGGCCATTCTTACCTGAAGTTTTTCCTAACGAATGCACAAAAACTAGTAGAATGAATACTACTACGTAAGTGGCAGCTTATGTGTAATGTACACAAAAGAGCACTCGTCATTGTTAAAAATGAACTATTTTCCTTCAGTAGATTTAGTCAAGAGGAACTGGGTTATAGGATACCCAATATTGCTGAAGTGAATAAGAAACTACATCTAGGAAGTTGTGATACTGTGGTAATAGCACCTGGCTCACATGACATTCATGATTTACAGGCATATATAAAGTGATTTGCACAAGGCTTTGAGCTATGTGCAAATGTTTATACTTTTAGAGCAGCGATGAAAACAACAAAACAGACAATAGATTTTAAGCATGAAAATTCAACAGGATCTATACTAGGTTTCTTGAGGAGCCAAGTATTGATACATAACACCAATTAAATTTACAAGTTTAATCAACAAATGCGTATTCTTTCTGTTAGGAGGATTTGTGTTATGTGTAATATCACAACGATTTCATACCTTAAGATATGTTAATTCACATAATCCAGTGGGTCCAGGTTGGAAAACTGCAGGAGTTATTATTTCTCCCACAACACTTTTGCATCAAACACATTTAACAGTAACATTGAGATAAAAACCATTATTCAGCATCAGTATGAGTTAACAATTCCAAGCAATGGTTTGCTACATTTTTTAGGAAGATATATGGTCATGAAGAAGACTGGAGAAGCTCTCCCAAAAGCAAAATAGCAAATTATATGCAATGCATTCGCCTTTCTGTTTCAAGAAATAAGATATGAACTTAATGCTGCTAAGCTCAACCACACAAAAAAAGTGAAGCATATCGACTCTCTGAAGATACACCTCCATTTCAACTAGGTTCTGAATACATTATAATATGCAGGATGGTTGATACATGGATCGATAGATAGTCATGTGCCATTATCCTACTGAAAATGCTAATCGTCTTCTTTGAGGGTAATAAATATATCATTATGAGCACTGTTTCTACTTTTTCAAGTGCTATGGATAGTAACTCAATAGTTCAAGGAGGACCACAAGAAGAGTATAAAACTGTGCTGAATAAATTGGTGTGGGAAGTGTCCCAGTTGTCAGTAACAGACGAAGAGTGCCTTAAACTTCTGTGTGTGTTGCATGCAGGTGTTCAGCTACTATTAATTTTTCGTTCTTTCGAACTTAACTCATATTGAACTCTTCCAGAGACTTCTAAGCAGTAATAGACTATAAAGACATCAGTTTTAGGGAGGCGTTGCCCCACAGCTTGTGTACATATCAGAAATGGTATATTACTGTCCTTAGTTGAACGATGAGTTTTTATTGCTCATCCAGTTTCGGTCGACTGATCATCATTAGTCCATAAAGCTATTGAGAGCTTCATGTTAGGCAAAATGTAAAATCAGTATCTTCAAATGATAAAAGCATGATAAAAACGGTTATCATATTTTAATATAATTACATTGTCACTTAGAAAAACTGTGCTAAGTATTGTGTTTATTCAAGTTATAACTGTAATTGGCTTTGGCACTATGAACAGATTGATAGCACATGTGATCTCTCAGTTCTTCTGAGTGTTGACATTGATTACACCATCGTTGCAACCAACTACTTCAAACAAAATTTTCTTCCCACGAATGATTGCTATTCTTCTGTGTAACAGTACTAAATGAAAGAGATGAGATAGGAAATGTTATGAATTTGTCAGCGTTATATAAGGCTAATACTGAATCACAGTTGAGTAGTCGTTGAAGAGAATCTATAGCCACACATAAAGAGCAATGTGAGACAAATCGGAGTGTTCTAAATGTAATGCTCAATTTTACTGCTTACGAATTAGCATTGGAAGGGCGCCATCAAAGCTTGGAGCCTGAATATAAATTTTTCGGGAGTTATTACAATCAACTTCCAAGTTAAGTAAAGAAGGGAAACATCCTTTTCTTGTGCACACTGGAGCTGTTTTGCCACTAAATACATGTCAAAAACGACAAGCACTGGTCCACTGTTTGTAGTATTTCATGGTGAAGTCGATCAACAGACTGAAGGTGACGATGAAGCAGCTGCAGTTGTCATTGAAACAACTCATGTGAATAAGAAGAATAAGTAAGTCAGTATTCTCTGTTGGATAGTTCTTAACACAATGACTCCACAAGTTGGTCATTTTCCAGTGAGTCCCTGACAAGAGTTGAGTATGATGGAGCAGCTGTTTGTTACGGGGTGTTGAATAAAGAATCCCTTACGGCGTAACCTGCAAACTGAGTGGCCAAGGGTGGTATCGATGCTGACTGCTGGGGATGTCCACATGGTATGTTCTGTGGCTGGAGTAGATTGTTCATTGCTGTTGTATATCGATATTAACGCAACCAATACCAATTCTGACACACAACTGTTTGTAGCAGAAATGCAGTTCGCATTGGTGCACTTCTGTAGTGAAGGTGACTTTACGACTCCCGTGTTTCCAGTAAGTGAAGAAAGACCAAACCAAACAGTTAAAATTAATGTGGTAGGCTGCAAACATGAAGTCAGTTTGTGGGGACCAACAAGTTATTTTTCTCTGTGTGAATTACGTATTTTGTGGGGTGTTGTCGTATGCCTTCCGCAATGTCTAACCGATATCATTTTGTTGTCTCGGTTACTGGTCGAAGACTATTTGGCACTGTGGCATACAATTGTTATGTTTCGAGCATAAGAACGAGTAAAAAAACACATATTACTACAAAACATATGTCATGTTGAAACGTCCCCTTAGAAAAATTAATGAATAACTGTGCTGATAAACCTCTTACATTATTTGATTTTCAAACAGCTGAGCAGAACTGAACGTACTCAGACATTTCGCACTTTACCTATTCTCATCAACACTAAACTGACACACAATATTTTTAGCGCAACGCAACCTGACTTTGAAAAATCCCTACAAAAGAATGGCCCTGACTAACAATAACCTATATGTTTCATGAATCAATTACCTCACAAAAATCTTAGTTACTCAAACTACTGCAATACAGCGAGCGCCAATACTGCCAGCTAAATAAAAGTTTCTAACTACCGAATTCACTGATAGGCATAGTTAGCAAATGAAAGATTTTGATAAAGAACAAACAATGTATTTACCTTAATTCTGTTCAAAAGTCATAATATATATAGCAGTTCATGACATCCAGTCTTACAAATTTACTGTCTCTGATCGACACACGTCCAGATCATCCGCTCTCAAAACTCTCTCCCCACATCCACCACAAAGCACAGCCAGTGATTTTCATGCAGAGCGCTACGTGGCGGTGGCGTTACCAATATAATAACCTAAACCTCCTACTTACAATGTTACGATTTTAGTACGAGACCTATAAACATTATTAAAATTATTCTTTTAATACACTGATTCACGTCTCAGTAAAAAAAAGGAATGAAAGAACAATGCAGAATGCAGTGGTCAGTGCACAATTCTCATATTTTAAGGTCGTGAGTTCAGTCCTCATCCCGAGCACTAGAAAAAAAAACTATATATGGTGATTTTTTCCACTGTATACAAACTCTAGTGACTGATCGATGACAGGATACGGCACAAAAAGGGTCTAATGGACATATGTCCGAAAATGCATGGTTTCCATGCTAGAGACTACTTACTCAATCATGCACCGGACATAAGCGTTGTACCATGCCACCACAGTTGCAGTGCGGGTTGAAAATGGTTTCCATCTGCCTATTGTCATGCGTGTACGCGCCGTAGCATGTTCTGTCTCACACGTTCATATCGGCAGACTTCATCCGAACAGTGTCAAAGGCAGCGTGAATACGCTGTCTAGCATCTCCACATCTGGAATGGACTCTGCATTCACTATACATTTGAAACGGCCCCATAACCAGAAACCGCACGGGTTGACGTCCGGCCAACGAGCAGGCCGTGCAACTGGCCCCCTTTGTCCGATCCATCGAGCAGGGAAGACACGATTGAGATGCATTAACGGCAAAGTGAGCCGGAGCACCATCATGTAGGAGCCACATAATCCTTAGAATCATCATAGGCGGAAAAATAACCTACAAGAAACGCCCATAGTTCCGACCTTAGAAAGACTGATCCGAAAACACGGTCGCCAATTATCCTAGCTGATACATTCCGGCTGCACCGATACTGATGACTCGCTGTCACTATACCATGAGGGTTCTGCATAAACTTTACAGATGACTGTTATGAAAGTTGAAGGTGGCCTCATCTGTGAATAGGATGGATGACACAAATCCCGGAAACGTGGTTGTCTGGTGAAGAGACTAGTGACAAAACTGCTCCCGATGTAGAAACTCTGTCGCTTGCAAGCCCTGCACACGCTGTAAGTAATAAGGGTAGTAACAGTTGTCGTAGAGAACGTTCCACACGGTCGTCTGGCTTACTCTGTATTGGCAGGCCACCTACTTGGTGCTGACTCGACAGTCGCCTTCCACAGTGTTAGTTGCAGTTTCCTCCAAGTCTGGTGTCCGAATATTTCGGGTATGTTCTTCACGATTTTCTGCTTAATGAAACGACCTTATCTCAGACAAACGGCGAAACACTGTTCCAAACATTGAATACTGTGGTTTTTGTCGGCGGGGTAGGTCTCCTGGTACAACCTTACTGCCCGCCGCCAGTAAGTAAACACCATGTTGGCAAGCTCCGATTCGAATACGGAACCATTGCGTACAACGCCAATTGCTATGGCAGGAGAGGGCGCTAGGGCAAGGGTTTGAGGAACAGTACCGCCCTCTAGGAGGAAACTATGCATACTGTAACTGCGGCTGCATGGTACAGCTCGTATTAGATCGCAGTCTCTGTAACAAAGTAATTAAATAAATGGTCTCTAGCATGGAAACCATGCAGTTCTGAACATAAATTCATTAGACAGTTTTTGTTCAGTATCCTCTCATCACTCCCCGGCCGCTGTGGCCGAGCTGTTCTAGGCCCTTCAGTTCGGAACCGCGCTGCTGCTCTGGTCGCACGTTCGAATCCTGCCTAAGGCATGGATGTGTGTGATGTCTTTCTGTCAGTTAGGTTTAAGTAGTTCTAAGTCTAGGGGAATGATGACCTCAGTTTGTAAGTCCCATAGTTCTTAGAGCCATTTGAACCATTTGAACATCTATCAATTCCTAGAATTCGTAAATGGTGCAAAAAGTCACGCTGTATACTACCATGCCTTTGTTTTTATCTTCGTGTGTAATTGGTATAGTGCTTGAAAACAGATTAAAAGAATCTGATTCAAGTCTCAGCCAGTTTCATTTTTTGTAATGATTTCTTCCTTTACCTGTGGCAGTAATCTGTTAATGAGAAGCCGGCCGAAGTGGCCGAGCGATTCTAGGCGCTTCAGTCAAGAACCGCGCTGCTGCTACAGTCGCAGGTTCGAATCCTGCCACGGACATGGATGTGTGTGATGTCCTTAGGTTAGGTTTAATTAGTTCTAAGTTCAGGGGGCTGATGACCTCAGATGTTAAGTTCCATAGTGCTCAGAGCCATTTGAGCCATTTTTTGTTAATGAGAACAATCCATTTTGCCTCTTGTGAGACAGGTCTGTATTTATTTATCCAGTTTACAGGCCACATATTAATTATTTACTGACATATTTTTAAAATGATATGTATTGACATTAGCAGAGAAAATGAAGGACGAAGGACATAAATCTAATATAGGCTTTTTTGATTGTCTGTATAGTGTGAATAATCAATTACCATGGGTGCAGTGAAACTAAATATTCATAGCATGACTCTCCTTCTACTAGCCCAGCCAGGGGTACTGACATGTGGAAGACGCTGTCGCGCCAGCAGGCAGCTGACAATCCTGTGGCACGTCACCAAGATCCAGGCATTGTCGTCATATCGTGAGTTCTCTGTTAGGGGCTTGCCCTGGATGTCCAGCCAACAGTACAGCCACTGCTGGAGCCAGCTGCATCCAGCAAGACATGATGTGATGAGGCATTGGCTGCATTTCTTTTGGCTGCGACATCGCTGGCCCAAGTAACCGCCGGAGACTGCAGCTGCGACGAGAGTGAGCTCGTTGGTGGCATCAGAGAGGAGGTGGAAACAGAAACAGGCTGGATCGAGGAGTACCTTACGATTGGACACAGTATGGGAAGTCACAGCGTTTAACATGAGGTGTGCCCAAGCTGTACGTCCACATCGTCCAGTTGGAGAGCGTGTAGTGTCTTTTCCTAGTGTCCAGAAGAAGACGGCAGCCACAGACAGAAACCAGAATTGCTTGAGATGTTCACTACTGTAAGGTACATCTACATGTATCTGGAACTATGACCGGTGCTGTATTGGTAGCGTCTTTGACCAGTAATCATAACGTCCTGGGTCCCGGGTTCGAACTTCAATAGGGCTTAAATTTTAAATAAAGATCATCTGAAACAACGGCCGAAGCTTGCGGCATAACAAGTCACCTGCATTCTGCCAACAGTTCTATAAAAGAGGGCAGAGGAGCAGACACAGGTTCCGGGCATTCTTTTGCCCTTGGGGTGGAAAACTGGCCCAAAAAGGCGGAAAAATCGCCAATGATAAACAACATGAAGATGCAAAAGTTTATGGAAACCACTGCATTAAAGGCACATAAGGTACATCCACAGGACACGTGGCCTGTAACTGAAGAAAGTGTCATGATGATCTCTCCATTGGCAAAATATTCTGGCTTGGACACCTTTCGTATACCCAGGAGGTGAATGCCAAGGAGAAGGTGACCAAAGGAAAAAGAGCGAATAATCATCGAAAGCCTGACATGTTACAACCCAAGGCATAGATTGACAGAAGTTTGAACGTGGTATGGAAGGGAGTAAGTCTGAAAATGGAAGGATCATATCAACAGCGGCAAAACATGTCACATAGGAAGTCGGATTCGTTATCGGTAGGGAGGTGGGCAGAGAGCGAGTTACTGTGAATAGTTCAATGATGTGGTTGTTGTCACCTGAATCGACAGCAAACCAACAACTGCAACAATAGTTTGGGTACACATACCGATGTCACAAGTGTAAGAAAATCCATACTGTCATAGTAAAATTTACACCCGTTCAAGGGTAAGATAAACAGGGAACACGCGATTCAGTAATAGTAAAAGGCAATGCATCGATATATGATAAAACTGTCAGTTGTTAAACAGTAGAAGTTTGTTGAGGAAAGAAGATCATTTCCGTTAATCATTCTCGTCTGCCCGTACTCACAGAACATACATTGAGATGAGTACCTGACAAATCATGTTCTTTGTATTTTTCTAAATAATTACTTGCCACGTTTATCAAAAGCGTCTACCGTTAATATAGTCATCTACAGACACCTACATATGTTTTATGTAGCGTGTTTTCTTTTATGTTAGCAGAAGAGCCAACACCTTGTTACTAGTGGGGGCCGAAATGCACGCGTTTAAGCTCACGCAGGCTGGCGTGACAAGGGAAGAACTATACTGACGTGAGATCTGGAACATGACAAGGAATGAGAATTCAGAAAGTGGACGAAATTAGTTTGATACTTAACTCTAATCCATTAATGATGAACGTCGCTCTTGACGGTACATGATTCACAATATTATCTGTTCAGAATACATCTTGAAGTAATTATAGTAACTGAATATGGCGCTTGCTAGGTCGTAGCAAATGACGTAGCTGAAGTCTATGCTAAAGTATCGTCTCTGCAAATGAGAGCGTATGTAGGCAGTGAACCATCGCTAGAAAATCGGCTGTACAATTGGGGCGAATGCTAGGGAGTCTCTCTAGACTAGACCTGCCATGTGGCGGCCCTCAGTCTGCAATCACTGATAGTGGCTACACACGGGTCCGACGTATACCAACGGACCGCAGCCGATTTAAAGGCTACCACCTAGCAAGTGTGGTGTCTGGCGGTGACACCACATTTTCTGTGTTAGAGATAGTGCATCAAGAATGGCAACGTACATTGTACGACAGCAATCAGACCTATCGCGGATCGCGTCTTCCTGTTTGAGTATTGTATTCCGAGCAGAACGCGCACCTTTAAATACGAAGTTCAGTTTTACTACCTTTATTTACGGTAGGAATTAAAGTAAGATATTTCACTGTCAGTCATGTTTTCACTGTCAATGTTAGCGAACAACTGTACGTTCAGAAGTATCCATGAGCTGATAAATTCACCAGTCAGTGAGCGATAGCGATCTCATTTTCCTTACAGGAATTCACTTTAATACTCATTGAGATAATTATTATTTTCAAATGTCTGGATCTAAATCCAATACGTTATGCTATCGCTTCTGTGATGTGTCCATCCGACAGCAAACCTTTAATTTATGCACTGCGTGCTAGTACTAGTAACCCGATTCAGTTAATTTTATTATTTTCATATTTGTTCACTGCTGCCCGACGAAGGATACATTACAGGACGTGCGATAGAGAAAGTTATGGTAATATTGAACGGGTAATTCAGTATGTAAAGCGAGTTTAAAAAAAAACTGACAGTAATGCAGGATTGGAATTCAGTTTGCTGGAAGGAACAGAAGAAAAGGTTACGAGAGAATAAGGTACGAAAGAGGAGAAAGACTAATAGAGTTCCACAATAAATTTCATAGAGTAATATCGAATATTGTCTTGAAGAGATCGACGTTTAGTCAGCACTGCTGGGATATTTTTCAGGATCTTGTGGTGTCTGCGGTTAACTGAACGGAAGAAATAGTTCAGTTGATCGACGAAAGAAGAATGTACAAAAACGTTCAGGAAACGACAGGAACTATAGCAAAATTAACTTAACAGCTAATGCGACCAAGTTGTTAATACGAATAATACACAGAAGGTGTAAAAGAGAACTGCTGATCTCTTACGAGGCAGTCGTGATGTTACGGTTGATTACGGCAGCAAGACTGAAGAAAAAACAAGAGACGTTCATAGGAGTTGTTGAGATGGAAAAAGTGTTCAACAGTGTGAAATGGTGCAAGACGTTTGAAATTATGAGAAAAATAGAACTACAGATAACGACGGTGAATCGGTACATATACGATGGCATGCGCTTCCTAATATTTCAAAAACGGTGCGCATAAAAATGGCACTTTTACGGGACTCATTCCTTGTATTCTGTTGAAAATGGAAATGTAGGCCAAGTTTTCGGCATAGAACTTGGGCTAGCAACCATTTGTCTACCCAACAGAAGAATGGTCATACTGTAACTATCCTGCAGAATCATACTCCAGCTTAGGAAAACTGAGCAAATCTATTGGTTCGTTTTGCATGATATGTGGTCTATGGCGCGTCGTAAGGGGAGATTCCTGAGAAAACCCGAAAAGCATGGTTTTTGGTTACCAGAGTCGAGACGCGGATTATAATCTGGCTGAAATTTTTATGCTATATTTGTAAGATCCCGATCTCGAACAAAATTGAAGATTTTCTTCATAAATCTGTCCGTTTCCGAGATAAAGAGGTTTAAAGTTAGCCTACTTGTACACGGAAAATATATGAATGTAAAATCTGGCATGCGGCGAAAAAGTAGTTTATAAAGCGACGTACCACGGAGAAATATGCAGTTAAGTGTTTCCATTAACATCAGGAGGGTTTTGAGAATGTTGCGTTGTTTTGTCGTAACTCTGAAGCATATGGAAAATTTTTGTTCATTTACAACCCGGTCTAAGGGTAATATCACATACTTTTGCATTATTTCAATTTCACGTAAGTAAACCATGAAAATTTTACTGAGGGATAAAGTGATATTCCCTGCTGTAGCAGAGAAAAGAAGGGAACCAGCATAAAAAAATGTCCCTACTGGAGCATAACAAAAGGCTAATAAATCACTGTTTTAAATAATCACTGAAATGTGTTTTCCAGCTTTCTCAGCTTATCTTCTTACGCACCTTTAAATATCTTTCCAAAAATCTTGTTATTTGGAAGTATCCGCTCTTATTTTTTAGGATGAGGAGAATGAGACATTGGCATTGGGAATGAGATGTAAAAGTAATCAATACTGGAAGATAGTAGACAGTGGTTGTCTAATAGAAAGAGCTAAGAAGGTAATCGCAGTGTGAGAGATAGAGAGGGACATAGTAGAGTGGAACATAGTTGATAGCGTGTGAAGGAGACTGTGCCAGTGGCTGGAAAACAAAGAGAAGACCAAAAGAGAAGTGGGTGCGAATCAGTGATAATGAGAGTTTCTATGGTAACGACAGTGAGGAAGAGAGAGACATAGACTTGAGCAGAGAAAGCAGCAGTAGAAAGGAATGAATGAGACAGTAGCAGTAACAGAGAGCATGAGGGAGACCGTGAGAGTGAGGGGTGGCAGTAGTAGTAGGGCATAACGAAGCAGACTGTGGGTGTGACACAAGAGACGATGACAGAGAGAGACAGAGAATGACAATGAGCTGGGTTAAATGAGTCAGATGGGCAAGTGGGAGAGGATAGGTATGATCGATTTACAGTGATGGACGGGTGGGTGTGAGCGAGTTACAGTTGAGGGAAATTGTAGGTGAGAGATGTGAGTTGAATGTTGAAAACAATGAAAATTGTTGAATGTGCTGAGGAAGGTAGAATAAGGCAGCTGGTATCCCACTTTTCTGTCAGAGTTTTTTAATACAGGGGCATATTAGCCTTCTTTGTGTTCCGTTAGCAGTATTTTTTCGCTGACATGGACAAGATCCAATACGGCTCTATAAAATTGCAAGACCAAGAAGAAAGTGGTAAGATTAACAAGTGATGCAGTCCTGCGCCTCTCTAGACGAAGAAATGACAGAATTAAAAGAAAGGATCAAGATTGGAATTAATGTTCACTGTTATCCATAAACAGATTCACTATTCTCAGTGAGAGTGAAGAAAAATTATAGGAAATGATGAATGGAATGAACAGTCTAATAAGTACAGAGTATGGATTGAGAGCAAACCGAAGAAAGACGAAAGGAATGAGAAGCAGCAATGAGAACTTAACATCAGAATTGGGGATCACGGAGAAGAACAATTGATGGAATTCCGCTACATGGGCAGCAAAATAATCCATGATGGGTGGAGCAAGGACGACATAAAAATCAGGCTATCGCTGGCAAGAAGGGCATTTCTGGCGAAGGAAAGTCTAGTAATACTAAATATAATCCTTAATTTGAGGAAGAAATCTCTGAAAATGTACGTTTCGAGCACAGATTGTCTGGTGAGACACGGACTGTTCGAAAAATGGAAAATGAGATCGAAGCCTTTGAGTTATGGAATGATATTGAAAATGAAGTGCGCTGATAAGGTAGAGAAGATTTAATGCAGAATCGGCGAAGAATGGTGCGTACAGAAAACAGTGACAAAAAGAAAGGATAGGATGATAGAGCGGCTGTTAAGATATGAGGAAATAACCCCCACGGTACAGAGGGAGCTGTAGAGGGTAGCAACGATAGAAAAAGATAGAAATTGGAATGTTGTTGTTGTTGTATTCAGTCCTGAGACTGGTTTGATGCAGCTCTCCATGCTACTGTATCCTGTGCAAGCTTCTTCATCTCCCAGTACTTACTGCAACCTACATTCTTCTGAATCTGCTTAGTGTATTCATCTCTTGGTTTCCCTCTACGATTTTTGCCCTCCACGCTGCCCTCCAATACTAAATTTGTGATCCCTTGATGTCTCAGAACATGTCCTACCAACCCGTCCCTTCTTCTTGTCAAGTTGTGCCACAAACTCCTCTTCTCCCCAATTCAATTCAGTACCTCCTCGTGTGATCTACCCATCTAATTTTCAGCATTCTTCTCTAGCACCACATTTCGAAAGCTTCTATTCTCTTCTTGTCCAAACTATTTATCGTCCATGTTTCACTTCCATACATGGCTACACTCCATACAAATACTTTCAGAAACGACTTCCTCACACTTAAATCTATACCCGATGTTAACAAATTTCTCTTCTGCAGAAACGCTTTCCTTGCCATTGCCACTCTACATTTTACATCCTCTCTACTTCGACCATCATCAGTTATTTTGTTCCCCAAGTAAAAAACTCCTTTACTACTTTAAGTGTCTCATTTCCTAATCTAATTCCCTCAGGATCACCCGACTTAATTCAACGACAGTCCATTATTCTAGTTTTGCTTTTGTTGATGTTCATCTTACATCCTCCTTTCAAGACACTGTCCTTTCCGCTCAACAGCTCTTCCTAGTCCTTTGCTGTCTCTGACAGAATTACAATGTCATCGGCGAACCTACACATTTTTATTTCTTCTCCATGGACTTTAATACCTACTCCGAATTTTTCTTTTGTTTCCTTGCTCAATATACAGATTGAATAACATCGCGGACAGGCTACAACCCTGTCTCACTCCCTTCCTAACCGCTGCTTCCCTTTCATGCCGCTCGACTCTTATAACTGCCATCTTGTTTCTGTGCAAATTGTAAATGGCTTTTCGCTCCCCTGTTTTACCCCTGCCACCTTTAGAATTTGAAAGAGAGTATTCCATTCAACATTGTCAAAAGCTTTCTCTAAGTCTACAAATGCTAGAAATGTAGGTTTCCCTTTCCTTAATCTAGCTCCTAAGATAAGTCTTAGGGTCAGTATTGCCTCATATGTTTCAACATTTCTGCGGAATCCAAACTGATCTTCGGCGAGGTCGGCTTCTACCAGTTTTTCCATTCACCTGTAAAGTAAATTGGAATACATACAATAAATAATCGAGGACGAGGGGTACAAGTGCTACTCTGAGATGATGAGGTTGGCGCAAGAGAAGCATTCGCGGCTGTTTGCATCAGTCCAGCCAGAGGGCTGATTACTAGGCAGCTGACAGGTGTTGTTAGGATGAAGGTATTGTGCGACGGATAGTGAAAGAAGTGAGGCACGAGAGGCTGTTGTTGTGTTGTTGAACACAGTGTAACCATCAGACGTTGGGAGGGCATAGGAGAATGATTTCTGTAGTTTGTTTTACATTCACGCAGAGGTAGTGACTGTAAATGACCATATATTTTTCTGTTCTATTCCTCCGCCCACTGTTAGTATATTTAGAATGTGTCTGTAATAGTGTGGTCTTAGTATTACCGGAGAAGCCAGTGAAGGTTCTTGGTTGAGCAGTGTAACTCCACTTTTTATATTGTGTGTTATTATTGTTGCCTGACTATAAAGCTAATACAGATTGGTGTTGGTGAATATATTCATTCGTTCTGCGATGTGGTCCATTGTATGTCTCTGCGGACGAATAAGATTAGCTCGCAAACATTGTATCTGTTAGGAATAAGTCTCTTTTATTATTATTATTATTATTATTATTATTATTATTATTATTATTATTATTATTATTATTATTTCTGTTTGTGTGGAGCCCATCTTTAGTTAAGAATTATTTCTGAGCTGAATACTGTTCATTCTCATATTAACTGCCAAGCAATTTTGTTGATTTCGTTTTGAGTTTTATGTGACGATATATGCTTGTTAATAAATGCTGCCTACATTAATAATAAAGATATAAAACAGTTGTGTCTGTCTCTTTGTCTGAACATATTAATCTCCAAAATTGCAAGACAAATTTTCATGGAGTTTTTACAGGCTACGTGAGCATAACAAATGGTTCATGTGGCTCTGACCACTATGGGACTTAACATCTGAGGTCATCAGTCCGCTAGACTTAGAATTACTTAAACCTATCTAACCTAAGGACGTCACACACATCCATTCCCGGAGCGGGATTCGAACTTGCGACTGTAGTAGCAGCGCGGTTCCTGACTGAAGCGCCTAGAACCGCTCGGTGATACGGCCGGCCGAAACTTGGTGAAACGTATAGGCTTTATTACTTCAGAGTAGGAGAACGGTGATAAAACGATAGCGTAATTCAAATTTTTATGTAAATACTCTGCTCAGCTTAGTGGTTCGTATTTTAATCATCACTCTGTAATACGCCAAAGAACCAGTAGCCGGTGAAGTTAATTTCGTAGTTGGTCAAAGAAACAACAGATGGCGCTGCTAGTCTTTTTAATTCGGTGACGCATGTATTTTCGGAAGCTTACGTCAGTAACAGAAGTTAGGGTGGCAATTTTATCTTAACGGACACAAAGTAACAGCGAATTTACTTCGCTGGAGTACCGTATATAGATTTATTTGTTTCGCTTTGTGTATTAAAAGCTTAATGGCATTGCTTTACATCTTTTGAAGTGTTTTGTTTATACGTTTGCTTGTAAAAACGAATCTACTAAGTATATTTTGTAATTTGGGTGTCTACTCATTATGTTTTGATTTCAATTTGTTTATGAATAAAACCAACAAAACGGTCATTTCTGATACACTAAAACGGCTGAAACACTAAGGAGTATGCAGTCTGAAGAATCCAGCGAAGATCGTGAAGCGAGACTTGCTGCAGTCCGAGAACATCAGGCTTCAATTCACTCTTCACAAACTATTTCCAAAACCGAGGCTCGACGTAATTCTGCTGAAGAACGTCAAGCATTATCTCGATCTTCAAAACACTACACTCATAGAGGTTTCAAGTTATTTCTCCGCAACATAACTGAATATAAGCGGAAATTTTGACAGAAAATGGAGTAGGAGAGAGTTTTATACCCAGAACCCCACTTATTCCCGTCGTTTTATCATCCCCCTTTAAATGTGTACAACTCCTGGTGAGGTTATGTCACGTCATAACCATAAACAAAGCGCAAGGTCAGACGCTGCGTGTTACATTTTGCGTTTTCGCACATCCAGCTGTATGTAGTTCTCTCCCACGTTAGTGAAGCAAACAAGCTCTTCGTTTCTATACTCAACCATAATACTTCGAGTGTTGTATAGCTTAAGGCTTTGTAAGTCAAAAATAAGTTTCACGCATACAAAGTCTCGGGAACATATATAAAGTATCCCGGCAACGACAGGTTTCTCACCTAGTTCTAAAACAAGCCCGCACTTCCTCAACCCAAAGAGCAAACACCACTCCGTGCAAACCCAGACCTACAACTATTATGAACTATTGCTTTTGTATCAATGTTGACAATATAGATGTCTCGTCTACGAAAATCAAGTACTGTGGAATTGTTTTTGCGCTTCATTAACTTCCAGTTTTTCTAAAGGTCAGTGTGTAAATACGTTACCTGGAGTTTATAACAATATGTTTACGTAATGTGTATACATAAACATACGTTATAACGTCCCCTTTCGTAGTCGCTAATTATAACAATATGTTTCTTTTGTGGTGCAACATATAGCTATAATCAGCGGTGGAAATACACTCCTGGAAATGGAAAAAAGAACACATTGACACCGGTGTGTCAGACCCACCATACTTGCTCCGGACACTGCGAGAGGGCTGTACAAGCAATGATCACACGCACGGCACAGCGGACACACCAGGAACCGCGGTGTTGGCCGTCGAATGGCGCTATCTGCGCAGCATTTGTGCACCACCGCCGTCAGTGTCAGCCAGTTTGCCGTGGCATACGGAGCTCCATCGCAGTCTTTAACACTGGTAGCATGCCGCGACAGCGTGGACGTGAACCGTATGTGCAGTTGACGAACTTTGAGCGAGGGCATATAGTGGGCATGCGGGAGGCCGGGTGGACGTACCGCCGAATTGCTCAACTCGTGGGGCGTGAGGTCTGCACAGTACATCAATGTTGTCGCCAGTGGTCGGCGGAAGGTGCACGTGCCCGTCGACCTGAGACCGGACCGCAGCGTCGCACGGATGTACGCCAAGACCGTAGGATCCTACGCAGTGCCGTAGGGGACCGCACTGCCACTTCCCAGCAAATTAGGGACACTGTTGTTCCTGGGGTATCGGCGAGGACCATTCGCAACCGTCTCCATGAAGCTGGGCTACGGTCCCGCACACCGTTAGGCCGTCTCCCGCTCACGCCCCAACATCGTGCAGCCCGCCTCCAGTGGTGTCGCGACAGGCGTGAATGGAGGGGCGAATGGAGACGTGTCGTCTTCAGCGATGAGAGTCGCTTCTGCCTTGGTGCCAATGATGGTCGTATGCGTGTTTGGCGCCGTGCAGGCGAGCGCCACAATCAGGACTGCATACGACCAAGGCACACAGGGCCAACACCCGGCATCATGGTGTGGGGAGCGATCTCCTACACTGGCCGTACACCTCTGGTGATCGTCGAGGGGACACTGAATAGTGCACGGTACATCCAAACCGTCATCGAACCCATCGTTCTACCATTCCTAGACCGGCAAGGGAACTTGCTGTTCCAACAGGACAATGCACGTCCGCATGTATCCCGTGCCACCCAACGAGCTCTAGAAGGTGTAAGCCAACTACCCTGGCCAGCAAGATCTCCGGATCTGTCCCCCATTGAGCATGTATGGGACTGGATGAAGCGTCGTCTCACGCGGTCTGCACGTCCAGCACGAACGCTGGTCAAACTGAGGCGCCAGGTGGAAATGGCATGGCAAGCCGTTCCACAGGACTACATCCAGCATCTCTATGATCGTCTCCATGGGAGAATAGTAGCCAGCATTGCTGCGAAAGGTGGATATACACTGTACTAGTGCCGACATTGTGCATGCTCTGTTGCCTGTGTCTATGTGCCTGTGGTTCTGTCAGTGTGATCATGTGATGTATCTGACCCCAGGAATGTGTCAATAAAGTTTCCCCTTCCTGGGACAATGAATTCACGGTGTTCTTATTTCAATTTCCAGGAGTGTATATTTGCGAACGCCGACCGTGTGCGGCTGCCTCTTGTTGGATCGTCTGATCAGTCGGAAGTTGCATTGCAGAGGAGAGTAAATGCCTATTCGAAATATAATTGCTTTTGGATAGTTCAACATGAATTTCCTAAGTTTATCCTGCATTTACCAGTAGAATGTGGCGCGTAGGAAGTATTTCGCCGCATACAACTTCCGTCCGATTTCGACTAAAGAATTCGTGACTGTGAACTCTCTATTTGACAGAAACATAAAGAAAATTAAATAACTTCATGAAGGAGTGAGGCATACATTCTATATTAAATAAATAGTCCATACACCAATTCCATTTAAATCTGAATTTATGGCAATTAATAGATGAACTTACACTACAATGAAGAATTTTAACATGAATGCCGTTTGACTGGCACTTCTCTTCTCGTAATGACACTAATTCCTTTGACGTTTTCACATACACGTCGCAACAATAAATATACTGCTATGCAGTATTGCATTTTTAGTATTGCACTTTTACTTTACACTAGAATATTATTATTTTAACGATAATTATACGGCGGCAAGACATGCGCGTCCGACACAAGTTACAAGAGACAAGAGAACAATGAGTAACTGTTCATCTAGAATATCTCGTACATAAAAAAGGAAATGTGTAAAAGTGTTCTTCTTCTGCCCGTTTTTCGCGCCGCGGTTTTCAAAGTCAGTAACTCACTGCATCTCTGACGGCGCTTCGACAATAAAGTTACGTCACAGGTCGTTCACCTTTTACATTCTCGCAAAATTATTTGCTAACTGTAGCTGTTGCCGAGCGACTGCTCGATTAGTGAATGATTTAAAATGATAAGGCAATCACATAATGTTACAAGTTCCCCACTGTAAGAGAAACTTGTAGGTCCGCAAAGACTTATTGAAAATACATTATACAAGGAAGATAAAAGGGTATTTGAAAGCTTAGAGGCTACCAAGTACAATGATGAATATCTCAGCAGGAAAAACCGAAATAGCTTCTGTACAGATGAATCGAAGTAAATGAAACTTCATATGGTCTATTTCCGTTATTTCCAGAACGTTGACAAAACTTGTAATCGATGGCTAATATTTTATTCTTGGCGCTTTCGTCCGACGCGTACACTTCACATGTGACCAGTATACGCCACATTAAACGTTCAGCCATTGAGGAAAGATAATTGCTTTAGCCATGTCTCAAATAAGAATCTAAATTGCTGTTTTGATATCTCTTGTCAGATCGACTTCTCTTTATAGCTAATAGGCGACTGTATTCCACACTGAGATGCTACCTAGTTCCACATCCCGCATGCAGTATGGAAAAACATAGCGGGCGCCAGTGGACTGGGTGCTCTGTGTCTAATTTGAAGGGTGCTCTGTGTCTAATTTGAAAATTTGGAAATTGGACCAAACTGCTGAGGTCATCGGTCCCTAAACTTACTCTAACCTAAATTAACTTACGATAAGGGCAACACACACACCCATGCTCGAGGGAGGACTCGAACCTCCGACGGGGCAGCCGCTCGAACCGTGGCAAGGCGCCCTGGACCGCTCGGTTACACCGCGTGGCTCTAATCCTCACTGGTGTGACCCGACAGCTTTGTTTTTCAGCGTAGTAGTACTGAGATCGCTAATTTAGTGTTCATGACAGTTGCGTTTCATTTTGCGCCAAAGTGCTGTTTGGTGTTTCAAAACATATTCTTACATAAACTGATTGGCTGAAAGTTACGGAAAGGGAAATCCCGTTTAAGAATATGCCATGTTATTTCTTCTCCCAGTGCCCAGTTTGGATTTCGGCTTATGAAATGAAAAAAATAAAATAACTCAAAGATTAAATTAGCAGAAGAGAACCAGAAGCCGAACGAGCTGCAACCATCACATACTGCATCTCACACTAGTTCTGCTCCTGGAGCGTTAAAGAGGAAGGTACCTTCCCAATGGTCATTGTGACCATCACCATTAGAACTGACGTACTTAATTAATCTGTCTTGCCAGGAAGTTTCGTAATTTTCGAAATTTATTCTTGTAAATAATGAGAGATTCCTGTAGGTAATGAGAGATACTTTATTGTTCCACTTTTCTGTTAGTTTCTCCTGCATATATTATTTCCAGTTTTTTTAATTGATGTGTTATTGATACCGGTGTGACAGTTCTATCTAGCACACATTTTTTCTTCAATATATACCAAATGTCGAAACATTTCTATAAGAAGTAACGTGGTGTCCTTCCTACTTCTGTTAGATCAACAGCTCACATGCAGACAGTAAGTTTTCCTACAAAAACACATCAATAGAAACATAAAAATATTCTTGGTATCCTCCCTCTCTGTGAAAATGATGCGTTAGCAGATGAAGAGGGAGATATAGTGACAGGGGATGATTCTTTTGATAAACCCAAGCGGTGATGGACGAAGACTCCGACGAAGAGGCTGAAAAGTAGGCAAGGAGGCACTGGACAAAATCAGCTGTAAATGAGGCCGTGGAAAAATCTGGTGCTCTACAACATTCTTCAAAAGCAGTGTTTGAAGAAATTGAAAGAAGCCAAAATTAGAGTGAGGAAACTACGCATGAAGTGTTCAACAAAATCAAAAATAAAGATCTGTCTAACGACTTTGCAGAATATCGTAATAACATTTGGCGATATGTTAAATCGGTAAACGGATCAAAGTCATCTGTTCAGACTCTTATTGCTGAATAATGACATAGAGAATGCTGAATACTGACACAGGACTAGTTTCCAAATTACTACTTCTGAAATTGTTTGACTGAGGAAGACTGTCAAAATAATATAGAAATAGTGACAACGGCAAAGAAAAACAACCAAAATCACTCGACAGACGAAAGGCGACTCTACCTGCAGTGTTACCAATATACACTCCTGGAAATTGAAATAAGAACACCGTGAATTCATTGTCCCAGGAAGGGGAAACTTTATTGACACATTCCTGGGGTCAGATACATCACATGATCACACTGACAGATCCACAGGCACATAGACACAGGCAACAGAGCATGCACAAGGTCGGCACTAGTACAGTGTATATCCACCTTTCACAGCAATGCAGGCTGCTATTCTCCCATGGAGACGATCGTAGAGATGCTGGATGTAGTCCTGTGGAACGGCTTGCCATGCCATTTCCACCTGGCGCCTCAGTTGGACCAGCGTTTGTGCTGGACGTGCAGACCGCGTGAGACGACCCTTCATCCAGTCCCAAACATGCTCAATGGGGGACAGATCCGGAGATCTTGCTGGCCAGGGTAGTTGACTTACACCTTCTAGAGCACGTTGGGTGGCACGGGATACATGCGGACGTGCATTGTCCTGTTGGAACAGCAAGTTCCCTTGCCGGTCTAGGAATGGTAGAACGATGGGTTCGATGACGGTTTGGATGTACCGTGCACTATTCAGTGTCCCCTCGACGATCACCAGAGGTGTACGGCCAGTGTAGGAGATCGCTCATCACACTATGGTGCCGGGTGTTGGCCCTGTGTGCCTCGGTCGTATGCAGTCCTGATTGTGGCGCTCACCTGCACGGCGCCAAACACGCATACGACCATCATTGGCACCAAGGCAGAAGCGACTCTCATCGCTGAAGACGACACGTCTCCATTCGTCCCTCCATTCACGCCTGTCGCGACACCACTGGAGGCAGGCTGCACGATGTTGGGGCGTGAGCGGAAGACGGCCTAACGGTGTGTTGGACCGTAGCCCAGCTTCATGGAGACGGTTGCGAATGGTCCTCGCCGATACCCCAGGAGCAACAGAGTCTCTAATTTGCTGGGAAGTGGCGGTGCGGTCCCCTACGGCACTGCGTAGGATCCTACGGTCTTGGCGTGCATCTGTCCGTCGCTGCGGTCGGGTCCCAGGTCGACGGGCACGTGCACCTTCCGCCGACCACTGGCGACAACATCGATGTACTGTGGAGACCTCACGCCCCACGTGTTGAGCAATTCGGCGGTACGTCCACCTGGCCTCCCGCATGCCCACTATACGCCCTCGCTCAAAGTCCGTCAACTGCACATACGGTTCACGTCCACGCTGTCGCGGCATGCTACCAGTGTTAAAGACTGCGATGGAGCTCCGTATGCCACGGCAAACTGGCTGACACTGACGGCGGCGGTGCACAAATGCTGCGCAGCTAGCGCCATTCGACGGCCAACACCGCGGTTCCTGGTGTGTCCGCTGTGCCGTGCGTGTGATCACTGCTTGTGCAGCCCTCTCGCAGTGTCCGGAGCAAGTATGGGGGTCTTACACACTGGTGTCAGTGTGTTCTTTTTTCCATTTCCAGGAGTGTAGTTATACATACAGTGTGCGAAAGAAGTTGTTACTTCTCTAAAAGTTGTCTCCCCCCTAGTTCGCATTGGTTGCACGCCCAGGTCACGGCCGTTTCTCAACAAGGATCTTCGAACACAGGACACAGCTACAGACTAAAGCGAAATGCTGAAAGATCTACAGAAGATCGACGCTCAGTTCTGTAATTTATAGTTGGCAGAAATCTAATGTGTTACACCCAAGCAGGTTTAAATATTGTCATATGAATACATTATAAGTCACGGTCACAGAAAAGAGTAACATCTGTCAGATATCTAAGATTATGTGTACAAAGCGATTTAAAGTTGGTGGACCACATAAAGCTAATTGTAGAAAAGGCGGACAGTCCAAAGCTCCTCAACCTGCGACCAGTATCAGGCATGATTGGTAAGGGAAATAGAGAATATCCCAAGAAGAGCATAGAGCTTTATCACGTGATCGTTTATTACATATCAAAGCCTCATGGAGATGTTAATTCATCTCAAGTGGCGGACTTTGCAATAGAGGCGTTTTGCATTGTGTTGCAGTTTGATGTCATCATTCGACGAGAGTACTGTCCTAGAAAAGTCAACCACTATAGTGCTTCCTCTTACTTACATCTTACCAAAAGATCTTAGATGTGCAGTCAGAGAGATTTGAGATTACACTCACGCCTGTCAACAATCGCTGTGACTAACTTCCCACGCACTATTCAGGACTAGAGCAGTGAAGATGAAAAGTGACATCTGTTCACAAAGTACCCTCCGTCACACTCCATAAGATGATTTCCAGAGTGTATATGTAGATGACGAACGTCTGTGACTGAAATAGTGCTGATATTCGCACTCCGTTAGCATTGGTTAAATATGCTTACTTCAGATAACACATCTGGCAGGTGTCTACGTTGTCCTTACCGTAAGTTTGTTTGAGTTAGGTTAAATAGTGTGTAAGCTTAGGGACCGATGACCTCAGCAGTTCTGTTCCATAAGACCTTACAACAAATTTCCAAATTTTCAGACAACACAAATTTTCTGAATGTTTCTACTGTGTAATAGCTACTTGAAGTTCAGCTGCACGTATCTGTCGTCTTACTATTTCTTCCTACTTTTCAAAAATCAAAATTTTGGGCAAACCACTGAGCACACATCTTCCACGTTTCCAGGCACTGACGCAATCAGCAACGGATCTTAAAATAAGGGTAAATGAAATCCATCGTAAAAAATTAGTCACGTGTGCGGAATAAGGAAAAAGTGCTACAAAAGTTGCTGACTTAGGAAATGGTGCAAAAAGCAGTGGCTCTGATGAAGATACAATAAAATCACAGTAAGTCATTTACAGCCGTTTATACAACAACTAATTAACGTCACCTGAGAAAATTTTGGCTTTGTAACAATACGAACATATTTACAAAATTTTAATTTCGTTTAGCATAATTAGAAATTCTCATTACATGTGATTTTTACATTTTTTAAGTTTCTCAGCTACTCTTTCCGAAACTGTTTTTTGAAAAAGTGAAACATTTTTTCTTACAGAACTCCCGGCGGCGTCAGGGATTTTCTCTGCCTCGTGATGGCTAGGTGTTGTGTGATGTCCTTAGGTTAGTTAGGTTTAAGTAGTTCTAAGTTCTGGGGGACTGATGACCATAGATGTTAAGTCCTATAGTGCTCAGAGCCATTTGAACCAATCTTACAGAACATCGAATTTTGGTATGAAAATAGTCAGGAGCGTGACAGCAGAATGAACCAATAATTAACAAATGACTGCTAACATAAATATTTTGTATGTAGTTTCTTCGATACCACTCGAGAAGCAGTTACTACAGCGATCAGGAACCCGAAATAAAAAAGGTGCCCTGGATAATTTAAACGTAATGACTGGCTCTGGCTGGAGGACAAAACATATAAATTCGTTAATGGTATAGCTGTATCATTAGGTATGGTTGTTGAAAAGAGGGGTAAGCGACTGCACTGTGTTTGAGCTAACTATATGCTAGCGATCTCATTATGCAGACCTCATCACACAGCATACATGTTATCCACGAGACGCATCCCGCGAGATCACAACATGAATATCTTATGCGCCACTAAAGGAGTTTGGGGAGTTGGCCCCAGATGCGGACGGAGTCTGCACGCTTCCTCCTGATGTCGATGTCGGCACACGAGGCGCAGACCAGCTGGTGGGCAGTATCAACGCAGAAAGTATTTTGGCGGTGCATCATCCCAAAATCGCCTTAAGTTTCAATATTACTCTGCTGTTTGTGTTTAATAGGAGAGGTACTTCAGAATTTAAGTTGCAAATCATTATATTAGCCCACGTAGCTTTTCTCGAATGTTACACTACAGCCTGACACAAATACGTGGCACTGTTTTTCACTATAGTCACCAAGTGTATGTGAACAACGTTCGACATATCCTAACAATTGTTCAATTCCTCGAGCCATTCGATAGTCGATGTGTGAACGTCATCAAAGCTGGAAACTCCGTTTGCTACCAGATGCTCATTTACCTTGCTGATAGCATGGACTATGTCGCCTGTTGTCGAAGTCGATGATATTTCTTCGCAATCGGCATCTACCACGCCGGTGTTGCCCTGATCATTATGTGCAGTATTTCACTGCGGTTGGATGCGACATTACATTTGGGTCGATACACTGCGAAAATATCTTTGTGAACCTGTGTGCATTTTAGTCATTTTGCCCACAAGAATCGCTCTGTCACACAAACCGAAACAAAACAGATGGAAAAAAGCAAGTAAACTTTTATTTCAAAAATAATCGTGATAACTGCTGAAACACTTATACTGCTGTGAGACGAGACGGTCAGTGCCTCGACGGAAACATGTTTTCGGCTGTCTGTAGAAACACGATTGTACCCGGGCGTGCAACTCTTAGTCCGAAACAGATCAACGGCCACGAATGTCTTTGTTCAGATCTCCAAAAATACGAAAATCGCGTAGCGAGGGTGTGTAAGGGTCTCCCGTGGAAACGTATGCAGCGTAGTTGAAACAACGTTGGCAACATTAGTAGAAAGAAAGCGGAATGGAAGAATTCCGGCAAAATGCAGTGTATCCGCAAAGGAGATGAAGCACGAAATGGTAATACTATCAGTCTAGTCTACTATTTAGTCTTTGAAGTCTTCAACAGGAAGGCCTTACTGAAAATACCGAATGAAATCAGAATGCACTAACATCACTTAAGAACAGAAAACCATCAGGAAAAGACGTCATTAATGCTGAATTATTAGAATATTGAGGAATGATGCTACACCATCGACTGCTACATTTATTCAAAGAATTTTGGAAGAGGAAGAGTATTTGTACGCGATGAAGGTTTCAACTTACCACGGAGTTCCACGTTGTGTTGCAGAATGAGGTAAGCCATTAAGCACTGCAGTGCGGTTCGCTCTCTGCGGAGCTCAGTCCACCGCGTGGATTGCAGGAGAGGGGCTCTCTGTGGACCGAAGGAGTGGAAATTGGAACAGGGGAAGCGCTGCAGTGGCGATGAGGCGATCTCAGGGCATATTTGTTGCAAAGCCTGCGGATCTTGCTACGAAATTCAGTTTGCTCATGTCTTAAGCCTGCCTATGAATGACGGAAACTGCACTGCTTTGAAATGTCTCAATGATATACGTTGTAGACAGTCAGGTACTGATATCGGCTATTTAGTAACGTTATCGGGTTAAGGTACTGAATTTGTCGGTGTAGATCTGCAGAGACGGTAATTCGTACAGTACACGGCGTAATGCGGTGACTACTTTGCTAACTGGAGAAGTATAATTCGGATACAAAACATAAACATACGGTTATCAGTAGTCAAGAACGTTGCAAAAACACCGCCAAGTTGCTAATTCTGGAAAGATTAGGAAAAAAATAGTACAAATGAAGAATGTAAATGTTTCTCACATTTAGATATTAATTTCATAGTAAAAAATATGATATCTTATAGAATAGTTCGGATTATACATTGAACAAAATCGCCGTCTGATTCATTACAGGCATTGTTCTTTTCCGTCGTCGTCGTTTGGTTCCACTGAGGACGACGGGAACAGCGGCAGAATACGGCGCTGCGGTCGTCAACACCTATGTAAGACATGAGCCTGGCGGAATTGTTAGATCGGTAACTGCTGCTACAATGGCAGTTTAACAAGATATAAGTGAGGTTGAACATGTTGTTATAGTCGTCGCTCGAGCGATGGGACGAAGCATTTCCGATACAGCGATGAAGTGGGAACTTTCCCGTACGACGATTTCACGAGTGTGCCGTGAATATCAGAAATTCGGTAAAACCAAATCTCCGACATCGCTGCAGCCGGAAACTGATCCTGCAAAAACGGGAAGAGACTCGTTCAACGTGGCAGAGGTTCAACCCTTCCGCAAATTTCTGGGTCGTCATCAACTGCCAGCGTGTGAACCATTCAACGAAATATCATCGATTAGGGATTTCAGAGCTCGCTCATGTACCTTTGATGACTGGACGACACAAAGTTTTACGCCTCACCTGGGCCCGTGAACATCGACATTGGACTGTTGATGACTGGAAACATGTTACCTGGTCGGCGGAGTCTCGTATCAAATTGTATCGAGGGGATGGACGTCTACTGGTATGGAGACAACCTCATCAATCCCTGTTACAGTGGACTGTTCAAGTTGGTGGAGATTCAGTAATTGTATCGGGCATGTGCAGATGGTGTGATGTGGAACCCCTGATACGTCTAGATACGACTTTGACAGGTGATACGTACGTAAAGCATCCTGACTGATCACCTACATCCATTCATGTGTTCACACTGTGCACTGCTGCACAGTGTCATGACTTGCCGTTTGGTGCTGGCCTCCTATGGCAACACAGGGTGGAAACTCAAGCTTCAGTCTGCATTAAACGGCAGGTAGTCAATATGAGTCTTGACAAAATGAGCAGGGCTATACTTGTAAAGTTGTTTTAGCAAAACAACATGCTGCTACTCTTCTCGAGTACTGACGCATTAAAGGAAACGGAGAGGTAATCTTTTCGCACCGGGCTTGAGGACATAATTCGAAAGTTCGACATAATTGAAGATTTTTGGAATTGCTATTGAAAGTAGCCGGCGCCATTTTCGCGACAAATTGTTAAAGAAGTTACTGTTGCCATGGCTGAGAATGCACTAACTGTATCAAGAAAGTTAAACGTTCCATGGCTCATCGTTGTTTCAGACAGAAGCAGAGCCATGTCTAGTGCGGTTCTAGGCTGTCGTGCATGCCGATTGTCGACACAATGAGCAATTGTTCTACTGTGTAACGTAAACATGGTACGCAACTAACAAATGTTACCCACTCGTATGAAAATTACAATGTGTTTATTCCAGTGATTTATTCGTTATTTCTCTTCTGTATGTCTTCACAAGTGATTCCGCAAAGTTTCATTGTCCTACGATCAGTCATGTGTCATGGGGGCCCCCCCTCAAATAACGACATTTTATTTGTAACCACCCTGTAACCTTTGGTACTTATTTTCTTTTTTTCTTCTTCCATTATACTTCACTTTCTAGTAGTGAGCCAGCTTTCTCTCCTCTGTCCACTTGGTTACTGTGGTCTTACTGGTAAAGGACACTGGGAAAACTCCACGTCGGATGGTTTGCCAGAATCACTTTCGATATTGTTTTCACTCCTTTGGGATCTTCAGGTTCTATGTCAGACTTTACCGATGCTCTCTACTTGCGTTCAGAAGCTTTCCTTTCACCTGTCACTGTGAACATCCTGTTAGCGACTCTTTCGGGATTCATGCACCTCAAGAGCCCTTACACACATGACAATATCCACCTGCTGTCTGTACTGCTCCTCTTTGTGCCAGATTCTGCAGGTGCACTCCTCTTCTCTTCCTTGTTCAACGCTGAAGAGCCAAAGAAACTGATACTCCTGCCAAATATCGTGTAGGGGCCCGCAAGCACTTAGAAGTGGCGCAACACGACGTTTCATGAACTAGACTAATGTCTGAAGGGAACTGACACCGTGAATCCTGCAGGGCTGTCCATAAATCCGTAAGAGCACGAGGGGGTTGAGGTCTCATCTGCAAGGCATCCACAGTATGCCCAATAATGTTCATGTCTGGGGAGTTAGGCGGCCAGCCAAAGTGTTTAAACACAGAAGAGTGTTCTTGGAGCCAACTGTAGCAATTCTGGAAGTGAAGTGTGTCGCGTTGTCCTGCTGGAACAGACCAAGTTCTTCTGAATGCACAGTGGACATGAATGGATGCAGGAGATCAGACAGGATACGTACGTGTCTTGCGTCAGAGTCGTATTTAGACGCATCAGGGGTCCATGTCACTCCAACTGCATATCCCCCACACCATTACAGAGCTTCCACCAGCTTGACAAGTCCCCTGCTGACATGCACGGTCCATGGATTCTTGAGGTTGTCTCTATACCCGTACACGTCCATCTGCTCGACACAATTTGAAGCGAGACTCGTCCGACCAGGCAGTCATCGAGGATACACGAGTGGGCCGTCGGATCCCGAAGCCTATATGTATGATGTTTCATTGAACGATTCGCACGTGGACGCTAGCTGATCGCCCATCATTGAAATCTGTGGCGATTTGCGGAAGGGTTGACGATTTTCTTCAGTAGTCATTGGTCCCAGTGTGCCAGGATCTTTTCCTGGCCGCATCGATGTCGAATATTTGATGTTTTACCGGATTCCTGAGATTCTCGGCACACTCGTCAAATTGTCCTACGGGAAAATCCCTACTTCATCACTACTTCGGAGATGCTGTGTCCCATCGCTATTGCACCGAATGTAGCGCCACGTTCAAACTCACTTAAATATTGATAACCTGCAATTGTAGCAGCAGTAGCTGATGTAACATATTGTAGCATTATATGAGTATGTAGAATATAGTCGGATCTACTCTGCGTCACGTGAGTGTAGGGGAGTCGAAACAAGTAGTGACCCATGACGTCATAACAACTTTAGATTTTTTAATACATGTAATTCATTTCCAAATTTTATTGATTATTTGCAGACTAACGAATTTAACAGGTAATGAGTTTTAATGAGATAGATATAAATAGTTTTTGAAATAGCAAATCACCTTTTTGCATTATGCATGATATGTTTTCTCTTTGTAAGAAAAAAAAAAGAAACTTCAGTGTTGCTCGAGTGCGCGATCAAGTAGTCGTCGAGTGCGGATCTGTAACCTTCATGTATGGGCATAGAATTGTTAATTTACAACCTGGAGTTGATTTAAAAATTATTCTAGGGAACCACAGCCCGACTTTGGTGGAAACAAATGTCGTTCGAATTCTCAAATATCGACGCGGAGTATAAATGCCCGGCTGGATATCGGGCGTTACCGTCGTTTGTAGGATTCAGTAACATGCGCCACAATTTACGGACGTTAGCTTGATAATAACTATCAAAGACGTATGTGAGCGGCATAGTAATCGTCTTGATGCTTAAATCAATATACTGTCGGGATATGACACAAATGAATCATTTCATAGTCAGCTTGTTGATACATTGCTTAGCAACTCCTAAACGGACTGATAGAACTACTGAAACGATCTTTTAAGTATCATTGACGACTACAGACACATCAGAAACTAATTACTGTCACAGTGAGTGACTTTTGGATTGGATGATTTTTAAATTTTCTTTTTATTTTTTTATTTTTTCAGCTAACTGGTAAACTTCTTAGGAGGTTGAAACTTCCTCGATGGTGTCGCGCTCATCCAGTTTAGTAGAACGATAGATAATACTAGTTACGCTACTGTTTATAGTTTTAAAACAAAAGAGAGCACACGCCTGTTTTTTCTTTTGATAAATGTTCGTAGTTCAGTCATCAGTCTTCTCAAACCTGAGGCAGGAGTGACGCTCCCTCACGGCACTACTATATCGTAGTTCAAAAATAGCTCTGAGCACTGTGGGACTTAACATCTGATGTCATCAGTCCCCTACAACTTAGAACTATTTAAACCTAACTAACCTAACATACACATCCAGCGCCCGAGGCAAGATTCGAACCTGCGACAGTAGCAGTCGGGCGGTGCCGGACTCTCCAGAACTTCTCCAGGAACCAGCGGAAGGCTGCGAGCAACGAGTGTGGTGGACAGAAGCGCTAGGTAAGTAGTGTGCGACCTGATGGGAATTTGGGTTAGACGTGAAGCTTGATCGGATAGCCGAAGCGGCTACGGAGACCACTCGCGTAAGGCGAGAAATCCGGTTTCGAGTCCCTGTCCGACGTAAGTTTTCAGTTGTCGCTACAGAATTCTTTTTGGATGCCCGACTGCGGCCGATGTCAGGATTTGTGTCTCCATTCGAAATGTAAGTGTTGTACGTTTTTCTGACAGCAGACATTTCCTCTTTTATGAAACTATTTCACAGTCGCAAAGGTAATTTAGATAAGAAACCGAATAAACTTTATTCATATGCAACGAGCCACCGAATACGACTCAAATGACAGACATCTACAGCCCTTTAAGATAAATTTGAAAATGAATTTAATCGATGTAGTGCTGGCAGTCTGAGCTTAAATGACTTGTCAAAATCAGGAATGGCGACGCCCTTCGAAATATGAATTACTGATAGAGGTTCTTCGTGCATTTACCGTGAATACTTCTGAGAATATTAGAACTTTATCAGCGTACTACAAATCATTTAATGAAGACAAAAAATTTTGCTCGATGGCTCAACAGACGAAGGAAAAGTCTTGACAAACCCGCGTCCGGCAATCGTGATTTAAGTTTTCCGTGATTTCTTTAAATCTATTCAGAGAAATACTGGGATTCGTTCCTTTGAAAGGGCACGGTCGACTTCCTACCCTAATCCCTTGACCTCGCTGTTTGGTCCCCTCCAACGGATCAAACAACCAACCTATCCATGGCTCTCTCACTCATCAGAAAAGCCGCAGAAAAACAATGTGAATTCGACTGAAGAGAGTTTCTTCATGTCCCGTATGAACCGGAAAATAATCCAACTGACCTCAACTTTTTCCCAAAAACGAAACGCCCTATGCGATAACATCGTTTGCGTTCCATCAATGGCTATTAGCAGAGCTAACTGGCAAATGAGCATTCCTGGAATAATAACGCTTTCCACATGTTGGAACAGGGAGGTAATATTGTAGGAATGTAAAAACGTAATATAAAATAAATTTGCATACTTGTACACCAAAGAATTGTGTATTTTATTCACGATGTTACTCTTTCTGTACTGCTTTAAAAAATTAAGATTGCTACATTACCATGAACAGTGAACTGTTATAACATCAAACGTGTTCATCTACACAAACGATCAGATAGCATGAGCTGCAATTCGGAACTATTTTCTGATGATACTGCTCCGTAGAGAAGAATGTCGTCGTTGAGTCACTCTCCACGGACTAAGGGCAACTTGGACAGAATTTGCATTTTGTGCGACTAATGGTAGCTTCAGGGTAGAGGAAACATTCGTGCAACATAAACGCTGTTTTTTTTCTTTCTTTGTTGTATTAGGGGGACTGGTAGCAGGGTAATACGCCGCTCTGCAGCCTACAGATAAAGTTAAAAACATAATCAAGAGACATAACAATAAAAACAGATGATAAAACGGTGACTGCTTAAAACGAACATGGTAAAAATTTGCGAAGAAAATATAAGAAACAAAGGGTGGCCGATGCTGATTAAAACACGTAATAATTAGACAAGCGCAGTTAAAAAGCATGGTGACAGTCTGGTTTCTGTTCGCAGCACTTAAAAAGCACTGAACACTTACGGAAAACACAGCACCACAGAGTACAAATGCATATGGTGGTCGGGGGGGAGGGGGGGGGGGTTAATGCTGTTCTGGAAAACACGTTCTTCTTAACAACAGTTCAATCACAGTGAGCGAACTTGCAGTAATTTACTGTTTTCAACTCTTCTGTGTCATCGTAAGGAACTAGTTTCTTATTACAAAACTAAAACGTCGGACACTCACTTAGCAGTTGCCCAGTCAGTTTTTACGAAAATTCTGTGAGACACAATAAGACTGTATGTTGCGCGGGTGATTTTCGATCTTGTCGCTGGGTGGGAGCACCAGACAGCAAACTATAGACGACTGGCAGCTTCTTATCGAGAAATCGATATGGAGGTCCAAGACGGTACAGGAGAGAAGAAAGGTGGTAGGGAGTGCGAATGAGAAATGGGAAGGGTGGTTTAATGTCCCTTGCAGTATGGGTTCGTTGTTTCTGAAATTAGGGGAGTGCAAGGTAGTTAAAATAAACTGAGAACGTGTGTATTTACTAAAGTATACCAACGTTAAATACCAGCACAATTCCATAAACGGTGACTTTTGTGTATTCGTGACAGTCAGGTAACGTTCCTCTTTTCGGTGTTATACACTACTGGCCATTATATTGGCTACACCAAGAAGAAACGCAGATGATAAACGGACAAATCAGTACCTAGAACAACCACTTCTGGCATTAATAACGGCCTTGATACGCCTGGGCATTGAGTCAAACAAAAAAATGGCTCTGAGCACTATGGGACTTAACATCTATGGTCATCAGTCCCTTAGAACTTAAAACTAGTTAAACCTAACTAACCTAGGGACTTCACACACATCCATGCCCGAGGCAGGATTCGAACCTGCGACCGTAGTGGTCACGCGGTTCCAGACTGAAGCGCCTAGAACCGCACGGCCACACTGGTAGGCTTGATTCAAACAGAGCTTGGATGGCGTGTACAGGTACAGCTGCCCATGCAGCTTCAACACGATACCACAGTTCTTCAAGAGTAGTGACTCGCGTACTGTGACGAACCAGTTGCTCGGCCGCCACTGATCAGACGTTTTCAATTGGTGAGAGATGTGGAGAATGTGCTGGCCAGAGCAGCAGTCTAACATTATCTGTATCCAGAAAGGCCCGCACAGGACCTGCAACATGCAGTCATGCATTATCCAGCTGAAGTGTAGGGTTTTGCAAGGATCGAATGAAGGGTAGAGGAACTGGTCGTAACACATCTGAAATGTAACGTCCACTGTTCAACGTGCCGTCAATGCGAACAAGAGGTGACCGAGACGTGTAACCAATGTCACCCCATACCACCACGCTTGCTGAAACGCCGGTATGGCGACGGCGAATACACGCTTCAAATGTGCGTTCACCACGATGTCGCCAAACACGGATGCGACCATCATGATGCTGTAAGCAGAACCTGGAATCACCCGAAAAAGTAACATTTTGCCATTCGTGCACCCAGGTTCGTCGTTGAGTATGCCATCGCAGACGCTCCTGTCTGCGATGTAGTGTCAAGGGTATCCGTAGCCATGGTCGCCTAGTCCATGCTGCTGCAAACGTCGTCGAACTGTTCGTGCAGATGGTTGTTGTCTTGGAAACGTCCTCATCTGTCGACTCAGGGATCGAGACGTGGCTGCACGATCCGTTACAGCCATGCGGATAAGATGCCTGTCATCCCGACTGCTAGTGATACGAGGCCGTTGGGATTCAGCACGGCGTTTCGTATTACCCTCCTGAACCCACCGATTCCATATTCTGCTTACAGTCATTGGATTTCGACCAACGCGAGCAGCAATGCCGCGGTACGATAAACCGCAGTCGCTATAGGCTACAATCCGACCTTTATCAGAGTCGGAAACGTCATGGTACGCATTTCTCCTCCTTACACGAGGCATCACAACAACGTTTCACCAGGCAACGTCGGTCAAGTGCTGTTTGTGTATGAGAAATCGGTTGGAAACTTTCCTCATATCAGTACGTTGTATGTGTCGGCACCAGCGCCAGCCTTGTATGAATGCTGTGAAAAGCTTACCATTTGCATATCACAGCATCTTCTTCCTGTCGGTTAAATTTCGCGTCTGTAGCACGTCATCTTCGTGGTGTAGCAATTTTAATGGCCAGTAGTGTAATTATTATTATTAGACGAATTAGACAGACACTATGTAGACATTACAGCTATTCAAGAAACTCGGTGGCAGGGGGAGGGTAGCATAAAGAGGAGTAACTATACGTTTTTCTATGGAGGTGCGGAAGCTCACAGTTTCGGAAAAGGTTTCACAGTACAGAGAAAAGTGCTTCACGCAATCAGAGATATAAGGTTCATTAGTGACCGACTATCAGTTGTAGTGTTGAATGGCAGGTGGAATAGACTAGTAGTAGTTAATGTACACGCACCAACTTTGGACACTGAAGAGGTTGTTAAACTACTAGCTCAACTGTGTGATGAGTTCTCCTCGTGTGATACAAAATTAATCATACGTGATTTTAATGCGAAGATAGGGAAAGAGGAAGCATTCCGGCCTACAATTGGGAAAGAATGTTTGCATGACATTTCGAAAGATAATAGCACAAGGGTGGTTACTTTTGCTGTCTCATAAGACATGATTGTTGAGAGCACATATTTCAAAAGGAAGGACATTCATAAAGCATCTTTGGTCCCTCGGGATGGACACACCCGAAACCAAATTGATCATGTTCTTGTAGATCGGAGATGGCATACTAGTATAGAAAATGTTAGGACTTTCAGGGGAGCAGACTGCGATTCTGATCATTTTCTTGTAGTTGCCAAATTTCACCAACGGTTATCTACAGCAACATCAAGGTGTCACAATGCAGAACTAGGTTCGACACTGACAAGCTAAATGATGAAAATTTTAGAGGAAGGTGCATGATAGAAATTTCAAATAGGTTTCATGCTCTCAGGACATACGAAGATCAAGACAAGGATGTAAATATGCAGTGGATCACTGTTAGGAATAATATCAAAGAGGCAGCGAAGGTCACAATAGGTACAATTAAGAACGGGAGGAAACCGTGGTTTGATGAGGAATGCAAGAAATTGGTAGAGGAAAGGAGAAAAGCGCCTTTAGATTGGGATAGAATGGGAGACAGAAAACGAGAGGAGTTCTTGAACCTGAGAAGGGAAGTTGGTCGTAGGGTACGGGCAAAGGAGTTATTTGAACAATCAAATTACAAACATGGAAACAAACAGTAAAACAAAAAAACATTAGGGAAGTTTACCTAAACATAAATGGGTATAAGAAGGGCTTCAAGGCTAGGAAAAATGCACTTCGAGGGGATGCTGGGGAAATACTGACAGACTCCAGTGCTATATTAAGTAAATGGAGGGAGTATTTTGAGCATCTATTAAATGTACACCAGGAAACAGGAAATGAGCAGGCATACGAAATACATACAGAAGAACCCCAGGTACGTGATCCAACGTTAAAGGAAGTAAGAGATGCAGTCAACAAATTGAAAAAACCATAAAGCACCAGCATCAGATTGCGTAACTGCAGAATTAGTTAAAAATGGGGGACAGAAATTGGTGGAAATAGTTCACAAAGTGATGACTAAAGTATGGAACTCAGAGATGATACCTAAAGAGTGGCAGGATTCGATTCTGATCCCAATTTTTAAGAAAGGCGACAAAATAGATTGTAGTAATTATAGAGGGATAACGCTATTACCTGCTCCAAAATTTTCTGCTAAGCAGGCTTTCACCATATGCAGATGAAATTGTGGGGGATTACCAAGCCGGCTTTCGGAGGAACAGATCAACTATAGACCGAATATTCACCCTACGTCAAATTTTGGAAAAGAAATGGAAATACAATGAACCAGTTCATAATCTTTTCATAGATTTTACAAAAGCATATGATTCAGTATTGCAATCAAAATTGTACAGAATTATGTATGTTAGACTTATAGAAGCGAGTTTGAAAAACACAAAAGGTAGAGTACGCGTGGGGAAATTGGAGTCAGAAGAATTTGTAATAAAGAACGGACTTAAGCAGGGAGATGCGCTGTCTCCGCCACTTTTTAATTTAGTCCTAGAATGTATTGCACGAATGGCAGCAGATAATTCAGAGGGTATGTTGTTAAATGGAAATATTAAGATATTAGGGTATGCAGATGATCTAAACATCATCAGCGATAGGAAAGAATCTGTAACAGCAAATGCGAATGCGTTAATCAACGCTAGTGAAGATGTAGGTCTATGGATAAGTGAAGACAAATCTAAATATCTGGTTACTACTAGAATGCCAGCAGCAGTGTATCAGGAAATGTTAAGAGTTGGAGAAATCTAGTTTGAAAAAGTGAACAGATTTAAGTACCTAGGCGTGGACATCACTTAGATAAATGAGATTGAATCCGAACTGAAGAAGAGATTACGGGCGGGAAATGCGTGCTACTTCTCACTGAATAGATTACTTTCATCACGGATATTGTCTAGGAATTTAAAGATTAGAATATACAAAACTATTATTCTACCAGTTATGCTGTATGGTTGTGAGGCTTGGTCTCACTGTGCAAAATGAAAAGCCGTTTCGAGTATTTCAAAACAAAATTTTGAGGAATGTTTTCTGAGCAAAAAGAGATGACATTAGCGGAGAGTGGCGAAAACTGCATAACGAAGAGGCTCACGAACTCTATTCAAGCCCTGGCATAATCAGTATTATCAAATCACGTAGGCTGCGATGGGCGGGTCACGTAGCTGGAATGGATGAGGGCAGGGCAGCGCGCAGAGTACTGGTAGGGCACCTAGAGGGAAAACGTCCTGTGGGGAGACCGAGGCGTAGATGGGAGGACAATGTGAAGGCTGATTTGAGGAGCCTAGGTATTGAAGGTGAATGGAAGGAAATACCCCAAGATAGGGACAGATTGCGAAAATACTTTGCTGCGGTAATGGGCTCTCGAGTCCGGTATGCCCAGTAAGTAAGTAAGTAAGTAAGTAGTATAATTATGATAAAACGGAAGCGCACTATTGATTGACTTAGTCTTAGAGCAGTTTAACTTCTCAGATACCTATCTTTAACTCTGCAGAAATTTCGTCAGTATTATTGATGAAGAGTCTAATAATCACCTCTCCTTAGAGGATGCTCAACAGCTTAATATTAATAGTAAATCAAACTGTTATTTTATCAGCTAGCTAAGTTATAAAACAAGAAACACAAACTTAGTTACTGGCCTGGAGTCAGCGATGTTTATTGTGTATTCAAACACTCTCTCATGTAGTATAATCTTGTAAATAACTATGAAGTACGAGTTATTGACTATTTCAAATAACTTTTTGTTGCATTTTGCCATATTTCATTATCTGCTTACTGGTTAAATACATTATTTTTATTTTTGTATTTCTTGTTTATTACGATTGATAGTATTAAATGTCCTGAGTCCTATTTCGTGATTCGTGAGGTGCCAATAACATCCACCCCGTGTCTCTAAAGAACTGAACTGCCTTCCATAATTTTGTATTGCTCCTAACGAAATAAAAGTTTAGAAGAGGCTTGAAATTATGTTTAAAGTTTGGCGGCTCTAAGCACTCTCATTCACAACACTGGACGAGTATGATCTCATTAATTTGCACTACGTTTCAAGAACTGCCAGTTTTTCATTAATCTCAGTGTTAATGACAGGTTAACCCCTGAACAACGATATGTGTTGTATAATGATATAGTATGCAGGTACATCCACTGGTACACGTAAATATTCTCTGCAAAATGTGTTGCGAAAATAGCATTAATTTATTTTTTTTTATTTTGTGGAAAGTTCCTATGAGACCAAATTGCTGAGGTCGTCGGTCCATAGGCTTACACACTACTGAATCTAACTTAAACTAACCTACGCTAAGGACAACACTCACCCCCATGCCCGAGGGAGGACTCGAACCTCCCACGGGGGAGCCGTGCGAACATTGCCCAGACCCCCAAGACCACGTCGCTAGGATTAAAGAAGTAATAAATTACCTCCCGCCTGATGCAGAATTTTTACAGCATGAAGTGCGAAAATATAATAAACGATCAACCTTGTTGTTTTCATTATTGTTTCGTGGGCTGTCACTAGGAAAACAGTTTGATAAGTTTTGAAATTATGTATAAGATTTGTAGATAAGTAGCTAAGTGTTCTCATTCTGCATTGCGTGCTATGAATTACAGTGTTTCAGGAGATATACACAGGGGTAGAAAACAGGGTACCTTCTCCTGAGTATCAGGTTACACCTGAGGTAAGTGGGCAAGGTCACCTCCTCTCCTCTTCCGCCCAGGGAATTACCGTCGTACCCACACACCTCTCCCTCCCCCATCACCGTAGAAAATAAGATTCAGACCCACCCTCCCCCTTCACCACCACAGTTATATGTTATTACAACTAAAGTAATTCAGTGTGTGGTGTCAGTCTTGTTATGTGTGCCCTATGGTTTGAATCAGATTTTGTTTCAGATCATTGGAATTGTTACTCCAGTTATTTGAGTTTCTTCCCACTGCTCCTCATATCACGTCGATTTTGGCGTCATGTCAACATTATGTCACATCAGTATCGCATTACACTGACATCACGACGTGCTCAGCCAATCAGTATGCAATGTTAGCTCAAAATTATCCAAAGAGTCTGAATTATTTATCATGTAAGCACCTTTGCTTGCCTTTCGAAACGTGTGCTCGTAGTGGAAGCACCAACTGACCCCATGCAGAATGAGAAGGCATATAGTTAACCCTACCTTCTTTTAATTTTATTATTATTTCACAGATTTAGGTAATTTTCTGAAGCCTTACCGATTTTCCATGCATCTACATGTCCAGCTTGAGATATATGTAAATACCATCTAAACAATTTCTGTACTGAATTATTAACATCGAATACGCTATTGCAGAACCTCTAAAATTTTAATCACATGAACAACACGATATTTAAACAAAGAAACTGTTGCTGCATATCGAATCTACGTCATCCCTACATTACTAGAATGTATGTGAATCTGTGCACGTGTTTATGCATGTGTGTGTGTGTGTGTGTGTGTGTGTGTGTGAAGCCATAATTTCTGCAATGCATTATTAACACACAGTACTCTATTGCTGAGACTTTAAATGTTCAGTTAATGCCATAAACGCTATTTAAGGACAAAAAATCTTGCTAAGTAATCCCTACATTACTAGTGTTCGTGAGATCATTGCGCATGTGTTAAAACGAGTGTGTTATTCTAATGGTAGAAGGAATGACATCGCAGTATATTCCACAAAATCTGGGTGAATATTAATATTATGTATGACGTAAGCCTCCAGACCTCTTAACTTGAGATAAGACCGTTATCTGGACCAGGACGCCTACTATACAGCTACCACTTTTCAGTTGCAGCATTATTTTATCACTAGAAGTGTTGTGTCTCTACATGTTTACCTGAACCACAACGTACACTGCTATTCTACGTACTTGTAGTTTCTATTTTCAATATTTCAGGTATTGTGTCAAACCATTATCGTGCAAGTATGCCATACCTTTTAATGAGTTGATGATGACAGTATTTCACTTTTTTTAATTCAGTTCATATTTATCTGAAATACTGAAAATCAATTTTTGATGGCCATAAAAAGATTAGATGGACAATGTGACCGTTTTAGCGTTCAGTTATTTCCATAATGTTAATACTTGTATGAAATTGGGGTTAACTCGTTTGGGATATTAGAATAACCGAATATTGCTTAACTTCGGAATGGCATAGTGGTTTTCAAGTTGGTGTATGGTGAAAGCTATTACGAGAATCAGAAGATCGCTAGGTTATTCGCAATAACTGGTATGAACAACGAGACAAATAACAACATATCCTTTTCCGACGGTGTGGTCCAGTTTGCTGCCACCTAGGATTTCTTAATTTTTTTCGTAGTATATAGACGTCAGATACATCTGTAGCCACCCATTACGTCTCCAGTAGATGGTGCGTTGTTGAGGCTGTAGCTTGAACAACTTCATATGTTTCGAATCATAGCAGTTAGACAAGCAAATTCAGGAGCCATTTTTGTATGCAGTGCACAGTTGTCAGTGTTTTCAAATTGTGATTAAATTTATCTCTGTAAGGTATATTTTGCCCAAGGATTAGACACAACGAACTGTACTGTTCAAATTTATTCTCTGTGTACTGCGATAATAATTAAATTTATGTATTTATTTTTATAATTATTGTGGTGGTTTCTATTGAAAGCACTGCGGTTTTAAGAGCAACATGAGAAGCTGTGACAGGCTCTTGTATTTCCAGTTTCGCACAATGTTCTCCTTCAGAATAAAAGACCAGGAAATTCTGACTTTCCTTTTGGGAGAGATTTCTTTTGGTGCCGACTCAGATTGACAGTAGCAGTGAAAGTGGAGATCTGTGTTGTTTTGCATTGTTTCAGAGAGTGAGAGCGAAGAACCATTAGCAAAATAATGTAAAACTATTATCACAATTGACAAACATGTAAAAAAAAAAAGGTTCAAATTTCTGTAAGGACTTAACATTTGAGGTCATCAGTCCCCTGGGATTAGAGATATTCAAACCGAACTAACCTAAGGATATCACACACATTCATGCCCCAGGCAGGATTCGAACCTGCGACCATAGCATCAGCGCAGTTCCGGACTGAAGCGCCTAGAACCGCTCGGCCACAGTTGCCGGCAAACATGCAACAGAAGCAAGCATCTTCCTATACCTGGCACCTCAGGGCACCACCTACGCTGTAGCATAAGGAAGGAACTTTACAGCAGCCCATGGGCACATGGGCTCTCTGACAAGTAGCCCTATGACTAAATGCACAAAGAACTGAATTTTACCTTATCACCAGAAATAGCGACATTTGATGCACGGTGGCTCCATTTGAAATCACCTCATATATGTTCAGTTAATGTGTGTAGCACTTGTTTCTCACATTGTTCTGCCTCATTGTATGTCTAATAATCCAATGGAAAAAAGAAAATCCAAAAATATTAATCTTTTATGTTTCGAATCTGAGCGGGATATACATTTGACCCTCAACAATTGTCTGCCACTGTAATTGGCCAAATCTTGTGTGCCGGTACTGTAGAGGGTACACCGGCGTCTAATGGAGTGAGATGATGTGCTGGCCCCCCTAGAGGCCGTGCGCCGTTCGCTGCAGTGGCTGTACAGGCTGCGGGCTCGAGGCTTCTCATTAGAGGCAGCGCGTCGTCGGTGCGGCCAATTCCCCGAGGCGGCGCGGCGCGGACTCATCTGCGATGCTGTCAGCTCGGCAGAGAGCGGCTGTTTGCCGTGTGGGGCGCTGCACACGTGGTCGGCAGGTCTTCGCCCACGTCTCGCGACCGCCGCCATCACACGGATACAACACTTGACCAAACTCAAAACCTTCACTTGTCGAATAAAATTGTGTACTAACGATATTGTTGAATTGCTCTATCCACATACAATGACCTTAGTGAATCCACACTCTGAGGAAGTAGAAGTGAATGCACCAGTGAGTGGGTGTGAGATGATACATTGGAAAGTTACATTAATGTAACCACATCCTATGTTCGATGCCAACATGCAATAACCACTCACAGACGACAGGTAGCTGCACTAGCGGTGTAGGCTGTATAAAACTTACCGGAGGATGAGGAAAACAGTGCAATGCTGTCGTAAGACGTAAATGGAGCGATTTATCTGAGGTTCATAAGTGCATGATCATTGGAAGCATTTCCGAAACGGCCAAATTTGTAAACTGTTCGCGCCCCGCTGTGGTTAAGGTATGCCATGCATGGAAAAATGGTGCTACCCAAAATCGGTGACGAGGGTATTACGGCATACCGTGTACCATATATGACAAGGGTGAAAGACGGCTGTGCAGATGTGTACGGGCGAATAAACGTGCAACTATTGAGCAGGTGAACGCCCAGATGAACCAAGGAACTACGAACAATGTTTCCTCAGAGTCCGTTCAGTGAACATTATTTTAAGAAAGATTATGTGTTGCACTAGCAACACCTGTTGTCCCATTTGCCAGCTTCTATCCACTACGGGTCACACTTGCAAGTCTAGCAGCGCCGCGGCTGTAATCATGTGCTGTGTCGTGAATGGGATAAGATAGGTGTGTGTGGTGAAAAACTATATAATTGTTTCAGTTTTGACATGCCGATTCATCAGTTTCCTCTAGTCTGTCATGTACCTGCTATTTCATGAAAAAGAGTACTCTTACAGCTGTTTTAAGAAATATGCAATAACCTGTCTGTCAAGGAACACTGTATTCCTGTTCCCCCCCCCCCCCCCTATCGTACCCGACACTGCGTATTACACTTGCTTTGTACATAAATGAAATAACGCAATATCAGAGACTTTATTGCTCTCATACATTTATACAGACTCAAGTGGGGAATGAAAATTCGTACTAAGACCAGGAATTGAACCCCAGTTTCCTGCTTACTAGGCAGGTGCATTAGCCACTAAGCCTCTTTCGCACAGGGATTCACACAACTGCACGGATTACCCTCGTATGCCTCCCTCCTCTATCCAAATTCTCACTGCCACACCTTTCCGGTGCTTAGTAGCTAACACACCTATCTAGTAAGAAGGAGACACGGGTTCGATTTGAAACATCCCCGTTCTATCCTTTATGGGGTTTTGCATGATTACCGAAGTCGCCAAACAATTAATTATTTTAATTATATGACCGTGTGCTTAATGGATGAAAGGCTTTCGGTTTTTTTCTGCACTGGTTTCGGGGGTATTTCAACCGAGTGCGGCTGTTCTGAGACTGAATAGTTAATGATTGAAAGTGTATCTATTATTAAGTTTATCTATTATTAAGAACCATAAAGGTTGCGATGTACAAACTGATATGTATTTTCTACTAACACACAAATTCTGAGGCAGTTGCTACCATTGCCTTACACGTCTAATTACGGTTATATTTTTTATTGGTTGCTGATTTTAAGTACTTAGGTCACATGCAATGATGATGGTTAACGTTCACAACAATCCTCACTGCGAAACACGTAATTCGGCACTTTTGACTTTTGGTTTCATATCACTCGCGAATCGGTATTGGTGAAGGTCAAACCCCTGAGGATCGGGGGGACGCGCTCCTTTGCGACACTCCGGTGAATTTACCGTTTACCACTAACTCGACCACCACTCTGGCCCGTCTCTCCAGTACTAGTGGTCACTCGACACAAGTCTTACTGCCTACTGCAGCGCACGACAATCGACTCCTGGAAATGGAAAAAAGAACACATTGACACCGGTGTGTCAGACCCACCATACTTGCTCCGGACACTGCGAGAGGGCTGTACAAGCAATGATCACACGCACGGCACAGCGGACACACCAGGAACCGCGGTGTTGGCCGTCGAATGGCGCTAGCTGCGCAGCATTTGTGCACCGCCGCCGTCAGTGTCAGCCAGTTTGACGTGGCGTACGGAGCTTCATCGCAGTCTTTAACACTGGTAGCATGCCGCGACAGCGTGGACGTGAACCGTATGTGCAGTTGACGGACTTTTTAGCGAGGGCGTATAGTGGGCATGCGGGAGGCCGGGTGGACGTACCGCCGAATTGCTCAACACGTGGGGCGTGAGGTCTCCACAGTACATCGATGTTGTCGCCAGTGGTCGGCGGAAGGTGCACGTGCCCGTCGACCTGGGACCGGACCGCAGCGACGCACGGATGCACGCCAAGACCGTAGGATCCTACGCAGTGCCGTAGGGTACCGCACCGCCTCTTCCCAGCAAATTAGGGACACTGTTGCTCCTGGGGTATCGGCGAGGACCATTCGCAACCGTCTCCATGAAGCTGGGCTACGGTCCCGCACACCGTTAGGCCGTCTTCCGCTCACGCCCCAACATCGTGCAGCCCGCCTCCAGTGGTGTCGCGACAGGCGTGAATGGAGGGACGAGTGGAGACGTGTCGTCTTCAGCGATGAGAGTCGCTTCTGCCTTGGTGCCAATGATGGTCGTATGCGTGTTTGGCGCCGTGCAGGTGAGCGCCACAATCAGGACTGCATACGACTGAGGCACACAGGGCCAACACCCGGCATCATGGTGTGGGGAGCGATCTCCTACACTGGCCGTACACCTCTGGTGATCGTCGAGGGGACACTGAATAGTGCACAGTACATCCAAACCGTCATCGAACCCATCGTTCTACCATTCCTAGACCGGCATGTCCGCATGTTTCCCGTGCCACCCAACGTACTCTAGAAGGTGTAAGTCAACTACCCTGGCCATCAAGATCTCCGGATCTGTCCCCCATTGAGCATGTTTGGGACTGGATGAAGCGTCGTCTCACGCGGTCTGCACGTCCACCACGAACGCTGGTTCAACTGAGGTGCCAGGTGGAAATGGCATGGCAAGCCGTTCCACAGGACTACATCCAGCATCTCTATGATCGTCTCCATGGGAGAATTGCAGCCTGCATTGCTGCGAAAGGTGGATATAGACTGTACTAGTGCCGACATTGTGCATGCTCTGTTGCCTGTGTCTATGTGCCTGTTGTTCTGTCAGTGTGATCATGTGATGTATCTGACCCCAGGAATGTGTCAATAAAGTTTCCCCTTCTTGGGACAATGAATTCACGGTGTTCTTATTTAAATTTCCAGGAGTGTATATACAACCGCTCGCTCAAAGAAAGATCAGTACCTGGAAATTGCTCAAGTCACACCAGTACCGAGAAAGGGAAGTAGGAGTAATCCGCTGAATTACAGGCCCATATCACTAACGTCGATTTGTAATAGAGTATTGGAACATATACTGTATTCGAACAATATGAAGTACCTCGAAGAAAAAGATTTATTGACATATAGTCAGCACGGATTCAGAAAATATCGTTCTTGTGAAACATAAGTAGCTCTTTATACTCAAGAGGTAATGAGTGCTAACGACGGGGGATGTCGTATTGACTCCATATTTTTAGATTTTCAAAAGGCTTTCGACACCGTTCCTCAGAAGCATCCTCTAACCAAACCACTTGCCTATGGAATATCGCCTCAGTTGAGCGACTGGATTCATGATTTCCTGTCAGAAAGGTCACAGTTCGTAGTAATAGATGGAAAGTCATCGAGTAAAACAGAAGTAATATCCGGCGTCCCCAAAGGAAGTGTTATAGATCCTCTATTGTTAAGGGGAGCCGGAGGTGGTCAAGTCCAAATAATTACGATTTTTTTTGCTACCGACAATTAATTGGAACGTTCCTCTTTACTGTAAACTTTGAATTGTACACACCTGGAAATTGAAATAAGAACACCATGAATTCATTGTCCCAGGAAGGGGAAACTTTATAGACACATTCCTGGGGTCAGATACATCACATGATCACACTGACAGAACCACAGGCACATAGACACAGGCAACAGAGCATGCACAATGTCGGCATTAGTACAGTGTATATCCACCTTTCGCAGCAATGCAGGCTGCTATTCTCCCATGGAGACGATCGTAGAGATGCTGGATGTAGTCCTGTGGAACGGCTTGCCATGCCATTTCCACCTGGCGCCTCAGTTGGACCAGCGTTCGTGCTGGACGTGCAGACCGCGTGAGACGACGCTTCATCCAGTCCCAAACATGCTCAATGGGGGACAGATCCGGAGATCTTGCTGGCCAGGGTAGTTGACTTACACCTTCTAGAGCACGTTGGGTGGCACTGGATACATGCGGACGTGCATTGTCCTGTTGGAACAGCAAGTTCCCTTGCCGGTCTAGGAATGGTAGAACGATGGGTTCGATGATGGTTTGGATGTACCGTGCACTATTCAGTGTCCCCTCGACGATCACCAGAGTTGTACGGCCAGTGTAGGAGATCGCTCCCCACTCCATGATGCCGGGTGTTGGCCCTGTGTGCCTCGGTCGTATGCAGTCCTGATTGTGGCGCTCACCTGCACGGCGCCAAACAAGCATACGACCATCATTGGCACCAAGGCAGAAGCGACTCTCATCGCTGAAGACGACACGTCTCCATTCGTCCCTCCATTCACGCCTGTCGCGACACCACTGGAGGCGGGCTGCACGATGTTGGGGCGTGTGCGGAAGACGGCCTAACGGTGTGCGGGACCGTAGCCCAGCTTCATGGAGACGGTTGCGAATGGTCCTCGCCCATACCCCAGGAGCAACAGTGTCCCTAATTTGCTGGGAGCTCCGTATGCCACGGCAAACTGGCTAACACTGACGGCGGCGGTGCACAAATGCTGCGCAGCTAGCGCCATTCGACGGCCAACACCGCGGTTCCTGGTGTGTCCGCTGTGCCGTGCGTGTGATCATTGGTTGTACAGCCCTCTCGCAGTGTCCGGAGCAAGTATGGTGGGTGTGACACACCGGTGTCAATGTGTTCTTTTTTCCATTTCCAGGAGGATAGTTCTACTCGCCCTAGAAGTGGAGTTATTACCATTTTCCCCCACGCCTGCAGAGGAAATGGGCGGCCGCTGACTGCATCTAACACCCTCTCGTGACTTCCTGGCAAACTGCTTGGGATTTTCGCGGCCTGTTACGAATACAGCGCCTTATGTTACGCATACAGCGAGTGTGCAAGTGTTGGCTATATTGTTCTTTGTGACAAATGAAGCGCTAAGAGCTCGGAACATCGTCTCTTTGCTGTTTACAGTTTCGAATTATTTCCGTGTTGCGCCTGTTGTTGATAGTATTATACTTCTTGTGTAAAGCGTTGTTCTGGTTGCGATGCCACGTTTTAGTAACCGTGTATATAAGAAGAGGAAGAACGCAGAGAAAAGAAAATTAACACTAATACCAAGTTGCGATACTACAATTACTGAAACAGTGCGTTCTTCTGCTAAGCAACACATTTACGGCCATAGCCCTGAGACATCTTCTAGCAAGAAGCTGACTGGTGGAAGTGACAGAGTTCGTAAATATGTTAGTGACAGTGATGATATTAACGAAGTACTGAATATTGGATTATTACCTTCTGTGCTGAAAGAAAGTGTTCTGTGCTAAATGTGTTCAAGTGTAGGAGTGGGAATAGAGATAACAAAGCACTTTGGTTTAGCTTGTGAGACGAAGATAATCTGTGCATGTTGCAAGTATCAAGTGACTTTCTACAATTCACATGCCAGTCTCTTTGGTGAAAATGGACGATCTAGAGTGTTTGATGTGAATGTTCGACTTGTGTATGGTCTTCGATCCATTGGAAAAGGGTCTGCTGCTGGTAAACTGTTTTGTGGTATTATGAACTTGCCATCGCCTCCAAGAAAATTTGGGTACTACTGTGAACTGGTAGGATCCTTTGTTGAAGATGTGGCTTTGAAAACCATGAAGGAAGCAGTGGAGGAATCTGTAGAAATGAACAGTGGTTCTAGGGATTTGGTAGTGGCATTAGATAGTTCCTGGCAAAAGAGGGGTCATAAATCCCTGACTGGGGTTGTAACTGCTACTTGTGGTGATAGTGCAGAAGTGATAGATGCTGCAATATTATCAAAAAAGTGTAGGTGCAAAAATAAAATCAAAGGAGAGCACAGGGGAACCTGTGAGGCAAATTTTAGTAGATCAATTGGAGCAATGGAAGTGGATGGAGTGAAACAAATTTTTGAACGTTCAGTTCCCAGATACAACGTTAGGTACAAATACTACCTTGGGGATGGTGAATCCAAAGGTTTCAAGACTATAGAGGAACTGAAACCATATGGAAATGAATTTGTAGTTGGAAAGTTAGAATGCACTGGGCATGTGCAAAAGCGTATGGGTGCACGGCTTCAAAGGCTCAAACAAACTTTGAGTTCAAGTAAGCTCACTGATGGAAAGACAATAGGAGGGAGAGGCAGGCTTACTGATGAGGTGATTGAACGTCTACAGAGATACTATGGGTATGCTATAAGGCAAAATACTAGTAATGTTAGTGACATGCGAAAAGCAGTGTGGGCATTGTTCCTTCATGCTGCCTCTTCCAATGAATACCCTCAACACAGCCTGTGCCCAAAAGATTCCTGGTGCAAATATAATGCAAAAAAGGACTGTGATCACAAACATGGTTTGCCAGCAGTTGTGATAAATGCAATAAAACAAATTTTTCATGACTTAGCACAGCCAGAATTGTTACAAAAGACACAGAATCCTAATCAGAGCATAAACAATTTGATTTGGAAAGTGATTCCTAAAAGCGTGTTTGTAAGCATAAAAACACTGCACTTTGGCATTTATGATGCAATAGCAACCTGCAACCAAGGGAACAGTATGAAGTGTGAAGTTCTGAAGGCATTAGGATTTACAGCTGGGGTCAACACTGTACGAGCACTAAGAAATATTGAAAGAGAAAGGATAAGAGGAGCAGAAAGAAGAGAGAGGCATATGAAGTATGATGTAACAACAGGCCAGAAAAGAAGACAGAAGAGGAAGCTTTTGGAGGATGAAGAAGAAGACCCTGATAATCCATCCTATAGTGCAGGAATGTGTTGAGAAACTTTGATAGACATTTCCCCTAAATATAAGGAACATTTTCTCAAAATCCACTCAAGCTAGAGAGATGAAATTTTTATACAGCACTCCTAGTGGTCAAACTTACATTGTAACATAGCCATTTGGCAATATGTTCAGTAGTTTCATTTCAGTTTAATTATAAAGCAATTATTTGTAAAAAATATTTGGGTAATTAATAAAAAAATAATCGGAAGGAAACTAGAAAAGATACTCCAAAATCCCTCTGTCATAACTGCAATACAAAACCATTCTATATGTAAAAAAAAATCAAATTTTTCTATTTGGTAGTTTATTCATAAATGTTCCTCAAACTTAGTGATTTTAACATGGGCAGCATAGGCACCTCTGGATCCCCTTAATGATACTTATTAACGACATAGGAGACAATCTCAGTGGCCGTCTAGGATTTTTTGCTGATGATGCTGTCATTTACCGTCTTGGAAGGTCATCAGAGGACCAAAACGAATTGAAAAATTATTTACATATGATATCTGTATGGTGCGAAAAGTGGAAATCGCTCCTGAATAAAGAAAAGTGTGAAGTTATTCACATGATTCCTAAAAGAAATCCACTAAATTTCGATTACGCGATACGTCACACAAATCTGAAGGCTGTAAATTCAACTAAATACCTAGAGATTACAATTACAAAAAACCTGAATTGGAACGATCACATAGATAATGTTTTGGGTAGACCAACCAAAGACTGCGATTCATTGGCAGAACAGGTGTACTAAAGAGACTGCTTAAATCACGCTTGTCCTCCCTATCCTGGAGTGTTTCTGTGCGGTGTAGGATCCGCAAGTACAAAGAATGGCCGCTCGTTTTGTATTAGTAGGGGAGGTAGTGCCACAGACATGAGTGGCAATCATTAAAACGAAGGGGTATTACGTTGCGACGGGATCTTCTCACGAAATTTTAATCACCAGTTTTCTCCTCAGATTGCGAGAAAATTCTGTTGACACCCACCTACATGGCGAGAAATGATCATCACCATAAAATAAGAGAACTTAGGGCTCGCACAGAAAATTTTAAGTGCTCGTTTCTCCCGCATGCCCTTCGAGAGTGGAACAGTAGAGATTCAGCTTGAAGGTGCTTCATAACCCCTCCGCCAGGAATTTTATTGTGAACAGCAGAGTAATCACGTAGATGTAGATTGAAGAACAGTAGTGTCGATCCTACCGCTATTGAATTCTGACCCCTGGTAGAAGATGTTTCTTCTATACACACGTTCGTCTAACAAACAACCAAAATTCAAATGCGATTTCTGAATGAGATAACCACTGAGAAATATTTCCAAATCGCCCCAGAATTTGACTCTGATGACAACTTGGCTAACTGATGCCGTGTCATACGCCACAGAACTAGATAGATATAAACACATCAATAAAAGTTTTGCATCGCCACGTTTCCCAGAATTCTGAAGATAGACGTTGACTGTAGATATTGTAACACAGACAAAGTCCCTTTAGCTGTTCAGAGATGTCACTAAATCCGCCGAAAGATGTAAACAACCATGCATGAGCAGCGACTATTAGACTGAGGGGGTCCTACAGCCGATGAGTTCATCCAGTCACTCCACCAGGAAGGAGGTAGACGGCTCGTGTTGTCTGTAGTTATACCACGCCTAGACGGTCAATACCTCGATTCGATCGCGTCCGCAATTTTACTTTCTGCCAGGAAGGGTTCTCAACAAGGGTAGTTTCCAGGAGTCACGGAGTGAACCAAAACGATGTTTCTCAGACATGGAGGAGATGCAGACAGGAACAGTCGATGACATGCCTGCCTCAGGGCCCCCAAGGGCTACTACTGCAGCGGCGTTATGGCTCGGTGGAAACCTGATAGCAACGTCACCATGTTGAATAATGCTTTTCGTGCGGCCACAGGATGTCGTGTTACGACTTAAACTGTGAGCAGTAGGCTGCATGATGCACATCTTCACTCCCGACGTCCATGGCTAGTTGGAGCTTTGCAACCATGATACCATTCACCGCGGTACAGATGGGCCTAACAACATGCCGAATGGACCGCTCAGGATGAGTGTCGCATACGCCTTGAAGGAGACAATCGTCAGAGACGTGTTTAGAGACAACCCGGTCAGGCTGAACGTCTTAGACACACCGTCCAGCGAGTGCTCGAAGGTGGTGGATCCCTGCTGTTTTGGGGTAGCATTATGTGGGGCCGATGTAGGCCGCTAGTGGTCATGGAAGACGGCGTAACGCCTGTACGATACCATGAATGCCATCCTCCGACCGATAGTGCAACCATATCAGCAGCGTATAGGTGAGGCAATCGTCTCATTGGACGACAATTCGCGCCCGCGTCGTGACTATTTTGTGAATGACTTCCTCCAGTATAACGACATCGCTCGACTAGAGTGGCCAGCATGTTCTCCAGACATGAACCCTATCGAACATGCCTGGGATAGATTGAAAAGGGCTGTTTATTGAAGGCGTGACCCACCAACCACTCTCAGCGATCCAGGCCGAATCGCCGTTGAGATGTGGGACAATCTGGAACAACAGTGTCTTGATGAAGTTGTGGATAGTTTGCCACGACGAATACAGGCATGCATCAATGTAAGAGGACGGGCTGCTGGGAATTAGAGGTACCGGCGTGTACAGCAGTCTGAACCACCATCTGTTAAGGTCTCTCTGTATGGTGGTACAACATGCAATATATAGTTTTCATGAGCAATAAAAAGGGCGGAGATGATGTTTATGTCGATCTCTATCACAATTTTCTGTACAGGTAGCGGAACTCTCAGGACTGACCTGACGCAAAACTTTTTTGGCTGGGTGTATATTTTTAAATAATGGTCATGTGCTATGGCTAATTTAGACTCTAAAGTCAAACAGATTATGGCATATTTTGCTGAAACTAGCTGCAGCACCAATAAAAATTCGAATACACACGTTTGTACACTGACTCCTAGGCTAAGTGCTTTGTTTAATGCTAGCTATATCTAGGTATGCTCTGCAAAAGATACTCTACAGTTCTTAAGATAGGGAATGTCGTATCCTTATTAGCGACTTTCCGTCTTGCTCCTTTTGTGTATACAGGAGGAGAAATATTGGTCATCTAACATTGACCCAGAAAGGTCTCAGGAGATGATATATCATATTTTTTCCTGATATTGTGTTTAATATCCTCATCACAGTCTCAGGCCTACCCGACAGTAGTCTAGAGCTGGTCACACTAGAGTAGAATATACATCTACATACGTACTTCGAAAGCCATACTGGGGAATACCCTGAATGCCTTCTATCCATTCCTTTCCCTGTTCCATTGGCAAATGGGGCGAGGGAAAACTGCTGTCTACATGAATCCATAAGAACGCTTATTTCTCTTATCTTATGCTAGCTATCAAAATGCGAAATTGCGGCAGTAGAATAGCCCTGCAGTCATCCTCAAATACTGGTTAACTTTTTTTTAACAGCGTTTCATGAAAGGCACGTCGTTTCCCCTCCAGGATTTCCCATTAGCACCAAAGTTATCGTATTTAAAGAGAATTCCTGTAGTAAACTGACCATATAGAACATCATGATCACCTACTTAATAGCCGATATGTCCACCCTTGGTACGGATATCAGCAGCGATGCGTCGTGGCGTGGAAGAAATGAGGCCTTGGTAGGTCGCTGGAGGGAATTGGCATCACATCTCCACACACAAGTCACCTAATTCCAGTAAAATCCGAGGAGTGGTGGGATGAGCTGTGACGCCACCTTCAGTCACGTCTTAGATGTGTTCGAATGGGTTCAGATCCATCGAGTGGAGGGGGTGGGGGGCAGCACATAAACTGTAGCTCGCCACTGCGTTTCTCGAACCACTCTATCGCACTCCTGGCCTTGTGACGTGGCGCATTATCTTGCTGAAAAATGCCTCTGCCGTCGGGAAACACGATCGTCATGAAGGGGTGCACGTGGTCTACAACCAGTGCACGGTAGTCCTTGACCGTCATGGTGCCTTGCACGACGTCCACTGGATCCATGGATGCCCACATGAATGTTCTTCAAACCAAACTGTGACAAATTATGGCTTAAGAAGGATACATTTTTGGTGGGTATGGCCTTCAGTCCCTGGAAAAGCAGTCCGCCCCCGGTAGCTGAGCATGTCGCCACCGTAACTCAGCGTGTTCGGTCAGAGGGTTGGCTGCCCTCTGTAATAAAAAAAAAACCTGAGTCAATGGATCAACAACGAACTTAAAAAACGGATGTCTTACGACGTCAACCCCGAGCAGATGCAACGGACAAAAGCGAACAAAATGAGATTAAAAGAAAAAAAGTGGTGAGCGTGACAGAATGTCAATCCTAAGGGACCGGGTTTGATCCCCGGTTGGGTTGGAGATTTTCTCCGCTCAGGAACTGAGTGTTGTCTTGTCCAAATCATTATCATTTTATCCCCATCGACACGCAAGTCGCCAAAGTGGCGTCAAATCGGAAGACCTGCGCCTGGCGAACGGTCAACCCGACGGGAGGCCCTAGTCACACGACATTTTTTAATGTAAAAGCAGACAGCAGCGGAACACTACATAAGTCAACTGGAGGCTGGGACTTCCAGAGTTAAGTTCTCAAGGGGGCGATTCTAGAGAATTAGTGTCGAGTGCTTGAACAAGGCAGACCCACCTATTGTAATTAGCTTGATTCAGACGTATAGGTGATTGATTCTGAGCGGTGAAAGACCATTACAGTGCTCCAACTTTTGAGGGGACTTAATATTTCTACAAGTCTGAATATGATACAGAGTAGAGCTCTAATTTATTCTGCTTCTATTGAGGAACTGAGGATAGAGCAAGACCTCATCTTCTTTGTATCGCTTGTGTCAATTTGTGTCACGTTGAACTCCGAACTGTTTTAAATTGATAAATATTTCATGTAATATTTCATGTATTTTGATCACGAAATCGACTTACTTTTCGCAAATCCTTGAAAACCGTTTAGTTTGAGGAGTATGCTACAATTTTCATAATGCTTTCAACGTAACTTAAGTACTTTTGACAATGGTAGTTTCTGTCCGTATTTTAAATGAATATCACAGGACTATTTCCGTTCATTTGAGATGTCCCTATGTACAATAACGTTTATTCAACACAACTAAAAACCACCGTATGAATAAGTCTTGAAGCCCCAACGGTACCGACCGGCCGCCGTGTCATCCCCAGCGCTGATGCGTCACCGGATGCGGAAACAGAGAGTCATGTTCAAATGGTTCAAATGGTTCTGAGCACTTCGGGACTTAACTTCTCAGGCCATCAGTCCCCTAGAACCTAGAACTACTTAATACTAATTAACTTAAGGACATCAACCACATCCATGCCCGAGGCAGGATTCGAAGCTGTGACAGTAGCGGTCGCCCGGTTCCAGACTGCAGCGCCTAGAACCGCTCGGCGACTCCGGCCGGCAGACGGGCATGTGATCACCACACTACTCTTTATTTAACATAATTCTCCATTGACTAAATCAGTTATACACGTTAGAATAGAACTTTTACTTATTAAATTATGATTTATCTCTCATTTTATATTTGTAATTTAGTAATTCGCAATTAAAGCCAGTGCACAGACTAATTGACTGCAGGATCACAGCTGCATATTATTTGCAGCGAATTAGCTGTGGGCCGTGAAAGCATACGTGCTTGGCTCGACACTGTCACTACATCGATCTATACTTTTTAAACAGAGCCGTGCATAGCCCAAGTACCTAAAGCACGAGTAACCACAGGTAAAGACGCAACTGATTTTCTCGTATTGGACGCTGTTAGGAAGAGCATCTCAGCAGGAGTAACGGTTAGGTACCATCGCAAAGGACAGAGACATTTCGACCGATTTAGCCTGATGATACCTGGATCTGATTAATTTTATGTCAAATCCGCTTACAGATAAACATTATAATTTGTCCACATCGTCAAAAGTAAAGCATACTCACCATACTATCACGAAATATTAGTCTTTTATGTGTCAACAACATAAATTTATAAAAACGTGTTCCTTAACACTCAACTCACTTGTTTTTGTGTCAGAAGTTTTTTTTCCTTCATTTGTATGTGTGGGAATGAAATATAATACAATATGCAATCTCATTCAACATCCAAGTTAATTCTTGACCTCTGGGATTTAGATACGGTGACTGGAGGCGCTTTCTGCTTTGTGGACCCAGCTCAGCAACATTACAAAATATTGTTCCACGACTTGTGCATCAAATCTCTTTCATGCTAGTAGATTATAACATGGAATGCGTTTAGTGCGCATTTTCGCAGAGGGTTTGACTACTCTCAAACAATAAAACTTCTTGCATTTATACTGCCGTTGGTACTTTTAGATTTGGGTTAACCTACAGGCATTTGTTCTGTAGATGTTTGTTACTCTATAGAGTATTTTTAACTCAGGTAGAAACAATTAAAGAAGATTAAATTTGTTCAGGTACAAATACTCTCGTAGGCTACTGTAGCGTTTCATAAGTAGTTTCTCAAATAACTTTAATCAGTTTTCTTTCGTATGCGATGGGTGTCTCACTAAAATCCGCTACAAACAGGAAGCGGTAAAACATTTAGAAAATGACTGAGGATTTGTAAACGGCCATGTAAACTATGAAACATTTTTGTTCTGCATAATTATCTTCCAGTCTGTTAGTTAAAAATAAAAATTATATACTTCAAAGTCGAAATTTCCAATATTTAATTCAAATTTTATTTGAGATTTTTTTATTTGTAATGTGAAACAGAGGGATGATGTAGCAAAAATAAAGAAAACCAAACACATCTATCAGATAACATTAGAAAACGTAATTTCATGAACAAAAAACAACAAATAAAAAACACATAACCGAAATATATAGATCACCACATCAATAATTTGTCGAAATTAAAGAAAACATGTTTCTGTTATTCATAAACAATTTCCACATTTATCGAAAATAACAGGAAACTCTTGCCTTTTATACGATGAAGAACGTCGCATTGCACACAAAAAGAAACCAACAATAATTACATATATTTTTATGCTTGTGCATCTAAATTGTACTTGCAGGAAAAGTAATTCCTCTGGTTACATAAAAGTGCAGAACCTACCTCATTAACTAATTTTTAGTACGTTTAAAATTCTATTTCTATTCGAGAAGAATGTAAAATACACAGTGGACTAACAGTGGATGATGTGCAGCTCTAACCATGTGCAAAACAAACAACATAAGAAACAAAAAGGGGAAGGGAAATCTTCTTTGCCGGTTTGTCTCTTACACATTCTTTAGGTTTTTTTTTGTACCAATACTACCAGTAACACGACCATTCACAGCGTCATTTGTGTAGTGTACCACAACCATAGTTTTGACAGACCAGTACTCTTCCTAAAAGAAATATGTCAACTAAAAGTGCCAATCGCATAACAACAAGCCTAATTCTCTATGTTTAAATTAAAACCTATCATTTAAATATGAACTGCACTTCACCTTCAAACTCATAGCTTCAGTCTTACAGAGAATGCCATAGTAATATATCCTTCGTCTTCATAACAGCAGTACTACAAGAGCAATCACAGCAAGTCAGCCTAACGCTGTGGACAGCGGCAACGAATCCTCTAAAAGCTGCACTTAAGGATGGACGCCGTCGAGCGATCTCGTAAAATCCATTTCGTACATTTATCACACTCGGGTCGAAACGAAAGCCGCGGATGCTTTATGGCCGCCAGTAACGGCCGTCTCTTCTCCATGCATCATCCGCCGCCTCGCGGCACTTAATTTGATAATTGGATAATCACGCGGCCGCGCCGTGTTACTCGCGGCAAATGCCGTCAATTTACGAGCATGTTTGTACAAGAGGCGGCTCTTTAGGCTGTAATCGCCGCTCTCTTAATTGGTTTCCGTCCAGGGGTCGTTGCGAGGTAGGGCGACAGCTTTATAGGCCGGCGGCCTCATAAAGAGGACGCACATGCTGGCGTGGCGGCAGGCTGGAAACAGGCGACCCCGCCAGGAGCGCTTGGCCTTGGGTCTCAATGTTATTCCTGCCAAATCCTTGGCTGCTCGTCCAGTGACTGGGTTACTCCAGTACCAAACAACGTACATGGACATTATTTAATGTGGAATGTAATTATGAGGGGGCTGTAGAAAGCAGTTGGACCTTTACAGGATAAACTTTTCTATTCTCCAACTGTTTGAGAATTGCACAGTGTCCATTTGGTTTAGTGAGCAAGTTTATCATCGACACAGTGACTTCTGCATGCTGACGCTTTGGAAAGGAATGTTGTAGAATAAACTTTTTAAGTGTTGCAAGACGTCCTGGGTACTTACACCAAAATCTTTTGTCGGTAAAAATGAGTCCTCATCAAGATTTTATCATGCAATGTCTCCATTTCCAGGCATGTGCTTTCTCACTAGACCACCAAGCTTGACATGCACATAGATAGGTCATCTATGGGCTTTGATCAGTGAGTTTGCATGTATCAAAATATGTGAGCTTGTGTTGACGTAAAAGCTTAAGTTATTTACACTGCCAAGGGAATACAGATCCTAGTATTTGACACAAATTTCACCTGAGAAAACGCTGTCTTAACAGACAGATAGACAGATTGCGGAGAACGATTAGCAAAAAAATAATTTATGTGATATACTTACAAATTAACAGTTTTTGAGTTTTGCTATTTAATTATAATGTGAATCTTTCGTCAACAGGAAATGCCCTGTACGTTTTGATGAGTAAGTTTGCTAGTATCGAGAGGCATGACATAACTGGTCTCACACTTTAACTGGAAGTACAATTTTCGTACCGCCAAGAGACTGTCGTCCTTAATATATGACATTAATTTCAGCTTGATGTATCTACCTGTTACTGAGAAAAAGGGGTCTTAACTGTCGAACAGACTGACAAACACACGAAGAGCGTCTGCCGTGTAAGCAGGAGATCCTGGGTTCGTGTCCTGGTCGGGGTACACATTTTCACCTGTTCCCATTGATATATATCGACGACCGTCAGCAGCTGAAGGTATTAATTTCATTCTAACTTCGACACAACAAAGTTGACCTATAAGGGTTCCGTTTTCACCAATACAGTTATGGAACGATAGAAGAGGATGAGGATTTCCTATATTCTTAAAGCTATTGCCGACAATGAAGATCCACAGACCTATTGAAAGAATTTCCTCAGAATTTTCAGAAGAAAATACTTTGAATTCTACGATATCAAAGCTCCCCTGTATGCTAAAAGCTAATTAGAGACATGTGAAGCCAACAAGAGAACAGCAGTGCATCTCCCACTCCCGGGCACATATAAGAATTATTTTGAGGATGTTAAGGTGGCAATAGTTTATGCAAGTGCTTGGACCTTCTCCTTAAACTATGGGTAATTTACTCACAGTTTAAGATGACACAGAGTCTACAGCAATGAAAATTTTCCGTTTTTCCTTTGTAGTCATCACGTTTTTGCATAATAAATAGAATAAAATGGTTGGTAGGACTCATACAGAGGTATCAAAAAATTATCAGTTTAGTAACTGTGGAAAGTCTGGGTTGAATTGGATCTTATGCAGAGGTGAATAGGCGTTCGCTTTGGTAAGCTAGAGTGGAGAGATACATCCAACCAGTCATCACACTGAAGACCACAACTACTACAGTCATCAGTCATCTGATTCTGCGCTCTATCTTTTTATTTACTGTGTTAATCTTTTCTTGTATACTTGAATATTGTACACAGAATCTCCACAAGGTGTGGTTCTTTTTGTCTCATATTCCTACAGGGGCGCAGTATTTGTCGAAAGTGGTAGAAAGGTACCTGTAATGATATTTCCAGAAATCAATAGTTGTTGAGCTGTGGGCCAACCTATCATCTCATTCCCAACTGTCTGTAGTGTAGAAGGCAGTGCTGCAAATGTTTACCACATATCCTGTAGCCTTTCTTCGCAGTGAATAACACTCACTCTTAAATGCACACGGATCCATCTGAACTAAGTCACATGTGTTGGTTACGTGCCCCTGTAATTCCTGCAGTTGGTAGGGTTGACGTACGCCAATGCCTTAAAATCTCTCTGTAGTCCGAATTTCATTAGATTACAGCCAACGGGGCGGCCGCGTACCAGACCGACTTGACCAATCCGTCGCCCATGAAACTCTGTGATGAGGTACTGTCGCATGCTCCGTAGAAAGTATGGTGGTGCCTAAGGAACTGCAGCTGCGTGGCGAACCCCTATGAGTGGCTTTGTTCGCATAAGGCTCACTCGGCATCAAGTAGGAGAGCACTCACTAATTGCGTAGTAGCAGGCGAGTGGCCCTGCCACAAAGCCAAGGAAACGTCAACAATATACACCTTCACCACACCTTTATCACATGCGCCCAGCCAGCGTTGGAATTGTTTCTGTGGAGGAGGTGTACGCTGTATTCCTTGAGATTCAACAAGTATTATTACAGTGACTGTGTGGTCTGTGTACAGCAAAGTTAAAATGATAATCTGATAATCGAATACTGAATTATACTTAAGATCATTAATTTAGCTATGTGCCAGTTAAATTTGTGTATTTGAATAGCTGATGAAATAATTCTCAAACACACTTATAATAAGACATATTCTGAACACGACAAATGAAAATGATTAATTTGAGGGACGTGACAACAGATTATAATTGACAACTTGGTTTATAATCAACAAAAATGACTTCAGTCTGGCTACAGGAAATAATCGCACAGTTGAACTAATAGGACTTGTTACAGTCGATATTGTTAATTGCTCTGACCGCGAATAAATGCAGTTAATGCCTTTCTGGAAGGACACATTTTCCAGTAGTGCTGGTAATTCATCATGCATAAACCGGTCATACAAGACGTCTCTTTAGTATGGTGTACGACGCTAACATTCTATTGCCGAAAATTACTTCCCATGCACTGATCCTCAATGGATCCTGATGTCTCACCTTCTAGACTCTATCTGCCCATACATCACCGAATTCTTTCCATTATTGTCACAATTAAGATGCCATACCACGACAGATACTGCTTCTCAGGCATATAATTACAGATTTTTGCTTCAAGTTAGTTCCAATATTACCTCCAGTAGAAATATCCCATATAATACTTTTGCATGCTACAGACTTGGTCTGCCTCTAACGTTTCTTACGTCTACTACTCTTTCAAGCGCCATGTTAATTATTTCCAGAGGTCGTAGCAGAAGTACCATTAACCTGTCGCTTCTTCTGCTGAGAGTCTACCATAGGCTTCTTGCTTTGTCTATTCTTTCTATATTTATCAATTCCTCCTCCTAATTTTTTAAACGTTTTCTTCTTCAAATGGCTGTCAGCACTATGGGACTTAACTTCTGAGGTCATCAGTCCCCTAGAACTTAAAACAACTTAAACCTAACTAACCTAAGGACATCACACACATCCATGCCCGAGGCAGGATTCGAACCTGCGACCGTAGCGGTCGGGCAGTTCCAGACTGTAGCGCCTAGAACCGCTCGGCCATTCCGGCCGGCTCAGTTTTATGTCTTCTGGATTTTAGTTGGCCCACGTTTCACTTCTGTACTGGTACGTGCTCTAGACGTACTCATTCAGGAATTTCTTTCTCATTTTAGAAAGGATATTTTACTAAAGAAATCGTATGCTAACCTACTTCTGATATCTTTCTTGATATAGCAATCGTGTGCAGTACTGCGTCCTAGGTAGGGAAATTCCTTCACTTCTTCCACTACCGAGTAGTACCCAATTTTGATGATAAACAAGTGGCTGCTTTCCTTTCTACTTGTACTACTCTTCATCAACTTCATATCTTTTCTGTTTATCCTTGCGCCATTGTAAGTGCTAACTATCTTACCTACTTCTACCAACAAATCTTTCTTACAATAGCCAAAAAGTCTAAGCGTCTGCGAAACTCATTATTATCTGCTCCCCTTTACTTTCAAACTTTTATTTAACTTTCTTCGACGCAATAGTTGTGCCTCTGTCTGACATATCTCTTAAATGAACTACTTTTGATTTTTTTGTTTAAAATTACTTACAAATGACTCGTGCTTTGATACCAAATCGATAGCGTGGTATAATCCACCTGCCTGCGTAATTAAGCAACCGCCTCCTGTGCATTCCACCAGGGGCAAGCACACTCTCCACTGCGTCAAATTACCAGTGTTGCAAATCACCACCGCGCGGGATTAGCAGCGGTGTAAGGCGCTGCAGTCATGGACTGTGCGGCTGGTCCCGGCGGAGGTTCGAGTCCTCCCTCGGGCATGGGTATTTTAGTGTGTAAGCTTAGGGACTGATGACCTTAGCTGTTAAGTCCCATAAGGTTTCACACACATTTGAACATTTTTTGCACATCACATCGCTGTCAGTCGTTTACAACTGATAACTACAGGTTGGCCATCTAAGGACAACAGCTGTCAGTCGTGTAGGGCATGCCTGACCTATTCATGGGGACCCTACATTTCTCCACCCGATAGCGGAGGTCGAGAAATTTGCACCCCAGCTCTCCGCAGAATCGTCTGAGCCTCTGGTTTAAGACTCCCACTCGGCTCCAAACCAGAGGACCGCGATCGGTTCTGGGAACGATACTACAAATAATTAGTTCTGATTCCACCCCGCGAGCGAGGCTTTCTGCCTTCACCAATTCCGTCAACCGCCTGTGCGAACTGAGGATGACCTGTGAACCCAGACGGCAGGAGTCATTGGTGCCGATATGAGGAACAATTTGCAGTCGGGTGCACCCAGTGCTCTCTATCGCCGCCGGTAGGGCCTCCTCTACATATCGGGTGAGAATCCCCGGCAAGCAGACAGAGTGAACACTGGCCTTCTTCCCCGGCCTTTCCGCTATTTCCCTAAGGGGCTCCATCACCCACCTAACGTTGGAGCTCCCAATAACTAATAAACCCCTCCCCCCGTGTGCCTGCTCGGACCTTGCTGAAGGAGCGGCCACATGTCCACTCACAGGCAGAGTGGGCGATGCCACACGGCCAGCCTCCACATTTACCCTCCGCCTCATGCGCCGCGAACGCCGCTGAACCCGCCTCTCCCCTTGGGGAGATGTTGGCCCAACCGCGCACGGTACCCGCGAAGATGTCTCGACAGAAGGGACTAGGTGAAGCACGTAACACCTGGGGTGTACCTTGCGACGCACCAGACTCCCCACTGCCGCCACACTCCGAGGCAGCAGCCTGAAGACGGCTGACCGCGGCCATCAACACGCTCAGCTGTTCGCGAACAGTGGCCAGCTCCTCCTGCGTCCGTACACAGCAGCCACACATCCTATCCATCCTAAGGAATCAATTTACTGAAGAGACTTAATCAACTTTTAACTAGACTGCTAATTCACTAAAGGCGGCTGATTATTGACTAAACTGTGATTGCTAGCCACTTCTTGTAGAAAACAATGAAAATAGCACTACCTGTCTCTGGACTGTATTGAACAAACACTAGCACTACTGGCACTATGGCTGACTAAAGGTACTCTCTGACTGTATTCAAAACAAACACGAAATCTATGGAACACTATTAATAGCACTTGACAATTAAAAATCATGGACATTATCCTGTATTTCTGTAGCCATCGGGTACTACCCTCCTTCATACTAAAGTAATACAATTCTACGTCCTAGCTGTTTGTAAAAGTCGTTAAATATCATAGATTTCTGTGCTCTTCTCGGAGAATGAGAATAGATGCTGGGACTGTTCTGATGTTACTGCACAATCGATACAGAAGCACTACAACGTCTTGTCATTTTTTGAACTGCATTACCCTTATTACGAAAGAGCCAGTAAATCCTTCTTTGATAAAAAGGAGTTAAATTTCGAATGTGCAAGTAAACTGAATGCAGTAAGATTATATCCGAATGTAAAGACATTCGATACAGGTTTTTAGCAAAAACTGTTGTTAATTAATGCAGAATTGACAATCTTATTTTAATTGACAGTTACTGTCTAGTAAACTAATCGGCACCGCTTGTGATAAATTTATCAGAAGTCTACTGTAAAGGAAAAACATTCGCAGTATGTCCTCTATAACTGAAATGAATAGACAAACACTTAAATCAAGTCAGCCTTTTACATCGACGACACTTACCTACACTGAAAGATATTCTGGTTTCGTGTCTTCAGATTCACTGTCGCTTGTTTCAGCCAGGTGTATCATTACAGATTCCACGATAATGAGTGTTTAACGCACCTCTCCCAGTCCTGCTGAGTAACATTGTCGAGAGCTTCGTGTGTTCGCTTCTCGACATCAGTGAGTTTGAAAGTAGTATTTCTTTTCGCTGCTTCTCGTTTTACTTGGGCCCAAATCAATTCAGTGGGATTATACTGGCAGTCATACGGTGGTAGAATTACCACTTGGTGTCCTATTTCGTTTGCCAGTTGATCTAATTCATAAGTCTTTTTGGCACCTACGATTTCTTCCTTAGACAGGAGTTCGCCTTCGTTACATCGACTGAAAATGAAACATTCCTTCTCTTTAACCACTCCATAATATCTGCCTAGCGCTGGTTTGAATGTGGCAGCTTTTCTGTCTTAATGGAGTGGTACCTGCCGTTATCCATCACTGTAATTGACCCTTCGTCCAGCGCAGACAACAGTCGAATAAACTAATTCTTAAAAATTTCTCCATTCATTTCTGGATGATAATCGGATTCGCAAGAACTTTTCCCGCCACGAAAAGCTTGAGGTTAATGAACCAGCGGGACGATGATTAATCGGCCGCCTCTACCAGTAGGCACTTTCAAACCACCTTTGCCTTTGGAGTCGTGCCATATATACTTACTGGTGTGATTCTGTGAAACCCAGGTTTCATCCAAGTACACTACAGGCCTGGTGTCTTCAGCACGCAAGAAGTTCATTGTACCCAGAAACTTCGCTCTTGCTGCTGCAATGTCTCTGCGTTCCATTAAGAATTTCCTTTCGTCATTACACTTCTTGAGTTGGAAACCATGGGAGTAGAGAAGACGAACGGAGCTCTCTGAGCCCGAGTAATTAATTTTTTCACGGAGGTCAGCCTGTATTTTTTTTTTAGCATTTGGATGCTCTCCTCTTTCGTAATATCCAAGTACAGTTCTACGCACGAGCTCCTTGTTAAAATCACTAAAGTCGGTTGATTTACGTTCACGTTCATATCCCTTTCTTGGAGAATCGAAACACTCATTCTTGTTTGGAGATTCTGCCAATGACACAGATTTCCTAATACGGCCTACATTTGACTTGGAGGCACATCACGCTTTATCAATAATTTTGTGAGTTTGCGCAAAATTTAAGTTATTCCTCGCTTCTTCATTGTTGGCCAGATCAGTAAAAACCTTGGGTACATTAGATATGATAGTTTTCGATTGTTTATGAATGTGTTTCTGCCCTTTATGCACACCGAACAGAGGAGTACTACAAGTAGGCCATTGCTCCTGCATTGTTGTTCACCACCGAACACACGTCAAAGCACCTTTCTAAAGACAGTCAGACACTGAGATCAGACGTGAACACTCGATGTAGCACGGTAACACTGAGCTTTCAGCAGCTGCTCTGACCGACCGCACCGCTAACGGTACCTACATGGCAACAAAGCCGAGAGGCTGGCGAATCACAGCCCACAGCCTGCAGCTCCTGCAGCGTCATCCGTTGTTTCTTATCCACATTACGTCACGGTGATCACGTCATGAGGTAACCATCATAACTACCAATCTGAGCAGACGAATTTAGATAAAAATTTAAATTATGATTTATTGTTGCCCGTGATCCGATCTTGATGAAATGAATTGAAACTACAATCAAGTTATCTGTGAAAATCCAATGAAGATTAGTCTGGTATTTTTGTAGATTAACATGTCCAGACAGCCAGACAAAGTGGTTTGAGATACAAATTTACACCACGATATCTGTAAAATTTTAAATTTTCCTGGCGAATAAACTGTTCAAAAAGATTGCGGGCTTTGCACCTACGGTATCTTTTTTTCCGCCATCACATTTTGATGCAAGCTACGCTCAAGGTAACTGCGAAAACCCTATGAAAATTCATCTTGCAGTTTTGGAGATTAGTCTGTTGAAACCAACAGGCAGCCAAGACAGTTTTACAATTTTACTGTTAGTATAGATTATTTTATAGAAGTAGCTTGAGCTGTGATATTTTGAAAACAAGCTACCATCACCTACTTATTATAGTTCGTGTAATATTCCTCTCATTTACGCAAATGTTATATTTCACACTGTTTTAATAGTTTCTCATTGCCTGTTGAGATCTGTTGTGCCCACAGGCGTTAACTGCTGTGTTAATGCTTGTCAATACTTTATTAATTAGTATTGGCATTATCCAATAAAAATTTGGTAAGTGAAATGTTTCTCTGCCTGTTCTAGCAATACTTGAATTCAAACTGCATTTTATTGAATTTGCATTGAGACGGAACCGTCTGAATGATGTGAAGCTCTACACTCTGTGTCATGACTTGAAATCTGAAGTTAATATGGGTCAAATCTTAAATACAAAATGTTTATTACTGACTTCATTGGATTGTGAGAAATAAATGCATTCATTTGAGTTTGTCAAACATTGCGCGCTGTAAATTTATGAATATACCCTTTACACTTGTACAATAAAATCAATTTATCTTCCCTGGGTGACTGTTTTTTGTGGTCTGGCACGCTGCCATTCCCTTGCCAGATGTCGTTACCAACGAGTTTATGGAAAGGCACTCATGTAAGTTTGAACTTTTCAGGAGACAAAATTCAATGTTTCGACCTTGCTCCTCTCACCTTCACTAATTTAAAAAGGTGGATGATGATCGTGATGATATCACTCATTGTTGATACACAGAACCACACGTCGCCTACTCGTACAAAATAGCAACAGTCCTCTTCGCACACTGGTGGTCTACAATATCAGTCTAAAGTTTCCCATTAGCTTATAGTGCACCTTCACTAACGCTGTCAGTCAAAGAGCTTGCAATCAGTGAAATCAATCTGTCACGTGGGATGTTCGCCAAGGTTGCTTGGAGGTATGAGGGTTCGAATCCTGGTGGTGGATGTAATTTTATCTGGCAGTATTTGGTTGGCAGGGGGAGGAGAGGTGGTGGCGTAAAGTTCCTCCGCTAAGGTCCTTGTATGAAATTCCAAGGCCTTCTCCAGTGTCCAATTAAGTAATGCATTTGACACTGTTGAACACGATCCGTACGTCGGATGGGGATATTAAGCTCGGTGGCCCACTTTGTGCTGTTTGAGAGGAGTAGGCTCTGAGCCGCCATCGGGCTTTACTCTTCCCCTTTCTCACCATCGTCATACAACGCAAGCGTAACACCACACCATACTCGCATCTATTACTCTCAGCTATACACTATAAAAACACATGAGAATTTTTTTTTCTTTTTTTGCAAGTCATGAGTCTTCTCATTGGTTTGATGCAACCCCCACGAATTAGTCACCTGTGCCAAACTTTTCATTTCAGAGATGCATTTGCACCCTACTTCTTACATTATCTCTATTCCAACCTCGACATTCTTCTACATTTTTTACCCTCTACAGCTCCCTGAAATCTTAACAGATGTACCACCTTCGTGTTCCTTCTTGTTGTCAGTGTTTCCCACATGTTTTTTGCCTCAACCAGTCTGTGAAGAACCACCTCGACCTTTACCTCATCACTCCACTTATTTTTCAACATTTTTCTGTAGCTCCAAGTCTCAAATGCTTCGATTCTCTTCTATTCCGATTTTTCCATAGTTCACGTTTCCCTACCACACAATGCCGTGTTCCAAACATACATTATCATAAATTGCTTCCTCAAATTAACTTTTTTGATACAAGTAGACTTCTCTTATATTTATACAGTCTTGAATTTCCATGAGCATTTTTATATTTTGTTCTGTCATCGCTCAGATGAAGTATTTCTTCTATTAGCCATGATTCCTATCGGAGTTTCGTTCCTTGTACCTAAGTTTTTCTCTCCCTCTTTGTTGTTTCTAGAGCTGCCCATTCCTCTTCAGGTGAACTTCCTGAGTTTATTGCACTTTCTATAGCCACAGAGATTTCATGCTTATCTCTTCAAATGTTAACACTTCCTTATTCCACTTCTTTCTCATTGATTCTTTCTGACTAGTCTCGTAAACTTCAGCCTACTCTTCGGCAATAATAAAAAATATTCTTAGTCTAAACCTGTTCCTGAGCACACCATACGACTCAGTATCTCATTTCTAAATCTCTGCCTGACCAGGACGTAATCTAAGAGACTCTTCCCGTATCTCCGGGCGTTTTCCAACTATATTTCTTCCTCTTGTAATTCCTGAAGAGATTATTCGCTATTACTGAAATTTATTGCCGCACTCAATTAGTCTTTCTGCTCACACTCTTACAGTCTCCCATGACCAATAGATTTTCATCTCCGTTTACGTACTGAAATATGCGTTGAATATACTCATATACTTCCAGTATCTCTTGATCTTCTGGTTGGGAAGTTGGTATGTATAACTGAACTATTGTTGCGGTGTTTATTCCTCTAGGTTCTAATGAGAACTGTTAGCAGTAAGTAACTTCGCAGTCATAACGATTGCTGCTTCCATTGCAACATATTCTGCTGCTGTTGAAAGTACCCTATGCTCTTCTGACGAGAAATCCTTGTTTTTTTTCCCTCACTCTATCGAGATCGAACCTTAGCACTTCACTTTTCGAATAAACAACTCCCGTACAACGCTCAACCTTCCGACATTAAACGCCCATACTCGTAGAACGTTACCCGCTTGTTGGTTATACGTTTTGTCTCATGGTCATCTTCCCCTTGGGAGATCCCTGCCGGAGGTCGGAATGAGGGATTGGTACGAAATATTTTGCCAATGGGGATATCGTCACTACACATTTTCAATTACAGGCTAACAAGCCTTATGGATACACGTCATGTTTCTTTCATTCATTCGTTTCCATTTCCTTCTGCGTCCTCATGCCACTGATCATTGTTGATTCTTCCACCTTTTAGGGCTGTTTCCAAGGACAAGAGAGTAACCTGAACCTCTGTCCGCTCCTCGGCCATCTTTGACAAGACCCTTGGCAGAAGGAGGGTGATTTCTAATCCGGAAGTGTTCGGCCGCCAGTTCTGATGTCTTTTATTCAAAAAATAAGGAGCGAGACCCAGGGCGTTTTGACTGCTAACCACAGACGCTATCGCTGGACATAAGACATACCGAGGGAGAGAGTCCTCTGAGTGCAGCAGAAGAAAACCCTTCCTGCCGAGGCGGCCGATACTACCCTTTGGGGTCTACCGCTCAACAGTGCCATCAGACATTTCCTTAGTTTTATCTTTTACATTAGGTGAAAGTGTTGAAAAAGCTTCTGTTTTGCCGGTATTATCAATAATCCTTCATTTTATGGCCGTGGTAAATGAGTGATGTAATTATTATACTTAGTCACACTCACTGCTGTATGAACACCTCACAGCCATTAACTAACATTACAGATATTATACACAGTACACAGTCCTGTGATATCTCATTGATGGTGCTCCCGATCTAGTAGTCACCTAGTATGAAGCCCGCTGCGATTCTCGACTTTTAAATGTTCTGACTCAAATGACTTCAGTGATTTGGACCTGTTGTGTCAGCACTCACATACTGTCAGATAGTGTGCCTCCCGCCACTCACAGTCACTTCAGTAGGACCTTCTGACACGTCTGAGCCAAATAAACGCGCTGAACACCATCGGATGCACTAAAAAAGAGACATAGACAGAGCATCTGCATACCCACAGGTATACTGGATCTAGCCGTGGTGGGGTGGCCTCCGTGCCTGTACGGCAGAAATACCCGTACTTCCCTCACGTAGGGCAGTCATATTTGAGGGTTGTCAGAGGACAGGCCAGACAGACATCAGCATCAGTCGGGATCATTGACTGGTCTGGCCTTGCAGTGTTAAAAGTTAAGGTTTTTCTATGTTGGTAGCGTAAAAGTCTAAAAGGAAGTGGAAATTGCAGCCGTTACTTTTCCGAGAAAATGCAGCTTAACTATACTGTTTACTGACGGTGCTCCCATTTCGGAAATTATTCCGAAGGTAAAAACGTTCTCTCATTGGAATCTCTGGGATCAACCTTAACTGAATAACCGTTCTACTGTGCCCTGTACTGAATGGCCTATAATTCTTTGAAACTGCATAATTGCGGACACACTGGTCTCATACGGACATGATTTTATAAATTACACTACAGGCCATTAAAATTGCTACACCAAGAAGAAATGGATGGCGTGTACACGTACAGATGCCCATGCAACTTCAACACTATTTCACAGTTCATCAAGAGTAGTGACAGTCTTATTGTGACGAGCCAGTTGCTCGGCCACCATTGACCAGACGTGTTCAGTTGATGAGAAATCTGGAGAATGTGCTGGCCAGAGAAAAAGTCAAACATTTCATCTTGGAAAATGACGTTGTGCCAATCGTGCACCCAGGTTCGTCGTTGAGTACACGATCGCAGGTGCTCCTGTCTGTGATGCAGCGCCAGGGGTAACCGCAGCCATGGTCTCCAAGCTGATAGTCCATGCTGCTGCAAACGTAGTCGAACTGTTCGTGCAGATGATTGTCTTGCAAAAGTCCACATCTGTTGATTCAGGGATCGTGACGTGGCTGCACGATCCGTTACAGCCATGCGAATAAGATGCCTGTCATCTCGACTTCTAGTGATACCAGGCCGTTGGGATCCAGCAGGGCGTTTCGTATTACCATCCTGAACCCACCGATTCCACATTCTGCTAACAGTCATTGGATCTCGACCAACGCGAGGAGCAATGTCGCGATACGATAAACTGAAATCGCGATAGGCTACAAGCAGACATTTATCAAATTTGGAAACGTGATGGTACGCATTTCTTCTCCTTACACGAGGCGTCACAACAAAGTTTCACCAGGCAAATCCGATCAACTGCTGTTTGTGTATGAGAAATCGGTTGGAAACTTTCCTCATGTCAACACCTTGTGTGAATGTTCTGAAAAGCTAATCATTTGCTTATCACAGCATCGTCTTCCTGTCGGTTAAATTTCGTGTCTGTAGCACGTCATCTTCGTGGTGTAGCAATTTTAATGGCCAGTAGAGTATTAGACTGAACAGACGAGTGAAGATTTGTACCAAGCCCGAGGATTGAAACCGGGTCTCATTTCATTTGTATAAGTACCTGCACCTGGGTTTCGGGCTGGAACCCTCATTTACGTTTGATGTTATTCCAGAATATGGAGAGTCTCGGAAATTCTTTTCGAGTAAAAGGAGGAATTTAAAGCAGACTGGGGCGGCTGTGAGGCTTGGATCGAGGACGGAGGCATGTTAGGGTCATTCGTGCAGTTGTGCAACCCACTGTGTCAAGATGGCGTAGTGGCTAGCTCGCCTACCTAGTAAATAGGAGACCTTGGTTCGATTCCCAGTCTTGGTACAAATTTTCCCCCGCCATTTCAGTCTAATAATACTGTAATTCTTTTTCCACAGCAGTAGGACTCGAGGTAATTTCTAACATGCGACAGAGCAATAACAAACAACCGTCTATTCTGTTAGACTTTGGGTTCTCAGACGACTTGTGGATTAGTGTATCAGTTGTTGATGGTTACAGTAGACGTAAGATTCCCTATTACTGCTCTACGAAATAATGCGGATATCGCGGTACGGTAACGTGCCATGAACTGCATTATCCATTGGGAATTCAATGTTCGGAGATTGCCTATTAAGAGCCGTGTGCATTAGTTTAAGCTGTCCAATGCTACCCTAAAAAATTACGACATCATACACGGACAGTTTGTACAGGAGCATTCTTCTTATTTGTAATTGTGGTAGATATCGTGGGATCCATTGATGATCCTGTATGTTGTTGAAATATATCGCTTCCAAAAAAAAAAAAAAAAAAAAAAAGCACTATAAAACTCATAAATTCGTTATCATAGTCACCCACCAGATAACCAAAGGTGCGTAGATTGTCTTCAGTAATAAATAACACGTCAGTTATTCGGATGTTACAGTATATCTGTTGTTTTACATCGAAATATGGTTTATTAGCATCTTCAGATATCTTCATCGCTTATAGGCATTTAAAAATTTCCTCTCTATTTTTAACTGAGTGTGATTCCGAAGAAAAAGTGCTGGCAGAGTAACTTATTAAGAAATCTGATCAACTTATATCCTGGGCGTTAATAACAGTACTACAAAGTACTTGTCGTGTACAACTGGAGCGGATTTATTCATCGAGGAGAGAGACAGCAACGGTTATGGTTGTCCCGCGGAGAGGATGTTACGATAATAATATATGCGCATCTACAGAAGAATACTTATGATTAGATGAATAGTTGAGATATTTACTTAAGAGATACCGAATCGAAGTGGGGAGGAAGAAGTTTATACAAAATTTGATTAAAAGAACAGATCAGTTAATAAGACACGTGCTGAGGCATCAAGCAATCGTCAGTTTGATAAAGGTGTGTCTTTGTCTGTGTGTGTGTGTGTGTGTGTGTGTGTGTGTGTGTGTGATGGATGCATTCAAAGATGGAGGGTTTACACGCTATGGAGTAGCGTGGAGAGCTGTATCCAACCAGTCTACAAACTGAAGACTACAACGTTCACATCTGTTGCTAACAACAGGCCTAAAATAAATTCTAGGTACAGACTAAGGCCTAAAAACCGTTATATAGTTGCAGTATAATGATATGGTTGCTCTTCAACTAAAACGGCGAAATAAATTCAGGCAACTGCGCCCAGTTTCGCCACCTAGTCTTTGAATTCTTGAGCAGTGAAGTCAGACTCTGTAGTCAACAGGGAGGAGATATTAACCAAGGATTCTTTCCTGCTTCAGATAGAACTTCCAGAGTTATACGATATTTCATCGTTAAATTTTTCAACGAGATTTACTCCACCATTAACAAACTCTCGCGCTGGCGGTCATGCACATAAACCACATACGCACATACATACGCACGCACGCACGGGATAAAAAGGCGTGAGGCGGGAAGGACATCAAGCGAGCAAGTTTACGCTCGCAGTAACAATCAGCTATCAGATAGTGGCTGCGTTTAATGTGTTGGATAAAATGCGCCGCCAGAGTTACGGGCCACTTGTTAAAGGCCGTTTCTGTTCATTGGACAGTGTCATACCGAGGCAGAAATAAGAATGAGATGAGATGGCATCAGAAAAAACTGTAAGGAATAAGAAGCACCGGCAGATGACATTAAATTTAATACTCGCCATATCTTGCGTCGGCGCGGAGACGGGGACAGTAATAAAGAAGAGTCACGAGGGCTGCCTACACGTTAGGGGCCGGCTTGGCAGCGAGCTCCTTCTGGCCACTCGGAGGGAAGCTGATAACCTCCCAGTAGCCATTGTGTTTCCCATATGTGACAGGTACGTTAGAAGAACGCGCGGTTGAACTCTGTCTGTTGCACGAAAGGTTACGGGGAAACATTTGCTATCTACTGTATTCGTACAACATGTGAGAAACTTACGTACTTGTCTTTTGTTTTTGCATCGTTCCCGAGTTTCACATATAAGATTTTTTTAAATGGTGGAACTGAAACGCTGAACTATTTATTACGATATATACAGTGATCTGCACATATAATCATTTGTTCATTCTCCACTTACATTATGTAAAATACAATTTACGTTGTTAATGCGCGTCTTCTGACGAACTGTAAACTGTATTCCGTTTTCCACATCCTTAAAACATTATGTAGAGGTGATCATAACATTATGATCTGAAAATGTGAGGCAGAAAGCGATAAAGGGGGGGGGGGTCTTGTCGGAAGTTTTATTTTCAATTATTGTAATTTTTACCTTCAACATTAAATTCTGATTAAAAATACATTTTTATCTCTCAGTTTGAAACAGTTATGCCAGACTAAATATTTGTGATGGAAAGAGTGTTTTAAGATAATTCATTTAAAAGTTTCACTTTATCATCATTATTTAATTGGACATATTGAAGAAATAAATTCCTTTGTCCTTTGTCAAATGGTGCAGAGTCTTTTAAGATATCATTACATATCATGTGGTTAACCGCTTTAGGCCCGTGGCACATTGCAGTGCTCATGGCTTTGAAATAAAATAAAGTCCCAGATTGAGAGATATTAGATTGTGCTGCTTTCTTTCGGTTTTATTTCTGCGTTATGGCCAATTGCAAACTGGTAGCCATTCATAAGTCTAGTATAAAAAGAGACCACTTGTCTTGTTTGGCATTATTGTAACCACAAAATGTTCTTTGTTTATACATAACTACTCTGAGCTCCTTAAAATGCCTACAAATTTTAGGAGATTCTATTCTGTGAAGCACTGCATATGAGGTTTTGAAAAGAGGGCTCTTGTCTGGCCAGTGTCATTTCCCCATAACAAGAGACCCGTTTTCATAAGACTTACTTCGACTAGTTTTAATGATATCACTGACTCCTGCTGGATTCAAACAACTTTCAAAGTGATGCGAGAATGTACAGAATGAAATAAATTATTATAACAAAGAAAATATAAGAAACTAAATATTTTAGAGACTGTCGGAAGTTTTTGCTTATATGAAAATTGTACCTCTCCAGGAAGAAGTCCCTTTCGCTTTACACTTCACAAACATTGTTATGAGTGTAAGGTAAGGCTATGACCCACATAAGGGGTTTGTTTTATATACACTCCTGGAAATGAAAAAAGAACACATTGACACCAGTGTGTCAGACCCACCATACTTGCTCCGGACACTGCGAGAGGGCTGTACAAGCAATGATCACACGCACGGCACAGCGGACACACCAGGAACCGCGGTGTTGGCCGTCGAATGGCGCTAGCTGCGCAGCATTTGTGCACCGCTGCCGTCAGTGTCAGCCAGTTTGCCGTGGCATACGGAGCTCCATCGCAGTCTTTAACTCTGGTAGCATGCCGCGACAGCGTGGACGTGAACCGTATGTGCAGTTGACGGACTTTGAGCGAGGACGTATAGTGGGCATGCGGGAGGCCGGGTGGACGTACCGCCGAATTGCTCAACACGTGGGGCGTGAGGTCTCCACATTACATCGATGTTGTCGCCAGTGGTCGGCGGAAGGTGCACGTGCCCGTCGACCTGGGACCGGACCGCAGCGGCGCACGGATACACGCCAAGAGCGTAGGATCCTACGCAGTGCCGTAGGGGAGCGCACCGCCACTTCCCGGCAAATTAGGGACACTGTGGCTCCTGGGGTATCGGCGAGGACCATTCGCAACCGTCTCCATGAAGCTGGGCTACGGTCCCGCACACCGTTAGGCCGTCTTCCGCTCACGCCCCAACATCGTGGAGCCCGCCTCCAGTGGTGTCGCGACAGGCGTGAATGGAGGGACGAATGGAGACGTGTCGTCTTCAGCGATGAGAGTCGCTTCTGCCTTGGTGTCAATGATGGTCGTATGCGTGTTTGGCGCCGTACAGGTGAGCGCCACAATCAGGACTGCATACGACCGAGGCACACAGGGCCAACACCCGGCATCATGGTGTGGGGAGCGATCTCCTAACTGGCCGTACACCTCTGGTGATCGTCGAGGGGACACTGAATAGTGCACGGTACATCCAAACCGTTATCGAACCCATCGTTCTACCATTCCTAGACGGGCAAGGGAATTTGCTGTTCCAACAGGACAATGCACGTCCACATGTATCCCGTGCCACCCAACATGCTCTAGAAGGTGTAAGTCAACTACCCTGGCGAGCAAGATCTCCGGATCTGTCCTCCATTGAGCACGTTTGGGACTGGATGAAGCGTCGTCTCACGCGGTCTGCACGTCCAGCACGAACGCTGGTCCAACTGAGACGCCAGGTGGAAATGGCATGGCAAGCCGTTCCACAGGACTACATCCAGCATCTCTACGATCGTCTCCATGGGAGAATAGCAGCTTGCATTGCTGCGAAAGGTGGATATACACTGTACTAGTGCCGACATTGTGCATGCTCTGTTGCCTGTGTCTATGTGCCTGTGGTTCTGTCAGTGTGATCATGTGATGTATCTGACCCCAGGAATGTGTGAATAAAGTTTCCCCTTCCTGGGACAATGAATTCACGGTGTTCTTATTTCAATTTCCAGGAGTGTACATAAATTTCATCTGTACAAAATGTAAGTATCGAGAAGATTGTGTAGTTGAAACTAGAGGTTTTGGTATGCCGCCTTGGGAGAAGAAAGCGCAGGTGTATATAAACGCGATATGTGGGGATTTTAGTTTCATTGTAAGTATTTCTGGCGACAGGTTTTCATCTTGGAATGTGTGTAGTTTCGGAAGTAGTTCCGCAGAGTCCCTTGTGATTGTACTCTTTTAAGTGAAGGTGACGTAGAGGCTGTGGAATGGTAATACTGTACGTCCTGTTATTACGCAAATTTTGGTAACTGCTGTGTTAAAGATTATTAAAAGATTTCTCTCTGGGATTTCACTGTATAGGATTCGAAAGCTGTATAAGTGAGAATTACTCATAAGAACGGTAAATTTTGGTAATTAGATGCTGAAATGTAGCAAATGGTAAGATCTTTTCTTCATGACTGTATCAAAGAAAGGCTAAAAGTTCAAGCAATCGGCTGTTTTGGGCATAGCGAAGTGAATTCCGGAAAGGGAGATTCTGGGTAATCCTATGGGCCATTAGTGGATTTTTTAATTAAGTTTTGTGTGTGGGGAATAAAATAAATGTAGCCGGTCTGGAAGACACGTGTACTGTTGACAGTGTAAACTCTATTTTTCCCTAAACGGACATAAAATGCATATCCTTGCATCTGGTCATGATTTGCTGATACTTTCAGCGAGTCTCATCTTGTGGAATGGTGGACTCCAAGTTAAGAGATCCAATACGCTGTATTTCAGTCTCCTGTTTACTGATTAAAAGGAAGGTATTGCATGTGTGTCCAGTTGTAATCACAAGTGCCAAGAACACAGCTTGAGTGGAAGCTCCTCAAGGAATCCTATTTTATTCTTAACTCATAACATGTCAGTGTGAGCCCTTTCCATTGAGTCTATTTAGCTGCCTTCAGCCTTTCTATACTTATCTACACCTCTATTGGTCGTAATATCTACACTTACGGTTCTGTGGCGGTACTTTAATAGAGAAATATTTGTAGGGAAACTTATAGGAAAGTTTTTATCAATTTATCCTTTACATTTCGTACATCGGTAAGTATACTAAGTGTATATATGGTCCTGTGTTTCCTTTCCCCAATTTCCTGCCACGCTTTGCGACAAACATCCTCATGGTACTGGTGCAGTGGCGGGTGCAGCTCTAATGCCAACAGCAGAGAGACTACGTTATCCCAAGATATATTTGGCTTTCTCTCATCTTTGACGAAACAAGACTGACAAGAGAAGACGATGCAGCCGTTAAGAAACTGGTATGTTAATCTTTATTTATTAGTATGAATCTTGCAACCATTAAAGGGAAATCAGAATTAAAGGTAGTAAAACTTATCACTTTCGAGGAACACCTAATTTGTAATTAAACATAAAACGAGAAAAAAATAATATTGATCTGTGCTAGCTATGACTGAAGCGCAGCGAGAGGGTGAAAACTGGTATCAGCACATAACTTACTCCTCTCGGAAATCAGCAAGGGGGCCCCTCAGCATAACGTTCTCATCCGACACATGCAGAGGTACTTCATCCGAAGTGTTGCCCAAAATAGTGGTTGGTATTTTCTGTAGTGTAAGACCCTAGAGAATATAATTATAGGATAATAATGTATTCACATAGTTTATACATGAAATAAAACAAAATTATGGTACATTTATTAGATTCTTTCTTTCTTAGCTACCACACTATGTTTTATTCAGGTGATACCTCGCATTGTTTCCAAATGAGCTGTCTGCTTCTATTGGGGACTCATCTTTATCATCATTTTCAGCTTGAGGGACCTGCGTAATCCATCCTTTGCTTGAGGGCAGTTAATGTAATTTTTCTTTTAAGAAATGTTTGATGGTTTTCTTTGCCTTCGGTCTCATACCCGTTATTACTGTATATATGTCAGTAGTAGCCTGTATATTACGTCTAGGACGCATTTTTCCCGTGAGAATTTCCTAGAAAACGTTTGTCTGTACAGACAAAACTGATTATTGCGGGCTTCGACCGCTTCTTCTGATAAACTGCTTGTCGGTAAGAGGGCATGTTCAATACAGTTGGCCCATGCACCAAAAGCTTGTGTGCACTCGGAAACATTTTACTCCATGAATATAAATCAACATATAGTCTTCTTATTTCAATAGTATAAGCATAAAATTTGTTTATGTCTATCTTACGTCCACTGGAAATAGGTTCTAGAATAACTCTGAATCTAGAGATGAGTTGCAGATCTACACCTCGTATGTCGCCTGACGTTTCATGGTCTGCAAAAATATCTTCTACTGGTATCTGCATTATTTTTATTTCCATATCCTTGCTTGCGAACATCTACAATGAATCCCATCCAAGTGCTAGCCCAGCCCGGCCGCGCTTAACTTCGGTATCTGACGGAAACCGGTGTGACCACTGAGGCAAGGCCGTTGGCGCTGTTAACACTTTACAGACTGAAAATTATTGTTCTGCAACATTCAATGGCAGTCTGAAAGGAAAATTAGTAGTTGCATTAATGTTCCTGCAATCCTGTGTAATGTTACTAATAACGCTGTCTCTTTTTTGGAGCGTATTTCAGCCAATATTAAAGAAAAAAGTGTTTTTCACCCCCCATCTTGGTGCCATGAAATAGATTCGTCAATCATAACACTGTTCACATCACCCGTAATGAAATGATAAGCTTGCTTTCGACTTTCTCTTAGTAATCGTTTGTTTTAAGCGATGGATTCCAGTACTACATCAGCATTATAATCTGAGTAATGTTGGAACCATATGGTCTGAGAGATCTTTTTCTTCTTCTATGACATCAGGAGACAGTTCTATCCCCTAGCAGGGGCCCTCAATGTACTCTGTCCTACAAGCTGCCCTCTCTGCTGCGCTGAGTAGTGCCATTCCTTTTACACTTCGAATATGGGGGCACTTTTTTAAATTCCACTGAAAGACAGAATATGTGATCAACAGTAACCGGACACCTGACCGAAATTACTCACAAGTTCCAGGCGCCTTCCATCGGTAATACTGGAATTCAATATGGAGTTGGCCGATCCTTTGCCTTGATGACAGCTTCCAGTTTCGCAGGCATAGGTTCAGTCAAGTGCTGGAAGGTTCCTTGGGGAATGGCAGCCCATTCTTCACGGAGTGCTACACTGAGGACAGGTACCGATGTCGGTCGGTGAAGCATGGCAAGAAGTCGGCGTTCCAAACAACCTAAAGGTGTTCTATAGGGTTCAGGTCTGGACTCTGTGCAGGCCAGCCCATTACAGGAATAGTATTGTGTAACCACTCCGCCACAGGTCATGCATTATGAACAGATGCTCGATCATGTTGAAAGATGTAATCGGCATCCCCGAATTGTTCTTCAACAGTTGGATGCAAGAAGGTGCTTAAAACATCAATGTAGGTCTATGCTGTGATAGTGCCACGCAAAACAATGAGGGGTGCAAGACCCCTCCATGAAAAACACTACCACACCATAACACCACCGCCTCTGAATTTTACTGTTGCCACTGCACACGATGGCAGATGACGTTTACCGGGCATTCGCCATATCCACACCCTGCCATCGCATCGCCACACTGTGTACCGTGATTCGTCACTCCACACAACGTTTTTCCACTGATCAGCCGACCAATGTTTACACTCCTTATACCAAGCGAGGCGTCGTTTGGCATTTACCAGCGTGATGTGTGGCTTCTGAGCAGCGGTCGACCATGAAATCCAAGTTTTCTCACCTCCCACCTAACTGTTGTAGTACTTGCAGTGGATCCTGATGCAGTTTGGAATTCCTATGTTGTGAGATGGTCTATATAGATTATTATACATTACATTACACATTACGACCCTCTTCAACTCTCGGCGGTCTCTGTGAGTCAACAGACGAGGTCGGCGTGTACGCTTTTGTGCTGTACGTGTTCTTTCACTTTTCCACTTCAATGTCACATCGGAGAGAGTGGACCCTTGGGCTGTTTAGGAGTGTGGAAATCTCGTCGTGTGACGCAAGTGACACCCAATCACCTAAACACCTCCCTGAGTTCCGCGGAGCGCCCCATTCTGTTCTCTTACGACGTCTGATGACTACTTACCTCGCAGTAAGTGGCAGCACAATGCACCTAATATGAAAACGTATGTTTCTTGAGGCGTACGGATACTTTTGATCACATAGTGTATCTGACTTTTCAAATATGCAAAATCTCTTCGCCCAGACATCATTTCTTTATCGATTTCTTCACCCCCATCTAAGCGCTAAATTTGAAAATTTAGGCGAAATCGCTAATTACTTTCACGTGAATCGTTTCCAGTAAGTCCTTGCCTGTGTCAGTATAATACCCTCCCCCGACCTGCCCCCTCATCCCTGTCAAGTTATTCCCCCCACCCCCTGCCCCTCCCACACTGACACACGCATCACAAACGTCCTCGTTCACATCGATAGGCAACCGTGCATTACGCAGCGCCGGCCAGAGTGGCCGTACGGTTCTAGGCGCTACACTCTGGAACCGCGCGACAGCTACGTTCGCAGGTTCGAATCCTGCCTCGGGCATGGATGTGTGTGATGTCCTTAGGTTAGTTAGGTTTGTTTAGCTCTACGTTCTAGGCGACTGATGACCTCAGAATTTAAGTCGCATAATACTCAGAGCCATTTGAACCACTTGAACCATTACGCAGCAGCAGAAACATCGCGAATGCGCAGTCCCGACCCTCCGCGGTCGCATTCCGCTGTGGACGGGTGCCGGTGGCTGATGGCGGTTACGAGCAGTGCCTCCCACTGTACGGTAAATTGGCGCTCCCCCCTCGTGCGCCTCGCCTAATGAGATGGCCAGCGCAGCCCTCGGCACTCCACTCGTTTCTATGGAAATGTCTTCCCTCAGTGGTCGGATTCCGCAATGCACTACATGAGATTCCGTCTCCCACCACTAACCACAAGGGTGTTGCAAATTAAACTATCTACCTAGTTCACAAGTCACACCTTGGGCTAACGGTATCACATACATCAACACTCCCTAAGCCACCTTACGATATGTAGCGGGGTAAGGGTAGGGGAGGCGGTTATTTCTGATACCAGTATTTTCAACCACTTACCTGTTCAATGTGTTGACTAACTGTCAGCGAAGTGTCAGTGTAGCTTCGTGAGGCATCTAATTAATGAAATTTTGGCAACATGATCCTTTCGCGAGACATACTACGTGTAAATCAGTATAAAGTTCTGGATATTTGTAGTAAAATTAACGCTGTCGGTTGTAATAGTTGTGTACGGTGTACATGTGGCAGTATGAGACCCAGTATATTGACAAGTTTAGTCAAGTGGTATCACATTTTATGCTAGTAGTAAAGTATATAACAAGACATCAGCGATTTAGGTGGCAGCATGTCGGAATCGGTATAAAGATGATCGGACGCGTGCGTAAGTGCCATTACTGCAGGTAGAAATCAGACACCATTAGTGAAAGTATGTGTTGCGTACGTAAATCACGAATGTGACAAAACCACGGGGAAACAGTCGTCATCTGATGAAAAAGGAAAAATCGGTGCGTACAGAAAAACTGGGCTCTGTAATCGCCACATCACCCAGAAATTAAAACCTTCAATTGCACTGACTGATAATTTCGCAAGACTGGATGCATAATATGGACATAATAGAAGATACGGGCAGAGTAGAACATTATCAGAAGCATGAAACGAGTATTTTTGTACAAAGTGTGACTCACAAACCGTTATTTTCCTCAACCTGTTGCTAATTTACAGTTATTGCCACACGTTTACGACTAATTTAGTCGGATGAGAAACATACTGTGAACGCAGAAACACGTAAACATAAAGAGACTACACCGCAGTTTGCTGAAAAACGTGTATCATGGATTTCAGAATGGAACAAAGTGATCTTCAATGACGAGAAGAAGTTTAATGTGGGCCAAATGGATTTCAGTATCATTGGCATGATCTCAGAACAGAGCAGCAGGTAAGAATGAGCAGGAATTTCGGTGGTGGAAGTGTTATGATATGTGCAGCATTCTATGATAAAACTGAATCACGCATTGCTTTGCTGAACACTAGAATGAAATCTGTCATGAACACTTAGGGAGATAGAACCGATTACAGTGTACGATGCACTAGGGAAGGGAAGCCTATTGTTTTGACAAGGTAATGATTCTGCGCATGTTTCTGCTACAAACAATAAGTGCTTTGAAGACAAAGATATCGACGTCATGCCCTGACCTGCGCATAGATTTCAGCCATTTGGTGAATACTTGCAAGGCGTATTTATCGCAATAGACCGACATGTGGGTCAAAATAGGATACGAGAAAAGTGGACGTCAGTTTCATTGCAAGAGCTACACACCCAAACAAAATTAATATTGAAGGGAATTTTTAGGTGATTCGGAGGAAAATAGGTTGGAAAATGTCGTATCAGTGTAATAACACAACAGGACAGTGAGTACCTTTACACTAATTTTCATCCAAGAAATGAAAAAATGCCTTGTTTTATTTCTCGTGTTATGCGGACGCACACCTTCCATCAGAGGTTAAACTGCTCAGCAGAGACTGGTGGGTAGGATCAATAGAGTTGCCGAAATGGGGGTGTTTTAGCGATCCTTTGCCGTTTTATTCATGCATGTCACACAACACCGTCATCGCACCACAGCAGGGGGTGAAAAAGAATGGCTACCGAAGCTTAAATAACTATTATTGCGTGTTTATGCAGATTGAAGCCAGGATGTAGCGAGGCTGCGATTCGAATCAGAGTCTCCAACTCATTAGGCAGGTCACTACGCAACCCTGGCACAATGGCACAGCAGCACTGACTACCCTAACTTGTCTACCTCCTCTATCCAAATTCCCATTCCCGGCTCAGTCCACTAAACCTGAACAGCACTGCAGACACTCGCCAACTACATTGGAATAGCACCTGAGCACCGAACGTAACGGTTGATCCTGCCTGAAACACAGACGTAGTTACTTTAATCAAATGAAATTAAATTTGTAAGTCCTAAACATATATGATGTATGTATGTAGAGGAAGGCATGGTAGGATAGTCGGTGCAGTTATGTTAAGTCACACCGCCAAGATGACGTAGTGGTTAGGGCATCAGCCTAAAAGACCCGGATTCATATCCCGGCCTTGATGCAAATTTTCATTCATCGCTTCAGTCTGCAAATATATGCATTACAAATGTTTCAGAGTTGGAAAAGTCTCTGGAACCATACAGTCGCATACGATTAAAGTATCTTTGCTTCGAAACTTCCTGGCAGATTTAAAACTGTGTGCCCGACCGAGACTCGAACTCGGGACCTTTGCCTTTCGCAGGTAAGTGCTCTACTATCTGAGCTACCGAAGCACGACTCACGCCCGGTACTCACAGCTGTACTCCTGCCAGTACCTCGTCTCCTACCTTCCAAACTTTACAGAAGCTCTCCAAGTTCGCAGGAGAGCCAGTCTCGCCGCGTCAGCCGTGCTGTGCGGACGTGTGCGGAGTTTCGTGCGCCGCGGTCTGCTGTGCTTCGGCGTGGTAAGTCGCAGCGATTCTTGCAGCGTTGCAGAAAGTCTACGAATATTGAAATTTGAAATATGAATTCGTGATGGCCCACTTGAACAGACAAGATACTTTGAAATTCTCGTTTGATTGTAATTTCGCCCGACGTAAACTATACGAAATCGAAGATTGGTTGGAATACGAAGTGAGAGTTGATTCAGAGGATGTCATTGGAATGCATCTTTCGATAGTGAGAAATGTTGTATTTGTGAAATTGAGGAACGCTAACTTATGTGACAAAATAGTTGAGTCTTGCGGAGGAATTATGAAGTTTAAACATTGCGATGGAAACGTAGGCGAATTAACCGTAACACATGCAGGGTTTGGAACACGAACTATCAGGATATTCGAACTACCATTAGAAGTACCGGCGGAACAAATAAACGCAGTGATAGCGCCGTACGGTAAAGTTCTCAGCAATGTTGCCGAACGGCGGTCCAACGCGCGCAAATTCCAAGTTCTCAACGGAGTGGGGCAATTAAAGGTCGATTTGCACAAACATGTACCGTCATACATCAGCGTCTGTGGATACCGAGGTATCGTTATATACGACGGCCAGCCGAGGACGTGAGCGGCGTGCAACTCTCCCGGCCACGTCCGCGCTGAGTGTTTACAGCGGCGAGTGGCGCAGCTGCCGGCTGGCGAGGCGCCGCGACCGCCGGCTATGACTGCGCTGCCAGCGACTTACGCTACGGCTGCCCGAGGCCAAGTCCTGATCCCAAGGCCTGATGTGCACACGGAGAATCATCCACCCCGAGAAGAAGACCAGATTGCCACCACTGACACAACAGAAGCTAGACCACCCGAACCTAAGGAAATCGTGACAGCGGTAACGGTTTCAACACAACAGACACCGAAAGATATTGGGAACCACAGCAAATTCTCCGAATCCTCTGCCGTTGAGAATGACATGCAAGAACCATCCCGGAATGAGCAACCTCATAGTGAACCGATTTCTCTATTGACACCATCGTCCACCAGGAGCACGGTCGACAATTTGGATCGAACACCACCCGCTTAGAAGATGTGAAGCATGCTGAGGAAGACAACATCAGACAGCAGCCGGTGATACCTAAACGGCAAACACGAAAACAGAGCCCTGAAGAGATTCAAGAACTGGAAAAAAAGCTCTCCCGTACCAAAAAAAATCCTTAAAACAGATCGAAGCGGCAAGCACGGAGTGGCAGACAACGGAAAACCAGACATCCCTAACCCGAATGATGACGTACAGATGCACCTCGCACCTCCAATTGAAGAACCAATGGACACTGTTGTCCGCTGTGGACCTGATACGGGGACAGCATGGTCTGACGACACTGAATGCGCTTAGTTGGACTACCGAATGACGCAGGCGTATAAAATTGCTACGCTCAATGTAAACAGAATAGTTTCGGAAGTAAAGCTACAATCTGTGAAGGACTACTTATATGCCGCCGACATTGACATAGCGATGTTACAAGAGGTAGTTACGAACAAACTAGCTGATGTGTACGGATATGAGGCGATCTTAAACATAGGCAATGAATGTGGAACGGGAATATTGTTCAAACACGGCATACCATGTACAGCAAAAGCAATACTTGAATCTGGACGAGGCATCACTGCACAAATATATGATCTGCTTCTTTTTAATATATATGCTCCCTCTGGGTCCAGCGGAAAACGAGCAAGGGGCAACCTGTTCCGGGACGAAATTGTCCCATTAATAACGGATCCTCGACTGCACATAATTTTGGGTGGAAATTTTAACTGCGTATTGCGTCCAGAAGATCAAGTCCCGAACTTCAACTATTGTGAGGAGCTGTTGTTGTTAACTAACGGACTAGACATGAAAGATGCTTGCTGCCATCTTCGCCCGCACACCCGAGGATACACGTACGTATCCAGTACTTCGGCAAGCAGACTAGACAGGCTGTATGTAACGAAAGGTTTTATCCATAATGTAACTGACTGCGAAATTTGGCCTCTTAACTTCTCGGATCACTGCGCATTTCATATAACCGCGCAGCACACTAAACAAAAAACATTCCTGGGAAGGGGCGTATGGCAGCTAAACGTGTCACTTTTGGAGGACGCCGTACTGAAACAGGAGATCCATGATACATGACAGCATTGTCTTCGGACGCAATCCAGATATCCAACACGCATCATGTGGTGGCTACAGTCTGCGAAACCACAGATAAAAAAAATGCATTGCACGATACGGTCGCATGAAAGCGTACTGGCGAAAACGCACCCTGGAGTATCACTTTCTTTGCCTCCGCGAACTATATGATGATCCCATGGGATTAGTAACGAACAGCTCTCGAATAAAACGCACTAAAGCAAGAATAACGGCGTTGGTACGACAATCACTGGAGGGAAAAAAAAGTTCGATCACGTCCTCCGATTGAACTGACGCAGGAGAATACGTCCGTATATCACATGATACGGGAAGACAAGAGAGGTAAACAAAAGTTAATCCACACTCTTAGTGATGAACAGGGGAACGAATACGATCAACAAGTCACAGTGAAAAACTACGTGGTGCAACATTATACAGAGTTTTACGCCGCGTCGGCGACTGATGCGACTGCAAGTGAGCCGCTTTTATCCAACATTCAATCCACGGTCTATCTGACTGACAACGCCGACCTTGTAGCCCACATAACAGAGGACGAAGTATGTGCCATAATCAAAGATTTGCCTACAAAGAAATCTGCTGGTTTAGATGGCCTACCCATAGAATTTTATGCTTGTTTTTTGCACATCATAGGACCGGAATTCATCAAAATATGCAATGAATTATTGGGAGACGTGCAGATGCCATCTCAGTTTACCGAAGGACTGATTGTCCTGATCCCCAAAAAACCACGTAGCACTACGCTGAAGGATTTTCGACCACTAACACTGCTCAATTCCGACTACAAAACTTCGCCCGACTCATCAATTCTAGAATGAAGACGGTACTGCCGAAAGTACTTGGACCTTATCAAATGAGTGCTGTCCCAGGGAGATCAATGACGAATGCATTATGTGAGTATAGGGACATAATATATTTGTCGTGGCTATGTAAATGCAATGTTGGTCTCATGTTTTTAGACTTCGATAAGGCTTTTGACCGCATCAGCCACCACTTTCTACTAACTGTAATGCAACGGATGGGATTCAGTGCTGATTTTATTCAGATCATACGCAAATGTATAGTCGTAACTTCCTCTCGAATCAAAATTAATGGTCAGCTAAGTTCACCAGTCCCGATCAAGCAATCAGTGAGACAAGGCTGCCCCCTTTCTATGGCACTATACGCAATGGCCGTAGAACCGTTACTGTTAACCCTGCATCACAGTTTACAAGGTCTACAGGTGTCGGGTACAAAAACCGTGTGTCACGCTTATGCTGATGACATCAGTGTAGTCGTTAACACGCACTCAGAAATGGAAGTCGTTCAACAAATAATCCACGCTTACGCCACTTCTTCCGGAGCCAAACTAAATGAACACAAATCGAAACTTTTAACAGTCGGACCCCATATGCAGACAATTCAAAGAACATGGCTACAAAGGACAGAGAAGACGAACCACTTAGGTATGATTCTAATGGCAAACCCAAGAGAGATGACAGTAGCCAACTGGGACCATAAACTAAATATATTCAGGGCTACTCTCCGTGAACACAAAACCAGATTCTAATGGCAAACCCAAGAGAGATGACAGTAGCCAACTGGGACCATAAACTAAATATATTCAGGGCTACTCTCCGTGAACACAAAACCAGAACGCTCAATCGGATACAGAGAGCTCTCTTGATTAACAGCTGTGCACTAAGCAAAATATATCACATCGCAGCAGTGTTACCAGTACTCCAGGATACAGCGCAAAAGCTTTTAGCTGCAGCGTATTGGTTCATATGGAGCGGAAACATCTTTAAAGTCACCATGACAACCATAGTGTTAACCCGCGCCACTGGTGGTTTGGGCGTCAAAGACATCAAGAACCAATGCACTGCCGTATATATGGACCGAATCCGCAAAATACTGCAGACGCCCCACCCGACCATTACGAAAACGTTATTCTACAGGTTAGCCCCAACGAGCACAAATGCCCCAGTCGATGTTGGTCTCATCAGCGCTCAACTCGATCACGTCCGGACTTACTACCTGGAAATGAGCTATGTTCAGAATACTTCACAGCTGCTTAACACGAGAAGGACCTATTACCACCTCACGAGACACCATAGGCAAAACCCAATGGAAGCGAAATATCCAGCGGTCAACTGGAGTAACGTCCGGAAAAACATTAACAATCCCATACTCCACTCCAAAGTTGTGTCCACATGGTATCACATTGTAAACGAGTAGGTCCCAACAGGTGAAAAGCTGCACAATATCAAAATGAAGCCGAGTCCATACTGCGATCATTGCCATACTGTAGATACCTTGGCACACATTCTCGTTGGGCGAGACCAATACCACATATGGAACTGGACTAGGAAAAAACTCGCAATAATTACTAGAACTACAGACTCTGCTATAACACTTAAAGATGTACTTCAACCAGAATGGCATTTCCTTCCTGCAACAAAGCACAATAGCTACACTTGGATCATCGGCCAGTTTGCATATTTTGCAGTTACGAATACGCATACGAGTATAGACGACTACATACAGTATATAATGGAAGAGCACCACAACCTTAAAACGAGTCGAAAATACAATGTTTTGTTTCAAAATTTCTTACTTCACACTTTGCCATAATGGAGCGGCAATTTTGGTTGATTCCCAACGCTACAGCGAGTCGATACTAATTTTGCTTCATTATAATTAAGTTGGCATTTATTTATTTATTTTATTTTTGTAGTACGGCAATGAAAGTGTCTCAGGAAAACTAATTTTGCCAGAAAAAAAAGATGGTAGAGCACTTGCCCGCGAATGGCAAAGGTCCCGAGTTCGAGTCTCGGTCGGGCACACAGTTTTAATCTGCCAGGAAGTTTCATATCAGCGCACACTCCGCTGTAGAGTGAACATATCAGCGCACACTCCGCAGCAGAGTGAAAATCTCATTCTGGAAATATCTTTGCTTCTTTGGATCACGTTAAAATGTCGTGGAATGGTTGCGAATGGTCAATAGTGGTTCCAAGCAGTTCAACAGATAAAAATTGCGGTCGCGATACACTCCAAAGGAGTGCGATGACTTTGAGTGGTACTGGAGTCCCATGATGTCCTTGATGAATCGTTCGGGGAGGTGTCAGCATTTGTCATGTATCTCATATCTGTGTGATCGTTTCCGACCTCGAGATGTGTGGGAATCAACTCCCCAAGTAAAAGGGTGGTTTAATTGACGTGTTTTGCGCCACACCCTTTTCGTGTTGATACTGAGCGCTGATTTGCCTGAATCTTTTCTCCCATACGAAAATGGCTTTGTTTCAACGCTGAGCATTGCTGTCCCGACTTCTATCGCAGACATCTTAAACGAACGGGTGAAATATCGGTAAGAGTGGAAGGGGGTGGGGGGAGGCGAGGATGATGACATACCGGTCATATGACAAATCCACGGTGGCGTTGCACAGAATTGTGGTGAGATTTGCTGCCAATGTGACGTTATTAACGCACATTTCCAGGTTCCTGTTTTCCGGTCTTTGCACTTTCGATGTTACGGTTTTTGCTTACTTCTATAACATTACATGCGACCTTTTTCTGTCTATTGATTACTGTAAATTATGTACTATAGAAAAAAAGATATGATACAAATTTTGTACTGTCTCCATTTGTTCATGAACTCGAGGACAATGTCATGCTGACCGTCTTAACGATAAATGTAATACACATTTTTATGATAACTACAAATAATACTTGTCATCATTTTACGTTATGAAATGTTTCTTCTAGGCCAATAAATCCTACTAGAGTGTCCTAGTCTTCCTTAAGCCTTGATTTCATTATCAAGTTCAGCATCTTAGGCGCTTCTCCAACGCATCTTCCCTTTGGGCAAAATGATGGTCATCTAGTTACTTTCCTTTACAGTCATTCAGTGTGTAACTGTCGTCAGCATCTTGGATATCAGTTATTAAACGATGTGTTCGTTAGTCCTTCCATTTATCTGCTTTGATATCATCGGGACCGTGTGGATGTCTGTCTGTTGGAAATCTGACGGAATTAATTCAGTATCACATATTTTACACACTAATACATAGCTTGGTACTTCCCCCAGTGATCCCAAAAATTCCGAAGGAATTATGTTTATCGATTGATCGCTAGAGTTCCAAATTTAGAGATTGGCAGCGGACGGTATATTCATTCGTAAGCTCTTCATCTACTTCCAATGGAGTCCTGACATTCTTGCTTACACAATTCAGTTGCTGAACCTCCAAATCCCCGAATGAAATAATTAGCCAGGATTCCACAATTAATAATTTTCTTCACAGTGAGTGAATTCTGTGACTCCAAGGGTCTCTTTCTAACTGAGGTTAACCTCCTGTTCCTGACTCTAGAACAGTCTGGCGCACGTGATGGAGTGGTTTCCTCTTCTGGTGTATGCTTCTCTGCGAAGCAGAGATAAGGCAGAGGAGAAGAAAGAAATACCGACAACTAGATGAATAGGCAGAGAGGGGGAGCGGTCGAGAGAGAGAGAGAGAGAGAGAGAGAGAGAGAGAGAGAGAGAGAGAGAGAGAGAGAGAGAGACCGTGATTGGTTGCGGAAGCTAGCCGGCTGAAACGTAGTGCCATTAATTTATCTTTAATTCCAGTCTTCAGAATTATTCATCTAGTGAGACTTTAGTAAGATCTGCATACATAGTCTGAACGCCGCTGTTCACGAACTATAATTATGTCCAAGAGATAACGCTTCTGTCCATATCGCAGCGATTCATCGTGCACTTGATGTATGAGACAGGAAACTAATTCCATCCTCCGAGACATTCAGGCATAGGAAGAGAGGCTAGGAACGCACTTATTCGATGTTCTCGTTGCACAGACTCCCGCGGCGAAACGGAGAAAACCTGTTGAAGCATACGCCGGCCGCCGGCATCCCAGTTCATTAGGCCAGAGCCGGCGAACACGCCGAAGTAATTCAAGCAGTGCGGAAGCCGCCCTAACAATTTAAGCGCCGGGGAAACGCGAGCCAGACATTAGGGCAAAATTTTTAACAATTTATCTTCCGAATTTTAATTAAAGCTTGTTATTTATGGGGGACCGCGCGGGATGCAGGATGCGCACCGCCGCGGGACACCGCTGCCTCCACCGCCTCCGCCACCCCCGCCGTCCCGACCCACCCAACACCTGCAGAGGGGCGCAGCTGCCGTCCAACTCCCAGCGCCTTCTCACCTCCATCCCCCCTTAGCAGACAATAAAAGTTTGCCCCGCAACCATGGTGAAAGCAGCCATATTACAACGTCGGCACGAGTTGCGATAACTTACTTTTACTGTTACAATTTCCTATTAGGCGCATATACAACCAAGTCATGTTATTACTACTAGATAAACTGCAACACAGCTGAAAAGTTACGTATAAATGAGGGTCGTTCCGAAACTAATGCCTTCCATTTATTTTAATGGAAACTACGAGAGATACATTAAGACTACAGAGGCGATTCCACTGTGCAGAGTTTGGTCCCTTTAATCTCACAAACCAACCAACCGCTTTGCAGAGGAGAGACCGCATAAGTGTTAAGAGTAAATTCAAGGCCTCCATGGGGGATAAGACTCGTCTGATAACGTGATAATGAAGCAACAGAGTCGATACAGAAGAGATAAGGGATCGATTATTGGGATAAGAATTTCAAAGAGCTTTGGAAGGACTTGAGATAATAGGGCAGAAGGAATAGATAACATTCAATCAGAATTTCTGAAATCATTGAGAGAACTGGCAACAAAACTACTGCTCTCGTAGGTGCGTATAATGTACGAGTCTGGCGATACGCCATCAGACTTTCGGGAAAAAATCACCCACAAAATGATGAAGATGCAAGAGCCTACAAGTGCGAGGATTGTCGCACAATCAGCTTAACAGCTGTTGCATACAAGTTGCTGACAACAATAATATACAAGAATCGAAAAGAAAATTTGAAGGTGTGTTAGATGACGTGAAAAGAAAAATTTAGGATATGTCAGATGACGATTAGTTTGGCTTTATGAAAGGTGCAGATACCGCAGAGGCAGTTCTGACGAGAAGGGTGATAATAGAAGCAAGACTGAAGAAAAATCAAGACACGTTCATAGAATCTGTCGAGCTGGAGAAACCGTTCGAGAATGTCACATGCTAAAAGATTTTCAAAATTCTAGGAAAAATAGGGGTAAGGTTTAGGGACCACGAGGGAAGAATAAAAGTCGATGCTGTCTTTCCCCCCTATCCCTTCTGTCTAATCTACACATAGAACAATCAATGACGGAGTTAAAGAAAGATACAAGAGTGGAACTAGAATTCAAGGTGAAAGGATATCAGTGACATTGCTGTCCTGAGTGAAAATGACGAAGGATTACAGGATCTTCTAAATGGAATGAACAGTCTAATGAGTCAGAACATGGATTAAGATTAAAAAGAAGGAAGACGAATGAGAAAAGAGCGTGAAACTTAACATCAGGATTGGTAATCACATAGTAGCTGAAGGAATTCTGCTACTTAGACGGACCAAGGTGGCCATAAAAAGCAGACTAGCACTGACAAAAATGCATTCTTAGCCAAGAGAAGCATACTAGCATCAAACATAGGTGTTAATCCGAGGAAGAAATTTCTAAGAATTTACGTTCGGAGGACAGCATTGTATTGTAAGAAATGAGGACTGTGGGGAAACCAGAAAAGAAGGGACTCGAAGCATTTGCGATGAGGTACTACAGACGAATGTTGAAAATTAGTAGGACTGATAAGGTAAGGAATGAGGAGTTTCTCCACAGAGCCTGTGATGAAAGAGATGGATGGAAACACTGTCAAGAAGAAGAGACAGGGTGACAGGACATTTGTTGAGACATCAGGAAATAATCCTCATAATTCTAGAGAGAGCTGTAGAGGATAAAAGATGTAGAGGAAGACAAAGATTGAAATACATCCAGAAAATAATTGAGGACGTAGGTTGCTAGTGCTGCTCTGAGATAAAAAGAAGGTTGGCACAGGAGGGGAATGCGTGGTGGGCCGCATCGGATCAGTCACAAGACAGAAAAAAACCGACACATAAGGTAATTATTATCTGTTTTCCAGTGTTCGTCCCATTCGGCTACTACATCATTGTCAAGCGGTAATCGACGTACCCGAGGATAGGCAACCAAGCCATCCAGCATGTGGCACACAAACATGAAACACGAGAAGTAGTGACGTGCAAATCTGGGATAGAAACACTTTAAAAAGCTGTAACAGCAACGGGAAAATTAGCAACTGCACGTCATCCGTAAAAAAATAAGCCAATGATTTCCTCAGCCTGGGTTCCTTAAAGAACCGAAATCTCATGTGCAAAACAGCTCCATTCTAAGAAAAATTAGTTTCTCACTCATCTCAATGTTTATGACGTAAGATCTCCCAAACTATGTCTCGTATAGCGATACAATTTTGCCCGTATGTTCACTAGTATATGCATATACTGTCTGCTAAATGAGCGGTGGCGGATAGAGTTAGCAGCAGAGAAGTAAAAAATTAAAACGTCGTACACGATGCAGAACTTTTGTTACTTGAACAGCGGAAACGTAGTTAGCAACAAATTTTTCTACTTTCAATTCCAAAAAGATCTGAAATTTTGCGTGATATCTGTTCGAAGTGCAAAATGGTGTCACAACTAGTGTCATGGAGAGGGGAGCCATCAGGTATGACTTCAGGTCACGGCTGGTTGTCTTTGAAGGTACTCTGACGCCACAATGGTAGGTCACGGACCTTGCGTGTTACGTATCATACGACAGTACCGTGGAGCTTTTTTCGACAGGCCAACGCTCTTCCACACATGACACGTGCCTATATTAATTTTCTGCGTGATGCTGAGGTAATTCCGTAAAGTAAAAGCGAATTCGAACGTCATGATTGACTGGGAGACCCCGAGGAGCAGGTTGAGGTATCTAAATGGAAACGTTTTTACTATCTTTCACGCATACTGGCCTACCGAAATGTGATATTTATCTGTTGCATGTATCACATATGTTTAGGTGGCTGTAAAGGATGTATATGCAGTGTGGTGTCATGTTTGCATAGTATGATGATGAGAAAGAGAACGGGGTGACATCCGGTGCCAGCATACAGCCAACTCCTCTCGAATAGCGCCCAACAGGACAGTTGGGCTTAACGTCCCGTCCGGTGGGCGGATCACTGTCAACAGTGTCATTTGCTCTCGAACCATAAGACACTGCAGAAAAGTCTGGAATTTAAATCAGGACGTTGGCACAAAGTTTGGTAATCAGGGACCTAACGCCATCACCACACCTCCCGTTTGCCGGAAAGGCAATAGAAAAATTGCTAACAGTGCATGGCATATGCGAGCGGTCACCCATTCAAATATCAGCCACTTCGGAGATCTGAGAGCAGTTGGTATATTCAACGAGGCAAGGCCGTTGGATAGACAGTTCCATGGCTAGCAAGATCCCAGATATGTCCCTAGTAGTAAGTGGGCCCGTTCAGGGCACTTGAAGATAATTTACTGAACATGCCCACCCATAGAAGAAATATTAAAAAATAAAAAATAAAATAAATGAGTAGTTATTGTTCATTAAATTGTTCCCAACCTAATTATCAGGAGGGGAAGCTGACTGACTGAATAACTAACTGACTAAATAACTAACTGACTGACCAATTAACTGACTGAACAATTAACTGACTGACTGACTAACTGATAGACTGACTAACTGGCTCAGCAACCAAAAAATAAATTACTAATGATTTATCTTCCCTAATAAATATTTGCAAACTACGATCGAGAGATTGTGAAAAACGCTAGACGAAATAGAGAGGTAAAGAAGCAAACAAAAGATTGGTTTAAAAATGGAACAAACAACCAAGAAAACACTATGAAAAATATAAAAAGAAGAGCAACTGGTTATTGATGCAACTGAAAGAGTTAATGAAGGAATCATGGCTTTAGGTTTTGAAAACAATTGAGGAAAATAGAGAGGTTGAAAACAAGTGATTTCTTATAACCGCTATACTCAAGAATTTAATGACATACCACCAATAAAACACGATGACACATTAAATGAATCGAAATACAGGAGTTATTTAATAAATATGAAGAAGAAAAGGCAGATATCAAAAAAATAAAGAATAGTGATGTTAAGAAAATAAATATAAGAAAAAGAGTGGTAGAATATCCAAATCTTAGTGAAGATACTACTTTTGAATTAAGGCCTGTTGGTACATTTAAATATGTTGATAAATTACCAGTTAAATTTCAAAGTGATTAATTAACTGTTGGTGGAAAAGAATACAAAGCCACAGATGGTCTAATGAATCTTTTAACTAAAAAACAAATTACTATAGATGACATGGGTGAAAAATGTGAGTCTGTTGATTTATCAAATTATGCAGATATATTATGTAATTCAGGAGCATTATATTCTAATAATAATCCGAATAGAGTAAAAGCGAGTGGAGGAAAGAAATTTAAATATTTGATAAAAGAAATTGTTCTCACTATTTTCCAAAATTAAGAACACCAAATTATTCCAGATTATTCAGAAATAAGTTCTCCCAAGAAAAAAGGCGAAGGCTTAATAAAAACACGTAGAGAAAAAAAACTTAATATATTTGCATGGATGATGTTCGATGGTTAATTGATAGATTAGCAGTAATTCATGGTGAAGAATTAGTGGGAAATAAAAATTATGGCAGTCAAAAAGTTGGAATAACAGAAATAATGACCAACAAATTTAGTGATTTTTATAATCAGCAATATAATAGAAATTCCATATTTGATTACAATTTTAAATAATTTACCACACACATTTTGGAAAAGTAAAAAGCACAGTAAAGGTTTAGTAAACTGGGCTTTAAATAATTTACCAATGCCAGAGATGCATCCATCAGGATATTCGTACAGTCGGCCTTTCATTAAACATGAAGGAAAATTAGCTAGAGCTGATCCAGGAATAACTCTACTAGATCAAGCTGGCAAAGTATATGACATTGCCTATTGTGATGATAAAGATTTAGAAAAAAGACACAAAGCTTTTAAAGAACTCCAATTAGCTGCAAAAGAAACAAAGCATGAAAGTGATACATCACATGAAAAATTAGCAGCAAACGAAAATTAGGAAAGGGATTAGGTTTGATGACAATGGTAGGGAAGCATAAAAAAATACTGTAAAAATGTTGATGATTTTTCATTATCTTTCAATCCCAAGGTAGCCTCTGTCGTTAAAATTTCAGTAGAAGTGTGAACGAACTTCCTAAATATATACAGAATCGTAACATAATCTAAATTATATATGTTTATAGATTAAAAAAAATTATTGTTACATTGTGTTAATTTTTCAGTTGTTGTGACGACAGTTACTGGAATTCCAAGTTTAACAAAGCATAAAATGTCATTCATAATCAAAATATCTATTTTATAAAATAATGGAAACCATATACCTACGAACCATGTTCGTAAACTTACTTCACATTTCGTCATGTGTAATCGATATATATATATATATATATATATATATATATATATATATATATATATATATATATCGATTACTCATGACGAAATATGAAGTATATATATATATATATATATATATATATATATATATATATATCTCAAATTTTTCCAAATTCTTTCTCAAAGCGCCCTTTATTTATGTTTCTTCAATAATATAATGATGCTTTTGTAATCTGTATCTTTTTGGTTCTTTTGTTACCTACTGTAACAACTTTGGAGTCTCCATTATATTTATTGAAGAACGATTTTAATAAGCTAACGAAAATTTCTGTCAATCAATGCAGATTCTCAAAAGTGTAAAAAATGCGAAGTGGAGAAACCACTCGACAATTCTGATTCAAACAAGTATACAAAGGATAAGCGTTCACATACATGTAAAGAATATGAAAAAAATTCGTAGAAGAGAGATATATGATAATAAAAAAATTCTTTTTAAGGATACAGGGTACTTTTCTGGCTCAATATTATGTAAAAATCAACACCTATTTCTTTCAGGTACTGTTTATAGTGTATATGCTTCACTGATTTTTTTTTGTTGAAATCAGGTGCTGCAGTACACTTTCTAAACAGATTAGATATGTTTGAACCTGCTTATGGTTATTTAAAAAATTACAAAGAAATTGATCTAATTTTTTTTCTAAAATGCTTCCTCAAATTGAGGTATCATGTCATGCTATGTTATACATTTTAAAGAGACCAAATTTTTACCAGATATGCATGATATTTTGGCTGATGTACTATACCTATTTAATTCCACCTATTATGTATATTACAAGGAAAAAATCACATCTTACATTTTAATTTTTATAAATTTTTCCTAGTAAAAATGATATTTTTCTATAATTTTGTTAATTATGGGATAAAGCTTATGTCTGCTACATAAGTATGGACTATTGCAAGCTACAGAAAAAAATTATAGCAATGATTTATAAACTTAAGGAACTATTTATACTTGAATTCAGAAAAACATAATTTGTGGAAAATTGTGAATGTATAATTAAACTGTGCCTCAGAACGTTGCTGAAGCATTTCTGCAGCATTTCCTCAACTTCATGCTTCGTCTTGGCATTCCTTTTAGCACTTCTTGCTTTTTTTGCAACTTAAAGAGTGAATCTTTCAATTTCATGTATCCACTGTCTGTCATATTCCAACAATTGATTTTTATATTAGAACCACATTTTATGCATAAGTTTATCAGGACACCCAACCTTCTTATCACTCCATCACTGAAACATATCACTGCATCTAGTTCACCAACCTTTAATAAATTTAGTCCTACAAAAACATTCTTGGATAATCTTTCCCACATACAGTAGTTCAAATTTCCATTTGTATTCTGAGTGCTCCCATGAACACATTTAATAACTAAATGAGGGTCACTCAGGTCTCTAAAAATTGGTTTTATTTTATTCATAACAGGCTCGGGAAGAGAATGCTTAAGATGGGATATTTGACAACATTCTTCTGCTTTTTGGTAACTACACCAAGAATCTTCTCCTTTAGGGCAAAGTCCGTCAACAGGCTGGTCATTTGTAGACAACTTAGAAAGTAGGTGGCTCATACAGCTTCCAGCCTTGGTATAACATCATTCAGAGGTGGAGTTCGTCTAATGTAAAGCCTATAATAAATCTGAAGAGGTCTGTTTCCGTTTCTATCAATTTGCCTCAGCCAGACAGAAATTTTCCATAATAGCAACTTTCCTTTAATTTTTCTTCATAGATTCCTGAGTCTAGCACCTATAATCTATTGCACTTGTCCGCAACTCTCCAGTTTTGTTACCAAGGTATCACCAGAAACATTAAACTCATTAATTTTATATCTAAAGTTATAAATGAGCACTGACCACTGAAATATTTTTAGAGCACCATCACACTCCATATCCCCACTGCAACTATCATAATTCTTAGAACACTGATGTTCAATATGTCCTTCAGTGCTACCATGGCTGGTGTGGCAGTACTTAAATAAGCACTCAACATCAATAACTTTTCTATTGTCCAGAGAAGTTGCACAACACCATTCAAGGAACAATGTCCTCGACGCTGCCATGTCCCATCATGTGCAACGGCAATGTCCCAGGTTTGCTAATATTTACAGTTCCTTCTACTGCTCGTTTTGTAGATGCTTTAGACACAACCGTCAAGGCACCTGAAAGTATTTTTATGTACGTTCTGAATGTAGTAGTAGGAGGAAAAAGGGCCATCAAACTACAAAACATTTTAACAGCACTTTTTCCTTTTCCTATTGCATGCACAGCATACAGTCACTTCAAATTCACATCATATGAATTATGGACGATGTTAGAAGTCATTATTGAGGTAGATTTATTGCAGAATCTACACAAAGTGACTAATTCTGACACAAAACCCTTCCTGCTACTTTGTTGTTCAGCGGTTTCCAGACAGCCTACACCATCAAACTGTTTACACTGCGCCACTTCCTTTATCAAAGAAGATAAGATGCTCACATCATCAACAACAAATCCACTACAAACAGCGTTATTGTCTACACAAAAATTTGAATCACCAGGAGGTCTGAATGTGGTAATTTCTTCTCTGAAGGATTCATACATAGGTTACTTTCAACAGTGTGGCTTGCTTTGTTTGTGAACTGATTACCATAGAATTTCAGTTTATTGAATTTCTTGATGCTTGTCATAATTAGTATTTAGTGCACACTAAAGAATATGTACAAATACATGTAACACGTGAACAAACTGCTTCAGCGAAACAAAAGTAAATACTAGCACAGATAATCATTTACAAACACTAGAAACCAGCACTGTTACCAACATACAGAATGTACCATACGTACTCACATCAAAAAAAGTTTTGCATCACACTGGTTCCCAGAACTCCTGAAGCTAGACATTGAATGAGGATATTATATCACGGACACAGTCCGTTTGTTCAGAGATATCACTAAACCTGCCCTAAGAAGTAAACAACCATGTATCAGCAGTGAATATTAGACAGCCAATCAGTTGCAGTCATTCCACCAGGACAGAGTTACACAGCTCTTGTTGTCTGCAGTTCAGCCATGCCGAGACGGTCAGTACCGTGGTTCGATTACGTCCGCATTGTTACTTTGTGTCAGGAAGGGCTCTCAGCAAGAGAAGTGTCCAGGCATCTAGGAGCGAATCAAAGGATTGTTGTTTGGACATGGAGGACCTACAGAGATACAAGAATTGCCGACGACATACCTAACTAATGCCGCCCAAGGGCTACTACTGCAATGGATGAGCGCTACCTACGAATTATCACTCGGAGGAGCCCTGACAGCAACGCCTCCATGTTGAATAATGTTATTCGTGCAGGCACAGAACGTCGTGTTACGACTCAAACTGTGCGCAATAGGCTTCCTGATCCGCAACTTTACTTCCGACGTCCATGGCGAGGTCAACCTTTGCAACCACGACACCATTCCGTGCAGTTCAGATTGGCCCAGAAACATGCCAAATGGACCGTTCACGTTTGGCACCACATTCTCTTTACCGATGAGTGTTGCATTGCCTTCAACCAGACAGTCGTCGGAGACGTGTTTGGGAGCAACCCAGTCAGGCTGAACGCCTTAGACACACTGTCCAGCGAGAGATTCCCTGCTGTTTATGGGTGACATTGTGCGGGGCGACGTACGCCGCTGGTAATGGCTGTATGATACGTGAATGCCATCCTCCGACCGATACTGCAACCATATCGGCAGCATGAACCATCGAGCACATCTTGTAAATGACTTTCTTCAGGATAACGACATCGCTCGACTAGAGTCGCAAGCATGTTCTCCAGACATGAACCCTATCGAAAATACCTGGGATAGATTGCAAAGGGATTTTTATGAACGATGTGACCCACCAACCACTCTGAGGTATATAAGTCGAATGGTGTTGAGGAGTGGGACAATTTGGACCAACAGTGCCTTGATGAACTTGTGGATAGTATGCCACGACAAATACAGGAATGTACTGGGTATTATACCGTTATGTACAGCAATTTGGGCCACTACCTCTGAAAGTCTCGCTGTAGGGTGATGCAACATACTATGTGTCGTTTTCATGAGCAACAAAAAGGGTAGAAATGATGTTTTGTTGGTTTCTGTTCCAATTTTCTGTACAGGATTTGGAACCCTTTGAACTGAGGTGGTGCAAAACTGTTTTTGGTGTGTGTGATAATTGCTGGAAACAGAAAGTTCAAAGTTATTTTGGAAATAATACTGGTTTCAGTAATAGAAATAATGGGGGCGTGGTGGCATACACGATCATAACTTTAAAATTTGGTACATTTAGGACATTTTTCATTTGAAAGCCTATAAAATATATATCAATGTAATCAGGAAAGACTATAGAATTTAATAAAGTCACAAAAAATTTCGATTTCTCCACTATTTATAAGTACCCTGTATCCTTAAGCAGTTTATATGTACTTACCAGAATTTTGGAAAACAAATTTCAAGTGATGAGTATACTAAATTATTGTTATATGTTGTTATCCATGATAAATGAAGACTGGGATAATTCTGTGAAAAAATGCCTTCTCTGTCAAGAAATATAAGATTTTACTTGTTTCTACTTAAAGCAGAACAAACTATTGAGTAAATGCAAGATTTGTCAACTAAAATATAGGCAAAGAAGAAAAATAGTGTGCATGTGTGGAAAAGATCTCAAAAAAACATTTACTAACAAACAGACACATCAATATAACTGAAAATGAAGTCACTACATTTTGAAATTCTCATTTCTTGCAAAGTTAACGTTTTTTCATCTCTAATAAATGAGAGAGTTTCAACTTTGTGATTATTGCAGAAGGAATAATTTACGAGTATACAGCAGATTTAGAAATACGATTTACTTAATTTAATTATTTGACATGATTTACCTCCTCCTACAAGAACTCTCTATAATTTGATATTAAGGGAACTCAAACTAGAGCAAAAAATCTTGGTATTAGAGGATACAGAACATTAAAGAAATCAGCGTTAATGATACTTTGTTAAAAGGCTTTTAGTTTCATCCAGAATTATTCCAAAAGACTAGATCAACTCCACAAGATGTAACAAATATAAATTATTTCTATAGTTTTGATGATGACATTGCTGAAGAACCTCTTCCTAAGAGAGAGGAAAAAATTGTGTGACTAGATCATATTTATCTGAGCAAACTATTTGAACACGAAATACATGCTGAGCCATCTAAAATGCATTTATTTGAGATTAAAGGAAAAATTTTAAGTGTGGTCTGTTGACTATAAAATTGTCTTGAATGATGTTAATATTGCCAAACTCAATACTGTTAGTCATAAAACTGATTACATAACGAAAGCAATCAGGTCTATTGTAGATGTAGCTAAAAAGAGAACTAATTATAGAAGAGGAGATAAGTTGAATATTACAACCAACAATCCAAAAACGTTTTATCCAGTATCTACAGAATATAGAGCATCAAATAATACTCAAGAATCTGTTCAAATTTTGTGCAATAAAACGAGGGATATCTTAATATCTGATGAGACTATTGATATAGCAGATACCTCATTTAATATTCCTAGAGGAAATGGCAGAGGTAAAAAATAATAAATTTAGATGATTATAAAAAGACAAAAATGTGTATTACAAAAATTAAAAATAACGAGTCTGTTTTGTTGTTCTAGAGCAATGAAAGTGGCATTATCATATTATTCAAAAAAATATTTTGGGTAGAGAACTTAAAAAGAACGAGATTAAGAAAATTAGAGAAGAGGATAAATACAAATTACACAAAGAATTAACTGGCACTTTATGTAATCAATTAAGTGAATACAATGAAGAAGGATTGAATCTAGATGATATTAAAAACGTTCAATAATTGTTGGATATCCAAGTTAATGTTGTATGTGCTGAGAATTTCAGTTCAGTTATCTATAGTGGACCTGAGATAGAAATAAAAACATATCTATGTAAAGATCACAATTATTTTGATGTAATTAATAGTATGACACCTTTATTGGATCATCATATTTCTGTAATAAATGTAACAAACCATATAAAGAGACTCATATATTTAAAATAGAGAGAAAAGTCTGTATTCTATGCAAAGGTCCAGAAGATAGTAGAGAGGAAAACAGGATATACTGCAAAAACTGCAATAGTTACGGTTTTAATGAAGAATGCTTAAAAATCATGAAGCAGTTTGCGATACCACTTATAAATGTGAAAGGTGCAAAAAGATTTGTTTGAGATCAAAAAGAGCATAAATGTGGTTTTGTACTTTGAAGAAACAGGAATAAACTAGGTAAAGCTGGTGATCATAAATATTACATGCCCTTCAAATTGCAAAAACGTGGATTTTCTGAATGAAAATTTGGTGAGGATTTTATATTCCAAGGTCGTCCAAATTGTAACAAAAATGGTTGTTATATTAATGGATAATCCAAAGATTTTTATGTTTGCCAATTCTTTGAATGTAATAAAATAGATGGGGTAAAAAGTTTAAATGTTCTAAAAAAGAGTTCACTAAGATAGTGAATTGCACCTGCAGTGAAACATACATTATGAAGCTCAATAACAAACTGACATGCATATTCCGAATCTTGTAGTAGCTCACAATTTTAAAAGTGACAAATACAAATTTAAAATAATGACAAATTCTGTAGACAGATGATATCTGAAGGAAACAGAAATCATACATTCATAGCTCATTATGGTAAGGGTTACGATTCACTATATATTTTTAAGTACTGTGTTGAAAATACAATAAAGCCATATACCATCTACAGATCAAACGTTTAGACTTAAAAATAATAGATAGCAATAATTTTGTATGAGGTGGTCTTAGTAGTTTTCCAAAAACATTGGATTTGAAATAATTAAAGAAAGGCTGCTTCACAAATTTTTTCAATGTACAAAAAAAATCACATTACTTAGGACTGATTCCAGATGGTAGATATTATTGTGTTGACACTATGCAACCCAAAGATAGAGAAAAGTTTCTCAAATGGCATAGCTACACAGTTAAAGAAAATTATGTGTTAAGTATGAAAAAGGAAATTGTTGAATATTGTGATTCTGATGTAGACATTATGAGAAGAGAAGCTAGAAATAGCTAATATAGATCCATTCTGCTGCTGAGGTTTGCATGGCTACATGCAGATCCAAATATTTACCTAAAAATACAATTGCAGTATTGGATAAAGAACAGAAAGAGTCATAGTAATGAATCCATAGCTGTATAAACAGTTTAAACAATAATAGTATCTCACACACTCTTATTGATGGTGGTGTAAGAATACCTGGCGAAAAGGTAGATGGTTTTGATCAAGAAACAAATACTGTTTATCAATACCATAGTTGTTTCTGGCATGTTTGCAAAAATTGTTTTAAAAGTGAGTCAATTAACAATAAAAATAAAGAAACAAAAGGTGAATTTTATCAAAAGACTAACAAGAAGTGCAGGAAAACGAAATGCTGGATACAGTTTAGTGGAAATGTGGGAATATCAGTGCCTTAATATCAGTATAAAAAATCTTAGGGAATTGAAACAGTTGCCAGAAGTTGTCAAGCCATTAAATCCGAGAGATGCTTTTTACGGTGGCCAAACAAATGTTGTAAAATTAAGGGTTACAGCTGTTGGTACTTGTACAAAAACAAGATATTATGATGACTGCAGCCGTTATCGAAATGTACAATATTATCATTATTATCCTGAGTGACATGGAACAAAAATATATATAGACCAAGTTATTGTACCAAAAATAGTATGGATTTTCAAGGTGTAAAGTATTGGTGCATAGAGGATTGTAACACCCTGTTTCGACTGTAAGAAATAAGACCAATAAAAGTTAAAAACTGTTGTTTCCTTTGTGTCAAATGTGCAGAAGAAAAAATAAGTAAATACAATCACAGCCATGAAGAAAGAATTTTTACTGGAACTTGGGTAACAGACGAAGTAAAACTGGCTGTGGTGATGGGGTGTAAGGTTTTAGACATCTATGAAGTATGGGATTTTAGAGACAAAAGTAACATGTTGTTTAAAATTATGTGAAAGACTTTTCGAAAATAAAATTAGGAATCAGTCTACATAATTTTGCAAATGATGAAGAGTATATCGAAACAGTTCACGAGAAATTGGGTATTGGCTTAGATCCTGATAGTATATAGAAAAATCCTGGAAAACGGGTTAGATTTAAAGCTATTTTATGACATACTATTGGATGAAGAATCAGATAACTTAGATGTAAATTTTATTAATGAGCATATGGTATAGATGAAGTACAGTTTCAAGGATGATTATGTATACAATAATACAGCTACAAATATTTTCATAGTTGCAATCAATACCTCAAATGCAACGGTTAGATTGTATGAACCGTTAAATACACTAGGAAAAAATGTTATATATTTTGAAAGTGATTGTGTAGTATATATTGAAGATGGCACAGTCAATTTAGAAAAATGTTGTATGTTTGGTGAATGGATGGGTGAGGTAGGAGATAGTAAATGGATTATTATCATGAGAAAAATTATAAAATCACTAAGATGAAGGTAAAGGGCTTCACTTTAAACTACAAAAATATTCAAAAACTGAATGGTGAAGCTAAGATTAAGAGAGAATGAAGTGAAAGAAAAGATACAGTTAGAGTACAATCAAATAACTACAGATGTTGATACTAAAAATTTAGTCAACATATAAGTTAAGGAAGAATTCTAATTTCAGTATGATAAAAGAGTTGTTCTAGAAAATTATGTTACAGTGCCTTATGGAAAATGAAATAATTTAATTTACTAATTAACAAAATTTAATGAACAATAATTAATCATTTATTTATCTTCTTTATATTTTTAATATTTCTTTTGTGGGTGGTTTTGCTCATTAAATTGTCTCCTAGTGCGCTGAATGGGCCCAGTTCCTACTATCTCTGATAGAACATGTGTGGGACCAGCTTTATGACAGCCTACCCAACCGAAACATTGCATGCATCCAGGCCTGAGGAGTTGCAGTGTCATACTGATAAGGGCATTGGTAGTTCCAAATTCGTTGTAAATTCGACTCATTTATGTTTTGACCTAAATAAAATGACAGCCTGTCAACCTCTGAAGTATCATTTCGTTTTGTCCTCCTCTTCTGTGTGCTTCACTTTATTTTGCAGCTGTTGTTTCCTCCCACTTACATCCATTTTGTATAATTTTTGTTATACACCACAAGAATAAATTGTTTTAACATCCTATTTTACTTTTGTTATTTGTAGTGTTTGAATATGGTCGTCCGCTTCCGTAGCTGATTTTATGCATTGACAGAGGATGACGCAGTGGCGATGAAGTCTCTGTTCCTTTCACGTAGATGATCGATGGGCGGTTGACACATGTTATATTGGAAAATAAGCTTCTGATTGTATCCACGACAGAGTAAAAAATGTTCAAATGTGTGTGAATTCCTAAGGGACCAAACTGCTGAGTTCATCGCTCCCTAGACATACACACTACTTAAACTACCTTAGACTAACTTATACTAACAACAACATACACACCCATGCCCGAGGGAGGACTCGAAACTCCTGTGGGAGGGGACGGGCAATCCGTGATATGTCGCCTGAAACCGCACGGGCACTCTGCACGGCACAGAGTAAAAGAAACATACGTTAGTCTTAGGTTGACGGTTCGTTAATTGTTGCTAGATAATTATAGGACACTCCTGGCATTTGTTTTGAAAGACTTCCATTTTCGTAGCGTCTATGCAGTCATATGGGGCCCGGTGTTTTCAATGTGTGGCTATTCGTTTCATTTTAATTTAATGGCCGGTTAATATTGTCACAGTCAGTTCCCCATCTGCCTTCGAAAGGTGCAACTCTTACTCTGTGTGCTGTCGTCTTTTAACTGTTTGTGTTTAATTTTCTGAGGGTAAGATTGGTTACTAGCACAGAAGCTCCCTAAACGAGCATGGGAAACCGCCTTAAAGCGACCGGCGTATCAAATAACGGTCGTTAACACTCGAAACGGTTTCGATATTTGATCCACCCCAGGCTCTCCTCGTTGCTTTGCGCTTGTGTGCCAGAAACGAGAACAGTAATATCACTTTGTTGTAGTTACCTATTTGGTAGCGGGCGGTAACACAACAGAACCAAAAATACGTAATGCTAGTGGCTTCAATATGTGTCTCATTTTATGCTTTGATGGACAACTGTCATATGTTGGCCGCAAACTATCTTGTAATTATTCTAGACTCAGTAGGTTCTAATGATCTCTGGACACATTGCGTATCGAAAAGTATGTTACAAGTGCGGTGACTGGTAGATGGGTAGAATGTAAGCATATTATGTCAAAAAAACGTATGCTCGAAAAGGCGTCGTTAGCTTGCTAGCGTCTGTAAAATGTCGAGGAAGACGCAGACAGAACCACACAAGATAGGCAAGGCGTAAGAGAGACAATGTACAATACTGGCCATTAAAATTGCTACACCACGAAGATGACGTGCTACAGACGCGAAATTTAACCGACAGGAAGAAGATGCTGTGATATGCAAATGTTTATTTTTTCAGAGCATTCACACAAGGTTGGCGCCGGTGGCGACACCTACAACGTGCTGACATGACGAAAGTATCCAACCGATTTCTCATACGCAAACAGCACATGACCGGCGTTGCCTGGTGAAACATTGTTGTGATGCCTCTTGTAAGAAGGAGAAATGCGTACCATCACGTTTCCGACTTTGATAAAGGTCGGATTGTAGCCTATCGCGATTGCGGTTTATCGTAACGAGACATTGCTGCTCTCGTTGGTCGAGATCCAGTGACTGTCAGCAGAATATGGAATCGGTGGGTTGAGGAGGATAATACGGAAAGCTGTGCTGGATCCCAACGGCTCGTATCACTAGCAGTCCAGATGACAGGCATCTTTTCTGCACCGCTGTAACGGATCCTGCAGCCACGTCTCAATCCTTGAGTCAACAGATGGAGACGTTTGCAACACAACAACCAACTGCACTAACAGTTGGACGACGTTTGCAGCAGCATGGACTATCAGCTCGGAGACCATGGCTACGGTTACCCTTGACGCTGCGTCACAGACAGGAGCGCCTGCGATGGTGCACCCAACGACGAACCTGGATGCTCGAATGGCAAAACGTCATTTTTTCGGATGAATCCAGGTTCTGTTTACAGCATCATGATGATCGCATCCATGTTTGGTGACATCGCGGTGAACGCACAATTGAAGCGTGTATTCATCATCGCCATACTGGCGTATCACTCGGCTTGATGGTATGGGATGCCATTGGTTACACGTCTCGGTCGCCTCTTGTTCGCATTGACGGCACTTTCAACAGTGGACGTTACATTTCATATGTGTTACGACCAGTGGCTCTACCCTTCATTCGATCCCTGCAAAACCCTACTCTTCTGCACGATAATGCACGACCGCATGTTACTGGTCCTTACGGGCCTTTCTGGATACAGAAAATGTTCGACTGATGTCCTGGCCAGCATATTCTCCAGATCTCTCTCCAATTGAAATCGTCTGGTCAATGGTGGCCGAGAAACTGGCTCGTCACAATATGCCAGTCATTACTCTTGATAAACTGTGGTATCGTTTCGAAGCTGCAAGGGCAGCTGTACCTGTACACGCCATCTAAGCTCTGTTTGACTCAATGCCCAGGCGTATCAAGGCCGTTATTACGGCCAGTGGTGGGTGTTCTAGGTACTGATTTCTCAGAATCTATGCACCCAAATTGCGTGAAAATGTAATGACATGTCAGATCTAGTATAATACTGTATATTTGTCCAACGAATACCCGTTTATCATCTGCATTACTTCTTGGTGTAGCAATTTTAATGGCTAGTAGTGTACATTAATGTTGGAACACACTTGGTTAAATCACTTATAGAAAGTCCGCAATATGACTTCCAGCAACTTAGACACATTTTATGAATAGCCTGTTTGTTGAAGAACGCATGGAAAGATTCCCGGCATTTCGCAAATGACTCCATCTGCTACTGGTGCTGGTTGTCACAAGATTTTATGGTGACACCATACATGACTCGTGCAAATGAAAATCAAGTGTGTCAGGTCCGCTGAGTGAATGGGCCAGGCTGTCGGGCCTCAACGTCCAATAGATCTGCTGCCAAGGGTGTGATTCAAGTGGAGACGTACAACACTGCCGAATGCCATCCTGCTGGAACTACATGTCACTACATATATCCTGTGGCAACTCGTCCAACAACATACATAACATCTCTCGCAGAAATATAAGGCAATTGGGACAATCAACGAGTTATGCATCCATCACAGTGTCATAAATGAGACCTGCCCACACGTTGGCGGCTAAGTGACGCTGGTGGCCTCAAATATGCAGCCTGTGAGGATTTTCTTCAGCCAAATATCATTGTTTTTGGTGTCTAACGTGCCGTCCATGTTTGTGGTGCAGTCAACAGAAAACAGGATATATTTCAGGAAGATGCTGCTTATATTGTACTGCCAGGTATCAGCAAAGGCTGACATGATGAGGAAAGTCTTCTGGAGTTTGTACGGATGAGGGTCCTCATAATGTAGAACCTGCGGCACTATCATGTCGTTCACATTTGTAGTGCTTGCCAGAACTGGGGTGCTTGTAGATGGCAGCTCTGATAAAACGCTGCCGTGCGGCTTCTACAAACCCTGGTGATTGGCGTGTCCAGGGCCGTCCAATGTGGTGACCGCTAGGACATAAGCTGACCGTCTCACGTAAACACCTCTCCAATCTTGCATATACACTATGTGATCAAAAGTATCCGGATACCTTCAAAAATATACGTTTTTCATGTTAGGTGCATTGTGAAGCCGCCTACTGCCAGATAACCCATATCGGCAACGTCAGTCGTCAATAGGCATCTTGAGAGAGCAGAATGGGGCGCTCCGCGGAACTCACGGACTTCTAACGTGGTCAGGTGATTGGGAATTTGTGTCATACGTCTGTACGCGAGTTTTCACTCTCCTAAACATTCCTAGGTCCCCTGTCTCCAGTGTGGTACAGTAGTGGAAACGTAAAGGGACACGAATAGCACAAAAGCATACAGGCCGACCTCGTCTGTTGACACAGAGACCGCCGACACTTGAGGAGGCTCGTAATGTGTAATAGGCAGACATCTATCCAGACCATCACACAGGAATTCCAAACTGCATCAGGAACCACTGCAAGTAGTCTGACAGTTAGGCGGGAGGTGAGAAAACTTTGATTTCATGGTCGAGCGGCTGCTCATAAGCTACACATCACGCCGGTAAATGCCAAACGACGCCTCGCCTGGTGTAAGAAGCGTAAATTGGATGATAGAACAGTGCAAAAACGTTGGGTGGAGTGACGAATCACGGTAAACAATGTGGCGATCCGATGGCAGAGTGTGATTATGGCGAATGCCCAATGAACGTCATCTGCCAACGTGTGTAGTGCCAACAGTAAAATAAGGAGGCGGTGATGTAATGGTGTGGTCGTGGGCTTCCACCTCTTGTTGTTTTGCGTGTCATGATCACAGCACAGGTCTACATTGATGTTTTAAGCACCTTATTGCTTCTCACTGTTGTAGAGCAATTCTGGGATGGCGATTACATCTTGCAGCACGATCGACCACCTGCTCATAATGTATGGTCTGTGGCGCAGTGGCTACTCGACAATAAGACCGCTGTAATGGACTGGCCGGCACAGAGTCCTGACCTGAATCCTATAGAACACTTTTGGAATGTTTTGGAACGCCGACTTCGTGTCAGGCCTCTCAGAGCGACATCGATATCTGTCTTCAGTGCAGCACTCCATGAAGAATGGGCTCCCATTTCCCAAGAAATCTTCTAGCACCTGATTGAACGTATGCTTGCGAGAGTGGAAGCTGTCATCAAGGCTAAGTGTGGGACAACACCATACTGAATTCCAGCAGTACCGGTGGAGCGCGCTGCGAACATGTAAGTCATTTTTAGCCAGGTGTCCGGATACTTTGAATCACATAGTATTTAATGTGAGCTGGGTGACGCTTCTCAGGATAACGCTATCACCTTTCTTCCTTTGGACTTCCTAGTACACGAGAACCGGGGTGCACACTGCAGTTGTTTTCACTTTCTCCATTTTTCAAAAAAATGGTTCAAATTACTCTGAGCACTATGGGACTTAACTTCTGAGGTCATCAGTCCCCTAGAACTTAGAACTACTTAAAACTAACTATCCTAAGGACATCACACACATCCATGCCTGTGGCAGGATTCGAACCTGCGACCGTACCGGTCGCGCGGTTCCAGACTGTAGTGCTTAGAACCGCTCGGCCACCATGGCCGGCCTCCATTTCTCGTTCCAGTTTTACGATAGCCCCTGGACTAGCTATGAGCTGTGTACAGTATGAAACACAAGAAATATTCTTTAAATAGTGACATCCGCGTTGGCCCGCTAAGAAATTTTATCTAAGGCAGCCTATTTGTTTAACACATACTGTATTGTACCAGAAAATCAGAAGGTGCCCTGCACAAGGCATTATCAGCAAAATATAAAATAATGAAAGTTGTTTTGCAGCTAAGACCGTTTATGTCTTCGAAACATTTACCAGTGGTTGCTGGTATATACACACAGCATACTTTCTGCTGCTTGTCTGATTTGTCCCGTTTCCGAGGTCCTATACTGTCAACAGTCTCAAAGCGATTGCAGGTTACACTGTCTCGATTATTCTTTGTCTTCCTTCTTTGGTCCATTCTGCTTATGTTCTCCTTCACATGTCAGAGACGCTAGAACGCAAATGAAGCATTTTCGAGCTTACGTTTATTATTGCATCGTACTGACCACATACGAGCATATTGGTGTGAACCTGAACGAAGTACTGAAGCATGACAGCAGGAGAAGGCCGGATGTTGTCATTGTAACAATTCAGTAAGGCCAGCTTGATTTTGCGAGTCAGGTTAGCTTGCTGAAACAGCTGACTCAGCAGTACTGCACAGATTCGTGCAGCAAGGGTCAATGCAGATTTCCATACTAACAGTTGCAGTGGTGTTCTGTTCACGAGTTGTGACTTACTCGTAATAAGGTTTCACAGAGATCTAGGAAATATTTGTTTCGTGATAACTCATGTCACAGATCACAAAGATTTTATTTGTCAGGTAATTAATGTCGGTCAACTATGACCATTTTCAGAACTGGATGAATCCGTATTAATACACTGAAGCGCCGAAGAAACTGGTAAGGCGTGCGTATTCAAATATAGAGATATGTAAACAGGCAGAAAATGGCACTGTCGCCGGTAACACCTATATAAGACAACAAAAGTGTGGCGCAGTTGTTAGATCAGTTACTACAGCTACAACGGCAGGTTATCAAGATTTAAATGAGTTTGACGTGGTGTTATAGTTGGCGCAAGAGCGATGCTACACAGCGTCTCATAGGTAGCGATGAAGTGGGGTTTTTATCGTACGATCATTGCATGTTGTGTACCGTGAATATCATGAATCCGATAAAACATCAAATATCCGATATCGCTGCAGCCGGAAAAAGATCCTGCAAGAACGTGACCAACGACGACTGGAAAGAATCGTTCAACGTGACAGAAGTGCAACCCTTCGGCAAACTGCTCCAGATTTCAGTGCTGGGCCGTCAACAACTGTCAACGAAACATCATCGACTTGGGCTTTCGGAGCCAAGGGCCTACTCGTGTACCCTTGATGACTGTACTACACAAAGTTTTACGCCTCGCCTGGGACCGTGAACACTGACATTAGCCTGTTGATGACTCGAAACATGTAGCCTGGTATGACGAGTTTCGTTTCAAATTGTATCGAGCGGATGGACGTGTACGGATATGGAGGCAGCCTCATGAATCGATGGATCCTGCATGTAAGCGGGGGACTGTTCAAGCTAGTGGAGGCTCTGTAATGGTGTGGATCGTTTGTAGCTGGAATGATATGGGACCCTTGATACATCTAGGTACGACTCTGACAGGTGACGCGTATGTAAGCATCCTTTCTAATAACCTCCATCCATTTATGTTCACTGTGCATTGGCCTATTCAAGCAGGATGATGCGACACTCCACAAGTGCAGCATCGCTAACTCTTCTGAGTTTGAACACTTCCGCTGTCCACTAGAATTCCGAGAAATGAATATTATTGAGCATATCTGGGACGCCTTGCAACGCGCTGTTCAGAAGAGATCTCCACCCCCTCGTACTCTTACGGATTTATGGACAACCCTGCCAAATTCATGGTGTCAGTTCTTTCCAGCACAGCTTGAAACATTAGTCAAGTCCATGCCACCTTTTCTTGCGGCGGTTCTGGGAGCTCGCAGGGGCTCTACACGATATTTGGCAGGTGTACTGTTTTTTTCCTTTTTTTCATTGTAAAATAACGCTTTATTTCTGTTTACAGAAACAAGGCAAATTAATTTTTCAAAAGTGGTGAGAAATATGACAGCACGATTGAGCGAGGCCTACCTGGGACTGCACGGCTAATGCCTGGAGCAGGCGAGCACGGACTTACCTTCACCGGTCTGGAGAGCACGTCTTTCCTCTTGCCGACCGTCTGGTAGCGGCGGCTGTGTTGCAGCGGCCGCCGGAAGCAGCAGCCATCGGGCAGGTCGGCGTCGTCATCGTCTGCAACACACGGGGAGAGACAGCTGCGTGAGTCCCTCCAGAAAAGCGCTTTGCATCCATAAGGTACGAGGGCAAGGCTGTAATTAATGGCTTCGAATTTGTGTGCACCGGCCACCGTGTTGTAGCGCTGGAGTCTCTACGCCCCAGTTGAGGAGATACGACGAGATATGCGAACAAATATGTCTAAATAAAGTTTCACACTAATCCGACAGAGTGTCGACGGCATATGGCGTACACACCAAATAGAACACGTGTCGTATATGATTCAAGACGAAACCTCTTGGTATTTGCGCTCAATTCAAGCAAGAAAGTTTCACTATTCAAATGGTTCAAATGGCTTTGAGTACTATGGGACTTAACTGCTGAGGTCATCAGTCCCCTATAACTTACAACTACTTAAACCTAACTAACCTAAGGACGTCACACACATCCATGCCCGAGGCAGGATTCAAACCTGCGACCATAGCGGTCGCGCGGTTCCAGACTGTAGCGCTTAGAACCGCTCGGCCACGCCGGCCGGTTGCTACACCATTGTAAATAACGAGGGCAGCCCAGAAAGTAATGAACCACATTTTTTTTTCTCAGCCGAAAACAATGCTACGAATGCGAAACGTTACGTATGAATTATCTGAAGTCTCCTTACTCAGCGTGGCCCGTTGTCGTCACTTCCGACAGATAGCGTAGCATAGCAGTAGAACAGTTTCAAAGTGGCGTCTGTAGGTAATGCACGTTACACACAACGTGCCGTAATTGAATTTCTCACTGCAGAGGAAGAAACTGTTGGGAATATTCATAAACGCCTGTGCAAAGTCTGTGGTGCATCTGCTGTCGACAGAAGTACAGTTAGTCACTGAGCACGGAGGTGATGTCATCAGATAGTGGTTCGGTGTCACACCTGACAGCCCTGACCTAGTCCCCTCGGACTTCCACTTGTTTGGGCCATTAAAGGATGCCATTCGTGGAAGATATTCTGAGGAGATGAGGTGGTTTACGCAGTGAAGCACTGGCTCCGCCACCAGAGGAAGGATTGGTACCGACAGGGCATAAGCGCCCTTGTTTCGCGCTAGAGGAAGGCCATAGAGTGGGATGGAGAGTGCTTGGAAAATAGGGTGTGTAGATAAAACAACATTCTTTCGTGTGTGTAATTATCATTATGTTCAATAAAGAATTCTTGAAGAAAAAAATTATTATTCCATTACCTTCTGGACAACCCTCGTACTCGGAAATAACAAGTAGACGCACCAGACTATATGATATTTAAGTTCACGTCTTTACTCCAAAACATCCTTACAGTGTGTCAGAAAGGCTGCTTTGTGTACTACTGACACTTTCCCATTTGCTTCAACTAGAGACGAATACATGAAGCAGTAAGGCATTAAAATATAGTCACACTGAGTACCTTCCTAGCACAATATTTATTTTACGCTAGACATTAGGTAAACTATTTATATTCGTTGTACCTCAGCTGCTCCTTTCTGGCACAAGAAAAACAGATTGGGATATTTGCAGTACTCGACTACGATAATCCGTTGATAACTACACGGCGTCGGCCGCTGTGGCCGAGCGGTTCTAGGCGCTTCAGTCCGGAGCCGCGCTGCTATTACTGTCGTAAGTTCGAATCCTACCTCGGGCATGGATGTGTGTGATTTCCTTAGATTGGTTAGGTTTAAGTAGTTCTAGGTCTAGGGGACTGATGACCTCAGATGTTAAGTCCCATAGTGCTTAGAGCCATTTGAATTACAGGGCGGGGAAATAAAAACTACCCAAACAAGTGGATAAGATTGGACGTGAATGTATGCATATAATCACACCATGTCACGTGCACACCACGTGTACGCCCGTCACGTGATCCACCCCGCTACAGAGCTTAGTGTGGGTGGTGTTAGTGTGAGTGGAACACGGCAAAGGGAACGATGGTAATTACAGTGGTGTTCCTTGTGGAAAGTTGCGTGACAAGAAAATCGTGGAAACGGTTTGGTCACTTGTTTGCTGAGAAGTGCAGTGGTGTCAAAGTGTCAGCAAAGAGTGTCATGCAATGCTTAGTCTGAAAATGGCGTCAGACAGGACCTGTTTTGAACATGTAAAAAAAAAATCCAAAACATGCCCGCACACCTGAAAATGTTCCTGCAGGTAGCTAGTTGCTACCAAATCCAGCGGAGGCCTGTCGCAAGAGACCGGTATATCACATCGATCATGCTGATGAAGGCTCCACCTGTACCTACAGTTACATCGCTATCGAGTGTCAGTTGTTGCGCATTCAGCGCATTCTCAGCTCCTCCAGTTTTGTGAGTGGCTGTTCCCTGAGATAACAATTAATGGCTTGGACGTGGATCTCTTCTTTATGTCTGACGAAGCCTGGTTTTATGTGTCTGCAGTCTTTCGTGACCGTTGTCACCGAAGTTAATATATATGAATATGACGCGGCCTAATAACCCAGGAGCTTTTAACTTCAAAGTCTGGTTTCACAACTTCCATAAAGCAACATTGCATAATCAGAAGGTTGGGGTTTGGGGCGCAGTATCTGCACGCCGCATTATTGGTCCAAGTTTCTATCATCAGACGCTGACTTCTTCGCATTACATTGAAAACTTTTTGAAACCATTCATAGCGCCATTAACGGAGGAGGAAAGGACCTACAGTTACTTTAAAAGGATGCTTCAACTGCCCAAACGGCCGGCTGAACCTTGGAGCACATTTGCACAATCTTCGCGCCTGACAGAGTTGTTACCACATGTCAGTCGTTCGCGGCCATTGCTCGCCACTCAGCTCACCTGATCACTCAGTGTGCGACTACTTCGTATCGGGAGCTCTCAAGCCTAATGTGTATCTGAATATCTCTCATACTCTTCTGTAACTACAGCAGAACGTTTCGGATGAGATGCAGCCAGCAGTCCAGCTTCAATTTGTCTTCAGGAACTTGCTGACCAGGGCCCAGAAGTCCCAAGGAATAAACAGTGGTTGGTTTCAACATTTACTGTAGTCGGATTAGGACTATATTTTGTTTCCTCTGCTGTGTTTCTTTGTATCCTGGAACCCTGTTCTCCGGCGACTGTTATTTGCCCCACGATGTAGTAACTTATTACATAAATCACCTGCAGAGAGAAATATTTCCCCGCCAAGAGAAACTAACAGCTCAGATGAAAACCAAGCACCTATTAAAGCTGTGGCGCCATAGAGGGAAGTATCTGATATTCGAGTGGTACCACAAAATCCTACTAGGATTCATGAGGGGCAGTTAAGTTTAGTCTTATCGGGGAAGAAAGTGAGAATCAGACGCCTTTGTGGTTTTTCATCATCTTTGAAAACAAAAAAATACTATCGCTAACCACCTAGCAGGTCAGCAATAACCTTGTGACCCACAGCTTTTTTTGAGTGAGCCTCACTTGCGTTCTAATGCAGGCCGGTGTTTCAGTGATATCTTACCAGCGCTTTTAAATAGTAAAACGCTTCCTTCCTTTTTCCATTAAAAAAAAGGGCGAAAAGCACAGACTTTTGCAACATCCCGCACGTCAAGTACTTCTACACGTTGGGTTGCTCAAAATTAACACCTGATAATTTTTTATGTGAAAACTCTTCAGCATTTTGCATCTCTATTCTTCATGATTACATGTTTATTTTTCAACATAGGCATCCTGGTGACGAACACATTGTTTCATATGTCGAAGTGTTCTTGCGCTGTCTGACACTAATATGCTGGAGACTGTGTTCCACGTGTGGACCAACTTATAGAATTCGGGATTTCAGTTTTCTGAGGGTCTTATATAGTGCCCTGAAATGTGCCTTTAGGCGTGAATTCCAAATCCACAACACCTTGAAAATACCAGAACACTGTGACTTTGCTTACTGAGGGTATGCTCTTGAACATTTTTGATGACGGAGTTCCATTGTGGTGGAACTGTAAGCAGTGTTCAGACGAAAGGTATAAACGTGATAACAAACAAATCGCAAGAAATCTGCATATGCTGATTTCGGATAACGTAGTGAGACATCTAGAGACGCGAATTTAGTGTCGTCACTTCCCCAACTCCCCACCCCCTAAAAAAATTCAAGGGTGTGCTCTCAGGAGGCAAACTAATGCTCACCATCTTTTTCGACGTCCGAGGTCAGATACTCAATGAATTCTTCGAGCACGGAAAAAGCTTGAACAGTGATGCATGCTCTGAGTAACTCCCTAGCCTACGAAACCCATCAAGACGGAGCGACTGTGCTACAGAATAATGTGTGTTCACGCGTATGCTTGATCACACAAAGTGTAATATCCAAGTTAAAGTTCAAGCGGGAGCAGCTTGAGCATTCACCCTACAGCGCAGTCATGTTGACGTGCGACTTCCATGAGTTGTTTGGTTGGCTAAAAAAAGGAAAAAAGGAACTAGTTGGAGGACATAGTCGAGTGTCTCCTGTCACAGCCACAGGAATTCTAGGAATAGGGAATCCTTCGGCTTGCAAAGCAGTGGGATGTTTGTGCTCAGGTATCGGGTGATTACTTTTCAATAAGGACTTCAATCATACCCACAGTGTTGTTTCGTACCTTTTCTTGGACACCCTCTTACACATTGATGATCTCAAGCCTGCAGGGTCAAATTGGTAAGCCAAGATTTCAACACGTATCAGAATGTTGTTAAGGAATCCATCGCCCTCATGCAAAAACCACGAAATAAATTCTTGACAGATATCAAGATAACATCACGTTATTCAAATGCACTTCACAACAATACTAGGTTTTGTGCACTTTAATTCTGTTGTATAGGTCTGCAATTTAGCTGCCAATTGTGTAGGTTGGTATGCAGAAAATTACAACTAGACTATGACCTAATATCTTCAATACCTTACAGTTGCTACCTCATTTGGGAACACTCATTTTTTAAAGAAACTAGCGACTGCTGTCCTCCATGCGGTCACATACCTTGCTGCGTTTCACGTCGGGAGTGAGCATTTCAGGCACCCACCGTGTACACAGTTTTCTGTATAGCAATTCTGCCGTGACGGTGTGTGCTATTGTCTTTGATGAGTTCATCAGTCGGACTGCGATGGGTCTCGTCGGTTGCTGTAGGCGGTCGCGCACTTCCAGCTCCGTCAAAACCCCTTGATATTAGCACCAATGTTTCCCTCACCACGATCCTGAACAACGCATTTGAGCCGTGGTGCGCCTTTTCTGGCACACCAGCTCTTTGTGCACGTCACTATCGATTATCCGGCTCTACTACGATCTTTGCCCCTGTTGTGATCTGGCGGCTGTTTTGCCGTCGCAGCTGTTGGGGTCAGACCTTCGACCATAAATATAATAGACTGGCCCTGACGTCATTTTCGTAGCTTCAACATCTTTGGGCTAAATTCACGTGAATGTTGGCAAAACATGGTTGTTCGTGTTGCGCTTATGCCTGTACTCAGCGTTTTGTCGGGGGAAATGGCATTACATTTCACGTGTAACTGTTTCTATGATAGTGCACATGCGTTTATTGAAATCTGCTGAAGTGACTTTTATGTGTTTTTTACACTTGAAATAGAGTATCACGTAAATTAAAGCTTTGAAAGTGATGCCTGTAAAGGCAGACTCATAATACATTTTGGAAAGTATCTGTGATAATTCGGTTACAGAAGTAAGTATAACTGTTTCTCGTTCCTACTCAAAGGTCCTCTAAGGGTGAAAATCGAAGGCTGCTTTGGATACAGGCCCTGAAACGGAAAACCTTTAAGCCATCTGCACATACGCACCTTTTTGCATATACAAGTGAGATTATAATAAGGTAAGAGCACCTATAGTCGACACATGAAGATAATTGTTTTCTACCTTCTAATACTATTAAATAAGTCTAGGCTCCAAAATATTATTTTCTGAAATTTCAAAGTCTCGCCTTTCATCTAAAATGTCATTTTCTTTTAAACTGATAGTTTAAACTTTTGTTAAAATAGTAGGATCTGAACCTTTGAAGTACACCTAAAATTGATACTCTGAAATGGACCTGCTCCTAAAGTCGACAATTTTGGCACCTATAGTTGACATAATTCCCATATCACATTATCTTTTATAAGTGACTAGAGCTCAAAACGCGGTGAATCCTATGTTTAAAGTTTTGACACCAACCCACTCTTACTGTTTAAAAGAATTTTAACGATATTTTACCTTAATTGATAGTTTATAGTAATTTCGTCCCGCTGCCCACCAGAGGGACGTTCGATGTATTTGTTAGATTTTATAAATGGTACTGTGAACAAATCCAGGTCAAATGTAGTTCTGACATAATTTTTCGCAAATAAAAAAGTAATTTTTGTTGGAAGCGTCTGGCAGTCAATTGAGAAATGTGGGTAAAATACAACATAGGATGGCAGACCGCTGATTTGACATCCCGCCGCGTTTTGCCAACAGACACGTGTTTTATGTTGGAGCCACACCAGACCTATAGCTTCAGCACACCAAGGCCGTCTACTAGTATCTATGGTCGAAGGGTCGCTACGATGCGAAAGTACGTGCTCGCGGGGACGAAGGAGGAAAACACGTGGGCTCAGTCAGCACCGGCGCGGCCGGTGTACCTTGCAAGACGGTCGCGAGTTTGTGGTTGACCTGCCTGATGTCAACTCCGGGCACTGTTCGTCGCATTGCCTTGGTGCCTGTTTTCTCGGAAAGACCCATCCATCGAGACCATCTCGAACAACGCTGTCCATCGAAGGTGTAAGTCATTTTGGTGCCTTCGTTTCGTTGAACGATTTGCGTTGCAGCGAGTCTACTTGTTGGTTGGTTGCCCTAACGTACGTGTTGCTGCAGTAAGTATGTGACCGCATGGAGAACAGCAGTCGCACAATTCTTTAAAAATTCAGTGTTCCCAAATGAGGTAGTAACTGTAAGGTATTGAAGATATTAGGTCATAGCCTAGGTGTATTTTTCTGCATATCAACCTATACAATTGGCAACTAAATTGCAGACCTTTGCAACGAAATTAAAGCGCATTAAACATAGTATCGTTGTGAAGTTGTGCATTTGTATAACGTGATATTATCTTGAAACTTTTTCAAAAAAATTCAAATGTGTGTGAAACCTTATCGGACTTAACTGTTAAGGTCATCAGTCCCTAAGCTTACACACTACTTAGCCTAAATTATCCTAAGGACAAATACACACACCCATGCCCGAGGGAGGATTCGAACCTCCACCAGGACCAGCCGCACAGTCCATGACTGCAGCGACTAAGACCGCTGTGCTAATCCCGCGTGGCTGTATGTGTTCCAGTTTTCTGCGAGTTGGGGGTGTGTGGGAGCGGCACCACGTTTGCTTCGGTGCACAGAAGCTGTGACGTGTCGTCTAATGGGAAGTGACTCCCGGTTGGGCTCCGGCGTTTAGGTGTTGTTTTGGACGGCTGGTCTGCTACTTCAAGCATTTTCAGTTAAGTCACCGCCGGCCGGAGTGACCGAGCGGTTTTAGGCGCTACAGTCTGGAACCGCGCGACCGCTAAGGTCGCAGGTTCGAATCCTGCCTCGGGCATGGATGTGTGTGATGTCCTCAAGTTAGTTACGTTTAAGTAGCTCTAAGTTCTATGGGACTTATAACCTTAGAAGTTAAGTTCCAAAGTGCTCAAAGCCGTTTGTTAGTCACCTTTTGCCCAGGCAGCCTGGCGTCACTGCCCTTTTGGTAGCTATTTAACCTGTCAGGCATATATAAAAAGAGGGGGGGGGCGTTAATTTTCTTGTGAATCAATTATATTAATTAACTTGTTGTGCTCCTGGTGTTATTTGGGTTCGTAACGAACTGGTGTACTTGTAAATCACTTTCACATACAGATTAGTGCTGAAAAAAACTATCTCTGCAACCTTTTAAAATTAACTTCAAATTGTAATTTATGTTTCTTAAGTATTTAAATCTCCGTGGCTCATCTTTTAAGTCATATAATGGTATATTTGACATGGTCTTAAACACGGCCACGTGTTGATTGCCTCTTATCTGTTCTGAATAAATTGTCAATTATTGATTTGCCAGTTGCTGTGTTAAGGAGTGATGTAGTAGGGGCCTTGACCTTCCAGGCTAAGTGTACCCCTTATCCAGACTTCCTAAGTCACACCATTCTCGCACATTACTAATGTCGATGCAATCATCACCGACACGGCTTTCATTTCTCTCTGGATTTCAGCTGGAGGCACGTTTTCTAGGGTTAGAAACTCGATTACAGCACGCTGTTTCTCAAGCACCGACAAAGTTGGTTACACACTGTAATGGTACTTGAATTACGTAACCATTACGGCAACTCACCTCAGCCTCTCGATACCAGCAATATTCTACTGTGTTTCTGTAAAACAGTTAACATATTTCTGTGACATCATTCAGATTTCATTTCATTAATGTAGAAGTACTTCGATACATCGATGTGTATATATTGCAATGATATTATTCTTATATGTATTCTTTCTGTTGTCACTATGATCATTGACGTACTTGTAACTCCGGTTTTTGGGGGCGTAAGTGGTTATTAGAGAGTCAAGTCCTGGTCGTTATGTAAAAAAGACGCAAATTGTAGTGAGTTTGTGAGATGTGAACTTTAACACTGAGGAAGATATTTTCAAGTATGTTTTATAGTGTAAAGTGATGTTTTGGAACGAGTTACGTGACATTGCAACAAAAGTAATAAAAAAAAGAAGTGTAACTTAAATTTGGAGTGCTGATTACTTTTTACATCACCATTGTCCTAACTTGCAAAAGTATCATCTTCAAGAATGGTTTATGAAACATATATAAAACTTTTGAATATCACAGAATAACACCTAGGCCTCTTTGCATCCGAGCTTGGAACCATCACTACCTAGATTTTCGACGATTGAGCCATGAGTTCAGAACGAGACCAGCGTGGGAAATACGAAAAGATGAGTGCCTTGTTTATCCATTATTTCAAGAAATGACTTTATTAACTGTGCTTTAATGACACCTGCCACATAATATAACTTTGTTGTTGTCCGAAAATGCAATATTTAGCAGCGTGAGCAATACTATAATCATAATCAATTTTTGACCTTTGTTGTAGTATGGTTGTTAGAACACCACCACATTACACCTTATAAGTCGAACCCCTCTAGCGACAGAGGGTCGCAACTTTCGTCATGGAAACGAGAGAGTAGGCCGAGTAATATTCTTGACATGTATAACGTCAACCGATAATGAGAACTGAATTAAAAATTTTCGATGTAGAGTATACAGGGTATTACAAAATGGTACGGCCAAACTTTCAGGAAACATTCCTCACGCACAAAGAAAGGAAATAACTTATGTTCACATGTGTCCGGAGCCGCTTACCTTCCATGTTAGAGCTCATTTTATTACTTCTCCTCAAATCACACTAATCATCGAATGGAAACACACAGCAACAGAACGTACCAGCGTGACTTCAAACGCTTTGTTACAGGAAATGTTCAAAATGTCCTCCGTTAGCGAGGATACATGCATCCAACGTCCGACGCATCGAATCCCTGATGCGCTGATGCAGCCCTGGAGAATGGCGTATTGTATCACAGCCGTCCACAGTACGAGCACGAAGAGTCTCTACATTTGGTACCGGGGTTGCGTAGACAAGAGCTTTCAAATGCCCCCATAAATGAAAGTCAAGAGGGTTGAGATCAGGAGAGCGTGGAGGCCATGGAATTGGTCCGCCTCTACCAATCCGTCGGTCACCGAATCTGTTGTTGAGAAGCGTACGAACACTTCGCCTGAAATGTGCAGGAACTTCATCGTGCATGAACCACATGTTGTGTCGTACTTGTAAAGGCACATGTTCTAGCAGCACAGGTAGAGTATCCCGTCGCGATTCATAGGCTGGAATGTTCCGTGCTCCCTAAGACGCCGATCAATTGCTTCGAACGTCTTCCTGTCGGGACACCTTCGTTCTGGAAATCTGTCTCGATACAAACGTACCGCGCCACGGCTATTGCCCCGTGCTAATCCATACATGAAATGGGCATCTGCCAACTCCGCATTTGTAAACATTGCACTGACTGCAAAACCACGTTCGTGATGAACACTAACCTGTCGATGCTACGTACTGATGTGCTTGATGCTAGTACTGTAGAGCAATGAGTCGCTTGTCAACACAAGCGCCGAAGTCAGTCGGCTTTCGGCCGTGGTCGCGTGCGGACCGGCTCCACGCGCCGGACAGCGCACCGTAGTTTGTTTACTTCCGCGTCGCGGTATTTCGTGTTGTGTAGCGTCCATTTCTGTTGCACCTCATGGCGCACTGTTACCGCCGAGCGACAGTTAAAGTAACATTCCAAGCCGAACATGCTAGACCACGCGCTTTTGAAATTGAGCAATTCATTCGCGAAGAGCTACGTCTGGACCCTCAGGAAGTGATAGGTATTCATTTCTCTATCACTAGCAGCATCGTCTATATTAAGATGACGACGGAGGAAGCGTGTGCTAACGTAGTTCGACAACACGCACGCGGACTCAAGTTCAAACATTCTGACGGGCATATTGGAGAGGTGACGGTCGATCACGCTGGTTTCGGACTTCGAACAATCCGGGTTTTTGAGCTCCCTTTCGAAGTGCCGCAAGATGTGGTCGTCGAAGCTTTCCGACCCTATGGCAATGTTGTGGGGCACATCGCGGAGAAATGGCAGACATTCACGACATACAACGTGTTGAATGGTGTCCGCCAAATCAAAATCGAACTCTCCAAACATGTACCATCCTATCTGCTGATAGGTGGCGTGCGAGCCATCGTTATGTATGATGGCCAGCCGCGGACGTGTGCCGGTTGCGGACAGGAGGGCCATGTTCGGTCAGAATGTCTCCGCCGACGTTTGCTCCAGGTCCCGACCAGTGACTCAGCTCCCAAAGTGACGGCCGCTTCTTTACCAGATAGCTACGCCACAGCCGTCCGCAGCCCCGATGCGTCACTTCAGGAAGCACCTCTTCTCCACCCGGCACTCCCCACTGGAAATGACGGTGCTGCCATGGCCTCACCGGCACCATCTCCTCTGACGGCTACGACACCACCAACTCTCCAGAGCACGATGGACATCGACGCGAATGCGGTGCCTACCTCTGCCTTTCTTCAGACTGGCGCGACCTCGGACATCGAACATCCACATTCTGATTCAGAACAGCACCTCCGAAAGCAACGGTCGCCCAGAAAACGGAAGAAGAGGAGTCAAACGCCATCTGACGACACACTTCTTCATGTGGCATCACAGGCAGTGGAGCTGATACACGACAGTGATCTCCCTTCGAGCGGTCTGACGACAGGAGAGGCTGCTCCTGATGTCCCATCTGAAGAACGATCTCACACGAATATGACGGATTCCAAGGAGGGTGCCTCCCTGGACCCCACTACAGCAGCGTCGCTACAACTCGCCCTCGAGGAGTGTGACAGTCGCTCACCGTCTGTTCCAGTCTCCTGGGCTGATGATATCGACGAAGGAGCAGTTCGAGATGATGGTCCTCCCATCAGGCAGTGCCCCATGGAGGTGCCTGACCCACCTTCCAGCCAGTGATTACGACAACGGTGACTACGTCAGATGTTACACGCCAGCCAGACATCTCTGCCGGAACATCTGTGCCAATGGTGGGAGCACGCCCCCAACATTACCGCATAGTGACGATGAATCTGGCCACCATTCGGGCCCCCCATAAACTGGCAATGTTCCGTGAGACCATTTATGCTGCTGATGTCGATATTGCCCTCCTCCAAGAAGTGTTTGTCGCCGATTTCCATGCCCCCACTGGCTACGTGGCACACATCTCCCATGCTTCTGACAACGGTAGTGGAGTTGCCATCCTCCTCCGTTCTGGACTCCCTGCTGAAGATGTAGTGTACCTTGCTAATGCTAGGGGTATGGCTCTCACGCTGTTCGGCGTCCGTATCCTCAATGTATATGCGCCGTCCGGCTCCAGTCGACGTCGTGATCGACACACTTTCTTCGCTGACGAGGTAACGCCGCTGTTTGAGGGTCCCCTAGATGATATGGTCCTCGGTGGCGATTTCAACTCCACGCAAAGGCCTGAAGATCAATTACCGCATCATTCCCCTTGTGCGGCCCTCTCCGTCATCATCGACAGACTCCAGCTTGTTGACACATGGACAAAGGTGCATGGCACCCGTGCAGGTTTCACATATTATACGGCGCATTCATCTAGTCGTCTCGATCGTATATACCTCACACGTTCCCTTGCTGCCGACACTCGACATGCCGAAGTATGGCCTCTGGCTTTCTCTGACCATGACGCCTACATCTGCGATGTCGTCCTCGCCCGCCAACAAGTGTGGCACAGCCGCGGCTTGTGGAAATTCAACGTTTCCCACCTGACTGTCCCTGACTGCCGACGAATCGTTGAGGATGCGTGGGCCCTCTGTCATCGTCGTCGCCCCGCCTACGCATCCACCTTATCGTGGTGGGTATCATGCGCGAAACCAGCTCTGCGCAGGGCGCTGATAGGATATGGCAAAGACTTCAAAGCCTGGCAAGCGAGCACCATGGACTTTTATTATGCAGTCCTTCGTGACTGCACTTCGATGGCCTTCTCTCCTGATCGTCAGATGATGGTGCATCGTGCGAAAGCGCAGATCACTTCCCTCACGCGACGGCGCTTAGAAGGGACTCTTGTCAGATCCTGCACCCGTGACCATATGCCTCATGAAACGCCATCGATGTACCACCTGCTCAGGGAACGCCGACGTCGTCGTCGAACCCTCATCCACGATCTCACAGATGCGGAAGGACGACGACACACTACGCAATGCGACATTGGTCACGCTTTCTATTCTCATTTCCGTCAACTGTTCGCTGCCGTCCCTCATCCCCCGACCTTAATTGAGGAGGTGGCAGCAATGACTGTCAACACCATGCCAGAGGATGTGGCTCAAGAACTTCAGGAACAAGTGACCTCTGATGAAGTCCTAGATGCTATCAAGGTGGGGGCTGCCAACAAGTCCCCTGGACCTGACGGCCTCCCCCTCGACTTTTACAAGTATTTTAGCTACCTTTTGTTACCTGCTTGGACGTCCATCTGTCGTGAATTGATGTCACCCACAACGATGATCCCAGCCACCTTCCTTGATGGGGTCATCATCCTGGTCCCTAAGCCACATGGGCGATCACGGATCTGTGATTACCGGCCCATCACTCTACTCAACAGTGACATGAAAATTTTCACCCGTTTGTTGGCCTCACGCCTCAAGAAGGCAGCAAGATCCGTCACCTCCCTTGATCAGACTTCGTTGGGCGGTGACAACAACATCCATACGGCCCTTTGCCGTTATAGGGACATGATTGCGCTCGCGCGCTCGCGACATTTACCTGGCGCATTGGCATCGCTTGACTTCCGTCAAGCTTTCGACCGTGTCGACCATACTTTTCTGAAATCGGTCCTCCAACACATGGGTTTTCCGGTTCGTACAATCACCGTGGTAATGCGGCTCTTGAGCGGCGTAACTTCAAGAATACTCTGTAATGGTCGCCTCACCGCGCCTCTAGCGATCGAGCGCTCTGTCCGACAGGGATGCCCACTTTCCACGATACTGTATGCTTTGGCATTAGAGCCCCTCCTACAGGGGCTTCGCCAACGCCTGGTGGGCCTGACATTACATGGGCACCGCTTCTGTTGTACAGCCTATGCTGACGATCTAGTCCTCTACCTCCGCAATGAAGACGATGTTCGCGCTGCTCTGACTTGGGTGACGACTTATGGGGAGGCATCGGGCAGTTCTCTTAACATTTCCAAATCGAAGGTTCTGCTCATTGGTGAGGGTCTACCAGAAAGATCTGTCGCTCCTCTAAGTGTGGCCACCAGCGTCCGCTGTTTGGGCATTGATTTTATGAATGACCTCCGTCGCTCAGCGGCAACCAACGGTCGACGTCTCCTACAAACGATCAGGGCTGGCCTTGTGGACCACCGGCTTCGATCCCTCGACATTATACAGCGCGCGCAATACGTGAATGTTTATCACGCCTCACGCATCCCCCATGTGGCACAAGTGTTCCCGGTTCCGATTACCCTCGCACGTCGTATGTTGATGGCGATGGGATCCTTTGTCTGTGCCGGGATGTTATTTAAAGTTCAATATTCCTCCCTTGCCCTCCCGCGGGAGCGTGGTGGAGTGGGCTTATTCCATGTGCCAGACAGAGTTACCGCACTTTTTGTTAGCTCCCAACTGAAAGTCTGGCGTCGCTGCCCGACGAGCCTGACCGGACTGCTTTTGCGTGAATACGCACCAGTCTCCATGTCAGCTCCGGTCATGTTATCCGACATTCCACCCCCCTTTTATCACTTTCGGTACTTCTTCTTTGAAATCAGTTACATTCTACACTCCTTACCCCTTCTCCGTATACTCCAGACAAAGACTGTATACGACACCTTACAAATGTGTCAAACCCCCAACCCCATTGAACACAAGTTTCCCCAGATCATATGGCGCCGTGTGTGGAAAGCAGTGCATGCTGGTTACCTCGACACCAGCGTTCAGTCCACCTGGTATATCACCGTCAATGGCAAACAGGTCAACCAGTCTCGTTTGCACCGCATCCGCCTTGCTGACACACCACTCTGTGTTCACTGTGGTGTAGAGGACACGGACGCTCATCGGTTCTCATGTGGTCCGTCTGCTGACGTCTGGAGGCTCGCGCAGCGTATCCTGGCTTTCCTCACCCGACAGCCGCCTGCTCAGATTATTTTCCTGACGCTTCTATTCCCGGATGTGATTCATTACCCCACAACAAAAACTAATGCCGTGAATTGGATACGCGGTCATACAGTCCGCTACCTTTTTGGGCCCGATGAGAAATCAGAACTAGGTTATTGGACGTACCTTAACGATCGACATTGTGCACTTGTTCGCAACCCCAGATACAAGCAGTTCTTTTCCAATTTTCTACGGAGCGCCTTTCATGACCCGCCTTCCAGCTGGAACGTCCAAGCCATGAGATGCTGATGCTTTTTTGCCGATATGATGTTCTGAACGTACTACACACGGAATCCCCACTAAAATTTCGAGAAGACACGTTTGTATGTTTCCGCCAATCAGACGGCGCAAGCGACTCCTAGAATTCTGGTGCAACGACTGCCATAATGCAAAAAAAATGAATAAATAAAAACATACATACAAAAAAAAAACAAAGAAAAATAAAGAAAACAAAAATGCAATACAATAAACTAAAAACAAAAAAAAAAGTTCCTGTTCACAATAAATTTCATTTTTTTTTCGCTACTCTCTATGTCTCTTCCCCCCTACTTTCTTCCTTTCCTACACCTTTGCAGTAATAGGTTAGTTTTTTTGGAATAGGTGTAGATAGGTGCCAACGCCTGAAGAGGTGCATTTAATTTTATTTTTTTGTTAGAATACAAGTGGCAGTGGCAAATAGACATTTTTTGTAGTTTTTCCTTTCCTGTCCAGATAAAAAAAAAGGTAGCGTCTTATTAGAAAAAAAAGAGGAAAAAAAAAGCGGTTCTAGGCGCTACAGTCTGGAACCGCGCTACAAAAAAAAAAAAAAAAAGAAAAAAAAAAGTCAATGGAAGTCAACATTACCTTCCTTCAATTGGGCCAACTGGCGGTGAATCGAGGATGTACAGTACATACTGACGAAACTAAAATTAGTTCTAACATGGAAATTTAGCGTTTCCGGACACATGTCTACACATTTATGTGTGAGGAATGTTTCCTGAAAGTTTGGCCGTACCTTTTTGTAACACCCTGTATAGAGGAGAAGCAGACGAAGAAGAAGAAGAGAAGGAAGAACTTCGCCCTAGCGTCTTGCAAGGCAGCTAGCCGAGAAGGGCCGTCTGCGCAGCCCGTAGCAGGAGGCAGACGGAGCTGGCGTCTCATATGTGTCAGGCCTGGAAACGAATGAAGCCCGCGTGGCGTGCCTGAGGCCGGGAGTTGTCGGCCACCGCAGACGCTGCTTCGACCGGGCGCTTCCGAAAACAAACAGCAGCGCCCCAGTGGCGGTGCATCGCCGGTATACGGAAGGCTCAGGTTGTGCTCGCTGACTCCCACTCTCCGAAGAATCAGTCGAAGCAGTCCTCTTTCACTTCGTCGCCCCAAAGACAACCGTTGTTTTCATTATACGGAGACTACAACCGTCCTTTGGGACGATGTATAGAACAAATCATTACCCAGAGACGACATGACAGTCTTCGGAGACCTGGTAGTATCCTTACTGGACTCCACGAAGTGTCCTCCCTGGGCCCCATCAGGTATCCTGGATTTCACGAAGGCATACGACGAACACATACGTCTCTGTCGATAGATCAGTGGAAGGATATATCTACATGGTTACTCTGCAAATCACATGTAGGTGCCTCGCAGAGGGTTCATTGAACCACCTTCGCAATTCTCTATAATTCCAATCTCGTATAGTGCGTGGAAAGAATGAACATCTATATCTAGCCGTACGGGCTCTGATTTCCCTTATTTTATGGTGGTTATCGTTCCGCCCTATGTAGGTCTGTGTAGCCGGCCAGGGTGACCGAGCGCTTCTAGGTGCTACGGTCTGGAACCGTGCGACCGCTACGGTCGCAGGTTCGAATCCTGCCTCGGGCATGGATGTGTGTAATGTCCTTCGGTTTAAGTAGTTCTAAGTTCTAGGGGACTGATGGCGTTGTAAGTAAAGTCCCATAGTGCTCAGAGCCATTTTCGCATTCGGAGGAGAAAGTTGGTGATTAGAATTTCGTGAGAAGATTCCGTCGCAACGAAAAACGCCTTTCTTTTTAATGATTTCCAGCCCAAACCCTGTATCATTTCTGTGACAGTCTCTCCCACATTTCCCTATAGTATAAAACGTGCTACCTTTCTTTGAACTTTTTCCATGTATTCCGTCAGCCTATCTGGTAAGGATCCCACACCCCGCAGCAATTTTCTAAAACAGAACAGACAAGCGTAGTGTAGACAGACTCCTTGGCAGGTCTATTACAAAAAGTCCTGCAGCCGGCCGCGGTGGTCTCGCGGTTAAGGCGCTCAGTCCGGAACCGCGAGACTGCTACGGTCGCAGGTTCGAATTCTGCCTCGGGCATGGATGTGTGTGATGTCCTTAGGTTAGTTAGGTTTAAGTAGTTCTAAGTTCTAGGGGACTGATGACCAAAGAAGTTAAGTCTCATAGTGCTCAGAGCCATTTGAACCATTTTTCTAAGAGTCCTGCCAATAAAACGCAGCCTTTGGTTAGCCTTTTCCACAACATTTTCTATGTGTTCTTTCCAATTTTAGTTTTTCGTAATTGTAATACCTAGGTATTTAGCTGAATTTACGGCTTTTAGATTAGACTGATTTATCGTGTAATCGAAGCGTAACGAGTTCCTTTTAGCACTGAAGTGAATGACCTTACACTCTTCGTTATTTAGGGTCAACTGCCACTTTTCGCACAGTTCAGATATTTTTTCTAAATCGTTTTGCAGTTTGTTTGATACGAAAGAACAGACTAGACGGCACTACAAGAGAACTGATAACTCAACTTCTGACAAAGGCAAGTCTAAGCTACAGACGAGTACTGTCTGGAGTTTGAGATCGAAAACGAACACGGAGATGGATTATCACCAGTTTTATTCAACATAGATCTGGGCGAAGTGATCAGCCTGTAGAGAGCAATAAACGACTAAATGAGAAGATGCACGTGGAAGGAAAAGGACACGTGTGCTCCATAACTTCTACCAACGATATAGTGATTGTGAAACTGAACTTTACGCAAAAATAATACACTGAACACCACTAACGATAAGAAAACACTAGCAGTCCAGTGTAAAAAGTGACAAATTCAAATAAGTCGGAATACACATAACAGGAGCAAACACCAACAGTGAAAAAATAATGGATATCATTAATGTCAGTTTTCTGTATCAGCAGAGATACATACAATATTTATAATGCCGGCCGCTGTGGCCGAGCGGTTCTAGGCGCTTTAGTCCGGAACCCCGCTGCTGCTACGGTCGCAGGTTCGAGTCCTGCCTCGGCTATAGATGTGTGTGATGTCCTTAGCTTAGTTAGGTTCAAGTAGTTCTACGTCTAGGGGACTGGTGACCTCAGATGTTAAGTCCCATAGTGCTTAGAGCCATTTGAATATCTATAATAATAACAAAACCACAAGACCACAAGGTTTGTACGCTGAAAAGTTTTGCCAAACACCTGTTCCGGGTGATGTAGGAAGTGCAACATAATAACGTTAGAATATCTCTTTTAAATGTTTATCTTTTTGCTTGAACACTACTACTACTACCAGATTAATTTTTCTTTCTGTTTGAACACTACTAATACTAAACGTATTTTCGTGGTGTTTTCACAGGTAACTTGATGTTGCGACAACGTCGAAGTCGGATCACTAAAAAAAGATATTTTAATTTAAAGATTTTGGAGACTGCTCAGATTAGTAGGTCGGACTTTTACCTCAGTGATACGATCATCAAGGTTAAGTACGCCACAGATCCAATAAACAGTACTGTAAGTATCGTAATGCAGGAACAAATAAATGTCGATGTAGGTACTTTTACCTTAGTGACAGAAGAATTACCAGAAATTTACATCAATGACACAATTAAGCTTTGCAGCTTCAGCTTTACGAATAGGAACTAACGTTGAATTTACTCGGCTAGGATTTACTGATTTCACTTTGTGTGTTAAAAATTTAACGAAATTACTTTCAACACTTTTTAATTATATTTGACTTTTTGACTAGGAAAAAACTGGTTTAGTGAGACTGCTTTGTGATTTGACTGCCGACTTATTAAATTTTGATTTTTTTATTCAATAAAATGGCTAAAAGGAGTCCTTACCAGCATATTAAACAGCTAAAAGACTGTGGGATCTCACCAATCCAATGAAGATCGTGAGGCGATATTTGCAGCGGTTCGAGGACATCCGGTTTTAACTTGCTCTTTGTAAGCTCCTTTCAAAGGCGAGGCGCGAAGTAACTGTATTCGCGAGCGTCATGCATTATCTCGCTCCTAATTGCATATAATAAACAAGTCGTTCGGCCTTAGACAGTGCTACCCATGGGAAGCTGGGGCGAGCCATTAGTGAAGATCACATCCACAGACGTATTGGGTCTTAAAAAACGTGACAATAAATGGACGCCAAGACCAACGGAAAAACTACACAGGAGATTGGGGGTGACATGACGAGAAATCAGACTGGAAGGGGCCGGATTTGCTGAACATGCGATGACGATGAACATGGGTAGAATGGGAAACAACGGGTGAACAAGAGGAAAGACAAGTATCAGGAGGATTATGGGAATTGGGAATATTATTTCCTGCAGGCTGAAATTGGCATGTTTCCGCTATAGAGTAAAATGTATTTCTGGTTAGGTCGGTATTCCCTATGTTATTAGCTATCATGAACATACAGCTGCTTGTTACGACTATAAGACGCTGTTCCCAGTTCCTGTATTCTGCATTATTGGCTACAGGGCCTCGTAGTTTCCAGTGTTAAAAAATAATGGCTCTGAGGACCATGCGACTTAACTTCTGAGGTCATCAGTCGCCTAGAACATAGAATTAATTAAACCTAACTAACCTAAGGACATCACACATATCCAGGCTGGAGGCAGGATTCGAACCTGCGACCGTAGAGGTCGCTCGGCTCCAGCCTGTAGCGCCTAGAGGCGCAGGTTCCAGTGTTCGTATTAAAATATGTGTAAATAAAGAATACCACACTTTCTCAATCACAATGGCGGCTTTGACATCCATTTCCATGCTCTCAGTAAATTCTCTTTGATTATGAGCTTTATTACTTTTCACTTACTGCACGTCGTGTTCGTGGCAGCAGGTACGTTACTTTACAGCGTAACAGCTTCGCTGTGGACATGTGACGACTCGATAAAGAAGATCAATATCATGAAAATTTCTGGCAGATTAAAACGTTATGCCAGACCCTGACTCGAACTCGGGACCTTTGCCTTTCGCAGGCAAGTGCTCTACCGGCATCCAAGCACGTTGACGACCCCTCTTCACAGCTTTGCTTCCGCCAGTATCGTTTCCTACCTTCCAAACTGCACAGAAGTTCTGCAAAACTTGCAAGACAAGCGCTCCTGGAATTAAGAATACTGCGAAGACATGGCTTAGGTGCAGCCTAGAGTGTGTCTCAAGAATGAAATTTTAACTCAACGGCTAAGTTTGCGCTAGCAGGAAGCTTCCTAACCGATTAAAGCTGTATGCCGCACACTCGAAATCGCGATCTTTGCCTTTCGTGGGCTATTCCTCTACCGACTGCTTGAGTGTTCAGTCGGTAAAGCACTTGCCCGCGAAAGGCAATAGTCCAGAGTTCGAGTCTCGGTCCAGCACCCATTTTTAATCTGCCAGGAAGTTTCATATCAGCGCTCACTCCACAGCAGAATGAAAATTTCATTCGAGATCAAGATCATTTCTCAAGTAAGGGCCCTTTTATTTTCTGTCGCAAAGAGTTGTTTTATAAGAAGTCAGCTCGAAACAAACCAGAGAACCTCCTTTCAACTTGCAACACAGATCCATGTAGTTCTCCGATATACACTCATGCTCATAAATTAAAGATAATGCTGATACTTGGTGAAACAATGCTCTGCTAGGCGGTTTGCGGATTTAAATCACCTCCGGGTATGACCCTGCGGTACATTTGACCTTTGGTCGTCGCACGGTGGCGCTGCCAGCAGTCCACAAATGCAGAGGTATGTTGGTGCACGTCAGAGTACTGTGCAACGAGTAAGTGTGTAGACGTTTTCAGACGTGCTAATGGTGACAGTGTGTTGAAAATAGCTCAAATAAAAATTGATGACGTTATGAGGGGTAGACTACCAGGGAGACTGGAGGCTAGTCAAACGAAGCAGTTCGTAGCACGTCCGCAGCTCGTGGTCGTGCGGTAGCGTTCTCGCTTCCCACGCCCGCGTTCCCGGGTTCGATTTCCGGCGGGGTCAGGGATTTTCTCTGCCTCGTGATGACTGGGTGCTGTGTGATGTGATTAGGTTAGTTAGGTTTAAGTAGTTCTAAGTTCTAGGGGGCTAATGACCATAGATGTTAAGTCCCATAGTGCTCAGAGCCAAGTTCGTAGCACGGGCCGTCTGTGTGCCACAAGGCGTCATTTCAAAAAACATGGCAACGATTGCAGCAGACCGAAAACGTGTCCAGGCGCTACAGTACGGGACGTCCACAGTGTGAAACACCACAGGAAGACCGATATTCCACCAACAGCGCCGGCAGACGGCCACGGAGTACTGCAGGTGGCCTCGCTCGGGATCCTACCGCAGCCACTGGAACAGTTGGCTCCAGACACACAGCCTACAGACGACTGGACAGACATGGTTTATTCGCCTGGAGACCTGCAAGGTGCATTCCGCTGATCCCTGGTCACAAGAGAGCCCTTAAAGCCTGGTGTCAAGAACACAGTACACGGTCATTGGAATAATGGTCCCAGGTTATGTTCAGGGAGGAGTCCAGGTATAATCGGAACAATGATTCTCCCCGGGTTTTCATCTGGCGTGAACCGGGAACCAGATACCAACCCCTTAATGTCCTCGAAATGGACCGGTATGGAGGTCGTGGTTTGATGGTGTAGGGTGGGATTATGATTGGTGCACGTACACCTCTGGATGTCCTTGACAGAGGAACTGTAACAGGTCTGTTGTATTGGGACGTCATTTACGCCTTTTCAGGGGTGCAGTGGGTCCCACCTTCCTCTTGATGGACGACATCGTGGAGGAGTACCTTGAAACAGAAGATATCAGTCGAATGGAGCGGCCAGACTGTTCTCCGAAACTAAACCCCATCGAGTACGTCTGGGATGCTCTCGGTCGACGCATTGCTGCACGTCTTCAAACCCCTACGACACTTCAGAAGCTCCGACAGGCACTGGTGCAAGAATGGGATTCTATACCCCAGCAGCTGTTCGACCACCTGATCCAGAGTATGTCAACTTGTTGTGTGGTCTGTGTAAGTGTGCGAGGTTATCATATCCCATATTGATGTCGGGGTACATGCCCAGGAAACAGTGGAGTTTTGTAGCACATGTGTATATGGACAGTTTTCTCACCTTATCACCAGTCTGTGTTCCCTATGTGCATATACTACACTCCTTGAAATGGAAAAAAGAACACATTGACACCGGTGTGTCAGACCTACCATACTTGCTCCGGATACTGCGAGAGAGCTGTACAAGCAATGATCACACGCACGGCACAGCGGACACACCACGAACCGCGGTGTTGGCAGTCGAATGGCGCTAGCTGCGCAGCATTTGTGCACCCCCGCCGTCAGTGTCAGCCAGTTTTCCGTGGCATACGGAGCTCCATCGCAGTCTTTAACACTGGTAGCATGCCGCGACAGCGTGGACGTGAACCGTATGTGCAGTTGACGGACTTTGAGCGAGGGCGTATAGTGGGCATGCGGGAGGCTGGGTGGACGTACCGCCGAATTGCTCAACACGTGGGGCGTGAGGTCTCCACAGTACATCGATGTTGTCGCCAGTGGTCGGCGAAAGGTGCACATGCCCGTCGACCTGGGACCGGACCGCAGCGACGCACGGATGCACGCCAAGACCGTAGGATCCTACGCAGTGCCGTAGGGGACCACACCGAGACTTCCCAGCAAATTAGGGACACTGTTGCTCCTGGGGTATCGGCGAGGACCATTCGCAACCGTCTCCATGAAGCTGGGCTACGGTCCCGCACACCGTTAGCCCGTCTTCCGCTCACGCCCCATCATCGTGCAGCCCGCCTCCAGTGGTGTCGCGACAGGCGTGAATGGAGGGACGAATGGAGACGTGTCGTCTTCAGCGATGAGAGTCGCTTCTGCCTTGGTGCCAATGATGGTCGTATGCGAGTTTGGCGCCATGCAGGTGAGCGCCACAATCAGGACTGCATACGACCGAGGCACACAGGGCCAACACCCGGCATCATGGTGTGGAGAGCGATCTCCTACACTGGCCGTACACCTCTGGTGATCGTCGAGGGGACACTGAATAGTGCACGGTACATCCAAACCGTCATCGAACCCATCGTTCTACCATTCTTAGACCGGCAAGGGAACTTGCTGTTCGAAAAGGACAATGGACGTCCGCATGTATCCCGTGCCACCCAACGTGCTCTAGAAAGTGTAAGTCAACTACCCTGGCCAGCAAGATCTCACGATCTCTTCCCCATTGAGCATGTTTGGGACTGGATGAAGCGTCGTCTCACGCGGTCTGCACGTCCAGCACGAACGCTGGTCCAACTGAGGCGCCAGGTGGAAATGGCATGGCAAGCCGTTCCACAGGACTACATCCAATATCTCTACGATCGTCTCCATGGGAGAATTGCAGCCTGCATTGCTGCGAAAGGTGGATATACACTGTACTAGTGCCGACATTGTGCATGCTCTGTTGCCTGTGTGTATGTGCCTGTGGTTCTGTCAGTGTGATCATGTGATGTATCTGACCCCAGGAATGTGTCAATAAAGTTTCCCCTTCCTGGGACAATGAATTCACGGTGTTCTTACTTCAATTTCCAGGAGTGTATTAACGACAGTTTTGTGTAGTGCCACTTTGTGGGCACCACATTCTGCAGTTATCCTTAATTTATGAGCATGAGTGTAATTTATTTCACGTCATTTCGTGGCATAATAGGTGCCAGTCTACTCCGTCCCTATCAGAGTGCAGTGATGATCCATTGCAAAATTCAGTGGGTGAAAGGGGGATGCCTCGGGAACAACATCGTATTATAGGAAACGTATTTGCACATTTGTTTCTGGCACGAGCACAGTGCCATATATGTAGCACAGCTGTCTTTTGTCTCCCACCCTCTCGAATAACAGCCCAGCGTTTTTGGGACCACACCACCACCCTCATTGCCAGCAGAATTCGGAGGAATAAACACCCACACACTGAACCACGGTGAGACTATTTCGCACGTGCTCCCGACAGGAGCACAGATTAGAGGACGTAGCACCACCGTGTGGAGAGCCAACTAACCGGCTGCGAGCTCGGCCATTCCGCAGCTCGGTGTCGCGAGGCTGGCCGGATATTAAAACTGCGGCGTCCACGTCCGCTAATACCGCAACTTTGTCTTCGCTGCAGTTACTGGCGCCAGCCCGACACCGCGTCCGTATTTCATAGGGCGCAGCGGTAGCGCCAGAAATAAAAACTCTGCCGGCCGACGCAGCAGCTGGCGACGGCCGGTTATCGTCGCCGGCTCTGGTATGTGTGTGTGTTTGTGTGTGTGTGTGTGTGTGTGTGTACGTGCAGTGGAGACGCCACGGACGGAAGAACGAGTGAGGAAGAGCGAAGGAGGAGAGGCCCTTCGGCCCGTAGAAACAAACAGCGCACCAGCAGTGGCGCCAGCACGGTGCCAGCAGAAGCAGCAGCAGCAGCAGCAGCAGCTCTGGGACAAAGCGTCGCATTTATTTCCGGGTACAATGAGAGCCAGCGCGGCGCAGGCGAGACAATGTGCGGCGCCGCGAACAGATGTTACTCAGACTGATGGAGGGTATTTCGGACGCTTCCCATAATAAGCGCATCCCTGCATTGCCGCGGAACAATTTCAAGAACTGGCGCTGGCGTCAGCCCATCGCCCTCCCAAGACCGTTTTGTTTGGGCGCTCCGTTACGTGGCTCGCAAGGACCTAATCAGCGCAGTTCGTTCTACAGCGATTGTAAAACTACGCAATAACTAAGGCATCACTGTTGTACCAACGTTGCTACAATGCGAGGGAAAGTCAAAAGGTTTCTATCATCACAACGGAAAAATAAAATTACTTAATTATCATGTACCAATGATGCTTATTTTCTGTCTTTCCATCGCTATATTTTGTTTCAAAATGACCAGATTGGGGCAACTTAGGACATTTTCAGAGTTATACAAAATAGGTACATGTTTCACAGTTTTTACTGTGCTTGAAAGTAGTCACCAGCGTTGCGTATCAGCTGTCGCCAGGGATGTGAAAGTTCAAATGGTTCAAATGGCTCTGAGCACTATGAGACTTAACTTCTGAGGTCATCAGTCCCCGAGAACTACTTAAACCTAGCTAACCTAAGGACATCGCACACATCCATGCCCGAGGCAGGATTCGAACCTGCGAGCGTAGCGATCGCGCGGTTCCAGACTGAAGCGCATAGAACCGCTCGGCCACAATTGCCGGCTATGTGGAAGTCGTTGGATATCTTTAGCAGCGCCAGTTGTGTTGATGGAGTGGAGCGCTGTGTTGCCCGACGAACCTCTGTAACAGCGAATACCACAAATTGCTTTCTTCATCTTACTAATGATGTAGAAGTTGCAAGGCTGTGTGTTGGATGATACAGCACTTCCAATTCAGGATACTCCTGGGGTTTTTTCCTGTGTCAGACAGAACATGATCCTACGGTTTACCCTTTGTTTACCTGTCAATGGAGACATTTTTGGAAATTTACCGTAATTGAAATTGGGTTGTGTTAATGTATTGTCTCTTAGTCATAAAAATGGAAAAGTGTTTGTTGGTTTAATTAATTTGCCGTCAGAAAAATCTTCCTCTACCGGTTTAAGTACTCCTCATAGGAAAAAAATGACATTAGGGAAAAATATTTGTTTCGATGTTCCCTACAGCCTGCCAGAGTTCATCAGTTTAAATACTTTTCACCCTGTAGATTGATGACAGGATAGCTAAAGCTGTAACAAACTCAACCGGCAGGAGGATCCTTGGACGTGAATAGTTCTGAGGTGGAACTGGCCAAAACACCTAATCCTTGAAAATGATGATGATAATGATTCTCAACAGGTCGGCGGAAGAGCCGAGTGTCCAAATGACAGTGTCCCTCTGTCTACTTACCAGGCGGAACTCCTAAAGCGATTGTGCCCGCCGAGCTTCTGTATGGTTGGGCTAAGAATGGTTAACACAAGCGCTATAGTGTCCATCTAGGCGATATATTATGCCGGCAGACAACTATGTGACTACAGGTTCTTTGAGGCAGACCGACACGCGCATGACTACATGTCATGAAGTGTATGTGACAGCGGACAACATTCAATATGACTCTGCGAGATCTGTTATTAGTACAATTTGCAGTAATGGTCCCTACGTTATGGACACATAGGGTGCGGTCCAGTATTTGAAGGCATGTTTGTAAAGTTAGTAGTAGACATGTCTATGGGTAGGCTACCTGACATCTGATATGTGGATATGCGCCAGTTCTTTTCTCTCGCCAGTGAAACAACATTGTAACCGTTTCTCTTCTTCGTACATCTTCTGTGTTAGTTTCCAGGAAAACGACTATAAGTTGTCTGCTGGCACAGCGCACTCAATCTCGTCATAAGCAATTTCTCAGTTGACGAGTGGCACCTACAAGCATGCTCGTGGCACATACCGCCCTGACCAGTGTAGCTGTATCCTGACACACGATACGACGACAACAACTCTGAAGTGTCTGGTTTAGCGCCATATTCCTCACGTCCGCTTCCTGAAGTTAATTCTGTGCGTGACTGTGAGGCAAGACAAGTTGGTGGCTTGAAGAGGGCGAGCGGAGAAAAAGGGGCGCAATTCGAAACCAGACAGGGACGGGAACAGGGGCCCTGCCGAGGATCGCCGCTGAAACCCGACTCTGTGTGGGTGGAGAGGAGGGGACTCGTGGGAGGGTGCGGGCTTGCGGCTGACAACGCATTGCTGGCCTCGCGTTTTCTCGTGTAACGCCGAGGGTAACACGGCCCGCGTGCGAGACGACTAGAGCAGTATTCAGAAATGAAGAGCAAGGACGAACAGTTACAAGTTGACCAAAACACCTAATCCTTGAAAATGATGATGATAATGATTCTTCTGACTGGCTTGATTCGGCCCGCCAAATGTGCAAACTTTTCATCTCAGAATAATATTCTCACCAAATGTCGTAGCCTACTTGTTCAGTACATTTCAAGAAACAACTCAAGTTGGCTTGTAGACTCAGTGACATTGGAAATATACTATCAGACCTTCCGAAAAATATCCTCAGCACAATCTCGAAGATATCGAGGGCAGGTAAGTGAGAGGACTAACATTCCGTCGCCTTTTGTTTGATGAGTCCAAGCTCTTGATAAATATAATATCCTGAGGAATCGAAAAGAAAATCGAGTATCTGTCACGAGACTATCAGTTTGTATTTCGGAAAGTTTTGATGTTGTACTTACTAAGGGACGCAATACTTAAGAAAAGCCAAGAGACGTTCACTGGATTTGCCGAGCTACAAAAGCCATTCGACAATGTAAAGTGAGCAAGATGTTAAACTTCTGAGAAAAATTAGGAGTAAGATATAGGAAATATAATACACAATACGTACAAGAACCACGATCCAACAAGAAGAACGGAAGACCAAGAATAAAGTGCTCGGTTTGAAAAGGATGTAAGACACCGATAGTCTTTCGCCCCCCCCCCCCCCCCCCCCCCCCCCCCACTGTACAGTCTATTGAGTTTGAAATTCATTGTGAAACAATATCACTCATAAGATTCACTGGTATTATTGCTATCCTCAGTGAAAGTGGTGAGGAGTTACGCCACCTGCTGAACAAAAAGATAGTCTAATCAGTAGAGAACACGGATTGGCAGTGAACCGAAAAAAGACGAATGTTATGAAAAGCAGCAAAAAAATGAGATTAGTGAGAAACCTACTTTTAAAACCGGTGACCACGCAGTAGATAAGGCTTTGTACTTTCGCTACCAACGAAGCAAAATAACATATGATGATCAAAGTAAGAGCACACTGAGACAGCCGAAGAGGGCATTCTAGTCAAAAGAAGTGTACTGTCGTCGAGCGTAGGCACTGAGTAGGAAATCTCTGAGAATGTACTTGTGCAGTACAGTACTATTGGGTAGTGAATCATTGACTGTGGGGACCCCGGAAAAGAAAGCAATTAAAATGCTTTTGATATGGTGCTACAAAAGATGCTGAAAATTAAGTGAAGTAATTAAGATATGATGCAGTTCTCCAGCAAAGGAGTACCAGTAAAGAAAAGGAAATACGGGAAAACAGACAGGAATGGACAGGATGACAGGACGTTTGTCAAGAAATCAGGGCGTAAGTTCCACGGAACTAGAGCGAACTGTAGAAAGTAAAATCTGTAGAGGAAGACAGACATTGCTGTATATACTACCAGGTAACTCAAGATAACTGAGGATGTTGACTGTAAGTCCTGTTCCGAGACAAAGAGGTTGACGCAGAAGAGAAACTCATGCCGGTCCACATAGAACTAGTTAGAATACTGATGAAAAAAACACATAAAATAAAAAATTGCAGTCTTTGCCTTTCCTTGTGAGTTTGCCGTCCATCAATGCCCCCGGTACAACGTACGTTATTGCATGATATTCAATTCAATGTTTACTGTATCGCTGGATTAGATTTTCACTATCCTTATGCGACACCTTAAACGCATCGATTCTCCCCTTTCTGATTTTCCCGCAGATCGTTCTCCATATTCATTCGAGAATGTATTCCATCGTTATATTTCTTGAAATTTCTTCTTGTTATTATGTCCTGTTATTCGTTAGTACAGTTCTTTTAACGAGTAGCGACGTCTGCCTGAGCTAGTCAGCTTGTTACATCGTCCTTGTTTCGTCCATTACAAGTAACTTTCCTTCCAAGATAGCAGAATGCGTTGACTTATAATTTTTAGTATATCACTAATCACATTCCTGCTACTCTTCATTAGTTTTTCTTTGCTTTACTCTCAACACAGATTCTGTTTTCATTTCTGTTCATTCCATTCAAATTTTGTGTATCTGCCGGCAGTGTACGGATTAAACGCTAGGAAAGAGAACTTCTCTGGTAACCTGCCCTTGTTAAGTCTCCCTCGTGGTTCTAGTAAATAAATTATATAGCCCATATTTTCCTGTAGCATATAGCTATTTCTCTTTGAATTTCGAATACTTTGCGCTCTTTTATATTGTAGAACGCTTTTTCTAGGTCTACAGATAGTGTATCATGAGGCGAACTCTCAGTACGAACGGCTTATACAATAGGACGTTGAAGTTCATTGACATATTTTCGGATATGCTTCAAGGACATTTTCTTAACGTGACGGTTAAGACGGTCACCAGGCGCCATTAGAAGACTTTGAGAGGGCTTAGAAGGCTTCCAGAGGGGCACCAAAATTTTGGTTTGCAGTGTTTCTTAAAATTACTGACCGAAATAAAAGATTTATAATGCTATCATTACCTACACCTTAAGAAGAATAACCATACTTTACAGGTTTAGCAAACTGAACCGAAGATTAAAGTTAGAAACAATGTATTTGTGTTGAGACAGTGTAACTCAAGGCGCGAAAATTACGCCTGTTAGATTCATCCACTATTTGAGAATGATAGCACTTCGCGAATTCCAACAAACCTTACATATAAATTAGAAGATACAAACATAGTTCCAGAAAAAAAATTAAATTTGCAGAAAGATCTAAATCCTCAATTACGGTTGTATAAATGTTTTGCTGTTACATGGTCTTCGGTCCGAAGACTGGTTTGACACACCTTTCCATGCTACATTACCCTCTGAATAACTGCTGCAACTTACATCTTTCTGAATCTGGATACTGTATTCATCTCTTCGTCTCCCTTTACAATTTTAACCCCCCTGAACTTTCCTCCAGTATTAAATTGATGTCTCGGAATGTTTCCTATCAACCGATCCCTTCTTTTAGTTCCTTGTTCTATTCAGTACGTCGTCATTAGTTACATGCTCTACCCATCAAATTTTAAACATTCTTCTGTAGAACAACAAAAACTTCTATTCTTTTCTTGTTTAAACTGTTTATCGTCCAAATTTCACTTCCATTCATGGTTACACTCCATACTAATACTTTCAGAAAAGACTTTCACATCCTTAAATCTATATTGCATGTTAACAAACTTCTCCCCTTGTCCATGCCAGACTACATTTTATATCCTCTCTGCTTCGGCCATCATCAGTTATTTTGCTGCCCAAATAGCAAAGCTCATCTGTCTCGTTTCTTAATCTGGTTCGCTCAGCATCATCTCATTTAATGCTGCTACATTACATTATCCTTGTTTAGCTTTTGCTGATGTTCACCTTATATCCTCCTTTCAAGACACTGTCCATTCTGTTGAAAAACTCTTCCAGGTGCTTTTCTGTTTCTGACAGAGGTACAACGTCATTATCAGGCCCCAAAGTTTTTATTTCTTCACCCGGAACTTTAATTCTTACCCCCACATTTATCTTTAGTTTCCTTAACTGCTTACTCAACTTATAGAGCGAATAACATTGGGGATAGGCTACAAACCTACCTCTCTCCGTTCCCAAACACTGCTTCCCTTTGATGCCCATTGATTCCTATAACTGCTGCCTAGTTTCTGTACAAGTTGCAAATATTCTTTTACTTCTTGTATTTTACCCCTGCGAAATTCATGATTTCAAAGACTGTAATTCAGTCAACTTTTTCAAAAGCTTTCTCTAAGGCTACAAATATAAAAGTAGGTTTTCCTTTCCTTAACCTGTCTTCTAAAATAAGTTGCAGTGTCAATATTACCTCAAATTTTCCCTACATTTCTCCGCAATCCGAAGTGATCGTCCCAAAGGACAGCTTCTATCAGCTCCTCCATAATTTTATGTCCCATAAAGAAGCTGTGTTACTATTTTGCAACCATGACTTATAAATCCGACAGTTCGGTAATTTTCACAGCTGTCTGCAACTGCTTTCCTTGAAATTGGAATTCACGCGCATTATTTTCATCCATTATTTGAGAATGAAAGAACTTATCGAAAGCCAACAAATTTTACACATAACTTATTGTCGTTTTCTTCTTAACACCCCCCCCCCCCCCCCCGAAACCACGTAGAAAGTCTGTTCGCAGTGCATGTAAGAGACAGCATCCAGATATGCCACTGAACGTAGTGGAAAATCATATCACTGTACAATATATCGGCTGAGAAAAACTACATTATTGGTTGTGTAAATCTTAGCATTAACAAACTGCGTTGTAAGATCTCATACAACTTCCATTTATGGTTACGATTACAGAATTTTGTACTGGATTATCGGCACTGGTCAACAGTTTGTATATGAACTACTGGTTGTTTCATCTCATAGAAGTCAAATGTTTAGTTCTACCCCAAAGTATCTTTAGTTGACAGCGTAGACCACGTTTTTAGTTTACCAGTTTTGGTTTTATATTTTTTCTTTGCTCCATGGATGACTATTGCAAAAATTAAAAAAAACATAAATTAGGTTTTGCGTCTTCAATTATAGAGTTTTTACATTCTGGTCGTCAAATATTTAACAAGTTAACTAATTTGTAAAGCAATCAGAGCTCTGAGGCTGTCAGATTCGTGGGAGTTTGATTCTGTAAATAATCGATGGTGAGAGGCTAATGGTTTTTTGTGTAGCCTCCGGTGGCTCGTAGTAACGTAACAACGTAGTAATAATTTATTCAGTTTGTTATCCCAGTTATCTTTGTTTCCGTCAAAATATGTTGTGTGCAGTGCACCCTTCATACTGATGAACTACAACAGCGGATTTCTGTTTGACTACAATTACTCTCTATATTTTTTGTAATGTTATTCTTATTGACGCTACAATAGGTGATATCGAGTAGACTTCTGTAATAAAGTTAGTATCTAATTATGTTGATGACTAAATATTTAGTTTATAAGCAGTTTTTGTGGAACATAAACAAGTGTTTAAATATTTATGATCTGTAGCACACCACATGCAGAAGTAAAAGCCAGCAGTTCAATGTCGTAATATCTGTTCAGTATCTGATGGATTGGAATTGTTGATTACTACGTACGCGCAAAAGATGGTAAAAAAAAAAATCGGTCAATTATGGTTCGGGAAAGTCAAGGGTACCAGGTAAGCAGTTTTGACTTTCTCTTTTGTAATGACAGGAAGAATTATGAATAAATCGAACACCTCTATGGTAAACTCAGATTTAGCGTTTAGTCTTCGACAGTATAAAGCGTTTCATGAGGAGAACAAATGAACTACAGAGATTGTCAAGTCATTTCCTATCTGCCAGAACTAATTAGTACTAAAAGAAATTAAAGGTGAATAATAGAACCTTTTCGTAGAAAAGTGTCGTTTGGTGAAGAGAGAATGGGGAAAATCAGAATAGTATTGAACTACAAGGGGCAGAAATCACAAATCTGTGGTTTTCAGATGACACCATCCTGTGAAATTAACATCTTACAATGGCCTTGGAATAGAAACACTGTCAAACATGTGTGAAGCCAGTAGCAGAGTAAAAACAAGGTCAAGTTTTCAGTTGCTGTAAAAATTTAAAAAAAAGAAAGCTTAACGCGAAGTGAGCAAAGAATGAAAAAGAGAAGTAAGAGAAAGAGAAATAAATAAGTTTTTAGCATGCGCCGCTTAAAAAGACAGCATATCACATAGTAATTAGCATTCGTAATTAGATGGTTTCTCCGTGTAGGGAAGTGTAGAGGTAGAAACTTATGCAGCAATATAAAAGAAAACTTTTATATGAATGACAGCTACAATCACTTGCTTCTCAAGAAAGTTTGGCCTTCGCACTAGTTCTTCGCAAACTGCTCTGTTGTTTCGCAAGTGCTGCAGGTGATAATGTTGGGTGCACTCGCTGACAGGACTCAAATCAGTGCGGCAACAACGCACGCGCGTCGCTTTTCGAGTGTGTCATCGATTAACGGCGACACAAGTGCTCCTGCTTTTTAAGTCTGCATTCGATTCCCAGCGTCTACTGTGACGGTTCGTAAGAAAATATTGGTTTCTGTGGCAAAACTGTAACAATGATTAATAATAAAGCACCTCAACCGTTTGTCTACAAGCCTTAGCACTACAGTTTTTTTATTATAAATTTTTTGAGAAAAATTACATCGAGCCTCTTCCCTGGATCTACTAACAACGTATCGTCATTTTACTCGTTGTGGAAGGAACTGACTGCCTTTTTTGTCTAAGCAAATGGAAAGATATGGTACACATAATGAACCGTATATCAGCGTCGTCATTCTGTCGCCAGTCGATAGGGTGTGTGTGTGTGTGTGTGTGTGTGTGTGTGTGTGTGTGTGTGTGTGTGTGTGTGTAGTATGTGTGTAGTATGTGTGTGTGTAGTATGTGCAAATGGTGCCACATCAGAGATTTATACAGTCGTGTTCAGAAAAAATACATCTTGAAAGACACGAGGTATGACCTTCATATTCACAGGACATGTACTGTAGTATGTTCTGCAGAAACGATTAACATTTCAATCAGGTTCTGCATGTGTCCTGTTGCCCATTAGGTAAAGTGTCCACCAAGGGCCCTAATACCTTGTACCATGCGTGACGCGCGTATAAGGTACGAATGGCGTCCTGCAGTATAGTTATCCATGCCGCTTTCAGCTGGTTCCAAAGCCCATCTGTGGTGGTTGGCACTGGGCCACAGCACTGCATCCATCGTTTTACCATATCCCACACATTTTCTATTGGTGGTCTGTCGGGCCAAGGTAATAGGCTGACATCTAGGGACACCAATAAGGCACGTTCTCGTGCAACATAATGTGGTCGTGGGTTGCCTTGCTGAACAATGGTGTCTGACCTGTTGTGTAGAGAGGATACGTCTACGGGTCGCAGAATGTCATTCACGTAGGTCACTCTGATGACAGTGCATCGAGTGTGTCTTGTGGGAACGTAGTGTGGTGCCACTCCCCCTGTCGGCAGCGAACCAAAATGCAGCCATCATTTTCAAAGAAATAGAACCTGGATTCATTCGAAAACACTACCTGATGCCATTCCTGTCCCCAGTTACGTCGTTCCATACACCACTGCCGCCTAGGATGTTTCTGTACATCTGTCAAAGGTAGCAGAAATGGGAGACGCACACAAAACGAATGCCTTAATAAACGGCGACGGACTGTCACCACTGATACGATGGGTTACACTGTTCCACGTCTGTGACAGAGCCAAGGAAGACGCAGATCTGTCCTGCTATCCTGCAATGCGTTTCGGATGAGGTGTGTCGATCTTCTCGGGCATGGGGGAGGGGGGAGGAGTGTCTGGGAGGTGAAACCTTACCTAAGGTCGCAGGTTCGAATCCTGCCTCGGGCATGGATGTGTGTGATGTCCTTAGGTTAGTTAGGTTTAAGTAGTTCTAAGTTCTAGGGGACTAATGAACACAGCAGTTGAGTCCCATAGTGCTCAGAGCCATTTGAACCATTTGAAACCTTACCTGACTCGTCCTGTTCTATGGCCTTCCGTCTACCATTCTGCACACATCCGTCGCACTGCCGAAGTACTTTGTCCCACACGAGCAGTAAACTACCGGATGGACGCATTACATTCTCTGATGCCAATAATGCGCACTCTTCCAAACTCACTGATGTGACGGCAGGTTCAAATGGCTTTGAGCACCATGGGACTTAACTTCTTTCATCAGTTCCCTAGAACTTTGAACCACTTAAACCTAACTAACCTAAGGACATCACACACATCCATGCCCGAGGCAGGATTCGAATCTGCGACCGTAGCGGTCGCGCGGTTCCAGACTGTAGCGCCTAGAACCGCTCAGCCACCCCGACCGGCCGCGACGGCAGGATTCGCGCATATGTCTGCGAGGCATCTTCCACTTCTGCTCAAGCCACACTGATCCATATGTTCTGTTTAAAGCGACAACTAGAGCCGCAAGCACATTTTACCGGTAGGTTGTGTTGCCAAGCGATTCCATGTTGACCGTCCTCAGATTAGATTAGATTAATACTTGTTCCATAGATCATGAATACGACACTTTGTAATGATGTGGAACGTGTCAGGCTAATGAAAGATGTCTGTAGAAGATATTACATTACACAAAATATTGCATGACACTAATGCTTAAGTTAGTTTCTTTCCCTCCCTTAATTTATATCTAAAAATTCAGCCAATGAGTAGAAGGAGTTGTCATCTAGAAATTCTTTTAATTTATTTTTAAATGTTGGTTGACTATCTGTCACGCTTTTGATGCTGTTTGGTAGGTGACCAAAGACTTTTGTGGCAGCATAATTTACCCCCTTCTGTGCCAAAGTCAGATTTAACCCTGCATAGTGAAGATCATCCCTTCTCCTGGTGTTATAGCTATGCACACTGCTATTACTTTTGAACTGGGCTAGATTATTAACAACAAATTTCATAAGTGAATATATATATACTGTGAGGTTACTGTGAGGATCCCTAGATCCTTAAATAGATGTCTGCAAGATGACCGTGGGTGGGCTCCAGCAATTATTCTGATTACACGTTTTTGAGCAATGAATACTTTTCTACTCAACGATGAATTACCCCAGAATATGATACCATACGAAAGCAGTGAATGAAAGTAGGCATAGTAAGCTAATTTACTGAGATTCTTATCACCAAAATTTGCAATGACCCTAATAGCATACGTAGTCGAACTCAGACGTTTCAGCAGACCATCAATGTGTTGCTTCCAGTTTACCCTCTCATCAATAGACACACCTAAATATTTTGAAAATTCTACCTTAGCTACAGACTTCTGTTCAAAGTCTATATTTATTACTGGAGTTGTGCCATTTACTGTACGGAACTGTATATACTGTGTTTTATCAAAATTTAAAGAGAGTCCGTTTGCTGAGAACCACTTAATAATTTTGTGAAAAACATCATTTACCATTACATCACTTAGTTCTTGGTTTTTGGATGTTATTACTATACTTGTATCATCAGCAAAAAGAACTAACTTTGCATCCTCATCAATATGGAATGGTAAGTCATTAATGTATATCAAGAACAGTAAATGACCTAAGACCGAACCCTGTGGGACCCCGTGCTTGATAGCCCCCCAGTTTGAGGAATCAGCTGTTGTATTAACATTACATGAACCACTTATTTCAACTTTCTGCATTCTTCCAGTTAAGTATGGATTAAACCATTTGTGCACTGCCCCCCTCAAACCATAATGATTTAGCTTATCCAAAAGAATTCCATGATTTACACAGTCAAAGGCCTTTGAGAGATCACAAAAAATACCAATGGGAGATGTCCGGTTATTCAGAGCATTTAATATTTGATCAGTGAAAGCGCATATAGCATTTTCTGTTGAAAAGCCTTTCTGAAAACCAAACTGACGTTTTGTTAGTACTTTATTTTTACATAAATGGGGGGCTACTCTTGAATACATTACTTTCTCAAAAATTTTTGATAGAGCTGTCAGAAGAGAGATTGGGCGATAGTTGTTGACATCCGACTTATCCCCCTTCTTATGCAATGGTTTTACAATGGCATATTTCAGTCTATCAGGAAAAACACCCTGCTCCAAAGAGGTATTACATACGTGGCTGAGAATCCTACTTATCTGTGGGGAACAAGCCTTAAGTATCTTGCTGGAAATGCCATCAATTCCGTAAGAGCTTTTACTTTTCAGTGAGTTTACTATTTCACTGATTTCAGAGGGAGATGTTCGTGGAAATACAGTTGTTTCAAACTGCACAGGTATGGCCTCTTCTATTAGAAGCCTTGCCTCTTCTAGTGAAGATCTAGATCCTACTTTCTCCACAACATTTAAAAAATGATTATTGAAAATATTTACAATTTCAGATTGTTTTTTAGTACACTTGTCATTCAGTTTTATGGCACTAAGGTTCAAATCCTGAATATTTCTGCAGGACATACTAATAGACACGTCCTATCCCTAGTAATTCCCGGTGTTCTGTTTTTTTCTGAACATGAGAGGGTGTTTTGCCTGTTATAGGTGTCGAGCGAAAGGTATGAATAGCGGACGATGAAACAAGCAAATGATCGTAATAATCATAGGTCCGGAAGAAAAGGGTTTCCCCGTCACGACGAGCTACGACTGAGTACATAAAAGCCTTACAACGAAGTCCCCGAGGATCCAAACTGCAGAACTGATCCTGACGACAAACATAGTACAACAAATCTTCCGCATAGCCACCGTTCGCGTGAAGGCAGGCTCTGGCAAGTCTCTTCATAGATTCCCATATATGTTCAAAAGGCTCAGTCGAGCTTCGAATAGATTGACTCCCATCCACGATACGTTCCCAGAGTACATCGACACCGTAGATAGAACTGGAATACCAAAGCTTTTAAATATCAGCACGAAAGCACAAAAAATTTTAGCGGTCCACGTCGGGAGACCTGGAAGCTCATGGAAGTCGCGAGCCACGACCCACACAGTCGAAGTTTCGTGCTATTTACACGCTAACAGACTTATAAAAGCGGGCCTTTGCTCCGTTTTACAATACAACCAATGAAGCACTCTTTCACCCTAAGGACTATTTTACAGTCAAATAGCCTTAGCTGCAGGAAATGAAGGCGTTCGCCGGCCACAATATTACTGCACTTGGATGTGAGGGCGCTTCTGTCCGCTTATGGTTTGTCTGCGTGTAATCCGGGTTTTTCTTGTTTCTCTGTCGCCTACTCGCCACTTTCATATGTGGTTGTAATACTCACGTGCAGTTAATAGTGTTGCGAAACCCTGGTTTAATCAGTCTGGACTCATCATATACGTCTATTGTCATCTTTCCAAACCATTTCAAGCACTCACAGGTATGTTTCTTAGTACAAAGCAACTACCTGTCCCTGTCTTTTCAAACTACATCTGTAAGTAGGTAAACGCGTGTGCTACTGAGGCATTTATTTTGATAGTCTCGTTAATGACGCAAAACTTGCATTGCAAATTTTATAAAGCCGGGCGGAGCGTGTTATAATGAGCAAGTAAGTTCTTTACTGTTGACGATGAACCAAAGGAGACAGATAGGCGATGTTACAAAATATGAAGGAGAAAAATGTATTCGTGCTGCTGAAGATCATAAAGTACAGTAAACTGTGGAGAACGCAGTGGATGTTAAATGGTTTGTTGCTGAAGATAATGACGATTATCCCTGTGATGTTGATGGTGATGATGATACTATGAGGATATTCAGAACTTTAGATGTGGGACTTATGTAAGGATAGAAGTACAATATCAAGGAAGGGCAGTGGCAGCTTAATATTCGGTCATTTTCCGCTCTGTGTAACTTTTTACTTGTGTACGAAATTCAGAGAACTGCAGCAGAACAAAACGTCTCGTAAGTATGTTACACTGGAATCGTGCCGCCAGTTGATTATTCTATACAGTCGAATTTGACGTTTATTCACCCTAATGTTAATCTCCTACTTTTGAAGTGCTTCTCGTCATTTAGTGAGTACTTGTGCGAACTCATCTGAAACACAATGTGATCATGTTCCTGCAGATGCATGCCCACTAACAACTACCTGTCAGACGTAGTCGCTCCGCTCGTAAGACAATCACAGTGACGCATGTTTTAAATCTACTGTCGCGTAAAGTATGTTGAAATCTTCCATACCTATCATTACGTGCAAAACAATATTCCATTATGTTTAAAAACTCTAACGTAGACGTATGCAACTGCTGGAACAATGATAGCAGCCGGCCGTTGTGGACGAGCGGTTCTAGGCGCTTTAGTCGGGAACCGCACGACCGCTGCGGTCGCAGGCTCGAATCCTGGATGTGTGTGATGTCTTTAGGTTAGTTTAAGTACTTCTATGTTCTAGGGGACTGATGACCTCAGATGTTTAGTCCCATATTGATCAGAGCCATTTGAACCATTTTGAATGATAGCAGTCGGTCTGGAGGTTCTATATGGTTTTTTCTCCTCATATATTTCCCTCGAAATGCATTCAGTTCTGCGGGATAATGAAATGAGTTGTGGTTTACCCTGCGTTGAGAACGAATATCTCTATAGCGTCCTGTAAGATTTTGTCCTAGCGTCTTCGTTGCAACCTTCCGTGTTTACTTTATTAGAATATGGCTATAGGCCGCTGATTAGTGAGAAAAGGTTAGAATTCAATGCTTTGTGAGTGTTGAAGTCCGTCCGTACTGACTCATCTCGCCGATAACTTTACATTTATCGCTCACGCCACATATTATCATTATTCTCAAAATAAAACGTGTTACAAAAAGACTGATCTATTTCCTCAAGATTATATCATCGACATGAATGTAGAAACGAGGAGTAAATTTCCATTCACACATCAGAAATAAACATTACATCTGGCTGAAAATGACTTGAATGTTCATGGCGCCCTCCATCAGTAATGCAGTATTTCAATATGACGTTGGCCCACCCATGGCCTGGATAACAGCTTTCACTCTCGCAGGCATACATTCATCAGGTGGTGGAAGGTTTCTTGGGAGTGGCGACCCATTCTTAAGGAGTGCTGCACTGAGTAGAGGTATCAACGTCGATCGGTGAGGCATAGCACGAAGACGGCGATCCAAAACAACCCAGAGGTGTTCTATAGGATTAAGGTCAGGACTCTGTGCAGGCAGTCCATTAGAGGGATGTTATTGTCATGTAGCTATTCCGCCACAGGACGTGCATTATGTACAGGTGCTCGATCGTGTTGAAAAATGCAATCGCAATACACGAATTGCTTTGCTTTTCAACAGTGGAAAGCAAGAAGGTGGTTAAAACTTGAATGTAGGCCTGTGCTGTGATAGTACCACGCAAAACAACAAGGAGTGCAAGCCCCCTCACTGAAGGGAGAAAAAAAAAAAAAACGAACGCACCATAGCACCATGGCCTCTGAATTTTTCTGTTGGCAACTACACACGCTGGCAGATGACGTCATACCCACACACTGCAATCGGATCGCCACATTGGGTGCCGTGATTCGTCACTCCACACAACGTTCTTCCACTGTTCAGTCGTCCAATGATTACGCTCCTTACACAAAGCGAAGCATCGTTTGGCCATAGTACTTGCAGTGGATCCTGATGCACTTTGCTGTTCCTGTGTGATGGTCTGGGTAGATGTCTGCCTATTACACATTAAGAACTTTTTTAACTGTCGGTGGTCTCCGTCAGTCAACAGATGAAGTCGGCCTGTACGCTTTTGTGCTGCACGTGTCCCTTCACGTTTCCACTTCACTATCAAAACGGAAACAGTGGACCTAGAGATGTTTAGGAGTATGGAAATCTCGCGTACAGACGTACGACATAGGGTACACGCAGTCACCTAACCACGCTTAAAGTCCGTGAGTTGCGCGGAGCGCCCCATTCTGCTCTCTCACGATGTCTAAAGACTACTGAGATCGATGGTATGGAATACCTAGCAGTAGGTGGCAGCACAATGCACCTAATATGAAAAACGTTTTTGTGGGTTTCTTCTGATAGCATAGTGTATGTAGTGTTCATTCATGTGCTTGCCGGTACTGGCCTTTGTGGTTACAGTTAATAGCAGTACTGAGCATACTGCGTCCGACCGCAAACTGACGACTAAATTAGCTTATGTTTATTTCTCCAAAAAGCAATCACGTGTTTGACAAGGAACCTTCCTTACACTTTATGCGATGTTAATACGCGTGTTAACAATGGTCTCTTGATCGAAACGAGAGCACAGACAGGCAGAGAATCTTTCACTCAGAGAATACTGCCCTGTCCAGTTACATTAATGTGACCACCTGTCGCCTGATTAGCTATCTTTTGTAGCGTGCAGGAAGAGAGTGAGGTCCTGGAACACGGTTGTTGTTGTGGTCTTCAGTCCTGAGACTGGTTTGATGCAGCTCTCCGTGCTACTCTATCCTGTGCAAGCTTCTTCATCTCCCAGTACTTACTGCAACCTACATCCTTCTGAATCTGCTTAGTGTATTCATCTCTTGGTCTCCCTCTACGATTTTTATCCTCCACGCTGCCCTCCAATGCCAAATTTATGATCCCTTGATGCACCCGTGGTCTAGGGGTAGCGTCTTTGATTCATAATCAAAAACGTCTTCGATCCCCGCCACTGCCTAAATTTTGATAAATAAACAGCATTGGCGGCCGAAAACTTCCGGCATAAGAAGTCAGCCTCATTCTGCCAACGGCCTTGTCCAAGAGGACGGAGGAGCGGATAGAGGTTCAGGGCACTCTCTTGTCCTAGGGGTGGGAAATTGCCCCTAAAGGCGGAAGAATCAGCAATGATCAACGACATGAGGATGCAGAAGGCAATGGAAATCACTGCATTAAAGACACGTAACGTGTATCCACAGGACATGTGGCCTGTAGTTGAAGAAGTGTCATGATGATCTCTCCATTGGCAAAAGATTCCGGAATAGTCCCCCATTCGGATCTCCGGGAGGGGACTGCCAAGGGGGAGGTTACGATGAGAAAAAGATTGAATAATCAACGAAAGGATAACGTTCTACGAGTCGGGGCGTGGAATGTCAGAAGCTTGAACGTGGTAGGGAAACTAGAAAATCTGAAATGGGAAATGCAAAGGCTCAATCTAGATATAGTAGGGGTCAGTGAAGTGAAGTGGAAGGAAGACAAGGATTTCTGGTCAGATGAGTATCGGATAATATCAACAGCAGCAGAAAATGGTATAACAGGTGTAGGATTCGTTATGAATAGGAAGGTAGGGCAGAGGGTGTGTTACTGTGAACAGTTCAGTGACTGGGTTGTTCTAATCAGAATCGAAAGCAGACCAACACCGACAACGATAGTTCAGGTATACATGCTGACGTCGCAAGCTGAAGATGAACAGATAGAGAAACTGTATGGGGATATTGAAATGGTAATGCAGTATGTAAAGGGCGACGAAAATCTAATAGACATGGGCGACTGGAATACAGTTGTAGGGGAAGGAGTAGAAGAAAAGGCCTAGAGATACGGGAAGATTTCAATTAGATTACATCATGGTCAGACAGAGATTCCGAAATCAGATATTGGATTGTAAGGCGTACCCAGGAGCAGATATAGACTCAGATCACAATATAGTAGTGATGAAGAGTAGGCTGAAGTTCAAGACATTAGTCAGGAAGAATCAATACGCTAAGAAGTGGGATACGGAAGTTCTAAGGAATGACGAGATACGTTTGAAGTTCTCTAACTCTATAGATACAGCAATAAGGAATAGCGCAGTAGGCAGTACAGTCGAAGAGGAATGGACATATCTAAAAAGGGCCATCACAGAAGTTGGGTAGGAAAACATAGTTACAAAGAAGGTAGCTGCGAAGAAACCATGGGTAACAGAAGAAATACTTCAGTTGATTGATGAAAGGAGGAAGTACAAACATGTTCCGGGAAAATCAGGAATACAGAAATACAAGTCGCTGAGGAATGAAATAAATAGGAAGTGCAGGGAAGCTAAGACGAAATGGCTGCAGGAAAAATGTGAAGACATCGAAAAAGATATGATTGTCGGAAGGACAGACTCAGCATACAGGAAAGTCAAAACAACCTTTGGTGACATTAAAAGCAACGGTAGTAACGTTAAGAGTGCAACGGCAATTGCACTGTTAAATGCAGAGGAGAGAGCAGATAGGTGGAAAGAATACAGTGAAAGCCTCTATGAGGGTGAAGATTTGTCTGATGTGATAGAAGAAGAAACAGGAGTCGATTTAAAAGAGATAGAGGTTCCAGTACTGGAATTTAAAAGAGCTTTGGAGGACTTACGGTCAAATAAGGCAGAAGGGATAGATAACATTCCATCAGAATTTCTAAAATCATTAGGGGAAGTGGCAACAAAACGACTATTCACGTTGGTGTGTAGAATATATGAGTCTGGCGACATACCATCTGACTATCGGAAAAGCATCATCCACACAATTCCGAAGACGGGAAGAGCTGACAAGTGCGAGAATTATCGCACAATCAGCATAACAGCTCATGTATCGAAGCTGCTTACAAGAACAATATACAGAAAAATAGAAAAGAAAATTGAGAATGCGCTAGGTGACGAACAGTTTGGCTTTAGGAAAAGTAAAGGCACGAGAGAGGCAATTCTGGACGATTAAGAACGAAGTGCTCGTATTAAGAAGGGTGTAAGACAAGGCTGTAGCCTTTCGCCCCTACTCTTCAATTTGTACATCGAAGAAGCAATGATGGAAATAAAAGAAAGGTTCAGGAGTGGAATTAAAATACAAGGTGAAAGGATGTTAATGATACGATTCGCTGATGACACTGCTATCCTGAGTGAAAGTGAAGAAGAATTAAATGATCTGCTGAACGGAATGAACAGCCTAATGAGTACACACTGATAAGGAGAAGGGACAGGATGATAGGACATCTGCTAAGACATGAGGGAATGACTTCCATGGTACTAGAGGGAGCTGCAGAGGGCAGAAACTGTAGAGGAAGACAGAGATTGGAATATGTCAAGCAAGTAATTGAGGACGTAGGTTGCAAGTGCTACTCTGAGATGAAGAGGTTGGCACAGGAAAGGAATTCGTGGCGGGCCGCATCAAACGAGTCAGTAGACTGATGACCAAAAAAAAAAAGGTGCCTCAAAACATGTCCCACCAACCGGTCCCTCCTGGAGCATACCAACAGGGATATGGAGCCATGCCGAATCCAGTGGCGTGGCAAGCTAGGGTATGTTTCTCGCTTCACGAGCAGCCCGATCGAAGTGGTCGCATAGATTCGCGATTGGGTTTAAATCAGGGGAGTTTGGCAGTCAATACGGTAAACTCTTGCTGGTCCTTTTCGAACGTACAATGCCATCTGTGTGACACTTTCCTGTGCTAGATGCTATCCTTCCAAGGAAAACGAACTGTAGCTACGGGTAGTGAGAGTGCCAAGGAAAAATGAATATTTGTGCTCGTCCATACTGCCTCCCAGAATGACGAAAACGTTCCCCAGACTGTAAGGCTTCCTCTTCCGGCCTGGACCGTTTCGAAGATTGCTACAGAGAGTCTGCTTTCAGGCGTTTCACGCCATTTACACTACTGTCCATTAAAATTGCCACACCAAGAAGAGATGCAGATGATAAACGGGTATTCATTGGAAAAAATTTGGGTGCACAGATCCTGACAAATCAGTACCTAGAACAACAACCTCTGACCGTAATAACGGCCTTGATACGCCTGGGCGTTGAGTCAAACAAAGCTTTGATGGCGTGTACAGGTACAGCTACCCATGCAGCTTCAACACAGTTCATCAAGAGTTGTGACTGGCGTATTGTGACGAGTCAGTTGGTGAGAGATCTGGAGAATATGCTGGTCAGGGCAGCATTCGAACATTTTCTGTATCCAAAAGTGCCCGTACAGGTTCTGCAACATGCGGTCGTGCATTGTCCTGCTGAAATGTCGGGTTTTCGTAGGGATCGAATTAAGGGTAGAGCCACAGTCGTAACACATCTGAAATGTAACGTCCATTGTTCAAAGCGCCGTCAATGCGAACAAGAGGTGACCAAGACGTGTAACCAAGGCTCCCCATACCATCACGCCGCGTGATACGCCAGCATGGCGATGAATACATGCTTCCAATGTGCATTCACCGCGATGACGCTAAACACGGATGCGACCATCATGATGCTGTAAACAGAACCTGGATTCATCCGAAAAAATGACGTTTTGCCATTCGTGCACCCAGGTTCGTCGTTGAGTACACCATCGCAGGTGCTCCTGTCTGTGATGCAGCGTCAAGGGTAACCGCAGCCATGGTCTCCTAGCTGATAGTCCATGCTGCTGCAAACGTCGTCGAACTGTTCGTGCAGATGGTTGTTGCCTTGCAGACGTCCCCATCTGTTGACTCAGGGATCGAGACGCGGCTGCACGATCCGTTATAGCCATGCGGATAAGATGCCTATCATCTGGACTGCTAGTGATATTGGCCGCTGGGATCCAGCACGGCGTTCCGTATTATTCTCCTGAACCCACCGATTCCATATTCTACTAACAGTCACTGGATCTCGACCAACGCGAGCAGCAATGTCGCGATACGAGAAACCGCAATCGCGGTAACCTACAATCCGACCTTTATCAAAGTCGGAAAGGTGCTGGTACGCGTTTCTTCTCCTTACACGAGGCATCACAATAACGTTTCACCATGCAAGGCCTGTCAGCCGCTGTTTATGTATGAGAAATCGGGTAGAAACTTTTCTTATGTCAGTACGTTGTAGGTGTCGCCACTCGCACCAAACTTGTGTGAATGCTCTGAAAAGCTAATCATTTGTATAGCGCAGCATCTTATCCCTATCGGTTATATTTCGCGTCTGTAGCACGTCATCGTCGTGATGTAGCAATTTTAATGGCCAGTAAGGTACTATCTACGGCCGTCAGATAGAACATAAAGCGTGATTCATCTCAAAAGGCTATTTGTTGCCACTCAGTGGACGTCTAGTTGCGGCACTGGCGTGCAAATTCCAGTCTTCGTCGCCGGTGAACAGCAGCCAGCAAGGGTACGAGAACCAGCCGCCTGTTTTGGATACCCATACGCTATGACGTCCGCTGAAGATTCGTTGAGGAGACACTGTTTGTTGCCCCTTGTGCAGTCAACTGGTCAACAGCTTCGCGTCTGTTCGACACTACACATCTCGCAAGCCGTCGTTCATCACTGCCGTCTGTGGCCTGTGGTACATGGCAGTTGCCTCGGCGCCGGTTTTGGGCATTGCCATTGTGCCATGTACGGTACACTTTGACCACTGCGACACATGGACTGTTCACAAACTGTCATTTCGCAAATATTGAGTGATCAAAAAGTCAGTATAAATTTGAAAATTGAACAAATCACGGTATAGTGTAGATAGAGAGGTACAAATTGACACACATGGTTGGAATGATATGGAGTTTTATTAGAACCAAAAAAATGTCCGACAAGTGGCGCTTCATCTGATCGGAATACCAATAATTAGCATAATAAAGTAAGACAAAGCAAAGCTGATGTTCTTTACAGGAAATGCTCAATATGTCCACCATAATTCCTCAGCAGTAGCTGTAGTCGAGGAATAATGTTGTGAACAGCACTGTAAAACATGTACGGACTTATGGTGAGTCATTGGCGTCGGATGTTGTCTTTCAGCATCCCTAGAGATGTCGGTCGATCACGATACACTTGCGACTTCAGGTAACCTCAAAGCAAATAATCGCACGGACTGAGGTTTCGGGACCTCTGAGGCCAAGCATGACAAAAGTGGCGGTTGAGCACACAATCATACCAAACGACGAGCTCAAGAGATATTTCACGCGCCTAGCAATATGGGGTGGCTTTTTTTTTGTTCTAATAAAACCCTAAGTCATTCCAAGCATTTGTGTAGATTTTTACCTCTATATCTACGTTATTCAGTGGTTTATTAAGGTTTCAAATTTATACTGACTTTTTGATCACCTAGTACTTCAATCTTTGGCCCGAAAGCCAATGATAGTGCCGCACTGGACATGAGATGCAGCGCTTCGTTTCCGCATTACGACAACGAGAGATAATCTGTCTCGTTGAATTTAAGTGCTACTCTGGAAAGAAGAGTATGATATGCGAGAGAAGACAGATCAATCTGAACGTGGTCAAAACGATCGAAGCCGGAAACTGAATGAACAAATATTGGCGATCAGTGACGGTTAAGGCATTAAAAAACCATTAGATTTGATCACTGTCACCTTCACAGTAAATATTTCACCTATCATCATCATCATCATGATTATAATCGATATGACAATGCTAATACAAATTTAATTGATTTTTCTATTAACTTCATGACGACAGATCGGTCTGAAGATGGCCGAAACGATGGAAACCAGTAGTTAAATAAACATATACTTGTGATGAGTGTCTCTTGTGGCATTTACAAACATTTTGTGCAAGAGAAATTTGTGGATGGCTGTGTTGTATCGACTGAAAGACTGATGAAAAAAAGGTTGTTCGCAAGGCGCAAGTGGCTGTCGGCCCGTAGTTGGAAGGCTACCGTGGTAGCTGTGTGGCCAGTAGGATTTTCATGTAATGCTGGTATTAGCATCTGCTGCACTTTGACTAATAATACTCAATCCTATAGCATACGGTGAGGTATGACATATCCATGGAGATCGTATCAAAATCGACATCTACGCACAAAAGACTGTTTGCTAATTTTACAGTGGACGCATATGGATGTTGACCGGAAACGTCCGTTAAATACACACTGCAATAAAGACCAAGTGAGAGGAGAAAGCTGGAAGAGTAATGGGTTTTCGCTGCAGACGTGACATTGAGATTAATGAAAGCGCCACGGAAGGTCTACAGCCAAGTTAGGCTGTACAAATCGATCCTCAGGCTCCAGAGCCAGCACAGCAACGTACTTCTGACATCGAAACAGTGTCTGTTGCTGAGATCAGTGTAAGAAAAAGGATACGTGACAAGAATTAATACATCGCTCCTTTGGAAACTGACCTCCGCGTGATCCGTAATACAGATACAGTGGCATGGATTAATTTTAAGTGACCTTAAGTATCCTCTCTACGTTTTCGTATCTCTTTATTATCTCTAGTAGATACCAAAAGTGACCAAATTTAAGATTTATAAAGACTTCCAGTTGTGACAGAAATGTTTAAGACAACAACAGAATTAAGGATACTAACTAGGCACGAGATGACATGAATATGTGTTGTATAGAGGTAACAGAAATCAGAAAATCATTTATTGGGTGGCACAGTAGGTAGAGTAAATTGTCAAAATAAAGCGTCATCTCTGAAGCAAATTGTGAAATGTTGTTCATGTAATGCGCACAACGATTTAATTGACGAGATACGTGAATCTTGGGTGACCAGTGATCCTCCATAAATTCCATTGAGAATATCTGATTTTCATAACAGTTTTGGAACTTCAGCCATCCATTCACTAACAACTCCTTGACTACCAAAATTAGTTTATTACAAATCCTTCTAGTCGGCTGGTTTATAAAATATGAGCTGCCGAAATGCTGGATCAGTTGTGTGGTGGGATTTTTCACTTGCTACCAGACTGTACTCAAGACGTTGATCTGAAGGGAGTGGAGATGTTATGAGCGAGAGTAGCTTCTGGAACACACCACGGTAGCGTTGCACAGGCGTTATTGTTCGAGTTACACAGGTTGTGCATTAATAAAACTGACAAACTGCAGGGACTGTTTCCGGCCTGGAAATGGAGGAACATTTGTCTGGAAATGTATGGTTGCCACGGTAAAAGGCGCTGACGAATGAAATTTCCTGTAATTGCTGATGATTATCCTAGCGCCTGTAACAGGTGAGAGGAATAGTAGCGGTTGTCATGCAGGGTACCGATTACCGTACTTTGTCTCAAGCCATGTTGGTGGGCCACTTGCCTGGAGCGTACTAGGGTTCTTGTGAGTATCCAGTAGATCCACATCTGGTGTACGCACAGTCTGCCGCCTCCCTGCACGTTCCTCTGTCTGAAAGGATTTATCACAAAAACGCTCGAAAGGCCTTAAAATGGTGTGAGTTGTGCTGCCTCTCGACCGTTCTCATCTGCTTCGCCGTACACAGATACCTTCTCGGCCTGTTCCCCATTGAATACCAGACCATTCTGCCGCTTACAGTAGGCTGCGTCTATAAGACAGCCTTTAACACACAACACGTGGTCAGAGGAACGTTCAGTCGTCAACGTCATCGAGATTGGCAACGATGCATTTATGGACACATGTTCAGAGGATCTTTTTTCCTCCATTTTCAGTGAGGAATCCGTCTCTGCAGTTCGTCGATTTTATTCATGCTCACCTTGTATAGAGGGAGCATCCAACCCCAGCATAAACAGTCCAAAATTATACGGGTTACTGGATCCTAAACTTCATATTTACAGGTAAAGAAACAATAAACGCCAAGAACTACTAAAGGTCACCTCTTCTTGTTTTTTGACCTCAATCCTCTTCTAGTCCGATGCGGCCCGCCACGACTCCCTATAGTGCACCAAACTCTTCATCTCAGTGTAACACTTGAAACCAGCGTCCTCGATTATTTTCTGGATATATTCCGATCTTTGTCTTCCTCTACAGTTTTACCGTCTACAGTTCCCTCTAGTACCACGGAAGTTATTCCAGAATGGCTTAGTATATTTCCCGCCATCCTGCCTGTGCTTCTTGTCAGTGTTTTCCATGAATTCCTTTCCTCCCAGAGTCTGCGAAAACCCCCTCATTGTTATCAGTTCACCTAATTTACATCTTTCTACAGCACGTTACTTCCCTATACGGTGTACTCTCAATCCATATTCTATCCTCAGTAGATAGATCATTCCATTCCATTCATTATGTCCTGTAATTCTTTGTCGCTTCCTCTTATCATTAAATTGTCATCACAGATATCGTTTGGACTCTGCCATCTTTCACGTGACACTGTCTTTTATTCCCGTCATTGCTACTTCGATGTTACGACTGAACTTCTTCTTGCTTCTTACTTTTTTGGTTCTTATGTTGTATGTTATTCACCTCGTCCTATATCGTACTCCTGCTTTTCTCGGAACTAGTAACACTTTGCACCATGTTGTTTCTAGGCCTACAAATCGTATGGAAGATCCTTGATTTTTCTTATGTATTCCTTCCATTATAAAGAACTACGTCAAGACTGCCTCTCTGGTGCCTTTACTTTTCTTAAAATGAAACATATTCTCATCTAAAGACTGCCACTTTCCCTTTCCATCCTTCTACATAATAATCTTGCCTGCAATTTGAAAGCACGAGCTACTAAGTTGATTGTGAGATGATTTTCACATTTGCCCTAACTGTTAATGGAATTCTGTGTATGACATTTTTTCCGAAAGTTTGATGCTATGTCTCCAGCCTCAGAGATTCTGCACGTCAACTCGAATGACGTTTGGTTCCCACCTCCTGCTGTGATTTTACAAATTTCGATTGAAATGTTATCTTTCCATTCGGCTTTATTTGATCGCTTTATCAAATTCTGTCTGTAACTCTCCATTTTCAAATCGACTTCCATTTCTTCTTCTTCTATCACGTCAGCCGATAGTTCTACTCAGTAGAGGCATCCAGTGTATTCATTACACGTAGCCGCTCCCTCTTCTTAGTCTAACAGATGAATTCTCTTTCGCTTCTACTGTTGACACCTTTCCTTTCGAAATACACTCATGGAAATGAAAAAGGGAACACATTGATACCGGTGTGTCAGACCCACTATACTTGCTCCGGACACTGCGAGAGGGCTGTACAAGCAATGATCACACGCACGGCACAGCGGACACACCAGGAACCGCGGTGTTGGCCGTCGAATGGTGCTAGCTGCGGAGCATTTGTGCACCACCGCCGTCAGTGTCAGCCAGTTTGCCGTGGTATACGGAGCTCCATCGCAGTCTTTAACACTGGAAGCATGCCGCGACAGCGTGGACGTGAACCGTATGTGCAGTTGACAGACTTTGAGCGAGGGCGTATAGTGGGCATGCGGGACGCCGGGTGGACGTACCGCCGAATTGCTCAACACGTGGGGCGTGAGGTCTCCACAGTACATCGATGTTGTCGCAGTGGTCGGCGGAAGGTGCACGTGCCCGTCGACCTGGGACCGGACCGTAGCGACGCACGGATGCACGCCAAGACCGTAGGATCCTACGCAGTGCCGTAGGGGACCGCACCGCCACTTCCCAGCAAATTAGGGACACTGTTGCTCCTGGGGTATCGGCGAGGACCATTCGCAACCGTCTCCATGAAGCTGGGCTACGGTCCCGCACACCGTTAGGCCGTCTTCCGCTCACGCCCCAACATCGTGCATCCTGCCTCCAGTGGTGTCGCGACAGGCGTGAATGGAGGGACGAAAGGAGACGTGTCGTCTTCAGCGATGAGAGTCGTTTCTGCCTTGGTGCCAATGATGGTCGTATGCGTGGTTGGTGCCGTGCAGGTGAGCGCCACAATCAGGACTGCATACGACCGAGGCACACAGGGCCAACACCCTGCATCATGGTGTGGGGAGCGATGGCCGTACACCTCTGGTGATTGTCGAGGGGACGCTGAATAGTGCACGGTACATCGAAACCGTCATCGAACCCATCGTTCTACTATTCCTAGACCGGCAAGGGAACTTGCTGTTCCAACAGGACAATGCACGTCCGCATGTATCCCGTGCCACCCAACGTGCTCTAGAAGGTGTAAGTTAACTACCCTGGCCAGCAAGATCTCCGGATATGTCCCCCATTAAGCATGTTTGGGACTGGATGAAGCGTCGTCTCACGCGGTCTGCACGTCCAGCACGAACGCTGGTCCAACTGAGGCGCCAGGTGGAAATGGCATGGCAAGCCGTTCCACAGGACTACATCCAGCATCTCTACGATCGTCTCCATGGGAGAATAACAGCCTGCATTGCTGCGAAAGGTGGATATACACTGTACTAGTGCCGACATTGTGCATGCTCTGTCGCCTGTGTCTATGTGCCTGTGGTTCTGTCAGTGTGATCATGTGATGTATCTGACCCCAGGAATGTGTCAATAAAGTTTCCCCTTCCTGGGACAACGAATTCACGGTGTTATTATTTCAATTTCCAGGAGTGTAAATCGTTGTAGGTCAGTCGTAAGTTGGACTGCGAAGTGTCTATTTTAAGTTCTTGATGGTGACTAGTTTCGGACACCTGTGTCAATTTTCAAATCATTCATGCTGTAAGTGTCAGCCGGCCAGGGTGGCCGAGCGGTTCTAGGCGCTACAGTCTGGAACCGCGCTGCTGTTACGGTCGTAGGTTCGAATCCTGCCTCGGGCATGGATGTATGTGATGTCCTCAGGTTAATTAGGTTTAAGTAGTTGTAAGTTCTCGGGGACTGATGACCTCAGAAGTTAAGTACAATAGTGTTCAAAAATCCAGGCTACAGTCCGTGTACAGAAACAACTCCTGCAGTAATCAAAGCGGCAAAGTCGTCCATATACGGTTCTGATTACTGCAGGGGTAGTTTCATATCCTGTATTTGTGACACTTACAGCACGGATGGGTTTAAAATGGAGGCAGATATGCGAAACTGGTCACCATCAAGAAACAAAAAAAAAAAAAAAATACATACTTCTTAATGCAACTTGTGACTGAGCTGCAATCATTTATTTCAATTACAAGAAAATTTGACGACCTATTTTCACCTGCAACTTGCTGCAAGTTCGTAAACATCTTTTCTTTTAATTTAATCCATGGCTGGCTTCACTGTACCGTGTGCACAATCATTCCTTCCTACGACCATTTCTTTTTCGGTTCTGTACACCTTATTTCCTTATCCATTTTGCTTTAGCTTCTTTCCTCTTACTTTTTATACCATTCCTAAATGACGCATATTTCTGTATTTCTTAATTTTCCTGATGGTTTTTCTACTTCTTTCTTTCAGCAAATCGAATGAATTATTTCTTGCGTTACCCAAGGTTTCATCGCAGTTAGCTTTGATGTACCTATATTTATTTGTCTGTCCAGATTCTTTGATTTCACATTCATCTTCAACTGAACTGCCTACTGTGCTATTCTTTTTCACAATCTTCAGGTAACCTGAAACGTAGCTCATTCTTCCTCAATAATACAGTATCCCACTTATTTCCACGCTGATTGTTCCTAAAGATTCTCTTAACCTTGAGCCAACTCTTAATTACAATTAAATTATAGTCCCAGTCTATATCTTTCATTAGACCATGAAATCCAATAAGTGATTTCAAAAACTCAGCTTCATTATAATGTAATCTTGCTGTACAATCCCGTGTCTGTAAGCCCCCTCTTCTGATTTTTGAGTAGGTGAAGTTAATTGGAGAACAAAGTTACGCACTCTCATTTCTCGTTCCCGCTATCGAGCAGATAATATCCCATAACTATCTTCAGGTCCTTCTCGTATCTCACGTTCCAATCTCCCATAGTTATTAGGTTGTGATCTTCCATTACATAATGAGTAACGCGTCCATTGGACTCGTATCACCTATGTCTTCATCTGCTCTTGTGACGTCAGCTTGTATAACAGAACGATTGTTTTCTGTTGTATATTTCGATGTGAATAATCGTATCACTGAATTGTTCACAGTAACTGACTGTCTGTCGCACTCTCCTATTCATAACTAATCCTACTCTCGTTACACCACTTTCTGCTGAAGTCTGACTTCAATCTTTATCTTCTCTACGTTCCGCTACACTGACTCGCAGTACATATAGACTCAGCCATTTCATTTCCCTTGTTAGTTTTTCTAGCTTCCCTACCGTGTTCTCTACCACATGTGGCATTACGTGCTTCAACTCCTACAATGTCACTATTTCCTTGATAATTTATTCAGCTTTTTCACATGGTCACCTTTCCCTTAGCAGCCCCCTATAGATCCAATTGGGGGATCATTCGAAATCTTTGTGCATGTTTAATACATTGGTTTCCACAGACTCTGCTTCCTTAAGGCGTTAACCGTTAATGATTGTTCCGCTTGCTAACGGCAATTTCACACCCCAAATGCAAGAGGTTGTCCTGCTCTTTGATGAGGCCATGGGAAAACTAGGGTGACTCGTTATACCTGGAGTCTTTGGTTACCATTGGTTACGGTTAAAAACTAGCGAACTCGGCAAAGCTTCGCAAACGAGGACGATCCGGATAGGATGTTAGAAATTTGTGAATGGATTTACGAAAGTGAACAGTTGATCGATGTCTTTCTTTGGTCTGATGAGCTGACGTTTAATCTGGATGGCACCATCAATCACCATGACTGTTCATACTGGGCAAGAGATAATCCCCTTTTGCGGAAGAACGAGCTGTTAATCTTCCTGGGTTATCAGTGTGCTGCGGTATGTCAGTCAGAGTACTTGAAGGAGCATTCTTTTTTGAAGGAAAAGTAACAGGTGAAAAACTATCTTACCATGTTGCAGGAAAGAACTGTACCAACTGTCAACCAACTGTACCGAGGCGAAGGTCTTATTTTATTTTTCGCAAGACTGTGCACCGTAACATTACCTTCGTGATGAGTGGCAATTCCTGGTTGAAACATGGTGGCGAGGTGGATAGTCCGAGAATGAACTGTTGAGTTTTCATCCAGACCTTCATATCTGCAGGGAACACCGTCCAGACGACAAAGCCACGTACGCTGGACGACATGAGAGAGAGACGAGTGTGACTGCCTGTGAATCGATTCGCGTAGCAACCATAACACATATATGTCGATTTGTAGGAGTGCTTTCTGGACATTTCCAGCAGTAAAACATCATCGGTAATTCTGTGGCCATCTACAATGACGCTAAAAATTGCAATACCAGGGAGTTATGCGACATAAATGAAAGTTCCTAGACGTGTTCAAATTTCGCGCCCATAAAGTAAGCCTGGCCCTGTAGTGCCACTACGACGACACAAACTCGGTTTGTCTTAAACACACGCTGTAAAGATCGTTACTTACTTTTGAGATTGTCCGCAGCTCGTGGTCGTGCGGTAGCGCTCTCGCTTCCCGCTCCCGGTTTCCCGGGTTCGATTCCCGGCGGAGTCAGGGATTTTCTCTTCCTCGCGATGGCTGGGTGTTGTGTGATGTCCTTAGGTTAGTTAGGTTTAAGTAGTTCTAAGTTCTAGGGGACTGATGACCTTAGACGTTAAGTCCCATAGTGCTCAGAGCCATTTGAACCATTTTACTATTGAGAATGGCCGTGGTGAGTTGGTATTAGTCAGGAATGCCTTTATATGACAAAGACGCCATCGTTAACAGCTCACTGAGTTTGAACGAGATCGTGTAATAGGGCTAAGAAAAGCTGGGTACTCCTGCTGTATTCCAGATAGACTTGGCAGGAACGTAGCCACCGTACATGATTGCTGTTAGCGGTATTCACAGGAATGTACGGTAGTAACAAGACTGGGCTCCAGACGGCCACCTGGAACTCCACATGAGAGACATCGCCATAGTGTACGGCGTATGTCTCTGGCGCATTGCAGTGCATCTGCAGCAGCAATTGTCAGGAAGTGACACGACAAACCGATTACTTTAACGACAGCTCCGAGACAGACGCCCTGTAGCGTGCATTCCACTGACGCCAAACCCCGCCATTTGAGGCTAGTGGTCAAGAGAGAGCTCGTTGGAAGGCAGGGTCGAGCTCTGTTGTGTTTTCTGATGAAAGATAGTTCTGCCGCGGTGGCAGTGATGGACTTTTGTTGATTAGAAGGAGGCCAGTTGCGTGCCTGCAGCCAACCTATCTGCATGCTAGACAACACCTTGAGCTATGATCTGAGATGCTATGCACGACAGCAGGGTACTCTCGTGGTTACCTCAGGTAGCCTCACTGCAAATTTGTACGTCAGTCTGGTGATTCAACCTGTTGTGCTGCCATTCGTGAATAGCATCCTAGTGCGTGTTTTCCGCCAGGATAACGTTCGCCCACATACCACTGTTGTAACCCGTACAGACTGTCGACGTGTTGCCTTGGCCTACCTCCATTCAAGCTCATTCAGGACATCATCGGACGACAACTCCAGCGACTCCCCTAACAGGATTAAAAGTCCCTGTATTGACCACTCATGTACAACAGGCATGGAACTCCAGCCCACAAATTGATAGTCGGCACCTGTGCAATACAACGCATGCACGTTTGCATCCTTACATTCAGCATTCTGGAGGTTACACAGGTTATTAATGTACCATCGTTTCACATTTGCAATGGTTTATTTCGCACTTACAGTAACTTGCAATATTAACGACCTGAATATGTTACCTACACATACGCATTCCCGAAATTTCATCACTCGGTCTTATTTTCTTTTATAGCTATTTTTTTTCTGTCAGTGTTTGTGACTAAAAAATTCATAGTTCAGTTATTTTTGTTCTTGTTGTTGAAGTTCAAACCAAGTCATTTAAGTAATATTCGTCGTGTAGCGAGACGTGCCAGATATTTATTAGCGCTGGTGAAATTCAGCAGGGGATTCAATCATCGTGTAGTCTGCTGAAGACCGCAAGTTTCCACAACTACGTATGTATGTATGTAAGGAACGAGGAAGATTTCAAGAGAAACAAGCACATCAACACCAGAAACTGTTTCTTTCGGAAAACCGCTTTTTTTTTACTGGACTTGTACATTAAAGCTTCTCAGTCAAAAATGAAACTGAAACTAAGTAGAAAGGGATAAATTACTTTACATTAAATGAAAAATAATGATATCAAGGAATCTAACTGACTGAATAAGAAGACGTTTAAGAATCGAACATTATCATGGATGACAATAATACCATGAATATTCAGGACCACATAAACACAAAGCTTAAACCAATACACAAAGAAAATAAGTTCCGTTTTCTATTGGAAAATAAAGTAAGAGATTTACTGTGCCTTACAGTGACATCTAAAATTTAGCTCGCCCTAGAAAGAGTTCACCTGATTACATCGGTATTGCGTTGCTTAACCCAGTAGCATGTAGCGATGTCACCCATGAAATTTCGCCATCATGATGTGAAACAGTAATCTGCGACCATGTGAGCCAGTACGAATTTTTACGGCAAGTCGTCGGATTTGCAGCCGCAAACCAAAGAGCTTCCCGCGAGACATGTCACACGTCCACCCACCTTGAAGAGCTACACTGGGTAGTACGTAGACGATACCAGCGAGTCAGTGTGGGTGCTCTCTAGGGCAGTATATGATAGAGTGAAGGTAACTTATCAGTGAAACAAGTCGAGGAGAAACCAGATGCATTTAAGTCAATGAAAACATAAATCTCAATGTTCCAAGTGAACCACCTCCACGGTGATTAGAGATTTGCCATAAATGTTGATACCAAATTACAGACAAAATATACTGAAATGCAAACATAAGATAAACGTGACGATGGACGTCAAGCGTTTGTGAAAAATTTACATATATGTCATTATTGACCACTAATCTTAGATAAATATATTTGAAAGACCATATTTCTAGCCGGCCGCGGTAGCGGAGCGGTTAAGGCGATTCAGTCCGGAACCGCGCGGCTGCTGCGGTCGCAGGTTCGAATCCTGCCTCGGGCATGGATATGTGTGTCGTCGTTATGTTAGTTAGGTTTAAGTAGTTCTAAGTTCTAGAGGACTGATTACCTCAGATGTTAAGTCCCATAGTGCTCAGAGCCATTTGACGCATTTTGACCATATTTCTGTGTATCCAACACTGAACAAGTACTTAAGTTTCGCTTTTGGCATTGAGAACTCGCTCACCATAAAAACACATACACATACACACAGTTAATGCAATGTTAGACGATTTCGTGCGAATGAAGTCACTCAACAATACGAACAAGTGAATGATAGTTGTTACACAGTGTTGCCAGCTATTTAACCGATGGCAGTTGCTTGTATGTTATACATAAATACATATCAATATACTGAACCAGCAGCATATAAATCTTCGATACTCTTCTTTGAAAATCGACCATTTGCGTGGCGATTGAACATCTTAAGGTCGCTGGGACAAAAAGTGAAAAATCAATACATTTCTGATTAACTGGGGCGTATGGAAACGCCTACCCTAACACCATAAAGATCAAGCTAGCGACGCACGCACTCCGTCATGTGTGAGAACAAAACATTGTGAGGAGCATGTTCCTGTATTGTAGTGTTATTCATCGAAGTAAAAACGTAAATGTGTGTAAAGATGTTTACTCGTGTTATCTACGGATACACAAACAGAAATGGAAAGTCTGCTGTAACTTTCCGCAGATAAATATTGTAGCTAAGACCATGCTTTTATTTTAAATATGTACTACTCGTTTCGAAATTTTCACTCACTGAATTTGAGGTTTACCATATGTAGATTCACGAAGAACAGCCCAAGGGAAAGTTTGTGGATCAAGGCACTGAGACGACATATAGCACACCAGTCAAGAAGCACAATATGATCCGTGAAGCTCACTTTGATCGAAATTCAACGTCATGGTTTGTATCAGAGTCATGATTTTTTTCCATCGTTTCTCTCATACATGCTGAATGTAAGTTGTGATAGATTTTTCATAACTGATTATAATGTTTCAGTGGATGATATATATTTATTTGACAGGATTTGATGTTACACCTATTTTTTTTGCTGTTGGCCAAGCAGCTATTTGGGCAATGTGTATTTCACTTAAATGTTTATATTTGAGATAGGCAATTGTGTGAATGTTGTGAAGAGGCAACATACTGATTCTTTCTTCTGCATATATGATTACTCCGCCTTTTGCTAATCGTAATGTTCTTTGTGGTGGGTCCTGCTGCTAAGGAAAGTAATAAAAATTAACGTGCATCAAAAGCTTTACCATGTAATGCAATTTTAAGCATGCATTTGGTTCCTAGTACTGCCCAAAGACGTTTCCTCAATCCACATGCATCTACTCATGAGACTGTGTTTTTGATGTGAAGAGAAGCTGTGCACTGTGTGTGAAGTAAACATGCTAAACAGGAAGAAAATCAAGCTTCTTCAACAGCCAGACTGTCACCTAAAACACTGAAATAGTCCTTTGAAAGATGTGATAAAGCCTTGCAGAAAAAGAAATACATAGACGAAGAATATTTCAGTGCTTAACAGCGTATCCTGTTTAAATGAAGGGTGGTCACATCAGTATGCCAAGCCAAGACAATATTCTGTCGGTCTTACAAAATATGGTGTTTCGTATCAATCGTTATACTCTTCAAGAACATATGATTATGTTACGGTAATATTTAAAACTTTCTTGTAATACGTATGAACATGGAATGCCATTCATTTAAGGATTTGTGAAGTAATTGTTTAGAGAAGACTTGAGTCCCAGCTGAGACGGTAATGGTCAGTTAATAATCACTTGGTATTGCAGTCTAGTATGGCTGAACTAGTGAAAATGCCGAAAAAAAATTCTGACAGAAACCAAGTAAATGTAAATACAGTAACGTAATTAGAATAGAAGGGCAGCCAACCAGATTTGTGATAAAGTTCAGTAGTTAATAAATTGCTAGTTTCTTTTGTTTGTGAAAGTAGAATTACGATTTAAGTTCACAAAGCACTGGAGTATTGTTTTGCTGCATATAAAAAGATGATTCAAATGTAAAACCCATTTGTTGTTCAAATTCCTGTTTACAGACATCATAGCTGAATACATGTTCACTCGCGATTGTAATGGTTAGCCAAAATATGACTGAAATACATATTCCCGAGTGTGCAAAACTGTCAGACGGCGTTGATACTGTGTGGACTGAACTAAATATTGTTTGTAGGGCAAAATGTGCGAGAGACATAGACGAGACGTTGAGTGTAAGCTCATGATTTTAGTGGCAATGTTTAATTGCACGCATGCTCAATCAATAATTTACATACAATATTATGTCTTCCTCTGAGTAAACAGAGTCATTTCGGTGCTTACATACGTAAAATGACACATTTTTGAAGTGAAATGATCGGAAAGATCTCTTGTACTGTTACCTATTGCAGATAACAGATCGACTTAAATAAAAAGGGTCGGCTGTTTTGCCGCGTTGTAATCAATGCTTAACGGATAAAATTTCGCATCAACAAATGGAGTTCTCAACTCCCTGATTAGAGCTATCCCTCCAGGAATCTATTTCGTATCTAAGAACATACTCAGATGTGACCCTCAGTTGAATGGTCCTTTTAGTAGAGCAAGCAAGTTTCGCACAAATTTTTAAGGAAGAAACACTTGTTTTGATCTCAACAAGATAGAGGACTGGCTTCAGCAACGCCTCCCTTTCTGCTAACGTTCTCTGCCACCAAACTCGACAAACACCTTCGTACATAATAAACCAATTTATTGATGATACAAGGACTAATGCGAGGGTTCTACATTTACATCTATTTAGATACTCCGCAAATCACCGCACGGAGCGTGGCAGAGGGTATCTTGCACCAGCTCCGGCCATTTCCTTTCGGTAAATGGAGCGAGCACTGAATTCTCTTATCTTCGTGGCCCTTACACGGACTGTGCGTTGGGGACAATAGAATCGTTCAGCAGTCACCCTCAAATGCTGGTTCTCTAAGTGTTAGTAATAGTACATTGCGAAAAGAATGTCGTCTTCTCATCAGGGATTTCCATTTGGGTTTACCGAACATCTCCATAATACTTGCATGCTTATCGAATCTGCCGATAACAAATCTAACAACAGGTCTGTCAACTGCTGCGATGTCTTCCTTCCTTTCTCATTCTCGGTTGACAATGTTGTCCAACGATACATTTGGCTCCATAATTTGCTACTCGGTCGTTTGCGCGCCACCTTTCCTTAACTCAAAATGATACATTTACTCTTCTGAATTGTCGATGTAAGTTTGTACCACCATAGCGGAAATGCCCTGTATACTGAACAACAGCCGGGCGCTATGGCCGAGTCTTTCTAGACGCTTCAGTCCGGAACCGCGCTGCTCTTGCGGTCGCAGGTTCGCATTCTGCCTCGGGCATGGATGTGTGTGTTGTCCTTAGGTTAGTGACGTTTAAGTAATTCTAAGTCTAGGAAGTGATGACCTCAGATGTTGAGTGGCATAGTGCTTACAGCCATTTGAACTAAGCAACATTTTCCTCCACGTTCCTCATTTCCCCAGTTAGGTGAATAAATGTTTACCAACCCCAAGGATAGTAGAAAGAAGGATCACGATCCGGTTCGTCGGTTTCTGTAGTACGACACTGCAGAAGATGCGTAGTCGCCTCTGACGCTATGAGATAGCACCCTCCCCTGCAGACACACACACACGCACACACACACAGACACACACACATACACACACACACACACACACACACACACACACACACACACACGTATATATTCGCTGAAGGTGGGGCACCTTTTTTCCCAGAGGACGGCGATCAGCCTGAGCAAAGAGGCGGAAATCGACTCATGTCCGTGTGGCGTCAGCGCTTTCGCCGGACGTGGTCTCACTGCGGCGATCCGTGAAAAAAGCGACGCTGTCTGGATGAGCGACATGCAGCTGCAAAAGCGGAACGCTGTTAGCCGCCTGTCACAGTGGCTGTCTGAGCTGGCTAACCGCCGCCGGCGCTTCGTGGCGAGACAGCAAAACAAGTTCCGCTGCTAGACTTGTGCTGGGCCCCGATGCTTCCTGGGATATGGTTGACAGGTAGCACTATAATGGTATTTCTTCTCTTTATTTTATTGGGTTGGCTCGTAAGTTCGTAGCTAAACATAACAGATGCACATAACAGCGACTGTATCAGAAAAATACTTTCTTCTTCACTAACGGTCTGGAGTCACTTTTACATACCGCAACTGAAGAAATGACTTGCTTTTGAGGCGAAGAACGCATCGAGCCGAGGTCGGAGCGCATTTACATCCGGAAAGGAAGTTTATTTATTTAATCGTATTGTGATTTTATACAAAATACAGTTGATATAAGGCAAATGATTTCATACAATATAAATATGATATAAACCAAGATTAAACCTTAAAGTCCGCGTTTTTCAACCAGTTAATTAAGCTTGGTGTGAGAGTGAACAAGTCATCGGGAATTCCAGGGTATGAATGAAGTGTCTCTAGGCAGCTCTAAAAGCCACAAACGGAAACTAAATAATGGACTACCACAGGGATCTGTTTTAGCCCCATCACTATTCAATATATACATTAATGATTTACCAACCACAATATCAACTACATTTATCTATGCTGATGACATCGCACTGGTAGCACAGAGCAGTAATTTCGAAGATGGTGAACGAATTCTTACTGTGGATCTGGAGAAGATGTCATCTGTCTTTAAGACCTGGAGATTGATCCAAATCACGTCAAAAACTGAAGTCTCTTGTTTCCATCTAGCGAATCATGCTGCGAACTACAAACCAAGAGTTCTGCTCAACAGACAAACGTTTAGGTACAACCCTTTCCCAAAATATCTCGGAATCACTCTAGATAGAACCCTGTTGTGTTTAGCTACGAACTTACGCGCCAAACTAATAAAATAAAAAGGAAGAGATACATTTATAGTGCTACCACTCAACGAGCGTTGGACTAAATGTTCAAATGTCTGCTCTTCTTGATAACATTCACACTTTGTGAACTCATCCTGTGGTGCCACCGCCAGACACCACACTTGCTAGGTGGTAGCCTTTAAATCGGCCGCGGTCCTGTAATATACGTCGGACCCGCGTGTCGCCACTATCAGTGATTGCAGACCGAGCGCCGCCACACGGCAGGTCTAGAGAGACTTCCTAGCACTCGCCCCAGTTGTACAGCCGACTTTGCTAGCGATGGTTCACTGACCTCTACGCTCTCATTTGCCGAGACGATAGTTAGCATAGCCTTCAGCTACGTTATTTGCTACGACCTAGCAAGCCGCCATTATCCGTTACTATTGATATTGTAAAATATGTACCGTCCAGCCCGTCGTTCGTCATTAATGGATTAAAGTTAAGTATTCCACCAGCTACGTCCGTTTTTCTCAATTCTAATTCCCTTGCCATGTTCCAGACTTCAAGCCAGCCTGCGTGAGCTAAAACGCGTACATTTCGGCCTCCTTTAGTAACACGGTGTTGGCTCTCCTGCCAACCACAACACATCCGGCCCCAGCCCCATTAGCTCCAACAACCATGCCCAATCCTTAACCTGTTGAGGCGGCACCAAAGTTTCCTCGGTAGGTCAAAACCTTTTGGCTTCTTTGAGGGATCAAGGTGATGGGCTCTTGTTCCCAACGTTTTTGTTGACCATTCGTGCTTCCAGCTTTCATTTAGATCAAAACCATCCGCGATGAGTGGTCCTGCAGTAACATTTGCTGGTCTTCCTGATCGCAATCGTTGCTGTGGCGGATGACAGAATTCCTGGTGCAGTGGTAGAGAAGGTGATGCAGAGATTTTCTTGGCCTCCCTCAGTAGAGCTTGTTTCCGCCTTAAGTGAGGTGGAGGGATGTGACTCAGTACAGGTAACCAATGGCATGGGGTTGATTTGATGGAACCAGTAATGCAGCGCATTGTGTAGTTAAGTTTTGTGTCTACCGTTCTTCACACATACACTTTCCAAGCAGACAGGTGCTCGGTACTCGGCAGCAGAGTACAAAGGACTGACGCCAGTTAAACGCAGACAGTCAGCAGAGGTTCCCCAGGTGGTACCACTGAGCTTATGTAGTATGTTGTTCCTAGGAGCAACTTTATGAGAAAGCTTGGTGATGTGCTCTTTGTAGCTCAGGATTCTATCTAGAGTGATTCAGAGATATTTTGGGCAAGGATTGTACCTCAACGTTTGTCCATTGAGCAGAGCTCTTGGTTTGCAGTCGCAGTACTGTTGGATAGATGGAAACAAGAGACTTCAGTTTTTGATGTGATTGGGATCAATGTCCAGGTCTTAAAGAAAGATGACATCTTATTTAGATCCTCCATAAGAATTCGTTCACCATCTTCGAAATTACTGCTCTGTGCTTCGAGTGCGATGTCATCAGCATGGATGCATTTAGTTGATATTTTTGTTGGTAAATCATTAATGTATAAATTGAATAGTAATGTGGCTAAAACACATCCCTGTGGTAGTCCATTATTTAGAAACACTTCAAACTGCCTTTCACTAAGCACGCTGGATATTATATCCACAATTTCTCGACTTGGTACAACTTGCAGTAGCTTGTAGATCAGTCCCTGTCACCAGACAGTGTCATACGCCGCTGTCAGGTTGATTAAGACAGCTGTTGATTTCACATGGGCATGAAAACCTGCTTCAGAATGGGTATTTAGGGGAAGAACTTGATGGGTGTAGCTGCGTCCTTGTCTGAAGCCAGCTTGTTCAGGAGGGAAAGGAAGTTTCTTGTCGAGATAAATCATTTTACAATAAATAAAAAATAATAGCATCAAAAAACTCGAACTGATTGAATGACACAACGTTTCAGAATCTAAAACTGTCATGGAGATAATCTGAGGGCACAAGATCAGAGAATAAGATGGCTGCAAAATGACTTCCAATCCCAACTCTTATAAAGCGTTTTTTGTCACGTAGCAGAATCCGGGCAGGCCTTATCGTGGAGCTGCATCAGTTCACGCAGTCTTCCTGGAAGATGATCTCAAACAGCATCTGTAGTACGTCTCAGTTGTTGACAACAAATGTCAGTAGTGATGGTAACGTATCTGGGAAGCAATACGTAGCACGCCAAACCGCAGCTGTTTCTCTCGATGCAGAACTTGAGCTTTTGTGGACTCGCGCAGGTCTTTGTAACCAGAGTTACTGCCTGATTAGGGCTGAGTTATTCTTTTCTTTTCATTATGTTAGCTTAAAGACGCCATTTTCAGTCATCAGTAAAGATGAAAATATACACTCGAAAAAAGTAAGACGTTTATGAAGTGTCCTGGGTTCAAATGGTTCAAATGGCTCTGAGCACTATGGGACTCAACTGCTGTCGCCATTAGTCCCCTAGAACTTAGAACTACTTAAACCTAACTAACCTAAGGACATCACACACATCCCTGCCTGAGGCAGGATTCGAACCTGCGACCGTAGCAGTCGCACGGTTCCGGACTGCGCGCCTAGAACCGCGAGACCACCGCGGCCGGCTGTCCTGGGTTCAAGGAAAGGAAAATGGTGTATAAGTTGGTAATATGGTCAGCCAGTTTGCCTGGAATGTCGTAAACAGATGTGCGTCGACTGTGCAAAAGTGCTGTGATTTAATAATTTCAAATAATATCATTATTGCTTTCGTTTGCATTTTCTGAAAGCATTTGTAGACAAGAATATCGTGAGCGATATTACAGTATTAACAATCATTTCAAGACTAGCAATGACTACATACACGCATGATATTTCGTGTTCATTGTAAATAATGTAACTAACAACAACATTGTGCGGGTTGAATAGCATTGAATTTACTTACAATTAAAGCTAAGGGTCGGTTTACGTAATTTTTGTCACCGAATATGCAGTTCTGTGATAAAAAACTTTACAAGATGTAAGACACTTTATCTTTCTAATTGAGTACGTTTCAGAGATGTTAGACTTGAAGGGTTTATCTTTCTGGGCGTAGTAACAGTAGAACGGAAACTCCACACGTGCAGGACTTACACAGATACAGTTAAAGGAACAGAAAGAAAAAAATATGGAAAGCACAATAGGAAAATTCCATCACAGTACAAACTAGCACTATAAGTATGTCGTGAAAGGATTCTGTATCAAGTACTACTGGCATAAAGTAATGGTCGTTGTTGTTCTTGAGCCAATTGATGACTGGCAAGTAGAGACTCACAGAGGGCCACACGCTGATTTCTATGGTTTCGGCTTAGAGAACGTGATACCGATAAACCCGATTTTTTAACCCTCTCCACTCCATGCAAGTGATGGCCGACAGAGTAGGAAAAAGCTGTGAACTTACGCACTAACCTAATATCTTGCTTGTTAGTGTTTTCCCTAACTCATATATGAGATTCATGTACTGTACGCCACCTAGGACACCTGTGTACTTTACAAAACGTGATCTTTCCTCTTTCAAAACAGTTTATCTCCTGGTACAGAGTATAGTGCATGTTATGAATTACGTATAATTGTTCATTTTTAAACCTTTTTCAGCTTGGCCCGCATCTCGTGGTCGTGCGGTAGCTTTCTCGCTTCCCACGCCCGGATTCCCGGGTTCGATTCCCGGCGGGGTTAGGAATTTTCTCTGCCTCGTGATGGCTGGATGTTGTGTGATGTCCTTAGGTTAGTTAGGTTTAAGTAGTTCTAGGGGACTGGTGACCATAGATGTTAAGTCCCATAGTGCTCAGAGCCATTAGAACCATTTTTTTTTCAGCTTGTTTGATATTCTCACTATAACCAACATATACGTCACGAGAGGACTCCAACGCATTGATATTTAAAACAATTCTAGTATTTCGTTTAGTTTTCGATCCTAGTAGCTCATTTCTTAAAAAAAATACAGGACTAGGTTTGATCTCCCTGGATCACCTTCAGATCTATGTAACTGTGTCAACAACGAGTCGTGTTCATGTCATAACTGGACGTCAGAGTTTTCAGTTCTTCAGTCCTAACCTCAGATTTATTTTTAAATGTATCATAAATTTCGAGCTTCCTGCATCGTCTTCAGATCTATGTAGCTACGTTAGCAGCAGATGACCGTTACATTGTGAGACAAAAAGGAATCGACGGCAATCAGTGGGTTTAATTGCAAACACATGTAGCAGGATAGCAGGACAATCAGTCACACTCCCGAAAGTGACGCATCGGCTGCATGTGGGCACATGGCAGTGGTCTGTTGGCGTGGCGACCTGTACATTGTGTTCCGCTAGCTCTCGTACGTCGGCGGTACTGCTTGCTATGAAGTGAAAAGGATAGCGATGAAAACAGATTCAGAGCACTAATTCTGTGCGTACTCCCTCGTACCTATAAATGAAAACACCTAATGCATCTTGGAACTATGTCAAACATTTTCGTTTTGGTGCTCATCTGCATCTACATAGATACTCCGCAAGCCACGGTTCGGTGCGTGGTGGAGGGTACTGTGTACCACCAGTACTAGTCATTTCCTTCCCTCTTCCATTCGAGAAGAGAGCGAGGAAAAGTGACTGTCTAAATGCCTCCTTGCGAGCCCTAATTTTCCTCATCCTATCTTCGTGGTCCTAATGCGCATTGTATGTTGGCGATAAGAGGATCGTGTGGCAGTCAGCTTCAATGCCTGTTTTCTAAACTTTCTCGATAGTGTTTCTCCAAAAGAACGTCGCCTTCCCTCCAGGAATTCCCATTTGAGCTCCCTAAGCGTCTTCATGACAGTTACGTTTATTCCAACTTACTGGTAACGAATGTAGCAGACTGCCTCCGTGTCGCTTCGATGTCTTCCTTTCTAATCTCTCTAATTTTACATTCGTGATCTCCTCGGGAGGTATAAGTAGGGGGAAGCAATATATACGATACCTCATCCAGAAACGCACCCTCTCGAAACCTGGCGAGCAAGCTACACCGCGATGCAGAGCGCTTCTCTTGCAGAGTCTGCCACTTGATTTTGCTGAACATCTCCGTAACGCTATCACGCTTACCAAATAACCCTGTGACGAAACGCGCCGCTCTTCTTTGGACCTTCTCTATCTCTTCCGTCAACCCGATCTGGTACGGATCCCACACTGATGAGCAATACTCAAGTATAGGTCTAACGAGTGTTTTGTCAGCCACCTACTTTGTTGATGGACTACGTTTTCTAAGGACTCTCCCAATGAATCTCAACCTGGTACCCGCCTTACCAACAATTAATTTTATATGATCATACCACTTCAAATCGTTCCGCACGCATACTCCCAGGTATTTTACAGAAGTAACAGCTACCAGTGTTTGTTCCGCTATCATATAATCATACAATAAAGGATCCTTCTTTTTATGTATTCGCAATACATTACATTTCCCACTGCCTGCACCAATTGCCTATCCGCTGCTGATCTTCCTGCATTTCGCTACTATTTTCTAATGCTCCAACTTCTCTGTATACTACAGCATCATCCGCGAAAAGCTGCATGGAACTTCCGACTCTTCCGACACTATCTGGTAGATCATCTAGTACAGATGAGCAGACACTCGAGCAATACTCAAGAGTAGGTGGCACCAGAATCCTACGTGTGGTCTCCTTTACAGGTGAACCACTCTTTCCTGAAATCTTCCCAATAAACCTAAGTCGACCTCTCACTTCCCTATCAGAGTTCCCACATGCTCGTTACATTTCATACCACTTTTCAACTTTATGCTCAGATATTTAAACTGCTGGCAGGACACTGGCAATACTAAATCCGAATATTACAGGTTTCTTCTTCCTGCTCATTCGCCTCAACATACATTTTTCTACATTCAGAGCTAGCTGCCACTCATCACTCCTATTAGATACTTTGTCTAAGTCGTCTTGTATCTTCCTAGTGTCACCAACTTCGACACCTGCAGAGAAGGCATTGATTGTTTCTTACCGCTAACATACTTGATATACCACCAGAATCTGTTTGGAGTTTCTGCCAGGTTTCGAGACAAAGTTTCGTTGTGCAACTGCTATAAGCATCTCGTATTGAAGGCCCGATACATTTCAAGCTTCTGTAAGAGGTCGTCGATCTTGGGGATTTTGCGTCTGTTTAAATTTGGCATGTTTGTTTCGCTGTTTCTGCAACAGTGTTCTGACCCGTTTTGTGTACCAAGGAGGATCAGCTACGACTTTTGTTAATTTAGTTGGTATAAATCTCTCAATTGCTACCGATACTATTTCTATGAATTTACCCTATATCTGGTCTGCACTTATATTATTAATTTGGAATGAGTGGAGATTGTCTCTCAGGAAGGCGTCAAGTGAATTTTTATGTGCTTTTTGAATCAGTATATTTTTTGTTTATTTTTGGAGGATTTGGGGGTTACAATATTCAGTCTCGCTACGACAATCCTGTGTTCACTAATCCCTGTATCCGTTTTGATGATCGCTTTTAACTCAGGATTATATGTTGCTAAGAGGGCAAGTGTTTTTCCACAACTGTCAACTATTCACGTGGGCTCATGAACTAACTACTCGAAATAATGTTCAGATAATGCGTTTAGCACAATTTCGGATGATGTTCTATGCGTTATGTTATGGAGGAAACTGTGCGTTGATATGATTTTGCTCCTCAAAAATGGTTCAAATGGCTCTGAGCACTATGGGACTTAACATCTGAGGTCATCAGTCCCCTAGAACTTAGAACCACTTAAAACCTAACTAACCTAAGGACATCACATACATCCATGGCCGAGGCAGGATTCGAACCTGCGACCGTAGCAGTCGGTCGGTTCCGGACTGAGCGCCTAGAACCGCTCGGCCACCGCAGCCGGCTGATTTTGCTCCTGAAAGACACTCCAGTTCACTCAGCACAGCACACGCATCTAGGTTAGTCTCTCAAATTTTGCCCCATCTATCGTGTTCTACAGACATGGCATCCAGAAACTTCTTCTTCTTTCGTTGAATGAAGAAACCATTCTGAGAATCATGTCGAAGTGAAACATTTCCTCAATATCAAAATGTAGCATTCTACAATCACGGTCTCCGCCAGCTAACCCGTCACTGGGAATAGTGTACCCCACTGAAAGGTCAGTGTGTAGAAGCAAACAACCACAGTTTGATGTGCACCCTGTCTACGAAGTCATCTATGTAGAGAACAATGGGTAATACAGTCAGGCCTCCATATAATGAATTTCATGGGACTAAGAAAATTAAACTATTGTACCAGGGTTATTGTTATAATGAGGTTTTGTTATCGTGACTCGGAGCAAGGAGCCATGTTTTCGTGGCTGAGAAGTATATTACTGTAGTACTTTTCTGATGAAATAAATAACGTTAAAAGGCGAATAATGAAACTGATTTTGTTCGCTTCACTTATTAATTCTATACCTGTAGACTGTCTTACTTTTGTGCACAGAAAAATTCACTTTTATTCCTTTGTTTCTACTTTCTTAAAGATTCGCTTGTGAATATTGTCTTTATCTCCTGGAAAGCAATCAACTGTTACGGTGAAACAGTGGGGATTAAATATGCTACCTTGCTGAATGTTTTCCAAGAGACCTATTATCCGTCAGAGGAGGGGGATTTGCACTTATCACATCACTGTCATCGTCAAAATCTTCAACAGGTGAGTTACCCTTTATAGGTTCGTCGGTATACGTTTCAAACACTAACGCCTCACCATCCACTGACAAGTATTCAACTACTGGAACATCTATTGCTTTACCACTAACTGCTGACTATATCTCTAGATCACTTTGAATATCATCCTGCATTATCTCATCCACAACATTCTCACCAATATCTTCACTTTCGTAAATTCTTGCATTTTTCCAGCAGTTCACAATCACATTCGGCTGTACACTATTTCTGGAACAAGCAATAATGTCACAAGCCTGCTTCAGATTGAAACTGTAGGGATTTCTCACCTTTCTTTCAGTGTCTGGGATCACGTGTTGAACTAAACGTGAACGGTATTTTGTCTTAAAGTTCTTAATTATCCCCGTATCTAGTGGCTGAAAAGTCGAAGTGCAGTTCTGTGTGAAGTAGCATAGTTCAACGTTCTTCAACTCTGGAATGTTGTTATGCGCACTACAATTATCCACCAGCAATGCAAATTTCTTACTCTTCATTGAGGTCTCTTTATCAAGCGAAAGCTGCCACTCGCTAAAACGAGTAGACGTCATCCATGCTTTTCGGTTTGCCTTGTTATTGCAAATGCCGAGATGGTTCCTTTCAAAGAGCACGGCCGACTTCCTTCCCGCTCCTTCCGTAATCCAATGAGATCTATGACCTCGCTGTTTGGTCTCCTCCCCCAAACAACCCTAACCCTTGTTACTGACCGCCATAAGAGAAATCACGTTTACACTACGACTGTATCCAAACATTACAGCTGAAACTATACTGTACTGAATAAACTTATAAATTAAAGGAAGGTAAAATAAAATTTATGAACCCTCTTATCCGGTAAGCTTCTTAAACTTTTGAAGCAAGCGTGGGTTTGTTGACGTCCGATCACCAGTGGTGTCAATTTGTGTGCACCTGATGCGTTTCTGCACAGAAGAACAATTATGCGCACGTTAGACCCCTCCTGTACAATTTCATCCTCTAAAGGCAATCGTCTTCTCTGGCATCAGTTGATAAAACAATGCCGCCTCATCTGCGTTCTATAATTTTTCAGGACTGTATTTTTCTAACAGTTTACGCATGGTGTTTTCCCCCCAAATTTCTACATCACCTGAAGATGCTGATCTTTCTTGTCCTGGAATCAGTTTAAAAAAGATCCCATGTCTGTCCTTAAATCTTTGCAGCCATCCATTACTTGCCTTAACATTAGAACCGCCAAGAAACTTAGAGAAGTCTAAGGCTTTTTGACATATCAATGGACCATTAACTGATACATTCTGCGCACGCACCTCACTCAACCACCGCAGTGTAGTTCTGTCCACGTCCACATCGTCAGCAGCAGCTGTCTTCATTCTTTTTTTTTTTTTTTTTGAAGGGTTAAATTTGCCACCTAGAAAACTTTTTTTTTTTAGGGGGGGGGGGGATGTAGCTAACGTTGATAGTGTAAGTCCAAACTTCCTCTCCACGTCTGCTTGTTTCGTTCCGTTACCAATGTCCCTGAAAATTTTTGTGTCCAACCATATTTGTTTCCCTGATCAGCCATTGTCCAAAACGTAGCCAAGTCCAAAGCGTTTATATCAACTAAAGACATGCACAGAATGCAAAAATCACGGAGATAAGCTCTGTAGGAGCCAGACAAAACACTTATGTCTGCTACAGAAGCATTGGAGAAAATGAACACTCGTTCAAACAAAGGAACTCTCTGATATTTGCCTCTCAGCACAGCTCGCCCGCAGCTGTACGCTATTTACTTTACCGATAGAAAAATTACAGTACTGCAGTATGTAGCGAAGCTTCTGGAAAGAAAAGGCCGAAGGGCAAGCAGCTAAACAAACAGTTTCTACCACTATAGTGAGCTTCTTAGAAGTAGGAAATGATAAATTCCTCGAAACAGGTTGTAGCTAAATTTACTTCATCGTTGTAGTGAGTGGTAATTGAATAGCACATGTAGAAAATCAGCCGGGACTATTGGTAACCGTTGTACGTAGGTTTGACTGTATCACATTTCCCTGGGGTACTCCTGAAGAAAAACTTTGTCTCTATAAACACTCTCAGTCGAGGACAAAATATTGGGTTCTTTTGCTTAAAAAGTATTCGAGCCGCTCAGATATCTGTGAACTTATTCCATACGATGGCACCTTCATTAACATAATACAAGGGGAGACCGTGTCAAATGCTTACCAGAAATCTAGAAACATGGAATCTGCCTGTTGCCATTCATCTACAATTCGCAATATATTGTGTGAGAAAAGGGTAAGATGAGTTTCGGACAAGCGATGCTCTCTAAAAGCATGCTGGTTAGTCGACATAAGCTTCACAGTCACAAGAAAGTTTATAGGCGTAATGTTACACGGGCGCCGGACGGTGTGGCCGAGTGGTTCTAGGCGCTTCAGGCTGAAACCGCGCGACCGCTACGGTCGCAGGTTCGAATCGTGCCTCGGGCCTGGATGTGTGCGATGTCCTTAGCTTAGTTAGGTTTAAGTAGTTCTAATCTGTAGGGGACTGATGATGTCAGATGTTAACTCCCACAGTGCTCAGAGTACATGGGCGTATTGATGTCAAATCCGTGAACACGGTACACTCGCAGTCAACGTTATCACCACCTGGACCCCTTCTCCATGTACGTCTTCCCTGGGGTGAACTCGGTCCTGTCTTCCGTTTTATGGATAAACGAGATTGCATCCAACAGGGCGTTTGGAGGAACTCCTAGAAAAAAAGGGCATTCGGCGAATGGAATGCCCTGTCCTTTCTCCCATCTTGTAAAGTTTGGAAGGTAGGAGACGGATACTGGCATAAGTAAAGCTGTGAGTACGGGGTGTGAGTCGTGCTTCGGTAGCTCAGTTGGTAGAGCACTTGCCCGCGAAAGGCAAAGGTCCCGAGTTCGAGTCTCGGTCGGGCACACAGTTTTAATCTGCCAGGAAGTTTCATATCAGCGCACACTCCGCTGCAGAGTGAAAATCTCATTCTGGAACATCCCCCAGGCTGTGGCTAAGCCATGTCTCCGCAATATCCTTTCTTCGAGGAGTGCTAGTTCTGCAAGGTTCGCAGGAGAGCTTCTGTAAAGTTTGGAAGGTAGGAGACGGATACTGGCTGAAGTAAAGCTGTGAGTACGGGGTGTGAGTCGTGCTTCGGTAGCTCAGTTGGTAGAGCACTTGCCCGCAAAAGGCAAAGGTCCCGAGTTCGAGTCTCGGTCGGGCATACAGTTTTAATCTGCCAGGAAGTTTCATATCAGCGCACACTCCGCTGCAGAGTGAAAATCTCATTCTGGAACATCCCCCAGGCTGTGGCTAAGCCATGTCTCCGCAATATCCTTTCTTTCAGGAGTGGTAGTTCTGCAAGGTTCGCAGGAGAGCTTCTGTAAAGTTTGGAAGGTAGGAGACGGATACTGGCTGAAGTAAAGCTGTGAGTACGGGGTGTGAGTCGTGCTTCGGTAGCTCAGTTGGTAGAGCACTTGCCCGCAAAAGGCAAAGGTCCCGAGTTCGAGTCTCGGTCGGGCACACAGTTTTAATCTGCCAGGAAGTTTCATATCAGCGCACACTCCGCTGCAGAGTGAAAATCTCATTCTGTATGAAGGATGATCGTTGACAGTGAACGAAGGCGTCGTGTTGTTGCTGATGTCGCAGAGCTCGTATGTGATCTGGAATTTTTTCGCTGAAGGAGAGGACACATCATGTGTGGACGAGCTCTTCGAATTCGAAACTCGATTTCAGATTCTGTTCGCTTCCTTAGATTACTCACCACCATGTTAAACGCTACAATTCGGGGCCCTCTAGAGGCAAAGGAATGAACATATAAAATGCAAAATCGTAAGGCGTTTATGAAGTGTCCTGGGTCTAAGAAAAGGAAAATGGTGTGTAAGTTGGTAATGAGTTCATCCAGATTGCCTGGAATATGGTAGAAAGTTTTGCGTCGACTGTGCAAAAGTGCTGTGATTTAATGTTTTCAATTCATTTCATTTTTACCATCGTTTTGCATTTTCTGAAAGCATTTATAGAAAAGAATATCGTGAGCGGTGCTACAGTATTAACAATCATTTCGAGACTAACAATGACTACATACACACATGATATTTCATGTTCATTTTAAATAATGTAAGCAACAAAATCTTTATGCATGCTGAATACCACTTAATTTACTTACAATAAGAATTAACTGACGGCTTACTTAATTTTTGTCAACTAATACGTTACAAAATCTAAGACACCTTATGTTTCTAGTTGCGCACGTTTCTGAGATGTTTCACGTTAAGAGTTTGTGTTTCTGGGCGGAGTAACAGTAGAACGTAAACTCCACACGTACAGTACTTACATACATGCAATTAAAGAAACCGAAAAGAAAAAAAAAATGGTTCAAATGACTCTGAGCACTATGGGACTTAAAATCTGAGGTCATCAGTCCCCTAGAACTTAGAGCTTCTTTAACCTAACTTATATAAGGACAACACACACATCCATGCCCGAGGCAGGATTCGACCCTGCGACCGTAGCGGTCGCGCGGTTCCAGACTGAATCGCCTAGAACCGAAAGGAAAAAATATATGGAAACGCAACTGGAAAATTCCATCAGAGTATAAACTAGCACTATAAATATGTTATGAAAGGACTGTACATCAAAGACTATTTGCATAAAGTAATTCCGATGGTTAATCTGTTTGCAAGGTATGTTGCTATCAAGTCTTCGAATGAAGCACCAGAGAAACCATTGAATTCACGACATCCAGGGATACATGGCACTATATGATATTTTCATTTATTTGGAGACATGCATATGCGGCCTGAGGTGGCATAATGCCGAAACTAGCAGCCTTCAAAATAAAATAAAATAACATCTTAAGTTACACGGGTGATGGAGAATTTCATTGCCATTGAAAATTACTTAACCAGACGATCTCCCCTGTCCTTTACGGGCCAGTTCAGTTATATATGCCGATGTCACAAGCAGTAGATGAAGACTTGGAGAAAGTGTACGAGGGCATTAAACTTGTAATTCAGTACATAAAGGTACATCAAAATTTAATAGTCATAGGAAACTGAAATGCAGTATTAGGGGAGGAGCAGATGAAAGGATTATGGGATAATATGACCTTAGTACTATGAATCAGAGAGGACAAAGACTGAGTTCTCCAATAAATTTCAGCTAGTAATAGCGAATAGTCTATTCAAGAATCACATGAGGAGGAGGTATACTTGGAAATGGCCAATGATACTGGAAGATTTCAGTTAGATTACATCGTGGTCAGACAGAGATCCAGAAATCAGATACTCTATTTTAAGGCGTACCCAGGACCAGGTATAGATCACCATCGAGTAGTGATGAAGAGCAGGCTGAAGTTCAAGACTAGTCAGGAAGAATCAATGCGTGAGTAAGTGGTATACGAAAGTACTAATGAGTGAAGCTATAGATACCGCGATAATGAATAGCTCTGTATGCAGTTCTGTTGAAGAGGAATGGACAACTCTAAAAAGGGCAATTACAGAAGTTGGAAACAAAAACATTCAAACAAGGTAACTGCGAAGAAACCATGGGTAACAGAAGTTGACTGATGAATGAATGAAGTACAGACATGTTCATGGAAATTTAGGAATACGGAAATACAAGTCACCTACCAATAAAATAAGAAGGAGGTGTAGAGAAGCTAAGGCGAAAGTCTGCATGAAAAATATTAAGAAGTCGAAAAAGAAATGACTGTCTGAAGGACAGACTCAGCATATAGAAAAGTCAAAACGACCTCCTGAGAAATTAAAAGCAAGGGTACATCTACCGTCAGGAGTACGGATCTGGAAATCGGAACTAAGTCAAATCACACTTGAAAGTAAAGGTAATATTCACATATTGACTTTGCACTTTCTACTGCTCACCTACCAACTAAAAAGAATCCTTACTGCGAGGTTTTTATCTGCAGCCCGCAACAAGCCTCAAATCATTTCAAGTACATTATAACAGTCTTAATCGTAAGCTTTCGCTAACACATAGTCAGATTTTTGTTTATTTGTTCGTATTTTTGATCAATTAGCTTTGAGAATCAGACACATGATCGTCATTTATACTGGTAGCTGTATTATGAGTGAAAGTAGCTCCGTCGCAACTGCTTGGGATACAAACAGAGAAAGAGCCTCTCATACATACATTGGCGACTCTGTCTAAATCTTTTGTTACTGCCTCTTGACATTACGCTGGTTACTTGCAAATGATAAGGACTAATTTCTGTCTTACGAAAACGAAATATAGATAAAGCTGTGCAGAACAGTCTATCTACTTGTGTTCGTAGCAAATTGGTAAACACTAGCTCTTATCTACATTTTTTTTTTTTTTGGTTCAACATTAACTGACAAACCTTAATGGAAATCGTAAAGAACCATTATCCGAATACTTACACAGCTGTTGTATTGGCACTCCGGTTAATCAGTATTCACTTAATGAATTTTCAAGACTGAACTAATTAAAAAATGTTGAAGATTTAAGATGGTGGTTTTAATGCTTCAGCTGTTCTCTGTAGTCTCTCCCCGCTGAGGACTTCGTTTCATACCAATTGTAGTTCTCAGATGAGTCCTCCTTTGGAATGTCCTTCCACTCTCGCATCACACTAGATTGAATGTCAGTTATGTCGTCGAAGTAGTGGTACTTCGTATGAGTTTCTACACATTGTCGTTTTGTGGTAGGTTCGTTGTGATCAACACAAAGTATTGTCACCTGTAATTACTTTTTCCGAAAAAGAACTTCTCGTACTTCACGTTTCAATCACGCCGCGGCAAGCATCAACACGGTTGTTTTATTCGTTTTTCAATGTGTGGAATATACTTTGCACACACATTTGTCTTCTTCAAACATTCTATGAATGCACTGAAGATATGAGTTAGAGGTGTTGTGACACAACAACGTTGTTACATTACGGACGCACGTTGATTCCTTAACATTGGTTGCTACAGCTGACTGATATAATGCTCATCTGTTGTTTATAGTTGCCAGTTCAAGCTGCTACAACAGCTACTGCGCTGACGACACTTGTACGCCAGGAATAAATCAGATCTCGGAATTTGCTGGACGGATCGCAAGTATTTGGAGAGAAGTTAGAGATTTCCCAAGATTTAATTTTGTGGCACTTGTTTTTGAGAGTTGTGCAATGTATGGAGACATAGTGCACAACTATTTGAAGTCGCACAATCAAAAGAAGTGAGTCTATACAAATAGTAATAATTTACGAAGTAGTCTGACCAGCATTTGGTTCTAAACGACGGTGACGATAATGTTTAGTTTTGGAACTTATTTTGTTTTAGAGAATTTCTTTTTTTATGTACTTGTGGTCAGTAATAGTGTTCCAGTTCGGATAACAGGTTGAAAGAAATAGTAGAAAAACATAAGAAAAATTTGACTACATAAAAAAGGGCGGGGGCAGGCTAAACAAGATGGAGTAAAACAGAATTTTGCAGCAAATGAGCATCTGGAGAGCTATCATGATGTACATAATTTTTATTTCAGTGTGTTTTTGAATAGAATAACAGGTTTCAGCTACGCGACAGCCATCTTGAGGTTCTGCTATAGAAATAAAAGAAAGCACATTACTACATTAAAAGAATAAAGACTAATCACAGAAGCCATAATAAGAAAGACAATACTCCCGTTAGTTTGGTGCACTGCAACAAGTATTAAAATATAGAAATAAATGAGCCAAAACCACCATGCATGTTTCAACGAGACATATATGTAGGATGCACGTTCTCCATTGGGAGAGATCTGGCGATCTTTCTGGCCAAGGTAGGGTTTGGCAAGCACGAAGTCAAGCGGTATAACTCTCGCCGTGTGAAATGTAATCCTAGGGTGACTCACCATGAATGGCAACAAAACGGGGCATAGAATATCGTCGACACATTGCTTTGTTGTAAGGGTGTCACGGATCGCAACCAGTGGCTTCCTGTTATGAAATGAAATGGAACCCTAGACTACCACTCATGGTTGTGGGGCCGCATGGAGGGTGAGAGTCAGGTTGGTATCCGGCGCTGCTCTGGGAGTTGCCAGACACATCTTCGCTTGTGATCGCAGCACAGTTCGAAGAGGAGCACATTACTGAAGACCTGGAAATGAATAGAGTAAGACCAAAAGGAAGAAAAAGAGCTCAGTGAATATATTACGTTAGGTCTGAGGAAGGTAGTGCAGGACACAAAACGAAACTCTTCTGGTTTTTCCTTCACGTGATCTGCACAGTTAACATACCTTACTGAGCGAAGTACGCCAAGATGGAGAATAATAACTATATGCTTGAATTATTCAAGTCGGGTAAAATAATAATAGTGAAGCGAATGTAAGTGGCCTGTTTATTTCGAGCACCTGCGAAAAAGTCGTGTTCGATGCATGGTGTCCGTAGATCACATACATATTATAGCGACGAAACTGGGGGAATAGGGGTGTTTATTTAAGTGCGTTTGGGAACGAAGGTTTTGAGTATGATGTTTATTATTGGTGACTGAGGTGTTTATTATGGGGGTGAACAAGTCAATACATGAGTGTATCTCTGTCTTCAAAATATAGAGATTCAGTTTATAAACTGGTCGTCTGTGTGTGTAAGAAATTTCTAATGATTATTCCGTTTGATTTATCCTGGTGTTCTCTCTTAATGTAAGACCTACCACGTCTATTGTAGTTAGATAATAAACAAGTTTTCAGGACAGAGCACAAACACTAAAATCGATAATGATTAAGGTAAATATAGCAGGACAAGATGATATTTTATGAAAATCATATATTAAACCGCACTGTGAACCATTAAGTGAAACTTTTCATCACCACAACAATCAAACATCATATTAGCACATTGCCGCAGCTTTATATAGTCTATTCAAATCTCTCCATCTCTGGGTAACTACTGCAACCTACAGCTATACTTCTCACAATGAGCAAATTAAGTGGAGCCTGTATTCACAAATATCTCTAATGGACTCAGATGACACCGTAAAATAACAAGCCACACAAAAAACAGCAACGTGTCAGTAGAGAGAGCGTCTTTCCAAGTTGTTCAACATGATCTTCATTTGTTATGTGACAAATGTCAATACGTTTATACAGATTACACGGTCCATAGACCGCTGGTAGCATCACTAGCAGTGAAAAGTGTACGAAATGTGTCAGAAACTGAGCGATTTATCTGACATCGAAAAGGGTCAAGTTTATAAACTGTCTACCACTGTCATAAAGCATGCCGTGCATGGCAGAAAGCTGCTACCCAAAACCGGTGAACGAGGCTACTGTGGTACACTATGGGCCGTAGATGACAGGGGTGAAAGATGACTGCGGCCAAAGACACGTGCAACTGCAGAGTAACCGATCGTCAGATGAATCAAGGGGCTACCAATATTGTCTCCTAAACGATATCTGGGCCTCCGCAACCCGCACCTGATTGATGCACCCATACTGCCTGCTGTCATCGGCAACGAAGGATGTGATCTGCACACCAGTATCACAACTTGACTGAATAGCGACAGGTGGTCCTTTCAGATTAATCGTATGTAATGCGTCAACGAACAGGTGGTCATCGGCGTGTACAGTGTGAAAAGCTTGAAAGGAAAGGGTCCAGGCCAGAGGAGGGTTTGGTATGGTCTGAGGAATGTTTAGTGCCATTCCCGGGGTGATGTCATCGTTTTGGATTTCTTGGGCTTCATGTCGATCACTCAATGCAGTTTGTTTTTCCTCGGCATGAATGGCATCAGCCAGCACAACACTGCAAGTTTCACGAGCTCCCAGTGTACGTGCGTGGCTTCACTATGATGAGTTTATCGTACTCCCCGGGCCACGAACTTACGCCGACTTAAACCCAAAAGAGAATCTGAGGGTGAACCGCGATCGGTCTGTTGGATCGATGGATCCACAACCGAGAAACCTAGCGCAGCTGGTCTCAACAGTTACATTGGCATGGATCCCCATGTCTGTCAGTACCTTCCACAACCTCACCGACTCTCCCTGCATCTCCGTGCTGCAGGCGATGTGTATGTAGGATTTGGACAGGTGGTCGCATTAATGTGATTGGACAGTGTAATTTAAGTCATTGCCGCTGCTGCTCACGAATGCGCAACGACAGCAGCCTCCTATGGAATTTTCATTGGGATGCCTATCTCCAGGAGTGGACCACTACGATGAGACAAAATGGAGGATATGATACGGCTACACGTTGTGACACACCTGCCTCTTATCGTACGCTTTACAACTACGCCTTGACTAATCGGAAATTGGGGAGGTTTGTATCCACTGAAATGTGTCTCTTTTTCAGATGACATGTAGTTTCCATGTAGCTATCTTTTGAAAACCCAGAGGTGCTTATGAATAACTGGGCAGACACGACAGACGTTGCCCTGTATCACGCCAGCCTAAGCAAAGTGACCGCAATCGAAGTACAAAAGTTTGAATGCCTCACTAGAGGACATGGAACGCCAACGAAAACACAGACACAGTGGACTGTTATCAACCTCTCCAATTAAATTTTTGATGACGGTACTATTTCATCCCAAAGTAAAGGTTTAAGCATTTCACCAACGACTCGCCAACTACCGGTCGTGGATATTATCAACAGAGTGGAGCAGTCTGTCAGGCATCTCTCGCAAGACGGGCAACAAGGTATACTGTGGCGACGCTGAGAAAGGTCTTCGATAACAACGGCCAGTATTGCCAGCGTCGAAGGAGAATGTGTCTGTCGGCCATAATATTGCACATGAATAAAAGAAAGTGTTACTGGCTGATAGGATCTACCAGTTACTCAAGAGGGTCCAATTCCCACAATCAGTAGAAAAACAGGGCAGCTTTGAAAAACTCTGGCCTTCTAATGAGGTTCTTAAAAACCTCAAGCCTCTGCCCCCTACACCACCTAGACTATATGATTTGCCAAAAACACATAAATAGGGAAATAGTCTCAGACCAGTCATTAGCGCCACCACATCTCGCACTTACATGTGACGAAATATCTGACAAAGCTTTTGATGACTAATGTTAGTTACTACATTTATCACATCAGGAATTCAAAAGATTTCTTTGAGATAATTAAGGGCACGTAGGAGCTAGCCCCAGGAAAGGTTTTGAGGAACCTATATGTATTTATTCGTGAAAATACCAATATCAGATGCATTGGAACTTCCAATTGCCATTTATAGACCTTGCATTAAAAACCTTTTAAATACGTCTCAATGAGCACTTTCTGTGTAATGGGGAATATTGTAAATTACAGATAGTACGGCTATGGGCTCTTTAGATTTTAAAGAATTGGCTTTACATTCTGGTCCTCTCTGTCAAACGCGTTTTAGTGTGGAAGGCAAGCGCTCATGCCTGGACGTGTTGGAAGATGGACGACTGGCTCAATTTGTATACAAAAAACTAATTAACACATATCTTTACTCAAACTTGAGCAGTTTGTACCATCCAGCTTGTAGCTCAGGACTGGGGTCAATTGGTGATTTGGCCGCGTTTGTGCAGTCCTTGAGTTATTTTACCGAAAACATATCCTGAAAATATAATGACCTAACATGAACAAATTACTAGAGTAGAATACGAAAAAATAAATACAACTCAGTGCTATATTGCCGAGACCTAGTACTTGTACAAATTGGCTATCTAATATCCACACTAGAAATTAAAGACTCCTTAAACAACACCATTAAACAATCAAATTTTAGCTACAGTCCCGATGACATATAAAGTGGGCACCAAACAAGTACAGCAAATGCAGAATGAAATATTCACACCTTCGGCCTTTAGACATTATACAAGCCACCAAGTAATAAATGAATTATTTCAGAATAACATCAAACTATAGAAACGAGTGCCAACGGCTTTTCCGCCATAGTAACACTGGTTCCCGTCAGGTCATCGGGTTTGGCTAGCATTTGAATGGGTGACCGCCCAGTCTACCGATCGTTGTTGGAAAAGCGGGTTTCACACAGCCATTGAGAGGCAAACTGAGGAGGTCCTTGGTTGAGAAGTAGTGGTTCCAGTGTCGTTAAATGTCACACGGCCGGAACACAAGTGTGCTGACCACATGCCCCTTCATATCCCCACCTTGTGACGCCTGTGGGCTGGGGATGATACGGCGGCCGGTCGGCTCTGTTGGGCCTTCCGAGGCCTGTTCGGTGGGACTTTAGTTTTTAGTTCTAAACAGCACCTACAGCAATTACTATTACAACAGTCAACCAGGTTATGAATCTATGTACGCTACGAACAAAGGTAACCACTAGAAATTCTGTAACTTATAGGTCTACGCAATATCGATTAAGCTCTCAGTATAACAAATAATGCACAGAACTTTCAGTCTTAAAAAGGAACACGTCGCAAGAAGACCATTCCGCCGACACAGTCACGTAATGTAATATAATAACTGAAATGAGCAGGCACACTCAAAACACATACACCATCCCCTTCATTTACACAGTACTCGTTGCAAATGACTCTGAATTTGACCACTTATTAACTGACAAGGAATCACAGCAGAGCACTAAAGTATACTCGCAGTTCTCCGACTTCACAAAACAAAAATACTCTTCAGTTGCTCTTGCTGGGGCCACTCTTTTACCTTCAGCCTCGACCCCAGCAATGCTGGCACCGAACCCAGCACACACATAAAAAAGGGCCTCTTCCTGACCTCCGTGGAAAGTTAATGATTTGCGGCGCCCAGTGACAGACATCCTGAATTGAAGAGTACTTATTGTTTAGAATGTGCCATGTGTATGTGGCGAAACTTACGTAGAGCAGTAGCCGAGCGCTGCAATGAACAAAGACGACAGAGGCACACCAAGTAGAGCAACCTGGAGAAATTAGAGATAGTAACAAAGACTTAGCCAGCCGGAGTGGCCGAGCGGTTCTAGGCGGTACAGTCTGGAACCGCGCGATCGCTACGGTCGTAGGTTCGAATCCTGCCTCGGGCATGGATGTGTGTGATGTCCTTAGGTGAATTAGCTTTAAGTAGGTCTAAGTTGTAGGGGACTGGTGACCTCAGTAGGTAAGTCCCATAGTGCTCAGAGCCATTTGAACAAAGTCTTACAAAGGAGTACAATATAACTTAAGAAAAAAAATTAAAAATAAACCAGAACGGTCCTCTCAAATGCCTCGGCTTACTGAGATTTTGTAATAAACGACGCAGTGGAAACTCGACTGTACCTTAAAAAGTTCAGTAGAGACGTAGGTTACAAACTGAGCGTTGGCTGTAAGAGGACATTTCAAACAAACTCGAACAGAGATCATAGCCCTTCAGAGGATGCATAATACGGCGGTAGTCTCCGTTCCTCTGCCACCACTCAGTCGCGTCCCGGTGGGGTGAGGGGCTTCCTAACGTTTAAATTTATTTTCGATGGTAACAAATTTCTCTTTGAGCAAATCATTGACTGCTTCCTAGCCTACAGTTCAGAGCCAGTTTACTTAAGTAGTAGTACCGATAGGGAACCTTATTTGCAAATCTTAAACATGGATGCGAAATAGCAACTGTGTCATTCTGAATACATAGATCAGCCAACTAGTTGCAAATAAAGGTTTATTATCGATTGACCATGGTTTCTATACTCGTAAGAATATCTTCTTCAGGATCATTGGCCTTATTACATCACATAATGCTACAATAGATAGATGAAGCCGAGAGGCTCTTATCACGATCGAAATTGATGAAACAAGCGTTATTGCAAGACATGGCTTTACATAGAGCCAGATGACACATATGTGACAAGAGCCGCTCGGCTTCATCTAATATATTGTGGCATCATGTAATGCAAAAAAGGCCAGTGATTTTGAAGAAGATATTTTTACAGGTATCGATACCATGGTCAAGGTATAATAAACCTTTGTTTGCAATTGGCTGGCTGATTTTTCAATCTATTCAAACCTAATTTGCTTTTTGTATCTAATCTAATTCCCAAAGCATCACGTGATTTAATTCGGCTAATCTCCATTGCTATGGTATTACTTTCATTGACCATCTTGTAAATCTGTTTTTAAGACATTACCTATTCCGTTCTTATAATCTTCCATCTTTTGTCTCTAAAACGGAATGGCAATGTAAGGGGGTGAAGATCAGTTTTTATTTCCTCTCCCGGAACATTGGTTCCATTTCCAGGTATATATCAGTATTTTAATAACGATCGTTCTGTTCAAATTCACAACATAGCATGTCACAACAGATCCTAAATTTTTAACTTTGAAATATCAAGAATCCACAAAATTACAATTTGACCGTTGGTAATAACTGCCACTGAATATTACCAAATAGCTTAATTTCAAAAGCCAGCACCTTCTCAATTACTTTCAAGTCTCCGTAAAATGTCCGAAAGTAACAGAAGTCACGTTGTACGTATGTTCCGTGTCGTCTTTAGCAAAATCTTAAGTTGAAATCTAACTGCCAGTGCCACAGTTAACACCATTTCATGTTCTCACATCAGATTGTAGTATTACTGCGCTGGCCTTTCAAATTAATATGCGGAGGGACAACCCTCATACGCGTTCAACCAATTTTTCTTCACACTGCGACATGACGAGAATTTAGAAGCACATTTGATTTAACAAGTTTTAAACCCGAGGTAGACCGGTCATTACCGAAATCGTGATCGATTATACATACATATGCAAAAGCGAATTTTTCCGGCCTGATGGTAATCTTGTAGGCCGAAACTGGAAACACAATAAAGAGATTCGCTTAGCGGCTGTCAGTGTCTTTTCACCCATAAAATGCATTTAACTGTCAGCTTTTACACACTCCAGCACACATCTGCACTAACTTGATTAACTTGTTATTGCCAAAGATGGAGTCAGGATTAATTTTATCTGTCGAAGTGAAACGAAGTTATAATCTCACAAACCACATCTGGAGAAACACAATGAAATGTCTCCTATTAGCTTCTATAAATGAGGTTAGTTCCAGGGAAAAGAGCGAAGAATAGGACAGAGTCTCGGAGCTGTGTATGCCCCTCACGTTTAACGGGAAGATAACGTCGTGGCATTTGTCTTCCGTACGTGTTTTGCAAGCAGGTTTGAGAGAGAACACAGATATTCAATCTGAGGGGAGAGAATTTCGCTGTTTGTTTCTTTTTACTCGCAGCACGGCTTTGTTAGGGACACGCAGCGCTGCCTTAGTGGTTACGACGCCGGAGACGACTTTTCCCATCTCGATGCCAGTCCGTCTGTTACCTAAGAGTTATGTCAGCGGCGTTCCGTGTTCGAGGACTTGTGAGGAGTAATCGCCCCGAACAAACTGCTGAATGGAGAGCCAGAAGAGGAGCGAATTAGGCAGTACATAACATCATCCCTCACGGATGCTCGGGGCTTCTTAGTGACCAACAGCGAGACTGTTTGCATGTTACTCCTTTCTATCCTCAGACGGGTGTTTCTGATTATACATCTATGCCTGGCAAACTGTACTTCTAGTGCCTCTATAATTTACCCCCTTCCTTGCCCCATTTGCAAGTGGTGCATTGTAAAAAAAATTGTCGATAAATCTAATATCTGTGATTTGCCATCATGATCATTTCACGACTCGACTGCGGTAAGAAGCAACATTTCTGCCGACTAGTTTTGGAACGTACCCACTTGGACGTTCTGCACCTCGTGACGCACAACGCCTCTATAGTAGCGCCTGACACTGGTCTTCGTTTGGAATTTCTGCAACGCTTTTGTGCATACTAAACGATGCGTGACAAAATGTGCAGCATCTCTTTGTTGGATCCTTTTCAGCTCTATAATCAACAATAGGTGTAAAAATATTTTTAAGCCACTTATTTCACGGATGAACAACTGCCCTCTATCAATACTGCGGTTCAGTAGTTTTGGTAGCATTAGTTGGGAAAGAAACATAAATGAATATGTGAGAGAGAGAATGGGAGCCAGCGACATATCTTTGTTTATTTAATTTGTACGTAATTAGAACGACACTTCGTTCAGTGTCAGTCTCTACAAAACACAAATTGTGTTTTATTAGTAATAGAAATTAAATGACTACTTAACTTATGCGCTTTTATGTAACTAAAGCAATTGCTTTTGATGCAAGTACAGTTTAGATGCACAAACATAAGAAGTCTGTGTAATTATTGTTGTTATTTTGTGTTCAATAGAACGTTCTTCATTATGATCAGGGGCCAGAGTTCCCTGTTATTAATGATAAATGCGGAAGTTGTTTATGAATAACAAAAACATGTTTTGTTTATACTCGTCCAAGTATTGAGTTGTGTTTGATATGCTTTTGTTTTGTGTTTTGTATTTTTCTGAATAAATAGTGTTCTCTAGATTTTCGAATACAACGTGAATTAAACACTGAAACTTAAAATTTTTCTGTAAATATAGTTTATTTTTAAATGACAAACAGGAGGATAACTATGTAGAACAAACATGTTCTCTAGGATAAGTGGCCGATTTTTATATATCGTCACTCAGTTTCTAGATGTTTCACCACTTTCATTATCTGGGAGAGTCTAGAAAAACGCTGATCGCATATGGAAAAAATGAAACTGAACTGAGGTAATGCCCAATAGGGATGAAACACACTTAACGTACAGGGTATGCGGTTATGATCTTAATTCACCAAGACTAGCAGGAAAGTTGCTGTAGCCTATGCTTACTTGTGATAATGTACACTATGTGATAAAAAGTATCCGGACACCCCCAGAAACATGTTTTTCATGTTAGGTGCGTTGTGCTGCCACCTACTGACAGGCACTCCATATCAAGGGCCTCAGTAGTCATTAGACATCGTGACACACCAGAATGGGGCGCTCCGGAGAACTCACGGTCTTCAAACGTGATAAGGTGATTGGGTGTCACTTGTGTCACACGTCTGTACGCGAGATTTCCACACTCCTAAACATCCTAGGTCCACAGTTTCCGATGTGATAGTGAAGTGGAAACGTAAAGGGGCACGTACAGCACAAAAGAGTACAGGCCGACCTCGTCTGTTGACTGACAGAGACCGGCGACAGTTGAATTGCGTCGTAAAGTGTAATAGGAAGACATCTATCCAGACCATCACATAGGAATTCCAAACTGCATCAGGATCCACTGTAAGTACTCTGACAGTTAGGCGGGAGGTGAGAAAATTTGGATTTCATGGTGGAGTGGCTGCTCATAAGCCACACATCACGCCGGTAAATGCCAAACGACAGCTCGCTTGGTGTAAGGAGCGTAATCCTTGGAGGATTGGTGGAAAAACGTTGTGTGGAGTGATGAACCTCGGCACACAATGTGCCAGCATGTGTAGTGAAAAGAGCAAAATTCGGAGGCGGTCGTGTTGTGGAGTGGTCGTGTTGTTTATCGAGGCACTATCACTGCCCAGCCTAAATTAATGTTTTAAGCACCTTCTTGCTATCCACTGATGAAGAGCAATTCGGAGATAAAGACTGCATTTTTCAACACGGTCGTGTACGTCTTCAAAATGCACTTCCAGTGTGGAGTGATTGCACGACAATAACATTCCTGTAATGCTCTGGCCTGCACAGTCTCCTGACCTGAATCCTATAGAACACCTTTGGGATGTTTTGGAACGCCGACTTCATGCCAGGCCTCATTGACTGACATCTATACCTCTCCTCAGAGCATCACTCCATGAAAAATGGGCTGATATTCCCCAATAAATCTTCCAGCACATATGCCGCTACAGTAGCAGGTTCGAAACCTGCCTCGGGCATGAATGTGTGTGATGTCATTAGGTTAGTAAGTTTTAAGTAGTTGTAAGTTCTAGGGGACTGATGACCTCAGCAGTTAAGTCCCATAGTGCTCAGAGCTATTTAAACCATTTAACTCCATTGTGTAGATGCATCCCTTCAGTCTGTTGCCCCAGCCCAGCCTTCGGCTGGTGCCAATGTAGGTATAGTGGCATTGTCCTGCTGGAGACCTGTCTCAGCTAGAGGGCCTTTTGTCTGACCTGTATGGGCATTTAATAAAGTCTTCATAACTCGGAGCGTGTCTCCACGGTTAGGTGATGAACGTAAGGGACAGAAACATGCCTCAGTCTACCTTAGCGCTGTAGTACCAGAGCAGCATGGTGCGGCAGGCGGAACAGCGTTGCTGAAACAAACCAGTGTTTCTCAGTGCACGTGATTATAGTGGCGCTGCCAGCAGATAGGCGCTTAGCAGAGTGGCAGAGGGTGGCGCTCAGCGAAGAAAACATGTTTGTTTCTGAGAGCACGACCGGAGCGATCGGGTAACTCCGGCTGCTTTCGGGCAACACGGGCAGTTTTCAGATCTTGCTGCTGGTAGCAGAAAAAGTACTGTTATTGGCGTTTGTGTTTCTTTTGTCGTACTCTTTAGAAAATGGCATTTGCAGAAGCCTTTGTTGTAGCTGTTTTTACTCAGCGTCCTTTGTGGGCCCAGCGAAACAACTATTATCGTAAGTGATTCATCTCGTATGATTTATTTGATTAGGTGACAGCGGCATTACAAATTAGGAGTACAGAATGCATTTCCTTAGCTTCTTATTTCGTCCATTGTCCTAAAATGACAAGCAATAATTAAGTTGAAGCTGCTTAGCTGATACAACATTAAAAGCGTGTATTATTGTGTGAGAAAATGTTTTCAAAACCGTCTCATTTCGACAGCTTCATTAATTGAAGCTCAAAGTTTCACCCTGTCTGTTAAGTGCCTTGCATAGAACGCTCGAGGTGTACTGTGTATGCTAATCGACTCTCACGGATACTTCTAGGTCGATGACAGTGTTATGGAGAAGATGTACATTTCACAATATTGTCAACAAATTCTGGCGATGTTTTTATTGATTTTTAGAATACGCTTCACTAAGTATTCACTATTCCAAAAGCACATTCAATTAATCGTCGTGATCTGGTGAAGCGTTTGTTGAGATACTCTTTCCATGGATATAAAAACACATAGCCGATCCCAAGTCCCGTTGAGAAAGGACGAGGGGGAGGGGTAGCACCTCTTGAAAAACCACCTCTTAAAAAACCATTGGTGCCAAGTGTCAGGATCGTTGAAGACCTCAACGATGGCGAAGGCTTAGAATGTGGAATTCATATCGCCGGAGCTCCCATCTTTCTGAGTTAAACGAGACGCAACCAACTGTTTTGTGGAATGAGGAGAGATCCTCAAAGGCTAAGGGAGTAAACCACAGCAGAAAATCCTCGATATACTCTCAGTACAAGGAGTCCCTCTCTACTACATGAAAGGCTGGAAATGCAGATGAAGGTTCGGAATCTCCAGTCGTCGCAACTGCTACTGGATACAGGTCTACGTGCTCTGACATATGTGACTGTTGTTGTGAAACAGCATTCCTACACTGAACGGTATCACACACGGGTCTGAAGGAGTTTCTGTTTTCTGCCTCAATTGCTCGAAGCACTGAATTCCTTCTCAAACATTGCGACATTTTCTATTCTATCGCTTGAGCCTTGTCCCACAGTTACGCAGGGTCAGCCATCATTAATCGGATTTGGCATGTTAATGGTTAAGGGGTGGCCGGATGTCCTTCCTGCCACCACTCCGTACCTCCCGGGACGGAATTAGTGTACCCCATCTGACTGCGTCGAGTTTAATCCATGGAATAGTGCGAAAGTCTGTGAGCCGTGGAACTAAGGCGGAAGATAATGACCAGCCCGGTATTCACCTGGCTGGATGTGGAAAACCGCCTAAAATCCACAGCCAGGCTGACCGGCACATCGGTCTTCGTCGTTAATCCGCTGGGCGGATTCGATCCGGAGCCGGCGCGCCTACACGATTCCAGGAAGCAGAGCGTTAGCGCTCTCGGCTACCCTGGCAGGTAAACATTGCGACTTACCAGTTTCAATCTGATGTCTTTATGTTTTCCTTTAATAAGTCGTTGTGTAGTTTCTGTGATCTTCTTAATTTTCTTTGACCGTCGCTTAGCATAATTTGTTTTGCTAGACGGTATTCAGGAATATGAACAATGTGGCTCGTCCAACGGAGATTATGCTTGACGAACATGGCTTCAACGCTAGTCGAGTTTGCTTCTTCCAAAATGCTGATGTCACTATTCTGATCTTACCATTTCATCCTGAGGCTCCTTCTTAGGCAGCACTGATAGTACTTTTCCAGACATCACATGTGCCTTCTGTATGTCGTCTGTGCTTCAGGCCCATATGCGAGAGGTGGTAGAACTGTAGCTTGGTCTTGATACTGATGTTGTGATTAGCAAAGACCCTTATCCGAAGACGACCGACAGCTGTACTATCACTTTTGAGGCGGCATTAGTTTCAGCATAAACATTTGCATTTGCTGAATGATGGCTGCCGAAGTATGGGAAGTGTTCTATGACTTGCAGAACTTATGGGTGCAGACTGCTGGCATGTAGTCTATGCAGACTGAACGCACCACCATCAAACCCGTGTTCTATTTCTACTCTCTTCGGTAACTTTCCGTCTACAAGATGTAGTTCCAAACAATATTGAAAATAAAGTGGGAGCTATCACATAATCTGGCTCCAGACCCCTTATGACTTCGAAATTATATCCACAGCTGTTGTTGACGAACCATGACGTTCATGTTATCGTGCAGGAGTCTAACAATGTTTAAATACTTCATACGACAGCTTACTTTAACGAAGCTCTTTCAGAAGGCATTAACTAAGCTCTTTCAGAAGGCATCTGTCTTGGTTGAGTCGAAGACCTTGACAAGGTCTATGAATGGCACGTACAGAGGAAGCTTTTGCTCTTTGCACTTTTCCTGCATTTGAGTGGCACAAAAAATCATATCCGTGATAATGCTATTGGGTCGAAATCCACACAATGTTTCGGTGAAAAGTCTTCAGCGAGAGGTATCAGGCGACTAGATGGAATTCGAGTAGATATATTTTCAGCAGCAGATAGAACGGATATTCTACTGTAGTCACTACAAGTCAATTCTGTCGCCGTTTTTGAAGATAGTAACTATCAGTGAGTCCCTGAAATCAGGAGAAATAGTTTCAAAAGTTCCATATTTTGACAATGAGTATTATTATATTTTCACCAACGATACGTCCATCTTCCTTGAAAAATTCAGCGGGGATTCCATCTAATGCGTCGGCTTCATTATCTTTGAGCTGCGTAATAGCTTTCTAATCTTCTCATAGAGTAGGGACGTCGCAATGCTGAGATTGTGTAGATTCCTACAGAATTGTGGATATTATGATTTCATTGTTCTCTGGGCCTTTATTCAAGAGTTCGTGGAAATGGTCCTCCTATCCTGTCTTAATGGAATTTCTGTCCTCCAGAAGAGTGGAGCCATCCCTAGATTTAAGTGGGTTTAGACCTTGAATTACAGGGCCATATATTTTTCGCCATGTTGAAGAATGCTTGAGTTTAGTTGGTTTCTACTAGACGTTGCTTGAGATATTGTCGTCTGCCATTAGTTTTTCAGAGCACGAGTATTCCTCTGCACTACTGCTTTCGCTCTTTGGTATTCCATTTTCCTGACGACTGACTTAGGATTGCTCCGCCAAACCTGGCGTGCCTTTCTCTTTTGGTTTAACAGTGCCTGAATGTCTTGGTTCGTCAAACCAGTCTTTATGTGTGGTCTTGCAGTACCAAACTGGTTCTTCCGCAGCTGACATTACTGCAGTCTTCGTTGTAGCCCAGTGTTTTTTAGTGTTTTCGGTAGCCTTTCATCGAAAAGTTTCTAGAAATCTTCTTTATCTCTGGTGCCCTTAACACGATTTGCGTTCATTTTAGATCCAGCCAGTTTTCTCCGTTTCCTAAGTTCTCAGTGAATGTGAACGCTCATCAGAGACCGTATCCGTCGGTGGTCCACCCAGCAGTCCTCAGGACTTGTCAGTACTTTCGTGATCAGGACATCGCGTTGGTCTTGGACGCTCACAAATACATGATCAGTCATGTGCCCATGCTTTGACCAAAGATATTGCCATGTGGTCTTAAATTTATCCTCCTGCCTAAAGATGTAAATACATGTAAATGTCGTGTGACTAGGGCCGCCCGTTGCAAGTCTTTCGATTTGACGCCACTTCGGTGACTGACGCGTCGATGAGGATGAAATGACTATGATTAGGACAACACAACACCCTGTCCCTGACCGAAGAGAATCTCCGACCCAGGCAGAAATGGAACCCTGGCTCTTTGGATTGACATTCTCTCGCGTTGACCATTCAGTTACCGAGGCCGGACTCTCTAAATACGTATTAAAGGCTATTTGCTATGACTCCATTGTTCGTTCGTTCATGAGCATTAATATGTTTGTCTGCTGTTTACTCGCAACTTAATGAACTGTTCTCTGTCATAAAAAAGTTGAACTGAAATTACTGATGCGAACAGCGTGTCTCATTGCATACAATTACGTAAAGGCAAAACTAATTGGCTATCACTGTGCAGGAAATTAAATCAAAACTGTTACAAACCACTTCAAAAAGCAAACTTTGCACTGACCAAAATATTTGAGCCACTGAAATTACGTAACAACACTATGAAACGCACACAGTTCATTGCCATTTAAAAATCTGAAACTACAAAGAAAATGCGCAGTGGAAACGTGAGATGAGAAACGAAAGAAGCAAGAAAATATGAAAAGAATCTCACCCGAAAAATTACAGCAGCAAAAGCACCAGCTAAAATACGATAAAGTAAAACTAAACTACTGGAAGAAAAATTCGAATGATTCTCTCGTACCCCAACAAACTTGTTACATCTAGTGAAAATACTAATCTGTTCACTATAATGAATTGTATTATAATGAATTATATTGTAACAAATTGTATTATAATGAATTATATTTCACAAGAGCATAAACCTCACAGAAAACTAAATGTTTAACTTTCTTTACAAATGTCCTACAAGGTAATGCTTTTACGATTATGTTAATCGAAATCAGTTACACAGAATTGACCTAAACAGAGGCTGGGAGGTGGACTGTTATGTTGTAATAATCGCTAACATTATCAGTATAGGGCAGCAACAATTAACACCTAAAAAATATATCCATAAAGCAAATCCATTCTCCCTGTTCCATAAATGCTGCGTCTGTAAGACCTTCCATCAAATTGATAATTCAAATGTTGAAATGGCTCTGAGCACAATGGGCTTTAACATACGAGTCATCAGTCCCCTAGAACTTTGAACTACTTTAACCTAAGTAACCAAAGGACATCACACGCATCCATGCCCGAGGCAGGATTCTAACCTGCGACCGTAGCAGCTGCGATGTTCCGGACTGAAGCTCCTAGAACCGCTCGTCCACACTGACCAGCTCAAATTGATCATTCCTAAAAATTTTCCTCCTCCAATGTGCACTACGCTAAAAGTTCTCCCAGCTTACTCCATGACCAATACTCAACTGCTCTCTACTCTACAACGAAGCCAAAGATATACAAGTTCAGAGATATTACTGTCACTGTCATGAGTCGACTATTCCACAGATTTCACAGCTTCGCATTCGTAACATGAAATTTCCACTTATTCTGAAACTATCGCCAAATATATGCCGACTCCACCTGTGTATGTCCATCTTTCAGTATTAGTAATTACTAAGTTGTGCTCTGACCATTTCGTGAGAAGAAAAGTTTCTTTACATTGACAATTGCACTCCCCTAACTCCTCTTATTTATTAACTTTGCACCATAGAGATTAGTCTTTATCGGTTCATGTATTGAAGTCTCCCGAGAGAATGAATTTGTCAGCTTGGAGGATTCTTGTTAGAAGCATTCCAAGTTGGGCATAGAAGGCTTCCTTTTCATCGTCTTTACAAGTGAGGGTCGGAGTGTATGCACTGATAACTGTGACTCGTTGGTTACTCGTGAGTTCGAAGCGTAAGTAGTGAGCCTTTAACTTATGCAGGACGGTAGTTCATCAAACTGAGGAATAATCTCATTCGCGACAGCAAATCCGACATCATGAACGAGGAGGGGGGGTGGTCATTTTCATTCAGTGCTACAATATCGATCTTAAGTCTTTTAATTTCACAAGAAAGTTGTACGCCTTACTGGCCGAGTTATCGTATCATTATCCATTAGGGTTTGGGTGACCCAAGCAGCAAAGTTCATCTCTGTATTCTGTCTGACGCATATTGTATATCATCTGAGTGTGACTTCCTAATCTGTTTAAAATTTAGGTTGACTATGTTCTGGACACCTCCCATTCGGAGTTCCTGAGTAGACCTTCTCAGTCACAAACACAGAATACACAAGTTACTTTACAGCCTCCCCTCAAACCAAATGGTAATGACACATTCGCCAACTACGTCCCGGCTTGTTACTAGGAACTCCAAGACCACATGATCCTACTCCAGTCAATATCCTCTCGCATATGGGCTTTTAAGCCGACTTACAGAAGACGACTTACAGAAGGCACATGTGATGTCTGGAAAAGTACTATCAGTGCTGCCTAAGAAGGAGCCTCAGGATGAAATGGTAAGATCAGGACAGTGACATCAGCATTTTGGAAGAAGCAAACTCGACTACCGTTGAAGCCATGTTCGTCAAGCATAATCTCCGTTGGACGAGCCACATTGTTCATATTCCTGAATACCGTCTAGCAAAACAAATTATGCTAAGCGACGGTCAAAGAAAATTAAGAAGATCACAGAAACTACACAACGACTTATTAAAGGAAAACATGCAAAGACATCAGATTGAAACTGGTAAGTCGCAATGTTTACCTGCCAGGGTAGCCGAGAGCGCTAACGCTCTGCTTCCTGGAATCGTGTAGGCGCGCCGGCTCCGGATCGAATCCGCCCAGCGGATTAACGACGAAGGCCGATGTGCCAGCCAACCTGGCTGTGGATTTTAGGCGGTTTTCCACATCCAGCCAGGTGAATACCGGGCTGGTCATTATCTTCCGCCTTAGTTCCAGGGCTCACAGACTTTCGCACTATTCCATGGATTAAACTCGACGCAGACAGATGGGGTACACTAATTCCGTCCCGGGAAGTATGGAGTGGTGGCAGGAAGGACATCTGGCCACCCCTTAAAGATTAACATGCCAAATCCGATTAACGATGGCTGACCCTGCATAACTGCAGGACAAGGCTCAAGCGATAGAATAGAAAATGTCTCAATGTTTGAGAAGGAATTCAACGCTTCGAGCAATTGAGGCAGAAAACAGAAACTGCTGAGCACAATGTTGGGAAGCATCGAGAACTGAAGTTGAGCAACGCTAGGCAGCCAATTCCCAACAGGACAACTGTATGTCAGCAACATGAAAAAGTCTGCAACTCCCCGATTGGCATGTACAGTCATTTACAATCCTATAGAACCTGAGTTCAGAACAAGATAATCATACTTGTCAAAACCCATTGACTGCAATATGTGATGAAATGCTTCAACAATGGACGTGCTTCATCTCCAGCGACAACAAAAGGCAACGCAATTCATGTGTTTGGTAGTGCCGAGTCTGGCGGTGTGTAACGTTCCCCTTCATCATCAAGGAAATTCATTAGAAGAATGAAATCTGCCCCCTGCAGTTTCCTTCTCTAATCCCACAATATCTATTATAATGAATTATAATGGATCTGCCACTACTTGTAGTAGGACTGAATGAAAATATTTGTAGCTATAAAACTCTACCAGAACTTTCTGGGCATTTTAGACGAATGCGTTCCCTTTCAACAACAGTGTAGCTGGAAAGTTCTGTATGCTATACAAATTGTGGTGTCACCGCCAGACACCACACTTGCTAGGTGGTAGCCTTTAAATCGGCAGCGGTCCGGTAGTATACGTCGGACCCGCGTGTCGCCAGTATCAGCGATTGCAGACCTAGCGCCGCCACACGGCAGGTGTAGAGAGAGACTTCCTAGCACTCGCCCCAGTGGTACAACCGACTTTGCTAGCGATGGGTCACTGACCTCTACGCTCTCATTTGCCGAGACGATAGTTAGCACAGCCTTCAGCTACGTTATTTGCTACGACCTAGCAAGGCGCCATATTCAGTTACCATTTATATTGTGAATCATTTACCGTCACGAGCGACGCGCATCATTAATGGATTAAAGTTAAGCTGAAAATGTGTGCCCTTAGAGGTTTATCAACAACATCTGTCGGCAGCTGAGGGTTTCAATTAATTATCATTTATTCTAGAGAAGCTGCACTGTCATCAATGGTATCTGTTCTTTTGAGAACAGTTACTATCTTCATATATGCACTGGGATAGGACGCCTCCGTCACTCAAGTGCCACGTCAAGCCCAACAGTGTTTTCGAATTGCATTATCATCTTCTTTAAACCATTTAATAACATCGGGCCTCTTCTCAGACCTTGCAGACGGCGATAAATATAGTGCACTGCGCCAGATTTTCACCTGCTGGGCGAAATTGTAAAAAACTTTCTCTCGGGGTAAATCGGTTCCGCATTAACGTATTAGCATATCTATCAAGTTTCGCTGCCATAAGATAACTTAAATTCAACTAGAACTTCATGTGTAGCTGTAGCTTAATTATAACTACTCAGTAGCTTCCAGTGAATTTTTCACAAGCGAAGTCATTAACGTTCTTTCTCCTCTGGACATGTAAAGGAGTTTCGACGCTTGCAGTCTACACTGACAGGTGAAGTTTACTACGCGGCGTAGTTACAACGATGCAAAAATAAACAAACACTGAAGTGGGTACATATGAACCTGCCAACGATTGCAGCATCCGGACCTATACTGTTAACATACAGTATATTACAAAGTGCTGTTTGCTGTTATTAAACATTCCTAAATAAATTACCAAGAGGGAGAAGAAGCGTGCTTCGAATATTATCATGTAGTACTTAAAAAAATGGTTCAAATGGCTCTGAGCACTATGCGACTTAACATCTGAGGTCATCAGTCGCCTAGAACTTAGAACTAACCTAAGGACATCACACACATCCATGCCTCAGGCAGGATTCGAACCTGCGACCGTAGCGGTCGCTCGGTTCCAGACTGTAGCGCCTAGAACCACACGGTCACTCAGGCCGGCTGTAGTACTTAGGATGATACACTACTGGCCATTAAAATTGCTACACCACGAAGATGACTTGCTACAGATACAAAATTTAACCGACAGCAAGAAGATGCTGTGATATGCAAATTATTAGCTTTTCAGAGCATTCACACAAGGCTGGCGCCGGTGGCGATACCCTCAACGTGCTGACATGAGGAACGTTTTTAACAGATTTCTCACACACAAACAGCAGTTGACCGGCGTTTCCTGGTGAAACGTTGTTGTGATGCCTCGTGTAAGGAGGAGAAATGCGTACCATCACGTTTCCAACTTTGATAAAGGTCGGATTGTAGCCTATGGCGATTGCGGTTTATCGTATCGCGACGCTGCTGCACGCGTTGGTCGAGATCCAGTGACTGTTAGCAGAATATGGAATCGTTGGGTTCATGAGCGTAATACGAAACGCCGTGCTGGATCCCAACGGCCTCGTATCAGTAGCAGTCGAGATGACAGGCGTCTTATTCGCATGGCTGTAACGTATCGTGCAGCCACGTCTCGATCCCTGAGTCAAGAGATGGGGACGTTTGCAAGACAACAATCATCTGCGCGAACAGTTCGACGACGTGTGCAGCAGCATGGACTATCAGCTCGGAGACCATAATGCATGACCACATGTTGCATGTCCTGTACTGGCCTTTCTGGATACAGAAAATGTTCGACTGCTGCTTTTGCCAGAACTTTCTCCAGATCTCTCACCAACCGAAAACGTCTGGTCAATGGTGGCCTAGCAACTGGCTCGTTACAATACATCAGTCACTACTCTTGATGAACTGTGGTATCATGTTGAAGCTGCATGTGCAGCTGTACCTGTTCAAGCCAGCCAAGCTCTGTTAATACCGAGGCGTATCTAGGCCGTTATTACGGCCAGAGGTGGTTGTTCTGGGTACTGATTTCTCAGGATCTATGCACCCAAATTGCGTGAAAATGCAATCACATGTCAGTTCTAGTATAATATATTTGTCCAATGAATACCTGTTTATCATCTGCATTTCTTCTCGGTGTAGCAATTTTAATGGCCAGTTGTGTATATTGGCGACTCATGGGTATCTGAATGTGGTAGCGTGATGTCGAAAACGTTGCAAATCTGACAAGGAAAGCTAGTGTACGAGGAAGCGTGAAATGATTCATAAAAGTGAGGTAACAACCTGTTGCGGGCAGGGGATCCTTCTTTCTAAGTACCAGCCAGCAGTAGCAGCAGCAGCAGCAGGCCGTCTCTGGGGGATGATGGAGTCTTTGTCATAGCGCGGACAGCCGCCTGGCCGAGGCGGATATTGAATATCGCGAGAGTGCCGCGTCGGCAGCGCGCCGGCCGAGTATATTGGCATTTCACGGGCTGAGGCGGGCCCGCCATTCACAGGCGCTCCACTGTGGCCTGCCGGCCGCACTGGGGTACCCAGAGCCGGCAGCGGCTGCGCGACCGCGCGCCCGGGATTACAGACCTCTCCCTGTCCCATTGTCGAGGTAATCTCACTCCACAGCCCGAGTGCCCAATATCCGGGCTTCCCGCTCTCCGAATGACGTCTCCAGTGGCAACGACCATTTTAATTCACGGTGCGTCCTCTGCTCTGCGACCTGGAGAGCTGGATTATGAAGTACGTGTGAGGGAACGTGCATTTGAAGTGGTGGTTAATTTCTCAGTCTCTTACTTAAGCTTTTTTTTGGGGTCAGGGGGTCGAGGTTGCAATATTTCTGGCTTATTCGGCCATCATGATAGGCTCCAAGAAGTTATTCTCAGGGCAGTGGAGATGCAAGAAGCATAGAGATGACGCAATGTGGGATGAGGTACCGGTGACAGATGTTAGATTCGGTACCGTTCCCGTGAGAAAGACCGCCTACATAATGCTGCTGCTATGTGATTGTCTGCTGTGTTCGGCGGTAGGCCGCCAAAACGTTAATATTTAGTTGCTATTATTAATTAAACCTGTCATCCAAATTACTTCATTTTTGAATAAACATCTTTCAACAGCTACCAATCATTCAGTTCAAAATTATTAAAATCAAAGTATTACGAAAACAAAAGACGATATTGCTGCCGATGCACTTCGGTGGCGTTCGGGTCACGCCTTGCTGGCTTGGCGCGCGAAGTGTTTCGTGCAGGCCGGCTCTCCAGTTCTGACCGTTCCAGTAGACAGACATGTTGTCTATTACAGCAGTATTTGTTTCATGCAATTTTATTTCGTACAGCTCCGACCATCGCTAGGTACAGACATGTTGTCTGTAATAGTAGTATTTGATTCATGTAATTTTATTCTCCAGTTCTAACGGTTCCAGTAGACAGACGTTTTGTCTGTGGCTGGATGTATTTCATGTCATTTTAGGCAGATATAATGACTGTGGAAAGAATTCAATACGTTGTGATCAAGAATGGTTTCTCGTGTCTATATCAATAAAAGCGCGAGTGGCATCCCAAATGAGTTATAGTTTATTCGTAGCAGCAGTTCCTTGCGAAGTTAATTTCAGCCTCAAGATAAAGATCCCACGACCTGCGTGCTGTTTTCTGCGCTGGGGACATCTTCATCATGAAGACAGCAGGTTAGTGAAGTATACAATTACTTATGTATTCCACACAGGACAGTGGAAACAACTAGGCACCTCACGTGTACTATATGCACAGTACAAATGTGCTCAGTGACACGTCATCTGCAGTAATGCAGAGGAGGCAAAGAAGGATGAAAGTATTAACACTGTCTCACTTTTATTCCTTTTTTTTTCCCTTGCCGTAAGGTGTGGAGGGCGTCTTCAGTCTCCTGAATCTTTTGGTGCTGCCCGCCACTAATTCCTGTCCTGTACAAATCTCTTCATCTCAGAATAGCATTTACACTCAACTTGCTCAATTATTTCTTGACTCTGTTTCAATCTTTACCTTCCTCTACAGGTTTTATCATTCTTATTACCAGTATATACTACATATTCCTTTCCAAGTCTATGGCAGATCTCCTCATTTCTTGCCAGTCCTCCCAATTTAGGGTATTTTTCAGTATCACCGTATTTGAAGTGCTTAGAGTCTCTTCCTTCCCAGTTTTCCCACAGCCCATGTTGTACCTCCATGCATTACTGCTTCGGACATACAGTCCCAAAACATTTTTCCTCGAGAACTCATTTATCCTCATTCTAGTAGACTTTTGTCATCACTGTCTAACCCAATGACGACAGCTGATTATAGTACACTGTAGGCATTTACTAGGAGGGGTAACTGTCCACTGACGTGGCACAAATGGAAAGGACGTCCATTTGGAAGATAGTGGGTGCAATACTGGAGTCAGAGTCATCATTTTTAGTCTGGTTTGTCCGCCAAATTATCGGAAAAGGCGACGTCTGTCTCTACAGATCTTGGTATTATTTAGGAGTTTATAATGAAAAAGAAACAGTCCGCAAAAGTAAAGCTTTTAGACTGCCTTGGCACCATAGTTCCGATCATTAAATGCCACACCCTTCCTCTAAAGTTCCTTTTTGTTCTTCAGACGCACATAACCTGTATGATATGCAGGACATTAAATTCCTCCTGAAGCCGGCGACCATTTTTATGTTGATAATTGGCAATCAATCTGTACAATCGCAATAAAGTCATGAGATGTTCAATTCGCTCTTTTATTAGAACATGTTACGCGTTTCGGAATTACACCCATCTTCAGACATCACAAACTTCGACTCCTTCCTAACCAACCAGGTGTACAGCCTTGACAACCCAAAGAAAGTGTCTTTAAAATTGAACATCTCATGACTTTATTGCGATTGTACAGCACTGGTTGCCAATTGTTAGCACATAACCTCCTGTAGGTCGAAGATTATCTAGCCATTCGAATCAGTTGTATTTTTCTAATGTAGAACATGGTGCATCATCTTCTCCCTTAAAACAGTGCTTCCTTTTACCATCATTGGAACATACTCTGATGAGGAACAATATAACCACTTGCTTAACAGCTTGTTCATTCGTCCTTTTTATACGAAATACACCACTGATTCTGCATATCACGGGTCCGACAGTTTGTTTGCTGGTAAGTTTGTGGATGGATGTGGCATTAGATGTCTGCTCACAGGTCATGCATTTCGCGTGAGTAACGGACAGACGATCTGCGTACGACGTGATGGCGCCCTATAGCGAAACAGATGGGCTCCGTATCATTTACATCGAGTGAATATGGTTACTGAAATATCGACATGAGTTCACTATGATGCTGCTCAAAACAACGTAGCACGGTTCTGCCCGCCGTCGTGGAAGACATCAAACATGAAGGTATGTAAGTGGTTAGCAGCTGTCTGCGTGTCTGCGATTACTACCACAGGTCCCTTGCAAGCGCAAGAGAGTATTTCCCATAGCTCTATACTGCTTTCACCGGCCTGAGTCCGTGGCGTGGTGCACGTTCCGAGTCGTCTTTCATCTCGATGGCGGCGTTTGTAGAGACGACCATCGACCACCATCGATCTCGTGTAGTGAAACTGTGATTCACGCGAATATCCGACACGGTTCCATCTATCGAATCCCGATGATCCTGTACCCACTGCAATCGTAATTTACGATGTCGTTGAGTCAACGTGTGAACATGTAAGGGGTGGTCTGCTGCGGAGCTCCATGTTCAATAAGATAGATGAACGATGTGCTCTGAAACTTTTGTGCGTGCACCAGCATTGTGCTTTTTCAGCAGAGATGCCACAGATCACCATCTGACCTACTTTGCTAAGTAAACAAACCTCTGTTCCCTAAGTTTGGTTAAGATTCATGGACGACCAACCATTTAGCGCCTATTGGTACTTTCACTGTCCTTCTACCTATTTCTGTAAATGTTCACAACGATAGCACATGAATGTTCGACGAGCTACACGTTTCTGAGATACGCTCTGCGTAAAAATAATCTGTCCTTTGTCAAAGTCGCTTGTGTCAATGGATTTCCTCATTTGCTGCCCATATCTTCGCTAGAATGATCATCCGTCTGTGTCTGCTCCGCTTACATATTCCTGTTTCCGCGTCACGTGGAATCCTGCGTTGCGGTGGGCAGTGGTTATAATCTTTTGGCTTACCAGTGTAAACTCAGGTAGTCCTAAAATCTGAATGCCAATAACTGTACGTATTTTGATAAATGTTACAGACAATAAAACAGACATGATAATAACATTATGACAGTTAACTTTAGGGTCTGCAGTCATAGTTTAGGTGTCAAATGTACCTCGACCTCTACGCTAGTAGAGGCACGTGTATTTCATACTGTTGTAGAACAATAATACAGGCAATTTTGATGTGGAAATAACATTGTGATACTTAATTTGCGGGTTCATTGTGATCTTCACCAACTGTGGTATAAATATTGAACTTAAGTCGTAACCAGGTGAGGTACAGAGAAGGAGTTCACCCACTTTGGGGTGTACACTGATTTGTTATTTCGTTTTAATAGCTGCTAAGATATTGGGCACTGTCTGGCTGTTTCGCTTTAATAGCTTGTAAAATACTGTGCTGTTACAGTGAGAGGAAAATATGTGTATGTTGGCTTAGAAGCTCTCTGACTGGCATATTAAAAATGGCAAAGGCTTCATAGGGGGCGACAAATGCGATTGGATGTTAAAATACTGGATTGTGATTGGAAGGCCGAAATAGGTGTGAATGTTGGATGTGGAGTTACCTGATTTGTGTATTTCCAAGAAAGAGGTGTAACGTGTAGTGTTTAAGAGACGACAGGCATGCTGATATCATCCTGCTGCTCTTGCCAGAGCATATCCTACCGCTCCACACTCCCCAGTCCGAGGAGTGGCTGGTGGGCATACTTGGCCTAGAATCGCCACTGAATTCCTATTTGTGTACGAGAACCAAGGTTGAACAGTAGTATTCAAAGACGTAAACAGAAAACTTCGGTTTAAAAGTGGCGTAGCAGTTAGGACTGAGTATAAAAAAAAAAAGAAAAGACGAAAGTACTGAGGGACCCCATTGTAGAAGAAGTGATGGAATTCTGCATGGCGGCCAAGGATATAGAAAGCACGCCATTAAAGGAAAAGTCCGAAGCTCGATCCCCGGCCGGGTTGATGATTTTTTCTAATCAGGGACTGGGTGTTCGGTTGTCCTCATCATCTCATCACCACCATCATTCGTGATAGTGTCTAGAATCGACTGCGTACAACATGGTAGTGTGAAAAGATTGGGACTTTGCACGGGCGCTCATGACCGTGCAGTTGAGCGCTCCACAAACCAAACATCACCATCATCAAAGGCAAAGATGGTGCGAGAGGCATTCAATAAGTAAGGCAGCACATGCTTTTGTCGGTCAATTTCGGTTGAAAAATTTCGGAATTTATTGTGGAATATTGTGGAATACAACGCTCCAGGAACTATAATGAAGTTCCCATACTTGGCAGCGCTATACGTACCTTTCAAAACGACGTCTGTAGCGGAGCACAGTGCCATCATTGGGTCTCTTTTGGTGTAAAACGAAAGCATCGTAGATATTCATAGGCGTTTGCAGAATGTCTACGTAGACGTGGAGGTGTACAAAAGCACGATGAATCGTTGGGCGAGGTGTTTGTCGTCATCGCAACAATGTAGTGAAAAATTATCAGATCTCCCACGTGCCAGCCGGCTGCACAAATCTGTGATTCCTGAAATGTTGGAATGTGGGGACACTCTCACTCTAGGTGATCGACATCAAACACATCGCTGCTCAACTGGACATCTCTGTAGGTAGTGCTGACACAATCGTCCATCGGTTGGGGTACTCAAATGTGTGTACACTCAAGGTTCCTCGCCGCCTAACAGAGGACCACAAAGAGCAACTAAATGACGTCTGTGTCGAATTACTTGGGTATTACGAGGCTGATCGTGACAGTTTTTTGTCGAATAAAGCATATGTTCATCACCTCCAACAGGAAACAAACGATTCATCGCCTCCAACAGGAAACAAACGAGAAATCCATGGAGTGGTGACACAGCAACCCTCAATTGGTAATACCATGGCAACGGCCTTTTAGGAACCTGAAAGAACTATTGTGTTTGATGTCTTCCTTCATGCTGCAACGATCAATCCTGAATTGCTCTCCCTTCGATAACCTGAAGGAAGGAGTTCAGCGTGTTCGTCTCCACAAAAAATGCAAACTAAATTCTCCGTGACAACGCAAGGCCTCACAGAAATATGCGCACCCGAGAGGAGCTCACAGAACTTAATTGGGCTGTTCTTTCCCATCCGCCATACAGCCTAGATCTCGCACTCCACAGGAAGCATTGTGTTGTCTGCGACGTTCACCTGGTCGCGAACTGTAGAGCGGTACCATGCTTCCATCCTTCCAGTAAGGTGGCGTAAGGGTTTGTACTACAAGCTTACGAGTTCGCGCTGACTGTAAAAGAAATTACTTCCGCTTCAGGTGCGCCGTGATTTTTAGGCTGAAATGGCTCCGAGCACTGTGGGACTTAACTTTTAGGGTCATCAGTCCCCAAGAACTTATAACTCTTTAAACCTAACAAACCTAAGGACATCACACACACACACACATCTATGCCTGAGGGAGGTTTCGAACCATAGACCGTAGCGGTCGCGCCGTTCCAGGCTGTAGCGCCTAGAAGCACTCGGCCACCCCGGCCGGCGTAATTTTTAGGATCTTTCCGCTGTATTAGCTGTGGTTTCTTTATGCTTTTCACAAAACGTGAGTAGCATGCGCTGGTTTCCTGTCATTAGAAACTACTGGTTGCTTAAGGATCTCGATAAATAACTTGTAGGAAAGAGGCTAATTAAGTGGTATACTACGTATCATTCATTTTACGAATAGCGTAGTGGATCTCACGCAAAGTGTTCGAAATGCCTATGTTCGAACTGAATAAAGACTAGTTCTTTGCTGAAACGAGTCCCAGACATCCTCAAACACCCCAGATCTAGTGTATACCAAATATAAATTATTACCTGCCACAATTCCTTTAGTTCACACAAAGGTTTTTGGAAAGTTTCGATACTGTGTTGCTGCCCTAACGGAAAATCCTTCTCAGGTATTCCTGACAGATAGCCCAGCCTACCCCACTCCCAGGCTACTGTCAGATGTAAGCATCTGTCATGGAGTAACACTTCATAATGAAACATTATACCTTCGGTTACGCATGTATGCCAGAAATTGGTCGATCTCACCCTATTTACTGATCAGTGTAAGAGAGATTAATGTGTGCTAAGGTATACAAAATGTACAGAAGCGCCATAGTGCTAACGATATCAGGTAAAGTAAGTAACTAATGGTCTAACAGAAACTTCAAACTTCCTGTTGCCATCAAGCCGGCCACGGTGGCCATGCGGTTCTAGGATCTGTAGTTCGGAACCGCGCGACTGCTACGGTCGCAGGTTCGAATCCTGCCTCGGGCATGGATGTGTGTGATGTCGTTAGGTTAGTTAGGTTTAAGTAGTTCTAAGTTCTAGGGGACGGATGACCTCGGATGTTAGGTCCCATAGTGCTCAGAGCCATTTGAACCATTTTTTGTTGCCATCAAGAAACATCACCTAACAGTATCACGAGCAATGAAGAGCCAAAACTGTCCACCGCGAATCTGGATATGCTATGTTGTGAGCACGGAACGTAGGGTAAAAAAAATAATTTTATGGGACTTACTCTTGAAAAATGACCAAATATTTGAAAAACAATTTCTGGTCTGTAGATATGAGCATCCCTGCGGATTACCGAAATGTAAAAATTTGCATACATTCATATTCCATTTGTTCATAAATTTAGTTTCAACATGATGTTGCATAGATATTGTTGTGGCGTAACGAGATGCTCTGGAACGAAGAGGAAGAACGCATGAGAAGAGAAGGCGGTGAAACGGCGTTGGCCAATGGTGCGCTGATTAGGACCACACCACGACAGGAGCGGCCTCTACAAGAGGAGAATATAAGCGCCGCTCCTGGCAGCCTCGGCCGCTTATTATCGGCTCAATAGCCAGAGAGTGTTTGCACAGTTGTAGACCGGCACTCGCAGAGCAGTTACTAGTGATCCATTGCTTGTTTGCATATTGTTTGTAGCAAAGAACATTACTTTTTGCATGTTGCCCACTTGTTGTGAATGCAAGTTAAGTATTGTCATTCTTCTTCTTTTTAATAAAAACAATTAATGTCATTTGCTTGAATTGTTGTGTAGCACTCCGAGAACGCAACATTCTTTAGGCACCCTATACGAGACGAGTGGGCAGGACTCCACAGATATTGCGTCCCTCTGTCATTGTGAAATGAGTCAGAATGCGTGACGTATTCTATTTTTTCAGCTTTTGGGTGCGGATCGTAAACATAGATGTATTCTAGAAGGCTAGGACTAGCGGCACCTAAGTACAGGCGTTACTAGGAGGCTGTATCTCAGATGGAACCAAAGGTCTTACATTTCTTTACTTTTTGTTTTCGTACCCTGAAACACATGTGCTTCATAGTTAATGCTGTGTAGTTCTGTTCCTGTGTTAGAAATGCTGAGGGTAACGAAATTTAATGGCAAACGGAGGTTTCATGGCAACGTTAAACAGTAAACAGTAAACAGAAATTGGGTGTACAGGCATACAATACACTCACAAACATTCCTTGGTGTTACAGAGATAGTTAAGGCTAAATATAGGGCTCTGGCAAAAATACACCTTTTTGTAGGGATCTTCGTGGTCTCTCATAGAATCTCAAAGAAAGAGGCATGTAGAAACGAATATTGTAAACTGTATTTCTCAGGCTGGATACGGCAATGACAGTTTTATGAAAAGGACATACTGCTATTTACCATGTAGAGGAGACGTTGAATCACAGAGGCACAATATAAAGACTGCTGAGCTTGTGAGCGTTTGGACAAAAAGCATTCTTCTAAGGTAGAAACAATACACACATTCACACAAGCAAAACACACACATACATAACCAATGTCTCTGGCCACAGACGACAGACTGGGAGTATCTGCACATGATGGGAGAAGCAATCTGAGTGGTAATGATGAGATTGGGATGGGGAACGGTTGTGATAGTAAGGTAGGGTGGGGGTCAGTAACGTGTTGCTTGTGCTAGCATACACACATGGCAGGGACAGGGTAAGGCAACTAGGTGCACTTGGGTGGTTAGGCAGGAAGGAAGAGAAGAGGAAGAAAAGAGAGAAGTAGAGGGTGCAGAAAAAAGAGGGAGAGAGAGACTAATCGAACGGTGGTTTAATAGAAAGTATCGTAGTGCTGGAATGGGAGCAGGGAAGATGATAGGTGGATGAAGGACATGGACTGACAAAGGCTGATGTCAGCGGGGTTTGAGACGTGACTGCCTCGTTTCCTGCTTTGCATTAAACCTTGGTTACTATTCTGTGATTAGTCCCCTGCGGTTATCGTGGTTGTGCTGTTATCCTCTCTCTTCACAAGTGGCAGCAGCAGCGTTATCGATATTCGTACCCTTGTACTATCTTTGGCCTCGCGCTTATAGTTTCCGGTCGTGCCGTGTGCAGGCAGTCGGTCGGTTGGCGTGGAGCAGCGAGGAAGTCTCCGTGGCGCGGTTCTGTCCGGGGCCGCTGGCAGCGTCCACGCGCGGTCTGAGTGTAAGGTGCTGTTCCCATTGCTACGAGGTCCGTGGTTCAGCAATCTCGGACACAACAGTTGAGTCTTTACTTAATCTATCAGCGAGCCCCAACTGTTCACATTGTGTCGTTCGAATTTCGCTGTGCACTTATAGGGCATTTCCACGAGCAACAACGTGTGTTTTCAAGTTGGCGCAACTCTAGCCGCCCTCCTGTGGAATTTAACTTAACTTGACTATCTTTGAATTGAAGTGGACCAGCGGAATCTTCTGCCTTGTGGCCATAATGTTCCGGTTACCTGCCCTGACCATTGATGTAAATTCAGGCAGTGTATTTTCCTCATCGTGTTGTGGCTGTCCAGCACGGAGTGTAATTTGACAACTGAATGTGTAATTCGTTGTGGGCGCCGATACCTTCTGCGTTGTTCCATTGAACTTCCTGTTGTGTGCTGGTCGGGTGGAGCGGAAGTTATCGTGTCTCTTGGTCCGTTGACTGTCTCTGGGTTCGGTTGCCATCGGATTGAGAATTTTTGGGCCAACTGCCTGTCTCACCTAAGCGAGCGTTAGTGTTTGAATTCCAGGCCGACCATTGGAAGCTTCTGAGCGCCGTTTGATGTGCTGCTTTTTCTTATTTGTCCTTGTTGTTTTTTTTATGTATGGTTTTTAGCCGATTTTAAATTAAAGCTAGTTTTGGCCTTAGGGCGTGAGATTTTTGGACGTCCAGTCTGATTTACAGAAATGTTTTAAGGTAAGGCCTTCTTCCTTTTAAATTCAAATTCTTGTTTTTGAGGCTTAAGTGATTGGCCTTCAACCGGTTTTGAATTGAAGTTGTTTTACCCTTGAGGGGAGAGAGTGAATGGCGCATTTAGCCTGGAATTAAGTTCTAAAATGAATGGCTTGCTCTGTTTTTAATGTTTTCTTTACTCTTGTAATGTTTGTCAAATCAATAAAGTAGTGCGTTCGAGTGCAACTGACAGCCACTCATTTTGGCCCCTTTCCACAAATTAAACTATCTGTTCTGTCCTGCGGGTATAGCAGGGGAATTCAGTGTTAAAGCAACATAAGGTATACTGCAGGGAGAATTACCATCTTCACCATTCAGATAGTACGAAGGCTAGAAATGGCTGAGGTCATATAGCAGATATTGAAGTTTAGAACGTTAATCTGGCAGCAAGTTCAGTAACCAAGTGGTCCAGCTGTCTCTATGAAACAGTTAATCGGTGGGCTTCTATACAGGCAGGCAGCTTTCTGGCTGTCATGCTCACATAGAATCTAGAACAGTGTTTGCAGTTTAGCTTACAGATCACATGACTACTTTCACAGATAGCCCTGCCGTTGATGGGATAGGTGGTGCTTGTGACTAGACTGGAGTAGGTGGTCGTAGGAAGATGTGTGGGTCACATCATACATCTATGCATATATATACGAGCCATGAAACAAGGGGTTGGGAGCAGAAGTTGAGTGGGGGTGGAAGACAATAAGTTTGGCTGGGTAGCAAAATACTACTGTTGATGGAGTGGAGAGGGTAGTGGGTAGCATATTTTTCATTTCAGGGATTGAGGAGACATAGGCGACTCCCTCGCAGAGAACTGATTAAGTTTCAAAGTTCCCTTGTACATTGCCTACGTTTGTTGTAAGATTATCATAATTTTTTTGGGTGTTACAGTTCTGTTTTAGAAAGCCAGCTGGTTTGTGTTTCCAATGTTATTTGCCTGGGGGTGGTCGCTGTTGGAATCACCTTGGCACTGGGGCATGTTGCACCCATTTGTAAGAAAAGAAATATATGAATTTGAAATTTAATTCTTGCATGAATTTGAATGTGGATTGGTTATTAATAGTACAATAACTTCGTGATAAAGAGTGTAATTTGTTAAACTAATGGCCTCTGGTTTCTGGTCCTGGCACCTCTTTATTCGAAAGATTTGTCCTGGCGTTTTGTTTTCTTTTTGTTTTTTCTTTAATCACTTAAGTGTTCAGCGTTTGTTAATTGATTTTACGAGCATGGTTTAAGTTTTAAATGTTTTTACTTTATATCTCGGGAAACATACCACGAGGGTGGAAGGGGGGGGGGGGGGAGGGAGGATCTCACTGTTAGCAGAGTACATACGAATCCTAGGGACCATAAGAGAAGTACTTCTGTATGTCCATCTTCTTAGAAATGGTTGCGGGTGTAGGTTTTTCGATATAGGATGTCACATTAACATCTTTCAGCCGTCGGAAGATGACGATTAGAGTGATCGCTATTGCAAAAATCTACTAATACCAGTATTGCTCGCCCCTCTTTTGATCACAACTGAGGTAGAATCTTCCTTCACGTCGCCCAGGGGCCTGAAGATGGCGCAGTAAAACGCTGAACCTGTTTGCCAATTAAAATAGGGTTACAAACTAGACGACTGAAAGGTGTTAATTTGACATCTTATAAGAGACTTAGACTTATAAGAATTGGTAATGTGTAAATTGGTTCCCTCTTGCGCAGACGGAGACTGCACCCTAACCTGTAATCAGAAACTTCGAGAAAACGTGCCTAATTTACTAGTTACAAATCAACGGAGCTCCGGTTGAAGGAACCTCGCGCAAAGTTTGAGAGGTGTGGTACAGTTGCCGGCGATCACGCTGGGCGAGGTAAGTGCTGATTGCACCCCTCGTTCAGAACTTACTGATGGGCGACCGGCTGTTGAGGTTTCAGAACAGCTGCAAACGTCGTGCTTGCAAATTTTCCGTGTGCAGGCATATTGCACCATTCGTTTCATAGAATTACGCATCTCTTCTCAGTATTTACAATCAATCGCACACAGATTTTACAAGTTCAAACAGGCTTATGCACCATGCAACAGTGAGTCAGCCTTTTAAATTGGCGGGGTGATGGCGAGTCTGAGACTTATAACGGGATCAGGGGATGACCGTACAAGTAGGTGGTAATAAACTAATATTTGATAAGTCACTGAATCCTCTGTTGGCTATTTAAAGTGAATAAAAGTCTTTGTCAGTAGAGCGTTCGGGTGTGATGACGTTTTGAAGTTAAGTGTGAGATCAAGACAGCAGGCTCTCCTCATGCTCCTGACACAAGCATTTATGCTGCTTATAATTTTCCCTCTGACGAGGGGTCTGTTGTTCAGAGTATCAGTAGAGGCTATTCAGAAACAAAATTCATTTCCTGAGATTCGTAAATTAGTTACCAAACAGAGCATACGGGTTTGTAACAGGGACACATTGCTTAGTGATTAGTGTTTCAGGGTTCAAGAGGTGCATGAAGATTTGAGTTGTTATATTGAAAGTGTGATCATTTCTATTGTTGCTCTGGGACTGGATTTACCCGAAAATGATGTCGTTCGTATAGTTTTAGAAGGTATGCTACAAAAGGATCTTAATTGTGTAGTGCTCTGTGAAAGACCAAAGTTATTTGCCGGTTTGTTTTCTGTGGTTTCAGTAATAGAGAATAATAAATTTGCCGATAATACTAGTAAGAATTTCATGGTATCTGAGCGACAGGCCGCGAGCGGTCTGCGGCTGCCCCTCAAACTCATTAAGAAGGCCTGCAGGACAGGGAATGTTTTAAGTGTCATCAGATGGGATATTTGGTTTGGGGCTGTGTATTGTCATGGAGAGATATAGGACGCCAGGCTGAGGTGGTGTGTAGGAAGCATAAGTGAACGCCACTGCATCACTAGTATAACGTATATGGCATTCCACCTAATCCTTAGCATTTCATTTGTGTGAGCGTGGATTCCGAACCGTCATGTTCACTAATGGATTCTGGCTGTTCGGCATCACTGGTAGATATTAAATTTTGTCATCGCTAGTAGTGGTGGAGGCCAGATGAACCATGCCAACAATAAAGTTTCAGCTGATAATGGTAATATCTTGCCCGTCCTGGGCTGATGTCTGATTTTTAAAATAGAAAAATTTTCCTGGCCATTTTACTTTTTATTGTTAATTGACTTACTACCTCGGTCATGTAGGGAGTGATTTTTTGCTTAGAACCCATTGTGTTTTCAGTTATGTTGACTGCCAATGTTTTTTTTGTAATTTAACACTAGTACCGCGGCTGAGTCACTCCGGACCCACTTGTCACTCTTTTGTATTATTGCCTAGAGTGTTACATTTCTGTGATTTTTTTTATGAAATAAGGTAATTAAAGATTATACTTCATTTCACATTTTATGGCGAAAACATAAAAGAGAAATATGAAGATTCACTTAGAACTACTAAAGGGTCAGTTGTGACCCACCCGGCGCAGTCGCTTTAACAATCGCATTTTTCATGCAGCTTCACTCCTATTGTTAGTGTGTGTTTGGTCAACAATCGCAAAACTCGTTTTTACTTCACTTCCGGCTGACGTTCCAGTTTTAAGCAGGGGACGAGAGGGAGAGAGGTTGAAACAAGTCTGCCCTTGTATGCAGATATTGCGCACCCAGAATTTTGTACCATGAAAACGGGTTTAGTAGTGCATTCTGTCTGTGTAGAAAGTGCTTGTAACTTACGAATATATTATGCCCAAATTTCTACGCGCAGAAGAGGACATTATAAACGCTCTAAATGAGATTTTAGATAATGAATCTGAGGGCGAACCGCTGGTGTCTTTATCTGAGGAAGAATTTCCATCGCCAATAGTTATACATTCTTCATCAGAAGTCGATGATACTCCTGAGAAGGTTCTACTAAGTGCTGAAGAGAAAGGTATGCTTGTTTATGTGTTTGTTTTATAATAATTTTTGTTTATGTATATGTTGCGTAAACACTAATTACAATTGCAACACTTATGTTCATACTTTGTTTCGTGTTGAATTTTTACAAGTTATGTATTACATTTATGAAGGTGGTTTTTTGTTCTAATATCACACAACATATTCAATATTAAATCGCTTTCTAATACATATAACTACTATTACAGGAACAGCTGCCACAAAGACTAAGTCAACTCGAGGAAGTGGACGTTCTCAAGGTCTGCGTGGAGAACAAAATGCTCAGGGTTCCTTCAGGTAGCGATATTGTAGCACGCGATGGAACAACCTGGAAAGTTGGAGTAATAGGTGACTGATCAGCTGGAAGATATGGACAACAGAATGTTCTCAGAGATAGGTCAGGACCATCTCCGCATGCAAAACGAAACGTGAATGAGACCTGATAGAGTGCATGGCATCTAATGATAACGGACAATATTTTGAAACATATTGTAAAATGACAGAAACTGGAGCACGTCGTGTACTCAGCTAAGATGAGTGGACTATAAAAATTGGAGAACTGGAAGCCTTTATTGCTATATTGTACGTCCGTGGTGCTATTTGTGCTAAGAGCTTAGAACTAGACACATAGTGGTCAGTGAAGTGGGGAGATAATTTTGTGAAATCAACAATAGCTCGTGACAGATTGAGAGAGATAATGCGTTATCTCAGATTTGACATTAGATGCACAAGATCAGAACGACTAACAGAAGACAAGTTTGCTTTGGCATCAGAAATCTGGAATGAGTTCATTGCGAATGCACAGTCTAGCTACATACCGGGTCCATATATAACAATCGACGAACAGCTTTTTCCTTCAAAGTCCCGTTGCAGATTCGCGCAGTTTATGGTCTCAAAACCGGACAAATACGAGCAAAAGTATTGGAAAGCGGTAGATAAAGACTCAAAATATATTGTGAATGCTATACCTTATCTAGGAAAGGATGACACTAGGCGGAATGATGAGCGTCTTGGTGACTTTGTTGTAAAACAATTGATGCAACCTTACCTCAGCAAAGGAATAAATGTCACATGTGAAAATTTTTTCACCTCCTTAGCGCTCTTTGAGACACTGAAATCTAATTCTACGAGTCTTGTGGGCACAATAAATCGATCTCGCAGGGAAATACCAGTCTGTATCAAGAAGGCAAGAGAATAGTTATACAGTACAGTGTTGTTGAAAAAAGATGATACCACACTGACTGTTTATCAGGGTTAGAGCAACAAGAATGTCCTGATTCTGAGCACTATGAATCCTTATGTGACGATTGAGGATGGTATAAAAAAGAAGCCAGATACAGTTACTTTTTATAACTGCTCTAAATATGGGGTGGGCGTGGTCGACCAAAGGGCTCGCAAATTATCTGCCAAAGCACCATCGAAACGTTGGCCTGTTCACACATTTTACAACTTGCTGGATTTGGCTGGGTTAAATGCGTGGGTATTGTTCAGTTCTCTAAATGATAAAAAATTGACATGCAGGGATTTCATCCTGCAGCTGGGGGAGGAGCTTGCTGAGAAGTACGCAGCGACTAGAAAGACTAGCGTCCCTGTCAGACCTGAAGATATTCCTGACAGACAAAAAAAGCGAACACATTGCCTTGTAAAGTCTAACTGTGAAGGAAACAAATCATTTGTTAAGTGTCACATCTGCAAGAAAACTGTGTGCAACAAATGTACATTAAAAGACTATTATTTGTGTTGATTATGTAACGGTAGCCAGTAAAAACACTCAGAAAATACATGTAAGTTTTAAAATATAAAATTATAATTTGTGCAAACCTTGTTTGTTTTTGTTAATTTCGTTCTAAATTTCCTAGTGCTTCTAGCAATAGATTCATTGGCAGTAACAATAACCCATTGACATAGGGGAAGTAAAGGAAAAGATCACGGGGAATTAGTGACCCAGCCGCCGTTCTAGGTATGTCCAAATATCTGCGGTTCTAGTGTTAAGGCAAATCTTAAGATTGAGTATTGCCACCATAGAGCGCAGCATGGTGCTCATGCGGTTTGGTGGAGAAGAAAGACCCTTTGATTTGAGCCATCTAAGTCGTCCACAGAGAGAGCTTGTTTTGGACGTTTTACAACAGTTTTCTGGATTTCTTACTGACTGGGGAGGGGTTTACCAATCCTATTAAATATCATATTCAGTTAACCGATTCCGCCCCTGTGAGGCAGACCCTGTCACCTCTGAAAATTACAGAGCTTCGTCAAATTCTTGATCTACAGTTGGAGAATGATGTTATTATATATTCAGTGTCACCATATGCTTCGCCGATTTTCCTGGTGCGTAAGGCTCAGGGAGCAGAGTACAGGCAGACTGCTAACTTTTTTTTTTAGTCATCATTCTTCCTATTAAATTGATGCAGTTCGCCACGAATTCCTCTCCTGTGCTAACGTCTTCATCTAACTGTAGTACTTGCAAACTACATCCTCAATTATTGGCAGGACGATTCCAATCTCTCTTTACTGGTTTTGCTCTCTACAGCGCCCTGTATTTTGGAACACAGAACTGAAGAATGAAATAAATAGCAAGTGCAGGAAAGCCAAGACGAAAAGACTCCATGAAAAATGTGGCGAAATCAAAAATGGAATGATTGTCGGAACGACTGCATCAGCATATAGGAAATTCAAAACAACCTTAGGTGAAATTAAAAGCAAGGGAGGTAACATTAAGAGTGCAACGGGAATTCCTCTTTTAAGAGCAGAAGAGACAGCGAATAGGTGGAAATAGTACGTTGAAGGCCTCTATATGGGGGAAGCTTCGTCTGATGTGATAGAAGGACTGGAGTCGACTTACAAGAGAAAGGAGATCTAGTAGAAGAATTAGAATTTAAAAGAGCCTTGGGGGACTTATTACCAAATAAGGTAGAAGGGATGGATAACATTCCATCAGAATTTCTAAAATCATTGGAGGACATGGCAACAAAACGACTGTTGACGTTGGTGTGTAGAATGTATGAGTCTGGTGACATTCCATCTGCAATAGCCGAACACTGCAAGAGCTGAGAAGTGCGAGAATTATCGCACAGTCAGCTTAACAACTCACGCATCCAAGTTGCTGACAAGAGTAGTATACAGAAGAATGGAAAAGAAAATTCAGGATGTGTTAGACGAGGATCAATTTGGCTTTAGGAAAGGTAAAGGTTTGATTGATTGTGGAAAGAAGACTAAAGCAAAATCAAGACACGTTCATAGGATTTGTCGACCTGGAATATGCGTTCGACAATGTAAAATGGTGCAAGATGTTCGGAATACTGAGAAAAATAGTGGTAAGTTTACAAGGAGACGCGGATGATATACAATATGTATAAGAGCCAAGACGGAATAATAAGAGTGTACGACCCAGAACGAAGTGGTACTGAGATCATCTGAAGTTGTCGTTCGTTGCGCCTCAGGAATATGAAATTGATCTAAATATCAGGCAAATAGTTGAAGCTGTTACTCGAATTGAAAGTATTTTCTTTTCTTTCGCATATTTCTAGTGACTAGGTATCCCACAAAAAAATTAATGTTGCTCAAGAGAACGACAACTAAATTCACAACACTTTTAGTAAAAGCTGCTCAGAAAGAGTACCATTTTGCGACGTGTCAATACAACAGCGCTAATGATTTTCCAGTCTATCTTTGTTTTACCATGAACACAACATCCTTTGAAGACTCTACTCTCTACCCTACGGTAAACTCCTTACGGTGTACGTAACACTTCCGTCATTTTCGATTGTTTTGTTTGTGTAACTGTAAGCAAAGTAGCACTAATTTCTTCTTCACAGAAAAACGGCCAAATTTACTACAAAAGTTAATAGACAGATAGTGACGTTGCACTAAAGACCAGTAAAAAATTGTTCCCTTGCAGTTATGCGACGTATAAGTAGATTATGTACTGCGGTGAACAAACAAAAAGAAAACATGATGCTTTTAGAACTACATCGATTAGCCTTTTACGTAAGAAATTCTGCTGCAAAAAATCTAAAATTCAAGCAATAAATATTTATATAAATGTCTATTGTTTGAAAGACGCCATCATCAACACCTAACATGTTTAAGGATCTGAAGAAACCCCTTTATTTCCTCCAGTTATTTAATGTAGGATCCTAGAGAACGCTATGAGCACTGGTGTACACGTGTATGTGGCCACGTGAAGTAAACGTGCAGCCCTTTTCATGGTTGTAGCCAAATATATATATACGGTTCTTATTCTATTCCCTAGAATGTAGCTTGATTATACAATGTATGGTTCTGGTGCAACGGTGCTGACTGCCCAACTGAAGCAGGAGCCATTTCCGCAGGCTGCTCTTTCATACAGACTAGGCGTAATTAGCACACCTATTTCAAACAAGACTGCTTTGTACAAATTTGTGCTTTTGACGTCGTAGTGAAGTCTCTCCATTCATGAAAACGTTTGTGCCAACGAGTTGTGCTTAGTTAGTTGAATACGGTACGTATCTAATAGGATATTGTGTTAATTGTAAGAAACTTGGTAAAATGCAAGCAGGTTGCGTTTATGTTGTGTCAAATATGACTGCTCCGCTTTTTATTATTTGATGGTCCAATATACTGCCTAGCTTTTTTAAAAAACACCTAGAACTGTTTGTTATTCTCTTAGTCAGTGGAACTATATGTTGATTTACTTAAAGCTATTAAGATTCCAGTTATCTTCAATTCAAAATAAGCATTAATAGCTTGCAATTGTCACTTGTGCTTGTAACTACTAAGTAATCTAAAACACAATAACCTAATAACTAAAATTGTTGGCCTGCAAAAAAATTAAATGCTGACGTAATGTTTTTGGGTACACGGACCTCAGAATCCAACGATGATATCTGCACTTACATCCCTAAAACCCTCTATATTGCTGACCTTTATATTATTAATCCACTATTCAGTTTAAGGTCGTTTTACAACACCTGCTTATACAAGCCTTCTGGCTCTGTATGACACGCTACAAAACGCAATGATGAAGACTACACTGTAGCTAATATTTAACTAGATCTGCAATACAATACAGAGTGTTACACGACCGACTGTAGTTTTCATTCCTACTATAAAATTTCCTCAGTTTCTGCCTTTATTCTAGATATAAACTGTTACCCAGTGGAATACTGCTATATTTATTTTCATCTGCCCTCATGACTAGTGACATAAATTAATCGACGACTTCTTCTCCACGCCAGTTCCTTCACCTCAGACTAGCACATACACCAGGCATCTGCAGTTCATTCTTGGATGTAGTCTGCTCACAACCTTCCCTTACATTTTTTACCCGCTACGGCTTCCTTTAACACTATGGAAGTATGCCCCTGACAGTAATGTTCAATTAGCGTAGCCAAGTAACGGAAATTAAAACATTTTTAACAGCACCTGAGGCGATTTTTTTACATTTACCTCAAACTATCAACAGCTGTGGCAGCACACCGTAAAAAACAGTAAAAAATGATATTGGCCATTTAATACCCATCAGTGCATCCCAGCAGCAATGTGTGGCCGTAAAAAGTGACAAACGGTTTTTTATTGTTTCAGGCATCTGTGTATTAATTCTACACTGAAGTGGGAATTGTTGCCATCCATTACCTGAGCTTCCATTAAGTCTATGTTTGCTGTAGAGAACGTTCTTTACGAACTGAAAATTAGTACTAACTTAGGTAAGTGATCCAGGTCGTCCATTTCTTTATTGCTGTTACACCAGTACTAAGCAAACCATATTACGATATGGTACTTTGGATACGTCTATTATTTTACCCTGTTGCATACTCAAATAGCAGATACATAAAAAGTGTTGAGAAATATTCCGAAAAATTTTTAAGGTTATTTTAAGGTGGTTGTGTTGAGAAATAATGGTCCAGAGAAAGCTTAGATACGTTGTGCAGTTTCTGAATTAATTACCTCTGAAGTTAGCCAATCAAGGCATTGCGCACAAATTAAAGCAACGTTTCGAAATCTTTCCTTAACAATTATACCTCAGAGCAACCTACCCTGCAACAACGTTAAGCCCGGTCCACACGCAACGATCTGTCTGCGCAGACATCGGCGCAGATGTCTGTACATGCAAAATATCGCTGCAAATGTGGTGTGTTCACACGACACAAACCCCAATCTACTATTCGCCCTCCATCTGTCGGTGTAGAAAAGAAGTATCAGTGGCAAGCGACTACACTCCCCGTAAACGGCAAAAATTTAATTCAGTTATTTTGAAATATAGAATGGGAGGAAGTTCTGTTGTGATCTGTGTTCGCAACTTGTGTTGCAAAAAACATTCAGACCAACCGCAGGAAACAGAGAAAGCGGTCAAAATGGCGTAGACAGTGGCTGTTAAAGCGAAAGCAGTTTTCTCACGTAAATTTACTGCGAGAGTTGCAGGGCGATCCTAGCGACTGGTGAAATTACTTGCGAATGGATGTCGAAACTTATAACTATATCTTAAAGCTTGTAACCCCTCAAATTGTGAGAAAAAATACTTGTATAGAGAAGGGCAATTTCACCTCATGAACGGCTGGTGGTAACATTAAGATTCCTAGCAACAGGAAGGAAGTACAAGGATTCGGAATTTTCAACTGCAATATCGAAACAAGAGTTGAGTGAAATAACACCCGCAATTTTTCAATTAGAGCATTGTATGCTGCTGTCTTTTTGTCTCGGTCACAATATTCTTTACTTTAATCTTCCACAAACATGGGTGGTTTCTATATATTTCAATGAATTCACTTACAGAATCTCGAGAACACTGACGAGTATCAGCCATTTTAATGCCCTGTGCGCACAAATACACTCCTGGAAATGGAAAAAAGAACACATTGACACCGGTGTGTCAGACCCACCATACTTGCTCCGGACACTGCGAGAGGGCTGAACAAGCAATGATCACACGCACGACACAGCGGACACACCAGGAACCGCGGTGTTGGCCGTCGAATGACGCTAGCTGCGCAGCATTTGTGCACCGCCGCCGTCAGTGTCAGCCAGTTTGCCGTGGCATACGGAGCTGCCTCGCAGTCTTTAACACTGGTAGCATGCCGCGACAGCGTGGACGTGAACCGTATGTGCAGTTGACGGACTTTGAGTGAGGGCGTATAGTGGGCATGCGGGAGGCCGGGTGGACGTACCGCCGAATTGCTCAACACGTGGTGCGTGAGGTCTCCACAGTACATCGATGTTGTCGCAAGTAGTCGGCAGAAGGTGCACGTGCCCGTCGACCTGGGACCGGACCGCAGCGACGCACGGATTCACGCCAAGACCGTAGGATCCTACACAGTGCCGTAGGGGACCGCACCGCCACTTCCCAGCAAATTAGGCACACTGTTGCTCCTGGGGTATCGGCGAGGACCATTCGCAACCGTCTCCATGAAGCTGGGCTACGCCCCCGCACACCGTTAGGCCGTCTTCCGCTCACGCCCCAACATCGTGCAGCCCGCCTCCAGTGGTGTCGCGACAGGCGTGAATGGAGGGACGAATGGAGACGTGTCGTCTTCAGCGATGAGAGTCGCTTCTGCCTTGGTGCCAATGATGGTCGTATGCGTGTTTGGCGCCGTGCAGGTGAGCGCCACAATCAGGACTGCATACGACTGAGGCACACAGGGCCAACACCCGGCATCATGGTGTGGGGAGTGATCTCCTACACTGGCCGTACACCTCTGTTGATCATCGAGGGGACACTGAATAGTGCACGGTACATCCAAACCGTCATCGAACCCATCGTTCTACCATTCCTAGACCGGCAAAGGAACTTGCTGTTCCAACAGGACAATGCACGTCCGCATGTATCCTGTGCCACCCAACGTGCTCCAGAAGGTGTAAGTCAACTACCCTGACCAGCAAGATCTCCGGATCTGTCCCCCATTGAGCATGTTTGGGACTGGATGAAGCGTCGTCTCACGCGGTCTGCACGTCCAGCACGAACGCTGGTCCAACTGAGGCGCCAGGTGGAAATCTCATGGCGAGCCGTTCCACAGGACTACATCCAGCATCTCTACGATCGTCTCCATGGGAGAATAGCAGCGTGCATTGCTGCGAAAGGTGGATATTCACTGTACTAGTGCCGACATTGTGAACGCTCTGTTGCCTGTGTCTATGTGCCTGTGGTTCTGTCAGTGTGATCATGTGATGTATCTGACCCCAGGAATGTGTCAATAAAGTTTCCCCTTCCTGGCACAATGAATTCACGGTGTTCTTATTTCAATTTCCAGGAGTGTACAAACACTAGACTGAGCAAACAGATTTGCGGCGATCTCCTGTGAACACGCTCCAACGTGCCTGCGCAGATGTGGTTTGAACCCACAGATTTAAGAGGTTTCGCTCAAACCTCCTACTCCAACTTCCAGGTTTGCACACACCTCAGGTTGGTGCAAATCTTCTGTCCACACGCAACGATCTGTCTGCGCAGATGTGATGTGCGCAGACATTTGCGCAGACAGGTCGTTGCGTGTGGACGGGCCTTTACATCTTTTCCGACTGATTCTGACCACCCTGCATATAGGGTATTCCTGGAGGAATGGCCAGTATGCGGAACTCTGACAGGAAAGATCATTCGATGCAAAAACGTCAAGTAAGTATGAGCTCTAAAATGCATAGCTAAAGAGCTATGAGCACTTGTTCATCTTCTGTAGTGTGCAACTCTTCTTTTCTGTTGTAAGCTATTTGCTTTCCGTATGTTAGGAGGAGGTAGTATGGACCGAAACAAAAACAAATATTTAATATAATCATAAAACAAGAGACTCGAAGCGTTTGAGATGTGGTGTTACAGAAGAATGTTGAAAATTAAGTGGACTGATAAGGTAACGAATGAGGAGGTTCACCGAATCACCGAAGAAAGAAATACAAGAGAAACACTGGCAAGAAGAAAGGACAGAATGGTAGGACATCGATTAAGATATCAAAGAGTAACTTCCATGGTGCTAGAGAGAGTTATAGAGGGTACAAACTAAAGAATTGAACACGGATTGGAATATATTCAGCAATTAATTCACGACGGTGGTTGCAAGTGCTGTCCTAAGATGAAGAGGGTTACACAGGCGAGAGTGCATTAAACCACTCAGAGGACAGACCATTTAACGAAAAAGAAGGACTTGCACTCTTAAGTGCACACTTTAAGAAGTTGTTAAGTAGATAGGTGTGTTTCATAGCAGTTAAGTTGTACAAGTGCTCATAACTCTTAGGGCTCTTTAGAGCATCTGTTTACTGAACACCGCCTCTAAAAATATCCTGATTAGCCACAATATAAGACTACCGACCTACTGTCCACATAAACCCGTCCAGGCGACAGGAGCTTCACATGGAGTGACTGCTAGTCTGACATACGCACGGTGCATGTACACTACTGGCCATTAAAATAGCTAAACCACGAAGATGACGTGCTACTGATGCGAAATTTACCCTACACGAAGAAGATGCCGTGATATGCAAATGATTAGCTTTTCAGAGCATTCACATAAGGTTGGCGCCGCTGGCGACACCTACAACGTGCTGACATGAGGAAAGTTTCCACCGATTTCTCATACACAAACAGCAGCTGACCGGCGTTGCCTGGTGAAACGTTGTTCTGATGCCTCTTGTAAGGAGGAGAAATGCGTACCATCACGTTTCCGGATTTTAGCCTATCGCGAATGAGGTTTATCGTATCGCAACATTGCTGCTCGCGTTGGTCGAGATCCAATGACTTTTAGCAGAATTTGGAATCGGTGGGTTCAGGAGGGTAATACGGAACGCCGTGCTGGTTCCCGAGGGCCTCGTATCACTAGCAGTCGAGATGACAGGCATCTTATCCGCATGGCTGTAACGGATCGTGCAGCCACGTCTCGATCTCTGAGTCAACAGATGGGGACGTTTGCAAGACAACAACCATCAGCACGAACAGTTCGACGACGTTTGCAGCAGCATGGATTATCAGCTCGGAGACCATGGCTGCTGTTACCCTTGACGCTGCATCACTGACAGGAGCGCCTGAGATGGTGTACTCAACGACGAACCTCGGTGCACGAATGGCAAAACGTCGTTTTTTCGGATGATTCTAGGTTCTGTTTACAGCATCATGATGGTCGCATTCGTGTTTGGCGACATGGCGGTGAACGCACATTGGAAGCGTGTATTCGTCATCGCCATACTGGCCTATCACCCGGCGTGATGGTATGGTGTGCCATTGGTTACACGTCTTGGTCACCTCATGTTCGCATTGACGGCACTTTGAACAGTTACATTTCAGATGTGTTACGACCCGTGGCTCCACTCTTCATTCGATCCCTGCGAAACCCTACATTTCAGCAGGCTAATGCACGACCGCATGTTGCAGGTCCTGTACGGGCCTTTCTGGCCACCACATTCTCCAGATCTCTCACCAACTGAGAACGTCTGGTGTCCAACGCCAGTCACTACTCTTGATGAACTGTGGTATCAAGTTGAAGCTGCATGGGCAGCTGTACCTGTAACGCCATCCAAGTTCTGTTTGACTCATTGCCCAGCCATATCAAGGCCCTTGTTACGGCCAGAGGTGGTTGTTCTGGGTACTGATTTCTCAGGATCTATGCACTCAAATTGCGTGAAAATGTAATCACATGTTAGTTCTAGTATAATATATTCGTCCAATGAACACCCGTTTATCATCTGCATTTCTTCTTGGTGTAGCAATTTTAATGGCCAGTCGTGTAGTATCAGAGAGCTTGTTGCCCGTGTGGAGTGTGCAACACGCGCGATCAATCTGAGGGCAGATTGTGAGGGCCCGGAGGCCCGGCACTTGCATTTCGGCAGCTGTGTCACTTATCAGGTGTTTGAGGAACATAGTGCACCGAACACTCCTAACGAAGAGCCTACGCAGCCGACGACCTATGCATATGCGAATGTTAACACCACGACATTGGCAACTACGACTAAAATGGGCAGTGGCAGAGTTATGCAAGGTCTGATGCATCCCGACACCTTCTTCATCATGGCTATGGGAGGGCACGAATACGTCGTCTTCCAGGGAAACAGCTCCTTGACGCCTGTACTGCGGAACGGAGACATGCTGGCGGTGGCTCTATCATATTCTGGGGAACATTCACGTGAGCGTCGATGAGTCCAGTGAAGCTCGAGCAACGCACCACGACGACCCGGAGTATTGTACACTGGTTGCAGACCACAAACATTCCTTCATGACGATCATGTTTCCCGACAGCTGAGGCATTTTTCAACAACATAATGCCCCATCTCACGTCGTCAGAAGTATGATGCAATTGTTCGAGGAACACGATGACGAGATGCAGTTGATGTGCTTTCCTCCTCCTCGGAATTTACGGGAATTAGACGACTTGTGTGTGCAGATGTGGTGCCAACGCCTTCCAGTGACCTACCAAGGCCTCTTTACTTCCATGCCACGACGCGTATACAGTTATCCGTGAAGAAGGATGACATACCGGCTATTAGTTGGTTCGTCGTTGATGAGTGTATGGAAAACAAAGATCTCGTAGTAGTAGAGATTTCTTTCACAGATTCGAAGATAAGTCAGTGATAATAGTTAAGTGTTTTAGAGCCCGTATTTACTAGACCTTTTTGCCTCGAATCATCGTTTTGTGTTAGCAGAAGAGCCAACACAGTGTTACTAGTCGAGGCCGAAATGCACGCGTTTTAGCTCACGCAGGCTGGCGTGATGAGGGAAGAACTATACTGACGTGAGGTCTGGAACATGACATGAAATGAGAATTCAGAAAGCGGACGTAATTAGTTTGACACTTAACTTTAATCCATTAATGATGAACGTCGCTCTTGACGGTACATGATTCACAATACTATCTGTTCAGAATACATTCTTGAAGATAGTACACTCCTGAAAATGGAAAAAAGAACACATTGACACCGGTGTGTCAGACCCACCATACTTGCTCCGGACACTGCGAGAGGGCTGTACAAGCAATGATCACACGCACGGCACAGCGGACACACCAGGAACCGCGGTGTTGGCCGTCGAATGGCGCTAGCTGCGCAGCATTTGTGCACCGCCGCCGTCAGTGTCAGCCAGTTTGCAGTGGCATACGCAGTCTTTAACACTGGTAGCATGCCGCGACAGCGTGGACGTGAACCGTATGTGCAGTTGACGGACTTTGAGCGAGGGCGTATAGTGGGCATGCGGGACGCCGGGTGGACGTACCGCCGAATTTCTCAACACATGGGGCGTGAGGTCTCCACAGTACATCGATATTGTCGCCAGTGGTCGGCGGAAGGTACACGTGCCCGTCGACCTGGGACCAAACCACAGCGACGCACGGATGCACGCCAAGACCGTAGGATCCTACGCAGTGCCGTAGGGGACCGCACCGCCACTTCCCAGCAAATTAGGGACACTGTTGCTCCTGGGGTTTCGGCGAGGACCATTCGCAACCGTCTCCATGAAACTGGGCTACGGTCCCGCACACTGTTAGGCCGTCTTCCGCTCACGCCCCAAACATCGTGCAGCCCGCCTCCAGTGGTGTCGCGACAGGCGTGAATGGAGGGACGAATGGAGACGTGTCGTCTTCAGCGATGAGAGTCGCTTCTGCCTTGGTGCCAATGATGGTCGTGTGCGTGTTTGGCGCCGTGCAGGTGAGCGCCACAATCAGGACTGCATACGACCGAGGGCCACAGGGCCAACACCCGGCATCATGGTATGGGGAGCGATCTCCTACACTGGCCGTACACCTCTGGTGATCGTCGAGGGGACACTGAATAGTGCACGGTACATCCAAACCGTCATCGAACCCATCGTTCTACCATTCCTAGACCCCCAAGGCACTTGCTGTTCCAACAGGACAATGCACGTCCGCATGTATCCCGTGCCACCCAACGTGCTCTAGAAGGTGTAAGTCAACTACCCTGGCCAGCAAGATTTCTGGATCTGTCCCCCATTGAGCATGTTTGGGACTGGATGAAGCGTCGTCTCACGCGGTCTGCACGTCCAGCACGAACGTTGGTCCAACTGAGGCGCCAGGTGGAAATGGCATGGCAAGCCGTTCCACAGGACTACATCCAGCATCTCTACGATCGTCTCCATGGGAGAATAGCATCCTGCATTGCTGCGAAAGGTGGATATACACTGTACTAGTGCCGACATTGTGCATGCTCTGTTGCCTGTGTCTATGTGCCTGTGGTTCTGTCAGTGTGATCATGTGATGTATCTGACCCCAGGAATGTGTCAATAAAGTTTCCCCTTCCTGGGACAATGAATTCATGGTGTTCTTATTTCAATTTCCAGGAGTCTAGTTACAGTAAGTGAATATGGCACCTTGCTAGGTCGTAGCAAATGACGTAGCTGAAAGCTATCGTAAACTGTCGTCTCTGCAAATGAGAGCGTATGTAGACAGTGAACCATCGCTAGCAAAGTCGGCTGTACAACTGGGGCGAGTGCTAGGGAGTCTCTCTAGACTAGATCTGCCGTGTAGCGGCGCTCAGTCTGCAATCACTGAAAGTGGCGACACGCGGGTCCGACCTATACTAACGGACCGCGGCCGATTTAAAGGCTACCACCTAGCAAGTGTGGCGTCTGGCGATGACACCACAGATCGTTCCTGTCATGTTCCTGAATATTGACCGTGTGTGTGTAATGTCCACACAAACTAGTCAATCTCGCTGCTGACGGACCTTTTCTTCCTTCTATTTCTCAACGGCTGGTAAATTGTCACAAAACAGGCGAATGCGGCGGGAATTAAAGGTGAATGGGGTTTCAACAGTTTTAAATTAATCTCACTGAGTAGGGACCAACAGTAAGTTCAATTTGTTTTAAAGCATGTACAAACTCAGCAACATCCTGCACGAGAATAAATGATCCGTCTTCTTTAACAGAAATATATATTGATGGTAGGCAATGAAAATCTCGTAATTCCATTGTGTTAAGTTTTGCAGGTGAAGCGAAAACAGTTCCTTAAAAAACTAATATAAACTGGAACAGAAAGTTGCTACATGGGTAACTGTGTAGTGGAAGCTTAGTTATTGACAGATAAGGGAAATTCGTGCACTTTCAAATCTCTCTCTGATTATAGAATTATGAATTTTCAAAGGCACATGGAGTTACTAGGTTTTCATTGTCTACCGTCGATATGCAATCTTCCTGCATCGTACCAGTGCCTCTGATTCACCTAACATGACCCCGTAATAGAACTTTATGCACGTAACTATGTATGCAGCTTATATGCACATTAATGTTCATGAATGTTGAGAGGGTTGATAGGTAATATTACTATCAGCTTGACGTTGTGCCTTTGTCGAAAAAGTAAAAAGAGATGAGCTTGTTTCAGGGTTCTTGTCTTTCCGATCCTAGCAGTTGCTCTAATGATATTGTTCTGACTACCCACGGAGAGCAAGTGATGGGAACCGTGTGATTGTTATCATTATCTCTGAATATATTAAAGGCCACTGCAAAATAACACGTGAAAATCGTGTGATCTGTGAAATGGTATTTTTAGATGAAAGCTGAAATAATTCACTTGTGTTTACGAAAAAGTTTGAATTCTCGATGTAGCAGACTGTAACGTTACTGGCGACGTAAGAGTGAAGACAGCCCAAGCGTCAGTCTTAAAGCATTTTCTCACGGTTTGTCTGGTTCTGTCATCACGGCTCTCGTCACTTGAATGAGACACTGTGTTGAGAACACTTCTATACATTTATGTATTCTGGCAGTTTTGCCTTACACGTCGGCAGCGTATTTCTTGATAACATGTGCTAGCATTACGTAAATAACAAAAAAAAGATTCAAGGCGTGATTTACATCTCAAGCCTCCCTCACTGTATGCCAAAAACGAAGGAAAGGAAGGGGGGGGGGGAGAGAGAGAGAGAGAGAGAGAGAGAGATAGATAGAGAAAGAAAGAGAGAGATAGACAGACAGACTGAAAGAGAGAACAAGTGAGACAGAAAGAAGGCAGAGAAGGAGAACCTCGGCGCAAACTAAACAGTTTTGAAAGTTGTCTTCTCGCAGCGGAAGTTTACACCCCTGCGCTGTTCCCGACGGCTGCCGGTGAATGGAGTTTTGGATTTATTCTTTTTAAATGACGCCTCGCTCCCCTAGCCCCAACAAACAATGCGAGTTACAAGCGGCGCTGGCAGGAAGACGGGGGGGGGGGGGGGGGGGGGGGGGGGGAGGGAGGGGTGTAGAGAAGGTGGAGGGAGGGGTGAGGAGGGAGGAGAGACGGGGGTAGAGGGGTACATTCTGTACTGTACTGTAGCGCCGGCTGCCACGTGGGGCTTCTTGTCGCATCGTCGCTCATCAGCCCCACCCTGCAGCCCGCGGCCATAGCTGCTGGAAGTCTTTCAGCGTTCCTAGGGAGCGAGTCATTGGTGCTACATGTTCTACTGCTCACTTGCACCGCAAAAACATAACATCATAATAATGGTGCTGCTGGAAAATAGATTTTGTATCAACAATAATTCAATACTGCTTCTCGTTTTCTCTGCAGCAACATGGCACCACTGGCATGATGAGCACAACTAGAAATAAATTCATTCTGAGTATCACGTGACAGATAGTACATCTGTAATGACTGTCCGGCTTCTTGTCGGTCCCTGGCCTTGTTTATGTGTTTTGCAGGAACTTTACAGCAATGACTCAAGAGCTCTAATATTCCGAGCAAATTTCCATTATTTGGTTCTCCAATTTTCTGAGCTAAATCTCTGAAGAGAAAAGCCTCTATGATCAATTGCATCAAGTAACATGAGAGTAAATTCACTATTGCACAGAAGAACAAAAGAATATTACCTTTTTGTTTCCGAACATCGGCATGACCATTTTATGATTCTTGCAGAACACATACACAAACAGAAATATTTTATTTCGTAAGTTTCCTTTAATTTACTTCTATGGTCACAAACTTTTTGTTAACAGATTACCGGTTTCGGTCTTTAATGACCATTATCAGATATGCAGCAAAAATGGGAGAAACATAAATACACTCGCAAACTGTATACAGCTTAAGAACAATTCACAGACCATAATGAAAAGTAGTACTGACAAAATTTACATTTGTGCACTTTAAATATGAAGAGGCATACATGTTTCATAAAAACAAAGTCCTAATGTACTGCAGCCATAGTGGCATCGTCAAATGTTAAATGCGGAATCAGCACCAGCATCGTCAAATACATATAAATAACATCACATGCACGAGTCATGTTGTCAGTAGCACTACTCTTCAAAACAAGCTGCCTTACAGTAGGCACAAGATGTTTGTGTTGTAAGTTCACCAGATGTCGCTAATGTCGGCATACACTAGGTTTCAATAATTAATTGAAACAGAGAAAAAAAGAGACATACATTAGTTGAAGTCTGCAATAAGCCTATATCGTATAAAAGGCATTACAGTAATAAAAAGCAATAAAAAGAAGAACACGACGGAAGTAATACTGTTAGAAAGAGGAAGAATTAAAAACAGTGGTTGACATGTGCTGTAGTACCAATATTCTAGATAATGACATAAATATTAAACACTGGTGATAGTGCACCGGGTAATAGTAAACAACCATAAAACAAATCATTTGTGGCTCCTTTACCGATTTGTTTTATGGTGGTTTAATATTACCCGGTGCACTATATGATGTTTAATATTTATGTCATTATCTAGAATGAAGGCACTAGCCCACATGTCAACCGTTGTTTCTTAACTCTTTCCCATTTTTGTTGCAGATCTGATGATGGTCATTAAAGACCGAAACCGGTAATCTGTTAAAAAAAGTTTATGACCATAGACGTAAATTAAAGGAAACTTATTACATATACGGGTCACTGTTTTTTCGCGACGATTTCGTCCTTTGATTTCATTTTGTGTTTGCTCTCAAATTCTAAATATTTTCTGCATACTCGTTTTTCGTGTAAAATTACCTCGTGATATGAATCAGAAGTTCCTTTCCTTTGGCAAACCTTCCATACTGAAAAGACGTTTCACAGCTATTAACGTGTGCATTTGTTAGAGAAATGCTTTGGTAGGATTTCCAACAACATTTAAAGAAAGTGTAATTTCTACACCATCATAAAGTGGTTTTAGGGCACTACGTCTAAAGAAAACATTGTGAATTCAAGGTAAAACATGAAATAAAACTATATGTAATTCGACTTGATGACTTATGAAACTGAAGGACTGATGTGGAAAAGAAGAGCTAGATTGGTTATGCCGGTGTTTATATAATGTCCTTTCCTTTATTATATGATGCGAAATTTATTTTGCAATAGCAGACTGACATTTGCCAGCTTAGCACGCTGGGGGATCCGAAACCCGAGGATTTGCCCCCCACCCTCTCCTTTTGACGCCCCCCTATTCGCCGGGCCTGGTTGCTGGACCCTTTATAACTTGCAGTGAAACAAGACAGTAATTCCCCATAACGTCAGCAACAAACAGATTTTCCAGGAACGAAACGGTAGTTTTAAACATCTTTACTTGTTCAGCTAAATAAATTTTGCATGAGTAAACTTCCAGTCCATCGCAAAAAAATGGCTCTGAGCACTATGGGACCTCTATGGTCATCAGTCCCCTAGAACGTATAACTGCTTAAACCTAACTAACATAAGGACATCCCACACATCCATGCCCGAGGCAGGATTCGAACCTGCGAGCGTAGCGGTCGCACGGTTCGGACTGTTAGATAGTTACCCACCACGAAACTAAAACAGAGAAAAGTTTACAATGCAGTTAACGCAAACGAAGATGGTGAAAAAAAAAAAAAAAAAAAAAAAAAAAAAAATCCTGGCACTAAATTAGATCAGTTAAAAAGAGAGTGATTATCGAAGCATAAAAGTGATTTCATTTTAGCGTATCTCCTCTAATGAGCACGTGACTAAGCACAAGCCTTTAATCCAATAGCATAGCCGGCCGGCGTGGTCGAGCGGTTCTAGGCACTTCAGTCAGGAACCGTGCGACCGCTACGGTCACAGGTTCGTATCCTGCCTCGGGCATGGATGTGTGTGATGTCCTTAGGTTAGTTAGGTTTAAGTAGTTCTAAGTTCTAGGGGACTGATGACCTCAGATGTTAAGTCCCATAGTGATCAGAGCCATTTGAACCATTTTTGAACCAATAGCATAAAGTATTCAGGTATTAAAACCATTGTAGTTCAGTAGCATAAAATTTTAAGTCCACTTATAAGACGGTTAGTAAAACTTCAACTGATAAGCTGATGCGCATAGTTTAGAGCACAGAACTGTTTTATATTGATCGAAACCGCCAGCGAAAAGTCTAGTGACTGTGTAATGCAATGTTTAATTAAAGTTATAATTCGTTTCGATCGCTGGCAAGAGATATAATGGTAACGTGAATCGACTTTTTTAAAATGCCATAACTATCTTTTTTTATATAAAAAAAAGCAAAAGGCAACTCTACCTAGTAGAATCCGGCTCGACTAAAGAATTATTCTTTAGCTACACACTGAGGTGAGAAAAATCATGGGATTCCTTCTAATATCATGTCGGACCTCTTTTTGTCCTGCGTACTGCAGCATCTCGACGTAGATGGACTCAACAAGTCGTTTGGAGTCCCCTGCATAAATATCGAGCAATTCTACCTCTTAGCTGTCCACAATTGCGAAAGGGTTGCCGGTGCAGGATTTTGGGCTCAAATTGAGCTCTCGGTTACGTCCTATAAATGTTCGAAAGGTGACCAAATCATTCGCTCCAACAGTGCAGGATGTTCTTCAAACCAACAGCGAACAGTTGTCGTATAGTGCATTGTCATCCACAAAAAATTCTATCGTTGTTAGGGAACATGAAGACAATGAACGACTGCACATGGTCTCCAGGTAACCGAACATAACCGTTCCCAGTTAATGTTCGGTTCAGTTGGACCAGACGATCCAGCCCACTCGATGCGAATACAGCCCACACCATTATGGAGCACCACCATCTCGCACAGTGCCTTGCTGGCAACTTGGGTCCGTAGCATCATGGGGTCTGCGCCACAGCTGTATCCTACCATCAGCTCTTACCAAATAAAATCATGACTCACGTGACTAGGCTACAGTTTTCCAGCCTAGGGTCCAACCAACATGGTCACGAGCACAGGAGAGGCAGTTTAGCGATGTCGTGCTGTTAGAAAAAGCACTCGCATCAGTCGGTTGCTGCCAAAGCCCATTAACGCCAAATTTGGCCACTCTGTCCTACCGGATACGTACGTCGTACATAGTATCTCGTACGTCCACACCAGTGGCGTCTACTGTGTAAGAGCACAAGAGCACGAGAACACTTTAACTTTTGAAACCTTGGAGATTTATTGGTTATTTTTCTTTGAACACTGTAAAATGTAATACAGGTGAGGCAATCTGAAATACACGGCACTAAATGTACCACACTGTTACATTTCGCTCGTCTAGACTCGGTAAAACTTGGCTAGAAGAACGCGAGCACACCTTCGCTTGTGCATGTTTTAAGGAGCTCCTGAGCATGTGCAACTGGTGTGGAGTAATTTTCTTATGGGCCAAATACATTCAGATTTGACAAACAGTGTGCACAATTCACAGAGTGCACTGTTAGCCCTTACCACTCAACTACAAGTTTACATAAATGTCACCAGGTGGTAGCACATTGCAACAGACGTTCGTTTGGCATAAATCCCGCTAGGCGGTAGCACACTCCACAGATATGCGAATTCACTCAATTCACTCACTGTACAGTACCGGTACATTTAGATCGGACATCACTATATGTTATACTGATAGAAAAACCTATCATGTGGCATTCTGAACGAGACATAGCACGTTAAGTTTTGGATTATATCATGGAGTAACCCATTTGAGGCACCGAGAACCATAAAGCAAATCATCGTCGATTGTGAGACTGTAGCTTTTATTTATGCTTCTGGCATCTGTTGATTTACGCTGGACCAGGTTTATCTGTACTGTAGGTCCACATTGTACGTGTTTCGGAACATTCATGAAAAGCTGTATCGCTGTTTTCTCTGATATTCACTTAAATATGGGGGGTCGAAGACGGCGTGCTTTTGGCCCTTATGGCTGTCAGCGCCTCACTTGTATTCCAGTCAAGTGGTTTTGTTGGAAGACAGTACTATTTAAATTTAATAATTTCCGCAAATGGCAGTTTGTGTTTGGAGTTGGTTCTCTACCGCGCAGAAATCAGGTTTCCTATGAAGGGTCAACATGTGGTAACAGAAAGAAAATTATCAGGAAAAGTAAGAATATGTGGTTTCCAACCCAGAAGATAATTCGTTAAGTAATACATGAATTGGAGACGTTGCAAATGTTGCCGCAAAAAATAAAAAGCACGAAAAATTCTACTTACACAAAAATGCGAAACGGAGAGTAGCGAAAGCTTAAACATTATTTCATTCTTGCCATAAACAATAATAAATTATGTAAGAAACAGCAAAATACCACAAAACAGTTCTTCCTTTTTGCAGACAAATTATGCATATTAGTAGCTGACAGCGGCTGAAGTTGTATAAATATGTTGTTAAGCATAACTATATACAGCAGATGTTATTAATTTCGCACTCTTACATTTATCCGAATTTAAAAATTTGTGAACAGCCAGAACGTATACCTACGAGCCGTCACTGGTCCACTCTGATTTCTGCGTTTATCTAACGTAGAGTTACTTGTCTGCTAGCACTGACAACTCAGCGCAAACGCTGCTGCTGCCGGTCGTTAAGTGAAGGTCATCGACCAATCCGTTGTTCGAGGTGAGAGGTAATGCCTAAAATTTGGTATCCTCGGAACAGCCTTGACTCTGTGGATCTCGGAATGTTGAATTTCGTAACGATTTCGGAAACAGAATGTTCCATGCGTCTAGCTGCAGATACAATTACGCGTTCAAAGTCTGTTAATATCCGTCGTGCGGGCATGATCACATCGGAAATCGTTTCACACGAATCACCTGAGTACTAAGACGGGTCCGTCAGTGCACTGCCCTTTTATACCTCGAAGAAAATGGCCTATTGACACACTGTCAACATGGGTTTAGAAAACATCGTTCCTGTGAAACACAACTAGCTCTTTATTCACATTAAGTGCTGCGTGCTATTGACAAGGGATTGCAGATCGATTCTGTACTTCTGGATTTCCGGAAGACTTTTGACACGGTACCACACAAGCGGCTAGCAGTGAAACTGCATGCTTATGGAATATCGTCTCAGTTATGTGACTGGATTTGTGATTTCCTGTTAGAAAGGTCTAACTTCGTAATAATTGACTGAGAGTCATCGAGTAAAACAGAAGTGATTTCTGGCGTTTCCCAAGTAGTGGCGTAGTGTTATAGGCCCTTTGCTGTTCTGGAGACAATCTGAGCATCCGTCTTCGGTTGTTTGCAGACGATGCTGTCGTTTATCCACTAATAAAGTAATCAGAAGATGAAAACAAACTGCAAAACGATTTAGAAAAAAAATCTGAATAGCGCGAAAAGTGGCAGTTGACTCTAAGTAACTAAAAGTGTGAGGTCATCCACATGACTGCTAAAAGGAACTCGTTAAATTCGGTTACACTATGAATGAGTCTAATCTAAAAGCCGTAAATTCAACTAAATAACTAGGTATTACAATTACGAACAACTTAAACTGGAAGGAACACATAGAACACCCCGACCTACATAGGGAGGAACGATCACCACGATAAAATAAGGGGAATCAGAGCTCGTACGGAAAAATATAGGCGTCCATTCTCTCCGCCCGCTATACGGGATTGGAATAACATAGAATTGTGAAGGTGGTTCGATGAACCCTCTGCCAGACACTTGAACATGATTTGCAGAGTATCCATGTAGATGTAGATGTAGATGTGAGACTACCGCCAACTGTTTGTGTGCATGTCGCTATCCCCATTACTTTCGTCACTTCACTGTACATATGGCGTCTGAGGCTGTTAAGATGCAAATGGGACGTGACTGCGTCACCTTTCTTCTCCAGTTCACAATGATAGTGTGAAATCAGCGGGTTCGCAATGCGCATGACCTCTTAATGGAGTGACGGTAATGGCTTGCACTGTACGCTTCTACCTAAGTTACGAAGTTTACAGTTAAAATTCATACTCTAATGATTTTTTTAAATCTGGCACACTTTTATGATTCAGTCATAAATCTGTTGTTCATAGTTCTTCATGCAGTATCTGAGTGCACTGGGCAGCTATCTGCCGCTCACTTTCCCATCTGACAAAGATCCTTACAGCAGCCGGAAAGATCACGTTCGTAGCTAGGTTAGCGCTTTACCAAAATTAGTGAATGTCTTAGTCTCAAGGTCTTTCCAGAACAGTCTTAAACTATTATGAAAGTGTGTGAAGCATTGCTCGTGGCATGATCGCCTCAGTAGACTGAGGTGAGTTGTACAGTGGGCACCGCTGCCGTAGACTGCCACACTGCTGGTACGGTATACTGACGTTAAGATTCTGTTATGTTAAGTGGTAGTGGTGAGCAGAGCTGTGGATTTCCAAACTGTGCTTGATAATCGCTAAGTAACAACTGACACTTGCAAAAAAACAAATGCCAAATGGTACGGAACAGATGAGAATTTCTACAAAACACCGGGCCAATGACCGTAAAATGAAATGTAGAGAGCGGGACGTGTTAACTGCAGCGAATTCCGATCACGAACACACTGTATGCATTGAACAGTTCATGCATTATGTAAGGTGGCTATAATTTCGCACCTTACAAGCACCCATCCACATACTTTGCCGTGATCTACAAACACAATTAGGTATCATATTATAGGTTGTACATAGTAATTACGGGGTGTTTAAAAAATGACCGGTATATTTGAAACGGCAATACAAACAAAACGAGCAGCGATAGAAATACACCGTTTGTTGCAATATGATTGGGACAACAGTACATTTTCAGGCAGACAAACTTTCGAAATTACAGTAGTTACAGTTGTCAACAACAGATGGCGCTGCGGTCTGGGAAACTCTATAGTACGATATTTTCCACATATCCACCATGCGTAGCAATAATATGGCGTAGTCTCTGAATGAAATTACCCGAAACCTTTGACAACGTGTCTGGCGGAATGGCTTCACATGCAGATGAGATGTACTGCTTCAGCTGTTAAATTGTTTCTCGATTCTGGCGGTACACCTGGTCTTTCAAGTGTCCCCACAGAAAGAAGTCACAGGGGTTCATGTCTGGCGAATAGGGAGGCCAATCCACGCCGCGTCCTGTATGTTTCGGATAGCCCAAAGCAATCACACCATCATCGAAATATTCATTCAGGAAATTAAAGACGTCGGCCGTGCGATGTGGCCGGGCACCATCTTGCATAAACCACGAGGTGTTCGCAGTGTCGTCTAAGGCAGTTTGTACCGCCACAAATTCACGAAGAATGTCCAGATAGCGTGATGCAGTAATCGTTTCGGTTCTGAAAAATGGGCCAATGATTCCTTTGGAAGAAATGGCGGCTCAGACCAGTACTTTTTGAGGATGCAGGGACAATGGGACTGCAACATGGGGCTTTTCGGTTCCCCATATGCGCCAGTTCTGTTTATTGACGAAGCCGTCCAGGTAAAAATAAGCTTCGTCAGTAAACCAAATGCAGCCCACATGCATATCGCCATCATCAATCCTGTGCACTATATCGTTAGCGAATGTCTCTCGTGCAGCAATGGTAGCGGCGCTGAGGGGTTGTCGCGTTTGAATTTTGTATGGATAGAGGTGTAAACTCTGGCGCATGAGACGATACGTGGACGTTGGCGTCATTTGGACCGCAGCTGCAACACGGCGAACGGAAACCCGAGGCCGCTGTTGGATCACCTGCTTCACTAGCTGCGCGTTGCCCTCTGTGGTTGCCGTACGCGGTCGCCCTACCTTTCCAGCACGTTCATCCGTCACGTTCCCAGTCCGTTGAAATTTTTCAAACAGATCCTTTATTGTATCGCTTTTCGGTCCTTTGGTTACATTAAACCTCCGTTGAAAACTTCGTCTTGTTGCAACAACACTGTGTTCTAGGCGGTGGAATTCCAACACCAGAAAAATCCTCTGTTCTAAGGAATAAACCATGTTGTCCACAGCACACTTGCATGTTGTGAACAGCACACGCTTACAGCAGAAAGACGACGTACAAAATGGCGCACCCACAGACTGCGTTGTCTTCTATATCATTCACATCACTTGCAGCGCCATCTGTTGTTGAAAATTGTAACTACTGTAATTTCGAAAGTTTGTCCGCCTGAAAATGTACTGTTGTCCCAAGCATATTGCAACAAACGGTGTATTTCTATCGCTGCTCGTTTAGTTTTTATTGCCGTTTCAAATATACCGGTCATTTTTGAAACACCCTGTATGAATATATAAAGGAAACTGAAATTGTCACGTACGCCTTGTAAATAGTTGCTAACGCTTGTTGCATGAAAGATGAGAAATTGTCTTTATTATATATTACTAGTGGAGGTTGGAGCGGCAGTGGAAATGAAATGGCAAGCGGAACTCAACCCCTGGTTGGAAGGCCCACACAGGTGTATTGGTCCTGCTTAAACACAGGAAGTAGCAAGACAGCTGAGCGCTGGGGCAAAATGGAGTCGCGACCGGCCGGCCTTGGAACCGGTCGGGAAGGATTATACTTCGGAAACTACGAAAATCTTGGATGCAACTGAGAGGAACGAGGTAGCGTCACTTCGGAAACCACGCAGGCTTGGTTATTTCCAAGCATTTTTACTCAGAAGCGTACCATTGTACGAGTGTAGGATTTCCCTCGCAAAATTTCCGCGCTGGACCACAAAAGACTAAAATATGGTTGGTCGGCGTTTGGAAGAATCTGTAGAGAGGGAGAGTATTCCGTGGTTTCGGGAATATGATTCGTTTTCAGAATGACGAGGGTGGGGAGCCGAGCCTTGCTGGGAGGCCAGAGGTGGAGAGACGAGGTCTACCGTTGTAAGCGCCCGTGTGTGACAGTTGCTAGATATCAGCTTTGTTCTTTCAGACAGACTTGCTGTCTTTGCTCTCAGCAGAGTTTATAGTTAGAGCAGTTAGGCACTGTACTATTGCGAACCTATACGATCCTGGACTTCACCTCCGGATTGGAAGTCGTCGTTAGTATTCTGCGGTAAATAATTGAGAGCACTTCCTCTGCTTGTACTTACATTGAGACATGATCTGAACTCCGTCCTTCTGGTTGGGTTCGTGTTTCTCGTCTGTAGAACGCAGAGTGGAGAAGATAGAGTATATTAGTCAGAGGACCGCCTTCTGCCGTCCTAATGCCTGAAAGAGTTTATTTCTGGCTGGAGTTCTTCCATCGTCGCAGACGAGTTCGAGAACCATCACGTCGTCGCAGTGGATGTAGTACATACGGTGATATCGCCAATTGCTTTGGCTTATTAGGGCTATAAAAGCTAAACAGCTGTGATCACGTTAGTATATTTCCATTGAGGTTCCACACCACCGGAGATCATCTCTGAAAGTAGTGTCTTCTAGTGTTTGGTGCGTGGATGATGTCAGTCATTTCGTATTATTGATATTAGATCTCGTAGTCATAATAAGAGGTAGAGTTGGGCAATTGATTAGTAATTTGACTTAGGAAATGTAAATTTTGTAATACTAAGGTTTTTTTAAATCTACAGTAAATATATAAGCGGGAACAACGTTTATTATTTAGTAGGATTAGTTGCCCTCATCATTCATTTATGTTTATATTGTAATTTATAGAATTAAGAGATCTTAAGATCTGCTTCAGGGCGTAGTCAGACAGGGCCAAATCTTCATTTTATCGTTTATTATTTTTCGTTTTACACATTTATTTTACACCCACCTGGAGTATGGCTCTGGGCACTATGATACTTAACTTCTGAGGTCATCAGTCTCCTAGAACTTAGAAGTATTTAAACCTAATTAACCTAAGAACATCACACACATACATGCCCGAGGCAAGATTGGACTGTAGCGGTCGCGGTTCCAGATTGTAGCGCCTAGAACCGCTCGGCCACCCCGGCCGGCCACGTGGAGTATCATCTCGAAATTGCAGTGTTTGAAGGAGGCTGTAGTGGAACGGATTAGTGCCACATTCTATGTGGTATGGAAACATGTCTCCAAGGTGGACGAGCAGTTGGACAGCCTGAAGCCGATCAAAGTGATACCATTGTGGCCACAGTAATAGGTGTGTTCTAAAGCGTCATCTCGCGATTTAAAAAATGCCGCTAAAGGTGGAAATGCTATGTGAAATCATACCGGTGGTCGTAGAAAGAGCAGCAGACCGCGAAAGGTTCGATACGTAGGGAACAGACATTTCAACTTAGGCAGATCGCTGCAGACCTTGCAACCGTTACCAATACACGTTTCTCTTTGCCAGAACCATTCGCAGCAATTAAATCAGTGTGTTAGATGCTTCCCTCCATAACCACGGCAGCGTCAAGGAAATTTAGAAATTTGTGGTAAGGTCTTATGGGACCAACCTGCTAGGGTCATTGGTCCCTAAGCCTATACTAGGCAATTTACTCTAACTTAAACTAGCTTATGCTATGGACAACATACACGCCCATACGCGAGGGAGGACTCGAACCTCCGACGGGGGGAGCAGCACAGACCATAAGCAGCGTTAAGAAAGAGTTCGTTGGTGTTCGGAGCATGTTGGTTGGGTCAGCAACCAATTGACTGATCCAAATGTTTCTGGCCACCAGTTAGTGATAGGGGAACACATTACACAGTACAGAATTTTTGTGCACGACATCGGTATGTCCTAGGCGCTATGGTGTCGGCGGGCACTATGCACAAAGGCCAAACACCGCTGCATAACTTCACACGAGGAGTCGTTACAGCTCAGAGATATTGTAGGGATCATATCTGTCTATTTTGGGGTGAGGTGGGTCCCAACTATCTGTTTGCGAATGGACGACAGTGCCTGCCCATAGAGGACCGCTGAGTGTCGGAGAGTCTGGAAGGTGAAGATATGGAACGTATGGAATTGTCTGCATACTCATCGTTTCTAATCCCTATACACCATTCCTGGGATGCTCTTGGCTTTCACTACCCCCCCCCCCCCCCTCCTTCCACGAACTGTACAAGACCTGAACACCGCTTTGAGAGAGATCTGGCACTAGATCCCCTAAGTACTCCTCAACAGTTTGATGGCCAGCGTGAATAACAGGTGCAAAATGTGCATTAGTGCGCAAGGAGGGCACATTCCTTGCTGACAGTGCGACATCGACCTTTATGATGGGAATCTGACCGCTGTCAAACATGAACGTTATTTATGCCTGTTATCCTGCTCGCCCTCTATTACCTATATTCATTATATGTATTCGCAATTGTGAATATGGACAACCATCAGGTGTATAATTGAATGACCATAATGAAGATTTGTGCCGACCGGAACTCGAACTCAGATTTCTCTCTTATCGGGAGCCTTAAGATTTGGCTGTCAGAGCACGACTCACGACTAGATACAGCCTTCCACATGTCGTCAAGAATGTGTCTACATCCTGTACTCGTACATCCAGTATGTCTGTTCCTATATAGGATAGACATTTTACTTGAAAGTCAGTTACCCGGCGTCGGCAGGTAAGTATTGGATGCTTGTCGGAAGGAACTTCGCCTCGTATTTCTGAATAACACAGGCACTGCAATATCTTATTTATCTGCCAACACCGGCAAGCGACTCTCAAGTAAAATGTCTCCACTGTACAAGAATACACATAATGGGTCTACGAGTACACAGTTCAGACACATGGTTCACGATGTATGGAAGTTTGAATCTAGCAGTGAGGCGTGGTCAGATAGCTAAACGTAAGGCGACCGCTCACAACATGCGGAAAATCCGGGTTTCAAACCAGATATGGTACAAATTTTCACTATCGTCATTGCATTACACAGGTGATGCTTGTCCATATCGCAACTGTGAACAGATTTAATGTATTTCATGACGACTGTAGTTGCCGCAGTACCTGTTCCTTCTGACATGCATAAATTTCCGAAGGAACTCTGCATCGTATTTATAAATAACACAGGCTCTGCAGTATCGTTTCTGTTACGTGTGTTCTGTGTTTCACGTCGTCCATCACTGCCTGATATTATACCTGTATAGTAATGTATCTGTTCCTTAGCAGTTCTCAAGAAGTTTATGTTAACTGGAGATTTATTGATCACGTTAACTTACAGAGATATGGTATGCTCTAAATGACTCATTAATTTGCTAGCAGTTGTATAAATCTATTTGGCTGTTACACGAACCTATACCACTCTGGTATATGTCTGTTTACAGTGAAGTGTCGGAATTACAACCGGCCAGAAAGTAGTAATTAGATTCCTTTTGCAGCTACGTGAGACCAGGTGACAATTTTATTATTTAATAACAGTGTGATTAATTATTCGTATCTTGAAATCTGCAGAATAGTTACTGTGAGACATTAATAAAGTGGCAAAGTTGTTTAAAGAGCTGAATCTTAGTAAATACCACAGAAGCGACAAAGGTATGTGTCGTATTGCTTCAGTAAGTTGTTAATAATGATATCTCAAACCAAAGAGGTCTCCTGACATTGCTGCCTTAACTTGACTGCCACACAAGAAAGTTGCAGCGTTTATTAGTACTATACAGTGAGGAACTGTATTACCCCTAACAGCAAATAAATACTATAGGTAAGTGCATTTCATGACGCAGTGCCGGCCGGAGTGGCAGAGCGGTTCTAGGCGCTTCAGTCTGGAACCACGCGACCGCTACGGTCGCAGGTTCGAATCCTGCCTCGGGCATGGATGTGTGTGATGTCCTTAGGTTGGTTAGGATTAAGTAGTTCTAAGATCTAGGGGACTGATGACTTCCGATGTTAAGTCCCATAGTGCTCAGAGCCATTTGAACCACTTGAACCATGATGCAATACAAAATCATTTCAGCCAAAGTGCAGATTACAGTAGAGTAGCTAATACTAAGGATTTGTTCATTAGGCGTTCTCTTACTAAGCGCGAAACTATTATCTACATCTTGCAGTGTGTTACGTAGCTTCATGCCACCCACTATTAGCCACACCATCACATCGTTTCGCTTTGTAAGTATATTAAAACGGCAATAAAATCCTGAGACGATATTTCCACGGAGTTATTAGGACAAGCATACGAAGGAAAGCTGTACTTTAATTTCAGAACTATCCACTAATTATCAGAAATTCCGAACAGTACAGCAGTATACACAATACCTTTCAAACGGAAAAGGTCACAAATACAAACTTGCTATGTACGCTAATTCTGATTATCTACAAACCTTGTAACAACAGAAAATAAAACAACAAAATGAAGCAACAGTGGTGGGTGAGTAGGTAATCGCTGAAAAAAAAGGAATTGGAACAAAGAAAGCTTTTAAACACAATTAACCCCACTTGCCGGTAATTTAAGAATAGCCTCGCAGACGAGGTAGGATTTTAAAAAACGCAGCGCACTTCTCGTGCAGTAATATGGCGGCTTTTAAAACGAGGGCTGCTGCCTCGCCAGAAGAACAGACGCGCTCTGCTAAAATTTGCTGCATCACACACGGGTGCGTTTGCCCGCCGCACTGCAGTAAAATGCAACGTGCCATAGAAAGAAACTCGTCAGTATGTGTCCCAAGACTACTGCTCTTTTATCATCTCCTTCAAAAACCGTAGTAAAATGTTACGATAACAAATGAACCGTGTCAATACGAATAAATATATGCATATTTATGTATTTATGTTCATGTGTTTGTGTGCTATGGACAGTGAAATATTATTTTGGAACGAAAAAAAATCTACACCTTTATATGTTTGGAACATAAAAGTATTATTAATAACTATATTTCTATGTAACAAATACTAAGAATGGCAAAGGCTATGAGTATGTCATGTCAAGGAATTTCTATATAATTGTGGGTTAAAGACTTGGATGAATAAGATGATCACTCTGGTGCCAGCTCTAGAAGCTACTAGACGTTTTTGTACGAGGCTGTTTCTGAACGTACGATTTTGCCAATTGCACGTAAGTTTTTTTTCACAATGTGTGTATGAAAAATATTTGTCCTTTCATTCTCATTTCATTCCTCTCTATACATGCGAATATAAGTAAGTGGAAATGATAACAGCTAGATTTTTTATCATTGACCATCTGCCATTTTTTTGTCGTAATGGTGCATTGGCGGCCATTAAGTGAATTATAATTAATCACATGATTTCGTCCTAACCCACAACATCATAGGAAAAGTATTTTAAATATTTTGCTATGAGGAAAAGAAAATACTTTTTGCGGAAAATATTTCATTAATTATGCACGACAAACCCGAAGATAATAATAATAAAATGACACTCAGGATTGCCTATGAATCGCCGACTGGTGAAAATCTTGTTTCCAGTGCCGTAAATATTATTCAAAATACGTATTTAACGGTATAAAATGTCAGTGTTTAACAAAGAACTTACATAACATTGAGAATAATAGCTCAGCTACGAAGGGGATTGTATTGCATCTCTCTCTGCAACAATATTTATTTAGCGGGCATTAATTTCTGCAGTTTTAAGCCAACCATGCGTATTTTTAAGCTAGCCGTGTGAGTTGACAGCATAAGTTAATTGTTACAACCCAACCTAATGCCTTTACTCAGAATTATATGCCAACGTAGCAACATTGATGATTGTTAGTGTATTTTTTGGCCGCTACTACGAATGTGCGAAATATATGCGACGTCATGACTTATAAATATTTTCATCCACGATTTCGAATATACCAAATCGATACCTTTTATAAAAAAAACAGTGAGAGAGAGAGGCGACTTCCACAGGAACAGAAAAAATAGAAAAGAAAATCCATTGATTTATTGTGTTGTATTGTGACGTATTGTATTTGCAATTAATTTATGCCTACTTTTCCCACATGCTCCTCAACTAATGCTTGTATGGGAAAGTAATGAGAATCTTTCCTTCCATTGACGTGAGAAATTTTACTGCAAGGAACTAAATACTAGAGGGCAAGAGTAAATTACAAGAAACCTGGATTTATTGCTGCACGTAAGTAAGGCAAGGCACTAGTGTGTGCACATACTGTTATTGTGGTAATAGGGCAAGAAGTTACTGTGATAGCCCATGGTATATTTTCAGTTATTGTATGTTAGATTTTCTATTGCATGAGTGTATAGCTGCAGTAGGCTGTAACTTGTAACACTCGAGCTACATTTTGTCTATAGTTAGTAGTGAATCTCGCTCACAGTCAAATAACGGCTGACTCAACAGCTGACTGCATATTTACGCTACAGCTAGCACCATATGTTTCATATTTATTCGCATTATGAACAGTGATAGAAAACGTCAGCAAGCGAGAAAGGAAACAGACATATCTGATTCCGAATCTCTAGGTAATTTACAAGGTGAAGGCAATGAATTAGCCGAATCCTTTTCCCAAGAAAGTGTGATAGGAACGTAATCGCTGATACGCAATGAATCCGAAACCAATATGGTAGCAGATGGTACTAAATCAGTAGCATCGACCTCCGCGGAAGTGAGGTCAGATCCAATAGTAGATAAACCATCATCGGCGGCAATGCCAAGGTGTGATTACTTCCCATTACTTTTAAAAAAATGACAACTTAAGGAAAGGGAATGTAACGAAGCTCTTTTAACAAAGCAACGTAAACTAGAGAATCGTGATAAGCAAATGAATGAAACATTAGCCATAAGGGAAGAGAACGTGAAGAGAAGTTGTCACTTACAGAAACACAACGTGAAGAGAAATTAGCCGTTAAAGAAAGAGAACGAAAAGAGAGATTAGCTCTTAAAGAAAAAAACGCGATTAAAGGTTAGCGGCTAGAGAGTGGTATGAAACCATCATTTTTCAATTAAATGAACTTTTAATAAAGCGCGATGAAGCTTTATTACAAAAACTAGACGAATAACGAGGAACCATACGAACTGAGGTGACTGCTATGAAGGAAGCTTACCGTGGGGTACTTGATGTAGTAACAAAGGTCACGAATGAGGTAGAAAAGTATCACGAAGCACAAAATACACTGTACACTAAAGTACGTGAAATCACTGGTAGATAAAACCAGCTTTCTCTACAAGTAATTGGACATGTAGTAGAACATTGAAAAAGTAGGAAGTGAAATAGCACAGTGATTAGCGAAGAAAGACGTTGGAATTACAGAACACGTAACCACTGAAGCACAAGCGGCAATACAAACAGTCAGAACTGAAGCCCCATTCGGTAGTGGTGAATTTGCAACCGAATTAAGTACTGAATTAAATGACGTTCAACAAACGTTAGATGAGGAGCTTCCATCTACATCTACATGACTACATGACTACTCTGCAATTGACATTTAAGTGCTTCGCAGAGGGTTCATCGAACCACAATCATACTATCTCTCTACTATTCCACTCCCGAACAGCGAGCGGGAAAAACGAACACCTAAACCTTTCTGTTCGAGCTCTGATTTCTCTTATTTTATTTTGATGATCATTCCTACCTATGTAGGTTGGGCTCAACAAAATCTTTTCGCATTCGGAAGAGAAAGTTGGTGACTGAAATTTCGTAAAAAGGTCTCGCCGCGACGAAAAACGTCTATGCTGTAATGACTTCCATCCCAACTCGTGTATCATATCTGCCACACTATCTCCCCTATAACGCGATAATACAAAACGAGCTGCCCTTTTTTGCACCCTTTCGATGTCCTCCGTCAATCCCACCTGGTAAGGATCCCACACCGCGCAGCAATATTCTAACAGAGGACGAACGAGTGTAGTGTAAGCTGTCTCTTTAGCGGACTTGTTGCATCTTCTAAGTGTCCTGCCAATGAAACGCAACCTTTGGCTCGCCTTCCCGACAATATTATCTATGTGGTCCTTCCAACTGAAGTTGTTCGTAATTTTAACACCCAGGTACTTAATTGAATTGACAGCCTTGAGAATTGTACTATTTATCGAGTAATCGAATTCCAACCGATTTCTTTTGGAACTCATGTGGATCATCTCACACTTTTCGTTATTTAGCGTCAACTGCCACCTGACACACCATACAGCAATCTTTTCTAAATCGCTTTGCAGCTGATACTGGTCTTCGGATGACCTTAGTAGACGGTAAATTACAGCATCATCTGCGAACAGTCTAAGAGAACTGCTCAGATTGTCACCCAGGTCATTTATATAGATCAGGAACAGTAGAGGTCCCAGGACGCTTCCCTGGGGAACACCTGATATCACTTCAGTTTTACTCGATGATTTGCCGTCTATTACTACGAACTGCGACCTTCCTGACAGGAAATCACGAATCCAGTCGCACAACTGAGACGATACCCCATAGCTCCGCAGCTTGATTAGAAGTCGCTTGTGAGGAACGGTGTCAAAAGCTTTCCGGAAATCTAGAAATACGGAATCAACTTGAGATCCCCTGTCGATAGCGGCCATTACTTCGTGCGAATAAAGAGCTAGCTGCGTTGCACAAGAGCGATGTTTTCTGAAGCCATGCTGATTACGTGTCAATAGATCGTTCCCTTCGAGGTGATTCATAATGTTTGAAAAGAGTATACGCTCCAAAACCCTACTGCAAACCGACGTCAATGATATAGGTCTGTAGTTAAATGGATTACTCCTACTACCCTTCTTGAACACTGGTGCGACCTGCGCAATTTTCCAATCTGTAGGTACAGATCTATCGGTGAGCGAGCGGTTGTATATGAGTGCTAAGTAGGGAGCTATAGTATCAGCGTAATCTGAAAGGAACCTAATCGGTATACAATCTGGACCTGAAGACTTGCCCGTATCAAGCGATTTGAGTTGCTTCGCAACCCCTAAGCTATCTACTTCTAAGAAACTCATGCTAGCAGATGTTCGTGTTTCAAATTCTGGAATATTCCATTCGTCTTCCCTGGTGAAGGAATTTCGGAAAACTGCGTTCAATAACTCCGCTTTAGCGGCACAGTCGTCGATAAGAGTACCATCGGCACTGCGCAGCGAAGGTATTGACTGCGTCTTGCCGCTTGTGTACTTTACATACGACCAGAATTTCTTCGGATTTTCTTCCAAATTTCGAGACAATGTTTCGTTGTGGAACCTAATAAAGGCATCTCGCATCGAAGTACGTGCCAAATTTCGCGCGTCTGTAAATTTTAGCCCATCTTCGGGATTTCGCGTTCTTCTGAACTTCGCATGCTTTTTCCGTTGCCTCTGCAACAGCGTTCGGACCTTTTTTGTGTACCACGTGGGATCCGTTCCATCTCTTACCAATTTATGAGGTATGAATCTCTCAATTGCTGTTGCTACTATATCTTTGAATTTGAGCCACATCTCGTCTACATTCGCATAGTCAGTTCGGAAGGGATGGAAATTGTCTTTTAGGAAGGCTTCTAGTGGCACTTTATCCGCTTTTTTAAATAAAATTATTTTGCGTTTGTTTCTGATGGATTTGGAAGAAATGGTTTTGAGCCTAGCTACAATGACCTTGTGATCACTAATCCCTGTATCAGTCATGATGCTCTCTATCAGCTCTGGATTGTTTGTGGCCAAGAGGTCAAGTGTGTTTTCGCAACCATTTACAATTCGCGTGGGTTCGTGGACTAACTGCTCGAAATAATTTTCGGAGAATGCATTTAGGACAATCTCGGAAGACGTTTTCTGCCTACCACCGGTTTTGAACAAGTATTTTTGCCAACATACCGAGGGTAGGTTGAAGTCCCCACCAACTATAACCGTATGAGTGGGGTATTTATTTGTTACGAGACTCAAACTTTCTCTGAACTGTTCCGCAGCTGTATCATCGGAGTCTGGGGGTCGGTAGAAGGACCCAATTATTAACTTAATTCGGCTGTTAAGTATAACCTCCACCCACACCAATTCGCACAGAGTATCTACTTCGATTTCACTACAAGATAAACCACTACTGACAGACACAAACACTCCACCACCAATTCTGCCTAATCTATCTTTCCTGAACACCGTCTGAAACTTCGTAAAAATTTCTGCAGAACTTATTTCAGGCTTTGGCCAGCTTTCTGTACCTATAACGATATCAGCTTCTGTGCTTTCTACTAGCGCTTGAAGCTCAGGGACTTTTCCAGCGCAACTACAACAATGTACAACTATAATTCCGACTGTTCCTTGATCCAAGCACGTCCTGTAATTGCCAAGCACCCTTTGACATTGCAGCCCATCCCGCACTTTCCCGAGGCCTTCTAACCTAAAAAACCACCCAGTCCACGCCACACAGCCTCCGCTACCCGTGTAGCCGCCAGCTGAGTGTAGTGAACTCCTGACCTATTCAGCGGAACCCGAAACCCCACCACCCTATGGCGCAAGTCAAGGAATCTGCAGTCAATACGGTCGCAAAACCGTCTGAGCCTCTGATTCAGACCCTCCACCCGGCTCTGCACCAAAGGTCCGCAGTCGGTTCTGTCAACGATGCTGCAGATGGTGAGCTCTGCCTTCATCTCGTAAGCAAGACCGGCAGCCTTCACCAAATCAGATAGCCGCTGGAATCCAGAGAGAATTTCCTCAGATCCAAAGCGACACACGTCATTAGTGCCGACATGTGCCACCACCTGCAGCTGGCTGCACCCTGTGCTCTTCATGGCATCCGGAAGGACCCTTTCCACATCAGGAATGACTCCTCCCGGAATGCACACGGAGTGCACACTTGATTTCTTCCCCTCCTTAGCCGCCGTATCCCTAAGGGGCCCCATTACGCGCCTAACATTGGAGCTCCCAACCACAGTGAAAAAATGAGATTACAGCACGTATTACACGTCTAGAACGAAAGGAATCTAGTGTGCACGATAGTGATCAAACTGCGATACAAGATAGTAAAAGATACGGGAACGAAAGTTTTTATGATCCGATAGCTTTCCCGTACCGGAACAATTACAGTCCGGCTCCAGAGAGGATAGTAACTGTAGCTGAGGAACGAAAATCAATCTAGGCAGATATCAAATTGTAGTAAAGCCTTATAAAACGTAGACAGTTTCAGATCTTCTCATCTACACTATACACCCCGTCATTTTAATCAAGACTTTTACATACGGAAGATACAGTTTGTAACTTCGTTAATTGCCGGTGTTAGTGGCATTGTGGGCTAAAAATAGTGCAGATAGCTGTCAAACTTTAGAGAAATTTGAGAAAGTAAATCTTAGTCAAATATTGGAGCTCGTTTATCCGAAAACGATTGAGACAGGAGTCGTAGAATGCCGCAATGTACAACTCATAACTTGGTAGCATTCGTAAATATATTGAAAAATGCATCAGTAAAACTCGTTATTCGGACGAACCCATGACAAGTATTAGAAATATTACGTATCCTTAAACCGAAACTGCCTATAGCCATGATAGATTCTTTATCTCGTTTATAAAGATCGAAAGAAGGATAACACCAGTAACGATAGCTATTGTCCTCCATACAAGGGAATTAAAGAAACAATAGTAATTGTAACAGTAATCGAAGAAGGAACGATTACCATAACAGCAGTGGTAACAATGGCAGTGGGGTGATAATATAAATAATGTTACGTATTAGAATTCAAATGTGAATGGATACGTGAACAATCAAGATGGTAACAGGAAGTCAAAAAGAAGTAGATATAATTCCGACAGGTGGCCAAACCAACACGCAGGTCGAGCTTATCCGGATTAGGGCCCACCTTCTGGATCCAGTCAATTCCGGAATAATCCTAAGCATTGTAACGTGCAGCGATAAAACGGTCACATAATGCAACACCATTAAGGCCAAAGAGTAAGAATTGTGGAAGCCGTGGATGATAGCCAACCCGGCCAATCGACACTTTTAAACTAAATTCGACCACCCCCTGCCTACTGTTGTGGTCACGGAGAATGATACGAATGATATAAATGCATGACATGCATGATATAAACATGTTCCGGTAGACGACGGCCGGGTACACAAGGAATTATACACTGAGCCTACAGTCTGTAGTCAGACGAGGAAATCCGCGTTGGAAGCTGGAGTGCACACTATGGTATACACTATACCGATTACTGTGATTTTAGACACAGGGACTACTACAAGTGTAATGAGCTTCGTTTTATATAAAGCGTTATGTCAGGTAGATACGAGGGCTATTCGGAAAGTAAGGAACGATAGGTCATGAAATGGAAACCACAGTGAAAATCACAACTGTTTTATTTGCAACGGTTAGCTACACCTTCCAACTACTTTTCTACACAGTCGCCGATCCGACTTAGACGTTTGTCGTAGCGTTGTACCAACTTTCCAATACCCTCGTTATAGAAGGCAGCCGCCAGTGCTTTCCGCAAATTCTCTACGCTGGCCTACAGCTCGTTGTCTGTTCCAAAATGTTGTCTTCATAGCCAGCGGTTCATGTGAGCAGAGTTGAAACTCAGTGGGAGACAATTACAGGCTGTATTGTGGGTAACCAAACATTTCCAATTGAAACGATGCAGGAACATATTCATTGCCCCTGCAGAATGAGGCTGAGAATTGTCTTGAAGAAGAATACGAACGACAGTTATGTAATGTTGGCAGCATAGCTTCAGGCCAAATTTCTCACCAGGCTCTCGTACTTGGCGGGAGACACTATCGTTTAAGGTATCTTTATGTGCTCCCTGTGCACTCAGAACTAAAAAGAACGACGTAAAGCGATCGACGGGCGTTCTAGAGACACTGCCCAACACACCTGTGGATACCTTCATCGGATTTTCACTGTGGTTTCCATTTCGCGATCGACCCTTCCTTACTTTCCGAATAACCCTCGTATGCTAGCGGCTTTTCCAGTACAAGATTGTACTGTAGTCAATACCACTATCGCCAAATCACAGGTAGTCAAAATACAGTGACAGGTCTAACATTTAACGGGAAATGGAGCCATTAAATGCGCGTTCCTGGTAATAAAACTTTTATCAGGGACCTGTATTCTGTGATGGGATTTTATCAGAGAGAGCAAAGCAACGAAAACCGTAGATAATTTAGAAAAAAGAATAATACTCGAATTGATCGCTAGAGAAGAGGTGCATGGGAAGTATTGGCAGAGTATCTATAATACGTATACGTGACCTCAGCTGTTATACAGAAATAGCAATTTAACCTATTATATTGTAGTTCACAACTTAGTCAAATCAGTCAGATAATTGTCTTTTAATAAGAACTGATTCAACATACGATTTCCAAATCAGACTGCTTAGACATGCAACACCAGACAAAATTAGTGGACTTACTAACCAATTACCTAGAACTCTTTTCTGAGAAGTGAGGAACCATAAAAAGTTATAACATGGAGGTGTATCCATATGAAATGTATTACCGCGCAACTTATTCCGTCCCTTGGACGAAAAAGGAAGCGGTAACCAGAGAAATCAAATGGAATGTTATAGAGCCCTTCTATTCGCAGTATAGCGCTCCACTACTGGCTAAAGCAAATGTAGATGTAAATGTAAGGTTTGATACGAGTTATATTAACAGGATAACTATACTGGTAGATACCAAGCCGGAAAATCTAGAGTTCAACAGATTTATATGAACGTACTGACCTAAGAAACGTGGTTCGTCTAAGTGGGTGAATTTCAGCAAACATACAATAATTTATCCATTCTTCCAATAGATATACCCCAGTGGAGATTACGTTAGCTGATAAGAAAGACAATGAGTGGACAACCCCGATACTTAAGCTAGTCGGATCTGAACTAATTCTCAAAGCAAAGATCTGGTAAACTTTAACTCAATTAACTCAAGAAGGAGAAAAATGCAAAAGGAAGTATGACAAGAATGTATAGAGAGTCAGAGCCTATGGCATTGGGGAATTACTACTCCTGCGAACCCACCCCAATACTTCGACCCTTAAAAAACAGATCATGAAATGGCCTATACGCTGGTCCTTACGAGGTTGTGGAGTTACCTGTGGGGGAGGGGGGGGAGGGAGTTACAGGCTGGCACCACTGTACAATAACTTGAAAAAAGAAGTGTGAGTCTTCTCCGGATAATATTTATTTTCTTTGTATGTGTATTGTTGTTCGTTACGTAAATATTTCTAGTATGTAAGTAGTAGATTTCTATCTAACGTAATTGCTATGTAATTGTTAACAGAAATAAATCGTTCAAATGGCACTGAGCACTATGGGACTTAACTTCTAAAGTCATCAGTCCCTTAGAACTTAGAACTACCTAAACCTAACTAACCTAAGGTCATCACACACATCCATGCCCGAGGCAGGATTCGAACCTGCACAGTAGCGGTCGCGCGGTTCCAGACTGTAGCGCCTAGAACCGCTCGGCCACCCTTGCATGGTTGGCAACTTACGCAGCAGAAATCAGTCTATACTGATAGCGTCTGCTGCCTTTAACAACTGAATTGAAAAACTATTTCAAACATTTTTAGTTATGTCTCCTATGTAATATTCTCAATAGGGTCAGAACATCATTAAACGCCGTTTCTTGAAATGAGAATTGCTTATGGTTAATCCATCTTTTATTTCAGATTCTTTCCCTTAAATGTTTTAATGAGAATAGTAATATTTTATACGTTTTATAAACCTAGACTATAAGAATGCTCAGTAGTTTTCGGATTTCTCATGCTCAACATTGCTCGCAATTCGACATCGGTGGCCTGCTTTTTTTGAGTAAACAGGAAAATGCACCGGTGTCTTCTACATATGTAATTGTATTCTTGCACATGATAAATGATACATTCGCCATTACTTTGTAAAAGTCAAGCCAGGGCCTTGAGTAGCAGAATCCACATGGTCAACTGATCATAAAAAATGGCGTGGAGAGATACGTATGTAAGCTTATGTGGGGACATTATGTACCCATAAAAAGTTATGTTCTCATTGGTATGATTATAACATGCGACAATAATGTAACATATTTACATCGCGTAATTACGAACTTTATGTAAAAGACGTCGTAAGGGACGTAAGAAAACTGTATGTTCGAAACATAAAGAACCAACAGTATGAAAATCAGCGAAGCGTGAAAAAATTCAAAACTCACAGTTACATTTCCCTTCTTATGTGATGCAGTAAAAAACTGCATCGCAGCGAATGTGTTCAGACATATGGGTTAGACTGTTAGAGAGACGCGCTATGGCACTTCGTAAACATCTGGAAATGGCGTCTGGCGCTGCTAAAAATAAATTATGAAAATTTTTTAGGGCAAAATAAACATTTCTGCGACCAGAAAGATAATGCAGATATTTTCAGTCGGCACTGTGTAGTCGTAATATGAATATTGTCATAGAGACAATGAAAACTGTGAAACTAATGTTCATTGTATACACAGCAATAACTAATTTTACTTATGTGAACGAATTCCATGAACTGGGTACAATTGGTGCAATATTTCTACAAAAAACCTTGAGAAACAAACTGATGTGACAAACATTTTTGTGTGACACTAACAGTGTAGTAATCTGTGTGAGAGCTTTCCAGCGGACATTACGTTATAAAGAAATTCTGATGCTGCTTTGGAAATTTTAATGTTCGCGGTTCCGGATGTGCTGCTGCCAAGGCCAGCAGGAAGCAGTGATAGCCTTCTGGACCGGGCCGAACCCTACGTTCCTGACCTCACACTCACCCCTAACGCCTGTCCACTGCGTGTTCGCTGTCCATTCGAACTGCAGACCGGACCAACGGCTGGCATAGATGACAACTTCCATGTCATCGACACTGCATGCTGACAACACACGCCGACATCGAGAATGGAAAACTTGTTGTTAATGTGTAAATCTTGTACATCGTGAAAGTAGAACAACGAATTATATTGTGTAACGGCTTGAAAATTACTATCACGTCAAAAACATAAAAACGGCAAAACTTTTAAAATGAACTATATTGTGTTAGTGAGCACTGAACAGTTTAACAAACTTATGACGCGCTGATCAAACTTTAATTGTATTTTACTACGCAAATGAACTATATACCTTGCTGCAGCACAAAGAACAATTTTAAACATTTTTATGGCTCGTTACCAAACTACAGTTATCCATTCCTGTGCACATGGATTACATACTGTACCACGGGGCACTGAATAAGTTAAGCATTTTAATGAATCAACAATAATTCCTGTAGCTTCGCAAATTAATGTATGCCTGATTTTAACTGTCGTGTTGCATAAGTAAGATACAATTAGTCTTAAGGGGAACTTCCTGGCAGATTAATATTTTGAACCAGACCGAGACTTTAACTAGGGACCTTTGCCTTTCGTGGGCAAGTGCTCTACCAACTGAGCTACGCAAGCACGCGCCGTCCTCACAGCTTTACTTCTGCCACTATCTCGTCTCCTACCTTCCAAACTTTACAGAAGCTCTCCCGTCAGGGAGTTTCATATCAGCGCACACTCCGCTGCAGAATGAAAATCTCATTCTAGTCTTAAGGGTTCCGCCCGGATTTTAAGCTGGGGTTTCCCTTACTCCTCACCGAATGGGAAGCAAAATATTCTAATCCCTGGCAATTTGTTAACTTAATTCTGGACTAATTGTATTGGTCACAGCATAGTAAGTGACAAGATACTGTTTTAGTCAAGGACTAATTGTATTGGTCAGAGCATAGTAAGTGACAAGATACTGTTTTAGTCAAGGACTGGTTAGTAACAAAATCAACGAAATGATATTCACATGATAAATCTGAATGGCTTTCATTCAAACACAGAATTATTAATAATAACTTATTTATCCACCGTAATCACATGAAATGACTGTTGAGTGGAAACTTAGAAGCAGGACGTGTGCGACAAGCATGCTTTTACCTTTAGAGGAGGCGTTGTAGCCTCCTGGAATGACTTCTAAAAACCGTAGTAAAATGTTACGATAACGATAAGTGACTTGTGTAAATAACGAACAAAAATATGCGTGTTCATATACTTAATGTTCTGTCAGTGATGAAATACTATTTTGGAACGAGAAAACTCCAAACCTTTACGCATTTTAACCACAAAATATTAATAATAAGTATATTTATGTGAAATAAATACTATGAGTAGCAAATACTATGAGAACATGACGTCCAGGAATTTCTATATAATTGTGCCATAAAGACTTGGTCGAATAAAATGGTCACTCTAATGTCAGCTCTCGAACCGGTTAGACGTTTTTGTACGACGTTGCTTCTGAAGGCACGATTTTGCTAACTCTACGTAATTCTTTCACAAATATATTTATATAAAATATTCGTCTTTTAATCTCATTTCATAGCTCTCACTCCATGTGGATGTGATTAAGTGAAAATAATTAATTATGGCTATAATTCTAGTTTATCATTGGCCACCTGTCATTTTTTTCTCTTAATATCGCATTGGAAACTATTACGTGAAATATAGCTAATAACATAATTTAGAGCTTCACCCAAAAGATAAAAAGAAAAATTAGTTTAAATATTTCCGTATCAGAAAAAGAAAAATTTTTTACAGAAAAGTTTCCATTAAATATACGCTACAAACCCAAAGATAATGATAACAAGATGTGGCTCAAGCTTGCTTATGAGAAAATCGCTGACTTGTAAAAATCTTGTTTCCACTGTCATAATATTATTTAAATCATAATAAACAATATAAAAGGTCAGTGCTTAGCGTTGAGAATAATAATGTGGCTATGTAGGTGATTATATCGTCTCTTTCTGCAACAATATTGATTTATCTGGTACTAACTACTACAGTGTTAAACAAACCACGCGTATTTTTGAGCTAGTCGTGTATGTTGACAACATAAGCAAGTTGTTACAACCTAATCTGATACCTTTATTCAGAATTATTTGCCTACGTAACAACATTGATGATTGTTTATGTATATTTTAGCCGCTACTACGAGTGTGCGAAATAGATAGATAGATAGATAGGTAGATAGATAGATAGATAGAGAGAGAGAGAGAGATAGTTAGATAGATAGATAGATAGAGACAGAGAGAGAAACAATTTACTCTCCATCGCCGATACAGTTTGAAAAGGGGACGTTATTACTTATTTTCCTCTACTTATCAGCCAATCAGCGCTAGTTGTTGGAAGGAGTTTCACTTTTAAGTTAAGTTTCAGTTGATAGAAAAGCCGTTTGTAAGGAAGAGAGCGTTTATACATGGACCATATACTCGCAAGTTCAGCGAATGCCCAGAACATTGCTCGTATATGTTTCGCTTTAAACATGACCCTTTACAACCTCACGTTTAGTTCAAAGAATCCTTTTTTACGCTTCTCAGTCGCTAAATACTATATCGCCGTCTTCTTTCTCTTCCCATTTAATGTTGATCTTCCTATTCCTACATTCCCAACATACCAAAATTCCTCGATTATCCCCCTTACGTCGTCTAATCCCTTTCTAACTTTAGCCTATATCATAAGTTCCAACTCTGCGTTCGATATTCCTAGATGCCGTAGCAGATGATCTGCTAATTGTTCAAAGACTTACTCCCTCACTATTCCTACAGGTTGTCATATTGTATCTGCAGACGTGAGTTTTATCATTTGTGGCAGTTTCTTTTTCTGGGCAATGTTATTTTATCGACTGATCATATTATGCTGTAAGCGATTTCGGAGACGTAAGATTTCGATATCAGGGTGCTGTGCGCAATGAATAATCATCAAGTTAAAATCCTCTTCAGAAACCAGATTAGACCATACCTCCCAATGGATTTGAGATATTTCAGCAGCGCCGTCAGGGTCTGTGCTATTGGTCACATTGATCTTACTAAGCCGATAAATATTGAATGAAACCATCTGCCAAGTCAGTTCAGTCAGTGTTTGCATTCTTGTCGAGAATGGCGGAGATGGCCATCAACCACTCGAGTTTTTTTATTTCAATTAACGCGGCGTGCAAACGGAGAAGATTTTATTGAAAGATGCCGGCGCGAAAGAATCCAAGGATACACGATAAAAACTACCTTTGATGAAGAGTTTGAATACCGGGACGAAGTAAGAAATGTATTTCTTGAATCGCACAATAGCGCCCATCAACAAAGGTGGTATTTCAGGTGTAAATGGGATCAAGGAGAGCATTAATTACGAGATCCTGTTTAAATCCTGGTACATAACAAATTCGTTGAGGATTTTTATTTTATATAGTTTCTTGAATCTGAACTTGATGGTTGTCGATTACTCAGGCTGTTCTTTACTGGTACCGGAAGAAGTAATCTTTATATCACGAAATCGACAGCAGTTTGATTTGAACTTCAGAATAAATAATACAGGTGAGAGATTCACTTCCCCTCTATGCAATAACCTAAATGAAGAATTCGAGAAAATTGTTTACTCAATTGCTTGCCAAATTTGGTTTAATTTTCTTCCTTCATTCGGCCTTCCTGTCTAATCGTGCTTCCTATTGTAACGTTTATGTCTAAAGTTAGGTGCGATGTTTATATCTATCGAAGAACAGTTATATCAAGTGATGTGCTGACTGCTTATGTGATTACGTATACCTATTTATTTACCTGACCGTTTTAAACAATCTGTCTACTAGCAAGAAAGCAATACCAATAAATCCAAACTAATTAAAACCTGTGCGCAATAATGACAAATTATAGGTAAGTACATTGAGATCTACTGGACCTTGCTACGACCCTGTAAATCTGAATAAGTTTAAAAGTGGACCCTGTCCGAAAATCCATAAACTGTGTGAAATAAATTTCGTACCTCGTATTGATGTCGCCTTGGATAACACATTGTTCTGCCCTCAGCACTACTAAACGAACTAAGTTGCAAAACCCAAAATGAAAGATATTTGACTGAGTCACATTTAGAATTTGTTTAAATAAAAGCGACTAGGAATTGAGAGGCAGAACATGACTGATGGGAATTGACTGTAATATCTTAACTGGAAACCATACTGTATTGTGAAGCTGACTTGCATCCATTGAGCCACGTCATAAAAATTACATTTACGAAAATAAATAATCTTTTTTTAAAAAAATATACAAAACTGGCATCTCTCAAATTCGCTCTACAGCAAAAACGCATAAATACATAAAAACTGGTTACCTTATTGTAGATTGAAGTAGCAATATGTGAAAAGATTCTTCACCAAAATTTCGCAACAATACTTGTAGCATTATCTTTATTACTTTTATCTCCAATATTATTTCTTCAATAAGTCATTAATACACAACACTGAAGTTATTACACTGAGTGTTTAATACTAAGCGACTGCCCACTCCGGAGCAACAGGCACTGCCAACCTCTGGCACACTGCTCTTGCTCCTCATCAGCAACAACTGCCTACAACTGCGCGACATAAGATCTTTGTTACACATAGGCTACTCTGCCGCAGCGGTAAGTCGCCTCGCAGCGTTCTTTCACGCGAACAACTTTGTAAACGATGTATCGCTTTTGCTCTTAGAAAGTACCTGAAAGTTCACAATTTTTATTATATGTACCTGTTTCACTATGTAAACAAATTACAAATACTTCACTGCCCCTACTGTCACTCACCCAGTTTTGTAACTTGGCAAATTTCAGTTATCACTTAAAATGATTGTCAGTGATTTCGTTTTCTGGAACATTTAACTTAGTAGTCTTTCCTTTCTAGAAATACTCTAATTATTGTTCCGAAGTGAAAAAAGACAATAACTATTACAAAAGTACGTTTACGAGGCTTTTTCTTTTCTTTTTCTTCTAGTTTGGATTATTAGTATTCAGACTAGTTCCATCTGGGCAGCTGGTACTTCTCCCCCTGTATGAAATTCTTCTCATCAGAGTAACACTTCTACCCTATGTCCTAAATTATTCCCACAAAGCTATTATTTTAAAGTAGAAGTTTATAAAATACTACTACGTGGTTTCGAAAGTTGCTCAGTCTGAGATAATATATGCGTATGTTTCGACGTTGTAAGTGGTATAAACAGAAATTAATGTCATGCGCAGTTAGTTTAATTTATACTACCGATTACGTTTGCCGACAACACTGTAATACTGTTGGAGTCGACAATGGACTTGGCAGAATAGTTTAATGGAATGGTCAGCGTCTCGAAAAGAAATTGTATAAGGAAAAGTCAAATGAAAGACAGCTAGAATAGATGGAAAACAAGTAAGTAACCTGTTTATTCAAAAAATGGCTCTGAGCACTATGGGACTTAACATCTGAGGTCATCAGTCCCCTAGAACTTAGAACTTCTTAAACCAAACTAACCTAAGGACATCACACACATCCATACCCGAGGCAGGAATCGAACCTGCGCAGTAGCGGTCGCGCGGTTCCAGACTGTGGCGCCTAGAACCACTCGGCCACCAACGGCCGGCAACTGTTTACTATTCAAAAACTAATTGCTATGTCCCACTGTGAAACAAGAGTACCCTCGGCCAGGCACTTACGTGTGATTTTCAGAGTATCCACCTAGATGGAGAAGGTCAACATCTTCAAAGAAAAATTGCCAATAAAATTCTTCTGTGCTGTTGATGGCATTGTCAGTATATAAAACTGTTCCACGTTTCGGCCACTATTACACATGGCCTTCCTCTTTGTTTTGTGCTGAGACGACAGCTGTATGAGAGAGATTTTTAAGGTTTTAAACATGGCTGCGTGATCAGCGACCGTTTACAAATTGAAGTTAAAGCAATTACAGCCCTCGGTTGCGACAGAGGGCTGTAATTGCTTTAACTTTAGAGAGACTTTTGATCTTACATAGTTGCTGAGGTAGTTGTTTACGTAATTTGATAGGGTACTTGACGATAGGAGGAGGAGTGTTGGGAGTTATTTATATTACAGGTATTCCTTGCCGCTGGTGGATAAAGACGTGCTTGTTTCATCTTTTCTTTATTTCTTGCCATTGATGGAAACAAGTGAATTAGAAACGGGCGGTAGCTGTGGTGTAGCGCTTTCCACTTGTTGCCAGGTGCGACTGCGGTGTGTCAGCGCTCTGCGTACATCGTAAGACCAACGCAGTGTCCCGTGTGCCACGCGGGATTAGCCGAGCGGTCCAAGGCGCTGCAGTCATGGACTGTGCGGCTGGTCCCGGCGGAGGTTCGAGTCCTCCCTTGGGCATGGGTGTGTGTGTTTGTCCTCAGGATAATTTAGGTCAAGTAGTGTGTCAGCTTAGAGACTGATGACCTTAACAGTTAAGTCCCGTAAGATTTCACACACATTTGAACATTTTTGGTGTATCGTGCTCCTCTGTGAGTTACTTTGCGTGCGCTGTCCTCCCTTAGCGTTGTCACTGCTGGCAGCCAGGACCCCGGAACCCTATACCCGTCCTCTCTTATCATGTTGGCGGGTCACTTGACCATGTCTTTCGCCTCTCTAATATTCCTCTTCAACGTCGGGATTAGACTAGGAAATGAGATAAAAAGGTAGCAGATGAATTTTGATATTTAGGCGCCAAAGTAGCTCATAACAACAGAGAGGATATAAAATGAAGATTTTCAATAGCAAGAAAAGCATTTCCAAAGGAATTGTTAACAGTGAATGTAAATGTAGTGTTACTAAGTATTTCCTACACTTACTTGTCAGGAGTGCTACAGAAATGAAAGGAACACGACAAACACTACAGGTGAGCATGGATTAGAAGTTTTGAAATACACTGAGATGACTAAAAGTCATCGGAAAGCGAAATACACAAATACAGATGCCCATAGTACCACATGCGGAAGGTATAAGAGGCCAGTGGATTGGTGGAGCTGTCATTCGTACTCAGGTGATTCATGTGGAAAGGTTTCCAACGTGATTATGGCACACTTTGAACGCGGAGTAGTGGCTGAAGCTAGACGCAAAGGACATTCCAATTCGGAAATCGTTAGGGATTTCAATATTCACAGTCTACAGCGTTAACAGTGTACCGAAAATAGATTTCAGCGATTACCTCCCACCACGGACAACTCAGTGGCCAACTGCCTTCACTTAGCGACCAACAGTAGTGGCGTTTCCGTAGAGTTGTTAGTGGTAACAGACAAGCATCACGCCGTGAAATAACCGCTGAAATCACTGTGGGATGTAACGACCAAGAGTAGTGGCGTTTCCGTAGAGTTGTCAGTGGTAACAGACAAGCATCACACCGTGAAATAACCGCTGAAATCACTGTGGGATGTAACGACCAAGAGTAGTGGCGTTTCCGTAGAGTTGTCAGTGGTAACAGACAAGCGTCACACCGTGAAATAACCGCTGAAATCACTGTGGGATGTAACGACCAAGAGTAGTGGCGTTTCCGTAGAGTTGTCAGTGATAACAGACAAGCATCACACCGTGAAATAACCGCTGAAATCACTGTGGGATGTAACGAACAAGAGTAGTGGCGTTTCCGTAAAGTTGTCAGTGGTAACAGACAAGCATTACACGGTGAAATAACCGTTGAAATCACTGTGGGATGTACGACAACCGAGTTCAATAGTATAGTGTAACGAAATGGCAGAAATCTACTGACGATAGTTCCACTGACAACAGCACAGTGTCGCCTGTAGTGTCTCTCCTGGGCTCGTGACCACATCAGTTGGACCTTAGACTACTGAAAAACTGTGGCCTGGCCAGACGAAACGTGATTTCAGTTGGTAGGAGCTGATGGTAGGGTGCGAGTGTGGCGCAGACCACGCAAGGCCATGGACCTAAGTTGTCACCAAGGAACTGTACAAACTCGTCGTGGCTCCATAATGGTGTGAGGTGTGTTAGCATGGAATGGACCGAGTTCTCTGGTCTAATTGAACCGATCACTGACTGGAAATAATTATATCCGGCTACTCGGAGCCAATTTGCAGCCATTCATGGAGTTCAGTTTTCCAAACAACAATTTACCTTGTCACTGGGCTACTAGTTTGAAGAACATTCTGGGAAGTCAGAGCGAATTATTTGGTCACCCTGGTCGCTCGACATGAACGCCGTAGAACAATTATATATCATAATCGAGACGTCATCTCGTGCACAAAATTGTGCACCGGCAATAATTTCGCAATTATGGATGGCTATGGGGGCAACATGACTCAACATTTCTGCACAGGACAACCACCGACTTGCTGAGTCCACGCCATCCCGAGCTGCGCTACATCGAGAAAAAGGAAGCCGATACAATATTAGGACCTATGCCACGACGTTTTTCAGCTCAATTTATGGTGCTACAGAAGAATATTGAAGATCAGACGGGTAGATCGGATAACCAATGAGGTAGTACTGAATCAAACTGACAAGAAAAGTAATTTATGGCATTGCTTGATCTTTTGAAGGGATACGGCCATAGTACTCCTGAGGAAAATAACAACTGTCAAGTTGGTAGTGGAATGAAGTGTGGTGAGTAAAAATTATCGAGGGAGACCATAGTTGAATAATGAAAGCGGGTTCTAATGGATGTAGGTTGCAGAAGTTATGCATAAAAGGGTGGAGAGCTGTATCAAACCAGTCTTCAGATTGGAGACCACAACGACAGCAACAGATTATGTTCATCGACCAGGTGACAGAAGCGTAGGACCTAGCGGATTGCTTCGTTTCCTTGAGTTTGAAACTACTCTGCATACTGCTTTGCAACTGGTACCTGGACATAGTCAGTGGACGTATCTGGTAATGGAAATTGCAGTATTTATTTAACAGCAGCTGAGGTAGTTTTGCACATATACCCTGAGAACATCTAGCTCTGCCAATGGCGACTTGGAAGATATATTGACTGGAGTGGATAATTTCCTGAAAATGAGCTGAAAGTAAAATATGGCTTATAGAGTGTAGTCGAATTAAATTAAGCCAGTCTGAGAAAAAAAGTTTAGGGAATGAGACAGCCACTTGTTCAGATTGCTGTCTGGACAGGAAAATAGCTGACAACGGCCGACGGATATGGAACGATATGGAAAAATGCGTTTCTGAAAGAAAGAAATATTTTAAGACATAAACTGAAGTTATAGGAAGTAATTTCCGAAAATATGTCTTGAGTGTATCATTATAAAACAGCGAGACGTGGACGACATACAGGAGAGAAAGTAGAGAATAGAAACTTCTGAAACTTGGTGAAACAGAATAATGCTAAAGATTAGGTGGATAGATCTGATGGTAACTGACTCACACAAACAAGACGAGGGAAGAAATCGTGAAAATTTTTATCTAACAATGTTTTAATTTTCTGTTTGCGAGAGATGTGAGCGCTGGAGATGACAGCAGTAATTGTCACTATTTGGGAGGGAACTTATAAGTCCCGATGAAATGACAGTCGTGAGATATGGATACGAAAAAATTAAGAGGAAAATTTTTATGAACTAATAGTGATTTTTTTCTGTGGAATGTGATTAAATAATGGAAGAATATCTCATTTCAAACCTTTTGTACTGTCACAAGTGTTCGATGAGTTTTATCTTAAATGTATAGGACTGAAGAGTTGCTGTACAACTTTTCAACGCTAAAACACTGTCAGGTAAACTTTATTGAAATGGAACTACCTCTTCTTCGATTTGTTCATCATCTCACAGTGTGCGACCTGTGTGCTATTGATAAAATGCTTTAGATCGTTTTCTGAAATTAACTTTCATATTTTCGGTTAGTGCCGTATGAATCATATTACTGGAGGTCCGTCTTTGCAGACACGATGACTACGTCTTATGCCACGACGAAGTTTCAGGTAGAGTCATTACCCTCGATGAGTGTTGATTTTAATGATCCACAAATGAGTTCGACAATCGGCTGTAAGACAAATGTGTAGAAATGTTTTTGCTTGAAACTTTCATTAGCAATTATGTTTCTCGGTGACATTCTTTTTTTCTATATATATATATTTTTTTTTTTGAGAGATTGGGTCCAAATTTGCTTATCAGCTGGAATCTTTACAAACGAGAGAATGTTCTGATTCGTTAAAATAATTTGGTGATTTTTTAACAGCAGAAATCCTGATTTTTAAATAATTGTGGAGTCCCTGACTTTCGTGTTTGCTCTTACGTACCTGTAGAGATACATAAATGTAATTGATTTTTAACGTTAAAATTTTGACACTATTTCATGAAAGTAGAAAGCTTTTAGTGAGTTAATGCGAGTAATTACTAAAGCTTCTCAGCGTGCTCTGTTTCCTGAAATTGTTCTCCATTCTATGCAGATGTTACTGAGCAATTTGTCTGCTTAAACTAAGCGTAGGAACAAGCGCAGTATCGGAAAAGCGTGGGCGTGCCGTAATCGTATTTAGAAAGTACCGGAGCGAAGTAACAACTCCATACTTTGTGTTGGGGAAAGCCCCCTCCACTAACTTTGTCACTGTGTTAATACAAATGCAATTCGGAGAGGCTTCTGCGAGCTGCCTCTGTCCGGCCGTTAAGTTTTTGCACTTAGAGGAGTCAGTGAAGTCGCAGACAGAGGGAGGATCGGTTGGGTGCTGGTGAGGGAGGGGGGAAGGGGGGGGGGGCAGGGGGGCAGGGGAAACCTAAGAAGAGGAGTAGGAGGAGAGGCACTAGGCTTCTGTGGGGGCGGTCAGTGGGTCCAAGTTTCCAACTCTGGAAGGGCGGCGTGATCAGGGATACCAACTAAGCAGCCTCTTGTGACCAGCCGCCTCTGTTACCCATTCTTAGCACTAAATGCATTTGGGGCCTACGTGAGCGCTTATACGCGAGTCTGGTGTAAAACTTTGAAACAATGACCCCAGTAAACGACCCATATAAACAACGTAGGCTGTTCAAGGCGCCGCCATATTTGAAGGAAATTATAATCTTAGCCGCCATGTTCTGTTACATCATGTTAAACGACATAGTGGTCTGCTAGCACAGAATCATACAGATTTGTCATACAGAGACATTTGCTACTGCGTCCCAATGTTTTCTGCATTTACTGGCCTCACGACGCGTTTCGGGAAATAATTCGCAAATAATAACGGCGTGTTTCATGTTCTATGGCATCTCAAGCGTGATGTTTGCGATTTGCGAGCTGCTGAATTATTCTGGTGACTTGAACGTAAACGGCCGCGTTTGCGTAATTACCGATGTGTCCCAGCCTGTAGATACTGGCAAATTTTGCTGCCACTCCTTCTTACAGTCATTACACTTTGACTCGGATAACGTTTAGCGAGTTTTACTCTAGGTAGTTCTGCCTTGCACATCTATCAAAGAAATATATTCATATTGGCCATGAGTATTTACAGAGCAATCAGACGATAGCAGTCGTAGATAAACATTTTAATACGGGAATCGAAAGTTTAATTACCGCTGCTGTTGAGGACAATGCCAGATGTGCGGAGTAGAGTTTTTTGCTGTAGCATCATGTTTTTGTGTGGCTTTCAGCAGTTGTAATATCTCTTTATATTCTAATAAGTATCCCTGCACAATTCTATGAGTGAATTACGTTTCCTACTTGACCATCATTGATGAGCAAAGTAGTACAGTACTATTACTATTCCACGAGCGCATAATTACTCTTTGTAATATTCTCTCTGGTGTGTTGAGGGGTCTTCTAGGATCTTCTCCGTGCCGAATAGCCGCACTGAATACTTGCAATTTTGCTATCGAGATTACTGGAAGAAAGAGATTGAAAATATATTGTATGCTACTAAAGAAAATATGTACTGAGCATTTACATCAAAGGTGTGTAAGGAAATTCATTGTAATGTATTCTCTAATTGGAAATTTGCACGAAGGTGTCGTTTCGTTGGTAATCAGAAGGGAACTTCCGATGAATTGGAAACGAACCTTCAGTTATTAGACCCAAGGGTTCCCCTATTTCATCGAATAATTAAACTCTATCAAAGCAAACTTTCCGCTTGATCTGAGGTTTCCCGACTGACTACGCAACGCAAGAAAACCAAGACCGTTTTATTTACACAGGACTGCAGATTGCTTCTAATCATCGAGATTGCGGGCAAGGAGAGTCATCGTCCAATTCTGATTCAAAAAGTAGAGCTTAATTATAACTTTATAGAGCGACTGTGGTGACTGTGATATGGCTGCTTATGAATGAGATCATTAATAGAATACTAATAACTAACTTTCCTCCTCACCAGCAACCAGTATAAACACTATATTAATTAAAGTTATACACTTTTAATGGAAGACAGGACTGTCTTGTTTCTAGTATTGCATTAGGATTTGTCCCGAACAAGAACATTCACCAGAAGCCCTAAGATGAGAATAGCTAATATAACTATACTTGGTATGTTGCCACTTCTTCCTGCTTAATGTTTGTACAAAAAATAGACTAGCTTCAACAGAGTTTACATAAGTGAATAGTTCATGTGGCTATTGCAGATATTGTTCAACTTGTAATTTTAATCTGAAGAGACAGATGTACTTTTGATACGCTAAGACACACTAAATTCAATAGAGAGGCCTACTTCAGTAAAATTGTCTGACATTCCAGATACCCACGAAGATCCAGAAAATGCAATGTAGAAATTTATCAAATACGACTGTTACGTATAATAAATGTTACCTGAGAAAAAATTGTGGTATCTACCTAAACTATAACATTCCTATCGTAACATTACTACGAATAATACAACTGTACACTTCACACACGCTGGGAATATTTTATGATCAAGAAAAATAGTTTTAATTTATATTTTGATCACAAAACATACGATTTTCCATCTGTAGCATCTGCACAACCAAATGTTCGGTGTGCTTCACGTTACAAAACTTGGCGTCTCGTTTATCTTCTTGCTGCTCCCCGGAGTGCTGTGACGCCACGATGACATGTGTTGTTTATATACCTCTTTGATCCACCGTTCGGTGTTCGTGAAGGGCGCCAAGACATTCGACAAAGGATTAAGATCGTTATACCCAACGTATTGAAGCTTTTTTACTGATCCGGCCAACAGAGTAGAACCCAGGAATAACGTAAATCCTGCCCAAATTCAAAAATTATCACTAAAACGTTGAGTAATTTTCGAATCGACTGTATTCCGTGTTAACAGTTCAGTAATATCGATAGAATTTTCAGACGTGGGCAGGTGTTTCGATTCATCAAGGAAGAGCTATAAACGAAAAAGAAATCTACAGAATTTGACAATTTCTAAACAAAAATCAGTCCGTACATTCATACTTGACTACTAGGACAGAGGAGATATCCGACAGCTACAAAAATGCATCACAAGCAGCGATACGGGCTAAAATGGAATAGTGACCCGAAAATGTAGAATAAATTTCTTTTAATTCACGTATATTATCACAGACGTGTAGGTCGTCAGGCTACCATTTTTCCTCAGCAATGACTATCTTCTGATCTGTTGTATAAAAAACATGATCTAATACACAGGAGCTATCGAGGCATCGTCAAATATTAAACACAAAATCAGCGCTAGCATTGTCACACATATATGAATTACCTTACATACTAGTATCATCTTGTTAGCAGTTCTACAGTTCAAAATAAATTCCAGTATATTAGGACAAGGTTTTTAAAAAACGGACCTGATGATGGCCATCGCTTACCAATACCGGTAGTCTGCGGACCTACAAGTTTGTAACAATAGACGTGAAGAAAAAGAAATGTAAGAAAAATACGTGGTGACCTCTGTGAAAAAAAAGAAGTTTGATCTATGTAAGAGAAAAAAAAAGTTTAATCTATGTTAGAGACCTACCTTCTGTGTCTTCTCCGTTTACTTGGGTGTTGATTCAGAAAGTGTAATGATGGACGAAGGTTTCTAACAGATGCCAACATGAATGAGTGTATTAGAAATAGATATCCTCGGAGTAGCGAAGTAGATAATCAATAAAAGCAATTCTTCTGGTTCAGACTGTATACCGATTAGGTGCCTTGCGGAGTATGCCGATGTAATAGCTCCATTCTTAACAATCACATACATCCGCTCGCTCGACGAACGATCCGTACCCAAAACACTGGAAAACAGCACACGTCACACAAATATTCAAGAAAGGCGATAGAACTAATATACTAAATTACAGGTCCATATCATTAAAGCCGATATGCTACAGGATTTCGGAATATACAGGGTGGTCCATTGATTGTGACCGGGTTAAATATCTCACGAAATGAGCATCAAACGAAAAAACTACAAAGAACGAAACTCGTCTAGCTTGAAGGGGGAAACCAGATGGCGCTATGGTCGGCCCGCTAGATGGCGCTGCCATAGGTTAAACGGATATCAACTGCGTTTGTTAAAAATAGGAACCCCCATTTTTATTACATATTGGTGTAGTACGTAAATAGATATGAATCTTTTAGTTGGATCACTTTTTTCGCTTTGTGATACATGGCGCTGTAATAGTCACAAACATATGGCTCACAATTTTAGACGAACAGTTGGTAACAGGTAGGTTTTTTTAAAATTAAAATACAAAAAACAGGTAAGTTTGAAAATTTTATTTCGGTTGTTCCAATGTGATACATGTACCTTTGTGAACTTATTATTTCTGAGAACGCATACTGTTACAGCGTGATTACCTGTAAAGTGTTCAAATGTGTGTGAAATCTAAGGTCATCAGTGCCTAAACTTACACACTACTTAACCTAAATTATCCTAAGAACAAACACACCCACCCAGGCCCGAGGGAGTACTCGAACCTCCGCCGGGAGCAGCCGCACAGTCCATGAGTGCAGCGCCTTAGACCGCACGGCTAATCCAGAGAGATTACCTATAAATACCACATTAATGCAATAAAATTAGAATGTAAGTAGTGTTTGTTGCAGGATTTTAGTGCGAGTCGTTCACGAGATATCGTAGTTTTAAAAGTTCCACTCCGACACCTGTGCAGTACCTATTGTAGCACACACCAGAGAACAACACAAGCGCAAACGCTAGTTTCGTGGATTATGACCAGTAACGAGGGAACAGACCATCACAGGTTGTGCTCAAAATGGCCGCCGGCAGCGGCAGTACACCTTTCGAGTCTGTTATGGAACGACTGCTGCACACGTGCTAGTGTTTCAGCGGAGATGTCCGAGGAAGCTGCAGTAATATGTCGTTGCATTCCATCGAGTGCAATTGATATGTCCGTGTAGACTGCGTCTTTCAGCTTTCCCCACAGAAAAAAGGCTACAGGCGTCAAGACTGGGGAAAGGGACAACCGTGGTGCAAGTCCCCTCAGTCCAGTCCAACGATCTGGAAACATTTCATGAAGACATGCTGTGCTATGGGCTGGACAGGCATCATGTTGATACCGCAGGTCCCTCCTATTTAGCAGAGGAACGTCTTAGAATCCGTGGAATATAGTCTGTTAGAAGACTGCCCTACTTGTGTGGGTTCAGTATTCTGTCTATGGAACATGGACCTTTGAGCTGATGGTTCACTGTCCCACAACATCCTTTAAAGCCCCAAGTTAGGACACTTGCCTGACTCGTGCCACTTCCTCGAGTGATTGTGCGGGAGCTAACGTGCTGATCAACTGCAGCAGCAACTGGAGCATTAATTTTCCCCCTGCACAGTCGACTCATTTTTTCTTCTGTTACGTTGTCTAGGTGTTACACTACCACTTTCACATAAATGGTTGAAATCGATAAATAATTGTCGAGATGACTGATCCTATTAGTATGTCGTGCCACGTAAACCGTACAGGAAGAACAGCATTTTTCCTATACTCACCATACGCCATCAATAGGTCGGCTTTTTCTGCATTGGTAAATACCATTGTTCACTCACGATCTACTGCTTGGACTGCCACAGACAACTTGACTAGTAAGTCACAATGTATTCAATGAACACACAATCATCCTGTAAGCAAACATAACACTATCGTACCTAGCAACTACCCGGGTTGAATGGAACAGACAAGTGTTGTAGAAACCGTTCAAAAAACGATAGTTCGTTAACGACCCACACTAGTCTCCTGTGAAATCACCACAGACATTCTAATTTATCCTGTGTTTAGTTTGTTAATGTACTAGGCAGTGTTGCTTTTAAAAAGTGTATGTTTGTATCAAAAATGCTTTCTAAGTATTACCACAATCTGTTCATTGGCTAAAATTACAAGCTCCTGAGTACCAATCCATTCTGTACAAACTGCACATTAGTAGCCCTAGCGATTTCCGAAATATCAGCCGTGCAAGTTTTAGGTGATTAACCCTACATACCAAATTCAGTAAAAAAATTTCTCTGTATTCTAATGGCTGTTAGAATTTGCCGTCGACATTGTAATCTAATCAGAAACGTTAGAATGGGGGAGTAATCAAGTCACCCATCTCTAGTGACAAGTGTTAAGTGGGATAAAAAAGTTGTATTAGATGAAGAAAATTAATAAGGTTGAATAATTTAAACACCAAGAAGATGGGATGTAAACTGGTCTGACATACAAAAGAAGTCCTGTGTGCACGAATCAATGAGATAACTTTAGCTTACAGATTCCATATCCTCATCTCAAGCAAGCAGAATCTTTCAGTTAGTGAGAAATTAAGACATTATCAGACGAAGCAGGAAGCCTAAACCTCGTAAGAACAGGACTACATACGACGCTGTATTACGTGGAACATGGGATTCTTAGAAGGAGATTTCAACCCCGAAATATTTTGTTGACATCCACCTACGTGGGGAGAAATGTTCATCATAACAAAATAAGAGAAATCAGAGCTCGAAAGGAAAGATTTATGTTTCCCTTTTTCCCACGTGCCATTCGAGAGTGGAATGGTAGAGATGTAGTATGAAAATGGTTCGAAGAAACCTCTTCCAGGCACTGTGACTCAGCAAAAAAGAAAATCATTCTCAGGTGGTAGTCCATGTACATATGTTGGTTTGTAGGCGCTGCATTATCGATAAACATATTTTATCTCTGTGCAGAGTCACTTCTCACCTCTGAAAGCCGGTGACTATGAATTTGGCGTTATAAGGTATGAAGCGCTGTCAGTTGTGATTTCAGATACCGCCCGAATCTTATGAATCTATTACACAAGCCAGTGTCTTTATCGCAAAGAAAGTCTGCAGGAGTGACAGACTAACAGTGAGTTTTAATCCTATTACAGTGGGATCGATATATACGCCAGAGATAATGAAATGATATGTTATTCAGTTGCATGTGTCATTTAAAGTTATTTTCTGTGTCTTTCACTGTGTTGTGCCCTGTTAACTATAATTTAAACACAAGTTGTACTCACACTGATGTAAATTATTCTATCAACTACTTTTTTTGCCATACTACAACTAATTATACAATATGCATTCAAAAATGTTCAAATGTGTGTGAAATATTACGGGACTTAACTGCTAAGGTCATCAGTCCCTAAACTTACACACTACTTAATCTAAATAACCCTAAGGACAAGCACACACCCATGCCCGAGGGAGGACTCGAACCTCCGCCGGGGCCAGCCGCACAGTCGATGACTTCTGCGCCTTAGTATACAATATGCATTATTGCATCCAACATAATACTGCTTCCCATCAATTATTTGTACTAGTAATAAAAAATACACCATCTACCAAATGTAACTACGTCTACCACTATCGTAGTATCAGTTCTTGCCTCGGACCTTCCACAAAGCACTCAACCGCTTCTTGGTCTGTACGCAGACACCGCTGGTTCAAATTGTAGAATGGACATCATCTAGCAACTAACTCAGTAATTAATTACATGTTGCCCGGATGGAACACACGAATACGACCACCGATCGCCACAGCATCGGACAGCACGCATTTACTTTTGACTTTCACGTAGGTTTTGTTTATAAATACGTTGCGGGACGCCTACATTATGGCAATAAATACCTAGGTACAGCTAGTGAACAGTGTAGGGACTATCGAGGTACAATAACATGAATTACTTTCTGTTCCCAACATGTGGTCAATTAGATCTATACATCAGGATAAGCCAGCTACTACAACGTTAATTGTATCTAAAGATTTTGAAGCCCTTCTCCGCGTCATTTACGCTTTTATTCGGAATTTAATTGATTCAAAAGGGAATTTTATTACAGCTGGCAGTGAAATTACGATTTATTGGAGGTAATTATTCGCTGTCGCAGATGGGGCGAAGCGGTAATTGGAAACCGCAGGCTGCCAGTTGAGATCGCTGAACCACGTGAATACGTACGTAATTTAAATAAAAATCAGGCTCCAACCACTCGAGTTAACGCCGCCACTGCAGCAGCAGGACGAAATTGTATTTTCGATATTAACGAGTATAGGACCATTGCTCAGGAAATCATCATTATACTAGGCAGCAGGGTGCACTCACACATCGTATATTTTGTGTTTCGCCACGACAATATCTGAATATTCGTATTCACACTTTTTCCTAATTTAACAACTTTTCGTAAGGCTCGAATCACTGTTCACTTCTCACGTTCTCTCTCATTGTCTTTCCCTCATTATTCCTCTGCATCTCTTTCTCTCTCCTACTTCCAATTCTACTTTGGATTAATGGTTCAATACAGCGTATGGTTATTGCAGGAGAGTTTAGCACATCCACTAACCATCTTCACAGTTATAAGGCGCTTCTTCGAATGACAATCCTAAATCAATTAAGAACAATTACACATACGAAGAAAATTTGTACTCTCCTAGGACTACACCTCTTTCTTATGTCAGTCCCCAATTATCACTGAAACAACCCATATGAAGGCCTACGTGTACTGAAATGTTTTTATGTTGAAAAACGTTACCAGGCGAGGTACAGGTTGTGGTAAGGTGCCAGGCCGTAAAAAACTTAATTTTTAACCAAAGAATACAAATTTCTCCAAGCAAACAAGTATTGAGCATTGCTTTTAGCATATGAAATTTTACAACTCAGTTTAATGCAATAAAAGTTTAGTAATTGAGATTTAAACACTTTTCTGTTGAGGTTTGAAGTTATGGCAATGTATATAACTTCTGTCTGAAAATAAACTCAATAAATCACAGTATTATTTCAGGTACTATTACAACAAAACGAGAAACATTTCAGACAAGACACTTCCCAAGAAAATACATCAAGCGTCAATTTAGGTTTAGTTAACTAATCACAGCAGGTCAAAAGAGGCTAAGATCAGTTATAAAAAAAACATGAAGTATAATCCTTAAGTAAAGAAGAAAAATATCATTTTAAGTGTCATAAATACTGGGCGGTTGTCTCATTAAAATTGCCAGAAATCTTATTAAGTTGAACGCAAATCTCAGCCAATAGAGAATAACTTAGACTAATACTGTCAAGAATGTTTTAATAAAATTTAAACAATAACGCCCACACGGCTTCACTTATAACAGCAGATAGTAAAACTAAAGTTACAGTAATACTGAGTACCAAAAATATTACACAAAATCAGCACGAATAATACTGATAAATTGCCTACAGAGCAGGCATAATTGTGCCATAAACAATTTTTGCAGCATAAGTCAGCTAATATGTAATCGATAAACTCTTTAAATAAAATCAGAGTTAGCCTACATCTACAACAAAACAACACACACAGTATGAAGAACCCTACAACACTCCGCATAGCTGTACGTATAGTCTACGCACTAAGGTCTCACCAAACAGGTCCAACAAACGCCGATGTCTACGTTTAAGTATCCTACTTTGCCCATGATTTCTGTAGACACAAACATCAAAGAATGTTCGAAGGTCGTCTTGCACAAAATCCAAACGACGCGCTTCTCGAGAATGTAGAATTGATACACAGCCGCTCATAGTAATATTCAGCTTCAGTAAATGCTCGTAGCGTCCACGACCCAAATGCCGCTGGATGGCCATCCTGGAGTTATTAGTGGAAAACGGCTAAGGTAGAGAGTAAGCATTACCCTGGCGGGACGAGAAGAAGTAGCCTACTTAGCTACATAGGCAAACAGATTATATCATTTTCGAATAAAATAATTTTGGACATGAGACTGAGCTGCCGACGTTTCGACCAGTTTGCTGCGGCACTCTTTAGAACAGTTCGCTGCTGGATACTGGTAAATATCTTCTCATGTATACTTTGTGTTTGGGTTATATGGTGGCTACCGACGTCACACATCTGAGATGTCATTGGATAGTTGGAAGAGAGGCAACTATGCAGTGAGATGGCAGTATGTCAGGCTGTTGCCTGTGCTACACTGATGGCTGATCGGAAGGCAACTGTAGTTGGTGATTGGTAAGAAACAGCGTATCAACAGTGGTAATGAGAAACCGGATGCAGAACAACACAGGCACTGCAATATCGTGTTTATCTACCGATACCAAGCAAGCGACTTCCAAGTACAACGTCTGATCTGCACAGGAATATACATTCGACTTCCGAATTCGAAGAGCTCGTCCGCACATGGATGACCTTCTTTTCAGTACGACGATCCCAGAAGACGTGCGCTGACATCTGCACTAATCCGACGCCTTGGTTTCACAGTCATCGATCTCCACACAGAGCAACGTGGCCCCATCCGATTTTCATCTGTTTCCCAGACCTGAAGAACACTTTCGAGGACTTCAGTTTGACAGTGATGAAGCGCTACCCTGTCAACAAACATTGTACAGTGACGTTATCAACAAAATGGTCTCTCACTGGGAGAAATCTGTTCACTGGCAGTGCGACTATGTTGGGAAATAAATATGTAGACATGAAGAACGGAAGCCTAGAAGTTAATAACGTTAAGCCTTAAGAGTTTTAAGATAAGAAATTCTGAGGCATTACTGAGGTGTGCGTCATAAGGACACACCGAAATCACAATAGTAATGCGCTGTAGTTGCCACGCACTGTATTCACTCATAAAGCATTATCAAATCACAATAATAAAGGCGATTGCCTTATAAAGCCAGATCACTTGGATAAATGATGAACAAATTGCTTTAACTAGAACAAGACCCATAAAAATTTGAAAATTGAATATAATTGGTTAAACTAACTCCGATAAACTTCATTACTGAGATGGAACTAATATCCACACGATTCCTATCAGATCTCTAATTACTTACAATCAGCTAAAAACACATTAAGTGCCAGAACACAGATCTTGTAATATTTGGCCAGCCATCTTTCTTAAATAAACCACTATTCCTAAAGGCTTTATTACAATAAAATCACTTACACGACGAAGGAGTTGCTCTAATTTTACCAAACAAATGTTCAAGTTTACTTGACTGAGTAAAGTAACCAACAATGTTATTAAAATCTTTACTACTAGAACATGACAATATGAAAAGAGCTGCTAAAATGAGATATATGATCATGAGATACATGATCTTCTCTAGAGAACAGGTAATCAATGCTTTCAATCAAATCAGCCTCCGTGAGTTACTTGGCCAGTCACGGCCCTAAAAATGTGATAAACGAATTCGCAAAAGGACCACTAAAATAATGTTTAAAGTTAAAATTACAAGAATTTTCTCGGCACACATTTAAACGTCAAACTACATCAATGAACTACAAGGCAGAATGGACGAAATATCTCGTCATGGCTTGGAACGCCAGACACCGACTTACCCACTACTCGCTGTACTTCTAGCTACGTATTTAGACATGCTTCATGTCGGTTTGTTTGACGTAGCAACACTTCCGTAACTGCCGTCAAGTATCAAGTCACGACACCGAGTTGCATGATAAACTAATAGAACAATTCCAAATACACTCCTGGAAATGGAAAAAATAACAGATTGACACCGGTGTGTCAGACCCACCATTCTTGCTCCGGACACTGCGAGAGGGCTGTACAAGCAATGATCACACGCACGGCACAGCGGACACACCAGGAACCGCGGTGTTGGCCGTCGAATGGCGCTATCTGCGCAGCATTTGTGCACCGCCGCCGTCAGTGTCAGCCAGTTTGCCGTGGCATACGGAGCTCCATCGCAGTCTTTAACACTGGTAGCATGCCGCGACAGCGTGGACGTGAACCGTATGTGCAGTTGACGGACTTTGAGCGAGGGCGTATAGTGGGCATGCGGGAGGCCGGGTGGACGTACCGCCGAATTGCTCAACACGTAGGGCGTGAGGTCTCCACAGTACATCGATGTTGTCGCCAGTGGTCGGTGGAAGGTGCACGTGCCCGTCGATTTGGGACCGGACCGCAGCGACGCACGGATGCACGCCAAGACCGTAGGATCCTACGCAGTGCCGTAGGGGACCGCACCGCCACTTCCCAGCAAATTAGGGACACTGTTGCTCCTGGGGTATCGGCGAGGACCATTCGCAACCGTCTCCATGAAGCTGGGCTACGGTCCCGCACACCGTTAGGCCGTCTTCCGCTCACGCCCCAGCATCGTGCAGCCCGCCTCCAGTGGTGTCGCGACAGGCGTGAATGGAGGGACGAATGGAGACGTGTCGTCTTCAGCGATGAGAGTCGCTTCTGCCTTGGTGCCAATGATGGTCGTATGCGTGTCTGGCGCCGTGCAGGTGAGCGCCACAATCAGGTCTGCATACGACCGAGGCACACAGGGCCAACACCCGGCATCATGGTGTGGGGAGCGATCTCCTACACTGGCCGTACACCTCTGGTGATCGTCGAGGGGACACTGAATAGTGCACGGTACATCCAAACCGTTATCGAACCCATCGTTCTACCATTCCTAGACCGGCAAGGGAACTTGCTGTTCCAACAGGACAATGCACATCCGCATGTATCCCGTGCCACCCAACGTGCTCTAGAAGGTGTAAGTCAACTACCTTGGCCAGCAAGATCTCCGGATCTGTCACCCATTGAGCATGTTTGGGACTGGAGGAAGCGTCGTCTCACGCGGTCTGCACGTCCAGCACGAACGCTGGTCCAACTGAGGCGCCAGGGGAAATGGCATGGCAAGCCGTTCCACAGGACTACATCCAGCGTCTCTACGATCGTCTCCATGGGAGAATAGCAGCCTGCATTGCTGCGAAAGGTGGATATACATTGTACCAGTGCCGACATTGTGCATGCTCTGTTGCCTGTGTCTATGTGCCTGTGGTTCTGTCAGTGTGATCATGTGATGTATCTGACCCCAGGAATGTGTCAATAAAGTTTCCCCTTCCTAGGACAATGAATTCACGGTGTTCTTATTTCAATTTCCAGGAGTGTAGTTTTTAGTACACTGGCATGTTCAGATAAGATGTACGCAACCCACCAAAGCCACTCGACGACTCCAATTCATTCGGCCTGTGTAGCTTGTAACAGACTCGAAGGAACTTGTCCTTCCAACCTCTAGGAAAACCAAATCACCATGGGCAATGGATCAGCGTTGCACGATTCAACACGCCATAGTGGCTGTCCATGTTCCTTCGTCGCGCCGACTCGGCGTCTCCGCGTGCTGTCTACGTACACAGTCCCACGTCACTGCATCTCACACCGCCGATACCCACACAAGAGACACAGCAGAACGCACGCGCTGCCGTTAAATGCCCGCCGCCAAAGATACGAAAAAGAGCAATCAACATCGAAGTCGACTCAAAGATGTAAATGAGAATCGATGGCAACTGGCGCCAGAAACGCACCAACTCACATAACTTTTCAGGACGCCCTCATACAGGATCCTTAACGTGTTCTATGACCTCCCCAAGACCTCAAAATCTTTTTGTAACCTGGTATACTATCAGCTTGTGCTTTGCTGTGTCTCTGTTGTCCTTTGTTTAGGTGACCAGATTACAGAAAAAGACAGTAAAGTTTCACAAGCTGTAGTAACAAGCACCTTCAGCACACATTCTCCAACACGTGTTATTTTTAAGACGACCTCCCTTCAAGGTCCCAAGTAAAAATTTCGAGAGTGGATTAATAAAAAGTGGAGAAGTTAAGACGATGATTTTAATGATTCAGGTGTTCTACATGGTCTCTAATACAAGCCACAGAACGTTCATGAAAACATTTAGAATATCATAGAATACATTTTTGGGATGTTGTTCAACTCGCTCATCACATTGACTTGAATGTCGGTTGTATCGTCAAGGAGTAAACTTTTGCAGATTGTCAAAAATATGTTTAAATGTGTGTGAATCTTATGGGATTTAACTGCTAAGGTCATCAATCGCTAAGCTTACACACTACTTAACCTAAATAATTCTAAGGACAAACACACACACCCATGCCCGAGGGAGGACTCGAACCTCCGCCGGGACCAGCCATGCAGTTTGTCGTTTTGCGGTAGGTTCGTATTGATAAAACCTAGTCTACGTTTCCGCGTTGATTTCCCAGTAAACAAATGTCAGTATTTCGCATTTAAATGAATCCGTAGCAGGCATCAACGCGGCGCTGTTTTTGTTTGGGAGTCATTCTCGAGAACGTCTTAAACATTTGGTCCAGAAATGTTGCTCCACTGAGATTTGCGAGACAACAACGTTCACAGACTAAGGTCGTCCGTCCACTACTGAACACAGCCTACTCACAACTGAGTGGTCGAATGCACATCTGCTGTTTGCACATCTCAGTTGAAGCTGCCACCGTAGTCACTGCGCTGAAGTCGCTTATATGCCAAGATTATGTCAGCCTTGGGACTTTTTAGGATGGATGACGTCCGTTAGAAATGTGTCAGGAAGCGACGAGGGCGTGGAAGTTTTTCCGGTAAGAAAACGTATTTGGGTCTGCCTAGCTGCTGTGTTCTGCCAAGCATTTCCTCGACGAAGTTGGAGACAGAAATTTCCATCATTTGATATAAAACACATGTTTCCTATTTCGCTTTTGTCCTATTTGACACTTAACAGACCTATGGCAATTTGTAGAGGAAAGGGGTCAATGACCTAAAACTTAATGCGGAAATGGAAACTGATATTGACGTGCGGTTTCCACAGAAGGCTTTGGTAGTCAGGAGCTCATATTGTTAATCAAAAGATTATAATAGTACATAGAAAGGGTATTTTTTTGGGCAAATATATATGTTTAAATGGCAAAACGGCTACTGGCACTGACAAATTAAAAGTAGAGTTAATTAGAATGTCAGTGGTGTTTGTTGCCGCAGTCTAAAAAGTGGCTCTGAGCAGTCTGGAACTTCTAAGGCCATCAGTAACCTAGAACTTAGAACTACTTAAACCTAACTAACCTAAGGACATCACACACATCCATGTCCGAGGCAGGATTCGAACCTGAGACTGTAGCAGTCGCGCCGTTCCAGACTGTAGTGCCTAGAACCGCTCTGCCAACCCGGCCGGCGCCGGATTCTAGTGCGAGTCGTTTACGAGGTTTCGTTCTCTGAGAAGTTTTCACATCGACACTTGTACAACACCTGTGGTAGCACACACTAAAGATCGACGTAAGTTCCTACACTAGTTATGTGGATTCTGACCAGCAACGAAACAATTGAACAACACAGGTTGTGCTCAAAATGACCACCGGGAGCAGTAATGCACTCTTCGAGTCTCGTATGGAACGACTGTTACACATGTGTTAGCATTTCAGCGGTGACGTCCGAGCATGCTGCAGTAATACGTCGCTTCACGTGATAGGGTGTGGTTGGTGTGTCATTGTACACAGCGTCTTTCAACTTTCCCCATAGAAAAAAGAAGTTTACAGGCACCAAGTCCGCGGAATCAGGCCAGCCAACGTACACGTCCTCTGCTCAAATCCGAGTTGGGAACAGTTCGTGAAGTCAAGCTGTAGTATTTGTGCGCCATGGACTGGACATCCGTGATGTTGGTAGTACAGGACGTTTTATAGCATCCTTGTAAAATGGTCTGTTGAGAGGCTGTCAAGCTCGTGTGCATTCAGCATTGCATCCATGACACACAGGCCAATGAGCTGACATTTCACTGTCACACACCACACGTTTACACTCCATGGAAGCTGACGTTCCACCTGATGTAGCCAACGGGGGTTGTCAACAGAGTAATGTGCATGTTTCATCGGTTTACCTGGCCATGATTGGTAAATGTGGTTTCATCACAAAACATTGTACATGATACATCTTGAGTATCCTGCCTTAATGCCCATGTACAGGAGTTAACACGGCTCTCAAAATCGTTTCCAATCAGCTGTTGATGGAGAGAGATGTAGTGGGGATGGAAGCTACATCGATGGAGAATGTGGACTACACTCGCCTGACTGATGCAACAGCAGACAGAATATTGATATCCCCCCTGCTCTGTCGTCACTCGCTTCTTTCTGTTACGTTGTCTAGGTCCTACACTACACTTTCACGTTAGTGTTTGAAGATATTGATAAATAGTTGCCTAGATTGTTGATGTCTATTGGGATGCCTTGCCGCATACACCGTGTGCACTCGAGGGACAAACAAGTACACTGTAAGCAAACAAAACAGCATTGTACCTGGCAACTACGCAGGTTGAATGTAATAAACAAGTGTTGGTACGGAAACTTTTCAAAACACGAATTCTCCTGAACTAATTGCACTAGCGTCCTGCAACCAAGACTACGGTCTTCTAAATTACTCTACGATTTGTTTTTCAATGTCAGTAGACATTGTTCCACCTGAAAAATGTGTATTTTTGCATAAAAAACGCACTTTTTAAGTATTATTAAAATATGCTTATTGACTAATAATACGAGCACCTGACAACCAACCCATTCTGTGATAACCGCACATGAGTAGCACTTTCCATTTCCGCAATACGTTTAGATGAGTCACTGTGAATGTTTCATTACCAATAATACTTCACTTTACAACTGTGCCAGTTCTGCAGTTCAGCTTACTATCTTAAATATTAATGGTATCACTGTTCTTTTTAGCACAGTTGGTTTGTCACGTCTTGCTCGGTAAACATCGCAGGAAATTCGCTAGTTCAGCTGAAGTCAATATGTTCGGCTTATGAATCAGGAACAGCCCTGTTTAGCGTAACTGGTATTAGTTGAGGCAAGTTAGTTTAAATGTCACACCTCCATATCACACCTCGACTCGCTGTTCGCCGTGATTGTCGTTACAAGGCCGTAGCCTCACAACGCTGCATTTACGAGCAGCTCTGACGTTGTTGTAGGCCTTTTTTTCTACATCTAATACATACGGCGCAAGTCACCGTACGGTGCTTTGCGGAAGGTACTCTGCATCTTTACTAGATATTTCCTCTCCTGTCCACGCGCAAATAGAGCGAGGGAAAAACGACACTTTGTATACCTTCGGACGAATCCTAATTCCTGGTATCTTATCTTTGTCGTTCTTACGCAAAAAGTATATTGGTGGTGTGGTAGTAGAATTGTTCTGCATTCACCTTCAAATGCCAGTTCTCTAAATATTCTCAAAATTCTTATTAATCAAAAAACCTCACCTTTCCTTCCGGGTTTCCCATTTCCGTTCCCGAAGCGTCTCCGTAATACTTGTATGTTTTTCGAAACTATCGGTAACAAATCTAGCAGCTGTACGCTGAATTGCTTCTATGTCTTCCTTTAATCCCACCTGGTGTGGATCCCAAACACGCGAACAGTACTCAACAATGAGTAACACTAATGTTCTTTATGCAATCTTCATAACAGATGAACCACACTTTCCTAAAATTCTCCCAACAAATCGAAGCCGACCATTCACCTATACTGCCACAATTCTCATATGCTCGTTCCATTTCATATCACTTTGCAACGTTACGTATTTAAATGATCTGACTGTGCTCTACTAATGATGTATCCGAACATTACGACCTTGTTTTCCTACTCATCCGCCTTAGCTTACATTTTTCTACGTTTACTACAAACTGCCATTTGTCCCACCAACTAGGAATTCTGTCTGAGTCATATTGTATCCTCGTACAGTCACTCAATTTCGACCTCTTCCCGTACGTCACACCATCACCAGTAAATAACCGCAGATTGCTGTCCACCATGTCCTCCACACCATTTTTGTATATAGTAAATAAAAGCACTCCTATCACAGTTTCTCAGTCCCCTAGGGCACTCCTGGCGATGCCCTTATCTTCAAATGGTTCAAATGGCTCTGAGCACTACGGGACTTAACTTCTAAGGTCATCAGTCCCCTATAACTTAGAGCTAATTAAACCTAACTAACCTAAGGACAACACACGCATCCATGCCTGAGGCAAGATTCGAACGTGCGACCGTAGCGGTCGCGCGGTTCCAAAACTGAACCGCTCGGCCACCAGCGACCGGCTCCCGAGGCAGGATTCGAACCTGCGACCGTAGCGCTCAGGCGGTTCCAGACTGTGGCGCCCAGAACCGCTCGGCCACCCCGGCCGTCCGATGCCCTTATCTCTGATGACCACTCGCCACGATATATTCGATTCTATTACTTAAGAAGTCTTTGAGCCACTCTTATATCTGTGGATCTATTCCACATGCAATGGCCAGTGTGACATCATGTCAAATGCATTTCGAAAAAAACTAGAAATGTGTAATGTGGCTGTTGCCTTTCATCCATCGTTAGCAGTATGTCATGTGAGACAAGGGCAAGGAGAGTTTTACATGAGCGATACTTTCTAAAGCTGTGCTGATTCGTGGACAGAAGATTTCTAGGAAATTTATTATATTCGAACAGAATCCAGCAGCAAACCTTTGTTAAAATTATTGGGCTGTAATCTTGCGGATCCGTTAGATTTCGCTTCTTATGCACAGGAATTAGCTGAACTTCGTTCCAGTCGCTTGGAACTTTGGTCTTGGTGAGAGATTCGCGATAAATGTAACCTAAGTGAGTCCCCAGTGGCGTAGAGTACTATTTGTAGACCCGAACTAGAATTCCGTATAAATCTCTTCCTCAATCCTCTAGAGTACTGGCGGAAGTTCGGTTAGCTAGGACACTTGCTGCTGACTTACTCTATCCGTCTCAGAAGGTACAACGGTCGACGTTGTCCTTGGACTTGAGGTAGCTCCGCTAAACAAGACAAAAAATGCTTATCTGGATATTTGAATACATAGGCGATAGTAAGACCTGATGCAAAAAATAAAAAAAGTAGAAAAGTAACACATTACCAACGCTTTTCTGTGCTGTAAATTACGTCTGATGCGTATAATTTTCGTTACTTAAACGTAGAAAAAAGCTGCTACTATGATTTTCTTGTTTGTTTATTTATCTTTTATTTTTATCTAACCTCTGTGTCGCATTACCGCCTGTCATCTATGGTTAGAGCGTTTATTATCAGTGGGTATTGAAACATAACCTGAATAATCCCGATTTTCGATGTGAGTACATTTTTTATTACTTCATGTACTTCAGTATTAGTCGTACTGCTGCAAGCACGTCTGATGATCATATACGCAATTCCCAAATCCATCATGTGAATTAAAAATCATCAATAAAATGTCTTGGCCCAAATTAATTTATTGACGTGTTTCGATAAGTCAGACGCAGTTTTTCTAAAAGTAAGTAAATGCCGTATAAAAACGATCCCTCAGGAAAATACAGGGTGATTCAAAAAGAATACCACAACTTTAAAAACGTGTATTTAATGAAAGAAACATAATATAACCTTCTGTTATACATCATTACAAAGAGTATTCAAAAACAAGTTCAGAGATGTTCAATATGGCCCCCTCCAGACACTCGAGCAATATCAACCCGATACTCCAACTCGTCCCACACTCTCTGTAGCATATCAGGCGTATCAGTTTGGATAGCTGCTGTTATTTCTCGTTTCAAATCATCAATGGTGGCTGGGAGAGGTGGCCGAAACACCATATCCTTAACATACCCCCATAAGAAAAAATCGCAGGGGTTAAGATCAGGCTTCTTGGAGGCCAGTGATGAAGTGCTCTGTCACGGGCTGCCTGGCGACCGATCTATCGCACACATAAGTCCCAATGTGGTGGCGCTCCATCCTGCTGAAATATGAATTGTTGTGCTTCTTGTTCGAGCTGAGGGAACAGCCTGTTCTCTAACATCTCCAGATACTGTAGTCCAGTTACAGTATCACCTTCGAAGAAAAAGGGACCAAAAACTTTATTGGCTGAAATGGCACAGAAAACGTTCACCTTAGGCGAGTCACGTTCATACTTAGTTGTTTCCCGCGGATTCTCAGTGCCCCATATACAGACATTGTGATGGTTGACTTTCACGTTAGTGTGGAAAGTTGCTTCATCACTAAACACAATCTTTGAAACGAAACATTCATCTGTTTCCATTTGAGCAAGAATAAAATCACAGAAATCGATTCTTTTAATCTTATCAGCTGCAGACAGTGCTTGAACTAATTTCAGACGATAAGGTTTCATAACTAACCTTTTTCGTAGGACTCTCCATACCGTTGATTGTGGAATTTGCAGCCCTCTGCTAACTCTGCGAGTCGAGTTTCCTGGGCTGGGAACAAATGCTTGCTGGATGCGTGCTACATTTTCACCACTCGTTCTCGGCCGTCCAGAACTTTTCCCTTTGCACAAACACTCATTCTCTGTAAACTGTTTATACCAACGTTTAATACACCACCTATCAGGAGGTTTAACACCATACTTCGTTCGAAATGCACGTTGAACAACTGTCGTCGATTCACTTCTGCCGTACTCAATAACACAAAAAGCTTTCTGTTGAGCGGTCGCCATCTTAGCATCAACTGACGCTGACGCCTAGTCAACAGCGCCTCAAGCGAACAAACGTACAACTAAATGAAACTTTATAGCTCCCTTAATTCGCCGACAGATAGTGCTTAGCTCTGCCTTTTGTCATTGCAGAGTTTTAAATTCCTAAAATTGTGGTATTCTTTGTATATGCACTTTGGGAAGCAATTCCCATCAATAACTGCAATGAAGTATCAAAGCATGCCACACAAAGCTGGGGACATAACGTACAGAAAATACAGCTCTCATATATTACAAGTCAGGTGCCAAACTGAGCATTCATCGAGAACATAGTGGTAAGAAAAACAGCTGTGGCCAGCAGATGGCATTACCAACCATACAGACAGAAGCTGGCCACCAAAGAGCACAACCACTGGGAGAGCATGCGAAGAATAGATCGATTATATACTAACTGAACTTGAAAGTCATTGATGTGTGAAACCACAAAAACACGAATGATAGCTGTTAAAAATAACAGAAAGAGAGGAAATATTAACTGAAATTTAAAATAAAATAAAAAGCAAGGTATGAATGTAGAAAAATTATGACATAGTTTCACAAACGATTTCAATACTGGCATATAATGTGATATAGTTACACAGCCAATTACAATAGAGGCACTGGTAATATAAAATGTTATTTCTTTACCCAACGATATACAGTAGTAAAAAGGAAAACTGATATATACGCACTACAAAGGCATATGACTTACCATAATTAAAATGCAAAATGAGAGAAAGCTAAAAAAAATTTGTACACACGCTATGATAAAATAAGTAATTTGGAAGTTCTGCTGAACCCAGAACACAGTAAAGGAAATATGATATGTCCAAGCCACATAGTAAAATCATTCTGCAATAAAATTATATTCATATCTTGTCATTTGTAAAAACAGGAGAAACATGGAATACATTTAACACAGCAGTAATGACTGTGTAATCGTAAGACAGTGTGAAAACAGGAAGTAAAATTTGCTTTATTATAATTATAATCTTTGACCAAAATGCTTATTTATAACGAGGTAATCTATTTGCAGGTGGTAATGATCTTCTTCAGACCCAAGTAGAAACGTGTTACATTATACATATCACCCGATTATATGTGATAGTGCAGTCAAAATCATAAGCCATTTGACTGCACCATTACAGGTAATGGCGTGATGTATATAATGCAGCACGTTTCTACTCAGATCTGGAGATGGTCATTACCGACCGTAAATCAATTACCTGATTGCAAATAAACATTGTGGTCCAACACTGGAATTGTAACAAAGCAGCCGGCCGCGGTGGTCTCGCGGTTCTAGGCGCGCAGTCCCGAACCGTGCGCCTGCTACGGTCGCAGGTTCGAATCCTGCCTCGGGCATGGATGTGTGTGATGTCCTTAGGTTAGTTAGGTTTAAGTAGTTCTAATTTCTAGGGGACTGATGACCACAGCAGTTGAGTCCCATAGTGCTCAGAGCCATTTGAACCATTTTTTGTAACAAAGCAAATATTTTTGTGGATCACTAAAATCTTTATCGTTACTATGTCAGAACCTACAGACTGACACGTATATGAACACTGCAGATATAAAAGCTGAAATATTATAGAAACTAAGTGATTAGTGTCCATATCAGTAGACATATAGCGCAAAGTAAACTGTATGCCATTCCTAATAGGCGGGCCTAACTTCAATCCACAATGGATTGTAGTAGAGTGTAGTGTCAAAGCGTGACAAGAAGATACCATATACCAGAACATAGAACCCTCTGCACTGATAAAATAAAACAAAAGTTTACATCAGTCGAATAGATGACACGTCAAGAGAGGAGAGGGTGTAAGGGATAGAGGAGAAGAACGGAGAATAAGATAAGGTGCAAGAGAAACGGTAATACTAAAAGTTACGGAATGTGTCACATTTGTCACATAGCGCATCAGAAAGAAAGGAGACTAAGATGAGGTATAAAAAAAAAGAGTAATACTGAAAGACACATAATGTGTGACATGTTTCACATAGCACATAAAATTCCAAAATGACAATTCGGCTATGCTCAGCCAAAGTAATTGACAGTGGCATGTGAGAAACTGATAAACTATGCAGACAGAATCAACACTCACAGCATCAATTTGTATAAATACAAAACAACTGGACAGCATTTTACTTTTAGACCGTCTCTAACTCGACAAATGTTCAGTTGAAATAACAGTGACAATCCCTAGCCCCACAGTGTAGCCTCGCGGTTAAAAAAAATATGTTTATCGTTTTGATGTTGATATGTCACATGCTTTTGTTATATGCATGTATTCTTTCCCTTTGTGCTATTATACATCCTTGGGTAAAATAAATGTTACCAGTGCCTAAACTGTAATTGCTTATGTAACTATGTCACCTTTCATGCCCATATTGTAATCTTTTATGGAAATGTGTCATTATGTTTTTGTATTTGTATCATCCACTTCGTCTAAATTAATGTTTCATTTAATAATTCCTCTTGTTCTACAATTTTAACACCAAACGTACTGCACGTATTCTGTATAATATTTCATAGGCAACAGCATAAACTCGGTAGCTACAGTAATGCTCTCACCCTCTGTAAGACATATGGTTGTAAGTATGCTGCTAGGTTAGTCAGTCTGACTACCATCATTTCATCTGTTGATGAAACCAATATTCTGAATGATGGTCTTAATCACCGTATTACTCCTCATATAAGTGAGAAGTTAAAGGAAAGTAAGATAGTGGTAGCGAAATCCGTGAGTAAAATTCTATGTACCGGCTTGAAAGAAAATTCTAGGAACTTCTGGTCTTGCGTTAAATCAGTAAGTGGCTCGAAACAGCATATCCAGACACTCTGGGCTGATGATGGCATTGAAACAACGCATTACACGCGTCAAGCTGAAATACTAAACACCTTTTTCCAAAGCTGTTTCAGCGAAGAAGACCGCACTGCAGTTCCTTCTCTAAATCCTCGCACAAACGAAAAAATGGCTGACATCGAAACAAGTGCCCAAGGAATAGAAAAGCAACTGAAATCACTCAAGAGATGGAAGTCCACTGGACCTGATGGGATACCAACTCGATTCTACGCACAGTATGGGAAAATACTTGCCTCCCTTCTAACAGCCTTGTACCGCAAGTCTCTAGAGGAACGGAGGGCTCCAAATGATTGGAAAAGAGCACAGGTAGTCCCAGTCTTCAAGAAGGGTCGTCGAACAGATGCGCAGAACTATAGACCTGTATCTCCGACATCGATCTGTTGTAGGATTTTAGAACATGTTTTTTGCTCGCGTATCATGTCATTTCTGGAAACCCAGAATCTACTCTGTAGGAATCAACATGGATTCCGGAAACAGCGATCGTGTGAGACCCAACTCGCTTTATTTGTTCATGAGACCCAGAAAATATTAGATACAGGCTCCCAGGTAGATGATATTTTCCTTGACTTCCGGAAAGCGTTCGATACAGTTCCGCACTGTCGCCTGATAAACAAAGCAAGAGCCAACGGAATATCAGACCAACTGTGTGGCTGGATTGAAGAGTTTTTAGCAAACAGAACATAGCATGTTGTTATTAACGGAGAGACGTCTACAGACGTTAAAGTAACCTCTGGCGTGCCACAGGGGAGTGTTATGGACCATTGCTTTTCACAGTACACAGGGTGGTCAGAAAATGTCTGAAACGCTTGTAGTGATGTTGTAGGGAAAGTTGTACTGAGACACAAATGTTAAGAAAAAAATTCGATACGTTGCGCCGTTTCCGAGTTACGTAGCTTAGAAGCTAGCCAATCAGGTCGTTTCGCGCTCAGATTCAAACAGCCTGGAAGGGGAGGTGTTGTCAACCGTATTCTCCATGTGGTTTGGTCAAACCGAACAATAGAGCAATACAAATAGGGAAAAATATTCACCAGGGATCGAACCCAGGACAAACAGGTCAGAAATTCCGTGCGGTACTATATATATATATATATATATATATATATATATATCATTTTGTTCGTTGTATCTGCTCGGGGCGGGCGTAGCAAGACACCCGTTTCAGTTCGTCGTTGATCCATTAACTCAGGTTTTTTTTTCTTGTTACAGAGTGCAGTTAATACTCTGACCGAACACTCTGAGTTACCGTGCCGGCGACCATCTACGCTATGACAACATCCGACTCCAATCGTCTCTGCTTGTCATTCGATCACCGTCGGGAATATTATGTATGCAGTCGATGTTTGCCGGAAGACTTAGCTGCGATGGTACACGGAAGCAGGTGTGAGAGAACAACAGCGGAGGCACGCTTGACACACACGTTGTGGTAACATGGCGCGACATCGGTACTCCTTCGAGGAATACGCCGATATGCATTCAGCATACGGCGCTGCGGGTCAAAATGAACCGGAGGCCCGCCACATTTACAACGCAAGATTTCTCAACCGCGTTATTCCGTGTGCGAATATCTTCGTAGCGGTTGACAGACGGTTAAGGGAGACCGGAAGTTTTGCTGTCTTAAATGTTGTCGCTGGACGAGAACGCTATGTACGGAACGTTCAATTAGAAGAAAACGTTTTCGATACGGTTGCTGGAACACCTAGTACAAGCTCGAGGGCCAATTGCAATGCTTTGGAGGTAAGTTAAGTTATTCCGATGTTCTTGATGTATGCCTGCAAACCACACATGGTAAAATTTATCCGTTTCTTTGTCGGTACAGGTTTCGTACGCTGTAGTATTGGACCTATTTCCGTACCAACTACAGAAGGTGCACAATGTGGTGGAAGGGGACTATCCCTCTCGTTACCAATATTCCGTGTGGTATTTAAATAAATGTAACGAATATCCACATTTCGAAAGGATGGTGTTGTGGACAGACGAGGCATGTTTGACCAGAGAAAGGCCATTCAACTCCCGAAACAGCCACATTTGAACGGACACAAACCCGCAATCATATCAGCAGAGAATTGGCGTAAACATTTGGGCAGGTATCGTGGACGACTGTTTTGTGGGTCCCGTCCTACTCCCCCCCCCCCTCCCCCACTTAAATGCACAGACTTATTTAGCATTCAATGAAAATGTCCTTCCACTGTATGTAGAAGACTTTCCACAGGCGGTGAGGCAAACAGTGTGGTTCCAACATGACTTCGCTGCTGCGGTACGTGAGCATTTAAATGCGTTGTATCCGCGAAGGTGGATTGGCCGAGGTGGTCCAGTTCCCTGGCCAGCTCGTTCACCAAATCTGACGCCGTTCGATTTTTATCTGTGGGAGCAAGTGAAACAAATCGTCTACGCGATCCCGGTAGTCACAATCGAAGAGCTTCTTGCGAGGATAATTTTAGCATTTGATGAAATCAGGGAAACCCTTGATTTCGGAAAGCTTGCGGACTGCATGACGCAGCGTTGCAATGCGTGCCGTCAGGTTGGAGGAGGACACTTTGGGCAGATTCTGAGAAGATTTATTGTTACGTTTTGCTCCTAGAAATTATGTTGTTACATTAAAGACCTGACAAAACATCAGTTGTTATCTTTTTATTTCATCATTATTTTCCCTGTATTTGTTACACGTATGGAAGTGAAACATGGACGATAAATAGTTTGGACAAGAAGCTTTCGAAATGTGGTGCTACAGAAGAATGCTGAAGATTAGATGGGTAGATCACATAACTAATGAGGAAGTATTGAACAGGATTGGGGAGAAGAGCAGTTTGTGGCACAACTTGGCTAGAAGAAGGGATCGGTTGGTAGGATATGTTCTGAGGCATCAAGGGATAACCAATTTAGTATTGGAGGGCAGTGTGGAGGGTAAAAATCGTAGAGGGAGAACAAGAGATGAATACATTAAGCAGACTCAGAAGGATGTAGGTTGCAGTAGGTACTGGGAGATGAAGAGGCTTGCACAGGATAAAGTGGCGTGGAGAGCTGCATCAGAGCAGTCTCGGGACTGAAGACCTCAACAACAACAACAACAACAACAACATGGCTATTGACTATGTATGAGTTTTACTGCTTTTCTATAATTATGTCCAAACAGTTACATAGTGTTAGACTTTTGTCCAATGCAATCATAAGCAGTTATTGAACGTTACGGATGCTGTAGCTGTTGGAAAAAATGTACGCACCTGTGCCCATTATCAATGGGTCTTATGTAAATAAAAGTTGTACAAATCCTTTACAAACATGAAATTCATACATAAACGTTCAAACAACAACAAATTGGTTAAACCAAAGTAACAGAATGATCCTGCTGGGGGTCGAACCCGGGACCTTGTATTGCTCATGTTCAGCCTTCTACCCCCAGACCATGCCGCTCCATAAGGCAAGTATCTTTAATACGTAGCCTTTTAGCCATATGCTTACAACGTGAAACGTACATTTGGCAACATCCTCCCTCGCAGGCCGTTTGAATCTGATGAGCGCGAAACAACCTGATTGGCTAGCTTCTAAGCTACATATCTCGGAAACGGCGTAACGTATCGCATTTTTTTCTTAACATTTATGTTTTAGTACAATCTGCCTTACAATATCACGACAAGCGTTTCAGACATTTTCTGGCCACCCTGTATAAAATGACCTAGTAGATTGTGTCAGAAGTTCCATGCGGCTTTTCGCGGATGATGCTGTAGTACACAGTTGCAGCATTAGAAAATTACAGCGAAATGCAGGAAGATCTGCAGCGGATAGGCACTTGGTTCGGTGAGTGGCCACTAACCCTTAACATAGACAAATGTAATGTATTGCGAATACATTTATTGTATCATTATATGATAGCGGAACAAACACTGGTATCTGTTACTTCTGTAAAATATCTGGGAGTATGCGTGCGGAACGATTTGAAGTGGAATGATCATATAAAATTAATTGTTGGTAAGGCGGGTGCCAGGTTGACATTCATTGGGAGAGTCGTTAGAAAATGTAGTCCATCAACAAAGGAGGTGGCTTACAAAACAGTCGCTCGACCTATACTTGAGTATTGCTCATCAGTGTGGGAGACGTACCACGTCGGATTGACAGAGGAGATAGAGAAGATCCAAAGAAGAGCGGCGCGTTTCGTCATAGGGTTATTTGGTAAGCGTGATAGCGTTACAGAGATGTTTAGCAAACTCAAGTCGCAGACTCTGCAAGAGAGGCGCTCTGCATCGCAGTGTAGCTTGCTGTCTAGGTTTCGAGAGGGTGCGTTTGTGGATGAGGTATCGAATATACAGCTTCCCCTATTTATACCTCCCGAGGAGATCACGAATGTAAAATTGGAGAGATTCGAAGCGGCACGGAGGCTTTCCGGCAGTCGTTCTTCCCGCGAACCATACGTGACTGGATCAGGAAAGGGAGGTAATGACAGTAGCACGTAAAGAGCCCTTTGCCACACACCGTTGGGTGGCTTGCGGACTATAAATTTAGATGTAGATGTAGAGTGGAACTGTTAATTTATCGAAGTCTCAAGAGGCTAAAAATTGTGAAATTTATGAACAATGCACGTATTATTTAATTTAAACATCCTACTGAAAAGTTTCAAAATGATCTAAAAATAATTGTTGAGTAAAGTGATATTAATTTATTACCAGTAATATTAAGAAAATTATATTGATGATGAACTCAAACCTTCAGGAACTTAGGTCCCAAGTGAAGTTCCATAACGAAAATCATCCCATAAAGCCGATTGTTAACCACTGTTTGAGCCTGAATTACAAGATCAGTTGATTTTTACACAAAAAATTAAAAATTTAATGTACTTTTAGTAACTTGTTTAGTGTTAAAAATGTATATGACCTCACAGATAAGATCAAAATCATGATGTCCCGATAGCTTCTCTCAACATTGTTAATTTATATTCAAGCATACCAGTAAATAAAACACACTTAAAAATTTCTTGCAGCACAAAAAACTTCTATCTCCTTCAGTTACAAATATACTGAGCCAACATTTCCAGTTTGACAGAGATCTTTGTTAATAATTTGGAGAGTGGATTTTTCACTTTGAATTGAGTTTGTACCTACTATTTCGTCGTATCAGTGTTATATTGACATTTTTATCGACTACGAAGATGATGTAGATGAGATTATAAACTTGGTTAGATATTTCAGTTCCATCCATCCTAATATTCCATTTTCTAGAACTGAGCTCGAACGAATCTACAAATTACACTCCTGGAAATGGAAAAAAGAACACATTGACACCGGTGTGTCAGACCCACCATACTTGCTCCGGACACTGCGAGAGGGCTGTACAAGCAATGATCACACGCACGGCACAGCGGACACACCAGGAACCGCGGTGTTGGCTGTCGAATGGCGCTAGCTGCGCAGCATTTGTGCACCGCCGCCGTCAGTGTCAGCCAGTTTGCCGTGGCATACGGAGCTCCATCGCAGTCTTTAACACTGGTAGCATGCCGCGACAGCGTGGGCGTGAACCGTATGTGCAGTTGACGGACTTTGAGCGAGGACGTATAGTGGGCATGCGGGAGGCCGGGTGGACGTACCACCGAATTGCTCAACACGTGGGGCGTGAGGTCTCTACAGTACTTCGATGTTGTCGCCAGTAGTCGGCAGAAGGTGCACGTGCCCGTCGACGTGGGACCGGACCGCAGCGACGCACGGATGCACGCCAAGACCGTAGGATCCTACGCACTGCCGTAGGGGATCGCACCGCCACTTCCCAGCAAATTAGGGACACTGTTGCTCCTGGGGTATCGGCGAGGACCATTCGCAACCGTCTCCATGAAGCTGGGCTACGGTCCCGCACACCGTTAGGCCATCTTCCGCTCACGCCCCAACATCGTGCAGCCCGCCTCCAGTGGTGTCACGACAGGCGTGAATGGAGGGACGAATGGAGACGTGTCGTCTTCAGCGATGAGAGTCGCTTCTGCTTTGGTGCCAATGATGGTCGTATGCGTGTTTGGCGCCGTGCAGGTGAGCGCCACAATCAGGACTGCATACGACCAAGGCACACAAGGCCAACACCCGGCATCATGGTGTGGGGAGCGATCTCCTACACTGGCCGTACACCTCTGGTGATCGTCGAGGGGACACTGAATAGTGCATGGTACATCCAAACCGTCATCGAACCAATCGTTCTACCATTCCTAGACTGGCAAGGGAACTTGCTGTTCCAACAGGACAATGCACGTCCGCTTGTATACCGTGCCACCCAACGTGCTCTAGAAGGTGTAAGTCAACTACCCTGGCCAGCAAGATCTCCGGATCTGTCCCCCATTGAGCATGTTTGGGACTGGATGAAGCGTCGTCTCACGCGGTCTGCATGTCCAGCACGAACGCTGGTCCAACTGAGGCGCCAGGTGGAAATGGCATGGCAAGCCGTTCCACAGGACTACATCCAGCATCTCTACGATCTTCTCCATGGGAGAATAGCAGCCTGCATTGCTGCGAAAGGTGGATATACATTGTACTAGTGCCGACATTGTGCATGCTCTGTTGCCTGTGTCTATGTGCCTGTGGTTCTGTCAGTGTGATCATGTGATGTATCTGACCCCAGGAATGTGTCAATAAAGTTTCCCCTTCCTGGGACAATGAATTCACGGTGTTCTTATTTCAATTTCCTTGAGTGTATTTAGATAGGTAAGGAAGAAAGCTTCAGTTTGGAATTTTTCGTAAACCAGCATGTACTGATATTATTACTGACAGCAACTCACGCCATCCAACGGCCTACAAACGAGCATATTTTTGCTGTGTGCTACATAAACTTCTGAAAGTCGACATGATACATCAGGTTAGTCACAAAGAACTGCACGCTATTATTCACGTGCGTGTGGGTAATGGATACAAAGCAAGAAGTATCCGTAAGTTTTCTAATTCAATAAAATATAAACAATCACTCATTCAGAAAGAAAAAGGGCAAATATACAAGTAAATTACAATGTCCCTCATTCTGAAAAAACTGCTAACATGTTAAAAAAAGGTAATGTCTTGCGAATACATATCTGAGGTTGAGCCATGATGTAAGGCAGAAGCTGCATAATATTTTTAGTAAATGTGGATTGCATAAGATAGAATGTGGGGACCGTGAGAAATTTGACATTGGTAAGACAGGTAGAGATTTTTCGACTCGATGTAGAGAGCACACCTATGCTAACAAGTCCTGCGCGTTAGCGTATCATTTGGAACAGCGGAAACATGGTTTGCCACCAATAAGCGTACTCCGTGTTGCTGCTAGTGGGTGGTTACTGGATGTTGTGGAGGAACTTTAGAAATTTATACGCATCGAATATCTCAACGGCGTCGTTTATTGAATGAACACGAGGGATTCAATAAGAACTGGTTTTTTAATTTCTTCGAGAAAATTTTGAAAGAATGTAATTGAATAACAGGACATCGACTCTTCCACAACAGTTACTTGTCAGTTTTGTGTAGTAGACTCCATTTGCTCTTACAGCGTACTAGTCGTGCAGTCACGGATAGGAGAGGCCTGCTTGTTTTCTTTCACCACATTACGTGTCACCTATGCCTTCGTTGTCTCTTATCAGCAGTGTCAAGTGCTTTAAAGGGGCGTCTTCGGGCTTGTGTACCTCGGTGATGTTATACTGATATCTTGGCTGAGAGTCGACACGCAAGAAGAATCACGTGTATTGCCGTTAGTGGCGCGCACGACACTTCCACTTGTGTGTGGGTTTGATCGATGAAGCGTACGCTTTGTCATTGTGAAATATGGCGGTAGCATTGTGGTACCACATGTCGTTGACAAATGGCAAAGCAGACAGAGAGAGACGGGAGGGCAGTGGTAGAGGGAGGAATGTGCATTTCCCTCGTTAGTATAACAGCCTCCCTGCGAACTATCACTTACTACAACGGTATCAAAGGTAACTGCTAAGTCACGCTGATGAAGTTATCACGTGGACGATAATCAGTATTCCCTCATCTTGATTCCTTAACTTCCATGTATCAAATGGCTTCAAAGGCTACTTTCCAAATGAGATTATGTTATAAATATAATGCTGTAGAAGTTCTCATTGCCAAACACTGGATGAGTATGGTCTTGCTAACCCGCGTCTCAATGTTTGCGACACATCTATTGAACTGTGTGTCGTACAGTGATAATATAATTTAGCAAGAATATTCAGCGATACATGTGCATACTCTGCGCAAAACGTTTTGCGAATAGAGTTGTTAGCAAAGAAGTAATATGTTTAAAACATGATTCCTCATACTGAAGTTTTCCCACATGAACAGAGTAAATGTACTAAGCGAGCGATATTTTTTTTTTTACTTTTTGTAGGAGATGACAGTGAGAAAAAGTTAAAAAAGATTTGAAATTACATGAAAAGTTCGTTGTAAGTCTATGTAAGTTCTGCGCCTGAAGACATGCCTGAAGACATGCAGTCAATTTCTAACTTCGATACTTGACTTGATGTGTTACAGATTTAGAGTAAGGTTGCACCACTTAATAAGTAGCTGAAAAAGGTATTTTAAATTTTCAAATTCCGTCAGTTTACTCTGTCTGACAAACTGATGCACCCGGAAGACACTTTCACGCCAATCTAGCTTCGTACACGTAACACCATCGTTATTTATGTAAATTATTAGAATTACCGTTCTCGGTAATATTTAGAACAGTGACTAGAGCTCATTAATGTTCTTCGTGTTTAGTGTTATTACCAGATCTGGTAGGGTACACAATGAGGACAGGAGTATACACTTATGCAGATGTCTGTAGTATCGCGTACACGAGATATAAAAGAGCAATACTTTGGTGGGGCTGTCATTTGCGGAATTAATAGACTTTGAACGCCTAATGTTAGTTGTAGATTGACGCATGAAACATTTCATTTCGGAAGTCGTTAGGTAACTCAATATTCTGAGATCCAAAGTTTCAAGAGGGTGGTGAGAATACCAAATTTCAGATATTACTTCTCATCACGGACAACCCAGTGGCTGGCGAGCTTCACTTCAAGAGAGAGAGCAGCGCCGTTTGGGTAGAGTTGTCAATGCTAAGAGACAAGCAAAGTTGCGTGAAATAATCGCAGAAATCAATGTGGGACGTACGACGAACGAGTCCGTTAGGACAGTGAAGCGAAATTTGCAGTCAATGTGCTATGGCAGCAGACTAGTGACGCGTCTGCTAGCAGCACGATATGGCACCTCTCCTGGAATAGCCGTCATGGAGGTTGGACCCTAGGTGACAGAAAATCGTGGCCTGGTCGGATAAGTCGCGATTTCAGTTGGTAAGAGCCGATGGTAGGGTTCGAGTGTCGCCAGGCCTCGACCAAGTCGTGGACCCATTTTGACAACAAGACACTGTGCAAGCTGGTGATGCATCGATAATAATGTGGGCTGTGTTTACACGGAATGGACTGGATCCTCTGCTCCAATTGAACCGATCATTGACTGGAAAAGGTTACGTTTGACTACTTGGAAACCGTTTGTAGCCACTATTTTTCGTGATTGCTTTCAAGAACGTTCTCGACAATTAGAGCGATTGATTTGGCCACCCAAATCGCCCAACATGAATCTCATCGAACATTTACGGGACATAATTGAGATGTCAATTCATGCACTGGCACACTTCCGCAGTTATGGACGGCCTCAGAGACAGCATGGCTCAATGTTTCTGCGGGGGACTTCCAACAACTTGTGGAATCCATGGCACGTCGAGTTACTGCACTGCTCCGGGCAGTATGAGGTCCATATCAGGAGGTATCCCATGACTCCCTATTAGGAGGTATCCCTTGACCGTATTAGGAGGTATCCCATGACGCCATGTTAAGAGGTATCCCATGACTCTGTATTAGGTGGTATCCCATGACTCTGTATTAGGAGGTATCCCATGACTCCATATTAGCAGGTATCCCATGATTCTGTATTAGGAGGTATCCCATGACTCCATATTAAGAGGTATCTCATGACTCTGTATAAGGAGATATCCCATGACTCCATATTAGAAAGTATCCAATGACCGTATTAGGAGGTATTCCATGACTCCATATTAAGAGGTATCCCATGACTCTGTATTAGGAGGTATCCCATGACTTTTGTCACCTTAGTCTCAAAGGAGCATGAACAGAGTCAGATGTTGAGTGATCACTGTGGAGGACACGAAACTGCCACGTGATCAAATGAGATGGCATTTTCAGAATTTGAAAGGTGCCTTAATGTGGAACTCCATTTCGCCGGATGGTCGTATTGTGCTAAACCTAGGTGTGTGGGATATTCCAACGTGACAATGCCTCGAGTTTGGGCGGCATGAGCACTTAAGGACAAGCAGCTCTTCGTCTAAATTCGGTTGACCACGTCTGATGTACACAAAGAATGATTCTTGTATCGTATAGCTAGCACATCGTAACCCCTTTACATCTGCACCTGTTACCCGAGGACAAGTAATGGTATCCGTGCGACATGCTGTGTCATCCTGCAGCACTGGTCGGAGATCAATAGTAGCCTGACTATATAATTACAGCTCCATGTGTAAGCTGCCATTGACACCGCTACACAAACAACTGCGTTTCGATTGGTGCCGTTACAAGCAGGGTCAAGGGGTACTGATGAATGCCATCCCATTGCATTCAGCGACGAACTTCAGTTCTGCACTAGCTTGGATGATCATAGTGAGCGACTATGGTGGCGACTTGATTCCGTTTCTTCCAGTGGCTTGGACTGGCACAGCTCTGTTGCTCATGGGGTCATAGCGTGAGTCATTATCATATGACTTCAGATCACAGCAGGTGTGACTCAGAGAACGCAGACAACACAATGATACGTAGCGAATATACTCCCCACGATGTGTTAGCTTTCATGGGACAATATCGCAGAGACAATTTTCAACAAGGCAATGCTCGTCGACATATGACACTTGTCTCAATGCACTGTCTGCGCCTTACTCATGTACTCTCGCCGATACAACGGCTTACTGAATCTCTTCCCAACCGATTCAGTGCACTAATCCAGGAAATAACATCGCATACCCTTTCAACTCGGGAAGTTCCAATTTTATTCCTCATCCCATTTAGAGGAGGTAGTGTGTTATTAATGATTTAGAAACTCCTGTTAGTGCCATATCCATGATGAGTCTCAAAAAAAAAAAGAATAAAATTGTCACCTAGTTATCAGGTTTGTCTCGTATAAGGTTACATTAAATACACGAACGAAAGCAATAATACACTAATCGATCTTCAATGTTCTCAACACAGTTATTTATTTCATTGTCATTTTACGGAGCAGCAGATCCGAGTGATACTGCAACAAAGAAAAGGTCTTCATAAAAGTAGAGACACAGGGACGAATACGTGATTGATGGCGCGCTCTTAGGGAAATGGAGTATGACAAATGCCTTGTAGCTTCTGCTAAAATGCCTCCAGATACGGGCTCACTGTGGACCGTTGCGCGTCGGACGCGAAAAAATAATGCCACCCTCTAAATCACATGACGAGTTTTGAAACGGAGTTAATGACGAATATAGATGGTCTGACAAAGCTGTGACTACCCTATTGTGCCGCGCTCTCTGTCTTCCCGAACAGCAGGAAAGAAAAATGATACTGGTCGTAATATACCTCGTAATACGATTCATTGTAATCTGAATAGATATAAGAGTGTTTGTGCTTTCTGCGCACGTAACGTGAATTGGTTTTCGGAAATGGACGTAAAATATTTAACAGTCTGCAGGGGATGGCACTGTCATCTGGAAGATTATGGGCATAACGCACAAAGGCTTTACCTAACATGAACAATTGAATTGGAAACGTTTATTTATAACAACATGTTTATTGCTGTAATATCTTGAAGAGCATCAATGAAGCAGTCGCGCACTTTACGCACAGCTTAGAAAATTGGATCGATCGATATACAAGTCCAATGTTATAATAGCGCTTTATAACCACTTAACACAATAACTTTCAAACACAAGCAATGGCAGAGCTAGAGAGCAGTGGTATGCTTTGGATACTCCTAAAGAAACTCCGAATTTTTTATTCTGTTCTCAATATCGGCTGAGTTATTAATGTCGTGAATGTCAGATGGTCGTGTTTCCCGCTTCGCTGACGCAATTTTAACGCTCTGCCGGTGAAGGGTTCCGAATTACAGCCTGTAATGTGCTGATATGTAACGTAACTATTTCGTGCTTTCGAACAGCGAAAAACGTACCTCCAATAATTTATCATCAGCGTTCTATTCTCTTCTGCTCCAGGTTTCCCAAAGTCCACTCATACAATGCCCTGCTCCAAAAGAACATTCTCAGAAATTTCATCTTCGAATAAAGGCTTATGTTTGATACTAGTTGATTCTTCTTGTTCAGAAATGCCCATTTTTCCAATGCCGTCCCTCAGTGGTTACTTTGCTGCCTACTTCGTGATCACCAGTTATGTTGTTAAATTTCTCGCTCTTCTTGTTTGTGCTACTTCTCATTATTTCGTCTTTCTTCGGTTTACTCTCTATTCAAATGCTGTGCTCATTAGACTGTTCATTCCATTCAACAGATGATGTAATTCATCGTCGCTTTCACTGAGGACAGCAATGTCATTAGCGGATCTTAACGTTGATATCTTTTCACCATGAATTCTAATAGCACTCTTGAATCTTTCTTTTATTTCTGTCGATTTTTCTTCAACATATAGACTGGAAAGCAGGGGCGAAGTTTACATACATATATTGTACGTTTTTAATCGGTCCACTCCGTTCATGGTATTCCATTGTTATTTTCCCCTTTTGGTTCTTGTATATATTGTATATTACACGTCTTTCCTAATAGCTTAACGCTATTTACCTCAAAATTTCGAACATCTTGCTTGAAGCTTTTACGAGTTCAACAAATCCTATGAATTCAGTATCCCCATATACTTTCTCTATCTCTTCATCTTCAGCTTGCGACTTCTCCATGTATATGGAAATATTGTTGCTGGTGTTGGTTTGCAGTGAACTGTTCACCGTAACTCACTCTCTCCCATACCTTCTTATTCACAACAAATCCTACTCCCGTTATTCCATTCCCTGTTGCTGTCAGTGTCATCCTATAATGGTCTGACTAGAAATCTTAGTCTTCTTTTCATTCCTCGTCACTGATGCCCACTGTGTCTAGATTAATCCTTTGAATTTCAATTTTCAGATTTTCAAGTTTCCTTACCGCATCCAGACTTCCGGCATTCCACGCCCAGACTCGCAGACCGTTATACATTCGTCTCTTTTTCTCATTGTCATTTCCTCCGTGGTAGGGCCCTCCTGGAGAATGGAATGGGAGAGACTCCGGAATCTTTTGCCAATGGAGAGATAATTATGGCACTTTTTCATTTACAGGCCACATGTCCTTTGGACACGAGTTACGTGTCTTTAACCCAGTGGTTTCCATTACCTTCAGCATCCTCATACCATTGATCACTGCTGATTCTTCATCCTTTTTCGGAAGAGAAGTCCACAGAAGAATGAAAAATGTGTGTTGTGATGACTGCATCGACATCAGTAACATGTGGCGTTGGTTTCCATTACCTTCAGCATCCTCACACCATTGATCACTGCTGATTCTTCATCCTTTTTCGGAAGAGAAGTCCACAGAAGAATGAAAAATGTGTGCTGTGATGACTGCATCGACATCAGTAACATGTGGCGTTGGAATGTTCGTGCTTTTAATGATGGAAACGGTGGTGCTAACCTCAGAGTGCGTGACACAGCTCGGAGTGAAAGACTGCGTACGGTAATCGACGGGACAGATCGGAATCGGGTTGATGAACTCAAAATCATCGGCTAACACTGTCGCAACTCTCAGATAAATGTGCAGACCATCGCTGCATAACTGCAGTTCATTAAAGCGTGTGCACGGTGGGTTCCTCGAATGCTCACTACTAAGGCGTTCAGAGGAGATTGGGCATCTGTCAACAATTTCTTTGAGCTTTATGATGATGGGTTCTTTAACAACGTTGTGACAGGTGATGAAAGCTGGTTTCACCGTCTTGATCCCGAAAGCAAGAGCTGTTCAGGTGGAGTTCCCCCACGAAAAGGTCATCGACGCCAAACATTGCCAAACAACACAAGACCACTGCGACATCTGCAACAGTTCGACGCCCTGGGTTCAGGAACATCCTCTTAACTGTCCCGACTTGCCCCATCCTATTTTCATTTCTTTCGAAAACTTAAACAACACCTTCAGGGGCCTCTGATAGTGATGATGCCTTGGGAGCAGAGGTAAGGATGCGGCACCTTCAAAAGAGTCAAAAATACTACAGTAACGGTATCAAAAAACTTATCTCTTGTTGGAAGAAACGTGTTCGCTATCAGCGTGACTACTTTGAGACATAAATATGTAGAGATGAAGAGTGAAGATGTAAAATGCTAATAACATTTGTTTTGTTTAAAAATCTTAGAGTTTTCAGGTACTGCGTTTCAAGACGTACTCTTATTTTGATAACACACTCCAAACTCTTCATGTTGTAGTACAGCAGTCTGTTTAAAATGAGATCCATCTACTGCCACAAAAAATATGTCCTACGATAATTCATTGAAATTTGTAGTGATTTTAATGTACAACTACGACTGCAAAGTATCTATTTTTAAAAGAGCCACTTGATTTTATAAGGATAAATGTTTCACACTCATGCATATAAACCCGACGGTAAATTTTGCAATTATTTAACATAAAAATTTTCATAAACCTTCCACAGATGGTCCATGCACCATCCCCAAGACGTACGACATACGTTCGGGCGATAGTCAAATTCGTCCCATGCTTTTTCGAGTGTGTCCGGAATTACTGCATTCAGTGTTGCTGCCATGTGGCGCCATCTGTTGCAGGCACGAAGACGGAGTCTTTCCGAAACACCTCAAAACAACTGCATAGCGTAAGGTCAGGCGACCTCAGAGGTACGTGGATCGGTGGGACATTCGTACGCCCATTATGACACACCCATTGTTGTGGCAACTCATTGTTAAGAAATGATCTTACATGATAACGCCAACGCGGAAACATTTCGTCGTGTTAAACTCTGAAACTGTGGAAGGAACGTTCTATTGCGCGAGCTACATACGCCAGAGAGATGAACTATTCACAATTGGCGTCATGCGCGAATTTACCCAACTTTCTATCTTCATTCATGTAAAGCATTTAGTTTTGTGAAAGCGGATTATGAGTTTTTCAATTTTTCTAATGTTCGTGACACTCTAAACCATTCTGATCACTCGTGCTTATTCTAGTGGCGGGTTAAATATTCAAGAATTTATCTGAACATGTCCCACCAGCCACAGCTTCCTATAAATATCACACTTCCCTTCTTAGGGTTAAATGCACCAACACCGATCAAAAACCAAGGTAACCGGTGGTCCGTGATCACACTTAAAAGCTTAGAATAAGTTGTCCCTAGACTGCACCAACATTAAATGCCACTTAACAAAACACTTTCAGCTAACAGTGGATTTGATCGCTGTTAGCTCCGTGTGTTACAGAGGGAAACGCCTGTTATTTGTGCAAAAATAATAGTAACCGGTCTGCGGTTCTTACCTACAACCTCATTCGTACTTAGCGCGCTTTTCAGTTTGTTATCGTGACGTGCTTATTGTCACTGCGCTGTGGAGGGCAAGAAAAGGACGGCGAATGTCTCAAAATTTGAAATTGGCTTTGTTTATAGCTGGTCGGCTGTAATCGGAAACTTTATAATATAAAAAAATGGAGGGGTGTAGTATGAGGGAGAAGCTGGAAAGTGGTCCAAAATAGCAACAAAGTTCAGTCCATGTCACCTAGCAGCCATATACCGTAATACTAAACTGTGGTCTTTATTGGTTTGGTAGTAAAATGCAAAACTCGATTATCTGTTGCGGAGAAGGTTTGGATATATCCGCCAGGAGAATACTTACGTGAGTAGAATCCACTATTCCAGTAACGCTAGTAAATCCATCCTGTACGCTGAAACTATCCATCACAGAGTGTAACTCTGCTCGAGAAGGAAAATTTATGTATTGTTGAGATGTTAATGTTACGATAACCGATACATCACCGATAATACTTTTCACTATTGTGCTATGTACGTTAGCACTGTCGCCAATAACTTTATTAAATGTACCAGTTGCATATCCCTTAATGTCATTAGATTTCTGTTCATGGGCAAGACAGCGTTATTCCGATAAACAGGAAATTCCCAACTCTTGTTGATCTGACTCGTAATAATCAAATCATTTCTTTTAAAAGATGAAATCTCCCTTCACATTACCTATCCCTGTAATCTTCGAAAGGATTTCCGCTTTCCACAACTACAGCAACACAGTTATGGCGAAGATTTGCCTAGTGAAGACATAACATTTCTTCATCTTCTGTGCTATCTGAAACACCAAAATGCGCCGCCTTATAATATGGCATGTTCCTATTGCATTTGAATCAGTGTCAATTCAAGGTAAAAGAGCATCCGTCATTGGTCAATTTTAACTGCGGTTAACTCCCTTGTTTAACTTTAACCGAGGCAGTCCAGTCGAATTTTGCATTGACCGTGGTCAAATGCCGGCTTAATCGAGGTTAACTTTTAACGTCAGATGACGACGTATTCAAGAATATAATCGAAGTAACGAATTTTTCAATCCTATTGAAGTTCTTAATACCAGTTGAGGTGTTTTACAAAAGCTAAATGCAGAAACCCTGTAACTGTACTAGCGAAAGTGTCATACCGAGGGATTTTATGTCCGCACGTAACAGGAACGGAACATGGAGTTTCGTATCATGTCAGCGGAACTCTACATTTATACCTTGAAAGTTCTAATTATAGACCACGCTTATTGTACAAACTGAAATAGTTATAACAATGTTGTTCTCATTCAGGAAAAATCCCCCAGGCTGTGGCTAAGCCATGTCTCCGCTATATCCTTTCTTTGAGGAGTGCTAGTACTGCAAGGTTCGCAGAAGAGCTTCTGTAAAGTTTGGAAGGTAGGAGACGAGATACTGGCAGAAGTAAAGCTGTGAGTACCTGCCGTGAGTCGTGCTTCGGTAGCTCAGGTGGTAGAGCACTTGCCCGCGGAAGGCAAAGGTCCCGAGTTCGAGTCTCGGTCGGGCACACAGTTTTAATCTGCCAGGAAGTTTCAATAAAATAAGTACCATAAAAACTAAAATATCTGACTTTCTCGTGTACTCTGTAAACTCTACTCAGCTTTTATAAGGTAAATTATGTAGTCCTACTTGAGGGGCCTGCAGAATAACTTAAATGCGTGTTTGGTATTGCTGAGAATTAAATTTCAGAGTAATTAGAAATCTGTGATGTGCAAATAATACCTGTATCTTAACTTTAAAATGTCGAAGCTACTTTATGATGTGAACAAGAAAGAGGTAAGGGTAATGCTAAAACAGAGAGGACTTAAAAGCGGTAGCAGTAAGGCTAACTGTGCAGGAGTTGTACAAGGCTTGAAAAGATAGTGCCCACTGAAAGTAAAGTAAACCAAAAATGAGAAAGACTTAAAGACCAAGTACTATTTATAGTTAGCGGTGGTGTCAAAGTCTGCTGATGTCATGATTGTAAATAGCGCTGTGTGAGGTCGAATAGTGAAGAAAATGAAAATTTTTGGACAAGAAGGAAAAATGAAGACAGGGTACGTTGATAACGTTATATTTAAAAAGCTAATATACCTTAAAACTAATTAATTAGCCTGCATCACTCCATTGTAGGCATTATGATGTCGAAAATAACGACAGAATTAGAATAATCTGGAGAACACTCATAAAGAGACATTGTGAAAAGGTATATGGGTGAAAATTCTGAACTTCCATTTTTGCTTTAGTTTACGTTTACTTTTTCCTTTTCTACTTTTTACTAATGACGGAGGTTCACTCATGAGCAGCTGGCTATCAGGCAAAATTGTGGAAGTCAGAGAAAAAATGTTATCGATCTTTCCGACATTAAAGAAAGATGATTTATTTCAAGAGATGACAACTCCATTTCGTTGTTTGTGTGTTAAACAGTCTGCTCATCATAATCGACAGCAAAACAAGAGCAACCACAATAGTAGTTAAGCTACACATGCCGCCTTCAAAAGTAGACGGTGAAGAGGTGCAAAAAGTGGATACTGAACTGGTAATTCAGTAAATAATGGTAGGTATCGGTCAGTAATCATGGGGGATTGGAACTTGATAGTTGACTAGGGAACAGAAGACAAAGTTAGTAGAGCATATGAACTTGGCAGGAGTATTGAGAGTGAAGAAATACTTAAGTCTGCAATGAAATTCAGCTGGTAATACATTATGAATACATTGTTCGGAAATCACGAGAACAGTAGGTATACATGAAAAAGTCACGAAGACATGGAAATAAACCATCTGTATTCCATGACTGAGTGAGAGAGTTTCTGTGATCACATACTGGACTGTAACACGTACCCAGGAGCCGATACGGATTTGGATCACAATTTAGTCATAGCGTAGAGTATACTGAAATGTAATAAAATCATCTGGAAGGATTACTGCGGAAAGACATGGCATATTGAGGCACTGATGAATGTTGAGCTGTGTATGAAGTTCGTTAAGCTATGGACACAGCGGCAATAAATACCAAAGAAGGCAATTCAGTGTAAGAGAAATAGACATCTCTATAAAATGCAGTCCCAAAAACTGGACAGAGAAATCTAAATACAAGGAAGGTAACAACGTAGAAACCTTGTAGAAGAAATATTCCAATTGATCGGTGAAATAAGGAAGTACAGAAACATTCAGGGAAAGTATGGAATACAGCGATGTAAGCCACCCACATAGGAGTGAAGTCAACAGAAACAGAGAGTCGATAGGTGAACTGAAGGTCTCTTCGGGCGGGAGGGGGGGGGGGGGGGGGGAAGACGTAGGGGATCCAGTGTGTTAGAGTCAGAGATTAACACAGCTTTATCAGGCTTATGATGGAGAGTAATAGTTTAACAGAGCTTTGGTAGACTTGTGAGCAAATAAGGCAAAAGACGTAGATAACCCTGACAAAAGCACTGGGGTAAAGTTACAACGGAACGACTATAGAAATTGGTGTGTGGAACCTATGAGACTCGAGACTTACAACCAAAATCCCGAAAAATATCATCCACACAATACTAAAGACAGCACGGGAAAATAAATACGAGAACGTTACAGCTCATACATTAAAGTTTCTGACAAGAACAATATACAGAAGAATGGAAAACAAGCGTGAGGATCGAATAATTGACGATTATCTTGGCTTTAGGAAAGGTAAAGGCAACAGAGAGGCAGAGCTGGTTTACCTATTGATAATTAAAACAGAACTTAAGAAAAATCAAGATTTTTCGATCTAGGAAAAGCGTTCGACAGTGTAAGATTTTGATATTCTGTTAAAAATAGGAGTAAGCTACAGGAAAAGACGGGTGATGTTCAATGTGTAGAAGAACAAAGCGAGAATGATAGTAATGGAAGAACGATAACCAAGTGCTCACATCATATTCGGTGTAAAACAGGGATGCAGTCTTTCACCATAGTTTCCACTTCGTAAACACGATGAAGGAAATTAAAAAAAAAAAATAGGTTCAAACGTGCAATTAAAACTCTGTGTGAAAGGAAATCAGTGACAAGATTTGGTGATGACGGTGCTATGCTCAATGAATGTGAAGAAGAAATGCTGAACCTTTTGTAGGGAATGAACTGTCCAAGGACTAACACTATGGACTAAGAGCTAACTAAGGACGAATATAATGAAGAGTAGCAGAAATATAAACTTACCGTCAAAATCTGTGACGAAGTAGACGAAGATAAGGAATGCTGCAAAATAACATATGATAGAGGAAGCAAGGAGGAAACAAGAACAAACTAACACAGGCAAAGAAGGCATTCATGGTCAAAAGAAGTCTGCTAGTGTCGCACACTGGTCTTAATTTCAGGAAAAAATATCTAAGAATATATCTTGGAGGACATGATTATATGGTACTGAATCATCTGGAAACACCAGACAAGAAGAGAATCCAAGCGTGTGAGATGTGTTACTACAGAAGGATGTTGAAAATTAAAAGGACGAAAACTCTGACGAAAAGAATGGACACAATGATAGGACATATGTAAAGTCATCAGGGATTAACCTACATGGTATTTGAAGACACACGACAAATACTTGAGGTATTAGAGTCCAAACGCTACTGTAAGATGATAAGGTGCAACAAGATAGGAATTTGCGATGGTCCAGTCGGAATATACATCTTCAAGATAGGCCATTTACTCAGTTAACATTATAGGACTCACTATATGTATCCAGCCTAACACAAGATAATATACTTCTGTGGCATGTGCAAAGGAGCCCTCAGACTACCCCTCAATGAAGGCGAATTACAACGGTAATTAGGGGTTATGAACAGATGCAGGATACACGATGTATATAACAAAAATCAAAAGTAAGGTTGCTAATGCCAGTGACGCAAGTAATAAAGTAAAAGTTTAGAATATACACGTCGTTTTCACATACAATTGACAAATATCAGAAATAATTACCAGAATCTTTCCAGACAAAGTATACACAGAGAATCGGAATGTAGGGCAAATGTCAGGGGGGCTGTGGTCTTATTGTTTACTTTCATTCACCTGTGGATCTATTCGAGCACACCTCGGTGCCGCCTTGTTTAATTGTATGGCGGAGAGCAGATCCATGAGATGAATGGCGTAGCGCTGAGGATTCTATTAGATCCCATTATACCTCACGCACTAGTTATAACTTTGAGGATTTCACGTTGTACACTGCTCCAGCAAAGCCTAGTTGACTTTGCCGCTATGATGACGATACGTTCATTAATTTATTTTTTTTAACTGTCTCGAATGAAAAACAGCCCACAGTTGCACTAAATTGTGTTTATTTTAAACCTTGACCATGGTTTCTGCTATAATAATATAGCCTTCTTCAGAACTCAAACACACTAATAAATAAAAAATGTCTTAGCCCAGCGGCTGCGTCAAGACCAATAAAATAATATCAATAGACATAAGCCAGTTTCTAACGTATGCAAAATTACATACGGCACCTTATGTCCTCCACCACTACCTCTGTTATACTGGGCGCGACGGTCGTCAAGTTTTTCATGTTTCATTTAATAGTGTGTATGAATCCCGAAGAAGGTTGTAGCTTGAACTTAGCTTGGTGCAACATATAGAGTTCATTTCGTCAAAATCGGTACAATGTACAGAAAGATACCGCAATTTAAGGTTCCGTCACCTCAGCTCAGCGTAATAGTTCGAATGTCTAATCATCGGCCGGCCAGAGTGGCCGAGCGGTTGTAGGCGCTACAGTCTCGAACCGCGCGACTGCTACCGTTGCAGGTTCGAATCCTGCCTCGGGCATGGATATGTGTGATGTCCTTAGGTTAGTTAGGTTTAAGTAGTTCTAAGTTCTAGGGGAGTGATGACCACAGATGTTAAGTCCCATAGTGCTCAGAGCCATTTGAACCATCCCATGGTCTACCGTTCCTAAAGCGCTGCTAACAGTTTTGAAACGGTGCCTCTAGTTCCAGGCTGTCGTGGATGCAAATGGTAGTCACACTGAGCAACATTTCCAGACTGGAATGTGACCATGGTATTCAATTAACAACTGTGGAAGTTAAAGTGTGTTGCTTTGCCTTCCGCATTTCCTAATACATGTTCCCACGAAATTGCTATATCATAAGTGTCTTGTCACCGCCAAACACCACACTTGCTAGGTGATAGCCTTTTAATCGGCCACAGTCCGTTAGTATACGTCGGACCCGCGTGTCGCCACTATTAGTGATTGCAGACAGAGCGCCGCAACACGGCAGGTCTATTCTAGAGAAACTCCCTACCACTCGCCCCAGTTGTACAGCCGACTTTGCTAGCAATGGTTCACTGTCTACATACGCTCTCATTAGCAGAGACGACAGTTTAGTATAGCCTTCAGCTACATCATTTGCTACTACCTAGCAAGGCGCCACATTCAGTTACTTCCAGAATGTATTCTGAACAGTTAATATTGTGAATCATGTAGCGTCAAGAGCGACGCTCATTATTAATGGATTGAAGTTAAGTATCAAACTAATTACGTCCGCTTTCTGAATTCTAATTCCTTGTCATGTTCCAGACCTTACGTCAGCAGAGTCCTTACCTCCTCAGGCCAGCCTGCGTAGGCTAAAACGCGTACATTTCGGCCTCCATTCGTAATACGGTGTTGGCTCTTCTGCCAACCCAACATTAAGAGGAATCATTTCTCATGGGGACCCTCTGGAGAAGCGGAAGTTTATATATAGCCACCCCGTATTTTGGAAGTTTACATCAGTGACAAAATTAAGTGCAGCACCTTTATCTTTACAAATACAAACTAACACTGAATTTTGTTGGCTTGGATATATGGATTTATTGTTTTCGTTTTGTGTCTTAGAAACTTAACAACATTGGTATGGTTCATTCGATAGCTCTTATTTTTCTTCTTTGCTAGGAAAAACGTAATTATTAAGCTTGATTTGTGATTTGGATGCCTACTTATTACGTTTTGATTTTGCTTTCGTTTTACGAAAAAAGGCTAGAAAAAACATGAATGGTTACCAGACTAAGGACTACGCGGTCTAAAGAATCCAATGAAGGTGGTCACGCAAGACTAGCTGCGGCTCCTTCCAAGTCGAGATGCAACGTAAAACTGATCGAGAGCGTCATGAATTATCTCGCTTCTCAGAACTTTTCACTCACAGAGGCTTAAAATCACTTCTCTCCTTTACTTCTCACCAGCGTAACACTGTTGAAGTGCTAATTTTGATGGGAGGCGACTGAGTTTTTATATCCCCAATCACCCTTATTCCTAATAATATACCATGAAGAGTTCGCAGTGAGCTTATTTAATGCCGCGACTATAAACAGAACACAAGGCCAGACGCTGCGTGTTGTGGGTTTATACCTTAGCGTCAGTTGCTTTTCGCACAGCCAGTTCTCCCACGTTAATAAAATCGTCTTTACTAGCAAAGAACATAAATAAAACCTGTCAGATGGAGCAATGTCGTTAAACTTTTAATACACAAAGAGAAATCATTTGTATATCCTGGCAAAGTAAATTCAATGTCAGTTTCTATTTATAAAGGTAAGATAGCGTTGCTTAATTTCGTCGCTGACATAAACTTCTGAAAATACTTTTGTCACAGTGAGTTAAGGAAAGTAACAGCGCCGTCTCTTGATTCTTTGGTGCGATAATTAAATATCCGACGTACTAACTTGAGCAGACTACTTGCATCAGAACTTTACAATAAGATATCTTTCTTCCACCGGTTCCGATTTCGATGAAGTGAAGCTATATATTGCACCAAGCTACAGCCAAGTTACCTGTTAAAACCTCATGAAAATTTGTGTAGTAGCTCTGGAGGCTAGGATGTTCAACAAACAGACATGAAGATTTTAGATAAAACTTTCAATCACGATATATTTTTTTCAGTGATCTGATTTTGATTACATAACACCTGTATGTTAACTCAAGCTATGTCATTTCCTGTCAACTAGTTAACATTTATCTTTCGGTGACATGTCCGATGTCTTGGTTTTGAGCTCACTTGCAGAAATTTATCTAGAACTCAGGTCATATCCCGTCATATCGTGTCAACTAGTTAACATTTATCTTTTGGTGGTCTGCCAGATAGCTTGGTTTTGAACTCGCTTGCAGAAATTTATCTAGAACTCAGGTTTAATTATTTTGCTGGTTTGTTTAAATTTTTTAAAGGCCGGTACTATTACAAGTGTTATCTTCTTACATTCTGTCTAAGGCCGTTAAATGAGTATTATTGTACATCAGTTACTGTGTTAACACCATTTCTAACGCTTTTCATGTGTGTATATTTGACATGGTAAATTGATTTGGAATTTTCCTACCTGTTTTTCTTAAAGGGACATGTTCTTACTTTGAAAAAATAAATGTTTGTTGTCAAAAGGATAAATTATGTCAGTTAAAGGGTCCTAGTCCTTCCATGCCATTTTCCTGATGCTGACAAATCCCGATTACACTATTAAGCTGGGCAGACAATTTGTGTCAGAACTTTAAATTAGGATATCTTTCTTTCCTGTGTACAGATTTTGATGAAGTGAAGACTACATATTGAAGCAAGGTACGCTCAGGTTACCTGTTAAAAATATGTGTAAATTCGTGTAGTAGTTCTGTAGATTAGGGTGTTCACACAGACGGATATGACAATTTTAGCTAAAACTTTCAATCTCAATAACTTTTTTTCCGGTGATCTGATTTAGATTACATAAAACCTGTACGTCGCCTCAAGCTGTGCTGAATTAAACTGTGAAAACCCCATGAAAATTCATCTACTAGTTTTGAAGATTAGCGTGGTCAAGAAGACAGACACGACTGTTTTACAGTTTCATTAATAGTGTAGAAGATAGATCTAGAAGATATAAACATTGACTTTAGATATGTGAGTTAGAAAAAAAAAGAGTTCTTGTTCGTTTTAGAAGTGTCAGCTTCATAAAGAAATCCAGGTTTGTTTAAGAAGAATTTTGGTAACCTTGGGCACTATGTCAGTTACATTAGGCATTTAACTGTGTATCTTTATGACTGAAGCTCCCATCGGCAGCTGCGGCGAAACATTTATGGTAGGTAGAGAGCTAGCACTGTTCTCAACCATTAACCCTGTATAACATACAGCCCAAGCTCCTCTTCGTGACAAGAAAATGGACTGTAAGCCTGAGTACGAAGACAGCCTGATGGTGGTCAGAACGTAGAACTTGATGGTGTTCGATTTAATTGCCATTTTGCTCTCAGAATGAAACTGAGAACTGGGTGGGTCCCTCACCTGCGACACTTTTTGCTTCAGCTGGGTGTGCCGCCTGCGCCGATCTGGCGGATATGACGTTGGCGGGAGTCTGCAGCCATCGCGCCCGGCCTTTGTCATTCAAATTGCCGGCTGGGCTCAATAGGCGGCAGGCTTACCTGTGGCCGCTGTGCCGTCCGGAGCGCCGGCATAATTCAAGTTTCGACGCCGCCGCCGCTCCACTTCCCATGGGCGCAGATGGCTTCTGCCGGACAAGGCGTAAAAAGATATGGGAAACGGTTTAAACACGCTTCTTCTGAGGAAACTGCGAGATATATGAAAATTCTGTGACTCCACAGTAGTTGTCTCAGCTCTAAAACACAGTTGATAGAATTACATCATTTCCGCGCCTATGACTGCATTAATAATATTTTTCAGGTTTTCAGTGCTGTAATTCTTCCAAAACGGCAAAAAAAAATTGGAGATGCGTTCAATGTAACGAGTAGCTTCCTGAAACAATGTAGTAACATGAAAATCTACATACTTGAAGCAAGGGCAAAGGAGCGTAGGCCATTCTGTGAGGCCACCGTCTGTGCATCTCGAACGGTACGAGAACAAACGCAGTACAACCTCTGTGAGGTGCGAAACCGCTCTGTTCAGTACAGCTAGTTTCAACTATGAGTTTTACGGTTGCTTGTCCCTGAGAGCGAAGGTCGTTAAAGATATGTCTGTAGATAAAGATACATCTGGTTGGAGGAAATATTCGGAGGGTAGCAAAACAGTGTCACGTGTGGGAAATATACTAAACAGTAAATGACAAGTAGGCAATTTTTAAGTCATAAATGTAGAAAACATGGAAAAATAGCAAAATTATGTGAAAATATGGATACGAAATGGGCATACAGGATATTCTGTATTTATACAACGGAAGTAACAGTAGTTTGCATCTTTTAATGTCCCCACTATATAGATATAGAGGAAGAATGTTGCCGACCTGCCTGCCGCGCGGAGTAGCTGCGCGGTCTTGGGCGCTTTGCCAAGGTTCGCGAGTCTCCCTCCGTCAGAGGTTCGGGTCCTCATTCGGGCAAGTGAGTGTGTTTCCTTAGCGTAAGTTAGTTTAACTAGGATTAGGTAGTGCGTAAGCCTAGGCATCGATGACCTCAGCAGTTTGGTCCCATAGGAACTTACCACAAATTTACAAAAGACCGACATGAGCGATATGCCTCCTGCTCATGCAGTATGATCCACTTGGAGGGAAACGTAGCAGTTCTGTGTTGACACCACGTCTCTCTTCGGTACATCGTAGAGAGACATGGTGTCAAACAAAATTTCTGTATTCCCCTGCAAGTGGTTCGTATTGCACCAGCATAACCGTGAAAAATTTAGCAGGGAAGACTTGGAGAAGGTGTAGAGGAGAATATACGCATATACAGAAACCTATGGGGATCTTAAGTCTTCTTCAGAAAACTGGTCAACACTGAGGACAAGACTTTAGTGCTACAACATAGAACCGACAGAAAACTCCAGTGACTGTCGACGTGGAATTTACTCCGTAGCGTTAAAAAGATGCCATTTTATTCCTCTCAGGGTGCTATGGATAAACTATTAGGGTTTATATAATCAATTAAGTAGTTCACGATCTTTATATATTTTATGTCAGAAGTGTGATACAGACGTGCGGCTTTGTATATGTCTCCAGCAAGTGTCAGGTATCAGAAAATGATGCTTGACAGGTGCCGGCAGCTTCCTGTCAGCATATTATCAGCCCCACATAATCAAGTGAAACAAGATTATATACACTTATCCAGCACTGGTGTCTTGACGACTTATGACCGTATTATTATGCATTTTTTTTTCAAACCTCAACTTATTCAGAGAAAAGCCCCCTTGCATTTTAATGACGGTGGGGTTTCGTCTCATTTTACTGGATAGTATTATCTGCTGGCGTCTCCGCAAGTTTCAAACACACGACTGTGGTTCAAATGACTCTAAGCACTATGTGACTTAGCATCTGAGGTCATCAGTCCCCTAGAACTTAGAACTACTTAAACCTAACTGACCTAAGAACATCACACACATCCAGGTCCGAGACAGGATTCGAACCCGCGACCATAGCGGTCGAGCGGTTCCAGACTGAAGGGCCTAGAACCTCTAGGCTACACAGGCCGGCACACATGACTATGCTTTCTTCTAAAAGTTGACAGCTGTCAATGACACAGAGTGCATGGAACAGCTATACATCCCTGCTAACGAAATATAGGCCTGACCTCTGCGGGGCTGAAGTGCTACTATTATACAGACAGGAGTGTGAGATGCTTGAAGAGTAATGTTAGGCAGGAAATAAGACGTAAAATAAAAATTTATGAATGCTCTCAGTTACAAAAATTAGAAAAAGGAACATATATTATCGATAATACCATATAAAGATACGTTTTGACTGTAATACACTTCCTGTATTAATGGATAGTAGTATGTGTGTAGAAACTTAAAAGGAATATTGTAAGGTAAAACCCAAGGTTTCATGCAAACAATGTATATATGCATGAAGGCAATGTACAAGGACGATCAACTTGGGAAGCTTACTGATACAGGCGTGTGTATTCAAATACAGAAATAGGTAAGCAGGCAGAATACGGCGCTACGGTCAGCAACGTCTGTATAAGACAACGACTGTATGGCGCAGCTGTTAGTTCGGTTACTGGTGCTACAATGGCAGGTTGTCAAGATTTAAGTGAGTTTGAACGTGGTGTTATAGTCGGTGCACGAGTGATTGGACACAGCGTCTTCGAGGTAGCGACCATTTCACGAGTGTACCATGAATATCAGGGAACCGGTAAAATATCAAATCTCTGACATTGCTGCGGCCCTTAAAAACACCCTGCAACAACGGAACCAACGACGACTGAAGAAAACCGTTCAGCGTGACAGAAGTGCAACCCTTCCGCAAACTACTGCAGATTTCAATGCTGGACCATCAACAAGTGTCAACGTGCGAACCATCTAACGAAACAAAATCGACAAGGCCTTTCGGAGTAGAACACCCACTCGTGTACTTTTGATGACTACACGATACAAAGCTTTATGCCTCACCTGGGCCTGTGAACACCGGTATTGGACTGTTGATGAATGGAAAAATGTTGCCTGTCCGGACGAATCTCGTTTCAAATTGTATCGAGAGGATGGATGTGTACGGGTATGGAAACATCCTCATGAATCCATGCACCCTGCATGTCAGCAGGGAACTGTTAAAGCTGGTGGATGCTCTATAATGGTGCGGGGCGTGTGTAGTTGGAGTCTAGATAACTCTGACAGATGACACGTACGTAAGCGTCCTATCTGATGATCTACATCCATTCATGTCCACTATTCATTCCGGTGTACTTGGGCAATTTCAGCAGGACAATGCGACACCCCACGTCCATAATTTCTGGAGAGTGACTCCAGCAAAACTTATCTGGGCTTAAGCTCCCCAGACATGAACATCATTGAGCATATCTGGGATACCTTGCGAGATGTTTTTCATAAGTTTTCTCCACCCCCTCGTACCGTTACAGATCTATGGACAGTCCTGCAGGATTCATAGTTTCAGTGCCCTCCAGCACTACTTCAGACACTAGCGTCGTGTTGCCACACTTCTGAGGGCTCGCGGGGGTCCTACACGATGTTAGGCAGGTGTATCCGTTTCTTTGGCTCTTCAGTGTATATTAGTGGTTTGCTGTGTTGGAGGTAAATACTGTTCTTTGTGTTTTTAAATGTACCTTTTAGGTTAAAGAGATAATCGCCTACAACGCAAGGGGGCCCGGTTTCAATTCTCGACAGGAGACTGGGTGTTGAGTGTCCTACATCATAATTTACATCATCATTGACACGCAAGTCGCCGATGTGGCGTCAACTAAAAAGACTTGCAATACGGCGGTCGAACGCCGAAGGGGATATCCCGGCCAATAAATGCCATACGATCATTTCATTTCGTTTCATCACACTAGACTGTTTTGGGATCGCTGTATCGAAATCTTGATACTACGTTCTGTTATACGTTTTAGTTGTTAGATGGCGATTTGGTAGTTTTTCAGCAGGGTGGAGGGTACTTTGTATAAATGCTGTTCTCTCCATTCTATTATGAAATAGTCATTTGGTGTATTGCATCGAACAAACTTAAGTAGCTCCCTATGACTCAAATATTAGGTGATTTATTTTTCCTTTGAAGTGTTACCATCGTAGCCAGTGTGTTGTCGAAGCTCTGTCTGCTCTAATAACACATGAGAAATACGCAAGGGGGAGGATTCTCGGTAAACCTTGACGTCCAGCACGTTTCACCTTAGAACTGAATTAGACGACAAAGGCTTTAACTGGAGGGTAATTCCATACCAGATTAAATACAAATACCTGACTGTATCAGGTCACAGAAGCACCCAACGACATACGAGTATAATCGTATGATTTAATCCTTTCAGCATCATGCCTCCACAAAATCAAGAAAACTTACTGACAGCAGTTGTGTTGTGTGTGACACACACCCATATACCAAAATCTGCTAGAAATTATTGTATATGGGGGTCTAATCGTTGTACACGGGCGTCTAATCGTTTTCCAGCCCCAAGGCAAGAACATCAGCCTAAGTCAATTACCTGTACACCTGCCACTATATATTGTTGGAATGGTCACGGATGTGAGGCGGGACACGCTGGCTAATAGAGGTATTTTTTCCTAGGAAAGTCGACTTATATTTATTCTCGGTATTTAGAGGTGTAATGAAATTTTTGTTTGTTTTGAAAATTGGGTGCATACTGCTAGCTGCTCTGACAGTACGAAAACCTACTGACCTCATCTGACCTGCTTCTTGGCAGATTGCTCATGGTAGACGCTGAGACAGTTCTCTCCTCAGTCGGGCACTGTAGGGCAAATGTACTGGGTGGTTATAATTAAAATGGGCTGCTATTGTCGTATGACAGTGAAACTTTGTAGACATGCAAATGCGTTAATGAAGAATCGATTTTCGAAGGAAAAAAACTAGTTACAATTGTGGCCACAGGTGCAAAACTGGTACCTCTTCGACGGCTCTCCCGCTCATATTGAACAAAATGCGAAAACGGTGGTCAATAGTAAAATAAGTAGTAAGTCTTTCTCACTTGTTTGATCTTCTCTTCTCACGTACAGTTGCTAATCCATGACTAATGGAAACATTTCTATACTTGATTCTTTCTTTCACAGCTCCAAAATCGTAACCAGTTTTTTTTTTCAGCCTAAATCAGTTACATTAACGCATAATAATATCATCCTAGTTTCACTGATACATGATAAATACAGCCCACGCTGAACCTTTGTGAGTAGCTGCACTGTAATTATGCAGGGCAGCAGTGGGTGGCGTTTCAATGACTTCCCAGCATGCTACTACGTAAGTCGAGTGTATACAGTTGCATGTAGGTCTCAACCGTCTTACAGTTATTTTAAATAAAGTGCTTGTTTATTGTGTTCCCATCCTGTGCTGGTAGGGGCAACTGTTTTTTATAGTGTAAATTTTGGATTTTTCTCCGTCTGTTACTCATGAGAATACTAGGGGTAGTATTACTCGTAGAGGAATACCACACGCTGGTAATGTATACTGGTTACGATTTGTTGCAGGATTTTGTTTGTTTAATGTGAACATGACAAGTAATATGTACCATCGTTTTCCAGCATTTCAAGTATATATTTATATATAGAACTAAAGACTGCAAGGCAGTATCACAGTATAAACAAAGATACAGGCCGGATACAGATGGGTGACCGACCAATTCTGAAGCCTTACAAACCAAAATGTATCACGCAATCATGTCATCATGAAGTGAATTTCGGTTATGAGTGCTAATGTTAGAAACTTTACTGACACTATTGATGAATTTCGAGTTTTGTGACTCCAGGATATTATTCTGTCATTTTTCATTTGCCTATAGAGGCTTATGCCAGCTGTCTTCTGTGAAACACTGGTGTTCCACGGGAAGTGAGTAGATGCTCCGTGGAAAACTATTAATAAAATAGCATTTTCAACATTTTTCTTATTTTCTTAAATTTTGCTACTAATCCTGAGTAATTACTTACTATTTGAAACTGAAGTACTCACAAAAAACAATTTTCTTAGTTATAAAATTTTTATTAACCTTCGAATAAAAAAGGTGTTCCATAAGAATACCAAGATTCTAAAAACGTTACGTCACAGGAAAAATTTGAGAACACCTAGCCTCCACGATTAAAATTTTTCGACATTTTGCGGAAAATGTGACAGCGTCGTAATTACTTGGATTTCTTAGAATGCAAGCTATTGCATTTAGGTGAACGTCAGTCTAAAAGAATATAAAACAGCAAACACACACGATGTCGTCACCTCAATGTCATTGCAGACGCCTAGCCGAATGTGCTGTTTATGTAGAAGGGTTGTCTTCGACAGCTCTTGGTGGTCGTAGACAAATATTGCGTACCTGTGGTGAAGACACAGTGCGAACTGCAGCTGGTCCTAGATCAGTCGATTGAAAAACGGTCGTGTCAGAATTGTTGCGCCACCCCTGCCCACATATTGCGATATCAAGCTAGTTGGTTGCAAGGCTAGGGGAAATGGAGTTTTATGTGTTGTTAACATCTGACTCGACATAAAATGCCACAGAAGCACAAGTCGCTGAATGGAGATATCATGTAAAGCTACATTCAGGGGATGTACAAGAGTAATAAATGAAGTACTATTCGGTAAATGCTAGACATTTATTTGAATCAGTACAGTATTATAACACATTCAGTACTCACATCATTATGTTTCTCTATGTTGTCGTGCGTTCTTTCTTATTTGTCATCAAAGTTTATAAACGCAGAAGAACGGAACAGTGTGGACACATTTGAGAAGGACAATGTGCGGACATACTAATGTCATTTTTGGTGTATCAGTACTGCAATAGTACAGTATCAGCAGAAGCCACAGGAATTATACTATCCGATTAATGTTTTCTTCCTATGTCTGAGGTAAGAACTTTGTTATGAATCGAAGCTTAACACACATACACATACAAAATAGTGCAACAAGGTCAGTCATATGCTGCTACACTTAATACCATCTCCTAATACCACCTCCTATACAATAGTATCCTGATTTACACAGTAAATAATTAAAACTGTAGATAGACATCAGTAGTTTGTATTAGATCCCCACATGTCAAGCACAGTGGTTTAAGTACGTTCTATACACTGGCTCTTTTCTTAAGACTTCTGAAGTAACACTTCTTGTAGGGATCATTCGTAATTCCATATTATCCTTATTTGACAGTATTCTAGTGCTAAATATGGTTCTCTTGCTGCTTTAATATAACATTCGTGCAATGCCATTTATTGGTTTACAAACAGCATACGTAGACGGAATGTTCAACTGCGATTTCATATCGACAAGCCCTAATAAGTTGGAGCTCGCAAAAGTACCTAGGCAGTGAGTCAGTATTTTAGTAATCTCCTAAACCTCACCGACTCTGCAGAAATAGATGTACACTTTTCTCACAACAGACAGAGGCTTGGAAAAACGCTTAGTCTGTGAGTTCGGGCTTACTGCTGCATAACCGACATGTGTCTCATATTACTCCAAATATGTACTCTACAAAGTCACACGCTACCAAATGGACGGCATTATTTCAGTTTGTCTACCTCTATCGCTAACGCATATTCAGAGCACTCATATATTTAATGTATATGTGCCCAAGAGGATGAGTGGAAACAGTATAGAAGTTGTTTCCTCATATTAATGGTTTGTCTTACACCTGGTATGTGTGCAAACAATCAGCTACAGTTGTAGAAAAATTACAGAAAAGAGGCAATATTTTGTTTCTGATTGTTTTAATTGAGATACAAGTCTGGAAGGCGGGCTTCATTACGGCAATATAGGCTAGGCCACAGTCATGTACAATGCAACCTAAAGACGAATATTTTTGCTTAATTTATCGTGATATCATTAAATTACACACACAAACACACTGTAGCGTCAAAGTATCTTACGTTAATATTTACTGCCGTTTTGCCGCTTTGCAGAATATGCCATGACGTCATTAATGTATGATGTCAAAGTATCTTACCTCAATAGTTGTGCAGTATATGCCATGACATGAAACTTCCTGGAAGATTAAAACTGTATACCGGACAGAGACTCGAACTCGGAAACTTTGCCTTTAGCGGGCAAGTGCTCTAAGCTGTGAGGAGGGGTCGTGAGTCGTGCTTGGTTAACTCAGTTGGTCCCGAGTTCGAGTAACGGTCCGGCACACCGTTTTAATTTGCCAGGAAGTTTCATATCAGCGCACGCTCCGCTGCAGAGCGAAAATCTCATTCTATGCCATGACATCATTAATTTAAAAATGTGAAAGAATCTTACCTCTTAAAATATGGTATAATGTGCAGCCATTTTTAAATTCTTTAGCAAGGAAATTCGCCTAACATCTGTATATAAGTATATAAGTTCAAAACCATCGTACAATATGAGTTAGATGAGTATGCACCAAGCAAGATCGTAAGAGATGGAAAAGCGCCACCGTGGTACAACAACCGAGTTAGAAAACTGCTGCGGAAGCAAAGGGAACTTCACAGCAAACATAAACATAGCCAAAGCCTTGAAGACAAACAAAAATTACGCGAAGCGAAAGTAGTGTGAGGAGTGCTATGTGAGAGGCGTTCAATGAATGCGAAAGTAAAGTACTATGTACTGACTTGGCAGAAAATCCTAAGAAATTTTGGTCCTATGTCAAAGCGGTAGGTGGATCAAAACAAAATGTCCAGACACTCTGTGACCAAAATGGTACTGAAACAGAGGATGACAGACTAAAGGCCGAAATACTAAATGTCTTTTTCCAAAGCTGTTTCACAGAGGAAGACTGCACTGTAGTTCCTTCTCTAGATTGTCGCACAGATGACAAAATGGTAGATATCGAAAGAGACGACAGAGGGATAGAGAAACAATTAAATCGCTCAAAAGAAGGAAGGCCGCTGGACCTGATGGGATACCAGAGTACGCGAAGGAACTTGCCCCCCTTCTTACAGCGATGTACCGTAGGTCTCTAGAAGAGCGTAGCGTTCCGAAGGATTGGAAAAGGGCACACGTCATCTCCGTTTTCAAGAAGGGACGTCGAAAAGATATGCAGAACTGTAGACCTATATCTCTAACGTCGATCAGTTGTAGAATTTTGGAACACGTATTATGTTCGAGTATAATGACTTTCCTGGAGACTAGAAATCTATTCTGTAGGAATCAGCATGGGTTTCGAAAAAGATGGTCGTGTAAAACCCAGCTCGCGCTATTCGTCCACGAGACTCAGAGGGCCATAGACACGGGTTCACAGGTAGATGCCGTGTTTCTTGACTTCCGCAAGGCGTTCGATACAGTTCCCCAAAGTCGTTTAATGAACAAAATAAGAGCATATGGACTATCAGACCAATTGTGTAATTGGATTGAGGAGTTCCTAGATAACAGAACGCAGCATGTCATTCTCAATGGAGAGAAGTCTTCCGAAGTGAGAGTGATTTCAGGTGTGCCGCAGGGGAGTGTCATAGGACCGTTGCTATTCACAATATAAATAAGTGACCTTGTGGATGACATCGGAAGTTCACTGAGGCTTTTTACAGATGATGCTGTGGTGTATCGAGAGGTTATAACAATGGAAAATTGTAGTAAAATGCAGGAGGATCTGCAGCGAATTGACGCATGGTGCAGGGAATGGCAATTGAATCTCAATGTAGACAAATGTAATGTGCTGCGAATACATAGAAAGATAGATCCCTTATCATTTAGCTACAAAATACCAGGTCAGCAACTGGAAGCAGTTAATTCCATAAATTATCTGGGAGTACGTATTAGGAGTGATTTAAAATGGAATGATCATATAAAGTTGATCGTTGGTAAAGCACATGCCAGACTCAGATTCATTGGAAGAATCCGAAGGAAATGCAATCCGAAAACAAAGGAAGTAGGTTACAGTACGCTTGTTCACCCACTGCTTGAGTACTGCTCGGCAGTGTGGGATCCGTACCAGATAGGGTTGATTGAAGAGGTAGAGAATATCCAACGGAGAGCAGCGCGCTTCGTTACAGGATCATTTAGTAATCTTGAAAGCGTTACAGAGATGATAGATAAACTCCAGTGGAAAACTCTGCGGGAGCGACGCTCAGTAGTTCGGTACGGCTTTTGTTAAAGTTTCGAGAACATTCTTTGACCGAAGAGTCAAGCAATATATTGTTCCCTCGTACGTATATCTCGCGAAGAGACCATGAGGATAAAATCAGAGAGATTAGAGCCCACACAGAGGCATACCGACAATCCTTGTTTCCACGAACAATACGAGACTGGAATAGAAGGGAGAACCGATAGAGGTACTCATGGTACACTCCGCCACACACCGTCAGGTGGCTTGCGGAGTATGGGTGTAGATGTAGATGTAAATGTATATTTTGAGAAGTTATTTTATTTAGACAACCAGTTTCGGCATCTTAGTAATGCCATCTTCAGGCTCCTATGCACTCCATGAATACCGACATTTGTATTAATGGAGCCATCAGTATCTGGATTCCTCGAAATCATTTTAGGAGTGTTTACCTCGAAGACTTGACTATTAACAAATAGCTAAACCCTGATCATGTTGCTGCAGATCACAGACCTAGAATAGAGAACAAATTGCCAAGAGCAGTGGGGCCTTGCAATTACTGGCTGACTGCGTTGACATATCGCAACTGGCAAAGGAAAAGCGGGGAAGAAATGGGTAAGGAAGGTCAGTGATACTGAAAATTACAAGGAGACTGCCTCAGCGTATCAGAAACGCAATTTCGGGAACGCTGAATCCAAAATGTGCTGACATAACAAGTTCCTGATGCCTGTTGCCTGATGCCAAAACGTGCTCGCATCAGCGATTTTGGTCAGAACTAGTACTATTACACTACTTTCAAGGGTTTCCACATTTAGTATTAGTTTCTCAAAAAGGTTACTACCTGTTATTTCTGATTCTTTGATGTGGCTTATTTCTATTTATTTTCTCATTTTCGCAGTCCATTCTAAGATTTTTGAATTTACGAACTTGTTGCATTTTACCTTTTGGTCTGACTCCGTATTTTGGTGCAATTTTATATTTATCATGAATTTTTCTTTTTTACAGCTGAAATTATGATACCAGTTCTATTCGCCGTTTTTCCCAGGAAATTTATTTCAGTGGCTACTACTAATAAATGTTCGGCAAGTATTGCAAAATTGACTATAAAAACCAGGCTTCTTGCTTAAATAGCACTTGTTTTCACGCCCAGAACTAAATCACATCCCTATACTTTTTTTTTCCAAAACATGGTTAAATAGTAAATGTGATAAACCCTCCGCATGTGTAAGACGTTTTTATTTGGAATTGCTGAGATACTTGTCCCTTAAATCTAACTTTAGATAGCGTATTGGTTAGAGTTTCACTATATATGTTTCCTAATTTTGCTTCAACTGGAAATTCTTTAATGATTTTATGTATTGTTTGTCTGTCTACCAAATCAAATGCTTTCTTGAAATCATTATTATCCTGTTTCTTTTTGATACATCGTATCGTTGATTATACAGAATAGTTAGTGCTAGTGTAGTGGAGAATATTTGAAGGTGTATCACATAGGTTGTGGACTAGGCCGGGTTGTCGCTAACAGCTGAACCAGATACCGAGCCATGTGATAGCAAACGTGAGCGCTCAACCTCCTCTCCCCCCCCCCCCCCCCGTCCCGTTCAATCCCACCCCCTCACTCTGACACCTTAAGTAAACAGTAAACAGCCATACGTCTTGTGAGCGGGACAGAGACGTAGTCGGTACAGCTTTTTTCCCCGACGCAAACTTCTTTCGGAGAATACTTTAGAGACTAAGTAATACGGAACTTAAAAACTTGTTTCCGGGCTTACGGAAACCGTGATTTATCACCGCAGAACTTGCTGGACGGTGTCGAAAACATGCCCCGTATAATTCATGGGCGAATAAATATGCCAACTGGGAGCTGCGCCCTTGTAGCGACACCAACGGCTTTTTCAAACTTTAAATCTTCAGCATCCGTCGTTGGAGGACACAGTTTCCTCGACACGGCTCGGTGTGGTACTTTACACTGCATCTGGTGTTTTTCTCACTTCTTTCGCTACTGAGAATTTTTCAATTGCAGTATGAGACTACCAAATTAGAAATTAATGTATCGCCTAGCCTCTTGTACTAACAGAATCTTCAAACAATATAATAAGCATACTTTAAAATACAGCAGAATCTGTTCCATACTCAGTTTTCAACATGCATTGTCGATAAACGTAATGGAGGATGAATACCGCACATCGACGTCGAAGTCAGTACAGGAAGAACACTAGCGCCGTCGGACGCGACAATCATTAGTCAGTGGGCTTGTTTCAAACTATCCTGTTGTAAAGTAATGAGTTAATCATTCCGTTAGTGTGTGTGTGGTTTTGATGTATAGCTAACTTTTCAGACAATAAAGCACTGCAAGCGTATTTCAGCTCAGGCGTTACGAAAAGGAATACGTCGTAAGCGACAGACTCCTGTACTTTTCCCGTCATCATTACGAAAAGGAGTATGTCTTAATAGAGAAGGCCAGTTTTGGATAGTTTTCCTTCCAGTCCTTTCCACACATCTTTCTGTGTATTCCTCAATCTCTGACATTTTCTCCATACAGAGTGCCGTAGCCGTATATCTGTAAGAAGACATTTTGAAGTTTTCCACCTCGGCTGTTTTCTCACAATTATTCACTTTATTACATCATCTTTTACGATTGGTCATTTCCGCCCTTACAAGCTATTTTCGAGCGTAGTCGGTAGCAGCACTTGTACAACACATCAACACCTACTGGGGTTCAAAATGGCTCACAACTTCGATCACAGTGAGTATGCTGAAATGAACATCCGCATCCAGTTTCATCATCGTAAGCCTCACGTACCTTCCACTGTTAACCTTCCTTCTTTCATTAGTCGAACACCTCCCCAAGCCTCACATATGATAAATATCAGTGGCCTTTAACCAGGATCTTCACGGAGTCAATATGTTACGGTGAGGTGCCAAATTATTATACTAACTGAATGGACGCGGCGGTTATGTTATATAACTTTATTCTCCGTCATTTTTCATGAACTTAAACGTTATGTGTCACTAATATTACATTTCTGTGACCTTACTAAATTATTTTAAGAGAAAAAATGTTTAAGACATAAAAATTTAATGCAAATCATGACGACGAACAAGGTGTGCCATTCTTTAGCAGCGATATAACCTTCAATTCTCCTTGGCATTCTCATATACTCTCCCTATACTCTCCAAATGCAGTGTTCTATGTCATGCACTGACGAGTTTTCCCACAAGTCTGACCTTATTTGTGGGTGTATCTCACGATTCCCTCTTCAGTCCATGTCCGACATTTTGAAATGGGTTCATGCCTGGGATGTTTTCTCGACAGTCCAGAGCATGAATTCCAGTGTCATTTAAATACTTAGCCACTGATTTAACTTTGTGGAATGGTGCAACATCGTACATTGTTATCTGGAAACCATTCCTTCACCTGTGGAAGACGCCGAGTTACCGGTAGTGACCTGTACTGATCTCGACGCATCATCCATTTCACAATGTAAAAGCTACCATTTTCTTTGCTACTTATTACAGACCAAACCATTACTGATGGAAAATGCTTGACTCGGTGAACTAAGCAATCTTCTTGGAACTATTCATGGCTACTGTGTCTCACAAATTCCGTTTTGCCTTTCAGAATTTGGATACTTGTTCCGTCAGAGAGGCAAAGCTGAAATGAATTCATATGTCAGTTTCTGAAGTCTCTGTTATCGTAAAAGAAGGAGTAGGATAAAGTTATAATTTATTTCTCCTTTTCTAGTGATCCACGACTTAGGTTTTGAACTTTTTGGCCCATTTTGCTCGTTTCTATTTCACCACTGAGGTACGTTTTTGTTTATTGGCAGGACGACGGCATCACAGACACATTACATTGAACTTTTGCTGTACAGGACGGGTAGATACAGGCCGCCCGCTACAAGATATTCGTAATCAGCCTTATCGATTTTCCTCGATTTTGGTACAAAATGGTTCAATTGGATCTAAGAACTATGGGACTTAACATCTGAGGTCATCAGTCCCCTAAACGTAGAACTACTTAAACCTAACTAACCTAAGGATATCACACCCATCTATGCCCGAGGCAGGATTCGAAACTGCGACCGTAGCAGCAGCGTTGTTCCGGACTGAAACGCCTAGAACCGCTCGACGACACTGGCCGGCTCCTCGGTTTTCCACTAGCATTTGTCTTCTTTCTCCGTCTGTTCTAAGGGATGTTATGCGTTTCCGACCGCGCTGGACTTCTCTCTGTGTTTTGAGATTTTCATTACATTTTTCGTGTTGTTGTTTAATCCCGAACTGTAGACAGCGAAATTCCCTCTGTATGAGCAATATCTCGCCCACTATATTGGCAACGTGACAAGAGAGTGTATTTTTTTTGTCATCAGTCTACTGACTGGTTTGATGCGGCCCGCCACGAATTCCTTTCCTGTGCTGAACTCTTCATGTCAGAGTAGCACTTACAACCTACGTCCTCAATTATTTGCTTGACGTATTCCAGTCTCTGCTTTCCTCTGCAGTTTTGCCCTCTACAGTTCCCTCTAGTACCATGGAGCAGATGTCCTATCATCCTGTCCTCCTTATCAGTGTTTTCCACATATACCTTTCCTCTCCGATTCTGTGTAGAACCTCCTCATTCCATACCTTATCAGTGCACCTTCTGTTCCGGTTTTCCCACAGTCCATGTTTCACTACCATACAATGCTGTACTCCAGACGTACATCCTCAGAAATTTCTTCCTCAAATTAAGGACGGTATTTGATATTAGTAGACTTCTCTTGGTCAGAAATGCCTTTTTTGTAGTAGCGAGTCTACTTTTGATGTCTTCCTTGCTCCTTCCGTCATTGCTTATTTTACTGCCTAGGTAGCAGAATTCCTTAACTTCATTGACTTCGTGACCATCAATCCTGATGTTAAGTTTCTCGCTGTTCTCATTTCTACTACTTCTCATTACCTTCGGCTTTCTCCGATTTACTCTCAAACCATACTGCGTACTCATTAGACTGTTCAATCCGTTCAACAGATCATTTAATTCTTCTTCACTTTCACTCAGGATAGCAATGTCATCAGCGAATCGTATCATTGATATCCTTTCACCTTGTATTTTAATACCACTCCTGAACCTTTCTTTTATTTCCATCATTGCTTCTTCGATGTACAGATTGAAGAGTAGGAGCGAAAGGCTACAGCCTTGTCTTACACCCTTCTTAATACGACCACTTCGTTCTTGATCGTCCACTCTTATTATTCCATCTTGGTTGTTGCACATATTGTATATGACCCGTCTCTCCCTATAGCTTACCCCTACTTTTTTCAGTATCTCGAACAGCTTGCACCATTTTATATTGTCGAACGCTTTTTCCAGGTCGACAAATCCTATGGAGATGTCTTGATTTTTCTTTACCCTTGCTTCCATTACTAGCCGTAACGTCAGAATTGCCTCTCTCGTGCCATTACTTTTCCTAAAGCCAAACTGATCGTCACCTAGCGCATTCTCAATTTTCTTTTCGAATCTTCCGTATATTATTCTTGTAAGCAGCTTCGATGGATGAGCTGTTAAGCTAATTGTGCGATAATTCTCGCACTTGTCAGGTCTTGCCGTATCCGGAATTGGGTGGATGATGCTTTTCCGAAAGTCAGACGATATGTCGCCAGACTCATATATTCTACACACCAACGTGAATATTCGTTTTGTTGCCACTTTCCCTAATGATTTTAGAAATTCTGATGGAGTGTTATCTATCCCTTCTGCCTTATTTGACCGTAAGTCCTCCAAAGCTCTTTTAAATTCCGATTCTAATACTGGATCCCTATCTCTTCTAAATCGACTCCTGTTTCTTCTTCTATCACATCAGACAAATCTTCACCATCATAGAGGCTTTCAATGTATTCTTTCCACCTATCTGCTCTCTGCTCTGCATTTAACAGTGGAAATCCCGTTGCACTCTTAATGTAACCACCGTTGATTTTAATGTCACCAAAGGTTGTTTTGACTTTCCTGTATGCTGAGTCTGTCCTTCCGACAATCATATCTTTTTCGATGTCTTGACATTTTTCCTGCAGCCATTTCGTCTTAGCTTCCCTGCATTTCCTAGTTATTCCATTCCTCAGCGACTTGTATTTCTGTATTCCTGATTTTCTCGGAACATGTTCGTACTTCCTCCTTTCATCAATCAACTGAAGTATTTCTTCTGTTACCCAAGGTTTCTTCGCAGCTACCTTCTTTGTACCTGTGTTTTCCTTCCCAACTTCTGTGATGGCCCTTTTTAGAGATATCGATTCCTCTTCAACTGTACTGCCTACTGCGCTATTCCTTATTACTGTATCTATAGCGTTAGAGAACTTCAAACGTATCTCGTCATTCCTTAGAACTTCCGTATCCCACTTCTTATCGTACTGATTCTTCCTGACTAATGTCTTGAACTTCAGCCTACTCTTCATCACTACTATATTGTGATCTGAGTCTATGTCTGCTCCTGGGTACGCCTTACAATCCAGTATGTGATTTCGGAATCTCTGTCTGACCATGATGTAATCTAATTGAAATCTTCCCGTATCTCCCGGCCTTTTCCAAGTATACCTCCTCCTCTTGTGATTCTTGAACAGGGTATTCGCTATTACTAGCTGAAACTTGTTATAGAACTCAATTAGTCTTTCTCCTGTTTCATTCCTTGTTCCAAGCCCATATTCTCCTGTTACCTTCCCCTATAACCGCATTTCAGTCGCCTATGGCTATTAGATTTTCGTCCCCCTTTACATACTGCATTACCCTTTCAATATCCTCATACACTTTCTCTACCTGTTCATCTTCAGCTTGCGACGTCGGCATGTATACCTGAACTATCGTTGTCGGTGTTGGTCTGCTGTCGGTTCTGATTAGAACAACCCGATCACTGAACTGTTCACAGTAACACACCCTCTGCCCTACCTTCCTATTCATAACGAATCCTACACCTGTTATACCATTTTCTGCTGCTGTTGATATTACCCGATACTCATCTGACCAGAAATCCTTGTCTTCCTTCCACTTCACTTCACTGACCCCTACTATATCTAGATTGAGCCTTTGCATTTCCCTTTTCAGATTTTCTAGTTCTACCACGTTCAAGCTTCTGAAATTCCACGCTCCGACTCGTAGAACGTTATCCTTTTGTTGATTATTCAATCTTTTTCTCATGGTAACCCCGTTGGCAGTCCCCTCCCGGAGATCCAAATGGGGGACTATTCCGGAATCTTTTGCCAATGGAGAGATCATCATGACACTTCTTCAACTACAGGCCACATGTCCTGTGTCTTTAATGCAGTGGTTTCCATTGCCTTCTGCATCCTCATGTCGTTCATCATTGCTGATTCTTCCGCCTTTAGGGGCAATTTCCCACTCTTAGGACAAGAGAGTGCCCTGAACCTGTATCCACTCCTCCGCCCTCTTTGACAAGGCCGTTGGCAGAATGAGGCTGACTTCTTATGCCGGAAGTCTTCGGCCGCCAATGCTGATTATTTATCAGAATTTAGGCAGTGGCGGGGATCGAACCCGGGACCGAAGACGTTTTGATTATGAATCAAAGACGCTACGCCTATACCACTCTGGCCTTTTTTCTGGAGTGCGGTTAGTACCTTTAGACCATATCTGAAAAGTTATAATGAAATCTTACTCAGATTTAAGGAACTCATTAAGAGCGAAGACATGGAATACACTAGTTAAAAATTTAATGGTACCTGTAAACCTCACAACACTTCTGGATATAATACACTACACGTCACTTGGCAAAGGTACTTATGACAGCCAGAACTATACAGTATCTTAGAAAATCCTGAAGTGACAGACTAAATACACTACTGAATGGGTATACATTGTTGTCTAACAAACAATATAAACTTCTGTGGAAGAAATAAGATTCAAATATCATATTCAATGTTGAGCACTTACAGACCAAACTTCAAAACTTCTTGAATTTCATGATCAGTGTATTACTTTGGCACCCCGCTGTAACTATTGAAACTGACAATGTTAGTAATAGAGTGTGAAGGATTCCCTACTTTCCATCATTCATTTTCCCAACTGTCTGTGTCTAGCTTTGACCCATTTGACAGTGTGCAATCGGTTTCGTAATGCTTTCAAATCGTGTCACTGAGGCGGGACGTGAGCTCCAGATTGATATTCACCTATTCGGACTTGGGAAAACGCCTAAAAACCACGTCCAGTCTTGCCGGCACACGAGCCCTCATTGTTAATTCTCCTGGAGGATTCCATCTGGAACCGGCACGCCTCCCAGAATCCCAGAAGCGGTGTAATAACGTACGCAGCTATCCGGGCGTGTCCATACGTGGGACAAGCAACATACGTCTAACTGACATGAAGCACGACGCTTGGATGCTCATACGATAAGTAATCAACAGAATGTCACAAGGTAGTTAAGGGAAACGCAATATACGTCTCGTGTATTACACATCAGTTAAAACAGTCTTGACCGCCAGAAAATATTTATTTGCAGTAGTAGCAGGTTTCGGTTAGAATGTGAACATCTTCAGGCCCTTTTTACGATTATGGTAGGCGGTGACAGAAAACGGAGGTGCTTCAGCAGTTGCAGTCGTTCGTCACCGGAAAACCGGCATGCCGACACCACAGTTAATGAACTTTAGAATAGAGTTGAAGGGACATGGAGTGTCGTACCTGTATCTGTCAACCAAGTTCAGTTCACCTCGATGTTCAGCCAGCTTATGGCTACTTGCTTCCTACTATACTGTAAGCATATATTAAGTCAAATTTAGTTATTTGCTATCCTTCTTACTCTTATAACTTCAGTGTCCACCCAGTGTTGAGAAAGAATTGAGGCTAGGTTGTACCCTAGACCCGATGTTATTCATTCTATACATTGAGCAAGCAGTACAGGAAACCAAAGAAAAAATTGGTGAAGGGATTAAAGTTCAAGGAGAGCAAATGAAAACTTTGAGGTTTGCCGACGACATGGTAATTCTGCCAGAGACAGAAAAGGACCTGGAAGAAAAGCTAAACGAAACGGACAGTGGCTTGAAAGGAGGATTCAGGATGAACTTCAACAAAAGCAAAACGAGGATAATGGAATGTAGTCAAATTAGATCAGGTGATGCTTAGGGAGTTAGATTAGGAAACGAGACGTAGTGGAGAGGCTTTGCTATATAGGAGCAACATAACTGACGATGACCGAAGTAGGGATGACATAAAACGTAGCCTGGTAATGGTAAGGAAAGCGTTTCTGAAGAAATTTGTTAGCATCGAATATAGACTTAAGTGGTCAGCAGTCTTTTCTGAAAATATTTATCTGGAGTGGAGCAATGTATGGAAATGAAACATGGACGATACACAGTTTAGAAGAGAATAGAAAAGCATTTGAAATGTGGTACTACAGAAGAATGCTGATTAGATGAATAGATCACGTCGCTAATGAGGAGGTACTTAATAGAGTTGGGAAGACAAGAAATTGGAACACAATTTGACTAAAAGAAGGAAGCGTATGGCAGGACACACACTGAGAAATCAATGGATCATCAGTGTTGTACTGGAAGGAAGTATGTGTGGGTGTGAGGGGGGAGGGGGAGCTGGGGGAGGGGGGGGGGGTAAAACTGTAGAGGGAGGCCAAGAGATGGAAACAGTAAGCACATTCAGAAGGATGTAGATTGCAGTAGTTATTTGAACATGAAGAGGCTTCTGCAGGATAGAGCGGCATGGAAACAGTCTTTGGACTGAAGGCCATAGCAACAACAGCAACAACAAGTAATTCAAACCGTAACGAAATATTTTCCTGTCCAAAGCGAGAATCTTTGGAATGCATATGTTGGTACACTTTTCAGACTTTCGCGTCAAGCTGTTCCTCCGTTTTTCGGTGATGGCGCCCACTTCTTATGTGAGCAGTCTTTTCCTGAAATTACAAAAATTACCTCAGAAAATTTAGGTTTTTGCCAGTGCAAAAACAAGTTCAATTGCGCAACAAGGGCATGTACCTAGGAACATGTATTCGATGGAAATTTAAAAGCAGTAGAGAAAATCTTGCTAGTACTGTATTTAATAGTCTATCTGTTACCTTATCGCTCTACTACACACCAATAACAAGTAACTGAAATCAAATTACGAAAGAGTATTATCAAAAACCAGTACGTTAAACACATTCCGTAGTAGCAGCTGTTGGAAACTAACACATATTTCCTTTTTCAGTGTAGATAAATTGTTAAGACATTGAAGACACTAAGTTGATTTGTAAATATCAGATGTTGCTTGATAAAAGTCGTTGTTTTGTTTGTGGTATAAGATGGTAAAAGGCTAACGATGTAGGGTTTAATTGTAAACATATGTTATATAAATATAAGCGGCAATCAAATGAAAACAAGGCAAATGGAAACAAAAGTAAATTAACTACGAGGATTATTCGAAAAGTAAGGAACGATCGGTCACGAAATGGAAACCTCAGTGAAAAACTGATGAAGTTTTGCACAGGCGTGTTGGACAGTGTCTCTAGTATGCCCGTCGATCGCATTACGACGTTCTTTTCAGTTCTGAGTGCACAGGGAGCACATAAACATACCTAGAACAATAGTATCTCCCGCCAAGTACAAGGGCCTGGTGAGAAATTTCGCCTGAAGGTATGCAGCCAACATTACAGAACTGTCGTGCGTTTTCTTCTTCAAGACAATTATCAGCCACATTCTGCAGGGGCAATGCAGATGCTCCTGCATCGTTTTCAGTTGGAAATATTTGATTACCCGCGATACAGCCTGTAATTGTCTCCCTCTGAGTTTCATCTTTGGTCACATGAACCGCTGGCTATGAAGACAACATTTTGGTCACATGAACCGCTGGCTATGAAGACAACATTTTGGCACAGACAACGAGCTGTAGGTCAGCGTGGAGAACAGGCGGAAAGCACTGGCGGCTGCCCTCTATAATGTGGGTATTGGAAAGTTGGTACAACGCTACGAGACACGTCTAAGTCGAATCGGAGACTATGGAGATATGTAGCTGGAAGTTGTAGCTAGCTGTTGGTTGCTCAGTGAAACTATGTCGGTGATTGCTGCACAAACACTGTCTCCACATACTCGTACACCACCATTACTCTACCACACAAACATTTGGAGTTGCACTCGTCTGATATGTGACGTTCCCAGGGGAGTCCAATGGCGGCCGAACCGCATAATAACCCTGGGTTCGGTGGGGGCCGGCGGTGGGGTGGGTGGACTATTTTTTCCTGTTGTGGGGTTGTGAACCACTGAGGGCTACGGCGGGACGAAGCCTCTCCGTCATTTCTACGTGCCCAATTTCAATACACAATAACTTTTATTTCAAAAGTAATCACTTCAACTGTTAACACATTTATTTCACTGAGAGACTAGACGGTTATTGCCTTCTTGGAAAAAAGTTTTTAGTTGCCAATGGAATCATGATTGTACCCAGGCGTGCATCTGTTTGTGAGAAGCAAATTCTCAATACAGTCTCGATCGTTCCCCATTTGTTTCCATCGTTTTTGGAGGACTGAAGAAAGATATTCGTTGCTGTAGATTTGCTTCGGATGAAGAGGTCTGGGCACTATCGTGCTCCAGTAGGTAACCACAAAAACTTTTCTGTGAAGGTATTACCCGTCATATTTCACAGTGGGATAAACGTATTAACAGTTACGATTACTTTTGAAATAATAGATTTTTTAGATACTTTTTTCCATCTGTCATTTTTTTTCATCTGACTACCAGTTATAGTTTTGTACCTGAAGAATTAGGAATATACAGGGTGGCTCAGAAAAGTAGCAACAAATTTTGAGGTATTAAACAGGGGGTGCTGAGGAAAAACTCGATAGGAACCCGTGTCCGGAAACGTCTACCAGCGAAGCTACAGTGCGTAGAAAGTTTACAGGCACCGGTGCTTGCCATTACGTGGAACATCTCGCAATGTTGGTTGTTATTAAATCGTCGCGACTGATTACCACGATCGCCAGTGAAGAAGATGGAGCTAGCTGCTGCGTAGAAACACGTTTCCTCTTATTAAGGTGAAGCTCTGTTGGCGGTTTCGGACACAGTTTTCATCCACAGTTTATTTACCCCCTAGATGCCTCTAAAATCTCCAATGTTATTCGGTATACAGGAGAAAAATAAACTGCAGATGAAAACCCGTGTCCAAGACCACCATCGCTCAACGTAACAGATCATCATATTCATAGCAGACAAGACCTGTCTACGCAGCTACTAAGTCGATCTTCTCCACTGGCGATGGTGGCCATCGGTTGCGATCAGTGAATAACAAACAACATTGTGAGATGTTTGTTTATCATCCGTCATTGTATAAAGTAGCGTTTGGTGCCGATGAGGTTGCAAACGGGTAGGTACCGGCGCCTGTAACTTTGAAGTTCTGAAGCGTCGTCGTTGGATGACGTTTCTCGTCATAGGTGACTGTCTTTTATTTGCTCTTCAAGACATCTTCTACAGCCCCTTAAAGTTTCAAATCTGTAGGACATCCTGTAATCCGAATAGCTTTAATACACCTTCGAAGGAGTGCTTGGCGCCTACCGGAAGGAAACTGGCACCGGAAGTGTGCAGTTGTTGCCTACCTGCAGGTACCTAACACTACTATGAACGTTTCCTGTGTAAAGGCACATGTTTAAAATTTTCGATAAATGGGGGTGGGTGCCACCGAGGGTATTGCCGAACTGGAGAGGGGGACCATTGGTCGATTTATTCATGCATGTATCAATGTCACAAGAACACTAAAAAAAGCATATCGCTTTGTGGCGTCGAATGACATTCAAATTTCGTCGAATTGTTATGTAGTGATTCCACCCTGCACACCAAAGCCAAAAACTGCTGGCGCACAGCACTCCAAAGAGGGGAGACCGTGTTTAATGAGTCTGCTAGGCCCGATGTCCTTGGAGAAGGATTAAACCGTCAGGGAGATGTCAGTCTTAAGTATTAAAGATTATCAAGGACGTCTTATTGTTGCTCGTCCCGCCGGTTTCATTTCTGCCCTTTATGCAACCTCCTAACGTGTTTTCATGTCTATTATGAGCGGCAGTGAGTCTGAAATGTTTTCCTCGGTCACTCGTAAGAATGTCGCTCTTCATCGAAGAGCCTTCAAACGTAGGGGTGAAATGTCGGTAAGATGGTCTGTGACGAGGATTCCATTATGCCGCGCGTCCACGGTGGCGTTGGGCATAATTGTGGTGAAATATGATGCCAACACGACGTCATTAGCCCGCTTCACACGTCACATGAACTTCTGATCACGAGCCTTTTTTTTCCCTCTTGTGTCTACACCTTGCCATTTGAAGCTTCGTCGAGCCTGAGGGTGAAGTCTCATGATGCCACGCTTTTCTGTCGTTACAGAAGAAGGTCGTAGGCACCTTTAAACCAAAGTTTAAAAATGCGTTTCACAGTGGAAGGCAATGACGAGGTTTCCAAAACGTGATTCGTTGATTCTGTTGCGCAGCGTATTTTATACACTGAGTTGACAAAAGTCAAGAGATACCTCCTAATGCCGTGTCTCAATTCCTTTTGCCGGTGTAGTGAAGCAATTCGAAGTGGCGTGAACTCAAGTCGTAACTCCACCCTGAGATATTGAGCCATGCTGCCCCTATAGCTGTCCATAATTGCGAAAGTGTTGAAGGTGTAGGATTTTATGAATGAAGTGTCGTCTCGATTACGTCCCATAAATATCGATAGGATTCATGTCGGGCGACCTGCGTGGCAAAATTATGGTCTAGAATGTTCTTCGTAACCAACTGAGAAGAATATACTCCAATGGCATGGCACATAATCTTCCACACAAATTTCATCGTTGTTTGGGAACATGGAGGGCATGGATGGCTGCAGATCGTCTCCAAGTAGCCCAACATCCATAGGACCCAATCAATTCCACGTAAACACAGCTCACATTATCATGAAGACACCAAAAACTTGCACAGTGCATTGTTGACATCTTGGGCCCATTGCTTCGTGGTGTCTACGCCACACTCTAACCCTCTGACCCTGTCATCAGCTCTCAACAACTGCAATCGGGACTCATCCGAGTAGCTCACGGTTATCCAGCCAGCTACTGTCCAACTGACACGGTAACCAGTCCAGGAGCGGCGTTGCAGGCGATGTCGTGCTGTAAGCAAAGGCATTTGTTGACAAATTGGGTCCATGGCTTCGTGGGGGCCTGTGTGGCACTCGGACCCTACCATCGGCTCTTACCAACTGGAGTCGGGACTTATCCGACCAGACCACGATTTTCCTGCCACCTAGGGTCCAACCTACATGATCGCTATCCCAGGAGAGGTGCCATATGGTGCTGCTAACAGACGCGTCATCAGTCTGCTGGCATAGCCCATTAATACCAAATTTCGGCGCACTGCCCTAACGGATCCGTAAATCGTACGTCCCACATTGATTTCTGCCGTTATTTCACTCTGCGAACGTCGCTGTTCTCGTTCGTTAATTGGTAGACGTTGGCGGCTGCTGATGAGAAGTACTGCCTGAAATTTGGTATTCTCGGCACACGCTCTCGACACTGTAGTTCTCGGAATTCCCTTACGATTTCCGCAATGCAATGTCCCATACGTCTACCTCCAACTACCATTCCGCTTTCGAAGTCAATTAATTGACATCGTGCGGCCATAATCACTTCGGAAACGATTCCACGTGAATGACCTGAGCAAATGCTCCGGCAATGCACTGTTCTTTTATACCTTATGTACGAGGTACTGCCACCATTTCACTTTCATCACCTCTGTGTACAGATCTTAAATATGGAGGATGCTAAATGTTTGCAATGCTGTGCAGAACCAAACCTCATGTCTAACATCAACAATGTCGAAAATGGCTATAACTGTTTACGACAGTGTCTAGTGCGCTCTACTTCGTGTAATTCTAAAATCAGTCCCTAGAGAGTACTAACGACCAAAAAACGTGTTTTCTAGTTACACTATCCAGACGGTACAAGACTTGCGTCGTGGCACGCTACTTTTTACCGCCCTGCCAGAGTCCAGCAATGTTCATTTGTCTAGCTAAAAGCTGTAGTAGAAAATACTAGACCGCTACTGTCTATTGCAGGTCGCAACATACATAGAATTGTCCAGTAAACTGGATGTGGCTAGCTACTGAAATAAAAGTTTTAACTTGGCAATGTAAATTTTCAGGTGTATTTTTACGATAAAGATCACAGTTAATACTGCCAAGTCCGTACTAATTGGCAACACAATGTAAAGTTCACACGCACATAACAATCACACACGTAGCCAGTTTATGGTATTTACACCCGTTACCGAAGTGAATAGAGTTCACCGGATCGTTTAGTTACGAAAATGCTCGCTCAAATGTTGTGCACTCTCCTCTACACGTAATACTGTTCGATTCTTTGATCGCACAACACGCCACGCGGTTTTAACTAACAGTCAAAAGCAATAATTTTGATATTCCGTCCGAAATTCCAAACGACTTCCACTATACCGTTCACTTAAATACACTTTGTACTACTTCGCGAACTCGTAATTAGCATTTTCCGCGATTTTACAGTACTTTCGTCGGAGCTGATTTCAATTAGATGTTCCTAGTTCGAAACCTCAGCCCCGACCCCCCTAGATCACACCAAAGGATTTGTTCCCAGCGTAGATTGGCGCGAGCCTGCATTTTTCTGATTGGCTGATATCACAAACAGCAAATCAGGTTGCAGTATAATTCCGCGCTTTACTTCAATGACCAATCATAGTAAAACATTTCTTTCTATGGCAATTGCTAAATAAATAAATTTAGAAAAGTATCAAATATAAAATTACTCCATCTGAAACTACCGATTAATTTGTGTTCTACTCACGATTTATTAGTACCATAAATTTACTGCACATTTAATTATAGTAAATTCCCTGTATAGTTTAACTGGTACTTCGTGAATGAACCAAACAATTTTCATTTACTTCTGTTCTTCTTCACTCATGCATCACTCACACTGATTATTACTACACATACCAAACACAAATAAAACAAACATAACTTTACAACATTGTTTTGACTTATACTACTAAATCCCATAGTGCTCAGACCCATTTGACTACGACTGCGAGCACTCCCCGTCAACTGCTGACCTCTGCCGCCTACTAGTACAACTACGTGCAGCTCTGTATCTCACAACGGAACCTTCCCATCGCACCCCCCCCCCCCCCCCCTCAGATTTAGTTATAAGTTGGCATAGTGGATAGGCCTTGAAAAACGGAACACAGATCAATGGAGAAAACAGGAAGAAGTTGTGTGGACTATAAAAAAAAATAAGCAAAATTACAAACTGAGGAGTCCATGCGCAAGATAGGCAACATGAAGGAGTGTGTGAGGTCTGAAGCGCCGTGGTCCTGTGGTTAGCGTGAGCGGCAGTGAAAAGTTTACTTTTCTTTCTTCGCAAAGTTATGATCTGTCCGTTCGTTCATTGACGTCTCTATTCATTGTAGTAAGTTTAGTGTCTGTGTTTTGCGACCGCACCGCAAAACCGTGCGATTAGTCGACGAAAGGACGTGCGTCTCCAATGAAAACGTTTGATCGCAAGGTCATAGGTCAACCGATTCCTCCACAGGAAAACACGTCTGATATATTCTATATGACACTGGTGAGGGCATGTGCGTCACAGGAATATGTTGTTGACAACCTAGCTTGTACACTTGGCGAATGGGTAAAAAGATTCTTCTACCTTGCCCGATTTAGGTTTTCTTGTGGATGTGATAATCACTCCCAAAAAAGTGATGAAAACATAACGGACGGACAAATAATAATTGTATGAAAACAAAAAATTTAACTTTCCATCCGATGGAAGACTTGAACCAAGGACCCCTCGATCTGCAGCCGCTCATGCGAACCACGGGACCACGGCGCTCCTTAGCTCAAGTTCTCCTTGATGTTGCCTATCTTCCACATGGACTACTCAGTTTGTCTATTTTGCTTGTTTTTTTTCATTGTTCCACATAACTTTTTTCCTGTTTTCTCGATTGATCTGTGTTCCGTTTTTCAAGGCCTATCCACTGTGCCAACTTATAACTAAATCTGAGGGGGGTACGATGGGGAGGTTCCCTTGTCAGGTCCATGTCAGCTGGTGACATCTGTCGATGACTCATGCCTGTGACGATATCGTCCTAACAAGTAACAGGAGCGATGCGAAGGCGCTACGCCTCACACTCTCCCCTGTTTAATTCTTGCTAGAATTCATGTACTTAGTTTTTAGTGACATACCCCATGATCTTGTTGTCAATACCTTCAAAAGCACCAATTTGGGGGCAAGTGTCCGCAGAAGAAAAAAAAGTGAAGATATCCAAAGCGTCCTAAGACCGGTCGGAGACTTAGTTGAAATAAAGGCTCACATAGGAGAAAGGCGTCTGACAAGGTGGCCGCGCTGGTAGAGACAGCGCGGCAGGAAATGAGCCGGCCCGGCGCGCCCCTGGCGGCAGCGTCAAGTGGCTGAGGGTGGGGCGGCGGCGGGGGCGGTGGAGAGGCGGGGGCGACGCGGGGGCGGCAGGCGGTCTAAAAATACCGGCCCGGATAATGGAGCCGCGGCCGGCGCTCGGCGCTGCTAAACCACTGAGCGGCCGCCTCTGGACATCACAGCGGCCACCCCTACTGAGAGTTGCCAACTCTGCACGCAGTACCGCGGGCACGGCGCTGGCCGTTCCATTTTAGCGAAAGCTCTGCAAGGTTTCTTGTGGGTACACAATGACGGAAAAAATCAAAACAACGATTAATAATTAACGCAGAATAATGAAATTTCGGGAAAATAGCTCTAGGTAACATATTACACTCATGCTCATTACTTAAGGATAATGTTGATACATCTGGTGGGCGGTTTACTGGTTTAAATCACCTCGGGGTATGACCATGCGATGCATTTGACTTGATGTCGTCGCACGTTGGTGCTGGCAGCAGTCCACATAGGCAGAGGTGTGTTGGTGCATGTCAGAGTACGGTGCAGCGAGTAAGTGTGCAGACGTTTTCACACGTGTTAATGGTGATTGTGTGTTGAAAATGGCTCAAAGAAATATTGATGACGTTACGAGGGATAGAATACTAGGGCGACTGGAGGCTGGTCAAACACAGCAGGTCGTAGCACAAATTGTGATCTCAAGATCATGGCAACGATTCCAGAAGACAGGAATCGTGTCCAGGCGCTACAGGACGGGACGTACACAGTGTACAACACCACAAGAAGACCGATATCTCACAATCAGTGCCGGCAGACGGCCACGGAGTACTGCAGGTAGTCTTGCTCGGGACCTTACTTCAGCCACTGGAACAGTTGTCTCCAGACACACAGGCCACAGACGACTGAACAGACATGGTTTATTCGCCCAGAGACCGGCGAGGTGCGTTCCACTGACCCCTGGTGTCAGTAACACAGTACATGGTCAATGAAACAGTGGTCGCAGGTTATGTTCACAGACGTGTCCAGTACAGTCTGAACAGTAATTTCTTTTTCATCTGGCGTGTGCCAGGAACCAGATATCAACATCTTAATGTCCTTGAAAGGGTCCCTGTCCCTGTATGGAGGTCGTGGTTTGATGGTGCGAGGTGGGATTACGATTGGTGCACGTACACCCCTGCATGTCTCTGACAAAGGAACTGTAACATTTCAGGTGTATCGGGACGTCATTTTGCACCAGTATGTCTGATTCTTCAGGGGTGAAGTGGGACCCACCTGACTCCTGATAGATGATAACGCACGGTCCCACCAAACTGCCATCGTGGAGGAGTACCTTGAAACAGAAGATATCACGTGACTGAAGTGCCCTGCCTGTTCTCCAGACCTAAACCCCATCGAGCACGTCTGGGATGCTTCGGTAGACGTATCGCTGCACGTCTTCAACCCCTAGGACACTTCAGGAGCTCCGACAGGCACTGGTACAAGAATAGGAGGCTATACCCCAGCAGCTTCTCGACCACCTGATCCAGAGTATGCTAACGCGTTGTGCGGCCTGTGTACGTGTGTATCGAGATCATATGCCACAGTGATGTCGGGGTACATGAGCAGGAAACAGTGGCGTTTCGTAGCACATGTGTTTCGGGACGGTTTTCGCAACTTATCGACAATACCGTGGACTTACAGATCTGTGTCTTGAGCATTCCCTATGTGTCTATGCTATTAGCGCCAGCTTTGTGTAGTGCCACGTTCTGAGGCAGCACATTCTGCAACTATACTTAATTTACGAGCATGAGTGTATCTTTAAGTGATTAACATTGCAAGACCACATGTTCATGTAAGCGCAAGATAAGCCAAGGCAAGCTTGAAATGTTGGTGTGCCAGAATGTTGAATGCAAGCATGCAAACGTGCATGCACTGTGTTTTACAGGCGCCGTACGTCAGTTTGTGGTATGGAATACTTTGCCTGTTGCACTTCGTCGGTCAATGCCACTTGTGGATAACACTGGAGTTGTCATCCGATAATGTTCGATATGTCCTCGATCGGATAAAGATCTGGTGATTGAACAGGCCAAGGCAACATGTCAACACTCTGTAGAGCGTGTTGGGTTACAATAGCGGTACGTGGATGACCGTTATCCTGTTGGAAAACATCCCCTGAAATGCTGTTCATGAATAGCAGCACAACAGGTCGAATCACCAGACTGACGTAAAAATTGGCAAAGTGCGTGAGATAACCACGAGATTGCTCCTGCCGTCATATTAAACACTACCCCAGACCATAAATTGAGGTGTAGATCCAATGCATCGACCACGCAGACAGGCTGCTCACACGTCCTTAATTGGTCTAACCAACATACGCCCATCACTGGAACCAATACAGATAAAGCTTTCATTGAAAAACACTACAGACCTCCACCCTGTCTTATAATTACCTCTTGCTTGACCCTGCTGAAGTCGCTAATGGCGATAGCTTGATGTCAGTGGAATACACGCTGTAGGGTGCCTCAATCGGAGACGTCATTTCAAGTAACCGGTTTGGAACCGTTGTGTCATTGTGGTGCCAACTTCTGCTCAGGTTTCTGATGCAGATGCAGTACGATCGTCAGGAGCATACACGGAACATGATCGTCTTCTCACTCGGTAGTGCCACGTGACTGCCGGATCTCGGTCTTCTGGCGGCCGTATATTCTTGTGCCCACCTCTGCTAGCAGTCATGTACAATGTGGCTACATTCCTGTCAAGTACTTCTGCAATATGGCAGAAAGAATATCCTATTACACGACGTCTTTGCTACTCAGTGAGGTGATCATAATGGCGTCCTTACGCCTTTAACACATTCTTGACTAACATCAACTCACAACGTCCAGTTTCAAAGGTAACTAACGGTGACGACCATTATAGCGTGGGTGTAACGCAAACCTGATTGGCATCCTCGTAGTGGCACTACTGGCGCATATCTTATGCGACTTTCTCAAAATCTGAATATACATCATGTTTCAGATCTAGAAACATGCCTACCAACTTTCGTTTACGTCGCAAATCTCCTTCTTTGTGTCGCACTTTTTTTCCGTCAACTTATTTCAGGTTATAACTACAGTGCTCAAAACTCTTCGGGAATGCGACTTTGGGCGTCTGCGTAAAACCGTTGAGGAATAACTGAAGACTGGGTATATTACCAAATTACACTACTGGCCATTAAAATTGCTACATCAAGAAGAAATGCAGATGATAAACGGGTATTAATTGGACAAATCTATTATACTAGAACTGACATGGGATTACATTTCCACGCAATTTGGGTACGTAGACCCTGAGTAATCAGGAGCTTCGATGGCGCGTACAGTTACATCTGGCCATGCAGCTTCAACACGATACTACAGTTCATCAAGAGCAGTGACTGGCGTATTGTGACGAGCTAGTTGCTCGGTCACCATTGACCAGTCATTTCCAATTGGTGAGAGATCTGGAGAATGTGCGGGCCAGGGCAGCAGTCGAACACTTTCAGTATCCAGAAAGGCTCGTACAGGACCTGTACAATGCGGTCGTGCATTATCCTGCTGAAATGAAGGGTTTCGCAAGGATCGAATCAAGGGTGGTGCCACGGGTCGTAACACATCTGAAATGTAACTTCCACTGTTCAAAGTGCCGTCAAGAGGTGACCGAGGCGTGTAATCAATGGTACCCCATACCATCACGCCAGGTGATACGCCAGTATGGCGATGACGGATACACGCTTCCAATGTGCGTTCACTGCGATGTCGCCAAACACGGATGCGACCTTCATGATGCTGTAAACAGAACCTGTATTCATTCGAAAAAATGAAGTTTTGCAATTCGTCCACCCATGTTCGTCGTTGGGTACACCATCGCAGGCGCTCCTGTCTGTGATGCAGCGTCAAGGGTAACCGCAGCCATGGTCTCCGAGCTGATAGTCCATGCTGCTGCAAACGTCGTCGAACTGTTCGTGCAGATGGTTGTTGTCTTGCGATCGTCCCCATCTGTTCACTCAGGGATCGAGACGTTGCTGCACGATCCGTTACAGCCATACGGATAGGATGCCTGTCATCTCGACTGCTAGCGATACAAGTCCGTTGGGATCTAGCACGGAATTCCTATTACCCTCCTGAAACCACCGATTCCATATTCTGCTAACAGTCATTGGATCTCGACCAAGCAGGCCAGGGTGGCCGAGCGGTTCTAGGCGCTACAGTCTGGAACCGCCCGACCGCTTCGGTCGTAGGTTCGAATCCTGCCTCGGGCATGGATGTGTGTGATGTCCTTAGGTTGGTTAGGTTTAAGTAGTTCTAGGGAACTGATGCCCCCAGCAGTTAAGTTCCACAGTGCTCAGAGCCATTTGAACCATCTCGACCAACTCGAGCAGGAATGTCGCGATATGATAAACCGCAATAGCGACAGGCTACGATCCGACCTTGATAAAAGTCGGAAACGTGGTGGTACGCATTTCTCCTCTTTACGCGAGGCATCACAAAAACGTTTCACTAGGTGACGCCGGTCAACTGCTGTGTGTGTATCAGAAATCGGTTGGAAACTTTCCTCATGTCAGCACGTTGTAGATGTCGCCACCTGCGCCAACCTTGTGTAAATGCTCTGAAAAGCTAATCATTTGCAAATAACAGCATCTTCTTCCTGTCGGTTTAAATTTCGCGTTTGTAGCACGTCATCTACGTGGTGTAGCAATTTTAATGGCCAGTGATGTACATCTTCATCTTTCACAAAATATGTACACAACAAAAACATCGTTACATCCTCCATCGTTTACATAAAAAGAACTGAACTGTCTGTCAGTTGGCGAACAAGTACCCAACATTCCGGGTGCAGTTCATTGGACTTTGATAGCTTGAATAACGTGTATGTCACCCCTGAGCGTTTATCGCCGTCCGACTCCTAAGTGTCATACTCCGTGCGTAAGTCTACGGAGGATCCTGTAGGACCCGCCCAAGTCTTCAGTGCGAGATCAAGATAGTTCTTCTAGAGTCCGTGGTGGAACAGGAAGACCGCGAACCAGTTCGTCAAGCATGTCCCACATATGCACGATGGGTTTAGCTCGGCATTCACCACCCGCCATTACTTTGCTTCAACGTCAAGGCTTCGCAAGACATCCCTGCTGACGCCTTCTTCATGGGCCCTGGCTTAAGAAAATATGGAGCACTCACTACATGGTTCAACACGATCTGTTGAATGTACTGCCTGGCAGTAAGTCTACTAAGAACAACGACAACATCTATATCGCTGTCAACACTGTGAGCCGCCCCACAACGTCACAGAATCTCGGAAATCTGTCGATTACCTCAACAACATTTGGCGGGTGTCAATCACCTCAGGTCTCCGCACACAGCTCCGTTACCAGCCTGAGTTAGAGGATAATTGGAATCGTCTATGAATAACTCCTTTGTCCAGTGACGAAGTTGCCAGTTGACATGGGAACGGCACAGCTGAAGGGGAACTGAAAGATGTTGTCTTGTCGAGTGGGGTATTCGAGCAGGACGTCTGATCGTAAGGTCCATTCTGGTTAACTGTTCATTACAGACTGGGATTATCTTGCAGTGCTGTAATGTTTCCGTCTAGTAAAATTATCAGAACATCAAAACAAATTACAAAATTACGAGGGGTGCCCAGAAAGTAAGATCCGATCCGTCGCGAAACGGAAACTACTATGGAAATCCGATAAGGCTTTGCACAGGTGTGTTGAGCAGTGTCTCTAGTATGACCCTCGATAGCATCACGTCGCTCTTTCCATTTATGAGCTCACAATGAGCGCATAAAAATGTCTAGAAATTGGTGTCTCCCGCCAAGTACGAGGACCTGGAGAAATTTCGCCTGAAGCTATGCAGCCAACACTGCATAACTGTCGTGCGGTTTCTTCTTCAAGACACAATACAGCCCGTAACTGTCTCCCTCTGAGTTTCATCTCTGCTGACATGCGCCGCTGGCTACGAAGACAACATTTTGGCACAGACAACGAGCTGTAGGCCAGCGTAGAGAATTGGCGGAAAGTACGGGCGGCTGTCTTCTGTGATGAGGGTAAAGGAAAGTTGGTACAACGCTACGATAGAAGTCTAACTCAGAACGGCGACTATGTAGAGAAGTAGCTCGAAGGTGTAGCTAACTGTTACAAATAAAACATTTCTGACTTTCAATGTGGTTTCCATTTCGCGATCATTCGGAGCTTACTTTCTGGACAGCCCTCGTATTTAGAGAAAATATCTTCCCGTCGCGAGAAACGGCGGTTGCCCCTGAAAGATAAGAATTACAAAAATTCCGTTACACGAGGTATCACACAAATTTAAAGGTTGCGTGTTCGACGAAATAAACAGTGACTACACTTATGAAGAAATTCAACTGGAAGCATCACACCGAAAACGTTGCGGAGAGGGCGAACCAAAGACAGTATTTTATTGGCAGAACAGTCCGCAGCTCGTGGTCTTGCGGTAGCGTTCTCGCTTCCCGCACACGGCGTCCCGGGTTCGACTCCCGGCGGGTCAGGGATTTACCCTGACTCGTGATGACTGGGTCTTGTGTGCTCTTCATCATCATTTCATCATCACTGGCGCACGCAAGTCGCCGAAGTGGCGTCAACTAAAAAGAACTTGCAATACGGCGGCCGTACTTCCCCGTATGGGGCCTCCCGACCAACAATGCCATGCTATCATTTCATTTCATTTCATTGGCAGAACACTCAGAAGGTACAACAAATCTACTCAGGACACTGCTTACACGACGCTTGTGAGTCCTCTTCTGGAACATGAAGAAAGATAGGTTTTTACGTACCACCAACAACTAGGTCATTAGAGACGGATTTTGTTGCGGAGTTGTGTGGGAACTTTTCCAGATAAGAATGGCAGTGGACATAGAAAAAGATGAAGGTATGACTGCTCTGTTTCTGTTATCATGAAAATGAAGAGAGTGTGCGGCGGGAATAGTGAGATGTTTTCCGGGGAAGCGGCATCTTTTAGCGAAACTTCATCACCAACTATCTCATACGAATGACAAAATATTTTGACGACTGGAAGGTACATGGTGAGAAACGAGCATCCTAGTGAAATAATCTTGCAGGGAAAGATTTAGGTGTTCGTCTTTCCCACTCGTTGTTATAAAGAGGAACGGTCCCCAAATAGATTGAAAATAGGCCCTATGGACCGTCTGCCAGACACATAAGTGTGAATCGTAGAATAATCATAGACGTATTATGTTATCTTTAACTGTTCCCTCAAAACTGTTCTAAGTACTTCTGCGTTAAATGTTTATATTTATGCTTGTAGTTAATCACGTTATGTATCTCTCCTCTGGCCAAGTGGACCCCACCTCGCTGCTGCTCAAAATTGGTTCAAATGGCTCTGAGCACTATGCGACATAACATCTGTGGTCATCAGTCGCCTAGAACTTAGAACTAATTAAACCTAACTAACCTAAGGACATCACACACATCAATGCCCGAGGCAGGATTCGAACCTGTGACCGTAGCAGTCGCACGGTTCCGGACTGAGCGCCTAGAACCGCGAGACCACCGCGGCCGGCACTCGCTGGTGCCCATAGTTGAGTTAGCAGTTACTTTGGTGCGTGGATCCAGAGCAGCAATTACCCTTTAATGTTTGGTGCTCCGCTCAGTCTATCTGAAACTTGTGCGGCTGTGTTTGGCTTATTTCACGGAAACTTCTAGGTTTACATAGCTGTTAATTTTCTTCCTAGCTCTTCAAACGGCCTGGTTTGCTAATTTATTTGCTGTAAAGTTGGGTTCTACCGAGTTCTTGCTAAAACTTGATTTCCTTGTGTAAGGACAGTAGAAATGTTTCTTCCTGCCTACTAAATTAATGATGCAGCTAGAAGATAAAACAGATGTACATACAGACGATGTTGTTTATAGCGACATCGTTTTTAATGACGTGTTGGCTATAATAACGAAATCTAACGTTCACATATAAATCCCATCTACACGCTATATTTAAAAAATCGTTCACGACGACATCGCTTACTGCGACTAGTCGATAAAACGACATATCTCCTATTAGATTATCCGATAAATATATAAGCTATGATGTCCAATGTTCATTTTGGTTCGTTACGTATTTGAGGATTACTATCAACAATGTAACGATTATTTCGAAACTGTTGTTTTCTGCTGATTGTTGGTTTCAAATTAGGTGTTAAAAGGAATGCAACTTCAAATGCGAAATACGTACGAGTATCTTCAATGAAAAATGCAAATACAGATGACTGACTACCTTCTGTCAATATTTCGTGCTGCTGATCACATTTGTACAACATTTTAAAGAGAAACAGGCGAACGTGTAGGCCTTCCTGTAACTTACGTGTAGAGAACTGGTTTTTTTTTTCATTTTGCTACCGTTAGTTAATTTTTATAACACAGTAACTGAAACGAAATTGTGTCATTAATGTCTGTTATGCTATGCAACACTTACAGTGAGTTTTAAAAAAAGTTCGATATTTTATCTCATTCATTATGCAAAACCGTGTTCGACGTTATTGAACCAGTTACATTGCTGCTACTTCTTTCTTCACTTGTTAAAGGTTTCCGCATTTTGCTGGCATTTTATCGCTGTAGGTACTGCATACACATAAGAAAAAATCTTTTTCAGTCTCTCTCCACATATAATGCAATCCTGTAGCTTTTTTGAAATGTTAACTCTAAGACACATTAAAATTAACAGATATGAACAGATATGAACAGATATGAACCCTGTTTGTGCGACTATTAGCTATAACTGCCGCATACTGCTGGCCCCTTCAACGTCGTTATAACCATTCCCGGCTCTATTTTATACATTTTTTGTGTCACTGCTCTTTGAGATTAATGTTCCAGAGCAAGCAGTCCCGTTTCGTAATTCGAGCCTCGTCCGACCAGGTAACATTTTTCCAATCATCAACAATCCAATGTCGGTGTTGACGGGCCCTGACGAGGCGTAAAGTTTTGTGACGTCCAGTCATCAAGGGAACACGTGAAAGGCTATATCAATGATGCTTCATTGAATGGTTCGTACACTGACACTTGTTAATGGTCCAGCACTGAAATCTGCTGCAATCTGCGGAAAGGGTTGCACCTCTTACCCATCGAATTTTTCTCTTCAGTCGCCGTTGGTCCCGTTCTCTTTCCGGCCGCAGATATCGGAGATCTGATGTTTTACCTGATTCCTGACGTTCACGGTACACTATTGAAATGGTCGTAATGGAAAATCCCCACTTCATCTCTGCCTCGGAAATGCTGTGTCCTATCGCTTGTCGGCCGACTGCAACACCACGTTCAAAATCACTTAAACCTTGATAACCTGCCATTGTAGCAGCATTAACCGATGTAACATTTGAGCCATACAGTGTTTGTCTCATATAGGCGGAGCCGGCTGCAGTGCCGTATTCTGCTGTTTACCTGGCTCTGTATTTGAATACGCATGCCTATACCAGTTTGTTGGGCGCTTCAGTGTATGTCATTGTTTAGCACGTAGTTCAGGACATACAACGCCATAAACATTGAGCATCTTGAAAATGAAACTTGAGGGCGAAATGCGCTAAAGGTACGGTGAGATACGTGTCAAATAAGTTACACTACAGGCGATTAAAATTGCTACACCACGAAGATTTCTACAGACGCGAAATTTAACCGACAGGAAGAAGACGCTGTGATATGCAAATGATTAGCTTTTCAGAGCATTCACACAAGGTGGGCGCCGGTGGCGACACCTACAACGTGCTGACATGAGGAAAGTTCCACATACACAAACAGCAGTTGACCGGCGTTGCCTGGTGAAACGTTGTTGTGATGCCTCGTGTAAGGAGGAGAAATGCATACCATCACGTTTCCGACTTTGAGAAAGGTCGGATTGTAGCCTATCGCGTTTGCGGTTTATCGTATAGCGACATTGCTGCTCGCGTTGGTCGAGATCCGATGACTGTTAGCAGAATATGGAATCGGTGGGTTCAGGAGGGTAATACGAACGCCGTGCTGGATCCCAACGACCTCGTATCACTAGCAGTCCATATGACAGGCATCTTATCCGCATGGCTGTAACGAATCGTGCAGCCCTGAGTCAACAGATGGGGACTTTTGCAAGACAATAACCAAATGCACGAACAGTTCGGCGATGTTTGCAGCAGCATGGACTACCAGCTCGGAGACCATGGCTGCGGTTACCCTTGAAGCTGCATCACAGACCGGAGCGCCTGGGGGGCGCGATCCTGGGGGCACGAATGACAAAACGTCATTTTTTTTCGGATGAATCCAGGTTCTGTTTACAGCATTATGATGGTCGCATCCGTGTTTGGTGACATCGCGGTGAATGCACATTGGAAGTGTGTATTTGTCATCGCCATACTGGCGTATCACCCAGTGTGATGGTATGGGGTGCCATTGGTTACACGTCTCGGTCACCTCTTGTTCGCACTGACGGCACTTAGAACAGTGGACGTTACATTTCAGGTGTGTTACGGCCCGTGGCTCTACCCTACATTTCAGCAGGATAATGCACGACCGTACGTTGCAGGTCCTGTACAGGCCGTGGGGTTCTGGATACAGAAAATGTTCAACTGCTGCCCTAGCCAGCACATTCTCCAGATCTTTCAGCAATTGAAAACGTCTGGTCAAAGGAGCCGAGCAACTGGCTCGTCACAATACGACAGTCGCTACTCTTGATGAACTGTGGTATCGTGTTGAAGCTGCATCGGCAGCTGTACGTGTACACGCCATCCAAGCTCTGTCTGACTCAATTCCCAGGCGTATCAAGGCCGTTATTGTGGCCCGAGGTGGTTGTCATGGGCACTGATTTCTGAGGAGCTATGCACCCAAATTGTGTGAAAATGTAATCACACGTCAGTTCTTGTATAATATATTTGTCCAGTGAATACAAGCAATTTAAATGGCCAGTAGTGTAAATATATGTGATATACATATGAAGTGGGTAAATAGCTCATCCTAAACACCTGAAATGATTTCAACGAAATTTTGTACACAGTCTCGATTTGCAAAGGAATAATGTACAAGAAGAATACAAGCCTACTACCGCAGTGAGTGTGATAACATGGAAGGTACAGGAGGGAATGGACACCAGTAAGGGGAAGAGGAAGTGGACAGGTAGAGGGGCGAGGCGCAAATGTGCAGAGAGAGAGGAGAGGCGCAAATTTACAGAGAGAGGGGAGAGGATTAAATGGACAAAGATGGGGAGAGGCAGAGATGAGGAGAGAGAAAAAGAGTAGAAAATGAACAGGTTGAGGTGAGGGACAAGATGGAGAAAGAGAGCAGGGAGAGGATGTGGAATTAGGAGGGGAAAGAGAGAGTATGATGGGGGAGGAGCAATTGGGTAGACGGGGAGGATCAGATGGACAGGGTGGGCGGGGTGGGGGTGGCGAAGGAGATGGTCAGAAAGAGGACAGGAGGCGGTGGCCAGAGAGAGAGCAGCAGGAGATGAACAGAGAGACAGCAGGAGGAGATTGGCAGAGAGTGGGGGAGTTAAGGTGGACAGAGGCTCTGTAAAGGAGATCATGGTGAGAGTGAGGTGGAGGGGGTCGGAGGAGATCGACAGAGACAGAGGGGGAGGAGGAAATGGCCTAATAGAAAATTGGCATATACACATGCCCAGGCAACTATGTGTATGCAGCTAGTTAGTTATAAATTCATTGGAGCGCACACACAAATCCACTCTCAGTTGCACCAAGAGTGAGCATACAGAGAAAAGAGAACACACGATTGGAACTATAAAGGTGAAAATATGGAATCTATACAAACAGATGTGAATCGGAAACTTCATGTCTGCGTAATCGGTTCTAGATAGTCATAGAATTTCAGTAGATTCTGAACAGATGCACGAGGTAGGTAATTTATCAAGAAACTTTTTCAAAAGGGAATAAACTAGGAGGTGTCTTCCTTGAGCAAAGGAAGGGAAAACTAATTACATAAAATACACTCTACCCCCATTTGGTATCGAAATGCAGCTGTGAGGCGGTCCTTATGTATATGAGGGGAAGTTATAGAGAGATACAACAATGACGTGTCTCACATGGATACAACGAACTTTGCTGCAATAGAAGACTCTGTTCTTTAAACAAACCATCGCTAGCAACTAGGAGAAAGTGGTATGCTTATTTTATTAATTAGCGAAATCAATTTTTGGACAACATGGTTATGGAGATGAAGCAGCGATTAGTATGATTTATCAATTACTCAAAAACAGTCTTTATCGAATTTATTATTATTATACCGTTATCTAGACAGGCGTGACTCCACCAGTCACCAATGGTGTAAACGCCCAGAAGATGACCCCTACGTCGGGTTGAAACCGGTTGGGGGTATAATAATAATAAATGCGATTAAGACTGATTTTGAATAAAAGAGAAATCAGTTCCCTGCATGTGTCTACTACCCTGGGTTTTTGTGAATCAAGCGGCCTAAGTCGCTTCATACATTTATATTTTTGACGATTTATCGGTTACCTGAATCATTAGGCCAACAACTGTAACTGCTAAAACGAACTTCAGTGTCAGTGGAAATGAGGCCGATGCCGAAACGGGGTGTAGACAGTTGACGTCCCACTTATCCGTTTATTAAACTGACCTTAAACTTTGTTTTGTTAGTTCCGGTGATGCCAGGAACCCAAAGGTCGGAATACATAAAAATACTTTAATTGATATAGAATAAATTTATTAGCAAACAAACAATCATTTTTGAACATATGAGAGCAACAGTGTCTCTCCATTTGGGCTGAGAAGGAAATCCACTGTAACCTTTCACAACAACTTCTATATTCTGAAAACTAGTGTGAAGTGCACACTGTAGGGATAAATAACCTCGAATGATCAAGCCAAGTATTCCTCCCACGCAAGAGAAAGAACGACAGTTATGATAGCTGGACCGAAACATTGGTGATACATCTTACACATCGCTACCACAATTGTCCCGCTATCTCTCAAATCTACATTCACATTATCTTCTTGACTTTTCGTCAAGCATTGGCTGTTTCATACACAACTTACAACACAGGCAGTTATTTGCCTCGGAAATACACTGTATGTTGCTTTGAATTTGCTTTACGCCTAAAGGCGGATCAAACGCACCAGTGCTTAGCAGCACGCCGTCGGAAGCAGAATTATACGCTGCAGTCAGAAACACGTTTAATGGAGCTGTTTACCTCTCTCAGACGCTACAGCTCCCTTCTCATCGCCAGTGTGTGCTCTTTAGATCTCGGAAAGGCAATGTGCGGGCTCACTTACGCCAATAAAGCGGATAGAACTTGCGGTTGTTCCCGCTTCTCTCATCTTCCCTCCTGTGTTCTCCCGCTCCCCCTTTCCCCGCCGTCTCTCCCTCTCCCTCCTCTCTCTCTCTCTGCCTGTCTCTCTCTCTCTCTTTCTCTCTGTTTCTCTCTCTCTCTGAGCACTCATCGCTATTTTTATGGAGGCTCACGCGCCTGTCGGCTCAAGAGGCTTTGCTGAATTTTAAATTTAGGATTTGCTGCTTGATGGATCTTTATTTTAAATTCGTTATGAGTTATAACTCCCCCATTCATCCGGTCGTTAATCATGTAACGTCAACTCCGGAAAAGACGAAAAAAAGAGAGACTGCGATAGAAGGAGGAGAAACGACAGAAGGACAGGGGCCGAAGAAGATGCTTCTTGAGCGGCCTAGCTGTCCCGCTTCAGCCTGTTACCATGAGCCCAGCACGTAAGCCCCCAGAAAAACTCTTGGCTAACCCAGTTCCTCGAAAGCGATGCCTCACTTTTTATAGCGCCACAACAACAACAACACCACGTTGACAGGCTTTCTAAAGTTAAGGCTGTATGCAGAGTACCGCAGTAGGAGACGTCAGTATGGCTATTCGAAGCGACGGAGTTTATCCAGGTTGTATCGTGATAAACATTGGCCAATAAATAAATAAATAAATAAAACCGAGACATTTTCGAGATAATTCGAAATGAGTCGATATAGGTCGCCACTGACTGTCCCAGTCAGAACAAACTAATTTTGAAATGCCTCTAGTTTCGCACAACTCCTTTCTATGATAAGTCAACACGCTGCTGTCCTGTCTCACCAGAAAAGGCATGCATAATTACACTCTGGTATGGTGCAATGCTTAGTGTGGATCTTTGACCTGCTCAGACGCGTGAAATGCCTTGCAGGAGAGTCTTTGGTTTGTGCCAGCCAATCAGAGGGCCTGCTGCGAGAATTCACTCTGAGCTCGGCGTTGTGTGGGTGCTGTTTGCAGTTGCCTGAGTATTTAGTCAGTTTTACACAGTTTTTGTTCTAGTCAGAGGTCTTCTGGGTCACATGGTTTCAGGTTGCTGTTCCGCAGCAATCTGCTACAAATTTTTTGGTGCGATCATTAGATGCTGTTGGGTTAATCAACACACTACAAGTGTAGCCATCTGCATTCATGTAGGACGAGTTTGTTTCCGATGCCCGAGTTATTAGGTATGGCAAATGTCTTGCTAATACTTGGCATTCTGATTGAAGAAGTTTCTTTGGCTCAGGTCTGAATCATGCATCCATGTGAGCCTTAAAATCCATACATGCTATTGCCATTCATAATCATGCTAGATTCTAAGACTTCTGTCTTTCAATAACAACTCACTTTGATTATTTGACATCACTATTCCTATTATGCCCTATTTGCATTTAGATGTTCAATAAGTTGTTCCCACACCTTTGAAATTCTGAAAGATGTTGTTTTCTGAAATAAATAGTTATTAACACATCAGGTGTCAAAGTGCTCATTTTTCTTCCAAAGCTTCCACAGACCTTCTGCTACCATCAGGTTACATAAGCACATGATTTGCAACATTCGACATAATGCCTGCATCCCTCATTTAAATGCAAAGACACTCACAAATATCTGATACATTTCACAACACCACCAGTATTATTATGCATTATGTGATTTTTTAGAATTTTATCGCAAGCACTCTACTCGACTACAGCAGATTGATGGGGAATGGAGCAGCGCACCAATCATATGCCGTAGATCAAATCTCACCAAATACTCAGGGGGCAACATTTTTTACTTCAGAGGATAGTGTTTTTGCGTTTGAGCTTCAGAGTTGTTTGAGGTTACTCCAACTGCATGCATAACGGGAAAGACCGTCTGAAAGGCGACCTTCGTTAAACTTAAGAGTCCATAATCATTGCGCTCCCTGAGTGCCACTTATTCCCCTTCTAGTACTAACTGATCATCTGTTGTTCCGGCACATGTATCTTTTTACAGTAATGCCTGCGAAGTTATCGCCACATGAAATATAGTTGGAAATGTTTGAATAGAGCCCAGGCCGAAAAATGGGTTATAGTCGCTCATATATCACGTTTTTCTTTTTAGTTAATTTAACAGTTGGCTTTAAGTTTTAAATGTGAGCTTTTAGAATAAGATCCCATATAATTGCGCTCCAGTTTCGCCCATCGTCCAACTTAACAGAAAATACAATACTTCTTCAGTACATTATGTGTTATAATTTATTGTTCACTCGTACCTGTTAGAGGTGACCTACATACCGTCACCGCATTTAGATCCAACACTGTACTTATCTCTACAGTGAGCTACGGGTACCTTCCATCATCCCCGAATCGTCTAGTAAAACTTGAGAAGAGTCTACAGTTCACAGTTCTAGACTGAAGGGCCAAAGAAACTGGTACACCTGAAACTGGTACACCTGAAACGGGTACACCTGCCTCATTTCGTGTAGGACCCATATAGTACGCAGAAATGCCGCAACACGTCGTGGTATGGAATCGACTAATGTGTGAGTAGTGACGTATTTAATTGACACCATGAATCCTGCAGGGCTGTCAATAAATCCGTAAGAGTATGAGGTGGTGGAGATCCCATCTGAACAGCACGTTGCAAAGCATTCCAGATATGCTCAATGATGTTCATGTCTTCTGATTCGGTGGGCAGTGGAAGTTTTTAAGCTAAGAATAGTGTTCCTGGAGCCACTATGTAACAATTCAGAATGTGTGGGCTGTCGCATTGTCCTGCTGGAATTACCCAAGTCCATCGAAATGCGCAATGGACATGAATGGAAGCAGGTGATCAGACAGGATGCTTAGGTACTGGTCGCCTGTCAAAGTCGTATCTAGACGTATCAGGCGTCCCATATCGCTCCAATTAAATACGCCCCACACCATTACAGAGCCTTCGCCAGCTTGAACAGTCCCCTGCACTTCTGTCATGTAGAACGAATACAGTCAGTCGTGGTTGGTCCCGGTCTCGCAGGAATTTTCGCCCGACCGCAGCGCTATCGGAGATTTGATGATGTACCGAATTCCCGATATTCACAACACATTCGTGAAATGGTCATACGAAAAAATCTTGAATTCATAACTACCTCGAAGTTGTTTTGTCCCATCGCCCGTGCGCCGACCATAACAACACGTTGAAACTCACTTAAATCTTGATAACCTGCCAATGTAGTAGCAGTAACCGATCTAACAGCTGCGCCAGACACTTGTTGTCTTATATAGGCGTTGCCGACCGCAACGCCGTATTCTGGCTGTTTACATATCTCTGTATTTGAATACGAATACCTACACCAGTTTCTTTGGCGCTTCAGTGTATATCCTCCTGTTTGTACTATCGTCTGTCGTCTTTGAGTGATTATTGCACGTGACGTGGAACATTTACGGAGGTCACATTAATGTGACTGGACCGTGTAGTACGCGTGTATTACACGATTATCAGCTTTTCAATTGCGCACGAGATATTGTACACGAGATTATATATCTTTGCTCCGATCGAAGTTTTGCCCATAATACAAGAATCAATGTTTGTTGTTATTATGTCATCCACGAATATAAGTCGTATTTCACGTTCCTTTACCACACAACTAACACGATTGCGGGGATATGCGATATATGCCATTCTTTTTCTGTTTTTAAACGAATGTGGTGTTGTATTGCCACTTGATCTGATAGAAGATGCACATATGCCTTGCCTTCAAACGTGTGGATTTACTTCGTCAATAATAGCGTGAATCAAATTCCAGTCTACTTTTTTCTTATTTTTCTCCCGTATACGTTTCCAAACTTGACGTTCATGTTCAGTTTAAATGTACTTATTTATTCCAGGTCCAAGTTCGTGTCCCATGCGATTACAGCTCAGTGAAAAAGAATCCGACTTTCACTGATATAACAGAACCAGAAACGGCTTTTGACAGATAGGGGATATTTCTTCTTTGCGTGAACTTTCAGCCAGTGCATGGTAAGTCTCAGCTGCAGAGAACTTCTAGTATCTTGATGTAGTCCCAAATATGTCGAGAGTTGGTTGTTTTCTGATTAATTCTTCTTATTATCACGTATTAGGCAGTAAAATGTTTAGTTTACAGCTGCAAAAGACGCATTTTGTCTATAAGAAAAGATGCGACAGGAAGAGATGATATTAATACTGCTGCAGATTCCTCGACTCCCGCCAGAGGGTGGTGGGGTTTTGGGTTCCGCTGGATAGGTCAGGAGTCCACTACACGCAGCAAGCGGCTACACGGGTAGCAGGGGTTGTGTTGCGTGGACTGGGCGGTTTTTTAGGTTAGATGGCCTCGGGCAAGTACAGAAAGGGCAACAGCCTCAAAGAGTGCGGGGCAAAATCAGGACATGCGGGGACCAAGCAGCAATCGGTATTGTAATTGTAAACTGTCGAAGCTGCATTGGTAAAGTACCGGAACTTCAAGCGCTGATAGAAAGCACCGATGCTGAAATCGTTATGGTACAGAAAGCTGGCTGAAGCCAGAGATAAATTCAGCCGAAATTTTTACAAAGGCACAGACGGTGTTTATAAAGGATGGATTGCATGCAACCGGTGGTGGCGTGTTTGTCGCTGTTAGTAGTAGATTATCCTGTAGTGAAGTAGAAGTGGATAGTTCCTGTGAATTATTATGGGTGGAGGTTACACTCAACAACCGAGATAGGTTAATAATTGGCTCCTTTTACCGACCTCCCGAGTCAGCAGCATTAGTGGCAGGACAACTGAGAGAAAATTTGGAATACATTTCACATAAAATTTCTCAGCATTTCTCAGCATTTCTCTTAGGTGGGGATTTCAACTTACCAGATATAGACTGGGACACTCAGATGTTTAGGACGGGTGGTAGGGACAGAGCATCGAGTGACATTATACTGAGTGTACTATCCGAAAATTACCTCTAGCAATTAAACAGAGAACCGACTCGTGAAGATAAGATCTTGGACCTACTGATAACAAACAGACCCGAACTTTTCGACTCTGTAAGTGCAGAACAGGGAGTCATTGATCATAAGGCCGTTGCAGCATCCCTGAATATGAAAGTTAATAGGAATATAGAAAAAGGGAGGAAGGTTTATCTGTTTAGCAAGAGTAATAGAAGGCAGATTTCAGACTACCTAACAGATCAAAACGAAAATTTCTGTTCCGACACTGACAATGTTGAGTGTTTATGGAAAAAGTTTAAGGCAACTGTAAAATGCGTTTTAGACAGGTACGTGCCGAGTAAAACTGTGAGGGACTGGAAAAACCCACCGTGGTTCAACAACGAAGTTAGGAAACTACTGCGGAAGCAAAGAGAGCTTCACTCCAAGTTTAAACGCAGCCAAAACCTCTCAGACAAACAGAACCTAAACGATGTCAAAGTTAGCGTAAGGAGGGCTATGCGTGAAGCGTTCAGTGAATTCGAAAGTAAAATTTTATGTACCGACTTGACAAAAAAATCGTAGGAAGTTCTGGTCTTACGTTAAATCAGTAAGTGGCTCCAAACAGCATATCCAGACACTCCGGCATGATGATGGCATTGAAACAGAGGATGACACGCATAAAGCTGAAATACTAAACACCTTTCTCCAAAGCTGTTTCACAGAGGAAGACCGCACTGCAGTCCCTTCTCTAAATCCTCGCACAAACGAAAAAATGGCTGACATCGAAATAAGCGTCCAAGGAATAGAAAAGCAACTGGAATCACTCACCAGATGAAACTCCACTGGACCTGACGGAATACCAATTCGATTCTACACAGAGTGCTCGAAAGAACTTTCCCCCTTCTAACAGCCGTGTACCGCAAGTCTCTAGAGGAACGGAAGGTTCCAAATGATTGTAAAAGAGCACAGGTAGTCCCAGTCTTCAATAAGGGCCGTCGAGCAGATGCGCAAAACTATAGACCTATACCTCTGACGTCGATCTGTTGTAGAATTTTAGAACATGTTTTCTGCTCGAGAAATCATGTCATTTCTGGAAACCTAGAATCTACTCTGTAGGAATCAACATGGATTCCGGAAACAGCGGTCGTGTGACACCCAACTCGCTTTATTTGTTTATGAGCCCCAGAAAATATTAGATACCGGCTCCCAGGTAGATGCTATCTTCCTTGACTTCCGGAAGGCGTTCGATACAGTTCCGCACTGTCGCCTGATAAACAAAGTAAGAGCCTACGGAATATCAGACCAGCTGTGTGGCTGGATTTAACAGTTTTTAGCAAACAGAACACATCATGTTGTTATCAATGGAGAGATGTTTAGAGACGTTAAAGTAACCTCTGGCGTGCCACAGGGGAGTGTTATGGGACCATTGCTTTTCACAATATATATAAATGACCTAGTAGAAAGTGTCAGAAGTTCGATGCGGCTTTTCGCGGATGGTGCTGTAGTATACAGAGAAGTTGCAGCATTAGAAAATTGTAGCGAAATGCGGATAGGCACTTGGTGCAGGGAGTGGCAACTGACCCTTAACATAGACAAATGTAATGTATTGCGAATACATAGAAAGAACTATCCTTTATTGTATGATTATATGATAGCGGAACAAACACTGGTAGCTGTTACCTCTGTAAAATATCTGGGAGTATGCGTGCGGAACGATTTGAAGTGGAATGATCATATAAAATTAATTGTTGGTAAGGCGGGTACCAGGTTGAGATTCATTGGGAGAGTCGTTAGAAAATGTAGTCCATCAACAAAGGAGGTGGCTTACAAAACACTCGTTCGACCTATACTTGAGTATTGCTCATCAGTGTGGGATCCGTACCAGATCGGGTTGACGGAGGAGATATAGAAGATCCAAAGAATAACGGCGCGTTTCGTCACAGGGTTATTTGGTAACCGTGATAGCGTTACGGAGATGGTTACCAAACTCAAGCGGCAGACTCTGCAAGAGAGGCGCTCTGCATGACGGTGTAGCTTGCTCGCCAGGTTTGGAGAGGGTGCGTTTCTAGATGAGGTATCGAATATATTGCTTGCCCCTACTTATACCTCCCGAGGAGATCACGAATGTTAAAATTAGAGAGATTAGAGCGTGCACGGAGGCTTTCCGACAGTCGTTCTTCCCGCGAACCATACGCGACTGGAACAGAAAAAGGGAGGTAATGACAGTGGCACGTAAAGTGCCCTCCGCCACACACCGTTGGGTGGCTTGCGGAGTATAAATGTAGATGTAGAACTGCTCCAATACGGAGGAATGATGCTACTTATACGATTGCTACATCTCTCAAACGAATGTTGGAAGAGCAAGAGAATCCCGAAAGAATGGAAGATTGCTAGACTGGCATCAGTTTTTAAAAAACAGGCAAAACCCTATAGTGTAATTACTAGACTCGGCATACAGATATATGCTAAGATTTTAAAACATATCAAAAAGGTAACCGATGTAGTACTGCATTAGGAACAAATGGGTTTTAGGAAAGGACACTGTACGACAGATGAAGTTTTTATTTCACAACAAAAAAAATGGTTCAAATGGCTCTGAGCACTATGGGACTCAACTGCTGTGGTCATTAGTCCCCTAGAACTTAGAACTACTTAAACCTAACTAACCTAAGGACATCACACACATCAATGCCCGAGACAGGATTCGAACCTGCGACCGCAGCAGTCGCACGGTTCCGGACTGCGCGCCTAGAACCGCGAGACCACCGCGGCCGGCTATTTCACAACAAATAATGCAAACACGCAGAGAATATAATAAAGAAACACATGTTGCTTTCATGGGTTTTAAAAAAAAAGCGTTTGACAGTAGGCAGAAACTTTGGAAGATAATGACAAATTTTGCATATGCAGAACATCTAGTAAATGCTATAAAGAGTCACAGAACATGGCTGTCATGCTAGATCTCAACGGAGATATAATTAACGAGATACCAACTAACAAAGGAGTACGACAAGGCTGCTGTATCTCTCCAGTTCCGGGTAACATTACATATTTGAAATAATGCATACATGGAAAACAGAATTTCAAAAAAATATATACCTAGACGAGCAATCCTTTAAATAACTTACTGTATGATGACAAGACAGTTATTCTAGTAGATTAATATTGGCTGATTGGATGAGGAGACCAAACACCGTGGTCATAGGCTCCAAGAAAGTAAAGAAGAGAATATTCACAAAGGAGTGTACTTACTGGAACAAATAAGTGCGAAATTTGACATACAGATCACGACAGATAAAGATAAAGCAATGGTTCCTATGCGGCAAGAACACATTGGAACCGAAACAGTAGTAGATCAGAAGATCTTAGAGCAAGTAAACCATTTCACTTAACTAGGATGTGAGGTGATATATGAATACAGCAAAGATATTGAAAGTATGCTCAGTAATTTCAGCCGGATATGTGGAACAGTTAATAGAAAACCTAAAACAAAACCAGAATAGATAAATTAAATTCTACAGAACTGTCGTAGTCCCTACGCTGCCCCGTGGAAGTGAGACTTGGGTAATTAGCGAAGAGCAAGTAAGCCGTATTCAGGCTCAAGAAATGCAATTTCTGAGACGAGATAAAGATTGCAAACAATAAGACAGACTAAGGAATCAAGATATTACAGAAGAAATAAAAATTTTCTGTGTATGTAATAAAATTCTTGACTGTAGGAAAGAATGGAACGAACACCTAGAAATAATGGAGAGTGACAGACTCCCCTTAAAGACTAGAAATTATAAACGCCAGAGAAGAAGAGAGATCGAAAATGGTTTCCACCGCCTCTGGCACAACGGACTCATACGCAAACTAAGCGAAGCTGGTTTCCCGGACGGACTCGTACGTCTCACACACTCATATCTCACGAACATTTGCTTCAACACTAACGTGCAGGATAAACAATCAACACAACACGGTATCCAAGTTGGAGTACCCCAAGGAAGCATCCTAGGGCCCATCTTGTTTAACCTGTACATTAACGACTTCCCAGCAACACAAAACACGACGTTGGCCATCTACGCGGATGCCACCGCCATCCTTGTGGACAATTGGAAACCGTCGAACATCAGTTCACGAATACAGACAGCACTCACAACGGCTGAGACTTGGTTGGAGCGATGGCGTATTAAAGTAAACGTCGACAAGTGCGAAGCAGTTCTGTTCACACGCAGACCGAAACTACTGCGCAAACACCAACACTGTAGACCGATGTAGACCGATAACACTACATACGCGCTCAATACGTTTCCGAGAGAAAGTCAGATACCTAGGTGTCTGGTTGGACCGGAAACTTACATGGAGGGGGGGGGGGGGGGGGCACATCCAGTACGTTGCCAACCGAGCGCACGCGAGGCTCAAACTGCTCTACCCAATGCTCAACAGGGAAAACACACTGAATAGGAGAGTGTCGAGGTCCATATACATGACACTGACTATACCTCTGATGACGTACGGAGCTACCGTCTGGGGATATGCCGCCATCAGATCATACAGCACAAAGTGCTACGAATCATTAGCAACGCTCCACGCTACACACGCACCATGGATCTTCATCATGAATAACGCCTTGATACCCTCAAAGAAATATTCAAAAAACACGGCACACGACTATACTGTAACTCGAGACACTGGAACAATCCTTTCATCCTCACTCTGGGAAACTACAATCACAACCATAGGTGTAAGTGCAAGCGGCCAAAGACACTGCTAGCTAGGGCATAGGCACCTACGGTAAACTAACATACGCAAACAAACGACAAACGTCGGCAAGCCCCTGCATGTCAGCAACACTGACTGGTAATTACCTGCTGCTATTAGAGCCGCCCAACATGCCACAGCAGGGACACCGACGAGCTCACCCACAAACAAACCGCGAACATTACCTTACACTGTGCATCCGATATATGACCTATCGGACACAAAAACGGTAATAAACCCAACTGTTGCAGGTTGCTGACGCTGAACGAGGACTCTACACTGGCGCCCACGCCAGCCTCCAAGCAACACAACCGCACAACGTCAATGTATCGACATCCATGATACCCACTACTAACAAAGCCTACCCTTGCTCGACTTAACGCAGGCAGCAAGACATCCGCTACTGCTCTTACCACCCGATCTAACTACCGCAGAGGTTTTCTTCCCTTGGCTCTTGCCTTGGCACTTTTCTTCCTCTGCCCTTCAAACCGTTACACTTCGTTCGTCTTCGAGCCAATCTATCTCCAGATGAGCGCGTATTAATGGTTAACCTTAACCAGCCGCACGCAAACATCTCAGTACCCACATCCTACGACACCTCACTTTAGTGAGAAGGCAGTAGGCCTGTTGTGTTGGCCATCATGCCGGTATGGGCTCCACCTCTGTCAACATCATCATCATCATCATCATCATCATTTAAAACTGATTATGCCTTTCACCGTTCAGTCTGGAGCATAGCCCCCCTATAAAATTCCTCCACAATACCCTATTCAGTGCTAATATTGGTGCCTCTTCTGCTGTTAAACCTATTACTTCCAGATCATTCTTAACCGAATCCAGGTACCTTCTCCTTGGTCTGCCCCGACTCCTTCTACCCTCTACTGCTGAACCCATGAGTCTCTTGGGTAACCTTGCTTCTCCCATGCGTGTAACATGACGCCACCATTGAAGCCTGTTCATCCTGACTGCTACATCTATAGAGTTCATTCCCAGTTTTTCTTTGATTTCCTCATTGTGGACACCCTCCTACCGTTGTTCCTATCTACTAGTACCTTCAATCATCCTAGCTACTTTCATATCCGTAACCTCAACCTTGTTGATAAGGTAACCTGAATCCAACCAGCTTTCGCTCCCATACAACAAAATTGGTCGAGAGATTGAACGGTGCACAGATAACTTAGTCTTGGTACTGACTTCCTTCTTGCAGAAGAGAGTAGATCGTAGCTGAGCGCTCACTGCATTAGCTTTGCTACACCTCGCTTCCAGTTCTTTCACTATGTTGTCATTCTGTGAGAATATGCATCCGAAGTACTTGAAACTGTCCACCTGTTCTAACTTTGTTCCTCCTATTTGGCACTCAGTCCGTTTATATTTCTTTCCCACTGACATTATTTTTGTTTTGGAGATGCTAATCTTCATACCATAGTCCTTACATTTCTGATCTAGCTCTGAAATATTACTTTGCAAACTTTCAATCGAATCTGCCATCACAACTAAGTCATCCGCATATGCAAGACTGCTTATTTTGTGTTCACATATCTTGATCTCACCCAGCCAGTCTATTGTTTTCAACATATGATCCATAAATAATATAAACAACAGTGGAGACATGTTGCAGCCTTGTCTTACCCCTGAAACTACTCTGAACCATGAACTCAATTTACCGATTTTTAAAAAAAAAAAAGACAGAGCAAGATCCCCGGGAACGATAGGTAACATTACAGACAATTTCACCTTATATCTGAAGAGAAGAAGAAGAAGAAGAAAGACGCATTACAAGTGTTGACTTGGGTTAGAATGATATCTTCGTAATAAATTTGTATTACTTTCACACATGTGAAAGCCCAGTTCAGAAATACCAATATTACTACGTCACTTTCTACTAATAGCAGTCTGATCACTTGCTGTTCATTAATGGGTAAAAATGGCGAATATTTCAGGCATTACTAGCGAAGTCAACTATTTATAGATTCTGGGTTAGGGTTAGAACGGGCTTTCAAAGCGTACGCTTTGTATATTCGTAAACTTTCTTTAAGAAGTATGAAACAGAGACATGTAGTGAGATTCGTTGCAGCAGTCGATGTGCGAATATACGACGTGGGTCTCCACGAAGCCCATGAGAAAGACAAGCCGGGGCGCGTGCGTCACGCAGGTAGTCCTGAACTCGCTCGCTCAGCTCAGCAGACAAAATGAGTTTCTAAACCTGTTAACTCGCAGCTGGGCGTGTAAGTACTAACGAGAATTGCTTCTTCCACTGTAATCTGCTATTATGAAGTCTTACTGATTACAGCAAAATATAATTTAAGATCAGTACTCGATATAAATGGTACGACTTGTTTATAGCATTTAGCCTCTTCTGCTTAACAGCACTCATTAGATGCTGGAAGTGGTGTCTTATGCAACTAATAATAATTTTAGCATGATTTTATTTTATTGTACGCTAGTACAGCTGTGAAAAATTATAAGTAGACCCATGGACCTCCCACCATTATAGGACTAATGGCAGTAAGATTCTTTAATAGCGGATTCCAGTAGAAGATACAGTTTTCGTTTGTACGGACACGCCTAGTTACGAGTTAACAGGGTAGAAGCGTAGTTTGTCTGCTGATTTGAACGAGAGAGGGAGCGCAGGACTACCTTCGTGACGTACGCGCCGCGGCCTGTATTTCTCGTAGGCCTCGGGTCTCCAGCAGTGAGCTACAGGGCAGGTAGCTGCACCTTGGGGAGGCGCTGGCTATCTGTGGAAGAATCTCTGCTGATGGCGCCTCCACACCCATCACCTGTCCCGGAGTGATCAGTCAGCAGCGCGCATTAGCCCCGCCGTCCTTAATGTCGCGCCAGCTTCCCGGCTGTCTCCAACTGCACTCCACACTCCACACTCGACGGGCTACTAGTGCTGAGTAGGCGAACAGTCGCTACCTGTTAACGCCAGCTGCCTTACCCGAGTCTACAGTGACTGAAATTTACTACATTCTCCAAATAGTACTGAGTCCAAAGCTTAGTGGAGAATTTTGTGTATCAAACAGTCTACATGGCTTAATTTATTTCTTTATTTAAAACGCTAATGCAGTGAGCTCTCAGCTACGGTCTACTCTCTTCTGCAAGAAGGAAGTCAGTACCAAGACTAAGTTATCTGTGTACCGTTCAATCTTTCGACCAACTTTGTTGTATGGGAGCGAAAGCTGGGTGGATTCAGGTTACCTTATCAACAAGGTTGAGGTTACTGATATGGAAGTAGCTAGGATGATTGCAGGTACTAGTAGATGGGAACAATGGAAGGAGGGTGTCCACAATGAGGAAATCAAAGAAAAACTGGGAATGAACTCTGTAGATGTAGCAGCCAGGGCGAACAGGCTTAGATAGTGGGGTCATGTTACACGCATGGGAGAAGCAAGGTTACCCAAGAGACTCATGGGTTCAGCAGTAGAGGGTAGAAGGAGTCTGGGCAGACCAAGGAGAAGGTACGTGGATTCGGTTAAGAATGATTTTGAAGTAATAGGTTTAACATCAGAAGAGGCACCAATGCTAGCACTGAATAGGGGATCATGGAGGAATTTTATAAGGGGGGCTATGCTCCAGTCTGAACGCTGAAAGGCATAATCAGTCTTAAATTATGATGATTTAAAACGCCATTTCGACTGCTGCCATTGTCAGATCTGAAACTAACATTACAGTAACATATAAGTAGCAGGTTTTCATTATACGCTGAAGATGGTTTGGTTTGGTTTGGTAGCTGCGGTTGAAGGGACCAGACTACAGAGGCCATCGGTCCCAAGGACTGAAGCTCCAAAGTAACGGGTATAGGCATGCTTACACAAATACGGAGATACGTAAACAGGCAGAATACGGTGCTGCGGTCGGCAACCCCTATATAAGACAAACAAGTGTCTGGCGCAGTCGTTAGGTCGGTTACTGCTGCTACAATGAAAGGTTATCAAGATTTTAATTTGAAGGTGGTGTTATAATCAGCGGGCGAGCAATGGGACACAGCATCACTGAGGTAGCCATGATGAAGGGGATTTTCCCGTACAACCATTTCACGAGTGTACCGTGAGTATCAGGAATCTGGTAAAATCAAATCTCCGACATTGCTACTGCTGGAAAAATATCGTGCGAGGACGGAACCAACGACTACTGAAGAGAAGTGTTTCACGTGAGGGAAGTGCAACCCTACCAAATATTACTGCAGGTTTCAATTCTGAGCCATCAATAAGTGTGAGCGTGCGAACCATTAAAAAAAAATATCAACGATATGGGCTTTCGGAGCCGAAGGTGCCCTCGTGTACCCTCGACGACTGGACGACACAAAGCCTTACGCCTCGCCTGGGCCCGTCAACATCGACATTGGACTGTTGAAGACTGGAAACGTGTTACCAGGTCGGGAGAGTCTCGTTTCAAATTGTATCGAGCGGATGGATGTGTATGGGTATTGAGACAACCTCATGAAGCCATGGACCCTGGATGTCAGCAGGGGACTGTTAAAGCTGGTGGAGGCTCTGTAATGGTGTGTGGTGTGTGCAGTTGGAGTGATATGGTACCCCTGATACGTCTAGATACAACTCAAACAGCTGACACGTACGTAAGCATCCTGTCTGATCATCCATTCATGCCCATGTGCCTTCCGAATGACTTCGGCAATTCCAGCAGACAATGCGACACCCTACATGACCAGGATTGATACAGAATGGCTCCAGGAACACTCTTCTAAGTTTAAACACTTCCGATGGCAACCAAACTTCACACGAACATTATTGAGCCTATCTGGGATGCCCTGTAACGTGAAGTTTAGAAGAGATCTCCACCCCCTAGTACTCTTACGGATTTATGGAGAGCCCTCTAGGGTTGATGGTATAAATTCCCTCCAGCAGTACTTCAGACAGTAGTCGCGTCCTTGCCACGTCATGATGAGACACTTGTGCGTGCTCGCTGGGGTCATACACGGTATTAGGCAGATGTATCCGTCTTTGGCTCTTCAATTTATATTACCACGCGACAAGAAACTGAACAGTTAAAAAAACTCACACTCGAAATGTGATAAGGTACCATCGCAGGAAACACTACTTTCAGGAAGCTGAAAGAAGTAAACATGGCTTGGCACTTGTGCGCCTAATAGACTTCTTTTATTTACTGTATTTATTGACTTTCTTTTACATTTAGATCTTTACCATCTGCACACAATCTTTAATCTTTAATGCGTAATTTACTTTGAGTAAATCCGATACAACAGTGTTCCTTAAATATATGGTGATAAATAATGAATAAGAAAAGAAGGTTTAGAATGAAACCGTATGTGATATTGCTTTAGGTTAATTTATAAAACAGTGGGTAAAACAGATAGAGATAAAATCGTTGTGTAGGATACACACTACTAAGTGCAACTAGATGAGTAATAAATTTACGTTACTAACAGAAGTACTAAAAGAACACTATACTTGCCACATAGGTCCTAGAAGACTCAATTACTGTTAACTAGTGTAAATCAAAACGCAAAGTCGTATTGAAAGTTTTACTATCAAAAATTGTAATTGTTATTAGCCTGGTGAAAGACGTACGGAGATTTGTAAAGCTGTATCTCTAACAGTATTAACGTTACATTTACTTTTTCTTTAAAAACTACAAGGCAGTCTAGTGAAACTTTACTATCGTTATCATAAAATCTGATATGTAGCCGTCCAACTTGTATTATGAAAACCCTATGTTCCGACATTCGAGTATTCAAACATTTTGTACTATCGGGCATGTCAGTATTCTGATAGAGAACAAAAACAGAAATTAGGTGCTCTTCCTATAAATCATGAACAATCAATTCTCTGTTATCTGACTGCGATTTTAAAATATTTCTAACGTCCTCTAATTACTGCAGTGCTCCTACACGAAACAGACAACTTACCTCTATTTTGCAGCTGCGACTGCATAAATATTTTGTATCCAAAAACGCGCTCAAATAATTCAAATGAAATACTTCGGTCCACGTTGGATGCAATACATTGTCACAACTATTAGGCCTTTGCTTTACTTTTACAGAAAATAAATGATCAGGAGGGATTTATTCAACAAGCCTTACACAGCGTGAGAAATGAAAGAAATCAATAAACACTTTTAATTTACTATATTCTGAAAATTGAATCTCCATACACAGATAAACTTTACTCAGACCTTACTTTTCCTTGGGTACCTGGTTAGCAAAAACCTTAATTATTCCTCAAGTCTATAACCAATTATCACATAACATTCACAACAAAAATGTGAATATTAATTTCAATGTATGCATACACGAATCTGACAGAATCGCTCCACTGCGCACGCAAGCAACAACTACGAGCAGCAAAAAGGAAAATTACCAAAAAATTCTCGATTAATACCAAATTCTCCTGCGGCGCTACTGACACTTTCAGCGCACTCTTCTGCGGTGGCTCTTCTCCATGCCACACTGCGTCCGACTACCCTCAACTGTTGGCTCGCAACCACTCGCTGCAAAAATATCTCAGACTCGGAGTATGTGCATGCACGCAACAGCAGAATCAGTCCACCTTTCCAAAGAGAAGGTATTATCATCCACCTAACAATGTCTCAAACACAGTTGCTGTAAATTACCAAAACCCCTTTCATGACATTGAAGTCCAGAATATTTTCTCTCTTTCACAAATAGGAAACTATAAAATTAAAACGGAAACAGGTAAGACAACAGCTTCCAATAAAGCGTTTTAAATTACAAAACACCTGCCATTACATTGAAAAACAGAAGTACAGTCTTTTATAAGCAACAGTGACATATGAAGGTAGACAGACAGCAAGCCTGAATGAGTGTGATATCCTTAGGTTAGTTAGGTTTAAGTAGTTCTAAGTTCTAGCGGACTGATGACCACAGATGTTAAGTCTCATAGTACTCAGAGCCATTTTTTGAACCAGTTTTTTTGGGGGGAGTTGGGAAATCAGCAACCACTTAATGCACTGAGGAAGCTCAGCAAATTTCCTCATGTACAGCTGCCATTAATTACACTACTGGCCATTAAAATTGCTACACCAAGAACATATGCAAAAAAATGGTTCAAATGGCTCTGAGCACTATGGGACTTAACATCTGTGGTCATCAGTCCCCTAGAACTTACAACTACTTAAACCTAACTAACCCAAAGACATCACACACATCCAAGCCCGAGACAGGATTCGAACCTGCGACCGTAGAAGTCGCGCAGTTCCTGACTGCGCACCTAGAACCGCTAGACCACCGCGGCCGGCAGAACAAATGCAGGTGATACACTAGTATTCATTGGACAAATATATTATACTAAAACTGACATGTGATTACATTTTCACGCAATTTGGGTGAATAGATCCTGAGAAATCAGTACCCAGAAACACCACCTCTGGCCGTAATAACGGCCTTGATACTCCTGGGCATTGAGTCAAACAGAGCTTAGATGGCGTGTACAGGTACAGCTGCCCACGCAGCTTCAACACGATACCACAGTTCATCAAGAGTAGAGACTGGCGTATTGTGACTAGCCAGTTGCTCGGCCACCATTGACCAGGCGTTTTCAATTGGTGAGAGATCTGAGAATGAGCTGACTAGGGCAGCAGTCGAACATTTTCTGTATCCAGAAAGGCGCGTACAGGACCTGCAACATGTAGTCGTGCATTATCCTGCTGAAAGGCAGGGTTTCCTAGTGACCGAATTAAGGATAGAGCCACGGGTCGTAACACATCTGAAATGTAACGTCCACTGTCCAAAGTGCCGTCAATGCGAACAGGAGGTCACCGATACGTGTAAGCAGTGGCAACCCATACCATTACGCCGGTTGATACGCCAGTATGGCGATGACGAATACACGCTTCCAATGTGCGTTCACCGCGGTGTCGCCAAACACGGATGCGACCAACATGACGCTGCAAACAGAACCTGGATTCACCCGAAAAAATGACGTTTTGCTATTCGTGCACACAGGTTCGTCGTTGAGTACTCCATCGCAGGCGCTGCTGTCGATGATGCAGCGTCAAGGGTAACCGCAGCCATGGTCTCCGAGCTGATAGTCCATGCTGCTGCAAACATCGTCGAACTGATCGTGGAGATGGTTGTTGTCTTGCAATCGTCCCCATGTGTTGACTCTCGGATCGAGACGTGGCTGCACGATCCGTTACAGCCTTGAGCATAAGATGCCTGTCACCTCTACTGCTAGTGATTCAAGGCCTTTGGGATCCAGCACGGTGTTCCGTATTACCCTCCTGAACCCACCGATTCCATATTCTGCTAACACTCATTGGATCTCGACCAACTCGAGCTGTAGTGTCGCGATACGATAAATTGCAATCGCAATAGGCTACAATCTGACCTTTATCAAAGTCGGAGACATGATAGTACCCATTTCTCCTCCTTACACGAGGCATCACAACAACGTTTCACCAGGCAACGACGGTCAAGTGCTGTTTGTGTGTGAGAAATCGGTTGGAAACTTTCCTCATGTGAGCACGTTGTAGGTGTCGCTATCGGCGCCAACGTTGTTCTAATGCTCTGAGAAGCTAATCATTTGCATATCACAGTATCTTCTTCATGAGGCTTAAATTTACGTCATCTTCTTGGTGTAACAATTTTAATGGCCAGTTGTGTATAAAACATCTTTTCATATGTCGAAACCAAGTGCAAGTTATCGTAGTCAACAAACAACTATTTTTAAACAGGGGAGGGGGCATCCAATACAGCAGCCTTCAGTAAAGAGCTATAGCAAATAAAGTTATTTCAATGGGATTGATGATATTTGGGGACAGTGCAAAACGCATCGTAAGATTAAACAGGGTGGAAAAGATGCGGGACACAAAGGCACTTCACTTAGGTCGGGCAGGACGGTGTCGTTCTTCCGCTCTTTAAGAGCGGCCGTCCTCGTTACCGCCGAAACGGTCATAAACAAATCCAAGTAGTCTACCCCAACTCACGCTCACATGGACTCTAGGAAAAAGCCACTTTGAGTAACACACAGAGACCGTTTGTGAATCATTCTCCCCACGGTCATTAAAAGCCTCAGGACACCCTCTCCAAAGAAGAAAAAAAAGTCACCATTAGGTGCTCATCGACCTGATAGACGATCCTAGAGGGAGGAAATCGATTATCGAACCCCCATGTCTGACTATTGATGGCCGTGTGTTGGTTATAAGAAGGCCAGCTGAGGACCTGCAACCAGCCTGTCTGCACAGTGAACCTACACCTGGAGGACAGGTTTCATGTGACAACGGGACACTCTCGTGGTTGTCCCGCGCAGCCTCACTGCACATCTGTGCGTCAGTCTAGTTATTCGGCCAGTTGTGCTGCCATTTATAAACAGCATCCAGCGGCGCTTCCAAAATACGTTTGTAACCCTACGCGTTCTACGGAGTGTCAACATGTCGCCTTGGTCTTCTCGTTGACCAAGTCTGTCTCCTGTCTTACAAATATTGGACATTATCGGACGACTGCTCCACCGTCATCCACAAGGGACTTAACTGTCCCTGTATTGAGCGACATAGTGCGACAGGCATGGAATTACATACAGCACCTGTACAATGCGTGCATATTCGCTCGCTTCCAGTTAACGTTCTGGCACAAGCATTTCAGAATTGCAGTGACTTACCTCCCACGTGCATTAATGTGTGATATTGCAATGTTAACCACATAAATATATTAACTAGGAAAGCGTATCCCCGAAATTTTCATTACTCTGCAGTAATTCTTTTTTAGCTTGCGACTTTTTACCCGTCTGTACATTTTCTGCGGTTGTGCTGTAATGCTAATCATTCGGATACACACGCAAGTATTACACTTTATGTTAATTTGGCGTTTGTTCCACGCCTTCTTCATGGGGTTGCACTATTAATGTCCAGCAGGACGCTTCACCATCCTCCGCTACCCTCTTTCCCTGTCTCACATCTTCTGTACTGTTTTGTCGATATGAGCAACACACTAAACTTCGTGACCTACTGGTCTGTTCTTGGTGTAAGATCACGTGTTTTGTAGATCGAAGTTCTTCCAGTGGCTGAGTTCTGAGACTGGGATCAGTCACGACGCTGGGAAGGCTTTCTCCTCTACTCAGGTTGGTCAAACGAGGCACCAAATCCCTCCAAATTCCCTCTGGAAACTTGCAGTGTCCGCCGGCTAAACGTGGCTGCGGTTGGTGCCCCGCCTCGAGCACTTCAATCCCTCACACGAGGAACGCAGTATTGGAAGGACACACAGTAACTGCGGAAAAAAACGTCGCGTGAAATCGCTACAAAAGTACAAGCAGATCTACGAGCACGAGCTGGAAAGTAACGCCTCAGAATTTTTAATATGAATTTTTTTTAATGTAACAAACTTTATTAAAGCTCTACATCTTCATTTTTCGTATCTACATATTTATTTTCCTATATAATCACACTAAAGACGAACATATTCCTACCAGCGAGAGCTGTTGTTAACTATTACGTGTTCAGTTAATGACCTTTGACTTCGAGCTGATCATGAAAAAGTGTGCATATCCTCAAAAAAATTGTTCGTAATTTTAAAAAAACTGAAAATCACTAATTGCCTTAATTCTCGTACATTTACGTTTAAAAGACTCTCCCTTATGGTACCTATTACATTAGCTACGGAGTATTCCCACACTCAAGTTTTAAAATCTGCAATTTTTATTTGGCCTTCCATTTTATTTTTCAATATGGATTAAAATTATTTGGTTTTCTTTTCTTTTCCTTGTTCTGGTAAAATTGTTGGTATTACTGTCAAGTACCCTCTGTTGAAAGTCGGTTTTCTAGTCATTAATTGTTCATTAATAAAACTGTATGGGTCTACTTTAGATGCCTATTCTTTACTCAAAGTTAAGGCCACTCCCGTTTGAACTCTGGTGTCTTGCTATTCCCCGCTTAAAAACTCGTCACATCATTAACTATCTTTGATCCTTTTAACTTTTTCCTCGTTTCCATTGCACCTAGTGTATCTATTTCCTTGTCTTTCATTTCTTAACTAACTCAGATTCTTTGTTAGTGTGCCCTCTAACTTTCCAATTTGCTGCCTTTAAGCTATCCCCTATTCCATATACTTTGTTCCTGGACCCCTCATGCTATGATAGACATAATGTTTATCCACCCGGTTACTTATGTGCTGAAGCGCGTAAGTCATTGTCTTTTTTACTAATAGAAGTTACTGGTCTGTATCTACACTCCTGGAAATGGAAAAAAGAACACATTGACACCGGTGTGTCAGACCCACCATACTTACTCCGGACACTGCGAGAGGGCTGTACAAGCAATGATCACACGCACGGCACAGCGGACACACCAGGAACCGCGGTGTTGGCCGTCGAATCGCGCTAGCTGCGCAGCATTTGTGCACCGCTACCGTCAGTATCAGCCAGTTTGCCGTGGCATACGGAGCTCCATCGCAGTCTTTAACACTGGTAGCATGCCGCGACAGCGTGGACGTGAACCGTATGTGCAGTTGACGGACTTTGAGCGAGGGCGTATAGTGGGCATGCGGGAGGCCGGGTGGACGTACCACCGAATTGCTCAACACGTGGGGCGTGATGTCTCCATAGTACATCGATGTTGTCGCCAGTGGTCGGCGGAAGGTGCACGTGCCCGTCGACCTGGGACCTGACCGCAGCGACGCACGGATGCACGCCAAGACCGTAGGATCGTACGCAGTGCCGTAGAGGACCGCACCGCCACTTCCCAGCAAATTAGGGACACTGTTGCTCCTGGGGTATCGGCGAGGACCATTCGCAACCGTCTCCATGAAGCTGGGCTACGGTCCCGCACACCGTTAGGCCGTCTTCCGCTCACACCCCAACATCATGCAGCCCGCCTCCAGTGGTGTCGCGACAGGCGTGAATGGAGGGACGAATGGAGACGTGTCGTCTTCAGCGGTGAGAGTCGCTTCTGCCTTGGTGCCAATGATGGTCGTATGCGTGTTTGGCGCCATGCAGGTGAGCGCCACAATCAGGACTGCATACGTCCGAGGCACACAGGGCCAACACCCGGCATCATGGTGTGGGGAGCGATCTCCTACACTGGCTGTACACCTCTGGTGATCGTCGAGGGTACACTGAATAGTGCACGCTACATCCAAACCGTCATCGAACCCATCGTTCTACCATTCCTAGACCGGCAAGGGAACTTGCTGTTCCAACAGGACAACGCACGTCCGCATGTATCCCGTACCACCCAACGTGCTCTAGATGGTGTAAGTCAACTACCCTGGCCAGCAAGATCTCCGGATCTGTCCCCCATTGAGCATGTTTGGGACTGGATGAAGCGTCGTCTCACGCGGTCTGCACGTCCAGCACGAACGCTGGTCCAACTGAGGCGCCAGGTGGAAATGGCATGGCAAGCCGTTCCACAGGACTACATCCAGCATCTCTACGATCGTCTCCATGGGAGAATAGCAGCCTGCATTGCTGCGAAAGGTGGATATACACTGTACTAGTGCCGACATTGTGCATGCTCTGTTGCCTGTGTCTATGTGCCTGTGGTTCTGTCAGTGTGATCATGTGATGTATCTGACCCCAGGAATGTGTCAATAAAGTTTCCCCTTCCTGGGACAATGAATTCACGGTGTTCTTATTTCAATTTCCAGGAGTGTATATCTCTAGTCCTAGAGGTCAGAGAACTGTGATTTTGGGTGTTCTTCTTACAGAGAAGCTGCTTTCACCAAGGCTGACGAACCTTCTCCGTTGTTGTGGACCAATCTTCCTCTTCCCTTTAAGCAAGCGATGTGCTGAAAAGTAATGCCTCCGAAGTTCTTCTTCTGTTCTCAATATCAGTTGAGCTATAACCCTCTAGCTCTATAGGTCTCCGAATTGTAGCATGTAATATAGAGGTGTGTGACGTAACTTCGTAGGTGTGTGAGAAACAGCGAGTTTTTCCCTCAGGAAACGTATCTCCAACTGAAATACTTAAAGGAAGGAAAGCTGTGTATAGATGAATGTATCGATATCATTAATTTGCAACGTTGGATTGTTCGTGCTCGAAATGAAGGAAATAGCTGTGCTAACTTCAACGTGTGTGACAGAGACCGGAATGGATGACCGCTTCCGGCAAATGGCGAGACTCATCGGAATCGGGATGATGAATTCATCAAAGGAAATCTTCCGATAACGCAGACACAGCTCTCTGGTATGTGTGGCATATTACGAGGGCGTGTACAAGTCACCATTTCAGAATTGCTGTACAGTATGTCCAAGGTGGGTGCCTAGATATTTTCTCATGTGTTCATCAACTCGATGAGCGAAAAGACAGTAAATGTAGGGTAAATCTGTTGTATAAACAAGTTTTAAAAAAGGAGATTGGAAAAAAGTAAAAATTACCAGCTGGATATAAAGTATATGCAAAGATTTTGACTCTAAGGTTAAGACCAATGGCCGAAACTACTTTAACTGAATATTTCGGAGTGGACATAAATTGAGACGAAGAACAATGGATAAACTGTTTACTATGAAGATATTGGTGGATAAAAGAAGAAAATTTAAAAATGATACACACAGCTTTTATCGGCTATGACAAGGTGATTAACAGATTAAACAGGAAAAACTTTGGTCGGTATAACAAGAAACTGATTTCTGCGTCAACTGATAGGGGCCATAAGAAGCTTATACAATGAAACAAAACCAGGGAACAAAATAAGTAAGAATGACACTATAACTAACCACGGAGTTACGAAAATTTGAAGTCTCGCTGCAGTTTCATTAAATTTTTATATAAATGGCTTCATTAAAAAAATAGAATGAAGAAACAAAAAATAATTAACGAATAAATCTAGATCAGGACTACCATATAAAAAGATTAATGTATGGTGCTTTTAAAGAGTTCAGCAACTAATGAGCATTACTGGATTGTTATGTGTGTGTGGACGTCCCTAGTAGCACAAGCTGCTTTTTAACCGTATTGTATTTATTTGGGACAAACCGCTTTTTATTTTTATTTTTAACAAACCCGTCTGGAGCGTGCTACATAATACCCACTGAAATGTTAACATGGATGTGCGATACAGATATAATGGAACATGGCGTATAACAACAAATTTTCTAAAACCTCATTTGTAACTGGAAGTATAAATAATTTTTCTATATTCACTCTATGTAAAAGCATCACTTTACAGACCAGAGAACGACAGTCTTACATGTTGAAACTGATAATCTGAAACAAACAGTACTGCGATCTGGGCTACTAAATTTTCTCCAAAAGTGGCTGTTCTATGGCTACATTATGGATGTGAGGCTTATATGACAAATAAGGAATACATAAAGAGAAATGTGACGTCCCAAATGAAATTCCTCGGACCAGTTAAAGGATGTAAACTAGAAGATGAAACAAATAGCGAGGATATTAGAAATGAATTTAAAATGTCGGCAATAACAGAAAAAAATTAACACATATACGTAGAAATGGAGGCAACGTGTAGACATAATGCGACGAGGCAGATATAAGAAAATTATGCAAGCTATAGCTAGAGGAATAAGGGATGTAGGTCACCCCAGAAGGCGATGAGCTTAAGACATTGAAGTTTGAACAGGTTCCTCGAACGAAATCCATGAATGTCGATAACGATGATGAACGTGATTACGATGATGAATACCGAAATCCATATTTTTGTTGGCCCTGGAAATCCTCAGATAGGAACCCTGTAAAAGAGACTGGATGATCATTTAAAATATATGGATGAACCAGAAGACCATCGCCGACGACGAGGACGAAGACGAAGACGACGTTCTAAACTCAGTGGACAAACTTTCAGTTGTTCAGGAATACCTTTTGTGTATTTTGATATAAAGGGCCCACGTTTCCCGGCTGCTCTTCACAGAGTTACTGCACTTCGTTTGAGTTCTTGCCCCAGTTACAAAACAGTCCTTCAACACGTTTTCCCACAGTTTCTAGCACCCGTGCAGCTGAGAATTCGTCGGCACACATAACGGGATGTTGGCGCACTTTGTGGGCTATGTCAGCAAGCACATAGAAGTACAGTTTGGACGGAAATGGATGGACGTTGTGGTCCTGCTCCGTGGCCAGTTCGATTGCAAGGCATTACACCAAAGGATTTCCTTCTCTGAGGACATGTAAAGAGCCCAGTTCGCGAGGCTGCGGGCATACTTGCATGGACCTGGTCTCGTGACCATGGTAGTCGGAATGTTGAAGTGTCTGTGAGATACAGACCCAGTTCACAATTAAGTAATGATGGAGATTAGTTTGTAGTTTAAGATGTTAGTCAGGAAGAATGGATCCGCAAAGAAAAAAAATTCAAACTTGTGTGAAACCTTATGGGACTTAACTGCTAAGGTCATCAGTTCCTGAGCTTACACAGTACTTAACCTAAATTATCCTAAGTACAAACACACACACACCCATGCCCGAGGGAGAACTCGAACCTCCGCCGGAACCAGGATCCGCAAAGAAATGGGGTACGGATTTACTAAGGAATGGAGAGACACACTTCAAATTCTCTGAAGCTATAGATACTGCGATTATGAATAGTTCAGCAGCAGGACTGGACATCTGTAAAAAGCGCAACCACAGAAGTGGGGAAAAAAGCCTTAGGTACAAGGAAGGCAAGTGCGAAGAAGCTGTGAATAACAGATAAAATACTCTAGCTGATCGACAAAAGAAGGAAGTACAAAAATATTCAGAGAAATTCAGAAATACAAACAAGTCACTTAGGAACGAAATAAAGAGGAAGAGCAAAAAGTAGGCAAGCTATGGCAAAATGGCTGCATAAAAATGTGAAGAAACAAAAAAAAAGAAAGTTGGAAGGACGAAATACATAAGTGCAAGTCATTTAGGAACAAGTTAAACAGGAATTAAAGAGAAGCTAAGGCAAAATGGCTGCATGAAAAACATGAAAAAACCTAAAAAGAAATGATAGTCGGAAAGACGGACTCACTAGATACAAAAGTCCACTGGTGACATCCAGGGCCGGCCGGTGTGGCCGTGCGGTTCTATGCGCTTCAGTCTGGAACCGCATGACCGCTACGGTCGCAGGTTCGAATCCACCCTCGGGCATGGATGTGTGTGATGTCCTTAGGTTAGTTAGGTTTAAGTAGTTCTAAGTTCTAGGGGACTGATGACCACAGATGTTAAGTCCCATAGTGCTCACAGCCATTTGAACCATTTTTCTGACATCCAGGGACCACTGATTCAAGAGGTCGACTCCATACCCATACACGTCCATCTGCTCCATAAAAATTAGAAACGACACTCGTCCGATCAGGCAATATATTTCCAATCATCAACAGCTCAGTGTCGGTGTCGATGTTGACAGCCCCAGACAAGGCGTAAAGCTTTGTGTCGTGCAGTCATCAAGGTTACACGAATGGGTCTTCAGCTCCTAAAGCCAATATTGGTGATCGTTGAGTGGTTCTCCCGCTGATACTAGTTGTTGGCCCAGTAGTCTATTGAAACCTGCAGCAATATGCGGAATGGTTGCGCTTCTGTCACGTTGAACGGTTCTCTTCAGTCGTCGTTGGTCCCGTTCTTGCACGATCTATTTCCGGCCGCAGCGATCTCGGAGATTTGATGTTTTACCGGATTCCATATATTCATGATACACTCGTGAAATGGTCGTACGGGAAAATTCCCACTTCATGGCTACTTCGTAGATGCTGTGTCCCATCGCTCGTGCGCCGACTAAACGCCACGTTCAAACTCACTTAAATCTTGATAACCTGCCATTGTGGCACCAGTAACCGATACAACTCCGCCAGACACTTGTTATCTTAAATAAGCTTTAGCGACCGCAGCGCCGTATTCTGCCTGTTTACCTATTTCTGTATTTGAATACTCACGCCTATACCAGTTTCTTTGGCGCTTCAGTGTAATTTACATTGGTCCCTCTGAACTTAGAGTACCTATGTATATTGGCAGCACGTGTGACAATCAGAGCGCGCAGGACGCGGCACCCGATTGTGGTACCTGACGTAATCGAACCTGTAGTGGAACGTTGAAAGGGTTATGTAGCCACCTTTCATTAGTCCGGTAGCTCATTTTCACTAGCATTTCTCTTTCCTTCCTTGTTTCTCTTTTCTCATAATTGTCATAGTGGTGTGATTGAATGAATGTGGTTGTGTGTCAGGTTGCTAGACGGTGGCGTAGTCTGCTGTAGAAAGTCTGCGATAATCGTACAGATTCAGCAGTAGTTGTACAGAATAGCCAACTCTCGTAGTGGTCAAGTAGGCAAAGAGGTTTTCGCTACTTGTGAGAAATCCACCTGCGTTAGGTTGGTGGCGGAAATAGCACCTTTGGGTTTTCCGGGCCACGCGGAGCGTGGAAGAGGCTGGAGAAGAAGCGAGAGGCAGTCTGACGCCGGTACGGGAAGCGTCCACAGCTGCGCTCCAGTCGAAGAAGGGTGAGTTAGACTGACCGCGTGGCGCGTTGTTACTTGGCGAGGGGAGAGCTGTTAGCTTTTGGTCTCGCTTTTCAACTCTGAAAGATTGCGTTACCTTGTCGCAGCGAGGAATGCAAAACATTGGCAAATATTTGTATTAGTAAATTACTATACCATACTTGGATGCACCGAAAGAGCGCCACACAAAGGTATCGATAAGAAGTGAGCACTGGATTCTGTAGGAATGGCTGTTTGCCTTCAGCTGTGCCTGTATAAGCTTTCATTTTTCTAAATATTAATGGCTTTGCCTTCTAGTAAATTTTCCTTGCTTTATGTATCTTTCGTCCGTGGGGAGCCGACCACGTGGTTGAACATTTAAGTTTTGTTCGGCTAACGTCATCACTAACTGTCCGGTCTCATGTTTGTTTTAAAGAATGTTAACTGTTCATGATTGCGTGATGTGATATTGTTGCAACTTGGCCACGATACCTAGAAATTGAGTCTCCACAAACCACTTGGGCACGCGGGTGTACTGCAAAACGTGTATGGTTTCACGAGTTATTGCGACGAGTTATCAGGCATCAGCAGTTATATGAATGATTCACACCAATGATTTCAGGTGTAGATTATAAAGGTGAATGTATCGATGCTTTTCGTTAGTGTTTTAGGAATTAATGTTATCAGAAATTGTGTACATGCCTCCTTTTTCATGTCTTAGGAATAAATGATTTTACCTACAATTTTCTCTTGCATTCCGAAGTTACGTTTTTGCACCTAAGCCACTCACCTCGTAGCTTTCCGTTAGCACATCCAACGCGTTTCCTTACGCACAGGTCCAGTGATTAGTCTCCCCTTATAACAAATGCTTTAGATTAAGTCTTATTTTCAGGTGTGTTGCTGGGAGCTGATCTTATGCAGCGTTCGGGCATTTTCTATTTTATTTTAAATGTTTGATTGTCGTGAACAGTGCACGGGCAATACTACTAATAACATCGTATCCACTATGAGCGACATCACAACGTATGCATTTTTGTGAGTTTTTTGGTCTGTGATCAAATTAATTTATTTTCTGACTCGACCAAACCTTCGATTAGTTGTATGGTTAGAATCGGTGGCGACCCTAATCTTCTCACCTTAACTTCACAAGCAATAAGTATTTACATTCCCAATAATAACGTAATAACCCGTAGTATCAGGTTGGTTACAACGTGACCACCTGCAATGAATTGCGCCGCATATCGCGGCTGACAAAGTCTAGGCAAAGGGAGCGCCGATGGGTGCCCAGCATTAGCGCGGCTGGAGGGACGCGCGAACGCATGTCGCCGCTTTGTCGCCTTGGCGGCCTCATTAACACGTCGCAATTATTCTCGAGGGTCTTCGTAGACGGGCCCGGCGAGACCGCGGGCTGCTTGGTGTGTGCGCTGCCCGCCTCGTTACCTAGCAGGTAGGCCGGGCGTCATAGACGGGATGACGTCAGCTCCAGCGGCCACGGAGTGCTACGGGGAGCTAGACGCGGGAGGCAGACAGCACGGGCAGGCCGGCGAAATGTGTCTGCCGGCTTTTTTTCCGCCCGTCTCTCTGCAGTTACAAACTTCGTTTTTTTGAAGGAGGGTGCGCGCGAAGAAAACCAAGTAGTAGGGAAAGCTGCAGATGTGCACAGCTCGAGTTCTCCAAGTTTGCCAGAAAGTCCCTGCCAGGAAGGTTACTGAAAGTGGTGCAGGAAGCCTTTTGCGAGGAATTTTCTTTCATCCACTGGGGTTACAGCTACATCTGCATTGTACTTGCGATGCTTGTGAAAATCAAAATAACAGTCCTTGTACATGAGTACTTTTCTGTGTGAGTGAAAGTGTGTGTGTGTGTGTGTGTGTGTGTGTGTGTGTGTGTGAGAGTGACTGTCTATAATAATGTTGTGTGATATCCTCCACTCTTCTTGTATAATCTGCACAAACACTAAATCAAAGCTCGTAGAATTCCATTCATTAATGGAGGAAGGCAACATACAACGTAAAGTTGCAGCAGACGTCAGATGATTTTCTAATGATGACATTAAGTTCTGTTGGTTATTTTAACCATTAACCACAGAGATACTCAACTGCATACGCGTGCATATTATAAAAGTGTATGTATGTGTGATGAAAAAGTCAGTATAAATTTAAATCACGGAATGATGTAGATAGGTAAAAATTGACACACATGCTTGGAATGACATGGGGTTTTATTAGAACCAAAAAAGTACAAAAGCTGAAAAAAATGTCCGACAGATGGCGCTTCATCTGATGGGAATAGCAATAATTAGCATAACAAAGTAAGACAAAGCAAAGGCGGTCATTGCTGAACAATAGCTGTAGTCGAGGAATAATGTTTTGAACAGCACTGTAAAGCATGTCCGGAGTTATGGTGAGGCATTGGCGTCGGATGTTCTCTTTCAGCATTCCTAGAGATGTCGGTCGATCACGATACACTTGCGACTTCAGATAACCGCAAAGCCAATAATCGCACGGACTGAGGTCTGGGGACCTGGGAGGCCAAGAATGACGAAAGTGGCGGCTGAGCACACCACCATTACCAAACGACGCGCGCAAGAGATCTTTCACGCGTCTAGCAATACGGGGTGGAGCGCCATCCTGCATAAACATCGAACGTTCCAGGAGGTGTTTATCAGACAGGCTGGGGATGATGTGATTCTGTAACATATCGGCGTATCTCTCACCCATCACGGTAGCAGTTACAAAACCAGAATCACGCATTTCCTCGATGCAAAAAAGGACCGATAACGGTAGATGTGGTAGATCCAACCCATACTGTGACTTTCTCGTCATGCAATGGAGTTTCCACGACAGTTCTAGTATTTTCGGTAGCCCAAATTCTGCAGTTGTGGGAACTGACATACCCTCAGAACGTGAAATGAGCTTCGTCGGTCCACAGCACGTTACTCAACCAATCGTCATCTTCCGCCATCTTTTGAAACGCCCAAACCGCAAATACCCTCGCCAGTTAACAGTTCGTGATGCCGATGGATTTTGTACGGATAGCATCGGAGGGTAAGCCTAAGCGCCAACGAAACAGTAATGTATGAAATGCCGGTGCGACATGCGGCTGCACGAGCGCTGACTTCCCTGTGCACAGACGAACCCGCTACAGTCTCCATTTCTTCCTGAACTGTCTCAGCAGCATTACGCCTTGTGCTCGGTCAGCCACCACGGGGTCTATCGTCTAAACAACCCGTGGCTTCGAACTTCGAAGTCATTCTCGCAACATCTGCATTTGTCAACGGACCTTTACCCGTTCGAGTCCCCTTCCTATGGCGATAGGATCGTAACGCTGAACTAGCACATTTTCCATTCTGATAATACAGCTTCACTAAAAGCGCCTTTTCAGGTAACGTCTGACATTTTGTGAACTTAGTTTTTTTGTTCTAATAAAACCCCATGTCATTCCAAACATGTGTGTCAGTTTTTACCTCTCTATCTACATTATTCTGTGGTTTATTAAGTTTTCAAATTTATACAGACTTTTTGATCACTCGGTATGTATGTATGTATGTATGTATGTGTTTTTCATGTCTCCTAAACCACTAGATCGATCGCCAAACTTCGTACACATATCATTTACCGTCTGGAAAACACCACTGTAGGGATAAGAACCATCAGCTCTGAAATATGGGGTGTGAAAAAGAATTGCAGCTTACGATGTACAGATAGCCAGACTATATTCATCCAGTATATGTGAATTAGACCGCCTAGTAATTTGCAGCCAACTTTAACATAATTAGAAACTTTTACAAGATTTTTTTAGATGGCATCCTTCCTCCCCCCCCCTACCCCCCAAATGAAAAGCGTTGCATGCTACATGACCTTTTCATTTATTACTTCTTTAGGCTACTTACTCTATTTGAAACACATTTTGCAGATAGTATTCACATATACAACTGAAATTACTCGGAGGAAAATGTCATTGTATTACAAATAGTTCAGGAGACACACTGAAATGCATGAAAAACTGCCACGTCATTCATGATGTTTTAATTTATTGCATATTTACTACTGAATCTGGCTGCAAAACCTTTCACAGACTGTTTAATATACCTACAAAATTATATCACTGTAAGACACAAATACAAGAGACACGACCTTATAGACATTGAGCTGCTTCTAAACGGACTGTAAGGCGAACTTCGCTGGAGATAGAGGTGAAATATGTGTAGAAATGTGTGTAGCCTATGTTAAATGTATATGAAATACCCACCACGTTAGCTGCTTTCAGGACTTTGGTAGGTGCACCGGCCCGGGATAGAACCCGCTTGGCGGATTAACGACGAAGGCCACTGCGTCAGCCAGCCTGGATGTGGTTTTTAGGTGGTTTTCCACATCCCGATAGGTAAATACCGGGCTGGTCTCCGTGTCTTCCCTCAGTTACATGACTCGCAGACATTTAAAAAAAGTTCGATCTATGACATGGCTTACACTAGACATACAAATGCGGGGGTACCTTAATTCCGTCCTGGGGGGTACGGGGTGGAGACACGAAGGGCATCTGGCTATCCTCTGATACTAACACCGCCAAATCCATAGTAACACTGCGGACCCCCCGCTGAATTGGGACAAAGGACCAAAGAAAATGAAAATGTTGATGTCAAATATATATGAAACATATGTGGCATGTGCAAACATGCGTCAAGCAGTAGGTAAATAGCTCCTAATAAACACCTTTATCGATTTCATCCAAACTAGGTGTGTAACATATATAGTTGCTGATATTTTTACATGTAGTATGTTGATATGTACACATCAGTGCGTCAGTTGTTCTTTCTCTGTGTACAACATTCTTCCAACAAACACATCACAAACTTTACTACTTAATGTGTTCTACATTGTCATATGGCTCCACTAAGTGTACTACGCCTGTTAGAATTGAGACACCGTTTGACATCCTCGCAATCATTTTTCAAAAATAAGCACTAATGGCTTGCTTTCACCATGAACACTTTGAGGTACTAACTAACCTAAGAACACAGGACTAATAACGATAGCAATTATTAATCTGTAAATGACATAAATAACTATGTTATGCCGTTTAACACCGACTTCAGTCACCTGTGGACATAACTACATACGCTGTATAGTACTAACTGGAAAGAAATACTCTGGAGGTAAGAACCAGCAGTCTCCTGGTTAGGAGGGGATGATAAAGGGAAGTGAGGGCGGGGTGAGGGGGGGCGGGAGGATGAGTGGACAAACAAGAGGGCAGAAGGAGGAGATGGAGACAGATAGGTAGGAGGAAAAGATGAGCAGAGATAAGGGAGGGGGAAACGGACAAGAAGAGGAGGAAATGGGCAGAGAGAGGGGAGAGGGACAAAGAAAGGAAAGAGGAGCTGAAGCATAGAGGGAGAAGGGGAAGTGAGAGAGAGAAAGGATGGAGGAGATAGGGTATAGAGGGGGAGGAACGGCAAGTGGTCAGAGCTAAGGGCAGGAGGAGATGGACAGGGAGTGGGACAAGGAGAGTATGGTTTTAGAGAATGTGAGGAAGAGATAGAGGGTATAGACAAGGGTGGAGGAGATGGACAGGGGAACAGCGGAATGAGTGGATAATGTAACGATGACACCTAAATTTGTTAAAAGATGTGTACATTTTTTGAAAAACATGTAAGGTACCAATTGCATCGAGATGTTAAAAGTATGTGTCTAACAGTTACACTGATGAGCCGAAACATTATGCGTACCTGCTTAATAGCTTGTTTGTCCGTCTTTGAAACGAACTGCGTCACAGATTCTGCATACGGATGACCCGACTATTTGGTTGTAGGTTTGTGGAGGTATGTGGCATTAGACGTCTACACACACGTCATGTAATTCTCGTGAATAACGGGCCTCTGACTTTCGTAGGCGCCCTATAGCGAGCCAGTTCCGCTCGACAGGATTTACATCAGGCGAATTTCGTCGCCGAGACGTCAACGTCAGATCACGATAATTTCTCAAACTGTTGTAGCACGGTTCTGGCTCCGAGAATGGACAATTATACTGCTGAAAGATGACATCAACGTAGGGGAAACATCAAGCTTGAAGTGATACAGGTGGTTTCCTCTGTCAGCCTTAGATTACTACCACAGATCCCATGCAAGCGCATAATAGTGCTCACACCAACCTACGTGCATGGCACGTTGCACGTTTCGAGCTGGCGTTCACCTCTATCACAGGGTTTATGGAGACGACCATCAACCTAGTGTAGCAAAAGTGTGATTCACCCGAAAGGTTGCATTTCCATTGATCGACTGTCGAGTCTCGACGATCCTGCGCCCATTGCAGTCGTAAGTGATGATGTCGTTGGGTCAACATGTGAACACGTAGGGGTGGTCTGGTGCAGAGCTCAACGTCCAACAATTTACGATGAACGAAGTGCTCTGAAACGCTTGCACATGATACAGAATTGTGTTCTTTTGGCAGAGATGCCATAGATTACCGTCTGTCCCACTTTACAGGGCAAATAATCCTCCGAACCCCATGTTCTGTGAAGAGTCGTGGACATCCAACCATTTAGCGCCTAGTGGCTAGGGTTAGTTTCACTGTGCTTCAGTCTCTTTCCGTAGATGCTCACGAAAGTATCAATTGAACATTCTACCATATTAACCGTTTTCGAGACACTCGTTTACAGGTTCTGCGCAGTAATAACATGCCCGTTGTCAAAGTCGCTTATCTCAATTGATTTCTCCATTTCCAGCCCATATCTTCGCTAGGGCGATGCCCCGTTCGTATCTGCTGCACTTAGATACGTTCATTACAGAGTCACGTGCTTACAAATCCACCAAGCGACACCCAATGTCGCGGTGGGCAGTGGTCGTAATGTTCTGGCTTATTATTGTAGAAGAAGCACAAAGAAATATATGTTTGTTAAACTATGGGTAAAATAATGAAGATTTATTGTGAATGTGAAGACAGTAACATTCAAGATTTAATTTAAAAATGTAAAAATATTGTCGATGTAATTCGAAAGCAGGAGGATCCAGTGCGGGTTTTGAACCAGTGGTTATGTAGATGACCGTGGCACACAGGGTGCGCGGGCAAAATGGTAAAGAAGTTGGCAGGACACAGTTGTAGTAGAGAGTCATGCGAGTAAGCCTGGCTTGTGTTCGTAGCGGGTCATGTCGGGCGATGTTAAGTGGTAAGAAGTGCTAAAGCTGTGATTATTGGTGCGAAAGTTGGTGCGACAGCGCCAATTGTTTACTAAAGTCGACTCTGGTTAATCTGTGATGGAATTTTGGTACAACAAGAAAATGGCTACTACCAATGGCGTATTAGCAATTTATTAATTCCATCTTAATGGAGACGTGAAGAGTTCAACCATTTCTCATAGGACAGCAATACCACCGTTACGTTCACTAAGCAATAAGTCTTTTATTAAATCTAAATGGATTGGTTTGTAAATGAATATTTCAGTCAGTTTCTTATGCCTTCATTATCAGAATAGAAATCGTTCCAAGTTATTTCAGCGATGATTCCGAAAAAACTACATTCTCATTTCTCTGTCGATGGTTTTAACTGACTTTGTGTGAATTCAAATAATCGAAAGGTCGTTAGAAAACGTTTCAGAGTCAAGAGAATGCTATAGTGTCGTAATTTCAGTGAACTTAGCGAAGCAAGTAAAACAGATTAAATTAATGAGAATATCAAACATAAAAACAAAGGTCGCTTTTCTAATGTATTTGCTAAGAATTTTCTTGAGATTAAATTCACTTATTTCAAGTTAAAATATAATCATTTCTTAATGACAGTCATATTTCAACGCTGTAGCAATTTTGCTGAATCATAATCTGACAGCTTACATCCATCTAGTTTTCAAGTGAGAAAATTGTAACAACTTTTATTACACTAAATTCATTATATACAGAAGTAAAACATTTTCAGAAACAGTAAAGTTAAATTGCTCCTTCAGAGCTGGTGACTGCATATCTTTCTGGAAATAATTTTTACGAGGGGACTGTCTTAAGGTAAGATAAGAACGAATATATAACATAAGACTCAGGGCGAATAAAACTATAAGGTAGGCAGTGAAGAGATTGTAGTATGTGTTTGCCTTCGCTGTGTGTCGAAATAACTGCAAATCGAGCCCCGTTATCCACATATTGCTTTGGAGAGAGGTCCATAGTAAATTAGCCATCTTAAAATTAAATTTACGTTCTGTTAGATTACGCATGGTTACAAATAATTAAACATCCCTTAAGCCAGTATAAAATTAACAGTTCTGAAGTTCAAAGTAAATTCTGATGCTCAATTGAGCGGGAAAAGTTTTCATTTCCACTGGGAGAAGGGAGCTGTTTTTTGCTGGTGTGGTGGGGGGCCCGGGCATCGTTTCTCTAGCAGCTCGGTCGCCGCAGAAAGAGGCCAGCGCCAAAAATACTCTGAGCACTGTTAAGTCGGCGAATCAAGGTTCCTTCGGTCATGTAAACCATTATTCTGCATGTGTCAAACATTTCAGGAGCCAACACAGCTTTCATATTGGCTAAAATTGCGATTTTCGTAGTTAAAAACAAATACTTTCCTTGTAAAATGTAAACTTTCACGGCCGGAACTGTCATGATTAATAAAATTCTTTTCCGGGCTATTATGCCGTGGTCTGATGGATTTCGCATTGTAACCCAACGTAGTGAGACAGTGTGTGTTTCGGAAGTTAACAGAAGCCACGAACCCCCTTGAAGATGTCCTCCGCAGACGGGGACGAAACGTTGGGTTACAATGCGAAATCCATCAGACCACGGCATAATAGCCGGGAAAAGAATTTTATTAATCATGAAATACTTTCCTTGTTACCAAAAATTTCAAAAACTACGATTACACGCGATTCGTGTACTTTAATAACGTATGCGAATTTGTCACAGGTTGCGATCGGTGCGTGCGGTTACAATGGACTAAGACAGAGAGAGAGAGAGAGAGAGAGAGAGAGAGAGAGAGAGAAGGCTACTAGCAGGACTGGAGTAAATGTATATCCAGGCATCACCTGGTACTCAGCTAGTTTTATGATATTATTAACATTAATAATCTTTAACTATGAATATTTTTAGTTTTTACTCGTATTTTTTAATGCCCCACGTGTTTGCAGTGTTGCATTCTTAATTCACCATCAGACAATTCGATTACGTAGCGATGTGGCGCGTCTGAGGTGGCCATTTCTGCCGATTTTGTGATTCCCAATGTCAACGGCATCCAGCTATCTCTTGCAAGCCTCTGTTAAATTTGTCCTTTGGTCTTGTTCTCGCTCTTTTTTTTTTAATTTGGGCAGAAAACCGAGTTTTTCTTTTTTCACCATCTGCATTGTCATCCCCTCTTCTAGTGACTTGATTATCCTAATTACATTTCAAAGTATTTACTCTTTCCACTATCTCCGTCTAATGTGCATTACAGTTCATTCTGTACTTTCAGCATTGCAGCCCAGTCAGCATTCGTGTTAATCTAATATATTAGAAACTATGAGCCTCGATTGCGGTAATGAAAACAACCTTTGCCTAGGTTTCAGCCCAAATAATTGAGTCTTCTTCAGAAGATGTACCTGAATCTATAATTTGTCTAAGAGGGCATGGTCTAGAAATAAAACAGCCTGATACGCGTAGTCACATTTTAAAAATGCGGTACTTAAGTGCTAAGTCAACACAAAGACATAACTTAAGCTCTGGCGTGCGCCTCGTCTCCATGGACGCCGTGTGGTGGGCCTCGGGAGCTCACGTGAAACTAAGTAGGGCTAGATGACGCGCTGCAAATCAACATGGCGGCGAACATTGCGCATGTCTAATTGAGACCATGACTGTCAAAGATAAAAGACCAACGCAGTTACATCTTAAAACAAATAACTTACAGAATGGTTGAAAAACTCAAACATAAAGCTTCTGCACCAGGTTATGACTATAATGTAACAAACTGTGCATGGATCTATATAAGTTCAAACACACTACCCCGACCTACACTATTAGAATATATCGGCCCTTTCACAATGAATGCTGCATAACGAAACCATCTCTATTAATGAAAGATGACATTGGACATAAAACAGCGAAACTGTAGTATGTAAAAGCCACAATGCAATACTTTCGGTTAACCTGTACACAGCTGATCGAGTAGGTGTTTTTATCAGTTGATGTAGATATACTACTTATTGCTGACACGCACATAACGAAGAATATTATGAAAATTAATCTTATTACTAAAAACAACGCGAGTGGACGAGCAACGCCACTTCATCGCCATGTAATAGCAAATCACCATCATAGGTGAAATTATGTTTTACATGTAAAAAATATGGTAATTGCGTGAACGGACGTGCAACGCCTTTTCATCGCCCTTATACTCTATCGATCGACAGAGGTCAATTTCACTACGCGCTACAAAAGAGAATTATCGCCTATTATATTAATATGAAATATGATAAGATAAAACGTGCTTGGCCAGAAAAGACACATAGGAAAATTTTATGGGCACTTGACACGGGAAAATGGCATGTTCTTCACAGGGAAGAATTAAAAAGAAATAAAAGATAGCCACGGTTAAGCCCATGTGCATGCCATAAATGGACAATGATAAAGTCGTCTCTGGATTGCAACTACAAATATATGTAAAGGGAATTAAATCCCAAAAGGTCGAGACGGACCAGCTTAACTTCATCTTGTCACCTGAAGCTCCATTTCACCGCTCGTGGGCTAGTAATCACTTATATGAATATGACTATTGTCTATGGGATAGATGCGGGCATCTTAATTATTTAAACACCATGTGTGCCACATTATGTAAGCAACGTATGTGGAAAGACCACCAGATGGGAATCATATACCAACATGTCACGTGCTCAAATACACCCATGCTAGCCACTACCGTAAGGGATGTCTAAAATAAAGTACATCAAACACCCACCATCTGTGTCATACCGCCACCGAAATACTGCTCGGCTCCTGCAGACCAACCATTATCTGGTCGTGATATTCTAAATAATGGCATACAACATTCGCAATTAATTATGTTGGTTATGCCATAGGTCCTTTTTAGACCAGCTTCAGAAATGGCTGACACAAGTTCGCCACTTAACATTTGAAGCTCATCCACACTTATTGCAAACAGAACGTTATCGCCAGCAAGCCTCAGGTTGTTTAAGAATCTCATTCCCAGAAATTTGAATCGCCTTGTTCTCCAATCCAGTTTAGACAACGGTTTTTCTGTAAGTGATGAAAGTAGTTTTGGAGATATAGAGTCTCGTGTATAAGTTGGCAATACATTGATTTCAAAAACACTCACAAACGCTGTGGAGATTTCTTGTTTGTTACGCAAAGTTTTGCTACAAATCTGTCCTGCTCCTTGCTCTCTTACAGTCTCAAACACAGCTTGCTGGGTGACTGAGTTGAATATGTATGTATTCTTAATTAAGGGGACATGTTTTGTGATGTGTATGATACTATCAATAAATAAAAATAAATATCCAGAAGAGTTTAAAATACTGTAAATCTATTTTTATCCAGACAGTAAAACAGTTGACAATCAGTGACATGTAGTCTCCGGTCATTGCTACACTCCTAGTAATAGCACTTCTACCAGTTTGTCTTCTCAGATTGGATTCTAGCTCTTTCTGGTACTATTTCCGTAAATTTGAAAAGACAAATTTCTTGGTGTATCTGATAAGTAATTTTAAAGAAATTTCAATGTTTAGAACTTATGATTTTGTACTCCAGTAAGAAAATATACTGCACACTCTTCGGAAGAAACGAAATGTTCCATTCCGCCATACTCACATAAAATGGCAGCACGAAATTATTCTGTTTGTTTAGAATTTGTAACCATCTGACATAGTCGCTTCAAGCTGGACGGGCTCAACTGTCCGGCACAGCACTTCTTTGTTCTATCACAAACTGTTTCTTACAATAGCAACGAATCATTTCATAAGGAAGAAATACTAATTTCTAAATCCTCTAATTTCTCCGATACCAGTTATCAAATTCCGGAAAGCGCGACAAAGCTAAATCACTCTCTTTCATAAACATCGACATTTCCAGCAGATGAAATAATTGTTGTTAAATTTGAAAAATGGAAGTTGATGCCAAAATATTTGAAATTAGTATTGTTAGTAAGAGATTCTGTACTTCAGTTACTGGAACAGTCATACACAGAAAAAAATTACAGCGGTCTAACCGGTTCGGGGCATACTGGAAGTTAACAGCTGACCCATGGTCTATATTTTGATCGTCACCGAAAAATATCAAATATTTAAATACAGAAATTGTTGACTTCATAGGAGGATATAACCCAGACCTCGGAATCAAATGCCAGTTAAAAATAGGTTGAAGATTAACAGGTCCTTGATGAAGTGAGGGCACTTGATACTGTTTGTCATTTTTGAGAACTAGAAGCCGTTTCCTTAAACTTCCTTCTTCTCAGCTTCCACGATGATCAGTAACAACCCTAATGTAACACTGTAAAATTTTATACACGGCTGGAGCATCAGCTGTAGAACGAAACTTTATTGTAGGCATAGTAAACAATCAATCACTAGCAAATTGGAAGGCTTATTAAAACCCCTTTACCAAGGTTTCTAGAAGCTTTCTTAGCACAACTTCCTTTAGTTGTCTACAGTTTCTTGTGAATAAGACTTTTTTTTTTACAAATGTTGCAATTGTGGTAAAGACCTTTTAATAAACCTTCCAATTTGTAACTGATTGGGTGTTTACTATTTCTGCAAGCAGACTAATACAACAGTACCCCACAAAAGCATTCATCACACCCATTTTTAAGGTATCACAACGAGGAGAGAAGTACGAACGTATCTCAGTAGAGTATTGTAGACCATCATACGAATACCCAAGAAAATAGGTCAGATTCTAAAACTTAGCATTAATGTGCACACATTATGTCTTCAGTCTATAAGATACTGGGGAGTGATTTTCAATTTCATTCATAATGACAGCAAACTACCTGTAAATCATACCACAGAATCTTTTCCCCACGCTGGAGTCAATTGCAGTTCACATGACTAACACACAAATTGCTGAAAATATGGATTGATCTGTAAATCATCATCGATATTTAACAATATACCTCACTCAATGCAATGTTGACTAGCTTGAGGAGTATTCAAGTAGATGTAGAATAGTCTCGGTTGCTGAAACTTTTTTTGAAAGCATTTGTCTGCAATATAGCTGAAACGTGGATGATGAACAGATAAAACATAAATAAGAAGAAAGAAGAAGCTTGATGAAGATTAGATTGGTGGATCGAGTATGTGATGAAGTGATGAATCGAATTAGAGAGAAAAGAAATTCAGTGCACATCTTGACTAAACTAACTGATAGGTTGAGTGGACATATCCTGCGTCCCAAATCAAAAGATATTATTGGATATCAACAGAGGGCCACGTTAGAGGTTAAAATTGTTGTGAATGGTCATTGCTTGACGACATTATGTTACAGTAGTTACGCAGAGCAGAAGAGACAACCAGGGATAGTGTAGAGTAGAAAGCTCCATCACAACAGTCTTCTGACGGAAGGCAAGAAGGCAAGAAGAAATATATTGCAGTGCTCCTTACTGGAGGGTGGAGGGGGATAGGGGAAGTGTGAAACGTGCTGAATTTGAGATCTATATCTGTCAGACATCACAGTTTTCTATCCTTGCCCCGTTAATACCTGTTACTGCAGCGGAATATGCGTTATATGGGCAGAATTTGTCTTCACTCTTTTCTCAATTCCTGGACCTTTTTTGTATTTTCACCAACAAGTACTCACATTAAGTCTATGAATCGTATGAATGCTGAAGTAGATGGAATATTGCTGGATATACACGGTCTTTATAAATGAATGAAGCGATTTCACAGATGTAGCTATATTATTTGACTTATTGTCAAATACTCCGAGGGTTTTTTATGAAATAAAGTGCTGCATGCACAGTCCTGCAAATATCAGGCTGATAATCAAGTTCGGCGCAGCATGTCCCGATCAATCCGTTCACAAGCATTGTTGATGCCAGTTTGCAGTTCTGGCGACTTTGTTGGTAGTGTAGGACACATAACCCCACACAAAGAATCCCACGAAGCTACACCGTGAGAGCCTGAAGGACATGACATGAATTGTTGATTAGAAACCAGACCACGAACTGATCCACCGGTTTCTCAATTTCCTGTTTAAGAATTCACGGACAACATGATGGAATTGTGATGGGGTATCATGCTTTTGGCGGATGATGTCCACACTTTCGGTCTCCAGTTGTGGCATGAGCTGATTTTCCAGCGTGTCGAGAAGTATGGTGCCTTCTCGCAGAAGAAAAAGGTGCGTAAACATTAAACCGTAAGACTGCACTGAAATAATTAAATATAGGTGATTAATCTTTCAAACTGTCGGATGTTCAGCTCTTTGCTTTCTCTATTCGTCAGCCTCTATAGGCTACGTGCAAAACCTGCATTAGCACTGTCATCCTTGTTGCACGCAATGTAGGCCAACCAGTCGATTTCCTCTTGCAGAGATATCCTGAAGCTTCATACTGCGCGTACAATTGAAGGGTCTTTGATGAACTTCGTTTTAAAGAGTCTCGAGTTGGATGTAACAATACAGATCTTTCAGAGATTTTCTATTTGAGTGTTGAGTTTTGCGACAATATGATAATTAGTGTAGTTAAAGTGAATTTATGAAATCGTTTCAATCATTTATAAAGACTTTATACTAGTGTGTCCGGATATAATCAGTGTTGAATGCCGTTATCTACTGGATCAATACAACGTTTTCTCTGACAAGACAAGGCTTTTTACTGAATGGTGAGTATCGTTAATATGGTGGTACGGAAATTCCAAATAGCACAACAAATCGCAAATATGACACACAAATAGATGTGATTACTGCCGTCTGCAGAAATGTTCAGCCAAACTACTTCTATACCTGCCTAAAATTGCTAAGGTGTTGCCGGCGTAAGATATTGTGCACAAGCTGACCTGTCCTATGTCGGGCGATCTGTGTAGCCAAATCATTCGCTGTAATAGTGCAGAATATTCTTCAAACCATTCGCGAACAATTGTGGCTTGGTAACATGGAGCATTGTCATCCATAAAAATTTCTTCGTTGTTCGATAACACGAAGTCCATGTATGGCGTTAATGGTCTCCAGTAGCCGAACCTAACCATTTTCTAGTCAGTTATCGGTTCAGTAGTATCAGAAGAAACAGTGTAGTCCGTATAAGCACAACCGAAACCATTCTGGAGCCAACACCATCTTGCACAGTGCCATGTTGACAATTTGCGTCCATGGGTTTCTGGGGTATACGCCACACTTGAACCATGTCATAAGCTCTTACCAAGTGAAACCTGGACTCATCTAACCAGGCCACGACTTATCAGTCATTCAGGGTCCAAACGATACGGTCGCGAGCGCAGCAGAGGTAATGCAGGCGATGTCTTGCTATTGGAAAAGTCACTGGGATCATTCGTCTATTGCCATAGCCAATTAAGGCCAAATTTCGCCTCAGTGTATTAACAGATACGCGCGTCCCACATTACTTATGCGATTCCTTCATGCTATGCTGTTCGTCTGTTAGTGCTGACGACTCTATGCAGACGCCGCTGCTCTCGGCCGTTAAGGTAGTCGGCCACCGCGTTTGTGTAGTGAGAAATAATGCCTGAAATTAGATGCTGTCGGCACACTCTTGAAACTGTGGATCTCGGAATACTGAATTCCTTAACGATTTCCCATGTGTATTGCTCCAACTACACTACTGGCCATTAAAATTGCTACACTAAGAAGAAATGCAGATGATAAACGGGTATTCATTGGACAAATATGTTATACTAGCACTGACATGTGATTACATTTTCACCCAATTTGGGTACATAGATCCTGAGAAATCAGCACCCAAAGCAACCACCTCTGCCGTAATAACTGCCTTGATACGCCTGGGCATTGAGTCAAACAGAGCTTGGATTCGTGTGTACAGGTACAGCTGCCCATGCAGCTTCAACACAATACCACAGTTCATCAAGAGTAGTGACTGGCGTATTGTGACGAGCCAGTTGCTCGGCCACCATTGACCAGATGTTTTCAATTGGTGAAAGATCTGGAGAATGTGCTGCCAGGGCAGCAGTGAACATTTTCTGTATCCAGAAAAGGCCGTACAGGACCTGCAACATGTAGTCGTGCATTATCCTGCTGAAATGCAGGGTTTCCTAGTGACCGAATTAAGGATAGAGCCACGGGTCGTAACACATCTGAAATGTAACGTCCACCGTTCAAAGTGCCGTCAATGCGGACAAGAGGTGACCGAGACGTGTAACCAATGAACCCCATACCATCACGTGGTGTGACAACAGTATGGTGATAACGAATATACGCTTCCAATGTGCGTTCACCGCGATATCGCCAAACACGGATGCGACCATCATGTTGCTGTAAACAGAACCTTAATTAATCCGAAAAAATCACGTTTTGCCATTCGTGCACCCAGGTTCGTCGTTGAGTACTCCATCGCAGGCGCTCCTGTCTCTGATGCAGCGTCATGGACAACCGCATCCATGGTCTCCGAGTTGGTAGTCCATGCTGCTGCAAGCGTCGTCGAACTGTTCGTGCAGATGGTTGTTGTCTTGCAAACGTCCCCATCTGTTGAGTCTTGGATCGAGACGTGGCTGCATGATCCGTTACAGCGATGCGGATAAGATGCCTGTCATCTCGACTGCTAGTGATACAAGGCCGGTGAAATCCAGTACGGCGTTCCGTATTACCCTCCTGAACCCACCGGTTCCACATTCTGCTAACAGTCATTGGATCTCGATCAACGCGAGCAGCAATGTAGCGATACGATAAACCGCAATCACATTAGGTTACAATCCGACCTTTATCAAAGTCGGAATCGTGATGGTACTCATTTCTCCTCCTTACACGAGGCATCACAACAACGTTTCACCAGCCAACGCTGGTCAACTACTGTTTGTGTATGAGAAATCGGTTGGAATCTTTGCTCATGACACCACGCTGTAGGTGTCGCCACCGGCGCCAACTTTGTGTAAATGCTCTGAAAAACTAATCATATGCATATCACAGCATCTACTTTCTGTCGGTTAAATTTCTCGTCTGTAGCACGTCTTCTTCGCGGTGTAGCAATTTCAGTGGCCAGTAGTGAACCATTCCGCTTTCAGTCTGCCGGAATCACCTGAGTACAAATGTTAGTTCCGCCAATTCCCTGCCCTTTTATACCCTGTGCATGCCATACTTCCGTAATTTGTACATACGCATATTGCTGTCCTATGACTCTTGTCACCACAATGTCAATACCGATGAATTACTTGTCCTGTGTCACATTACGATATGTTTCCAACGTAAAGATGTCCTAAATCTATACGATTACGTTTAGGACCGCTGATCCTTCCCGTGCCTACATAGTTCCCTGGAACAACAGCAGCATATTATACGGGTGTGTAGAATCTTAAGCACGAAAGTAACTTTCCCATGGTTTGTCACTGACAAGTAGCTCGTTGAAACTTGGACCATACATCGGAAGAACAGTCACAGTATAGTAAAAAAGTCGGCTGAGAGAAATACGCAGTGATACAAACAGGAGTGGCACTTTTATTGAAAGAGACTCACTGCACGGTAGCCACATAGATTTTTCATGATCCCCAGGGCACTACAAAGATCTGGACATGGATGTTAAAAGGGTGTCTGATCACCACGGATGGAAATGCATCCTCTGCAGCTTATTCCCACGCTGGCCACAAGGTTTCTAATTAATTCTTGTGGTAGGGCGTTCCTTTGGTCACCTGCGTGTTTGACTTTTGCTGGATATTCTTTGTTGCAATACGTCACATGAACGAGTCAATAGTTCTTGATGGGAGTCAGGACGGAGAAACGGGCAGGACATTCCATTCGTCCAACATCCTATCACCTCTGTAGTTCTTTCACCTGTGCTGTCCAATGCGGACGCCCATTGACATACATAAAACTGAAATCTGGGTGCACCTTTAAAACAAACACGTGTAGAACCAGTACAGTGTTAGAAAAACGTTGACTTGTCAGTGCTCCGTGTTCAAAGATTTGGAGGACAGTAACCTATGCACGTTATTCCTCCCCACACCATAACGCTTGGACCAGCAAAACGATCATGTTCGACAATGCTGGACTTGCGGATATGGCGAAAGGTGGTATCTCATAACGAGCCCAGGAACATTGTCGAACATGGTCGTCTTGCTGGTCCTAGCGTCATGGTGTGTAGAGGAATAATGTTTCATGGGTGTACTGACATCCAAGTCTTTGAACATGGTACGCTCGCCGGTCAGCGGTTTTGTGAGACCGTACTCCTTCCCCATGTACATCTCCGCAGGTATACTGTGACCTCTCGTCTCCTTCTTTCTCTCTCTCTTGCTCCGTCGTTGTCGTTTTCTTCTTCTCCCCTCGGCTGTCGAAACCCTTTTCTTTCTTCCTTAGTCGTGCTATATCTCAGGGTTTTCGACAAAAGCGAGGGAGAAGGATGCACATATGTGATTGATCACGATGAGGTAATGCTATGTGTGAGTATCACACTTATCTCCGTTTGGGAAGATTGAAAGCTGAAACATTCCTCTAAAAAGGCAAATGCTCTCTTCTTCAAAACGTGAAAATTGTAGTGTAGACTATAATATTTATCGATCTAATAAATTGAAGGGACACGACACAGTTTATAAAGTTCAAACTTCAGATGAAGTTTATTGATCCCAAGGAACTGAAACAACACTCATCCGTTCCAATTGTCATTCACAACGCGAGTAGTTAGTTTTCTAACGTGCGTGTAGTGGTCACCAATGATTGAAATGATCGTCCCGGTAATTACATTACAATCTGTTTATCGATTGCTAACCACCGTATCACTCAGTTGCTGTTCCGTGATTAATATATGTCGTATTCAAACAGTAAATCAAACCCCATTTACTGTAAGCACCAAGAACGATTGCTATAACCTCCAATAATACTTTAATAATTATTACCAAGTTGTTGTGTTGTGTGGTCTTCAGTCCTGAGACTGGTTTGATGCAGCTCTCCACGCTACTCTATCCTGTGCAAGATTCTTCATCTCCCAGTACCTACTGCAACCTACATCCTTCTGAATCTGCTTAGTGTAGTCATCTCTTGGTCTCCCTCTACCACTTTTACCCTCCACGCAGCCCTCCAATACTAAATTGGTGATCCCTTGATGCCTCAGAACATGTCCTACCAACCGATCCCTCCTTCTGGTCAAGTTGTGCCACAAACTTCTCTTCTTCCCAATCCTATTCAGTACTTCCTCATTAGTTATGTGATCTACCCATCTAATCTTCAGCATTCTTCTGTAGCACCACATTTCGAAAGCTTCTTTTCTCTTCTTGTCCAAAATATTTATCGTCCATGTTTCACTTTCATACAAGGCTACACTCCATACAAATACTTCAGAAATGACTTCCTGACACTTAAATCTATACTCGATGTTAACAAATTTCTCTTCTTCAGAAACGCTTTCCTTGCCATTGCCAGTCTACACTTTATATCCTCTCTACTTCGACCATCATCAGGTGTTTTGCTCCCCAAATAGCAAACCTCCTTGACTACTTTAAGTGTCTCATGTCCTAATCTAATTCCCTCAGCATCACTCGACTTAATTCGACTACATTCCATTATCCTCGTTTTGCTTTTGTTGATTTCCATCTTATATCCTCCTCTCAAGACACTATCCATTCCATTCAACTGCTCTTCCAAGTCCTTTGCTATCTCTGACAGAATTACGATGTCATCGGCGAACCTTAAAGTTTTTATTTCTTCTCCATGGACTTTAATAGCTACTCCGAATTTTTCTTTTGTTTCCTTCACTGCTTGCTCAATATACAGATTTAATAACATCGGGGAGAGACTACAGCCCTGTCTCACTCCCTTCCCAACCACTGCTTCGTTTTCATGTCCCTCGACTCTTATAACTGCCATCTGGTTTCTGTACAAATTGTAAATAGCCGATCGCTCCCTGTATTTTACCCCTGCCACCTTCAGAATTTGAAAGAGAGTATTCCACTCAACATTGTCAAAAGCTTTCTCTAAGTCTACAAATGCTAGAAACGTAGGTTTGCCCTTCCTTAATCTAGCTTCTAAGATACGTCGTAGGGTCAGTATTGCCTCACGTGTTCCAACATTTATACGGAATCCAAACTGATCTTCCCCAAGGTCCGCTTCTACTAGTTTTTCCATTCGTCTCTAAAGAATTCGCGTTAGTATTTTGCAGCTGTGACTTATTAAACGGATAGTTCAGTAATTTTCACATCTGTCAACAACTACTTTCTTTGGGATTGGAATTATTATATTCATCTTGAAGTCTGAGGGTATTTCGCCTATCTCATACATCTTGCTCACCAGATGGTAGAGTTTCTCCAGGACTGGCTCTCCCAAGGCCGTCAGTAGTTCCAATGGAATGTTGTCTACTCCGAGGGCCCTGTTTCGACTCAGGTCTTTCAGTGCTCTTTCAAACTCGTCATGCAGTATCGTATCTCCCATTTCATCTTCATCTACATCCTCTTCCATTTCCACAATATTTTGACTCTCCTACTCTCACGTGACACAAAATGTATCTGACTTTAATGGGCATCCCGACAAGATTATTGCTTAAAGATTTCGTGGGATACTCGGATAATTACCCATGTAACGCACAGTAGGCTACATTATGTTCTGATTTAAAATTTATGGATCACAGTGCCCGACTACCTCCAACAGTGGAGTGGAGGAGCTCTCGGGACGAAAAGATATTCAGCGAATGGACTGTCCTGCCAGTTACCCCTAATTAAATCCAATCGAACACATGTGGGGTGGGTTTGGGGAGGCGTACTGCAGCTCATACACATGTACAGACCACCCTCCAGCAACTCGCAACCGCGCCGGTCGAGGAATGGAACACCCTACCACAAGAACTCCTTCCCAACGTTGTGGCCAGTTTGGGAGCACATTGCATGTACTGTCGTCTTTGGCGATCACACACCCTGCTGAGACGTGAAAAATGATTAAGAAAGCATATGCAGGCGGGGCACTTTCAAGATGCTTTCGAGCGGCACAAAATGTTTCGTGAAGCAGAGATTTAGAGGATGACGCTTCCAGAGCTCATGCCCAGCACATACCGATAGGCACGCAGTTATTGCAAGAAGACTGTCATGTAACTGTGCTTGCGATATCAGAAGAATTTTAATCACGATGTGCGTCATAAGGTTTTACGCGATGATTTTAGGAAATGGAACTTACTGCAAAACTCGTCACTCACACGCTAGCAGACGAACAGAAAGAGGAAAGACTAAGAATGTCTGCTTAACAGCTGGACGTGGTCCCACATTTCTGTCAAAGATTATTGCCGGCGATGAAAGTCTATGCTGCCGGTATGACTCTCAGACTCTCACTCGAAGCGTCACAGCGCTGACTGGCGGAATCCTAGATCACCACGTTCGAAAAAAGTCAAACGACAACCTTCGAACACAGAGATAATGTTACTCGCTTTCTTTTATAGTAAAGAAATAGTTCACCATGAGTATGTTGCTCCAGGGTAAAAAGTGAACCAAACTCAATACATCGAAGTCCTGAAACGTACGCAACAAGCGCTTGACTTTTTCAGGAATGGTTCTTACTGCATGTCAATACAAGACCCTATACTGCTTTATCTGTTGCCGAGTATCTAACTAGAAGTACTGCTATTGCAAACCCACATCCGCCTTATTCGCCCGTCCTCTCACCTAGCGAATTTTTCTTGTTTCCGCGAGTGAAAATGTGACTGAAAAGGAAGTTTCATCAAGATATAGCAAACATCCAACAGGCTGTGACAAATGAGCTTTCAAGCACCGCAGTTAAAAATTTTCCTTCCTTGCTTCCAAGACCTCCAGAAACTTTGGTCGATGTGTGTAGATAGCCAAAGGGAGTATTTCGATAGGAGCTAAGAGTGCAGCTTTCTAGATTTTAGAAAACCTGTCTTCGAACTTTTCTGAGAAAGGGAGCTGTGATTAGACATCTAATGCCACATACCTCCACAAAACGACCAACCAACGCAGAGTCAGTGATGTATCCAAATGGACAGATAACCTACTGAGGAGGTGGTCATAATGTTTTGGCTCGTCAGTTTTCATTAACTTTTGTACAATTCGTATGTGTTATTACTTTATAACTTTATGCTATAAAAAATAGAGGTACATAAATCATTTAAAGTGAATGCAACTAAAACTGTGACTAATAGTTGTTGTATTTCTACAATAACAATTTACATGTCTGATTGCAGATTTTTCTAACTTTTTATGTGATAAAAGTGGAACTGAAAAAAGTCTTTGACTTCTGTACAATACTTTGATTGAATCAATGCTTTGTCCCAGGAATGTTATCACTTCATTTCAATGAGTTACAACTGAAACCTCGTTCCGACAATTGAAATCCATTTAAATAACTTCTCAAGGTGAATGTGAAGTCAAATGTTCAGCAAAGCTGTGCTGCGCCAGAGCTGAAATGCCGTAATCATTGTACATTAAGAAAACCGTTCACTTTTTCGTTCTGCGTCGTGATTATAAGCACCAGGGAGTCCGCTTTTGTGCCACTACGGCGTTCACTGTGTGCAAAACGAACGGGTAATGAATTAGTTGTACTTATGAAATTACGTAATCAAATTAATTGCTCAAAAGGTAACGACCGTCCTGCAGGCCTTCACATTTACATAAAAATTGTATAGTAATAAATCTTTAAACATGAAAAGTGAGATTCAGACAGTTGTAAGACAAACGCTGGACGCAAACCGGATACTTAATATCATATATTCATAAAACCAGTAACTAAAACCCCAACGTTTAAACGTGTCAATCACAGTTCAAAACTCGTCCACAATCGGACATAAAACTGTCAGTAGCAAACTGATCAAGATATCGGCCCACGATAATGTATTCTGGCAGTTGCATCCAGTGGTTCCACAAAATGTCATACATTACTAGACACATCTATTACAGATCTTTGCGTCTCAATGGGAACCAATTAGGTAGAGTAAGTCTTCTCCATTTGCCAGAGGTCGTAACGTTCTGCTGCAGTGTTATGTGATATGTTATCTCTGGTTGCGCGCTGTCACGTAGCGTATTATTACGTAAGGTTAAATGTTTTCACATTTAAATAGAATTCGCAGCTTCTTTATTCACGGAATAAAATAAGAAATTAAATATTGTGGAAAATGGATCACAGGAAAGGGGATAGCATATAATTTACAGTTACACGTTCGTGGTGGTAATTGTGTGATCTAACCAGAAGCATCGATTGTTGCTGCTTACTTTACACTTGGACTTAGTTCAAAAAATACGGAAATTCTTATTCAAAAGACATACATTTATAAAATGTTATGCTTTTAATGTTTTAACTTATCTATACAGGTATGTATTTTATCACTGACTCACATTTAAGGCTCATAGACATCTAAATATAGCAAGCCATGTATGACGTTATTATAACTGCAATAAACATTATTTGTGACTGATTGCTGTATCCTTTACTACTTGCAGTAAATCTGGCCACTGGCACATCGATTTCACATGGAATCAAATCTTTTAATTAAAATGGTGGCCGACGCTAAAATGTGCTGCATATATCTACGTTAATGTTACCTAATGTTCTCCTTGCTATTGAAATGAAACATTTGCACTTCTCTATGAAATGCTATAAAACTCAAAGATTGAACTTTCACTTCCTGTTACATAAATATGTTCTCCACGATGCAATAAAACTGTTCAGTATATTAAACAGCAATTCAAAGATCACAGTGGAATGCTAATACTTCCGTAATTTCTAGCTACTGTCTCAATGGAAAGACCTGCTGTAAGGCTCTGTGGCCGAGCGGTTCTAGGCGCTTCAGTATGGAACCGCGCGACCGCTACGGTCGCAGGTTCGAATCCGGCCTCGGGCATGATGTGTGTGATGTCCTTAAGTTAGTTAGGTTTAAGTAGTTCTAAGTTCTAGGGGACTGATCTCAAATGTTAAGTCCCATAGTGCTCAGAACCATTTCTTGAACTGCTGTAATTTAGTTCCGGTGTATTCCGGAAAACGCTTGTTACTTGCAACGTGGCATACGTGTTCCTGTGTAGCTTTAAGTATTTCAAATTATTAAAGATTTAAATCAGCGAACAGCACAACAAGATCGTTACGCTGCCGTAACCTAAACGTTTTACGTGAGTCGGTCAAGAATATGAACAGTGCATAATTCAGATCAATATTTCCCGTTCAGCAGCTGTGGTGCTCCTACATCCATGGCTGCCCAGCTGCTCTCGCAGTGCAGAGAAATATAGTATTCAGGATATACGGAGTAAGAGTGTATTCAAAATGTTCTGCCATTCACATGCTGTGGCACGGAGAAAGGCCCTTGCATCGATTTTGGGCAGTTGTAGGAGGAATGGCACTGCCATACTACTGGAAGATGCGAAATCGCGAATAGAGGGAAGTCGAACCGAAAGTTTATGGGTAGCGTGCTCCAGTAAACGGCGCTTCGTATAGAAAAAATGGTTCAAATGCCTGTAAGCACTAAACATCTGAGGTCATCAGTCACATAGAACTACTTAAACCTAACTAACCTAAGGACTAAGGATATCACTCACATCCATGCCCGAGGCCGGATTCAAACCTGCGACCAGGTGGGTGCACAGGCTCTTCCAGTAAAGTGGCGTAAGGCCGACACATTGACCGGAGATTATGGTGAAAAATACAGTCTTGTAGCTATAAAGGTGGGGAATAATACGCTGTATTGGCATCCTGAGATAAGAGAATCTAGATTCAGAAAAAAGTCTTGTCCATCATATAGAACGCCCCTCGTATGATCTATGGAAGAAAAAAAAATCTAAGTCACGTAGTATCGAGGTATTAAGAGGTTGCGGGGGAAATAAAATTAGCTGGCCCAGACTGCAGAGCACTTAGAACTACCTTAACCTAACTAACCTAAGGACATCACGCACATCCATGCCTGAGGCAGGATTCGAACCTGCGACCGTAGCAGTCCCGCGGTTCCGGACTGCAGCGCCTAGAACCGCACGTCCACCGCGGCCGACGTTCAGGAATCATCAGAGTGGCCCGAAAGTGACCCTCCAGTACTCTCTCCGTCCTTTGAAACACACAGACCACTCGACTGCTCATGTGGACACAGATACGCAGGCGCCAAAGACGTTTATCGGCGGCAAAGAAGTAGAATGTGCAAGAATCATATCAATAACTGCGCAGTCGATCCACGCTAGTACGTCGATGTGTCAGTGTGAGCTGCACTGCAGCAACGACTTTCGTAAGTTTATTACAGAAAGCACCAGATTCTTTGATTTATCGATTAATTACATTCGTCGCAAACCGAATTTCAATTGCTTATTTCACCAGCGAGTCGCAGAAAGACGAAAGAAGAGATACCATCTTAGTATAATATATTTATAGTTAAGGCTCACCAGCCACTTTACCATCTTCTTCTTCTGTGAGAATGCACTAACAGTGCCCGAACTCTTACGGGAAACGGCAACGCGCCGCGAGTAATGACTATAATGTGCGGGGGAACTACGAATGTAGTGCGGGACAATACGTTGAGAAGGTGGGTTTCGCGGGAGGCGTGCCAGAGATAAATCCCTGCAGTCGCGCTATCCTCTGTGTCCTCGGTGGCTCTTTCATTCTCGCTTCGCGCGTCGGGCGACTAGGTCGTGCTCTTAGTTCCGCCTCTACCGTAGCGCAGCGTGTTTTCCTCCTGTCAGTTTAGTGCCGTGTTGGTCTCCGTGCGCGTCGCATCGCTGGTTGTCGGCTGGTGTTTGGTGTTCGTGCGGCCCTTCCTGTCGCGGCGTCGTCTCTCGCCGTGATGTCCACCATGGTTCCCACGAAAGTTCCGCGTACAGGTACAGTCAGTTTTACCTATGACAAATCCACGCGTCACGTCCAGCCCGGTTCTTTGGAGATACATGACTGGTTAGTCGATACAGTTAAGGTCACTACTGATCAGGTGCATACCGCATATTTCGACTGCGAATTATATGTGTTTTTTGTTAAGTTTCTTGACCCGCTCCAGGTTGATAGGCTACTTTCTCGTCATGGTTCTCAGGTACCCTTTACGCACCGTGATGGTTCCACTAGTATGGTTCTCTTGGCAAATGCAGAAGTGATATATACGAATGTTCGGGTATTTAACCTTCCGCCCGAGGTTGACGACTCTTTTCTGAAGTCCGTTTTGCTTCCTTATGGGGACGTACGCCATATTCGAAAGGAACGCTGGTCTGCTCAGCACCGCTTACAGGTATATAGTGGCATTCGGTCGGTGGAAATGGTGGTCAAAAAACCTATTCCTTCTCACCTACAGGTATGTGGTTATAGGGTCCATATCACGTACAGTGGCCAGGAAGGAACATGTTATTATTGTAATGAAACTGGTCATTTCCGTACTAATTGTCCGCGGCGTGTGTGTCCTACATACGAACAGCGTAAAAAATTGACTTTAGCTGATCTTCTCCCGCAAGGATCTCGGACTGAATCGCTCACTGTTACTGAGGGACGCAGTGATCCGTTGCCCGACAACGGCCGTGATTTTCCCCCGTTGTCCTTGAGTAGGGATGTTGCTGCCCTTAATTCCGATGTTCCCGCGCTGATTTCTCACAACAAGCGTCGGCGAACACAGGATGATGCGGCTGATGAATCTTCCTTATTGGCTCGCCCTTCCGATGGGCCTCCGGTAAAGGACTCTCTTTCTCAGTCGGAAATCGTGGATGAGGAAGCCACAGGTGCTATCATGCCTTTGCAGAAGCTCCCTGACACCTTATCTGACGTTGTTCCTGCTACCGCGGCAGCCTCTTCGGAGACGCCCGTGACGGAACCTGCTTCTGGTTGCCACGTGTCTTCTCCGGTGCCCTCTGACACTTCTCCTATTGACTCTGTTTCGCATCCCCCTTCTGGAATTTCTTTCGCCCCCTCTGGGTCACAGCCTCCTCCCATCAAACAACTGATTGATTCTCCAGAGCCAGTGGATCCCGTTGTTATTCACCAACTGTCCCACCGTGAACCCATGTCTGCGGACGAGTGGGATGTAGAGGCCTCTCTCTCGCAATCTGACACGGAATGTCTACACGATGCTCCTACGCAGCCGAAAGCTGCAGCGTCGGCACCGCGGAGCCGCAGTCGAATCCGTAAACAGCCACGGAGAGCCGCGTCACGGCCGAAGAAAAAGCAGTGGGAAGATGAGGGTTCTGTTTCGTAGTTTTTCTCTCTGTGGTTCAGCGCTTGTTTCTGGTATGATTACTTGTATGCTGCTCCGTCAGCTGACGGCTCTCTACCGATCTTTGTTTTTCTTTCTAGGTTGAAGTTCTATGCAAGCATATACATTTCTTACTCTGAATATTAACAGAATATGTTCTGAGCTTCGGCTCACCGCTTTGCGACAGTTTATCTATCAGTCTGGGGCAGATGTTGTTTTTTTACAGGAAGTCCTATTCGACCAGTTTTCCATTCCTGGGTTCTCGACGTTTTTTAATGTCGCTTCCGAACTTTCTACGGGCACTGCCTTGTTTTATAGAGAAGGCATTCCGTTGATGAATTTCGAAGTACTCGACAGTGGAAGGGGGATCGGGTGCACGTTTTATGATCTCAGTTTACTCCTTCTTTATGCCCCTTCTGGTTCGGGTTGTACTACCGCACGCTCGAGTTTCTATAAAGAAGAAGTCATTTACCTGCTTCGTAAATCCCCGACAAAGATAATTTTAGGTGGGGACTTCAATTGTGTTCTACGGCCGGTAGATCAGTCTCCTAATTTTAATTTCAGTAAAGAACTCGACGACCTTGTGCGCTCCTTGCACCTGCGTGACGTGTGGGTTTCTCGCTATCCTACACTTGTGCGACATACCTACTTTACTCCCATGTCTAGCAGTCGCCTCGATCGCTTTTACCTTTCCGATTCCTTGTGTGGGCAACTTCTGGCTGTTGATGTGATACCAGCCTGTTTTACTGATCATTGCGCTGTAGCCGTTACGTTTAATTACGAGCGACAACCGGTAAAATTGTTTCGTCCTCCTTGGATGCTCAATATCGCGTATTTGCAAGATACCTCCCTTGGTATCGTCCTGGAGGACATTTGGACTCGTTGTTCTCGTGCTATGGACCGGTACCCGTCTATCGTGGCATGGTGGACACTGTATGCAAAACCACACATCCGTAGGGCTCTCATGCGTTTTGGGGCTGCGAAGGTGGCAGAAGATCGACGAACGCAAGAATTTTACTATTCTGTCTTACGTCAACTGTACGATAGTGCTACGCATGCTCCCCTCCGGGTTACTGATATACAGCGCATCAAAGCCAAATTGCTGCAGCTCAAACGCATTCAGATGGAGGGCCTGCGGACGAGGTCTCAACCACGTTCCCTTCTACAAGAGGAACTGACGTCACTCTACCATCTAGTCCGTTTACGGTCGCGCCGGAAACGTGGGTGCCTTGCCTCCCTCACAACCGCTGACGGCCGCGTGTTCACCTCTCACCGTGACATTTCTGACTTCGTTTACACCTATTTTACTGATCTGTACGATACTCATGTCCCGGCGGAAACCTCTCTTGACGACTTTACCTCCTTGCTGCCTCGCGTCGTCACTCCTCAATTAAACGACGCCTTTCTGCGTCCCTTTCAGAAGGATGACATATATGATGTTGTTGCAGGATCGCAGTCCCGCAAGTCGTCTGGATTAGATGGTATTCCTAAGGAGTTCTATGTTCAATTTTGGCCGCTCATTGGTGACACCTTAACGTCAATGGTAAATGAAGTGATGCGGGGTGTCTCACTTCCTGCTCCTTTTCAGGAAGGCAGAATGGTCCTCCTCCCGAAATCCACAGGTCGACCTGCAATTGATTCCCTCCGTCCTATTACTCTCCTTAACTTTGTTTATAAACTTGTCGCTCGAGCAATTAATATCCGTCTCTCTAAGCTGCTCGATACCATTATTGCCGCCCACCAAAGCTGTGTGCCTGGACGCACGATACTGACTTCCGTTCTCGAATGTCGCGATGTAATCTCGGTGGCGGCTGCCGCTAATATCCCAGGGGCTTTGCTTTTTCTTGATTTCCAAAAAGCGTTCGATCGCGTCAGCCATGATTTTTTATCGAGAGTGCTCACCGCTGTCGGCTTTAATAATGATGCTCGACAAGTCTTAACTAATCTTTTTACCGGTATCAGTGTCTCGGTGATTGTGAACGGTCACCCTACCCCCCGGATATCGATCAGACGGGGGTTACCCCAGGGAAGCCCCTTATCCATGTCACTTTTTGTTCTATCCTTAGAGCCCTTACTTCGCCATCTCATCATGCACTTACGTGGCTGGAATATATTGGGGGAAATTTTTGCAGTGCGTGCATACTCCGATGACGTCATGGTTTTAGTACGACATGCCGAGGACATACCGCGGCTTAAGGATACCTTGGATTCATTTTGTGGTCTTGCTGGTGCTCGCATTAATGATCGCAAATGCACGTTCCTGCCGTTGAGAGGCTTTGATCATGTCGTCATTCCTTGGGCGACGGTTGTCGATCGCCATAAGACCTTGGGGATCATAGTGGATCGTAATCCGATCAAAATGGCGGCACTAAATTGGCGTGAGGTTACGAGTCGTGTTCACGGGGCGATCCTTGAACATGACCGCCGTTCCCTTAGCCTCCTTCACAAGGCACGGGTTTTAGAGACCTATGTCTTCAGTAAAATATACTACGTTGCGCAGGTCTTCCCGCTTCCCGCGATGATGGCCCGCAGGCTGAAACAGCTGTCTAGTCGATTTCTGTGGCGCCGCCATGTCTTCCGTGTCCGGTATGAAGTTGTGGCCAGGCCTCGGAAGCTTGGAGGATTGGGTCTTTCAGATATCAAAGTGAAGACGTCCATCTTATTTGCCCGCCGCAATGTTTTAACCTGTACGCGGGCTCCGCATTCAGTCACCTCTCGTTTACTTTCCCGCCTCCGGCCGGCCAGTCTGACCCCTCCTGTTGATGTTGGAAGGATTAATCCTAAATTGCGGCACATTCGTGAATACTTTGTACTTGTCGGTATTCTGGGTGCTGATATGGTTTCTATGACGCATATTACTACCAACATGCTACAAATCCGTTGGGGTACAGCATGTTTCCCTTCTTCTGTTGAACTTGCTTCCCCGTCAACGTCATGGAAAACGGTCTGGTCTCATCTTAGTCTTCCCATTTTGCCGATGGAGATTGTTTCGACGTGGTATAAGGTCATTTACCGTCTGATACCTACTGGTGATCGTCTTTTTCGTATTGGCCTTCGTCCGACTGATCAGTGTGAAGAATGTCACCAAACTGACACCTTACTTCACAGGCTAGTTGCTTGCGGACGGGATCATTGGCTCTGGGTCCGCCGTCAATTAGCTTTTCTTACTAGAGGGCCTGAAACCGCATTCCCAGACGACATCTTCTTACATCCGGACATCTCTTATTTTCCTCAGACGAAAACGAACACGATTGTCTGGCTCTTGGGTTACTATGTCCATTACGTCATTGAAGGCGGTAATGACCCAGATCCCCGCGTCTTTCACCATTATTTGTCAACTGCGCATTGGAAATGGCAGCGGTTACCACAATACCGAACGCTTTTTGCGAATATGCTTTTTCTTGTGTTTAACCGTCAAGGTGTTGGTTAAGTTCCCCTGTGATTCCTGTTTCTTCCCTGAGCTCGAGTCCCCTCCCTTGTTGTATTTTTTCGTAATTTTTTTTTCTCTCTCTCTTTTGCATGTATATATATATATATACACCCAAAATTCATACGGGTGGGGTAACGGGTTGGTCTTCCCCTTCAGAAGAAATGTTTTATTTGTGTTTCACCTAATTTGTTGATTTTCTTTTTTGCAGCTAATATTAAATGATGATTTGACTATGGTTGTCTGAATTCTCGTGAAATATACCAAGTCAATCTGATAATAATATAAAAAAAAAGATGGATAGAGCGTCTTCCATGCAAGCAGGAGATCCTGGGTTCGAGTCCCGGTCGGGATACACATTTTCATCTGTCCCCGTTGACGTATGTCAACGCCTGTAAGCAGCTAAGTGTGTTCATTTCATTGTAAGTTCATTTCGAAAGATGTTTCAAAATTTCTGTTGGGCGTTTAAGTAAGGTTACAAGAGAACATTTAGCGTTTAATATCTTGCAGCATTGTTGAACACTTTCTAGGTTGAAAAATCCTAGTACTGACTGTGAGCTCAACCCTGTCTCCACACTTTGTCGTTAAGTTTCTCAGTGCTCTATACGCCGCTGTGTTGGTGGCTAATGCACGTGAGACCACCATTAACAGGCTTTAGAATGGCTCTCAGAGTTCGGCTTCATCACTGGGTGTAGGCCGTGATTACACTAACGACCGTAAGTTCTTACGTTATCTGAGTTGCCGGTTTCCAAAAGGAACATATTTGTTCCGCTCTCCATCAGGTAAGGGCATACTTTGTTGAATTAGGTTGATTCAAGCATCTTCATAGTACGCCTGATTCTGCAACCGATAGCATTTAAATTTAACATTAACACCAAAACCTGTATAGAAAAAAAGAGGGGAATAAAGGGAACATACTTCTGTTTTGTGTATTCTCTATCACCTCCTTAGCTGCAATAAGATTTTTTTTATTTTTTTTATTTAAGGATTCTTCCATTGCTTCTTGGTAGAACAATTCCATATTTAAGTTTGAATGTCAAGTACACTACGTTTGTTCTGAGTAGCGTCTGAACGGGACACTAAATGGCTCTGAGCACTATGGGACTTAACTTCTGAGGTCATCAGTCCCCCAGAACGTAGAGCCACTTAAACCTAACTAACCTAAGGACACCACACACATCCACGCCCGAGGCAGGATTCGAACCTGCGACCGTAGTGGGACGCGCGGTTCCAGACTGTAGCGCCTAGAACCGCTCGGCCACCACGGCCAGCTGGGACACTAAATCTTAGGTAACCAAATATATAAGGAAAGATACAATCCGCTTCTGTAGAGTGTTGTGCAGGTTAATTATTTATAATGCTTAACATTGTCCATTGTGTAAACTGTAACGTCAACGTTAATAAACAAGTTTGATGCATAACACTCTATAAAAGTGGATTGTATCTTTGCTTTTAGTGTTTGATTGCCTAAGAACTAAACTGCTTTCATGCGCTAGTCAGTTGTTTCCTGAAGATGGCGAAACAAGTCGAAAAGTAGTTTGAAATAAACAAAAATCAGTAGAGCAAGAACTGTATACTTGTTATTCAATCTTAAATATGAAAATGATTTACTGGGTCTTTTTAACGAAATTAAGAACAAGTTGAGAAACGGATTCATTTGGTTACAGTGCGCCTAAGCACAAGTTTGGAAGGTAGGAGACGAGGTACTGGCAGAAGTAAAGCTGTGAGTACCGGGCGTGAGTCGTGCTTCGGTAGCTCAGATGGTAGAGCACTTGCCCGCAAAAGGCAAAGGTCCCGAGTTCGAGTCTCGGTGGGGCACACAGTTTTAATCTGCCACGAAGTTTCATATCAGCGCACACTCCGCTGCAGAGTCAAAATCTCATTCTGCAAACATCCCCCAGGCTGTGGCTAAGCCATGTCTCCGCAATATCCTTTCTTTCAGGAGTGCTAGTTCTGCAAGGAGAGCTTCTGTAAAGTATGGAAGGTAGGAGACGAGGTACTGGCAGAAGTAAAGCTGTGAGTACCGGGCGTGAGTCGTGCTTAGGTAGCTCAGATGGGCCTACGAAATAGAAAGGTTCCTACGAGACGAAGTTAAACTTGACTACAATGAACTTATCGGAATCCACCTCTCCATAGTGAGCAGTGTCGTTTACGTCAAGCTGATTAACGATGCAGTATGTGACAGAATCATCCGAGATACTAAACATGGACTCAAATTTCGTCACTCTGATGGACATGTTGGAGAAGTAACTATTGATCATGCAGGACTGGGCTTACGAAACATACGCATTTTCGAACTTCCCTTCGAGGTTCCGTCTGACTTGGTCATTGACGCCTTACGCCCGTATGGAAGAGTGCTCAGCCACGTTCAGGAAAAATGGTCCAACTTCACGACTTACCCCGTTCTCAATGGGGTGCGTCAAATCAGAATAGAACTGACACAACATGTACCCTCGTACTTGTTCATCGGCGGATGCAGAGCTATAGTCATCTACGATGGACAACCCAAAACATGCTCAGGATGCGGGAAAGAGGGCCACGTGCGTTCCGAATGTATGCAGCGGAGGATAGTGCAAGTTCCAAATGGCGAACCTGTACCTACGTCCACGTTGACGCCGCTGCCACTAACGTATGCGGACGCATTCCGAACAGATCCCATCCCGAAGAATGACCAGGTACAGAATCCTGACAGTTTACGGCAACCGACTGCAGCAGAGACCGCCTCCAGTGACGAAACGACGCACACTTCTGCCGCTCGGGCGCCGACGACGCCCTTAACCGAGCGGAAAGGATCGGTAGGAGATATGGAAATTGATCCTGCGGTTGTGCCGACAGCTGCTTTCGTCCCTGAGCACCGGGAGTCACTTCCGCACTCGGATACGGAGGCGCACACGCGCAAACAACGGTCGCCGAAGCGCCACAAGAAACGACGGCTAGCGCCGTCGGATACCTGCTTACTGCAGTCCATGTTAGACGATCTTGGGTGTAACGTCGATACAGTGCATCCGGAGGCGCAACGGGAGGGTCTACCCCCCACACAGCAGTACGACGCGAATCACGCTAGACAGGGGTTGAATACAGACACACCGGACGGAAAGCCGACGGAAGGAGACCCTCCACCCACCGCAGCAACGCCACCGCCTTCGGTCAGCCCGGCCGGAGAGACGCGACGGGAGCTGGACCTCCAGCACAGTAACTGGGCCGACGAATCCGATGCTGACCCACACACTGACGACGCACCCGCAATGGCGAGTGCTGCGTCCACCGGATGTTAACCGCGCAGAAGATGCAGATTGACGCACAGACAGCATGTCACCGGGCAGCAGCACACAAATTAACATAAGCGTTCATGTGCGCTTTACGCACTGAGGAACAGCGGCAGGCATATCGAACAGCCTCTATTAATATTAATCCGATCAGAACGCCTGTAAAATTGCAGTTATTACGGGACATGTTGCATGCGTCAGACGTCGACATCGTTCTGCTGCAGGAAGTATGTGTTGAGAGCTTCCCCGACCTCTATGAGTACGATACGTACATTACACCTACTACCGACGGCGGCAGCGGAACAGCGATACTTCTACGTAGTGGCATAGTAGCCGAGGACGTGGTGTACCTGCCGTCAGCGCGGGGACTGGCTCTCACAGTGCTGGGAGCACGGGTCGTTAACATTTACGCACCGTCGGGGTCCGACAGACGGCGCTACCGATCCCGATTTTACGCAGAGGAGATTGCAACACTATTCTTAGGTCGGTATGAAAATGTCTTATTTGGAGGCGACTTCAACTGCGTGCTCGCACCAAAGGATCAACACCCACGTTATACTTCATGCCCGGAGCTGCGACAACTCATACAGGACATGAATCTCATTGATACATGGGAGAAGATACATGGCGACAGACGTGGATACACCTACGTCACGAGTCACTCTGCAAGTCGGCTCGATCGCATTTACGTAACACGTCGTCTCGAACCTGCGATCCTCGATGCGGAATTGTGGCCTGTCGCCTTTTCAGATCACATAGCATATATTTGCACGGTCTCCCTGAGTCGTCAACAAGTTTGGAGGAGTCGCAGTGTTTGGAAACTGAATACAGCACACCTCAGGGAGCCTGAGTGCAGACGCATAGTCGAAGATGCTTGGCACGTGTGTGAACGACGCCTCCCGACATATCCGACGACGTTGCAGTGGTGGCTGGAATGCGTTAATCCTGCATTGCGCCGAGCGTTAATTGCATACGGAAGAGAGCAGATGATGTGGAGGCGACACACGACGGAATTTTATTTCACGATGCTCCGCGAACTTTCTGTACAAGCACCTTCACAGGAGCGTCGAGCCGGTATAAAACGATCACAGGCCCAAATAATTTCCATAACGCGCCGCCGTCTGGAGGGAGTCGCAATCCGTGCAAGGGCCTTTGAACGAGTCCGTGGAGAATCACCGTCGATGTATCACGTTATCAGAGAAAAACAACGTAGCCGCAGAACCTTAATACAGACGGTCGTACTGCCAGATGGTCGCCGCACGACAACGCAAAAAGATATTGCCAACGCTTTCGTGGAACACTACGGTCATCTCTATGAAGAAGCGGAACACGATCATCCAGCCTTTCATGAGGTCCGACGAACGCTCTCCGCGTGTCTCGACGAGCCGGCCAACCTGGAGTTAACAGGTGAAATCACAGTTGACGACGTAATGGAAGCGATTGATAAGGGAGCGTCGCACAAATCGCCGGGGCCCGATGGGTTTCCGTTAGAGTTCTATCGTACATTTAAAGATCTCATGATTCCACGATGGACTGCCATGTACTGCGAATTGATGTCTCCCAACGTGCCTCTTCCACCCGCCTTCGTGGAAGGAATGATCATCCCCATCCACAAACCATCTGGCGGCACAGGGATACAGGCCTACCGGCCACTGACCCTTCTTAATTGCGACTACAAGATCTACGCCAGGATACTTGCAGCACGTTTTAAACGCGTAATACGCCAAGTGATTTCACTCGACCAAACCCAGCTAGGAGGAGACAGCAATATACAAACGGCACTCAGTGACTACCGCGATGTTATCGCACTGGCATCAACATGTCGTCTCCGGGGTGTATTGGTATCGATAGACTTCGATCGCGCATTTGACAGGCTGAGTCATGCTTATCTCACGGACGTTATGACAAAAATGAAGTTTCCGGAAAGTTTTGTCACCGTCGTTATGAGACTACTCCACGGAGCCGCATCCAAAGTGCTCATCAATGGACGCTTGGTGGGGCCCATCGCCATCTCACGATCGCTCAGACAAGGGAGCCCACTGTCAACGATATTGTATGCCATCGCTGTCGAGCCCCTGCTCTGCGGGCTCTGGAATCGACTCCAAGGAATGACGATAAGGCACAACAAGTTTATATGCCGAACATACGCAGATGACCTAGTGTTTTTAGCACGGTCAGGAGACGAGGCAAGAGCCTCCTTGCATTGGATTAATTTGTATTGTATGGCTACGGGAAGTCGCCTGAACATGGCAAAGTCGGGAGCGATGAACATCGGGAGAGGACTCCCGACAGGAAGTGTAGCACCATTACAGCCGATCAACAAGATGAAATGCCTAGGAATTATCTTCACTACAGACGTTCGACGCACGGCGGCACTGAGTTACAGACATATTCTGCAAACAATTCGTGCGAGTGTCCGAAGTCACAGGTTAAGGGCACTGGATATGATACAACGGGTCACATTTGCCAACACTTATCTAGCCTCTCGCATCCCCCACCTGACACAAGTTCTTCCTATGCCGGTGGTGCTGCCCGCCGAATCCTGGCGGCACTAGGATATTTTGTGAGCACGGGTCTGCTTTTTAAGGTAGGATACGAAACCCTCACCCTTCCTCGTAGTCGTGGAGGTCTTGGACTAGTCCACGTACGCGACCGAGCAGTGGCTATTTATGTAACCACAATGATAAAGATGTGGACACGACACCAGACATGTCTGACGGGCACCTTGATAGACGAACTCGCTCCACCTTCGCGTTCGGCTCCGGTAGCGGTGGCTCACATCTCACCATCGCTTACCCATATGCGAACCTTTTTTGTGGAACACAGTTATGTACATATGGAACTACCGACTACCAGGACGGCAACGGCACGTGATATATATCACATCTTAACTCGACGACGGCCGAACAATGCCGTGGAGCGCCGCCAACCAACAGTTACGTGGTCAGTGGTATGGCGTACAGTGCACCATCCACACCTTGATACGGGAACGCGCGCACTGTGGTATCAGGTGGTAAATGGGAAATACGTGATTCGTTCCAGGTTGCATACAATTCATATGGCGGACGAGCCACTGTGTCCGCAGTGCAATGTTATAGACACAGAGGAGCATCGCCTGATATGCGGTCCTTCGGCGGACGTATGGTGTTTGGTCAAAAAAATGATCGCCTTCCTCCTTCGGGTGGGGCCGCAAACAGTAGAACCACGCACATTACTTCTCCCAGATAGGACATATTATCCCCGAACAAAGACAAACGCAGTGACTTCGATTCGAGGTTTGACTGTGCGTTATCTTTTCCGAGACGGCAGTAAGAATGTGCTTGACTTCTGGGCCTTATTACAGGAACATCACTCACAGCTTATGAGAAATCCGAGATATAGAACATATTACGCAAATTTTTTTGCTTGATCCCCCACCCAGTTGGGGTGTCCCGGGTAGGAGAATGTAATTATTGTCTATAAGTATCAGAACAAGAAAGGAAGAAAGGACCAGGACGGTGGAGAGGATCCACAAACACACGTGAAGACGTACCCGACACCAACGCGAGGTATGACGGGATTAGCGAGGGACGCGCCTGAAAGAGGAACGTAGACCGTTGTTGTTTTGTCCTGACGGAAGCAGGATTTTTTTTTCACACTTATGTAAATAAAAAGGGTGGAAAGTCCACTTATTTCCGTTTCCCAGAAAAAATTTATGTTATGAAGTCATCGTCTTCTATATTTAAAAAAAATGCTAGAAGCAGTTTATGTTTGTTATTGCAAAAAAAAAAATGGTAGAGGACTAGCCCGCAAAAGGCAAAGGTCCCGAGTTCGAGTCTCGGTGGGGCACACAGTTTTAATCTGCCACGAAGTTTCATATCAGCGCACACTCCCCTGCAGAGTGAAAATCTCATTCTGGAAACATCCCCCAGGCTGTGGCTAAGCCATGTCTCCGCAATATCCTTTCTTTCAGGAGTGCTAGTTCTGCAAGGTTCGCAGGAGAGCTTCTGTAAAGTTTGGAAGGTAGGAGACGAGGTACTGGCGGAAGTAAAGCTGTGAGTACCGGGCGTGAGTCGTACTTCGGTAGCTCAGATGGTAGAGCACTTGCCCGCGAAAGGCAAAGGTCCCGAGTTCGAGTCTCGGTCGGGCACACAGTTTTAATCTGCCAGAAAGTTTCATATCAGCGCACACTCCGCTGCGTATCTCACGACACGCTAGGTGATTTAGCTTACAGATGAAAATTTTCTTATAGTCTGGAAATAATTAATAGCCTCGAAATTTTTCAGCCTGCATGAATGGAGGTCGCTGGACTCGTATTCGTATTTCAGAGCTGCCTGACGTACAGAATTATCACAGAGTAGCGCTTACGTGACGACACCCACTAATGGAGTAATCCCACTGAGATCTGTCGCGCACAGGGGTTTAAAAGCTGACTCGGAGAGTTATTTTGAAACTCTGTCCTCAGCGAGAAACGGAACGTTTTTATCAGGGCCAGGCAGACGGCATTCCTTTTGCACGCTTTATCAACGCCAAGGTAAGCAGTTTTCAGAGAGTACCCGCTACGACAATTCTGTACATTCTGCCACGAAACCAAACTCTAAATTCTTATTGTTGCTGAGCGTTGTCAAGTACTACAAACGTACGAGTAAATTAAACAAATACCCTTTTTTCCGAAGTTACTGGAAAAACTTGTTTGTTTAAATTGTCAAAGCTAAAGAGGCAATATACTTGTTGCATATACGTTGATGCAACAGGTGCATGATTACCAGTGTTACAAGCGGGATGTGGATCGAAACAAACGGAATGGATTTATTAGGATTGGGGTCGTCGTGTCGGAATTACACTTGTGGGGGAAAAAAAGGTCACCTTTGCATGGTATGTCCCTGTCAAGTAACATAGCGCGATGAAAATTGCACCATACACAAAAAGGCCTGCTACAGTATAGTACAGAAGTGTACAAAATGACAGGAACAAAAATTACACTTTTATTCAAAAACAATAATTACACCGAAGTCATCGTGATTCATGGTAGAAAAAAAAATGGTTCAAATGGATCTGAGCACTATGGGACTCAACACCTTAGGTCATAAGTCCCCTAGAACTTAGAACTACTTAAACCTAACTAACATAAGGAAATCACACACACCCATGCCCGAGGCAGGATTCGAACCTGGGACCGGAGCAGTCCCGCGGTTCCGGACTGCAGCGCCAGAACCGCATGGCCACCGCGGCCGGCGATTCATGGTAGACCTTTGCATATTATAAAAGGCGATTCATGATCCTCATATGCTTTTTTCATCATTTTCCACGTTTCACTAGGGGTTTTCCCGAGCCCTCTGGCTCCCGTAGGTATCATATGTGATAGCTCCAGTCTAATATTTTATTACTGGTTTTTCGACCGCTTTAGCGAGAGCGCCTACCAGTATCACAGAGTATACATTCAGCGCATTCTGTTCGTCATTTGTTTAAACTTCTCCTTGCCATCAACAGGTGGCAGCAGCAACTGGAATGTGAGTTCTACGACGGCACGCACCATGTCGGTAATTAAAGAAAGGTAAATATTCTTCGCAAATTCACACATTTAGAAGCATATTTATATTCGCAAATGGTTCATTTATCCTGTAAATAAATATCTATACCGAGAAACTACTCTTAATGAACAAAATGTTCTACTTAATTACAGGTATCATCCCTGATACCTATTGATTTTATTAATATAAATCTCCTCTCATTGTTCACTTGGTTATAGTGATGCGCGTGTTTGTTTCTTCATTTTTTGCTAAATTTTCTTCTGTTTGATGTCGTTGTCCTGTATTAAACGTGTTTCTCTTACATGTAAATATATTGGGTATTTATTGTATTACTTTAATGAAAATAATGAACCCAGTAATCCCATTTTGCCCTGCTGTAGGGCTAACTGATGAAGAAATAGCGCAACTTTTCGCAGTGTAAGATACAAATATTCCTCAATTTGAGCTGTCTGAAGAAGAAGATGAGCCTGATATAGCTGTCAGATCACAAACTCTAGCAGCTGATGTGTCATAATCCGAATCAGATGACGATGGGGATTCCTTTGAGTGAGATCCAACACAGCGGTGCAAAATGGAGACACACAACAGAGTAAGAAGTTGATAGATACAAATCTGTATGGCATATTTAACGTATGGTTTGCAAAGATTTATGTTATTTTACTTTAATTTCTAGGTTTAATCCAGAAGTACCAGAATTTGCAACACCTGAAGTTCCGTCTGTGAAGTCACCATTTGAATATTTCACGCAATATATTGACCAAACATTGTTTGGTGATGTGGCTTATTATATAAATTTACGTCATGTTACACTAACAGTAAAGTCAGTGGTCTGTAGTGGAGCAGAATTAATAAAGTTTTGAGGAGTTATTGTCTTGATTGCATTACTGGGGTTCCCTAGCTTGAGAATGTCTTGGGAAAGGCGAAATGTTATCCACTGATTGCATATACAATTAGGAAGGACATTTTTATCTGATAATAAATAAACTCAAACTAGTTGATGACAATGCTGTATTAGAGGAAACCAAACGAAGTGTTAGTTACTGGAAAATACGACCACACCTTGACAGACTAATAAATGCATTTCGAAATCGTCCCCGACCGACTCATGCATGTGTAGGTGAGCAGATGATTCTGTTTGCAGGTCAAGTAAGAACAAGACAGTATGTTAGGGGTAAACCTCACCCAGTTGCCTTGAAGAACTTTGTGCTAGGTACATCCAGCGGTACACCACTTGACGTTTTGCTATACCAATAAAAGGGTAAAGATATCACGTCTGGAAAAATTCCATTACCTGACAACCTTGGTATTGGAGGTCGTGTTGTTCTAAAGCTGTCAGATTCCTTAACACCTGGGTCACTAATATACACTGATGGATACATCTGTCTTACTAGATAGTTTCGTAACTCATGGAGCAATCTTAGCAACTGAGACTATCATGGCTAATCGTCTTCCAAAAGCCGTCAATTGAAAGAGAGATTTAGATTTCAAAGGGGAGGGCAGAGGTTCTTTATCAGGTTATAAGGTGTGATGAAAAATTAGCTGCAATGAAGTGGTTTGACAATGAACCTATTTACGTTGCATTTTCTGCTTTTCGTGTTCATCCCACTCTCCTAATTCAACGTTGGTCGAAGAAAGATAAGATTCCTGTGCAAATTCCAAAGCCAAAAGCAGTTACTAAATATAACAAATATATGGGCCGTGTGGATCTCCTGGATAGGGTAGTGGGAAAATACCCCATGACTAGCAGACAGTACGCGTGATCCACCAGCTGCAGTTGGAGCTTGGCTAGAATATAGGCAAGGAACACAAAGTAATAAATTTCTGAGAACATACATCATGCAGTATCAAGCTTTCAAACTTCATGTTGCACAAAATCTTATTTTCTATAGTGTGCCAGAAAATGAGCAAAGATCAGACTCGAGCAATGGCAATGATGAGGATGATGCTGACGAAGGTCCACCAGAAAAACTTCAAAAAGCACCAAAAGTTTTACCATGTTTGCCATTCAGGGTATCAAATGCTAAACAAATGCCTCGGATGACAAACAACATACAGAAAAATAGATCAAAATTCACGTTAGAGAGTTGTGGACGTCTAACATTTGTACGATGTAGCACATGTCAAATGTTCCTTTGCTTTACATCTGAAAGAATTTGTTTTGCTCTTTTTCACAAGAAGTGAGTTTGAATTTATGTTACGTTTCTCACATAAAAACAGGATTAGTTCATATGTTGAGAATAATTTTGTTGTAACACTCATATGTATTACTTTGTATTGCCATAGACCACAAGTATCACATATGATACCATCTGAAAAATATATGTAAAATGAAAATAAAAGTTTCCTCTCTATTTTTGGCTTATTTGTGTTCTTATTGCTTGTGAATATTATTTTCAATAAAATCAGACCTCGGACCAAACTTCAGGACTCTACAGGATAACGCAGAACTGAAAAGTTCACACTTCGGTAATAATCAACATCCATGGTGTCAACGTAAATAATGCCCCAAGAACGCAGTGTGTTAATAAGCATAGTCCTGCTATGTAGTGAGTTTGAGCGGAAACATGGCCAGGGTTATTTTTAGGATGTACACATACCGGATAAAAATAAAATGTTGCTTTCTTGTTGGTATTACAAACTCAGAATTTTTTAAAAAAAAAGCTCTCCTGGAACTTCTCTGACAAAGAGTATAATTTGCGTAAATAACTTGTTACGGCGTAACGTCAAGAGCCGACACGGAAATGAAGAACGCAAGAGCAGAGTTGGCTGTGAGACGACGTCAGCCAGTACTTCCGTGACTAGGACCGCACCACGTCACGAGCGACCTCTAGCCGAAGAGAATGTAAGTGCCGCTCCTGCCAGCCTCGGCCGGACAGTAGAAACCGGACACTGGTGGACCCGGACTATAAGAGAGCTCCGGAATAGCTGTTACTTGTGACCCATATCCATCGCTTGTATGGACCTTCTAAATAGCGAAAGACATTGATTATTTACATGTCGCCATTAGCTTGAGATACGACATTGCAAACCAAAGTTAAGTATTGTCAGTCTACTTTATTGTAATACGAGGGGTATCCACAAAGTACATTACGTTTTGGAATTAAAAATAAATAAAGTATTGGAATTTTTTTAATTATATACAGATGAAAGCCACACTTAAATACTACTTTTCTACATAGTTGCCATTTAAATTAAGGCACTTATCGTAGCGATGGACGAGCTTGGAAATTCCTCCGTCGTAAAATTCGGCCGCCTGCGCCTTCACGTGGTTACCTCTTCTTGAAGCCGTGCGTCGTCACCAAAACGCTGCATAGCCAACCACTTCTTCATTGCTGGGAATAAGTGGAAGTCGCTCGGTGCCAGGTCGGGACTGAACGGCGGATGAGGAAACAACTCCCACTTAAAAGATTCGAGAGATTCACGAGTGGCATTTGCCGTGTGGGTCAGGGCGTTGTCGTGAATGAGCAAGATCTTTGAGCCCAACTTTCCCCTGCGCTTGTTTTGTATTGCTCTTCTGAGGTTGTGCAGAGTTTGGCAATACCTTTGAGAGTTTATTGTAGTGCCTCTTTCCAGGAAATCCACAAAAATCAGACTTTTTCTGTCCCAAAAGACAGTCGCCATCACCTTCCTTGCCGACATTGTCTGCATGCATTTCTTGGGTTTTTGGGGGGAATTTGTGTGCCCCACTGCATTGATCGCAGTTCACATGCTTAACCCATGTTTCGTCACCAGTAACGATGCGATCGAGTAATGAGTCGCCATCTTTCTCGTAAGCGTCCAAAAACTTTAACGCCGCAGCCATTCGCTGATTTTTGTGAATCTCTGTCAAGATTTTTTGTATCCATCTTGCACAAAACTTGTGATAACCAAGCTTTTCGGTAATGATTTCGTGCAACAAACTTCGTCTCTTGTGCGTGCTAGCGGGGACCCTACACTATTTTAGGCACGATTACCAGTTTATCTGGTTCTCCAGAGCACGAATCAAGGGAAACGTATCTTCTGGCAGCGAACCAACATGATTCAAAGTGGCTCTGAGCACTATGGGACTTAACTTCTATGGTCATCAGTTCCCTAGAACTTAGAACTACTTAAACCTAACTAACCTAAGGACATGACACACATCCATGCCCAAGGCAGGATTCAAACGTGCCACCGTAGCGGCCGCGCGGTTCCAGACTGTAGCGCCTAGAACCGCGCGGCCACCCCGGCCGGCGAACCAACAAGATTCATCAGTGCAAAGGTTTAACCACAGGTTGTTGCATCAACTGGAGTACCGTGGATATAGGTATGAAAACTCTTAAGATGTCTGGTATTAAAGTGCCAGCATTCTGCCATGGGATCGTTCATGTGAAATACACTCGCTTGTGAAATGGGCTCAACGTGGAAAGTGGTTCGTATGCCAAAGAATGGAGACGAAACACGAGATTTCGCATAAAGTCAAAGCTAACGTTTTAGTGCCGAAATAAATAGCGTCTCGATGTAACAGTAAAGCAAGGGGCTAGAACACGCACGAATTGTTTCTCAATGTGTCTGGCAAGCTAGACAATTGTCTGCCCATAAACAGTTTTTATTCCGGTAAGCTTAGTTGCACAGACCAACAGCAGAGAATGTACGCAGTATGTTCAAAAGGCACCTCCTACATTTTTTCAACAGTGAGGCGCACCTCTTTCTGTAGACGAATTAACAAAATTTAAACACGCTACAGAAGTAATTCGATGCAAATGGGCAGAACTTTCTCCCTGCGGAAGCATTGTTCTGGAGGCTGAGATACGACCGCAACAAACACAAGGGAACTGAAAAAAAAGCAACATCAAAAACAAACATTACATCCTTCCACCGGCAAGCTTTCATAAATGGTCGACCGTGTCTGTCTCTCACAACTGTTGTTTTGCTGGGAGGCGCTATGCCTTCTCGCTTGCCATTTTGCTTCAGGCAGACGACTAGAGGCACTTTTTATGAGGAACAACTGAGGGGCATTGCACCTATATATCTTTCCAGTTTAGTCTCCAGTCCTTTGTACCGGCATTTCAGTACATCATCGTTACTGTTTCACAGCTTTCTAATAAATGATCTCGAGACGTCAACAATTTAAAACGGCATTCGTCTCTTTGCGCTGTGAACGCTACGAGTGTAATAAAAACTTCTTCGTTGTGCGACAAACCCTTTGTTCTTTGTTTAACCAACGTCACTGGGTGACCTCTAACTACACAGTTACCTGTAAAAGTAGTTGTGCAGAGACATATCAAATAACTTTCCAAAAAATGCCCATATGTTATCGTCCGCACTCCATAACTGTCCTGTTGAGATATATTGTGCAGCTGGCTATGTTACGTGGTCCTCCTATGAAATTTACACTGCTGGCCATTAAAATCGCTACACCACGAAGATTACGTGCTACAGACGCGAAATTTAACCAACAGAAAGAAGATGCTGTGATGTGCAAAGGAGTAGCTTTTCAGAGCATTCACACAAGGTTGGCGCCGGTGGCGACACCTACAACGTGCTGACATGAGGAAAGTTTCCAACCGATTTCTCATACACTAACAGCAGTTGACAGGCGTTGCCTGGTGAAACGTTTTTGTGATGCCTTATGTAAGGTGGAAAAATGCGTACCATCACGTTTCCGACTTTGATAACGGTCGGATTGCAGCCTACCGCAGAATATTGAATAGGTGGGTTCAGGGCGCTAATACTGAACGCCTTGCTGGATCCCAACGGCCTCGTATCACAAGCAGTCGAGATGACAGGCATCTTATCTGCATGGCTGTTACGGACCGTGCAGCCACGTCTCTATCCCTTAGTCAACAGATGGGGACGTTTGCAAGAAACAATCATCTGCACGAAAAGTTTGACGGCGTTTGCAGCTGCATGGACTATCAGTTCAGAGACCATGGCTGCGCCCTTGACGCTGTATCACAGACAGGAGCGCCTGCGATGGTGTACTCAACGATGAACCTGGGTGCACGAATGGCAAAACGTAATTCTTCTGATGAATCCAGGTTCTGTTTACAGCATCCAGATGGTCGCATCCGTGTTTGGCGACATCGTGGTCAACGCACATTGGAAGCGTGTATTCGTCATCGCCATATCGGCGTATCACCCGGCGTGATGGTTTGGGGTTCCATTGGTTACACGTCTCGGTCACCTCTTGTTCGCACTGACGGTACTTTGAACAGTGAACGTTACATTTCAGATATGTTACGACCAGTGACTCTACCCTTCATTCGATCTCTACGAAGCCCTACATTTCAGCAGGATAACGCACTACCGCATGTTGCAGGTCCTGTGCAGGCCTTTCTGGATACAGAAAATGTTTTACTGCTTAGCTTCCCTGGCCAGCACATTCTCCAGATCTCACCAATTGAAATCGTCTGGTCAATGGTGGCCGACCAACTGGCTCGTCACAATGAGCCAGTCACTACTCTAGATGAACTGTGGTATCGTGTTGAAGCTGAATCGGCAGCTGTACCTATACACGCCATCCAAGCTCTGTTTCACTCAATGCCCAGGTGTATCAAGGCCGTTATTAGGGCCAGAGGTGGTTGTTCTGTTTACTGATTTCTCAGGATCTATGCACCAAAATTACGTCAAAATGTAATCACATGTCAGTTCTACTATAGTATATTTGTCCAATGAATACCCGTTTATCATCTGCATTCCTTCATGGTGTAGCAGTTTTAATAGCCGGTAGTGTATTTGAAGTGTGATACCTGTGAGCCCTCACATCAGTACTTTATTTAAGTCCAAAATTCTTGGTTTGTTGTCTTCGAATAAGAATTTATCCATTTATTTGGCGTTGCTTCTAAATTTTGAGGAAATTATTTAAGCAGATTTCTTTCGTGGATGATTCCGTCGGATGTGGAGAAGTCACAGTGCAAGGAAACTGTAGTAAAACGCATGAAAACCAGCAGATGGTTGGTTGGTTGATTTGGGAGAGGGTACCAAACTGCGAGGTCATCGGCCATATCGGATTAGGGAAGAAAGTCGGCCGTCCCCTTTGAAAGGAACCATCCCGGCATTTCCATCAAGCGATTAGTGGCATAACGGAAATTCTAAATCAGGATGTCCGCACGTGGGTTTGAACCGTCTTCCTCCCGAATGCGAGTCCATTGTGCTAACGACTTCGCCACCGCGCATGACGTTTGGGGCAGCGCCACCATACATGACGTTTGGTGCGGCTGACTTTGAACATAAATGAATGCAGCGTATCACACACAAGTAGGTGGAAAAAGCGTTATTGTATGATTACATGTTTGCTACTCAGTCAGTGGAATCTATCAATCCATTAAATATTTCTGTGTATGCCTACGGAGTGATTTAAATTTGAACGACCATGAACCGCTAATGGCAAAAAAGGAAGCTGTCAGACTGAGATTAATTAGTAGCTCTCTGTTCATGAAGGAGGGTAGGTTACAAAACCCAAATCTAATACTTGAATATTGCTTGTCAATCTGGGACCAATATCAGATAGGATTTATAGGGGAAGTGTGAAGAAGATCATCACGTGCGTATCTTCACAGATTTGCTCAATAAGCACGAGAACGTCACCGAGGTGCTTAATGAGCTACAGTGGTAGATGTTACAAGACAGCTATTGTGCATCACCATGTGATTTGCTATTAAAATTCCAAGAGCAAACTTTTCCAGACAATGTATGCTTCCTCCTACAAAGATATTGCGAAATCCCATTAGAGCCCAGGCGCCCCATTTGTGACTGGAGTGGTACACAAATCAACATCCGCCATACGCCATAAGATGGTTTGCGGAGTGTAGATGCAGATGTGACAGTACTTTGTTCGACACGTGAATGACGGCACTTCGCCAGGCTTAAGGCGCGGGTGGTAATTCTATTAGTGTTAGTTCTAAGCGACAGTTGCGGTACGCACATTCACATGCTATGCCCTTGATAAAAGCGAATATCGTGCAAATTATGTCGAGCTTTTCTCTATAACCTCCGATTTATCTATATTAGCCAACCCTTGCAACTCTTATGTCGCGTAAGCATTCAGTTTTTGTGAAGTTAGAGTTCGGCGGCATTTCGTGCTTCTAAAGGTGCCCTAAACTGCAATTTCTCTCTCCATTTCCTAGAAAGAAACATGGCTTTCTACGTTTTGTGCATAATAGTGCGTTCCAGCACTGGGCTAAAACCAGCATTCCTTCTCCTTTCACTGCTATGAAATGGGCATTTCGCGGCACTACAAAAGAGAGTCCGGTGGACTGCATGGCACTGATCTGATCCTCTCCTGGCGCTTCCTTCTGAGAACTGCTCCAAGGACTGTCCCTCTGTTTGGCTACATTGTTCCGCTCTCGCCAATGAACTGACACCTTACACCATTTTCCTCTCAACGTCCTCATACTTACCAAAAGCATGCAAATTGAATAAATGTAAAACACGATAAGTGAATACCAACAGTCACTAACACTATTACATATTAATTTTTCGATTAACTTTTCCAGACTAATGGGTCTTTATATACTGATTTTATATATGTTATCGGACAGTACTAAAAACGGTCTCATTAAATCATCGAAGTTCTAACCAGCCAGAGCACATGATGATGGACAACATTTTAAATGTTAATGACAGTGTGAGCTTTTTGGGCAGGCTATTTCACACATAATTTATCTGGCTACTACACACGAAAGACCTGTGATCAAGCTGTGTCAGGTCACAGAGCTTTTTCCAATGTCTGACCGGGAACGCATGGGGAGGTGACAGTTTTACAGGGCGTTTGTGAGATCGTGGTGGCAACGTGGTTTATGAGTCGGCACGTGCTTCCTGGCTCAAGATGTTAGACGCTCTCCACCACGAGGGCATTCAGATATCGCCTGGAGCCTATTGAAACAACACTCTAGATTCGGCGGTACCTCCTCCTGGCATCGCCAGGCTATGAAAAATTGGCATTGCCTCAGTCATTATCATTCAGCACGGCGGCCCACCCCAACCTGTTGCTCCCGATGCGACCAAACAATTAAGGACACGTGCTGCCGACGGTCCCATGCATCTGGATACATCATACCTGAAAGTACGCAGCCACGGGTGGAAAAGTTGAAGCCTTGGCGTGTGAGACGATCTAAAGTCATTTTAAGGTAGACACAGCATAAGAAAACTTATGTTTCAGATTTCGTATTTCCAGATCTGTTTTTTTTTTTTTTTCATTTTTAGCAGACTATCATTGGCAAAAGGGGCCTTCATCGCCACGAGAAATCAGATTATATCAACCATAGGTCCGAATTTGAGGTAGAAAGTTATGAGAATGTACGTTTGGAGCACAGCGTTGTATGGACTGTGTGAATACCGGAACACAAGAGAATCGAAGCGTTCGATATGTGGTGCTACACGTGAAGGCTGAAAATTAGGTGGACCAATAAGGTAAGAAAGAGAGGAGAGTAATATGTGGAAAAAACTGACAAGGAGAGAGACGGCAGGATGATAGGACACCTGTTAAGACACCAGGGAATAACTTCCACTGTAGTAGAGGGAGATGTAGAGAGTAAAGCTTGTAGAGGAAGACAGAAATTGGAATACATTCAACAAATAACTGAGGACAGAGGCAGCAGGTGCTACTGAGATGAAAAGGTTGGGACTGGAGAGGAATTCGCGGCAGGCCCCATCAAACGAGTAACAAGACTGACGAGCACGCAGTACAGTTATATCGTTGTATATAGGGATGTCTACCAGCAAGTGAATGTATTCGGTTGTTTATCTGTTTTGCCTGGCATGTTTTTCCAAAACGAGATTTTTACTCTGCAGTGGAGTGTGCGCTGATATGAAACTTCTTGGCAGATTAAAGCTGTGTGCCGGACCGAGATTCGAACTCGGAACCTTTGCCTTTCGAGAGCAAGTGCTCTGCCATCTGAGCTACCCAAGCACGACTCACGCCCCTTCCTCACAGCTTCACTTCTGCCAGTACCTCGTCTAATACCTCTCATTCTGGAAACATCCACGACGCTGTGGCTATGTCTCCGCAATATCCTTCCTTTCAGGTGTACTAGTTCTGCAAGGCTCGCAGAAGAGCTTCTGTAAAGTTTGGAACGTAGGAGACAAGGTACTGGCAGAAGTGAAGCTGTGAGGACGGGTCGTGAGTCCTGCTTGGGTAGCTCAGATGGCAGAGCACTGGCCCACGAAAGGCAAAGGTCCCGAGTTCGAGTCTTGGTCACGCACACAGTTTTAATCTGCCAGGAAATTTCAGGTTTTTCCAAGTACCCCTTTTCCAGTGCACTACAACAGAGCCACCGACTGTATCCATTAGAGCAGTTAATTCAGATCATCCATGACGTCTTTCAGCGGATCCTATGCTGAGAAAGGGTGGTGGTCTTTTGCTCAACACCTGGGACGTCAGGATATAGGTAAATGCCACGGCGGACAAAATAGCCAGAGAAGCTCTTAAGGATGGTGATGTGTGTGGATGTGCCGTCCAGTTGTAACCCGTCTTCTCATTGTCTGACAGAAGAATCATGAATTAGGGGCAAACAAAATGGTCGGAAATGGCGAACATGGTCTCTAAAACTGACCGCGCACGCATGATGGACTTCACGCCAAGCACACCAATGGAAGAAGTGCTGCTCATCATGCTGCACATAGGATACTGCCCGCTACCACACGGTTTCCTCCACTGGCGGAAGGTTCGTGGTGAAGTTTGTGGTGTTCCAGTTTCAGTAAAGCACGTCGGCCCACCAGTGTCGCTGACGCCGACACCAGTCTAACAGGGGTTTTGAAATTTTTGTGGACTTTAGGGCTTCCTACTTTAAGAGCTGGAGAGGAAGATCAGAGTTCTCTTTATCAAATGGCTCTGAGAACTATGGGACTTAACTTCTGAGGTCATCAGTCCCCTAGAACTTAGAACTACTTAAACCTAACTAACCTAAGGACATCACACACATCCATGCCCGAGGCAGGATTCGAACCTTCGACTGTAGCGGTCGCGTGGTTCCAGACTGTAGCACCTAGCCCTCGGTCACTCCGGCCGGCTTCTCTTTATCATCATCATTAGAATATGTCTTATTTTTACTGCCAAACATTTTTCTCGGTAACACATTTTTTTTGGTTGACATTCAATTCGAAACAAGTGCGAAGTTTCAAATCGAAATCTCCTACAAAACGCACGTGAATATTCAAATTTCCAGTTACGGCAATCATCTCTATAACATAAGTGTAGAAATACTGTTATTAACTTTATCTTGAACTGGAGTTAGGTAATTATTGAATCAGACGAAATTTTCACGTCAGGAAAATTCCCTACTCGGGAAAGCTTTGCAAAGTGCTTTGAGTAGTGACAGCGGCAACACAGTAGGAGCTGACAATGTCAGACGCTCACTTGTGTGTTGACGGCGGGAGACTTCCAGCACGGCAACTTGAAAACGCGCTAATTACTTATTCTGGGGCAAAAAAAACCACTAGAAATGGAGACAGCAGAGCGACTGAGCGGCTGTATTGTTGGCTTCGGAAAAGTTTAACGTGTGATTAATGTTTACGGCCGCGTTTAATTTTTATGTTGCCTGTAGTTTACGTCTCGCCGGAAGCGATACTTCAGTGGCCATTAACTGGCGCGGCCGCAGTCGGTATGGACGGACTCTGCTCTGTTCTACATAGCGTGTCCGACGGTGAATGGTCAGCATTCAAGGATATGACCGTAACGATTATTCGAAGCAAAAATGTCAAGTAAATATGGGCTCTAAAATGCATACCTTTAGAGCTGATTAGCACGTTTTCATCTCCGCTGCTGCGAAACACGTACCTTCTACTGGGAAAATGTGCATAGCTGTTAGGTTATGCATTTTAGAGCCCATGTTTACTACACTTTTTTTGCTTCAAATGACCGTTTCAGTCATATCCCGGAATACTGACCATTCCTGAAGGGATACCCTGCATAAAGAAAGCTGAGTTTCACGTAAAATGACGATGAAATTATTTACGAAGTACAAGATGTAGCCAAAAACTTGCACTTCCTAAAATAGATTAATTGTACCACTAAGAACATAAAAGCATCAATAATTCAAATATACTTGCGATTTATCTGACAGTATTTCACCGAAGAGTCATAAACAACACGGACATACCTAGCAGATTTAATGAAAAAATCGTACCGCAAGTGGCCACAGGCGATTTATCCCCTAAGAAGACGCAGTTCTAGTAACAGGAAAAGCAAAAGGCTTCCTAACATAAAATTTTTCAGGAAATATTGCTATGAGAAAATTTTCCCTATATGGATGAAAAACTGTTACGATATTATAGGAACAGTTGCAAAGTCCTGCTCCCTTGTCTGAGTTACACGGAATTTTCTCATTTGCTACTTGAATGTACGCTCGAAATGTTCGGCTTCACCATTTGACTGCGGTAAAAATGGCGCTGTGGTCTCATGGTCAGTACTATTGGCCGTGCAAAACTGTTCAGATTCCTGTGGGGTGAACTACGGGCCATTCCGGCAAGTTCGCGATCCAAAAAAGTACGTGTTCTAATAGTACAGGCCGACGTCGTAGAGTTCATTGGAACCGCAAACGGAAAGCCACTGAAGGCATCCACTGCAAGAAGCCATCGTGTGTCCCAGAAAGGTCCTGCAAAATAAATGTGCATGGGTTTCCATGGACCGCTGGGGCGTGACCAGTCTGAAGAGCGTTGAGGCGGGGCCGCCTTTTGCTCCATGCAAGCATCGCAGAATGACGTCAACTCTTCAATCTGGAGGTGCGCTCCTGGCCAAGAACAATGGCGTCGAGCAAACTGCTTTTTCCTTACAATACCCCAGTGTCTATTACGTAGTAACCTTAAAACATCCTGCTGAGGGGTGCAAGGGATTATGACCCGAGTCTGGTCATTCTCAGTGTTCAAAAGTAGAAAACCATGCTGTACTGACCCGGCTTGACAGCGAACGAAGTATCGTGTACTTCCAGCCGAACAGTGTCTTTCATTTTACTTGGCCACCCTGTGCGCATGTAATTCAGCACAGTGCTTAAATCTGCATATATTAATTTTATCCATTGTTTTTCAGTGTTCTGTCCGTGACTGTTTTACTTTCGTAAAATGAAGAACAAACCGCCTCGAGTCACAAGTTGCGTTTATTTACTGCACTAAACATTTCGAGCCCTGGAGGCTTATCTTCAGGTGCTTTTTAGCGATTTACATCAGGTTTTTCAGTTGTTCGCCTGTTGATATTACATTTTTGTGTTACAACATGGTATATTGTAGATATAAGTTAAACAGCGTTAATAATATGAAACTAACTTACAGTTTAACATTGTATGATGTCTGCTTCTGTTGTGCAGTTGGTATACACAACTTACAACATTGTGCCAAATAATTATTTTAATAATACCTGTGTACTAGTCATGTTAGATCATATTATCTTCTGTGAAACAAGTAAATCAATTATATTTAGAAGTAGAACATCTGTACGAACGAGAATCTTTGGTATGTTTACGTTCTGCTACTACAATGTGCGAAAAAGTGTGTGACAATGTATATATCCCAGTATGTACTGCAAAATTAAGGATGTGTATTTTGTATACCAACTGCACAACAGAAGCAGACATCATACGATGTTAAACTGTAAATTAGTTTCATATTATTAACGCTGTTATATATACTGTTTAGCGGAATCCGGTAAAACATCAAATCTCCGACATAGCTGCGGCTGGAAAAAGATCCTGCTAGAATGGGACCAAGACGACTGAAGAGAATCGTTCAACGTGACTGAAGTGCAGCCCTTCAGCAAATTTCTAAATATTTCAATGCTGGCCATCAACAGTTGTCATTGTACGAACCATTCAAGGGAACATCATCTATATCTACTATCGGAGCCGAAGGCCCAGTCGTGTACCCTTCATGACTGCCCGTGACAAAGCTTTACACCTTGCCTTGGCCTGTCAATATCAGCATTGGGCTGTTGATGACTGGAAACATGTTGCATAGTCGGCCGAGTTTCTTTTCAAATTGTACCGAGGGGTTGGGTGTCGTGGGCATGGAGACAACCTCTTGAATCCATGGATCCTGCAGAGGGACTGTTCAAGCTGGTGGAGGCTCAGTAATGGTGTCGAACGTGTGCAGTTAGAGTGATATGGGACGCCCGATACGTCTAGATACGACTCTGACAGGTGACAAGTACGTAAGCTTCCTATCTGATCACCTGCATCTGTTCATGTCCACTGTGCATTCCGACGGAGTTGGGCAATTACAGCTGGACAATGCGACACCCCACACGTCCAGAATTGCTGCAGAGTGGCTCCAGTAACAGTCTTCTGAGTTAAAACACTTCCGCTGACCAGCAAACTCCCCAGACATGAACTTTATTGAACACATCTGGGATGCCTTGCAAGCAGCTGTTTAGAAGAGATCTTCACCCTCTTGTACTCCCCTTCAGCACTACTTCAGACGTAAGTCGAGCCCATGCTACGCCGTGTTGCAGCACTTCTACGTGCTATGGGGGCCCCTATACGGTATCAGGCAGGTGTACAAGTTTCCTTGGCTCTTCCGTATATACAGGATGAGTCAGGAGCAAAAGTGGTTCAAATGGCTCTGAGCACTATGGGACTTAACGTCTTTTGTCATCAGTCCCCTAGAACTTAGAACTACTTTAACCTACCTAACCTAAAGACATCACATGCCCGAGGCAGGATTCGAACCTGCGACCGTAGCAGCAGCGCGGTTCTAGACTGTAGCGCTTAGAACCGCTCGGCCACCACGGCCGGCCAGGAGAAAAGGTTCATATTTTGAGAGGTAATAGTAGTGGTGGTGCTGAACAAAAAACTCCTTGTAAACATATGCCCCCTTCTTAACCGCTTCCGGGTAAACGAATGAAAACAACTACGAACGGGAAACGTGTAGCGTCGTCCTTATTAACCTTGTCAGTACACAGTTCACTTGCGGATGGTGCGGTTGTTTACCTAAAGTCTCAGTCCGACAGTGCTTGTCATAGTGCACGGTACTACAGTGTTGTTACATGAACAACGAATGCAGTTTTGTGTAGTGAAAATGCCACTGATCTTCACACAAGCGGAGTATGCTCTGCGAGAATACCGACTTTGATTTACGAATCGCAGAGTGACAGATAGCAGGGTGTTTAGCACGGTGTTTCACGGATTGCGTGAGCGTGTTACGCGCTTCCCAGCGTAAATTTTGTCTCTGAACGTCCCATACAAAAAACTCTTAATGAAGCTGAGAATATTCTTCAAGTAGTGGGATGCAGACCTACTACTACCTCCAGAAGAATTACTGCCCAACTTGGTATTCCATAAACACGAGTGGTACCCACAGTACACTAGCACGGTCTGTATCCCTTTCGCGGGCAGAGTACAACATCTGCATGAAGGAGATGCTGCCGCCCGGCTAGAATTCTGTGAATGGATCATTGCCAATGAGCGATTAATTCCAAGTACTGTGTTCACTTATGAATCAACTTTTACCCACAACGGAATCAACAACACGCGAAACTCTCTTGTGTGGTTAAATGAAAATGTGCATGCTACTGTGGAAACGAATTTTCATCTACGTTTCTCAGTCAACGATTGGTGCGGTGTTATTGATCACCAACTCTTCGGTCCAGTTGTTTTAGATAACCGTCTTACTGGGACACGGTATCATGAGTTTCTTCAAGATGTGTTACCAGAATATGTGGAGGATATCTCTCTGGCAACACGATCTAGTATGTACTTTCAGCTTGACGGAACTCCACATTCCGTACGGCCAGTGACACAGTATCTCAGCACAACATACCCTGGTCGTTGGATCGGTCGCCGTGGAGTCATTGCTTGGCCACCGAGCTCACCCGATCTTAACCCATTTGATTACTGTTTCTAGGGGTGGCTGCAGAGCGACGCCTACAAGCGCAGAGTGGACACAAGAGAGGAACTTCTTGCTCGTATTTTACCTACTCGAGCTGAGATAAAGTAATGCAAAACTGAGCTTCGATCGGCGACACAACACCTGTCTACAAGAGCGGGAGCATGTATTGAAGTTGACGTGGAGTGTCTGAACATCTTTTGTGAGGAAATGTACAAAATTAAAAAACAATAACATAACAGCATCTTAATTTACCGTCAGTTGCACTTTTCCCGTTCCTTGCTGTTTTTATTGGTTTACCCGGAGACGGTTAAGAAAAGGGCATATGTTTATCAGAAGCTTTTTGTTCAGAATCAACGGTAGTATCACCCGACAAAGCATTTACCTCTCCTCCTGACTCGCCCTATGTGACTAACATGATTAGAAAATTCAACGACAAGTTATGGCTGGCTCTGAGCACTATGGGACTTAACTGCTGTGGTCATCAGTCCCCTAGAACTTAGAACTACTTAAACATAACCAACCTAAGGACATCAAGCACATCCATGCCCGAGGCAGGATTCGAACCGGCGACCGTAGCGGTCACGCGGTTCCAGACTGTAGCGCCTAGAACCGCACGGCCACTCCGGCCGGCGACAAGTTATGAAAGCCAGAGAGATCGTGTCTTGTATATTTCCCAGTACTCACAGCTGAGAGAAAGTAATGCGTAATTTTTGGGAACATCTCTTGAAAAAAAAACTTTAAAATTAACGTAAGTACTCACAAACGCAAGGAACTTTTTTTTGGGAGCTTGCCAATTTCGGTCTATTTTAGGCCGTCTTCAGACCTCGTACCACAATGGTAGGCCGTGGCGGAGAACGAAGGCGCTACAACTCTAGTCTTCTTGCGGATGAGACGGTTTATGTTCATTTTAAAGAAAATAATGCTCCTAAAAGAAATTAAATTAGACGCCTATCTAGTAGCATCCTAACTCTGGCAACACAGATGTGCGTATCTGTGATTTCCCTAAGTCGCTTATGGAAAAGAGAACTAGCGACAGTTATCTTTCCCCACCCCTTTCCCATCTGTCCCGTCTCACTGATGACGAGACTTTAAACTCTGCTTTCTTACTTCGTTCCTCTTCGTCCTGATGACGACGATATAATGTGTAGCTCGATTATACGACTCATGAAAATGTGTTGCTGGTTACTGCTTCTTCAAGCGCTATACTCAACGATCAATTTGGGCGCTAGCGTACAGTCATTTCCGGTACACGACAACAGGATGTTAATAGGGCCTTTACTTCGCGCGGTGATCACCGCCTGACACAAAAAGGTGGAGCACCCAACATCAATGCAATTTCGTACACGTACGCACAATCAGCAGGCATATCGATGCCTATAACTGCAAGACAGGTTGTAAGTAGGCTGTTTAGGTTTTTATGTTGGTAACGCCCAGCTCACTGGGCTGTGTGCAGTCTGTGGCTGGTTGGACTCATTGTTGGAATATTCGCTTCTGTAGTGTTGGGCAGTTGGATGTGAACAGCGCGTAGCGTTGTGCAGTTGGAGGTGAGCCGCCTGCAGTGGCGGATGTGGGGAGAGAGATGCTCGAGTTTTGAGAGGACGTCAGAAAAAAGAAATTTGAATAATTGGATGTAATATATATACAGTAGTTAGAATCTTTTATTCAGCTGGCCGTATTGGCGCTCGCTGTCTTGCAGTAGTTCGAGTAACGAAGATTTTTGTGAGGTAAGTGATTCATGAAAGGAATAGGTTATTGTTAGTCAGGGTCATTCTTTTGTAGGGATTATTGAAAGTCAGACTGCGTTGCGCTAAAAATATTATGTGTCAGTTTTGTGACGATCAGAATAAGTAGAGAGAAAACTGTCCGAGTACGTTGAGTTTTGCTCAGCTGTTTGAAAAACAAATAACGTAAGAGTTTTACCAGCACTGTCATTCATAATTTTTCTAAGGGGACGTTTCAAGGCAGACCTTCCACCAACGTGCATTAGTGTAGTCCGTTGGTTGGATGATTTATGGGTGGGATCCCAACAGTGAGGTTATGGGTCCCATTGGATAAGGGAAGCATGCCCTTTTAAAGGAACCATCCCGGCGTTTGTCTAAAGCGATTTAGTGAAATCACAGAAAATCTAAGTTAGGATGGCCAGACGCAGGTTTGAATCATCATCCCCCCGAATGCTAGACCAGTGTGCTAACCACCCCGCCACCTCGCTCGGTAGTGTAGTTAGTGTTTAGTGTTATTATCAGGCCTGGTAGGGTATATAACGGGCGTGAACGGTGTCATACGTTGAGAGGGCATTGTGAAGGACACGGAGATCCTGCATACTCCTTTGAAACGCTGTAATCACCACATGACAGAGTTTGAAAGGGGCCTCGCTGTCGACTAAATTTTGGCCGGCTTGTTGACTCGTGCAATATCTAGTTTCTGGAGAATTCGGATGTGACCGTGCGTCGATGTTAGACTGTATAGGACCGCGAGGACAGTTACACTCGCCGCTGACCACCACAAGGAAATAGTCCCGTATTGTGCACCAGGCAGATCGTAATCCTTCACACCTTCGCTTGCACATCCAGGAATAAGTAATGGACTTCCTGCAACGTTCTGTGTCACCCCGCACCGGGGTCGAAGACTAACAGCAGCTGGACAAGGCGATTGCCGTTCCATGCACAGGCTTCCGTTAATAACACAACGGAAACGGCTACGTTTGCAGTGGTGTCGCGAGCGAGAACCACGGACCGCTAATGCATGGCGTCGGAACGAGTCCAGCGACGAATCGCGGTTCTGCACCGGGCAACCATCGTCGGCGACCTGCTGACTGGTCCCATTCCTCCAGTGCTTGGGTGTGGCGTCATAGTGTGGAGAGCCATCGGGTATTGTTTCAGGTCACGGTTCATAGTGACGAAATCTGACGGCGCAACTGCACGTCACGCTAAATACGGCGTCCTCCTGTGCTACCTCTCATGTGGAAGTATCGTGGTGCCATTTCTTCAACTGGACAGTGCCCCTTCACACATGGAGTGGTCTCTATGAACTGCCTGTACTGTGTTGAGGCAACGGCCAACGAGATCACCAGATCTGTCTTCGATAGAAAATCTGTGGGATCCGCTCGGAAGCCAACTGTGTCCCAGTGTCAGCATCCAGGGTGTTGAGGACCAGCTACAGAAGTTGCCTGCCAGCTTGCCTCAGGCGAGGATACAACGGTCTTACGACACCCTTCCCAACCGAATCAGAGAATGCTTCCAGGCAAGAGAGGTTTCAACGTGATTCTGATAAGTGGGCTCATCGTGCAAAATTCATTGTAAATTTGACTCAATTCTGTGGTCGACAAAGTAACATCATACGACAAGCTCTGGCAAGCTGGCAGTGGCAGTGTTTAAATGGAATGAACTGGCTCCCCTAGTCTAACTGAACCATCATTGATTGGAAGCGGCTATGTTCGGTTGCTTGGAGACCATCTGCAGCCATGCCACCCGTTAGTTTCATTTCGTTTCCTTCTGCCCTTCCGATGCTTCAGGCAGTGCATATAAATGGCCTATAGGATAAAAATGGTTCAAATGGCTCTGAGCACTATGGGACTTAACAGCTATGGTCATCAGTCCCCTAGAACTTAGAACTACTTAAACCTAACTAACCCAAGGACATCACACTACACCCAGTCATCACGAAGCAGGGAAAATCCCTGACCCCGCCGGGAATCGAACCCGGGATCCCGAACGCGGGGAGCGAGAACGCTACCGCACCCTAGAGGATAACGTCGGATATTCTCGCACATGGTGCTGCTGCATAAGGAGAAGTCCAGCGCTGCGATTGACGTTTCAACGAGCCGAGTGACAGGAGCCAGACGCCAGTTCACCGTAGTTTGCTATCGAGCGCAACGTGCTAGCTGTGTTGCCTGTTAAGCCGTCGGCACACGGATCGTGCACCCGAACGTTGAGCGTTGAGCGTGCCCAGTTTCTGACGTCAGAGCGTGTAATAGCACATTCGGGAGAATTTCCGAACGTGCAGAGCAGAGTCTAGCGTGTCAGATATTCCGATCGTGCTTCTGAGGGTTGACCAATGAGATGGCACAACGCCACCACCTACGTCACTTGCACGCCATCTCCCTTCAGCACGGTGTTCTCAGGTGCCATATCGGCATTCATTTCAAGCCTGTGCAACATATGCCGTTGCTGAGCACCAGTTAATTGAGAATCGCCTGGTAACCCGTTGTTAACAGTACGATTCGTTGCAATAAAATAATGAGAAACATCATATTCGTGGAAAAAGAATTATTGTAACTTCTGTGTTACGAGAGTGTGCCATTTAAAAGCAACGACACACTGAGGATCCACCAAAAACGCATTGTTCTTGGTTACATTAGTTGTAAATAAATTTCAATTAGTAACATAGATACGATTAAAGTTAGCAACTGTAACTTAGTAGGATTGGGTGCTACACGACTGTCGTTGGTTTAGCGTAACGGGTAGCGTTACCAAGTCTATACTGGATATACAGGGTGTTACAAAAAGGTACGACCAAACTTTCCGGAAACATTCCTCACACACAAAGAAAGAAAATATGTTATGTGGACATGTGTCCGGAAACGCTTACTTTCCATGTTAGAGCTCATTTTATTACTTCTCTTCAAATCACATAAATCATGGAATGGAAACACACAGCAACAGAACGTACCAGCGTGACTTCAAAAACTTTGTTACAGGAAATGTTGAAAATGTGCTCCGTTAGCGAGGATACATGCATCCACCCTCCGTCACATGGAATCCCTGATGCGCTGATGCAGTCCTGGAGAATGGCGTATTGTATCACAGCCGTCCACAATACGAGCACGAAGAGTCTCTACATTTGGTACCGGGGTTGCGTAGACAAGACCTTTCAAATGCCCCATAAAAGAAAGTCAAGAGGGTTGAGCCCAGGATAGAGCGGAGGCCATGGAATTGGTCCGCCTCTACCAATCCATCGGTCACCGAATCTGTTGTTGAGAAGCGTACGAACACTTCGACTGAAAGGTGCAGGAGCACCATCGTGCATGAACCACATGTTGTTTCGTACTTGTAGAGGCACATGTTCTTGCGGCACAGGTAGAGTATCCCGTATGAAATCATGGCGGTGAATCGAGGAAGTACACTACATACTGACGAAACTAAAATGAGCTCTGACATGGAAATTAAGCGTTTCCGTACACATGTCCACGTAACATATTTTCTTTATTTGTGTGTGAGTAATGTTACCTGAGAGTTTGGCCGTACCTTTTAGTAACACCCTGTGTGCTACGGCAATGGTTCGTCTCTAGCCACATAAAAAACTATTTTTTCCTAACTTTCACGTTTTAATAGGTTCCTATGCTTTATAATTAGTTTGATATAAGTATATACTATAATATTTGATGTTATGTAAATATAAGTTCACCTTTATTTGAGGAGTGAGTTTGTTCCAGTGGCTTAATCTACAGGACAGCTTGCGCTATTTGTAAAATAAAAAGGAGCAAAATATCTTTATGCGTTTATAATTCACATGTTGGGAAGATTCTGCTACTGGGTAAGAACATTTATCATGTATGAATGACCTTGGGGTTTTACTAAAATCTGGGAATGATGAAATAATGTTTGTTTTATGTGGAAGAGAATTGCAAATTTGTATCGCACTGTTTGTAATCGAACTTTTATAAGCCTGTGTCCTTACTGATTGGACATGGTACTTTCCTTTTCGTCTTAAAACATGTACACGGATATGAACGTTTTTATTTGCGTATATTACGTATAGAACAATGTGACTATCATATGGACAATGTAGGAAATGTGCGTTTTAATAGAGCTGACTTGGGAGTTTACGCGCGCCCCATTAGCAAACAGTGTGATTTACGAACTAGAATCATCTAGCAACTGCCGCTGGTGCGCTGTGAAGGCGTACACCACGCTGGGGCCCACGTACCATGTGCACAAGTCACATCGTTTCTGAGCGTTCAGCAGCACGTTGAAGTCAACACGCCCAACGTTGACGTCCTACAGCACGGTCCGTGTGCCGACGGCTTTATGCAGGTATGCAGAGTTCCTTGTGAAGGGTGGATGTGTGCACACTGGCAACATTGCCTCCGCCACTGCAGTCCGTTAGTCACAAAGCTATTTTAATCGCAGTGCAGAGAATTGTAACTCAATGCTGGAAGACTAGCTGAGAATCGACGTAGTTCAAATGGCTCTGAGCACTATGGGACTTAACTTCTAAGGTCATCACTCCCTTAGGACTATTTACACCTAACTAACCTAAGGACATCACACACATCCATGTCCGAGACAGGATTCGAACCTGCGACAGTAGCGGTCGCGCTGTTCCAGACTGTATCGCCTAGAACCGCTCGGCCATTACATCTACATCTACATCCATACTCCGCAAGCCACCTGACGGTGTGTGGCGGAGGGTACCCTGAGTACCTCTATCGGTTCTCCCTTCTATTCCAGTCTCGTTTTGTACGTGGAAAGAAGGATTGTCGGTATGCTTCCGTGTGGGCTCTAATCTCTCTGATTTTATCCTCATGGTCTCTTCGCGAGATATACGTAGGAGGGAGCAATATACTGCTTGACTCTTCGGTGAAGGTGTGTTCTCTAAACTTTAACAAAAGCCCGTACCGAGCTACTGAGCGTCTCTCCTGCAGAGTCTTCCACTGGAGTTTATCTATCATCTCCGTAACGCTTTCGCAATTACTAAATGATCCTGTAACGAAGCGCGCTGCTCTCCGTTGGATCTTCTCTATCTCTTCTATCAAACCTACCTGGTGCGGATCCCACACTGCTGAGCAGTATTCAAGCATTGGGCGAACAAGCGTACTGTAACCTATTTCCTTTGTTGTCGGATTGCATTTCCTTAGGATTCTTCCAATGAATCTCAGTCTGGCATCTGCTTTACCGACGATCATCTTTATATGATCATTCCATTTTAAATCACTCCTAATGAGTACTCCCAGATAATTTATGGAATTAACTGCTTCCAGTTGCTGACCTGCTATTTTGTAGCTAAATGATAAGGGACCTATCTTTCTATGTATTCGCATCACATTACACTTGTCTACATTGAGATTCAATTGCCATTCCGTGCACCATGCGTCAATTCGCTGCAGATCCTCCTGCATTTCAGTACAATTTTCCATTGTTGCAACCTCTCGATACACCACAGCATCATCTGCAAAAAGCGTCAGTGAACTTCCGATGTCATCCACCAGGTCATTTACGTATATTGTGAATAGCAACGGTCCTATGACACTCCCCTGCGGCACACCTGAAATCACTCTTACTTCGGAAGACTTCTCTCCATTGAGAATGACATGCTGCGTTCTGTTATCTAGGAACTCCTCAATCCAATCACACAATTGATCTGATAGTCCGTATGCTCTTACTTTGTTCATTAAACGACTGTGGGGAACTGTGTCAAACGCCTTGCGGAAGTCAAGAAACATGGCATCTACCGGCAATCGACATAGTTGACCATTAACATAAACCAATATAACGCCCTGCGCATATATAGCCATTAATATCCATTATATTGTGATTACACGATTGTAGAATACCCATTAAATATGCGTAAGGAGCGTTTTGAGTGGAACAGCATCACAAAATATATCTCAGGAAGATACAAGCCAGACTCAGATTCATTGCAAAAATCTTTAAGAAGGCAGGGAATCCAACGAAGGCGGTAGCTCGTAACACCATCGGTAGATCAATTCTTGAATCCTGCTCGTTAGTCTGGGATCCGTACCAGATAGAATAGAGTAAATAGAGAAGATATTAAGGTGCGCAGTCCGTTTCCTGACAGCCGCATTTAGTAGACGTAAAAGCGTCACAGACCTGTTCATCCAACTCCAGTGCCTGACAATACAGGAGAAACGTTGTGTATAAAGCTGTGGTTTACTGTTAAAATTCAGAGAGCTTACGTACCTATATGAGTCTCCCTACGTATTGCTGTCTCTGCTGAAAAAATAATAAAAAGCCAAAAAGAAGTTAATTTCGGATCGAGCAGACTAGGATGTTTTATCAACAGTCGTTCTTGACTGGAATATGAAAGGTAGACGGAGTGGGAAGGAGTGACAGAAGTACACTCTACAAGTGTCCTGATAACGTGGCCTGAATATAGGTACAGATGTAGCTGTCGTGCTCTAGAGAAAGAGAAAACATAGCAGCTGTTACAAGGAGAAAAAAGTCTCCATATTCAAAGAAAGTAGTTATGGACGTAACATTGACAGGTTAACTATCGATGAAGGCCCAACGGTACCGTCTAAACATTCATGGTGGTGTCTGTTTGTTCTATATCGTGTCTCCCTACGACTTTCGCGCAACGACGCTCTGAGCGTGTTTTTTTTTTTTTTTTTTTTTTTTTTTTTTTTTTTTGGGAATGAACTAGTTTGAACCTGGGACCTGTTGCTGGTAAGGAGACGCCAGACCACACATGACATGTAGAATTCAGAAGAGTTCAGTGAGACTAGCGATGATATAACCAAATACTAAATGATCTCAGCGTCAGCTCCACTGCACTCACTGTAAAAGAATCTTAATACTAACTAAATTTAGTGGAAAGGGTTCAAGGCTTTCCTATTTTTAGTTAGCTGGTAAAATAACGTCGAAAAAGCAGTTACGTTTACCATTGGAAATTTTATTCTACTCACAAAACATCGTTTATAAATTGCACTATTGCTAAAAGGAAATGTTTTAATACAGGATGGTAAAAACCAACTGCGTTCAACAAAAATGTGAACGAATATTCCCTGAATGGGTTTCCAAGTTCTACAATCGATCGAAGGATGACCTATGCCATATCACATCTATAACCTAGGTTTAATTTAAGTTTCACAAAAGAGAAAACTATCAAAATGGTCTACAGTGACCCTCAATTATCTTTAATTACTTATTTAACTTCTCGTAAATTACAGTGGCTGATGTGGCTTCTCAATAACTATATAAAAGAAAAATCATCGCGTTTCAGATCTGTTCTTCAAGTGGCAAATGTGAACACCATGAGTTTTAATTAATGATCGACACTAGTATTGCACAAAATGGGGTGTAACAGATGAGTCTTCTGCAGTTCTGAGTGAAGCCTTATGCGCTCAAAAATGCGGCATCGCGTGCGTTCATTACCTTGTCGGTGTTTAGGCAGCGTCAGGGCGACAGCGGCCGGCGCACCAGCCATCCAGCTCGCCGTCTCGGAACTCACTCTCCTCTTCTCCTTACTACAATTTACCGAAGTTAGTTTAAAAAACTATCTGGCTATGTTTTCATCTGACCAATCAGGGTCACAATGTTAACATTAAGCTCCGCCTACAAAAATTCGGTCTATCCAATGAGAAACGTTATACTTTTCGTGGTGGGGCAATGTTTTTTAAAGTTTGCAACTTAACAGAGACGCTAAAAAGTCTCACGCTAAAACCTGCAGCTGGTGTGGTACTTTTAGCGTTATCGTAGGATCTATACTGTTCTTCTGGAGGGCTCTATCTTTTAACATGGGCTGGAGGATAGTCCTAATGTAACAGACACGCGAAGAAGTTTCACGCTAAAACTTGCTGGTGGTAGTGGCCCTTTTTGTGTTATCATAAGATCTATACTGCTTTTCTGGAGGGCTCTAGCTTTTAACATGGGCTGGGGTGGTCATTGACGTACCTGAGATGCGAAACAGTCTCACACTAAAACGTGCGGGTGGTAGTCGTACAGGTAGTCTGGCCGGTCCGTCCCTTATCGTAGGGCCTTCTAGCTTAACACGGTTCTGCTCTCGGCTTCTGTCCTCGTTTCTCCCCTCGGAACTGCGTCTTCCTCACGGTGGAAAGGTACGACATGCATTTAGGCATTCTTGTGTTAGTCTGTGGTATTCCATTTGCTCACTCGTTACTCGTATTGCTTTGGTTAATTTAATGTCACGATTTATTCGGAGCTATGTGACATACTACTGGATTTGCTTATCATGTCAGGGTTTTCATGTGGTGTTGGATTTGCCTGACACCTTACAACCGTCCGAACGCCGTTTCATCCTCAGCTGGCAATCTTAACTGGCTGCAGATATGGAGAGGCATGTGGTCAGCACACCGCTCTTCCAGTCGTTGTCAGTTTTCGTGACTGAAGCCGCTATATCCCAGTCAAGTACCTCATCAGCTGCCCTCACAAGGGCTGAGTGCACCCCGCTTGCCAACGGCCCTACGTAGACCCGGACGGTCACCCATCCAAGTGCTAGCCAAGACCGACAGCTCTTAACTTAAGTCATCTGACGGGAACCGGTGTTACCACTGCGACAAGGCCATTTGCATTGACAGGTTAGTAGCAAAATGTTATTAGGTGATATATCTATGATAACCTAAATAATTTTATGTTTGTAAGAAGAGTATTACAAATACAGTTTGTACGTATAGTTCTTGTCACTTACGGTCAAATAGGCTACTAGAGATTTCAAAATTACGAGGCTAAATATGCAAGGAAAGGAGACCAAAGTAGAAAGGCAGCAAGTAACAGCGTTTCCTTCAACAGAATCGTTCCTGAATAAAACTGCTGCTTGCTTTTATATTATTTGTCCTTTCGAAAAACTCTACTACTCACGCAACAACACTTGGTGTTCTCTCCAACCATTTACTGCAGCTCTTCTGAGCCTTGGTGAGCTTCTTAGCAGCTTTATCGATGCGTGACGCATATAACTCTGCTTTCTCCTGCAAGTGTAATGTGAACGAATGTCAGATTTATTTTCATGTCTGTGTTCTGAGTCCAGAGGACACTGAGTGCGCTCTAGAACGTACTCGCTAGATGCAGATAACTGCAGATGCAGTATTACCAAGAGTACTTTCTCTTCCTGTCCCAAGATCCACTTTTTTCTTTAAAATTAAGAGTTCTCCGTGTTTTATTTTCTGCTAAATCATTATGACTTGGTAGTAAGGGTACTTAAAGTGCTGGTTTATTCAGACCCACCCCTTTTCTGTATACTGCTAACCTATTAATCTCTGTTTAGATAAAGAACACAGAGCAAAATGTACAACTAACTTGTCCCTTTGCCTTGCAAGGATAATCTTTACATTGCCTTCTCGACTGTTATTTCTTATATCTTCCCCTTCCCACACGAATCTCACCACTTTTCTACAGCACCACATTGGCCTACTTCAATTTACTTCTCGGTACAAGTAGTCAGTTGCAAACATAGGATTTCATTTGAGGAAGAAAGTACTTGGAATATACGTCTGTATGATCATCTAATCTGAGGAGTGGTGTTGCAGAAGGATGGTGACTGAGAGGATAAGAAATAGGAAACTCTCCGGCAGAATTAGAGGGTATAAGCTTTCGCTTTTCAATTTTTTCGTCTGTTACTGTTTATTAAGATTCTCGGCGATGGGACTTTTAAGGGATATGACTTACAACATATCACCTCCGTCACAGACACGAAGAGTCTATTTTTCGTGACGTGTATATAGTTAGTGGCCAACGTCTTGATAATTACGCATGATCAAGATCTGTTATAAATGACAACACGATGTGTATATACTTAGTTAATTCATTCCCAAACAATGAACGTTCCTAACTGTTCCTTTCATATCCACATTGTTGTAGTCCACACTGATAATTTGAAAGACGTTGGTGCCTTCCGGGCAGGCCACTGCCATGATAATACCTGTCGGACACCTCCCTTTTCATTTTGTTTCGGTGATTATCATACAATTTCATTCGTCTTTAGTGTATCGAAATTTTCCCTGATTGGTATTAATCTGGTGGACTATTAGGGTTAGTGTACACCACTGATTGATGTCACAGTACTTGCACGACTTGAGCAGCAGTACTAGAATTAAACTAGGCTATAGAGATAGATTTTAGGACGCTGGAGGTAATCATTGGATTAGTGGCAGCTTTAGAAGTTTCCCCGAGGAAGCAAGCAAGTTCACGGATTTCTTTGGAGTCACCAAAATGGGCCTTTGGCATGGCAGGGTAGTGATTTATGGGCCGCCATTCTGGCGGCAGCCTTGTTCTACTAGCGGCGAAGCAAGAGGGTGGGAACGCTATGTCTGAATGCGAAATAACACTTCTTTAAAAACTGACGGCGCTGGGAATTCTGGCACCGGCCTACCGGCTTTATTAGTAAGTGGGCATGGTGTGGGAGTCTGGTCTCCTTGTTCCGTGTGCGGATCCAGGTAAAGCGGCGTCGGGCTGACGCCCGGCAAATGTGTTTATTACAAGAACAGCGTACCTAGGGACAGCGAATTTCTCCAGATTTCACGTTTCTCAGATGCCGCCACGTCCCGCCAAAACGGCGCCCATTAAATCGTTTCATGGATGAGATGGAGACTGTTCTGACTAGGAAGCTTCCCTCATCTTGTGAAATGCGCCGGGTGTTGGGCTGCAGGACCTCCAGGCATTGGGTGACGTTTTCTCGGAGACCAGAATGTGTACTGCACGGCAGTGATTGGTTGAGGAAGATCAGGTTTCCTCCCTAATATATTATGCGAACGGTAACCACTGCTAGGCCATGATAGATTTATTCGAGAACATCAGGGGAACGGCTGTTTTTCAGAAGGTTTTGAGCAACAGGGAGAGGAGATCTTGCTTGTCGACCGTCATGGAGTCTTTAGAGCTCTTCCATTTCTAGGGACAGAGCATTAGTTGTAAAGATTGTTTGGACACCCTGGTGAAACTTTATGTTTTCGCAGAGATAAGACAATCAATGGAGGACACGGGGTGATCTCCCACAGTACGAAGCTTTGGCAGTGCCTGCACCCCGACAGCGTCTCGTCTTTCACCGGCTACATTGGCAACTTTGCTCAGCTTCGGCAAATTCAGAAGCTTATCAATCATTTTCACGACCATCTGTTTTCATAGCAGCGTTGTACTCTCGGTAGTCATTCCCAGTGTCCTGTGCATGCTTAATTTTATCTTGAAGTGAGAGATCAATCAGTGGAACGATACTGCGGTGTGTGCTTTCTTAGACTGGCATCCTGCAACCCACAGTAGCCAGTCTCATTTACACGTTAATCCCAGTTAGGCTTCCCAGTTGTATTGCCAATCAACCTGAGTTCGTGTTAATGAAATGTTGTACTGTTGAAGTTTATACACTCCTGGAAATGGAAAAAAGAACACATTGACACCGGTGTGTCAGACTCACCTTACTTGCTCCGGACACTGCGAGAGGGCTGTACAAGCAATGATCACACGCACGGCACAGCGGACACACCAGGAACCGCGGTGTTGGCCGTCGAATGGCGCTAGCTGCGCAGCATTTGTGCACCGCCGCCGTCAGTGTCAGCCAGTTTGCCGTGGCATACGGAGCTCCATCGCAGTCTTCAACACTGGTAGCATGCCGCGACAGCGTGGACGTGAACCGTATGTGCAGCTGACGGACTTTGAGCGAGGGCGTATAGTGGGCATGCGGGAGGCCTGGTGGACGTACCACCGAATTGCTCAACACGTGGGGGGTGAGGTCTCCACAGTACATCGATGTTGTCGCCAGTGGTCGGCGGAAGGTGCACGTGCCCGTCGACCTGGGACCGGACGGCAGCAACGCACGGATGCAAGCCAAGACCGTAGGATCCTACGCAGTGCCCTAGGGGACCGCACCGCCACTTGCCAGCAAATTAGGGACACTGTTGCTCCTGTGGTATCGGCGAGGACCATTCGCAACCGTGCAGGTGAGCGCCACAATCAGGACTGCATACGACCGAGGCACACAGGGCCAACACCCGGCATCATGGTGTGGGGAGCGATCTCCTACACTGGCTGTACACCTCTGGTGATCGTCAAGGGGACACTGAATAGTGCACGGTACATCCAAACCGTCATCGAACCCATCGTTCTACCATTCCTAGACCGGCAAGGGAACTTGCTGTTCCAACAGGATAATGCACGTCCGCATGTATCCCGTGCCACCCAACGTGCTCTAGAAGGTGTAAGTCAACTACCCTGGCCAGCAAGATCTCCGGATCTGTCCCCCGTTGAGCATGTTTGGGACTGGATGAAGCGTCGTCTCACGCGGTCTGCACGTCCAGCACGAACGCTGGTCCAACTGAGGCGCCAGGTGGAAATGGCATGGCAAGCCGTTCCACAGGACTTTATCCAACATCTCTACGATCGTCTCCATGGGAGAATAGCAGCCTGCATTGCTGCGAAAGGTGGATATACACTGTACTAGTGCCGACATTGTGCATGCTCTGTTGCCTGTGTCTATGTGCCTGTGGTTCTGTCAGTGTGATCATGTGATGTATCTGACCCCAGGAATGTGTCAATAAAGTTTCCCCTTCCTGGGACAATGAATTCACGGTGTTCTTATTTCAATTTCCATGAGTGTACGTTTGGTCTCTCTTGACCTTGATATTAGTTAATATATCTCTTTGTGATACCTTAGGTCGTTATTATTAATTTTTCAATGACATCCATTCTCATTCCCTATGATGCCATTTATTTTATTGTGGAATTGAGTTAGCCAACTCAGGGTGATTTGTACTGGGGCCACTAGTCAGATTTCCGTGCACTATTGATAACCGTGGTACCTCTTGAGAGTGATGGTTACGACTAAGTCGTTTGGCAAACGGAGAACTGCCACCACCACAGACTAGCTAGAGAATTTGTCTTGGCGCAGATGTCACGATGTAACTGATCTAGATTCATTCATCGGTACCCTTTTCAACTCTTACTACAGTCTCCTATAGGTCATCAATGCACGTAACTTAAGTTCTAAAGTTAAAACCTTATGGGTTGTTAGGCCACATCATATTTCCTCTAAAATAATCGACTTTCTGGTGTTCACTATTACTACAACACTGTACCAGTGTCTCTTGTAAAGGGGAGCTTTCCAGTGTTTGTGCGGGATAAGTGGGACTCTTGGTTAAAATTCTTGTGGCTACCATTGGTGGGCCATTGTCATGAGCTAATATTCTCGCGCTGATGCGTTACTGGCTAAACTCTTGTGGATTCTATCGGTGGCCAAACGTCATTGGATAGAAGCGCACTATCCATTCTATCGCTGGAGAGGGGGTGTTGGTTGAAATTCCTCCTATTGCTATTGGTTGGCCGACATCATTGGCCAGATGTGAAACGGACAGTGCAAGAGAGGGGAAATGTTTACCCAAAATATTATTGTCCGCCGAGGAGACTTGCAACCCTTTGTTTATGTTGCTCGCACACCGCGGCTACATATTCACTTGCTTGACTGGAAGAGCTTCGAAGCCGGGAGCCTATAGCCCTCGTCCCTATTGAAATGACATGCATTCTTGGAAATTTCAACCGCTTCTCGGACCTTTCTTGTATAAATGTTTGTTTCCTTTGCCAGCACATGTACGTTTTTAAAATCGATGTCAGATCCACAGTTCTCATGATGTTCCGCTACTGCCGATTTTACACTTCGTTTTAGCTGCATGTGCTGTTTGTGTTCCTTCCCTTTCGCCTATATATACACTTTTCCGCAGCCACAAGTCACTTGATAGACGCCTGCATTGTAGAGGCAATCAGCTGCACCCGTTTTCGTCGGAAAAACTTTTATTTTGTTTTGATTAAAGAAAGATATCTCGAAACCATTTGAGAATTCTGCCAGTGCGGTCAGTGACCCCAGAAAGGGACAATCTAACGGAATGACAAAGCGGATCCTCGTCTCTCTTACTAGAGTGAATAATATTCCACATAAAAGCCCTGTCGATTGAACAGCTATCATAGCCATTAGCATTCAATGTCCTCTTTAAAAATTGTATTCCTATTCAAGTTGACGTCATTGCTGACACGGAAGGCACGTGAAGGCAGAGTATTAAGCACTGCTTGTTTCTGGGCTGGGTGGTGGTGCGAAATGACATCTAAATACCTGAAACTTCCTGGCAGATTAAAACTGTGTGCCCGATCGAGACTCGGGACCTTTGCCTTTCGCGGGCAAGTGCTCTTCCATCGGAGCTACCGAAGCACGACTCACGCCCGGTACTCACAGCTTTACTTCTGCCAGTATCTCGTCTCCTACCTTCCAAACTTTACAGAAGCTCTCCTGCGAACCTTGCAGATCTAGCACAGCGGAGACATGGCTTAGCCACAGCCTGGGGGAGGTTTCTAGAATGAGATTTTCTGCTAGGTTCGCAGGAGAGCTTCTGTAAAGTTTGGAAGATAGGAGACAAGATACTGGCAGAAGTAAAGCTGTGAGTACCGGGCGTGGGTCGTGCTTCGGTAGCTCAGATGGTAGAGCACTTGCCCGCGAAAGGCAAAGGTCCCGAGTTCGAGTCTCGGTCGGGCACACAGTTTTAATCTGCCAGGAAATTTCATATCAGCGCACACTCCGCTGCAGAGTGAAAATCTCATCTAAATACCTGTTTGTGTTACTTGGCTTTCTATACACTCTGTGACCTAAAGTGTTATCAGATCTTCTGTAGACCAACGCATCTAGGACCGGGAAACCGACCTCCCTCTCAATCTCCAAGGTCAATTTGATTATGGGGTGAATTCCATTTATGAAATTCTCCGCTGTGTGGCCATATAACAAATGTATCATAGCGGAGGCAACAAGAAGGCTTCAAGGCGCCCTTCTTAATGCCTGTTGCTCAAAATCTTCCGTAAAAACGTCAGCTGCAGTTGGTGAAATGGGTGAACCCGTAGATATAACGAAGAATTAATTCAGTTAAGTCACAAACATCTTTCTACCTTATGATCTCCATTGTATCTGATACTGGGACGTTAGTAAATAACGATGTCACATCGTAGTCAACAAGAATGTCACCTGTAAATATCTTCAGTGTGCGTATAATATCTAAAAAATGTTTCGAATCGTTGACAAAAGTATTTGTTTAACTAACTGGGTGTCTCAGTTTACCAGATAAATGAAATGCTATAAAATAAACTGGCGGGTTAATCCCAGTGATTATAGACCTCAAAGAAACTGATTCTTTATGTATCTTTGGTAGTCCATACATTCTGGGTGAGACAGGTATTCGAGGTGTTAGATTCATTGTAACAGAGCCGTCCAATATCGAGTCTGATATCAGGTATTTAATAGTTTCGGATCCACAGTAGCGTTTTCCGTGTGCACTTTAACTGTTAGTTTCTCGAACTTCTCTTTTTGTTTCATAGCACTCAAATCCTAAAACATTGTTGAATCATAAGTGCACTGATTTCTAGCCACGACCAGTTGCATGTGAATGTTATGAAGAGGACAGGTCGTCCGTATTTTCTTATGTGGGTCACGGCATCTTGAATGTATTGGTGCATGTGTCTCGGACTTCCTACGTATGGTGAGGGTAAGATTACATTGTTCCAATGTCGTCAATGTTTCCGTGATTTATGAATGCGTCTCGAAGGTGGGTGTATTCTTCCGTGTGTAGTTTCTTCCGGTGCAGTCTTACGTAAAGCATCCGTACCGCTTCTATTTCTGCATACATATCTATCAGGAATTCTTGGAATAAACGGCAAATGTTGGGAATGTGATTATATGTCTCATTGCCTCTGATCATTAAGCGGTAAGCATAGAGCTCCTTCGAAGAGACTTTTTTCTTTATTTATGTGCCTGTTTCAGGTTCGATTTGTTTCACATTAAAATGATATCAGTCCTCTCCGCGCAGAAATATTAATGGACATTGGAGGATATCATATGAACGATGTGTCTCTGCAATGCGCTGTAGTCCTTCTATTCTTCGCTGTACAGTTACGTCGCGGCTTGTGTTTCCATTGTTCAAAATTACGATGAGGACTTCGTCATCTGAGGCGCGTTAAATCGACGTTCGTGTTCTCCAGGTGGTCTTTTGTCGGTTCGAATTATAACTTTACCGTCATCAGAAATCATTCGCTCTAGTGCTGTTTTGGGCGTGTGATTCAACTGACTGAATCTGTGTAAGAGCCTCTGTACAAATGGTTCAAATGGCTCTGAGCACTATGGGACCTAACTTCTTAGGTCATCAGTCCACTAGAACTTAGAATCTTCTAAACCTAACTAACCTAAGGACATCACACACATCCATGCCCGAGGCAGGATTCGAACCTGCGACCGTAGCGGGCGCTCGGTTCCACAATGTAGCGCCTGGAACTGCTCGGCCACGCCGGCCGGCGCCTCTGCACGTCTCAGACTACTTCTCGTCTCAAACCACTGATATTTGTGCATCGTTGATTAGTTTATTTCTCTTCATTTCCGATGAAACACACTTGCTGAAATTTATGGTATTCGTTGGGCAGTGGTAGTAAGGTTCCTATGTCCTTCATCTCTGTTAATGTTGATCTAAGTGATACCGAAATAAGTACTTTGGAAGCAGGCGTTGTACGGTTTTATATTTTGAATAAAGTGTTTTGATTCTGGAGTTTCCCCGGTCACGTAATGTAAAAATTCTACGGAGTTGCTTCCAATGGTGTTAACGAATTTTTCCATTCATGTAATAGAATCGTGGTATTTATCTACTTAAATTTTTCGCTTTACAAAATTGGCTGATTTTTTTCGACTACGACGTGTTAGTGTTTGTCGGGTTGTACTGGAATGCTTCATTTGTTAAGTTTCCTTGTCCGCTTTTCTCGCAGAGTGATATTTCCACGGCTGGCTTGAGTCACAGTCCTTTATTATAAGATTATGTAGCAATTCTTGATTCTTCAATCCGTTCACTTGGTTGTTCCTTGGTTTCTCTCCTCTCATGGAAGTCATTCTCTTCCGTTCACTGAGAACTTAAACTCGCTTCGCAATCTTCGCCTGTTTTTTCGCATTTTTGGTTCAGAACTCGCAAGATATCCTGCTCCTTTAAGTTTGGGTGTTGTCTAAAATATAAATCAAATCAACTTGTTATTTACAAATAAACTTTACACATTTTTCACATTTTATTTCCGATTTATGCTCAGTCACTGTACCAGTTTGACTACTCACACTTCACTATTTGTTTTTGTTCACTCACTGCACTACTTTTTCGGTTCATTGATACGAAACTGACGTCCATTGTGGAACATTTCGAAACATTCTGGAATGTTGTAGAATGCTCTCGAATACTTCCGAATATTTTGGAATGTTTTAGAAATTTCTAGAGCGCGAAACTGCCCAGCCCTTATAGTTTCAAAAGTACGTCCATCAGGTAAAAACGGGTTTTTGATGGATGGGCGACAGAGGGCTGTCACACTATGTAACTGCCATGATCTACCGAGACTCGTTGCTGAGTTTGACTGGCACGCACATTGTACACTTACTTGTATAATATACTTTCATTAATCAGTAACAGCTCGACTTTTTTATACAACTCTTCTTCTCAACACCATCTTTAACTTTTCCTGCCACCGATTACTATCTTTACAACTCTGCATCACTTATTATTCCAGATTTCTACCTAATCGCATACTCAATCGTTACGTCCTGGTAGAACACTACTGCGACTAGACCATGCTCCACCGCCGAGGAAAGGTTGCAGCATACCGAGCGTTCCAAACTCTCAGACAAGCTAGTACCGCATGCTAAACATACATTATGAGTTTATCAGGTATAGTAATGTTAAAAGATGAAAGAAATATTTGGGAAACACTGACAAGAAGAATGGCAGGATAACAGAAGAAACAAGCCTTTAACGAATGACTTACGTGAAATGTAATCGCAATTGGGAATATGAACAACCACTGCTGTATAATGTAATGACGACGATGAAAATTCGTACCGGAGCGGGATTTGAACCTAGACTTCCCGCTGCTCGCGAGCGATCCCCTTACCGTGCTACTATCCCAACACGATTAACAAGCACCCTCAAACCCTCATAAGTTGTCAACCATGTGTCTACAACCTGTACTCGTATATTCGTTATGTATGTTCTCGTAGAGGTGAAACATTGAAAGTCGATTGCCCTGTGTCGGCGGATACATTCGACAATGCAGTGCATGTGTTATTCCGAATTACGAATGACGAGATATGGAAGTTTGCGTCCGACCGTGTGTTGTGCTTGGATAGCCTAATGGTATCTTAACCGCTCGTGTTACGGAAAATCAGGCTTCGAGTCTGTAATGATACTTGAATTACGTAACCATTACGGCACCACACCTCAACATCTCGATACCAGCAATATTCTACTGTGTTTCTGTAAAGTAGTTAAGATATTTCTGAGACAACATTCATATTTGATTTCATTAATGTAGAGGTACTTTGATACATCGATACGTTTATATTGCATTTATATTTTTCTTATGTGTATTCTTTCTTTTCTCACTATGATCTTTGACGTACTTGTAACTCAGTTTTTTGGGCGTATAAGCGGTTATCAGAGAGAGTCAAGTCTTGGTCGTCATGTTGAAATGACGCAAATTGCAGTCAGTTTATGAAATGTGAACTTTAACAGTGAGGAAGATATTTTCAAGTGTGTTTTATATTGTGAAGTGATATTGCAACAAAAGTAATAAAAAAGAAGTGTAACTTAAATTCGGAGTGCTGATTACTTTTTTTACTTCACCATTGTCTTAACCTGCAAAAGTGTAATCTTCAAGAATGGTTCATGAAACACATCTATGAAACTTTTGACTATCGCAGAATAACATCTAGGACTCTTTGCGTCCAAGCTTGGAATCATCACCACCTAGATTTTCGACGATTGAGCCATGAGTTTACAACGAGACCAGCGTGGGAAGCACGAAAAGACGAGTGGCTAGTTTATCCATTATTTCATGAAATGACTTTATTAACTGTGCTCTAATGACACCTGCCACATAATACAACTTTGGTGTTGCCCGAAAATGCAATATTTAGCAGCGTGAGCAATACTGCAATCATAATTAATTTTTGACCTTTGTTGTGGTAGGGTTGCTAGTGAGTCCCAGCCCGACACAAATATTCGCTGTCATCATTCAATTATAAAGCTGATGGTTGTCCATATTCGCAATGGCGAATAACTACTGTGTATTCCATTACATTTCGTGTATTTAAAGCGCAGTGCCTGTTGCACCGTAATTCAAGACAGAAATTGTAATATTGCCAACACATAATTGAATTCGTTGGGCGGTGGTGGTAATTTGATAAGATGGGCACAGAAGTCGAGGCGGTCTACATCAAACGGATAAGAAGACCGCTGTACAGAAAAAATTGCAAGACTATTGATTCTGTACCTATTATATGTTCACTTTGTAGTTACTTGGCAACTGACGTTTAGAATGGCGCTTACGAATAGGTAGTGTAGGACCAAACTAGTAAAGCCGTACATTTTAAGTGAACTATAATTTAGTGCCGTCAATGTACCTTCGCAAAGCGTGCCCCACTGACAAGCCGACTCGCTTCGGCCTCGGACAGGGCAGCAATCGATAATTCCGGCAGTCAGCGTAGTAGCGGTTCGATTTGGCTGCCGACCTGCAAAATACATGAGCCCCGTGACGTCTCTCTGTGCCTATGAGCACAGCGTGGGTCACTATGGAACGCGCTTCGTTGTCTCCAGGTCATCTGTGAGGATGTGCAAGAGGCCACAGTAGTGGCGTGAAACGCGATCGAACTGCATCTGATTGGAGCTACGCCATAGTAACCTCACACACGTATCTTTAAACGTGGAGATTAGTTGGTATATCATAATTTATAAGACATATAGTATTCTTTCCTTTAGTGTATTTGTCTTATGACATGTTTCAATTGGAGGCTCCCCATGGTGTCCTATTCTTAGCATCTTCCTTCATTTGTTTATATTTTCGTCCTCTTCTAATGTCAACCATCACTAAAATTAACTAGCTGTCTCCTCCACTCATTCCTTTCACTATTCCCTCTGTAAATGTTTGTTGCAAACAAGTCATACGGAGTATATGTCGCAGCAAAAGTTTTTCTTTCCTCCTCCATTTTATCTTTTTTTATTCTTCATTCTTACGTCTATCACTCCACTTCGCCTTAATCTTTTCTCTCCTTAGCGACATTACTAAAATTCCTGAACATTTTTCTTCTTTCTTTTCAACTGTACATGGTTTACTACCGTATATCACTCTATTCCAGACATAACACTTAGCACATCTTTTCCACAGCTCCACTGGAATTGGTATAGATGATAGTAACTGGCTCACCTTTTCAGATACTCTCTTTGCCATAGATATAGTCCCAGTTATTTTTTCCGTACAGTTTCTATTCCATGAAATTAAGCTTCCGAGGTACGGAAAGAATTTGACTTCTTTTGAGATTTTCGTTTTCCCGTCTAGGAATATATTAACTGAAGTTTTCTTCCTGTTTGTTATCCTCATCACTCTTGTTTTACCTTTATTTATGTTCATTGCATACTCCCCATCTCTTCTTTAAATGCTCGTAAACATGTACTCTAGCTTCTATTCTGTTCCCTCCCACACTGCTTGGTCATCCACGTATTTTATAGTGTTTCTCCTCCAATTGCAATGCCTCTTGCATCCTATATGGCGTTACCTATCAGTTCTTCTCTATATATGCTGAACAGCTTCCGTGACACTAAGCATCAGTATCTTACAACCCTTCCCGTGCTCATCTTTCCCGTCTCTTCATTCACTACTCTTTGATGACTAGTGTAACGAACTCATCGTAGTTTTTTGCTGTTGTCTCTAAGTTCTTCGCAGCTATGTTGGAGTAATGGTCTTTTGAGAATCCATCCCATTTAGCTCTTTGAAAATTCCGTCTGGGTAGGGGCATTGAGTTTACAACGGAAATTTTTAAACCAATTTCTCTCATAACAGGACGGTTTTGGCAGTTTGGGAAGTTAGACAGAACCCCATGCCACTGGTTACCTGTACTGAGTAACATCCCTCCAACTCACTTAAGGCGGAAACAAGCTCTGCTGAGGGAGGCCAAGGAAATCTCTGCATCACCGTCTCTACCACTGCACCAGGAATTCTGTAATCCGCCACAGCAACGATTGTGATCAAAAAGACCAGAAAGTGTTGCTGCAGGACAACTCAACGCAGACGGTTTTGATCTAAATGGAAGCTGGAAGGATGAATGGTTCACCAAAACGTTGGGAACAAGAGCCCATCACCTTGATCCCACAAAGAAGCCAAAAGGTTTTGACCTACCGAGGAAACTTTGGTGCCGCATCAACAGGTTAAGGACTGGACAAGGTTGTCTCAGCTACTTCAGGTACAAATGGGGCTGGATCAGTTCACCAATTTGTGAATGTAATCAAGAAGATCGGACAACTGAACATTTAGTCCAACGATGTCCACTTCATTCATACGCTGGAATTCCCGATGACTTTTTCACTCTCACACCCAGCTTAATTAACTGGATGAAAAACACGGACCTTAATGTTTAATCTTGTCTTAGTTCATATGTATATTGTATAAAATCATTTGCCTTATATCAACTGTATATTGTATAAAATCACCATACGATTAAATAAATAAATTCACAACTCTGTTACATTTTGCTACGTATACATATACTTTGTTAGACTTCTATCACTGCAGTCTAGACCGGTGTATTTCAAAATTTTCATCAGTATTCTCCAAATCACTCTATCGGAAACCTTTGCCCAATCGATAAAACAAATATACACCTCCTTGTTCGTTCATGTCATTCTTTCTCAATCATCTTCGGACAACCTATAGCATCTCTTGTTCCTTTTTCCTTTCTGAACATGAAGTTCCTTTACTCTTTCTGAACCTGAACTGGTCTTCCGCAGTATTTTCCTGATATTTCTTTTCAGTTTTTCGTAGCGTAACTATTTTTACAACGTTTGAAAAATTGATAAAACTAATTGTCCTATAGCCTTTTGTGTCGCACTCTTTAGATAATGGGACTAGTCAAAATTTATTTTTACTGCCTTAGTCAATGTGGTCCTTGAATTTGGAACTAAGATTTTCATTGTCTCAGATGCTATTCTGTCCCAGCCCAGTGTTTTCCTTTCGCAGAATTCCTGAATTGCGTTTTCCAATACACATTTCAACATCTTAGGACCTCAGTCATACTCATTTTGTCCTCCTTCATCTACCAAAGCCCATGTGGTGTTATCAGCCCGTGCACATTGTAAGTCTGCCACATAACTCCTCCATACTCCTTCTTCTGTTCTATACATATACTGTGTTCTTCTCATCTTTATTTAACATTCCTTTTTGCTTATTTTACTTACTTCTACTCTTGTTAAGGATTTTGCTGTTTTGTACTTTTCGCTTTTTTCCTGTATTTTCCAATTCTTCTATTTCCTCACATTGTTTCCTCGTCCAAGCCTCTGTAAACTTCTTAGTCACTGTTCACTTTTATGATCTGTCTTCTGCATCCTTCCAGATTGTCATTTTTCCATTTCCTGCACTCATCCATTTCATCCAACACACTTTCTGTTATCCACTCTTCCTTAGTTTTTGTTCTTTTCACCTCTCCAACTTCTGCCTCTAATCCTTCCAACACTTTCTTAATCAGTCTTCAGTTTCGTAACATCCCATTAGCTTATCCGTATTCTTATCTTGATACGCTTTACTCTCGTCCTAATGCCTGCTATGATTAAATTATGATCTGTATCAGCATATCCATCTGAAAAGGGTTTTGTTATCTTAATGGTGTGCTTGAATCTCTGATTGGTTATACCAAAGTCTTTTTGATAGCTATAAAAATTACCTGGAGCTTTCCATGTGTGTAATCTTCGTTGATTTTGCTTAAACCAAGTATTAGCAACCCAGAGACCAAATCGTTCACAAAAGGCTATCAGTTCTTCTCCTATTTCATTGGTCTTTACCAGTCTGTAATTTCCAAATAAGTTGTTGCTCCTTCCCCAGTCTTTCATAATAACAATTTCTACTTGTTCTATACCGCTTTCTTCGCAGACTTTCTCAGTATACGTCGTGCGTGTGACGTAATACTTTACTCATTATACTTTTAGTTCTAGGTGACTGTTTTAAAGATATAATTTCTTCAAATAAAGCAAGTACAAGTATTTCATTAGTAGCATACAAAAGAATGGAAAAGAAAAAATAGGATGCACTAGATAACGATCAGTTTAGGTTTATGAAAGGTAAAGGCACGAGAGAGGCAATTCTGACGTTGCGGTTAGTAACTGAAGGAAAACTAAAGAAAAATCAAGACACGTTCATAAATTTTGTCGACCTGGAAAAAGTGTTCGACAATGTAAAATGGTGCAAGATGTTCGAAATTCTGAAAAACGTAGGGGTAAGATGTAGGGAGAGACGGGTGATATACAATAGGTACAACAGCCAAGAGGGAATAATAGGAGTGAACGGCCAAGAACGTAGTGCTCGTATTAAAAAGGATGTAAGACAAGGATGTAGACTTTCGCCCCTACTCTTCAATCTGTACATCGAGGAAGCAATGATGGAAATAAAAGGAAGGTTCAGAGGTGAAATTAAAATTCAAGGTGAAAAGATATCAATGATAAATTTCGCTGGTGACACTGCTATCATGAGTGAAAGTGAAGAATAATTACATGATCTGTTGAACGGAATGAACAGTCTAATGAGTAAAGAGTATGAACTGAGAGTAAATCGTAGAAAGACGAAGTAGTAGAAATGGGAACAGGAAGAAACTTAACATCAGGATTGATGGTCACGAAATAGATGAAGCTACGGAATTCTGCTACCCAGGCAGTAAAATAATCAATGACAGACGGAGCAAGGAGAACATCAACAGCGTACTAGCAACGGAAAAAAGGGCGTTCCTCTCCAAAAGAAGTCTACTAGTATGGGCCTTAATTTGAGGAAGAAATTTCTGAGGATGTACGTCTGGAGTACAGCATTGTATGGTAGTGAAACATGGACTGTGGGAAACCCGGAACAGAAGATAATCGAAGCATTTGAGATGTAGTGCTACAGATGAATGTTGAAAATTAGGTAGACTGATACGGTAAGGAATGGGGTTCTGCGCATAATCGGAGAGGAAAGGAATATGTGGAAAACACTGATAAGGAGAGGGGACAGAATGACAAGACATCTGTTAAGACATGAGGGAATGACTTCCATGGTACTAGAGGGAGCTGTAGAGGACAAAAACGGTAGAGGAAGACAGGAGATTGGAATACACCAGGAAATAATTGAGGACGTAGGTTGCAAGCGCTACTCTGAGATGAGGAGGTTAGCACAGGAGAAGAATTCGTGGAGGGTTGTGTCAAACCAGACAGAAGACTGATAATCTAAAAAATAAATTAAAAAATTATTTATTATGATCAATTAATTCTCAGGCTAATATACATCTGCACCTATAGCTAACGCCGCAAGCCATGGTGTGGAGCGGAGAGTTCTTTGTGTTTCACTCTCAATGCGACTTTCTCCTAGTGGAGCGCGAGGATGAATGTTGGTAAGGCTTTGTGTATGAACTCGAATCTCTCTAATTTTACCTTCACAGTCTACTCGCGAGATGTAGGTAGGACGAACATTATATTGGTTGGCTGCTCAAATAAAGTACGAACTCGGCATGTTTACAGTAAATAGCACCATGAAACACAATGCCTCTCTTACAGCGTCTGCCTATCGAGTGCATAGTACCTCCTAGGTTACCCTGAAAGTCATTGAGTGTGAGCACTTTGCATGTTCCATAATTCTACAATAAATTGAAATCACTGAATTAGGCCTGTAAGGGGTTCACCACCATGTTGGAGCAAATGTAATCTCGATGTATTGCTCACTTGCTAGAACGACAATTCACAGGCGCTGCCTGAGACATAAAATATCTTTGTCGCCGTTAAAAGAGAGCTGCAATACAGTTGCAGATCAGAGCAGTCTCTGTCGCTGTTGCAGTCGCTCGCTGCTACAGTGTAGTTGTAGACTGTCGCTGGTCAAGCGCAGTTTATAGTTGTTGTTGTTGTTGTGGTATTCAGTCCTGAGACTGGTTTGATGCATCTCTCCATGCTACTCTATCCTGTGCAAGCTCCCTCATCTCCCAGTTTATAGTTAGTAGTTGTTAAAGTCGCAGTGCAGAACAAATTATAAAATTTTATTATATCGAACTGAATAATAATTGTGATCAGCCGCAGAGCTAAATGATAGCCGCGCGGGATTAGCCGAGCGGTCTGAGGCGCTGCAGTCATGGACTGTGCGGCTGATCCCGGCGGAGGTTCGAGTCCTCCATAGGGCATGGGTGTGTGTGTTTTTCCTTAGGATAATTTAGATTAAGTAGTGTGTAATCTTAGGGACTGTTGACCTTAGGAGTTAAGTCCCATAGTTAAAAAACAAAAAACAAAAAATGCTGAATGATACCATGGAACGACATGATGATGATGAACAAATGACTAACTGTTAATATAGCGAAAAATCAACAGTGTAACTAAGTCAGCTATCTATGATAAGGTAAATATCATTATTTTTATTGGCATGCGCGTAGTTAAGTCATTTATGTGAGATGTTTATACAGAGTGTTTCAAAAATGACCGGTATATTTGAAACGGCAATACAAACTAAACGAGCAGCGATAGAAATACACCGTTTGTTGCAATATGCTTGGGACAACAGTACATTTTCAGGCAGACAAACTTTCGAAATTACAGTAGTTACAATTGTCAACAACAGATGGCGCTGCGATCTGGGAAACTCTATAGTACGATATTTTCCACATATCCACCATGTGTAGCAATAATATGGCGTAGTCTCTGAATGAAATTACCCGAAACCTTTGACAACGTGTCTGGCGGAATGGCTTCACATGCAGATGAGATGTACTGCTTCAGCTGTTCAATTGTTTCTGGATTCTGGCGGTACACCTGGTCTTTCAAGTGTCCTCACAGAAAGAAGTCACAGGGGTTCATGTCTGGCGAATAGGGAGGCCAATCCACGCCGCCTCCTGTAGGTTTCGGATAGCCCAAAGCAATCACACGATCATCGAAATATTCACTCAGGAAATTAAAGACGTCGGCCGTGCGATGTGGCCGGGCACCATCTTGCATAAACCACGAGGTGTTCGCAGTGTCGTCTAAGGCAGTTTGTACCGCCACAAATTCACGAAGAATGTCCATATAGCGTGATGCAGTACTCGTTTCGGATCTGAAAAATGGGCCAATGATTCCTTTGGAAGAAATGGTGGCTCAGACCAGTACTTTTTGAGGATGCAGAGAGGATGGGACTGTAACATGGGGCTTTTCGGTTCCCCATATGCGCCAGTTCTGTTTATTGACGAAGCCGTCCAGGTAAAAATAAGCTTCGTCAGTAAACCAAATGCTGCCCACATGCATATCGCCGTCATCAATCCTGTGCACTATATCGTTAGCGAATGTCTCTCGTGCAGCAATGGTAGCGGCGCTGAGGGGTTGCCGCGTTTGAATTTTGTATGAATAGAGGTGTAAACCCTGGCGCATGAGACGATACGTGGACGTTGGCGTCATTTGGACCGCAGCTGCAACACGGCGAAAGGAAACCCGAGGCCGCTGTTGGATCACCTGCTGCACTAGCTGTGCGTTGCCCTCTGTGGTTGCCGTACGCGGTCGCCCTACCTTTCCAGCACGTTCATCCATCACGTTCCCAGTCCGCTGAAATTTTTCAAACAGGCCCTTTATTGTATCGCTTTTCGGTCCTTTGGTTACATTAAACCTCTGTTGAAAACTTCGTCTTGTTGCAACAACACTGTGTTCTAGGCGGTGGAATTCCAACACCAGAAAAATCCTCTGTTGTAAGGAATAAACCATGTTGTTCACGGCACACTTGCACGTTGTGAACAGCACACGCTTACAGCAGAAAGACGACGTACAGAATGGCGCACCCACAGACTGCGTTGTCTTCCATATCTTTCACATCACTTGCAGCGCCATCTGTTGTTGAAAATTGTAACTACTGTAATTTCGAAAGTTTGTCCGCCTGAAAATGTACTGTTGTCCCAAGCATATTGCAACAAACGGTGTATTTCTATCGCTGATCGTTTAGTTTTTATTGCCGTTTCAAATATACCGGTCTTTTTGAAACACCCTGTATGCTCTAGACGAACAGCTGCCATGGGACAGCACACAGCCGCCACAAGTTCGGCCTGCCACCGCCGCACCATCTGCTAGTGTCCAGTCCCACTCCTCAGTAGTCCACGTGCGGGCTGTCTCCTGGCCCACTTCCAGCAGCTGCCATACTCCTTCTCTTGAGGGCCAACAACTCGATATCAGGATGGCTCCACGGTACACCCTTAAGTGCCAGTGCTGGCACCTCCAGGCATCACAGCTGTCACTCGCTGGGCGAAATTCACCATCAGAGGCCGACATCCCCTGGAAAAAACTCGGCAGTCTCCAGAGCCGTTGGTTCCGACCGCTGGCGGCAGTGTCCAATAACTAGGTGATATCTCACTGCAGTAAGCTACTGGAGTCAACAATTCGTGGAGCTTACGTCACAAGGTGGTAGCCGTCATCTCGCCGCCGCAACACGCCACCTATATTAGTGCTCTAGGGGGAGTGGTTACTGCCTCCACCGAGACTCTAACAGTGTAGATAAATGAGCGTAGAGTGTTTCAACTTTTAATGTTGTTGGACTGAGCCGTCAACGGCCTGTTCAAGCGATATCAATGCATCTTTACCAGCTAGTCTAAAAACACGGTGACGGCGATCTGTCCACCATAAACATAATCGCGGTTCACAGCTGAACACCACAGAGTACCAAACAATACTGCTCCATAGCAAGCAACTCTCTATTGTCTGTGGTACGGTGTGACCGTGTGGCCAGTAAGCGATATACGGCAGTTTCAACTCAGCTTCTAGTAATTTGTTCCTGAACATGATACTTTGCCTGTAATCTTTGACCGGATTTCAGCCGTTGGCACATGTCTGTTCGTCAGAGTCAGTCGATCAGTTCTGAGACCTTTTCCCTGTGCCGTCCTTATGGAAGGGTCTCTGCGTTTTCTTCGTGCCACATTATTATCCCGAGTTAACCTAGTCATCAATCGTTCTGCAGCATCGCGGTACAGTCTTGGCGATCTTTAGATATGACACTTCCATGTCCCTCATGCTGATGAGTCGACGTTTCTCAAAGACCGAAACATGTCAATAAGTTGTAAGTACACAACCTCTGGGCATGCTTTGTAGCAACGTTCACGTGAAATTTCCAGTGAAATAAGATACATCTAATAGCCATCACATACTCACAGTAATCTACATCTGTGGGAACGCTTTTTTTCTGTAGTGAAAGCAAGCTCGCATGATGAATTTTCAGTTGCCGTGTGACACAGGCGGGGGAATAGTGGAGCATCAGCTTGGCAACGTTCAGTCACGGTGCTCTTAGTGCAGTATTTTTAGTTTGCGACTCACGGTAAACTTACGCTAGAACTGGGCTAATGGGCCTAGAAAATTTACTGTAGAATTTTATAGAAACACCCTGTATTTCTTGTCGAGTGTTTTGAGTTGTTTCCCAATTCAGATATCATTTAGTACTCTACATCACGTTAAAAGAATAAATCAAAGGCTTCTCAGTTGAGTTAGATAAAACAGAGTGCTAGATGGAGATGCCCAAGTGCGAGACAGAGCCTCAGTCTGTGGACCAAGTAGCTCAGCACTGCTGGAAGAAACGGTAGACCATCTTTGGCAAGACCTCGCAATAGTTTGAACGCCTTTGGTGTTGCGCTCCTTTTCAGTGATAAATTTACGGGCACACAGTTATCGTACGTTTGGACAACAATCGTGTTGGTTTTGGCTGTTTGGGATAGGACGTGTTTTACTGGAAATCCTATATTGCTTTTACCTCTAAGCCCCCCATAATTCGGCGGATGAAGTGCGATCTGCTTTATTCTACAAAGACAAAGTACCTTACGGCAATCCAAAAATCGATAGGGAGCAGAATTTAGTTCCAATCACGAAATTGCGACACGCAATTAATTCTCTGGATTTTCCCGTATTAGATGCGGATGGAGTATTCGAGTCTTTCTTCCGTCCCTGTTCTGTATAGTGCGACCCCCGTTTTATAATCTACACTATAAGAGAACGTTGTAACGAGGAAATTAGTCCGAAACTACTGTATTATGATAACATTTTATTCTTAATTTGCAGAGTCACTATCTATGACTTTTCAGACGTTATAGCAGATTAAACAGTCAATTTTACGTAACCTCACTATTTCTCTAAAGTGAATAATTGAGTCTGTTAGTGCTTAAAGAAAATTCTTCAATATTTTATTACAATTTGGAATTAAAATAAAATCCTTGAAAAGGGAGTATGTATTGCTAGTTTCAATCATATTATTACATTTTTGTATCACAAAATTATTCACAACAGGGCACATGGCAACGTTCTTATTGTGGCTGTAAATAAAATAACAGCCACGGTGTATCAGTATTGTTTTTCACCTGTAGAGGAACAACCACATAAAACTAGTTTCAAGAACGAAAAAGATGACTGACTAAGATTCTTCAGATCTACCTGAAGGAAACATGACACATTAAAAATAGAGGTAACTAAAAAAACTCGTTGGACCGACCATACATTACTGATCGTCTGTCTGGAAATTCTACGTCGTAATACTTATGTCGGAAACAGAAACGATCCGAAAAGAACGCCGCATTTCGTTACGGGTTCGTTTAGTCATCTCGTATGCGTTTCGCAGATAATTATCAAAATCCAGTAGCAGACGCCACTAAAAGATATGTCCTGTGTATCGTGCTGACGGTTATTGTTAAATATACGAGAAACTACAATTCAAGGTGACTCACCAATGTGTTACTCCAATCAACTTGGCAACTTGGTTCTGTGTAGTCACGTCTCCACATAAGTCTACCCTGTGCAAACTTTTTCATCTTAGTATCTTTCAAGCTAGATGTGTTTCAGTCTGATTATTGTAACAAAGCCATGGTTTACATCACAATTCCTGACCCCCTATCCCATACACACTTCCCTCTATTACCAAACTATTATTTCCTGAATGAAATTTTCACTCTGCAGCGGAGTGTGCGCTGATCTGAAACTTCCTGGCAGATAAAAACTGTGTGCCGGACTGAGACACGAAATAATCTGACTATTCCTTGCCTGCTCATTACGTGTGGTATCAAACGACTCTTCCTTTTAGTCAAGATGTACCATAAATTTCTTTTATCCCTGATTCGATACAGTACTATTTCACTCAGCTCAATCTAGTCATGTAATCACCAACATTGTTCTGTAGCACCACATATCAGTAACTTTTTTTTTTTTAGAACAGAGGCGTCCCGATCGTTGAATGTAGTTCTTTATTTTCTTTAACTTCAATAAAACCTTTGACTAAATAGTGCATCAGCTCATTTGAAACTGACATTGACACTAACCATAATTTTACAGTTTCTAAGTTTTGATCTGAGGATAGCAGAAGCCGAAATAAAGTGATATGTACAAAAATACTTTAAGTGATCTAGGTGACATTATTCACAAACCATTCACAATAATCACAAACTCACTCAGGAAATACACTGACGGAATAAAACCGCAACACCAAGGAGGGGATGTGCGACGTAAAAGAAAGTTGGTAGGCGTGTTTCTACATGTGAAAGGTGAGGTGTATTCAGATCTCGCGCCATTCGCACAGAATTTGCGCTAGTACTGCCACCATGAGGATATAAATCACGTTTTCTGTATATACATACTGTACCGGTCGTGAGCTTTAGTTATCTTTGGGATTGGATGTGACGATGTTAGCGAGAACGTCTCAAAGGCGTAAAAGACGCCATTATTAGAACCTCACTACATGAGGTCGTGTAATGGGGCTGCGTGTAGCTGGTTGTTCCTTCGGCGATACAGCAGAAAGATTTGCCAGGAATGCAGCCACTAGACATGACTGCTGGCAGCGGTGGTCACGGAGATCTATGGCCGCAAGAAGACCGGACTCCGGACGACCTCGGGCAAATCGTATGGCTCTGGTGCATCGTACTGCATCACCAGCAGCAATTTGGCAGCAGTTGGCACCATAGTGACACAACGAACTGTTACAAATCGGCTACTTCGAAGACTATTCCGAGCCAGACGTCCTGTAAGGCACATTCCACTGACCACAAATACCGCCTCTGCGACTTCCGTGGTGTCAAGAGAAAGATCACTGGAGGGCAGGGTGGAGGTTTGTTGTGTTTCCTGATGAAAGCTGGTTCTGCGTAGTTTTCCATGATGACCTTGTGTTGGTTAGAAAGAGGCCTGCTGAGCACCTGCACTCACCCTCTTTGTGAGCTAGACATTCTGGATTTGCACTTGAAGTTACGGTCTCAGGTACGATTTCGTATGACAGCAAGAGTACTTTCGTGGTTATCCTACGCACCCTGACTGCCGATTTATATGTCAACCGGTTTTATACGTCGACCTGTTTTACTGCCCTTCATGAACTGTATTACAGCAGATGTTTTCCAACAGGACAACGCTGACCCATATACCGCTGTTGAAACCCAGCATGCTCTACGCAGTGTCGACATGTTACATAGACCTGCCCGATCAACAGATCTGTCTCCAGTTGAGCACATATGGGACATCATCAGACGACATCTCTAGCGTCATTCATGAACATTATTATCCATCGCTGTATCGACAGACCAAACGCAACAGGCATCGAACTCCATCACAGAAGCTGACATCCGGCACCTGTACAACACAGCATGCTTGCTTTCATCATTCTGGTGGGTACACCGTTTATTAATGTACCAACATTTCACGTTTGTAGTAGCTTACTTCCCTATTGCATTAGCCAGTGATCTTACAGTGTTAATCAGTTTCCTAGAGTTACCTACACAAATGTGTTCCCAAAACTTCATTACTATGTATTAAATATTTTTTTGTGTGCTGATTTTTTTCTGTCGGTATATGTTTGCTTTGTTTCATTTAGATAAATCTTTAAGTGGGCTCGATAAACCAAGCATCATTTACTCTTGCTTGTTTTCAGCTGCAGTATCCTCAGGGTCCACACTTTTCTCATTCTTCGAGAATATTGTTCTTTCTCGCTTCCTGTCCACTGTCTTCCAGTTTTTCACTGTCTCCTGTTCTGAAAGCCAGCATTTCCTGTTGATGTTATAAAGGTTTTGAGAATATCGCATGGTCCAGATGTGCTGTATTCCTTTTATTATCTATGGAATTGGATAATTTGAAAGTCTGGTCATTTTCAAGCACGTGTATTAAGCTTCCAGCTTAATTTTACATTATAACATATCGCTGGTACACGAGGACAGGAATACATCCTACTTCTGTACGATGTACACATTCGTGAAAGGAAGCTAGAAACTTTAGATAACTACCTGAAAATGACCAAAGGTTGAAATTGGCCAACCACATAGGTAATAAAATTAAGATTGTCCACCTGGACTATCAGCCCATCCTCAAAACACATTGAGGCTGTGAACAACCAAAAAAATAAAATCCTATTTGAGAGTTCTGTTCAGCATTGTGTCCATCTTGTCGCCTTCATATTCAATCTCTCTTTCTGCTTCTCTCCAACATATTATATCGCATTTGTAATTTGTTTTGTAAGTCAAAGATTTATTCAGGCATTATATAACTGGCATATGCGTTCATAGAATTTTAATCTGCTTTTTCTCGTTACATCTGTTAACATTTAATTTTCGGATAAAGTTCTGTATTAGATCTTAATCTGTATTCTAATTCAATTGTGCTTTTGGGTTCTAGTACTATTCCTTAGATTCTTCTTTCAGTTGAAGCTAATTCCTCAAGCTCTGTAATTCAATGCTTCTTTTAGGTCCTAGTACTTTTCCTTGTATTCTTCTTTCAGTTCGAGCTAATTTGTTGAGATTTCCATTGAGCAGAATATTTCTGGTTTGACCACTTTTTCATAGTGGTTCAGGTTTTTGTTCCGGAAAGAATATTTTTAAGACCTATGGTTCCTGTTATTTGAACGGCTCTATCCATTTATGTATTCTAGTTTATGCTGTCGTCTTTTCTTTCACTTATTTGATGTCCATTTTCCCAGACAGTTAAAAAATCTACTTCACATAGTATGTCATTATTTGTATTACATTACTTATGTTTTTATAAACTGTCTCCTTTTTCAAGTGATATTTTTAATCCTTTTTATGCTTGTGTATGGAGTTACGTGATTTGTTCTTGTGCAGTTTCAATTCTATAATAGAAGCATGCACACGCTATACGATCTACACTGATCTTGTTCGTCTTTCTTCCTAGTTTTACACCTTAGTATTTATGAGTTTTCTATATCTTGTAATAATTTTCAATAATGATCATTACCTTACTCGAAATTTTATTTACTTTATTAATATGGTCTTCCTGTCTGAGCAGTTTACCTTCTAAATTTCGCTTTGGTACAAGGATACATTCAAATAACCTACAGAAGGACTTTCCAACAGTTAAATTTATGTGCTACGTTGAAGGGGATAGCCCAGTTTCTTTTTGTTTTTCATATGAAATTGCTCTGTGGCCTCGTCTGTATGTTGTGCAGATGGTTTTTCTGTGCGCTGTAGCCCTTTGGAAAGAAAATATGCGTATAACGACAATATTTATTTTGTGTGATAACCAGGATTCGCTCCCCTACCACTCTACATCCAACAACAATCTCTGATAGTGTGAATGTGTGTGTGAGTGTGTGCCAATCTCCCGTGAGGGGAACGGAGCCTATGTTGTGCTCTCTGGTTGTGTGATGTTAACCTTGGTAATCATCTTCAGAGAGGTCTGGCTAAGTTGCGGCTTTGCGAGTCAGAACGTTTCCCGCCTTTTTCTCCGATTGATTGGCTATGAGCTCACCCCCCCCTCCCCCCCCACTTCCTTAAAAAGTATTTGTTTCAGCTGCCATTGACTCGCTTTTTTGAACGGTACTCTGGACTCCGTCGCCGAGCTTGCAAGCATGAATGTTTGAATGTTCCTTGGAACATACTTTCGTATTATTTCTGTTTCGGTTAGTGAGAGCATTTACTTGTAATCTGCTAGAAAGTCGCTTCACTAATTTCATTAAATGCTCGGGAGTGGAATTTTTTCCTTTAATCTTCGTGAGTGATGTTTGAACTTAAGTTCTTCCTTTGTTATTATCAATACCGACCACATGCCACCAAGACAGGTGTTACTTTAACTGAGAACCTTTCCGCATTTATTAAAAACTAATATTTTCTTCATTTGCAAGCATAATAATGAAGATACAAATTAATATCTTGAAACATAACTAGACTGATGATTTTTTGCAACGAGCCTCGTACAGAAGTAAGGTAATAGTGTCTATCGCCTTCAGCGAGCAATTCATAGTCCTTACGTGTGCTTGCGTGAATTTAATTATGGGATTCGCAGTTATTTCTCCATTTCTTGTGTAGGAACCTTTCCGTGAGCCGAGCGCCACTTGTGGACAAATCGTCATAACACTGTCATAACAGTCCCAGAAACCCACACCTTTTGTTGTTAGTTATTTACATAACGCCATCATCATCATCATCATCATTTAAGACTGATTATGCCTTTCAGCGTTCAGTCTGGAGCATAGCCCCCCCCCCCCCCCCCTATAAAATTCCTCCATGATCCCCTATTCAGTGCTAACATTGGTGCCTCTTCTGATGTTAAACCTGTTACTTCAAAATAATTCTTAACCGAATCCAAGTACCTTCTCCTTGGTCTGCCCCGACTCCTCCTACCCTCTGCTTCTGAACCCATGAGTCTCTTGGGTAGCCTTGCTTCTCCCATGCGTGTAACATGACCCCACCATCTAAGCCTGTTCGCCGTGACTGCTACATCTACAGAGTTCATTCCCAGTTTTTCTTTGATTTCCTCATTGTGGACATCCTCCTGCCATTGTTACCATCTACTAGTACCTGCAATCATCGTAGCTACTTTCATATCCATAACCTCAACCTTGTTGATAAGGTAACCTGAATCCACCCAGCTTTCACTCCCATACAACAAAGTTGGTCGAAAGATTGAACGGTGCACAGATAACTTAGTCTTGGTACTGACTTCCTTCTTGCAGAAGAGAGTAGATCGTAGCTGAGCGCTCACTGCATTAGCTTTGCTACACCTCGCTTCCAGTTCTTTCACTATGTTTACATAACGTGTGGGATATAAATATCTAAGTACTGCAGTCTTCAACGTAGTTTCATATTTAAATAAGCATCCCATATCGCAATAGCGCTAATAGTTCTATACATTTCCCAGACAAAAACAAGAATGGAGATATCTTCCCTAGTAGTGCCTCGAGAGTCTTTTTCTGAATGAGGGTGCCATGATTACCGGTCGCGCGCGTTACGCAGCTTTGCAATATCTCTAAACGAGGCTGCCTTTGCGCCGTGCCCTGTGCTCTGGTAGCGAGTAAACAGAACGCGATACTAGACGCCTTGCATACACAAAGCAAGCCAGCACGGAGGGGCGCTGTTTATTTATCTCGGCCATCGCTCGGCGTTCCATTAAGGCAGCACGGCTCATTCTGGCCGGCAGTTCGTTGCAGGCCAGAGCGGGGGAAACAGCAAACGAGGACAAAGACCCGAAATACATGCCGCGGCCACTCGAGCACTTGTTCACAGCATTGCTGTGCCAAGGAAGCAGAAATCTGCACCACCACATCAAACAGTGTTCCGCTACCGAGCATCATAGCTCTTCTGTTCCTTTTCGTTGTTAGGTGTAATGTAGTCGCCGGTTTCTTACTGTAATACAACACATTATTACAGTGGTGGATTTCTGTCGGCGATTGGAGTTTTACTCCAAGCCGCAGCGCTGGCTGAAACTTCTTTCAGGTTATTGTTTTCGAGAGAAGAGTGAATGTAGTTGTCGAAAATCCATACAGTTAATAAATATGGATATATCTACGTATGTATGCATGTTCCACATCTCCTGCTAAACCTCTGGACCGATTTCAACCAGACTTGGAGCAGGTATCATTTACTGTCTGGAAAGAATCAGTGTGACGGTAAGAACCACCAACATATCAAAGGGATGGGGGTGCAACCAACGACTAGATAATTCCCATAATGAAGTCGCCCAGTATTTGAGATTGAGAGCTTAGAGCACTCACTCCGTCTTCAGGCCACGAGTGGCCTACCGGGACCATCCGACCGCCGTGTCATCCTCAGGGGAGGATGCGGATAGGAGGGGCGTGGGGTTCGCACACTGCTCTCCCGGTCGTTATGGTGGTATTCTTGACCGAAGCCGCTACTATTCGGTCGAGTACCTCCACAGTTGGCATCACGAGACCGAGTCCTCCCGAAAAATGGCAACAGCGCATGGCGGTCCGGATGGTCACCCATCCAAGTGCAGACCACGCGCGACAGCGCTTAACTTCTGTGATGTCACGGGAACCGGTGTATCCACTGCGGCAAGGCCGTTGCCGAGAGCTTAGAGACCTACAAGAAACGTTACTCATAACTTCGAACGATTAAGAAATTTTTCTCTCTGACAACCCAAACAAAATGATGAAAAGAAAAAAAATAATCGTTTACTACATTTTCGCTGTTCATGCTGAATAACTGCAGAAGAGTGCACGACGTATTAATTTATTAGTTCTGTACCATTAATCTATGTTCCGAACATATTTCATCGGACAGTATCCATATATGCCGCTGAATGTGCCCAGAAAAAGACATCATTTAACGATAAATAGTTCAGGAGAGACGCCGTCATACACTATGAGATCCGTGAAAACTGCCGCATCCTGCATGATGTTAATTAAAACTTCTTTACTAATAACGCTATGCACAGAACATTTCTCAGCCAGTAGTCACATATACCACTGGACATACCAACAAAATCATATCATTCTTCACTTAAAACTTCTGTCTGTGATTAAACGACGGGACGGAACGTTGAGCTGTAAGGTGTACAGATAGCCCACACATGCTGATCGCTATCTGCATAAAGATTCAAACCACCACCCGAGACAAAAAAGAGATGTAATGAAAATTTTGGTAGACAGGGCGTACAAGCTTTGTGAAGCTGTTAATTTAAAGGATGAGATTGAACATCTACAGTCAACTTTCGTGATGAATGGCTATTCTAGCAAGGATATAGATCGAGCACTTCGCTCTAGGCAGAGAATCAGGAGCAACGACGAACAAAAGTCGCCCAGGGGCAAAGTTTTTCTTCCGTTCATTAGTAAGGTCACAGATCGCATTGGGAAAGTTTTAGGCAAGTATGGGGTGGAAACTACTTTCAGACATACTAGGAAAATAAAAGAATTTTTACGGTTGGCAAAAGATGCCCGACACCCTTTGGCTACATCGGGTGTATATAAAATTCCTTGTAGTTGTGGACAGGTTTACATCGGTACCACAAAGAGAAGTGTGAACACCCGTCTTGTGGAACATAAGAGGAATTGACGCCTGGATCACACGGATAAATCGGCCGTAGCGGAACATGATTACCAGGAAGGTGATCATGAAATAAAATTCAGCGAGACCAGCGTCATATCAAAAACCTCGCATTATTATGCACGCTTGAATAGAGAGGATATCGAGATTGATAAACATCGTAATAATTTTAACAGGAAAGACGAAGGTGTTAAACTGGATAAAATTTGGATGTCAGCATTGGACCGCAAGCGTGACGATCTATTACTTTCAATCGAGAATGTTGGCATCACCAGAGACAATCTCATAGCCGACGCCACGTGATCGACTGTGGCGCCCTCTGTATTGCTTATATAATCGAGTTTTCTTCGCAGTTCGCCGCTTGACCTCCGGGGATCTCTCCCGCAGTCGGAGAAGAAACGTCAGGAGAGAGTTTTATACTTCGACCACGGCCTATCAGCCCGGAAGTTTTAAGTGAAGACAATACCGGCAGTGAAAGCTTACATTGTATGATCAAAAACATATCATTGTACATAGTTCAGAATATAGGATTTCATTAGCATTGTGCTGCATGAAAGTGAAAATGCTGGGTGAAATTCGTTGGACATTCAGGCAAAATATGTGTACAAATATATTTGACAAGCGGGTATGAGCCCAAAGTCATGGGTAGAAAACACGTTCTAAACCCGTGGAACAATTTCCATCAAATTTGGTACACACATTATTTATTATCTGGAATGAAACACTGTAGGGTTAAGAACCAGCAACCTCTTATTGGGGTGAGTGTGATAACGTCGAGAGAGGATGATAAGGACATGGGCAGACAGCAATGGGGAAGGAGGAGACAGCCACAGGTAGGAGGAGGACACAAACGGATGTAGGGCAGGGGGGGATGGAGAGAGAAGAGTGAAGAGGAGGAGATCGAAAAAGAAAGAGGGGGAGACAGACAGAGAGAGAGGAGATGGACACGAAAAGGAAAGGGGAGGAGATGGTGTGGGAGTGGGGAGAAGAAGATGGAGAGAGAGAGGGGAAGGGCATGGACAAAGAGTGGGGGCCACGGGGCGTGGACTGAGATAGGCCACGGAAGGGATGGGCAAGGTGGAGGTGGACTAATAGAAGATTGGAATAAATACATATGCGGGAAATGCCGGATACTCAGCTAGTATTCAGTATGAGAAGGAATCTTTCACGGCCAGGGAAATTTATCTAAAGAAGTTTTTGGAGTTTTATATTATCTCTGTGCCAACATTGTAATTCTGTTGGTGGAGTAATCTCAGGGCATACTTTATTACGAAGAATTTTTTCTGTCCTGTTTCCGTCCCTGTAATTTCTTTCAACAGGCTCCCTTTTTCTCGTGCTGAAAACTAAGAACATGCAGAAGATAGTGCGTATCGGTTTGGACATTTAACAAGGAATACCAAAGAAAAAATCTCAAAATAAAAATCGTACTCTATCAAGGAATAAAATAGTACAACAAATCGCTCAAGGAGATGAAAAAATTTTAAAAATACAATCGTTTAAAACTGCAGCTAAAGTATTCTTCGTAAGTAATGCATCACAAAGAATTAAAGAATATTTAGTGTAACTACAACACCCTTCACATTAGAATATACATCACATTGTAAAGCTTTTGCAAGAAAATTATGTGTCTATACTACCTGCTATACTACCTGCCGCCGTTGGATAAGCAGCTGCTGCAGCAAGTCGTATAACCCTAGCTTACTTATTTGTTAGATAGTTTAATTAATTTCTTTGCGTGTTTTTGGGTACTTGCATTGATTAATTCATATATTTCGGGCGTATTATAGTATTTGAGGGTTGTAGCATCGCACCTTAGTACCTGAATAGTGGAAATTCGCGTAGTCGTCTGTCTTCTGTTTTTGTTGTGAACGGCCAGTGTCGGTTGGCCAGTCAGTGTGCTCCCTGCCGCCGTTGGATAAGCAGCTGCTGCAGCAAGTCGTATAACCCTAGCTTACTTATTTGTTAGATAGTTTAATTAATTTCTTTGCGTGTTTTTGGGTACTTGCACTGTTTAATTCATATATTTCGGGCGTATTATAGTATTTGACAGTTGTAGCATCGCGCTTTAGTGTTTACTTCGTAGATTCTTATTTAAATTGCGTGTGAGTTTCGTATAGGAGGTGCAATTTCGAGTTTTAGTTACTGTAATCGTAAATTCAGCAGATTGTAGCGCAGTCGTTAGGCATTTGTACAGGTTAGTTGATACATTCTTTGTGTGTTCCGCTTGCGTTATCTAGGCACGGACTCGTGTTTCAGTAACTGTTGTTAAACATCAATTAGAATGGACAGGGACTGCGATTGCTGTGTTCGGATGAGGGCTGACTTGGCATCCCTTCGCTCACAGCTGCAATCGGCGCTGACTTCGGTCGCGCAGCTTGAGGCTGTTGCCAATGGGCACCACTGTGGGGAGCCGGACTCGGGTATCACGGGGATGTCAACCTCATCCCGTCTGTCCCCAGATCGGTCTGCCGCTGTGGTTGCACCGGTTGCTGCCCGCAGTGGGGCTGAGCCCTCGCCTATGGTTGATTGGGAGGTCGTTCCAAGGCGTGGCAGGCAGCGAAAGGCGTCCCCGGAGGCTGATCAGAAAGCCTCCCCGGTGCGTCTGACAAACCGGTTTCAGGCACTGTCTCTGGCTGAGCCAGATGCAGCCACCTGCCCTGTTTCAGAGGATCATTCTCAGCCTTCAAGGTCCGGGCAATCGCAGAGGGTGGGCTTACTGGTAGTTGGGAGCTCCAATGTTAGGCGCGTAATGGGGCCCCTTAGGGATATGGCGGCTACGGAGGGGAAGAAATCCAGTGTACACTCCGTGTGCATTCCGGGAGGAGTCATTCCTGATGTGGAAAGGGTCCTTCCGGATGCCATGAAGAGCACAGGGTGCAGCCAGCTGCAGGTGGTGGCACATGTCGGCACTAATGACGTGTGTCGCTTTGGATCTGAGGAAATTCTCTCTGGATTCCAGCGGCTATCTGATTTGGTGAAGGCTGCCGGTCTTGCTTACGAGATGAAGGCAGAGCTCACCATCTGCAGCATCGTTGACAGAACCGACTGCGGACCTTTGGTGCAGAGCCGGGTGGAGGGTCTGAATCAGAGGCTCAGACGGTTTTGCGACCGTATTGGCTGCAGATTCCTTGACTTGCGCCATAGGGTGGTGGGGTTTCGGGTTCCGCTGAATAGGTCAGGAGTTCACTACACTCAGCTGGCGGCTACACGGGTAGCGGAGGCTGTGTGGCATGGACTGGGCGGTTTTTTAGGTTAGAAGGCCTCGGGAAAGTGCGGGATGGGCTGCAATGTCAAAGGGTGCTTGGCAATTACAGGACGTGCTTGGATCAAGGAACAGTCGGAATTATAGTTGTAAACTGTTGTAGTTGCGCTGGAAAAGTCCCTGAGCTTCAAGCGCTAATAGAAAGCACAGAAGCTGATATCGTTATAGGTACAGAAAGCTGGCTAAAGCCTGAAATAAGTTCTGCAGAAATTTTTACGAAGTCTCAGACGGTGTTCAGGAAAGATAGATTAGGCAGAATTGGTGGTGGAGTGTTGGTGTCTGTCAGTAGTGGTTTATCTTGTAGTGAAGTCGAAGTAGATACTCCGTGCGAATTGGTGTGGGTGGAGGTTATACTTAACAGCCGAATTAAGTTAATAATTGGCTCCTTCTACCGACCCCCAGACTCCGATGATACAGTTGCGGAACAGTTCAGAGAAAGTTTGAGTCTCGTAACAAATAAATACCCCACTCATACGGTTATAGTTGGTGGGGACTTCAACCTACCCTCGGTATGTTGGCAAAAATACTTGTTCAAAACCGGTGGTAGGCACAAAACGTCTTCCGAGATTGTCCTAAATGCATTCTCCGAAAATTATTTAGAGCAGTTAGTCCACGAACCCACGCGAATTGTAAATGGTTGCGAAAACACACTTGACCTCTTGGCCACAAACAATCCAGAGCTGATAGAGAGCATCATGACTGATACAGGGATTAGTGATCACAAGGTCATTGTAGCTAGGCTCAATACCATTTCTTCCAAATCCATCAGAAACAAACGCAAAATAATTTTATTTAAAAAAGCGGATAAAGTGCCACTAGAAGCCTTCCTAAAAGACAATTTCCATTCCTTCCGAACTGACTATGCGAATGTAGACGAGATGTGGCTCAAATTCAAAGATATAGTAGCAACAGCAATTGAGATATTCATACCTCATAAATTGGTAAGAGATGGAACGGATCCCCCGTGGTACACAAAAAAGGTCCGAACGCTGTTGCAGAGGCAACGGAAAAAGCATGCGAAGTTCAGAAGAACGCGAAATCCTGAAGATGGGCTAAAATTTACAGACGCGCGAAATTGGGCACGTACTTCGATGCGAGATGCCTTTAATAGGTTCCACAACGAAACATTGTCTCGAAATTTGGTAGAAAATCCGAAGAAATTCTGGTCGTATGTAAAGTACACAAGCGGCAAGACGCAGTCAATACCTTCGCTGCGCAGTGCCGATGGTACTGTTATCAACGACTGTGCCGCTAAAGCGGAGTTATTGAACGCAGTTTTCCGAAATTCCTTCACCAGGGAAGACGAATGGAATATTCCAGAATTTGAAACACGAACATCTGCTAGCATGAGTTTCTTAGAAGTAGATACCTTAGGGGTTGCGAAGCAACTCAAATCGCTTGATACGGGCAAGTCTTCAGGTCCAGATTGTATACCGATTAGGTTCCTTTCAGATTACGCTGATACTATAGCTCCCTACTTAGCACTCATGTACAACCGCTCGCTCACCGATAGATCTGTACCTACAGATTGGAAAATTGCGCAGGTCGCACCAGTGTTCAAGAAGGGTAGTAGGAGTAATCCATTTAACTACAGACCTATATCATTGACGTCGGTTTGCAGTACGGTTTTGGAGCATATACTGTATTCAAACATTATGAATCACCTTGAAGGGAACGATCTATTGACACGTAATCAGCATGGCTTCAGAAAACATCGCTCTTGTGCAAGGCAGCTAGCTCTTTATTCGCACGAAGTAATGGCCGCTATCGACAGGGGATCTCAAGTTGATTCCGTATTTCTAGATTTCCGGAAAGCTTTTGACACCGTTCCTCACAAGCGACTTCTAATCAAGCTGCGGAGCTATGGGGTATCGTCTCAGTTGTGCGACTGGATTCGTGATTTCCTGTCAGGAAGGTCGCAGTTCGTAGTAATAGACGACAAATCATCGAGTAAAACTGAAGTGATATCAGGTGTTCCCCAGGGAAGCGTCCTGGGACCTCTACTGTTCCTGATCTATATAAATGACCTGGGTGACAATCTGAGCAGTTCTCTTAGGTTGTTCGCAGATGATGCTGTAATTTACCGTCTAGTAAGGTCATCCGAAGACCAGTATCAGCTGCAAAGCGATTTAGAAAAGATTGCTGTATGGTGTGTCAGGTGGCAGTTGACGCTAAATAACGAAAAGTGTGAGATGATCCACATGAGTTCCAAAAGAAATCCGTTGGAATTCGATTACTCGATAAATAGTACAATTCTCAAGGCTGTCAATTCAACTAAGTACCTGGGTGTTAAAATTACGAACAACTTCAGTTGGAAGGACCACATAGATAATATTGTCGGGAAGGCGAGCCAAAGGTTGCGTTTCATTGGCAGGACACTTAGAAGATGCAACAAGTCCACTAAAGAGACAGCTTACACTACACTCGTTCGTCCTCTGTTAGAATATTGCTGCGCGGTGTGGGATCCTTACCAGGTGGGATTGACGGAGGACATCGAAAGGGTGCAAAAAAGGGCAGCTCGTTTTGTATTATCACGTTATAGGGGAGAGAGTGTGGCAGATATGATACACGAGTTGGGATGGAAGTCATTACAGCATAGACGTTTTTCGTCGCGGCGAGAGCTTTTTACGAAATTTCAGTCACCAACTTTCTCTTCCGAATGCGAAAATATTTTGTTGAGCCCAACCTACATAGGTAGGAATGATCATCAAAATAAAATAAGAGAAATCAGAGCTCGAACAGAAAGGTTTAGGTGTTCGTTTTTCCCGCTCGCTGTTCGGGAGTGGAATAGTAGAGAGATAGTATGATTGTGGTTCGATGAACCCTCTGCCAAGCACTTAAATGTGAATTGCAGAGTAGTCATGTAGATGTAGATGTAGTGCCTGACAGTAATGCCATTCCTCTGTGAACGACATAAGACACGTAGGGGGGGGGGGGGCAGGAGGGGTCGAAATGCTGTCTCAGTTTTTCAGGTCGACGGAGGAGAGAAACTGAAGTGCATGAGACAATGTTTTCGGAATAGACCATGGTGCAAAGGGTAGAGCAGGAGTTTAGCGGTTCAAGAGTAACCACCAGTTATTCTTAACGTGTACAACAATGAAGAGAAAATTATGTCTTTTGTTATCAAACACGTGCAGATAGGACATGGCACAGCAGGGATCAACCGAATGAGGCAATGCAGTTTGCTAGGTCACAGTAACATTTGCAAAGAAGGGGTTTGCTCTATCTTGCCATCCTGATTCAGGTTTTCTGTGATTTTCCTACATTATTTCAGGCAAATGCTGGTTTGGTTCCTTCAAGTCCATGGCCGACTATCTGTACAATAGTCACAAAAGTGTAGTTGTATATTCTTTGTGTATGTACAGGGTGATGATTATTGAACTGTATTAAAAAGAAACGTAAATTAGTTTCAAACTACGGCGTGCACACACATTAATCAATATGTAAATGTCAAAGCACGGACAAAAGGAACGCACAGTAAATATGACTGTGAAGACAAATAGAGGACGATACCAGCAAAAGCCACTCCAGAAATGAGTGTCGCTCTTGTAAAACCTGTCAGCGCCAAAACAACACGAAGGGAGCTCCTAAAGAAGGGAATTGTAGCGCGAGCTGGTATTCCAGAATCACAAATCAGTGAAGCAAATATTCGTAACAGAAAGACGTGGTGCCAAATCTATATGAGTCAACGGAACAACGTCATTTGGTCGGATGAGTCTCGTTGTACACCGTTTCCAAACTGCAGCCTAGCGTACGTCCCAAAAGTCAAACATGGCTGGTGCAGCCATATCGTTGTATTACATGAACCCCCATTGTTGCCCTACAAGATCGCATTACTGGAAAGTATTGTATGACCATTTTGTCTGATGAGGTCCATCTCATGTTCTAGTGTTGATGCTGTTTTGCAAGACGAATGGCTTCTGGTCAAACAGCTTGCTCCGCCCAGGACTGATTTGGTGAGCACGTCTCTCTCCTGGTCACGTAAGACACCATATCTCAGTGTTAGTGAGCCTTTCTGGTCGATTTTTCAGAGACGAATGCGTGATCGATACCGACCTCCATCTTTGTTACCTGAACTTACCGCTATTTTTCAGAAAGACTAGTATACGTTTCCCTTGGAAACCATACAGGACGTGTAATCATCCATTCCGAGACGACTGCAAGTTGCTTTGAATCCTAATTAGGCATAGTAATGTGTTGGGTTTTTGTTGTTTCCTTATCCTTGTCCACCCTCTGTATAATGGGTTATTGGATCCCAGTGGTGGAAAGCGACTTTCCTTTGTCCGATCCATTGTTGTGGTAACTCACTGTTAAGAAACGTGGTGGTGCTCCTCCGTTCCGATGAAAAATGAAATTCTCGGCGTTTTGTCGCAACTGTGGAAAAAGACATACCTCCAGTGTATCAGGCACCGGATTCCTATGAGCATCCTTTCCGCAAAATTGAGTAGAGCGTAAATCTGTTTTCGAGAAACTGTACTACACTGAAGAAGCTCTGAAGAGCTTCCTTCGTGCTCGACTGTGGTATGAGCTATGAAGCAACTGTGTTCGCAATATTGTTACGTTGTGTCGGCTAACGTTTCCATTTAATCGGAATATAGCTTCAGTATTGTTCAGTAAGCGTGAAAAGAAACGAATTCACAAGACTCGGTACTCCATTGTTTATCATCATCATTAAGATCATCAGTGCTTCTGGCAATTGAAACCGATATGCTTTCAAACAGGAACTTGGCCGTAAACACTCCATAGATGACAAATGACCATCTCCAGTCTTGTACTAAGAGACTTCTATGGAATGCGTTCTACGTTTTGAACGGACACATAGCGACGAACTGTGTACTTCTCCTTACGTAAATAAGTGTCTTGAAATTGACGAACCTTCGACGAATGCTTCGACGTGTAGGAGGTCTAGAGGTATTCTCTTGATGAAAACCACGCAACACAGCTTTAAATGAATTCTACCTCTTGAAACTGAGTCAGTGAAACGCCTGTTTTTGCTCTGTTATCGCCATACCGACGCATCAGTCATTGGGCAATGAACGAGAGAAAATCTAGCTGTAACAGGGAGGCACTACAGGCATCCGTAAGAGCCGCACCTTACACATGTCTCGAAAGCAGACGTTACGTTTCTATGTGTAAAAAGTTACAATTCACCCAAAGTTTATAACTACATTCATTCACAAGATTCAGTCATGTGAAATCGGATGAATCTTTCTATCACACTCGATTTTTTGCAAGGTATCACGTAGCGTTATCGGCTCAGCGTTAATGATGAGCCATATGTTTGACCTAGACGCATAATCCCGTCAGATGTGCTGGCAGCTCAGGTGATTGCCACTCAGCATCTCATACGAATTCATGAATATCAATTGCATTTGCTCGCAGATAATCAAGCTGCAATCCAGTACGTGCCCCAGGCAGCTGGATGACATTTTTGAAATTATCCAATACGACTGAGAATAACGAAGCAATGATTTATCATTTTGACATTCCATCTTAATGTAGGCAACTTAAATCTTTTGTTCACTTAGGAATGTTTTTGACTGTGCAAGTTGACGAATACGTTCTGGCGGAAGATATAAATTATTTCATAAATTAGGATTCAAGACATAATGGATTAGTTCTGTGAGCAAAGAAAAGCCTGAAAGCAATTATCGCTATACATGGTGTTTCAACAAGAGTGACCTGATTTAAACATTCGTCATAAACTTTACACTCTTTATCTGCTCTTACATAAGTTCTGGCGGTTGTTCTTGTGTTCTTCACGTTATGTTGGTTTATTTTACCGCTAACATGAAATGCTGCTTCATCACTGAAAATTAACCGTGGTAAAAAAAGTCAAATGGTTCAAATGGCTCTGGGCACTATGGGACTTAACATCTGAGATCATCAGTCCCCTAGAACTTAGAACTACTTAAACCTAACTAACCTAAGGACATTACACACATCCATGCCCGAGGCAGGATTCGAACCTGCAACCGTAGCGGTCGCGCGGTTCCAGACTGAAGAGCTTAGAACCGCTCGGTCACAGTGGCCGGCTAACTGTAGTAAAAATTTATCGTTCTACTCGTCCTAACACAGAGCATTGCTGAAGTCAACTCGTTTCCTTTTATCACCAAACTGAAGAGTTCACACTAATCGTGACCTGTATGGTTTATACACCAAACGAGTCCTGAACACTCGCCAGACAGTCGCAGGAGGCAATGCAGTTCTCTGTTTACGATGCGTTTCGACTTCCCTGATTTCCGCTCAAACGTCTGCCATGTTATCAGAAGTGGGAGGTCGACCTAGACTCTTACTTCACAAGCATCCTGTCTTTTCAAACTGGCGATACCAACGATAAATGGTTTTGTGTGCACGCGGATCATTGCCAAAACCCCGACGAAAAGCACCATGGACCGAAATAACTGATTCACTCTTTGCAAACTGCAGCATACAAAACGCCTTCTGTTAATCGGACGCCATCTTATTTCTGACTGATTGCAACCTGAGAAGACGCAATGATATCTAACGGTGATTTTCTGAAACTCTAGGCCACTAATTCTAAATCGAATATAGATTTATGTATCAGGAAGTTGTTTCTGAAAGTATTTGTTTGGAGTGTAGCCATGTATGGAAGTGAAACATGGACGATAACTAGTTTGGACAAGAAGAGAATAGAAGCTTTCGAAATGTGGTGCTACAGAAGAATGCTGAAGATAAGGTGGATAGATCACGTAACTAATGAGGAGGTATTGAATAGGATTGGGGAGAAGAGAAGTTTGTGGCACAACTTGACTAGAAGAAGGGATCGCTTAGTAGGACATGTTTTGAGGCATCAAGGGATCACAAAATTAGCATTGGAGGGCAGCGTGGAGGGTAAAAATCGTAGAGGGAGACCAAGAGATGAATATACTAAGCAGATACAGAAGGATGGGTTGCAGGAGGTACTGGGAGATGAAGAAGCTTGCACAGGATAGAGTAGCATGGAGAGCTGCATCAAACCAGTCTCAGGATTGAAGACAACAACAACAACATAGGCCACTCCAATTCAAACAGCATGCATTTTCTTGTCGTCACGTTCCATGTTTCGTAATCAGTACCGTCGAAAATTAGGTCATTCTTTTTGAAACACTCTGTATTATACATCAACGATTCACGCCAATAGTCATTAATAAAACACAGAGTACTTAAGAGGTGACAAAGCATTTGCACCTACACTTCAAATGTGAACGTATAGGTGACTATACAGTAAACACTTGAATAGCTTTTAATTTAATCGCAATATTTCTTAGCTGAGAAGAAGCAGGAAGCATTGTAGGTATCTATTTTTCTGTTTCAAGTTAAGAAATGTTACAATTTTATTCATAGGCTGTTCATAAATTAGATATGCAAAAGAGAGCTTTAAGTGTGAAAAAGGTAAATAATTCACAGACTTGTTTGATACAGCACTGAACGCTGTGTAGCTTGAAGTTTCATTTACAAATGTTTAGTGTGGCTTCCTTCCATAATACGACAAATGTCTCAACTATAATAAGTTACTGCCAATTCCTAAAGTCATGATGTATGGTGACAACTGCTTGTGTTATCCGTTGTCGCAGCTTGTCGACGTTTCTCGGAATCTGAGGAACAAACGCTGTGTCATTAATGTAGCCCCACACACAGAGGTACTGCGGGGTTAAATCATGCGATCTTGGTGGCCAGGGTATTGTTCGGAGACGTGTAGGCTAAGTCAGCACCTTCCTACGAAGATTAGGTGTGTACTGAGCAGGCGCTGTTCGCAGTGAAAGGCTCTGAAGCAGAGTAGCCCCAATAATATTTTAAGATTTATTTTTAAACAATGCATTACAGAACCAAAATTACCAGGGAACGTTTGCACGTAGATTTAGATACTGACAGTCAACTGCTGATATAGACTGCCGTTTTTCAGACTGTTAATAGCTAACAGATTGTGAGGTAAAATGCCAGTTTGGCACGTGTAATAAAGGTTTGGGGTAGTGTCTTCTACGGGGCACAACTGTTACGAGCTTACAGAACAACGTTTCTTAATATTTTCGACAAGTGGATCCAGCGTCCACATCAAACATGGAACTCCTGGTTTGTTACTATAGTATGACTTTAAAGCGACATTCTGTAAACGGATAATTGCAACGAAAATTTCAGTCTTTTGAATTTATGCTACCTTTGGCAAATCAGAAGTAGGGACATGGCCACCTTTTGCAACTGAAAGGTCGGGACATAGACGGCAGCACTTAATATTCGTATCATCTGCTCAGCCTCGTCACTGTTTTTCCTCATACTTAAATTAAACTACAAATACCTTACATGAAACTTAAGTTAGCATTTTTAGCTCAGACAGAGGTGCAAATCTATAAGGCTTCGGCTGGAACTTTTGAAGTACCCGTTTTCTCATGTAGCGGTTCCTAGAAGTTTGGTGCAGAATTTTCTGTCAGAACTTTGATCAGCTCATATTATGGATTATTTTAACAAGAATTTCACATCCTATAGATGCCACGTTATTTTTGATTCACTCATTAGTCCACAAGTTTTTTATTAGCGGAAACACTCCTTCCAAATGTGAGTTACACGTTAGAAAACACCGATATATCTATTATTTCTTGTGGTTGAAGTTGTATTAAAGATGTCCGTTGATAAATCTCAAATTTTATAATTTCAATGACACTTTGAAACGCTGTGAATTCATTGTACAATTCGTCACTGCTTACTTTAATAATACTCTCATTTACAGTTTCTGTAAGGCTATCACAGGTCATTTCATCTTTCATGCTAAGAACATAAAAGAGATTTCGACATTAAACGAGCTATTTAGATCAGGTTCAGCTGATAAACGTTATCGGCCTCTTTCCTAAATTTGTCCTGATCGGATTTGCTCCATCTCCTCACATTTTGATTCTCTTTAAAACCAAAGCAACTATACTTTATCTAGATTCAAGGTTTTTCTTCAAGGATTCTAAAATGTAAAGATGAAATGGTTACATTTTGCGATTTTTCAAGCTTTAAAACTTTCATGTAATAAAAGTTCGAATAGCTATATATGAACTGCATTTTAAAAAAGGGAAGCAACGGCTGCTTGCAAGTGGTGTTGTGACAGTGCACTTCTTATAAGCAGGTCTTTTTCATAAATTTAATGCAACTTTAATTGATAAGTTAATCAAAATTTGTCATTCAATAATTTTTTGCATATTGCTAAATTGACACCTAACAAAAAACAGAGAAATAATTCTCTACATTTTAGTTAAGAGAAAAAAGTAAGACAGTCTTGTTGTGTACATAGTTCCACGTAGACAACTTTCCCACTAGAGCGCGCCCCGCTAAGCACAACAGTGCAGGTGCAGCGCTCGTCCATCTCCGCACTACAAGATGGCGTTGCCATAGAGATGGACCAAATTCTGCTTCCGCCGATCTGCGTGTTAATATGTAATGCAGCCAATGAGATTGCTGCTAACGTAGAACCTTTTCTCCTCGCAGATCACACTCGTGCAGTGATACCTGAACGCACGAGGTATTATAACGAGTGTACAGACCTCCGATCACCAGTCTGCATTTGTCTGCACCAGTCTGTACCAGTCAGCATTAGTCTGTACCAGTCTGTACGAGTTCTACGCTTGTCTGTACCAGACCTAATAAGATTCCCATATTCCTGTACATAGCCATGTAGATAAATGTATAGACACTTTTTTTCAAGTGTCAGAGATATATGTGAGAATAAGATTAACGTACCAATACCAAAGGAACTTCAGATTGTCAATTGTAAATTGTATCCAGAACCAAGTTAAGTAATTTTTATGCTTGTTATTATTTTAGTAAATGTGTGTGAAAATTAATCAAGTTCTGTTTAAAGTTGGTCGCCATCAATCTGCTACTCTAAGCTTGCAAGTGGCATTTCTATCGCGTGACCTAACGGCAGAAGATAAACACGACACGATAAGACCACGAGACATATTGTTGACATTCGCCTACTTCGTTAGAGTGACAAGTCAAATAATCTGATGGTGTGCGTACTGAAGGTCTTACCACAGTTGTAAAAGTTCAATTTTCTTCAATTTTATGTGCTTACACATTCCTTATTAAAATTAATTTTTAAATTTACCTTTATACTGCTCCATGGTATTTCGTTGTATTTGAGGCTGTCATTAAAAAAAATGGTACGGAAACGTGTTCGTTCCCATATATAAGGCCTACACGTAAAAACTCGTCCAACAATAAGCTTAGATCGAAAAACTGTTAGACCTTGGATTAACAGAGTTGGTATTCACGTTAGTGACAATTTTGGAGTTGGAAGACCTACGAAAGTCACATGAAACACTAAAAATAAATCAGACTTGTGGCAGTGGATAAAAGTGGGATCGGTACTCATGCAGGACAACTATAAAGGATTTTTCTGGTGGACAGTGTTGGGGAAAACTTGCTTCCCCAGTCCACACACCAAAGCGAGAACTGAAGATAATGGTCACTGGTGCCATCTATGGCTACGGAGAAACTGATCGACACTTACATCCACATCTGCATAGATACTCCACAAGTAACCGGAAGTGCGTGGTGGAGGATAGCCCGTACCAATACTAGTCATTTCCTTTCTTGTTCCACCCGAAAATAGAGCAAGGTAAACGCTACTATCCATATGACTCTGTATGAGCTCCAATTTCTCGAATCTTATCTTCGTGGTTCTTATGCGCAGTGTATGTTGCGCTCGACAGACAGCTTCAGATGTCGGTTTTCTAAATTTTCTAATTGATATTTCTAGAAAAGAACGTCACCTCCCCTCCAGGGATTACTATTTGAGTCCCGGCAGCAAAATCCGTAACACTTGTGTTGTTAGAACCTACCGGTAACAAATCTTGCAGTCCGCCTCTGAATTACTTCGATGTCCTCCTTCAATCTGACATCGTACGGATCCCAAACACTCAAGCAGTACTCAAGAATAGGTTGCACCAGAGTCGTATATGCGGTCTCCTTTAGAGGTGAACCACTCTTTCCTAAAATTTTCCTAATGAAGCGAAGTCGCCTTTCCTTCCACAGTCCTCATATCCTCGTTCTATTTCATATCGGTTTACAACTTTACGCCCAGACGACTTGACTCTGCCAGTCAAGACACCACGCTAGTAATAATGTTTCCAAACATTACAGATTTGTTCTTCCTACTTATCAGCGCTAACTTACATTTTTTCACGTTTATAGCTAGCTGTCATTCATGATACTAACTAGAAATTTTGTCCTACAGTCACTTAAATTCTACACGTTACAGTACAACACAGCATGATCAGAAAACAACCCCCACTATATGCAGTTTTGAATTTCCCTTTACAGATTTTCTAGCTTCCATACCACGTTCTAGCTCCTGACATTCCACTCCCCGACTCGTAGAACGTTATCCTTTCCCTGGTTATTCAGTCTTTTTTTCTGATGGTCAGCTCCCTCTTGGCAGTTCCGTTCCAGCGATCGGAATGAGGAACTATTCCGGAACATTTTGCTCATGGAGGTACATCATGACAATTTTTCAAATACAAACCAAACGTCCTGTGGTTACACCTTATGTAAGGGAGAGAGGGGCTAGAAGTTACCAACGTACGTTGTTCCGATTGAAGTAATTACGCCAGGGAGAGAGATTTGAAAATGAAATAAACACGCCGTTCCACAGCGCACCGACGTCAGCCATCGTAAACAGGATAGTTGTCCCAGGAATATCGGAACGATAGCATGTGCGTCGCTGGTTCACGTAAGAAAATATTTTTGTATTTGGTATTTTTGATCTACCTTATGAATTTTAGCTAGTAAACTTTAATGTTTCAGTGTTTTGTTGTAACTATTTATCTGCTGTTTTGGTACCCAATTTGTAAATTACCTATGTTTCGTAGACGTAACCAATATCTTGCTCTTGTTTCAACATGTCTGAAGGGGGTTGGATGTTTTGTTTTTCGGGGGCACGGACGTATACCGGAAAACAACACGAGGTTATGTGGCACAGGAGTTGATGGAAAAAGCAGCAGATGCAGTTCTCAATGATGGCAGGAAAATAAAAACTGTTGCCAAAGTATCAGATGTTTGTCGTATGGCTTCTTACTGATTTGTCAAAAAGCTAAGATCCGGCGTAGAAATTATCACGATTGGATACAAAATAGTGAGACTGGTCTTTACTGAAGAACAGGAAGATAAGTTACAGAATATCTGTTGCAATATGCTTCAGTTTTCTTTGGTTTTGCGCCAGAAGAAGTCATAAAGTTAGGGTACGAATGTGCACTGAAATTCTGTGAACGAAATATTCCACCAGCGTGGCAAGAAAATAAAAAAGCTGGTCCAAATCCAGTAAAAGAAACCTTAGGAGGAGCGCAAAGCAAGAAAAGGAAAGTGAACATCAATAATGAAAAAGTGAGAAAAAATGAAGGAAAAGGGAAAGGTAAAACAAACAAGGAAACAGAAAATATAAAGGCAAAGGGAGGTTTTGTAAACAAGTAGTGGAAGGTCTGAGAGAGAAGAGGACAAAGTATTATTGTCCAGTGTGCTGTGACAGTTACTCTAATTCACGTTCTGGGGAAGAATGGGTTCAGTGTCAAGAATGTAAGAAGTGGGTCCATTCCAGATGTAGACAGAATCAACTGTGATTGTGATATATCTTCTGAGGCTTAATTAATTATAAGTATATACGTTTTCTGCATATGACGGCAATATGATGGATATTTTCAGCCTAAGATAATTCCAGCATGATTGAAGACTGAATTATCGAGGTAGAGTAGTTACAAATTATTTGATAAGCTGTTAATTACTAAAGGGTTAATATTTGTTCAGGTGCAAAGTATAGTTACTTGTTACACAACATACAAATGTTTACCTAATGATTTGTACGACATAGGTGATTATTACTTAAATAAACGCACGTGGTTTACTCATTTATTGTTTTTTAGTTCACAAATAATAGCTTCAACAAATATGGTAACAACTTAATACAGCTTGTTAAAATTTCTCCCCATGTCGGGGTAAGTTGTTATTTTACGACTTTAAACAATAAAACATCATTATAAAAAAACTCATAACAAATGACCAAAATAACTGTCTTAATATCAAAGTTACATATAAAAGTTTTTTTTTTTTTTTTTGCTTTCTCAACTTAAGGAATTTTAAGGTTAACTAAAAATCGGAACATGTAGCCCCGCTCTCCCCTATCTTTAATGAAGTGGTTTTCATTGTATTTTGTATCTTCATGCTGTTGACCGTTGCTGGTTCTTCTTAGGGGCAATTTCTCATCCCAAAGGCAAGAGAAGGCCCTGAACCTCAGTCCACTCCTCCATCCTTTTACACAAGGTCGTTGTGAGAAGGAGGGTGCCTTCTTATGCCGGAAATCTCTGGCCACCAATGCTGATATTTAATGTTGGAACATACCATTGCTCGTCATCATGCGGGCAGAATAAGTAAAATGCTGTTATACATTTTTTTTTTGTTAATGTTGCAGTGCATAAAGCACATTTTATCAAGTAACATTCGTGACAAATATCTACCGCAGTATCTTTTGTGGTAATGAGTAGAAAAAGATCCATTCTATAGCAACAGTGAGGCTATTGTTAAGTCGAACTCTCAATTGTATCCGATCGTTGGGTCACTGATTGGTAAATATACAAGAAGATCCTCCCTGAAGCTTTGATTTTTTTATGAGAGCGAGTGGGTATGCTATTTAGTCTAAAACTGACATGGTGAGACCGTGGCTGTGTACAATTAATGTAGGTTGATTCTTACAAAGAAGAAGACAGCAACTAGCCACTATTAATACTGCTGTTTATTTAAGTAAATAGCACCGTAGCCGGTTTCGAACTGAGAAGTTCATCATGAGACGGCTGTTTCCGAAATCTGAAGATACACTTTACAAAAAGTATTTGCCGCATTTGAAGTCGACACAAAGATTGCAGTTTTACAAATACAACAGTACAACGAGTGGCTAGTTGAGAGTTTGAGAGTGAGGCGATCGCAGACCAACCACATGGAATTTGTTCAGTGCTCTTCGTATCAGTTCTCATTTGCGTGGATAGTCTTCATTTCATCATGGGACAAAAGAAGTAGAAATAAGCAGATGTAATGAAGAAAATGAACATCAGAAACTGCGGCCTTCAGGAGCGGCTAGCTCTTTGCCATAAGCAGCCCAAATAATTCGATTATAATCACAGTCACGCTGACGAGCACCCCGTGCAATCGGATCTGTAGGAGAAGTATCATGTAAGAGCAAATATCTTGTTTTTCCATTATGTTCCCATGTTCTTCGTATTTTTAAAGTTATTCGTTCATAAAGTGTCATATGTCGGTCCAAAAGTTGATTAGAATACTGTGTACAAATGGGAAGTAAATTGGTAAAGGACTTTTGGATATTTTTGGTAACAATCTTAACCAACGACTTTTTATACTTGCTGTATTATGTATAGTATCAAATATTACAGAAAATATTTTATTAATTTAATAAGCAAGTCCCACAACATTTTAGAATGTACAAAGGTGAAAAATAAATATTGGATACTGCAATACAGAACCATCTACACTCAGTTCGTATGTCAATGGATCTGCTATCTATGTTATGCTGAAGTCTTCAACAAGCAATCCAGTATTTTAGTTACAATCTTCTGTAAATGTTAGTCGCAAACATGTTATGAACTGACATTTAACTGTAACAAATTACACAAAGAATGATGCATTTTTGATGAACCTGCTACATTTAGGTGCCTTATTGCAGTGTACTTTCATAATACGCGAGCTATAACAGAAAAAAGTAAATATCGAAATTCTTTAGCCTTTAGAAAGAAGTCTGCCGTGATTGTATTACAACAAATCGCTCTAATAACGAAACGTTTTCGGAAAGTCCTCAAACTGCTGTTGGTTAGAAACAGCCTATATACACTGAAGAGCCAAAGAAAGTGATACACGTACCTAATATCGTGTAACGCCCGTGCGAGCACGCAATAGTGTAGCACCTGGGATGGACTCGACTAACGTCTGAACAAGTGCTGGGGGGGGGGGGGGGGGGGGACTCACACCATGATTCCTGCAGTGCTCTCTATAAGTCTGCAAGAGTACAAGGGGATGGAGATCTCTTCTCCGGGGAGTTTGGTGCCCAGCGATTGTGTTTAAACTCAGATGAATGTTCGTAGAACCACTTCGTAGCAATGCGGGATCTGTGGGTTGTCGCATTGTCCTGCTGGTATTGCCGAAGTCTGTCGGAATGTACAATAGACATGAATGGGTGCAGGTGATCAGACAGGATGTTTACCTATGTGTCACGTGTCAGAGTCGTTTTTTCGCGTCCCGACACAGCCTCACTGTACCAGAATGAAGTCAGTGCGAACTGCGTAGCGCAATCGGGACGTTAACGCCAATGTGTTCGTTATAAATTGCTGTCGTCCTTTATATCGGAGATGAGAGGGAGAGAATCTCCTTGATTTGAAGCAAGTAAGTTTCCTGAAAATAGGTTACAGAACTGCAATAGGCAGAAAAGATTGGTTAGTTTCGATCACGTTTATGCTCACATATACTTTGTGAGATGTTGCACCATTAAACCCCTTAGTAAGATTCAGTCTATTTATTTGGACTTGCTACTTCAAATCTAATTGCCGTTACATAGAAGAAACAAGTTCAAAGCAATCACTTGTTCTTGGTTAGCACTGAAATCTCTCTGAATAATTGAGCCAAAGACTGACAGCCTCTGTTCAACACTATTCCAATGAAACTCTAAGAATCCTACTCGACCTGCAGTTCCTGAGTGTCCACCAGAGTCTATCACCGTCTTCTCGTAGCTGAAGTCTTTATCAGCTGTATCGGCTGCTATGGGCCTACTGGGCCACGCTGGCGTCTCGCTGCGGAATCTTCAAAATGCCGGCACTGGCTCTGAATCTGCATCTGAATCTCCGCTTCTAGCTATTCCGCTGCCTGGCCTTTTATTTCGTTTCTCACGTACTTGGGTGCACACGAGTTAATTTATTTCACATGACCCTTTCATTTCTAAGTGGTCGGCTTGCGCAAGAATGCCTTCGGTTCCACACGACCCTTTCGTTTATAGCTGCACACAACTTAATTTGGTTCCACACGAGTCTTTTCCGAACGTGTCTGACATTCTCTCTTGCTGTACTACCGCTTTGGTATTTGCGTCTTCCATTGTGCAAGTTTTATTCATGCTACTTCCTCTGGCAGGAATTCAAACACTAAGTTGTTTGATCAACAAGCCATACTTGGCAGCCTCCACTGCTTTTCTTGTCCCTACATCCTGGTGGACTATTTCTTAGTCGGCTGGCTGTTTGCCTATGGAGCCTGGACTCTCAGTATGGTCACAAAAGCAAGATCAAAAATTAAAATTTTCTACAGTCACAACAGTATCTAGACGTATCAGGGGTCCCATAACACTCCGACTGCACCATTACAGGGCCTCCACCGACTTGAACAGTCCCCTGCTGACATGCAGGGTCCATGGATTCATGGGGTTGTCTCCACACCCGTACACGTTCATCCGCTGGATACTATTTGAAACGAGACTCGTTCGAGCAGCCAACGTGTTTGCATCCACCAACAGTCCAGTGTCGATGTTGATATTAGGCGTAAGGCTTTGTGTCGTGCAGTTATCAAGGGTACACGATTGGCTCTATGGCACCGAAAGCCCATATCGGTGGTGTTTCGTTGAACGGTTCGCACGCTGACACTTGTTGATGGCCCAGCATCGAAAGCCGCAGCAATTTGCGGAAGGGTTGAACTTCTGTCACGATGAACGATTATTTTCAGTCGTCGTTGGTCGTGTCCTTGCAGGATCTGTTTCAGGCCGCAGCCATGTCGGAGATTTGATGTTTTACGAATTCCTGATATTCACGGAACAGTCATGAAATGCTCGTACGGTAAAACGCCCACTCTATCCCTACTTCGGAGATGCTCTGTACTATCGCTCAAGCGCCGACTACAACACCGCGTTCAAACTCCCTTAGATCTTCATAACTTGTCATTGTAACAGCAGTAACCTATCTAACAACTGCGCCTGACACTAGGTGTCTTACATACGCGTTGCTGACAGCAGCCCCGTATTCTTCCTGTTTACATATCTCTGTATTTGAATACGAATACCTATATCTGTGTCTTTGGCGCTTCAGTGTATTTAGGATGAACGTTATAAATTAAAACAGACCAAATATAGGCTTCAACTGAAACAGCAAATACAATATGGCGTCTCGCAAATTCTGATTATGATGTAGAGAGCGTTACTGCCTCTTACTGCTTCAGTCTTTGGTAGCATATTACCGAAACATCGGAGAACTGCCAGGTGTATCGTTATGAAATGAGGTTTTTTTGTGAAAATGAAACACAAATTTTGAATTGAAAACTAAAAACATTTTATTCAAAGTACTGGCCATTGCTTTCTATACATTTTGACCACCTTTCTGGCAATTTGTGGACACCACACCAATAGAAATGTTTGTCTTTTGAAGCAAACCAATCAGACGCCAAATTTTCGACTTCCTCGTAGGAATTGAAGTGTTCCTCAGCCAATGCATCTCCCATTGATGAAAACAAATGGTAGTCGGAAGGGGCCAAGTCTGGTGATTACGGCGGGTGGGGTATCAGCTCCCAGCCAAGTGTTTTGATTGTATCCTGAACCAGTTTTGCTTTGTGTGCAGGTCCATTGTCGCGTAAAAAAATTACTTTGCCATGGCTTTTGGCCCATTCTGGTCTTTTTTCGATCAATGCATAGTTCAAATTGATCATATGTTGTCTGTAGCGATTGGTATTAACAGTTTCACCGGGTTTTAGAAGCTCATGATACACCACACCTTTCTGATCTCACCAAACACAGAGCATTGTCTTCTTGCCGAATCGATCTGGTTTTGCAGTCGATGTTGATGGTTGTCCCAGATTAACCCATTATTTTTCCCACTTAGGATTCTTAAAATAAATCCATTTTTCATCCCCAGTAACAATTCGATGCAAAATTGATTTTCTTTCATGTCTTTGAAGCAAAATCTGACAAACGCGTTTTCGGTTTTCCGTCTGTCTTTCATTCAATTCATGTGGCGCCCATTTTTCACACTTTTGGAGCTTTCCCATAGCTTTCACACGTTCAGAAATTGTTTGTTGTGTAACATTTAGCATTGCTGCCATTTGCTTCTGACTCAAAATATCATCTTCATCCACTATTGCTTGCAATTCGGCGTCTTCGAACTTTTTTTGGTGGTCTTCCTCGTTCTTAATTTCTTACAACAAAATCATTATTTCTGAACCGTTGAAACCGTATTTTGCATGTTGCTTCTGGTAGAACATGATCACCATATGCCTCGACAAGCATTCGATGCGACTCTGCAGCACTTTTTTCAAATGAAAACAAAAAATTAATGCTTTCCGCAAATCATCACTTTCTAGTAAAAAATTCGACATTGTTAACACGATGGAAACATATGATGTTATTTGTTCCATGACCTGATGTATACTAAATATACAGAATGAGATTTTCACTCTGCAGCGGAGTGTGCGCTGATATGGAACTTCCTGGCAGATTAAAACTGTATGCCGGACCTTGACTCGAACTCGTGACCTTTGCCTTTCGCGGGCAAGTGCTCTGCCAACTGAGCTACCCAAGCACGACTCACACACAGTGCTCACAGCTTTACTTCTGCCAGTATCTCGTCTCCTACCTTCCAAACTTTACAGAAGCTCTCCTGCGAACCTTGCAGAACTAGCACGAGATACTGGCAGAAGTAATGCTGTGAGGACGGAGTGTGAGTCGTGCTTGGATAGCTCAGTTGGTAGAGCACTTGCCCACGAAAGGCAAAGGTCCCGAGTTCGAGTCTCGGTCCGGCACACAGTTTTAATCTGCCAGGAAGTTTTATACGGTACTAAATATGTTTGACATCTGTCATACCAACAAAAAAAAAATTAGGCTCTTTCACAACAAATGTTCCCTATCGACACATTTGTATCTTAACACTCATTTCATACCGGTACTCCTGGTAATGCCGTGCTTCACGTGAGGCAGTAGTTACTCAGTTTTACAAAAATCGTAAAGGCCCACGTCAATTTCAGCTAACTCACCTAGTGTGAGGACGCCTCAGGTCCGTGTGATTCCTGCGCCCATTCGTTTCTCATATCGGAAGCACGTTCACGCAGTTGCGCCCACCTCTAGCGCTGGAAGAGACATCTATATTCCGACGGCGTTCGGCGAATACATGCGGGGGACGGCCTTCCTTTCCCGGCAGCAGTCAGGCCGCCCCGCGGCGGGAGGCGACGGGCGACAGTTCAAACGCGTCGCCCGACGAGCTGCAAACGAGGTTACGTGACACGCCTCGCGACGCAACGGAACGAGGCGAGCCGAGCCGAGGCTAGGCGCGATGCCTGTGAGTGCGTGCGGCGCCTCCCGGCCGTGTCACACACCGCCGACAAAGCGAAGCTCACCGGGAACTACGCAACGGCCATAAAACTGGCCGCCTCTCTGCGCTAGGCTGACTTGCAAACAGCATGTTCGCTCAGTGACCCGGTATTTTTTGAGGCTACTCCAACACAATCACAAAGTGATCGTTTGAGCAGTTACCAGACAGCGCCAGACAACAGGCTGTACTGCGCATGCGCAGCTGCGATGACGTAGGCGGCCCGTGCTTGGTGCTTTCTCTGCTCATACGCATTTATGGTGGAATTTCGTGCGTGGTGGGGTATCACGTGACCCTGTGCAGCCCTGCGGCATGTTGTTGAGAGGACATACAGAGCTCGAATTAGAGCGATTGTTTTATCATATCCCACCCAGATAAAGGAGACAGATAGGGAAGGAGTGACTTTGACAGTTTTCTTTTTTTAATTCGTACTCTGCAATATTGTTATGTAGCATTCCAACAGGTTTACATCTACACAGCAGTGCAAAAAGCTAGTAGGATGGAATACAGATTTCTTGCAAAAAAATTAAAGTTTCTTGTGTAGCTTTCACTGGAATAAAGGACAATAAATTTCATGACTATTTCAAAATGTGTAAAAATTTAACAAGGATCAAAAATGGTTCAAATGGCTCTGAGCACTATGGGACTTAACTTCTGAGGTCATCAGTCCCCTAGAACTTAGAACTAGTTAAACCTAACTAATCTAAGGACATCACACACATCCATACCCGAGGCCGGATTCGAACCTGCGGCCGTAGCGGTCGCGCGGTTCCAGACTGTAGTGCCTAGTACCCGCTCGGCCAGGCAAAGAAACTGTACAACTGACAGTTTATATTCTACTCGAGGAGTAAATATGAAGTCATGTGGGGAGTTAAAACGATAAAACACGGTATGCCTCTAGTCTACAATATAGCATAGAATGGCATTCTATAAATTTAGGACGTAAACGCAAATTAAGAAATAGCTTCAGGCCAAAGGAAGTACTAGACAAGTGCCTTGTGATAGAAAAACACTTTCATAAAAGGCAAATTTGTAAAACTGTGCTACAGCTGTCATTATATTTGAAACAAAATATTTAGTTCAAAACTACTGACCAAATTTGCCTACAAGTAAATGTTTACGTATGTTGGAACGTATATAGCATTAAGAGATCTTACAGTGTCATAAAAGGAACAGGACAGCAGAGACTACTCCAACAGTATCCGAATTTCATAAACCATATTAAAATGCTTCATTCCGTTTGAATTGCACACTTCTATGACCAGATGCACTCTGAAGTACCGGATATTCAGCTTTTCATGTGGTTTTCGTGATACCAGTTTTCTTGCAGGTCCAGTATTGTATTCTCATGTTTGGTTCTTTATTATGGTATAATGTCATTCGTCCCGGAAAATAAAAATTTGCACTTGAAATTGAATGAATTTGAAAGTAGCCAATAGTGCGGAATGAAGCACTTAGTTTCTAACAAACTAACTGCCTCAGCGGGAAAAAATTAATACAAGCAAATTTATCTATAAAATAAACAGAAATAGCTTCTTTAAGACATTAATGGTTGATTGCTAATAACGTGGAAATAATATAAATTCAGAAAATTAAAACTACTAACTTATTTTGGTCTTTCATGCTTATGAGAATGTATATTAATTCACTTGATGGATCCCGGCCACAGAAATCTGTTTTAATTTCATTTGACGTGGGAGATGAGAACAAAGAAACTAGCAATATTACGAACACACGAAACATATACACGGATCACGTGGAGAAGGACCCCCCCACCACACTACAACTCAGCTTGCTCTGCGCATGCGCGAAACTGGGATCTTGGGCGCGCCAGAAAAATTTTTCCGATTAGCATCTGGCTACTTGCTCCTACTGCTCATACAGCAAACAGCCACGCTTCACGTAGTCAGAAGCGGGAAGAAAGCACTGCTCATACGCGAATTCAGCTCTGCGCATGCGCACGAGACCGTTGGCAACTGTTCATACGGACCTAAAGGAATTGCGGTACTAAGGCAACAGTCTGACAAATTTGCTACATATACCGCGCCACTTAAAAGTACACATGACGTTTTTGTATGTTTCATCATCACTCAAGCATGGCAAAATAAAGTGAAATTTTGTTTTGCCTATGATGCCATATACACTAATTTATCCGGTATTGCTTAAAACAGCGATCAACGGATGAATATACAACTACTGAAATGTTCTCACTTTCTGAAGTACAAGGAGGCTCACTATCATCTTCATTATCTATGTAAATGAATTCACGGTTAAATGTATCACTTTGTATGTACTTCATTTTCTGACACTTCAGGAGCTGGTGATACTTCCCGATTTTGCCGCAATGCCGCTAATAGTTATGCCGTTCTACTTCCATCAGGTTCTGGTAGAGGAACACGTTGAGAAGTTATCTTCTTCTTTGTTGAGAACAACATTGTCTTACTTCTGGGCACAAATATACTATGTGATGAAAAGTATCCGGACACCCGTAGAAACGTATGTCTTTTATATTAGGTGCATTGCGCTGTCACCCACTGAGAGATACTCCATATTAGCGAACTCAGTAGTCATTAGACATCGTGAGAGAGCAGAACGGAGCTCTCCGTGGAACTCATGGACTTTGAACGTGGTCAGGCGATTGGGTGTCACTTGTGTCATACGACTGTACGCGGGATTTCCACACTCCTAAACATCTCTCGGTCCAATGTTTCCGATGTGATAGTGAAGTGGAAACGTGAAGGGACACGCACAGCGCAAAAGCGTACAGGACGACTTCGTCTGTTGACTGACAGAGACCGTCGGCAAATGAAATTGGGAATTTGTTTTAAGATCTTATGGTACCAAACTGCTGAGGTCATCGGTCCCTAAGCATACACACTACTTAATCTAACTTAAACTAACTTGCCTTAAGGACAACACAAACACCCATGCCCGAGGGAGGACTCCAACCTCTGAGGGAGAGAGAGGGGGGGGGGGGGGGGAGTTGGAGGGGCGGCGCCTACAGTTGAAGAGGATCGTAACGTGTAATAGGCAGACATCTATCCAGACCATAGCACAGGTATTCGAAACTGCATCAGGATCGACTGCAAGTACTATGACAGTTAGGCGGGAGGTGAGAAAACTTGGATTTCATTGGCTTTCATGTTCGCGTAGCTGCTCATAAGCCACACATCTCACTGGTAAATGCCAAACGGCTCCTCGCTTGGTGTAAGGAGCGAAAACATTGGACGACTGAACAGTGGAAAACATTGCGTAGAGTGGCGAATCGCGGTACCCAATGTGACGATCAGATGCAGGGTGTGGGTATGGCGAATGCCCGGTGATCGTCATCTGCCAGGGTGTGTAGTGCAAATAGTAAAATTCGGTGGCGGTGGTCTTATGGTGTGGTCATGTTTTTCATGGAGAGGGCTTGCACCCCTTGTTGTTTTCCCCTTGTTGTTTTGCGTGGCCCTATCACAGCACAGGCCTACATTGATGTTTTAAGCACCTGCTTGCTTCCTACTGTTGAAGAGAAATCCGTGGATGGCGGCTGCATGATTGAAATGACTCTGAGCACTATGGGACTTAACATCTGTGGTCATCAGTCCCCTAGAACTTAGAACTACTTAAACCTAACTAACCTAAGGACAGCACTCAACATCCAGTCATCACGAGGCAGAGAAAATGGCGGTTTCATCTTTCAACACGATCGAGCACATGATCATAATGCACTGCCTTTGGCGGAACGGTTGCAAGACAGTAAAATCGCTTTAATGGACTGGCCTGCACAAAGACTTGACCTGAAGCCTATAGACAACATCTTTCGGATGTTATGGAAAGTCGACTTCGTGCCAGGCCTCACCGACCGACATAGATACTTCTCGTCAGTGCAGCACTCCGTGAAGAATGGGCTGTCATTCCCCAAGAAACGTTCCAGCACTTGATTGAACGTATGCCTGTGAGAGTCGAAGATGCCCACAAGGCTAAAGGTGGGCCAACACCATATTGAATTCCATCATTACCTATGGAGGGCGCCACGAACTTGTAAATCATCTTCAGCCAGGTGTCCGGATACTTTTGATCACATAGTGTACATTATGGACATCATTAGGGCCTGTAGTTAAAGTAGCGTCCAAAGAATAATTCCTGTTTGTCGAAATTCCTCAAACAAGTTTTAAGAGCTTGGATGTCAAGATGTCCTTCTGATGTGATAAGGTGGCATGATCATTAGGTGGCTCTGTTCTGATGACATGTGTCAGTATTTTTTTGTTTCATTTACAATACGTGCTTCCCCACCTTGCAATCAATAGTTTTTTTTTAATGTTTGAATTACCTGCAGGCTGCTGAACTGTTATGTTTTTCTGACACACACTGTATGTGTTTACACACCTGCTACTTAATGGTTGAATCAACACACGAGTAAAAGTACTTGTATATACATGTGTTATACGTTTCACACCTTAATTTACATTTACGATCCACTTCATTGTCTCTGATAAATTGTATTTCTGGCACATTTGAAGAAAATGGTGTTTCTCAACCGCCGTCCACATTGATAATGGGCTCTTGCTTCTGCGTATCCTCTTCACTTACATCGTACCTACGGTGAATCTCTTTCAGTTAGCGGGTGAGCTTTCCTTTTGTCAAGACAAGAAGTCTGAAGCGGGGCAAGCAGAGATAAGATTGTGGCTCCGTCAACAAAGTCAGGCATCCTACAGTGACGGTATCAACAAACTTGCCTATGGTTGTGAGAAAGGTGTGCGTCGCTAGGGTGACTATGTTGAGAAACAAATATGTAAGCATGAGGAATGTGGGGAATACGGATGTAGAATGTTTATAAAAATTTGGAGGCATTACTTTTTAGCATGCTTGCGTAAAATAAATCAGTTTAGTGTGCTTTCTTTTCGAAATATATAGCAACAACTTAACCATCGTACTGGGACAGATATAGAGGCTCCGTTCGCGAGAATGAGGCAAACGATACAGAAGGAAGAATATCGTAAGACCAGAAGATTGAAAAACGACGAAATCCTAAGGAAATCGCCGTCCATACGTTTTCAGCTCTGCGAGCGGCGCAAAGTAGGGTCGTTTCTCGCTATTCGCTTCCTTTTTCTTTCCCACGGCGCTCCCACACTGTGAGTTATTTGCTTGCTTTAGGGGAAGCTACCGGAAGCCCATAAACGTCGCAGGCAGTGGCGGCGATGTGCGACGTGCATCAGGGCGCCGGGGGTGCGTGCGGTGCGCCCGCAGGTTTCGACGCTGCCACTCCGGCCGGAGCAGACGCTCCCCTCCCTGCGGCGTGCGCCGGCTAATGGAGCCACTCCGCTAAATTATATTTGCATACTGCAACGTAGGCGGGAAACCGCCGTCCTTCAGGGCTGCGCATCGGAACCGAGATGTGGGTCAGGTTCATTGCTGCCCCTCTCGGCGTCGCCAATAACTCACGACAGCATTTCCCGAAGGGCACTGGGCGAATGGCGGGGCTCTGTAAAAGTGTAGACGCGCATGAACACACTCCACGACTGGACCGCGTCGACACTGTCGGTTTTTATTTCTGTCGCATCCGCATATTCATCTAGGGAAACATTATTGTTTACGCGCGTTTGACAACTTGTACCGAAACCAGACTGCAATTACATCAGTTAAACAAGTCTTATGGCTTATGCAGGGAGGTTGTGTGGTGACGCTACGGACTTTCAGGGACAATGGAGAAATGTAATGTATCAATTAGAGGTGTAAGGGATCCTGGTCCGGAAACGAGGGAATTCATAGCTATACGAGAAAATATTTGTGACAGTGGAATACAGGTGCCGGTACTACTGTTACTAAGATAGTAGGGCAAGCAGGTGGTAGGTTGAACCAAAACAAGAAAATAAAGTTTGCTAAACGTTGACTGTAAGACGCGTACCTTAAGATCTACAGACACTTGCTCATCTTCGATACTAAGAAAACCGAGCGAGGTGGGACAGTGGTTAGCACAGTGGACTCGCGTTTGGGACGACGACGGTTCACACCAGCATCCGAACATCCTGATTTAACGTGAATCTTCAGGTTTTGGCGGCTCAAAGATTGTTACATTAAGGTTCGGGTGTGCAGCCGCGAGAATTCTCCTTCTTCTTCTAATATTTCTGCTGTATAACGTTCACCCGTCTTCAGAGTGAACCGCAAAACTGCCGCTCCAGTGCTCGCTTCGTCCCTTTATGCTCGTGTACTTCGCCACAGCGAATGCGGCCACTGATGCAAATGAGCCAGAGATGTTGGTCGGCCGCAGAGACGTACACAATGTGCGAGTTACATATACGACCCCGCAGTTCGATCTGTGTAGATACAAAATTCCAAACACTCCATACTATTATTCATATCATTCATTTGTCACATATTAAGGAGAAGTTGTTATACTTTGTCAGTAAAATTGGTTGTTTCGGCCTCTTTAATACTGTATTTCACATAATACAAAAACGGGTTTCGAGAAACAATACTCTCATCACGTTGAGTGAGAGCTTTGTTTCTCGAAGCGCGTTGCTATTGTTTTGTGCAGGACAGGTGCGAAGTGGAAAAATGCTACCATTTATTACCGACGAACTATTTCATCTACTATTTCATAAGTTATGGAATAATAGTAGGAATCACTTAATCATATTTGGTAAATTATAGTTTCAGAACACACAGTCAATTATCGCCAAACCATTCATTAGCTGCTGAGTAGAGGAAATGTTTTTGGACGCTTTTGTGTTGCAACCGTCTCAGGTCTTTTGTTATTTCTCTGCGTTGTTTTTTCGGTTCATTTATGAAGCTTTCCTCTAACAGGTTATACAACAGTAATTTACTTCCAAAATGAGATTTCTTTTCTTCCTCTGCCTTTTGTTTCTCCTCTGTCTTCCTTATTCGTCTGAGTAACCGGAGGTCCTTGATGTAGTTTCAAATATGCAATGTTATGTGAATTTGCTTCAGTGATGTAGGGTGCGCGTCCAGATAATTAGACATAAGAGAAACGTCACTCTAAATAATCCTTAGTTCGTACAAAAATTACATCCACAACTCTTAAAACTTTTAACCATGCAGGTGTTTTTTTTTTTTAAAAAAAATTGCTCTGAGCACTATGGGACTTAAAATCTGTGGTCATCAGTCCCCTAGAACTTAGAACTACTTAAACCTAACTAACCTAAGGACATCACACACATCCATGCCCGGGGCAGGATTCGAACCTGCGACCGTAGGAGTCGCGCGGTTCCGGACTGAGCGCCTTAACCGCGAGACCACCGCTGCCGGCAGGTGTTTTCAGGTTGCGCTAATATACTGACCGGGTCATAAACACCCTAAATAAAAAATTACTGAAAATAAAAAATACAACAGATTTTTATTATAAGCTATAATAATAGTGAAGAAATACATCATAGTTCCATGTGAGTAACGGTTATTAGCACTTTTCACATACCAATTGGGAAAACAAACCAGAAACTGAAACAACGCTCTTGCCACACGAATTTGCAGTTTTTGTGCCAGGCTTGTCAAATATAGCAAACATTATTTGAAAGCCATAATATTATGAAAATAAGACTATGTAGTATAGAGCAACGGTTTGCCGAGTGGTGTGTTGGCGAGCGTTGTCATGGAGAATGTGTACAATTAACGCTGACAGGTAATGTGAAACTCTGAAGACACTCAAACGGGCTATTCAGAACCGGAGAAGAGGAATCTTGAGCAAGGTCGTACACATTCACCATGACAACGCCCGCCCACACATTGCTCTCCTGCAACAGTTTCAGTGGAACATAATCACCCGCCCACCCTATAGTCCTGACTTGGCACTCAGTGACTGTCACCTGTTCTCAAGGTTAAAAGAACATTTGACCGGAAAGCGATTCAGCTCCGACGACGAGATGAAAGGAGAAGTTCATAACTTTGTGAACAACATGGCGGCGGCTGGTATGACATGAGCATACAAAAACTGCCACAGCGTCTACAAAAATGCATCGACAGAAATGGTGATTATGTCGAAAAATAGCTAAATGTTCAAGCTGTAAACTGATATAACCCATTGTAGAAATATACAGGTCTATGTACTTATAAAAAAAATAGGTGACCTTACTTTTGGGATTACCCTAGTACTACGGCTTCCATGAAGCTGCATTTCAGAGAAATGTGTAACTTCAGAATTATTCGCCCGAAAATTTGGGAAATACATTTGTCATGCAACTTATTTAGGCTACAAACTCTTACAACTTTTACAGAGTCAAAATTTTTACAATATAAAACAGAAGTGCGCTTTCACCATGACTATTATTTAACATAGCACTACGATTGTGTACACATTTCTGCAGGCTATTGCTGTGCGAGTGTCTTTCTTTCAGCCATCAGTTGGCTGTTCTCTCACAAGTCAGGGTTTCTGCTGGTGGTGTCTTGAGTTAGTCAACTTCTGTGGTTCGCCAGTCCATTCTATGATTTGTGTGAGCGCACCAACTGTTATCAGTAGCAAGTACAGTTGGCCTGTGAATCGACTATCCCCATTTACGTGGGTGTAAGTCTCTGTAGGTGGTCAGGGAGCAAGCTGAATTACGTGGGCAAGAAATCGAAAATAATTCTGCAAAACGTACGTGGTAAATTTCATAAATAATGCTTCTTTTACGTACGCGTTTATTTTTTTCAGTATATCTTTACAGTCCTTCAGTATATTCTCCTTGCTTCTATGTACTTGGATCCCAACGTCACAGAAGCTCTATTATTCCATCGATGTCACCTGTGTTCATCTGTTGAATGGCTCGGGTAACGGTGTAGAAACCTTGTCAAGGGAAAGATGACGATGTCCACGTATAGGTTTTTTCAACTTCCGAGAACAAGTCGAAGACTAATAGAATCATTACGGGCTGAAGGGAGAATGCGGCAGGACGTCCAGTCCGAATTCGCGCAGTTTTTGGGTTACAAAATGTCCATATGCACCGAGCATTGTCGTGGAGAACGAGTGGCCCAGACTCGAGCAACTGAGGTCAGGTTTTATGCATTTTTAAGGACAGGTTTTTCATGAAGTTACTATAATACACTGCTGTGATACTTGTTCCAAATTGGACTATACCTGTCGTGATGAATCCTTGGTGATCATAATCAAAAATCATCATTTGCTTGAGCTTTTTTAGACGTCGAGAAACTGAAACTCTAGTCTCATTGGACTGTCATTTGAACTCCGGTTCAAAGTCTCTTATCCGCGTTTCATCACTAGCGACACTTTGAGAAAAGACTCCTTGCTCTTCACGGTCAAGTAATTGTTTGAGCAACCCATCTGTCAGAAATTTTTCAAATCATCTGTCAGAGAACGGAATTCACTTAGTTTCAAAGAATTTCTCACAAGTCGCACAGCGATCTTCATCAAGAGTGTCAGCCACACTTGTTCATCTGTTGACGGGTTTGGCTTTCCAGGTCTTTGATTATCGTCTATGCTCACACTGCCACAACGAAAACGATTCACGGAACGTGAAACTGTATTACGGTCCACTGTAAACCCACCACAAACTTCGCTTAATGCACTGTCTATTTCTGTCAGGGTTTTGTTGCATAATGTTTTGGTCGTGATATAAACAAAAACACACATGATCCTTCCTCAAGCTCTCAAATACAACTGACATGATTTTCTTTGTTGCTGCATATAACGCTCCACATTAATACAGCCTGTGCATTAATTATGAAATGTCCTTCGTAGCTTGCAATGTTCCAGAATTCCTTCGAGACTCTTAAATATCACGCTACTTTATTCCCCGAAAGCTAGCGTCTTTTTGAATCCGAAACTGTCACTCTGCTACTGCTATGATAACACTGCTCCGATCCTGTCACTTGTAAGCTATGCTCAGTCTAGGAGAACTGAAGCATCATGGATCATCAATGATCTCTCTTATAATTTATGTCTTGGCATATGCTGCAATTCTTTCCATCCAGTAACCCTTCAACTACAGTTTTCAGCGGCCACTCGTGTCGTAGCATGATCCGAATCATTCTTTTCTGTGTGATCTTATTTTCCGCACTGACTCGGTGTAGAAAATCATCCTTCCCTTCTCAATAAATGTATCAGACACAAAGTTTCCTGTTAATGATGTTTCGAATTGTCCTACCTTCCCACTAGCTCAGTTTTATGCTCCAAACAAAACTCTTGTTTAATACTTTCATGATCTCGGGATTTTTATTTATGGATGATGAGTCTATGTTTTCACAGAAAACCTTTCGTCTTACCGCTTCCTAGATAGCTGACTTCGTCCGCCTTTCAGGATTCTATTGTTCAACTCATAAATTTAGTCATGCGTACCTTACAGTGTTCCCGATTACAGTGTTCTACTCGCATTTAAATTTCGTGTTATTAACCCCCATAACATTAATCCATATAACAGTGTCGCAGATGCAGTTACTGTGTTTAATCTCACTTTATTCAAAATTATGTTAAGGATTATTGACGCTTTCAGTAATTTACACTGTCGGGCTGGTGTGTATACTATGACTGCAGTTCTCACATGCAAAGATGTTAGTGCAATTCACGTGTAATGAATTAATTGCATCATTGATTAAATGTTTGAACTGACTGAAAATAAGACTCCTTATAAATCACACAATGGGATTTTGTCCGGATTTTCATAGCTAAACGAAGAGTCTGAAATGGACAAATGTGGTGTCAAAGTGACTAGCGTGAGAGCTAGTTATGCAAAGAAGGGTTTATTGGTTTCAAAGTAATCGGGTAAGAAAGGCAAAAATATTGATCTGAGGGCAAATTTTTGTCCTAATTTTCATTGTAAAACGCAATTTTGAGAATGCAGAAGTTGAAAATCATTGTCCAGCTTCAAGTCTGGTTAAAAAGTTAATTTATTGAAAGTGATGACCGTAATCAATAAAAACTTAATTAGTGATCTGAGAGAAAATTGAAATTTTTCACAAAAGTTTGCTGCCAGTTCTATGAATGAAGAGTCCAAAAGTTCATCTCTTCAAGTCATAGCGACAAAGTATTTTGCGTAGAAATAAAAGTGCGTTGGTGTGATATTGGTATTTTATATGGCCTCCTTGCAATCAAGTACTAAATTTAAGACATTTAAAAACATCACGTACTAGGAAGACAACTGAGGTAAAAAAAGCTTACCTTTTCCAGGCCAAGTTATTTTGCACAAAAAATTGCAATGGTGTGATATCTAACTGCCAAAATGGTTTTCTTTGAACCAAGTACTAAAAGCAAGGCATTTCTAGGACAGAAAACTAGTAAAGCAAATGAGGTGTCAGTAAGCTTATGCTTTCTCAATAAAACTGGCACGTAAAAGAAATTGACAAAATAAAATTACATATGTTTTGTGAAATGATTTGTCCAAAACTGATAAATAAAATCGATTAGATAAATATTTGAAATGGCTTTCAATGATGCTCAAAGTCATGTCAAATGACGTGAAGCAAATGTTTTTCTAATCTATTTTGTTTCATACTTTTATCCATATCATTACATAAAACATTTAAACTTTTTTCCTTTTTACGATATTTTTCTTTTTAAATGTTTATCCTTTAGTATAACAACTGCCCATTAATGTCTATGGCTCTGCAACATGTAATATCTATTCGTAATACCATGTTCTTCATGTTAAGATGAGTCTTGATCTGATTTCTATTCTTCAATGTGATGGTTTCTGGAGGATGCCAAGTAATTTGCTCTGTTTTACCTGCGTCATGATGCCCAGTCATGCTTGAGTGCACCTTTCCCTCTGGATGACGTCACCACAGATTTTCGTAGCAGCAGGTTTCGTAGGAAGATGATTAAATTAAAATAGAAACCCACAATTTGTTTTGAACTGTAAATTATTATTGTTTTCTTTGATTCTTATCTCCAGCTGTTAACGTATAGAGCTAGCCCCAATTGTACAACCATGAATACTCGTGTTACAAACTTCGTCAAACACTGAAATAACTTCTGTAATTGTTTCATCGCTCTACTCGTAATATTCTTGTTTTTCTTTCACCTCGACATCTTTTCCCAAACGTTGACTTTATCAATTCTCAGCACGAGCTCCCACAACATCCATATCCAATTGCGTCGTCTCACTGCAGCTATCCGACTCTCAGTGACATGGCATCCATCTGGTAGGATGCCTCTACGTTCTACGTAGTGATCAAGTGAACAGCAGGCAGGGATTAATAGCACCAAAAGACGCATCTTTCACGTGATTATCAGAGGAGCAAGAACCTTCTCTGAACACTTCGTTTTCTTTACGGTACTTTTATAATCAGTCACTACACCAAAGATGCACTGCGTTACGGAGCAAACTCAGATTTTCATTTACACACAGAGAATTTGGTACACATTTTCTGGCCCTGCTCTTGAAGATGTGCTCACCAAATGGGGGCGAAACATACAGGCTTTAAAAAAAAAGTTTCGACAGTGGCGAAAGAGTACCGAATATTTTTATAAGTGTGTGAGTAGTGTCTACCATTGATATTTAACGGGTGTCAACCAGCACCAGCTGTTCCTCGCTGTTGGCTACGTATGGATGTAGCGGTTTCGGACTGAGCCAGATATTGTCTTAAAAACATATCGCCAATGATCTTGAGCACTGAGAGGTGTGTCACTGAGATTAAGCACTAGGATCGCATTCAAAATGCGTGGGATCTAAGCACCGGATGTGCCAGTATTATTTGGGTTTTTCTACGGTTTTCCACAGTCGTGCTATGTTACTCAGCAGTGACACAACATGCGCAGGTTACCTTCGTCAATACGTTTTGCATAACAATGTTGTTTGTTTTAGCATAAACATAATAGACTAAAATTAAATATAAAAATATATGAAATAAGAATGTAAGAAGCTAAGATACATCAATTAACGTTTTCACAAATTATAAAATCCGTAGAAGTGAGAATGTAATTTTCCCTGAAGAATCTAATTACCTTATCTGGGACCCGTCAATCTCATTTTCAATCGTATAATCGAAACTAATGGCTAATCTTTTCAGACAAGATTATCAGACCGACACTGTTAAACCAGCCAAGAAAGATGAGATGTTCTAGAGCTCCAAATGCAGCGATTACACGCCAATAATGTATAAAGCTTCTGCTGTTAGCACATTCACTGGTATCAGTTAAGAGCACCCACTCCATGCGCCAAGAGAACCAGCTCTCCGGTAGTAACTTTTAAGCGGCAGTGATAATGAGAGTGAGCCATTGAAGTTCATATCTCTCATTACCACGAACGGGCTGGTAATGGCAAAAGTTAAAATGGCCATTATCCCGGGGAGCGCCTTCTGCTTCAAGAGATACGCCTTCCCCAGCAACTCGGCGCACATGCTGGCAGAAAACAAAAAGGGGAGCACAAAAAACTTCCAAACTACGAGCGTGCGTCGCTAAGAACTTAAATCTATTTTCCGAGACCCAGCTGGAGAAGCAGTGACCTTGAATGTTGACATCTCTACGCATAAGGTAGACGAGCTGCAGTTGACACACAATACTCTGTAATGAGTTTCCCTTTGTTTAACAATTTTCAGACATCCAGTGTACCACTTTAAGCGTCTGTTACAGAAGAATACTAAAGCGATTAAAATGCATTGTGGATGACGATCAGTTCAGTTAACTAGTTATTAGTGGATCTATGTCGTCATATTCTGGACATGCAGCAGCGTAATCATTTTTCGAATACGGTGGAATACAAAATTAGAGACTCTGCAATACTCCATCCAAACCGTGAACTCGCTTTTAATGCAGATATTACTGGGCAAATAAATAGCGACATGTTTAACAGAGTATCCGGAGAAAATGAAAATGATTCGACAGGAAATTAAAAGAGGTTATTATAAGTAAATGAAGCGATTTCATAAATTCACTAAAGCTACATTATATGACTTATTGACAGAAAACGCAACTGTCATTTCGAAAAACTCGTGAAGTCTTGCATTGTCACAGTCCCGCTTCAGACTTCTCCCATGAGAGCGCAGCAGTGGGCATTTCGACAAGATGGAGGCAGAAGCTGAGAATGCGCATGTTGTACTTGAAGTGCATTCAAGTCAGTCGGCCGTAGAAAAGCTATGACACTTTAGAACGAAGTTCATTATTAAACACCCACATATTGCCAACTCCATTCGGCGATTGTACGCGCACTTTAAAGCTCCAGAATGCCTCTGCGAGGATATCTACAGATCGGTCTGATGTGAATGAAGGAACAGGTGACCGTGTGAGGGCGAGTTTCGCGCGTAGCCCACAGAATCGATGAACAGAGCAAGCAGAGAACAATATTCCACAACCGATGGTTTGGCAAGTCTTGGAAATAACTCTAGTAGAAACTTTACCGCTTGCAATTGCTACAAGTCGAGTCTGCCGCTAACAGTCAGACACGTTGAATTGCGCCAAGGTTATAACTGCTTATGGAAGAGAATGGGTTCTGTGATAAACTCATCTTCAGTGATGAAGCAACATTTTTTGTGAATATCACAGTGAACAGGCACAATGTCCGAATATGGGGACACAGTGTCCCTACGCCATCGTGTAGCATATTCAAGATTCACCAAAAGTTAATTTGTTCTGTGCAGAAAATGGCTCGGAGCACTATGGGACTTAACATCACTCCCCTAGAACTTAGAACTACTTAAACCTAACTAACCTAAGGACATCACTCACATCCATGCCCGAAGCAGGATTCGAACCTGTGACCCTAGCAGTCGCGCGGCTCCGGCCTGAGCGCCTAGAATCGCTCGGCCACCGCGGCCGGCTGTGTATTGTGCAGTCTCGTGGTTTAAAGTTTATGGTCCTTTTTTCTTCTGTGAAGAGACCCTTACAGGGCGTGTTAATCTGGACATGCTGGAAAATTGCCTGATTCCACGATTGTAGACCATGTGAGCATTATGTACCAACAGGATGGTGCTCCACCCCACTTCGATCGTGGGGTTCGTGAATTCTTAAGCAAGAAAATGAGAAGTAGATTGGTCGGTCATGGCGGGGTTGATGATGAACTATTCGTGTCATGGCCTCCACGCTCTCCCGACAATACCCCGTATGGCTGTCATGTGAAAAGTTCATGTTTACGCCGCCGGCCGCGGTGGTCTCGCGGTTCTAGGCGCGCAGTCCGGAACCGTGCAACTGCTACGGTCGTAGGTTCGAATCCTGCCTCGGGCATGGATGTGTGTGATGTCCTTAGGTTAGTTAGGTTTAAGTAGTTCTATGGTCTAGGGGACTTATGACCACAGCAGTTGAGTCACATAGTGCTCAAAGCCATTTCAGCCATGTTTACGCCTCCTCTACCAACAAGCGAACCAGGACTGAGAACTCGAATCAGCAGTGCTATTGAGCAGTTTGATAGGGAGGTGCTGCAGTGAACTTAATTTTGTACTTGATATACCCAGAATCAGTAGGAGGGCCACAATAAATCTGAGTTTATTCATGTGCACAGTCCTGTGACAATATGTCAAATAATATGGCAACAACAAATCTGTGGAATCAGTTCGATCACTTGTCATAACCTTTTATATGGTTCAGATTTCACGAGAACCCGGAACTGGAATGACATCGAGATCCATGCCTTCCGCAGCTTGTGTTATCACCTATGCGCCTGACGGTCTCGCATTAAGCGCAGATTGAAATGTAATAAACGGAAGATGTATATCCTGACAATATTTTAATTTACTTTTAGACGCCAGGTACACTGTACGTGCACAGCTTATATCACAATTAAGAGCAACAACAGACAGTGGTGGAAGGTAACGAGAATAAAAGTAAACATATTCCAGTAAGCAAGGGTTTAAAACGGGTTGTTTTCCATTGCGAAATTACACCTCTATCTCCGAAGTCACCCGACAGTATTGTGGAATTTTCTATCTGGGGCTATTTCACTCCCGTTGACAAAAATGAAGACCTGCAGCAGCATATCGTACTCTGTTGTCAGTATTTATGGGACGGTCTGGTCATATGAAAAAAAATTCATTACTCATTGCAAAATCGACTGCAGTGCTGTATCCAAATGTGAGTACGCCTCGTCGAACATCTCCATGAACAGGTATGATGATTGTAGAATAAATTGTAACATGTAACTTGCTGGATCACTGTTGTATTTCTTGTTGTGGCAGACCAAGTGATAATTTGACCCCAACTTGTTGGTAACGTAATCAACAGTTCCCATTTCAAATACATCTGTAGTAACTTGCAACAATATTTCGTACAGAATTTAGTGGCGGGTCGTAGCCGCACAATGACAGTTATATCGCAATCCACCCGTCTGCAGATCTGTGTTTAGGGCGACGTTTTCGTTACTCTTACCTTAGGCCTTAGCCATAAAAGTCTTCGATATTAGTCGCTATTAATTATTATACATATTGTATACACAGTACTTTATGACGTGTCCTCAAAATTAAACGACGTTCACATGATGTTGCAATAAATCGAAAAGTCAAGTATCCTATCAAATACACGGGAACAAGTATTTACGACGCTATGGTCTGTTTTATGTAAATTACAAATGACGAATTGGAAAACCATAAAAGGTGTACTGAAAAGTAATTCCTACGAATTTTTTATGTGAAAACTATTAAAGCTTTTTGAATACCACAGACGTTATTAACATTTCACATCTTTAGTCTTCATGTGTACGTACTTATATGTCAACGTATTCACTCTGGCGACGAACACATTTCTCCCAACGAGAGAACAGTTTGTTGATATCGTCACTCTAGAATGTCTGACTTTGTTTACGGGGACACAACCTCACCTCTACTTGCATTGCTTCATAACAAGCAAAGTGAGGTAATTTAAGTTTTGGAAAACTATGAAACTCGATTGGGGCCTAGTAGAGACAGTACGGGGGCTGGTCGATGACAAAACCCAAGGCGTCGGATTGTTGCAGATGTCGCAGCGCAAGTATGTGGACTGGCATTCTTGTATTGAAGGAGAAGAATAATTCGAATTGGAAAGCTGATTACGATATGCACCGACATAGTCATGTTGCACACCGTCATGCTAAACGCTGCAATTCGGAGCCCTCCAGCGCCAAACGGCTGTGAATACATGGACATGAAGAATGAATACATAGATTGTTAATAAAGTTTGTTGCATTTAAAAAGCTTCACCAGTTCTCACTTAAAAAATTCGGAGACATAAGTTTTTTAGTCCGCCCTCATAAAATTAATCAGTTCATATGGAAAACGATAACATCGCAGATATCTTATAGAATGTTTCTTCTAAACAATCTAAGTAGTACGCAAAACTAACTTTACGCTTTACTCTTGTAATCATTGTACTCAAGAGTATTTCTGCTAGCAGTGCTACTCGGAGAATGAGACAGTTGCCGGTTCTTGCTATGAGTGACTTTTGAATTACTTTCCAGTAAGCAAATAGGTTTGACGTTAAGGGGATCCAGAGGTGCCTATGCTGCCCATGTTAAAATCACTAAGTTTGAGGAACACTTATGAATTAACTACCAAACAGAAAAATTTGATTTTTTTTTACATATAGAGTGCTTTAGTATTGCAGTTATGACAGAGGGATTTTGGAGTATCTTTTCTAGTTTCCTTCCAATTATTATTTTTTATTAATGACACAATTTTTTACAAATAATTGCTTTATAATTAAACTGAAATGAAACTACTGAACATATTGCCAAATGGCTGTGTTGCAATGTAAGTTTGACCATTAGGAGTGCTGCATAAAAATTTCATCTCTCTAGCATGAGTGGATTTTGAGAAAATGTTCCTTATATTCGAAAAATTCTAATTCACGGAAAATGGCTATCAAAGTTTCTCAATACATTACTGCACTATAGGATGGATTATCAGGGTCTTATTCTTCTTCCTCCAAAAGCTTCCTCTTCCGTCTTCTTTTCTGGCCTGTTATTCCATCATACTTCATATGCCTTTCTCTTCTTTCTGCTCCTCTTATCCTTTCTTTCTCAATATTTCTTAGTGCTCGTACAGTGTTCACCCCAGCTGTAAATCCTAATGCCTTCAGAACTTCACACTTCACACTGCTTCCTTGGTTGTAGGTTACTGTTGCATCATAAATGCCAAAGTGCAGTGTTTTTATGCTTACAAACACCCTTTTAGGAATCACTTTCCAAATCAAATTGTTTACGCTCTCATTACGATTCTCCATCTTTCTGTGTAGACATTTGTGTAACAATTCTGGCTGTGCTAAGTCATGAAAACTTGGTTTTATTGCATTTATCACAGCTGCTGGCAAACAATGTTTGTGATTATAGTCCTTTTTTGCATTATATTTGCACCAGGAATCTTTTGGGCACAGGCTGTGTTGAGGGTATTCATTGGAAGAGGCAGTATGAAGGAACAATGCCCACACTGCTTTTCGCATGTCACTAACATTACTAGTATTTTGCCTTATAGCATACCCATAGTATCTCTGTAGACGTTCAATCACCTCATCAGTAAGCCTGCCTCTCCCTCCTATTGTCTTTCCATCACTGAGCTTACTTGAACCCAAAGTTTGTTTCAGCCTTCAAAGCTGTGCACCCATACACTTTTGCACATGCCCAATGCATTCCAACTTTTCAACTACAAATTCATTTCCATATGGTTTCAGTTCCTCTATAGTCTTGAAACCTTTGGAGTCACCATCCCCAAGATAGTATTTGTACCTAACGTTGTATCTAGGAACTGAACGTTCAAAAATTTGTTTCACTCCATCCACTTCCATTGCTCCACTTGATCCACTAAAATTTGCCTCACAGGTTCCACTGTGCTCTTCTTTGATTTAATTTTGCACCTACAATGTTTTGATAATATTGCAACCTCTATCACTTTTGCATTATCACCACAAGTAGCAGTTACAACCCCATTCAGGGATTTATGACTCCTCTTTTGCCGAGAGCCATCTAATACCACTACCAAATCCCTAGAACCACTGTTCATTTCTATAGATTCCTCCACTACTTCCTTCACGGTTTTCAAAGCCACATCATCAACAGAGGATTCTACCAGTTCACAGTAGTACCCAAATTTGCTTGGAGGCGATGGCTAGTTCATAATACCACAAAACAGTTTACCAGCAGGAAACCCTTTTCCAATGGATCGAAGACCATACACAAGTCGAACATTCACGTCAAACACTCTAGATCGTCCATTTTCACCAAAGAGACTGGCATGTGAATTGTAGAAAGTCACTTGATACTTGCAACATGCAAAGATTATCTTCATCTCACATGCTAAACCAATGTGCTTTGTTATCTCTATTCCCACTCCTACACTTGAACGCATTTAGCACAGAACACTTTCTTTCAGCACACAAGATAATAATGCAATATTCAGTACTTCGTTAATATCATCACTGTCACTAACATATTCACGAAATCTGTCACTTCCACCAGTCAGCTTCTTGCTAGAAGATGTCACAGAGCTATGGCTGGCCATGTGTTGCTTAGCAGAAGAACGCACAGTTTCAGTAATTGTAGTATCGCAACTTGGTATTAGTGTTAATTTTCTTTTCCCTACTTTCTTCCTCTTCTTATATACACGGTTACTAAAACGTGGCATCGTAACCAGAACAACACTTTACACAAGAAGTATAATACTACCAACAACAGGCGCAACACTGAACTAATTCGAAACGGTAAACAGCAAAGAGACGATGTTCCGCGCTCTTAGCGCTTCATTTGTCACAGAAAACAATGTAGCCAACCTTTTCACACCGCTGTATGCGTAACATAAGGCGCTGTATGCGTTAACAAGCCGAGAAAATACCAAGCAGTTCGCCAGGAAGTCACGAGAGGGTGTTAGATGCATTCAGCGGCCGCCCATTTCCTCTGCAGGCGTGGGGGAAAATGGTAATAACTCCACTTCTAGGGCGAGTAGAACTATAATTCAAAGTTTACATTAAAGAGGAATGTTCCAATTAATTGTCGGTAGCAAAAAAAAATTGTAATTTTTTGGGTTTGTCGACCTCCGGCTCCCCTTAATTAGTGATTAAACCGTAATCAAAAGAAAAGAAGAGGAATTTTCTCCCTGAGATTGTCTGTGTTTCCTGCGCACGATATTTTGGTACGTATCGAAAAAGTCACCCTGTATAAACAACAAGTTTTGTATCTGCATCATGTTGCATGAGTATCATACCTTAAAACCTTTACATCCATTGTCATACCAAACAATGAACAGATGCGTCCTCACACTTTTTAAACGAAGAACTTAAAAAATACGAAGAACATGGGCACATAATGGAAAAACAAGATATTTGCTCTTACATGATACTTCTCCTACAGAGCCGACTGAACAGGTGCTCGTCAACGTGGCTGTAATTATAATTGAGTTATTTGGGCTGCTTACGACAAAGAGCTAGCCGTTTCTGACGACCGCAGTTTTTGACTGATGTTAGATTTTCGTCATTACTTCTGCTTATTTCTACTTTTTTTTGTCCCGTGGTGAAATGAAGACTCATCCATGCAAATGAGAGCTGATAGGAGCAGCACTGAACAAATTCCATGTCGTTTTTGTGCGATCGCCTCACTACCGACGTTTCAACTAACTATTAGTTTTCATAAAAAAATGAAAGCTTCCGTGAGGATCTTTTTGTATATTTATGAATTAGTGACCCAAAGATCTAATACAGCTGAGGCTTAGACTTCACAATAGCTTCTGTTGCTATAGATTGGACCTTTTTCTACTCATTAACGCAAAAGATACTGCGGCAGACATTTGTCACGTGTGTTACTGCAACACTAACAAAAATAATGTGTAATAGAATTTTACTTATGTGCCCGCATGACGACGACCGATGGTACGGTCCAACATTCGTTCTTCTGGGAACTTCCATTGTGGTTGCCGTACGCAGAATCAAGACTCCTCAGGAAAGACGACGTGATGCGACTATACTGTACGGTGCTGTCGTTGGGCGACGCGCCACTTTCTACACACATCAAAAAAAGTTTTGCATCGCCTCGTTTCCGAGAGTTTCGGAACCTGTACGGTAGATTGGAACTGAGATCAACATGAAGATCATTTCCACCCTTTTTATTGTTCATGAAAACCACACATTGCATGTTGTACCACCTTACAGCGGGACCTTCAGAGGTGGTCGTCCAGATTGATATACACATCGGTACCTCTGATACCCAGTAGCACGTCCTCTTGCAGAGATGCATGCTTGTATTCATCGTGGTATACTATCCACAAGTTCATCAAGGCACTGTGGGTCCAGATTGTCCCACTCCTCAACGGGAAATTGGAACAGATCCCTCAGAATGCTTGGTGGATCACGTCGTCCATAAACAGCCCTTTTCAGTCCGTGCCAGGCATGTTCGGTACGGTTCATGTCTGGAGAACATGCTGGCCCCTCTAGTCGAGCGATGTCGTTATCCTGAGGGAAGTCCATCACTAGATGCACACAATGGGGGCGCGAATTGTCGTCTATGAGGACCAATGCCTCGATAGTATGCTGCCAATATGGTTGCACTATCGGTTGGAGGATGGCACTCACGTGTTGTACAACCGATACGGAGCATTCCATGACCACCAGCGGCGTACGTTGGCCCCACATAATGCCACCCCAAAACAGCGGAGAACCTCCACCCTGCTGCACTCGCTGGACAGTGTGTCTAAGGCGTTGAGCCGCACACGTGTCTGACGATTGCTTGGTTGAAGACATATGCGACACTGACTGGTGAGAAGAACGTGATGCCAGTCCTGAGCGGTCCATTCGGCATGTTGTTGGGCCCATCTGTACCTCACTGCATGGTGTCGTGGTTGCAAAGCAGGACCCACCATGGACGTCGAGAGTGAAGTTGATCATCATGCAGCTTATTGTGCACAGTTTGAGTGGTAACACGACGGACTGTGGCTGTACGAAAAGCATTACTCAACATGGTGGCGTTACTGTCAGGGTTCTGTAGGTAGCAGTCATCCACTGCAGTAGTAGCCCTTGGGCCACCTGAGCGAGGCATGTCATCAACAGTTCCTCTCTCTCTATATGCCCCCCCCCCCCCCCCCCCATGTCCGCATAACATCGCTTTGGTTCACTCCGAGACGCCTGGACCCTTCCTTTGAAACGTCCCCTTAGAAAAATTGTACAAGACTGTGCTTAAACTGTTACACAATATTTGTAGCGCAACGCAATCTGACTTTCAAAAATCCCTACAAAAGAATGGCCCTCACCAACATTAACCTATACCTTTCACAAATCACTTACCTCACCAAAAATCTTCGTTACTCGAACTACTGCAATACAGCGAGCGCCACTACTGCCAGCTAAATAAAATATTCAAACTACGGAAGGCACTAACTACTGATAGGCATAGTTGGCGGATGAAAGATTTTAATAGAGAACAAACAATGTATTTACCTTAATAATCATAATATATATAGCAGTTCATGACATCCAGTCTTACAAATTTCAAAACTCCGCCATCTCTCTCCCCACATCCACCACTGTTGGCGGCTCACCTCCAACTGCGCAACGCTACGCGCTGTTGACATCCAGCTGCCCAACACTACAATGGCGAGTATTACAACAATGTCAACCAGCGACTGACTGCACACAGCACAGCCAGTGATTTTTCATACAGAGCACTATGTGGCGTTACCAATAAAGAAACCTAAACAGCCTACTTACACCTTTGATGAGAGCCCTTCCTGGCACAAAGTAAAAATGCGGTCGTGATTTAACCACGTTATTGACCATCTAGGCATGATTGAACTACAGATAACATAAGTCGTGTACCTCCTTGCTGGTGGAATAACTGGAACTGATCGGCTGTCGGTCGCTCTCCGTCTAACAGGCGCTGCTCATGCATGGTGGTATACATCTTTGGGGGGTTTAGTCAAAGTCAAAGAGACTGTGTTTGTGATACAATATCCACAGTTAACGTCTATCTTGAAGACTTCTGGAAACCGGTGTGATGCATCACGTTTTTTTATATGTACACTCCTGGAAATGGAAAAAAGAACACATTGACACCGGTGTGTCAGACCCACCATACTTGCTCCGGACACTGCGAGAGGGCTGTACAAGCAATGATCACACGCACGGCACAGCAGACACACCAGGAATCGCGGTGTTGGCCGTCGAATGGCGCTAGCTGCGCAGCATTTGTGCACCGCCGCCGTCAGTGTCAGCCAGTTTGCCGTGGCATACGGAGCTCCATCGCAGTCTTTAACACTGGTAGCATGCCGCGACAGCGTGGACGTGAACCGTATGTGCAGTTGACGGACTTTGAGCGAGGGCGTATAGTGGGCATGCGGGAGGCCGGGTGGACGTACCGCCAAATTGCTCAACACGTGAGGCGTGAGGTCTCCACAGTGCATCGATGTTGTCGCCAGTGGTCGGCGGAAGGTGCACGTGCCCGTCGACCTGGGACCGGACCGCAGCGACGCACGGATGCACGCCAAGACCGTAGGATCCTACGCAGTGCCGTAGGGGACCGCACCGCCACTTCCCAGCAAATTAGGGACACTGTTGCTCCTGGGGTATCGGCGAGGACCATTCGCAACCGTCTCCATGAAGCTGGGCTACGGTCCCGCACACCGTTAAGCCGTCTTCCGCTCACGCCCCAACATCGTGCAGCCCGCCTCCAATGGAGTCGCGACAGGCGTGAATGGAGGGACGAATGGAGACGTGTCGTCTTCAGCGATGAGAGTCGCTTCTGCCTTGGTGCCAATGATGGTCGTATGCGTGTTTGGCGCCGTGCAGGTGAGCGCCACAATCAGGACTGCATACGACCGAGGCACACAGGGCCAACACCCGGCATCATGGTGTGGGGAGCGATCTCCTACACTGGCCGTACACCTCTGGTGATCGTCGAGGGGACACTAAATAGTGCACGGTACATCCAAACCGTCATCGAACCCATCGTTCTACCATTCCTAGACCGGCAAGGGAACTTGCTGTTCCAACAGGACAATGCACGTCCGCATGTTTCCCGTGCCACCCAACGTGCTCTAGAAGGTGTAAGTCAACTACCCTGGCCAGCAAGATCTCCGGATCTGTCTCCCATTGAGCATGTTTGGGACTGGATGAAGCGTCGTCTCACGCGGTCTGCACGTCCAGCACGAACGCTGGTCCAACTGAGGCGCCATGTGGAAATGGCATGGCAAGCCGTTCCACAGGACTACATCCAGCATCTCTACGATCGTCTCCATGGGAGAATAGCAGCCTGCATTGCTGCGAAAGGTGGATATACACTGTACTAGTGCCGACATTGTGCATGCTCTGTTGCCTGTGTCTATGTGCCTGTGGTTCTGTCAGTGTGATCATGTGATGTATCTGACCCCAGGAATGTGTCAATAAAGTTTCCCCTTCCTGGGACAATGAATTCACGGTGTTCTTATTTCAGTTTCCAGGAGTGTATATGTCCACACCTAGGGAAGCCATAACAATCGACCCCAGCAATCTGTGATTCCTTAGACGTCGTCGTACTGTTTGTTTGGATACTTGACCAGCTGTAAGGAGCAAGAAATATGGCTATGCTTTGAGAGGCACGCCATTGTTGGTCAACAGACGAACGTAGACAGAGAAAGGGAGAAAACAAGACATAGCTTTGTGACGCCAGATATAACGAATTTTGTAGCTGGCTAACCGACTGAAACAAGAGAAAATAATGGAGACCAGCATCTTTTAAGACAACTTCTTACTGGTCGGCTTTAGATCCAGCCAATCAAAATTACGTGACGCCAGTAAAACGCACCGTCTCGGGCGGACTTCGCTTTGACTATCGAGTCTCTCATCCGGCAGAGCAGAACTTACAGGCAAGTTGTTGGTACAAAACCAACGACTGACTCTGGTCTCACTTCAGTCACCACTTGCAGATTATAAGCGTGGTGAGATCCAGCCGTGACGTGAATAGTTGAGTTACTTAAAGCTTCCTTATGAAGGTTTGCCTGCAGTTAAAGGTTCAGCATGCTTTCAAATTTGGCAATAGATGCAAACGTATACCCTTCTATATTTTCTGTTTTTTTTTCCGCTAATCTTCGACAAACTCACAACAACTTCCACTAATGTAAATACATTATTCAGATAAGTGTTTGTTTGAATCACATCCTACATCCCATGTCATGATTTGCCAAGGCATTAGATATTGTTGTGAATGAATGTTAAACAATTTCTTTCCACGAAATAGACTGGGTTAATTTTATTTCCTACCGCCATGAACCTTGGACCTTGACGTTGGTGGGAGGCTTACTTGCCTCAGCGATACAGATGGCTGTACCGTAGGTGCAATCACAACGGAGGGGTATCTGTTGAGAGGCCAGACAAACGTGTGGTTCCTGAAGAGGGGCAGCACCTTTTTCGGTAGTTGCAGGGGCAACAGTCTGAATGATTGACTGATCTGGCCTTGTAACACTAACCAATACGGCCTTGCTGTGCTGGTACTGCGAACGGCTGAAAGCAAGGGGAAACTACAGCTGTAATTTTTCCCAATGGCATGCAGCTTTACTGTATGGTTAAATGATGATGGCCTCTTCTTGGGTAAAATATTCCGGAGGTAAAATAGTCCATCATTCGGATATCCAGGCGGGGACTACTCAAGAGGACGTTATTATCAGCAGAAAGAAAACTGGCATTCTACGGATCGGACTGTGGAATGTCAGAGTCCTTAATCGGGCAGGGTTATAAATACAAAACAAATAGGAGAAAGGCAGGAGTAGGTTTAATAATGAATAAAAAATAGGAGTGTGGGTAAGCTACTACAAACAACATACTGAAAGTATAATTGTGGCCAATACAGACACGAAGCCCATGCCTACTACGGTAGTTCAAGTTTATATGCCAACTGACTCTGCATATGATGAAGAAATTGATGAAATGTACGATGAGATAAACGAAATTATTCAGGTAATGAAGGGAGACGAAAATTTAATAGTCTTGGATGACTGGAATTCGAGAGGAGGAAAAGGGAAAGAAGGAAACATAGTGGGTGAATATGGATTGGGGGAGAGAAATGAAAGAGGAAACCGTCTGGAAGAATTTTGCACAGAGCATAACTTAAATCATAGCTAACACATGGTTCATGAATCATAAAAGAATGTTGTATACATGCAATAATCCTGGAGATACTAGGAGGTATCAGATACATTATGTAATGGTAAGACAGAGATTTAGGAACCAGGTTTTAAATTGTAACACATTTCCAGGGGCAGATGTGGACTCTGACAACAATCTATTCGTTATGAACTGTAGATTAAAACTGAAGAAACTGCAAAAAGGTGGGATCTGGATAAACTGAAAGAACCAGAGGTTGTACAGAGTTTCAGGGAGAGCATAAGGGAACAATTGAAACGAATGAGGGAAAGAAATGCAGTAGAAGAAGAATGGGTAGCTCTGAGGGATGAAGTAGTGAAGGCAGCAGAGAATCAAGTAGGTAAAAAGACAAGGACAAACACAAATCCTTGGGTAACAGAAGAATTATTGGTTGTAATTGATGAAAGGAGAAAATATAAAAATGCAGTAAATGAAGCAGTCAAAAAGGAATACAAACGTCTCAAAAATGAGATCGATAGGAAGTGCAAAATGGCTAAGCAGGGATGGCTAGAGGACAAATGTAAGGATGTAGAGGCTTATCTCTCTAGGGGTAAGATAGATACTGCCTACAGGAAAATTGAAGAGACCTTTGGAGGAAAGAGAACCACTTGTATGAATATCAGGAGCTCAGATGGAAACCCAGTTCTAATAAAGGTGGAAGGAGTATATAGAGGGTCTATACAAGGGCGATGTACTTGATGACAATATTATGGAAATGTAAGAGGATGTAGACGAAGATGAAATGAGAGATACGATACTGTGTGAAGAGTTTGACAGAGCACTGAAATACCTGAATCGAAACAAGGCCCCGAGAGTAGATAACATTCCATTAGAACTACTGACGGCCTTGGGAGAGCCAGTCCTATCAAAACTCTACCATTGGTGAGCAAGATGTATGAGACAGGCGAAATACCCTCAGACTTCAAGAAGAATATAATAATTCCAATCCCAAAGAAAGAAGGTGTTGACAGATGTGAAAATTACCGAACTATCAGTTTAATTAGTCACAGCTGCAAAATACTAACGTGAATTCTTTACAGACGGATGGTAGAAGCCGACCTCGGGGAAGATCAGTTTGGATTCCGGAGAAATGTTGGAACACTTGAGGGAGTACTGACCCTACGACGTATCTTAGAAAATAGATTAAGGAAAGGCAAACCTACGTTTCTAGCATTTGTAGACTTAGAGAAAGCTTTTGACAATGTTGACTGGAATACTCTCCTTCAAATTCTGAAGGTGGCAGGGGTAAAATACAGGGAGCGAAGGGCTATTTACAATTCGTACAGAAACCAGATGACAGTTATAAAAGCCGAGGGGCATGAAAAGGAAGCAGCGATTGGGAAGGGAGTGAGACAGGGTTGTAGCCTCTCCCCGATGTTATTCAATCTGTATATTGAGCAAGCAGTAAAGGAAACAAAAGAAAAATTTGGAGTAGGTATTACAATCCATGGAGAAGGAATAAAAATTTTGTGGTTCGCCGATGGCATTGTAATTCTGTCAGCGACAGCAAAGGACTTGGAAGAGCAGTTGAACGGAATGGACAGTGTCTTGAAAGGAGGATATAAGATGAACATCAACAAAAGCAGAACAAGGATAATGGAATGTAGTCGAATTAAGTGATGCTGAGGGAATTAGACTAGGAAATGAGACACTTAAAGTGGTAAAGGAGCTTTGCTATTTGGGGAACAAAATAACTGATGATGTTCGAAGTACAGAGGATATAAAATGTAGACTTGCAATGGCAAGGAAAGTGTTTCTGAAGAAGAGAAATTTGTTAACATCGAGTATAGATTTAAGTGTCAGGAAGTGGTTTCTGAAAGTATTTCTATGGAGTGTAGCCATGTATGGAAGTGAAACATGGGCGATAAATATTTGGACAAGATGAGAACAGAAGTTTTTGAAATGTGGTGCTACAGAATAATGCTGAAGATTAGATGGGTAAATCACATAACTAATGAGGAGGTATTGAACAGAACTGTGGAGGAGTTTGTGGCACAACTTGACAAGAAGAAGGGACCGGTTGGTAGGACACGTTCTGAGGCATGTAGGGATCACAAATTTAGCATTGGTGGGCAGCGTGGAGGGTAAAAATCGTAGAGGGAGACCAAGAGATGAATACACTAAGCAGATTCAGAAGGATGTAAGTCGCAGTAAGTACTGGGAGATGAAGAATCTTGCACAGGATAGAGTAGCAAGGAGAGCTGCATCAAACCAGTCTCAGGACTGAAGACATCAACAATTTTATTTATTAAATAATTGCTTAATTTCGTAGGTAATAAACTGCTTGATGACTGTTCTGGTTGGTAACGATTTAAATATACAACACCATCTGAAAATATCCAACGAAAGCTTCACATTTTAAACCACCACCAACAACAAAATGCACTGGCAGCTTACAAGTTCACCAGTTCTTGATGCGAAAACTCCTTCAGCAGTAATACGAGATGTTACAGAGGTGATGACTGAGGGTGTGGTGGCAAAGACATGGAGAGAAACTGAATGTCGCCTTGACGTTTTGAATCTATCTATAAAATATATTGCTTATTAAACTGCCGTGCACAACAAATCCCATAGCTGTATCTAGCATAGTTCTATCTAACATAATTCCTTATTGATAATTTTTTGTACGCTGGTAAAGACTTTATGCTCATCATGCAATAATTCTACTAGAATGCTTGGCGTAAAGTCAGTTTGTTGACATAGTGAATCTCTCAGGAGATTCAAATGCTGTACTAAAACAATCGTTGGATACACACGACAATAAACACCGACTTAACAAGCTCTTGTACAGAAAGCAGACAAAGCTAGGCGTGGTGTACAAGCTGCACTCAACTTCTTCTGCGTGATCAAAAGTGTGATAACTGATATCTGGCTACAGTAAACAAAATGTACCCATGTGAAGACGTACAGATTATTACCACTAGAAGTCTGTACAACATACTTCCAGGAGTGCTAGTCCCACAGGGAATACAGGTGAACTTCTCTGACGTTTGAAAAGTAGGGGAGAAGTACTGGCGGAAGCGAAATGTGAAGATGGATCTCGATAGATCTGTCGGTAAGAACATAGCTCTCGAAAAGCAAGGCTTAGGTTCGATTGCCGGTCTGGCATTCGGTTTTAATGTGCCCCCGATTGTTTTTATGTCTGTGTTCAGGTGTGACATGAACGAAGGTTTTAAACCAGTGTTGCAGGTGGCTATCATGAGAGAGTTTGGTATTACACCACACCTATGGCTGCCGGGTGGTATGACCGAGCGGTTCTAGGTGCTACAGTCTGGAACTGCGTGACCGCTACTGTCGCAGGTTCGAATCCTGCCTCGGGCATGAATGTGTGTGATGTCCTTAGGTTAGTTAGGTTTAAGTAGTTCTAAGTTCTAGGGGACTGATGACCTCAGATGTTATGTCCGATAGTTCTCAGAGTCATTTGAACCCACCATTTGAACACCTATGGCGCTTCAGCTATTAGAAAAATGTCGTACGACGCAGTCACTTACCCAAAGTGTTTTATTGTAATATGCAGACGATTAAAATATAAAAAATTCCGAAATAGGTGACATTTGTTGTGCAAGAAATTATAATAAACAACTTTCTCCTTACATTGCAAGACTGCATCACCTTCAATATCATCATGTGACACATAAATTTGGCAAATCTACCACGAGCAGAGAAAGCAAAATAAAGCAAGAATTAATGACGCCGCACCTGATGAGCTTTCAGTAGCTACTAAGTATCACATTACATTTAAGTTACCTAAGAGGATCAAGGAACCGTGTATGATAGCAGCCTCTGAAAGAAAACGTCTGGTAAATATCTCTGGCGGAGAAAGACATTCGCAATAGTGATGTTCCCAGAGATCCAGAAATGAAAAATGCCCTATAATATCATTGATATTCGTTTGTGGAACGTATTAAGCCTGAAATAGTACCATGTCAAATCTATAAAAATACACAAATTCTATAAAAGTTGTACGAAACTAGCGTGAATAATTTGTTTATTTAACAATACAAAATATGTTTCATAACAATGATACGAAATTGTATCCCATTACAAGTATCCCAATAGTTTCGGATTAACCAATTCTTCGTTTATTATGTTTTAATAATGCAAAATATATTTCATAACAATGAAACGAAATTGTATCGCACTACAGGTTGTAATGGTTCCATATTTACGTGACCATTACGGCACTCCAGCTCCAGTTCTCGATACCAGTAATATCGTACTACTTTTCTACGAATTAACAGACAGGTTTTTGTGACAATATTCACATTTGGTTTTATTAATGTATAGGTACTCCGAATCGATATATTACAGTGATATGGTTCTTGTGTGTATTCATTTCTGTGAGACTGTCATAATCTTTGACTTACTTGTAACCGTTTTGGTGCGAATGTGCACAGGGCAGTCTTTGTTTCACTTTGCAGAAGTTAAGTTGTTCTTCGCTTTGTAAAAGAACACTCAAGTCTTGTGTTTGGTTAAAGTGGAAACTAAATATATGAATACTGATACAAAACCCTTTTCTTGATGATGTGACAATTAAGAAGAGGTATACATGAATTTACAGTAAGTTTAATCAAAATGTGGATCGTGAACACCGAGTCCAAAATTAATTCTACCATACCACTGTTCTGAGCTGGGATTGTTTGGCATTAACAATTTCCTGAAAAACGCATTTTTTAGATCTTCAAATATTACTAACCTACAGATCTGGACCTTATAGCAGTCAAAGTGGAATCGCCCTAAAATCAACAATATGAGCCATAACAACTTCGACGAAATCTACGTTGGAATCCATTCAAGATAAGTGCCAAAATTAATGACTTTTTTCAGTGACTTCATTATTTCCATTCTGACGATACCATCCACAGCCAATAACTTTGTTGTTGCCCGATAAAGCGAACATATGCTGCGTGAGCAACATTATTAATCTGATTTCTAACTTACTTTGCAAGTGGTGGTATTATTAGAAGGTATCCCAATAGTTTTTGATTAACCAATTCTTCGTTTATTGTGTTTCATTTAGATCATTCGATTCAAAAACTGCACACATCATATCATATTCTAGAACACCCATTCATTTTAACGGGTTTGTATTAAAGTCCACTTTCCAAATCGCGAATATATTGCTTATCCAACTAATAACGAGAGAGAGTAATTAATGCCTCCATTAAGCAAAATTTAGTCTCCAGAGAATTCCACTGTGTCATAAGCTACTATCTTGAGAGACGAAACACCATACAAGCCTCGGTAACAAATTTACATATTTCTTGCATATTCTGCAATACTGTTTCGCAGGTATTAATTTCACCCCACCGTCTAGCGGTACATCGTCGGCAGCATCTCCTCGGAGATTTCCCGTATCCTCGCAGCCAGGAGAAACCATTCTTAAATGAGATTTTAATTAAGTTTAATAAGCGCAGGTATCATGATACCTAAATCTGAACTTCCTCAATTAATTGTGCCATGTTCCCAGCAGAAATTAACAGCAGATAAAACCTTATCTGCCAAATTTGCAATTACGTACACACTACGCTTACGAAAAATATACTCGCCTTCAATGGGTATCTCCTGCAAAGAAAGTAATTCTCTGAAAAACGTGAAACTATAGTTCAGAATGTATATCTTAATGGCATCAAATTTGGGGAACAACGTGCTTAACATATGTTCATACTAATGCGGAAAACTAAATGAAAAATGGTTAAACAGCACAAGGGATACAAAACACAAGATTCTTTTTTATCTTTTGAGCTATACACAGCGAAGTCGTACCAGAAAATCACATTTCAAGTAAAGATCATATTTCAAACCTTTGTGTCTTGCCTTTTCCTAAGATTTTAATGTAATCAGTTGTCTAAAAATAACTGAAGTACGTCCTACTCAATTTTATTATAAAGAAAGAACATTAAGGTGTCATTGGTGACACTGTTGCTGTGCCATCAGTGTAGTTTCATTGTGCAACTTCTTCGTTAACTGTTCTGGAACTTACACATTAACGGTTATAGCATACAAACCTGCTGAAAATTGAACCAATATTGCTAAAATCGAAAGTTTTCTACTACAATATCTCTAGTTATTTGTGTTTGGTGCATTGTGTTGTTCAATACTTTTTTATGTACATTCATTTTTGTGTCCTGTTCATGCAACAGTTTGTTGTTATATATATTTGCTAAATGCATGTAGCATAGGCTGCATCCAGCACATATATATTTGCGCATAACCTATACTGTACTAAACTGCAGATGTTTGGACTGTTCTTGGTCACATGCTTTCGAGCTGAGTGAGGGATCATGGGAACTGACTGGGGGGAGAGTGGAGTGGGGTGGGGATGGACGAAGGATAGGTGATGGCATACTGTGTGCACGTACCTAATTATTAACATTATTATTATTATTATTTTGATATGTTTATTTACTTATTTAGTTTCTCGGAAGTTTTCTTACTTTTATGATAAATCCTAGCTGAAGTTATCAACTACAACCGAGAAAATTGGCAGCAAATATTAATACTATTATATTTTCTCTTCATTGCAACACACGTGAAAAACTGTGTTGAGTGTGATTGTACATAGCTGCATCATGAATGTGAAAAAAATATAAATTCCTGAAAAGTTTTAAATCTCATTTGACGTAAAACTGTTTTACTAATTCAGGAGTCCAACAAGAACCATCAAAGCTATATTGAGAAACCGTTTACATTGGGATGATGCATCCTGCAGAATAAACAATCCCCTCTCTACAATTATTACAACTACTTATTGTAAGAGGATACCCTTATTTTGTCTGTTGGTAATTCAGATGTACTCTTAAGTCACAAGACTAATTTCTTTTATGTGAAGGTAAGAATTTGTGTATCTTTTGGGGACACATATTTGGAAATACGCTTCACTTTAGAACAAACTTTCATTTAGAAATATAGTAGTAACCTGCCCCATCTTCTCGAGGATAGCATTAAGTATCTACGGTCAGACGACTTATCTGGCGTCATGGTAATAAAGTGAATTACAAACCTTCTCGTAAGTCAGTCTGTTAGTGAACGCCATACCTAAGACAGTTCCTGAGTACAATAGTACCTGTTATTATCTCTCTCATAGGAAAACACCGCAGGGAACTTTAGCTTAGTAATATACACTCCTGGAAATTGAAATAAGAACACCGTGAATTCATTGTCCCAGGAAGGGGAAACTTTATTGACACATTCCTGGGGTCAGAGACATCACGTGATCACACTGACAGAACCACAGGCACATAGACACAGGCAACAGAGCATGCACAATGACGGCACTAGTACAGTGTATATCCACCTTTCGCAGCAATGCAGGCTGCTATTCTCCCATGGAGACGATCATAGAGATGCTGGATGTAGTCCTGTGGAACGGCTTGCCATGCCATTTCCACCTGGCGCCTCAGTTGGACCAGCGTTCGTGCTGGACGTGCAGACCGCGTGAGACGACGCTTCATCCAGTCCCAAACATGCTCAATGGGGGACAGATCCGGAGATCTTGCTGGCCAGGGTAGTTGACTTACACTTTCTAGAGCACGTTGTGTGGCACGGGATACATGCGGACGTGCATTGTCCTGTTAGAACAGCAAGTTCCCTTGCCGGTCTAGGAATGGTAGAACGATGGGTTCGATGACGGTTTGGATGTACCGTGCACTATTCAGTGTCCCCTCGACGATCACCAGAGGTGTACGGCCAGTGTAGGAGATCGCTCCCCACACCATGATGCCGGGTGTTGGCCCTGTGTGCCTCGGTCGTATGCAGTCCTGATTGTGGCGCTCACCTGCACGGCGCCAAACACGCATACGACCATCTTTGGCACCAAGGCAGAAGCGACTCTCATCGCTGAAGACGACACGTCTCCATTCGTCCCTCCATTCACGCCTGTCGCGACACCACTGGAGGCGGGCTGCACGATGTTGGGGCGTGAGCGGAAGACGGCCTAACGGTGTGCGGGACCGTAGCCCAGCTTCATGGAGACGGTTGCGAATGGTCCTCGCCGATACCCCAGGAGCAACAGTGTCCCTAATTTGCTGGGAAGTGACGGTGCGGTCCCCTACGGCACTGCGTGGGATCCTACGGTCTTGGCGTGCATCCGTGCGTCGCTGCGGTCCGGTCCCAGGTCGACGGGCACGTGCACCTTCCGCCGACCACTGGCGACAACATCGATGTACTGTGGAGACCTCACGCCCCACGTGTTGAGCAATTCGGCGGTACGTCCACCCGGCCTCCCGCATGCCCACTATATGCCCTTGCTCAAAGTCCGTCAACTGCACATACGGTTTACGTCCACGCAGTCGCGGCATGCTGCCAGTGTTAAAGACTGACGGCTGACACTGACGGCTGCGGTGCACAAATGCTGCGCAGCTAGCGCCATTCGACGGCCAACACCGCGGTTCCTGGTGTGTCTGCTGTGCCGTGCGTGTGATCATTGCTTGTACAGCCCTCTCGCAGTGTCCGGAGCAAGTATGGTGGGTCTCACACACCGGTGTCAATGTGTTCTTTTTTCCATTTCCAGGAGTGTATATATACAAGTACAGATGTATAGATGCAAAACACGAAATACACATAGAAAATCATAATTCATGACATAATATTATTACTTATTTACGGATGGACTTCGTTAAAGCAGTTTTCTGAGTGTCTATAGTTGAGTCGGTCTAAGTCGAGCATTGACAGTTGCAGTGAGCTGATCGCGGCAACTTCGCGTGTCTCTCTCAACCCGTAGCGGAAAGCCATTTTGCAAACGTCTCTATTCCAACGCCCAGTGCAGTCACTGCTCTGCAGAGTGCCACCGATTTCACCTGCAGCCGTCAGCGGTCCGCAGTTGAAATCTACGGGAAACAAACAGTGCTGCAAGCTGGCAGGGACGTCCTTACGCGGGCTCTACTGCAGTCCCCCTTCGGCCTCCCCGCACCCTCCCAGCGAAATAAAACTAAATTTTCAAGAACGCGTGAATGAACCCTTGGAAGTAAGTGGTTATTCGTATAAAACTCACGAACAGCGACATTTTAAAACAAATTTTGAATCATTCCCTCGCCAACGTATACATACCTGTCAACTCTTTTCGAAATTTTATATGTAAATCTATGGACCTTTTTGTGTACCTGTGTGAATGTAGGACTCGTCGTTAGTCATGCAGCTCATGAGTTTAACATTTTCTCTGGACTTAGATTTTTGTCTGTAGGTATAGACAATTTTGGTGTCGGTTCTTAGGTAGGGAGTGCTATATCAGAAAATGTTACGAGTGGCTAAAATGCAGAGATGTTTCTCATGGCGAGAGAACAATCCTGTCACGTAGCCCAAAGAACGTTTTCCTTATATCAACCCGGCCAGGCGATTCAGTACAACAGGAAGTGGAGTTAATCGACAGTCGTATCCTCAGCAGATTACGGCCGAATTTAACTTTTGCGCAGATGACAAAATTCCTGAAGTAAATTTTGTTCCAAAGTATGTAGTTGGCGACAGTTTTATACGCGTTTTCTTTCATTAATGCCATCTTATATAATTCGTTTTAATTTATGTACAAAATATTGAAGATAAGCATTTTCTGTTGCATGTGTGCTGCACCCAGAGCAATTAATATCTACGTAAACTCAGAGAAACAGTTTAAAGCAGTCTCTTTTAGGAGGGGAGTAATGGAGCACGTTTGCCTGGTCAGTTTCACGATGCACGTCAGACACGAAGACACTAAGAGTTAATTAGCGGTGTTGAAGATGGTGTAAAAAAGGAGTAGATTTAATAACTTTTTCATAATGTGGGGGCACAGTGATAATATATTTCCTTAAAGTATGTACCGCCATTAGACTGATTTTTATTTGCAGTGTTACAGTTACACGACCATGATCTCGGTTCAAATGGCTCTGAGCACTATGGGAGTTAACATCTGAAGTCGTCAGTCCCCTAGAACTTAGAACTACTTAAACCTAACTAACCTAAGGACATCACATACATCCATGCCCGAGGCAGGATTCGAACCTGCGACCGTAGCGGTCGCGGGGTCCCAGATTGTAGCGCCTAGAACCGCTCGGCCACTCCGGCCGGTGATATTCATTAATACGTTTTGCTTGAAATGTTGTCTAGTGATCCGAGAAAGCAGGTTTCCTACGCATCCCGTAATGACGAGTAGCACAATTCAACAGTGTGTGATAAGTCAGTGTACGGTAAACAGTTCTATTTTAAAGTTGGAATTTCTCTGTTTCATTTGGTCAGACAAACTATTTATTTAGAAGCATTCTCACAGGCGAAATCAAATACATATTTCTCATATTTACTTGGTCGTTTTACTGTGTGTATACTCTTCCAGCGTTTATGCATTACCTCAACACCCCTAGGAGGGTAGTAAGTTCGAAATGCATAAAAATACCAAATCTGGAGTGTTCATGGCTAAAGATGAAAATACCTCGTTGCTGCCGTAAGCTGACGACAAATGTTCAATAACGAACAATATACTGTGTGAATAGCCGCTCCGTAAGCTTAGTTATTGTGTAGCTAGACAATAAACAGTAAACAGTACCTCAAAATACAACAAAAATATTCTGACAGTCGTATAACAGAACAAATTCGCCCAATTTCTCTTTCCTGTAATGTAAATTTCAATGTATGAAATTATGTATTTTAGTGATTTGAAATAAAGCATTTCTCAAAAAGACAAATTTGCTAACTTTAGATATAAATTCACGTGTTACAAATTCTTTACTGAATGTGTGTAAATCGTACAACTTGGATGATAAACAGTTTAGACATGAAGAGAAGAGTGTGTGTTTGTGTGTGTGTGTGTGTGTGTGTGTGTGAGTGTGTGTGTGAAGGAGGGAAAAGGGGAGGGGTTAACTTTTCAAGGGTGAAATGTGCCTAGTTTGCAGTAATTACGCACATATGTAGATGCTTGCACAGGTAAACTAGCGTGGAGTACTATGTCAGTGTATTCTTTGGCCCGAAGACAAAAGCAGTAACAACGATATGTGTGCTGTAATTTCATTTTTGCCGCCGAATTGAAGGACAGTAGCGGAAAACGTGCCACCAAAGGAAATACTCGAATTTCAGACTTAAAATACATGAAATTTTAAATTAAAAAAAATTGTTTTAGTTTCCGACGGGAATAATTCCATGTCGCATTTTATATCTTTGGCAGTTTAAAGAGTTTCACTTTTAATGAAATGTGATAGTATTACCCGTCATTGTACAAATATTTTGAACTCCCAAGTTCAGGTGTAGAAACTGTGTTCGGACTGTACAATTTCGTATGTTCTCCGAAGGATACCTCGCCAAATTGGCACCAAGGACAGCCATTCTTAATACTTGTGAGACATTAGACATGAGCTGACGTTGTGAACAGGGAAGTACTGGCAGCTTTGAGAATAAAAGATTCTTCTTTACCAAATTCGCTTCATAAATAAAACACTGCAGGCTGTTCCGCCGTGTAGTAGTTACTATGAGCAGTAAATTCAAGCGGTAAATTCATGGTTGAGATGACGTATTTCTGAGCATTTAAAAGTAAAGAAGCGAAACAGTTCGTACAACGTAATAACCAGTACAATTATAAAATCGATATTTTCGACTGGGATTTCATATCTGCACTTCATAATATTCTCTAAATATTTTATTTCTTCTCTTTTGAGAATACGAAATGACAGGAGTGCTCATATTTGTTTTTCCACTCCATCTGGTAATATAATTCTCTTTCACAGGGCAGAAAGCCTTTTAAAATCCGTAATTTTCGAGTAATTACAGTTGGCTTTACAGACTCGATCAACAACCAGCTCGGGTTCCTGTGCGTGCAGCCACTTTCAAACGCTGTCATTGGTCCATTAAAAGTGTATCGAGTTAACTGTTGTGACGTCTCATTTCAGTTTCGCTTCCAAACAATATCGTATCTGTATATGTTTCTGCAGCCGCTGTTTCAACAGAAAGCCTGTGTATGTATGGTCGTGTCATGGTGAAAGTGATACAGGTTGTAATGGGTGTTAAGTGCAGATATTTTTATATGTGATACCATAATATGTACACTCATCAGTGTGTTGATTTTTTTTTTTGCATCGAATAACACGTCATAAACTGTATGACTCATTGTATTATGCACGATAGTACTGCACCACTAAGTGGACTACGCCTGACAGTATAGTCAGACTTTTTTTTTTTGCGTCCACGTGTCCACACTTCAGCACCAGATCTGCTGCCAAGAGGAAATTAGGAACACTCTTCTCGTACATACTTGGAGGTCTAATGAACCTAAAAACATATGACTTATAGTGGCTACAATTAACAGTCTTCAAATGAAGTAAATACTGATGTAATTTCGTTCAGTACACCGTCGTCAGTTATCAACAGAACTATCAGAACTTATACCTGTTACATCCTGTATACGCAACTATCCTGGTTGAGGCCATCACAGTGGTGACCAAAACTTTACATTGCTTTATAGTGTGACATTTTGTTGGTGATATTTGGTTGAAAATCCTTGTGTGGTCAATTAGACATGTGTATATGCAAGCCCTCCGGCCAGAAGACCGTCCTGCCAAAGTACAATTCTCCCTATGGATTCTATGAAAGAGCACTGAAAATACTATTTTTACACCTTTCGCTTTACTGAAAGTGTGGTAGAAACCATGCAAAGTGGGTTAACAATTTGCCACGACAGCCACGGGTATGAAATTAATGCATCAGTTTTACTTTTTACTTAGTAAACAATTTGGCCAGTGTGACAGACTCGTAGAACAAAGTACTTAAATGGGACGTAAACAGGTGCTATTCATCACTAACTTCCGGACGACAGATTAGAAGCACTAGTGGAGAATACTCAGTTGATATAAAGATGTCAGATGAAGTGGAAACGTGAAAGGAAGTGTTCGTATGTCCCGTCGTCGTTTAAGGGCGCAATATCAGCAAGTGAGCGAGTTCGAATTGTATGCAATGATTAGTCTCTACGAAACAGGCTCGTATAGGGCATGTTCCTTCGACAGTAATGCGCGTATGAAAACAGTGAACATAAGAGGGTTGAAACTTCCTGGCAGATTGAAACTGTGTGTCAGACGGAGACTCGAACTCGGGACCTTTACCTTTCGCAGGCAAGTGCTCTACCATCTGAGTTATCCAAGCACGACTCATGACCCCTCGTCACAGCTTCAATTCTGCCAGTACCTCGTCTCCTACCTTCCAGACTTCACAGAAGCCCTTCTGCGAACCTTGCAGAACTAGCGCTACTGGGAGAAAGGATACTGCTAAGAAATGACTTAGCCGCAGCCTGGGCGATGCTTCCAGAACGATATTTACACTCTGTAGCGGAGTGTGCGCTGATATGGAACTTACTGGCAGATTAAAACTGTGTGCCGGACCGGGACTCCAATTCGCGACCTCTGCAATTCGCAGGCAAGCTGTGAGGACGGGTTGTGAGTGTCGTGCTTGGGTAGCTCAGATGGTAGAGCACTTGCCCGCGATAGGCAAAGGTCCCGAGTTCGATTCTAAGTCCGGTACAAAGTTTTAATCTGCCAGCCAGTTTCATATCAGAGTAGACTCCGCTGCAGAGTGGAAATCTCACTCTAGAAGAAGGCTGTACACAGTGAAGAACGGTTACTGGAGACCACAAGGCGAGCAGAGCGCGAGATGACCGCCATCTTGTCTGATCGGCCATAACGAATGGAATATATTTGTCCATGTTGTTAGTCGATGCTGGAGAACTGCAACGGCTGTGGACACCTCTGTGTCAATGGCTAGACTCCGTCTGCTGAGGACTGGCCTGGTTACATGCACATCAATGCCCAGCCACATACTACGAAGTACCGGGTGATCAAAAAGTCAGTATAAATGTGAAAACTTAATAAACCACGGAATAATGTAGATAGAGAGGTAAAAATTGACACACATGTTTGGAATTACATGGGGTTTTATTAGAACAAAAAAAAACAAAGTTCACAAAATGTCCAACAGATGGCGCTGGACAGCAAAATGTCAGTGACTGCGCATCACAATCGTGTATAAAAGGAGCTGCAATGAGAGAGAATAAGATGCGCCAGCAGTCGCAGCATGTTGACGTTACCTGAAAAGACGCTTTTAGTGCACCTGTATTATCAGAAGGGGGAATGTGCTAGTTCAGCGTTACGATCCCATCGCCTTAGGAAGGGGATTCGAACGGGTAAATGCAGCTGTGGCGAGAATGATTTCGAAGTTCGAAGCCACGGGTTGTTTTTGTTGTGGTTGGCAGGAGAACCAACCCGTATAACTAAAGGAGGCCGAAATGCACGCGTTTTATCTCACGCAGTCTGGCGTGAGGTCTGGAACGTGACAAGGGAATTAGAATTGAGAAAAACGGACGTAGCTGGTGGAATACTTAACTTTAATCTATTAACGTCGCTCTTTATGGTACATGATTCACAATATCAATAGTACGGATACTGGCGCCTTGCTAAGTCGTAGCAAATAACGTAGCTGAAGGCTGTGCTAACTATCGTCTCGGCAAATGAGAGCGTAGAAATCAGTGAACCATCGCTAGCAAAGTCGGCTGTACAACTGGGGCGACTGCTAGGAAGTCTATATCTAGACCGTCGGCGCTCGGTCTGCGATCACTGATAGTGGCGACACGCGGGTCCGACGTATACTACCGGACCGCGGCCGATTTAAAGGCTACCACCTAGCAAGTATGGTGTCTGGCGGTGACACCACAGTTTTGACGATAGACCCCGTAGTGGCCGACCGAGCACAAGGCGTAATGCTGCTGAGACAGTTCAGGAAGAAATGGAGACTGTAGCGGTTTCGTCTATGTACGAGGAAGTCAGCGCTCGTACAGTCGCACGTCGCAGCGGCATTCCATACACTACTGTTTGGTTGGCACTTAGGCATACGCTCCGATGCTATCTGTACAAAAAACCGTCGGCGTCACAAACTGTTACCTGGCGATTTAGTGAAGCGGAGGGCATTTGCGGTGTGGGCGTTTCAAAAGATGGCGGAAGACGACGATTGGTTGAGTAACATGTTGTGGACTGACGAAGCTCATTTCACGCTCCGAGGGTCTGTCAGCACCCACAACTGCAAAATTTGGGCTACCAAAAATCCTAGAACTGTCGTGGAAACTCCATTGCACGACGAGAAAGGCACGGTATGGGTTGGATTTACCACATTTACCGTTATCGGGTCTATTTTTCGATAAAATGCGTGATTCTGGTTTTGTAAGTACTATCGTGACGGGTGAGAGGTACGCCGATATGTTACAGAATCGCATGATTCCCAGCCTGACTGATAAACACCTACTGGTACGTACGACGTTTATGCAGGATGGCGCTCCACCCCAAATTTGCTAGACGCGTGAAAGATCTTTTGCGCGCGTCATTTGGTGATGATCGTGTGCTCAGTCGCCACTTTCGTCATGCTTGGCCTCCCAGGTCCCCAGACCTCAGTCTGTGATATTACTGGCTTTGGGGTTACCTGATGCCTCAACCATAACTCCAGACATGCTTTACAGTGCTGTTCACAATATTATTCCTCGACTATAGCTAATGTTGAGGAATTATGGTGGACATATTGAACATCTCCTGTAAAGAATATCATCTTTGCTTTGTCTTACTTTGTTATTTTAATTATTGCTATTCAGTTCAGATGAAGCGCCATATGCCGGACATTTTTTGAAGTTTTGTATTTTTTTTATCTAATAAAACCCAATGTCATTTCAAGCATGTGTGTCAGTTTGTACATCTCTATCTACATTATTTCGTGATTTATTCAGTTTTCAAATTAATGCTGACTTTTGATCACCCGGTACGTGCAAATGTTCTTCGAAGGAATACAAGCAACGCTGATTCCCTGGCCTACACCTTCGCAATCTATGATTGCCCGTGAAACATACTTGGGATATGATCGGCGAGCAACTTGTTCATTCTTATTCTCCTGCAGCCAGTTTCGATGATATGTGAACACTCTAACAAATCATTCCACACCACAGTGTCTATAATCTGATTAAAATTACTTTATCATGACATTTCACGCATCCATCCGACCAGAGCACTCCGTGTCTAGCTTTTTTTTCTCTTCACGTGTTTCGATCCCGAATCTCTATATTTCGCATTTCATTGGACATGATAACCCTACCAAACCAACACATATAAAACAACTGCAGCGAAATGTGCACGTTTCGTAAACGGCAATAGCCCAACACTACAGGATAATTTTGTACAAGACGTGTTTCGGCATCACAAATTCAGTTAATACTGTCTCAGAGGCCGGCGTATGTATGATATTGCACCACGTGGAACTTTTGTCTCGTCTATAAGATGTAGCCGATTGCCAAAACAGGAGTGCTCATTAGTTGGTGTCACGTCAACAGGTGCAATCAGTACGAGAATAGCTTTAGGTAATCGATGAAAGTGAGAAGTTAGCTTTTACTAATGAAACGGAAATTTTTCTTTCTTGAGTTTGCTCGTAGAGATCAGCTTTAATCGAGTTGAACAAAGCGAGCATGATTAACAGTTCTGCCGCAGGTTGCAGACTGCCGTTTTTTCGGATATATTGTGGTTAGTTTGAGACAGGACCACAAAGCGCTTTGTCTGCCGGAGTAGAGCCATTGATCACTTAACATCAGCTGAGGGCAGAGAAACTGCTGTTCGCGCCTTACCTGACGGCAATCGCTTCGTTCTCCGCCCCGTCATTACGTGAACAACACTTGAGCTATATCAAGTGATTCGCTGTGTTTGCGTGCCGCCTTTAACTAAGCGGCAGCCGATGTGGCAACATTATAGCGTCGAGCGGCATGCGTCAACTGTCAATTAAGTTTAATAAGATCTTTTTATAGGGGCTCTGACTGCATCACCTGGCGGGTTAACACCGTAGACCATACTGAATTTTCACAGTCAAAACGCTAGTGCAGCTGTGCAATTCTATTCATTTGTGTGTTGTCACGCCCCTAATGTGTGGAACAAATTTCTCAGTAACCGCATGTATCATTCCTGGTGTTGCGTTAATTCACTGCAGTATTGTTTTGGCACATCCTTTTTCCTTCCATAAAAATATCTCGACTCACCTGGCGCGTCAAATTAGAATAAAATTCCAAACTTGCGTGATATCGACCATCACGTCGTCAGGGACTAAAACTGACTGTCGTGAACTGGAAAGGTTCCCTCTTTCGTACCCACAGAACCGCATCGTGTCATGATGGCGTGGACATAGATGGCGCTCTCTCTATTTAGCGTTGCTTGCAGCGCCATCCATCAGACAAGCCAAGAGGGCTACCACATAGCGCGACTTACATTTCGCTGTGCAATAATTAGCAAGATAGGTAGAGTCCTAAATAGGCAAAGAATCAGGCCAGACTTCGAGCCACCCAGAGAAATTAAAGAAATGTTGCGACCCGTTAAAATTGATCTTGGCCTGTGATTGCTGGGAATTTATAGTTTTCTTAGCGAGTGTGTCAATAGTTATACGGGCAGTTTATACAGACGTCGTGGTGTTGAGCATTGGCATCACCTTAAATACAGCCATTAGGATAAATTAACAGTGGCAGAGCACAGCTTGTTAAATAAGCACATGATTTTGTTTCAACTAACGAGAATAACTGAACTCTTGAAATCATACCGTGAAAGCAACTTCAGCTGGGACACCGGCTATGGCCTTAGCAACGCATGGAAGCATGCACTGGACAAGAAAAAAAGAAAAGAAAAAAAAACGAGAAATACTTCCAGCAGTTCGCCACCTGATGCGACGCATGGCGCTGCAAGCAACGTTAGGTAAAGAACGCACTCTAAATGTATGGACTTAGAGGGCGCCATCTCCTTCCGCCAAAGGGATTCCGCTCTGTGGGTATAAAAGAAAGAACCTTCCAGCTCACTGTACGTTAGTCAGGCTGGAGAACTGTCAGTGTTTAATTGCGAGAGCGTGCGCGTCGTTCGTTACGGTCACGAGTTGTTTTGAGGTAGTGCCTGAGTCGCCGGTGATTTGCCGTTCGCCTTCTAACACCGTTGGCCTTTCGTATGTGTCCCGTTGTGCCGGGCATTTGTAGGTGACAGGCGTTACTGTATTTTGCCTGCCACGGGCGCTGGCTAAGTCAGTCCGGCCGAGGCAAGGCACGAATAGGGCGAAGGATAGGAATCCGCAACTAGGCGACAGTTCCGCTACCCCTTCACGATGAAATGTAACAGTGGCCACTCGACGGCTGTCCCCGGAAAGCTGCTGGAGGCGCCGATACTGACACCACCCAACGTGCTAAGGATCGAGTGCATCAATCCTCCCGCCATAAGTCACCGATAAGCACTGAGAGTGATACCGATTCACGTGCCCTGACCACAGCCTCGCATGAGGGATCGATTTTTCTCTTCCTCATCCGACGACTCCAATGACCGCCTGGTGATAGACCCCTCACTCGATGTTAGTCAAGCCGTACCGGCCCCCAGGACTGCTGTAACCGCCCTTAGCGTGGTCGCCCCGTCGGGTGCTATTTCATCTACACCATCTCGTATACCCTCCGGGCCTTCTGGGGACTCCGACACTGTCAGTCCTTCCTGTGGTCGAAAATCTGAACGGCCTTCCGCTCGCGCCCATTGATGCGGCTGTGATACGGATTCAGATGCCTCCACACCTGGAGCAGACGCACTTGTTGGTGCCATGGACCAGGACATGGGACCCTCTGTTGACTCCACTTCTCAGAATCTACTGCCACCGTCACCACAGAAGGAGTAGATCCCTCCATAGTTTACAACCCCACGAACTACATTAAACACCGGACTGCAATGCCTTATTGCAGGCCAATTGCAGCCAGTTTATCAGAAGGACCATATCAAGACCACATCAAGAAGGACGATTATCTCCTAGTCTTCAGCTTTGTGAAGTCTGGACTACTACACTCGTCAGGCTTCTGACGACAGTAGGGCATAAATCGTCATCAAAGACCTTCCATGAGAAGTTAGAGAAACGAACATCAGGGATGAATTACACTGTCTCAATTTCCTGGATCTTTTGGTTCACCAATACAACAATAGGGACCCTCACACCCATAAATTAGTCCCTCTCCATTGTTAGGAGAGAAGATGTCAAACGCATTTACCAAATCAGGTATATTCTGTGCAACAAGGTGCGTACTGAATCATCTGAAGGCCGCAATGGCCCAACCATCAGCCGTAGGTGTCAAAATTTACGAGGCAGCGGCAATTACTGCTTATTGCCTTTTCGGTGTGTCAAGTGTGCCAGTTCACATGCATCGGAGGACTGCAAACTCCCAGCCTCAGATACACCCAGTGTTGCGCACCTCTCATTATCCCCACCATCTGGCTTCTTGGAAGGGTTGTCCTATGCAGGATGTTACAAAAAGGTACGGCCAAACTTTCAGGAAACATTCCTCACACACACAGAAAGAAAATATGTTATATGGACATGTGTCCGGAAACGCTTACTTTCCATGTTTGAGCTCATGTTATTACTTTTCTTCAAATCACATTAATCATGGAATGGAAACACACAGCAACAGAACGTACCAGCGTGACTTCAAACACTTTGTTACAGGAAATGTTCAAAATGTCCTTCGTTAGCGAGGATACATGCATCCACCCTCTTTCGCATGGAACCCATGATGCGCTGATGCAGCCCTGGAGAATGGCGTATTGTATCACAGCCGTCCACAATACGAGCACGAAGAGTTTCCACATTTGGTACCGGGGTTGAGTAGAGAAGAGCTTTCAAATGCCCCCATAAATGAAAGTCAAGAGGGTTGAAGTCAGGAGAGCGTGGAGGCCATGTAATTGGTCGGCCTCTACCAATCCATCGGTCACCGAATCTGTTGTTGAGAAGCGTACGAACACTTCGACTGAAATGTGGAGGAGCTCCATCGTGCATGAACCACATGATGTGTCGTATTTGTAAAGGCACATGTTCTACCCGCACAGGTAGAGTATCCCGTATGAAATCATGATAACGTGCTCCATTGCGGGTAGGTGGCAGAACATGGGACCCAATCAATGTCTGCCCAAACGTTCACAGAAAATATGTGTTGATGAAGTGATTGCACAATTGCGTGCACATTCTCGTCAGCCCACACATGTTGATTGTGAAAATTTACAATTTGATCTCGTTGGAATGAAGCCTCACCCGTAAAAAGAACATTTGCTCTGAAATGAGGATTGACACATTATTGGATGAACCATTCGCAGAAGTATACCCGTGGAGGCCAATCAGCTGCTGATAGTGCCTGCACACGCTGTACATGGTACGGAAACAACTGGTTCTAGTTAACCACTAACAAATATATACACTACTGGCCATTAAAATTGCTACACCAAGAAGAAATGCAGATGATAAACGGTATTCATTGGATAAATATATTGTACTAGAAATAACATGTGACTACATTTTCACGCAATTTGGGTGCATAGATCCTGAGAAAGCAGTACCCAGAACAACCACCTCTTGCCGTAATAACTGCCTTGATACTCCTGGGCATTGAGTCAAACAGAGCTTGGATGGCGTGTACATGTACAGCTGCCCATCCACCTTCAACACGATACCACAGTTCATCAAGAGAGTGGCGTATTGTGACGAGCCAGTAGCTAGGCCACCATTGACCAGACGTTTTCAGTTGGTGAGAGATGTGGAGAATGTGCTGGCCAGGGCAGCAGTCGAACATTTTCTGTATCCGGGAAAGCCCGTACAGGGCCTGAAACATGCTGTCGTGCATTATTCTGCTGAAACGTAGGGTTTCGCAGGAATCGAATGAAGGGTAGAGCCACGGGTCCTAACACATCTGAAATGTAACGTCCACTGTTCAATGTGCCATCTGTGGGATTAACAGGTAACCGATACGTGTAACCAATGGCACCCCTTACCATCAGGCCGGGTGATACGCCAGTATGGCGATGACGAATACACACTTCCAATGTGCGTTCACCGCGATGTCGCCGAACACGGATGCGACCGTCATGATACTGTAGACGCAACCTGGATTTATGCGAAAAAATGACGTTTTGCCATTCGTGCACCCAGGTTCGACGTTGAGTACACCATCGCTGGCGCTTCTGTCTGTGATGCAGCGCGAGGATAACCGCAGCCATGGTCTCTGAGCTGATAGTTCATGCTGCTGCAAACGTCGTTGAACTGTTCGTGCAGATTGATGTTGTCTTGCAAATGTCCGCATCTGTTGACTCAGGCATCGAGACGTGGCCTCACGATCGGTTACAGCCATGCGGATAAGATGCCTGTCATCTCGACTGCTAGTGATATGAGGCTACTGGGATCCAGCACGCCGTCCCGTATTACCCTCCTGCGCGCACCGATTCCATATTCTGCTAACAGTCATTGGATCTCGACCAACGTGAGCAGCAATGTCGCGATTCGATAAACCGCAATCGCGTCAGGCTACAATCCGACCTTTATCAAAGTCGGAAGCGTGATGCCTCCTTACACCAGGCATCACAACAACGTTTCACCAGGCAACGCCGCTAAACTGCTGTTTGTTTATGAGAAATCATTTGGAAACTTTCCTCATGTCAGCACGTTGAAGGTGTCGCCACCGGCGCCATCCTTGTTTGAATGCTCTGAAAAGCTAATCATTCGCATATCACAGCATCTTCTTCCTGTAGGTTAAATTTCGCGGGTGTAACATCTTCGTGGTGCAGCAATTTTAGTAGCCAGTAGTGTATAAGTACACAGTCGCACCTACATAACTCAAAGACACACCACATGCCCAGGCGAACGGCTGATGCCAGGAGACGCTCCGGCAAGCTCTTCTTCTCAACATGCACTGCGTGCCAAGAAAAGCCAAAGCACAACGCCTCGTCCCAGAAAACAAAACCTTTCCGCCGTCCTCGGCCGCAGCACTCCAGTAACACCACGCGCAATGAGCATGCGTACCAAGTAAGGGCCAATGTCCTGACCGTTTTGTAACCGCAACCGACACTCCACAAAGCTGCAGACTTAAGAAGCCTAATCCGCGATGAACAACCGACTCGCGGCCGGCAAGGCGAAATCGATGGCAAAGACGACACTACTGGAAAGGGGTATTAATGCCAGCTGCGTGACGTATCAACCTCCCCCAGTCATGTTTGGACCTGGCCCCGAGCAGTCAAGCATTCTAAGCCAAGCTCACTGTAGCCCGGCTCCATGTTTAATATGGCTACCGTGGACGCGAAATACCTCGCCAGACGAGAGCTCCCTAACCTCGAGATTAACCGGACTAATTATTGTAATAATCCTGCAAGGACGTCTGTACGGTGGTCTCATTTTCCCCTTAACATCTTGCCCGGTTCCAGCGGCATGATTACTGATGAAAACGAAATCGCCTATCTTACTGTTAAAGGGGCGACGTCCTTGATTATATCTAACAGCCTGGCAATGGTGAGCCATATTAATACTTCACCTGGCCCGCTCCAAATTTTCTCTTAATGTCGCCGGAGTAATGGGCGCAGGAAAATGTGACAAGTACTCCAGAGACTAGATAATAGAGAATTGAGAGCGCAGGCTAACATGAGTGACACAGGCGTTGCCCTGGTAGCCTCATGGCCTACCGAATTAAAATCCTGGTTAAGCCATTGCAAGGTCGCGTCCCATCGGGTTGGAGTCTTGGCATGGTAAATACTAAGAGCACGTTTATGGTTCCTATTAACCCGTTCGGCTAAAGTGGAGTTGAGATAATATGGTGTGGTCGTGATGTGTTTAATCCCATGGTTAAAGCAAAAGTTCTTAAAGAGCCTAGAACCAAAAGCATGGGCATTATCACTAACAAGACATTTCGGAGGGTAGAACCATGAGGAGACTAGACAGTTAGTTGGTAGTGATCTCCGCCGTAACATAGCGAGCAGGGAGCAACCACGCGAAGCGCAAAAAAAGCGCCCACAACTACTAAGACGTAACGGCCACCTCTCCTCGTACGAGGCAAAGGACCTATATAATCCATGAAGAGACCATCTAGTGGATAGAGTTCCCTCTGTAACTGAAGAAGAACTTTATGGGCAACCGAATCGTAGTTGGCGCTTTGGCAGTGATTGCATCTCGACAATCAACTAATACCGCGATAAATATTGCCCACAAAAAGCCCTCACCGACCCGATTCAGAGTCTTATAAAGGCAGAGGTGGTACCCGACAGCCGTATCACGAAAATAGAGCAGTACCGCGGGTACCAAATCACCGGGTAGGCAGATCCTCAACTCCTGGCCTGCTCCCACCCGTTTACGTAAAACGCCCTTACTTAGGCAGTACTCATCATTCTGCTCTCCCGCCTAGAGGTGCTGGCGAGTGGCTTCCCATATGCGATCTTCCACCAGCTTAGTCTTCACAAAAGACCCCGGTTCTCTCAGTCAAAATGTTATTCGCACCGACAACCGACGGCTGAGATTTCTCCCCGCCTTCCCCCGACTCTTCCGCGAACATTTTGATACCCACGTACATGCTTAACATTAAAACGGAAGGCAGATATCCGGACCGCCCAATGGGCTGTTCGACCGGTCTTGACAGAACTGGCTATCACCCAACTCAGGGCTTCATTCTTCCTCTCAAGAATGAACATCTCGAGAGCGAACAACACGGCCTCGCATTCATAGATGGAATAATTAGCCTCGGCCGAAGTAAGAGGCCTAAGCTACAGGATGCCTTTCGCCTTGTTGTTCTTGACGAAGAACGGCGGCAATTCCGGCATGAGGGGCATCAGTCTGCACACTGCAAGTCTCATCAAAGTTAGGTACTGCTAAAACCGAGGATTGGCGATAGCGGTTTTAATCGCTTTTAAGGCATGCTGTTCCTCTTCCATCCAAATAAGCGGGTAATGCTTCTTACGCACGGCCAGATACACAAAATTAGCAATGAACTTACAAAAGAGATTGGCCATGCCAATAAACCTGGAGATGCCCTTCTTGTCTTTGAGGGGAAGACATTGCTTGAGAGCCTTACTAAAATCTTTACCAATTCTAACACCGTCGGCAGAGGCAAGATGTCCAGAAAATGCAATACAAGGCAGATACAGGTTATTTTATTCTGCTTGACAGTATTCTAGAAAAAACCTGATCAAAGTTCTCAAGTAGGTCAGAAAAAGATATGCTAAAAATAACGAAATCATCTACATCTAAATTTATACTCCGGAAGCCACTCAACGGTGTGTGGCGGAGGGCACTTTACGTGCCACTGTCATTACCTCCCTTTCCTGTTCCAGTCGCGTATGGTTCGCGGGAAGAATGACTGCCGGAAAGCCTCCGTGCGCGCTCGAATCTCTCTAATTTTACATTCGTGATCTCCTCCGGTGGTATAAGTAGGGGGAAGCAATATATTCGATACCTCATCTAGAAACGCACCCACTCGAAGCCTGGACAGCAAGCTACACCACGATGCAGAGCGCCTCTCTTGCAGAGTCTGCCACTTGATTTTGTTAAACATCTCCGTAACGCTATCACGGTTACCAAATAACCCTGTGACGAAATGCGCCGCTCTTCTTTGTATCTTCTCTATCTCCTCCGTCAACCCGACCTGGTACGGATCCAACACTGATGAGCAATACTCAAGTATAGGTCGAACGAGTGTTTTCTAAGCCACCTCCTTTGTTGATGGACTACATTTTCTAAGGACTCTCCCATGAATCTCAACCTGGTACCCGCCTTACCAACAATTAATTTTATATAATCACTCCACTTCAAGTCGTTCCGCACTCATACTCCCATATATTTTACAGAAGTAACTGCTACCAGTGTTTGTTCCGCTATCATACAATAAAGGATCCTTCTTTTTATGTGTTCGCAATACATTACATTTGTCTATGTTAAGGGTCAGTTGCCACTCCCTGCACCAAGTGCCTATCCGCTGCAGCTCTTGCTGCATGTCGCTGCAGTTTTCTAATGCTGCAACTTCTCTGTATACTACAGCATCATCCGCGAAAAGCCGCATGGAACTTCCGACACTATCTACTAGGTCATTTATGTTGTTGTTGTTGTTGTCTTCAGTCCTGAGACTGGTTTGATGCAGCTCTCCATGCTACTCTATCCTGTGCAAGCTGCTTCATCTCCCAGTACCTACTGCAACCTACATCCTTCTGAATCTGCTTAGTGTACTCATCTCTCGGTCTCCCTCTACGATTTTTACCCTCCACGCTGCACTCCAATGCTAAATTTGTGATCCCTTGATGCCTCAAAACATGTCCTACCAACCGATCCCTTCTTCTAGTCAAGTTGTGCCACAAACTTCTCTTCTCCCCAATCCTATTCAATACCTCCTCATTAGTTACGTGCTCTATCCACCTTATCTTCAGTATTCTTCTGTAGCACCACATTTCGAAAGCTTCTATTCTCTTCTTGTCCAAACTAGTTATCGTCCATGTTTCACTTCCATACATGGCTACACTCCAAACAAATACTTTCAGAAACGACTTCCTGATACATAAATCTATATTCGATGTTAACAAATTTCTCTTCTTCAGAAACGCTTTCCTTGCCATTGCCAGTCTACATTTTATATCCTCTCTACTTCGACCATCATCAGTTATTTTACTTCCTAAATAGCAAAACTCCTTTACTACTTTAAGTGTCTCATTTCCTAGTCTAATTCCCTCAGCATCACCCGATTTAATTTGACTACATTCCATTATCCTCGTTTTCCTTTTGTTAATGTTCATCTTATATCCTCGTTTCAAGACACTGTCCATTCCGTTCAACTGCTCTTCCAAGTCCTTTGCCGTCTCTGACAGAATTACAATGTCATCGGCGAACCTCAAAGTTCTTACTTCGTTTCCATGAATTTTAATACCTACTCCAAATTTTTCTTTTGTTTCCTTTACTGCTTGCTCAATATACAGATTGAATAACATCGGGGAGAGGCTCCAACCCTGTCTCACTCCTTTCCCAACCACTGCTTCCCTTTCATGCCCCTCGACTCTTATGACTGCCATCTGGTTTCTGTACAAATTATAAATAGCCTTTCGCTCCCTGTATTTTACCCCTGCCACCTTTAGAATTTGAAAAAGAGTATTCCAGTCAACATTGTCAAAAGCTTTCTCCAAGTCTACAAATGCTAGAAACGTAGGTTTGCCTTTTCTTAATCTTTCTTCTAAGATAAGTCGTAAGGTCAGTATTGCCTCACGTGTTCCAACATTTCGACGGAATCCAAACTGATCCTCCCCGAGGTCTGCATCTACCAGTTTTTCCATTCGTCTGTAAAGAATTCGCGTTAGTATTTTGCAGCCGTGGCTTATTAAACTGATAGTTCGGTAATTTTCACATCTGTCAGCACCTGCTTTCTTTGGGATTGGAATTATTATATTCTTCTTAAAGTCTGAGGGTATTTCGCCTGTCTCATACATCTTGCTCACCAGCTGATAGAGTTTTGTCAGGACTGGTTGTCCCAAGGCCGTCAGTAGTTCTAATGGAATGTTGTCTACTCCGGGGGCCTTTTTTCGACTCAGGTCTTTCAGTGCTCTGTCAAACTCTTCACGCAGTATCGTATCTCCCATTTCGTCTTCATCTAAATCCTCTTCCATTTCCATAATATTGTCCTCAAGTACATCGCCCTTGTATAAACCTTCTATATACTCCTTCCACCTTTCTGCCTTCTTTGCTTAGAACTGGGCTGCCATCTGAGCTCTTGATATTCATACACGTGGTTCTCCTTTCTCCAAAGGTCTCTTTAATTTTCCTGTAGGCAGTATCTATCTTCCCCCTAGTGAGATAAGCTTCTACATCCTTACATTTGTCCTCTAGCCATCCCTGTTTAGCCATTTTGCACTTCCTGTCGATCTCATTTTTGAGACGTTCGTATTCCTTTTTGCCTGCTTCATTTACTACATTTTTATATTTTCTCCTTTCATCAATTAAATTCAATATTTCTTCTGTTACCCAAGGATTTCTAGCAGCCCTCGTCTTTGTACCTACTTTATCCTCTGCTGCCTTCACTACTACATCCCTCAGAGCTACTCATTCTTCTTCTACTGTATTTCTTTCCCCTATTCCTGTCAATTGTTCCCTTATGCTCTCCCTGAAACTCTGTACAACCTCTGGTTATTTCAGTTTATCCAGGTCCCATCTTCTTAATTTCCCACATTTTTGCAGTTTCTTCAGTTTTAATCTACAGGTCATAACCAATAGATTGTGGTCAGAGTCCACATTGCCCCTGGAAATGTCTTACAACTTAAAACCTGGTTCCTAAATCTCTTTCTTACCATTATATAATCTATCTGATACCTTTTAGTATCTCCAGGGTTCTTCCACGTATACAACCTTCTTTCATGATTCTTAAACCAAGTGTTAGCTATGATAAGGTGTGCTCTGTGCAAAATTCTACTAGGCGGCTCCCTCTTTCATTTCTTAGCCCCAATCCATATTCACCTATTATGTTTCCTACACTCGAATTCCAGTCACCCATTACTATTAAATTTTCGTCTCCCTTCACTATCTGAATAATTTCTTTTATTTCATCGTACATTTCTTCAATTTCTTCATCATCTGCAGAGCTAGTTGGCATATAAACTTGTACTACTGTAGTAGGTGTGGGCTTCGTATCTATCTTGGCCACAATAATGTGTTCACTATGCTGTTTGTAGTAGCTTACCCGCATTCCTATTTTCCTATTCATTATTAAACCTACTCCTGCATTACCCCTATTTGATTTTGTGTTTATAACCCTGTAGTCACCTGACCAGAAGTCTTGTTCCTCCTGCCACCGAACTTCACTAATTCCCACTATATCTTACTTTAACCTATCCATTTCCCTTTTTAAATTTTCTAACCTACGTGCCCGATTAAGGGATCTGACATTCCACGCTCCGATCCGTAGAACGCCAGTTTTCTTTCTCCTGATAACGACATCCTCCTGAGTAGTCCCCGCCCGGAGATCCGAATGGGGGACTATTTTACCTCCGGAATATTTTACCCAAGAGGATGCCATCATCATTTAATCATACAGTAAAGCTGCATGTCCTCGGGAAGAATTACGGCTGTAGTTTCCCCTTGCTTTCAGCCGTTCGCAGTACCAGCACAGCAAGGCCGTTTTGGTTAATGTTGCAAGGCCAGATCAGTCAATCATCCAGACTGTTGCCCCTGCAACTACTGAAAAGGCTACTGCCCCTCTTCAGGAACCACACGTTTGTCTGGCCTCTCAACAGATACCCCTCCGTTGTGGTTGCACCTACGGTACGGCCATCTGTATCGCTGAGGCACGCAAGCCTCCCCACCAACGGCAAGGTCCATGGTTCATGGGGGGAGGAGGTCATTTATATATATTGTGAAAAGCAATGGTCCCATAACATTCCCCTGTGGCACGCCAGAGGTTACTTTAACGTCTGTAGATGTCTCTCCATTGATAACAACATGCTGTGTTCTGTTTTCTAAAAACTCTTCAATCCAGCCACAGAGCTGTTCTGATATTCCGTAGCCTCTTACTTTGTTTATCAGGCGAAGTGCGGAACTGTATCGAATGCCTTCCGGAAGTCAAGGAAAATGGCATCTACCTGGGAGCCTGTATCTAATATTCATGCAGATATTTAGAAACACAGTTATACTTAAGACCTCCCAGAATAGCTACGCCAGTGGCAAGGCCGAAATGAACTCGATTGGTACAGAACGCCGTAGCCTCCTTCGAGTTCTTATCCAGCGGAATTTGACAGTACACCTATGTCCAATACGGTAAAGAAGCTCGCTTCAGAAAACCAAGTGAAACAATTGTGAAGGTAGGGCAAGGGAACTGATTCCAAGGCGACTTTCTTATTCAGGACCTTCAACTACAGCTCGAAAATCGCCATCCTGCTCTTTAGGCACAAGGGAGACCAGCGAAGCATAAGGGGAGGTAGAATAACGGATAACACCGTCATCCAGCATACATCCGATTTTAGCCCGCAGGATTTTCATCTTAGGAGGAGAAAGTCTGTAGGACGCCTGGCGCACAGGAATTCTATCCAGAAGATGGATATCATTCTGGATAAGAGTCATGACGCCTAGCCTGTCCGACACAACATCAGGATAATGATTCAACAATTCCATCACAGACTTACGCTGCAGGTCATCTAAGCGACTAAGATCATAGCTGTGCACGGTATGCACCCCACTGCCCCTAAGGCAAGCACAGAATCCAAAACAATCTCCAGGAGAGAACTGAACGTGGAAGGTACCGCCGGCATAATCAAGTACTAACCCGGTTCGATGCATAAAATCATGGCCCAGGTGACCGGCACGCTCAAGTTTTTAGCAATAATAAACTGCCGCGCACCTTGCCTAACAACGGCAGCTCTTAGCCATCCGCAAGTCTACATCTTTGCGCGACCGGCCTCGGAATCGAAAATCAACACAAATGCCGATACTCCAGGTACCAGCCCTGATCAATGAGAGGAACCAAACTGCCCAAATCAAGCCACATACGGGTTCGTTGCCAACACGTGTACAAATATAAGGGAGGGAGTGGGTGGCCGTGAGCCAATAGCCCTACATTTAACTGGCCAATTTCAACGATGAGCCAACCGCTCTTCCTTAAACGTCAACTGTTAGGACGGGAAGGCCATTGCTTCAAAAATTGGCGAATAAAACGGGTGTCAACACCACAGAGAAAAATACGTCGGATCTCTGGTGTTTGCTTCTGTTTAAACGCGGACTGACCATCTCTCAAATCCAAAGGTAAAATGCGAACGGACCTGCGGCCGCATCCTCTCAGTAAAGTGGTCAGTGCTCTCTGCTTCCTGGATGCCCATGTGTAATGCGTCGACAGCGATGCGAACTCGGTCAAAATATTGTCCCAAGGTTTCTAGTTGCGCCTGCTCTTGCTCTAAAGGAACGCTCATACGCGCTGACAGTTTTTGCTTTAAGGAGAGGTTTACTATCTTCTGGTTCAAAAAACCGATTTTTTTAAATTGCATTTTTGGATCCATAAAAGTATTTAGAATCCACCCATGAAACGGTTTTTTCCGAACACGGAACGGAAATGTTTCTTATTCGTGGTTGAAAAAAAATGCACCTGCCTGAAATTGGCCTTCTTCACGCACCAGTTTTATTCGGGAATTTCGACTTTGTAGACGCGAAATTCATTCTATGTGCTTGCCCACGACTGAAACTGATAAAGTGATCCAGGAGCTTGAGACGTACTACGGCTTCGCAATCCAATTCGGCGGAACAGATGAAGAAGGCAATTTGGGTAACGTATTTCCACAAGTGTTCGACGGATGACCAACCCCAAGACCCAAATTGTCCTGCTGAGGAACTAGTTGCTGCAAGTGGCGCATTGCAGAAGCTACCGGACATCTGGACGAATATCAACACGACCAGCCGCTCTCCAAAGAAGTTCAAAAAGTGATTCATCCGATCTACGATCTCCTTTCGGAGGACGAGTTATTGTAACCGTGCTTGGGAGGAAACACACAAAATTCAAATGAAAGTTTGAATGCTTGTGTTTAGAAGTTAGTCCCCAAGCATTTGCATTCTGGTGTGAAGCCTGTGGAGATAGCGATTTTCCTGGCAGTGTGCAGCTTGAACGTAGGGTATTTAGCAATTCTGAAGACCATGGAAACGATGGACGTCACCCTGGGACTCTATTCGACGCAGTTCGAGAAGCATTCGGTCCACCACCGGATTCAAGCGGCCGAAAACCGCTTGTCACCGGCCGTGCGAGCGGCTCTGGAGCAGCGCAGTAAGGCCCAGATCGAGCAGAACGCCCTCTGTGAGGAAGAGGAAGGACTAGTTTCTGGACCCGGAATAGCAGATTGAACGTGTTGCATAACATTGGTTTTATATGTAATCAAATTTTCAAACTCGTTTGCTCGAATTGACTTTTCTTTTTTATCGCGTGGTATGGGAACTTTAAATATACTGAACCGATTGACATGATTATTTGTTTCCGAAGAAGCTAACTAAATTGTCTACGAGTTGTACCACTTGTATTCCGATCCATCAACTATAAACATTTTTACTTGGCCGACGAATTCGAAAAATGGATGAAAAAAGCCTATTTTTTCCAAATGGCCGCCATTTTGTTTCCTATGATACAACTCCTAAAGAATCATATATACTTCGCTAACGTCAACTCAAATCTGACTTCAGACAAGCCAGATGACCTGTGACATTCCGCACATGGAGGTCTACATCGAAATTTGGTTTCGTTCCGACGGCGCTTTCGCCTTAGCTCTTCGACATTTCCGGTTGAAGAAATTCTAGTTCGTGGAGGAAATATCAATAAGCATTTTGACCAAATTTAACATTGATATCTATAACACATCCCGAGATAACAAATCTAAAAAACATGCATTTTTCGGAATAAAGATAGTGAACTTCCCCTTAATACATGTTGCCTAAGCTGCCCTAACTACCCACGTTCCTGCACGACTTAGCGCAAAGTACATTCAACCGCCTTTAGTTGTTGGTTAAACTAAGGCTAGCAAAACGGGGTGACGAACCTGTAAGGCATCCGCGTGAATCTGAAGGTGTACAAGCAACCACAACACATGCTGAACCTGAGTCACAGAACCCAAGACCAGCTCCTTAATACCCGTAATAAGCAATAATATCGGGTTAGGCAAACGAGCAAATTGATCAGCTAAAGTACCTAGTGCCGACAGTTCAGTCAGTGAAGGTTGTATCTCGGCCTCGGGTTCAGACCCAAAACCTCTTCCCTACAGGAAGTTGTGAAATGTATCAAGTGATAATTCGCGATTCTAATCAGCATTTCAGATTCACGAGGTGAGGTTAGACTTTCTGATCCAGAGATTTCGACTCAGACATACTAGTGTTGGGCCATACGAGGATAATTTCTGTGGGACGGTGTACGTCAGTTCAACATTTTTCGAAAATGTACGGGGCACATAGTTTTTTCTAAGTGCTGGAGTAAGATTTTCACACCGTTTGCGTGATGTAGAGAATTCATCTCATAAGTGACCCTTCGAGAAAGGGAGGAAGAAAGAAAGAAAGAAGGAAAGAAAGAAAAACAGAGAGACAGAGTCAAAGAAAATCAGCCAGTAATACTTGCAAAATATTTTTGGTGGTATTTCATTCCTAGGAAAGTGTAATACATACATCAAAAAGAGGTTTTCATCATCCCGGTTCCCATAATTCCGGAAGATAGTCGTTGACTGTGGACATTGTATCACAAACATAGTCCCTTTCACTGTTCAGTGATGTCACTATACCCGCCCAAAGATGTAAACAACCATCCAAGAGGAGCGCCTATTAGACGGAGGGGGTCCGATAGCCGATCAGTTCCAGTCATTCCACCAAGAAGGAGGTACACGCCTCGTGTTGTCTGTAGTTAAACCATGCCTAGACGGCCATTATCGCCGTTCAATCGCGTCCGCATTGTTACTGTGTGGCACGAGCTCTCAACAAGGGAAGTGTCCAGGCGTCTCGGAGTGAACCAAAGCGATGTTGTACGGAAATGGAGGAGATACAAAGAGACTGGAACTGTCAATGACGTGCCTCGCTCAGACCGCCCAAGGGCTACTACTGCAACGGATTACTGCTACATACGGATTGTGGCTCGGAGGAACCCTAACAGCAACACCATCATATTGAATAATTCCTTTCGTGCAGCCACAGGACGTCGTGTTGCGACTCAAACTGTGAACAATAGGTTGCACGATGCGCAGCTTCAGTCCCGACCTCCATGACAAGGTCCATCTTTGCAACTACGCACCATGCAGCCCTCTACATGTTGGCCCAACAACATGCCGAATGGAATGCTCAGAAGTGGCGTCATGTTCTCTTCACCGATGAGTGTTGCGTATACCATGAACCAGACAATCATAGGACACCTGTTTGGAGGCAACACAGTCAGGCTGAACGCCTTAGACACACTGTTCAGCGAGTCCAGCAGCTAGGTTGGAGGTTCCCTGATGTTTTGGGATGGAGTTTTGTGGGGCCAACGTACGCCGATGGTGGTCATGGAAGGCAACGTAACGGCTGTACGATACGTGAATGCCATCCTCAGACCGATAAAGCTATTACATAGGCAAATTTATTGGCGAGGCATTCGTTTTCGTGGAGGACAATTCACGCCTCCATCGTGCACATCTTGTGATGATTTCCTGCAGGATAACGACATCGTTCGACTAGAGCGGCCAGCGTGTTCTCCAGACATGTACTCTACCGAACGTGCCTGGGAGAGTTTGAAAAGGGCTGTTTATGGACGTGACCAACAAACGATGCTGAAGCATCTACGCCGGTTCGTCATTGAGGAGTGGGACAATGTAAAACTTTTTTTGATATGTGTATATTCTTTGAGATAAAACAGATAAAAAACACATATTGCGTAATATTTAGAAATTCTCTTTTCTGTAAACTTAAAAATTGGTAACTTCCCCTTTCATTTTGATTCCAGTTCTGAAATGCACTTTCAGTTCCTTCCACTGTTTCTTTATCATAGCTTGAAGCAACAATGTGGATAATTAGAGGTCTACATTGTACCTTTTGTGTTCCTACTTATTCTCATTTCTCTTATATTTATTAGCTGCCAATGTAAGTGATAATGAATGTGGATTTCTTGGCGTTCACCACTTAATTTCAAAACATACGATACAAATGTTGTTTTAACTACATAAATATATTTTACTTGTGATACTTTATGGATATATAATTAGGGGAGTTCAATAAATAAAGACCAGCCACTAACATTTTATGTATTTATAAAGAGAATCTATAATACTTGCGATCCATCAGCAGAACACTAGACCGTCCTCATTCGTTCGCTTCCCATAATGTTTGACGTTTAGTATGCTTTTCTGGTCTCAACGTGTTCTGTTTATTATTATTCTGTGGTTGCATAAGTTCGTAGGGTTTTTCTATAAGCTTTATAAACACAACAGTGAGACATAACGGAGACTTAAGTCATCAACAATACATTCTCCCTCACTGTCTACAACAGTCTACCAACGCTGGGGTAGCTATTAGATTAAACGACTGTAGAAATAATGGAATTTTGAAGCCAAAAACTGGTCGTGCCATGTTCGCACGCATTTTCATCCGGAAGGGAAATTAATTCTCTGAAGGTTTGAAACGCTACACTAGTTTCGGCTCCATAAGCAGCAGGTTTCGCTGCTTGCTTGCACCGGAAATACAAACGGAGGCGGCTCCGCCGCCAATTTTATTCTACGACGCGGCCGGCCGCGGGTGCAACAGAACCCATGTGGACGGGTTGGAAAAAAAAGGTCAGGCTTCATAACACGTATTTATGTGTTGTGTATTCTGCATTTCTTGTACGTTAATGTGAATCTGCACATGAACTTTCCTAATCATCCTCACACCTTTCCATAAAGCGCGGCCAAATCTTTGTTGGGAAGTAGTTCTGTAGTATAGTAGTATCAACCTTACTCCTGGGTAGGGGATCGGAGAGATAGCACAGGCAGGTAAAAGTCAAAGACGTTCCAGTGTCACAACATTTGGGGTGGAGAGTTTGGTCACGGCCAAGTGGTTCGGCCATCCCTTCAACTGGGGCCAAGGAAGACCTCTGGGTGCACGCGATGTTCTGGGAGTGTTACAGAAGACGGGTAAGTGAGCACAAGGTGTCCTCAGTGGATCTGTCTCGATGTTCACCCGTGGAAGAGAGGTATTTGAATATTTGCACTAATTCTTTTATTTTCATTTATTGTGTAAGGAAATGAACGTTCTCTTTTAATTTCGAAAATGTGACCCCCTGTGTCCCCAGTTTGCCCGTTATCCTCCTGACATAGTGGATGTCCTATGTAAAATATTGGGAGACTTTGGTGGTATACATTTGTCCAACACAATTCCGTCTTGCCCGTAGAAATGTGCGTGTAGATTAGTACATAATATAACCGAACGATAAGTTGTAAAAATGAAATACCTGTAAACTGGAACAATTGCTGCAATAGCTGTAAAGTCGAGTGATAATGTTTAAAATAAATAGGTAATCAGTTGTCATCAATCTTTAACATACCCTAATATTCATAAAGGAGTCAAGTTAAAGGAATTCATTTAAAATAAATGATACAGAATGCAGGGACTCACACATCAGCGTGTGAGCCCTCCCGCCCCTTGCCTAGTATCGTACAGAAAGGGCACGCTCTCTAGGTAGCGCTTTCAAGCTCTTCTCCCCAGTTAACCGTTGCGCAATTTTCATTCTGGGCTTCACGACATCAACTTTCATCTGGCGTCCCTAGGCAAGGATGTTTGACGGTAATCTTTCAGGTTGTTCGATAGAGAAAGGAATAGCTGAAAACCTAAGAGCGCAATATCAAGTGAATAAGGTGGGTGCGGAATGACTTCCCAAGTACTGTAAGAAGCATTTCGTGATAACTCGTGTATAACGTATTTTGTCAGTGTAACATACTGCCTACAGAAAAATTAAAGAGACCTTCGGAGATAACAGAACCACTTGTATGAACATCAAGAGCTCATATGGAAACCCAGTTCTAAGCAAAGAAGGGAAAGCAGAAAAGTGGAAGGAGTATATAGAGGGTCTATACAAGGGCGATGTACTTGAGGACAATATTATGGAAATGGAAAAGGATGTAGATGAAGATGAAATGGGAGATACGATACTGCGTGAAGAGTTTGACAGAGCACTGAAAGACCTGAGTCGAAACAAGGGCCCCGGAGTAGACAACATTCCATTGGAACTACTGACGGCCTTGGGAGAGTCAGTCCTGACAAAACTCTACCATCTGGTGAGCAAGATGTATAAGGCAGCCGAAATTACCTCAGACTTCAAGAAGAATATAGTAATTCCAATCCCAAAGAAAGCAGGTGTTGACAGATATGAAAATTACCAAACTATCAGTTTAATAAGTCACAGCTGCAAAACACTAACGCGGATTCTTTACAGACGAATGGAAAAACTAGTAGAAGCCGACCTCGGGGAAGATCGGTTTGGATTCCGTAGAAATGTTGGAACACGTGAGGCAATACTGACCCTACGATTTATCTTAGAAGCTAGATTAAGGAAGGGCAAACCAACGTTTCTAGCATTTGTAGACTTAGAGAAAGCTTTTGACAATGTTGACTGGAATACTCTCAAATTCTGAAGGTGGCAGGGGTAACATACAGGGAGCGAAAGGCTATTTACAATTTGTACAGAAACCAGATGGCAGTTATAAGAGTCGAGGGACATGAAAGGGAAGCAGTGGTTGGGAAGGGAGTGAGACAGGGTTGTAGCCTCTTCCCGATGTTATTCAATCTGTATATTCAGCAAACAGTGAAGGAAACAAAAGAAAAATTCGGAGTAGGTATTAAAATCCATGGAGAAGAAGTAAAAAATTTGAGGTTCACCGATGACATTGCAATTCTGTCAGAGACAGCAAAGAACTTGGAAGAGCAGTTGAACGGAATGGATAGTGTCTTGAAAGGAGGATATAAGATGATCATCAACAAAAGCAAAACGAGGATAATGGAATGTAGTCGAATTAAGTCGGGTGATGCTGAGGGTATTAGATTAGGAAATGAGACACTTAAAGTAGTAATGGAGTTTTGGTATTTGGGGAGCAAAATAACTGATGATGGTCGAAGTAGAGAGGATATAAAATGTAGACTGGCAATGGCAAGGAAAGCGTTTCTGAAGAAGAGAAGTTTGTTAACATCGAGTATAGATTTAAGTGTCAGGAAGACATTTCTGAAAGTATTTGTATGGTGTGTAGCCATGTATGGAAGTGAAACATGGACGATAAATAGTTTGGACAAGAAGAGAATAGAAGCTTTCGAAATGTGGTGCTACAGAAGAATGCTGAAGATTAGATGGGTAGATCACATAACTAATGAGGAAATATGGAATAGGATTGGGGAGAAGAGAAGTTTGTGGCACAACTTAACCAGAAGAAGGGATCGGTTGGTAGGACATGTTCTGAAGCATCAAGGGATCACCAATTTAGTAATGGAGGGCAGCGTGGAGGGTAAAAATCGTAGATGGAGACCAAGAGATGACTACACTACGCAGATTCAGAAGGATGTAGGTTGCAGTAGGTACTGGGAGATGAAGAAGCTTGCACAGGATAGAGTAGCATGGAGAGCTGCATCAAACCAGTCTCAGGACTGAAGACCACAACAACAACAACAGAATGTGGGCGCGAGTTACCGTTTAGTAGCATGACTTCACGCAGTCCCGCTGGTCATCGTTCTAGGACTGCGTCTGCAAGACGTCTCAGTTGTTGACAATAAGTGAGAACATTGATGGTTACGCATCGGGGAAGCAGTAGTACACCACACTGTCGCTGTTCTGCAGGATACGTATCTTCTATGGTTGCGCGCAGGTCTTTGGACGGGGAATTGTTGCTTTGTTTGAGCTCAACAATTAATTTCTTTTCCACTTGTTAGCTTAAAGACACGATTTCTGGTCAGGAGTAACGATACAGGATAGGAGTGGTCAGTGCTGTTCACTTGCCGATTAATGACGAGCATGAGAGATGCACATATGGCCACCCGCTCATTTTTGTCATTTTGGCTTAGTGCTTGCAGTAAATTATTGACCTTCCCCATTTTAAGCAAACGCCGCACTATAGTGGAATAACAATATGTGCCAGTTCTAGAGTACAGTCTCGTCGATTATTTTGGATTAATGCGTTTAAAAGATCTTCATCGAACCCCGAAGGTCTTCCTGAACGTGGAGAGTCAGCCTGCTTGTAACGAGAAAACCATTTTCTTGCCGTTCTCTGTCCAGTGGCATGTCCCAATACACGGCCCAAATGTTTCTGGCCGCCCCCGCTTCTGTCAACTGTTCACGAAACTCAGACAGAAGGCTACGTCGGAAATGTTTCAAATTCTCCACTTGGCACTCAATTTGCTAGCGTCACAGCTCCGCTCACTATACGCGAATGATAAAGTAACCATGTGTAAACTCAAATAACAACAGTGAACTACAAACAAGACATGACAATCGAGAAATAAACCGGTAGCAACTAGAATACCGACATGCAAAACAGAAACGAAACTAAGTTATGTACCAAACTAATATTTTGATGATAGTCCTGTGTTAGCTATGGTACTAACGTGATCTTAATTGTATTCATAAGGTGAAAACAAATTAGAGCGAATGCTTCTTATTATTGCGCTCATTCTATTTCTCATCTTTAATAAAAATGCATATTCACAATGTAGCGAACTCATAAAAGATTTTATTTCCTTTATTAAGATACTTTATAATACACAAAAACATGTAATCACCATAACGTCCATAAGGTAACTCGTTTTCCAGTCACATCGAAAACATGAGACCCTACGCTCCTGAAGTTTCGGAAATGTCGCGAGGTATAGTACCAGCCTGTGACACGATTCTCCGTCTTTATAAAATTCTGGCAATATAATATTGTTTAAGATATGTGGGAAGGAGAAACTGGATGCAACAAACTTTGTTACACAAAAAGAAATATATCAATGTACGAAGGGGGACCCAAAAAAACCGGAATTTCTTTCTAGAAAGCATATACTTTATTGTTTTCAGATACAACCTTAATCTCCTTCGCAGTATTCTCCATTAGCATTAATAAACTTGTCTAAACGTTCATTCTAGTTGTAACATTACAGGACATATTGGGACATATTGAAGTATTCGATACTGTAGACTTTTAGGGAATGTCGATACAGATATGCAAAATGTAAAGGGAAACTTTGGTGATGTTTAAATATTGTACTGTGTCAATATTAGGACATTTTGCACAGAAAGAACAAAAATAGAATTAATGTAAATATATATTAGTGTTAGTAACCTATTTTCATTCAATTTTGTAATTATATTTCATTTTGTAAAAGAAAGACTCACTGTTTGCTATAGCTCTGATTAATTGTATAAATTATCAGTTTTGAGCTAAATTATTTCGTATAATATGGACAAGATACTTTTAAAAACTCACCAGCTAAAGAGAAAGTCTGTAAATGAACGTTTAATGCACACTTCTGGAACTTTCTATGGAGGAATTCTATATTATGATCGCAAAAATACGAAAACTTGTGAAAACTGTTTCATAACCTAATTTCGAAAGACGATTCGTACCAAGAAATATTGCTAAAAAGATTTATTTACGTTTTGAAACACGATTTAAATCATTTTACATATAAATAGTTGTTCTAAATCACTCGAGAAATATCCAGAATCAAATGTCAAGATATTTCTGGAAACATCGGTACAAATCTGGTGAAGGTTATCCAGAAGCTGGTAGAAAAATGTTATAAAATCTATTTGGAAATTATGCTTGTAAGAATTTATATGTACTAATCCTTTTACTTACTTTAATCTGTACTAAAATTCTGTAATGTCTAATTTAGTTTTAAGTCGTGAATTGCTATCGTATTGTAAACAAAACATTGTCAAAAACTCTCATTGTTTGGAAAGATATTAATACACCTAGGAGTTGTCAGTTGCCAGTTCAGTTCGGATATGCAGTGCGGTTAGCTCTGAGAGTCAGTTGTTGAGTCTGTGAAGTCTGTCAGTTCTGTTTGTAAATAAACGTCTGTAATGAAGAATTACTTATTGTCGTCAATATGAACTCAAGACCTTTTGCACGAAGCAGACACCTCCTAATGCAACGTTTTAATTTGGTGTTGAGGAGCTGAAATCTTATAATTTGCTTGAGGAGGCTGGGAGGTTATAATTTGGTGCAGAAGTCCTGGGATGTTATACAGTGTTCGAAGCAAGTTTTTAAATTCGTCCTCTTTGATACCTACTAGCCCTTCCATGACATTGCGTTTTACGTCTTCCAAATTCGCAAAACGCTTCCCTCTCAAGTCTCTTTTCAACCTCGGGAATAGGGAGAAGTCCGAGGGTGCTAAATCCGGCGAATAGGGCGCGTGGGTCAAGGTAGTCGTCTCCGTTGAGGCTGAAAACTGGCGAACGCTGAGATCCGCGTGCGCGGGAGCGTTGTCGTGACGCAGGAACGACACGCCAGAATCCCACAAAGCCGGACGTTTTCGCGACAAACTTCCGCGAAGCCGTTTCATAACCTCCGAATACAATTGTTTTGGTTTACTGTCTGATTTTCAGGGACAAATTAAGTGTACGATCACTTCGACGTCCAAAAAAAAAATAAAAAAATAAAAATAAAAATAAAAAAATAAAAAATAAAATAAAAATAAAAATAAAATTAAAAAAAATAAAAAATAAAAAAAAACAGATCAACATCGTTACCACATTCGATTTCACTTGCCGAGCATTTTTGGGTCGAGGTGAGGCAGGTGACTTCCATTGTGATGACTGTTATTTACTTTTTGGATCATACCCATAGCACCATGACTCATCACCTGTAATGATTTCGTTGGAAAAATGTGGATCATCTCCCCCCATGAACCATGGACCTTGCCGTTGGTGGGGAGGCTTGCGTGCCTCAGCGATACAGATGGCCGTACCGTAGGTGCAACCACAACGGAGGGGTATCTGTTGAGAGGCCAGACAAACGTGTGGTTCCTGAAGAGGGGCAGCAGCCTTTTCAGTAGTTGCAGGGGCAACAGTCTGGATGATTGACTGATCTGGCCTTGCAACATTAACCAAAACGGCCTTGCTGTGCTGGTACTGCGAACGGCTGAAAGCAAGGGGAAACTACAGCCGTAATTCTTCCCGAGGACATGCAGCTTTACTGTATGATTAAATGATGATGGCATCCTCTTGGGTAAAATATTCCGGAGGTAAAATAGTCCCCCATTCGGATCTCCGGGCGGGGACTACTCAGGAGGATGTCGTTATCAGGAGAAAGAAAACTGGCGTTCTACGGATCGGAGCGTGGAATGTCAGATCCCTTAATCGGGCAGGTAGGTTAGAAAATTTAAAAAGGGAAATGGATAGGTTAAAGTTAGATATAGTGGGAATTAGTGAAGTTCGGTGGCAGGAGGAACAAGACTTCTGGTCAGGTGATTACAGGGTTATAAACACAAAATCAAATAGGGGTAATGCAGGAGTAGGTTTAATAATGAATAGGAAAATAGGAATGCGGGTAAGCTACTACAAACAGCATAGTGAACGCATTATTGTGGCCAAGATAGATACGAAGCCCACACCTACTACAGTAGTACAAGTTTATATGCCAACTAGCTCTGCAGATGACGAAGAAATTGAAGAAATGTACGATGAAATAAAAGAAATTATTCAGATAGTGAAGGGAGACGAAAATTTAATAGTAATGGGTGACTGGAATTCGAGTGTAGGAAAAGGGAGAGAAGGAAACATAGTAGGTGAATATGGATTGGGGCTAAGAAATGAAAGAGGAAGCCGCCTAGTAGAATTTTGTACAGAGCACAACTTAGTCATAGGTAACACTTGGTTTAAGAATCATGAAAGAAGGTTGTATACGTGGAAGAACCCTGGAGATACTAAAAGGTATCAGATAGATTATATGATGGTAAGACAGAGATTTAGGAACCAGGTTTTAAGTTGTAAGACATTTCCAGGGGCAGATGTGGACTCTGACCACAATCTATTGGTTATGACCTGTAGATTAAAACTGAAGAAACTGCAAAAATGTGGGAAATTAAGGAGATGGGACCTGGATAAACTGAAAGAACCAGAGGTTGTACAGAGTTTCAGGGAGAGCATAAGGGAACAATTGACAGGAATAGGGGAAAGAAATACAGTAGAAGAAGAATGGGTAGCTCTGAGGGATGTAGTAGTGAGGGCAGCAGAGGATAAAGTAGGTACAAAGACGATGGCTGCTAGAAATCCTTGGGTAACAGAAGAAATATTGAATTTAATTGATGAAAGGAGAAAATATAAAAATGCAGTAAATGAAGCAGGCAAAAAGGAATACAAACGTCTCAAAAATGAGATCGACAGGAAGTGCAAAATGGCTAAACAGGGATGGCTAGAGGACAAATGTAAGGATGTAGAAGCTTATCTCACTAGGGGGAAGATAGATACTGCCTACAGGAAAATTAAAGAGACCTTTGGAGAAAGGAGAACCACGTGTATGAATATCAAGAGCTCAGATGGCAGCCCAGTTCTAAGCAAAGAAGGGAAGGCAGAGAGGTGGAAGGAGTATATAGAAGGTTTATACAAGGGCGATGTACTTGAGGACAATATTATGGAAATAGAAGAGGATGTAGATGAAGACGAAATGGGAGATACGATACTGCGTGAAGAGTTTGACAGAGCACTGAAAGACCTGAGTCGAAACAAGGCCCCCGGAGCAGACAACATTCCATTAGAACTACTGACGGCTTTGGGAGAGCCAGTCATGACAAAACTCTACCAGCTGGTGAGCAAGATGTATGAGACAGGCGAAATACCCTCAGACTTCAAGAAGAATATAATAATTCCAATCCCAAAGAAAGCAGGTGCTGACAGATGCGAAAATTACCTAACTATCAGTTTAATAAGCCACGGCTGCAAAATACTAACGCGAATTCTTTACAGACGAATGGAAAAACTGGTAGATGCAGACCTCGGGGAGGATCAGTTTGGATTCCGTCGAAATGTTGGAACACGTGAGGCAATACTGACCTTACGACTTATCTTAGAAGAAAGATTAAGAAAAGGCAAACCTACGTTTCTAGCATTTGTAGACTTAGAGAAAGCTTTTGACAATGTTGACTGGAATACTCTTTTTCAAATTCTAAAGGTGGCAGGGGTAAAATACAGGGAGCGAAAGGCTATTTATAATTTGTACAGAAACCAGATGGCAGTAATAAGAGTAGAGGGGCATGAAAGGGAAGCAGTGGTTGGGAAAGGAGTGAGACAGGGTTGTAGCCTCTCCCCGATGTTATTCAATCTGTATATTGAGCAAGCAGTAAAGGAAACAAAAGAAAAATTTGGAGTAGGTATTAAAATTCATGGAGACGAAGTAAAAACTTTGAGGTTCGCCGATGACATTGTAATTCTGTCAGAGACGGCAAAGGACTTGAAAGAGCAGTTGAACGGAATGGACAGTGTCTTGAAAGGAGGATATAAGATGAACATTAACAAAAGCAAAACGAGGATAATGGAATGTAGTCAAATTAAATCGGGTGATGCTGAGGGAATTAGATTAGGAAATGAGACACTTAAAGTAGTAAAGGAGTTTTGCTATTTAGGAAGTAAAATAACTGATGATGGTCGAAGTAGAGAGGATATAAAATGTAGACTGGCAATGGCAAGGAAAGCGTTTCTGAAGAAGAGAAATTTGTTAACATCGAATATAGATTTATGTATCAGGAAGTCGTTTCTGAAAGTATTTGTTTGGAGTGTAGCCATGTATGGAAGTGAAACATGGACGATAACTGGTTTGGACAAGAAGAGAATAGAAGCTTTCGAAATGTGGTGCTACAGAAGAATACTGAAGATAAGGTGGATAGAGCACGTAACTAATGAGGAGGTATTGAATAGGATTGGGGAGAAGAGAAGTTTGTGGCACAACTTGACTAGAAGAAGGGATCGGTTGGTAGGACATGTTTTGAGGCATCAAGGGATCACAAATTTAGCATTGGAGGGCAGCGTGGAAGGTAAAAATCGTAGAGGGAGACCGAGAGATGAGTACAGTAAGCAGATTCAGAAGGATGTAGGTTGCAGTAGGTACTGGGAGATGAAGCAGCTTGCACAGGATAGAGTAGCATGGTGAGCTGCATCAAACCAGTCTCAGGACTGAAGACAACAACAACAACAACATCTTTGAATACGTCCTTCATTGCGAGGCAGGGTTGAATACGACTATCCCTTTAATCTCCGATAAGAAGCTGCGGCATGAATTTTTCTGTCACTATCTGCATCCCCAAATCGATGGTCAAAATGGGCTGAATTGAGCTCCAGGACAACCTGGACAAGTTGTGGAGTTGGTCGATTGTCCTGCGTCGATCTTCACTGGTGAGATCACGGATTTTGTCGATGTTGTCTTCGCTTCGAGCAGCTGACGGTCGACCGGAACGGGTCTGATCTTCAACCACCACTTCTCCCTTTTTAAACCGAGAAAACCATTCGTACACTTGCGTATTACTAACAACACGGTCTTTGTAGGCTGTCTGAATCATCGCAAACAGTTTCTGCTGCGTTCTTGCCGAGCAAGAAACAAAACTTCACTGCCGCACGTTGTTCGTAACAACTAGCCATTTCCTCGTGTCACGTCTGCACTGTACACACACTCAAAGAACTTCCAAAGCAACCATATTTCTCACTGTCGGGTGACGCAGCGTGGCAGAATGACTCAGCAGAGATCCTACTACAACTCTCTGGCGGCGCAACATGCTACTACAAGTACACTATGTGCAGCATTACGATTCCGGTTACTTTCGGGTCCCCCCTCATACACAAAACACAGCGAAATTCGACCACTGTGAACACCAATTGTGCATGCGACCAGTCAGTTGTGAGCAGGCAGTGTTAAGGGGATTTTGTGGTCTAGATGTAACAAAAAAATATTTTTATTGTATATTTCCATACCTTCGTCCAAAAAGTTCTGAGAATGATTATATTCCTGATGTAAACGATATCTCCGCAATAACTTTGAAGGTAACTTGAATCAACCACTGTGAACACCAATCGTGCATGCGACCAGTCAGTTGTGAGCAGGTAGTGTAAAGGGGATTTTCTGGTCTAGATGTAACAAAAAAAAAAATATTTTTATTGTGTCTTTCGATACCGTATATCATGGAGAACACGTAAGCTCTGTGGCGTTGTTCAGTATGGTACCTCTGCAGATGGACTGTTTCGAAGAAGGAGAAGACAGAGACGACTACCGCTGCAGACCTCGGATAACACGAACGAAAATACTCGACGGCGGGTGCGCCAGAGAACCGCGGCCGATACGGAGGAGTAATGAGAGAGGAGTTCTGAGAAAGGCGACAGTAATGCGGCAGAGTGCCACTACGGCACGCCGCGCAGATATCGCGAGGCGCTGGCGCCAGCGAGGGGGGTCCTCGAGCACGGCGCGGTCTGCGACCGCCCGCCTGCCATCAGCCTCTTCCCGCCAGCAGCCGGCGGACACGCTATATTGGGCGTCCATTGTTTCCGGCGGCCGCCCCCGCCACCGACGCCTGCGCTCGATATGGCGACGCCGTCTGGCTACAGCGGCGGGGAGCGGAGGGGAGGGGAAGGAGAGGGGAAGCACCGGCGTCGAGTGGCCCTCGAGGCGCGGCGCGCCGGGGCGCCAGTATTGTGTCAGCGGCGGCTCGCGGCTCGCGGCTCGTCACCCTCCTCCGGGTGCTGCCGCAGCACGCGCCGGCCGCCGCTTCCGGTGTCGCCTTACGCCCGCCTCCAGCTGCCTCGATACACTCCAATTAATGCTCCCGCGCCTACCGTGCACAGTAATCACTTCAGGTCTCAGACTATAACAATACTGTAGGCGACATACAAGAAGCGGAGCGCACATATTATTATTATTCGTCTATGTGCAAGGCTTATCCCGTGACTTCATACAGCTGGCGCGTTTATCTGGATTAGTGATATTGATAGCAGGTAGCCGGATGGCATTTCTACTGTCACAAACCTTCCCCCCCCCCCCCCCCCTCCCCTTATATCCACCACCGGCCTCCAAGCCCCGGAAGGAATTCACGTATTCATATCCATACGTCTAGTACACTACCGGCCATTAAAATCGCTACACTACGAAGATGACGTGCTACAGACGCGAAATTTAACCGACAGGAAGAACACGCTGTGATATGCAAATGATTAACTTTTCAGAGCATTCACACAAGGTAGGCACCGGTGGGGACACCTACAACGTGCTGACACAACGAGAGTTTCCGACCGATATCTCATACACAAGCAGCAGTTGACCGGTGTTGCCTGGTGAAACGTTGTTGTGATGCTTCGTGCAAGGAGGAGAAATGCGTACCATCACGTTGCCGACTTTGAGAAGGGTCAAATTGTAGTCTGTCGTGATTGTGGTTAATCGTATCGCGACATTGCTGCTCGCGTTAGTCGAGATCCAAGGACTGTTGGCAGAACATGGAATCGGATCGTGCAGCCACGTCTCGATCCATGAGTCAACAGATGGGGACGTTTGCAAGACAACAACCAGCTGCAAGAGCAGTTTGGCGACGTCTGCAGCAACATGGACTATCAGCTCAGAGACCACGGCTGCTGTTACCCTTGACGCTGCATCACAGAGAGGAGCGCCTGCGATGGTGTGCTCAACGACGAACCAGGGTGCACGAATGGCAAAACGTCATCTTTTCGGATGCTTCCAGGTTCTGTTTAGAGGATCATGATGGTCGCATCCGTGTTTGGCGAAATCGCGGTGAACGCACATTGGAAGCGTGTATTCGTCATCGCCATACTGGCGTATCACCCGGCGTGATGGTATGGGCTGCCATTGGTTACACGTATCGGTCGCCTCTTCTTCCCATTGACGACACTTGGAACAGTCGATTTTACATTTCAGATGCGTTAAAACCCGTGGCTCTACCCTTCATTTTTGTCCGCAGCTCGTGGTCGTGCGGTAGCGTTCTCGCTTCCCGCACCCGGATTCCCGGGTTCGATTCCCGGCGGGGTCAGCGATTTTCTCTGCCTCGTGATGACTGGGTGTTGTGTGATGTCCTTAGGTTAGTTAGGTTTAAGTAGTTCTAAGTTCTAGGGGACTGATGACCATAGATGTTAAGTCCGATAGTGCTCAGATCCATTTGAACCATTTTACCCTTCATTCAATCCCTGGGAAACCCTACATTTCAGCAGGATAATGCACGACCGCATGTTGCAGGTCCTGTACGGGCCTTTCTGGATACAGAAAATGTTCGACTGCTGCCCTGGTCAGCACATTTTCCAGGTTTCTCACCAACTGAAAACGTCTGGTCAATGGTGGCCTAGCTACTTCTCGTCACAATACGCCAGTCACTACTCTTGATGAAGCTGCATGCGCAGCTGTACCTGTACACGCTATCCAAGCTCTGTTTGACTCAATGCCCAGGCATATCAAGGTCATTCTTACGGCCAGAGGTGGTTGTTCTGGTTACTGATTTCTCAGGATCTATCCACCCAAATTGCGTGTATGTAATCACACGTCAGTTCTAGCATAATATATTTGTCCAATGAATACCCGTTTATCATGTGCATTTCTTCTTGGTGTAGCAATTTTAATGGCAGTGGTGTATGTGCTGGACTTATCCCGTGACTTCATAGAGCTGGCACGTCAATCTGGATTCGGCAGTGATAGTGTTGTCACAACCCTCCCCTCGACCCCCATCCACCCCCTTATATCCACCAACGACCTACAACCCCCGGACGGAATTTACGTATTCTATCTCCGTACGTCTAGCATTACCCGTTGCGAAAGTTTTGTTTTGGTTTGCGAATCGGGTAACTCTGGTGGGACGTGTCTACCAGATTGGTACTCAGTCGGACGTGGAAAATTGCCTAAAAACCACGTCAAGGCAGGCTCGCATGGCACACCAGCCATCGTCATTAATCCAGCGGGATTGTTCGTTCTGTTGTAGGAGGAGCGCTCCGAATCCCGGAAGCAGTGTTTCAGCGCGCGGATATCCCGTCAGGTTTAAGCAAGCATGCGCGGATGAGCCAAACACAAGGTCTCCGGCTGAATAGAGCGGTGGTCCACATTTGGAACACTATACCGTGGCGATTCCGCGTGGCAAGAACTCGATAGGTTCTTGCTACGTATCCAGAGGTATGTGGCACCAAATGACTACGAACAGGTCACTCATATCCCCGTAAATTAAGGGCCATTGCTTTAAGGGAGTGGAAATGCCGCTCAATAGCGGTCCATATGTGTTCCATTGGGTTCAAACCAGACGAATTTACCATGGATGTACTATGAAGCTTCTGAAACCACTATACAACGATTCTGGCCTTGTGACAATGACGGTTATCTTGCCTTTTGGAAAAAAAATTATCCGATATATCAATTTGAGTTCACTATCAACAGCTTCAAACCACTGTAGCACTACAATGGCTTTATGACATGTATAGTTACCCTGCTTTAAAACACCATCAGCATGAAGGACTATCGGTGCCCCATAATAATGGTCACGAAGCCCACAGCAGCTATGGTGCCTTAGATTACTAGCATAGGTCCTACCGAAGCCCACAGGAGTTTCCACAATATCAAAATACTGCCACATTCGGTCTGCATTCGTGCCATAGCACATGTTTTGAACAGTATTTCACGTCTGTGATGGCGCATCCGGACTCTACTTGTTGTAAGAAGAAACGTAATTCATCCGACCGGTCAACAGGTTTCCATTGAGCAATGGTGAGTCTCGATGATCCAGTGCCCACTAGAAATGTCCTCACCCGTGTCTCTGGCTCAACATAGGAACACTTAAGGGCGGTCTATTGGAGATATCCAAGTTATAAACTGTGCAATCAGCGGTGAGCTCCACGGGTACTGTATTCTGCAGTCAGAGCTGCCACAGGTCGTCGCCTATCTTGCGTAAAGAGCTGGACCTCGAATCTCCTCCTCATCTACTTACAGTTTGTGCTTTGCTGGACCGCTGTCTAGTGATCCTCCCAAACTGCCGTTTGCAAGTTGATCGTTTCCACAGTCCACCCCGTAACATCCTGCCCCTATCCACAGTCGCTTATGTGAGAAATTTTCATTTGCTGCCCGTATCGTGGCTTCTGTCTGCTTATATGCAAGATGGCTAAACTTTCGCTACTTATACCTCTGTAAACGGAAAACTATTTACCGTATGTACACCAAACTACATACAAATGATGCTCAGACTGTGCGCTGAAGGATTTTTGTTGTTAGTAGTTTAGAGTCATGACTTGCCGTTAGGCGTCGGTACTGGTATAACGGCGCAGGACGTAGGTTTGAAACACAAACGTTAGTGTGCATAACAGTTTCAAATAGTCTACATGGATTTGGACATGATGAGCAGGCGAATACTATTGAAGAAATGGAGAGAACAGTCATTGACAATGGCTGCAAAACGATTCTACTGTTGACAACACACACTTTACTCAGATCCCGGAATGGTAAGGTAAGAGAAATTCGGACTCGTGCTGAAGCATACAGACAGTCGTTTCTTCCTCGCTCTATTTGGTAGTGGAACAGGAATTGAAATGGTTAGTTGTGACACTAGGTACCCTCCACCACTCCTCATACGGTGACCTGGGGAGTATGCGTGTAGATATAGATGTAAATGAAACAGCATCAAAACGTAAATTTGGTGGCGGTATAGCACAGTGTTAACGAATCCGACTGCAGAATTGCTGACAAAATCCACATGCAAAGAATCGATGCCACTACATATTCGCTCAGGGACTGAAGTGGTCAAGATAGAAATATTAGGAGGCGAAAGCCAGTCGATCATATTGTAATGGTACTTGAATTACGTAACCATTACGGCACCTCACATCAACCTCTCGATACCAGCAATATTCTACTGTGTTTCTGTAAAATAGTTAACATATTTCTGTGACGACATTCAGATTTGATATCATTAATGTAGAGGAACTTCGATATATCGATATGTAATATTGCAATGATATTATTCTTATGTGTATTCTTTCTTTTGTCACTATGATCTTTGACGTACTTGTAACTCTGATTTTAGGGCGCGTAAGCTGTTATTAGAGAGTCACGTTTTGGTCATCATGTTAAAAAGACTCAAATTGTAGCCACTTTATGAAATGTGATCTTTAACAGTGAGGAAGATATTTTCAAGTATGTTTTATATTGTGAAGTGATGTTTTGGAACGAGTTACGTGATATTACAACAAAAGTAATAAAAAAGAAGTGTAACTTAAATTCGGAGTGCTGATTACTTTTTTACATCATCATTGTCCTAACTTCCAAAATTTTAATCTTCAAGAATGGTTTATGAAACATATCTATAAAACTTTTGAATACCGCAGAATAACACCTAGGCCTCTTTGCATCACTACATAGATTTTCGACGATTGAGCCATGCGTTCACAACGAGTGCTTAGTTTAACCATTATTTCAATAAATGACTTTATTAACTGTGCTGTAATGACCCCTGCCACATAATATAACTTTGTTGTTGCCCTAAAATGCAATATTTAGCATCGTGAGCAACACTACAATCATAATTAATTTTTGACCCTTGTTGTGGTAGAATATGCACAGAGCGGCTCGTTTTTGCTATGTTCCTCGAGGTACTATTAGGAAATGTAATGTGCGGTGCCGTCGGCGGGATAATTACGGTCCGTACCACTCAAAAACTGCAAGGCAACTTGAATACCTCAGGCATGAGCCAGCACGGCGCAATCGAGGACACTCCAAAGCCTCGGCTTGGCAACCGGCCGAACGCCTTTTCGATAAACTAGAGAGTCAGCCGGCAGCGTGCCACATCAGTTTCCTCCAGTAGACTGAACACGATAACAGTATCCTCAAGAGACTATGTGCGAGGACAAGATCTCGGCCTATTTCGGGTATAGCGTCTACGCACATCAAAAAAAGTTTTGCTTTACCTCGGTTCCGAGAGTTCCGGAACCTGTACAGAAAATTGGAACAGAGATCAACATAAATATCATTTTCCCCCTTTTTATTGCTCATGAAAACCACACATTGTATGTTGCACCAACATACAGCGAGAGATTCAGTGGTTCTATGCGCTTCAGACTAGAACCGCGTGACCGTAGGTTTTCATGGTTGGCTGTTGCGGGGTATTTCCGTGAGCAACAGCGAGTGTTCGAGTTGGCGAAAGTTTGGCCCCCTTCAGTGGAGTTTAACTGTTTTTTGATTATTTGAAGTCCAAGTACACCAGCGGAGTTTTCTGCCTTGTGGCCGTTAGCGTTCCGGGTACCTGCCCTAGCCGCTGACGTAATATTCAGGCAGTGTCCTTTCCTAATCGTGTTGTCGCTGTCCGACATGTGTGTGTTGTTTTGACAGCTTATGTATACTTGGTTGTGGGCTTTGGGTTGTTTTGGCTTTTGAGTTCCTTGTGTACTGGTCGGGTGGAAAGCAAGTCGTCTTCTCGTTAGGTCCGTTGACCGTTGACCGTCTCTTGGTTGGGTTGCCGGCGGATCGGATATAGCTGGGCCTCTAAGCGAACGTTAATATTTCAAGTGCAGACCGGGTTTGGAAACTTCTGATCTCCACTGGCTGTACTGCATTTTCTTATTGGTGTTTGATTGTGTATTTTAATGGCTCGTAGCCGATGGTTTGAATTTGTATGCTTTTAATTGGGTTTTAAATGATGGTCCTTCAGCAGTTTTAAAATTGAAAGTTCCTTACTTGTCAAGTATTGCATTGTTAGGGCCTTCAGCCTCATTTAAAAAATATATATAACGATACAGCCTTGGTCTTTCTGCCTTGTAAAACTTTATTCTAGTTGTGTTTTGAATCATGGGCCTTCAGCTATTTTAAAGGTAAAATTCCTTATTGTTGAGTCTTAAGATTGTTTGGGCCTTTAGCTCCCTTTTTTTATATTATTTAAGGATAAAGCTTTGGGCCTTCTGTCTTTGAAAATTTATTGTAGTTGTGTTTTTAAATAATGGACCCTCAGCCGTTTTAAATTTAAATTCCTTACTTGGGTCTTCAACCTCATTTGAAATATTATTCGAGGATAAAACCTTGCGCTTTCTACCTTTTGAAAATTTATTTTAGTTCTGTTTTAAATCATGGGCCTTCAGCCGTTTTAAAATTTAAAGAGGTTGTGCCCTTAAGCCATAAGATTGTGTTACGTATTCAGTCGACAGCTAAGCTCGTAAATCTGCGCTGTAATGTTTGGGCACCTAAATAACCAAACGACCGACTGCCGCACACCTGCTAGCCGGAAACTATAAGCACCAGACCAAATAGTACAAGGTGCGAATATAGATACACACCGCTGCTGCCACACATAGAAAGAGGAAGAACCAGCATAACCGCAATAACCGTGGGAGCCCAAATGCAGAGTAACAATCAAGGTTTAAACCAACGCATAAGCCGGGGCCAGTAAGGCTCAACCTCCCCCCCCCCCCCCCCCCACCCAAACTTAACCCAGGGAGGGGTAATGGAAACCCGGAGCTACTTGAACTTGACTATGGTGAACCCGTTATTGCTTACCTGAGCTGTTCTCCTTAACCAACAGATTTACCGGGCGCAATATTCGCGTGATAGTGCAAGGACCCGAAAAAAACGAGGAATAAATTTAGTGAGATTCCCACCACGCACTTGCCTCCCCTGAAAATTGCGGACATGGACTTGGTCCCCCGACCTTCCAGTAACGACTTCCCGATTACGATTTTAAATCTCCGCTTGCTTATTAAGGGCTCTGAGTATATTCCGTCTGGCCCGTTTCCAGTTTTCTTTGATAACACGACGATTAATATCGGCAGGAATAAGATCTTGAATTCCCCAAATTCGAAAGAGGGGAATTAAGTGGATAGGAAAAGATCAGGGATGCTGGCGTAGGTCGCAAGGCTTCATGGCTGGCGGTATTAATGGCAAAGGCCAGGGAAGACTGGAGTCCCATTTACTGGATGTTTTCTGATGATAAATAATCAAAGTGGACTTAAGATTCCGATTAACTCTCTCCCCAAAGGAGACATGCTTGACACTGTTCTGAAAACAGAAGGCCCTGAAATGGGCCGAAAGAAAGTCAGGAGCGTTATCGCTAACTATCTGCTTGGGTGGTCCAAAAACACTGAAGACACTAGTTAAATGATTAATAGTGGTGGCAGCGGTAACGTTACGTCTGGGAAGGAGCCAAGTAAATCTGGAGCATGCATCAATTACAACTAGTACATATCGTTTACCCCTTCTAGTACGAAGTAAAGGCCCCAAATAATCAATATAGAGCTCGTGTACAGGACCGGACTCTCGTTCGGAACTCAACCAACGTTGCTGAAGAGCATTCCTGGGTTTGCCTACATTACACAAGCTCATACGACTCCATATCGTTTTGCAGCGTTACGCCTAGGTATTTAATCGACGCCACTCTGTCAAGCAGCACACTACCAACGCTGTATTCGAACATTACAGGTTTGTTGTTCCTACTAATGTGCATTAACTTACGTTTTTCCACATTTACAGCAAGCTGCCATTCATCACACTAACTATAAACTTTGTCTGAGTCATCCTCCTATAGCCGCTCAACGACCACATTTTCCCGTACACCACAGCAGAAGCAACGAACAGCAACAAATTGCTTCCTACCCTGTCTGCCAGATCATTTATGTAAACAGAAAATAACTGCGGTACTATCATACTTCCCTAATACTATTCTGATGATAACCTTGTCTCTGATGAACACTGCACAATGACAATATAATAGTTTGTATTACTTAAGATGTGTTCGAGAAACTCACAATCTCCGAGTCTACTCTTTATGCTGGCACCTGCATTAACAGTCAGCATTGGTGCACCGTGTCGAATGCTTTTCCGAAGTCAAGGAATACGGAATCTGCCTCTTGTCCACCATTCATGGTTCCCAGAATATCATATTAGAAAAGAGCAAGCTGAGTGTCTCAAGGCCGATGCTTTCGAAAACAGTGCTGATTCGCGTACAGAATCTTTTCTATCTCAAGAAAATTTATTATGTTGTGTAAACTACTTAGCAGCTGTTATCGAGTAGCTTATATGACAGGTCGTGCATATTTAACATTTCAATGGTTGTATTTCAGTGATAAACTATGTGATCACAAGTATCCGGACACCCCCAAAAACGTCTTTCATATTAGGTGCATTGTGCTGCCAGCTACTGACAACTACTCCATGTCAGAGACCTCTGTAGTCATTAGACATTGTGTGAGAGCAGAATGGGGCGCTCCGCTGAACTCACGGACTTCGAACGTGGTCTCAGGTTATAGAGTGTCAGTTGTGTCATATGTATGTAAGCGAGATTTCCACACTGCTAAACGTCCCTAGGTCCACTCTTCCCTATTTGATAGTGAAGTGGAAACGTGAAGAGACACGTACAACACAAAGCGTTCAGGCCGACCTCGTCTGTTGACTGACAGAGACCGACGACAGTTGAAGAGAATCGTAATGTGTAATAGACAGACATCTGTTCAGACCATCACACAGTAATTCCAAATCGCAACAGGATCCACTACAAGTACTATAACAGGTAGGCGGAAGGTGAGAAAATTTGGACTTCAAGATCGACTGGTTGCTCATAAGCCCCACATCACAGCGGTAAATGTCAAACGACGCCTAGCTCGGTATAAGGAGCGTAAACATTGGACGACTGAACAGTGGAGAAACTTGTGTGGAGTGACGAATCACGGTACACAATATGGCGATCCGATGGCAGGGTATAAGTGTGGTGAACGCCATCTGCCAGCGTGTGTAGTGCCAACAGTTACATTGGGAGGTGGTGGTGTTACAGTGTGGTCATGTTTTTCATGGAGGGGACTTGCACTCCTGGTGGTTTCGCGTGGCTCTATCATAGCACAGGCCTACATTGATGTTTTAAGCACCTTCTTGCTTCCAGCTGTTGTTTGCATCTTTCACTACGAGCACCTGTTCATGATGCACGACCTGTGGTTATACGACAATTACATCCCTGTAATGGATTGGCTTGCGCAGTGTCCTACCTGAATACTATAAAACACCTTTGGGATGATTTGGAAAGCCGACTTCGTGCCATGCCTCACTGACTGACATCGATACCTCCCCTCAGTGCAGCACCCCATGAGTAATGGGGTGCCATTTCCCAGGAAATCTTCCAGCACCTGTTAGAACGTATGCCTGCGGGAGTGGAAGCAGTAATCAAGACTATGGGTGGGCCAGCACCATATTGAATTTCAGCATTACCGATGAAGGGCGCTACGAACTTGTAAGTCATTACCAACCAGGTTTCCGGATACTTTTGGTCACGTAGTGTCCTTCCATATACGTACTGTAATACCACGAAGTGCTTCGCATATGTCACTGCATTCATCAGTAACTAACTGAGCTACAGCAGCGAAAAATTCACTTATGTTGATGTCTAGAGTTGCTAATAATCATGATTGCAAACACCAGTTTTTATTTAGGTTGTGTGGGTCGTCAGTAATGAGTGTACAGCTTTTATATTTCATACTCCGGTTCAATGAGAACTCAGCGATGAGAGTGAATCTACTAATGTTCTAAGTTTTGGCCTAATGTTACCGAAAGGTGGAGCTGCAGTTGAGTGTTAAGAGCGCTACCCCCACGAATTTCAGGCTTACGTGACAAACATCTAAATTCTTCTTTTTCTACGACTTTCTGGCAGCTTCGTCAAAAACAGTGCGCTCGTCGTGCGAACTAGTCCTCATTGAATGTCAGATTTTTGAATATGGCTCTTATTATTTCAGCTGTATCCAGTATGGACATCTTGCGGTCTCTTCCGCTATTCTGTAAGCAAATACAAGCGAATGGTAGTGAACGATGGTGAATTGTCTCCACATTCCCGTCCACGTGTACATCTGCATGGTTACTCTGCTATTCACACTGAAGTGCTTGACTTCCGTTCGCCTTTAATCTCTCTAGTCTATAACAGGACTGAGTGTTCTGACCACATGGTGTAGCTATACGTCCGAAATGATTCAGAGACAACTGAGGGTTTAGTGGTGTATTCTGCATTGCACTGATAAGCGTTTCACCACCCGTTATGTAGGTTACGTACACTCTAACCTGTAGTACTGTACTGATCGTTATACACAGCTGACACGTTAACAAACTGCGATGAGCAAACCAGCTATACTGTTGGCAGTTGCAACACCACGAGGGCGGCATGCAAAAAACATAGATTGTTATGAAGCTTGCTATATGACTGGATGTAGAAATCGTTAGCACAGCGCAAAACAAGGAGGAATAACCCAATCTCCATTCTGTATGCACTAATCAGCCAGAACATCGTCACCTATCTCATAACCGGTTTGTTTACCTTTGACAAGGCGTCGTGGCACGAAAGCAATGATTCTTTCGTATGTCACTGGAGGTAGTTAGCACCACATCTGCACACACAAGTCAACAAGTATAAATACCGATGGAGAGTGCGATGAGCTCTGACGCCACGTTCAACCCCATCCTAGATGCGTTCGATGGGCTTCAGATCTGGACAGTTTGGTGTCCAGCACATCAATTGGAACTTGCCTTTTGAAAAAATGCCACATGATCGTGGTCCGCAACCAGTGTACGATACTGCTTGATCGTCATGGCATCTTGCACCTGCTGCACTAGACCCATTGACGACCACATGAGTCTTCCACAAAGCACAATGCAGCCGCCGTCAGCTTGTATCCTTCCTGCACTACAGGTGCCAACGAGCTGTTCCCGTGGAAGATGATTGATTTGCGCCCTCCCATCAGTATTGTGAAGGAATTATCGGGATTCTCCCCACCAACCAACACTCTGCCAGTGCGCCAACGACAAATGTCGGTGGTCACGTGCCCATCTGAGTTGCAGTTGCCGATGTTGTTCCTCCTTGCAATATTCTCAGAACCAGCCAACATTGAAACCATTTTTCTCAATGACAAAGTCATTTCCCGACTGCGTCATTGCGTATCCTTTCATAATACACTGGTCACCCAGAACATTATGACCTGCTATCAATACATTCCGTCGAGGTAATAGCTGCGTCACCTGGCAATGAGTGATGCTAACATTGGGAAATGTTAGCGTCACCTGGGTCGTCGGCTGCAGATGCCTATCGTTACGAGTGTTTGGTGCATTGTGTAATCGGACACGCATGTACTCAGCCCAGAATTAAAGTCTTATATTAGTTCCGCCGTTGTACAGCGCCTATTCTGTTTTATGTCTGCCGACCCTACCCTACGTCTGACATCTGTAATGAGGGGTGGCCACCCAACCCCATGGCGTCTGGACCTGGTTTCGCCTTGGTTTCGCCACGTGTTGAAGACACTCACCACAGCTCTCCTCGAATACTGGACAAGTCGTGCAGTTTTCGAAATGCTCGTGTCGGGCCTCTGGGCCATCAGAGGCTGCCCTCGGTCAAACTCAGATACATCACGCGCCTTCCCCATTCTACACGTGGACGGTCGACAGAACATGCACTGTGTGTGTCTCTGACTAGCAGTCACTCCTCGCCAGGTGTCGCAGCTATCCCCTCGACGGTTTTATATTGATAGCAGGTCATAATGTTCTGGGCGACCAGTGTATTATGAAATAATACGCAATGACGCTGTCGGGCAGTGGCTTTCTCATTCAGAAAACGCATTTCTGTGTTGGCTGGTTACGACAATATAGCAAGGCAATCCTCTTGTAAGGAGGAACGCCTACATCTACAAAAATATTACGCAAGCCACCTCGCGATGTGTGGCGAATGGGGCTTCTGGTACCACTAAGTTATCCCTCATAGATGGTCCACTCACTAATGACGTGTGGGAAGAATATCACTGGCCAACGAAAATTTTTTTTGAAAAACTTTTTTTTACGTTCACGGCTAATCCTTACAGATTTTTATGAGCTCAATCCAAATATAGCCTTAGTCTGTTTGTATCACCCATAGATTTCGAGCAATATGCTTTTTATCATATAGATAAAAATCCAATGCTATACGCTTTGTTATAACATAAGCATGGTTTGTACTTACAGTAGGCTACTTAAAACAATGGTATGTGCTAATAGAGGTATCAGTTATCAGCTGGAATTGGTTTGTATTTTCTTTCTCTTCTTTTCTTTGAAGTTTCTTGTGCACCTTTTTCTACGATGAGTCGCTTGCCGAACTTCTCGGTGAAGTGACCAACAGTAGTTCTCATCATGTTGGTGTCCCAGCGACCTTGGTAGCGTTTTTCCATCACTTTAATGTCCTAGTGAAAACTCTCTCCTTTCTCCTTCCTAACATCTCCCTTATTGTCCGCGAAGTAATCAAGGTGCATGTTCAAAACTTGAACTTTCAGGCTCATAAATATCGTAAAGTTTTAAACCTCTTTAATATTGTAGCTATGATAGAAACATGTTCTGGGTCTTTGTCATGTCCTAAGAACTTTGTAACGGCTTGCTTGAATGATATCCATGCTTCTTTCTCATTTAAGGTCGCTGTCGATTCAAAGTTAACATTAAACATCAATTTTCTAATGTCATGTCCGACATAGAGATCAGCTCATTTAGTTTAGCTTCTGAAAGGTGTGGAAACTTTTGGCAGAGATACTTAAAACATGGTCCATCTTTAGGCAAAGCATTTACAATCTTTCATTCCGCCTAATTTTATATCTAGTGGTGGTAGAGTACGTTTTTAGGATCTACAAGGTTTTTGCATAGAATGTTCTTCTCACCATGTTTTAAGGACTTCCTGACAGGCCAGTTCTCTCTGCACCAGTGTTGATCCTTAGCCCTACTTTCCCATTCTCACAAGAAACATGGAAATTTGGTAAATCCACCTTGCTGACCAAGGAGCATGCATGTTACTTTTAGATCGCCAGATATCATCCAACCGTGAGCGGAATAGTCTATTTTATTTAGCACTATTCCTAGGTTTTAATAGCTTTCTTTCATATGTACAGAATGTCTAACAAGTATAGATGCATACATGCTACCATTGCGTAATAAAGCAACCTTTAAACTAGTTTTAGATGAATCAATAAACAGCCTCCAGTCTTCCTTTTTATATTCAATACCAAACTCATTCATCAGACGGGGAATATCTGCGCAGTACACTAAATCACCTTCTTGTTAAGAAAACGTGCCAAATTTCTGCTCTCTCTTTCTATACATGTTGTAATGCCCCTTAGAAAATTATTAATTGTTGTGCTGGTAAACTTCTTTGTTATTTAATACAAAGACAGCTGAGGAAAACTGAACGTGCTCTCGTTACTTATTCTATGTGACATCCAATTAAAGAAATTTCCTTTCTCCGACAAACACACGTCCAGATCGTCTGCTCAAAACGCTAGCATCTCTTTCTCCACATCCACCACTGCTGGCGGCTCACCTCTAACTGCACAACGCTACGTGTTGTTCGCATCCAACTGCCAACACTACAAAAGCGAATATTCCAACAATGAGTCCAACCAGCCACAGACTGCACACGGCACAATCAGTGATTTTCATACAGAGTGCTAGGTGGCGTTACCAACATAAATACCTAAACAGCCTACTTGCAATGTATATTCTGGTTCCAACTGCCAGTAAGTTATTTTCTTTTAATCTAGAGCCAAGCAATTGAGCTATTTCTTTCGTTAAGCCTAGATCCTTAACCAAATTGTTAACCTCAGTCTCAGTAAACAATTTGGGCTCTAGATTTTCTGTATTACAATGGAATTCATCATCATCTGGCTCATGTAAATCAGAATGTACATTAGAAAATACTTCTGTTGGAACAGAATTTAAATCATCTGGTCGTTCACCAAACGATAAATCTACACCATGCCCTACTGGTCAGATGGCGGATGGAAGGTTGTTACCTTTTTGTGTTTCGAATTATGACCAGTAATATCAACACTACAAAAGTAGCAATCATCGGAATGATTTCTTGTCTCCCTCCATGTCATAGGAACAGCAAATCTTAAGGCTTTTTCCTCCTTATGCGGCGCCTATGATTTATCTTGACCACCAACCTTAGATTCAAAGTATGATAGATAAATCTTTTTCACAAAGTCTGTAATGTTTCTTTGATTTTTTTTAATCATAAATTTCACCACAAGTATAAAAAAACTGTCAGCAGTGTTTACAACCACGATTAGACATTGTACTGAGAACATGCACAGGAAACGGGAAAGTGAGGTGATCTGTTAACACAGAAATAGAATCTAGCTTTTTTTGCTAGCAAACGTTTTTCAGCAGTGTTACCAACGTCATCTACATTCATTACACCTCATTTTTCAATCATTTTAATTATATAACAACAGTTAAATTGTTTAAAAAATCGCTTAATTTGATAAATTTAACTGTAAAATGCGAAGAAATGATGAGTGATACAGTTTTTTAAGTATCATATTTGGATTTTCCACCATAAAAACAATGAATAAGGTATTTTCAGCCAAAAAGTTTTTCCATCGTTGGCCTATGTAGTTGTCGGTAAGCATCTGTATTAGATCTAACTTTTCGAACTTTTTCATCGTGATCGTTTCGCGAGATGTATCTGGGATTATGTAATGTGTTGATCGATTATTCCAGGATGGCAAACTCTCGAAATTTCAGCAGCAAACCTTTCGGTGTACCACAACACCTCTCTTGTAGTTTCTGCCACTGGTGTTTGTTGAGCATCTCATCAACGCTCCCGCTGCGACAAAACGATCCCGTGACGAATCGCCACAATTTTCATTGGATCTTTCCATTCCTTCTGTCAGTCCTACCTGGATACCGTAGTGATGAACAGTTGTCAAGAATAGCTCGAACAAGCGCCTCGGAATTAATTTCTTTCGTGGGTGAGTTACATTTGCTTAAGATACTTTCTATGAATCCACGTCTGGAATATGCCTTTTATATGCTCGTTCCACTTAAGATCCTGATGGATAGTTACTCTTAGATATTTTGTGGTATATACTGTTAACAGCAATTTGTCATCAATAGCGTAGTTGTACGGTAGTGGCTTTCTTTTAATGTGTGTGCGCAACGTGTTACACTTATTTATGTTCAGGGTTAACTGCCACAGACTGCACCATTCGACAAACTTTTGTAACTCATTTTGCAAATCAGTACTATCTTCTAGCTTCATGCCTTTATTAAGCGAAGCATCACCTGCGAACAATCTTAAAACCTCCCGATGCTTTCACCTATATCATTTCTGTGCAATGTAAACAATAACGGTCCTAGCACACTTTGTTGGGATACTACTGAAAACTTTACATTTGCAGTTTTTATTTCTTTAAGACCCAGGCGTTGAGTTCTGTCTGAAACGAAGTTCTGAATCCAGTCGCAGATCTAGTGCCATAGAAGATAAGCTTGTATTTTTTTCCACTAGGCGGCTGTGCGGGATGGTGTCAAAGACAAGAAACACGGCATCAACCAGAGCGCCGTTTCCTACAGCGCAGTTGATCTCCTGAGGAACGGAGAGGGCTAAGTTCCGTGACATCCCTGTTTGCAGAATCCATGTTGATCTCTACAGAGGAGACTTTCATTCTCCAAAAGGGTCATAATTCTTGAGCATTAATCGTGTCCCATAATTCTACAACAGGCTGCCGTCAACGGTACAACGGTCCTACAACCCTTCTTCATAACGGGTATTACCTAAGCTCTTTTCCACTCACCAGGCACTGTTCGTTGCTCCAGCGAACGACGATAGCCTGCTGCTAGAAGTGGAAAAAATCACATAATCTTTGTAGAGTCATTTAGGTAGCTCATCTAGTCCTGATGCCTTTTGACTACCAAACAAATGTAGATGGTTTTTTGTTCTCCGATCGGTTTCTCTCAATATCTGCCATTTCCACGTTCGTACGATGACTGAAAGAAGGGACTATGTTACGGTCATCCGCTATGAAACAGTTTCGGAAAACTGAATTCAGTACTTTGGCCTTCTCTCTGTTGTCTTTTATTCCGATGCCGGTTTGGTCATTGAGTGACTCGATAGATGATTTCCAACTGCTTGCTGATTTTACATAAATCAAAAATCTCTTACGGTTTTCAGTCTGATCGGTTGACAAAATTTTACTTTCAGAGTCATTGAACACTTTTCTCATTGCACTCCTTATGCTCATTTTTCGTCTCATTTAGTTTTTATTTGCCAGCTAGGTTTTGACTCTTCTTGAATCCGTGATGGAGCTCACTCTGTTTAAGTAGCAAGTTTGTAACACCGATATTAATCCACCCCTTCAAGTCATGTTGAACGATGCTCTTGAATTTTTTTCCATTGGCGCTCTACATCTTCGTCCTCAGCACTGACTTTTTGTTGTTCACTACTCATATACTCCGCAGTTTGTATCCTGACGCTCTTTATCAGCTACAATTTTTTCCTAGCAAATCCAGTAGACACGTCCATTGCCATGTCCCGGAATTCAGCAACGTCAACATCGTGCCTTATCTAGGCTGGTGGTGTTGTAACCCGACGTGGGTAGCAACATACTTACTGAGTATCTCACAATTAGATTGTAGGTGACGTTGGATTTGAGGTCATCTATCGTAATCATACGAGCAGCTGTGTGCAGGAAGGAGAGGGGGAAGGAGGGGGGGGGGGGTGGCAATACGGTAACGGGACCCAGGCTGCGATGTTTTAGATCCCCGCGGTTGGAAACGGTACAAATGGACTGTGGTGTCAGGCTGACGTGGTAGATTTTGTGTAAATAAGGAAATGAATCTCAGTGTTGGCTTTTGGTCTGTTTCTAATCCTTCTTGACGTGTTTGCATGAACATATCGAAGGGCGTAGACACTGCTTCATCAGTTGAGCCCTGAGCCACTCAAAGCATGCGTAGAATACATGTGAGCCTATGTAATGAGATGGAACACCTGCACCTGTCCTATCGATGTTATTTATTATGTAACTACCAGTTTCGGCGATTCAGCGGTTCAGTATCGTATAGTGAATTGAATCACCGAAACTGGCAATTATATAATAAGCAACATCGAAAGGACAGTTTCAAGTGTTCCATTTTATTGCATAAGTGAACGGTCGAAGTCCTTCAAACCCTCAATCAGAAGAATGGACACACAATGACATATGGGTCTTATAACCACACGTTATTATTAGAAGCTCCCACCAATCCCTAGAAGAAAGGGCGACACTGGTATAAAATTTCAGACCAGAAACCACTAAAAGAACCTGTTACTAACGCTCTAATCGAACTCCCAGTTACAGATCACAATGAAAGTGACAAACTATTATACATATATTAGGCAAACGTGCAAAGGAAATCATAAACCACAGTCTATAGATACATTCAGACGAGATATACAAGTCCCTTTTTAGCGTACAAGCGTAATTGAGTATATATTCTTACTCACATAGTTTCTGCTATCGACAGTAGTGAATCGAGGCTTCGTTTTCGTGTAGGAGTCGAACGTTTCTGCCGACTTGATCTCTCTCCTGCTTGACGATTGGCTGCCCATATGTGTTGCGTTCTGGTCCGCTTGTTTACAGATCGAGCGTGGCTGCGTCGCATCTGGCATCCAATATACAGTCGACGAGCATAACATCAGCGGTTTCTTAATACGAATGACCACATACCGAACTGACAAAAGCGATGGCGTTATCTGTCTCAGTCTAACAGCGGAACAGGTGTAAAAAAGCTATCTTGATGAAATGTGCCTGGTGTGTGAAGGGGTCAAACTAGTGCTATAGGTGTTTATTTGTTTTTGTCCGATTCGATTTTTAAGAGGTGAGACACACCCGGAAGGGTAATTTGGCATATAATGTTTAAAGGTAGTGTTTTCGAAAACATGGTATTAATATAGTGTGTTTCAAATAAAGGTGGGAATGCAGTTTACGTTCTAGAAAACAGTGTAATCAACTTCTGTGATAATTTGAATTTTTTCGAATAACCGCACCACCATTAATTAATTTTGGAAAATGAAAACTTTTGTTTCAAGATAAAGAAACTCTCAGGTCCGATCCATCCATGTGTAACACAGCTGACTTCTGAAATACTAGTTTGCAAAATAAGCTGTAAACAACATGCGCTCGGAGTAGCCACTTTTCAATACACCTAATCAAAAATCTGATTGTTTACTATTATTCTAATTATTCGTTTTCCTTTTTTCTCTTGTTTTTTTAAATTGTTATTTTACATTTCCAATTCACGTTTATTCTTCTATCTTTAGTTTACAGTTTCACATACTTGTATTTTGTTAGTTAAAAAATAATGGATAAATTATTACGATAAAAAATACGACGGTCAGTCAAAAAGTAATGCCTCCTATTTTTTTTCTACGTTTAATTGTCAGGAAATTTAAATGCAATTACATAGGTTGAAAACCACAACATTGAGGATCATTTTGTCATTTTTCAATGTAATCTCCGCCCATCTCTACAGTTTTGGTCCATCTTTGAACAAGGGCATGTATCCCAGCACGGTAAAAATCACAGCTCTGCTTCCTAAGCCATTGACGCACGGATGTTTTGACGGCCTCCTCATCTTCAAAATGAATCCCACGATGAGCTTCTTTTAGTGGCCCGAACAGATGGGAGTCTGATGGTGCCAGGTCAGGACTGTATGGGGGATGAGGCAAAACTTCCCATCCAATTTTGACAATCTCGTCAGAGGTGTGACGACTGGTGTGTGGTCTTGCATTGTCATGCAAAAGAAGAACATCTGCCATTGATTTTGTTGGGTGAACTCGCTGAAGACGTGCTTTAAGTTTTTTGAGGGTTGTGACGTATTGAACAGAATTTATTGTGCATCCCTGCTCCAAAAAATCAACCAGAATCACACCCTCTGTATCCCAGAAAACTGTTGCCATAACTTTCCCTGCCGATCGCACAGTTTTGAATTTTTTCTTCCTCGGCGAGCTTGTGTGACGCCACTCCATTGACTGCCTCTTTGATTCGGATTCAAAAAAATGCACCCATGTTTCGTCCCCGGTCACAATTTTTTTCAGAAACTCATCTCCCTCCAAACGGAAGCGCTGCAAGTGTTGGGAGGCTATTGTTTTCCTTGCCTCTTTATTCTGATCGGTTAACATTCTTGGAACCCACCGTGCACAAACTTTTGAGTACCCCAATTGTTTAATAATCGTGATCACACTGCCTTTACTAAGAGAAATAATGCGACACACTTCATCTGCAGTCACCCGACGGTCACCACGAATGATGTCATCAACTTGCTGAATGTTGTGTGGAGTCACTGCACTCACCGGCCTGCCGCTCCGCTTTTCGTCAGTCAACGGTGTTTGCCCTTCAGCTTCCTTACAACGACGAACCCATCGTCTAACAGTGCTGACATCCACTGTCACAACACCATACACCTTCTTCAGTCTTTCATGAATGCGTATGGGCGTTTCACCTTCTGCATTCAAGAATTCAATCACACAACGCTGTCTCAAACGAACATCGATGTTGGCCATCTTACAAACTTATGCTGTGCTGCCACCTGTTGACACAGAAAGTTACTACTGCAGTGGTTTGCAGAAGAAGGTTTGAGGAATGGCGCCAAATTCAAATTTTTCACTTAACTTAATTTTTTTAAGTAGAAAAAAATGGGAGGCATTACTTTTTGACCGACCCTCGTAATTATAGTAATGAGTATCCGTAAATAAATACTCAAAACAACATTTTTTTACGCTATGGACATAAAGTGAACGAAATAGCTTCTTATAATACGACGGATACCTGAACGCAAAACTAAATTCAGGTTTCAAATTGTCGCGGTGATCCTCTAAATATTCTGTTTTTTATCAGTCCATTGGGAAACCTTGGCAAAAAGAACTAGTTACTGTACCTCGATTATATAATTTCTCAAGTGCAGACTGACATCATAATTCAAAATTGTTAAGGATTTCGTGGCCACTTGTTGACAAACTGCCTATTAGCTTCTGTCTCGGGTTCTTCGGCCGACGTTCATCTAATGATTTTTATGACGTTTCGCCAGCTCGAGTGGCTGGCATTGTCAAAGCTACCCCCTCCATTGCCGATGGTGAACTGGAGCCGACCTTGCGGGTGCAGACTGTATGTACCTGGCGCGCCAACGTCCGAGGACTTCTCCGCGGTAATTTCCGGTGCGGTTCTCCTCTTGCTGCCTACGACGGTCGTTCGCTGCAGCACGGGAAAGGCGATTTCTGCGAACAGCTGGAAGGCGTCGCCATGGGTAGTCCTCTTAATCCAGTGGTGGCCAACTTCTTCATGGAACAATTCGAAGCACAGGCACTGGACATGGCGACTTGCAAACCTAAGGTGTAGTACAGGTACGACGATGACACTTTAGTGGTGTGGAGCCACGGTGAAGAACAGCTCGGTGACTTCCTAAGACACTTGAACAGCCTCCATGCCAACATAACAGTTACCATGGAAGTAGAAAAGGACATGAAACTGCCATTTCTAGATGTGCTTGTCACAAGGGACGGCGAAATCCTGGGACACAGCGTGTATCAAAAACCGACACACACGGACCGATTTGCACAAACTATCAAACCACCACCCGTGCCAGAAAAGAGGCATGATTAGTACGCTCGTAACGAGAGCAGGAGGAATATGTGAGCCGCAGCACCTCAAACGAGAAATGCAACACCTGGAAATTGTTCTGAGGTACTCCACAAATTATATTAGAAGTGTAACAGAGCCAAACACTCGGCGAAGTAAGGAACCAGAAAAAGAAATGTCGGGTACAGCCTTTCTGCCATACATTCCCAGAGTGACGGACAGAACATGGGATAAAGACAATTTTCAAACCGACAAGGAAGATCAAAGAGTGTCTCAGATCGGCGAAGGAGAAAAGGGACCATCTGGCAATGTCCGAAATATACCGTATACCATGCACATGAGGAAAAGTTTATGTCGGAATGACTGGACGATCAGTTAATACCAGGGTCAAAGAGCATAAGCGAGATTACAGGTTGGGGCAGGTGGAGAAATCGCCCGTGGTAGACAACGCACTGAATGAGAACGACCACGTAATAAAATTCGCCGACACGGAAGTTCTGGCTGTAGAGAAGCACTATCATACGCGCTTGTTCAGAGAAATACAAAAACACGCCAACAGTTTCAACAAGATAGAGGAAAGCCTTAAGGTAAACTGATCTTGACTTCCTGTACTGCAGCGAACGACCGTCGCAGGTAGCAAGAGGAGAACCACACCGGAAACAAACGCGGAGAAGTCCTCGGACGTTAGCGCGCTAGGTAGATGAACGTCGGCCTAACAACCCGAGACAGAAGTGAATAGGCGATACCATAATTATTCAGCAGAATTAGATCTAAAATTCTCTTCCTGAGAACCTTTTGCGATCACCAGATAGAAAAGTCCCTTCTCCTCAGGTACGACGTCCGAAACGGTTCTTTTACACTGACCACCCCCAAGAATCTAACAATAATACTTATTTTCCACCGCAATGACAAAGTTATCTTTTGTCGTGCTCAGACGTTAGTTTACCAGATCTAGATGTCGTTGCAACAACATTTGGGGTTTCAAAAAGATATTGTCGAATTTTTGGTGTAAACTCTCTAACACTTTCTTTTAAAGATATGGAAAGGGATGGTCAGTGTGAAAACGCCGTTTTGAGAGTCGTACGAAACGACAAGGAACGTGTTCATCTAGTGATCCCATTATGCTCGACTGGACAAGTACAGCCGTTAGAAGTACACAGCTTTCGACATTCCAAGAGCTTAGTGAGAAGATTTTTAGGTCTAGTTAAGCTGGATGATTCTGTTTTCAATCTTCAGTTAAGAAGCACTATAATCAAGCCGCAGTCACTACTAAGTGAAGGCTTGCCAATGTACTGAAATATGAGGTTTGACTCCACGTGGAAAAAATATACCTGGCACATTTCAGGATATTTACAGAATCACCCGTCACAATTTGATGCGCTCCTGAATTTTGATCTACGTTGTTTCGTCCGTCGTACGTATTATGTTTAGAAATTTCGTTCTTTTTATGTACATGGTGTAAAAAAAAGGTTATGTTTCTTGCATTTCTTTACATATGATTTTGTTATCATAATAATCAGTTACTTATTATTTTCAAGTAACAAAGTACATATGATCTACATGTGCAATAGTAAACTAAAAACAAAAAAATAAAGATGAATACAAAACGTGAAATAACAATTTGAAACATAAACCAAAAACAAGTAAAATAAATCGTTAGAATAACAATTAACATTTAGATATTTTAATTAGGTATCTTGCATATACTGCGACAGCTCATTTTGTACAGCTTATTTTCCAAATATGCTATTTCAGAAACCAGATTCATAGATATGAATGGACGAGGCGTGAAAGTTTCTTCATTTTGTAACAAAAGTTTTAGTTTTTAGAGGTTAATTAACGGTGGTGAGATAATTTGCAAAATTTCAAATTGTTGCAAAAGTAAATTGTACAGTTTTCATGAACTTTGATTGCATATCAGCTTTTATATGAAACACATTCTTTAATATCATGGTTTCGAGGAAATTACCTTTAAATCTAATACGTCAAATTACCTTTCGCAGTGTGTATACCCATTAAACCTGAAACTTAGCAGAAACCAAACAAAAAATACGTATTACATTATTTTGACCCTTCTACATACCCGCCACCTGGGATGGTACCTTCTCAGTTACAGGGTCTCCGTGTGTTTCAGGCTGTTCCTGGCTCTGCATAAACATCACGACTGGCGTACCCGTGAGAAGAGAACGAGATTTGCCAAATTATATGCGCAGTCTCATGTGTCTGGAACCTTGTGGGCTGGTTTGTGGTACTGATCGGTGGATAACGCAATCATCTCTATTTCGCATAGCCGCAAATTTTACAGCAGACGTTGCATTTCTCACATGATTAAGTCGGTGGCTGTGAGGTCTTTCTGTTGTCTTTGAACACGATAATGCAAGACCACATGTTTCCCGTGCTGTCCTGACCTACCTACATACACCAACTGCCGCCCTGGCCAACGAGGTCCACAGATCGCTCCCATCCTGAAAACACCTCATTCACGGGTTCGCGAGAGACTCAGCAGCCGCTACAGTTGATGAACCCTGTCATGAAGTTGAAGCAGCGTGAAATGATACACAGTATTCATAAATGTCAGAAAAAAACCGCAGTTCGACTTAATGCCCGTCGAGATAAAACCATTGTCGCTGTCAGGGATATACACTACTGGCCATTAAAATTGCTACACCACGAAGATGACGTGCTACAGACGCGATATTTAACCGACAGGAAGAAGATGCTGTGATATGCAAATTATTAGCTTTTAAGAGCATTCACACAAGGTTGGCGCCGGTGGTGACACCTACAACGTGCTGATATGAGGAAAGTTTCCAACCGATTTCTCATACACAAACAGCAGTTGACCGGCGTTGCCTGGTGAAACGTTGTTGTGATGCCTCGTGTAAGGAGGAGAAATGCGTACCATCACGTTTCCGACTTTGATAAAGGTTGGATTGTAGCCTATCGCGATTGCGGTTTATCGTATCACGACATTGCTGTTCGCGTTGGTCGAGATCCAATGACTGTTTGCAGAATATGCAATCGGTGGGTTCAGGAGGGCAATACGGAACGCCGTGCTGGATCCCAACGACCTCGTATCACTAGCAGTCGAGACGACAGGCATCTTGTCTCTATGGCTGTAACGGGTCGTGCAGTCGCGTCTCGATTCCTGAGTCAACAGATGGGGACGACGTTTGCAAGACAACAAACATCTGCACGAACAGTTCGACGACGTTTGCAGCAGCATGGACTATCAGCTCTGAGACCGTGGCTGCGGTTATCCTTAACGCTGCATCACAGACAGGAGCGTTTGCGATGGTGTACTCAACGACGAGCCTGGGTACACGAATGGCAAAACGTCATTTTTTCGGATGAATTCAGGTTCTGTTTACAGCATCATGATTGTCGCATCCGTGTTTGGCGACATCGCGTTGAACGCACATTGGAACCGTGTATTCGTCATCGCCATACTGGTGTATCACCCGGTGTGATGGGTTGGGGTGCTATTGGTTACACGTCTCGGTCACCTCTTGTTCGCATTGACGGCATTCTGAACAGTGGTCGTTACGTTGCAGATGTGTTACGACCCGTCGCTCTACCCTTCATTCGATCCCTGCGTAACCCTACATTTCAGTAGGATAATGCACGACAGCATGTTGCAGGTCCTGTACGGGCATCAGAAAATGTTCGACTGCTGCGCTGGCCAGCACATTCTCCAGTTCTCTGACCAATTGAAAACGTCTTGTCAATTGTGCCGAGGAACTGGCTCGTCACAATACGGCAGTCACTACTCTCTGGGACTGTTGTATCGTGTTGAAGCTGCATGGGCAGCTGTACCTGTACACGCCATCCAAGCTCTGTGTGACTCAATGCCTAGGCGTATCAAGGACGTTATTACGGCCAGACGTGGTGGTTCTGGGTACCGATTTCTCAGGATCTATGCACCCAAATTGCGTGAAAATGTTATCACATGTCAGTTTAATGTATTTGTCCAATGAATACCCGTTTATTATCAGCATTTCTTCTTGGTTTAGCAATTTTTATGACCAGTAGTGTACTATACTGCGTATGAGTGATATGTAAAATTTCGGTATTTATTGCTTGCTGATGCTGCATTTCTAGTGGCCAACTGTGCGGTTATGTTCATCTCTATGCGCTACTATGATGTCAGGACAAGTGAGCTCTGCGCGGAGTATTGTTACGGGCGGTGGTTCGTCCCAGGCGAGACGACGGCAGCCACTAGCTTTACAGCTGTGTCGCCGACTGGCGAGTGCCGGACCGGATTGTGGGGCGTAAGGGGGGGGGGGGAGGCGGGCTGGCTTGCGGCTAATGCGAGCCGGAGAGCGCCCTCATTAGCATTTAGACCTCACTGCTGCTGCAGCGCTCCGGCCGCCCTTTGTGTCTGCCGATAAGCAGTCTCAAACTTGTGCGGCCAAAAGTTGCTTTCCAGTGCAGTGCAGCGTGCAGAGGCACTCCTGACTGCAAATGAGGTCCACTCCTAAGTGAGTGGCCATCCTGAGGAACCTCAGAAGCTGACCTACTGTTATCAGGTTTGAACTGCACTGAGGCACTAATAAACCTTTCCTGCTGTGGTTGTGTGATGGCTTCACTGGCTAACGCCACCGAGTAAGGTTCGATAATTTACGTCATCAGCCAATGTCAAATGACGAACAGCTACTGCCCTCTTTGTTTTCTATCTAGTGCTACGTCTTTCATCTCTACCAACTTATTCACCTATTAACTGACGTAGCCAGTGCGTCGTGAAACTGTCGGCAACAGAGCATTTTGATACCGATCAACCGGAACATCGATTAACAATCTCAGTAGCGGCCCAATATTTGTCCATGTCCGCAGAATCCAGGCAATTTTAGCTGCGTTCAAATATTTGTATCGTGGGGAAATATCGAACATATACATACCATATTAGTCCATTTTTTCTTTAGTATGCAGCTATGAATAAAATCCTGTCTCGTATGACATGGACAATCTATATTATTATATATGACATTGCTTTCGTAAAATTAAAAATGTCATTCATTCATATATGTAAAAGAGCGCTTTCTACATGGATTTATACTCAATTTTCGTATGAACTATTTGAATACAGAAGTCCATACACAACGCCACACTGCACTGTTCACACCGATAACGTGTCTCCTCGCGATATGCTCTCCCAATTTGTTTTTTCGATTTTGAGCAACAAACATAACACACGGGAGGCATATTTTTTGCTTGTGGGCGGTAAATGTTGCAGGAGATTGTGTCAATTAGCCTTCAGGTTCGGTTTGATCATTTGGAGCTGTTGGCAAGATTGGTAATGAAATCCGTTATTGTCATTTTCATGGTCTTAAATGGTGTAGCCAAACTGCATTCGATACTCCTAGTAAGAGCAAATGAGAAAACTGTTTCCGCCACCATCTTACAATCCTGTGCCTGAACGAATTGTGCTGCAGCCACATCTGAGATACCTGTGTCGTCCAAATCATCTTCACCATCTAGAGCATCGACAATGTCTCTAAAAAATCAGCAAATCGGCGATTCCTTCATCAGATGAACCACGGCGCGCCACTTCTGTTACACGGAATACCAATTATGTGCTCTACCCGCAGATGAAAACAGTGCCTCAAAAGGAACGAAATACCTCCAAAACAAGACGCACTTTCACAAATGTTCAAATGTGTGTGACATCCTATGGGACTTAACAGCTAAGGTCATCAGTCCCTAAGCTTACACACTACTTACCGTGAATTTTCCTAAGGACAAACACACACACCCATGCCCGAGGGAGGACTCGAACCTCCACCATGACCTGCCGCACAGTCCATGACTGCAGCGTCCGAGACCGCTCGGCTAATCCCGAGCGGCCGCACATTCAGGCCTTCTATCCATGCAACTAGTAAATAAACATCACATATCTATAGTCAGAGGTGCGAAAACAACGAGCAGCACATTTTGATCAAGAAAATACGCTGCCGTGTGGTATTTAAAGTCTTTCAACTTTTGGAATGGAGCGCCGCCCGTACAATCTACAGACTTGGCGCTGAGAGAATTAATTGAAAGAGAGTCAATCGGAAAATTTAAATTCGCACGCTCGACCTGTGGAATTTCCGCTGGTGGTTGAAAGCCAGTTCGCAGGTTTTCTTGTCCCTGGCAATTTTCATCTTTGCTATTCTGTGCTGTCGTCTGAAATTTCACTTGTGACACAACGTTGTCCTTTTCACAAGGGCGTCTACAGGCAACGGCGTTGTTCATAGGGTTGGCGCTAATCTTAAAATACCCGTAATAGACCAATTGGAGAAAGGTGCTACGCAGAGCACGCTTAGCTCGCTAATGCAACGGTATCACGCATTTGCAGTGGTACCATTACAATGCATGATAGTGTGTGCGTGACAGTCAACATGAAAGCTTGAAAACAAAAATAAAGAAAATGGCTGGTAACTATGAATTATGGCATTCCAAAAAGCTTGGTATAAACTCCTATATCTACATGGATATTCTGCAAACCACACTTAAGTGCCTTCAGAGGATTCATCGAATCACCTTCACAATAATTCTCTGTTATTCCAATCTCGAACAGCGTGCGGAAGAAACCGAATACCTGCAACTCTCCGTGGGAACTTTGATTCCACTTACTTTATTATGACGATAGTTCGCCCTATATAGGTCGACGTCAACGAAATATTTTCGCATTTGGAAGAGAAAGCTGGTGATCGAAATATCGTGAGAATGTTCCGCCGCAAATGAAAACGCCTTTGCGTTAATGATGTCTATCCCGAATCCTGTATCAAGTCAGTGTCATTCTCTCCCCTATTTCTCGATAATACGAAACGTGCTGCTCTTCTTTAAACTTTGTCGATGTACTCCGCTAATTGCATCTGGTGAAGACCCCACTCCGGACAGCAGTGCTCGAAAAGAGGACGGGCAAGCGTAGTGTAGGCAGTGTCTTCAAGCAGATTTGTTACATTTTCTTTGTTCTGCCGATAAACCGTAGTCTTTGGTTTGGTTTCCCCACAACATTTTCTGTGTGTTCGTTTCAATTTAAGTTGTTCGTAGTAGTAGTTCCTAGGTATGTGTCTGAATTTAGGGCCTTCACATTTGACTGATTTTTGGTGTGACCGAAGTTTAACGAATTCCTTTTAGCACTCATGTGGATGAATTCACGTTTTTCATTATTTAGGGTCAATCACCAATTTGCGCATCATACAGATATCTTTTTTAAATCGTTTTGCAATTTGTTTTGATCTTCTGATGGCTTTACTAAGCAATAAACGACATCGTCACCTGCAAACAACCTAAGACGACTGCCCACATTGTCTCCAGACTTTTTATACAGATAGGAAACAGCGCAGGGCCTATAATGTACTATCTTGGGGAGCGCCATGTAACGATTCTTCTTCTTGATGATTTGGTTTGATTTGTACTTGGACTCGGCCAAAAATCAGTGACAATCGGTAGAGTGTTGACATCGTTATCAAGTTACGAAGACGACGTTATACAAAATAACAGTGCTGAACCGAAATGTGGATGTGCGTGAGATGAGATATTTACTTCACCAAGAATCATAATTAACCGTTCGTAATCGATGTTTAACTGATTAATGATGAAATACTAATGATAAAACCAATATAGTCACATCCACAACAAATTCCCAACAAGCTGGTCGTAATTTCAAGTATCTAAGTAATCGTAACAGTGGGCTTGTTATTTGAGTCAAAGATTCTACACAAGCGTAGAGCGCTACAGTCAAATATTATCGCTGAGCGTAATTATTACTCGGGAGTTTCATGTCAATAATTTGATAGAATTTTAAATCACAAAAGCACGACTTGGCACGAGAGGGTGTTTTATTGTACGATATCAGTCACTTCCTAACCGAGCCTTGAGAAGAAAACTTTCCCACGTGTTGGGGGGATTTAAATTGTTTTGCTTCGGACCTATCACTGAAGTTCCATAAACCACTGGCTATTATGAACGAAAATTGTCTGACAGTGTTCCTTGCCTAAATCATTGTCTAAGTAATGTTTAGTGCAATTATCCATTTAAAATTTCAATTTATTCTAGTAGGTAAAAGTTCTCGTTCGTATTCTAATGCCGTGATATTTGAAGTCAGAAGATCGTATAACTGCGCCATTACAGATCGCAATTATTCAATCTCAATAACAATCTAAGCGCGCTTACATGTACGAGCATTCAAATATATGACCTGCTTCGGCTAACTCTCGTAACATAGTGACAATGCATTGAATTATACTTAGTCATTACTCACCATTTCCAAAGAGTACTCACACGGACTATTGTTTGGGATCGTTGGTTCTACTTTGCGAGTGTTAATTTATGCTAAGTTTGCGGTTTATTATGATTTTGATTTTAATTTTACTGAAATTTAATCTTTCTTTCGTAGATTGCTAAATTGTCAATTCTAAGATTCCAGATGCAATTACTTGTTATTGACTTAATAATAGTGATAAATAGAACTTCGCTTATTCACTTTTCTGGGAATTTGGGACTTGTGGGTGAATCTTTAGGGTATTGGGAGCTAATGTTTGATTTTTATTTCTCGTCCGAGGAAGTGACATTACAGCCAGAAACCAGTTTTGTTTAACTCGACGACTTTTCGTCAATTATTACTAACTGTGACCTCTCTGACAGGAAGTCACGAATCCAGTCAGGTTACAGACGATATTCCATAAGAACGCAATTTCACTACTAACCGCCCGTGTGCTACAGTGTCAAAAGTCTTCTGGAAATCTAGAAATACGGAATCAATTTGAAATCACTTGTACTTCTCTCACCTGAGTCCATCACTGAGTCTAATGAACTACTATACATCCTACTTGTTCAGGATTTGATTAATGCAATCAGGGATATATTCAAGACTGGTTCGATAGTGATGTTGATGACCCTATCTGCCAACTGTTGACGGGTGATGGAAGAGTTCACGGTCTCACAAACTACGAATATCCTTGCAACGGCGAGAAATAATCTAGCGACAACGACCGAGGTGGAAAAGGACATCTAGTGAGTACGTTTTGCACTGCCTTTTTGCGGCTATGAAGTAGTTAGAACTACAAGGCGAAGTTAATGCAGTCCAAATTGGAAGATCTGCGAAAGTTAGCGACAGATGAAAATGAATCTCAGATCTGAAAAAATGGGACTTCTCTCAGTAAACTATACGCCTCTTATAATGGTTATCGAGATCTTATCAAGTTGCACTACGTAGTCAGCTCCCTGCTTTATTTGTAAGACGTATGATCCAATACACGGGTTGTTTCAACTACCCCTGCCGTTGGGTTCTATGCAGCCAAAAACGCCCTCTGTAAAATTCTCTCACACGCTATGCACAAACTATTAGTCCTAGAGAAAGAGTGAACAGCTCGTACTGCGAACGGCTAAAACCAAGGAGAAACAATAGCTGATATTTTTTCCCGAGGACATGTAACTCTACAATATGGTTAAATGACGATGGAATTCTCTTGGCCGGCCGAGGTGACCGAGCGGTTCTAGGCGCTACAGTTTGGAACCGCTCGACCGCTACGGTCGCAGGTTCGAATTGTGCCACGGGCATGGATGTGTGTGATGTCCTTAGGTTAGTTAGGTTTAAGTAGTTCTAAGTTCTAGGGGACTGATGACCTCAGACGTTAAGTCCCATAGTGCTCAGAGCCATTTGAACCATTTGAATTCGCTTGGGTAAATTATTCCGGATAGAAGATAGATATAGTGCAAAATAGTGAAGTGAGGTGGCAGAAAGAACTGGATTCCCTGTCAGGTGAGTACATGGTTACAGATACAAAATCAGTCAGGTGTAACGAATGAGTATGTCTAATAATGAATGAGGAAATAGGAATGCGAATAAACTTCTATAAAGGCCTCACTGAACATATTGCCGTAGGCAAGAGAGAAGTGAATCCAATGTACACTGGAATAGTAAAAGTTATATGCCAACTTGTTCTGCTGAATTTATGATGAGATAAAAGTAATTATTCAGGTCGTTATGGGAAACCAAAATTTAATTATGACTGGTGACTGGCATTCGATAGTAGTAAAGCGTAGAGAACGAAAAATAGTAGGAGAACAAATACTTGAAGAAAGGGATGAAAGAGGAAGTCGCCTGGTGGAATACAGAGCAAACTGCACTCATTCTTGGTTTCAAATCCATGAAAGAATGCTGTACACTGAAAAGAGACCTAGAAATAATGGAAACTGTCAAATAAATTACATAATGGTAACAAAGGGATTTCGAAATTAGATTTTAAACTGTAAAACATTTCCACGGGCAGATTTGGACTCGTTTATTATTATTATTTATTGGTTATGAGTGGGAGCACTCTGGCCTCCTGGGTGAGAGCCAGGTATCCTAGTCAAACAACACCGGAGAGAAGAAGTAGCAGAAAGCTAGAAATGTATGATGATGGGGCCGGATAACATGACGCAACCAGATGCTATTGAGAGTTTGAAAGAGGCATTAAGCAAAGATTAAATGAAATAGAGTTGAGGATCTATGGAACACAACATAAGATGAACGGTTAGCCTTGACAGACGAAACACGGAAGCATAGGAACAAAGAGGCAAAAAGATAAAGTCTAGAATAAATTCTTACGTAACGCAGGATACATTAAATTTAATTGACTAAAAGAGAAAATGTATAACACAGAAAATGAAGTAGCCCAAAGGGAATACAACATCTAACAAAAGAGATTGACAAGAAGCGTAAATAATCAAACCAAGAGTAATTGCACGGGAAAAGCAAGGATTTAGAAGCATTTGTAGCTGGCGAAAAGACATGCCGCCTATAGAAATACTGAAGAGACGTTTGGAGAACAGACTAGCACCAGTATGGAAATCAAGAATTATTAATTTTAATTTTAAAAACCAACAGCCTCAGTTGCAAAGCTTACCTGCATCTACATCTACATCTACATCCATACTCCGCAAGTCACCTGACGGTGTGTGGCGGAGGGTGCCCTGAGTACCTCTATCGGCTCTCACTTCTATTCCAGTCTCGTATTGTTCGTGGAAAGAAGGATAGTCGGTATGCTTCGGTGTGGGCTCTACTCTCTCTGATTTTATCCTCATGGCCTCTTCCCGAGATATACGTAGGAGGGAGCAATATACTGCTTGACTCTTCGGTGAAGGTATGTTCTCGAAACTTTAACAAAAGCCCGTACCGAGCTACTGAGCGTCTCTCCTGCAGAGTCTTCGACTGGAGTTTATCTATCATCTCCGTAACGCTTACGCGATTACTAAATGATCCTGTAACGAAGCGCGCTGCTCTCCGTTGGATCTTCTCTATCTCTTCTATCAACCCTATCTGGTATGGATCCCACATTGCTGAGCAGTATTCAAGCAGTGGGCGAACAAGCGTACTGTAACCTACGTCATTTGTTTTCGGATTGCATTTCCTAGATTTACCTACGTTTCAGTCGAGATAACCCAACCTTCTTCAGAATAAAAGTAACTACCGTTTGTCCATAGAGGACATCGTCAAGCTAATACTACAAATCCATAAATTATCGTCAGACTGTAAAAACTTATCTGAAGCTGCCTCGGCCCCACTTCGCGACCGCGATGCGGCAGATACTTGTGCTGTACTGAGTTCCAGTTAATATTTATACAGATTTTGACAGGGTCGCGAAATGTTGAAAATATTTATATCAAGACTTGGATGGCCCGGAAAGAAGAAAAAGAAGATTGGAATAACTGGTACGAGCCGACTTCGGTAAAGATTAATTTAGATTCCAGGGATGTCTAGGAACTCGAGAGGCAATACTGGCCCGGCAGGTACCTCAGAAGGTAGATGGGAGGAGAGCAGACCAGCGGTTTTAGCACGTATAAATTGAGCGAGACTTCTGGAAAACGTTGACTAGATTAAAGGTTTTTAATATCGCAGGTAGCAGGGATGAAAATACAGGGAGTGAAATGTTATTTACAACAATTACAAAAAATCTGACGTTAAAGGGAAGTGGTGGTTGAGAAGAGAGTCAGAGAGAGTTGTAGCCAAGGATGGATTTTGAGAGGAAATTTTGGTTCAAAGAGTAAATAAACAAAGGCTTTGAGGTTTGCCGAAGACATTGTATTTCCGTCAGAGACAACAAACGACAGGGAAGAATCAAGTTATAGTAAGCAAAGATTTGTGAAATGGGATTTTACTACTGGTATAAGTATACTGTGTTCTGGGATCTTTTATGTTACCTGTTTGATTGTTTATTTTATGATTATCGATTTAGGCTTCCTTGATGCAGGAAGCATTTTGCATATTTCTGAGAAAGTTGTTGTTAGAGTTGTAAAACTGCCTCAGGCTATCGCAGGCTACCCTCAGTAAGCGTGGACTACGGTAGTTTTCCTAGCAGTTACGGTAGTGCCTGCGTTACCTGAACATTGGGTATGTTGCACATCTAACGGGTGCGACGTGATAGCGGTCGCTTTCGTGACGTATGCAATGTGTCAACTTTGACTTCGTAGCAACTGAGGAGAACTCCGCCTACCATCCTCGAAGGAAGCCATGGGTCTGAAGATGGTTATATAAATATAACCGAAACCGGTCACCTGTGTAATTGAGATATAAGTGTTGTGATCAAGATTGAACTTTAGTTAAAATACATCTAAACGCTGAGGATAGAAAAAATTTGAAATTTGTTGCAAGGTATTATGGGACCAAACTGCTGAAGTCATCGGTCCATAAACTTACACAGTACTCAATCTAACTTAAACTTATGCTGAAGACAACACACACACACACACACACACAACCCCATGCCAGAGACAGACGCGAACCTTCGACAGAGGGATTGAGAATATATAAAGGGCCAGGTAATCTACGGAATATTTTGGTTCTACATAGTTATTAGCTGGCCGGAGTGGCCGGGCGGTTCTAGGCGCTTCAGACTGGATCCGCGAGACCGTTACGGTCGCAGGTTCGAAACCTGCCTCGGGCATGGATGTGTGTGATGTCCTTTGCTTAGTTAGGTTTAAGTAGTTCTAAGTTCTAGGGGACTGATGACTTCAGAAGTTGTCGCATAGTGCTCAGAGGCATTTGAACCATTTTTATACATAGTTATCCTTTGTGTTATTTAAGAATAAACAGTATTTAAAGAAAAACTGAAATTATCAGTGGTTATTTCAGAATTTATTAAAAAATTAGTCATGTGAAACGTTAAACTGAGGGATGCTGTAGTAAAATTAAGGAAAATAATACAAATTCATCACGTACTGGTAGAAAACGAAATTATCCCAACAAAAAGGTAAAATAAAAAAAAAGCAATATATCAAGCAATACTTCGTCGAGCTTATATAAAACATGTTCCTCTTATTCATAAGCAACTTTCGTATTTATCAACAATAACAAGAGACTCTTGAATTTGATCATGATGAAGTCTTTCTATTGAGTTCAAAATAACAACAATAGTTATATATGTATCTTTTCTGCCAGTGCATATAAACTATACTTGCGTCAAAAGTTAAGTTCTTTGGTTGCGTAAAACCACAGAAGTTATGTGATCAACTAATTATTAGTGCTTACTAAATGCAATTTATATTCTGTAAGGATAAAAAATGCACAATTAACTAACATTGAATGAAGTGCGGTTCTACTTACGTGTAAAAAAAAAAAAAAAAACAACTAAACAAACAAACAAAAAAACTGAAGAGAAATCGTCAGCTCCCATTTTTCCTTTTACACATTCATTTATGTTTCTTGCCCTAGCAATCCCATATGCACTCCGAGTAAACATACCATCTATAACATCATTTGTATAGTGTACCAAAACTAACGAAACGTAATTTGCTAGAGTGTAGCTCTAGTTATTACAAAATTAATTATGTTATCTTTAAAAAGCAGGAGAATCTGTTTTGTTTTCCTTGACTAACAATGCTGAATCTGTGCAGTTACAATGTTGTGCTGCTGAAACACTCAGTTTTTTCTGTGTTAGTTATTGGAGAAACGGAACCCTTATTTTGGGAAGGAACAACAACATAGATCAAAGCATACAATGTTCACTGGTATATAAATCTACACAAGTAGCAGCAGAAGATGTGGGAAAATGTAACACTATTCCTGTCGCAGTTACACTAAGCCTTACAGTCACGACATTTTCTGTCGTCAGTCAACGGGTTTTGCCATACAGGCGTTAAAAATTCGCTATTCACTTCGTACTTGCTCACAGAAATTCCCTTTTTTCATCTGTGATATTCTGTCACATGTCAAATAGGGCATTCTTCTTGGCACTTTTGTCTAGCAGAATTTTATCACACAAGTTAGGGAAAACTGTACTGTTGTCTAGCGGCAGATTTATTTTCTCCGTTACCTCTCAGGTTCTTTGCAATGCTTTGACAATCCCACAGCTGCTGGATGTTATGACTTTTCCTTTCTCTTAATGTAGTTGAGTTGTCAGATGAAATGTATAGTCAAACATACTCAGCTCTTCTGAGTAAGTCTCTGACAAACATGAGGTCTCCATGAAGAGCCATGAAATCCTCTGGTCTCGTCTTGCACAGAAGGAATTAGTTCTCCTATGCACTGGCAATGTCTGGACTCCAGGTGGTTGGTTGAAAGTATTTTTTTTTCTCTCTGTGCCGGCAAAATTGTCAACTACCTTGCCGCAGTGGTAACACCGGTTCCATTCAGATCACTGAAGTAAAGCGCTGTCGGGCTGGGCTAGCACTTGGATGGGTGACCATCCAGTCTGCCGAGCGCTGTTGGCAAGCAGGGTACACTCAGCTCTTGTGAGGCTAACTGAGGAGCTACTTGATTGAGAAGTAGCGGCTCCGGTCCCGGAAACTGACATACGGGTGGGAGAGTGGTGTGCTGACCACATGCTCCTCCATATCCGCAGCCAGTGACGTCTGTGGGGTGAGGATGACATGGCGGTCGGTCGGTACCGCTAAGCCTTCGTGGCCTGTTCGGGAGGAGTTTAATTTCGTTTTTTATAACTGCAAAATCTCTATCGGTTGGTAGAAAACATGCCCTCTAACTAAGAATTTCTGATTTACATGAGTGAAATATTTATGAACGATCAGAGTTTGGAAATGTGTTTTGCACATGCATCACAAAATCAGCAATATTTACTCTTATGTTCAAATGAACTCCGTATGGGAAACAGGAATTGCAATATAAACATGAAAATAGGAATTTTAATCAAAACATTCCAGTTCCGTTTCTTTTCCCCGAGTTTTGTCCTTTACTTTGTCTAACGCAATATAGAAACACTTTTGAGACATTTTGTAAAAATGTTGGAAACGTTCGGGATATATTTTCCGTTCTCACATATTTCTTCCCTTTTTTTCTACCATAGCAAATACGCCCTTTATCTTCTTCGTCATAACACATTTACGAGTTTCAGAAGACCAGCCAGATCAATATTTTCGCCTGATACTCTCATCCGTTCGTAGCACGACCGACCCCGCGTTTCCCTGACAGCGTCACTTCAGAGTGCGCTTCTCACGTCCCGTCCGCGCCACGTACAGCTTCGTCGTCGCCAGGCCATAACTGTGTGATTTGAGCCATTCACGTAGTTCAAGTAAGCTGAGTAAAATAAACACCTTGGCAAGTAGTTCATTTTCCACATTTGACTTGTACTTAATATAAGCTACTACTTCGTCGATGCTTTCAACATGGGGCGCCTTATCAAGGACACTTTTATCTGAAGTAGATCTAAGCCTGTGTACCGAAACCGGTGATCAAGAATAAGGAAACACCTCAGACTGTTTCAAGATAAGTTTTTGATTACCTTGCCTACATCTACATCTACATCTACATCTACGTCTACATATATACTTCGCTAGGCACGAAGCGGTGTGCGGCGGAGGGCACAATTCACGCCAAGTCAATTTGCCCCCCCCCCCTCTCTTCCACTCTCGGATCTGGGAAAAACGACTGTCTGAACGCCTCAGTACGAGTTCTAATTTCCCTTCTCTTTGAATGGTGATCAATGCGCGATCTGAAAGCTGGTGAAGATCGCGTCCTCGGTGAAGATCAGCTTTCGGAATCTAGTGAGTAGCCCCTTCCATTTAGCGCGCCATCCCACTTCAAACTTTCTATGAGATTTGGAACGCTCTCGCGATGGCTAAATGTACCAGTCACGAATCTTGGCGCTCTTCTTTGGACCTTCTCAATCATTTGAATCAGACCCATACAGACGAACAATAAGACTGGACGAACTAACGTATTATATGCTATTTCCTTCAGGATTCTACCAATAAACCGGAATCTATAGTTCGCCTTACCCGTTACTTGTGTAATGTCATAATTCCATTTGAGATTACTTCGAATAGTCACACCTACATACTTGACGAATGTTAGCGATTTCAAAGACTGGGCATTTATTTTGTTCTCCTACATTAATGGAGATTTTCGCCTTGTTATACGCAGTAGGTTGCAGTTACTAATATTGAGAGATAACTACCAGTTATTACACCACGCATTTCTTTTCTGCGAGTCCTCAGCCGGCCGGTGTGGCCGCGCGGTTCTAGGCGCTTCAGTCTGGAACCGCATGACCACTACGGTCGCAGGTCCTGCCTCGAGCATGGATGTGTGTGATGTCTTTAGGTTAGTTAGGTTTAAGTAGTTCTAAGTTCTCGGGGACTGATGACCATAGATGTTAAGTCCCATAGTGCTCAGAGCCATTTGAACCATTTTTGCAAATCTTCGTGATTTGTTCACAACTTTCGTGTGATACTACTTTCCTGTACATTAAAGCATCATCGACAAGCAGTCTAATGCCGCTGTCAATACTATCAAGCAGATCGTTTATGTAAATCGTTAAAAGCAGCGGACCTATTACGCTGCCGTGGGGCGCACCCGAAGTTACGCTTGTTTCTGCTGAAGTCATCCCTTTCAGAACGAGATACTGATCCCTGTCTGTTAGAAAACTTACTATCCAACCGCATATGTCTCGCACTCTGCAGTGCGGAACTGAGTCAAACGCCTTTCGAAAGTCGAGAAATATGGCACCAACCTGAAAGCCGGTATATAGAGCCTGTTGAACATCATGCACAAAGAGAGCCAGTTGTGTCCCGCATGGCCGCTGGTTCCTGTAGATTTCTCAGAGTCTAGAAAGATCATTATGTGTGAACACAAAATATGTTCCATGATTCTACAACCAATCGATGTCAGTGAAATTGGCCGGTAATTATGTGCATACGATTTTCTACTCTTTTTATAGATTGCTATGATCTGGACCTTCTTCCAGTCCCCTGGAACTTGCCGCTGTTCCAGTGATATCTGATAGATGATGGATAAGAATGGCTACACGACGAACACGCTGAAGTCGTTCGTTCGGTTACACACATGCTCATAAATTAAGGATAAATGCAGAATGTGGTGTCACACAACGTGGCACTACACGAAACTGGCACTACTAGCATAGGCACAGAGTGAACACACACGACACATATCTATAGCTCCACGGTATTGTTGATAAGTTGAGAAAACCGTCCCGAAACACATGTGCTACCAAACGCCACGTGCATGTACCCCGACATCAATATCGGATATGATCACATGCCCACGTACACAGGCCGCACAACGGGTTGGCATACTCTGGATCAAGTGGTCAAGCATCTGCTGGGGTATAGCCTCCCATTCTTGCACCAGTGCCTATCGGAGCTCCTGAAGTGTTGTAGGCGTTTGAAGACGTGCAACGATACGTCGAGCGACAGCATCCCAGACGTGCTCGGTGGGGTATAGGTGTGAAGAACACGGAGGCCACTCCATTTGCCTGATATCTTCTGTTTCAAGGCACTCCTCCACGATAGCAGCTCGGTGGGGCCGTGCGTTATCATCCACCAGGAGGAAGGTGGACCCACTGCACCCCTGAAAAGGCGGACATACTGGTGCAAAATGACGTCCCGGTACACCTGATCTGTTACAGTCCCTCTGCCAAAGACATGCAGGTGTGTACGTGCAGCAATCATAATCCCAGCTCACATCACCAAATCACGACCTCCACACAGGTCCCTTTCGAGGACATTAAAAGGTTAGTATGTGGTTCCTGGTTCACGTCAGATGAAAATCCGGTGAGATTCACTGTTCAGACTATACCAGGAATCGCCCGTGATCACAACCTGGGACCACTGTTTCACTGACCATGTGCTGTGTTCTTCACACCAGGCTTTACGGGCTCTGCTGTGACCAGGGGTCAGAGGAATGCACCTTGCAGGTCTCCGGGCGAATAAACCATGTCTGTTCAGTCGTCTGTAGACTGTGTGTCAGGAGACAACTGTTCCAGTGGCTGCTGCAGTAAGGTCCCGAGCAAGGCAACATGTACTCCATGGCCGCCTGCGGGCACTGATGGTGAGATATCAGTCTTCTTGTGGTGTTGTACACTGTGCACGTCCCGTACTGTAGCCCCTAGACACGTTTCCTGTCTGGTGGATCACACTTTGTGGCGCACAGAGGGCCCATGCTACGACCTGCTGTGTTTGACCAGCCTCTACTCGCCCTAGTATTCTACCCCTTATAACGTCATAAATATGTTTTCTTTTCAACACAGAGTCACCATTAGCACGTCTGAAAACGTCTGCACACTTACTCGGTGCACCGTACTCTGACATGCACCTTCACACCTCTGAGTATGTGGACTGCTGTCGGCGCCACCGGGCAACGACCGCAGGTCAAATTCAGTGCATGGTCATAGCCCAAGGTGAATTAAACCCGTTTTGTTTCTGCTCCGCAGAAATAAACTAATTTTTCATCGCCTTTGACTATGTTCGACAAAAAAATGTCACGATCAGTCTTGTAACGCGCAAGCAATTCCACCCAGATCGTCATTCGCTGCCTTTTGTGGTCCTCTTTTGGGGTCCGAGAAGCCCAGCGAGCCTCCCCCTTTCAGAAACTCAAATGGATGACGAGTGTGTCAGTACTGCCAACACAGATGTCCACTTGAGCAGCGACGTGGTTGCTCGTGATCCGTCGATTCCCTGGAATCAGAGTGTTCGCATGTTACTAAACTGTAGGGACCACAGCTATGTGTGGCCGGCCGGCACGTGGAAAACCGGACAGGTTTGGCGACCTTGTTACGATGATGACACACGCCCCTTCCCACGACTCACGGCTTTGCTCACTGCCAGGTCTCCGTAGACATTCTGCAAACGCCTATGAACATCTGCTACGCTCTGGTTTTTCGGCCGAAAGAAACTCAGTGACAGCTCTCTGCTTGGAAAGTACTTCCGCTAACGACACCGTTTTGGAGGCTACGTATATCACCGTCACATGTCGGAACGTCATGAGACTATAGGGGTCTGAAGCGAGAATTTTCCACCACATCCCTCAATACATTCGGTATTTTTCAATCGAAATCGGCCGAGAAAAATGTGTGTTTATTTATATATTGAACGGTCCACGCATAAAATAATTTATGGACCTGAATAAGCGTGCCCTCAACAAAAACCGCCACCCTGCTCTATTTGAAACTGACGAGGTCGCATTTTACCAGACACAGGAAGTTCTAGAATCACAGATGGGCAACCAGTGTCCAGCAACTACACTCACGCTCATAAATTAAAGATAACGCTGATACATGGTGAAACAATGCTTTGGTTTGCCGTTTGCAGGTTTAAATCATCTCGGGGTATGACCATGCGGTGCATTTCACCTTCGGTCGTCGCACGGTGGCGCTGTCAGCAGTCCATATACTCAGAGGTGTATTGCTGCATGTCAGAGTACGGTGCAGCGAGTAAGTGTGAAGCCTTTTCCATATGTGCTAGTGGTGACCGTGTGTTGAAAATGGCTCAAAGAATACATATTGATGACGTTATGAGGTGTAGAATACTAGGGCGAGTAGAGGCTAGTCAAACACAGCAGGTCAATTCGCACGGGTCCTTCGTGTGCCACAAAGTGTGATCTCACGATTATAGCAACGATTCCAGCAGACAGGAAACGTGTCCAGGCGCTACAGTACGGGACGCCCACAGTGTACAACACCACAGGAAGACCGATATCTCACCATCAGTGCCCGCACACGGCCACGGAGTACTGCAGGTAGCCTTGCTCGGCATCTTACCCTAACCAATGGAACAATAGTCTCCAGACAGACAGTCTACAGACGACTGAACAGACTTGATTTATTCGCCCGGAGACCTGCAAGGTGCATTCCACTGACCCCTGGTCACAGGAGAGCTCGTGAAGCCTGATGAGTAGAAAACAGTAAATGGTCATTGGAACAGTGGTCCCAGGTTATGTTCACGTATGAGTCAAGGTATAGTCTGAACAGTGATTCTCGCCGGATTTTCATCTGAAGTGAACCAGTAACCAGGTCCCAACCCCTTAATGTCCTTAAAGGGACCTGTATGGAGATCGTGGTTTGATGGTGTGGGATGGGATTACAATTGGCGCACGTTCACCCCTGCGTGTCTTTGACAGAGGAACTGTAACAGGACAGGTGTATTGGGACGTCATTTTGCACCAGTATGTCCGCCGTTTTTAGGGGTACAGTGGGTCCCACCTTCCTCCTGATGGATGATAACGCACGGCCTCACCGAGTTGCCATCATGGAGGAGTACCTTGAAACAGAAGATATCAGGCGAATGAAGTGGCCTGCCTGTTCTCCAGACCTATACCCCATCGAGCACATCTGGGAAGCTCTCGGTCGACGTATCACTGCACGTCTTCAAACCCCTACGACACTTCAGGAGCTCCGACACGCACTCGTGTAAAATTGAGAGGTTTATACCCCAGCAGCTGCTCGACCACCAGGTGTTTTGTAGCACATGTGTTTCTGTGTCGTGTGTGTTCCCTATGTGCCTATGCTATTAGCGCCAGTTTTGTGTAGTACCACGTTGTGTGGCACCACGTTTTGCAATTACCCTTAATTTATGAGCACGAGTGTAGGATCCGGTTTGCGTTTAGTTGTGACCCGCGGGAGAAATTCACGGGAGAGAGCGAGGGTCTGGCATTATGCTCCGCCAGGGACGCATTTTAGAACATTTCGGTCAATGCTTGGCTCGTTTCACATTTGCTGCTCATGACGCAGACTAGTTAAACCCTTACCTAACCCTTGCATGGGTAACGCTATTTCTCAACAGCTGGATTTGAACGACAAAGAGAAACACGTTACCAGTCTGAAAGCGATATTGTGACCCATGAGCTCACGTGCATGCGGAGAGGGGGGAAAATATCTCATTATGTTCAAAGTATGTGGGGAGAAGGATTTTTACCTGTGGATCATTGCTGACAACGCAAACAGAAAGGTCTTTTTTCAATTAATGGTGGGATCATAGAGCAACCGCTGATAAATTGTTTTGAAGAGATAAACAGTCTTGTCGGCAAAACAGACTTTATTATTTTATATTTTACCAGTAAGACATTTTATATTTTACCAATAAAACATGTTCAGATTAGCTGGCACAATAGGTGTTAAACAAATAATCTGTCGTCCATGCCAATATCAACAGTGTTTGCCTTCTAACACATGTGTGGACGGCAGACTACGCCTTTAACACCTACTGTGCCAACTAATCTGAAGATGCCCTAAACATGGCGATTTGCGCTATTGACAAAATATAAAATAATAAAGCCTGTTTTTCAACCAAGATACTTTATCATTTCAATACATACACACGATTACAACTTCCAGAAATAACTCGTACCCGTGCAACCATTTGTCAAAAGTATTTTTGGACCATCATTTACAAAATGTTTACTGAGCATGTTTGTGGATATTAATACACTAAATTTCAAACATACGAATGACCCGCTTATAGCCAGAAATCACAAAGTTGCTGCTAATTGCTAGTGGACTGAGAATGCCTATGTCATAGCCATATTTGGTTTTTCTATTCCTTCTCGTATTAATAATAGTAAATAATTTTTGTCCGTTGTGAGATTATAAGTTTGTTACTGTGTAACCGGAAGGCAATTTATTGAAGTAGCCGCAACCATTTGCTTTAATAGGAGCTTCATTTCCCATGGATTCAAGATGTCTGGCATCCCATCTTCAGATGTTTACTTTCATTTAATTGCGTGCACATTCTTTCTTTGCTATCAACGTTTCAGAATTTTGCAATGGATTTTTAAGACAGCTGTTGTAAAACGTCGTAAGTAAAAAACAGTGGGATGACGCGTAAATAAAAGTAAACATCTGAACATGAAGTGAAAATAAATGCATGTGCTATAAAAAAAAGTTGCAGAATTTTGCAATGGACGTTCTTAAGACAGCTGTTGTAGAACGTCGTAAGTAAGAAAACAATGCGACGACGCGTGAATAAAAGTAAATATCTGAACATGGAGTGAAAATAAATGCACGTGACATAAGAAAAGCGCACGTTTTGTGGCATAATGTGTTCTGTGCCTCTCGGGAAAAGGGTGTCATTCCTACTAGTGCTTATCCAAAATACATTAACGCCATTGACGTAGTGGTTTTCGTTTTATATTCTGGGAGTACTGCTATTTTGAACCTAGCGACTCCCTCGCACATTCATGACGCTATGAGCTAATTCCGTGTCCTGGGAGCGTGCGTAATTCAGCAGCACAAAGCGTGGGCACGGAATGCATCCAGCGTTGACCTCGTAGCCGACAAGCAACAAATAGAATGTGACTATGTCCCTTACATTTACTGTGTTGAATGATCAGAACTCAACTGTAAGATGTACAATTTCCGGGCGCTGTTTTCACGCACTGCATCATACTGCAGTAAGCTCTCTGCGAGAAAGAATGAGATACTTTTTGTGTATGAAAACCAGTCTTTTCTACTGTGAACTCCATACGGGAGCATGTTCTCAATCATCGACATTTTCACGCTTTTGTTGAAGAATCTGATTCCGAATTCTGTGACTTGCTTTATGCCACCAGCGTGAGGTGGCTCAGCTGGGGTAAAGTCCTGTTTCATTTTTACAAGCTCGGGAACGAAACTGGTGTTTTTGTCACTGTATAAGATAGAGCTAATCAACAGCTGTTAAAGTTGTCATTGTTGGTCGATATCAAAACATGATTGATCGGAACTTGAAACATCATGGAAATGAATAACCTTGTCTGTGATCTTTACAGAATCATCAAAGGATTCCGGAGGACTGCTACAATACCCGAAGATGTCAATCCTAAAAAAATATCCATGACATGAAGAAACATTCTTTGGAGAGATTGTCTGATCTGAGAGTGGCATTCTTCTGTTCCAGGATCCGTTTGAATTGTAACCTCGATGATGTGTCTGTTGAACTACAGTTTGTACTCACTGATTGACAAAGCAAATGACTTTTTAAAAGAGAAGCACAGAGAAGAAAAATTTGTTGAAATGTACCGCTGCTTAGTTGATGTCTGGTTTCGAAAATTGAAGAAAACTGCCGGTGGTGTGGCGTGAGCGTTGGGAACAACTTCTGTAAGCAAACTTTTTCAATAATGCAGTATGTTAAATCTGCACATCGAACAAGATTGTCTCATGAACATATGGAAGCAACACTCTTGATTGGATGCAGTACTACCAAACTAAACACTGATGATATCTTGAATGACAAACATCAGTTTCACAAACGTCATTAATGTGTTTTGATGTTTAGTTTATGAGATTTGGATATGTGCACACTGGGTCTGATGTAACTTTCATTTCTCTACGCCGCTTTCTTGGCCAACTTATTTTAGTAAATAAATACGCTGGTTTCCTTGATTTTACACGGAATCCTGAACTTACTTTTTCGTCTTTTTTCACAGAGCTTTCGTCCTGGGTTCCATGGATTGTATAGAATTTTGTCTGTTATCCGGCCCACTGTGGAAAACGCTTCGTGACCTCTGACGAAAACGATTTAAGTACCTTACGCCAGTAAATTTCTGAAGAGGCATTATTGTTGTCTGCGGCACATTTAATTGGTGTGTGGGTTGACATGTCGTGGCAATTATAGGAGAACATCATAATGTAATTAATCTGTTTACTACAAAGTAAATTTCCTATGAGAATCATGGGTGTAAGCGTGTATGTGTTTCTATATATGTTTTAATTTGTAGCATATAATAAGTGGAGGCCGGTTGAGTGGACCATGTCTGGAGACTACAAAGGAATTAAGAAGAAAAAAAGACTACGGTTGATGTAAATGTGTAGCCCGCGACTTTTGTTGTAAACCTTAGTGTGCACTGATTCACTGGTAAGACTCATTGACGCAATTGTTTGTCTCTGACCTTTTGACCTTTTTAAGGCAGACTGTCGCCCTACCGCGAAAAGAATCGTGTTCGCATCTATGTTTGATTCAAGGAAAGCAGAAAGCTATTGAAAACGTTTCTTTACGTAAGCGAAGCGAAGCTGTTTCCCAAGTAGAAGTAGTTTTTCGAAAATGCTTTACTTTGCTTATAAAAATCTGAAAACCACAGATTTTCGATTCGCAAATTTTTTCGCTATGCAATTGTTCTGAAAGAGCTGCAATTAACTGGATGTCAGTTTGATGAGTCCATAAGCAGCTTTTCAGCTGGGCATAGGGGACTTATAGTGTTAACATGGGATTCAAACCACATTTCATTTCTGTGGAATCTCCAGAAAAAAGAGGGGAGAATGCTAGATTAACAATAAGCGTGAAAAAAAAATGATCCAGCAGGAATTCGATCCCGCAAATTTCACTTTATAGATCGACCACCAAATATCATCAAGCTTTACTCTTTTATTGATTAGTCTTTCTCCAGAGATGTGGCGGCTGTGTCGCTAGGTCGCAATGACGTCGTTTTCACAGTGGCGGGGGTCTTCATTTAGTCTTAATTCAGACAACGTCCAAGAAACATTTTTCAATTATATAAACAAACTTCCTCGTGAACAATGTATCTGCAAGTCAAAACATGATCAAAACCCGTACAATAGTTCCAGAGGAATGAATATACAGACGAAAGTGAACAGAGTACTTCAATCTATGTATAATAGAGAAGACATGAAGTAAAATTAAATAAAACGCTACATATTTTGGATTCGGTGTTTTTTTTTTTTAGCTTGTGTAAAATTTTGCTAATGTGCTACAGAATGTAGTCCATTATGTCGTCATGATAGGTGCGGCATAATGCTTTTGGAATACTAGTTTTACCTAAGGCACTAAAAAAGTATATTGACTGTATGTTTCTGATTTCCTCTATGTTTTTTTTTATTAAAACATTATGCCAATACATCCTAGATCATTCACTCCGGCTGCACCTCACGAATCAGAGATCCCGGATAACAAACGTGGAAAGCAGAGAAGTGTATTGCGAACATAACATCCGCAGATAAACCTCTTTCCGTACAGTTTCACACTTCTTTTACCAACACTGACAAGGGTAGTAATGGTTACCTAGTTGAATATATTAAGTTAATATACGTAAATTTAACTGTTTAAATATATTCAAATTTTATAATTACTCGTTTAACATTCCAAGGAATAAAACAAAATTAAATAAAAGTAACAGTAGCCGCAGGATTCAAACCCGAGCCGATGAACAGCCAGAGGTGTCCTGGCCGAAACATTCTGCTGTAACTGCCTCTTGCCTGACAACACAGTAGCATCGCTCCCTTTTACATCACCTCTCGTGACATCTATCGGGAAATTCCACTTTACATAGGGATTCCGGATGTATTTTGTCAGTGTAGTTGCATTTAATACATTATTTGTTGTATCATTCTCGGTTACCAAGTATTAACCTCTCCTCTAGGCCTTCGTGATGAGCAAATTGCCGAAACTCGTCTTCCAACATTACAACATCCTTGTTCAGAGGACTGCTTATCTAGCTTTCCACCAGTGATGAACAATCATGCACTCAATTGTACCTCGACATAATAGTATAGAAAGCGTCTGGACTATTTGGACCAGCGGGTGAAAGACTGCAATGAGTATCATCAATGATGAGACCAAGGCTAGAGGAGGCGTTGCGCGGTATTCGTATGATCTTTCATTGGGATTGCAAATGTTTTGTCCAGTTTGCTTATTTTCCATAGTGTCGGTTGAGTCTGTACTCAGTAAAACTCCGACTTTACGAGAGACACTCAATAAGTAATGCAAACACATCTTTTTCTGAAAGCAGTTTCGTTTTATTCGGGATCCATTACATCATATTATTTTTCATTCTTTTTGCTAAAAGACCCTATTTGTCAGCATAACGTCCTTCAATGCGACGGCGCAGACCCAACATCTTGCTTTATCAGTTGCCTCTCCAACATCCGGGTACTGCCTCCGGCGAATTGCATCCTTCACTGAGGTAAACAGATGGAATTCGGAAGGTGCGAGACCCGGGCTGTAGTGTGGGTCCATATACTTGTGAAAGGTCGTGTCATGGAGAAGGAGAACGTCTGCAATTTTGTGGCGACGAACACGCTGAAGTCCTCTCTTCAATTCCCTGAGGGTGGCACAGTTGCCTGCCTGGTCACAATTGATCTTTGTCACGATGAATCTAGTAACGCTCAATCAATCCCTCATAGGTATAGGTGGTTATTCTTTACGGTTTCATGTTAAGTAGCGAGCAATCCAGTGGTCACACACCACTGAGTACACCAACGGGTGGACGAATGTGTCAGTGCTAACAAAAGAGACGTCCGGTTCAGCAGCGAAGTGTTTGATTGTGATTCGTCGATCACCTCGAATGCGAGTGTTCCTACATTCCAACACTGCATGACTGACGGCTGCGTGCGGCTGGCCGGCACCCCTGAGATACGATTGGTTTGTGCGACCTTGTGGCTATGATAACAGATGGCTCACTCAACGACTTGCCGTGCTTTTGTTCACTTCCCAGTCTCCGTCGAATACTGCAAGCACCTATCAATTACTCCGATGCTCTGGTTTTCGGCTAAAACAGACTGAATGACAGCTATCTGCTTGCAACGCCCCTCCGTTACAGGCGCCATTTGGAAGGCTACATACGGCGCCGCCATCGGAATTTCATGAAACTATAGGGGCTGACGCGGAAATGTTCTATTACGCCACACAACGAATTCCGCAATTTTCAACCGGAAGTGGACGAGAAAAAAAAAATTTGTTGCATTAGTTATTGAACGAGCATCGCCCTGTAGAAATGAGTTCGTGTGTTAAATATTTGAAGTAAAAGATTAAGCGAGAAATTAATTGAAGTCTTCAGACTTTTGTTGCCATTGCCACTGAAGGTTAAATCTTCTGGGTAGTTAGGTCTCATCGAATTTATTCTGTGCCGTTGACGTTCCGATCCCTCTGCCGGGACAGTCTTAAGGACCTTGTGGCGTCCACGGTTGACTGAACACTGTGGGAAGCCAGTGCCTAGTTCTCTTATTACGGTGAAATCTTCCGCTCTTATGGGATTAGTGGGTAAATTTCTTGTAGGAAACACTGGCTGGCTACCGTCATTCGATAGAAGAAGGTTTTCCCGTACATATGCTGAAGCAGTTACTTCCGACCCCAAACGGATGCACCTGATTACTGCTACACTGCGGACGTCAATGAAATGAGCTGTGGATGCGACAGAGTGTATTATAGGCTGAACAGGAAGGAATGAGAAGAAGGTATTAAGGAACACGAACGTCACGCGCAGCTAAAGCAGAGCGTGAAATATGCGGTAGCGGAACATCGTGAGAACTGTGGCCTTGGCATTGATTTAAAAAACGTACGTGTGCTGACTGAAAATAACAACGATTATAGAAGAAATGTCCATGAAGCCACTGAAATTTCTAAGGACGAAAGTGACTTCAATAGTGAGAATGGCTATAGACTTCCGATTTCGCGGCTTCCGTCATAAAGGAAGTGAAGACGCCGCCGTAGTGTTTAACAACGGCCTGGAAGCCACCACTGCGGACGACATTTGTGATCAAAATTTTACGTCTCTTTTCTGCCTGTTTAGTTTCTATTCAATGTCGGTGGCCCGCCAATAGCAGAAGTAAGAATCTGAACTATTAACTCTTCTCCGGCGTAAGTGCGGGAAAAATCTATTTAATGACGATGACCCACCAACAGTAGCCAGAAAAACTTTACCCAGTAATCATGTAAGCTCTCGGAAACTCCCTCTTGTAAGAGATCGTGGCGTTGGTGTCTGACAATGTTCAGTCAATCGTGGACACCACAAGATCCTGAAGATGATCTCAGCAGAGGTGTCGAAACGTCGATCGTGCAAAAGAAATATGACACTGCCTTAACAACTTAGAAGGCTTTACCTTAAAGTGAGGAAGTGTTCAGACAAGGTTTGAACTATGTGTAAAGTTCGTTGAAAATCGGTAAGTGCTTTCATCCTCAAGTGCCTGACGAATGCACTCCATGTAAGTTGCGCGTCTTGAATTACGCTGATTCAAGACATATACAGATTTTCCGACTCCCATACTTGCTTTATTGTTACACTTCCAACGCAAGACTGTACGTCCTAGTAAGTATATTATGGCAGCATTTTGGATTTTGTTAGTTTGGTCAGTAATTACACTCCTGGAAATGGAAAAAAGAACACATTGACACCGGTGTGTCAGACCCACCATACTTGCTCCGGACACTGCGAGAGGGCTGTATAAGCAATGATCACACGCACGGCACAGCGGACACACCAGGAACCGCGGTGTTGGCCGTCGAATGGCGCTAGCTGCGCAGCATTTGTGCACCGCCGCCGTCAGTGTCAGCCAGTTTGCCGTGGCAAACGGAGCTCCATCGCAGTCTTTAACACTGGTAGCATGCCGCGACAGCGTGGACGTGAACCGTATGTGCAGTTGACGGACTTTGAGCGAGGGCGTATAGTGGGCATGCGGGAGGCCGGGCGGACGTACCGCCGAATTGCTCAACACGCGGGGCGTGAGGTCTCCACAGTACATCGATGTTATCGCCAGTGGTCGGCGGAAGGTGCACGTGCCCGTCGACCTGGGACCGGACCGCAGCGACGCACGGATGCACGCCAAGACCGCAGGATCCTACGCAGTGCCGTAGGGGACCGCACCGCCACTTCCAAGCAAATTAGGGACACTGTTGCTCCTGGCGTATCGGCGAGGACCATTCGCAACCGTCTCCATGAAGCTGGGCTACGGTCCCGCACACCGTTAGGCCGTCTTCCGCTCACGCCCCAACATCGTGCAGCCCGCCTCCAGTGGTGTCGTGACAGGCGTGAATGGAGGGACGAATGGAGACGTGTCGTCTTCAGCGATGAGAGTCGCTTCTGCCTTGGTGCCAATGATGGTCGTATGCGTGTTTGGCGCTGTGCAGGTGAGCGCCACAATCAGGACTCCATACGACTGAGGCACACAGGGCCAACACCCGGCATCATGGTGTGGGGAGCGATCTCCTACACTGGCCGTACACCTCTGGTGATCGTCGAGGGGACACTGAATAGTGCACGGTACATCCAAACCGTCATCGAACCCATCGTTCTACCATTCCTAGACCGGCAAGGGAACTTACTGTTCCAACAGGACAATGCACGTCCGCATGTATCCCGTGCCACCCAACGTGCTCTAAAAGGTGTAAGTCAACTACCCTGGCCATCAAGATCTCCGGATCTGTCCCCCGTTGAGCATGTTTGGGACTGGATGAAGCGTCGTCTCACGCGGTCTGCACGTCCAGCACGAACGCTGGTAAAACTGAGGCGCCAGGTGGAAATGGCATGGCAAGCCGTTCCACAGGACTACATCCAGGATCTCTACGATCGTTTCCATGGGAGAATAGCAGCCTGCATTGCTGCGAAAGGTGGATATACACTGTACTAGTGCCGACATTGTGCATGCTCTGTTGCCTGTGTCTATGTGCCTGTGGTTCTGTCAGTGTAATCATGTGATGTATCTGACCCCAGGAATGTGTCAATAAAGTTTCCCCTTCCTGGGACAATGAATTCACGGTGTTCTTATTTCAATTTCCAGGAGTGTATATTAAATACTGAGGAATTAAATGCTCCTCTGCTCCAGGAAGCCGTTACAAAGGCAGCTTTCAGCTGGGACACGGTGTTCGGATGACCGCTTAAAGCTACACTAGCAGCGGATTCGTATTTCACCGCCAGATGTAGTTTTAATGAGTGCTACATTAGACTCGTTTAACCCCCGATCTGGAGGCAGCTGTAGTTAGTTGTTGTGGACTCCAAGGGTGATGTTTCGTGTTGCCTTCTGCTGCAGAAGATTGTATGCTTATTAAGAGACATAGAACAGTTATGGAAGCGCTAGTTTAATTAAGACAGCTCCGCAAAGCAGTTTACGAAATGATCCAGTTAGATGCAAGAGCTACCATTGTATGACTACTTTCTTGGAGAACTGGCATGCCAGTTTACCACAGCCATCAACTGTGAAAGGAATTATTAAGCGTATGCCATTTGTCATACTTGGAGACGATGCATATCCTTTGATGACTTATTTAGTGAAATCTTATCCCAAACGCTGTCCTAAACACGAAGAAAATGTTTTCAACTACAAGCTAACGAGAGCAAGAATATATGTGGGATGTGGCTTCGCTATCATGACTGACAAGTGGCGTTTATGGGAAAAATGCGTAGATACTGAATCTAACGAAGCAGAGGGTACAGCAAAATGTGTCTACATATTGCCTAACTTAATTACTGCCCATGAAACCATTGACTTCTTCAGGTCGGCGAAATTGCAAGACATTTCTATTGAATCATTACTGCCGTTACTTAATTCAACCAGAGCTTTCGCCAGCCACTACAGCAGGCACAAATCGTGTGAGGAAATTTCATATCAAATGTCAACGCAGCCAGCAACAATAATTCTTACTAGCTTCTAACAGTAAAATAAAAAGTGATGCAATTATTCAATCTAATGCAGCTGTCGTATGTAGTTGTCTGTAGCAAAATAAATTAATTTGAAATTCAACATTACAAACCTTTTGCGAATAATTGCTCCCCAATAGAATCCCATGGTTCTGATTTAATTTCCCTGTTGTTGTAATATCTGTTGCACTTGTCTACAAGGTAAATCAAAGATTAGAATGAAATCAACACCCTTAGCTGCATGCAGGCGTTAACATACGTCAACGGGGACAGATGAAAATGTGTGCCCCCACCGGGGCTCGAACCCGCACATGTCCGAAAGAACAGATACCATCTTAGTGTATACATAGTTAAGGCTCACCGGCCACTTGAACATCTTCTTCTTCTGTGCGAATGCACAAACAGTGCCCGAACTCTTACGGGAATTGGCAACGCGCCGAGAGTAACGAGTATAATGGGCGGGGCAGTACGAATGTAGTGCGGGACAATACGTTGAGAATGTGGGTTTCGCGGGAGGCGTGCCAGAGATAAATCCGTGCAGTCGCGCTGTCCTCTGTTTCCTCGGTGGCTCAGATGGATCGCCGGCACGGTAGCTCAGCGTGTTCGGTCAGAGAGCCGGTTGGCCTCTGTCATAAAAAACTGAGTGGAAAGATCAACCCCCGAACTTGAGCAGGATGTCTTGCGACGTCCCCAACGATCAAACACAACGATCAATAACGAACAAAATGAAAAAAAAAAGATGAATAGAGCGTCTGCCATGTAAGCAGGAGATCCCGGGTTCGAGTCCCGGTCGGGGCACACATTTTCATCTGTTCCAGGTGACGTATGTCTAAGCCTGTAAGCAGCTAAGGGTGTTCATTTCATTGTAATTTCATTCTAACGAGCTGCTTGGTCACCGATGTTATCGGTTCTTTCGGACATCTCCAAAAGAACAGATACCGCCTTAGTATATAAATCAAAGATTCGTTGTAGTTTCCGCCTTAATTAGGCACCTTAGTGTTCCGATATCGGACTGAAAACAAATATGTTTGGTACGTCATTGGACGTTGTCGCATCAGGTTTTCGCTTCCGTTGTAGGCACTTAAATTGTAGTATTGGTGTTTATCCTTCCTAAGTCGTCTACTGGTCGCTCGATATGGGAACAGGAGAATTACGGATTCACTGTAGGTAAACAGTGCGTGTACTTATAAGCCATCAGGGGTTTTGGTGAGGTCAGTTCCTTCCCAGAAGAACCCTTCGACTGCGCTGCAGGTAAACCCAAAATCAGTTGTCCGTTTCCTGTCCAGCAGTCTGGTGCAACGAACGTTGATTCTGTTCGTGTTATTTTGGTTACCACCGTCAGTCAGTTCAGTTAACATATTTTTGATACACTGAGTTATCCAGGAGTGATGGATAAGCATAGTACGTCGCAAGAAACTGCGGATTAAAGAGTGTACGGTCGTCTCCTAGGTATTCTTAATACATTTTTATTCAATAATTGATAGAGAAGAACTGAGGGCTGATATTGTCAGCCACGATCAAAGGCCTGAAATTTATACAGAAGTCTGCCTTGTCAAATAGGACGCATCAGAAAAGTAAGCGAAAATATATTTTATGGTTTAGTGGAATTACCAATAGTGTGCTACGAAATGAGGGAAGAAATCAATCGTTGTAAACAGCATACCAAATTCGGTAATTCGCCGTATTGTTGTAGAACAAAAAAATCAATTTTTCTTGGCAGCAAGAACTTAACTAACACCATTCGTAGTGTTATATATTTTAACAACTCCTTAAATTATCTTAGATAATCACTCGACTAATAAATTTACTTCTTTCAATTACAACTCTTCTTTTACTCATAGTAGATCCACCAAGAGCAATGCTTAACATGTCTAAAACTCTGATCCGCTTTGTTATAGCAAAATTTAATACACATACTGTGCTCCATCGTTCTACGGAACACATAATCGCCGATATTACTAAAATTCCCGAAACTTGTTTCACAGTTGGCAACAGACTAAGTATCCGATAAGCCAGATGTTGTACAGATACTTTTCAGACCACACTGTGACAAAAGTGTCGTGCGAAGTGGGATGGTAAAAATCACGAAATTTCAAATTTCCAATTACTTTTGAACACTCCTCATGTAGCTAGAGCTGTCAAAGAAAACTTCAAATTCTCAGCAGAAACACAGTGTAAGAATAAGCCTTAAACTCCATACTACAATTGTACTAAACTGTGTTTAAAATCCTATCGAAATATATCCATCCGCTTAGACGAACATGTATTCAGATGAACAGGTATTGAAAATATGTTGATAATTAAATGAATTGGTATGAAATGAGGTTCCCTATATAATTTGCGAAGATCGAAATACACGAAGGTGACAGAAGTAATGAGATACCTCCTAATATCATTTCGGACCTCCTTTTGCCTGCGTAGTTCAGCAACTCGACGAGGCATGGACTCAACAAGTCGAAACACCGCTGCAGAAATATTGAGCCACGCTGCCCTTATAGCCGTCTATAACTGCAAATGTGTTGCCGGTGCAAGATTTTGTTCACAGACTGAGCGTTCGATTACGTCCCATGGCGGGTGATCTGCGTGGCTAAATCATTCGCTCGAATTCTCCTGAATGTTCTTCACACCAATCGCAAACAACTGTGGCCCAGTAGCATGGCCCATTGTCATCCATAAAAACAGCATAGTTGTTTGGGAATATGAAGTCTATGAATAGCTGCAAATGGCCGAACGTACCCTTTTGCAGTCAATTACCGGTTCAGTTGGACCAAAGCACCCAGTTCATTCCATGTGAACACAGCCCACACCATTACGGTGCCACCTCCAGCTTCCAGAGTGCCTTGTTGACAACTTAGGCCCAAATTTGTGATATATGTAGGAGCCCTGACTTATGACTTCTGTTCCTACGTAATTACCGAGCGAGGTGGCGCAGTGGTTAGCACACTGGACTCGAATTCGGAAGGACGAGGGTTCAATCCCGTCTCCGGCTATCCTGATTTAGGTTTTCTGTGATTTCCCTAAATCGTTTCAGGCAAATGCCGGGATGAATCCTTTGAAAAGGACACGGCCGATTTCCTTCCACATCCTTCCGTAAACCGAGCTTGCGCTCCGTCTCTAATGACTTCGTTTTCGACGGGACGTTAAACACTAATCTCCTCCTCCTACGTAATTATAATCGTTTTTTCTATTCTTATAGTCTTACTCGTTTATCTACAAACAACCGCTGCCCGGATGTACCTGCACACTGCAAAGCCATTGATTTACAGTATACGCCAGGGGAAGAGCCGGTACTGTCATGTGAAACAGACAGAGTTTGTAATGTAGCTGGGTAGGCACAGACTGGACTCACTCACTCGTGAATTTACCGACAAACTACTACAACCTTAAGCCGTCGGCACACTGACCGTGCTATCGAACGCCAACGCTGAGCATGCTGAGTTCAACGTGCTGCTGTACACTCAGAAACAATGCGACTTGTGCATACGGTAGGTGAGACTCAACGTGGTATACACAATCGCAAGGCACTCCAACGGTGTGGGATGCTTCTAGTTCGTAAATCACGCTGTTTACTGAAAGTGGGCGCGTAAAATTCCCACGTTAGCTCTATTAAAACGCACATTTCCTCCCTTGTCCATATGCTAGTCATGTTATTCTATATATGTGATATACACAAATGAAAACTTCATTGTCCATGTACACGTTTTAAGACAAAAAGGAAAGTACTGTGTCCAATCATTACAAACAGTGCGGTGCAAATTTGCAATAGTTCTTCACATAAGATAAACATTATTTCATCATTCCCACATTTTAATTAAATCCCAAGGTCATTCTTATTTGATCACCGTTCCTACCCAGTAGCAGAATCGTTACAACATGTGAATTAAGAAACTTAAAAAGGAGCAAAATAGCTTTATACAAGTAGCGCAAGCTGCCATGTAGATTAATCCAATCGAACAAACTTACTCCTAAAAAAAAAAGAGGTGAACTTCTATTTGCATAACATCAAATATTATAATACATACTTATATTAAACTAATAATAAAGCAGCAGGACCTATTAAATACGTGAATGTTAGGGAAAGAAATTTAGATGCGACGAGACGGGAACCACTGCCTTTTCACACTTCTTTTGAGAATCGGTAGCTCTACTCACTACGCTTTTTATCTCATTTTGCTCGTTATTGTTTGTTCGATTATCTGAGGGCGGACATCTCATGGCGCTTGTTCAAGTTCATCCATTAACTGTTTCTTTTATTACATAAGCCGGTTAACCCTATGACCGACCACGCTGAGCTACTGTGCTGGCATGCTAAACCGATAACAAATTATTGGTAGTCGCTCTTAGCATGTTCACACTTGCTAAAAACTGTAATTGTAGCTATGTTATTAATTGAAATTTAATTATAACAAATTTTACCAAGAACAATGCGTTTCTGGTGGATTCTCAATGTGTCGTTGCACTCAAAAGGCGTAATCTCAAAATACGCATGTTACAGTATTTCTTTTGCCCCGAATATGGTGTTTCTCATTATTTTATTCCAACTAATCACACAGTTAACAACGGGTTTTCGAGTAATTGTCACTTTGCAGGTGCTCAGAAACGGCATATACAAGGTGAAAAATATTTAAACCGACAAATTCTGGGAGGTTGTAGGGGACATCAAAATAAATATTTTCCCCTAATGTCATTTTTTTCCTATGAGGATTATTTAAACCGGTGGAGGCTGTAATACGCTCTTCAGTTGTTAGAGGCTGTAATGCGATCCTCAGTTGTTAGAGGGCGTATTACGCTCTTCAGTTGTAGTAAACTGCTGTCTACCAGTGTAGTAGTACATTGTCTCTGTTTACTAACGGAGCGGTACATCTGGAATGAGTACACTGATACGGTTGGTGCGTACTACGTAGCGCACCACAACGAACGAGCTGCACAGGAGGTTTATCAACAACAGTATCCTAATCGCCGTATCCCGCAGCATACGATCTTTGCTGCTGTGTACCAACGTCTGCCTGAGATCGGGTCATTTAGCAGATTACCTGGACAGGGACGCCGTCGCACGGTAAGAAGGCTGCAATTTGAGGAAGCTGTCTTGCAGCATGTGGCTTCAATCAGCACTCGTGCAAATGGACGAAACATGTAGACGAATTAGATGAATGAACGAACAGTCCTTCGAGAGCAATTGTTACGTCCATTTCACTTATAGCGTGACCACAACCTGAAACCAGCTGATTATCCACCCAGAGCACAGTTTTCGCAGTGGTGCCTGGAACAGTGTAAAATGCATCCTACAATTCCATTCTCTGTGTTGTTTACCGATGAAGCAAGTCTCGGGCGTGATGGAGTCATTTAACAGATTACCTGGACAGGGATACAGTCGCACGGTAAGAACGCTGCAATTTGAGAAAGCTGTCTTGCAACATGTGGAGCGGGATCCTTCAATCAGCACTCGTTTAATTGCACGTAACATGAGGACGAATCAGACGAATATAAGAACAGTCCTTCGAGAGCAATTGTTAAATCCATTTCACTTACAACGTGTCCACAACCAGGAACCAGTTGATTATCCATCCAAAGCACAGTTTTCACATTGGTACCTGGAACAGTGTGAAATGCATCCTACATATCCCTCCTTTGTGTTGTTTACCAATGAAGCACCGTTCGGGCGTGATCGAGTCTTCAACATGCACAATTCGCATGTTTGGAGTGAGTATAACCCACATGCCACAGTTTACTAGCGCTCATCAAGTGCGGTTCTTCGTTAATGTGTGGGTCGGTGTTGCTGGGGACTGTTTAATTGTGCCTTATCTCCTACCTAGGCCATTAAATTGCAGGCACTGATACAATTTTTTCGCCAGACCTGGCCACAATTGCTGGAAGACGTTCCGTTCTCTACAAGATAATGCACGTGGTTCCAACATGACGGTGCGCCGGCAAGTTTCGGTCGTCGTGTGCGTCGATTCCTGGACCAACGGTTCCCAGAAACGTAGATTGACAGAGGTGGTCCTGTACCATGGCCTGCTCTATTCCCAGATATGTCCCCTCCGGACTTTTTTTTGTGGGGAGAGATGCGGAACCTTGTTTACACAACACCTGTTGCGTCAGAAGAGGATCTGGTAGCCTGGGTAGCAACAACAGCAATAAAAATGCATTATACTCCTAGGGTTTTTGCCCGTGTCAGACAGAACATGATCCAACGGTGTAACCTTTGTTTACGTGTTGAAACGTCCCCTTCGAAAAATTATTGAATTACTGTGCTGATAAATCTCTTACATTATTTGGTTTTCAAACAGCTGAGCAAAACTGAACGTACTAAGACATTTCGCTCTTTACCTATTCTGATCAACACTAAACTGACACACAATAGTTTTTAGCGCAACGCAATCTTTCAATAATCCCTACAAAAGAATGGCCCTAACTAACATTAACCTATACCTTTCACAAATCACTTACCTCACAAAAATCTTCGTTACTCGAACTACTGCAATACAGCGAGCGCCACTACTGCCAGCTAAATAAAAGATTCAAACTACTGATAGGCATAGTTACCAAATGAAAGATTTTGATAGAAAACAAACAATGTATTTACCTTAATAGTGTTCAAAAGTCATAATATATATAGCAGTTCATGACATCTATTCTTACAAATGTACTGTTTCTGATGGACACACGACCAGATCATCCGCTCTCTAAAATCCGCCATCTCACTTCCCCACATCCACCACTGCTGGCGGCTCACCTCCAACTGCGCAACGCTACTCGCTGTTAACATCCAGCTGCCCAACACTACAATGACAGACAACAATGCAAACTAGCCACAGACTGCACACAGCACAATCAGTGATTTTCATACAGAGCGCTACGTGGCGTTACCAATATAAAAAACTAAACAGCCTACTTACAGTGTCAACGGAGACATTTTTGAAAATCTACTGTAATTGAAATTGGGTTGTGTTAATGTGTTGTCTCTTGGTCATAAAACAATTGAAAAGTGTTTGTTGGTTTAATTAATTTGCCTCCAGAGAAATCTTCCTTTACCGGTTTAAATAATCCTCATAGGAAAAAAATGACATTAGGGGAAAATATTTGTTTTCGGTGTCTCCTACAACCTCCCCGAGTTTGTTGGTTTAAATACTTTTCACCCTGTATACGTATATGTTTGAACTGAATGCCAATATGCCGCCTCGCATGTCTGTGCTGAAGAGAGATAGCGTGCATGTGACGTAGGTACCATCTCATTGGTGAACACTCAGACGCACCTTCAGAATATCTTACATGCTAGATATTGCTCTGCATGTTCGGAAAGACTCCCGAGCGTGCTATTCCACGCTATGACGTGATGAACTCGGCACGCTCAACGTTCAACGTTCTGATGCACGGTCCGTGTGCCGACGGCTTTAGTTTTTAGTAAAACAGCAGCGCTAATTTTCAAGCTCAGAAGCATAACTAGGAAGACCAGCTCCCAATGATATTTCAGATAAGATACTGCTCTAGGCAATCTGCAAAACTGATTTACAGCACGTACTGTGTATTTCATTCTTCGACGCAAAATGATGTGGCGACCTGAGGTGCAGGTACGTTATTGATGTGTAATTTGATTCCTTCATTAGACATTACGGCACAATCAGTTTGACGTCACCAACATGGCGTATCACTGCGCCTCGCCCATCCCCAACTGCGCGATCCCCCGTGATTGTAGACCCGTGTTCACACGTCATGTTCTGCCTAAGGCAGCGTTTACAGTCGCGCCTGGTGTGGCAGCCGTTTCAGCGACGTTCAGCAGCCGCAGTCCGGCTCCTGCTGTAGCCAGCACAGCGAAAGTGGCATCAGCCAGCTGTTTCATGTGAATCCAGCTTCTCTTTTTTTCTATTACACCGCATCGCTAATCGCTAATTACGAAGTAACATTGTAAGACGTGTATATTTCTATTGTCTATTATCAAACCACAATTTATGAAAGATGTTTATATTTTATTAATAGGATTATGTAGGAATGATTAATATTTGTCATGTTGGAAATAATTGTGGTAGCAGGGAATGTCTGCACCAAAATGTTGTTGGCGGAAGAGACCGCACAGTAATATAATTTTGAAAAGGGCGGGAGAGACCGCGTATGGATACATTTTAAGAAAAGAGCGTGAAAGACCGCGCATTGATACATTTTGTAATGGGAGCAGGGATTGTCTGCACCAGAAAGCATTGTTGGCGGGAGAGACCGCACTTGAGCGTTCAGAGGAAGTTAGTAGTAAGCGAGAAGTGAAGCGAGTCGGTTGCAGGTCTGAAGCGAGAGGTTGAGAGGAGCCGTGTGCCTGCCAGCCACCAGCTATGATTTACAAGAGATTATAAACGGATGTACAGAGACATCAGATAACTATTATCATCAGAGGAACGAATATTATTGAATTAATTTTTTGAGAAACTCAAGACTACTGAAGGTATGTTTGGGCATTGCTAGTTGTAAGATTATTGTTAAAAGTAAGTCCCATTTGAACGTTTGTAAAATCATTTCATTCAGAATATAATTAAATTTTGCCAGCAATCTTGCATTAATGATTATAACCCATCCTAAAAACCATCAACGTAAAACTTCGCAAAATTTTGTTGTTGTCAAGAAAAAGTTTAACTATGAACTTCGTAACTTCAGTCAAACAAAGAATAACGTCAGCTTTGCTATTAAAGAATAACGTCAGTTTTGGTAAAAAATGCAGCCACTTATTATGACAGCCCACCAGCAGCTATTAGAGTATAGTAAGCCAGATTAAGTACATTCACGTCGCAGTTAGATGTAGCAGTCAGTTGGCGATCCAGTATCAGTAAAAAAAAAGTAACGAACAGTTTTGGGTTATTGCAGGTAGCGACTGAGGGCCACGACGACGACACATTCTATGTTTCTTCGAAATAATCAGAAAATCATTTTAATAAGTAGAATTTAAATTTGTGTGCGAAGATTGAGAAAGAGGGGAGATTTCATTTGTTATTATTAAGCAAGAGATAGAAATCCTAATGGTAGCTTTCACTGGTTATTGTAGAAGGGAATGTTGCGTAACAAAAGAGATATAGAGGAGACGGAAAGGTTTCAACATCCCTCTTTATCTGCAGTTGCTAACTTATTTGCCCAGGTGCGAGTCCTTGTTACCCTGACACTGGGTTCGATGTATAGTAACAGGGGAAGACAAAAGGGGCAGCTACTCCGTGCCGTCCAGGAGCCAAGCAATATCGAGAAAAGGATGAAATTTATAAACGATCATAATAACTTCTTCACAAAGAGCAATTCTGACACGTTTGGAGATCAGGAGTCGAATTGAAATACAGAGTGCCAGGATGACAACAATGCAATACAATGAAACTTCCTGACAGATTAAAACTGTCTACCGGACCGAGACTCGAATTCGGGACCTTTGCTTTCCGCGGGCAAATGCTCTACCAACTGAGCTACCCAAGCACGACACACCCTGTCTTCAGAGCTTTACTTCTGGCAGTACCTCGTTTCCTACCTTCCAAACTTTAGAGAAGTTCTCCTGCGAACCTGTTTTAATCAGCCAGGAAGTTTCTTATCAGCGCACACTCCGCTGTCAATTTGTTGCCGTTCACCCCATGAACGCTTGAATCCTCAGTGCGTAATTCCAACCGTAAACCACGGAGGGTGTTCTGTGATGGTATGGGGGTCCTTTGGAGGGAACAGAGTCGGAGATTTGGTGAAAATAGATGGAAAAATGAACCAAAAAGATTATCATGCCATTCTCCAGCGACATGCTAAGACGTCTGGCTTGCGTCTGATTGGGAAAGGGTTTGTCTTCCACCAAGGCAACGACCCGAAACAAACGCCTCTCTTGTGTCCGAACAATGTGAAGTACTCTAGAGGTTTGTAAAATATTGACGAACATGGAATGACCGCCTCAATCCCGTGATTGTAATCCAGTCGAGCTGCTATGGGATGAATTGGACAGGAGGATCCGAAAACGGGAAATCATGAGTGGCTCACAATTTTTAGCGGTCCTGTAACGAGAATGGAGACTAATTCAAACCGAAACCTTGCAAAACTGACGCAGCGCATGCCGAGAGTGTGCAAGGCAGTGATGAAAACAAAGGATGGCTATTATGAGGAATCGAAAATTTAATTGTTGCGTCTTCCTGTGTGGTATTTGAGCTTAATAAACATTTGGAAAACAACAAAATGCATTTTTATACTGTATTTCCTTTCCATTGTCTATGATTACCAATTGTTTCCAAACTTATGGAGGTTTGTGTATAACTTTTCTATCACCTTTCTTTCTGCCCAAAAAATTGTCGAAGAAAGGCCGTTGCAGTGGTCATACCCTTTGATGACCGATCAGATCATAAAAGGAGCGTACCCCTCATGCTGCCTACCGACTCTCTGTCTAGTCACGAGCCTCAGAGGTGTCAAACGGAAGCAGAGCTCGCCACAGGGGTGGGTGTCACGCGAGGGTGTATCACCAGCGACGATACTTGCCTCACCAAAAGCCGGTAAAGGCATTTACACGGGCTCGTTGTCGACGCAAAACAGAAGCGCGCGACGGTCGCAGCCGCGGCGGCTGCCGGCACCCGAGACAAAGGGTGGCGCCGAATGCAGAGCGGAAGGGAACAATGAGCGCGCCGTAATTCGCGTCGTAGCCGAGATCAAAGCGCGCGCCTCTTCCGATGGGGATTCCGCGCGCAGAAAAGAAACTGGATGGAAGATGTCGGGCTCTGTGTTCGCCCTGATGTGGCGGGAAGGCGCTCCGTAGCCGCAGGTCTTATTGACATGAAAAGAAGTCCCCATTTGTCGCCGACACGTTCACCATCAGGAACGCTGCCGTCTGGCAACAAAGCAGCGACGAGCGTTCAAATAAAAGTCAGAAGACATGAAAATAAAGTCCGCGTCATGGTCTCACATTCCCTGGCACTTAAATTAAGTGCTCTATTGGAAGTGTGTAAGTAAATGGTGTGCTGTGTAATCATACCACAATGGCCCGGAGTTCCGGGGTACAAAGAAGCACAAAGAAACTAACTTGACTACGGCAAATACTGAAAGTGACCACCATTTATCTCTTGGCACTTTTGTGCCCTGGTGAGCAAACTGATAGGTGGATCGACTCTGGACTGCTGAAAGTGTTGTATTGTGTTGTTGTGGTCTTCAGTACAGAGACTGGTTTGATGTAGTTCTCCATGCTACTCTATCCTGTGCAAGCTTCTTCATCTCCCAGTACCTATTGCAACCTACAGCCTTCTGAATCTGTCTAGTGTGTTCAACTCTTGGTATCGCTCTACGATTTTTACCCTCCAATACTAAATTGGTGATCCCTTGATACCTCAGAATATGTCCTACCAACCGATCCCTTCTTTCAAGTTGTGCCACAAATTTCTCTTCTCCCCAATTCTATTCAATACCTCCCCATTAGTATGTGATCTAACCATCTAACCTTCAGCATTCTTCTGTAACACCACATTTCGAAAGCTTCTATTCGCTTCTTCTCTAAGTTATTTATTGTCCACGTTTCATTTCCATACATGGCTACACTCCATACAAATACGTTCAGAAAATACTTCCTGACTCCTAAATCTATACTCGATGTTAACAAATTTCTCTTCTTCAGAAACGCCTTCCTTGCCATTGCTAGTCTACATTCTATATCCTCTCTACCTCGACCATCGTCATTTATTTTCCTCCCCAAATAGCAAAACTTATTTACTACTTTAAGTGCCTCATTTCCTAATCTAATACTCTCATTATCACCCGATTTAATTCGACTACATTCCGTCCGCAGCTCGTGGTCGTGCGTTAGCGTTCTCTCTTCACGCGCCCGGGTTCCCTGTTTCGATTCCCGGCGGGGTCAGGGATTTTCTCTGCTTCGTGATGACTGGGTGTTGTGTGCTGCCCTTAGGTTAGTTAGCTTTAAGTAGTTCTAGGGGACTGATGACCATAGACGTTAAGTCCCATAGTGCTCAGAGCCATTTGAACCATTATTGACTACATTCCATTATCCTCGTTCTGCTTTTGTTGGTGTTCATATTATATCCTCCATTCAAGACACTGTCCATTCCGTTCAGCTGCTCTTGCAGGTCTTTTGCTGTGACAGAATTACAATGTCATCATCGAACCTCAAAGTTTTAATTTCTTCTCCATGGATTTTAATTCCTACTCCAAATTTTCCTTTTGTTTCCCGTGCTACTTGCTCAATATACAGATTGAATAACATCGGGGATAGGCTACAACCCTGCCTCACTCCCTTCCCAACCAGTGCTTCCCTTTCATGTCCCTCGGCTCTTATAACTACCATTCTGTAAAAATTGTAAATAGTCTTTCGCTCCCTGTATTTTACGCCTGCCACCTTCAGAATCTGAAAGAATTCCAGAACAACATTATCAAAAGCTTTCTCGAAGTCTCCAAATGCAAGAAACGTAGGTTTGCCTTTCCTTATTCTATTTTCTTAGATAAGTCGTAGGGTCAGTATTGTTTCACATGTTCCAACATTTATGCGGAATCCAAACTGATCTTCCCCGAAGTCGGCTTCTACCATCCGTCTGTAAAGAATTCGCGTTAGTATTTTGCAGCTGTGACTTATTAAACTGATAGTTCGGTAAGTTTCACATGTGTCAACACCTGCTTTCTTTGGGATTCCAATTATTATATTCTTCTTGAAGTCTGAGGGTATTTCGCGTGTCTCATACATCTTGTTCACGAGATGGTAGAGTTTTGTCAGAGCTGGCTCTCTCCAGGCGATCAGTAGTTCTAATGGAATTTTGTCTACTCCATGGGCCTTGTTTCGACTTAGGTCTTTCAGTGCTCTGTCACACGCAGTATAATATCTCTCATTTCATCTTGATCTACATCCTCTTCCAGTTCTTGAAGACTATGAGGGTTGTTTCGATACTTAGACTTGAAGGTTGCATGGGGGCTTAATTAAATAGAATGCAAATAATTTTAATTTTTGTCGCTGTTTGTCCGGTTACGGAGTCTCGTAACCGGTTGGCCCTGAATTATATTAGTACGCAATCTGTCTGCATAGAATAACAACAAGGAATGAAAGGAAACTTCCGTTAACACAATTAATTAATTAAGTTCCCACGAACTATAAAAGCTATGAAACAACAAAGCACAAATGTAACTGTTCTGTGTGTGGAAGTGTGATTCAATATACACATCTGGCACGGTTCTTCCTTAATACGACAAGATGCTTTGATCGCCATTTACACTGAAGTAAGAAAAAAAAAAAACAGAAATACTATGATTCCACATTGAAACCAGAATTACACGCTAATACATGAACACAAGCCAGAGGCTTTGTTGACTGAACCTGTGACCAAGAGGCATTGTTATTTAGGACTGAAATAAAAAAAATTCTCTACCTTCGTATATATTGACGCAAAATACACTCTGATCATTACAGCATCCCCAATAGAATAACATATGGTGTCTTACCCAACAGAACAACTAGTGCTCTATCGACGTCTTAACAAGCACAGATCACGCCTATCTCAGAACTACCACTGCCCTCAGCAACTTCTCAACTGCAACTGCCAGTGGAGGCAGCTGAATAATACTCTTTGACGCAATCTCTGGCGCTGTGGCTCAGTGTAACCACCTTTCAAGGATCCCATACAAGGTAATCGCATACTGCAGAATACGAAACAATGTGGCCGGCTAGGGCAGCTACCAGACTGCAGGTCCAGGTGGAATGTTCATCCGCATGATCGACATGATGTGCTGGTCTCCTGCGACAGGCGTCTTGTTGATCTGGTAGGACTCTGAAGCATTCTCTGGTGAACTGCTGTCACTTTTTCTGGTCTGTGGGCAGGTTGCGGGATGTTTTTTGACTTGTTCAGAACAGATCCCGTCTGACATAATTTTCGGACTAAGCACTGATTGGTAATTTTTGCTCGCGCTTTGACGCATTTAAATTTCTCAGCAAACAAATTGACCACAACATTTCGACGAATTTGTAGTCACGTAACTTTCCACAACGAACAACCGCTGTTCCAGTGTGAGTAACGTCGTCCATGTCGCATTGCTCACTCTCACACTGAAACAGCCCACACTACGCTCTAAACATGTGTGGATCATGTGGCGGGCGTACACTTGTGTGCGTGTGACGGGGAGTGGTTATATGACATCCAATCGTATCCACTCATCCGTGCCATTTTACACTACTGGCCATTAAAATTGCTACACCACGAAGATGACGTGCTACAGACGCGAAATTTAACTGACAGGAAAGATGCTGTGATATGCAAATGACTAGCTTTTCAGAGCATTCTCACAAGGCTGGCGTCGGTGGCGACGCCTACAACGTGCTGACATGAGGAAAGTTCACAAGCGATATCTCGTACACAAACAGCAGTTGACCGACGTTGCCTGGTGAAACGTTGTTGCGATGCCTCGTGTAAGGAGGAGAAATGAGTACCATCAAGTTTCCGACTTTGATAAAGGTCGGATTGTAGCCTATCGCGATTGCGGTGTATCGTATCGCTACATTGCTGCTCGCGTTGGTCGAGATCCAGTGATTGTTAGCAGAATATGGAATCGGTGGGTTCAGGAGGGTAATACGGGACGCTGTGCTGGATCCCAAAGGCCTCGTATCACTGTCAAGACGACAGGCATCTGTAACGAATCGTGCCGCCACGTCTCTACCCTAAGTCAGCAGATGGGGACGTTTGCAAGACAACAACCATCTGCACGAACAGTTCGACAACGTTGACAGCAGCACATGGACTATCAGCTCGGAGACCATGGCTGCGGTTACCCTTGACGCTGCATCACAGACAGGAGCGCCTGCGATGGTGTAGTCAACGACGAACCTGGGTGCACGAATGGCAAAACGTCATTTTTATGGATGAATGCAGGTTCTGTTTACAGCATCATGATGGTCGCATCCGTGTTTGACGACATCGCAGTGAACGCACTTTTTTTGTTTTGTTTATTTGGCCTCTGAGTGTGTACTCAATTTAACCATCGGCAACACATAGTGACAATGTACACATAATTGAATAAACAGATATAGAAATGCATAATTACAAGAATAAAAAGCTTAACTCTTTCAGTTTTGTACATGTTTTAAAAATTGAATTGAATTGGAAAATAATTAAAAGTGTCTTGGCTTACAATTCACACCAATTCTGAAATATCTTTATCAGCAAGACATATTTATAATTTATGTACACCATTAAAACCTACAGATTGTAACCAGTACTCTTGATTAAGTTAACTATCACTTTATATAGTCGAATGTCTTTAGTACACAAAAGAGAAGAAGGTGATTTAGGAAGATGGTAACCCTTACTCAGCAATGTCTTCAGAAAGACCAACCGTTCACGGTCAGATTTGGGGCACATAAATAAGATGTGGTTGACATCAGCTTCCGACTCAGGATCATACTCACATGCTGGTGAACTGTAAACGTTGATCCGATGTAGATGTTGTGGGAAAGAGGCATGATTGAAGCGGAGTCTTATGATGGTAGAAATCGTGGATCGGCTCAGATGTGTCCTCATGAACCACGGCTGTGAAGGAATACGAGGTTGTAGTACTGCGCAATAAGCGCCTTTTGTCTGTTGAGAAACGCTCCACATTTCCTGCCATTGTTGTCTTGCGTGATCCTTGACTTCACGTAAGTAGTCTGTATAAGGAAGGTGCAGATCCAGGACGGCGCCTAAGGTGGCCGCTTGTATGGCTAATGCATCAACTTCATCATTATAGAGGATACCAGAGTAGGAAGGTACCCACAACAAATGGATCGTCCTGCCCGTGAGTGTGCTGCGAATATATTCAGACATCACATCCAAGATATAACTGTTGGTTGTTTTGTTCCATCGACTGTACTGAATGTTTTTAAGAACGCTTTGAGAGTCAGATACTATCAATATCTTGGGGAAGGGAGTGCTTCCATATCTGCCACTGTCTCCGCCGTAGAAATAGAAATGCTCGTAGGCAGTTTGAAAGTTTTGCGGATCTGGATCTGAGGGCAGAAAAAAGCGCATCTTGTACACTCTTCTTGCGGAATTTTGGTTCAAAAAATGGTTCAAATGGCTCTGAGCACTATGGGACTCAACTGCTGAGGCCGTCAGTCCCCTAGAACTTAGAACTACTTAAACCTAACTAACCTAAGGACATCACACACATCCATGCCCGAGGCAGGATTCGAACCTGCGACCGTAGCAGTCGCACGGTTCCGGACTGCGCGCCTAGAACCGCGAGACCACCGCGAATTTTGGAGCCCTCGGTATATAACAGAGAAAACCCGGCCATTGTGCTTGAACGAGACGTTTGAAGCCAACGTCGACATTAGTGCTGTCCAGCCAGGTCTTACTTAAAGAATGGACTGGGATCTGGGAGCAGAGCGTTTGAAGATCATATTCAAAAACAGGTTGATGCGCTGAACGCCGTATAGAATGTATGACAGGTGACCAAGTGTCAAAGCTGGCACAAACGGCTGGCACTTTATTCCTTCTGTGGGATGCAATCCGCAGTCGATAAATGCAGTCTCTACTTTGATAGAAGGAACTGTCTCTAATGGCCATGCCTTGAATGTAGAATTTGTTCGATAACATTTGGCGCCTAATGCTCAAGAGCATCTCTCCAGCTTCTATTAAAAGTGCGTTGGTGGTCGTCGATCGCATGGATCCGAATGGCTCTACATTGAAGAGCATCTAACTTGGAGAGATGAATCTTTGACGCAGTGTGGTAGAGTTGACAGCCATAGTCTAATCGAGATCGAATTATCCCTCCGTACATGCTGAGTAAAACACCCTGGTGCGCTCCCCACCCGACACGAGTGAGTGATCCGATTACATTTAAACCTTCTTCACACTTGGTAACGGTGGATCGGATGTGGTGCGCCCAGCTTAACCGAGAATCAAAAATCATCCCCAGAATTTCAACGTGAGATTTTATTTGGAAGGTGTACTTGCCACAGGTAATGTGATCTTGAGTGTGAGCTGTCGTCGACTTGGAGAAGGGAACGATTGCTGATTTCTCAGCCGAGATCTCCAGCCCATTGATAGAGAGCCACTCACCGATGTGTGCGATGGTTGTGGTTAATGCCGTTTTGGCCTTAAGATATGAAGCAGCAGTAGAATAAACACATATATCATCAGCATACTGTAAGATTTTTGTGGGGGGAGTAAGTATGCCTTCTAGGTCGTGCGTATATACAGTATACAGGAAAGGACTTAAAATTGCACCTTGCGGCAAGCCCTGGGAGACATAAAAAGGTCCGATCATGGTACCTTTGAAGCGCACGTAGATCGTTGAGTAATCAGGGTACTGATACCGTAGATCATCCGTGAATGGATTCCGAATCCTGCCAACTTGTCCAAGAGTATCGGTATTTGTACGTGACCATATGCACCCTTCACGTCAAGAACAGCTGCCACTACTCTCTCTTTCGTTTGAAAGGCTGACGTGATATCCATATTAAGCAAAAACATGTTATCCATGGTCCCTTTGATTTTTCTGAAATCGTATTGATTCCGAAACAACAAATTACTTATTTCAAGCCACCATTCTGGTCTCCTTTTTACCCTTCGTTCCAGTATTTTTGCAACACACGACGACAAGGCAATTGGTCTACAATTAGTACCGACATTTGGATCTTTACCACTTTTGAGAATTGGAATGATTACTTGCGTCTTCCATGTTGATATGAGGTCTTTCTGCACCCAGTACTGATTAAAAATGTTCAAGAGAAAGTCTTTCGCTTCTATAGGCAGGTGTGCAAGCATAGAATAGTGTATATGATCAATGCCGGGGCAGCTGTCTCTCGATACTTTAATAGCCTCGTTGAGTTCTTCTTTAGAGAAAGGACGAAGGAGAACATGATAGTGGTCTTCTTCAGCAGGGAACCGATGGTTTAAAAATCTCACCGTGGGAGGAGCGATTGTATCTATGAATTCCTCTAACCAGGCCGTGGTAGCAGGAGGGGAGGAAGACAGTCTTCTTGTTCTAAAAGCTTTTAGTTTATGCCAGATGCTTGCCATACTGGTTTCATTATTTAGAGACAGGCAAAAATTTTTCCAACTGTCCTTCTTGGTTTTCTTCAGAAATTTGTTCACTCGCGCATTCACTTTTAGCACAGCCAAGAAGTTGTCCAATGAAGGATTCTGACGATAGGTTTTCAAGGCGAGTCGTCGCGTCGCAACTTCCCGAGGGCATTCAGAATTCCACCAAGGAGGAGAACGATGCTTCATTACAGTAAACTCTTTTTTCTTAGGGATGTTGATTCCAGCTGCGACGTTCATAGCATTGAGTAAAACTGGGTATGCATCTTCGTCCCGTAAGTCACGTCTCGTATTTGCGAGTGACCGCCGAACCTTTTCCTTATAAGAGGCCCAATTGGCTTCCTTGATTTTCCACGTTCTATTAGAGTAACAGATGTGCATAGTATCGACGTTGATGTTAATGTGAAACTCTATTGGGAGATGATCGGATCCCATTGAATTCTTTTTAACGCACCAATTAGACATTTCAGTAAAGCAGGGGGTGCAAAGAGTTACATCAACTGCGGAGGGTCTACGGAGAGGAGAAGTTGTCATAGCAGGAGAGCCATCGTTGGATATCACTAGGTTATTATCTTCGAAGTTGGTGACAGGTACGTGTAACGGGTGTGGTCGATGCGGCAGCGAAGTTTTTACCAGTGTAGCTACGCCAAGCCCACCCATCGAAAAGGTCTTCCCTTACTATAGAATAATTTTTAAAGCGAACAGTTCGTTCGAGTTTGAACCAAGTTTCACATTACAGAACGATGTCATGCTGACTTACGAACAGTTCTCGCTGCAAACTTTCTCTATTAGAATTAGCCGATCTCGCATTCCACTGCAATACTTTTAAAGCCGCCATAATTTAGGGAGAGAGAGATTGAAATATGCCAGTAACGACGTGCCGGACATCGGAATTGTTCATAGCACTATTTTGTCTCATGTTTTGCATGACAATATCAATCACATTTATTATCTTATCTATAAGTTCAGCATGACCGTAAGGCTGTCGTTGATTCGGCGCTTTTGGTGTTGCTAATCTGTCAGCAGCAGGCTGGTATGGATTTTGGCTGATAGGAGTGAATGAATGTTGCATGGGATATAACAGGCTGCGGTACTGAGACCACTCACGAACGTTACTTTGGTTGTTTACTTGCGCCTGCAGCCGGGGAGGCCGGTAAGCGACGTGTGTCTGCTGGGGCACAGTTGCACACTGAGTTGAGTCCCCACTTCCGCGTTGTTGACTCTGCATGCTTGCGGCGGGCAGCGGCGGGAAGAGTTGTGGGCTTTGAAAGTCCGGAGAGCTCAAGTTAGTTGGAGCAGGAATGATCGGAGCCGGCAAGTGATGTTGTTGAACCCCGGTGACGGATGCATAGGTTGGCACACGAGCAATAGACAGCGTATCCCTGAAGTCAATGTTGTTGAACGTAGCTAATTCTTGAGCTCGTCGCCGTATGTGGTATTCCGGGCAGGAACGGTCCGTGGATGCGTGTTGTCCCCCGCAATGAGCGCAAATAGTGATAGGTGAGACACAGGATTCAACATTATGTGGACCACTACATTTAATGCATCTCATCTGAGATCGACATTGTTTGCTGATGTGCCCGTAACGAAGACAATTAAAGCACTGCCTGACAGTTGGTACATAAAGGTCTACGGGACATCTTATTCCTTGAATAGACACTGCTTCCGGTAAGGTCTGAGAGTCGAAGGTAAACAAACAGTAACAAACAGGTCTGCAATTTAACGATTTGGTCTTTACCATATCTCTTCGTAAACCTCCGAACGCCTACAACAGGGAAGATTGTACGACTTCCAAAATCTCCGCTTCTTCAAGGTTGGTGTGTACTTTACTTCCAGCTTATGGACAACAAAGGAAGGAATGTAAGCTTCTATATTTTTTCACTTTAATATCTCACTGGTAACTAGGAAATTAGCCTTGTCTGGGATTTTCAGTTCCACCTTAACTTTTGTTTTTCCTACAGAAGAGATGTTAAGTATAGAATTCTTCACTTCTGGCAAGGAAATATGCAATAATTTCCCTAGTGCCATAGGGTGCAAGCGGCCTAAGTTTTTGTCCAAACATTCCATGTAAACTACGAATGGTCCCCTATCTGTACGTTTGTAAAAGTTTAGAGATCTCGGAGTAGGTGCAGGTCCCACAGGAGGGGTGTTAGCTGCAGCATGTTGGCTAGGAGTGAGCCCAGAAGCAGTTGCTACAGGGGGTCAGCTACATTTGAAACGTCAGTTAAAGGTAAGAGTTGATTAGCGTCTGCTACGAAGGTTTTGGAATTTCTTAAATCTAGACTGACCTAACTTTGTCGCTTGTTTCTCGTAGCGGAGAAGCTGGAGGAATCCTGTTCCAATAAATCTATGTGCTCTTCTGCCGGCTGTAATCCACATTCTCCCCGAACAACTGCTAACTAGTGGCTGATCACAGCCGTCTTGTTGTCCAATGTAGTTTTTAGAGGAGCTGGTAAGGGTGCTGCATCTGGATGCAGCCGCTGGGCAGGTGGATGTTGTCCCATAGGGGCGTCGAAGTCACCACCCCATTCTTCATACACCCCACCATACATGGCGGGGCTTGCCGTCACCGATAGTGATGTCAGGTGTTAATGCGCCTAACAGAAAACCGTACCAAACGAAAGCTGTTACGCTCATGCACTAGTAGGTAAACACAAGCGGCACACGGAAGAGCGACCGCGTAGCACGTCTTAACACTTCCGCGCCTGCAAGCGAACTGGAACGCACGTTGGAATCGTGTATTTGTCATCGCCATACTGGCGCATCACTCGGCGTAATGGTATGGGGTGCCATTGGTTACACGTCTCGGTCACCTCATGTTCGCGTTGACGGCACTTTGAACAGTGCACGTTACATTTCAGATGTGTTACGACCCGTGGCTCTACTCTTCATTCGATCCCTGAGAAACCCTACATTTCAGCACGATAATGAACGACCGCATGTTGCAGGTCCTGTACGGACCTTTCTGGATACATGTGCTGCCCTGGCAAGCACATTCTCCAGATCTCTCACCAATTGAAAACGTCTGGTCAGTGGTGGCCGAGAAACTGGCTCGTTACAATACGTCAGTCACTACTCTTGATGAACTGTGGTAGCGTGTTGAAGCTGCATGGGAAGCTGTACCTGTACAAGCTCTTTTTGACTCAATGCCCAGGCGCATAATGGCCGATATTACGGTCAGAGGCCGTTGTTCTGGGTACTGATTTTTCAGGATCTATGGCCCCAAATTGCGTGAAAATGTAATAACGTGTTAGTTCTAGTATAATATATTTGTCCAATGTATACCCGTTTATCATGTGCATTTCTTCTTCGTGTAGCAATTTTAATGGTCAGTAGTGTATTTGCCCCACTTTGTATTAGTCGCTATTGGGAGACAGTGTGACACTGGATCTACTGGACCGGAACCGGCGAGGAAGACTCATTACAAGGTTCTTCAGGTGAGCCATATAAGATGAAACCTCTCATTGATGGTTAGATCCAGCATAGGATTACCTACCAAATTACGAGAATGTGGACTGATAAGTTTCACCCCCTGTTTGAAACAGCCACAGACTTTTATCTTGGGATGGGGATGGAGATCAGGTGATACACAGGACCAGTCAAGCTGCTGTAGTGTGCTTAAGTGCTCCTCAAACTAGGAATGTATGCGCGCTGTCTGACAACCACTACTATTGTCACCTTTGAACACGATAGTGTCCGCGCTATACTCATCATAAAGGACCAGGAGAAAGGGCCACACTTCGTCATTGAGAATGTTAAGATGAAAACTGTGGTTCATGGTCACTATAACCTAAATGAGTGGGTCCCAATTCTTGGTGTAAGAAATTGACCAAAACATCCAATGTGAAGTATGCCATACACTCACAAGGGTTAAGTGCCTCTTTCGGCAATCAATGCTTTCGATGTTCTGCATGATTTGAAAAAGGGTCTTAGTCGTCTCTCACTGGGGCACGGTATAAGCCTTCTGTTATGCACCATGATACCAAGCGAACTGGACGGAGAAATTGTTTATGTCTCTACAGCCCGACATTGCTCAAACAGTCGGAAATATCAGTACGAACCAGCTCTAGGCGTAAACGTTTTGACACTGTCAGTTGGTCACCGTGAGTGTGGGCCAGCTCAGTGGAAAAGTGTAACATTAAGTACAGATCAACATGCCTCCATTACCCTCGTAACATTATTAATCAGCACTGGGTGAACGCAACATGCCTCTCAGAGTTGAACGAAACTGTTATGATACTAAAACAACTTCGTAACGCCAATACAGCAAAAGCGAAGGTAATTACAGATGATGTCGTTAAACAAAGCACTCCTCATCACCATAAATATTCCACTCAGCTAGCCTAGACTAGCCTATCAGTGGGATTGAAGGCTTTCATGTCGTTCGCAGTTTTTGATTATTATATTATAACATATTGTGTTATACTCTTACTGCCTGACGGGATGACGCCCAGTCCATAGCCACGGATGGCTACCAACCAGCATCTATTACTGAAGACGTCACTGATGAGTAGTCCAAGAATCAACGAAGACCGTTCCTATTCAAGTCACGAACCACCCCGAAACTTCAGTACCGCTCTGATTAGATGGCCTACCGAACCGGTGGGCCAGGATTAGCATTCTACACTACATCATGGCATCCAACATCACGGTCCATGTGAAGGGACAACGCGAAAAGTGATCTGAGATGGACCGAGTAGCTACAAGACAACGTGTGACCCAAACACCCAAGCTCCATGGTTGCGATCTCATCCGTGGTACACCAGCCAATGGGATATGCCTTCAACGGGCGGGATACCTGCCACAGTCAGTCATCGGCCAGCGCTGATGCAGCAGTCTTCGGGAGCCCTGCGTCTGCTTCTGGACCCAGCAGATTCCATACCGGCCTAAGAAGCCACCAGCTGCCGCAGAAGATAAGGCGGCGAGATGTATTCTGAGGAATGAAAGTATGATTATTGCGTCAGCAACGTGACACAGGTTTCTCGGCATGCGTCCTAAGGAACAACAGGGGTTTCCTGATCAAGAGAGGGCGACCGCTACTCTTCGGCCATTTATGTCCAGTTTTTGTGTTGTTTGTCTCAGTGAAGACCTGTAGCTTTGCTTGCTGTGATGAGTAATTGTTCTCTGGAGGTACGCTACTCCACATATCCACTAAATGCAGTTCTTTTCCCAATGTTCGCTGTTGAAATGGATCTGCATTCACCGACAGCAACATTTCGGGTCGCGTTTGAAACCAGTCGTTACTTGCAAGATATGACACTCGTTTCCAGCCCCTGCCAGTTGAGAGATTTTTACGAATTTGGTAACAGAGTGTCGCATGACTGTGAGTGATACATCACTATGTCTACACATGTTAAGTAGTCTGTTTTGATGCACAAACACGTCGGGCAAAATCACTCACTATATGGCTATGATTAACTCCAGGCAAGAACGCTCCTATCTGTAATTCTGTCACGTCTTGACTGGACTCACCTTGCTTCCATGATTCCACACCCCCGCATGGTGCATATACAGGACCTGCGCAATTTTAAAGGAGCGATCAGTGAGCTGTCCGCTGAGCTTGCGACAGAGAATGATTCCAAATCGTCCTCAGTTACCTGGGAAAGTGCACATCTGATAAACGACACCTGTCGTCGCATGAAAAGGTGGGCAATCTTTTGCTGGAGACGATTAATCGCAGTCGGAATCAGAGAGTCCACCTAGGAAGTGTAAATTATCTAGAAAGGTGAATACACTCCTGGAAATGGAAAAAAGAACACATTGACACCGGTGTGTCAGACCCACCATACTTGCTCCGGACACTGCGAGAGGGCTGTACAAGCAATGATCACACGCACGTCACAGCGGACACACCAGGAACCGCGGTGTTGGCCGTCGAATGGCGCTAGCTGCGCAGCATTTGTGCACCGCCACCGTCAGTGTCAGCCAGTTTGCCGTGGCATACGGAGCTCCATCGCAGTCTTTAACACTGGTAGCATGCCGCGACAGCGTGGATGTGAACCGTATGTGCAGTTGACGGACTTTGAGCGAGGGCGTACAGTGGGCATGCGGGAGGCCGGGTGGACGTACTGCCGAATTGCTCAACACGTGGGGCGTGAGGTCTCCACAGTACATCGATGTTGTCGCCAGTGGTCGGCGGAAGGTGCACGTAACCGTCGACCTGGGACCGGACCGCAGCGACGTACGGATGCACGCCAAGACCGTAGAATCCTACGCAGTGCCGTAGGGGACCGCACCGCCACTTCCCAGCAAATTAGGGACACTGTTGCTCCTGGGGTATCGGCGAGGACCATTCGCAACCGTCTCCATGAAGATGGGCTACGGTCCCGCACACCGTTAGGCCGTCTTCCGCTCACGCCCCAACATCGTGCAGCCCGCCTCCAGTGGTGTCGCGACAGGCGTGATTGGAGGGACGAATGGAGACGTGTCGTCTTCAGCGATGAGAGTCGCTTCTGCCTTGGTGCCAATGATGGTCGTATGCGTGTTTGGCGCCGTGCAGGTGAGCGCCACAATCAGGACTGCATACGACCGAGGCACACAGGGCCAACACCCGGCATCATGGTGTGGGGAGCGATCTCCTACACTGGCTGTACACCTCTGGTGATCGTCGAGGGGACACTGAATAGTGCACGGTACATCCAAACCGTCATCGAACCCATCGTTCTACCATTCCTAGACCGGCAAGGGAACTTGCTGTTCCAACAGGACAATGCACGTCCGTATGTATCCCGTGCCACCCAACGTGCTCTAGAAGGTGTAAGTCAACTACCCTGGCCAGCAAGATCTCCGGATCTGTCCCCCATTGAGCATGTTTGGGACTGGATGAAGCGTCGTCTCATGCGGTCTGCACGTCCAGCACGAACGCTGGTCCAACTGAGGCGCCAGGTGGAAATGGCATGGCAAGCCGTTCCACAGGACTACATCCAGAATTTCTACGATCGTCTCCATGGGAGAATAGCAGCCTGCATTGCTGCGAAAGGTGGATATACATTGTTCTAGTGCCGACATTGTGCTTGCTCTGTTGCCTGTGTCTATGTGCCTGTAGTTCTGTCAGTGTGATCATGTGATGTATCTGACCCCAGGAATATGTCAATAAAGTTTCCCCTTCCTGGGACAATGAATTCACGGTGTTCTTATTTCAATTTCCAGGAGTGTATATATCACCCTAAGGTTCTGCAACCTTCAAGATGACAAATCTAGTGAGCAAGTATTAACTCCTCTAGGCTGCTGCATAACGCAACGTTTAGTTAAATGTCATATTTTCGCATGCATTGCCAGTTCTTTACTATAGTTTCATAGCTGAACTACGCCGTCTCCAGATCTTAAATGTGTAATACAGGATGGTAACTATCACGAAATTCTTACTGGATCTCGGAACTTGTTTCGGCTCTGGAATACTGGCTTCATTCCTCCGCGATCCTTTGCCTTGTTTTCGCGACTGTCATGTAACGTAAGCGGGCAACAGGACTTCGTTCTCCTTTGGTTTACCTACTTTGACTTCCTTGTATCTCATATCTCATAGTATTTATTAACGTATCCATTCACGCGGAATATTGCGTGAAGTTCGTTTAGTTCGTGTTAAATTTTTCCTGTATTTGCTCATCCGGTTAGCTCATGCTGTCAGCGTAAGTAACACAACGTTCTATTGTGACACATAATGGTGCTGTAGATCGGCGACGTGCCAAATCGTGAGAAAATCGCGGTCAGATTTTATCAATAGTCTTATTAAAATTACTTGACAATTGACACTTCATGCATTGGAGCTGGTTTCCTCCAATGAGAACGCTCGATGTCATGCCCTAACTGTTCGCCAATTCCAGATTGTCAAAACAATTGGTCAGTTCACTTCTGATTCCTTGTCCGGCACTCTTTCTTGAAGTGTTGCATCCGGAATTATGGGACTGGCACTTTTATGTCGTATTTCATCATACATGATAACCACAACACAAACAGCATTTACTAAACGCTACTGTATACTTCCGCCAAAGACGCTACTCAGCGTCGCATATGCTGTTATTGTAACCACAGAGATCAGCTTATATTAGGTAAGCTCTGCACGACACTGAGGGAAACAGCGTTTTAGAAGGCTGATTCATCATTACGACTAGCTAATCGCAGTTAAAAATATAACACCTTGGGTATGTGCCATAGTTTAGAGGAATGGTCAGCCTATTAACTTGACATCTTGAAGGTCGTATGTTCGAAGCACATCACATGTCATGAAACATTTTTATTTCTGAACGTAATCAAAAGAGTTTGTTAGTAATTTATATTCAGTGAAATGGTTCCAGTATAATTTTCTATTTGTTATTCTATGTCACGTCATTTCATCATGTACTGACGTTTTTATTTGTTCTTATTTTTCTACTAATCGTTCTTTTTTTCGTCTGGAAACTGTTTGTGACGTATGCAATCTGCAACCAAGTGCTAACTAGGACGTCTCATCGGGAGCTTCTTTAGCCAGTGGCAGGATAGTTAGAGATAAGCAACGAAGAAATTACAGTTTGCTTTTAGCGCTGAAACTGAACCTTTTCTGTCTTATGTTTGTTCATGGACATTAGGTTTAATAGCAGTGAACAAAGCGACCGCGGTTTTTGTTCTGCCGCAAATCGTTTCTCGAACACATTACACATAACGAGGTTGTGGTTAGCTTAGGACATGAGTTTAAATTCAGGGCTACAAAACACGTAGTCTGCCGCAATTCACTCATTGGTGATTTGATGTCAGCTCTCGACAGAGCATCTCGCATTTTGAATTACATTGCGGCGGGCACTTTCAATATTGTTCCGCCCTGCACGTTAACTGCATTTGTGAAATGTCTTGCCGCGTTTGTGAGACCTATAACCGAGCGCAAACTGACGGCCGATGTGGCAACACCGTAGCAGCAAGTGACAGACGTCAGTTATCAAGTAATTTTAAACGGACTATAGTATTTTGTAGTGACAGAAGTTATTGTGATTCAAACCTAAATATAATACAACGTTTTAATTTCCTTTCCACCCAACAATACTTCACAACTTAGCACGTTTGGATACCCACATTCAGTATACACTAAATTCCATCAGTTGATTCCATTTCTTTCATATCATCCAGTTTTACGATTCTTATAAATAGGACGAACAAAGTTAGAACAGGTGGACGGTTTCAAGTACTTAGGATGCATATTCTCACAGGATGGCAACATAGTGAAAGAACTGGAAGCGAGGTGTAGCAAAGCTAATGCAGTGAGTGCTCAGCTACGATGTACGCTCTTCTGCAAGAAGGAAATCATTACCAAGACTAAGTTATCTGTGCACCGCTCAATCTTTCGACCAACTTTGCTGTATGGGAGCGAAAGATGGGTGGATTTAGGTTACCTTATCAACAAGGTTGAGGTTACGGATATGAAAGTAGCTAGGATGATTGCAGAGACTAGTAGATGGGAACAATGGCAGGAGGGTGTCCACAATGAGTAAATCAAAGAAAAACTGGGAATGAACTCTATAGATGTAGCAGTCACGGCGAACAGGCTTAGATGGTGGGGTCATGTTACACGCATGGGAGAAGCAAGGTTATCCAAGAGACTCATGGGTTCAGCAGGAGAGTGTAGGAGGAGTCGGGGCAGACCAAGGAGAAGGTACCTGGATTCGGTTAAGAATGATTGTGAAGTAATAGGTTTAACATCAGAAGAGGCACCAATGTTAGCACTGAATAGGGGATTATGGAGGAATTTGATAATGGGGCTATGCTCCAGACTGAACGCTGAAAGGCATAATCAGTCTTAAACGATGATGATGATGATGATGATGATGATGATGATACCCTATTCTTCCTTTGACAACCCCATGCCTATCACTCGTTCTGTTATGAGTTAGTTTCATTTTTTTTTCTTTCTGTTTGCTTAGTCTCCTCTTTGTTCACAAATTGTGAACCCCAACAGAGCACTCTTTTCACTTCTGTAGACTCATAACGACGAACGGTGAGCCCATATTTTCATTGTTCAATCGCAAACAAACTACATCCTCCACGTTGCTTCATCGCCCATGCCCTCACAATAATACAAAGGCATGCCTTCCCACAGTGTCGCCGACAGATCTAAGATTGGGGACAGTATCGATCTTTGCTCCCTCTGAAACAATGAAGACCAATGCCGCATGTATCTGTTTTCATGCATTGTACCTGTGTAGCGTCGATTGACTGACCCACGACGTGCGTAACATACGATATAATTATATTTCCCAAATTCAGAGCTCACCTTAATAGATCTACTCCACCAGTGAGACAAATAAAAAAAACGGAAACTGTACACAAAAGATTCGTGGAAACAGTAACTCACACACTATTTAGAATTCAGTTGAGGGCAGCACCCTGAGAGACAGCTACCAAAGAAAAAAAAACTATATAAACCGTTCCTGAACAACCTTGTTTGTTTCGAAATATCTGTACAATATGATTATTTGCCGAGAAATGAAACAGAAAGGTAATCTAGTTCGTGAATCGATGTTTCTGGAACGAAAAGTTGTTAACGTTCACATTGAAGTGCGCAGGCTTCGATGACCAGAGTCAATTTGAGTTAAATCCTTTTGGACGGAAAGCGCCGTCATTAAGAAGCACTAAAAGAACTCTAGAGACGACATTTCGACCGTCTTCGTAGCGGTCGTCTTCAGGGCGGCCTATCACGATCCTATCATGTGCATCAACTTGGGTATCACTACACATGTCAGGGATGACGTTATGAAAAACTGAAGGTGGTTTAGGAGCAGGGAAATATGGATGAAAGACTACTGACCGAATGGCAGACAGAAGATTAAGGTATCAAATCATTTACTACTTGAGTTGGAACCAGTCACTTTAACATATGAATTATTTTAGACTTTCAGCATAAAAATATCTTACTCATGGTACTGAACACCGAGTTTATTTCACAAGAAGTACACTTTTCTCTAATATTTTCTCGTCATAAACACCCCATGAATGTAACAAAAATTGACAAGACAGAATTCACAAGCACGATTAGCCGTTATAACAAATAAGTACGGTAAAAGGAGAGGCTACAATGTAAATAAGAAAAATCTCTAAAAATGCATTATTTTTAATATTGTTTTACTTATCAAAACTGGTGAGCTATATAGAGTTTTTGTTACTGTACGCCATTTTTAATTAAAAAGTTTTTTCATCGTTTGCTTCTCTTATCGAATTGGAGAATAATTGTACGTGTAATAATAGTTTTTGATATCTGACAATGTAGAGTATGTAGAAGTTACCACTCATTGCGTGCTGAACCCGCTCTAAGCGTTGCCTCCCACTACCCTGTTCCTACTCAGAACCCTGGACCGTCGGTGTCTTGCATGCAGTGCCGCAACGATGCAGATGACTATACCGTAGGATTGCCCACAACGAAGTTTATCTGTCTAAACAAGACTACCCTATAGTTCCTGAAGGGGGGTAGCAGCCTTTTGAGTAGTTGCGTGGATGATAATCTGGATTATTTATTGATCAAAATCTCGTATAACATTAGACAACTTGGCCTTGCTGTTCTGATACTATGACCAGTTGAAATCAAAGAGAAACTGCAGCCCCAAATTTTTCCTGAGCCCATGAAGCACTATTGTATCGTTAAATAATGAGGGCTTCTTGGGTAAATTATTCTTGCGGTGAAATAGTTCCTCGTCGGAGCTCCAGGCAGGAACTATTCATGACGTTTTCATTACGAAAACTAATCTTCTACGGATCATAGTGTGGAATGTTAGAGCCCGTAATCAGCTAGGTAAGTTAAGGAACTTAGAAAGTGAAATGAATAGGTTGAAGGTAGACATGGGAATTAGTGAAACGCAGTGGCAGGAAAATCAAGACTTCTGTTCATGCGAGTACATCGTTATCAATGTAAAACAAAATAGAGAAAATGCAGGAGAAGATGTAACAATGAAGAGGAAAATAGGAATGCCGGTACTACGAAGAGCACAGCGAGTTCATTATAGCAGCCAAGGTAGTCGCGAAGCGAGCACCGCCACAGCAATAGAAGTATGTATGTCAATTAGCTCCGCTGGTGAAAAGACTGAAAGAATCTGTGATGAGATAAGGAAAATAATTCACATAGTTATAGAAAAGGAAATCTCTTGTGTTACGGGATTGGAATTTCATAGTAGGAAAAGGAAAGAAAGGAGATATGGTAGAATATGGAGTGGGGGAAAGGTAAGAAAGAGGAAGCCGCGAACACTTACTTTAAGGAACGTTAAAGAAGACTGTATACTAGTAAAAGAACTGGGAACACCGGAAGGTTTCTGATTTGTTATATAAATGTAAGACTGGGATTTAGGAACCAGCTATTAAAATCCAAAACGTTTCCAGGAGCAGACTTAGTAAATTTATCGATTATGAACTGCAGATTGAAGCTGAAGAAACTCAAAGAAATAAATACTGTTGATAGATTTAGTGGGAGCATTGGGTAACGATTGGCTAAAAGAGATTAAAGAAATACGATAGAAGACGAATGGGTAGTTTTCAGAGGATTAGCAGAGGATCAATCAGGCAAGAAGACAATGGCCAGTAGAAATCTTTAGCTAACAAGTGAAAAGAGAAAAACTCGCAGCAAATAAATATGGAGAAGGAGATACATTCTAAGAACAGAGATTGTCAAAAAATATAGAATGTCGATACAGGGCAAATGCAAGGCTGTAGAAATATGTATGACTTTGTGAAAGATAGATACCAGCAATAGGAATATTAAATACATATTTTGATAAAAGAGAAGCTGTGTTATGAATATCAAGGTCTCAGATGGGAGGCCAGAGGGACAACTGAAAGGCAGATGTAATATACCAGGTGTAGAAGCATGAAACCGGGATCTCCCTATAGATGGTGCTACCCGTCAGTGTAGCGTCCGTGAGACCGTGTGTGCATCGCCATCTGCTTCCTGTAACGTCTGACAACGAATGTCAACACGCATTAACCCAAGTTCCATACATCGGTATTTGTTTCAAACCCGTAAACATGTCGAATTCTGTGCCTGCGAACTACGATTTGCCGACAGCAATGGTTTTCTGTTATCATTTGAAGGAAACTGCTGCAGAATCGCGTCGAATAATCGTCGAAGGTTTCGGCGAACATTCTCTTGGAAAAACACAGTGATCGACTGGTTCAAAAAACTTAAAAGTGGTGTTTCTGACGTGAGGAACGACGAGCACAAGAAACCACAGAAAAAGTTCGAAGACAACGAATTGCATGCCTTATTGGATGAAGATGATACTCAAACTCATCAGGAACTCGCGGAATAGTTTAATATGACTCAGAGAGTCGTTTCTCTAAGACTGAAAGTTGTGGGAAAGGTGCAGAAAGTGCGAAAATGGATTTCGTATGAACTGAATGAAAGACAGAAAGCAAATTGAAAGACCTCTTGTGAAATGCTGTTCGCCAGATACAAAAGAAAGCCGTTTCTCCATCGAACAGTGACAGGTGATGAAAAATGGATCCTAAGCATCGTAAATCACGGGTGAATCCAGGCAACCAATGGATATCCACTGCAAGACCAAATCGATTTGCTTATAAGACAGACTCTATATTTGGTGGGGAAGTAAGTCATCTATTATGAGCTGCTAAAACCTTGTGAAACGGTGAACACTGATCGCTACCAACATGGAATGATCGATTTAAATCGAGCATTACGTGAAAAACGAACGGAATATGCAAAAAGGAACAGAAAGTAATATTGCTCCAAGATAAGGCCCCGTCACTCACAGCAAAACGGGTCATGGAAAAGATCGAGACCTTCAGCTGGGAAATGCCGCGTCATATTCCCCAGAATTGACTCCGTCCGATTCTCATCTGTTTGCATCACTGGGACACGTTCTCGCTGAACAACGCTTTAATTAATATGAGAACGTAAGAAAATGACTCGCTGACTGGTTTGCTTCAGAAGAAAAACTGATTTTTTTGGCATGGCATTTGTAACCGCCGGAGAGGTGGGAGAAATGTATAAATAGCAATGGAGATTGTTTTGAATAAAATATAGTTTATCAGTTTCAAACTACAGACGTGTAACTATGGCAACCAAATTCCGGTTACATACTTCTACATCTGATAGAACGGCTGTATAATGGAACTGAACTACAAGAGGATATCATAGAAACATAAAAAATATGGTGCTGGATATAATACTGCGAGAGTAATTAGAAAGAGCTCTCATGACTCGGGTCGAAACAAGGCTCCGGGAGTGGACGACATTCCCTCATAATTATGGAGATCTTCGTGAGAGCCAGCGATGGCAAAACTCTTCAACGTAGAAACACCCTCTGACTTCAAGAAGAATGTAGTAATACTAATTATAAGGATTTCAGTTGCTGACAAATGTTAGTAGTGCTGAATTACGAATTTAATATGTCGTGTGAGTAGCGCCGAATTATAACTTTAAAATGTCGTAGTTTGCAAAAGTCTGGCGGGAACTACTCCCGGGAAAATGGAATAACTGTTTAAGGTCGATCTCAGACAAGAGAAATGTAGCAACGCACGAGGCTGTACTGACCTTGCCTTAGAAGATGAGATGAGGAAAGACAAACTTACGTTTTCAGCATATGTAGATTTGGAGAACGCTTCGATAGTGTTGCCTGGAAGACACTCTTCGAAGAAGATAGCAGGAATAAAATACACGGAGAAAGGCTATTCTCAAGTTGTAGAGATACCAACTTGCTGTCATAAGATCCAAAGGTCGTGAAAGAGAAGCAGTTGCTGAGAAGGGAGTGAGACTGGTTAGTAGCCTGTCGCCGAAATCATCTGTAGTTTGAACAAGCAATAAGAGAGACAAGGAATTAGGAGAGGAAATTAAGGTTCAGAAAGAAGAAATATTTATTTTTAAATTTTTCGATGTTATTAACTGTCTGAGAGATTTGCTGATGGACTGAAGTTCGCGGAGTAAAAACTGTAAATTAAGGTCGAAAACAGTAAGCCATCGAAATGGTGATAGTTATTAGTAGTTTTTAGAGAGATGAACCGACTTCCACACGATAGACAAACATGGAGAACTGTATGAAGCTACTCTTGGGAATGAAGACCGCGACAACAGACACAGATTGATACACTCATCACTTCAGTTACTTGGAAACCCTTATATCTCCGCTAAGACAAACCCATTGACTTTTTAAGTGTTTGAGAGTACGTCACAAAACAACATTCAGCAATCTGTGCAATTTATTCGTATGGAATACAATAGGCGTACGGTAAGAAGCCAGCGAATGGTAGGAAAGTGTTTTTACATAAATAATTTCCGCAGTCCATCCGTACCATATGGTAAGTATTACTTTTCTGCTTATACTGTCCAGATGCATGAGCAAGTGCTCTGCCCTGATGACGAATAAGAATCAAATGTAAGTAAGCGAACAGCTATAAACCACAGAAATCAGTCGTAGCCGAAAGGTGAGTCTCGTTGAAGTTCGAGTGTACACCAGTGGGACAGAAGTAGCTCATTATGCACAATCATGACTCTGATACAGATAAGATACTTTCATTTCAACACTACCAAATCCAGAAGTCAACAGAGACACAGCGAATTTCCCTCGGAAGTTACTGTAGCGCAGACACCCTGCTGGTAAAAACCTGCTGTAGCATGAGTAGGTGGTCAGATTTTGAATGAAGAGGACATGTCACCTCTAGGACATACAGAAATGATCCGTCACCACGCCAACGTATGGAACCCACGGAATCAACAATACAGGCAGAAGCAAGGGGAAACTGTAGCCATTTTTTTTTCTCGAGGACATGCAGCTCTGCAGTAAGGGTAAATGATGACCTAATATTCTTGGTTCAAACATTCTTGAGGTGAAATAGTACCCTGCGTTGTATTTCTACTCAGGTTGATACTATGGACTGAGGTAGGCACGGTAAGCGGCGTGCAAGATATAGCGTCAGCCTGATGTCGCCGTCTTCCGTGTGCTCTCGAAAAACATTAAGTGCCAAACACGACTGCAAATTGTTAGTCATCATTTGCTAATATGTAAATGAAATTCAGTGGGGACGAAGTGCCTCTAAATTAATCTGCTAGTTCCTTATAGTTTCGACGATTATTGGTGTCCAAACATCTCTTTCCCAGGCCTCCCGTCTATAACCATGATGAGTAAGTTAGTAACTACATAGGCACGCTGCTGAGTGGAAATGATCCTGGAAAATGCTAGTCTAATTTCTGTTGCACATACGAGGCACAACCGCACTAATGTACACATGTCTTAGTACGTAGTCAGTATCAATTGGTGGTGTAGGACCACTATAAACAAACAAATATTTCCTCGCCCTTTTTGTTCTTTCTTTCACACCTTTACTTCTATCCAATCCTGTAACTGAAGTTTAAAGTATTTTGATACTATCTCACAAACCCAGCGTTGCCACGTATTCTTTTTCCCGATTTTGTATTTGAAAAGGAAACGAAATACGAATCGTGTTTATAATGAAGTAGCGAAAAAATTTCTTTTTCATGTATTAATGAATATACATTTGGAATTATGAAACAGTTTTACAAATAAAATGCGTATTGTACAAATGTCAAGTGCAGTATCCAAATAAAAAAAATAAAAAACTAGTATCCAAAGTACAAGTTCTGTCTAAAGTTTGTTTAATTCATAACGTGAGTATAAACAATATTACTAGTTGTATGTTCAGGCAGTTTGGCGCAGCTGCTTCGCGTGCCTACATCGCAACTTTACAAACGTCTCTATGGCAACGCCTCGTAGCCTGTAGAAGGCTATTGTTTTCATCCACAGCCGTTTGCGCTTCAGAGTCGAATTCTGTCAAGAGCGCTGCCAGCTATAAGCGATTTCCTTCAGTCGCAGGAGTGTCTTGGTAGCAAAAAATCAAATATTACAACTTTATGCATGATGCGTCATTTTTTCATGAATCTCAGTGTTTATGACGTAATATCTCTTGAACTATGTGTCGTACAATGATATAATTTAGCGACAGATGTGCATACTGTCTGCAAAATATGCTGCGAATACAGTTAGTAGCAAAAAAGTAACTAATTTAAATGTCATGCGAAATGCTGCTGTTTTTACGCATCTCAGTGTTTATGACGTCATATCTCCCGACCTATGTGTGGTAGCGTGATATAATTTTGTTGATGCACTTAACGGCATATTTGGTTACTGCCTGCGAAATTTATTGTGGATAATATTAGTAGTACATTAGTAATAAACTTAAACGTCATGCATGATGATGCAGTTTTTTACACGTCTCCACCTTTAAACCAACTCACTTTGACCTGTCAAGAAACAGAGGGTTAAGTTTTATTGTTGAACAGTTATAGACCGCTAGAGAACAATCAGCTTGACATACACGTGTTGCGGTGCAGCTTTTTTTCATCTCGGAAAACGACATACCCCTTTATTCGAAAGCTAACATGGCAACCTGTTTACTTTTTTTGGTGAATTGCAGTAATAGTGTCGGTCCATTTGGACGTAATATCAAGTAAACTCTGGAAGCAGTCATTCTGTATTTTATTGTTGTTGTTTTCGTGGTTCTTGTTATTGTTGTGATCTTCAATCCGATGATCGGTTGTGATGCAGTTTCCATGCTAATCCTATACGGGACTCTACATTTCTGCATACGTACAGCGTCTCACACAGTAGATATATGAACCAGGATCTCTTGGTCAAGTCTTGCTTTATGCTCCTTATTATTTTTGCTTATGGCAAGACTGTGTGCAGAGGAACTATCGTTCACTGCAGTAGCAATGCGTTTGATTCCCTCTTCCTCTTAACATTGTTGTCAGATTTTTCCGTAATTTGAACGATTTTATTAGTGAACCTGAGAGTGAACACAGTCATTTGTAGTAGAAGTACCATCGGAGGGAATACTGTTTCGTTAGAGACCGTGAGATATCTTCGTGGAAAATATGAATGGTGCCGTGAGAGTGTGAGATGTCATGTGATATGGCGAATGACCTCGTTATCGATAGCACGTCACAATTTAACCGTACTGCCTTCTTTACTTTATTGTGAAAGGTAGAAAGTGATAGCAGCAGAAAAGTTATGCATACATCTCTCGAAAGGCGTAATGTTTTCCGGCTTCACAATCTAAATCCTACTACTAAATTCAATGTGCGCAATTGTCATACACCGGCTTGCGGAGTGTGCGTGTACATGGAGATGAATGTTTAAACTTAAATTTTCTGCACTGAAGATGGCCACATCGTAACCGAAATCTGGATAAGCAAAATGTTCAAATGTGTGTGAATTAAAATAAGCGACCAAACTGCTGAGGTCAACGGTCCCTAGACTTACACACTACGAAACAGAGAAAGCAAAACACTTTGTTTTGCAATATTACTGCCATGCAGCTCGAAGAAAATAGGGTAGCGAACGGCTGAGCGAGAGAACTAACTAGCCGCTGCAGACATACCGCCAACCCCAGGATCCGGCAGATAAAAATTGGCGCGAACCTTTATTTAGGTTCAATGCATCAGTTAAAAGTTTCCCCGTGCTTCTTCCTTCATGCGTGTAGAAGATGTTTTCTCCTGAAACCCTATGAATCTTTCTGAAACACCTTGTACGTGCTACATACTTCTTAGTACAGTGCTGAAGTTGCGGCGTGGCCTTCCACGCTTTCCTGTAGTTCTGATGGAGAGCAGTAATTAATTCTGTCGGAAATAACCAACGCTCTCAAGTTCACTCTACTTCTTGGATGGTAAAGTACATGGTTTGCGACCAGTGTTGAGAGGGTATGCATTTCCCGAGAGCTCTCATGGAGCTGGTAGGGCCACCTGCGCCTGAAACTCGTCCTCCCCAGTGCAAAATTCGCCGGTACATGCATTTTCTCCCAGCAAGCTACGGCGCAGTGAGCGGCGCAAATTGTTTGACTCCAGCGGTATTTATCCCCTTTCTAATTCCATTCACAGTTGGTTCATGCTAAAATTTGAATGCCACAACCTTCCGGATATTTAAAAATTTCTGTTATTTTGTCACTTTTATCCTCCCACTATATATTTGCGTTTAAGCTAATATTTACCTTTTGAGGTGAGAGCCTCTCATATTAAAGCAATGACAAATAAAAATTTGTCTTGTAATAACAAAACTATTTTATTTCATTTCGATTCAGTGCCCTCGCTTTCCAATTTGATGTGTTTCTGGTACAATAAACACCAAAGCTTGAAAACTTGCCTTTCTTTACTTATCTTTAAACTGGGACTGACACAACGTTCCTGGATTTATGCCCTGAAATGTTATCTCTATATGTTCAACCTGATCCACAAGTAAGTAAACGTTATCTGACTGTGAAAACTAAAGTTACGGAATAGCATGGATTTTCGCATAGGCCAACGGATGAAAAAGTGTCTAACCAGAACCAAGATAAAAGTAAACTCGAGTCAACGCCACAGACCTTATATATCTACCGATTTTGTAAGTAAATGAAGTGTGCTAGTATCTCACAGGTGCAATTTATGCAGTGGAAGCCTTTTTGCTATCTGTGCTCTGCATTACCTAATAATAAGAAAATTCCTGAGCTTGTTTGGAAACAGGAAATATCTCGCTATCTCCGTTTCTTTGCACCTATGCAATTCGTAATTGTGATCCCTTCTCAGATTACTTCACACTTGTTTTAGATGCAATTAATATGAATAACGTACGTTTCGACGTAGTTCTTGACTTAACACAAGTGGACTTGGGGAACACACAGAAAGTTCTACTAAACAAACGCAAGTAAAATCCCGACGATAAGGACAAGCTCATATACAATGAAGAGCCAAAGAAACTGGTACACCTGCCCAATACAGTGTACGGCAACCGCGACAAAGAAGTGCCGCAACATTACGTGGCATGGACTCGACTAATGTCTGAGATAGTGCTGGAGGGTCCTGACACCATGGATCCTGCAGGGCTGTCCAGGTAGTGCTGGAGGGACCTGACACCATGAATCCTGCAGGTCTGTCCATAAATCCGTGTACGAGGGGGTGGAGATCTCTTCTGAACAGCACGTAGCAAGATATCCAAGGTATGATTAATAATATTGATGTCTAACGAGTTTGGTGGCCAGCGGTAGAGTTTAAACTCAGAAGACTGTTGCTGGAGCCACTCTGACTCAATTATGTAAGATTGGGATGTCGCATTGTCCTTCTGGAATTTCCCAACTGCGTCGAAATGCACAACGGACATGACTGGTTCAAATGGTTGAAATGGCTCTGAGCACTTTGGGACTTAACCTTTTATGTCATCAGTCCCCTAGAACTTTGAACTACGTAGACCTGACTAACCACCTAAGCACATCAGACACATTCATGCCCGAGGCAGGATTCGAACCAGCGACCGTAGCGGTCGCGCGGTTGCAGACTGAAGCGCCTAGAACCGCTCGGCCACCCCGGCCTGCAGGACACGACTGGTTGCAGGCGATCAGATAGGATTCTTACATACATGTCACCTCTCAGATTCGTATCTAGAACTATCAGTGGTCCCCTGTCACTCCATCTACACACACCCCACACCATTACAGAGCCTCCACCAAGTTTAACAGTCCCCTACTCACATGCAGGACCCATGGATTCATGAGGTTGTCTCCATACTCTTATACGTCCATCCGCTCGATACAATTTGAACCGAGACTCGTCCAACCAGGCAACATGTTTCCAGTCATCAACAGTCCAATGTCGGTGTTGACAGGTGCAGACTAGGGGTAAAGCTTTGTAGCGCGCAGTCATCATGGATACATGAGTGGCCTTTGGTTACGAAAGCCCATACCGATGCTGTTTCGTTCAGTGGTTCGACAGTGACACTTGTTGCTGGCCCAGCATTGAAATGTGCAGGATCTTTTTCCGGCCGCAGCGATGTCGGAGATCTGATAATGTTACCTGATTCGTGATATTCACAATACACTTATGAAATGGTCGTGGGGGAAAATCCCCACTTCATCGCCACCTTGGAGATTCTGTGTCCCATTGCTCGTGCGTCAACTGTAACACCAAGTTCAAAAACACTTAAATAATGATAACCTGCCATTGTAGCTGCAGTAGACGCTCTAACAATTGCGCCAGGCACTTTTTGTCTTACATAGGCATTGCCGACCGCAGCGCCGTATTCTTCCTGTTGACATATCTCTGTAATTGAATACGCATGCGTATACCAGTTTCTTTGGTGCTTCAGTGTATAAGATAACATGCGTCATCGTTGTATAAGGGTCAGTCGACTGTATGCTCCTGCATTCCACGCCGAATAAAACAGATAAAACAAAATGTTATTGATTGGCCTGAAACACCGTCTTAGAGTGGAAGGGCATTAAGATAAGCCAGTTGAATGAGTCAACAGGAATTGAATATAGATCCTAACGTGTTCTAAGAAAGTTGAAAGCGTGGGCATGCACCTAACGTTCCCACGCAAAGTACGACATTAAAATGTACCGCAGAGAGAAATCTGATTCCTACAGTCCGAAAGACCACGTAATTTACATTCACGTAAACGCAGAGCACCTATGCAAAACCAGCAACTATCTCGCCATTATCCAGAACGAACTCAGGTTAACGTGCTTATTTCACCTTCACAAAACAAGCTATCTACACTCCGAGGAAAATTGGCGCCCTCAGTTATCACAGCAGCACGATCAGCAGCAAAGTGTGTTCATGCTATAGGCTCGCGGCTTCCAAATCGATATGAGTCGCCGCTCCCGAATTGTTGCAGAGATCGCTCGTCCCGTCAGTATACCGCGTGTACGTTATAATTGAGGATAACTAAATATCTCGAAAACTGCTCATGGTGCGAAAAAAATGTTATAGGTGAAAAATATTAGTGAAAGGGACATTTGTCTACAACTGGGCCCCTCCTAACCACTACTTTGCGAGGGCGCGGCCAGCATTATATATTCAAATGGGAATCGCCTATTTTTATTGCATATTCGTATTCTGAGTCAAAAAATGCGTACAATTTATCAAACAATTGTTTTCCATTCGTGATAGATGGCGCCGTAATCGAGTGTACCGGTTTTTGCAATTACGAACTGACGTATTAGATTTAGCATGTCTTATTCAACACAAATTTAAGTGATTGTGTTCATAGGATTGATGTTTATGTTCTAATTTTTTTGTTTTAGTGTTGTAATTTAGATTGTACACTAGACATAATATGCCTAGATATATCGCATCCCGCCAACAACAGTAACACAACTCAAAAATGAAATACGTGGGAAAACTCGACTTAAAGAATGAATTCTATAATACTTTTATTGAAACAATATATGCTTCCTTTCAATTTCGAGTAATTATTATGATAGTAAATTGTATGAAATCTTTTCGTTCACATTCGAGCATTTCACGCGTATTTTACAGTGACCTAAAGATGCCATTTTTAGACTCGTCACTTTTCTTGCCGGGGTGCAATATGTATGCCTTGCATTTTCTACCTAGATACACCGCGATGGCAAGCAGATATCTAAGACTGAAAAGTGACTGTCGTAGCACGCACGAATATGTTGATGAGAAACGTTGGCATCAAAGCAGGCTTCTTTCAAGGCGATTGATTTGTTCCTCTCGTAATATCACAATGTCACTGCATCATCATCATCATTTCAGACTGATTATGCCTTTCAGCGTTCAGTCTCGAGCATAGTCCCCCTTATAAAATTCCTCCATGATCCCCTATTCACTGCTAACATTGGTGCCTCTTCTGATGTTAAGCCTATTACTTCAAAATAATCCTTAACCGACTACAGGTACCTTCTCCTTGGGCTGCCCCGACTCCTCCTACCCTCTACTGCTGAACCAGTGACTCTCTTGGGTAACCTTGCTTCTCCCATGCGTGTAACATGCCCCCACCATCTAAGCCTGTTCGCCCTGACTGCTACATCTATAGAGTTCATTCCCAGTTTTTTTTTTTTTTTGATTTCCTCATTGTGGAAACCCTCCTGCCGTTGTTTCCATCTATTAGTACCTGCAATTATCCTAGCTGCTTTCATATCTGTAACCTCAACCTTATTCATAAGGTAACCTGAATCCACCCAGCTTTCGCTCCCATACAACAAAGTTGGTCGAAAGATTGAACGGTGCACAGATAACTTAGTTTTGTTAATGACTTCCTTCTTGCAGAAGAGAGTAGATCATAGCTGAGCGCTCACTGCATTAGCTTTGCTACACCTCGCTTCCAGTTCTTTCACTATGTTGCCATCCTGCGAGAATATGCATCCTAAGTACTTGAAACTGTCTACCTGTTCTAACTTTGTTCCTCCTATATGGCACTCAATCCGTTTATATCTCTTTCCCACTGATATTAGTTTCGTTTTGGAGATGTTAATCTGATCTAGCTCTGAAATATTACTTTACATACTTTCAATCCAATCTGCCATCACAACTTAGTCATCCGCATATGCGAGACTGCTTATTTTGCGTTCACATATCTTTATCTTACCCAGCCAGTTTATTGTTTTCAACATATGATCCATAAATAATATGAACAACACTGGAGACAGGTTGCAGCCTTGTCTTACACCTGAAACTACTCTGAACCATGAACTCAATTTACCGTCAGCTCTAACTGCTGCCTGACCGTTTATGTAGAAACCTTTAATTGCTTGCAAAAGTTTGCCTCCTATTCCATAATCTCGTAGAACAGACAATAACGTCCTTCTAGGAACCCCGTCATATGCTTTTTCTAGATCTATAAAACATAGATACAATTCCCTGTTCCACTCGTAACACTTCTCCATTATTTGCCGTAAGCTAAAGATCTGGTCCTGACAACCTCTAAGTGGCCTAAACCCACACTGATTTTCATCCAATTTTTCCTCAACTAATACTCGCACTTTCCTTTCAACAATACCTGAGAAGATTTTACCCACAACGCAGAAAAAATCCTTCATGTTATTAGTCGTACAAATTTATGTACACACATACACAAATATTTTACGTTTGCTGAGCAGATCTTTAATTTACATCGTCTACTATCAATTATCACAGTTTGATGAACATACACTCCTGGAAATGGAAAAAAGAACACATTGACACCGGTGTGTCAGACCCACCATACTTGCTCCGGACACTGCGAGAGGGCTGTACAAGCAATAATCCCACGCACGGCACAGCGGACACACCAGGAACCGCGGTGTTGGCCGTCGAATAGCGCTAGCTGCGCAGCATTAGTGCACCGCCGCCGTCAGTGTCAGCCAGTTTGCCGTGGCATACGGAGCTCCATCGCAGTCTTTAACACTGGTAGCATGCCGCGACAGCGTGGACGTGAACCGTATGTGCAGTTGACGGACTTTGAGCGAGGGCGTATAGTGGGCATGCGGGAGGCCGGGTGGACGTACCGCCGAATTGCTCAACACGTGGGGCGTGAGGTCTCCACAGTACATCGCTGTTGTCGCCAGTGGTCGGCGGAAGGTGCACGTGCCCGTCGACCTGGGACCGGACCGCAGCGAAGCACGGATGCACGCCAAGACCGTCGGATCCTACGCAGTGCCGTACGGGACCGCACCGCCACTTCCCAGCAAATTAGGGACACTGGTGCTCCTGGGGTTGAAGCGTCGTCTCACGCGGTCTGCACGTCCAGCACGAACGCTGGTCCAACTGAGGCGCCAGGTGGAAATGGCATGGCAAGCCGTTCCACAGGACTACATCCAGCATCTCTACGATCGTCTCCATGGGAGAATAGCAGCCTGCATTGCTGCGAAAGGTGGATATACACTGTACTAGTGCCGACATTGTGCATGCTCTGTTGCCTGTGTGTATGTGCCTGTGGTTTTGTCAGTGTGATCATGTGATGTATCTGACCCCAGGAATGTGTCAATAAAGTTTCCCCTTCCTGGGACAATGAATTCACGGTGTTCTTATTTCAATTTCCAGGAGTGTATATGTAAGGCTAGCTTCATAAAACTTCAAAATTCTTCCATCCCTTTCCCAACCTTTACACCAATTTTATTTGCTCAGTTACAGACAACTCATAAATATGTGCATCTGTCCTATTATTAGCCCTACGGCAAGACTGAACTAATCTTATATCTAATCAATTAATCAACTCCAATATACATTGTCTGCAGTGGAAATCGTTACAGCACAAACACCAGTATAAAGTACTAGCAAAGGGATACTGTAGTATCTATGAGTGTTGTAAATGATGATTTCCTGAAAATCCCCATTTGTCTGAAGCGAATTCATTGTATTATCCCAAACTTACTGTCTTGGCTTCGGTATCTAGGTGAGGCTATATTGGCACTTCTTTTATGCAGGGAACCATCACTAGTGAACGTTACGTTTCAATTTTGGGACAATTTGTCTCCACATACCTAGTGGTGGAGAGTCGACCAGGCACTGAATGGCTGAAGCAAGATAGGGCCAGACCACCGAACAGGTGTTTCACTTTCCTGATGAATGCTTCGGGAATAGTCACTGTATTAGATTCTTGCTGATTTACTGGCGAAGGGACTGATTGGCATCTATATTTATGTCTGACTCCTGGGGCCTACGGAACACAGTGTAAAATACTGTCTACCGGAACCATCTCACCACACTGGACGAGCCCGAATCAACCATTGTGTGGTATCTGAATCCATTTCCGTTGAGACATTACAGAATGTGATGGCAAATTTGCGTGTTCGTCGGCACCACATCTGTACTGTGAATGGTGAACATTTAGAAAAAAATATGATTCTGATTGCAAAGATTGCTTGTAGGGTATCAGTTTAAAATTATGTGCGATGGTACCGAACGAGCTGCACAGCGTACAGAGCTATCTGTTAGCAGCTTTTCCAACTACTGAAATTCTGTATAACTTTTGTATAAAATTGTTACAGCTTTCACAGTAAAAACACCTTTTGTTGAACTCGTCTATCGATCTTAGTTTTCGAGATATTTAATTTTCAAATCAGGAAATTCTTTGCTGGAAGCTCTGTACTTATATCAAGTGGTAACACCGGCTCGTTCAACTATTATTGTCACAGTTATTCGAAAGTTTTGAGTTTTATTTTCCAAGAAATTTGCTACCCTTTCCCCATTGCTCCGCCTTCAATAAATACACTGAATGCCTTGCCCCCCTTCCCTCTTTCTATTTCTGATGTTGGGTATATGCTTGCCTCCAAAAATCTGCTCTGTTTCGTTTATTTCCTGCACAATTTTAAACATTGTTCTCAGGGCATTTCAAGTTTCGTATATCTATTCTTCTATAGCTCTTGCTGAAAACTTGGTTTGGTAGAGGGTGGTGTTACTTCTTCGCCATTACGGGTGTAATTTGTGTGCCGTTGTGCTTTAGATGGAAGGCGTAATGCTAACATGTTAGGGGCATCTGCCAGGAAGAGGGCTAAAGCAAACATTGTTTGCAGTTAGCACTGGATAAGAAAAAATGTGCAGTGAAGCAGAATAGGATCCTGTTATTTACGTCAGCCGCTTACGTTCCCACATGCTCTACCATCACAAGAGTTTGGGCGGTAATCGAGGTGCATTATCAGAAGGTCTTACCATGTCTTTTTTGTCCACTGTGCAGTGTACATGATTTTTCTGAATGTTTTTTCACTTTTTGTTTCGGTATGGGGTAATGTCAGGGCTAGATGTTTTATTTGTTGTGTTCGAAGTACCTTTATTGACTTGTTGATCTGCAACCTCATTACAACAGATTCCAACATGGACCAGCTACCATTGAAATATTATTTCCCTCTCTCCCTTTAATAATCATGAATTAGGTGTGAAATCCGTAACAGAGAATTTTTGGCACAATAAACACTAATTCAGGAACATGCGCTTCATATGTAGAAGACCAGGATCCAGATGAAAGTCCTACATTACCTACGGAAATAGGACGAAGGACAGGTGACTAATGTATACAGGGTGTAACAAAAGGGTATGGCCAAACTTTCAGGAAACATTCCTCACACACAAATAAAACGATTAATTTCCATGTCAGAGCTCATTTTAGTTTCGTCAGTATGTACTGTACTTCCTCGATTCACTGCCAGCTGGACCAATTGAAGGATGGTAATGTTGACTTCGGTGCTTGTGTTGACATGCGACTCATTGCTCTACACTACTAGCATCAAACACATCAGTACGTAGAATCGACAGGTTAGTGTTCATCACGAACGTGGTTTTGCAGTCAGTGCAATGTTTACAAATGCGGAGTTGGAAGATGCCCATTTGATACATGGATTAGCACGGGGCAATAGCCTTGGCGCGGTACGTTTGTATCAAGACAGATTTCCAGAACGAAGGTGTCCCGACAGGAAGACGTTCGAAGCCATTGATCGGCGTCTTAAGGAGCACGGAACATTCCAACCTATGACTCGCGACTGGGGAAGACCTAGAACGTCGAGGACATCTGCAATGGACGAGGCAATTCTTCGTGCAGTTGACGATAGCCCTAATGTCAGCATCAAAGAAGTTACTGCTGTAAAAGGTAACGTTGACCACGTCACGGTATGGAGAGTGCTACGGGAGAACCAGTTGTTTCCGTACCATGTACAGAGTGTGCAGGCACTATCAGCAGCTGATTGGCCTCCACGGGTACACTTCTACGAATGGTTCATCCAACAATGTGTCAATTCTCATTTCAGTGCAAAGGATCTCTCAACAGATGAGGCTTCATTCCAACGTGATAGAATTGTAAATTTTCACAATCAACATGTGTGGGCTGACGAGAATCCGCACGCAATTATGCAATCACGTCATCAACACAGATTTTCTGTGAACGTTTGGGCAGGCACTGTTGGTGATGTCTTGATTGGGCTCCATGTTCTTCCACCTACGCTCAATGGAGCACGTTATCATGATTTCATACGGGATACTCTACCTGTACTGCTAGAACATGTGCCTTTACAAGTACTAAACAACATGTGGTTCATGCAGGATGGAGCTCCTGCACATTTCAGTCGAAGTGTTCGTACGCTTCTCAACAACAGATTCGGTGACCGATGGATTGGTAGAAGCGCACCAATTCCATGGCCTCCACGCTCTCCTGACCTCAACCCTCTTGACTTTAATTTATGGCGGCATTTGAAAGCTCTTGTCTACGCAACCCCGGTACCAAATGTAGAGACTCTTCGTGTTCGTATTGTAGACGGCTGTGATACAATACGCCATTCTACAGGGTTGCATCAGCGCATCAGGGATTCCATGCGACGCAGGATGGTTGCATGTATCCTCGCTAACGGAGGACATTTTGAATATTTCCTGTAACAAAGTGTTTGAAGTCATGCTGGTACGTTCTGTTGCTGTGTGTTTCCATTCCATGATTAATGTGTTTTGAAGAGAAGTAATAAAATGAGCTCTAACATGGAAAGAAAGCGTTTCCGGACTCATGCCCACATAACATATTTTCTTTCTTTGTGTGTGAGGAATGTTATCTGAAAGTTTGGCCGTACCTTTTAGTAACATCCTGTATAAGAAAGTTAAAAGAACGAACCAGTAAAATTACAGACCAACATCCCGAATTTCGGTTAGCTGCAAAATCCTTGAATATTTTCTCTGCCGGCCGCGGTGGTCTCGCGGGTCTAGGCGCGCAGTCCGGAACCGTGCTGCTGCTACGGTCGCAAGTTCGAATCCTGCCTCGGGCATGGATGTGTGTGATGTCCTTAGGTTAGTTAGGTTTAAGTAGTTCTAAGTTCTAGGGGACTGATGATTACAGCAGTTGAGTCCCATAGTGCTCAGAGCCTTTTGAACCATTTTTTTATTTTCACTGTTCGAATGTAACAAATTATCTTGAGACCGGGAAGCTTGAGCGTGGTTTTATAAAACATAGTTCGTGCAAACTCAGCTTGCTATTTCCTCACATGATACACTGCGAACCACGGATGAAGTAGAATAGGCAGACTCTATATTTCTTGATTTCCGGAAAGCATTTAACACGGCGCCCCACTGCAGGGAGTTAACGAAGGTACGAGAATATAAAATAGATTCACAGATATGTGAGTGGCTCGAAGACTTTTAAATTAGAGAAGCCATTATGTTACCGGCACGAGTGCCCCAGGGAAATGTGATAGGATCGCACTTGTCCACTGTGTATTTCAATGATTTGGAGCACAGTATGGACAGAAATCTGCGGTCGTTTGCTAATGATGCTGTGATATACGGTAAGATGTCGAAAGTGAGAGACAGTAGGAAGATACAAGATGACTTAGCAAAACTTCTACTGGGTGTGAGGAATGACAGCTAGCTATAACTGTTGTAAAATGTAAGTTAACGCGGATGAGTAGAAAAAACAAGAAATAAAACGAGCATGTAAAGAATGTGGTAGTGTAGACTAATGGTCGACTTCTGTTTATTGGGAAAATTTTACGTAAGTGTGGTTCGTCCGTAAAGGAGATGGCGTACAGTATAATACTAGCGTATACGTCTCTCTTCCCTAACAACCGAACCTTTAGAGCTGCCACGGGAAAAGCCACATATAAAACTCACGTGTATCACTCTAACGTGAAACGCGCTAATGTTACCCTCTGAGAGGACTTCGAAGATTGACCGCGCGTTTGTCTAATGGACAAAGGTATCGGATTATAATTTTGAATTTGGTAAAATTAAAAGAAATACTTAACAGACTTTAACCTTGGGAGTTAATGAAAGTGGTGAAATCACAATTGAATGAAAAAATGAACGGTCGCCAGCTCAATTAGGCACATTAATTTGGAAATTTATGTTTAAAAAAATTGAATATTGGTTATTGGAGATACTTTCGTTGAGATTTCGCTTTGAATAGCGAACAGGATACGAACTTACACAGTGCACTGTGAACTGTACGTAACAGCTGTTACCAATAACGCCCACACCACTAAATTATAGGAAGTAATCTTGCACCAAGCTCATAGTAATGACAGCTACACTCAAGGGCATTACTGATTACTGTATGAAGTGAAGAACTAAATTTGGACAGGAGTGGCTTTTATCTACACTTACAATAAAGATGAATCATATCATAAATACACTGATTAAGCTCATCTACATATATCGGTTTCCATTAGCAACAGTAATAGCTCAATTTTGAACTAATGGGTGGAGAATATGATGGGGACCCATAAACTAGTATAGTTCCACTAGTCAACACTCTTTGATTATTATTGTAGTAAAGACTAATTCCACAAGCTAGTCATTCACTTCGAGTAGTTTATAATTTACTTTGCAAGACAGTAAAATACTATACTGGACTTAATTAAATTCAAAAAAGGATAGAAATCAAAATCATACTATTTTTGAAAATGAGCATAACTTATTTGCCTTTTTATCACCTGTGAAGCAGGTATTCTATACAATAATATTTACACAATCTTGCACTGTAATCTTACAAAACTATTTTATGATAAACTAAGGATACTTTAGCAAAAGCCTATCCAACTTCACTTTTGTGGTTTTAATTTTAACCTTTGCTACTCCTTTTACATTAGACAAAAGATCACTTTTAAGCACTTGAATGCAAGAATTGTTCATTTAAATCAGGATACTCGGTTTTAGTAGCACTTAAGTGAGGACCCTGCACAGGTTCGTGATTAGGATAGAAAATATGGTTCCGGGCACGAATTTTTGTTTTTGTGATTATTATTAAAACAATACACAAATTAAATGGTGCATGTCCATATACATTACTGAATGTATAAAGTTTGTGAAGCAGTGGCGAAGCCTGATGGCAAGCGACATAGTGGCTAACTTTACTCACGACTCTTGATGTTCGAATGCCCTATAAAATCTCTTCTTGGCGACGTATTTTCAACGTATTAGAAACATTCCATCATGCCGATAACACCAAATAATAGCGATCCAAATTCGAGGCAAATCCTTTGTGAAGCAGCTTCCAATTACCTCTCTTAGCACCGTCGAAGTGTACCGCGCTATGGCTAGCTACATACTACGTGCCGTTTACACAAAAGGGGCCGCTCAGTTCGACCACCAGAACCACCTTTTACATTGCTCCATGCCAGTTCCGTCGAAAGGGGACTTCCCTACAGCTTTTACATGTTACAAATAAAAGTGTCCTAAGCAGGAACCAGCTTTCAATAAACATGTTTTTTTATGAACATACACACATTGTAATAATTTATCATTTTAACATAGCCTTACGCTTTTTACATATATACCTTCCAAAATTCTAATTTTCTGAGCAGCGAAGAGTTTAAATGATGCAGCATCCACAATAATTGCAGATACACAGTTACATAATACACTGCTGGCCATTAAAATTGCTTCACCAAGAATATGACGTGCTACAGACGCGAAATTTAGCCGACAGGAAGAAGATGCTGTGATATGCAAACGATTAGCTTTTCAGAGCTTTCACACAAGATTGGCGCCGGTGGCGACACCTACAACGTGCTGACATGAGGAAAGTTTCCAACTGATTTCTCATACACAAACAACAGTTGACCGGCGTTGCCTGGTGAAACGTTGTTGTGATGCCTCGTGTAAGGAGTAGAATTGCGTACCATCACGACTTTGATAAAGGTCGGATGGTACCCTATCGCGAGCGCGGTTTATCGTATCGCGACATTGACGCTCGCGTTGGTCGAGATCCAATGACTGTTAGCGGAATATGGACTCAGTGAGTTCGGGAGGGTAATAAGGAACGCCGTCCTGGATCCCAACGGCCTCGTTTCACTAGCAGTCGAGATGACAGGCATCTTTTCCGCATGGCTGTAACGGATCGTGCAGCCACATCTCGATCCCTGAGTCAACAGATGGGGACGTTTGCAAGACAGGAGCGCCTGCGATGGTGTACTCAACGACGAACCTGGGTGCACTAATTGCAAAACGCCATTTTTTTGGATGAATCCAGGTTATGTTTACAGCATCATGATGGTCGCATCCGTGTTTGATGTCATCGCGGTGGACGCACATTAGAAGCGTGTATTCGTCATCGCCATACTGGCGTATCACCCGGGGTGATGGTATGGGGTGCCATTGGTTACACGTCTCGGTCACCTCTTGTTCGCCTCGACGGCACTTTTAACTGTGGACGTTACATTTCAGATGTGTTACGACCCGTGACTCTATCCTTCATTCGATCTCTGCGAAACCCTACATTTCAGCAGGATAATGCACGACCTCATGTTGCAGGTCTTGTACGGGCCTTTCTGGATACAGAAAAAGTTCGACTGCTGCCCTAGCCAGCACATTCTCCAGATCTCTCACCAATTGGAAACGTCTGGTCAATGGTGGCAGAGCAACTGGTTCATCACGATACGTCAGTCACTACTCTTGATGAACTGTGGTATCGTGTTGAAGCTGCGTGGGCAGCTGTACCTGTACACGCCATCCAACTTCTGTTTGAGTCAATGCCCAGGCGTATCAAGGCAGTTATTACGGCAGAGGTGGTTGTTCCGGGTACTGATTTCTCAGAATCTCTGCACCCAAATTGTGTGAAAAAGTAATCATATGTCAGTTCTAGTATAATATATCCGTCCAATGAATACCCGTTTATCATCTGCATTTCTTCTTGGTGTAGCAATTTTAATGGGCAGTAGTGTAAAAATACTCGAACACGTTGCGATGCCCAATTACTGTAAACGTACGGAAAACAAATTTGTCATATTATGTCAAATAATTACAACTTCCAGAACTCGGGAGCATCAGTAGGAAAAAGTAATAAATGAATTTTTATACAATAATACGCAGAGGATGTTTGGAAGAAAATGGATATGAAAAGGAAGTAATATAGGATTCTGGCGACTGAAATAAAACTTCTATGAGGTGTTAGTGGTTATACGAAAATAAATCGCATGCAAAATGACATATTCAGACAAGAAATAAGCATCTTCACGATGAACGACGAAACTGAAGACTTCAGACAATGAAGAAATCAACATACTTGACGTTTCAAATTGGATTTCTTACTTTCCTATATTCCTACGAGAATGAAGAAAGAATCTATAGTAAATAGCATTAGAATCAGAATTGAAAACAGCTTTGTTAGACCTAAGATTATCTAAGGCAGCAGGGATAGATAACATTCTATCAGAGTTCCTAAAGTCATTGGGGAAAGTGACAACAAAACGACTATGCACGTTGGCATGTAGAACGTATGAGTCTGGCGATAAAACCATCTGATTTTCGGATAAATAATATTCCGAAGATACCGAGTGCCAAGTGCGAGAATTATCGCAAATCAGCATAATAGCTCATGCATCCACGTTGCTGACAAGAATAATGTATACAAGAATGAAAAAGATAACTGATGATCTCTTGGATGATGATCAGTATGGCTGTAGGAAAGGAGGATGAACCAAGGGGCAGTTCCGATGTTTCGTTTGATAACGGAAGAAGACTAAAGGGACATCTGCATAGGATTTGTCGACCTGGAAAAAGCTTTCGACAACTTACAATGGTGCAAGACGTTCAAAATTCTAAGGAAAATAAAGCGAAAAGATAGGGAAAAATGCGCAGTATACAGTATCTAAAAGAACCAAGAGAAACAACGAGAGTGGAAGACCAAGAACGAAATGCTCGGATTAAATATGGTGTAAGACACTGATGTAGCCTTTCGTCTCCACTGTTCAACCTATACATCAAACAAGCAATCACAGAAATAAAAGAAAGTTTCAAGAGCGAGATTAAAATTGACGTTAAATGATATCAAGATTCGCTGATGACAATTCTCTACTGAGTGAAAGTGAAGTAGAATTACAGGGTATGTTGAATGGAATGAACAGTCTAATAAGTGCAGAACGTGGATTATGAGTAAATCGAGAAGATACCAAAGTAATCAGAAGTAGCAGAGACAAGAACAGTGAGGAACTTAACATCGTAATTTCGGATCACGAAGTAGACGAAGTCAAGGAGTTATGGTATCTACGTAGCAAGAACGGAGTAAGGAGGACATAAAAAGCTGACGAGCACTGTCAAAAAGGGCTTTCCTGGACAAGTGAGGTCTACTAGTATCAAACACGGGCCTTCATATGAGGAAGAAATTTCTGAAAGCGCAGCATTGTATACTAGAGAAACATGGATTGCGGGAAAATCGGAAAGAAAAGAATGGATGTATTTGAGATGAAGTGTTTCAGAAGAACGTTGAAACTGATAAAACAAGAAATGAGAAGTTTCTTCCCACAACCGACGAGAAAAGGAATGTATGGAAAACACTGACAAAGGTAATACAGGACGATAGGACATCTGTTAACACATCAGAGAGTAAATTCCATGGTACAGAGGCAGCTGTAGAGGATAAAATTGTACACGAAGTTTCTAATACGTCCAGCAAATAATTGAGGGTGTAGGTTGCAGTTGCTACTGTGATATTGACTGGAGAGGAATTCGTGGGAGTCCACATAGAACCTGCGAGAAGACTGATGATTTAAAAAAAATGTATAATTTAAATACGTCATCGAAACTATAAGTTTGCCTTGGCTCCAGTGGTACGTTTCCAGATTGCATGGTTGCCGGTAGTGGTCTCGTTGGTGCAGCTCTATAAAAACAAAGCGATAAACTTCATTGTCCAACAGAACGCAGCTTTTTTTTCGGCAAGGGTGAGCTGCTATGCCTCATAGCAAGAGCAGTGAATGAAGTAAATCTGGAGATGGTCGCAAAAGTAACGAGTTTGACTACCGTCTGAAAACTTATCGTGAGTCCTGTGGAGGATAACCCGAACTTATTACGTGAAAAGCGAACGAAAAATTTCATCGGTACCACAACAGGGAAAAATTACTCCAGCGCTGGACGTTGGATGTCCATAAAAATGAAAGATATACCATTGAAAATAAGAATTTTGGCGTTCTGTGCGTAAATTAAAATTCACCCCAAAATTCTATCTCCATTTATTTACAGGATTAAGTCTTGGTAAATCTAATACATCATTTTGTAACACTTTGTGTAGTGTCTTGTTTATCAGTTTCTACAGATTTTCATGTTTTTTTTTGCACGTAAACGGAATGTATGAGTAAACAGTAAGTGGAAAGAAAGGGGAAAAATCTTCTTTCTGTCGATTATCGGATTGTAGTTGAGTTTTCAGGAGATACAGCAGACCAAGTATCTGCGTTTGGCGCTGTCTTTGAAACACTTAATTTATACAGAAAACTGGAACGTCTAGTGCAATACATTAATGTAGGGGCAGTCACGGAAAGTATTTTCTTTGCGATTCCAGGGACAAAATTTTTTGTTTAACTGCAACATGAATTATTAGAAAGAACTATGCCTAGATATTTCAAACAGGTGTTGTTAGACATTCCATTTAGGCAGAGATAAATGGTCATCTCGCTCGTCTGAGAGGAGGAATTTCTGCTTCCTTTGATCTGCTTATACTCTACTGTGGTTAAGTTTCAGACAGGTGAATTTTGTGGCCAAGACATGGACAAGAGATAACTGTCATGCTCCTCAAACGACTGTAGTACCATTCTATACTTGTAACACAGACAGCTAGCCTGCTGGATGACGTTACTGCCATCAGGGTCAACAACAAACCTGAAGAGAGGCAGGCGGTCAGTTGTAACGTTCACGTAATCCACAGGTCTTATGGTGCCTTCTATTACTACCATAGGTCCTATGGAATCAAAGACGAATGCCTCCCGTAACATAATACTGTCCCCACTAGCTACACCCGTGGGCGACGCCTGCTCCGAGCAGCCGATCTGATTGGCTGACGGTATATCTAGACACGACCATAGACTTGGCGTTAGGTGTCTGACGATGAAATATGTTTCCATTGATCCACGGTCAAAACTTGATGAAGCCAATGCTATTTTGTCCAAAACAGACATGGTGAGACCATGGCTGTGTACAATTAATGTAGGATGATTCTTACAAAGAAGAAGACGACAGCAACCAGGCACTACTAATACTGCTATTAATTTAAGTAAATAGCGCCGTAACCGGTTTCGAACTGACAATTTCATCGTCGACGGCTTTTCACAAGGTTCGCAAGATACATTTTACATAATCATCCACAGTGGCGAAATATTGTTGGTGCGTTGGTCCCCTACGGTACCACAGTGGAAGAATAAAAGTCGAAATCTGACGATTATGTAAAGTGTATCTTGAAAATCTTGTGAACAGTCGTCTGATGATGAACTAGGCAGTTCGAAACCTGTTACGGAGCTATTTACTTAAATAAATAGCAGTATTAGTAGTGCCTGGTTACTGTCGTCTTCTTCTTTGCAAGAATCAACGTACATTAATTTGATGAAGCCCTCTATCTCAACATTGGAACGCAGAGAGGTCTTCAGCTGCAGAGCCCCATGTTCAACAATATGTGCTGACCAGTGTGCTATGCCTACCACAGCATGTTACTCGGTCGTCAGATGTGACACAGATAGCTGCTTATCCTGCTTAAGAGAGTGAGCAAGCCTCCAAATTCCTCGTCCTGTGATGCGATATGGATGTTGAATAGCGTGTCGCCTACCTTCCGTTTCACTATCCTTCAACTCCTTTCCGTAGATGCGCTACGGTCGCATGTTCGAAACCTGCCTCGGTCATGGATGTGTGTGATGTCGTTAGGTTAGTTAGGTTTAAGTATTTCTACGTTCTAGGGGATTGATGGCCTCAGCTGTTGTCCCCTAGTGTTCAGAGCCATTTGAACCATTTGAACCTCAGCAGTTAAGTCCCATAGCGCTCAGAGCCACTTGAACCATTTTTCCGTAGATGCTCACGACAGTAGGCACGTGAACTGCCGACCCGGCTCGCCGTTTATGAGATGCTTGTCCCCAGGAAACATGCCATAATAATCAATCCGGTTTCAAAATCATCTTCGTAAGTGGATTTCGCCATTTGTGACCGTATCATCATTAGAATGAGGCCCATTCATCTTTCCTTGTTGTCTTGTGGCCGACACTTTATTGGACAGCATTTAATCTCCTGGTGAACAGTGGTAACAATGTTTTGAACAAACGAAGAAACTGTTACACCTGCCTAATATCGTCTAGGGCCCTCGCAAACACGCAGAACTGCCGCAACCCGACCTGTCATGGGGTCGACTAACGTCTGAGGTAGTGCTGAAGGGAACTGACACCATGAATCCTGCAGTGCTGTCCTAAATCCGTAAGACTACGTGGGGATGGAGATCTCTTCTGAACAGCACATTGCAAGACATCCCAGATACGCTCAATGATGTCCATGTTTGGTGGCCAGAGACTGTGTTTAAACTCAGATGAATGTTTCTAGACCCACACTGTAGCAATTCTGTGCCTTTGAGGTGTCGCATTGTCCTGCTGGATTTGCCGAAGTTTGTCGGAATTCGCAATGGACATGAATGGATGCAGGTGATCAGACAGGATGTTTCCGTACATGTCACCTGTCAGAGACGTCAGTAGACGTATCAAGGGTCCCATATCACTCTGACTGCATACACCCCACACCATTACAGAGCCTCCACCAGCTTGAACAGTCCCCTGCTGACATGCAGGATCCATGGATTCATGGGGTTGTCTCCATACCCGGACACGTCCATCCGCTCGATATAATTTGAAGTGAGACTCGTCCGTGCAGGTAACATGTTTGCATTCATCAATAGTCCAGTGCCGATATTGATGTTAGGCTTCAGGCTTTGTATCGTGCAGCTATCAAGGGTACACGTGTACACCGAAAGCCCATATCGATGACGTTCCGTTAAACGGCTCGCACGCTGACACTTGTTGATGGCCCAGCATCGAAATCCACTGCAGTTTGCGGAAGGGTTGAACTTTTGTCACGTTGAACGATTATCTTCAGTCATCGCTGGTCCCGTCCTTGCAGGATCTTTTTCCGGCCGCACCCATGTCGGAGATTTGATGTTTTACCAGATCCTTAATATTTACGGTGCAATCGTGAAATGGTCGTACGAGGAAATCCCCACTTCATCGCTACCTTCGAGATGCGTTCAAACTCACTTAAGTCTAGATAACGTGCCATTGTAGCAGCAGTAACCGGTCTAACAAATGCACCAGACACTTGTTGTCTGAAATAGGTATTGCCGACCGCAGTGTCGTATTCTGTCTGTTTTCACGTCTCTGTATTTGAATATGCATACCTATAACTGTTTCCTTGGCGCCTCAGTGTAAGTGCATAATTGGCTTTATTTCAATACGAATAGGATGTTTCCGATATGACAACAACAAAACTGGAAGCATTCTTCATCTACATTCACACACATCATCTTCCGCAGATATCTGTGCATGGCAGACGGCATATGGAGTTCCACGTCAGGTAATCTTCCTGGTAGTTCGCGTAGGGTGCTTGCTTAGCAACATCCGTGCACAGTATAATTAGTCCAAACTTGTGTCCGCATTCCTACGAGACCAATACGTCGGGGACTGAAGTATGGATTTAAATTTTCCTCCTAGTACTGGCTGTTGAAACATTGTAAATGGGCTGTCGCGGGATGGGTAATTATTATCGTCAGCCAACGTAAATCAAACAGAAAGCTTGTGATCACTCGCGCTGACCTTCTTTGCACATCTTCAACATCTCTCCTCAGTGCTATCATGTTTGGGTCCCACACACTCGTCAGTACTCTAAGATGTGAGGCGTAAGCTGTTTGTAAGCAGTCTCATTCGTAGACTGACTGCGTTTTCTCACTATCCGACTAGTGAACCAAAATCTGCCACATGAACCGATGTGCTCACTCCAGTTCATATCTTCCAAATCACTCAACGTATTTGTTCGAGTTCACTGATTTAATTGTAAGCTACCGATATTTTACTTATTTTGTGAGAGGCACAATTTTATATTTCTGTTCTTTTAATGCATGTTATCACTTTTTGCAGAACTTTTAAATCTTATGGAAGTCTAATTGATCGTGTCTGCAGGTTTTCTTTTTCAGGCATTAAAGCACTGCAGATTAATGCAGCACCTACATCAATTAATTTATATGCGAATGTGTTTTATCTTGGAACAGTTTTCAGACTTCCGAGTCTAGCCAGTCCTAAAACAGATGTTTAACATATTTTGCTACTCCATTTTGAAACAATACCATTTACTTCATGTGTCAAACCAGCTTCTTCAGCAATTACAAGAATTACTCACTAAAAGTCAGATTTTTGCAAATTGAAAACTATTACAAGACACAGCATGGACATGCACCCAGGAACAAATATTCGATTGAAAATTAAAAGTGGTACAATCAAGAAACTCTGGTCAGTACTGTATTTAATGGTCTAGGTATTACGATATTATTCTACTACCCACTCGAAATCAGTAATGGAAATAAAATTAAGAACCGTTATCAAAAACCAGTTACATCTGTATTTACGTATTTGAAGCCACCTAATGAAGTGTTGCGAAGGGTACTTGTGGTCCCACTAATTGGTTACCACTAATTGATCCCCCCTAGCCTGTTTCACACTTGAATGGCGGATGGGAGTAATTATCGGTTAGCCTCTGAATTAACACGAATTTCTCGAATTTTCTCGTTACCAAGCAAGACGTGGAAGTAATATGTTGTTCGACTGTTCCCGGAAAGTACTATCTCGAAATTTTAATAGAATACCTCTCCGTGATGTTCAACGCATCTCTTTAGCGGCTGCCACTGGAGTTTTCTTGGGAATCTCTGGAACGCTCTAGCGGCGATTAAATGATTCCGTGACGAAACGATCGCTCTTCATTGTATCTTCTTTGTCAGTCCTACCTCGTAAGAGTCCCTTGTTGATGAACAACAAAGAATCGGTCGAATAAGCGTTTTATAAGCCAATTTTATCGTAGATATGTTTCAGTTCCTAAAGAATATCCTCGAAATAGCTTTCATACATTATACAGCACTTACATATGTAGAACACGTAATATGTACAAACGCAGCATTAAAAACAGCCTCATGCCTCACATCATCAAAAATGTAGTCACTGTCGGAAACTGCTTTATAGAGGTTACTCTCATGTGATTCTAAAATCAGTCACTAGATTCAAACACTGACTAGGAACCGTCTTGTGTTCCTATGTGCACTGTGTTCCAGGAACAATACCTCCCCTGCGCCGGCCGCGGTGGCCGAGCGATTCTAGGCGTTTGAGTCTGGAACCGCGCATGTGCTACGGTCACAGATACGAATCCTGCCTCGGGCATGGATGTGTTTGATGTCCTTAGATTAGTTAGGTTTAAGTGGTTCTAAGTTCTAGGGGACTGATGACCTCAGATGTTTAAGTCCCATAGTGCTCAGAGCCATTTGAACCATTTGAACCTCCCCTGCTGTCTGCCAAGTCGTTAACGTAAACGCGAGCAAGAGTCTCAATATACATTCATGGAACACACTTGAATTTAGTTATATTAGTGTCCGTTGCTCCCCAACCAAGATAACATGCTGCGCCATTACTACCAAAAACTCCTCTATCGAGTCCCAAATTTCAGTCTGATATCCCTTGTTGATAAGCTTAGGTGTGATTTCGAGTTAAATATTTTTCGGAAGTTAAAGAAAAACTGCATTCACCTAGGTGCTTTGATCCATGGCTTTCAAGCACGAGTTGAGTTTTGCATGGGCGATAGTTTTTGGAATCCGTGCCTGTTGACACTCATTCATAACATAACTTATAGAGCTGGCTAATGTTCAGTTTCTGGCAGTGAACAATTGGAAGCGTGATATAACACAGAATACTGATTAAAGGATTGGCAAGAACATCCAAATATAATTCCAAGTGAATGTTCGAGACGTGGTAATTCTCGTGATTGCACTATATGGCATTAAAAGTAGAAATTTGTGAGAACATAATTTTGAAGCAATGAGAAAGAAAAATGGACTGAGAGAATAAAGTTTAGGTGATAAGTAATCCAGCACGCAGTGACGATTTACACACGACGCATCTTACTTTATTTCTGTCATATAGGTCGTTACTAATTGCGCCTTGGAGGATTCTATCGTTTTCCAAACACTGTTACTGTTAATTTCAAACAATATGTGATTTTTTTATGTTAAGGATGGAAATGAGCGTTTGGTGTCATTGGCCGAGAGGCCGCTTACGGGGCAGGTCTGGCCGCCTTGGTGCAGATCTTACTACATTCGACGCCACAATGGGTGACCTGCACGCCGGATGGAGATGGAATGATGATGAACACAACACAACACCCAGTCACTGAGCGGAGAAAATCCCCGACACAGCCGGGAATCGAACCCTGGCCCCAGAGGACAGCAATCCGTCACGCTGACCATTCAGCTGTCGGGGCGGACATGTTAAGGATGGAAAAACACAATGCTTACTTCTCTGTTTTAATTTTATAGTCAACGTAACGTTTCTTTTTTCATTTTGAAAGACAGCAGTTCGTCACGCTGACCATTCAGCTATCGGGGCGGACATGTTAAGGATAGAAAAAGACAATTCTTACTTCCCTATTTTAATTTTATAGTCAATGAACGTTTCTTTTTTTCATTTTGAAAGACTATTGAATGTACAACAATTAAATTTCCATCCGACACTAAGTCTCTACTTTTGATTACACTGAAAATAAAATACGTTGATTCAGTCGCATATTCTTTAAAAATTTGTAGGAAACAAGAGGAACCAAAGTTGACCCTTAAATAGCGTTGCCCGGATATTTATTTATCCCAGTTTCCTACTAGTCCATCTACTCCTTCTCCCACACTCTATCCATCTCATCCTGCACTCTCTCTCTCTGTCCATCTCCTTTCCCCCTTCCTCTGTCCATCTCATCTTCCTACCCATCCCCATTCATCTCCTCCTATTCTCTTTCTCTGTACATCTCCTCCTCCCCCTCTTCTATCCCCTCCTCTTATTTTTCTCTGTCCATTTCTTCGTTGCCCTCTCTTTGCTTCTCTTTCCCCCTCTCTCAGCGTATATATTCCTCCCCCTGTGTCCATCATCTCCTCCACCATATCTGTGTCCCTCTCCTACTTCCCCCTAGTTGTTTGTCCATCCTGTTCATCTTTTCCTCACTTCTTCTCTCTCCACATTCACCCCACTAGGACGCTGGCTGTTCTTAACCGCACAGTTCTTCATTTCAGATTGTAACTAATATATGTACCACTTTTGGTTGAAATCGTTCCAGGGGTTTAGGATGAAGTTTTTTCCCTTCGCTTTTCCCGTGTCAGATACAAAGGGTTTCAAAAATGACCGGTATATTTTAAACGGCAATAAAAACTAAACGAGCAGCCATAGAAATACACCGTTTGTTGCAATATGCTTGGGACAACAGTACATTTTCAGGCGGACAAACTTTCGAAATTACAGTAGTTACAATTTTCAACAACAGATGGCGCTACAAGTGATGTGAAAGATATAGAAGACAACGCAGTCTGTGGGTGCGCCATTCTGTACGTCGTCTTTCTGCTGTAAGCGTGTGCTGTTCACAACGTGCAAGTGTGCTGTGGACAACATGGTTTATTCCTTAGAACAGAGGATTTTTCTGGTGTTGGAATTCCACCGCCTAGAACACAGTGTTGTTGCAACAAGACAAAGTTTTCAACGGAGGTTTAATGTAACCAAAGGACCGAAAAGCGATACAATAAAGGATCTGTTTGAAAAATTTCAACGGACTGGGAACGTGACGGATGAACATGCTGGAAAGGTAGGGCGACCGCGTACGGCAACCACAGAGGGCAACGCGCAGCTAGTGCAGCAGGTGATCCAACAGCGGCCTCGGGTTTCCGTTCGCCGTGTTGCAGCTGCGGTCCAAATGACGCCAACGCCCACGTATCGTCTCATGCACCAGAGTTTACACCTCTATCCATACAAAATTCAAACGCGGCAACCCCTCAGCGCCGCTACCATTGCTGCACGAGAGACATTCGCTAACGATATAGTGCACAGGATTGATGACGGCGATATGCATGTGGGCAGCATTTGGTTTACTGACGAAGCTTATTTTTACCTGGACGGCTTAGTCAATAAACAGAACTGGCGCATATGGGGAACCGAAAAGCCCCATGTTGCAGTCCCATCGTCCCTGCATCCTCAAAAAGTACTGGTCTGGGCCGCCATTTCTTCCAAAGGAATCATTGGCCCATTTTTCAGATCCGAAACGATTACTGCATAACGCTATCTGGACATTCTTCGTGAATTTGTGGCGGTACAAACTGCCTTAGACGACACTGCGAACACCTCGTGGTTTATGGAAGATGGTGCCCGGCCACATCGCACGGCCGACGTCTTTAATTTCCTGAATGAATATTTCGATGATCGTGTGATTGCTTTGGGCTATCCGAAACATACAGGAGGCGGCGTGGATTGGCCTCCCTATTCGCCAGACATGAACCCCTGTGACTTCTTTCTGTGGGGACACTTTAAAGACCAGGTGTACCGCCAGAATCCAGAAACAATTGAAGAGCTGAAGCAGTACATCTCATCTGCATTTGAAACCATTCCGCCAGACACGTTGTCAAAGGTTTCGGGTAATTTCATTCAGGGACTACCCCATATTATTGCTACACATGGTGGATATGTGGAAAATATCGTACTATAGAGTTTCCCAGACCGCAGCGCCATCTGTTGTTGACAATTGTAACTACTGTAATTTAGAAAGTTTGTCTGCCTGAAAATGTACTGTTGTCCCAAGCATATTGCAACAAACGGTGTATTTCTATCGCTGTTCGTTTAGTTTGTATTGCCGTTTCAAATATACCGGTCATTTTTGAAACACCCTGTATATTCCACACATATTTAACATACGTCAGACGTGATTGTACATGTGTTTGACATGTATCTGTAACGAATTTCGCCCAGTACTTTCATTTTCACACAACTTAGTATTTATGACGTTGTGTCTCTTTAAGTATGTGCTGTACAGTGACATAATTTTGCAGGTACATCCAATGATATCTGTGGTCACTGTCTGCGAAATACAGCTTGAATAATTGACGTGGTAGTGAAGAAGTAATAAATTCAAACGTCATGGTTGAAGTGGTAGTTTCATTGCATTAACAACAAAACTGCAGTAAGCGATAAATCTTTTTCCTTTAAAAATTTTATGGGGATTGTCATCGAGAACAAGTTTCTCAGGCATTTGAAATTATGTGTAAAGTGTGTTCCAAGTCACTAAGTGCTCTTGTTCTCAAATACTGGATGACAAATTATGGCTATGTGCAATTCGTGGGCTACACTGCCTTTTCACTCCACCCCACCACGACAGGTAAATGGTTATCACCACAGTGATTCTTTCGAGACAGCAAGTGATACGTATACCAAGTTTTGTCGAAATTTGAAACATACGTGTCTATGTACTTCCAGTTTTTTAATATATATAGATTTAGAACAAATGTAGATTCATACAGGTGTTAAATCTAATATCCTAACTAGTGTTGAAGAAAAACGGGCATTTGTAGAAGATAATGTGGTCCCTGTAAAATAGCTTTTAAAGAAAACTGGATGAGTTTCAAAATTTACAGATGACTTTAAACTGTCTGCAGCATATGCTTTTGATCTTCGTTTGCTCTAGCAAGCCTCCCCAGGAATAATTACTAATTTTTGTAGTGCTCAACACACCCACAGTTAGTATGTGCTAACAGTCTCTTACTCTCGTCTTTTAAATGTCTGCATAACTACAAAAACAGTTTTCTGGTGATGGTGGCAAATCACACCGATTTTGTGTCTGCCCTTGCAAAGACTTTTTCAGAAACACCTGCCTTGCCTTACCTCTGAATATGGTCATTTCTGCACAACATACAGCTGAAAAGATTACGTTAATGAGAATAGAGCTTTCTGGCAATCTGTCTTGTTGAACTTCCACTGTGACGTATCACCAGTTTGACAGAGATCAAGAAATGACCTTTGTTGTGTGTCTGCACTTCTTTCTTCAAAGCCTTTAGATTATTTTCATTTCTCCTAATTACCATGACATCTTTGGAGGATCTATGAATAACATCCCAAAAATTCAATGATCATATTAACCATGTTAAAAAACATTTTCGTCATGCATAAGGAACTAAGTGAAATGCTAGCAATGCAGTTAAAGAGGACGAACTGTTCTTCCGCGTTCAGAACGACCAAACACAAGCAACAGATGTTAGTAATTGGCGACCTACTTCTGCCAAACAAACTCTTGTGGGAATACTGATGGCGTTTCGGTTTGTTAACATTTCAAACATCTGTCCCACACATTTTCCCGATGTCGTTTTGCTCTTTGTTCTTGCACTATTGCTTTGGCTAATATGAAGTTCATAGGAAGTTTACACTCTCGAGTAAATAATTATTCAACCCGTCTTTTTGCGGTGCCTAAGCGATACTGATTCTCACTCTCAAATAGTAACACAAGATGAATGCGATGTGATTCTAGCATGGTAGTCACTGTTCAGTTGCGTCCCTATCGTATACACTCTGGGAGTATACAACATAAATTTATATGTTACAAACGCGAAATTACCTCTTATACATATATTAAGGTTAATCACACATCACTCTTACACTGTGTTATCAAAGATTACAAGCGCTGAAGCGCATCTTAATGTTACGAGGGCTATTTTAGAAGGTCTCAGATTGAAACAGATCTGAGCCGAAATTTGTAATACAGAAAGTGTGAAAGGTTTTGATCGGGAGAATATTTGTAGCTGACTATTTCAGTCCATGACATTCATCTTACGGAAGCGAACTTCTTGACTCCGCAGCCAATGAAAGTGAAGAGGAAAGAGGGATTTCTACACCTACATACATAGCAAATAGTGTATATTTGGCCGGCCGCTGTGGCCGAGCGGTTGTAGGCTCTTCACTCTGGAACGGTGCGACCGCTCCGGTCATAGTTTCGAATCCTGCCTCGGGCATCGATGTGTGTGATGTCCTTAGGTTGGATAGGTTTAAGTAGTTCTAACAAGGGAACCTCTCCACCCCCCTCCCCCCCCCCCTGAGATTTAGTTATAAATTGGCACAGTGGATAGGCCTTGAAACACTGAACACAGATCAATCGAGAAAACAGGAAGAAGTTGTGTGGAACTATGACAAAAATAAGCAAAATATACAAACTGAGTAGTCCATGCCCAAGATAGGAAACATCATGGAGAATCTGAGCTCAAGAGCGCCGTGGTCCCGTGATTAGCGTGAGCAGCTGCGTAATGAGAGATCCTTGGTTCAAGTCTTCCCTCGCGTGAAAAGGTCAATTTTTTGTTTTCAGACAATTACTATCTGTCCACAATTACTATCTGTCCGTCCGTCCGATGCTAGGTAACTCCTCCGTAGTATGAGGACGTATAGAATATAAATGACGTGTTTTCCTGTGGAGGAATCGGTTGACCTATGCCCTTGCGATCTAATGTTTTCGATTGGAGAGGCACGTCCTTTCGTCTACTAATCGCACAGTTTGCGGTGCGGTCGCAAAACACAGACACTAAACTTATTACGGTGAACAGAGACATCAATGAACGAACGGACAGATCATAACTTTGCGAAAATAAAGAAAGTAAACTTCTCACTGCGCAGCTGCTCACGCTAACCACAGGACCACGGCGCTCCTGAGCTCAGATTCTCCTTGATGTTTCCTATCTCGGGCATGGACTACTCAGTTTGTATATTTTGCTTATTTTTTTCATAGTTCTACACAACTTCTTCCTTTTTTTCTCGATTGATCTGTGTTCAGTTTTTCAAGGTCTATCCACTGTGCCAACTTATAACTGAATCTGAGGGGGGTGCGATGGGGAAGTTCCCTTGTAAGTTCTAGCGGACTGATGACCTCATATGTTAATAGCTGTTAATAGCTCAGAGCCATTTGAACCAAGTGAAGTTTGTATTTGTCTTGGAATTTCACTTGTCAAAGTATGTCTGCATTTCTTACCACCAAATGCCTTATCTATATCCTTAGTGCAATATCTATTTGCGATAGGGTTCGTATTACGTCTGCAGTACGACCAACTTCTAGAAACCATTCGTACTGTTTGTATAATACATTTAATGATTAACAGATTCCTAAAATAAGTAAGTGGTCCCTACGAACAGAAGTCCTACAACGGATGTTACAGTTTCTATACGTCTTGAGATGATAGCCACAAATAATCACTGAACTACGATTTTGTTGGTATATAATATCTACATCAGTGTGTGCCAGTATGTCTTTCATAATTTAAAAAAAGTGTAAGATACATCTCTTTCTATAATTTCAAAGAGAAACCGTGATTTAGACATGTACATGTAGAAGCGATTATTTTATTAAAAGAAGTTTCCGAGATGAAGCTGAGACATTTAATCAACTATCCTATTCCTCTTAGATTACATTACTAAAAATAGCGAAACACGGTAGCGTTTTCCCCCTTCTCTAGCACTAGGTTTAGAATTCTTACACTGACACTTACAAACAAATCTGCGACGTAGAAAAAAATTGTTGAAATCTGAAGAAACATGAAAAAAACTAATAGTATCGCTTAGTGTCAGTGTGTAAAGAAAACATAACATGTGAAGCAAAATAGAGGCAAGCGAATTGCAATGTATATAAAAAAAATAAAAAAAACCACGCATCAAGCATGACTTCCCTGAATGCAATGGAAATCGATAGAAAGTAGAGAAACAAATGATTCCAATTTCCGAAAAAAGTATTATCTATTCGAGAAGAAGAGCTTAACAAATTGGGCAAGTCATTAACACGTTGGTCCACCTGCGGCCCTTATGCAAGCAAGTATTCGGGTTGGCGTTGATACAGTTGTTGGATGTCCTCCTGAGGGATACCCTGTTAAATGCTGTCCATTTGGTGCGTTAAATCGTCGAAATCCCGACCTGGTTAGATGATAGCATTGTATTTTCCCAGTCGCAGCCGCAGTGCTCCACAACACAACGCCGACTACCGCAGTCCACTTCACGCCTCCGCGGCCCCACACCTAACCACCGTAACCCCAAGTTTGCATGGTAGAGTAATGGTGGTGTACACGCGCGTGGATAACTTGTTTGCGCAGCAATCATCGACGTAGTGTAGCTGAGGCGGAATAAGGGGAACCAGCCTGCATTCACCGAGGCAGATGCAAAACCATTCACAGACTGGCCGGCGCACCGCATCTCGACACAAGTGCGCCGGGCGGATTCGTGTGGGGGACCAGGCGCTCCTTCCCAATCCGGAAAGCCATGCGTTAGATCGCACGGCTAACCGGGCGTCCTGGTTAAATGATCCTGCCTATAATGCCTCAAACGTTCTCAACTGGAGAGACATCCAGCGACCTTGCTGGCGAAGGTAGGGTTTGGCAAATACGAAGACAACATTAGAAACTCTTGTCGTGTGCGGGCGGGCACTATCTTGCTGAAATGTAAGCGCAGGATATCTTGATATGAATGGAAAAAAAACAGTGTGTAGACTGTGGACTTACTTCCTTGCTGCAAGTGACCCGCTGATAACAACCAAAGGCATCGTGCTGTGAAATGAAATGGCACCCCAGACCATAACACCTGGTTTTGGTGATGTATGTATACAGGGAGGGAAAGGCTATTTACAATTTGTACAGAAACCAGATAGCAGTTATAAGAGTCGAGGAGCATGAAAGGGAAGTAGAGGTTTGGAAGGGAGTGAGACAGGGTTGTAGCCTCTCCCCGATGTTATTCAATCTGTATATTGAGCAAGCAGTAAAGGAAACAAAAGAAATATTCGGAGTAGGTATTAAAATCCATGGACAAGAAATAAAAACTTAGAGGTTCACCGATGACATTGTAATTCTATCAGAGACAGCAAAGGACTTGGAAGAGCAATTGAAGGGAATGGACAGTGTCTTGAAAGGAGGATATAAGATGAACATCAACAAAAGCAAAACGAGGATAATGGACTGTGGTCGAATTAAGTCGGGTGATGCTGAGGGAATTAGATTAGGAAATGAGACACTTAAAGTAGTAAAGGAGTGCTGCTATTTGGGGAGCAAAATAACTGATGATGGTAGAAGTAGAGAAGATATAAAATGTAGCCTGGCAATGGCAAGGAAAGCGTTTCTGAAGAAGAGAAGTTTGTTAACATCGAGTATAGATTTAAGCGTCAGGAAGTCGTTTCTGAAAGTATTTGTATGGAGTGTAGCCATGTATGGAAGTGAAACATGGACGATAAATAGTTTGGACAAGAAGATAATCGAAACTTTCGAAATGTGGTGCTACAGAAGAATGCTGAAGATTAGATGGGTAGATCACATAACTAATGAGGAGGTATTGAATAGAATTGGGGAGAAGAGAAGTATGTGGCACAACTTGGCAAAAAGAAGGGACCGGTTAGTAGGACATGTTCTGAGGCATCAAGGGATCACAACTTTAGCATTGGAGGGCAGCGTGGAGGGTAAAAATCGTAGAGGGGAAAAAAAAATGGTTCAAATGGCTCTGAGCACTATGGGACTTAACATCTATGGTCATCAGTCTCCTAGAACTTAGAACTACTTAAACCTAACTATCCTAACGACAACACACAACACTCAGCCATCACGAGGCAGAGAAAATCCCTGACCCCGCCTGGAATCGAACTCGGGAACCCGAGCGCGGGAAGCGAGAACGCTGCCGCACGACCACGAGATGCGGGCGTAGAGGGAGACCAAGAGATGAATACAGTAAGCAGATTCAGGAGGATGTGGGCTGCAGTAAGTACTGGGAGATGAAGAAGCTTGCACAGGATAGGGTAGCATGGAGAGCTGCACCAAACCAGTCTCAGGACTGAAGACCACAACAGCAACATGGTAGGCGATTGTTTTGTATCCCACAGCTGTCTGGACCGTCTGCAGACACGTGTTCGCTGGCCATCGGCGCTCAGTTCGAAGCGGGACTCACGACTGAAGACAGTTCTACTCCAGTCAGGGAGATTCCCCAGCGAAAGTGCGCGACACTAACGCAAACGGCCTTGTCAATGTATGTAAGTCAACAGCAGTCACCGCAAGATGTGCCGCGAGCTCATCCATCATTTATATGTTCTCGTCGGATCGATGATAACGATAAATCAAGCGCTATGTGTGCCTCTATGACGACTGCTGGTTCTTCATGATCGGTCGCCCCTCTAGACCGACCGATTCCTTTCTAACTGTGTGTTCGGTTATGGTTCACAACATCGTCAAACAGTGGCATCGCTCCTATCTAATGTCGAGCGATCGCCAAGTACTCCAGCCGGCTTCTTTGAGCCCAACTACACGACCTTTCTCAAATGCTGATATCTGTGACTCTGTGAGGCATAGTTACCGTCAAACTGAGCACACGGTAAGAAATTCCCATGGACTTGATGCCCTGGTATCGACATGTCCCCTTTGTACTGTCCTTACCAGCTCCGTGGTGAAACTGTGATGTAGCGCCACACATTCATCCACTCGCCACCATAGTTTAAAGTTTCGCATTTTCCGTTGATACCTGTGTGAACATCAGTTTGTGACCAATTTGTAAGACTTCTTCGTTTTGCGTCTGATATTGCATTTCTTTGCCAATGTTTAGGCAGGCGTAATAAATAGTTTAAAACGTGTCACAGTCAGCTCCTGGCTGTAAAATCTTAATCACAATGTATCGTCAGCCGATGTCCACTAAGATGCCGTTTTCGGATGAGAATATTTTAATAAACTGTGACAACCTTACGTAAGTGTCACCGTTCAAACTACACAAGCGTTAGCCGAAATCAGAAAATAAACCGAACGCTACAGTAATGGTTTTACAACCAAAAACTGCCAACGCCTTGTATTAACCCCAAATTATAACACTTCGTTTATAGTATTATTCCTCATTCACCGACCTATCACAGCATGGGACGAATTTTTTCTAGAAATTATCTTAATTGTGTAACAGTTTCTCTCATTTTGTTACTGCCGTGGAATTACAAAGCGTATAGTGTTGAAACATCGGTTCTCCGTAATTCCTGCTCCAACCGATTCCCAAGCCTCTTTAAAGTTTGCTAGTACAGCATAAAAAAACAAAACCCCATAACAAAAAGAACACATGTAAGTTAAATAAGGAAAGATCAAATCTTGTCAGCAATCACAGAGCACTAAATTAACTCTGCCGTCCACCTATAACCAGATGACCCAGTGTCTCGTCTTCGCAAATCTCGTAGATGACCTGCGTATTTATAACACTTCAACCCGTGTAATATATATATATCCCTGCTATACCATCTCACCGTCATATATCATGTTTATAAATACCTCTTATCACTAGTACGCACTGTCAAGTGATGTACTCACATCAAAAAAAGTTTTGCATCATCCCGGTTCCCAGAAATCCTGAAGATGGACATTGACTGTGGGTATTGTATCACAGACAAAACCCCTTTCACTGTTCAGAGATGTCACTAATACCTCCCATAGACGTAGACAACCGTGCACGAGCAGCGCCTATTAGACGGAGGAGATCCGACAGCCAATCAGTTCCAGTCACTTCACCAGGAAGGAATTACACCTCTAGTGTTGTCTGTATTTCAGCCATGCCTAGACGGTCAATACCGTGGTTCGATCGCGTTCGCAGGAAGAGCTGTCAACAACGGACGTGTGTAGGCGTCTCGGAATGAACCAAAGCGATGTTATTTGGACACAGTGTAGATGCAGGGAGACAGGAACTCTCGATTACGTGCCTCGCTCAAGCCACCCAAGGGCTACTACTGCAGTGGATGACCGCTACCTACGGATTATCCCTCGTAATAACCCTGACAGAATGATGCTTTTCGTGGAACCACAGGAAGTCGTGCTACGACCTAAACTGTGCGCCTTAGGCTGCATGATGCACAACTTCACTCCCGACGTCCATGATAAGGTCCGTATTTGCAACCACGTCACCTTGCTACTGGGTACACAGGGGCCCAACAATGTGCCGAATGGAGCGCTAAGGATTGGCATCAAGTTCTCTTCACCGATGAGTGTCGCATGTGCCTTCAACCAGACAATCGTCTGGAGGCAATGTGGTCAGGCTGAACGCCTTAGACGCTTTGTCCAACGACTGCAGCGAGGAAGCGGTTCCATGCTCTTTTGGGATGGCATTATGTGGGGCCAACGTACGCCGCTGGTGGTCATGGAAGGCGCCGTAATGGCTGTACAACACGTAAATACCATCCTCCGACCGATAGTGCAGCCATATTGGCAGCATATCGACTATTCATGCCCCATCGTGCACATCTTGTGAATGACTTCTTTCAGGATAACATTGCTCGACTAGAGTGGCCAGCAGGTTCTCTACCTTATCGAACATGCCTGGTATAGATTGAAGCCGGCCGCTGTGGCTGAGCGGTTCTAGGCGCTTCAGTCCGGAACCGCCTTGCTGCTACGGTCGCAGGTTCGAATCCTGCCTCCGGCATCGATGTGTGTGATGTCCTTAGGTTAGCTAGGTTTAAGTAGTTCTACGTCTAGGGGACTGGTGACCTCAGATGTTAAGTCCCATAGTGCTTAGAGCCATTTGAACAATTTTTTTGAGAACGTAAGCACCAACTTAACAGTAGCTGTAAGGACCTCTAGAATCCGACTTCTTGTGATCTTTCACTAGGTCATCTGTGGACACGTTGGCGTCGATCTTCCCTCCTTTAGTAGAAGCGAGATTCACCAGTGAACACTGCAGTGTGTCCCAGTAGTCAGATCGAGAGGGTTCGCGGTGCCAGTCCGTCGGCAACATGTACTCTGTTTTCGGTTGTTGAAGTCTGTCTTTTTATGATATCCAGTAGAATACCCCTGCAATGTTCATGTGTTGCACCTGTTCTGGATGGACTCTTGCCTACGCTTATTGTCACACTGTTGTCCAGAGCCCATCTCGCCACTGCTCAACAGCTGTTTGTTTGTGTGATATGTCGCTATTAATTTTCTCCGTGCCTCATGGCACTGATTCGAACTTTCGCAAACACCGACAGAAGGCGACAAAATGCTCATTCACGTCTTGTGGACATGCTATGTTGAATATCTAACGGAAAAGTTGCGTTGGGCACACCCAACTACGAAGGGGAATAACTGACCCGTTAAGATAGATATCGGTGCTATAGTTCTGAATAAAAGAAATTTTTCGGTATGTTTATGGTCTCATAAGAACTTTTTTTAAATTTTATTTGCAGTAATCAGGTAAAAAATCGGTATATCAATTTGTCGTAGCTGCGGTTTGGTTTTTTAAAGGAAATGTTTAAAAACGAGTAATGCTGATTCTTAAAACTTCCAGTGCTTTGAAATATAGGTTTATTACACAAAGTGGAAAAAGCGACGAGTGCTGCTTTAACAAAACGCCGACAGTTAAAAATGAGCAACACAAAAATTCCATAGTAAATATTACAGCTTTTATCAGTCAATAATGGTCCCGTTGTCCTTTACTAATCTGAAGCAGTGATTCTTTCCTTTCCTGGGAGCAGAGTAAAAGGTGTATGCCAGGTTATTCATCTTTAACAGAAAATATTTATCTTTGATAGGAATTTGTGTGGCCTCCGAAAGACTGGCTTCGACGTTGAACGATATTGAGCCGTGGCGCTCAGTGTTTGAGAATGCTTTCCTTGAACAAGGAGATCTTTGATACCACTGTGTGCGTTGCCTGATGGGACCAACTGCGGCGATTGAAAACGTCTGTTTTATTGCACTACTCGTCGGATCCTGTAATTTGTCGCCTTTCCCTCCATGTTGTTGGGTAAGCAATTCATGTTGTGTATGGCAGACCAAATGGTCTTAGTCTATTAACTGATGGAGGAAGGAAACTATCCAGTGCAGTGACCGTATTTGTAAAATTCCTGAGACAAAGGAGAACGGGTTGGCGCCTTGGCTTTGGACTACTGTGCACTAAGTGATGTACTCGTACATAACAGTAGTGGGAAAATTTTTATGTTTAAATGTTCTCTTAAAATAGGTCTCATAATTTGCATACCATTTGACAATCGAATATTTTCCTGCGCTCTGTGCGAGTGCACGAAATTCATTTAATCACGTTTTAATCTCTGTAAATAATTAAAAGGCAGTTATTGAATGTTGGTTTTATGATTTTAGCCACTTTTTGGTCTTGAGAAATGATTGTTTCTCAAATGAAGTGACTAACGGCCTTATTTGTGTTAGTATTCTTGATGTTACAAATTTAATCAGTCATTTTCTTAAAGTCAGTATTTGTTGGCCTTAAATTTCTGAAGGAATTCACAGAGTTGCTAGTAGTTTAAGATGGCAAATATGTAAGGCAAACATATTACTTAACATACCATTGATCTGAATATTTTCTTGGGTTTTATTGAAGCTGTTTATGACACAGGGTGTGTAAGAAAGATTGTACCTTCTTTAAGGAGATCATTATTATTATTATTTGAAGCTGAGTGAGATCTGAAGGAAAATTTTTTTTCTCCTTCTTAAGTTTCCATTGGCGAAAATACATGCAATTGATAAGGTTGTTATATCAAACTAAGCTTGGCAATTGCTATGTAATTTATCTGTTAGAAAATTTTTAACAGTCAATAGTGTTGCTATTGCTCACCCGCCAGGTAAGCCGAGAGCGCTAACTCGCTGCTTCCTGGACTCGGGTAGGCGCGCCGGCCCCGGATCGAATCCGCCTGGCGGATTAACGACGAGAGCTGATGTTCCGGACAGCTGGATGTGGTTTTTAGGCGGTTTTCCACATCCTGCTAGGTGAATACCGGCCCCTTCCCCATGTTCCGCCTCACTTACACGGCCCCCAGTCATCTGAACACTTTCGCACTCTTACATTGATTACACTCGGCGCAAACAGTTGGGGTCCACTAATTCCCTCCCAGGGGGTACGGGGTGGTGGCAGAAGGGCATCCGGCTACCCCTTAACCATTAACATGCCCAATCCGTTTAACGATGGCTGATCCTGCGTAACTGCGGGACAAGGCTCAAGCGATAGAATAAAATAGTGTATATGTTGCTCCTTGGGATTGCCTTCTACACCGCAGCCCACGAGCTGGCCTTTGCCTTCGCCCTTGGTAAAACCCATTTTAGATATTGTTTCTGATAAGAAGAGTCGACATACAGATCAACACTTTATAGAACGAGTATTTATGAACAGATTATAATGACCTCTTTGTCTAGGTCGTGAAGGCCCAAGAGATTTCTACTGGCCACCATATCATCCATTGTCTTGCAGTGTTACGTGAATGCGGTGTGAAAGGGCATTTGGCCAGCACGGCGTTCTCCTGGCCATTTTGCAGACTTTCCAGATGGTGGAGCCGCTCCTACTCGGTCAAGTGGCTCCTCAGTCTGCATCACGAAGCTGAGTGCACACCGTACCAGTCGTCATACCAAGGAAAGATCCTTGGCAGTACCGGGAATCGAACTCACACTCTCTGCGTGGCACCCATCCACGTTGGTGGTGGACTTTATGAATGGAAATATTAGTCATTAGACTAATCCATTACCGAAATTTTAACTAGTGTAATGTAACTGACCCTGGTAAATGCTCTATTTTGTCTACTATCTAAATTGATCATTTGAATTTTTCGAATGAGCATTTCCAGTTTCGTCAGAAAAAAAATTGTATTTAAATTCCTCTTAACAAGTAAATAAATATCTCTCACTATAAACTAGATTTTTCATTCGAAATAAATAAACAAAAAACAACTACAAATTTAACGCAGCAGCTTATTATGTGTGTATCATTTCTACGAACTAATAAAAAAAAAGTATTTAATACAACAGTAATCAATTAAAAACTTCACAATTCGTTCGTACTTTATACAGGCTCACGTGTACGTGCACTGTGCATTAATTGCGCCCACTCTGCCTACACGGCTGTTTCTCGCTGACGTCCCCCGGACATCCGTTGTAATGCAGAATCGAACCAAGTGACGTAGCAATGAAGTACAATGCTTCATTTGCTTAAAGAGACTTAAGGTTTGTCTGCCATTTCCAGGAAATAATAAAAGAGAAAGGAAATTATGGTAACAGTAATAAATTAAAAACTTTACATTTCATTGACAGTGTATAATAGAACATAAATTCGCTGATTTGCTGCCTCTTTCTATATAATACACCTTCATCTGAACGTAGTCCTTGGAATCGCCCAGCTTAATACGAAAAATTGAGTTCTCCATTTTACACCCTTTAGCACTGACTATTCGTAATGCGCAAATACTGGTATGATCCTCAGTTACAACATTACTTTGGAACAGTGTTCCAAAAAATTAGAAACAATACGAGAGAGAGGGTGATTTTTTTAGTAGTCAACCCCTCATTACATTTCGAGAAATGCAGCGAAAGATAGGTTTTCTCTTATATACCTACTTTTGTTTGAAATTGTGATTTTATAATTTTTGAATAGAGTGGAAATTTTCCTCAGAATGCCATTTTATTTGTTTTTTTGGTAGAAATTTTAAAGTTGTACTTCTTGTAAATTTCGTTCAGCTTGTGTACTGATATTTGGAGGTCATCTTCATTCTTTTGAATAATAACATTGTCATCAGCAAACTGAAATGCATTCACCAATTCCTCATTCGTTATCTTCATTCTTTGTTTACTTCATTCCGCTTCCATTTGCGAAGAATGAAGTCAATGTGAATAATAAAAGTTTATGTTGTAATCCATATCCTTAGTTAATAATTATTTCTATTAATCTATTCTTACCTGTGTTTATTACAATGCATGTAGTTTTGAGAAGACTTATCACTACCTCTATTAAGTGATAAGGACACCCAAATTCAGACATAATCTTTCATAGGGTCTCAAGACTCACGCGGTCAAATGCCTTCTCAATGTCTATAAAAGCCATATGGGTTTCTGAACAAAGTCTCTCTGTTTTCCTATGATGCTTTTAATTACAAATACATTGTTGTTTATGAACGACGCGAACAAGTGTCTCACACCTCTTATTTAGGCTGTGCTGGAAGTTTTGATTTTGACACTGATATTGAAAACAAAATACAAAAATTCCAAGATGTATTTGGCACCATTAGCAAAACATTAAGCCGTAAGGTACAAAACAAAACCATCAAGAAATTCAGTAAAATAATGGCGATTACTCTGTTGTTATAGTGAAGCAAAAGCTGGGTCACCGCAAATAAATAAATAAAATAAGATTGAAACAGCTGATATAAGCTTCCTGAGGAAGGCGGAGGGCTGCAGAAGAAGAGATGTGATTATAGACAAACAGAATTAAATATTTTCTGCATGAATGAAAAAATTCAACAATTTCGTGTAGATTATAGACAACACCTCATGAGAATGCCAGTTCACAGAACTTTTCAGAAGATCCTGAACTACTAACCAAGATTACGTTAGATTAGATTAGATTAGATTCAGTTCTCGTATGATAGTTCCAAAAAATAAGATGATTCTCGTGGGTGTGGAACATGTCAGAAATTATAACATAAGAATATAAAACATTTGAATGTAATACTTGCTATCCTGCTTATTTGTCAGATGATTGTCCAAATAGGTGAATACAATGCGGTAAACTGGAACAGCTAATATTTACAGAATTAACACGCTGTTATGCACTATTTATCATATACAAAGTACCTTTCGCAAATGGGAAAAGAGATAATGGAAGACATCGAAACAGGTGGGAATGATTTTGCTTCTGGATTCGGAACAGGCAATAGCCTAATGATTGGGAAGAAGAAGAAGAGGATGATGATCTTAATTCTAAGTATCTTGAAAAGTATAATGCAGAAGTCTGTGGGAAACTTAGAATTTTTCAATGTTTTTTCAGTGACAACGTTTATTACTAGAAGCAGTAGCAATAAAAGACAGAAGTCGGCTGTTTCAAAAAACCTTCTATTCTGAACTTTTTTAATAGTGAAGTTAAACAAGAGATGGGAAACATGGGTATAACCGAAATCCATTTGTTACAGTGATAACAGCCGTCACTGAACCTAATAGTCAGATCTTCTCTCTGCTGACGATTTACCGTATATAGATGATATTCTAATCAACATATCCCGCAGGCATGGAGATACTGCAGTACCTTTTAAGTAGAATAGGGTCAAGATTTTCGTTGGCTAAAACTTCCCACTTTCATCAAAGCATTTTCAAGGTAACACGTCGTGTAAAGAGGTTGAAGCAAGTCCTCTCATTGGCTGCGCAGCAAGTTTAAAACTCTCCGTTCACTGATTCAGGCATCGGCCAGGACTAATGACAGCTGAGCCGTTATTCTCAAGTTCGGCAGCGTGTGTGGAACAATGCACCGAAGTATCGTGTCGTACAAGCAGCACTCCACAGTTACGGCATTCGTCGACGGACAATGCCAAGAGTGAAAGGACAATAGCTACTTTGCAGCATTTGGGGGCCACATCGATCCATCCATTGCTGTGAAAGGTTCACTGCCCCTCCCCCCGCTTATTGATCCTCAATCCAGATACGTGTTCTGCCATCGACTAACTACTTCGCAACGACATCATGTCCACACGGGGTCAAGTTGACGTATCAAATAACGGAAAAGAGCAAGAGCCCACCTCGTATCTGAATCGCTACAGGTCTTGGCAGCAAAGAAGATATCACCTTCTTCTTCCCGTCACTCCGCCACCGTAGCTGAGAGGACAGCCCGCCGCCTTGTCATGCCGGGGGTCCCGGGTTCGATTCCCGGCTGGGCTGGAGATTTTCTCTGCTGACGGAGTGGGTGTTTTTTGTCGTGTGCATCATCACCATTTCATCCTCATCGATGCGCAAGTTGCCGAAGTGGCGTCACCTCAAAATATTTGCACTAGGCGATCAGGTCCACCCGTCAGGAGGCCCTCGCCACACGACATTTCCTTTCTCGTTGGTGATATCTAAACAGTTATCGTCAGCGTACATCTGTGGTTCCCCCTGTGATATACTTAGTGGGTCGAATATTAACAATAAAATTCCCAACTACTTGAAGTAAATATTGTATCACTGTTTCCCTTTCATAAGCCACTAAGGTTTTTGAGATTGTGTGCAACAAAACATTTTCTGAAGTTACACCGCTGGCGGCTTCAATGCTGTCTAAAGTGATGTGTTAGTGTCCTCACCCCAGCCTCCCTCCCCTTCCATGTGCTGTAAGAGTTATATGTGGTGTGAACTCAAGGACATCCTGCAGAAGCCTGTTTATGGAACTAGGTATACTAACTACTGCTTCCCAATACATTTTTCTTTAATGAAATTTGTCATTAAAATGTATCACTTTTTCAAACCAACAGCTCAATTCATGGAATCAGTACTACAATTAAGAATAATCTTCACAAGGATTTAAAGTCACTTAGTCTTGTACAAAAAGATGTTCATTGTTCAGGAACACACATTTTCAGTAAGTTGCCAGCAGCCATAAAAAGCTTAACAACCAATGAAATTCAATTTAAGAGAAGCCTAAAGAATTTATTTGTGTCCAACTCCTACTCCATTGATGAATTTCTCAGTAGAACCAACTGATTTGCGTGTGTTCATATATATATATATATATATATATATATATATATATATATATATATATATATATATATATATATAAGAGCAATATAACTTCTGCACTACTTCAGTGCAGTAATGTGTTCATTGAAAATAAGTGCGTGTGTGTGTAAGTACAATCTAACTTCTGCACCATTTCAGTGCAGAAGTGTGTTCATTGTACATAAGTATTGTAGTAGTTGTATTACACGTTTATTACCTGATGAATAAATAAAAAACTTTTTTATTTTAAATTCAGTGCATTAGGATTTGTAAAATGATTCTTTCATATAGTGTTCATTAAAATATAACGATCATTCCACTTGGGACCTGTGGAATGTTATATTAGCTTATTTGTTTGAGTTGTAAATATTTGTCTGTATTGTTGTTTATCTGACATGTTGTACATCCTGGAAGACCTCCTCACTACGGATCAATTGGAATGAAAGTAAATCTAATCTAATCTAACCAATAGAATCGTCTCGCTTTGTAGTAAGTATCGGGCTAGCATTACAGTACAAATATACTGTTAGTTCTTAGTAGGATGCTCCGGCGCCGGCCGCAAGGTTGGTAACGACTTGTAGTGGCAGGGCATTCAATTCCTCCATCGCTGCAACGTCGTTGGTACATGCTGCCCGTGCTCGATGGGATTTAAGTCGAGGGAAAATGCAGACCAGTCTACATCTACATCTGCATCTACATTTATACACCGCAAGCCACCCAACGGTGTGTGGCGGAGGGCACTTTACGTGCCACCGTCATGACCTCCCTTTCCTGTTCCAGCCGCGTATGGTTCGCGGGAAGAACGACTGGCTGAAAGCCTCCGTGCGCGCTCCAATCTCTCTAATTTTACATTAGTGATCTCCTCGGCAGGTATAAGTAAGGGGAAGCAATATATTCGATACCTCATCCTGAAACGCACCGTCTCGAAACCTGGCGAGCAAGCTACACCGCGATGCAGAGCGGCTCAGTCCGTTTGCCGAGATTCGTCCCGCTCCAGGAATTCCTCCACCTATACTATTCGACGTGGTCGGGCATTGTCCTCCATTATCAACGACGAACATCGAGAAGTGTTACAGTTTCACAGTAACATTGGCCGGTGAGTGTAACGGTCAGTGGGCCTCCGCACCATAACACCTGGAGCATCAAACTGACAGGGTTCGACAGTGTTCCCGGGTACATAATGTGTTCCAGTCTCTCGCCATATGAGGGTTTCTACAGAATCACCACTCACACTGATTCTCTTCTTCTCGGAGAAGAGCACGAGCCCTCACTCCTCGTTCGTCATACCCTTGATACCGCAGAAACCTGTGCCGCCGTTGTGCGGTTGTGAGCGCAATACAACGCAACGTACTGTTCGTCCGACGAAGACACCATCCACATGTGGTTGCAGTACCGTTCAGAAAAGTGTGGATTTGCATGTCATTACGCTCTTTGGCGTAGGTCCCATCATCTCTGTTGCACAATATAGTAGTCATCTGCTGCTGCAGTTCCCCACGGTCGACCACCTCCTGGTCTTCGGGCAAGAGTGCCACGCGGAACGATGCTGTGAGCAATACCAAACGTCTGGGATACACTCCTCACACTTCGTCCTTCGTCCAGGTTTCCATAACTTCTTTCCCGTGTCAAGTCATACAAACGTTGTTTCTGTTGTGGTTGGCAGGAGAGCAAACACAGGGTTACTAAGTAGGCCGAATTGCACGCGTTTTAGCTCACGCAGGCTGGCGTGAGGTCTGGAACATGACAAGGGAATTAGAATTGAGAAAAACGGACGTAGCTGGTGGAATACTTAACTTTAATCCATTTAATGACGAACGTCGCTCTTGACGGTACATGATTTACAATATCAATAGAAACTGATCATGGCGCCTTGCTAGGTCGTAGCAAATAACGTAGCTGAAGGCTATGCTAATTATCGTCTCGGCAAATGAGAGCGTAGAGGTCAGTGAACCATTGCTAGCAAAGTCGGCTGTACAACTGGGGCGAGTGCTAGGAAGTCTCTCTAGACCTGCCGTGTGGCGGCGCTCGGTCTGCAATCACTGATGGTGGCGACACGCGGGACCGACGTATACTACCGGACTGTGGCCGATTTAAAGGCTACCACCTAGCATGTGTGGTGTCTGGCGGTGACACCACAGTTTCACCATAGTGAACCGTAACTGCCCGCTGACTGACCGACATTGTCTTTTGCCTTTCTTTCAACTTCCTCATGCTGCGTGGCCAGCCCCATTTGGCGCAGTAGTCTCGCTGCATTCACCTCAGAAGACGACTAACTTTCTGTGCACGACTGGTAGATATCTAGCAAATTGCTCCCGCCCTTCTCTTCTCTTCCACCGACTAGTTAATAACTTACTTTACCTGTCTTACCCATACGTTTTTCACAATAGTGTGTTTGAGCGCAACAGCTGGCATGGTAGGCATTAACGCCAAGTATAACTTCTGTGCACTGACAAAAATAAATAGTCTTCTCTACGTACTGCACTGCCTCTGCCAATGCCACTGCGAATTTCTAGAATGAAGTTTTTTTCTTCCATAGGCTGATTTATTCGAAATAGGCACTTTATTTCATTTATATTTAGGTAACGCCAATTTTGTTCTGCTAGGCAGTTTCAAGATACATGCTTGTAAAAACAATATCAAAAGTTACAGCAGTTTCAAGAAAAAACAACAACAAAATAATTAATAAACGTACATAAAAATTCACTCTCGCTGTATTGTGCCGGACGTGCTCGGAAGTGGGTGGGCCACATGCCATCCATTTTCTCGTTTTTTTAGATATATATTCAGCTTCCTCTAAGTTAAAAAAAAAAAAAACAGAATATATTACCTACATATTACGCACAGCAATATATTGTATAACGAGCACGAAACGTAAGCTCGTACTGATTACTATTTTTAATTGTAAACTATTCGAAATTTGTTCAGTATGATACTTAATTTCGAGATACGTTAGTTATCGAAAAACATATGCGGAGGGAGCATGAACTGGGAAAAGCACACCAGCAAACTCTTTACCGTCGCAACCCAGGAAGTACTGGAATGGCCTTCAAAAACTAAATATATTAATCTGCATTGGATAAAGCTTAACGTAGGTATTTTGTACAATGAAACAATAGCTGAGTTGACCAAGACAGCTGCTATTTTCGGAGCTTACCTTGACATCCAAGTACTGTTCACTGAGATCATTTATGAAGTAAAAATTTAAGTCAGAACCCAATGGGACGAGAAATGGGAAATATTAAAAATAAATAAAGTATTATGACTGGGTTCAACTACCATACCTTGGATTCCTTATATGTATAATATGCCAGAACATTTCACAGGCGCACTTGCAGTCACTGGGAAGACATTTGTTTCCGTTGTTTAAAATTGAGCGATTCAAGCACTTGCGGTTGTAATAAATCAGATGTTAGAAATATAAATGCTAGTTCCAGTAATATAGGGAATAATTTGTCTCAGAATGGAGAAAGTTTACGGTACCATCCTATATAAATATAAATACAAATCATAGTTCCAGTAATATAGAGAATAATTTGTCTCAGAATAGAGAAATTTTAGGGCACCAGTCGCTACAAGCATTACTTGTCTTCTAATGAGAAGCGGTAAAGATGTTATTTGATGTATGAAAACATTTATTTTAGTTGGCAGTTTTAAAATCCGACCACGCACTTACAGGGAAGATGCAGGCACAGACTACTAAAAACTCATTTTCGTAGATAAATGTTTTTTTTATTACTTCTGTGTTTAGAAAATGGTGAAGAAGTGTTAGCAAGTCACCTTCAGGTAATAGGTATATTTCTTTGTTAGCAAAAATTATCTTTTTTTACTGCTAATGACTACATAGTATAACTGTTGGAGGTAAGTAGTTTACTCACACTGAAAGCAAAATAAAATGAGATATTCTCTTCAATACGTAACTGACACATGAGTATACAAGATAGGAAACAATCAATTTTTCCCCTAACGGTTTCTTTAAAATCGTTTGAGAAAGAGTTTAGTGCAGCCGACTGCCGTTCCCCCAGCACAACGAATCGCCCATTGGCTGCACTGATGCGCGAAACGAGTGTTTTAATCTTTAAAGAGACTGGAGTTTTTATTGTGCGTGCCAAAAAATGCAATTATTAATTTATATCCGCTAGCTGCGAAGGGATCTGCAAATCACTTAATCACGCCGTATACAGACAATTATGAGCTGCCTTTATTTATAGAATTCGATTGTGTGGGCCGTTGCTGAAAAAGGGATGTATTTATTGTAACCGTAAGACTGTTAGTATGTAAATATATTAGGTTGGTGCATAAGTTACTAACGTTTTCGTTTTCCATGTTGGTATTCCGGTACCTGTGCGTTTGTTTATCAACTGTCGTTTTTTTAAATGTATAGTTGAGTTGCTATTTGCGTTTACATACCGTCATTTCGTCATTTGGAAATAACGAGCAGAGGTGTGGACGCTAGAAAATGTAGTGCCAAGATGAGAAATCGTAACATTTCCAACATATTCTGCCGTTTGAGTTCAATAGAGGGATGATAGCAGCGAAGACAACCACAAACATTTGGATCGTGTGTGAGGATAATGACACTGATACGTTCACGGAAAAAATGGATTTATCGTTTTAAGGAGGATCATTTTGACTTAAGTGACTCCACGTTCAGGAAGACCTCAATGTCTGACGAAGATTGTTTAAACGCATTGATCTACAACGATCCACGTGACAGTAGTCGACAACTGACAGATGTGATGAACAGTGATCATTCCATCATCGTGCGATATTTGCGTACAATCTGGGGGGTTAAAAAAATCAGTTATAAGCATACCGAATGCTCTAAGCCAAAAGAACAGAAATCAACCGATGGCGATATGTTCATCTTTGCAGTCTCCTCATCAACTGGCTCAGGAACCATTCCTATCATGTATCGCTGCTGACGAGAAATGGGGTATTTATGCTTTCATAAGGAAAAGAAACAAACCAACAAGTCCCTCTACAAAGGCCTGTGCGCAACCACATAAGAAAAATTTAGGCATCCGGTGTGGTGTACTACGAATTGCTTGTCCGAGATGTAACCAACACTGCTGACGTTTATTATCAACAACTGAGACGTCTGGCAGACGCAATCCAAGAACAACTCCACGATAACACCCAACTGCATTCTGCTTGAGTGCCAAAAAATTTTATACAGAAGTTGAGTTGGGAAGTCATTTCACACCAACCTTGTTCACCTATCCTTACTCCCTCAGATTTTCAACTTTTCCGCTCTCTTTTGAACACCCTTCAAGGAACTTCGTTTTCGGTTGAAAATGCGCTCAGTAGATGGCTAGGGGCGTTCTTCGCCCCAAAATTAAGTGCTTTTTCAGTCGTAGAATCGAAAAGTTACCCCAGCGTTGTCACACAGTTATAAATAGTGAAGGAGAATATATTGTTATGACTAAAGTCTCTGTTATGTATATCTGTTGTGTTCATTAAATTTACGAAAAAACTCTACTAACTTATGTAAGTCAGTTTCAGATCCATCCGCTCGATATTAGCTATCATTCTGAAACGCGTATAAAATTTTATATAGTTAAATTTTGAAATCAAATCTTTAGAACCGAAGTTAAGAATTGAAAGTCCATTGGACTTCTGTTTGCTGCAGCTATTCTCATGTCTCTGCCTCTGTAATGTTATCTTCTTGTACCACACAAGACTGCCTGAGCAGCGTACAATTCCAGAGCCCGCTGAATTTCTTTAGCATTTTTTCATCCGACCCGTCGTTTTGATATGGGGGAGGTAAACGCACGAGTGAGAATCAAACGAGACTCAGCACCGCAGTCTGAAACACACATTCGCGAGAACCTGTGGTGTGAAAGTCGTTCCCGTTTGACAGTTGGAGCAACACCAGCACTCCAGGCGATGAGAGTGACATGGGTCGTCAGAATAATGTGTGTTTTACTTATTTTTCTACATAATTCACGGAATTATTGTTATATTTTTGCGTTGCATACATTAATAAAATTACCAATGGACACGAATGTGTAGATGTAGATGTAGAATTACCGTTAATGTAATACAGCACAGTCTCACTCATTGAGTGAAGTAAGCTGTAACTTATTCGTGAAGAAATACTTTGGAATACGTGCATCATTGCAGCTCTTTCCGCTGACTATAAGAAGATGTAAATAAATGTTTCATGCATGAGAACCATATCTTTCTGTTATTGTCTGTTCTTATTATGACAAACATGTTCCTTGAACGGTAAAACAAATTTTACGGAATCTACTGATTCGCCCATTCTTACGCTTCACTCGATTTTCTAATACACGAAATTTTTTAATGTTTTTGCATCAAAACCGAATATGTTGCATATTCTTGATATTGGTGGCTCTGATGTAGGAGCAATTGTGGAGTTGGTTTTTGCTCTGTTGAGAAAATCGCTTTTGACGTGTTATTATGAAGTCTGTGCAGTTTTTCCTTCAGATACAGGCGTGGTGGCTTATTTGGTAAGTTACATAATGTCGATATTACATTCCATATAGGTTTCCTACGACCCACATTCACTGATTTGGCAATAAGTGTAGCGAAGAAACTTCGAGTAGCTGGTTAGATATACCATGTCTTTCTGCAAAAGGTCAGGCCTTCTAGTGTTTACTGGCAGTTTTTTTCTTACTAAAGATGTACGACATTCTTCAGTACTGTAGTCTATCCTTTCATACTTCCCATTATCCTTAGAAAACTAATGAATGACATACGAGGGCCATTCGGAAAGTAAGGAACGATAGGTCGCGAAATGGAAAACGCAATGGAAATCAAAACTGTTTTATTTGTAACATTTATCTACAACTTCCAGCTAGTTATCTCCATAGACGCCGATCCGACTTAGACGTTTGTCGTAGCGTTGTACCAACTTTCCAATGCTCCCCATTATAGAAGGCAGCCGCCAGTGTTTTCCGACAATTCTCTACGCTGCGCTACAGCTTATTGGCTGTGCCCAAATGTTGTTCTTGTAGCCAGCGGTTCAGATGAGCAGAGATGAAACTCAGAGGGAGACAATTACGGGCTGTATTGTGGGTAATCAAACATTACCAATTAAAAACGATGCAGGAGCATCTTCATTTCCCCTGCAGAATGCGGCTGAGAATTGTCCTGAAGAAGAAACCGCACGACAATTATGTAATGTTGGTTGTATATCTTCAGGCGAAATTTCTCGCCAGGCCCTCGTACTTGGCGGGAGACACTATTGTTCTAGGTATCTTTGCGTGCTCCCTGTGTGCTCAGAACTAAAATGAACGACGTAATGCGATCGACTAGCATACTATACTGCCCAACACCCCTTTGCAAAACTTCATCGGATTTTCACTGAGGGTTTCATTTTGCGACCGATCGTTCCTTACTTTCCGAATAACCTTCGTATATAGTATTATTTTTAGTTATTGTCGATTTTTAGGCAACTACATACGATCCCTATTGTAAGACTGTTAAAAATCAATACAAACAATAGAATTCGCACTCGTCTGATGACGAATTCAGATGTGTCACTTGTTGGCGCTTGGCGCCCTGTTATAGCAGTGGGTAACAAAATCGAGACGAAGTGTCACAGCTGTTATGTTAGACCGCATCAGCAGTCTTGCTTGTATGTAGCGTCGTAGAATTTACAAATTTCGTTTACTAAGGTCGTAGTCCACAGAAGCTTGGGTACCGCTAATGCTGTCACGTCTCGTGAGAACAAACGTTTACTTGCTCCGCAGCTGTAGTTCTTTGACGTCAAACGAAAGGTGTGAAGATTGCTAGAAAATGCGTGGGCCGCCTAGCCGCACCTCTGTAGTACTTACCGGGGGTGGAGGGGGCGGCGCTGCGCGACCTCCTGGAGGTGGTGGCGGCTCTGCCCGGAGCGGGGGCGGCGCCGGAGCCGGCGAGAGCCGCCGTCACCGTCAGACCGTTGAGCGCCAGCGTGCACGACGCCGCGCTGCTGGTCACCGTCATCTCACACGGAACTAGATACCAAACGTGAGGACTCCTCTTCAACCCCCCGCGCCGTTAAGGGCCAATTTCCTCTGCAAGAAACTAGACACTTCAGACCCTCCAAATCCGACGCGGTACCCTATGAACAGCGCCGTTCACGGAGAGCCCAGAGTATAGTGCCGACAGCAGTCGCAGTCACACAGCGGCGCTTGCGTGAAATTGAATAATTTAGAATTCCTCTCTGCCTGACTTACGCTGCCGACAAACTCACTTCGTCTCGAACGAACTATAAGTTTTAACAACACAACACTGGCGATTTACGTGTTACAAAATTATCTGAGCACGTTACGGTAAACTCGACACTTCTGATCTGCACTCCACTCCCTTAATTTGCCTACAGAGACTATTTTCGGTGAATAAGACAAGAGTATAACATTTTTTTTAATAGAACACATAGAATTTGCACCTCTACGTTCACCTTTGCTCACTCTGGAACACGGACCCAGTAGCCTTAGAAACTATCTTAGAAGAAGTCACTGCAGATATACTCCCTCCTAATAATTCCTGTTGTTGCCGATTTCTTGAATTAAATGTACCTCCTTGCAACTCGTAGGTGTGTCAAGTTTGCTGAAACATTTTATGAACAGGCGAACATTTGATTGTGTTAATACGAACAAAAACAACCTGAATAGCGTAAGAGCTGCAATATCAGTCAAATAAAGGCAGTCATATTCAAGTTTCGATCAGCAGCTGAAGGTGGAAAGTGCAATGTTTACTGACACTCAACCAACAGTTTACGCATCACATAGCACATACAATAATAAACGCATCTCGTCTGTAGTAAATGCTTCTTGGGCCATTAAAGCCACTGCCTTTTATGTGATCATAATTTACTTTTCAGGACAGATGCTAGTGAAGTTTGCTAATTCAATTTACAATCGTGTGCATAGCAACAACGCAAGACACGGAAGCCCATGAACTCTATTGCATGGACACAATTATTACTTCGCATTTACGAATCACTGTCCTGTAACCGTGATAAGCACAACCTAATCATGCTTGAAATCTCACCTCTTGTCTGAAGGGTTTCTAATTTGTTGGTATTACTAAATTTCGTGTCTTTTGTATGAATTGATATTAAAATGGGTCACCGTAGATAATTATCGTGTATCTAATAATCAAGCGCACTTCACATCTGTCCTCTAAGTGTGCGATGCAACAGTCTTTCCTGTTGGAGGTACGTTAGTGATGTCCGCTAATAGCAAGGTTTCATGCCAGCTATTCCTGTGCACATCTTATCCTTCATAGCCCTGGAGCGCTGGTTGAAATCAGTCTTTGTTGAATTAGATGTGATTTCAATTAGTCACTAGCAAGTGTTCTCATGGTGACAAACTATGGAACACAACACACAGTTCGTCCCTACTGTTCTCTCGGCACGGAAGACAGAACATCTGCTTTACCGGGATATGAAGTCGTCTTCAGAGCGAGCTGTGGACGCCACGGAAGACAGTCTGTGACGCGAGCGCGACGCGGACGCACTGCTCTCCGCCTGCGAGCAGAGGACACGCGACACGTGGTCGGCGGCGGACGGCGGACGCCGGCACGCGGGGTGTGTTGCGTCGCGACGGCAGCCGGCGCTGCACTGCCGGCCGGGGGCCCCTCCGCCCCCGCCGCCGCCGCCGACGCCCCCCACCACCGCCGCCGGCGCAGCGCCGCAACACGTGGCAGGTCGGCGCGTCCCCTCATACAAGTTACTAATGAGGCGGTAATGAACCGCAGCGCCGGACAAACATAGATTCCTGCACCTCCGAGTGTCTGCGGAGCCACGGCGCCAACGTCGCGCGTCGTTCAATAGCTGCGAGTTTCTTTTCTGCACGTTCGTATATCAAATGTGTGTAGTATATTCAGTGCCTTTTTTGTTATTGTTTCATTCCCCTCGCCCCAAACGGGAGTGGCGTGTTCTGTCAGCGGATGCAAGTCGCCGCTCTTCAGCTATGTGAGAGTAAAACGTTTAAAAAATAATATAAAATTGGACGCGGCAGTTGACAAAATGAATGTTTGACATAATAAAAACACATACATTCAATTGCACAATTTGAAATATAAAAGGCGGATTTGTTCATTAATTAAAAGACTGACACAGGTGAAATGGCAAATGAATGTTTCACAAAAGATAAAAGACAGAGAGTCAGTTTCGTAAGTAAAAAAAGTAAAAACACGGTGTGCTGATTGATTAAAGTAGATTCGTAGAAGAGAGAAGTGATGAGTGAGCCTAGACTGTCAGGAAGAGGCGGATCATTGGAAAGTAGCAGTTGGGATAGCGCGAAAGAGGGTGTGTGTGTGTGTGTGTGTGTGTGTGTGTGTGTGTGTGTGCGTGTGTGTGTGTGTGTGTGTGTGTGTGCGCGCGGATGTTCAGAGGAGTAATTCGTGAGAGTGAAGAGGGATGCCGTTCCAGAGCAAGGCTTTTGACTGTGGGAGTACAGGAGAGGAGAGGAAGTGAGCCCTGACCGGGAGCGGTTCAAAATGGCTCTGAGCACTATGGGACTTAACTTCTGAGGTCATCAGTCTCCTAGAACTTAGAACCACTGAAACCTAACTAACCTAAGGACATCACACACATCCATGCCCGAGGCAGGATTCGAACCTGCGACCCGGTCGCGCTTTTCCAGACTGTAGCGCCTAGAACCGCTCGGACCGGGAGCGGTCCCGTGGGCTCTTTACATCTGGTAGGATGGGTGTATCACAGGGCGGATTTCATCATCAAATAAGGAAACGCGAGTAAAGTTTCGTTGAGAGAGTATGTGGAGACTGTGCAGGTGTCGAGTTAAGGGAATTTTTTCGTACGTCCATCCATCTGATTAAAAATTTGCAGGACGTTGACCGTTCCCTTATGTAATAAAATGAAACACCTGTGTCCGTTCTTTCGATGTTATTTATTATAGAACAACCAGGTGGTATAATGATACACAAAAACTGGTGGCTATATAATAAATTACATCGAAAGGACGGCTACAGAGTGATAGAGGCGCGGCATTGTACCAGGAGCAGTGAGCAGAGAGGAAACTAGGGGCGGGGGGGGGGGGGGGGGGTGGGTGGGTAGTAATGTCGAGTTTACAGTTAACGTAGGATATCCGGAGGTGCTCAGTGTGAAAGAGAAGGGAGGGGAATTTTATAAATTGATGGGGATGCAGTTGGAGGAGGGTAAGCGGGTTCGAAGGCTAGGTGGACTGTATGGCGTTCGAGGAACGTTAGAGCGTGATAAAAGGAGAAGGGTTGAATCACCGTTTTATATGTGTGGAGGATTGCGGAAGTATGCAGACCCCATGTTTTGCGCATGTTTTAGTAGTTTTATTATACTGTGGACCTGTTGAATGGTTAGTAGATGGGGCTTCATTGTTAGTCGGCGATGAAGTGTTAGTCCGAGGTTTTTTAGTGTATGAGTTAGGTGCATATAACGGTAGTAAATAGCAAGGTAAAATTCGTGGTCACGGGAGCTACTGGTAGTTCGACCTGCGTTTTGGTAGGGTTGGTTTTGAGGAGCCAGTGGTTGCTCCAGGAGTGAACTGATTGTGATGGAGCTGGAATTATGATTGGGATATCTGCAGGGTAGGCTAGAGGGCGAGGAAGGCGATGTCATCGGCATGCTGTCCGAAAGAACAAACACCCGTCTTTCATGTAATTGACTCACCTCAATGGGCAATGAATCCACACCTTCAGAGCAGAAGCACATTTGCGTTCGACCTCCAGCGAGCTCTAAGATTAGCGAGCATTTTGGGCATGGAGAGCGCATGGGTGTCTCTACGTGTGCGTGTGAGTCAGCTGGGGAGCGAAGTGAGATAGTATGCGACAATCTGCGATAAACACTGCGTCTGAGAGGCGTTGAAGCAATTGCGTAGTAAGCAGGAGATGCTGGGTTCGTGTCTCGTCCGGCACATATTTTCACTCATGGACACTGATTCATCACAAAATTCCGATTCAGCTGATATCATTGCTTCCTTTCCTTTCATTTACTTTCTCCCCCTTCCACCTTCAATTACATAGTAGTGATACATCATGACTAGTCGTGCTGTAAAAAAGAACATAATTGCTGAAAAGATAGAGACCTGTTGCGCCGGAAGAATGTTTTGTTCTTAGATTTACTTCCTGAGGTGGCCGCGTTGATACTACCACACAAAATAATTATCGCTCCAACGACCCGAAATAACAATCCACAGTCACAGAAATACCATGTTTGTTTGTCACTGAACACCAGCCTAACACTTGATACATTCCAGCATAATAGTCCCTATAAGATAATATTCTTTTTTACTGAAGTGCAACAGATTGTAACTTTGCTACATGGTTCCGTCTAACACAACTCTCGCATTAGTGTCTTTTTAGCGAGTAGATGTCGTCTTCGGCGGTGATTGCAGAGTGGACAGGCCAGCGCCACACTCTGACGTAAGCGTGCTTCAGCGGTGGCTTATGGAACTCTTGAGGTCATGTCTACGTCGATTTCACTCATTCGTCATTGCATCTAGCAGCGACTGTGTTTAGTTGTGGTTCTGTCGCTAGGTACCAACCTTGCCTTGGGACCTCATTCTTCGACTGATACCACGAAATTACCCCCAATTCTTTAAATTTCAATCTTTTCCGTAAAAAAAAGCTTCAAACGTCTGATTGCAAACGAATTAATGTGTTAAATGTAGCTCCAAGTGCTTTGACAATCAAACAGTGGTGAGTGCTGTCTGGCTACTCTCCCCTCCATTGTAACAGAAGTTAGTTTCTCACGAACAACGGTGTTATCACTTATATTTGGTAAAATGCTGTTACATTTCAGGTACATTCAACTTGACGTATGGATACTGTCAGCAAAATGTGTTATTAGTAAACAAGTAATAAATTATAACGCCATGAGCAAAGCCGAATTTTTACGACACTAACAGCGAAAATATAGAAACCGATGAACTTTTTCCTTTTCTTCCAATTCTGAGACATCGGCAAGAAAAAGTTCTTAAAAGGTTTAAAACTATGAGCAAAGATTGTTGGAAATTGCTAAGTGGTCTTATTGTTACTGGCTGAAGTAGTCTGGGTAATTTGCACAGCAGTTGCACTGCCAAAAGACACATACATAGTTTCTAACTGTAATATGTCTGTCTTACCATGTTAAGCCTTTTATATAAGATTATAACTTTTCATGCGTAGACAACGAAGGCAATTTAAATCTTTTAATTAGATCAGTAACCATATGAAATGCTAAAAATCCAACTTTCCTTACCAGTCCCTAATTATGTAAAGCCTATATTAATTTCGCAAATTCTGAAAAAGATCCCCAGTGTTTTAGACAAGTAGTTAAAAATCTAATTTCTGATCACGTTAAAAATCTATACGCTAAAAAGTATGTTCCCAATGAAGAGGCATATTACCTGTATTTAGAGCTCACCAAATATTTCCGTATTACTCGAAAAGTCCACGGGTTTACTGCGGGTTCATAGTGTCCAACGGGCAACTGGGGACCAGGGCGGACGTAGCAAGCACATCGACGCTACAACGGATTCCGATGCCCACGTTTTCGCGACCGTCGGCGCGCGGGCGCGGACGGCAAAGAGAGCGGCACGTGGGGGAAGGGGATTTAAATCGGCCGCCCGCCCTCAGCAGCTCAGTTCGTCAGTGCACCTGACGATGGTGCCATGTCTGATCGCCGAAATATTGTGCCCATTGAACACTATGAACCGGCAGTATACCCATGGACTGTTCGAGCAACAAATACGCCGGGAGAAACTGAAGAATCACATCTTCCATATTAATATATTAATTATAATTTTAATTTTTGACCCTTTCTGGATACAGATTAACGAACATTTATAAATTTGTGTACAAGGTATAATGCGTGAGCACAAAATGAAACCTAGTAAACCTTTTTTTCTGTTTCCTGCTGAAAAATGTTCTTAAAGTACTTTTAAGAAAAACAGCCATGTACTTTATAAAATAATTTTAAATGAGACTAACATTATTTTTATACAGAATGAAACTATCTTACTCGAAAAAGGCCTAAAGTACAGTGTCATGCCCAACTTGGCAGACAAATATGTAAAATATGCTAATCGACCTAAAAACTGGTCTTGGTTGTATAAAAATGGGTAATTCATGTCAAACTACAATTGCCTTTGACGTAGTAAACATTCTTAGTAAAAACATGGCCTGTTTTCAAAATGTTACGCATAACGACAGGAAATTGGTTAAATCTGTCAACAATAAACTTAAACCAGCTGGTACCTTAGTAACTAAGTCTGAAAAAAGTTGCTCTTTAATTGTTGCCTACAATTCTGAATATATTTCTAAAACATTAGCTTTTTTTGATGACAATAATATTTCGAAACTACATGAGAATTCGATTCCGGAATTACAAAAAGAAGTCAGGTCAACTATCGTGAGGTAAAATTTTTATTCAAACCTTTCCATAAGCAAATGCTTATCAGCATGAACCTTCGGCCCCCAAATCTTCGTTCTCAATTAAAAATTCACAAACATAACCATCCAATACTCCGATTTATAATAGTAGGAATAGCGCGTACCATGATTTAGCCAAATTTATTCATGAAACTCTGAAAAAATCGTTGGTTTTAGAGAACTGTTATTCCATACCCAATAGTCACGCCTTAGGCCATAAAACAAAAGATTTTGAATGCAGCTCAGATACCAAGTTGTTTTCACTAGGCATAAAAAAATCTTTATATAAACGTTGCCGTACAAGAAACACAGTGATGGAAAAAAATTAGACTCACTTCAAAGAATAACTTTCAGACCAACAAATCACTGACTTTATGAATTTAATTACAGTCCTAGTCAAATACGACTATTTTGAATTTGATGAGCAATTGTATCAGCAACCCAATAGTCTCGTTGTGGGAAATCCGTTGGCTGGTATCCTTGCTGATATCTTCGTTAATTCTCTAGAAGAAAAGTTCTTCAACTGTTTCTCAGCTACAGCGCTAGCCATTCTCTACTATTTCGGATATGTCGATGATATTCTATTCACCTACAAAGGACCTGTTGACGGCATTGACCGTATTTTCAATCTCCTCAATGAACTTCACGAGAAAATATCCTTCACCAGCGAAAACGAAAACGAGCCCCATCAATTGAATTTTCTTGATTTGATGTTTGCAGTAGAAGAAAATAAAATCTGATTTAATTTTTTTCGTAAAGAAACATATACCGATCAGATCGTACCTGCGTCTTCTATACACCCACAGTCTCATAAGAACGCTTTCTGTCACTCTGCTATTCACATAGTTACTTCTGTTCCACTCTCGAAAGAAACATTCGAGGAAGAAGTTTATATAATCAAAACGATTGCAGTTAATAAGGAATACGATCCTGCCATAGTAGATAAGGTCCTTAAAAAGGAAACTGTTAAAAGTGTTACTGTACTAGGCACCTCTGTCATTGAGTCCAGCCTAAAGAAGTTTTTTTCTGTTTCTCTCTTGGGGCCCATCTCGTATCAGATCCAACCCCTTCTTCGTAATAAATACAACTGTAATGTCGCCTTTTTAACCAATAATAGTTTGAAAAAATGTATTCATAATTTAAAATCGACCCGTTTCCCTTTGGAAAAATCTGGTGTCCATAAGATTCTTTGCCGCACCTCCTCATTTTACTACATAGGACAAACAGGACGTGCCTTGACAGTCAGATACAAAGAACATCTTTTAAGAAAAAATGGTACTAACATCCAAAATTTATCTTTTGCTGACCAACTTCTAATTACAGGTCACGCGCCTGAAGCTGTTAGGGATATCAACATTTTGCACACTTAGAAGAAAGGGCGTAGATTAGATTTTCTCGAAAAATTTGAAATTTTTAAACATCTTTCTAGAGATGATGGCCTCATTCTTAATGAGAAGCTACAGTTACGTTATAAAAGCTTCTTCTACGGTATAAAGCCGTTACTTTATATTTGATTTAATGTTCCCTCATGCAGTTACCGAAATATTTCATCTAAATCGATTCATAACTGTTTGTTCATTAAATGGTTTATATTAAATAAATGTCATGTTATACCGTTTTTTTCTATTCGCTGAGTTATTCAGCTCCCTTTGTAATACTGTAATGGCGTTTTGCAGCCTTTAAAGTTTAAACTGTATCTCTAAGCTCTTATGTGGACCAATTGTTATCATGTCGGTTGCTGTCAAATAAAATATTGCCTGTTACTTCATGTATTACACATTTCACCTGTCTATATTTGGAATGTTAAGTAGCCGGTTTGTATTTGCGGCTACTATATGGCACTTTGGTACAACGTTCACCTGCCCGCAATTGCTAATGCGGGCGCCTCAGTCTGATGCTACCTCACCACGACATGTGGTGCAGCTCTTAGTGGGCACCCTCTATTTTAATATTTTGTGACTATTTGTCATCGCTTCATATTTATTTTGTACGTGACATGGCAATTTTAAATGTTTTATTTCTGATGTAGGCATGTTAGAAGTGGCTCAAACTTAGGTCAAAAGATTTGATTTTCGCCACCAAGGGCTGCAGGTGTTTTAATTTTACCTTGTAACGCTCGCTGAAAACGCAGTCATGTTCAAAGCTTTAAAAAAAACCTGAATAACTACCTGTTGCAGTGTGAACCACTGAGCCACGCGTAGAGAGAAAGTGACGTTATGGAAGGTAGCGACAGGGATGTGAAGACATGCATAGTCCATGAACCAAACATCCCGATTGTGGCAGCTCACAGATTCTCAACTGCAGAACTGTACGCCCTCAGGAGCATGGTATGGCTAATGGCTTCGCGACCCCGGGGTTTCTGAGCTGGGGACTGCTAAGCGCCGCCACTCCCCTGTCACCGTAAGCTCTGGGAGCGCTTCAGCGACCACAGTGCGGTGCAGCGGCAGAACGTTGCCTGTCTCAGGGAACGAGCTGGACCGCTCGGATAGCGAAGGCGGGATAAACCTCTACAAGAAACCCCTCAGTCTCACGGTGTGTTGCGCCCCAATGGGATGCATGGCTGTTGAGATGGAACAGTCATTAGTGGGCAACCTCTCTGGATCCTGCCGGACATCAGTTGTATAAGGCTTACTCAGGCACGCAGGGCTCTGTCTGAGAGGACATTTATTACCTAACTGCTCGTAGGACTGAAATGGATCCTCATAAATCTTATTTTCCTCCGCTCAGCGCAAAGGGTAGGCCGCTGGAAGGCACTAACGACCCAACTAATAAGAGGGCTCCGGTACCCAGCCCTCCGGACGCGAGAGTAAGGCAGCACGCAGCAGTAAAGAGTAGCAGGCTAGTAATCATAAATGCGTTTTTAGTAATAAAAAGGAAAGAAGGAAGTTTCGAGAAGGTCTTGCCTTTTTACATCCAGAAGAGAAGGTACTGCTGGAACTTTAAAATGTGTTGTGAAATGGGACGCTGTTGGTTGAAACATTCAGTTCCCAACAAGTTGTTGACCTATGTACCTGTGAGTGCCTGGACGAATATGCCATCGATACAGAGCTCCAAAGCACTTTAAACTTCAGCAAACGTGTCGTATCATGTAGGGACCTCGCTGATCTACCAATCGAAGAACTGAAGAGTGAGTGGGCTACAGAGGGAATTGTGGATGTTCAGAATGCTATGAAAAGGGTGGATGGAAATCTGGTGAAATCTGATTCCTTCATTCTTACCTTCAACACCCCCAAACTCCCAGAGCACGTCAAGGCAGACATTTGTCGCCTGAACATACTGTGATATGTCTGAAACCCAATGCACTGTTTTAAAGTCAGCATTTTGGGCATACAACCCTAGGGTGTAAAGGAGAAGCTACCTGTGGCAAGTGCGATAAGTCTGCTCCTGAAGGAGTTGGTTGCTCGTCTCCAGCCGAATCTATCAATTGCTCTGGACACCATCCAGTTTGGATTATGGACTGCAGAATATTTCTAGAGGAACGCAAACTACAGGAAACAAAAACAACCAAGCGTATCTCTTATGGCAAGGCCAAGTTTTTGCAGCCTAACACGTTTGCTACATCTCTTGCACTCATGTTTCACAAGCTTACTCTGAAATCCGACGCCTCTATGCAAAAGGAGTTGGTGGAGGTCGGCGGTAACACCTGCACAGGTCACTGCAGTTGTAGGGCAGCAAGTGTTCTAACACTTGTAGTCCCCCCATCCCCTACAACAGCAGACAAAGGTGCAGTGGTCAACATGATAGTGCTCCAGGCACCTCCTACGTCTGAGGCTGTTCATAAGACTAGCACGGCCATTACCACTCCTACTCTAGCTTCAGCAAGGCCCACAAAACCGCGGAAAGGTGATGTAAAGTAGCAACAGAAGGTAAAATCAAGTGGTAAATTCGTCCAACCATGTCCACATGATTTGACTCTTCCACAGAGCTGATGGAGTTTAAGGTATGTATGGGGCAATCATCTCGCCCCACGACTGAACTTCCACCTGCAGCAGTCACCCCACTCCAACGAAGAGAGAGGACGAACGTGCTACCCTCATGATAGATGGTTCCCATAGCTCAGTGTAGTTTGCAGGGGTTCAGGACGCCTGTGAGGGAACTTCGTCTACCATCTCACTGTAGACCACCGTGTCTGTGTCTTCAGGAGACTAATTTCATACATCATATACTCCTGAGCTTCGGGGCTATGTGTTCCACAAAATGGACGATCTGGATGGAGAGAGAGCTAGAGGAGGAGTCGGTATTTTCGTCAGTACCGATTGCCACTCCTCGTCTCTCTCTCTTACGACTTTACAAGCAGTTGCCATATCCGAGCACTTGCGTCATCCATTGACAATATGTTGCCTTTACCCGCTGCCACATTATGTGATCGGCAAAGAGGCTCCAACCACCTTCTTACACAGCTCCCCCACCCTTTAATCCTCTGTGGTGATTTTAATGCTCACAATGTGCTTTGGGGCTCTGCAGCTACCTGTCCCCGGGGGAGAGCAGTTGAGAGGCTTCTCGTGTCATCGTGTACGTGTTTGCCAAATATGGAACAGAGCACACACCTATCTACTGCAGCTGGGTCGATCTCTGCCATTGGTCTCTTGCTTTGCTCTCCAGCCCTTGATCACATGGCTCAATAGGAAGTGGTCGCTGACTTGCACAGCAATGATCACTTTCCAGTCTAGGTCCACTTGCCAGATGGGGTGGAACCCGAAAGGAAACCGCCGAGATGGGTGCTCTGTAGAGCAGAATGGACGCTTTACAGGCAGCTCGCCCAGTTTGAACATTGTGCCGATCTCTAGGAATTGATGGATCATATTATCAAAATGCTTCGCCACACTGCTGCAGCATCAATTCCACAGCCCACGGGACAACAGAAGAGACAACGTGGCCCTTGGTGGAGTGACGAATGTATCTCTGCAAATCAGGACTAGGCGTTCAGCTCTGCGTTGGTCCGGCCAGGTGCGGAGAATCTTGCAGCCTTTCGGGTGGCGAGGGCAAAGTGTCGCCGGATAATTCGAGAAAGCAAGAAGAGGTCGTGGCAACAGTTCCTGAACACCATTAACCGTTCCACAAAGAGTTCTGTTGTATGGGAGACCATCAGAAGAATTTCTGGGAGAGGCGGGAGGTGACCCATGGCTGTTGTAATGGGCAACAGCACTCTCCAAACCAATCTGCGAGACATTGCCCAGACGATGGCGGCCTATTTTGTCCCGGCTACTGCAAACGCCAGTCACGATCCAGGTTTCCAACGCTATTGATCGGTTGCTGAAAGGAGCGACTTCTGATGAAGATTACAACTGCCCATTCTCCATGTGGCAGCGGGATTCTTCATTGTCTGCGTCTCGTGACACATCCCCTGGTCACGACAGAATGAATTAAAGTATGCTGCGGCACCAGACCAACCGGCACAAAGATAACCTCCTTGAACTTTTTAATGCCATTTTGGCGTCTGGTCACTTTCCCAACTCGTGGCGTGAGGCCATTCTGATTCTTTTTTAAAAACCTGGTAAATTCCTACGTGCCCGAGTAGTTATCATAGTGTTGCCCTCACTAGCTTCATGGGAAAGACCTTGGAGCGGATGGTCAACTGCCGCCTTGTCTGGATCTAAGAATCCAGGCAAATCTTTAGTCATTTTCATCGTGGGTTCAGGAGGCGGCTATACAACAGGCTTTCCTGCACCAGCATCAAATTTTAGGTATATTTTTTGACATCGGCAAGATGCTACTTGGAGGCATCTTATTCTCGAGCATCACCAGTAATGGAGTTTTTGTTGTTGTTTTCTCATTTTTATTCGGTCCCCTCTATCGCCACGGTATTTTCGAAACCTAGTTGGTCACGTCCTGTCTGATCGCTTCGAGCAGGAGAGCGGTGTCTCTCAAGGTAGTGCTTTAAGTGTGACTGTCTTTGCCATAGCTATTAATAGCGCACAGTCCTGTCCAGTGTCCTTTTTTGTGGATGACTTCTCTGTGTTTTGCTTTTCTTCCAGCCTTGCAACGGCAACACGTACTTTACAAAATCAGACATAATGTCTGATGGGATAGCAGCAATCAGTGATTGTATAATGTTATTTATAATCCGTCTTGATTGGAAATTTTTTTATTCATATGACCGGTTTCGGTTCATTTAGAACCATCTTCAGATCTGATATTTCAGTTACAGGAGTAACCCGTCCAAATCCAGCAACTTTCACATGTGATGATATTTCAGTTACAGGAGTAACCCGTCCAAATCCAGCAACTTTCACATTTCGCGTCACATGTGAAAGTTGCTGGATTTGAACGGGTTACTCCTGTAACTGAAATATCAGATCTGAAGATGGTTCTGAATGAAACGAAACCGGTCATATGAATAAAAAAAATTTGTAATCAAGACGGATTATAAGTAACTTTACGGCAACACGTCAGTTGCAAATTACTCTTCGACGTTAGGATGAATGGATACAGAAGAGTGGTTTTAAGTATTCAAGAGAAAAGTTGTGTGTTCTTTTTAACCGTTCTCGTTCCATTTTGAACTTCCCCGAGTTGAGGATGAAGAACACTATTCTTAATTTTACAGACACATTGAGGTTTCAGGGTGTCATATTACAAACAAACGTGCATGATTGACACATGTTAAGGACCTGAAGAAACGGTCGCTTAAGGCTCTCAGTATTTTAAAATGTCTACATGGGGAGCAGACAGGACTTGTCTGCTCCGGGTTTACAGAGCATCTGTGCGGTCTCTGCTCATTTATGATGTATGGGTATGCAAGACATTCTTATTTGAAAAAGTTGGACATGTTGCACCGTGAAGGGATTCAGAACAAGCCACACACCAAGCCTTTGTGCAGAGGCTTCACATGAGGCGACGGCTACTTACATTTGCCAGATATATAAAACACTGTCCACACCATACACAACTGCATACTATACCTTAGTTTAGCTTCAAGTGACGAAAGTGGTTCTAATGGTTGTAAGCACTATGGGACTTAACATCTGAGGTCATCAGTCCCCTAGACTAAGAACTACTTAAACCTAACTAACCTAAGCACATCACACACATCTATGCTCGAGGCACGATTCGAACCTGCGACCGTAGCAGCAGTGCGGTTCCACACTGAAACGCCTAGAACCGCTCGGTCACCCCGGCCGGCTTCAACTGACACTGCTTTCTCTTAACCGGCAACAAGCAACGTGGCACTTTGGGATTCGTGCATAGGATTGCCCTTTAGAAATTCGAGGTTGGAGTACATTTCCACCTTGGCTCCTCCAGAGACCCAGACTTATTTTAGATTTGAATAATTTCAAGAAAGATAGTACGCCAGACTTTACATTTCAGTCTCCGTTTTTTAACATTTTAGATATGTATCACGGTTTTACAGTCGTTTACACTGATGGATCCAAACAAGAGAATTCCCTAGACTGCTCTGTAGTATTCCCTGACCGTGTCACCAGGATTCTCCTTCCTGACGAATACACCGTTTTGGCAGCGGAGCTCCACTCGATTTTGAAGGCACTGCAGCAGATGCATCGTATTCAGGGCAAACAGTTTCTTATCTTCTCAGATTCCCTCAGTATCTTAAAACCATAGCAGAACCTGTACCCAGCTGAGGGGTTGGTCTGGTTGATGCATGACCAAACGTACGAGGGTCACTCCAAAAGAAATGCACACTATTTTTGTAAAAATGCACTTATCATTTTGTATGTGTGAAAGTTTCACAGTGTGTAGATACATCCATCCCGATTGTTTTCAAACTTATTTCAACCTGTTCCCGTGAGTGGCGCCGTCACAGCATGTCTTCAAGATGGCTGCTACCCTTGACGTTCGTCAGAAGCAACGTGATGTCATAGAATTCCTGTGCTGTGAAAACGAGAGAATGGGAAACATCCAGAAGAGGTTGAAAAAGGTGTATGGAGATACTGCTGTCGATCGAAGTACAGTTAATCGTTGGGCAAGCAGGTTACGTGACAAAAGCGGGCACGGCAATATTGAGGATTGTCCTTGCTGCGGCAGGCCTCGTAGTGCACACACTGCAGACAATGTGCAGAGAGTTAACGAATTGGTGACTGCTGACAGACGCATCACAGTGAACGAATTGTCGCGCTACGTTGGGATAATGGAAGGAAGTGTTTGCAGAATACCGAAAGTACTGGCGTTAAAAAAAGGTTTGTGCCAGGTTGGTTCCCAGGATGTTGACAGTGGCTCACAAAGAAACAAGAAAAACGGTATGCAGCGAACATTTCGAACAGTACGAGAATGGTGGAGATGAATTTCTTGGAAGAAATGTGACAGGTGATGAAACATGGCTCCATCATTTTTCACCAGAGACGAAAAGGCAATCAATGGAGTGGCATCATGCAAATTCACCGAAGAAAAAAAACATTCAAAACCACGCCTTCTGATGGAAAAGTGATCGCTAAGGTGTTTTTAGATTCCGAAGGACTCTTGCTTGTGGACATCATGCCAAGTGGAACCACCATAAATTCTGATGCATATGTGACGTCACTGAAGAAACTTCAACCTCGACTGAGTCGTGTTCGACCACAACGGCAAAAGCAGGATGTTTTGCTGTTGCACGACAATGCACGGCCACATGTCAGTCAAAAAACCATGGAAGCGATTGCAAAACTCGGATGGGCGACGCTGAAACGCACGCCCTACAGTCCTGACCTGGCTCCATGTGACTATCATCTCTTTGGGAAACTGAAAGACTCTCTTCATGGAACAAGGTTTGAAGACGATGACTCCCTTGTGCACGCTACCAAACAGTGGCTCCAACAGGTTGGTCCAGAATTTTACCGTGCGGGTATACAGGCGCTGGTTCCAAGATAGCGTAAGACAGTTGAGAAGAATGGAAATTATGTGGAGAAATGAAAATATTGTTCCTAAGGGATGTAACTACACACTGTACAACTTTCAAAAATGTAGAATAAAAGACGGATTTTTAAAAAAAATAGTGTGCATTTCTTTTGGAGTGACCCTCGTACTTGCTGCCGTGACGGGGTAAGCAGGTGTCTTTCTGCTGGGTGGCAGGTCACGTAGGGATATGGGGGAATGAACAGGCCGATTGGGCTGCCAAGGAGGCCTGCAGAGGACAGGATGTGGCACAGTGTCCTATTCCCTTGGAGACTGTCGTTTCTGCACTACACAGGAAGTGCATGCAGTTCGAATGGCTGGTGGTGACAGCTAGTAAGCTACGATTGGTGAAGTCAACAACCCAGCCATGGCATTCCATCTGCTAGTTGCTCAGGCAGGATGAAGTGACCCTCACATGTGATAGAATTGGGCACTGTCCTCCCAAATTAGCTTTCTATTGTGCCGGGAGGATGCCCCGTTTTGTTACGCTTGTGATGTGCACATCTCTATCTGTCACATTTTAAAGGAGTGCATTTTATACCGTGATTTTAGATGATATTGAGACGAGTGTAACTCGGGTTTTAAAACTTTTAGGTAGGAAGTTTTAGTGTGGTGCAGAGTGGCTGGTTCCTCCTTTTTTTCCTTGCGGTCAGACAGCCACATCCACGTGCTATTTTGTTTTACTTCCTTATACCTCTTTCTTCATATGTCGCCCATCTTTACTACTAGCGCACTGTTTTACTGTGTTTCGGTGTTGGTACGCGCACAGTTTTCTGACTTTTGTTACATGTGTTTTACATGCTGTTTTATCTCCCTTTTCTGGATATTTTACGGACACTCGTCTCAATCTGCTTCTGTGTGGGCGCTGAAGACCTTGCCGTCGAGCACCCATCCATCCATGTATCCATAAATCCATCCGTCCATCCCGTGAGCTGTACGTCCTGCTGGTAGATGCCATCGTGCCTGCGGAAAACCGACTGCGTTTCGCGGTGGACATGGTTCCCAAGGATAGATACATTCTTGTGTCGATCCATTGTCCTTTCCAATATGCCAATATCACCCAGGGAATGCCACGAAAACATTTCCCACGTCGTAACGCTGTCTCCTACGGCCTGGACCCTTCTCACGTTTGTTGCAGGGTGTCTCCTATCATAGGTTTCACGTCGCACCCGTGAACAGTCAACTGTCATCTGAAAGAGCGATCTGTCGACACTCGCTGGGCGTTCCAGTTGCGGTAATGCCCCACAAATTCCAGCCTACGTTGCCGATAAAACTAAGTCAGCTTGAGCGCATGAACAAGGCACCTGCTGTGTAGGTCCATAAATCCACTACTGGCCATAAAAATTGCTACACCACGAAGATGACGTGTAAAAGACGCGAAATTTAACCGGAAATAAGAAGATGCTGTGATATGGAAATGATTAGCTTTTCAGAGCATTCACACAAGGTTGGCACCGGTGGCGACACCTACGACGTGCTGACATGAGGAAAGTTTCAAACCGATTTCTCGTACACAAACTGCAGTTGACGGACGTTGCCTGGTGAAACGGTGTTGTGATGCCTCGTGTAAGGAGGAGAAATGCTTACCATCACGTTTACAACTTTGGTAAAGGTCGCATTGTAGCCTATCGCGATTGCGGTTTATCGTATCGCGACATTGCTGCTAGCGTTGGTAAAGATCCAATGACTGTTAGCAGAATATCGAATCGGTGGGTACAGGAGGGTAATACGGAATGCCGTGCTGCATTCCAACGGCCTCGTATCACTAGCAGTCCAGATGACAGGCATCTTATCCACAGGGCTGTAACGGATCGTGCAGCCACGTCTCGGTCCATGAGTCAACAGATGGGTACGTTTGCAAGGCAACAACTCTCTGCACGAACAGTCCTACGACGTTTGCAGCAGCATTGACTATCAGCTCGGAGACCATGGCTGCAGGTACCCTTGACGCTGCATCACAGACAGGAGCGCCTGCGATGGTGTACTCAACGACGAATCTAGGTGCAAGAATGGCAAAACATTTTTTTCGGATGAATCCAGCTTCTGTTTACAGCGTCCGTGTTTGAGACATCGCAGTGAACGCACATTTGAAGCGTGTATACGTCACCCGGCGTGATGACGGTGGATAGACGGAGGAGATCCAAAGAAGACCGGCGCGTTTCGTCCATGGGTTATTTGGTAAGCGTGATTGCGTTACGGAGATGTTTACCATACTCTGCAAGAGAGTCGCTCTGCATCGCGGTGTAGCTTGCTGTCCAGGTTTCGTGTGGGTGCGTTTCTGGATGAGGTATCGAATATATTGCTTCCCTCTACTTATACCTCCAGAGGAGATCACGAATGTGAAATTAGAGAGATTCGAGCGCGCACGGGGGCTTTCCGGCGGTCGTTCTTCCCGCGAACCAACGTGACTGGAACAGGAAAGGGAGGTAATGACAGTGCCGTCCGCGACACACCGTTGAGTGGCTTGTGGAGTATAAATGTAGATGTAGATGTAGATGGGATGCAATTGGTTACACGTCTCGGTCACCTCTTGTTCGCCTCGACGGCACTTTGAACTGTGGACGTTACATTTCAGATGTGTTACGTCCCGTGGCTCTACCCTTCATTCGATGCCTGCGAAACGCTACATTTCAGGAGGATATTGCTCGACCGCCTGTTGTAGGTCCTGTACAGGCCTTTCTGGATACAGATAATGTTCGACTGCTGCCCTGACCAGCACATTCTCCACAGCTCTTACCAATTGAAAACGTCTGGTCAATGGTGGCCGACCAACTGGCTCGTCACAATACGCCAGTCACTACTCTTAATGAACTGTGGTATCGTGTTGAAGCTGCATGGACAGCTGTACCTGTACACACCATCCAAGCTTTGTTTGACTCAATGCCCAGTCGTATCAAGGCCGTTATCAGAGGTGGTTTTTCTGGGTACTGATTTATCAGGATTTATGCACCCAAACTGCTTGAAAATGTAATCACTTGTCAGTTCTAGTATAATATACTTGTCCAATTAATACCGGTTTATCATTTCTTCTTGGTGTAGCAATTTTAATGGCCAGTAGTGTATAATGAGAGCTGTGTCAATTGCTGTTAATCCTTATGTAGGTGTTTTCGGCTGGAAAAGAAAGAAGGAAGATTGGTGCTCAGCGTGCCGTTGACAGCGACTTCATTACAGACGGAGAAGAGGCTCGCATTATGAAAAGGTGGGGAACGAAATTGGACGTACCGTTTTCGAAGTAAACATCTCGGAACTTGGCTGGAGCTGTTGAGGGACGGAAATACTAAATCTGCCGCTCAGGGGAGCCGCACAGTCCGAGGCGCTTTCCCACGGTTAGCGCGGTTCCCCCCGTCGGGGGTTCGAGTGTTCCCTCGGTCATGGGTGTGTGTGTTGCGCTTAGCGTAAGTTAGTTTAAGTTAGATTAAGTAGTGTGTAAGTCAGATTAAGTAGTGTATAGAGACCGATGACCTCGGCAGTTTGGTACCATAGGCATTAACAAGTGGAGGATATGGCATGTGGTTAACAGATTTTGATCAACTTTTGCAAGGACGTTCTGTATTTAAAACAAAGAGGTGCGTGTTTTGGCTTTTCACTAGACATATAGTATTTGAAAAAAATCTTATGTCAAAGATGATCACGGAAAAATGTTTTTTCAACGCAATACATCGAAAGATCGTCTAAAAATATACATTTTTTTATAAATACACTGTGCCCAAAGTTAATAATGTTCGAGTTATTAACGTTCTTGTGTTTTCATGTTGTGGCTAGGGTAACAATCATTCTACGTGTCTAACAATGCGAGGTCGGTGGTCGAGCAGTCTTTGTGAACTAATGCGGCACTGTAACTGACCGTGTTCGGTCAGAGGGCTGGCTGCCCTCTGATATTTAAAAAAAAAAGTGAGTGAAGTATTCAACGGTGAGCTTGAAGGGATCTGGTGTGACGTCTGCCTAGACCAAATGGTCCGTGTTATATTCTTGGTCGTGGCTTTTTCTTTCATTCGATTTTTTTGGGTATACGATTACATTCTACTAATGGTAATACCTTTCTTTGCCTTTTTTTGAACACCGGTAGGTGTGATTAATAATCAAATAATTATATACAATGAAGAGCCAAAGAAATTGGTACGCCTGCCTAATATCGTGTAGGGCCCCGCCAGCACACAGAACTGCAACAGCACGACGGGGCATGGACGCTACTGATATCTGAAGTAGTGCTGAAGGGAACTGACACCATGACTCCTACAGGGCTGTCCACAAACCCGTAAGAGTGCGAGTGGGTGGAGATCTCTTCTGAACAGCACGTAGAAAGACATACCAGATATGCTCAATAATGTTCGTATCTGGGGAACTTGGTGGCCAGCGGAAGTGTCTGAACTCAGAAGAATGTCCCTGGAGCCACTCTGAAGCAATTCTGGACATGTGGGGGGGGGGGGGGGGGGGGTCGCGTTGTCCTGAAGGATTTGCCCAATCCGGAATGCACAGCGGTCATGAACGAATGGAGGTATCAGAAGGGATGCTTACTGACGTGTCACCTGCCAGAGTCGTATCTAGACCATCTTAGCAACTGCACACGCCTCACACCATTACAGAGCCTTCACATACTGGAGCAGTCCCCTGCTGACATGTAGATTCATAGACTCACGAGATTGTTTCCATACCCGTACATGTCCATCCGCTCGATACAATTTGAAACGAGACTCGTTTACACGAGTGGGCCTTCGGCTTTGAAAGCCCTTATCGATGATGTTATGTTGAATGGTTAGCACGCTGACATTTGTTGATGGCCCAGCAATAAAAGCTGCAGCAATTTACGGAATGTTTGCACTTCTGTCACGTAGAACGATTCTAAGCAGAATCGTTGGTACCGTTGTTGCGCGATCTTTCTCCGACCGCAGCGATGTCTGACATTTGATTTTTTACCGGATCCGTGATATACATGGTACACTCGTAAAATGGTCGTACGGGAAAACCCCACTTCATTGCTACCTCTGAGATGCTGTGTTCTATCGCTCCTCCGCCGACTGTAATACCACGTTCAAACTTACTTAAATCTTAATAATCTGACAATGTAACAGCAGTAACCGATCTAACAAATATGCTAGACTCTTGCTCTCTTATATATGCGTTACCGGCCGCAGCTTCATATTCTGCCTGTTTACATATCTTTGTATTTGAATACGCAAGCCTACGAGTTTCTTTGGCGCTACAGTGTATAAATATTGACACTTATTTTCAACGTGAGACATGAGCGCTACGACAGTTTTGTAGATGATGATATCCAACCGAGATGCGCCGTGATATCATTCAAATATATCTCTCTTTATCAGCCATGTGACGTTTAATTTTGCTTAGGTCAGGTATTTTATCACACGACTTCAAAATCGAGAGAAATCACAGCATGTCAGAGAATTGGAAGATAGGGCGGATGCTATCAAAACTTACACGTTGGTGCACAACCCGTTGTCCCTGCATGTCTTTCAAACTATGCTTTGATTCACTTGGTACGCAACGAGATTGTTATCTGATAGATCTGTTCTTAGCAAAGTGACTCAGATTATGTTTTGCCCGAACAGGTACCGGAGAACATGTCAATACGTCAAGATTTCGTTCGTGTGTAGCGTATAGTATTTATGTTTTACTTTTTCTAAGATAAGCTTTACCGCACTGATTGTGAGAACCTTTGCGAATAGACTATCAGTTACCATTACGCAATAATATGCACTACTGGCCATTAAAATTGCTACACCACGAAGATGACGTGCTACAGACGTGACATTTAACCTACAGAAAGAAGATGCTGTCATATGCAAATGATTAGCGTTTCAGAGCATTCACACAAGGTTGGCACCGGTAGCGACACCTAAAACGTGCTGACATGACAGAAGTTTCCAACCGATATATCGTACACAAACACCAGTTGACGGCGTTGCATGGTGAAACGTTGTCGTGATGCCTCGTGTAAGGAGGAGAAATGCGTACCATCACGTTTCCAACTATGATAAAAGTCGGATAGCAGCCTATCTTGATTACAGTTTATCGTATCGCGACATTGCAGCTCGAGTTGGTCGAGATCCAATGGCTGTTAGCAGAATATGGAATCGGTGGGTTCAGGAGGGTAATACGGAAAGCCGTGCTGGATACCAGTGGCCTCGTATCACGAGCAATCGAGGTGACAGGCATCTTATCCGCATGGCTGAACGAATCGTGCAGCCACGTGTCGGTCCCTGTGTCAACAGATGGGGACGTTTGCAAGACAACCATCTGCACGAACAGTTCGACGACGTTTGCAGCAGCATGGACTATCAGCTCGGAGACCATGGCTGCGATTACCCTTGACGCTGCATCACAGACAGGAGCACCTGCTTTGGTGTACTCAACGACGAATCTGGGTTCATGAATGGCAAAATGTCATTTTTTTGGATGAATCCAGGTTCTGTTTACAGCATCATGATGGTCGCATCCGCGTTTGATGTCATCGCGGTGGACGCACATTGGAAGCATGTATTCGTCATCGCCATACTGGCTTATCACCCGCCGTGATGGTATGGGGTGCCATTGGTTACACGCCTCGGTCACTTCTTGTTCGCACTGACGGCACTTTGAACTGTGGACGTTACATTTCAGATGTGTTACGACCTTCATTCGATCCCTGCGAAACCCTACATTTCAGCAGGATAATGCACGACCGCATGTTGCAGGTTTTGTACGGGCCTTTCTGGATACAGAAAACGTTCGACTGCTGCCCTGGCCAGCACATTCTCCAGATCTCTCATCAATTGAAAACGTCTGGTCAATGGTGGCCGAGCAACTGGCTCGTCACAATAAGCCAGTCACTACTCTTAATGAACGGTGGTATCTTGTTGAAGCTGCAAGGGCAGCTGTAGCTGTACACGCCATCCAAGCTCTGTTTGACTCAATTCCCAGGCGTATCAAGGCCGTTATTACGGCCAAAGGTGATTGGTCTGGGTGTTGATTTCGCAGGATCTATGCACCCAAATTGCGTGAAAATGTAATCACATGTCAGTTCTAGTATAATGTATTTGTCCAATGAATATCCGTTTATCATCTGTATTTCTTCTTTTTGTAGCAATTTTAATGGGCATTAGTGTACTTTAGGTGGATTTTTTTACAATGTAGCACGATGAAAATATCTGTCAGTGAAACATATAGGGGCATTTTTACCAACGTTAGGGGCCGCAAATGTCGAGAAGTGCCCCTAAAGTGGTTGACAGACTTTGAACGTGTGACGTCACCAGGTGACACACCCAGCCGGTGAGTCTATCGGTAAGTTGCACCAGATCATCCGAGCCCACGTATTCAGGTAGGCGTGGCTCTAGGCCTATGTGTACTACTCTAGCCCCTGTGACTCAAGGTTCGGCTCATGCGTGTGGAAGGCAGTACTTTTCCAATTGTGGTAGACAATTACATGTTATCGTTGAGGTAAGACTTACTACTCTATTCATCTGGTGACATCACATGTTTCTACATTTCTCATCCGCTATGTGTTTATTTCCCGACGTTTGCAGCCTTACGTGTCTTACATTAAACTACTTGTCTCAGCACCATCTACATCGATTCTGGGATATTCAAATGATAATCAATCTCTATATACCTATTTTATTATTAGTCAAACCCCCAGAGGTTTTAATTCAAAAAACGCGAGGAAAAGTATTCCAATTGTCACAATATTATTAGATACACCAAAAAGTTTCGAATGAAAAAAAGGCAGGATCAAGAATCGAACACGGACCAGCATCTTAGTAGTCTAAAGCCTTAACCGCTCAACCCCTGACATAGTTCTGCTACAAGCGTAGAATGATGGCTAACGTAACGATAGCATTAAAACACAAAAATGTTAATAACTCGAACAACATTAAATTTCGATCCCATGTTGTATTGATGATAACTGTTGTTAGTCATTATTTCGACGTAAAGCATTTAAAATACAACTTTCCGTCATTAACTTTTGACCTCGATTTTTTCAAACACTAGGAAGCGGCTAACAAAAAGCCGAAACACGTGTCCCCTTATCTTCATCGTAGAGCCTCCTAGCGAAACTTGTATGCTTGTGTCTCCACAGCGACAAGATATGTGGAGCGAACACAGAACACATTACATTCAAATTCCTCTAGCCAGCAGCAGGGTCGTGTACTCTATTCCAATAAACCAATACTAAGCAACATTACCACCAACTGTCTTCTCTAGAGTCACAGGTCTCTAGAACTGAGAGAGGAGGTCAGTTTATTTTCGGCCCAGCATTTCAGTTAATATTCTTAAATTTTTCTTCTATTGTCCCCTCGATATACTGACGATTGTTCTTCCAGCAAGACCATGTGAATCTTCCTAAATCGTGTATCTTAAAATTTATTTTGGCATTTTAGTGTCTAATCCCATTCACCAACTTAGAAGTCTCTCTTTCGTTGTCTTTATTTCTGAGTTTTCTGTCGCAACAGAGAGACTGAAGGAAGAAAACTTTTTAACATTTTGTTGAGATCGAAGCCGTTAGGGTCGCGGAGCTAACTGGACTGGACGAAGATCAGGAAACAAATGTACCGAGCCTTTTGCAAGTAACTATCTCGACATTCGCTTAAATTTCTATGTGAGGAACTGAAAATCGAAACCTATATAGCCGAGTGAGGATTACAGTTCACTCTTTCCGAATACGATGGTTGAAACCAATGTAACACATTGCTCTTAGAAATAGTTCTTTTGACTTTGGATCGACTTGTATCTCACAGTTGTAGACTGTTAGGGCTATGTACACTTCCAGTCTTGGTTTAAGGCACCTCTCACCCGATGGATTATTCTTTCTCACCTACATAGATATTTTTAACATTGACAGTTACAACAAAACAAGCACTTGAAGTGGAGATATATCCCAATATCTTTTTATGTCAGCGTAAGTACTGCAACCTACATTTGTTTGAAGCTGCTCACAGTATATCTGAGCCGAGGTAGCCATCTACAATTTTTACCTCCACGCCTTCATCAGTAATTAAATTCACGATTCCTTGTTGCCTAAATATGTGTCTTATTCAGACTTGAAACTTGAAACATACTGTATTAATAAATTTCAACTTTTAGTTAAGTTGAGCCATAAATTCCTCTTTTCCCCTGTTCGATTCTTTATCTCCTCCTTCAACATTCATCTGTAGCAATACATTTCAGAAGCTCGTATGTGCTGTAACTCTCCGGTCGCAGTCTTTTTGTGTGATTAGATGGGAAATCAATATGACGGCCTTCCGTCTACATCATTTCTCTTACCACATGCCCCCCCTCTCTCACCATCTTTTTACCCCTCCCTCCTCCCTCCCTCTCTCTCCGTCTCTCAGTCTCTTTCCCTTTCTATCCATCTGTCTTGCCAAATACGTCTCCCGTACAAATTTCGCCAAATTACTTTCGCTCTTTGGTGCACTGTCCTTCAAATCTATTCTGTGGAAACGATGCCGAATAGTTCCAGTCATCCCATATGCCCAGTTACCTGGATTTCACTTCTAAAGCTTTTTATATTTCGCTCTCGATACCCCTGTTTTTATTATTGACCAACATATTTAAGCCGAATTTATTTTCTAGGGTTCCATGGCTCTATTGGTAGAAACGGAACTCCTATAGAGTCACTTTGTTGTCTGACTGTATCTCTTTCTGTCTGTCCAACTATTAAAAACAATTTTTCTCAGAAATCGGTATGACTTATCAATTTGTTATTTGTATCACATCACACTCCGTCCTCAGGCCACGAGTGGCCTAACAGGACCATCCGACCGCCGTGTCATCCTCAGGGAAGGGTGCGGATAGGAGGGGTGTGTGGTCAGCACACTGGTCTCCCGGTCATTACGATGGTTTTCTTTGACCGGAGCCGCAACTATTCGGTCGAGTAGCTCTTCAATTGGAATCACGAGGTTGAGTGCACCCCGAAAAATGGCAAGAGAGCATGGCGGCTGGATGGTCACCCACCAAAGTGCCGGCCACGCCCAAAAGCGCTTAACTTCGGTGATCTCACGGGAACCGGATATTTGTATCACAGCCCTTTGTTAGAATAAAACACTTAAGCATCTAAATCAATGCAGTGGAAGAATACTGTCGTTTATGTCACATATTTAGATGCTCTCAAACTCACTCATCAAAACGTATAGGGTAGTTCCCTTCGATCCAGAAATACGAAAGTTGGTGACCAAAAAGCTTTGACAGTAAAAGGAAATGAAAAATCCGAAAGCAGTTAATTTGTAATCATACCACACGAAAAATATATTTTTTGTCACTTATTATTCGACTTCAGAACTAAAATTAAAAAATTCTCGAAAGTCTTCGAATTTCCGGGATAGATGAACTGTGTATATACGTAATTAAGTTTGTACGAAATCCTGAAAGTGCGACTCCTACTACCACTCGGACAATTATTTTTAATTTCTGGCTACTGTTGTTTATAATATTGTTACATTTGTTTTTGCGAGAACTTCAAAATTTTCTAGTACTGTCTTTTTTGTCTTTCGATTTCATTCAGTAGAGAAGCACAGCAAGCAATTACGAGACATCGCAAGACACAAAGACCGATAGTGACATAAAAATGTTACCCCTGCCTCTCTCTGCAGCACCGTAGGAGCGTTGTCAGCGCGCTGTCCCCGGGGAACTGACTTCGAGCGCAGCACGACGGCGATAAATTCCTTGACAGGGCTTTGAGTGGGCCCAGGTGCGCTGTTGCGTCCTCCTGACTGCCCTTCTCGTTGGACCCAGGAGAAAACAGCAGACGAGCGTACAGGGCGCAGGGGAGGGGAGATTTGGTACTCCTGGAAGGTCTGAGCGTAGGGACCAGGGGACCTCAAGGAGAGCAGAAGATAAGACGAAATCTGAATGCGTTTCAAGGGAGAGCACAATGGACAACGAGTTGACATGACAGTATTATGCAGTATAATCCTGTCTCATTTTTGTAGTGTGACTTAACATACCCTCTGCTACAGTTTACGCCTGGTCTGGAGTGTGTGGTACCCACTGCCGCGTACTCGTTAGTTGCTGACAGGAGTTGAGTGACAGTTACTCGTGGGCTGGTTCCTCCGTAACGTCGTCGGAAGTGAGATGGGGTAAATGCCTTCCTTAATTACGTAGAGGATTATTGATTAGACTAGTAGATATTTAAACAGGTTGCGGCGAGTAAGCGCTGTGCCATGGAATTCGAAAGCTCGATTTTCAGAGCAACATTTAAAGTAGAGATGGAGGTTTATACTTAAATTATGTGTCGAATACTGCTCTCTCACTTGTCAAAAAACAGAGGGAGAGAGTTAATTATACCTCACCTATTGTTTAGCAATTTTTGCTATCGATAACTTCAGGCGTCGGTCACCTTCGGTTGTGTAATGGCGCTACTGTTTACAGTGTGTGTGTGTGTGTGTGTGTGTGTGTGTGTGTGTGTGTGTTTTAAGAGTTGGCAATACTCTCTTAGGATTGAAAGCTTGGCATACATAAGCTCTGAAATCTATGATATTGTTTCGCGCTTCGCAGCGCACGGATTAATTAGTGGCAGTTTTGGATGAAAGTGTAGGAGCCCGCCTGCTGTGGTGCGCACGTGTGCTGGGCGAGGGGTCGTCGCCGAGCTGCCGTACTGCCGTGTCCGCCAGCAGCGACACAGGATTTCCTATTGAGTTGATATTTTTTATAATTAGCAGCGCGCTTATTAATTTAAAGAAAACGGTTTGTGTATCTGCGTAGCAGCAGACGGTAATTTTGATAATGATACGAATGGAACACTTAAGGGAAACCATTGTCACGCGAATAGATTAAGTATTGATTTTTGTCATTGATTTCTTTTGTAATTGTCAGGGAATTGTTTCACTATGTATTTAATTGAGAAGTATTTCAGTCTGTCTCACGAGTTTGAATAATTTGTAATATTGCTTCAGTGGAGGCAGATTTACATACGAAGCGATTGTTCAAAGAGCTTCTAGCGTTCTGTTAATTGAATGAGAAAGAATCGCTTTCAGAATATACTTTTTGGAAAAAGGAATTAGTTGTTTCGGTTGTCATTTATCGAGTTTAGATTTGAACAACCCTTTCACTTGAATTATGTGTAGTTGTAGTAAGCAGCAGCAGCCGCAGCAACAGCAGGAGCCGCCATACAGAGCACGCATTGCACTCAGCATGAATAATAGGTTTTTGTTAAATAATCGAATGCATCAGATCAAGCAGTGGCAGCAGAGAGACCAAGTAAGTTATTTGTTGCGCACAGGACCAATAAAAAAATAAAGGTTAGGCGATCTCTGTAATAGTAAAGTTAACAAGTGTACAAGCATGAGATTTTCAGTAGAAAACACGAGATAAGACGATAGAGCTCCCGACTTTCAGTGCGTTTGTTACATTGCTCAGCAAATCGATGTTTTACATTCCCTTGTACATAATGTTGTTTTTGCAAATTTGCCTTGAAAATGACAGGAGTGTTGCCGACGACGTCATACGGATGCATCCTCGTAAGTTATCTGAACGCTATATACGTCAGGAGAAACTCAGATCTCATATTTTACACTCCTTGATGCAGCAGCATCTGTCCTATCAATTATCCCTTCTTTTAGTCACATTCTGCCATAAATCTCTTTTCTCATTAGTACTATTAAGCGTCTCTTCAATTAATTAGTCAATCTACACATCTAATCTTCGTCCTGGAATACCACATACCAAAAACTTCTCTTGTCTTCTTTTCTACACTGCTTGTCATCGGTGTTTCATTTGTATACAAAGCTACAGTCCAAATTACTTCAGAAAATGTACGTAACACTTGCGTATATAATAGATGTGCAAAATATTCCGCTTTTCCAGAAACGCTTATCGTGCTCCATTTAATTACTTTTCATATGAAGTGGTTCAGTGGGTTACGCCCATGTTTGCCCCAAATAATATACTCTTGCCGTAGTCACCAAAATTCTTATATATTTACTCCTGACGTGCTAAGCTTTACAGCATTCTTCAGATTTTAATGGATACGTAGAATAAGTCAACCTGTAACATACATCCTTACATAAAATAAACGGCCTTTTTCCTGCCACGTTGAAAAAAAGAATATTGACGGAAATGATACAGAGAGAAGAAAAGAAAATCGGCGGTCGATACATAACCGTAATATGGAATGAATAAGGCACTGCACAATACTGCTGTTTTTAGCACCACACAACCTCTATAACCCACTACATCGTTGGTGGCAGGGGAGCAGTCTCAATGCCACTGCCACTGATGATGAAGACAAAAAAATATTGCTTTCGCTGTTCTATGCCTTATCTAGTTGGCGTGGAGGGGATGCAGTTTTCACGCCTATATAAGGTATACGGTGTACACGCGCGATTTGGTGTTTGCAGTCAAAGAAAAAAGTAGGAAAAACTTATACTTCATACTGTTTCTTGATAAAACGTATATGTGCATCCAGAAATTTAGAGCATCCCATTTATTACTTCCTAATAGTCAAGTTCACCGATTACAATGGCATCCTCTCACTCAACTGCTTCAGTATCAGTGGAACGTTTTTATATGTGTCCATGTATCAAATTAAACAACGAGTTCACGAATACCAGTCACTGTTTACGTATTTCCACAATGCGTTTAGAAGGTTTATACCTCCATCATCACGTGTGTTTATTTGCGTTAATGTAACATGTATGTGTTCTTTTACGATTTTGGGGTACCTGTGCCACTTCTACTAGAGGAAAACAAAATACCTGCTCAGTACATGCCTCATAGTTTTTGGCAGTATGTAACTGAAGGGATGAACGAAAATATAAATCAGAAAGTAGAATAAATAAAATAAAAACTCCTCTTACGGTGACAGGCCTCTTTCCTGTCGTTATGTCATTATATGTTGTAGAACAAAAATCTTTTGAGATCTTGAACATGAGACATGAAGGGATCATCGAAACTGGAATTAATCTACTGTCGTCCAAAAATAATTCTGTCAGAGCACAAACAAGGCAAATATGCTTCTCTTTAAAGGACTCTGACGGAAAATGGGGAACCAGCTACTTCTATCTTCATTTAGCCTTCCTCACTAAAAATTTTGTCATGCGAACATATTCAAACGCTTTTCAATACATAACGTTCGAAATCCTTCTACCCAGTCTCTCTTTGAAGTAAATGTAAATGTCGTGTGACTAGGGTCTCCTGTCGGTTAGACCGTTCGCCGGCTGTAAGTCTTTCGAGCTGTCGCCACTTTGGCGACTTGCGCGTCGATGGGGATGAAATGATAATGATTAGGACAACACAACACCCAGTTCCTGAACGGAGAAAATCTCCCTTAGGATTGACATTCTGTCGTGCTGACCAGTCAGCTACCGGGGGCGGACTCTCTTTGGAGTGAGGCCTTCATATCCAGCTCCTCCCTCTCACTGCAACTGTCCTTATATGTCTTTCTAAAACAGTCTGCTTATTCTACCATACACCTTTTCTCCTGTCTCTCTCTCTCTCTCTCCCAGTGTCACCGTCTTCATCTATTTCCGTTGCCTTTCTTCGCCACTGTCTCCTTGTCTGCCACTGTCACCACCTCTTTGTCCCACTTTTCCTATTTCATTGCCTGTGTCACTTTTCCTCGTTTACAGTCTGCTGTCTCTTTCTTCAACCACTGTTCACATGTACTCTGGGAAATGGTTTGCTCGAGGTTGTTGACCGTGGACCCAGAAACTTTAACAAGTGATCTCCACTCATTTCTCTTTTTCGGTTTCACTGGCCTACGCTAACTCCCCTCTGTTTGCTTCATCCATCTCGCTTTCTCTTTCACAGTCCCCTCTCTCTTTCTCTCCTGCTGGCACTGATTCCTCTCCCTTCTACCGTCATTGTTTCTCTGCTATTTTCTTTCAGCATAAGAGCGAAAATTTGTTGGTATTCCAAAATTTTTTATGAGGAAGGCAGAATGGTAATTAACGCAGCTGGTATGTAGTTTTTCTGGCAAAGCCTTATAAAGACGAGTACATTCGCCCATTTTGTGTCATAGGACGGCAGCTCCAGCGTCATCGTCAAACATTATTAACCAAACCGGTATTGACTCACCAAGTGTAACAAACATGGAACACCATCCCATAAACTGACATACGGCACCTGTCCAACATAATGAATGCGCATTTGCATGCTTACATTCAACATTCTGGCGGTTACATAAATCAGTAACCTTGCAATCTTGACCACTTAAATATGCTCTCTGGACCAATGTATTCCCGAAATTTCGTTATTTTACCCTAATTACTTCTTGGTGTTGCGATAATTTCTCCGTCTGTGAAGTCTGGTGACTTCAGAGCCCTTAAAATGACCCCAAAACCCTCGCCAGGTTTTCACTACGTCAGTTAAAACTACATTTAAGCATCAGACAGAATATCATGTGCATTTTTTACGAGCATAAGTACGGTAAATTTGAATCGCAGGACCGAGCGAGGTGGCGCAGTGGTTAGCACACTGGACTCACATTCCGGAGGACGACGGTTCAATCCTGCGTCCGGCCATCCTGATTTAGGTTTTCCGTGATTTCCCTAGATCTGGCAAATGCTGGGATGGTTCCTTTGAAAGGGCACGGCCAATTTGCTTCCCCGCCCTTTCCTAACCCTTGCTTTTGTTCCATCTCTGATGACCTCGTTGTCGACGGGACGTTAACCACTAATTTTCTCCTTCTTGAACCGCACTATCTCGGTATCGGGTAATGATATCGAATAAATTTTCAAGGTTCCCCGAAAACATCATCTTAAAAATATTTGTCATGAATAGAAATTATAGAAGTGGCCATTCCCACTATCGGCCACTGTTGACAGACTACACCACATGATTCTACTTTGATTTACAACGGCAATGGAGAGCTTGCGGCGACCGCTGTGACGTCTATGGTCCGTCTGGCACCACCTGTGCGCTCTGCTGCTACTGGGTAGTTTAATTCGGGTGACCTGATGCTTTCTCCAGTGAGTGAAGGAAAGACCGTCTTCTGGTGTCGCGGCTCTGGCATCACCTAAGTATGTGCCGGGTGTGGCAGTGCATGGCACTGACTCAAATGGCACCATGAAGAGTGGCGATATACCCTACTGGCCATTAAAACTGCTACACCAAGAAGAAATGCCGATGATAAACGGGTATTCATTGGAAAAATATATTATATTAGAACTGACATGTGATTACATTTTCACGCAGTTTGGGTACATAGATCCTGAGAAATCAGTACCCAGAACAACCACCTCTGGCCGTAATAACGGCCTTGACACGCCTGGGCATTGAGTCAAACAGAGCTTGGATAGCGTGTACATGTACAGCTGCCCATGCAGCTTCAACACGATACCACAGTTCATCAAGAGTAGTGACTGGCGTATTGTGACGAGCCAGTTGCTCGGCCACCAGGACCTGCAACATGCGGTCGTGCATTATCCTGCTGAAATGTAGGGTTTCGCAGGGATCGATAGAAGGGTAGAGCCACGGGTCGTAACGCATCTGAAATGTAACGTCCACTGTGCCGTCAGTGCGAACAAGAGGTGACCGAGACGTGTAACCAATGGCTCGCCGGGTGATAAGCCAGTATGGCGATGACGAATACATGCTGCCAATGTGCGTTCACCGCGATGTCGCTAAACAGGGATGCGACCATCATGATGCTGTAAACAGAACCTGGATTCATACGAAAAAATGACGTTTAGCCATTCGTGCACCCAGGTACGTCATTGAGTACACCATCGCGGTCGCTCCTGTGTGTGATGCAGCGTCGAAGGTAATCGCAGCAGAGACAGTGAATTGGCCGAAGGGACAAAATTGCGGCTGTCGGAGAGGCCCACCTATCCAACGGTCAGGCTAGTCCCGCCACGCAGCATGCGTTTCCGTCGCTTTTCCACAGTTGCTGCCAGGCAGTTAGTTGTTTCGTGGATGGAAACCTGCAGAGCAACTGCAAACATGGAAAGGGCAGTAATGTGATTATTACGACTCCGGATATCATTACAAATCATCAAAGCAATAAGACAAACATCATTTCATGATTAATAAAATTCTTTTCCGGGCTATTATGCCGTGGTCTGATGGATTTCGCATTGTAACCCAACGTTTCGTCCCCATCTGCGGAGGACATCTTCAAGGGGTTTCGTGGCTTCTGTTAACTTCCGAAACACACACTGTCTCACTACTGACTGCAGCAAATTTTTGTTCAATTCAGTTGCGCTGCCACCAATAGTCTATGGCTTGCCGAAGGTTCATAAACAACTTGTTCCTCTGAGACCTATAGTGAGTGCAATTGGTTCGCCCACCTATTCTATTGCCAAGTTTTTGACAACGCTATTACGGCCGCATGTGAGACGATCGGACTCCTATATCAAGAATTCTGCACATTTCATCAGTAAATTAAGCGGCATAGTGGTCCAGCCGGAGGACATGTTAGTCAGTTTCGATGTGGCATCGCTATTTACTATGGTTCCTCTCAATGAGGTGTTGCAACAGCTGAATAGAATTTTTCCTCCCGACATTGCAGAACTATTTAAATATTGCCTTACGACCACATATTTCAAATGGAACGATGAGTTCTACGAACAGACTGATGGCGTGGCAATGGGGAGCTCCTTAAGCCCGGTTATAGCTAACTTTTTCATGGAAAAATTCGAGGCGCAGGCTCTAGAAACTGCCAACAAAAAACCGAATATCTGGTTCCGCTACGTAGATGATACGTTTGTGTTGTGGAGGCATGGCAGAGAGGAACTAGGCCGTTTTCACAAACATCTAAACGGTATTAATCCGAAGATTCAGTTTACCATGGAGGAGGAGGCAGAAGGGAGACTAAATTTTCTGGATGTGCTAGTTTACAAGAAACAGGATGGTAGCTTAGGCCATACAGTTTACCGGAAACCCACGCACACGGATCGTTATCTACACCGGGATTCGAACCACCACCCACAACAAAAGCGAGGCATAATAAAAACGTTGGCGGATAGAGCAAGGAACATCTGTGAACCTGGGCTACTGGATACGGAACTGGAACACCTCACTGATGCATTACTCAGGAATGGTTACTCGGCTGCTGAGATAAAAAGAGCGTTAAGACCGCCGCGTGAAAATCATAGCAATGCACAAGCGCTTGCAAAATCGAAAGTTTTCCTGCCTTTTATTAATGACGTCACTGACCGCATAGGGAAAAATTGAAAAAACGGAATATCGCGGTGATTTACAAACCTACCCGGAAGATACAAGAACACCTGAGATTGGCTAAGGATGCTCGTAAACCGCTGGAAAAAGCAGGAATTTGCAGGATCCCGTGTAGTTGTGGGGAGGTATATGTGGGTACCACAAAAAGAACGGTCAAAAAAGACTAGAAGAGCACAAGGGCAACTGTAGAAGGGGAGAGATTGATAGATCAGCTGTTGCGGAACACGCTTTGCAGTCAGGAGACCACCACATTTATTTTGATAGAACTCAAGTACTGGCAGCCACAAGCGGATATCATGAAAGGCTTTACAGAGAGGCTATAGAGATTATGAAACACCCCAGGAATTTTAATAGGAAGGAGGAGGGCGTGGAATTGAATGACATATGGATGCCGGTGCGAAGAAGATGTGTACCAGTCTTCCGCCATGGGATGATAGCAACAGCGGACGGCGGCAACCGACAACGGCCAATTGCGTATTCAAAACATGTGACGTCACGCCTATGCGCGGGAGCACGCGAAAACAAAAATTTGCTGCAGTCAGTAGTGAGACAGTGTGTGTTTTGGAAGTTAACAGAAGCCACGAAACCCCTTGAAGATGTCCTCCGCAGATGGGGACGAAACGTTGGGTTACAATGCGAAATCCATCAGACCACGGCATAATAGCCCGGAAAAGAATTTTATTAATCATGACAGTTCCGGCCGTGAAAGTTTACATTTTACAAACATTATTTCGCTTACCGCGGCGCTTCTGATCGTTGTGTTAGGCGATTTACAATGATCTATTTTTATGCATACAAATTGCTTAGGTGTAAGAACCAGTGAAAGCGATTACGTTGCTCAGCAGAAGATATCTCGAGATCTGCTTTCAAAGTTTCTTAGCGGCCCAGTGGTGTTCCTTCGTGAACAGACTTACCTTTAACTGTGTGGATGTTTGAATAAACAAAATATATGGTGCTGGATTGCTACCAATCCTAGATAATGAGATGCCTCTTCGTTCAGAATGTGTAACTGCAAGAGGCGATCAAGAAGATTCCGTTTGAAGGCTTTGCTGTAGTGTGTATGCAACCTAGCGCGACTGCGTTGCGTATATGTAAGCACTGACACGTGGCGAGGGGTCTTCGCAAATCGTCGGGGCTCTGTTCGAAAGGGAACTCATGAGGACAGTTCTACTCCAGGCAGGCCGAAGAGGTGTCTAGAGATTCCCCGGACAAAGGTATGGTAGCAACCTGACTGTCATCTGCCATGCGATGCGACAACCAGAAGTGGTGGTTTGGAGTGCCATTTCGCCTCACAGCAGGCCCCCTTTGGTTGTCATCTGCGCTACTCTCACAGCATAGCAGTACAATGACAAAATTCTATTCCCGCTTGTTTGCCCTTCATGGCAAGGCATTGTCGGCATTACATTTCAGCAAGGTAATCCCTGTCTGCAAATGGGGAAGTTTCTGCTGGAGCATTATGGGCAAGGCCCTCCAACTACTTCGGGATTTTGACCTTTTAATGCGGCCAGTCTGACAGTTTGGCACGATATCCCTCAGAAGGACATCCAAAAAAGTCTACCAGTCATAGCCAAACCGAAGAACGGCTGGATGGGCCAAAGCGATAATGAATGACTCAATTTGTAAAGCTCTTTCTCTTGAATAAATCATCCATTTTTTCTAGAATTGTAATCAATTGTCTGTACATGACATCACATACTCCGATTTCCGTCCCATTCGGATTATTCCTGCGTGGTGTGTTTTTTTTTTCTCTTACCGTGTATATTATCCGTCCTTGGCTTTAACATAGGCTCTATACATACTTTTCTGAATATATCAAATAATTCGCGCCACTTGATCTAATCGATGTTTTGTTTTCTAGGTGACACATTCTATGTTTGTTTACGGTCTTGGCTTCATTATCAGGGCCGTCGTCAGACTAGCTTCTCTATGGCTTTACTATTTCCAAAACCCTAGCACCCCACAAACCACACATCATCACCATCACCAAAACCCTAACCGATCTCCATCCGACAGGCACTGACGTCACTTTGTCATTCTTTTGTACGTTATTCTGGTCTGTAACACGGAAGTAAGCTGTCAAATTGATTGACATTCATATCAACATCAGTAAATCTCCTTACTTGCTTTAAGATGCCACGCTCAGTGTATCTCTACGGCAGACTGAAATGCTATAGTAATATTATCGTCCCCAATTTGACATTCTTATCGGGTCCATCTCTTTTTATGGTTATTTCATTTGCCACCAATGGGTGAAATATAGTCAGATTCACTATGTTTCAACATTCGCCATTACAGCGAGTCAGTTCACTTAACTTATTTCTACTCGAATCTTGTAGGTCCTCTCCATGTGTTTTGTTGGTTTCATTTTGTCTGTTGATTCTTGCTTGGCCTCAGAAAGATTTTGTGTTTACTTTCATGTACGATGCTAACCACACACATGTACGATGCTAAACTAACACAAAAAAGAACATTTCCAGATGAGAGTTGCGCTTTTTTAACTTAATTTTATTCTTTTGTTATTATTAGTTAGTTGGTATATGCACATTTGTCAATAACAATGCCAATGAACAAAGAACTCAATACATCCACCCCACAGCCTAACACACAGAGTAGGCCATGTGGCACTCTGCCGGGATACACAAAGAGCTGCGATACAACGAAGCCCAAAGTTGATAATGCGGTACATCGATTTTCGAAGGCACAAAACGTTTCAAGTAAATATTATGTTCTATTTTTTATCTCACACCTTCAGATTTAAATGTCAAATAAATAACATTACTGACAGTCGTTATTGATATAGTCAACATTTAAATACAAGACATAAGGTAGCATGTTGTTGTTGTTGTCTTCAGTCCTGAGACTGGTTTGATGCAGCTCTCCATGCTACTCTATCCAGTGCAAGCTTCTTCATCTCCCAGTACCTACTGCAACTTACATCCTTCTGAATCTGCTTAGTGTATTCATCTCTTGGTCTCCCTCTACGATTTTTACCCTCCACGCTGCCCTCCAATGCTAAATTGGTGATCCCTTGATGTCTCAGAACATGTCCTACCAACCGATCCCTTCTTCTGGTCAAGTTGTGCCACAAACTTCTCTTCTCCCCAATTCTGTTCAATACTTCCTCATTAGTTATGTGATCTACCCATCTAATCTTCAGCATTCTTCTGTAGCACCACATTTCGAAAGCTTCTATTCTCTTCCTGTCCAAACTATTTATCGTCCATGTTTCACTTCCATACATGGCTACACTCCATACAAATACTTTCAGGAACGACTTCCTGACACTTAAATCTATACTCAATGTTAACAAATTTCTCTTCTTCAGAAACGCCTTCCTTGTCATTGCCAGTCTACATTTTATATCCTCTCTACTTCGATCATCATCAATTATTTTGCTCCCCAAATAGCAAAACTCCTTTACTACTTTAAGTGTCTCATTTCCTAATCTAATTCCCTCAGCATCACCCGACTTAATTCGACTACATTCCGTTATTCTCGTTTTGCTTTTGTTGATGTTCATCTTATATCCTCCTTTCAAGACACTGTCCATTCCGTTCAACTGCTCTTCCAAGTCCTTTGCATAAGTTATAATTAATGTTTTAATTAAAGGTCTTTTAATGTTGATAGGCAGTTTGTTAGGGCTTAACTGTCATGAGAACAAGTATAGTTCCAGAAAAATGTCTTCTATGTACTTCAAGTCTACTATTTCGAGTACCGTGTGCTACTGTATGTAACCAAACGAGCTCTGTTGGTCAGTTCCATTACGACATCTACTACAGGATAAAGACATGTTCTAGATTTCTTCCATGTGTTACTCTCTTTAGGTAGTCTATTGTTGTTGATTTAGGCTTTCAGTCAATGCTGATGACAGCAATCCTGTCACTGGACTGTACACAGTGAAATGTTTGTCGTAATGAATCCCCTTGTTGCTACTCTTGTTATACCATTTTCTGATGCTGTTGACATCGCCCTTTATGTGTCTGACCAGCGATCCTTATCTTATTGCCATATCACTTTACTGACTCCAGTTATGTTATCTTGACCCTTTATTTTTACCTTTCCCCACCACATTCAGCCTTATGACATTTCTTTTCTCATGGTCACCTCCCACTTGTTGAATCTCTTCCAAAGACGCGAGTATAGGACTAACTAAAAATATTTTGTCAATGAAGAGACTATCAGGAGACAGTTTTAACTACAGGCCTTATTTCCTGTGGACAGATGTTATGTATCTTAAATACACTGATTTTCAGTACCTTCTGCATAATCACATTGTTCGTCATTACCAGTTCTTCCCCCTTTGAAGTTAGTTTCCCACCAGAAGATCAAGAGGCTTTCATGTATCTCTGTCACCCTTACGAGCCTTTGGGCAAGACCGTTGGCAAAATTGAAGGTGCATCCTTATACGTGAAGTCTTCGGCAGCCATCAACAATAGTTTGGATACACGCAACGAGCGCAGAATCAGAAGATGGAAAGATGGAGTATCTGAGGTCAGTAAGTGGATAGATGATTGTGTAAAGCAAGCTCAAAATCTCGAAACCATGGGTGACTGGAGCACTGTAATAGAGGAAAGAACAGAAGAGATGTAGGAGAATATGGGCACGGAAATTGGAATGAGAGAGATGAAACACTCTCTGAATTTGAAAGTTGTCTGTTATTTGCCAGTTTCCACGTATTCGGCTTATCACATGTCGACTGATCTCTGAAGCCACTGACCGAACGTCTTTTGTTTTCTGTGGTGTCTGCCAAGGTAGTTGTCTCTGCCGACGGTCTTTGAGGCCTCAGCCAATGAAGATGAAGCGCTATCAGACGCTAGGCATGTTTTGAACAAGGATCTTGTTCTTTCATTTCTGTTCGAGCCCATGGAAGGTGTATTTTGATTAAAGTGCGTTATAGTGTGTTATTGAAAGTTACTGCCATTAAGTACGATAAAAAGAAAAGAGAGAGAGACAGTGAGAGAGCTACGTTTCAAATCAGCGGCGTGTTTGTATTATGGAAGTACTAATAAAACCATACAGTTTCTCTCATGGGACTATTATGGCACCTTTCTACAACTAAATGTTAGCCAAGCCATGCTGTAATGGCAAGATTTCTGAGGTACTGATATAGAGAGCATACCAGAGCGGGGCTCACGGTTACGGTGTAATGGAGCAGATTCCGTTCAGGTTTTGAATTGTATTCGTTTCACGGTTCGGTTTAGTAAAATGATATTTCACTCACGTATTGTTTGCATGTTATACGCTTTTTAACATGTGCGTTATGGAGCTAAACTTTGTATGACTGTGTGGACGCACCACGCGTCTTACGTAATCTTAATTGGTTTGACCTGTGTAAAATATTTGTATTCTTGAGGTCAAATAATAAGTAAAAAGTAAGATGAAATCAAATATCACTATTTCATATTCATGCTTTTCATCTATTTAACTAAATTAAGTACAATGTTTTAATATGATAGTAGGCAAAATCCACGAAGTCTTAAAATCACCCTTGGTATAGAAGTAGCTAAATAAATATTGTCTCGCCTGTACTTCGATCGACAGCTCAATCAGAATCACTTCAGCTTAAAGGCTTAAAGTAATTATTCAGACAGAAGACGTTCTTTTGGGTTAGTAAATTATTTTCTGGTCACAGTAGGTAAGTTTGTTCGAGACCTTCAGAAGGGCGACTATTCCACCACTCTGATACTAAGTTTTGCGACAGCGTGGCATTACGACATCACAAAGCGAAGTATGATCAATTTGTGAATGAATGGATGCACGATCCTGGGGACATACCATGTTGATCAAGTGAAGCTGAATGTAGTCTGTCGGTTTCAAACTGGGTTTGGTAAAAAGAAAGTTAACCAATGCACAATAGTAAATAATTTCACATGCGAAATAATATTCCGCTGCATTTAAATATACGTGTCTGTGACGTACTGTACATCAGAAAACTTGCATTTAATACTATTGTTTTCTTTCGATTTTATATATCTTGGAAACAGAGCAACTTTCATATTGAATTTACTGACCACAGGAGGTAGCATCATAGATACGAATTCTACGTTGTACAGAGACCATACAACTTCTGTAATAAATTTCACCATCAATACCAGACACACTGTTCACGAATAACAAAAGGAAGAAGGGACTTGGAAAAAGCCTGGATACATGACATGATACCAGTTTCATTACCTCATACTCAGAGAGAGAGTCCGAAAGTAGACATTTCATTGCAATGTGGGATAGGTGAAAGAAGGTACAGGTATAGATTTACATCACAATTCAGTAACGCTGAAGAGTTAGAGAGAATTACCACAAAGTATCAGCTTGTGAGAAAAAGAAATATTCAAGTACAGTGGAATAATAATGCGCTTCCTAGGATCTCTGAGGTCGTAGATACTGTGATAACGAAAATCACAAAAGCAGTTCAGCTGGAGACTAATGGATGTCTCTGCACAGAACAATCGACAAAATTGGACAGACAAATAACTCTGCAACGAAGGTAAGTGCAAAGAAATTTCGACTAACAGAAGAGATACTTCACCTGTTACAACAAAGAAGAACATAAAAATATGTTCAGGGAAAGATAAGACCACAGTATTGTATATCATTTAGGAATGAAATGATTGGGAAATGTCGGTAATCTGAAGACAAATTGCTGCTGGAAAAATGTGAAGAAATCGAAGAAGAAAATACGACAGAGAGGCTTCGTCCTGACGTAACCCTCAGTGGTTCACAACCTCACGACATACCAGGTCAGTCCACTCACCCCATCGCCGCCCCACACCGAACCCAGGGTTATTGTGCGGCTCGGCTCCCAGTGTCCTTACATGACATATACGAATAGGATCCCAGATGAGAAGAAATTGTTATAGTATGTATGGCCTCCCATGTATTGATCGTGTGAGGCTGCTGAGATCCTGCTTGGCGTTGAGTATGGTCCTCCAGAACCGATTGGTTTCATTTTTGCTTGACTGCCATGAGACTCCAACAAAAGCGAGAAGCTGTTTCTCATAGGGATAAACCGCAGCCTCAGTAAGCCGTGATTCTGTCAATGACAAATTCGGACAAGTGCTGGCGAATGGTTCCTACATGGGGCATAAAATAATCTTGTCATATACATCTAACATCTAAATGCTATTTCTGAAGGACAAACTGCTTACCTCGTCTTTCATTACATACACAATGTGTATGGTGTTATTACTACCTTCTCTGTCTGTTACCACTGAAATATGATTATTTACATATTAAATCACGTAGTACACTTCTTGCCAACTTGATTGGACATTTGTCGGATGTCCCTTTATGTCACTGCAGTTTTAACGGCCAGCATTTAGATGTGACCGTTATCTCGTTCCTCTCTCTCACTCTCTCTATTTCTGTAAAACAGTATTATTTATTTATTTATTGCTTTAATACTATTTTTCCCTATTATCTCAATGTTCGTCATAATCAGTTTCAGATAGTCTATCATTCTCTTCTCTAATATGTACTCTCCTAAGTGTAAAGGCGTAGGATTCCGCGACCAGAGTTTTCTGTGTATGATGCAGCCTCAGATTGTAAAATAATTACTGTCACTGATTAAAACCGATGTTTCAACCACAGCTGGACTGACGATCCTCTCTGTCTACCCTCCGGAGCGGCTGCATATTCTGAAAACTTTTTTATTAAGTTGTACGTACTTCTTGCTATTTAAATGAAACATTTAAATTTCAACATTATTCTTTAGCCCAAATTTCAAATACCTTATGTGCGTTCTTACATTTTCCCGAGTATCATTTCTTACTATCATGCACAATGTTGTGATCTAGACCAGCATCTTAGAAATCGTCGCCAATAATTTTTTCTTATTCATGTGAAGCTGTTTTGTTAACAGTAGTATCCTTCACCTATAGAATGCATTTCTGACGTTCCGCTTCTGTCTCGTAGTGTAAGTTGTCTTCCTACACATTAACTTACTTCCGCTTCTTCCAGTGAGTTGTCCCTAGTTGTGGGGTTGAGAATAAAGCTATATTCTTCATCCCATTAATCTGAATTTTGTAATTATCTTTCAACCATTATCCGTTCTAAGTATTATGCTATTCCTTCAAAATTATTTCTAACGCTTCCCTACTTTAACAGGAAGGATTATTTCATGTTCAACACTAAAATGGTACCTACTGTCCTGGCACATAAATTCCTGCTTTGAAACTTCCGATCACTGCTTTCATCAAAAATAAGCAATAGTGATATCGACAAGGGAACTCAAACTGAATCCGTATTTTTAGATTTCCAGAAGAATTTGACAAGGTTCCTCACATTAGACGTCTAATGAGTTGTGTTCCTATGTAGTACCGTTTCAGTTGTGCGACTTGACTCGTGATTTCCTGTCAATACGTAGCAGTCGACCAAAAGTGATCGAGTTAAATAGAATCTGGCTTTCATCAAGGGAGTTTTATAAGCCCTCTGCTGTTTCTAATCGAAATACATAAAAGAATTACTAGACAATCTGAGCAACACTCTTAGGCTGCTTGCAGGTGATGATTCCATTTACCTTGTAGTAAAGCCCTCAGGAGATCAAAGCCAAATGAAAAATTAATTACACATGATATCTGCGTGGTGCGAAAAGCAGAAATTGACACAGAATAAGAAAAATGTGAGGTCATGCACATAATTACTAAATGAAATGCGCTAAAATTCGGTTATACCATGAATGACACGAATCTGAAGGCTGTCAGTTCAGATAAACTCCTAGGACTTACCATTACGAACAACTTAAATCGGAACTATGGGGTAAAAAATGATGTAGGGAAGGCAAACCAAATTCGTCGTTGTATTGGCAGCATTCTTAGAAGATGCAACAGCTCTACTACAGAGACTGCCTACACTATGCTTGTCGGTCCTCTTCAAGAATACTGCTGTGCGGCAGGGATGCTTACCAGATAGCACTGAGGGAGGACATCGAAAAAGCCTAAAGAAGGACAGCTCGATTTGTACGGGTATAATAAGACAGCTGGGGTGGCAATCAATATGACATCAGAGTTGCAGTAGCTATCATAAAAACAAAGACGTTTTCAGCTGTGGGGAACTGTTTTCACGAAATTTCAATCATCAGTTTTCTCCTGTGAATGCGAAAATATTTTATTTCCGCCGACACAGATAGGTAGAAATGATCATCACAATAAAATAAACAGAAATCAGAGCTCGTACGGAAAGGTATACGTGTTCAATTTTCTCACGAGTTGTTACAGAGTGGAAAGATAGGGAAATAGTCTGTAGGTGGTTCGAAGAATCCACTGCCAGAGAATTAAGTCTGAATTTTAGGGTAGTCATATAGATGTACATGTACGACTGGTTTTCAATAAGTGACGAAATTCATTTTTTTTTTTTTCTGAGAGGAGATAGGTTTTATTCAGGATTCCAACACGCGATATGATTCCCCCTTATTTTGCCTACAAAACCATTTTTTTCAATGAGTCTGCTTTTCACCACCTCACTTGGAGGGCCTGAGTGCCCGCAAGGTACGCCTCCACTGGCTGGCGTTGGAGCCACCGCCTTGCTGTATACCCTCCCCATCATCCAGGTACTGCTGCCCGTGGCGCCTTCATTGGGCCAAAAAGATACTCTTTACGGTCTTCCGTTAGATGGCAAGGTATCCAACGGCCACACTGCTTCGAGTGCCCCAACTGGTGGAGGACTGTGTAAGCACTACCAACAGAGACGTCCAGTTGAGCAGCAAGGTGTTCGTTGGTGTTCCATGTATAACCTCGAAAGAGAGTGTTCCTACGTTCCAGCGTAGCAGGAGTCATAGCTGTGTGCGGCACACGGGACTTCGTACAAATTGCTCGAGCTTGTTGCGATGATAACAGGCGCTCGCCAACGACTCGCTGTGATTTTGTTCACTGCCAGGTCTCCATAGGCATCCTGTAAGCGCCTATGAACATCCTGCGATGCTCTGGTTGCCCGCCAAAACAAACTCAGTGACAGCTCTCTGCTTGGAACGCACCTCTGTTACAGACGCTATTTTGATGGCTTCGAGTAGCGCTACCACATATCGGATCTTCCTGAAGCTACAGGGTCTAAGGCATGAATATTACGCTATGTCACAAAACAAGATCAGGATTTTTTCAACCGAAACTTACTGAGAAAGAAATGCGTAGGATCTTCGTAGTTACTCTTAAACGAAAACATGTCGTACACCTTCCTTAACACAGCCTTCTCATTCTTTGTCTTGCTCTTTTATTATTAGCATATTTTTGTGGAGAATGTGCACTCGTTGTTCGAAATATTTCACACAGTCAATTTTAATTTTAAAGCCTTTTTCTCTGTCCAGAATAGCTGTAAAGGTACACTGCCTCCTCTCCATTTTCTTTTCCATTATTAAGCAATAACACCGAAATGTATCTTAGCTTCCGTGAATGCAATCTTTGAGCGTCTGTAAAGATCATGGCATCACGGACGATCTTCTTATCCTAATGGAACTTTATGCCCTGAGTAAGTTGTGACAAAGCTCAGCTAGCGAACCCAGCCAAGGTGGGTCGATACCATCAGACGGGTGTTTAACAGTAGACCGGCTGTGAATCGTGACTCCGAACTAGGTCTGTTTCATTTACGTCATACGAAGTGAAAATGCGTCGCAGGTTAATTAGCTTGTTAATTAGCACGCCGACGCTGTTCGGTCAAAGCAATGTCTCTAACGATCTTGCTCTCGGCGGTCTTTCAGCTCCAGGAGGAATGTAGAGGCAACAATGCAATTCTATTATTGAGCGCCACGTTTGATATATGTAAGTGCCTTGCAACTTCCTGTAATTTATGAATCACGCACCCAGAAGAATAATTAAGTTCCTGCAGTAGCATTGTAGAAATGTCAACCAACCTATTATATTTAGTCGCGATTTGATATATAACATTTGCGTACCAAAGTAGCAAAACTAATAGTGCCATAGAAACCAGACTACTCCATGCTGGAGAACAAAGGAACCAAAGGAACTGTGAGAATATATATATAAGACAGGCCATTCCCAATACACCCAGAATGAATAAATGCATCGTGAGGATATTACCAAGTTATAGCGGACAATACGACGCGTTTCATGACGCTCTAAAATAATATTTGTCCCTTCTAATCGCCGAATTACGACATGTACTTTCTTACTTTTTTCTAATGGAACTAAATACTTTTTTGTGGCACTTGAAAGAAGCCTTTCACAGAACTTCGACATAACACGTATGGGTCTTGATCAAACAGAGTCAAGATAAAAGCGCAGCAGACTAATGTTCCGCGGTCAACAGAAAAGGTTCCACAAATGTCTGTCCTATTATATGAAATGTAATCAAGCATGGTTTACAACACCCTCATTGGCATTGTAGCGAGAAGGAAGTGCTTCTCTGGGAGGTATCACTAACCTGGTGTCTTGCTGCTTCGGTAAGTCCCTCGTAGCACAGTAGTTGTGCTCAGTCGCCAGGTTAGATGCAGGTGGTAATCCTGCTTAAGTGGAATGTTTAGGGATGCCAGTTGTCAGTTGCCAACAAAGTTTGAACTATACTTGTTTTAATACAGAAATTGCCTTGTCAAACACGTCACAGAATCAGTATTTGCAATATGGCGGCTCTGGACTACGCCGTTATATCCGACCCTTTACAAACATTTATACAGTTTTCTGACTTTACATAATGATAGAAACTGCCCACGACATGTGGCGTTCTTATAACTAATAACATCTGAAATATGCACTCGCGACCGTTGTTTTAGAGCCGCCCCGGTTACTCGACCGTGCATTTCGCCCGGCTTCTCGCGACTAACTCACCCTGTCTTCTCGAAGGACAAGAGTGACCACCTCACCTTTCTCCCTCAGCGAATGAGGACACTTCTCTCGTTCCCTATATACGCTCCTGGAAATTGAAATAAGAACACCGTGAATTCATTGTCCCAGGAAGGGGAAACTTTATTGTCACTTTCCTGGGGTCAGATACATCACATGATCACACTGACAGAACCACAGGCACATAGACACAGGCAACAGAGCATGCACAATGTCGGCACTAGTACGGTGTATATCCACCTTTCGCAGCAATGCAGGCTGCTCTTCTCCCATGGAGACGATCGTAGAGATGCTGGATGTAGTCCTGTGGAACGGCTTGCCATGCCATTTCCACCTGGCGCCTCAGTTGGACCAGCGTTCGTGCTAGACGTGCAGACCGCGTGAGACGACGCTTCATCCAGTCCCAAACATGCTCAATGGGAGACAGATCCGGAGATCTTGCTGGCCAGGGTAGTTGACTTACACCTTCTAGAGCACGTTGGGTGGCACGGGATACATGCGGACGTGCATTGTCCTGTTGGAACAGCAAGTTCCCTTGACGGTCTAGGAATGGTAGAACGATGGGTTCGATGACGGTTTGGATGTACCGTGCAATATTCAGTGTCCCCTCGACGATCACCAGAGGTGTACGGCCAGTGTAGGAGATCGCTCCCCACACCATGATGCCGGGTGTTGGCCCTGTGTGCCTCGGTCGTATGCAGTCCTGATTGTGGCGCTCACCTGCACGGCGCCAAACACGCATACGACCATCATTGGCACCAAGGCAGAAGCGACTCTCATCGCTGAAGACGACATGTCTCCATTCGTCCCTCCATTCACGCCTGTCGCGACACCATTAAAGGCGGGCTGCACGATGTTGGGGCGTGAGCGGAAGACGGCCTAACGGTGTGCGGGACCGTAGCCCAGCTTCATGGAGACGGTTGCGAATGGTCCTCGCCGATACCCCAGGAGCAACAGTGTCCCTAATTTGCTGGGAAGTGGCGGTGCGGTCCCCTACGGCACTGCGTAGGATCCTACGGTCTTGGCGTGCATCCGTGCGTCGCTGCGGTCCGGTCCCAGGTCGACGGGCACGTGCACCTTCCGCCGACCACTGGTGACAACATCGATGTACTGTGGAGACCTCACGCCCCACGTGTTGAGCAATTCGGCGGTACGTCCACCCGGCCTCCCGCATGCCCACAATACGCCCTCGCTCAAAGTCCGTCAACTGCACATACGGTTCACGTCCACGCTATCGCGTCATGCTACCAGTGTTAAAGACTGCGATGGAGCTCCGTATGCCACGGCAAACTGGCTGACACTGACGGCGGCGGTGCACAAATGCTGCGCAGCTAGCGTCATTCGACGGCCAACACCGCGGTTCCTGGTGTGTCCACTGTGCCGTGCGTGTGATCATTGCTTGTACAGCCCTCTCGCAATGTTCGGAGCAAGTACAGTGGGTCTGACACACCGGTGTCAATGTGTTCTTTTTTACATTTCCAGGAGTGTATATGGGTGTTCAGATCGCTGTTGCTAGGCGGATCTGACGTCACGTATGCGGACGTTGTGACGGAAGTTTATCTCGGATCCTACTCCCAAATAGTCGGATCTTGTCCCTACTAAGGTTGAACAACATTGCCTCCTATGATTTCACCACTAATGCTCCTTGCTCACACTTAACTGTTAAATGTACATACAGGGTGAAAAGTATTTAAACCGACAAACTCTGGGATGTTGTAGGGGATATCACAACAAATAATTTTCCCTAATGTCAGTTTTCCTATGAGGATTATTTTAACCGGTGGAGGCCGTATTACGCTCTTCAGTTTTTAGAGGCCGTATTATGATATTCAATTGTTAGAGGGCGTATTACGCTCTTCAGTTGTAGGCAACTGCCGTACACCAGTGTAGTAGTGCATTGTCTCTGTTTACTAATGGAGCGATACACCTGGAGTGAGTACACTGATATGGTTGGTGCGTACTACATAGCGCACCACAATGGACGAGCTGCACAGCGGGTTTATCAGCCACAATATCCTAATCGCCGTATCCCACAGCATACGACCTTTGCTGCTGTGTGTACCAACGTCTGCCTGAGATCGGGTTATTTAGCAGATTAGCTGGACAGGGACGCCGTAGCACGGTAAGAAGGCTGTAATTTGAGGAAGCTGTCTTGCAGCATGTGGCTTCAATCAGCACTCGTGCAAATGAACGTAACACGTAGACGAATGAGATGAATGTACGAACAGTCCTTCGAGAGCAATTGTTACGTCCATTTCACTTACAGCGTGACCACAACCTGAAACCAGCTGATTATCCACCCAGAGCACAGTTTTCGCAGTGGTGCCTGGAACAGTGTAAAATGCATCCTACAATTCCATTCTCTGTGTTGTTTACCGATGAAGCAAGTTTCGGGCGTGATGGTGTCTTCAACATGCACAATTCGCATGTTTTGAGTGAGGATAGCCCACATGCCACAGTTACTGGCGCTCATCAAGTGCGGTTCTTCGTTGATGTGTGGGTCGGTGTTGCTGGGGACTGTTTAATTGGGCCCCATCTGCCAACTAGGCCATTGAATGGCAGGCACTATTATAATTTTCTCGACAGAGCATTGCCAGAATTGCCCGCTCCCTACAAGACAACGCATGTGGTTACAATATGATGGGGCGCCGGCACATTTCAGTCGTCGTGTGCATCCAGTCCTGGACCGCCGCTTCCCAGAAACGTGGATTGGCGGAGGTGGTCCTGTCCTGCACCATGGCCTGCTCGATCCGCAGATTTTTGTGTGGGGAGAGATGCGCAACCTTGGATACGCAACTCCTGTTGCATCAGAAGAGGATCTGGTTGCCCGTATAGTAGCTGTAGCAGGAACAATTCAGGATACTATTGGAGTTTTTGCCCGTGTGAAACAGAACATGATCCGACGGTGTAACTTTTGTTTACGTGTCAATGGAGGCATTTTTGAAAATCTACTGTAATTGAAATTGGGTTGTGTTAATGTGTTGTCTCTTGGTCATCAAAAAATGGAAAAATGTTTTGTGTGGTGTCCCCGCCAGACACCACACTTGCTAGGTGGTAGCCTTTAAATCGGCCGCGGTCCGGTAGTATATGTCGGACCCGCGTGTCGCCACTATCAGTGATTGCAGACCGAGCGCCGCCACACGGCAGGTCTAGAGAGACTTCCTAGCACTCGCCCCAGTTGTACAACCGACTTTGCTAACGATGGTTCACTGACTTCTACGCTCTCATTTGCCGAGACGATAGTTGGAATAGCCTTCAGCTACGTCATTTGCTACGACCTAGCAAGGCGCCATTATCAGTTATTATTGATACTGTGAATCATGTAGTGTCAAGAGCGACGTTCACCATTAATGGATTAAAGTTAAGTATTCCAGCAGCTACGTCCGTTTTTCTAAAGTCTAATTGGCTTGTCCTGTTCCAGACCTCACGCCAGCCTGCGTGAGCTAAAACGCGTGCCTTTCGGCCTCCCCTAGTAACACGGTGTTGGCTCTCCTGACAACCACAACAGTTTGTTGGTTCAATTAATTTGCCGCCACAGAAATCTTCCTGTACCGGTTTAAATACTCCTCATAGGAAAAAATATTTGTTTTGATGTCCCCTACAACCTCCCAGAGTTTGTCGGTTTAAATACTTTTCACCCTGTATAGCCTGGCTGCTACTGAGCATTCCCGATCGCATAAATATGCATAATACTTGGCTTAAACACGTGAAGGGAATGGACATATGCATTACAGGTTCTTGTGTCAACTATCACGGCTGTCATAAGAAGTGCTCAAAATGTTGACCTTGACCATTGCTACACGCTGTGAAGTAATTATGGAGAAAAGATATTGCATGTTGAATTTCATCTGGAGTTCACGGCAGCACAACCCCGTGTGTTACAAGAAACTTCATGCCTTTGGGAGTCGTCGTTGTTTATAAATAGACCTCTTGTTTTATAAATACAGATAAAAGCACAGAGCATTAAATCTGGCGGGTATGCAGACTATTTTCCATTTCCTGAATGATCGTTCCAGTGCTCTCCAAACGTTTTCTTAAGAGCTTCTGTCATTACATGCGCGGAATGGGAAGGACATCCGTTATGTTCGTACCAGACTGTTTGCCTTATGCCCTGTGGCATTTATTCCAGTAATTGTAGCAGTGTATTTAAATTCCAACCAATAGAACAGGGACCAATGATGTGGGTTATGCTAAACAAGCATCGAACTTTGATAGACGAGAGCATTGTTTTCATCCACTTCTTTGAGTTGCATATGTGCAAAAGCTCCGTATCAAGTGCACAATTGAAGGTGTGCTCGTGACCATGATGGTAAGTCACACCGTGTCTAGAGGAGCAGTGTAGCACAGTGCGGTAGATTGAGTGCCGCGTATTTCAGATTAACCCAGCTACGTTACCTTTGAAAGCATTCAGAGAAAAGTAATCAATAAACCCGCAAAGTTGGGGTGTTCACGTGGCATTGTGCTCTTACATAGCAGCCGCCACTGTTAGTTGGTATTAAGTGATGCAACATTTCACATTCAACTGTATTTCCAAAAATGTTCAAATGTGTGTGAAATCAAATGAGACACAACGGCTAAGTTCATCAGTCCCTAACCTTACACACTACTTAACCTAAATTATCCTAAGGACAAACACACACACACATGCCCCAGGGAGCATTCGAACCTCCGCCGGGACCAGCCGCACAGTCCATGACTGCAGCGCCTAAGACCTCTCGGCTAATCCCGCGGCGGACTGTATTTCCATACTGGCCTCACAATTAATGATAGGATAGAATGAAGCAAATCTTCGATGTTTAGAAATCATGCAATATAGTCCTACAATCTATTGAATTCGGCAAATAGTGCGTGTGTTTCTTCCCTGTGTAAAAGCTGTATCATATGTAAAACACAAATGAGAGGTTCAAATTGTTCAAATGGCTCTGAGCACTATGGGACTCAACTGCTATGGTCATCAGTCCCCTAGAACTTAGAACTACTTAAACCTAACTAACCTAAGGACGTCACACACATCCATGCCCGAGGCAGGATTCGAACCCGCGACCGTAGCAGTCGCACGGTTCCTGACTGCGCGCCTAGAATCGCGATACCACCGCGGCCAGCACAAATGAGAGCATTGTCTTGTAAATTCTATGACCTGAATCCTAATATTTGTAATTTTATTTATAAATGTAGCTTTCTGTTCTTACTTCACTGTGATTTTTTTTTAAATTTCGTTTTTCTTGCCTTGCAACTGCTAAGACAGTCCATATGAAATTTTTTCTGGCGGCAGGGGATAACGTAAGCTTTGTGTGTATTTGTATATAATTCCCCTTTGCTGTACTGGGAAAAAGACCAACGAGCACACTGCATGAGTAGAAAATAAGATCCTTGACTCTGTGTTTAGTTTTATAAGTGGTCGATTTGCTAGTTAGTAATATTTAGCGAGCAGTTGAGTTTTTCTGAGAATGTGATCTGTTTTTTGTGAATCTGTGAGAAGTTATCTGGAATACTTTTTTCTGGAGATACGAACTCATTTATAATACTTTTTCTCTCTGTACATCGATGGAGAAGATTTTGGATGAATTTTAAAATCAACGAAGGCATGGGCAATAACGAACTATTTCTTTCTCAGAACTATGAATTGAAGGAAATTTTTACCTCTCAGATAACTAATAAACTTACATGATTAGTGTTAACTGATCTCTTTGTTCCCTTTATGTCACAAGTAACTCAACTCGTAGAAATGTTTGTAGTTTTTTTTTTTTTTACAAAATGAGACAATTTTATATTTGTTAGAGACTTCTATATTAAACCTATATTAAAGGAAGAGTTTGAACTAGCACTGAAAAAATTGAAAAACAACAAATCGCCTGGTTAGACAATATACTAGCCGAATTTCTGAAATCTGGAGGAGCAAAACTGAATCAGGAGTTGTATAATCTTGTTTTCAACATGTACGAGCAGGGTAAAATTCCTACAGACTTTGAGAAAAACATTATGATCCCCATTCCAAAGAAGGAAAATGCTACAAGATGTGAAAATTATAGGACGCACAGCCTAGTTACTCACGCCTCTAAAATAGTAACCTCAATTATCCTAAAACGCATAGAACATAAAGTCGAAGCTACACTCTCCGAAGACCAGTTTGGATTCCGGAAAGATAGAGGAACCAGAGAAGCAATATTTGCTCTATACTAATAATAGAGAAACGACTAGATAAGAACCTGACAACATACATAGCTTTCGTAGTTGTAGAGAAAGCCTTTGATAATGTTAAATTGGATAATATGTTAGAGGTACTCAAAAAAGTAAGAATAGACCATAAAGATAGAAAAATGATATGGAACCTGTACAAAAACGAGACAGCAGTTATCCGTGGACGTACAAAACAAGAAGAGGTGCAGATAAGGAAAGGTGTCCGACATGGTTACGCACTATCCCCTGTTATCCTTAACGTATACATTGAAGAGGTGCAGAAAAAAGTAAGGGAAAATTCACAGACAGGTGTAGTAATTTTTGGCCATCGAATAGAGATAATAAGATATGCTGATGATGTAGCTGTCCGGGCTGAAAGTGAAGAAGATCTTGTAGTCCTACTGCATAGAATGGATAAAATTATGGGGGAAGAATATAATAGGAGAATTAATAAAGTAAAAACAAATGTAATGGCATGCGACAAAAAAGATCAAGTGAAAGTCCAAGTTGATGTAGGCAATGAACTGCTTGAACAAGTTGATAAATTTACTTATCTGGGCAGTAATATTACCAGGGATGGAAGGAGCGAGACAGAAGTGAGAAGTAGAATTGCTCAAGCAAAGGCTGCTTTTAACAAGAAGAAAAGCATGTCAGCATCTAAGAGCATCAGCCTTGAAATCAGAAAAAGATTTTTGAAATCATATGTGTGGAGTGTGGCATGCTATGGGTGTGAAACATGGACTCTCGGGACAAAGGAAGACCAGAAGCTAAATTCTCTTGAAATGTGGTGCTCTAGACGCATGCTCAAAATAAAATGTATCGACAAGGTCACAAACGAAGTGGTTCTGGAAAGAGCAGGTGAGAAGAGCAGCATCTGGAGTTTCATTGTTAAAAGAAGAGTGCAATTTACAGGCCATCTATCAAGACATAAAGGACTCCTGAACACAATCATAGAGGGATATGTCGAGGGAAAAAGACCAAGAGGAAGACCACGGCTGAGGTACATGGATCAAATCGTGAAAGATGTGGGATGTAACACCTATAAAGAAGTGAAGAGAAAAGCTGAAAGACGCACAGAATGGAGACAAGCTGCCATTGTAGCTGTTGCAAACAAATCCTTGGATTGACCACTACAGAAGAAGAAGAGACTTCTTACGTTGTGGTGTGTAGTCGTGTTTTTCTGGTGTCGTGCCAGCAAGATTAATTTTCAGTGAGCGGTGTTGTAATTTCAAACAGTTATTTTCTTCCTAGAAGAGCAGTAACTTTTTTGTGGATATTCCAAGTCAAACATTGCCCCTCATATCAGGCATTGTTCAGTATGTACTTCGATACTGAGATTTATTTACATAGTTTTCACTGAGCTTACTATTAGTTTCTCTTCGCGTTTAGTTAGATTTATTTCGTTTATTTTAAATTTTAAAGTTTTATTTCACGATACTGTTCACAGACGCAAAAAACAGCCAATCAGTAGAGAGTTTTGCTCAGAAAGGGAATACGATATGTAAAGTACATTATGTTACGAGAGGAGAAAATTCTAGAAATCAATATATCCAGTTTCCTCACACACAGCCAAATTTTTACAGAGAGGTTATACAGCGAGTGAGCTAGCGACGCCAGACAGTCACGCCAATACGCTACTCGCAACTGACGTAAAGTTGACTTAGTGTCGTTGAGCAAGTTAAAATTAACTAAAAGTTTCTAGCTTCACTCAAGATGTAGTGTATTGAACTCAAACTAAACTGTTTTACATACTTTGTATTCTGCGATGTTGTGCAGCAAATAACGCTTGATGTGGCCATTTTTTATTTATGCTTTTTACGGATATCATTTGCATCTGCTGCGAAATATTGACAAATCTACAACTATCGTTTTCAATAATTTCCGACATCATGCCAGGAGTAATCGTGATTTATTACGGTAATAAGTAGTAACTTTCATTAGCAAGTTATAAGGCAGTGTAACTTAATAGAAGACTTTCCGTTTAAATATCGTTCCTAACACAACAGTCGGATGTAAGTCCATCGATGTCTTACCTGTTGTAAAGGACAAATTACAGTGATGTGTTCCTAGATTAACTTCGGGAGAAGGCCGAATTGCCACAATATACACAGAATATTAGATCAAACTTTTATGGTTCAAATGGTTCGAATGGCTCTGAGCGCTATGGGACTCAACTGCTGTGGTCATCAGTCCCCTAGAACTTAGAACTACTTAAACCTAACTAACCTAAGGACATCACACACACCCATGCCCGAGGCAGGATTCGAACCTGCCACCGTAGCAGCAGCGCGGCTCCGGACTGGAGCGCCTAGAACCGCACGACCACCGCGGCCGGCAAACTTTTATGCCTTGGACAAAATGTTACACTTAACTTTTTAACAATCCGTGTCATCCGAAATGCCATGAGTATTTATTATTGCCCTGAACACTAACTTATCACTTGATAAAATACAGGGTAAATATTATCTGTATTAAGACGTGCTGTCGTCTTTGGCGATGGCTGCATAATGGGGTGAGCGGCACTCTGCTCTGCCATAAGTAATATTGCTGCAGTAGTGGCGTATGGAACTTTTGATAGCATGTACAAGACGACTTCGCTCATTCGTCGCTGTGCTTACTTATGATTCCGTCGTGAGGTTAGAACTTTGCCTTGAGACCTCATTCTTCGGTCGACACCACATTACGTTCGTGAATTTCTACTTGTATAGTAAACTACCAATGACCAATTTACATTGGCAGTTATTCAGTATTTGCTATGAAATTGTTGACAAACGGTTGAAATTAATGTTATAGAACTAGAAAAGAAAAGAAATATTTTCAGGTTTTATTTGCGGCTTATATAAAATAAGTAAAGCACAAACAAAAAGCCTCAGGGGCCACATCCTATTATATTAGCTAGGTATTCTAACCTCTACTCAAATGATTCACGTAATTTAAAGAAACTGCGTGACAGTTTTCTGTTGTCGTAACAGCTAAAAACCGTCACTTCTTTGACCTTTCCTGCCCACGTCCCGTTCAAGTAATTAATATGGAAACAGGTCTATATGTCTTTTGTGCACTCGCAGCGCCAGATTTGTATCTGGCGGCCAAAAGCGAAACTAATATTTTTCCAGCATACATTGCTTCCGCATTAACTCGTTAGCATAAATACCAAGTTACTAGATGATAGAATTGAGGACGCCGGGCGTACATTTTTATTGTGAAATGAAGAGTTGGCACAAAAGAATAAGCTGTGGCCAGAAGACTATTTACCTGAAAAAAGCTGTAACCTTGTTGTAAATAAGAGAACATGTATTTACGTTAGGCTGGCAGAGGTTTAGTGGGTACAGTAAATGGTCTGAAGTTTGCTGTATACGTGTCAGATTGTTCTCGTTGTGCTGTCACTGGCTAAATTGACGTGGCGTTATCCAACGTATCAGATACACGATCTGTCAGAATGGCAGGAGAACCTCATTTGCTATGCATGCATCGCTATACTACTTGGTTTGGCGGACGGCAACTTGTTAGTTTCGTTACTGCCATGTGCTGATGGGAAGTATCAGAGCGTTTGCACGTCCGAATTTGGAAGAAAATCGTGACATCGCTATGTTCACACTCGAACAGTTAGCTGCAGTCGGAGTAGTGAAAGCATATAAAGCAGTGTTTGATTATTTGCTCAGTTAATTTACTGGACACAGTGTTGACTTTATTATTGAGAGTCGCTTACAGATTTTCATCATCAGAGACGTGGACGAGATCCTCTATCCGTAAAATGACATGATTAATGGCGTCAGATTTGCATCTCGTGGCCAGAATTGGTACTGCTTTTTTCCCAATGTAAATTGGTCGCGTATTAGCGTATCTACCACGTTTCACTGCCATACAATAACGCCAGTCCACAGTGGACCTCCATGAGTGGCTACACTGTACTTATAACCACTCAGTATAACGGATATTTTCAAATCTCCTAAAGTTTTTGCCCATTAGAGCTCCCTCTACTACTGTGCAAGTTATTCCCTGACGTCTTAACTCATATTCCATTATCCTGCCCCTTTTACTCAATGTTTTCAACACCTTCCTTTCCTGCCAGCCGCGGTGGCCGTGCTGCTCTAGGCGCTTCAGTCCGGAACCGCGAGACTGCTACGGTCGCAGGTTCGAATTCTGCCTCGAGCATGGATGTGTGTAGGTTAGTTAGGTTTAAGTAGTTCTAAGTTCTAGGGGACTGATGACCTCAGATGTTAAGTCCCATAGTGCTGAGAGCCATTTTTGAACCTTTCTTTCCTCCCAAGTTGTGCAGAGAACCTTCTCACTTCTTATGAGCCCACTTAGTTTTAAGTATCCTTACTTAACACCACGTCACAAGTGCTTAAATAATCCTGCGGTTTTTCCACAGTCCATCATTCTTCCTCAAATTAGGGCCAATGTTTGTTACTAGTAGCTGTCTGTTACTGGGTAATATCCTTTTCGTCTCTTCTAATCAAATGCCCATTCTGTTCCACAGATCATGTAATTCCTCCTTACATTAAATGTGAATAGTGATGTCACCAGTGAATTTTGTCATTGATATCCTAACGCCGTGAATTTTAATCCTACTCCTGAAAGCATTTTTTTGTTTTGTTTTGCTTTGTTTTGTCATTGCGTCTTCGATGAACAATTCAGATAGTAGGGTAGTGAAACTGCAACCCCCCCTAAGCCACTTTTTAATCCGAACACTTCACGCTTGGTCTTCCATTCTTGTTGTTCCCTTTACTTTATGTACAGTTTTTTAAATTACGCGTACCTTCTCCTAATAATTTCCGGGTATGCAGCCGGATCCTGTCGACATTCTGCCACGATATTTCGGCCCAGAGACGTCCGGCCATCATCAGGTGAGTACACAACTACTGAAGAGCCCAGGTGCAGTCACGGTATTTATGCCGAATATCGGGCATGCGAAATGTACTGGCATCCTACAGCGCATGCGTCAGGTGTTGACATGCGCGGCATAGCCAAGTTGTACGTGCTGCCCTCGGTGGTGAAAATAAAAGATCATCTTGTCACTGAGTATCGAATGACGCTGTCGATTCCGCTGTGATTGTATAATTTTAATAACAGGATTCCAATTTTTATGCAGCTGAAAGCCGTTGTCACGATTTATAAGATTATCGGCAAGACGTATTTCCACTGATTCCTTGATTACGGAATCCCAAGATCCGGAAACCGGAGCTATATTTTTTGTTCCATTGTATTCCATTGAATGTCCCAATGAAATACAGTGCTCTGCTACTGCCGATTTTGACGGTTGCCTCAGACGGGTGTATCTTTCATGTTCTGTACGTCGTTCATGGACAGTTCTTGTCGTCTGGCCAATATATGCAGAGCCACATTCACAGGGAATTTTGTAGACGCCTGCTTTCTTCAGTTGTAAATTGTCTTTAATGGATCCAACCAGGGCCCGGTTCTTTGCTGGTGGACGGAAGATTACCTTGATTTTAGTCTTCTTCAGTAATCGGCCTATTTTCGACGACACATTCCCGGCGTATGGAAGAAACGCTGTTGATTTAAAGTCGTCATCAGCGTCCTCAGTTCGCTGCTTCTTGTTATGACAGTTGCGCATGGCCTTTCTTATTTGGCGTGAAGTGTAGCCATTCTCCTTAAAAACCTTCTCCAAGTGTTCTAATTCTGCGTGGAGGTTTTCATCATCCGATATTACATGCGCTCGATGTATTAAGGTACTGAGAAAACCGGCTGTTTGTGCTTGGTGATGGCAGCTTGACGCCTGGAGATACAGATTTGTGCGAGTCGGTTTCCTGTACACAGAATGTCCTAATGACCCATCATTTTTACGGCGTACTAGCACGTATAGGAATGGTAAAGTGCCATCTTTTTCAATCTCAATCGTGAATTTGATGTTCTCATGTAATGAGTTTAAATGATGAAGGAATTTCTCCAGTTCATGTCTGCCATGAGGCCATACAACAAAAGTATCATTACGCACCGCCAGAAGACCCTAGGCCTTAAGACAGCAGACTCAAGCGCTTTCTGCTCGAAGTCCTCCATAAAGAGATTAGCTACCACAGGGGACAAAGGGCTCCCCATGGTGACGTCGTCTGTTTGTTCAAAGAATTCGTCATTGAATAAGAAGTACGTTGAGGAGAGTATATGTTCAAACAAGGTCGTCATTTCTGCACTGAATAATTTGCCAATAAGATGTAACGATTCCATTAAAAGCACTTTGGTAAAAAGTGAGACCACATCAAAGCTGACTAATAAATCCGAGCTGCTAAGCTTAACTTCCTTCAAGCGACTGACAAAATCCTCGGAATTATGTACATGGTGGCAACACTTACCCACAAACGGCTTTAGTAGTGAGACCAGATATTTTGCTGTAGAATAGGTGGCAGCACCAATATTACTCACTATTAATCGCAGTGCGGCACCATACTTGTGTATCTTGGGAAGACCGTAGAGTCTTGGTGGTACTGCATTGTGTGGTCTCCATCTCTTGATAACTTGTTCAGGTAGAGAACAGTCGTTCAAAAGGGTAGCAGTTTTCCTTGAAATTCGGCTTGTTGGGTCCTTTTCAATTCTGCGGTACGTAGAATCATTTAGCTGACAATATATCTTCTCGTTGTAGGCTTCCCTTGTCAGAAGAACTGTGGCGTTACCTTTATCCGCAGGCAGTACGTAATCAAGGAATCAGTGGAAATACGTCTTGCCGATAATCTTATAAATCGTGACAACGGCTTTCAGCTGGATAAAAATTGGAATCCTGTTATTAAAATTATACAATCACAGCGGAATCGACAGCGTCATTCGATACTCAATGAGTAGATGATCTTTTACTTTCACCACCGAGGGCAGCACGTACAATTCGGCTATGCCGCGTTGTCAACACGTGACGCATGCGCTGTAGGATGCCAGTACATATCGCATGCACGAGATTCATCATAAATACCGCGACTGCACCAGGGCTCTTCAGTAGTTGTGTACTCACCTGATGATGGCCGGACGTCTCTGGGCCGAAATATTGTGGCAGAATGTCGACGGGATCCGGCTGCATACCCGGAAATTATTAGAAGGACAAATACGCTGGGAAAATTTCAGAAGTTACGCGTACCTTTTCTGTAACTTACACTTCTGAAAATGTCAAAAGTCGTACTACAATCCGCGACGCAGAACGTTTTTCGGGTTTTTCTTAGGTGATTTATTTTAAGAAGTTGTCCTGTTTTTTCTGACGTCTTCCGACCATTAATATAAAACATCGAGACTCCCACTGTGGTGCCATTAGCTTTCCAAAACCGAAGTGATGGTTGTCTTTCTTTCCCCATCGTCTGTATATTTTTCTTGTCAGCAAGGTGGATGCCTGAGCTGTTAATCACATTGTTTTATATAATTCTATCTTTTTCTACCATAGAACTTCTAATAAAAGCTTCCTTGCACCTTTAGTATGATCTGAGTCACTTGGATATATATCTCCATACCTTTCGGTACATGCAACAGTCAACTGATGACATGTACTCACTTGCTCTGATAACAGGCCTGAAGCAAATAGAGGTAATGCAGTCGATAAACGAAAGTTTTGTTCAAAATTACGTCGTTTTATTCTGAAATGACGTCTTGCACATAGTATGTCTTGGCACTAACTCTGCATGTACTTGAAGCGCCCAGCCATTAACTGGGAAAAAATGTATTTCAAGATAGATTTTGCAAGAAGAGAGGACTCCGCCAAGGTAAAATGCTGTCTTCAGTCATAAAAATAATGAGAACCGTTTTTCTTTCTCACACTCTTTTCCATTGCTCTCTTCTATCCAGATTTCTTTCGACGGAAGTGTTCCCCAAATTCGCTGACTTCAATCTTAACCCAATCACCAATCCTGAGGATTCTACAAATGTATATTCTCATGTCCGTACTCCTGTTCACAGGTTACTCACATATCTATGGGATCTAAACCACGTCCCAGTTGCTTCATCTGCCGTTTTCAGAAATTGTTCTTGAATGCTATATCTTTCCCTCTCGTACCTTGTGGGTGAACAAATGGTCGATCATTCTGCGTCTACCACGTAAACCAGCACACCAACACTTACGCTATTCATTCATTTTCAGTATTCCGACGCCCACATCCCACAGTGTTACTTCATTATGAGTCCAGTTTTGCCATCTACAGTCACCGGGAAGGACGAATTTTATTTGTTGCTCGTATATAGTGTTGCAGGGAGAATACATGAGTAATTTATGGGTGATGGAACATAGCAGACAGAGTAGCCACCTCTGGCTCCAACAGTAGGTCTAACTTGGTTGCTCACCGAGTCTTACTGACCTTAAATGACTGATGGCTTATACCTGTACGTCATTCAGTGCTGATTATACTGTACGTTCAGAGCAAATCAATCGTAGGACCTTGCGTGCCACTCTCTTGGCAACTCATGACCAGATGTTTTCAGTGCGTGAGAGATTTGGAGCATGTGATGGCCAGGGCAACATCCAAACATCCTATCGAGATGGGTGAGGACACCATAGGCAAAATCCAGTCTTTCGTTATCTTGCTGAAAGATGTCACTGCCACTTCAAAATTCACAGCCTTCATCACATAAAAAAATATAGCGTTTGCTGTTGCAATTAATGGCAATGAAAAGCAGAACTCATCGTCTACTCAAAGGCTGTTCATACTATCAGCATAGGTGTTGAGACTGTACCGCCATGAGTAATTTTATATGACAACTTCCGCTTTCCTCGCGAACTCCGTACAAGTATATGTCTATTTTCCTTTTTTGAGTCATTAGTCTTCTGACTGTTTGATGCTGCCCGATACGAATTCCTCACCTGTGCCAACCTCTTCATCTTAGAGTACCACTTGCAACCTACGTCCTCAATTACTTGCTGTATGTATTCCAATCTTTGTCTTCCCCTACAGTTTTTGCCCTCTACAGATTCATCTAGTAGCATGGAAGTAATTCCCTGATGTCTTAACAGATGTCCTATCATCCTGTCATTCTCCTTGTTGGTGCTTCCCGCTTAATCCTTTCCGATTCTGTGCAGAACATCCTCATTTATTACTTTATCAGTCCACCAAATTTCCAACATTCGTCTGTTGCACAACATACCAAATGCTTTGATTCTCTTCTGTTCCGGTTTTCCCACACCATACAATGCTGTGCTCCGAGAGTACATTCTCAGAAATTTCTTCCTCAAATTAAGGCGTATGTTTAATACTAGTAGACCTCTCTTGGCCAGGAATGCATTTTTTGACAGTGATAGTCTGTTTTTTGTCCTCCTTGCTCCGTCCGTCATTGGTTATTTTGTTCCTAGGTAGTAGAATACCTTAACTTCAACTACTTCGAGACCATTTTGCTACTGCTCATTACATTCATCTTTCTTCGATATACTCCCAGCCAATATTCTGTATCCTTTATAGTGTTCATTCCATTCAGCAGATCATGTAATTCTTCTTCTCTTTCACTCAGGGTTGCAATGTCAACAGCGAATCATATCACTGATATACTTTCACCCTGAATTTTAATCCCACTCCTGAATATTTATTTTATTTCCATCATCGCCTCTTCGATGTGCAGATTGAATAGAAGGGGAAAAATACTACATCTCTGGCATACACCCTTTTTCATCCGAACACTTCGCTCTCTCTGCCCGACCTTCCTATTCGTAAGAAATTCTACTCCCGTTATACCATTTTCTGGTGCTGTTGGTATTTTCCTATAGTCACCTGACCAGAAATCATCGTCTTCTTTCCATCTCACTTCACTGACTCCTACTACATATAGAATGGGCCTTTGCACTTCCCTTTTCAGATTTTGTAGCACATTGATGCTGGAATGAGAACTCGGTCTCTGAATAACTCACGTAGCACCACCCCTGTGTCCAGTGTTGTCGTTGAGAGCACACCACTGTCGGCGAACCTCTTCCTGCTTACACGTTACAGGAAGCCACATCAGAGTTGACCATGCTGATAGGCTGTGTGTCAACAGACATCGTCACATTGTCCGCAGGGGTACCTCTCTTACTGAAGGCAAGCACATTTCCTGGCAAGTTAAGTTACATAGTTGTAGGAACCTGCACGGTTGAATGAATAATATGCTTGTCCGATAGGGCGCCAGTTGCACCAAGCCACCGAAATCTGTTCAGCGGTGCGTATTGTCCTTCTGAACTCATCGATTCCCTTATTTACATGACAGTCTCGCAGTCGCGACTAACGTGACCAGCAACGTAGGGGAACGACAAAGAACAGTACCGACAGGTCACCAACCCTCCCACTCTGCTGCTGTGGCATTCCGTCGCGTACTGGTAGACACGTTTGCTTCTTCCACGAGTCATAAAACGACTTTCTCACCAACGAACAAACTTACGTAACACTCAAATGCGATTAATGAATGAGACACTAGCTACATAATCTTTCTTTATGTACAGAATGCAGACGGATGTTTTCATACTTCGGGCAGTTTGCTGAAACGCATACCATTTACTAATACGAGGGCTGATCAACAAAGATTGAGGCTGATATTTTCACAGATGTTTATTACTGCATTTCAGTGTTTACATGGTCTTCTTCAAAGATCTCCCCTCCTAATCGAATGCACTTTTTATAGAATCTCTGCCAGTCCTCAGACAGAAGGTGCAGTCCATTCTTTTTCAAACCACCGTGAATCGCTTCACTTTTCTTGATCATTGCTACAAATATCTCAATTTGAAAGGCCCACAGCTTTGTCTTCAGTGATGGTAATTAAAAAATGATGGGGGTGCAAGCTCGGGGCTACAAGGCGGCCCCGATACTCAGGGAATGTTGAGCTAAGCTAGAAACTGCATGACTTGATTTGCGACATGAAGCCATGCGTTACCGTGATGAGGTTGCCATTCAGTGCGATAAAGTACTGGTCGTTTCTTTGCTATGTGATTCCTCCTTTCAGCCAATACTGACATGTAGATTGCTCCTGTGCGTAGGGGGGATTGTATTCTAGTAAATTACTCCAAAATAGACAAAAAATGTGATCACCATCACTTACCCTGCACATTGAACAGTTTTTGAATTTTTTGGTATTGGTTAACCAGCCGATTTCCACTGTGCAGTTCGTTTTCCTTCAGGATCATAATGATACAGCCATAACTCATTACCGGTGGTAATCTATTCCATAAACCCATCCCCTCCATCAGCCCACCGCTCGGACAATCACACATTACCCATCTTTCCCAAAAGCTTACCCCTATTTTTATATGATTTTCTTTCCTTTGCTGTATCACTTTAATAGTACGCTGAAGTTTATTAAAACTGTATCCCCATAAAGATAGCATCAATATGATAGAAATGTCAAAAAGGAAATGCAAAGACTCATTCTAGATGTAGTATGTGTCAGTGAAGTGATAATATGAACCCCAGCAGAAAATGGAAATAGTACAACGGGACTAGGATTCCTTATGGATAGGAAGGAAGGGCAGTGAGTGTGTTACTGTGAACAGTTCAGTGATAGGGTTGTTCTTGTCAAAATCGACAGGAAACCAACTGCGACAACGGTAGTGCAGGAATACATTCCGACGTTACAAGCTGAAGACGAAGAGATAGAGAGAGAATATGACATTTTTGAAAGGGTAATACAATACATAAAGAGAGGTGAAAATCTAATAGTCACGGGGGACTGGAAAGCAGTTGTAGGGGAAGGAGTAGAAGAAACGGTTGCAGAAGAATATGGGCTTGGGACACAGAATGAGAGAGGAGAAAGACTAATTGAGTCTGTCATCGTCTCTAACTGGACGATCTCCAGTTAGTAGTAGAGAATATTCTGTTGAAAAATCACGAGAGGTGGAGGTGTACTTGTAAAAGGTCGGGTGATACGGGAAGATTTCAGTTAGATTACATCGTGGTGAGACAGAGATTCCGAAATCATATACTGGATTGTAAGGCATACCCAGAAGCAGAAATAGACTCCGATCACAATTTATTAGTGAAGAAGAGTAGGCCGAAGTCATAGAGATTACTAATTAATGAAATAAATTGGAAGTGCAGGGAAGTTAAGACGAAATGGATGCACGAAAAATCTGAAGAAATGGAGAAAAGAAACTATTGTTGGAAGAAGAGACTAAGCACAGCGGAAAGTCAAAACAAGCTTCCGTAACATTAAAAGCTGAGGTACGAAGAATCAATATGCAAAGAAGTGGGTGGTGGAAGTACCAAGGAACGATGAGATACGCTTTAAGTTCTCTAAGGCTATAGGTATAGCAATAAGGAATAGCTCAGTGGACGGTACAGTTGACGAGGAATGGATGTCTCTGAAAAGGGTAATAACAAAAGTTGGAAAGAAAGGAATGATGATTACAGCAGCTGTGTTGATGTTACTTCAGTCACGGTAGAAGCAAAAATACCATGCCCAACTAGCTTAAATCAGACTGTTCAGCGTTCTATAAAGTCCATGAACCACCTAAACACTGTTTTAAGAAGCAGCGCATCTTGACCGTATGCTTGATGCAGTTTTTCGTAAGTTTCATTGGCTGTACGGTTTAAAAGAAAACAGAATTTTAATGCGCCATATTCGTGTCACCTCCGTTGCTTGGTATGCGAGTGGTAAAGAGCGTCTACAAAATAGACCGGTATTACCAACCTATTGATACGCGATCGTGCCCTCTATGGACATTATGGACAAAAACTGGCTCTTCTCAAATATTTATGGTAAACATAGGAAATTGTCACAGAAGCTACAGGAAAAGAAAACGGTCTCAGCCTTTCTTAGATTGATTCTCAATCTATTTTCTGTACTCATTAGACTGTTCATTCCACTAAACAGATCCTGTATTTCCCCTTCTACTTCAGTGCAATGTCATCAGCGAATCTTATCGTCGACATCCTTTCATCTTGAATTTTAAATCCATTCTTGAACATTTCTTTTATTTCTGTCCTTACTTCTTCGATGTATATATTGAACATTAGGCCCAAAAGACTACATGCGTATTTCAATCTCTGTGTTCCATTCTTATTGTTCCCTCTTGGCTCTTGTACATATTGTTTATTACCTATTTGTTGATCAGCTTTCGTACAAGCGTATAGTAGCCGTATACGACCGTTGATAGATATATGGGATGCCCATTAATAAACCGACACACTGCAAGAATAGATTCCTGACTGGAGATGGCACTGAAAAATGAAAGTTTCTCTGACGACGTTGCGTTTCTTTCTATCAAAATGACGGTTATGCACTTTGATGTTGCTGTTCACGTATAGGTTGCTTCACTGGTGAAGAGGACTCACGACAGAAATCTCACAATTGTGATGGTCTGGTGCAAGAACCATCGACAAAATCCGTCCCATAGAGGGAAATCCGCTACTGATAATCCTTGCATTCCTTGCAGTAGTACTTGCCTTGCAGGATTCACGTAATCGTACTACGTTGGCGGGCCACTAGCCTGGGACTTGCACTGGTCTTCGTCTCAGTATCCTGTAGCTATCCCAAAGCCACTTAAATCAAGAGACGATGCCAAGGAATATCGTCCATTATCGCTGCTGTGTTTCAGACTATATGAACGTCTTATCTTGAATTAAATAGGATGACAACTTGAAAGCCAAATAATTCCACAACAAGCAGAATTCAGACCCGGTAAAAATTGGACTTAGCAGGACTTCTGTCTAACACAGTACTTAGAGGACGGTTTCGAGAAGGGAGAAAAAACTGGTGTGGTATTTGTCTACTTATTAGCAGAATAAACCACAAAATCCTGCTGAGGAAAAAATTTCAAAATTACGGGAAACTACCATCTTACTGAAGTTGTGAGGTCACTGGTCTCCGACAGAAGCTGTTATGTGGAATTTCAAGAACAAAGAAGTCGCTAGACGAACCAGAAGAATGGTTTCGCACAAGCTAGTATTTTGTCCCCTCTACCTTTAAACCTGTATACAAATGACCAACCAGTTGGATCAACGACAAGAAGTTTTATCTATGCTGATTATGTAGCTATTGCTACAGAGAAACCTAAGAGATGCCTTAGAAGTACTAACTGAGTATTACAACGGGAACCAGCTTCGACCGAATCCAGCAAAAACGCAAATTTGTTTATTTCATTTGAACAATAAGAAAGCAAACAGGTAATTACAATTGGAATGTAACTCAGTTAAACTTAAACACTGCACAAACCCACTTTATCTTGGAATCACGTTAGATCGAACATTGTCTGACAAGAAACATGTAGAAAACACTAAAACGAAAGTCAATACAAGGAACGGATTAGTCAGCAACCTTACGAACTAACACTGGGCAGAAAATCCTAAAACTCTACGTGCATGATCCCTGGCTGCTCCAGCTGAATATTCATGCCCCGTATAGAGATGATCGACACATTTTCAGAAGCTAGATGCAGCACTGAATGACTCATGTCAATTAATTACGGGCTGCCTGAAGCCTACAAACAGTGAACTCTTTTATATGTTTTATGCAACAACCCCCCCCCCCCCAACACACACACACACACACACACACACACACACACACACACACACACACACACACACACACACACACACAATCAGACGACAAACGCTGGCGATGGCCGAACGAAGCACACAGGGTGAAGATAGAAGACATCCGCTGTGCGCGCATCAGCAAGACTTAAATGTAGGAAAGATTTCACACAAGTTGAACGTCCACTAAACGAAAGTCAATCTACAACCAGAGAAACAACGTGGAAGTAGAAATTGGGTAAAGGCAACCTGAAGAGCTGCAACATTAAAGGAAAACTTCCTGCTGGATCACAATTGGAATGGAGGGTCTGGAACAGCCTGAACGGACTTAGGTGTCAAATCGAAAGATCAAAGGATAACCTGTTCATGTGGTGACACGCCGAAGAAGAGCCCTTCCGATGTCGAACGAAACACCTGGTGACCTGTCCATATCTCTCTCCAGTATTCGGCAAACTTCGCTGCTGCGTCGTTGGCCAACCACAGGTCTCTGAAAGTTCGTGGGGCCAGCAAGAATGGTCATCGTTTGTTTCGCTCCACATCGGCACGGCTCATCTTCGGCGTATACAGGGTGGTCCATTGATAGTGACCGGGCCAAATATCTCACGAAATGAGCATCAAACGAAAAAACTACAAAAAACGAAACTCGTCTAGCTAGAAGGGGGAAACCAGATGGCGCTGTGGTTGGCCCGCTAGATGTCGCTGCCACAGGTCAAACGGATATCAATTGCGTTTCTTCAAATAGGAACCCGCATTCTATATTACATATTCGTGTAGTACGTAAAGAAATATTAATGTTTTAGTTGGACCACTTTTTTCGCTTTGTGATGGATGGCGCTGTAGTAGTCACAAATGTATAAGTACGTGGTATCACGTAACATTCTGCCAGTGCGGACAGTATATGCTTCGTGATACATTACCCGTCTTGAAATGGATCGTTTACCAATTGTGGAAAAGGAAAATATCGTGTTGATGTTTGGCTATTGTGATAAAAATGCCCAACGGGCGTGTGCTATGTATGCTTCTCGGTATCCTGAACGACATTATCCAAGTGTTCAGACCGTTCGCTGGATAGTTGCTTAAGGAAACAGGAAGTGTTCAGCCACATGTGAAACGTCAACCACGACCTACAACAAATGATGATGCTCAAGTTGGTGTTTTAGCTGCTGTCGCGGCTAATCCGTTCATCAGTAGCAGACAAATTGCGGGAGAATCGGGATTCTCAAAAACGTCGGTGTTGAGAATGCTACATCAACATCGTTTGCACCCGTGACATCTTTCTATGAACCAGTAATTGCATGGCGACGACTTTGAACGTTGTGTACAGTTCTGCCACTGGACACAAGAGAAATTACAGGACGATGACAGATTTTTTGCACGCATTCTATTTAGCGACGAAGCGTCATTTACAAACAGCGGTAACGTAAACCGGCATTATATGTGCTACTGGTTAACGGAAAATCCACTATGGCTGCGAAAGTGGAACATCAGCGACCTTGGTGGGTTATGTATGGTGTGGCATTATGGGAGGAAGGATAATCGGCCCCCATTTTATTGATGGCAAACTAAATGGTGCAATGTATGCTGATTTCCTACGTAATGTTCTACTGCTGTTACTACAAGACGTTTCACTGCATGACAGAATGGCGATGTGCTTTGATGCATGTCCGGCTCATAGCTCGCGTGCGGTTGAAGCGGTACTGAATAGCATATTTCATGACAGGTGGATTGGTAGTCGAAGCACCATACCATGGCTCGCACTTTCACCGGATTTTGACGTACCCGGATTTCTTTCTTTGGGGAAAGTTGAAGGATATTTCCTATCGTGATCCACCGACAACGCCTGACAACATGCATCTGGGCATTGTCAATGCATGTGCGAACATTACGGAAGGCACACTACTCGCTCTTGAGAGGAATGTCGTTACACGTATTGGCAAAAGGATTGAGGTTGACGGACATAATTTTGATCATTTATTGCATTAGTGTGGTATTTACAGGTAATCACGCTGTAATAGCATGCGTTCTCAGAAATGATAAGTTCACAAAGGTACATGTATCACATGGGAACAATGGAAATAAAATGTTCAAACGTACCTACGTTCTGTAATTTAATTTAAAAAACCTACCAGTTACCAATGTTCGTCTAAAATTGTGAGCCATATGTTTGTGACTATTACAGCGCCATATATCACAAAGCGAAAAAAGTGGTCGAACTAAAATATTCATATTTCTTTACGTACTACTTGAATATGTAATAAAAATGGGGGTTCCTATTTAAAAAAAGACCAGTTGATATACGTTGGACCTATGGCAGCGCCATCTAGCGGTCCAACCATAGCGCCATCTGATTTCCTCCTTCAAGCTGGACAAGTTCCGTTCTTTCTAGTTTTTTCGTTTGACGCTAATTTGGTGAGATATTTAGCCTGGTCACGACCAGTGGAACACCCTGTATATATACAGTGTGTTCGGAAATTCCCATTACAGACTTGTAGGGCTTGTAGAGGGGAGTGAGTACATCGTATTGTGAACAGGAACCCATGTCCGGAAACGTCATCCAACGATACTACAGAGCGTCGAAGTTACAGGCGCGGGCGACTGTAAATGTACGTATACACGAGGTGATTCCGTGATGGTTTTACAGATTTTCTAGGATGATGGAGAACGATTAATGTATTAATTTGCAGTAAGGATCCTTGTACCGGAACCGAACGAGTCGAAAGTTATAAGCGAAAACCTTTCTGATACATCTGACAGTTGAATATATGAACCGGTTCTTGTGTTGCGAAGAGTGTACGGCTGGTAACTTTCAGTGGTGGTAGTGTGTACAAAAAGGATAAAAAATGTCCATTAAACGTGGGCTTTAAATTGCATACCTGAGGAGCTATGACCTTTCGTTCATCTTCGCTAATGTGAAACACATCTTCTCTACTGAGCAAGTGTTCATTGCTGTTAAAGTACGCACTTTAGAGGCCACATTTATTGGACATTTTCCCTCGTTTTCGTCCACACTACGACCACTGAAAGTTACCAACCCTACACTCTTCACAACACAAGAACCGGTACATGTATTCAACTATCAGAGGTATCAGAATGATTTTCGCTTATAACTTTCGACTCGTTCGTTTCCGATACTTCAAATCAATACGTTTATCGTTCTCCTTGATCCGAGAAAGTCTGTAAAATCATCACAGAATCACCCCTTGTGGACGTACAATTACAGACGCCTGTGCCTATAGCTTTGACGCTCTGTAGTCTCGTTGAATGACGCTTCCGGACATAGCTTGCTATTCAAAATACGATGTACTCACTCCCCTCTACAAGTACTAGAAGTCATATATATACATATGGGCAACGTAAGAGTGGCCAAGTAAGTGGTCCCGACAGTCGGGATACCAGTTACTTTGGAAGAAGGCTGGGCATCTCGGACATATTCTGAGTCGTGATCACCTTTGTACTCATACGGCAAAGACTAGCAAATCCACCGGTTACTCCCTCAACCGTTAGGGGTAAAACCCAATGGCACTCAGGGCAAGTAAGGCTAGCAACCAGCTTCCCTGGTACTTAAAATATGATGCTGGCAACAATTAGAACAAAATGCCTCGGACCTTTGGAGGTGACGGAGTCCCACCTCTAACTGACAAACCAGGGTCTCCTAAGATACGACTTGGCAAACAAATGGTAATGAGATGGGGAGCTATTAATATCAATGGGGGCTACTCTGGGAAGAAGGTAGAGCTGGCAGAGGCTGCAAGTAAGATGGGGCTGGACGTTTTAGCTGTTAGTGACATTCGGGTAAGGGGTGAGAAAGAAGAGGAAGTGGGAGAATACAAGGTCTACCCGTCAGGAGTGAAAGCAGGAATAGCACAATGGGGTGTAGGGCCTTACATCAGGAAAGAAATGGAACCCAGCGTAGTTGCAATAAGGTATGTAAACGAACGACTGATGTAAATAGATTTGACAGTGTCTAGAAAGAAAATTAGGATTGTGTCAGTATATTCGCATTGTGAAGGGACAGATCAAGATAAGATGGATAGTTCTCATGAGGCACTCAGTGATGTAGTTGTCAGAGTAAAGGACAAGAACAGTGTTCTGCTCATGGTGGATTTTAATGACAGGATTGGAAATCGAACAGAAGGGTATGAAAAGGTTATGGGTAAATTTTGAGAGGATATGGAGGCCAACAGGAATGGGAAACAACTCTTGGAATTCTGTGCCAGTATGGGCTTGGTAATCACAAACTCCTTTTTTTAAACATAAGAACATTCACCGGTATACTTGGGAAGGCAGGGGAACCAGATCTGTCATTATATAATAACAGTTGAGGAATTCAGGAAAACTGTGAGAGACACACGTGTATTCAGGGGATTCTTTGATGACACTGATCATTATTTAATCTGCAGTGAAATTGGGATTGTGAGGCCGAAACTGCAGGAGGTCAGGTCCATATGTAGGAGGATAAGAGTGGAGAAACTTCAGGATAAGGAAATCAGGCACAAGTACATAATAGCGATCTCAGAAAGGTACCAGTTAGTTGAATGTAGTCAATTACAGTCATTGTAAAAGGAATGGACAAGGTACAGGGACACAGTATTAGAAGTGGCTAAAGAATGTCTTGGAACAGTAGTGTGTAGAAGTAGGATGAAGCAAACAGCTTAGTGGAATGACACAGTCAAGGCAGCCTGTAAAAGGAAAAAGAAGGCGTAACAAAAATGGCTACATACTAAAACTCAGGTAGACAGAGAGAGTTATGTTGAAGAAAGAAACAAAGCCAAACAGATAATTGCAGCATCCAAGAAGAAATCTTGGGAAGACTTTTTGGAAACAGGTTGGAGACTATGGGTCAAGCTGCTGGAAAACCATTCTGGAGTGTAATTAGCAGTCTTCAAAAGGGAGGTAAGAAGGAAACGACAAGTATTTTGGACACGTCAGGAAAACTGCTGGTGAATCCTGTTGATGCCTTGGGCAGATGGAGGGAATATTTTGAAGAGTTGCTCAATGTAGGTGAAAATACGATCAGTAATGTTTCAGATTTCGAGGTAGAATGGGATAGGAATGATGATGGAAATAGGATCACATTTGAGGAAGTGGAGAAAATGGTCAATAGTTTGCAGTGCAATAAAGCAGCTGAGGTGGATGAGATTAAGTCGGAACGCATCAAATACAGTTTAATGTCAGGTCTTAAATGGCTACACAGGATAATTGAAATGGCCTGGGAGTCGGGACAGGTTCCATCAGACTGGACAAAAGCAGTAATCATACCAATCTTTAAACATGGTAACAGAGAAGATTATAACAACTACAGACGTATCTCTTTAATCAGCATTGTGGGCAACATATTCTCAGGTATTGTTGAAAGGAAAGAGCGAGTATTAGTTGAGGACCAATTGGATGAAAATCAGTGTGGATTTAGGCCTCTTAGAGGTCGTCAGGACCAGATCTTTAGCTTACGGCAAATAATGGAGAAGTGTTATGAGTGGAACAGGAAATTGTGTCTATGCTTTATAGATCTAGAAAAGGCATATGACTGGTTTCCTAGGAGGAAGTTATTGTCTGTTCTACGAGATTATGGAATAGGAGGCAAACTTTTGCAAGCAATTAAAGGTCTTTACATGGATAGTAAGGCAGCAGTTAGAGTTGACGGTAAATTGAGTTCATGGTTCGGAGTAGTTTCAGGGATAAGACAAGGTTGCAACCTGTCTCCACTGTTGTTCATATTATTTATGGATCATATGTTGAAAACAATAGACTGGCTAGGTGAGATTACGATATGTGAACACGAAATAAGCAGTCTTGCATATGCCGATGACTTAGTTGTGATGGCTGATTAAATTGAAAGTTTGCAAAGTAATATTTCAGAGCTAGATCATAAATGTAAGGACTATGGTATGAAGATTAGCATTCCCAAAACGAAAGTAATGTCAGTGGGAAAGAAATATAAACGGATTGAGTGCCAAATAGGAGGAACAAAGTTAGAACAGGTGGACGGTTTCAACTACTTAGGATGCATATTCTCACAGGATGGCAACATAGTGAAAGAACTGGAAGCAAGGTGTAGCAAAGCTAATGCAGTGAGCGCTCAGCTACGATCTACTCTCTTCTGCAAGAAGGAAGTCAGTACCAAGACTAAGTTATCTGTACACCGTTCAATCTTTCGACCAACTTTGTTGTATGGGAGCGAAGGCTGGGTGGACTCAGGTTACCTTACCAACAAGGTTGAGGTTACGGATATGAAAGTAGCTAGGATAATTGCAGGTACTAGTAGATGGGAACAGTAGCAGGAGGGCATCCACAATGAAGAAATCAAAGAAAAACTGGGAATGAACTCTATAGATGTAGCAGTCAGGACGAACAGGCTTAGATGGTGGGGTCATGTTACACTCATGGGAGAAGCAAGGTTACCCAAGAGAATCATGGGTTCAGCTGTAGAGGGTAGGAGGAGTCGGGGCAGACCAAGGAGAAGGTACCTGGATTCGGTTAAGAATGATTTTGAAGTAATAGGTTTAACATCAGAAGAGGCACCAATGTTAGCACTAAATAGGGGATCATGGAGGAATTTTATATGTGGGCTATGCTCCAGATTGAACGCTGAAAGGCATAATCAGTCCTTAATTATATATACATATATATTGTAACCTATAGCCTACTAATTAATTACAGATGTAGTTCAGACATGATTAAATAAATAGCTTGTAGAAATAGGTTCTCCAAATCTGGTGTACGCGCAATCCACCGCATCCCGCACGGTCGTTTAAAAGGATCCGTGACAACACAAACACCCAAACAGGGCTTGAAATTTGTGTGACACAGTTGCTGTCAGTGAGGTTACTTGTTTTTTTGTAGCTGCGCTGCTTCTCGACCGTTTCTACCTGCTTGACCGTACACAAACACTACGCCGGTTGGTTCCCGACATTAATACCAGACCATTATGTGCCTACAGTACGCTGCGTCAATGACACAACCTGCAACACACAAGGGAGATACGGTACATGGTCAGAAAAACTTTCATTTGTCGGCTCCGACTACCATAGCAACGATGAATTTTCGTACACATATACATAGGACATTTCTCCTTCATTTCCAGGCAGTAATCCGTTCCTAGAGTTTTTAATAATGTTCACACTGTACGTGTAGGTAAAGTTGCGTAGACAATGGAGAAATGCACGTGGATAGCAGGAACTGACAGAAAACCGAAAGAGAGCTGGCAGCTGGCAACCAGCCGCTTCGCTCCGCTGGACGCGGTGCGGTGCGGGGCGGAGCGAGATCGCAATCTTTTAAATGAGTCCCCTTATAACTTGGGCCGGCCGCCATGCTTCCCGGCTGGCGGGAGACGCCGGATAATGGTCGGCTCCCTGGGGAGGCGCTGGACGCGCAGCCGCGCCAAACACGGCGGACAAAAGTGTCGCCCACCCCACCCCACCCCGCGCTTTTAATTATTAACAGGTGCAACCCCCCGCACGTGCCGACACACCCTTACGCTCAGCCAGCCACTACAGTTTCACCCTCGCCCAGCCGTCTGTAGGGGGTTGCAGGGCGGGTGTCGGTGTGCACCACTCTGAAGCTCGTTACGACACTTTCCTCACTGCGAAACACTAGCAAAACCTGACGGTCTAGTTTTCTGTCCTCATCGTGTGATCCAGAATCGGGGAAGTCTGACAGCACATATTTAAATCTGATAGGCACCAAAAACACCCAAATTGTTTTACATTTGCGTAATATGAAAATTAAGGATATATTAGATGACATTCAGTTTGGCTTTAGGAAAGGTAACGGTATCAGAGAGGCAAATCTGACGTTGCAGTTGATAATGGAAGCAACACTAAAGAAAAAAGTTCTGGTAATGTACGACAATGTACATTTGGAGCACAGCATTGTATGGTAGTGAAATATGGCTCTTGGGGAACTGGAAAAGAAAAGAATCAAAGCGTATGAGATGTACTGCTCCAGAACAGTGTTGAAGATTAAGTAGACTGCTAAAGTTCGTAGTTCAGAGGTTCTCTCCAGCAGTACCGAGGAAAGGAATACATTTCAAACACTGACAAAAGGAAGGGGACAGATGACAGGACATCAGTGAAGATGTCAATGAATAACTTTCATGGTACTACAGAGAGCACTAGAGGCTACAAACTGTAGAGGAAAACATAAATTGCAAAACATCCAGCAAATATTTAACGACATAAATTGCAAGTACCACTCAGTGATGAAGAGGTTGGTACAGTCAGAATACTGATGACTCCAAAACATTTGTGATCTATTTCCTCTGTAGGAGCGCACATGGATTCTGCAGACAAGTCTGTAACTCCGCAATATCCAGAAGGCAGTAGATGCTGGCAACCAGGTAGATGACTTCTTCTTTGACTTCCTGAAGGCATTCGCTATGTTCCACACTGTTGTCTGAAGAGCAAAGAACGAGAGGACAGAATAACAGACCATCTCAGTGTTCAGTGCAACATACAAAATTGAGAAAATTTAAAGAACCGGAATCTGAAGCTGACTGCAAGACTATTCTGTCTCCACCAACATACATTTTGCCTAAGAAACACGAAGAAAGATATGGGAACTCTGGAATGTATGGAGTTATATAGACAGCCTTTTCTCCCTTGTTGTATTTACAAGGGAAAGGAAATGACTACTAAAGGGACATGGTAACCTCCGCCTCGCACCGTATGGTGGCTTGAGAAATATGTATGTAGATGTAAATACACTGTAGTACATGGTACTTAACCTGTAAGACAACAACACATAATCAGATACAAACTGTTATACATTTACTGTGGTTTTACTGTTGCAACCAAATTGCTCTTAAATTCTTCTCTTATATAAAAAGAAATAAACTGTAAAGATAAAGTTAGGTTTATTCAGAAAATATAATTACCTTTATTATAAACTGCAAAACTGAATTATTGCCATTGAAAAATGTTATGGTCGTATTTCCGTAATTGCCTTGAAAAGTGAAAAACATTTGCAATATTAACCATTAATCATTTATAAAGTGCCGTGATATGAACTATGGATATTCGACCATTAATACCTTGTATTACAAAACGTAAGTTCTGGATCACTTTCTGTATTTTCTTTGTTATTTTCTCGAGTGGATACAGGCAATATAGAATTGTTAATAATACCTAAGGGAAGAGATAATGAAAATCTCCATCTTTTGTTATCTATGATTCTTCTAGAATAATTAATCTTCTTGTTCAAATTGTTGTCTTGATCAGACGTGATTGATGTCTTGTAGCAATGAGGTCAGTAAAAAACTGCATATTGTTACTAGTGTAATAACTGAAAAATAGTGTTTATGTCATTGAAAAGAACACTACAACATAACCACATGCCACGTTGGCGTCCAACATGGGGCACGATACACATCATTATTGTAATTCTTTACAGGTGTAGTGTACAATAACAAAATATTAATATTTATGTTATTTTCTTTTCATGTATCAGTCTGAGACGCATTAATTAAGTAAGTATGTGTGTGTCATCTGAAATGTTAAGAACAATTGAGCTGTGCTGCCCATCAACAGCTAAAAAATGTAGGAACAGAGGTTCATGTTTATGGCTTACATCCACACACTGGCTTACGAGCAAGCACTACACATAATTGATTTTGGCTGAGTGTGTGCTCTTAAAAACTAACACCACTTCAGTTACAGTGACAGCAGCCTTAAATAGCAGTGCTTCAGTACTCTTTCTGTGAATGTAATACCTTTTAGATATTTTGTGACACATTTCATCCATTTTGCTATTGTTATTTGTGTATGTGTTAGTTGTTAGGTATGTTGTCAGAAATATTGTTATTGTCAGTGATATACATGTTGTTGTTGTTGTGGTCTTCAGTCCTGACACTGGTTTGATGCAGCTCTCCATGCTACCCTATCCTATGCAAGCTTCTTCATCTCACAGTACTTACTGCAACCTACATCCTTCTGAATCTGCTTAATGTATTCATTTCTTGGTCTTCCTCTACGATTTTTACCCTCCACGCTGCCCTCCTATGCTAAATTTGTGATCCCTTGATGCCTCAGAACATGTCCTACCAACCGGTCCCTTCTTCTTGTCAAGTTGTGCCACAAAATCCTCTTCTCCTCAATTATATTCAATGCCCCCTCATTAGTTATACACTCCTGGAAATGGAAAAAAGAACACATTGACACCGGTGTGTCAGACCCACCATACTTGCTCCGGACACTGCGAGAGGGCTGTACAAGCAATGATCACACGCACGGCACAGCGGACACACCAGGAACCGCGGTGTTGGCCGTCGAATGGCGCTAGCTGCGCAGCATTTGTGCACCGCCGCCGTCAGTGTCAGCCAGTTTGCCGTGGCATACAGAGCTCCATCGCAGTCTTTAACACTGGTAGCATGCCGCGACAGCGTGGACGTGAACCGTATGTGCAGTTGACGGACTTTGAGCGAGGGCGTATAGTGGGCACGCGGGAGCCCGGGTGGACGTACCGCCGAATTGCTCAACACGTGGGGCGTGAGGTCTCCACAGTACATCGATGTTGTCGCCAGTGGTCGGCGGAAGGTGCAGGTGCCCGTCGACCTGGGACCGGACCGCAGTGACGCACGGATGCACGCCAAGACCGTAGGATCCTACACAGTGCCGTAGGGGACCGCACCGCCACTTCCCAGCAAATTAGGGACACTGTTGCTCCTGGGGTATCGGCGAGGACCATTCGCAACCGTCTCCATGAAGCTGGGCTACGGTCCCGCACACCGTTAGGCCGTCTTCCGCTCACGCCCCAACATCGTGCAGCCCGCCTCCAGTGGTGTCGCGACAGGCGTGAATGGAGGGACGAATGGAGACGTGTCGTCTTCAGCGTTGAGAGTCGCTTTTGCCTTGGTGCCAGTGATGGTCGTATGCGTGTTTGGCGCCGTGCAGGTGAGCGCCACAATCAGGACTGCATACGACCGAGGCACACAGGGCCAACACCCGGCATCATGGTGTGGGGAGCGATCTCCTACACTGGCCGTACACCTCTGGTGATCGTCGAGGGGACACTGAATAGTGCACGGTACATCCAAACCGTCATCGAACCCATCGTTCTACCATTCCTAGACCGGCAAGGGAACTTGCTGTTCCAACAGGACAATGCACGTCCGCATGTATCCCGTGCCACCCAACGTGCTCTAGAAGGTGTAAGTCAACTACCCTGGCCAGCAAGATCTCCGGATCTGTCCCCCATTGAGCATGTTTGGGACTGGATGAAGCGTCGTCTCACGCGGTCTGCACGTCCAGCACGAACGCTGGTCCAACTGAGGCGCCAGGTGGAAATGGCATGGCAAGCCGTTCCACAGGACTACATCCAGCATCTCTACGATCGTCTCCATGGAAGAATAGCAGCCTGCATTGCTGCGAAAGGTGGATATACACTGTACTAGTGCCGACATTGTGCATGCTCTGTTGCCTGTGTCTATGTGCCTGTGGTTCTGTCAGTGTGATCATGTGATGTATCTGACCCCAGGAATGTGTCAATAAAGTTTCCCCTTCCTGGGACAATGAATTCACGGTGTTCTTATTTCAATTTCCAGGAGTGTATGATCTACCCATCTAATCTTCACCATTCTTCTGTAGCACCACATTTCGAAAGCTTCTATTCTCTTATTGGTGCAAAGTGAATGATGAAGGGCAAGGCGAGGAAGCGTCGGCTCCCGGCTGTTGTTGGTTTTGCACCAGCTGGGTCAACAAGTTATGCTGTTTCTGTTGAAATTTCCACTGTTTTTCTAGCGGTGCTGTTGTTGCAGTCGTTGTTTATGTTGTAGGTGCCACAATGTTTTAAACGCTGGATCCGTGCTTCACTGGAATAGCTGCGTAGACAGAACACAGCTTATAATCACTTACACTGGCGGTAGTGCAGAGACCGGGCCATGTCGGCTGATGATAGCGTGGTACACGAAGCGCGGCGGGGAATCCGAGTCTGTCTCAGTTAGTGAACTTATCACAAGTGCCAGCGTCGCTACCTGGAAAGACAACAGGGGGCGAAAAGGAAAGGACAGAATCAGAAGACGTTAAACACTAATGTTGTCCTTCCTCGAAGAATCAGGAACTTGCGTGCAGACCAAACTCCAGTTACATTACGCTTTCAGTTGACGCACATAAACAAGCAGGCTTACATGTATAGTGTGTTCATTTTATTGTATATGATTAGTTATGAAAGGGACATGGAGCATACGGTGAGTTTAGTGGTAAATTATTTTGGGTTCCCATAGTTGTCTTATTTTGCTGTGGCTATTATTTTATTTTTGGTAAGGGGGTGAGACAGGGTTGTAGCCTCTCCCCGATGTTATTCAATCTGTTATTGAGCAAGCAGTAAAGGAAACAAATCAAAAATTCGGAGTAGGTATTAAAATCCATGGGGAATAAATAAAAACCCATGGAGAAGAAATAAAAACATTTAGGTTCGCGATTACATTGTAATTCTGTCAGAGACAGCAAAGGACTTGGAAGAGCAGTTGAACGGAATGGACAGTCAATACTTTCAGCATTTCGCGGCCCTGTCAGCAACTGTATAAATATTAAATTCAAAATTAACAGCCTCAGTTGCGGAGTTACCTAGATTTACCTAGGTTTCAATTGGGATAACTCAATCTTCTTCAGAATTACTCTTACTAACGTTTGTCCAGTGTCTTGAAAGGAGGATATAAGATGAACATCAACAAAAGCAAAACGAGGATCATGGAATGTAGTCGAATTAAGTCGGGTGATGCCGAGGGAATTAGATTAGGAAATGAGACACTTTAAGTAGTAAAGGAGTTTTGTTATTAGGGTAGCAAAATAACTGATGATGGTCGAAGTAGAGAGGATATAAAATGTAGACTGGCAATGGCAAGGAAAGCGTTTCTGAAGAAGAGGAATTTGTTAAGATCGAGTATAGATTGAAGCGTCAGGAAGTCGTTTCTGGTACTATTTGTATGGAGTGTAGCCATGTATGGAAGTGAATCATGGACGATAAATAGTTTGGACAGGAAGAGAATAGATGCTTTCGAAATGTGGTGCTACAGAAGAATGCTGACGATTAGATGGGTAGATCACGTTACTAATGAAGAGGAATTGAATAGAGTAGGGGAGAAGAGGAGTTTGTGGCACAACTTCACAAGAAGTAGGGACCGGTTGGTAGGGCATGTTCTGAGGCATCAAGGGATCACAACTATAGCATTGGAGGGTAGCGTGAAGGGAAAAATCGTATAGGGAGACCAAGAGATGAATACATTAAGCAGATTCAGAAGGATGTGGGTTGCAATACGTAGTGGGAGATGAAGAAATTTGCACAGGATAGAGTAACATGGAGAGCTGCATCAAATAAGTCTCAGGACTGAAGACCAGAACGACAAGAACAACATATTATTTTTTAGTATGATGAGATAATCGTCCTCACTTTGATATCTTTTCTAGAAGTAGGCTTGTTAAGAAGTGTAATGCGAGGTGTATCGCGCAGTAGGCTGAGTTATGACGTTGTAGGCTGAGTTATGACGTTGTCGGTGTACTATCAGGCGGTGAGAGTCTCGTCCTTCGAGAGGAGGAAGCAAACTGATGTGGATTACTTTTCCCCTGGGGGCGTTACCACCGACGTAATTCTGGCAATGCTGCACTTCTTTAGCGGGGACCGTAGACGCCGGGTGAATAAGTTAAAAAAATGATTTAAATGGCTCTGAGCATATGGGACTTAACTTCTATGGTAATCAGTCCCCTATAACTTAGAACTACTTAAACCTAACTAACCTAAGGACAGCACACAACACCCAGCCATCACGAGGCAGAGAGGTAAATGAGTAACTTGAAGGAGGTATACTGGGGAAGTCGAACTAACAAGCATATTTTTGTTACAGATCCTGCGTTACAGCGCGTGGGAAGTAAGGCGTGAAGTACGGAGGCTGGAGGAGATGTTCACCGAATTACATCTTGAGGCCGAGAGGAAGGGGCCACTGGACGAAGTATGGGGAGAGTACCAAGGGTTGTGTCTCTCCTATGAGCTGCTACGGGAACAGTTAATCAAAGTGCAGTTATGGTGCAACACACATTACTGGGTCAAAAACGCGATGGTTCACGCACGTGAGAAATCGTCAAGAACAGTCTTTGGGTCTGCAGGTGCTGACGATATGCTGTTCAAATTGTTCAAATGGCTCTAAGCACTATGATACTTAACATCTGAGGTCATCAGTCCCCTAGAACTACTTAAACCTAACTAACCTAAAGACACCACCCACATCCATGCCCGAGGCAGCATTCGAACATGCGACCGTAGAAGCAGCGCGGTTCCAGACTGAAGCGCCTAGAAACTCTCGGCCACAGCGGCCGGCTGACGACATCCGGGAACTCAATGGTACACTGGAACAATTGAAGGAAATGACCTACTGGTATTGAGCTGTTCAAGAGAGGCATAGCACATAACTAACTAGCCCTGAGCAAGCTGTGTTAAATAATAAATACACCGCAGGAATTGACTACAGAACTAACAGAGTATGTAGAAGCAACCATGGGCTCAGCGATTCGGGATTCGAACATGATACAGACCGGGCTGGATCTGTTAGATGCTAGTGTCGCAGTAGTGGCACTCCTATTGTCACTCGCTGATAACATGGGAAATTCTAGAGCTGAATTAGCAGTATTACAAGAGGCAATACGCCATGCAGTGCGTGGAATATTAAGACCGACATTAGTACCTCTGGGACAATTCCTGGTTGACTTGCATAAGGTCCAAGGGAAACTAATAGCAAAACATATTGTTACACCAAATGAGTGGAGCTTGTCGTTGTTCTACCGCGTAGCAACAGTAGGAATTAGCACCGAAAGAGTCAGACTTTATATACTACTTCAGCTTATGGTAGGAAATACCAGTGTATGGCGCGAGTGTTTTTCAGTCGATCCCTACATATAGGTGACGCTTATCTCTAACCAAAGACGAAGTTACGTGCTGATGTCAGCGGCTGAAATGAATCGTTCTTAGATTGACTGGATCACGGTATGCCTGATCCAGATGGTCCAGATCGTCACCAAAGCATGGCAGGTACAGTTACTTTTAGGGAAGCAGACGTAGAGGATACCTAAGGGATATCCCGTCACCGCACCCTTCCTTCCAAATGGCTAGCATATACTCAGTTTACTCCTTCTACATACCCAAAATTATTACTGTTACGACAAGGGTCAATCTAATGGCATAATGAGGTTAAAATTACGATGCTTTTGGTTACTGCTTAATGGAACAACCAGTGACACTTCAGGAACTATCTTTCGTCTTCGACTGTGAGTCGGATCACTGTAATAAATCTGACACACCCCTTATTCTAATGGTCGAAAAACTATTGGGTACGACTAACTCAGAACCTAAATTACCCAAACAATACCTTGAAACCTGGCCATCACCATTCATTGGGTGAACTTATATCTACGCAAAAGGTAAGTTCTTACGCTGAGCCGAAGAATGAGCACGTACTGCCAAACCATGATCAGAAGTGCAATGAAATCATGAGAATGAGTGTCTCAGTATCTGGTACCATTGTGATTATGACCCTACTTTGTGTAATCTGTGTGTACTGTAGGCGGAAGACTGACCAACCACTTGAGCTGCTAGTACACCAATTAGCAGCAGACTCAGTTAACATTAGGAAATAGCACTGAAGGCAATGATCGATGAGGTTCACGCTCAGTTATACAGAGAGAAGCAGAGAATACGTATTTTTATGTCAACCAATGAAATATGTGTTAAGATCCTTTTTTTCAGAAATGTAAACAGGTCACAATCGAGAGACCATATTTCTCGAAGAGGAGTACTGTAGCACAGCTTTGTCCAGAGTAACAAACGTATCCTTTATCAGTTCAACAAGTAGTCATAAGGAGAGGAGATACTTTTAGCATGATAACCAGATGCCATGTAACAAGAGCATGTATGCATCATGCAAGAACACTTATTCAGTATGCTGATGTTAGCCAGCATCTCTTTGGTATTTTTAACCAGATGCCAGCAGAAAACCGCTGCGTTATTATTATGGGTAACATTTCGAGTTACACTGCAGCGATCGCCATTACAAATCACCAAACAAGAACAGTAGCGCGTCAGTAGTAAGTAACTGGGTATGAAGTTAAGTGTCCCTGAGATGATAATAATGAATAATTATTTTCACTAAGAACTGCGTGGAGTAAATTTCTCACAATGTACTTACATTATGAGCCTTTGGAATTACACTGTCGACAAGTTTTTTGCAAAACAGGTCTTGTGTGGCTGTCCGTGGGGGTAGATCTTCGCTGCCAGAAGGACACCTTGAGAAATAGTCGGAAGCATGCCTTTGACGACACAAGGATTGCTCATCACTCCACGTTCTACAAAGCATGACTGAATATATTTTCTACAAAGAAGCAGAAAACTGCTATTAATGAACGTGACCGCTCCAGCTATTCTCGACACACCACTACGTGAACAAATCTCAGATCTCTTAGTACACACAACAGCAACTTCGTGTCTCAGTGTGGCACGTATTTCTCTGGTGCAGGTCAGCAAGCCACCTGGGGCGCCAGTATTTGTTTTCCGAACCTCCTCACTCTGTGTATATCAAAAGGAAAGAAATCAACCTACTTGGAGAGGCCCTCCAGGGAGACGCCATGAGCCAGTGCCACAGTCTCCCATTTCATGAGGATTCTCTCTACCTTGGTCTAACTTGACAAAAGGTCATTCTGTCCTATTGACTGATCTCTTCCTATACTCAAGTTGTGCAATAAATTCCTCTTCTCTCCTATTTTGTTCAGTTCTAAATATTCATGGTGGTGTCTGATTGTTCTATATCGTGTCTCCCTACCACTTTCGCGCAACGACGCTTCGAGCGTGTTTCTTTAGGGAATTGACTAATTTGAACCTGGGACCTGTTGCTGGTAAGGAGACGCCAGACCACACATGACATGTAGAATTCAGAAGAGTTCAGTGAGACTAGCGATGATATAACCAAATACTTAATGATCTCAGCGTCAGCTCCACTGCACTCCCTGTAAAAGAATGTTAATACTAACTAAATATAGTGGAAGGGGTTCAAGGCCTTCCTATTTTTAGTTATCTGGTAAAATAACGTCGAAAAAGCAGTTAAGTTTACCATTGGAAATTTTATTCTACTCACAAAACATTGTTTATAAATTAAGTTTCACAAAAGAGAAAACTATCAAAATGGTCTACAGTGACCCTCAATTGTCTTTAATTACTCAACTAACTTGTTGTAAATTACAGTGGTTGATGTGGCTTCTCAATAACTATATACCAGAAAAATCATCGCGTTTCAGATCTTTACTTCAAGTGGCAAAAGTGAACACCATGAGTTTTAATTAACGATCGACACTAGTATTACGCAAAAAGGGGGTGTAACAGATGAGACTTCTCCAGTTCTGAGTGAAGCCTTATGCGCTCAAAAATGTTGCATCGCATGCGTTCATTACCTTGTCGGTGTTTAGGCAGCGTCATGGCAGCGACGGGCAGCACAGCACCGCTCACCTCGCCGTCTCGGAAGCAACTCTCCTCCTAACTTCTCCTTACTACCACTTACCGAAGTTGGTTTAAAAAAAAATATCTGGTTGTGTTTAAATCTGACCAATCAGGGTCTCAATGTTAACCTTAAGCTCCGCCTACAGAAATTCTGTCTATCCAATGAGAAACGTTATACTTTTCGTGGTGGGGCAATGTTTTTAAAGTTTGCAACGTAACAAAGACGCGAAAAAGTCTCACGCTAAAACCAGCAGCTGGTGTGGTCCTTTTAACGTTATCATAAGATCTATACTGTTCTTCTGGAGGGATCTATCTTTTAACATGGGCTGGTGGGTGGTCCTAATGTAACATAGACGCGAAAAAGCCTCACGCTAAAACAGGCGGGTGGTAGTGGCTCTTTTTGTGTTATCGTAAGATCTATACTGTTTTTCTGGAGGGCTCTAGCGCTTAACATGGGCTGGGGGGTGGTCCTTGACGTAACAGAGACGCGAAAAAGTCTCACGCTAAAACTTGCGGGTGGTGTGGTCTCAGCGGTAGACTGGCAACGTGGGTGTCTGTCCATCCCTTATCGTAGGGCCTTCCAGCTTAACACGGTTCTGCTCTCGGCTTCTGTTCTCGTTTCTCCCCTCGGAACTGCGTCTGTTTCACGGTGGGAAGGTATGGCATGTATTTAGGCATTCTTGTGTTAGTCTGTGGTATTCCATTTGCTCACTCGTTACTATGGTTAATTTCAAGTCACGATTTATTCGTAACTATGTAACATACTACTGGATTTCCTTATCATGTCAGGGTTTTCATGGAAGGTGTTGGATTTGCCTGACACCTTACACAGTACCTCCTCATTTGTCACGTGATCTACCCTTCTAATCTTCAGCATTCTTCTGCAGCACCACATTTCGAAAGGTTGTATTCTCTTCTTGTGTAAACCGTTTATCTTCCATGTTTCACTTCCATACATGGCTTCAGTCCATATAAATACTTTCAGAAAAGACTTTCTGACACTTAAATCTATACTCGAATTTAACACAGTTCTCTCCTTCAGAAACGCTTTCCTTGTCATGGTCAGTCTACGTTTTATATCCTCTGTTTTCAATTTTTCCTTTTTTTGCAATTAACTCCATCCATCCAGACAGTATTCACATATACCAATGGATGTAACTACAAAATTATATCGTTGTACGACACACTGTTGAAGAGATGTGACGTCATACATGACAGCTCAATTCTTTGAAGAGTCAGGGTTTGGAGGAGGGGGTGGGGAGGAGAGGAGGGTAGTGGGTTACCACGCAGCCGTGTTTGACTCTCAATGGTTGAGCTAGATTGGCAGCAGTTAACACTGGGTTTGCTTTCGGGAGCGTGTCCGCTCAAATCCCCTAGCAGCCGTCCACATATAGGTCTTCCATAATCATTTTACACAAATTTCAAGATGTTTCGTTTGAACGCAGCCGATTTTCTTCCTCATCCTTTTCGAAACCGATCCAAAACATCGTGTCTAAAAACCTCAACGGAACTTCAGACGTTAATCTTCATGTAAATCTGACCCTCACACTCTTTCGAGCGCCATCAGTATGGCGTAGTATTAGAGTACTTTATCTTAAACAGATCGAGTCAACACGACGAAACAACCAAGAAACTTGACACATGGTCTCACTGAAACGGTGTTACCCGTTCTGCCTCATACGTCAAATAATATATATAACAATTCAAAATACAGCTGAAAAATTTACTTTAGAAAAATATTCTGTTTTTGCGGGTGACTGTGAAATTTAAAAAGTTAACAATAAATGCGTTAGTGATTATATATAGTTGGCATTACAGAGTTAGAATTCCGCACAAAGTACTTCCATAGAACGAGTTAAAGAGTCTCACAAGAAATATTTACACATTATAGACAGAAAATAAAAGAAAATCGAAAATATATTTATTCCACATGGTTAACAAATATATATATATATACACAAAATTAAATATAAAAGATAGACAATCTTGTCACAAATAAAAACTCTAAAATGTCAGTTAAACTTCGGATGCAAAAATATATATGAAAAAACAAAAATATCCTACATTAGGTCCACAAAAGAGGCGGAGTCTACAAATATTGAGAGAAGATTAAACATAGACAAAGAGTAAATGAAAGCATTCATAATACATTAATACAGTTGAGAATAAATACATGGGTCGCTAGACAAGGCAAAATATTTGGTGGCACTACAACATTGACGAGGTATGTATCAAGAACTATCTAGGTGATAGGAAATAGTTGGTTTGTCGAACCTTTCAAACGTACGTATACGTAGGGAAAGGTACTGATTTAGCATCCTCCACAGTCTTAAAAATCGGGAAGTATCCTGATTCGCTTGTATTAAGATTGTAACCATAATTATTTGTCGTGTTGTAGAAATTCACAGCAATTATATCGCCACGCCTCATGTTCATTTCCCCTGCCGACCTTGCTGAATGTTGCAGTATGACTCTGTAGAGACGCAGTTTCCGCATCCCTGTAAAGCCATAGTCCCAGTCCAGAGAGGTAACACGCGTTGAAGCATCAACGTGCAGTGACTGCATCATCTCGTACGCAAGGCGACAAATCTGGAACAGAAAGACACCAAAAAATAATCTGAACTTTGAAACCTTTCTCAGAAATCTGTATTTAGTACTATTAATATCACAGCTTTAGTGAACTTCATCGTTACTTTGTCTAAATAAAGATATTTCAGGTTCCAAACCATAATTAACGAACAGTTGTTCAGATTTTTATAGTTTTTATATTACACCAACCTTAGTGGAAACCTCAATGATTAAATCTCCAATAATCTATCATATATTGCAAGATTTCGCAAAAACTGTTACCCGAAAGCATGATATACAGCAGGGGTAAGTAGGTAATCTCAAATATTCTTGAAAGACGCAATATACAAACATTTATTTCAAAATTAAAGAGGAAGTAAAGCTACTAATTTCATATTAATAATCACTGTAGACATATATACCGTTAGTTACCTGTTCGAAACTTAAATGTACGTGACTAGATTCTACTGCTATGAGCTGCTTCTGTTTATCCTGCATCGCAAGAAGGTTTTGCGTTTATAATGCGATGGCCTCTCAGGTTTCGGAACCAGTGTGAGAGAATTTTGAGTTCTTTACAAAGCTATGACAACTGATAAGAAAAAACATTTAGTTACGGAGACAATCAATAGCTTGCGCACCAGGACAAAAGTGGCATACTGTTTATGAGGTCACAATAGAAGCTACTAACTGCACGCACGCACGCACACACACAGACACACACATACACACACACACACACACACACACACACACACACACACACACACACACACAGACACACACTTTCGCACCACATACATATCATGTGCGTATCAGTGTGTGTGTGTGTGTGTGTGTGTGTGTGTCTCTGTGTGTGAGTGAGTGTGCAGTTTGCAGCTTCTATTGTGCTCTTAGTGTGTTCACCTCCTGGTCTGCCTCTACGATTTTTACCCTCCACGCCGCCCTCCAATGCTAAATTTGTGATCCCTTGATGCCTCAGAACATGCCCCACCAACCAGTCCCTTCTTCTTGTCAAGTTGTGCCACAAACTCGTCCCCAAGTCTGTTCACTACCTCCTCATTAGTTGTGTGATCTACCCATCTAATCTTCAGCATTATTCTGTAGCATCACATTTAGAAAGCTTCTATTCTCTTTATGTACAAACTATTTATCGTCCATGTTTCACTTCCATACATGGCTACACTCCATACAAATACTTTCGGAAACGACTTCCTGAGACTTAAATCTATACTCGATGTTAACAAATTTCTCTTCTTCAGAAACGCTTTCCCTTCCATTGCCAGTCTACATTTTATACCCTGCCGGCCGGAGTGGCCGTGCGGTTCAGGGCGCTACAGTCTGAAGCCGTGCGACCGCTACGGTCGCAGGTTCGAATCCTGTCTCGGGCATGGATGTGTGTGATGTCCTTAGGTTAGTTACGTTTAATTAGTTCTAAGTTCTAGGCGACTGATGACCTCAGAAGTTAAGTCGCGTAGTGCTCAGAGCCATTTGAACCATTTTATACCCTCTCTACTTCGACCATCAGCAGTTACTTTGCTTCCCAAATAGCAAACCTCCTTTACTACTTTAAGTGTTTCATTTTCTAATCTAATTCCCTCAGCATCACCCTACTTAATTCGACTACATTCTATTATCCTCGTTTTGCTTTTGTTGGTGTTAATCTTATATCCTTCTTTCAAGACACTATCCATTCCGTTCAACTAGACTATGCTATAGAAAGTTTATTTTCGTAATGAATTAAATTATCTACTCTTTTATTGTATGTTTTATTTTTGCGCATGTATCACAGATGGATGATGCAGCGCTGGGACGACAGTAATAAATCGTAAAAAGTGCCTGCTGGTTGGGCGGTTAATTACGGGTCGTCGGTTCCTGCCTTGGAGATAAGATGTGCGCCACGGCGGAAGAGCTGCCATAACAGTACCTATGACGTCACGCGGACAAGGGAGAAATTGTCTGTTAATGAAGAGAGAATGTCTTAGTGATGTTCCGCATAATGCAATAACTTTGTAACTCACTGTTATTATAATTGAGAATACAATACACGAGACACATTTAATGGGAAGCCTCGCATTTACTACTTTAGAGTTGGATTCGTACTCTTAACCTCCAGCAGTAACCGCAACTCTTCCAGAACAGAAGTTAGATCAGAACAAGATGGCGAGTGTGCAGCAATAAGGTGAGCAAGACCAAATAACAGAAGTCTTAGCTCCCAATCAGACTATACTTCGCCACCCGTTATCACGGTAACGAACCAGCGGAACATCGCAGCCTCCACAACAGGTGCGACATTCTCATTGTGATGGGTGTACTGCGCAGTCATCTTAAAAAATATTTAAAATGCTATAACACTCAAATAGGGGAAGCAGACTGAACCTGCGAACTCAGGAAGGCTGCTGCAGTACGATCGAGACCGGTAATGCTAGTATTTTAGCATTTTATATTTTGTACGATGACGAGGCAGAATACCCAGACGCGTTTTAACAAAATTAATGTTTACATTCATGCAACAGCTCCAAGCAGTAAGCCATTGACCTCTCTCATATATGAGGAGTTCTGCAATACTACAATATGAAAGGAGGAAATATAAAAATGTAGTAAATGAAGCAGGCAAAAAGGAATGCAAACGTCTCAAAAATGAGATCGACAGGAAGTGCGAAATGGCTAAGCAGGGATGGCTAGAGGACAAATGTAAGGATGTAGAGGCTTATCTCACTAGGGGTAAGATAGATACTGCCTACAGGAAAATTAAAGAGACCTTGCGAGAAAAGAGAACCACTTGTAGGAATATCAAGAGCTCACATGGAAACCCAGTTGTAAGCAAAGAAGGGAGAGCAGGAAGGTGGAAGAAGAATATGGAGGGTCTATAAAAGGGCGATGTACTTGAGGACAATATTATTTAATTGGAAGAGGATGTAGATGAAGATGAAATGTGAGATACGATACTGCGTGTAGAGTTTGACAGAGCACGGAAAGACCTGAGTCGAAACAAGGCCCCAGGAGTAGATAACATTCCATTGGAACTACTGACGGCCTTGGGAGAGCCAGTCCTGACAAAACTCTCCCACCTGGTGAGCAAGATGTATGAGCCAGGCGAAATACCCTCAGACTTCAAGAAGAATATAATAATTTTAATCCCAAAGAAAGGAGGTGTTTACAGATGTGAAAATTACCGAACTATCAGTTTAATAAGTCACAGCTGCAAAATACTAACACGAATTCTTTACAGACGAATGGAAAAACTGGTAGTAGCCGACCTCGGGGAAGATCAGTTTGGATTCCGTAGAAATATTGGAACACGTGAGGCAATACTGACCTTTCGACTTATCTTAGAAGAAAAATTAAGGAAAGGCAAACCTACGTTTCTAGCATTAGTCGATTTAGAGAAAGCTTTTGACAATGTTGACTGGAATACTCTCTGCAGGGGTAAAATACAGGGAGCGAAAGGTTATTTACAATTTGTACAGAAACCAGATAGCAGTTATAAGAGTCGAGGGGCACGAAAGGGAAGCAGTGGTTGGGAATGGAGTGAGACAGGGTTGTAGCCTCTCCCCGATGTTGTTCAATCTGTATACTGAGCAAGCAGTAAAGGAAACAAAAGAAAAATTCCGAGTAGGAAATCAAAACTTTGATGTTCGCCGATGACATTGTAATTCTATCAGAGACAGCAAAGGACTTGGAAGAGCAGTTGAACGGAATGCACAGTGTCTTGAAAGGAGGATATAAGATGAACATCAACAAAAGCAAAACGAGGATAATGGAATGTAGTCGAATTAAGTCGGATGATGCTGAGGGAATTAGATTATTAAATGAGACACTTAAAGTAGTAAAGGAGTTTTGCTATTTGTGGAGCAAAATAACTGATGATGGTCGAAGTAAAGAAGATATAAAATGTAGACTGGGAATGGCAAGGAAAGCGTTTCTGAAGAAGAGAAATTTGTTAACATCGAGTATAGATTGAAGTGTCAGGAAGTCGTTTCTGGAAGTATTTGTATGGTGTGTAGCCATGTATGAAAGTGAAACATGGACGATAAATAGTTTGGACAAGAAGAGAATAGAAGCTATCAAAATGTGCTGCTACAGAAGAATGCTGAAGATTAGATGGGTAGATCACATAACAAATGAGGAGGTATTGACTAGAATTGGGGAGAAGAGGGGTATGTGGCACAACTTGACAAAAAGAAGGGATCGGTTAGTAGGACATGTTCTGAGGCATCAAGGGATCACAAAGTTAGCATTGGAGGCCAGCGTGGAGGGTAAAAATCGTGGAGGGAGACCAAGAGATGAATACACTAAGCAGATTCAGAAGGATGTAGGTTGTAGTAAGTACTGGGAGATGAAGTAGCTTGCACAGGATAGGGTAGCATGGAGAGCTGCATCAAACCAGTCTCAGGGCTGACCACAACAACAACAACAACAACAACAGTATCACCTAACACAAACGAAACATTCATACATGTTATTGTACAAATGATTTATAAGTAGTCGATTCCTGAATAGTGTAAAATACAGGATAAGTTTTTTTTACATTGAGACAACGAAATATCTCAAAAATAGGCATCGGATTAAGAAAAGGGGAGAGTAGTGTGATGAATACTTTTACAAATGCTGTAAGGTGATACCAGTGTTGACATCCCATTCCATCCCCTGCTGTGGAGAGGGGAGGGGGGACTTTGAAATCTAACATGAACGTCCCATTTGTATTACAGAATATAATTCTACTAGGAAAAAAATACACTTTCGTCGGTCCGCAATAGATGGTGCTGTAATCCGCAAATTACATAAATTGGTTTCAAAACTGTAATGGAGAAAAATTCATTGGAAGACAAAAAAATACCAAGGTGTGCGCGAATAATGACTCAGTTTTTTGCAGTTGTCTCTGTGTGGCTGTTTTTAAACATTCGTTCATTATTTGACTTGATCCAATTGCGTGCAAATCGTTCCTGATTACTTAAATATGTTCCTTCAATGTGGCTGCGTTATTAGAATGCAGACTGTTACGAAAGATACACTGAAATGTTTTGCATTTGTGTTGCAAAAGACAGAAATGTTGCTAATGCCATAATTCTTTATGCTCACCGTTTCTCAAACAGAGTGCGATCACGAGCTTCTTTTTCTGGTGTTATCCGACAGTACTCCTTCAGGAGAACAGCACAACCACGAAAGAGCAACCGTCGAAGAACTTTTGCTGCAGAGAAAAATGAAACTGCCGTATTAGCTTCAGTAATCACAGCCCCCAATTTAACAGTCGGCAATCAATTCGTGAATCGGGAATTAGTCATACGGCTGTTTGCCGAATTCTTAAACGTAAAAAATATCATCCGTTGCATATTTCCCTCCATAAGCAACTTCCGAGGCTCGTCCGCGTTTGTGTTGCTCCTTGTAATGGCTCTGAGCACTATGGGACTCAACTGCTGTGGTCATTAGTCCCCTAGAACTTAGAACTACTTAAACCTAACTAACCTAAGGACATCACACAAATCCATGCCCGAGGCAGGATTCGAACGTGCGACCGTAGCAGTCGCACGGTTCCGGACTGCGCGCCTAGAACCGCGAGACCACCGCGGCCGGCCTCCTTATAATGACTAGGAAGAGATGGTCTACGTTTCTGTTCATGAAAGCTGTATATATGTTCGCTGATTTTCGTAGCGGTCAATTAATGCTTATACCACTTTCTCCAAAGGATGAAGAAAAACAAGCAAAGAACAAAGAAAAAAGAAATGCGTGGATCCACAGTGCCCGGAAAACAAGAACAGTACAGAGAGGATTTCGAACATAATTTTCTCATCGTGTGGATTGTAAAACAGAGTTTTATGAGTATTTTAAGATAACATTCCATCAGAATTTCTAAAATCACTAGGGGAAGTGGCAACAAAACGACTATTCACGTTGGTGTGTAGAATACATGAGTCTGGCGACATACCATCTGACTTTCGGAAAAGTGTCATCCACACAATTCCGAAGACGGCAAGAGCTGACAAGTGCGAGAATTATCGCACAATCAGCTTAACAGCTCATACGTCGAAGCTGCTTACAAGAATAATATACAGAAGAATGGAAAAGAAAATTGAGAATGCGCTAGGTGACGATCAGGTTGGCTTTAAGAAAAGTAAAGGCACGAGAGAGGCAATTCTGACGTTACGGCTAATAATGGAAGCAACGCTGAAGAAAAATCAAGACACGTTCATAGGATTTGTCGATCTGGAAAAGGCGTTCGACAATATAAAACGATGCAAGCTGTTCGAGATTCTGAAAAAAGTAGGGGTAAGCTATAGGGAGAGACGGGTCATATACAAAATGTACAACAACCAAGAGGGAATAATAAGAGTGGACGATCAAGAACGAAGTGCTCGTATTAAGAAGGGTGTAAGACAAGGCACTAGCCTTTCGCCCCTACTCTTCAATCTGTACATCGAGGAAGCAATGATGGAAATAAAAGAAAGGTTCAGGAGTGGAATTAAAATACAAGGTGAAAGGATATCAATGATACGATTCGCTGATGACATTGCTATCCTGAGTGAAAGTGAAGAAGAATCAAATGATCTGCTGAAAGGAATGAACAGTCCAATGAGTACACAGTATGGTTTGAGAGTAAATTGGAGAAAGACGAAGGTAATGAGAAGTAGTAGAAAGGAGAACAGCGAGAAACTTAACATCCGGATTGATGGTCACGAAGTCAATGAAGTAAAGGAATTCTGCTACCTAGGCAGTAAAATAACCAATGACGCACGGAGCAAGGAGGACATCAAAAGCAGACTCGCTATGGCAAAAAAGGCATTTCTGGCCAAGAGAAGTCTACTAATATCAAATACCGGCCTTAATTTGAGAAAGAAATTTCTGAGGATATACGTCTCGAGTACAGCATTGTATGATAGTGAAACATGGACTGTGAGAAAACCGGAACAGAAGAGAATCGAAGCATTTGAGATGTGGTGCTATAGACGAATGTTGAAAATTAGGTGGACTGATAAGGTAAGGAATGAGGAGGTTCTACGCAGAATCGGAGAGGAAACTAATATGTGGAAAACACTGATAAGGAGAAGGGACAGGATGATAGGACATCTGCTAAGACATGAGGGAATGACTTCCATGGTACTAGAGGGAGCTGTAGAGGGCAAAAACTGTAGAGGAAGACAGAGGTAGGAATACATACAGCAAATAACTGAGGACGTAGGTTGCAAGTGCTACTCTGAGATGAAGAGGTTAGAACAGGGGAGGAACTCGTGGCGGGCCGCATCAAACCAGTCAGTAGACTGATGACCCAAAAAAAAAAGATGACGAAGCACTCCTTTTGTCGACTTTTAAACAAACTAGGACCAAAATTGGGAAAAGAGACACTTTCTGTAGACTACTAATTTCACCTAAAGAGCGCCCGGCTGTTTTTTTAGGTATGTTCAAAGAGGATTAAAGATAAACCAAACGTAAGTTTATCGGTACAATTAATGTTTTATTCCTTTAGTAATTAATTGATAAATACATAATTCAATAAAACGCATACTTGAATTTTAACAATTCTGGGGAAAACAAATCAGGACGAATCGGTGAATTATTTTCACAGTTGGAGCAGGTGCACTGAGAATAATGGCTTTGTTTATTTATAAAGTAATTGTGTGAAGCTCTTTGCTGATTCATGAGCTGCTCTGTAGAGTTTCACGTCTTGTCTTCTACGGATGAAGGATATGGTGTTGGAATAGGTTTTGGTGAGGAATTCAAGGATGATAGAGGCAAATGATGGACTGGCTTGTTACTGACAAGCTGCTGTAGTTCTAACTCTTACACAGTGGGAAAAAATTCTACTTTTAGCTTGATGAAAAAGTAGTGGATGCAACAATTTTAGGGCTGGTGCTAGACCGGCCAAAAAGGCTCACTCGGGTATTGTATTTTTCCTTTTCATTATCTGTTCAAAAATGGTTCAAATGGCTCTGAGCACTATGCGACTTAACCGCTGAGCTCATCAGTCGCCTGGAACTTAGAACTACTTAAACCTAACTAACCTAAGGACACCAAACACATCCATGCCCGAGGCAGGATTCGAACCTGCGACCGTAGCGGTCGGTCGGCTCCAGACTGTAGTGACTAGAACCGCACGGCCACTCCGGCCGGCACCATTATCTGTCTCCGAGCTTATTTATCTGCTTCTTTTCCTGCCAAAAGGTAGGTAGTAAAAAGTGAAAAAATTCCTTTCTGGTATTAAAATATGGTTAATTGTATTTTACCTTTAGCTTGCATACATGATACAGTTTTCTTCCAGACACTGCCATCGTACACGTCTTTGCGGTATTTTTCATTTGTCTGATCGTAAAGGGCAGGATATTTACGAACTTCTTATATTAGTCTTTACACATGCTTTTTTTTGTGCACAGAACAGTCTTGCACTGTTGCACGGCATACAAAACAATTCCACCGTCGCGTCATCCCTCACGTGAGAAATTAAACAGAACAAACTCCGTACGGCACACTGGACGAAAGTTGATAGGCGTGTTTCTATATCTGTAAGATGATGTCTATTCAGGTTTCACGCCAGTCGCGTAAGAATGGCGCTAGCAACGCCACAATGAAAAATGCTAAGCAGGTATGCTTTGAATACACGCTGTAACGGTCGTGAGCGTTAGTTAACTTTGAGACTGGACTTGATGAATTGATGTTAGTCAAGAATGCCTTTAAGGCGAGAAAGGCGGCAGTATCATCACCTCACTGAGTTCGAACTAGGTCGTATAATTGGGCTACGAGAAGCTGTATGTTCCTTCAGCGGTATTGCAGGAAGACTTGGCAGAAGTGTAGCCACTGTACATGATTGCTGGCAGCGTTGGCCACGAGAAAGTACAGTCGCAAGAGGAACGTGCTCCGGACAGCCACGTATCACTAGCGAGAAGGAAGACCATCGTGTACAGCGTGTTGCTCTGGCGCATCGTACTGCATTTGCAGCAGAGAAATTCGAGCAGCAGTTGGCACCACAGTGACACAAAGAATTGTTACAATCGCTTCCTTCAGGGTGAGCTCCGGGTCAGACTCGCTGACCCCAAACTAGCGCCACTTGCGACTTAAGTGGTGTCAAGCGACAGCTCATTGCCGTGTGTTGGGGAGAAGGAGACCAGTTTAGGGCGTGCAGCCAACCTGTCTGCGTACTAGACACACTGGACCTACACCTGAAGTTGTGGTTTGGGGTGCGATATTGTATGACAGCAGGAGCACATTCGTTGTTATCCTACGCAACCTGGCTGCAGACTTGTATGTCAGTCTTGCGATTCGATCTGTTGTGCTGCCATTCTTGAACAGAATTCCAATGGATGTTTTCCAACAGAATAACACTCGGCCACATATTGCTATTGTATCCCAACACGCTCTACAGAGTGTCGACATATTGCCTTGGCCCACTCCCTCATCACATCTGTCTCCAATCGAGCACACATGGGACATACGGATATTCCAGGGTCATCTACAAACAGAATTAACTGATGTGTATTTGACCACCCTAGTGCAACAGGCGTGGAACTCCAGCCACAAACTCACATCCGGTACCTGTACATCACAGTGCATGCAACGTCCTGGCGGCTACACCGCTTATTGATGCACCTGCGTTTCACATTTGCAAGGGCGTATCTCGCGGTTACATTAACCTGTGATTCTGCTTTGTTAATCAGTTAAATGTGTTACCTAGACGAATGTAATATCAAAATTTGAGTGCTCTACATTAATTATTTTTTGGTGTTGAGAATTTTCTCCGTCAGTGTATAATGCGAAGGTACTTCGATAGCCGTAAATCGAGTTCAGTTCCAGTACGGTATTTTCTTTGAGTAATGGACAGTGGATAGAAATTCTGCCTCCTAGTATTTATAGTTCCAGTGATTGTAAAATTCTCTCTCTCTCTCAAATGGTTCAAATGGCTCTGAGCACTACGGGACTTAACATCTGAGGTCATCAGTCCCCTACATCTTAGAACTACTTAAGCCTAACGAACCTAAGGACATCACATACGTCCATACCCAAGGCAGGATTAGAACCTGCGATCGTAGCGGTCGCGAGGTTCCAGAGTGAAGCGCCTAGAACCGCTCGGCCACTCCGGCCAGCTCTCTCTCTCTCTCTCTCTCTCTCCCATCTCGGTTTCGCAACGTGCTTAACACAGCTCTTCCCCTACTCACACACTTGTACTCTCAAAATTTATTTTATCCCACATTGTATTCGAAGAGCAGTAGCATGTCTGACTTGCTATTTTGATTAATTGCGAACGACAGTTTTAATTGCTATGGCAATAGCCATCTCGCAATACGTAATCAGTGAACGCATACATTCTAACTACGCTTTGTTACCATAGCCGATGACGATTCATATTTAAAAACGCCCTTAAATGTTCTACTTTGCTTTATGGCACTAGTTTTACATACACATCAGCAAATCAGTATCTGAATTCATAAATGGGAAATAGTTTGGCACGGAATAATACGTTGTATAAATTGAAAGTTTTAGCTGCGAGAGAGAATTCTAGAAGAAGAAAATATATGTTTCTGAGTCGAAATTTGTAGTTTTTATGCAAAATAGTTTGGTGTTTTTTGTGTTCAAATACAAATACTACAATTATTTTACGGAAAGTGACAGAATTCCTGACTGAAACAAACAGTTGTTTCGCTTAAAATGAAATGCAGGCAGTTCGTGATAAACAGAAGTCGCAGATGTATATATGTAAAGAGTTTGGGACTGATAACTCTACATTGTCGACGGTAATTGAGATTCGAGACTAACTTCGGCAATGTCTGACTGTAAATGCTGGACTCAAACATATTCTCTTGAGAATGGCTGAACATGATGGCTTAGGGACCAGGGAAGAGAACAGGAGTCCAATCCGGCATCAACTCTTGCTATTGTCTGGAGTCCTCTGACGTCACGGTGAGGCTACGTAGTGCAGCGCATAAATGTGATTATATGGCAAATGCATCACACCACAGACGCTGTGACGTGTTACATATATCTACATCTACATCTACATGGATACTCTGCAAATCACATTTAAGTGCCTGGCAGAGGGTTCATCGAACCACCTTCATAATTCTCTACTATTCCAACCTCGTACAGCACGCGGGAAGAAAAAACACCTGTATCTTTCCGTACGAGCTCTGATTTCCCTTTTTTTTTTCTTGGTGGTTGTTTCTCCCCATGTAAGTCAGTGACCAAAAAATATTTTCGTATTCGAAGGAGAGAGTTGGTGATTGGAATTTCGTGAGAAAATTCCGCCATAACGAAAAACGCCTTTGTTCTAGCGATGTCTACCCCAAATCCTGTATCATTTCAGTGACACCTTTTCCCCTATTTCGCGATAATACAAAACGTACTGCCCTTCTTTGGACTATCTGGTAAGCATCCAACACCGCATAGCAATATTCTAAAAGAAAAAAGACAAGCTTAGTGTACGCCGGTCTCCTTAGTAGATCTGTTACATTTTCTAAGTGTCCTGCCAATAAAATGCAGTCTTTGGTTAGCCTTCTCCACAACATTTTCTGTGTGTTCCTTCCAATTGAAGTTGTTCGTAATTGTAATTCCTAGGTATGTAGTAGAATTTACGCCCTTTAGATTTCACTGATTTATCGTGTAAGCGAAATTTAACGGATTCCTTTTACCAGTCATTTAGATGACCTCCCACTTTTAGTGATTTAGGGTCAATTGCCAATTTTTCGCACCATACAGGTATCTTTTCTAAATCGTTTTTCAATTTGTTTTGATCTTCTGATGACTTTTTTAGTCGATAAACGACAGCGTCATCTGCAAACAACCTAAGACGGCTGTTCAGATTGTCTCCCAAATCGTTTATACAGATAAGGAGCAGCACGCCAGAAATCAGTTCTGTTTTACTCGATGACTTTCCATCGGTTACTACGAACTGTGACCTCTCCGACAGGAAATTACGAATCCATTCACATAACTGAGAAGCTATTCAATGAGCTCGCAACTTCACTACAATCCGCTTGTGTGCTTAAGTGTCAAAAGTCTTCCGGAAATTCAGAAATACGGAATCAATCGGAAATCCCTTGTCAATAGCACTCAACGCTTCATGCGAGTAAAGAGCTAGTTGTGTTTCACAAGAACGATGTTTTCTAAATCGATGTTGACTGTGTGTCAATAGACAGATTTATTCGAGGTAATTCATGTTGTTCGAAAAGAATATACGTTCCAGAATCTTGCTGCATATCGACGTTAATACGCTCCTGGAAATGGAAAAAAGAACACATTGACACCGGTGGTCAGACCCACCATACTTGCTCCGGACACTGCGAGAGGGCTGTACAAGCAATGATCACACGCACTGCACAGCGGACACACCAGGAACCGCGGTGTTGGCCGTCGAATGGCGCTAGCTGCGCAGCATTTGTGCACCGCCGCCGTCAGTGTCAGCCAGTTTGCCGTGGCATACGGAGCTCCATCGCAGTCTTTAACACTGGTAGCATGCCGCGACAGTGTGGACGTGAACCGTATGTACAGTTGACGGACTTTGAGCAAGGGCGTATAGTGGGCATGCGGGAGGCCGGGTGGACGTACCGCCGAATTGCTCAACACGTGGGGCGTGAGGTCTACACAGTACATCGATGTTGTCGCCAGTGGTCGGCGGAAGGTGCACGTGCCCGTCGACCTGGGACCGGACCGCAGCGACGCACGGATGCACACCAAGACCGTAGGATCCTACGCAGTGCCGTAGGGGACCACACCGCCACTTCCCAGCAAATTAGGGACACTGTTGCTCCTGGGGTATCGGCGAGGACCATTCGCAACCGTCTCCATGAAGCTGGGCTACGGTCCCGCACACCGTTAGGCCGTCTTCCGCTCACGCCCCAACATCGTGCAGCCCGCCTCCAGTGGTGTCGCGACAGGCGTGAATGGAGGGACGAGTGGAGACGTGTCGTCTTCAGCGATGAGAGTCGCTTCTGCCTTGGTGCCAATGATGGTCGTATGCGTGTTTGGCGCCGTGCAGGTGAGCGCCACAATCAGGACTGCATACGACCGAGGCACACAGGGCCAACACCCGGCATCATGGTGTGGGGAGCGATCTCCTACACTGTCCGTACACCTCTGGTGATCGTCGAGGGGACACTGAATAGTGCACGGTACATCCAAACCGTCATCGAACCCATCGTTCTACCATTCCTAGACCGGCAAGGGAACTTGCTGTTCCAACAGGACAATGCACGTCCGCATGTATCCTGTGCCACCCAACGTGCTCTAGAAGGTGTAAGTCAACTACCCTGGCCAGCAAGATCTTCGGATCTGTCCCCCATTGAGCATGTTTGGGACTGGATGAAGCGTCGTCTCACGCGGTCTGCACGTCCAGCACGAACGCTGGTCCAACTGAGGCGCCAGGTGGAAATGGCATGGCAAGCCGTTCCACAGGACTACATCCAGCATCTCTACGATCGTCTCCATGGAAGAATAGCAGGCTGCATTGCTGCGAAAGATGGATATAGACTGTACTAGTGCCGACATTGTGCATGCTCTGTTGCCTGTGTCTATGTGCCTGTGGTTCTGTCAGTGTGATCATGTGATGTATCTGACCCCAGGAATGTGTCAATAAAGTTTCCCCTTCCTGGGACAATGAATTCACTGTGTTCTTATTTCAATTTCCAGGAGTGTATATGGGCCTGTAATTTAGTGAATTATTGCTACTAACTTCCTTGAATACTGGGGTGACCTGTGCAAGTATCAGTCTGAGTACAGATCTTTCGTCGGGCGAACGGTTGTATGCGATTGATAAGTATGGAGCAACTGCATCAGCATACTCTGGTTGGTGACTTAAGTTGCTTCATTTATCCGAGCTGTTCTTGACTCGAATTCTGGAATATTCACTTCGTGTTCTTTTGTGAAGGCATTTCGGAAGACTGTGCTCAGTAACTCTGCTTAGGAAGCACTGTCTCCGATAGTATCTCCATTGCTATCGCGCAGAGAAGGCATTGATTGTGTCTTTCCGCTAGCATACTTCAGATACGACGAGAATCTCTTTGGATTTTACTTGTTCATCTTACTTTTGATTTGTTTCAGTACACAGTTTGCAAATCAAGTGAAGTGGACTTACAGATGGATTACACATTAGGATGAAATAAATGGTAATGAAGATGAAAAATAACTCACTCGTTTGACGAAGAAGCAGATTTTAATAGAGTCGGTTCCAGATTGCTGTTACTGTTTACGAGATGAAGATACAATCAATAGCTGCTTCCTCTTTATGGAACATTTCTTTATAGCTTCCAACTTTGCAACTTGATTCGGATATATGGTCCTTATAAATGGCATTCTGTTATAGAAAGAGCAATGACTATGTCAAGAACCTCAGGAAACTTTTGTTTCAAAATATACTCCTGGAAATTGAGATAAGAACACCGTGAATTCATTGTCCCAGGAAGGGGAAACTTTATTGACACATTCCTGGGGTCAGATACATCACATGATCACATTGACAGAACCACAGGCACATAGACACAGGCAACAGAGCATGCACAATGTCGGCACTAGTACAGTCTATATCCATCTTTCGCAGCAATGCAGCCTGCTATTCTTCCATGGAGACGATCGTAGAGATGCTGGATGTAGTCCTGTGGAACGGCTTGCCATGCCATTTCCACCTGGCGCCTCAGTTGGACCAGCGTTCGTGCTGGACGTGCAGACCGCGTGAGACGACGCTTCATCAAGTCCCAAACATGCTCAATGGGGGACAGATCCGGAGATCTTGCTGGCCAGGGTAGTTGACTTACACCTTCTAGAGCACGTTGGGTGGCACAGGATACATGCGGACGTGCATTGTCCTGTTGGAACAGCAAGTTCCCTTGCCGGTCTAGGAATGGTAGAACGATGGGTTCGACGACGGTTTGGATGTACCGTGCACTATTCAGTGTCCCCTCGACGATCACCAGAGGTGTACGGACAGTGTAGGAGATCGCTCCCCACACCATGATGCCGGGTGTTGGCCCTGTGTGCCTCGGTCGTATGCAGTCCTGATTGTGGCGCTCACCTGCACGGCGCCAAACACGCATACGACCATCATTGGCACCAAGGCAGAAGCGACTCTCATCGCTGAAGACGACACGTCTCCACTCGTCCCTCCATTCACGCCTGTCGCGACACCTCTGGAGGCGGGCTGCACGATGTTGGGGCGTGAGCGGAAGACGGCCTAACGGTGTGCGGGACGGTAGCCCAGTTTCATGGAGACGGTTGCGAATGGTCCTCGCCGATACCCCAGGAGCAACAGTGTCCCTAATTTGCTGGGAAGTGGCGGTGCGGTCCCCTACGGATCTGCGTAGGATCCTACGGTCTTGGTGTGCATCCGTGCGTCGCTGCGGTCCGGTCCCAGGTCGACGGGCACGTGCACCTTCCGCCGACCACTGGCGACAACATCGATGTACTGTGGAGACCTCACGCCCCACGTATTGAGCAATTCGGCGGTACGTTCACCCGGCCTCCCGCATGCCCACTATACGCCCTCGCTCAAAGTCCGTCAACTGCACATACGGTTCACGTCCACGCTGTCGCGGCATGCTACCAGTGTTAAACACTGCGATGGAGCTCCGTATGCCACGGCAAACTGCCTGACACTGACGGCGGCGGTGCACAAATGCTGCGCAGCTAGTGCCATTCGACGGCCAACACCGCGGTTCCTGATGTGTCCGCTGTGCAGTGCGTGTGATCATTGCCCGTACAGCCCTCTCGCAGTGTCCGGAACAAGTATGGTGGGTCTGACACACCGGTGTCAATGTGTTCTTTTTTCCATTTCCAGGAGTGTGGGGCGCAGAGACTTTACACGTTTGCACAATCTATTTCCACGAAAAGCAAATTCCTCTTCCAATACTTCGCTTTTTGCTGCTGGAAAACCTAACGATATACGAGTGTTTTGGCACTTAAATACAATGTAGCGTGCGATGTATTTCACCGCATCTGGAAGAACATCTGACATTACACAGACATCGAACACTTTCACCACATCTGTTAATAAATTTTCTTCGATATTCATAGCTGCAGGGATTTCTCTTACTGCGGTTCATCAACAACAGAGAAGTCTTCGGTGATGAAACGTAGGGGCACAGAATGTGAGTCGACCTCACATTGAGAAGATTCTGAGCTTAATTCTTCAGCAACCGGCGTGTTTCCCGTGAAAGAAATATCAATTTCGCTACCCGTCAGCGTAAGCACACACACTCTTTTCCTAGTTACAGGGGCGTAGGGTTATTATAAAGTGTACCAAATCCTTGTACCAGAAAAAAAAATTCCGTGCAATCTTTATTTGATCTGGAAGTTGATATGTAGCTGGCGTTCATTTTTTTGCGCTCTTGAAGATGTAAAACGGGATTTGATTGACATGACGAAACCTTTTTGGATAGGCAGCAATCTGTCTCTATCATCAACCCGCAAATCCCAAAAAATGTCTAGGAATCTCTTTAATGTGTTCTCTGTATTATGAGACTCATTCCAAATTCGCACCAACATTCATCTTTTGGAGCTCTCTTCAAGACATAAAAGACATCTTAAACGAATAGTTAGTCGTGAAAATTTGTATGCGCTCGTCCAGTTACATTTAAGTACGCTTCGTTCCATGTCTCACATCTGATAAAACCCGGGCATTCCTGGTATCGTCTGGTGGATTTACTAAATATTTTATCTGTATCGACACACAATTCCTCCCAGTGTCTGATATTTTTCCCTGTCATATCAAATGACACAGTTACAGCATTTATTTCCGATCCCTCAACTACCTTATGATTTTCTGAAGCATAATATTAGTCATAATTGTGTCGAGCTCATAATATACTGGTCGTTTCCAGTGCTTACACACCTCACAGATCATGCAAACTGGAACGCTGGACTGTGGACCGCCTAATATGTACTTTGACGAACCGTAACATACGCGAATATGAACATTCATTTAGCCGAATGTGAAAATGCGGATCTATCTTGAGTAATGAGAGTATTTAACTTTACCTTCAATACATATAGCGTATCCTAGAGAGTACCCGGTCTGCGTTTAAATTCCCTCGTCCATTTCTGAGGTGCTGCCTTGCACAGAAGTATTTTTCGCTTTCGCAAATAAGCACATGCTTTTGGCGACTGAGCTCTTGAATTCAATCCATGGACAAAGTCTTCTGAATTCCACTTTACCCTTTTGCTTTCGTTCAACAGGCATCGTATTTGCGGGGGTGTAAACATGTTGACAACACATTGCTCACACTTCTGTGTGATTGGGTTTTTCCTTTCGAATTAGATGAGCGTTTTGGCCGGTTTAACGAAAGAACATGGCGAAGCGTACTTGTTTTACTTCTTAAGAATACATAACATCTCATGGGAGCTACTTCTTTATGTGCATACAGTTTTATTAGAAGTCCGGTCTCTGCCCTCAGTTCCTTATTTTCTGGATCCTTACTATTAGATTGAGCTCGTGAACGGAATAATTAGCTGTGATATGGTTGACTTTCTTTTTTTTCGGTGACAGTTTCTAAAGTTGTCAAAGCTCGTTTTTACACATTTCTTGCGTCGCAATGTAGTGCATAAGATCGAAATGTCTAAGGAATGAATTTACTTTTATTACTCACGGAACTATTTACTCAAGTACATTAATTGCTCATTAGTAATCAAATAAATGATACACAAAAGTGATAAATATCAGGGACATGAATCGCCGCAATAGTTTACTTCAGTAAAACTTCAAGAAGTCAACACGTTCCGAACTCACAACCTTCAGCATGTCACGCACAGATCTTATCAGCTACCCTACGGAACCAATGCGAGTCATATACTTATTCTTAAAAAGGCTTGGAGCAGCACGACAAATGTACAGACTTAAGTGGTCAGTCGCAAGTTGTACTACATTCTTACACTGAAATAGTTAACACCTCTTGAAAAAAAATATCGGCTAATTCCACGAGAAATGAGGATATAGTATTAGGGGACACACGCTAATAATCCTAAGCAAAATAATTTATTTATTTCCTACACAGACATAGAGTAATGCAGTACCACGTGGAAAAATCTTTAAATTTATGTGAATTAATTTATTTTAAGATAATTTTTTAGTTATAACTATTTTGAGGATTATTTACGTACTGACTTCGGATCTTTCCATTGCCTCTTTGTTTTCTATAATTTGTTCCCCATTGCGGTATAGAATGTTTACTGAGGGGATACCAGTGGGTAGAAGCTCGTTTCTTGAACGTAATCCTAAAAGGTCTTTCTCAATACTCGTTCATGATCTTCAGACCGAAAGTGAACTGAACACACATGGTCAGTTTTCGTATTCAATTTATCTCCATTTTGCAAGTGCTCATCGTTGGGAAAACCATCATAAATAACGTTTGTCATTTTTAGAGCAATATTAAAGCATTGCACCACTGAATAATTACAGTGACCCTTGCTCATGATTAACACGAAACGAGTTACTGTCTTTTGATATCCACCACGAGTTCCGTGTTCTGTCGGATGCATAGGTACGAGAGTTCTCCAAGTGACGTCACGGTGCGCAAGGGCGACTGGGGATCTTTTTGCCCGCCAGGAGCTGTTAAGGTCTACCTCCTTTTTCTACATAGCTTGGTAGAGGCGGCGTAACCCGTTTGTTTCAAACAAGGTATGTCTCAGAATGTTCTCATGTCAGTAAATTTATTGCTGATCACATAGCAGCACAAACGGGTACTGCATTCTCTGCAAATTCAGTCTCGTTGGAACACATAAAGAAAAGAAAAGGTTCAAAAAAATGGTTCAAATGTCTCTGAGCACTATGGGACTTGACATGTATGGTCATCAGTCCCCTAGAACTACTTAAACCTAACTAACCTAAGGATATCACACAACACCCAGTCATCACGAGGCAGAGAAAATCCCTAACCCGGCCCGAAATGGAACCCGGGAATCCGGGCGCGGGAAGCGAGAACGCTACCGCACGACCATGAGCTGCGGACAAAAGAAAAGGCATAGTGTTAAAAATCTATGCGGTTAAGCCGACCAAATTTAATCACCTATGACAACAGATCGGTTTCGGTCTACTGCACCTTCTCTACGTGGACAAAGACAGGCGAAAGATGTTATTTTCACTTACTTTAAAGCTGCTTACACAGTACAGTTTCATTGTTTAAGGGACCATCGTGTACAGTGAAGGGAATCTATAAAGGAAGTGATACAGAATTCGTGAGGTACACTTCAGATGGATATGAAAAATATTTTAATTTATCGCTAGGAAAGCTTAACACTGCAGTTTAAAATTTGAAAAATTACCAGACGAATGTAACGGCAAGAGAAAGGCAGGAACAGTGGCCGCAGGGTTCACCGCCTGGATTTGCGATTTAAATTACGAACATAACTTTTCCCAAAAAACGATAAACCGTGTTCCGACGTACGCTAAAGGCTTACAAACTGAGTCGTTTGGGAAATGCTTCCCCCTATGGCCAGAAAGCCCCATTGTGACGTCAGATAAATCGCTTACATTCCACCTGTCGAAACGACAGCATTTTTTTCCGCGTACCCCCGCGGCGTTTTATATAACCTCCACTAGTTACTGCACGTTGCCGTCGACCATAGATGGGCATCACATTAATGTGATTGGACCGTGCAGTAGAAGAAATGGAGCAATATAAAGGAACACTCAGGGCTCTGCACAATCTCCTCTTGAGTGGACACAGACACGTCTGCACTAATTCAGAATCAACATTTTGCACTAATTCAGAATCAACATTCTATACACAAAACACAAATGCACAACAATCTCAAACTATCTAAAACTCTTTGCAACAGGAGTACAAAGACTACACTCTTGGGCTCCTACACATTATCACCAAGACATGCAAGAGAGATAAACCTACATATAATAAACACGGAGTGGCTTGTGCATAAACATTATTTTACAGAGACGACGCGTGAACTTTATCTTTTTTTCTGAAACACATACAAAGCAGGGGAAAAATGGGCCAAGTCTTGTTGCAGAGTTATGTCTTTCGTAACTATAGCCTGCATAAATCGATGATATGGGCAACAAAATGAAAGAACATTTGTACAAATATACAATTAAAATAATGTATGTGTCCTCTTCCCCTTGCATTCATTGACAACCACGAAAATAACTATTAATGTACAAGTGACACGAATTATATAAATTTCACAAAATAATATCAATCAACAAAATATTCGCGTAGCTGTATTTTTTTTTTTTTTTTTTTTAATATCCAGGTGCTAGTAGGACTTGTGCACTAAGGGTTGTGCTCAAATATGATTATATGCGAGTGTACAAAAAGTATATCCATTGCGGAAATCGAGAATCTCGACCATTTAAGACTGTTATCGACAACCCACGGATTGCAACATTTTCGAGGATGTTTTAATTTCGGTGATATAAATATGACACGCGACCATTTATTATAATAGTGAGCAGTCTTCATTCACGCTGACTGGGTCACAATGGTAAAAGTCAAACATCAGGCAAGGAATAACTTTATCGCTCTTATGACGCGTTTCGGAATTTATCGGTCATCAGATGTTCAGGAGCGATTAGTGCATATACACATTCAATTTGAAACGTCATATCTAAGTGCAGTAATGGCTACTGGAAATCTGATGATGGATAAATTCTGAAAGCGTCCTGAATGGTAAATTACTGTCCGTTTTGCAACGTGCACCACGCAAGTAACGAGCAGCCCTTAGTGGCTCGCCATCACAGTTTTCTTTATTTTAAATGTCTTTGTGACTAATGCGCTTTTGGCATATTTCTTATTTTATAAATGACATATAAGTACTGTCAGTCTTTTACCATGATTCCGCACTTATACCGTATCATACGTTTTTAGTCATTATTCTTTGACCATTCTTTGTTTTAAATTCTGAAGAAGACAGTCCTAGCAGTGTTGAAACCAGGTTAATTTGTTAAAAATAGTGACCGAGGCTGTTTATCTTTCAATTGAAAGTACTGATTGTTTTGGTTTTAATTTTGACGTGGAATAACAAACGGCAAAAGAATTATTTTTTCGTGTGATATAATTACAAAATAACAATTCTCGGATTTTCTTGTTTACTTAATCCATGACACCTTGTTTCTTACCAAATTTCATGAGTCTAGGCTAACAGGAAATACCCTATAGATTTTGATGATTGAGTTTGAGGGTATTAAAATGCTGCTTCAAAGTGTTCAACCGCCAAGGGACCATAGAACTCAGTATGTGACATAAATTCCAATGTGATAGTCAACCTGTTCCTGAGAAAAATTGTTATTAACAGCAGGGCAGACAGACAGGCAGATGGACGAAAAACAAAGCAGTTCTATTAAGAGTTCCGTTTTTACCCATTGAGGTAACATACGGAAGCGTAAAGTCCATGTTCTCCACTGAAACATGATATAATTAAATTTTAGTTGAGATATATGAGTCTTATATTTATCTTTGATAACGATAAGAGCTGAAGAATTTAATTGAACGCTATACAACGCCCACGACTCGAACCCAGGTCTCCTTGTTTACTAGGCAGTCGTAATAGCGATTACAACATCAATGTAAAAGAATCCTCACTTTCGATAACAAACTTCTTAAAAAACAAACTTCACACTTAAATAAAGAAAGAAAATAATTAAAAATCAATAATAATAGTATAAAAATATTCATCTCTTGTCAATATCAACATATATTTGAGAATATTGTGGAAGAACATAAAAATATAAATTAAGCAATATTAACTAGCATAGAACTAGGATAACATTTCTGAACATTAGGCACTAAAATTTAGATAGAGGAATAGTTTTTGACTGACCTAGACAACGATTCAATCATTGCCTAACTTCAGTGCAAAAATTAAGTTCGAAGGGTGGTGATATGCAATGTGTCAAGCAAATCCAGCACCCTCCATGAAAACCCTGACATGATAGCAAATCCGGCAATACGTCACATAGCTCCGAATAAACCCTGACATTAAATTAACCAAAATAATACGATCATAAATTAACCAAAGTAATACAGTCAACGAGTGAGCAAATGGAATACCACAGACTAACACAAGAACGTCTAAATACATGTCATACCTTCCCACCGTGAAACAGACGCAGTTCCGAGGGGAGAAACGAGAACAGAAGCCGAGAGCAGAGTCGTGTAGGCTAGAAGGCCCTAAGATAAGAGCGGAAAAATGGGACACCCTTAGCCGACCGACCGCCAAGAGGTCCATCCCCCAGCCCGTGTTAAAAGGTAGAGCCTTCCAGAAGAACAGTATAGATCTTACGATAACACTAAAAGGGCCAAACCATATGCAAGTTTTAGAATGAGACTATACACGTCTCTGCGACATAGCAAACGTTGAAAACATTGCCCCACCACGAAAAGTATAGCGTGTCATTGGATAGACAGAATTTTTGTAGGCGGATCTTAAGGTTAACATTCAGAAGCTGAATGGTCAGTTGAAAACAAAGTCAGATAGCTTTTTCTTAAACCAACTTCGGTAAACAGTAGTAAGGATAAGTTCGAGAGTGTTGCTACCGAGACGGCGAGATGTGTGACTACCAACAAGGTAATGAAAGCACGCGATGCCGCATAAAAGAGCATAAGTCTTCACTCAGAACTCCAGAGGTCTCATCTGTTACATCTCCTTTTTATGTAATACTAGTGTCGATCGTAAATTAAGCTTCATGGTATTCACAATTGCTACTGGAAGTTAAAATCTGAAAAGCTTTGATTTTTCTGTTATAAAATTATTGAGAAGCCACGTCAGCCACTGTAATTTACGACAAGTGAAATAAGTAATTAAAGGTAATTGAGAGTCACTGTAGACCATTTTTGATAGTTTTCTCTTTTATGAAACTAAATTTAAACCTAGATTATAGATGTGATATGGCATAGGTCATCCTTAGAGCCATTATAGAACTTGAAAACCCATTCAGGGAATATTCGTTCACATTTTTGTTGAACGAAGTTGGTTTGTGTCATCCGGTATTGAAATATTTCCTTTTATCAATAGTACAACTTACAAACAATATTTTGCGAGTAGAATAAAAATTCCATTGGTAAAAATAACTGTTTTTTTAACTTTATTTTACCAGCTAACTAAAAATAGGAAAGCCTTGAACCCCTTCTATTAAATTTAGGTAGTATTAAGATTCTTTTACAGGGAGTGCGGTGGAGCTGACGCTGAAATCATTAAATATTTGACTATGTCATCGCTAGTCTTACTGAACTCTTCTGAACTCTACATGTCATGTGTGGTCTGGCGTCTCCTTCCCAGCAACAGGTCCCAGGTTCAAACTAGTCAATACCCTAAAAAAGACGCGCAGAGCGTCGTTGCGCGAAAGTGGTAGGGAGATACGTCTTAGAACAGAGACACCACGCAGAATGTTAGACCGTTTATCAGTATTGTAATTCATGTGACGTGGACTTCTGATGGTATTGTTTAGCCAGTCTTTAAACATGAGTGCTTACATCATATTCTGAAGGAACGTACGTTTAAAACTTAATGGCCGTCTTACGTCACCAGGAGCATCATTTGCTTTTAGGCGATTTAATGATGGCCAATGGCAGGCCGAAACCAGCAACCGAGTGGTCCGTACATACGTTATTATGCATACAAATTGTTCAACCATACTGTAAATCGAGAATGTCTGCTAGTTTTTCGTGTTATCGATACTGATATGAGCAAAATATTCATCTACCCGTTAATGAGAAAAGGGGGCTTAACAGAAGGACAAAAGGCGGGTAAAAATGACAAAGAAATATTTTTCTTGTGATATAATTACAAGTCAAAAATTATCGTTTTCTCTGCTTTGCTTGTACCGTGAAACCTTGCTTCTTGTCAAATATTAGGAGTCTAGATCAACGGAAAGTACCGTATAGGTTTTAACGAGTCAGGGTACGAATAGAAAATTATGAATTAAATAACCGTCCAAATCTTTTGAGTGCATTGACATACAACACACATTTGTTGCGCCATCAAGGGGCCAGAGACCGTAGCGTCCGACATTAATTTCAACTTGATAAGCCTATCCGTTGCTGAGATAAGAGGTTTTAACAATACAATAGGACATAGAGACAGACAGACGGGGACAGCAAAGTGTTCCTATAAGGGTAGGATTTTTACCGCTTGAGGTACCGAACCATAAAAATGGTTAATCAAGCACATAATCTACCGTGTGTGTGTGTGTGTGTGTGTGTGTGTGTGTGTGTGTGTGTGTATGCGAGAGAGAGAGAGAGAGAAAGAGAGTGCAAATATAACGTAGCGGTATTTAGCTGCAGCAATTACATCAGTGTTCTACATTATATCTGCATGTGTAGATGTTATCTGTAAGGTGTAAGATGAAGTTCAATAGAATATCATGTTGATAATTATCGCTTTAGATTCGCCTAATTGCAGCTGAATTTGTATATCATATGCGTTTGATCTTCGTTATCTGAGGCGAATATGACACGAAAATTTCGTTTTGTTCAGTCGTAATCGGAAGGAGCTACTGCGATAATTACTCACATAATATTACACGCACGTGAGGAGGACTGGACAACTATAGTTGCAGATGTCAATGTAATATTCACAGGATAACTTCAGTTTAGAAAATGTTGTGGGTCATGAGTGAATGACTGGAAACGGCACCTAGATGTGGCAAACGTCTAGTTAACACGTGAGCTGGACAGCTCGTTTCTGTGCGAGGCTGTTCAAATCGTGACAAACGGGGCAGTGTACATCCGACATAACGAGCCACTGGATTTATTAAGTGTCAGACGGTGTTGCACATTATGCATCGGAACAATAGCCGTGGCCGTAAAACTCAATTAACTGCCGCCATTATATTAGTCGCGTGTTACAGCGCCATAGTCCGAATTAGAGTAATCTGTGGCAGCATTTCAGCTTGTGTATCTTCGATAGTTACTACCACGAAAACGTCGACATTCCTAGCAATCAGCTACAAATTACAACTAAAAGTCACAATGTCAACACTGCCTTATTGCCTCACTGGCTCTGTTCGTTCCCAACCGCCACATTTTCCGCATAAAGTTGAAGCTTCAACAGTTTTCTGCGTTTTATTTTGTTCCATTATTTTCTTGGGTGGACGACAATGCGTCTGTAGGATTATCAGCTCGGAAGAAAGTTGAAGTACAAATAACAGGCACGAAAAGAATAAAAAGAGGAAGAGATGGTATGAATTAGTCTGAACGGAAACAGATAATTTCTCTGGACAGAATCATATTGAGGGGCAGTCAAATGACAAACCGAACACCAGCCACTACTGGACCAGGGAATGGTTCCATTCAAAAGCAATCACCACACGCGTTAATACATTTACTCCACTGGCAGAAAAGAAAATCAATTTCTCTTCGGTACAACGCGGTCGGCCGCTGACGGATACACGACCGCAGGCACTCTTGCCCTTCCTCGGCCGACTGAAACTGCCGTCCACGCACATCTTTCTTCAGCTATGAAAAGCACACGGTGGAAGTTCCAGGCAGTACGGAGGATGTTGCAGTGTTTCCCAACCAAGTAGCCCAAGCGTAGCCTTGGATTGCCAGTGTGGGGGCGGGCGTTATCGTACGATACTGCGATTCCGTCACGCTGCATTCTTGGGCGTTTTGACTTTACAGCGTGTTGCCGTTTCTGCAAAGTGTCTCCATAGCCCTGCGCATTGATTGTGGTTGCACTCTCGAGGAACTCGACGAGTAGAGTACCTCCTGCATTCGAAGAAGAAGGTCATTGTGACAGCTTTGGCTTTCTTTGGAGGGGGAGACGTGGGATTTATCACTGTTGGTTTTTCCGTTTGCCCTCAGATCATCCTGCCCCCCCCCCCTCCCCCACCCCAACAGTGCCAATCGGAAGAAGGCTACGATTCAGCAATGCAGTTTGAAAACCTTGAACATCCTCCGTAGAGCCCGGATCTTTCAACGTGTGATTTTCTCATGTTTAACGACCTGAATATAATAATCCCAATCCCAAAGAAAGCAGGTGTTGACAGACGTGAAAATTACCGAACTATCAAATTAATAAACCACGTCTGCAAAATACCAACACGAATTCTTTACAGACAAATGGAGAAACTGGTAGAAGCTGACGTCGGGGATGATCAGTTTGGATTCTGTAGAAACGGTGGAACACGTGAGGCAGTACTGACCCTACGACTTATCTTAGAAAATAGATTGAGTAAAGGCAAACCTACGTATCTACCATTTGTAGACTTAGAGAAAGCTTTTAACAATGTTGACTGGAACACTGTCTTTCAAATTCTGAAGGGCCAGGGGTAAAATACAGGGAGCGAAAGGCTATTTACAATTTTTACAGAAACCAGATGGCAGTTATAAGAGTTGAGGGGCATGAAAGGGAAACAGTGGTTGGGAAGGGAGTGACACAGGGTTGTAGTCTCTCCCCGATGTTATTCAATCTGTATACTGAGCAAGCAGTAAAGGAAACAAAAGAAAAATTCAGAGTAGGTATTAAAATCCATGGAGAAGAAATAAAAGCTTTGAGGTTCGCCGATGACATTGTAATTCTGTCAGAGACAGCAAATGACCTGGAAGAACAGCTCAACGGAATGGACAGTGTCTTGAAAGGAGGATGTAAGATGAACATCAACAAACGCAAAACAAGGATAATGGAATGTAATCGAATTAAATCGGGTCATGCTGCGGGAATCAGATAAGAAAATGAGACGCTTAAAGTATTAAATGAGTTTTACTATTTGAGGAGCAAAATAACTGACGATGAATGGAATGAACAGTCTAAAGAATACAGAATATTGGCTAGGAGTATATCGAAGAAAGATGAATGTAATGAGCAGTAGCAAAATGGTCTCGAAGTAGTTGAAGTTAAGGTATTCTACTACCTAGGAACAAAATAACCAATGACGGACGGAGCAAGGAGGACAAAAAACAGACTATCACTGTCAAAAAACGTATTCCTGGCCAAGAGAGGTCTACTGCTATCAAACATACGCCTTAATTTGAGGAAGAAATTTCTGATAATGTACGTTCGGAGCACAGCATTGTATGGTGTGGGAAAACCGGAACAGAAGAGAATCAAAGCACTTGGTATGTTGTGCAACTGACGAATGTTGGAAATTTGGTGGACTGATAAAGTAATAAATGAGGATGTTCTGCACAGAATCGGAGAGGAAAGGATTAAGCGGAAAACACCGACAAGGAGAATGACAGGATGATAGCACATCTGTTAAGACATCAGGGAATGACTTCCTTGGTACTAGATGAATCTGTAGAGGGCAAAAACTGTAGGGGAAGACAGAGATTGGAATACATACAGCAAGTAATTGAGGACGTAGGTTGCAAGTGGTACTCTAAGATGAAGAGGTTGGTACAGGTGAGGAATTCGTATCGGGCAGCGTCAAACCAGTCAGAAGACTAATGACTCAAAAAAGGAAAATAGACATATGACATCGTAATTCTGTTAGAGACGGCAAAGGACTTGGAAGAGCAGTTGAACCGAATGGATAGTGTCTTTAAAGGACGATATAAGATGAACATCAACAAAAGCAAAACGAGGATCATGGAATGTAGTCGAATTAAGTCGGGTAATGCCGAGGGAATTAGATTAGGAAATGAGACACTTTAAGTAGTAAAGGAGTTTTGCTATTAGGGTAGCAAAATAACTGATGATGGTCGAGGTAGAGAGGATATAAATGTAGACTGTCAATGGCAAGGAAAGCGTTTCTGAAGAAGAGAAATTTGTTAACATCGAGTCTAGATTTAAGTGTCAGGATATCGTTTCTGAAAGTGTTTGTATGGAGTGTAGCCATGTATGAAAGGATAGATGGACGATAAATAGTTTGGACAAGAAGAGAATAGAAGCTTTCGAACTGGGATGCTACAGAAGAATGCTGAAGATTAGATGGGTAGATCACATAACTAATGAGGAGGTATTGAATAGAATTGGGGAGATGAGGAGTTTGTGGCACAAGTTCACTAGAAGAAGGGATAGGTTGGTAGGACATGTTCTGAGGCATGTAGGGATCACCAATTTAGTATTGGAAGGCAGAGTGGAGGGTAAAAATCGTAGAGGGAGACCAAGAGATGAATACACTAAGCAGATTCAGAAGCATGTAGGTTGCAGTAGGTACTGGGAAATGAAGAAGCTTTCACAGGATAGCGTAGCATCGAGAGCTGCGTTAAACGAGTCTCTGGACTGAAATCACAACAACAAAAACAACAACGACCTGAAGTAAGACTTGCGTGGACGTAGGTTTCAGTTGGACGAGAAAGGGAAAGAGTGCGTGTGGCTGAGGATCTGGCAGCAATCTGCGAAACTTGAACTATCCGCTTCGTCTACCGGTGGTATAAACGTCTTAACAAGTTCGGTAGTTACTTCTGAGTCGAACTATTCCGTGATCCCGTTGTGGTCGTTTTCTCAGTTGTTTTTCGGCCAAAACAGCATAAAAAGCAAAATGACAGCAGTTTCTAATTCTCCAGAGGCAAAAAACTGCATAAAATTCACAATGAAATCGGTTTGTAATTGTCATGATAACGGTGCAAGTCATGTTGAGTACGCAACCCACCGTTTCCTGCCGCAAGCTGAAATCAAGGAACAGCATGTTCCTAAGCGGATCGGAGTGTCAGGGGATCACGTGAAAAATGCGTTGTCCAATCCGTGCCTTCATTTCAGCTACGATCATAACTGAAGAACCGAACCAGCAAATTTCAGATAAACCCGCAGCCAGAAGTCACACACATTAAGATCAGGTGATCTGGGCGGCCAGTCTGTAGGGAAATGACGGCTGGTAGTTCTAAAATTTTCAACGTCAGCAGCCGCTTCACTGCCACTGCAATGTGCACAGGTGCGCCATCTTGCACAAAAATGACCCTCTCCACACATCCATGCTACTGAACAGTTGGAATGACGTTGTTGCACAAAAGTCTGTCTTAGCTTTCGCCACTGACGGAACTCAGGACCCATCTCCACAAATAAATACGCCCATAAGATAAATGATGTCGTCAACCCCCACTACATAGTCATCTTTGGAGAATAAAGTGCTTCTGGTTGATGTGCGTGCGGATTTTCCGTTGCCCTCATTCTGCTACTCTGCGTACTGACTTTTCCTTGGAGATCGAAATGGGCTTTGTCTGTTCACTGAATGTTCTATGGTCTTTAATTGGCCACTTACATGAGAGGAAGAAATCGCCCAGCGAATGTTTATCTTACTGGCATGTCAGCAGGTGGCATGTCAGCAGGTGGCATGTCAGCAGGTGGCATGTCAGCAGGTGGCAACTTCTGAACGTGGGTGATTTTTTACGTATGGAAATGCACGATGTTTCGTAGAATTTTATGCACTGTGCTCCTTGGCATGTCCATTGTTCGGGATATTCCCGTCCACAGCATGTTTGCACACCGTCGCTAGACCCCTATTGCAGGGCTATGGCACATCTTTACTAGACGCCGGATGAACCTGCTTTCCTCCTTCTGCCACGTTGCACTTGAAAAGTACTTGCCTTTTCGAATTCTGTAGTCATTTCCTCCAAACTCTTAGCTGACACCAGACTGATGACTTTTTTTCTTTTTTGACACCCTTGAGTATCCAGAATTTCTGCAGGGTTATTAGCGTACAGTCACGCTTCTTGTAAAAGACCTTTACCACCAGCGCGCGATCCTTCATGAAGGCGATCATTTCGGGCGTTAGGACGCAAACTGAGGAACAGCCGTGTGCCTCGTATCTAATTGCGTGCACATTCTGACGCTCACAGCGTCTTCTATTGCTAAAGTTTTCGTTATTATTGTTATTATTATTACTACTATTTTTTGTCTCGTGACGACTCCTTCCGTGTTGATATCTTGCTGTTCAATTATGGACACCCTTACATAAGTACTAAAAAGTTTTGGGTTTATGACTACTGTTGGCGGTAATCAACACCTTTTTCAATACAGAATGGGGTAGTATTTTGCACACAGTTAGCCAGTTAATTCCACTAAACCAAAACCTGTTGTAGTCTATAAGCGCAGGGTTACTTACGTTAGAGCTGAACGTACAGACTACGAAGTCACACATGGAGAGCAAGTGGATGTCCACCAGGATTCCGTCAAGAGCTTCTTTACTATATTTCGTCTTCCCACTTGCCCTCGAGGATATATTTCGATCCCCAATAACTGTGTAGTCAGGATACCTACAGAAAAAAGCAATGTCTAATTAATACAACTGCATGCGATAGAAACGTACGAGCTAGAATACACCCTAACGAGGGGAGGCCACGACGTTCGGATCGCGGGTTTGCTTCAAACTTCGTACACTTTTAATAGTCCATTAGGACAATATAATATGCAAGTAGTAAGGCGTCCTACTTGGGTAATTTCGAAAAAATTACAATATAAGCTTTGCGTATCAGTGGTGTACCGTTGCGTTGGGGCCATGAACACGAGGTGGCAGTAGTCATGTGGCTAGCGTACAAGCTCCGTGATTTCTGGATCGACTATAGCTCATCCTTTTCTTTAATTTGTATTTTTTTCCGACACTAGATTCTTATCTGTTACATTTCGAAGGTAATTTGATGAAAAGACACGTGTGTTTGCGTAAACTGTTATTGACTTTCCAACGTTATTTCGCTGTTTACCAATTTTTATTATTACAACAGATACTATGCTAGTTTTGTTTCATCAGGCAAGTTAAAAACTTTATCAAGCGCCTTCAGACATACTCATATTTGATTGACATCGAACGCCATATTGTTTCTCGTGAAGATGGTATTAAAATGCGTTAAATAGTTCATAACCCATTTCCAGCACTGATATTTACGAAAATGTTGCATTACGCAAATTTTGCCTCCAAATTGTCGGAACAAAGAGAAGTTTTTTAAATGCCAACGAGCATCGTTTTTCCTTAGAAACTATGAAGATTCCTTGTGAATGAGGGAAAACTGCGTTCTACCGATGGAGTTTTAATTGGTTTTCCGTATCCTGCAACCTGTAACGCCGAAAGTACATCCTACGATTAATCGTACATTACCTTCATATTCTGACATGTCGTAATTTATTGTAGCCATGAATAAAGTTATTTACAGCTTTATTTATCGATGTCTGACTTAGACTTAACCCAGCAAAATGGTTCAAATGGCTCTGAGCACTTCTGAGGTCATCAGTCCCCTAGAACTTAGAACTACTTAAACCTAACTAACCTAAGGACACCACACTCATCTATGCCTGAGGTAGGATTCGAACCTGCGACCGTAGCGATCGCGCGGTTCCAGACTGAAACGCCTAGAACCTAAAGCGCTGCAGACCAGGACTGTCCGGTTGGTCCCGGCGGAGGTTCGAGTCCTCCTTAGGGCATGGGTGTGTGTGTTTGTCCTTAGGATAATTTACGTTAAGTAGTGTGTAAGCTTGGCACTGATGACCTTAGCAGTTAAGTCCTATAAGATTTCACACACATTTTTTTTCAACAGCATTTCGGTCCACCTGTGTCCCCAAAGCAAGCTTGCCATTAATTGGTAGATTCTTGGATGTCCTCCTGAGGGATGTCGTGTCAAATTCTGTCTAACTGGAGCGTTAGGTCACCAAAGCACCGAAATGGTTCGAGGATGCTGCCCCTAGTGCTCAAAATGTTCTCAATTCTCAAGACATCCTGTGACATTACTGGCTAAGATAGGTTTTGGTAAGCACGAAGTCAAGCAGAGGAACCTGTCACCGTGTAGGCAGGCATTATCTTGCTGGAATGTTAGTCCAAGACGGTTGCCACGAAGGATAAGAAAACGGACTGTAGAATAACTTAACTTTCCGCTAAGCTGTAAGGGTGTCGCTGATGAAAACCAAATGGGTCCTGCCATAAAATGGCAGCTCCTGACCATCATTTCTGGTCGTTCGTACCCCACTGCTGTGCGGCATTTCTCAAGAAAGGTCTTCGCTGGTCGTTGGAGTCCATTTCGAAGCGGGACTCATCACTCAAAACCATTCTACTCCAGTGGATGAGATTCCAGGCCGAAGACATGTCTAGAGATGCCGCAGAGTGTGGCGGGATAGCAAGCTGACTGCCGCCCACCATATGGCTCGACATCCAGTTGTAATGGTCTGGAGTGCCATTTCATTTCATAGCAGGACCCTTTTGGCCGTCATCCGTGGCACCCTTACAGCGAAGAGGTACTTAGATGACATTCTACACCCCGTTTTGTTGCCATTCAAGGCAAGCCATCTTGGGCTAACATTTCAGTACGATAGTGTCCGCATATACATGGCAAGATTTTCTACTGCTTGTCTTGGTTCTTGGCAAACCCTACCTTTACAGTAAGGTTGCCGGATCTATTCAAACCTGTAAGGTTTGGGGTATTATGGACAGGTCCCTCCAACCAGTTTGTGTTTTCAGTTTCCTATTCCATAAATTTAAAAAAAAAAATTATAAAAATTTCAACAATCTCTTGGTCTTTCAATTTACTCAGATCCCATCTTCGTAATTTCCTACTTTTTTGCCAATTCATCAGTTTTATTCTGGAACCTGATAAATCTCTTACATTATCTGCTTTTCAAACAACTGAGCAAAACTGAAAGTACTCAGACATTTCTCTCTTTACTTATTCCGATCATCACTACACTGACACACAACATTTTTTTTTACCGCAACGCAATCTGACTTTCAATAATCCCTACAAAAGAATGACCGTGACTAAAAATAACCTATACCGTTCATGAATCACTTACCTCACAAAAATCATCGTTACACAAACTACTGCAATACAGCGTGCGCCAATACTGCCAGCTGAATAAAAGATTTTAACTACTGACAGGCATACATAACAAATGAAGGATTTTGATAGAGAACAAACAATGTATTTACCTTAATAATGTTCAAAAGTCATCACATATTTATCAGTTCATGATATCCAGTATTACAGATTTACTCTTTCTGATGGACACATGTCCAGATCGTCCGCTCTCAAAATTCTGCCATCTCTCTCCTCACATCCACCACTGCTGGCGGCTCACCTCCAACTGCGCAACGCTACGCTCTGTTCACATCCAACTGCCCAACACTACAATAGCGAATATTCCAACAATTCCAACCAGCCACAGACTGCACACAGCACAGCCAGTGATTTTCATACAGAACGCTACGTTTCGTTAACAATTTAAAAACCTAAACAGCCTACTTACAAATCTACAATTCATAAAAAATAAACTCTGCTGGGAGCCCGTATCTGTCCCTGGAAATATGTTACAGTTCAGAATCTGGTTCCGACGTCTCTGTATTACCATTTATAATCAAGCCGAAACCTTCCTGTATTCCAGGTCTCCTTCACATGTTCAAACTTCTTTCATGATTTTTAAACCAATTGTTAGCGATGGTTAGATTACAGTTTGTGATAAAATTGTACTAGTCAGCTTCCCCTTTCATTCCATTCCACAGGTGCTTATTCACCGGCTACTTCTCCTTCTGTTCTTTTTCCTAGAATCGAATTTCAGCTCCCGATAACAATTAAATTTTCATCTCCCTTAAATATCTTAGTAATCTTTTTAATCTCATCGTGCATTTCTTCGATCTCTTTCGCAACTAGATTGCATATAAAACTGTACTACTATGGCGTGTGTTGGCTTCGTCTCTACCTTGGCTACGATAATGCGTTCACAATTATGTTCATAGCAGATTAACTGCATTCCTATTTTTTGGTCATTATTTGACCTACTCGTGCATTACCCTTCTATGCTTTTACGGGTGTGCCCAAAAAGTAAAGCACTGGATTTTTTTTTCTCAGCAGAAATCAGTGCGAAATGTTGCGATTCTATTATCTGAAGTCACCTGAGCGAGCGCGCCACCTTTCCGTCACTTCCGACAGATAGCGTTGCTGCAGGACAGTTTCACAATGGTGTCTATAGGTGATGTACGTCACAAGCAACGTGCCGCCATTGAATTTCTCACTGCCGAGAACGAAACTGCGGGGAATATTCACAAAAAAATGTGCAAAGTCTAGGAGCATTTTATGTCGACCGAAGTACAGTTAGTCGCTGGGCACGGACGGTGGGGTCAGAAGGCGATTCGGCAGAGTTCCGCAATTTGCAGCGGTCGGGGATACCATCCATGGCTGTCACACCTACCATGTTGCAGCGAGCTGATCTCATTCGCGATGACAGACGCATTACGACACAGTATTCAGTGGACGATGAGGAGGTGATTCACATAGTGAAGCACTGGCTCCTCACCAGGACAAGAATTGGTACCAATGGGGCATATGTGCCCTTGTTTCGCACTGGAGGAAGGTCACAGAACGGGATGGAGATTATGTGAAAAATAGGGTGTGCTGATTCGTGTTTGTAATTCTCACTATGTTCAATAAACAATTGGTGAAGGAAAGAAAATGCGGTGCATTACTTTGCCCTCGTATAATTATCACCATGTAGTTACATGACCAGAATTCCTCTTCCTCCTGCCACTGAACTTCACTAATTCCCACTCTAAATAACTTCAACTTATTTTTTTCTCTTTTTAAGTTTTCTAAGTCACCTGCCACATTGCGGGATCTAACATTCAATTCTCCAACCTCTAGAGCACCAGTTTTGTTTTTCCTGGTAGTGACATCCTCCTGAGTAGTCCCCACACAGAAATCCAAATGGCGAACTATTTAGCCTCCAGAATATGCCAGAATATGCCATCATCATTTAACCGAATAGTAGAACTGGATCACATTGGGAAAAATAACGGTTGTAATTTCCCTTGCTTTGAGGCGTTCGCATTACCAGCACAGCAAGCCTATGTTTGTTGAGGTTACAAGATCAGATCAGTTAGTCATCCAGATTGTTCTCCCTGCAGCTACTGATAAAGCTACTGCTCCTATTTATTCAGCGCACATTAGTCTGGCTTCTCAACAGATACTTCTCTATTATGGTTGTACCCCGGGGTTAATTCGTTTTTGCAACCCCACATTAAACATTTTGCGGCCATAACATGTAACTCGAGTGCGAGAGGACGTGGAATGCATCTTTATGCATGAGGCACGCAAACCACCCCATCACAGCAAGGGCCATAATTCATGGAGGACAGAGTTACATGAAACAAAACTAAAAAGTGAAAAACATATGAAACTGCAATAAAACCGCCACAACGCATTATTATATGGCTATATGATCCTCCCGTATTGTGGCCACATATGCCTATTGCTATGGCAACGACTGTGTATCCCATGGCCTTGCAACTCTGCGTCGCAGAATGGATGTCAAATTATCTAGAAATTTCCCATGTCACAAATGTATTTGTTTATTTAAAACTCTGTACCAAATTGGTGAACACTTAAGGTCTCAGAATATGTCTTATCAACAGATCTTATATTCTAAAAGAAGTAGTACGGTTAGTATTTCTTCACGTGCTCCTATATTTCTCCGGAATCCAAACTGATCTACCCAGATGTCGGCTTCTACCAGTTTCTCCATTCCTCTGTAGTATTTTGCAGCTATGACTTATAAAATGGATTGTTCGATTATTTTTACACCCGTCAGCAACTGCTTTCTTTGTAATTGGGATTATTATATTCTCCTTAAAGTCTGAGGGTATTTTACCTGTCTCATCCGTCTTCCTTACCAGATGGAAGAATTCTGGCATGGCTGGCTCTCCAAAGGCTATCAGCAGTTTTGACGGAATGGTTCTACCCTTTGGGCCCTGTTTCGACTTAGGTCTTTAAATGCTCTGTCAAATCGTTCTCGCACTATCGTATCTGCTATATATTAACATTGCCCTCAAGAAGATCCACAAGACCTCTGGCATTTCACTAATGCTAAGTACTTCGTGTTTGTAATCTTAGGTGAGCTGCGAATTTGGAGGGGCTACTGACAGTTACTGTCGTGTGCTCTCTGAAACGGATGCTAACTTTCCAACATAATACTTTCCAACATATAACATTGAGCAATCCCTACAGTTAATTTTATATTTTCGCAACAGTGAAACTAATTTAAGTGGCCTATATCTCAACGGGCGTTGTAAACTGTTGTTGTTCCTGTAGCTTACATTCACTTGGTATTCTTAAAAATAAAGAAGCTACACTCCTGGAAATGGAAAAGAGAACACATTGACACCGGTGTGTCAGACCCACCATACTTGCTCCGGACACTGCGAGAGGGCTGTACAAGCAATGATCACACGCACGGCACAACGGACACACCAGGAACCGCTGTGTTGGCCGTCGAATGGCGCTAGCTACGCAGCATTTGTGCACCGCCGCCGTCAGTGTCAGCCAGTTTGCCGTGGCATACGGAGCTCCATCGCAGTCTTTAACACTGGTAGCATGCCGCGACAGCGTGGACGTGAACCGTATGTGCAGTTGACGGACTTTTAGCGAGGGCGTATAGTAGGCATGCGGGAGGCCGGGTGGACGTACCGCCGAACTGCTCAACACGTGGGGCGTGAGGTCTCAACAGTACATCGATGTTGTCGCCAGTGGTCGGCGGAAGGTGCACGTGCCCGTCGACCTGGGACCGGACCGCAGCGACGCACTGATGCACGCCAAGACCGTAGGATCCTACGCAGTGCCGTAGGGGACCGCACCGCCACTTCCCAGCAAATTAGGGACACTGTTGCTCCTGGGGTATCGGCGCGGACCATTCGCAACCGTCTCCATGAAGCTGGGCTACGGTCCCGCACACCGTTAGGCCGTCTTCCGCTCACGCCCCAACATCGTGCAGCCCGCCTCCAGTGGTGTCGCGACAGGCGTGAATGGAGGGACGAATGGAGACGTGTCGTCTTCAGCGATGAGAGTCGCTTCTGCCTTGGTGCCAATGATAGTCGTATGCGTGTTTGGCGCCGTGTAGGACTGCATACGACCGAGGCACATAGGGCCAACACCCGGCATCATGGTGTGGGGAGCGATCTCCTACATTGGCCGTACACCTCTGGTGATTGTCGAGGGGACACTGAATAGTGCACGGTACATCCAAACCGTCATCGAACCCATCGTTCTACCATTCCTAGACCGGCAAGGGAACTTGCTGTTCCAACAGGACAATGCACGTCCGCATGTATCCCGTGCCACCCACCGTGCTCTAGAAGGTGTAAGTCAACTACCCTGGCCAGCAAGATCTCTGGATCTGTCCCCCACTGAGCATGTTTGGGACTGCATGAAGCGTCGTCTCACGCGGTCTGCACGTCCAGCACGAACGCTGGTCCAACTGAGGCGCCAGGTGGAAATGGCATGGCAAGCCGTTCCACAGGACTACATCCAGCATCTCTACGATCGTCTCCATGGGAGAATAGCAGCCTGCATTGCTGCGAAAGGTGGATATACACTGTACTAGTGCCGACATTGTGCATACTCTGTTGCCTGTGTCTATGTGCCTGTGGTTCTGTCAGTGTGATCATGTGATGTATCTGACCCCAGGAATGTGTCAATAAAGGTTCCGCTTCCTGGGACAATGAATTCACGGTGTTCTTATTTCAATTTCCAGGAGTGTATTTTGATTAACAGTATCTATTTATGTGCATACATGATCTTTGCTTTTATTCGCCTTCCATGTACCCCTGATTAAAGCTAATTCTCCTTCGGCAATGGGCCGTATTTTCTTGGTTTCCTTTTGAAATAATGTGTCCGCAAAGTTCTCCGGGAAACCGCTTTTATGAACATGTCTTTTGTCTTTTTCCTAAGGTAACTTCGTCGTAGCACGTCCGAATTAATCATCACGCAGCCGTGACGTGTACATTGGGAACGATGGCCCGTGGAACGCAAGCTGTTTGCAAAACTGTGATGTACGCCCGTGCTAACGGGACCATTGTTTTCAACTGCATGACATCTGCCACCTGCGCTCATTGAGACAATAACGGTGAGCTCTGCTGAAATGCATACAGGTACAGGGACTTCTATGGCATACTGTGCCATTGATGAATTTTTTGTAAAGTAAGCTATATTGTTCCTTGTGTATCGTAACATGTGACTTCAAGTGGTTGCTCATACATTTCTCCTATGATGCTTCCGTTTTATAGATATTTGACGGTGGTCTAAGATCGAAACTGTACAGTCGCTCAACGGAAAAGGAAAAATGTCAGCTGCAGGTAGCACTAAACCGTTAAAGAATCCACCGCACCCTGCGACCCCACTCTCAATGAAGATTAACATCTTACGTGTTTTAAAATTTACTGAAACACTGACAACTGAGAGAGCATTACCTCGAAGCACACTGTATTCAAAATCGTACTGTTCATGACACACGGCCGGCCGTTGTGACCGAGCGGTTCTAGGCGCTTCAGTCCGGAACCGCGCGACCGCTACGGTAGCAGGTTCGAATGCTGCCTCGGTCATGGATGTGTGTGATGTCCTTATGTTAGTTAGGTTTAAGTTGTTCTAAGTTCTAGGGGACTGATGACCTCAGATGTTAAGTCCCATAGTGCTGAGAACCATTTGAACCATTTGAACCCTAACATTCGCCCACAACTCCAGTGGAGCCGCAACTGAGCCAGAGCGTTTCTGTAGTAAATGACTACTAATGGTCACGTGTGCGCTCTATAAAGGCAGCTGCCTTGACAGACACACACGACGCAATTCCAGTCTTTTTCTATTTTTTTTTAATTTTTTATTTTTTTATTTCAGGGATGTTAAGTTGTGGCTAGTGGAGGTGCTGCCCAGACCGCGGCTGGCGTCAGGCACCCATCATTACGTCTAGCTGAGTTTCCGTGATTCTCTATCAAAGGGGGAAAACTATAGATAAAAAAACAGACACATCTGATATCATGTTGCATATATTATATCAAAGCAACACGTTAAATGAGAGGAAACCTGTTACACGTGAATAAAGTTTACCGCTGAGAAAACTGGCAATACTATTCTTGTTGCAGGTCAAGATACAATAACAGCCAAATAGTACAAATTACGGACTCAATATTAAATGGTCCAACCCCTGAATTAAAAGAGAATGCGCTGAGAGACAGCTGAAATACTGACAGTCATGAAAATTGGTGAGACCAGCTCAGGAAAGGGCGGCTGAGGCTGCTACTTCGGGAGCATGATACGATTTCCGCAGCAACTGTTTAGTGTGCACGTTATCGCGTCGCGTCGGAAATACCAGTTAGCACCTGGAAACTGGTTACCGACCATGGCGTATTGTGTCGGGCGATCAGTGGCCGCTATCGTTGTAATCACCATGCACATCTCTGAATAATGGCGGCAGCTCACTCGCTGGGGATGGACACGAACTTGCTCCTGGTCAGAACAGGCTTCGACTGGAGCGTCGAGAGCGTCTCCCTTCACTTTCGTGCCCCAAGACCCAACGACACTGCCTGCCTCCGCCGACAGGAAGAGGAGCTCCGTGGCCAGCCCAACAGGCGGGCCTCTGACGCGTTTGCTCCATCCCGTGAAGGCAGTGTCGCCCCCTCGCAGTTGGGACACCTCGAATAGAGGGTCTTCCGCAAGAACGCCGGGCCGGGCATGTGTCTCTCTACCATAGGCGAAGAAGAACTGAAATTCGAAGTAACGACTACCTTAGCCATCTCGTAAAACGACGTATTGTACCAGTTATATATTAATTAAACCAGACACCAGAAAATTATAATCTCGTCACGAACCGGAAGCCACCTTGTAAGGCAAGCGTACGCAGGTCCCTAATTGCCGGGGAAAATTTATTTGATGTGGTTTAATCGAGAATTAATGAAATCGACTTGGAAACTTCTGGGCTGATCAGCGCATGATTTATATCAATCGACTCGAAATCTTAATCTAAATATGTTATCAAAAGTATTCACAAAATTTTATTAAGGCATTCTCTTTTTGTCAGAGGGCTGGACTGATTGCTACTTTCTCACGTGTTTCGTGGATGGGCAGCACAATATGTCAGTGCTACAATGCATAAGAACGACCAAGAACTGCTCATGAAATAAACCTATGCTCACTGCAAGTTTTGATCAGCCGATCACCATAACATAAAACGCTAGAATGGAACTTGAAGCTAGACATCGCACTAAGATTATTACACAACATTTTTGTTACCAGAAATGTGAATGATTTTCTTTGTTAAGTCGTGGGCGCTGACGAGGACAGCTCGCCCCGTGGCACAGTCCAATTCCCCATAAATTTCGTTCACTGGAAGAGAAGTTAGAATAAGCTAACACGGTTCTCAGCTTATCTACATCTACATCCATACTTCGCAAGCCACCTGACGATGTGTGGCGGAGGGTACCTTGAGTACCTCTAATGAATCTACCTTCTATTCCAGTCTCGTATTGTTCGTGGAAAGAAGGATTATCGGTACGCCTCTGTGTAGGCTCTAATTTCTCTGATTTTATCCTCATGGTCTCTTCGCGAGATATACGTAGGAGTAAGCAATATACTGCTTGACTCCTCGGTGAGGAGTCAACAAAATACCGTACCGAGCTACTGAGCGTCTCTCCTGGAGTTTATCATCTCCGTAACGCTTTCGCGATTACTAAACGATCCTGTAACGAAGCGCGCTGCTCTCCGTTGGATCTTGTCTATCTCTTCTATCAACCCTATCTGGTACGGATCTCACACTGGTGAGCAGTATTCAAGCAGTGGGCGAACAAGCGTACTGTAACCTACTTCCTTTGTTTTCGGTTTGCATTTCCTTAGGATTTTTCCAATGAAATCGTAGATGTTCGGCCGTTTCCGAGAAAACGACAGTCATGTTTTTCGAGACCCTTTAGTGAGTATATGGCTCAACCGACGCGCTGACGTAGTGATTAGTGTCGCGGCTTCACACTTTTACCTCGCCGTGTTCTAACCACGGTTATTGATTTTTATTTTTGTTTTTCATTTATCTACCCGTATCCATAGAAGATTACCTCAGGAATATTTTTCAGTGTACATTGAAATAATGTTGTCCTTATTCGTCCACTAACAGTTTTTTGGCGACTAAAATTTTAAAAAATCAATTATTTGAAATCGTTTTCGGTGAAATTCCTCTAGCTTATGTTGATTCATAAACAGCTGAAAGCGATAGTTTTCGGTCAAGTGGTCCGTTGTGCGTGGTTTGCCGAGAAATGACTGCCAATGCATGACATCTTCAGCATGTTAACGACGATTCGTCCCTGAGTCAGGTTCATGTGAAGAAGTATTTCTCTGGCAAAAGCGCACTGATGTGATGCTTGGGGTATTCGAAATTACTATGTTTTCCACATTCCTACGCATGGTATCATCCAAGAGAATGTACCATACCTTCCTGAAGAATAAACATAAGAATAAAATATAAGAATTAATATATAATTGATATAGGAAAGAAATATAACAATGTGAGAATTTAAAAAGCTTGTAACCCCTGAAAATACGATACATACACATATATGATATAATAAATGCATAAAACGTATTGTGGAATTCAGTTGCAATCTTACAATTAACATAACGACCTTCTATTCCATAGCGTGATAAGAAACATTGGTGTAGTAGACCTCAACGCACATGCGTAGAAAAATGAAAAAACGTAAAATAAAATAAATAAGGACAATAATGAGATTCCGAACATGGGGAGCTAGCCACTATGCCACCATTTCGGTTGTAGTTACTGCCCGCTGAAACGCATCTAAATTACGTCGGAAACTTTGCCGCGTTTCCTCAGACACCATCGATTATCTACGGACAATGGAATATATGTGTCCACCTAATGTGAGTTCTCTTCCCCTGAGCGAAAGTTCTGAGAAATCGGGTTACGGACTCAGTTTTCTTGAGATATGCTAACTTTTGCCAATTGAAGTCATTGAAAACGCCACGCATTGGTTGTTCTTCATGCTATCAACCGAATCCTTGATAGTGCTGCAACTAGTTACTTTCCTGTGGCCTAAGTTAAATATTGTGGAGACCTTATTCCTGAAATATAATCGAAATACGTACATGAACCTCAAGTTCAGGATACCAGCTCCACGAAATTAGGGTTTTTGACTGCACTACGTGTGAGTCATACTTGAGCCGTATAATCACATTTTGATTGTTGCCATTTGCACTTCAGCACTGAGAGTCCTGGCAACTGTTGGAAATACAGTGAAGAGACAAAGAAACTGGTACACCTGCCTAATATCAAATAGGACCCCCGCGAGCACGCAGAACTGCCACAACACGACGTGACAGGGACTCGACTAATGTCTGAAGTAGTGCTGGAGGGAACTGACACCACAAATCCTGCAGGGTTGTCCACAAATCCCTAAGAATACGAGGGGCTGAAGATCTCGTCTGTACAGCAAGTACCAAGGCATATGATCAATAATGTTCATGTCTGGGGAGTTTGGTGGCCAGAGATGTATTTAAAATCAGAATAGTGTTTCTGGGGCCACTCTGTAGCAATTCTGGACGTGTGGGGTGCTGCATTGTCCAGCTTGAATTTCCCAAGTCTGTTGGAATGGACAAAGGACATGAATGGATGCAGGTGATTAGACAGGAAGCTTACGTACGTGTCACTTGCCAGAGTTGTATCTAGACGTTTCAGGGCTGCCATACGACTATAACTGCACACGCCCCACACCATTCCAGAGTCCTCACCAGCTTGAACTGTCCTCTGCTGACATGCAGTGTCCATGGATTCATGAGGTTGTCTCCACACCCGTACAGGTCCATCCGCTCAATACAATTTAAAACGTGACTCGTCCGGGCAGGCAACATGTTTCCAGGTATCAACAATCCAACGTCGATGCTGATGGGAGTAGGCGAGGCCTAAAGATCTGCATCGTGCAATCATCAAGGGTACACGAGTGGGCCTTCGGCTCCGAGAGCCCATATCGATGAGGTTTCATTGAATGGTTCGCACACTCACAGTTGTTGATCGCCTAGAATTGAAATCTGAAGCGACTTGGGGAAGGACTGCACTTCTGTCACGTTAAACGATTCTCTACAGTCGTTGTTGGACCCGTTCTTACAGGATCTTTTTCTGGCCGCAGTGATATCGGAAATTTGATGTTTTACCGGATTCCTGATATTTACGGTACACTCGTGAAATGATTGTACGGGGAAATCCCCAATTCATCGCTACCTCGGAGATGTTGTGTCCCATCGTTCGTGCGTAGGCTATAACACCACGTTCAACTCACTTAAATTGTGGTAACCTTCCACTGTAGCAGCAGTAACTGATCTAAATGGTTCAAATGGCTCTGAGCACTATGCGACTTAACATCTGTGGTCATCAGTCCCCTAGAACTTAGAACTAATTAAACCTAACTAGCCTAAGGACATCACACACATCCATGCCCGAGGCAGGATTCGAACCTGCGACCGTAGCAGTCGCGCGGTTCCGGACTGAGCGCCTAGAACCGCGAGACGACCGCGGCCGGCCTGTAAGCGATCTAACAACTGCGCCAAACACTTGTCTTATATACGCGTTGCCGACCGCAGCTACCGTATTCTGCCTGTTTACATATCTCTGTATGCCTAGACCAGTTTCTTTGCCGTTTCAGTGTAACTGCGTGTTGTTCTAATTTTATGACTGTTTATGCTATGTGTTAATCCAGAAGAAGAAATACCTTGTAGCTATGTTAATAGTCCGTCGAGAGTTAACTCTGAAGCGGCGAGAACGGAAACTTGATCCTGTGGTTAAGAAGGACTACGAAGATATATCAGCTGTTAAGATAGTGACCGGGACTAGAGCTAGGTCCTCCAATATGCTGTTTTTAATGAGTTCTACTCTCCTGCTGACAGGCAGCTTAAAAGGGTCACTTCACATATCCTTTATCCTTTACTGTTCGCCTGATCTGGAGGGAGGGAGGGGGGGGGGGGGGGGAAGCAACGGAGCACACAACATAGAGTTACTTTGTCTGACAAAAATAGATGGGACCACCTCGTAAACAAAGGAAAGTGTACAACATCCTAGTTTACTACCTGGTATGAAGACGGCATGTCACAGTGAAGAATGGCTGATGCCATTGCCAGTTGAGATTGTGTCAGTGGGTGAAGATGAATACAGAGGTGAACAGGAAGGAGATAATGAGAGAGATACGAATGCCGACTCAACGTTTCAGATACCGCGTGGTTCCTCTGAAAAGAAACGGACGATATCCTTCGCCATCCTAGAAATATTCCTATCCTTTGCTCCGTCTTTAGTGACTTCTACATCGATGGGACGTTAAACCCAACATATCAAGGCTACTGTAAACCAAATGATCCACACTTTTGTCTGAATAGCATCTCACCGCCCTTCTTCGTGATTTAAATTTGCCGAAGCAACGGACTTAGCTTTTGGATTCGCTATTAAAAGGATGGCATTTTATCGTGACTGCAATGCCATTTTTTCTGAATTTTTTTCCAAGGATGGTGACAGGCTTTATTTCAATGAAATAGATTCCATTATGGAGGCGCTTGGCCGTATTTTAAATGTAAATGAGGGGCGCTTGTTTACAGATTCCGGCAGTGTCAGTCTGAACACAGTACTTCACTACAATGGGAGCATATTTCCTTCTGTTTTCGTTGCTCGTGCAGTTAATCTGAAGTAGTCATAAGAGATCTTTAACCAGCTACTCGCAATTACTCAGTATTCGAAATACACATAGTGTACATGTAAACATCTACACATGATTGCAATCCTTCTCGGCATGCAGCTTGGCCACGCTAAGTACTGCCACTTTCCGTACGAATTGGAAAGGGGAATAGTAACAAAATACTGTTGCACGAAAAACTGGGTTCCTCGGAATGAACCACAGGCTGGACAGAAAAATGTGATCAACAATCCTCTTTACATCTTCAGACGTCGAGTGTTCTGCCGGATATCAGTGTTGTCCGTGCACTATATTTCGACAACAATCCACGTCTAGAAAATATTTTGCAGAGCAGACACTGATATCCAGCAGGACACTCGGCATCTGAAGATGTCAGCATATCGCCGGGAAAGGCTGAAGAATTACAAAAATGCTCTTATTAACATCGAAAATGTGTAGCTACTTCCGCTGGATCACGTCAGAATTTTTTTTAAATCCATGGACTAAACTTCAGTTGATGCGCACACTTGCGAGAGAAGTTTCCAAGGACCAGTAAATCAAAAATAAACTAATATTTTTAAGACTGTAAATTAGAGAACTGGTGAGTGATTCTGAAACCATGCCATACGTGTCTTTCAGAAGTGTCTATAAGGCCGTTTTAGGCAACCAAACGACACAGAACTACCACATTATTCTGTTAGGACAATTGAGATCATATCACTACGCGGCAAGTAACATGTCTTTTGAAATACGTTTTTTTGAATGATCATTTGGATTTCTTCCTCGTTAATCATGGCGCCGTTAGTGGTGAACATGTAGAATAGCTCCATCAGGCATTTCTCAACTGGAAAACGTCATCAAGGCAATTGCTATACTGGCTGCAAATGGGGTACTGGGTTGTGACTATGTAGACGTTTCCGGCGCGTATTAGTATATCAAATTCTTATCTGGTTTCCAGCCGGATCAAACTGGCATCTGAGCACAATATTTCAGCGGTCCACCTGCCCGCCATCATCAGGTGAGAAAAGCTACGCTGCTCTCGCCGATAACTGACTCCACCCGCAAATGGCTGCACCTTTATATGCAACGGATGTACAACAGCGCATGCGCTGGATATAGTGTGCACGCGCTCAACCATTCCTGCTGCCCCCTGGCGCAAAAAGCGTTGCAGTGCCTCCGGTGGTGAATGATGTGGATAGCATTCACCACCGGAGGCGCTGCGTATCGTTTTGCCACTACATACACTGTTCAGTCACGTTAATGTGACTAACTGTCAAAAGTCGAATAACCAGTACGGACCCTGCGAGACCTGTAGGAAGGGAGACAATGAGGTTCTGGAAGGTACCGACAGAGATTTGGAGCCATGCTGACTCCAGTGACACGGCCAGCTGCACTAGGTTCCTCGATTGAGGATCCATGGCGCGTACACCACGATCGATGTGGTCCCACAGCTTCTCAATTGGGTTTTAATAGGGGTAGTTTTGTGGCCAGGAAAGTCTGTACTCGTCCTGGTGCTCTTTGAACCACGCACGTATACTGCAAGCTGTGTGACATGTTTTCACTTAAAACGTCCGGGCTGATAGGCCGTAGACGAAGTATAAAACTCTCCCCTGACGTTTCGTCTCCGACTGCGGGAGACATCCTCGAAGGTACAGTGGCGAACTGTGAGATGTTGCATTGTCCTGCTAGTAGATGCCATTGTTCCGAGGAAAAACCAGTTGCATACAGGGTTGACACAGTCTCCAAGGAGATATGCATACTGGTATTGATCCACTGCGCCTTCCACAATGCCGAGATCACCCAAGAAATGCCGTGAAAATATTCTCCAATCCATGACGCTACCTACTCCGATCTGGATGCTTCCCACAGTTGTTGCAAGGTGGGTGTTTTCAGTCCGATGGAGCGCAAAACGTGATTCATCTGAAAAGACCATCTGTCACCACTCATTGGGCGTGCATATTTGCACCTTCGTTGCCGATGAACTGCAGTCGGTATCGATGCATGGAACAGGCGCCTGCTGTGGCTTCCAATTTACGCAGCAACTTGAGTTCAACGGTTGTTGAGGAGGCACTGTTGACAGTCCCCTGGTTTACCTGGGCAATCAGTTCAAATGGCTCTGAGCACTATGGGACTTAACATCTGTGGTCATCAGTCCCCTAGAACTTAGAACTACTTAAACCTAACTAACCTAAGGACATCACGCACATCCATGCCCGAGGCAGGATTCGAACCCGCGATCGTAGCAGTCGCGGGCAGTCAGTTACTAAACAGGTTCACATCTATTAGCCTACACACATTTCAGTAGCCGACGTTCGCCTCTGTCATATATGACCCATGGTGTGCCATAGTTGCCTTGGCTCCGGTTTTGGATATCGCCATTTTTCCATTCAGGATATACTTTAACCACGACTCCACGCAAGGTTTACGAACTCAGCCATTTCGGGAATGCATCAACCCTTTGCCTGAAAGCCAATGATCATGCCCTTTTGGACGTCATATAAATGGCTTCGTTTCCGCATTACAACAATGACTGTACTGTTTCCCCTCCCCCCTTCCCCCCCCCTCCCTCCCGAAACGATTTTTATACCCTCCACTGCTACTGCTGCCACCTGCCGGATGTGATTCATTATTGCACGTTGACGTTCAACATCGACGGTTGTCACATTAACGTGATTGGACCCGTGATATACATTGGCTGCCGTAACGATTTATAAAAGCCACTATTACTTGAAAACTAAGGACAATACACAAATTCTGAAACTTGATCTATATTTAAGTGCGAATTATCTTCCATAAACAGTGAATATTGTTATTGTAACTGAAAAAAATTATTGACCAGTATCATTAACTGACAATCCATTATATTTTGTTGTCAATCCATAATAATGGAATTTTAAGCTCTGTTTCTGTGCTTGCGGAAAGTAGTTGATTAAAGACGGTCCGCCTTGGCAAAATGTTGACGTCGTATTTTGCTGCTGTTTAGATTACGAATGTGTACTTTACCTTTTTTAAGTTGTGTGCGCCCTGCGACTGCCAACAAAAATGAGCCACGACTTTAAATTAGTACAGTATCTCATCTGCAACACTGAAGGCATCAACGTCTGTACTGAATTTTTGTTCAGAATATAGCCTTTAAAATATATAATTGGGTAAAATCGTTGCTTATGAGACTGTACGAAGCCTATCATTGCTGTAGTACACATATATCGGGGTATTTGCGGTTTTTATTTGCCTGCTAAAATTAGTTTTGTCCTTGTTCTTATGTTTAAAATAACATGCGACCATCGGTAAAATTTCAGGAATTGGCTTGGAGAAATATTTGGTGCGGTTTGTTATTTGTAGATTGGTTTGTGTATTTTATCGACGTTTACTTTTGTTCGCTCTTGCTCACTGACGAATTCTGGATGTTACTATGCTGCTGTGACTCAGACACACCAAGTACCCCATTGACAGTCGTTCGTTCGCTTTTTTGTTGTTTTTTTTTGGCAACTGAGAAGTTTGAATTTATTTCGATGTGTTTACGTTTTGTTCATGTCTGTGCGTTTGTATGGGATTTTACTGTGTATTGGCTAAGCGAACAATAAAAAAAAAACCATAATGGGTCACATACACAAACACTCACAGAATGAAAACACACTGGAATAAATTCAAACTTCGCGACCGGCAGTGGAAAACAAAGCAATCTGTTAAAAGTATGCAACACAGTCTACAAATAAGATACCATACCTAATTCTTCGTCTGAACAAAATCTCATGAAATTCTTCAGAAGTTCAGAGGTCATTTTAAACATAAAAACTGACAAAAAAATGTATTTAACAGACAAATATACATGCATTTATCAAGTACAGAAATGGTAAGCGTAATAAAACAGCAAAAGACACTATTTTACCTGAACACTTAGCATAAAGGTTGTATTCTAAACAAAAGTCTAATTCAGATGTTTCCCTGTCATCCTTGTGTTGCAGGTGACATGCTGTATTAATCTACAATGGTAGCTCATTTCTGTTGGAAGCTACAGGGCACACCTAATGTGAAAAAGTAAAGTACGTATGTAATCTAAACAATCACGATCTCTGATGTCGAACTATTTTTGACCTACACAATATTTATGTCTCCCCCATGAACCATGGACGTTGCCGTTGGTGGGGAGGCTTGCGTGCCTCAGCGATACAGATGGCCGTACCGTAGGTGCAACCACAACGGAGGGGTATCTGTTGAGAGGCCAGACAAACGTGTGGTTCCTGAAGAGGGGCAGCAGCCTTTTCAGTAGTTGCAGGGGCAACAGTCTGGATGATTGACTGATCTGGCCTTGTAAAATTAACATTAACATTAACGGCCTTGCTGTGCTGTTGCTGCGAACGGCTGAAAGCAAGGGGAAACTACAGCCGTAATTTTTCCCAAGGGCATGCAGCTTTACTGTATGTCGTCCTCTTGGGTAAAACATTCCGGAGGTAAAATAGTCCCCCATTCGGATTTCCGGGCGGGGACTACTCAAGAGGACGTCGTTATCAGGAGAAAGAAAACTGGCGTTCTACGGATCGGAGAATGGCATGTCAGATCCCTTAATCGGGCAGGTAGGATAGAAAATTTAAAAAGGGAAATGGATAGGTTAAAGTTAGATATAGTGGGAATTAGTGAAGTTCGGTGGCAGGAGGAACAAGACTTTTGGTCAGGTGAATACAGGGTTGCAAATACAAAATCAAATAGGGGTAATGCAGGAGCAGGTTTAATAATGAATAAAAAAATAGGAGTGCGGGTAAGCTACAACTAACAGCATAGTGAACGCATTATTGTGGCCAAGATAGACACAAAGCCCACGCCTACTACAGTAGTACAAGTTTATATGCCAACTAGCTCTGCAGATGATGAAGAAATTGAGGAAATGTATGATGAGATAAAAGAAATTATTCAGGTAGTGAAGGGAGACGAAAATTTAATAGTCATGGGTGACTGGAATTCGTCAGTAGGAAAAGGGAGAGAAGGAAACATAGCAGGTGAATATGGATTGGGGGGAAGAAATGAAAGAGGAAGCCGTCTGGTAGAATTTTGCACAGAGCATAACTTAATCATACCTAATACTTGGTTCAAGAATCATAAAAGAAGGTTGTATTCATGGAAGAATCCTGGAGATACCAGAAGGTATCAGATAGGTTATATAATGGTAAGACAGATATTTAGGAACCAGATTTTAAATTATAAGACATTTCCAGGGGCAGATGTGGACTCTGACCACAATCTATTGGTTATGAACTGTAGATTAAAACTGAAGAAACTACAAAAAGGTGCTAATTTAAGGAGATGAGACCTGGATGAACTGAAAGAACCAGAGGTTGTAGAGAGTTTCAGGGAGAGCATAAGGGAACAATTGACAGGAATCGAGGAAAGAAATACAGTAGAAGAAGAATGGGTAGCTCTGAGGGATGAAGTAGTGAAGGCAGCAGAAGATAAAGTAGGTAAAAAGACAAGGGCTAATAGAAATCCGTGGGTAACCGAAGAAATATGGAATTTAATTGATGAAAGGAGAAAATATAAAAATGCAGTAAATGAAGCAGGCAGAAAGGAATACAAACGTCTCAAAAATGAGATCGACAGGAAGTGCAAAATGGCTAAGCAGTGTGGCTAGAGGACAAATGTAAGGATGTAGAGGCTTATCTCTCTAGGGGTAAGATAGATACTGCCTACAGGAAAATTAAAGAGACGTTTGGAGCAAAGAGAGCCACTTGTATAAATATCAAGAGCTCAGATGGAAACCCAGTTGTAAGCAAAGAAGGGAAGGCGGAAAGGTGGAAGGAGTATATAGAAGGTGTATACAAGGGCGATGTACTGGAAATGGAAGAGAATGCAGATGAAGATGAAATGGGAGATACGATACTGCGGGAAGAGTTTGACAGAGCACTGAAAGACCTGAGTCGAAACAAGGCCCCGTGAGTAGACAACATTCCATTAGAACTACTGACGGCCTTGGGAGAGCCAGTCATGACAAAACTCTCCCATCTGGTGAGCAAGATGTATGAGACAGGCGACAATACCCTCAGACGTAAAGAAGAATATAATAATTCCAATCCCAAAGAAAGCAGGTGCTGACAGATGTGAAAATTACCGAACTATCAGTTTAATAAGTCACAGCTGCAAAATACTAACACGAATTCTTTACAGACGAATGGAAAAACTGGTAGAAGCGGACCTTGGGGAAGATCAGTTTGGATTCCGCAGAAATGTTGGAATACGTGAGGCAATACTAACCTTACGACTTATCTTAGAAGAAAGATTAAGAAAAGGCAAACCTACGTTTCTAGCATTTGTAGACTTAGAGAAAGCTTTTGACAATGTTGACTGGAACACTCTCTTTCAAATTCTAATGGTGGCAGGGGTAAAATACAGGGAGCGTAAGGCTATTTACAATTTGTACAGAAACCAGATGGCAGTTATAAGAGTCGAGGGGCATGGAAGGGAAGCAGTGGTTGGGAAGGGAGTGAGACAGGGTTGTAGCCTCTCCCCGATGTTATTCAATCTGTATATTGAGCAAGCAGTAAAGGATACAAATGAAAAATTTGGAGTAGGTATTAAAATTCATGAAGAAGAAATAAAAACGTTGAGGTTCGCCGATGACATTGTAATTCTGTCAGAGACGGCAAAGGACTTGGAAGTGTAGTTGAACGGAATTGACAGTGTCTTGAAAGGAGGATATAGGATGAACATCAACAAAAGCAAAACGAGGATAATGGAATGTAGTCGAATTAAGTCGTGTGCTGCTGAGGGAATTAGATTAAGAAATGAGACACTTAAAGCAGTAAAGGAGTTTTTCTATTTAGGGGGTAAAATAACTGATGATGGTCGAAGTAGGGAGGATATAAAATGTAGACTGACAATGGCAAGAAAAGTGTTTCTGAAGAAGAGAAATTTGTTAACATCGAGTATAGATTTAAATGTCAGGAAGTCGTTTCTGAAAGTATTTGTATGGAGTGTAGCCATGTATGGAAGTGAAACATGGACGATAACTAGTTTGGACAAGAAGAGAATAGAAGCTTTCGAAATGTAGTGCTACAGAAGAATGCTGAAAAGACGGGACCGGTTGGTAGGACATGTTTTGAGGCATCAAGCGATCACAAATTTAGCATAGGAGGGCAGCGTGGAGGGTAAATATCTTAGAGGGAGACTAAGAGATGAATACACTAAACAGATTCAGAAGGATGTAGGTTGCAGTAAGTACTGGGAGACGAAGCAACTTGCACAGGATAGAGTAGCATGGAGAGCTGCATCAAACCAGTCTGAGGACTGAAGACCACAACAACAACAACAATATGTATGTGTGTATGTTTCAGAAACAGTAAAACAATAAAAGCCCACTGAGGATGCCAAGAATGTTATGAAAGATGTGTGGCGATTAAACAAAGTAAACACTGTGTTCCAAGAAGGCAGATTCCTTAATTCATGATGTACTGTTGCATTTTGCTGTAGATTGCAGTTTCATTCACAAAGAACCACTTTTGTTTTATTTATTGAAGCTACAATGGAAACGATGTAAATAATTTTTTGCCACGTAATGATAGTTTGGACAATACTGGCTGTGAGCAACCAGCTTTTGGTGATATATAAATATAATTATCTTTGGATATTTACGACTCTGAAAAGTAACTTGTACAAAATATTTTTATAAATGCGAAAAAATTTAGGTGAGGTTTTACAGTGATTGTTACTGATATCAACTGGAATTGCAAGTTTTTATCTGTCACATTTGTGACTGCTAACAGTAAACGTGTACGTTTTGTTCATGTTTAGTTGCACAATATAAATTTTAGAAAGCTTTAGTTTCTGCCTTTTAATGTATAATGTTTCGAATCATTTTATTGTAATCAAATAAAATTGTTTAACAATTTAGTGAAAATTAACAAATTAGGTACTCTTGATAACTTAACTACTGCACCTTTTTAAACTGCTATATTTAGATAAATTTTTCCTGTTTTAGGAATAAATATATAAGAGATATGGCGCTAACTTTTCATGGGGTTGCTAATGTCTTATTTCTTACATACTGTCGTAAAAAGTTGTTACTAAAATTAGTTAGATGCCAGGGAATATTTAATGGTTGGTGTTTTATCTCTGTAATTCGACCGAAACTGGTAATTTCAGTCAAATAAAAAAGTGAACTAGACTATATTGTTGTAACAATATAAAAATTGTTACACACAGTTGTATTAACAAATATGGGTGAGCAGGAGAAGGGAATATCACTGTGAAAGGCCATGTATTCTATTATCCTCACTACTGCTACATTTTATCAGAAACATAATAAGCAAATAAACGAAGATAAGGTAACCAAATGCGCGTTTTCCGGAAGACATCAAAGGAAATAAAGGACGTATGACATATAACAGCACGACGCCTAGCTATTCTTCCTCAGTTTCTACTTCAATCATGTTTGTCGTGTAGATAAGAAAAATTCATGTTTTGTAACTGAAGGTTAAGTGCTTTGGATGATTTATTTATATCATTCTCAATTATAGTTCATGATTTATTACTCACTTTTTATTGATCTCATCGAAAACACTGACGTCGTCTGTAGCCACGTATATCTTCCTGGCTCCGCCGCCGTTTGTTATCTCGAGCGTTTCGTAGATGTCCTCTACTGCGGCCATGTACTCGTCGACGGCGTGATATTCAGCTTCGTGGAACAATTTGTCACTTCTTCGCACGTGGATCCTAGCGCCGACACAAACAAGCGGGTATAAATGTCAACATGAAAACAAACCTGAATCTCCGACAAATAATCAATTTATCTAATGAAGGCGCTACATTACCAGTTATAAATATTCTACGCACCAACTCTCTAAGGATCAGTTTATACAACTCCTATCAGTATTACATTTGAAACGTTTGCCGAACACATCTGCAGGTCACAAAAATCTAGAAAATTAATCTACGGCTTCGCGAAGACTGCTGACTGTAAACGTAATCATATGTGACGTGGTGTAATAACAAGAGCAAGCAGAGGTAAGCAGGCAGCTTTTTTTGAGTGTAGTGTCTCGCAACTATCTGTGGCGTGGGTGCAGGGTATAATACTAGTATGTTGCTCGAGTTCATTTGGCGCATCAACTGACGTACCGAAAGTTCATTTCGGTTAGATAAACAAGTTTAGGTTTGAAAATTAGCTAACAGCACCTTTAAAGCCTCTGAGGATGTCGCCTGCTGTAGGAGATGGAACGGTAACCACAAAACATGCCTTCGACCACAAGCTAACGCCCATAAAACCAGCGTCAACAAGCAAATGAATACTGACCATTGAAACATTGATTGTATGATTCTTACCTTTATTCATTTGTGATACTTTGTTACGAGGCAACCTCACAGGTTTTCCAAAAAAATGTACTTCAGTATCTCACAAGAAACTGTTCATATCAGGATTACTTTTTTATGGAATTTAGAGAAAAGAGCATCCCAGTTGTGATTCCGTACTGGAATGTCCGGTTTGTGAGTTTCTGATGACAGAAGTGATACATCAGCTACGGGTCACTCCAGTCTAGAAGATAGGGAATGGTTCGATATCAGGATGGGTTCTAAGATAAATAGATCTATTTGCGTTGATTTCCGAAACTGAGTTATCTTCGGGACCATAGTCCACTTTGAAAGAAGGAGTCGATCTGCAGTACCTAATCTGCGATAGTGATGGCGAAACGGAAATACTCTAGTAATCTGTCGACTTCCTTCTGTATACAAGGCGCTTGTAAAGATAGTGCGACAGGGAATCTGGACCTAGAGTACGCTAGTCACTCACATTACATACCATAATCTTTTCGCCCCCACATATTGTAAGTAAAAAGAACGAATTACATACATATTTCAAACAATGGAAAGTCCAGGATGCTACAAAAATAATATACTGTTCAAAAGAATGGGGTAACATGTGTATCAATGGCCAGTGTGTTAAATGTATTTTGATACAGGGGCACTTGTGGTCTTCTTGCATTGCTTTCAATACAATCAACAATTAAATTCACTCTCCATTAATTGGCTCTGTTATGCATTACAGTGCCAGGTGACCCCTCATAAGGAAGTGAGTATCTGTGTAACAGTGTTTTCTAATGAGGTGCAGAGATGGAAGCTGTCATTTTTGGACGTCGAATTCAACCAATTACATGTAATATGACATCTCAATGCAGTGCACATTGCGAGGGCAGCCTGTTTTTATCGAAAAAGGGTAGAACGTCGGTAGAGTTGCTGCAGAAGCCAGTACTAGATGGTGTAATAAAACTGATTATGGCGAGAAAACTGATCTTAGATCATATGAAGTGAACGATACTGCACCAAAGATATAAACACCAACAATCCACTGTTACACAGCTTTGTGAAAATGTTTAAATTTCAACATTTATAAATATTCAATGTAACTACAATGATGATTATGGACTTCTCAAAAAAGATAGGCAATTTGTCATATTTTATTTACGAAATGTGTGTTCCAAAGATTGTTTTGTGTAAATAGATCGATATATGATAGTAATTTCTTTGCTACATGTTATTATAGGTAAATCTTTTTTCTTTTGTGCAGTTGGTTGGACGAGTTAGAAGTGTGAGGATGGAGAAGGAGTTACGAGTGTTTTACTCGTTAATATTGTGAAGTGAAGTGACTGAAAATATATGTATAATTCTGCACTGTCACTTGCTCACTATCTCAGCGTGGCAAGTGCTGTGGAAATGTGATCGGGCGCTCAAGATACTAACTTACTCCAAACATTAATAAAACAACTTTGGGCAACAAGAGGGTTGGAACGTTCAGAATGGATACAGGTGAGAGTTGGACAAGGGGCTCAAGGTCCCAGAACCATCACAACCCTATGTGCGGACCGATGCCTGGCCATCTCTGCGTTGTGGCATCGTATAGACACCACCAAAGCAATTCAGTCCGATATCAGAAGTGTCACTGAAACCGTAGTGTCCGATCAAACTGTAATAAATACCTTACGAGAAAATATCTTCTGACAAAGAGGTTCCGTTCGGGTACCCCACTTGACATGACAATCCCTTGCAGCTCGCCTTCAGTTCCTCCGTTCCCATATCAAGGGGCAACTCCGTGACTGGCGAAACGTGTTAATTACAAACGAGTTCAGATATTCTCTGAAGCAAGGTGACGGCCATGTTCGTTTGTGGATACCTGTGGTGAGCAATATCTGCCAAATATTGTCCAGGTAATCGATAAATTTCCAAGGTTCTGTGATGTTGTTGGGAGGCTTCAGTGTTGAGGATCATACGGATCTTGGCGTTGTCCGTGGTAGCTTTACCGCCAGACAGTATCATCGAACAGAGCCCGTTGGACCATGTCGTGGCTGCTGCATACGGTGGTGGCCGTGAATTGCTTCTTATGCCAAGGACCACGTGGTTGTCGTCAGCAGGGATGTCTTACGAAGCCTTGAGTTTGAAGTAAGGGAATGGCACGCGGTGAGTCCTGACCTCACCCCTTGGTGCATCTGTGGGACATGCTTGACAGACGAGGTCGTGGTCGTCCTGTTCCATTACAGATTCTCCAATAAATCTCATGGCTCTCACTGAAGAATGGGAAAGGAAAATAAAGTACGACCTCCGTCGACTTGTACGGAGCATACCACATAGGTGTCAGGCGATGATAAACACTCACAGAGGGCATACACGTTATTGAAGCTCTCAAGAGACAATAAAAAGCACGCTGAAGGAAGCGACGAATGGTTTTATTTTTTCATTTTGTTTTCGATACTTCCCGAACATTTCAGGTCTTTTTGTGTAAAAGATCGAGACTGTAATGATGTTTTGTTGTGCACTTAATTTGTGACAGATGAAAGTATAATACGGTAACATACCGAGTCCTCAATTACTGCTCATTAGAGTATGGAACACACTAAAATTCGTGTTCCCCTAATTCTTCCCAACACTGTTTTATTACTAGGACAGATAACTACTCACCACGTAGAGAAGACGTTAAGTAGCAGATAGCCACAACATACATATGAGTTTTCGGCCAAAAGGCCATCTTCGCTGTGGCCAGATGGCCAGAGATCCAGACACAGTTGTCATGTGTGTATGCGTGTGTGTGTGTGTGTCTGTTTGTGTGTGTGTGTGTGTGTGTGTGTGAGAGAGAGAGAGAGAGAGAGAGAGAGAAGAGAGAGAGAGAGAGAAAGTTATCCTTGTGTGAATGGGTGTGTGTTTTCTACTTGATATGAAAGCCACTCGGCTGAAAACTCAAAGTGTGTGCGAATCTTTTCGTTGTGCCTGTCTGCGACTCAACGTCTCCTTTTTATGGTGAGTAGCAATCCATCCTTTTCATATGACTGTTTCTTACATGTCCCTTTTTATTTCTGTTTCTATTTCCTCTTTCTTAGTTTTCATTGTTTTCAGTTTTCTTTTATTGTTATTATTAGCAGCCTTTTTGTAATATTACGTGGAAGCTAGTTTTAATTGGTAGAATGTTAGTAGTTAACTTGTTGCTATTCCTTAAAAGAAACATTGCCTAAAAGGTTACACGTTTAGAGAACGAGGTAATATGTATATATCGGAATCCTCAAGCACTAACAAAATGTGCATCTTTTTTGTGTGTGTGAGCAAACTGCTTTCGAAATACTGCCAGACATTCACAGTTTGTCTTTTCATTGTTAAATATTGGCATTCTTTATTTGTTCTACAACGAGTGGCATAACAGTGTGCCAATACAATAACAGTCATGATCTGAAAAAAGTACTCACTGTCTGTTGATGGGTCGTCTTACATTTCAAAGTGCGCTACAGATACGGTAACGGGAGCAATCCACCCACATCGCGGTCAGAAACTGATTTCGAATCAGTTGGCAGAAGTTGATGGTAGGGTTCGGATTTGGCGGATTCCCCAGGAAACCATGGAACTGAATTGTCAACTCACTGCGCACACTGCTGGTGGCTCCATAATGGTTTGGGCTGTGTTTTCATGGACCATTGAGGGGAAATGGTTATGTTGGGCTTGTTGCAGACCATTTGCAGCCATCAATGGTATTCACGTTTCCAAACAATGATGGAATTTTTATGGATGACAGTGTGCCATATCACCGGACAATTATTCGTGACTGGTCTGAAGAACGTTCTGGAGAGTTCGAGTGAATGATTTGGTCACCCAAATCGCCTGACATGAATTCAATCGAACATTTATTTGACATAACCAAGAGATCAGTTCGTGCGAGAAATCCAGCACCTACAACACTTTCGCAGTTGTGGATGGTTACAGAGGCAGCATGGCTCAATATTTCTGCGGGCTACTTTAGCGAGTTGTGGAGTCCACGCCACGTTGGCTCACAAGGCCGGGCTAAAAGAGGTCCGACTCGGTATTGAGAGGTATGCCGTGACATTTGCCCCCTCGCTGTATATGTACAATTGTGGTAAATGATGAACCATAATGTCACTGAACCTTGAATTTCACTTACAAAATCTTTTCTTAAAGAATTTTCTTTACTTACTGGCAATTCATCAAGAACATTGACACATTTAATCACACTAGGTGAGCGACCGAGCGAGGTGGCGCAGTGGTTAGCACACTGCACTCGCGTTCGGGAGGACGACAGTTCAATCCCGTCTCCAGCCATACTGATTTAGGTTTTCCGTGATTTCCCTAAATCGTTTCAGCCAAATGCCAGGATGGTTCCTTTGAAAAGGGCACGGCCGATTTCCTTCCAAATCCTTCCCTAACCCGAGCTTGCGCTCCGTCTCTAATGACCTCGTTGTCGACGGGACGTTAAACGCTAACCACTACCAACCACTAGGTGAGCGTGGAAGTAGTTGCCAGGTAGTAACTGACGGAAAATTACTTTTAACAAATGTGAATTTATTCCTGAAAGCTTTTTCAAAACAAATTTAAAATTATAAGCAGAAAGCACATTCAAAATATGTAGTCACAGTATTATTTAGAGGCAAAAAACAATATTAACAGTAGGAGCGTTCGGGCTGAGAAGCTTGGCTGCTCCGTTTCAACAAGGCCGTAGTCATGACCGCTCACAACAACCTCACTGGTGCAAATCTGCAACACACCAGATTACTTTAAACAAAAATTTTTTAACAAGTTACACAAACATCTAAATTATGCACCCCATAAGAGGAATGGAAATGGTACAAGCCTCAAATTATTTGCCCCCGTAAGTGCAATTTGCTCTTACGGTTGAAGAGTGGCAAGCTTATAACCTAAAATGACTATTTAAATAAAACCGATAAAATGGAGACTTACATAAAATGTACAACATGTTCTACATTACACATTTACCGCCTCGCAAGATGACAACATATTTCACGAATTCGGCCTTTACATCTTAATTCTATAAATTCGTCAACACCGAATCCGACAAACATGACAGAGGCAGCTATTAACGTATGCCAGACCGACACACCGACAGACAGACACTACCTGCCTAACAAATGCGGACGAGAGCAGACGAGCTAGCTGGGACGAGGGACTGACCAAGAAAACAAGTAGAATTTAACAACTACATGACACAACATTTCTCGAGAAGACCTGGCGCAGCACCCCCAAAACGCTCTCCCCAATCGTATGCTGCCAGCCGCTTCAATGGACGCAGGGAGGGGCGCCGATCTTCCGTCTCACGGCGTCGCAGCTCGCGCCGCCCAGACCCATGTCGTGGTTCGACTCCTGTTGCTCTCGTGTTCGCCGCGAAGCCACTACGCCTCGCTACACGGCGTGGCTACTGGACTCACGTGGCGACCTCACATGCGTCGACGGTCCAGGCGGACAAGTCTCCTTGTGTCCCAGTGCGTGACTGACCAACCGATCGATCAAACCGCCAATGACCACTGACTGGCGGCCTAACACATACTGGCACTCCGGAAGACCGACAGACAGTAACCGTCTCACCAATGCGGACGAGAGACAGACCCAGAGTAACTGGCTGGCCAACTGACCAGAGTCGCCCAGACTGACAGACTGACCTGGCTGACCAACTGCCTCCGACTGACTGACCGACTCAGACTGACAGACTCACAGACTGCGGAGATTTTTTTTCCCCTTTATTGTAATTTTAATACCTCCACAAAGGTAGGGTGGCAGCAGCATTCTACGCTGCTCTTCAGCCTTAGACAATGAGAAAACAGAAAGAATACTCATAATTTACATAATGGCGGGTAAAAAACAGTAGACATACAATACAAAACACGGAGCCGTCCGCACTCGACGATAAACCACACTACAAACTGTTGACAGGACGCACAAACACTGATGATTTCGATGGCACATGTGAACGATGGAGCGTGACGGTGAACACTAAACACAAAACACGACGGCACACACGAGAAACGGATGGCGATGATCTCCGGCGCGCGAATGTCCACGTAACGTGAGCGAATCCGAGGACCTGCAAAGAGGGGAAGCGGGAGGGGGAGGGGGAGAGAGAGTGGTGAGCAAAGATGCCAATGACAGAGGAGAGCCGACCAGTGTGGCCGAGCGGTTCTAGGCGCTACAGTCTGAAACCGCGCGACCGCTATGATCACAGGTTCGAATCCTGCCTCAGGCAGGATGCGATGTCATTAGGTTAGTTAGTTAGGTTTAAGTAGTTTTAAGTTCTAGGGGACTGATGACCTCAGAAGTTAAGTGCCCATTTGTGACAGAGGAGACGGGAGTAGGAGCAGGGGAAAGGGGGTAGGGGAAGCCTGGGGGAGGAGTGGGGAGAGGGAGGAAGTAGAGAGGGTGCCAATAGGAACAAGACACAGGAGGAGGGAGGGAGGATCAAAGTTGGTAGGACTGGTAGATGGAGGGGGGAGGGCATCATCAGGGAGGGAGAGCTGGCGGAAGCCACCTTCGGAGAGGGTATGGAGAGTGTAAAGATGGAGAGCAGGTGGGATGTGGAAGTACAGGCGTGGCAGCGGACGGGGGCGGGAGAGGATGGGAGAGACCAGCGGATGATGAGGATCGAGTTTGCGGGAGGTGTAGAGGATCCGCATCTGTTCGAGGAAAAGGAGGATCTGGGGGAAGGGAATTAGGTCTGCGTGGGGGGAGGGGAGACGGATGCGATACGCGAGGCGAAGAGCATGGCGTTCGAGGATCTGAGGGGATTTGTAAGAGGTAGAGGGAGGGGAGATCCAGGCAGGGTGGGCGTAGCAAAGGATAGGACGAATGAGGGATTTCTAGGTGTGGAGGATGGTGGAGGCGTCCAGACCCCAAGTTCGGCCGGAAAGGAGTTTCAGGAGACAGAGGCAGGAGCGTGCCTTGGCTTGGATCGTCTGGAGGTGGGGGGTGGGGGGGTCCACGAGAGGTGACGGTCGAGGGTGACACCCAGGTACTTAAGGGTGGAGGTGAGGGCGATAGGACTGGTAGTGTAGAAATCGAGGGGGTGGGTTTGCCGACAATGATCGCCTAGGTTTTGGCAGGATTGACCTTAAGCCACCACTGGTTGCACCAAGTGGTGAACCGGTCAAGATGGGATTGGAGAAGGTGTTGGGAGCGCTGCAGGGGCAAGGAAGGCAGTGTCATCGGCGACTGCGGAGCTCATAGTGCCCCTTAAATGCACGTGACCAGGCAACATTTCCCCATCCACACCAGAGGGAGACACCAAAGCTGCGATTGCCACAGCGGCGCCACCGCCAGGAACGTATGGCGACTGCTTTATACTACGCACTGCTGGGCGCTTTTCAAAACAGCAAATTTTACTACGGCTCAGTCATGTTTAATCCGAACAGGAAAACTGTGTAAACAGCGGTGGTGCAAGCTGGCTTTGGTAGCAGCAGAGCGCTGCGCGCTGCTCACCCCACGATGGGCCTGGTGAAGTTGAGACGGCGCAGTGCTGCCCTCACGAGCTGGTCGGAGCGAGGCTGCAGGCGCATCAGGTAGCTGAGCACCTGGCCCACCCACCAGGCGTGCGGCGCGCCGTGGAACAGCCGCACCGTCGGCAGCAGGTCGGCGGGCACTGCCGGCGGATGGAACGGCGTGTGCGCCAGGAAGCCGCGGGCCGCCCCTAGCCGCACCACCAGGCGGTCTCTGCGCGCTGAAACATGCCGAATGTTCCGTCACGCTGACGTCTACTATTTATTTTTTAATTTGTCAGTAGAGACATACAGATAATTGCAGCATCCAAGAAGAAATCTTGATAAGACTTTGGAAACAGGATGGAGACCTTGGGTCAAAATCATTGTGGAGTGTAATTAGCAGTCTTCGAAAAGGAGGTAACAACGAAATGACAAGTATTTAGGACTGGTCAGGGAAACTGGTGGTGAATCCTGTTGATGCCTTGGGCAGATGGAGCTCTCGAAATCTGGACAGCAAGCTACACCGCAATGCAGAGCGCCTGTCTTGCAGAGTCTGCTGCTTGAGTTTGCTAAACATCTCCGTAACGCTATCACGGTTACCAAATAACCCTGTGACGAAACGCTTCACTCTCCTTTGGATCTTCTCTGTCTCCTCTGCCAACCCGACCTAGTACGGATCCCACACTGATGAGCAATACTCAAAGCATAGGTCGCACGAGTGTTTTGTAAGCCACTTTCTTTGTTGATGGACTACATTTTCTAAGGACTCTCCCAATAATCTCAACCTGGTACCCGCCTTACCAACAATTAATTTCATATGATCATTCCACTTCAAATCGTTCCACGTGGAACACGGGTACCAGGTTGAGATTCATTGGGAGAGTCCTTACAAAATGAAGTCCATCAACAAAGGAGGTGGCTTACAAAACACTCGTTCGACCTGTACTTGAGTATTGCTCATCAGTGCGGGATCCGTATCAGATCGGGTTGACGGAGGAGATAGATAAGATCCAAAGAAGAGCGGCGCGTTTCGTCACAGGGTCATTTGGTAACCGTGATAGCGTTACGGAGATGTTTAGCAAACTCAAGTGGCAGACTCTGCAAGAGAGGCGCTCTGCATCGCGGTGTAGCTTGCTCGCCAGGTTTCGAGATGGTTTCTTTCTGGATGAGGTATCGAATATATTGCTTCCCCCTACTTATACCTCCAGAGGAGATCACGAATGTAAAATTAGAGAGATTCGAGCGCCCACGGAGGCTTTCAGACAGTCGTTCTTCCCGCGAACCATACGCGACTGGAACAGAAAAGGGAGGTAATGACAGTGGCAGGTAAAGTGCCCTCCGCCACACACCGTTGGGTGGCTTACGGAGTATCCTACCTCTTGTCACTAAAGTTGTTCTGTTTTTTTTTCTGAACATGAGTCTACATTCGTTTCTTTGCTATTTTTGATATGATCTCTATAAAATTGTCCAGTGTGTGCACGACTGAAAGAGCGATTTAGCTCGACAGTTTGAAGATTTTAGTGTCTAGTGGATGAAAGGCATTGCACTAAGTAATAATTTTTATTGGTGGATATCAAAGAGTGGAAGTTTAAATTCCAAACTGACTGTCTATTGTTAATGTCACTTAAACATTTTTGTATATTTTAGATCTGAAGATGGCTTGTCAGTAATCAATAAAGGAATTATAACAACCTTGACTCACGATTTTTATCCATAGATTTTAAGGTAACAGAACCCCTTGCTCCCGATATGACATTGTTATGTAACAACGTAAATCAAAGGTAACTTATTGTAGCCTCATTAAATCTGGCGATGCTGAGGGAATTAGCTTAGGACTTGAGACACAAAAAGGAGTATCTCTGTTGGTCCATCACGGCCATAGGACATCGTCTGGTAAGTACTTTTCAATGTCAATAAACTTAACCAACAGCCATAAATTTTAAGATATTTTATTTTATTCTGAAAGCAAAAAGTTTCGGCAATTCATTTTGCCTTCTTCAGACCCCATACGGTTTATCCAAATACACGAACTTATCGTATAGCGCCTTAAAACACTGGATATAGTGAATGCCAATAGTTATACAAATGCTTCAAACGAAGACGTGACATTGGGGATCAGTTGCTGTCACGTCTTTGTATGAAGCACTTGCATAACGATTAGAATTCTGGATATCCGGTGTTTTATGGTACTACGCGGTAAGTTCGTTTACTTGGATAAAAGCGTATGGGGTCTGAAGATGGCAAAGTGAATTGCCGAAACTGGTTGCTTTCAGAATAAAACGAAATGTCTTAAGATATACGGCAGTTGAAGAGGCTTATTGACATTGAAAAGTATTAGAAAAGTAGTCAGTGTATTTTGTTACCTGATCTGCAGGTAAGGGTGGTTGAAGTAGAGAAAATATAAAATGAAAACGAAGAATTTGTTATCATCAAATATAAGTTTAAGTTGACGATAAGCAGCTCAGATACGAAGAAAATATATGCTTGGGAAATATTTTACTGTAGAAGAATGCCGAAGATCAGATTGGTGGATCGCGTAACTAATGAGAAAATAATGAGCAATGAAGAAGTACAGAAGCGAATTAGGGAGAAAAGAAATTATGGCACAGCTTGACTAAAAGAAGAGGTAGATTGATAGGCATGTTCTGAGGCGTCAGGGAATTGTCGGTTTGGCACTTGAGTGAGGTGTGTGTGGTAAAATTGTAGAGGAAGGTCTAAGAGTGAACACAGTAAGCAGCTTCAAACGCATGTGGATCACCGTAGTTATTCGGAGATGAACAGATGAAGAGGCGTGCATAGGACAGCCTAGTCTGGGGAGCTGCATCAAACGAGTCTACGGGCTGAAGAGCACAGAAATAATGACTACTCATCGTAAGTGGGGCGGAGTACGTGTCACGAGACTGTATTTGTACAGAAACTTCACTGATTCAGCCCGACGCGGAGCGAGAGAGGCGGTCTCCACAGCATTTGCGATCGCGGTCGAGTTGTATTCACGAAATGGCAGCCGCGTCCCCCGAGGACGAGCAGACAAATGAAGGGCGGCAGCGGGCGCGGTCTCATATGTTGGCAGAAACTCGCCGCACGCTGATGGCGCGGAAAGCCCCAGTTTGCGCAGGCAACTGTCTGGCGGGTGGGTTGCGGCGGAACACAGCACGGTCGTTTCGTGCCGTGTCTGTCCGTGCGGCACAAATAGACTGCGAGTTCGGTGTCGTCTCGACGGGTCACTTTGACCCAGTATACGCGAGCAGTTCGCCAAATGGCGTGATCTGCCGTTATCTGATTTACTGAGTTCATCAGCCCGTTTCCTTGTTTCGGTAATGTAATACCATGCGATATATACAATGTAAAACAGCTATGAAGATAAATTCTGTTGTGGTTGTCAGGAGAGCCAACACCGTGTTACTAGAGGAGGCCGAAAGGCACGCGTTTTAGCTCACGCAGGTTGGCGTGAGGTCTGGAACAGGACAAGCCAATTAGAATTTAAAGAAACGGACGTAACTGGTGGAATACTTAACTTTAATCCATTAATGACGAACGTCGGTTTTGAGTGTACATGATTCACAATATCAACAACTGATAATGGCGCCTTGCTAGGTCGTAGCAGATAACGTAGCTGAAGGCTATGCTAACTATCGTCTCTGCAAATGAGAGCGTATTTTGTCAGAGAAACCAGTGCTAGCAAAGTCGGCTGTACAACTGGGGCGAGTGCTAGGAAGTCTCTCTAGACCTGCCGTGTGGCGGCGCTCGGTCTGCAATCACTGATAGTGGCGACACGCGGGTCCGACGTATACTACCGGACCGCGTCCGATTTAAAGGCTACCACCCAGCAGGTGTGGTGTCTGGCGGTGACACCACAGATTCTCTCGTTAAACAATGTCATTTCAGTTTCAAACTTCCGTTGTTTGAGAGCAGATTAACAATGCGGAGGATGCAGGTTCGTAGATAAGTTGTAATTTGAAAACACTGTCCTTTGACTTAAACGATGAACCACTCTAATTGTTTTATACACACGAAGGTCGTCTTGATGTAACTGTTCACTGGTTTCATCTTTTATCAATTAAAGGAACTATCGTAAATTATTTGTTATTTTTGTTCGATAACATTTAAACTGCGATAGGCATGTGTATGCTGTACGGTGAACTATATAGTTATGTGTGGGAAAGTTAAATTCTCTGTTCTAACAACTTTTGAAAAAGTAATTTCTGTCATACACTGAACTTGACGAAGGAATATTTTATGAATGTGGGGTGTCTGTGCTTTCTGACAATTCTGAACACAACTGATTCGTGCAATTTTCCTGGTGATTCACTTGTATGACCACCCGAATGGAGCAGACGAAGGCTGCTACTACCCAACCAACTGCGTGTAATGTACTGCTAATTCTCTTGTGTGGCACTCTCAGAATGATCAGAGCAATTACTGCTATGCAGATGTGTGATTAATTGAGCCATACAAAGAATCTTGCTAGCTGCGATACTTTTTCCCACACGTGAACCATTAGTAGCTGCATTGTGTTAAGCCTGATTTTTTTCCTTCTGTTCCTTCAGTTCATAGGCGAATTACTGATGCTAAGCTGTGTTCGCATCGCCCCTCTGTCCATATAAATGGAGATGATGTTTTAACTACTGACGACGCCTTTGGCACAACTGCTTTATGAATCTCCATTGCAGGATGTGATTTTATTGTATTTTACTTCTAATGATGGTATTTCTAGATATAACGAAACCATGGTCAAGAATTATAATAAATTTTTATCCTGCAACTGTTTTGGCTGTCATCATTTACCGTGAAGCAATGAAAAGGGCGTTTGTGCACCACGTTAATCAAGATGGGCTTTGTGACGTTTCATACAGGCTTGTGAAGCGCTTCACACTAGATATACTGGGCGATTCAGTAACTGTTGCAGTCATGGACTGTGCGGCTGGTCCCGGCGGAGGTTCGAGTCCTCCCTCGGGCATGGGTGTGTGTGTTTGTCCTTAGGATAATTTACGTTAAGTAGTGTGTAAGCTTAGGGACTGATGACCCCATAAGATTTCACACACATTTTTGAGTAACTGTTGTCACCATGAATACCTCTGAAAACATGATAGGAGCTGAAAAGTTTGTGGGACAAATCTTGCATGGGACAACTGGAGCCATAATATGACGTAGGCTTTCTATTGCTAGGTGGGGTCTCGTCAGAGATATGTAGATCAACTTTTTTCTTTTAATGGGGAGCTATAGTTTGGTACTTACTTTCTGATAGCGGCTATCGAGACGAATCCAATGATGTGTAACAATAAGGTCTTTGAAGGTCAACGAAGGTCCCAAAGGTGGCACGAACGTCTATTACATTTCAGCTACTATCCTACTTTCGGAGTTATTCTAGTTGGCATTAGTTAGTGACACACCTGTATTTATGTAACTAACGTTTGTACAACATTTATGATTTTTTTTCAGCTGATCGGTGGGGAATCTAAATCGTATCGAAAGCGACTTGAGATAATATCTATTGGCACGTGTAACAGCTCATCACAAAGAAAGTACACCTCAGTCCGCGAATTAACGTACGCAAAATCACTAGATGGGTTTGAAAGCAGAATTGCAATAAGTTGGGAGCGGAATACGGTGAGATGATGTAACTTGCCTGAATTACGTGAGAGTCTGGGTAACACGCAGCGATCTCTCACCATTCCAACAAAATTAAGAAGCGGATCGAACGCAACGATTCGATGTGTACGGATCACCTGACGCTCAATATAACGCGTCCCGTTTGACAAAAGCATTTTAATAAGATTTAAAATAACATCAATTGATAACGAATAACGTAATCAGTTAAGGAGGGGGAGATGACATCGCGAGTGATTCACACAGAAAGAAGCTTATCTTTACTTTATAAGTAACTTATAAAATCATCGCTAGGAGTGGACTCAATTGCATGAAAGGTACAATTGTAATTTCAACAGTGTGCGTGTAAGAGATAGAAACCACAGCAACTGAATTCCCAAGTCTGATTTAACTTGCACTGTTATTGTTCATTAACTTCCAGTCATTAATAGTACATCTTCGCGTGGGCATCCGCAGTAATTTTTCCAGTGGGAACAGGATTCAAAAATTGCCATTGTTTTTATATAAAGAAATTGGTCAGTTTCAAGACGTGTCTTGCAACAGAAACTAAATTTTATATGTGAGAACAAAAATTATTATATCGCTCTCAGTATGTGAATAAAAGCTCTGCATTCCAGATTCTGGGGGAGGGAGGTTGGAGTTAGCGAAGTTCCCCTCTTGATTCCGCTTTTCGAACTCTCTGCATACTCGTAATAATTACTTTAACTGACATTGTGTTGGTTGCTTGTGACCTCTGCAAATGAAAACAGTTCTATAGCCGAATATTGTTTAAATTATGATAATTTACTAGTAGAGAGCTTAGTGTGCGGCCTATGCACCATTAAAACATTGGTATTGCGCGTCAGCAGTTTCGAGTCCAGACAGGAGGTATCTGAGCAGTATTCACATCATCGCAGTTTGGACACATTGTTTAGCTACAGTGACCAATAACATGTGCACCTGAAACTTCCTGTCAGATTAAAAATATGTGCCGCACCGAGACTCGAACTCGGGACCTTTGCTTTTCGCGGGCAAGTGCTCTAGCTCAAGTGGTTGAGCACTTGCCCGCGAAAGGCAAAGGTCCCGCTGCCAGGAAGTTTCATATCAGCGCACACTCCACTGCAGAGTGAAAATCTCATGAGCATCTGTTGTGTATATGCATCCAAACCATCTGCATCTTTCTCTGATATTAGAGCGTCCTGAAGTGGATACTATGTTTGAAGAACAAAAGATGGGAGGCTGCTTCATGAACACTAACAAATTCACGACCACGGCTTGGCTGCCAAAATCAGCCGATCTTACACAATCAAGCATTTCTGGTGTGGTGTCAATAGCCGTTTAAGCTCGTAGAATTCGGTACCCCACTGCAGACTGTTAACGGAGCTACGAGCATACGTAATAGATTCTCAGATATGACAGTAGCTCGAAGACTTCTTAAGTAATACAATCCATTATGTTGTCCACCATGGCATTTGTTCACCAGATACAAGGGTTTCGTCAGGTCTGCCCCAGGGAAGTGTAATAGGACCACTATTATTTTCAAAATACATAAATGATCTAACAGACTGGGTGCCACCAATCTGTGGTTGTTTGCTGATGATGTGACGCACGGGAAGGTGTCGAAGTTGAGTGGAGGAAACAGGATGATCTAGACAAAATTGTCGTGATGAACGGCAGCTGGCTCCAAATGCAGAAAAATGTTACTGAACAGGAGAAACAAACCCGTACTGTTCGGATAAACTTTAGTAATACCCTGCTTGACTCATTCACGTCTTTTAAATATGTGGACATAACGTTGCAAAGCGATATGGAATGGAACGATCACGCTACGATTGTGTTATAGAAGGCGAATGATCGACTTCGGTTTATTGGGAGAATTTTAGTATGTAAATGAGACATCATATAGGGCACTAGTGCTACCCATTGTTGAGTATTACTCGAGTGTTTGATATCGCACCCGGCGAACGGTCTACCCGAAGGGAGGCCCTAGTCACACGACATTTATTTATTGAGAACATTTGGAGAACTGGCATTTCAAGCATACTGAATAGCGATTCTACTGCAGTCAACATACATTTAGCTTAAGAACCTCGAAGATACGAGAAATTATTGCTAATACGGCACAGGATACCTTCCGACACGCACAATGCAGTGGCCTTCGGAGTATGTATGTAGATGTAGAATTACAAAAGAACTACGGCTTCGTGTGAGAGATGAGTGCGTGTACATCGTGATATCCAATTTGTACTCTAAGTATGGATGAAAAGGTGAAACGTAGGGTGAAACACTCTTCTTCTACAACAGCGCGAACATTCAGAAATTTTCAATATGTTCTTCGATTTTCTGTGGGCATGAGAAGATCACCCTGTTCCTAAATTACAATAATCGCTGGACAATCTAATTCCTCATAAATGGCGAGCACATACTTATCATTTCTTTGTGGCTCAAATAAGACGGCAGATGTCTGATATTTCACCCTCGACCTGCCCCCAATATCGCCCTGTCTCGCAACCGCTATTGTCCGCCGTTCGCAATAATCCCCGCTGTCTCCCCGACCTCTCATTAGCAGTTTCCTTTAAGGAAGGACTCATCGAAAAGCCCCCCAGTGTCTGCGGTTCCTTGCAGTTTTTTTTTTTTTTTTTTTTTTTTGCCAGCTCTTCAACGAAGCTGCAGAAGAAAGCGAGCTGTGGCAGGTAATTTATCCAGGCACAGATTGCAGCAAGATTTTTTTTTCTTTTCTCATCTACAGAGTGGTCAGAAAAATTCAGAGTAGCATGTAAGCGTGTCGCACGATAGGTTGTGGTGAGAAGTAATTGTTCCAAAACAATTCGATACCTTCCGCCGTTTCCTAATTAATTAGCATGGAAGATAGCCAATCACGCCGTTGTGCGTGCAAATTTCAGGGGCTTTGCATTGGAGGTGTCCCCAAACGTATTCTTTGTTTGGTTTCATAAAACCGAACGAGATAACAATATATGAGGGCCGATCGGGAAGTAACGCACAGTAATTTCTTCCTCCCCTGATATTGCAGCTGCTATGTTGAAATTTCACGACGAAATACACTACTGGCCATTACAATTGATACATCACGAAGATGACTTGCTTCAGACGCGAAATTTAACCAACAGGAAGAAGATGCTGTGATATGCAAGTGATTATCTATTCAGAGCATTCACACAAGGTTGGCGCCGGTGGCGGCACCTACAACGTGCTGACATGAGGAACGTATCCAACCGATTTCTCACACACAAACAGCAGTAGACTGGCGTCGCCTGGTGGAATGTTGTTGTGATGCTTTGTGTAAGGAGGAGAAATGTGTACCATCACGTTTCCGACTTTGATAAAGGTCGGATTGTGGCCTATCGCGATTGCGGTTTATCGTATCGCGACATTGCTGCTCGCGTTGGTCGAGATCCAATGACTGTTAACAGAATATTGAATCGATTGATTCAGGAGGGTAATACGGAACGCCGTGCTGGATCCCAACGGTCTCGTATCACTAGCAGTCGAGATGACAGGCACCTTATCCGCATGGCTGTAACGGATCTTGCAGCCATCTCTCGATCCCTGAGTCAACAGATGGGGACGTTTGAAAGACAACAACTATCTGCACGATCAGTTCGACGACTTTTGCAGCAGCATTGACTATCAGCTCGGAGACCATGGCTGCGGTTACCCTTGACGCTGCAACACAGACAGGAGCGCCTGCGATGCTGTACTCAACGACGAAACTGGCTGCACGAATGGCAAAACCTCTTGTTCGCATTTACGGCATTTTCAACAGTAGACGTTACATTTCAGGTGTGTTACGACCCGTGGCTCTATCATTCATTCGCTTCGTGCGAAACTCTACATTTCAGCAGGATATCGCACAACTGCATGTTGCAGGTCCTGTACGGGCCTTTCTGGATACGGAAAATGTTCCACTGCTGCCCTGGCCAGCACATTCTCCAGATCTCTCACCAATTGAAAACCTCTGGTCAATGGTGGCCGAGCAGCTGGCTCGACAAAATACGCCAGTCACTACTCTTGATGAACTGTGGTATCGTGTTGAAGCTGCATGGGCAGCAGTATCTGTACACGCCATCCAAGCTGTTTCACTCAATGCCCAGGCGTATCAAGGCCGTTACTACGGCCAGAGGTGGGTGTTCTGGGTGCTGATTTCTCAGGATCTATGTAGCCAAATTCCTTGAAAATGTAATCACATGTCAGTTCTAGTATAATATATTTGTCCAATAAATACCCGTTTTTCAGCTGCATTTCTTCTTGGTGTAGCAATTTTAATGGCCAGTAGTATAGTTTGCAATTTGTGCTCCAGAGGGTATTTTGTTTTCTTGTGCAGGTCCAGCGACAGAAACCTGAACTACGAAACACACATGTTGCGCATGTTACTGTCGTCTATTGTGAAGAGCAGTGAAGTGTAGTCCGATATTTGTGGACCAAAAGGCATAAACCGAGAGAAATTCACCGGGATTTGCTTGGCGTTTACGGGGACAACTGTGTGGACCGTTGCAATATCTTCAGGTGCTTTCTTCGAAGAGGGCCGTGTGAACGTTAATGATTCGCTACGCCCCGGGCGGCCGCTAACAGCTGCAACCTCGCAGAATGTCGGACTCACTGATGCAGTAATTTTGAAGAACCAGTGTGTGCAACTGCGAACCTCATCACAAGAGTTCAACATTTCATATGGATCGGTGTACGATACTGCTGATGACACGTTGATATTTCGTGAAGTTAGTGCTCGCTGGGTGCCCAAGGCACCACAAAGGCCAGCGAATGATCACGAGTTCGGATCACGTTACGCAGCACAAGGGCACGACTTTGTGAAAGGAACCGTTACTGGTGGCGAGTTGTGGGCGCACCAAGCCGGCCTCCATGTCGTCAAATGGTGCTGGTTCCCCAGTCCGAAAAAAAATTCAAAGTGACTCAGTCTGCTAGGGCAGCGCCTGCAGCAGTGTCCTGGGATTGCGTGGTGTGTTATTGGCGGCCTTTGCTGAACATGGGACCATTGTAAATGCTGCAGCCTACATTTAAACTTTGGCTGAGTTGCGTCTTGCCCTTCGTGACCAACGCCACAATATTAATGCCTATGGTGACAAACTTCTTCATGACAATGCTCGCTCCCATGTTGCTGCCACTGATCGTGAGAAAATCGCCAGATGTGGGTGGAAGGCGCTCCGGCATTCACCATACCGTCCGGACCTTGCAACGTCAGACTTTCATCTGTTTGGATCTGTAGAGAAATTACTTTTCAGCCAAGGCTTTGTGGCAGATGCAGACGTAAAATCAGCAGTCCGCAGATGGCTATACTGCAGCCAAACGGACTTCTATGAAGGGGGCCTAATGAAACTGGTACCATGATGAAAGAAACGGCTTCATAGCATTGGTGACTGTGTAGAAATGTGGATAAAATGTATAGGACAATTTCTAATGTTTTTGTTTTGCTACCTATTAACTTTTTTAGTAATAAAATTGCAGTGCGCTATTTTCCCATCTTCCCTCGTGAAAGTGGGATATGGGACGATAGCAAGTCTCACGTGTTATCATCTACACCTTGGTTTGTCAATTTTTTTACCTATTGTCCACTTTTACATCTCTCATAATAATAATATTTTCTAACTGTCAACCGGCTCTACAGTAATGTTGATTTATGAAGTGGGTAAGTAACGTTACGTCATGAATTTTACAAAACAGAACTAGAGCACATAATACTCATCAAATACTTTTGTGAAAATTTGGTGAAAACGTAATGAAAATGTTGTTTAAAGTACCTACCGCCACCATGAAAGCCGGAACGCCTTCTAGAGGGCTGTAGAGACCAGGTTGCCTGCGACTGATCTACGTTATGAGAAGTGACACTAATTGTATCTTGTGGACCATTAGCATTTTCTCACGGGAACAGACTAAATGGCTAACTTCAAATCTATTTAACTTTGAAAGGGCGCCACGTATCGATTTTTTTTCTTAACAACCTACCCAGTAACGCTCTTACATACATTTCAGGCTGTTTCTGACCATCCTCTACTGGATCATCGCGTAACATCGTCATATTTCTGAGTCAAGCAGCATTAACAACAATGGAAAATACCTTTCTCGCAGATAGTACCTTACATTAATCAAAACCTCCAGAATATGAATGCCGCGCGGGATAGTCGCGAGGCTTAGGGCGCCTTGTCACTGTTCGCGTGGCTCACCCCGTCGGAGGTTCGAGTGCTCCCTCGGGCATAGTTGTGTGTGTTATCCTTAGTCTAAGTTAGTTTAAGTTAGATTAGTTAGTGTGTAAGCTTAGATACCGATGACCTCTGCAGTTTGGTCCCATAGGATCTTACCACAAATTTCCATAATTTCTAAAATATATTTGTCTCGTTATCCTCCGCAGTAGCAGTTATATATCAGTTATTATTTGTGTTTCCGTCTTAAGCTGATTGCAATTTAAGAGCAACCCCAGACATCTAACATTTGTAGAGGATCATCACTGGAAAAATATACATGATCCTTACAAAGAAATGTCAGTTTCAATCAAAAAACAGAAAAATGTGGAATATTATATGTAAGTTGTTAGAAAAAAAGCGTATTCCCTTTTTGTTTTTTACTGTATGCGCATTGTGAGGAGAGAGGAGTCATTGACAATATTTTGGTGGAGAGAATCAGGTACTTACATTAGGATGAGCATAACAGCCTAGCTGGCAACTTCGAATACAGTATTAAAGGTGACGTGGAGGAAATAGACGCAGCTACAACTCACACTCGTGCCTACATCTACATCTACATGGTTACTCTGCAATTCACACTTAAGTGCCTGGCAGAGGGTTCATCGTACTAATTTCATACTCTCGAATGACGCATGGGAAAAAGGAACACCTAAATCTTTTCGTTCGAGCTCTGATTTCCCTTATTTTATTATGATGATCATTTCTCAGTACGTAGGTGGGTGTCAATAAAATATTTACGCAATCGGAAGAGAAAGTTGGTGATTCAAATTTCGTAAATAGTTCTCGCCGCAAAGAAAACCGCCTTTGTTTCAGTGACTGCCACCCTAACTCGCGTATCTTATCAGTGACACTCTCACTCCTACTGCGCGATAACACGAAACGAGCTGTCCTTCTTGACACTTTTTCGGTGTCCTCCGTTAATCCTACCTTGTAAGGTTCCCACACTGCGCAGCAGTATTCTAGCAGAGGACGGACAAGTGTAATGTAGGCTGTCTCTTTAGTGGGTTTGTCGCATCTTCTAAGTGTTCTGCCAACAAATAGCTGTCTTTGTTTCGCCTTCCCCACAATAATATCTATGTGTTCTTTCCAATTTGTGTTGTTCGTAATTGTAATTCCTAGGTATTTAGTCGAATTGACTGCCCTTAGATTTGTGCGATTTGCCGTATACCCAAAATTTATCGGATTTCTTTTAGTACCCATGTGGATGACCTCGCACTTTTCTTTGTTTAGTGCTAATTGCCACTTTTCGCACCATACAGAAATTCTCTCTAGATCAATTTGTAATTGGAATTGATCGTCTAATGATTTTACTAGACGGTAAATTACAGCGTCATCTGCAAACAATCTAAGGGGGCTGCTCAGATTGTCACCTAGATCATTTACATAAATCAGTTATAGCAGAGGGCCTATGACACTACCTTGCGGAACGCCATATATCACTTCTGTTCTACTCGATGATTCACCTTTTATCACTACGAACTGTGACCTCACTGAGAGGAAATCACGAATCCAGTCACACAACTGAGACGATACTCCATATGCACGCAATTTGATTAATAGGCACTTGTGAGGAACGGTATCAAAAGCCTTCTGGAAATCTAGGAATATGGAATCGATCTGAGATGCCTTGTCGACAGTACTCGTTACTTCATGGAAATAAAGAGCCAGGTGTGTTGCACAAGAACGATATTTTCTGAATCCGTGTTGGTTATCTATCAATAAGTCATTTTCTTCATGGTGATTTATAATGTTCGAGTACAGTATATGTTCCAAAATCCTACTGCAAATTGAGGTCAGTGATATGGGTCAGGAATTCAATGGGTTATTCACATTTCCCTTCTTGAATATTGGTGTGACCTGTGCTACTTTCCAGTCTTTAGCGACAGACCTTTCGTCAAATGCGCGGTTGTATATGACTGATAAGAAAGGCGCTATTATGTCTGTATACTCTGAGAGGAACCTGGTTGGTATACCATCTGGACCAGAAGACTTGCCTTTCTTAAGTGATTTTAGTTGTTTGGCAACACCTAAGATATCTACTTTTATGTTACTCGTTGTAACAGCTGTTCTGGTTTCGAATTCCGGAATATTTACTTCGTCTTCTTTTGAAGGAATTACGGAAAACTGTATTTAGCAACTCCGCTTTATTGGCACCATCAGTGGTAACATTTCCATCGCTGTCGCGCAGTGACGGTATTGACTGGTTTTTGCCACTGGTGTACTTTACATGCGACGTCAGACTCTTTGGTTTTTCTTCCATATTTTGAGACAATATTTCATTGTGGAAACTATTAAAAGCATCTCACATTGACGTCTGCACTAAATTTCGAGCTTCCATGAAACTTAGACAGTCTTTGGGATTTTGCGTTTTTCTGAATGTGGCATGCTTTTTACCTTGCTTCTGCAACAGAGTTCTGACGTGTTTTGAGTACCATGGTGGATCAGTCCCGTCTCTTATAAACCTTATGCGGTATGAATCTATCTATTGCTGTCGATACCCTTTGAATTTGACCCATATCTGGTCTACACTTACATAATTAGCTGGGAAGGAATGGAGACTCTCTCTTAGCATGACATCAAGCGAATTTTTATCTGCTGTTTTAAATAGATATATTTTGCGTTTATTTTTAGTGGTTTTGCTTGATATGGTTTTGAGCCTCTCTACAATGACCTTGTGTTCACTAATCCCTGTATCCGTCATGACGCTCTCTATTATATCAGGATTATTTGTGACTAAGAAGTCACGCGTGTTTTCGCAACCATTTACAAGTCGTGTGGGCTCATGAACTAACTGTTCAAAGTAAGTCTCAGTGAAAGCATTTAGCTTTAAACATGTATTTTCGCCAACAAATCGAGGAAGTCTCCGCCAATTATAGCTGTAGGAGTGGGGTACTTATTTGTAATGAGATTCAAGTTTTCTTTGAAGCGTCCAGCTATTGTATCATCTGAATCGGGGGTGGGTAGAAGGAGCCTATTCTTATTTTGGTACGGCTGTTGAGTATAACTGTTACTCATAGTAATTAGCAGGAACTATCTATTCCAACTTCACTACAAGATAAACTACTACCAACAGACACAACACACCACCACCTACTATATTTAATCTATTCTTTCTGAACTCGGTTTACGCCTCTGTAAAAATTTCGGTAGAATTTATCTCCAGCTTTAGCCAGCTTTCTGTTCCTATAACGATTTCGAGGTTTGTGGAGGTTTTACGGCGCCATGACTAGCTCTGGGTGAGCACGGCTGTTAGCCGATTAAAGAAAGAGCTGAGTGGATTGCTTCTGACTGAAACCAGTTTTCATATCTGCTCCGTTCCTGTTACTGCAATTTGAAGATGAGAATACACCGATTATGGTCTGCGGTTACAGAGGAGAGAAAAGTACAAATTAGATCAGCATCTTCCAGAAGGTGCAGAAGGTGTAAGGAGAGTCACAAGCACACGAGACAAAACCGCTGTGTCAGAACGGCACTTTTTATGTTAGAAACAGGTAACAGACAGTCAATCCAGAAAGAAATTACAACAGAACAGAACTGTACTTGTTTCCGGAAAAGTAAAATTAATTTGTTTCGTCAGAACATTAGGGGTATGAAAAACAAGGTAGATGAACATCTTTAATGGCTAGAAAATGTGGAAAATTATGAACTGATAGATGTTCTGTGTCCCTCTGAAAACCATGACGTCACTGAGGTGGAGAAGTTAAATTTTAGAGATCACAGATAGCATAATTTTAATGTAGATTTAACATGGGAAAAAGGGGAATTACGATATGTAAGAACTGGGCATAAAAGCAGACAGACTGAAACAAACAGTTTCTGTGCTGATCAGAACTTAGTGGAATGTTCTTGTCTGTTGTTACTGCAGAATACTTGTGTGGTAACTGTAACAGTCTAGAGATCCGCTACGGGGAATTTTTAGATACTTATAATGGATGGAGATGCATTATTGATCTACCTGTCAGACAAGAAGAAAGTTAGCGGTATGTGGAGATGTCAGTGTCGATATCTTAAAACCGAAAGACAAGAAAAGTTAACTAGAACCATTATTTGGTTGTTTCAATCTCACTTCGGTGGTTAATTTTCCAACTCGTGTGCAGCAAGGTACCAGGATCCTGACTGAACAAATTAATATGAGCCGAATTGTTAATGAACTATCTGATCACGAAGCACAATTCACGCGAATAATATAGAAGCTGACAGCCCTGAGACAGATTCATACAAAGCAGTGAGGTGTATTACTGAGAACGGGGTACAACGTTTCAAGAGTAAGTTAAGACAGGTGGTATGGGGTGAAGTGGATATGAAAAGAGTTGCTACTGCCAAATTCAGTCTATATCATAGGGAATTTGTGTCAGTATTTGAAAGTAGCTTTCCTGAAAATTTATCCAGAAAATACATTAAAAAACAGGTAAGCCATTGATAGCTAAGAGAATTCAAATTTTATGTATGAAGAAGAATAAAATTTTTGTAAATTGCAGAATAAGTCAAGATCCAGTATTATTTGCATATTATAAAGAAAGACAGTAATGTTTTAAGCAAGGCCATTAAATGTCCAGAAATATGCATGTCCTGAGAGAAGTAATTGACACACACATTAACATTAAAACTATATGGCATATTTTCAAATGGTAGACAGGACAGCCACTCATTGTACACAATACAATAACAAGCTGAATGACAATGTCGTGACAGACAACACAGGCCAAAGATGGAAAAACTTTTTTGCTGAAAAGACCTTATTTTTATGTTTTTTAGGGTGGTTAATCCAAATATGATATTTAAAAACTACATTACCCCTAATTTCTTAACATTTTACACTTAAATTTATTTAAGTATGCGATTTTTTATAGAATTAAACAGCTTTTATATAGTTACAATAATTTAAAAAGGAGGTGTAATGAATGTAAATAACGTTGGTTATACTGCTGAAAAACATGTGCTTGCGAAAAAAGGTAGATTCTATTTTTGAGTGAACAGATGGTGTTTCTTTTACTGTCAATCTAATCTCACTTTCCCATTTCCTGTACATTTGCTCAGTACAATTTCTAACCTTGGTTGTAAAAACTCTGCTGGCAGTATTTGTTATATTTGTGGTGAATTTGTGGTTAAAAATACCAAAGAAACATTACAGACTTTGTGAAAAAGTTTTATGTATCATACTTTGTATCTAAACTTGGTGATCAATATAAATCTTGGGCGCTGCATAAGGTATGTTATGTGTGTGTTGAGGATTTGAGAACATGGTCCAAAAAGGAGAAAAAGGCCTTTAGATTTGCTGTTCCTATGATATGGAGGGAGCCAAGAAATCGATGATTGTTACTTTTGCAGTGTTGATATTATTGGTCATAATTCAAAAAACAAAAGGGTAATAAGCTACCTCAACCTTCCGTCCACCATCCGACCAGTGTAGATTTGCTGGTTCCTGAACTACAAGATGATTTAAAATCTATTCCAACATGAGTATTTTTTTATGTACAATGTGATTTACATGAACCAGATGATAATGAATTCCATTGTAGTACAGAAAGGCTAGAGCCAAATTGTTTACTCAGACGGAACTTAACGATTTGGTTATGGATCTGGGCTTAACAAAATTAAAAGCTGAATTTCTTGGCTCTAGATTAAAAGAAAAGAACTTAGCAGCAGTTGGAACTAGCATATACATGTATAGAAAGAGAGAGCAGCAATTTTCCAAGTTTTTTCAACAAGAAGATAATTTTGTATACTGCTCAGACATCCCCAGTCTGATGAATGAGTTTGGTATTGAACACAAAAAGGAAGACTTGAACCTATTTATAGAATCATGCCAAAGTAGTTTTAAGACTGTTTTATTACACAATCGTAACATGTATGCATCTATATCTGGTGGACATTCTGTACATATGAAAGAAAGCTATGAAAACCTAGAAATAGTGCTAAATAAAATGTGCTGTTGTGTTCACGGTTGGATGATATGTGGCGATCTAAAAGTAACATGCATGCTCCTTGGTCAGCAAGGTGGTTTTACCAAATTTCCATGTTTCTCGTGTGAATGGGACTGTAGAGCTAGGGATCAACACTGGTGCATAAATAACTGGCCTGTGACGGAGTCTTTAAAACCTGGTGAGAAGAGCATTTTACCCAAAAACCTTGTAGGTCCAAAAAACCTACTCCTACCACATCTACATATAAAGTTAGATCTAATGAAACAGTTTGTGAATCCACAATGACCTTAAATAAGGAAGAAGCATGGATATCATTTAATCAAGTCGTTACAAAGTTCTTAGGACATGAAAAAGACCCAGAATTTGTTTGTATTGTACCTACAATGTTAAACACGTTTAAAACTTTAGTATGTTTAATGGGTCTGAAAGTTCACTTTTTGAAGAGTCACCTTGATTACTCCCCGAACAACATGGGATATCTTAGTGAGGAGCAAGGAGAGCATATTCACTGGGACATTAAAGCGATGGAATAACGCTACCAAGGCCGCTGGAACACCAACATGATGAAGGACTACTATTGGTCACTTCACTGAGAAGTTCATTGTAGAAAAAGTTACACAAGAAGCTTCAGTGAAAAAAGAGAAAGAAAATACAAACCAATTCCAGCTAACAACCTCTATTAACACATATCATTGTTTTAAGTAGCCTACTGTAAATACAAACCATGCTTATGTTGTAAACAAGGCTTTCATTAATTTCCCCATTTGTTCCTGTAGCATAGGATTTTTATACTATATAATAAAAAGCATATTGCTCGAAAACTGTGGGTGAGACAAAAAGCTAAGGCTAGATTTGGATTCAGCCCATAAAAATCTATAAAGATCAGCTAGCAAAGTAAAAAAAATGTTTTTCAAAAAATTTTCGTTGGCCTATGTAATTCACATCTTTGAGTACTTTCAACAATCACTGTCTAAATGAAGCAGTAAAAGTAGTATTAAAAGGCTCAGTTGGTGAAGTGTTAAAATGTATCAAAATTGCCTTTCTACAAAACTTTAAGCAGCTAGAAGAAGCACTGACATTTTCATTGAAAATAACAGAATTATAAATATTCTAAAAAACAAAACCTCATATGGTGTAGATGCAATTTCAAACAAAATGCTGAGAAGTTGCTCTAACTTAATAAGTAATATCCAGAGTGATATATGTAATTCTTCACTGACACAGGGAATTTTTCCAGTCAGATTGAAATATACCTATTTATAAGAAAGGTGACCACAAAGGCTTAAATAACTCTTGTAGAGTTTCCATACATCCATGTTTTCCCAAAATAGTCGAAAAATTAATGAACCCAAGTACATTTACACAGAAATGATTTAATTAACATGTCATAGTTCGGATTCCAGAAGTTTTGATGAACTGAGAATCATATTTATGCTTTCACCAACATGATATTACACTACTGGCCATTAAAATCGCTACATCAAGAAGGAATGCAGATGATAAACGAGTATTCATTGGACAAATATGTTATACTACAACTGACATGTGATTACGTTTTCATGCAATTTGGGTGCATAGATCCTGAGAAATCAGTACCAATGCAGCTTCAACATGATACACAGTTCATCAAAAGTAGTGACTGGAGTACTGTGACGAGCCATTGACCAGACATTTTCATTTGGTGAAAGATCTGGAGAATTTGCTGGGCACGGCGGCAGTGGAACATTTTCTGTATCCAGAAAGGCCCGTACAAGACCTGCAACATGCGGTCGTGCATTATCCTGCTGAAATATAGGGTTTCGCAGGGATCGACTGAAGGGTAGAGCCACGGGTCGTAACACATCTGAAATGTAACGTCCACTGTTCAAAGTGCAGTCAGTGCGAACAAGAGGTGACCGAGACGTGATAAGCCAGTATGACGATGACGAATACACGCGTCCAATGTGCGTTCACCGGGATGTCACCAAACACGGATGCGACCATCATGATGCTGTAAACCGAACCTGGATACATCCGAAAAAATGACGTTTTGCCATTAGTGTTCCCAGGTTCGTCGTTGAGTACACCATCGCAAGCGCTCTTGTCTGCGATGCAGTGTCAAGGGTAACCACAGCCATGGTCTCCGAGCTGATAGTTCATTCTGCTGCAAACGTCCTCGAACTGTTCGTTCAGATGGTTGTTGTCTTGTAAACGTCTCCATCTGTTGACTCAGGGATCGAGACGTGGCTGCACGATCCGTTACAGCCATAGAGATAAGATGCCTGTCGTCTCGACTGCTAGTGATACGAGGCCGTTGGGATCCAGCACGGCGTTCCGTATTACCATCCTGAACCCACCGATTCCATATTCTGCTAACAGTCATTGGACCTCGACCAACGCGAGCAGCAATGTCGCGATACGATAAACAGCAATCGCGATAGGCTACAATCTGACCTTTATCAAAGACGGAAACGTCATGGTACGCATTTCTCCTCCTTACACGAGGCATCACAACAACGTTTCACCAGGCGACTCCGGTCAACTGCTGTTTATGAATGAAAAATCAGTTGGAAACTTTCCTCATGTCAGCACGTTGTAGGTGTCGCCACCGGTGCCCATCTTGTGTGAATGCTCTGAAAAGCTGATATTTTGCATATCACAGCATCTTCTTCCTGTCGCTTAAATTTCCCGTCTCTAACACGTCGTCTACGTGGTGTAGCAATTTTAATGGCCAGTAGTGTACAATAATTACTAAAACAAACCTTACATAAATTAATACAATATGTAGTGTCTATTGCATTTGGCTAAGTTCCTGAACCGGCAATATTGCGAAACTTCTTAAATATCAACCATCTGTTTTGTGAATGAAAATAATGATTTATTAACTCCAGATCATGGATTAAATAGTGGAAGTGAGCGTAAATAATGCTCAAACTAATTGCCATTCTCCTACGTTGTTTCTCAGAAAACCTCGTCACTCATACCACTACTATATACACGCCAAGGCGTAAGAGAAAGAGAGAAGTAACACCTTATTGGCTCCTGTCTCGGGTTCTTCGGCCGACGTTCATCTAATGATTTTTCTGACGTTTCGCCAGCACGAGTGGCTGGCATTGTCAAAGCTTCACCCTCCATTGCCGGTGGTGAACTGGAGCCTAGTTCGCGGCAGCAGACTATATGTACCTGGCGCGCCAACGTCTGAGGTCTCCTCCGCGGTCATTTCCGGTGCGGTTCTCCTCTTGCTACCTGCGACGGTCGTTCGCTGCAGTACAGGAAGTCAAGATCAGTTTACCTTAAGGCTTTCCTCTTTCTTGTTCAAACGGTTCGAGTGTTTTTGTATTTCTACAGCTTCTCTGAACAAGCGCGTGATAGTGCTTCTCTACAGCCAGAACTTCCGTGTCGGCGAATTTTATTACGTGGTCGGTCTCATTCAGTGCGTGCTCTGCCACGGCCGATTTCTCCACCTGCCCCAACCTGCAATGTCGCTTATGCTCTTTGATCCTGGTGTTAATAGGACGTCCAGTCATTCCGACATAAACTTTTCCTCATGTGCATGGTATACGGTATATTTCGGACATTGCCAGTGGGTCCCTTTTCTCCTTCGCCGATCTGAGACACTCTTTGATCTTCCTTGTCGGTTTGAAAATTGTCTTTATCCCATGTTCTGTCCGTCACTCTCGAATGTATGGCAGAAATGCTGTACCCGACATTTCTTTTTCTAGTTCCTTACTTCGCCGAGTGTTTGGCTCTGTTACACTTCTAATATAATTTGTGGAGTGCCCATTACTCCTCAGAACAATTTCCAGGTGTTGCATTTCTCGTTTGAGGTGTTGCGGCTCGTTACGAGCGTACTAATCATGCCTCTTTTCTGGCTCGGGTGGTGGTTTGACAGTTTGTGCAGGTATCGGTCCGTGTGTGTCGGTTTTCGATACACGCTGTGTCCCAGATTCTCGCCGTCCCTTGTGATCAGCACTCTGGTGATTGTGCCACATACAGACCGTAGTTAAAGTGATTGGTAAAACGTGCCGATGTAAGCCGATAAGGCAGTACTGACTGAATTTTGAGCAAACTGTTGCTTCGGATAAATCTCAAATGACATAGAGCTATTGGAAATTATGTTGTCCGACAATTTCATTAAAAATCTTTCTACTGTCCAAACAAATCTTTATTGAGAGTTTACATTGTTTTTTTTTTTTTTTTTTTTTTTTTTTTTATGGAATCTGAATAACATCAACAGTTTTTACGTCATTCTTCTGAAAGGCAGAGCCGTCGTTACATCAGGGCAAACAATCCAACAAAGTCAATGAATTAATTTCTGTAACTGGTTAGTAGCCATTTCGAGTGAAATGTTAAAAATTCTTCTTTCCTATTTTCCCAAATTCTGGAATGTCGATTATTAATTTTTTTCCACTAGAGAGTCCTTTCTGTAGTTTTGGTCCTAATGTGCTTTGAGATCCTGGAAGACAAATATATAGCTGTCGAAACAGTCAACTACTCAAACTTATCACCGCCATTATTGTATGTGAAAGTGTCTTAGCATTACTCGATTATGGAACAGACTCTATCTTTTTAGCCTTGGAATAATAAAGTTAAGTTTGCTCGCAGTTTTCTCGCAAAAATTGACTGATCAGCATGAGACACAGCTGATTTGGGAATAACAGCAAGCTTCGGCTATATGGCAGCTACGAGTTTAATGGTATCTCCTCTGCAATTTTACTTGAAGTAAACGTCGTTGTTTTGTGACTTCTTATATCATATCATTTTTTGAATCTGCTAAACCAACTCGAAAAAGACTTGAATGTCCAATGTTCATTTCATCTGTGATTTGGAGAGCCCATCTTTGTAAATCACTATTAGTAACGGCGCACTGTCTATCACGAGCAGCTCTACATGGTTCATACTGGCAGAAAACTCTAAAGAACATTTGTTCTTGTTATTTACTCACTTTTCTGGGTATACATTTGTTATTAGTAGGGTAAAGGGACTTTTGTGGACACCCTGTACGGTAACCTTTTTGGATAGCTTTCCTTTCACAATTTTGAGAGTTTTCTTTTGATGCATATTTATTACGATAAGCCTTCCTTCCATTTATACAGTTCACGGTCAAATTTTACGAAGCAAAACCAGGTTATCACACTGTTTAACATTAAGCGTTATCTACAATGAATATGAATTCAGTTTTATCTCAATTGTTAACAGACTACCACAAAAGCAACTGGTAATTGCTATGGATATTAAGTGAGCTGTAATTTTGAACGAACAGTAACTGCTGGCAATTATTTCACAGTAACGAAAACGGATATTCGCTTTACAAAATACTATCTCGCCGAATCGTATTGTGTGTTCAGCGATGCATCTTCTCCAAAGGCTATGCGTCTGCCATGTTGTACGTGGACAAACAGCTCTAGCTCCAGCAGGGATTTACACTTAAAAGTAAAAAAAAATGTGGGTCACTGCTGAGTACAACCAACATAAGGTAGCTGTCTCGGAGGTATTCTAAAAGCCGTAACTTTGTGGGGTACAGAAGTTTCACTATACACACTGGTTACCACAAGAGACTACTAGAGAACACTGCTCATATTGGCAGTCAGTCCAGATGTAAACTAATATTGCGTTGTAGCAAATATTAGGAAACACGTTGAGAGAGATAAACAGTCCCTAACGTTCGTAAACAAAACTCCATTATAATAAGCGACACTGCAGAAGTCTTATCACACTCATTAAATGACTTGACTAGTTGCTGTTTGTGATACGACTTGGAACCCACACTTAACCATGCAAAGCTTGCGTGTCTGATCGAGACTGACTAGGCATAAAGAGACGTAAAATTTCGGAGTGTACATCAGTATAAGTTTACAACGCCCCATGTCCATATCTGGAAATAAATGACCATACTCGTCTTCACATTTTCGCAGCTCGGTCACTGTTCCACAAAATTTCGGGGGTGCAGCCGGATAAATTTCACTTCTTCTTCTTATTCTGGGGTTGCATACCGTCCAGCCAGAGTCATCCAAGGTCACTGGCGTTCCAGCACTTGCTCTGCCCTTTTTAAACACGCAGGCCGCGAGACTGCGCAGGCTGCCACTGACACCAGGCGCCGGAGTCTCTGTTTTGAGGCAGAGAGACACAACATACGCAGGTAGTTAGATCTATGGCAGCACTGTCGATCGACACAGTGATGTGGACGTATAAATGCAAGCTGCACCGTTGCGATATCTTTATGGGTTTATTACAGACAGCGCCGGGTTCCGTGATTTTTCCAAGCTGAAACCTCTGTCTCCATTAATTAAACTCGCCGCCAACAGACTTTCAGTTGCTTCTTAGCCAAGGATAAAATTTCGACGTTATAGTACGCCACAGAGTGCCCAGTGTCAGTACAGTGCTCTGTCACCGATGATTTGCTATGGAGTAAGAGCCGGGCGTATCTGCGGTGCTCCGTGCATCTCTCATGGGCTGCTCGTGTCGTCTGTTAGAAATATGAACGACCGCACTGACAGCGGGTCTTATAAATCCCAGGCTCCCGAAGCACCAAATCATCAGAATCCAGCAATACTACTGTCTTTCGTTGAGGGTGAAAATCACTTTCACCTTGCGTTTACTGAGGATCCGTCCTATTTTTGACGATAGGATTTCCGCACATGGCAAAACTGCCATGAATTTAAAACTGTCCGCGTCTCCTGCATTGATTAAGCCCAATGTTGGTTTCATTTGTGGTGCCTTACTTATATGCTGCGAAGAAAACCCATTGGCTTCAAAAACTCTTCTCAAGTGTAGAAGCTCGTGCTCCAGACCTGTTTCATCAGAAGTGACTTGTGCTCTGCATAGAAAGTTCCAACGCCACACATTATCTGCGAAGAATGGGCTCGCATATTTGCACGTAAATACCAATCTGTATGGGTGGTTTCCGATGTACTACATATCCCAAAGTGCCATCATCCTTGCGTCGTACCAAAACATCCAAACATTGAAGGCATCCATCTTTCCCGGTTTCCACCCTGAATTCAATTTGTCCATGGATGGAATGCAAATGATTTCGAAATTTTCTTAATTTGTCTTCACCATGGGGCCACCCTGCAAACGTGTCATCAACATACCTCCAAAATACTGCGGGCTTCAAGCTAGCCAATTCCAGCGCCTTTTCTTCGAAGTCCTCCATAAAGGAGTTGATCATCAAGGGTGACAAAGGATTACCCATGGCAATACGGTCAAATCTGTTCACAAAATTCGTTATTGAATAAAAAATACGTCAAGGTCAAGAAATGTTCAGACGTAGCTGAAATCTCTTTATCAGCGTTTTAGCCAATGAGAAGTATGATTGTGGAAGAGGAACCTTTGTGAGCAACGACACTACATAGTGGCTGACTAATATATCAGAACTGTTAAGTTTGAGGAATTTTAGTTTCCCAATGAAGACGTATGTGATGAGCGCATTTCCTCACGAGAGGCTTTAATAAAGGCGCAAAGTGTTTGCCACTGTCATAGGTTGGAGAGTCAAAGTTACGCACTATATGACGCAAAGGAAGATCTTTCTTATGGATCTTTGGAAGTCCTGCGAGGTTTTTATTTAATTTTATGGTACAATTGGCGTTATGTTTAGGACTGCCCGCGATCCCCATGAAACTTATATTGCCTCTTAGAAGTAAATACAAAAGGTATGTAATAAAGTGCAATGCACAAGGGTTATACACAATGAAGTAAAGTTTTGCTGATGGACGGGGAGTAGAACCAGTACCTGTAAGAATTGTTACCTAAGCACATTCAGATGTCACATGTTAAGTATGTTCATCAACAGCGTAAAATTAATGTGAAAAGATGATACAAATGATTTTGGCATGGCTCAAATTCGAATCCAGGACATTTTGCTATTGTCTCATGTCTACGATAGACATGACATTTGTATTGTTTCTTCTTTAGTAACGAGATGTGCCTATGTTCAGCTAGTGGTAAAGCAACAAATAGTTCTGTGCTACCAGAGACTTCGACGCCGCACGTGTCGTCCTTGAAGAGGTGTAGCCTATCAAATTCTCTTTCACTAGTCGTTAGGATTGCGCCATTCGTAGAGACCTGGAGGAATCTAGCATCGTAAGGAAACAATGAAATGATGGGATGGTACCATGTCGAAGAGTTCAAATCCAAAGAGAAATTGGAATGGGAGTTTAAATCCCTATCTAGGTTTCCGTCCAGTGTTAAAATTTTCAAGATCTCAAGGCCACTTAAAATAAGAAACGAATGTCCTACGAGCTTTCATGACGACTGGTTACTGGACTAAAATAGCATTCCTAAATTAAGAAAGCTTACTAGGGTTAGAATTTCCGCAAGCAGCGACGTCGACCTCTGATAGCCAAAACTAATCCAAATCTGTTCCACTCAACAGCGAAAAAACATGTTTAATATTGATTTGGAACCACAGCACAGTCCTTTGCTTCTTACCTAGCGTTACTGGAGGTGGCGAGGGCGTGTTTGTGGCTGGTAAGAACTGATGCTCCTAGCAGGATTTGAATCCACACTTTAGTTATTACAAACTAGCATCAGTTCAGTCAACCAACAACTTTCACATGCAGAACGTGTTAACAGAAGTGCTGACCACCAGTTGAGCTGTTATTGTGAATTACTTCTTCGTGGTGTAATAGCAAACTCAATGCAGTGCAAACACTAAGCCATGATATGAAACTCATCCTTTTCCTTTCTTTTGTAATCCGTATTCAGTCTGCCTGCTAAGAGCATGAGCTTGACAGAAGGTCAAAGGAAGTTTCGTGCATTTTTTAACCAGCCACTTGTAGAAAAATCTTGCGGAATTATGTTCGTGAAAGGGTTCTTGGGTATCTGTCAATTCAGTGCCATGAGCCAGCGGCCGCATAAGTGATAGTGATGCATCGAGCATAGAGCCTATGGTCCCCAGCGGACTTCTCTGCGCTCGAATTAGCAAGTGTAACATTATGTAGCGTTGCGTATGATATAACACTATATTTCCGCATGCTCCACATGAATTTGTATGGCATGTTGCTATAAGCGTGTTTAACTTTGGTCTTATTTTGTTCAAGTTTATAGTATAGCTTGTTTTATGACAAATTGAATATTTTCATTTTTGACTATATGAAGAGCGTCGTTTATGCATTATAAAACAGAGATCAAAACGGAGTAAAGCCTAACATTTGTGACATTGTGTCCTGTTTGTGTCTAGTAAAAAGGTGAAAGTAGTGGAGGCAATTCGAAACGTCTGTTCCCGGTATGGAGTGAGTGCTATCGAGAAATCAAGTTGTATCGTTTCAAGTACGAGCGTTTTAAGATAAATTAATCACAACCTTCGGAGAGACCAACACTTGTTGATAAAGGATGTCTTTGTGATTTTAGTGGTTTGGTCACCGACTGTCTGTCCGATGACAAGCAAATGTGACGACCAATTAATGTTCATGCGAAACTTGCTTTCAGTAGTCATATTGAGGTTAAGAAAAAAGAAAGGAGGACTACGGTACAATGTCACGTCAGAAACGCTATCAGACACGAAGCAGAATCTCTAACTGGGAAGGATTGGGAAGGAGGTCGTCTGTGACCTTTCAAAGGATTGATCATGGAATTTGCAGTAATAGATTTAAGGAGATCATCGTAAACCTAAATCAGTGAGACCTGATGGTGAGTTGAAATACCCTATGGTACCTAAATAAGGTGAAAGTAGTGGGTAAGCCATAACAACTGTTATCTCAAATGATGGCCTGTATACATCCACAAGATGTATTGCTATTGATATACATATGGTGGAACAAAGGAAGTGTTTTGCGTTACGAACTGCCTCACAGACGTGTTTCTTTCGCAGCTGACATTTGTTTCCAACAAATGACATGCCTAGGAGTCGCAAAGTAACAAAAGCGACTTAGAAGACAGCACCAAGGAGCTTTGTTGGCAAACAGACAAACTGCACGTCTTCTATTCTGACACGCGCATGTGTTTACCTGTTTCACCCCTTTCCGGCTAACCACCAAGAAAGTTAGTTTTTTATTTTAATTTTGTTCATTGTGTTTTACCGATTGCGTTTTAAATATGGCTTAATTCAGAATCAGCGAGTCACTACATCCGTGGCATCGAAAAACTACCTGAGCATCGTCAGACGGCTTTCGATAACGAGGTTTGCAATTTCCCTGACAGTTCTGTCTGTTTTGTTCAATACCTAACGGGAAACGCTATTAACAAGCTCTGAACTAACACAACCGGTGACTCATTCATAATACCATACAACAAATTGTTATCAGAAGTAAGCGTGCTGTCTTTAGTCATACTTAATTAGTTTTACCCGGCTACAACGCAAATACGACTTCTGGCTGTGAGAGTAGTTACTGAATGAAACACAATTAACAGAGTATTCAGCGATATGATTTCATTAACAGGTGTATTTTCAGTAGCAGTGCCACAGTACTTTATGTTCTTACCTATAGATCCACTGGTTACTGAAAATAGCGAGTTGTCTTATGATGACAAAATGTCTAAAGATGTCGTTGTGAGATCGATATAGTTGTTTTAAACTTTCTCACGGAGGAGGTAAAATGTTACTCTCGCGGTAGTTTAGAACTGAGAGCTACTGCCTCTTACTCTTGACAGTGTGTCGACATTTTCATGGAGCAAGTGACCAACTGCGGCCATCATCGCCTCCTCATTACCCTTGTGATGGCTGATACAGATAATTAGCAATGTAGACCACGAGATTAGTTGTAGCTGGTGTGTGAAACTAATACACCCTGTCTCTAAACATATATTTCATAAGTGATGACACACAAAAATGGAATTCATTCAGAATCTTTGATTGGTATACCATGAAAACATCAAGTGACCCTTGCAAGATTATTCTCTGTAATTCCAGGAGGTAACAAAACTGTCATAGCGTAACCAGACATGTTTCATTATGTTTTCATAGTCGCAGCAGGACGATTATGCTTCTAATGTCTTTCTTGAGTAGACTAACAATTTGGGAGTGCATTTTGTACATCGACAACGCAGCGGCTTACTTGCATTTCGTGCGACGTCGTAGCAGTATTCTACTATTCATGGTGAGAGAGAACAATGTAAAAGTATCTGAGACCACCGCAATACATGCGAAAGAAAATAAAAGTAACCTACTGAGTGACACATCCATTTCACTGACATCGACATCTAGCAGGGCGTGCAAACGAATGCTTTGTTCCAGCATTGTGAACACTCCGGTATATATCACCTACTGACATGAAACTAGCATGGATTTGCCAAGCATCACCACTGTGAGACACTGCTGGTACTTCATTCGCGCAACGTACTGCATACACAGCTTCAGTTCCGAAAAGGCCTTCGATATCATTCCTCACAAGCGGCTTCCAACGACATTGCTTTCTATGGATTCGTGATTTCCTGTCTGAAAGGTCACAGTCCGCAGTAACTGACGGGACGTCAGCCAGGGAAACGTAAGTGATGAGTCTTATACCGCAAGTAAAGAGATGTAGGCCTTCTGCTGTTTGTAATATATACAAACTATTTAACAGACAATCAGAGAATTTCTCGTAGATTTGTGGCAGATAATGCTGCCGTCTAGTAAACTCCCCAGTGAAGCGAAGCGAATTGCAAGATGATGTTGAAGATAAATCTTCACGGTGAAAAACTTGACAATAGACCCTAAACAATAAAATTTATGAGGTTCTCCACGTGATGTTACTAAAAAGGTTTCCTCAAATATCCAGTATTCGATAAGTAAAAATCGATAAAGTAAAAAAGGAAGGTTTGTAGGGGTAAAGGAAGTTCTAGGGGTTACAAATAGAAAGAACATAACTGGGAAACGTCACATGGTGTGGCGAAGGCGAAACAAATAATTATAAAAAAAAACGTAATCCACTGAGTTTCAAATCCATTTCATTGACATCGACATGTAGCAGGACTTGTGAACAAATACTTTGTTCCAGCATCGTGAAGTACTGCAAAATATATTACATATTGACTTAAAACTAGCATATATTTGGAAATCATCACTCTTGAGAGACACAGCTGGCATTTTATTCGCGCAACGTACTTTATTCAAAGTCTCTCAAATTGATTCCGTTCTTACAGAGTTCCAAAAAGGCTTTCGATATCATTCCTCACAAGCAGCTTCCAACCACACTGTGTTCCTATGGACTATCATCTCAACTGTACGACTGGATTCGTGATTTTTCTGTGTGAGAGGTCACAGTTCACAGTAACCGACAGGAGCCCGCCCGGTTAGCCGTTCGGTCTAATGCACGGCTTTCCGGATTGGAAAGGAGCGCCTGGTCCCCGGCACGTATCTGTCTGGCGGACTTGGGTCGAGGTTTGGTGAGCCGGCCAACCTGTGGATGGTTTTTAGGTGGTTTTCCATCTGCCTCGGTGAATGCGGGCTGGTTCCTCTTATTTCGCCTCAGCTACATTACGTCGACGATTGCTGCGCACACAAGTTCTCCACGTACGTGTACACCAGCATTACTCTACCATGCAAACATAGGGGTTACACTAGACTGGTGTGAGACGTTCCCTGGAGGTGGGGGATGCACGGCGGCCGAACCGCACAACAATGCTGAGAGAGTTGTTCTGTGTGGGGTGGAAGAGGGGTGAAGTGGACTGCGGTAGTCGTCGTGGGGTTGTGGACAACTGCGGCGGGGACGGAGCCTCTCCGTCGTTTCTAGGCCCCCGGTTAACATACAATACAATACAATACAATACAATAAAAACCGAAAGGACTTCAGCTAGTCAAAGAGAAGTAATGAGTGTGATTCCGCAAGTGAAGTGATGTAAACCTTCTGCTGTTTGTAATATATACATAAACTATTTAGCAGACAGTCAGAACATTTCTCGTTGATTTGTGATAGGTAATGGTGCGGCCTAGTAAATTCCCCAGAGGAGCAAATCGAATTGCAAAATTGTATTAAAAGTATATCTTCACAGTGCAAAACGTGACAATTGACCCTAAACAATAAAATGCGTGAGTTACCAAAACAATTCCGTTTAAGTTCGCTTAAACGATAAATCAGTCACATTTAAAGGTTGTCAGATCAACTAAATACGTAGGAGCTACGACCACGAACAGCTTAAACTGAAATCGACTATGTTGTGGGTCGAGAATCCCAAAGACCGCATTTTATTGGTAGAATACATAGAAGACGCAACAAATCAATGTAACTGATTGTCTACAACACAAGAATGGATCATAGGTAAGGGGCTATAAGGGAATACTCTTTCACAGGTTTTGAGAGGAATGACAGAAGACAGTACAGAAAGTAGAAATTAAATTAGAACGCATAGTTTTAATGGAAATCGCTAGATTTGTTTATACCGTTTTGGGAGAATGGAGTAGAAGGGCAATTTAGGTGATAATGTAAGAGAGGCGAGAGAGAGTGAGAGAGACAATGGAGAAGAAATTAAGAATGAATAACTGTAAGACGCAACTGCTTGAATAATTTTTGGAGGACAAAGGGTCTATTAATGGATGAAGGGGAAGAAAGAAACGTATCCGTTTGTAAACATGTGGACTGGGTATAAATGAAATGAAAATAGAATATTTAAGACACTGTACGGTCAAAAGAAACTGAAGGGCGTCTCAAAGGGAAACGAATTCTAATTTTATTTTTTCTGTTGGCAAGAGATCTTTCACTGGCTCTCAGTCAGGGAAAATTAAGAAGAAGACGACATGACAAAACGTTTTAAAGGCTCTGATATTTTATCCAGAATCGCACGTTATTTTGTACTTGTATCATGCGTCGTGGCATAGGCATAATAGCCTGAAGAGTAGACGCCCTTCCTGGCTTCAAGAACGTAATCCCAAAGAGCGTCATTTGTAGTTGGTTGGTTTCGTGGCCTGTTCTCTGTTAACGTCCTGGCGACCTCAGCCCATTTGTTTCCCATAGGACTCATATCAGCCGCCCGTGGGGGCCAGTCGATGACATTCACGCCAGTCATGGCAAGCTGTTGCTTTACGAATGCAGTCTTGTGGATGGGAGAACGGTCCTCTTGCAATGTGAAGTCCGCTTTTTCACACAGCTTTCGCACTGACGGAAGCATCACATTTTCCAATAGGTGGGCATCGTTCGCTGTCAAAAATTCCTTTACCCTGTGAATAATTCCCGGTCCTCTCGCAGAAACCCATCCCCAGCAGGGATCAGATAGTCGCCCAATTTTTCTCGTCGAGGTTACCTAATCATGTCAACAGCGAGTTTCTCGCGGCCTATAAAGCACTCTTGGACCATCGTTCCTGGTGGAAAACACATTCTCGTTAGTGGAAATGACGTTTCCACACGATGCATTCAGGTGGAGATCTGAAAATGCCAACCGGTATAAAACATTGTCTTTGCTGTGCTCTTTTTAGAAGGTGGACCATCGTGCGCACTGTCCAGCATCCCTCAGCCTTTGGCGAATCGTATTACTGGAGATGGAGAAGTTGGTCTCCCGCCGCTACTGTTTTTCATTGAGAGGAGGATTTTCTCTACTCTTAGACATGAATTCCCTGTCCTCCTGCTGTGAGCTCTCTTCTAACCTGAGCCAGGAGCTCTGTTGGTAGTGCCTGTCTCAAGGCAGTTCCTCCACCATCTCGTTGCAGTAGTATGTGGCACGCCGTATCTTCTGCCAGCTTCCCTAATGGAACACCCACCTTCTTCAATAAGAGCGATGTCTTTATCTCGAGTTGATCTCTCTCCCTGAGAGCCATTGCAACAGGTCGCCTGATGTGCATTTCTGCTAGCCGCTCTTATACTGAGGTTAGGAGAACAAGTAAACATATTTATGTCAAAAGGAGCGGCAGAGGCAGAGCCATGCCCTGCGTCCTTCTTACTGGCCTGCTGTCCCGGGGAGAGGGTGGAGGGGTGGGGGGTACCTTGGGCCGCCGCTGCCGGCTCGCTCGCTTCGGTCTCGCCTAGACCAGCAGGCTGTAGCTAGCCGGCCAGCCGGTCAGCACACAGTTTTGGTGGCAGTGAACACCAAAATCTTAACGTGTCAGTTGTAATTTCTCTTACGTTGTTACAGCTGTAATATCATACTTCACATGGCGATGGCAAGAAAAACTGTTTGCGTTCGGAGGAAAAAGATGGTGGTTGAAATGATGTGGAAATAACACGCTGCAGTGAAAAAACGTTTGTCTTAATATTGTGTTCCAACTCGCCAACAGCCCCTCCCCCAGCAACCTGAAGGAAAAAAGGAAAAGCCGGCCGGAGTGACCCAGCGGTTCTAGGTGCTACAGTCTGGAACCGCGCGACCGTTACGGTCGCAGGTTCGCATCCTGCCTTGGGCATGGATGTGTGTGATTAGTTAGGTTTAAGTAGTTCTACGTTCTAGGGGACTGGTGACCTCAGAAGTTAAGTCCCATAGTGCTCAGAGCCATTTGAACCAAAAAAGGAAAACATCAGCAACACTTTCTCTCTTAATTCGCTGTACTACAAAATCAGCTGCTTTCTATCAGCGTTTTCGGTGTCCTCCGTCAATCCCATCATGTAATTATTGCGCAGTGCTCAGCAATATTCCAGAAGAGGTCGAATAACCGTAGTGCTTAGTAGACTTCTTGGGTCTTCCAAGAGTTGTGTCACTAACCCAATATTCGTTTCACCTTCGCCACAACATGTGACGTTTCCCAATTATATTGTTTGTTAATCAAAATATCCACGGGTGTACTGCCGGACTATAGTGTCCAACGGGCACAATATTTCGGCGATCAAACATGTCGCCATCATCAGGTGAACTGACGGACTGAGCATGATGGCGACATGTTTGATCGCCGAAATATTGTGCCCGTTGGACACTATAGACCGGCAGTACACCCGTGGATATTTTGATTATCAAATACGCCGGGACAATCTCAAGAATCACAATATATTGTTTGTATTTGTAGGCCCTAGGACTTCGTTTAGCTCTTTTAGACTTAAATGAAAAACACAACAGAGATCCTATTGAAACTTCCTGGCCAAAGTCAACTCTCTGTTTTGTCCTGTGTAGTTCCAGTTTTAAACGCACTGACCTTAGCAAATAACTCAAATCCTTTTACAATCTGTTTTGTTATTGCATTTGAAGATTCAGTACTGCGTGAGCCACGTGGCTTTTCTACAACTATATCGCATCCTAGATACTGTAGTTCATGGGTCACCTAGGTGATATAAGAAATATTGTTGTATGTTTCAAGAGGAAACAGTGCAATACTCAGTTTTCCCTCGTTTGTATCTACTGGTGGAAAGTAATTGGTGCTTAATACTGACGACCGTTTTTTCGTGACAGAATGTATAACATCATATCTAAATATCAATTGTGATGAGCATTCTGCTTGTTTTTATACAATTTCCAGGAGCAACATTAGGTAGAAATGTTCACAGAGCTACGAATCGAAGTCTAGATTGAACAACGAATGGTTGTTGGTGAAGGACTGGCGCAGTTCTCCAGGCATATGTAAACCCCCTCAGTAGTAGAGGTAAATTCAGTTTTTAATGTTCGCAAGCCTGTGGTTGCCATGTCCTACTGCAATATCTAAATTTACAATCTAGATTCTTTGGACTTTCCATCGCTTTTGGAAATGTATTCCACATAAACACTTCGTTAAATTTTGGGATTTTTTTTTTTTATAAAGTTAAGCAGATATTTTTTCCTAAGCGGTCTGTCTCGGAAGATGGTGACGAGACAGATATATATTTTTCATCTATTGTTTGAAAAATAGGCATTTATACTAGCCAATTGCTGGTAGCCTCACAAGTGATGGAATTAGCAATGTGATAATTTCACCACTTTTTTGTTGTATTGGCGAATCCCTAGATGGTTCAACATGTCTTCAACTTCCAAGTCTTTTCTGCTTCAAGGCTCTTTTTGCCGCTGACACCGCTTGTTGGGTGCAGCTTTTTAAACATTCTACAGGGTTTTCATCTCCTTCTGTAGCGTAGAATGAGCTGCGTTCATGATTTGATGGACGTTTATCCCAGCACCAAGTTTACGTTTGTCACACATTGCTTTACCAGCTGTGAATGCTACAATATGTTGCCTGTGCCTACAGCCTTTCTTTGACGTATTTACTTGGCCTTATGAGACAAAATTCGGTCGTGGTGCGACGAATTGCAGTAGAAGACAAATCAGTTCCCTTGCAGGCCTTATCTAGGACGTTAATCCCCTGATCGCCATGAACTATGTTGTGGTTGGCAGGAGAGCCAACAGTGTTTTTCCAAAGGAGGCCGAAATGCACGCATTTTAGCTCACTGAGGCTGGCGTGAGGTCTGGAACATGACAAGGGAATTAGAATTGAGAAAAACGGACGTAGCTGGTGGAATACTTAACTTTAATCCATTAATGGAGAACGTCGCTCTTTATGGTACATGATTCACAATATCAATAGTACGGATACTGGCGCCTTGCTAGGTCGTAGCAAAAAACGTAGCTGAAGGCTATGCTAACTATTGTCTCGGCAAATGAGAGAGTAGAAGTCAGTGAACCATTGCTAGCAAAATCGGCTGTACAACTGGGGCGAGTGCTAGGAAGTCTCTCTAGACCTGCTGTGTGGCGGCAGTCGGTCTGCAATCACTGATAGTGGCGACACGCGGGTCCGACGTATACTACGGACCGCGGCCGATTTAAAGGCTACCACCTAGCAAGTGTGGTGTCTGGCGGTGACACTACAAACTAGATGATTTTTCACCTAGTTATATCGAAGAATATGCAATTCAACTGGTAAATAGTAGAGAATACCACCACCGTCTCTGAAGCACTTCCTAGGACTTATTTTATGCTAATGCACTATCTGAGGCTTCTGCGCCGTGTTATACCGGGTGATCAAAAAGGCAGTATAAATTTGAAAATTGAATAAATCACGGCATAATGTAGATAGAGAGGTGCAAATTGACACACTTGTTTGGAATGACATGTGGTTTTATTAGAACCAAAGAAATACAAAAGTTCAAAAAATGTCCGACAGATGACGCTTCATCTGATCAGAATAGCAATAATTAGCATAACAAGTTAAGACAAAGAAAAGATGATGTTGTTTAGAGGAAATGCTCCATATGTTCACCATTATTACTCAACAATAGCTGTAGTCGAGGAATAATGTTGTGAACAGCACTGTAAAGCACGTCCGGAATTATGGTGAGGCATTGGCGTCGGATGTCGTCTTTCAGCATCCCTAGAGATGTCGGTCTATCACGATAAACTTGCGGCTTCAGGTAACCTCAAAGCCAGTAATCGCACGGACTGAGGTCTGGGGAGCTGGGAGGCCAAGCGTGACGAAAGTGGCGGCTGAGCACACGATCATCACCAAACGACGAGCGCAAGAGATCTTTTACGCGTCTAGCAATATGGGGTGCTTTTTTCGGTTCTAATAAAACCCCATGTCATTCCAAGCATGTGTGTCAATTTTTACCTCTCTATGTACATTATTCGGTGGTTTATTAAATTTTCAAATTTATACTGACTTTTTGATCACCGGGGGTATACAACGTCTCGAATACTTTGAGATGTGGTAGGCCTTATCGAAACAAAACAAAAAAGGTCCAATAAACATGGGTCCAGAAAATCATACTTTTTGAGATACGTACGATAGACATGGGTCTGAAAATGTTTACTTTCTGCGATAAGTATGTCGGAGATGTTCAACATTGCGTCACGTCTATTCATGGCAATGCAACCCTCTGCCCTCTGGCGTAAGGAATGATGCACCCTTTTAAGTGTACCTGGTTGTTGCACCTGCTGGCAAACATTGAAGTTGCTACCCTATAGTGTCCGCATATTTTTGATTGGCGTGGCGTAGACCAATTCCTTCAAGTGTCTCCATAACCAAAAGACTAGGGGATTGAGGTAAGGGGAACGAGCACGCCAAGGTGTGTCCCTCCACATCCCTTTGACCAATTCGATGGTGCTATAGTGTGTGCATCAGACATTCGCGCACATTGTGACGGAAGTATGCTGGTACACCATTGTGCATTAACCACATTTGTATTCATTGCAGCAGTGGCTCATTCTCCATCAAGTTAGGCAATACCTTGAATGCGAAAGTCCAGGTAACTTTTATGGTATCACGTATGGCCCTATTAATCTATCGCCAAAAACCTGCCCATACGTTGATTGAGAATCGGCGTTGATGTCCTCTTCCCTGAATTTCTTGGGAATTTACATCTGTCCATACACATTGGTTATGGAAATTGACAACACCATCTCTTGTGAACGCTGCCTTATTGATAAATAGAATCTTGGATGTGAACAGTGGATCTGCGGTATACTCCAGCAACAGCCACTGAGAGAACCGTGTTCTGTCACGATGATACTGTGGCTTTAGGGCCTGAACGCGCTGTAGATGATACGGGTACAACAAGTGTTCATGAAGTACCGTCCCCCACCCCCAGATAAGAAAGTGTGACACGCCTTCTACTGCTGCTAATCGTCACAAGCTGGTCCCAGGGGCTTCTTCCACAGAACGTAGCACACGCTCTGCCATGTCAGATGTGCGGGCTGTGCAGAGCCTTCCATTGTCAGTCTGCTGGGGTTCCTAAGACGCTGGATAAGTTTCCTGAAGAGCTTATCAGAGGGCGGTTTGCGCTGCGGATATTTTTCAGCGTAGTAGGCAGAGGCTCGCATGCTATCTATGTCCATTTGCTGAACCATAGCAGCGTATCATAGCGGCCATGTCACTTTTCAAGTACTAGGCTTCCATTGCTGACAAGTGGTGGAAGAGAGAAAATGTTAATGTATTACGTCATTGTATGTACAGGGTGTTTCAAAAATTACCGGTATATTTGAAACGGCAATAAAAACTAAACGATCAGAGATAGAAATACACCGTTTGTTGCAATATGCTTGGGACAACAGTACATTTTCAGGCAGACAGACTTTCGCAATTACAGTAGTTACAATTGTCAACAACAGATGGCGCTGCGGTCTGGGAAACTATATATTACGATATTTTCCACATATCCACCATGCGTAGCAATAATATGACGTAGTATCTGAATGAAATTACCCGAAACCTTTGACAACGTGTCTGGCGGAATGGCTTCACACGCAGATGAGATGTAGTGCTTCAGCTGTTCAATTGTTTCTGCATTCTGGTGGTACACCTGGTCTTTCCAATGTCCCCACAGAAAGAAGTCACAGGGGTTCATGTCTGGCGAATAGGGAGGCCAATCCACGGCGCCTCCTGTATGTTTCGGATAGCCCAAAGCAATCACACGATCGTCGGAATATTCATTCAGGAAATGAAAGACGTCGGCCGTGCGATGTGGCCGGGCAACATCTTGCATAAACCACGAGGTGTTCGCAGTGTCGTCTAAGGCAGTTTGTACACAAATTCACAAAGAATGTCCGCCACACACCATCAGGTGGCTTGCGGAGTATGGATGTAGATGTAGATGTAGATGCAGTAATCGTTTCGGATCTGAAAAATGGGCCAATGATTCCTTTGGAAGAAATGGCGGCCCAGACCAGTACTTTTTGAGGATGCAGGGACGATGGGACTGCAACATGGGGCTTCTCGATTCCCCATAAGCGCCAGTTCTGTTTATTGACGAAGCCGTCCAGGTAAAAATAAGCTTCGTCAGTAAACCAAATGCTGCCCACATGCATATCGCCGTCATCAATCCTGTGCAATATATCGTTAGCGAATGTCTCTCGTGCAGCAATGGTAGCGGCGCTGAGGGGTTGCCGCGTTTGAATTTTGTATGGATAGAGGTGTAAACTCTGGCGCATGAGACGAGACTGCGTTGTCTTCTATATCTTTCACATCACTTGCAGCGCCATCTGTTGTTCAAAATTGTAACTACTGTAATTTCGGAAGTTTGTCCGCCTGAAAATATACTGTTGTCCCAAGCACATTGCAACAAACGGTGTATTTCTATCGCTGCTCGTTTAGTTTTTATTGCCGTTTCAAATAGACCGGTCATTTTTGAAAGACCCTGTACAAACAGCGCAACAATAGTAAACACATACGCGAATCCGCCTTTGGAAGAAGGTAAAACAACATGATTCGTACCCAGGGTTGACCGTGCTGTACAATAAGGAACACAAATATGCAAATATGACGAAAACTATCGTAGCCTAAAACACGACTCGAACCACACAACTGACTGCAGGACACCTAATGGTAGGTAAAGTACCGTGAGTAAGACATCGCAATACCCTGACGACACATTTGAAGGAGTGCCAATGAAACGACTGTGCTAATATCCACAACCAAGCGTCACACAGCCTTTCCGATAATCCCATGTTTATCTCGGAAGGTATGTGTTCCTGGACCCATGTGTACTGGACTTATTTTTCTTATTTCAGTGAGTAACACCAGCTCTCAAATTATTCGACACTTTTCATTTGAAACTAAATCTTGAGTGTCCGCGTAGCTATTGCATGCTGATGCATAGACAAGCCTTTGAACAAAAGCCTTGTTCCTTCAATGTTCTATGAGAAACATGTCTAGTTCAGAGCTCTTCTGTAATTCTTCTGTGTAGAACCTGCTAGCAGTTTCTTTACCTTCGCTGTCCCTGTGTTTTTGCATTGCATTTTAGCCGGCCATATGGCCGAGCGGTTTTAGGAGCTTCAGTCCGGAACCACGCTGCTGCTACGGTCGCAGGTTCGAATACTGCTTCGGGCATGGATATGTGTGCTGTCCTTAGGTTAGTTAGGTTTAAGTAGTTCTCAGTCTGGGGGACTGATGACCTCAGATGTTAAGTCCCATAGTTCTCAGAGCCATAGAACCATTTTGAACCATTGAATGTTATAGATTGTAAACATCTCCGTTGACCAGTTCTGTACATAAGGTTTCTCAAGTGCAGTTTTGTATTTTTAAATAAGCAAGAAATGAGCTTCACTGAATTTCTTTGCCTTCACAAGTAGTGCCCAGCGAGTTTGGAGTACATACAAGTACCAATAACCATTATATTATATGGAAACCGTCAATTGTACGTGAATATTGTCTCATATCTGTGAGATCTGCAAGTTATTGATCATCCAAACCTCATATTATGAAACGTTTACACAGGAATGTTTTGGCGCACTGGCTTGTGCAGTTCGCGGATCATCCAATCCATAATTATTATAATTCAGCAATGTGTCTTTCTCAGGTAACTGAAATGATTAATATTATTTTATTACTATGATCTGTATTTCCTGTGGCAGCTGATTCTGTGAGCGGTTGAGGCAATACTATTATTTTGTTTTTCACATAGTAGTATATGTACTATAGAGATTGTTCAGTTTCTTACATTCAATGCCAATGCCTTCGCCTGTCGTATGTATACCAGCTAATGCAAGTCCAGTTATATTAATTTATTTCTTATTGTTCAGGCTTTGCATTCGCCCATTTCGTGTTAAGTTTCACATGTCTTCATTAGCATACTAATGATTCAGGGTACGTTTTGATTTCTTTCTGCAAATAATTGTCAGTGTTCAAGGTTTTCAGGAATATTAGTTGAACTGAACCAGGTGTTCATTCAAACTGCTTACCTCCAACAAGTAAAGCATGCTTGGTTGAACATATGGGATGGTTTTCAAAGACATTGTTGATCCATGCTAATCCTATACGTATAATCTGTTTTTCTAACACTGTGATGGTTAACGAAATCGGTAATTGTATATCCTTCTTCATCGTTTGTTCTCTTCCTCTTCTGCCTCTATCACGTGTGAGAGGTGTTGAATACTTTCCATTAATGGTTTGAAAGTTTCGGAGTGAGAATGATCTCACTCCAAATGTCCCAAATTTAGCAGCTGTAATTTCCAAAGGATAGCCTTATTCTGCCCCAGCTGCTTTGTGTTTTGTTGACATGCCGCGCCACACCAAACTAATTTCGAGACAGTACAAATCATGTACAGTCGTAAAAGGGGATCTCTGTTTGTATCTTTAAAATAATTTCGTTATCATCAACCTCTGAATTTACCACATTGTTTAACATTAGAGAGGTTGCCTTGAATTCTTGCCGAGCTTCTCTTTCCACGATATTCACCGGAATTTACTTCTACAGCTTCTAATGTTCCTTTCATTTATATAGATCTTTACAATTACTGTATTCATAACACTTCCCATCACTTATGTTTCCGTTGCATAATATTTCATTTATATTTTCACTTTCCACAGTACAATTTCGTTTATGGCTTCAGTTTTTTCTATCTACTTATTATGTATATTTCCGTTGTGCTTCACTCTTCCGCAATGACTGTATAGAATATGTGTGGATTTGTCAATTCGAAATATACTGACGAAGTTCTGTATTGGTTTCACACAGAAACTTCTGGAAGTTTCCTTGATATTGGCTGTCATTCAGTTTTTTCCGTATATCAATGACTGTAAAGCCACATTGCACATGATTCCAGCAAACCCTACATATGGTATTAAATTTATTGAATTTCATGTTAGTTCCTATGGCAAATATGTTTTAAATTCATATTGTCCTGTTGGAAAGCGATAACAGGGTCCATATTGCCCCTTACCTACTGCTTCACAACCTGGGCCATTTCTGGCTCAAATAAAAATATCCACCTTTATATGGCACTCAAAAAAATTTCCAAACCTAATCCTGGTTTTCCACTTCATACACTCTTTACCTTTCCACGTGGCAGGATATCTATGCATTTGTTGAATGTTTGGTAACTCCACCAATGACATGCGAAATTTCTTGTGATAACTTGTATTTGGGCCAAAATAATGTTTTTATAAATATATATACATTCTCTAGTTCTATTAACATTGACATAGCAGCACTGGTTTTCCCAAAGTTGTATGGTCCAAAAATAATACCATTTACGTTATTGCGAAGTTCTGATCCATTCTTTTTCTTCTTCTCCCAGTTTTTAGTATCATTGCTTGACCAGTCGGTTACTATGAAGCCCTTGTGGCAGCGGTGTTTTGTCCACTCAGTCGTGGTGTTGACTATGCATTCAGATTAGCGTAAACAGGATTATACAGAGAAATGAAAACTATACAAACATGTAGCTCCTACCCTTTTTTTACAGACTCATATGTACAGCAGGGTAAATGAACATACTTAAAGAAGAACATAGTTCGGTGCCTAGATGTGGTTTAGTTGGCTCATACATTTCTAAACTTACTGATGCACAACATGAAGTTGAGCAATGGTTTCTGTAAACAGATTAAGGTTTTTGCACATAATTCAACAGATTGCGCCACGTTCTCTTATAGTCGATACACATGAGTTTTCCATCACTGTCAACAATCTTGAGGAAGCTGGAACACTTAACTGCCATACATTAGATTTGTAAATGTGCACTCTCGTAGATGAATTCACTCTTTTTGATAAGTTTAATTGTTTGCGGAAAGTCTCCTGCAGTGATCATATGATCATCCAATATGATCGAGAGTCAGCATTTTCATGGAACAAAGCAGAAATTTGTACTGATGTGTCACACAGGTACACCCGCTCAACTAGGGATGATATGACTTTAGCATCATTTTATCACTGATTTTCTAAAACTACCACTGAACAGAATTCGCCATCTTATGTGATTCCTACAATGACACATATATTGCCGCCATTTTTTAAGCTGTACACGAGATTAAACATCACTATTTTCACATCAGGATGGATGTTGTGCTGAATTCACTTCACCAGTAAGGAAAACACATTATGACTTATCTATATATTTCGATTACATTCTTATTCATCATCATTGGCATTAATACTTATACAATGTTTTGCAGCACAGAATGTTTTTATGTGTTTCGACATGTTTATCCTTTGAGAGTTCCCACGTGACTTGGTGAATGATTTATCGATGGATGTAAATATATATACTGAATTAGCAGCAGTGTGTGCAGCTTTGAAAGATAAAAAGTAATTTATATCATCTTTGCTTTTTTCTGGTAAAAATGACGCATGTGCTGGGCCTTACAGCCAGTTCATCGTTATCGTTTATGCAAAAATGAACAACGTTATGATCCTTGCCGCTAAACCCCATACATGTAGAATGGCGGTACTCTCTGTTAACTTGTGTGAGAGTAGTGAGCGTATATTGCAGCTTATGACTGATGCATCTGTCCCCGCTTTGAATACACCCATTAACTTACTGTTAAAGGAGAATGGTGCCTGCACCACACTGGTGTGTTCAAGAAACCTGCTTGGGCCAGATGTCTTAGATAGTCTAGAACTAATTATTGTAGCTGAATACATCACAACACTTCACATGGAGAACTATGGTTCTCATGACAAAGAAGAGATGCGTGTTAATACTATTCACATGTTCAAGTGTTTGTAATGTGAAAACATATGTAAACTGCTTTTAGATATGTATAAAAAGTTAAAGAAAGAAGCCATAGTTTTAACCCTGTCGGGTATTATTTGTTTCCTGCACAACTTATACCACTGTTGGGTGTAATATTTCGCTAGCTATCTCAAGTGTTTAAGAGCGACATTCTAAACTTATGTAACTTGCTGGACGAATTATGATGTGACTGCATAGTGTCAAATTGATGGCCATCGTCTTATTGCACTGTTTTGTGATGCTTGTAAAAAGAAGCAAATACAAAAAATTACTCAGTGCATTATTTTTTCTTTCCTAAAATAATAATATGTGTAGTCACAGCAGCTTAGCAAGTTCGTTAGATTGTGGTAAAGGGTGATTATTTCGGCTTAGGAACCTAATATCATACCACAGTGACCATGAATTTTTGCTACTATTGAAAGCACCACTGACATATGGGCGCCAGTGTCTCAGTCTCTCTTTTGCACTCATTAATGCATAGTGAACATCATACCAATTCACAACACCTGATTGTTTAATGTAAATACGAGTGTCTCCTCAAGATCTTTACAGCACCACATCTCCATACATATCAAGAATAGACACCATCCATCCAAACATATGGATGTAAATAGATGTACAGGATTGGTCAAACTCTGTCATCATCTTCTTCTCAATGCAGTCTGGCATACTGTATAGACAGTCCCATTTGTACCACATACACTGCACCCTAGCACCAAAAATTCTATTTTTTTCCATTTCAGTTACTATAACATCACTGCCATGTGCATGGCCAACATACACGGGTTGAGATCCGCTAGTAGTCAAATTATACATAGTGGTGAACAGTAGTATTCTGGTCGCACTTAACTGGGGCATGGTGAAATGAGATAGTTCTGGCAGCTGCTGCTGTCGTTATGGCAGTGCGGTATAATCGAACAGCGGGTCCAATAAATCATGCAGACTGGACGAGGATCGTTGCTGCTTACACTGCTATTGTGGAGCATAGAACATTAAGTGAAACACAAGTTTGTCTTGGCTTTTTGTAGTACTACATCAGGGGTACATTGCAGTGTGGAAAAAATACAAAAATGTAAGAATAAATGCATTAATAAATGAATAACAACAATAATAACAATATTTATAATGTTGTTGTTGCTGTGGTCTTCAGTCCTGAGACTGGTTTGATGCAGCTCTCCATGCTACTCTATCCTGTGCAAGCTTCTTCATCTTCCAGTACCTACTCCCGCCTACATCCATCTGAATCTGTTTAGAGAATTCCTCTCTTGGTCTCCCTCTACCATTTTTACCCACCACGCTGCCCTTCAGTACTAAATAGGTGATACCTTAATGGCTCAGACCATGTCCTGTCCCTTCTTCTAGTCAAGTTGTGCCACAAACTCCTCTTCTCACCAGTTCTATTGAATACCTCCTCATAAGTTATGTGATCTACCCATCCAATCTTCAGCATTTTTCTGTAGCACCACATTTCGAAAGCTTGTATTCTCTTCTTCTCAAACCTATGTATCAACCATGTTTCACTTTCATACATGGATACACTCCATACAAATAATTCAGAAACGATTTGCTGACACTTAATTCTATACTCGATATTGATAAATTTCTCTTCTGCAGAAATGCTTTCCTTGCCATTGACAGTCTACATTTTATATCCTCTCTACTTCGACCATCATCAGTTATTTTGCTCCCCAAATAGCAAAACTCCTTTACTACTTTAAGCATCTCATTTCCTAATCTAATTCCCTCAGCATCACCCGACTTAATTCGACTACATTCCATTATCCTTGTTTTGCTTTTGTTGATGTTCATCCTCCTTTCAAGACACTGTCCATTCCATTCAACTGCTCTTCCAAGTCCTTTGCTGTCTCTCGCAGAATTACAATGTCATCGGCGAAACTCAAAGTTTTAATTTCTTCTCCATTGATTTTAATACCTACTTAGAACTTTTCTTTTGTTTCCTTTACTGCTTGCTCAATATACAGATTGAATAACATCGGGGAGTGGCTCACTCCCTTCCCAACCACTGCTTCTCTTTCGTGCCCCCTCGACTCTTATTACTGCCATCTGGTTTCTGTACAAATGGTTAATAGCCTTTCGCTCCCTGTATTTTACCACTGCCACCTTCAGAATTTTAAAGAGAGTCTTCCAGTCAACATTGTCAAAAGCTTTCTCTAAGTCTACAAACGCTAGGAACGTGGGTTTGCCTTTCCTTAATCTTTCTTCTAAGGTAAGTCGTAGGGTCAGTATTGCTGTGACTTATTAAACTGATAGTTCGGTAATTTTCACACCTGTCAACACCTGCTCTCTTTGGGATTGTAATTATTATATTCTTCTTGAAGTCTGAGGGAATTTCGCCTGTCTCATAAATATTGCTCACCAAGTGGTAGAGTTTTGTCAGGATTGGCTCTCCCAAGGCTGTTAGTAGTTCTAATGGAATGTTGTCTAATCTGAGGGCCTTGTTTCGACTCAGGTCTTTCAATGTTCTGTCAAACTCTTCACACAGTATCAAATCTCCCATTTTATCTTCATGTACCTCTTCTTACATTTCCATAATATTGTCCTCAAGCACATCGCCCTTGTATAGTCCCTCTATACACTCCTTTCGCCTTTCTGCTTTCCCTTCTTTGCTTAGAACGCGGTTTCCATCAAAACTCTTGATATTCATGCAAGTGGTTCCCCTTTCTCCAAAGGTCTCTTTAATTTTCCTGTAGGCAGTATCTATCTTACCCCTAGAGACATAAGCTTCAGCATCCTTACATTTGTCCTCTAGCCATGCCTGCTTAGCCGTTTTGCACTTCCTGTCGATCTCATTTTTGAGACGTTCGTATTCGCTTTTGCCTGCTTCCTTTACTGCATTTCTATATTTCTATATTTCCTCCTTTCATCAATTAAATTCAATATTTCTTCTGTTACCCAAGGGTTTCTACCAGCCCTCGTCTTTTTAGCTATTTGATCCTCTGCTGCCTTCACTACTTCATCCCTCAGAGATCCCCATTCTTCCTCTACTGTATTTCTTTCCTCCATTCCTGTCATTTGTTCGCTTATGCTCTCCATGAAACTATGTACAACCTTTTTTTCTTTCAGTTTATCCAGGTCCCATCTCCTTAAATTCCCACATTTTTTGCAGTTTCTTCAGTGTTAAACTACAGTTCATAACCAATAGATTGTGGTCAGAGTCCACATCTGCCCCTGGAAATGTCTTACAATTTAAAATCTGGTTCCTAAATCTTTGTCTTACCTTTATATAATATATTATATAATCTATCTGAAACCTTCTAGTATCTCCAGGGTTCTTCCACGTACACAACCTTCTTTAATGAATTTTGAACCAAGTGTTAGCTATGATTAAGTTATGATCTGTGCAAAATTCTACCAGTCGGCTTCATCCTTCATTTCTTAGCCCCAGTCCATATTCACCTACTATGTTTCCTTCTCTCCTTTTTCCTACTCTTGAATTGCTGTCACCCATGACTATTACATTTTCGTCTCCCTTCACTACCTGAATAATTTCTTTTATCTCATCATACATTTCATCACTTTCTTCATCATCTGCAGAGATAGTTGGCATATAAACTTGTACTACTGCAGTAGGCGTAGGCTTCGTGTCTATCTTGGCCACAATAATGCGTCCACTATGCTGTTTGTAGTAGCTTACCCGTACACCTATTTTTTATTCATTGTTAAACCTACTCCTGCTTTACCCCTATTTGATTTTGAATTTATAACCCTGTATTCACCTGATCAAAAGTATTGTTCCTTCTGCCACCGAACTTCACTAATTCCCACTATATCTAACTTGTAACGTATCCATTTCCCTTTTTAAATTTTCTAATCTACCTGCCCGATTAAGGGATCTTACATTCCACGTTCCGATCCGTAGAAAGCCAGTTTTCTTTCTCCTAATAACGACGTCTTCTTGAGTAGCCCCCGCCCGGAGATACGAATGGTGGACTATTTTACCTCCGAAATATTTTACCCAAGAGGACTCCATCATCATTTAATCATACTGTAACGCTGCATGCCCTCGGGAAAAATTACGTCTGTAGTTTCCCCTTTACTTTCAGCCGTTCGCAGTATCAGCACAGCATGGCCGTTTTGGTCAGTGTTACAAGGCCAGTTCAGTCAATCATCCACACTGTTGCCCCTGCAACTGAAACGTACCCTTAGAACAATTGTTCACGACTGTGCTTAAAATGACACACAATATTTTTGGCGCAACGCAATCTGACTTTCAAAAATCCCTACAAAAGAATGGCCCTGACTAACAATAACCTATATCTTTCACAAATCACTTACCTCACAAAAATCTTCGTTACTCGAACTACTGCAATACAGCGAGCGCCACTACTGCCAGCTAACTAAGAGATTCAAACTACGGAAGTCACTAACTACTGATAGGCACAGTTAGCAAACGAAAGATTTTAATAGAAAACAAACAATGTATTTACCTTTATAGTCATAATATATATAGCAGTTCATGATAACAATTCTTACAAATTTCAAAACTCCGCCACAACTACTTAAATACTGCTGCCCCTCTTCAGGAACCACACGTTTGTCTGGCCTCTCAACGGATACCCCTCCGTTGTGGTTGCACCTACGGTACGGCTATCTGTATCGTTGAGGCACGCAAGCCTCCCTACCAACGGCAATCCATGGTTCTTGGGGGGGGATATTAATAATAATGGGCAGATAAGAACATACTTTCAGTTGCGACCCTGTTCCCGACAGGGGCAGCGGCTGATCTCTGCTACTGCTGGTACTTCATCTTTATCCTCTCACTAACACGTACAGGCCCTGAACGACGATGTTCGTGCAACTGGTTTTACAGTCAATATGGGGTATTGGAGTGGAACTTTATTCATATTGGTCCAGAGGAGAGGGGAGGGGCTTCCCGCATTTTTTAAAGCATGCTGTTGGCCAAGATCGGTTGGAGAGGACGACCGGACTGTAATACATTCAACCACCTCATGTGCCTGTGTTGGGCAAGGGTTTCCCAGATGGTCTTTAGGATAACAAGCCTAATGACACTAGAAGTGACATTAACTTAAGATCCTTATCTGGTCTTGTTTTGGAACAGCTATGCTGCTAAAATGCAGAAGAATTAGCGACAATATCTCCTGAAACAGGTACTTACCCATGCAATGCCTTTGAATTTTGGATCCCATTAACACAGAAACGTCGTGACTTTGTCATTAACCACGTCCGTTGCTGATTATAATAAACATGGCTGCAAAAGTACTAAATTAATTGATATATTCGTTATTCTTGATATATTTCATTATTGTTATTATTTCCTAGTTATGCTCAGTTAAAGATCAGAACTGAAATAGTTTTCTTGGTGGCATTGCTTCCTTTTTAGCTTCTTTTCAAAATCTCTTCAAGAATTCGCTTTGTTGTTTCTTACATTCCTCAATCCATTGTTTTCCAGTGGGTCTATAGTTTGCCCATGAGTATGTGATTTGCTACTGGAACCCCAGAGGCTTTCGGTTCGCTGAAGATATCCTGTGTGGCACTGATTTTTAGCAAACCTTGATTAATTCCTTCTAACCAAGTGATTTTTAATCTTATTTTTATTTTATTACATCAAGTAGTTTTTCGGTTAATACAGTGTTGTCATTCTGCATATATGACTTTAGAATGTCAAGCAGCTTCTATGTATTGCGTTAGTGAACTTGTCCATTGCTGTATACATGTGTCCAGTTCTTCTCTCAATCTATATACCATGTATATTAACGGGCCCATAAATTTTTATGAGATTATTCGCTCTTCCCTTTCATTTAATTAATTTTCGAGTGACTGTTCAGAAACATAGTTTCTGAGGCACATATTTCTTCAGACAAAACAACTGTCTTGAAATGCCAAAATTTTGTATTATGGTTTATCAATCGTTCATTGCAGTGATTCCATATTATTCTTTTTGCTTTCTTAAGTCTGCTGGGTCTTTCTCAGTTCGCTTTACTGTCTACTTCAGATGTATATTTTTCATCAAACGAGTCTTCTCGTATGATATTTGCTGGTCCGGTTTTGGATAACATCTCGAGTAACATTTGCGCGTACTTGGTTTGTTCACTAGTGTTACTGAAGATAGTTGTATCGTCAGCAAACCAAGACACTTCACTTTCGTTATATGTTCTGGGGTCACGACGTTTATACCCTCTGTCTCTTTCCTTCGTTCTTTGAAGACTTTTTCTAACATCTTGTTAAACAGAAGCGGGAGTCTTCATCTCTCTTTAAAACCTCTGTACATACTTGGTAAGTTTACCAAGAAACTTCACTTGAGATGTTGTGTGTGTGAGAGAATGGCAGATTACTTTTCTAGTATTCCTGGTTAAACTTCTGTGGTATTCCTTTCTTATCTGAGCTCCTCTAAGGTGTCCAAAAGGGTTTGTCTGTCAACAGAGTCACATAACTTCTTAAAATCCACAAAGGTGACAAATGTGTTGGTAATTCGACAAATCCTTAAGACTGTCTTCAGACGCCAAATCTGCACAGAACACGATCTACAGTTCCCGAAGCCTGCTAGTTACTTATCAGTCAAACGACGTGGTTGCTGGCTTTTGATAAAACCTTTTATGTAACTGGCAGAAGAGACGGGCCTCTGTAGTTGCAACAGATGTACAGCAGTTTTCTTCCAGTCCTCTGAAATCGTTTCAGTTTTACCTATTTCTGCTACGAGTGAATAAACTATTCATATGAGATCATTTCCTTTTATTTGTAAGAGACATCTGTTGTTATGCCATCTTCTATATGCGTTTTGTTATTTTTGAGGAACTGAATTGTCTGTCTTATTTCTTGATTTGTTGGTGGATGACTGTCTGCGGTTGGTGTATGTTTTTCAAAATGTAGTTTTTCCACTGTGGATTCACAGTTCAGTAAATTTTGAAAATAAAAAACTTGTATCACGCAGTTCCCTTTACCATTTTCCTCTTGTTATCTTTTAATTTGACGAAAATAATGTTTGTGGTTTACAGCGACCTAAATCCTAGTCGAATGTAAAGCCTTCAGGCCCTAATCTGGTCAGGTAAAACACAACAACAAAGTAAATAAAATTAAAGAGAATCTGAAAGGTAAACTTAGGAAGATGAAATTTTCTTCTGTCTCAAATCAAATACGTATCTTCTCATACCACCAGGAAAGTCACTTGCATCCAAGTCGTTGCATGTGTTACTGAGTGGCTGGAAAACCTCGTCCCATCTGGTATCCGCGTAGTTCAGAGTGCTGTCCGAGAACACCAGAGTCCTCTCCATCGCATACGCAACAATTAGGCAGTAAGCTGCGTGATGCATCTGGCACCCGAAGCCACACTGCAAAAAAGAACAGAAACATATCGGTCAAGAAAAAATAATTAAATATTGCGTGTACTATATCCTAAAGGTTTACACTTCCGTGCAAGCTACTGTTTATATATTGTGTTTATTTATCACTGCATTGCGGAATCAGGCTACCCAATTCTCCTGGATAACTGTCTCAATTCAGTGAGGGGGTGAGTTTACAAATTTCAAGTAAGCCGTCTCCAACTGAAGCCATCCTTACCCTATTAGATCACGCAGAACTACTACATTATGAGGATCTTGTTTGCTACATTTCACTGTCTGTTAGATGTAGTGTCCGGCCGATTAAGGTGGGGTGATTTAGCGAACTAGACGAGTTGCCACAGGGTGCTGGAGTACGCGGAGGGAAGAAGCCTGTCTGACCCCGAAGTTATCATGAAAACAGTGTTACAATATTAAACATTTATTGCCCACATCATAAAACAGTTGATGTATCGAAGTTCGGGCACATAGTGATGGAAGGAGCGCCATCTGTAAACTCCTGTATGTGCTCACCAACGTCTGTGCCGCAGCCACAATGGTAGCGGAAAAATCAGCGGTAAATAACAATGTCGTCATGAGTACCTTGCACCTAGAGTCATTATGCGATCTCAAAGCAGCGAACAGCTTCCTGATGAAGGTGCACAAATGAAGTGCATCTGCGAGTTCTGCTCACAGTACTTGAAGTCATGCTGATAAGTGCCATTGGCTGTCAATAAGAGAAACTCGTACGCCAGATGTCTGCCACAGCAACAGAGTTGAGTAGCAGCAAAGGCAAGCTTACACAAGGATGGATAGCGACCTGCTCCCAGACACTTGTAGTAAGACCTCGAGAAGACTGGGTGGTGACAGCTCCGATTCCACATCAGTCTTGACTCAGTAGATAGCGCTGAAGCTCGCAGCGACTAAGTCCCTCCAGACATGACTTGCTGTTCCATAGAAGATTGAAGCCAACTAGATGACGAGAGGGTCTCTCGAAAAGATTGCTGCAAGGTTAACATAACTCCATTACAACAGAATTTCTTCTTATCCAGCACAAGCTTGTGTGCTCTTCTACTGTTAGGCCAGATTGACAAAATTTGCCTTGGTTTTATCGTCTGGTCAGTTCTCTTATTCGTTTCAGGATTTCATAACTTCACCTTTAAGATGCTATTTCTGCTGTGTCAGTTTACTGAAAAGTTACGCTTGCATATGGCTTCAGATTTCTCGTGACACTTTGCACAGTCACCATTTTGACGATATCTCTGCACCATCATGATGTCACTCTGCTACGTTGCTGGCTCCAGCGCCTAGGTCATTCAGCCTGTTACAATTGCAGCTGTGTTCAATGCTGCACCATCGACGGTTCTTTCTTGTTGGCATTCCGCCTCGATATCGATCCACTCTGCTCTACCTTTGGTGTTGTCAGGGAAGATCTTTGACTACTTCCTTCCGGCTGTGTACCATTCCCTAAACTTTTAAAAAAATCTGCCTCAAATTTCTCTGAGATGCTTCTGACGCAGTATTGACATACACGCACAGAATGAAATTTATGTAGAGATCTTTATTTCCCACTCACCCTGTCTAGTTCTGATCACATAGTAATCTATTTCAATCACGCACTTAATACTAAAACATTAGTTCAAGGAACTCACATTCTTACATGATACTGTCGTATGTTGAAACATCTGCTCTCCAGTGATTCATACATTCTGCGGTGGTATGTGTTTGTCTTTGGAATGTAGGAAGTCTGGTTTTAAGGTCTCGTTTAGGAGGATTAGAGTCTGGGCTGAAATCATATCTAGCGGCTTTTGTGGCCCGTACAACGTGGGTTGTGTCAGATTTACGACTGTCCTTCCAGTGACAGTAGCTGCAAGACAGAATGTCATACCTGCTGTGTCACAGGTCGTGCCATTGATAATAAATACATCTCACAACTCCATCCATGTTGTACCTCTAGCCTTCCTTGCTCATAGCTATTTACGAACACCGCTTCTAGAGTGAACAACGAAAAAATCAAATGTATGCCTCCTTTCTGAAAATAAGGATATGGTGACATTTCCCTCTGACGTAATGCTACTTCTGTCTCATCCAGTAACACTTGTATTTAACATGTCCACACGTTTCTCTGGACCATCACACAAGTGGAGCCAAAAGACTCTCTCTTTGGCAACCCAATAACTCTCGCGAAGTCATTATTAGAGTTTTCAATACAGTGAATCGTGCTCTCTCCTTACAACAAAAATTCATCGCCAGTCCCAGCCGGTACAAATTAACACATATATTCAGAACATCACCTTCGTTCAGTTGCCTCCCCTTTTCAAAAAGCGTACGTATTCCAGTCACTGTTATGGTCACACAGCTTGACAATACCCTATGACCTATCAATATAACCTGAAAAGTTGTCAGGAAGAAATAGATCCCCAAAATGCAACATCCCGTAATAACAAAATAAACAAGTAGTATAACCTGAATATTTGAAAACATTGATGCATAAAATAATTATTTCACATATTACTTACCAAACATAAACCCACGCGAGTCAGTCATTCTATAACACTGTTTGAGTGCTTATCGCATGTTTTATATTCATTTATCATTGACTTTCTATCTCTCTTCTTGTACCTTGGATTTAAAATCTTGCACTGGTGACAATACTGGTACTTGTGGTAAAACTAAGCTTATCTGTTAGTACTGCGCTGACATCTTAAATTTTCCTGTCTCAGTGTAGTTCACGTCAATGGAATCTATCATTCAAGATCTCTCTTTTTCTCGCTACTGCATTGATAATACTTTCAAATTTCATTAATTTGGTGTTGAGTGCATCTGTTTGTATGTGTGGCCCATCATTCAGACCCTGAGAATGAGGGCATGATATGTGTGCAAATTTGTCCCTTGTCTACAGCAATGGGAGTCAATCTGATCCCTACCTTCTAGTAGAGGGGGTTCCAGGTTTCACGCAGGGCAGTAGGTGGTACAGTTTTTAAAAACATTTTCAGTAGATTTCACAAAATTTTGACGTAAAATATTTGGTAACTAATTATTACTATATGCTTTAACTTGCTGTAACTTTGAATTATAAATTTTATAAAGCAAAGTTGCTTCACTGTTTTGTAAATCGCCATTACTGTGGAACCAATGGGCATTTCCAAAATTTTATTACCAACAGAGACACGAAAGTGGATGGTATGTTCAAAAAGTTGACTACCACTCGTCTACCGTATACTGTCACAGCTACATATTGGTACACTACCTTTTAAGGAGGAATTCCTGAAACTTTTATCTGAATTGGCTGTCATTCAGTGTCATCATTTTATTTATAACCAGAAGGTCATACTGCATATGATTCCAGAAATGTCCGCATATGTTAATAAAGTGATTGAATATCATGTCAATTCCTGCAAGTTCTTGGTAAATATGTCTTAAATTCATATTGCCTGTCTTAAGACGATAATAAGGTATACATTGTCCCTTACCAACTGATTTTCAATCTTATAATACGTCTGGCTCAACTAAAGACCGTCAGCATCCATATGATAGCCAAAACAATAAAAAACTGGAAACCGTAGTAACAGTCATGAGATAGAGTACCTAACATCTCATATCGGGTCTGACACACCTCAAATGACAACCACAACTGTTGAGGACGGCCAAAACCGGCGCCGACGGCAGTCGGAACATCCGCGACTGGAGGGGTCCGTTGAAGCCGAGTCTGGCGGGCACGGACCACAGATGGAACACTCGACTCGGCGCGGACCGATTAGGGAACGCCCAGCTCCTCCCAGGCATAAATACTGGACTCGATCGACCCAAGGACCAGTCTCAGGTAGCACCTGAAGAAGACAGCGAGGCACGCTGTTGAAATATCGTGCGAGAACGACGTGAACATCCGGCTGGATTCCCGAATATCCAAGATGTCAACAGATCGCCGGGAAAGTATGAAGAATTACATCAGAAGACTCTACGGGGAGGAGATGTACCGTAACATCAAGAAGCTGGACAAGCTTCGACAAAGGAAAGGGAGGATGCTGTGTTCTCTCAGTTTCTTGCTGAGATGCCGAGAGGGTGATGTAGTTCCAGTTTTCGCCAGGATCAAGCATCACATTAACTCGAGAGCGGCAAACAGGATCAAACACCGAGCTAGTCTCGCTCTGGTTAGAGAGAGAGTGCGCGACCTGCGCCACCGATTGGATTTGACAATCAGGGAACTGCTGTATCTTCACCTAACTTTAGCAGCCTCCTTAACCACTCAAGACTGGGACCAGGTTGATGGTGCCTCCTGGTCTCTAGCAGAATGCACCAGCAAGAAGTCAATGGCACGCCAGCTAGCCAAGTTTGAGCGCCTCAACAACAAGGTGCAACAGACTGGACACACGCACAGTGGTCAATCTAACTGACAAGAAGCTCGATGAGACCACCTTAAAAGTACTTAGCAAAGGCCTCAATTTCGTAGTGACCCCTAGAAACGTTCCTGTCACAGCCTTTGTCAGTGCAGTTGAGCAAGTGGCCATCAAGCTTCCTTCTAGTGTGGCCGAAGAGATCCGAAGAGAAACCTGCAGGGCGCTCACCAAGACCAAGCCACCCAAATCCAACATTTCAGGTGATGAAAGGGTGGCACTGAGGCGACTCCGGGAGGATGACAGCATTGTGGTGTTGCCCGCAGACAAGGGGAACTCCACAGTCATCCTACAAAAAACAGAATCTGACAGAAAGGTGCAACAACTTCTGGAGGATCCTGCATACAGGTCAATAGCCAGCGACCCTACAGAGAAAGTGGACAAAAAGACCAGGGCTCTGTTGAAGGAGACAGGCCTGCCTGAACAAGTCATCAAGAAGCTGCGTCCCAAAGCCCCAACACCCCCTAGACTTAATGGACTCCACAAGATTCACAAGGATGGGGTTCCACTGCGACCTATTGTCAGCAATATTGGTGCAGCAACTTACCCTACTGCGAAATACCTGAAGAAGATGTTGACACCACATGTAGGTAAATGTGCACATCACATCTGGAACTCAGAGGATTTCCTACATCGACTGGGCCAGCAACACATCACAGACACAGACATCATGGTTAGTTTCGATGTGGTGTCTCTCTTTACACGTGTACCACTGAAGGAGTCACTTGAGCTTATTGGAGAGAAGTTCGATGGGGCTCTCCTTCACCTGTTCAGGCATGTACTGACATCGACGTACTTCCTATATGGGGGTCAATTTTATGAACAAACAGAAGGGGTGGCGATGGGTAGCCCTCTATCACCAGTGGTGGCCAACCTATTTATGGAAAGGTTTGAAGAGGAAGCACTCTCTTCAGCCAGATATCAACCCAAGTGCTTCTTTAGGTATGTGGATGATACCTTTGTCATCTGGCCCCATGGTAGAAGGAAGTTAGATGAGTTCCTGCTACATCTGAACTCTTGCCATCCAAACATTAAGTTCACAATGGAAATGGAGAAGGATGGAATACTTCCATTCTTGGATGTTCTGGTGAAGAGAAAGGGAGATGGCACATTTGGACACAGTGTGTACCACAAACCTACGCACACTGACTTATACCTTCAAGCCAGCAGTTGCCACCACCCGGCACAGAAGAATGGAGTGCTCAAAACACTGGTCCACAGAGCACAAACTCTGTCAGATCCTGATAGTCTGGCCACAGAAATAGAACACTTACAATCAGTGTTCAGCAGGAATGAGTACTCCTCTAGAGATATCCAGAAGGCACTTCAACCTGCCAACCGGCCAAAGGATCCAGAAGAAGAACCAGAAGAGGCAAAGAAGATGGCATACTTGCCATATGCCGGACCTATCTCTACCAAGATCAGCAGGATTCTCCAGAAATATGACATCAGGAGCATATTTTGCCCACCCACAAAAATTGGGGCTATGCTGGGGACTGTAAAAGATGACCTGGGGCTACGCAAGCCAGGTATTTACAACATACCATGCCAGTGTGGGATGTCATACATTGGCCAGACCACCAGAACTGTGGACATCAGGTGTAAAGAACACCAGAGACATACCAGACTCAGGCAGGCAACTAAATCAGCCATAGCAGAGCATTGTCTGAAACTTGGTCATTCAATAGATTACAATGACACCAAGATTGTGACACAGACCTCAAGATATTGGGACAGTGTCATTAAAGAAGCAATTGAGATTAAGGTCACAGACAATCTAATCAACCGTGACTCGGGATACCAAATCAGCACTGCCTGGAATCCAGCGCTTGAGCTTGTGAAAACTCAACGCAGGACACTCCAGGATTCAGCAAGAAATATAAGTGGAGACCGAGGGAACAGCCGTGAGACAAGGTGTTGGACATTAGAGACCAGATCTGACACACCCCAGGTCATGAACTCGACTTCAGAAGACGGCCAGGCCGGGCGCGGACGGCGGAGGGAACACCGTCCACCAGAGAGGGACAATGTAGCCGCGTCTGGCGGGCGCGGACCTCAGATGGAACACACGACGCGGCGCGGACCGATTAGGGAGCGCCCAGCACGCAACAGAAGTGGAAACCGTAGTAACAGTCATGAGATAGAGTACCTAACATCTCATATCGGGTCTGACACACCTCAAATGACAACCACAACCGTTGAGGACGGCCAAAACCGGCGCCGACGGCAGTCGGAACATCCGCGACTGGAGGGGTCCGTTGAAGCCGAGTCTGGCGGGCACGGACCACAGATGGAACACTCGACTCGGCGCAGACCGATTAGGGAACGCCCAGCTCCTTCCAGGCATAAATACTGGACTCGATCGACCCAAGGACCAGTCTCAGTTAGCACCTGAAGAAGACAGCGAGGCACGCTGTTGAAATATCGTGCGAGAACGACGTGAACATCCGGCTGGATTCCCGAATATCCAAGATGTCAACAGATCGCCGGGAAAGTATGAAGAATTATGAAGAATTACAAATAAAAAACTGGTTATCAGATGCCAGTTTTCCACTAAAACACTGTGAAAGACAAGTACATTGTTTGGCTTCACATTCATTGGTCGTGGAATATCATTGCTTTCATTGAATATTTGATAGGATACTCCATCAGAACCACACAAAATCTCCAGTAATAGGTGGTATTTGGGCACAAATAGTGATTGAAAATTTATGTAAGTGTTCAAAGAAGAAATGTAGACTGAAGCACCAGCTAGACGAAAGCACTCCACCAGGCGAAATGTTCTTTTGGTATCACAAAATCATGGATTTTAGAGTACCAGGTAGAATTCGCGATCCAACTCTACTCCCACACTGGGATATTTAGTGCCATATTTTCTTAGACTGGAAATTCCAGGAAAAAATACGGCTGACATTGCAGTTCCAGGAAAGCTGGCTTTGCTCTTCCCATACATACATTGCTCTCCTAGTATTGTGTTGTTTATCCCAGTGGAGATGTGAAGCTTTATGTGCCAATGTAAGCAATGGCGTATTGTAAAGTACCCAACTGGTGATGCCTATTGATGCAGTTTACTTAACAATGTTTCCTTGGAAACAGAAAGAGATGCATCTCCATTCACTGACCACAGCAATTCCTGTTTGGTTTGAAACAGATTATCAGTGACAAGACATGACACTTGCAACCACTGCATGTCAGTTAGGATCGTTTTTTACCACCACTGTAATTACGCCACGTTTCGTATCTGTTAGTTCTACACCTTTAATCGTAGAGATGTTGGAAAGTCCCTGATGCCACCCTGACAAATCGAGTAGCTTCATTCACTGCGTGGTCATGGCATGACCAAAGACGATTGCTGCTTTCTGTCATTCTGTTATATCTGCAAAGACACCCACTTTAAAGCACTGATTCCATACAGTCGACTTACACGTACACAACACTTCACTACCATGACTTACGTTAGTGATGGAATGTCACATGACCACATGGTACCACTTCTATACGACTTACAACGCTTCAAAGTGTCCAGTGTTCTTTTTTAAGTTTCAACTAATATTTGGTCAGTTGAGTTTATTGTCGAAGTTTTCCGTTTATCTAAAACTAAGCAGTTACTTATAGGATATTTGCATGGTGTATCACACATTCTTGAATTGTTATTGAAATGATGGAGTAATCTTTGTTAGGAATGTTACATCAAGCCACATCCCACTTACCTCAACTTCATAAAATTCTGGGATTACGCATTAGGTGTGATTTAAAGTGGAATGATCATATAAAGTTGATCGTCGGTAAAGATGCTAGACTGAGATTCATTGGAAGAATCCTAAGGAAATGCAATCCGAAAACAAAGGAAGTAGGTTACAGTCCGCTTGTTCGCCCACTGCTTGAATCCTGCTCATCAGTGTGGGATCCGTACCAGATAGGGTTGATAGAAGAGATACAGAAGATCCAACGGAGAGCAGCGCGCTTCATTACAGGATCATTTAGTAATCGCGAATGCGTTATGGGGATGATAGATAAACTCCAGTGGAACTCTCTGCAGGAGAGACGCTCAGTAGCTCGGTACAGGCTTTTGTTGAAGTTTCGAGGACATACCTTCTCCAAAGAGTCAAGCAGTATATCGCGCCCTCCTACGTATATCTCGTGAAGGGACCATGAGGATAAAATCAGAGAAATTGGAGCCCACACAGAGGCATACCGACAGTCCTTCTTTCCACGAACGATACGAGACTGGAATAGAAGGGAGAACCGATAGAGGTACTCAAGGTACCCTCCGCCACACACCGTCAGGTGGCTTGCGGAATATGGATGTAGATGTAGATGCAGATATAAGAAAATGTTGAAACGTTGCATCTGCAATGTTCACCACCAACATTGGGTTTGCAGTGCTATTAACCATCTAATGAACAAGTATAGCTCTTGTAGGTCTTAAAGCTGAGTGTGTACGTTTGATAGTATCAGAGGTGATGGAGCACCAGTATATTCACACATTATAGATCATGGACATCTCAAAGACGAGTAGTGCAAATAAGCCCTGTTATGCGGTCGGCCTAACTACATTCTTTATGTTTACTTGTGGGAGCAAGTCAGGTTTATGGTTAGCCATGTCCTAATATCCTGTCGCTTCTTCTATGCTGCATTCTCCTCGTATTCCCTTCCTCGCCGGCTTTGAAGGGTCTCATTTCTTATACGTTCACTTAATTTTCAAGATCCTTCTGTTACACCACATCTAAAACGCTGTAGTCTTTTTTCACATTTTCCCACACTCTTTGAGTCACTTCCTAATATTACTTTGCTGTAGATATACATTCCCACAAATGCTTCATGAAACGTACTGTTGTTCCATGGATCTTCTTTCAGCGTCAACATCTGTTGCTACAATTGGTTTCCCCGTTGCACTGGTATCGTTTGTGATTGGGGAGATAGAAGTGTTAGAAATGGTCATTTCGCGTAGTGGTGGTCATCAGGATACAATCTATCTATTTTGCATCAATCTATTTTCAAAAGCAAAAAAACCGAGATAGTTTTGTAACATTCTACAGCTTTTACGAATATTTTCGAATCTTCGAGAATGTTCTCGAACGTTCTAGAATCAACATGGATGTAGCATATTACACTGATGTGTAACCTAGAAGAATCATCTTAATCAGTGGGTTGTGAGACGTAGTAAAGTCAGGGAAACAATTCATCGCCGTATTTAGAAAGAACATACATAAAGAAAGGATGTATATTTGAACCAACTATTTTAGCAATAAGAAAATCACACAATACAGTAAATATATTAGCGAATACAAACTGCAATATCAGAGCAAGATAAAATATTTAAATCCAGTGACCAAGACGAAAGCCTAAATTTCTGAACAGCTCTGCTGAATTCGTTAAGTGTCCGCAGAACACTACATAGAAAAGTTTCTAGCCAACGTTATCGGAGCGAAAATATTAACGAAAAAGAAAAAGGCAAATTAGTATTCATACCACAAATACCTCTCATTTCACCCAAATTACTATTCAAATTTAAAAGGCCCAAATTTTCGATTATAACACCTTACTAGGACCACCAATAAATCACAAACGTATACATTCTACTATTGTGGAATGAATTTAAAACAATCGTACTGAGCACTCTTGAAAATTAGTTATCTTTGCACCCAAATGCACCAGACAAAGTGTAGTTGTTTATAAGAAATTCGGCACTGTGCAAACAAGAAGCTATTTTTTCCATGTTAGCAGAAATGTAGTGGGCTTTATGGACACAAAATGACCTTGAACTGCTAGCTCGCCTATTGCTGGGTCAGGGCTGCAGCGAATGAGGATGGCTGGAGAAGGATGATGTCAACTTTCTCCAACCCTTCCCTTCTAACAAACCACACCACTTTCTTGGAAACAGGCCATTCAGGGAAGTAAGCCAACATACACACATATTTAGATTTCCCAATGACAGTCCAGTATCTTATCACCATAAAAAAGGAAACAGCCAATATGTATGTACCTCATAATTGGCCATCTTGTTCTCTGTGCCTCACTTGGTGCCCAAATACCATCAGAGTTCGGACTTTGTACTCTGCTTAGTGTAAGGAACAATAGACTTCAAATTAAATATCGCATTGTCATTCTCACATCTAGACACTCATGCGTTATTGTTCCATAGCAGTAAAAAATACATATGGACACTTATTCGTACTATTGGGTTAATTTACAGATTAAGGAACACTTCACACCTAAAACATGATTTCAGTGTTTCATATTGAGTGTCACAATAGTATTACCACGTATAAATTTTTTGTAACATTTATCAAAGTACTTAAACATTTGTTCTGTAACAGTAAAAAACATACATTAATCACTTATTGGCACAACTGATGCAACTTGTACTTTATGAAGATGGAAATATCATCACCAGCCATGTTTAGAAGTTTTTCAGTAATGCTTCACGTGATGCAGTATTATTTTACGAGATATGAATGAATGCGACATGTTCTACACTAGAAAAGAAATTCGTGTTACTGAATAACTAACATAGATTTATTGTTATTTTCAATCTTAGCCTACTGCAGGTAATGTTCCACTGGTGTTAATAAACGAACTTTCAGGAAGATTGCGAGATTTACCAATCAGAACTATGGTATGAGGGCTTTCACAGACGTGCTCATATTATACCTCCTGCCCCTATCATTGCCACCTGCTAACTAATATCAACAGATACTTCAAGCTAAGACCTATAACTTGGTTTAACTAACGTCACATTTCCAGATAGTTCAGCACAACAAAGGATATTAAAAATTCTTAATTTTTGGGGGTTCTTTAATGTGCTGAATCACGTAAAGACATATTTCCGTATTGGACTAGTATATCTACAGAAAGCATCATATACAACATTATAAATTTGTAAACAATTAGATCAATATGACTGCTGTCTGGCTTGCAGCAAAGGGCTTGCTGTACCACTACAAGCAGCAGTACTGGTAATGTTTTTGAACAAGATTCCACACAGAGGAAAGATAGATGTCTGCTCGCAGATGGGAATTCAATCTATGCATCATAGTTAAATAGAGTAGATAGTCACAGTGGGTCTAGATTCAAAAGGATGCTTATCTCAATACCAGATACGACTTCTAGGGCTAAAGGTTATGGGGAATCCCCATATGGGGAACCCCCGACCTGCCCAACTCCCTGAACTAATTGTATGTGATGGTCAAAGTTCCACTCTCTGCCCTTCACTCCTCCCATTCTGCCTGGACCAGTAAGAATCAAGCTCCCAATGCCCACACCAACTTTTATTACTACGGTAATTGTGTGGGTATCGGTAATTGTGTGGGCATTTCCATTTGAGGAAATGATCGCCAGCAGCTGAGTTATCATACTTGGTAGCAAATATCATCATTTGTGGGGTAAAATACTTGCACATTACATTCTCTGGCTGAATTATTATAAATTAATAACACCATGGCGTGGTCTTAAAAATTTGTTAATTTTCACGTAACTTAAGAGGTAAGATACTTTGACACTACAGCGTGAGGCTGAATTAAAAAAATGTCGTGGCCCATTCTGCAGTGCGAAAGAAAATGAAAGTCCAACCACTCCTCCACGCTAATTGTGTGGCAGAGCTTTATCCTACCTGGAAAAGGTAGCCAATATTACTGTAATTAATAGTCCAAAATGGCTGCTGACAAGTTTCATATCGTAATTAACACAATTAGCAGTGTAGTGTTGGAAATTTTCTGTAAGCACTCCCACCTCCAGATGTAATTTGTTGGTAGGCAATATTATTGTAGTTATTGTTCCCAAACGACTGAATACAAGTTCCATATCTTAATTAAGACAATTAGCAGTAAATTATTGGCATTTTTCTGTAAACATCCCGCCTCACAATGTAATTTATTGTAGTTATAGCAATTTTCCAAATACACACATTTCCATTCTAAAATACATGTAAATATAATGTTAACCAAACACTGCAGCATATTATTTAACATATTATGTCAATATCCCAAATCAAACAACTTCTGCAATACATTATTTTACTATAAATATGGTCTTGCTGGTACTTCAAATGTTTAACAAATGCCACAGATCTATAACACCAATATTGAGCATTAAACTACTTTCATATTGCATTCTCTTATGCTAAGAATTTAAATTATGAACAGGGGCCACAACAAGATATTTAAAAATACACTCCTGGAAATGGAAAAGGAACACATTTACACCGGTGTGTCAGACCCATCATACTTACTCCGGACACTGCGAGAGGGCTGTACAAGCAATGATCACACGCACGGCACAGCGGACACACCAGGAACCGCGGTGTTGGCCGTCGAATGGCGCTAGCTGCGCAGCATTTGTGCACCGCCGCCGTCAGTGTCAGCCAGTTTGCCGTGGCATACGGAGCTCCATCGCAGTCTTTAACACTGGTAGCATGCCGCGACAGCGTGGACGTGAACCGTATGTGCAGTTGACGGACTTTGAGCGAGGGCGTATAGTGGGCCTGCGGGAGGCCGGGTGGACGTACCGCCGAATTGCTCAACACGTGGGGCGTGAGGTCTCCACAGTACATCGATGTTGTCGCCAGTGGTCGGCGGAAGGTGCACGTGCCCGTCGACCTGGGACCGGACCGCAGCGACGCACGGATGCACGCCAAGACCGTAGGATCCTACGCAGTGCCGTAGGGGACCGCACCGCCACTTCCCAGCAAATTAGGGACACTGTTGCTCCTGGGGTATCGGCGAGGACCATTCGCAACCGTCTCCATGAAGCTGGGTTACGGTCCCGCACACCGTTAGGCCGTCTTCCGCTCACGCCCCAACATCGTGCAGTCCGCCTCCAGTGGTGTCGCGACAGGCGTGAATGGAGGGACGAATGGAGACGTGTCGTCTTCATCGATGAGAGTTGCTTCTGCCTTGGTGCCAATGATGGTCGTATGCGTGTTTGGCGCCGTGCAAGTGAGCGCCACAATCAGGATTGCATACGACCGAGGCACACAGGGCCAACACCCAGCATCATGGTGTGGGGAGCGATCTCCTACACTGGCCGTACACCTCTGGTGATCGTCGAGGGGACACTGAATAGTGCATGGTACATCCAAACCGTCATCGAACCCATCGTTCTACCATTCCTAGACCGGCAAGGGAACTTGCTGTTCCAACAGGACAATGCACGTCCACATGTATCCCGTGCCACCCAACGTGCTCTAGAAGGTGTAAGTCAACTACCCTGGCCAGCAAGATCTCCGGATCTGTCCCCCATTGAGCATATTTGGGACTGGATGAAGCGTCGTCTCACGCGGTCTGCACGTCCAGCACGAACGCTGGTCCAACTGAGGCGCCAGGTGGAAATGGCATGGCAAGCCGTTCCACAGAACTACATCCAGTATCTCTACGATCGTCTCCATGGGAGAATAGCAGCCTGCATTGCTGCGAAAGGTGGATATAGACTGTACTAGTGCCGACATTGTGCATGCTCTGTTGCCTGTGTCTATGTGCCTGTGGTTCTGTCAGTGTGATCATGTTATGTATCTGACCCCAGAAATGTGTCAATAAAGTTTCCTCTTCCTGGGACAATGAATTCACGGTGTTCTTATTTCAATTTCCAGGAGTGTATAAAACCTGGCTACATACCAAATCTGGGTCATCCCTACTTTACTAGGATGTGTGACAGTGTGTGTGTGTTAAAGTGGGTGAGTTGTGTTATTGGCAGAAATACTATAACGTAATGAAATCACGGAATTTTCTATAAGCTCCAAAGTATGATCACCACCCAATATTCCAAAAATACACATAGGTAAGTATGAGATGGTTAAGTGTTTAGCAATTTCTGCACTGTATTAAATAAAGAAAAACACGCTCTTGCTAAGTACAAAGTTAAGATTATCCCTGCTTTAGCAGTAAGTGCATCGCTTAAAGGTCCCCCACCACTCCCAGTGCGTGCATGTATAACGGTGGAAAAGTTCAAATCTGTGTGTTTACAACAAACCGCTAAATGTATACAATAAGCAACTGTCGATATTAAATAAAAAGATCCCGTAGTATGTGTAAACTGTAACGTCACTGTTAGAGCGACCACAGCAGACTTTTAAATAACGACTGAAGATCCGAAGTATATACTTTCACACACACTCATTCACAACACATCTCTAAAGGTATACTGTAAACAATATACACCACTATCACTAGTGTTTGAAGGGAATGGAATAGACAGTCATTGTATTTTAATGAAAGTTTAAAAAATGCCATATGAAGTCCCATATGGTCTGCATGACTCTCACCACAACACAGTGCTCTACTGTGGCCCATGTAGTCATGGTGGAATAAGTGACATTCTCTAGAGCTACCACTGTGTATCTGAGACAGCCAACCCCTCTGTGCTTTATGTATATGCAGCATCTAGCCCACGTAAGCACCAGAAGGCTTATATCTGCAATCAACTATCCTCAACTAGCAGACAATACACATGCTGCCCCTGCCAGTAACTGACAGAAAACGTCCTACACATAACTCAGAGGTGCACCTGCTTCCTTCAGATTAAAATTGCACCACTTCATATTGACACTTTCCCGCCAGCAGCACCCACACTAATGACGTTAGGCTAGTGTCTGTGCTACCAGAAGCAGCCAATGGGCACTGTATGCACCCAGTCTTAAAAACAACCTTCTTTTTTCTACAAGTCTCTCTAAATAACGACAGTATTTTGCAGCAGCGACATTAATAAAGTCATTGCATCACAAGTGAGAGTGGACCATCATTTTACTATTACTTTTTATTTTCCTACGATCTCCACATGGATTGAAGAATCGCTGTAGATTGTCGATCCTCATTGAATAAGAATACGTAAACCACATATGTAATCTGGTCTTGAACGCTGGAAATGCTTAGGCATCCACACACGTTAATTTACACATGTTTTATTTCACAGAATTCCATGGCTACAACAAGTAATTTTGCGGTAACCTTCAATTCAGTCATTGCTTTGTCAGCCATACTGCAGTCCTGGTAGTACAGACGACTTGCACCTTCTACTTTTTAGCTATGTGATGCTGTCAGGATGAAACCACATATGCCATTTAGTGCATCTGTGAACTGATGGATTTGCCCACGCCATCTTCCAGCGTAAGTCTTTGTATTTAATCTGGCATAGGGTTTTCTTCTGAATGTTTCTGATTAGTGTCTTTGTCGTCTTTCATGAGAAATGCTCTCTAATACATGCTTTGTGGTCTGTACAACTCAGGATATAGTTGCTGTTATCCATGTGTTACCTATATTTCTATCAGAATACCTCCTTTCAATCCTTAGTATTCCCTGTGAGTATGAAAGTGGAATGCCTGAAAACCAATGAAGTCCATATACCATAATATCTTGGAGTTTATTTCGTTACCCAACTACCTGTTGCGCCTCTTCCTGAACGTGTACCTGTAGATCAGAGCAAAGAGCAAACTTCTAAGGGTTATTGGCAGGCTAGCAAATAAGAAAACAATTTCCTCACACACAATATTAATTTCTGCATTTACAGTAACACACAGAAAACAGCTTTATATTTGCTTGCAGTAGTTTTAATAACATTCTACTTACTTTTTTAACTAATAATTTAAATAACTATTAGAATTATGGCCAGAAAAACCACAGTCGTCTGGCCACAACTGTGGACGCCTTGACTGCTCTGGCAGATGGCTCATTGGAGCTACAACATATGAAATATTAGTTCACTTCATTACATGAATGAATAAAAAGATGTACTTAACTTGATACAATCGTTTACCACAGGATTGCTTGATAATTTACAACTTTAATTGACTATTACATCATCGCTTGGTAAACAAATTAACAAAATGTCCTCTAGAAGTACAATGTTCAGCATTTACAAAAGTACATTTCCATCTGAGTCTTGGGTAACTCTTTAGTCCTACGTGATAGATGCAGACTGCCTCAGCTGAAGTTATGAACTGGGCTAGGATGCTTCTAAGCTTGGCTCTGTATTGACCTCTGTGTTAGGGTGCTGCTGTGCTGAGGGAAAAGCTATGTCTTCTTTAGCCTCTCCCATTCATCATTGCGGATTGCACGCAAGGCATCGCTAATGTATGGTTACTGACGTGCATTCGCGACTTTGGTGCGGTGTCGCGATCTTTCCGTGATACGACACATCCAGTTCTATGTCAGGCCAGTAATTTGACAAGTACAAAGAAGGTATGTTCGAAAAATTCCAATATATATATATATTTGATTTTTTCCTGTAAAATACTTCTTTTATGGCACTGACAATTACTGCTGCTCCTTCCTCCAATATTCTGGCCGATAGAATTCAAGTATTTTAGTTTTCACCGTTATTTCTGTACAAAACCACGATTAAAACATGTTCTCGTCGTCCTGAGTGTATATTGGCAGCTCTCTGCGGCTGATAGGTCATCGCCAGCATGATGGGATCATTGTATCACATATCATCCTGCTAGACATGTCCACACTTTCGTTTGTACTATGTATTGTGAAAGCCTATTATCTACAAAGAAATATTAACACTGAAATAAATATGGGTCTCCCACACACTGGAGATGAAACAGGTTAGCAACTCACAGAGTATAGTTTGTTTATTATGTGTTTATCTGTGTGGGCTGCGATTCTAGATTGTCTACTGTGCCTATTTCAAAGCATGTGTATTTGGCTTATTTTAGTTTCTTATGAATACGGATGTTTTGAAAACGGACACAATATCCGAAGGTAGTCACCACCAATAAACAAAGATTACTTTTTAATGTGGTTTTGGCTGCAATTCCAACCATTTATTTCAAATTATGAGATGTTATTGTCCCCACCATTACGAAAAATATATTTTAAAGTGGCTATTTATGTAGTCATACAGCAGTAGCAAAATAGTCTCATTCGACATTAATTTAACAGATATATATTAACGTCACATACCAGAGCGCTAATATATGTATGTCTGCACTTAGAATTCGATATTTATGTATAGGTACTGTTGTGGTTGGCAGGAGAGCCAACACCGTGTTACTAGAGGAGGCCGAAAGGCACGCGTTTTAGCTCACGGAGGCTGGCGTGAGGTCTGGAACAGGACAAGGAAATTAGAATTTAGAAACAACGGACGTAGCTGGTGGAATACTTAACTTTAATCCATTAATGACGAACGTCGGTTTGGACGGTACGTAGTTCACAATATCAATAGTACGGATACTGGCGTCTTGCTAGGTCGTAGCAAATAACGTAGCTGAAGGCTATGCTAACTCGGCAATTGAGAGCGTATTTAGTCAGTGAACCATCGCTAGCAAAGTCGGCTGTACAATTGGGCGAGTACTAGGGAGTCTCTCTAGACTAGACTTGCCATGTGGCGGCGCTCGGTCTGCAATCACTTATAGTGGCGACAGGCGGGTGCGACGTATACTACCTGACCGCGGCCAATTTAATGGTTACCACCTAGCAAGTGTGGTGTCTGGCGGTGACACCACATTCCTCCCCCGCAAATCGGCGTACGGTTGAGGCATAAGGCTTCCGCCCGCCGTGGGGAGGACCGCATGTTGACGTATGCGACGAGGTGGGGAGCCTAACAACAGGCGAGGCTGTGCCTCTCGCACCCTGCCAATCGGAACGCGGGGAGCTAGGAAACGCCTGAAAACCTGCACCAGGGTGCACTCCAACATGCGGTGCATGCGCCCGTAGAGAGAGCGGATGGGCCGAAGTGTCGACCTCCATCGGGCCGGGCACCCGACGGGCGAAGACGGCATATGGTCCGGAGCGGGCAAGAGTTCCATGTCGGAGGACAACTGGTCACGGGAAGCGATCGACGGCGCGTGACCCAGGGAGGCGCCCGGCGGTAGCAGCGACGCGTCGACTGCGGGCGTCGCCGGCGGGAGAACAGGCGGCGGCGGTGGCGGCGGCGGCGGTGGTGGCGGCGCGTCGCCATGGGGCAAAATGGAGGGCAGCGTCGGTAACACCTGGGGCAGAGGCGAGCCAGTAGATGGGTCCCCGGGTGCTGACCGGACGGCACCGTCGCTGAAAGCAGATGGCGAGCCGGAGATCCCGTGCGCCGACAGAAACGCAGCTGATTGAGATGCCGACGCACCTCACCAGAGGCCCCCAAAACCAGACACATAGCGCGGCCGAGGCAGCGAAGTATGCACCCTTCGAGCCAATGCCGTGAACCTCGATAGTGGCGATAGTAGACAACGTCGCCTGGAGCAAAAGCAGGTGTCTGCCGCTGCACAGGAACCTGATGCGGCGGATGTAGCAAAGACATAAAGGTTCGATGATGACGACCGTGGAGCAACTCAGCCGGCGAGCGACCATCTCGAGGCTGAGAGAGATAAGAGGACAAAAAGAGCAATAACGCGTCCTCCCGAGAATGCGACTCTTTCATCTTCAACATCTGTGACTTGAAAGTCCTGACCAATCGTTCAGCGGCACCGATGGACTGTGGCGAAAACGGCGCGTACGTCAGATGTTGAATACCATTGGCCTTTCAGAATGCCTGAAAGTCTGCTGACATGGATTGTGGGCCATTGTCGGAAACAATCGTCTGTTGAAGACCCTCAATGCAAAAGATAGCGGATAACGCTTGGATGGTGGCAGATGATGTCGTGGAAGACATCCGAACAACAGAAGGAAAATTACTGAATGAATCTACCACAACCAACCATCGAGCATTTCAGAATGGACGAGCAAAATCGATGGTAAGCGTTGCCAAGGGGATGTGGCTTTTGGCCACCGAAAGAATTTCCTCGGTGGGGCTGATTGTTGTTCGGCACACACCATGTAAGAAGAGCACATATTCGTAATTGCGGCATCGATTCCGAACCAAGTACAGTGCTGACGAGCAAGTTGTTTCGTTCTCACTATACCCCAATGTCCTTGGTGGAGAAGCTGTAAGACAGAGGACTGTAACGAACGTGGTACTACGACTCTGGACTGATCATTATCAGAACGCAACAGCAAAACACCACGTCGAACAAACAGTCTCTTCTTGTGAGCAAAAAATCGGCGAACCAACAGGTCCCCGATCCGTGACTTTGACAAGGGCCATTGCGTAGCAACAAAACGCAGAACGGGAGCTAGGACAGGGTCGGTAGCCGTGCCTGTGGCTACACGACGAAAATCAATCGGAAACCATTCGACCACGTCATCGGTTTCCGAATCAATGATCATGCAAGCAAGTTCGGAGGAATCGAATGCCCTATCCTCAGCAACAGGCAAACGGGACAACGCATCGGCGTTTCCGTGCTTAGCAGTGGACCGATACAAGATATCGTAGCAGTACTGCGAGAGGAAAATAAACCAGCGAATGAATTTCTGCGCTGTACGTGGAGGTACCGGCTTGGTCGGATGAAAAAGCGATGCCAAAGGTTTGTGGTCTGTGATTGTGGTACAGGGACACCATACAAGAAGTCATGAAACTTTGTAACACCAAATACGAGAACCAATGCTTCTTTCTCGCTGTGTGAATAATTTCTTTGAGCAGACGAGAGCAATTCGGACGCAAAGGCAATAGGGCGATCGTGCGTTTCATCTTTGTGCGCAAGCACAGCACCGATCCCGAAATCCGATGCATCCACCATCAACAAAATGGGCTTCCGGGGATCGAATGGCTTAAGACAAGTATAGGGAAGCAAAGCCGATTTCAACTGGCGAAACGCGCGTTCGCATTCCGTCGTCCAGACGAACGGAACACCTTTACGGCGTAAGCGATGAAGCGGAGCTGAAATGGAAGAGGCATGCGGCACATAGCGGTGGTAGTAATTTATTTTCCCAGCACACTCTGTAGCTGCTTCAAATTCGGCGGCGACGGCAAGTCTTGTATGGTACGGAGATGCGTTGGACAGGGATGTATGCGTTGGGCATTGAGTACATGTCCCAAGTATGGCAAGTCACGTGCAAAAAACACACATTTGTTCTTCGGCAAGCGTAGACCATTTTGTCGCAAGACCTGAAATAATGTTCTGAGATTGGCCAAATGTTCATCTTCCGTCTTTCCGGAGATAACAATATCGTCCAGATAATTTGCTACAGTAGGGACCGACGCACAAACTGTTTGTAGATATTGCTGAAACAATGCAGGGGCGGATTCACACCCGAATGGCAGCTGTTTGGATTGATACAACCCAAGATGCGTGTTAACCACCAAAACGCGCTGGGATTCTTCGTCCACCGGTATTAGCAAGTACGCCTGCTAGGACCAACTTCGAGAAATATTTACCCGGGTACAGTTTGTCAAAAAGATCTTCTGGGCAGGGTAAAGGAAAAGTTGCAATCACTAGTTGTGGATTCACTGTTGCCTGGAAGACCACACAAAGTCTCAATTTGCCGGAAGGTTTTGGCAAAATTACTAAGGGTGATGCCCAGAGAGAAGCGTGCACACGTTCAATTACACCTTGTGATTCTAAATCGTGTAATGTTTTTGCGACCTGATCACGCGATGCGTGGGGAACATTGCGCGCTCTGAAAAATTTCGGTTGCGCGTTTACTTTCAATTCCAAATGTGCTTTATAGTTCTTAGCGCAACCGAGGCCCGGTGCAAAAATGTCTGCAAATTTTTCACATTGACGAGAAACACTATGTGAGGGCACAGTCTGGTTCACTGATAGGACCTGATTTACTATAGACAAGTTAAACAACTGAAATAAATCGAAACCAAACAAGTTCACTGCAGAAGAAGAACGAAGGACGTAAAATGACACAAGTTTTGTTTTTCCTTTGTATGTTGCAAGAAGGCTTCACTGTCCTACCACAGGGATCTCTTGACCTGCATAGGTGGTTAACTGAACATTTGCGGCACGCAACGGAGGTGTGCCCAGCAGTTTGTAAGTGTCGTGATTGATCAGTGAAACTGCAGCTCCGGTATCAAGCTGGAATGGTATCACTATTCCGTTAATGTCCAAGTCTACAAAAACTTTATTGTCCTGCTGACGACAAGAAAGACTGACTCGTGCAACGTGAACTGACACTGGTACATAATCACTTGCGACTTGACGGGAGTTCCGGCGATGTCGACGCACACTATTTTTGGGACGAACACAGTCACTGTTAGAGATAGTGGCACTGGGCGGAGTGGAATGAACTACATGAATTTCCATGGGCGAAGTTTCGCGAGTCTGAGTATCCATGGTTCGATTCCGATTCCGGCGCGAAGCAAAGGGCCTGGAACGGTTTTGAGCTTCAGATCTGAGCTTTTTCTGGCAAATACTCTGAACATGTCCTTTATTATTACAATAAAAGCAAATAGCTTGGCGTGACGGGCAATTCTCACGCGAATGTGTAGTAGCACACCGCGGGCATGATTTGATCACTGCATTTGCTTCCCGGCGCGGCACACGTGGCTGAGAGCCTGGCGGCAGCGGCGCGGCCGGGCGCGAGGGCTGTTTACTGCTCCGTGCAGCTCGCCCGGCGGGCCGGTTAACCTGACACACTGCTGGCGAAGTTTCAAATGATTCCTGAGCAAAGTCAAGTGTGTGCTGCCGATCCAATATGTCCATCACTTGTTGAAGGGAGGGATTTACTAGTTTCAAAATCTGTTCCCTTATACGAACACCAGAAACGTTCTGTGCAATTGCATCACGTACCATAGTAACCGAATAAGGGAGTCCACATTGACACTCAAAAGCACAATCCCTAGTAAGACCTTGCAAGGTTGCAACCCACTCCCGATTAGTCTGACCTGTTATACGTTTTGTACGAAAGAAGGTATACCTTTTCGCAACTACATTGACCGATTCCTTGAAATATGCATCTAATACAGACAAAATTTCTTCGTAAGACAGAGTTGCTACGTTGCGTCTGGGAAATATTTTGTCTATCACACTGTACTTTTGTACCCCGACGGGTGAAAGGAGAAAAGCCTGGAACAGGACAAGGAAATAAGAATTTAGAAAAACGGTCGTAGCTGTGGAATACTTAACTTTAATCCATTAATGACGAACGTCTGTTTGGACGGTACGTAGTTCACAATATCAATAGTAACTGGTAATGGCGCCTTCATAGATCGCAGCAAATAACGTAGCTGAAGGCTATGCTAACTATCGTCTCGGCAAATGAGAGCGTATTTAGTCAGTGAACCATCGCTAGCAAAGTCGGCTGTACAACTGGGCGAGTACTAGGGAGTCTCTCTATACTAGACCTGCCGTGTGGCTGCGCTCGGTCTGCTATCACTGATAGTGGCGACACGCGGGTCCGACGTATACTACCGGACCTCGGCCGGTTTAAAGGCTACCACCTAGCAAGTGTGGTGTCTGGCGGTGACACCACAGGTACAAAGCAAAGCACAAATCTGTGTACATGTACGCTTCCCAATTCGATTTTCCTTATGCATCACACCCATACATGCACATATTCCTTGTTTATAACCTTATATTTTTTTCTTAATATAGTAAGTTGCTATGCTCCCCGTCTGTATCTAGACACGTAGTACTGGACTTAATAGAGGAATGTATTATAGTCAAAATAAAGACCACATTTAACAACTAGAGAAAATCAAGAGTGACAAGGCGGGCACATGTGTGAAGGATGTAAGTATATCCAAATAGACGATTTCTAATATTATCAGCAGAAGCTGTGTACCACGTATCCTCCGCTTGAATGAACGATTATCAAATCTGTGAAGTAACACTGATGGAAATAGAACTTAATTCGTTTTTTAAAAAGCAAGAAGACGAAATTTTATGCATGTCTTAATTACAATACTTTTAATGACGATAGTATAGGTGGAAGTTTATTTATAGTTCTCAAGAGCAATGATCAAAGGAACATTAATCTTAATTGTACTAGGCCTAGTACAGATTTCAACTACAGCAGAGATTGTCTCTGCCTCTCTCATGGACACTGCGTGAACTCACCCTCGTGTGTGGACTACATATTTCGGAGCGACTTAAGCAGCATTCGAAATACGACTGCTTTATGAGACGATAGTAGCGTCTCTACCGAGAAATAAGACTCGTAACGCACTCATACTACCTTAAAGTTTGTAGTAGAGAGCTCATTAAGATCTATTCTGCTCGACTCATATAAAAAAAAAACGGTTGTCAGTGAACATAAATAACTCCTTGTTGCATCTAATTCATGAAAAATATGTCTGAGCAAGTAACATACAACCCACAGCATACTCCCTCCAATTTTTGCAATAGTAATCCTCTCCATTTCACACAACACCTCTAACATAGCAGTCACCACATAGTGAAAAAATTAAGAGATACATAATGTAGTACAGTGATATTATAGCTTGATCGGTATGTATTTGCATTGTATCTTTGTGCAGCAAAGCGATAATATTACGAAAACCTGAACCTATCAATAATGCTGTTTTCTATTATAGTGATCTGACACATCCTTTTCACATATGGATATAATTATACAGTATTAATTATTTACTCCACAGTATGATCTCTAATACAACACAAACCATGTTTGTTGTTGTGGTCTTCAGTCCGAAGACTGGTATGATGCAGCTCTCCATGCTACTCAATCTCCCAGTACCCACTGCAACCTACATCCTTCTGAATCTGTTTAGTGTATTCATCTCTTGGTATCCCTCTACGATCCCTCCCTCCAATACTAAATTGGTGATCCCATAATGCCTCAGAACGTGTCCTATTAACTGATCTCTTCTTCTGGTCAAGTTGTGCTGCAAATATCTCTTCTCTGCAATTCTATTCAATACCTCTTCATTAGTTACTTGATCTACCCTTCTAATCTTCAGCATTCTTCTGTAGCACCACATTTCGGAAGCTTCCATACTCTTCTTGTCCAATCTATTCATCGCCCACGTTTCACTTCCATACATGGCTACACTCCATACAAATACTTTCAGAAACAACTTCCTGACACTTAAATCTATACTCCATGATAACAAATTTATGTTCTTCAGTAACGCTTTCCTTACCAATGCCATTTTATATCTTCCGTATTTCGACCATCATCAGTTACTTTGCTCCCCAAATAGCAAAACTCCTTTACTATCTTAAGTGTCTCATTTCCTAATCTAATTCCCTCCACATCACCCGACTTAATTCGACTACATTCCATTATTCTCGTTTTGCTTTTGTTGATGTTCATCAGAAGTCTTGTTCCTTCTGCCCCGAACTTCACTAATCCCCACTATATCTAACTTTAACCTATCCATTTCCCTTTTTAAATTTTCTAACCTACCTGCCCGATTAAGGGATCTGACATTCCACGTCTCGATCCGTACAACACCAGTTTTCTTTCTCCTGATAAGAACGTCCTCCTGAGTAGTCCCGCCCGGAGATCCGAACGGGGGGACTATTTTACCTCCGGAATATTTTACCCAAGAGGACGCCATCATCATTTAACCATGCATGCCCTGGGGAAACATTACTGCTGTTGTTTCCCCTTGCCTTCAGCCGTTCGCAGTACCAGCACAGCAAGGCCGTTTAGGTTAGTTTTACAAGCCAATATCAGTCAATCATCCAGACTGTTGTCCATGCAACTACTGAAAAGGCTGCTGCCCCTCTTCAGGAACCACACGTTTGTCTAGCCTCTCAACAGATACCCCTCTGTTATGGTTGCACCTACGGTACGGCTATATGTGTCGCTGAGGCATGCAAGCCTCCCCACCAACGGCAAGGTCCATGGTTCATGGGGGAACATAAACCATACAAAATATAATGTATTCCCATTACACTTCCAGATTTATTTTAAACCCCTGAAAAGTCTCGTATTATATATACATCCATAGCGCTATAATCTTTTCAAAGCACTGGTCGATTGGAATACGCATTTGACTTTGATATATGGCATATGCATAGGTTTTCTTTCTATTTCCTCTATATGGCTTCCCAGCTAATCTTTTTTTATTATATGGCAATTGCCCATGCAATATGGCCCAATGTAAGGCAACATGACAGTTTTATCTCTAGAACGCCCAAATTTGAGGTATGAAATCACATATATGTGATGTCATCCCTCACCAATATCAATCTGTTGGTTATATTGAAACTCCTACCACGAATTCCAGTTATACTCTCCATACAGTTCTTTTTTTTTAATGTGTGAGTGGAATCACTCACTTCTTATACAAACAGTGCTTGTGCCATATTGTTTCGATTACTCCCTTTCTCTATATACATAATATCCCGCATTCAGATTTTGTATCTACACTTTTACACGTGTTTACCAGTTTTTCGATATATTTGCATATTTGTCTAGATTTCACCTGTTTTCTATATTTTCATACTCTATCTCTCCAGCAACCCAGGCAGACAATCTACAAAGTGTTTGTAGGATAGTGTACTCCTTCTCTTTTTCCAAATGTCGGCCAAGAAATGAAAAAAAGAAACTCCACCAACACGCAACGGCAACTTCCAAAGCCAACCATTATATACATACCGATGCACATGAGCTGCATTGGAGTACCTACTCAAGCTATCTGAAATACAGCTTTATGTCTACTTATTCTTACAGAATATCAGTCCATAACTACCCAAAAACAATGACGTTCATTTGTACTTTTTCTTATTTTGATAACAAATAGTCCAGTTCATCTACATCCGTCAGTGCTTATTTTAAAGATGGTAGATAGAAATAATGTTCACAATACCGATCAACTACTGCTATGAAAACTTCTATATTCACTGAAGGTCCAAGCTGAATTTATGTAACAGACGGAAATAATAATAATGTTGAAGGAGCTAACTTTATCCTTATTAATTTAGAGAGATGCACTTCAATTGCACTTATTATTTATTGAAACCACGACCAGATTCAGGATTTTAAAATCACGTCTTCAGGTCCATGGAACTGTAACACACAAGTAAGAGAGCGGACGAAATATAACGCAACGTTCTGTAAAAAGCGACAAGACCAAACTAGGAAAACAAGGCCACTCACTCATTGTATTTGATAGTGCATAACATGCAGTTGGGCCACTCAGTGCAAGAAATCACTGCATCTTGGTTGTATAAGAAAAAAAGGGGAGGGCCTAATAAATAAACTGGAATAATAGCAGAGATATACAAAATCTGGACTGACTGGTCCGAGCGTTTAAAATACTTCATTTGAGAACATAATAGAATATGAACGAGCTGTGATTTGCTATTAGGCTCAATAACTCTCAAACATGTTAAAACATGTAACTTCTTAGCCAACAAGACATGGTCCATAGGCAAAATGAATGAACACAGAATAAAAACAGAATAACAATAATAAAAATTAATAGTAACATAGACCATGCTAAGTAAATTGACATATGTACAATACATTATGAGGTAGCATGACATAAAATAAAATACATACAAACCAACACAAATATAAAATATAGAATATAAAATAAAATAAAATATAAATAAATATAAAATAAAATATAAATAAAACATAAAATAATAAACGAAATTGATCAGGCTGCGCGCCCTATATTGTACAAAGCAATAATAATATGGAAAAATGGCTAACAGGTCGAAAACTATACGAATGGGAGAAAAATAAGCCTGAACCTGATATACTTGTACAAAATATTGGTATATCCTATTTATAAGACGACTCGCTTGGAGTACTTTACTTACCAGTCCTTTTTATCATGCTTTTTGTTATCTAATACTCTGTTCACAAATTTGGCGTATGTACAATTGTCTCATTGCCCGTTATGGCTCTGGATTAGTAGAAATGAAGCAGATCTCTCTAAATTAACTATCATGCCTCTGAGTTGCGGATGTCCTACGTACGAAATATGGTGTAACTTAAACCTATTGTTGACATACATAGCCTAGTTATGCTATTCTGTGTGTCTGTTTCTCGAAACGTTTTTGTGATGGAACATTTCTTAATGCAAGGAGTATGATGTGAGCAGTATGTAACTTCCTCACACATCATCTCATGAAATGACAGCAATAAAGAATTACGAATATCTTCCGACAACAGTTCTTTCTATGTACATGGAGCAGGATGGGTCTTAATGTGTGCCGCACTACACACTTATCTGATATGTTGGAGTTATGAACCTGACTTCTCTACAGTCTCTGTGTAAACAGTGTCCTAGAAGGAACTGTCAGTGTTCAGGGGTAACACATTCATAACACAAAGGTCTAGTAAATACGGGCTCTAAAAAGTGTGTCTTATGAACTATGAGCATTAGTTCATGTTCGATACTGTGAAACACATTTCTTCTACTGAAAAAAGTGCTCATACGTCTTAAGGTATGCATTTTAGAGCCCATATTTACTAGAATGTTTGGTTCATATGACAGTTCCTGTTATATGCCTGGGTAACGACCAGCCCTCATGGAAAACCCCGTGTAGATACTAGGATTGTCTTAGAAAATCTGTTGTGTTCGGAGTGCTGTTTATGTTCCTAAAAAACATATTGATCACTTAGGGGGATGAGATCATTTGGGGAGGTTTGGATATACTCTACTCAGAAACTCATATCATGTTAATCCTATATTCAGCATAGCATAATTAAAATTTTCTTCATTGCTCTGGAGAATTAAAATTATTCGTGTACCTCTGCCTATATTCTCGCCCTTAAATCCAACACACATGTCCCAGCCTTGTCACTCATTATTTTTCTATTCATTAAACACGGTCTGTGTTTCAACTGTAATACACTGCCATTATTAATGTCCAGTTCTACGTGTCTAGATACTAATGTGGAGCACTGTAAGATATTAGAAGAAAAAACTGGTAACGATTTTAAAGTAGCATAACACCAAATTCGCCTAGAGGAGTGGACGGCCTAGCATTTCCGCTGTTTTGCAGAATATGTTATGATGTAATTAAATTATTCTGCCACACGATGTAATGTTAAAGCATCTTAACTCTCAAATTAATTTTGTATTAACCAACTTTCTTTGCAGAATGTGTCATAATGCCATTAACTTAAACTAATTCTGGGACACACTATAATGTGAAAGTGACCTACCTCATAAATTACTGCGATGTTTTCCGCAATTTTTTAAACAGGATAAATCTATTGCTCGTAATCCGTCCACTAAAGTGCATAGTTCTCATTCAAAGGTCTTTAACTGATATTAGCGGCATCTGGTACTGAAATGAATGAATGGCAACAGATAAACGTTTGTGCCGGACAGGTCTCTTGATCAATGTGTTGTTTGTTCTTTCGGACATGCCACACGTATATAAGTACCACCCTTAAACGAGAGGCTCCATATAATTGCTCTAGTAATAGAAGTGGATGGGGAAGAAGGGAGCTGGATTCTTATATGTAAAGAGAGAAAGGAAGGGGGAGAGGAAGGGGTAGGGATAAGTTAACATTGGGGGAGAGGGAAGGGAACGTGGACAGAATGCCAAATATTAGCTTAAAGATAACAAATAAAATTGTTTCACGTGTAGGCTGACACTTCAGAGACAAGCATCTGGAACTTGCCTTGTCCCCCAACTAAACAGCACTTTAAAGAAGCCAAAAACTGTCTCTATTATTTATTAAAATAAGGGAAGATTTGTTTTAGGATAGCTCCAGACACACGTTCTAAACATTCATGGTGGTGTCTGTTTGTTCTATATCGTGTCTCCCTACCACTTTCGCGCAACGACGCTCTGAGCGTGTTTTTTAGGGAATTGACTAGTTTGAACGTGGAACCTGTTGCTGGTTCAGTGAGACTAGCGATGATATACCCAAATACTTAATGATCTCAGAGTCAGCTCCACTGCACTCCCTGTAAAAGAATCTTAATACTAACTAAATTTAGTGGAAGGGGTTCAAGGCTTTCCTATTTTTAGTTAGCTGGTAAAATAACGTCGAAAAAGCAGTTAAGTTTACCATTGGAAATTTTATTCTACTCACAAAACATTGTTTATAAATTGCACTATTGATAAAAGGAAGTCTTTTAATACAGGATGGTAAAAACCAACTGCGTTCAACAAAAATGTGAACGAATATTCCCTGAATGGGTTTCCAAGTTCTACAATGGATCGAAGGATGACCTATGCCATATCACCTCTATAATCTAGGTTTAAATTAAGTTTCACAAAAGAGAAAAACTATCAAAATGGTCTACAGTGACCCTCAGTTATCTTTAATAACTTATCTAACTTGTCGTAAATTACAGTGACTGATGTGGCTTCTCAATAACTATATAACAGAAAAATCATCGCGTTCAAGATTTTTACTTCAAGTGGCAAATGTGAACACCATGAGCTTTAATTGACGATCGACACTAGTATTACGCAAAAAGGAGGTGTAGCAGATGAGACTTCAGCAGTTCTGAGTGATGGTTTATGCACTGTTATGCGGCATCGCGTGCGTTCATTACCTTGTCGGAGTTCGTCAGGGGGCGGCGGCCGGCGCAGCAGCCATCCAGCTCGCCCTCTCGGAACTAACCCTTTCCTAACTTCTCCTTACTACAATTTACCGAAGTTGGTTTTAAAAAACTATCTGGCTGTGTTTTCATCTGACCAATCAGGGTCTCAATGTTAACCTTAAGCTCCGCCTACAAAAATTCTGTCTATCCAATGAGAAACGTTACACTTTTCGTGGTGGAGCAATGTTTTTAAAGTTTGCAACGTAACAGAGAAGCGAAAAAGTCGCACGCTAAAACCTGCGACTGGTGTGTTCCTTTTAGCGTTATAGTAAGATCTATACTGTTCTTCTGGAGGGCTCTAGCTTTTAACGTGGGCTGGGGGGTGGTCCTTGACGTAACAGAGACGCGAAAAAGTCTCACGCTAAAACTTGCGGGTGGTGTGGCCTAGTGGTTAGCTTTCGACGTGGGTGTCCTGTCCGTCCCTTATCGTAGGGCCTTCTAGTTTAACACGGTTCTGCTCTCTGCTTCTGTTCTCGTTTCTCCCCACGCAACTGCATCTGTCTCACGGTGGGAAGGTATGACATGCATTTAGGCATTCTTGTATTAGTCTGTGGTATTCCATTTGCTCGCTCTTTACTTGTATTACTTTTGTTAATTTAATGTCACTATTTATTCGGAGCTATGGGACATACTACTGGATTTGCTTATCATGTCAGGGTTTTCATGGAAGGTGTTGGATTTACCTGACACCTTATAACGTGACCGACTTAAACCTAACTAACCTGAGGACATCACACACGTCCATGCCCGAGGAAGGATTCGAATCTGCGACTGTAGCGGTCGCGCGATTCCAGACTGAAGCGCTTCGAACCGCTAGGCCACACAGGCTTGCTCCATTCATCGATGGCTGCAAATGGTCTCCAAATAGCCGAACATAACCATTTCCGTTCAATTATCGATCCAGCTGTACCATAGGACCTAGTCCATTCCATGTAAACACAGTCCACAGCATTATGAAACCTCCACCAACTTGTACAAAATATCTTCTTGACTATCTGCGCCACACTCGAACCGTACCATCAGACTTACCAACTGAGATCGGGCCGGCCGTTGTGGACGAGCGGTTCTAGGAGCTTTAGTCTGGAACTGTGCTGCTGCTACAGTCGCAGGTTCGGATCCTGCCTCGGGCATGGATGTGATGTCCTTAGGTTAGTTAGGTTTAAAGTAGTTCTAAGTCTAGGGGACTGATGACCTAAGGTGTTAAGTCCCATAGTGCTTAGAGCCATTTGAATCATTTGTTCAGAAATCGGGTATCATTTGACTACGCCACAGTTTTCCAGTCGTCTAGGGTCTAACCTACATGATCACAAGCTCGGCAAATAACCGCCGCAGAGGGTGACGTGCTGTTAGCTGCGTCACTCGGGTCTGCCGTCTGCTGCCACAGCCCATTAACGCCAGACTTCACGCACGTGAGTAAAATTAACAGTTTCACGAACGCACTGCCCTGTTATACCTAGCGCACGCGATACCACCGCCTCCTGCATATGTGCAGATCTCTGTCCCATGTCTTCTCTCATCTGAGTGTAAGGCAATGGCGAACCTAACACGTGACCATTTTTACGAACAGAGCGCTCAGTTTGTACAGGGTGACACACGGGAGAGCCCGCATCTCGTAGTCGTGCAGTAGCGTTCTCGCTTCCCACGCCAGGTTTCCCGGGTTCGATTCCCGGCGGGGTCAGGGATTTTCTCTGCCTCGTGATGGCTGGGTGTTGTGTGGTGTCCTTAGGTTAGTTAGGTTTAAGTAGTGCTAAGTTCTAGGGGACTGATGACCATAGATGTTAAGTCCCATAGTGCTCAGAGCCATTTGAACATTTTTTTTTTTTTTTTTACACACCGGCGGCGGACGGTTTTGAACTGTGTAGTACTGAGGTCGCGGTGGTGGGAGGTGGTCATGGTGGGGATAGTTCTGATCCACACTAGACGCCATTTTATTTACTCAGTCCCTCTGGAGCAGTGGGACGTGCAGCGTCAAATGTTTGTCTATGACAGTTTCGTGAAAAGTGGTGAGTCTAATATCGCTAAGCAGGGATTGTTTCGTGTTCGTTTAATGTTGGCTGACATGGAGCTGTTCCGAGCCGTAACACAATCCTCAGATGGGTGGAAAACTTCAGATCAACTGGAAAGATACTGGATAAGAAGCATCCTGGCCCGAAACGCAGAGTTACGACACCAGAAAACTTTGAAAGGGCAAGGCAAGCGGCAGTGAGAAGCCCAGGACGGTCAGCTAGACGTCATGCTAGTGAGTTAGGGATCAATCGTGAAAAGGTTAGACGAATACTGCATAAATAATTAAAATTCCATCCCTACAAAATGCTCATTTTCCAACAACTTAGGAAAACTGATTTTGCTATACGAGAAGACTAAGCTTACAGAATGCAAGTGATTTTGGGATCGAATGAAAATGAAATTTTATTGATGAGCGATGAAGCTCATTTTCATTTAAACGGGACTGTGAGTAAGCAAAACGTACGTTACTGGGCTCCAGAGCATCCACACCTTATCCACCAGCGTCCTCTACACTCAGAAAAAGTAACAGTCTGGTGTGCTCTTGGCTCTGTTGGCATTATGGGACATTATTTTTTGAAGAGGTTGGAGCCACAGTTCCTGTTAATTCGTATCCTTGAAACAATCGTATGCTTGAAACATTCTTGAAACCAGAACTACGAAGACGACGAATCACTTTAAAATTTGTTTGGTTCCAGCAGGATGGGGCAACATAGCACAGCGCAAACACTTCAATGGCAGTTCTTAGACGCATGTTTCCTGGCCGGATTATCTCACGTTTTGGCAATGTTCCTTGACCTCCCATGTCTCCCGACTTGTCAGTATGTGACTTTTTTCTGTGGGGGTACCTTACGAACTGCGTCCATAACAACAAACCACGAAATTTGGAGGAGTTGAAGAATGCAATCATTTAAGAAATTGCTGCCATCCCTGCAGAGAGCCGGCCGCGGTGGTCTAGCGGTTCTAGGCGCTCAGTCCGGAGCCGCGCGACTGCTACGGTCGCAGGTTCGAATCCTGCCTCGGGCATGGATGTGTGTGATGTCCTTAGGTTAGTTAGGTTTAAGTAGTTCTAAGTTCTAGGGGACTGATGACCATAGATGTTAAGTCCCATAGTGCTCAGAGATATTTGAACCATTTGAACCCTGCAGAGACTTTGGTCAGTGTGATGGAGGATTTTGGGAAGAGATTTGAGTCGTGCATTCGAAATGATGGACACCACCTTAATGACATTATTTTTCACAAATAACTTTGTTAACTAAAATGGCAAATAATGAGCTTTGATTTTGTGTAAATAAACATGCATTAATTTTAATGTTGTCTGAGTATTATTTCAGCGTATGTCACACCAAGTGATACTACATGAGTTATGAGTGGCAGCAGCCGTCTCCGGCGGAGAGCGAATAACTATCTCAGACGAATTTAATAATTATTGAACACGTGTTTAAATGCATGCCAAGTTCTCAGTAGCACACGACAAAATTAAGACATTTAGAGAGTAACTTTCCTATTAAATATTGATTTCCCTTGGGCCCCGCACGGAGGCGAGAGTTGGCGGGCCGCCGGACTAGCGTGACGTCACAAGTTTGCTGCCAGGTCTTTGTATCTCGCTGATCCAGCTGCTCTGCCTAATGACGTCTGACCGGCGCATTTTACAGCGAGCGCACACTGCACAGGAGGTGAGGCTGAGGGTGAGCTTGCCTGAGCCTCGCTCTCGCCTAGCCGCCTCCTGAACTGGCCTGCATGCGAGAATTTCACCAAGCTTTGAGCGAAAACTCACCGAAAACTGTAACACCGTAACTAATCTGGGAGTGACCATAGAGAGCGATCTAAAGTGTACTAACCACAAAAAACTAATTACACGAAAAGCAGTGGCTATGTATAGATTTACTAGAAGAGTCTTACAGAAATGTTATTCACCCACGAACCAAATGGCTTAGAAACCTCTTACCAAATTGAATTAATAGAACAGAGAGAGAACATCTAAGAAAGAGCAGTACATTTAGTCACGGGAAGATTTAGTAGCAGCGACAGCGTTACGGAAAGGCTCAATAACCTTCAGCTTTAGGCGCTGGAAGACTGGCATTATGTACCACCGGAGAAACAAACCATCGATATTCCGAGAGTGGAAGTTTGACGAAGAGTCAGGCAACATTTACTTTGCGAAGTATACATATTATTTTGGTCTCTCTATAAATTCTGTTTCTTAAATAAATATCGATATGCATAGCTCACAGAGACCAAAACCGTATAGCTGAGTAATCTTTGATTATTGCTACAATATCTCTGTGTTGCTATACCGTCTCTAGCAAAGTTACACGCGTTCTAAGTTTACCAGTGCCGAGTAGCAGACGTGGTTTGAAAAATGACCAGACAGTTTTCTCTATAAGTGTGACATGATACCGGTGAAATTCGAGAGCGAATGTTTTTAATGCAGTTATGGAAAGAAAATCTAAGGAGATTATTTGTGAGTTTTTCTGGAATGCTGAGATATTGTAAGTACGCAAGCGAGTACCACTGCTTTTTGTTATTGAGATTGTAGTAATGAAGCTCATATAGTAGGATTGTTATATGGATTGCTCTTCTAGGAAGATGAGACCGCCTTTTTAAAGCTATTTCTGGAAGTCGTATTATGTATTGAGAACACTTAGTTGATTTTTAAAACATTACTTTAAATGCAGAATTAAACAAACCACGAAATTTGGAGGAGTTGAAGAATGCAATCATTTAAGAAATTGCTGCCATCCCTGCAGAGAGCCGGCCGCGGTGGTCTAGCGGTTCTAGGCGCTCAGTCCGGAGCCGCGCGACTGCTACGGTCGCAGGTTCGAATCCTGCCTCGGGCATGGATGTGTGTGATGTCCTTAGGTTAGTTAGGTTTAAGTAGTTCTAAGTTCTAGGGGACTGATGACCATAGATGTTAAGTCCCATAGTGCTCAGAGATATTTGAACCATTTGAACCCTGCAGAGACTTTGGTCAGTGTGATGGAGGATTTTGGGAAGAGATTTGAGTCGTGCATTCGAAATGATGGACACCACCTTAATGACATTATTTTTCACAAATAACTTTGTTAACTAAAATGGCAAATAATGAGCTTTGATTTTGTGTAAATAAACATGCATTAATTTTAATGTTGTCTGAGTATTATTTCAGCGTATGTCACACCAAGTGATACTACATGAGTTATGAGTGGCAGCAGCCGTCTCCGGCGGAGAGCGAATAACTATCTCAGACGAATTTAATAATTATTGAACACGTGTTTAAATGCATGCCAAGTTCTCAGTAGCACACGACAAAATTAAGACATTTAGAGAGTAACTTTCCTATTAAATATTGATTTCCCTTGGGCCCCGCACGGAGGCGAGAGTTGGCGGGCCGCCGGACTAGCGTGACGTCACAAGTTTGCTGCCAGGTCTTTGTATCTCGCTGATCCAGCTGCTCTGCCTAATGACGTCTGACCGGCGCATTTTACAGCGAGCGCACACTGCACAGGAGGTGAGGCTGAGGGTGAGCTTGCCTGAGCCTCGCTCTCGCCTAGCCGCCTCCTGAACTGGCCTGCATGCGAGAATTTCACCAAGCTTTGAGCGAAAACTCACCGAAAACTGTAACACCGTAACTAATCTGGGAGTGACCATAGAGAGCGATCTAAAGTGTACTAACCACAAAAAACTAATTACACGAAAAGCAGTGGCTATGTATAGATTTACTAGAAGAGTCTTACAGAAATGTTATTCACCCACGAACCAAATGGCTTAGAAACCTCTTACCAAATTGAATTAATAGAACAGAGAGAGAACATCTAAGAAAGAGCAGTACATTTAGTCACGGGAAGATTTAGTAGCAGCGACAGCGTTACGGAAAGGCTCAATAACCTTCAGCTTTAGGCGCTGGAAGACTGGCATTATGTACCACCGGAGAAACAAACCATCGATATTCCGAGAGTGGAAGTTTGACGAAGAGTCAGGCAACATTTACTTTGCGAAGTATACATATTATTTTGGTCTCTCTATAAATTCTGTTTCTTAAATAAATATCGATATGCATAGCTCACAGAGACCAAAACCGTATAGCTGAGTAATCTTTGATTATTGCTACAATATCTCTGTGTTGCTATACCGTCTCTAGCAAAGTTACACGCGTTCTAAGTTTACCAGTGCCGAGTAGCAGACGTGGTTTGAAAAATGACCAGACAGTTTTCTCTATAAGTGTGACATGATACCGGTGAAATTCGAGAGCGAATGTTTTTAATGCAGTTATGGAAAGAAAATCTAAGGAGATTATTTGTGAGTTTTTCTGGAATGCTGAGATATTGTAAGTACGCAAGCGAGTACCACTGCTTTTTGTTATTGAGATTGTAGTAATGAAGCTCATATAGTAGGATTGTTATATGGATTGCTCTTCTAGGAAGATGAGACCGCCTTTTTAAAGCTATTTCTGGAAGTCGTATTATGTATTGAGAACACTTAGTTGATTTTTAAAACATTACTTTAAATGCAGAATTTCATTTGACTTTTTCTCAGCTAGAATTTGTCACCAGTTAAAATTCGCACACTTCATTCAGGTTATTATTTTCTTACGTACATTGCGCTTTGTAGTAAGCAATTTTCAGTCACAGTAATTAATGTTTCCTTGGTGCTGTAAGCAGTGCGCTGCTTTCGAAAAATCTGCAAAAATGTTTATCAACACACGAGTTAAGTGATAATGCAGTTTAGGGCCAGGAATTTCTTTGTAAGTCCAGCTGAGCATTTATTTCAGAAGTCAGGTTACATTCAGGGTAGCACAGCAGTTTTATAGAAACAGTCAGCTTCAATTTGCAGTGTTGAGCAAATCATATTATGTCTTCATACAATTCAGTATAATCGGAGTTTAACACAGTACAAGAGTTTAAGTTAAGATTTAGTCTGTTTTGGTAATCTTTTTGAGACGTTTTTTGTAGACAATTTTAGGAAGATTCACTCACGCAGAGAGAAACAGACGAGGTTAAGTTACAGTTTCCTCCCACAGAAGTCTCAGGGTGTGAACAAGGTGAGAAAACCAACCAAATTCAAGCTCATAAGGATATTTATCGACACTCATTCTGCATTAGAACCAATGACGAATCGAACAGAGGAGGAGGAAAATTAGTGCAGTACCAGAACTAAGCTGTGAGATCGCCTGCTTAGATGTAGGTGCAGATATTGCGTCTACACTCGTGTCATACGCAAAATGTCGTCACCGTATACGGTACATCTTCAAATGGAACTGTAACTCCCATTATCTTTGCCAAATAAGTTTAAACTCTCTCATCTCGACTAGACTTAACTTTGGTACTTAATAATTTATGTATTTGGTAATTATATTTGTTAAGAGAATCGACATAATTTTCTAGGTCAGCCAGTGTCACCAGACTTGACCCGTCCTCATCGCGTTTACCAGTTGCAGCCTTTCTCCTCCTAATTTTCCTCCTTGTGATACACAACGCAGCACAAAGTAAGCAGTGGCCAGCACACGGATTGAGTTTCTACGCCGTTTTGTAGCTACAGCAACCTTTGCCCTGGGGAATGCGATCCGCGTATCCAGTTCGCAACCGCAGGTGCCCGTAAGAAAATGATCGCCGCAACCACGATATCCTGCAACATCATCCGGTCGAACACAGGTGCCCCTTGATATCAAGTCCGCCACGACTGCACAGGTGCCCATGAAACCAAATACGAGAGGACGCCGCGATCTCGGCAGATACATCCGTTGCTGCAAAACGAAATTAACCCTCCTAGAGCGTGTCCGTTCTGTGTGACAGCTTATCTATTATGTCTAGACATTAATTCTATTTCTCCAACGGCCAACGGGGATGTGAAGCCATGTACAGGGTGACCCAAAAAGAACAGATTTCAGTTGTTTATTACGAAGTGTAAATGATAGAAAAACATTGCGCATTTCACTGGACAGAGGAAGGTTCATCTTCTTGACACAGCGGTGCTATTATTTGGTTGTAGAAACATGGCGACTACACCACAAGAGAAATAATTTGGTGTGCTGGAATTTGCGGAAAGTGAATTCATTGTTCAAGTGTAACGGGAATTCCGCCGTCGATTTAGCAAGAATTCGCCTCTGCACAAGCAGGTTTGGGACTGGCATATAAAATTCTTGGAAGTTGGTCGCATATGCAAAGGGAAATGTCCTGTGGGCCACGCACATCTGACGAAAATGTCGAGCGCATCCGAGATGCTTTCAGACGGAGCCCTCGGAAGTCCACAAGACAGCCAGACAGGAACTTCAACTTCCTCAGAAGCAACGCCTCCATGTGAAGTCTTAACATGCTGCATTTACGGCCTCACCTGCGTCCCGATGACCGTTACAGAAGGCACGAATTTTGCATTTTGGTTCTCCGCGATATGGTAGAGGACACTTTTTCCGAATAATCTCTTCGGACAAATTGACATTTCATCTATAGGGTAAATTAACCTGCCATAATGTAATAACATCTTGCGTCGTCATCGAACATGAAGGACAGATGCAAACTGAACGTGTTTTGCGTCGTATCGGTTCAGAAATGTTGTGGATTTCCACTGAAAAGCGGAGAAAACTGTGACAGGAATGTCGTACATGGACATAATGCAAAGTTAGTTGTTTCCTCAACTTGACGAGATTCCAATGGAAATGGAAATGAGCGTAGGGCGTCATTGGCCGGGAGGCCATTTGTGGGGCAGGTCCGGCCGCCTTGGTGCAGGTCTTATTACATTCGACGCCACATTGGGCAACATGCGCACCGGATGGGGATGAAATGATGATGAAGACAACACAGCACCCAGACCCTGGGCGGAGAAAATCTCCGACACAGCCGAGAATCGAACCCGGCCCGTAGGACGGCAATTCGTCACGCTGACCACTCAGCTGACCACCTAGTATATCCAGCATAACTCAACAAGCCAGAATCCCATCCTTGCTTACTACCTTCGCCATGTTTGACAATTTTCCGAAACTGTAAGCTTATTTTATTTGGCTCCTCCCCCCTCCCCCCCCCCCCCCCCATCGGAGGTTCGAGTCCTCCCTCGGGCATGGGCGTGTGTGTCGTCCTCAGCGTAAGTTACTTTAAGTAATATTAAATAGTGTTTAAGCTTACGGACGGATGACCTCAGCAGTTTGGTCCCATAAGACCTTACCACAATTTTTCATTTTATTTTTTTTCAATTTTTTGTGGGTAATTGCTCTTCTGACACCTTTGATGAGGGTGGCCGCAGTTATTTACTCTGTACCAACCACTTCGTTTCGGAACAGTAAACTTCCTGTGCCACAAACTTATTACCGACATTTGTATTTCACATCAAAACAGCCAAGTTTATGTGTTATGCATTTTAACAGACTCTACTGTGTGTTGTAAGAGATGTATGGATACTGGGCAACTACAATGAAGTGTGTCTTTGTTTTCATGTGGCGGCTCATCACTTGGATAACCACTCTGAAGACCGAGCGGTGCAGTCGAGCGGCTGCCCACCAGCTGAAATGCGTCGCAGGAAGGTCATCGGTTCTCAGGGAGGCCGTTGTGTATTGTCCTGTTATCTCCGATTAGCGACGAAACATTAGAACGGTTATTACTAAAAATGTATGTCTATGATTTCTTATTCGGTAGAAAAAAAATCAGCGGTTAATAGTTAGCTTTTGAGGCTCACTATGATTAGCTTCGAGGTGAATAAAAGTAATGTTGAGCGAAAGCTGACAATGCACATTGATGTGCGTTTAAATATTATGTGAGAGTAATGGACTGATTTATTGACATTACGAAGATAATTTGTATCAAATGGTGTACTATAATTTTACAAGCTACGAAGTCAGTGAAAGTCTACATTAAATATTTCTAACAGGGAGTGATATTTTTCCTTTATTAAAAAAGTTTCAATGTCTTTCACTTAAATGAATATTTACTGTATTTTTCGAAACTTTTTATGCAATTTCTTTGTCGCACTGTGATGAACGAGTGGATTGAGGGCTGTTCTGTTACCAGCTTTTCTTTCTCGTGTTGGTGTCAAGAAAAACTGCAACAGCGTTGTAGAAACGAAATTTTGATCCAGCGACTTACCTATTAAAAAGAAGCGATCTTAATCGTAAACGACGATTCGAATTCTGTGCCGACTAAGACGAATTTATGTCAGTTATGAAAACACTGTCCGTCTGAAATCTAAATTCAGAATCGTCAAATAAATAAATGTAAATACGCTAATGGAAATTGAAATAAGAACACCGTGAATTCATTGTCCCAGGAAGGGGAAACTTTATTGACACATTCCTGCGGTCAGATACATCACATGATCACACTGACAGAACCACAGGCACATAGACACAGGCAACAGAGCATGCACAATGTTGGCACTAGTACAGTGTATATCCACCTTTCGCAGCAATGCAGGCAGCTATTCTCCCATGGAGACGATCGTAGAGATGCTGAATGTAGTCTTGTGGAACGGCTTGCCATGCCATTTCCACCTGGCGCCTCAGTTGGACCAGCGTTCGTGCTCGACGTGCAGACCGCGTGAGACGACGCTTCATCCAGTCACAAACATGCTCAATGGGGGACAGATCCGGAGATCTTGCTGGTCAGGGTAGTTGACTTACACCTTATAGAGCACGTTGGGTGGCACGGGATACATGCGGACGTGCATTGTCCTGTTGGAACAGCAAGTTCCCTTGCCGGTCTAGGAATGGTAGAACGATGGGTTCGATGACGGTTTGGATGTACCGTGCACTATTCAGTGTCCCCTCGACGATCACCAGAGGTGTACGGCCAGTGTAGGAGATCGCTCCCCACACCATGTTGCCGGGTGTTGGCCCTGTGTGCCTCGGTCGTATGCAGTCCTGATTGTGGCGCTCACCTGCACGGCGCCAAACACGCATACGACCGTCATTGGCACCAAGGCAGAAGCCACTCTCGTCGCTGAAGACGACACGTCTCCATTCGTCCCTCCATTCACGCCTGTCGCGACACCATTGGAGGCGGGCTGCACGATGTTGGGGCGTGAGCGCAAGACGGCGTAACGGTGTGCGGGACCGTAGCCCAGCTTCATGGAGACGGTTGCGAATGGTCCTCGCCGATACCCCAGGAGCAACAGTGTCCCTAATTTGCTGGGAAGTGGCGGTGCGGTCCCCTACGGCACTGCGTAGGATCCTACGGTCTTGGCGTGCATCCGTGCGTCGCTGCGGTCCGGTCCCAAGTCGACGGGCACGTGCACCTTCCGCCGACCACTGGCGACAACATCGATGTACTGTGGAGACCTCACGCCCCACGTGTTGAGCAATTCGGCGGTTCGTCCACCCGGCCTCCCGCATGCCCACTATACGCCGTCGCTCAAAGTCCGTCAACTGCACATACGGTTCACGTCCACGCTGTCGCGGCATGCTACCAGTGTTAAAGACTGCGATGGAGCTCCGTATGCCACGGCAAACTGGTTCACACTGACGGCGGCGGTGCACAAATGCTGCGCAGCCAGCGCTATTCGACTTCCAACACCGCGGTTCCTGGTGTGTCCGCTGTGCCGTGCGTGTGATCATTGCTTGTACAGCCCTCTCGCAGTGTCCGGAGCAAGTATGGTGGGTCTGACACACCGGTGTCAATGTGTTCTTTTTTCCATTTCCAGGAGTGTAATAGTAGCCCCACAACACTTATGGCCTCCCTCAGCTATAGTTTATACAAACTATAGTCATATTAATATAACCACCGTCTACATTAGACATCACAGTGCAATAATCACTCAAAGACGGCCAATGGCAGCATTAGTATTGGAGGGTAATAAATGTGTCGTGGTGGGGGTAGGGGGGAGGGGGTCGCTGAAAACAGTACAGTCGTTGTCGTAATCAGAAAACGTAGCCATTTTTCTGATGTCTTGGAAAGCCATGGTCATTGGCTTTCGGGCCAAGTGTGGAAGCATTTATAAACTGGCTAAGTTTGTTAACTGTTCGTGTGGCATCGTGGTTGATGAATAACTTGCGTGGCAAAATGGTGCTACTGAAAACCGGCGGGTAGGCAATTATCACGCACCACAAACCATGGATGACAGGGATGAACGATAGCTGCAGAGATGTCTCGGGGTGAATAGACGTTGCAACTGTTCAGCAACTCACGGTCAAGATGAATCAAGAGTCTGCTAACAGTGTCTCCTCAACGAAAGTTCAGCGAAAGTTGCAGCGGATGGGCCTGCGGCAGCAGGAATCTGGTTCGGCACCCACACTGAGTTTCTTTCATTAGCAACGACGGCTGGTATTTGCACGCCAATACCGCAACTGCACATCCACTGCGTGGCGACAGGTGGCCTTTTCAGACGAATCACGTTTTATGTGTCATCAGACAGATGGGCGTTGTCGAGTACGGCAAGAAAAGCCTGAAAGCAAGCACCCTGCATCAGTCGTCGTAAGGGTCAAGGCCGGAGGGCATTCCATGGGCGATCTGGGAGGCACAGTGAATCAACATAAGTATGCATCTATACATGCGACCCAAGTCCACTCCTAATGCTGTTCGCTTATCATTGGACATGCAGTCTACATGGGTGGGCCTAAGAGAACTAGGAGGAGTCTATCGTATTGCCCTGCTCCCGGACTTAGACCCAGCTGATAATCTGTGGGACACTTTGACCTGGCTGTTGGCGCCCCACACCACTGGAATTGTCAAGGCTCCACATCCCTGACAGCAGTTTCCAGAAACTCACTGACTCTCTCCTTGTGCCTCCGCACTGGAAAGGGTGATTATTCAGGCTTTCAACAGGCCGTCACGTTAATATACCCCACTGGCCATTAAATTGCTACACCAAGAAGAAATCCAGATAACAAACGGATATTCATTGGACAAATATATTATACTAGAACTGACATGTGATTACATTTTCACGCAATATGGGTACATATATCCTAAGAAATCAGTACCCAAAAAATGGTTCAAATGGCTCTGAGCACTATGGGACTTAACATCTGTGGTCACCAGTCCCCTAGAACTTAGAACTACTTAAACCTAACTAACCTAAGGACTTCACATACATCCATGCCCGAGGCAGGATTCGAACCTGCGACCGTAGCAGTCGCGCGGTTGTGGACTGAGCGCCTAGAACCGCTAGACCATCGCGGCCGACCAATCAGTACCCAGAACAACCACCTCTGGCCGTAATAACGGCCTTGATACGCTTGGGCATTGAGTCCAACAGAGCGTGTACAGGTACAGCTGCCCACGCAGCTTCAACACGATACAACAGTTCACCAAGAGTAGTGACTGGCGTATTGAGATGAGCCAGTTGCTCGGCCACTATTGACCAGACGTTTTCAATTGGTGAAAGATCTGGAGAATGTGCTGGCCAGGGCAGCAGTCGAACATTTTCTGCATCCAGAAAGGCCCCTACAGGACCTGCAACATGCGGTCGTGCATTATCCTGCTGAAATGTAGCGTTTCGCAGGGATCGAATGAAGGGTAGAGCAACTGGTCATAACACATCTGAAATGTAACGTCCACTGTTCAAAGTGCCGTCAATGCGAACAAGAGGTGACCGAGACTTGTAACCATTGGCACACCATACCGTCACGCAAAGTGATATGCCAGTATGGCGATGACGAATGTACGCTTCCTATGTGCGTTCACCGCGATGACGACAAACACGGATGCAACCATCACGATGGTGTAAACAGAACCTTGATGTATCCGAAAAAAGGACGTTTTGCCATTCGTGCACCCAGGTTCGTCATTGAGTACACCATCGAAGACGCTCCTGTCTGTGATACAGCGTCAAGGGTAACCTCAGACATGGTCACCGAGCTGACAGTCCATGTTGCTGCAAACGTCGTCGAACTGCTCGTGCAGATGGTTGTTGTCTTGCAAACGTCCCCATCTGTTGACTCAGGGATCTAGACGTGTCTGCACGAACCGTTATAGCCACGTGGATAAGATGCCTGTCACCTGGACTGCTAGTGATACGAGGCCGTTGGGATCCAGAACGGCGTTCCGTATTACCCTCCTGAACCCAACGATTCTATATTCTGCTAACAGTCATTGGATCTCGACCAACGCGAACAGCGATGTCGCGATACGATAAACCGCAATCGCGATAGGCTACAATACGACCTTCATCAAAGTCGGAAACGTGACGGTACGCATTTCTCCTCCTTACACGATGCATCACGACAACGTTTCACAAGGCAACGCCGGTCAACTGCTATTTGTGTATGAGAGATCGGCAGGAAACTTTCCTGATGTCAGCACGTTGTAGGTATCGCCACCGGCTCCAACCTTGTGTAAATCCTCTGGAAAGCTAATCACTTGCATATCACAGCATCTTCTTACTGTTGGTTAATTTTTGCGTCTGTAGCACGTCATCTTCTTGGTGTAGCAATTTTAATGGCCAGCAGTGTAGGTACACAACCGTAATTTGCAACATGCTGATCATCGGATCTTGAATGTCCAATGGCACATGGGGCCCCACCTCCATGCTGCTGCTGTAGGACAGGCCAGTATTTCGTAACTCCTAACTGGAAACCACTTTCGCAGCGCTGTATTCCTCCCACATATCGGACAGGGGACTGCTCAACGCACCAATGTGGCCGTGCAGCGAACTACGACGTATCGTAGCAGGCAGTGCTGTGCGGCCGGAGCTCACGTAAGCTGCAGACGCAAAACAGATAGCGGCTCTAAACAGTGCAATACTTCCGCATAGTTTATTACCTGCACACCTACCCATCATTTTGAGAGTAGACATTAAACTTGACGATGAATGTTGCAACCACAGAAGAAAAAACTGAAATGATTCTCAATTACGGGGGAAGTAGTCGAAATGTTGAGGCTATATTTCCTTGTATGCCGAGCGTTTTCCAGAGAAAGTTCGCTCTCGTTAATTCTTTTGCAAGGATTAAATGCCTTTACGCCATATGGAAGCATACGGAGCCCATTTCACCTTCTCCCGCCTTGACACCCTTGTCTAGATCCCTGTGATGGCGCGACAGCACCGTATCCTTTTCAACAACATCCGCTTCCTTCCCGCCAACAAGAACCTCTTCCTGCACACCCTTGCCACCCACCGCGTGGACGCCTTCCTCCTCAGTGAAACCTTCCTCCAACCCCACCACACCGTCCACACTTCGCCATACCTCCTTCACCGTTCTGATAATCCCCTCCCGATTGCGCGTGGCGGAGTTCCCATTGGTCACCACCGCCAGATCCCTGTTCTGCTCCAACCTCTCCCTCCCGACCCCACCGAACACCTGATCCTTAGTCTCTTCTTCCCTGGCCTTACCGTTACCTGCGCCACCATCTATGTCCGCCCTAACGCCCCTATTCCCTTCGACTTCCTCTCCCACGTTGACTGTACCTTCTCCTCCTACGTGATCGCCGCCGACCTCAACATCCACAGTCGTTCCGCCGCCCAGTTACGGCGGTGGCATCGGTTCCACTCCTCCCTTCAAGGCGACCTTGTCCCCATCCTCCAGCACACCTTTCCCGAATCCAACTCCACTCCTTTGCTCCGCCAACCTCCTTGGCCGCAAAGCGGTGGTTGTCCTGTAACCTATTGGTAGCGACCATCTCCCTGTCCTCCTCACCTTTCTCCAGCAGACCTTGTCTGAGGCCGTGGAGGCCCACGTCCCTACTGTCGCCATCCACCCCCACCGTCCTACCTTACCCCCACAGGCCGTCCTCCTCCTCTGGGAATCTCGCCGTCTCTACCATGCCTTCCTCCACACACGTGACCCGGACACACTACGACGCCACCGGCAACTCCAACGACACATTCGTAATTTGCTCGCTGCCAAGAAACGCCGGGACTGGCGACAGACATGCATCCATTTAAATGCTACCCTACATATCAACTCGTCCAAGTTCTGGTCTGCCTTCCGTCGCCTTACTGGAACTAAACCCTCCCCCTACTATCTTCTTCTCCATGATGATCCCCCCTTCCCTGATACCCTTAGTAAGGCCAATCACTCTGCCTCCTACCTGTCTGATGTCTTTTCCATCCCCGATGATCCCCAGTTCGATTACTCCCTCTTCCCGGATGTCCGTGATCGAACTGACACCTCTGTCCCTCCCCTCGTGCCTGGTTTCCAGTAGTTGGACAACTTTACACACATGGAACTCAATGCCCCAATCACTACACAGGATCTCATTGTTACACTCCGCACAAAACGCAACACCGCTCCTGGTCACGATCGTGTCACCTATCGTCACCTTCGTGAAGCTCCTGCCTCTTTCCTCTCCACCGTGGCCAGGCTCTACAATTTAGTCCTGTCCACCGGTTACTATCCTGACCTGTGAAAAACCTCCTGTATCCTGATGTACCTTAAACCTGGCAAACCGCCGTCCGCGCTCTCTTCCTACCGTCCCATTAGCCTTACCTCGGTCTTCAGCAAGGTCCTGGAATCTATCCTCACCCGCCGCATCCACCAGCATCTCCGCCAGCACCGCCTCCTTCCGGTTACCCATTGTGGCTTTCGGCCGTCCTTGTCTTCCAACGACCTTCTCCTTCACCTCACTCATCTCCTTTCCGACCAGCTTAATTCCCATCGCTCCACTATCTTCCTCTCCCTGGATCTCTAACGAGCTTATGACCGTGTATGGCATTCCGGTCTCCTCTTCAAGCTCCAAACCTTCGCCCTTCCCATTAACGACGTCCGTCTGATCGGCTCCTTACTCTCCCACCGTCCTTCCTACGTCACCATCCGTAACATGGATTGCTACACCTTTTTTCCCTCCGCCGGTGTGCCCCAAGGCTCCGTCCTCACCCCCCTTCTGTACCTTTTGTATACGGCGGACATGCCGCCGCCGTCACTCCCTGTCCACCTTCTCCAGTTTGCCGATGACACCGCCTTCCTTGCCCTTGCCCCCACCCTGCAGCGCTCCCAACACCTTCTCCAATCCCATCTTGACTGGTTCACCGCTTGGTGCAAACGGTGGTTGCTCAAGGTCAATCCCTCCAAAACCCAGGTGATCATTGTAGGCAAAACCACCCCTTCCTTATACCTCCTTGATTTCTATCTCACCATCTATGGCCGTCCTATCGCCCTCACTCCCACCCTCAAGTACCTTGGCGTCACCCTCGACCGTCACCTCTCCTGGACCCCCCATCTTCGGACAATCCAAGCCAAGGCACACTCCTGACTCCGTCTCCTGAAGCTCCTTTCGGGCAGTACGTGGTGTCTGGATCCCTCTACCATCCTCCACACCTATAAATCCCTTATCCACCCTATCTTTGCTACGCCCATCCGGCTTGGATCTACACCCCCCTACCTTTTATAAATCCCTAGACGTCCTTGAACACCATGCTCTCCGCTTTGCCTATCGCATCCGTCTCCCCTCCCCCACGCGGATCCTGTACGATCTCATTCCTTTCCCCTACCTTCTCCTTTCCCTTGAAAGGATATGGATCCTGTACACCTCCCGCAAACTCGACCCTCCCCAACCGAGTGTCTCGCCCATTTTCTCCCACCCCCACCCACTACCGTGCCTGTATTCCCACGTCTCACCTGGTCTCCATCTCTCCACCCTCCTAACCCTCTCCCAAGGTGGCTTCCGCCAGCTCCCTCTCCCTGATGATGTCCTCCTCCCCTCCATATACCCCTCCTACCAACTTTGATCCTCCTTCCCTCTTCCTGTGTTTGTTCCTTTGGGCACCCTCCCTCCCTCCTCCCTTTCTCCCCACTCCTCCCCTGGGCTTCCCCTCCCCTGTCCCTCTCCTCCTCCTCCCATCTCCTCAGCCATTTGGCGTCTTTGTTCTCCCCTCTCCCCCCCTCCGCCCTTCTCCCCCTCTTGGCAGGTCCCCGGACTCGCACACGCTACGTGGACTTGCGCGCGTCAGAGATCATTGCCTTCAGTGTCTCGTGTGTGCCGTCGTGTTTAGTGTTCAGTGTTCACCGTCACACTCCATCGTTCACCTCGTCTTCAGTGTTTGTGCATCTTGTCAACAGTTTCAAGTGTGGATTATCGTGGAGTGTGATCGGCTCCGTGTTTGTCTTTCTGTGTCAACTGTTTTCTTGCCCACCGTTCTGTAACCTACGTGTAATCTTTCTGTTTTTTCTCATTGTGTATCCTATGGCTGAAGAGCAGCATAGAACGCTCCTGACAGCCTGCCTGTTGTACAGGCTTTAAAATAACAATAAAGAAAAAAAAAGCATACGGAGAGGCAAAAGGAAACGAAGGAAATGTATTACAAGAGAGGCTAATAAAATTGCTGAGTAGCAGCAGTGCACGATAGTCCACAGATAAGCGACCATCAATTACACCGTGATCTGGTATGTGCGGAGGTAGTATTGTCACAACACTGCATCGTCGTAAGTGTTAACCATAACACGTATCACTTCACCAAGTATTTCATGGTGACTGTTGCCGTAACCGCGTAGTGTTTTGTAAAATGGCACGTCAACAAATACAAACGGCCCACACGTCCTTTGCCGTTTTACTATCTTCCGATGAGTCTACATTTACAAACCATCATAGAGTTCACCAGGAAAACATGCATTACTGAAGTGAAAGCAGTCTCCACTGGTTACGGCAAGCTGATCAGCAACGTATGGTGTGTCATCATGTGGAACAAATTTATTGGTCCGTATTTTATCTACAGAACGTTGAACTGACACAAATATAGAACTATCTGTACTGGAACAACCGGCACTACTGCAGGATGTTTCCCTGGGCGTTCGACAACATATTTTGTTAAAGGATGGTGGTTGCCTAGCACATTACGCAATTCAAGCACAGAAGGTATTTGACCGTGTTTACACTGGTCACTAAATCGCTAGAGGTGGCTTTTTAACTGGCGCGCTAGGTCGTCGGACTTGACGTAGCGGATTTTTTTTTTCTATTGTAATATTTAAAGTGTACCAGAAAGCGCCAACAGGCCATGAAGACTTGGCTGATCGCATTAAAAACGCCTGTGTTGACATTCCCCCATATATATGCGTCTGTCCTCACTACGTGTATTGAAGCTGGCGGTACTACGTTTGAGCACTTACTCTAATTGGAAAAGCAGTGTAGCGTTCGCCTCGAGCCACGGCCACTGCGGCGCGTTGAGCAGTCCCCTGTCCGATATGTGGGAGGAATACAACGTTGCGAATGGGGTTTCCAGTTAGAAGTTATGAAATACTGGCCTGTCCTACCCTCACAGCATGGAAGCGGGCACCCACGCGCCATTGGATATTTAAAGGCCATTGGTTAGCATGTCATAAATAATGACTGTGTATCAGTTGTATTCCTCCGATAACAGCGCCTTTTGTGGCGAAACGAAGGCAATGCTTCAGACAAAACGTATGTAGATTCAGCCGTAGGATAGTTGTTATTATTGCTGTGGTCTTCAGTCCAGAGACTGGTCTGATGCAGCTCTCCATGCTACTCTGTCCTGTGCAGGCTTCTTCATCTCCCAGTACCTACTGCAACCTACATCCTTCTGAATCTGTTTAGTGTGTTCATCTCTTTGTCCCCCTCTACGATTTTTACCCTTCACGCTGCACTCCAATACTAAATTTGTGATCCCTTGATGCCTCAGAATGTGCCCTACCAGCCGATCCTTCTTCTACTCTAGTTGTGCCACAAATTTCTCTTCTCCCCAATTCTATTCAATACCTCCTCATTAGTTATGTGATCTACCCATCTAATCTTCAGCATTCTTCTGTAACACCACATTTCGAAAGTTTGTATTCTCTTCTTGTCAAACCTATTTATCGTCCACGTTTGACTTCCATACATGCCTACACTCCATACAAATACTTTCAGAAACGACTTCCTGACACTTAAATCTATACTCGATGTTAACAAATTTCGCTTTCCTTGTCATTGCCAGTCTACATTTTATATCCTCTCTACTTCGACCATCATCAGTTATTTTGCTCCCCAAATGGAAAAACTCCTTTACTACTTTAAGTGTCTCATTTCCTAATCTAATTCCGGCAGCATCACCAGATCTAATCCGACTACATTCCATTATCCCCGTTTTACTTTGTTGATGTTCATCTTATATCCTCCTTTCAAGACACTGTCCATTTCGTTCAACTGCTCTTCCAAGTCTTTTGCTGTCTCTGACAGAATTACAATGTCGTCGGCGAACCTCAAAGTTTTTATTTCTTCCCCATGGATTTTAATACCTACTCCGATTTTTTCTTTTGTTTCCTTTACTGCTTGCTCAATATAAAGATTGAATAACATCGGGGAGAGGCTACAGCCCCGTCTCACTCCCTTCCCAACCACTTCTTCCCTTTCATGTAGAATCGTAGTCTGCAATAAAAAACGGAGGTTCCCATTCAAGATTTCAAAGTTGCAATACACCACCGACGCACGGGGTGGGGGTCGAGTGTAGTATCATTGGATGTACCCCTCCGAGACAAACCAATTGGAATTCTAACTTTTTTTTATCTGGTGTATAGTTTTCGACATGTTTCAACGTCTTCACATAAAATGAACACCATGTATACGTGTGCTACAGCAGGAAGGAGTATCTGGCACTTAGCAGGTTCATGTAACTTTCGAACTGTGGTTTATTCACCAGCAGATCGACAGGTCGCAGGTCTCCCCATTGTTCCAAAAAAAAAAAAAAAATGCCTTTCCGTGGAGAAAGTTCTCAGAAGTCAGCTGCTAAGGGAACGTGGAGACACATCCTACATGGAGATGTTTTCTTCGTGAGTTGCTAGTAGTGAGTCCGGAGACTGTAATATCGACTGACGAAACATGGATGGAAGTGCGTAATGCACGATCCGTCGCATGGACAGACGACACGCGCCACGGACCTATGACTGTGCCAGGTGGTAAGGAAGGACGGCTAATTACTGTTCATGCTGGCTGTATGAATAGTTTTTTGCCCGGTGCTACAATAATGTTTCAGTAAAAAAAACTGTCGACTGCCACCAGGAAATGAGTGCAGATATATTTAAAGATTGGATCGTTACTGGTTTGCTACCAAATGTCAGTTCTGACAATGCGCCGTACCATTTTGTCAATTATATAAGCATCGACGTTTGCCGCAAGGAGAGACGAAGTGGTCAGCTGGTTGAAAGATATAGGCTTTGAATAAAGATTTAGAAAAGCGGAACTTCTGGAATTAGAGGAAAAATACAAACCACAGAAGACGTCGTATGTGACTGATACATCAGCAGAGAACCACTGACATTAAGTTATACATCTTCCACAGTACTACTGTAATTACAACGCCATCAAATTTGTCTGGGCTCAAATAAATGCAGACGTCGCAGAGAGAAATAAAACCTTCACGCTGTGAAACAGAGAGGCTGGTAAATGAGGATATCACACCAATAACCCCAGAAAATTGAAAGAACCTCATGAACTATGTGTGGAAAGAGATTACAAGGTCAAACATGGAAGAAGGTGTAAAAGAGGAATCTATATAAAGTACTGTAACTTCCTTTTCTAACGACGAGGACAGTAGTGGCGAAGATACCGAAGCCTTTGTGGTGGTGACGTCGGATGATTAATCAGATGATGACGATCTTGGGGTTTCCGTTCTCCCTTACGGAAAGTAAAGGTAACGTCGGCGTTCGCTATTTGACATGTAACAACTGCGCAATCCGCAGTACACTGTCAATGTCGAAAACCTATTTCTGCTTTTTTTGTGAAAGGGGTCAGACCATCCGGCGTATGAGAAAAAAATACTTGATCAAGCAACGCATCGCTCAGTAGAATGCTGTTCGGTAGTGTACCACAGCCACGTCTGCCTCAGAGCAGAAGGGTGGGAGGGGTAGGTTTGTCAACACGCTCCCCCCCCCCTCCTCCTCTCCCCCCCGCCCCTCCAACGCTAGTCGCTGGCTCACTGCACTCCCACGTTGAATACTGGCAACTGCGCTGCCAGATGTCAGAGCAGTTCTGTCGCCATACGGTGTATAGGGTTGTGCAGAACAGTGTTGCGCTTGGGGATATGTCAGGGTTGCAAAGCGTGACTGTTTCCGTTCTTAATGTTATTTATGTGATGCACATTTTGTGTTTGTAAACAGACAAAATGCCCTGCAGACGTTGTGTGATTGGGTGTATACGAAATTATCCGACAGGACGGGAAGGGCAAATCTTTTTTTTTTTTTTTATTTCCGAATGAAGAACGGTTACTACTAAAGCGGAAACGGCCTGTCCCAAGGGAAAATTTAACTATCGGCAGAACAACAAAGATAGATTAAATTTCGCTTCCGATTGTACAGGGTGGTCCACTGATCGTGAACGGGCGAAATATCTCACGAAATAATCGTCAAACGAAAGAACTACAAAGAACGAAACTTGTCTAGCTTGAATGGCGAAACCAGATGACGCTATGCTTGGCTCGCTAGATGGCGCTGCCATAGGTCAAATGAATATCAACTGCGTTTTTATTTTAAATAGGAACCCCAATATTTTCTTACATATTCCTGTAGTACGTAAAGAAATATCGATGTTTTAGTTGGACCATTTGTGCTAGATGGCGCTGTAATAGCCACAAACATATGGCCCACAATTTTAGACGAACAGTTGGTAACAGGTAGGTTTTTTAAATTAAAATACAGAGCATAGGTACGTTTGAACATTTTATTTCGGTTGTTCCAATGCGATATATGTACCTTTGTGAACTGATCATTTCTCAGAACGCATGCTGTTACAGCGTGATTACCTGTAAGTACCACATTAATGCAATAAATGTTCAAAATCATATCCGTCAATCTCAGTGCATTTGGCAATACGTGTAAGGACATTCCTCTCAACAGCGAGTAGTTCGCCTTCCATAATGCTCGCACATGAATTGACAATACGCTGACGCATGTTGTCAGGCGTTGTCGGTGCTTTGACGACCAATCCACCTGTCATGAAGTATGCTATTCAATACCGCTTCAACCGCAAGCGAGCTATGTGCCGGGCATCCAGCATGTTGGAAGTACATCGCCATTCTGTCATGCAGTGAAACATCTTGTAGTAACATCGCTAGAACATTTCGTAGCAAATCAGCATACATTGCACCATTTAGATTGCCATCGATAAAATGGGGGCCAATTATCCTTCCTCCCATAATGCCGCACCACACATTAACCCGCCAAGTTCGCTGATGTTCCACTTGTCTCAGCCATCGTGGCTTTTCTGTTGCTCAATAGTGCATATTATGCCGGTATACGTTACCACTGTTGGTGAATGACGCGTGCAAAAAATCTGTCATCGTTCCGTAATTTCTCTTGTGCCCAGTGGCAGAACTGTACATTACGTGTAGTTTGTCTGCTGCTGATGTGTGGATTAGCCGGGACAGCAGCTAAAACACCTACTTGGGCATCATCATTTGTTGCAGGTCGTGGTTGACGTTTCACATGTTGCTGAACACTTCCTGTTTCCTTAAATAACGTAATTATCCGGAAAACGGTCCGGACTCTTGGATGATGTCGTCCAGGATACGGAGCAGCAAACATAGCACACGCCCGTCGGGCATTTTGATCACAATAGCCATACATCAACATGATATCGACCTTTTCCGCAATTGGTAAACGGTACATTTTAACATGGGTAATGTATCACGAAGCAAATACCGGCCGCACTGGCGGAATGTTACGTGATACCACGTACTTATACGTTTGTGACTATTACAGCGCCATCGATCACGAAGCGAAAAAAGTAGTCCAACTAAAACATACATATTTCTTTACGTACTACACGAATATGTAATAGAAATGGGGGTTCCTATTTAAAAAACGCAGTTGATAACCATCTGAGCTATGGCAGCGTCATCTAGCGGGCTAACCATAGCGCCATTTGGTTTCCCCATTCAAGCTAGACGAGTTTCGTTCTTTGTAGTTTTTTCGTTTGATGCTTATTCTTGAGATATTTAGCCTGGTCACTATCAATGGACCACTCTGCATATGTTACGGTTTGGCAGTATTGTGTTATTATTTCCGTCATTAATATACCTTAAATTTTGTAATGGGAAGTTAAAACTGAATACCATGCGTGAAACGTGTCCACTTCCTACATAAATTCTGTAACGTTTTAATTCCTACCTGTTCGCAAATTTGATCTTCCACATATGTTTCATCCCATTACAGTTGAATTTCTCAGAAGTTACAGGTTACTCAATGCCAGTTACTTGCAGAGCAAGACTTGCCTGGGAATTTTTGATTGCAGTGTGTTGTTATTTCTTGCTCCATCTTAGTTGTTTGCTTGCTGTCAAAGTTCAAGGGCATATGCCCAAGTGCTTTGGTGCGCTCTACATTACATGTTTAGAGAGATTCTTGTGTCATTGAATTAGAGCACTAAATGTGAGTCGCTGGCAACGAAAGTGGCCTAAGCCAAAAAAAATTTTGTTTTTGAGTTGTAGCTCTCATGTTACTCACAACATACGAAAATTTTTTGTGGAGAAGTGGTATACCAACTCCCATCAAAGCCACTTGAACGCTCCTCGCGGGGATGGTGGTACGAGTCGAGCGGCAAGGCCACGTGGCCGTGTGTACTGTGTTCTTTTGCGTGTTTATTTACATTCTAAAATCAAAAAAATCAAAATCAGTGCTAATACGTGTTATCATTGTTTTTCTTTGTTATATCTCTAATCTCTTGATGTTGTTAAAGCACAAATTATCTCTCCCATGTTGAAGTCAAAGTTAAAGCCTACACGCATCAAGCAATGACGTCTCACATCAAACACGTAAACCATAAAACGTATCGCTTTCAACTATGCTGTGCGACCTGTCACCCAGGTATGAAGTAAAGACATGATGACACTTCTCCCACACATCCCTCCGATACAACATGGTTTCTTCAACAAACTGACAACTGTACGGTTGCGACAGGAATCTGGACCTGGTGATGTTGAACCTTTGGCAGAGTAAGATGATGTGCACTGTGAAATCGAGTAAACAGACATGAACCATTGTAAAGCCTCGAAATATCAGCATGACAAGAATTACATTTTAAGAAATTTCGATGGCCAGAACTAACAGTTTGTATATAATCCGTAGATGAACGCATTGCTTAAGTATTAGATAGACTCAGTATGTAGAATTCTAGTAATTAACAACAATAATGTTATTACTTTAACTCAATTTGTGAGAGAACAGTGCATAATAAGTGCAGATTCACATTCACTGTATTACATTATGTTTATGTTTTATGAATAAAGATATTAAAAGACAACGTATTCCTTCTCAGATATTCAACTTCACCCAAAACGTTTATAAGAAGAGTGGTAGTACATCTCATGTGTACAACTTTACCATTCGCTGTACGTAAATTTCTGAGAGGAAAAGCGGTACTCCAAGTTTTAGGGACTATAAAAAGGAATGTATGGTAAACTAAAATGTCTGCAGTAAACGTAATTTCATTTTTACATTTCGTCAAATTAATCGCGAATTATTGTACAGCATAGATTTACATTAAAGGAAACGTAACACCTTTCTTTTCTCAGAAGTGGGAAAAATTGATTTATATCACTTTAGCTCTCAAAGGGCTCATATGTGGTTATTACTTCGTCAACCCAGCTGCTCATAGAAATTTAACAAGCTGCTGTGTTAAGCAAATGCTGGGTTAGAGGTTCAGCAGGCTAACGACAAGGTCCTCGAATATCAGTTGAAAGGAAGGCGGAAAGAATAGGGGTTTTTCTCTTGTCTCCAAGGGGTTAATAAATAGGCTCTATTTTTATGTTTTATTATTTCTCTGTTTCAGAGTAACGATCCTGCTATTTGAATAACGTGACTGGGGAAAGAATAGGTAGCCTAATACACTGAAGAGCCAAAAAAACTGGTAGGATGCCTAATAAAGTGTAGCGACCACGGTAGCACGCAGAAGTGCTGCAGCACAACCTAACGTGCAGTCGAATAATGTCTGAGGTAGTGCTGGAGGAAACTGACACAATGATTCCTGTAGGGCTGTCCGTAAACACTTAAGAGTACGAAGGAACGGAGATCACTTCTGAACAACACGTTGCAAGGCATCTCAGATACCCTCAGTAATGGTCCTGTCTGAGGAGTTCGGTGGTCAGCGGAAGAGTTTAAACTCAGAAGAGTGTTCCTGGAGCCTCTCTGTAGCAATTGTGGACGCACTGTCCTGCTGGAATTTCCCAAGTCCGTCGCAATGCACAATGGACATGAATGGATATATGTGATCTGACAGGATGCTTACGTACGTGACACCTGTCAGAGTCGTATCTAGACCTATCAGAGGCCCCATATCACTCCAACGGCACACGCGCTACACCATTAAAGAGCCTCCATCCGCTTGAAAAGTACCCTGCTGACATGCATGGTCCCTACATTCATGAGGTTGTCTCCATACCCATACTCGTCCATCCGCTCGATACAATTCGAAACGATACTCGTCAGACCAGGTAACATGTTCCCAGTTATCAACAGTCCAATGTCGGTGCTGAAGGGATCAGGCGCGGCCCTAAGCTTTGTGTCGTGCAGCCATCAAGAGCGCATGGAAGGGCCTTCAGCTCCGAAAGCCCATATCAATGGTGTTTCGTTGAATGGCTCGCTGTCACTTGACGATGGCCCAGAACTGAAATCTGCAGCAATTAGCGAAAGGGTTGCGCTTCTGTCACGTTTAACGACTCTCTTGAGTCGTCGTTGGTCCCGTTCTTGCAGGATCTTTTTCCGGTCTTCGCGATGTCGGAGATATGATGTTTTACTAGATTCCCATCGTCACAGTACACTCATAAAATGTCGTACGGGGAAGGTCCCACTTTATCGTTACCTCAGAGATGCTGTGTCCCATCGCTCGTGCGCCGACTATAACACCACGTTCAAACTCACTTAAATCTTGATAACCTGCCATGATAGCAGCACTAACCGATCTAAGAACTGCGCCAGTCACTTGCTGTTTTATATAGACGTTGCCGAACGCAGCGCCGTATTCCGCCTGTTCACATATATCTGTATTTGAATACGAATGTCTATTTCAGTTTCCTTGGCGCTTCAGAGAATGAATGGCTGGATACCGAGGCCGCTTCGATAACTCAATTAATAGTTATAAAATGCAATGTAGCACATGTACAAATATGAAACTAATGTAAGCCACTAGAAATGCAACTTTTAGCGAGATAGAAGAGTTTCTAGAAGTGGCTACCAGTAGGCTCTTGAGTGTGCAACAATCATATGACTAGTGTTGGCAGATGGAGTGCTCCATGCACAGGCCTTCTTAATCAGGGTGGCATTGTCCTTCGTCCTTACTGATAAGAAACGCGCTTAGAGGCAGATTTCACCTCAGTGGTGACAAGTCTTGCGGAAAGTTTAAAATTTTGGGATGTTCTCGCAAACTCTCGAACATTCCCAGGTAAGTGATTCATGCAACAGACTTTTACACAGAAAAAATTTACACACCCAAGCAAACAGTATAAAACAGTTGAAGCCTTGAAGAGTCTCTGGTGCTAGAGTATGCTATGTTAGTATTGTGTTTCTCCATTATTGAACACTGAACGTGAGAGTAAATGGTTATCTCTCATCACCATGCCCAGAATCAATCAGAAAACTCTACACTTTGTTGCTGGTCAGTGAAGGGCTGGTACCATTTGAATCCTGTATGGTTTGAAACACAAACGTCACCGCATTACTAACCAGACAGACACGAGTGAAACGGCTAAATCTCAGGTGGCACAACGAGTAGATTTCTGTAGACTGCCTGCAAAACTTTGTTGAGTGGGCTGTGCATTCTGAACTATAAGACGGGGGCGACTCCTGGTCTTCCCCTCACATAAAAAACCGGTGCCTCGGAACTCCTCCTTCGAATACTCCGAGCTTCAGGAAGTGCTGTGTCCTACGTGGTGATGCTCGTATAGGGCGATCAGAAGCGAGGAAATCATCAGCCTTACTCAAATAAAAGAGTTCACTGTATCAGTTGAAAGAAACATGCAACAAAATTTAAATCAAAAGTGGAATCTAAAGCCATCTTGGGACTCTCTCACTCACACTGTCACACAAAACAGCAGAATACGGATGCCTTAGGGCGGCGTGCAATACAATTCATAGACTACAACCGCACATTTAAAATAGTGAAACAAGGAGCTCTGACCACGCATTGTCCTACTCTCCACGAAAATCACGCTACAGTGTTGTGAGTGAATTACACCTGCTGCTTTTCTTGCTCTGCTATGACAATCTCCATGGATAATGAACGAGCAAGCGGGCGAGCTACCTGCTCGACGGAGATGGCTAGCAGCAATCATATGAGCCGGCAACTTACAACAACGTAAACATTTAGTTTCTATTCGTAACTTGAATTTCACACCAAGTTTCTGTCTTCATTGATGAAGACTAGTGTCATCTTTGGCATAATGTGAGTTAAGCAGAAGTAATATCTGGCGTTCCACAAGTAAATGCTATAGGCCCTCCGCTATTTCCGATCATATAGACGATTTAAGAGACAATCTGAGCAGCCGTCTTAGACTGTTTGCAGATTATGCTGTCATTTACCGTCTCCTAAAGTCATCAGATGATCAAATCCAATTGCAAAATGATTTACACAGATCTCTGTACGATGGAAAAAGGTGAAAGTTAACTCTAAAGAACGAAATGTGTGAAGTCATCCACATGAGAAATAAAAGAGATACGTCAAATTTCGGTTGCACGATAAATCAGACAAACGTTAAGGCTCTAAACTCAGCTAAATACTTAGGAATTACAATCATGAATACCTTAAATTTGAACGATCACATTAATAATGTAGTGGGGAAAGCAAACCAAAGTCTGCGATTTACTGCCAAAACACTTAGAAAATGTAACAGGCCTACTAAAGGTAGGATTGATGGAGGACATCAAAAAAGTACAAAGAAGGGCAGCTCGTTTAGTATTCTGGCGAAACAGGGGACATGAAATGGGGTGACACTGAAAGTGCTGTGGCCACCCACTTCATACATCGTAGCGCCTGCTGCATCGGCATCCCACTTCACGTCTTACCAACATGTAATGCCTACACCACAGGGCGTGTACTAACGAGGAAAGCTTACGTCGTCTGTGTTGTCAACACAAATATTTATGGGCGGCCCCAACATAACACAACACCACGTCTCCACCAACAGCCGCCAGAAACAACTACCCGTTCACGGAGCATGCAAAACATTTTCACCAGAGGTCGCAGATAGCCCAGCAACTACTTTGATACGCCAGTCACGTGATCGCAAATAGTTCGGGCACATTCGCTAAAAGGGCTTTATAGGGCGTCGCACTGCCGGCAAAAGGCAGTTAGATGCACCGCTTGGAAGTATACAGAGTTGTCACCGCGGCAGCCACAGCCACTCCTCTTTTAGATGGCCAATCTCTTGCAGATGGACTTGGTATAGTTGACAAACATCATGACATTGTACAATTGTTTATTTTGATCGCTCTCCGTAAAGAGTCGGTCTTTTCTAATATTCCTTGTTATTTTATATTTGTGTCGACCAGCAGTTGGGATCGATTCTGTTGTTTTTTGGAGATTGTATTACTGTTTAGTTTTGGCGAGACCAATAAATTGTTTGAGGACTTGTGTTTTCCGCATTTCTATTCCGCTAGCTCAGATACTTCAATGGCGATGAGCTGGTTTATGAGTTTCCCGCTCTTGTTCGGTTCTTGTCCACCACGGCAGACGGTATTCCAGGCATTGATGAAACCCTAAGCGCGAGTCTAGCACTGATGGAACGTATGCAAGAAACGAACGAGCTCGTTATTCAGCGTTTACAGACGATGTCCACCGATTCCCCTTTGAAGTGCCTATTCAGGGTCTCACCCAGCTTTCCCGTTTCTGGGGTTCCGTGCTGCGCCCTGTGCGTTTCCCAAGTTCGACAAATCCGTTGAGCCTTCGACGATTGCGTGGCTCATCTGGAGCAACACTTTATTGCTCATGATGTCATTGGTGACATTCAGCATCGTGCCTTTTTTCTCGCCAATGTGGGCCCGCATGTTTATCACCTTCTGCAACAGTTGCATCCCGATGCAGAACCTCGTGCTATCTCCTATGAGGCGTTGACTTTTAGCCAGGTCCACGTGGCAGCGGCACATCACAAGTTCTTCTGTTGTCAGAAGCTTCGCGAGCAGTCACCCAGGGAATGGATTGCTATGCTGCAAAGTCTCTCCCGTGACTGTCGTTTTTTTGTGGCAACTCGCATTGAAAGCAGTCTTGTGGTTCAGCACTCATTCGTGATATAATTCTTGTCTATGACCTAGATGATGCCTTACGGAGCTTAAAGGCCACCACCTTATTGGGAATGGATCTTTCTCTGTTACTGGGCCTTGAGATACATGACTGGGGTCAGCCGTCCAGTCGTTGTCACCACACAGTCACTTGCAGCACCTTCTGGATGACTTCCCAGAAGTGTTCTCTGTCACATCTCCAGAGGTCTCTGGGTGCGAACTCCATGTCAAACTCCTCCCCTCAGTGGTCCTGAAGTTCCACAAGGCTCACTCGGTACCATTCGCCCTTTGTGACAAACTACAGCAAGAGCTTCGTCACCTAGAAGCTGAGGAACCTGACCCAAGTCCACCATAATCGTTGAGCTACGCCCATTGTGGTCCTTGAGAAGCCGAACGGATCTCTTCATGTTTGTGGGGATTTTAAGGCCACTGGCAATGCTCAGTGTGTTACTGATTCCTACCCCATACCTAAGGTTGATCACATCCTGTCCAGGATGGCTGGTAGCAAGGTGTTTGTCAAAATTGCACTGCAGGGCACCTGTGTCCAGTTGCCTTTGGAAGATTCGTTAGAATTGATCTTGGTAATCAGTACTCCTTTTGGGCGCTTCTGTTAAAACCGCCACGCATTTGGGGTCGCGGTGGAACCAATTCCAGGGACAGCAAACTACCTTGATCACACCTTAGTGGCTGGTGTCTCCAACCCGGCCTAGGCAAGAACCTCCGGCTCCTCTTCCATGTTCTGCAGGGTGCCAGCTTATGGTGCAACAAGGAGAAATGTCTTGTTTTGTTCCTCAGGTGAAATAACTCAGCCATATTTTAAGCGCTAATGGAATTCGGCCAACGCCCCACTATGTCAAGCCTATTCAGCTGCTGCCGCCCCCAGAGGACATCTCCCGGCTCAAGTCAGTCCTGGGTCAACTCAGTTACTACCGCCGTTTTACCCACAGGCCGAGGCTCTGGCGGAACCCAATAACCACCTCCCCTATAAGAATGTTGTCTGCGACTGGTCGCCGGCTTCTGATAGGGCATTCCGCCATCTGAAGTATTCTCTCCTGATGCTGGCTTGCCATGTCCATTATGACCCCAAGCTTCTCACCTTGGCTGCCGATGCGTCAAACTGCAGTGTGGTGGCCGTCTTGCCTCACATCATTGAGAGATCTGAGTGTGCAATGGCCTTCGTCTCTTATACACTATTCCCAGATAAGTGTAGTTATAGCGAAATTTAGAAGGAGGTCTTGGTCATCATCTTTGGGTTCAAGAAATTCCATGATTTTATCTACAGCTATCGCTTCACCTTATACACTGATCATAAGCCTCTGGACTCATTGTTCAGCGCTACATCCATCATCCCCATGAGGACTGCTTGCTGCCTCCAGTGCTGAACATCGTTCTGGCCACAGTGCTTCATGCCAACACGTATCTTCTCTCTTGTCTCCTGGTGGATGCCGACACTGAGTTCAATGCTGACCCGGTTACCTGTTTCCATTTCGATGACGCTGCTTCCAAGGCAGTAGCTGATTTATTGCTGGATGCCAAGCTAGTGACACATTGCATGGCAGACAACCCAATCCTCCAGACACTAATGCATCGTGTTTAGCATTGGCAGGAATCAGACCATTGTCAGCTGCCACAGACAGAGGTCTGGGCCTACTGGCACAGGCGCCGGGACCTGTCTGTCAGAGATGGCTCCTCCTCATCTTCGGTGATAATGATCGTTGGCAGGTTGTGATGACACCCTGCCTCAACCAGTGGGCTTTGGAGCTCCTGAATGTCTGTACGGAATGGGGATGGACACTGATGTGTCCCTCTTGTCAACCGCACCAGTTAGTTCCCCTCTCTGACTGTTCCCGTGGCCTGCTGCTTCTTCTCCTTGATACTGTTTGCACTTGGATTTTGTCAGCCTGTTCCTCATCCCCTCCTGGCCTATCCTTGTGGATACAAGCAGTGTGTTTTCTTATGCCTACCACGTGTCCTTCACAACATCCGCCTATACCATCCAAGTTCTTTCCCACGTATTTGCCACTGAGGGTCTTCCAGAGACGTTCGTGACCAACAATGGCCGTCAGTTTATATCTGCTGAATTTTCTCCTTCTGCACATCCAAGGGCATCCAGTTGTTTCACACCACTCCCTTTCATCCTGCATATAATAGATTAGCCGAACGGCTTGTCCGTTCATTTAAAGTCCAGATGTCTAAATTGCGTCCCCAACACTTCCCGCACGACGCCCCTATCATCTTTCTTTCCTGCTACCAGTCCACTGTTCAGGGTGGATTATCCCCAGCTGAATAACTTCATAGCCGCCCTCATCAGTCCGCACTGTCTCTCCTGTTTACGTCTTCTCCCCACCCAGCTCCTTCCCGTTCGCCACGACCCCATTTTCCTCTGTGGGATCAAGTCTGGGCTATGATGTTTACTGAGAATCGTGCCTGGTGGTCCGCATCAGGGTCTCGTCGCTCATTGGCCGCACTGTGGTGGCAGTCACCCTCGACAATGGCACGGTGCGCCGAAAGCACCCCAAACAGCTTCACTCCCGGTGTGGTCCACAGCTGGCTCCTCTGCAGTCTCCATGGCTGTCGACCCTCGAGGCCCCGCCCGAACGCCGCCTTCACCATCACCGCCAGTCACACCCCAGACGGACCCCACAAGACAACACAACACCAGGTATTCACCAACAGCCGCCAATTGCCGCTACGCGTTCGCAGAGCCTGCAGAACAGCTTCACCAGAGGTTGCAGCTAGCTCAAGAACTGTGAGAGTTGGAACTTAAATAGTGGCAATCATTTATTCACAACCGATACAAAAGAGTTACATGTTTGCACCTGTTACTGTCCTCCAAAGTAGTCAACAGCGTTGTGTAGAATCCTTTGCCGTCAACGTGGAAGCCATAGTATACCGTTAGTAGAGCCAGTTCTGTTGACAGTGCGAATGGAGCGGTCTACTGTCGAATCTCTGGAACATTTCTGAAGCGAATTCCACGAAGCGGTTCCTTCATCTTCGGAATCAAATCAAAGTCACTAGGACTTAAGTCCGGGGAGTATGGTGGATGTAGGATGGTACAGTACTTGCCAGTCCCATAGACCGAACAGAACAGCCACAGCTTGCGCTGTTTGTGCCTGCGCATTGTCGAGCTAAATGATGGGTGGGTTGCACAGAAAGTGTCGCCGCTTCCTTCGCAAAGCTGGTTGCATGCAGGTGACGCTCCATAAACAGTAATACTGTGTATTGATGGTCTGACGTGGAGGAACGTTATACGTTAGGATAACACCATCACAGTCGTACACGAGAATCACCGTAACTTTCGCTATACTGGAGCTCTGACGCACCCATAATGAACGATTCGTTGCTTTATCGTTTCAGTTCTGGCTCGTACGATGTGGTTCAAAATGGCACTGAGCACTATGGGACTTGACGTCTGAGGTCATCAGTCCCCTAGAACTTAGAACTACTTAAACGTAGCGAACCTAAGAACATCACACACATCCATGCCCGAGACCGAATTCGAACCTGCGACCGTAGCAACAGCGCGGTTCCGGACTGAAGCAAAAAATGGTTCAAATGGCTCTGAGCACTATGGGATTTAACATTTGAAGTCATCAGTCCCCTAGAACTTAGAACTACTTAAACCTAACTAACCTAAGGACATCCATGCCCGAGGCAGGATTCGAACATGCGACCGTAGCGGTCACGCGATTCCAGACTTAAGCACCTAGAACCGCTCGGTCACAACGGCCGGCGTACGATGTGGCCCACGTCTGATCCAATGTTACGATGTGGCGTAAGAAAGTCTCTCCTTCACGCCCATAGCGGTCCAAGTGCGTCTAAACAGCGTCGTAACGCATCCATTTCTGCATTTCCGTCAAGTCATGCGGAACTCAGCGTGATGCAATTTTTTGCATGCTCACGCGTTCCTTCAGGATGCGAAGCACAGTCGTATGCGCTAATCTGGTTTCGTGGGCGAGCTGACGAATCGTTTGGCTTCGATCACTGACCACTAACGTGGCAACAGCATGCACTTCTTCTTCAGAGACGTTAAGATGACATGTCCGATGCATGTCAGCCACAATTTGCCGAACTTTGTTGAAGGCTTTTACACAACGTGCCACTGTTCTGTACCGCAACGCCGATTCCCCGCACGCCTCTTGAAGGCCGTGATGACACTGTCGTGCTGTACGACGTCTGGCACATTCAATCTTGATCCAGCTCCGTTGTTCCTGTTTCGAAAACATAGTCACACCTTTACGTTAGACCGCTGGCTCACAAGTGACTGTGTTCCTCCCATTGTGCGCACGCCGGTGACGTGGCACGAGTGAGACCATTTGCTCGGAGGAAAGGTAGGTACGTCAACAACGTGTGCTACCAGCGACAGTATTAGATGCCATTGCATAGTGTCTCCACAGCAGTGTTGCCACTATTTAAGATCCAATCCTCGTACTTTGATACACCAGGAATGTGATCGCAAATAGTTCCGACAGATACATCCGTCAAACGGGCTTTATACAGCAGTGCACTGCCGGCAAAAGACAGATCGACTCACCGCTTGGAAGTATACAGAGCTGTCATTCCGGCAGCCACCGCCAGACGCTTCTTCCAAAAAAAATGTTGAAATGTGTGATTTCCTAAGGGACCAAACTGCTGAGGTCATCGGTCCCTAGACGTACGCACTACTTAAACATGGCGCCTCAAACCGTTCGGTCACCCCGCATGGCAGACGCCTCTTCTAGTTGCCCGATCTCTTGCAGATGGACTTGGTATAGTTGACGAACATCTTGACATTGTTTAATTGTTTATTGTGATCGCTCCCTGTAAAGAGTCGGGTCTCTTCTATTATTATTTGTTATTTTATATTTGTGTGGATCCGCAGTTGGGATAGGGTCTGTTGTTCTTTTGGAGACTGTATTATTGTTTCGTTTTGGTGAGTCCAGTAAATTGTTTTCGGAGTTGTGTTTTCCGCATTTCTATTCTGCTGGCGCAGATATTTTAAAACCAAAGACGTTTTCGTCTGCGGCAGAACATCTCAAGAAATTTCAGTCACCAACTTTCTCCCCAGGATGTGAAAATATTTTGTTGCCGTCCACCTACATAGGGAGAAATGATCGATAATTAAATAACAGTTATCAGAGTTTGCACGGAAAGGATTTAAGCGTTCGTTTTTCCCACGCGCTGTTGGAGAGTGGAATGGTAGAGAAGTGGCTTGAACGTGTGTCACACATCACGCAATTGGATCAGATGTCTGTGATTTTTGTATTGAGAGAATTTCTCAGCCTTCTTCAGTTGTGCACTCCTTATCGTCAATAATCGGAGTTTAATTTTCCAAGAAACATTTTCTTTGAAGTATAACCAACCTCTACGATTTATAGCAAAGTTCTGAATATTTTCTCGTGTGTGCATTGCATCTTATACCACACGAAGTCACAGATTGTTTCTGACAGGCAAAAAGAAATAAATTAGTAGTGAGTTGTTTCTTTTACTTTAGCTGCTGCATCTGCTGATTCGTATATGCTGTCGAGAACATCACTACTCCAGGCACAAAAACAGCGTGCTGATAAATAGCTAAGTACCTTTATTTCAGGGCACATCTCACCTTGCATACTTGAGCAAACAGTGTGTAGGCAGGATTTGCTGGTGTCATGCTAGAAAGCAGGTTAATTTTCAGTGAACAGTGTACATAATTCCAAACAGTTATTTTCTTCCCAGTAGAACAGCACTTTATTTTTTATTAATATTCCAAGTCAAACATTGCACTTCATATCACCCAACATTAATAATATACTTCGGTAGTGAGTTTTAGTTATGTAGTTTTCATTGACCACACAGTTAGTTTATTTTGACATTGAATTAGGTTCATTTTGTCTATTTTAAATTTTGCATTTCACGAAGATTAAAGTTTTATTTCCCGAGACTGTTCACAGGCACAACACAGGGTCACCCAACGGTCAGTTTCGCTCAGAAATTGAATACGACACCCATCGTACATGTTACTAGAGAAAAAGTCCTTGAAATCAATATATTCAATTTTACTGAAAGCTTACAGTTAACTCAAACGTTCTTAAAGTAATTCAAATTTTAAAAAATATAATCAAACAGAACTTTTAAATTTAAACTATAATAAAATGATTGGTACACATACTCCTGCTTATTTTACTAGATATACATGATCTTAAGCTTTATGGAAGGAAGCTGGATTCTTATGACATGTTCAGCTTCGCGTCACTTGCTCTTAAGTATTTACTGGCAACATATAAGCTGAGAATCCTGTTTCGCACATACATGTAGTTGCAAATGGTAAGATTATGGACACTGCCTTTTACTACAATTAAAACTCCATCGGAATTCCGCCAACGACATTTTTTACAGATAAAGTAGATGCAAGCTCTTGTTTCATATTGTCTGCTGAGATGTTCAAGAGTCGTACATTGACAATAACTTGTTTTTAATCCACAATTCAATTTGATACTCAATGCGCTGTTCATTTGGAAGATATTATTTAAATGTTTCTTTCAAACACTCAGGAGCTGACTAACTTCTTCAGTAAATGTATCTTCCATTTCAACCTCTTGCTCTTCTAGCCCAATATTGTTCGGAATCAATCAAAATCAGTGGATCACACATTTCATATTTTCCTTGAAAGCAATAATTTTTCATTTGCACTAAACAAATTTGCTTTTTTACCTATAAAGATTAAATTATAGTAATCGACTTTTGTACAAATGTTCCATAACTATCCTATTTGAAGCATTCAATATTTACAAAATAATGGATATTTCAATTAAAAATTTTGTACTAAAAATAAAATACGCACCTGGGCCCTCAGCTCTAAAATGCCGGTTATTTTTCATCGCTGCAGATAACCATCGATCCTCATAATATAAAAGAAGTGATGTCTTTCTACATCCATGGTCTCACAAACTATACTGCCTGACAAAAAAGTACTTTTTAAAAGGTTCCAGGTTTGACTGACGGCCCGGCACAGAGTTTTAATCTGCCAGAAAGTTCCATATCAGCGAACGCTGCTCTACAGGGTGAAAATTCTTTCTGCCAAACCAGGCTGTGGCTGAGCCATCTGCCTACATTATTCTTTCTTCCTGCAGTGCAATACCGCAAGGTATGCAAGAGAACTTTTATACAGTTTGGAAGGTAGCAAATAAGGTACTAGCGGAAGTGAATCTGTGAAGGCGGGTCGTGAGAGCGTTTGAATAGCTCAGGCGGTAGAGCAGTTGCCCGAGAAAGGCAGATGTCTCACTTTCGACTACTGACCCGGCATACAGATGTTGTTTGGACTGTGGGGGGCTCAACTGGGCTGTTACCAGCGCCCGTACAAATTGCCAATCTTTTCTCAGTCCAATCTTTCCACGTGCATGAATGATGATGAAATTATGAGGACAACACAAACACTCAGTCACCTCGAGGCAGGTTAAAATCCCTTACCCCTCCGGGAATCGAACCCGGGACCCCGTGCTAGGGAAGCGAGAACGCGACCGCGAGAGCACGAGCTGCGGACCCGGCACATAGAGTGAATGATTTTGAAACAAAATGTGTTTCTTAGTTATACAGTGTAGGTAAATGATCATCGTTACAGACCCTCCCTACGATCTGAAATGTCACCTGGACCGCCACGCTCGGTGCAGTGAGATGTGAATTTGAGCTTCTGGTTACGAAGGTATTCCGGTCTCCAGAGTTCGAAAATCTTTTTGCGTACTTTAACTCCTTATAGCCTATCGAATTTGTGATCAAAAGTATTTTGTTAGCCAGCCGTTCATAACCGAAAACCACATTTCAATAGATGCACTAGTATGTCCATTCTAGTCGCCCTCAGCGCTTGGGCCTATCGCGACTCTGAGCAAAGCTCTTTGCATTAAAGCTCTCTGTGTCCCAAGAAAATATCAATATAGCTGTTTCACTTGCCTCCTAGATGCCTCAAGTACATGCAACTGTTAATATTGAGATGGAAAACAACTATGTTCCACGAATAATAATCCACAGTATGATTTCTGCTCTGAAAGTTGGTGCAAATATAAGCTAACTGAGATCAACGGCACACTGGATACTTTTGATTATAAGCCAACACTGGGTGGTGAAGTTACCTCTGACGTGTAAAAACAACTGACTTTCGACAATTTGATGGAGAGATGCCTTGGATCCTATACGCAGAATAACAGTGAAGCACTGAATTCATTAACATCTACATATACATCCAAATAGATATTCTCTATATCACACTTAAGTGCTTGGCAGAGGGTTCATTGAGCCACTTTCACAATAATTCTCTGTATCCCAGTGTCGAGCAGCACGCAGAAGGAAAGAACATCTCTGCCTTTCCGTGCGAACCCTGCTATCCCTTATTTCTTCAATGATGGTAGTTTCTCCCTGTGTAGGACTCCGTCACCGAAATATTTTCGAATTCGGAGGAAAAAGTTGGTGGTTAACGTTTCGTGAGAAGATCTCACCGCAACGAGAAACTAATGATGTCCGCCACAGATCCTGTATCTTGTCAGTCACACTCTCTCCCCTAATTCTCGATAGTTCATAAAGCACTGCTCTTCTTTGAACTTCGTCGATGTACTCCGTTGATCCGGTCTGGTTAGGATCCCACACTTTGCAGCAGCATTCCAAAAGAGGACGGACGAGCATAGTGTAGGCTCTTTAGAAGATCTGTTGCATTTTCTAAGTGCTTCGCCAATAAAATGCAGTCTTCGATTCGCCGCCGTGCGGGATTAGCCGAGCGGTCTACGGCGCTGCAGTCATGGACTATGTGGCTGGTCCCGGCGGAGGTTCGAATCCTCCCTCGGGCATCGGTGTGAGTGTTTGTTCTTAGGATAATTTAGGTTAGGTAGTGTGTAAGCTTAGGGAATGATGACCTTACCAGTTAAGTCCCATAAGATTTCACACACATTTGAACATTTTTTTTATTCGCCTTCAAAAAATGGTTCAACATGGCTCTGAGCACTATGGAACTGCTGTGGTCATCAGTCCCCTAGAACTTAGAACTACTTAAACCTAACTAACCTAAGGACATCACACTCATCCATGTCCGAGGCAGGATTCGAACCTGCAACCGTAGCGGTCGTGCGGTTCCAGACTGTAGCGCCTAGAACCGCTCGGCCACTCCGGCCGGCGATTCGTCTTCCTCACAACATTTTCTTTCTTTTCTTTCCATCTTAAGTTGTCCGTAATCGTAATTCCTGCTAATTTATTTGAACTCTTTGTAGCATTCACGTGGATGATCTCTCACTCTTCATTCATTAGGGTCAATTGCCAATTCTCGCGCCATACAGGCATTTTTTCTAAATAATTTTGGAATTTGTTTTGATCTTCTCATCACTTTACTAGATGATATACGACAGTATCATTTGCAAACAACCTTACACAGTTTCTCACATTGTCTCCTAAATCGTTTATATAGATAAGGAAGAGTAGAAGGCCTATAACATTACCTTGGAGAACGCCATAATTTAATTCCAATCTTTGTGTATGCAGCTTTGCATACACAAAAATTTAAATTAAAACTTTAAATGCTTTTTGTCGAGAGAACGTTTGTCACACTGGTTCACATGATTTCAAAAAAAGTACTCGGCAAAACTGGATGGCTTTTTGGATATAATAAAACAGACGGTTGTAATTTGGACATGACCCTCAAAAAGCAATACATTTTCCATAATGTTTATTATTTATTTACATTTAAAAATTAACTTTCGGAAATTTGATGTTCGATATACATGCAATTTAGATTTTACAGTGAACACACAGTGCGTAGTGAGGCGATCACTCTGTTTTAGAACTAATTCAAAAGCAAAGATCGCCTAAACACTGTTTACTGGATAACCGGATTCAACACACTAAAGGTACCATTATCGGATCTCAATGATGACACTTTTAGTGTGTTGAAACCGGTTATCCAGTAAACAGTAAGCGGTCTTGGCTTTTGAAATATTTCTATTGAAATTTTAAATCTGATAACTGGTCCCTGAGCGACAGTGCACGTTACCAGTATGTTCCAGAAAAACGCACGCGAAAATTCGATTCTTCAGGGCTTCGTATCTCTGGTCCTATTGATCAGAGAGATAAAAGGTCAAGCGTTTTGGATAGCCCTTCTCTTTGTATACCTTTCGGAAGAACAGACGTACTGCAGCTATCATATTATTCAGGGTCAAAATATAAACATTATACACTCCTTCCAACCAGGTAAATTAAAGCAAATCGGTTGGTTCTTTTGCAGTAGGTGTGATTTAGGATTGACCGCAGGTGGCTTATGAAAGCAAAATTTGTTCATTCGATGTTCCTGAAAAAACCACGAACAACCATAAGTTTTGCGTGGCATAAGTACCGTTTGTGGTCATGGCGACTTCTGCAAATGGCAAATCATCGACATTTTTTCCATATGTTCTTAAGATATGGTTCTCGGGGAACTTCAAAAATTTTGTTGGTGGCCTTATTCATTAACGAGATCCAGTGGAACATAGTTACCGCTCTTATGCACGTAAAATATGTATGTATCACCTAGACTGTGGCGTAAAAGTAATTTTAACTCACGCAGTGAACACGTGGCAAGGGTTCTATAGTGATCGCAAGGATGGCGAGGTCAGCATTTTTTCGATAGTACAACTTTGTGATGCGTTTTCTCTGCATAATGGGCATTTCACGCCTGTGCAGATATGCCGAAAGTGGTACTCCCGACAAAAAAATGTGCTAAAACCGATCTCATCCTGGCCGGTAATGACTGAAAATGACTGCCAAAAATTACGAAAAACTGGAGAGCTAGCATATATAGGAAAATATTTGTAATAATACTTTTACTCTTTAAAGATGCAAATCATATGTCGCAAGTTTTATTTTCGATGAATTGCGATCGATGAGCTACGTATCCAGAAAAAATGCGAACAAAATATTGTGTGTTAACTGTATATTATGTATACTTACGTGTTGTGTGTCGCATTATATAAATAAACTATCAAAACTTTACTGACACATAGAATTTATTCTATATAAGAAGTACACGTTGCTGTACAAGGGAAAGAAGAAAACCAATGGAGAAATGCATCTGTCGCTGAAGAACTGTGACAGAAAACCCGTCACCGAGAACCAGTAACCTCAATCCAAACCATAAATTTTCGCACATGAACATAGCCGCTTTTTTTGTGCTGTAAGAGAGTAGCATAGCAGAGAGACAATGACCGTGGAAGAGAGAGGAGAGAATGCCAGTGGGAGAGAAAGAGAGAGGAGACAGTGATGGCGGGAGACAAAAATTGGAAGTGAAAGAGAAAGATGGATGGAGACAATAGCAGTGGGAGCCAAAGAGAGAAGAGATATTGATAGTCAGTGTGAAACAGTGGCAGTAAAAGATAAAAAAGAGGTGGATGAAGATAGAAGCTGTGGAAGCAAAAGTGAGAGGAGACAGTGGTTCAAAATGGTTCAGATGGCTCTGAGCAATATGCGACTTAACTTCTGAGGTCATCAGTCGCCTAGAACTTAGAACTAACTAAACCTAACTAACCTAAGGACATCACACACATCCATGCCCGAAGCAGGATTCGAACCTGAGACCGTAGCGGTCGCTCGGCTCCAGACTCTAGCACCCCGAACCGCACGGCCACTCCGACCGGTGGAGACAGTGGAAATTAAAAATATAGATGAGGAGATCATACATGGCTTGGGGCGTCTGGTTCCTCCCAGACCGGCGAACGTTAAGACATAAGTGTGGGGGAGGGCGCATTTTGAACAGAAATTTTAAACACGTGAGTGTTGGGAAAAAAGAAAGGTTGGACCTCTCATAATTTTTGAGCTGCCAAGGTGTGGTGGATACGGTACCGGCCGCCATCCGGTCGGCACAGCTGCCACTGCGGGATGCAGGTGCTGCTACGAAAGTTTACGCCGCTGCCCGTCTCCGTAACTCCAGCTTTTTGCCTACTGAAGTTCAAATATAGATGAAAAGAGTGCCATTTTTATGTGTTTACCATTTCATAACATTTATAGACTCTCATAACGGTCAGGGCTCGTCAATGCATCGAAGACTGACTGAATTGTAAACCTTTGTACGTGTATATGAACCATGGACCTTGTTGTTGGTGGGGAGGCTTGCGTGCCTCATCGATACAGATAGCCGTACCGTAGGTACAACCACAAAGGAGGGGTATCTGTTGAGTGGCCAGAAAAACGTGTCGTTCTTGAAGAGGGGCAGCAGCCTTTCCAGTAGTTGCAAGGGCAACAGTCTGGATGATTGACTGATCTGGCCTTGTAACAATAACCAAAACGGCCTTGCTGTACTGATACTGCGAACGGCTGAAAGCAAGGGGAAACTACGGCCGTAATTTTTCCCGAGGGCATGCAGCTTTACTGTATGATTAAATGATGATGGCATACTCTTGGGTAAAATATTCCGGAGATAAAATAGTCCCCCATTCGGATCTCCGTGCGGGGACTACTCAAGAGGATGCTGTTATCAGGAGAAAGAAAACTGGCGTTCTACGGATCGGAGCGTGGAATGTCAGATCCCTTAATCGGGCAGGTAGGTTAGAAAATTTAAAAAGGAAATGGATAAGTTAAAGTTAGATATAGTGGGGATTAGTGAAGTTCGGTGGCAGGAGGAAGAAGACTTCTTGTCAAGTGATTACAGGGTTATAAACACAAAATCAAATAGGGGTAATGCAGGAGTAGGTTTAAGAATGAATAGGAAAATAAGAATGCGAGTAAGCTACTACAAACAGCATAGTGTACGCATTATTGTGGCCAATATAGATACGAAGCACGCACCTACTACAGTAGTACAAGTTTATATGCCAACGAAGAAATTGAAGAAATGTATGATGAAATAAAAGAAATTATTCAGATAGTGAAGGGAGACGAAAATTTAATAGTCATAGGTGACTGGAATTCGAGTGTAGGAAAAGGGAGAGAAGGAAACGTAGTAGGTGAATATGGATTGGGGCTAAGAAATGAAAGAGGAAGCCGCCTGGTAGAATTTTGCACAGAGCACAGCTTAATCATAGCTAACACTTGGTTTCAAAATCATGAAAGGAGGTTGTATACATGGAAGAACCCTGGAGATACTAAAAGGTATCACATAGATTATATAATGGTAAGGCAGGGATTTAGGAACCAGGTTTTAAATTGTAAGACATTTCCAGGAGCAGATGTGGACACTGACCACAATGTATTGGTTATGAACTGTACATTAAAACTGAAGAAACAGCAAAAAGGTGGGAATTTAAGGGGATGGGACCTGGATAAACTGAAAACACCAGAGGTTGTACAGAGTTTCAGGGCGAGCATAAGGGATGACAGAAATGGGGGAAAGAAATACAGTAGAAGAAGAATGGTTAGCTTTGAGGGATGAAGTAGTGAAGGCAGCAGACGATCAAGTAGGTAAAAAGACGAGGGCTAGTAGAAATCCTTGGGTAACAGAAGAAATATTGAATTTAATTGATGAAAAGAGAAAACAGAAAAATGCAGTAAATGAAGCAGGCAAAAAGGAATACAAACGTCTCAAAAATGAGATTGACAGGAAGTGCAAAATGGCTAAGCAGGGATGGCTAGAGGACAAATGTAAGGATGTAGAGGCTTATCTCACTAGAGGTAAGATAGATACTGCCTACATGAAAATTAAAGAGACCTTTGGAGAAAAGAGAACCACTTGTATGAATATCAAGAGCTCGGATGGAAACCCAGTTCTAAGCAAAGAAGGGAAACCAGAAAGATGGAAGGAGTATACAAAGGGCCTGTACAAGGCCGATGTATTTGAGGACAATATTATGGAAATGGAAGAGAATGTAGATGTAGATGAAATGAGAGATATGATACTGCGTGAAGAGTTTGACTGAAAGACTGAAAGACCTGAGTCGAAACAAGGCCCCCAGATTAGACAACATACCACTGGAACTACTGACGGCCTTGGGTAAGCCAGTCCTGACAAAACTGTACCATCTGGTGAGCAAGATGTATGAAACAGGCCAAATACCCTCAGACTTCAAGAAGAATATAATAATTCCAATTCCAAAGGAAGCAGGTGTTGACAGATGTAAAAAATTACCGAACTATCAGTTTAATAAGTCACAGCTGCAAAATACTAACGCGAATTCTTTACAGGCGAATGAAAAAACTTGTAGAATCCGATCTCGGGGAAGATCAGTTTGGATTCCGTAGAAATGTTGCAACACGTGAGGCAATACTGACCTTACGACTTATCTTAGAAGAAAGATTAAGGAAAGGCAAACCTACTTTTCTAGCATTTGTAGACTTAGAGAAAACTTTTGACAATGTTGAATGGAATACTCTCCTTCAAATTCTAAGGTGGCAGGGGTAAAATACACGGAGCGAAAGGCTATTTACAATTTGTACAGAAACCAGATGGCAGTTATAAGGGTCGAGGGGCATGAAAGGGAAGCAGTGGTTGGGAAGGGAGTAAGACAGGGTTGTAGTCTCTCCCCGATGTTATTCAATCCGTATATTGAGCAAGTAGTAAGGGAAACAAAAGAAAGATTCGGAGTAGGTATTAAAATCCATGGAGAAGAAATAAAAATTTTGAGGTTCGCGATGACATTGTAATTCTGTCAGAGACAGCAAAGGAGTTGGAAGAGCAGTTGAACGGAATGGACAGTGTCTTGGAAGGAGTATATAAGATGAACATCAACAAGAGCAAAACGAGGATAAGGGAATGTAGTCGAATTAAGTCGGGTGGTGCTGAGGGAATTAGATCAGGAAATGAGACACTTAAAGTGGTAAAGGAGTTCTGCTATTTGGGGAGCAAAATAACTGATGATGGTCGAAGAAGAGAGGATATAAAATGTAGACTGGCAATGACAAGGAAAGCGTTTCTGAAGAAGAGAAATTCGTTAACATCGAGTATAGATTTAAGTGTCAGCAAGTCATTTCTGAAAGTATTTGTATGGAGTGTAGCCATGTATGGAAGTGAAACATGGACGATAAATGGTTTGGACAAGAAGAGAATAGAAGTCTTTCGAAATGTGGTGCTACAGAAGAATGCTGAAGATTAGATGGGTAGATCACATAACTAAAGAGGAAGTATTGAAAAGGATTGGGGAGAAGAGAAGTTTGTGGCACAACTTGATCAGAAGAAGGAATCGGTTGGTAGGACATGTTCTGAGGCATCAAGGGATCACCAATTTAGTGTTGGAGTGCAGCGTGGAGAGTAAAAATCGTAGAGGGAGACCAAGAGATGAATACACTAAGCAGATTCAGAAGGATGTAGGTTACAGTAGGTTCTGGGAGATGATGAAGCTTGCACAGGATAGAGTAGCATGGAGAGCTGCATCAAAGCAGTCTCAGGACTGAAGACAACAACAACAACAACATGTTTAGACATTCAAATGTACAACTGTTAGCAACTACCACAGAAAAAAAAGACTTTGGTTCAAATGGCTCTAAGCACTATGGGACTTAACTTCTGAGGTCATCAGTCCCCTAGAACTTAGAACTACTTAAACCTAACTAACCTAAGGACATCACACACATCCATGCGCGAGGCAGGATTCGAACCTGCGACCGTAGAGGTCGCGCGGTTCCAGACTGAAGTCCCTAGAACCGCTCAGCCATAACGGCCGGCACTGTCACTGCAAGTTCAGTAAACAAAGATATCTATTATTTTTACTATATTATATTAGATGTGGAATAAGTTAATATCTGAATACTCTGTCCGCATACCACTTCGGTTCCTTGCTCCAGTATACACTTAAAAACCACAAAGTGATTGAGAAGTTACAACAGTGGAGACATTGGCAGTGGAAAAGAAAGACAAATGGAGTCAGCCTAAGTCATAAAGGTGACACTGACTGTGGAGTATACTGAATGTCGTGGGAGAAAAAGGAGACAGTGGCAGAGAGACGTATATAGACAGTGATAGTGACAGTGACAGGAAGATGCTTAGTATGAAGGCTTAACTAGAGAGAGAGAGAGACTAGGTAACACGAATAAGAGTGTTTTGTGTTAAAAGAGCGCGAATATCTTCGCATGCTAAAATTTTTGGTCAAGGAAGCGGACTGAAAATTGAGGCTGCTGATTCTCCACTTTTCTGTCAGACTCTTTTAAAGAGGAACATACTCGATTTTTTGCGCTTTGACAGGATCAGTTTTTCACTGGTGTATACATGTTTGATTTTAGTTGCAGACCTGAACTTTACCATCAATCGTGTGAACCTTTTCGTTGTCCAGTCCACGCCGAGGTACTTTTGCAGCCATTTTGCGGCGCATAAGCTAATCAATTGTGTTGGTGAAAATTATTTTCATAGTATTTAAGCCATGTACTTCTGTTTGTTAAAATGGATTTATAAAAAACAAAAATTGCAGATAAAAAGAGATGAACATGAGCATAAAATAACCCGGAATCCCACTTAGACAATAATGCTCACATGGTCGACCTCGTTCACTTCCAAACACACTGAGATGACAAAAGTGATGAGACACCTCCTAATACCGTGTCGGACCTTCTTTTTCATGGCGTAGTGCAGCTATCCGATGGGGCGTGGACTCAAGAAGTCGTTGGAGGTCACGTGCAGAAATATTGAGCCATGCTGCCTCTGTAGCAGTCAATAATTACCAAAGTGTTGCTGGTGCAGGATTTTGTGCATGAACTAACCTCTCTATTTTGTCCCATAAATTTTCGACGTGATGCATGTCGGGTGATTTAGGTTTCCAAATCATTCACACAAAATTTGCAGAATACCCTTCAAACCAATCACGAACAATTGTGACCCATCGACATGGCGCACTGTTATCAACAAAAATTCCATCGTTGTTTGGGAACATTAAGTCCATGAACGGTTGCAAATGATCTCCAAGTAGCCGAACATAACGATTTCCAGTTGATGATGGGTTCAGTTGGACAGAGAACCCACTCCATGCTAGCAAAGCCCACACCATTATGGAGACACCACCAGCTTGCACAGTGTCTTGTTGACAACTTGGTCAAATGGGTTCATAGGGTCTGGTACCAGACTCGAACCCTGTCATCAGGTCTTACTAATTAAAATAGGGACTCATCTGAGCAGCTCTTTGTTTTCCAGTCTCCCAGGGTGCAACAGATAATGTCCTGAGCCCAGGAGAGGTGCTGTAGCCGATGTGGTGCTGTTAGCAAAGGCACTCGCGTCGGCCGTCTGCTGCCATGGTCCATTAACGACAGATTTAGGCGTATTGCTGTAACAATAGTTTCGTCGTACGTTGCACATTGATTTCTGTGGTTATTCCACGCAATGTTGCTTGTCTTTCAGTACCGATAACTCTATGCAAAAAGCTCCGCTCTCGTTAAGTGAAGGCTGTCGAACAGAATGCTGTCCTCAGTCAGAGGTAATGCTAGCAATTTGGTATTCTAAGCACGCTCTTGATACTGTCAATATCGGAATATTGAATTGCCTGACGATGTCCGAAACGGAATGTCCCACGCGTCCCTTCAACTACCATTTCGCTTTCGAAGCCTGTTAATTCCCCTCTTGCGACCAGGATCACGTCCGTAACCTCTTCAGATAAATCACCTCAGTACAAATGACAGCTCCGCCAATGCACTGCCGTTTCATACGATGCGTACGCCATACTACCGCCATCTGTGTCACACACACAGTGGTTACGGTTACTACAAGCCACACCACAATTTGGGAAATGGGGCCAAATTTCTAGTAGTTTACTGTCGAGTTGAGATTTTCACAAATGTTTTATTCGTATCTTACAGAAACTAGCAGTACGGCAATAAACAGCCTTTTAAAACACGCCGCTAATGCCAATAAAAGTAATTTATAGCAATACAACAATTTAAAAAAATTAAAAACGTTAGTAAACAGGCTACTTAAGTAAATACAGAACTTTGTTAATAAGGTACGGTGAGGTAGTGAAGCTACCAACACCGCCATTTCAAAAAATTAAACAGGTCTCAGCAAACACACCATTAATGACAATAAAGAGAATTTAAAAACTTGGAGGAATTTAAAATTTTTGAAACACAGTTGTCCTGGAATATCATTAGAACATAACAGATAATGCGGACCCGTGGAAGGCGGCCACAAATCATCCACTCAGGGATGCTCAGGCTAGGCAGAATACTGACCAATTTAAATACGCCCGTAAACACAATTGCCACTCTCAGGCTGGTCAACGCACCGACTTTTAGCCAGCGAAAACTTGTTATAAGATGGCTTAACTTGCTCACAGAATTAGAGCTAACCTCGTGCAAGGAAACATTACACCACACAGTCCTGAATGAGCGACCACATGATCAACCAACAAGAAGCATGAATTTACTCATGACCCACGACAGAATAGCGAAACAATTAAACTGCCCAAAACTACACCACCCATCAGACAGTATCGAGAGGAAGAGGAAAGATCACTGTCTTCAATTACACCGGTGCCAGGGACAGGAAACGCGGTCGCTGGAGGCCACAAGCCAGAAGAGACGCTGGTTACACAAAATTATTACTTCATGATAAAACATTCCACGAACTTAACTTGCAATTATGCTCAAACAGGCAGTAGACGATCTCCGATGGCAAGGATCCACACATCCGACGGCGCTCGCGTCGCCAGCGTACCCAACACGCCACGGTCACACGACAACACGGTCTGTCACCGAATTTCACGTCTTCTCTGCAACGTTGACGGGTAGTGACCGCTCCTTCATATTAGATGTCTCCTTTTGAACTGCAGTGTTGAAACGGAGGATATAAAGAAGCCTGTTAACGTCCCACCAAGGCTAAATAAACAGCAACTATTCGTGGGGCGTTTCTGTATACAACCAACACGCGGGGAGCTCTTCTGTCAACTCGACTCGCTCGTTACACACAACCGACATACACCATGTGGCGACTCGGTACAACTGACCACGCCTGCTTCGCGCTGGGGAGCCACACTGCCCTCCCGTGTCCACCACACTCTCTCCGCGCAACGCCCCTACTTACGCGTTACCACACGAGGGTACAACCGGTCAAAGATCTCAATTCCTGCATTGGAGTTTCCGGGAAGCAAAAACGTAGATATCGATAGCAGAGGGAAACGACAACTAAGTAGCCACTTAATGACAGGCAACATATGAAACAAACTTGTCAGGGGAAGAAAAGGAAAATAAATGCAATCTAATGACAAGGTCTAGCACGAGTCGACACACGGCTCACAGTGTATGATCATGTCGCTACCCCATGACTTTCGTCACCTCTTGTACTGCTCCCAGTTACTTCGGGACGCTGCAACAGTAGGTGAGATGAGAAAGAAACGTACCTTTATGATGTGGCAGGAAAGCCTCCTGGCTGCGTGACAGTGCTGCGGGTTCTGCAGGGTTCGAAGCCGGCGCTGCACCAGCTCGGCAGTCTGCTCCGCCAGCCGGCGCCTACTCTGGTCTCTCCCGTCCAGTCGCCACAGCTCGCTCAGGTCCGACACCAGAAGTCTGCACAGTAACACGGCCGATTCGGCTGGCTTCGGACAGAAGGCAGCTCACAAGGGATTCAGCGATGTGTGAGGCACTGTAATGACAAACATCCTTCCACAGCAGTAGGGCAAGAGCTACAGCCTATCAGAAAATTATTGTCCTCCTATTATGCTTAATCGTCGGCCTTGATGGGTTCTGTCGTGCTTGAATATCCGCGGTTTAATTACTATACTTTCGTTCATTGGTTAGTTATACAGGGTGGTCCAATAATAGTGACCGGACCAAATGTCTCACGAAATATGCATCAAACAAAAAAAACTACAAACACCGAAACTCGTCCGTCTAGCTTGAATGGGGAAACCAGATGACGCTATGCTTGGCCCGCTAGATGGGGTTCCCGTAGGTCAAACGAAAGTCAACTGCGTTTTTAAAAATAGGAATCGCTATTTTTTTATTACACATTCGTGTAGTACGTGAAGAAATATTGGACCACTGTTTTCGCTTTGTAATAGATGGCGCTGTAATAGTCACAAACGTATAAGTACGTGGTATCACATAACATTCTGCCAGTGCGGACGTTATTTGCTTCGCGATACATTACCCGTGTTAAAATAGACCGTTTACCAATTGCGGAAAAGGTCGATATCGTGTTGATGTATGGCTATTGTGATCAAAATACCCAACGGGCGTGTGCTATGTATGCTGCTCGGTATCCTGGACGACATCATCCAAGTGTCCGCACCGTTTGCCGGATAGTTACGTTATTTAAGGAAACAGGAAGTGTTCAGCCACATGTGAAACGTCAACCACGATCCGCAACAAATGATTATGCCCAAGGAGGTGATATATCTGCTGTCGAGGCTAATCCGCACATCAGTAGCAGACAAATTGCGTGAGAATCGGGAATCTCAAAAACGTCGGTGTTGAGAATGCTACATCAACATCGATTGCACCCGTACCATATTTCTATGCACCAGGCATTGCATGGCGACGACTTTGAACGTCGTGTACAGTTCTGCCACTGGGCACAAGGGAAATTACGGGACGATGACAGATGTTTTGCACACGCGTTCTACACTCCTGGAAATGGAAAAAAGAACACATTGACACCGGTGTGTCAGACCCACCATACTTGCTCCGGACACTGCGAGACGGCTGTACAAGCAATGATCACACGCACGGCACAGCGGACACACCAGGAACCGCGGTGTTGGCCGTCGAATGGCGCTAGCTGCGCAGCATTTGTGCACCGCCGCCGTCAGTGTCAGCCAGTTTGCCGTGGCATACGGAGCTCCATCGCAGTCTTTAACACTGGTAGCATGCCGCGACAGCGTGGACGGGAACCGTATGTGCAGTTGACGGACTTTGAGCGAGGGCGTATAGTGGGCATGCGGGAGGCCGGGTGGACGTACCGCCGAATTGCTCAACACGTGGGGCGTGAGGTCTCCACAGTACATCGATGTTGTCGCCAGTGGTCGGCGGAAGGTGCACGTGCCCGTCGACATGGGACCGGACCGCAGCGACGCACGGATGCACGCCAAGACCGTAGGATCCTACGCAATGCCGTAGGGGACCGCACCGCCACATCCAAGCAAATTAGGGACACTGTTGCTCCTGGGGTATCGGCGATGACCATTCGCAACCGTCTCCATGAAGCTGGGCTACGGTCCCGCACACCGTTAGGCCGTCTTCCGCTCACGTCCCAACATCGTGTAGCCCGCCTCCAGTGGTGTCGCGACAGACGTGAATGGAGGAACGAATGGAGACGTGTCGTCTTCAGCGATGAGAGTCGCTTCTGCCTTGGTGCCAATGATGGTCGTATGCGTGTTTGGCGCCGTGCAGGTGAGCGCCACAATCAGGACTGCATACGACCGAGGCACACAGGGCCAACACCCGGCATCATGGTGTGGGGAGCGATCTCCTACACTGGCCGTACTCCTCTGGTGATCGTCGAGCGGACACTGAATAGTGCACGGTACATCCAAACCGTCATCGAACCCATCGTTCTACCATTCCTAGACCGGCAAGGGAACTTGCTGTTCCAACAGGACAATGCACGTCCGCATGTATCCCGTACACCCAACGTGCTCTAGAAGGTGTAAGTCAACTACCCTGGCCAGCAAGATCTCCGGATCTGTCCCCCATTGAGCATGTTTGGGACTGGATGAAGCGTCGTCTTACGCGGTCTGCACGTCCAGCACGAACGCTGGTCCAACTGAGGCGCCAGGTGGAAATGGCATGGCAAGCCGTTCCACAGGACTACATCCAGCATCTCTACGATCGTCTCCATGGGAGAATAGCAGCCTGCATTGCTGCGAAAGGTGGATATACACTGTACTAGTGCCGACATTGTGCATGCTCTGTTGCCTGTGTCTATATGCCTGTGGTTCTGTCAGTGAGATCATGTGATGTATCTGACCCCAGGAATGTGTCAATAAAGTTTCCCCTTCCTGGGACAATGAATTCACTGTGTTCTTATTTCAATTTCCAGGAGTGGATTAGCAACGAAGCGTCATTCACCAACAGCGGTTAAGTAAACCGGCATAATAGGAACTATTTGGCAACGGAAAATGCATGATGGCTACGACAAGTGGAACATAAGTGACCTTGGCGGGTTAATGTATGGTGCGGCATTATGGGAGGAAGGATAATTGGCCCCCATTTTATCGATGGCAATGGTGCAATGTTTGCTGATTTCCTACGTAATGTTCTAACGATGTTAGTACAAGATGGTTCACTGCGTGGCAGAATGGCGATGTACTTCCAATATGATGGATGTCCGGCAGATAGCGCGCGTGCGGTTGAAGCGGTATTGAATAACATATTTCATGACAGGTGCATTGGTCGTCGAAACACCACCTTACCATGGCCCGCACGTTCACCGGATCTGATGTCCCCGGATTTCTTTCTGTGGGGAAAGTTGAAGGATATTTACTGTCGTGATCCACCGATAACGCCTGCCAACATGCGACAGGGCATTGTCAATGCATGTGCGAACTTTATGGAAGGCGAACTACTCGCTGTTGAGCGGAATGTCGTTACACGTATTGCCAAATGCGCTGAGGTTGACGGACATCATTTTAACATGTATTGCATAAATGTGGCATTTACAGTCTATCACGCTGTAACAGCATGTTTTCCCAAAAATGATAAGTTCACAAAGGTAGATGTATCACATTGGAACAACCGAAATAAAATGTTCAAACGTACCTACGTTTTGTATTTTAATTTAAAAAACCTACCTGTTGCCATCTGTACGTCTAAAATTGTGAGCCTTTTGTGACTATTACAGCGCCATCTATCGCGAAGTGAAATAAGTCGTCCAACTAATACATTCATATTTCTTCACGTACTACGCGAATATTTAATAAAAATGGAGGTTCATATTTTTAAAAACGCAGTTGATATCTGTTTGACATATGGCAGCGCCATCTAGTGGGCCAAAGATAGCCCCATCTGGAGGAGGAGATTAGTGTTTAACGTCCCGTCGACAACGAGATCATTAGAGACGGAGCACAAGCTCGGATTAGGGAAGGATGGGGAAGGAAATCGGCCGTGCTCTTTGAAAGGAACCATCCCGGCATTTGCCTGAAATGATCTAGAGAAATCACGGAAAACCTAAATCAGGATGGCTGGAGGCGGAATTGAACCGTCGTCCTCCCGAATGCTAGCCCCATCTGGTTTCCTCCTTCAAGCTAGACGAGTTTTGTCCTTTGTATTTTTCGTTTGATGCTTATTTCGTGAGATATTTGGCCCGGTCACGACCAATGGACCTTTCTGTATAGGTTGTAACTACGAGGGGCTTTGAATAAGTAATGCAACTATTTTTGTCTTAAAACACGTTCATGGTATTTGGGATTCCAATACACCATATTATTCCCCACTGTTTTCGCTAGAAAAACCTATTTTTCCACTTTATCTCCGTTCACTACGACGGTTTATGCCACCTTACTAACAGGGCCTGTATGGCCGCATGGTATCACTTTGCTAGCGTCTTGCTGTATTAATAACCTCCCCATCAACCAGTTACTGCCTCCTGCAAATTGCATCCTTCATTGGGTCAAGCAGATGGAAGGTGCAGTATTCGGGCTGTAGGGTGGACGAGGAAGAATAGTTCAATGAAGTCCGGTGAGGTCCTCTCGGGTGCGCGGACTGATCTGCGGCCTTGCGTAGACACGGAGAAAGAGAAGTTCGTTTGCATTTTTGTGGTGACGAAAACGCTGAAGCCGTTTCTTCAGTGTCCTGAGAGCAGCACAATAGACTTCGGAGCTGATCGGTGTATCGTGAGAGAGGTCATCAAACAGCAGAGGAGAGGCTGTGTGACGCACTTGTTTCCGGTTTTGAAGTGATGAACCCATGTTTCATTGTTGTGACAATTTTCGGCTTAAAATTGCCTCGTAACGCGCAAGCAGTTCTGAACAGACCATCCTTATGTTCTCTTTATGCTGTTCTTATAGGCGGCGAGGACCCCAGCGTGCATACGTCTTTGAGTACAGCAACTGGTGGACGAATGTGTCAGCGTTACAGACGGAGATGTCCAGTTGTGCAGTCACGTGTTTGACTGTGATCTGTCGATCACCTTGAGTAAGAGTGTCCGCACGTTCCAACGTTGCAGGGCACGAGGGACATAACATGGGCAACTGGCCAGCACGCGAGAGATAGGACAAGTGTGCGCAAGCTTTTTGAGATGATGACAAACACACTGTCCAACGGCTCACCATGCTTTTGTTCACTGTTAGGGCTTCGTACATATTTTGCAAGCGCCTATGAATATCTGCGACGCTCCCGTTTTACAGCATAAGAAAAGCGATGCCATCTCTCTGCTCGGAAAGCATCTCAGTTGCAGACGCCATTTTAAAGGCTAGATTTAGCGCCACCACCTATGGGAACTTCATGGAACTAAAGGGCTGAAGCGGGAATATTCCACACGTCTCACGGCAATTCCGCATTTTTACACTTGAAACTGCTCGAAGAAAAAAAGATTAATTGAATGTCCCACGTAAATTCCCTATACAGGTGTTGATGTAGTGGGGACCAAGATGGTTAACTTTAGCATTGGATCTCATGTCTTCCCGCTATACGCAAAAATACCACAACACACGTTCAAATTTCCCGCATTTTCTGCCCCACTGGCTTAGGCTATTACGTACATCATTCACCAACGACCTGATGACCCACGGCCGCCACAGGTTTGTTTACATACGATTCATTTGAGTTTGTGATCTCTCCACAGAGGTCTGTATCTGCTGTTGCGGTTTTGCTCTTCGTTCATACCATACAATTGACCCGGTCCAGATAAGTTTGTACAAAGCCGTGCTGGAAAGTAATGTCTTCGAATTTTTATATGAAAACTCTTAAAGCTTTTCTACATCTACATCGATACTTCGCAATCCATCTTACCACACGTGGTGGAAGGTACCAAGGTACCACGTACCACAACTAGTCATTTCTTTTTCTTTTCCACTCGCGAACAGAACAAGGGGGAAACGCCGGCCAATATGTCTCCACATGAGCCCTAATTTCTCGTATCTTCGTAGTCCTTACGCGAATGTACGTCGTAGGCAACAGAATCGTTTTGCAGTAAGCTTCAAATGAGAGTTCTCTACATTTTCTCAATAGTTTTCCTCGAAAAGAGCGTCGCCTTCGCTCCAGGGATTCCCACTTGAGTTACTGATACATCTCCATAACACTTCAGTGTTGTTCGAACCTACCTACAACAAATCAAGGAGCCCGCCTCTCAATTCTTTCGATGTCTTCCTTTAAATGGAACAACATTCTTCATTAATGCAGCCGTCTGGCGCTAGAGAGGTCCGAACTGTAGCGTGTAACATGGTGACGTGGAACGTAACTATTTTTGTGTGTATGGAACAACATGCCTCGAATTTCGAATGAAGCACCGTCTCCTTCAGCAATGCCCCTACACATCCTGGGTTATGCTTTACTGTCATGTGATTCCTTCCTTCCCGTGAAGAGTTATGGTGTCTGAAGTTCAATTGCAGTGCAAAGTTGAGAACATTTCTATTTCACTTGCTGTCTCGTGGATCTCTTGTATTGGTTAAAATCCTTTGGTGTGCGCGCGTCTATTACTAACTCACACGCGTTATTGAAGCGGCCTCATTTTAGGGGTTATTGTCATATGGTTATGTTATAGTAGTAATAATTTTAACAACATTCTTGATTAATCAAGTGAGTTAAATAAACTTGAAAATTTGTTTGGCCAAATTAAACCACCTGCTTAGTAGTGGAAGTGATTTTTATTGTTATAAAGCTTTTAGGAATAGTGTTTTATTTAGGAAAGTTGGCTAGCCAAATCTTACAAGCTCTGTGTTGTGACATTTAATATATTCTTTAGCTTATTGGGAGTAATTAGAGTTCTGATAGGAGTCGTGTGGATATTAGTGCCATCTAAGTACTGAAGTTCATCTCAGTTAGTTTAACTAGTTATTTTCAGTTTTCAAGTTTTTATGGGTCATGTTCTAGTTAAAGAAATTTGTTCGTCATTCATACAAGAGATCTGGCATTATAAGGCAATAGCCTTTATTATTGTGATTGTGATTTGATAATGCTTTATGATTGAATAAATAAGTGTGTGTAAACTACAACGGATTACTATCGTGATTTCGGTGTGTCCTTATGATCCACACCCCTACCTGTGCCACACAAACAATCCTGTTGGCAGAACATCCGCAACTGAGCATTGTAGCAGAGGTTGAAAATACCGCTTCAGTTGTAAATTACTTTATTTTCACAATAAAGTAATTTACAATAACGTAATTTACAACTGAAGCGGTATTTTCAAACCACCGTTTCCAAGTGCGGTCTGAGATCGTCTAGACGAACGATTTGGCCCGACTGCTTGGCGTGTACGTTCTCCCGACTTGACTGCGCTGGACTATTACATGTAGCATGAAATGGTTCAAATGGCTCTGAGCACTATGGGACTTACCATCTATAGTCATCAGTCCCCTAGAACTTAGAACTACTTAAACCTAACTAACCTAAGGACATCACACACATCCATGCCCGAGGCAGGATTCGAACCTGCGACCGTAGCAGTCCCGCGGTTCCGGACTGCAGCGCTAGAACCGCACGACCACCGCGGCCGGCCCCGTAGGTCCTTCAGCTTGTCTTTTCTATTAAACTTCACCCTATATATATACTGAAGCGCCAAAGAAACTGGTACAGGCATCCGTATTCAGAGGTATGTAAACAGGCATAATACGGCGCTGTGGTCGGCAACGCCAATATAAGGCAACAAGTGTCTGCCGCAGTTATTAGATCGGTTACCTATCCTACAATGGCAAGTTATGAAGATTTAAGTGAGTCTGAACGCGGTGTTCCGAGCGATAGGGCACAGCGTCTCCGAGGTAGCGATGAACTGGGGATTTTCCCGTACAACCATTTCATTTGTGTACCATGAATATCAGGAATCCGATAAACCACCAAATCTCCGACATCGCTGCGACATGAAACAGATCCTGCAAGGACAGTATCAACGACGACTGATTAGAATCGCTCAACCTGACAGAAATGCAACACGTGTCAGGGTGTGAACCATTCAACGAAACAACTTCGATATGGGCTTCCGCAGCCGAAGGCCCACTCTTGTATTCTTAATGACTGCACTAAATAAAACTTAACGCCTCACCTGGGCCCGTCAACAGCGACATTGAACTGTTGATGACCGGGAACATGTTGCCTGGTCGGACGAATACCGTTTGAAATTTTATCGAGCAGATGGGCGTGAACGCGCTCGGAGACAAGCTCATGGATCCATGAACCCTTCATGTCAGCATGGGACTGTTCAAGCTGGCGGAGGCTCTGTAATGGCGTGGGGCGCGTGCTGTTGGAGTGATTTAGGACCTCCGATACGTCTAGATACGGCTTTGACAGGTGATACTTACGTAAGCTTCCTGTCTCAACACCTGATCCATTCATATCCATTGTGCATTCCGACAGACTAGGACGATTCCAATAGGACAATGTGACAACCCACACGTCCATAATTGTTACAGAGTGGCTCCAGGAACACTCTTCTGAGATAAAACACTTACCTTGGCCACCGAACTCCCCAGACGTGAACATTATTGAGCATATATGGGATGTCTTGCAATGTGATGTTCAGAAGAGATCTCCACCTCTCGTACTTATGCACAGAACTGTGGGACTCATAGTGTTAATGCCCTCCATCACTACTTCAGACACTAGTCCGAGTCCGTGCCATGTCGTGTTGGTCACTTCTGAGTCCTTGCGTATGGCCTACACGACATTGGCAGGTATACCAGTTTCTTTGGTTCTTCAGTGTATCCGGCCGTAACGCGTATTTATCAGGCGGCCACCAGATACAGTTAGTGTAGGACTGTTATCACATCGTAGTTGATAGTGCATGAGACTGCTTCGCCTTTGGTTCGAGCTTACACACTACTTAACCTGAATTATCCTAAGGACAAACACACACACCCATGCCCGAGGAAGGACTTGAACCTTCGTCGGGACCAGCCGCACAGTCCATGACTGCAGCGCCTTAGACCACTCGGTTAATCCCGGGCGGCGAATGTAGGATTAAGATCAACTGGCAAGCTAGCTCAGGTTTCGCAGACAGAGCCTCACCTGCTAATCTCCTTGGCGTCTTCTTTGTTGGCGGCAGCCACCCTCTTCGCAGTTCTCTCCAGCCGAACCCGCAGCTCCTCATAGCGACGGTCTGAGTCTGCAACAACAGATGTACGAGGGTAATGCCAAAAGTAAGGTCTCTAAGGCGGTAGGGCCGCAGGGAAACTTTGTGTGGCTGTTGGCCACACTGTTTTCTTTCCGTGCTCCTTTCACTCTCTACTCCCGCTCGACTTTCAGTGTTGGCTTCGCAGCCACTTGTAATGGAGTTCCCGTTAGCCACAACAGATGTACGAGAGTAATGCCAAACGTAAGGTCTCTAAGGCGCTAGGACCGCAGGGAGACTGTTTGTGTGACTGTTGGCCACATTGTTTTTCTTTCCAAGCTTCTTCCACTTTCTACTCTCGCTGGAGCTTTCAGGCTTTGCTTCACAGCCACTTGTAATGGAGGTCCCGTTAGCCACAACAGATGTACGAGAGTAATGCCAAAAGTAAGGTCTCTAAAGCGCTAGGACCGCAGGGAAACTGTTCGTGTGACTGTTGGCAACACTGTTTTTCTTTCCGTGTCACTCTCTACTCCCGCTGGAGCTTTCAGGCTTGGCTTCGCAGCCACATGTAATGGAGGTCCGGTTAGCCACTACCGCCAGATGCAAAGCTAGCGCACTTACTCGGTTTCTGAGTACAAAAGGCGTTAAACCAATCGACATTCATGGACATTTCACGGAAGTGTACAGAGAGTCATGTATGGATGTCACAAATGTCCGCAAGTGGTGTAGGGAGTTTGCAGGTGGTCGTACAGAAATTCATAAGGAAGAAAGAAGCGGGAAACCAACAATGTCCGAAGAGACAATCACAAAGATGGAACAAATCGCGCTTCAAGGTCGGCGGATTACTCTCGATGAACTCTGCAATGTTCTTACTGCGGTGTCTCGAAGCACCATACACCAGACTTTGACGGCAATGTTGAAATTTCGAAAGGTGTGCGTAAGATGGGTTTCAAGAATGCTCACTAAAGCATTGAAACTTCCCACCAATTTCTTCAACCTTTTTGATTCAGTAGTAGCGGTGATAAAACCTAGGCTTTTCACTTCACACACTGGACCAAAGAACTACCCGGTGAATGGTGGCATACCGATTCACTCAAGCCACGAAAATTCAAAAGAACACAATATGCTGGTACAATTGATGGCAACCGTGTTTTGGAATCGAAAGGGGATATTATTGGTCGAATTCATAGTTCCTGGGGCAACTAGTGCCGACAGGTCTTGCCAGACACTGTGAAAACTCAGAATGACGATTCAGGAAAGAAGAGGGATGTTGAGCAAGGCTATAAGCATTCTCTACGACAATGCTCACCCCGATATTTCCCGTCAAAATGTGGATCTTCTCTAACAGTTTGGATGGGACACCATCACCTGCACACCCAACAGTCCGGACTTAGCGCCCAGTGACTAGCATTTGTTTTCCAAGTTGGAAGAACACTTTTACGGAAGGCGCTTCAGTGACGACGATTAGGTGAAAGATGAGGTCCGGCGCTTCTTCAGTGGCACAGCGGCGGACTGGTATGACATGTGGGAACAGACACTGCTAAACAGTTTACAAAAATGTATAGATCGAAATGGTGAGTATGTGTAAAAATAGAAAAATGTTCAAGCTCCAAAACGTTGTATAACTTATTGTAAGTAAATGTTTGTTTTTATTTTCTAAAAGAAAATGGAGCCCTTACTTATGGGATCACCATCGTATCTGGCAAATATTGTCGTATCTTTCATCCGCCATCCCTCGTGCCAATCCTGTGTGATCTACTACAGCAATAACTTAAACGACAGCTACTATATTGCTGATTATTTGAATGTATTTGTTTTCGCCAAGGACTAGTTATACTTTCCACTATTGTATTAGACAAATTCTGTAAAACCACTTTATTTAATTGGATTTTATAGCCAAAGGAGTCCCTCTTGGGTGTCGAACACGTCAGCAGAACATAATATTTTACACCAAAACCAATGCTTAGATTTAGTGTTAATGTTAGAAATCCATACTAACGACTTTGTGTTGTAGGAATTGTGACCTCTTTAACGCAAAACTTTTTAACAGCATTTTCGGACCCTGTCAAACGCTTGAAGGGAAACTGGGTGTTTAACAGCATCTTAATCAATGTTTTTCTGTTCCTGCTGAAAAATGCGTTAGTAAACGGAAGCACCTAGCTAAATGTTCAAAATATGTTATAGTCAAAACCTCTCTTCCCGTCGACTTCTGTTACTGATCCGTAAATCTTTCTTTATTTCACACTCATACACGTCTATTCATTCTCTCGAAACTCCAGCTCTCGCCAAGCTCTCCCAGTAATCTGCAAACTTCTCCCTATTGAGTCCCTATATTAGATGTTCGTCGTTACCGACTGTCTAAAGAATGAATTTTCCACTTTTCCACACATAACAGAACCTCCCACATTCATAACAGCACGAGAATATTATTCCAGTCCATGACTAGTAATCAGTATTCGGCCCTAATCCTCCTTAGAGACGAACAGTATAGTGTGAAAAGTCTTGCTACCGGTTTGATGAAATCTACCACCCCTCCATAGCTTGTGTCTACCTCTTCGTTTCTGAACGCGTGAATATAGCCAAATTTCACAGTAAACTAACTTTAATACTTTGTTTTCTGGTTCTATAGCATTTCCCCACTGTTTCTTCCAATGCTCCTGTTGATGGATCTCTGCAGGTGTATTTCCTGCCTGTGTACAACCACTGATAAACAAATTTCTAAAGAAACAGGAATTTCTGATAATAAATAAATAAACAAAGCATAGTCATGTAGACAGATATATGCTGATTGAAGCCCGTTTGGCTGTCAAGAGCACAATGCATGAAGCCTACAATAGCTACCGTAGCAAAATATTATCGAAAAACCTCTCACAAAACCCAAAGCTATTTTCGTCAGATGTAGAGGCTGTCTCTGGCACTAAAGGTAGTGGTTAATGTCGATACCAGTCATAGGCAAACTTTGCTGATCAGGGGGCATAATCACAAACTTAAGCATGCAGCCTGCCTCGTCATACGATGTGATACCAGCACTCCTAGCACATAAATTCAAAACTATAGCGTCATTGATCTTAATGTTTGTCGTAAGTCACCGATGTGAATATTACCCTTTTCCAGACACGGCACGGTCCCAAAATATGCCTCACAACACGCGTTTTAGAGAGTACGTGCATTTTATGTTCACCCACTCTTCAGATGTTTATATACACATTAAAAAAGTTTTGCATCGCCCCGGTTTCTAGAACTCCTTAAGATAGGCATTGACTGTGGATATTGTATCACAGACACACTCCCTCCGACTGTCCAGAGATGTCACTAAACTCGCCCAAATATTTAAACAACCACCCGTGAGCAGCGTCTATTAGACGGATAGCGTCCAACAGCCGATAAGTTCCGGTCATTCCACCAGGAAGGATGTACACGGCTCGTATTGCCTGTAGTTCAACCATGTTTAGATGGTCAATACCACGGTTCGATCGCGTCTGCATTATTACTTTATGCCAGGAAGGGCACTCAACAAGCGAAGTGTCCAGGCGTCTCGTACAAAACCAAAGTGATATTGCTCGGAAATGAAGGAGACACAGAGACAAGGTCGATGATATGCCTCGCTCAGGCTGACCAAGGGGTACTACTGCAGTCAATGACACTTTGACGTCCCCACTCCTTCCGAAAGGTGACGCAGGCTGTCTTACTCATAAAAGGGGAGAGTTTTAGTCGGGAAAATTACTAAATAAAAGCGATATTTACAAGATTCGCAGTAATAACAAAACACAAGGCCCGCACCTCATCGGAGAGTCGACGCTGTCACTTCGGGAAATAAAGCCAGAAAACCTACCGACGATACGTATCTACGAGCAGACGTCGACGTGGAGTACCTAAAAAGGGAACCACAAGAGATTTGGGGATGCTTCAGAGGCAACGACGTTTGGATCACAAAAACGTTGTCTGTATCCAATGAGGTAATGAGGTACAAAAAACACGACAGGTGGACTAGAATGCACATTATGCAAGCTTATCTTCACATAGCCGGTACATACACATATACACATACGGGCAACATTCACTTCAGAGAAGATGTTCAAAGTGACCATTCCGGACCCTGCGCAACACACCTACGTCCATCGCAGTAAGTCCATCGTGCACGCGTGCTATTAGATCATGTACGTTCATGGGTGGAATACTATAAACCTGTTAGTTTAAGTGTCTCCACAGATCAAAATTTAGTGAATCAAGGTTCAAATGGCTCGAAGTACTATAGAACTTAACATCTGAGGTCATCAGTCCCCTAGGCTTAGAGTTACTTAAAACCAACTAACCTAAGGACATCACACACATCCATGCCCGAGGTTGGATTCGAACCTGCGACGGTAGCAGCAGTGCTTTTCCGGACTGAAGCGCCTAGAACCGTTCGGCGTGGATTAAGGTCCGGAGAACGTGGAGACCAGAACATTGGACCTACATGACCAATCAGTTTCCCTGGAAACGCTTCATTGAAGTAGTTAAGAACATTCATTCCAAAGTGTGGTAGTGCACCATCACATGGAACCATAGCTGTCGACAAATACAAGTGGAATGTTTTCTAATGCATCATGCCTGGAAGCTTCGTTCACGGTTGACATGAGAGCAGTGTTCCGATCAATAAAAGCTGTTGTGGAGGTTGAAAATACTGTCACAACTGAACCTAGAGTCGTCAGTCCGTATCATGTTCTTCGTAAAATGTTTGTTATCTTCCAACTGTTGCATAAGTCATCGAGAAAACTTTACTCGTAGCATGCGAACTTCCGGTCGCTGGTGTTGAGTTAGTGTGCAACACATAAACAAGCAATCTTTGAGATATCTCGAACTGCCTTGCAGTATCACGGGTACCTAACCGAGGTGACTGGCGAACGGTTTCAAGAATCGCGTCCTCTGTTTGTGGAGTCCGTATAGTGATTGGACGACACCTGCCCGTTACTGGTGAACGAAGATAACCGGTTTCACGAAGGTGTTGCTTCAGGTGACGAAGTATATTTTTATCAGGGTAGTGCATTTGAGGGTACCAAACGGAGGAGCGGCAGCAGCAGCTTGGTTATGGGATGTATCCAGCATCAAAAGCGTGTCGGCATATTCATCGTTTGTGTACTTATTGGGAATCCGCTCTACATGTGCGTCACAGGGCCACTTACGCTTGCGTTCCGCGCAGTCAGTAGACACATGTAGGCACTTTACTGGATCATGTGATAGGCTACTGTCATGTGTCAAAATGATGTCCTGTTTATAAACGACTAGGGAACGGATGCCTAAAAAATAAAGAGTAAGCCTCACAAGTACTCGAACCATAGCTCCCAGGTGAACGTGGATAGGACGTCCCAACGATCTACCACATGACCTACGCCGGCTCGTACGGTAGTGTCCACAGATGTTTGTTCCTCTGTACGTTCTGATATGCTGCACGATGTGTGAATACTGCCAGCTCCTCGGTTTCATACTCGTAAATATGTTTTCAGATTACAGGCGATCTGATTTTGCTGGGCAAATCTGGATGACGAATCGCATGCCGACCTCCAAGTGAGGGAATTTTTCTTCATCCTCTATATGTTTTGGTACACTGCGTCAATTTTTACTGAAGTATTTGATGTGGACATATTACTGTTGATTCCTTCTTAATTGTCACATATTCTATTCATGCCTCTGCGTTTATGTGAAAATATTTACGTTGTCAATAAATGCTTTTATAAAATAAGCCCACGCCTGTTTAACCAACAGGGCAAAATGCACTCCACGCAAATCCTACGCTACAGTGCGAAACTCAGCTTGCGCTTTTCTCACACAACGTCCTGAAACCCATGAAAGGGAATCAGGTAATTGCAGTATTTCTTGTCTCTCCGAAAAATATCTAATCTGGTACCACAAAAACGTTTATTGACACAAGTACGATTATACGGGATATGAAACAAAATTGCGATGGACGTAGGTGTATTGCGCAGGGTCCGGAATGGTCACTTTGAACATCTTCTCTTAAGAGAATGTTGCCCGAACGTGTATATGTGTATGTACCGGCTATGTGAAGATAAGCTTGCATAATGTGCATTCTAGTCTACCTGTCGTGTTTTTTGTACCTCATTACCTCATTGGATACAGACAATGTTACTATATCCACTACTATTTTCTATTGGCTTTATTTGTGTCACGGACGAAAGAAAGTGGTCGTCCACACCCGTAAGAAGTCCATGTCATGTCTTAATGTCTGAATAAAGATAACTGTTACAGAAGGAAACACACTCGATACAGCGTTATGGAGGTGTAAATTGGATAGAGTTTGATATCGTGTTAGACAGGACGCAGAATTTTATCTTAGATGGAGAATTATCAACAGAGGTAGAATAGCTCCAAGCGTGCCCCGTGGATTTGTGTTGGGCCCTCCGTTGTATACTGTTCATTAATAAGCTGACAGACTGTGTTAATACTGAGTTCCGACATCTTGCAGATGATGCAGTTTTCGATAATGAAGTACTGTTACAAAAAAAAAAAAAAAAAAAAAAATACGGTGCGCAAATATTGCGTCAGATCTTGATAAGAGTTCATAATGATGCACAGATTAGCAACTTACTTGTTATGTACAGAGATGTAAAAAGCTGCACTTTACAAACCTTAATAATAATAACAATAATATCTTACAACTTCAGTAGCAATGATCCACGCATAAAATTAGTCAACTCATACAAATACCTGGGTGTAACAATTTGAGGGCTTACGTATGGAATGATCACATAGTGCGAGTCGTAGGTAAGGCAGATGGTAGACTTCGGTTCATTGGCAAGGTACTTCTGTTGATGGTCAGCACTACATACACTGCAAACCACGAGATGTAGTGTTCATGTGCAGCCAAAATAACATGAGTAGTTACCGTCCAAATGCAACTGAAAAATCGACTGTAACAACCGATGACGCCACAATCCTAAGATACTTACATTTTGTCCAGATTGAATCATTAGCACGCACAGATGTGTATGAAGGGACTATCATTTTATGAGTACGAGAATACCTTTAGCATCAAAGAAAGTCTCAAGTTAGACAACTTGTGGGACTTGGTGTTGTTCAACGTTAATTCAACCACAAAACGAGTTCTAAGGTCCATCATGATTTGATGGGTGTCCACAGAAAAAGCAAGAATAAATAGGTCAATAACTCGCATTAATTGATTCTTCCCTCACTTCTTGGTATAATAATTTAGTATTTAAAGTTGAAAAGCAACTACGCTACATTTTATTCCACCAATACACTACTGGCCATTAAAATTGCTACACCAAGAAGTAGTGCAGATGATAAACGGGCATTCATTGGACAAATATATTATACTAGAGCTGACATGTGATTACATTTTCACACAATTTGGGTGCATAGATCCTGGTATCCGGAACAACCACCTCTGGCCGTAATAACGGCCTTGATACGCCTGGTAATTGAGTCAAACAGAGCTTGGATGGCGTGTACAGGTACAGCTGTCCATGCAGCTTCAAACGATACCACAGTTCATCAAGAGTAGTGACTGACGTATTGTGAGGAGCCAGTTGCTCGGTGATCATTGACCAGACGTATTCCATTGGTGGAGAATGTGCTGGCCAGGGCAGCAGTCGAACATTATCTGTATCCACAAACGCCCATACACCACCTGCAACATGCGATCGTCCATTGTCCTGCTAAAATGTCGGGTTTCGCAGGGATCGAATAAGGGGTAGAGCCACGGGTCGTAAACCATCTGAAATGTCCACTGTCGGAAGTGCCGTCAATGCGAACAAGAGGTGACCGAGACGTGCAACTAATGGCACCCCACACCATCACACAGGGTGATAAGCCAGTATGGCGATGACGAATACACGCTTCCAATGTGCGTTCACCGCGATGTCGCCAAACACGGATGCTCCTGTCTGTGATGCAGCGTCATGGGTAACGGCAGCTATGGTCTCCGAGGTGACAGTCCATGCTTCAGCAAACGTCGTCGAACTGTTCGTGCAGGTGGTTGTCGTCTTGCAAACGTCCCCATTTGTTGACTCAGGGATCGAGACGTGGCTGCACGATCCGTTAGAGCCATGAGGATAAGATGCCCGTCATCTCGACTGCTGGTGATACGAGGCCATTGGGATCCAGCACAGGGTTCCGTCTTACCCTCCTGAACCCACCGATTCCATATTCTCCTAACAGTCATTGGATCTCGACCAATGTCGCGATACGATAAACCGCAATCGCGATAGACTACAATCTGACCTTTATCGAAGTCGGAAACGTGATTGTGCGCATTTCTCCCCCTTACACGAGGCATCACAACAACGTTTTACCAGGCAACGGCATCAACTGCTGTTTGTGTATGAGAAATCGGTTGGAAAGTGTCCTCATGTTAGCACGTTTTAGGTGTCGATATCGGCGCCAACCTTGTGTATAAATGCTCTGAAAAGCTAATCATTTGCATATCACAGCATCTACTTCATGTCGGTTAAATTTAGCGTCTGTAGCAATTTTAATGGCCAGTAGTGCATTTGTTTATTTCGAAACGGTTTATTAGGCCACCTACAAGTGACAACTGAATAGCGTCTATAAGAGACGCTAGTGTTCAGAGAGCCAAACATTTTAACACAAGTAACATTAAAAACACACATAATCTCTACTCGTGTTATTTGAAATGTCATATCGAATGTTTCTTATAATGTTGATATGTAGTGGTGTAATGTGGTACAGCTCTATGGGAAAAAGCAGAGGAGGGATAAATTGCAATGTAAATGGATATCATTGCGCCAAAGTGTCGGTTAGACCGTCAGTGACGTAACACCGCGTGTTTCTGCTGCTCATAAGGCGAGTGCTCCATTCATTTATTACATATTTTTACCAGTTTCAAACAGGAGCAACTTCAGTAATGGATAGGCACTGTGATTGCTGTGTACAGATGCGCGTTGAGTCAGTGACCCTTCGCTCACAGCTCCAGGCAGTGTTGGCTTCCGTCACACAGCTTGAGCCTACCAAGGGCCATCACTGTGGGCGTTTGGACACCGGAATGAGAGATGCGAGGCACGTCGAGCACGACCCACGTGTCCTCCGATCTGTCCACTACTGTGACCTCCGGGGGTACTGCCTGCACTGAGGTTGGCCCCTCACCCGTGGTCGAGTGGGTATCATTCCAAGGTATGGCAGCGAAAGACTTTCCGAAGGGCAGATCATAGGGCCTCCCCAGTTCGTTTGACGTAAAGGTTTCGGGTGTCATCACTGGTTGACGAACTCGCTGAGCTTCTTGGCCCTCAAGGTCTGGGCATTCACAGAGGGCGGGTTTGCTGGTATTTGGGAGCTCCAACGTTAGGCGCGTAATAAGGCCCCTTAGGAACATGGCTGCGTGGGTGGGGAAAGAAGCCAGTCATTCCAGATATTGAAAGGGTGCTTCCAGATGCCATGAAGCGTATGGGGTACACCACCTGCAGGTGGTGGCCTTTGTTGGTACCAATGACATGTGTCGCTTTGGGATTTCAGGCGGATAGGAAAAGGTAAGGATTGCCAGTCTTGCGTGCGAGATTAAGGCTGAGCTCACCATCTGCAGCATTGTCGATAGAACCGACTGTGGTCCTTTGGTGTAGAGCCGAGTGGAGGATCTGAAACAGAAGCTCAGGCGGTTCTGTGACCGTGTAGGTTGCAGATTCCTTGACTTACGCCATCAGGTGATGTGTTTCTGGGTTCTGCTTAATAGGTCAGGAGTCTATTACACACAGTAAGCGGCTACACGGGTAGCGGAGGCTGTGTGGAAGGGAGTGTGCGGTTTTTAGGTTAGAGGGTTTCAGGGAACCACAGAAAGGGCGTCCATCTAAAAGGGGGCAGATAAAATACAATAAGGTAGTTGTAGAAACGATCGTTATTGTAATTGTAAATTGTCGTAGCTATGTTCGGAAAGAACCAGAGTTCCAGCCCTAATAGAAAGCACTCAAGCTCAAATAGTTATAGGTAAGGAAGGCTGGCTAAAGCCGGAAATCCGAATTTTTTCAAACGCCATAACAGTGTTCAGAAAGGATCGATTAAATACAGTTGGTGGTGGAGTATTTCTTGTTATCAGAAGTAGTTTTCCTTGCAGTGAAATTGAATTAGATAGTTCCTGTGAGATAGTATGGGTAGAGTTTATACTTGACAGTCGGACCAAACTTTTAATTTGATCGTCTTACCGCCCCCCCCCCCCTTACTCAGAAGATATAGTTGCTGAACAGTTACAAGAAAACCTGAGTCTCATTTCAAATAGATATTGCTCTCATATAGTTATAGTCGGTGGCGACTTCAATCTACACTCGATACGCTGGAAAAATTATACGTTTGAAGACAGCGGCAGGCATACAACGTCATCCGAAATTGTACTGATACTTTCTCAGAAAATTATTTTGAACAATTAGTTCATAAGCCCACTCCAAGAGTAAGTGGTAGCGAAAGCGTACTTGACCTCTTAGCAACAAATAGTCCTCGACAAATAGTATCAAGACGAATACAGGGATTAGCGACCACAAGGCAGTTTCTGCTAGGCTGAATACCATAACACCCATAACCATCAAAAATAAACGCAAAGTACATCTGTTTAAAAAAATCTGATTAAAATGCTGTTAACGCCTTTTAAGAGGCAGTCTCCACTCCTTCCGATCTGGTCACGAAAGCGTAGAAAAGATGTGGAATGATTTCAAACAGATAGTATCGACGGCCATTGAGAGATATATACCATATAAATTAATAAGTGATAGTATTGATCCCCCATGGTACACAAAACGGGTCAGATCGCTGTTGCACAAGCAACGAAAAAATCATGCCTCATTTAAGAAAACCCCAGGATTGTCAAAGTTTTGCAGAAGTTCGAAATATAGCGCGTACTTCAATGCGAGATGCTTTTAATAACTTCCACAACGAAACTCTGTCTCGGAATCTGGCAGAAAACCCAAAGAGATACTGGTCATACATAAAGAACAGCAGTGGCAAGACGCAATCAATACCTTCACTGCGCGAGAACAACGGTAAAGTCACTGATGACAGTGCCACTAAAGCAGAGTTATTAAACATGGTTTCCGGAACTCCTTCACCAAAGAAGACGAAGTAAATATTCCTCAATTCCAGTCAAGAACAACTGCGAAGACGAGAAACATAGAAGCAGATATCCTCGGTGTAGCAAAGCAGCTTAAATCACTTAATAAAGGCAAGGCCCTGGGTTCAGATTGTATACCAGTCAGGTTCCTTTCGGAGTATGCTGACGCGATAGCTCCATATTTAGCTATTATATACTACCGCTCGCTCACAGAAAGTTCCGTACCCAAAGACTGGAAAATTGGTCAAGTCACACCAATACCCAAAAAGCGAAATAGGAGTAATCCGCTGAATTACAGGCCCATATAACTGACGTCGATTTACATTAGGGTTTTGGAACATATACTGTATCCGAACATTATGAAGTACCTCCAAGAAAACTATTTATTGACATATAGTCAGTACGGACTCAGGAAACATCGTTGTGGGAAACTCAACTAGCTTTCAAAAGTAGTGAGTGCTATCGACAGGGGATGTCAAATTTACATTTCCAGAAGGCTTTCGACACCGTTCCTCACAAACGTCTTCTAACCAAACTGGGTGCCTATGGAATATCGCGTCAGTTGAATGACTGGATTCGTGATTTCCTGTCAGAAAGGTCATAGTTCGTAGTAACAGACGGAAAGTCATCGAGTAAAACAAGAGTAATGTTCGGGGTTCCGAGGAAGTGTTACAGGCCCTCTATTGTTCCTGACCAATATTAACGACATAGGAGACATTATTATTTGCAGATTATGCCGTCATTTACCGTCTTTTAAGGTGATCAGATGACCAAAATGAATTGCAAAATGATTTAGGTAAGATATCTATGTAGTGCTAAAAGTGGCAATTGACGCTTAATAAAGAAAAGTGTGAAACTATTCACATGAGTACTAAAAGAAATCCGCTGAATTTCGATTAAGCGATAAGTCAGACAAATCTGAAGGCAGCAAATTCAACTAAATACTTAGGGATTACAATTTCAAATGACCTAAATTGAAACGATCACATAGATAATATTGTTGGAAGAGCACACCAAAGGCAGCGATTCATTAACAGAACACTTAGAAGGTGCAACAGATCTACTAAAAAGACTGCTTACACCATTCTTGTCCGCCCTATTATGAAGTACTGCTGTGCGGTGTGGGATCCGCAACAGGCGGGACTGACAATGACATCGAAAAATTTCAAAGAAGGGTCGCTCGTTTTGTATTATCGCGAAGTAGGGGAGATAGGGGCACAGACATGATATGTGAATTGGAGTGGCAATTATTACAACAAAGGCGTTTTTCGTTGTGACGAGATGTTCTCATAAAATTTCAATCACCAGTTTTCTCCTCCAATTCCGAAAACATTCTGTTGGCATCACGATAAAATAAGAGAAATCAGGACTCGCACAGAAAAATTTAACTGCTCGTTTTCTCCGCGAGCCATTTGAGAGTGGAACTGTAGAGGCAGTTTGAAAGTGGCTCATTGAACCCTCTACCAAACCCTTAACTGTGAATAGCAGATTAATCACGTAGATGTAGATGTAAACGTAGATGAAGAAGCTAATAAAACAGATAATACAGTCGCAGTACATTCCCATGAAATTATTATTCTTTTGGGTCAAATGGCTCTGAGCACTATGGGACTTAACTGCTGAGGTCATCAGTCACCTAGAACTTAGAACTACTTAAACATAGCTAAATAAACGACACCACACACATCCATGCACGAGGCAGGATTCGACCTGCGACCTTAGCGATCGCGCAGTTCCAGACCGCAGTGACTAGAACCGCTCGGCCACATCAGCCGGCATTATTGTTTTACACTAGCAGGACATGATTTGTCATTTATTATACAGGATTATGGCAAATAAATGATAGTGTAAGTATACATGTGTGTTATACAGAATGAGCAGTGTGAAAAAGACGGTACAGAAGGAACTCACGCACGGTAAAAGTACACAGGTGGCGTGCATGCATTATTAAGGAAGAGGAGATAGAAAAAGAGACATGATTAGGTTATTAAGACTATGTATATAGCCATATAAATATTAACTAGCCAAAATTACAATAGGTCTACACAGAATGTACAAAATTATATTGTAGAACACTAATCCTATTTATTCCAATTCAAGGAAAGGTTCAATGCACACAAAGGTTTATTACTAAGGAATTTGAGGAAAACAAAACAAGGCATATTGCAGTAAATGTTCGTGGTATGTGGAGACGACTATCGTTATTGCATTTCATGGCCGATTGATTGGATCATCCCAAGCTAAGCACTGGACACGTTCTCTGTGCTCTCAGATTATTTAGAGCCAGATGGAGGCTTTGTGCACAATGCTTATTGATCTCAAATGCTTCAAATAACGTTCATGTCTTCCCTACATTGGCTATACCTACGACTCGTGTTTTTTACTTCTTATCTATGACATAGCCATGCATAATCATTCTTAGTCAGTCTAAATGCCATACCCCGCTTGTTTTACAGATAAAATGCTTGTTATACTAAACATAAGTGCTTTAGTAAATTAAACTATTGCTTATAAACAGTAAAATACAAACACATGAAATACTTTATGAAACAACTACATTTGAAGACGTATAAGAAAAAAGTATTATAAGCTAGAGATAAACTGAACGAGGTGGTGTTGTTTAAAATAATGTACACCACTGCCCATTAAAATTGCTACACCACGTAGATGACGTTCTACAGACGCGAAATTTAACCGACAGGAAGGAGATGCTGTGATAGGCAAATGATTAGCTCCTCAGAGCATTCACACAAGGTTCGCGCAGGTGGTGACACCTACAACGTGCCGACATGAGGAAAGTTTCCAATCGATTTCTCATACGCAAACAGCAGTTAACCGGCGTTGTCTGGTGAGACGTTGTTGTGATGCCTCATGTAAGGAGAAGAAATGCGTACCATCACGTTTCCGACTGTGATAAACATCGGATTGTAGCCTATCGCGATTGCTGTTTATCGTATTGCCACATTGCTGCTCGCGTTGGTCGAGATCCAATGACTGTTAGCAGAATATGGAATCGGTGGGATCTGGAGGGTAATACGGAACACCGTGCTGGGTCCCAACGGCCTCGTATCACTAGCAGCCGAGATGACAAGCATCTTACCTGCATGGCTGTAACAGATCGTGCAGCCACGTCTGGATTCCTGAGTCAACAGATGGTAAAGTTTGCAAGATAACAACCATCTGCACGAACAGTTCGACGACGTTTGAAGCAGCATGGACTAGCAGCTCGGAGACCATGGCTGCGGTTACCCTTGACGTTGCATTACAGACAGGAGCGCCTGCGATAGTGTACTCAACGACGAACTTGGGTGCACAAATGGCAAAACGTCATTTTTTTCCGATGAATGCAGGTTCTGTTTACAGCATGATGGTCGGATTCGTGTTTGGCGACATCGCGGTGAACGCACATCGGCCATATTGGCGTATCACCCGGCGTGGTGGTATAGGGTGCCATTGGTTACACGTCTCGGTTACCTCTTGTTCCCACTGACGGCACTTTGAACAGTGGACGGTACAGTTCAGATGTGTTATGACCAGTGGCTCTACCCTTCATTCGATCCCTGCGAACACCTACACTTCATCAGGATTATGCACGACCGCATGTTGCAGGTCCTGTACGGGCCTTTCTGGATACAGAAAATGTTCGACTGCTGCTCTGTCCAGCACATTCTCCAGATCTCTCACCAATTGAAACCGTGTGGTCAATAGAGGCCGAGCTACTGGCTCGTCACAATACGCCAGTCGCTACTCTTGATGAACCTGATATCGTGTTGAAGCTGCATTGGCAATTGTACCTGTACACGCCATCCAAGCTCTGTTTGACTCAATGCCCAGGCGTATCAAGGCCGCTATTATGGTCAGAGGTGGTTGTTCTGGGTACTGATTTCGGAGGATCTATGCACCCAAATTGCTTCAAAATGTAATGACATGTCATTTCTAGTATAATATATTTGTCCAATGAATACCCGTTTATCATCTGCATTTCTTCTAGGAGTAGCAATTTAAATTACCAGTAGTGTAGTTTAGTATTTGGAATGATGTAAGCTTTAATCTCCAACCGCAAATTCTCACTAACATTCTCCTTGGTTTCTCTAAATTCATTCAGGCAAAGTTCACAGGTGTATTTATATTCCACCCTTACCGAACTAGGCCCGTAAGTTTTTCCACAATCTGGGATAGCGCACCAATTCTCTCTAAGCTATATCTGTCATTCCAGGGTGCTGGGGAATTACTATATAAGGCAAAGCTATGTGACTGATAGATGGTATTCTAGTCTGTTTCTGAAAGGTCGGACACAGAGATTGGTATTTATGTGAGACGATACACCACGGAATGGAAGGCAGTATATCTGTGCGTTATTGGGTGTTGAGAACAAAAACAGATCAAACTGTATGGCGTTGTAGGTTTTGGGAATATTTTAAAACAATTAGTGGATGAAATCCCAGTTCGTTCGCAGTTCGGTTACTTCTCCTAGTTCCACAACGAATGTGTTCAAAATATTTTATTTTCGATGCAGTTAAAGCACACTCACTGTTTATTGACTTTACAAAACGAGTAAATATAGGCATTTGTTTCTTTGGTGGTACCATCTTCCGCCAGGTAGCAGAGATTTTTCTCAGAATTTTATGTTGGTTCGACGTCTGAAATTTTAACGAACGTCTCCCTAGCGCGTGGCTCGGTATAAAGTCGCACCCACGCACGTAAAGTTCCAACAACCCACCTGACTGGCGCCTCAAGGCAGATTTGAAATTTCAACTGCTGTTTCTAGGCTTCTGCCACCAATCTAAAGCAAGAATGTCCACCTGAATTTACCCACTTGCAAGCGTTGCTTTTACTCCCACATTCATTAAGTACAGAATCCATCCACGTTTTGGATAGATAGTTGCTGGTGGAGTGCTAAATATCAAATGTAGTAAAAATGATAATAAAACCCACTCAATTTCGGTTCGCAGCGTGTGTTTTCTCTCTGGCATGGCGAAAGGGGAAGAGTTAGGCGGAGAGAAAACACTCTGTAGAGCTTGTTAAATGCACAAAATTATATGGCAGTTGGGCAGACTCCCCCTTTCATAGGTAACATATCAAACTTTAAACATCTACTTTAACAGTCTCTGACAATATCCATTGCAGCAAAATAAGAAATATTACACTAAGATCATAAAATTAGAAAACTTCAAAATCAGGTTTCAACAAGGAATCAACATAGCTGATCTGAAAGTCGGAAGAAACAATGGTCGCACATATAATAAATTTAATGCCTTTAGAAATGCAATACAGCAATTTCTTTTCCTTTTTAGCGCACATGTAGAGGCTATGCAAGATAACTCGCGTCAGGCGTTTTTCGACCGGAAGAACTGAACGCCTACTGATACTATTGTACACTACTGGCCATTAAAATTGCTACACCAAGAAGAAATGCAGATGATAAATTGGTATTCATTGGAGAAATATATTGCACTAGAACTGACACGTGATTACATTTTCTACAGTCTGCAACCGCGCTACCGCTACGGTCGCAGGTTCGAATCCTGCCTCGGGCATCGATGTGTGTGATGTCCTTAGGTTAGTTAGGTATACGTATTTCTAAGTTCTAGGGGACTGATGACCTCAGAAGTTAAGTCCCATAGTGCTCAGAGCCATTTGAACCATTATTTTATTACATTTTCACACAATTTCGGTGCATAGATCCTGAGAAATCAGTACTCAGAACTACCACCTCTGGCCGTAATAACGGCCTTGATACGCCCGGGCTTTAGGTCAAACAGAGCTTGGATGGCTTGTACAGGTACAGCTGCCCACGTATCTTCAATACGATACTTCAGTTCATCAAGTGTAGTGACTAGCATATTATGACGAGCCAGTTGCTCGGCCACCATTCACCAGTCGTTTTCAGTTGGTGAGAGATCTGGAGAATGTGCTGGCCAGAGCAGCAGTCGAATATTTTCTGTATCCACAAAGTCCCGTACAGGACCTGAACATGCGGTCGTGCATTATCCTGCTGAAATGTAGAGGTTGGCAGGGATCGAATGAAGGGTAGAGCCACGGGTCGCAACACATCTGAAATGTAACGTCCACTGTTCAAAGTGCCGTCAATGCGAACAAGAGGTGACCGAGACGTATAACTAATGGCACCCCAAACCATCACTTCGTGTGCTACGCCAGTATGGCGATGACGAATACATGCTTCCAATGTGCGTTCACCACTATGACGCCAAACACGGATCCGACCATCATGATGCTGTAAACAGAACCTGCATTCATCCGAAAAAATGACGTTTTGCCATTCGTTCGCCCAAGTTCGGCGTTGATAACACCAACGCAGGCGCTCCTGTCTGTGATGCAGCGTCAAGGGTTACCACAGCCATGGATTCCGAGCAGATAGTCCATGCTGCTGCAAACGTCGTCGAACTGTTCGCGCAGATGGTTGTTGTCTTGCAAACGTCCCCATCTGTTGACTCATGGATCGAGACGTCGCTGCACGACCCGTTACAGCCATGCGGGTAAGATGCCTGTCATCTCGACTGCTAGTGATACGAGGCCTTTGGGATCCAGCACGGCGTTCCGTACTACCCTCCTGAACCCACCGATTCCATAATCTGCTAACAGTCATTCGATCTCGACCCACACGACCAGCAATGTCGCGATACGATAAACCGTAATCGCGATAGGCTACAATCCGACCTTTATCAAAGTCAGAAACGTGATGGTACGCATTCCTCCTCCTTACAAGAGGCATCACAACAACGTTTCACCAGGCAACGCCGGTTAACTGCTGTTTGTGTATGAGAAATCGGTTGGAAACTTTCCTTATGTCAGCACGTTTTAGGTGTCGCCATCGGCGCGAACCTTGTGTGAATGCTCTGAAAAGCTAATCATATGCATATCACAGTATCTTCTTCCTGTCGGTTAAATTTCGCGTCTGTAGCACGTCATCTTCGTAGTGAAGCAATTATAATGGCCAGTAGTGTAGTTCCTGTTATGGCACACTTTGTATTTCTCATGAGCTGTTCTGGATTTCCAGCGATTCGAAACGTCCGTAGGCAACATGCGCGTAATCTGTATACATGTAATACAAATGAAGAGTTTTTTTTCCAAAGTAATATTAATTTGGAAGCCGCATAATGAATTGTCAGCTATCGATGCGGCCTGCTTGTTTTGCATTTGTCGTAATGGTTGGGAGGGTGGGAAGCTCGTTCATTTACAAAACGAAACAGATTGAAATGAGCTTTTAAAACAACCCCTAATGCGTATGCATCGATTGGTGAATGCTGGAGATAGTTGCGATTTTTCAGTGTATGATCTGTTGACTGATTAATGGTAGACTAAAAAGAACTAGTGTGACAACCAAACTAGCCCTAAATCCAGACTGTGTAAAGGATCAGTCTTCAGTAGACCACTCAAAAAATTTGCAATTACTATTACGTCATCTCACTGAAATGCGTAACGCAGTGGTAATTAATGGATCAATTACGTCAATTACCTTTCCGTTCAACACTAATAAACTTATCGCAGAATACAGGAAGCCGCTGAAAAAGAAGAGACTTTAGGTATTTGAAAGAATTTTTGTTGCAACGGTGAGCCATGCCGTGGCCTTTCATATCACTCAATCGCGAACTTGGCGGCTGTTTCACACGCTGGGAATTGCAACACTGACACAGGAGTAAACGCTTCCTTACGAAACACGAAACTGGTGAAATTAACTGGCCTAAGTCCACATCTCGCCATCTAGTGTACAGCGCCGCTGGCTCTTGATGCCGACGTTTGGGTTCTTCTTTCATTTTAAATGGCTCTGAGCACAATGGGACTTAACAGCTATGGTCATCAGTCCCCTAGAACTTGAAACTACTTAAACCTAACTAACCTAAGGACATCACACAACACCCACTCATCACGAGGCTGAGAAAAAACGTTTGGGTTCAGTTACCAGCCGTATCGTAATTTTTCTTCGAGTGAGGCCTGCGTTTTGTGTTGTACTGATCATTTCCGCTAGATTTATCGGCAGGCAAGTCACCGAAGTGGCTTTCCCAGCCAATTATTCCATAAGATCGTTTCATTTAATTTCACCTGGTTTAAAATTAATAACTTTTATTCCATGAGCACTGCACAGAAGTACGTTCTCTTTTTTTTTCGAGTACTCCTATAATTAATGTTCAAAAAGTTCGTAAAACGCATTTTCAATATGCGTCCACAAGATATGACGACTGACTGCAGGTTTCAAGTCAAGATTCGAACCATTTTCTCCGGGCAGACTCCTTTAGATGCAGTTAATACTACACACATGAAAAATAGTTTAACATCATCTCGATTCCGAGAATTCGGGAACCTGACAGAAAAATTGGAATAGAGATCAACATAAACAGCATTACCGCCCTTTTTCTTTCTCATGAAAAACCACACATTGCATCTTGTAACCTCATACAACGAGACCTTCAGAGGTGGTGGTCCAGATTGCTGTAACACTGGTACCTCTGGTACCCAGTAGCACGCCCTCCTGCATCGATGCATGCCAGTGTTCATCGTGGCATGCTGTCTACAAGTTCATTAAGGCTCTGTAGGTCCTGATTGTCCCACTGCTCAAAGGCGATTCGGCGTAGATCACTCAGAGTAGTAGGTGGGTTACGTCGTCCATCAACAAACCCTTTTCAGTCCATCCCAGGCATGTTCGATAGGGTTCATGTCTGGAGAACATGCTGGCCACTCTAGTCGTGCGATGTCGTTATCCTGAAGGAAGTCATTCACAAGATGTGCACGATGGGTTCGTCAATTGTAATCCATGAAGACGAATGCCTCACCAATATACTGCCGATATGGCTGCATTATCGGTCGGAGGATGGCATTCACGTATCGTACAGCCGTTACGGCGCCTTTCATGACCACCAGCCACGTACGTGTGCCCCACATAATGCCACCCCTAAACGGTAGTGAATCTCTATTTCCTGCACTCGCTGGACAGTGTCTCTAACGCGTTCAGCCTGATCGGGTTGCCTCCCAACACATCTCCGATGGCTGTCTGGTTGTAGGTATATCCGACACTCATCGATGAAGAGAACGTAATGTCAAACCTGAGCGGCCCATTCGGCACGTTCTTGGGCCAATCTGTACCACGCGGCATGGTGTCGTGATTGCAAAGATGGACATCGCCATGGAAGTCGGGAGTGAAGTTGTGCATCATGCAGCCTATTGCGCACAGTTTGAGTCGTAACACGACGTCCTGTGGCTGCACAGAATGCATTATTCAACGTGGTTGCGTTGCTGTCAGAGTTTCTCCGAGCCATAGTCCTTAGGTATCGGTCACCCACTGCAGTAGTAGCCCTTGGGCGGCATGAGCGAGGCATGTCATGGACAGTTCCTGTCTCTCTGTTGTCCGAACAACATCGCTTTTGTTGGACACTCCCCTTGTTGAAAGCCCTTCCTGGCACAGAGTAACAATGCAGACGTGATCGAACCGCGGTATTGACCATATAGGCATGATTGAACTACAGACAACACTAGCCGTGTACCTCCTTCCTGTTGGAATAACAGGAACTGATCGGCTGTCGGACCCCCTCTGTCTAACAGCCGCTGCTACTGCATGGTTGTTTACATCTTTGGGTCGATTTAGTGACATCTCTGAACAGTCAGAGGGACTTTGTCTGTGACACAATACCCACAGTCAACGTCTATCTTCAGGAGTTCTAGGAACCGGGGTGATGCAAAACTTTTATTCATGTGTGTATTATGGCGATTTTCATGCATGTAGGTAATGTAGGTAAAGGAAAGGAAAAGAATGATAACGTTTGAGTACGGAGCTTCAAAACTGCATAATCGTGTTTCATTGATTGTAGCTTAATGAAATGAATTGGAAAGTAGCAAAATACAGTACATCATTAACTCTGATGCACATGACTGTGATACAGTAACTGTAACGCACTGAAATGAAAAGTAAGGAAATAAGAAAAATATAAAATCTCGTTTGGCAAATCGCGCTATTACTGTTCGGGATTTCCGTGATTTTGTCAAGATATTTCAGACGAATGCCGGAACAGTTCAGACATTTATTCCGTTCTTCTCCCATTATGAAGGTTCCTAAAATAAATTCTTACGACGATTGTTTACTATTAGTTCAAATGGCTGTGAGCAGTATGGGACTTAACATCTGAAGTCATCAGTCCCCTAGAACTTAGAACTACTTAAACCTAACTAACCTAAGGACATCACACACATCCATTCCGGAGGCAGGATTAGAACCTGCGACCGTAGCGGACACGCGGTTATAGAATGAAGCACCTAGAACCTCTCGGCCACAGCACTCTATTAGTATGATTCTTATTAACGTTATTGACGTTTTCATTCATGCATTTTATAAGTCAACTGTTTGATATACGGGTTCTTAAGATGTTAAGAAAATACAGTTACAAGTTGCGCGATATTAGACACAGGCCTCGGATGGAGCACAATATAACGGGTGCTCAAACGGATCGCCTTCGAAGACCGTAGAGTCGAGAAGCAGTATGCCAATCAGGCAATATCGCCGTGAGGCATTGTGGCCACCATCCCCGGCGCACAGGCTGAAGATATCGGCTTGGTGAAACACCTTGTTCTACTGTGTGAAGCAATTCAAACAGTGTGCTGCATACCCTCGACCTACAGAACGTCGTCGACACTTCAAGGCCTTCTCTTTAAGGGACAGAGGGTGTGCTTGCACGAGGTGAGATGAGGAGGGATCAGGATTACAGGGTGAGTGTCTCGCACTTGAGTTTGTCTGTAATGGGCGAGGCTGGTCTCCCAGTTCGACCGGCTTCTTGTGTCGTAGCGCGACCAGCACGGAACTTGGCACACTTTTCCACAACGTTAGTTTCAGACTTGTACCCGATACATGTTGATCATTGGCAGCCAGGAGAACATCAACAGCACGTCGGTCCTATTTGGGAGCATTTGGCAATAACATTGTTCTGGTTCACGGTCCGCATTTATCTTGCGAACTTCGGAAAGGCACGAATTGCACAGTAATTCCTTTCCTACATGTCGGTGCTTATATACCCGCAATGTAGCGTGAGCACTCCAGCAATTCCCTCAAAGGGAAACTTCTTGATCGCCTCTCAAAAAATATATTTCTTTTCTTTCGTTTAAGGATCCAAACATATTACTTGATGTTTTCGCGGCTGTGATATTGTCCCATTGATTTAGTTTCACTCACTATAGTCAGCCCAATGAAGAAGATAAGAATGTCTAGTGAAAGGTGGCTACACTGAGTCAGAGCGCCAGAGATTGCGCCGAAGAGTATTATTCAGCCGCTTCCACTGGCAGTTGCAGCTGAGAAGTTGTTGTGGGCTGTTGCAGCTGAGAAGTTGCTGAGGGCAGTAGTAGTTCTGAGGTAGCCGTAGTTAGAGTACTAATTGTGACCATGTCGTATGCAGTTGTTTTGTTGGGCAAGACACCAGATGTTGTTGGATTGGGGATGTAATGATCAGAGTGTATTTTTCGTCAATATATATGAAGGTAAAGAAAAATTTTTATTTCAAATATCTTATGCCTCTTGGTCACAACTTCAGTCAACAAAGCATCTGGCTCGTGTTCTTGTGTTAGACTGTAATTCTGGTTTCTATATGCAATTATAGTATTTCTAGTTTTTTTTATTACTTCAGTGTAAATCGTGTTCAAAATATCTTGTCTGATTGAGGTAGAACCGTGCCGGATGTGTATGCTGAATCACACTTCCACACACAGAACAGTTACATTTGTACTTTGTTGTATCGTAGCTTTTATAGTTGCTGGGGACTTAATTAATTAATTGTGTTAACGGAAATTTCCTTTCATTCGTTGTTGTTATTCTGTGCAGTCAGATTGCGGAGTAACACTAGTTAGGGCCAACCGGTTACGAGACTGCGTAACCGGACAAACAGCGACTAAAATTAAAATTATTTGCATTCTATGTAATTAAGCCCCCATGCACTAGTAATGAAAAATTTCAAAGTTAGAGGTTAGTCTAACACGTAAACTGCTATCAAGAGTGATTTTCATACAGGTATAACGAGCATGAATGCATACCATAAATAACTTTGTCTCTATAAATTTCGATGCACTATGACAGAACTGGTAGATGCCTGTGACGCACGGCAAGGTGTGTCAATAAATCAAGCTGTGGTTGGTTTGTCACTTGAATGCTCTGACGTAGACGGTACGTACTGACCTTACCCATGACACAGATGCAAACCATGCCTCGAGTACTTAAATGCAGAGGAATGTGGGTACAATTAAAATCTTAGAGGTTAATGAGTTTCTTTTTGTTATTAACGACATCTGCGTCTTGCATCACATTAACCTTTAACGAAAAACCAAATCTTCACTGCCAGTGCAGTTCTATAGAAGAAAAGAGAAAAGTATGTGTTTCAGATAAAAGAACATTTTAACATGTAGTACAAAATACATATCTCAGGGGACTACAATCATAATTTCCGGGGCATGGGTAGCAACAGTCTCGGCGTCGGCGACGTTCGATAGGCTACACATGTCTGATGGGTCACGTCAGGTGGTAAGCACTTCATGGAAGTCCGTCAGGCAGGTTTCGGGAATCAGATATTCACTATTTTGTAAGGGCGACCACTGCTCGATGGGACGCTCGAGCATTATGTGGGGTTCGACATCTAGCTTCAGCTAACGCATTCGACCCGTGCAGGTGGTATGAGGGGTGTCACGGGTGAATTCTGCGATACAGATCGAATGTAGTCACTTACTATGGACACAGCTATTGACTAGCGGTTTATTAGATGACGGAACGCGAAAAATTTCAAATAAAATTTTCAGCTTACATAGCCAGAATACTGCATCATCAACGAATGGACAAATAACGACGACCCTAGCAATATAACCACTTCTCCAAGTTAGTCATTTCATTTAAGGGGAAAGTAAGCTCAGTTAAAGATATGAGTAGGGTACTAGTACCAGTTCAAAGTTACATGATGGGGCTTCAGGTGATAAAGGACTCCATGTGTTGAGGCGACATCTGGGGCACTAAATTAGTGGAAATTAAAGCTGGCACATGCTGAGGTCATACAGCAAAAGAATGATGAGAAGCCCCTCCCCTCTCCGCTAGACTAATAAGGATCAAAATCATCCTTCCCCCTCCCTTATTTTCTTATAATAACCACAGTTTCATAAGCATCGTCATTCTTGTTCCGAACTCTGTACTGAAAGGTATACCATGAAGTGCCGGCAGCACAGCAGCGGCACCAGCACAGAGCCAGAATAAAGAGAATAAGATTACAAGTATTCCTCCATCCACATTGAGGTGGAGCACCACCACGCTCCTTCTAATCTTCGTTCGCGAGAGCCCTTGAGACCGCAAGATGCACACCCATAGCATGTCTATCGGTGGCATGTTCATTAGTGTGGTTTGTGTGCAGAACCCCGCAAAGTCCACAATATGCGACCCATTCGCTTCGTCTTTCATTCAGGCTGATGACCTTCTTACTTTGAGGTGTTATGCTATGTAGATTATCAGCCGCACACACAGACGTTGAGAGAAGTCTGTCAAATCCATGTCTTTCTGCTTTTCTAAATTGCCCATTGGCTTTCGCCTATTGTTAAATTTTTTGTGAATATAACCAACCTCTCGGAAAGAAGTGTGCCATGAAAATCCAACCTGATGTTAGACCACAAAGAGGTAGGCTAATGAAACGGCATATGTCTTACTACTTGCACTTTGTACGAGGCATCCACCTGCTGTAATTCAAAGTTAGTTAAGATTGGCTTTCGGTAGTAATTTCAGTGTGAACAGCACCGAAAGAACTGTAACCAGTCTTGTAATTATCTCCTTTCAATAGAGTTTAGATAGTCAATTTGATACTCCTCTTAACGGGCCAAGAAACGAGCAAGTCACATCTTATTGAAGTAATATTCACAGGACCAAATTTCACACGCAAGTCACGCGCCACTTCCAGCAATGCTGTCCCATCAGAGTTTCTTGCTTTGCAAGGCTACCAGGGTTTCGTCAAGGTTCATTCTTGTCGAAAGGCATTGGTGAGGGTGCGGGGGTGGGGCGGGGTGGAGGGGGGGAGGGGGGGGGGGAAAGCGGAAGAGTAGTACGCGGGCCTCAAACCGCAGCACCCGCCAGAATTCAAATATGAGAAAGTAGGTCTCGCAGAGCAGAGGTTCAGTAGATACCACCAAACGACCTTTCCCTGTACATTATTAAATCCTTAAGGTATAATTATTCACTACAGCTGTGTTTAACGGCATAGAACGCAAACATTATATAGTGAGCCTTGTGAGACTAAAAAGAACCACATTTGAAGCACGACAAGTATGGAACTGTCTTTTAGCTGGGCAGAGTTTCATCCCATAAAACTTGGTATAGATTGGTGCAAGTCATACTGTGCTGTGGATTGGCGTGCTTAGAAAGGTGTGAACCAAGTTATACTAAAACATACAAAAATGATAAACGTGTACCGCATAATATTTATGTTATGCAGGCAGATAGGGCTGCTTTTTAAGGTTAGATTATACAGAATCAAAAGTATTTCTATGAATAAATGTTTCAGAAAAGTGACGACGTGGAGTGCAAATTATTTCTGTAGTGGATAACTGTAGGAGTGCTACTAAAGATCTATCACAGAACTATTACCGTTTTTATGCAAAAAATATCAGACACATAAAAAATACAATTATTTAAGATAAAAACTCGCGGCAGTCTTTACCCTGTGACATATGTAAAGTGATCGTAATATCATAATGCATATAATAATATTATAGACGCAGTGGAGCGGTGCAAACTCTAACACAATGATATAGAATGTCTACCTGTATGCAAACCACTTTTTTTTAAATAAAATATGGCCTAAGACGGTCAGAAATATAAAATAATATAGCAAATTAGACTATAACCATACCTTACACTGTATATATATGTTAAGCATTTATTACACTGAAATATACCAAGCGAGATGGCGCAGTGGCTAACACACTGGACTCGCATTCGGGAGGACGACGGTTCAATCCCGCGTCCGGCCATCCTGATTTAGGTTTCCCGTGATTTCCTTAAATCGCTCCAGGCAAATGCCAGGATGGTTCCTTTGAAAGGGCACGGCCGACTTCCTTCCCCGTCCTTCCCTAATCCGATGAAACCGATGACCTTGCTGTCTGGTCTCCTCCCCCAAACACACACAAACACACTGAAATGCAAATAAAGACTGACTTCATGCTAAACTGAGAACCACACAGGTAGGTTGTCATGAATTAAGCGACAACAAACACAAATATAAACCATGTGGTACCGGAGATGGAAAGAAAATGGAGAAGTATGAAGTGAATACAAAATAACATGGTAAAAGAACGTCAACCAACGCACTTAAAACCAACACTTCACTTGTGGAGGTATTTGTAAAAGGCTAAGATAACGTCAGTATTACGTCTTAACTCATGTTATGAGACATAATCCATGTAAGTGCACTTTGTTACAGACATGAAGATGACAGCCACCGGTCGTTTTAAATAAAGAAATATTTACACTATCTTCGCTTTCGAATATTTTTTGCTTATAAAGCAAATCACTCCTTATGTTTTCTCAAAATGAGGAAATTCAATTAGAGTCGTTTCATAGCTGTAGAATGCCCTTTTCATTTCAATTCTTTCGCAATTCGGATCCCAACGTTTTCTACAGTGAACGCTAAGCTATCACTGACTTACTAGTCAACTTGCCTGGTGCACATATTAATTCTGGTGCAGGTCCAACCTTTTCTTAGCACCATTGATAACTCAGTTATTTCTCCCACAATATTTAAAAACGAGACAGTTGCGATCTCTGGATGGACGGCTCTTTCACCCTGAGTTTCCCAGTTCCTTGCAGACCCACCATCGTGCATTACTTGAAAGCGAACTATTTAAAACTTCATTTATGACTTGAAATTTTTGAACGAAGTTGTTAGCCATGTGCAGTTTTTTTTTATCTGTGTAGATCGTAGTAAAATAAACGTGCAGTTATCGAATTATTCTGCATATCATCTCGGTAAACACTTTATCCCATGTCAAATGAATAAAGATTAACCAATTCCATTACCCATACTTGTATGTGAGGGACATTGTTTTTCATGAGAATTACGTTATGCAACTTTTCTTTTAAATTAAATGCTCTCCTATCAGCCTTAAGGCCATATGACAGCGGTTCCCAGCGCATGGGCCGCGGACTGCACCACTCATAAGGGAAAGGTCCACTCTTTCATGTGAATACCTGCACACCACCCTATATATATTTTTTTATTTTTGTTTCAAAGAAAGAACACATCGAAAGAAGTTCTTGAAATTGACTGCTGGCACCTTTCTTAAACCCTGAAAATTACCAATATCGTGTTCCACGAGGAGGCTGGTGAAGTGTAAACCCCTACAGGCTGAGCCACAGATATGGTGCGTGTCCTTGGCTCGCTGCTCGTGACGTAAACGGGTGGAAAGCCGCAATGCTGTCGTAATTTGTCGAGTTGGTAGTGTCTCAGGAAAAGTTGTTTACAAGAACGACCTGCTTGAATTTGCTCCTTCAGTATCCAGACACAACAAGAAAGGAGGAAGGAATATTGGTGTTTTACATCCCATACACAGCTACGATTATTAGAGACGGAGACTGGCTCACATTTCTTACTACTGCAGGAAAGAACCACCTTGGAATTTGCATGAGTGAGTACAGAAAACCAATGTCTGGATGATCGACACGAGAACTGAAACAGGATTCTCGAGTGCGAGACGAAGGCGTTAGCCACTACATTATCTCGCTAAGATCGCGTGGAGATACGGCTGAACTAATTTAACCGTGTTTTATTCATATTTGACTTCTAACAGAGTTGATATTTTTGCAGGTTGGTAGAACTAATGCTGTATACGGGCATTTCGGCACGAGGAATAAATTTTATAGCCAATTCCTTGCAAACTAAACAATGAGAGAGAGAGAGAGAGAGAGAGAGAGAGAGAGAGAGAGAGAGAGAGAGAGAGAAGAGTAAATTGTTACCATTGCCTGTAATTTTCGCGGGTATAATTTCAGGATACATGGAAAAGTTAGCCTATGTATTTACGCACTATTATAGCCGACAACCGACACCTCTATGAACTGTTCACTATTTTCCACTGTTTTATAAGAAAAACTACAACAGACGAAGCTTTAGCACCAGCACATTATGGTTGTAGACACGGATATAATGAGATCTGTAAACTGGAGAGACATAATGAAAACGGTATGGCTGGCTGTAATGACAGAGCGTATAATGATGTAAATAATATTTTCTCTGTTAATTTCCTTAAAGATGACCAGCTCCGACGGATAATCACTAGCAATGGAGGCAGAAAATTTTTTTAACAACTAACGCTCACTAGTGGTACAATTACGAGCGTGCCCTGAAACGAAATTCCTACGAATTTTGTATGCAAGAACTTTTAAACCTTTTTAAATAAAACAAACGTTATTAACATTTCACATCTTTAGTTTTCATGTCTATATATTTGCAGCCATCTGCTGTTAGAGGGCTGCGAATTATAGCATGTAACATGGCGATGTGTAAAGCATCTAAGATGCGTGAGAAACAGCACACTGTAATCGAGCGTTTGTCCACACATCCCAAAGATGTTCTATAGGATTTCGGTCGGAACGCTGTGCAGGCATGTCCAATAACGGGATGTTATTGTCGTGTAACCACTCCGGCACAGGCCGTGCATTATGAACAGGTGCTTGATCGTGTTGAAAGATGCAGTCGCCATCACCGAATTGCACTTCAACAGTGGGAAGCAAGAAGTTGTTTAACATATCAATGAAGGCCTGTGCTGTGATAGTGCCACTCAAAACCACACGGGGGCAAGCCCTCTCTATGAAAACCAAGACCACACCGTAACACCATCGCCTCCGAATTTTGCTGTTACAACTATACAACGCCGGCCGGTGTGGCCGAGCGGTTCTAGGCGCTTCAGTCCGGAACCGTGCAACTGCCATGGTCGCAGGTTCGAATCCTGCCTCGGGCATGGATGTGTGTGATCTCCTTCGTTAGGTTTAAGTAGTTCTAAGTTCTAGGGGACTGACAACCTCAGCGCCATTTGAACCACTATACAACCTGGCAGATGACGTTCACCCGGCATTTTCCATACCCACACCTTGCCAGCGTATCGCCACATTGTGTACCGTGTTGTCACTCCACACAACGTTTTTCCACTGTTCAGTCGTCCAATCGTCCCGCCGAACTGTCACAGTACTTGCAGTGGATTCTAATGCAATTTGGAATTCCTGTGTGATGGTCTGGATAGATGTATATGTATATAATACATTACAACCCTCTTCAACTGCCGGAGGTCTCTGTCAGTCAACAGACGACGTCGGCCTGTACGTTTTTCTGCTCAACGTGCCCCTTCACGTTTCCACTTCACTATAACATAGGAGACAGTGGACCTAGGGATGTTTAGGAGTGTGGAAATGTCACGTACAGACGTGTGACACAAGAGACACCCGTCACATCACACAACGTTTTCCCACTGTTTAATCGTCCAATATTTACGCTCCTTACACCAAGCGAGGCTTCGTGTGGCATTTACGAGCGTGAGGTGTGGCTTATGAGCAGCCACTCGACCATGAAATCCAAGTTCCCTCACCTCCCGCCTAACTGTCACAGTACTTGCAGTCGATACTAACGCAGTTTGGAATTCCTGTGTGATGATCTGGATAGAAGTCTATGTATATAACACATTACGACCCTCTTCACCAGTCGGCGGTCTCTGCCAGTCAACAGACGAGGTCGGCCTGTACGTTTTTCTGCTCTACGTGCCCCTTCACGTTTCTACTTCACTATAACATCGGAGACAATGGACCTAGGGATGTTTAGGAGTGTGGAAATCTCGCGTACAGACGTATGACACAATTGACACACAACCACCTGACCACGCTCGAAGTCCGTGAGTTCCGCAGAGCGCCCCATTTTGCTCTCTCGCGATGTTTAATGACTACTGAGGTCGCTGATATGGAGTAGGAGGCAGTACAATGCACCTATGAAAAACGTATGTTTTTGGAGGTGTCCGGAAACTTTTGATCACGTAGTGTATATATATACGCTGATCAGCCAGAACTTCGTGACATCGTACCTAATAGCCTGTATGTCCACCTTTAGAACGTGTAACAACGGCGACACGTCTTGGCATGGAAGCAATGAGGCCTTGGTAAGTCAAAAAATGGTTCAAATTGCTCTGAGCACTATGCGATTTAACTTCTGAGGTCATCAGTCGCCTAGAACTTAGAACTAATTAAACCTAACTAACCTAAGGACATCACACACATCCATACCCGAGGCACGATTCGAACCTGCGACCGTAGCGGTCGCTCGGCTCCAGACTGTAGCGCCTAAAACCGCAGGCCACTCCGGCCAGCCTTCGTAAGTCGCTGGAGGGATTTGGTACCACATCTGCACATACAAGTCACCTAACGTCCTTAAATTCTGGGGAGAGGGCGATGAGCTCTAACGCCACATTTAATCACATCCCAGATGTGTTCGATCGGGTTCAGATCTGGCGAGCTGAGGGGCCAGCACATCAATTGGTGCTAGCCACTCTGTTCCTCGAACCACCCCATCACACTACTGACTTTGTGAAAAATGCCACTACCGCCGGGAAACATGATCGTCATGAAAGACTGTAGGTGGTCTACAACCAGAGTACGAGACTCCTTGGCTGACATGGTGCCTAGACGAGCTCCACAGGGCCCATGGACGCCCGCATGCAACTGTCACCAGCTTGTCTCCGTCCCGCTGCACAGGTGTCAAGGAACTGTTCCTCTGCAAGGCGACGGATTCGTGCTCTCCGACTGGCACAATGAAGAAGATAACGGGTTTCATCAAACCATGCAATGCTCTGCCACTGCGCCAGCGTTCAACCCTGTGAACATGTACCCATTTCAGTCGTAGTTACGCGATGTCGTGATGTTAAGATCGGTACATGCATAGGTCGTCAGTAGCGGAGGCCCATCATTAGGAGTGTTAGGTGCACTGTGTGTTCAGAGACAATTGTAATCAGTCTGATAGTAGTTCCACCACAGTTCTCCGTCTGTCCTGTTTTACCAGTGTGCCCAGCCTACGGCATATGGACATAGTTTCACCTCGGTTTTGCCACGTGTTGAAGACACTCGCTGCAGTAATCCTCGAACAACCGACAAGTCATGCAGTTTCCGAAGTGCTATTTCCCAGCCTCTGCGTTGTCACAATTTGCCCTCAGTCAGACTCAGATAGAGTCAAACTTAGAGTGTACGCCTTTCCGTTAGACACATGAACAACACGCTCACTGATACTACATGCGCCTTGCGTGTGTATGGTAAGAAGTCATTCCTCACTAGATAACGCTGCCATCGCCTGGAAGGATTTGTACCGATAGTAGGTCGGTGGTCATTAATGTTCTGACTGATCATGTACAGCAATAAAGTAGAAGACGACCGAGTAGATTTAAAAGATAAAATAGTGAAGGCAGCAGAGGATCAAACAGGTAAAACGACGAGATTCAGTAGAAATCCATGGATAACACAAGAAATATTCAATTTAATTGATGAAAAAAATTAAAAATGTAGCAAGTGAAGCAGGCGAAATGGAATACAAACACTTAAAAAATCAGACTGATAGGAAGTGCAATATGGCTAATTAGGAATGGCTAGAGGACAAGAATAAGGATTTAGAAGCATATTTCACTAGGGGAAAGACAGGTGTCACCTACAGGAAAATTAAAGAGGCCTTTGGAAAAAAGAGAAGCAGCTTTATGAATATCAAGAGCTCATACGGAAAAACAGTCTTAATCAAAGAAGGGAAACCTGAAAAGAGTCTGTACAAGGGATTTAAGCTTGAAGGCAATATTACAGAAAGGTAAATGGACGTAGATGGATGAAATAAGAGATATGACACTACGAGAAGAATTTGACACAGCTATGAAACATCTAAATCGAAACATGGCCCTGGGAGTAGTCCATATTCTCTCAGCATCACTGATAGCCTTGGGAGGGCCAGCCATCACAAAATTCTTCCCTCTGGTGTGTAACATCGATGAGACAGGCGAAATATCCTCAGACTTCAAGAAGAATGTAACAATTCCAAGGAAAGCTGTGAGCGACAGGTGTGAAAATTACCGAACTATCAGTTTAATAAGTCATGGACTTCTTTGCAGAAGAATGGAAAAACTGGAAGAAGCTGACCTCAGGATAGGTCAGTTGGTACTCCGGAGAAATGTAAGAAAACCTTACGATTCATATTAGAAGATTGGTTAAGGAAAGACGAATCCACGTTTACAGCATGTAGACACAGACAAAGCTTTTGACGCTGTTGGCTGAAATAATCGCTTTTAAATTCTGAAGATATGAGGGATACAATACAGGGAACTAAAGGCAATTTACAATTTATACACTAACCAGACAGCAGTTACAAGAGTTCAGGGGGATGAAAGGTAGCAGTTGTTGACAAAGGAGTGCGATACCCTTTCCCCGATGTTATTTAACCTGTACTTTGAACAAGCAGCAAAGGAAACCAAAGAAAAATTTGCAGTAGGAATTAAAGTTCACGGAAGGAAATAAAAACTTAAGAGGTCTACCGATGACACTGTAAACCTTTCAGAGACACGGAGACAGCAAAGAACTTGAAGAGCATTTGAACGGAATGGTCATTGTCTTGAAAAGAGGATATAAGATGAACATAAAAAAAAGCAAAACAACGAGTTTTCCTTCTCGGGCAGCAAAATAACTGACGAAGTTTTTTGATTAGTATACTAATAACAATTTGAAAAATTACTTCATTCATAATTTACATTCTATTCTTTCCCCTTTAGAAAATTCTGGTCTCTATAAATTTGTCTGTGATACTTGCTCCTCTTACTATATAGGACAAACTGGACGTGCCTTCACTACCAGATATAAAGAACACTTGCTCAGAAAAAATGGCACTACCCTCCAAAATTCGTCTTTTGCCAACCACCGTCTAATTACAGGTCATTGACCTAAAGCCATCTGCGATAGCAACACTTTGCACACCGAAAAGAAAGTGCGTAGACTAGATATTCTGGAAGAATTAGAGATTTTCAAACATCTTGCTCGAAAGGATAGCCTCATCCTTAACGAAAAGTTACAGCTATATAACAAAATTTTTTTCATTGTTATAAAGCCGTTACTCGATATCTGACTTCGGCTCTCCTTGTGCAGGTTGTCGAAATGTTCTTTTCCTTCTAAGTTAGTCCTATGATTTCTAATTATCAAATGTTTCTTGGCTGTATTCCACGTCAATATTGCTTTGTACAAGTTGTCATTCAGTCCTATCTACATTTTCATAATGATGTTTCCATGTTTTATTTTACTGTTATAAGCTTTGATGTAGATAAAATGTTATGTTGTATGCTACTCTCAAAGAAACATTGCTTTTCATTATGTACCAAACATTGTTTATTAATAATAATTTCTGCCTATATTTCTATGTGAAGTAGCCTAATTGTATCTACGGCTACTAGATGGCGCGCTACTTGCGGTGCCATATTCACTTGGCCGCATTTGTTAATGCGGCCACCTCAGTCCGTTTGCAACCTCTACCGCGCAAGTAACGAGCAGCCCTTAGTGGCTCGCCATCACAGATTTTTTTTATCTTAAATATCTTTGTGACTAATGCCCTTTTGGCATATTTATTATTTCATAAATGACATATAAGTACTGCCAGTCTTTCACGAGGGTTCCGTACTTATACCCTGTATCATACGTTTTTAGTCATAATTCTGTGACCATGTTATACACCATTCTTTGATTTAAATTCTGAGGAAGACACTCCTAGGAGTGATGAAACCTGATTCGTTAAAAATAGTGATCGAGGGCTGTTTTCTTTCGGTTGTAACTATTCACGGTCTCTGAACGTGCAGCCATGTGCAAAATTTTGAATTTCCTTAATGTTCTGTATAGTTCATATACACTCCTGGAAATGGAAAAAAGAACACATTGACACCGGTGTGTCAAACCCACCATACTTGCTCCGGACACTGCGAGAGGGCTGTACAAGCAATGATCACACGCACGGCACAGCGGACACACCAGGAACCGCGGTGTTGGCCGTCGAATGAAGCCAGCTGCGCAGCATTTGTGCACCGCCGGCGTCATTGTCAGCCAGTTTGCCGTGGCATACGGAGCTCCATCGCAGTCTTTAACACTGGTAGCATGCCGCGACAGCGTGGACGTGAACCGTATGTGCAGTTGACGGACTTCAGCGAGGGCGTATAGTGGGCATGCGGGAGGCCGGGTGGACGTACCGCCGAATTGCTCAACACGTGGGGCGTGAGGTCTCCACAGTACATCGATGTTGTCGCCAGTGGTCGGCGGAAGGTGCCCGTGCCCGTCGACCTGGGACCGGACCGCAGCGACGCACGGATGCACTCCAAGACCGTAGGATCCTACGCAGTGCCGTAGGGGACCGCACCGCCACTTCCCAGCAAATTAGGGACACTGTTGCTCCTGGGGTATCGGCGAGGACCATTCGCAACGGTCCATGAAGCTGGGCTACGGTCCCGCACACCGTTAGGCCGTCTTCCACTCACGCCCCAACATCGTGCAGCCCGCCTCCAGTGGTGTCGCAACAGGCGTGAATGGAGGGACGAATGGAGACGTGTCGTCTTCAGCGATGAGAGTCGCTTCTGCCTTGGTGCCAATGATGGTCGTATGCGTGTTTGGCGCCGTGCAGGTGAGCGCCACAATCAGGACTGCATACGACCGAGGCACACAGGGCCAATATTCGGCATCATGGTGTGGGGAGCGATCTCCTACACTGGCCGTACACCTCTGGTGATAGTCGAGGGGACACTGAATAGTGCACGGTACATCCAAACCGTCATCGAACCCATCGTTCTACCATTCCTAGACCGGCAAGGGAACTTGCTGTTCCAACAGGACAATGCACGTCCGCATGTAACCCGTGCCACCCAACGTGCTCCAGAAGGTGTAAGTCAACTACCCTGGCCAGCAAGATCTCCGGATGTGTCCCCCATTGAGCATGTTTGGGACTGGATGAAGTGTCGTCTCACGCGGTCTGCACGTCCAGCACGAACGCTGGTCCAACTGAGGCGCCAGGTGGAAATGGCATGGCAAGCCGTTCCACAGGACTACATCCAGCATCTCTACGATCGTCTCCATGGGAGAATAGCAGCCTGCATTGCTGCGAAAGGTGGATATACACTGTACTAGTGCCGACATTATGCATGCTCTGTTGCCTGTGTGTATGTGCCTGTGGTTCTGTCAGTGTGATCATGTGATGTATCTGACCCCAGGAATGTGTCAATAAAGTTTCCCCTTCCTGGGACAATGAATTCACGGTGTTCTTATTTCAATTTCCAAGAGTGTCTCAACACCTGCAGCTCTCTTTGTATTTGCTATGAGCTTTTTACATTGCTGTGACAAATCATTGGTCTAAAATTGTACTTAAGACCCTTATTCAATTATGTTTTTTCGTGTTTGTGAAGCTAATGTAGGATTTCTGTATAACTGCTACATAGAAATTCTGTTTTACAACTTAAATTATTATGGTTGCTCTGGTATTTCTTTTTAATTGATTAAAGTCTGTATGTTTATCAGCTAGAACAGTTATAACTTAAGTGCGTAAGACCCTAATATGTTCATCCCTGTAATTAATTTCTAGTGGATGTACCATTTTATTTAACTCGAGATCCAGACTGTAAAGGGATCTATTAAGTTCTTCCTTGTGTTTGTGCTGTATCTTAGTTTATCTATTTGATCAAGTTCTACCTATTTTGGCAAATTGTTTAGAAATAATCCATTAGATAAACAACCTTTGTTAAATTTGATCTTGCAGTAATTTGGTTAGCTAACTTTCATATTTTTACATGAATACATAGTTTACAGTTTTAAATATGCCTTTTGCGCAGCAACCATGTATATACACATACATCAGAGAAGATTTGCATCACCTCGGTTCCGAGAGTTCTGGATCCTGTACAGAAAATTGGAATGGAGATCAACATAAACATCATTCCCGCCCTTTTTATTGCTCACGAAAACCACACACTGCATGTTGTAGCACCATACAGCGAGACCTTCGGAGGTGGTGGTCCAGATTGCTGTACACACAGCTACCTCTAATACCTAGTAGCACGTCCTCTGGCATTGATGCATGCTGGTATTCGTCATGGCACACTATCCACAAGTTAATCACGGCACTGTTGGTCCAGATTGTCCCACTCCTCAAGGGGGATTCGGCTTAGAATCTCTCAGACTGGTTGGTGGGTCACGACGTCCATAAACAGCCCTTTTCAATCTATCCCTGGTGTACTCGATAGGTTTCATGTCTGGAGAACATATTGTCCACTCTAGTGCAGTTATGTCCTTATCCTGAAGGAAGTCATTCACAACATGTGCATGATGGGGGAGGGGGCCAATTTTCGTCATGAAGACGAATGCCTCGCCAGTATGCTGCTGATATAGTTGCACTATCAGCCGGAGCATGGCATTCATGTATCGTGCAGTCGTTACAGCGCCTTCCATGACCACCACCAGCGTACGTCGGCCCCACATAATGCCACCCCAAAACAGCAGGGCATCTCCATCTTGCTGCATTCGGTGGACAGTGTGTCTAATGCGTTCAGCCTGACTAGGATGCCTCCAAACAAGTCTCCGACGATTGTCTGGTTGAAGGCATATGCGACACTCATCAATGAAGAGAACGAGATGCCAATCCTGAGTGGTCCATTCGGCATGTTGTTGGGCCCATCTGTACCGCGCTGCATCGTGTCGTTGTTGCATAGATGGACCTCACCATGTGCGTCGGGAGTGAAATTGCGCATCATGCAGCCTATGGCACACAGTTCTGAGTCGTATCATGGCGTCCTGTGGCAGCAAGAAAAGCATTATACAACTTGGTGGCGTTGCAGTCACGTTTCCTCCAAGTCATAATCCGTAGGTAGCGGTCATTCACCGCAGTAATTGCCCTTGGGCAGCCTGAACAAGACATTTCACGACAGTTCATGTCTCTCTGTATCTCTTCCATGTCCGAACATAATCTATTTGGTTCATTCCGAGATGCCTGGGCACCCCTTGTTGAGAGTCCTTCCTGGCGCCTGGTAACAATGCGGACGCGATTGACAGTCTAAGCATGATTGATCTACTGACAACACGGGCCATATAACTCCTTCATGGTGGAATGACTGCAACTGATCAGCTGTCGGATCCCCATCCATCTAATAGGCGTTGCTCATGCATTGTTGTTAACATCTTTGGGCTGCTTTAGTGACATCTCTGAACAGTCAAAGGAACTGAGTCTGCGATACAATATCCACAGTCACCGTCAAGCTTCAGGAGTTCTCGGAACTGGGCTGATGCAAAACTTTTTTGATGTGTGTAACTTACAACCATAGAAATCACACAGCCAACCGATTGCGAATAATAAAATGAAAACGTTTTAACAAAAGTCGTGGACTTACGGATGTCGTAGTAGTTAAACGTCAAAACGCAATAACACTGAAGTATCAGGTTAGAGTGGAATACAAAGGTCTTTCTAATATATAACATTTTCAGGAATACAGAAAGGTAAGGCCTCTCAGACGACACACTTAACAACATTAGAAAAGATGATGTGGTAGAGTGGAGCTCCTAATTTAATTATTGTTATATTTAAGTTTCCTCATATATGGCAAGCAAATTTTCGAAAAGAGATACAGAAGAGGATACAGTCTAAGTTATAAATGACCAAAAGAACACAGCATATGAATTATCATGGTAAGACATATAAATTTAATCACACAACAGATGCAAAGTGATCAGATTGTTCGAATACAGAAAAGATATAAACCAGCAGAGTGGTTTCGAGTGTATTATGTGGCAAAAAAAGGACATTATAGGACTGCAAAATAATTCGTTTGACTGTAAGAAACAGAGCCACGCCTACAGTGCTCCCCTATATGTATTATAGTGAATTACAATTATAGGACTGCAAAATAATTCGTTTGACTGTAAGAAAGAGAGCCACGCCTACAGTGCTCCCCTAAATGTATCATAGTGAATTACAATTTTTAACTGTTGTCACAAGATCTTTTAAATCTTAAGTTAGCAGTAAGTCATTACACAAACATACGATGATAAAACAGAAAATGTTATTGACAACTTGAGAAAACACCACTATGTTAGAGCATGTAAGATAAGTTACAGGCTATATTAGTATTGGTCCAGTCGTGGCAGGGTTGGAATTATTTAAGATAAGGCAGAGACAGAGTCTCTCCATAAGCCAAGAACATGAGAGCTTTACATTTTTGGCAGATCCCTGGAAATTGTCATGCTGAGGCTGTTTGCAGACCACTAATGACAGTGAGTAGAATTCGTTCTTTACTTGTAATACATGTACATAGGTCCATCAACAGAAACAGTAACTGTTTCAGACTGTACCTATCAAAACAGGCTTTTTGTTAATAAACCTGCTTAGAGATATGGAAATTAAAGGTTACAGGAATGACACCTAGATGTCATAATGTCAAATGAATTTACACTCAGTTATAGAAGATGTGCAACTGTTCACCATTAAGTTAGTTTAAGCAACATGTGGCAATAGTACTAAATAACAGACACAAGCTCGAGTTATTCGATGTAATGAAATCGATGTTGTTGATTACATCATAAGCAGATCATAGAGCTGTGTTAGTTCGAAATACAACAGTTCCCACACTAAAATGTATTTTTTAAATAGAAAAGTATTTAATAAATACAGAAAATGGCATAAACTTGAAAAGTTGTACATTGCATATACTTGTTACCATGGAAAAAAATTAAGAGAGGAATTTAATGTTAGATAGATTCCAGAAATAAAAGATTCAATCACTTAGGTTTGATAAGCCGTATTTATAAGTAGTTGCTTCTACTTGCATAGGAAAAGGCTACTGCACCGAATTTACCATCAAGATTAGATATAATTTGATGTCAGGAAACAAATAAATAGAAACTTATTCTGAGAAGAGAATGAAAACGCGGTCCAGGTAGGCTGTATTCCTTTTTATCTATGCAATTGACTAATTTAAATGTTTCGTAGTTTCCAAACACATATCTTAAGCTTTCGCCTTCATAATATGCCACAGTTGAATGTAGAGAGAAACACATCTTACTTCTATACATATGTGGCATGAAGACATTATACTGTTACTCATGGCTATATCTATTAGGTCAGTTAACAGATGTAACCATGTACAATACTATACTGTTTTTGTGCCACATACATAGTAGCGACATTTTATAAAGGAAAAAGGAGCTGGATCCTTCAATATATATGTTTGGAAATGAATAAAGGTTTAAGGTTGCGAATCACATAAGTAATAAACGTAATACACATATCTGGAACATATTTTCACTCTAAAAACACATTCAACATGTGAACCCCCACAAAAATAAAGTTGTAGAACCTTGGAGGGTATAATTTGAACAAATAGTTACAGACATTTCCCTGAATGGAATGATGTTATAATGTACATAATAATTAGTGTAGGTGGATAAACCCTCATAATATATTTTCAAAATGCTATGAGTGTTGTGGTGATGCCTGTTTTTCTTAACAGTGTAAAAAGAAAGAAAGGTATAATTTTAAAAACTTTTACTCAGACATGATAACTTGAAACGTCAAAAGTTGTAAACTGATTTTGTTACTACAAGTTATTACATTACATGGCACTGTATGCAGTTTATTCCAATAAAACTTTCTGTGAAGTTCCTAGAATTAATTTGAAGATATTGGTAACCTGTTTTATTCTGAAAATTTTATGATCAGTTTCATTGAAGAAGTGATACTGCTAATAGTAAGGACATTTTACAAAGTATATTATTAACGACAGATTAAATTTGACACTAATGAAAAGATAAATGCTATCTTTGATTTCTAAAAACTTAAACAAATGAGCAAATGGACTTCATTAACCTGACTGGTGATAGGAAAACAGTTACAAGGGATAATGGATACTGAAATATTCTTTAGTTATAACGATCTAAATAGGAGGGCAGTGAAGTGTGTTTTGAAATTTATCCAGTCTGCGTGTTACTTGAAAGGAGGATATTACATATTACTGGCTACACCAATCCACTGCACGATCTCTGGTGAAGGCAAATTGTGTGGATTATAACTAAAAATCACAAATGTTTGAAATTTCATTACATTATAGACCTATATATCTACATTAAGTAAAGAATACATCAAATCAAAGGGCTAAGGTTTATAAAGAAATAGGTAAAATGGTCATTAAGAGTTTTTAAAGAAGAAAACTGGTGTGACAAGCCGAGTTCATGGATCTAAAGAATACTGTTTACCTTGTACATTATCGAACCATACTGAGAACACAAAAGCATATAAGAACCTCTCAGTATTAAACTATCTTTGTTGTATGTGAAATATGATCTTCGATACTTATGATCTGACAAAGAGTCAGTACATCGCCTTGAAAACGCACTTCTGGCTGAAAATGAGGTTATCCCACATTAAGAAGGTCACACCACTAAGGTCTGTTTCAAGTCTATGTACATTTATAGTTATTTGTATGTTAATTTGTATGTTAGTGCAGAATGCATTGTACATACATGTTGATTTTCCAGTGTGTGGTTGTAGATGCATGTTGTTGCACTGAGATGGTATTTTCGCAGAATTACTTCAGTTTCCCTTTTGTAAAGTTTGTTTCAGTTGGACAAATGAATCATACAGTCTTGGTGCAAATAGACCATGTTTAAATACTAAGCTCGCAAATATAAGTAATTAATTTTGTAATAACTGCCAATTAAGTTAATAATATAAGGAAGTTAATAAAAGCCTATTTCATCTCATGTATTGAAGGTTTCACTTGTTTCAATGTACTTCTAGAAAAAAATCCTAAGCACCCGTTTCCGCATTCTTAGACACACATTTCCATCCAAATTGAAGACGATTACTTAAGTATTAAGTTACGAATTTAGGTTTGTTTCGTTATACATATATTTAGTAGTGCCATATATAGTCCAGGATGTAAAGGTTTTAAGTTTTATCTTTCATTTCTTTTCGAAACATGTAAAGTCTGTATCGCTGATATGTGACCTTGGGCCTACGTTTTTGCGTTTACAGCTATTGAGTTTTAACTTTTTTTAGAGCAGCTATTCTATCAATACGCTTAATATACCTGTCTAATTTAAATGTAAATATAAGCTTTCAGCACATATAAGCAGAGACACTACAGAGTGAGAAGTTGCCATATATATTAATTCATAGTGAAAATTTTTTTAAACTAAAGATTTTTGTTTAGAGAAACTTTCAGAAGTGTGTGCCTATGAGCTTAAAGTAAACAATGATACTTCTATTGTAGCTGTGTACAGGTCCCCATGGGAAGTTTTCAACTATTTCTGATGGACTTTGAATCTTTGTTGTGCTATCTGTTAGACAGAGGGAAGCAAATTACTGTTTATGGGGACTTAAATGACGATTTTCTGAAAGAATCTGACAGAAAGCATGACCTTGAAATATCTTGGATCCTTCAGTTTGACATCAGTGATTGATTTTCCTATTCAGGTAATACAGGAAAGAAGCAAGCTGATAGATAATGCTGTTATAGACAAATATTAATGTAATCAAATAAAAACTTCTAGTGTTACGAATTGTCTTTCTGATCATGATGGACAAATAGCTATAATATATGACAGAACTCCATACAGTAATGCCAAACAGTCCTCCAAAATAGTGTGATCAGTTAACAATATAAAAATTGCAAATCTTAGAGAAAGCTTGCAACACTTACACTGGGATGAGGTGTACATGCTAGTTTAAAATGTAACCTATTTCATAATACCTTTGTGAGTATATTTTAACACAGTTTCCTCAAGAAAACAGTGAAACATAATTGTAAAAAACCATCTGAAAAGCCATGGCTTACTACATGGATGTAAATATCCTATAAACAGAAAAAGTATCTTATAGCTAGAAGAAATAATCATCCAGAAACAGTTAAATATTACAAACATTTCTGCACTATACTAAGAAAAGTTATTAAAAAGGACAAAATACGTGCAATACATCTGAAAATAAAATTGAAACAATTTCGAATATTGTTAAAAAGGAACCAGGCCAGTCAAGAGCACAGCAAGACCATATTTCTATCAAACATAGTGAAAAGTTTAACAAAAAGTCAGAAGTAAAAAATATTTTTAACAACCATTTTTAAGAGTTGAAGAAAATGGGATGCAGCTGTTCATTAGAAAATGTAAGGCCGTATATGGGAGAGGTAATATCTATGCAATTTGATAAAACTGAAATTCAACCCATCTCTCCCACTGAAATTAGGAAAATTATAAAGTCACTCAAAAACCATGGAATTGATGACATTTCTAACAGACTGCTAAAAGTTTGTTCCCAACATATAAGTAAGCCATACATGTAGTAGCTCACAGAAATGGAATTTTTTTCAGATAGACTGAAATATGCTACTGTTAAATCATTGTACAAAACAGGGGATAGGTCTAATGCTAACAATTACCGCCAGATCTCACTTCTGACAGTATATCCAAAATTCTTGAAAAAATGGTGTATTCGAGAGTAAATTCTTCATTTGTGTGGCTATAGTGTGCATAGTTGCTTACATTTCTTGAAGGTATTTTCTTTCTGTCCATGCAACTAAGAAAATTCGTAATTTTTTCATCAGACACTTTTCACTTTATTAAGGTAAATCATCATTAGTGGTCTGTAATTAAGTTAATTAAATTTTGATTTGCTTCTAGATCGAAAAACAGTTCCTTAAGGAACATGCTGATTTGTACTTTCACTTTATTTCTTGCTTACATCAGGAACTATCATCTGCTAGCACATCATTGTGTTTCTGCATTAGACACTGATAATTTTGCTCTAGTATTTAGTTTCCTTGTGGCACGATGAATTTCTCATTCGTTTCACAATACATTTTATGCACACCACTGTATTCTGTTTGTTTTTGTACGTCGAAGTATGGGTTGTGGTTTGTGTTTTGTAGTGTTGACAACAAAACCTTTCCACTACTTTGTCTTTGACCTACAAACTTTCCTTTCATTGTTAAATTGTTGTATGTGTGTAATTCTATTTCATTATGTTTCTTTGTATTTATATACTCTATAAAAATAGGAAAGAAAGTGTGATAGAGGAAATTTTGTTTTTCATTGTAGGGGTAGGAGAAACCATGATGAGTGGACATACATGTTAGAGGAGACAGTGAGGACCAAGAGGTCAAATGAAAACATGAATGGTAGGAGGGACAGTTGTGGGAGTGTGGGAGGGGCTGAATGATGGAAAAGGCTTTTTTCTCTTCTCATGTTTTTGGTACATGTCTCTGTTTCTCTCTGTCTGCAAAAGTTACACTATGTTTTTAGGTCAGTTTTTAACATGTGTTTGAAATCTGTTATTGGGTTCTATTTTAAATTTTTATGTTGTTCTTCCTAATTCACAACCACATACCAAAACTGAAATTAAAAATAGACAGATACCAACAACGTGGTATCTATCAGCTCAGTTGCAGAGATTGTGAAAAGATATACATTGGAATCACTTGCAGAACATTCAACACAAGATATAAAGAACACATCATGGCATCAAAATGTGATACAAACCATCCAACATTTGCAGATCAACTAAAACAAGAACACCATAGACCAGCAATATAAAAGAAGATATTAATATCATAAAAAGACAGACACCTCCTTCCTTTTCCAAGAAACTTTCCACATACAAAAGCATTAATACAAAATGAACAGTTGCTCAATGACCAAATAAATATTGGAAATCAGACTCTATATAAAATAAATGATGGAATTACATGAGAAAGGAAAAGCCTCTTCCATTCTCCCACAAGCCCTCTCCCTACCACTCAGAATTTCATTTCACTTCTTGCTCCTCACTGTTTCCTCTAACTAACACGCCATCACACTGCTATACACTTAAGCCCATCATGGTTTCTCCCTCCCATACACTGAAAAATATCCCTCCATCACTATTCCTTCCTTACTTGTGCATAGTATATAGATACACAGAAACATAATTAAATAAAATTACACACATACAACAATCTAATAATAAAAGGAAAGGTTGAAGGACAAAGACAAAGTAGTGTATAGTTTATGTAGGCAACACTACAAAACACAAACCACAACACATACGTAGAAGTACAAAAACAAACAGAATACAGTGGTGTGCATAAAAGTGTGTTGTAAAAAACATAATCAATGCATAGTGCAAAATAGACAAAAATTATCAGTGTCTAATGGAGGAAAAAAATGATGTGCTAGGAAATGTCATTTCCTGATGTGAGAAATAAAGTGAAAATCACTGTAAGTACAAATTAACATATTCTTAAAGAACTGTTTCCGATCTAGAAGCAATTCAAAACGTAAATAACTTAATTACAGACCACTGATGACGCTTTACCTTAATAAACCGAAATGTGTCTGGTGAAAAAAATTACGAATTTTCATAGTTGAAGAGACAGAACATGAATATGTTCATTATATTCAAGATTAGCTTCACATCATGATATTCAAGATTAGCTTCACATGTTTGTAAAAATAACAAAATGTCAGTTTGGTTTCCAGAAAGACTTTTCAACAGAAAATTCGATTTATGCTTTCATTGATCGAATATTAAGTGCTTTGAATAATTGGTCATCATCCAATGTGATTTTTCGTGATTTCTCAAAGGGTTTTGACTATGTGAGCCAATAAATTCTTCTAGATAAGCTGAAGTACTGTAAAGTGAATGGGATAGTGCACAAATAGTTCAATTCACATTTAACTGTAGGAATACAGAGTGTTGAAATTAAAGTAGAGACAGTCTGAAAATCTGTATAGTCCTATAACTGGAGAGGTATCAAGAATGGTGTGCCACAATGTTAAGTATTGCAGCCCTTGTTGTTCTTAATGTATATTAATGACTTTCCACACTTTATACATGAAGATGCAAAGCTAGTTCTTTTTGCTGATGATACAAGTATAGTAATCCAACCCAATAATATATAATTAGCCAAGAAAATTGTAAACGGTGTCTTTCAGAAAATTATTAAGTGGTTCTCTTTTAATGAACTCTCACAGTATTTTAAGAAAACATAGTACATACAATTCCATGTCATAAATGTCATAACACTATTGATAAATATAGACCTTAACAGAAGTCAGTTGCTAAAGCAGAATTTTCAACATATCTCTGTGTGTGCACTGGTGAGAAACTGAACTGGAAGAAACACATTGACGATCTTCTTAAATGATTAGACTGAGCTGCTTATGCTATAAGTGTTATTGCAAATTTTGGTAATCAACATATCAGTAAATTAGTCTGCTTTGCCTGTTTTCATTCACCACTTCGATAGGCACCATATTTTGGGGTAATACATCATTAAAGTATTGATTGCACAAAAGCGTGTACTCAGAATAATAGTTGAAGCCCACATAGACCAACTTGCAGAGATTTATTTAACGAACTTGGGATATTCAGATTACCTTAATTTTAAAAAATATGTCAAAGTGCATAGCGTCAACATTAGAAGAAAGGTTATCCTTCACTATTGTGGGCTAAATTTGACTTTGTCAAGGAAAGGGGTGGTTATGCTGGCACAAAAATCTTTGTTCATTTACCAAATAGCGTTTAAAGTCTGACACGTAGACAACCAACATTTAAAACAGATTGAAATTATTTATGAATGACAACTGCTTCTGCACAATAGATGAATACTTAAATACGAAGTAATAATTGTAATAAAAAAGGAAAAGAAAGAATACATCATATAAAGAAAATTTATGTTATAGTGACATTTTCACATCATTACGAAATGCCATAATCAGATCTATGGAACAAGTATTAAGATAACGTAATATATGGTAATCTGATTAAGTTTTCTATTGTCTGTTCTTTGACTGTATGTATATCTCCAAATTCTATAATTTTATTACTATGGGGTAATTATTTTTATCCACTTTATATTGTACAACAGTAGCTAACTAATTTGGGAGATGGATCACAAGGGCTTGCCTTGTTTGTTTGTGCATACGCCCCAGCACTGTAAGTTTTTGTTAGGTATTTTGTTAAGGGTCCATACTTACGCAACCTGCAGCCAAACTCCACTTCCACCACAATCATGCGTCACAAGCTAAAAAGTATTCCCTTAGATCGAGTTCTAGTCATGATTTAGTGATTGAAAACAGTGCTGGATTACTTGTATGATATCTAATGGGAACTATTTGAAGGACATAAGACACACTTCATATACACTGAAGAACCAAATACACTGGTACACATATATAATATCGTGTAGGGCCCTCACGAGCACGCAGAAGTGCCTCAACACGACGTGCCATGTGCTCGACTAATGTCTGAAGTAGTCCTGGAAGGAACTGACAACATGAATCCTGCAGGGCCGTCGATAAATCCGTAAGAGTAAGAGGGGTTTTAATCTACAAGGAAGTTTCATATCAGCGCACACTCCGTTGCAGAGTGGAAATCTCATTCTGCAACCAGACAGGATGCTTACGTACGTGACACCTGTCAGAGGCGTATCTAGACGTATCAGGGGTTCCATGTCACTCCAATTGCACACGCCCCACACCATTACAGACCCTCCACCAGCTTGAACAGACCCCTGCTGACATGCACGGTCCATGGATTCATGAGGCTGTCTCCATACCCGTACATGTCCATCCACACCGTACAATTTGAAAAGGTACTCGTCAGACCAGGAACATGTTTCCAGTCATCAACACACCAACGTCAGTGTTGATGACGGGCCCAGGCCTGGCGTACAGCTGTGTGTCGTGCAGTCATCAAGGGTACATTCGTTGAATGGTTCGAACGCTGACACTTGTTGATGGCCCAGCATTGACGTCTGCAGCAATTTGCGGAAAAGTTGCACTTCTGTCAATCTGAACGATTCTCTACAATCGTCGTTGATCCCGTTCTTGCAGGATCTTTCTCCAACCGCAGCGATATCGGAGATTTGATGTTTTACCGGGTTAGTGATATTCATGGTACACTCAAGTAGTGCACATACGGAAAATTCCCCATTTCATCGATGCCTCACAGATGCTGTGACCCATCGCTCGTGCGCCGACTATAACACCACGTTCAAACTCACTTAAATCTTTATAACCTGCCATTTCAGCAGCAGTATCGATCTAATAACTGCGCCAGACACTTGTTTTCTTATATAGGCGTTGTCGACTGTAGCGTCGTATTACTGCCTTTTTATATATCTCTGTATTTGAATACGCATGCCTATATCAGCTTCTTTGACGCCTCAAGTACTGCACGTGCTGCTTGTGAAATATGACGTAGGTAAAAAATCCCGTATTCCTACTATTATAAATCAGCTTTTCGAGGTAGTATTACCTTTGGAGCACACTCTTCTCGCTGTACGTGTCAAATAATTCCGCTTTTAGGGGCGGTTCGCAGGTGCAACTGTTGCCTGCAGCTGCAATGGAACGCCTTACCTCACCGCCCCCCCCCCCCCCTCCAGTTGCCCTGACAGGTGCCGTCTGGGCGCGCTTGGACAGACTGAGTTCGGGCTGCGGCGCGTGGCTGATGCAGCTCCTGTGTTCGCCATGCAGCAGTGAACAAGGGGCAATGGTGCGACCATACGGACGGGGGTTGTGCGGTTCAGTCTCTGAACATAACGTTGCCTCGAGATGTGCAGTTGGTAGTCAACGGAAGAAGAAAACTTGAGCCACCCACAACATGTAAAGCTTTGTTAATCTCACACCAGAAACTATTCCATTCTGATTGGTTAAGATATCAAATTCCAATATATAAAATAGCTTCACACTCAATTTTTTTACAAATGAGTTAATGTGTCAAATTTTTATGGTAATCATGTAAATCCTTTATGATGTGTGAGCTGGCTTCCACCTCCGCCAACTAAAATATTGCAAAATTTTACTAGCAAGAATTTTGCAAGTGTCCCAGATTGGTACTGGGACCGCTTCAACGGAGAATTTGTAGCAATGAAATTTTAGAAAATGTAAATTGCACATTACGACTTGATAACCGCTGTATGCTGTATGACTGAACAAGAAAATCTCGGATTTCTTCTCAGAATGACTTCAAGCTCTGGCTGAATGAGCAAAAATAGACTTTCCAAATTAGTAATAAAATAACGCCAGTGACAGATGAGTGTCACATCCAAGTGTTGCATCTTCCCTGGGAGAAAAGGTGAAAAATATTGCAATAAACATGTAAACTGGTGAATTAATAGAGATACAAAACATATGTTCGAAATGATTAATAACTACAGCCCACGATGATTTCATTCTGATTCCTGGAAGAGGAAAGACAAATGCGAATAGCCAGGCTTTTCCTAGCTGCTCCATAAAAAAATTAAAGGCCACGCCTTCTTTTATCAAATAAATATTTATACAATAAGTCTTCTGGAAATCATTCATTAGATCTTCACAAGCACACAAAAAATATTTTCTTTATAAAAGGGGGTATTACAGATTGAAGATGCAAAAACATAACGTGCCGGTTCTAATGAAAAAGCTTAGGGAAGATTTGAAATTATGCTTAAAGTTTCCTGGAGATCGCTAAATGCTCTCATTCTCAAATACTGGATGAGTAGTCTGGATAATTTGCGAGCAATGAGTTGCACTGCATCAGGACTTAAACACAGCTACCAACTTTGATACTATTTTTATTGTGTTAAACCTTTGACTTAAGATTATACCTTTTGACGTGAAGATTATGACAGCATTTTAAAATCTTAAATTCGGTTTTAGTTACATGAAATTCTGAAAATAACATTTTTGTCGCCTCAGGAAACCCTTAGACAGCTAGCCTATAACTGACACCATGCACTGTTGTTAACTGTTAAGTAATATAGGTCACCAGTCATTTTGTGATTTACGGCATCAAAAGTTATCTGTAACGCAGTTCAGAGAAACAGGAGTGATTTACACTAACAAAAAAAATAATATAAAACTGAAAACATTAATAAAAATTAGTTCTCTCACATAGGATCACATTACTGCATTGTTTTTGAGAGAACACATTCGAGAAAGAGAAGCATTTTTTTAATGTTCTAATAATTTTTTCCACAAGGCCTTGTAAAACACTGTTTTCCATTACTGTATGGTCTTTTTGTAACCTATTTCTGATTACTGTCTTGTTTCCGTTTTTCTTTTTTACTTTTACTTTGTTATGTAACGATCTTCGTTGCGTTTTGAAAAGCATGCATGGCTTACAGGTGCCTATGTCGTTAGAAAACACTGTGATGCATTAAATAACCGTCAGTGTATGGCACCGTTAACCTAATAAAGATGTCTCTTCTTGTTCCTTCCCTTGTGTAATAGACCCTTTGGGTCTTTATGTCACCTAGTGCTAAGGATGATTTTGTTTCTTAAGGTTTTTGGTTCTTTGTATGAGCTGTGTGCTGTGATTGGTTTGTTACATTCCCAATATGCTCCTCTTCACCCTCCCCCCCCCCCCCTCCCCAACCCTTCTCTTGTTAACCTATCTTCGTCTTCCCTATCGAATCTAACTCAACCCTGTGTGAATTATGCACTGTTGTGTATCCTTTCTCGAATAGTTGTATTCAGATTATATTTAGGTCTTTGTTTCGATTTCTGTTTTATCAAGTTGTTCATTTATGTATGTAGGCGCTAGTAACGCCAGTGTACCCACACAACCTAGCCACCTCGTGGCATTTTCTGATAGTTAGGTTTCCCAAATGCAGCTCTCCATCAGTCGACCACTCAAGATGACTACGGAAGCATGTCACGCCGCACTTTGTGCGAAGGCTATTATTCTATTACTTTTTTTAAATGTTTTTGTAATATATTCTATATCTTTAATCTCAATGACTTCTGTAAATTTCGGTTGTGATTGTGGCTTTGTATTTTCTGCTTATGGCTGAAGATGGGCTGCACCTGAAACGCGTCGGTGTAAAACTTTCTGGACAAGTGATCAGTTCATTTCTAGCGACACATAAGACCTCCTACTCGACTTTAAGTCTCATCTTAACTCCATTACAAAACACGTGCAGAAATACCATACTGGCATAATTAACATTTCTGAAAAAGCGCAGCATTCTTAAATGATATAACAGATTGAGTCAAATACAAGTCACAATTATGTATATTCAAACGCAGTTTCACCACCTGAACCTCAAACTAAAAAGATAATGGATAATTACACCCACAGCATTTAGAGTTCCAAATCATGAAACAAAATCTTATCTCTGTAGTCAGCTGAAAATAACCAATGAAAATAGAACATACGTTATATGGAATATTTTATTCGAATTAATCTCTACTACCACCTCCTAAAATATTTACTATCCCTCCTGAAATTCGATGTATAGGGTCATTTTTTTCGAGACTGTTTACTGGCGTAGTCTCCTCCAGTATTAAAAAAGAATCTGTATGTTAGCTACATTTCGAATGCGGAAATGTATGATGCAACATGCACCAAAAGTAATTACATTGCGACTAGTAATTTTTATTTAGAACTACAGGAATTTCGTGCAGTGGGTTACTTAGTTTCGAAATATCATAACAGCCAAGAGCGTTAACAAAAACTTAGGCATTTTACCACGAACCTAACAAATAAAGCTGTAAGTTGTCAAAGAGCTTGATTTCCTTTACCGAATAGTATTAATCCTCATGATTAGATGTACAGATGTACTGATACACGTTTATTGTGTCAAAGTATATTTCGTTCAGTAAAACATCATCAGGTTATTCACACTGCCGACCGCACCCACAGGCCTCTGTAATTACCACGACTTAAAAAAAATTAGCTATTTTACGTAACGTTCAAAGCGAATTCCGGAGCATGGCAATTATACAATGAGCCGACACAAATCATGGGACAGCGATATGCATATATACAGATGCCAATAGCTTCGAGTACACAAGGTATCAAAGGACATTCTATTGGCGGAGCTGTCATTTCTAGTCGGGTGTCAGACGACAGGAATTAGCAGACTTTGAACGCATAATGGTACCTGGAGCTAGACCCATGGACATTTCATTTCGGAAACCGTTAGGGAATCCAGTGGCAACGGCCTTGCCGCACTGGATACACCAGTTCCCGTCAGATAACCGAAGTTAAACGCTGACGGGTGTGGCCGGCACTTGGATGGGTGACCATGCGGGCCGCCATGTGCTGTTGACGTTTTTCGGGGTGCACTCAGCTTCGTGATGCCAATTGAGGAGCTAATCGACATAACAGTAGCGGCTCCTGTCACATAAAACAATCGTCATGCGAACAGCATGACATCGCCTCGCCTGGGGTCGTGACCATATTGGTTGCACTCTAGACCACTGAAAACCATCACCTGGTCAGATGAGTCCTGATTTCCGCTGGTAAGAGCTAAGGGTAAGGTTCGAATGTGGTTCGTACCCCACAAGACCATGGATCAAAGTCGTTAAAGAGGCAATGTGCAAGCTGATGATGGCTTCATAATGGTGTGGGCTGTGTTTACATGGAAATGGGATGAGTCCTCTGGTCAAGCTGAAGCTATCATTGACTGGAAATGGTTACGTACGGCTCCTTGGAGACCATTTGCAGCCATTCGTCAACTTCAGGTTCGCTAAAAAAGATGGGACTCTTATGACTGCACCTTATCACAGGAGAATGGTTCGCGACTGGCTTGAACAACATTCTTGGCAATTCTAGCGAATGATTTGGCCACCCATCGAACATTTATGGGACATAATCAAGAGGTCACTTAGTGCACAATATCCTGCACTGGCAACACTTTGGCTCTAGGGGCAGCAGGGGTCGATAGTTTGGCAAGTGGCTTCCAACGACTTGTTGGGTCCATGCCACGTCGAGTTGCTGAACGACGCTGGGCAAAAGGAGGTTGTTGTTGTTGTTGATGTTGTTGTGGTATTCAGTCCAGAGACTGGTTTGATTCAGCTCTCCATGCTCTATCCTGTGCAAGCTTCTTCACCTCGAAGTACCTACTGCAACCTACAGCCTTCTGAATCTGCTTAGTGTATTCATCCCTTGGTCTCCCTTTACGAATTTTACCCTCCAACCTGCCCTCCAATACTAAATTGGTGATCCATTGATGCCTCACAACATGTCCTACCAACCGATTGCTTCTTCTAGTCAAGTTGTGCCACAAATTTCGCCTCCCATCAGTTCTATTCAATACCTCCTCATTAGTTATGTGATCTACCCATCAAATCTTCAGCATTCTTCTGTAGTACCACATTTCGGAAGCTTCTATTCTCTATTTATCGTCCACGTTTCACTTACATACATAGCTACACTAAATACAAATACTTTCAGAAAAGACTTCCTGACACTTACATCTATTCTCGATATTAACAAATTTCTCTTCTTCAGAATTGCTTTCATTGCCATTGCCAGTATACATATTATATCCTCTCAACTTCTACCATCATTAGTTATTTTACTCCCCAAATAAGCAAAACTCATTTACTACTTTAAGTGTGTTACTACCTAATCTAATTCCCTCAGTATCGCACGACTTAATTCGACTACATTCCATTATCCTCGATTGCTTTTGCTGATGTTCATCTCATATCCTCCTTTCAAGACACTGTTGAATCCGTTCAGCTGTCCTTTCAGGTCCATTGCTGTCTCTGACAGAATTAAAATGTCATCGGCGAACCTCAAACTTCTTATTTCTTCTCCATGGATTTTAATACCTACTCCGAATTTTTCTTTTGTTTCGTTTACTGCTTGCTCAGTATACAAATTCAATAACATCGAGGCTAGGCTACAATCCTGTCTCACTCCCTTCCCAACCACTGCTTCCCTTTCATTCCACTCGACTCTTATAACTGCCATCTGCATTCTGTACAAATTATAAATAGCCCTACGCTCACTGTATTTTACCCCTGCCACCTTCAGAATGTGAAACAGTCAACATTGTCAAAAGCTTTCTATAAGTCTACAAATGCTAGAAACGTAGGTTTGACTTTCCTGAATCTTTCTTCTAAGGTAAGTCGTAGAGTCAGTATTGCCTCACGTGTTCGAACATTTCTACTGAATCCAAAAAATCTTCCCTGAGGTCGGCTTCTACCAGTTTCTCCATTCGTCTGTAAAGAATTCGCGTTAGTATTTAGCACCCGTGGCTTATTAAACTGATAGTTCGGTAATTTTCACATCTGTCAACACCTTCTTTGTACAATTTTGGTAAACATTTTTGGAATACATTGATCAATAGATTACTATATTTTGACTAAAGTTCAGTCTTGATCACACCATTTATATCTCAATTACATAGGTAACCTGTTTCGGTTATTTCTATATACCCATCATCATACCCATAGTTTCCTTAGGATGGTCGGCGGAGCTCTCCTCAGCTGCTCAGCTGACTTCGTAGCAGCTGAGGAGAGCTCCGCCGACCATCCTAAGGAAACCTGTGTCTGATGATGGTTATGTAAAAAGAACCGAAACCGGTTACCTATGTCATTGAGACATAAATGGTGTGATCAAGACTGAACTTTAGTCAAAATATAACACCTTCTTTCTTTGGGATTGGAATTATTATATTCCTCCCCCCATGAACCATGGACCTTGCCGTTGGTGGGGAGGCTTGCGTGCCTCAGCGATACAGATGGCCGTACCAAGGTGCAACCACAACGGAGGGGTATCTGTTGAGAGGCCAGACAAACGTGTGGTTCCTGAAGAGGGGCAGCAGCCTTTTCAGTAGTTGCAGGGGCAACAGTCTGGATGATTGACTGATCTGGCCTTGCAACATTAACCAAAACGGCCTTGCTGTGCTGGTACTGCGAACGGCTGAAAGCAAGGGGAAACTACAGCCGTAATTTTTCCCGAGGACATGCAGCTTTACTGTATGATTAAATGATGATGGCATCCTCTTGGGTAAAATATTCCGGAGGTAAAATAGTCCCCCATTCGGATCTCCGGGCGGGGACTACTCAGGAGGATGTCGTTATCAGGAGAAAGAAAACTGGCATCCTACGGATCGGAGCGTGGAATGTCAGATCCCTTAATCGGGAAGGTAGGTTAGAAAATTTAAAAAGGGAAATGGATAGGTTAAAGTTAGATATAGTGGGAATTAGTGAGGTTCGGTGGCAGGAGGAACAAGACTTCTGGTCAGGTGACTACAGGGTTATAAACACAAAATCAAATAGGGGTAATGCAGGAGTAGGTTTAATAATGAATAGGAATATAGGAATGCGGGTAAGCTACTACAAACAGCATAGTGAACGCATTATTGTGGCCAAGATAGATACGAAGCCCACACCTACTACAGTAGTGCAAATTTATATGCCAACTAGCTCTGCAGATGATGAAGAAATTGAAGAAATGTACGATGAAATAAAAGAAATTATTCAGATAGTGAAGGGAGACGAAAATTTAATAGTAATGGGTGACTGGAATTCGAGTGTAGGAAAAGGGAGAGAAGGAAACATAGTAGGTGAATATGGATTGTGGCTAAAAAATGAAAGAGGAAGCCGCCTAGTAGAATTTTGCACAGAGCACAACTTAATCATAGCTAACACTTGGTTTAAGAATCATGAAAGAAGGTTGTATACGTGGAAGAACCCTGGAGATACTAAAAGGTATCAGATAGATTATATAATGGTAAGACAGAGATTTAGGAACCAGGTTTTAAGTTGTAAGACATTTCCAGGGGCAGATGTGGACTCTGACCACAATCTATTGGTTATGACCTGTAGATTAAAACTGAAGAAACTGCAAAAATGTGAGAAATTAAGGAGATGGGACCTGGATAAACTGAAAGAACCACAGGTTGTACAGAGTTTCAGAGAGAGCATAAGGGAACAATTGACAGGAATAGGGGAAAGAAATACAGTAGAAGAAGAATGGGTAGCTCTGAGGGATGTAGCAGTGAAGGCAGCAGAGGATAAAGTAGGTACAAAGACGAGGGCTGCTAGAAATCCTTGGGTAACAGAAGAAATATTGAATTTAATTGATGAAAGGAGAAAATATAAAAATGCAGTAAATGAAGCAGGCAAAAAGGAATACAAACGTCTCAAAAATGAGATCGACAGGAAGTGCAAAATGGCTAAACAGGGATGGCTAGAGGACAAATGTAAGGATGTAGAAGCTTATCTCACTAGGGGGAAGATAGATACTGCCTACAGGAAAATTAAAGAGACCTTTGGAGAGAAGAGAACCACGTGTATGAATATCAAGAGCTCAGATGGCAGCCCAGTTCTAAGCAAAGAAGGGAAGGCAGAAAGGTGGAAGGAGTATATAGAAGGCTTATACAAGGGCGATGTACTTGAGGACAATATTATGGAAATAGAAGAGGATGTAGATGAAGACGAAATGGGAGATACGATACTGCGTGATAAGTTTGACAGAGCACTGAAAGACCTGAGTCGAAACAAGGCCCCCGGAGCAGACAACATTCCATTAGAACTACTGACGGCCTTGGGAGAGCCAGTCATGACAAAACTCTACCAGCTGGTGAGCAAGATGTATGAGACAGGCGAAATACCCTCAGACTTCAAGAAGAATATAATAATTCCAATCCCAAAGAAAGCAGGTGTTGACAGATGTGAAAATTACCGAACTATCAGTTTAATAAGCCACGGCTGCAAAATACTAACGCGAATTCTTTACAGACGAATGGAAAAACTGGTAGATGCAGACCTCGGGGAGGATCAGTTTGGATTCCGTCGAAATGTTGGAGCACGTGAGGCAATACTGACCTTACGACTTATCTTAGAAAAAAGATTAAGAAAAGGCAAACCTACGTTTCTAGCATTTGTAGACTTAGAGAAAGCTTTTGACAATGTTGACTGGAATACTCTTTTTCAAATTCTAAAGGTGGCAGGGGTAAAATACAGGGAGCGAAAGGCTATTTATAATTTGTACAGAAACCAGATGGCAGTAATAAGAGTCGAGGGGCATCAAAGGGAAGCAGTGGTTGGGAAAGGAGTGAGACAGGGTTGTAGCCTCTCCCCGATGTTATTCAATCTGTATATTGAGCAAGCAGTAAAGGAAACAAAAGAAAAATTTGGAGTAGGTATCAAAATTCATGGAGACGAAGTAAAAACTTTGAGGTTCGCCGATGACATTGTAATTCTGTCAGAGACAGCAAAGGACTTGGAAGAGCAGTTGAACGGAATGGACAGTGTCTTGAAAGGAGGATATAAGATGAACATCAACAAAAGCAAAACGAGGATAATGGAATGTAGTCCAATTAAATCGGGTGATGCTGAGGGAATTAGATTAGGAAATGAGACACTTCAAGTAGTAAAGGAGTTTTGCTATTTAGGAAGTAAAATAACTGATGATGGTCGAAGTAGAGAGGATATAAAATGTAGACTGGCAATGGCAAGGAAAGCGTTTCTGAAAAAGAGAAATTTGTTAACATCGAATATAGATTTATGTATCAGGAAGTCGTTTCTGAAAGTATTTGTTTGGAGTGTAGCCATGTATGGAAGTGAAACATGGATGATAACTAGTTTGGACAAGAAGAGAATAGAAGCTTTCGAAATGTGGTGCTAGAGAAGAATACTGAAGATAAGGTGGATAGATCACGTAACTAATGAGGAGGTATTGAATAGGATTGGGGAGAAGAGAAGTTTGTGGCACAACTTGACTAGAAGAAGGGATCGGTTGGTAGGACATGTTTTGAGGCATCAAGGGATCACAAATTTAGCATTGGAGGGCAGCGTGGAGGGTAAAAATCGTAGAGGGAGACCGAGAGATGAGTACACTAAGCAGATTCAGAAGGATGTAGGTTGCAGTAGTTACTGTGAGATGAAGCAGCTTGCACAGGATAGAGTAGCATGGAGAGCTGCATCAAACCAGTCTCAGGACTGAAGACAACAACAACAACAACATATTCTTTTTGAAGTCGAGGGTGTTTCGACTGTCTCATACATCTTGCTCACCAGATGGTAGAGTTTTGTCAGGGCTGGCTCTCCCATGGCTGTTAGTAGTTCTAATAGAATGCTGTCTACTCCCGGGGCCTTGTTTTGGCCTAGGTCTTTCAGTGCTTTGTCAAACTCTTCAAGCAGTATCTCCCATTTTATCTTCATCTACATTCTCTTCCATTTCCATAATATTGTCGTTTGCCTTCTTTGCTTACAACTGGGTTTTCATATGAGCTCTTGATAGTGACACAAGTGGTTCCCTTTTCTCCACATGTCTCTTTAATTTTCCTGTAGGCGGTATCTGTATTACGCCTAGTGAAATACGCTTCTACATTCTTTCAACTGTTCTCTAGCCATCCCTGCTTAGCCATTTTGCACTGCCTGTTGATATCATTTTTGCCTGTCTCATTTATTGCATATTTATATTTTCTCCTTTCATCAATTAAATTCAATATATCTTCTGTTACGCAAGGATTTCTACTAGCCCTCGTCTTTTTAACTACGTGATCCTCTGCTGCCTTCACTATTTCATCCCTCAAAGCTACTTTCCCCAGTTCCTGGCAGTCGTTCCCTAATGCTCTCCCTGAAACTCTGTACAACCTCTGGTTCTTTAAGATTATCCAGGTCCCATTTCCTTAAATTGCCACTTTTTGCAGTTTCTGCAGTTTTAATCTACACTTCATAACCAATGGATTGTGGTGAGAGTCCAGATCTGCCGCTGGAAATGTCTTACAATTTAAAACCTGGTTCCTAAACCTGTGCCTTACCATATAATCTGTCTGATACCTTCAAGCATCTCCAGGCCTCTTCCATGTATACAGCCTTCTTTCATGATTCTTGAACCATGTGTCAGCTATGATTAAGTTATGCTTTGTGCAAAATTCTACCAGATGGCTTCCTCTTTCATTCCTTATCCTCATTCCATATTTATCTACTACGTTTCCTTCTGTTCCTTTCCCCACTATCGAATTCCAGTCTCCCATGACTATTAAATTTTCGTCTCCCTTCACTATCTGAATAATTTCTTTTATCTCATCATACATTTCATCACTTTCTTCATCATCTGCAGTGCTAGTTGGCATAGAAACTTGTACTACTGCAACAGGCGTAAGCTTCGTGTCTATCTTGGCCACGCCGGCCGCGGTGGTCTCGCGGTTCTAGGCGCGCAGTCCGGAACCGTGCGACTGCTACGGTCGCAGGTTCGAATCCTGCCTCGGGCATGGATGTGTGTGATGTCCTTAGGTTAGTTAGGTTTAAGTAGTTCTAAGTTCTAGGGGACTAATGACCACAGCAGTTGAGTCCCATAGTGCTCAGAGCCATTTGAACCATTTTTTATCTTGGCCACAATAATGCGTTCACTAGTTTGTATGTAGTAGCTTACCCGCACTCTTATTTATTTATTCATTATTAAACCTACTCCTACATTACCCCTACTTGATTTTGCATTTATAACACTGTATTCATCTGACCAGAAGTCTTGTTCCTCCTGCAACCGAACTTCACTAATTCCCACTATATCTAACTTTAACCTATGCATTTCCCTTTATAAATTTTCTAACCTACCTGCCCGATTAAGGGATCTGACATGCCACGCTCCGATCCGTAGAACGCCAGTTTTCTTTCTCCTGATAACGACATCCTCTTGAGTAGTCCCCGCCCAGAGATCTGAATGGGGGACTATTTTATCTGTGGAATACTTTACTCAAGAGAATGCCTTCATCATTTAACCTTACGGTAAAGCTGTAGCTGTAGTTTCTCCTTGCTTTCACCCTTCGCAGTACCAGCAAGGCCGTTTTGGTTAGTGTTGCCCCTGCAACTACTGAAAAGGCTGCTGCCCGTCTTCAGGAACCACACGTTGGTCTCGCCTCTCAACAGATACCCCTCTGTTGTGGTTGCACCTACGGTACGGATATCTGTATCGCTGAGGCACGCAAGCCTCCCCACCAACGGCAAGGTCCATGGTTCATGAGGGGAGGAAAAGGAGGTACGGCACAATATTAGGAGGTATCCCATGACTTTTGTCACCTCAATGGATAAACACTCTGTCGACCACCTGGCAGAAGCAAGGCCAGCTGTGAGTGCAGACACTATAGTTTACTGCAGTCGTGTTCGACTGGAGGCTGGCCGAGCACTAGCGCTCGTTGGCTCGCTGTCTGACGTCATTATGTACCACAAAAGTGTTCAAATGAGTATGAATTCCTAATGGACTAAACTGCTGAAGTCATCGGTCCCTACACTTAGACACTAATTAAACTACGTTAAACTAACTTATGCTAGGGACAACACACACATACACCCTTGCCCGAGGGAGGACTCAAACCTCCGGCGGGAGGGGCCTCGCAATCCGTGACATGGCGCCTCAAACCGCTTGGCCACTCGGCGCGGCTATGTACCGCAGAAGAAGTGCAAACTGCACGCTGTCTTCAGAGTAATGACAATAAGTTATATTCCCCGTAGTTTTCACTGCAATCATATGAACGTAATGGCGCAGTGCTTAAAGTGTAGAGTAGCTCTTTTAAATCGATGAAAAGCAGCATTATGGTCGTTTAGGGACTTCAAAGCGAAGGTCAGAGACACTATTGCCAATTTATAGTACGTCAGTGCAGAATCCCTAGTTACTGCTAGAACTAATAGAACTGCAGTGTGACAGGCAGTTGGGTGATCGGTTTCAAAATAAAATAAGGCTTGTAGACTCATATTCAAACTTCCTTCAACTTCAATGTCCACAATTTCACAAGTGGGCTGCTACGATGACGTCGATGTTTGGACCTACATATTTGTGCGAGCAACCTTTTTTCCGCTTTGAAGAAATCGAAATGTACCCACATAAGCTCACGGACAGACTTCAATCGAAAAGCTTACCTCCGAATTAGTAGTGCTGAGGAAGCGGTACCAGACATTGACGCTTTAGCGAATAAGAAAATGAGTAGTATTCATTGAGAAGCAGTATTTCTATGTTTAACGTATGAATAAAATAGTCACAAAAAACACGATTATGTCAATTTAAGCTTCATCTGAAAACGACATTCGTCGTAACTTTCATCAATCGTAACAAATATTGCACTTAGCTGCCACAATGATTAAAAGAAATACAAGCTTCATTTCATTGTCATTTATCAGCAGCGCAAAATTTTAGAAAATAAATTTGCCACGAAAGGCATAAATTACACACAGTGAAGTGATACATCTCCAAACAACTGTTATCGGCCATGGAAAAGACTCGGTGACGGCAGTTTCTGTGTCGAGCAGCCTTATTCCCATCCCTTTCCTGTGCCTTCCACGCACAGTTCAGCAGATGCGGCATCATAAACATTGAGATGCACAGAAAATTGGATTTTGCTTAAAACGGAGCGGAAGCTATCCAGTTAGATTCTTTAATGAAGAAGGGTAGAGGGGGAGAGCGGTTTTATTTTTTTTTTTTTTTGAATAAAGGAATTGAATCCCCCAGAGTTCAGGACGAGAACGCATTTATGCGTAGGGGCAAACTCATTTTGCACTAACAGTACATGTATCTCATGGTTAATACGATAGTCAGTGACGTCCAGCGAGCGGTCAAGACGCTCAATGACACCGGGGACTGGAGAAAGTCTGTCCAGTCAGCTAATGTGGAGAGGGCTAACATGAAGGTCGAAAGAGTTATGGAACTCAGTCGCAAAATAATAGAACGAAGACAAGATTTGAATAACTACAATCTTTAATTGATCATCTGATCAAGAATTGGATAATGACGTGAATGAAAGTACGTCATTCCTGACTGGAAAAACCCAGGGAGGGAGCTACGCCACGAAGTATGAACGTGAGCAGAGCCACAGCGAATACTACTAGTCCACAACCCAGTCCTGGCCCACATAGACGACCCCCTCTGGACCGCTGTCTGTACTGAACTCCTATATGTTACACTGCCTCCGCCTTTATACTGTGCGCCACGCGGTGCCTTGCACCTTGGAGCTTCTGGAGACTGCCTTGCGGATCCTTGCTTATGACCATATATGCTGGATGCCAACGCACTGCCATACCTCGCGGCTCCCCACTTGAGCTAACGTGATATCTCATGAACTTACATAACATTTCCAGTCAACGCCCAAACCAACACATTTCCTGTGGCATCTCCTTTGTACTCTGAGTACTTTCTAGAAAACTTACTCGTTCTGGCTGCTGTTCTGTTGCCTTTCACGTGTTGCATTTCTTAAATATGCGACAATTCTCTTTGCTGGTACAATGGGTACAGACATCAATATGGGTGGCATTCTAAGTGGTGAATGCACAAATAGCTTGAGCTAAAGTAATTGTTTAAGGATGGTAAATGCACTTGATACTGCAAACATAGCGTGGAAAATGCAAAATGTTCAGAAACTCACCATCGTAGCTCCTGCTGAAATTAACTGGACGATGAGTAGTCGACGAAGTAGGATCTTGGCCTTGGTTACAGCTGTTGCTTGGAGGGTACCTGTGTTTCAGGAAAGAAACTTGAAAATGTGATGCATGTATTGCTATGTTGCTTCCTGCGCTTATTGCTACATGCTAATGTTTGTCATATTACGCTTTTCTGACGATCAGACTCAAAACATCAGGAATTCCTATTATTCTAACTTCATGTTGCAATTTCAAAGCTTACACCGTAGTAAATTGTTTGGTATTTGTTCGGCACCACGCATTCAAATTCTAATATAGTAACTGTTCGTTTAGATGTGTGAATCATTTCTTATTATAATTATAAAAGAGCTTTGTAAACCCAAGTGTCCGATATTTTTACAGGAGGCAGTAAAGGTCGAAGCTAGAAAATAACCTCTTATAAACATACACATTCATTCTAAAAAGTTTTGTGACTGGATTAAAAAAAACTACGGAAAAGTTAAGACGGTGACCTTCATGTTCCAGATGTTCTTGATATCTGATATCCATTGTGACTTGTGACACAGCAGCACTCCGGCAGCACGTCCTCTTATTGACACTGCCTGTTCGCGATCGACTAGTGGAAGCACATCTGTTGTTTACAGTTGATAGTTCAAGCTGCCATTTTACTTACTGCGCTATCGACGCTTCTACTTCAGGAATCTTCTTAATCATCTGAGTTTGACGCTGTTACCAGGCAAGGCTCTTACATCAGCCATTAATTATGTATGTTTTTGAGGTTGTGCGATTGTCAGAACAAGAACAGCGATTCCGTGGAGTGAGAACGACGTATACAGCAGAATGGAGTCACACTATTCCGCTTAGGAAATGTTATACACGTAATACTCCTATGGTTTAGACAACGGCGTCCATCGACAGTTACTTTTCATGTACGCCAAACGACTTAATCAATGCCGCTTTCCATGTGAAAAAATGTTCAGCTATTCGAAGAAATGACATCACTCGTACAAGGATATGTTGTAGATCTCGAAACTTTCGCGCGCCTTATATGGAGGGGCGACTGGTGCGAGGAATAGAAGATGTTTGTGAAATAAGCGTACGAGGATTTGGAACTGCTAAAGGCATCAACTACGCTCTCACGTGGTCAGTTCTTTTCTTATTCGTAGCAGTTACCATCTGTGCACTGTGTACCGTCTCACCCAGAAGATACCGTGCCACAAGATCCGCAGTTCACAGGTTGCTTTCATTTACGAATGACGTGTTTTCCTCACAAAGTGCAATAACCACGGTTATATAAAAGTTCCGACGAAAGAAGAGAGGAAGGAGATCAGTGCTTAACGTCCTGTCGACAACGAGGTCGTTAGAGACGGAGCAGAAATTCGGATTATGAACGGATGGGGAAGGAAATCTGCCTTGACCTTTCCAAGGAACCATCACAGAAACTGCCTGAAGAGATTTAGGGAAATCACGGAAAACCTAAATAAAGGTGGTCCAACGCGGGTTTGAATAGTCTTGTATCCGAATAAGAACTTCCAGAGGGGAGATGCATATCTACACGCGAAGCATACAACGATTACCACTGCCATACTTTAGCAAAAACAACTGGCCGAGTAGCCGAGAAAATTCTGGTCCTATACAGAACCGCCCAAGCAGATCGAAGGCTCCTAACTAAGGAGTCGCTTGCTGACAGTCTGGTATGGCAGGAGAAGTTCGCACTGCAAAGCTGAAGTTTCAAATTTTGAGCTTAAAAATTGTCACGCAGGAGAATCGTACAAACAAACTGTTGTTCGACCATCGACAATAATCATTGCTGGCACAGAGAAAACTGAAAGAGTTCAAAACAGATAAGTCACCAGGCCTGGATGGAGTCCCAGTTTGGTTTTCCAAAGAGTAGTTTATGGCTCTGGTCCTTTGCTTAGCTCGCATTTATCGTGAATCTCTCGCCCAGTGCATAGTCTAAAGCGACTGGAGAAAAAAAACGCAGCTGACTCCTGCATATAAGAAGGGCAAAAGAACGGACCTGCAAAGCTACAGGCACATTTCCTTAATATCGTTTTGCTGCAGAATTCTAAAACATATTCTAAGTTAGAGTATCATTCACTACTGGCCATTAAAATTGCTACACCAAAAATAAATGCAGATGATAAACGGGTATTCATTGGACAAATATATTATACTAGAACTGACATGTGATTACATTTTCACGCAATTTGGGTGCATACATCCTGAGAAATCAGTACCCAGAACGACCACCTCTGGCCGTAATAACGGCCTTGATACGCCTGGGCATTGAGTTAAACAGAGCTTGGTTGGCGTGTACAGGTACAGCTGCCATGCAGCTTCAACACGATACCACAGTTCATCAAGAGTAGTGACTGGCGTGTTGTGACGAGCCAGTTGCTCGACCACCATTAACCAGACGTTTTCAATTGGTGAGAGATCTGGACAATGTGCTGGCCAGGGCAGCAGTCGAACATTTTCTGTATTCAGAAAGGCCCGTACGCGACCTGCAACATGCGGTCGTGCATTATCCTGCTGAAATGTAGGGTTACGCAGGGATCGAATGAAGGGTAGACCCACGGGTCGTAACACATATGAAATGTAACTTCCACTGTTCAAAGTGCCGTCAGTGCGAACAAGAAATGACCGAGACGTGTAACCAATGGCACCCCATACCACCACGACGGGTGGTACGCCAGTATGGCGATGACGAATGCACGCTTCCAATGTGCGTTCACCGCGATGTCGCCAAACACGGATGCGACTATCATGATGCTGTAAAGAGAACCTGGATTCATCCGAAGAAATGACGTTTTGTCATTCGTGCACCCTGGTTCGTCGTTGAGTACACCATCGCAGGCGCTCCTGTCTGTGATGCAGCGTCAAGGGTAACCGCAGCCATGGTGTCCGAGCTCATAGTCCACGCTCCTACAAAGCTTCTTCAAATTGTTCGTGCAGATGGTTGTTGTCTTGCAAACGTCCCCATCTGTTGACTCAGGGATCGAGACATGGCTGCACGATCCGTTACAGTCATGCAGATAAGATGCCTGTCATCTCGATTGCTAGTGATACGAGGCCGTTGGGATCCAGCACGGCGTTCCGTGTTATCCTCCTGAACCCATCGATTCCATATTCTGCTAACAGTCATTGGATCTCGACCAACGCGAGCGGCAATATCGCGATACGATAAATCGCAATTGCGGTAGGCTACAATCCGACCTTTACCAAAGTCGGAATCATGATGGTACGCATATCTCCTCCTTACAACAACGTTTCACCAGGCAACGCCGGTCAACTGCTGTTTGCGTATGAGAAATCGGTTGGAAACTTTCCTCATGTCAGGACGTTGTAGGTGTCGCCACCGGCGCCAACCTTGTGTAAATGCTCTGAAAAGCTAATCATTTGTATATCATAGCATCTTGTTCCTGTCGGTTAAATTTCGCATCTGTAGCACGTCATCCTCGTGGTGTAGCAATTTTAATGGCCAGCAGTGTACATTTCCTAGAAACAATTTGCTAGAAACAACCAGCTTCCACTTTTCTGACGTTATATACTGCGTAATACGGACAGATAGCAATAAGCAGATTAGTAGATTCCATATGTCTTGATTTCCGAACAGCATCTGATACGATGCCCCGCTACAGACCGATAACGAAAGTACGAGCATATGGAATAGTTCCCCAGGTATGTGAGTGCCTCGAAGACATCTTCAGTTATAGAATCCAGTATGGTTTCCTCGATGGCGACAATTCATCAGAGACAATAGTATCATCAGAAGTTCCCCAGCGAAGTGTGTCAGGACCACTACTATTTTTGGTATAAATAAATGATCTGCAGGACAGGGCGGTCAGCAGTCTGCCGGTGCTTGAGAATGATGCTACGGTGAACGGGAAGGTGTCGAAGTTGAATGACTGTAAAAGGATACAGGACGACCTAGACAAAATTTTCTATTGGTATGATGAATGGTAGCTACCTCTAAATGTAGAATTGTGTAAGTTACCACGGATAACTAGGGAGAAAAAAGCCTGCACTGTTCGAATACAACATTAGTAGTTACCTGCTTGATACAGTCACGTCGTTTAAGTATCTCGATGCAACGTTACAAAGCGAAATGGATTGGAACGAGCATGTCAAGATTGTGGTAGGGAAGGGAATGGTCGACTTTCGTTTATTGGGAGCATTTTCGAGAGGTGTGTTTCATCTGTGAAAAGTGTCCGCATACAGGACGCTAGTGTGACCTATTGTTGACTACTGTTCAACTGTTTGGGATCTGCTCCAGTTCGAATTGAAGGTAACCATGGAAGCAGTTCACTGGCGGACTGCGAGATCTGTTACCGGTAGGTTCGAACAACACGCAGGTATTACGGAGATGGTTCAGAAACAAACGGGGATCCCTGGAGGGGAGCCCACGTTCTTTTCGAGGAACACTATTGAGAATTTTTAGAGAAATGGCATTTGAAACTCACCGCAGAGCGATTCTGCTGCCACCAGCAAACGTGTATTTCGCATATGCACCACAAAGATCAAAGAAATGATGAATCACACTGAGGCATATAGACAGTTTGTTTTTTTCAAGTGGAGCAAGAAAGGATTCAGATGGTTCAAATTTCTCTAAGCACTATGGGACTTAACATCTGAGGTCATCAATCCCCTAGACTTAGAACTACTTAAACCTAAAAAGCCTAATGACATCACACACTTCCATGCCCGAGGTAGGATTAGAATCTGCGACCGTAGCAGCAGCACGGTTCCGAACTGAAGTGCCTAGAACCGCTCGGCCACAATGGCCGGCGAACAAGAAGGAACTGACTAGTTGTGGTACAGGGTACCCTCCGCAGGGCACTGTATGGTGACTTGTAGAGTATGTATATAGATATAGATGTAGACAAAGGATCATGAAAACAGTACTTAAGGTTCGCTTTAAAATCAGTATGTGAGCATGGTGGTAAAGACAGAGGGCCACACTGTTTTAAACAAATGGCAGATGCCACTTTGGACCAATTACTGCGTGCGTATTACCCACGGTACCGGAGAACGTTACTTTAGCAGAAAGACAACGGACGTTGTGCACATAGAGCCTGTGCAGAATGCCATGGCCTGTAGATGCGCATTCGGCGGGCACTCATGGGGAGAGCGGCAGTGGTGTGTGCACTGTGCAGGAGTTGTAGCGGAAATGCGGAGCACTGGAGGGAAGTGCCGTTCTAAATTGAAGCCTAAACTCACTTTTTTCGTAAATATTAAGTTGGCCCCTCCACACCCACATTTGCATGGTGACCACTTAGTATCTAAAAAGGATTCCACCAAATATGTAGCGATTTGTTTCGGCCAGAATTGCTAACCATTCGTAATTTTCAGTGAAGCCTCATGAGTGGCAAACTTTGAGTAAAACCTATACATTTCTCTAGTTGCCATACAAAAATTTGCTTCTTTTGCCAAACACAGCGGAGTTTACACAGTCTTACGTCCTTAACATGTTGTACAGAAGCAGTTGCGAGAGAATTCTGAAACAGTGGATTATTAAGTTTGTTAAGTGAGGAAGTTGGAGGACAGACAATAAAAAGAGATGGAAAGAAACACCTTGGTGGAATGATAAAGAATATAGTACAGAAGAAGAATAGAGCCTTTAGGGTATGCTTCCAGAGGAGAAGAGTATCAAGCAAGAAAGAAAGAACTAGAACGAGCGGTGGCGGAGGAGAGAAGAAAGCGGTTAGAACAATGGACCAGAATGATGGAGGATGGTAGTGAAGATTCAAAAAAGGTGTTATATGGGATGATTAAAACTAAGAGGAAGAACAGTACGAAAGAATATGCCCAAATGGTGAACAAAAGTGGCCAAGGTGTAGAGAATAAGAAGGAACTCAAGAATATGTGGAAGGAGTATTTTGAAGAACTCTTGAACCCGCATGGAGACCTGGCTGAGAAGGAACAAGCCGAAGAGAACAAAGAAAAGGAACATCAAATAGAAAAATACGTTATATGGAGAGAAGTGTAAGAGGCATTGGGCAAGATGAAGGGAGCGAAGTCGCCAGGATTTGATGAGCTAAGTGTAGAGATGGTGAGAGCAGCAGGACAGGTGTGGTACAATGCCTATTTGGAGTATTGAAAATTTTGTGGAGACAGAAGATGATCCCAGAAGACTGGAAGAAGGGAATAATTGTCCCGATCTTCAAGTAGGGAAATAGAAAAGAGTGCAAGAACTATCGGGGGATAACATTGATGAGTCATTGTGCAAAGATGTTGAGAAAAGTTTAGAAGCATGAATTCGGGTAAAATTAGGAGGGATGTGAGAAGGGCCACGGTGGATCTAATTTTTGTTATAAGACAACTGCAGGAACAGCATTATGAATATGGAATAGATCTACTAATGACCTTCCTGAGCATTGAAAAAGCATATGATAATAGCAGCAAAGGAGATTATTTGGAGAATAAGGGAAATGTACCTTGGAAGTGTGAGCTGTGTGGAAGTGGGAGGAGAGAGATCAGCTTGGATTGAATACAAGAATGGCTTGAGGCAGGGAAGTGCACTTTCACCATTACTCTTCATTGTAATGATGGATGATATAATGAGTACAGTATCAGCAGTAATTGGTGAAGGAAAGATGAAAGCTATGGCGTTTGCAGATGTTCTGATGATTTGAGGGAATAAGGAGGAGGAAGTACAAGAGCAGTTGCACGTATGGGAACGAACAGTATAAGAATATTCAATGAAATTTAAAATAAGTGTGAGATGATTATCACAACAAGAACGAAGGAGAGAGGAAGAACTGGAATAACAATTGGTGGGGAACAATTGAAGAGAGTGGAGAGTTTCAAGTACTTAGGAAACCTGATACAGGAAGATGGAAAAAACGACAGGGGAATAAATGAGCAGGAAAGAAAAACAGAAGCATTTCAGAAGAGTGTCAGAAGCCTGCAATAGAGCGAGGATGCTCCCCAAAAAGTAAAAATGTTATGTTGTGTTGGCAGAAGAGCCAACACCGTGTTACTAGAGGAGGCCGAAATGCACGCGTTTTAGCTCACGCAGGCTGGCATGAGGAGGGAAGAACTATACTGACGTGAGGTCTGGAACATGAAAAGGAATTAGAATTCAGAAAGCGGACGTAATTAGTATGATACTTAATTTTAATCTATTAATGATGAACATCGCTCTTGACGGTACATAATTCACAATATTATCTGTTCAGGATACATAGTAACTGAATATGGCGCCTTGCTAGGTCATAGCAAATAACGTAGCTGAAGGCTATGCTAAACTGTCGTCTCTGGAAATGAGAGCGTAGAAGTCAGTGAACCATCGCTATCAAAGTCGACTGTACAACTGGGACGAGTGCTAGGGAGTCTCTAGACTAGACCTGCCGTGTGGCGGCGCTCGGTCTGCCATCACTGATAGTGGCGACACGCGGGTCCGACGTATACTAACGGACCGCGGCCGATTTAAAGGCTACCACCTAACAAGTGTGGCGTCTGGCGGTGGCACCACATGTTATATATTGGTCATACTATGTCCTGATCCTGACACATGCATTTGAAATCTGTGTCATGAAAGGAAGAGAGAAAAGCAAAGTACAAGCTAGTGAGATGAAATTCTCGAGTAACAGAACTGGAGTGACAAAGATAGACAGGTTAAGAAAATAAGAGGATCAGAGAGTTAATGAAGGTGGAAGCACTACAGGACGGGATGGAGAAAAGGCTGAGATGGTATGAGCATGTTAAGCGAATGGAGGCGAAGAAGATACCAAGGAGGATACACAAGATGAAACTGGAGGGAAAGAGACCAAGAGGAAAACCGAGAAACAGATGGCTGAAAGGAGTGGAGAAAAGCGTCCAGAAAAAGGGGAAGACTGGACCAAGGTGAAGACGGAGAGATGGTGGCAAGACAAAAGACGATGGAGAGGCTTATGTTCCAAACAGGTCCGGAATGAAGCAGGGAACTGTCCAAGATGATGATGATCATGATTAAGTGAGGAACTGAGGAAAACTGAGGTTACCATCCCATGAAAAAGCACTTCTTTGGTACAAAATAAACGTGTAACGACTTTACCTATGTTGTTCCAAAACCCATAACATTTACCGTTTCACCTGCTATTGATCGCGCTTAAAAATTACATTCTTTCGTCTAAAAAGTTTGTAGATAGTTAGTGGAATAACACGGTAGATAATAAAGTTTCGTGTACTAGCGATATGCTAAAATACTCTCCTCTTTGGGCGGTATTATTTACGAAAATCTCATATCTGTGTATGAAATAAGTGAAATGTTGTGATTATTTCACTCTGGCTTTATCGCTGGCGTTGCGCGATCGCAAATGAGTATACTACGCCAGATCAGTTTTATCGTAATTTGTGACAGATAGACACCTTTACCCAAGTCTAAGAAAAATTTAAATATGGTGCCTCATTTTTATACAGCAACATATTGTGTAAGCTGCACCAAATGGAGAATCATAGCGACTTCTATTTTTCATTGCAAACTTTTCCGAATTTCGCACTTCCATATAAATATCACTATAACTATCACCATTAACTAAATGATGGGCACATCGTCATGAACCTGACATATAAAGTTACAAGTAAAGCAAAAATGATTTTTTTACCGATTAGTGTCTGTAAAATCGTTTGAGAAAGATTGCAGAGTGTGCGCCTCGATTCTGTCATCACTGTCTGGCCAAAAGATGGAAACACTTGTCGACCTCGCCTTCTGACCAAACGAATGAACTCGCCCAGAGCTTTGGCCGACAATTGGTCATCACGCGTCAGGGGCCCGATTCTGTATCTTTCCGCCATTTTGCCGATCGGTTCGGTGTGCAAGCGCACTAAACAGTCTTGTTTTTGAAGGAGATCAAAAATGGTTCAAATGGCTCTGAGCACTATGGGGCTTAACTTTTGAGGTCATCAGTCCCCTAGAACGTAGAACTACTTAAATCTTACTAAACCTATGTACATCACAAACATCCATGCCCAAGGCAGTATTCGAACCTGCGACCGTAGCGGTTGCTCGGTTCCAGACTGAAGCGCCTAGAACTGCTCGGCCACACAGGCCGGCCTTTTGAAGGAGAGTCCCAAAATTGTTCTGTAAGCATTTCGGAAGCGATGCCGAACGGCCCTAGAGAGCCGAAACGATATTGTCAGTTCTCCTCGCGCCAACCAATCAAAATAAGCATTCTGCCTCAAATCCGCAAATGCGCACTCCAGAGCCACAGCGGCGTGAACTCGAAGCAACTAGCAGCTGACAAAGGCAAGCTATTCTTCACAGTACCGAAAAGTATGGTTAGAGAACCTAATACTGTTCAAATTTCGCTGACAATGTGCTTCGAAGAATTCCAGATAACAATAGAATATTGACTGTCTTCTGGAAACTGTCATAAATGTAACATTATGTCATTTTATTCTCATTCATATCGACGTCTTGTTTTGGATTTTACATTTCGGAATATGAGTTAGGAATGGAGTGTACTACCATAGTGAACCAATACATCTATAGAAACACCCGAAAAATTCGTCATTTTTTCTGTTTTCCTTAGTTCCTTTAAAATTCATGGATGTACTTTCCATCCATCCAACTGATTGAAGACGATTGAGTTTTATTCCTGAAGAAGAGAAGAATAAAAGAAGCGAAACGCATATGGCAATAAACAAACTACCTTCCGTTACCGGCATGGATGGAAAACATCTGCACGAGCCTGAAAAGTTGTTTAAGAGAGTGTCAAAGAACAAGAAGATGCATAGAATATGGTTGTAACTCGCTCCTAGACATCCAAATGATGAAATATCCTGCTTCACTACATGATACATCAACAGTTTGGTTCATAGAAGCAAATTTAAAAGAAAAAAAGTCTTTTCGAGAGCGTGGGACAAGTGCAGGTATAGAGGTTCGTTGTAGTTTATAAAATGCATCTGATGAATCAAAGTTTTTCATATGTGGTGGTATAGTCTGAAAATATTGTGGCAGGAATCTTTCCCCTCTGTCTGCTGTTGTTAAGGATCGATCACAGATAAATACTTGTGACAAGCTAGAGTATAAAGACGATTTCTGCTAGTTTCATTCGCATTAATTTAAGTTGTGCTCTTAGATTCCTGTCTGATCACAATCTCGGAAATCTCTAGGTATTCAGAAAAAAAAATGTGAATTATTTGTGACAAGAAAAATTATAAATGTCTCTGTCAGTTGTTTCATGCAAAACAATTTCATCTTTCATTTCTTAAACATATGGAAGTCACGAAATAGAAGATACTCGTTACTGAGAAAGAGCGTGTGAGTAACAACGAATATTTCAGAAGAATGTTTAACCTTGACAATTAAAGAAGTCTCACAATGTGTTACAAACACGAAAAGAAAAAAAAATTACCTCGTAGTAAGGGATCCTTCGACCTAAAACATGGCAGTTACTTGCCTTACCAAGTTTTCTCTTCTAACTCGCCTCACTGGAGCGCTTTAGTCCACGATTGATGCGGGCATAAGCTGTAAACGCATGAAATTTTGGAAGCTTTCCTCCATCAGGCTTCCCAAAATTCCTTTACATTGTCATTTAAAACTTTTAAAAGCGTTTCTATAATTAATAAGTAAATACAGAAAAAAGTACGCAAAATCACTAGCAATTTCAGCTAACACTCATGCGATACACGTAATCAGAGCCAAGCTTTTGAAACTGTTTAGACTCTTAATTAGGTAAAAATATCTGGTATTTTGTGAGAATATTGACCGAAACTGTTTCTTTATCTTATAATCATTCACAGTAACAACATGCGTCCTGGTGATTCTTCAGTAATATAATTACTAAATCCGAAGCTAAAACCCCGTAATATGTTTAAAATAACAAATTCTACGTGTAAATAAACCACACCGAACTGAAAGAGAGGGCCATACCGAAATCGAAAACCTCTCGATACAGTTGTCGAAAAATCGGCAGGAGGACCGATCGGTAACAGGCCTCAAAAGCTTACTGGATAGGAACTTCTTATCAAGAACCGAAAATGACGTCACTGCTGGGGCTAACCTACTGCACCGATCGGAATGAACGATAGAGAATAGGGCCCCAGCCGCTGTACCCTGAGCAGACTCTATGATGGGGCACCAGTGCGTTTGCTACACCCCTAATGCACATGGAGTGGATTGGTCAGTGAGGTCCAGGAACTACGCTTTTCCATTCACCTCATGATAATCACTTAATAATTTTGGATATTGTGCCATTTTCAAGGCGGGAGACAACAGTTTAGCTTTAAGCATGCTCCTGTGATGCTATCAACATCTGAAGCCTTTGAGCTGTACAGTGAACAGAGCACTTGGCATAACACTGTGTGAAGTGTTAGAACGAAGTTGCAAAATGGATGCTGTTGAATATCTGTACTTGAAGAGAAATACGTGAACCATAGCTCTCACCGATATACTCAGAAAGGGTTTCACCTAACTATGGTATGAAACTAATGGCCACAGTAGAGACTTGTTTAGTTATAAAACTCGTGTACTTGACTCCAGACATTGAATAGATAATACCAGTAATTAATAAGTGCACAATGGCACAAACTGATTATTAAGCATAAGGATGGCACAGATGGGTGGAATAGGAAAGGAAATGATAATAACGATGTACAATTAATTATTTCCGTGTAAACTGACAATAATACCTGAATTAGCTAACAGATTAAATAAAAGACCCACGAGAGTACATATGACCACCAGATTCCTTGCCTAAGCGCATACGGAGCTCAACTGCTTTAGTGCAAGAATTAACACAAAAAAGCAAGACCCTAATTCGAAGAAACTGATTGTACGTTAGCCTCATCCCGTCATGTGCAAATGCAGCACATGCTTACCATCGTTCTGAAACCCAAATGCAGGGAATGGCTGCAGTCATAGGTGGAAGTTGCTCTGAGGTGGAGTCTCAACACGAACCATTAGCCATTCCAGTCGTAGCCAATCTGGTCCCCACTGCCCACTAGTTGGCGTTCCAGTTTTCGTGGTGGGTGGTACGTGGTAGGAGTAGTAAAAGTATCTTCATTAGGTTTTCATGTCCGCCCCCCGGTAGCTGAGTGGTCAGCACGACAGAATGTCAGTCTTAAGGACCTGGGTTCGATGCCCAGCGGGGTCGGAGATTTTCTCCGCTCAGGAACTGTGTGTTGTGTTGTCCCAATCATCATCATTTAATCCCCATCGACGCTGAAGTCACCGAAGTGTCACCATTCGAAAGACTTTCACGCGACGAACGGTCTACCCGACGGGAGGACCTAGTCACAAGACATTTATTTTATTAGATTTCCATAAAGTATTTGGAAAGAAATTATTACTAGATGCTTTAACTTGGTATAACTCTGCTCCATAAATTTTATAAAGGAAAGTTACTTCCCTTCCAATAAAAATCACCACTACAGTGGATCTGGTGCACAGATGAAAAATTTTACTACTAAGAGAGACACGAAAGTGGGCAGTAGGTAAAAAACAAAAAAATTGGCTAATCCTGAGCTAAGTCTCCTGGACGTGTAGACGAAGGTGAAGTCCTCCCTCTCTGATGTTTTAAGATTAACTGCCTATATGCTAGCCTTCCAAAAGTCTTGCTGGTTCTGCCTGCACCAGATTATTGTTAGCCAATGACTGTGAACCTTCCGAATCCATCCAATGAAAAACTATCAACCTCCATCGTATTTAGAATCAACTGTGATTGATCATTGACACGCATTTCTCTCTTATAGTGGGGCAGGAAGCAGAAACTCTTTCTCACTATGAGAGAGGTTTCGCATTTTGGCCAATGATAGCTTCTGCATGTAGCCACTCGCGAGTTCTCATCCCTGCTGCAAAAATAGTATTTTTCAGCCAATTCTGGACTCCGTTACAAAACTTACACATCAATCAGTGGTAATCAGGGCGCTGAACATTGTCCCATACCGTACAAGTCACTCAGCACATACTCGTACCTTGCAGGGACTCTGTCTTTCAGCGAAAATCAGTTTTACGACCCGCTTGCTATTCTATTCCTGTGGCCTTCACGTTCTCAGTCATCCAGCAGACTCAGCTCACCGGAAAATTACACACAGTTTTCACCATTGCACGGAAATGAAATGAAGAAGTACTTATTAAATACATAACCACTGGTGTTTGTTTCGGTTATGTGCATACCTTCATGGAACACTTACAATTTAAATTGAGTTGGTAGTCTATTTTAAACAGTGGGTTTTCAGTTAGGCTGCGAAGCAGTTTTGGGAAACACTGTCCTGTAACAGTGAATAGCTGTGTTCCACACCTGCCAACAAGGTTTACATCTTACAGGAGCGTATATCTCGTATTTATGAACACTAGCCGCGCGGTCTAATGCGCTCTTCCTGTGGATGGTTTTTAAGGCGGTTTTCCATTTCTTTCTCGGAACTTTGTCCCGCTTCAACGCTGGGTCGGCTCTGTTATGACGGAGCTGGCAGTGTTAATTTCAGCAGGTGGCCGGGTGCCCTTCCTGCCACCACCGCAAACTCCCCAGGACGGAAGTAGTGTGCTCTGGCCGTCGTGGCGGAAGGAGCTCTCAGCCGGTGATGGCCGGTGCATCGGTAGCTATTGGGGCTTAAGCCTCGCTGACCGCTCTGCTCTACAGAGAGTGTTCTTCCGAAGCGCGACAGTAGCGCCCGGTGGATCGGCGGAGGGTTGAGCTTGCTCCCTTTCGTCGAGAAACCGCGTAGTTGCGGAAAGCAGAATTGTCGTGAAGAGTCCTAGACTCACAGCAACCCCGTAACGTTTGTTACAAACTCCCCAGCGAGGCTATCTCGTTCTTTGTAGGGTTAATCAGTGCCAGGGGCCCGTTCACGTCGGATCACCCCGCGTACTGTAGGCCGATTCTCTTCTTCCGCACCTCCTTTAGGTGCCGCGCCACTGCACTAACGGCGCACGCTAGGCCGTAGGGCACTCCCCCCACTTCCGTAGGGTAAAACAGTTAGGGCTTTTTCTTCTCAGAAAGAGCAAAATTGTCGTACCCCTTTCTCGTCCCTCCCAGAACACCAAGATGGCAGATTCCGCCGGTGTTTCTCCCGCCATAACCCGCAGCAAAGCTGCAGCGAAAGAGGCGCTCGGGTCGACTGACCCCGTCGACGCCAGCGTCCCGCTTGCCGCCGTGGGGGAGGTATTGGCCGACAAGGATCGGCAGATCGCGCAGCAAGCGCAGGAACTGCTGGACCAACGTCGGCTGATAACCGACCTTTGCGGCGCAAACGACACACCGAAGCGCACCACGCTACACATCACGCTTCATTCGCCTGCTACTGGTGACTCCTGCACGACCGTCCCGCTGTCGCTGCTGACTCCAGTGGCGGAATCAGCGGCGGCGGACGAGGACACAGAACAACACTACACCGGGCCCTGGCAGGTGGAGGGCCCATCACACAAACACAGAAACACAAGAGGTACATGCGAGCAACAAAACTCGCTAGGCAGCCGAAAGGCGTTGCTGCCTACACCGAAACAAACACTTCCGGCTAGGAACACAAACTCTCAAGCCAACACGAACCGACCTGCGGTCAGTAATAACACAAATACACAAACCGCAGCTACGCCCACACAACAAAAGACTGGTTTTCCCCCAGTCGTAATACAGAACTATGGGGACCTTAGCGTCCTCAACACCACATTCGAAGCGAGGCACACACCTTGCACGCTCCACACTAAATACTCTGGGGATAGGGCCTCACTGTACGTGGCTACTAACACAGAGTACAAAGATCTCCTGTTCTTCCTCAAAGAACAGGGGATCGAGCACTACACGTACAGAACGGCTGAAGAGCGGACACAGCAGTACGTGGTGAAGGGAGTGGACCCCAGCACACCAAACAAAACAGTTCAAGCGGCGCTCAACTTCCTTGGTTACGACTGCCGAAGTGCTAACCGGATGACGGGCTTCCGCACACACACCCGCCTACCACACTACCTGGTCGAGATGGCCGATACGGCTGCCTCCCGCGGCCTTCTGCAGATAAAAAGCCTTCTGCGGATGGACGTAAGGGTAGAATTATATGAACCACCACTCGTCCCCCAACAATGCAACAACTGCCAGCGATTCGGTCATTCGGCCCTTCGCTGTCGCCTGGCACCCCGTTGCCGCGGATGCGCTGGCAAACACGCATCCAACGCTTGTACACAAGCACAACAAAACGCACGCCGTTGCGCCAACTGTGGTCAAGGCCATGCGGCCAACTACAGGGGTTGCGACGTATACAGAGAGGCGCAGAGGCGTAAAATACAACAAGCTAGAGGACTCAGCGCCATACCACGTCCAAGGCCCGCACCAAACCCTGTCAGGAACGGTGTAACGTTCGCCATGGCTACGAGCCCTGGAGGAGCGGTGCGGGCGGCGGAACCTCCGCGCCCATCACACGCACAAAACACAACCGCTGCGACAACAATACAACCGTCTCAGCCAACAAAAAACACATCGACCACACCGGTTCCAACACCAGCTCCCCAAAACAACACGACCCCACTCCCTGAGGCCACGGCATGCGAAACCACGCAGACCGCACAGGAAGACGCACCCACACAAGGACCCCCAGAACCGAAAACCCAGAGAAGGCGTCAGGGTCAAGTTCAACGGAGCCTATACCACACTGGTGTCAGTATACAACAGTCCTAAGAACATAGTGACACGCGACATCAGCACTATACTCAACATATCACCGCGCGTAATAGCCGCTGGAGATCTTAACGCGAAACACCCAGACTGGAATTCACGTATACGAAACTCCAACGGCAAAAAACTATATGAACACGCGCTAGGACGAAACTACATTACACTAGCGCCGACCGAACCGACGCACATTCCCTACCGGAGGGGACACAGGCCAGACGTATTAGACATGGCCCTCATCAAGGGCATAACAACGACACTCAACGTTGCTGTTGAAAACGATCTGCCCTCAAATCACCAACCTGTTATGCTATACATTGAAGAAACACTGCAGCACATTGACCAACGCAGGATGCTCGACTACAAGCGCGCGAATTGGACATCGTTCAAGGAAACGCTCGACAGTCACATCCCACCTACCCACGCAATTAATGAGACAGCCCAAATAGATGAAGCTGTTGAAACCCTTACAAACGCCGTCCAAGACGCAATAGCCGGCACCATACCAATCCGCACACCACAACATTACAGTGCTGCCCTGCCCCAGGAGATCCTGGGCCTTATCTCAATGAGGAACCGCCTCAGGAGGTATTGGCAGCGTACCAGGCGCCAGCACTTCAAACGGCACATTAACAGGCTCCAGGGAATAATCCGGGACAAAATACAAACATTTAAAACACAACAGTGGGACCAAAAACTCGCAGGGCTAGACACCACGCGACCTGGCGTGTGGCAGATGGCCCGACACTTCACCAGGGAGAAACACTACACACCCACACTACAAGGGCCCGACGGACCGGCATATTCTGCGGAAGAAAAAGCTGAACTGATGGCCCTCACACTTGCAGCGTCATTCACACCGAACATGGATTCGTCAGATCCAGTGTTCACACTTGCAACAGACCAGGAGGTCACTCGCATCCTGGCCCAACCAGCGCGCAACAACATCCGCCAGGCTAGCACAGCTGAAGTGAAATGGGCCATCATGCATACCACTGCTAGGAAGGCCCCTGGTCACGATGGCATTCAAAACCGTGTCCTCCAGGAGTTCACGGATAAAGCAATAGACTATCTCACGCACATCACTAATGCCATACTCAAACACGAACACTTCCCCGCCTTTTGGAAGACGGCCAAGGTCCTGATGTTCAGGAAGCCGGGGAAAGACCACTCCCTCCCACAAAATTACCGACCCATCAGCCTGCTGAGCGCGCTCAGCAAGATTGTTGAGAAGGTAATACTAAAACGACTCACTAGGCACTGCATCACAAATGACACCCTGAGGCCGGAGCAATTCGGCTTCAGGAATCACCACTCGACAACACAACAACTCCTCCGCGTCGTCGAATACATCACACACGGATACAACATGAACAAAGCAACTGGTGCGGTGTTCCTGGACATCGAGAAGGCTTTCGATCGTCTATGGCACAACGGCCTCATACGCAAACTAAACGACGCAGGGTTCCCCGACGGGCTCGTACGTCTCATACACTCATATCTCACGGACAGGAGTTTCAACACTGACGTGCAGGGCAAACAATCAACACGACACGGTATACAGGCAGGGGTACCCCAAGGAAGCATCCTAGGGCCCTTACTGTTTAACCTCTACATTAACGACCTCCCAGATACACATAACACGACGATGGCAATCTACGCGGATGACACTGCCATCCTAGCGCAAGATTGGAAGCCGTCTAACATTAACTCACGACTACAGACCGCACTCAGAATGGCAGAGCCCTGGTTGGTGAAGTGGCGTGTTAGAGTAAACGTCGACAAGTGCGAAGCCGTTCTGTTCACCAGAAGACCGAAACAACTGCGCAAACATCAACACTGCAATCAAATAACACTACACGCACGCCCAATACGTTTCCGAGAGAAGGTCAAATACCTCGGTGTCTGGCTGGACCGGAAACTACTCTGGGGGGACCACATCCAACACGTGACCAACAAAGCAAACGCGAGGCTCAAACAACTCTACCCTATGCTTAACAGGCGTAGCACACTGAATAGGAGGGTGTCCAGGTCCATGTACACCACACTTATCAGACCTCTGATGACGTATGCTGCTCCCGTCTGGGGATACGCTGCGCCCACACGTGTGCGCCGTCTGCAGCTCATACAGAACAAAGTACTCAGAATCATAAGCAACGCTCCGCGCTACACGCGCACCGCGGACCTTCACCGGGAATATCGGCTAGATACCATCTTGCAGGTATTCCAAAAACTCTCCACACGACTATACAGAAACACGAGACAGTCGCGTAACCCGTTTATTCTTTCTATGGGTAACTACGACCACAACCATAGATGGAAACATAATAGACCAAAAACACTATTAGCACGAAACTAAACATCTATGGTCCATAGCACGCTAACATGACAGTACTGGCGAGCCCCTGCAACTCAGCTACTACTGGCAACCCCAGATGATTAACCCGCCGAAATACCGGCAATCGCAGGGAAACCGTACTGCACACAGCACGCAAACCAGCCACACACACCCCCCCACACTGTGAGCTGATCTATGACCGATCGCCCACTAATATATGATGACAATGTCATGTTTCAGGGACGCAGCAGCAGCAGATCCTGGAACGAGCGCCAGCAACGACAACGGTAACGATGCACGATACCTCGCACTAACATAACCACACCTTGCATGCGCTGTCGCAGCTAGTAACCCGCTACTGCCCTTACTACCCGTCCTACTATCGCAGAGGTTTTTTTCCCTTGGCGCTTGCCTTGGCACTTTTTTCCCTCTGCCCTTAAAAACCGCTACCCTTCAATCGCTTTCGACCACTTCTATCTCCTGATGGACCATGTAAATGAGTAATCTTACCCAGACGCATGGATAACATCACAGCCTGCATCCTGTGACTCCTGATTCTAAAAACTAACATGTTATACGGAGGTGACAGTAGAACTTTTGGTTTGGTCACCACGTTGGTGCGGGCGTGGAGGGGCCCCATCCTTAAAGAGGAAGTAGTGTACCCCAGCTGTCTGCGTCTATTGTAAGTCATGAAATAGTGCAAAAGTTTTTCTTATGTCTGTGAGTCGTGTAACTGAGGCGGAACTTGGGGACCAGCCTGGTATTCACTTACCGGGATGTGGAAAACCGCCTAAAAACCACATCCAGGCTGGCCGGCATACCAGCCCTCGGCGTAATTCCACCGAGAGGATTAGATCTGCGGCCGGTTAAGGCGGTTTTCCATCTACCTCGGCAAATGTGGGCTGCTTCCCCTGATTCCGCCTCAGTTACTCTATGTCGGCTCTTGCGGTGCAAACATTGCCTCCACATACGAGCACATCATAATTACTCTACCGCAGAAACATTTGGGGTTACACTCGTCTGGTATGAGACGTTCACAGGAGGGGGGGGGGTCCAATGGGTGCCAAACCGCACAATAACCCTGGATTCAGTGTGGATCGACGGTGAGGTGGATGGACTGCTGTAGCCTGTTGTGGAGTTGTGAACCACTGAGGGATACGGCGGTGACGAAGCCTCTCCGTCGTTTTTAGGTCCCTGGTTTAATACACAATATAATACATAAGGTTCATCTGAAGTAATAAACTTAATACGGACGCATGCGCCTTCCAGACGGTTCCCAAGGTAGAACACATTTAATGAGCATTTGTTTCCTAGTAAGTGGAGTGTACAGGCGTATATATTTGTCTCACTCTGATCGCTGGACTGGTCATGGTAGTGCAGTTAGGTGGCCATCGAGGTCGCCAGACCTTATACCATAAGATTTTTCTTTAATTGGCGAATGAAGAGTGAGGTGTAGGAACGAAACTGCTTGGTGTCATCAAGGGATGCTCTTGCACTCTGACGAGGAGCACACCAAGTTCTCCCAGCGTATTGAAGCTGTCGGCTGGATATTCGAACATTTATTGTGTAATGTACTACAGCTGTAATGTGACATGAGCGAGAATGCTTAGAGGTGAATACGTTAAAAGTACGTATTTTTCAATTGACAGTTTTTAAAACGCATGCTGTAATGTGTGCTCATAATTCTGACAATGTACTGAATAAAACAGAAAATAAATGACAATGTATGTTGAATGTGATCTCTCTCAGAATACTTTCAAATTAGGATGTATATCCATATGAAGTTTTAGGTTCGATATGATCATTCCCGTCATATCCCTAAATGCTGACAATTCCTCCAGGGACATTCTACAAAGGATAGAATGCCCCTCCCTCAATGAGTATTTGTTTTCTATGCTTATATGATTTGTTTTCATAGCTTTGGCTAATGCTGTATCCTATAAGAACAACACCTTGCATAAGTCACTAAGATGTTCGGGAAGAAAAGGACGATTAGAGTTAAAGTCCTGTCGACTGCGTAATTATTCAATTATTCTAGACTATACACACGTTCGCACGACGGAAGGATGGGGAAGAAAATTGACCTTGCCCTTTTCATAGGAAACATCCAGATATTTGCCTGTAACGAATGAGGGAAATCAAGGACAACCCAAATCTGGATGGCTGGATGGCGATATGAACGGCCATCCCCCCGAAATGCGAATCTAGTGTGTTAATTACGGCGCCATATCGCTTGTTACTAAGATGTTTATACACTGGCACAGTACTGCTCGTTCATCTAATACAGGGTTCCTAACTGTGTTCTGCAGAGCTCTAGTGTTCCGTGAAAAATGAGCAAGTACTCCACGAAAAATTATGACTAACGTGGTAATTTTTTCGACATTTTGTCGATACTAAGAGTTTTTCAGAATCATTAGTTATGATTTAAAATTTAAGTATTTCTGAATATAACAGAACACTTTCATTTTCTTTAAACTCATTAACCTTCAAAATGAACAAGGTGTTCCGTCACAGTAACAGGGCTCAAAAGTGTTCCGTCAGAGGAAAAGTTTGGAAACACCAGTCTAAAGCTATGCTGTGGAAGCAGACGAATTGGAATGGGTGTTGAGAGTGAAATATCTGTAAGAGCGAATGGATGTATTCTTGCTTGTGTGAGCTGGAAATCGTGCCTTAATTTCGAAAGACTCAAGAGTTTATTGGAATACGTAAAAAAAAAAAAAAGTGTTCAAATGGCTCTGAGCACTACGGGACTCAACTGCTGTGGTCATCAGTCCCCTAGAACTTAGAACTACTTAAACCTACCTAACCTAAGGACATCACACACATCCATGCCCGTGGCAGGATTCGAACCTGCGACCGTAGCAGTCGCACGGTTCCGGACTGCGCACCTAGAACGGCGAGACCACCGCGGCCGGCTTGGAATACGAATGAGGAAAACAGAAAAGAAGGGAAATGAAGGGTTTGGGATATCGCGTTACGGAAGTTTGATGAAAATCGAGCGATTTGATACGGTAAAAAGTAGGTAGGTTCTCCAATTAATCGAGGAGGAAAGGGATCTATGGAAAACATTGAGCAGAATAAGGAACAGGTTGATAGGAATTGTGTTAAGATATGAACAGATACCCTCCGTGGCACTAGAGGGATCGGCTGAGTGCAAAAATTGTAGCAAAAGATAGAGATTAGGAAATATCTAATAAATAATTGAGCATATTCGTTGTAGGAACGAATCCAAGAGGAAGAGGCTGACACAGAGGAAGGACTTGCGACGCGGCACATCCAAACAGTCAAAATATGGTGGCCCTATCTGTTCTAGCCCATTCGTACGGATAACCTAAGACTATTTTTACATTTCCTGCGTGGCTTTTAGTCTTTGTCTATCTACTCGCGGTCATCACTGAGGTTTGTTGTGGTCGTTCCTACAAGACTGCACTACCTTTATCGTGGACAATCGGAGGTACCATCAATACTATACTAACTTTATGGGTAGTACCTTCTTGTACTCCCTCCTCCTGCAGCGGGGATTGTCCAGGTATGAGACGGTGATTTCAGAGTGAGTATGTAATAGCAGGACTTGGATCAGTGTACCAGAAACTGGAATATTCTTCGATATTTTTCTGAAAGACGTGCTCAGAACACTCCTGATTGACTTAGAATTCTGACTGCTTCTCCCCCAAGTTGGCGGCGTGTTGGTGCCATTTTGTTTGTGATTGATGCTAACTGCTCATCGATGTGAATCTTTAAGACATTCACTCTACTCACATTGAGAAGTTTTGCTAAAAATTATTTTAAAAAGCATAAAAATTCTATTGTTGTTCTGTTGTGATATATTTTCATTATTTTGTAAAGAAAAGGGAGAAAAAGAAAAGTTATACTGTAAAACAATAGGAGAGTGATGAAAAATGGCAAGGCGAACCCCATGACAAGCGAGAAATCCGGGTTCGAGTCCTTGTCCGGCGCATATTTTTATTTGTTCTCAAATATAATACAGCTGGTGTCGAAACATAATCAGAATTTGTGGATTCATTCTTGATCGCTGCATTCTAGGCAAACGATAGACATGCATATTGGATTACTCTATTGAAAATCAGTCTGAATTGACCATCATCGTCTTCTTGGCTCAATATCATCAGTTTGCAGCAAGACAAGTATATGCACAGACTGTCCGACAGTGTCTGGAGCACCATGGATTGTTTTCTAGATCTGTATCAAACTCTGAAAGCTACCTGACGGTGTGGAGCGGAGGGTACTTTCGGTATCACTATCTGATCCCTCCAACCCTGTTCCATTCGCGAGTAGTGCGTGAGAAGAACGATTGTCGGTAAGCCTCTGTATTGGCTCTAATTTCTCGAATTTTCTCCTCGTGGTCGATACACGAGATGTATGTGGGGGGAAGTGATATGTTGTCTGACTCCTCCTCAGGTCTGCATGACGCTGTGCGCCAGCCGATAACACTGTGCGCAATAGTGACACGACACAAGGTTGCGTAAAGCACCACGGTGGACACATCTGTCAGTGGAGGGTCGGCAGAGAACGAACGTTGCCAGGGTGCCTATTCTGTATCTTCCCGCCATTGTGCCGATAGTTTCGGTACTCAAGAGCACCGAACGGTTGAGTACTCGAATTAGGGACCCTGCATTATTCAGTATGCATTTCGGGAGCGATACCGTTCGGGTCTAGAGAACCGAAGCGCTGTTGTTCGTTCTCGTCACTCAAGATAATCAAATGCAAGTGGCCGCAGATCTGCGCATGTGCCCTGCAGCACGCACAGCACCACGAACACAAAGCGGCTAGCACACAACACAGGCGCACTATCCTCCAAAGTACCAAAATTGCGTTTATGTTGCCATAACACACGACGCCGCATTGCATCTAGCTGACGTGCCCGCCTTCGCCATTGCTTCCTCCTTAACAATATACCCATTTCCATGATTCTCAGCTGTAATTCATAGAAATTTTTACAGTTTCCCTGACTGCATGTTTCCATGCATGCTTAATAACGATAGCGTATTTGACTGTGTTCTGCAGATTGTCGTAAATGCCGCACTATGTCATCTTATTCTCATTCACATTGACATGGTGTTTTGGATTTTACGTTTCGAAAAATGAGTTAGGAATAATGTGTAGTACCACAATGTACTAATACATCTATAAAAACACACGAAAAATTGATTCTGAGAGTTTCAAAGAATAAGAAGATAACCATAATGTGGTTATAACTCCCTCCTAGAGATCCATATGATTAAGTAGCCCAATTCCCTGTATGATACATCAACGATTTGGGTCTTAAAAACAAAACTGAAAGAACGCATTTCCGAGAGCTCCTGCAGTTCGTCGAAATTTATAACATGCATCTCATGCATGAAAATGATTCGATCGCAGCCGCGCGGGATTAGCCGAGCTGTCTACGGCGCTGCAGTCATGGATTGTGCGGCTGATCCCGGCGGAGGTTCGAGTCCTCCCTCGGGCTTTGGTGTGTGTGTTTGTCCTTTGGATAATTTAGGTTAAGTAGTGTGTAAGCTTAGGGACTGACGACCTTAGCAGTTAAGTCCCATAAGATTTCACACACATTTTGAACATTCTATCGCAGATAAATACTCGTGACAAGCAAGATTATGAAGATGACTGCTGTTAGTTACATTCCCAGTAATTTAAGTTGTGCTCTTAGATTCCTATCTAACCGCATACTCGGAAATCGCTACATATTCTGAAAAAATGGTGAATTATTTATGACAAGAAAAAATATAAAGGTCACTGTCGGTTGTTTCACTCACAGCAGTTTCAACTCCAGCAATTTCATACTTTGTTTTTTAAACACACAGAATCACGAAATCATTACTGAGGAAGTGCGCTCTTACATGTAAACAATAACGAATATTGCAGAAAAATCTTAACAATGTCTCAGAACGTGCTGCAAACATGAAGAGGAAAAAAAAAAACTTAGTATCATCCCGTGTCGCATTCCCACGCGCTAACCTCTTGGCTACGCCAAACAACGGAGCCGTAACGTTCAATTCTTGTACTACTGCGTAGAGGAGCGTAAGCTGACTTCGTTGCCAAACGGTGCTGCGCAAATCATAAATGCGTGATAGTTTGGGAGGTTTCCAATATCAGGCTACACATAATTGCTTTCCATTGCTACTTGAGAGTTGTAAACACGTTTCAGTAGTTACTAACAAAACCATTTGTGGGAAAAAGTATACAAAGTCAGTAGTAACGTCAGTTCACACTCATGTAATATACGTAAGTAGACCCGATGTCTTGATATTTAATGATCTTTAAACTCTTGTTTGCATAAAAATAACACATATTTTGAGAGAACATTGACCGAAAACGTTTTTTTGGACGTAATCATTCACAGTAACAACCTAACCTAACCATATTTGTAACAAGGGAAAATAGTCTATTATGAACTCACTTTCCAACCTGATGTGTCCTCTACTGATTCTTTAGTAGAACAATCACTAAATCCAAAGCTAAAACCGCTAAATATGTTTAAAACAGTAAATTATAGGTGTACATAAACCACAGCTCACCGATCGACAGGGCCATACCGAATTTCAAAACCTCTCGGTACAATTGTCGTAAAATCGGTGGGAGGACAGTTCGGTAACAGGTCTCAGAAGCTTACTGAAGAGGATATTTGGATATAGAACCGAAAATGACGTCACTACCGAGACTAACCTACTACTCCGATCAGTAAGAACGATACAATATAGGGCCTCAGACTGCATACGACGTCGTCATATCCGACCGTCATCTGGTGTGATTGTATGCATTGGCACTGGTTACACAATTCAACTACTTCTGGTAGGGATATCTATAAATTTAGGCACCAGGTGTTACATATTAAGGTTGGTTGCTACGTCCTATCTTCGAGGTCTTGGAGACGTTACTTTCAACAGGATAACGGAAGATTTCATGGTGTCGTGCTGTCCTGACCCAATACGGTATAGCGGGCGCTCGAATATTGCCCTTACTGGCAAAGGAGTTTAGTGCGTTCGGTCAGAACACTGGCAATCGTTCAATAATTAATCCAACACATTCTTTTGAAAGCACGTTGGTTTTCTTTTTTCAGGATTGCAGTACACCATATTATTTCCCAAAATCAATAATCCCCCTGTCATCCACATACTGCTTCCCGTAGAGCGCATTCTTCACTGGGCCAAAAAGGTGTTAAGTCTGAACTGTAGGGTCCATGATGAAAAGCAGTCCAATGAAGTTTTGTGAGCTCCTCTCGTGACGCAGACTTGTGTGAGCCCTTGCATTGTCGTCAAGAAGGAGAGGTTGGTATACTTTTTTGCGCCTGTGGACACACTGAAGTCGTTTCTTCAGTTTACTGCTGGCAGCACAATACACTTCAGAGTTGATCTTTGCGGCATGATGGACGAAATCAGACATAATAGCCCCTTCAGAATCCCAGAAGACAGTTGCCATGACTTTACTGGCTGAGAGCGCAGCTTTGAACTTTTTCTTCCGCTGAGAGGTGATATGATACCACACCATTGATCGCCGTTTTATTTCCGGCCCGAAGTGATGAACCAATATTCCATCGCCTGTGACAATCTTCGATAAAAAATTGGCACAGTCAGCCTCGAAATCGGCAATCAACTTCTCACAGATGGTCCTTCGTTGCTCTTTATGTTGTTTTACACGGCGAGGAACTCAAGGAGGCACACATCTATGAGTACACCAACGAGTAGACAAGTGAGTCAGCACTACCGACGTCCAGTTGTGCAACGAGGTGTTTCACTGTGATCCGTCGATCACCTCGGATGAGGGTGTACGTAGGTTCCAATACTGCAGGAGTCTCATCTGTGTCCGGACAGCCGGCAGTCGGGAGACTGGACAAGGTTGCGCGACCTTATTGCGATGACGACAGACGCCTCGCCCAACGACTCACAGTACTTTTGTTCACCGCCAGGTCTCCGCAGACATTCCGTAAGCTCCTATGAATATCTACAATGCTCTAGTTGTGCGCTAAAAGAATCTCAGCAATAGCTCACTGTTTAAAACGTACTTTAATTACAAACGCCATTTTGAAGGCTACGTATATCACCACCATTTGACGTAACTTCATGAAAATATAGGAACCGAAGTGGGAATATTCCACGCTATCCGACAAGAAATTCCGCCTTTTTTAAATCGAAATTGACCGAGAAAATAAAGGTATTACATTACTTACTGAAGGCTCCTTGTAAAAATTGACCGAGGTACTCATCAAATGAATTTTGCAGGACTTAAGCGACATCTGCACAGAACCACCGATGAAAAAACAGGAACAGACTGGGAAGCACATTCTCCAGATTTGTCACGCACTCAAAATATCTGGTCATGTGTTGCCGAGAGACTTGTATGCCAGCCACTGCGACTGACGAAATCTGCAATAGAGTTGTAGCACTACAAAATGGCATAGCCAAACGTGCTATCTAAGCTGCGTTTGACTTGCTACCCAGAGCAGCTTAACTGCTGAGAGATGTCAGTGCAGGATACGGCAGCTGATGTGAAGTGACTAATTTTTGTTCAAAGTGCTTGCCGAATTCATTCGATTGTTCGGAAGAGGAGGCCACTACTGTCTGATGCACTTCGGACGGTCAGCAATGACATAATCAAGCCGCACGCCCTAGTATCTTTCTCAAAGGATTTCACAAAAATTATTCAGTAAAAAATTTCACCGGCGCTTCACTTTTAGGTATATACGTCATGATTATGTGCCATCATTACGTTCATGGTCAAAATTATTGTGATACACTACTGGCCATTAAAATTGCTACACAGCAAAGATGACGTGCTACAGGCGCGAAATTTAACCGATAGGTAGAAAATGCTGTGATATGCAAATAATTAGCTTTCCAGACCATTCCCACAAGATTGGCGCCGGTGGCGACACCTACAACGTGCGGACATGAGGAAAGTTTCCAAGCAATTTCTCATACACGAACAGCAGTTGACCGGCGTTGCCTGGTAAAACGTTGTTGTGATGCCTCGTGTTACGACGAGAAATCCGTACCATCATGTTTCCGACTTTGATAAAGGTCGGGTTGTAGCCTGTCGCGATTGCGGTTTATCGTATCCCGACACTGATCCTCGCGTTGGTCGAGATCCAATGACTGTTAGCAGAATATGGAATCGGTGGGTTCAGGAGGGTAATCCGGAACTCCGTGCTGGATCCCAACAGCCTCGTATCACTAGCAGTCGAGATGACAGGCATCTTATCCGCATGGCTCTATCGGATCGTGCAGCCACGTCTCGATCCCTGAGTCAACAGATGGGGACGTTTGCAAGACAAAAACCATCTGTACTCTTGCACTCAACGACGAACCTGGGTGCACGAATGACAAAACGTCATTTCTTCGGATGAATCCAGGTTCTGTTTACAGCATCGTGATGCTCGCATCCGTTTTGGGTGACATCTTGGGGAACGCACATTGGAAGCTTGTATTCGTCATCGCCATACTGGCATATCACCCGTCGTGGTGGTATGGGGTGCCATTGGTTACACGTCTCGGTCATCTCTTGTTCGCATTGACGGCACTTTGAACAGTGGACGTTATATTTCAGATGTGTTACCACCCGTGGCTCTACCTTTCATTCGATCCCTGCGAAACCCTACATTTCAGCAGGATAATGCACGACAGCATGTTGCAGGTCGCGTACGGGCCTTTCTGGATACAGAAAATGTTCGACTGCTGCCCTGGCCAGCACATTGTCCAGATCTCTCACCATTTGAAAACGTCTGGTCAATAGTGGCCGAGCTACTGGCTCGTCACAATAGGCCAGTCACTACTCTTGATGAACTGTGGTATCGTGTTTAAGCTGCATGGGCAACTGTACAGTACACGCCACCCAAGTTCTGTTTGACTCAATGCCCAGGCGTATCAAGGCCGTAATTACGGCCAGAGGTGGTTGTTCTGGGTACTTATTTCTCAGGATCTATGCACCCAAACGGCGTGAAAATGTAATCAAATGTCAGTTCTAGGTAATATATTTCTCCAATGAATACCCGTGTATCATCTGCATTATTTCTTGGTGCAGCAATTTTAATGACCATTAGTGTATTAGTGTATTTGCGAGGAAGTGAGACACTGCGCGTAATTGGAAAAAGTTTGCAATTAAAAATAGGGGTCACTATGATTTTGCGTTTGTGGGTATTACATAATATGTTGCTACATATGATATTTAGCTAACATATTGAATTTTTTTTAGAGTTGGGAGGAGGTTTGTACCTCCTGTTCCAGCTACTCTACCTGAACTTAGAGAAAGAATTTATGCCGCCACTGAGCGAGTTACACCTTGCAATGCTACAGCGAGTTTGGGAAGCAGCTGACTTCTGAAGGAATGTGAGCAGGATAACCAATCAAAGCCACATATAACATGTTTAATTTAAGATACAAAAACTTCTTGTGTTTCCCTACAAAATATCATCACACCCAGCTCTATATCTTCTACCAATAAATTTATACGAATTTTTATAGTTGTAAAGTCCTTTTCGAAACACCTTGTATAATTTCTCATTTGCCTGGTGTCAAAGGAAATTCGAAAACGAGAAAACAATTTCGGAATCATTGTTATTATTTATTACCAAACCGATGCTGCAAAATACAACTGAAAACACAAGTTAAGTTCATTGAGAAAGAACCTTTGGTAAAGGATTTATCTCACCAATATGCTGTGAAAAAAAAACTGAATATGGGGAAATATGTGCGCTGCTAGTTTCGCTGTATATTTCTGGGATATGTAAATCAAACAGGCTGAACCTCAAAGATCTGTAGGCAACTAACGGTAATGGCAAAGAAATTTTCGAGATGACAATATCTATCTTCCGTTTTACTTTTCTGCTTCAGTGTTTGCATTTAGACAGTAAGGAAACTAGGACGCAGAGAGAAGAAGTCGACAAACTGCCTCCTATAAGGCACTACTTTGAAGATTTTGTGTCTATCAAAAACATCACTCTATGTCCGAATATATGATATTAGATGACGAACTTCTTACATTTCTGGTAAACGTCCATTTATACAGTAAATGCCTACTAAACAAGACAAATATGCAATAAAAATAGCTTCTCCGGTGGATTCTCTGTCATTTTATGTAGGAAATATATGTGAGGAAACAACCAGATAGCCCCTTCAATGACAGCAACTCTTCTAGTGACGTAATCAAAAGAATGAATCCCGTAATTTCTGTAACAGGAAGAGATTAAACTAAGGATGATTGGTTTTCCAGAGTTCCGCTCTCCACTCATCTTTAAGAGCAACGTAAGTTGACAATTGTTGCAACGTTGAAATAAAAACGGATATTCCGAAAGAAGAAATAAGTAGCTTCTTCTTTATTGGGATTCAAAGGCGAAACCTGCGTTCCCAAAATTGGGTAAACTTGTTTTCGTATTATCAACACAGCACCACGACAAAAGAATTGTTGAAGCACAGTAGATACGAAAAAACACATATCATAACCTTCTATAACCTGGCTAAATGAGGATTCGAGGTGGTTCACCCAATGTGTTCAAATTGAGATGTTCAAAATGGCTCTGAGCACTATGCGACTTAACTTCTGAGGTCATCAGTCGCCTAGAACGAAGAACTAATTAAACTTAACTAACCTAAGGACATCACACACCTCCATGCCCAATGCTGGATTCGAACCTGCGACCGTAGTGGTCACGTGTTTCCAGACTGAAGTGCCTAGAACCGCACGGCCACAGCGGCCGACAATTGTGATGTTCCAAGGAATTAGAAGCAATGGCCATTAAAAGTCTTATGATATTTCAAGGAATTAGAGGTGCTGGCACTAACAGTCTTTCATATACTGGATCCGACGTGATGAAAAGATACACTCCTGGAAATTGAAATAAGAACACCGTGAATTCATTGTCCCAGGAAGGGGAAACTTTATTGACACATTCCTGGGGTCAGATACATCACATGATCACACTGACAGAACCACAGGCACATAGACACAGGCAACAGAGCATGCTCAATGTCGGCACTAGTACAGTGTATATCCACCTTTCGCAGCAATGCAGGCTGCTATTCTCCCATGGAGACGATCGTAGAAATGCTGGATTTAGTCCTGTGGAACGGCTTGCCATGCCATTTCCACCTGGCGCCTCAGTTGGACCAGCGTTCGTGCTCGACGTGCAGACCGCGTGAGACGACGCCTCATCCAGTCCCAAACATGCGCAATGGGGGACAGATCCGGAGATCTCGCTGGCCAGGGTAGTTGACTTACACCTTCTAGAGCACGTTGGGTGGCACGGGATACATGCGGACGTGCATTGTCCTATTGGAACAGCAAGTTCCCTTGCCGGTCAAGGAATGGTAGAACGATGGGTTCGATGACGGTTTGGATGTACCGTGCACTATTCAGTGTCCCCTCGACGATCACCAGAGGTGTACGGCCAGTTAGGACATCGCTCCCCACACCATGATGCCGGGTGTTGGCCCTGTGTGCCTCGGTCGTATGCAGTCCTGATTGTGGCGCTCACCTGCACGGAGCCAAACACGCATACGACCATCATTGGCACCAAGGCAGAAGCGACTCTCATCGCTGAAGACGACACGTCTCCATTCGTCCCTCCATTCACGCCTGTCGCGACACCACTGGAGGTGGGCTGCACGATGTTGGGGCGTGAGCGGAAGACGGCCTAACGGTGCGCAGGACCGTAGCCCAGCTTCATGGAGACGGTTGCAAATGGTCCTCGCCGATACCCCAGGAGCAACAGTGTCCCTAATTTGCTGGGAAGTGGCGGTGCGGTCCCCTACGGCACTGCGTAGGATCCTACGGTCTTGGCGTGCATCCGTGCGTCGCTGCGGTCCGGTCGCAGGTCGACGGGCACGTGCATCTTCCGCCGACCACTGGCGACAACATCGCTGTACTGTGGAGACCTCACGCCCCACGTGTTGAGCAATTCGGCGGTACGTCCACCCGGCCTCCCGCATGCCCACTATACGCCCTCGCTCAAAGTCCGTCAACTGCACATACGGTTCACGTCCACGCTGTCGCGGCATGCTACCAGTATTAAAGACTGCGATGGAGCTCCGTATGCCACGGCAAACTGGCTGACACTGACGGCGGCGGTGCACAAATGCTGCGCAGCTAGCGCCATTCGACGGCCAACACCGCGGTTCCTGGTGTGTCCGCTGTGCCGTGGGTGTGATCATTGCTCGTACAGCCCTCTCGCAGTGTCCGGAGCAAGTATGATGCGTCTGACACACCGGTGTCAATGTGTTCTTTTTTCCATTTCCAGGAGTGTATTTTCAAAGAGTCTTTGACTTCAGATGTAGAAAGTTATATCATAAACAAAACAAGAGACATCAAGTAGATTAACTGGAGATCTTCAACGGAGGCTGAAAAGAAAATGTAACACAAATTTCAGTGAAACTGTGCCTAAGCAAACATCATCACGGAGCAGGTGCAAGGCTTGTCCTAGATCCAAAAACAGAAAAACTAAAAAACAATGCCATGTGTGCAATAAATTTTTGTGCTCAAAATACATTGTTCTAGAGTATGAAACTTGTTTCATCAAGGAAGAAGACATTGAATGACCATTGTTTGCTCCTGATATTACCTATGAATACGCATTAAGACAACTGACTCTACTTATTCTTTCTATTCTTCTTGGAAAATACGAGCATTACGAGTGAAAACAATAAAAATTTTCAAGACTTTAAGACAGTAATGTTGTTACAAATAAATCAAGACTATATTGCATTTTATGTGTTTTTAATACCCAGTAAACATGTTTCCACCAACATTGGGCACAATAAATGTTTTTATTTCTAAATAATAAATTTATTTTGGGGTTTCTCAGACCCCACCACACTAATAACGTTAAATTATCTGACACCGGTAACGAAGGGTTAATGGGTCCCGTCGGTACAGCAGTGTCCCTGCCGCTTCCCTCTCCACTGCTACAAACACTTTGAGTGGACTACTCGTTTCCTTTTTGGCGTGCGCCCAACTATCAATCGTGTGAGAACGTGAAATGTTACATACGGTGCTCCTCACCGCAGCATCTGTTAACAACAAAGCAATTTTAATCGGAATATATCCTTCCTGGTGCTTTCAGCTGTAAGTACAGTAAATAACGACACTCCCTTAGATCAAGTGCTTTCAGTAATCTAATGGCTAAAGTACTAAATTTCAGATTGACTCTGTAACGTTGCTCATGTTTAACTAACTTCTTCACTTGATTCTTTTTTTTTTTTTTTTACATGTGCGTTAATTACATCCTGCTGATGAGTTGCGTAGTTATGTTCAGCTTATTACTTATGTAATTAAGAGAGAAATTAGGAACTATTCTCTTGCATAGTGCATCTCAGAATGAGAAAAATGTCAGAGGTACACAGCACATCGTTGATTGCTCCTGCCCTGTAAAAAGCAGTCTCCGTTTTATGGGTCTGTTTTTAATGAGCCATTAAAGCAGTCGGCTGCTACGATGTCGCCTTGGCCTCTGGTTTAAGTACCACCAAAGGTACACACTCAGTCTCGTAGGACTGTCTCTCTGACTGGTACTGTTAGACTGTGCAAACGAATTTTCAGGGGCCAAAAGATTAGCAAACAATTACAAAATATACATTCACAATGTTATTTGACATTTATGCATTATGCAGTAGAACTACGCTCAGTGTTTGGAGGCACAATTCGTAACTGCATTCTTGTGTAACTCTTTCCTTAAATGAAGAAAAAGAAATGAATAAGAAACGCCTAATCTCATATCTTTCAGTAACATTAGAAAACAATATAATTCTTTGCTACATAAGTTATTTGTGTTCAACATATTGAGAGGGTATTCTGATGTCCCAGAATTATGCTGGCCACCTCATCACAACAAAATCAATGAGAAAATTAGAAAACTAGCAATTAATTAATAACACTTTAAGTGCCATACCGGGAAAATGACTGGTTGTAAGTTCCACTAATACACAGGCGCTGCTTTGCATTTGAGATGATATATGTGCAGAAATACAACTCTAATATTTTAAGTAACAGAACTGTAATAAAAAAACATGTCTTTTTTTAGGATAATAAAATTACAATGAAGAAAATAGCTCTCAGTATTGACTACTGTTTCTTACATAATTCGACTCTCGGGATTATATGTTGGAAAATTTACAGTATACTCATTGTGCTGTTGAGAAAGAAATGTCAACATCGTCAATATAATTTCCTATTTTGCACCTGATAGACCTGGATCGTCTTTTAGATAAAGTACAGCATGGCATTCAGAGAACGATTGCAGTCAGTGACGAGTAATTACCCAGATAACGCAATACTAAAGTCTGCGTCATGTAGGAAGGCGACCCAGTTTTCAGCCTTCTGTGCTTCCCCCTCCATTTACCGATGGCAGCCAATAAGATTCATTCTCTTTCCAAGCGGCTACCCGAGAGCTACAGCTAGACAGCGAGAATCTCTCTCCTGCATTCTGCACTGTTGCCATACTTTGCAACAACCGAATTACTCTTTCAGTGATCGGTGTTATTTTCTTGTAGCAAAATAGCTGTGAATGTGCATCTGTAAACGTGTTAGTGCGATTTCCAAATAAATGTGTTAGGTGACGGCGATAAACGTGAAGTGCTTCACAAGCGGCCGAGAGAGATTGTGTACTGCATTTGTAACTCTCTGATACGTGAATTTGAAAGCAAGATTCCTACTGTTGACATATGAAGACATAAAAACAAACCCCAGAATCATATGGTGTCGACAAGAGAACTGTACAAAGAAAAGTAAACGGAAGTGTCAGAACTGAAGAACGTTAGGGAAAGTTGGTTTCTTGTCGCCTGGAAAGCATCGACATCGCAAGAATCCATATTACAAATGGATCATTTTGACAAAGATATTTGAAAGCGCTCAGTGTTTGAAATGTGTAGAAGTGACGAATAACCGACATCTCCAAAACGTGTTACAATTATACTTAAGAAAATAGTCTTCAACAGTATCGCTACGTCAATCCAAAGAATTTTAAAAGACATTGCTTTCAAAAATATGTTACACAGAGAGTTTTTAATTGAAATAAGTGACTCAGGAGCAAGCAGGAACCTCATCCCTTATGAATATGGTTATGGCAAGAGAAGAAGATAGTTTTCACAGTGTATTATCTTGAAGAAACACAGGTGAATCAGAATTATTCCAGGAATACCTGTCGGAAAATTTGTGATGGTACTGGTGGTTTTAAAGATCCCTTATAAGAAGATACTCGGATAATTATTCTGCGTGCTAACTCCTCTTCTGGATTTTTTCCTGAGAGTAAACTTGTATTTAGGTATAAGAAAAATAGCAGTGACTACAATTTTGCAAATGAACGCCGTCACTTTAAAGAAGTGGTTCAGTGAACAAATTCTTTCCATACCTCGCTTCCAAGTCGACCATTTTAATGTATGATAACAGTTATCATTCAGCTGTCACAAAGAAGACGTCAAATAGAAACACCAGGAAAGTGGATATGTCCTCTAGCTTAAATATTCCACAATGTATAAACCAGACTCGTGTCGAATTCCTGTAGATCGTTAATTTATACAAGTCACGCGACATAAAGTACGAACTTGACTTTCTTGCATGTGAATGTTGTCACACAGTTTTGCATTTAGCCACATATCACTGTCAGTACCGGGTGTGACAAAACTGTGCGGCACAAATTGCAGGATACGTTCTTCACATGTAGAGGAAGAAATTATATTATATGCACATGGGTCTATAATCGTTTTGTTTCCATGTTACAACTAATTTTCTCCTAGTCATTAATCATTGGTAACACACAGGATAAAACATTAAATTCGTAGGGAACATGCACTCTTAGATAACGTCTAGTTACGTTGTACACCGCCAGTGTTTTGTTTTATATTTCCCTGTTGCCATGCGACGTACGTCATTGTTTACAGGTAACATCAACCGTTCCAGCGATCAGTACAACCGTTGCTATCACACGGCTTGCCACGCAGAGTTAATCACAGACTGGGCTCGTGCAATGGTATTACACACAGAACGACCCTAGTGTCACTACAAGACATGTAACTGCCACACTGTATATTGTTCACATGACTGTCTGGCGACTGTTACACGAGGACCAGCTGTATCCACAACATTTACAGTGTGTGCAGGAAGTATCAGCAGTTGATTTTGCTCCATGGATACTCTTCTGCGAATGGTTTATTCAGTAAAGTGTCAACTGTAATTTTAGTGCATCGGTGCTGTTAACAGATGAGGCGCCGTTTTAGCGGGATCAGATTGTAAATTATCACACTCGGTATGTATGGGACACGTCAATCCTCAGGCAACTGTTGAAGCAAGCCACCAACAATGATTTTTTGTTAGTGTTTGGGCCGGTATTGTTGGTGACTGTTTGGTAGGGCCTCACCGTCTTCCTCCCAGGCTCAATGGACAAAGTTATCATAATTTGGTAAAGAATGTTCAACTTGATCTGTTCCCAGACGTGCCTTTAGCTGTGTGACAAAACGTGTACTTCGTGCACGAAGGAGCATCAACTCATTTTAGTGTCAATGTCCATCGACTTTTAAATACACTACTGCCCATTAAAATTGCTTCACCACGAAGATGACGTGACACAGACGCCAAATTTAACCGACAGGAAGAAGATGCTGTGACATGGTAATGATTAACTTTTCAGGGAATTCAGAGAAGGTTGGTGCCGGTGGCGACACCTACAACGTGCTGACATGACAAAAGTTTCCAACCGATTTCTCATACACAAACAGCAGTTGACCGGCGTTGCCTAGTGAAACATTGTTGTGATGCCTCGTGTAAGGAGGAGAAATACGTACCATCACTTTCCAACTTTTATAAAGATCGGATTGTAACCTATCGCGATTGCGGTTTAGCATATCGCAACATTGGTGCTCGCGTTGGTCGAGATCCAATTATTGTTAGCAGAATACGGAATCGGTGGGCTCAGGAGGGTAATATGGAACGCCGTGCTGAATGCCAACGGCCTCGTATCACTAGCAGTCAAGATGACAGGCATTTTATCCGCATGGCTGTAACGGATCTGCAGCCACGTCTCGATCCCTGAGTCAACACAATTTTTTCGGATGAATCCAGGTTCTGTTTACAGCATCATGATGGTCGCATCCGTGTTTGTCGACATCGCGGTGAACGCACATCGGAAGCGTGTATTCGTCATCGCCATACTGGCGTATCACCCGCCATTGGTTAACGTCTCGGTCACCTCTTGTTGGCATTGACGGCACTTTGAACAGTGGACGTTACTTTTCAAATGTGTTACGACCCGTGCCTCTACCCTTCATTCGATCCCTACCTACATTTCAGCAGGTTAATGCACGACATCATGTTGCAGGTCCTGTACGGGCATTTCTGGATACAGAAAATGTTCGTCTGCTGCTCTGGCCAGCCCATTGTCCAGATCTCTAACCAACTGAAAACGTCTGGTCAATGGCGGTCGAGCAACTGGCTCGTCACAATACGCCAGTCACTACTCTTGATGAACTGTGGTATCGTGTTGAAGCTGCATGTTCAGCTGTACATGTACACGCCATCCAAGCACTGTTTGACTCAATGTCCAGGCGTTTCAAGGCCGTTATTACGGCCAGAGGTGATTGATAAGGGTACTGATTTCTCAGGATCTATGCACCTAAAGTGCGTGAAAATGTAATCACATTACAGTTCTAGTACAATGTGTTTGTCTAATGAATACCCGTTTATCATCTGCATTTCTTCTTGGTGTAGCAATTTTAGTGGCCAGTAGTGTAACAGATTCACTGACAGATGGGTGGGTAGAGATGGACCAATTGCCTGGCTTCCAATCTCTCCAGATCTAAATCCACTGGAGTTTCATTTGTGGGAGTATTTGAAAGCTCTTGAGTATGGAACCCTGGCACAAGGTGTTCAGAGTCTCTTTACCTGTAATAAGGAAAGCTATGGAACCTTACAGTAGTAAATCAGCGTCTCGAGATTCTCTACGGTGGCGGGCTGATGCATCTACAATGCCAGTGGAGGGCATATTAAACATCTCCTGTGATAAAGAGCTGCAAGTAGTATGCTGCTGCGTTCTGCTCGCGTGTGTTTCCCACGACTAATGAGTTGGACAAAATGTGATGTAACACGGAAGCAAAGCGCTTCCAGGCCTTTGTTCACTTAACAAAATTTCTTCGTCTATGTGTGGGGTATGTGTCCTGCGATTTGTGTCATACGTTTTTGTTACTCCCTGTATAATATGATGGAATTAATCTGGGCACGGGTTAAAGACCATGTGAAAGAAAGAAACGAAACATTCAAGTTAACAGACACAGAATCGCTTGTGCGTGATGCAACAGACAACATCCCACCTTCAGCGTGGGTGCGCGGTGTGCGGGCCGGAAGGTACCGATGGATGTAATGCTTGAACTTATCATCGTAAATTTACAGTCAGATGGTTCGGATACAGGCTCAGATGGTATTATGATGTAGACTTTGGAACGAAGTAAAGAAATAACGTTTCTTGGTTTAGAAGACTCATGGTTTAAAGATTTGTTCTCAACATATCGATTGCATGCATTGTATATGAGAATTTCCTAGGCTTTATTGATTGGGAATTTCTGCCTGATCCTCGTTGGCTCGTTCTATATTTTTACATCCTTGTCCGGGATCTGTCTCTGTCTAGTCGCCGGGTGGCGCTTCGGTCGCCTGTTACTTCAGTCTTTGACTGAAGTTCCTCGGGGCATCTTGTTGATCACATCGGCACGCAGCCGGTCGCAGTCCCGGCGAGAGAGACAGAGGTACACGTGACGTACGGTGGGCTGTTCACGGAGCTTAAGGGTTCACCATTGTCTAAACCGCCGGTCGTCGCTAGAGTTGTGTTGGTCGGTAACAGTTGGGCCTAATGTCGACGCACCCGACTTACCGTGGATTAAGGAGGCATAGTTGTCGATGTGGAAGTTGGTGTGTTGTTTGGTTTCTGGTACTTGATTGAAGCATGTGCTCCAATGTTGAAGTTGCACCTGCAAGACTGGATTTCTGTGGTCTATCCATCACCTTGTTCGAAGAGTTGAAGTTATCCTTTGGTGCCTCTGTTTGAAATTATTTGAGTGCCATGTTTGTATGTTTTACAATTTCTTTTAATAACAACTTGTTCAATGCCTGATTATTTGTTTGACCATTGAGGTCGAAATTGACTCTTATTTGTATTGGAAATCGTTGCTTCCCTGACTGATCTACAGACTATAAATTTGTCTACGACTGTGGTAAGCAAATCCTACCGGCCCAGTGAATCTTGGTTCATTTGCGTAACTGAGTTCCATAGCTCTGGTGAGATTTTGCCACCATCAAGAAAATTAATATTTATTGTTTCGTGGTCTTGTGGCAGCGTTCTCGCTATAGCGTCCTCAGTGAAATAATACGAAAAGACTTAAAAAACAATATTTATAAAGAAGAGACATTTAAAAATTGAATAATATATATGTTTTTCTCATGTACCCGTAAAATAATAATTTCTCTGTGTAAGTTTTGAGGGCAAAGAAATATAACAAAATGATCTAAAGAGACGACAGGATACGCTCTTTTGTTAATTTTTTAGTCGTCCTCACTTCTTCTCTTGTCATGGTTGTGTGTAGACGGACATCTTGCGAGTGGTGGCAAATGTAAGCATATTTGTACTAATCAAGCAGATAATATATTGATTTAATATTATTGTTCACTTTTAATTTGTAAGAGGTGACCCCGATTTCATGTGCGCCTTCCTTTGCATTAACCTGCATTCGAGTAATTTACAGTTCAACAATCGCAGCCGCCGATGCAGCCAACGACGCCATTACGTGGCGATATTAACTTACAAAAAAATTAGCGGAAGCGTAAACTCTCCCGCTATTAACATAAGATACATGTTTCTCCACAGCCGCCTGACGTTGCAGAAAAGCCGTAGCTTAAAGATTGTAGTTTTCAGTACCACAGCCGAGAGGTAGAGCCAGGACTCCGACTACAATGCAATGGTTAACGGAGGTAAGAAAAAATACTCTCGCGCGTGTGTGGCCCACAATTCTAATTAATAAATAAATATTTTTTGCTTTTAAGTGAACTGACTAGCTGAGGAAATTAATATGAAAAGTTTATTCTATTGTTCAACTTATATGCTCATGTTTTAAGTTTCAGCGAGTCTAACATTCATTAACGTAACGAATAATTTAAGATTAATATTGTTAAAAAAGGAGAACTTTACAATGGCATTTAATTGTAAATCAAAATTGAATGAAATATTCTGATTGAGGCCCACCAAGTAAGTAGGCAACAATAAACATTACCAATAAATAATAAATTAAATTACGACAGCCGACGGACGCGAGATCGCTTCCCGCGCACGGGGTCCCGGGTTCGATTCCCGGCGAGGTCAGGTATTTTTCCTGCCTCGAGATGACTAGGTGTTGTTGTGTCGTCTTCGTGTTGTTGTGTCGTCTTCGTCATCATCATTCATCCCCATCACGGTCGGAGGAAGGCAATGGCAAACCACCTCCACTAGGACATTGCCTAGTAAGGCGGTGCAGGTCTCCAGCATCGTCCCCTACGCTCCTCGGAGTATGGGACCTCATTATCATCATCAAATTACAATTGTAGATGCTTGAATGTTAGCCCTTAAGATTTGCCTGTTACCGTTAAAGCCACTTAAGTTAATATGCCTGAGGGGCGCGTGATTTTCTAGTTGTTAGATTAACTTGTTATATTTTGTTGTAAGATTAACTGTTGAATCTTTTCAGTAATTTTTATTGTAAAATTCTTTTTGTTACACGTAAGATTGGTTTGAGGCTTAGGACCACGATCACATTGAGTTTCCTGTCTTGGTCGGAGCATTTTCATATTTACAATATTTATTAAGAACGAATTATACGTTACTGGTCATTAAAATAGCTACACTACGAAGATGACGTGCTTCCGACGCCACATTTAACCGACAGGAAGAAGATCCTGTGATATGCAAATGGTTAGCTTTTCAGAGCATTCACATAAGGCTGGCGCCGATGGCGACCCCTACAACATGCTGACATGAGGGAAGTTGCCAACGGATTTCTCATACACAAACAGCAAATGACCGGCGTTGCCTAGTGAAACGTTGTTGTAACGAGGATAAATGCGTACCATCACGTTTCCGACTTCGATAAAGATCGGATTGTAGCCTATCGCCATTGCGGTTTATCGTATTGCGACAATGCTGCTCGCGTTGGTCGAGATCCAATGGCTGTTTGCAGAATATGGGATCGGTGCCTTCAGGAGGGTAATACGGAACGCCGTGCTGGATCTCAACGGCCTCGTATCTCCAGCAATCGAGATGACAGGCATCTTATCCGCATGGCTGTAACGGATCGTGCAGCCACGTCTCGATCCCTGAGTCAACAGATGGAGACGTTTGCAAGACAACAACCATCTGCACGAGCAGTTCGACGACGTTTGCAGCAGCATGGACTATCAGCTCGGAGACCATGGCTGCGGTTACACTTGACGCTACATCACAGACAGCAGCGCCTGCGATAGTGTACTCAACGACGTACGTGGGTGCAAGAATGGCAAAACGTCATTTTTTCGGATGAATCCAGGTTTTGTTTACAGCATAATGATGGTCGCATTCGTGTTTGGCAACATCGCGGCGAACGCACATTGGAAGCTTGTATTCGTCATCGCCATACTGGTGTACCACCCGACGTTATGGTATGGGGTGCCATTGGTTACACTTCTTGGTCAACTCTTGTTGGCATTGACGGCAAACTGAACAGTGGACGTTACATTTCAGATGTGTTACGACCCGTGGCTCTACCCTTCATTCGATCCCTGCGAAACCCTACATTTCAGCAGGATAATGCACAACCGCATGTTGCAGGTCCTGTACAGGTCTTTCAGGATACAGGAAATGTTCGACTGCTGCGCTGGCCAGCACATTCTCCATACCTCTCACTAACTGAAAACATCTGGTCAATGGTGGCCGAGCAACTGACTCGTCACAATAGGCCAGTCACTACTCTTCATGAACTGAAGTATTGTGTTGAAGCTGTGTGGGCAGCTGTATCTGTATACGCCATCCAAGCTCTTTTCACTCAATGCACAGGCGTATCAAGGCCGTTATTACGGCCAGAGGTGGTTGTTCTGGGTACTGATTTCTCAGGATCTATGTACCCAAATTGCGTGACAATGTAATCACATGTATTCTAGTATAACATATTTGTCGAATGAATACCCGTTCATCATTTGCATTCCTTCCTGGTGTAGGAATTTTAATGGCCAGTAGTGTATGTTTGCTTGTTTTCTCTCGGTCTTCAGAGCTGGTCAGAGCTTCTCCGGGGTGTTATTTGTTATCCGGCCGTCCATCGGGCGTAGCCTGACCGCGTCGGCTATTTACGGGCGCGGGCGGCACGCTGCTTCCCGTCTCACCGTAGCCTCTGAGACGTTACGGCCTCCTAGCAATCTGGAGTTATTTTACCCAGTAGTGCCCGCTATTCAATAATGGCTCTGAGCACTATGGGGCTTAACTTCTGAGGTCATCAGTCCCCTAGAACTTAGAACTACTTACACCTAACTAACCTAAGGACATCACACACATCCATGCCCGAACCACGATTCGAACGTGCGACTGTAGCGGTCTCGCGGTTCGAGAGTGCAGCGCCTAGATCCGCTCGGCCACTCCGGCCGGGGCAGTGCCCGCTATCCCAAGCCATCTTATTTAAACCTGGCCTGCCGTACGTGCCCCTTCCATGGTTTTGCTGTCTGAAGTTAGATTTTTAGCGTAATAATTTTAATATTGATGCAATGCACTTCAGTTAAATGGTACTTTGTTATTTTTCCACGTCAGCATGTTTAATATGTGCAAGAGCCTTCCCTGATTGGGCAAATATGTTTTCAGAATTACGAGATTCAGCTTTGGCCAATATTATACAAAATGTATATTTTTATTTATTTATATTGAACCTATTTGCTTGCTATTTACTTTTAAATCTGAATGGAAGTGTTTCTATTTTTAATGTATGTTTGAAAAATGCTCTATATTTATGGTGCCAAGATGTAATAAGAGAATTCAGTATAAATGTGTTTTTTGTTAGGCAATTGATTAATAATATTTATCTGTGCAATAAAATTTTTTTGGACACTTGGGAAGTAACAAATTACTTGTGGTAAGTGGCCTCCACATTTCCATGCCTGTGTAGTTTTTCCTTTATGCTAGGGCGTACACTGACATTTCGCTATTCTATGAAGTATGCAGACTATAATGTTCAGCATACTGCCCAAAGAGAAGTTAAGCGGTCCCCAGCGTGTTGCATCTCTAGTAACTTGCGACAATGTAGTCGGATAAATTCGGCAATATCTCAGATATTTTGACAAATAGACCCCTGTCACATTCAAGAACGAATTGCAAAATGCCTAAAGATAATATGGTGGGTTACCTGTCGAGATATCGACATTATCGGTCAGCATTTCCTCGAGTTACTCGCAGAAAATGGTTAATTATCTGCTTGTTCAATGGGTTGTAAGTGCGGTCTCTCACTGCAATGTCAATCCAGTTACTGTACACTCACTGACTTACAGAGCCCATTGACAGTGAATAATATGACAACATTCTCATTGTTTATACGATAGTCTGTTGCAATATAGTTGGAGTCACGAACGATGGCGGGCGAGATTAGGGCTGTTCTGCGCATCCATACCACGCATTCTCCGACAGCCAATGACCGTTCAGTTGTGTTCTTAGCGCTCTGCTCTAGACATCGTACTCAGTGCGAGCATTAAACGTAATCGTAGTGAGTTAGGTAGTGCATTTTAATATCATTGGTGCGAATTGTCATCGCTTATGATAGTGATAAGCGACAAATTCTACATAAGTGAAGGAGCGACATAATTTTCCGCACTCACACTTTTTTAAAGCGCGAAGCACGTGTATGAAAGTGCCTCAACTGTTGTTTGGAGCCGGTAACAATGCAATCCCCAGGTTACCTCGACCTGAGAGAACGACCATCGTTTGGAAATAGGACTATACTCGTTGCTACCTGTAATTCCTTTTTACTCACAGTGATTTACACTTAACTTCAGACATACCCACCTGCAAACATTCTACACAATTTTAAAAAAGTTCTATGGAGTAGAAGCAGTTGTTAAACAAATACAATGATTTTTATTTGCATCTGAAGTTAATTTTGTTGAGTATTATGGTTTTTACTTATAATCCTTTTTTACTTATAATACAGCACAAATCACAACAAATGGCAATTATTGCAACTAATTTCGATAACTTTTCGGCTAGACAACGGTCATATTGAGAAATATAGTACTTGACCTCTCCACAAAGTTATATCAGCTGTTCTCGGTTTCGAGAGTCACAAGGGCTGAAGCTGTCGAGCAGTGGACTCATCGTCGTCAAGACTTGGAGTAAGGTTACTCTCATGCAGACCATTGTTCGAAATCACCTTTAAACTTCGTTACTTCCCTGGTAAATATCAACATATAACACGATGTTCCACAGGCAAATGAACCTGATTATTGTTTACAGCGACACAATTCGGCAACGCGGACTTAGGTTTGTCTGCTCTCTGTGTCACTCGTGTGCAGACCTCCTGGCTTCCCTATCGTTCTGCCTCTACGCGCGGAAGTGCCTTCCTTCGTGACGCGAGCTATAGTACGAAGCGATATAAACCTACCGAGTATATATTGGAACGCCTATGAATTTATTGGGAGAGGTACAGACAGACTGTCGTGCCAAGTATATTTGAAAACGTATTCTGAAAACTATCTCGAACAGCTAGTTCGGCAGGCCACACACAATGAAATATCTTAGACTTTGTAGATACAAATATGCCGGACCTTATCGAAAACGTCAGTATAGAAATAGGTATGATATCATTAAAGCAACTATGGGTACCAAAGTTAATACATCGGTCAAGAAGGCTAGGAGAGTGTTTATGCCAGAAAGAGCAGAGAAGCTGTTGTTAGTATCTCACTTAGACAGCGAACTGACGTCACTTAGCTCCAGGGAGATAAACGCAGAGCACTTACGGTCAAAATTTAAGCACACTGTAAATCGTGGTCTGGACAATTATATGATTAGCCAGTGGGTTAAGGATTTAATAACGAAATTCGCCAAATGCTCTGGAAGCAGAGGCTGTTGCACTCTCGGTGCAAAAGAGAACGCACAAATGACGACAGGCAATGGTTAATACAGATCTGTGTGTCTGTGTGTCTCTACACGTGGAGCAGACAACTACACCGCCATACCTTAGCAATAACCTGACAAATTCTGGTCCTATGTAAAATCGCTAAGCGAGTCTAAAGCTTCCACCCAGTCACTAGCTGACAGTCTGGTGTGGCAGCTGACGATAACAATATGAAAGCCGAAGCTCTAAATTTCGTGTTCAAGAAATTTTTCACACAGGAGAATGGGACAGACATTCCGACCTTCGACCATCGAACAGACTCCCATATGGACAACAGAGTAATAAGCATCCCTGGCATAGAAATACAACAGAAAGAACAACCGCTGATTCCATCAGAAGCCACAGCGCAGAGCGACCGTAGATTGTAAAGACGGAGAGGCACACAGCATTCAGTCGCAGTTCCTTTAGTTTTTAGTATGCTTAAGAAATGCTGATTTACAACGTACTTTTTCATATTTTAGTGATGGAGCGATTCATAAAAACCTATGCAAAGGATCATTAATCGGTTCACTCAACTCTTACAGAAAATTATTACTTCACTTAAGAAATAAAAGTTAACAAATTAAAAAGATTTTTTGAAGTTCGTCTTGGTAAAATACAGTTACATACAAACTCAACTCCGTCAGAAGTTAAAATTTAGCGTTGTCACTAATATAACAGTGGTTATGTGATCCACTAAATATTTAATAAGGAAGAAATAAATTCCTAACAAATATTTTATGAAGGTCTGTTAACATAACAGTAAAACAACGAAGAATAAAATGGCAATGTTAATTTAACCAGGAAAATTTAATAAAACTTACAAACGCCCTCTACTTACGTAAAAGTTCGTACACAAACGTATTGCGTAGCTGCAACTGCTTTGCACTGTTTGCACAAATACTATAACACAGACTGCTGTTATACCTATCCTTTAGACTAACACTGAATAGTAATTTATTTGTTTGTTGGTAAAATAGATGTCCCATTGGATTACAAACAAAATGGAAGACAACATGATCCTCTAATACTAACAAATTATGTTCTCACGTACTATCATGCTAAGTGTTGTCTTTTAAACGCAGGCTGAGATTTATATATCTTGTTAGTGGTTTGGGAAAACCTCCGAGAGACTCATCCAGGCCCGCATATTGCAACCACTGGTGGCAAACGATACAATCAGGGCAGAACAGTATGGCTTGCAATGTAAACTATCCAGGGACCTGCAACTCCTTCGTCTGGCGGAACATATCACCAAAAATTTCAATATGTCTACTGCTTCTGCATCGGACATCATAGATACTGAAAGTGCCTATTGTACGACCTGGAGGAAACACCTAATTCGGAAATTGGGTGAACTAATGTCGACACCGAACTGTTACGGGAAACTTATAGTTAGTTATTTGACAGACAGAAAGATGCTTGTCACGGTAGAGGGCCAATCGCCTGACACCCGACTGGCGCAGGCGTCGCTGCCTACTATTAATCTCTATTTCAATGACATGCTAATTCTCACACAGGTACAAATTGCGTAGTTTTCTGATGAAAATGCTTTTCTCACCACCGTGAGACATACACTCCTGGAAATGGAAAAAAGAACACATTGACACCGGTGTGTCAGACCCACCATACTTGCTCCGGACACTGCAAGAGGGCTGTACAAGCAATGATCACACGCACGGCACAGCGGACACACCAGGAACCCCGGTGTCGGCCGTCGAATGGCGCTAGCTGCGCAGCATTTGTGCACCGCCGCCGTCAGTGTCAGCCAGTTTGCCGTGGCATACGGAGCTCCATCGCAGTCTTTAACACTGGTAGCATGCCGCGACAGCGTGGACGTGAACCGTATGTGCAGTTGACGGACGTTGAGCGAGGGCGTATAGTGGGCATGCGGGAGGCCGGGTGGACGTACCGCCGAATTGCTCAACACGTGGGGCGTGAGGTCTCCACAGTACATCGATGTTGTCGCCAGTGGTCGGCGGAAGGTGCACGTGCCCGTCGACCTGGGACCGGACCGCAGCGACGCACGGATGCACGCCAAGACCGTAGGATCCTACGCAGTGCCGTAGGGAACCGCACCGCCACTTCCCAGCAAATTAGGGACACTGTTGCTCCTGGGGTATCGGCGAGGACCATTCGCAACCGTCTCCATGAAGCTGGGCTACGGTCCCGCACACCATTAGGCCGTCTTCCTCTCACGCCCCAACATCGTGCAGCCCGCCTCCAGTGGCGTCGCGACAGGCGTGAATGGAGGGACGAATGGAGACGTGTCGTCTTCAGCGATGAGAGTCGCTTCTGCCTTGGTGTCAATGATGGTCGTATGCGTGTTTGGCGCCGTGCAGGTGAGCGCCACAATCAGGACTGCATACGACCGAGGCACACAGGGCCAACACCCGGCATCATGGTGTGGGGAGCAATCTCCTACACTGGCCGTACACCTCTGGTGATCATCGAGGGGACACTGATTAGTGCGCGGTACATCCAAACCGTCATCGAACCCATCGTTCTACCATTCCTAGACCGGCAAGGGAACTTGCTGTTCCAACAGGACAATGCACGTCCGCATGTATCCCGTGCCACCCAACGTGCTCTAGAAGGTGTAAGTCAACTACCCTGGCCAGCAAGATCTCCGGATCTGTCCCCATTGAGCATGTTTGGGACTGGATGAAGCGTCGTCTCATGCGGTCTGCACGTCCAGCACGAATGCTGGTCCAACTGAGGCGCCAGGTGGAAATGGAATGGCAAGCCATTCCACAGGACTACATCCAGCATCTCTACGATCGTCTCCATGGGAGAACAGCAGCCTGCATTGCTGCGAAAGGTGGATATACACTGTACTAGTGCCGACATTGTGCATGCTCTGTTGCCTGTGTCTATGTGCCTGTGGTTCTGTCAGTGTAATCATGTGATGTATCTGACCCCAGGAATGTGTCAACAAAGTTTCCCCTTCCTGGGACAATGAATTCACGGTGTTCTTATTTCAATTTCCAGGAGTGTATATCAACACCCGTCATCAGCTGAAGGTACTAATACCATTCTAAAACTAGCCGCGCAACGCGATTACTGCGGAGATGGAAAGTGCTATTGATGTGCGGTTTGCATAGACTCGATTGGCAGACAAGCCTTGTATTGTTAATGGGTCAACAATTTGTAATAATACTTAGAAAGTGTATTTTTCGTGCAAAAACATGTACTTTTTAAATGGAGCAATGCCTATTGACATTAAAAAACAAAAGTACGGTAAGTTAGAATGTCAGTGGTGTTTATTGCAGGATTCTAGGGCGAGTCGTTTACGAGATGTCGTATCTTGTGAAGTTTCCACACCGACACTAGTTTGTGCAATTCAACCTGCGCAGCTGTTAGGTGCGATGTTGTGATGTTTACAGTGTGCTTACGTATTCCTTCACTGCATTGCCACTTGCTAGTCAGTTAGTGTTTCTCAGGTCAAGCAGCATGTGAGTAGGTGCGTACCAACGCAGAAACAGCCGGCACGCTCATGCTCTATGGAGCGTGGAGAGAGAATGCAGTTCGTTCTTGTACGGCGTATTGGGCAAAAAATCCCACTAGATGTCAACCATCTCAGGAATTATTTACAAACTTATTCAAGCAGCGACACGAAATTGGTAGGGTAACATCTACAAAAGGAAGGAAACACGGAATGACAGAAAAGGGAGACATTAATGTTCTTGCTGCTGTTGCAATTAATAATCACGAAGGCTCCCCCGCAATCGTACGAGACTGCGGGCATGAGTCACGCAAGTGTCCCACGCATTCTCCATCGACATAGCTTCAACACTATCACATATCTCCATCAAGAGCTGCGTGGAAATGATTGTGAGAATCTTCTTAACTTCCGTACATGGGCATTATAACAGGATATCCCAGATGTATCACGTATCTTGTTTAGTGATGAAGTCACATTTACCAATCATGGCCAGTTAAACCACCGAAACATGCGCTATTGGTCTGTTGACATTCCCTGTTGCCTTTATCTACATCTACATCTACATTCATACTCCGCAAGCCACCCAACGGTGTGTGGCGGAGAGCACTTTACGTGCCACTGTCATTACCTCCCATTCCTGTTCCAGTTGCGTATGGTTCGCGGGAAGAACGATTGTCTGAAAACCTCCGTGCGCGCTCGAATCTCTCTAATTTTACATTCGTGATCTCCACGGGAGGTATAAGTAGGGGGAAGCAGTATATTCGATACCTCATCCAGAAACGAACCCTCTCGAAACCTGGCGAGCAAGCTACACCGCGATGCAGAGCGCCTCCCTTGCAGAGTCTGCCACTTGAGCTTGCTAAACATCTCCGTAACGCTATCACGGTTACCAAACAACCCTGTGACGAAACGCGCCGTTCTTCTTTTGATCTTCTCTATCTCCTCCGTCAAGCCGATCTGGTACGGATCCCACACTGAAGAGCAATACTCAATTATAGGTCGAACGAGTGTTTTGTAAGCCACCTCCTTTGTTGATGGACTACATTTTCTAAGGACTCTCCCAATGAATCTCAACCTGGTACCCACCTTACCAACAATTAATTTTATATGTTCTTTTTATTTCAAATCGTTCCGCACGCATACGCCCAGATATTTAACAGAAGTAACTGCTTCCAGTGTTTGTTCCGCTATCATATAATCATACAATAAAGGATCCTTCTTTCTATGTATTCGCAATACATTACATTTGTCTATGTTAAGGGTCAGTTGCCACTCCCTGCACCAAGTGCCTATCCGCTGCAGATCTTACTGCATTTCCCTGCAATTTTCTAATGCTGCAACTTCTCTGTATACTACAGGATCATCCGCGAAAGGCCGCATGGAACTTCCGACAATATCTACTAGGTCATTTATATACACTCCGGGAAATTGAAATAAGAACACCGTGAATTCATTGTCCCAGGAAGGGGAAACTTTATTGACACATTCCTGGGGTCAGATACATCACATGATCACACTGACAGAACCACAGGCACATAGACACAGGCAACAGAGCATGCACAATGTCGGCACTAGTACAGTGTATATCCACCTTTCGCAGCAATGCAGGCTGCTATTCTCCCATGGAGACGATCGTAGAGATGCTGGATGTAGTCTTGTGGAACGGCTTGCCATGCCATTTCCACCTGGCGCCTCAGTTGGACCAGCATTCGTGCTGGACGTGCAGACCGCATGAGACGACGCTTCATCCAGTCCCAAACATGCTCAATGGGGGACAGATCCGGAGATCTTGCTGGCCAGGGTAGTTGACTTACACCTTCTAGAGCACGTTGGGTGGCACGGGATACATGCGGACGTGCATTGTCCTGTTGGAACAGCAAGTTCCCTTGTCGGTCTAGGAATGGTAGAACGATGGGTTCGATGACGGTTTGGATGTACCGTGCACTATTCAGTGTCCCCTCGACGATCACCAGAGGTGTACAGCCAGTGTAGGAGGTCGCTCCCCACACCATGATGCCGGGTGTTGGCCCTGTGTGCCTCGGTCGTATGCAGTCCTGATTGTGGCGCTCACCTGCACGGTGCCAAACACGCATACGACCATCATTGGCACCAAGGCAGAAGCGACTCTCATCGCTGAAGACGACACGTCTCCATTCGTCCCTCCATTCACGTCTGTCGCGACACCACTGGAGGCGGGCTGCACGATGTTGGGGCGTGAGCGGAAGACGGCCTTAAGGTGTGCGGGACCGTAGCCCAGCTTCATGGAGACGGTTGCGAATGGTCCTCGCCGATACCCCAGGAGCAACAGTGTCCCTAATTTGCTGGGAAGTGGCGGTGCGGTTCCCTACGGCACTGCGTAGGATCCTACGGTCTTGGCGTGCATCCGTGCGTCGCTGCGGTCCGGTCCCAGGTCGACGGGCACGTGCACCTTCCGCCGACCACTGGCGACAACATCGATGTACTGTGGAGACCTCACGCCCCACGTGTTGAGCAATTCGGCGGTACGTCCACCCGGCCTCCCGCATGCCCACTATACGCCCTCGCTCAAAGTCCGTCAACTGCACATACAGTTCACGTCCACGCTTCGCGGCATGTTACCAGTGTTAAAGACTGCGATGGAGCTCCGTATGCTACGGCAAACTGGCTGACACTGACGGCGGCGGTGCACAAATGCTGCGCAGCTAGCGCCATTCGACGGCCAACACCGCGGTTCCTGGTGTGTCCGCTGTGCCGTGCGTGTGATCATTGCTTGTACAGCCCTCTCGCAGTGTCCGGAGCAAGTATGGTGGGTCTGACACACCGGTGTCAATGTGTTCTTTTTTCCATTTCCAGGAGCGTATATTGTGAAAAGCAATGGTCCCAGAACACTCCCCTGTGGCACGCCAGAGGTTACTTTAACGTCTGTAGACGTCTCTCCATTGATAACAACATGCTGTGTTCTGTTTGCTAAAAACTCTTCACTCCAACCACAGAGCTGGTCTTATATTCCGTAGGCTCTTACTTTCTTTATCAGGCGACAGTGCGGAACTGTATCGAACGCCTTCCGGAAGTCGAGGAAAATAGCATCTACCTGGGATCCTGTATCTAATAATTTCTGGGTCTCATGAACAAATAAAGTGAGTTGGGTCTCACACGATCACTGTTTCTAGCATCCACTGTTTCTACAGAGTAGATTCTGGGTTTCCAAAAACGACATGATACTTGAGCAAAAAACATGTTCTAAAATTCTACAACAGATCAATGTCAGAGGTATAGGTCTATAGTGTTGCACATCTGCTCGACGACCCTTGTTGAAGACTGGGACTACCTGTGCTTTTTTCCAATCATTTGGAATCTTCCGTTCCTCTAGAGACTTGCGGTACACAGGTGTTAGAAGGGGGGCAAAGGTGTTTCACGTACTCTGTGTAGAATCGAATTGGTATTCCGTCTGGTCCAGTGGACTTTCCTCTGTTGAGTGATTTCAGTTGCCTTCGTGAGGCCGCGCGGAATTAGCCGAGCTGTCTATGGCGCTGCAGTCATTGACTGTGCAGCTGATCCCGACAGAGTTTCGAGTTCCCCTCGGGCATGGGTGTGTGTGTTTTTCCTTAGGATAATTTAGGTTCAGTAGTGTGTAAGCTTAAGGACTGATGACCTTAGCAGTTGAGTCCCATAAGATTTCACACACATTTGAACTTTTTTTTGCCTTCGTCAGGTTAAAATGGTTCAAATGGCTCTGAGCACTATGGGACTTAACTGCTGAGGTCATTAGTCCCCTAGAACTTAGAACTACTTAAACCTAACTAACCTAAGGACATCACACACATCCATTCACGAGGCAGGATTCGAACCTGCGACCGTGGCGGAAGCGCGGTTCCAGACTGTAGCGCCTAGAACCGCTCGGCCACTCCAGCCGCCTTCTTCAGGAGAAACATCAATATCCATGGAGTAAACGTGTGGTATGGGATACAGAACCATCAACTGATAGGCCCCTTATTCGTAGGAGGGACACTGAACGCGCACCAGTATAGGACACTCCTAACAGATCAGGTTCCACGGGTGCTAGAACACGTTGCTCTGCAGACTAGGAGGAACCTATAGTACCAACATGATGACTGTCCAGCCCATAGTGCACGAGGTGCAACACCATTTCTTCAGGAATTGTTTCCAAAACGTAGGGTGGGACGCATAGGACCTGTACCTTGGCCGGCGACTTCCCTGGATTTGAGATTTGTAGAATTTCTTCTGTGGGGAAAAGCTTAAAGACGCTATTTACAAGGACATACCAGCTACATATGCAAAAACGTATGATTGCAGCCTGCTCGGGCATCGCCGCTGAATGCTAGCACGTGTGCAGCAGTCGTTCCATAAGAGACTAGATGCGTCTACTGCCGCTGACGGTGGTAATTTTGAACACAACCTGTGATAATCAGTTGTCTCGTTAATGGTTAGAATCCACATAACTAGTGTATGCACTTGTGGTGTTCTTTAGTGTGTGCTACCACAGGTATTGTACAAGTTTCAGTGTGGGAAGTTTTCGAAATATTTTACCTCGTAAACGACTCTAGAACCTTGCAACAAACACCACTGCCATTCTGATTTATCCTACTTTCAGTTTATTGATGTCAGTGGACATTGTTACACTTAGTGAGTGTATTTCTCATGCAAACATTCACTTTCTAAGTATGATTACAAACTGTTGATTGGCTAACAAGATGAGCCCGTGGCCACCAAACCATTCTGAGAGAACCGCCCATCAACAGCTGTTTCCATTACCGCAATATCTGAAGTGCACGTTTTAAGTGATTCATCCTGTATACCGTCCATTGCTAGTGCTGCCTCCTGCCGACTGTGTGTGATTATTGCACGGTGTTGAACACGAAGGGTGGTCACATTGTAAGTAGGATGTTTAGGATTTTTTATTGGTAACGCCAACGCCATGTAGCGCTCTGTAAGAAAATCACTGGCTGTGCTGTGTGCAGTCTGTGGCTGGTTTTGCATTGTTGTCTGCCATTGTAGTGTTGGGCAGCGGCAGCTGGATGGTAACAGCGCGTAGCGTTGCGCAGTTGGAGGTGAGCAGCCAGCAGTGGTGGACGTGGGGAGAGAGATGGCGGAGTTTTGTAATTTGTAAGACTGGATGTCATGAACTATCATACATATTTTGACTATTAAGGTAAATACACTGTTTGTTCTCTATTAAAATCTTTCATTTGCTAACTATACCTATCAGTAGTTAGTGCCTTCCGTAGTATGAATCTTTTATTTAGCTGGCAGTAGTGGTGCTCGCTGTATTGCAGTAGTTAGAGTTACGAAGATTTTTTGTGAGGTAAGTGATTTGTGAAAGGTATAGGTTAATGTTAGTCAGGGCCATTCTTTTGTAGGGATTATTGAAAGTCAGATTGCGTTGCGCTAAAACTATTGTGTGTCAGTTTAAGCAAAATCTTGTATAATTTTTCTAAGGGGACGTTTCAACATTAAAGTTATTGGACCGTATAGATTACTTATGCGGAGCCGCACATCGTCCGCTTCCCGAAAGTATTCCGACCTTATACGGTAAGGTTCCACAACGTGTGACGTCACAAATTTTATCATGTCTTCCCTCGATGACTTAAAGGTGAATCTAGAAATTGTTACAGTTGGCAGAACAAAGCCGAATGCCCCGTCCATCCTCAATCCGTGCTTGTGCTCCATATCTAATAACACTGTCATCGAAGTATTCCTGCGGTCCTTAATTCTGCTCACCATTATTACACTACTGACCATTAAAACTGCTACACCACGAAGATAACGTACTACATACGAGAAATTTAACCAACAGGAAGAAGATGCTGTGATATGCAAATGATTAGTTTTTCATAGCATTCACACAATGTTGGTGCCGGTGGCGACACCTATAACGTGCTGACGTGAGGAAAGTTTCCAACCGATTTCTCATACGCAACCGCAGTTGACCGGCGTTGCCTGGTCAAACGTTGTTGTGATGCCTCGTGTAAGGAGGATAAATGCGTACCATCACGTTTCCGACTTTGATAAAGGTCGGATTGTAGCCTATCACGATTGCGGTTTATCGTACCGCGACATTGCTGCTCGCGTGGGTCGAGATCCTATGACTGTTAGCAGAATATGGAATCGGTGAGTTCAGGACGGTTGTACGGAACGCCGTGCTGGATCCCAACGGCATTCGAGATGACAGGCATCTTATCCGCATTGCTGTAACAGATCGTGCAGCCACCTTTCGATCCCTGAGTCGACAGATGGGGACGTTTGCAAGACAACAAACATCTTCACTAACAGTTCGTCGACGTTTTCAGCAGCAAGGACTCTCAGCTCGGAGACCATGGCTGCGGTTACCCTCGACGCTGCATCACAGACAGGAGCGCCTCAGATGGTGTACTCAACGACGACGAATGGCAAAACTTCATTTTTTCGGATGAATCCAGGTTCTGTTTACAGCATCATGATGGTCGCATCCGTATTTGGCGACATCGCGGTGAACGCACATTGGAAGCGTGTATTCGTCATCGCCATACTGGCGTATCAGCCGGCGTGATGGTATGGGGTGCCACTGGTTACACGTCTCCATCTCCTCTTGTTCGCATTGACGGCACTTTGTACAGTGGACGTTACATTTCAGATGTGTTACGACCCGTGGCTCTATACGTCATTCAATCCCTGTGAAACCCTACATTTCAACAGGATAATGCACGATTGCATGTAGCAGGTCCTGTACGGCCCTTTCTGGACACAGAAAATGTTCGACTGCTGCCCTGGCCAGTACATTCTCCAGACCTCTCACCAATTGAAAACGTCTGGTCAATGCTGGCCGAGCAACTGGCTCGTCACAATACGCCAGTCACTACTCTTGAACTGTGGTATCGTGTTGAAGCTGCATGGGCAGCTGTACCTGTACATGCCATCCAAGCTCTGACTCAATGCCCAGGAGTATCAAGGCCGTTATTTCTGGAACCGCGCGACTGCTACGGTCGCAGGTTCGAATCCTGCCTCGGGCATGGATGTGTGTGATGTCCTTAGGTTAGTTAGGTTTAAGTAGTTCGAAGTTCTAGGGGACTGATGACCTTAGAAGTTAAGTCGTATAGCGCTCAGAGCCATTTGAACCATTTTAACGGCCGTTATTATGGCCAGAGTTGGTTGTTCTAGGTACTGATTTCTCAGGATCTGTGCACCCAAATTGCGTGAAAATATAATCACATGTCAGTTCTAATATAATATATTTGTCCAACGAATACCCGTTTATCATCTGCATTTCTTCTTGGTGTAGCACTTTTAATGGCCAGTAGTGTAGTTTTACATCACTTGGCCGATTAGGACGGTAACCATCTGCAACTTCGGTATGCTCTTATCGCAGGAGCCAGAGGAGTGATATCTTTAAGCACTGCACGTAAAACACTTTGTGAGGATCATAAGCGAGAAGCTCGATAACCTGAGCGTCCGCCGCTATCCTCTCGTCACAGAACAAAGCGTACTTACAGTAGGCATGTTAAAGTTTTTTACGATTGACCGTTCTCTTCACGGATGAGTCCAGACATAGATAGCGAAATGACAGTACTGCTCTTAGATTTACCGCGAGCCCTGAACCCATTTTCTGTCCTTGACGGGGCACAGTCTGTATTCTAGGTCATAAATTATTAGCGTAGCTGGTAGTTCAGAAAGTAAGAACGTTGATCAGCTGATCGAAATAGACAGTTCCTTCAAAACATTAATCCCGACACAAGTAAAAAAGCGTAACGGAATGAATTCGAATTGAATCAAGTGATGCTGAGAGAATTAAATTCAAAAAGGTGATATCTAGAATAGTAGATTAATTTTGCTATTTGGGCAGAAAAATAACTGATTACAATTGAAGTAGGGTGGATATAAAATGCTGAAGGGCAACAGCACGTAAAGCGTGTGTGAGTAACAAAAATATGTTAACACCGAATGTAAATTTAAGAGTTAGTAAATATTTTCGGAAGGTCTTGTAGTCCCGTATGGGTGTGAAAGGTGGACGATAAATAGTTCAGACGAGTAAAGAAACTTTTGAGATAAGTCCTACAGAAAATTGGTAAAGGTTAGATGGATAGATCCAATAATTAATGACCAGATACTCAGTTGAACTGGGGAAGACCACCAGGGTAGCTGAGAGTGCTAACGCGCTGCTACCTGGACTCGGGTAGGCGCGCCGGCCCCAGATGGAATCCCCCCAGCGGATTGCCGACGGGAGCCGGAGTGCTGGCCAGCCTGGATGTGGTTTTTAGGCGGTTTTCCATATCCTGATAGGTGAATACTGGGCTTATCCCCACGTTCCGTCTCAATTACACAGCTCGCTTGCATCTGATCACATCCACACTATTTCATGGATTCCACTAGCCATAGACAGTTGGGGTACACTGATTCCGTCCTGCGGGTACGGGGTGGTGACAGGAAGGGCATCCGGCCACCCCATAAAATTAACATGCCACATCCGATTCACCATGGTTTGACTCTGCGTAACTGCAGCACAAGGCGCAAGCGATAGAATATAGAAAAACTCAGTCGAACTGGGGAAGGAAGAAACTGATGAAAAACTTGATTAAAAGAATGGATCAGTTGATAGGACACATCCTGGGACATCAAGGAGTAGCGAATTTGGTAACTGAGAGTAGTATCTAGAAGCTAAAACTTTAGAAGTAGAACAAGGCTCGAGACAGTAACCAGGTTGAAATGAACGCTGGAAGCAATTGTTATGCAGTGATGAAGAGGCTTGCTCAAAGCTGCATCAAAATGGTCTTCGGATCCACGATCGTTAACAGTAACATTTCTAGTACGATGCAGAGACCTGCAAAAATTCTTTCCTTGCGGAAGTGTGGCAGTGCACCTGCCTACAAATAGTTTCTTGGTTACATTTTAAGTAAAAGTTTTATTCTGCACTAGTTATTTACCAGTAGTGACACAAATTACACGTCGAGCTAGCGTCGGCATTTTTTCATTATCATATGTACCTGTGAAGATGGAATGATCTTGGGGCGTAAATGTCGGTTTTCTTTCTATTGTAGTGTGATCACGTCGTGATTACGTAGGTAAAACAAGAAGGGAGCTTTCATTACGTCACAGACCTGAAGCCGACGTCAGACATGTTATGTAGCCCAAAGCATTACGTTCAGCGCATTAATACCTCCATGATTCATCGGGGTCATACTTCCCCGCGATGTCACTCCGACGCCTCCGTGCCCAGTTTCGACCGTTGGGGATATCTATCGGCTTTCGTGGTCATATCCCAAATAGCATCTGGTGCTTTGATTGTTTGGAGACGTAGTTGTTTCATCAAAAATGTCAGCTTGCGTCGTCTATGAGTGTACTAATCGACCTGATCGTAATCTAAACTTTTAGGGAATCACGTTTCATTCATAATTAGAGCCGTCCAAGCAATAGTTTCTTTAGTATATATGACTATGGTTGCGCTGTTTACTTTTATTCTTTCCTGTACTTTTCATTTGTTTCCAGATCCCAAACGCTCCGACATCCGAGCCACACTGTATCAACGGTCTCGTCCCCGTATAACACACGGCAGCGTGACCGCGCTTATTCTTGGCGCAGCATCTCATGGCCTACATTCCTTCCGTCGATAATAACACACTGCGCGCATTTCCTCCATTTTTAAAAAAGATTCTGGCTATAACAGCCGTAGTGAGCATCATTTGTAAGTGAATTTTGTGTGTATCATTGTATGAATGTGTGTGTGTGTGTGTGTGTGTGTGTGTGTGCGCGCGCGCTTTGCTTCCTTTCTGAAGGAGACTTTGGCCCAAAACTTACGTGAACGTTCATTACATCGTGCTTGCCTGCTATTCAGCGTACGAGTAGCAATCTATCCAATTCACAGCACAGTTATTCTCTCATGAAGTTTGTTGTAAATAATCCACTGCATTTCAACAGGAACAATGATGTACATAATTACAATGCCAGAAGAAAAAAACGTAATTCATTACCCCACATTAAGATTGTCTATAGCACAAACAGGGTTTCACAATACTACAACCAAAAGTTTTGATTAGTTATCCATCCAAAAGTTTTGATCAGTAACTCATTGATGCACAGTACCTGACAGACCGCAAAGTAAAATGTAAAACTTAACTGAAATCGTTTTTCTTTGACAGCTCCTCCTATTCCGCAAAAGACTATAACGTATAAATGGTGACGGGTAGCTATTGCTAACTTCTGTCTTTAATTAAAAAAGAAATGTAATAAATGCGTAGCATGGAGGTGTATCTAGAAAAAAAATTATTTGAATACAAAATGTATCGTTCCACATCATAACCATTTATCATGCAAATGATACATGGAACATGAAACTAGCTAAGTACTGGTACATCACAAAGACGACTTATATACTTTGAAAATCTGAAAATGAAATTAAAAAGTAAGCTGAAGCAGATGATCAAAGCAGACGCTTACATGTTTGGCTATTCCTGAACAACTGTCATATGTTTGGCTACTCCTGAAGAACTGACAGTGTTACTATGGAGAGATATTCCGGGAAAATAAACAGATACGCTATTGCTGGAAAGATAGGGCTATATGTTACACAGGCTAGGCTACCATTACTAAAAATAACGCATACATGTTAAAGCAAAATACCAATTTTAATGGTCTAAGGTTTTGAGACCATTCTCCCAATCACGTTTATACTATTACTTAATTCTGAAACATGCTTCAGATTATATCGTTTATTTCTACCCTGTAAATTACGGTTATTGGACAAATACTGAATGACGCATGATAGGTAAGAATTCAAAGTGAGAAGAGGCATAAATTACAGTGAAACTAAGGCATTCACAGTATAATAAAACAAGAATTTTGTTCAACATGGAGGTATACCGCAATGCAGTTCCGTTTGTCTAACATTCAAGTAATCGTTCACATTGTTGACACGTACAAGATACGATAACATACCATGCGTCTTCCCTCACTGCACACTTTTATGGGGTAGAAAAGAACACTTATGCAAGTTTTTTACAAAAGTGAACATTAAGGATGTTGTGCATACGAGTTGAAAGGTGGAAGTTTAACCAACAAGAAACAGAATTAATAAGCAAACAAGCTTTGGTTTCGAAGTTCCACTTCCATTTGCTGTCGATACAAATTCAGCAAAACTGGAATCAAATGGATTACGAAAGCATGCTTTTCGCATCACTTCCATCTCTTCTTGGTTGTTCAAAATAGCTTAGATCAACTAGGACAAACGTGTCTTATTACTACAGCAAATACGCATTTAAGAACAGAAAAATGTTCGAAACTGTCTTCCCGACATTCTCATTCACGTAAGCATTGTAATTTTTAGTATTTAAAACAGCTGTTGCGTGCACAAGACAGAAATAATGAACAAGAAGCAATCATAAACAGATGTCTCTTAATGTTTTGGGCTATTTAAGATGGCGACAGGCCCCGTCCACTATGGCTCCAAAACACTGTACAGCGTAAGTCTACACCACCATTTCCCTTGTTTTTTCACCTCCATGTACGTACAAAACCACAAAAATACTATCTTTGAAATATTAAACGTAATCATTGATTTCCTGGGGAAGAGAAATTCCATTCTAAACATAAGGCATCGCTGGAGACGAAACTGTGAAAAGAGCTGTCAAAAATAACTTTACAAGACCATGCAAATAAAAAGTAGACATATAAATAAATAGAACGAATCATAATAAAAAGGCAACCCACATTTACGCTCCAAGATCCCATACGGACCACGTCATAACAGCTAATACGTAAGCATAATGTTGTCATATGTGGACACAACTATATTATACCCAACAATATCATACCCATTATACTATCTTCACAGGTAGACTTGATAATCACAAACGCCGAAACGAAAGCGTGGTGTAACTTGTATACTACGAGTTAATAAACAAATAGCCCAGCAAAAAAATTTGTACTTAAAATATGACGTTCTTCAATGTCAAGCAAGCGGCAGGCCTCATGGAAAGGAAGTTTGTTGATGCTTATTCTCGTAAAATAAGCGTTTTCTTCTATAAGACGAACAACTGACCATTGCATGTATCTCATCTCCTGTGCTAATATATTCAACAGAAAACAATTCAGCGCCTAGGACGTCCACAGCTCCGTACCGATGTTGGACAGCGGCTCCACGTAAAATTTATTGTGCGCCACTTCTACACCCTGATCAAATTGTGTCACATTCGACAGCAAACTTTTTGAATTATCATTATTCGTACCTTTTTTATCGATTTGTAGGAACCAGCATAAAATACAGTTTCAAAACTCTATTTCCGATGTCGATAATCTATTTATTTTTTAATGTAAACTAACTCACACAGAAAACAACAAATGGAAGGCTTACTGCCTGGATAAGAGAATAGTATGGCAGCCTCGTTACAAATAAATCCAAGATGAAGCAGGTAAAAATAATCTATAATATCACATTATTCCACCAAAGGATCACTGATATTCATTTGGACACGATCCAGCTGATCACACACAAAACTATTTTAAAAGTGTACATCGTACGTTCCACTTGACCACAACCGTTATGAATATGAAGTGAAAATACAATTCATTGTAACCAGTCACGTTTAAAAATGCGACTGCTTACGGCAGATTGTGGTTTCACTTGACAAATAATCTAATAACATGTGGGGAGTACGGATTAACATGCTGTGAAGGACCCAAGACGACAATGTTAGAGAGTGGACAACAGTGGAGAAGGATTACTCGCGTTTCCTTTCTTCGAAGGAATCACAACGTTTTTTTCGTGAGTTAAACATATACAGTACGGCAACTAATTTAAATTAGAGCATGGTATGAATTCAGAATGAATTTTTCTCTACAGCGGAGTGCGAGGAAAAATGAAACTTCCTGGCAGAGTAAAACTCTAGATTCTCTCTTTCAGAAATGGTAGCCCTGTTAGTCACGCGGAGGGAACATCTGCGAAGTTTGGAAGGTAAGAGATGAGGTAATGGCGGAAGCAAAGCTGTGAGGACGCGCCGTGGGCAATGCTTTAGTATATCAGTTGGTAGAGAGCTGGCCCGCGAAATGCAATCACTCCAATTTCGAGTTCCGATCCGTTACGCATATTTAATCCGCCTCGAAGCCTTATAGTATCGATTTTTGTTACTCAACTTATATGGCGGGACCCATACACAGAATACATATTATTCAAAACTTCATTACGTGTATGAATCGAGTGGGATTAGTTACGAAACGAAAAGCCGTACCATATAATGTGGCTTTTTACTTTATGTCGGGCTAAGATCGAAACCAACCGAAAAGTGGAATTTTTAACACAATTGTGATGTCTTCCTTGAAATAGATATCGTCACTGAAGAGTACATATTTCTTAGGTGAACCGAGGGCAGAAGAACGTACACCTCTGGAACGGTCGTCCGTTAGCAAGGAAGAAGATCACAAATACACAGGGGTTTGACAAAAGTGCGGAAACATCATAAACAGATTACTGTGCCTGATGCGGTATAGGAAACCCACTGACTTTCAAAGTAGCATCCAGCCGTCTCGCAAAGGATAAGACAGTTCCTGTACGATATTCAGGGGGCTCTCGTACCATTCTTCCGGCAAAATAGTGGTTTGTTCGGGTAACGATAATGAGCGTGGATAGTAATCACGAACATTTCTCTCGAAAGTAGACCACAAAGATTGAATAATGAGATCTGATGACTTTAAGTGGGCAGGGGACATGCGAAAAATAATCCTCGCGGACGCAGAATCTGCACTCACAAAAGCTGTGTGAACATGGGTCCTGTCATCTTGCAACACAGGATCTGGATTGGGGTGCAAACGCTGTACCATGGGATAGACTTGATCTGCCAAAAGATCACATAATGTTGGCAGTAATGCGACATTGACAGTGACCAGGGGGGAGGGGGGGGGCATGGAACACCACGATGCGGATGCCCAAATCATCACAGAGCCCCTGACGTGTCTCACTCTTGGAATGTAAACTCGACCAGAAGTTGGAAACAGTATGGAACAAGACTCATCCCATGAAAGGACTTCCCCACACTGCTCCATAGTCCAGGTTTTATTATTTCGGCATCACATTTCCCAATTACAACCATTTGCACGACTGATGAGTGTTTTTGGAGTTCCATCTCGACTTCTCTGCGTATGGCGCTCCGTTCTCATTGATTTGGTGCTGACAAGACTCTCGCTAGCGATTTTCGTTTTTAGGAGACTTTGCAACTGTCATCCTCTTATTTTTTCCTCACAGTTCTCTTCAATGACCGTCTGTCACGATCACTCAGCAGACATTTTGGTTGGCGTTTAACGGGTGACCTTCAGCTAAACCTGTATGCGATATAAATATTCGATATGGTGCCTCTTGAAATACTAAACACTTCGTCTCCTTTCGTGTCGGAAGCAACCACCGTAAGAGCGCCAACAATTTGCCCACATTCGAATTCACGTATCTCCGACATAATGTACTGACACTTGTAACGTATTGAGGGCAATGCAAAGATGTTATTTGTACTCTAATACAACAGCGCAACCTGCAGACTTGGGAAGCGTCTCCACTTATATTCACGTATGCATTTCTCGTTATGTTTCCGTATTTTTGCTCAACACTTGTATACTAGGTTCTTTAAGAAAAGAAAAAACAATAAAATGTGTATGTACTTTGCACAAATTGTCTCAGAGTGTTCATATTAGTTACCAAGAAAATGATTCATTAACTAAAGTAGATAAGAAAATGCCGATAACCGTCGATGTGGCATAACTACAAAATTTCGAGAGACAGTCTATAAAATACTATAAATGTTTCGGCTGCAGGCCTTATATAGAACCCTACACAGGGGAAACAAAGTAGCGAGACATGCAGAGGTATTAAAATTGTTATTCCGCTTCAATCCACTCGTGAAGTGGACAGGAAGGAAAAGACTAACAGCGAAGGGTATATTCGCCCTTTGTCATGAACTGACAAACCGTTTACGGTTGATGAATATTGAAGTTTGTGTAATATGAGCACCAGAGAAAACTAGATGAGTACTCACGTATGGCGATCGTGTAGAGGACAATGCCCAAGCAGCAGAATTGACAGGTAGAACACCAAACTGGTGGCGATCAGTATCAACGCGATCCTGTGGAGCTGCGGCATAGCGTGTACTGCGCGGCAGCCATCACCGTCGGTATCTGCCCGCGCATGCGCACAACCTCGCACCGCCGCTATCAGGCTGTCCGTACGCGCGTCTTGAGAATAAGTCATCCGGACATTTATATCTCTGAATCTCGCAGACATTTGAAACACATTCACATTATTTCACGATTTACACTCGACGCAGTCAGCTGGGGTACACTAATTCCGTCCTGGGGTTTATGGGGTATCGGCGGGCTGGGCATCCGGCCACCCCTTAACTTAACCATGCCAAATCCGTACTTAACCCTGCGCCCAATGTGGGATCATTGCAGTAGCGAATGAAAGAAAGAACATTTATATCTCTGAATAGTGATACTCTTTGTAGTACGTGACATGTGCACTCTTCGATATAGGTATGATCTGTCTTGTAAACAAAGTGTTGTGTCAAGACTACAAATCGCTGCTTACTACTCTGATTTGCGTCATAAGAAAATTGTGCTGAAATCCAAGATGTGCCCACGCTGCTTACTACTGTGATTTGCGACATAAGAAAATGGTGCTGAAATTCAAGATGTCCCCACGACTGCTTTTGTGAACTACGAATTCTGGACGCAGGATACGTGGCAGTACCACGTGGGGTTTACTGCAGTGATTTGTCACGTCATGCAACCAACTCTCCGACGACAACCGCCTGCATACACAGCTAAATCAACTGAATTATCACGCCTCATGTTTTGTTGTGCCATTTGTAAAGGCAACTGATCACATTATTGCTCATCTATACTGCTATTGTAGCCGTGCGATTGTTACTTCAACGGATTATCAGAACTTAACGCTATACCTGTAGTGTGTTTATGACTGTTTCTGCAATCTGTTAGTTGTTTACCAAACTACATACTCTTTTGAACCGCTTAGATGATTGCAATCACTTCGCGATGTCTGACACGGAAAACGCTGATAGCAACTATCAGCTACAACGCTTGAGGAGAGTAAGGGCGAGAACAAGACCAAATATTACAGTAATGTAGTGGGAAGTATACAACTAAAATGGCGCAAGAGCCATTGAAGAGTATGAATATTCCAGAGATCGACTGTAGGAGCTATTGTGTATACTAAGAGATCTGGATGACGAAATATACGATCTTCTCCATGACGCTGACTACGTTGCTGATGTGTCCAAATGTGACAAATACATAGATGTACGCACGTCACAGGAAATAGAGAAAAACATGAATTCCATAGCTCAGACTACTAGCTGTCACTTCAGTTGTTCCACCGCCTAATATTAGACCACCCACTATAAACTACGGACGTTTTCTGAAAATGTTGAGAACTGGGATCGGTTTTAGGAACAATTCCAGCAATCGATTGATCACGATCCCACGATGTCCACCATTCATAGCCGACAGCTGTAACCGAGCGGTTCTTGGCGCTTCAGTGCGGAACCGCGATGCTGCTACGGTCACAGGTTTGAATCCTGCCTCGGGCATGGATGTGTGATGTCCTTAGTTTAGTTATGTTTAAGTAGTTCTAAGTTTAGGGGGACTGATAACCTCAGATGTTAAGTCCCATAGTGCTTAGAGCCATTTGAACCATCCACCATTCATAAACAAATTTTTTTGTGTGTGGCTGCTTAGAAGCGAAACCAAAGTATTTAGTTGGTGGTATTGCTTTGATCTCTAACACAGATGAAGAAACCTTGAGAATTCTCACAGTACAGTACGCTATGATGATAAAAGTAGAATTATGCAAGCTCACCACCTGGATTATTTTGAATCCATTAAACCCCTTCAATTTCCGAATCCAGAATCCCGTAATTCTACATTTATAGGGTGCAACCGCCACATCCAAGTTTTGCGCACCCTCGGTGAAGACGTAAGTGCGTATGGTCGCGTGCTAGCACTAAAAATTGTCAGAACTTTTCCTGATGGTATCTGCGGCGCTAGCTCATCCATGTCAGACAATCCGGTCTTTCAGAAGGGGACATACTTCAGTTGATGGAATCTACAGGAATGGAAATTGACGCAACACTTCCTTCGCAGAAGATCCGCTGTGACAATAAAACATTGACAACACTCCAACAGCTGCAGTCTTTCATGTACGCGCAAATCAGAAATAAACATTACCCAAGGCAATAAAAACTACGACGAATTTTGCGTCTTTTACGAAGAACGTGGTCATTGAAACAAGAATGTAATAAAGTTACTGACGTCACTGACAGTAAACAGAAATTGAAAAGTACTAACCGATGTTTTCTGTGCCTAAACAGAGGACATAAAATGTTAGATCGCGGGAAGAAGTGTACGGCATTTTGTGCTAACTGTAAAAAAATACATCGAAGGTCCGCCGTGTAAAAAAGCAACACAGAATAACGTCACTTCCGTTTGTAATATAGACACAATTTCACCCACCTTTACCTTCTTGCAAACTGCCCAGGTGCGCATCGTACGACCAACAGGACAAAGTACAATCACTCAATCAGTGTTAGACAATAGAAGCCACGTATTCTTCGTAGTAAAGTCATTAATAGAAGATTTGAAACTGCCTGCCACGAACCAACGGCAACTTGATGTTCGCTTGTTCGAATTTCATGCAACCTGCTCACGATGGCATAGCCTTGTCAATTTCGAAATCAGAGAAGTGTTGACTAATTCTTCGACTTACATCGACGCATATGAAAGTGACCACTACTTCACGCATCATTTCAGATTTCCACAAGATATGCTATTGGCCACTAAAACTGCTACGTCACGAAGATGACGTGCTACAGACGCGAAATCTGACCGATAGGAAGAAGATGCTGTGATATGCAAATGATTAGCTTTTCAGAGCATTCACACAAGGTTGGCGCCGGTGGCGATACCTACAACGTGCTGACATGAGGAAAGTTTCCAACCGATTTCTCATACACAAACAGCAGTTGACCGGCGTTGCCTGGTGAAACGTTGTGATGCCTCGTGTAAGGAGGAGAAATGCGTACCAATAAGTTTCCGACTTTGATAAAGGTCGGATTGTAACCTATCGCGATTGCGGTTTATCGTATCGCGACATTGCTGCTTGCGTTGATCGAGTCCAAGGACTGTTAGCAGAATATGGAATCGGTGGGTTCAGGAGTGTAATACGGAAAGCCGTGCTGGATCCCAACGGCCTCGTATCACTAGCAGTCGAGATGACAGGCATCTTATCCCCATGGCTGTAACGGATCGTGCAGCCACGTGTCGATCCCTGAATCAACAGATGGGGACGTTTGCAAGACAACAACCATCTGCACGAGCAGTTCGACGACGTTTGCAGAAGCTTGGACTATCAACTCGGACACCTTGGCTGCGGTTACCCGTGACCGCCTGCGATGGTGTACTGAACGACGAACCTGGATGCACGAATCGCAAAACGTCATTTTTTCGGATGTATCCAGGTTCTGTTTACAGCATCACGATGGTCGCATCCGTGTTTGGTGACATCGTGGTGAACGCACATTGGATACGTGTAATCGTCTTCGCCATACTGGGGTATCAGCCGGTGTGATGGTACGGGGTGCCATTGGTTACACGTCTCGGTCACCTCTTGTTTGCATTGACGGCACTTTGAACAGTTGGTAGCCCTGCACAAGGCCGCACGTACAGAGACAAAGCTCTCGTGAAAGTTAAGTAATTTACGTTGTAATTAATTGTAGTTGAGCACGTTTAACTAATTAAATACGTTCTTTAGTGTACTCTTCAAGCTCTCTATTAAAAGTTGTTCTTTTATTTGCGTAGTGTTCTAGTAATCGCGAAAAGTTCGTTTGTTTACTTACTGCTGCTTACGCCTAATTTTTCGAGTGTGCATATTTAGCGTTATACCACTACTGGAAGTGCATCTGCTGTAGTTTAACTGATTAAATACGTTCATTAGGGTGCCTTTCAAGCTCACCATTAAAGGTTTTTCTTTTATTTGCGTATTGTTCGAGCAATCGCGAAAACTTCGTTTTGCTTATATTTCGCCGCTTTGCCTTACTTTCCGTGTGTGCATACTTAGCGTTATACTGCAATCTTAACTAATTAAATACGTTCATTAGTGTGCTCTTCAAACTTGCCATTAAGGGTTTTTCTTTTATTTACGTTTTATTTCACTTATCGTAGAAAGTTCGTTTTCGCTACATTCGGCTGTTTCGGCTTAATTTTTGAACGTTGCATATTTAGCGTTATACCACAAATATAAGTGCATTTGGTTATAGTTTACTTATATATTACTTAACCAAAACATATTTAGTGTTCTTTTGCATCTGTATTTAATATATTATCGTTATAACTTAGTAAATCTCTTAACTAATTTCCAAACCACCATGGATGCTAAGTGTCTGAGCTGCAGTAGGAAAGTTAGTCCAGGGGTTTTGTGCAGAAATTCTGAAAGGTGGTTTCATTGGGGAAATTTTAGCGGCGTGGGAACTGGGGAAGCAAACGCGACTCTTTCATTATTTTGCAGGGTTTGCTCAAGAGATAGGATTACAGCTGGACAGGAGGGGAAAATTAGAGCCCTTCAGGCTGATTTGGATAGAGCGAGCGAGGAACTGAAGAAGTTAAGGGGGGAGGAGGGTAATCAGCCGTGGGAAGTGGTAGCTGGGAACAGGAGCCACAGAAAGAGGACAGTGTCTGATAGTTTCCCAATTGACACAACCAATAGATTTGTCTCACTACTGCAGTTAAGTAAAGAAGAGGCTCCAGTAGATGTAGATGTAGTAAGATTGCAACAGAATCTCACTAGGAAACCAACTGTTTCAAAAAAAAGAAGGAAGTAAGAGGAAAGTCCTGTTGCTCGGTAGCAGCCATGGAAGAGGTGTGAGCAAGATTTTGCAGGAAAAATTAGGTGATAGGTACCAGGTCACAAACGTTTCAAGCCAAGCGCAAGTCTTAGCCAGGTGGTATAGGATACAGGTTCCTTGCGCAAGGATTTCACAAAGCAAGATCAGGTGATGATAGTGGGTGGCGTGGGAAACAGTATTGATAGTGACCAGGGCTACAGTACTGAGTGTGACCTGGTGAAAATAGCCTCAGCAACGACCCATACCAATGCTGGGCTGGTGTCTGCTTTCGTGCAGCGTGATCAGCCCCGGTTGAACCGCTCTGTCAGGAGGGTAAATATGGAATTGGATCAGTTGCGTAGGGCGGCCACTCTGTCAGACATTGGATTGGTTCTTGTCGAGGCTATCGATAGGGGGGATTTGACAAGGCATGGCCTATACCTTAATAGGAAAGGGAAGGGTAAACTGGCAGGGGTGTTAGGGAAATCCATAAGGGGGGACCCTATTACGCATGGATGTACCTCTTCTTTAGACTAATATCAGTGTCCAGTGAAAAGTTCAGGCAGGCAGGTGCTAAAGAGTGTAACCTCCCCACAAAATAATTTCCGTAACCTCCCAACAGTAAGAAATATAATTATTTATAGCATTCAGCGTAACCTCCCACAGATAAATTCTGTAACCTACCAATAATACAATGCGATTAATCTCTCAATAAAATTGCGACTCACTTATAACCTTTCAATAATTGACTGTTAGTTTAACCTGGTAAATTTTAGATGTCAGCAGTGCTGCGTCATGGCCCTGATACATTATTCTGAATAAACTGAAAAATCTTACCTTAATTAGGTCGCCGGATAACGCTTATATATCTGCTCCTATAATAATTTTTTCTGGCGCAGCTAAGTGCAATGCTGGCCGATAGATTTGTCTTGTATAAAAGGAAAGAACTGATTTTTCTTTTCAATAATCGGGATGACCAAGGATCGGAGAAATTACTAAATTATTTAAATTGAAATTAAGGATTGTCAAAAGTTACTTTTTATGAGAAATATTCTTATTAGCAATTTTTTTTAAAAACATTTACATGGGACTTGATATAACAATACTACATATTCGCGAGGCTGCTTTTACCTTATACTACAACGCTCAGGCACCACCATCGCTGCACACGACCGGCCCAGCCAACACGATACACCAGACTGCTCGCCAGCAACTACTTACTCCTACTGCCACACAGTTCCTACTGCAGTCAACACTGCTCTTTGGTCTCAGATTCTCTTATAGCTTACATGTCGCAGGTAGCGCGTGAGCAATCCATCGAAATTACGTCAGCTCGAGTGCGCTAGCAACAAATTCGTTAATCATGGACCTCTTACATAACCCTCCAATGGGGGGCAAAAATTTGGCAGCGATGGTGAGTCAATTAGGTAGACTTGCCATGAGCAACGAATTTTTCTATAATCTATTTAGTTACTTTGTCTACAGTCACAGAGTATATACATCACTGATAAGTGCAGAACATATTTAGAAATTAAATAGAGCGCACATGCACTGAGTACAAAACATATTCAGAAATGACGAAGTATATACGCAATGAGTACAAAATATATTAACAAATGACATAAAGTGCACATGCACTGTATAAGTCTTTACCATTTTTTTTACATGACCTGAAAGCATTAAGAAATTAAATAAAGTGCACATGCACTGTAAAAATCTTTAGCATATTTAGGACAACTGATAATATTAATAAATGAAATGAAGTGCACACGCACTGTATAAGTCTTTAGCATATTTAGGACAACTGATCTTATTAACAAATGAAATGAAGTGCACGCGCACTGTAAATGGCTTTATCATTTTACAAGAATTTAAATGCACTGTATAAGTCTTTATCATTTTACAGGAACTAGGAAAGGAATGGGAATAATTGCATCATGGTTGTAGCACAGTAGGTTGCACGTAGCTGCACTGAAAGTCCATATCTTTCTACAGAAGCACAACACCAAGTGAGACAATCTGAACTTCTCTTTCCTGAAGTATTCATCAGTGTAGCCAAGACACTGAAATCTTGTATTAATATTGTATGTTATCATTTTGATAGTACATTAGGTACACCACACAGTAGGACCATACTGACGTTTGCATCGTTCAAGGTGGTAGACAGCTTGATATGTCAAAACCACATTCTTGTAGAAACCGTACTCTTACATCAACATAGAATTAGTGCAAAAACCGAATATAGTGCTCCATGATCATGAGGATGGACAGGACATACGGATATTGCAGTAACTGCTGGTAATTAGGTCAGAAGGTGAAAGACATTAAGACTAATGCTAGTCATCATTGAGAATTACATTAGTGTATCAACCGATTTGAATAATTATTGGCACTCACTGGTTAGTTACTGAACATTTCTGTACTATGTATGGAGTATTACAGAACATTAATCATAAGTCATCTTATTACAGTAATGATTGGCATAGCATTAATGCAAAAGTCATCATATTACAGTAATCAGTGGCATTCATAAGACAATTCATGAAAGTAATTATTGACATTCATTGGCTAGTTACAAAGTATTCATATAGTGTTAGAAAACATTATTCAGTGTTATTCACAAGACATCATTTAAAATAGGAGTTATTGAGTGTAGCATCAAGTTACTGGTGTTTATATACGATATCATGTAAGTGACATAAGACATATTTAAAATGTAAGACATTGGAACTATTACTCGAGGTCGGTAGTCCAATAATACAAAGACATAATGGAATCAATACACAGAAAATTTGCATTATCCTTAGGTCTAAAACTATACCTTAAACTGGTAGCAGTATTTAGTTGTATACTGGTAATAGTTGGGACTGGTTTTTTTTTGTGCTAGCAATGCATTGCGTTAGGATCGATAATTGCTGGGGCATTAAAATATTTGCTTTTGACTTATTGCTGGAAATAAGGATTATTAACGTCATTCGTCATGAGTCAGCTGTAGCAAGGTTATGAAACAAGTACAGTATATGTGATCATATTCATAAATTATAGACACAACTGGGCAAAAAAAAAAATGCAAGTACTAGAACAGGTTTAATAACTAACTACTTATAGCATATTATGTCACAAAAAGCTTCTCCTGGAAAAAATACAAAATGGATTATTGAGCTGAAAGAAGAAATGCATATTATGCTGAAAAATAGTGAACTTCGAATTAACAGGTAATGAAACGTGTACTTAATATGTATGTACTCTAGCTGTCTTTCCCAAAACATTCAATCATTATACTATGCGACATAAGACATGCTGTCAAAAGGAACTGCAACAAATACTTAAATAACTATATAGCATTTCTTAACTAACAGTAAATATATCATCATCTGCAAAGAAAAACTTCATTATTCATATTACCATAACTTCATCACTATAATCACCTGGAAAGAAAAACTTCATTATTCGTATTAGCATATTCTTCATATAAATATTTATCATCATTTATTATCATCTCCAAAAATTAGACACTTCATTATGCATATTCATATTACCATTTACTTCATACAACTATTCATTATTATCCATTACTTCATATAGTATAGAGTTTCTTACTTCTAGCATATTTCATCACTAAAATTAACATCTGTAGTTCTGTCTGACAGTCTGCATCAATCGCCTTGTATTCTGAAAGAAAAATAATTAGTCAAGACTGCTACCATACGATGTGTACAGTATATTCTGGTTAACGATTGTTAATTTTGATCCATTTACCCTTCATGACAAGATATTGCATTTTCTTTCCTTCATTCTCATGGTAAAATTTCCATTTCATAGTAAACCACTGTGGTTGTTTAATTCATTTCTTTTACACGGTATTGCTTTCTGAAAAATGATGAATAAGGATTAATATCTTGCATTTAATCACATACTCATTAAATGAAAACTTGTTTCTAGTGATATAATTAAGCATACAGCATAGCATGACAGAAAACGTATTAGGTCAAAAACGTAGACAGTTTTTAAGTGCATAAAATATACACGCAGTATCATAATGTAGTAGCAAAAATATAGAATAGTCAAGATGTTGAAATATCATAAGGCAAAATGTCAATGTCAACTGGTGTTTGTTACATCTTAAACTTTTCATAGTGCATACAGACAAAAATTCTACTTTTCATAGGAAAACAATCATACATACACAAACAAATAGAAAATGTGCACGGTCTGATATATAACGACAAGAAAAGCGACCTGCTAACCTTACCTTGCCGGGCAATTGCCAGGAAAAAATATGATAATCATCAGTAAGTGTTCATATCAATAACCGGAAAAGGCATTACAATGTGATAAATCATGAAGTATGTTCATTCAATAAAGGGTTTAATATTGGAGACATGGTGATTGCCTTTGCTTTTTCTGGTTCTCAAAGTTTCAACATGTACCACATTGGGATAAGGAATGCTGCGAATTCTGTATGGACCTGCGTATAGAAGTTCAAATTTACAGCATCTACTCTTTCCTCTGTTGGATAAATACCGTGTGCGTACTAATATCTTCTGTCCAATGTGAAAGTCACGGCGTGTACAAACCTGTTTTTACTCTCTTCTCCGGCGCTCTGCGGCACGTTTGATGTTGTTGAGCGCAATCTCAATTATTTCATGGTGGCGTAGTCGACAAGATGTAGGAAAGGATACTAATTCTTTAATTTTGTTAGGTGGTTCAACATTTTTCAGTATAACAGTCGGAGATAGCATAGTAGATTCATTTGGTATTTAGTTAATTACATCCTGGAATGAGAGTATGCGTGTATCCCAATCAATATGTCTTTTATGGCAGTACATTCTACACAGTTTACTAATTTCTTTCATCAGTCGTTCACAAGGGTTCGAAGAAGCGTAATACTTGGATATATAGATCGGAGAAATGTTTATAGCTCGTAACATACGTGTACATATCGCAGATCGAAATTGTGGTCCATTGTCGGAAATTACTTTCAATACATGCCCTACATGAAATAAAAAATGTTTTACAAATGCATTCTAAATAGATTTAGCAGTAGCTTTGCGCAACGGAGTGAAGGTAACAAATTTCGAAGTGAGTTCAACAGCGACAAAGATGTAGCAAAAACCTCTATTAATTTTGGGAATCGGTCCAAAAATGTCTACAGCGGCCATGTGTCTCAATTTAACAGGTACAATGGGATGTAACGGAGGAATATGTGAAGTCGTGTCTGATTTAGCTTTCTGGAAGATTTTACATGACGCTAAAACTCGTCGAATACGTTTCTCCATGTTGGCAAAATAACAGTTCTGTCTTAGTATAAGAAAACATTTTCTGGCTCCATAATGTGCGTAACTCAAATGAGTATACCAAATTAATTTGTTAACAAGTTCGTCAGGAATGCATAATAACCAGTTATTGCCGTCAGGGTGAGAGCGGCGGAACACAATGTTATTGCGTACCGTGTAATGGTTTCCAATGGTAACGTTATTCTTATCTTGCCAAAGGTGTTTAATTTCTTTCCATACGTTGTCTTTACTCTGCTCTTGTGCTATGTCTCGTAATGACGATGAAATGAAATTTTCAAATGCGACATGTTGAATATACATGACGCTAGAATTTGCTTGGCAGATGTTGGTTGCGATGTCTTGCTGATTGTTGCTGAGAGAACGGGATAGTGCGTCTGCTACAATATTTTGTGTGCCGGGAATGTGAACAATTGTAAAAATAAATTCCTGTAAATAAAGTTTCCATCTGCTTAATCTGTCGTGTGTAAATTTTGCGGAAAGTGAAAACTGGATAGCTCTGTGGTCTGTGTAAACGGTAGTATGTCTTCCATACAGAAAATGCCTAAATCGGGTAAATGCCATACAACACATAATGTTTCAAGTTCTGTGACAGAATAATTGCGTTCAGCAGGTGACAGTATGCGACTTGCAAAGGCGACGTTTTTAATTACTGTATTACCGTCTTCTTCAATTTCCTGAAAAATGTGTACGCCTAAAGATGTGTTAGAACTGTCGGTGGCAATGGAAAAATTTCTGGTAGGATCTGGGTGTGATAAAAGTGGCGCGTTCAACAAAGCTTGTTTCAGATTGACAAATTCAGACTGCGCTTGGCTATCCCAGGACAAATAGTGTTTTTACCCGTCAATTGGCATAATCTAGGTGTGTCTAAAGCAGAGTAATGAATAAATTTACGGAAAAAATTAATCCCAAAAAGCTGCGTAGTTGTTTCTTCGTCGTTGGAACAGTAATGTCACGTAAAGCCTTTAGTTTTCCGGGTCAGGCGCAATACCTTCTGCTGAAATTACATGTCAAAATTTTTTTATGGAAGTTTTGCCAAAGTGCGATTTGCTAAGATTAACTGTGAGTCCTTGTGCACGAAAAGTTTGCAACAGTTGTTCCAGAATCAGATTATGTTCAGACCAGTTAGCTTCTGCAATAAGAATGTCGTCTACATACGTTGTGATTCTGTCTTTTAATTCTGTCGGAAGTATAGTATTCAAACCGCGAATAAATGCTGCAAAAGAAATTGTTAAACCGAACGGTAATTTGCAAAATTGATAACAGTCACCAAAACAGAGAAATGCTGTGTACTTTCTGCAGTTCGGATGGAGCTGAATTTGCCAAAATCCCGATCTCAACTCTAATGTGAATTAAACAGCATGCGACGGGTCAGGCTCTTATCGCGCAGTTTCCTTTCCCTGAAAGAGAATCCACCTACCTCGTTTCTTAGGTAGTTGCTGCACTCGCCTCTCCTGATAGCAGCTACTGGAAAAATTGCAGAAAAGCAGTGTTGAAGAAACTGCAATTTAATAGCCGCTCACCGGAGGCCGCGATACATGTTTGCTGAAATACAATCTATGAGCAATCTTCCTAAATAAATTGAGTTATTGGAATGGTAGTAATTGTTTACTCAAACGAGAACGCGAAGTTGGTAATTCTATTTAAGCTCTTTATTGTCTTTAAGCCTGATCATCAGCCCGCTAATCTACGTTTGAAGAAAGTTCAGTTCACAATTCTATCCACACTCAAACCCCGCCAGAATTAGCTTTCAAAGTTACGGAATTTACTTAACTGCAACACAGACGATTTTCTAACATACACGTTTGCAGTCGATGTTCAATAATAGTTCGTTTTTTAACGTTAATGCTCGCCATAAGCACTTAGTAAAAGTTTACGAAGTACCGCCACGCTTTTAATTATTAAAGTTACTCGCGTCTTTCGCGGAACGAAAAGTCACAACTCGCTCAAACTCACACTACGCGTTACTGGACTCTTCCAGTCTCAAATCGCACAGTACCGAACCGATGAAGCCGTTTTATGACTTCATTTTACACATTATTCGCGAGGACACATCAAGCATGTCTCTTCTCGATCACAGTTCCTTCGCGACTCCCCATCCACTCGCGACTCACTCTCCTAGTCTGCTAACCGTCCTCGCATCTCATTGGCTCACACATCACACAGCCAATCAGAATTAACTCTTTGGGTGCGCCTCGCGCCAAAATCTAGCACGCACCAGTCATGACTTCTGAATCATTTACGTCATGATTTCTTGTTACACAAAATTTACTGTATAATTTAACAAACCGAAAGGAAAACTAGACTTTACTTTATTTCCAGAAATTATTTAAATACTCGCGAACGTTCTGGCTGCTTGTACAATACCATACACTCTTGGACATCCGACATTCACTAAGATGGGGAACCACTGGCGACTCTGTTCCCACGGTTACATCGTCTGAACACTTGCGAGTTCCAACCTAGATTTTATACACTTGCAAAGAATGGCGAATGTCCCTCTTTCATTCACTCAGGCACACTCATTCACTCTCACCTACTCATATAAAATAACTGTTCACAAAAATTCAAAACATTTATGGTTTTAACAAAGTTATAGGTGAATTTCTAAAAGTAAAATTCTCAAAATAAATACAAAAGCACGGAAGGTGATTTTGTTTCATAGTTGGATGGTCACTGAAGGTGATCTATACATAATGGTATTTATTTAGACTCGAAAATTGTAGAAATTTGCGTTTTCTGTAAGATTTTTCTAATTTCCAAAATATGCAGGTTTCAAAGCTCAAATTTGGATGACTTATTTTTATTCATAACAGAAACTAGTATATTAACTTTTAATTTCCTCAGGTTCCTCAGTTAGAAGTTATTAAAGATGAAAGTTCCACGTTATACACGCGGCTAGTTAGCGCACAGGTCTTACATTCTCACGGTACAGACATGCCATATGGTCGTGACGTCAGACGAACGGACACCGGTAATCTGCCCGCTACAGCACATATGCTAATCTGATGGCTACTTTACAGTCTGTCTACATTTCACAGTAAATATTTGATAGAAAACTGTGCGCTCGCACTAGTTGCGACGCCACACACCTCCTGAGGAAACTAAATTTTTTCATTCATGACAAACTTTTAGTTTTCTAAAAAAATTTCTATTAAAGATTTACTCAAACAGCTATTTAACATTTATAGTTCCTGTACATCAATCATCCACTTATACCTAGGGCTGACGACCTACAAAACATCTTATATCTAAACATGCACTTTTATCATCATTCAAAAAAAATTTTTCAGATTACAAAATTCTATTTACAAATTCCTGAAAGAGAAAACAAACCTAAATACTATCTTGATGTACGTCACACGCACACTAACACTACTATCGCTATGGTGAGCGTCACTTTTTTACCACTTACACTTAAGATTTTGATAGCACTCGTAGTTCGACCGGGTCCTGCTTGGGAGGTCCATTTCAAGTCTCGTGCTACCACCTCTGTTTACTTCGGCGCACCTGAAACATCAGCTGGCCTCAGTTCCCTTTCTAACTGCTACGTCTTAACCTACAGCAGCGATAAATGGCGCTATCTGCTTGACTCTAAAGTCTCATATTTTTGATAAAATTTACTTTACAGTATGTACAATTTTCATTTTTTTTTTTTTTTTTTTTTTTTAAGTGAAAAGTGAATTGACTTTCCTAATGCAGTACCGAAGTGGCACATTTACTCTTTAATTACTTCTTCATCTCATAATCAAACAAGTTATGGTTACATAAGAAATACTAAGAAAAACAATTCCTACAAATAGTTCACAAATACATAATAAATCTCCGCCAGCACTGGTGACTCTCCAGTTCCTGTACAATACACAACAATATAAAATATACACAAAATTATCAATATTACAATTCTGTCTCCAGGCAATCTCCTGTAGTCCTGTATCATAAATTAAACACTGAAAAATACATATTTACTTATTCATTTATCAACACTACAATCCTTATACTAATCTCTACGACAAACTTGGGGAGCTTTGTGTGTCTCTGGTCAAAAATGGAATCGATGTCATGGGTACTTTCCTCATCTCACATATCTGGAGTTACTTCAATTTCTTGTCAACATCAGGTTTTCTCTAGTCACATTCGGGTTTAATTTACAACTCTCATACTCATACTTCACACACTCAGGTTAGTATTTGTTAAAGCGTTTCCTACTAATCTGCGAAACCTCGTTACCCATACTTTCTAACATACATCCACCTCCTGAGTTACCAACGTCGCCTCAGCTCTGTTTACATTCGTAGCCTCACTTCCTTTTGTTTACAAACATCTCCTCTGTTTACCAACAAACGCCACCTCTGGTTACCAACATTAAGCTTTTTATTTACTCACCTTCGTAGCCTCACTTTTTCCTAATATCGAGCTAGCCAAACACTATGCTCATTCTTTCTCCTTTTCTCACATATTTCTCTTCATTTGACAGTCAGTCCTGCTGCACTGTCCCTTTAACTTAACTTCCTTTACCCCTTTGACAGTCAACCTTGTTGCACTGTACTTTTACTCATTTTACCACTAAATCACCTCCTGAGGCTCTGACTTCATTGAACAGACAGTTTTGCTGTACTGCTCCATTTCCTTTCCTAAACATTAGCTTAATGCTACGTCTTAACATATCGTTCTGTTACTTAACAAACAGCTTCAATGTTCGTCACCATATTTTCTGAGGCTCTTACATTTCTTAGTTATTTTACCTTTCTAAGGGCATTACTCACACCTTAGGCCAAACATTTACTTTACTGAGACTTATTACTTATCTGAGGTATCTTAATCCTTTTTGATTTTCTCTTACACTCATTCCTTACGCTTAACCTATACTGCACTGAGGTTCTTTCCTACTCATTACTTAAACACTTTATCACTTAAAAACTACGATAGAGAAGAAGGAAAGACGATAGAATTTTAGTTCTGAATGAAAGAAGAGGTAGGTTGACAATACGGAAAAGAAAGTGGAAGAAATATTGTCAAACGACTCGAGACCTAGTGCTCGTCACGCACTTAGCTCTGCAAAGTGTGCAAAGCTCTCTGAGGTATCTACTCACTCCTGGTCACGTCTCTCTTTTGAACATATCTTTTCAAATCCACAATGTTCCTAAGCCCTAACACCTTATGTGATTTCACAAACTCCAGTCTATAAGCATTTGGGTGAGGCTTCTCTACGATTCTAAATGGGCCCACGTACTCATCGGTAAACTTCTTTGTTTCTGACGTAAGTTTCTTAGATCTTTCCCTAGTTTTCACTAACACTAGATCCCCTACCTGAAAACAAGTGGGATCAGCTCTTGCGTCATGCCTTCTCTTTCTTTCCAGGGCCTTCTTTCTTATATTAATACGTGCCAGTCTCTCCTTCTCTTCGATGGCTATGTCTGTGAGATTTGGAAACTCGACCAGGTCGAATAAAATATTATTTGGCCTAATGTCACACATTAGCTCTATTGGTGCATATCCTGTGGCTTCATGCTTCAGATGGTTTATTACTTCTTCGAAGTATTCAATATAATTGGCCCAAGCGGAGTGTTTTTTATGACAATATGTTCTACACAATCTATTTAACTCCTTCATAATTCGCTCACACATGTTCCCTTGAGGAAAGTACGCGGAGATTTTTATGTGATCGATACCTCTCTGTTGTAAACATTCACTAAATTTCTTAGAGATAAACTGGGGCCCATTGTCTGACAATATTGCCTTTGGCACTCCTATCTTCCCAAAATAGTCCTTCTCCAACTTATTCACTAATACTTTAGAGTTGGCTTTCTTAATTGGGTAAAATTTTACGTACTTAGTAAACCCATCCACCATCACAAACACATATTCACATCCCCCTCTAGACACTGGTAGTGGACCAAATAAATCTACAGCTACTAAATCCAGCCGATTTTGTGGTTCTACTGAATACATCTGTCCTTGGATAGTTCTATTGTTGGCCCTAACTTTCTGGCAACGATCACAGGATTCTAATCGCTGTTGCACCCTTCTCCACATATTATCAAAAATTACCACTTCACTTAACTTAGCTATACATTTACGAGCGCCATAATGCCCATACTTACAATGTACGTAGTCTATAAGTGCATCTACATGTTGCTCCGGAAAACATATTTTCCAATTCTCCTCACTGTCTTTCCTGCGCCTAAATAAGACATCTTTATGCACTTTATAGTAGACCAGTAATTTTGGGTAGTCTGGATGACCTAATCTACTCTTTACTAATTTAATGTTGTCATCCTGGTTCTGTTCCCTCCGTAGGTTCTTACAAATGCGCTTAATTAAGCCATCGTCCTGGAGCTGCATGATGGCCAACATTACTTCATTATTATCGGTATTTCTTAAAGATTTCCCTTCTTGTCCTGTATCTTTCACACTTCTTGATAAGGCGTCCGCCACGATGTTCTCGGAACCCTTAATGTATATCATCTTATAATTAAATTGCTGTAAATACAGGGACCACCTTCTTAATCTAGCATGTTTTAGCTGACATGAGTCTAAATATGTAAGGGCACTATGGTCTGTGTAGATCCAAATTTCATGTCCTAAAAGGTACTTTTCAAATTTTTGCAGGCCGAAAATAACAGCTAATGCTTCAAGTTCAGATATACTATAATTTTTCTCGGATTGTTGCAATGACCTGCTCGCAAAGGCTATGGTCTTGTGGACTTCCTCTTCTCCTTCTTTTTCCAACTGAAATAGTTCAACTCCTAACCCGTAACCACAAGCATCAGATCCCAGACAAAATGGTTTCGAAAAATCGGGATGGTTCAAAATCTTACTATTAATAAGAGCTTCTTTCAATTCTTCAAACGCCTTCTGACACTCAGAAGTCCATTTATAAACTACATTTTTCTTTAAGAGTTCTCGCAGGCACGGTGCATTGAATAATTGTCCAGACACAAATTTTCTATAAAACCCAAACAAACCAAACATCCCCTTTAATGCTTTACGTGTTGTAGGTGCAGCATAATCCCTTATTGCCCTAATCTTTTCTGGATCCGGCATGATACCATCGCCACTCACTATGTGCCCCAAGAATTTAATTTCTTTCTTCACAAATTCAGTTTTGTCTAGCTTCAATTTCATACCCCCCAATTTTATGGCCCTCAATACTTCATCCAATAACATACAGTGTTCCTCCCACGTTGGTGTCGATATCAAAACGTCGTCTACATACACTGTAATTCTTCTTAGTAGATGGTCCCCTAATACCTGCGACATAGCTCTTACAAAGGCACATACACTTATATTTAAACCAAACGGCACCACCTTATACTGATAACATCTACCTTCGAATAAGAATGCCGTGTACTTTCTTGATTCCTTTGCTAACGGTAGGTTCCAATATCCACAGGTCACATCCATGGATGTAAAGAACTTAGCACCTTTAAACTTTTGTAGCAGTTCTTCAATATTCTCCGGACGGTCACTCTCAGGTAGTACTATTTTGTTTAATGCTCGAGCATCCAACACTAGTCTAATTGAGCCATCCTTCTTAGGAACTATGACTAGCGGGTTATTGTACACACTAACAGCCCTTTCAATAATTCCCCACTCTAACATATTTTGAATTAAGTCACGTACTGCCTCCTTATGTACTTCTGGGATTGCAAATGGTTTTTTGAAGAAATGAGCGTCTTTCTGCACTGTCAAAAAACACTCATAATCCTTTACTAGCCCTGGTTGATCTGAGAAAACCTCGGCATGTTTGACTAGTATTTGTCTTAAATCGTTTTTCCTTGCTTCATCAGTATCAATTAATTCTAGTAATTTCTCCTCGATCCTATTTCTGACACTCACAAGCTCAGACGGATCCTCTACTTTTTTGCCACCGTACTCATTATAGCCCTCCAAGAATTTCTCTGTTTTACAAATACATATAGGAAAATCATTCTGCTCAGGATCCTCACATAGCTGCTTACCGATGAAAGGTATAGTAATTAGTTTACCCTTAATTTTTACCATAACATCATTGGTAGAAAAATTCACCCATCCTTCATATTTATTCAAAAAGTCAGCCCCCACCAATATGTCTACACTCAGTCCATTTATAACTAAGAAGTTCTGTCTTATTTCTACTTCCTTAAATGCTATGGGTAGAAACACTTCCTGTTTTACTGTCTTCTTAGTCTTACCGGTTGCTACTACAATGTTCAAGCCACTTACTGGCATCTTAACAATCTGTTTACTGTTAGGGAGTTCATTTACCAAGTTCTGGGATACTGCACAGACTTCCGATCCAGTATCTATCAAACATTTAACTGGTTCATTTAATACTCTTAGCTCTACTATCGGTTGCCCTAAGTACTCTTTATTTATTTTGGGTTCTGCTTCCTCCAATAAATCTTGCACAATTTCTCTCCTTTCGAAGCCTGTCTTTTGGGTGGCAATCACATTCACACTTACAGGGTTTATTTCATGCTTATTATCACCCTCAATTCTAGTGGCAGCTCCTATCAGCCTATCCACTATTGCTAAGTCAAAACATTTTTCCAATGTTTCCCCCTCTTTCTCATTAACCTCCTTTTCTACGACCCTATCCAAGGCGTCGTCATTAACCTCTACCTCCTCCTCTAATCTATCCTCTTCTTCGTAACTATCTACAACATCAATTATCTTATCAAGCACAGTCACAACCCTGCCATTATTACTGTTCTCACCCCTATCCGACAGCTCTTCATTAGTTTTACTGTGCATAATGTCTTTCTGATTATTACCCTTATAACTAGTACTTAGTTCTTCAATAAGTGGCTTCTTATGATTATTCTTACAGTTAATTGGTTCATTAACCTCCACTTGACTTAAAGCTACTATCTCTGTCTGTTTTACGTTATCCTCCCTAAATTTTGTAGCAACAACATTTATGTTAGGTGGTCGTTCAGGCTGCTTTCTTATGAATGGTTTTGCCAGCGGATTTAACTTTAAACGCTGTTGCCTACGATCGCCAGCACACTCGTAGACAATTAATGGTTTTCCGAGCGCGGTGCGTCATCACTATGCCTCCAGCTGACCGCCTCACCTCCTGACATCTGTCGGCCGCTGTCATACTGCTCGCGTTCATTGAACCTGTTAACATATGTTCTTCCTCTACCACGTGAACTGCCACGGTATCCGCCGCCTCTCTGAACACCCATCCTATTAATGTTTACATCCGCGCGATTGTCATTCTGCCTAGCAGGCGGGCGATGCTCCCTCCTCATGTTTTCTTCTTCTTTTTGGACGGATTCAACCCTTTCTAAATACTGTACGAACTTGTCAATGTTATCTCGGGGCGCAGATATGATCTTAGTTTTCCAGTTCCACGGTAGCTTATTTTCTACCCCTAATATGATCTGTTCTGTTTCTAACTTATTACTAAGGTAGGACAGAGTTGTTACCCACCTTTGAACAAATCGTTTGATGCCCTCTCTCTTGGGGTCATACTTCTCTCCCGACCAGAACCGATTAAGAACATCCATCTGCTTTCTCTTTCCCCAGTATTCCTCAAAGAACGCTAATTTAAATTCTGACAATTTCGCGTATTTTTCAGAGGCTAAATTCCCCCATACTCTGGCCTCTCCCATCAAATTTGAAGTGATAAAGCCTATCTTTTGTTTATCGCTCCATACTTTCGGCAAAACGTCTTCAAAATCGTTCCAAAATTCTCTGGGGTGCATGTTCTTACTTGGGTCAAATTTTAAAAACTGTCTGTGGGTAACATACGCAACCTCGGTAGATTCAATTATTCCACTGGAAATTATACTACCACTATGGTTAGAAACACACTGTTCTACTTTGGTTAGTCTGCATTCATGCCCACAAAGTTGCTCATTCACACTTTCACTGAAATGGCTTATGTGAGTCTCTAAATTATTGACCTTATTTACAACTTGCTCTCCAAGTTTCTCACACCGAATTTTGGTATCATTTACTTAACATTCTAAGGCGGCATGACTAATTTCATTGGAATTCTCTACCATTTTTATGTGCTCACATACTTTATCTAATTCTGCATCAACATGGGATTTAAATTGCTGTTGATCCTCAGTAACCTGTTCGATTCGTGTCGTCAATTCACTTTGCACTTGAACAATATTTTCTGTACATTCTAGTTTAACCTGCTGTATTTCAACATTTACTTTACTACTGAGCACTGCTAAATCTTGCTTCCAACAGTCTCTGAGATCGGATATTTTGGAATCTAAATCAGCGCCCATTTTAGTCATCTCATTACTTAAATCAGATCCTAATTTAGACATTTTTGAATCCATTTTACTTGACATATTAGTTTCCATTTGTGACATATTAGTTTCCAATTTTGATATACTGGAATCCATTTTACTTGACATATTGGAATCCAACACGTTCATCTTAGTTAATAGATTCATCAGCATACTGGCGACATTATCCTTCGCCCCCTCATTTGCTGATACAATGTCCCTATTAACATTAACTACCGGCATGGGTAACTGTAACTCACTGGGCACTGACATATTTGGATCTGACTCCAAACTATAATTAACATAGGATGAATCAGTCAAACTACTACTGAAATTGGGTTGAGATACGTCTAAACTAAAATTCATGGGGTCATTTTCCCCTGTCTCCATCCCACTATCACAACTTAGTTCCGCCTTTTTGTCACTTGGTTGAAACTCAGCCATTTTTCTCAGTTTGACTCCACAAACACACAAAGTTTTCAAAAGCACTGTACTTAACTCTGTGCTTCGGCGTGCTGCGTTGCTGCTAGATGAAACTGCGGGTCCGTTCACCATACACTGCAATGCTGTACCAGTTTCCGGGCCCCCGCTCGAATCAGCGCTGCCAACTGCCACTGCTGTCGTCGCCTCTGCGTAGTCTCCGTAGCTCGTCGTCTGCCAGACGCCGTCGTAGACTGCTATTCCAATCGGCGCGTAGTCACCGAAAAATTCTTCCGTTCCGTACAACACATTACAGTTCACGGACACTTTCACTGTCCTTCCTATTCACGTGGCGATATCAATTTGTACGCTACACAGTTCCTACACATAGCGAGCACTTCTGTATTGTCCGGTAATTGTCACTACTGCTTTTTTTGAAATTCACTGGAATTTACTATTTTTATTTCCCGGCCGATGCACCACTTGCGACGGGTCAGGCTCTTATCGCGCAGTTTCCTTTCCCTGAAAGAGAATCCACCTACCTCGTTTCTTAGGTAGTTGCTGCACTCGCCTCTCCTGATAGCAGCTACTGGAAAAATTGCAGAAAAGCAGTGTTGAAGAAACTGCAATTTAATAGCCGCTCACCGGAGGCCGCGATACATGTTTGCTGAAATACAATCTATGAGCAATCTTCCTAAATAAATTGAGTTATTGGAATGGTAGTAATTGTTTACTCAAACGAGAACGCGAAGTTGGTAATTCTATTTAAGCTCTTTATTGTCTTTAAGCCTGATCATCAGCCCGCTAATCTACGTTTGAAGAAAGTTCAGTTCACAATTCTATCCACACTCAAACCCCGCCAGAATTAGCTTTCAAAGTTACGGAATTTACTTAACTGCAACACAGACGATTTTCTAACATACACGTTTGCAGTCGATGTTCAATAATAGTTCGTTTTTTAACGTTAATGCTCGCCATAAGCACTTAGTAAAAGTTTACGAAGTACCGCCACGCTTTTAATTATTAAAGTTACTCGCGTCTTTCGCGGAACGAAAAGTCACAACTCGCTCAAACTCACACTACGCGTTACTGGACTCTTCCAGTCTCAAATCGCACAGTACCGAACCGATGAAGCCGTTTTATGACTTCATTTTACACATTATTCGCGAGGACACATCAAGCATGTCTCTTCTCGATCACAGTTCCTTCGCGACTCCCCATCCACTCGCGACTCACTCTCCTAGTCTGCTAACCGTCCTCGCATCTCATTGGCTCACACATCACACAGCCAATCAGAATTAACTCTTTGGGTGCGCCTCGCGCCAAAATCTAGCACGCACCAGTCATGACTTCTGAATCATTTACGTCATGATTTCTTGTTACACAAAATTTACTGTATAATTTAACAAACCGAAAGGAAAACTAGACTTTACTTTATTTCCAGAAATTATTTAAATACTCGCGAACGTTCTGGCTGCTTGTACAATACCATACACTCTTGGACATCCGACATTCACTAAGATGGGGAACCACTGGCGACTCTGTTCCCACGGTTACATCGTCTGAACACTTGCGAGTTCCAACCTAGATTTTATACACTTGCAAAGAATGGCGAATGTCCCTCTTTCATTCACTCAGGCACACTCATTCACTCTCACCTACTCATATAAAATAACTGTTCACAAAAATTCAAAACATTTATGGTTTTAACAAAGTTATAGGTGAATTTCTAAAAGTAAAATTCTCAAAATAAATACAAAAGCACGGAAGGTGATTTTGTTTCATAGTTGGATGGTCACTGAAGGTGATCTATACATAATGGTATTTATTTAGACTCGAAAATTGTAGAAATTTGCGTTTTCTGTAAGATTTTTCTAATTTCCAAAATATGCAGGTTTCAAAGCTCAAATTTGGATGACTTATTTTTATTCATAACAGAAACTAGTATATTAACTTTTAATTTCCTCAGGTTCCTCAGTTAGAAGTTATTAAAGATGAAAGTTCCACGTTATACACGCGGCTAGTTAGCGCACAGGTCTTACATTCTCACGGTACAGACATGCCATATGGTCGTGACGTCAGACGAACGGACACCGGTAATCTGCCCGCTACAGCACATATGCTAATCTGATGGCTACTTTACAGTCTGTCTACATTTCACAGTAAATATTTGATAGAAAACTGTGCGCTCGCACTAGTTGCGACGCCACAAGCAGTACCATGAAATTTCTGTAGAAGTTCTTCTAGTGTCTGTGGGCGATCTGTTTCATTAATAATAATGTCGTTGACATGACGCGAATCAAGTACGAGTCGAAGTGACCCATCCTTTTTCTTAACAATATGGAGCGGGTTTATGTACGGACTAACTGCCGGTTCAATAATACCTTGGTCAAGCATAGCTTGCAATTCTTTCTTAACTTGTTCTCTGTGAATATACGGAATGGGATAATGTTTGGCTTTAAACTTGTCGTGCTGTTTAACTTGAAATTCATACATGAAACCGTACATAGTACCAGGGATGTTGTCAAAAACTGGAGCTTGCTGTAAAAGATATTGCATAGTTGAGTACGTTCAACGTCTGTATTTGCACTGCTTTGTTTTACTTTATCAGAAACCATTTGCATAACGTCATAGTCGGCTTCGTCTGGTGTATTATAGTTGTGTGTGCACGTATCTGTGAACAATGTTGAATGACAGTCCGTGTTACGCGATGTAGTAAAGATCTCTGTTCGATTAATTGCCTGTTCATCTGCAGATAAAGCGTGCTGAAATTCTAATTCCAGTTGTACATTTTCACCCTTTAACATTAAATAGGAATTTTGAAAGTGAATAATTGCGTCATGCTGTACCACAAAATTCGTACCTAAAATAACGTCTGTTGTCAATAAGTGAGCAATCAAAAAATTTGAGTGGAACGTATGACCTGCAATACAAAATGATAAGTGTGTCTGTAATTTTACATCTACTCCTTTACCAGATACTGCTTCTTTTACTTTAGTTTTGCCTAATGGTAACGTAGGATAAGTATTCTCTTTGTTACCTTCGTTGAAAGTGTCTTCATTTATAACTGACATAGGTGATCCAGAATCGATTACTGCTGAAAATTTGGATGATCCAATCTTCATTTCAATGACAAGGTGGGAAATGGTTTTTGAATAACTGGTTTTTCATGCAAAAGAGTGTCTAGGATGCCGTCAAAAGTAATAGCATTTTCGTGAACGAGAGTCTGTGTGTCAAAAGTGTTGCTTACGTTGCTGATTGATTCAGTCTTCACTGTATCTAGTAAAATTCTTTCTGACGTGCTGTTATTTGCGGGAGGATGCTGTGGCATCTCGACTATTTGTACTGTTCTGTTATTTCTTCCTGACGTATTAGGTTCGGGATGATACCGACTGTCTGGTTCACTCATAATAATCTGTTGTTGTGGATGATTCCGCTGCTGTTAAGACCGACAGTTACGCTGGAAACTGTGCTCATTACTTTTACGTCTGACATATTAATCATTGCTATAGGGCGCATTGCGATAGGAGTTGAAATGATGTGCTGTACGTAGTGATTTCCTTGTTGCTGTGCGTTACTATTTGGTGGAGCCGACGCTATACGTGTAGGCGGCGAAACATTAAAGCTTGGTTGACCTTGCAGACTACATTGTTGTTTATGTATGCTAACCGGCTGGTTTTGATGCTGTTGCGGAGAAAAACCTCTATTGTTGCCAAAATATGTTTGCGACTGCTGAAAATTTTATACATACTGATGATTAAAATTTTGTCTGTTATTAAAATTACGCTGGTAGTTATCACTTCAGGAGTGTCTAATGAAAACTGTCACTTTCGGTAATACTTGTCATATCAGGTTTTCTTTACCCTTTCTTAATCCTAGATAGATCGATAGTTAAAGAGCTGTTTTGATAGATGTAAAGGATAGTAAAACAGTAGGCAGCAGTGCAGAAAACTAAAGACGAAACAGCACTACTACGGCTCGGGGCCCTGTGCACGCTACGGCACATATTCATCGAAGTGTAATGAATCCCCTGAGGTCGCTTACGCGCTCCAAATAAATTTTAGTTTCTGCGTTACAGGCAATGCCGGTGATAATTCAGAAGCTAATTGTTGTATCCAGTCCAATTCTAGTTTCTGCATTATGGCCAAGCTGGTGGAAAAGGAAAGGTAAATTGTTGTATCCATTCCAAGGGGTGCATCTGCGTTCGGTCATTCTTAAATACATTAAATTTTCTCACAGATAGAATGTGGTTATAATCAAAAGTATCGTCTCTGTGTGTCTGAGCAGGTTCACGATTGTATGAGAATCGATTTGTCTGTGACTGTTAGGAATCTAAGTCACGTACTCTCTGTAAATTACCTAAATTGTACTGGCTGTGTGAGTGTGAGAAATGTTCGGAGAGTGGCGTATACTGTGTCGTGTTACAGGCTGAAACATTTTTCATCTCTGTCACTTCTTGCTGTAACGATGACAATTTTTTACGCAATTATTGGACGAACCTATCTCACTGATTGTCTGCTGTAAATTTTGGAATTCGGATGTTTGATTGAAAGAAATTGGTGACGTATCGTCTGATTTGGTATCATTGCTATTTTCGATAAGGTCAATACGATTGGCCAATTCATCAAATTTTTCAGTCAGTGCTTTTACCTGATCGTCATTTTTAGTGTCACAAACATTAATTTGTTTTTGGATTTTCCGGGTGGTTTTGTTCAACTTCTTAACGTCTGCTTTAATGGCATAGGGATCCTGTATTAACTCGAATTGTTCAAGTCTGCTGGCACTGTCTGAAAGTTTACTGTGTGTGTGTCTGTTTTTGTTTTAAGATCGGAGATTTCATCATGCAATTCGGTGTTCAACTGTTTGATTTCGTCTGATAATGTAGCAATGTTGTTGTCTACGTATGTTATTGCTTTCGTAAATAATTTACGCTTATCATCCCGTCTATGTGCAGTAATTGTTTCCAAGACTTGTTTCTTTACTTTGTTCTGTTCCTGTATAAATTTACGGTAACGCGTTTCACTGTTTTGTGGGTGGTGATTAAAACGTTCGTCAATTTCGCTGTTTTGTTGTTCAAATTTGGTGTCTACTTTCGAATCCAGTGTGCGTGAAAGTTCCGATGACATGAATTTAAACTCGTCGCGTAACTGTGTTGCGTTTTCAGAACATTGTTTAGCGACTGCACTAATTTCATCTCTAAGTAATTTAGTTGTGGCTGTATGTGTATTACTTAATTCTTGTGCAACGGATCTAATTTCTTCACTACTATTCCTAGCACAAGCCTTAATTTCCTCACGTAATTCTTCTTTAGTATCATGACATTGCACGGCAACGGCTTTAATCTGTTCACTAAGCTGTTTGAGACTGTTGTCTTGTTTTTCATTCGACTGTTTGGAATTGTTGTCTAGTTTTTCATAAAGTTGTTTGTTCGATTCATTAAGTCGTTTGAAATTAACGTCTTGTTTTTCATTGAATTGTAGCAATAATGTTACAACTTGATCCAAGCCAAAATTACCGACTCTATTCTCTGTACTGTGTGATGGTGTATCTGCATTTGTCACGTTTTGTGAAACCATTTGGTCATTGTCTGATTCACGAAAAGGTTTGCTAATTGGATGTGCACTGAGTGTCACTACCTGGGAATCAAATAAATATGACGTATTTTGACTACATTGTTCATCTTAGTCAGACAAATTTTTCTGTTCACTGTATAAATTTTGCAAATCAGGTGTGTTAAACTGGGCAGCGTTCATTGTAACGGAACGTGCCACGTCATCAATTGTCGTTAAATTAACAGAGGACACAATTGAATTTGTTTGCTTATCATTAGCATTAAAATCATTACAAGTGATCGGCACGCACTCATTATCTGTAATTAGAGGATTATCACTATTACACAGACTGTCGCTAGTATGATCGGTCAAATTATTCGAGTCAGCTTTTTGACTCATTGCACATCGCGATGAACTGTTAGCGGTTTTTCGCGGCATTTTCACAGATCAAAGCTAAGCACAAAATCAAACAAAGACAAAGCAAAATGGAACAAATACAATTACAACAAAGAGCAATAAATTTCCGATGATCTGTGAAAGAAAGTGAGACAAATTAGTAAATGCGTTGCGCCAGATGCAAACTACTTTTAATATTAAGTAAATAAGAGCAGATATATAACTGACTACTTCTCAGAAATTCACAAAAATTCGATCCTGGCCGGTTGTCGCCAAGTGTAACCTCCCCACATAATAATTTCGGTAACCTCACAACAGTAAGAAATATAATTATTTATAGCATTCAGCGTAACCTCCCACAGATAAATTCCGTAACCTACCAATAATACAATGCGACTAATCTCTTAATAAAATTGCGACTCACTTATAACCTTTCAATAATTGACTGTCAATTTAACCTGGTAAATTTTAGACGTCAGCAGTGCTGCGTCATGGCCCTGATACATCATTCTGAATAAACTGAAAAATCTTACCTTAATTAGGTCGCCGGATAACGAGTATATATCTGCTCCTATAAGAAATTTTTCTGGCGCAGTTAAGTGCAATGCTGGGCGCTAGATTTGTCTTGTATAAAAGGAAAGATCTGATTTTTCTTTTCAATAATCGGGATGACCAAGGATCGGAGAAATTAGTAAATTATTTAAATTGAAATGAATGATTGTCAAAAGTTACTTTTTATGAGAAAGATTCTTATCAAGCGATTTTTTTAAAAAGATTTACATGGGACTTGATATAACAATACTACATATGCGCGAGGCTACTTTTACCTTATACTACAACGCTTAGGCTCCGGCATTGCTGCACACGTCCGGCCCAGCCAACACGATACACCAGACTGCTCGCCAGCAACTACTTACTCCTACTGCCACACAGTTCCTACTGCAGTCAACACTGCTCTTTGGTCTCAGATTCTCTTATAGCTTACATGTCGCAGGTAGCGCGTGAGCAATCCATCGAAATTACATCAGCTCGAGTGCACTATCGCCAAATTCTTTAATCATGGGCCTCTTACAAGAGGTCTAAAACTCACAAAATTCTCAGAACAAGAAAGTAAATAATGATGTTACCATATTTAACCTAAATATTGGTGGATTAAAGAAAAAAGAAGATTCTCACGAAAGTAAAGTAAAAAATAATGTTACCATTTTTCACCAAAATATTCCGGGATTGAAGAATAAAGTAGATGAGCTCCTGGTTTGTTTAGATGACGTTGAATCTGATAATATAATAGATATACTATTCCTGTCTGAGCATCACATTGTGTCTGATATGGAAAAGGTAAATATCAGTGGTTATAAACTAGTTGCACGTATGAGTAGAGAGAATAAGGTGAGAGGAGGAGTTGCCATATATGTCAAAAGTTATCACTATGTAGAAAGCTTATATACAAAAAAGTTTTGTCTACAGCGACATATAGAAGCATGTGCCTGTCAACTTAAACTGGAGGAGTGTTTTTTTATATTTGTAACAGTACATAGGTCCCTTTCAGGGAACTTTCATTTATTCCTGGAAAACTTAGATGCCGTGTTGTGCTATCTGTCAGATAGGGGAAAGCAAATTATTATTTGTGGGGACTTCAATGTTGATTCACTGAAAGAGTGTAATAGGAAGAATGATGACCTCGAAGTCTTGCTCGGTTCTTTCAATTTGCCATCTGTCATTAATTTTCCTACTCGGGTAGTAAAGGACAGCTGCACATTGACAGATAACACTTTTATAGACAAAGACAGGTTTAAAAACATAAATTCTGGTCGTGTTGAGAATGGGCTTTCTGTTCATGATGCTCAGCTAGTTACAGTATATGACATAGCTCCATTCAGTAATTCAAAACTACCCTCCAAAGTTGTGCACTCAATTAATGACTCAACGATTAGAAATTTCAGAGAAAATCTCCAGCAGTTAGACTGGGATGAGGTGTACAAGGAACCCGATGCTAATTTAAAATATAACGTATTTCACGATAAACTTGTAAGAGAATTTGAAAACTGTTTCCCCAAGAACGCAGTTAAATCAAATTATAAGAAACCATGCAAAAACCCTTGGCTTACTAAAGGAATAAAAATATCTTGTAACCACAAAAGGGAACTTTATCTAACGACAAGAACGAGTAATGATCCAGAAACAGCCAAGTATTATAAAAACTACTAAGCTACATTAAGAAAGTTTATTAGAAAGTCCAGAAGCATGTGCATCATGTCTGAGATTAATACCTCTGATAACAAAATTAAAACAATTTGGAATATTATTACAAGGGAGACAGGGCAACCAAGAGTACAGGATTGATAAACAACAAGCCGGAAGTCGTAAAAATTCTGAATACTCATTTTCCTAATGTAGTAGAGAAAATAGGATATAAATGTTCATTATAAGAAGCGAGGCAGATAACGGAAGAGGCCTGACCCACACCATTTGATACAATTGAAATTCCACCGACCTGTTCTGTTGAAATTAGGAAGATAATAAACTCTGTCAAGAATAAAATCTCACATGGAATTGATGGCACTTCCAGAAGGATAATAAATGCTTGTTCCCAAAAAACAAGTGGAATTCTTAGCCACATATGTAATTGGTCTCTGAAGCAGGGTATGTTCTAAGAAAGACTGAAGTATGCCATTATTAAACCATATCATAAAAAAGGGGATATGTATGATGTCAACAACTACCGCCCAAACTCTCTTCTGACTGCCTTATCCGAAAGTTTTGAAAAAGTAATGTATTGTAGAGTAGCCTCACACCTTTGTAAAAATAAAGTTTTAACAAACTGTCAGTTTGGTTACCAAAAGGGTTTTTCAACGGAAAATGCTATATATACTTTCACTAATGAAATATTAAATGCTCTGAGTAACCGGAAGTCACCCATTGGGAGTTTTTGTGATATATCAAAGGCTTTTGATTGTGTAAATCATGGAATACTTCTAGATAAGCTCAAGTACTGTGGTATGAATGGGACAGTGCTCCAATGGTTTAAATTATACCTAAATGGAAGAGTGCAGAAAGTTGAAATAAGCAGTTCACATAATATGCAAAAATACTGGTGATTACTCAAACTGGGGAACAATCAAGACTGAGATGCCGCAAGGTTTGGTCTTGGGTCCTCTGCTGTTCTTAATATATATTGATGACTTGCCATTCTATGTTCACGAAGATGCAAAGCTGGTACTTTTTGCCGACGATACAAGCATAGCTATCATACCTAACAGACAACAATTAACTAGTGAAATTTTAAACGATGTTTTTCAGAAAATCATTAAGTGGTTCTCTGCAAATGGGTTCTCATTAAAATTTGACAAAACACAGTATATACAGTTCCACACAATAAATGGAATGACACCATTGATAAACACAGACTTCGATCAGAAATCGGTAGCTAAGGAAGAATATTCAAAATTTCTAGGTGTATGCATTGATGAGGGACTGAACTGGAAAAAACACACTGAGGATCTGCTGAAACGTTTGAGTTCAGCTACTTATGCTATTAGGGTCATTGCAAATTTTGGCGATATACATCTGAGTAAATTAGCTAACTATTCCTGTTTCCATTCTCTGCTTTCCTATGGTATCATATTCTGAGGTAACTCATCACTGAGCAAAACATTGTTCATTGCACAGAAGCGTGTACTCAGCATAATTGCTGGAGCTCATCCAAGATCATCCTGCAGACACTTATTTAAAGAGCTAGATATCTTCACGGTAGCCTCACAATATATATATGCACTTATGAAATTTGTTATTAACAATCCGAAGGAATTCAAAAGTAATACCAGTGTACATGGCTACAACACTAGGAGAAAGGATGATCTTCACTACTCAAGGTTAAATCTAACTTTGGCTCAGAAGGGGGTAAATTATGCTGCCACAAAGGTCTATGGTCACTTACCTAACAGCATCAAAAGTCTGACAGATAGCCATATAGCATTTAAAAGACAATTAAAAGAATTTTTTAATGGCAACTCCTTCTTCTTATTAGATGAATTTTTGGATATAATAAGTGGGTAATTTCCACAACCCCCACATAAAAAAACAACATTAAGTGTCATATAATATTTTGTGTAATGTAATATCTTGTATAGGCACTTTTTATTAACCTGACACGTTCCACATCATTACGAAGTGTTGTATTCATGATCTATGGAACAAGTACTAACCTAATCTAATCTAGTGGACATTACATTTCAGATGTGTTACGAACCGTGGCTGTGCCCTTCATTCGATCCCTGCGAAACGCTACATTTCAGCAGGATCATGCACGACCGTTGTTGCTGGTCTTGTACGGGCCTTTCTGGCTACAGAAAATGTTCGACGGCTGCCCTGGCCAGCACATTCTCCAGATCTCTCAGCAACTGAAAACGTCTGATCAATGGTGGCGGAGCAACTGGCTCGTCACAACACGCCAGTCACTACTCTTGATGAACTGTGGTATCGTGTTGAAGCTGCATGGGCAACTGTACCTGCACACTCCATCCAAGTTCTGTTTGACTTAATGCCCAGGCGTATCAAGGCCGTTATTACGGCAAGAGGTGGTTGTACTGGGTACTGATTTCTCAGGATCTATGTACCCAAATTACTTGAAAATGTAATCACATGTCAGTTCAAGTATAATATATTTGTCCAATGAATACCTTTCTATGATATGCATTTCTTCTCGGTGTAGCAATTTTATTGGCCAGTAGTGTATTAAGAATGTGACACACGCTTGCACACTACAGTTAGCTTATCTACAGACAGATTCGCAAGACGATATGCCCAACGAGCTTTTAATTGATAGTGATCGTTACTGAAAGAATGTCACCGATGATTTCAAAAATGGTTCAAATGGCTCCAAGCACTATGGGACTTAACATCTGAGGTCATTAATCCCCTACACTTAGAACTTCTTAAACCTAACCAACCCAAGGACATCACACACATCCATGCCCGAGGCAGGATTCGAACCTAAGACCGTAGCAGCAGCGCCGTTCCGGATTGAAATGCCTAGAAGTGATCGGGTTAAAGCGGCCGGCTACCGATGATTTACCGATCCGTATTTCTGAATCCATTGTTTTGTCTCCCACCATATTTGGTTGGATCCTCAGTGGTTGCAAAGCTACCGTCTCTGCGAATTTAACTGTTGTTAAGTTTGAACTTTGACTAAAATGACCAGAGACGGCCAACTGAGATGATTCTGGGATCTAGATACTATTGGCATAACTGTGCATCATGATGCGGCAAAGACTAATAAAGATTCTGTCCTCCGTCAAGAATTTCAGGCCTCTTATCTTGTGCAGGATCGTCAAAGAGTCGTTCGTGTCCCTAAGAAACAAAACATGCTTTTATATTCTACTAAATGATGAACACAGAAAATAGATTTCGAAGTTTACATGAAAGACTTCTTAGCAACGGTTCATGAAAGGAATTCTTTTGCTGGAGGACGTTACAAAGAACCATGTTTAACTCGCTCGTCCTAAAGAACCATGTAACACCCTGTTTTACCTTCCATAACACGCAGTAAGGAAGGAGAATCTTGCTAACATAATGTGGAGGATCGTTAAGGAGAATCTTGCTAAAATAATGTGGAGGATTGTTTTGATGCGTCTTCTCACGAGATCAGCGTACCCTCCCTGCACAACACTTCAGAGGCGGAATCCAATCTGCCAGAAATACCTGCTTGTGTGATACGGTTCCAAATACACTCCGTGGCTATTATTAGCGATATTACGCAAGAGCTTCTGCAATTTATCTTGTACGAAGACGACAGGGACTTGACAAGAATTCTATGGCTCAAGGTTTTTCAAGATAGTCACGGAAACTACGACACGTCGAACGAAGTAACAACTTACCGTTTCACTAGCCTTCCATTCGGCCTCAATGCAGTCCATTCCTGCTTTCGGCAACACTGAAAGAACACGCTTCTAGACAACATGGGTGTAGTTCGTTCGCCCTTAGACAGCGTCATGTAGCTTTCCCCACAGAAAAATCCTGGGAACGGGCCGGCCAAAATACAGGTTCTCAGCGGCCAAATCAACGATTTGGGAACAATACGTGAAGACAAGCTGCTGTACTTAATGTACTATTGGTTGGGCAGATATCATGTTGGTAACACAGGTTCCTCTTAGTCTGCAAAGGAATGTGTTCCAGCATCCGTGGAAGACAGTCTGTTAGGAGGCTGCAATAGTTGTGAGCGTTCTGTGTGATGTCTATGAAAAACGAGTTTGTGAGGTGATACTTCACTATCCCTCACCACACGTTTACACACGGTTTCACCTGACGAAAACCAAGGGGGATTCTCAACAGGCCAATAGTGCGTGTTTCGGCGGTATACCTGGTCACGCTTGGCAAATATAGCTTTATCACTAAACAAGATACATGATACATTTGGGGTATCTTGTTGCAGTGCTCATGTACGGAAGTTAACATGGTTGTCATAATCGCTTCCATGCAGCTCTTGATGGAGAGGGATTTGACAGAGGTAGAACCTAGGCCGGTGGAGAAATCGTAGGGGCCGCGCGGGATTAACCGAGCGGTCTGGGGCGCTGCAGTCGTAGACTGTGCGGCTGGTCCGTCGGAGGTTCGAGTCCTCCCTCGGGCATGGGTGTGTGTGTTTGTCCCTAGGATAATTTAGGTTAAGTAAGGTGTACGCTTAGGGACTGATGACCTTAGCAGTTGTTAAGCCCCATAAGATTTCACACATCTTAAAATATCTTAATGCGTAGGGCACTAACCTGACTGATGCTACTTCCTCGTCCGATTGCAAGGGAGCTAACGTGCGAATCAACTGGTACAGCAGCAAGAACATTAACTTCCCAACTACCAATTTTACGTAACTAGTTGCAGAGGCTGATAAATAACTGTCATGACGACGTCTATTGGGATATCTTCCGCATGCACTGTACAAGGACGAACTGCATTTTTCCTCCACTCTCCTTACACCGTGAGAGTGTCGGGTTTTCTGCACTGGTAAATCCCATCGCCAACTCACGACCTACAGCTTCAATTGTCACACTGACTAACAAGTGGCAATGCACTCACGGAACACATAAGCTCACTATAAGCAAACGTACGAGCATCTTAGCTAACAAGTACCTAAGATGAATGGCACAAACAAGGGAACTTTTTAAAACACAGTATCTCGTAAACGACTCGCATTAGAATCCTCCAACAAATAGTGACATTCTCACTTAACCTATTTTTAGTTTTAGGGACAGATGACCTGAGTAGTTTGGTTCCTTAGGAATTCACACAAACACTTACTTTTAGTTTGTTAACGTCAGTAAGAAATGTTCCATTTATAAAGCGTATGATTGCACAAAAATACACTTTTCAAACATTATTGTAGTCTGTTTATTGGCTAACAATACGAGTCCCTCGCTACCAGTGCATTCTGTGCAAACCAAACATCAGTAGCACTTCCTATTTCCGCGATATGTGCGGCGCGGTGCAAGTTTTAGGTGATTCACCTTGTATACAGTGCTAAACCAAAAAATGAAGCTCCCAGAAGACATGGGCAGCTGTGAATGTAGCGCCTTACACGAAGACACCGTGGTGGGTATGTAATTTATTCTCTGTGACAGGTGGATTGGCCACCAGAGCTCGTGTCTGTAGAGGGAGGATCTTGCCCTGTACTACACAGAGCCACATTAACAGCCACCCAAGGAGTCACTTTGATCGTGTGCCTAGAAACGCGTGTGTCATTTCAGAACGTTTTTTGCTTTTATAGACCACGTTCTCAGACCTTCCAACTAACTTTGGGAACCAGTAAGGTCCTTGGTGTAAATCATATAGTGGAGTTCTTTAATTTTAGCTTAGTATTATCAGACAGTCAGATGCGTTCCATGTTTGTGTTTTAACTGAGTAAATTAACGTTTTCCCTCCTCAGAGGACACCGCCTTAACGTAGCACTGTCCGTGCGGGCGAGGTGGTTTGCGTGCCCCGGGATCCGGAGTTCTATGCCGGAGGTAGCGTAGCTATCAGCAGGGTCACCCATGCCGGACAGGCCAAAGGGGAGGAGCCAGACAAAGTGTGTCCCACAACGATCTATCGCTCCCCTTTCCTATCCCAAACCTGTCCTCAACATTTCCTTTTCCTGTCATTCCCTCGTATATGTACAAAAGGGCAGAAAGACCTCTATAGGCATGGAGAAGCCAATCTTCCTACGGGAGAAAACCCCGAATGAAAAATTCTGGTCCTCCAGGTTGGGGGTTGGCGACGGGCTACCAACCCGTCCTGGAAAAAATAATCACCGGTACTAGCATCACAGAAGAGCCTCGGATAGGACTGATCTCTGTAAAACGACCTAAGCAAGAACAAGGACTACGGAAGGAAATACAACTAGGGACCTGGAATGTCAGAAGCCTATACCAACCTGGGGCAGCAAAATGTGTAGTAAGGGAGGCAGATAAGTATCAAATTGATCTATTGTCCCTGCAAGAAACAAGGTGGACAGAAACCGGAGCTACAGAAATGGAAAACTATGTCATATTCCATGGAGCCTCAGAAACAAACCACTCACTAGGAACTGGGTTTGCAGTGAAGAAATCACTCTGTACCACTCTCATAGATTTTAAATCAATCAACCCCAGAATCTCACTCCTAACCATAGACACGGGAAAACACAAACTCACATATATAAATTGTCATGCCCCAACTGAAGAAAGCGAAGACATCAAAAAAGATATTTCCTACGAGGAATTAGAAACGGATTTAGACAATGTACCAAGTCAACATTACAAAATTATCCTTGGAGATTTTAATGCGAAAATAGGGAAAGAAGCAGCCTTCATGGGGACCATCGGAAAGCACAGTTTACATGATGTGAGTAGTGATAACGGCACTAGGCTGGTTAGCTTTGCGACTGCAAAAGGCTTGTTTATAAGTAGTACTTATTTCGACAGGAAGAGAATATATAAAGGAACCTGAGTGTCTCCAGATGGGAAAACAGTGAACCAAATTGACCACCTAATTGTAGAGAAGAGAATAAAGAAGTGGATACAAAATGTTAGAACGGCAAGAGGTGCTGAATGTGCATCAGACCTCTTCCTTGTCAGAGGAAGGATGAAAACAATATGGAGAGCCAGGAAGCACAAAAGAATGCAAAGAGTCACTCGATATGACCATGAGAGTCTGACTGAAGAAAATATAAGAAGAACTTTCGAGATAGCACTAACAAACTGTTTTGAGGCTTTGAATGAAGAGGAAGGAGATACTGTGGTTGATCAAAACTGGAAGGCGATTGCAGAGTCCATTAAAGAAACAGCCCAAGAAGTAATCCCAAAGCGAAATAGGGGAAAAAGAGTGTGGTTCAATTAGGAGTGTGAGGGAGCTATCAGGGAGAGACAACGGGCCAAACTACTGTGGATACAAAGTAATATGCAAGAAGAAGAAAAATCGAAGTTTGAAGAAACACGACGGGAGACCCAAGCCACATTGAGGAAATCAAAGAGAAAATATGTAAAAAGTATCATGGAGGAAGCTGAACAAGACTTTCATGGAAACAGGAATAAAGAACTTTATAGAAAAGTGAAAAGTTTTAAAGGAGGGACATACCATCAACACAGATTCATAAAAAATGCCAATGGAAGAATGTTAACAGAAGATCAAAAAATTGGAAGAAGATGGATGGAATACTTCAGAGAATTACTAAACTCTGATGAATCAACCGGACTACTTGAATTTGATGAACCAGTAACAGTAGACCCAGAATATCCTCCACCCACCATTGAAGAGATAAGGAACCAGATTAAAAACCTTAAGAATGGTAAAAGTCCAGGTGAGGACGGTATTCCTGCTGAACTTCTCAAGGCTGGAGACGAAATCCTCTGTTTCAAAATCCACAAGCTAATCGAGCAAATTTGGGTAAAACATGAAATACCAGAGGAATGGAAGGTAGCTGTGATATGCCCCATATATAAAAAGAAAGACAAATCCGTATGTGACAACTACAGGGGCACAGCGCTACTCAACACTTGTTATAAGATCTTCTCCAACTACCTATTAGAACGAATTAAAACCTCTAGCAACAGACATAATTGGAGAATACCAAGGAGGTTTCCAGGCAGGGCGATCAACCACGGACCAGATTTTTGTCCTAAAACAAGTCTGTGAAAAAATGTACGAATACGGACGAGAGATACATCTCCTGTTTGTAGACTTCAAGAAGGCTTGCGACAGTACACATAGACCTAGCCTGATTAGAACTATGACAGAGTTTGGTATACCAAAGAAGTTGATCAAACTGGTAGAGGTATGCCTAAATGACACAAAACTTAAGATTAAGGTAGGCAATCAAATGACAGAAAGCTTCCAAGTTGTAACAGGATTACGCCAAGGAGATGGGCTATCACCTGTCCTCTTCAACCTGGCACTTGAGAAGGTAATCCGGGATTTCAACAAAAAAAACATCAAGAGCATTCAAATTGGTAATGAACACATTATATATCTGGCCTATGCAGACGACATTGCACTATTAGCATGCACACAAGAAGATCTGAAGAGAAGTATCCAGACCTGGGAGTTATTGACAGCTAGGATCGGTCTACAAATTAGCTCTGAAAAGACAGAGTGTATGACCATAGGAAGAAAGATCCAGAACTCTCAAGATTTAATTGTGAACAACACCAGCTATAAACATGTGAAAGAGTTCAAATACCTTGGATCATTTTTTACAGAAGCAACATCAACTGAAGCAGAGATGAAAGCACGATTGCAGGCGGGAAACAGATACTATCACTCTCTAGACCCTATATTAGAATGTAGAAGTGTCTCTCAACAACTAAAGCTACGGTTGTATAAGACATTAATAATGCCAGTAGTACCTTATGGTTCTCTAACCTGGAGCACTCGAAAACAAGACCTTAAGCGACTGCTAACATTTGAAAGGAAAGTCCTCAGGAAAATATTTGGACCAGTCAGTGATCAGACTACTGGAGAATGGAGAAGACGCCATAACACTGAATTAGAAGAGCTGTACAACGAGCCTAACATCTTGGGAGTGATGAGAAGCAAAAGACTGCAATGGGCTGGACATGTTGTTAGAATGGAGGTAACAAGATGACCCAAAATCACAATGGACTGGATCCCGTCAGGCAGCAGACCAGTGGGAAGACCTAGAAAGAGGTGGATCGATGGAGTGAGAGAAGACCTGTTGCAGCTGGGAGTCACGGAAAACTGGAGACAGGTAGCAGAAGACAGAGACGGATGGAGAGCTCTAACTGTGGTGGCGCGCGGTCCTCTGGGCCTGATCGCGTGAAGAAGAAGAGAAATTAACGTTTTCATTTAAAACTTGTTTCTGTTTACTCTTTCAGTTAATCACAATTTGAGTGTTGTACAGTTCTGCACTTCAGGATCCACAGCTAGGACCTTGACTTTTCAACGTGTTCCTTAATCCGTTTGCTCACAGTAATTCATCTTGGGGTCTTAAAGGTGTGTCTGTCTCCTAATTAATTTTGTGACTTAGGTCAACAATTCTAAACACACCAGACGTTTTGCTTAAAAAGATAGTATTCTTGAGAAATCAACAATCAATATTAAATACTACAAGGCAAGCATCATATTGAAGCCAAACGCTGTGCCACAATTCTGCAAAGTTTTAAATATTCCTTTTTTCTTAAAGGATAAAGTCAAGCATTAGCTAGACAGCCTTGAACACAAAAACGTCACAGAATACATTAACCCGTAGTCAATGGGCAACGCCAATCGCGGTAGGACAAAAACGGTTTAGTGCGTTACAGGTATGGGGACACTTCAAGGTGCAATCAGTGTACAATCCATAATGATTCTTATCCAGTTCCGAAACCAGAAGAAGTAACATATAAATTAACTGACTGTATATCTTGCAAAATTTAATTTCAGGGAAGCCCACAAAGAGATTTTTGTCATGAATACTACGTTCCTGTACAGCAAGTTCGCTCCAGCAGCACTTAGAAAAATTAATTACGAAAACTATGCACGTTGGGAACTACCTGACGACTCCTGAAAAACTATTACATAATGTGCAACTTGTTTTTAAAATTTTAGAAGCAGCAAATTTAAAATATAGCAGCAAAGGTGCATGCTCTTTCACCGTGAAGTACAAGTACTGAAGACGCATTCCGTCATGAACTTGTAAAACCTTCCCAATCCCTAAGACCTCAAGCAATTCTATGATGCGCTAGACGGACTTAATTTCTTCTGAATGTTTATTCATTATCCCTCACCCATAAGTGCGCCGGTTAACAAACGATAACACAATGGCACAATGTAGATTTGGGGCAGTGAATGTCAAAATGCATTCGATAAATTAAAACAAAGTTTTCTGGACACTAAATGTCTCACGGCATATGACCTAAATAAAATATTAACGTTTGCAACAGTGTTACCTCCGAATATAGAATTGGCGCTGTTTTGCCACAGAGACATCATGGTTTTGAATGGCCAGTAGTGTTCAAGTAAAAACACTAACACACACACTGGGAAGGAAGCTCCTGAAATAACACGCCTGTCGAAACAATCCGCTACAAATCACAAAAATTTAGTGGCTATATTTGGACCAAATAAGCAGCTTGACGTTTTCAGTGTTGAGCACTACTTTTTTAGAAGTACGCCAGTGAAATAAATGTCAGGTCCATAGATGAAAATGCGACCAGTGATTTACCATCACGATTGTCGATACAGCAGGACATAAATTTGATTACTCAGCTCACGTATCTTATGCATCAGATTTAATCAGTGAAGACATTTCGATAATTTCCCATAGAATTCTAATTTTAACGCAAAGCTTGTGCCAAAGGATCCAATATTACCAAAGATTAGCTGAGAAACCCGTTGTTGCCCAGATCAGAATATATGGCATGAGTACCATTTTCGATATGAGATGCATGCAGGGGTGTATCAAGTTAAGGATATTATGATTGCAGTTACCTGTTAGGTAGGCAGTCTGGTGCGTGGCAATGAGTGCCTGTGGTGGGCAAAAATTCGTAGAGTATGGAGAAATAAATACGCTTAGGTAAAGCTAAATAATATATGACTTACGAACTGTACTGTACATGTGAAAACGTTTTTATTGTTTCACTGTGGTGCACCCGTCGATTATTCATTTATTAGTTATAAGTTTTTATCTTTGAATATATCAGGATAATTTCATATGTGCCTTTCATCGTCGGCAAAGTGCGATTGACGAAAGAGCGCTGAGAGATTAAAAACTTGTCTATTTGGTGAACCATAGACCTTGCAGTTGGTGGTGATGCTTGCGTGCCTCAGCGATACAGATACCCGTACCGTAGGTGCAACCACAATGGAGGGGTATCTGTTGAGAGACCAGACAAACGTGTGGTTCCTGAAGAGGGGTAGCAGCCTTTTCAGTAGTTGCAGAGGCAACAGTCTGGATGATTGACTGATCTGGCCTTGTAACACTAACCAAAACGGCCTTGCTGTTGTGGTACTGCGAACGGCTGAAAGCAAGGGAAAACTACAGGTGTAATTTCTCCAGAGGGCATGCAGCTTTACTGTATGATTAAATGATGATGGCATCCTCTTCGGTAAATTATTCCAGAGGTAAAATAGTCCCCCATTCGGATCTCCGGGCCGGGACTACTCAAGAGGACGTCGTTATCAGGAGAAAGAAAACTGGCGTTCTACGGATCAGATCGTGGAATGTCAGATCCCTTATTCCGGCAGGTAGGTTAGAAAATTTAAAAAGGGAAATGGATAGGTTAAAGTTAGATAGGGTGGGAATTAGTGAAGTTCAGTGGCAGCAGGAACAAGACTTTTGGTCAGGTGAATACAGGGTTATAAATACAAAATAAAATAGGGGTAATGCAGCACTAGGCTTAATAATGAATAAAAAAATAGGAGTGCAGGTAAGCTACTACAAACAACGTAGTGAACGCATTATTGTGGCCAAGAGAGAAACGGACCCACGTCTACTACAGTAGTACAAGTTTATAGGCCAACTAGCTCTGCAGATGATTAAGATCTTGATGAAATGTATGATGAGATAAAAGAAATTATTCAGGTAATGAAGGGAGGCGAAAATTTAATAGTCAAGGGTGACGGTAATTCAACAGTAGGAAAAGGAAGAGAAGGAAACGTAGTAGGAGAATATGGATCAGGGCTAAGAAATGAAAGAGGAAGCCGCCTGGTAAAATTTTGCACAGAGCATAGCTTAATCATAGCTAACACTTGGTTCAAGAATCATGAAAGAAGGTTGTATACATGGAAGGACCCTGGAGATAAAAGAAGGTTTCAGAAATATTATATAATGGTAAGACAGAGATTTGCGAACCAGGTTTTAAATTGTAAGATATTTCTAAGGGCAGATGTTTACTCTGCCCACAATCTATTGGTTATGAACTGTAGATTAAAACTGAAGAAACTGCAAAAATGTGGGAATTTAAGGAGATGGGACCTGGATAAACTGACTAAACCAGAGGTTGTACAGAGTTTCAGGGAGATCATAAGAGAACCATTGACAGGAATGGGGGAAAGAAATACAGTAGAAGAAGAATGGCTAGCTTTGAGGGATGAAATATTGAAGGCAACAGAGGATCAAGTAGGTAAAAAGATAGGGGCTAGTAGAAATCGTTGGCTAACAGAAGAAACATTGAATTTAATTGATGAAAGGAGAAAGTATAAAAACGCAGTAAATGAACCAGGCAAAAAGGAATACAAACGTTTCAAAAAGGAGATCGACAGGAAGTGCAAAATGGCTAAGCAGGGATGACTACATCTACTCTACATCTACATCCATACTCCGCAAGCCACCTGACGGTGTGTGGCGGAGGGTACCCTGAGTACCTCTATCGGTTCTCCCTTCTATTCCAGTCTCGTATTGTTCGTGGAAAGAAGGATTGTCGGTATGCTTCTGTGTGGGCTCTGATCTCTCTGATTTTATCTTCATGGTCTCTTCGCGAGATATACGTAGGAGGGACCAATATACTGCTTGACTCTTCGGTGAAGGTGTGTTCTCGACACTTCAACAAAAGCCCGTACCGTGCTACTGAGCGTCTCTCCTGCAGAGTCTTCCACTGGAGTTTATCTATCATCTCCGTAACGTTTTCGCGATTACTAAATGATCCTGTAACGAAGCGCGCTGCTCTCCGTTGGATCTTCTCTATCTCTTCTATCAACTCTATCTGGTACGGATCCCACACTGTTGAGCAGTATTCAAGCAGTGGGTGAACAAGCGTACTGTAACCTACTTCCTTTGTTTTCGGATTGCATTTCCTTAGGATTCTTCCAATTAATCTCAGTCTGGCATCTGCTTTACCGACGATCAACTTAATATGATCATTCCATTTTAAATCACTCCGAATGCGCACTCCCAGATAATTTATAGAATTAACTGCTTCCAGTTGCTGACCTGCTATTTTGTAGCTAAATGATAAGGGATCTATCTTTCTATGTATTCGCAGCACATTACACTTGTCTACATTGAGATTCAATTGCCAATCCCTGCACCATGAGGACAAATGTGAGAATGTAGAGGCTTATCTCATGAGGGGTAAGACAGACACTGCCTACAGGAAAATTAAAGAGACCTTTGGAGATAAGAGAACCACTTGTATGAACATCAAGAGCTCAGATGGACACCCAGTTCTAAGCAAAGATGAGAAAGCAGAAAGATGGAAGGAGTATATAGAGGGCCTATACAGGAGCGATGTTCTTGACGACAATATTATGGAAATGGAAGACGATGTAGATGAAGATGAAATGGGAGATATGATACTGCGTGAAGAGTTTGACTGAAAGACCTAAGTCGAAACAAGGCCCCTGGAGTAAACAACATTCCATTAAAACTACTGACAGCCTTGCGAGAGCCAGTCCTGACAAAACTCTACCATCTGGTAGCAAGATGTATGAGACAGGCGAAATTCCCTCAGACTGCAAGAACGCTATAATAACTCTAATCCCAACGAAAGCAGGTGTTGCCAAATATGAAAATTACCGAACTATCAGTTTACACACAGCTGCAAAATACTAACGCGAATTCTTTACAGACGAATAGAAAAAACTGGTAGAAGCCGACCTCGGGGAAGATCAGTTTGGATTCCGTAGAAATGTTGGAACACGTGAGGCAATACTGACCTTACGACTTATCTTAGAAGAAAGATTAAGGAAAGGCAAACATACGTTTCTAGCATTTGTAGACTTAGAGAAAGCTTTTGACAGTGTTGACTGGAGTACCCTCTTTCAAATTCTGATGGTGACAGGGGTAAAATATAGGGAGTGAAAGGCTATTTACAATTTGTACAGAAACCAGTTGGCAAGAGTCCAGAGGCATCAAAGGGAAGCAGCGGTTGGGAAGGGAGTGAGACAGGGTTGTATCCACTCCCCGATGCTATTCAATCTGTGTATTGAGCAAGCAGTAAAGGAAACAAAAGAAAAGTTTGTAGATGGCATTAAAATCCATGGAGAAGAAATAAAACTATGAGGTTCGACGATGTCATTGATGTTCTGTCAGATATAGCAAAGGACTTGGAAGAGCAGTTGAATGGAATGGATAGTGTCTTGAAAGGAGGATATAAGATGAACATCAACAAAAGCAAAATGAGGATAATGGTATGTAGTCGAATTAAGTTGGGTGATGGTGTGGGAATTAGATTAGAAAATGAGACATTGAAAGTAGTAAATGAGTTTTGCTATTTGGTGAGCAAAATAACTGACGATAGTCGAAGAAGAGAAGTTATAAAATTTAGACTGGCAATGGCAAGGAAAGTATATTTGTATGGAGTGTAGCCATATATGGAAGTGAAACATGGACGATAAATAATTTAGACAAGAAGAGAATAGATGCTTTCGAAATGTGGTGCTACATAAGAATGCTGAAGATTAGATGGGTAGATCACCTAACTAATGAGGAAGTATTGAACAGAATTGGGGAAAAGAGGAGTTTGTGGCACAACTTGACTAGAAGAAGGGATCGGTTCTGAGGCATCAAGGGATCACCAATTTAGTACTGAAGGGCTGTTTGGAGGGTAAAAATCGTAGAAGGAGACCAAGAGATGAATACACTAAGCAGATTCAGAAGGATGTGAGCTGCAGTAGGTACTGGGAGACGAAGAAGCTTCCACAGGATAGAGGAGCATGGGGAGCTGCATCAAATCAGTCTCAGGACTGAAGACCACAACTACAACCTTTGGTGTTACAAGTCGTTATTAAAGTCTGAATGACGAAACTGCGTCATCTTGACGTCACATACAATATCAACGACCGCATGATCGGCTATCGACTTTCGTTAGCGTCAGATACGGGCCTCTCACAAGATTTCAAGTGCGCGTACCGGAGATTTACAAAAACATTTCTTGGAAAGATTTATTATAATTATTGCTAAAATAAACTGTTACGTAATGATTTATCGACGGTTAATACCTATATATAGAGGCGCTCTCTTAAGAGTGAGTTATTATCATCAATAATTTACAAGCTAATAACTGAACACACTTGTTTTATAAGTTGCAGTATGTCGTTTCATTATAACGGAGCAATGAAAATTTGTCAATAACAAATAACCATTATCATTAAACGTCATTTAATAACGCATCAACGATAGAAGCTTTCAAGACAGAATATGATAACCAAGACCGGAGCTAAACATAGCATGACTATGTGCTACCGTAGTGAATAACGTCGTGGTTTGTGGAGTCGAAAGTTGGTGGTTCGCATCTCGTTACCTGCAATTTTTGTTTTTCAAGTTAGCGTTGTTAACACGTTATGTTACTTTGTTAAGAATGTAATACAAGTAGGTTCTGCAATACTGGACGTTATTTACATTCAGTGTGACCTGAGAACGAAGGATGAAATAAATATTTAGTGATGTCCGAGTATGTGGTTAGGCAGGAACCTAAGAGCACAGCTTCAACTGCTGTGCCTAAAATGAGCTGCAATAAAATTTGTATTATTTCTTCTCACAAATATTTGTCTCTTCATTTCCGATTATATAACATTTTCCAACTATTTGGGGAGGCAGGAGCCTACAGGACGGCTTAAATTGCTGCAAGTGAGTGGAGGAGCAATAATATTAGTATTCTTCCTTGTCACAAAGTCGATAGCTGATCTTGCCGTCGTCGATATTTCGCGTGACGTCAAAATGACGTCACGTTTGCGGGAATTGTTGTGAAACGAGCATTATCCGTAAAGTTCGTATTTCACAGAATGTAGAGCTTTTCCTAAGAATATTTGTTGCTTCGTATTTTTGCCACGTACCGCTACCAAACTCCCTTACTAAAGCATGAGACCAAGGCCAGTCTACCACCACAACATCGATTAGGACTGGTGGGGACGGGGGCGGGGGCGGGGGAGCCATTTGTGGTCAAGGAGAAAAGCCTGTCAGCACGTTCACTCACAAGCCTTTTGTATACAGAAGACGCATAAAGATTAAACAAAGCACTCGGTCGGCGTGGGCTATAGATACAAATTTGATTAACGAACTGAAAATTAAATCATACTGGCACGTGAGACATATTTTCATTGTCTGCAAAGGTACCATTCTCATACACTAAAATTCAGAAAAGACACAAATATTTATTCCCAAGGTGCCTAAACCTGAAATATTTGAAGTGCTACACCAGTGCCAATGTGGCACGCTCGTACCAAATGCATTTTCAGGGATCATTGCTCCTGGCAAAATATGTATAAAGATAGAAGCGATGCTGGCTATTATAAATTATATTTAGTTTGTGTTTGTTTGCGTATGTGTGTGTGTGTGTGTGTGTGTGTGTGTGTGTGTGTGTGTGTGTGTGCAAGAATGCATGATGAAGGAATTCATGGTGCATCGTAAGTGCTACACAGAATTCCTTCTCAGATAAGAAAGGTAAACTATCCACAACGAGGGTAGACACTTATTACAAAACATACTTATCCTTTATTATTCCTCTCTATTGCGGCATTTGCTTGACCTGCAAACTGCAAACATATTTAAAATCGAACAAGTTCAATTGTGTGCGCTGTACTCATTGTTTATAAATCACTTGATTGCTGCGCTCCTTACACCTGAACTGGCAGAAATTGGACGACTTCAGACTGTTAAAGCTTTGTGTTGAACCAGTCTAATAATAATAACAATAACACAGTCTACAACACCATAGTAGTACTTATGTAGTTATTGATGTGTTGTGAAGTCAATTAATTCACTTATCTGTTTCTAAGGCAGGAATGAAGCAATTTCTGGACAACTGCAGGTACTATCTACAACTTGGAGAAGACGTTTCGTTGAGATATTTAACATTTGTTACGTATATGTATCATCAGCGATGTATGGGACAAAGCACAAGGTATGCATGTAGTGAGTGGACTTCATTAATGCTAGTAACTGAGAAAAAGTAATTATTGATAACTTATGTAATCAGTATTAGATTCTTACAAAATTGTGATAACAGTACTGATCTTTTGAAAATAACTGACAAACATTATCGACTAGTAAATAATAGCTTTCAGCTATCAGTCGTCCTTTGGAAATGTTATTGGCAAATCTAGATTTCATTATTGAGTATTCAATGAACTGTGAATGAAGCCCGACCAACAGGCATTACATGCATTGATCAAAAATGATAGTGCATTGAGGATAGCTAGTTTCTAGATGAAATCTAGATCTGCCAGTAAATTTTCAAAAGGACGACTGATAGCTGAAATCTATTATTCACAAGTCAATAACAGTCGCTGCGTGCAACAGCCTATGAATGGAGGGTAATCTAATAAACATCATCGAATCGCTTAGTTTTTACACCTCAGAAAATTTCATTTTACCCCTCAGAAAATTTCATTTTACCCCTCATAAGGTAATTGCCACAAGATGTGTAACCATTGGCTTACGCCAAAAATATGTCAGCTTCTCCTCTACAATAGTTTTCGTGGTCACAGGCTTCAGAATCCTGGTCACGTCAACATGTTGACTTTTCTTAGGAAGCTCCTGGCTTATCGTCATCCAAGCATTTTCAAAATTCCCAGGCATGATACCAATGTCAGATAACTTCTATGAAAACAATTCACGCTCACGCTTTGTGAAGGATTTATTACAGTGAATGAGTCCAAAACTCAATAGTTACTAAACAAAGATACTCAGTTTTCTGCTACATCTACATGTACATCATATGCCGCAACCCACATAATGGTGTGTGGAACAGGATACTTCTGATACCACTAACCGATCACCTCTACCCTGTTCCACTCGCGAGTGACACATGGGAAGAATGATTATCGGTAAGCCTCTGCATTAACTCTAATTCCTTGAATTTTCTCCTCGTGGTCATTATGTGAGATATGCGTTGGAGGGGAGGAGTAATATGTTGTCCGCGCCGACTAAACGATCCCGCGACGAAACTCGCCGCTCTTCTTTGTATCCTCTCCATGTCTTCCATGAGTCCTACCTATGACTATGCTCAAGAATCGGTGGAAGAAGCGCATTACAAGCCACTTCCGTGTGGGTCTGTTACATTTCGTTAAGACACTTGCTATGAATGCCATGAGCTCAAATCTTTTTATGAAAGACATGGCATTTCACACTTCAAAACTGCAACATTTCATCCCGAAGTCAACGGACATGCTGAACGATTTGTACAGTCATCCAAGTTCCACGTGGCAGAGTTCACTCAGCAGTACACTAAAGGCCAATCCACGGACGATTCACGCATGTCTAGCCACGGGAAAGGACTGGAGTGTTACCAGTTAAAGGCGACATTTGCGGAACGCGTATAAGCGTACTTTGCGCTAGAAAAAACCGTGCTCCCTGTAAATTGTGTCTCGTACTTCCTGATGAAAAATTTGTCGCTAACCACCACAATCAACTACGACGACTCACAACGAATGGCATAAAAATTCATTAAATAACTCGCTGCGATCATGTTTCATGCTCGTATATGCTACGACGATAACAGCGCTCAGAACACTACAGAACTCTTATTGGCTGGCGGAGAATGCATGACGTATGTGGGTAGAACAACTCTTAAACTCGACCGCCATCGTTCGTGATTACAGCTATAAGAATAATTCGTTACTAATATTTTTTTATCAGTATAGAGCCATTCCACATGATACAACACATCCAACTGAAGAAAAGGACGTGAGATTACGCTGTAGTTTAATGGCAATTTTAAAGCCACTCAATGCATCCACATCTCGAACATTGACGACAGTCGAAGCAATAGTATTTTAACTTACATGATCCGTTACTCATTACAGTCTGTAAATATGGAAACAAATCTTGGGTACTACGCAAACGCATACAATATCTCTGCAATATTGCGTATAAAGTCAACACTCCTAAGGTGTTACATTGCACCACAGCAATCAAATGAGGCAACAATGCACTGATCCACATGAATATTGACTCTCAGCTGAAGTGGTGCGAACACACAAAGGTACTTGCAAACAGAATGTCATCAGCATGTTATGCCCTTAGAATTCTATCATCTGTGTGTAACATGCAGTGTCTTTTAGTTACATATTATTCATATGTACACTCAATTCTTAGCTATGGCATTCTTTTTTGGGGAACAAATCCACAAAATATGAACACAATTTTCAAACTCCAGAAAAGAGCCATAAGAATAATAACCAGAAATAGTAGTCGAGCTCATTGTAAAGATCTGTTCAAAACACTGGGAATTTTAACTGCTCCATGTGAACACATTTACCAGTCAGTTGTACACATCAAAAGTAACATTGGCAATTACTGCACAAACAGCTCTGTCCATGACCATGCAACAAGAGATAGACTCAACTTACATTTACCAAGAAAAAATAAACATAAAACTCAAAACAGCATTTTCTACCAAGGAATAAAACTGTACAATAAATTACCAAAAGAGATTAAAGAAATTTCAAAAATACACCTATTTAAGAAGGCAGCTAAAAAGTACCTGTTATGCAATACATTTTATACATTGAAGGATTACTTAGATAAAGCAGAGTAGGGGTTTGATAAAAAAATGTTATACAAACAAATAATAATAATAATGATGATTATAAAACATCCAATATTCCACATAACACCTTCACTTTATTATTTTTCTTCTTTTTTCCTTTCTAGAGACACTCTCCCCTCAAGCTATGCATAGCACAATACTAACACCTCTTCCTCTTTCTGAGCTCAACATCTCACTCATTATGAAGGGATGCTGACTCAGTTTTTCAGGATAGCAAATGGGAACTTGCAGTACAGAAAATGGCCCAAGGATCACCTGTGTGTGTGTGTGTGTGTGTGTGTGTGTGTGTGTGTGTGTGTGTGTGTGTGTGTGTGTATGTATGTAGTGAGTGAAGTGTTATGAAACAATGTGTGTATAGTGTGTGCAGTGACTGATAGTGAAATATGAGTGAATAGTGTGGCATTACATTATTTAATGAGTTATTTGTAAATAAATTATTGTATACCAGGAGTAAAATCTAATGATTGTCTCTAACTAGAAGTCTGTAAATATATGTGTATACGAATTAGCTTATTGTAAATTGATCTAACCTTGTAAATACTTTGACATGTCCTATATCCTTGTAAAAAGAGATCTACGGATGAATAAAACTACTACTACTACTACTAGGAAAAACTCCTAGGCTGTTCTCTTTTTCCAGGCTCGCTCGACTTCAGTAGAGCCGGCTATCTTGGGAACCTACTGATGCAGCATAGCGTTGCGCAGTTGGAGGTGAGCCGCCAGCAGTGGTGGACGTGGGGAGAGAGATGGCGGAGTTTTGTAATTTGTAAGACTGGATGTCATGAACTATCATATATATTTTGACTATTAAGGTAAATACACTGTTTGTTCTCTATTAAAATCTTTCATTTGCTAACTGCGCCTCAGTAGTTAGTGACTTCCGTAGTTTGAATCTTTTAGTTAGCTGGCGGTAGTGGCGCTCGCTGTATTGCAGTAGTTCGAGTAACGAAGATTTTTGTGAGGTAAGTGATTTGTGAAACATATAGGTTAATGTTAGTCAGGGCCATTCTTTCGTAGGGATTGGAAGTCAGATTGCGTTGCGCTAAAGATATTGTGTGTCAGTTTAAGCACATTCGTGCATAATTGTTCAAAGAGGACGTTTCACATAGACCAGTCTTGTATAATTCTTCTAAGGGGACGTTTCATATGGCGACACTGCCAGGATTCGAACCTGGAATCTTCTGATTTTTTCTTGTAGTTTGTGTAATTAATGCAGATTTTTTTTATTGCTAGCGCGTAATCATAGAGAGAATTTCCTTTGTAGTTGCAGTCTTTCATTGTTGTACAGTAAAATAGTTGTGGCATGCATGTAGTTTTGCATGAAGTATTTCGCAGCTGCGCTTGCAATTAACTAGATATTATTTTCAGTGCTATGTTAATGTGTTCTCTTATTTTTGTTCTTCAAATTGTGTTTTTCTGTGTTGTTGTGTGAAAAATTGTGACAATAATGGCGTGTGAAAAACGTAACACTAGGCTCCAAAGTAAACTGAGAAATGACAGTGAAGACGAAAGCAGTGTATTAGCGTCACCATGTAATGAATTCACTAACGTTCAAAGTAGTAATTTGGTAATAGCGCATAGGGAAATGGAGCGGGCTGCAAATAATGGTGTAGGCAGTGAAACAATTACTGAACAGGGAAGCATTATCGATCGATCGGTCGGAAACAGCTCGCCTCAGGATTCCGAAATGACAGGACACAATCTTGCAAATACTGTAGATTCAGACTTTGCGTCCTCACCATTTTCTCAAATAAATCAAGACACATTTTCTGCTTTTCAAAATGCGAGTATTTCCGGTTCAAATGCACTGCCGAAAAGCACTGAGGAACATGTTTCAGACACCAGTGCACTGTTATTACAGTTAATGCAACAAATGGGACAAAGGCTACAAAAGTTAGACACAACGCTTGAACAAAATCAGAAACAAATGGGACAAAATCTTCAAAAGTTAGACACAATGGAACAAAATCAGAGACAAACACAGCAAAAGCTTCAAAAGTTAGACACAATGGAACAAAATCAGAGACAAACACAGCAAAAGCTTCAAACGTTAGACACAATGGAACAAAATCAGAGACAAACACAGCAAAAGCTTCAAAAGTTAGACACAATGGAACATAATCTTCAAAAGTTAGACACAATGGAACAAAATCTTCGAAAGTTAGACACCACACTTGAACAACCACGTGAAGATTTAACTACTGAGATACATAACATTGAATCGAAATGCCAAAAAATCTGTAATGACGTAAAAACACAAATTTGTGAGCATTTTCAACCTATTTTTTCGCGGCATGAAAATGCATTACAGAATCATGAAGCAGCCATAAAAGAACTGCAAACTATTGTTCGTGAAAATCACGACACCTTGCAAGCTAAAATGGACTCAGTTGCATCCACCGATTCGGTTACGCAACTTGCAAGAACTCAGGAAAACTTAAAGGTCACAGTAGATTCGATTTCAACACAAATGGACACTCTGAAACTTGGTTCAGAAAAACACACTGAGGAAATGTGTTCACTATCGGAGAAAGTAGCCGAACTTTCAGATCAGTTCACTAACTTATCTACAAAGGTAGATGATGATCTGAATAATACAGAAGAGTGCGAACAAATTAGGAAATTCAAACAAAATCAGAATCAAATTAATACACAACACCAAAGAGAAATCCGGGAAGTGCAAGATCAGCTGACACAGGTAATACAAGAATTACGTATTTCAGAGGACAGTCGCGATCCAACACGGGAAGAGGGACTTATAAATACGGAAAAGCTACAAAATAATAACACAGGGCATTTCGGAAATTGTGAAAGAAATTGGCAAGGTGCACCGAATTTTGAGATGGAACTGCCGACACGACGTAACAATGAACGATATGCTACCCGCCGACACGATGATTTTGACTATAAGCTGTTCATTACTGCACGTAAATTCAAAACATTTAAGAATTCTGGCAACGACATTCATCCACAAGCGTAGCTCCATCAATTCTCTCATTGTTTTCCTCCCAACTGGTCATTAGAGCACAGATTAGAATTTATGTGTGGCTATTTAGAGAATGAACCAGCTGTAAGAATGCGATCGGTCATTCACGATTGCCACAGTGAAGGAGAATTTTACCACGCCTTCCTCTCATCATATTGGTCTCAAGCTACACAAGACAGAGTAAAACATAGCATCATGATGATGAAACACTTTGAACAATCTGAATTTTCCAGTCTCGTCAAATATTTTGAAGACATGTTGCATAAGAATCAATACCTTTCAAACCCTTACAGCCCTTCAGAACTCATCCGCATTTGCTTAATGAAATTGCCAGAACATTTAAGGAATATTATTTTGGTAGGACGTTGCAAAGACGACACTGAAGCTTTTCAGCGACTCTTACAAGAATTAGAAATTGACACTGACAATCGCGGAACGCGAAAACAGGAACACAACAATTACAGGTCACATCCGTCGCAATTCCGCGATGAAAGAAATAACAACTGGACACGACAAGACTATTCTCACAACACAAATCGTGAGCAAAACAGACACCACCCGTATGACAACCACTGGCAGAATAATAGTTACAGAGAAAGATCGCATTTCCGTAGTAATGAATATCACAGAGACAATCAGAGAAACAGACAATACGGGAACCAAAATAATTATTATCAAGGGAGACGGAATAACTTCAGACGCAATGGTCCAGCGCGCAGTTACGATTCAGGGAGAAATTCTCCACCACGTGACCGACAAGAAATTAATTACAGAAATTACCGACATGACGACAGACGATATGATCGTAACGACAGACCTGAATTGCATCAGAACTGGCGGGATTCAAACAGAGCAGGGCCCTCTCGGCAAGGTGAATTGGTAGAAGTTAGGTCTCCTAATCCCAATAACGACGCGCGCCAACAAAGAAACAGACAATGACTCGCACCGCAGGCAGCCGCGTGCGCCGGCTGGCTCAGAGAAAAATAACATAAGTTAACCTTGAGCAGAATTCCAGTGTTCCTTACCGACGTAATCACATGATAATTGCTTTTCAGTTGACAGTCTGCGTACTAGGAAGAGTAAAGGTTTACACCACATTTTACATGTAAAACCGTCTATTGAATGATAATCTGCTTTTTAAGTTTGTCTTTGCCATAAAACATTTCACTTCACATTTGTAGTATGTTTTGTCACACTGAGAAACTGTTAATATGTAACAATGTTTTGAAGTTAACTATCCAGTCTAGAACCTAGGGAACATTTTTAAACAGAAATTACGAATGCATTGTTATAGTGAACAGACGTCACAGTGTTATTGTGTGTGTACATTCTTGCTTGTTAGTTGCACGATTACGTAATGACTATAAGGCTTACATACTTAGAACATTTACCAGTATTGCTAATGAGATTTTAATGCAACATTTTGGTTTACTTGAAAACACATTCTTATTTGAAGTTCATTCGGTGAGATTAAAGATGACTCAGCATTTGGTTTCTCTAATAGCTACACGATTATATCACGACGCTACTAATATGTGACACGATTTACATTGTTGCTTTTGCGGTGTATCTGTTTTATATCTGCACAGTTTTTCTGAATTTTTCTGGAAAGTAATACATGTTTTAGTAGTAACGTTTGTGGTATAGCTACAATGAGAAAGCCTTTTCTGTAGCACAACAATACGTACAGTACAGTATTTACTTCATCACAGCAATAAGCGTAGTAACTACGATATCTATACCCAAAGCATTTCACTTTTGTTTATCATGAGGTAAGTACATTGACTTCTGCAGAACTTAGCTTTCGGAGGACAATAACTACGACACTTCCACAGAGATTGTCTTACAGCAAGACGCACATTTAGCGCTACAGTACACGCATTAAACTATTTATTTTTCAACATATTTGAATTACAAAGAAAGTTTTCCGTGATACATTTCATTCCATTGCTGTAATCTGTAACACCTGAGTATATAATTACATTATTCCTCAGGGGGGTACACGCTTACTTTGTGTACCATGTGTTTGGCAAGCACAAGGAGCCCTAGCAAATATGGTATTTGTTTATACAACTTTACACATCGGTACCATATTTCTCTAACACATAAATTACACATATATCTGATCATTTAACTGAGAGAAACAAACATTTATTATACTACATCAGTGACAGATGTTTACGTAATTACACAGTTGGATAACTTCACACTTATGAAATTGTATCTTGTCTGTACTTTGTGAACTGTTCATATTTTTTCGGAACCATTGTGATACTATGAGAGCTTTGAATGACATATTTGGTATGGGATCACGATTTTTAAAGTACGTTTGAGGCAGATGACACTTTTGACATGAGCAGAGAATTTTTTTTAAGGTTTTGAAATTATTGGAGGAAGCTACAGAGATTTTGAGAATTTGACTGTGGTGTTATGATGTTATTATTACGACGACGATGTGAATTATGCTACTGAGGTATGTTTAAGCTGATGCTATATGAGTTATTTTGTTATGCTACGTATCTGTTATGATGAAATATTGAAGAAGTGTCGACGAATATATATATGTGTAATAAGGTAAGAAATAATGAGTAGTGGTTAGGGACTCTGATTTGTGAAAAAGGATGTTGGAAACCGAGAATCGTACTTTAAGAGTTATGAAATGAGTGTAAATGCTTGAATGTATCACTATGCTGGCGAAAATTTTTTGGACACAATTATATTTAAATGATTTTATTTCTACAGATTTGTAACGCAAATTCTTGACCTGTGAATTTGTTTATATGAGACTGCCACTGTAGCGGAAACTGGTGTCGTAAATATTTCGATAAGACAGTTAAGTGACCACCTGCATGTAATGCGTCGTGGGCACCCAGCTGCGCGACAACCTCCTGACAAAAGAAAGCCATTAGTGTGTGCCTGTCAGAGGCACAGGTGGAGAAAAAAAAAGAGGCCATTATCCTCGCTATTGAGATTCCTTTGTAGAAAGCATCGCAAATACTACACGCCCAAACTTGAAAACATATGATTACACTGTGGAGCTCTTAATTTATGATATTTACTAAAATGCCTAATGAAACGACGAGAAACATTTCATGGCTATTGTCCTGCTAGTTGAGAGAAATGCCATGTGGCTTGCTTTATGCATTTATTTACTCATTTTGTTTAATATCTAGTTTCTAACTGCACTGAAGCATTGGTTAAAATAAATTTTATGGATGTACTAATATAAATATTTTATGCCTACAGATCCAGTAAATAATAACTTTGTGATGTACTTAGAAAAAACGAAGTAGCACAAAAAGACATTTCCCTTCACAGAAATTGCATACAGAATTGTCTTTTCAAGTACATGGTAATATTTTTTTACAGTAAATTTTTGTGGTGCACCACTTTAATTGCATAGACATTAAGATGTGAACAGACATTGTCCTTATCTGCATTGTTGTCTTTAGTGTAACATTTTTTCTGATTGAGCTTTGTCATGTTTAGGTATAAGTTTAGCATTTGCTGCGGCTGTTGGCCATTCATAGTGCTACTGAATGTCACTTTGTATTACTAGGTTAAGCCAATTTTATTACTGATTTATTTTTCTTGTTTGCTGTGCATTGCCTTATATTAGTTGTAATATTGCTGCCTTTTTTTGCCAATTTCCATTTTTTAACATTGCTGTTTGTGTAAATTGTTTTGTGCTGCTGCATTCCCTCATCCCTTAGTTAAGCATCTGAGCTCAGTAGATTTAAGTTAGCTTAAGAGGGGGTAGACTATATAAGAAACTAACTATGATGAAATGGAAGAAAAGCATTGAGAAGCTTTAAGAAAATGGTTTGGCCAAAAAAGTAGTGTACAGTGGAGAAAAACTATTTTTGAAAGAGGACATGAGCAAAATACAGAAAGCATGCTTGGATAGGATACTTTTGGTGGAAACAAATGTTGAGATATGACGAAAGATCTACAGAATGAAGTTTTAGGTTATACTGCAGTACCAAACGTTACACTAAAAACAAACCCTGTCCTTTCCTTTTGTGTTATCCCACTATGTGTTTGTGTACCCTTGTGTATTTCTTTTCTTCCTGTCTCTGTGCGCTGTTTCATAGAATTTTTTCTCTTCTAATACTAAGCTACATTCACTATGATGAGGAATACTGTTATCCTCAAATATAATTTGCGTTAATAACGTGTTATTTACTTTGTAAAGATGTTAACACATTATTTATTCTGTTTCGTTCTAATGCTCATGTGTGAAGTTGATGTTTCAAAAGTTATTCTGATCATTTATGTATTTACTTATGTCGTAATTTTTGTAACACTGATGTATTCGCTATTTCGATTCTTTTGTAAAGCCTGTACTACTGCAAATGTTATCTGTAGTGTTATGTTCTGTAAAGATGTATTTTGTACCTTTGTTATTGCATTCTTATGTTATAAAATTGTAATTGACACCAGTTCATCAAATGAGGTAACTTGTAAATTACATTTCACTGCACACGTTTCTGTTGGTCACAGTATATGAACAATATGTGAGAAGTAGGGACTGATAGTGTTTGCACGTGTGTTAATAATTCAGTAAGGGACTGGATAACAGCATTGCTGGTTGTAAGGACATTTCAAAAACAATTTTTGTGAGTGCACAAGTGGTTGTTATGGACTTGCTATATTATCTGCAAGACTCTTCAATGGTGATTGTGCGCCTGCACAGTCAAACAGATGGCTGCTGGCCATCTCTACAAGGACTACAGTGGGTCTTCACCTTTGATGACCCACCAATACCATTATTTCTAGAAGGACTGCAGTGAGTTTGCACCTCTGGTGGCCCACCAATACCGTAATCTCTACCAGGACTACAGTGTGTCCACTCTGTGATGACCTACCTACCGATAGTCTTCAACGTCGACTGACTCTGTTGTGGCTCATTAACTGTCTGCATGTCAAGAGTCAGCACTGTCTTCCGTTGGAAGGACAACACTACTTCTTCAAGACTGCTTAGAAATCCACTACTTCCGTGTGCATTTTCTTTTATTGCTCAGTCTTTGAGAAAAACACTACTATTTTACTGTGATGAATGATCAGGACTGTCTATATGGACTGTGAGAAAATTTTAGCTTTTGACCAACATTGTATCGATAAGTGTGTGCATTTCATTTCTTTGTTATAGTAATTATGAAAAATTTTATCAAATCATTATTGGCCACTGCCCAAAACAATTTGTAAAATTTTTTTTTGGGGAGCATGGGGGCTATGTAAGTAGGCTGTTTAGGTTTTCTTATTGGTAACGCCGCTTAGCGCTCTGTATGAAAAATCACTGGCTGTGCTGTGCGCAGTGTGTGTTTAGTTTGCATTGTTGTCTGCCATTGTAGTGTTGAGCAGAGGCAGCTGGATGCTAACAGCGCGTAGCATTGCGCAGTTGGAGGTGAGCCGCCAGCAGTGGTGGACGTGGGGAGAGAGATGGCGGAGTTTTGTAATTTGTAAGACTGGATGTCATGAACTATCATATATATTTTGACTATTAAGGTAAATACACTGTTTGTTCTCTATTAAAATCTTTCATTTGCTAACTGTGCCTCAGTAGTTAGTGACTTCCGTAGTTTGAATCTTTTAGTTAGCTGGCGGTAGTGGCGCTCGCTGTATTGCAGTAGTTCGAGCAACGAAGATTTTTGTGAGGTAAGTGATTTGTGAAACATATAGGTTAATGTTAGTCAGGGCCATTCTTTCGTAGGGATTTTTGGAAGTCAGATTGCGTTGCGCTAAAGATATTGTGTGTCAGTTTAAGCACATTCGTGCATAATTGTTCAAAGAGGACGTTTCACATAGACCAGTCTTGTATAATTCTTCTAAGGGGACGTTTCAAACTGAAGAGAAAAAAGTAAAGCTTTCTTAATGTCTCAGTAAGTTACGACGTGAGCTGAATTTCTCGCTGTGCTGGCATCAAAACGATACTCCATTTCATGCCTTGTGTTTTGTAGCATCTCTGGTGTTACATTCGTGATGGCTGTCGAAATTCGCTCCCACAGATACCACAAGTTCCGAATTTTTCCTGAACTGACAATGTTCTTTTCGCAGTCCCTGAAAAAGAAGTCAAAGCGGTAAGACGAGAACTTCTACTAGGCAAAGGAGTAGCCGCGTCCCCACTAGTCCAACCATTTGAAAATATACAATTTAGTTTGTAGCATACTTTGAGATGGTGATGAATTGGGGTGTCATCTTGCATGCAAATGACCACAATGACTAATTTGTTGTTGACGTTATTGCGATTTGAGGAAACACAAACAATTGAAGTATATTCAGATGAATTATGCCTGTAATTGTTCTTTTGGTGAAAGAGAAAGGGCCTGTAACTTGATCATAAAGTAACGCACAACACACGGTGTGTTCAAAATCCTGGAATTCCTTTTGGAACACCCTGGAACATCCACCATATTCGGACGTCGGCAAGCAAGGAACCATACAGCTAATGAAGCAAACTTCATCAGCTCCACCAATCCTCCCACTTCTCTCTCTGCCCACGGGAGGGATGCTGCGTACGCCATCACTCACGGTACACAGTACGGCTGTTAATAAAATATTTATATATCGATATTTCGCCAGTAAATATCGATACATAACGGCGATATTTCCCCACGCGGTATATAGACATCTAAATGGCAATATCGACTGCCGATATTTTTTTTGCAATTTTCGGCAAATATTTGAAACTGTCCTTTTGAAATTATAATATAACATAGTATTACTTTCTCTGTGCGAAGGGGTCTTACTACTTTATGAGTTTCCATCTCGTCCAGTCTTTCTCTTTGACTGTGTGAACCAAGTTGGGTCTATAGGTGGCACAAAAGAAGAAATTCGATTGCAGTGAGGGTGGCGGTGTGAACGGAATAACTAGATTTCCGATGTGAAGAAATATCATACCAGTTACGTTAAAAACAGTCTTTAACGTGACTAGTTTCATATTTCTTCACGGCATCATTCTTCGAAAACAGTTGCTGAAAATGATGAAAGAAAATGCAAATGACGGAAATGCCGACGTAATTTGCACTCGACAGTAGGACAGAAAATGCAACGTTTAACTTCACCTAGTAATTTTGACACTACAACTGCTAGGTCGCTAGCGTTTGCAGAAATAAAAAACTGGTAAGTTGACATGAATTATTCAAGACAAATGCGATATGTGATGAAACCGAACGACGAACCCATCAGACACCTTTGATTGTGCCACTTACAGGCAGTTACCATTGTTAGCAAAGTAGTTATCGCCAAGCGTGAGCATGCGTCGTTTTCATTTCAGTTCTTGCTGTAAGGGGAAAAACAGGCTACGAGCTTGTTGATGCACAAAATTCTAATAGTAAATCAGTACTTAAATATAAAGTTCTAACACTGGCACTATTTTTACAAGGTGGAGCCGATATTTTTAAGGGCCGATACGTCGATACTTTTACGTCGGTTTATCGACACTATTGCTCGATATATCGATGGACAACAGCGTTACTTTTGAGATATCGATGTATAGGATTCGCGATATTTTAAAAACATCAACAGAGAGACGCCAGTTGTAGCACCATATCCTGTATGTCGCAACATATAAGTCGCTCGTTAACAGGAAGCTATTTATGCTTCAGCCATAAGACTTACAGAAAGTGCGCTCCATCCGTCAGTAGTTAGATCAGTCGTCGCACAGGGCACTGACACCAGGACCTACAGCCTGCCTCCGCAAAATACATCGCAGGTAGACATCCTTCCAACCTTCATAGATTGATGCAGACGCCGCAGTCACAGATGGCCAGTTCATCGCTGGCAGCAGTTGCGGATGATCAGCTATTAAAGGGAGATCGTCGGACAGTAAATGTCTAACGTCAAAGTATTATTCAAACTTGATCGGTAACTAAATAATTAATTACAGCAATCCAGATCGAACTTCTTTAGATCAGATACTGCTCCTTCAGTGTGTTGATTTCTACTCGTCTGTAGGGCTTCAACTACAGTGCCAGGCTCCATTCGTCACTCAAAGATAGATACTTAAGTGTCACTCATTTTAATAAATACTTATTACTTGTTTCATTTTGCCGTGTGACCATATCAGTTGCCAACTTATATGCCGCAGGAGCTGCTGTTTTCTTGTATTGGGCTCGCTTCCTGCTACCTTGAATGTTGAGCGCCGCACATGCTTCGGTGAATTCAACACGTGTTGCTCCTTTTGGAGACTCATATCCTAAAGTAATTCGCTCAATATTATCTGGCTCAATTTGGCTGTACTCCAGTACCATTATTTTTCATTTATTGATTTTCATTTTATAGCGTGTTTGTAATGCACTATCAATCATGCAAGTTCATTACCGTCTCTGACACAAATACAGTGTCGTTGGAACACTATAAAGGTTTATTACTTCTCGTTTAACTTTAATTCCTTCTCTAAAATTCTGCTTGTTTGTTGCTTGCTCTGTGCACAAATCGAATAAAATGGTTGATACGCAATTATTGCCTCCTTTACCCGGCTTTTGACACAAATGCAGTCTAGTTTTTGTACAAGTTTTAGGTAAGCTATCTTTTTATATCTAAAGAACGCTACGTGTGACTCATAGAAAAATCACACGCAGTTAGAAGAGTCAAAAGATAGGAAACAGAGTATAAAAGCGGCATCCAAGGCATCATATTCACCCAACAAATTACTGTCATCCAAAATTTTGTAAATAGGAACCAAAATAACAGTATATAAAACTGTAGAAACATCGGTATTACTAGATGGGTCCGAAATATGGAGAATATATAAGTCTGCGAAAAGACGGGTAAAGGTTTCCGAAAATAAAATCCTGCGCAAGGTATTGGTAAAAATTTGAGAGGGACGAGAAAGCCATAAAAAAGAACGAGAAGCTCTGGGAGGTGTGCACTGATGTGACAAAAGTCACGGAATCCTCCTAATATCGTGACCGACGTCCTTTGTCCGGCGTAGTGCAGTAACTCCACCTTGTATGGACACAAGTTGTTGGAAGTCCCTTGTAGAAATATTGAGCCATGCTGCCTGTATAGCCGTTTATAATTGCTAAAGTGTTGGCAGTGAAGGATTTTGTGCACAAACTGATCTCTAGATTATGTCTCATAAATGTTCGGTTGGATTCATGTCGGGTGATCTGAGTGGCCAAATCATTGTCTCCAGTTGTCCAGAATGTTTTTCAAACCAATAGCAAACAATTGTGGCACAGTGACATGGCACATTCTCATCTGCACAAATTCCATCGTTGTTTTGGAACATGAAGGCATGAATGGCTGAAAGTGGCCTCAACCGAACATAACCAGGACCCAGTCCATCCCATGCAAATCACGCCACGCCATTATGGAGCCACCAGCAGCATTCACAGTGTCTTGTTGACTACTAGGGTTCTTGGCTTCGTGGAGTCTACACCACACTCGAACCCTACCATCAGCTTTTACCAACTGAAATCGGGACTCGTCTGCCCAGGACATGCTTTCCAGCCTGTCTTGTGTCCAACCGATATGGTCACGAGCCCAGGAGAGGCGCTGCAGGCGATGTCGTGCTGTTAGCAAACGGTGGTCGTCTGCTACCATAGCCCATAAAGGCAGATTTGGCACATTGTCCGAACGGATACGTTCGTCGTACGTCCCACATTGATTTCTGCGGCTGTTTCCATCAGTGTTGCTTGTCTGTTACCACTGACAATTCTACGAAAATGTCGTTTCTTTCTGTCGTTGAAACTTGGCCGTCGGCGACTACGTTGTCAGTGGTGAGCGGTATTGTTGAAATTTAGTACTCTCGGCAAATTCTTGACATTGTCGATCTCGTAATAGTGAATTCCCCAATGATTTCCCAAATGGAATGTCCAATACGTCTGTCTCCAACTACCATTCCGCTTCCAAAGTTTGTTAATTCCCGTCGTGAGATCATAATCGCATCGAAAACCGTTTCAACATGAATCACCTTAGTACAAGTGACAGTTCCTTCAATGCACTGCCCTATTATACCTTGTAAACACGGTACTACCGCCATCTGTACTCGTGCATATCGTTAACCGATGAATTTTGTCACTGCAGTGTGTAAATATAATGAACCAGATACTGTTGTGGAAGCCAAGAAAAGGATTCTTAGGCGGACGAGGCACTTCTATAGAAGAGAGAAGGGAGCAGGATTAATAAAAGTGTCAGAGAAGAAACCCGAATGGTACAGACGATTGGTAAACGGAAAATAAGATGGCCATGGGCAGAAGGGAAGAAGATGCCAAGCACAGAACTATTTGGAAGGCGCTGATTTCCAGTCCAGAACCGACAGCAGGTTGTGGGACTGAGATAAAACTTTGCTTCCTTTATTTTATCACTGATAGCTTCAGAATCTCAAGCACCTATTTGTGTAGATACATGCAACTGATCTGAAAACTACGCCTGTCTTAATTCTCTTAAAATTACGCAGTATTCAACAATGTATCTTCCATAACTCAATATTCGTTGTTGATTCATTCTGTTCTCTTTGTCATCCATCGAACTTTCATTTCAAACTTCACATTTTTACACGTACCTAGATGTTTCCCTGATATAATCTTTGGTTACTTTTTGAATGCTTCCCTGTTATGTTTTTGTACTGTTACTTTTAAATTATTGATCACATTCCACTATAAATTAAACTGTATTCGCCAAACCATGCTATTTTTCGACATGTGGTTTTCCCAAGCAAGATTTAATCTGTTCGTACATTTTAGCAGATTTTATTGTGTTGTAAGCAGGAGTATAACATTATAGGGAAAAAGTACGAATTGACTGGTATTTTGGACCTTGGCCAAGGCATCTTAGCGAAGTTAAGAGGAGTAGTGATGAAATATTAATTATTACCTCGAAAATATTGATTTATATAATTAATTTTTTATTTTTTTGCAGGCTTACAGCTGCTGTCTTTACAAACATTTATTTTTTCAAGTTAATAATTAAACCTTCAGGACTAGTTGATTGAATGCTACCTACAATTAGGAAAGGTCCGATAAAGCTCGAGTTTAATATCTTGGCAAAGTTTTACCGCCAATAATCCATACATATTATAAAAATGGACGTGTGTATATGTGTGTTTTTTCCACATTTCCTCTCAAACAATTCGACAAATTCAGCCAAACTTGGTACATTCGTCCCTTACTGTCAGGCAACGATCTCTACAAGAGTAAGAACCACCTCCCTATACTAGTTCCGGATATATGACATCATAAAGAATTATGCATAAAGAATTTATTACTTCTATGATACTAACTCTATTCGTAATTTGCAGACAGTATCCATATACAGAACTGGATGCACCAGGAAAAATATGTCATGGTACCACACATAGTTCAAGAGATATGACGTCTTAAATATTGAGATACGTGAAAAACTGCCACATCATGCATTTTGTTTACATTTGTTGCTTCTTTGCTACGTACTAACCCTATTCACAACATATTTCACACACAATATCAACATATGCCGCTAAATGTACCTTATTGTCATTGTACGACACATAATTCAAGAGATAACAGATCATTAACACTGAGATGTGTGAAAAAATTCTGCAATATGCATAAAGTTTTAATACATTTATTCTTTACTACTACGACACACACACAGTCGAGTCAGTGCAAGGAAATACCTGACACATGGTAGCGCTTTTGACAGCTTTCAACTACGAAGCGCAAACAGCTGTAGGCGAAAACGATGCGCAGATAGAGGTAAAAGTAAGGGGTTGTTATAACGTAAAAAACATGACGTCAACCTTCGCCATCTTAGTTGCCACGAAACATTACCATCCAGTGTTTAGATTGTTTCTAGTCGTTAAAGCTGTTTCAATAAAAATACCATCTTGCGTTGTTTACAGGTGATCTATTGATTCTGATCGTAGTCTAAAGTATAAACGAATTACATTCATCGGGTCCTTTATTGGAAATTGTTCCGTCATATGTATAAATATAAATTACCCAGAAGAAAGCAAATAAATACTAAACGCGTAAAATGCTTCATTGGTTGAAGTATTAGGATGTGGAAGATTCTTCTGGTAATCCATACAGACAGCTTTCTTAATTGCAGATTTTCTGGGCTTCGAACGTTTGGAATGTATAATCTCGAAAAACTTCTTCTGCTTTCCTGTTATGTAGACCCTAGTTCATTTTAAGTCGTTGGATGTTGGTTGTGCTCATTCAGAGTTTGTATCTGAGTTGCATATTTCTCGTTGTTTATCTGTAAATCAAGTTGAGAACATTGTTGTTGCGGTCTTCAGTCCGGAGACTGGTTTGATGCAGCTCTCCATGCTACTCTATCCTGTGCAAACTTCTTCATCTCCCAGTACCTACTGCAACCTACATCCTTATAAATCTGCTTAGTGTATTCATCTCTTGGTCTCCCTCTACACTGCCCTCCAATACTAAATTGGTGATCCCTTGATGTCTCCGAACATGTCCTACCAACCGATCCCTTCTTCTGATCAAGTTGTGCCACAAACTTCTCTTCTCCCCAATCCTATTCAATACTTCCTCATTAGTTATGTGATCTACCCATCTAATATTCAGCATTCTTCTGTAGCACCACATTTCGAAAGCTTCTATTCTCTTCTTGTCCAAACTATTTATCGTCCATGTTTCACTTCCATACATGGCTACACTCCATACAAATACTTTCAGAAATGACTTCCTGACACTTAAATCTATACTCGATGTTAACAAATTTCTCTTCTTCTGAAAACATTTCCTTCCCATTGCCAGTCTATATTTTATATCCTCTCTACTTCGACCATCATCAGTTATTTTGCTCCCCAAATAGCAAAACTCCTTTACTACTTTAAGTGTCTAATTTCTTAATCTAATTCCCTCAGCAGCACCCGACTTAATTCGACTACATTCCATTATCCTCGTTTTGCTTTTGTTGATGTTCATCTTATATCCTCCTTTCAAGACACTATCCATTCCGTTCAACTGCTCTTCCAAGTCCTTTGCTGTCTCTGACAGAATTACGATGTCATCGGCGAACCTCAAAGTTTTTACTTCTTCTCCATGGATTTTAATACCTACCCCGAATTTTTCTTTTGTTTCCTTTACTGCTTGCTCAATATACAGATTGAATAACATCGGGGAGAGGCTACAACCCTGTCTTACTCCCTTCCCAACAACTGCTTCCCTTTCATGTCCCTCGACTCTTATAACTGGCATCTGGTTTCTGTACAAATTGTAAATAGCCATTCGCTCCCTGTGTTTTACCCCTACCACCTTTAGAATTTGAAAGAGAGTATTCCAGTCAACATTGTCAAAAGCTTTCTCGAAGTCTACAAATGCTAGAAATGTAGGTTTGCCTTTCCTTAATCTTTCTTCTAAGATAAGTCGTAAGGTCAGTATTGCCTCACGTGTTCCAACATTTCTACGGAATCCAAATTGATCTTCCCCGAGGTCGGCTTCTACTAGTTTTTCAATTCGTGTGTAAGGAATTCGTGTTAGTATTTTGCAGCTGTGGCTTATTAAACTGACTGTTCGGTAATTTTCACATCTGTCAACACCTGCTTTCTTTGATATTGGAATTATTATATTCTTCTTGAAGGCTGCGGGTATTTCGCCTGTTTCATACATCTTGTTCACCATATGGTAGAGTTTTGTCAGGACTGGCTCTCCCAAGGCCGTCAGTAGTTCCAATGGAATGTTGTCTACTCCGGGCACCTTGTTTCGACTCAGGTCTTTCAGTGCACTGTCAAACTCTTCGCGCAGTATCGTATCTCCCACATTATCTTCATCCACATCCTCTTTCATTTCCATAATATTGTCCTCAAGTACTTCGCCCTTGTATAGACCCTCTATATACTCCTTCCACCTTTCTGCTTTCCCTTCTTTGGTTAGAACTGGGTTTCCATCTGAGCTCTTGATGTTCATACAAGTGGTTCTCTTATCTCCCAAGGTCTCTTTAATTTTCCTGTAGGCAGTATCTATCTTACCCCTAGTGAGATAAGCCTCTACATCCTTACATTTGTCCTCTAGCCATCCCTGCTTAGCTATTTTGCACTTCTTGTCGATCTCATTTTTGAGACGTCTGTATTCCTTTTTGCCTGCTTCATTTACTGCATTTTTATATTTTCTCCTTTCATCAATTAAATTCAATATTTCTTCTGTTACCCAAGGATTTCTACTAGCTCTCGTCTTTTTACCTACTTGATTATCTGCTGCCTTCACTACTTCATCCCTCAAAGCTACCCATTCTTTTTCTACTGTATTTGTTTCCCCCATTCCTGTCAATTGTTCCCTTACGCTCTGCCTGTAACTCTGTACAACCTCTGGTTATTTCAGTTTATCCAGGTCATATCTCCTTAAGTTCCCTCCTTTTTGCAGTTTCTTCAGTTTTAATCTACAGGTCATAACCAATAGATTGTGGTCAGAGTCCACATCTGCCCCTGGAAATGTCTTACAATTTAAAACCTGCTTCCTAAATCTCTGTCTTACCATTATATAATCTATCTGATACCTTTTAGTATCGCCAGGGTTCTTCCATGTATACAACCTTCTTTCATGATTCTTAAACCAAGTATTAGCTATGATTAAGTTGTGCTCTGTGCAAAATTCTACCAGGCGGGTTCCTCTTTCATTTCTTAGCTCCAATGCACATTCACCTACTACGTTTCTTTCTCTCCCTTTTCCCACTGCCGAATTCCAGTCACCCATGACTATTAAATTTTCATCAGCCTTCACTCTCTGAATAATTTCTTTTATTTCATCATACATTTCTTCAATTTCTTCGTCATCTGCAGAGCTAGTTGGCATATAAACTTGTACTACTGTAGTAGGTGTGGGCTTCGTATCTATCTTGGCCACAATAATGCGTTCACTATGCTGTTTGTAGTAGCTTACCCGCATTCCTATTTTCCTATTCATTATTAAACCTACTCCTGCATTACCCCTATTTGATTTTGTGTTTATAATCCTTTAGTCACCTGACCAGAAGTCTTGTTCCTCCTGCCACCGAACTTCACTAATTCCCACTATATCTAACTTTAACGTATCCATTTCCCTTTTTAAATTTTCTAACCTACCTGGCCGATTAAGGGATCTGACATTCCACGCTCCCATCCGTAGCACGCCAGTATTCCTTCTGCTGATAATGACATCCTCTTGAGGAGTCCCCGCCCGGAGATCCGAATGGGGGACTATTTTACCTCCGGAATATTTTACCCAAGAGGACGCCATCATCATTTAATCATACAGTAAAGCTCCATGCCCTCGGGAAAAATTACGGCTGTAGTTCCCCCTTGCTTTCAGCCGTTCGCAGTACCAGCACAGCAACGCCGTTTTGGTTAATGTTGCAAGGCCAGATCAGTCAATCATCCAGACTGTTGCCCCTGCAACTACTGAAAAGGCTGCTGCCCCTCTTCAGGAACCACACGTTTGTCTGTCCTCTCAACAGATACCCCTCCGTTGTGGTTGCACCTACGGTACGGCTATCTGTATCGCTGAGGCACGCAAGCCTCCCCACCAACGGCAAGGTCCAGGGTTCAGGGGGGGAGGGGTTGAGAACAGTCAGATCTAAATCTGCGACACACTGAACAAGTATCAGTTCTGGGGTACCCAAAATTTGTGTTATAATTAGTCATAAAAATCATTCGATATTGTTCGTATGACATAGGGGTTAGAGGATTTTTCCCTGTGTATACTTAACACCTCTAACTTTCAAATATGACGTTCATTTGGTAAATCTAACCGTTTTATGTGATGAATAGTACAACATTCAAGAGTAATAGAATGTCTCTTGGCGGTGTAAGGCAATGCCAATAATACTGGTTGACTTACCTGAACATCTTGTATTCTTCCATTTCTGTGAATATGTACCTTACAGATATAGGAAAAGTCATGACATGCGGCTTCATCTGGGCGTTTCTTTAGCCTTCTCCCCTCCACAGGGTTTACAAGATGATTACAGTCAGGTGAGTTTTGTGTATCATAGGAAGTCATTTGAATGATTTCCTTCATTAATCTACTCCTTTCTATAAATGGAATATTCTGAGAACATCTCAGTCGTAAGCACCTACATTGTCACCGCAACGTGACTCGCGGCCCCTAATGTTTTTGAACAATCAGAAATACGCTTAAACATTCTTCATTTTTGGTCCTCGTATTCTGCACATAACTAGAATGTGCGCCTTCATTCTCCGACGTTCCTGGTTCCTTTATTTCACTTAAGAAATAATTTAATGCACGATGTCGATGGCAGTCAGATGGGTCCTTCTGCTTAACTTGCCGAGAAAATCTCCTTTTTCAGCGTACTTTAGATAAACAATGTGGCGCAATTTCTTATCGATTGTTGCTTTATTCCTAAACAATGAAACAATTCGAACTTCGTTTGCACTGTGTGAGTGACTGGCAAGTATTATTGGAAAACCAGTGACATGAAGCTACAGCGTTATAAGATGAAACATAAAAGTAAAAGAAAATAGCTCCAAACAGAAAATGGATCTTGATTATTTATGATTGTATCTGACAAGAACATTATACCAAATCTGATCACCTGTACGATGAACCTGTGTTTCCCATCATCCTTATACATTGTAATGTCTAGAAAATTTACCATTTTCTATTCTCCTTCTCAAAATTGAAGTGCATACTCTCGTGCACGTTTGTAAAATGCCAGAGAACTTTAACAAATATGTCGTCTTCGTCATGGTATAAAATAATGGTGTTTTCTACGTATCTAAATTACCGGGTGATCAAAAAGTCAGTATAAATTTGAAAACTGAATAAATCACGGAATAATGTAGTTAGAGAGGTACAAATTGACACACATGCTTGGAATGACATGGGGCTTAATTAGAACCAAAAAAGTACAAAAGTTCAAAAAATTTCCGACAGATTGCGCTTCATCTGATCAGAATACCGATGTTTAGCATAACAAAGTAACACAAAAATTTGAAAACTGAATAAATCACGGTATAATGTAGTTAGAGGTACAAATTGACACACATGCTTGGAATCACATGGGGTTTTATTAGAACCAAAAAAATACAACAGTTCAATAAATGTCCGACAAATTGCGCTTCATCTGATCAGAATAGCAATGATTAGCATAACAAAGTAACACAAAGCAAAGATGATGTTCTTTACAGGAAATGCTCAATATGTCCACCATCGTTCCTCAATAGCTGTAGTCGAGGAATAGCACTGTAAAGCATGTCCGGAGTTATGGTGAGGCATTGGCGACGGATGTTGTCTTTCAGCATTCCTAGAGATGTCGGTCGATCTTGATGCACTTGCCACTTCAGGTAACCCCAAAGTCAATAATCGCACGGACTGAGGTCTGGGGACCTGGGAGGCCAAGTATGACGAAAGTGGCAGCTGAGCACACCATCATCACTAAATGACGCTCGCAAGAGATCTTTCATGCGTCTAGCAATGTGGGGTGGAGCGTCATCCTGCATAAATATCGTACGTTCCAGTACGTGTTTATCAGCCATGCTGGGGATGATGCGATTCCGTAGCATATCGGCGTACCTCTCACCCGTCACGGTAGCAGTCACTGACGTTTTGCTGTCCAGCGCCGTCTTTCGGACATTTTGTGAACTTTTTTTTTGTTCTAATGAAACCCCATGTTATTACAAGCATGTGTGTCAATTTTACCTCTCTATCTACATTATTCCGTGGTTTACTAAGTTTTCAAATTTGTACTGACTTTTTGATCACCCGGTACAACGCACTGTCTAGGATGGCTTGGTGTGTTCTGTGGTTCTCTGCCGGAGGAGCATGAGATGCGCATCGGAGGAAGGTTCGATCTTCTTTATTGCAGCTTGTTTACAATCGTTGACTTGGAACTGCAAATAACGACTGTGGCAATTTAAATATCATGGCGTCTGACTGTGCTCCCCTACCGCCGCTGCTGCAGCTGCGACGCTGGATTCTGTCCCACTCGGTTGCTGTGACGTCAGGTTGCGTCACACTCCAGTGACCAAAGTGCAGGCGTCTTCTGTTGACACGCTGGAAAGGACAGGGATGGCTGGGCCCTAACGTTGTACTCCCATGACGTAGTCCGTTTGTACGTTGTGTACTTACGGCACACTTTGCGTCATAGACAAATAATTTAGTTAGGCTCCTAAAATTGTTTTATGTTTTCTTTCCAGAGGTGAACCAGTAGACACTAAAATTCGGAATGCCTGAAACAATAATAACTGACCGAGAAATAAATCTTATGTCAGATTTAATGAAGCAGTTATGGCACATTAAGAAACTTTGGACTAGTGGTTTATTTGCATAGACAAACGATCGAACGGAGAGGGTCCGTCGTACGACTGTAAAACTGCTAAGCTACTACATGAACTCTCATCACAATGACAGTGACTCTACTTCCATGTGTCACAGTAGCATATAATTCGAAAATCAGAGATAGCACAGGGCTATCCGCTTACGAAATAGTTTTTGGTCACATTATGCCTTCCCCTTTTGTGTGTTAAGTTGGCTGCACAAATCTTGTGAACTTGCCTCTAATCAATGATAGTACGAGGGTCAGTCAAAAAGTAATGCCTCCTATTTTTTTTTCTACGTTTAATTGTCAGGAAATTTAAATGCAATTACATAGGTTGAAAACCACAACATTGAGGATCATTTTGTCATTTTTCAATGTAATCTCCGCCCATCTCTACAGTTTTGGTCCATCTTTGAACAAGGGCATGTATCCCAGCATGGTAAAAATCACAGCTCTGCTTCCTAAGCCATTGACGCACGGATGTTTGACAGCCTCCTCATCTTCAAAATGAATCCCACGATGAGCTTCTTTCAGTGGCCCGAACAGATGGAAGTCTGATGGTGCCAGGTCAGGGCTGTATGGGGGATGAGGCAAAACTTCCCATCCAATTTTGACAATCTCGTCAGAGGTGTGACGACTGGTGTGTGGTCTTGCATTGTCATGCAAAAGAAGAACATCTGCCATTAATTTTATTGGGCGAACTCGCTGAAGACGTGCTTTAAGTTTTTTGAGGGTTGTGACGTATTGAACAGAATTTATTGTGCATCCCTGCTCCAAAAAATCAACCAGAATCACACCCTCTGTATCCCAGAAAACTGTTGCCATAACTTTCCCTGCCGATCGCACAGTTTTGAATTTTTTCTTCCTCGGCGAGCTTGTGTGACGCCACTCCATTGACTGCCTCTTTGGTTCGGGTTCAAAAAAATGCACCCATGTTTCGTCCCCGGTCACAATTTTTTTCAGAAACTCATCTCCCTCCAAACGGAAGCGCTGCAAGTATTGGGAGGCTATTGTTTTCCTTGCCTCTTTATTCTGATCGGTTAACATTCTTGGAACCCACCGAGCACAAACTTTTGAGTACCCCAATTGTTTAATAATCGTGATCACACTGCCTTTACTAAGAGAAATAATGCGACACACTTCATCTGCAGTCACCCGACGGTCACCACGAATGATGTCATCAACTTGCTGAATGTTGTGTGGAGTCACTGCACTCACCGGCCTGCCGCTCCGCTTTTCGTCAGTCAACGGTGTTTGCCCTTCAGCTTCCTTACAACGACGAACCCATCGTCTAACAGTGCTGACATCCACTGTCACAACACCATACACCTTCTTCAGTCTTTCATGAATGCGTATGGGCGTTTCACCTTCTGCATTCAAGAATTCAATCACACAACGCTGTCTCAAACGAACATCGATGTCGGCCATCTTACAAACTTCTGCTGTGCTGCCACCTGTTGACACAGAAAGTTACTACTGCAGTGGATTGCAGAAGAAGGTTTGAGGAATGGCGCCAAATTCAAATTTTTCACTTAACTTAATTTTTTTAAGTAGAAAAAAAATGGGAGGCATTACTTTTTGACCGACCCTCGTATATAGCTAATTGATTGACTTCAGTCTTGGTTCCTTAGGATTGCCTTTCTAAAATTCCTACTTAACACGTTACAGTATTACTATACGAGTACCAAACTTGGTAGCATTATAGTCAACGGCATGGGGAAGAGAAACAATGCAGAATCAATTCAGTTCAAACACTTTTAATGTTCAGCTGCGGAACGTCAAACCAATACATGCTAGTATCATTACTGTTGCAAAAGGGGCTCAATTTGGCGCCCATCAGTGTCCAGGGTCTGAAAACGCAGGATTGCGTTCTGCACAGCGGATGAAACATGTCCATAGGTATGCTGCATACCTCTCTTGATATGTTGCGCTTCAGATCAGCACATTTCTGAATGTTACCCTGGTAAACCCTGTCCTTCCGGTAGCCCCACAACCAGAAATCACAGGGAGTAAGATCAACTGATTGTACCGGCCAAACATGTGGAAACGATCAGCTGATAATTCTATCATTTCCAAATTCGATTCGGAGAAGCAGGTGAACTTCACGAGCCATGTGCAGTGCGGTTCATCTTGCATGAAAACTGTTAAGCTTTTGAGTTCAGGGCGTCTCTTTGCTGTAAGGCGGGCATGACAAGCTGGCGAAGCATATCGCCTTAACTCTGGCTAATCACGCTGCACACCTTGGTTCCTGAGCGTCAACCTGTTCAAAAAAGAATGGGCTAATGATTAATATAGCCGTGAAGCCTCACCATACGGTGACACGTTCACCATACTGAGGAACTTAATGCACAGTGACTGGAGGTGAAGCTCTCCACACTAGGCAATTCCGTGTGTTCACCTCACCCGTCAGAGAAAAATGAGCTCCGTCTGTCCATAGGATGGCCTGGGGCCAGCCCTCGTCAACTTCAATCCTTGCGGGAACGTGGGGAGCGAAATCAACACGTCACGCGGCGTCCTTTGCTGCAAGCTACTGTACGATACGGATCTTGAAGGGATACCATTTGAGAATGGTTCGAAGTACCTTGCGTACGGCCGCCCACGGGACGTTCAAATGTCGTGACACAGCATGTGCTCTGCCTGACGATCGGGAATTGGGCGGAGCACCAGCGATTTCGTCAACCACATGTGGTGCAGCCGGTTGTCGACCTCTTTGCGGAACGATACCCAGTTCTCCTGTTGATTCGAACTTCATCATGATCGGCACAGCAGGTGTAGAAAGATGACCCTTCCTAATTTTTCAGCCGGCGCTGTACTCGAAGTGTATCTGCAGCATCACTGTCGTTTTGATAATACGTCTTCACCAATAATACCCTGCTCCTTTTGTCCAAGCTCATTTTGACATGTCAACAAGTGCACTGAAACTAGTCAGGTAAGTGAGACTATGAATCACGATGACTGATCATGGCTCCTGGCTGCCATAGTTGGACCTGGACGGTGGCTCTGGAACGCATGGAATTCATACTCTAAACATTAACACTACAAAGTTTGGTACTTGTACAGTAATTAGTTCCTATGTTATAACGTGTTAAATAGGTAAAGTTTAATTATAACCGCCCGATATTCTCGAGTAGCCAAGTCTAATACATTTGTCCCTAGCATTATCACCTCAGCTTCCAGTTTTAATCTAAAGCAGGAAGGTACGGACCAATCACAACTCCTGAAAGTGACCCATAGATCTTCCAGTCACAACAAGCTCGCTTCATTGGTGTTTTGCGCATCGAAATACGTTGTGCAAAGAATATGCAGTTACTTTGATTAACAACTGCCGCCATTAGTAAACGACGAACACTCGAATCAGTTTCAACCTTATATGAGTTAAAACTGATTGTTCTCCCGGCCCCTTGTACGAGGGACGTTCCGAATGTTCGTTTCTTCATTGTTTTTCACACGGAAACTTCATTGTCTCAAACAAGTACGTCATAGCATTATGGACTAAACACCCCGAACTATTTCTCAACATAGTCGCCAAAGCCATTGAGACATTTGTCATGACGTGCTATCTGTCTGAAGAAACCACTCGGCTAAAACTCGGTGCCATGCGATACAAGAAACTGTCGCACATCCTGCTACTGGTGGAGTGGAATGCTTCCACATCAATGAGGCGACCTTGGATTCCGAGGTAAAGTGGTGTCCCTATGTCTCATCGCCCGTGATGTTTCTGTACAGGAACTCAGTTCCTTCTCACCTGTACCGCATCAAGTGACGGAGACTGACTGCCATTCTGGCACTCCTCTGATACAGAGTCAGGTTTGTGGGCACCCAACTTGCAAACACGTTTTGGTAACCCAACACTTTATGGAGCATGTGATGGGCCTGAGGACGGCCAGTACGCAATGTAGACGCCACGTCTGACACCATTACTTGCTGTCTGCTAATACCAGGACCTGTACTCTAGCAAAGTTCTTTCATTAGCGGACGTGGAGGTACACTCAATTCGACCTTCATCCTCCAAACTCTACCTTCCCTTCTCTGAACATACGATGTCACCGAGCAACCATTTGACGAGATATGACCTCTTCACTATACACAGTTTGTAGGCATTCATGGATGAGGGACACCCTAGTCCCACATGCCCATTCATACTGGATGATAGCGCATGCAGTTTCATTGGCGAGCGCGTTGTCTGCAGGTCCGCCTGCCATCATGATTGATATACTCGTATAACCTCGGGCACCAAGTCTACTATGGCTCTCTTTTCTTCAGCGCTTAGCTTGTACGTCATTCATTTGCTGGTGTCCTTTCGTCGTCGTGCCAGCAACAGGTGTGGAAGTAGTGGATACATAAGGCGTTATTTTATGGCACCTGGTGTACTATCTTCTCTTTCAAATTCAATGACGGAGCTTACATTCGGAACGCCCTCTCAACAGATCACAGCGCGTTATTGTCAACCATAATGAAGTACCTGCGTAATGCGTTAACCACTGCGATACTTCTACATCCACACATAAACTCCGTAAGTTACTGTACACTGCATGGAGTGGGTGCATCATTCCAGACATTATCGATTCTCTTTTCTGTTCCATTCCTGTAAAGATTAAGGCAAAAATGGTTGTCTAGACGCCTCTGAACACACACTGACCTCTCTTATCTTACTTCTAGTAGTTGTATGTTATATATGTAATGGTGCCAGCGGACACCCGAAGTCTGTTGTTGTTCCTGTTTCACAAGAACTGCAAACATTAAAACGATGCTGTAGAACTCGTCACATTAGCGTCTTGTACGTGAATTCCTTTACAGATGTATTTCATGTTTTGCGAAACCTTCATGCAAGTCTAAATCTTCCACACGCCTTCTTCAATAATCACTTTACGTGGATATCCCGTATCACATAGCTTCTTAATGATACTCCAAAATTCTTACACAGTGTCACGTTCTCAATACGTTTAACACTAATAGTATAATTACGTACTATCGGGTTCTTTCTCTCTGTTTTACACACTACTGGCCATTAAAATTGCTACACCAAGAAGAAATGCGGATGATAAACGGGTATTCATTGGACACATATATTATACTACAACTGGTTACATTTTCATGCAATTTGGGTGCATAGATCCTGAGAAATCAGTACCCAGAACAACCACCTCTGGCCGTAATAACAGCCTTGATACGCCCGGGCATTGAGTGAAACAGAGCTGGAATGGCGTGTACAGATACAGCTGCCCATCCAGCTTCAACACGATACCACAGTTCATCAAGAGTAGTGACTGACGTATTGTGACGAACCAGTTGCTCGGCCACCATTGACCAGACGTTTTCAATTGGTGAGAGATCTGGAGAATGTGCTGGCCAGGGCAGCAGTCGAACATTTTCTGTATCCAGAAAGGCCTGTACAGGACCTGCAACATGCGGTCGTGTAGTATCCTGCTGAAATGTAGGGTTTCGCAGGGATCGAATGAAGAGTAGAGCCACGGTTCGTAACACATATGAAATGTAACGTCCACTGTTCAAAGTGCCGTCAATGTGAACAAGAGGTGACCGAGATGTGTAACCAATGGCACCCCATACCATCACGCCGGGTGATACGCCTGTATGGCGATAACGAGTACAAGCTTTCAATGTGCGTTCCCCGCGATGTCGCCAAACACGGATGCGAGCATCACGATGCTGTAAACAGAACATGGATTCATCCGAAAAAAATGACGTTTTGCCATTAGTGCATTGAGGTTCGTCGTTCCTGTCTGTGATGCAGCATCAAGAGTAACCGCAGCCATGGTCTCCAAGCTGATAGTCCATACTGCTGCAAACGTCGTCGAACTGTTCGTGTAGATAGTTGTTGTCTTGCAATCGTCCCCATCTGTTAACTCAGGGATCGAGACGTGGCTCCAAGATATGTTACAGCCATTCTTACATGCTGCCTGTCATCTCGACTGCTAGTGATACGAGGCCGTTGGGATCCAGCACGGCGTTCCGTATTACCTTCCTGAAACCACAGATTCCATATTATGCTAACAGTCATTGGATCTCGACCAACGCGATCAGCACTGTCTCGATACAATAAACCGCAATCACGATAGGTTACAGTCCGATCTTTATCAAAGTCGGAAACTTGATGGTACGCATTTCTCCTCCTTACACGAGGCATCGCAACAACGTTTCACCAGCCAACGCCGGTCAACTTCTGTTTGTGTATGAGAAATCGGGTTGAAACTTTCCTCATGTCAGGTGTAGGTGTCACCACCGGCGCCAACCTTGTGTGAATGCTATGAAAAGCTAATCATTTGCATATCACAGCATCTTCTTCCTGTCGGCTAAATTTCGCGTCTGTAGCACGTCATCTTCGTAGTGTAGCAATTTAAATGGCCAGTAGTGTACATTACGTTACATTTATCCACTTTTCTCGGTAACATAGCTGTTGTGATAACAGTGAGGGGTGTCTCCGTATTATGCGCAATAATATTCTTAAATATTTAAAGAAATTTATTAACAAGTAGAGGTAAGGAAAAGGGTCGTTTCAAAATAGTGAAAAGGCACAAGAGTAGTAATTGGCACTAAACAGGACATTTCCACGTTTAAAATACATCAAAAACGCAGTAGCGGAACACTCCTAAAATTTTGTTTCGCTTCATCAGTAGGAAGCGAATAATTTAGAGCGACAAGACAAGTCAGTCAGAGTCGGTGTAGCCGTAGGCCCCGGAGGACCTCTGACGCCCGCTGCTGGGCTGCTGTTGCTGCTGCTGCTGCTGCTGCTGCGGCTGCTGCTGCTGTTGCTGCGGCTGCTGCTGGCTGGAGGGCCGGCCCTCTCCGGGCCGCTCGCCCCGCGGCTCCCTGGACCTGCTCTCCCGTGGACTCGCCTTCTCCCTGGACCTGCCCCTGCCCTCGCGGGAGAAGTGCCTGTCCTCCCTGTACTCCCTGGACCTGCTGTGGCGGGACCTTCCCCGGCTGCTGCTGTGGTGGCCCCGACGTCGCGACGTCTCCTCGCTGTTATCTTCGTACCTGCGCCTCCTAGAGCCCGAGTGCCGACGCTCGCCGCGGCGTCGGGTGGTGGTCGCTCGGGCAGCCCTCCTCCTCCTACTCGTTCGCGACCCTACGCATTTACCAAATGTTTGCATTCAAATGTACGTTCATCTTGCTACTTGGTCTAATAGCACGTGAGCAAATCAGTTTGTCACATTAAATTCATACTCATCAAAAAAAGATATCTAAAAAAAATTTCCAGGTGTGAGTAGGTTAGCATATAAACAGTTAGTACATAAACAGTTTATCCATTCCTAGAATCGAGGGTATTGGCAATTTTTGTCTCTTATCGACATTGATATTGGAAAGATGTCGTTCCCAGAGATTCCAAAACTTTCGAGGGTGTCCGAAATCGGATAACATATGTGTGGTGAGTGTTGTGGTTGGCAGGAGAGCCAACACAGGGTTATTAAAGGAGGCCGAAATGCATGCGTTTAGCTCACGCAGGCTGGCGTGAGGTCTGGAACACGACAAGGGAATTAGAATTGAGATAAACGGATGTAGCTGGTGGAATACTTAACTTTAATCCATTAATAACGAACGTCGCTCTTTATGGTATATGATTCACAATATCAATAGTACGGATACTGGCGCCTTGCTAGGTCGTAGCAAATAACGTAGCTGAAAACTATGCTAACTATCGTCTCGGCAAATGAGAGCGTAGAAGTCAGTGAACCATCCCTAGCAAAGTCGGCTGTACAACTGGGGCGAGTGCTAGGAAGTCTCTCTAGACCTGCCGTGTGGCGGCGTTCGGTCTGCAATCATTGATTGTGGCGACACGCGGGTCCGACGTATACTACCGGACCGCGGCCGATTTAAAGGCTACCACCTAGCAAGTATGGTGTCTGACGGTGACACCACGGTGACCGCACTGTAAGACCTTCTGTACACACACCATCAGATTATTTGACTTGTCGCTCTAACGAAGTAGGCGAGTGTCAGCAATATGTATCGTGGCGTGTTTATCTTCTGCCGTTAGGTCAGACGATAGAAATGGCACTTACACACTTAGCGTAGCAGATTGATGGTGACCAACTTTAAACAGAACTTGATTAATTTTGACACCCATGTATTAAAATAATAAGAAGCATAAAAATTACTTAACTTGGTTCTGGATGCTATTTACAATTGACAGTCTGAAGTTCCTTTGGTATTGGTACGTTAATCTAATTCTCACATATATCTCTAATACTTGACAAAAGTGTCTATACATTTACCTTCATGGCCATGTACAGGAATATGGTAATCTTATTAGGCGCAGACTGAAACTTGACTATAGACTGGTACAGACAAATGTAGAACTCGTAGAGACTGGTGATGGCAAAGGCAGATTGACTGAGCGGAGGTCTGTACACTCGTTATAATACCTCGCACGTTCATGTATCACTGCGCGAGTGTGATCCGCAAGGAGAAAAGGTTCTACATTAGCACCAATATCAATGGCTGCGTTACATGTTAATACACGTATTGGTGGAAGCAGAATTTGGTCCGTCTCTATGGCAGCGCCATCTCGTAGTGCGGAGACACACAAGCGCTGCACCTTCGCTGTTGTGCTTAGTGGGGGCGCTCTAGTGGGAAAGTTGTGTACACGCAGACTACACGGAACTATGTACACAACAATATGATAAAGGATTACAATAAACATAAAACAGTCACGGTTGTCAAGTTATTTTTATACAAAAGTGACACATTTCGCCATGGTTAGCCATCATCAAATTATCTGAAAGGAAAAAGGGGTCAATTAAATAGCTACCCTATAAACAACATAAGGCATGGTTCTAAGCTGTGCCAAAAATTTAATTAAAACGACAAACAACACTGATTTAAAACTGTCAAATATCATTGCGCCAACTACCAAAGCTCTATGTCAGCCACCCATAAAACCGTCTGGTTGAATTTTCGGTAGTCTGAATAACTAAAAGAAACTGTGGGAACCTAGACAGAAACTTTTGGCAATCAACCAACAGTCACAAGGTTGGGTTGGTTGAGGGAAGAGACCAAACAGCGAGATCATCGGTCTCATTGGTTTAGGGAAGGACAGGGAAGGAAGTCGGCTTTGCTCTTTCAGAGGAACCATCCCGGCATTTGCCTGAAGCGATTTAGGGAAATCACGAAAAATCTAAATCAGGATGGCCGGACGCGAGATTGAACCGTGGTCATCCCGAATGCGAGATCAGTGTGCTAAACACTGCGCCACCTCGCTCGGTCACAGCCAGAAGGGAAACGAGGCCTGACAAAGTAGTAAAAGAAATCAATGAAGAATTACAAATGCCGGATTTGGTATACATACTGATTACAATGTGGGAAGTAACACATAGGGGAAAGAACCACTAGCCTATTGACGTGAGTGTGATAACGAGGAGAGAGATGGGAATTGAGGAGATGGACAAGCAACGAGGGGGCAAAGAGGCCCAGACAGGAGGAAGAGGAGGAGGAGAACAAATGGTTAGAGATAGAGAATGGAGAAATGGACAGAGAGAGGGGAGAGGAGGAGATGGACAAAGACAGGGGAGGAAGAAGCAGGCAGCGACATGGAGGAGGAGATGAACAAGTAACGGAGAGGAGGAGATAGACAGAGAGGAGGGGAGATTAGATGAACAGAGAGGTGGCAGGAGGAGATTGAAATAGAGAGGAGGAAGAGGAGATGTTATTAGGGTTGAGGAGGAGATGGACAGAGAGATGAGAGAGGAGGAGATGGAGAGAGGGGGGGGGAGTACATTGACAGAGGGGGAAGGAGAAGATGGACGAAGGGAGGGGTAGGACGAGACAGACAGAGTGGCGGTTCTTGGAGGTAGAGAGAGAGAGCGGGTGCTGGAGATACACAGAAAGAGGAAGAGATGGAGGTGATGGAAAGGAACATTGTCAATGAATAGAGAGATGAGGAAGGAGAGGTGGATAAAGAGAGAGGGGTGCGCAGAGAAAATAGGAAGGAGGAGATGGACAAAGAGAGGAGGGAAGCGGAGATGGATTAACGGAAGATTGGAAGAAGTAAGTAAACTGGCGACTCCAGATTTTTCAGCCAGTTTTTCTATTTAATAAAAAAAAAAAAGAACCATGGCTTTTGCGTGAATGACGAATTCACAGCTATGTAATGCATCCTCTCGTGCACGCTGCTCTCTGTCACACTCAAACTTCATAGTCATCGATTGGTAAACGAAGTAGGAGACAGAGAATCCGTGAACAATAACGAAGGTCCCCGAGGTCGTCATGCGTCCGATCAATCAACAAAGTTTAAAATAATTCAACGCCCTCCTTCACCTTCACCTTTCCGTACGCGACTCTACAACCCATTGTTTACAAAGCAGAATCTTATAACAAATTGTAAAAAAATGAATCAGAGCACTTCTGTCCTTCTACGAACAATTCATCTCCCCCTAAATTCTCTCTGCCTCCCGTGAGTGTTAAACAAATCCCTGTAATTTCCCTTATTTTTCCAGAATATTCAGTTTCCCTGAGCATTCCCAGTTTTTCGTGTTTCCCAGACAAATCGCCACCCTGTACATAACATTGGTTTGTTTGCTCGTCTGCCGTTCATGGTACACTATACCGTTTCCCTGGTGCGAATGTGGTTTTGGTGTTGTAATGTACTCTCGGCTGATGCAAGCTTTTACATAACGTTGCTGAAATGAGTTCCGAAGAGACCACACTCAGAATGAGGGGTCCCCAGCGGTGGGACAGAATTTTTAAAACTTGTGTACGGTGATGCAGGTTACGATCCCAGGTAGTGTCCGCGCAAAACACCGTTCCGGTAAATTCACTGTCGGCAGGGTACGCGTGGGGAGATTGGTAGTGGTGGCGGTTATGGGCAAACGTTTTAGGTGAAATGCCGAGCGCTGGAAAGGAACTAAACTGAAGCCCATACTTAGTAAGTCTTAGTAATAAAAAGAAATACCGTTTTGAGCTCTAAATTAGAAGGAAAAATTGTGAAATTTCAAGATGTTCCATTCACGAGTTGGGTCCTTCTCAGATTGCGTAAGGTGCAACAAATAGCTGCCCCTACCTATGGGTTTTATGCAACCTGCAAACATCTTGAAAAACTACGTGTGAAACTTTCTTATTCTCTCGCCTGTTACGCACAAATTATTTGTCCTATAGAAAAAATGAACAAAACTTTTGTAAGAAATTTAATGCACTTAAATTTCGTACTAGGATAAGTTTTCGATGGTTGCCGCAGTTTTAGAGTTCATCAAGAAAAACACGTTTGAAGGTCACTTTCGTACGTTTTTCTTGAATAATTCTGAAACTACGGTCTCTAGCGACAAACCATCCGAGCACAAAATTTACTACATCAATTTTCTTTCAAAACGGTCCTGTTCACTTTTTCTAATGTAGGACTAATAGTTCCTGCATAGCAAGCTTGTGAATTCAGTACGAAATTCTTGCTCGTGGTACTTGAAGGTGTTGTGGGTTGCATGAGACCTATAGTCATTGGCAACTGAGTCACCTTGTAAATATGCAATCATTGAGTTATTCTGCAGTCCAGTTGCAATGGCTACGTAACAACATGTGAAACTAGTAGTCCAGGTAATTTAGGAAAAATGGCGGAAAAAATTTATAAAGATTTGAAACCTTGGGAAAACGCTACTAGGATATGAAGAAACAGAAAAGTTCCCTCCTCTATCGGGGAGAGCTTCACCCTCCACCATCCCTTAATGTAATTTCTTTTCCTTTTTCCAAACTTGACGAAAATCGGTTCATTTAACGAAGTTATCTATATGACAGAAAATATTTCTGGTGAAATTCTACTCAGAGAAGATCAAATGCATATTTAAGCAAGGTAATTAGTTTATGATAGCTAAAATTTGTAGATAAAAAAGTGAAATTCCTTTTAAAACAGACTTTTATTTATATGGAACAATTTTGCTTTATAGTCTTTTACTTTAGATTTGTGCAATTATTGGACTGAAAATATTTTTCATGAAAATTAAGAACTACTATAAAACTAACCAACAATTACTTTTGTTGTAATATGTGTACAGTCATATGTACTACATGTATACAATGAAAATACCGCAATATCAAGCAAATAAATTCTTGTGATGACTTTTTTTTTTTGCTTTTTACTTAGGAACATCGCCCAAATCTTCTGTCAAATCACTTCGCGGCGTATTAGTGCAGCTATGTTCACGACAGTTTTTGCATATTGTTGTGTAATGTATAGGTCAACCTTCACACACCCGCACTTTCTTCCGTAGCCTTGAGGGCAGCCGTATGAAATCAGTAACAGTATTTTCTCTGGAACAGGTAGTCGTTTCGCGTGAATCGGGGAGAGGGATGATTTGATTCCCTCCAGCCCCAGTTTCTGGGATCCAAGTTGTTCCCCAGCCACAGGTGGACTTGTAGGTGAACTCGGAAAGAGTGGAGGTGTCCTGCATCACTAGTGGGTGGCAAACGAGAGAGTATGATAGCACTGTTTGCCTGACACAAAAGTACATTAAAACATTTAAATCTAATGGCATATAAGTTATCATCCGGATTCTCTACTGTTTTCGTGTAGAGAGAGAGCATAAATTGCTCTCCTACTTTTGCAATGCTGTCAGGAGAGGAAGCTGGGTTGTTGAATTAAAAGTGGAATAATCTGAAGTTGGGCTTTCCTTTCCCAAACAAGGCTGACGTGCTGTCGCAACCACTTACTACACGAGGAAACAGTATTGAATTCTTGCAGTCATGAACGAGGAGTCACGTATATCTTTTGTTCTTATGCTACCTTTACCTTTCTTCGTCAGGATTATGTCTGTGTCGTCTGGAGCAACAGCGATAAGTAGAACAAGAAGATTTACATCTTGGCCCACTATAATCACTTGCTGGTAAAATGTGGAGCCACTTATAGCTTGTCTGCATCGCCGTCTGCAATCTTGTTTTAAATACCTAAACTGTCTAGTTTTTGCACATGTTGTGTAATAAACATTTCCTTATTTCTAAGGTTACTAAGAAAGTCAGACTGTGACTCAACGCATAACGTCTTATCATTAAACAAAATTTCTCGTGAGGTCCGCTTTACCGTTCGCCTTTGGCGTTCAATAGTTTTTATGTTCAGAGAGCTTTCTGAATATCCGTCAAATACAACAGCACCATCATGTTTATAATGTCTCTGAATATACGCTATTAAGGTTTTATAAATGTCACCAAAACTTCCATTCTTAGGCCACACGACGAGGTGGATAAGAAAGCCTCCATCTATAACAAAGAACTTCGATTTATTATTGTCAATATGTCTTTCAGGTACTTGACTGGAAAGATTGTACAGTGATGACATTTTTGTTTTCTTCATCAATCCACTACTGTCAAATAGAGACATTGGTGCACTCGAGAATTCGTAAATGAAGCAATCCTTTAAATTATCAGGTAAATGAACCGTGCACAGTATTCTCTGAAATAACTGAATTCTTTCTACTTCAGTAATATTTTTTTCAAGCTTAACAGTTGACATGCACATTGTCTTAACGATGCTGGATCAGAGAACCAAATTTTGGCGAGAGAGTTCGAAGAGCTTCTTCACCAACAGACACAGCTTTGTAGCAGTTTACTTCCTGAGAAGCTACTAATCGAGATCCTAATGAATACAATTGCTCCTTATAAGCAAATGGAGTGTGTGTCGTTGCAACCACAGCTGATATCTGCTAATTTTGTCGTCAGTTTCTATCTTCATACTCCTCAGTTCAACATGTTGATCACTCGAAACCGAATGTAAATTGCAAAACTGTACCATAGCTTCACAAATGTGATGGGCTATTGGTATACGCAAATCCATCGCTTCAACACATTATCGGTGAAACCTCTTCCTCGTGAAACACCTCCAACATTCTTCACGTGTTTCATAAGAGTCTCTTCTATCATCATGTCGGTCCATACTTCACACCAATACTTATCAGAGCATCAAACCGTGAAGAAGCTGTCCTCGATGAATTTATCACTCTCCGCGGGGTCCTGTTCTACTTACGAATTAGTGTGTTGTTTTGGCAGGTTTCCCATATTCATCTCGTTATATGATGTCTCTGAGCTACACCTTACCCACATGGTCCAAAAAGTGAAGCTTGCAAAACACATTTTGTTCAAAGTAATCCCCCTGAAATTATTCCATTGTTTGCAAGGTCCTAAAAGCCTGTATCACTTCTTGCGGAACATTCGTATCTTACGACTGACCACTCAACATCTTCAGAGTGCTGCCCATCTAGATGGTGTTTTTTCAAACAAATTATGGCTGTTCCAAGTGCTCACAATTAAATCTTTGCCATAACCTCTGAGTTTATCTGAAGCGCGTGTGTGTGCATGATGGGGGGGGGGGGGCGGGGGGGTGGTATTTCCATCCAGAAGAACGACTACCATTTCGGCGTATGACCCGTTGCACTTCATACAAGGGTAGCAAGCAGGATGCGACCGAATGACATTTTAATTTCAACAATGTAATATCCTGCGTGTGTCATGTGTCAGAGTCACAACAACTGTGAGTTCTGGTGGAACTATCTCGATTTTTTTCTGGAAAAGAAGAATACTGCCATTACATAAATGATGACTTTAACGAGAACGAGAGTTGGTAGCGGTGGATACATGACTCGATCTCTATAACAATATCTGTTAGAAAATCATTTCCTTCTTCGCTGTAATTCATGAGGCGTTTCTGGATGCCACATTTGTGCTGTGGAATCAGCCGGTCGGACACACACAGTCCATTTCGAAAATTCAATCGCTTAGAGATGCTGTCATATGCGGTTTGTAAAAAACGACCTAAGACACTCACGTCATCGATTGTCACGTGACCATCTTTACGAATCACGATGATCCCTGTTTATTATCCTTTCTAGTTCTTGCCAAATTTCCGCATCCAACTCAAAACAAATTTCCGTGACATATAGTTGCTCCCATAAACGGGACCGATCTCACGACGGGGGTTTCTGTTAACAGTCCGTTGGACCATACAAAATCACACAAACTCACTCCGTTCTAGTCGGGTACACTTCTGTAGTATATCTGTCAATTCGCACTAGATGCAGTTTATCAACAGTTGACTGTGGAATACTGTGTATCACTTGTCTTCCAGCCTACAAGTGCACCCACCTTCTAGACACACATATGCGTGATATTTAAAATGATATACAGCAATCTGTCGATTTTAAGAACCTCTACTGAAGTGAATTGTCCGCATAGGAAGCCTACCTTATTAAACTCTTTATGTCTGGCTTTTTTCTAAATGTATGTCTTGCGCACGCTGTATATGACTATCATGTAGATCGACCAGGCAAGGGACTACTATACAATTCTAAAGGATGCAAAAGTAGCACCCACTGATAAATAGAGGCTTAACAGTGACAGCTGACCATCCACGGTTTCTCTTCAGGGGCAAACATTCTTTTCATTTTCAGGCCAGCATCTAACATGGCAGATAATACACAATTTCAGTTTTTCGGTAGAGCTTGTTTATTCCCATAAACCGCAGAACTCGTTGGATGACTGTTTTATCATCCACTATTATGAGAGACAGAGAGGTGTTCAGTTTCATTTCAAATCGGCAGATACAAACATCAAACAAAAGGCTTGCATCACCTCGGTTCTGAGATTTCCGGAACCTGTACAGAAAATTGGAATAGAGATCAAAATAAACACCATTTCCGCCCTTTTTATCGCTCATGAAAGGCACATACTGGATGTTGTGCCACCATACAGCGAGACCTTCAGAGGTGGTGGTCCTGACTGCTGTACACACCGGTACCTCTAATTGCCAGTAGCACGACTTCTTGCATTGATGGATGACTATATTCGTCGTGGCATACTATCCACGACTTCATCAAGGCACTGTCGGTCCAGATTGTTCCACTCTGGCGGGCCGGTGTAGGCCGAGCGATTCTAGGTGCTTCAGTCTGGAACCGCCAGTCTGGAACCGCGCAACCGCTACGGACACAGGTTCGAATCCTGCCTCGGGCATTGATGTGCGTGATGTCCTTAGGTTAGTTAGGTTAAAGTGGTTCTAAGTTCAAGGGGACTGATGTCCTCTGATGTTAAGTCCCATAGAGCTCAGGGTGTCCCACTCCTCAAAGGCGATTCGGAGTAAATCCCTCGGAGTGGGTGGTGGGTCACGTCGTCCATCAACAGCCCTTTTCAATCTATCCCAGGCATATTCGATAGGGTTCATGTCGTTATCTTGAAGGAAGTCATTCACAAGATGTGCATGATGGGGGCGCAAGTTCCCGTCCATGAAGACCAATGCCTCGCCGATATGCTACCGATATGGCTGCACTATCGGTCAGAAAATGGCGTTCACGTATCGTGCAGCCGTAGGCACCTTCCTTGATCACCAGCGGCGTACGTAGACCCCGCATAATGCCACCCCAAAACAGCAAGGAACCTCCCACTTTGCTGCACTCGCTGGACAGTGTGTGTAAGGCGTTCAGCCTGACCCGATTGCCTCCAAACACGTCTCTGACAATTGTCAAGTTGAAGGCATATGCGACACTTATCGGTGAAGAGAACGTGATGCCAATCTTGAGCGGTCCATTCGGCATGTTGTTGGTCTCTTTTGTAGCACGCTGCATGGTATCGTTGTTGCAAAGATGGCCCTCGCCATGGACGTCGGAGTGAAGTTGCGCATCATGCAGCCAATGGTACACAGTTCTGAGTCGTAACACGACGTCCTGTGACTACACTAAAAGCATTATTCAACATGGTGGCGTTGCTGTCAGGGTTCATCCGAGCCACAATCCGTAGGTAGTGGTCATCCATTGCAGTAGTAGCCCTTGGGCGGACTGAACGAGGCTTGTCGTCTACAGTTCCTGTCCCTCTGCATCTCTTCCGTGTACGAACAACATCGCTTTTGTTCACTCCGAGACGCCTGGGAACCTCCCTTGCTAGGAGCCCTCCCTGGCACAAAGTAACAATACGGACACGATCGGACCGCAGTATTGACCGTATGGCACGGTTGAACTTCAGACGACACAGGCCGTGTACTTCCTTCCTGGTGGAATGACTGGAACTGGTAGACTGTCGGACCCCGGCTATGTAATAGGCGCTGCTCATGCATGGTTGTTTACATCTTTGGGCGGGTTCAATGACATCTCTGAAAAGTCAAAGGGACTCTGTCTGTGATACAATATCCACAGTCAGCGTCTGTCTTCAAGGGTTCTGAGAACTGGGTTGATGCAAAACGTTTGTGCATAATAGGGCTTACTCGCCGTGAAGATAAGTGCCACATGTAGTTGGGCACAATACTCATACTGGGTTGCGACGTCGTGGCACAAAAGGTAGTTATGGGTGAACACTTTATGTCCAGGTTGTATGCTATGCAGCATAAAACACTTCTCGTAATACAGAGTCATGCAGGAGACAAGCGACCATTACTATAACAATATGTAGTTCTGCATTCAGTCTACTGGTTCGCAATAGTAAAGGTCGGACATCAAGTGAGTAATAACGTAATTCCTCAAATAACGCGTTTTGGAACTTATCCACTTCTGGGACGGCCATAACGATGTCTACCATGAAGTAGGGTCTTCTAAATAGTTTTTTGTTATGTCTGATATCAGTTTTCCCATGTATAAGTTAGAATTCAGATTGTGGCGCCTTCTTGAGATTACACGTATTAGCTCACACATCTGTAACGACGGAAAAAATTGGCAACACCAAGAAAGATTTGTGCGACATAAACGAAAGTTGGCAGGCGTGTCTCAACATCTAACAGATGTTGCCTATCCAGATTTCGATCCAGTCGTATAAGAGTGGCGCTAGCAGCACCACTGCGTGGTTGCAAAACAGGTTTGATTTAAATACACGCTGTAACGGTCCTGAGCTTGGTTGCCTTTTGGATTGGACGTGGTGCGATGATGTTAGTCACGAATGCCTTTAAGGCGACAAAGACGACGTAATTAACAGCTCACTGAGTTTGAACATGATTCTGTAAGAGGGCTAAGAGAAGCCCGATGTTCGTTCTGGGATACTGTAGAAAGACATCGCTGGTATGTAGTCACTGTGCATGATGCTAGCAGCGGCGGTCATGAGAATGTACGGAGGCAAGAAGACCGGGCTCCAGACAACAACGTGGCATTTCCGAGAGGGTAGACCATAGTTTTCGGCATATTGCTCTGGCGCATCATAGCAGCAGCAGCAGCAGTTTGAGCAGTAGTTAGCACCACAGTAATACAACGAACTGTTACCAATCGATTACTTCAAGGAGAGCTCCGAGCCAAGGTGAGCTCCGAGCCAGACGCCCTCAAGCTTGCATTCCACTTACCCCAAATCACCGCCATTTGCGATTTCATTGGTATCAAGGGACGCTTCATTGGAGGGCGGGGTGGAAGTCTGTTTTGTTTTCTGATGAAGTCCGGATCTGCGCCCGTGCCAGTGATGGTTCAAATGGCTCTGAGCACTATACGACTTAACTTCTGAGGTCATCAGTCGCCTCAAACTTAGAACTAACTAAACCAAAATCACCTAAGGACATCACACACATCCATACCCGAGGCAGGATTCGAACCTGCGACCGTAGCGTTGGCTCGGCTCCAGACTGTAGCACCTAGAACCACAGGCCACTCCGGCCGGCTGCCAGTGAAAGTCGTTCAAAGAAAAAAAGTGTGTCAAATCTTATGGGACTTAACAGCTAACCTTACACACTACTTAACCTAAATTATCCTAAGGACAAACACACACTCCCATGCCCGTAGGAGGACTCGAACCTCCACCAGGACCAGCCGCACAGTCCCTGACTGCAGCGCCCTAAACCGCTCGGCTAATCCGCGCGGCAGTGATGGTCGTATGTTGGCTAAAAGGACACCAGTTGGAGGTCTATAATCAACATGTCTGTGTGGTAGTCACACTGGACCCTACACTTGGAGTCGTCGTCTGGGGTGCGATTTCGTATGACAGAAGGAGTACTCCCTTGGTTATTCCACGCACCTTGACTGAAAATCTGTACGTCAGTCTGGTGATTCGACCTGTTCTGCTGCCACTGTGCTGCCATCCAACAGGATAACACTCGCTCACATCGATGCTGGAAGACAACATTCTCTACAGAGTGTCGCCATGTTGCCTTGCCCTGCTACATCAGCAGATCTGTCTCAAGTCGAGCACATAGGGATACAGTCGGACTACTCCATCGTCATTCACGAACAGCGTTGACTCTTCCTGTATTGATCGAAAATGTACAACAGACACGGAACTCCTCCCCATAAACTGGCATCCCTCACCCGTATAACACAAAGCACGCTGATTTGCATACTTGCATTCAACATTGTGGCTGTTACACTGGTTATTGAGGTACCAGCATTTCACATTTACAATGATTTATCTCGCGCTTACATTAACTTGTGATCTTATAATGTTAAACACGTAATATATCACCTATACGAATTTATCATAGAATTTTCATTACTGTACATCAATAATTTTGGGGGGCTGAGATTTTTCCCCTTCAGTGTATAATCTACTAATTCCTTGGGTTAACCATCATCTGAGATACCCACATGATTTAGTTCCCAAATAAAATTACCTCTGTATTGGTACCGTGAAACTCTTACAGTAGGTCGTGGACTTTTGAGATCAGAATATTACGAGAGTATTACAGGTGAACCACCTTCACCTAACTGCAGCACTGAACAAAATCCAAGCCTTAGCTGCATAATTTTCTTAATTTTTTTCGGTTTGGTTATTGTATGCAACTGGGCTCTTTCCTTGTAATCCTTCAGGTTTCCCGCTGATATGTTGATATGTTGAATAATGGCGTCTTTTGCCGGCTGTCAGCGTGACTCACTGTCTACTTCACGCATTCCCTGAGACTGACCCTTGGGCGAATGGAGTCCAATATTTATGCCTGGATGATGCTAGGCGCTCCGTTTTCGGAGCGCCTAACTCCATCCATGCATAAGTACTGGATCCGATCAACCCCAGGACCAGGCACGGGAAGCACCTGAAGAAAACAGCCAGTCACGCCGTAGAAATATCGTGCGAGAATGACGGGAACAACTGGCAGAAGACACGATTATTCAGCATGTCAACTCTTTCCTTGTTCGAAGATCCATCAATGTAGGTCGATTATTGATAATAATTGCTATAGGGCAGCCGTCTGTAGCTTGTAGTGTCTGATCTTTCTTTGTATTCTTGGATACGGCGGGATCCTATTGAAGGATGGTCTATCTTCCAGAAGATTTCTAATAATATTACACGTTTATACAGTACAGTGATGGGAGTTAATGACTATTTCTTAAAATTTTGTAATTTCACTCGCTCCAGTTTGCTACCACTACACTCATTCAAAGAGAGTTCATGTCGCTCATCGCTGAATGCAGTTCATAAGCATGGATAATCAGTCATTTGGCGGAGTGTTCCTGCGTTATCTGAGACGTAGCTGCTGGAATGACAAAGTTAGTACGAGGGCACCTGCCTCTGTTAGCAAATTATTAAAGGGGATTGTGCACAACGCTCCTGTTGGTGGTCTTATGCAGGCATGGTGTACACTGATTGCCAATAAAACTGTGGTGCCATGAAGCCGGTAAACTAATGTCAAACTAACATGTTTGGATACAGCATTTCAGAACAACTGCACAAAATAAAAGGTGACCCAAAAGTCCTTTAATATCTGAAAATTCAGCACTTCATTTCATGAATAATGTACGTGCAGTGGTAAAAACTGACACACATCTTTAATGACGTGAAGGGTTATTGAAACCGGAAAAACACGAATTGACCATCAGATGGCGCTTCATATGACACAAAAGCAGTAATTAGTGCAACAATTGATCCTTAGCAACTACGGCGTTCTTTGTAACAAATGCTCAACATGTCGGCCGTCATTCATCAACAACACATGTAGGCGAAGGAAAATGTTGTGAACAGCACTGCACAGCATATCAGTACATACGGAGATAAACTGCCGTGGAATGTTGTCTTTTAGCGGCCGTAATGTGGTTTAACGGTCACGGTAGACTTGCAACTTCAGGAAACCCCAGAACCATTAATCACGCGGATTGATTTATGGGTATCTGGGAAGCCAAACACGACGGAAGTGGCGGCTCAGCACCCAGCCCTCATTAACTAAGTGCGCAAGAGAGCTTTCGCAAGTGTAGCAATACGGGATGGACATCGTCCTGCATAAAAGTAGTACCTTCCAGCAAGTAGTTACCAGCCACGCTAGGGGTGATGTGATTCTGTACCATATTTCCACGACCGTTCTAGAATTTTCCGTAGCCAAAATACTGCAGCTGTGCATGTTGACAGACCCTCGGAGTGTGAGACGGGTTTCAGTGGTCCACAACACGTTAGATAACCAATCGTCCTCATCTCCTATTTTTCAAGCACCCACACCGCAAATCTCTCTTCGTCACAAAAACGGTGGCTAACTGTTCGTTATCACGCTTGATTTTGCACAGATAGAATTTGAAGGTGCGCCTTAGTGCTCTCCAAACAATACTGCGTGGAATGCTGATGCAAAGTGCAACTTCATGAGCGCTGATCTCACCATACGAGGATGAACCCGCTGAAGTCTCCATTTATTGCTGAACTGTCTGAGCAGAAGCAACACCAGTATGTGGCAGCCCACTAAAGGGGCGATCGTCTAAACAGCCCGTGGCCTCGACGTTCGTAATCATTTTCTTCATAGCGACACTTGTCATGGGACCTATACCCGTACGAATACCCTTCTTATGGCGAAACGATCTTAAAGTAGCAGTAGCGGATTTTCCAATCTGACAGTAAAGCTTTAAGCGTATTTTCAAATGATAACGGGTTTTTGGATCACCCTGTAGGTAGATAGCAGCTTCTACGTTCTGCATATGAGCAACGATTACGCAGGGGGTTCCGCATGCATAAACCGCATTTGAATGTTGAATGCCTGCGAGAAGATCATGTTATGCCTTATGTCAGGCGGAGAAACTTCTACCGGAATTTTATGGCAGCAGCACCGTGGCCTATCGAGACTGCGGTTTTTTCGTTCCGCGATATTGCTCCTCTCATTGTCCAGATTCCCACTAATGTTGTGTGAATATGAAAACCATGGGTTCAGGAGAGCCTTACTCGACGTCATGCAGGAACTTAGTGGCAGAAAATTCATCCTATTGTCTAGTATAATTTAGCAAAAACAGCAGTTCGATATATTTATTTTTTCTGGGTACATTTGGGTGGCCTGTCTTAGCTGCCTCACACTGTAGTTGGTCTAACGCAAACTAATAACGTCGAGCTCACAGCATAACTAACTAAAAGTCTGCTGCAGAAGTAAGGCCAAAAATGAGTTTACAGCTCAAAACCAAGCAGTTCATGCCATATGTGGTGTTAAATCACGAAGCTCATGTAGGCTTTTGAAGGAACAGCTGGGACTTCTGACACTGCTTGCCATGTGACTGAACAGCTGCATCGTATCAGCGTACACAAGGTACGGGAACTAACTTTGTGTTGCAACAACACCTCACTAGTGTTAAAAAACGTGTGAAGTACTTGGCATCATGCATTTTCAACAAGCTTCAGCAATCAAACAATAGGCTTTCAAACCGAAGTTCAATGCTTTTCTCTGGAAAACTCCCTCTGTTTTCTGCGGGAGTATTTTAAGTAGACTTAACTTAGCGATGGGAATGTAATTTAGGGTAATGAGTGGAACTGTAAACAAGAATGTTCATGGGACACCTAGTCTGCATGATTGTATCATCGTAACTTGGAGTTATTAAAATTGTTCCTGTAAAATGAAGACTCGTTGCTGTTACGATCTATCTTTATGGAATCTAATTCGACTTCGAGAACGGCTTCTACTGTTAATAAGCTTAGGCAAGGTTATTTGGGTTAGGTGCAATGAGGTAGGGATAAGTTAGGTTGGATTCAGGTGGACTGGGTTGGGCTGGGTTAGGTTAGGGGTTGGGTTGGATTAAGTTGGGCTGTGTTAGGTTAGGTTGAATTAGGTGTAGTTGGATTAGATATAGTTGGGTTAAAGATAAGATGTATGCTATTCTGGGGTTAGGTTCAGTAATGTTGAAGGTTAAGGTTAGAGTTAACGCTTTGGTTAAGGCTTGGGTTAAAGTTTTGGTTGAGATCAGAGTTTGGATTTGTATTTGGATTAGGTTAGCTTAGATTAGGTTAAGTGAAGTGAGATGAAGTGAGCTGTTGAAGAAGCGAGGTGGTATAAGCTGACATGGGATTATATTAGGTTAGCTGAGGCGAGTTTAGGATGGGTTTTAATTTGGATGGGTGAGGTTGGCTTGGATTGGGTTTGGTTGGATTTGGTTGTCTAAAGTTAACGTTAATGTTAATTTTTTCGCTAGGTTGCGGCTTACGTTATGGTTAGTTAAGCGTCAGAATATATCCGATTAGGTTAGAATCAAATGTAGGACGCAATTAAGGTCAGGGTTAAGGTCCGTGTCGGGGTTTGGGTAATATACGTTAGGGTTCATTGCGTTATGTCAGCTTAGGTTAGTCTAACTAAGCTAGGCTGGATTTGGTTTGGTTAGTATAGTTACATTAAGTTGCATTAGGTTAGGACGTTTATGGTAGGTTTGGGTTGCTGGATTGGATTGTGCAGGGTTCACTTGGCTTGGATTCAGTTAGGGTAAACTAGGTGAGGTGAGACGAGGAGAAGTTCGGTTACGTTAGGTTGGGTTAGTAAGGCCACACCTGGAGCCTTTACCTCTCCATGTCCGTTATTAAGATGTATCAGATAAAGATGATGTCTGCAATGTATGTTTATTTTTATTATGAGCATCATTCTAGAATTTCACCTTTCCTTGTTCTTATTATTTTGATTTTCTTTCCATTCAGTAAGTTCTGAACATGTTATGTCGCATTCTGTGGCTTGAGTAACATGTGTTACTCTACAAGGTGAACTTAAATCCTTACCAGAGCGGCAACATCGTCGTGTTTACATACGACAAAGATAGACGGTGTTACTTGTGACGAGCAATGTCTGCAGATATGAGGACATGGAGACTTGCGATACCTGAGTTTTGCTACAGGTAATGTTACGTAGCGTGGTAGCAACTACAAATAGTATTGTTTAAGCTACACACCATAGTTATTTATGAGCTCACTCCTGCGTGATTAACAATGATACGTATATGTGCGATGGTCAAGAGTGGCGCGGTTGGACATGTAATGATTCACATGTTACAGTTCTGAAAGGAACTTTGTCATCAGGTTTGAAGACGGTCACCAGTTACAATCGGTGATGGTTACCACCGACATATATTAATACCTTTGGAAATAACCTTTTTTATTTATTGTTTACGTAGCGTCACAATCTTCCACAGATAGTTAAAGCGAACAAACATTAAACAGTAGTCTATCATATGGACTAAAACTTACTGTGCTGCGTTTCCCCATTAAAAAAAAAAAAAGCATTGATACTCCTGATCAAGGCATACTTTCATGCCCGTATTAATCACGGAGGAGCTAACTTGCAAGTCACTGCTTTGTATGGTTGAAAGAATACTTTTTGCAGTTGCTACCGCGCTGCATTTTGATACTTAATATTACACTCCTCCCACAACTCTGAAGCGCTATGTGAACATCGCTGGTCGAAGTATACTAACTCCTGTGCTTGCTTTGCTTTTGCAGTTTGAGGTGTGACCCTCATCATGGAAGTCGTTACAACGATCAAGCCAGGTCTTCTACTCATTATAGTCGTTACACGTACCACAAGTTTAGTGATGTAAAGATCATGTTGTTACGAGAGTCTGTTTACGCGAAAAATCCTATCACAGTAGGGGGAAAAAGAGTTCGATGAATGGAGAAATGTTTTATGTGTTGGAACATGTCTCTTTATCTCTTAATGACGTAGGGCTAGAGGCGAAAAAGCAAATGGAGAGGGCGTAGAAGAGGGATCTAGAAGAAATTACTCAGTTATCCGAAATACACGTGGATAAAAGGGGGAAACTTTATAACAAAAGTTATGATTTTGCTACGGTAAATATGAAGAATGCTTTGCTGTTATCTGCGGAGTCAAGTGGGGGGAAACCAACAAGAGCCCATAAACTGTTCTGAAATGGATCTTCATGAAGATCTCTTAAAGGTGTGTTTACAGTAGTTTTCTTCCAGAATGCGATAGATTAGAGGAGAGGATGATCATTTCTAGTGAAAGGAAAGGAAAAGAGAGCTTAAAAACGTCTTCCCAGTTTTTATGAATGGAACATTTAAAGAGTCGCAGCAATCAGTTTGCACAAATCTACACCAAACATGCAGACTTAGGAGGCCAGAGAGACGAAACAGACATCATTCCTACGGTATTTTCCCTGCTCCCTCATAAGAATAATGGCACATATATGTGCCTGTTTTGTCTGATTAACAAACAATTCCTTAGTAGCGTCCAAAAAGAGTGAATGTTGATTTTATGACAGCTGCTATATCGGCCCTATGCCAAGTTTTCCCCTCAAGTAAATAGGTGGATGTTTTCCATAAGAAGAAGAGCTTATGGAGAAAAGTTCAAGATTCCGGTCCAACTGATGAGTACCGTCAGAACGAAGATTTAAGACTTCATTTCGACATGTGGGCAGCGTGGGCAAAACTGCAGGATGTAAGTAAGGAATGCTTGAGATTCATGCGGAAGCCCCTGATAACGAAAGACTCTCTCAATTTTTTAACCGCTTTATGGATACATGGGTACAGAATGATGATATGCCTATCGCAATGTGGAATTGCAGTGGTAAAGGGCACCAAACGACGAATGCTGTCGAAGGGTGGAACAGCGAAATAAATGTTACTTGAAACCGTCGCGCTAGAGTCAACGGGTCAACGGCTTGGTGGACTGCTTGAAGAAGGAAGCTGGGAAGAGGGAGAAGATATACCTGAAGTTGGATAACAGAATAAAGTAGACTGTAAAAAATTCTGAAGAGATTGTCTACATTAGGTTCTGTATGACAGCCATTGCCCATATTCAGAAACTGCACTAACATCTACTCAGTTATACATTAAAAGGCTATGAATGCCAGTAAGTCCTCGCAATTTATATGGCTAAAACTATTAAGTACACTGTAAACACTTTATTAGTGTTAATTTTTAAGTTATATTAATAAATAAAATGTATTGTAGTTCAAATACCAGTAATTCCCTAAATGTGGAACAACATACAGAAATTGTATTTGATTGCTGTTTACCTTAAATACATTCTTGGAGTGGTCTGTCTACTCACTCTCTTAAAGGTTTATTTATCATATTTCTCGATGTCTATAATAATCGTTTACATGGTTGTGTAGTGTTTTTTCTTATCGTTGTTTAACTTGAAATATATTTATACCAGTTCCTCATCGGCAATTTTCTGAAACAAAACTCTTATCTACCACGTTAGGATAAAAAAGAAAAAGAAACTATCTCCTCAGACGAAATTCTTTGAACAGTATTTTAAAACAGTTAGGAATGGTACTCTGCGACATTGGTTTCATTTGAAATACTAAAATAAAGTTTTAACCAGTGAAATTGAATTACTGTAGCTTCCCATATTGTAGGTGCGGAAAACTGTTTCCACTTGGAACAGTTCGTTGTATTTGTACAGTAACTGGTCGTCTGTGAAATACGTGTCAGTCTGGCCAAATTATCACAAATTACTAAGGAATTTGGACATCCGGCTGTAACAATACTTAGTTACGTGCTGACCAGCGTCTAAATCTGTGTATACATAAGACTAGGGTTGCCAGATGCCTAGGTTTTCGTGACAGTCACGGCTCCAGACTGCAGAATTCAGTGTCCAGAAAAATACTTTCGGACGGCAGCTTGCCCCAGATTTCGGATTTCATGGAAATTATCCCATATTGTCTACTTTTCCTACTAACTCGTGGGTGGATTTATATTTCAACTCCCTCTGTTAAGCTAAACAACGACAGTTTTTATAATAAAATTATAAACAGCCGACCAGTTGCAATGGATAAAGAAACTCTTTCCATAGGTTTCGACAAATATAAATAAGGGCAATCAGCATCATAGCTTACATTAGAAAAGTATGAAACTTATAAGCCAAGAATAAATTTTAAGACAAATTAGAGAACTCTTGCATTACAGAAGTATGATAACGACGACTGGTACTTAAAATTTTACATCTCGGCACGAGCGCCTCCTGTCCTGGTTTCAGAGTAACCATGCTAGCCGATTACAATCAGTCGGTTGTGAGCTCTGCAAGATCGATGAACTATTTTATATTAACGCGACAAACCCTAATCCTAAGGCTATATTTTATTTTTGACACATCTATCTATGCCGACGATTGAAAAAACGGCGATGGTACATTAGTCCGTACTAATGTAAAATTGTAAGTACCAGTCGTCGTTATCATACTTCTGTAATGCAAGAGTTCTCTAATTTGACCAGCAACAGGACGCCTTGCTGAATGCTGAGACACTAGTACCATGCAGGAAAAATGTACAGGGGCATCCTCAGGCAGTCAATCTGTCCATCTCCATTGTAGGTGACGGAGAACCGCACTGAGGGTGAGATCTGTGGTAAGACTAGTGGCAACTCCTGTCATAATAAGCAAATAATTGTAGAATGTTTTCCGAAAACTACGATCTAACTCAGAACAAAATGAGTCAAACTCCACTCATGGGCCCATGGGCAGAAACAAAAGAGCGTGAGGATTTGAATGTTGTATCAGCAGGTGAGAACGTATAGTGTCGAAAATTACTTAACTATAGTGGCCATATATGTAGTTACTACCGGCCGGAGTGGCCGAGCGGTTCTAGGCGCTACAGTCTGGAACCTCGCGACCGCTACGTTCGCAGGTTCGAATCCTGCCTCGGGCGTGGATGTGTGTGATGTCCTTAGGTTAGTTAGGTTTAAGTAGTTCTACATTCTAGGGGACTGATGACCTCAGCAGTTAAGTCCCATAGTGCTCAGAGCCATTTGAACCGTTTTTTTAGTTACTCTGTCTTTTCTTTTTTTTTTTGGTAACAGTTGTAAAAACCATAGAGTGAGAAGTGGGGCTTATGACCTGTAATCAGATGGAACTTTGTTCCATATAAGAAGACCCTGAAGTTTTGAAATCCATAAATAACAGCAGTATTTCTTTCTCAATTAGTGAAAAGCTTTCCAGATCCATATTATTGTTTCAGATTCAAATGCAATCGGTTGTTCTGAACCATCGTCATATTTATGGTAGAACACTGCCCCTATGTCCTCTTGGAAAGCATCAGTAGCCAACACTAAATGTTTATGACAGTTGAATGTAGCCGAATATGGGGTGAATTATAGAAAGGCTGTTAAGATTAAAAATTCTTTCTGGCAATTCTGTTAACAAATTAATTACACAATTTTCTTTTTATCTGGTTTAGTGGTTTGCCAATTTGATTTATTTTCAGAATAAATTCGCTGTAACTGTTCACTTGGTCTTGAAATGAGTTTTGTTTTATCTTTGCTTAACAGGAGATTTAATTACTACTTCACTATGTTTTGTGGGTTGGCTTGTATCCATCTTTGCTCAGTATGTGCCCTAAGTATTGCACGTCTGGCTGAGAAAGGTACACGTTTTTTTTTAAATTTCATTACAGCCGGTTCTGATATAGTATGCTGAATAATGTCTGTATGTTAGCCATGTGATATACATGAGATTATCTTCTTATGATAATATTGTCTGGTTAATTTATGCACTGAGGAATCTTCTGTATTATTCTTACAAATATTGCTGGAACACTGGCAATCCCAAAGGTAGACGGTTATATTAGTACAGTCCAATTGGCATGTTGATCACCATTATTGTTCTTGATTCTACACTAAGGGAAGTTTGCAAATATGCATCAGATAAAGTGATTTTAGGAAAGTGACAACCGCCTGAGAGGGGTGCCATTATTTCTTTATGCCTTGGAACAGGCTAGATGACAGCTTCTGCTTGTGCATTAATTGTTGCTCCAGAATTACCATGTACTCCTAATGCCCCATTAGGGCTTATGAATAATAACTATTGGAGAAGCCAAGTGGCTAAAGGAAATTGACGAAATAGTAAGTAAACTTTGTAAATTGTCTAATTCTTTCTTGAAATCTGCTCGGACGGAATAGTCCTAGTAATCCTGGCTTTGAAATCTTATGAGATTTGAAACTGGGAGTGCACCCTAAAACTGCAAGGGAAGATCGGAAAGTAATTTTATTGCCAAAAGTTTAATAGGCAACCAAAGAAAAAAATCACATATCAACTTATATCTAGTTTTTTCCACTGTCACTAACGTTCTCAACACACTTCTCCCACCGTGGTACCAAATTCAGTATGCGCTGTTCATAGAAGTCCGTGTGGTTGGAGTATAGCCCTCTGTGGACACTTGATTTCACATGCACACCTGTCAAACAGAGTCGGTCAGCCAGGGATTTCTTCACGAGACCAAACTGATAAAAGTCCGACGGCGGAAGGTCCGCACTATATGGTGGGTGCTGGAGCACCTCCCACTCAGCAACACTGGGGAAAGTAATTTCATGAAGAAGCTTAACACCATCAGCGTTAATGTTATGGCGTTTGGAAGAGCACGTCGCAACTTAACCAAAGTTTTAACGTTGCCTGCAACATTCACAGTGGTTCCGTGTTCAGAAAAGGCCACCAGCAACGCACCACGCATATCCCACATCACTGTCACACTTTCCTTAGCAGATTGAATCACTTTAAAGTTTTTTCGTTTTGGGGAAGCAGCATGTTTCACTCTACAGAGGCCTGCTTGGTTTTAGGCGTGTAGCGGTATGCCCATGACTCATCACCAGTGGCGATTCCTTTCAGAAAATCATGCCCTTGTGCGCCGTAAGGCGTTAAGTAATCCAAGCCTGTCATAATTCGCTGGCCATTGTGGTTGTCTGTCAGGCACCGGAAAACACTAATTTTACGAAATTTCAACCCTGTCATGAACAGTATAGTACACAGCAGCATATGAAATGTTGAACTGCTGCGATAAGGTTCGCAGTTGCACACGCCGGTCGTTCAAAATTGCTGCCACAGTGGCTCTGACTTTCTGTGGGGTTGCAGCTGTTACCAGTCGCCCGGAGCTTGGCGAATCACTAAGGTTCACACTGCCCTCTTGGAAGAATGCACAACACCTGGAAGCATTGCTAGGGTCCAAATAGTCTTCCTCAGACAAGCCACGTATGTCCCTGTGAATTTCATTCGATTTATGCTCTTTGGCCCACAAATGTCGAACTACACTTCGCTGATCTTCAGAGGTTGACGACAGTAGCATGTGCGCAATGTTTGTTCAATAGTTCACGGTGCCCTCTCTAGACTTGCACATGAAAATCTGACACCTTCTGTTGCACTACACTGAACAGCCAAAGAATTTCGTTCATCTGCCTAGTATCATGTAGGGAGCCCGCAAGCACGCAGAAGTGCCGCAACAGGACGTGGCATGGACTCAACTAATGTCTGAAGTAGTGCTGCAGGGAACTGACACCATGAATGGTGCAAAGCTGTCCATAAATCTGTAAGAGTACGAGGGGGAAAGAGATCTCTTCTGAACAGCACGTTGCGAGGCTACCCACATATGCTCAATAATGTTTCATGTCTGGGGAGTCTGGAAACCAGCGAAGTGTTTAAATTCAGAAGAGTGTTCCTGGGGCCACTCTGTAGCAGTTATGGACGTGAGGGGTGTCGCATTGTCCTGCTGGAATTACCCAGGTCAGTTTGGATCCACAACATACGTGAATGGGTGCAGGTGATCGCACGTGCCACCTGTCAGAGTCATATCTAGAATTATCAGGGGTCCCATATAGCTCCAGCTGAACACGCAGAGCCTCCTCCTGCTTTAACTGTCACCTGCTGACATGCGGGGTCCATGGATCCATGACGTTGTCTCCACACCCGTACAACGTTCACCCGCTCGATACAATTTGAAATGGACTCGTGCGACCAGGCAACAAGTTTCCAGTCATCAACAGTCCAATGTCGGTGTTGACGGGCCCAGGCGAGATGTAAAGCTTTGTGCGATGTTGTCATCAAGGGTACACGAGTGGACCTTCGGCTCCGAAAATCCATGTCGACGATGTTTCGCCGAATGTTTCGCACGCTGACACTTGTTGACGGCCCAGCACTGAAATCAGCAGCAATTTGAGGAAGGGTTGCAGTTGTGTCATGTTGAACGATTCTCTTCAGCCATCGTTGGTTCCTTTCTTGCAGGATCTTTTTCTGGCCGCAGCGGTGTCGGAGATTTAATGTTCTACCGTATTCCTTATATTCACAGTACACTCGTGAAGTGGTCGTACGGGAAATTCCCCACTTCATCGCTACCTCAGAGATGCTGTGTCCTATCGCTCGTGCACCGACGCTCGAACTCACTTAAATCTAGACAGCCTGCCATTGTAGCGGCAGTAACCGGTCTAACAACTGCGCCAGACACTTGTCTTAGATGAGCGTTGCTGACCGCAACGCCGTATTCTGCCTGCTTACGTTTCTGTATTTGAATACGCATACCCATTCCAGTTTATTTGGCCCTTAAGTGTATATCGGCATGAAATTTCAACACTGCAGCTGCAATACCAGGGGAGAAAAAATTATTGTGCGTTACTTTCCGATTCTCCTTCATATAAACAAAATGTAGTTGGTGAACTGGTGGATACGACATAGAATCAAACAAATGAAAGATTACAAACAAGCCACTCACTCAGTGTTGACGCTTTTTAGAGCGGCGCGTACTGTTCTGCTGTAGGCTATGTGCCGACCTCACCTGTATAGGCGACGGTGGAGGCGCGGCGCTTCTTGACCCTGCGGCGGTCGTCGCTGGGGCTGCTCTCTCGCCGTCGCTTGCGGGAGGCTTCTCTGCGCCTCGACGGCATCTCGCCAGCCGGCAGGGTCTGATCACAACCTGCACACATCGTTTCTCCCTTGTATGCTTACGGGAGGACAAACAAATGTCATGTCGAGTGGGTAAGGCTCGCGCTCCCTTTGACTTCAGTACAAAATAGTATTACATATCTGTGTTAATTTTCTTTCTTGACACCAGCAAATGTGTTGATAACAACAATTTCAACAAAAGAAGCTCTAAATTATTTTATCCATAATGGATACAATTGAACACCGTGACTGTTCCTTTCTAAGGTGGTGAATAATAACCGCTACCAGCCACAATAGTGAGTGCTTTTACTTAACGCTTTGCAGCTAGATGCACATGTTTACTCTGCAATTCACAATTAAGTGTGTGGTAGAGGCTTCATCAAACTACTTTCAGGCTATTTCTCTACGGTTGCACCGTCTAACAGCGTGCGGTAAAACGAGCACCAAAATCTTCCTGTGCGAGCTCTAGTGTCTCTTATTTTATCATAATGATCATTTCTCGCTGTGTAGATAGGAGCCAACAGAGTATTTTCCCTTATGGAGGAGAAAGTTAGTGATCGAAATTTGACGAGAAGATTCTGACGCTACGAAAAACGCCGTTGTTTTATTGACTGCCACCCTAAATTACACATCATGTCCGTTGCACTCTCCTCCCTATTTCGCGAGAACACAAAACGAGCTGCCCTTCTTTGAGCTTTTTCGATCTCCTCCGTCAGTCCCATCTGATGTGTATCCCACACCTCACAACAAAACTCCTGAACAGGGGGGAGTCGATCTGTTGTATTTTCAAGTGTTCTACCAATAAATCGCAGTCTTTGCTTTCCTTTACCCTCAACATTATCTATGCGATCGTTCCAACTGTAGTTATTCGTAATTGTAATCTCTAAGTATTGAGCTGAATTTACAGCCTTTAGATTTGTGCGATTTATCGTATAACCGAAATTTAGATTTCGTTTAGTACTCTTGTGGATAACTTTACACTTTTCATTGCGTGGAGTCAATTGCCACTTTTTGCACCATACAGATATCATCTCAAAATCATTTTGCAGTTGGTTTTGATCATCTGATCACACGACCGGTTTCGGATTCGTGCCCATCTTCAAGTGGTTTACGTTGATGTATATCATTTCATACTCAGTGTTGGAAATAAGCGAGGATGCACCAGCCATATTGATCTCCAACACTGAGTATGGAAACGTATACATGAGTGTAAACCACCTGATGATGGGTACAAGCCCGAAACCGGTCGTGTGTTAAACAACATCACATTCTAATGTGACTGGTAGCGCTTATTATTACACAACCTATAAAGGAAGCTCTGTCTTTTCAATTAGTACGTCTTTCGAGTGTACAAATACGTAGCAAAAAACTTACACAGTAAAGAATCATGTAAAAAACTACGTATGGTTCCAGGGCATGACTTTGCAATATTTTTAAGATTCCGTACCTCAGTCGGTAAAAACGGAATCCTTATAGAATCACGTTTTTGTCTATGTGTCTCTCTGTCCGTCCCTGTGTTAAAATCCCTATTTCTCAGGGACGGGTAGAAGTATAACATTGAAATTTATGTCACATACTGAGCGGTGCAAAACACTGAAGCCGTTAAGTCAATGCAAGCAAAAGATACCACCGTTTATGTCAGGTATTTTGATACTCGAAAACTCACTCGTCAAAACCTATAGGGACTTCTCACTGACGTAAAATCATGAAGCTTGGCAATAAGCTAGGTTTCACACCAAAAATATCGGAAAAAAACGGGAATTTATGATTGGTAGTTTTATAACATAAAAAAATACAAGGTGTACATAAAGTCCGGAAAAAATTTTCAATTATTTATTTCACAAGAATTATACATTGTACAGATGCCATATATATTGCATTTTGAAGAGAAACTCTGAAACTTTTTTTACAAACATTCGATATGCGAACCATGAGTGACCCGGCAGACTTCAATACGGTAATGGAATTCTTGTCATATCCCTGCCAGCATGGCATCGTCAACTGTTGTAGTCGCTTCCCGTATTCTCTCCCGGAGCTCTGCTACATCACGGCGTAGAAGCGGTACATACACCAGATATTGAATGTGTCCCCACAGCAGAAAGTCACACAGAGTGAGATCTGGTGATCGGGGAGGCCATGTCATGAAGCAGCTGTCCACTTCTCTAGCACAGTCGATTCATCAATGCGGCAGGCTCGTGTTCAGGTACTCACCAACTTCACGAAGAAAATGAGGTGGAGTCCCATACTGCTGAAAGATGAACGGAGAGTCCGATTGCGTTTGAGGCATCACCCATTGCTGCAATATGTCCGAGTAGGAATATCCAGTGACAGTGCTCTCGGCGAAGAAGAACGAGCCGTACAGTTTCTGACGTGACAAGGTACGCTCAAATTAAATGCATTAACATGGATGCTTTCTACCCCAGATTCGGCAATTATCATATAGAGTTCACGGAACGCTCGACGCACAGATTTCCTTGCACTCCATATAAATGTCTCTCATATGCACTCCACATTTAATTCACCCGCACTGAGACGTCCGCTTCTCTTTGCCGGGCACATAATGAATTTGTTGTTCCAGTGGTAAATGGCTTTCCTTGTTGGTGGCTTCTTACTGTACTTGGTTCTAGACATCCGTTGAACAGCTGTAACCTTGTTTTTGTTGAACTCCACCATACAGAAAGCTCACTCCGCACCTGAACTCACGATGTTTGCGACTAGCGCTGCCTATCGGCAAATGACCAAACTGCGCTGTTGCGGTATGTATGAAAAAAAAAAAAACTTACAGAGTGTCTCTTCAAAATGGCATATGTATCATATCTGTGCAACGTTTGGTTCTTGTGCAATAAATAATTGAAAGTGTTTCCGAACTTAATGTACACCCTGTATTTTTTAATCATTTTTCATCCACCTATGCCCATCTCTTTTTTCTGGAACAGTTTAGGATATAAAGTTCAAATTTATATAACATACTGAGGTCTACAGTCTTACTTTGACACGATGACACATATACTGCAGGACCCAGCGTTTCACCGTCTCCACAAGTATATAACTGATGCAGTACAACGGAAGACATCCTCGTCCTCAAGTCCAGTTAGTTACCTAACATTTTAAAAGGAGCTTCACGAATACAAGCGCCAGTTCCACCATGACTTTATGGGCTGCCTAAGATCCATTATGGAGAGGTTCCCCATCTCTCCATAGCGAGCAATATAAAAGCCCCAACATATTACCTACAAAAACATTTGGCTTCCCTTTTGAGTCCATTGCTGATGTGTTTGTGAGTTTCGACGTGGTCGCTCTGTTCACACGAGAACCTCTGGTGGATTCATTACAACTTATAGGATCTATGCTGGACGAGGACGTCTTACATATATTCAAACATGTGCTTACTTCGACTTACTTCTTATTTGATGGATATTATTTTGAGCCAGTCCTTTGCCCCTCATAGTAGCTAACCATTTTAAGGAAGACTTTGAGGAAAAAGCACTTCTGTCTGCGGTGTTGAAACTTAAATGTTTCTGGAGATGACCACATGGAGTAGCAACGGTTCCTGCATTTCTGGAACACCTGATCTCCCTCCATCCGGGCATTTGCTTCACCATGGAGCGGAGGAAAATGGAGACCTCCCGTTCTTACATGTCCTGGTCTGCAGAAAGTAAGACGGTCCCTTGGTTCATAGCGTGTTTCGTACACCAACTCACAGTGTTCTACATCTACTTGCCACGGGCTGCCATCACCTATCGCAACACAGTGGAGTATTACGGACTGTCGTTCAAGGGGCTAGCGTTATCTCAGATGCAGGGATCTTATCAGCAGAGTTAGGCCATCTTCGCTCTGTTTTTGTACAAGATGGGTACTCTGATAAACAAATTGGCAACACATTTCAACCAGCACGCACAAAAGCTCAAGGACAGCCAGAAGAAACTGAGAACTCCAGGAGGATGGATTTCTACCTGATGTTGGTAGCGGATCCTTCAAGATAGGCCGACTATTCAAGAACATCAGATAAAATGGGTTTTCCGCGCTCCATCGCGAATGCAAACTATACCATTTCCTGTTAAAGACAACCTGGGTCTAAGGGGACCATGGATGTACAAAATCCAGTGCGAATGTGCAAAATCATACACTGGCCAATCGTATTGCACTGTTAACGATAGATGCGCTGAACACAGACGTCACACCACGTTGCATCAGGCAGAAAAGTCTGCTGTGGCTGAACACTGTCTTGACAAGGGACACAGCATGAATTGTGGAGAGATAAAGATCCTTTCAATGAAATGAATACCCCTAGCCGCACACAGGCGTTGATATGTCAACGGGGCAGTTGATATTGTGTGCCCCGACCGGGACTCGAACGTGGGATCTCCTGCTTACGTGGCAGACGCTCTATCCATCTGAGCCACCGAGGAGACAGAGGATAGTGCGACTGCAGGGAATTATCGCTGGCACGCCTCCCGTGAGACCCACATTCCCAAAGTATTGGCTCGCACTATATTCACAGTACCCCTGCCCATTACACTCATTACTCGCAGCATTTTTCCAATTCCCGTAAGAGTTCGGGCACTGTTTGTTCATCTGCACAGAAGATGGTCAAATGCTCGGTGGGACCTTAACTGTATACACATACATGAAGATGGAATCTGTTCTTTAGGAAATGTAAGCATGAGATCCTAGGTTAGTGTGCGGGTCGGAGCACACATACATTATCAACTGTCTCCGTTGACTTATATCAAGGCCTGTATGCAGCTAGGGGTATTCATTTCATTGTAATTTCATTCAAACGAGCTGCATGGTCACCGATGGTATCTTTCCCTTGGGACATGTCCGAAAGAACAGATACCATCCCCATGTATATACACTCCTGGAAATGGAAAAAAGAACACATTGACACCGGTGTGTCAGACCCACCATACTTGCTCCGGACACTGCGAGAGGGCTGTACAAGCAATGATCACATGCACGGCACAGCGGACACACCAGGAACCGCGGTGTTGGCCGTCGAATGGCGCTAGCTGCGCAGCATTTGTGCACCGCCGCCGTCAGTGTCAACCAGTTTGCCGTGGCATACGGAGCTCCATCGCAGTCTTTAACACTGGTAGCATGCCGCGACAGCGTGGACGTGAACCGTATGTGCAGTTGACGGACTTTGAGCGAGGGCGTATAGTGGGCATGCGGGAGGCCGGGTGGACGTACCGCCGAATTGCTCAACACGTGGGGCGTGAGGTCTCCACAGCACATCGATGTTGTCGCCAGTGGTCGGCGGAAGGTGCACGTGCCCGTCGACCTGGGACCGGACCGCAGCGACGCACGGATGCACGCTAAGACCGTAGGATCCTACGCAGTGCCGTAGGGGACCGCACCGCCACTTCCCAGCAAATTAGGGACACTGTTGCTCCTGGGGTATCGGCGAGGACCATTCGCAACCGTCTCCATGAAGCTGGGCTACAGTCCCGCACACCGTTAGGCCGTCTTCCGCTCACGCCCCAACATCGTGCAGCCCGCCTCCAGTGGTGTCGCGACAGGCGTGAATGGAGGGACGAATGGAGACGTGTCGTCTTCAGCGATGAGAGTCGCTTCTGCCTTGGTGCCAATGATGGTCGTATGCGTGTTTGGCGCCGTGCAGGTGAACGCCACAATCAGGACTGCATACGACCGAGGCACACAGGGCCAACACCCGGCATCATGGTGTGGGGAGCGATCTCCCACAATGGCCGTACACCTCTGGTGATCGTCGAGGGGACACTGAATAGTGCACGGTACATCCAAACCGTCATCGAACCCATCGTTCTACCATTCCTAGACCGGCAAGGGAACTTGCTGTTCCAACAGGACAATGCACGTCCGCCTGTATCCCGTGCCACCCAACGTGCTCTAGAAGGTGTAAGTCAACTACCCTGGCCAGCAAGCTCTCCGGATCTGTCCCCATTGAGCATGTTTGGGACTGGATGAAGCGTCGTCTCACGCGGTCTGCACGTCCAGCACGAACGCTGGTCCAACTGAGGCGCCAGGTGGAAATGGCATGGCAAGCCGTTCCACTGTACTACATCCAGCATCTCTACGATCGTCTCCATGGGAGAATATCAGCCTGCATTGCTGCGAAAGGTGGATATACACTGTACTAGTGCCGAAATTGTGCATGCTCTGTTGCCTGTGTCTATGTGCCTGTGGTTCTGTCAGTGTGATCATGTGATGTATCTGACCCCAGGAATGTGTCAATAAAGTTCCCCCTTCCTGGGACAATGAATTCACGGTGTTCTTATTTCCATTTCCAGGAGTGTATAAATAAATCGTGTAATCTACAAGCATAAAAAAGCAAAGACAGTTATTTTGTGTCAAATTCATTTGAATGGGGAATATTAACAACAGCAGCGAAATTAGCAGTGTGCTATGTTAAACAACATTATGTCTTTGAAATCATTCTAATGTTCAGATAGGCGCTAAAGTTGACAACAGGGGAATGGGGGTTTCAGCTAATATTTGACTGTACTCAGAGGTAATGATCTCAGAAAGGTTGGGAATCACTGCCTTAGCGACATAAACACGCCTTAGACTGCCGCGCACACAGCCATTGTCATCAGGGATGTGGTTGCCATAATTTCTGTCTGACATTTGTCTTAAACTGATAAAAATTGGACGTGACTTGGGAAGCAGAAACTAAGACACTTTTCTTAAGCTTAAAAAAGCGGATGAATTAACGAAAATATTTTTCGGCTTTGTGATCACTGTCGTCTGTAACTATTCCTAAATAACGGACCTTTGAAAAAGCATCGCGTATTTTTTTGACTGTGTCGCGCACTAACACAGATTTCACAGTTGATTTTGTTCTGGCCAATATCAGAATTTTTGCTACTTCGATATCACAAAAAAGGTTGGAGCTAAGTTTAGAAGTGCAGTCCACTTTTAACAAAGACTTACGTTGTTTAACGATATAATAGAGCACTGCTAACTTCGCTGCTGTTGGAGCTTAGCCTAGAAGTACCGTCCGCTGATTTCGTTATCGATGAAGCGTGCTGGCACCAGCTTTCATCCATTCACATCATCTGACAAGTATTCACTCACTAATTTCTGCAGCCACTCAAGAAACTGCTGAGTCTATTCGTACGTCATCCCTCTTCAGTCTTAATTACTTACTCCTGATATTCTGTCCTACGCATTCTGTTAAGATGTATTCATTAGGGCTACTCTTTCTCTGTGCCACAGTTTCTATAAAAAATTGTTCCAATGGCTCTAAGCACTATGGGACTTAACATCGGTCATCAGTTCTCCAGACTTAAAACTATTTTTTTAAACTAACTAACCTAAGGACATCAAACACATCCATGACCGAGGTAGGATTCGAACCTGCGGCCGTAGCAGCAGCGCGGTTCCAGACTGAAGTGCCTAGAACCACTTGGCCACAGCGGCCGGCGCACAGTTTTTACAACTGCTAGCAAAGTAAACAACAATTACAGCAGCAGAAACATCAGATAGCTGTCGATTGGTACTGGGTTTCCTATTTAAAGTGCCTCTGAATAGTTAGAATATCCCTTCACCAGCGTAGTCATCGTGAAGAACTTCCCCAGTCCTAAGATCAAGTATGTTTTTGTCAAAAAATGCCTTATGTACAATGATCATCCAAACCCAAAACCCTATATCTCGCCAGCCTATCTCCACTGTAAATCAAGTCACCTTCTAAAACAGTCCCCTAACCTCGAACACACCCCATAATACAACGCTTGTTAACTTATCCCACTCACCACATTCATACAAGTTCAAAGCAAAATCCTCTCTCATAAAACCTCAGTGACTTCGCTATTTGCATCATGCACATAGTAAACTATCCTAAAATTTTCTTACATCCTGTCTCTATCACAGAAAATATAATCTGTACTGTCACAAACGTCCTCCAAAATATCATTCTTTTCATGAAATCATACTATTTCACCTAAATGTCACAGCCACACACTCCCAAAACAAATCCCATTTGACCTTCTCCCAGCTAGATACCGTTGTCTGCTCCCACATGGTCCTGCCATGTGCTCCATCTCCACTCCAGATGCATCAAGTTGCCACCTACATTTGATCCCATCCCAATCGCCTGACTACTTATAGCTGGTCGTCAGACCTCCGTTAATATCTTATTCCTGACTCACAGAAGCACCGATGCAATAATTCATCATAACATCGACACGAGAACACATGCATAGGGTGTATCACCTACAACTTGTACCGCGAATATTGCGAAAATGGAAAGTGCTATTGACGTGCGGTTTTCAAAAAATGAACTGGTAGTCAGGGGCTCATATTGTTAGTCAACGAACATATTACAATAATACTCAGAAAGTGTATTTTTTGTGCAGACATACACTTCTTTAAATGTAACAATGCCTATTGACGTTAACGGGCTAGAAGTAGGATAAACTAGAATATCAGGGGGGTTTGTTGCAGTATTCCAGCCCAGATCTTTTACGGTCGAGATACATTTGGAAAGATTCCACATCGACACTTGCGCAATACTTGTGGTAAAGAAGAACGCAAGTGCATCCTCTGTTTTTGTGGATTCTGACCAGTAACGAAACAAATGGCCATGACACGCCGTGTTCAAAACTAGCACTTGCAGCGGCAATACATGCTTCTAGTCCGGTAAGGAACGACTGCTGCACATGTGCCAGCATTGTAGCGGAAATGTCCGAGCAGGCTGCAGTAATACGTTTTTGCATAACATCGAGTGCAGTTGGTATATCCTTGTAAACAGCGTGTTTCAACTTTCACCACGGAAAGAAAAATACAGGCGTGAAATCCGGGGAACGGGCCGACTACGGTACAGGTCCTCCGCGTCCAAGCCAACGATTTATAATTAATTAGTGAAGACTTGTTGGAGTACTTTGAGCACTATGGACGGGACACCCATAATATTGGTACTACAGGTTGTAAGACGTGTGTACTTCTCTTGTCTGTTGTCAAACCACAACTTATGAAAGATGTTTATATTTTATTAATAGGATTAAGTAGGAATAATTAATATTTGTCATGTTGGAAATAATTGTGGTAGCAGGGAATGTCTGCACCAAAGTATTGTTAGCAAGAGAGACCGCAAACTGATATAATTTTAGAAAGGGCGGGGGAGACCGCGTATGAATACATTCTAAGAAAAGAGCAGGAAAGACCGCGCATTGATACATTTTGTAATGTTTTCATGGATTGTCTGTACCAGAAAGCATTGCTGGCAGGAGAGACCGCACCTTAGCGTTCGTAGGAAGTCAGCAGTAAGCGTGAAGTGAAGCAAGTCGGTAGCAGGTCTGAAGCGAGAGGTTGAGAGGAGCGGTGTGGCTGCCAACCACCAGCTATGATTTATAAGAGATTATAATCGGATGTACAGAGATATCAGTTAACTATTATCATAAGAGGAACTAATATTACTGAATTATTTTTTTTGAGAAACTCAAGACTACTGAACCTATGTGCACGCAATGCTAGTTGTAATATTATGATAAAAAGTAAGTCCCATTTGAACGTTTGTAAAATCATTTCATTGCCAACAATAAATATTTGAAGCGTTTTTACAATATAATTAATTTTTGCCAGCAATGTTGCATTACTGATTATAATCCATCCCAAAAACCATCAACGTAAAACTTTGCAAAAATTTTATTGTTCTCAAGAAAAAGTGTAACTATGAATTACGTAACTTCAGTCAAATTAATTAAAGAATAACGTCAGCTTTGCTACTAAAGAATAACGTCAGCTTTGGTAATAAATACGGCCACTTATTAGGACAGCCCACCAGCAGTTAATAGAATATAGTAAACCAGAGTAAGCATATTCATGTCGCAGTTCGATGTAGCAGTCCTATGGCGATCCAGTAACAGTAAAAAAAGTAAGAACAGTTTGGGTTATTGCAGATAACGACCGAGGGCCACGACGACGACACGTTCTATGTTTCGTCGAAATAATCAGAAAATCACTTTTAATAAGCACCAATTAAATTTGTATGCGAAGATTGAGAAAGAGAATTTCAAAGGGAAGATTTCATTTGTTATTATTAAGCAAGAGATATAAATCCTAAGGAAAGGTTTCATAGGTTATTGTAGAAGGGAAGGTTGCGTAAAAAAAAGAGATATAGAGGACACGGGAACGCGTCCTCTTAATCTGCGGAGGAACGTCTAGAATCCGTGGAAGACGATCTGTTAGGAGGCTGTGATGCTTGTGCGCGTTCAGTGTTCTAAGAAAAATTGGCCTATGAGCTGATGGTTAACTAACGCACACCACACGGTTACACTCCATGGACGCTGACGTTCCACCTGACTCAGTCAACAGGGATTATCAATTGAACAACAGTGCATTTTTGAGCACTTTAGTAAGGCCATGATTGGTAAATGTGGCTTCACCTCTAAACAAGCTCCATGATGCATCTGGAATAGCCTCTCTTAATGCCCACGTATGTAAGTTAACACGATTCTCATCAACGTTCCCATGCAGCTCTTCATTGAGAGAAATGTGATGGAGATGAAACCTATGTCGATGGAGATCGCTTAGGACATTTGTCAGACTCATGCCACTAGCTCGTGCGATTGCATAGCAGCAAGAACAATTAATTGTCCCCTCTTCTGCTGTCAGTTGCCTCCTTCTGTTACATTGTCTGGGTGTTACACTACCACTTTCACGTAACTGGTTGAAGAAGTAGATAAAGAATTGCCAAGATGGTTGACTTCTGTTGACGTATATTGCCGTATACACGATACAAGAACGAGCTGCATTTTTTCTAGACTCTCCATACACCATGATCATATAGGCTTTTTCTGCATTGGTAAATCCCACAGCCCACTCACAACATGCTGTTTGGACTGCCATGCACCAACTAGCTAACGAGTCAAGGAATACACAAGCAACCGAAAGCAGACATTACATTTCACCTAGCATCTACGGGTGTTGAATGGCACAAACGACTGTCGGTGTCGAAACTTTCATAACACCATATCTAATAAATGACTCGCTCTAGAATCCTGGAACAAACACCACTGACATTCTAATTTCCCAGACTTTTAATCTATTCATGTTCATGGGTATTGTGTCATTTAAAAAGTGTATGTTTGCACAAAAAGTACACTTTCTAAGTATTATTAAAATCTGTTTATTGGAGAACAACACGAGCCCTTGACTAACAATCCATTCTCTAAAAACCACACATCAATAGCACTTTCCATTTCCGCAATATTTGTGGTGCAAGTTATAGGTTATTCGACTGCTGTAGATAACTTCGTCATTATTATTTGCAAAGGTCTACTGCTGCGCATTCTTTTATAAAATCAGAAACACTGAGTATTCTGCTAGCGATTGACCAAATAGACTCATTTTCTGGAACACAGTAAGGTCCGAATCCACCCGCCTGCTTTAAGCACTGATGTCATAATATGCGTGAAGACGATTGTTTACCTTAGTTATTAAGACAACCACAGATAACATTTAATAGCAAGCTGCTTACATTTTCAAGACAAAGACGACAAGATAGACCATTATTTCATACAGTAACGTAAAAACACGCAAAGTACTTCAATGAACAGGAAATTAACGGGACAACCGCGGGGGGGGGGGGGGGGGGGCGGTTGGGTTGGTAAAGATTTATAAAAGTTAGTAATGATAAGATCATTCCAGAGCAGCTAAGACTTAGAAAGATAGGACACGTCATTTCATCTTATATACACCGCGACAGAAAACGATGCACCACGAGGGAATGGGACGGGTATCAATACATGTGATGTACAAGCACACACGAACAAATGATCACAGTTTCGGAATAATTTGACGATTTATTCAAGAGAAAGAACTTCACAGATTGAGCAAGTCAATAGCCGGCCGTTGTGACCGAGCGGATCTAGGCGCTTCAGTCCGAAAGCGCGCTGCTGCTACGATCGCAGGTTCGAATCCTGCCTCGGGCATGGATGTGTGTGATTTCCTTAGGTTAGTTAGGTTTAAGTAGTTGTAAGTCAAGGGGACTGCTGACATCAGATGTTAAGTCCCAAAGCGGTCAGAGCCATTTTTTTTAGCAAGTCAATAACGCGTCTGGTTCTCATGCAAGTAGCTATTTGGAATGACATTGATTTCCAAAGTTGCAGGACGTTCTCCTGAGGGATATCGGTACCAAACTCTGTCCAATTGGCGCATTAGATCGTCAAAATCTCGTGCTAGTTAAAGAGCATTACCCATAATGCTCTAAATGTTCTCAGCTGGGGAGAGATCCGGCGACCTTCCTGGCGAAGGTAGGATTTGACAATCACGAAGACAAGCAGTAGAAATTCTCGGTGTGTGTGTGTGTGTGGGGGGGGGGGCGTTAGCTTATTGAAATGCAAGGCCAGAATGGTTTGCAATGAAGGGCAACAAAAAGACACGTATAATATCGTCGACATAACGCTGTTTTCTAAAGGTGTCGCTTGTGATGATCGAAAAGGAACCTGCTGTCCGGAGTGTCTCCATGCACGTCTGCGGTCTGGAATCTCGTTGACAAGAGTAGAATTCTCTTCAGTGATGAACCCCGCTTCGAGTAGAGCCCCAACGACCAGGGAAGATGTGTCTCGAGATTTCACGTACGGCAGTAGAATACCAATCTGGCTGTCGCCCTCCATACGGCCCGACAACCGGGAGTAATGATCTGGGATGCAATTTCTTTACATAGCAGAAGCCCTTCGGTTGTCATCCACGGGACCCTTACAGCACAACGGAACGTCGACGATATTCTACGCCCCGTTTTGTTGTCCTTTATGGCAAGCCGTCCTGGGCCTGCACACAGCGAGAGTTTCTACTGCTTGTCTTCCTGCCTGTCAAAGTACCTTAGCCAGCAAGGTCGCCGAATCTCTCCCCAGTTCAGCAACTCCATCAATCAATACCAAGACGAACAACTGTTTGAATAAGGGCCAGAGGTGGACCGAAACATTGTTGACTTGGCCAGTCTGTGAAGTTCTTTCTCTTCAATAAATCATCCAGTTTGTCTGAAATTGTAACATTTATTTGTCAGTACATACACCTCATTTGGCTGACTCTAGCAATGAATCTGAATTAACACTCAGGCTACCTTGCTACACCTACCGATCAAAAGATTAGGGGTCAAAAGAAGTGTAGTCCCAACACACGAATACCCATACTTTATTCTTCCAGCATTTCAAAATGAGAACACTCAACTACTTGCAACAAACTTTTCACAAAATTTCAAAGCTTTCCAATACGTTTCCTCGCTGGCAAACGCACAAAATGATGACAGGGAAACAGTTTATCGCTTACTTTTTTTTCAGGTGAAATATTTGTGCAAATACATGTGAAATGTATTGGACATGTGCCTACACGGAGAAAGCCTCGGGTCAAAAGCTCATCCTAAATTCCTGGAAGGATTTCAACCAAACTTTGTACAAACTTTAGTTACGATCTAGAACGAAGTACTAATCCTCCTATTGGGGTGGAAGTGGTATAGTGCAGAGGCAAAGGGGGAGACGGAAAGACCGAGAGGGGAGAGAAGGAGGTGACCAAAGATGGGGAGAGGGGGGCGAGGGAGAGGGGGAAGAGAAGATGGACAGAGAGGGAGAGAGAGACAGGAGAAAATGAGCAGAGAGAAGGGGAGGAGGAATTAGACAGAGGCGGACGGAGGACATGGGCTAATATAACACTTGTTTAAACACATAAACGGGTTACGTTTATAGGTAGCTGTTTTAACGCGAAAACACTGCGGGGCGCAGTTAGTCTGGAATAAACAGAACCATAAAACACAGAAAATGCAGAACTGGAATCAAACAATTCTCTGGACCTACATAGCTTAAACTAAGATACCGATACCAGACACTCCCCTCACAACAAGACAAGATAAGCGAGAAATTAGATGCACTAATTTGTCGACAATAACAAAACACAAAAATGGCATAATTGGAATCGAATTTTTTCCTTTCGCTCAAAGGATGAAAGCGATACCGACCACAGAGCCACGTAAGATTCATATCGTCGAGAAACAAGAAAAACAAATTCCTAAACACGAAACCGAACGAAAATGTACGAAAACGACACGAATAGTACCTCAACATACGCTGAAGCTATGTAGCTCACACGAAGACAACGACATCTCCACCGCAAAGGAAACACATAATCGAAAGGTAATACACACACAATTCCTCCAGAATAAGCAAAACATGCAGTAAACAAGAAATTACAATCGAGTATTTCGCTTAGCCGGATGCTGTGGATTGCTACGATCGCAGGTTCGAATCCTGTCTCGGGCATGAATGTGTGTGGTGTCCTTCGGTTATTTAGGTTTAAGAAGTTCTAAATCTAGGGGACTGATGACCTCAGATGTTAAGTCCCATGGTGCTTAGAGCCATTTGAACCATTTTCGCTTAACTTATATAGCTCCAACGACGACAGACACACTTCCTCAAAGCAACGAAAAAACCAAATGATAGCACACACGAATTATTCCAAACAAAAGCACATGAAATTATAAAAACAACCGCACAAGGATAATCGCAATGTACGGTAAACCTATATATCTCAATCAAAGGTACCGATAATAGGAAACCCCTCCCTCCCCGCCCCCCCCCCCCAAAAAAAGAAAACAGTAAACGAAAAAATGGTAATTTATTAGATAACTTGCAAGCGGTATACCGGGCCCGCAACTATACACAACTGATTTAGTATTTTCGCAACTCCTCACTGATGTCACATTCGAAAAAAATAAAATTATAAGTATCATTACAACTCATTTCACTCACGGACATATGAGCAAAACACTTCTGTTTCTGCCTAACCACGCCCTGCAAACGCTTGTTATTTACAAAAATAGCCAACAATTGTAAGATACAAGATAATATTTCCAATTATTAAACGTTACACTCACAGCAATTTAACTTTTGCTCTGAAGCTCTTACCTAACCTTACTCTCAGAAGCGTGTACAGTTCAGAAATAAACGAGCAATTCTCACGAAGTAAGCGTCAGACGTAAAAACTACAAACAACGAAATTTGTCTAGCTTGAAGAGGGAAACCAGATGGCGCTATGGTTGGCCCGCTGGATGGCGCTGCCATTGGTCAAACGGATATCAACTGCGTTTTTTTAAATAGGAACCCCCATTTTTTATTACATATTCGTATAGTACGTAAAGAAATATGAATGTTTTAGTTGGACCACTTATTTCGCTTTGTGATAGATGACGATGTAATAGTCACAAGCATATGGCTCACAATTTAAGTCGAACAGTTGGTAACAGGTTTTTTTAAATTAAAATACAGAACGTAGGTACGTTTGAACATTTTATTTCGGTTGTTCCAATGTGATATATGAACTTATCAATTCTGAGAACGCATGTTGTTACAGCGTGATTACCTGTAAATACCACATTAATGCAGTAAATGCTCAAAACGATGTCCATCAACCTCAATGCTTTTGGCAATACGTGTAACGACATTCCTCTCAACAGCGAGTAGTTCGCTTTCCGTAATGTTCGCACTTGCATTGACAACGTGCTGATGCATGCTGTCAGGCGTCGTCAGTGGATCACGATAGCAGATGTCCAACTTTCCCCACAGAAAGAAGGGGACGTCAGATCTGGGGAACGTGCGGGCAATGGTATTGTGCTTCGACGACCAATCCACCTGTTATGAAATATGCTATTCAATACCGCTTTAACCGCACGCTGTCCTTAGGTTAGTTAGGTTTAGGTAGTTCTAAGTTCTAGGGGACTGATGACCATAGACGTTAAGTCCCATAGTGCTCAGAGCCATTTGTACCATTTTTTCTTTCAACCGTCGCGAGCTATATGCCGGATTTCCATCATGTTGGAAGTACATCGCCATTCTGTCATGCAATGAAACATCTTGTAGTAACATCGGTAGAACATTACGTAGGAAATCAGCATACATTGCACCTTTTAAAATGGGGACGATTTTCTTGCTGTGATAGAAACTCTATGTATTGATCACTGGAGCTCCCTCGAAGAGGTGTTAGTGGGGTAACAAAATCTGAGGGATAGAGATGATGACGTTAAAACCAAACAGAAATGAATGACCTTATAGCAACTTATAAAGAATAATGGTTAGCCAGTGACGGTGTTCAATTGCAGGCCGCAAGGAAAATGTAATGTTAGAACATGGCTGTTGAACTGCACCCACGCCTAATTGCGTGAAGACGATGTTTCGGTACGAATCGTCAGCCAGTGACATAATGTTAATGGCTGCTCTCATGTCAGATTTTCGTGCATATATTCTCAGTTTTGTTAGTTGGCGAAGCCAACGAATGTGAAAAAAAAAAAAACTGGGTGTGGTGAAAGATTGATCTATGATTTACACCGAGACGTAGGTTAGGTTGGATGGTATCAGTTTGCTTCTTATATGGCGATATCAATGAATGTGATACTAAAAAGAAGTAGTTGTGGCGACGGACTGACCTGTAGCTTAGCCCCTCTGAAAATATCGCCAACAAAATGACGTTATCGTCGCCACATTGTTTCCGTCGACGACTCGTATAAAACTTTCCTCTGTATACCGCCTAATTGATAATGCTGTTGTTTTATGAGGTCAGTGTCAACGAATTACATTGTACTGTGACTGAGTTTTCTATCAAAAATGAAGGCAGTAGTGTAACCGTTTAATTTTTATAGGAATTGTACATTCGTGTTTCTAAGCTTTTCTTTCGTTTCGCGTTCTTCGTCGTCATTTTTGACGATATTGAAGCTTTCATAAAAGAACCCTCTGCCAGCTACTTTACTGTGAATAGCAGAGTAATCACGTAGATATAGATGTAGATGCTTGTATAAGAACTGTCACTTTTATCTTCAAAAAGAATAACCAAACCAATACACTCTAGAAAGAATAAAGACAATCTCAGACAAACTAACTAAAGTTTTAATTGTTTGTGAACTTATCGTCATAAATGATTTCATTCATATGAAAATACCCTTGGCTTCGTCCACTGTATGACTCAACATATATCGATCGAGTTAATTTTGTCTTCTGTAGCCTCTGCAATTTGTAATCTGTCGATTTAGTATTTTCAGATATAAAGTACCTCAAATAAAACTGAAGGCTGTTCCTCCTGCTGACAGACATTTCCAAATGACATTTTTTTTTCCAAATAAACGATATAAAAAGCTGTCTAGCAAGAAACCTTTTTGCAAGAGAGGAATTTGTTAATATCTAACATAAATTTAAGTCTTAGGTCTTTCCTCAAGGTATTTGTTCAAAGTGTAACCTTATCCGGAAGTGTAACGTGAACGGTAAGCAGTTAAGAAAAGAACAGAATAAATGCTTTTGAAATGCGGTGCTATAGAAGAATGCTGAAGGTTGGTAGAAGGTGTGTACATCGAATAACAAAGGAGGTGGTACTCAATCGAACTGTGAAAAATAGAAATTTAAGACACAACTGGTCTAAAAGGAGGAATTAATTGTTATGACATATACTGAGTCATTAAAGAAGTGTGTGTGTGTGTGTGTAGAGGTTAGGGAGGGGTAAAGATTGTGGAGATATACCAATACTTTAGTACAGTTAGGTGATTCAAATGGATGGATGTTGCGGTAGGTATGCAGAGACGAAGAGAATAAGCTAACATGGAGAACTGCATCAAAGCAGTCTTCCAGTGCAGACCACAATAATAACATAATATTTTATAATGACGCACTATTTCAGATTTAGCAGAACGGCTTGATAGTGCTGACAAATTTGGGAAGGTAGTAAGTGCTGGTTGCTATCGGAAATAAAAACACAATGGATGCTATTAATACGACTCAAACTACTAACCTAATAAACGCAAGTAATACACGGGACATATAAACAGTTATACCTGTATCTAAAATTTAATACGATCACTTCTTTCGTATCTCAAATTTTGTACAACACCTCCGCTCTGCATTTCCTGTGAGTCCAATATAATCAACTGAACAGCTAATTACATAACACACTGGTTGATCTTTGTTGGTAATATTCAGACCCCTCCCAAAGAATTTCCTGTTACATGTCTTTATTCTTGGATTTATTCTTCGCATTCTTCAATGTTTTTCTCGAAAATGATACGAACTTAGTTAGAGAAGTAAGAGTTTTCTGGGAAGATGTCGTAATCATCAAACTTATACGCTTTCAAGACGTAATGGCAATTGCTGATGTACCGGTATGGAAAATTTACATTTTGTGCCCTTCAAATATTCTTTTCTTGTACACAGGGTCCATGTTGCAGCTACACTGCAATTCGCATGAATTTTTAACGTTTCCTTTCAAAATCCCAATAAAAAATGGAAAAGCATTCTGTGGAAAATTTTCGAAATATACTACGTATCAAATAAGAATAAAATCTGTAATTTACTTACTTATGGACTACGCGGCTAAACCTATCTCTGAACTTCAGACTGTAAATAGTAACGCCAAAGATGTTAATCAAAATTCGGTTCCATTCTTGTACATTCCGATATCCAGAGAGTGCATTTGAGCAACATTTTTAACCAAGGAATACGAAGGGCAAGCAAACGACTAGAAGCTAATTTAGCATGAATACTACGGAGAAATCAAATTCATTCTGAACACTGGGATAGTGCTTGCATCTTTTCCTTTCTACATGGGAAACACAGCTTGTAAATTTACGCACTTAAATGGCTCTGAGCACTATGGGATTTAACATCTGAGGTCATCAGTTGCCTAGAACTTAGAACTACTTACACCTAAGTAACCTAAGGACATCACAAACATCCATTCCCGAGGCAGGATTCGAACCTGCGACCGTAGCGGTCGCGCGGTTCCACAACGGCAGGCTACACTCATAAGCACACATTGTTGCAAGTAAAGATAAAAACGCGGAACATTAAAGAAGTCGTAATTTATTTATGATAAAAGCGTCAGGAAATCAGTTATAACAGAAAGACCTGTAAATAACCAATAGCAGTTAATGATACTTAACGAAGCGTGCACAACAATAAGAACGGAAAGTGAAAATTCGCACTATTAACATCGTAGTAGGTACAGACTCTAATTAGGTCAGCGCCGTATGATAAATCAATAAAGGCCTTGTAGTTACCTTAGACAAACAGTTTACATGGAAAGAACGCATGGATATTAACGGAAGAGCTTGTGAGAAACATCATATCCTGAAGTGGATTGTTAGCATCAAGTATAAAATAGGGACTAGCATCAAGTTTAAACTCCACGTGTAAGATGTAAATAAAACCTATCATGAGATACTGATGTGTATCGTTCGTACTTGAACCTCTACAAAATACCAATAAAGTGGGGTTGTTCTGATTCAAATAACGAGAATGATCACTGGCATTAGATTTATACAGAAAAACTGTTGCTGTGGATCGCTCGTACACGATCCTCCACAAAACTAAAGTAAAGGGGCCCTGTACAGAACCAAACGACGAGAATGTTCACCGGCATTTGCAATCATCTCCCTTCTTTATCATATTAAATATATTTATTTGATATTAAATTCATTGACTCCCCTGAAATAATCGCCTCTCGATACACAGAAAACTAATGGCTAAATGTTTATAGTGGAAGGATAAATCTGCCGTCTTCCTGAAGATTGTTTTGAAAACAAGTGTTCCTCAATATGGGGGAATGCCTTTTCCTTCCTGCGGCCTGTGAAATAACTTGTTATAAGAGGACGTACAGTTTAACGTTGGTTCCGAACCACGGAGCAACTCTGCATTTCTCACATTAACAAACATTTCCAGAGCTGAAGGAAGTGAAAGGTGGTAGATAAAAGATCCTTCGACTGACAACGGATCAACCTAAGACCTTTGTATACTGATGGATTTGAAACAAAGTCGGTTGAGACCATTAGAGCCTGAATAAAATGCCAGCTATATAAAGGATATTTCACCTTCAGGAAAGAGTGCACGAAATTATTTTCCTGTGTCTTTCTTCCTGTTTTCATGCTTGCTCTGTTTTCAGTTGGTAGGCTATCCACTGCACCCTATTCCCACTAAATGCGATGCGATGGGGTGGTGTTATGGGGAGTTTCCCATGTGAGTTCGTCGCCACACACAGAGGCCTGCAAGAGTCATTAAGAGAATTTTGTTTACAATAGAGTCCCTGTGTTCCCCTTCCTTGTTTATTGTTGCAGAGGGTAGAACAATAATAAATGTCCTAACTCAACTTACGTACAGATTATTCTCATTTGCTAAGGCACTAATTTTGGTGAATAAGAAACTGCATGTTAGGGATTTCGATGATCTGTTGCCTCCCTCCAGTCGACGAAGCGCAAGGAAAACGTCGGAACCGCTGTATTGTGAAGTACAGAAGGAATTGACATACGTAATGGCCAAGAGATATTAGATGTATAAATGGTAAGAACTTTTCTCTTTTCCATTTACTATTCATGATTCCTTGTTTTTTCGTTCTTCAGGCGTTGTTTCAGGTCATTTATAGGCTCTCCTCCCTCGTTAAAGATGTAGTTTATAAAACAATGTATGAACGAAAGGAGTGTTGTTAACTTGTTTGTGGAAACGATTTTACGTCCATATACATTACTTTCTTGGTGTTTATTTCGTTGACAGGAAACTTGCTGATTTAAACTTTATCCTTTTTCGTGAACCAGTAATTCTGGAGCAACCTACTGTTCGGTGTATGGCAGCGTCAATCTTCCACATTACTGGTACTACGGATGACTATAGTTTTATTCTGTGGCGTCGTGAAGCTGTCGGGGACAAATCATTTATTAACTTTTAAGCTGTTGAGCGCAACCTTGAACTTACGACTTTGCCTGCGGAATTTGACCATTTTCCTGTTTAAATCATTGTGTTTCATCTGGTTTGCTGTGGGATGTGGAATTTTTTACCAATAGTTCCGATTATTTTCTTTGTCGTATACATTCTTACATTTTGAGTCTTCTCTAAAATATATGTTGCAGATTCCAAGGCACCGAATTATATATGCTGGCATCCTTCTATCATCTCTATTTTTCTGTCAAGGTACGCAAGTACGCCTTTGGTAAGTCCGATTGACTAGCTGGTAATTTGAGGGCATGTATGAGATTTTTCATTATAAGGGCTGAAAATTTTGCCTCACAGTCTGTTAAAGTGGTTAACTACGACGCCGAGGCTCTTCCTCACTGCTCTGTGTTGAACTTCTTACGCTTGGAGCGTTCACTGTTTCTATTTTGCTGTTTTCACACACTTTCTTCCTTGTTTCATGCTTGCTCTGTTTTCAGTTGGTAGGCTATCCGCTGGACCCTATTACCACTAAATCTGAGGGTGGTGCGATGGGGAGTTTCCCATGTGAGATCGTCGCCACACTCACCGTCAATGGTCATCCAGGACAGTGTAGATCTGTGATTGGTCGCTGAACACAGTGCGACGCCATTCTTCAGCCGCACATGCTTCCTGGTCACGGCACCTCTCCAAACGAAGCCGTTTGTGTTGTGGCTTTAAGGCAATCTACGGGTGTGACGGTAATTCACTGCTGCTAGTGTCCAACCAATGGTGCGAGTTCATTACTTGTTCTCGGATGGCAGGCATAGATGTGAAGGGGTTACAATGTGCTTGGTGTACAATACGGTGATCTTCACTTGTGGTGTGGTCATATGTGATCAACCAGAACCTTGACGGCGAGTACGCCTGCCCTCAATTTCCCACACGGTAGAGCGTTAAGGCAGTGTCACATCCGAATGCCTCAAAACTATGGATATTGCACGATTCGACCAGCCGATCAAATGGAGACCCACAATCAGGACCCTTTCAAATTATGTCAGCTGTTGATAACGCTGTCTGATACGAATACACAGCATCTCCATGTCCTTCCGAGTGGTCAGTCAACGTCCCTTATATACCATATTAGGCATGGTAACAACACTAAACACGAACGACACTCAAGCACTCTGGTGAACAATTTACCTGTAACTGAGAACTGCAGTTCTGATCGTCGCAATACCCGCGCATGGTGAGTACCTGAACGAAGTTATTTTCACATCCGACCATGTCTTACCGGTGCTTCATTCTTTTTGTCAGGAATTGTATTTTGTCGACAAAACTACATTTGCATGTACATCTCCATGACTACTCGGAAATACACACTTAAGTGCCTGCCAGCGATTTGATCCAGCAGTGACCTTCAAACGATTTCTCGGCCGTTTCATTCTTAAACTGCACGTATGAGAAACGAACATTTAAATCTTTCCGTGCGAGCTTTCATTTCTTTTATTTTATTACGATGACCATTTCTCTCTATGTAGATGGTTGTCAGCAAAATGTTTTCTAATTCGGAAGAGAAAGTGGCTAATTGTAAGTTCGTGAAAAGATCTTGCCACAACGAAAAGCACTACCACCAAAACGCGCGTATCACATCCATACGCGTATCATATCCGTGACACTCTCTCCCCTATTTCGCGATAACACAAAACGAGCTGCCCTTCTTTGAACTATTTCTGTGTACTCCGTCAATCCTGTCTGTTGAAGACCCCATATCGTGCAGCAATACTCTAGAAGAGGACGGACAAGCATAGTGTAGGCAATCTTTTTGGTACACCTGTTGCATTTTCTAAGTGTTCTGCAAGCGAAACGTAGTCTTTGATTCTGAGAATATTGATCTTTCCAATAATGAATTTACAATACTCTTATTGTAAACTATTTTTTCTCCTCGGATGGGCCAATTAAGGACCATATGCCAGTTTCTATTCTTTATTCGTCATCCTGATCACTTCAGAGCATTTCTCTTCTGCCTTGGCTTCCGTCCATAATTACTTTTTCCCCAAAACCTCCACTGTCAGTTGTTTCTTCGGCTATTATATTACTTGTTTCTAAATTGTTTTCCACTTCGGTAATGACCAAAATGCCCAAAAATACCAGAAGATGTTCATGGCTAATTTGCTGTCTTGCAACCGATATAAATGTAAAATACATACTAGCCTTCTTTCTCCCATTACTTGAGATATGTTTCCGTCAATACTATTATTAGTTAGCAATTTCTAAGCTTACATAGTTTTTCGTGGGCTTAATATTTTTCTAATGAATCGACTTTCAAGTAATTCTGATTTATCTGAATTACAGTTTCCTGCTAGACATTCGCTTGCATTTAGACATTCTGGTTCACTGCTGTATTGTGGATCCTTATTTTTTGCATTTTTAGATAGGCATTTTTATTGTACAGATCTTTCGGTATACTATATGTGCTCTTTTCATTTTATGTACAGAAAGACCATGAACGTAACATTTTGCAGGCGATACTAGTGTTATAATAAAACGGAAGAGAGAGAAAGGAACAGCAGAGAATATTGTAAATTATGTTTTACAAGTAGTTATTAAGTGGCTCTCAGAAAATGGACTGTCAGCAAATTTTGAAAGAACACTATATTTAGATCTATACAAAAAATAATAGTGTTGTTGTTGTTGTGGTTGTTGTTGTTGTGGTCTTCAGTCCAGAGACTGCTCTGATGCTGCTCCCCATGCTACTCTATCCTGTGCAGTCTGCTTCATCTCCCAGTACGTACTGCAGCCTGCATCCTTATGAATCTGCCTAGTGTATTCATCTCTTGGTCTCCCTCTACGATTTTTACCCTCCACACTGCTCTCCAATACTAAATTGGTGATCACTTGATGCCTCAGAACATGTTCTACCAACCGATCCCTTCTTCTGGTCAAGTTGTGCCACAAACTTCTCTTCTCCCCAATCCTATTCAACACTTCCTCATTAGTTATGTGATCTACCCATCTAATCTTCAGCATTCTTCTGTAGCACCACATTTCGAAAGCTTCTATTCTCTTCTTGTCCAAACTATTTATCGTCCATGTTTCACTTCCATACGTGGCTACACTCCATACAAATACTTTGAGAAACGACTTCCTGACACTTAAATCAATACTCGATGTTAGCAAATGTCCTACCAACTGGTAGCTTCTTCTAGTCAAATTCTCTAATTCTATTAAAAACCTCCTCGTTAGTTATGTGATCTACCTATCTAATCTTCAGCATTCTTCTGTAGCACCAAATTTCGAAAGCTTCAATTCTCTTCCTGTCTAAACTATTTATTGTCCACTTTTCACTTCCATACATGGCTACACTCAGTACAAATACTTTCAGGAACGATTTCCTGACGCTGAAAGCTATACTCAATGTTAACAAATTTCTCTTCTTCAGAAGCGCTTTCCTTGCCATTGCCAGTCTACATTTTATATCCTCTCTACTTCGATCATCATCAGTTATTTTGCTCCCCAAATAGCAAAACTCATTTACTACTTTGAGCGTCTCATTTCCTAATCTAATTGCCGCAGCATCACCCGATTTAATTCGACTACATTGCATTACCCTCGTTTTGCTTTTGTTGATTTCCATCTTATATCCTCCTTTCAAGACACTGTCCATTCCGTTTAGCTGCGCTTCCAAGTCCTTTGATGTCTCTGACAGAATGATAGCGACATCGGCGAACCTCAAAGTTTTTATTTCTTCTCCATGGACTTTAATTACTACTCAGAATTTTTATTTGTTTCCTTTACTGCTCGCCCCCCCCCCCTCCCTGCGGGTTCGGGGGTAAGAATAGGCCCGCGGTATTCCTGCCTGTCGTAAGAGGCGACTAAAAGGAGTCTCAAACTTTTCGGCCGTATGTGATGGTCCCTTGTTGGGTTTTACCTCCATATCTCAAAATTTTCCGAAGAGCGAGCCGATTGGGGCAGGGCGCCTTACTTGGTGCATTGTGTCCATCTTGCGATCAGACCTTTCGCTAGCTTCTTTGTCGTTGCCTTGCAGTCCTGCCCGCTCTCCATCTCTTGGGCATGGATATGTTCCTGCGTGCACTTTCCACCTAGCGCTGAGCAGTGCCACTTTCTGCACTGACGGCGACCATGGACCACATTCACCTAACATCCAGCACGGTAGCCAGTCCGTTGTGGTGGGGCCGCCATGTACCCTGTTGGTTGTAACCCCCTGACAACACAGGGATCGCTCTACTGATGCCTGCGCCGTTAACTCCCCACGTATGCCAAGGAGTAGATGCCCATCTCCCTAGGGCATCAGGACTCCCGGCAATGGCCATCCTGCCAGGTGGCTATTGCTGAGGCTGGGTGGCGCCTGTTTGGAGGGCATCATGGAGGATGACCCGCAATGAAGCGTGGTACATCATCTCTCGCTGGCGGCCAGGCGCCAGCAGTCTCTAAGCGTTCTCGGGCTCAATTTACTGCCAGAAGTATGATCCGAAAACGTTCCCCTCCCTGGCCACACCGTGGGAGGAGCGTAAGTCTCAGGATGAAGGTCACTGTTATTCGCCCCGATTCTTAGTTTGCACGAGAGCTGATGGGGAGACTTTTCTATCCACAAAGCCTCAGTTCTTCGTCGAGCATTTAGAGAACAAGTTTGGGGAGATGGAGGGCTTGTCCAAAATACGCTCTGGGTCAGTGCTGATACAAACGGCATCCTCCGCCCAGTCACGCAGGTTACTTGCTTGTGACAAATTGGGGGATGTTAACGTTACCATTATACCACATAAGAGTTTAAATATGGTCCAGGGTGTTATTTTCCATAGGGACCTACTTTTGCAGTCTGATGATGAGCTGCACGCCAACTTAGAGCGTAGAGGTGTTCATTTCGTCCGGCGCGTTCATCGGGGTCCGAGGGTCAATCAGGTTGCTACTGGTGCCTTCATCATGGCCTTCGAGGGTGATACATTACCGGCGTGGGTCAAGGTGATGGTCTACCGTTCTGATGTCAAGCCCTATATCCCTCCCCTGATGCGGTGCTTTAAGTGCAGCAAGTTCGGCCATATGTCTTCTCGCTGCACTTCCAGCCACACATGTAGAGATTGCGGACGCCCATCACATCCCAATACTCCATGTGCCACGCCTCCCATCTGTGTCAACTGCGGAGAGCATCATTCACCTCGCTCGCCAGACTGCAAAGTCTTTCAGAAAGAGCGAAAAATCACGGAATATAAGACGCTGGACCAAGTGACCTATACTGAGGCCAAAAGGAAATATGACAGACTCCATCCTATGAGAATGACATCTTCTTATGTAGCTGCTACAACAACTGTGCTATCCCCATCAGTTTCGAGAATTCCAGCCAGCCCGATGAGCACTGCAAATCCTCCTGCCCCCTTGCCCATGGGGGGTTCTACCCAACCGGTTGCTCCTGCACCACCTACCTCAGGAGCACCATCCTCCCACCCATCGGGGACGTCTGTCCCCACCTCTCAGCCGGTGAAGCGTCTAACTTCTTCGGCTGCTCTCGCTCGTAACGGTTCCCTTGGGACCCTCCCTTCCCAGGCTTCCACCAGCGGGAAGGATGACGCCCAACAATGGCATAAGTCTCCACCAGCGGCTGCTCATAGGGCTTCGCGATCTTCCTCCGTCCCGGAGACAGATTCGGTGAAGCCTTCCCAGCCGGTGAAACCCAAGGTTCAGCGAGGGAAGTCCTAGCGCAAGACCTCTAAGGCCAAAGAACTTGCCGTGGCACTGACCCCACCGCACCCTTCGAGCTCTGTGTCTGAGGATGAGGTCGAGATTCAGGCGTCCGCTGAGGACCTTGATCTCGCTGGGCCCTCAGACGCCATGGATGTCACTCGCACAGGTACTGGCTTGGTGGCAGCGAGTGAAAAAGCGGCGTTAATTGCTACCCAGTCCCTTCACGCCTTTCTCATCCATGGACAACACCATCCTCCAGTGAAACTGCAGCGGTTTCTTTCACCATCTAGCTGATCTCTACCAACTTATCAGCCTTCACCCTTTCCTCTGCACTGCTCTGCATGAAACTTGGTTTCCAGCAATGCGAACCCCTGCCCTCCGTGGCTATGGGGGTTATTATAAGAACCGGGCAGCTTATGAAAGGTTGTCTGGTGGCGTCTGCATATATGTCCTTAACTGTCTTCACAGCGAGTCTGTATCTCTACAAACAGCTTTAGAGGCTGTCGCTGTTAGGGTGTGGACGCCACAGGCTGTTACCATCTCCAGTCTTTACCTTCCACCGGATGGTGCTGTCACGCAGCATGTCCTTGTTACTGGGCGACTTCAACGCCCATAACCCTCTATGTGGTTGGTCAGTGGCAACAGGTCGAGGCGCCACCATTGAGCATTTATTGGCACAGCTCGATCTTTCACTTTTCAATGATGGTTCCTTCACACACTTCAGTGTGGCTCTTGGCACATACTCCTCCATTGACCTTTCGATCTACTGCCGTAGCCTCTTACCGTCTGTCCAATGGAGAGTGCATGACGACCTGTGTGGCAGTGACCACTTTCCGATCTTTCTGTCACTGCCACAGCGTCACTCTTCTGGGCGCCCTAGCAGATGGGTTATGAATAAGGCTGGTTAGGACTTGTTTTCCTCCGCTGCCGCTATTGAGCCTCTCTCTAATGATGACATTGATGTGGTGGTTCAATCGATCACCACCGCCATCGTTACTGCCGCAGAAACTTCAATTCCCCGTTCTTCTGTATCCCCTCGGAGGAGGACTGTGCCTTGGTGGTCGCCTGAGATCGCTGAGGCGATTAAAGATCGCCGGCGGGCGCTACAGCGTCACAAGCGACATCCCTGCATTGAAAACCTCATCACCTTCAAACGGCTGCGTGCGCGGGCCCGCCGCCTTATCCGCCAAAGCAAGCAGCCGTGCTGGGAGCGTATGTGTCCACCATTGGCCTCCATGTCTCTCCATCGCAGGTCTGGTCAAAAATCCGGACCCCTGTCAGCGTCCCAGCGCTCTCACTGAATGGAGCAGTTTGTACAGACTCCGACAAAATTGCCAACTGCTTGGCAGAGCATTTTGCTCTGACTTCCACTTTGCGAATTATCCCCTGGCGTTTAACTCCATTAAAGAGCGGATGGAACGTTGAAGCCTTTCGTTTCGCACCAATCATCCAGAATCGTACAATGCTCCATTCAGTGAGTGGGAATTTCACAGTGCCCTTGCCGCTTGCCCTGATACCGCCCCTGGGCCATATCGCATCTACTGTCAGATGCTGAAACACCTTTCAGTGGACCGCAAGCGACGCCTCCTCGACCTTTACAACTCTTTCTGGGTCGAGGGTGAGTTTCCGACGCAGTGGCGGGAAAGCATTGTCATCCCCGTTTTGAAACCGCGTAAGAGCTCTTTGGAGGTGGACAGCTACCGCCCCATTAGCCTCACCAACTTTCTTTGTAAGCTTCTCGAGCGGATGGTGAGCCGGCGCTTGAATTGGGTACTGGAGTCTCGGGGCCTTCTGGCTCCGTCTCAGGGTGGGTTCCGTAAAGGCCGCTCCGCCACTGACAATCTGGTGAGTCTGGAGTCGGCCATCCATACTGCCTTTGCCGGCCGTTAGCACCTGGTCGCTGTCTTATCCAACATGCGGAAGGCGTACTATACGACATGGCGTCATCACATACTTTCTACGCTTCATGGATAGGGTCTTCGGGGCCCTCTGCCGATCTTTGTCCGAAATTTTCTGTCGTCTCGTACCTTCCGCGTGCAAGTCGCGGCCTCTCATAGTTCCTCCTGAGTCCAGGAGAACGGGGTACCAGAGGGGTCTGTTCTCAGTGTCTGCCTGTTTTTAATCACAATAAACGGGCTCGCTGCAGCGGTGGGAAATTCTGTCTCCCCTGTATGCTCACGACTTCTGCCTTTACTACAGTTCTACTGGCTTTGCAGCTGCTGAGCGTCAGCTACAGGGCGCTAACCGCAAGGCGCAGTCTTGGGCTGTAGCGCATGGTTTTCAGTTTTCGGCTGCCAAGACCCGCGTTATGCATTTCTGCCGGCGCCGAACAGTCCATCCTGAGCCGCGGCTTCAACTAGAAGACGACCTTCTTGCTGTGGTGGAGACCCACAGGCTTTTGGGTGTAGTTTTTGCTGCCCGGTTGACTTGGCTGCCTCATATTCGGTAGCTTAAACAGACGTGTTGGCGTCATCTAAATGCTTTGAGATGCTTGAGCCACACCCGCTGGGGCGCCGACCGATCTACCCTGTTCCGGCTCTACCAGGCGTTAATCCAGTCCTGTCTGTATTATGGGAGCCTGGCTTATGGCTCAGCATCCTCATCTGCGTTGCGGGTGCTGGACCCAATCCTCCACAGCGGGATACGCCTTGCCACTGGTGCTGTCCGTACCAGCCCTGTGGACAGCATACTAGTGGAGGGAGGTATCCCTCCATTGCGGTTAAGGTGCCACAATTTACTTGCCGCTTATGCTGCCCATGTTTTTAGCTTGCCCGGGCATTCAAACTATCGTCTCCTGTTCCCGCATTCGGTCGTACATCTGCCAGAACGTCGGCCCCAGTCAGGTTGTACGATCGCGGTCCGCGTCAAAGAGCTTCTCTCCGGGCTGAGGGTTTTCACTGTTCCACCTCCTTTTCGGGCCATTTTGCGTACACCCCCATGGTGTGTTCCTCGCCCTTGCCTTCGGCACAGAGCCCGAAGGACTCAGTCCCTCCAGAGGCCTTCCGCCGCCGCTTTTATTCCATCCTGGCCACGTATCAGGGCTCTGGCATTGTCTACACTGACGGCTCGATGGTTGCTGGTCGTGTCGGTTATGCGCTAACTCTAGGGGACCATTCCGAACAATGTTCATTTTCGGCTGGCTCCAGCCTGATATGGCTGACTTAGTTTTACGTTTTATTCGATCAGGGGGTTTTTATCATTTAATCTGAGTGTTTCTGTTTTATTTTAATATTTTGAGTTGATTCTGGCCCTTGGCCTACGGTTTTAAGCTGAGTTTTTACTGTGTCCTCGGTGGTTGGCTTTTCCTTTTTTATCTCTATGGTCGGCCAACCACCGTAACACTCGGTGTGATTTTAATTTGTTTTGTCTGTTCTCTGTCGGAGTATTTCTTGTCCTGTGTCGTCTGTCGTCTTTCCTGCTGTTCTTTTCTATTCTCTTTCGGGGGTTTTAGTTTTTTTGGAAAAAGGGACCGATGGCCTAAGTAGTCTGGTCGCTTTAAACCCTCAAACCAACCAACCACCCTTTACTGCTTGCTGAGTATACAGATTGAATAACACTGGGGCTAAGCTACAACCCTGACTCACTCCCTTTCCAACCACTGCTTCCCTTTCATGCCCCTCGACTCTTATAACTGCACATCTGGTTTCAGTGCAAATTGTAAACAGCCTTTCGCTCCCTGTATTTTACCCCCTCCACCTTCAGAATTTGAAAGAGAATATTCCAGTCAACATTGTCAAAAGCTTTCTCTAAGTCTACAAATGCTAGAAATGTAGGCTTGCCTTTTCTTAATCTTTCTCCTAAGATAAGTCATAGGGTCAGTATTGCCTCACGTATTCCAACATTTTTGAGGAAAACAAACTGATCTTCCCCGAGGTCGGCTTCTACCAGTTTTTCCATTCGTCTGTAAGGAATTCGTGTTAGTATTTGGCAGCTGTGGCTTATTAAACTGATAGTTTGGTAATTTTCACATCTGTCAACACCTGCTTTCTTTGGGAATGGAATTATTATATTCTACTTGAAGTCTGAGGGTATTTCGCCTGTCTCATACATCTTGCTCGCCAGATGGTAGACTTTTGTCATGGCTGACTCTCCCAAGGCTATCAGTAGTTCTAATGGAATCTGGTCTACTCCTGGGGCCTTGATTCGACTTACGTCTTTCAGTGCTCTGTCAAACTCTTCAGGCAGTATCTTATCTCCCATTCCATCTTCAACTAAATCCTCTTCCATTTCCATAATATTGTCCTCAAGTACATCGCCCTTCTATAGAGCCTCTATATACTCCTTCCACCTTTGCTTAAAAATGGTTCAAATGGCTCTAAGCATTATGGGACTTAACATCTGAGGTCATCAGTCCCCTAGACTTAGAACTACTTAAACCTAACTAACCTAAGGACATCACACACATCCATGCCCGAGGCAAGATTGGAACCTGCGGCCATAGCAGCAATGCGGTTCCTGACTAAAGCGCCTAGAACCGCTCGGCTACAGCGGCCGGCGCTCTTTGCTTGGAACTGGGTTCCCATCTGAGCTCTTGACATTCATACAAGTGATTTTTATTCTCCAAAGGTCTCTTTAATTTTCCTGTAGGCAGTATCTATCTTACCCCTAGTGATATATGGCTCTACATCCTTACATTTGTCCTCTAGCCATCCCTGCTTAGCCATTTTGCACTTCCTGTCGATCTCATTTTTGAGACGTTTGTATTCCTTTTTGTCTGCTTCATTTCCTGCATTTTTATATTTTCTTCTTTCATAAATTAAATTCAATATTTCTTCTGTTATCCAAGGATTTTGTACTAGCCCTCGCCTTTTTACCTACTTGATCCTCTCCTGCCTGAACCCTATTACATCTCTCAAAGCTGCCCATTCTTCTTCTACTGTATTTCTTTGCCCCATTCTTGTCAATCGTTCCTTAATGCTCTCCGTGAAACTCTCTACAACCTCTGCTTCTGTCAGTTTATCCAAGTCCCATCTCCTTAAATTCCCAATAGTCGTACCAATAGTCGTACCAACAATTAATGTGGTACTAGAGGAGGAGACACCAAACACAATATCCACTATGGATAAAATTCGCAGTATAGAATGCTTCAAATTTTTGGATGTACGTACTGATGAAAACTTGAACTGGACATAGCATATTATTGAGCTTCTCAGACAATTAAGTTCAGGTACTTTTGTTCTTCGTATAATTGCTGATCTAGGAAACAAACTATCAACCTGCTGACGCATTTTGCATATTTCCACTCAATAATGTCGTACGGAATAATTTCCTGCGGTAACTCTGCACTTCGATTGGAGAAAAGCGAACAAAATGGATAATACGCGGTGTTCACTGACGGACGTCATGTAGATTCCTCTTCAAGGAGCTAGGCATTTCACCTGTTCCTTCACAGTACATATTTCGCTAATGTAATCCGCCATCAGTAATCCATCACAATTTGAGAAGAACAATAAAGTCCATACCTACAACATTAGGTGAAAATATGACCTTCATTGGCCATTGTAGAAGCTGTTAGCGGATCAGAGAGGAGATCAACATGCAGCAACAAAAATCTTTGATCACTTGCCCAATAACATAAAAGCCTGAGAGGAACTAAAGAAATTTTTAAATCTAACCCAAAACCATTTCTCCTTCTGTTCCATAGACGAGTTCCTGTTTAAAAACTGGTAGCCTGAAGAAAAACTTGTTTTTAAGTGTAATGCGTGAGTAGGAACGAAAAGCAATTTGTTCATTATTATTAAGACTAATCATTTATACAAGGTCAGTAAACTGACTTACTCCAAACCGTTTAAATAAAAGAACCTTTAAATGGAATATGGAAATGTAACTAACTAACTAACATGATATCAGTATTCTCGAATATCAAAAAAATTTTATATTTCTACTACAAATGAGGTTCTGATTAACAGTAGCTGTACTGGAAACATTGAGGAATATAATAAGGAAATGCCATTGATTCACTTATATAGATGCTTCATTTTTTAGTTCTTCATTGCAGGTGACAGGTATGAAAAACACTATATTGTTACTTACGCATCTGTAACTTGCGTCATTGCTCAAAACCAAACTTTTAGATGGTAGCACATGTTGTCATTCAGCGGTTGTCGCCCGACCACAAAAGTTATATAAGGTAGGACCTGGTTAGTTCTTGGATGTGTAACCGTCTGGAAACACCGGGTGTCATTGGCTCAGGGACGCAAAAGTCGCCCATGTGGCTTCCAATTAGAAGAGTTGCACCAAGCCGTTGAGTCATACGAGTTATTACTTTTATTATTATTATTATTCTTTTCTTTCTCAGACGTTATGTCTGGTTAAAAATGGAAAGTGACGCGGATCTTGATCAAGCGTGACTTCCTTTTAACTGTACGGTATATGTTACATTGAATTTAGGAATTATAATTTTGTTCTGTGTTGTATGTGTCATTAATTTCTGTGTAATGACTGAAGTTAATATTTTGTGTATTGTTGGTAGGCATGTTATGGGGCGATATTTAGCTAGGTTTGCTGTGTCTGCTTGATCTTTAAGTTTCAGATAAGTTATTCCATGTGTAAGTGTATCAGGGACTGTGTATGGGTGTATAATATAACTGTTAAATAATTTAGTTAGATGTGAATGTGTTGAGGTGAACTTCTTTAGCCAGAAATTTGCTATTTTATTTTTTCCAGCGGCTTTCCAGTTGTGAGTAGAATTAATTGCTCGGGTGACTTCATGTTGCAAAATTATCACTTCAGGCATTTGTGGTATCATCTTGTATGTGTCTGTTTCTGCTTGTATCCACCGTGCATGCCTGTTACGTTGTACTGGGTGTAATCATATGTTGCTCCAGAAGTGTTCCATGTCTGATATGTTTGGTGGATTGTCTGTTTTAATGTGTGTGTTATCTATTGTCTGGGAAAGTTTCTTTTGGTTTGTGTTGAATGTTTGGTTTTGTTTCCTTCTATTTTCACTTTTTTTGTATCTTCTAAGTCGTTTGGCCAATGCTTGTAATTTCTGCTTCTTTTCATCTAACTGCTCTATCGCGTCTTGTTGTGAGATTTTACCTAACCTTTTTCGTTTTTTGTCTGATATTTCATTTCTTATAAATTGTGTTAGCTGTCCGATGTCTTTTCTCCGTTTTTCTATTCTGATCTGTAGCCTGTGTTGCCATGCTGGTTTTGTGGGTTTCTTCTGTGTGTTGGTTGGTTCTGATCTCTGCCTAGTGTGTATATTTAGTGTAGTGAGTGCTCCTATATAAATCAGTAGTTGTAACTCTTTCATAGTTGTATTTTAATTTATTTTGTTGTGTATGATTGTGTTGATAGTTGTTATTGTTGTTTCGACGTATGGGTTATTTGGTGGTCTATGCAAGAATGGTCTAATGTTTGTATTTGAGTCTTTGTATTCTATATATGTCAGCTGAAATTTTTCTTCTATATCTAACATGTGTGTCAATTCGTGTTCTATTTGTGCTTGTTCTTGTGGCTGTCATAAGATTTCGTTTTCCTCTGATTGTTTAATTGATGCGTGTTGTTCTTTGTTTGTTTGCTCTGGGATGTTTGAGTCCATTACTGTATTTTCTTCTTCTTCTTCTGGTTGCACATTATTTTGTTCTAGTATTTGTTGTACTTGTTGTTTGTTGTTTTCTAATTCTGACTGGGGTATTCTGTTATTTTTGATTAATACACGGATCTGATCAGCTAGTCGTTGTTCTGTTAAAAATTTTAATTCTGGGTATCTGGTAATAAATGTTGTGTATACTTGTGGTCTGTATCCAGTTGTGTTGGTTCCTAAGTTTGGTTCTGTCCTGAACCAACTAATCACACTAAAAGGGTAGTTAGCCCTATTAGTAGTTTGTTCTTTTCGTCGCCTTTTACGAGTGGCGCAACATACCGGAGGCCTATTCTTCTCCCGGGCATCCACGGATATTATTATTATTATTATTGTTATTATTATTGAGTATGCCAGACATCGCTTTATGTCCGTACGGTTTCTGTTGGCCTGTCGCCCTTGCAAGCTCGTGGAAGTGCTTCCTCTCTGACTTAATGCGTTAGATGATTTACACTGGATGCCGCCATCTTTCGCCGTTGTTGAAAGTGTCGTCAAGTAATTCTTCGAATGACTGAAATTTATTATTTACGACTGACAAGACAGTGGACACGTAAAGGAGTAGTACAAATATACAGAAAAAACCGCGAAAAATGTATGCGTGACCATAAAGGCTGATGCTAGCCAAGCATGCAGTTTTCTCTGTTGTGTTTGACCACGGACGGCACCTTTGCAGTGTCCTCAATACGTTGCAAGTGTCCCTTGTGTTCAGAACAGTATTCTGTTTACTTGTGAGTGCTTAATGTTGGATGTAAGTAGATTTAAACGTCGGAAAATTGTTGGTGCCATTATGGCAGGTGCTTTCGTAATGAAGGCAGTTGAATGTTTGATGTTTCAAGATGCACCATATTAAAGATTTACACCGCATAAAGAGAAAAAGGAAGAACGTCACACAATAAGTCACAACGCGGGCGAAAGCGTGTCTTAAGTGATCGTGACAGACGGTCATTGAAGAGGACTGTGATGAAAAATAAAAGTACGACAGCAGCAAAAGTGACTGCCTGACTGAACGTCGCACTCGCGAAACCTGTCAGCGACAAAACAACATGAAGGGAGTGCCATGAGATGGGAAGTACGAACTGGAATTCCAAAACCACTCATCAGTGACGTAAAAGCTTATAACAGGAAAACGTGATGCCGAAGCCGTAAAATCTGGGCTATAGGGCAATACAAGAGAGTCATTTGGTTGGATGAGACTTGCTGCATACTGTTTCCAACTTCTGGCTAAGTTTACATCCCACACGTGAAACATGGCAAACGTTCGGTGATGATTTGGACAGTCTTGCCGTGGTATTCCATGGGCCCCATGGTTACTCTGGAACGTCGCATTACTCCTAAGGGCAAAGTGACCACTTTATCTGATTAGGCCCATCCCACGGTACAGTCTTTGTTTCCCAACAGTGATGCTGTGGTGCAAGACGACAGGGCCGTTGCTCACGTACCCTAATGGTCGCACCTTCCCTGGCCACCATAATCACCAGATGTCAAAAGTATTGAACCTATATAGTCTGCTATGGAGATAATGGTGCACTATCTTTGTCCACCTCCATTATCTTTTTCTAAACTAACTAATATTTAGTAGGAAGACTGATGTAAAATTCCTGTGAAAATTATACAGGACCTGTATTTATACATTCCGAGATGCTGTTTCGAATGATAACATATTTCCTATGCGTATTGGACATAGTAATATGTTGTGGTGTTGATATTTCCAGGTTTTTGTTCACCCCCTATATTTGGGAGGACAGTGTTTCATATCTCCTGGCGCCCAAGTGACTTAAGAGTGAATGGCGGAATGGCTCCCCTGAGGAAAACACGGCCGGTTTCCTTCATCATCATCTCCGTACCAGAGTTTGCATTCAGTCCCAAACAGCCACGTTGTCAACGGGATGTTACACTTCAATCTTCCTTCCTTTATTCCTGACAGTGCCATTCCTAAGAGGTCTCATGCAGCTGCAGCGTCCATATTCTCAAACTGCAAGGCCTTAGGTGCTACACTGATCATTTGCAGAACTTTAAACTGATTTTAAAATGCTAACAAAACTGAAGAAATAAAACTTTTTTTAGATCTATTGGTGCACTTCGTCCGATATGACTTCTTCCTCGTCGCAATTGTGTTTATCAGAGGCTTAAGAACATCATTGTTTCAGTGGTGTCGTATCAGCCAGCCCAACTCGTTTGATAAAGTCGAAATTGTTAATGCTTTTGACCGCACCTTCTCACGTAATGCTCTGACGTACAGTATGTAACGCGATTTTACTCAGGTCTGTAGATGATCCTTACCGACCGAAATTAACAACCTAAATACAACTAAAAATTGTACTCCAGGACTGGAATTTATAATAAAGCAAATATTTTCCTGGGTCACTGGAAACATTTTCGTGACAGTCAAACTTATGTCCTGTTGTAATTGAAGCATTAGATAATAATGTTCAGGCATGTCCAGTCACGTTATGTCAGTTACAGTTGGCTCGGCAAAGAAAGAAAGGACCGAAAATTATGTTATAACTCAGAGTACAAAAAACATTTAATTTAGGTGAGTCCCCTACATGTTCGATTAGGTGATGTGGTTCCTGCCCACACCATATCCGAGCATTGTGCTGATTCACTTTACCAGAAGTATGGATGGTGGCTTCGTCACTGAACACAAGTCTACTAAATAAAACATCTTCAGTCTGCATTTTGTTAACGTTTCTGTGCAAAACTCAGCTCGTTTTTCTTTATCACTTTCTCTTAAAGCTTGTAACAGTTCCACTTCTAGTGCTTGAATGACATGTGCTCCCAAAATACCTTCCAAATTGTAACACCAGGCATATTCTGTTGTCAGATGGCATGTCTCCTTGATTTACCCAGACTGCAAATGTAAGACTGCTGAACTTGTGCAACTGCTGCGTCAGAGATTGCTGGCCGACCATGACTCGGTGTCTCATCTGATAAGCGGCCAGTTTTGGTGAAATGATTGTATTAGTTAAGAACAGTTTGTCTTTGAGGTGGTGGCTTGCGATGTTTAGTCCTGAATTGTCTGTGAATTATAATATAAATCTGGATTCATGAAAGCATAAACAACTCTGCACACGTTCTGCACCATTGTTGACTGTGTGACGACTGTTTGAAAAATCCAAATTCGCATAGCGCGAACGTCGTGAACTAACTGTGTTAGGACGGAATAAAACATTCAGAGCTTACCAAACATTTATACAGCTATTTTACCCTTTTCAAGATTAAAGGTTACTTTTGTATAATTAATTTATAAACACCATCTATTTGTTAACCCTGATTCATCTTTGACCTGGGTAAAAATGGAAAATGATTTGCATGAAGGATATCCCGAACTGACTTCAATTATTTTAATACGGTGAAAGACCGTTTATTAATAATCAATGTTACTACTGATTCCACTTTTTCTTCAGATTTAATTTTTTGCCTTTTATTCTCCTATCTTTCTTTCGGGTGTCTGGTGTTCCTTATCTTCGGAGGAACTGTACCGTTCGGTCCAGCCTTGTTACGTTACTGTTACCATCGGTGAATATTTTCGTTGAATGTGTGGTGATTATCTTTCTCATACTCTCTTAGAGTAAACAACAAATCACGGCGAAACGCATTTCCCAACAATAAAGGAGTCCCAAGAGCTGCCGACGCAGTTGCTTGGCATCAGTTCCAGATGAGTCGAGTAGCGAACATCATGAATGCTTCCTTGTAAATAATAGATTTCAGCTATCAGTCGCCCTTTTTAAATTTAAATGGCAGATCTAGATTTCAGCTAGAAACCAGCCATTCTCAATGCACTCTCATTTTTGATCAATGCATGTAACATGCACTGTTTTAACAGTAGTATTCAATGAACTGTGGATGAAGCCCGACCAACAGCCACTACATGCATTGATCAAAAATGATAGTGCATTCCGAATGGCTAGTTTCTAGCTGAAATTAGATCTGCCAATAAAATTTAAAAAAGGACGACTGATAGTGGAAATCTTTTATTTACAAGTCAATATAACAGTCGCTGAGTGCAACAGCCTTTTGAATGGAAGGTAACCTGATGAATGTTTCCGGCCCCATTCAGCAAAATCTCACTGCAGTAAGAGCACGGAGCAGCGATAGCAGCCAGAAGGTAAGCCATTAACAAACTTCTAATTTAAGACAAATGTTACATCTAAAGCACTGGCATCTAATAGACTGCATCTTTCTGCAGAGGCGTTTATATTAAATTAGTATGGAGACCTACAACACGGCATTTATATTCAAAACAATTTGATTTGCAAATCAGTCATCTAGATTGTTTAGGAGGGTTTCTCTGCGACAGGTTTTTGTTAGAGAAGCATGTATTTCATAAATCTTGTAATTACACCAGGGGTCACACTGTAAATGAAACTGTTGTAGAGGCAGTCCAAAACCAAAAAGTAACACAGATGGTACAACATTATACAGTGAGTATGGTATTTCACCAACTACTGGAACTGTATGTTTCAGGAGGTCATAAGGTACTGAAGCAATGCTTGTCATGCACATGTAAACTGCTTGCATTTTATAACAAATAACAGTGGAGCATGTATAACTACTCACAGTCATCCACAATTAATGTTTCTCTCAGCAGTGGAGTGTGTACTGATATGAAACATCCTAGCCAGAGCCTCTAGCTAAGGAACTTTGCCTTTTGAGTCTCGGTAAAGCACAGTTTTAATCTGCCAGGAAGCTTCATACCAGTGCACACTCCACTACAGAGTGAATATTTCAGTCTGGAAACATTCCTGAGGCTGTGGCTAAGTCATGTCTCCAAAATATCATTTCTTCCAGGAATGCTTGTCCCACAAGTTTTACAGGAAAACTTGTGTTGTTTGGAAGGTAGGAGACAAGGGACTGCTGGATACAAACCTTGGGGTTGGCTGAGTTTGTAGAACACTTGTCCACAAAAGGAAAATTTCCTGAGGTCAGGTCTTGATGTGGCACACAGTTTTAATCTACCATTAAGATTCAGTTCACACTAATTTTTTATGCATACTTGGTGGTGTTTGCCATTGTGTGCAGTTCATAAATGTCAAAGGTAGAACATTATTTGTTACAGAAGTCCAAATGCGCTCTTGTTCCATGATTGTGGTAAACACTATTAGTGAAATTCTTAGTAATGTTTTCTCTGATATGCATTGCCGATTGGTAAAAGTACTTACCCCATGAAGTGTTTAACACTTTTGTATAGTTTTTTGTAGCAACCCAGCAAAGTTAATTTTTTCATATCGTATTAGAATTGTGATCAATTGACTATAATTTTTGCTTATTTTATATTTGTGATTTAAGACTTAAAGTTATAATGGTATATAACCACAACTGCACTTTTGTGGGCTAGTTTACTAGTGGTAAATGGATTTCCCACCTCCCGTTTGTGAGTTATTATGTGTTGCCATTACATGTAAAAAAGAAATGAATAAAATTGGTCTACTCATCTTGAGCTTGATGGAGTGATCTGTAGTGATTACTTAGGAGGAAGAGAACTTCTTTGCTGATATCGCTACTAAAAACTTTATTGTACATAACCAGTTTTAGTAAAACTAAGCTACCAGCTTCAGATCTGTAATGACATAACAAGAAATGCTATAATCTGTTATATAAAAAATGCAACATTAACACATAGAAAAACTAAATTAACAACATACCTTTTGTAAAGCTTATTACAAACATCTAGTGCCAGCAACCCAAAAATCTTTCCATTGAATTTTCAGGTACATAGAAATGCTTTGGCACATCAAATTAAAGTTGCTATGTACATCACATTTGCCAAAACATTGTTCCTGTAACATAACACGTCCTATCTGCCAGGGTGCCACAAGGCTAATTATCAATGCTGTTGTGCTTGTCGTCAGTTCTACTCATACATTGGCTTAGTCTTTGGGCACCCTGTTAGGCATGATGTGGTACATTATAGGAACGATGATTTTGTGAATTGTGATCTACATACTAACTTTAATTTTGATGTGCCAATGCATCGGTCATTTGATGTTCATACACCTGGAAACTCAATGGAGAGACTTTGCGTGTAGGTGGCACAAGATGCTTGCAATTACCTTTATAAATGTATGTCATCCTTTGTTTCCTCTGTGAGTTGATGCTGCATTACTTGTATAACAGTTTGTAGCATTTCTTGCAAGTTTATTGCAGATATGAAGATGGTAATTCAGTTTATCAAAACCAGTTATCTACAGTGAAGTTTTCTATACTGATTTGAGATAAGAGGTAGTTTTTGTTCTGTGAAATAAAAACACCTTTCTGTGTTTTTGTTTTACTTTGTGTAAAAGATACTAAAATTTAAACAATGGAAAATCCAAGCTAGCTTCACCTGCCAGAGACTCTGGTCATGTGTGTGTGTGTTTTGTCTATTTTTGACAAAGGCCTTGTTCGCTGAAATCTTATTCCATGACAGTTATTTGTTCTGCTTATCTGCGACTCATCATCTCCGCTACTTGGTGATAAGCAACTACGCCTTTCAAAATATTAAAATTTCAGGTTTACAAGTGGTTTACATTCAGTTTTACACATTCAGTGTCTGTAAACAAGTAACATTTCTGTCCCAAACAAATCTTCAAATGACTGTCACAGATCTTTTCATTTTCTGTAAAACTATGCAGAGTGGCATTCTGCAGAAGCAATGCACATATTTTGTTCTCTTTCACAATGCCTGTGTGTGTGTGTGTGTGTGTGTGTGTGTGTGTGTGTGTGTGTGTGTGTGTGTGTGTGTGCATGCGTGTGTGTGCATGCGTGTGTGTGCGCGTGTGTGCATGCGTGTGTGTGTTTTCCTAGAACAGGTATATGTTCTCTTGCTTTTGTCAGTCTAAACATTATTTCATAAACTGTTCTTTTTGGCTATAATGTTTACTTGGTGGCTTATCTTTCAGTGGGATATGAAGCCATCTATCAATTGTTTTGTGAGTTATAAGTGAACATTCAATTGATCTTGGTATCCTCCTTATCCTTTCTTCATTTTGTGCAATTTAAATTCATTTTAATTGCTAAATTCAGCAGGAAGTAAAAAATCTTATGCCACCAGTTACGAGAATGTTGAGAGAATGTTCTGTAGATGCACCATCCAATTTTTATGTGTAAATACCAAATTTTGTGACATAGCCTGTCATTGTGTCTGCCAAACACCACATTTCGTATCCTCATTTGACTGGCTTCAAAGACATGTGCTGCTTGAGCCATGTCTTCCCCTTGATAGGTTCATGCTTTCATCCAGAACCAATACCTTACTGGTAGTGTACAGCTTATGAATTGTGTCATTCAGAAAGATTAGAAGAGGTTTGATCTTACCAGGTTTACCATGATTTGGATACCCTCTTGAAGGTTTCAGTCTATTATAATTTGTGTGAATAGTTTCATGTATCTTTTTGAAAATTTTGCATCTCATAGGCTTTGTATATAAAGCTGACCTAAGGTAGCTTCTGAACTCCTGTAGAACACTACTCTAAGAAATATAGTGATATTCATCAAGATATTTGTACCAATCTGTGGCTATAACTCATCTACATAAAACAATTTGTCCATTTGTTTGTTAGTTCACTTGCAACTGACCAGATTACCATCTTTGCTTAAACTGATGTGCATACAAATTTGTTTGCTGAACCACATGCTCTAATCTCCCAGTGGTAACAAAAGGAAGTAATCTCTATTGGGCCATAATTTTTCAGTGTGTTGTTGACAACTGGTTCTCCTTGTGTATCGACGTGAAGCAAGCCAAGAATGACAGCATCATCAGTTTCTCTTCTGCTAATGGCTGTTCTTCACTTGTGGGACCAGTACTGGAAATCTCAATGTCTATAGTACAGGAAATGTTTGCAGTAATGTTGATATTAGAGTGTGGTACCCAACACAGACCAGTGTCCTGTACAATGTGTGAAATGAAATATGTCTTCTATAACATCATCACTTTCTGTTTCTGAATCTTCCGGATCATTAGCTGTTGAAAATAGTAGCTCCAGTGCTTTTTTTGACATGTATTCCTCCGTATAGGCTTTTTCCTGTCACAGTTTTGCCGCAAAACATAATGAATGATTGCGATATGAACAAAAAATGATAAACTAATTTTCAAATTCTATTTGTTACCAGTTCTAAAGTTTGTATAAGACAATATGAAAAGAATTTTAGCAACTTTGTTTCTCACCAATGAAGATATGAGCTAGTACAAGTTAGAAAAATATATACAGTAGAAACACAGCAAAGTGTTCTGACAATGTTAGTGATTCCATGACCAACAGAAATTAACTGTTGTAGCAGTTTTTATACACATTGTCCAGTGTACTACCACAAGATATCAGGAACAACTAAAGTTGGTAAGGCATTTTCCCAAAGCTTTGGGATGCACCTAAGCTGAAGTCAACATGCTTCCTTATGACCAAGCAATGTTGTCTAATAGGATGTGTACATTCCACAGCCCTAAAAGCTATATCACACAACAAATGTAAACTACCACTGCTCCAGCAGAATAACATTATAGCTAAATCTGTGTAAGCTGATCCATGACTTTTGTAGTGGACTGCGTGTAGCATCTTTGCCAGGCTACCTCAACCAGTAAGGTAATGAGATTCTGTAAACATCTCTTTGGCAATGTCACAATGCTGTCACTGCTATGAAAATGGTTACTATTTTCACCAGCAGCTGTTAGCGCTTCACAGTTAACACTGCAAAGGCACTGAAAACTGTCAGGGGTCTTCTTATGCCATCTCGACTACAGATGCAGTTACTAAAAAGAGTAGCCTCCACAGACAGTAAAAAGGATTAAATTCTTCTTTACAGTGAGCCATCTACTACTTGTAGTTATTATTCTTACAGCACTTTCACGCAGTTTAAAAATTGTGTCTGTGCTTTGTGCCTTAGATCGCCAGAAAGACTTCCATGGCTAAGACGTATGTGTACATAAGAACAGTACGTCACCACAACATTTTAGCTCATTGTAGGTTGAACATAAGACACTGAAATTAAGGATAGTGGTGACTGGTACACTATACAGAAGCAGACGCTCACCACACCTGCACCTGAATGGTGACACTAAAAGTTCTATTGTCACTTTTCCAAAAAGGTTTAGTATGCTAAACAAGGAGTAACAGGATGTGGGACTGTGATGTTTTGTCTGTAAGTCTGAGTGCAATCGCCCACTAATATGGTTCCAATGAGGAGGTAGCAGACAGTAAGGGAAGCAGTTTCAAGGGCAGAGGGGAAAAAAGTGCCATAGCAAGTGCCATACACTATACAACTATTGCTTATACAGTGAGACTATGGTCTCCAGACAAGCCTTTGCTGGGTGTTGGGGCTCAGTTTGAAATGGGACTCATCATTGAACACAATTCTACTCCAGTCAATCAGATTTCAGGCAAAAGATGTGTCTGGAGACTCCCTGGACAGCAATGGGATACCATCACGACTGTCATCAACCAAGGTTGATGGTCTGGGGTGCCATCTCTTTACATAGCAAGACCCCTTTGGTTGTCATCTGTGGAACCCTGTAGCATCATGATAGACTAAGGATATTCTATGTCCTTTCTGTTGACCTTCATGGTAAGCCATGACCGTTTTCATGCTTGCCAAAGCCTACTATTGTCGGCAAGGTCACCAGATGTTTCCATAATTAAGAATATTCAGAGCATTTTTGGCAAGCTCACCCCCCCCCCCCCCCCAATCATCTCGGAATTTTGATGATGCGATGTACCAATTAGACAGAATTTCACATGATATACCTCAGGACAATATTCAGCAACTCTATCAATCAATGCCAAATCAAATAACTGCTTGCAAAATGGCCAGAGATGTGTTATTGACTTCCTCAATTGGGGAAGCTCTTTCTCTAGAATAAATCTTCAATTTTTTAAAAAAATTGTGATAATTTGTTTGTCTATACATGTACATAACATCTACTGATTTCCAGCCCATTGAGATATTTCCTGCATGATGTGCCACTTTTTTTCCGAGAGTGTATTTTGTGCCAGTAACAGTCAATCCCCAGTCCTGTGGGATAGATGATGAGTGTGTCTAATAAGTAATTGATGGAGACATCATCTCTGAAGCTATATTTGAAATTTGAGTGTTATGGTCCATAGATTCTGCTAATGGAATGTAAATAAAGCATACTATTAGTTGAAATGCTGCAAATTATAAAATTGCAGCCACTTATGAGTCAGTGGCAGTAGTGAGGAGTTAATAATGAAACATTTCTCTGACACATTCTGAAAGCCCCCTTTCCCATTCATCATTTAGGTTGTCTTTGTTGTAAAGAGTATAATATTTCAACATAGGACCACCCTGAATGTAGATGAACAAAGATTTTCCTATGCTAAAAAAATCAATTCCTTCACATATGCCCTGTAACAGTTCAAATTATACTGAAAGAAGGAAGCTTGTTTAAGATTGACATTTTTGATCACAGTCTAAATAGTAGTGCAGTTTGAGATGTTAGCAGGAAATGTAAACAGAGTTTGGGGTTTGCCTTGACATGTTTCTAATTCAGCTGTAGGATATTTCCTATCATATATCATTAGAGTCTCATGATCAAATGGTTAGATCTCTTGTCTACTCTTTTCATTTACATCTTTCCTTTTCTATGGAGGGGATAACAAGGATGTAGAAGGATGTATTTTGTTTACAGGCTTTTCTTTGTGGCTGAATTTATGAGACATATAACACTATTAACTGCTGGTTTGGCACAATGAGCAACAACTGCTTCAGCAGTGCCTTTATAGGCACAGTTTCAGCAGGTATGGAATGCTAGTATCCACTGAAGTCATTTGCATTGAAGCATCTAATGTCATGACACTAGAAAATAAAGCTGAATAATGCAAACTTGCAGAGCTTTTGATGGTCTTTCTTGTCTCCATGTAGACCACCCACCTTGTGAACTGAGACACTTGAATCTTCTGTTAATTTTGGTAGATTGAATTCCTTAACCCATAATACATGTTTGCCAGAACAGATTTAACCACCTCTCTCACAGTTTTAATTACATTCAAATACTTGTGTTCTCATACCAGTGGTGCTGAAAGCAGTGCATTGGATTTGGGTCATATGAATGAACGTTTAAAAATGTGAATATATTAAAAACAAAGATTCCAAGACTTACCAAGTGGAAAAGCACTGACAGACAGGCACAATGAACAAAACACACAAACACACACACAGAATTACTAGCTTTCGCAACCGATGGTTGCTTCTTCAGGAAAGAGGGAAGGAAAGGGAAAGATGAAAGGATGTGGGTTTTAAGGGAGAGGGTAAGGAGTCATTCCAATCCCTGGAGCGGAAAGACTTCCCTTAGGGGGAAAAAAGGACAGGTGTACACTCGCACACACACACATATCCATCCACACATACACAGACACAAGCAGACATGTCTGCTTGTGTCTGTGTATGTGTGGATGGATATGTGTGTGCAGCGAGTGTACACCTGTCCTTTTTTCCCCCTAAGGGAAGTCTTTCCGCTCGAGGGATTGGAATGACTCCTTACCCTCTCCCTTAAAACCCACATCCTTTCATCTTTCCCTTTCCTTCCCTCTTTCCTGAAGAAGCAACCATCGGTTGCGAAAGCTAGTAATTCTGTGTGTGTGTTTTGTTCATTGTGCCTGTCTGCCGGCGCTTTCCCGCTTGGTAAGTCTTGGAATCATTGTTTTTAATATATTTTTCCCATGTGGAAGTTTCTTTCTATTTTATTTACATCATCATTAAAAATGTGAATATATTTATTTGTTAAGGTACTGTGGATATTTCCATTTTTGCTGTTTAATCACTTCATAGCATACTTCACCTTGGTTATCCATTTATTTAATAGTGCACACTATGCTGTAGAGTGAAAGATTCATTCTGGAAATAAGTATCTTTGTTAAATAATTAGACATTTCATCCATGTCTGTCCAGAATTCATTGAGAGTGATGCACTTCTTGCATGCTTAGTCTGGTGCACCTCCTTGTTCTTAAGCAAATTCTCAGAATCTACATTCCAGACTTCTAACTTGATTAAACTGGTTCTTACTACCTTTGTATGTATTTTCATTTTCCATCTCATGAGTTTGTGATTACTCTCAACTTGAAAGGATCATCACATCATGTACTATACACATGTTTGGTAGGCTTTCTTGTTTTCCTTAACATATAGCCAAGCTCATTTTTAGTTTAATTTGGTCCATGACAATTACATTTCTTATTTGTGTTTTTCTGAAAGGATGTGTTAAAGAAATAGATATTATTCTTCTCAGTAAATTCTGGTAACATATCTGGCATCATATTTGAAATTTCCCACAAAAAAACTATATTTAGTTTCTGCCCTGCTTTTGCATTTAAGTCCCCCATTATCACCTGTTGGTGGGAGTTGTCATTTATCAATTTTTGTAAATCTTCATAGAGATCTTTTCCCTCCTTATCAGAATAATACCCTATTTCTGCAAATACATCACAGAATAAATCTGTTTGTTTTTCATACGAGATCAAATATTCTGCTTTTAATTCCTGTTCCTTTGTATCTAGAGTAGTTGGATCTAGATAATCATCTGTTATCCACAAGACACTATGCAGTTTCTTATGGAGAGTGCCACGGATGTTTGCAGAAATTAAAACGAGATGAAATGGGGGGAGGGTTAAGATTTTAAAATTGTCGTTTTGATATAAATGAGCTGGTCGTTTTCAGACATTTCATCATGCTAAAAGAACTAAATTTTATAGGTGACCAAAAAAACATATTATATGTCAGAGAACTGAAGGTTAGCCATTTGCTTCTAGGTATGTATGAGACTTCTGTAATGAATAAAAAGTAATTACTCCATATTCCATGGGTGGGGGGACACAAGTCCTCCCTCTTACCCAGCTTGCAGATTCTTATAGGGAGTACATATTCTGCCAACTACCAGATTCATAAGACCTTCCCTTCCCCACAACTCCCTGTACCCCTTCCCCCACCCCCACCCCCACCCTCCACCACGTGCTGCCAACCCCTTTCTTGTACCATTCACAAATGGCACATGGGAAAAGGAATTGTTGACGCTCCTCAGAATAATCCCAAATTATTCAGTTTTAACTTTATGTTTATTGTATAAGGTATTTTTCAGAGGAAGTTCTCTCTCTCTCTCTCTATCTATCTATCCCTCTATCTTCCCATGGAGTTTGGTGATCGAGGTACTCCATCATGCGCCATGCTATCCTTGTAATGTCTCCCACAGTATTTACTGATAATGTCTGCGACACCCCCATCCTGTACAAATGAAGCCATGATAAGGTTCATAGTTCTTTGAATCTTCTTCATTAGTCTAACTTGGAAAGGGTGCCATATCAGTAAACAGTATTCAAGGATTACTTGAAAGGTGAAAATCATCTCCTTCATTTATGAAGCTAGAATTTAAGTTGTCATTCCACCACAAATTTTTCTGCCTGGATTTTGCTATATATGTGATAGCTGTGAATGAGTCTAGAGATAGACTATTGCTCACACAGACAGTACCAAGTATTTTCATCTACTTGTGCACATAAGTTTAACTTTATTTACATTAAGTATCATTTGTCAATCAGTACGTCAGATTCCTGTGTCTCTGTACTTGATAAGCATTTCCTAATGATGTGCACCCCTGTACAGAACTGTGTCAGCTTCTAACAGCCTCAGAAATTTACAGGCATTATTTGCCAGGACTTATGTATGTCAATCCAGTCATACATCCCTTGAGCTATATTGAATGCTACTTTTTCATTGGACAACACCTCTCTGTTAGAGAAAACTTTCTAAGACAATTTTTAAATCTCCAGTGAATGTCCATAAGAAATCTAGACTTATGAGTGAATGTCTCTGTCAGTAACTTGTAGTAAAACATTCATAACATTCTTAGCACTCTTCTCAGTGGCCTTGTGTCTCAGAAGGTATTCCAGTCACTAACTGCTTTTCCTCTTCACAAAACTGAGTATTACTTCAACTGTATGTGTGTTTATTCAACTTTCACTTCTTCCTTATTGACAATCAAATAAATTCATGTTGGTATATTATTGCTGAACAAACAAACAAAAATTGCTGTGTGCTGTGATAGCCAGGCTGGAACTCCTGTGCTGTTTTTTGAGCTACCTTATTTCAGTGCACCTTACTGTGCAGTCTTAAATGTTGCAATGATGGAAGTCTCCTCCTCAAAATGCTAACTAATTCCTGTTATGGGACCTTTGTGCCACCAACTCAGCATTTGATTTTATATAAATTTCAAAAATGTTGCTCACAACGGCTATCCATTTAGGCAGTATTTACGAAGCCCACACCTACTACAGTAGTACAAGTTTATATGCCAACTAGCTCTGCAGATGATGAAGAAATTGAAGAAATGTATGATGAAATAAAAGAAATTATTCAGATAGTGAAGGGAGACGAAAATTTAATAGTAATGGGTGACTGGAATTCGAGTGTAGGAAAAGGGAGAGAAGGAAACATAGTAGGTGAATATGGATTGGGGCTAAGAAATGAAAGAGGAAGCCGCCTAGTAGAATTTTGCACAGAGCACAACTTAATCATAGCTAACACTTGGTTTAAGAATCATGAAAGAAGGTTGTATACGTGGAAGAACCCTGGAGATACTAAAAGGTATCAGATAGATTATATAATGGTAAGACAGAGATTTAGGAACCAGGTTTTAAGTTGTAAGACATTTCCAGGGGCAGATGTGGACTCTGACCACAATCCATTGGTTATGACCTGTAGATTAAAACTGAAGAAACTGCAAAAATGTGAGAAATTAAAGAGATGGGACCTGGATAAACTGAAAGAACCAGAGGTTGTACAGAGTTTCAGAGAGAGCATAAGGGAACAATTGACAGGAATAGGGGAAAGAAATACAGTAGAAGAAGAATGGGTAGCTCTGAGGGATGTAGTAGTGAAGGCAGCAGAGGATAAAGTAGGTACAAAGACGAGGGCTGCTAGAACTCCTTGGGTAACAGAAGAAATCTTGAACTTAATTGATGAAAGGAGAAAATATAAAAATGCAGTAAATGAAGCAGGCAAAAAGGAATACAAACGTCTCAAAAATGAGATCGACAGGAAGTGCAAAATGGCTAAGCAGGGATGGCTAGAGGACAAATGTAAGGATGTAGAAGCTTATCTCACTAGGGGTAAGATAGATACTGCCTACAGGAAAATTAAAGAGACCTTTGGAGAGAAGAGAACCACGTGTATGAATATCAAGAGCTCAGATGGCAGCCCAGTTCTAAGCAAAGAAGGGAAGGCAGAAAGGTGGAAGGAGTATATAGAAGGTTTATACAAGGGCGATGTACTTGAGGACAATATTATGGAAATAGAAGAGGATGTAGATGAAGACGAAATGGGAGATACAATATTGCGTGAAGAGTTTGACAGAGCACTGAAAGACCTGAGTCGAAACAAGGCCCCCGGAGTAGACAACATCCCATTAGAACTACTGACGGCCTTGGGAGAGCCAGTCATGACAAAACTCTACCAGCTGGTGAGCAAGATGTATGAGACAGGCGAAATACCCTCAGACTTCAAGAAGAATATAATAATTCCAATCCCAAAGAAAGCAGGTGCTGACAGATGTGAAAATTACCGAACTATCAGTTTAATAAGCCACGGCTGCAAAATACTAACGCGAATTCTTTACAGACGAATGGAAAAACTGGTAGATGCAGACCTCGGGGAGGATCAGTTTGGATTCCGTCGAAATGTTGGAACACGTGAGGCAATACTGACCTTACGACTTATCTTAGAAGAAAGATTAAGAAAAGGCAAACCTACGTTTCTAGCATTTGTAGACTTAGAGAAAGCTTTTGACAATGTTGACTGGAATACTCTTTTTCAAATTCTAAAGGTGGCAGGGGTAAAATACAGGGAGCGAAAGGCTATTTATAATTTGTACAGAAACCAGATGGCAGTTATAAGAGTCGAGGGGCATGAAAGGGAAGCAGTGGTTGGGAAAGGAGTGAGACAGGGTTGTAGCCTCTCCCCAATGTTATTCAATCTGTATATTGAGCAAGCAGTAAAGGAAACAAAAGAAAAATTTGGAGTAGGTATTAAAATTCATGGAGACGAAGTGAAAACTTTGAGGTTCGCCGATGACATTGTAATTCTGTCAGAGACGGCAAAGGACTTGGAAGAGCAGTTGAACGGAATGGACAGTGTCTTGAAAGGAGGATATAAGATGAACATTAACAAAAGCAAAACGAGGATAATGGAATGTAGTCAAATTAAATCGGGTGATGCTGAGGGAATTAGATTAGGAAATGAGACACTTAAAGTAGTAAAGGAGTTTTGCTATTTAGGAAGTAAAATAACTGATGATGGTCGAAGTAGAGAGGATATAAAATGTAGACTGGCAATGGCAAGGAAAGCGTTTCTGAAGAAGAGAAATTTGTTAACATCAAATATAGATTTATGTATCAGGAAGTCGTTTCTGAAAGTATTTGTTTGGAGTGTAGCCATGTATGGAAGTGAAACATGGACGATAACTAGTTTGGACAAGAAGAGAATAGAAGCTTTTGAAATGTGGTGCTACAGAAGAATACTGAAGATAAGGTGGATAGATCACGTAACTAATGAGGAGGTATTGAATAGGATTGGGGAGAAGAGAAGTTTGTGGCACAACTTGACTAGAAGAAGGGATCAGTTGTTAGGACATGTTTTGAGGCATCAAGGGATCACAAATTTAGCATTGGAGGGCAGCGTGGAGGGTAAAAATCGTAGAGGGAGACCGAGAGATCAGTACACTAAGCAGATTCAGAAGGATGTAGGTTGCAGTAGGTACTGGGAGATGAAGCAGCTTGCACAGGATAGAGTAGCATGGAGAGCTGCATCAAACCAGTCTCAGGACTGAAGACAACAACAACAACAACAACAACCCAAAGTCTTACTGTTAGTCTTTTCATGACAAAGAATAAAGTATACTTACTAATATAAATATTTTGAGACAAATCTTGAGTGAGATCATCACAGTTTAAGATTGTCTCATTTTGTGTATTTGTGCAGCAGGTTATTTGGAAAATGAAGGATTTTGTAAATAGTTTTCCACTTTCTCTATTTAAAACAGCAAATATTTCAAGTTAATTAGTGAAAACTTGCTGTTATTGACTCATAATATTAATCTGGATATCAAGGGCAAAAACCTGATCATACTATTTAGTGAAGTAGTAATAGAGGTGACGAACATTTGAACTTAATGGTTCACATCTTACACTGATAGACCTCTCTCACGGTGTAATTTCAAACAACAATGATGATTTATGTATCTTGTAAGGAGACACCAGGGGTCACACTGTAAATGAAACTGTTGTAGAGGCAGTCCAAAACCAAAAAGTAACACAGATGGTACAACATTATACAGTGAGTATGCTATATCACCAACTACTGGAACTGTATGTTTCAGGAGGTCATAAGGTACTGAAGCAATGCTTGTCATGCACATGTAAACTGCTTGCATTTCCTAACAAATAACAGTGGAGCATGTATAACTACTCACAGTCATCCACAATTAATGTTTCTCTCAGCAGTGGAGTGTGTACTGATATGAAACATGCTAGCCAGAGCCTCTAGCTAAGGAACTTTGCCTTTTGAGTCTCGGTAAAGCACAGTTTTAATCTGCCAGGAAGCTTCATACCAGTGCACACTCCACTACAGAGTGAATATTTCAGTCTGGAAACATTCCTGAGGCTGTGGCTGAGTCATGTCTCCAAAATATCATTTCTTCCAGGAATGCTTGTCCCACAAGTTTTACAGGAAAACTTGTGTTGTTTGGAAGGTAGGAGACAAGGGACTGCTGGATACAAACCTTGGGGTTGGCTGAGTTTGTAGAACACTTGTCCACAAAAGGAAAATTTCCTGAGGTCAGGTCTTGATGTGGCACACAGTTTTAATCTACCGTTAAGATTCAATTCACACTAATTTTTTATGCATACTTGATGGTGTTTGCCATTGTTTGCAGTTCATAAATGTCAAAGATAGAACATTATTTGTTACAGAAACCTGCAGACATATATTTAAAGTATGGTGTAGCAATACGTATTTCCCAGAAATTAACTGCATCTATGGAGAAAAGTTTCAGTACATGCATCATCCTTATGAGAACCAGTTTATTGTCAATGAAAATTTGAAGATCAAGATGGCCTTAAATGTGACTATAGCATCATGAATAACTGGTGAAAATCATGAATGAAATTACAGAAAATGGACACTGAATGTGGGTTACCACTTGGTCTGAGGTTAAAGGATCTTGAGAAAGCTTTTGACTTATTTTTAACAAAATCTGTAGCCTACTGATAGCCCCTTAAGAAATATGGCTTTGTTTCTGGGTATATTAGTAGCCTATACTGAAAATTACATATTTCCATAAGATTCTGCACTGACTCACCAAGAGAATGACAAATTCAAAGTTGAAGAAGTGTTCAGGCAAGTCTTTTCATCAGGAAAATGATCCTCAGCAGTCCTCGGGAAAGCATTCAGGTCCTCAAAGTAGGAAATGCAGAGAGAATACATTAATGATATACACACAAATCAAAAAAGTTTTGCATCACCTCAGTTCCAAGAGTTCCAGAGCCTCTAGAGAAAATTGGTATAGAGATCAACATAAACATCATTTCTGCTCTTTTTATTGCTCATGGAAACCACACATTGTATGTTGTACCACTGTACAGCGAAGCCTTCAGATGTGGTGGTCCAGATTGCTGTACACATCGGTACCTCTAACACCCAGTAGCACATCCTCTTGCATTGATGCATGCCTGTATTCATTGTGGCATATTATCCACAGGTTCATCACTGCACTGTTGGTCCAGACTGTCCCACTCCTCAACGTCAAGTCGGTGTAGGTCCCTCAGAGTGGTTCGTGGGGGTCACGACATCCATAAATAGCCTTTTTCAATCTATCCCAGGCATGTTTGATAGGGTTCATGTCTGGAGAACATGCTGGACACTTTAGACAAGTGATTTTAATATCCTAAAGGAAGTCATTCACAAGATGTGCACAATGTGAGTGGGAATTGTCACCCATGAAGACGAATGCCTCCCCAATATGCTGCGGATATAGTTGCACTATCAGTCGGCTGATGGCATTCACATATTGTATAGCCATTACCGTGCTTCCATGACCACTAGTGGCATACGTTGGCCACATATAATGCCAGTTAAATCTTTCATCTGTTTTATTCTGTGACTGCAAAAGAAAAACTACCGCATCAGTTAAATTGCCACTTGGTGGTACATGGGCATTTACTGAATTTATGAAGTGTGTGTTTAGAGTGTTACAATTAATTTGGTTACTGATTTCTTACTTTCCCATGTTTATCTCACTTTTAACTATGATCCAAGCAACTCTACATTTGTTTTTAGAATGTAAAATTTACTCATCACTTGCTTTCATTTTTACTGCTTTAATTTCAGTTTTGTATATTTTTCTCAAGTTTATGTAGCTATTCTTGTTTTCTTAACTGCTTTCAATCTTTTTCCTTCAGCATGAGTAAAAGGATTCTGATTTTATTGGGGTATGGGGTGTACCACTTTTTTATGTTGTGGTTTATGCATATTGCTAGGTTACTTCTCATACTAATAAGTGGACAGTTACTGTCTAATGTATTTTTATGTTGAATATGAATGCAGAAAAGCTTTCATTTATATCTTTGTTGATGGTTATTATTCTAGCCCATTCTATGCTACTCAGTTTGTTTCTTGTTATTTCAATGTTCTCTTCCTTGAGAGCTCTGTATGTAGTTAGCAACCTGGTATCATCAAGTGTCAAATATCAAATTTTGAGGCATATGCCACCACAGTCAGATAGTTCTAATTTAATGGTATCCCACTCTTAATTGATTCCTACACATGTTGCTAACTATATTATCAAGGAATACTTCCATTATAATCAGTTTTTTTTATTTAAGGAGTAGTAATTAATTGATCTTAAGATATTTAGGATTCTGAACCACAGATTTTCTCTTTACTCTTACATATATATTAATGTCTCCTGTGATAAATGTTTCATATTGCTTATATTTGGCAGTCAGTAAAATTAATGCAGTGAGTTTTTCTGTCAATATCTCCTCATCAGAAGCTGGTAGTTGGTAAAGTGTTACAATAATGAGTTTCTGAATGTGTATAACCAAGGCAGATGCTTCAAAAAGTACTCCAACAGATAAGCTTGTAAGGTCTACGACTGAATGTTTTAGGTTAAAATTTTTGTTTGTATAAATGGACACTTCACTATGGTCATTGTTTGGTCTACAGTAGCTTGTTGCCAGTCAGTAGCCAAATGGTACAAAAAGCTTATTTCTGCGCTTTTAATTCAATGTTCATTCACACAGAGAATGCCACATTTAATTTCCTCCTGCCTGTACTGTAGTTCACTGACTTTGTTTCTTAGGGATTGTACACTTATATGTAACAGAAGTAGCTCATTTTTTGGTGCAAGATGGTACATTACTTACATTGGGCTTAGTTTGATTATTCGCTTTAAGTGTGTTTCTTGTCTTGTGTTCTGGAGCTCCTAGTTTCGACCAAATTTGACACATTTCAGGCTTGGCCAGCCTTATAAGTTTCCCTGATCTGGTTTTGAGTTTTGAGATATATGTTCTAAATTGCTGATATGGGATAATTGATTATTTACCATAATAAGTATTTTCTGGACCAGAAGTGTCTTTCCTAATTAACTTAGGCCTTGACCATTTCTTGTATGATAAGCTTTCGAGCACTTGCAATTGCCAGAGGATTGATTACAGCCAAGACATTCCTTAATATCTAAAAGTGTTACATTTTTAAACTGTTTGCAAACTGTTTCAAAATACTTGTTAGCTTTGGTTATTTCTCTGTTTACACATGATGATTCAGCTAAATATTAGCAGTGAGGTATTTTAATAATATAACATTTGCATTCATTAACTTGCCCAGTGTTGCCTTTAGAGCTGTCATTATGGTACTCATCACTAAAATCACCTACAAGAACTGCAGAGTCACGCTTTGACAGATTATTGCAGTCTTCAGTGTTGGTGAGGATGTGGTTGAATCTTGTTCCAGGTTTCATTATGCTATCAATTTTAATATTTTGTTGAGTTGTCAGAGTCTCCGTTTTTGCAGACTTTCCTATTCCAAAACCATCAGAGTAGATTCTGATGTGTGTTGTTTTTTCTGTTGGTATTTCTTGACTGTGTTCCATCTTGTTCATTATGTGTTGCATTTGATACATTATTTGTTTTACTCAATTTCAAAACAGGCACCATCATTAATAGTAAAATCAGACTTTTTGCAGATGATCCAGTGGTTTACAATGAAATATAGTCTAGAAGAAGATGCATAAATACACAGTCTGACCTTGATAAGATTTCAAAGTAGTGGAAAGATTGGCTACGTACTTTAGATGTTCGAAAATGTGAAATTTTGTTTTTCATAAAATGGAAAAAAATAGTATCCTATGACTATAAAATCAGTAAATTGCAGCTGGAATTGACAAACTCATAAAATGTAACACATCATAGGGACATGAAATGGAACAATCACGTAACCTCAGTAGAGGGGTAATCAGGCAGCAGCAGACTTTGTCTTATTGGTAGAGTAACAGGGAAATGCAATCCGTTTAGAAAGGAGATTGCTTAAAAAACACTCATGTGATCTGTCTTATAATATTGTTCAAGTGTATAGGATCCATGCCAAATATGACTAACACAGGATATTGAATATATATACAGAAAGGCAGCATTAATGGTCACAGGTTTGTTTGAACTGTGAGAGTGTCTCAGAGATGTTGAAATAACTGAACTGGCAAACTGTTGAAGACAGGTGTAAACTATCATGAGAATTCCTATGAGTACTTACAAAGTTTCAAATACTGGCATTAATTGAAGTCTTAAAATATACTACAACCCACTACATATCACTCCCACATAGATGGTGAGGACAAGATTAGATTTACTAGAATATGCCCAGAGGCACTGAAACAGTCATTCTTTTGTGTGCCATATATGAATGTAACGGGGAAAAGATCTAATAACTGATACAATGGGACATACCCTCTACCATGCACATCACAATGGTTTGCTGAATATGGATATAGATGTTAAGGTTTCAAGTAGCTTGTTGTTCAGAAAAACTCCCCTTTGGATTAGTTTGGTCTGATAATGATGGATGTCTTTATTTTTCTTATAAATATGTAATTTTTCATGAATAAAACACATTGTATTTTGAATATAAAGACAAGGTATTGGCAGGATACTGAACTACAGAAATACTTGTTTGGTGATGGGGATGAGATGCACTTGTCTCTTTATCTTAATTACTCTCTTCTGCATAATAAATGTCTGTCTGTGTGAGACAACCGAAATGAAATGCAGTGCATGAGTTCAGAGTGTACAAGTACGAAGCCTGCACATTTTAATATTTTTTGTCACTGATTTTACTCAGGACATTAGATGCATTGCACAGATTACTCAGTCTGCTTACTAACTTCTTTTATGTATGTCCCACAAGAGAGTGTCATCTATCCACACTATAAGGAATTTAATGATTACCTCTTAGTTTATAGGTACATTTTCAAATCTGACGTAATGTATCTTTGCTGAAACTATATGTAATAACCAAAATTCTATATACATGGGTTTGTCCTTCTTCGGAAACACTTTTTTTGTGTTTAACCAATTTACCAGCTGGAATTCATTAACACAGTGATTTGAACACAGTATGTGGTGTCAGCAACAAATATTACTGGTAGATCTTTTCAATAGCTTCAAGATAGATCATTGATAAATGTAATAAACATCAGTGGGCCAGGTGTGATACCTTGTCTAATGATTTGTTCCTTCGACTGTATAATTCCAATATTTTATGAGGTAGTTACAACTTTTTGTTGTTTTTCTGAGAGATGTGTAATCTATACCAGTTATTGTAATTCCCCCTATTTTCATAGTGTAAGGGGGCCTAATTTACCGTTGATAAAAGCAAATGTTTTTGTGAGATCAAGGAATTCTTCTCTTGTATGCTTTCTGTCATTGAGTTTGTTTGCTTTCTGTCATTCAGTGCACCCTAAACTTAATTTAAAATGAACATAAGACCTCATTTCTTGATCTCTCTTTTGAAGAACCAAAGTGATGATGGTTTCATAAACAGTTGCTTTGCAGGAACTGAGTAAAACAGCAATGTACAGCTTTCTCAAGAACGTGGGATATGCTTGATGGGACTGAAATGGGTCTGTAGCTACTAACATCTGTTCTTTCTTCTTCTTCTTTTTTTAATAAGATACAAATGGCGTTTGCCGCCTTGAAAATTGTAGATAACTGATGCAACACAAAGGAGCAGTTTATTATATTTCACAGGGTGCAAGACACATGGTGACAGATGTTTTTGAAACATAATTCAATATGCAATAAATACCACATGAGTGCGAGTTTTATTTCTTTCTTATAGTAGTACAGAATTCAACTGGTGTGACTGGATCGAGAAACAAGGTTTTGGAGAACAGGTCCATGTCTGATCAGGGGTAGGGCACAAGAGCACTAATTTAAAAAGAAAGTTTGTTGCTAATGTTTAGGAAGAGGTTATTGAATACTTCATATATTTCTTTAGGCTTAGGTATATCACTATCCTCATTATTAGTGAATGTTAGTGTGTTAATCTTTCCTTTCTTACTGACTGTCTCATTGATAACTTCCCACGTGGTTTTCAGTTTATTCCTAGAGTTGACCATAAATTCCTGGTTATACAGCTTCGTGGCTTTGCAAATAATCTTGTTGAGAATTTCATATAGTAACTTATTGTCTATAGTTGTACTATATATAATCAACTGTTTTTTACTTTTGCAAGAGATTTGTATTTCTAAAGATAACTCTCTTGCTATATTTATTACATTGGTGTTGTGTAGGTATATATAACTGTTCTTGTAGGTCCGTGGATTGTTTTTCATAGTATAGTATTTTAACACATTCACTAGTTATCACTTAGGTAAGGACTCTTAAAAACACAATGCATTAAGGTCATCACATATCTAAGTATTAAGATACTTTGAATTGTATAGAGTTGTAGCACTGTGTCAAGTTGCGAAAGTTAGTATTTGTATGCTACCATCTGATGATCAGTAGCAATGTATAATTAAAAGCTTGATGAATTTAATCTCTACTGCTATATATTAAAAAAAATCATAATTTGAGTTTCTTGGTTTTAAGTATGGGATTGCACTGTACACTGTTTACGGCAAAAAACAGACAGTGACATCACATTTTTGTCACTTCTGCAGAAATGATTAACACTGTGATAGACTAGAAGGAAAAACAGTCAACTTCATCAGTCTTGAGTAAATGCTCAGCTACACAAAGAAAATATACAGTTTCTGCATAGTTCAATGAGGAAGATTGTAGGTTTAAACCTTTTATTATCCATTGCAGCTTCTGGAAGAAAACAGTATTTCTTATTTTTTGTATTTGTGCCTTGCTGATAGTTGATGTTTCTCCTGCATGCAATCACTTTTAATATAGGAGTAGCAGTAGTTTTATTTCATAGGAGTAGTAATAGTTTTATTTATCTATAGATCTCTTTTACAAGAATATTCGGCAGGTCTTGGTATTATAATTTAAGAACAACAAAATAAATTCACGTATTCAGACATTTACAGACTTATAGGGCTAGATTGGCAAGGATGGGACAGGTAGTCAGCCATGCCCTTATAGTAGCAACCATCCTGACATTTGGGTGAAGTAATTTAGGGGAACCATGGAGAACCTAAATCAGTATGGCTGGATGAATGTTGGAATTTGCACCCTCCTGAGCACAACCCTGGAGAGAATGTCATAACTAAGAATTCAGTGTACGTATGAATTGTACGTAACTAAAAGACAGTGGCTATTACACATTGATGACAGGACTCTAAAACCATAACATACTGAGTAACTTTGTTTTTTTTACATCAATTTATCTGAGAATTAATATTCATTCTTAGAATGAGGAATGAGTAGCTCACAAATTTTAAATCGTTGGGAGACGGACTGGTCTGTGCTACTACTTATGCTAAATTTGGATTCGTGTTGAGGCAAAATATCAAAAATCCTTAAGGCTTGTGAGTTTTCTGCTTCCAGTGATTCTACTGCTGTTCCTACTGACTTATGAGAATCTGTGAGGGCTGATGGAACAGTCTGGTGGCTCCACTACTGGCTTTTCTGCATGTGGCAGTGATGGGATTGTTTTTTGCCAAATATTGTGATCACCTTACGACAAATTAATCAAGAACTCTGGCTGACTTGACTTGTGTTAGTTCCTGTCGTTCCCTCTGGAACATAGGTCCATGACAAAATTCCTCTATCTGGTATGATTTCTAGCAAGTCTCTTCACTTAATTCCAGTTTTCCCATCCCCTGCAGCTTACCTCTCATTCGTCCTTTTCCAAGTCTGTTGAGATGACCACGTTTTCTAACTCCTTGACGGTTCCAGTCCAGTGCCACCCTTTCAACAGCTCCATTTGGTTTCTTCAATGTATGCCCAATCCAGTTCCATCCTTGTTTGTAGATTTGTACATTGATTGGTTGCTGATTTGTCTCCCTCAAAAGTTCTTCATTTGTCATTGTATCTGGCCATCTCACATTTAAAATATGCTGGAGACAGTGGTTGATGAAAACTTGGAGCTGATTTTTTATGTGGTTAGTCATCTTCCAAGTTTTGCAGTGATACAAAACATTGCTATTGAAAAGCCAGAATTTGATCTTCTTTGAGATGTTCCTATTTCTCCAAACAGGGTACAGTTGAACAAACGTACCATTTGCTCTGCAGATGTGAGTACTGATGTCCTCCTCAGTGCCTCCTCTAGTTGTGACAATACTTCCAAGATAAAGGAAAGATTGGGTCTGTTCTACTTCCTCTCCATTAACGGCCAGTCTATTTGTGATGGTCGAATTTATCCGCATTTCTTTGGTTTTGCGAACATTATCTTGGGGCCTGAAACTTCGACCTCTCTCTGTAACCTGACCAGTATCTCTTCGATGTCTCAAATTTGTTGTGCCATTAAGCAGATGTCATGTGTGAAATCTAGATCTTCGAGCCTACTCTGCATTCCCCAATGCACACCTCCCTTCTGTCCCCCCATCACTCTCTTCATTACATGATCCAGCACCAAAAGAAATAGTGTTGGTGAAAGAATGCACCCTTGTCATACTCCTGAATTAACTTGGAAAGGCTCTGTTAGTTCTCCATTATGTAGTACTTGGTATTCATAGTCTTCATACATTTCCTTTATGATGTTAATAATCTTCATTGGAATGCTATATTTTGCAAGTGTATTCAACATGACTCTTTGACTGACAGAGTCAAAATCCTTTTCAAAGGCAATGAAGGTGAGATAGAAGGTGTGTTGCCACTCCACACTTTGTTCCAGAATAATTCTGAGAATACTGATAAGGTCCACACAGCTTTGATGTTTTCTAAAACACACCTATTCTCTCCTCAGTTTTGCTTCCACAGAATCCTTAATTTGGTTTAAAATGATCCTCGAAAGAACCTTACTTGGTACTGACAATAGGGCAATTCCCACCAGTTGTTACAGTTAGTAACATCTCCTTCTTTGGGTATTTTCATGATAATGCCTCATTTCCAATCTGTTGGCAATTTCACCTCTCTCCATTGTTTCTCTAAGAGGATGTACAATAGCTCAGCAGTGGTGTCCAAGTCTGTTTTCAGCATCTCAGACGTTATGTTATCTGGTCCTGGTGCCTTCCCGTTCTTGATCTGCTTCAGGGCTATCTGAATTTCTGCTTTCGTGGGTACTTTTACACCAATGCTGGGACTCAGATCATTATATTCCATTTGTTCTTGTTCTTCTACCTCACCACCAAATTCTCTGTTTAGAACTTCGTTAAAGTGTTCCTTGGAGCTACGTGATTGTTCTCCATGTGTAGTTAGTATCTCACCTTTCTTATTCCCTACTGGTTGGTTCCTCTGGAAGCTTTTCTTTGAGAGCATCTTAGTGATATATTGTTCTTTCACAGCTTCCCCCCACGCTGCCTGTTCTGCTCTATCAGCCTGTTCATCTATCCATCTCCTGTGGTCTTTACTCACACTCCTTTTCACTTCCGATCTGTTGCTCTATAATCAGCTTGCGCCTGTGCTTTCTGTTGCCTGGGCCTGCTCTGGGCTACTCTTCCCTTGGCTTCCTTTCTATGGGTGATCTTCTTCCAGGTATGTTCAGACCTCCAATCTCTTTGCAGGTGATTTTTAAAGCCAAGTTGTCTCTCACTCACTTGCACAAAAGTATTCTTAATTTCTGTCCACATTTCCTCCATGTTTATACTCAGTCATCTCCAGTTCCAGCACCTGGACTCTATTCCGAAATTCCAGCTGTAACCCCTCAGCTATCTGTGGATCTTTCAGTTTACCTACATTGAATCTTCTATTTCTTGGCTTGAATTCCTTTCTGGAAGCCACAATCTTCATTCGAGATGGTGGTCACTACTTGCATCTGCTCCTCTTCTATTCTGCACATCTTCCAGGCTCCTCCTGAATTTCCTGGATACTGCAATGTGATCAATTTGATTTTCTGTAATATGATCTGGGGATACCTATGTTATCTTATGACATCTCTGATGAGGAAGCCAGGTCCCTCCTATTACAAGGTCATGGCTTGTGCAGAAGTCACTAAATCTTTCCCCATTATCATTCATTTCACCCAAGCCATGAACCCTCATTATCTGTTCCAACCCATCATAATTGTTTCCCACCATGGTATTTATGTCTCCCATAACAATGAGAATATCTTTCTTCCTCACTTTCCTTGCAGTTTCTTGCAGCAGGTAATAGAGCTCCTCCTTCTTCTCACTCTCTGATGTCTCTGTGGGGGCATAGCATTGGATGAGCGTCACGTTTTGGATCTTTGTCTTAAATCTGGCAGACATGATCATACTGGACACAGGTCTTCATTCTAGAAAGGTTTTCTTTGCTGCCTTGTTCAACAATAGCCCGACTCCATCCCAGTGTTCCTCTTCCTCTTCACATCCTGAGTATAAGAATGTAATTCCATCCGAATCTGCATTTCATGAAACTCTGGCCACTTCACTTCACTCAATCCCAGGATATGAAGTTCATAGTTACTCATTTCCTTGGTCACTTTGTAATGACTCATGTTGAATGTTCCTTAACTTAAGTTTCTTCTGCCTGATTCACTGATGAATGAATGGGAAATTTTCGTGTTTCACAAGCTTTATTCAAATTAATTGACATCTGACCTGCACGCTTGTCATGTAAACAAAACACCAACAGATTTCACTGAGCTCTTTGACTTCCAAAATTAACTTTAAAACTGAATGACAAAACAACAACTCATTTGCAGCCTTGCTGCATTGTATAATTGAGAATTTTAACAATAGCTTCCAAAATAAAGCATTATTAATTTTATACAATTTCGATGTTACAATTAAAATTTACAAAATGTAAAGAAACTGATGTTACAGCTGAATAAGGTATAAAGTACACTCTTGTATACAGATCAAAGCCTTGTGGTCTGTGTATACTACTACTTGATGTCCTGATAAGTAATTCTCGATCTGGTGAAAGCCCAATAGACCACTAACAATTCTTTTTCGGTGACAGTTTATGACGTCTCAAGTTTTTGCAAAGTTCTACTGGCAAGCTATTGATCTATGCTCCATCACACCATCTACAATCTTTTCTTGGAACAAATGAGCTCCCAGTCTATAGTCACTGCTGTTGGTCATAATGCAAAATGGCTCTGTAAGATCAGGTCTGTATAACATTTTACTATTGCACATCTGTTTCTTGATGTTGTTGAATGCTTCTTGACAATCCTTGTTCCATACCCAAATGGTGTTCTACTTCACCAAGTTGTTCAAACATGGTGAATTTAAAGCTTGATTGCTCACAAACCTCCAGTAGCAGCCACAAATTCCATACAATGATTTAAGTAGTTTCTTAGTCTTGGGTGCAGGAAATTTTGCAATGGCTTTAAGTTTTTCTTCATCAGGCAAAATTCCTTCTTCTGAGATGGCATGACCTAAAAATTTAAGCTGTCTAACTACAAATTTGCACTCCTCTAGTTTCAGTGACATCCCTCCCTGTCTCAATATGTATCACACTTCACCCAACAAACATATATGTTCTTCCCAACTCTTTCCTGTTACAAGTATGCCATCATCAACATAAAGAATTAGCTTGCTTAACAGTTCTTTTCCTAGAACAAAATCCAATGCTTAGATAAATTCTGCAACTGATACATTAAGGCCAAATGGTAAAAAACAATAACAATAACATCTTCCTCCATACAAAAATGCAGTATATTTTCTAGAATGTCTCTCCAATGGTACCTGATGAAAACCAGCTGTTGAGTATAAACTATACATGTACTTCGTATGTTCAAACTCATGTAATAACTCATCTGTGTTCTCAGGGTGATCAGTTTCCCTCTGAAGGTATTTGTTTAAATGTCTTGAATCGAGCACAAGTCTTAATCCACCGTCATGTTTGGAAACTACCACCAATGAGTTATTGTATGCACTATTGCACCTTTCAATTACTTCCCACTCTTCCGTCTTTTGTAGTTCTTCCTCCACAGCTTTTCTTTTTGAGATGGGTACTCCAAATCATTTGATGAAAAATGGTTCATGAGGTTTTAGTTTAAGTCTACATTCATAGTTTTTCACTTTCCCAGGTTTCTCGCTACACACATCTTTCTATTGCCACAACAACTGATCTGTCTGTTCTTCATCTAGAGTTCCAGCTTCTTTCAGTTTGCTGACCACTAATTCAGCATACTTGTCTTCACTGCATTCTTCTTCATTGTCTTCTTTGTTAACATTAATCTTTTCATTTGCACAAATCACTCTTCTAATTTGAAAATTGTTCTCTAGGCAATTTTGGATGATTAGTTCAGTCAAAAGTGTTACATCGGTCTTTGGGTTGGTAAGCCTTAACTTTTTGTTATTCCAGTCAAAATCTGCATTTACTTCTTGTATCCAATTCATTCTGAACAAAATGTTTTCACTGAGGTCAGGTACTACAAAACTTCATTGGTTATACTGTACATCATTAATGGTGAAATATATTAAGGCTTGCCTGTTTACAACTTTGCTGTGCCTACCAGTTGCTTTCTTAATTTTGATTCCAATAACAGGATATTCTTCAAAGTCAGCACTATGTCTTATATGGTCTCTAAATTTTTCAAAAATGGCACATACATGACTACCTATGTCTAATAGGCAAACTCCTTCATAATTTGCAACTTTTATACATACATAAGGACAACCCAAAACATTATCCTTCCTGGTTTCCTTGTCTTCATCCAAGTCATTTATATCATTTTTTTCTGCAAAATTTCTCATACTTATCTTAATTTTACTTAGAGCTACATCAGATGACTGCTTGATGTCTTGTCCCTCTTTTATACACTGTCTACCTTTCCAGTTGGAATACAATTCTTCAAACATAATCTTGATGAACCATTTTATTCTGTCACTGTCACTACATCCCTTGTGAGTATCCCATCTAAATCATAATGTCTGTCCATATGTTCCTTATCTGATGATACCTTCCCAGTTTCCATTGGTACAATTTGGTTCTCATATTCTTCACAAATACTACTGACATTATCTTCTTCACCATTAACTGAATCTTCTTTAAACCCTCATATACACCATACCATCTAATTCTTCCTCCCATTTAACGTTACTACTGTCAGTTTTACTATCAACATTGTCACACATAATATCATCTCCGATACTAGGCACTTCTACAATATCTTTACAGTTATCATCAGAACTGTTGACAAGTACACCAGTACAAGTACCATCACTTAAGTGCTTAACAGTAATAGATTCTTCCCCCATTAATTTACTTCATCTAAACTCAACAAGATTATCATCAGAACCAACATTTTCTTCTCAAACGTCTTCGTCACACTGATTATATAGACTTGAAATTGTGTCCTCCTCTAACAGAATTTCTTCAACATTCTTACAGATGCTATTACTTCTATATTCAATACTTTCATTCATACTTTTCCGGAATTTACTATCAAACTGTGCTATTCTGATGTGCTCTTCTTACATTAGTTCTGTCATTTCCACTCCAATATCTTTAATTATTCTGTCTTCTGTAATTATTTTCGATATCTCTAGGCCAGAGGTGTCTAGCCTGATTTCGGTACTTGTTTCAAAATGGTTCAAATGGCTCTGAGCACTATGGGACTCAACATCTGAGGTCATCAGTCCCCTAGAACTTAGAACTACTTAAACCTAACTAACCTAAGGGCATCACACACATCCATGCCCGAGGCAGGATTCGAACCTGTGACCGTAGTGGTCCCACAGTTCCAGACTGAAGCGCCTAGAACTGCTTGGCCACACGGGCTGGTGGTACTTATTTCTTGCCCCAAACTGACAGGCTCCCAATGAGGCGTCTGTCCATTTAAATTGCCGTGTCTTGATTGGTGATTCTCCAGTTGTCTGTTGTTATTCTCTCAAAGTCTCTCCCTGTTGTCCTACCTTCTGTTTCCATTCCCATTTCCATGGTTGATCCATCTATTATCACTTTACTGTAACCAGTATTATTATTCTGATTTTCATTGTTACTCCTACCGTGATTACTGCCCCGATTCCACCCACAGATGGTTGACCTCCAAATCTTCTATTACTTGACCTCTCATTTCTCTCAAAGACTCTATCCAACTTATCTACATACATCAAGAACTGATCTACGAAGTTGTCTTGTTCATAAATCAACTCCCACTGTACTCTTTTTGGTAATCTCCTTTTTAAGGCATCTATTTGTATTAGTTTGTCAAAAGATTTGTCTAAGTGTACTAATTTCCTCAATTGGTTTTCACAAAAACACTTCAAGCTACCATCACCTTCCCTATACATTTTACCATTCAAAAACTCACTCTTAACCCTGGCTTGCTCAGATTCTGAGCAAAACTTATTTATGAATTTTCTTTCAAATTCATTGTAATACAATTAACGTTCTTATTGGCCCATAAGATTGCTTCTCTATCCATAAATCTCTTAATAAATTTAATCTTAGCATTGTCTGTCATGTAATTACTACAATTATCTTCACAGTGCTGTAAAAAATCAACAGGATGTAATTTACTATCTCCTGGAAAGCATTTTAAGGGTATGCCACCCCATACGCAGTTATTATTGTTAACAAAATTTCTTTGAGCTACACCCTCTTTAGTTCTACAACTTTCCTACTTAAATCTACAACATTATTTCTACACAAATCTATTTTCTCATCACACTTCAGTTCTACACTACTCATTTGATTAGTAATGTCTGTAAGTTTTGACTCAGAGTTCCTTTTGTAAGATTCTACTTTTTCTTCTAAAACTCTCCTAGTCTGGACAACCTCTACTTTAAATTTAGAATGTGTATCTAATTTTTTGAATCTCTCCCCATTTTTGGATAAATCTTGCATGAAGTTAGTTTCTAATATCTCTAACCTTCCTTCTACTGCCCCTACACAAGTACTGAGTTCACCCTGCCCTGTCTCAACAGTAATTTGTAGTGCTGCCAAACCCTCCTGGATTTCCCTTCTCTGATTAGTATTTTCACTTAATTGCTGACTCAAGTGTTGGCTTTGCTGACCGACATCCTCTCTAATCTCTCCCATATGTTCCTTTGCTTCTTTCATATGCTGCATTAATAACATTAACAAATCATCTCCGCCTACTCTTCCCTGTGCATTTGGAGTACTCGTGGTGACATTTTCACTGGAATCCTCTCCATTAAACCATTGACCTACACTTTGATTACTATTGGGTAATAGTTCACTGATACTTGTTCCTAGGTCCAAAGTGTTTTCTATAGATTCACTACTAACTCTTTTCTTGCTCATTTGTACGTAGTCTTTATCAGCGATAGTAAATTATAAAATATAAAACTTCCCACACATATGCTTCTCACTTTCACAAAAACACTAATTAAGAAAATAAACTGTTACTCATCTGATTGTTGACGGTGCTGTCCGAGAATTTGGTCCTTTTTTATCCACACCAACTCTTCCCATGTGGCAACATCTATTCGATTTGCTTGTCCATAACAGCATTTTTCAAGACATTTTATGCTTTGGATTCATTTTACATTCACCTGAAAGAGTCACTTGTTAAACATATTTCCACATTTGAACATCAATCCCAGCTCAACTCTACCAAACATAACAACTCATGTTGAATGTTACTTAATTTAAGTTTCTTCTGCCTGGTCCTTTGAAGAATGAATGAGATATTTTTCATGCTTCACAAATGTTATTCACACTCGTCATGTTAACTAAACACTGTCAGAATTCACTGATCTCTTTAACTTCCAAAAGTAACTTTAGAACTGACTGACAAAACAACAACTCAACAACTCACTCACAGCCTTGCTGCATTGCTTTATATAGAATTTTAACAATAGCTTCCAAAATAAAGTATATATACATAATTTTATCAATGACAACAATCCACTAATAATTACAACGCACGTCCTTCTAGAATATTCCACATACCTTTGCAATGAATATCAAGTTTTTATCAAATAGGACAGAAAAATATATATATAGACACACATACAAGGCCTTAGGAAGCACTGAATTGTCTGATAATTATCTGGATGCATAAAAAAGGTAGTATTGGACATTTCATATGAGTCCTGGGGAGGCTGTACCATTATAACTTGTTTCAGCTTGCTACTCTCCCTCAAGGTTCGTATATTCCAAAAACCAATTTTTGTTTTCCCTTTCATGCCAAAGGTTGTCACCAGTTCATTCCTCTGGTTTTGTATTCTCGTGTCGGTTTCAGTAATCGGGTTATTTAAGAAGGGCGGGTGATTGGCCCACCACTTCTGATTGCCTTGGCGGGGCTGCCATATTATCACCCAGGCACTGATGATTTACCAGATGTTCAGCATATGGACTTGTCATTTCCTCCGCACCCCTATATGTGGTTTAACTGCCAGCATTGGTTAATTGGGGGAATTTGAAAGGAAGAGAAACAGGATGGGCTGGGGATAGGAAAAGGATAGGAGACAGGTTTTTGATAGGTCGTTGTGGGACACACTTGGTCTAGTTCCTCCCCTTCAGCCTGTCTAGCATGAGTGACCCTGCTGACACAACTGCTGCCATAGTCCTCCAGATCCAGAGCATGCAAACCCCCTTTGCTGCACGGACAGTGCTATATTAAGGTGGTATCCCCTGAGGAGGATTCAAGGTTTCACTTTTAACTATATTATGGCTTGTAAAAGCAACCAGTTTGGATGTAATAGCTATTGAACAAATATTTCTGAATGTTATTAGATGAAGAAATGCAATGTTACAGTCTCCTTCATATATAAGCTTAAATTTCTCACTTACATAATGTGACTAAGTCATTGTTAAATGTTTCATTGCAACAAACAATTTATACATATAATCACAGTTCACATTTTTCTTACCCTGATAAAATGTAAGAGATGCTATTGATCTACATTTTTTATGCAGTCTGTTGGGATTCATTTGGAGTATGTGTACATAGAAATAGAAATCAATCCTCCTTTTCCTCGTGGTTTCTGAGAATCTATTCGACTTTGGATAGAGGGCTTTGTCTCTATAGTACACTTGTTTGTTATTTTGGAATGTGGGACCCATGACCTTCCTCAAAATTTTCCTTTCCTTGATTTCCAGTTTCTCCATTTGCCCTTTCCTTCCTATGAGTAGTGTCTCTGCTGCATACAATGCTTGCAGCTTCATTACTGTGTTATAATGCCTTATTTTGGTGTTCCAAGAGAGGTCTTTCTTATTGTTTGTGCTTTTGGTTTCCTGGAAAGGTAGTTCCATTTTGGTCCTCTTGCTTCCATTACTGCCTAGTATACTTGTCATAATCTTATAGGAAATCTCAAGTCCTGTCTTCTCTGCCTGCTCTTGTAACTTGGCAATGTTTTCTTTAGCTTCCTTCCATGCTTCCATGAGCAGTGCCATGTCATCAGGAAATACCAAACAGTTAATCATGATTCCTTTCTTTTTTGTTCTAGGTCTTATTCCCCCTCTCATTCTTGCATTCCAGTCCCTGAGAACTTTTTTGAGTGCACAGTTATACAGCAGGGGTGAGAGACTGTACCCTTGTCAGACCTGTGTTCTGATCTCAAAAGGCTCCAATAGTTCACCCATGAATCTGACTATAGAGGACATATTCATGAGTTTTCCCATCCAAGTTAAACTCCTCCAAAATACTGAATACCCATTCCCTGTCTATGGAATTGCAATCTTTTTGGAAGTCTACAAAAGTCACTATATATGGTTTCACCCTCTGCTTCTGATATGCTAAAATGTTTCTGAGGTTTAAGATCTGTTTAGGGCAGGATCTTCCTCCCCAATTTGGAAATCCAGCTGAGATTCTGCTATTTCTGGTAAAGATCTGTACAATATCTTGTAGGTCACATCGACCAGGTAAATCCCTCTATTGGTGTTGGGATCAGATTGAGGACCTTTGTTGTGAAGAGGGTGTACCAGGGCCATTTTCCATTCTTATGGAATGATTCATTTCTTGCATATCTCCTAAAAAGTTTCTGGAGTAAGACAATTGTATTTTTGCTAGCATATTTCCATAATTTAGCTGTTTTCTGATTTTCTCCTGATGACTTGAAATTTTCAGTATGATTTAGTATTGCCAGGATCCTGAGCAGTCAATTCGGCATGTTGTTGGGCCCATCTGTACCATGCTGCATAGTATTGTGGCTGCAAAGCTGGACCTCACCACGGACATCGAGAGTGAATTTGTGCATCATGCAGCCTATTGCACACAGTTTGAGTTGTAACATGACGTCCTGTGCCTACACAAAAAGCATTATTCAACATGATGGCATTGTTGTCAGGGTTCCTCTGAGTCATAATCCATAGGTAGCAGTCATCCACTGAAGTATTAGCCCTTGGGCAGCCTGAGCGAGGCATGTCATTGACATTTCCTGTCTCTCTGTATCTTCTCCATCTCTGAACAACATCACTTTGATTCACTCCAAGACGCCTGGGCACTACGTTTGTTGAGAACCCTTCCTGGCACAAAGTAATAACGTGGATGTGATCAAATCATGGTAGTGACTGTTTAGGCATAGTTGAACTACAGACAACATGAGCTGTGTATCGCCTTCATGGTGGAATGACTGGAACTGATTGGCAGTTAGACTCCCTCTGTCTAATAGGTGCTGCTCATACATTGTTGTTTACATCTTTTGGTTTAGTGACATATCTTAACAGTCAAAGGGACTCTGACTGTGATACAATATCTGGAGTCAATGTCTATTTTCAGGATTTCTGGGAACTGGGGTGACGCAAAACTTTTTTTTGATATGTGCACATTACTTTATAGAGATGGTCATGATGTCCCCTTCTTGATACCGCTGAGTCTGCATTGTCTACGTGACTGCTTATTGTCTAGGCAATGATTCCTATGGTGCTCTGGGTACAAGAAAAGGCACAGGTATTTTATTATCACTAGATTAATGAAATCATGATACAGGATTCCACAGTAGGTGCTGTTTGTCAACAGCAGCCAAAACTCAAGAGCCTGAAATCCCATTGCTCACCAATGATCACAGTCATAGCAACAAAGAACAAACAATTTCTGTATTGATTATTGATAGCAACATCTACCCTAAAATCATATTAAGCAAATGCTTTTCAACACAACTTTAATTACTGTGTAATATACCAAAATGAGGTCTATTTGTCAGTTCCATTAGAATTCATGTGATTGTTAGGAAAATGAATAGCGATGAGGGTAGTATTGATGAAGTGAAAGCTGTTGGACATAACCTAGACATGTTTAAACCAAATGAATGCGTAGTCAGCAGAGAAACAGTTAAAACTGACATTATTCAGTTGATTTTGGCAGAATTGAGTGCAGTTACTGATCTGTTAATGGAAATATGAACTGAAACCAAAGATAAATTGGATAGGGTACAATACCAAATAGACCAACTTAGTTATCAGGTTTCAAAGCTAAAAAATGGTTGTTAGATGGTTTAACAAGTGTGAATCACAATGTCAGTGTATTCAAAAGCAGATTTATTGTTTCAGAAAACGAGTTAGTTGCGCAGTCCACAAATCAGGAGAAGAATGTTAATGATGTCAGAGTTCAACAGAAGGCTTCAGAGGAAAAACTGGAACAGAACTTCAGTAGTTTATATCAAAAAATCTTAAATGTTGAAAACAGTATGCTATCTAACTAATGTAAATGTTTTAGATCAAAAAAATTTCAGTAGTTCAGAAAAATTGCACTGACAACAATGTGTATTCAAATAACAGTATTGTGTGGTCCAATATTCAAATCAAAAGTTTTCCATCAGAGAATTTACATCCAGTGGATTTTCTGCACTGCTGCAGAGATAGTTTTGTGCTGGGCATGAGTGATGATAAAAAAATTAAGTTTGTTAAAGTATGTCTGGAAGGTGAAGCTCTGTCGTGGACAAACATAAATTTAAGTCAGTGAGAAACATATCATATTTTTGATAGCACTTTTTTAAATAAATTTTGGTCAGAAGCTGAACAAGGGAGAATTAAAAGTGAATTTCTAAATGGTCCAAATAATAGGAATAGGGACTGTACACTGAAAGAGTTTTGTAAGAATCAACATAAGAAATTAGCACACTTTGACTGGCCATTTGACAAAATGACATTGATTGATGCACTAAAAAGGAGATTACCAGGAAGCTTGCAATGGGATTTAGTACACTGACCTGATGATTCCATTGAACAATTTTTACTTCATTTTGTGAGGCTGGATCAGACAGCAGAAAGAAACATGTATCATAACAATCATAATGAAAGAGTTCGTGGTGATAACTACAGAAACATAGATATTGGTAACTTCTATCACAATCAGAATGGTAATAGAGACAGAAACTTTGAACATCAGCAGAATAGGAGTAATGGTGACAGCCATGGTCAGTTTAATAAAGGAAACAACCATAGGGGTGACCATTCAGGAAATGGTGGTCCACCTCAATGAAAGTCTGCAGTTTTGGGACAAGGAAACAGAACAAGTACAGGACCTCCAATTTACACACAATAATAACAGTATTAATAATGTGGTACAGGTACCTGAGGTTGAACAGACGGAATGTCAGATTTCTCAAGTATGTTTAGATCAAAAGTTTTGGAGTACTATGTTTAATTGTAATAATGTAGATACTAATCACAAACCAGAATGTGAAAGTAATGAGCATTTTGATGTAGTGTATACTAATAATTTCTGCTCTTGGTCAGACAATTGCATTATTGATATATGCAAAACAGCTGATTATTGTTTGAATGTGAATTATGTGATATTTTTGACTCAGATTTGAATGAGAGCTGTGAAATAACTGAGGCTGGTAAGTCCGAGACTGATAGCTTGTTGCAAATGAATGTAGATAAGGTGTGTGGCTTTGAAGTGATGATACTTGTGTTGTTAATGATGTTATTGATAAAGTAATTTTGGAAGAATATGAGGATGATGATGATAATGATGAATATCAAGTTTTCATGGAGTTTAAGAATAATGAAGTTTCAGAGTTATTTGTGAATACAGGTAAGGTAAGTGATGTTTGTGATGATGTTAGTGAGAGTTATGGAATTCCAGCACAGTCAAAGCAGTTTTTCATTAATGTCATGCAGAGTAATGATCCAAGTAGTAAAGGTGATTTATCTGTAAGCTTAGAGAATAAAGATGAAAACTTTTTGAGATTTGTTTGGAGCTGGAGTGATGATAACATAGATAAATGTGCATTCTGGAGAAAGTTAGCTGTGGTTATTCAAAATTTGTATCCAAATTGATGGGATGAAGTGAAAGAATATCTAAGTAGGTAATGTAATTTTGACAGTAATATACTTTGTGTTCCTCCTATAATAACTGATGTTAGTTGTGTTATTTAATACATTCACTGTGTTCAATCTTTACCTGACAATATGAGTAACCAGAGTAATGCTATGATACCAGTAAAGTTGATAAAACCCCTCAAAAACAGTGTAGATGTAGCATTTGATGAAATTGAAGGTGATCTCTTACATGAAGTGTCTAATAACTGAGATGATGATTGAGATTTTGGATGTCCTTAGATTAAGATTAAGATTTATCAGTGGGAATGAAACTGTTTGATTGATATATCTGGACAGTTTACAGACAAAATCCAGTACAGTAAGAATTTTGTGGAAATGCCCATTATAGGTGTAAAGATAAGTGGAGGTACAGGTAAGCAAAGCAAATTGATAAAAGCTCAGGTACTTTTAATATTCAGTATAGAAGGCAAAACCTTTGAACATGGATTCTTAGTGATCCCTAGTTTGGAAGAAAATATAATTCTTGGCATGCATTGGATAGTGAAAGTTGAGGCTTGTTTTGTATGTAATACTAAAGAATTGTTTATTTTTGAACCTAAAAGTAATACTTACATGAAAACTAATTTCTGTATCTTAAACTGTGGCAAAAGTTGTAACTATTTGCAATACATTGTGAACCAAGGCAAGTACCAGATGATATAGATGTTGATTACAGTGAGGATCAAGATTTTAGAAGTATAGTAGATTCTAAAGCAATAGAAGGTACACTCTTAATGGCCTACAAAAGCTACAGCATAGAAATTTATCAGATTTTAGAAATGTGTTTAATGAAAAACCAGGAAAAGTGAAAGGCCATCAGTGCATACTTTACTTAGAGATCATCAACCTGCCTTTTTCAAGTCATATAATATTCCATTTTTAAAAAGAAAATATGTAGAGAAAGAAATTCAGAAGGTGGAAACATGGGGTGTAATTGAGAGAAGTGGGAGTGCTTACAATAATCCTTTAGTTGTGGTAAGTAAGACAAACGCTGGAGTGAGAGTCGTTTTGGACTCTACACATCTTCATAAATTTCTTATTAGAGAGACTGATCATCCTGAGATCGTGGATGAGCTGGTACGCAAATTTGGTTATGTAAAATACATGAATAGTTTGGGCTTGACTTCTGGATTTCACCAGATCCCACTTGAAATTAATTCTATGAAGTATACAGCATTTTTGTATGGAGATAAGTGTTTTCAATATTGAGTAGTGCCATTTGGGCCAAATGTATCTGTAGATGAATTCATAAGAGCTCTTGATTCTGTCTTAGGAAATGAAGTGAGTTCAAAATTAATTGTGTATGTTGATTTCCTTCTGATCACTCAAAAGACTTGGGAACAACATTTGAATCTGTTAAGAGATGCGTTTTCACGATTAGAATCAGGAGGCATGACTTCTGAAAATAGGTAAGTGTAAATTTGGTGTGGAAGAAGTTAAAGTTTTATGGCATGTTATATGTTGTTGTTGTTGTTGTTGTCTTCAGTCCTGAGACTAACAGGGATGGCTAGAGGACAAGGCATGTTATATCTGAAAAGTAATTACACTTGATAAAGAGAAACTTGATGCTATTGGTAATTTTCCTCCACCTCATAATAAAAAACAGCTTGCATCATTTTCTGGGTACACTGGATTTTATAGAAAATTTTGTAGCAGCCAAGCTTTGAGTGCTCCATGCTTTTGTGGACTTTTGAAAGAGAATACCGTTGGGGTTTGGAACCAAGAGTGTCAGGATGCTTTTGATTAGATCAAATGATAGTTGTGTGAAAGTCAGATATTGTTCAGAACAGATTTGTTTCTTCCTTTTTGTGTTATGATTGTGGTGATGTTAGATTGGGTGCTCATTTATTTCAGGCAGTTGAAGCTGATGGTGTTATTGACCAAAGATCTTTTGCATTTGCTAGTAGAATATTGCAGAAACATGAAAAGACATACACTGTAATTGAAAAAGAACTTTTGGTTGCACATTGGGCATTCCACAAATTTAAAAATTATTTACCAAGTCATCATCTATGCTGATCACAAATAATTATGTTATCTTCAGGTGTGTAAACTGTGCTATAACAGAATTACTCATTGGGCTTCATTTTTACAATAGTTCAGTTAGGAAATCAGATACATTAAGGGCACAGACAGTGTAGTTGCTGGTGCTTTGTCTAGGCTACCTTTACAAAGTGAATCATCTAATGACTTTCGTGAAGGAGAAAAAGAGTTTAAAATTATGCACTTGAGAAGTGTGAAAGAGGAAAGAGAGATCTTGAAAATTTGTGAAGACAACCAGAGGTATCAAAATCATGATAAAAATTGGAAATTGGTTAGGAACATGTTGACTGAGAAAGGAGGAGAAAACACAGAATAGTATTATAAGGTACAAAAAGGTATTTTGTTCAGCAGACGTAAGAATGACTCAGAGGATTGGAAACTTGTTGTTGTTGTTGTCGTTGTCTTCAGTCCTGAGACTGGTTTGATGCAGCTCTCCATGCTACTCTATCCTGTGCAAGCTTCTTCATCTCCCTGTACCTACTGCAACCTACATCCTTCTGAATCTGCTTAGTGTACTCATCTATCGGTCTCCCTCTACGATTTTTACCCTCCACGCTGCCCTCCAATGCTAAATTAGTGATCCCTTGATGCCTCAAAACATGTCCTACCAACCGATCCCTTCTTCTAGTCAAGTTGTGCTGCAAACTTCTCTTCTCCCCAATCCTATTCAATACCTCCTCATTAGTTTCGTGATCTATCCACCTTATCTTCAGTATTCTTCTGTAGCACCACATTTCGAAAGGTTCTATTCTCTTCTTGTCCAAACTAGTTATCGTCCATGTTTCACTTCCATACATGGCTACACTCCAAACAAATACTTTCAGAAATGACTTCCTGACACTTAAATCTATGCTCGAGGTTAACAAATTTCTCTTCTTCAGAAACGCTTTCCTTCCCATTGCCAGTCTAGATTTTATATCCTCTCTACTTAGACCATCATCAGTTATTTTACTTCCTAAATAGCAAAACTCCTTTACTACTTTAAGTGTCTCATTTCCTAATCTAATTCCCTCAGCATCACCCGATTTAATTTGACTACATTCCATTATCCTCGTTTTGCTTTTGTTGATGTTCATCTTATATGCTCCTTTCAAGACACTGTCCATTCCGTTCAACTGCTCTTCCAAGTCCTTTGCTGTCTCTGACAGAATTACGATGTCATCGGCGAACCTCAAAGTTTTTACTTCTTCTCCATGAATTTTAATACCTACTTTCTTTTGTTTCCTTTACTGCTTGCTCGATATACAGATTGAATAACATCGGGGAGAGGCTACAACCCTGTCTCACTCCTTTCCCAACCACTGCTTCCCTTTTATGCCACTCGACTCTTATGACTGCCATCTGGTTTCTGTACAAATTATAAATAGCCTTTCGCTCCCTGTATTTTACCCCTGCCACCTTTAGAATTTGAAAGAGAGTATTCCAGTCAACATTGTCAAAAGCTGTCTCTGAGTCTACAAATGCTAGAAACGTAGGATTGTGATACTTTAATTACTTATACACATGAGAGTTTTTGGATTGTGGATAAACCAAATGCACACAAAAGATTCAGGAAAACATCTACTTTTATAATATAGAAAGAAGAGTCAAGAAGAAGATTGCCATCTGTAACAGATGTTAAAGAGTGAAGGTAAGTAAGCAAACAAGTAGAGGCCACATGCAAAACATACTGCCTAATGGTAATGTAGATCTCATGTGTGTGGATCTTTATGGATTGTTACCTAAGTCTAAGAAGGGATTTTGTTATGTTTTCATGGTGGTTGATGTATTTCCAAAGTTCATAAAGCTGTTTCCTCTAAAGAACGCTACCAGCAAGCAAATCATCTCTAAATTTGAGAACAAATACTTTCATCAGGTGGGTGTTTTATCTGATAATGGTTCGCAGTTTACACCTCAAGCTTGGAAAGATTTTCTTGATTGCACAAAAATAAGGCATAGTCTAACATTAGTCTACTGTCCTTCAAGACATTCAGCAGAAAGATATGTGAGAGAGATTGGAAGACTGTTTAGAATGTATTGTTGGAAGAATCATACCAGTTGTATAGATTATGTAAGTGATATTGAGGATATTATAAATAGCTTACAACATTCTTCAAGAGGTTTTCATCATATGAAATCATGTTTAATCATAGACCTGCAAACTTTATTTCTGAAAATGTGGAGTTTCAAACCAAGTAAAATTCTGTTGCCACAAGAGAGAGAAGAATGTGTTGGGGGATGATGAAAAATCAGGGTGATAGGAGATAGCAGAGATGTGATGCCAAAGGTAGATTTTCTAAGTTTGTGGTAAGAGAGCTTGTGTTGGTGAAAGTAAAAGAGAAATCTAAAGAGTTGACATCAGAGATAAAGAAAGTTTTAGATATTTATATTGCACCATTTGAAATTCTTGAAAATCCACACCCTAATGCATACAGACTTTTGTATCCTAAATCTACGAAGTTGTTTAAATTATGCAGTATCACTAAACTGAAAGCATGTAGATATGATCCGTAAGTATCTAATTTTTGTTTGTTTTATCTTTTTCCATTGTAATGAATTTACTATGTAAGATCATGTAGTTTCCAGAGTTTTATCATAGCCATTGACTGTGTTTAACTCTATCTGCATATCCATAAGACTAGATAATTATGTTTTGTTTGTCCGGAATTTAGGATTTAAGATGATGTGATTTCTAAAGCCTTGTCTCATCTATTGACTGAGTCAAAGACTATGATACACTATGTAGTTGTGTTCTGCAATAGATTAGGGCTTTTGAATTTGATACATGTATGTCATGAGACTAAATGAATAGATCCTTTTGCAAATTTGAAATGGAACAATATTCATAATTTGTACTGCAGAAACTAGGGACAGTATCTTAGTATATCTGGGTGTAATACCTTGATAGTCCATTTTTTAAATTGCATTTAATTCTTTTTATTAATGTTTCATATGTGAACACTTTTTAATTTCATCTGACATAAATCCCATATAAGCGAGTTTGAAAAGTTACAATATTGTGAAAAGGAAAATTGCTACTCAACATATAGTGAAGATGCTGAGTTGGACAGAGGCACAACAAAAAGACTGTCACAAAGTTGTTTGATTTAGTTTGAAAAGTCATTAAGGAGAATGCATATTGTGTGATGTGAAGGAGGTATTGAACAGCATATTTAGTACTCAAAACAATGTTTCAGGCTTTGATGTGATTGCTAGACAGGAAGTTAGCTATCTGTTGGAGTGTGTCATGAGAACTCTAAGGAGGAAGCTGAAAGATGTCGGCGGGTCCACTCCCCACACTCCTGTATGGCTGTACCCTGCTGGATCAGTCAATTTGCAAGAGATCAGCACATGCTGGGTAATGTACTCAAGCATCTGTTGACTGGATTTGTGTTGTGACTGATATTTGTGAATTTTTAGCCAAGACTGCTAAAGAAAGTGTTATTCAGCATAAATGCATTTTTTTTCTCTTCAAGTAAGGGATCTGTTTTTCTGATACATTATGTAACTTTATATATATATATATATATATATATATATATATATATATATATATATATATATATATATATATATATATATATATATATATATATAATAGAGGGAAACAGCCCACATGGGAAAAATATATCTAAAAACAAAGATGATGTAACTTACCAAACAAAAGCATTGGTATGTTGATAGAGAGACTATCAAACACAAACACACACACAAAATTCAAGCTTTCGCAACCCACGGTTGCTTCATGAGGAAAGAGGGGAGGAGATGGAAGGACGAAAGGATGTGGGTTTTAAGAGAGAAGGTAAGGAGTCATTCCAGTCCAGTGAGAGGAAAGACTTACCATAGGGGGGAAAAGGGACAGGTATACACTCGCACACACACACATATCCATCCACACATCAGACGTAGTACACATCATCCAGTCTAACATATTACATACCACGACAAGCAACTCTGAGACTTTGTTCTTTTCTTCTGCAGATGTAAAGTATTCATGAGGGTGCACCAATTGTAATTCCCAGAAGATGCAAACTGTTATCCTCAAATATTACACAGGGGGATCAAGTATATAACATTTTCCACAAAAAAGACATGCCAAGTTTAACAAATAAAGTGGATTTCAATAAATAATATCCACATTCACTATCCTTAGCATGACTGGAGGCTACTTGCTTACCTCTCATCTTGTCAAGATGTACCTGTCACCCAAACTGATTTCTTCTGCACTGGCCACAGGTTCTTAATGAAGTGGCAGAAAAAGAGTTCAGTGCTATTAAAATTACAGACAATTGTGAGGCCACTGGATATTAATTCTATTGATAGAAGCCAAAAAGCAAGAAAAACAGTCTGAGTGCCAATCCATTGTTGATATTCATACCAAGATTCCTGGCCATTAATCATTATTTCCTGAGCACTGCAAGGTCACAACACTTTACATGTTCTTAGAATCAAACTGTGATCACACAAATATGTTTTCCAAGACAAATTTAACAGTTAATTCCATCCTTATGTGGAGCTGCACTTCTCATTACAGTTTGCATGTTGCTACCTCAAAGCTGCCTTGGATTAACACAATATTGCACTTTTACATCATCTGAGGCAATTTTTCAACAAACTGTTCCATTTTTACATGGAATTAGATTTTATACATAGATTAAAGTATTACCTTCTCAGAAACTGATTGTAGACTAGGAGTGAGCTACCTTAGCAGTCTGCTGTCTGCCCTCATATGGTGCACTTGTGATTGGTCCACCCTTTCTATAAACAAGAAATGACAGTAATATTTGTAATTACCATTTCCTGATGAACTGAGTGATATTGAAATTATTAACAAGTTCTCAGTCCAAGTAATGTCATCAGCTGTAGTTTTATTTTAACATTTAAACAGTAAATATAAATAACAAAAGAGCCATTTCTTAGTGTCCAGCATGGTAGTCAAAATCTCTCTCTCTCTCTCTCTCTCTCTCTCTCTCTCTCTCTCTCTCTCTCTCTCATCTCCAGCATGATACGGCTCTTGCTTGCTCAGCGATTCTCATGTTATGTGACCATATGGAATGTCATTTGATGAGTCTGCCTTGTGATCCTACCTATTATCTAACCTTTCATAGCAAAATTTTCCTTTACTGTGTATTGATACATGTAATAAACCAGGGCAAGGATGTAGCATAGTTGCTATTCAGATTATGTATCCACTCTCCTCTACAAATCCTGGAAGTATGCAATGAGAATTTCCAGACACCCTGTGTGTAGCACACTATGTGAAACAGTTTACCCTGGCTGTTTCTCTAAACGATATCAATAATTCTGTGGAAGCCATCTACTTCAGGTGCCTTGCTTCAACTTACACTTTTCACTGTCATTTCAAATTCTTCTTGCAGTATCATAATCTTCATCTACTTGCCCCTTCCTTCAAGTTAATTTCCCCTGTATAGCCTCTCTACATATTCCTCCCACTTTTCAGCTTCCCCTTCTTTGCTTTGTACTGACTTTCCATTTGAGCATTAAGGTGCTTCTCTTTTCTCCAAAGCTCTACTTAATTTTTCTTTAGATGCCTTCTAACTTTTCCCTAGTTATATCTGTTTCTATAGTCTTGCATTTGTCCTGTAATTATAACTGCTTAGCCATTTTGCACTTTCTGTCAATCTCATTATTTAAAAATATACTACAGATAGATAAAAAAATCTACCCACCAAGTGACAGATGGAGAAAACATGTAAAATATGTGGAAATATGTGAGCTTTCTAAGCCAGTGTCTCCTCCTTCTTGCAGAAGTATTGAAGGGATAGGAAGAAGGATTCCTTTACCTTCAACTCTTGTGCCAGAAGCCATTGTTCCAAAAGCTCATGCTTTTCCACATCTTTTATGGTTTTCCACCTGCCAACGTGTGGTGAGTAGATTTTTTTATCTGTCAATACTTCATTTTCAGACACTGATTACTTTCATTGATAAATTTCATTATCTGTGTGTTACATTCCTTTTTGTTTTTTTCATTTATTGCATTCAAGTATTTTTTTCCTTTCATCAATTTAATTCAATATCTCTTATGATATCCTAGGATTTCTACTAGGCCTTTCCTTTTTACATGTTTAATCTCTCAAAAAGCTTCTTGTATTTTTTTTAAACTTTGCTTCCTATACTTTGGCTTGTAATCTTCTCCTCCAACACATCACCATTAATTTTTTCTTAGTCTCTTCATTATTTTCAAAAGCTTCGAAAGGCATAAGCTACACAAAAGAAAAACTTTTTACTTAAGTTCATCCTCTCTTGGAGTTGGCTCCAAGTCTTGCCTCTAGAGGTACATTCTCGTGGCTGAAATTTTGATTTAAAGTTGTAGGTTCCTGATGACTAAATATTGTATATTGCCTGTTTATAGTATGCTGGATCCTTTTTATTTCTGGAATTTACATATCTATATCCAGATCCCGCTGCAGTTACTGCCAGGTCTGGGTCCTGATGAGTCCTGTCCACTTGGCTCAGTCCTCCCACCACTTTCCTTCCTCCACTCTAGGTCACACCTCTCCTTTCCACAGATATTCTCACTCCCATTTTTCATTGTGTTCTTGGGCACCCTCTAGGTCTTTTTCCATCCATCTTTAGTTCTTCCATAATTTTTGGGAGTCTCTCCCCATGCATCCTCTTTAACATGCCCATACAATCTTAATCTCTTTTTTTCAGTTTCTTCTCTCATACTTTCTTGTTTAAGGTCCTTTCTAATCTCTACATTCCTTATTTGGTCCTTTTTGTTTTTCTCTTAACTGCTCAGAAATTTCATTTCCCCTGCTTGCAGTCTGCTCCAGTCCCTTTCTGTCATTGTCCATGTTTCTCCACCATAGATGACAATAGGGAGGTAATAATTCTTATACATAAGGAGTTTTGCTTTTTCTGTTTGATAGAAATTGCCTCCGTTCTGTAACCTCCTATTAATTTCATTCGTTATTCTTCCATCCCTAGATAATTCACTCCCTAAGTAAGTGAAACTTTCTACCACTTTGAGGGGTTCTCCATTCAAAGGTAATATTTCCATTGATCCCTTTCTCTCTTCCAAATACCATTACTTCACTCTTATCTTTATTTATTTTTAATCCATACCTTTTCATTATTTCCTTCCACACATGAAGCTGTAAACTCTATCACCCCATATTACCATATCATCTGCAAAAATTATCTTTTTGTCTCTTTCTTTTACTTTATCTTTAACTGCCCTATTCATTCCCTCCATCACAACATTAAAAAGTGCAGGAGACAGAATACTTCCTTGCTTAAGTCCTTGTCTTATTTCAAAGTATTTACAGTTCCCCAATGGTGTTCTAATTCTGCAATTGTGTCCTCTGTACATTGTCTTTATTACATTAATGTATCCATCTTCTATATCTATCTTATTCATTTCCTCCCAGGGTCTTTCCCTGTTAACTGAGTCATATGCCTTTTCTACATCTATAAAAACCATAATCACCCTTTCGTTATACTCCCAACTTTTTTGAATCAGTTGACAGATACAAAATATCAGGTCAATCATGCTTCTTCCTTTCCTAAACCGATACTGTTCTTCACTCAGCTCCTTTTCTATCTTCTCACTTATTTGATTCAGTAAAATTCTTTCAAAAATGTTGGCTGTATGACTCATAAGGGTTATTCCTCTGTAGTTTTACAAAAAGTCTACTATTGTCTTTTCAAAGATGGGAACAATGTCTCCTCTTCTCTGTTCATCAGGTATTGTACTATTTCTCCACACACTTGATAGTAATCTATACAGCTACTGCAGGTTTTATCATGCCCACTGATACTTCAGGTACTGGGGCTATCCCCCCATTCAACTTTTTCACAGCTAATTCCATTTCTTCCAGTGTAATTTGTCCTAATTCTGCTTCCCAACTTTTCTCAATTTCTCCATTATTTGCTGTTTCGTCATGTACCTGCTCCTCATCATTTAACAGTTTCTTAAAATGTTCTGTTTACAGATCTTTTATATTCCTTGTATCTTCAATCACGGTACCGTCCTCTCTTTCCATCTTTACTAGCACTTCAAAAGCCTTCCTTTTATTTTTCACCATTTTATAGAACATTTTCTTATTGCTCTTCACATCTTCTTCAAGTTTTTTTGTAAACTCTTCCCATGCCTTTTTCTTTGCTGTTTACAGTATTTCTTTGCACTACTTCTTTTCCTCTATTTGTTTTTTATGGTCATTGTCATTTTTAGTTTTCCACCACTTTCTCCATGATCTATTTTTTCTTCTAACTGCTTTGATTGTGGTATCACCTCACCAACTTGTCTGTCTTACTTTTTCCTTTCCAAATGTTCTACCACATATTTTTTGTGCTGCTTCAACTAAAGCGTCTTTGAATAAACTCCATTTTTTTTCTACGTCACAGAAAACTTCTTTTGGAAATTTTTGTGTGATTAATTCTCTATACTTCTCAGCACTTTCACTCCCCTTTAGTTTCCAATCCTGTATCCTCATCACTTTCTTCTGTTTTCTATTTTTCACACACTGATTCATTTTCCATTGTCACACCATTAATCTATGGTCTCCATCTGCACTCACACTTGGAATTACCTTCACATTTGTTACTTTCTTTCCCCATTCCCTATCTACTAGAATATAATCAATTATACTCTTGGTTCTTCCATACCGACTGTATCTGGTGATAACATGACTTTCGCTCTTCATAAACCAGCTGTTTGCTATTTTGATTCCATTCCTCTGGTACAAATCTAGGATTCTTTCCCCTTCTTCATTTCTAGCTCCATATCCAAAACATCCCAACACTTGCTGAAACCCCTTTCTGTCTTTGCCTACCTGTGCATTAAAATCTCCCATCACTATATTAGCACTCTCTATATGGTTTTATAACTCATTTTCAAGGTTCATCTTCTCTTCTTTGCTACATCCCACTGAGGTGCATAAATCTGGATTACCTTTAGTGTTTCATTTTGGAATCTCAGGTGTAAGAATATGATCGTGTCTGTTGTATATCTCACACTTTCTATACAGCTTTGTACATTCTTATTCACCATCACTGTGACACCATTTCTTCCAAACCTATTATTCCTATTCCAGTACAGTTTTCCTCCTCCTCTCAAATTCTTCTCACCTTTTCCCTTCCACTTTGTTTCGCCTAATCTCAATATATCTAACTTTCTCTCTGTTAGTAGATCTGTCATTTCTTTCTTTTTTCCATTGAGGGTTAATGTATTAAGGGCGCCAAGGTTATTTTTTAGTACAGTTGGTTTCATCGTCTTGTACTGATGAATATCATCTGATCTCCCGTCATTTGCATCAGTAATTGAAGAGGCAGTGGGGTCAAATCCTGAGTGGTTCATTCCGAGGCTCATCTGTGTTTTGAAAGCAGTATATGAAGACTTTCATACTGGCTTGCTAGGCCTAATGTAAGAAAGGATTTTCTATTGGGGTTGTCTCCCTTAGCCTTTGGATTTTCTCCTCCAACACAAGGCAGTGGTTCCCTTCTCATTTAATCCCCAGAAAGGAGGGTTGCCTCATCTGCCAGCTATGTTATTCCGAAGTCTTCCTTCTCCTCCATCACTGCCATTAAGGTCTTCACCCATAACCATGGGCATGGGTTCCATGTTATACCCCACGGGATTGGGTCCCTGCCTGAACTCAGTCATCCTAGCACTCCGGTCTAATGAAGTATAGGATGCCCACCCCTGAGACATGGAATAGGGAAGGGGACCCTACCTCCCTGGAGCCTGGTTAATGATTGTGTGTGGTGCCACAACCAAAGGTCTTTCTGGAATCACGTAAACATATAATGTTAGTACAAACAAATGTGCTTAAGTTGCTTAAGTGATAAATGAAAGTTTTGTTATGTTTCCTTTAGATTTATTACCAAATAATTGTGCTGTCACACCTAGTTCAGTTCCTCAAGCAGAAGTGAATGAGCTGAACGCCTGATTTAAAACTGTTGTAGAAAAGAAATGGTACATTTCTGGACATGGGTTCTTATTCAAAATATTATGTACTTGCTCCCCTGTACAAGTCCTAGAAGTTTGTAATAATAATTTTGGAATGTCATGTATATGAGACAGGTGAAATACCCTCAGACATAAAGAAGAATGTAATAATTCCAGTTCCAAACAAAGCAGGCACTGACAGGTGTAAATTATCAGTATAATAAGTCATCACTGTAAAATATTGATACAAATATTTTCAGAAAAATGAAAAAGCTGCTAGAAGCTAATCATAGGGAAAATCAGTTTGGCATTTGGAGAAACATAAGAACATATGAGGAATACTGAGCTTGTAGTGTATCTTAGAAGATAGTTCAAAGAAAGGCAAACCTATTTTTACAGCATTTTTAGACTTAGAGAGAGGTTTTGACAATGTTGACTAGAACACACTCTTTGTAATTTTGAAGGTAGCAGGGATAAAGTGCAGGAAGTGAAAGATTATTTACAACTTGTGCAGAGGACAGATTGCAGCTCTAAGAGTCAAAAGACAGGAAATAATGCTGTATGGTAGATCTGCAGTTATTGTTGTTTAATGGGCAATTGTTTGCTCTCTCCTCTTTCTTGTTTTATTCTTTATTTTTGCAACCTTGCTCCTGGTGCCCCACTATGCCACATATTTTTCATGCTTTGGTTAGTAACACTCCATTTGTATGTGATTCAAACATGGAAATTGTGGAAGATCAGAGCCAGCGATGATCATGAGCATTGTGGATAGTGAAGCAGAACTTTGGATCACTATTTATCAGGAGCGGCCATAACTCATCCCTAAAGATATGGGTGTATTTACAGCCAAACCAGCCCAGGAATGGCAGCATAGTGTCATCATTAATGAATCATGCTCTGCTACCACTATAGACAACAGATGTCAACAGTCAGTTGGATCTGGCTTTTTCTAATTGTACAAATGCCCTTAAGGGGCCATAACTTTCTTCTTCATATCTTGTGGGGCCATAACTTTCTTCTTTGTATCTTTTAAGATAATTCATATGGTCAGTACTGCTTCATCTCTTACCTCGTTTCTCCAAAACACAGACTGGTGATCCCACAGGTCAGCTATACCAATTGTTCTGTGCTTCTGTAGATGATTGTGTTGGTATTTTGTAACCACGTCAGGTTAAACTGATAGACTGGTAATGCTCACACTTGTCAGCGTCTGCCTTTTATGGTACTGGCACTGCTACAATCCTTTTGAAGTCTAAGGGTATTTTACCTTAATCGTATATCCTACACTGAGTCAGTTTTGTTGATTCTCCTAAAGATCTTAATCATTTTGAAGAAATGTCATTTACTGCAATTGACTTGTTTCAGCTTATCTCCTTCAGTGCTCTGTCAATAAATCTTGCAACATCACATCCCATATACTATCTTTATCCAGTTTCTTTCCCTTGCAATAATACTGTCTTCAAGTTAATTTCTCTTGTATAGCTCTTCTATATATTCCTTCCACCTTTCAGCATTCCCATCTTTGCTTTATACCGGCTTGCCCTCTGAGAGCTTTATGTTACACCATTGCTTCTCTTCTCTCCAAATGTCTTTAAATGTAGCTTGCTAGCTTTTTAGGTGAGGGAAGTAAGATAAAATTAATAACAAGATAAAAGAGTATAATTCTGAAAACGTGATGTTAACTTCAGATAAAAAGATATGTTTCCATAATTTTGATCAACACTTTCTTTCAATGAGCCTTCTGAATCACAATTTTGCCCACTATATTTGCAGGTTCTGTTAAAGAGAGATGTGTGTGTGTGTGTGTGTGTGTGTGTGTGTGTGTGTACGTGTGTGTGTGTGTGTGTAGAGAGAGAGAGAGAGAGAGAGAGAGAGTCAGAGCAGTTATTAGTTATCTGCTGTGTAATGTACTTACAAGGTTAACAAGGTTAATGCAAATTCTGATGTATAGTACCAAATCAGCACCAAACATCACATACACAAGCTCTGAAAATTTAATGCAACTAACCACTTTATGTGATAGAAACTCTGGTGAATATATTGTGCTGAATAATTTTACCATGAAGTATATACAACAGATGGAGCTGAAATTCTTACAGTTACTTATGGCAGTTTATCTTAATTAATAAAAACAGATGTTACTATCAAGTATTTTGAACTTTATTAAAAGACTGAAGTAACATAAATAATATGTGGTGGTCAAGCCAGTCACTGGGGCAGGGGGGGGGGGGGGGGTAAAATCACACCAATGTCAAATAAATATATGGGACTGAAATGAAAACCCTGGCATCCTTTGGGAAATAGTGAACTGCATTGCGTGTTTTTTAACATTCTGCAATATTTTGCACTTTGATTAAACTTTGTTTCTTTGTTATTGATTCTGAATGACTTACAGCATAATATTAAGTTGTAATATTGTTAATTACCAGTCCTCCATTATGTTTCTCCATGTCCTTAAACAATATTTCTTCATTAAAACTAACAATTATAATGTTCAGAATTGTATATTTTCAGATACTTTGTTTCTAAAATAGTTTTCTTCAGTTTTCCACATTTCTATGTTTCTTAATGTGTTGTTGTTGTTGTTGTTGTTGTTGTTGTTGTTGTGGTCTTCAGTCCTGAGACTGGTTTGATGCAGCTCTCCATGCTACTCTATCCTGTGCAAGCTTCTTCATCTCCCAGTACTTACTGCAACCCACATCATTCTGAATCTGCATAGTGTATTCATCTCTTGATCTCCCTCTATGACTTTTACCCTCCACACTGCCCTCCAATACTAAATTGGTGATCCCTTGATGCCTCAGAACATGTCCTACCAACCGATCCCTTCTTCTGGTCAAGTTGTGCCACAAACTTCTCTTCTCCCCAATCCTATTCAATACTTCCTCGTTAGTTATGTGATCTACCCATCTAATCTTCAGCATTCTTCTGTAGCACCACATTTTGAAAGCTTCTATTCTCTTCTTGTCCAAATTATTTATCGTCCATGTTTCACTTCCATACATGGCTACACTCCATACAAATACTTTCAGAAATGACTTCCTGACACTTAAATCCATACTCGATGTTAACAAATTTCTCTTCTTCAGAAACGCTTTCCTTCCCATTGCCAGTCTACATTTTATATCCTCTCTACTTCGACCATCATCAGTTATTTTGCTCCCCAAATAGCAAAACTCCTTTACTACTTTAAGTGTCCCCTAATCTAGTCCCCTCAGCAGCAGCCGACTTAATTCGACTACATTCCATTATCCTCGTTTTGCTTTTGTTCACGTTCATCTTATATCCTCCTTTCAAGGCACTATCCATTCCATTCAACTGCTCTTCCAAGTCCTTTGCTGTCTCTGACAGAATTACGATGTCATCGGCGAACCTCAAAGTTTTTATTCCTTCTCCATGGATTTTAATACCTACCCTGAATTTTTCTTTTGTTTCCTTTACTGCTTGCTCAATATACAGATTGAATAACATCGGGGAGAGGCTACAACCCTGTCTTATTCCCTTCCCAACAACTGCTTCCCTTTGATGTCCCTCGACTCTTATAACTGCCATCTGGTTTCTGTAAAAATTGTAAATAGCCTTTCGCTCCCTGTATTTTACCCCTGCCACCTTTAGAATTTGAAAGACAGTATTCCAGTCAACACTGTCAAAAGCTTTCTCTAAGTCTATGAATGCTAGAAATGTAGGTTTGCCTTTCCTTAATCTTTCTTCTAAGATAAGTCGTAAGGTCAGTATTGCCTCACGTGTTCCAACATTTCTACGGAATCCAAACTGATCTTTCCTGAGGTCAGCTTCTACTAGTTTTTCCATTTGTCTGTAAAGAATTCGTGTTAGCATTTTGCAGCTGTGACTTATTAAGCTGATTGTTTGGTAATTTTCACATCTGACAACACCTGCTTTCTTTGGGATTGGAATTATTATATTCTTCTTGAAGTCTGCTGGTATTTCGCCTGTTTCATACATCTTGTTCACCAGATGTTAGAGTTTTGTCAGGACTGGCTCTCCCAAGGCCCTCAGTAGTCCCAATGGAATGTTGTCTACTCTGGGGGCCTTGTTTCGGCTCAGGTCTTTCAGTGCTCTGTCAGACTCTTCACGCAGTATCGTATCTCCCATTTCATCTTCATCCACATCCTCTTCCATTTCCATAATATTGTCCTGAAGTACATCGCCCTTGTATAGACCCTCTATATACTCCTTCCACCTTTCTGCTTTCTCTTCTTTGCTTAGAACTAGGTTTCCATCTGAGCTCTTGATGTTCATACAAGTGGTTCTCTTATCTCCAAAGGTCTCTTTAATTTTCCTGTGGGCAGTATCTATCTTACCCCTAGTGAGATAAGCTTCTACATCCTTACATTTGTCCTCTAGTCATCCCTGCTTAGCCATTTTGCACTTCCTGTCGATCTCATTTTTGAGACGTTTGTATTTCTTTTTGCCTGCTTCATTTACTGCATTTTTATATTTTCTCCTTTCATCAATTAAATTCAATATTTCTTCTGTTACCCAAGGATTTCTACTAGCCCTCGTCTTTTTACCTACTTGATTATCTGCTGCCTTCACTACTTCATCCCTCAAAGCTACCCATTCTTCTTCTACTGTATTTGTTTCCCCCATTCCTGTCAATTGTTCTCTTACACTCTCCCTGAAACTCAGTACAACCTCTGGTTCTTTCAGTTTATCCAGGTCATATCTCCTTAAGTTCCCTCCTTTTTGCAGTTTCTTCAGTTTTAATCTACAGGCCATAACCAATAGATTGTGGTCAAAGTCCACATCTCCCCCTGGAAATGTCTTACAACTTAAAACCTGGTTCCTAAATCTCTGTCTTACCATTATATAATCTATCTGATACCTTTTAGTATCTCCAGGGTTCTTCCATGTATACAACCTTCTTTCACGATTCTTAAACCAAGTATTAGCTATGATTAAGTTGCGCTCTGTGCAAAATTCTACCAGGCGGGTTCCTCTTTCATTTCTTAGCCCCAATCCATGAAGTGCAGGGCAGAGGATACGTCCCAATGTAACAGTTATTAGGCCTTTCGGGAGAAAGGCCATTGATATCTGGACTGCAGGAAAGATGTCTGCTTAAATGCCTATGTTTGTGTTGTAATTAATCTAATTTGTCTGTGTAATCTCTATAGGAATGATATGCAAAGGTCTATAATATATTTGTAGATTCATCACGTAAAGCGGGTTCTAGAAACTTTCTAAGTAGGTTTTCACAGGATAGTTAGCATCTGTCTTCAGGCGTCCACCAATTCAATTCTTTTAGCATCACTGTGATGGTCTCCCATGAATCAAACAAACCTATTACCATTTGTGCTGCTGAGGAGCCAACTTCTGAAACGATTCTTAGAGCAAAACATGTCCTGCTTGATCTCTGTGAGAGTTTTGTTACAAGATTTTTTTTTTCCAATTTAATTCTTGACCAATGTACATTTCTAACAGTTTCTTAACATCACATTCCTTCTGTCTCATTACCCCTCCCCATACCCCTACCCCTCAGTACCAGCTAGAGATCTTAGTTTTGATTCACGTTTCTAAATGTAATGTAATCTGTTTTCTTAACATTGAGAGTAAGCGTATTGTACTTATTGAACTATGAATACAAGGAATTGCTGTAAACAGGAATTCCTCATCATCTCTCACTATTACACTAATGTGACCTGAAAGTGACACAATCTTATCTGCTGTGTTTGACATCTACATGTAGCATATTACCTTGCAGTACACATATTTTGACTTTCACTTAAATATTACATTCTGACAGGGCTTTGTCAGTATGTAATGTTGCATAGCAACCATGACCTGTCATCCTGGAAGTCTTAAGTGAAGGTAATACAGGCCCTGAAAGTCTACATTGTGTATTTTGACTTTCCATGCAGCAAATAATAATTTGACTTTGTTATTGGGATCAGCTAACATAAATCCTACTTCCAGTGTTCTATTTTGCAGACACAATTTGAACCACTTACTTTCTACCCCTTCAATTTCTATTGCTTCCAGCTTAGCAAAAAGTATTTCATGACCAACAACATTGAAAGGTTTAGAAAGATCTAAATTAACTTCTACAACACTAGTATTGTTTTGGTTTCTAATAATTCATATGTGTAATCCCATGTTGATGTTTCTGTACGTATCCTGTCCAAAAGCCATGCTGATTATTTTTCAGTGGCTTGTGGTCATTTAAGTATTTGATTATTTGTTGTGTCATCAATTCCTTGAATACCTTAGAACATGATGAGAGGAGTGACATGCGCTGGTAGTTTAAACGTTTATGATTGTTACCTCTCTTGAATAAAGGTATCATTTCCAAAATTTTTGATATCTGTGAGAACATTCTCTCAGTAAATGACAAATCAGCAATGTGTGCCCAGGGCTTTGTAGCTTGTGAAGTTGAGACTGTAAGTGACACTACACATCTACAACTGCTAAAGTTTATGTTGGAGTCTTTTTATCAGTTTTACTGCTTCATGTTCACTAATTGGAACTAGCCTCATGCTCTGTGCTGGTCTTAGTATGTGGGAAGTGTTATAAAGTTACAGCTAACATGGGAGTTGTTGCCTGGGGCAAAGTGTGTGTAGTGCTGTGTAAGCAACATAGCTGTAAAACACAAATTGTTTTTCATAGTGATTTGTGCACAAGGATTAAATCCATGGATACTAATAATTCTAGATAATGAACCTTAAAATGCTACAATCAGTCATTGAAAGTGTGTACCAATGGATTATGATTGCTAGCTGACTTAAAATTGGTCATGTGCAATAAAAATTAAACAGACACTAAAAGGCAATTAATTGCAGCTGTTTCTGCAAAGATTCAATCATTTATATGATTTGGCAGGTATTTTTTGCCCCTGGTAATATTATTAGAGTTTGCAGGTATGATTTCCTACTTTTCATGTCTCTTCCATATTTTTCTTTTTACAATTGTCCATATAGATTTTTATTACTACCTGAAATTCGTATTAGGCTATTATTTCTCAGTTGTTTCACTTTACTGTTTTCTTTTGATATATTTTCTCTTAAGTCTTTACATATACCATGTACTTTGGAACTGCAGAGCTTTTGATTTGAGAAATGCGCCTCCTTAGAGTTCTGGTGTGATCCACGTACTGGATAGAGCAACCCAACCTAGACAGGTAAATTCTTTTGAAAGCACATTTCAGAACTGGCCATGAATACTGAAGGGGAAGCATTCTCAGTAAATGAATATGATAGCACATCTTACCATGACTCATTACTACTGAGAAATTTCTTTTGTAAGTGAGGTGTACATTTCTTTCTTTCAGAGGTATAGACAGAATTGTAAAGTTGATGGCATCAAGATCAGATATTTCTAAAGCGCAATTAATAATTTGTATCTCTAGTGTGCCCATGTTTCTAAATATGTTGTCTATAAGACCGTGTGTTCTATTTGTCATTTTTGTGGGGCTATTCGTAAGAGAAAAGAATTAAAACTATGCAATACATTAAGAAACTGTTCCACTGATGAAGTTCACTCACAAGGCTTATATTGAAGTCCCCAATCACACTGGCTTTTCAGTAAACATAATGCCCAGCAGAGACTCTAATTTATTAAGAAATCTATCCATATCCACACTAGGTGATCAATATTAGGACAATCAGACATTCCTTATTTTATGGGATCATCAGTTATTTAGTTTAAATATACCATTTTCCTGAAAAAATACATACTGGACATAAATTATCCCGTTTTTCACTAACCCATTATTCATTATATTTTAGCTTGTTTTTAAGTAACATGTAGCACGATCAAATGGAGAACAAATATTATCATACCAAAGAATAAAGAAAATGCACTCATTGATTAAACAAAATTGAATGTGACACAATTTCTGAAGTTCTTTGGTTGGTACTATGTAATTGTTTCACAGGGTGAACAGTACATCACTTCTGCTTTCTTTGTACATTGCCTACTGCCTCAGGTTGTTGCATTTAGAAGTGTGTTTTTAGACTGTTAGTCATAGGTTTCATTGCTTGATGTGATATATTGCAAATTTTTCACATAAATGCCAAAAGGATGTGCGTATTTACTGAAGAAATTAAGTCCTGTCTTCCACCTTCCAATGCAGAGCCTGGCAGCCTTGTCCTGCTGCCTTTTAGTCCCTGCAGGCTCCCCCAAACAGTAGTGCCTCCCCCCCCTTCCTTTAACAAAAGGAATGTAGAAAGTTCTGAAAATTTCACACAATACAAGAAAGAAATTGTATGTTAACCTTTTAGGTCAAATCATGAATGGAGTCACAATTTGTTCCCTTTGGATCTACTCCAATTTCTTATATTTGTAAACAATCTTAGGCTTCACACATACCAGCTAGTCTGTACATTATGGAGCTGACACAAATGTTATAGTTAATTGTATTACAGAGGTGGCAACTGAAGCAATTGTCAACAGTGGCAAAAAAATCTAAGTGGGAAAACAGTTTATTAAATTCCTTACAACAAAGAGTATTACAAATATGATAAATATTTCACCCTAACATGAGTCAGCAAATAAAGCATAATATTCCAAACTGTTGAGCATATATTTGAAGAAAAATTTGAACTGGATTGAACATAATACTGACTTTCTATAATTGTTTGATTAGCAACATCTACTTTTCACTTAATTGCTAAAGTATTAATTGCACAAAAGCAAGCAGAAATAATAGTATGTGGTGTTATTCAAAGTCATGTTACAGGTGCTTGTTTAAAGCAATCTACATACATTAAAAAATGTTTTGCACCACCTCGGTTCTGAGAGTTCCAGAACTTATACAGAAAATTGGAATAGAGATCAACATAAACATCATTCCTGGCATTTTTATTGCTCATGAAAATCACACATTGCATGTTGACCACCATACCAGTAGCATGTCCTCTTGCACTGATGCTTCATCAAGGCACTGTTGGTTTAGATTGTCCCACTCATCAATGGTGATTTGGTGTAGATCCCTCACAGTGGTTGGTGGGTCACATCATCTATAAACAGCCCTTTTCAGTCCATTCCAGGCATGTTTGATAGGGATCATGTCTAGGGAACATGCTGGGCACTCTAGTGAAGCGATGTCATTATCCTGCAGGAAGTCATTCACAAGATGTGCACTATGGGGGCACAAATTGTCGTACATGAAGACCAATGCCTCATCAATATGCTGCCAATATGGTTGCACTATCGGTCAGAGGATGGCATTCACATATCATACAGCCTTTTGGTACCTTCTATGACTACCAGCAGGATATGTCAACTCCACATAATGCCACCCCAAAACAGCAGGGAACTTTCTCCTTGCTGCACTCACTGGACAGTGTGTCTAACGCATTCAGTTGCCTCCAAGCATGTCTCTGACGATTGTTTGATTGAAGGCGTACTAACACTTATAGGTGAGGAGAACATGATGCCAATCCTGAGCGGTCCATTTGGCATGTTGTTGGGCCCATCTGTACTGTGCTTCATGGTGTCGTGGTTGTAAAGATGGACTCAGCCATGGACTTCGGGAGTGAAGTTGCATATCATGCAGCGTATTGCGCACAGTTTGAGTTATAACGAGACGTCCTGTGCCTGCACAAAAAGCATATTCAACATGCGGCACTGCTGTGAGGGTTCCTCCAAGCCATAATCCATAGGTAGTGGTCATCCACTGAAGTAGTAGCCCACGGGTAGTAGCGAGGCAGTCATTGACAGTTCCTGTCTTTCTGTATCTCCTCCCTGTCTGACGAACATCGCTTTGGTTCACTCCGAGACACCTGGACACTTCCCTTGTTGAGAGCCCTTCCTGGCACAAAGTAACAATGCAGATGCAATTGAACCATGGTATTGACCATCTAGGCATGGTTGAACTACAGACAACACGAGCCATGTACCTCCTTCCTGCTGGAATGACTAGAATTGATCGGCTGTTGAACCCCTCTGTCTAATAGGTGCTGCCCGTGCATGGTTGTTTACATCTTTGGGTGGGTTTAGTGATATATCTGAACAGTCAAAGGGACTGTGTCTGTGGTACAATATCCACAGTCAACATCTATTTTCAGGAGTTCCGGGAACTGGGGTGATGCGAAACTTTTTTTGATGTATGTATTATCTTCACATCTATACATATATAAGTAAATGATGGTGCATGCACTTTTGTTGCCTGTGTTAAGAGCCTTAAATGATTCGTGGTTCTAGTGTGTGTTGAGTACAATAATTGGATAGATACTTATCATTAAGTGTACCCTGTAACATAATGTCTTTGTGCCTCTTGAGATGAATGTTTTCCAGTGTTGTCACATCATAGAACCGGCATAGACATGGGTGTAAACAATTAAAATTTTAAAAGGTCACAGAAAATAAGAGGAAGTGAGTCTTTCAAAGAGAAAATACGAATAGAAACGCTTTATTCTCTTGGAAAGTAATTAGAATTTTGGTACACTATGAGAAAAGTGACCACATTGTTGACATTCAGTATTATATTGAAATTAGTGAGTTCAACATGGGAACTACTGGTGGCAGTATGGAATTAACTTAACAATGCTCAGTGTTCAGCCAACATCACCATAATGAGATTGAATAAATTTTCCTAAGAGACCATAGGATAAAATGTGAAAGATATTAAACCTTTGGCTTTCGTATACTAATGATCAATACAGGCTTCATTCTTCACCCACAATTTATGTTAAATCTAAGAGTCTGTTCACTAATCTCACTAAAAGGTCTGGGGAAACAATACCACTGTACCATTTCAGAAAGATCCAAGAAAGAAGATTTTTAACTTTGATGAAATGGAAATGAGCTTCAGCTGTACATCATTTCTGGAGAAGTTAGTAATCATGTTTTTTGGTTGCCAAAATGTTTACACCAGTTCAGCATATCTCATCTTCATCAGAATTTTAGAGGAAGTGAATAGCTGTTGATCTCTTCAATTAAGTCCATTTTATGCATTAGTTTGAATTATGTAGAATCCTTAGACCGTTTCTTACGTTATTAGCAGAGTGCTCTTCACCAGTAAGAAGTATGTAAAAGTAGACTGCAATTCTTCAAGTTAAGTGCATTTTCAATACATTCAATTTGAAAAGCTGTACCTATCTCTTCACTACTGTAATAAGAAAATGCACAAGATTTAAATGTATATTTCATTATGTAATTTTTCAGTAACGTATGTATGGGAAGCATAATCATGAACTTGTCTTAATTAATTATTTCATCTCCTCTCATGGACTAAACAGTCCCAAAGTGAGATACACTGAAGTCATAGAAATATTTAATGTGACTTGTTATGGAGTTGGTTTCATCATGACAAACAACCTGGAAGGAATCACAGACATTCAATACATCAGTGAGAGAATATTGAAAGCAACATTGAATTTAGGGAAAGAGAAACTACTGGGTACTCTAGCACTGGAGTATGCACCCCAAACTGGATGTTGCCAGGATAATAATAATCAGTTTCTGGATGGTTTGGAAAAGGTCATTAGTGAAGGTAGAATCATAAGTGTAGGAAACCTGAATTCACATATTGGTAGAGACAGAACCAAATATGAGAATGCAGTGGTACCTCATGGACATGGTGGAAGAAATGTACAAGATGAATGTTTCCTAGGTTTCTGTATGAGGAATAGTTTGGTGATGGAAAATAACACATTTGCAGAAAGACAGTCATTATGTAACACAATGCAGCTGGGAGGGAGAGCCTAAGACTGTAATAGATTATGTCATTAAAAATGAAGAAAGGAGTAGACTTTTTTCATATGCTACAGTGATCCTCAGTGATAGTGAGCATCACCTGTTAATTGAGGACTTAAAACATCGTTGGCCAAAATCACAGAATAGGGAAATACCAAAAACAAGATATGGAAACCCAAAAAAATGGATAACAGAGGTAATCATCAGAACTGGATAATAATTTCTATACCAAAATAATTGAAAACTGAAGAATATGAATGGGCCAGACAGGATACCTTGGTAAAGAGAGCAGTAGAAGTTTGTAGGAGACAAGTGTGAACGTAAGAGAGAAGGAAATGCTTTGGTGGAATGAAAGTGTGAGAAAAGCAATAAGGCAAAAAAATGTATCTGGAAGGAAAGAGTCAAGAAAAAATGAAAGCAAGACTTACTAAAAATGAAGCTAGGATCTGGCACAAACATACCAAAATAAGGAATTGTTAGTTAAAAGAAGAGTTGCAGAAGAGAATTCCAAAACATGGCACATGATAATCCAGAAATTTAAAGACAATAGCAGAGGCAATAATCAGCTTTTGTGTATTGGGGATGTTTGGGGAAGGAGACCAGACAGCGAGGTCATCGGTCTTTTGTGTATTGTTATCAGATGTAAGGGGAAGCTAATCAATGTTGTAATGACACTTAAAGATGAAAATGGAAATCTTTTTAGAAAAGAAAGTGAAATCAGCGAATCCTGAAGGACCATTTTGACTAGCTACTGACTGGATCACTTGCAGATTGTAACAAAGAACCAGATATTCAAACCTGTAGTGAGGGGCCTCCAACACATGGGCAGAAAGAGAAACATCCTTAAAATCTTCCCTGGAGGAAAATCTCCAGGTGCAAATGAAGTGAATGCAGATATGATAATGGATGCAGATGTGCACAGCCTACACTGTCTGTCCAGAACACCAAGTGTACTACTGAATGTCAACAAGATACCTACATTCTGGAGAAAGGATGTTATAATTTCACTGTTTAAGAAAGGCAGTAGATGGAAGCCCACTAATTATAGATGGATTTTTGACAACATGGTTGTGGAGAGAAGCAGCGATTGGTATGATTAATCAATAATTCAAGAACAGTTTTAATCACATTTATTATTGTTATAATACTACCAACCAGTTTCAACCCAACATAGGGGTCGTCTTCTGGGTGATAACACCATTGGTCGACTGCTGGTGGTGTCACTCCTGTCTACATAAACTATAGTTTCCTGCCTTTATGTAGACAGGAGTGACACCACCAGCAGTCAACCAATGGTGTAAACGTCCAGAAGATGACCCCTACATCGGGTTGAAACCAGTTGGTGGTATTATAACAATAATATATACGATTAAGTCTGTTCTTGAATTATTAATGCTGTTACATGGGTTGACAATTCTTGAGGAAGTCATAGAATGGAGACTGAAAGTGATCATAGAACTGTAGCTGGTGTAATCGCCCAGAAGATTACCCCTAAATCGGGTTGAAACCAGTTGGTGGTATTATAACAATAATATATACGATTAAGGCTGTTCTTGAATTATTAATGCTGTCACATGGGTTGACAATTCTTGAGGAAGTCATAGAATGGAGACTGAAAGTGATCATAGAACTGTAGCTGCAAGAGAAGCAGTATGGCTTCTGAAGAAACAGAGCAACAGTGAATCCAATTTTCAGTACTCTCAAAAGCTGGTCGAAAAATATTTGGCAAAAGGCAAGAATCTAATTGTGTTCCTAGGTGTAAAAAAGGCGTGTGACAGTGTTTCAAGGAAGAAGATGTGGGAGTGCCCAGGAGAAGATGTGGGAGTGCCCAAGGACAAGGATTGTACCTGAAGGGCTGATAACAAAAATCTGGATGTTGTACAGGGACTACTAGCTAAAGATGGGCAATCTTCATTGTTGTAGACTTAGAGTGGAGGTCAGCTGGGAAGTGCACTGACTCTGCTATTGTTCATCACTGTTATGGATGATATAATAAAGGACACCAAGAAAAGTTTTGGGGAACTGAATGCAGTTGCCTTATCTGATGATGTCATGTTCTATGGTGAACAGCAGAACAGGTCATTCGGCCAAAACTCAACTTGTGGAAATCTCATTCCCATGACTACAACCTCCACAACAGTGAGACCAAGACAGTGGTAATGGCACTCAACCAGGATGGCAATCCTGCATGGGTGAAACTGGAAGAACACCAGCTAGAGTTTGCAGGGACAGTTTAAATAAACTGAGTGTGCAACATTCCCTTACCTGTAGTTAGATGATGCTCTTAGTTTTGATGAAGCTTGAAGTCTCATATCTTGCGGTATTGAAAAGCAACACTGGATACTGATGCTGTTGAGGATAGTGCCAGATGATGTAGACCGGGCATGAAATTAATTTTAAAAGTGGTTCATCCCATTAAAATCACATTCTACTGTCATTGACTGCCAGTTGTAGTTTTACAATTTGGAATTTATACACATAAAGGGATGAGCATTTCTTTTGTTGCATACACATTTGGAAGAAAGTCACCCTGTCATTAAATATGGTTTAAGTTCATGGTGATAGAATATACAGTGACAGGAACACGAAAATAACAGCAGTGGCCAGAAAACAGTTTGTAGTATTGTCATCAGAATATATAGCTTCACCCAATAAATTGAGTTTGTAAATCATTAACATTTTGAAGTTGATTATTTACTAACTCACTTGAGATTTTAAGGCTCAAAGATATTATACAGTTTCATACTCTTCACAAATGCACTAGTTGTGCACTGATATTAAGGAGCAGAATTTCTCCTGAACTGGTACAGAAATGTGAGCATCAAGCTAGCAATATGCGGACTTTCACATGAATTCACACACTGATACTTGTGTGCAGACCTCCAGACTCATTATCCACAAACTTTAATGGAAAGTGACATATAAATGTTAGCTGCATGGTTCCCAGACACAGAATTTAAGCTGCATAGATGTTTAACATTTATTTCATGATCATAAATTTTCATTTTAACCAACATAATTATGTGTGTAAAAAATGGTTCAAATGGCTCTGAGCACTATGGGACTTAACATCTATGGTCATCAGTCCCCTAGAACTTAGAACTACTTAAACCTAACTAACCTAAGGACATCACACAACACCCAGAATTATGTGTGTAACTTGTCCAATTCAACATGGATAAGTTGTCCACTTACTAGCTAGCTGCAGGCTGCAGCTTTTGGGGTAGAAGTGATTTAAGACAGGTGTAAGAAAAGGTGTGTATTCTGAAACTATATAATGCTTTGAAATTCAGCTAGGTTAGATCTTACTATTTTGTAAGAACTTTACTGTTTTCTTTTTTTACTCTTTACTTTACTGTTGCTTGGTTTATGAAAATATGCCTGTTTAGCAATTCAAGATAGTTCATGGAACATTATTGTTACATGTTTTTTGAGATCCCCTAGTTAATGAGCTGGCATCTGTCTTTGAATAAATATTTTACAATTCTAAATTATTCAAAATCTTTTTGTTACTGACTGAATTAATCCAGAAGAGGTATTGTCTGATTCAGGAAAATTGCAGCAATAAAACTATGTTGTTGAAGCTCAGAATCTTGCAGTCATTAAAGCAAAACATATTGACTTTTAATGTCAATTAATCCACAAGTTAACTAAATTTAGGGAATTTTAAATATGTTATTGGAAAGTTGGGAGTATCTGCTTTCAATTGAGTGGTACCAATACCTCATCTACCGCTTGTTTGCTCTCAGTGTTTTTCCCATCGTATGAAATTGTTGTAACTTTAATTAGATGACACTTGTAATTATTCAGACGTCCAGTGAAACAAATGGTATCATTGTACTCATGAACAACAGTATAAGCCACTGAGTTAGAAGTTTAAACCAGATTTTGCATAAATGTTCCTCTACATATGGTATATTATGTGTGCACTGCATTAGATACAGAATGAAAACTGAAAATAAGTTACTCTATTGGGTTATAACTTAATACATCTGAAATGCAAAAGGGTTTGAGTTCTAGCAACAAGTAGGAACCATTTTATGGGATGGCATGATTCCATAAAAAGCAAAGCAATATTCAACAGCTACTTCATGTCAGTACTACCACTAATTTATGGTACTGAAACATCTCCCTTCACAAAGAGAGAGTCATTGAGACTTCAGGTATCAGAAATGAAATTTCTTAGAGCAACCATCTGGAAGACCAAGATGGATAAGTTAAGGAATGAGGTGGTGAGGAAGAAATCTGGACTAAAGACATTCCTTTTAGACTTAATTAGCACTTCCTGATTAGTTTACTGATGCTGGGATGTTTTACTCTTGAGTATTGCAATTTGAAGGAATTCAGACTGCAAATGATCTTCACTGCTCCTCTGAATGGGCCAGATTTGATCTCTTTATAATTTCCAAAAATGATTCAAATGGCTCTAATCACTGTGGGACTTAACATCTAAGGTCTTCAGTCCCCTGGACTTAGAACTACTTAAACCTAACTAACCTAAGGACATCACACACATCCACGCCCAAGAGAGGATTTGAACCTGCAAACATAGCAGCAGTGCAGTTCTGGACTGAAGCACCTAGAACTGCTTGGCCACAGTGGCTGGCTTATAATTTCCACCTCGGGTTCTACTGGCAGATGAGAGTTATCTATCTTGAAGTTTTGAGCACCGCTATGATCCTGTGCTTGGTTATTGGCATCAACATCTTTGTGAATGTGTCACAAGAGACCTGTATATTTATTAGGGCACTGGTTGACGGTAATGTACTTAAAGTGATGGATTTTCCTTTAAGATCTTGGTTCTTCTTCCTCTAGGTTGGGCATTTCAACATGATAATATTTGAGAATAAATGCTTCTTGCCTATCTTTTCAGGGATGGAGTTAAATGCATCTTGGAAGTCTTTGATACCAGACATTTTTAATAATGAACACTGTTAACCAACTCTATGGTTACATGTATGATACTCTGGGAGGCCTTTATCAGAACACCCTCACATGAAAAACAATGAAACCACCATAACGATTGTATGTTGTCTCTAAGGATAGTAGATCCATTTAACAGTTGAAGAAAGTATAAAAAATTGAGACATAGCTATAAAAAAACAATAATCAGTTATATTTCTCCATTAACATTTCTAATTATAAAATTATATTGACAGCATTGAGTTTGGGATCATGTTTGCTTTGTTGGATCAAGTTCTGCATTTTAATATTTATTTTCTTGCATTTCAGTACATATTTTTAAACAGTCAATCTCTCACTCCCTTTCCTCTGCTCCTTTAGTCAACACTTCGATCCACAGCATCACCAGAATGGCTGAAGCAATCAATAATGATTAACAATTTGATCATCTCTCAGTCAGTAATATGGCCTATACTACTACTTTCCATGGCCCTGTATCTCAACAATTCTTGGTGTCAAAGCAGATGAAACTTTTATAAGATTTCTTCCCTTATACTCTTTACATTGTTTATGACAGCAAAATTCTTTCCAACAGTTGATAATTATGTACAATACACACAAAAATGGAACAGCGTAGGTTTCAATGTTCCTTTTCCATTTTTAAGGTTGCCAGATTCTCTTCTGAGCTTTTTCTTCTGTGGCTGGTGAAACATTTTGTTCCGTTTCACTCACGTAACTGTTAATTATTGGTAGTAATACAGTAAAAATCCTTCAAACCTGAAGTATGTTTTAGCATGTTTGTTATCTTGGAAGAGCAGTTACCATGTCTGATTTTTCTGGTCATGTGATCATATATGGTCTTACCATTGGTTGACATTGATTTATTCAGGAAATGTCTGATTTTAAAACCAAGCTATTGTGTAGGTGTCCAGTTTTGAAGTGAACAACGTTTAATTTATCATACTTACACCCATTTCTGAAACAAACAGACTTTGCTAATGCAAAGGTCAGAAAATTCCCTATTGGAATCCACTGATAACTAAATTTCAACCAGGAAGACAGATGTCCAGGTTTGATATTATGCTGCTTATGTATGAATGAATATGTGTATATATCTTTTGGTGTGAGCTTATTTGGATAGTCAGTCAGTGCTGACTGGTGAGATGGGGAAATATGGTGTAGAAACATGCACGTGATGAACTTGTTATGTGACTCCACTCTCTTACACCCATTACATTTGGTCACTGATTTGGTTTACTGTTGTCAGTGTATTGAGGGAAAGCAAACTGATCATATCAGTATTACTAATGGAATTATAGTCAACAAAATAGTAGTTTTATGAAAAGGTATTGTGAGGCCTGGTGATTGCTCAAGTGTAAATGAATTGGAATTAATGTGGAAGTAATCAGATTGAAATCAGTAGTGTTACATTTGCCAATGAACTGTAGGACCAGAAACTAAAACAATTTCTGAATATAAGAAATAATTTTTTGTGTGCCTTTGAGAACTTGCAGTGATATCACCAGGTTACTAACCTTCTACACTGCGTAGTGTGTGTGGCACATGAGTTTTTATTGTATACTGCACTGTTGAACTGATTACCCAGTAATATGAGAATAACCTTGCTTTTTAAGCTGTTCTAAATATGCCAATATAGTGAATATAATAATCATTTACTGTTTTATTTTAATATTGTAGTATCTGTTAAGTTGTAAGGTTTAACTGAATATAAATGTAAATATACATATTCATAATCTTGAAATGTTCCCCATCCAGCACAATTTCATTGCTCTACTAATCCATGGAACACACAAAAAATATATTAAGAGTAATAAAGTAGAGGTGGTCTGCCTACTCCAGATAACACTGATGGAGCTTCATATAAGCTTGGAAGAGGTAAATTACATAGCTTTCTCTTTTATCCCACAATACCTGCATAGTTCAGAAATACTTTTGTCACAGCTGAGTGTGTATACTGGGAGCACTCCAGATTATGCTACTGAGGAGGTTACTGTCTGCAGGGATACATCAGCCTAGGCAGACCATACAATACTCATATCACTTTCTTTCATTTTGGTTTGTGTTCTAGTAAATGCAAAAGAAATTCCTTTGTCTCAGTTATTTTATTGATGTTTAGAACCACTAACATCTTACCAGTTTTGTGAAATTTGTGATATGAAGATGTCTGTATTCTGTTATTTCTTTAACTTACCAAACGAAAGCGTTGGTATGTTGATAGGGACAATAAACACACAAACACACACACAAATTTCAAGCTTTCGCAACCCAAGATTACTTCATCAGCAAAGAGGAAGGAGAGGGAAAGATGGAAGGATGTGGGTTTTAAGGGAGAGGGTAAGGAGTCATTCCAATCCTGGGAGTGGAAAGATTTACCTTACGGGGAAAAAAGGACAGGTATACACTCACTCACACACACACATCTCTGCCCAACACACACATCTCTGCCCAACCTCTTTGCATTTACATATGTCTGCTGTGTCTGTATATGTTTAGATGGATGTGTGTGTGTGAGTGTATACCTGTCCCTTTTTATCCCCGTAAGGTAAGTCTTTCCATGTCCGGGATTGGAATGACTCCTTACCCTCTACCTTAATACCCACATGCTTCTGTCTTTCCCTCTCCTTCCCTTTTTCCTGATGAAGCAACCTTGGGTTGGGAAAGCTTGAAATTTGTGTGTGTTTGTGTTTATTGTCTCTATCAACATACCAACACTTTCGTTTGGTAAGTTACAGCATCTTTGTTTTTAGATATATTTTTCCCACGTGGAATGTTTCCCTTTATTATATCTATTATTTCTTTAGTTTTTCTGTTCTGAAATTTCAGCTTCATTTGTGACAAAAAGGTTCAAACTGGACATTCCTTCCAACCAAGTGTCTCTGTCTTTCTTTCTTGGAAATAAGTTGATCATAAATGTATACAATGTCAGATGTTTGGTGCTGGTTACCCTGGCAGACCTGTGTAGCCCATTGGTGGATTTAGGTCAGTTGGTGCCATGTGCAAAGCAAAAATTATGATCTCCCTCACCAAAAAGAAAATAAAGGTAATATGTGCTGTTAACAAGTTACCTGTAGTAAAGTTTTAATATGAGATGTGCAGTATTTCTTTTTCTTCTTGGAATTTGTAACACTTTAGTTTGCACATTTGCTGGTATCATGCTCAATTTTTGGCCCCTTGAGTTCTAACTCCCATTGTGTGGGGCCATGTCAAGACAGCAATCCAATAAATAATATAAGTATTTACTGTATAATATTTTCATTGAGTTTTGAAGTTGTAGAATATAAATGCACTCGATTCCAAGTCCATAAAATTCATTTTATTAACTTCTCATTGAGGTGACAGAAGTCATGAGATACCTCCTCATGTCATGTCAGACCTCATTTTGCCCAGTGTAGTGTAGCAACTCGAGGTGGAATGGACTCAACAAGTTGTAGGAAGTTCCGTGCAGAAATGTTGAGCCATGCTGCATCTGCAGCTGTTCATAATTGCAAAAGTACTGCTGGTGCAGGATTTTGTGCACATAAGGACTTCTCAATTACGCCCTATAAATATTTAATGGCATTCAAGTCAGGCAATCTGTGTAGTCAAATCATTTGCTTGATTTCTCCAGAATGTGCTTCAAACTGATTGCGAACAGCTGTGATCTGGTGATGTGGCACATTGTTTGGGAATGTGCAGTATATGAATGGCAGCACATGGTCTTCAAGTAGCTGAAAATAACCATTTCTCATCAATGATCAATTCAGTTGAACCAGACAACCTAGTCCATTCCATGCACACATAGCCTACTATAGAGCCACCGTCAGCTTGTACAGTGCCTTGTTGTAACTTGTGTCAATGGTTTCATGAGGTCTGCACCATACTCAAACTCTACCATTAGTTCTTACCAACTGAAATCAGGACTCATCTGACCAGACCATAGTTTTCGAGTCATCTAGGGTCCAACTGGTAGGTCACAAGCTCAGCAGAGGCACTGCAAGCACTGTTGTCGGTCGTCTGCTGATATAGCCCGTTAACACCAAATTGCACTGCACTGTCATGACAGATACATTTCTTGTAAGACCCACATCGATTTCTGCAGTTACTTCAAATAGTGTTGCTTGTCCATTAGCACTGACTGCTCCATGCAAATTCTGCTGATCTCGATTGTTAAGTAAAGGCTGTCAGCTAGTGCTGTTTCAGTGGTGAGAGGTAACGCTTGAAATCTGGTATTTTCAACACGCTTGAGATGCTGTGGATCTCATAATGTTGAATTCCATAGTGATTTCTGAAATGGAATCTCCCATGCATCTACCATCTAACACCATTCCATGTTCAAAGTCTATTAATTCACACTGTGCAGTCATAATCTAATAGGCAACATTTTCACATGAATCATCTGAGTACAAATGACTGCTCTAACAATGCTCTGCCCTTTTAAACCTCATGTACATATACTAGCATCATCTGTGTATGTGCATATCACTATCCCATGACTGTTGTCACATCAGTATAAATTAACATAGTAAAATATATGAGGTGGGTGTGTGGTCACCTGCCAGTTGTGATTTCCTACTCTTTACCAGTGTTCATCACAAGAGTCAGTGAATGTAAGGAGAAAGTTTAGATCATAACTGTTCCTCACTCCTCCCTTGCACTCTTATGAGCACAGAAATTGTATTTGGATTCTTTTCCAAATAGGTTTGCATAAACCTTGATTATAGGACAAATTCAACACCACTGCTCTATTACAAGAAATGGCAAAATTTGGATATGGGAAGACAAAAATGATTAAAGAAAACAAGTAAAGCTGAGATTTAGCTTAACAAAGCCACTAGACAAATTAAGGCAGTAATGCAAATGTCACTCATGGCAACTGACTTTATGTGTACTGTGATAGTCTAGTCAGGACTACTGATGGGAAGAGTTTCACTTGTCATGAAGTACACCTAAGCAGATCTGAGAAGGGATGATTGGTACTATTGATTTGTGAAAGTATAGTGGATGGTTCACAAGCCAAGCATGCTGAAACAGTGAAATACTGGTTCTCATAGGCAGGAGAAGTAGGTACCCTAAATAGTGTCTCCACCAGCTTAAAATCTTATATAGGCTGTACTCCCAAGGTAGATTCTGACTCACAAAATGCATCATTGGGATAATTAACATTGAGTTTTTCACAGGTTAACAAACCTTCAGCAGAACTTGCAATATATACAAAATAATGTCCAGTAATGAGCTCCTGTCTTGGAACCACACTGTAATTTATGTCACAGGGTACTGGTGTAGAGATGCAGAAATCAAGTATGTAGTATCTTCATCATATGAAAGGACAGAATCTTACTGTAGGACTTCTTCAAATGGTGTATAACCTTGCATTTATGCCAAAAAAGAAACAGTTTAAATCAAGACATTACCTCAGCACAGGTGGAGAATACAAATGCTTTGAAATATCACTTATTGGATTAACAAAGCTTCACCCCAACAAGAAAATTATTTTGTGGGAATATAGATACCACAATGGTAGTCTAGATACTTTTTTTAAGTAAACTAACAACAGTTCTTCAATTGATAAAGTTCGAACCACAAAAATAAATGTAATTTTGTGTAGTGACATAAACCAAAATACAAATTTCACAGATGAAACAAGTTGCTGAATTGGGCTCTCAGATTATTTCTGCTTGATGATAATGGTAAAGACTTCTATGAGAATTTAAAATGCAAGATTTTTCAAGAGAAATAGCAAACAAAAATTTGGTCTCGTAGGCTGATATATGGCTGGGAGAGCGGTGTGCTGATCACATGCCCCTCCATATCTGCATGCAGTGATGCCTGTGAGCTGAGGGTGGCATGGCGGCTGGTCGGTAATGTTGGTTCTTCATGGCCTGTTCGGACAGAAATTGTTTTTAGGCAACCAAAACTGAGATGAAGTTTTTAAAGATGCCAATACAACTGTCTGCTTCTCAAGATCCTCAACAATATTCAAACCAAACTTTGAAAAGACTTTTGCAGAAATATTCACTCCAGTGGAAAAATGTCACAACAAAACAAAATGGCTAACTGTAGGTATCAGAAAATCATCACAGACTCTCGAAAATGAATGCCAGTTTTCTTAAATTTCTACCACAGCTACAAAAATATTTATAGGAAGATAATGACTGCTGCAAAAAGGTCTCCTAATGACAAAATAATATGCGGTGAAGAGAGTAAAAGCAAAGCAGTCTGGAATATCATAAAATAGAAAACAGAATGAGGCAAACAAAAGCACAATAATACAACGATAACTGATATGAACTAAATAATAATAGACCCACACCACTTAGCAGACTTTTCATAAGTATTTTTCAAGTAGTGCAGTGGAATTATGACAAACATGCCCAGCAGATGGAACATCAATAAATAATTGTGCATTAACTGCAGTGACAATGGAATGTGTAGCCAATAAAACTGTATAAAATTAAACCTCAGTAGTATAAATTACAGGGTTAATAAGGCCCAGAATAAGACAGTGATCATCAGTTATTGTCATGGGCCTTCAGAACTGCAAAAGGCACAATTTGTCAACATATCCATGAAAAATTTCTCTGTCGAAATCAGAAAGAAGGATTGGCATTCCTGAGTTTGTCCTCAAATGATACACAGGACAGGGTTTTGTTCTAGGAATTGCCAATAACAAACTTATGCTGATTGGTGAGCACTAAAAATTTTCCACAACAATGGAGAAAAACAATTTCTGACTATTTTACTACTGCACACAATTTTCGTTATGGCTTACCCACAAAATTCCCTTTTCATTTATTTGTAGTTGAAATCCAGAGACGACTTCAACCTTGTCCATTCATGGCATGTACATGGGCATTTTAGTAGCTATCTCTTATTTCTTTTTAATTCTGCCCTGCGAAGAACATGCCATTTTCCCATGTCAAGTGTCCATAAAATTTTCCTATGTGTCTTTTCAGGTCAAGCACATTTTATCATATCATATCTGTTTGACAATAGCCTTTAATGTAAGAGGTGATAATTCTCTTTTGTAGCATGTAGTGAAATTGACCTCTGTCGGTTGACAGAGTATGAGGATGATGAAAGGGCATTGCATGTTTGTTCATGCAATTACCATATTTTTTTATACGTAAAACATAGTTTGACCTATGCTGGTCATTTGATATTACATAGCAAAGAAGTGGCATTGTCTATTCACTCATGTTATTTTTAGTAATAAGATAAAAAATTTATCTTGGTAATATTCTTCATTCAGTGCATGTCAGCAATAAGAATTGTATCTATGTCAACTGATAAAAACACCTATTCGACCATCTGTGTACAGGTTAACTGATATTATTGCATTATGGCCTTTACATACTACAGTTTCGCTGTTTTATGGTTTATGTCCTATGTCATATTTCATTAGTAACAATGGGTGTGTTATGCAGCATTCATTGTGAAAGGGCCAATATTTTCTAATAGTGTAAGTTGGGGTAGTGTGTTCGAACTTATATAAATCCACGCGTAGTTTGATATGTTTTAGTCATAACCTGGTGAAGAAGCTTTATGTTTTAGATTTTCAACCTTGTTTTAAGATATAACTGCGTTGGTCTTTTTTTATCTTTGACAGTCATTGTCTCAGCTAGACATGTGCAGTGTTCCCCGCCATGTTGTTTTGCAGCATGTTATCTAGTCCAACTTAGTTTCACATGAGCTCCCAAGGCCCAATGCACAACGTCCATGGAGACGAGGCGCATGCCAGTACTCAAGTTAAGTCTTGGTGTTGACTTAGTTAAGCACCGTAATTTTAAAATGTGACTATGCCTGCTCAGGCTGTTTTTGTTTTATTTCTAGACTATGCCCTCTTAGACATATTATAGATTGATAGACAAATTATAGATTCAGGAATATCTTCTGAAGAAGGCTCAATTATTTGGGCTGAAACCTAGGTAAAAGTTGGTTTCATTACGGCAGTTGAGGCTGATAGTCTATTATATAGTATGGGTTGAGGTTATACTTGACAGTCGAACTAAACTATTGATTGGATCATTTTACATACCCCCTGGTTTAGAAGATATAGTTGCTGAACAGTTGAAAGAAAACCTGAGTCTCATTTCAAATAGGTACCCCATCATACTATTATAGTCAGTGGTGACTTCAATCTACCCTCAATATGCTGGAAAAATTATACATTTAAAGCTGGTGGCACGCATAAAACAAATCCAAAACTGTACTGAATGCTTTCTCAGAAAATTACTTTGAACAATTAGTTCATGAGCCCACTCAAAGCATAAATGGTTGCAAAAGCATACTTGACCTCTTAGCAACAAATAATCCTGGACAAATACGGAGTATCATGACAAATACAGGGATTAGCGACCAGAAGGCAGTTGCTGCTAGGCTGAGTACCGCAACACCCACAATGATCAAAAGGAAATGCAAAGTACATCTATTTAAAAAAATCTGATAAAAATGCTCTTAATGCCTTTTAAAGAGACAGCCTCCACTCCTTCTGATCTGATCACGAAAGCGTAGAAAAGATATTGGAATGATGTCAAAGCGATAGTGTCGACTGCAACTGAGTGATATATACCACGTACATTAATAAGTGATGGTACTGATCCCCCATGGTACACAAAATGGGTCAGATTGCTGTTGCAGGAGCAACAAAAAAAGCATGCCAAATTTGAAAGAATGCAAAATTCCCAAGATTGGAAACGTTTTGCAGAAGTTCAAAATATAGCACGTACTTCAATGCAAATTGCTACAACAAAACTCTGTCTTTCAATCTTGCAGAAAACCCAAAGAGATTCTGGTTATACATAAAGCACACCAGTGGCAAGACACAATCAGTACCTTCACTGTGTGATATCAACAGTGGAGTTACTGATGACAGTGCCACTAAAGCAGAGTTCTTAAACACTGTTTTCCAAAACCCCTTCACCAAAGAATATGAAGTAAATATTCCTGAATTCCAATCAAGAACAACTGCTTGGATCAAAAACATAGAAGTAAATATCCTTGATGAAGCAAAGCAGCTTATATCACTTAATAAAGGCGAGGCCTCTGGTCCAGATTGTATACCAGTCAGGTTCCTTTCAGAATATGCTGATACAATAGCTCCATATTTAGCAATTACATACAACCACTGGCTCACAGAAAGTTCCGTACCTTAAGACTGGAAAACTGCTCAAGTCACACCAATACCCAAGAAGGGAAATTGGAGTATCTGCTGAATTACAAGCCCATATCACTAATTATGATTTGCAGTAGGGTTTTGGAACATATACTGCATTCAAACATTATGAATTACCTCAAAGAAAATGATTTATTAACACACAGTAAGCAATGATTCAGGGAACATCATTCTTATAAAACACAACTAGCCCTTTATACTCATAAAGTAATGAGAGCTGTTGACAGGGGATGTAAAATTGATTCCATATTTTTAGATTTCCAGAAGGCTTTCGACACCATTCTTCACAAACTCCTTCCAACCAAACTGTGTGCCTCTGGAATATCACCTCAGTTGGACAACTGGATTCATGATTTACTGTCAGAAAGGTCACAGTTCATGATAAAAGATGGAAAGCCATTGAGTAAAGCAGAAGTAATATCCAGCATTTCCCAAGGGAGTGTTATAGGCCCTGATCTATATTAACAACATAGGAAACAATCTGAGTAGATCTCTTAGATTATTAGCAGATGAAGGCGTCATTTACCATTTTGTAAAGTCATGAGATGATCAAAACAAATTGCAAAATGATTTAGATAAGATATCTGTGTGGTGCAAAAAGTGACAATTGACCCTGAATAAAGAAAAGTGTGAAGTTATTCACATGAGTGCTAGAAGAAATCCGCCAAATTTCGATTACGTGATAAATCACACAAATCTGAAGGCTGAAATATCAAGTAAATACTTAGGGATTACAATTACAAAAAACCTAAATTGGAATGTTCACACAGATAATGTTGTGGGTAGAGCAAATCAAAGACTGCAGTTCATTGGCAGTATACTTAGAAGGTACCGCAGATCTACCAAAGAGACTGCTTACACCACACTTTGCCCTATTGTGGAGTATTCCTGTGTGGTGTGAGATCTGCATCAGGTGGTACTGACAGATTACATCGAAAAAGTTAAAAGAATAGTGGCTCATTTTGTATTGCCATGAAATGGAGGAGAAAGTGCCACAGACATAATACGTGAATTGGAGTGGCAATCATTAAAACAAAGGCATTTTTTGTTGCCATGGGATCTTCTCATAAAATTTCAATCACCAGTTTTCTCCTCCAGTTGCGAAAACATTCTGTTGGCACCTACCTATATCAGGGCTCACACAGCAAAATTTAAGTGTTCATTTTACCCACACACAATTCGAGAGAGGAATGGTAGAGACAGCTTGAAGGTGGTTCATTGAACCCTCTGCCAGACACTTAATTGTGAATAGCAGAGTAATCACATAGTTGTAGATGTACACCATTTAGAAGAATGTGGGATCCAGAAAACTGGCTATTTATGCCATTATTTAAAACATTTCTAGCACATGTATAACTGATTTGTCTTCGGGAGAAATATATACTAAAAAAAAGACCAAGCTTCCAGATTTATTTTTCATATCTACCTTACGATTTTGATAGATTACAAATTTTCAAGTAAGGATGGCATCCCAAAAGAAAGGTGTGAGATTACTGAGCAGTTACTTCCTTTTGAGTTTTGAAAATTTCTTGTTTAGTCATCAAATGTGACTTATTTGTAGCAGAATTACAGAAAATTGTGAAATCTATTTCTAAGAACACCTGGCTGTGTGGGTGGACCCATATAGTCTCAGATTGGATGAGTGCTGAATCATTTTTACCCACTCTACAGCACTTTGTCAAACATGACAATGATGGTGGACAATCATGAAGACTAGAAATGAATAGCAATGGTGTCATATGCAAAAGACAATGGGAATATTTTGCCCACTCTGCCACCTCACCAAAGCTGTGTGTTACACCCTCTAGGTTTGGAAATTTTGCTTCTTTCAAGAAATTCCCTATTACACCATGCTGTGATCTTACAACACCTTATGATCTTGGTAGATTAGTTTCCTCCACCAGTTAAAATACACAGAAGTATCAAAAGTCACAGTACAGCAATAGCTGACATACAGAGGCCAGTAATCTTGCGTACACAAGGTAAAAAAAGGGCAGTGCATTTAGGGAGCTGTCATTCATACTCAGCTGAGTCATATGAAAAAGTTTATACCTATGTGATGGGAATTCATTATTCTGAGCTCCTCAATGTTGAGAGTGTGTCGAGAATACCAGAGCTGATGCATTACTTCTCACCACAGACAGTGCAGTGGCTGACAGTCGTCACTAAATGATTGAGAGCAATGGTATCTATATAGAGTTGTCAGTGCTAACAGACAGGTAACATTGCATGAAATAACCACAGAAATCAATGCGGGACACATGATGAATGTATCCTTTATGACAGTGTGACAAAATTTGGTGTTATTGTTCTATGGCAGCAAAGGACTGATGCTAGTGTATTTGCTAACAGCATAACATTGCCCACAGCAACTCTCCTGGGCTCATGACCATAGCGGTTGGAACCTAGATGACTGGAAAACTGTGTGCTGGTCAGATGAGCTCTCATATCAGTTGGTAAAAGCTGATGGTAGGATTTGAGTGTGGCATAGACCCCGTGAGGCCATAGATCCAAGTTGTCAACAAGGCACTGTATAAGCTGTTGGTGGCTCGGCTCCATAATGGTGTGGGCTGTGTTTACATGGAATGGACTGAATCCTCTGGTCCAACTGAACCAATCATTGACTCAAAATGGTAATAAAATTTTAGGAGGCATCTCAAGACTTTTGTCACCTCAGTGTATATGAAGCATTTTAGAGCATGTGGTACATAATGAACTACGGAACACAGATATTTTAGGGCTTAAAGAGTATTACCCAGTTTGCCGGCTAATCAATTTTTGCCATATAACTAATATGCCATTTACTTTAACTGCTGATGTTTCTGACTAGGTCATAATTACAGATCTGAACACTCCTCAGGCCCCTTAAAAGTAAGGGTAAGTGGCAAAAGAGCTGAAGCAATATCTCCAGAAGACCTTCAGCCTCATCCCTAAGCCTCTCTTTCAAGAAAAAACAAACTAAGAACAATAAATCAGTGCTTTGACATACACTCCCATCAAAAATAGCTTGGAAGAAGCTAGTTTAATAGAAAAAAAGAAATGAAAAAATGCAATAGGCATATAGGAAAATGGCCTAGAAATGAAAGGAAAAGAAACTTACCTAAAAATGCATTTGATGTGGAAGAATCTGTTGCATATTGAGTCATCTTGAGCAGTGAATCTTTCTTCGGATGATGATATCATAGTGTCTTTTGTACTTTGTGTTGCTAAAGTTTTGCAGGTTATAAAAGATGGTGCTCTAGTGCTATTTAATATATGTGTGACTGTAACATTAAAATTTATGCTGAAACATAACAGTAGTATGGTAGAGGAGGCTGATATTGTATTGAAATTACCTAATCCATCTCAATTAAGATCTGCTCAGTATACAAATATATTGACTTTTAATAGTGATGTGAATGAGGTCGGTTTATATTAGCTCTTTATAAGACACTTGTGTATTGTTCTGATCGTATAATTTATTGTTTGTATGTCATTATATTGCATTTTGCTGTATGTAGTCATTGGCCATATTAATGGACATTTTGTTTCTGAATGTATAGCAGTTAATGACAATGGTTCAATAGCTTCTCTGTATGGCTCAGTTAACATTCTGCAGCAGATTAAGTGAAATACTTTCAGCTAAGTTGCATTTGTGTGTCTGCTTTTGTTAATATTTGGATTAGGCACTTAAGATTTAATTCAAATGTTCATTATATAACAACCAAAACTATGATGTACTCAACGTTTACATATTGTGAAAAATATGAATATGAAAAATCAAAATGAGCAAACTGCCTCACAAGGGAAAATTCACAGGTTGAAATCAATGATCCTGATGAAATGTGGTTGGTATTAAGTGAATCAAAGCAATGAGTGTACTTTTTTTGCACTAATGCACTTTTAAGGGCTAAAACACATCTTGAAATGTGATTTGATGTATTTTGTTTGGAGGGAGTATCTTCAAAATGATGATGCATAAAAAAGTGTTTCAAATTAAAGTTGAAATATATTTATGTTATTGACAACTGTACATTCAACTTTTGTAGTAATCTGAAATTTTGCAAAATATCCCCCTCCCCCCTCACCAGTAATTAAGTTGGACAAATGAACACTTATTTTTATAACATACATTAAAGAAACTTTACATCACATACATCGATATGCAGTAAAGCTACTTGGAGAAATACCATTTTTGGAAAATAAGCTGTACACAGTCCACCGCAAAGTATTTTCAACATACCTATTTAAAATATTTTTACTCATTTGTGTTTTATATTGTAAATTGCTATTTAACATTTTTCATTCATATTTTTTCATGTTTTTTTGTTTTGTTGTTTACTATTTTCTTAGCTTCAAAATAATAAGTAACCCATTACTACAATACAAAATCATTACAGTAATGATAAGCAGGAAATAAATGCTTAAAACATAATGTTTTTTATACCATATACATACAATGAATTAACACAATATAAAACAAAACTCACTATGATTCTCAAATTATGACAGCTGATCCTGTAAATATCCAGATTTGTATCAGGTATATTTCAGTATAATGGAAAATTTGGTAAAGAGAATTGATTATGTGCCAGTACTGGTAACTGCAGCTTGATTATATTGTTTCTCAAGTGGAGGGTGACATCATAATCATTCAGCAGAACTAGTTCTGAAAATCTTCTCACAAAGTTCTTCCAACATCAAATGAAATGCAAGGGCAATGGCTGTACTTATCATGTTGAGTCTTTTGGGCTGCCATGTGACCAAGGTCCTTGTCACCATGTACGATGTTCAAAACTGTTCTTTGGTACTGTCCACCCCAAGAATCTAGCAATAATGCAGGATTTTGTCTTACACTGGGAAAGAAGACTTCTGTAAATATATTTAATGTGGTCAGATGATAGTTTGACAGATTTCAATCCTGTCACAAGAAAATTAGGGCCTTTGAAACAAGATCCTCAAATTCTTGGTCCAAACTCTCTATTAGATTCTTTTAAAACATTGTAAACAGGAGTGACCAATGTGAAAAGAAACCATATAACAATCATACCTAACAACAAGAATTTTGTTTATCTGGTGATATAAAAGGCTTTATGGCACAGGTACAGCCATGGGATGTTTATGGCTTTTGATGATGGAAGAACTTTGTCAGAAGAATGTTAGATTTATTTCTGTCTCCACTTGAGAAACAATATTTTCAAGCTGCAGTTGCTAATAATCAGCTCTCTTCATCAAATTTTTACATTGAGCAGAAATATGTCTGATACAAGTCAGGGTGCTTAGAAGATTGGTTATCACAATTTTATAATCTTGTTGAATTTTGTTTTGTACTGAGTTGTCCACTGTGTGTGTTATGTGAAGAAATTTTGTTCATTGTACGTGTGTTGTGTAAGTTTTAAAAAACCTTATGTTTAAAGTTTATTGACAGATTGTCATTAATGAAACTATTTTGTATCATAATAATGGGATACTTATTATTTTTGAGTAACAAATAATCTGAGAGCACATTGTTTACAGCTTATTTTCCTAAAATATTATTTCATGAACCAGCCTTATTAGGCATGGATGTATGTGTTGTGATAGCTTCTTTAATTTACGTTGTAAGAAATGTTTTCACTTCTCAAAATTAATTGAGGTTGCCTGGGTATTTTGCACAATTTCAGATTATTGCAGAAGTTGATTATATGATTTTCAAGATTCGTTTACCGCGTTTCAACTTTTATGCGAGACATATTTTTTATATATCATAGATCTGAAGATATATCCTCTAATCATAATGTGCCAAATTGCTTGTCAGGTTGTGTTTTACACCATAGTAGTAAAGTGGGAAAATACAAAAAAATATATACTGGATTATTTTGACCCATCCACATACCCACCAAATTTCATCCAGATAATTTATTAACACCTGGGAATGCTCCCTTGTCAGTTAACCTAACTTGACTTTACTATAGTACCCCTGAGCTGAGTGGTGTGCCAACAGTGTGACTGATACAAATATGTTCGAGTAACATCTGTTTGTTTATTGACCATGAACTAACTCAGTACAGCTTTGGAGGATGAAGGCCCAAAAGTATGTGCAACTGAATTGCTCTATAATGATGTGCATAGGAGACCACTACATGGCAAAGTCAACTGTCATCAGCAGTGATGAAGAACTGAGGAGATGGACCTTCCAGGATGGTTGTTGAGTGGTAGTGGCTGTGGTCCTGGCAGAGGCCACAAGTCCAATGTAGTGGGTCCATCCAGATGGGCTGACATATGGCCAGTGGCTGTGATCCTGGTGAAGCTGTGAGATGGTGTGTCTGATGTGTTATTGCAATGGCAGGCTTTTTTATCTGAAGCATAGGCTCAAGGGCAGCTGGCAGTCAGTCTGGAACCTGGAGGGGAACTGGCCATCAATGGTCTGAACAGGGACTTGACTACCAGTCAGCAGAAAAATACAGGTGCAATGTTACGGCCATGTGAATGCACAGATCCAAGTAGGTGACTGCAGTGCAGCACTGTTTAACATGACCTTCACACTCCATAACAGCACAGCACATGTCCGAAGATGCTATGCTGCAGAAGGCTTGGTAGTAAAAAACTTAACAACTCTTCCATTGACAAACATCCTCCCAAGGTAAGACACGGACCATGCTTGGCCCTTGGATCATATTCACAAGAGTAGTGGCTGAAGGTGCAGGGGCCGAACTCTGCCTATAATACATTCCTTCCCCCTTGAGGGAGATGATGTAATCATCTCAGAGAAGTGTATCATCCAGGTGAAGAGGCAATGGGCATCTGCCAGAGACAACTGAGACAAGACAACAGGACAAACAGGCAATGGGCACAGAAAGTCATCCCAACAAAAGAAGCATGTTGTGTCCACATGGGGAATGGCAGTTGACCATCATAGGTAGTGACAGGGAATGTGTGGGTAGAGGCAGGTCTGGCTGCAAAGACTCGCCACAAATATACAACCCTGGTGTGGACAACCAAAACAGGATTGGCAGTGCCATCGGGTATGGCTTGCTGGATGCAGGGATGCCTGCAAAGGAGCTGGGGGCAGTGGCAGTAGTGGTGATCCCTGGGTACAGCATTGTGAGTGTCAGCTTGTAATGTTACCTCTCTCATCTGGGGAACAAATATTAAATATCATCAATTATTTTATAGCAAATTATGACACGTTTTTAAAAACCTGTGTGGTCCTCCTAGTTTCAATAGTGGACCACAAGAACCCATCAGTCTGTTCACTCTAGTAACAGAGCATAAGGGACTTAAATATTTCACAAGAGAATGTATCTTCACAGTACGAATACGAAATAATTTAATTGCCTTACCTTGAATACTCATTGTTGCTTGCTCGTTGTCTAGGGGTAACTTCTGGATTTGCTGTAATTGTTAGTACAATGGGTCCTTGGGTTTGTAATATGCTATGTAAGAACTGATACTGTTTACAGCTTTCCATATCACATATTTTTGTAATATCATCTTCATAACAATCAGTATTTCACCAATATAAGCTTTTCCAACATAAGTTGTCGTCTTAAAATTTTCAACAACACAACCTCTCAAGACTCACTGTCTCTTAGACTCACCAAAACATGACTGACTCTTAGCCTCACTCGGCAAAAACTGTTTCTGCATTAACAATCAAAGACCTTACAAGGTAACAGGTTTGCCAACATGAATTGAGCATAGATATTTTATACCTCACATGTATACACTTATGGAAACAGTACGAAAATTGAATAGAGTTCTCAAATACTTTTGCTGCAATATGTAATACGATTGTCCTGAAAATTATTAGTTTTTATAATAAAATGATAATATTTCAGTTTAATGTTATGTAATTAAAGTTCACTGTAATTTTATATTAGTATAATTGTTCTTTCATGTTGATACACAGCACTGCATAGCTCACCAGCCGATGGTATCGAGAGTTTCAGTAGTACGTTACATTACATGCTGTGACAAGGACCGTAATAACTGCAGAGGAGGCCATGTGGTCAGCTGTGGAGGTGGCCACAACAATGGTGGTGGCATTCCATGGGAATGGCATTGCAAAACATTGGCTGTGACAGGAGCCATGACAAGGCCAGAAAATGAGTGGGTCTGAGTGCCTAGGAAGGGAGTGTCGGCTCCACACAGATGGATGGTGACAGGAGAGTTCACTGTGACATGACAGGGCCAATGATGGAAGGCCTAGCATATGATGGTATCATGTTCAAGGGCTGGCTGGTTCGAAGGCATATCTAGAACGCTGTGAACAAGAAATGGAGTTCTGCACTGTATCTACATCTAAATTGATGCTCTGCAGGCCACTGTACTGCATGGTGGATTCTACCTTGTACCACTATTAGTCATTTGCTTTTCTGTTCCACTCGCAAACAGAATGGTGAAAAAGACTATCATTCCATTATGTCTCCATATTAACCATGATTTCTTGTATCTTATCTTCATGGTACTTAAGTGCAGTGAATATTGGAGGCAACAGAATTGTTCTACAGTCAGCTTCAAATATTGGCCCTCTAAATTTTTTCAATAGTATTTCTTGAAAAGAATGTTGCCCTCCCTTCAGGGATTCCCCTTTGAATTTATGAAGTACCTCCATAACTCTTGTGTGTTGTTTGAATCTGTAAGTGACAAATCTAGAAATCTGCCTCTGAATTTCTTCCATGTTTTTCCTGTAATCCAACCTCGTACAAATCCAAAACACTCAAGCAGTACTCAAGAATAGATCACGGTAGCATCCCACATGTGGTCTCCTTTGCAGATGAACCACACTTTCCTAGGATTTGCCGAATAGACCAAAGTCAACCATTCACATTTTGTACCACAATCATCACATGCTTGTTCCATTTTGTATCACTTGGCAATATTATGCCCAGATATTTAAATGATGTGACTGTTTTAAGTGGGACACTGTTAATATTGTAACTAAAAAGTATGGGTTTGTTTTTCCTACTCATCCAAATTAACTTACATTTTTCTACATTTAGAACTAACTGCTATTCATCATACCAACTATAAATTTTGTTTAAGTTGTCTTGTATCTTTCTACATTCATTCATCTTAAACAATTTACTGTACACCACAGCATTACGAGCAAACATCTACAGCCTGCTGCCCACCCTATCTGCCAAATCAGCTATGTATACAGTGAATAATAGCGGTCCTGTTACACTTCCCTGGAGCTCTTCTGATGCTACCCTTGTCTCTGATGAGTACTTGATGTTGAGGACCAACATACTGGGTTATATAACTTGAGACGTCTTTGCAACACTCATATATCTGTGAACTTATTTCATATGCTTGTACTTTCTTTAATAGCTTGCAATGGGGCACCATGTCAACACTTTTGTGAATCTAGAAATATGGAATCTGCCTGTTGCCCTTCATGTATGGCAGTATATCATGCGAGGAAAGAGAAAGCTGAGTTTCACACGAGTGATGCTTTCTAAAGCCATGCTGATTAACAGTCGTAAGCTTCTCGGTATCAAGAAAATTTATTATATTTGAGCTGAAAATCTGTTCACGGTTTCTGCAACAGACCAAAGTTACGAATATTGGTCTGTAATTTTGCAGTTCCATTCCTTTGCCCTTCTTATACACGGGAGTCACCTTTGCTTTGTCCAGTCACATGGGACTTGGTGCTGGGTGAGAGCTTTGTGATGAATGCAAGATAGGGAAGGGGAAATTCCAAATTGAGATTCCAACCAAACTTGGTGATTTATTTGTCTTCAACTCCTTCAGTTGATTCTGTACACCAAGATGCTTATTACAGTTTCATAGATATGGGAGTCTATTTGATGGTCAAATAATGCTATGCTTGTATGACTCTCGTGTGTGAACAATTTCTTGAATCTGAAATTTAAAACTTCGGCTTTCATTTTGCTATCTTCAGCTACTACACAAGACTGCCATTAAGTGACTGTTCAATAAGCCTTAGACCCACTCAGTGATTTTACATAGAACCAGAATTTTCTCAGGTTCTCTGGCAGATCTTTTGCTAAGGTATGACAGTGGTAGTAGTTGTCTACTTTGTGCATGGGTATTTGCAAAGATGCATCTTTACTAACCTTTCAAACTGAGAGTGCAACAGTGTCTACTTCTTCAGCATTTTCACAATCTTGTTACTAAACCATGGTGGGTCTTTCCATACTTAATCCATTTACTACGCACATAATTCTCCAGACCGTGATTTACAATATACGTAAATTTTGCCATCTTACTGAAGCTCAGTAATGTCAGTTCACTGTTTAAGTGAGATGCTGCAACTGCTTATCTGCTCTTTGAAGCAGAAACACTTTCCTAGCCTCCTTAAGTGATTTATTAACTTTTGTAGCCATAGTTGCTATAATAACATCATGTTCGCTAATCCCCACTTCTACACTAATGTTGTCAATAAGGTCTGTTTTTTTTGTTGCTACCATGTGCCAATGCTGTAGACAATGTAGTGGTAGGTGGCCCTGAGTGCCACAAACACAAAAACTTCTGGGTGCTCTGTTAAAATTGCTGTGGAAAAAACTGGGGAATCTGGATGAGCTGAAAGGTGCCTTGCAGCAGGTCCCAGGTCCTGAGATGCTCAGCCCTGAAGTGATGCTCACCCCTGAAGTTATGGGCTGGAGGCCACAAGAGCTCTGATTTATGAGAATACACTATAAGTAACTGATGACTTGAAAATATACAGAGACTTGAGAAATATGCAATCCTACAAAAGTATGTTAGAGAATGCACTGAGGAACAAAATGGGAATGCATCCCTTGACTACTGGGAAGAGAAACCTGGGCAAGTACAAGACCTGCTGAGAAACATGAGCATGGATGTCTCAGGTACACATACCAATATCCAGAGAACCAAACACTGGAACATAGGTTTTCAATCCAAGAAATGAGTAGTCCATATGTGATATACGGGGAACATAGTCACACTATAGCAAGGAATGAACAATCTGGGTCTGGTACATGACTAGACACATTTTTAGGAGTTGAACGTAGATTGGAATAGAGTGGGGACATGAGTTGACTGCTCCACTGAGACAACTTGCACACAAGCAAAAAAATAAAAACACACAAACAAGTGAGAAGTCCAAAGCCCAGCTACAGCAGTACAACTGAAGATACCTCAAGAAACACGAAAAAAAGTGATGAAACTGTCTCATTATTGTTATCCTGTCCAGGCCCTGCCATCCAGGGGAAGAGAGTCGACCATGGCTGCATCATCTGGGAAAAATACAATGCAGCTTGGCATGGAGGAATGCAGGCAGCTGGGTGAAGGGCAAGCCCAGAAGCTGATGATGCCAACAACGAACCATTAGCAGGTACTGGAATTATTGAATCTTGAGGAACCACTACTCTGTGAATCTACATGAAATCTGTCATGTGTTTCATGAGACCATTTTCCTTGTCACCTGTTACTGTATATGTAAGACAAGGAAGAATTCTATATCATGAAACCAATTATGTTTGTTGTCAACTATAGTATATGGTGGGTGAAGGAAGAGTACTGTTAGGTGAGACAATTACCCTCTTTACTAACTATAGTAACCCTTGGCTGAGGGATGTTCCAAGTTAATATGTGTGGTTAATATGCACACATTAGAGTAACAGCTGTTTGTTTATTGACCATTAACCAATTCAGTACAGTTTTGGAGGATAAAGGCCCATATACAAGTACAACTGAAACATCCTTCTACAACAATATGTAGCGGAGGGCACTGTGATGAAGCCCCCTGATCAACAGTAGCGGCCTTGTGGAGTGGCTGTTGGATGGTGGTGGCTATGATCCTGGCAAAGGAGGCAGGTTCAGTGTAGGGGTGTCTCCTGGAGAGGCAGATGTATGGTGAGTGGCCATGATCCTGGTGAAGGGATGAAATGGCACATCTGTTGGGTAGTGGCAGTGCAGTCATTGTGACCCAAAGCATAGGCTTGGGAATAGAAGGTGGTTGGTCTGAAGCCCAGAGCTGAACTGAAGCATCAAGGGGCTGAGCAGTGACCTAAGTGCCCATCAGCAGAGGAATACAGGCACAGTGCTACATGGACACATGACAGTGCAGGCACAAGTATGTAGGAGCCTGCAACAGGCATAGTGTTATGTAGACACATGACTGTGCAGACACAAGTAAGTAGGTACCTGCAACTGCAGTGCTGTTTGCCGCAACCTGCATGCCACATATCAGTTTGTGCCCTCAAATGATATGGTGACTGCAGGAGGCTTGGTAATAAACTGCTCAATGACACTTCCGTTGACAAACAACCTCCTGAGGTAAGGCAGGGGCCATGCCTCACCAACAAAGCATATCCACAAGTGTGGTAACCAGACACACTATGCCAGCTTACATGCCACAAAAATAAAATTTACAATCTGAATATTCAATATGAGTTTACCAGAAAGCAAAAAGAGAATAATTAAGACACCTAAAATTTAATACAAGTTTAATCAGGAAGTTGCTGGCAGGAAGGAATATTTGTATAATGAAAGAAAATAAAATTCAGTTAATGTCAGGAACAATGTTGTAAAAAAAGAAAGGATAGAATATCCAGGAAAATATGGAAAAAGTCACAACACAGGAGATTTTCCTCACAAAAAGTGAAATCAGCAAGTTCTTGGTCATAATGGAATAACAAGCTCCAAATATATCAGAAGACAAATTCTTGAAACTAACCATTTAGCCTAGATAAAATTAGCAACAAAATAAATGAAAAGTACTGAAATTTATGTCAGACAAATTCACTATCAAAACTCACATTAAAGCATACCAAGGCAGAAACTTTAGTAGCTTACCACAATCAATGAATCTGGTGTTTCACATCAAAGACAAAACTTAGAAATTCATCTGTGTATAACATAGCTAGAAATGTATATTTTTGGAAACAACAATAGCTTTGAGATAACAGAAGCAGTAACTATGTCCACAACTGCAGAGAAATGGCTTAGTCACATCCTGGGGGAATGTAGGAGGTGAGGTACTGGTGGAAGTAAAGCTGTGAGGACAGGACGTAAGTTGTCCTTTGGTAACTCATTTGGTAGAGTACTTGCCACCAAAAGGCAAAGGTCCTGAGTTTGATTTTTGATCGAGGACACAGTTTTAATCTGGCAGGAAGTTTCATATAAGCTCACACTGTGGTGCAGAGTGAAAACTTTGATCTGGAAACACTCCCAATACTCTGTGGCTAAGCCATGTCTCTGCAATATCCTTTCTTCCAAGGGTGCTAGTCTTGCAAGTTTCACAGAAGTGCTTCTGCAAAGTTTGGAAAGTAGGAGACGGTGTACTGGCAGAAGTAAAGTGGGTAACTCATTTACTAGGGCACTTGCCCATGAAATGTGAAGAGCCTGACTTTGAGTCTCAGTCTGGCATCAACTTTAATCTGCGAAGAAGTTTCAAACCCTAGTCTTTTTTCCATTTATTTAAAACAATACTAAAGCAACTTTGAATATGCTTTGGTTAAACAACAACGTTTACACAATAACCATGTATATGAGTGCACACACACAAACACACACACACACACACCAATATTAAAAATGCTTGCTCTCGCAGTTGATTATTTGTCAAATATTCAACATAATTAGTTTTTTTATAATCACAGATAAATGGTCAAGCTATCTGGAGTATACCAATAGGTAAGTATCTACACCCTCACTATGCAAGTGTTATGATACATTAAACTACATAAAAAATTAAACTTAATGCAGTACTCAGTGAATATCCAATAATTATAAAAACAGGGAAACTAAATGGTTCACTTATATTAATGTGACCACCGTCAATGTTCGATGTCAATGTGGAATAACCACACACAGATAGCAGGTAGCAGCACTGACAGTGGAGAGTATATAAAGTATGTCAGGGGACATTGGAAACAGTCCAGTTGTTGCTGTAGTGCAGAAATGGAGTGATTAATCTGATATACAAGAAAGCGTGATCATTAGCTTTTGTGCCAAGGGTGGAAGCACTTCTCTAATGGCTAAGTTTGTAAACCATTAGTGTGCCACCATGGTTAAAGCATACTGTGCATACATTTTTAAACTGCTTAACAAAGGTGTGTGTGTGTGGCGTCAAGGGTGCTGCTGAACTAGGAGTGTGTGTGTGCGGAGGGGGGAAGAGAGGGGGGTAGTTTAGAGGGTCCTTTGCCATCTTTTTCGTATATGTGTCAGTGTCACATCCCCATATGATTATGTCACTATGGGGCATTTAACAGGATGAATGAAAAATCATAAATCCCTTTCGATGCTTCAAGTCAGGTAAAAATTTCTTAAAACGGTTTTGAATGGCCCCTAGTGGTCCCTCCCTGTACACAAAACAAAAAAATTGCAGTGCTCGATGGCGCTGTTCTGACCTCTGTCGTCAAGAGAAAGAATGATGACCTTCCCATCCCACGACAGAATTCTGGTGAGATATGTTGCCAGTGTGACATTATTCACCCACTTTACATGACACATGATCTTCTAATCTCTGCCATTTTTATGCACATATTGGCTCCTTGCTGTTTGAAGCATCATCAAGTCTGCGGGTTATGTTGCAGAGCACCACGCTTTTACTCCGTTACAGAGGAACGCTGCAGGCAACTTTGAGCCGCATTAGAAATGTCTGCTTCGCAATGGGGGAAATGTCGGTGGTCCAAAAAGTGCCCCTTAAACTTTTTGCGCAGTGTAATAAACAGATTGGCAATAGCAAAAAATCATTTCTGAAGAAGAGGCATGTATTTACATCTTATGGTATATAAGTTTAAATGTTAGGAGGTATTTTCTGAAGGTTTTTGTCCGGAGTGTTGCCTTATACAGTGGTGAAATGCAGACGATATGCAGTACAGACAAGAATACTGGTAATATAGAATTATTTGAAAGTGGGTACTACAGAAGAATACAGAAGATTAGGTGGGTAGATCGGATAACTAATGAAGATATACTGAATTGAATGGGAGAGAAAGAAGTTTATGGTTCAAATGGTTTAAAAACATTATGTTTAAATATTCAAAAATGGTTCAAATGGCTCTGAGCACTATAGGACTTACCTTCTGAGGTCATCAGTCCCCTAGAACTTAGAACTACATAAAGCTAACTAAGCTGAGGACACCACACACATCCATGCCTGAGGCAGGATTCGAACCTGCGACCATAGCGGTCGCGTGGTTCCAGACTGTACCGCGTAGAACCGCTCGGCCACCCCGTGTGGCCCTTAAATGTTCATTTATTGTTATAGTTCATGTTTATTATTCACTCTTTATTCAGTGAAGTCTATATTCCAACTTTTTCTATTGTTTTGTGAGTTGAACAATGTTATTCTCTATAATCTTTTATGTTAGGCAAGGTGACTAGACACTAGATATTAGGTACTAGATGTATTTTTCTACCTCTGTTTCCATCAAAAATGTCTGTTCGGGATTGGCTGTCACAAAAATTTTGGCAATGGTTGTCGCCTGTAACATCTCACACAGCCTATTTTTTTTTTTTTTAGTATTTTATTCGCTTATTTGAGATAAAAATGGTGTGAAATCTTAAAGGAAAAACATACTGAGCAGACGTTGCTCCAGATATCATTGTTACAGAAGTGCAAATGGGGATTGTATCATTTATCAAACTTAGGTTTGGTACTGTGAGAAAATTCTCCAAGATCAGATAGAAGATGAACAGACTGTTCGGCCTTTCATTGCTGTTGGCTGTTCTCCTTAAGGAAAAATTATTTTTTTATTTCGACAAGAACGAATTAAAGCAAATCTGTTCTTTAGGCTGCTTATCTTTACTACTGTTTAACGCTGAAAGAAATCGAATCTTTGGTAATGGTCTGTGCTTGGAAAATATACTGAGATCTCCAAGATCAGATAGAAGATGAACAGACTGTTCGGCCTTTCATTGCTGTTGGTTGTTCCCCATAAGGAAAAATTATTTTTTTATGTCGACAAGAACGAATTAAAGCAAATCTGTTCTTTAGGCTGCTTATCTTTACTACTGTTTAACGCTGAAAGAAATCGAATCTTTGGTAATGGTCTTTGCTTGGAAAATATACTGAGACTCAAAAGTGCGCGCAAGCCACCTCCTGTAGTGAAACCTTTACCAGAGGCTGGCGATAGGACAATATCCATTGACGGTAAAAAAAAAAAAAAAAAATCGCAGCACCAAGAAGGACTTGTGCGACATTAACAAATGTTGGTAGGCGTGTTTCTACATCTGAAAGATGATGTCTCTTCAGATTTTAAGTACGACACGTAAGAGTGACGCGAGTAGCGCCAATATGAGCATATATATCAGATTTGCTTTAAATATGCGCTTAACGGTCGTGACCGTTATTTACCTTTGAGATTGGACATGGTGTCTTGATGTTAGTCAAGAATGCTTTTACTTCAACAATGATAGCATTATCAACATCTTACTTAGTGTAAATGAATCGTGTAATAAGGATAGAGGAGCTGAATGTTGGTTCCGCGATATTGCAGGAAGTCTTGGCAGGAATGTAGCTACTTTACATGATCACTGGCAACAGTGATCACGAGAATGTAGGATAGGTAGAGGACTGGTGTCCAGACAGCCACGTAGCACTACCGAGAGGGGAGGCCATTGTGTACAGTGTATGGTCCTGGCGCATCTTACTGCATCTCCAGCAGTAATTTGGGCAACAGTTGGCACCACAATGACACAACCAACTGTTACAAATCTCTTACTACAAGGACAGCTCCGATCTAAGGGCCCTGTAGCGTGCATTCCTCTGACCCAAACCACCACCATTTGCGACTTCAGTGGCGTCAAGCGCGAGCTCATTAGAGAGAATGGGGAAGGTCTCTTGTGTTTTCTGATGAAAGCTGATTCTGCCTAGGTGACAAGGATAGCCGTGTGTTGGTTAGAAGGAGGCCAATTGAGGGGCTGCAACCAATCTGTCTGTGTGCTAGACTCACTGGACTTAACACTTGGGGTTATGATGTGGGTTGCGATTTCGTATGTCAGCGGGAGCATTCTCGTGGCTATCCCATGCACCCTTACTGCAAATTTCTACGTTAGCCATTCTTGAACAGTTTTCCAGGGAATGTTTTTCTGCAGGATAATGTTTGCCCACATGCTACTGTTGGAACCCAACATCCTTTGTGGAGCGTCGACATGTTGTCCTGGCCTGTTCGGTCACCTGATCAATCAGCACTCAAGTAGGCCCTACATATGGGACATCATCGGACGACAACTCTGATGTCATCCACAACCAGCATTAACCGTTCCTGTAATTGACGGACCATGTGCAGCAGTCGTGGAATTCATCTCACAAACTGACATTCGGCACTTGTACAACACAATGAAAGCACGTTTGTATGCTTGAAATCAACATTCTGGCAGTTATAGTGGTTATTAACGTACCAGCATTTCACATTTGCTTTAGCTTATCTTGGGCTTATATCAACCTGCTACTCTTGCAGTGTTAATCTCTTAAATATGTTACCTATAGTGCGTTTGAAACTAGTTGCGACTTTTGACGTTTGGCTCACCGGAGGGGGACGTGACGCCGTTGACCAGCTAACACCAATGGCGAGACGGCTTCCCCTACCACGCCGCCAGCGGTTCGGCTGGTAAGGCGCCCCTGTTGCCAAACCATGAGTGAACAGTACCCGCAGGAGATGCGTCAGCGTTTGTCAAGTCTCGCAGTAAAGTCGTATTTTCGTGTTGAAGTGTTCTGTAGTCATCAGGAATTGGGAGCAAGTGTTTGGTGTTGGCGTTGCATTAATGACAACAGTGCAGTACATATAAATATGAGATTTGCATTAAAAGTGTCGGCCAAGAACACTTTCACCGGCTGGGAAGATAACGTTCTGCTGCAAACCATTCCTAAGAATTCGACAATAGTAATGGGTAACATGCCATACCATGCCGTTGTGATGCATAAAGCTACAACAAAGCAGTGGAAGAAAGCAGATATTTTTTTCTGGGTACGAAGAAATGATCCATGAGATAAAGTTTAACCTACCATGTATAAGACGAAGTTAATGGAACTTTTAGTGTTGTTCAAGCCAAAACGTCACGCTACCATGTCGACGAACGACTAACGGTAAAGGACATGGTTTAATCAAGCTTCATCCCTATCATGCTCATTTAAATCTGACAGAGTATGTGGGTCTATGTGGCGAAAACAGCAAGAAGTTACGCTGAGATTGAAATGCTGATAAAAAAAGCAAATGTTACACGAAAGGGCTCATCTTGAGTTGTCAGCCATAATATCAAGAAGGATTTTGAGGATTCATGAAGGACTGTGACGAGTTTTGAGGAATACGTAACTTCTCCTGTTGCCACGTTAAAATCTGCTTCTCTTGTAGAAATATTCATATCACGAGCATCGTAATGCAGTTGAAATTGTGACGGAATCCTGAAATAGTGTATTATTAAACCAACAACTCAGTGCAAGTCAAGTCAATAGTTTATGATGCAGCAAATTCTCAGTAAAAAAAGTAAACATGTTAACTTCTTCTCTTATATTGCTACAAAACCCACAGTTTCACCATGGTCCTCAATAATTACTGTATTTCTTTGAAAAAATCTGTAGTCGTTTGAATATCGCTGTAGATATAGCAATTTCACTTATTAGGCCTAATCATGTGGCAAAAAAGTCTCGTATTCATCATCTGCCAAAATCTTGTTTCGGTACCTCAGAACTTTTGAGGTAGAGGAATTTACGAATATTTCATTCTAGTTTTTTTCATGACGCATGAGTTCGTGCTGGAGCCATTCTAGTTTTTTCGTGACGCACGAGTTCGTGCTGGAGCGCTCTATGTACATTCCGTTTTCTCAAGATTGGAAACAGAGATATCCTGGCAAATTTAAAGAGTAATTCAATATATTACTTACATATAATAAAAAAAAAAATGGTTCAAAGGGCTCTGAGCGCTATGGGACTTAACTTCTGAGGTCATCAGTCCCCTAGAACTTGTTGTTGTTGTTGTGGTCTTCAGTCCAGAGATTGGTTTGAAGCAGCTCTCCATGCTACTCTATCCTGTGCAAGCTGTTTCATCTCCCAGTACGTATTGCAGCCTACATCCTTCTGAATCTGCTTAGTGTATTCATCTCTTGGTCTCCCTCTACGATTTTTACCCTCCACGCTACCCTCCAATACTAAATTTGTGATCCCTTGATGCCTCAGAACATGTCCTACCAACCGATCCCTTCTTCTAGTCAAGTTGTGCCACAAACTCCTCTTCTCCCCAATCCTATTCAACACTTCCTCATTAGTTATGTGATCTACCCATCTAATCTTCAGCATTCTTCGGTAGCACCACATTTCGAAAGCTTCTATTCGCTTCTTGTCCACACTACTTATTGTTCATGTTTCACTTCCATACATGGCTACACTCCATACAAATACTTGCAGACACGACTTCCTCACACTTACATCTACACTTGATGTTAACAAATTTTTCTTCTTCAGAAATGATTTCCTTGCCATTGCCAGTCTACATTTTATATCCTCTCTACTTCGACCATCATAAGTTATTTTGCTCCCCAAATAGCAAAACTCCTTTACTACTTTGTCTCATTCCCTAATCTAATTCCCTCAGAATCACCCGGGTTAACTCGACTACATTCCATTATCCTCGTTTTGCTTTTGTTGATGTTCATCTTATATCCTCCTTTCAAGACACCATTCATTCTGTTCAACTGCTCTTCCAAGTCCTTTGCTGTCTCTGTCAGAATTACAATGTCATCGGTGAACCTCAAAGTTTTTATTTCTTCTCTATGGATTTTAATAGCTGCTCCGAATGTTTCTTCTCTTTCCTTTACTTCTTGCTCAATATACAGATTGAATAACATCGGGGAGAGGCTACAAATCTGTCTCACCCCCTTCCCAACCACTGCTTCCGTTTCATGTCTCTCGACTCTTATAACTGCCATCTAGTTCCCTAGAACTTAAAACTACTTAAACCTGCCGGAGCAACCGAGCAGTTACAGGCGCTTCAGTCTGGAACCACGCGGGACAAACGAGCACTTAAATTTTTCCGTGCAAGCCCTGATTTCTCTTATTTTATCGTGACGATATAAAGTGTTTCAAATAAGTTTCGACTTTTGACAGTTCAGCACGGAGCGAGTAAAGGGAATCGTCGTTGCCAGCGTGTGCTCCGCGCGCAGTAGATGACCGCAGTATAGTCCTAAACGGCGCGAAACATGGAAGGGTCGCTGGACTGCTTGAACAGCAAGCTGACCGATCTGCGATCTTCCTAAGACGATTTTGAAGAAACTATTCGGTAATAAACTCTCATTCTCACACATCCTATAGTTCCAGTCATCAGATTCATGACGAACCACCTATCGTTTCGTTAATTCTCATAGTAGTTGTGATATTTCGGTAGGAGGGAAATTACTGTGACAAATTCTTAGTTTGCAGTGAAAAATAGGTGTCGCTATGAAATTGTATTTGATGATTGACAGGTTACATGTTGCTGTGTATTAAATGAAGCCGGCCGGAGCAACCGAGCAGTTATAGGCGGTTCAGTCTGGAACCGCGCGACCGCTACGGTCGTAGGTTCGAATCCTGCCTCGGGCATGGATGTGTGTGATGTCCTTAGGTTAGTTAGGTTTAAGTAGTTCTAAGCTCTAGGGGACTGATTACCTCAGAAGTTAAGTCCCATAGTGCTCAGAGCCATTTGAACCATTTTTCCCGCGTGACGTTCGAGAGTGGAACGGTAGATAACAGCTTGAAGGTGGTTCATTGAACCCTCTACCCGGCACTTTATTGTGAATAGCAGAGTAATCACGTAGATGTAGATGTAGAGACAAATTTGTTCCCGAAATCTCATTAGTTTATTATTAATTATTCTTTGGTGTTGTGCCTTTGTCCATCTTTGTAGAAAGAAATGTCGACCAAAGAAACAGCTACATTGTCAATAGATTCACCAGTTAAAAAACAGCTTAAAGATATATTTGTAAATACAATTAAATATAAATGAAATGTCTAATTGGAAAAGCAACTGAAAATAACGCAAAAAATAAGAAATAAAGTAAATCGAGGGACGAACCAAAAATTGAAATTAGTGAACAAGAGGATGGCAGTAGCTGTTTCTGCGTAGTGTGTCTTGAATCATTATCTAATAGTAAAGCTAAAGAAATATGGATCTAGTTTACAGATTGTAGGAAGTGAGATCATGATTTATATACCCAAGGCTCAATTAATTTTTATACATGTCAAAATTGAGAGTGTGCGCTCGAAAGTGAGTAGATTGATATAGGATCCTACGATAAATATTTACTTACATTAGCGTACCACTTTAATACCAGATTGGTTGTAAATATATACTAGTGCTTTATCAATATCATTGTTTCATTTTTCTGTTCTTCATAAACCTTTCGGTAATAAATGCACCTTGCAAAAAATTAAAGGCCCACCTAATCGAAAATTCGTAGGTGTCTCCCATGGCAATACAAAAGTTTGAAATTTCGCTCAAAGGCACCTACAGCCTTGTTCTGTAATGATGCAAAAGCATGGCGCCCTGAAAAATTACACTCGGGCGCGTGACGCTTCAAACAGGGTGTCGACATACGAAAAAAGAAGACTGGAGCTCAGAAGTTCATATGAGTTGTCAGGTGGGTTAATGTTGTCACATTGGCGGAAAACTTCGCCTCAGTTCCGCCCAGTACCATCGTGTAGGTGTCCAGGGCCACCGACTTATAAACAATATTGACGGAGGAGGGGCATACTGAGTGGGGGGATCTTGCCCTGGGAAATTTTCTGAATCTTAGACGAAAAATAGTGAGTTTTAAAGTTTTTTAAAGCTTTTTAGGGTCATATGATCAGTGAATATATAGCTCTGAAAAGACTGAAATTATATTTAAATAAATCCTAAACCATCATTACTGTCGCACAGTAATAGTACTTTGATAAATAAGTGAAATAGTGAATTTAAGCTTACTTTGAATAAGGCTTAGGGTTCATTAAATAAAAACAATATCTCAAAGTTAACGCTTTTATACAGTTAACAATACTTTCAGTCAAAAAATATGTAAATAGCGGTTTTTAATTGTGTCTCACACCCTAAAATATTTAAGTACTTGAAAATAACTAATACAGTACTATTGTAATACAGTACTAAACTAGTACTAATATTTCGAAACTGAAAATTTAACATTATGTATTTATTATTTAATTCTCTATTTTATAAAGATTTTTAATGTTGCTCTAAATGCCATTATTAGGGCTAGAAGGTCTTTAGAAAGGTACAAAAAGGTACAAGCGTCGACCGTCTGACTGGATTACTGAATATGAAGTCGTTAATGACTGGTCGGATATCCAACTCATCCAAAACATTTCGGTGGGCATGAAGAACAGCCATGTTGTTCAATCGCTTCTGTACCATTGTTGATCGGAGATATGACTTCAGACGTCTAAGGATACTGTTGCTGTCGTGATTGGAACTACGTGTAGAAACTTAATGCACTTAACTACTTCACATAACATTTCTCCAACTGCAGTTTCTTGTGTAATATACTTTCTTACATCACGCAGGTTTTTTCAGACCAGTTTTTTAAATAAGGGATATCGACTAACATATTCAAGTCTAAGCGCAGTCTCTAAATGTCCAGGACATTTCTGAAAATCTCAGTTGATTTTTCCAGATTTGTTTCACCTGTGTTTACTAAAAGGAAGCACTCTTGTTCACCTGCAATGGCCTGTGTGAGTTCAGTTGAAGCAAACTACTCAGTAATGCAAGACTGCACCGTTTCCCTAACTTCAATGTAAATAGCTTTTTAGTATTCCTTTGGGGTTTTGAAATTGTATGGTGAGCTGGCTTCATTGTTTTCATAATTCTTTGGTATACTTCGATTCCGAGGAAGCGAAGGATCATCAACTTGTGAAGGATTTTCTTTTAAACACAATTCCCAAAAGTGTTGAAAACTATCATGCCTTCCATTCAATATACAAATTAAGCCCTCATATATTTTTTCGATATCAGCAACACTTAAATAAGGGCATTGAATTTTTTCATTGACATCGTCTGCTGGGTTCATTGCATGGCAATAAAGATGTTTTGCCCTCTGCAGAAAATGTTTAAAAAACGCTAGAAGTACTTCAAAGTTTTTCAATATTCTCAAGACACTAGAAGCTCTCATAGTCCATTGTGTCGGGCAAAGGGGTCGTAGACCAGCTTGGTCATTGGCGCTCTCACACCGTACGCTTCTGAAACGTCCCATCCTTTCGTTGGATTCCCGTACATTGTTTATTAAGTTCCTGACCAAAGCCATAATATCCCTCATAGACGTAAGACTGTCTACAGCTGCCAAGTTTAAACTATGAGCAGTGCAGTGCACATAACGTGCTTCTGGTTGTATATCCAAAATTACCTTTTCTTTTTAGTCCTTTGAACTTATTTCTCATAGTCGAGGCACCATCATAGCACTGTCCTCTTAAGTCATCCATTGACAAATCAAGACGAGCAAAAACGTCTTTTAAAATACTAAACGGAGTTTGTGATTCAGTTTTGGGGTCTCATATAAGCCAATAAAGTCTTCTTTGATGATTAAGGAATCATCGACAGTACAAATACAAAATCACACTTGTTCGTGAATTGAAGAATCACTTGTTTCGTCAACCATAATAGAAAAATGTGCAGTCTTCTTGATTGAAGCCAATACCTTTCTCAACACTTACTTTTCTAGTAGATCAGTTATCTAATTTTGAATATAACGGGATGTCCACTTTTATCCCGAACGCCCTAACTAATCTTTAAACTCAGGGATGTCTATGTTTTGGAGTTCCAACAACCGAAAAAAAATTTGACTTTACATCTTCATGCCCTCCAATTGCTAGTCCTTGCCGGCATAGAAAATGTACTGTAGTAAAAATTGTCTCAAGGGCTAAACGGCCTTTCTTCATAACACTATCTAGCTGTTCATTCAATTGGGAGGCCACACTTCGGTTAGTGATAGAAATTAGTTTCAGAATACCTTCTTTATGCGTAAACGTATTTTCGTGGAGAGGGAATATTTCCAGAGCCTTTTTCCAGTTAGAAAACCCCATGGAAGTAAATGCATCTTCTCTTTTTGAAGAAAATTTTAATAGATATTTAGCATCTGCAGGTTTTGCAAAAAAAAATTTTCAATAGATGCTTCATATTCTAGCCATGTATATTTGATCAACCAAGACTTCTGAAATGATCTTCCCTTGCTTGATTGTCCAGGTTTTGGCTGTGAACGGTTCTCGCCTGAAGATAACGAAGCAATTGACGACACAGTTATTGTTGGAGGTTGACTTGCAGTATCATCAACGTCCATGCGCGCCTTTTTGGTAACAGATTTATCCATTGCAAACTTAATTCACAATACACTAAGAGACTAAAGTAAACGAATAAAATATAGTCACGTAAATTAGGCCACTAGACACTAAAGTCGGAACACTAAACACGTCTGCAGCATGCACTGAACGAAACTATCCACACTGAATGACAGCACGGTGGGCTTTATACAGCCGCGGCGTCGTAATGTCTCGAAGCTTCAAGGCAACGTGAGGCGGAGGGTTACAAGCACTTCTGCTCCCGTCCTTTTGATGTCGCCGCAGCCGCGGCGCTGGCCCACCGGCGCCAGAATTTACCCAAAGGTTAGCGCAGCGGGACAAATTCTAAGAATGCGCGCAGCGCCGTAACACTATCATGATTCACACAGCTCGTTTTCAGTTAACCTGCTTACTACCATAATAATTATTTGTTTTAACTCATTACTGAATATATTTTGAAAGATAACTATCGACAAACAAGGACAATAAAAAATTCCGTGATTTTACAAACTATAATATAACTAATAATTTTCTTAAATTATTGGGGTCTCTGCCGCCACAAACGAATTTTGAAGGGGGCTCGGGCCCCCTCAGGCCCCATGGAGCCGGCGCCTGTGGACATGTCGAACGGTGATAAGGTGGTCACATTTTAGCACTTGTTTTGTCGGCCTGCTAAGCTGGGTGGTAACGTGTTTGCCTCACATGCACTGGGCTCGGGTTTCATCCCCGATCGGCTTCGAGATTTTCTCCGCTCGGGTACTGGGTGTTGTGTTGTCCTCATCATCTTTTCATCCTCATCATCAGTCACAAGTCACCCAAAGTGGCGCCGACTGGCTCTTGGCGGCCGAACCCGAATGGGACATGCAGGACAACAATACCATGCGATCACTTCATTTCACCCCTTGTTTTATGCCTCTGCGATTAAGGTTAGAAGCGTGATACCTAGCATTGAAATCACGTGTTTCTCATATGGGTGGCCGAGAAGAACACTTCACACACCACCTCTCTGTATCGACACAAGAATTCCACAGGCAGTGCCATAAAAGCCATTAATGAAACCTTCCCCCCTCTTGGGGCCTTCATTCCCACACTTTTCGCGTCGAAAGCGACAGTTCGCGGAGCTATTAACAACACTAATACAGTCATGGCAATATTAGCTACTGCTGCCTTCTACCCCCTCCACTTGTGGGATTCACCCATTCCCTAAGGACACCAGTGGACTGCAACCCAACTGAATGCAACAGCTTTGTTATAGGGTAGAACTACTACTAGTGACCCCAGTTCCCAGAACTCCTGAAGATAGACGTTGGCTGTGGATATTGTCTCACAGACACAGGCCCATCGACTGTTCATAGATGTCAGTAAACCCGTCCAAAGATGTAAACAGCCATGCATGAGCAAGGCCTATTAGATGGAGGGGTTCTGACAGCTGATCAGTTCCAATCATTTCACTAGGAAGGAGCTACACGGCTAGTGTTGTCTGTAGTTCAACCATGCCTAGACAGTCAGTACTGTGGTACGATTGCATCCGCATTGTTACTTTGTGCCAGGAAGGGATCTCAACAAGGGAAGTGTCCAGGCATTTCAGAGTGTACCAAAGAGATGTTGCACAGACATGGAGGAGATACAGAGAGAAAGAAACTGTCAATGATATGCCACTACTGCAGTGGGTGACTGATACCTATGGACTATAGCCCAGAGGAACACTAATAGCAATGCCATCAAGTTGAATAATGCTTTTCGTGAAGCCACAGGACGTTGTGTTATGACTCAACTGCGCGCAACAGGCTGCATGATGTACAACTTCACTCCCATTGCCCATGGCGAAGTCTATCTTTGCAACCACGACACCATGCAGTGCGGTACAGATGTGTCCAGCAACATGCCGAATGGACAGGTCAGGACTGGCATCACGTTCTCTTCACCGATGAATGTCGCTTATGCCTTCAACCAGACAGTCATTAGAGACTTTTTTGGAGGCAACCCTGTCAGGCTGAGCACCAAAGACACACTGTCCAGCGAGTGCAGCAAAGTGGAGGTTCCCTTCTGTTTTGGGGTGGCATTATGTGTGGCCAACATATGCCACTGGTGGCCATGGAAGGCGCCGTAATGGCTGTATGATACATGAATGCCATCCTCAAGCCAATATATAATAATATAATATATATATATATATATAATATAATAATATCAGCAGCATATAGGCTAGGTATTCGTCTTCATGGACTTCGCGCCCCCATCGTGCATGTCTTGTGAATGTCTTCCTTCAGGATAACGACATCGCTTGACTATAGTTGCCAGCATATTCTCCAGACATGAACCTTATCGATCAAGCCTGGGCGGGATAGATTGAAGAGGGCTGTTTATGGATGGCGTGATTCACCAACCACTCTGATGGATCTACATCGAATCGCCATTGAGGACTGGAACAATCTGGACCACAGTGCTTTGATGAATTTGTGGATAGTATGCCACGATGAATACAGTTGTAGCTGTCACTGCCAAATGAAGATGTTGGCGTGCAGTGGATGGAAACTGTCAGGATGCGCCATATTAAAACTTGACCGTGATCTTCAAGTGTTTTATTATTCCCAGCTACAGGGCCAGATTGCTCTCTGTCCACGTCACAGGGTCCCGCAATGCCGAGGATGCCACTTTGCTGTCTGCAAAACAGCTTGGTGCGGAATAGCTACCTCAGTGACCCATGCAATGTATTGCGGCGTGCCTGCCGTGTACAGCCGCAGTGTTTAGACGCCGTCAGGATGCGCCGGCAGCCGACTCAGTGGCCTTTGTCACCGTTGCCGCAGCGCCACTCGCTGGGTGCTTCAGGATGGCTCAATGCGTGCTTCTTTGCCGTCTTAGTTAAGATTGTGTGCGACAACAAGCGCCTGCGATCCGGCAGCCAAATCTGCGGCCCTTGCCTCAGGATACCTCCAGTGTGTGTTGGGAGCCAACAAGACTACACGCAGTAGTGAGCAATCGAGTGGCGCGCCACTGCCTGGCTACAGACCCTGCGTTGGCCTCAGGGGGTCGAACCAGCGACCCGCTGGGGACTGGAATGCTTGTGCCCCATCTTCTGCTGCGAGTAGCCGGTGGTGTGACACGTCCCGCCGTCCAGGAGAGCTGCCACACTTGAATCCCCTGGGTAGAAAACCTGCACCTATTTATATGTGGCTGTGCGCCTCTGTTTTCCTAATGCACCACTCCGAGTCATGTACTCATAACACATAGGTTGGGCAAGTGGGCCCCTTCTGCCTGTAAACTGCGCCATACAAACCATTGCGTTTACTCTTTTCAGAGTTTCTACGGCCCTGCGACCTCCATTCTACTTCGCAACCACTGGTAAGAGTAACTTACTGTTAACAGGCGCGCTCCTGGCTGTAGCATCTGCACTCAGAAATGTTGCACCGAATCTAACTTTTCCCTATCTTAAACGGTGGTGCCACTACATAGTCATGCATCAATGTAGGAGACATGCTACTGGGTATTAGCGATACCGGTGTGTACAGCAATCGGAAACACGACCTCTGAAGGTGTCGCTGTATGTTGATACAACGTGTAATGTGTGGTTTTCATGATGTTTATGTTGATCTCTATACCAATTTTCTGTACTGGTTCCAGAACTCTCAGAACCGAGGTGATGCAAAACGTTTTTTGATATGTGTACATCCAATGAAATGTGAACGTGATGCAAAGCTGTAAAGTGAGTTTATGTTTCTTCAGCCCTTCTGTGGCATCATCTGGAGGGGATACAACATTGACTGACATGCGTAAATAAAGTGGCAAAGGATCGATCGAGACACCCGCCCCCCGTGTCACCAGTTCGGCAACGTCCTCAGTACCAGCCATGCACCTTCAGGGTGCTCTTACAAATGTAACTGTACGGAGACAACCAGTCCCTGATAACTAGGGACCACTGTGAAAGCCAACTATTTCGACGTTCCTGAGTGACGCTATGAAGGTCAACTAGCACACATGGCAGCACGTAGGCTCTAAGGGGTATCGAAAGGGATGCCTACCACACTGGAGACTTCAGTCAGCGACTGTCTGTCTGTGCACAGGCACATTTGAAAAGTGCGGAACAAAGGTGCTCGGGTGGCAATAGTGGTGTTGCCGAACTAGAGAGAGAGGGCAGGGGAAAGCGTGAAACAAGAGGGCTGAAAAAGGATAAATACTCTTTACTGCTTGGCATCACGCTCAGATTCCGTTCAGTGGGTCCGAACAGTTTCTAGTGGCTCCGCCATGTATACCAGAGCAAAAATTACGGTCGCTCTACACTCCAAAGCCTCACTGTCTCCTTATCGAAGATCTTAGTCATCTGTGGGTTATCAGCAGTGTTGTAGGTGTCAAGATCGAAGTTATGATGGACAATGTGCTACAAACTGTCGTTTTCGACCGCGAAATGTGGGTAAATGAACGCCCCGAGGCAAAAGGTGGTCTCAATGGGGCTCTTTATGCATCTCCAAAGACTTGACGAGTATGCTATGATTTTGAGCATCGATGTGCCCGAAATTCAGGATAGTTGCTACACGTTATGTCACCTAGGGGCGAATTGAAAAACTATGCCCACTCTTTTTTACTATCATTGGTCTCCACCCGATATCGCCGCCCCCCCCCCCCCCCCAACGGCACCAAAAAGCAATGCTTACAACAATGCAGATTTGCTGTTATACCTTTAATCAATAAACTGAGGCGACTAAAGGTACTTATTTACTGAGGACAGTTCTCAGTTTTAATGCTTTTTCCACAATTCCTTTAAAACTGATTGAGGAATACAAATGTCCACAATTTCTTATTTTTTTCTCCTCAATTTTTGAACTTTCCCAAAATAATTGAAATAAGAATAATGTTCCAAAACTCAACTGAATATAACAGTGCAACCAAATTTGGCATCAATTAGTTATTTTATTTAATTGCAAGAAAATGGACTAATAAAGGTGTGGAACTATCCGTGTGAATGACTCTTTCCTTGAATTTAGAAGTTGTGCTAGTGGGAAAAATGCCGAAGCATCGGGCTGGGCCAGCTGCATAATCATTGTGTTATTTCGTTTCTGTTTTAATGGAAATAATATGAGGTATAAATCTCATATTTTTCAGCATCCACTTCCTTGTGATTAAATTGATAAATGATGCATAGTTTGAATTTTCTCTTGAGAGTTCTACAACTTTTATTAGCCGTAGCGCAGTGGCAAGGTCCTTGTCACAGTGGATACACCAGTTCCCGTCAGATCACCGAAGATAAGCAAAGTGGGGCGTGGCCAGCACTTGGATGGGTGATCATGCGGGCTGTTATGCACTGTTGCCATTTTTCGGGGTGCACTCAGCCTCGTGATGCAAATTGAGGAGCTACTCGACTGAATAGCAGCGGCAATGGTCAAGAAAAACCATCAAAACGACCGGGAGAGTGATGTGCTGACCACACGTCCCTCCTATCCACATCCTCAGATGAGAATGACACGGCGGTCGGATGGTCCCGATAGGCCACTTGTGGCCTGAAGACGGAGTGCAGTAGCGCAGGGATCTAGGAGATTTCCCTTTTGTTCTTAGTAGCAGCTGCTTCAGTTCAGAATTAAGTAGAGGCAATGTATATACTTTCGTCAAAGTAAGTGACTTAAGTAATAGATCACTATGCTTTTGAAAATAATTCACTGTTTTATCTTTTCCTCTTTTCCAGTTTTCCTCTCTTTTACTCAATTTTTTCGCTGTCTGATTCGAAATTAATTTTTTCCGCCCTTTGCCGCCCCCAAAATATTGCCGTCGTAGGCGGCCACCTACCCTTGCCTAATGGTAGAAACGGCTCAGCTGAAACGTTATCTTCGACCACTCATAAAAAACCGCGTCATTTCAACGCTGGGTACCGCTGTTCTGACCTCCATCACGAAGTCGTCCAAAGAGGGGGTGAAATGTTAGTAAGAGGGGCTGTGACGCCCTTCCCATTGTGTGACACGTCTACGCTGGCGTCGGGCAGAATTGTGGTGAAATTTGATGCCAGTTAACCCATCTCTCACATTTCGTGAGCTTCTGAGATGTAGCCTTTGTTTTCGCAAGTGTCTCCAAGTCTGAAGGCTACGTTGCAGTGTGCCACGCGCTTGCACCAAGGAAGAGGAAGGCTGCAGGCGCATTTCAGACTTCTGTGTCGGAATGGGAGACAAATTTGGTTTTTGTTAAAAGTGGCCTGTTTATTGTGTCGCACAGTATAATTTTATTCCCAAAAAATGACACCAAATTTGTAGGATGCGTAGCCAAAGATGCATATTACGACATATACTAACGACAGAAAGTCAAACTGTAAACACTTCCGCTTCAAAAAATTTAAAAAAAGACAAAATTGTGATAAACTGACCAATTCTCGGCTGGTTTAAAACAATTAAAAGACACAAACATATTTCGAAGTTGTAAATATGAACGTACCAAAGTTGTACAATTTATTTGTTGTGGTAATTAATACACCTTGTTTCTAAAATTTATACTAAAGGAAACATAAAGTTTACTTAATATAGTTAATGATACATGATACGAACATCTCCAATAAATATAGCTTCCAGGAGGAAATTTCTCTCAGCATCAACCCCCCCCCCCCCTCCCCCCTTACCTTCGTAAGACATTACAGTATCTTCTCAAAGAATGAAACTGGCCATAATTATGCCACGGAATACTTTTCCGCCCTATGAATTTGATCTTTGTTCTCAAGTGCTTCGTAACTTTGCGTTACTAGTGTCAATTTCACTTAGAAGTGTTAGGAAATATAATTGTTTGTGTCGACATCTGCTGTCTATTTATACATTGATTCCTTTCACTTAAAAATGTTTGGAAATAGAATTGTTTGTATTGGTTTCTGCTGTCTATTTACACATTTATTGCATAGCCACAAGTATGATTTCTAAAGACAGAACGAAGGAAGGTAGGAACGAAGTATGAAAGGAAGAAAGAAAGGAAGATTAGAATTTACCGTCCTGTCGACAGTGAATTTATTAGAGACGGAGCAAAAGCTCCAATTATGAAAGGAGGGTGGAGGAAATCGACGTATTCTTTTCAAACGAGCTATCCCAGAATTTGCCTGGACTGATAAGGGAAAATCACGCAAAATCGAACTCTGGACGGCCGGACGCAGATTTGAACCTCCAGAATGCGAATACAACGTGCTAACGACTGCACCAATTCACTAGGTTTTCCGAAAGATTACCTGTTTTGTAATGAAATGTCGCTGCTCGACAGAAGTAGGAGATAAAATTCCATTTTTGTGTTCCGATAACAGACAGCAAGAGCAATTAATATCCGAGAAAGAGGTAACACAACAGAAACTTAATTATAGCAGAAAGTATCTATTAGAAGGAGCTTCGAACATCGCTAGAGTTGCGAGATAATTGGACGCAGAGCACTTAGTTAATTCTTCGATTAAGAAATGAACTTCCAAGGAAAATGAGCTCTGTACGCTGAACTTAAATCGTAGTGCAGCGTGCGATGGAGTACTCGACAACCAGCGACAGTGACAAATAAACATAATGTTCGACGTTAACCTTTTAGTTTATGGTCCACACAGGCAAGAATATTAAGATATAACTAAAACAATTTGTTCACGGCCCTAAAAATCGTGTTTTAAAGTGGTTTTCTTGCTATATATTCAAGTCGAAACTCTTAGTTACTTTCTTGTGGTACATACAGCTTAAGATGCGAGAGCATACTTTCAAGAATGCCATTCAACCTTTGTGTGTGGTCAGTAGATTATTTGGTCTTCTCGCGACAAGCAGCGAACACAAGAATCTGGAAACTATCAGTTGTAAACTGCGGTACAAGAAATATATCAGCACTGTCACAACCGTAGTATGGTTAGTTTGTATCATGGTAATTGGCATTTACTGTAGCTACAGCCACATCTGGACGCATGCACTGCCATACATTGTGCATACTCAGAAGATGCCTGGAATATTGGGTTTTCTTCTGACGTGGATGCAATAAGCTGCTATGTTAAGCTCGTGTCTAATGACCCGGTGCAAGCTCGTAAGTGAAATTATCAATCTCATCGAGACAGTGGACGGGTTACTTTCGCAGCAGCAGGGCAGCTACCGGAGACAAGCATTCGTGCAGACTCGGCGGGTCTCACTTGCTATCTTTGTAGTATTTATTGCGCTCGTTCTGGGTCTTATTGTTTTCACTGCGATGGAAGGTTACAGTGGTAGCTGGCAATATAAAACTGTTTATTACTTTGGAAGCTACGCTTACCTTTGGCAGCTGCAGTTTTTTGGGGTAGTGGCTGTGGTGCGACACCGGATGGGCGCCATACGCACGCAGCTACTGAGGAGTGTGCGGCCACCGCTGCGAAGGGAGGCGGAGCTGGAGGAGGCGGCGGCGACCTCCGGAGGGCAGTGGTGGGTGGCGGAGGGTGAGGTGCGGCGGCTGCAGCGCGCCAGGCTGGCTCTGCACCGCGTCGCCCACCTCTGCTGTCAACACTTTGGCCTCGCCCTGTCATTAAACGTCCTCAGCAACTTGATCCAAATAATGTTAATAGCCTACTCGCTTGTACTGTTGTTACACAAATGGCCCAGTTTGACAGGAGGCGTGTTCCTGCTTTGTCCATTCCTGCTCCTTGCCTCTATCAACCTAATGGTGATGTGCTGGTTGTGTTCATCTGCAGCAGAGCGTGCAACCTCTGTCGGCGTATTAATAGACAGGTGTCAGTCACTCGCGCGACACGATGCCACACTACGTGCCCTTCGTTTGTCCGTGAAGGAACTACAGTTCTCCGCTGCCGGTTTCTTTAATATTGATCTGCGTTTATTTGTGACTCTTTCTAGTGCTTCTGTCACTTATGTCATAATACTCTCTCAATTTTATATGTAAAAAACGAAATTTGGTTATAATTTCATAGTTAATCTACTGCAAAGCTGGTCATTACATATGCTCGATAATTGCTTAAAAAAATAATCACAGTGTTTCTGTGGCCTCGTGTATGTGTCTGTGTGTCTGAGTGTGTGTGTGTGTATGGGGGACGGGGGGACGGGGGGGAGGGTCAATCGAAACGAGCTTATCTGCATCCTTACTATGATAATTAGAAATGAATGTGTTTAATATGTCTAAAACATTAAGGGGAGGTAACATTCAATCTTCATGCACCCACACAATCAAACTGTCACTTAACCATTAGTATTTTAAAATTGTCTATTTAAATGTGGATAAGTCCAAAGCTGAAATAACTGATCGCTTCCAAAAAAGATGAAAGTACAGGCATCCTAATAATACGTTATATACTCCTCACTTTTTTTTTTAACAAGTCGAACGTTTCACAGAGTCTTAAAAGTCAAACCTCAGTCGTCTCATTATCAACCAAAATCTAGATCAAATATGCAGGTACTTTAGTCACTGCCCTCTTGTTTGAATATGGAAACCAGTTACGTGAAATGTGCCGTACTGTGACGTGTACAGTACAAGCACAATACTTTCGAGAGTCTTCTGGATGGAACAATAAGCCATTCATCAAAGGGCTGTCTCCTTTATGCAAATTACTGAGGAGGACTTTACTAACATAGACCTTACTAACATAGATTACTGACTGTCGCTTCTAGCGATCTTTCTAGCGATCTTGGCACGACTCTGTATCTTAACAGCGATGTGATAGAATGTAGGATGATGAGCCAATGAACCAGCTATCACTATACGCCCCCTTGGCTCCTTCATCTGACTTTTCGTTTGCCATTATTCCCATTAAGAATAAAGTAACTGTCAACGATGTGAAGTCTAAATTATCAATTGATCATCTTTATCTAACTAGGAACAGTCTCCCGGAACTTTGGTGTTTTCTTCCTAAGTTTTGAGGCATCATCTCCGGCACTGAATCTGAAACGATAGATCAATCAATCTGAGAGGAGTTTAGGACTCAGACTGCCAGAAAGAAAAGAACAGGACGTATTGTGACAGACTAGTAACCATATATGAGTGACTAGTAACCATATATGAGTGGACATAGGACTCACATATTAATTATAAAGCTCCAAAAATTTCACCAACCAAAGTATTTATATTTTACCCTTGTACTCTGCAAAATGTTATACAACACCCTGTCGTTCCAAATTTTTGTGATGTTCCTTTATGAACATGTGAAATATTAGACAAATTGACACAGTAATCAATTTCTCAGAAAATATGTTCATAATTATCTACGTGAAACAAGTGGCTGACCAGTGTGTAAACATACTTTCTCCTCTCTTTTTAATTTGATGAGGCGATCTGTAGGCATGTTTTGGAACTGTCAGAGTGGTATAGTAATATTCGACATCCAGTGTCAAGGTATGGTGCCGCATAATATTCACAAAAATTCTTAGACAAAATCTTTATTACATACAGTATTTCCTATATTATTACCTAATTTTTATTACATTCACATGTATGTGTATACGAGCAGGAAGTACATCACATTCATGTAATGTTTGATTTTATAATATCATTCAATGATTGTACAGCATGTGTCAAATAACTGTTTCTCACTTCCACAGTTTATTTCTGTCAGTCTGCTGATTGCAAGCAACCATTAGGTCAACAGTGTCCATTATGCAACCAGTGAGTTCGATACCACTGCAGAAATTGATAAACGCAGTGTTTTAGTTATATGTGAACATTGGTACATATATGAGCTATTTAGTGTATGCAAGCCACTATCCATGATCTTTTGCTATGCATTCAATAGAAAAGATAAACGTGGTGGTGTGGTAGCTATCTGAGCATTGTCTGGTACTAACTACAACGTAACAGATGTAAGAACTTTCACTGTTGAGGATGTAATAGAACTACCAGCGATTAATTAAAAATGGGAGATAGACAACTTAATTATTATAGGCCCGACAGACATGCATCTGGCAGCCTAAATATTTTCTTTGATGTTCCTAATGACCTGCCTGTTGACGTAGGTGGTAAACAATACAATAAAAATGGCTGGGCTAACATCATACTACCCAGAGATCGACTTGCTGTCCGATGTATCTATGACTAAAAAGCTAATGCTAAGACTACCTCAACTTAACGTTTCTGCTAAACGAGTTCACTAGAGAGATAAATAGCATAAAATCATGCATTGACAACATTATAACTAACATGTAACACTTTACATACAAGGCATCAGGTCTGAGCTGGCCACTTCTGAACACCAGGCTGTAAGATAATGATGCTGTTGTTGTTATTGTTGTGGTCTTCAGTCCTGGGACTGGTTTGATGCAGCTCTCCATGCTGCACTATCCTGTGAAAGTTTCTTCATCTCCCAGTACCTACTGCAACCTACGTCCTTCTGAATCTGCTTAGTGTATTCATCTCTTGGTCTCCCTCTACGATTTTTACCCTCCACGCTGCCTTCCAATGCTAAATTTGTGATCCCTTGATGCCTCAGAACATGTCCTTCCAACCGGTACTTTCTTCTCGTCAAGTTGTGCCACAAACTTCTCTTCTCCCCAATCCGATTCATTACTTCCTCATTAGTTATGTGAGCTACCCATCTACTCTTCAGCATTCTTCTGTAGCATTTCGAAAGCTTCTATTCTCTTCTTGTCTAAACTATTTATCGTCCACGTATCACTTCCATACATGGCTACACTCCATACAAATACTTTCAGAAACAACTTCCTGACATTTAAATCTATACTCGATGTTAGCAAATTTTTCTTCTTCAGAAACGCTTTCCTTGCCATCGCCATTTTATATCCTCTCTACTTCGACCATCATCAGTTATTTTGCTCCCCAAATAACAAAACTCCTTTACTACTTCAAGTGTCTCATTTCCTAATCTAATTCCCTCAGCATCTCCCGACTTAATTCGACTGCAATCCATTATCCTCGTTTTGCTTTTGTTGATGTTCATATTATACCGTCCTTTCAAGACACTGTCCATTCCATTGAACTGCTCTTCCAAGTCCTTTGCTGTCTCTTACAGAATTACAATGTCATCGGCAAACCTCAAAGTTTTTATTTCTTCTACATGGATTTTAATACCTACTCCGAACTTTTCTTTTGTTTCCTTTACTGCATGCTCAAAATACAGATTGAATAATATCTGGGATAGGCTACAACCCTGTCTCACTCCCTTCCCAACCACTCTTTCCCTTTCATACCCCTCGACTCTTATAACTGCCATCTGGTGTCTCTAAAAATTGTAAATAGCCTTTCGCTCCCTGTATTTTATCCCTGCTACCTTCAGAATTTGAAAGAGAGTATTCCAATCAACATTGTCAAAAGCTTTCTCTAAGTCTACAAATGCTAGAAACATAGGTTTGCCTTTCCTTAATCTTTATTCTAAGATAAGTCGTAAGGTCAGTATTGCCTCACATGTTCCAGTATTTCTACGGAATCCAAACTGATCTTCCCCGAGGTCGGCTTCTACTAGTCTTTCCATTCGTCTGTAAAGAATTCGCGTTAGTATTCTGCAGCCGCGACTTATTAAACTGATTGTTCGGTAATTTTCACATCTGTCAACACCTGCTTTCTTTGGGATTGGAATTATTATATTCTTTTTGAAGTCTGAGGGTATTTCGCCTGTCTCATACACCTTGCTCACCAGATTACAGAGTTTTGTCAGGACTGGCTCTCCCAAGACCGTCAGTAGTTCTAATGGAATGTTTCTCCTACCAGGGCCTTGTTTCGACTCAGGTCTTTCAGTGCTCTGTCAAACTCTTCACGCAGTATCGTATCTCCCATTTCATCTTCATCCTCTTCCATTTCCATTATATTGTCCTCAAGTACATCGCCCTTGTATAGACTCTCTATATATTCCTTCCACCTTTCTGCTTTCCATTCTTTGGTTAGAACTAGGTTTCCATCTGAGCTCTTGACATTCATACATTCTTTTCTCCAAAGGTCTCTTTAATTTTCCTCTAGGCAGTATCTATCTTACCCCTAGTGAGTTAAGCCTCTACATCCTTACATTTGTCCTCTAGCCATCCCTGCTTAGCCATTTTGCACTTTCTGTCGATCTCATTTTTGAGACATTTTATTGCTTTTTTGCCTGCTACATTTACTGCGTTTTTATATTTTCTCCTTTCATCAATTAAATTCAACATTTATTCTGTTACCCAACGATTTCTACTAGCCCTCGTCTTTTTACCTACTTGATCGTCTGCTGCCTTCACTACTTCATCCCTCAGAGCTACCCATTCTTCTTATACTGTATTTCTTTCCCCCATTCCTGTTTATTGTTCCCTTATGCTCTCCCTGAAACTCTGTAGAACCTCTGGTTCTTTCAGTTTATCCAGGTCCCATCTCCTTAAATTCCCACCTTTTTGCAGTTTCTTCAGTTTTAATCTACAGGTCATAACCAATAGATTGTGGTCAGAGTCCACATCTGCCCCTGGGAATGTCTTACAATTTAGAATCTGGTTCCGAAATCTCTGACTTACCATTATATAATCTATCTGATACCTTCTAGTATCTCCAGGATTCTTCTATGTATACAACCTTCTTTTATGATTCTTGAACCAAGTGATAGCTATGATTAAGCTATAGTCTGTGCAAAATTCTACCAGACGGCTTCCTTTTTCACTTCTCTTTCCCAATCCATATTGACCCACTATGTTTCCTCCTCTCCCCTTTCCTACTCTCGAATTCCAGTCACGCATGACTACTAAATTTTCGTCTCCCTTCACTACCTGAATAATTTTTTTTTATCTCGTCATACATTTCAACAATTTCTTCATCATCTGCAGAGCTAGTTGGTATATAAACTTGTACTACTGTAGTAGGCATGAGCTTTGCGGCTATCTTGGCCACAATAATGCGTTCACTATGCTGTTGGTAGTAGCTTACCTGCACTCCTATTTTTTATTCATTATTAAACCTACTCCTGCATTACCCCTATTTGATTTTGTATTCATAACCCTGTATCACCTGACAAAAGACTTCCTCCTTCTGCCACCGAACTTCACTAATTCCCACTATATCTAACTTTAACCTATCCATTTCCCTTTTTAAATTTTCTAACCTACCTGGTCGATTAAGGGATCTGACATTCCACGCTCTGATGCGTAGAACGCCACTTTTCTTTCTCCTGATAACGACGTCCTCTTGAGTAGTCCCTGCCTAGAGATCCGAATGGGGGACTATTTTACCTTCGGAATATTTTACCCATTTAACCATACAGTAAATCTTCATGGCCTCGGGAAAAATTATGGCTGTAGTTTCCCCTTGCTTTCAGCTGTTCGCAGTACCAGCACAGCAAGGCCGTTTTGGTTAGTGTTATAGGGTCCAGATCAGTCAATCATCCAGACTGTTGCCCCTGCAACTACTGAAAAGGCTGCTGCCCCTCTTCAGGAACCACACGTTTGTCTGGCCTCTCAACAGATAGCCCTCCATTGTGGTTGCACCTATGGTACGGCCATCTATATCCCTGAGGCACGCAAGCCTCCCCACCAATGGCACGGTGGGGAAAGCTGAAAATCTTGATGTCAACAGCCTAAAGAAACAATATGTGACAAAAAGGACCATCTATGATGACAATGTTAAAGAGCTCAACAATTGATGTAACTCTTCAGGATTTCCAGGTGAGATCTTCACGTGTGGAATAATTGGGTCTACCCCGGCAGTAGACCCGATTATCCCACAGCTCAACAGTGGTTGAAAAACTGACACTGGGGTGAAAAAAAAATACATTTCAGTGAATCTGCATCAGATATTTATTATTGCTTCAATGTGTCATGCCCAAAAATGACCTTCCCAGTAGATGACTGCAAATAGATACAAAAAAATGATAAATCATTAAGTAAAAACAGCAAGAGAAAACTTAACTTTCCCAACATGCAGTGCTAAATAATAACAATAATAATAGAGTAAAAGTAGAATTTAAGAACTGTCATGGTTATTATAAAGCTCACGTACTGGAAACTAAAAGTAATTTTGTAGCTACAATGTTAAGAACCTCTGTTAACACCGTCTTAGCTGTGTGAAAAATAATAAATAACTTTAGTAATTGTAAGGACAAATCAACTAATGGTCTTACTATAAACCATAAAGGAAGTATCATGAAATGGCAATATCAGAGCCCAAATGTTTTTAATGAGTACTTTTCTTCTGTTGTAAAACCTGTCAATGACCATTTCAACAGTCTTTGCAGTAGGTGACATTTATGCTCAAGTAATCTTGCTAACCAATATTTTCTTCAAAACTTTCTCCTCCTTTACTAACCTTGTTGCTTACATAAAACTGCATTTCTTTTCTCAGTGATCACTGTGAAATTTAAAAATTTCTCAGCTTATTATTTTTTCTGGGAATACTGTTCTGTACCAAGTTTTATTATTTATTCTTGTTAGTATGAATTTACAGAACACTTCACAGTTAAGTTAGTAAATATTTGTCATGTTTATTTTCAAACTCTTATTATCTCCAAAAAATTCTGCACCAGCTCAAAGTGCAAATTTAACTGTCTTGTAGTACATCACATGAGGAAGAATGCTTACTTTGTACGGGCTTAAAACACTCAACACAGTAAATTCTGAGATTACAATTTTTATATTTTGACAGAATTCAGAAGTGTAGCACTAGCTTCAATCCCTTAGGATGAAGAAAAAAAGCTGACAGTGCTCTTTCTCAACAATTATCTAGGCCATTAATTAATGTGACTTAAGCAGATCAAGTTAATAAGAAATTCTAAAGTTCCTATACTAGAATATTTACATTGTTTCATGATGTCTGTTTCAAACACAGATGCACATAATCTTTACTGTAACTTCTTAAAGTTAATATTTTTACTTCTAACATGTCACAGAGTAAGTTTTCTGCAGATGATGACAGGCAAAAATTTCTTTGTAAATTGCCAACTATTTTAACAAATGATGTAATTATAAAAAAATTTGTGAAGTATAAAAATTTTGTCAGAGATAGTAAATGGATTGATTTTGTGGAAGCATATGTATGAATTTGGAACACTAAAGTTTAATTCACTAAAGTATCAACAATTCTGACATAGCAACAACAACAGCCATTACTTTTAATTGTCATATCAGATGGGAAGGTACAAATACATACAAATTATTTTAAAACATTGTACACAATAATAAATTTTTCTCTGAAAGGCGTGTTCTGATGAACTGCTAACTTCAGATTTAATCTGCTCCTAAATACATGTTCAAACAAAAACTTTGGTCAATGCTTATAAGTGCATCAATCCTAACTACAGTTATCTCATAAGAACTATATAGAATAGAGAGACTAATGTCATTTTTTATAATGAACATATTTCCTATGTAATATTAAGATATATTGTTATGCATGATTTGTATACTTTAAATTATGTACCATCTGTGTATTGGAAATAAATAAAGAAAATATGTACCTTCAGATACATAAATTCACCAAATAATAGTGAAACACTAAAATACCTTCTTACTTTTCGGTAGTTTTTGTCAGATAGCTCTTTTATGTACCCTTTCTCAGAGGATAAAAATTTCTCTCTTAAATAAATGATATTCCTTTTAGATTTAGTGGCATCTGAAGGTTTCTTAATGTCTGAAAAGCTACATCATGAGCATATTGTTATATGAAAGTGACTTATGAACTGTGTGAAGACAAGAAATAGAAGCATTTGAGTTGTTGTTTTACAGAAGCATCCTCAAAGTTAAGTGGACGTATTAGATAAGAAATTATTTGCTTAACATTAAGTGGAGGAAGGGAAATAATAATAATAATTTGTCAAGACATGAGGAAATAGCTTCTATGGTAATGGAAAGAGCTGTAGTGAGCCAAAAGCTTAAGGCAATCTATAGATTGGAATGTATACAACAAAGTAATGAGGTCATTAAGTATAAACAATTCTTAGAGATGAAGAGATTGGTTTAGGGGAAGGAATTGGTGAGTCACATCTAATCAGTCTGACGACTGATGACTCAGATAAATAAAGGTTTTATTTCCATTATCCTATAGATGCTAACGCACTACAAAACCTAAAAGGCATCAGACTATTGTTGGATAAAGTGCTATGAAGTTTTGGAACTTAAATTGCCCATTTACAGTTATTAGTGTTCTTGAATATTTTTTGTTCCTTTAAAGATATATATTTTTGTCTGTTATTTACTATCATTAAAGAAATTTAGTAATATTGATTAATTGTATTTTATATATTATTTAAAAGCACTACAGAATTTTTTCTACTATCTTTTTAAGAGAAAATCTGTTTTTGAAAAACTAAAAACGGTTCATTAAAATTGTTACCTATTGTCTTTCTATCTTAAATATGGGTTCTATATATTTTAGAAAACACACCATTACATTAATACTTAAATTTTTCATTGATTGTACCCATTATCCTAAGCCAATTTCAGTTAATTCTACCTGCAATAAATCATAAATTTAAATTGAATGAATAATTTATTTGCAAGAGTTCTGTCTCATTTGTTTATGTAACTCATTCATATGCAGTCTTTCCAGATATATTTACAACATATGTAATAAGTTTAGAGCTACATATTACACAAGGATTTTTGGCTATGCCCCTTCTTTTTTTAATGTTTTAAACTTGAAGATACAGAGCTTATGTTAGCTTTTTACTGGTTAGGGCTAAATAGTTATACAGAATGGCTATTTTAACATAAAATTAATTGTACAACTTAGAATTTTATTAACATTTCCAGTGAGGTAACTTTTGGATTATCATGTGATAGAGCTGGTGTTCTTGATGATGCAATGTGATTTATGAAAACCAATAGAAATTCTGCACTTAACTCTGTGTCAAGGAATAAATTTATGTTCTACTAGTACTATATTTAGCAGCAATTTTCATTCACACTAATCTTTTTGTTTGTATGAACTGCATCATACCTTCAATTCAAATATGCAACAGCAATCAGACCTGTTCCTCCATCACATTGTACTTCTTACCTACCCAGTGTGGTGAGGCAGTAGGGTAGCTGGTGAAGTCATGAAAATGCTTTTTTGGTGAGATGGTGTAAACTTTTCTGAATTTTATGGGCAGTATGAATGGCTGTGCAGTCTGGTGGCGCATCAGTCAGCTTTCTTGTGGTGTCAGTGGGAAGCCAAAACAGGTGAACATTTTGTGGAATCCCACTGATCGGCAGAAGCTGTAAGGTGGACAATTCAAAATAAAAAGAAAGTTTGCAGTAACTGTAAAAAATACTTAAAAGAGTAGAACTAGAAAGCCACTTAGAATGAGACTGTTAAATAAGGGCAACTGTGCGTGTGTACAAATATTTCCGAACATTATGGAATGAAATCCATTGAAGTAAACATATAGATGGCAGGCAGAGACCTGAAAAGGAGCAGCCAACATGCACACACCATGTGGTGTCATGGGTTGTAGTGGTGTCGAATGTCTGAGTGCCTAGGGAAATGGGGACAGGATGTGGTGAGCATCAGATGAGTTGCTTGTCTAGTGCACAAAGTAGTGTCCAACATAAACTTGGTAATAATAGTGCACGAAGTGATACAAATGAAGTTACTCTTTCAAATGTGGCCTACAGACTTTCTCAAATTTGAAAAAAGGCAGTAAGCTGCAAAGTATAACTAATGAATGGTAAGATGATAATATGCACACTTGTGGTGTGACAAAAGTGAGAACAGTGACTACTTCCTGATGGAAAACGATTTTGTGATTTTTCAACGTTGTACGTGGTTAATATTGCAACAACATTAGTTAACAGCTCACACTGTCACGCCATTCAACACGCATGATTTTTATATTGATGGTAAAATGTACAAAGGCATAAATATAACAGATGCAGGAAGTTACGATTATTTTTACTTGCCGCAAATATTACTTCTTTGTCTGACGATATCCAAGTAATTTCATGTGCCAGAAATAGCTAAAAACATCTTTCTAGTACACAGATCAAGACGAAAGAGAGAAATTTTAAGTGATTCTACAAGTGTCAGTGCCGGTATACTGAAGAAGCAGTCTGCATTATCTTGGAGCTCTCACTAAGCACCAAGTGCTGAAGTGCCCACTGAGACTACACGAAACGCACCAACTCTTAGATAAATACTAATGTTTAACTTACTGATGAAAATTTGCAGGTCCAGTTACGTTATAGATCAGATATCTTAATAAACCAGCAGTTTACTGACTTCCGTTGCAGGTCCATTATAAAAGCCATCCACTAGCGATACTGCTAATTTTGATTAATGTTGACCATCATCACAGTTTCTAGTTAGTTTTAGCGTTGTCCTGTTTCTTTCCTTCCTTTTCTAGTGCCGTTATTTCCCGCGTCGAAATGTGGGTACACCAGCTGACTGTGTATAGTGTTATTCAAGTTGAAGTGATCATACGTTTTACCAAACGCTGGTAGTTAGTGTAACTTAGGAGGGACTCATGCACCAGCCTGGTATTCACCTAGTGGGAAACTGCCTACAAACCACATCCAAATTGGCCAACACGTTGACCCTCGCAGTTAATTTGCCAGGCATCTAGGATTGGCACTGTGACATGCATGGCTATGCGCGTGTGTACTTTGTTTTAGCATAGGAATTGTAATGTAATGAGATAACTGAAGATCTTACTTTTTACAATTTGGACTCGACTTTCCAGTGTTGTGACTTCTAAAGTGAGTGAAAGCACGTGGGAGACGTGGTGACAGAGCCGCTCAATTTGCAGAAGATTGTTAACTGTCAGTGGACCAGTGATGGGAATACCAAGGCATACTGAACGAATGAGGGTCGAGTGGAGGGAACGGACGATTATTACAATGGATGGTGTTAGCTCCAGCCGGCGAGGAGTCAGCCCACCGAGAGTGAAAGTTCAGACCAGCAGTAAAACTGCAGGAGGCCAGGCCTGCGTATCGTCCAAGGGTGATAGCCAGATGTCGGACACAGGGTACTTTGTGGTGGCAGACGTGTTGCTGGGTCATGCGGAGAGTTAACTCAAGAGAACTGCTCGATCGATTCAGTTTATAGCGTTCGCCAGCTGGTTCGAAATGCAGTCCACAACAGATGGCGATATTGCAAGAACACTGCATATCAGTCTAAATGGTTGCTAGTTAATGTACATTTGATATAGGTAGTGAGTCAAAATGAATACTGAAGAGCCGGAATCTGTCGGTCAGAGAGACATACAAATCAGTAAGAATAAAGGAATAAACAGATTATATGGATGAAAGGCACATGGGAGAACAACTTCCATGTAACATAAAAAAAGTCGGTCACCTAGAGGAACGCAACGCAGATCGATATGTTGCGAAACGAGAGTGTGCGGACGCACAACGTAAGATAAACAAAGGAACACAAATGGCAACATTACTTCAACAATTGCTCACTCATTTATAATGGTACATGAAACATAACTTAACATCTTCAGAATCACAAACTGGAGAAAAAATGCGTGTAACCTAAATTAATGTAAACTTAAGGGGCGATGTTACAGAGGAAAGAAACGGTACAGGAACATATGTGTAGCAGTTGAATGAGGAAGATAACAGTAGAACATTTTATAAAAGAAGTATATATTAGGATATGCAATGGGTTAAAGCCGTGAGAAGGAAAAAACAAAGTCAATAGAATATTAACAAGATTGAAAAGGTACTGAGTTAGACTTGATGGAGGAAAGGAAAAAGGCCACTGGATAAAGAATGACAGTTACAGGAAGAGAGTTCACAACTTACCTGAAGATGTATGTGGTGAATGCGGCTTCCCTAGCTGTCGGCAGTTTTCTGTTATTTTCTTTTTGCAAACTATAATCACTCAATTCTACAACTGTTCTGTAACGCTGTAGTAATCTTTTACTGCAAAAATTATTATCAGACTTGACATCGAGCAACCAGGAGGAAAGTAATATCAATAAAGGAAATCGAGTGTTACTTAACACAGAAAAAGAAGGTGAAGAAGGTGGTTTCGCTTGAGGTGGGAAAGCCACTGACATATGGACTAGAGGAAGAACAAGGTGTGACAGAAACGGTAAATGAAGGGTATTATCCAGTTAGTGTGACACCTCTGTACTGAAACACTTTTTATATATATAGAAAAATTTAGAAAATGTTGTGCCCTACAAATGCTGACTCTCAACGTTATATGTACACCATGTTTGATCGTTCGTATTTTTTATAAAATTCAGTAGTGTTCATATAAAGCAGGACATGGTCATTTTCTTTTACAGGATACGATAGTAAGTATTGAATTAGTTCTTCTGCTGTTCCAACCTACAAAATTAATTCTCGTTAAATATACGGTTGAGGACTGTGCAGTATCCTGTAAATGGAACAAAAGAACAATTTTACATGTACCTGTTTCTGATTAAAGAACTCTAAATAATCAAAAACATAAAAGTCAGTGGATCAATTATAGTACAACTTTTTATGCTTAGGAAACAATATTGCCCGTGTTTTTGCAGAATGTGTATGGCTGGTTCTTTGTATAAAATCAGACGTGATTAACAGTTACATTTTCTCTGGCTCTGTCCACGCAATGAACAAGTATAATAAAAATCTCCAATGCTTAATGCACTGCTCTCACAACGAATGTTTTCCTTCTCAAACTGTTTCTAAATGGAAAGGGAATGCAGCGACGAATAATGAAGCATTCTTAAAAAGAACAATTCAGACGCCTGAAGGTAGTCTATCTGTTCCTTAATCGGAAACGTTCCTACGACAGGGAGCGGCATAGAGCATAGACACACTAATCAGATAAAAGGATCGTCAGCAATGTACACTATGTAATCAAAAGTACCCAGACACCTGGCTGAAAATGACAAGTTCGTGGTACCCTCCGTCGGTAATGCTGGAATTCAATATGCTGTTTGCCAACCCTCAGCTTTGATGGTAGCTTCCACTCTCGCAGGCACACATTATATCACATGCCGGAAGGTTTGTAAGGGAATGGCAGTCTATTCTTCACGGAGTGCTGCACTGAGGAGAGGTGCCGCGGAGAGTGGCCGCGCGGCCTCAGGCGCCTTGTCACGGATTGCGAGGCCCCTCCCGCCGGAGGTTCGTGTCCTCCCTCGGGCGTGGGTTTGGTTGTTGTTCTTAGCATTTGTTAGTTTAAGTTGAAGTAGTGTGTGAGACCGATGACCTCAGCAGTTTGGTTCCTTAGGAATTCACACAAATTTGAATATCTGAGAAGAGGTATCCATGTCGGTCATGAGGCCTGGCACGAAGTTGGCGTTTAAAACATCCCAAAGGTGTTATATGGGATTCAGGTCAGAACTCCGTTTGGTCAGTCCATTAGAGTGATATAATTGTCGTGCAACCACTCCGCCACTGGCCGTGCCTTATGAACAGGTGCTCGATCGTGTTGAAAGAGGCAGTCTCCATCTCCGAATTGCTCATCGACAGTCGGAAGCAAGAAGTTGCTTGAAACGTCAGTGTAGGCCCCAGCCCTGATAGTGAAATGCAAAACATCATGAAAAACTGGCCCACACCCTGCCATCGGATCTCCACATTGTGTACAGTGATTCGTCACCCCGCACGACGTTTTTCCATTGTTCAATCGTCCAATTTTTACGCTCCTTACACCAAGCAAGGCGTCGTTTACTATTTACCGGTGCGAAGTGTTGCTTATGAGCAGCCGCTCTACCATGAAGTTCAATTATTTTCGCCTCCAGCCTAACTGTCATAGTACTTGCAGTGAATCCTGATGCAGTTTGGAATTCCTGTGTGATGGTCTGGATAGATGTCTGCCTATTACACATTGCGATCCTCTTCAACTGTCGGCGGTCTCTGTCAGTCAACAGACGAGGTTGGCCTGTCTGCTTTTGTGCTGTACGTTCAAAATGGTTCAAATGGCTCTGACCACTATGGGACTTAACATCTTAGGTCATCAGTCCCCTAGCACTTAGAACTACTTAAACCTAACTAAACTAAGGACATCACACACATCCATGCCTGAGGCAGGATTCGAACATTCAACCGCAGCAGTCCCGCGGTTCCGGACTGCAGCGCCAGAACCGCACGGCCACCGCGGCCGGCTGTGCTGTACGTGTCCCTTCGTGTTTCCACTTCACTATCACTTCGGAAACAGTGGACCTAGTGATGCTGAGTGTGGAAATCTCGCGTACAGACGTATGACACAAGTAACACCCGATCACTTAACCGGGTTCGAAGTCCGAGAGTTCCTCTGAGCACCACGTTTTGCTCTCTCACGATATCTAATGACTACAGAGCTCGCTGATATGGAGTATCTGGCAGTAGGTGGCAGCAAAATGCACCTAATATGAAAAAGTATGTTTTTGAGAGTGTCCGGATACTTTTGATCACATAGTGTACATGTTCTTGGAGCCATATTGTCAGCGCTGCTGCGTTTTGTGTGTGTGTGTGTGTTGAGGAACAGATTGTCTGACGGCAGGGTTGATTGTGACATAGTTTTCATCTAATGTTTTATGTATGTAGCCAAGTGAATGACTATTATACGGCAAGCGGCAGTATAATGTCTTATTTATGGAAGAATATACATGTAATAACGTTAATTTTCACATATTCAGAGATCTGTATCCGTTGTGGTACGTTTGTGAGCACTTACAAAGAGAAAATTGGGACGTTGCATATAATGTATCACTATTAGTTTCCTATATTTTAACGTCACATTTTAAGAAACTCTCACTTACAGTGACCATTAGAAATGTGTTTAGCGTTGTTGGTGCAACAAGATGTTTAAAAAGTGTGTAATACATTTTATAATACATTTTTTATCTTTGTCAAGATAAATCTACTAGTATTAAACATAGGCCCTTATCTGAGGAAGAGGTTTCTGAGAATGTACGTTTGGACCACGACATTGTATGATAGTGAAACATGCACTTGGGAAACCCGGAACGAAAGAAAATGGAAGCATTTGCGTTGTCGTCCTACAGAAGAGGATTGAAAATAGGTGGACTGATAAGATAAAGAATAGGCGTTTCTTCGCAGAATCGGCAAGCAAAGGAATGTATGGAAGACACTGACAACAAGAAGGGGCATGACGCTGAGACATCTGTTGGGACATCAGGGAATAACTTCCATGGTACCAGAGTGATCTGTCAAGGGTAAAAGCTTTAGAGGAAGACGGAGATTGCAATACATCCAGCAAATAACTGAGGATGTAGGTTGAAATTGCTGCTTTGAGATGAGAAGTTTGTCACAGAAGAGGAAATCGTAGCTATCCGCATCAAGCCAGTCAGAAGAGCGAAGCCCTTAAAGAAATCCAAAGTTATTAGTTAAGTAATTATGTTGTTTCAGAGTACAGCCACAGACAGGTATTATGAAAAATGGAGTACTGATGAGTTGCTTGTTGTTGTAACAACATCTCTAAATGGGGATCATGTATGAAATGAATGTGCACAAATATAATGTGTGTCCAAACAAACAGGTAAGAGACATGCCGAAAATAAAATAAAAAAGGAAGTGGGAATGTAGAAGTTTTTTCAGAGTAAACTGACGAAGTTGGAAATGAAGAGCATATTATTCTCCTTCTGAGGCAGTATTGTAGAGCAGACGCAAGTCAAGAAGCGTGCTCGTATTTGTAACAGATCGATAATAAAAAAGCTTACCACAGTTTTTCTTTGGTTACATTGCTTAAAGAATCAATATTTAATTTTATACTCTTACGTTTTGAAGCAATAAAACCAGCAGCCAACAGGCGGAAAAGTGTGTAAGAGTATTAAAATTTTGATATACGTTAGCAGAGAGTTTTCTTAAGAAATGTGGGTCCACATTTTAACAGGAAGTGGTGTTAGAGAAGGTGAGAAAAAACGTAAATAACGTAGTCAGCACAAACAATGCAGCAGTACTTAAAGAACTGGTTTGGAAGTGAATACTTTTTTTACCATTCGTTTGGTGAAGAATACTATTAATCTATTAATAGAACACTTACCATATGTTAAAAGAGTGAGTCTGGTACAGAGTAATCACAGTTTGAGAGAACTTTTGGGCAGTGTGGGAAAAGCTCGTAGTGTCAATGAGATTATAATCACAGACATTGCGAAGGTTATTATTAGGGGTGGCTCGTGAACTTAGTTCCTGAAGTTTGGCAGGAGGAGGTGAACGAGGAGGAGGGCATAATAATTTCGGGATGTGGTGGTTGTCATAATCGTAGGAGGACAAAATACCAAATGGTAAACGATATGCTTCAGCAGCGAGTCTCTGAACTGTCGCTGATCAGAGTAAAGGATCCAATTACTACAGGAATTCTCCACTTGTAAACTATAATTCTGCACTTTCGTGAGACAAAAATTTGTGGGTAAACCTAGACTGAACGAATGTGCGAACTGCAGAGTAGATGGCGGTTGAGAGCAGGAGTTTAAGGTAAAGTGTTTGAAAATGTATTTGTATGTGTGAATGAGTTAATTCGTTTATGTGACGCCTATAAAAAAAAAAGCTGTGGACTGGGAGAAATAAGCATTAGATTATGAAATGAGAAATGATAATATGAGCAGAATAAAGGAGAAAGATTTATCAAAAATAATGAAAGATTTGACCTTAAGCACAGGCGGGAATTACGAAAAGAGAATGTTTAGCCGAGAATATCCTCTCAGGGAAATTGTAGTTATTCTTGATGCGGAGTCAGTGTGAGAAGATTGGGAGTTGAAGGTGTTTCTGGTAGTTAAAAGTATGAGCGTGAAAGAAAATGGTGAATTAAATGACATGATACTATGAGCGATAAAGTAATTGGACTAAGAGAAGGGGGTGTATTAGAGGAAGAAAGAGACAAATGAGGTTGGTAGCCAACAACCATTAATATGGGCTGAAGAAGAAGGACCATGCTTCAATCAGTGAAGATATAATTGTCAAAAGTACTTAGGGGAAATTCCCAAAGGTTGGGAAATGGGTCAGCGAGCTAATTGATAAGGGCGCAGGATTTATGCAACAAGAGGAGAATAAGGAAAAGTGAATTAAATTGGTATGAGAGAAACGACAAAGGAAAAGTACATTGATGATGCGAAGAAGGTGTAGAGCGTATAACAGAATTAGCCGCAGTGATGATGAGGCAGAAGAAATATCAGGTAGTGAATCTGATGGAGATTAAACTGACAATTATAAAAAAAAGCGAATGTCTGTTATGTGATGCGGTAAGAAACGATATCTAGCAAGCGAAATAGATGGAGCAGAAGGTTTGGGATTTTATTATACGAAGACTACATGAAAAAGAAATAACAGATATTAAATTCAGTCTGATGCTACAGTTTCTAGCGACATAGAAGATAATGTGGAATCAGGAAGAGAACGACAGCCTAACATGAGAATCACGTGGATATCGTTCTCAGTTGGTAGTTTTGTCTTCAAAGATGAGTGAACTAGTCTCGCTGCTAGATACAGAATTTCTCCCTGATAAAGTCTTTTTAATCAGAAGACATGACGTTTAGAACTGGCCAAGGAAAGAATGTGGGTAATTATTCCACTAGGCTCTGGAGAGCTCTAGCGAGAAAAATATTTCCTTACACAATGCCGGTCTCCGAAAAATAATTCTGTAACTACGTGTCTTATAAACTGGAAACTCTACTGTAGTTTTGTCATGTAATGTAGCAATAACATTCTCGAGTTCGGTCTCCCCTCAGTCTTGGCAAATTTATTTATTTATTTATTGTACAATATTCGTTGGTAATATTCTGACTCATCGGGCGGCTGACTGTCAAGCTATCCCGGTATCATGTCCTCAGATGCTGTGTTCTCTTGTCACACTCCGTTGCGTTCATCACACACCCGCAGACGGACGATCTGCCCAGCTAGCGGATTTTGCAGGCGGGAGAACACGTGTTCACTTGTGCCAGTAGACCTCCGCTTACTGGCTTTCAATAAAGTTTAAATTACCGATCATTCAAATTAAAATCAGTACGTGTCAAAGGTGACTAGAATCGTCACATGGAGTTATTTGATTTTTGTGCGTGTCATTTCGCACATTCGTTCTGAGTGTACAAAACACTACGTAATGTCAGTAGCTGTATCGAAAACTTATCCTCTGCGAAGAAAGATTTGATTTCACGTACCCTTTATTTCTTTTTTTGTGAGCTAAGGTGACTCATTAACGAGGTCAGAAGTCAGAAGCAGGACGTCACATGAAAGATGTACCATATTCTCCATTATGTTAAACACAACGCTTGAACAGAGTCAGCATTTTGCATGTCGCGGGTACTGAATAACGGTAACGTAACTACCATAATGGCGTGTCACCGGACATATGGGGAAGAAAAAGAGAGAGAGAGAGAGAGAGAGAGAGAGAGAGAGAGAGAGAGAGAGAGAGAGAGAGAGAGAGAGAAAGAGAGAAAGTTATTGGCGCTCTCTCACGACTCAAAACTTGATCTAACGACAATTCATAGAATTGGATTCTACTGAAATTACTCTTGTTGAGTCAAAGTTGATTGTTTCCTAAATACGCATTTCCTCTTTCATATTGTTATTGCACTTCTTTTGGTATTTTAATGAATATATCAGCAGTATTCAAATTTTCTCAGTATAACTACTTCTACAATTTCTCAGCCTTCTACACAAATAACTGAGGCTACTTAGTAATAAATGTATACACTATGTGATGAAAAGTACGCGGACACCAGAAAAAAAACATACGTTTTTCATATTAGCTGCACTGTGTTGCCACCTACTGCCATGTAATCCACATTAGCTACCTCAGTAGTCACTAGACACCGTGAGAGAGCAGAATGGGGCGCTCCGCGGAAGTCGGACTTCCAACGTGGTCAAGTGATTGGGTGTCACTTGTGTCATACGTCTGTATGCGAGATTTCCATATTCCTAAACATCCCTTGGTCCACTGTTTCCTATGTGATAGTGAAGTGGAAACACGGAGGGACACGAAAAACACAAAAGCGTACAGGCCGACCTCGTCTGTTGATTGCAAGTACTATGACAATTACGGGGGAGGTGACAATAATTGGATTTCATGGTAGAGCGGCTGCTCATAAGCAACACATCTCGCCGGTAGATACGAAACGACACCTTGCTTGGTGTAAGGAGGGTAAACATTGGACGACAGTGGAAAAACATTGGATGGAGTGATGAATCACGGTACATAATGTTGCGATCCGATGGCAGGGCGCGGATACGGCTAATGCCTGGTGAACGTCATCTACCAGCGTGTGTAGTGTCAATAGTAAAATTCGGAGCTGGTGTGGTCGTGCTTTTTGTGGAGGGGGCTGGTATCCTTTGTTGTTTTGCATGGCACTATCACAGCATGGGTCTGTACTGATGTTGGAGCACCTGTTCATAACGTGAGGCGTGTGGCGGAATGGTTACACTACAATAACATCACTGTAATGGACTGTCCTGCACGGAGTCCTGACCTGAATCCTACAGAACACCTCTGGGATGTTTTGGAACGCCGACTTCGTGCCGTGAAGAATGGGCTGCCATTCCCCAAGAAACCTTTCAGCGCATTACTGAATGTATGCCTGCCAGAATGGAAGATGTCATCAAGGCTGAGGTTGGGCTAACGCCATATTGAATTCTAACATTACCGATGGAGGGCGCCACGAATTTGTAAGTTCATTTCCAGCCAGGTGTATAAATCTGGGACCATTTTGCATACTTGTGAATACCCCGCCGCCCTCCTCCGCCCCCCTCCCCCCCCCCCCCCGCCCCCGAGAGCTGGCGATGCGGATCTCTAAGGGCTTGGAAGGGTTGCTTGAATTGGCCGCCTCCCACAAGGTTGAGGCAGCCACCAAGGCGAAGGCAGCCTCGGACTCCGATGAAGCTCAGAAGAAGGCTGCTTCACAGCAGCCAACAGCCATCCGACATAGACACCAAGATGTCGGGAACGCCTACGCTGCTCTCATCATGGGGGCATGCTCGTTCGCCGAGTCACAACGTCGTAGGCACGTTGGGGCGCAGGAAGCCAAGAAGACGCCGACATCCAACAACATCCCAATCTCAGAGCAATCCACACCTTAAACATCCCAAAAATACCTTCAAACGAGTTAATACTCCCTCCCCCCCTCCCAATCCACAACCCCAAAGTTCCGACAAGAGGAGAGGAAAAAATGGGTTCAGGGCCCGAAACAGAAAAGGACATCTGTCCTATGATGTATACTTGTGAGTAAAACCGTCTTGGTCACTTAATAGATTTCTTCATTTACAAATGTGTTTCAGCTACTGCCATGATAAGATCAAAGCATAGAACTTGTAAAACAACGATGAGTGTCAATATCCATACAACATCGGCTAAACGGCTTCAACTCACTGATACTCCGCTTGGGCATGGTTTTATTGATGCTAAGACTGAACGCTGTTTTACACTGTGTAAGTTTTGATCTGATCGATAAATCAGTGTAATAACTATGATGTTTAATCATACTATCTCGAACACTACAAAACATTAGATGTAACTTCACCGTCTTTTCTCCTGAGTCTTTTAAGATCAGACTAATGTTGTCTGAGGCAATAATTGCGGTCTCACTTTCAGAAACTTAAATGGTCCATCTGATCTCGAATTACATTTTTCTCTATCGATAATCGAGCTATGGTGGTTACATTCCACATCACATACAAAGACTAGACTGAGTTACAAGTTTTCGCATTGCGGAAGTTGATCGAGACTTTTCCTAACCATTTACTATACAGGGTGTCCCAGCTATCTCGTCCACCCAAAATATCTCTGGAACAATAACAGCTATTGGAAAACGACTTTCACCGGTGCTGGGGCCCATGAATGTACATATTTGGAAACATTCTAAAACGAAAGCACGTGTGTTTTTTAACACAAACTTATGTTTTTTTAAAGGGTCCTCCTATATTTTTTCTTCAGCAATCCATATCATGACAAAGCACATACACAATGGCGTTGATTGAGTCGCAATATTCCCATTACATCCCGAGATATTAAGACGGGAAGTTGACGCTTGAAACACCCGACATGCGCTGCTAGCGCACGTCCTGAGGCTCAGGCGTGAACCCCATGCTTCCCGTAATGGCGACGTGATTGACATGCGTAATCACACTTCCATACTTATCAAGAGGCCCGAAACGAATAATACGGTCTGCTGCCATCCTGACTTAACGTCGTACATTCCAGCAGGTATTTATCCCATAGGCTAGGGGTGATGCGGTTCTGTAACATATCTGTGTACCGCAACGTTAGTCACAAAGTTAACTTCGCTTATCGTTAATCCGTTACTAAAAAGGTAATGCCGTTCAACGTTAAAACTTAACTTTACTGTGGCAGTAGTGGGAACTACGTTGGACACTTGACTAGGTAGAAACAGACCCTGCGCGACAGGCACAATGGGTCATAAAACGCATTAGATAAACCTTATTTTGGGTGTGCAGGATAAATAAGACAACCTGACGGGTGTACACCGATCGGTACTGGTTCATATTGTGTACGTAGATACTTAAAACGTGCAAGAGGGAAACCATTATGTGCTTATGAGAGTTGATGGCAGCAGACCGTATTATTCGTTTCGGACCTCTTGATAAGTATGGAGGTGTGATTACACATGTCAATCACATCGCGATTACGGGCAGCATGGGGTTCACGCCTGAGCCTCAGGACGTGCGCTAGGAGCGCATGTCGGGTGTTTCAAGGGTCAACTTCGCGTCTCAATATCTCGGGATGTAATGGCAATATTGCGATGCTATCAACGCTATTGTGTATGTGCTTTGCCATGCTATGGATTTCTGAAGAAAAAATATAGGAGGACCCTTTAAAAAAACATAAGTTTGTGTTAGAAAACACACATGCTTTCGTTTTAGAATGTTTCCAAATATGTACATTCATGGGCCCCAGCCCTACATTGATACCGGTGAAAGTCGTTTTCCAATAGCTGTTATTGTTCCAGAGATATTTTGGGTGGACAAGATAGCTGGGACACCCTGTATGTTAGCGCAGGGCACGTATCGTCATAGTTCGACCACACCTCCTGTATTTTGCTGTTTTTAAGATCAGTTTCATGCTTCTTGATTTGTGAAGTCATTCATCAGTTATTTGTAAAACGACTATGGCGGTCATGTGGAGCCTTTAATGAAGTATATTAGACATGGATGGCTGAAAACGATATCACAAAGAAAGAAAAGTAAAGTAAATGGTTGGAGATGAGTGAGGCGGTTATGAAAAATATTTACTTGAATTTCTCGTTAGATGCCGTCCCGAAACAGCACAGCTTTCCAATCAAACTGCGCTCCTTTACCATCGGTACTGCCAACTACTTGTTTCGAGTTAATTAGGAATCCCATACATGTTAACATGCATTAATTAGGGACGATGTAATGATAACACTCTTGACACCATCGAAAGCAGGAATGTAATTCATTATGTGTGATGTGTCAGTGAGGTAAAGATCGTTGTAAGCAATTAATTTTAGTGATTACAAACTAATCTTACTAAATATTGATCAAAAAGCCATCTACTTATTACACCTTCCGCCAATACTCTTCAACGACGAACACTCCACACGATATTTCAGACTATCTAGAGTCACTTGAGTTGCTATTTGCTAGTGGTAACGGTGTGAACAGAAAGCCGACTGTCTCGCACTGTACTGTTCTTCTTTGGAATTGGGTATGAGCAAACAATATGAGCAATATCTTGTATGGTTAGCCGTACATTATATATATTAAAAATCTTATCTCTGACTGTTAGTCTCAGACATAAGCATTTCGTAATGGAGAATTACAGTTTCAAAACCGCTATCAGACCATTGGACGTGGTAAGCCAGATCTGCGGTCTCAGTTCTGTAACCGACGCTGACAGAAATATCATATTTCAAGGTGCAGCTATAACTGCGGTGTGGTTAGTTGTCACCGCAGGTGCTGGTTCTTACTGCAGTTACTGCCAGTCATGCATGCATTCTCTTCCAGATTGGCTGCAAGCGGCACAGTTTCTGTTAAAGGTCATTATTCTGTTAATGTGGCTGGAACCCACATCGCTGCTAACTACGTGTCTTATTACGAGAAAGCAAATTATATGTGAAGTTACTCATCTGTTAGAAAAGGTGGATATTTTACTTGCAGGCCGGCATGTTAAAATTAGTATGCAGGCTTTCAGGAAAACGAGAATGATGTCCATTCTTCTGCTTGCTACCGTTATAATAAGACTGCTTTCTGTGGCTACATCTGCTCTCATTGAGTTATATGAAGGGTGGACAGTAAATGTTGTTTACTTATTCGTACCGTATTCGCATCTGTGGCATGCGCAGTTCTTCATTATAGTGCTGATACTGCGAGACCGGATGGGTGCCGTCTGCACGCAGCTGCTGAGCGGTGCGCGGCCGCAGCTGCGCGGGGAGGCTGACCTGGAGGAGGCGGCGACCTCCGGAGAACAGTGGCGGGTGGCGGAGGGTGAGCTGCGGCGGCTGCAGCGCGCCAGGCTGTTGCTGCACCGCGTAGCCCGTCTCTGTGGACATCACTTTGGGCCCGCGCTGCTGCTGTTTGTGCTCAGTGGTCTGGCTCGCATGGTGCTCATGGTCTACTACATTGTGCTGTCTGTGAGTCGGAAGCAGTTCCTCAAGAAGGAGATGATTGTCGGCGTATACGTGGCCTCCGTGGAGCTGGCGGTTGTGGCAGGCACTCTGCTGGCCATGTGCTGGGCCTGCTCCTCCACGTCAGACCGTGCTGCCACAGCGGGCAGACTGATCGACAGGATTCTGGCTCTCTCACCGCCTTCCTCAGCGCCGGCTGTTCTCCACCTGTCAGTGGAGAAGCTTGCGTTTTCTGCTGCCGGCTTCTTCAACGTAGATCTGCATTTGTTTGTTGCTGTGACTGGCACTGTCGTAACTTACATTGTTATACTTACCCAATTTTTTGTATAATATCAGGTAGAGCCTGGATGCAGAGGCTCACCAGGAACACAGATGTAAAAATTAAATAAGTTTTCATTGTGTAGAAGATGCTGTTTAATGCCTTAACGCAGTGCCCTTCTTTTAGCATTAAATGAAAGTTACTACACTACTGGACATTAAAATTGCTACACCAAGAAGGAATGCCGATGATAATCGGGTATTCATTGGACAAGTACATTATACTTGAACTGACATGTGATTACATTTTCACGCAATTTGGGTCCATAGATCTTGAGAAGTCAGTACCCAGAACAACCACCTGTGGCCGTAAAAACGGCCTTGATACGCCTGGGAATTCAGTCAAACAGAGCTTGGATGGCGTGTACAGGTACAGCTGCCCATGCAGCGTCAACACGGTACCACAGTTCATCAAGAGTAGTGACTGGCGTATTGTGACGAGCTAGTTGCTCGGACACCATTAACCAGACGTTTCCAATTGGATAGAGATCTGGAGAATGTGCTGGCCAGGGCAGCAGTCACACATTTTCTGTATCCAGAAAGGCCCGTACAGGACCTGCAACATGCAGTCGTTCATTATCCTGCTGAAATGTAGGGTTTCGCAGGGATCGAATGAAGGGTAGAGCCACGGGTCGTAACACATCTGAAATGTAACGTCAACTGTTCAAAGTGCCGTCATTGCCAACGAGAGGTGACCGAGACTTGTATCCAATGGCACCCCATACCATCATGCCGGGTGATATGCCAGTATGGCGATGACGAATACACGCTTCCTGTTGTGCGTTCACCGCGATGTCGCCAAACACGGATGCAACCACCATGATGCTGTAAACAGAACGTGCATTCATCCGAAAAAAATGACGTTTTGCCACTCGTGTACCCAGGCTCGTCGTTGAGTACACCATCGCAGGCGCTCTTGTCTGTGTTGCAGCGTCGAGGGTAACGGCAGCCATGATCTCCGAGCTGATAGTCCATGCTGCTGCAAACGTCGTCGAACTGTTCGTGCAGATGGTTGTCGTCTTACAAACGTCCCTATCTGTTGGCTCAGGAACCGAGACGAAAGTGCACGATCCGTTACTTCCATGCGGATAAGATGCCTGTCATCTCAACTGCTAGTGATACGAGGCCGTTGGGATCCTTCACTTCTTTCCTTATTACCCTTCTGAACCTACCGATTCCATATTCTGCTAACAGCCATTGGATTTCGACCAACGCTTGCAGAAATGTCACGATACGATAAACCACAATCGCGATAGGCTACAATCCGACCTTTATCAAAGTCAGAAACGTGATGGCACGCATTTATCCTCCTTACACGAGGCATCACAACAACGTTTCACCAGGCAACGCCAGTCAACTGCTATTTCTGTATGAGAAATCGGTTGGAAGCTTTCCTCATGTCAGCACGTTGTATGTGTCGCCACCGGCGCCAACCTTGTGTGAATGCTCTGAAAATCTAAACATTTGCATATCACATCATCTTCTTCCTGTCGGTTAAATTTCGCGTCTCTAGCACGTCATCTTCGTGGTGTAGCAATTTTAATGGCCAGTAGTGTACTTGAAGGTGACGTCAATTGAAATGAAAAATTGAAATATTTGAATAGTCATGTACTGATTCTGAGTCACAGAATACAAGTAACATTACAGAAATCAGCATTTGTGATTTGTCAGTCCTGTAGCTTCATTGCGAAATATATCAGTCTGTGGACAAATTTGAAGGTGATAACGTTAATCAATAGGAATGGTTTATCAGGGTGTGATATGTGACTGTTAGTGGATCTTATGAGGTCCACTTTGAGTTCGTTTAGTTTGAGTTTGCAGTACAGATTCACTACTGACACGTCTACGTAACTTTCACCACTTCCCATCTCCATATTGATAGTCTAAAGTCAGATCGCAAATAATGCATTTTGTTTGGTGCATGAGTAGTAGTGTTAATCCTTTATGTGGTTACTTCAAGATAGAGTGAGCTATAACGTTAACTCTAGTCTCAGCAGGCTCATAACTTTTATGCAGAAGTTTTATTTACAGCGACGTTGAGTACGAATCACTCATTTGAGCTGCACCATTTTGTGGTCTTTTGAATCCATAACTTATTCTAAGTGCTTTGTCTTAATGCGCTGGCTGGACTTTTGAATATCCTGCTATTACATTAAGTCAGTTGGTGTTGGTAACGTCGCTCCTCCTTGACAGTTACATTATAATTCCACCCTTTGAAAGCATTTTAAATAGCTGTAACCTCATACTTAATTCGTTGTGGCACATGTTACTGCAGGATTGTACTGAAGTATTCACTGAAGGCCTCAGTAAAAGCAAGTGAAGTGCACATGCTACTGCACTATTTTTAGTTATCAGACCCTTGGCCGAATGTCACTGTTACGATTGTAGATGGATTGAGGAGGGGCAGACAGAGGGGAGAGAGAGAGAGATAAAGACAGAGACAGATGGGAGAGAGAGACAGAGAGAGAGACAGAGAGAGAGAGAGAGAGAGAGAGAGAGAGAGACAGAAGTTCAAAACAGACGCTATGCTCATGAAAACATTCATTAACTTCGTGCGATTCAGTAACTTGTTCAAGATTGTATGCGTATTTGTTGTTTCATTTACTACAAGGGTTCAATATTACCAACTGCGTTCTTCATTTTTTGAAGCAAGAACTATCTGACGTGTACGAGCCGTGTTGAGGAAGCGTAGCTTCAAATTGATTTTAGTTTCATGTATGGACCAATACCAGTGTCACACTGAGAAAAATTCGCCTACGGAACGAAAATTGTTTGCATATTGTGGAGTTCGTATGCCTACAAAATCAAGTGCTACCCTTAATTGGGCAGATCTTCTGCCACATGCGATGCATCAGGCTAATTTTCAGTCTCATCATGTCGATTAGCAGCTGTGTCGCACTATTTACGTGTGTTAGAGCAACTGGAGCTGTGCGTTTATGATCATGCAGACATATGTATTTAGCGTACTGTCCACCTGGTCACGTTAGCTGCACATTGCGAGGGTACGAATTTGGTTTACATGAGTAGATGCTCGCTTTCTGTTTTGGAGAGATGTGGTAGTACTACACATGTATGTACGTCTGCTGTTGCTAACTGCAGGATACTTACGTTTGCAGTTGGCACGTTGACGATGAAATGTAAACATCATCTGTTAAAATGTGTCCAAGGCACACAATACTTTAAGAAATTTTATAGCTGAGGGATGTATTTACCACTGCGTAATAGAATTAGAGACATGTAAATTAAGATTAAAAGTCGTTTTCTTTTCCGAAAAGGTTTTCATTATTCAGGATCACATATTGTATATTACTTTCCAGCAGCCACAGAAACTTCAGTTACTAATGAGTACAATTTAAGAAAAGCGTAAAAGGTTTAATGCTGACCAACTGTTTTTACTCCACGAACGAATTTATTAACAGAACCACTTGATATAAATATTATTCTTAGTATCAAATAACGTTAGTGTTACCTAAAATCTGACTTGTGCACACCTGCAGTGCAACTGTAATATAGTCGTCTTTATCTTATGCACTCCAGTGATAATACCTCTACTTGTTTCTGAAAAGTCCAGTGTTATCTTTTAAATTAAAAATTTGTTTCAGATTTTTTTACTTGTTTCATTGCCTCTAGCAGCATCTTCTTCAGCGTCTGTGCATAAACTGTGTACCACATAAACAGGCATCCGCTAAACGGAGAAGACTTTGACACTTAACAGTTAGAACTCATGAGGCAAGCACTACTTGGCACATAGTCTATGCTCTATCTAGTAGTAGGTGTCTGAACCATTCTTCATTACTCGGCACTTGGAACAAGTGTAGGAACATGCAGCAGAATACTGAGGCCACAACAATACTAAAAATGCATTCGTGAACCAACTGCACTTGGAATATTTGGAATTTCCGCTCTCCATATATTTTTATTTGATGACGAGTTGAATCTAATTATTTGAAAAGTATATGTGTGTAGTAGTAATATTCCTTCCTTACTGACCATAGTCCAATGAATTTTAGGAGAGTTGCTATCTGACATCAAACAGTGGTGGTCATGGAATTTACAGCATCCTCGGAACGCTATTTCCTACATACTGGGCAGTTATGCTACCCTCTCTGCTAGAAGCCTCTCTGCCTGTCCTAGTGAGAACCGATTCGCGATTCGTTTTTTGAACTGTCTGCGGCCCAACGCACCAACTGGACCTAATAGGTTGGCTCGTTAACTCACAAACATTCAAACATACATTTCATTTTCTCCGAATGCGTAAAAGAATGTTTCTGCAATGTATCAGAAATGTTATTACACAAGTAAAACATTATGGCAAGTTGGTTACTGGTTATAAGAGTATTTTCTTCTTTGTCAGTGTCCCCCCAAAATGGACTCAAAACTGCGGGGTTCCGTAGGTGCCTTAAAACGATGGAACTAGTTGTTAAAAATTGGTTTTTGTTTTTCATGAGTTTGTTGAACACGCATGCATACAAATCTAGTTTGACAATCATAACATCACTTTTGGAGTAGCTTTCACGTTGCTTAGCTATTGTGACTCGATGTATTTTTACATAAGTGGGAATGGCAGGTAGCACGGACAGTTCATTTTTTTACAATGATGGTAGCACTGCGCATAAAGAACAATAAAACAAGATTCCAATTTAACATTTGGTTGAAAATGAGAGACAAATGTACACATGAAAATCTGCTGAAGGAAATATTACACACAAAATCTAATGCATACATAAGCTTTCTCATAATGTACAACCTTTTAATAATTTGTTACAAGTACTTGGTCCTAAAGAAGAAGCGCTGTTGTGCAGAAGTCTGCTCCAGCTACACAAAATGTGTACAGCCTGCCACGTCAGAAGTTTGATAAGCAATGATCTTTGTTTGACAAATGCAAGTGAACACTACTGAACTTCTCTCAAGCACCTTCACAGCAGCATGCTGTCAACTAATAGGTGAAATCTGAAGAATTATTTGATCTATTGGGGACACTTTAAGACACATGTACCCCATAATGACCAATTATGTCAGTAAAAAAATAATTTGTTATGATTATAACTTTATCTACAACTACAACAAAAAATACCTCTATCCACGAGATAAAACAAAGAAGCCTCTTAAACTGCAAGTCAGTTCTAACATTCCCATTATGACAGTTCTTCGTGTTGCAATTAATACAAATTGGTTGTTAAAATTAAGGTAGTCACTTTGATTGACAGCGCTGCCTAAAATTCATAGTTTTGTTTAAACCAATAGCTTCAAGCAATTCGAGATAAAAGATTCACAAAGGGAAGAAACAAAATTTTCAGTGCAACATAGGTTTTCACAGTATTTATCTTCACTGAGGCTCCATCGTTTATTCAACAGCAGTTCACTGAAGGCAATGTAGAACGACTTGGTATCCTACAACTACAGCACAATATAGACACAACTGGAATTTGTCACTCAGAATCATGAGGTAGGCTCAGTCACAAGCACCGCAGGTGGTTCGCTTCGGATCGTTGGTTGCAGACTTGGAAAACGCAAACTACAAAAGCGGTGGCTAATGAAACGCTTGAACGATCGAACCTAGAATATTAGTCATAGTTTTGTTTTCCTCCTGGGAAAGCGTCACGGGGTGCTAGAAAAACTGAACTAGCAGTCCCTGGAACAGAGACACAAACCATCCCATGGAAGTATACTTTCAAAGTTTCAAGAAAAAGCTTCAAGTGTAGAATTTAGGAATATAAGAACTTTTTGCTTTCGGCTGGAAGATTACACGGCCAAATCTAGGAGTGTTCTACGTTTCCTTCTTATTGGTCCCCCAGGGTTCATGATAAGTTTGTACTTTTTACAGCGCACATAGAAAAGTTTAAGCAATAATTCGACCAAAACCCCATATGTGAACAAAAGGAGGAGACGTCCTTGATGTTTTCAGGTATAAAAACGTTACGCAGCCAAAAACAGAGGCAAGTGCAACCACAACGTCCGCTGAACACGATCTGTTCATTGGCTCGTCTGTGGAATAGTTCTACTTTGTTAGGTACCATCTGACTTCTGTCTCATGTACTCTTCCACGTAATGTAACTGATTTCATACACTTACAAACCATCTTTCACAGAAAATTCACACACTGTCTCTGAAACAAGTACGTAGCTTCACACCTACTCTGTTACAATTGTTTCCTCCTTTCTGTTCACTGAATTCATGTAGATAATATTTTCTCTATGCACATGCCACTCAAATGACTTAAAATTTACGTGTATAATACTTCATATATATATATATATATATATATATATATATATATATATGTGTGTGTGTGTGTGTGTGTCTTGTAACATAAAGAATATTAATGTAAGATAAGTGTGAGAAATATAAACCAATGCACAAAGAAAATTTCTCATTCGGTTTCCCTTCTGCCAATGTACACTGCAGCCTCAGTGATATTCAGAAAACTGGAGAAGTATCAGAAGTATGCCACAGCACCAACCAAAACTGAAGCAAAGAGAGGTATATTTATTTTGAAGAAGCCACAGGAAGAGAATTGCAGCACATCTATTGGCAATCTTAGGGAGCCCAACGTCTCCCACGGGACCACTAATACCTGAACTGTGGCCATGAGCAAGTCTGACTGTACGACTTGGCCTGCAGTTGACGAGCAGGCCCAGCAGAGTGTCAGAAATCGGGTCAGGATGAGATACGTCCACAAGGACAGTGCCAGCCTGATGATCTATAGAACGGTTCAACTACCTTTCCGCAAACCTAAGAAATGATGGTGAATTTCAAAAGTGAAGCTACTCCAGGAAGTAACCAATCTTCCATCGCTTATCATGCCAGTGCAACCAGGCCTTTGGATTTTGGAGGGCCTAGAACATCATGTAAGGAAGAGTCGGGGCTTTGTAGAACTTCTTCAAAGATGAGACCCAAGAAAAAAATACCTACTGGGGACTCTGAACATCAACACACTCTTGAAAGTTGGAAAACTAAATCACCTAACGGGCACTCTCAATCAACACAACATGATGACATTAGCACTTCAAGAAACAAGAAACGACTATGCATTTGAGTCAGGTGGATGTAGGATCTACAAAAGAAAATCAGCCTTTGAGAATTCCCATAGTACGACTATATATGGAACAGCATTTATGGTGAAACAGCATCTTACAGAATGAGTAACTAACTTTAGCTACCCATCAGAACGAATTTTATTTCTGACATTCAAGTCAGGCAATAAAGGTTACATCATTATAAATGCACATGCACCTATCAACCAACATAACAGAACAAATGTTGAAAAAAATGGAAGATTTTTTGAGAAATGCTAGAAAACGAAACATCCAAATCATTAAAAGAACTATCAAAATTGAAGTGAGCGACTTTAGTGCACAAGCTGGCATAGAAATAAAATTTAAATCAGAAGTAGGAGATTATCCAGCACCTGAAGGAACCAACAGAAATGGGGAAAGACTCAGTTTTGTGGACAATTTAACCGAAAACTAATGTCGACATTTTTCAGGAAACTTGCAAGAGAGAAGAAAACGAGGATTTCAGGTAATCCAAATCAAGGTGAATATCAGTTAGGGCATGTGAAAACAACGACTTGTAACCACAAGGAAATTTTGGATATCAGAGTGAGGAAGGGCCTATGCATAGACTCAGACCATTATCTGACTGACCGTTCCAACCGAACAAACCTAATACAAAACCAAAAAGATTTCAAAGAGTGAACACTAAATTTCTCACGCAAAATCAGGACAAATTCTGTGATGTATTAAACACAAGATAAATGGATGATTGGGAAGAAATTAAAGAAACAATGCTAGAGTCAGTTAAAGAAATAATACAACTACGAAGAATACCAAGTCACAGATGGTGGAACGAACTGCGTGATGAAGCAATTGACAGACGACTAAAGGCATGGAAAAAATAGAACAGTAATAAGAAACATGAATACTGGGTAGAGTTTAAAGAAGGAACGAAGAGGACAGTGAAAAGAAAATATGACAATGACAGATTGGAAGAAATGGATTCAGACTTTAAAAGGAACAACAGTAGAGACTTCTATAAGACTTTCAAAGAAGTTTTAAGAGAATTTTAAAGATACAAATGGTAAATGGCTTTAAGCAATATAGAGAACTGCCAAATTTTAGCTGAATACTTCGAAAATCTATTAAATTGTGAAGAGCCTAATGACAAATTACAATTTCAAAAAACCACAACATGAAAATACACTATCGAAACCACCCACAGTAGAAAAAGTAGAAAAGGTTATCAAAGCACTGAAGAATAACAAAGCACCAGGAGAGGATGGGGTAGTAGTAGAAATGTAGAAACTAGGGGGCTTATCCGCATGGCAGAAAAGTCATAATGTAATTAAAGACATTTGGACAAAAGGAAGCATACCCAGTGACTAGAAACAAGCATTGATCCATCCTCTCCATAAAAAAGGAGGTAAAACAGACACCAACAACTACAGCGATACATCCTTGTCACCAGTATAATACAGAATACTGTCTAAACCACTTTTAAATAGAATAGAGAAACAAGCACGATATAATATAGGAGATTATCAAGCAGGATTGAGAATAGATAGATCATGTGCAGAATAGATTCTTAATTTAAAAAGAATTTTGAGAGTGAGAGCTATGTTGTTGTTGTTGTCTTCAGTCCTGAGACTGGTTTGATGCAGCTCTCCATGCTACTCTATCCTGTGCAAGCTGCTTCATCTCCCAGTACCTACTGCAACCTACATCCTTCTGAATCTGCTTAGTGTACTCATCTCTCGGTCTCCCTCTACGATTTTTACCCTCCACGCTGCCCTCCAATGCTAAATTTGTGATCCCTTGATGCCTCAAAACATGTCCTACCAACCGATCCCTTCTTCTAGTCAAGTTGTGCCACAAACTTCTCTTCTCCCCAATCCTATTCAATACCTCCTCATTAGTTACGTGATCTATCCACCTTATCTTCAGTATTCTTCTGTAGCACCACATTTCGAAAGCTTCTATTCTCTTCTTGTCCAAACTAGTTATCGTCCATGTTTCACTTCCATACATGGCTACACTCCAAACAAATACTTTCAGAAACGACTTCCTGATACATAAATATATATTCGATGTTAACAAATTTCTCTTCTTCAGAAACGCTTTCCTTGCCATTGCCAGTCTACATTTTATATCCTCCCTACTTCGACCATCATCAGTTATTTTACTTCCTAAATAGCAAAACTGCTTTACTACTTTAAGTGTCTCATTTCCTAATCTAATTCCCTCAGCATCACCCGATTTAATTTGACTACATTCCATTATCCTCGTTTTGCTTTTGTTAATGTTCATCTTATATCCTCCTTTCAAGACACTGTCCATTCCGTTCAACTGCTCTTCCAAGTCCTTTGCCGTCTCTGACAGAATTACAATGTCATCGGCGAACCTCAAAGTTTTTACTTCGTCTCCATGAATTTTAATACCTACTCCAAATTTTTCTTTTGTTTCCTTTACTGCTTGCTCAATATACAGATTGAATAACATCGGGGAGAGGCTACAACCCTGTCTCACTCCTTTCCCAACCACTGATTCCCTTTCATGCCCCTCGACTCTTATTACTGCCATCTGGTTTCTGTACAAATTATAAATAGCCTTTCGCTCCCTGTATTTTACCCCTGCCACCTTTAGAATTTGAAAAAGAGTATTCCAGTCAACATTGTCAAAAGCTTTCTCTAAGTCTACAAATGCTAGAAACGTAGGTTTGCCTTTTCTTAATCTTTCTTCTAAGATAAGTCGTAAGGTCAGTATTGCCTCACGTGTTCCAACATTTCGACGGAATCCAAACTGATCCTCCCCGAGGTCTGCATCTACCAGTTTTTCCATTCGTCTGTAAAGAATTCGCGTTAGTATTTTGCAGCCGTGGCTTATTAAACTGATAGTTCGGTAATTTTCACATCTGTCAGCACCTGCTTTCTTTGGGATTGGAATTATTATATTCTTCTTGAAGTCTGAGGGTATTTCGCCTGTCTCATACATCTTGCTCACCAGCTGGTAGAGTTTTGTCATGACTGGCTCTCCCAAGGCCGTCAGTAGTTCTAATGGAATGTTGTCTACTCCGGGGGCCTTGTTTCGACTCAGGTCTTTCAGTGCTCTGTCAAACTCTTCACGCAGTATCGTATCTCCCATTTCGTCTTCATCTACATCCTCTTCTATTTCCATAATATTGTCCTCAAGTACATCGCCCTTGTATAAACCTTCTATATACTCCTTCCACCTTTCTGCCTTCCCTTCTTTGCTTAGAACTGGGCTGCCATCTGAGCTCTTGATATTCATACACGTGGTTCTCTTCTCTCCAAAGGTCTCTTTAATTTTCCTGTAGGACGTATCTATCTTACCCCTAGTGAGATAAGCTTCTACATCCTTACATTTGTCCTCTAGCCATCCCTGTTTAGCCATTTTGCACTTCCTGTCGATCTCATTTTTGAGACGTTTGTATTCCTTTTTGCCTGCTTCATTTACTGCATTTTTATATTTTCTCCTTTCATCAATTAAATTCAATATTTCTTCTGTTACCCAAGGATTTCTAGCAGCCCTCGTCTTTGTACCTACTTTATCCTCTGCTGCCTTCACTACTACATCCCTCAGAGCTACCCATTCTTCTTCTACTGTATTTCTTTCCCCTATTCCTGTCAATTGTTCCCTTATGCTCTCTTTGAAACTCTGTACAACCTCTGGTTCTTTCAGTTTATCCAGGTCCCATCTCCTTAATTTCCCACATTTTTGCAGTTTCTTCAGTTTTAATCTACAGGTCATAACCAATAGATTGTGGTCAGAGTCCACATCTGCCCCTGGAAATGTCTTACAACTTAAAACCTGGTTCCTAAATCTCTGTCTTACCATTATATAATCTATCTGATACCTTTTAGTATCTCCAGGGTTCTTCCACGTATACAACCTTCTTTCATGATTCTTAAACCAAGTGTTAGCTATGATTAAGTTGTGCTCTGTGCAAAATTCTACTAGGCGGCTTCCTCTTTCATTTTTTAGCCCCAATCCATATTCACCTACTATGTTTCCTTCTCTCCCTTTTCCTACACTCGAATTCCAGTCACCCATTACTATTAAATTTTCGTCTCCCTTCACTATCTGAATAATTTCTTTTATTTCATCGTACATTTCTTCAATTTCTTCATCATCTGCAGAGCTAGTTGGCATATAAACTTGTACTACTGTAGTAGGTGTGGGCTTCGTATCTATCTTGGCCACAATAATGCGTTCACTATGCTGTTTGTAGTAGCTTACCCGCATTCCTATTTTCCTATTCATTATTAAACCTACTCCTGCATTACCCCTATTTGATTTTGTGTTTATAACCCTGTAGTCACCTGACCAGAAGTCTTGTTCCTCCTGCCACCGAACTTCACTAATTGCCACTATATCTAACTTTAACCTATCCATTTCCCTTTTTAAATTTTCTAACCTACCTGCCCGATTCAGGGATCTGACATTCCACGCTCCGATCCGTAGAACGCCAGTTTTCTTTCTCCTGATAACGACATCCTCCTGAGTAGTCCCCGCCCGGAGATCCGAATGGGGGACTATTTTACCTCCGGAATATTTTACCCAAGAGGATGCCATCATCATTTAATCATACAGTAAAGCTGCATGTCCTCGGGAAAAATTAGGGCTGTAGTTTCCCCTTGCTTTCAGCCGTTCGCAGTACCAGCACAGCAAGGCCGTTTTGGTTAATGTTGCAAGGCCAGATCAGTCAATCATCCAGACTGTTGCCCCTGCAACTACTGAAAAGGCTGCTGCCCCTCTTCAGGAACCACACGTTTGTCTGGCCTCTCAACAGATACCCCTCCGTTGTGGTTGCACCTACGGTACGGCCATCTGTATCGCTGAGGCACGCCAGCCTCCCCACCAACGGCAAGGTCCATGGTTCATGGGGGGAGGAGTGAGAGCTATAAAAATAAATATACAGTAGTTACTTTCGTAGATTTCAAGGAGGTCTACGACTCAGTTAACAGACAAACATTATTCAAGATACTTCATGAATCAGGAATAGACGAAAACACCAGAAGACTTGTTGAACAAACGCTCACAGATACAACATGAAGGATTAAGTTTCTAGCCGAAATTTCTGGACCATTCAAAATCAAAACAGTAGTTCGACAAGGAGATGGACTGTCCCCAGTTTTCTTTAACTTGGTTTTAGATAAAGTAGTAAAAATATGGGAAAGAACATTAAAAAACAGAGGCACAAGGGGTATAAGCATGGGCCAAGGAAAGAACAAATTTGAAGTGAAACGTTTAGCCTTTGCGGATGATATGGCACTGATAAGTAGAAACCGAACAGAATCAACAGTTATGCTTGATCTTTTACACGAGATTGCTGAAAAGACTGGGCTAAAAATATCCTACACAAAAACCGAGTATGTAGAACACAAACATAATACAGAAAAGTTTATGAAAACAAAGTATGGAAAAATTAAAAGAGTTGATAAATTAAAATACTCTGTGGAGTGGATCCAAGCCAATGTACTCGATTACACAATAAATAAAGAAAGAATAAAAAAGTAAGAATTTGCATATAAATTAACATAAAACTACTACAATAAGAAATCAATATCCATACAAGCGAAGATTAAACATTATAATTCAGTTATTGAGACACAAGCAACATATGGATCAGAGTGCCTAACATTGAATAAGAAAGGTGAATTAAGAGAAGTAGAAGAAAAGAGAGAGAAAAATGCCAAGAAAAATTTTAAGTTCTGAGAAAAACTCTGACAATAGGTTGATTAAAAGGAGAAATGAAGATTTATACAAAAGTACAGAAAAGATCACAGATACAATAATTTTATGGAGAATTAAAAGAATGGAAGAAACACGGATTACAAAGAAAAATTTTTAATTACGTTAGTAAGATGAAAGAAACTGTGTGATGGATAGAAGCAGTAAAGGAAAATGCAACAAAATAGGTGTTACAGAAGAAATAATATGTGACAAGAATCACTGCAGGCTATTGATAGGAAACGCGAACTTTGAAGAAGATGAGCCGAAACCTTGAGCCAAGAGAGTGTGGACAGGTGAGGAGAGACGAGCAGTTGGAGAGAAAATGAAGAAAAAGGTACACGATAAGTCTGTGTGGGCTCCATAGCTGGCCAAATTCATAAATAAATACAAAGGAGACACATTGGAGCGTCAATGTGGCGCGACGTCAGTGCTATGGCAAACGACAGGTTGACCAGGGTGACGGAGGTAGCGAGCATGTTCATCAACAGCGCGGGGCCAAAGTGTCGCCCACAGAGTCGTGCACGGCGGTGGAGAGCCAGCCGAGCACGCTGCAACCGCCGCAGCTCATCCTCGAGGGTCACAGGAGCCCGCGGATGCTCAGTCCGTGGCACCAGGTCCTCCGGTCTGACTCTCTGGTCACTGGCGCACGCTCATTTCTCAGCAGTTGCGCGTTCACAATGCCCAGCCGGTGACGTAACGTCAGCAACAGGCCAATGAACTGAACGTGCACGACATTGCAGACTGCGAGTAGACTAAAGAAGAAGTCTGCTCCTGGATAAACTTCGAGAAAGTTGCATACAATACTGGCGACTGGACTACAACTGAGGTCTACGAGAATCCACGGTAGCACATTACTCATTAAGCGCATTTCATAAATACTGTCTTGCCGTGCGAATTTACACGTTGAGCAACCAAAGCGTCCACAAGTTCCAAAACATTAGTCGTTTCCTGCGCTTTCCTTTTAGCAGTTAACGGATATGTAGATAGTATCACAGCTGCTTCTAACCAGGTAAAAGAGCAGTATATGCGTAATTCGATTTAACAGCTTTAGGTTGGAATAAGATTCTGCGTTCCATGGTCTCACCATGTAAAAAACAGTAACTGCGAGAATGGTGGACAGCCAGAGTGAAGTAATTATTTATTTCAAGTTTCTGCTACAGGCCACTTTTTATTTTATGCTTCATCTAACATAATGCAACGCGTTTCGAACATGTTTTGTTCATCTTCGAGCGTTTATACATACATACATAGATAAATGTTACTTCAAATAAACAGTCTTAACCTAGATTACTCTAGAACACTTTGTTTTTCACTGTAGCTGCTGGTGTGGCATTTGGGTGGTAGGAGGGGCGCAGTGTATGGCTAGAAATCGAAATCAGTGATGTCTCCTGCTGGTTTTCTTCTTTGTGGTTGACTATGCATATCACAGCAATTTTATAATAGATGAGAGAATTTCATAAAAGATGAAACTGCTTTGTTATACACAGTCAACCCCAAAGAAGGAAACCAGCAGAAGACATCACTGATTTCGATTTCTAGCCATACACTGACCCCCTCCTTCCACCCAAATGCCACACTAGCAGCTACATTAAAAAACAATGGACAAAGTGTTCTAGATTACTCTAGTTTAAGACTGTTTATTTGAAGTAACATTTTTCTATGTATGTTTGTATGTATGTATAAACGCCTGAAGATGAACAAAACATGTTCGAAAAGCGTTGCATTATGTTAGATGAAGCATAGAATAAAAAGTGACTGGTAGCACAAACTTGAAATAAATAATTTTCCCACACAGTCACGGTTCACAAACATAGCCATTATGTCTGAAAATAATTATGATACAACCAGACTGAAGTAGTTCTACAACAATGACTTTGTTGTTATGCGAATATGAAGTGAGAGTTAGAAAACTATTGTCGTCATTGGTTATGGGAGCAAGGCCACTTATCAGACTCGCCAGTAGGAGAGGCCTCATTGCCTTTCGGAAGCTGTATTCACACATTATCCTGATCTTCCCAGTAAACTGTCACTTTGTTTTTTTGGCGTAGCGCTGGACTCCAGTTAATTTTGTTTTGGAAAAGTTACTAAAACAGCAAGTATTTGCCCTGCTCAGTAGAAAGCTAACCATCAGCATATAAACACGTGACTACTATTCCAAAAAACACTACTATTTAGCAAGACTTAATTTTAACAGTCGCTTTACACATATCAAACCCTTCTGCTACAGAAATGTCATCACACCACAGCTAAAGTCTTTATGGCTTTGTGATCAGTATGGTGTATTTTCGTTCGTTCATTAGTGCTAATGATACAGCGATCGAAGCTCTAATTTCTCAGAGTACGGGGCTTTCGCTATTACAGAAACAAAAAAGAAATATTTTCCATCAATTTTATTTACTTCATCGTTGGTAAAGGTCTGCCACTCATAGCACATTAGAAAATTACTTTGAAAATGTTCTTTCGTTTTCGAGTATTAGTCTTTCATTAAGTCCCAAGACACATACTAACCTACATCTAAATTTTTCTGTTTTATTGAGATAACAAACTCTTCATATTGCACTGTCCATTTTGTGTGATGGTAGGGAGCTGTGTGTAGGGAAATGGAACAAACTGTCCTCCATTTTTCTTAAGATTACTACGTAATTTGTGGCACTTAAAGATATGAAAATCACCTCATTGTTTGTCTCTAAATGCTTGCATTATTACAGTTTTCTATGTAGATGTTCCACCGGTTCTTTCCTGAAATTTTCCTAAGGCTGTAGATCGCTGAGATGTTATGTTGTTAATATTTAATGACATCCTTACTGCGACGGGGACACTCGACAGAAAGAAAAATCAACTTATGTAAAATAAACGTATGTAAAACGCTCCATTCAAACGGCTGAAGAAGTATAAACATCTCCACACTCAGTGTATTTTTACTGTACAATTTCTTTTCACACATGCAAACAGTGATATCACTAAAGTTGTGTTACATGATCTACAGTTCTAGCGTGTAATGATACCGTAACACCACATGAACACTACATTTCTGAGAACATTTCATTCAAGTAATTTTGGGTAGAGTAGGTAGGTAAGTCTTTTGAAACCAAGTAACTTTTCTTTGAACTACTTTCTTGTCATGCTGGCAGGTTAAGACCAGGTAAATAGATTTTAACGCAGAAACTTCTGGGATTTGACACAAATTAAAATATAATTTGTAACTAGGGTAGGTATCAACCGATGTCGTCCGTCGTATATACATACAAGTTCAGTGAGAAGCGAAATGCGTAAGGTACTATAACCAGCATCAAATTCAGTTAATCGTGGGGCTTGTGTCCGACCTACGTAGACAGTACGACAACATCACTGTTAGAGGAGGAATGACTGAATCACGCAATGTATGACTTGCAAGAAAAATTCCACAAGAGGCAAGAAATAACCGGTTCAGATATCTCAGGAACATATTACGTATCACGCAATGAAAATTAAATGATGGATCAGGATGAGCGTTCCGTCAATAACGTCCACTAAGAATGTTCCGCCGACTCCTCTCTTCCAGCCGCACCTCTCTGAGAACACATATGAATTAAAAAACGTAGAGAAATGAAAAGGTTTAAAATATAACTGAAAGACAGAACAATTTTGACGTTATACTATATTAAGGAAACATGTATAACATTTTCATAGGAATGTTTACAAGAGCGCATCAGAATGGCTGCGATATCTTATCAAAATAACACACGAAAAGCGACTCTTATTTAAAACATTAGAAGAATAAAAATAGCGGACGAACGAAATTAGTAAAACGTTTGCATTTATCTTGTAGATACGTGGTTTTAATGATCGATAAATCAAAATAAGTGAGTAAATTTGGAGTAAGTGCACAGATGTATCGATTACATCGTTATTGTATGAAAAATTCAAATGTGTGAATTCTGATTGACAAAATGGAGTAGTACATTGGCGTCTAGAAGGCTTGAAGGTATACGAAATGTTGAATACCTTCAAGCTTTCGACCAACGTTAGGATAAAAACCATGGTACCATAAAATGCATCGTTTTCGTCTTGTAAGGTACGTTAGCAAGTAGCGGCAATCGGTAGTGGTTAAATATGCTTGAACAGTAAGAAACTAACAAATTATTACGTAGTAAAGTCAGACAACCAAGTTGATCAATTAACATTATAGCGATTGGTACAGAAAATTATCAATTATTGTCAGTTTTTAAAGTATTTGCATCTTTAGAGATAACATAATGATCCATGGATCAGTCACAAATTTAAATGATCAGAATTATTACTGAAATACAGTGTGCTTCAAACGAATGATGAACAACAACTTGTCAGGTTGTGAGTTACAGATAGTGTATCAGATTTCAATAATTTCAAATCGTAAGCCTGTGTAGAATGGATCATGGATTGATTACGATGCATATCATAACTATTTTTAGAAATTTCGATCGATATAATACTAAGCAGACTCGACGTCATTGTGGATAAACGATCAGCGATGGTCCAAGGAAAATGTTTGAATTACATAAGCGCAGTATAGGCTCGATGTCCTTGGTGGTTAAATAAGAAAATTCATTCAAAGAAAAGAGAATATCTATAAATTCAAAGATGATTTCTAGCCTCCTGACGGTAGGTGATAGAAAATGTGTCCATATATATGATTGTATACGAGAGTAATGTATACTTGAGGCGTTCTCATGCTGTGTAGTGTTGAAATACTCATAAAATGGATGTATACAGTACCAATATAGACTCGTGGTCATCTGGTGTAGTGGTTTATAGACATTTGGGTAGGTGATATATATTCAATGTTGACTCGTTGTTTATATGTTCTGTTTGGCAGAACACCAGAAGTAAGAGGGGGAGAGAGGTAGGTCCCCTTCTCCCGTGGTTTATGACCGCAAGCGGCGCTTCCACACACACTGTCATTGTAGTGGCAGTAAGCAGAGGCAACATACGCTGAATGCGCAGGTGCACTTTGGAAGACTCTGCAGTGCTTCCAACTGTTTGCTCAGTACTCCAGATTTATGAAAGAAGACAAATCGTAGCATCAGTGCTTGATGAAGACTCAGTCGTGCAATGATACCAGTGTTATGTTCTGAACTGAAGCCTCTCACAGTAAAACATTCTTAATGAATGTAAAACTTCTGACACGATCTGATGCACTCGGGACTTGTTTTCTATACACACTATAAGTTAGTAATATACAACCGGTCTGCTATCTCAACAGTTATTAGCGTTCAAAGCAATTAAACTAAATAAACAACGCTGCTTGACAGAGCAAAAAGGTCCCTCAGACTCACATCCATACTGAAGTGATGCCAGAAGCACTCCTAGAGCGTCCATATGCTGCACACACGTACATTTTAACTGCTTTCACAGAAAGTCTTAAGAGTCTGAGAATGCACACGTCGTGTTAACAATCGGGTTAGCTGAGCCTGAGACCATTGACACCACGCGTGACCAGGTGACTCAGAAGAATGTGTTTACTGTGAGAGGCATCAGTTCAGGATATAGCATTGGCATCATTGCACGACTGAGTCTTCCTTAAGCGCTGATGCTACGACTTCACTTCTAAGTCGTGCGTGTTTGTGATAGCGGATGTGAAAATTGCACTACTCGCAGGAACACAGGATTATTGTATCCGAGGAATCAGTGGAATTAAAGCACGAAATGTTATCTTTCCGAAGAATCGGATAATTTCCTCGTTCAAAACAAGAGAGATGTTAGCAGATAAAATTTGTGACGCAATTCCTGGTTGAATGTTAATTAACGTAAAGTGTTTTATAAGTAAGGCATAGAGGAGAGAATACATTAGTTTGATTCACTCTTGGTGAATAATATACACTCCTGGAAATTGAAATAAGAACACCGTGAATTCATTGTCCCAGGAAGGGGAAACTTTATTGACACATTCCTGGGGTCAGATACATAACATGATCACACTGACAGAACCACAGGCACATAGACACAGGCAACAGAGCATGCACAATGTCGGCACTAGTACAGTGTATATCCACCTTTCGCAGCAATACAGGCTGCTATTCTGCCATGGATACGATCGTAGAGATGCTGGATGTAGTCCTGTGGAACGGATTGCCATGCCATTTCCACCTGGCGCCTCAGCTGGACCAGCGTTCGTGCTGGACGTGCAGACCGCGTGAGACGACGCTTCATCCAGTCCCAAACATGCTCAATGGGGGACAGATCCGGAGATCTTGCTGGCCAGGGTAGTTCACTTACACCTTCTAGAGCACGTTAGGTGGCACGGGATACATGCGGACGTGCATTGTCCTGTTGGAACAGCAAGTTCCCTTGCCGGTCTAGGAATGGTAGAACGATGGGTTCGATGACGGTTTGGATGTACCGTGAACAATTCAGTGTCCCCTCGACGATCACCAGAGGTGTACGGCCAGTGTAGGAGATCGCTCCCCACACCATGATGCCGGGTGTTGGCCCTGTGTGCCTCAGTCGTATGCAGTCCTGATTGTGGCGCTCACCTGCACGGCGCCAAACACGCATACGACCATCATTGGCACCAACGCAGAAGCGACTCTCATCGCTGAAGACGACACGTCTCCATTCGTCCCTCCATTCACGCCTGTCGCGACACCACTGGAGGGGGGCTGCACGATGTTGGGGCGTGAGCGGAAGACGGCCTAACGGTGTGCGGGACCGTAGCCCAGCTTCATGGAGACGGTTGCGAATGGTCCTCGCCGATATCCCAGGAGCAACAGTGTCCCTAATTTGCTGGGAAGTGGCGGTGCGGTCCCATACGGCACTGCGTAGGATCCTACGGTCTTGGCGCGCATCCGTGCGTCGCTGCGGTCCGGTCCCAGGTCGACGGGCACGTGCACCTTCCGCCTACCACTGGCGACAACATCGATGTACTGTGGAGACCTCGCGCCCCACGTGTTGAGCAATTCGGCGGTATGTCCACCTGGCCTCCCGCATGCCCACTATACGCCCTAACTCAAAGTCCGTGAACTGCACATACGGTTCACGTCCACACTGTCGCGGCATGCTACCAGTGTTAAAGACTGCGATGGAGCTCCGTATGCCACGGCAAACTGGCTGACACTAACGGCGGCGGTGCGCAAATGCTGCGCAGCTAGCGCCATTCGACGGCCAACACCGCGGTTCCTGGTGTGTCCGCTGTGCCGTGCGTGTGATCATTGCTTGTACAGTCCTCTCGCAGTGTCTGGATCAAGTATGGTGGGTCTGACACACCGGTGTCAATGTGTTCTTTTTTCCATTTCCAGGAGTGTAGTTACGTGCATCTGAGACTGTTTGTGATGGATAAAAAGTGAAACGGTAAAAGGTGGCGGTGCGAAGTAACTCTGTTGCACTCTGAATAAACTAAGTCAGTCTGAAGAAAGTAAATTTCACTTACCAGTGGTGGGACGTCGCGGAAGCAAGCGGTAGGAGCTTTCGCTTCTTCTAGTGAATAATACCAAGGACTGTGAATTGCTGATGATGTACACCTTTTGAACGTTCACTAATTCAAAAGTATGTATGCACACGCCCGTCGGTTTGACATCAAGGCGCAGTCCAAACAGTCGACTGCCGAGTGTGGTGACACAAGATTTAATTACTGTCGGTCTTGTGATACAGACGCTCACATTCTTAACGTTCAACGGACAAATGGAAGTTGTTTTGAAATGACAAAACGATGCACAATGACATTGTAAGCTACACCAATGTTTAGTTATCCCTAGAGTGAACATTCACTAATCAAAATGCTACGACTTTATGAAATTTAAGACTACTGAACCCACTGAAGATTCAGTATAATGGACGACAGACTTATCTTTTATCTATGTGTAATCGTACAACGTGTGAGTCAGACAAAGAAAGTTATGAAAGGCATAACTGCGGATCGCAAACAGACATTTGTATGAATGTTTTATATCAAGGAGGAAGATGGACACACAATAGTATTTTCTCTTTACTTTCTTTATTAGGTGAAATTTATTATGCTATTTAGAGCTGATATAGTGGTATGATTGTGGAACACGTTATCTGTAATAAGAAAAGGATCCATGGGTTCTAAACGTAAAATCATATAAATGGCATCAGTTGAACTTTGGAGGAATAGAGTGAACAACGGGACCATTGTGTAAAATCAATATTCGTCTTTTGTCCGACATAATACACCTGTTACTTCATTCTTCACATTTCCTCGCCGCTACCTTGAACAGTTTACTCATATATGTTAATGTAAGTGAGTTTGGACAACAATAACGACTAAATTTACTTCCTACGCTATGTAATGCTTTTTATCATGCTAATAACACGATTTTTTATGTTATTAACAGATTGTATGATGAAATGTAGATGACTATTACTGCATGAAGTAGTAGTTAAATCTTGATCACACATATACACTCGTTTGAGCTTTTAGTCTGTCTAAGAGAGTAGATGTTTATTTTTCACCCAGAGTGTCAGAGACGTCGATATGACAAATTTAACTGATTGTGTTTTATACGAGGATCTGAGGCAGCCCTGTTTCTCCCACAGGACCTGTCCTCTGTTTTAACTGACAATAATGCAAGTGTGGTTCTCGTTTTAATGTTTTATGTGATGTCAGGACTTCTTCCACAAATACTGGGGGTAAGATTCCGATGCATCGCAGAGTAGCTTCGTCACCCAAAACCTCTAAGCCGTCGTCTGTCTCATTGTTAACTGTGTCGCTATTGGTATTTTATACTTAACTTTATCTAGCTTTCTACGGTGATTTTTATTACTTATATGTATTTTCAGTTCTTGTGTATACATGTAACTTGTTTTCAAAGTTTATTTTTTATTTTAATTGATTTTCATCTCCCTCATCTGTATTCATTTCAAGCAAGTGCTTTGACGATCTCAGCGTTTAACTCATGAAGCCACAAATCATCGTCGTCCAAATCATTGTGAGACCGTTTGAGGTGATTAGCAATACAAACGAGGGTTTCAGGGCGGAACCTTAAGAACAACGTAGAGCCGAGTCCTGAGCAACGTATCTGTTTTGTGTTTGGAATAGAAGCCAATGTAGTCATTACTTCTTCATGCAAGCTTTTTTTCATTTACTTCGAACGACTGGAAGTTAGTTTTCTTGTTTGTTGATCTTGATGAGATGCTCCTTTCCTGTCTTGTTGGGATTTTACGTATTTTTGATGACTGTTGTTCGCGGTTTTCGGTGTGTAGGTCGGGTTAAATGATTCTGTTATGTTTTTTATTCATGACGACAGATGGTTTCGATTTACTACAACATTTTGTTCGTTTTCGCTAGTATGTATCCTAGTCTTTAATTTGCGCGAGTTTCTCGCGCATAACACTAGCGCCCTCTCTCGTTAGATGTGTTCTTTAGCGCAAACTTCACCAGCTTGACACTAGGGCACAGGCAAATTGGTGTTCATATTTTCTATTGTATGTAGGTGTTTTAAATGGTTCTGATACGTTTTATTTATTAATACAGGGGTTTTTAATTAGCACTATCTTTAAGATTTTGACGCGGATGTATGTATCCCTGGGTTTTAATATGCGTGAGTGTCTCGGGCATACCACTAGTGCCCTCTCTTGGTGAAACTGTCTGTCCTAGTGCTTCCCCAGGCTCTTCACCCTAGGTCACAGGCTAAGTACTGATAATATTCCGTGTTCGCATCGACCATCTCTTCATAATAATGCTGTACAAATAGAGGTAATATTTTAATTTTAAACACTGACGACGCTCTTTGGCACGGTTGTTTTATGCATCTCCACTGCAGGATGTGGTTTTGGTAAGTGACTGAAAGATTTTTGGTTCTATAATTACTTTGGTAATTTTCATGGTTACTTAAAGCTATGAGTTTTTGTTTTTTTTATGCTATTTCAGTTATGTTGCTAAGTATTTTGCTAATGAAGGTGTCTTCCTGTTCAGGTGTACTTTTGCTTCTGATGAAGTATATATAGATATACCGAAACCGTGATCAAGAAGTTCAATAAATCTTTATTCTGCAACTGTATGGTTGCTATCAGTTACCGTGAAGATTTTCAACTGTTGCTGCTTCAGCCATGTTTAAAAATTTGATAATTAACATGGTAATGCACATTATCATAGGTAGCAGGATACTTTGGCTCTGAGGACACTTCTGATACCAAATTTATGTGCAAATTAATTAAATTCATCAATTACTTACTGCCACCCTACCCACAATCCAATTGACGCCATGTCTTTTTCCCAGTCAGCACGTCGGGCCTTGCCACATCCCCCTCCTCAACCCTCCCCCTCACCCACCAAATATATTGGTGGGAATTTCGAATTTTGGTGTAAATCCGAACTTTGGCAGGAATTTCGAATTTTGGTGGAAATTTCTTGCTTAAGAGCTGTGATGACATCTCACCCCACGCCCCACTCAGGAATTGGTTGAAAATTAAGAATGACGGTGCCCTTTGTGGGATTTGAACCATCGTCCTTCTGGATAGAAAGCCTATATGCACCCCACAACACATGGGAACAGCCCAGTTGCAGGAAAGGAGGGTTAGGTTAGTGTAATTCATTTATTTTGGTTGGGAAACTGAAGTAAAAATCGGTGTTAATTATAGAACTAATAATAATTATCGGTCCTAACTATATAACAATATGCGTAACGTTCCACAAGAAGCGCATGAAATCGCAGTACAGCTCAAAAACTGAAGATGCCATACACCTGGTGGTATACCGCAGTGAAAAAAGAATTCACAGTACAACACGGAAATAGCAGCAAAAGTACTCAAACTTTTTCACCTGCAAGCTGGTGGGAAAAAATTATGAAGCGGAAGGTACTATTTTTGTTTTATGGTGGGCAATGCGTTCAACTGATGAGATGCTGGTGTCGGACAGGGAGGTGTTTAATAAGTTTTTTACCAGTAATCATACAGCTGAGGACCGTATGTACTACTGTTTGAAGTTAGAGTTCACTACAGACACCTCCCGATGCCTTGCTGGACAGTCACCATGCAGCCAAAGAAAGAGAAGACAATACAGGCTATCACAATTGGCGGGAAATGCCTCACTGTTATAATCACACATCGAAATTGTCGTGTAAAAAGCCAGCACTTAAAGGAATCAATGGGCTGTAGTGCAAGACATGTACAGGGAACTAGGGAAAATAGTCATCTCAGAAAACTGCAACAGGAGAGAGGGACGACAGTCGAACATGCGCCTCCTCGGTGTGCTATCAGGAACTAGCGAAATTTAAGGTATTCTTACCACTTCTCACCATGATTCTTCATCCTTTCACCCATGGAAGGGGGATAGGCTTTTTAAAAAGGCCAATGGCTGCTGTGGATTGCTCTCTTATTTGTGGTTCACCAGCCTCCTGATGGCAGACGGGTGGGTGTTCGTCATCTGCACCCAGCCCATCTTGGGTGACAGCAGTTGATGGTCCAGGCAGAGGCACATTGCCAAAAAGGACTGTAACACCCACTAAACAATGCAAGATAAATGAAACTAAAATTAAGCAGTGCCCTAGTCAGACAGTCATTGGCAATAGCAGTAGATTCTTACATTATAGTTTTCTAAGCAATTTGATCATCAGAGAGCATCATGTTTCACTCAATCTACTCATATTTCCTGAAAAACACTATCATTTCTGGGTTCCACAGCAAGCTATAATTCAAGTGATGTCTGCTTTATATTTAGAGGTTATGAAGTATAAAATAACACTGGAATTGCACTAACATTTATATTTAATAACGCAGTCATGATGATAGTAATAAAAACAGAAATGATTCCGTGAGAAAAGATATAGCCAATTCCTGTTAGTTTTATGAGCCAAATCGGTGCAGTTTGAGAGTAATCTGTGTGCTCATCCACGAAGGCATTACATTCATTACAGATGTACAGAATAACGATACAGATCAGCATCTATACATTTATATAATATGTTCAAAGGCACCCCTCATTTTATTTTGTAGCATCCAGAGTATGTAAGAAACTGTGAACCATCAGCACGCAGACTTTAACCAGTCATTCCACTCCATTTAATAGAAACTCCTATAAGATTTTACCACATCTCTCTCTCTCTCTCTCTCTTGCGATATATCAAAAAACAAATATCTTCTGTATGTTGACATCAAATATATTACATATACATATGTTTCTCCATAGAAACAGGTTGTCAGTGGTCGAAGTAGCTTGTACGGATTTGTATAACGTTTTGTCGCCTGTAGTGGGGGAAGACCATAACCAACAGATTATCAACCACAAGGGAGGAGTCCTGTGTTGTTCATTCATAAGCGGTTTCATAGATTGTTTTTCAGCTGTAACACATCCAAGCAGTGTATGACTACAGCTTTGTACACTGCTATACACGTTATTTTTCTACCATGACTCTGAGGTCTGAGTCTGGCGGTAAACCAACAATAAACATGTTTCGATCCATTATCTCACACAGAAAGCTGTACATTGCATGGTGTAAACTATGTAGCTCCCACAACACTCAGGACGGTAGAAACAAAACACAGAGACGCGATGTTTCTCATTGACAAAAATATGGAAGACATCTCATTATATGGAAACTGGATGAGTTTTGGCATTGTAGAGAGTTTTCAGACAGATATCCAAAGGTGACGACCTATACAGTTAATCTCACCTTCCACAGTGACAGGGTAGCAGATGTCTCAGTGTTCCATTTTGAAGAGTATTGTTTGCTCATTTTGCAGCCATGCATATGATAACTGTTCCAGTGTTGACCATCCCTGGAGGGTTCTGGTTACAACACATGTGACTAAGTAGAAACAAAAAGAGGTGCTGTTATTAAATAGGTTAAAAATGTGTAGGTCATTGCAGCATATGGAAATGTGCCAGGTCTGTACCATTGAGGAATGCTTCCAAATAACTGTCTGAAGGTGGTGACCTCTCCATTTAATCCTATGCACACAGTAACAATTAGCAGATATCTCATGTTGTGCCAAGGATCTTTCCATCTCAGCCAAGTGGTGTCAGGCATTCATTATAAGGTATTAACACCATAAAAGTGGACATATGTAATGGGGAAGACACCATCAATAAGGGATGATGTACTGTAGTTTTTATTTAATCGTATGGCTAGGGTACACTGTTCGCCATGTGCCGGTCTTTCAATGTGACGCCACTTCGGCGACCTGCTGTCGATGAGGATGATAGGATGATGATGAGGACAGCACAACATCCAGTCCCTGGGCAGATAAAATTCCCCGGACCAGGCGGGAATCGAACCCGGACCCAGTGGATTGACAATCCGTCACGCTGACCATCCAGCTAGTGGGGGCGGACATGTACATGTCACAGTTGATAGCACAATCAATTTTAGAAATTTTACTCGTTGTTCTGTAATTTCAACAACACCAGTCAATGACACAGCAGAATGCTTTCCAAGCGCTGTATTATTACTAAATCACCCGTCCACTACTTTGCAAGTACCATGAACTATATTGTGAATGCAGATATATGACTGTGCCTTATGTGCACTCAGTCATATACATCAAAGTATATAAGACAGCATCCTAAACCGATGTAGTTAGGTTATCGACGTATTTCCAGCGTTAGATCATAGTGCTGAATTTACAATTACGACTAGCCATCTTTCCCTGTATGGATGAACGTAATAGAATATTTTTGCATTCACAAGATAAAGTCAGAGATTGACAGATCCTGCTCATTGTTGTTGACTAATCCTCCCTGCAACACAATTGCCAATGTAATCTTCAACTGACCAGAAGTATGAGGGTCCTATATCCACTACATACCATGACTCGTGAAGGAACAGAGAGATCTATATCCTTAACTGCTGTTCATCGAAGACTGTTCTGCACCAATCTTACAGTAGGCACTCAACCAAATGCACAGGATCTGCACATGCTGAGAAGAGAAACACCCCTTCCCAGTGTGCAGTAGACATGAGAGTTTTGCGGTGGTATAACAGATGATTAACGAGAAACATCTCGTTTATACATGGTGGAGCTCAGGACCATTCGGAATATTCACGTTAATCAACTGAACTGTGAATTTTGAAGTATCAATCCACTTTCTGGAATCAGTACCAGGAAGGTACCAGCATGAGAAACATGACCATTGAGCATAAACACACACTCCTGTTTGTATATGGTTCTCCACCTAAAATGCTCTGTTGTTAAAGCCATATACACACATCAAATAAGTTTTACATCACCCCATTTCCTAGAACGCCTTGTGGATACTGTATCACAGACACAGTCCCTTTGATGGTTCGAACAGCTAATTAGTTCCAGTCATTCCACCAGGAAGGAGGTACATGTGTTATCCATAGTTCAACCATACCTAGATGGTCAATACCGTCGTTCGATCGCGTCCGCATTGTTACTTTGTGCCAGGAAAGGCTCCCAACAAGGGAAGTGTCCAGGTGTCTCGGAATGAACCAAAGGTGATGTTGTTCGGACATGGAGGAGATACAGAGAAACAGAGAAACTGTCGATGACATGCCTCGCTCAATCTGCCCAAGGGCTGCAGTGGATGACTCCTACCTGCGGATTATGACTCGGAGGAACCCTGACAGCAACGCCACCGTGTTGAATAATGATTTTCGTGCAATCACAAGGTGTCTTGTTATGACTGAAACTGTGCACAATAGGCTGCTTGATGCGCAACTTCACTCACGATGTCCATGGCGAGGTCCGTCTTGGTAACCACGACACCATGCAGCGCTGTACAGATAGGCTCAACAACATCGTAAATGGACGGCTCAGGTCTGGCGTCACGTTCTCTTCACTGATGAGTGTCGCATTTGTCTTCAACCAGACAATCGTCGGAGACGTCTCTGGAGGCAACCTGATCAGGCTGAATGCTTTAGACACATTGTTCAGCGAGTGCAACAAGGTGGGGGTTCCCTGCTGTTTTGCGTTGGCGTTATGTGGGGCAGACGTACGCCGCTGGTGATTGTGGAAGGCGCCGTAACAGCTGTACGATACGTGAATGCCATCCTCCGACCGATAGTGGAACCATATCGGTAGCACATTGGCAATGCATTCGTCTTCCTGGGCGACAATTCACGCGCCCTTCATGCACATCTTGTGAATGACCTCTTTCAGGATAACAGCATCACTCGACTATAGTGGACAGTATGTTTTCCAGACATGAACCCTACTGAACATGCTTGGGATAGATTTAAAAGAGCCGTTAATGGTCGATGTGACCTACCAACCACTCTGAGGCATCTACCCCGAATCGCCGTTGAGGAATGGGACAATCTGGACCAAGAGTGCCTTGATGAACTTGTGGACAGTATTCCATGACGAATACAGGCATACAATATGCAAGAGGACACCCTACTGGGTATTAGAGATACCAATGTGTACAGAAATCTGGACCACCACCTCTGAAGGTCTCACTGTATGGTGGTACAACAATGAATGTGTGGTTTTCATGAGCAATAAAAACGGCGGAACTGATGTTTATATTGATCTCTATTTCAGTTTCCTGTACAGGTTCCGGAACTCTCGGAATCGAGGTCATGCAAAACTTTTTTTTTTTGTGTGTGTAGTATCCGAAGTAAAAGTCAATCAGAGTTCAACGCTCTTAATATTCTAATTCAAGATATGCTTGTCCAGCATCAGATATACGACCACCCTGCAAGTTTCTTATCCTAACCATTCCTGCGACAAATTTTAAAAGAATGAAAGTACTTTCTTCCACACTATTCTGGAGTCCTAGGAAGGTATCGGCGGTGTATATCCGCTCCTCGAACTGCTTGTAAACCAACTAGAACGAAGCAAGGAGAAATTAATGGATTTTGTATGTATTATTTAAGTCAGAAAAAAGCATTCCCTTTATCACACTTCCCACATCAGTCGTTCTTATTATTAGTAATAGTGCCTGCGGTACTGACAAATGCGGCTGTGCGCACTAGGAAATAGAGAGAGGAAAATACTACATGAATATTTTCGATGGTTCACACATTTAGTTACCAACCAATCACTTCCGCACGAAAATGCACATGAAGAAGCAGCAACTTCTTACGAGGGGGAGAGTACCACAATCAGAAACCAAAGGAGATATAGCAGTGTTACTGCTGTTTACAGTAACATCATTACGGCTCTCGTAGCATTCCTCTTCCACAAAGAAGTCCTCATGTCTAGGATAATACAGCAATTTCGTCCTAACACCGTGCCTCTCGTGCACAGCCTGCTCACAATCACCTGCAGAACACTCCAGTGTCAGCTTAAATCTGATAAAGGCATTATTCTTTTCCTTAATACTTACGGAGTGACAATGATAGTGAGAACCAACCATAATTCCGTAATTCCTATATTCAACTCCGTGTGTGATAACACAGTTCTGGACTGGGAGACGTAAGTTACGCCTGCTTCAATATGGCACCCCTGTGAAATACTTATATCGTCTTCCTAGAAGTATGTGTTACGAAATTTGCAGGGGCAGGCGGCTGGTTAAAACTGAATGCAGACAGAGCATAATGTTTAGTCTTTTCTCGGTCTTGAGTGTCCAGGTATCCCCAGCTTACCTCAGTTGCCGTCACATCATCGTACGTTTTGTCTAATGTGACGTATTTTCAGTCAATTTACGTAATTTTGCAAGTTTTCCACGATTTTACATACTTTGTCTTATATCTCTAATTTGTACGTACTTCCCATTAATTTATCATAATTATACCAGGTGTTCCTCGATTTTTACCGATTTTATGTGTGTATTCAGATTTTTTAGATAGTTTTCCTTGTGGTCATATTGCTGACATACCCATTTGTTGTTTGATTTCATACGAGGATATTTGCGTTTCCTTTGCACCAGCCATCTAAAAAATCCTAATAACTCCCCTGTCAGCGACGATCTACATGCATGCATTTTGGATAGGAAAATCATGAAAAGTGTAATAACGCTCTGCTTTATACCTAGATTATGCTCAATGTGTGATGCAGATTGCAAACTCGAAGTCTGGGAACGAATCCGTGTACTGCTACGACATAACAGGGTGCTTGTCTGCGATGCACCTAATAGAAACTCGAAGTCTGGCACTGTTCTACACATTCATTTGACTTACACTCTACCGTGCAGGGATCTACAACAGGGAGTTGATATGTCTACAGAGCTGTTTTTCTATTGCCGTTGTCTTATTTTTCCCGTAATTACATGCTCTTATCGGTTGCCAGAAGCAGCAGGACTCAGGTACCTTTTTTATATTAGTAATAAGGTATTTGTTATTTGACAGTGTGTCAACTGTACTTAGCATCCTGGAATGTAAGAATTCCCCTTCACCGATCCTACAGAGTGAGCATCCCAGGCAGCGTAATTTATAGACGAATAATTAGCGAGTTACGCATTTGAACCATAAGCATTCGCCGATGACAACTCTACACACATACTTATGTTGACTATGCATGTACCAATCGCGAAGTTTCGATTTCAAACACTTGTACGTTATTTTCGATAATGCTACAGCCTCGCAAATAATGTGTAATAGATCTGTGCAAGTGACTTTGATCACTGGCCACCTGCTGCAAGGTTAGAATGCAAATAGTTCTTAGGTTTTTGCCTTCTTTGGATGTTACAAAGTAACAATGAAGAGTACCCTCGAATGTACTAATAGACTGTATAGATACTGATCTGCATCGTTATTTTGTACATCTGAAATCAATGTTTAGGCCCTGACGCATGACAAATTTTGATTTGAACGCATGAAATGCTATCAGACTACGCTGATTTTGCTCATAATACTAATAGAAATAGATTGTATCTATTCTAGGGGAATTATGGGTGTTTTTATTATCATTGTCACCATTGCGTGTTTAAAAACAGGTGTTTATGCATGCCCTGCATCATTTCATACTTCATAACTTCTAATAATAAATTAGACACCACTTGAATTACAGCTCGTTGTGGGACCTAGAAATGATAGTGTTTTTTCCGAAGTGTGAGTAGATTGCGTGGAACGTGCTGTTATGCAATGATCAGAGTGCTTACGAAACTGGAAAGCAAGAATCTGCTGCTATTGCGAATGATTGTCTCGTAGATGACAGAATATTTACTTACAGAGCCCTAGGGGCATGTTACTGAGCAAAAATAAAGTCGGATGTTGGAAGATAACAGGAAGTGAGGGGAATTAAAAACTATACCGACTATGCTCATAAAACTAAAAGAAAATACACTCCTGGAAATTGAAATAAGAACACCGTGAATTCATTGTACCAGGAAGGGGAAACTTTATTTACACATTCCTGGGGTCAGATACATCACATGATCACACTGACAGAACCACAGGCACATAGACACAGGCAACAGAGCATGCACAATGTCGGCACTAGTAAAGTGTATATCCACCTTTCGCAGCAATGCAGGCTGCTATTCTCCCATGGACACGATCGTAGAGATGCTGGATGTAGTCCTGTGGAACGGCTTGCCATGCCATTTCCACCTGGCGCCTCAGTTGGACCAGCGTTCGTGCTGGACGTGCAGACCGCGTGAGACGACGCTTCATCCAGTCCCAAACATGCTCAATGGGGGACAGATCCGGAGATCTTGCTGGCCAGGGTAGTTGACTTACACCTTCTAGAGCACGTTGGGTGGCACGGGATACATGCGGACATGCATTGTCCTGTTGGAACAGCAAGTTCCCTTGCCGGTCTAGGAATGGTAGAACGATGGGTTCAATGACGGTTTGGATGTACTGTGCACTATTCAGTGTCCCCTCGACGATCACCAGAGGTGTACGGCCAGTGTAAGAGATCGCTCCCCACACCATGATGCCGTGTGTTGCCCCTGTGTGCCTCGGTCGTATGCAGTCCTGATTGTGGCGCTCACCTGCACGGCGCCAAACACGCATACGACCATCATTGGCACCAAGGCAGAAGCGACTCTCATCGCTGAAGACGACACGTCTCCATTTGTCCCTCCATTCACGCCTGTCGAGACACCACTGGAGGCGGGCTGCACGATGTTGGGGCGTGAGCGGAAGACGGCCTAACGGTGTGCGGGACCGTAGCCCAGCTTCATGGAGACGGTTGCGAATGGTCCTCGCCGATACACCAGGAGCAACAGTGTCCCTAATTTGCTGGGAAGTGGCGGTGCGGTCCCCTACGGCACTGCGTTGGATCCTACGGTCTTGGCGTGCATCCGTGCGTCGCTGGGGTCCGGTCCCAGGTCGATGGGCACGTGCACCTTCCGCCGACCACTGGCGACAACATCGATGTACTGTGGAGACCTCACGCCCCACGTGTTGAGCAGTTCGGCGGTACGTCCACCCGGCCTCCCGCATGCCCACTATACGCCCTCGCTCAAAGTCCGTCAACTGCACATACGGTTCACGTCCACGCTGTCGCGGCATGCTACCAGTGTTAAAGACTGCGATGGAGCTCCGTATGCCACGGCAAACTGGCTGACACTGACGGCGGCGGTGCACAAATGCTGCGCAGCTAGCGCCATTCGACGGCCAACACCGCGGTTCCTGGTGTGTCCGCTGTGCCGTGCGTGTGATCATTGTTTGTACAGCCCTCTCGCAGTGTCCAGAGCAAGTATGGTGGGTCTGACACACCGGTGTCAATGTGTTCTTTTTTCCATTTCCAGGAGTGTAGATTGCACCTATTTTCGTGAAAGAGGCTATTTATTATCGTTAAGATTGTGTTTCTGTTTTTAATAGATGCTCGCTTATAGGAAGTACATCGATGTTAAATACAATGCTTATAACGAACTGTTCTCATAGTTAGAACGGAGGGCGCTTGCAGGGGCCAGTATGGGGGTGGGATCAATGTGTCCTTGTGGTCAGCGTAGGCAGCTGTTGTCCGACTAGGGCAGTACAAATCAAAAAATACAACACTTAGCTGTTCTTACTACTGTTAATGAACAACTGATACAGTTGGTATCAGTATCTATGGAATTAGAATGGGAATACGAGTTGTTCATTGCTGCAATCGTAAACGCAGGAAAAGGAATACTAGAACCTCATATAATTATTCCAGTTCAAATAGCATCATTTATCTTACATTGTTTAGTGGGCGTTACGGGCTTTTGTGTTGACGAAGAGCCGCTGCATGGACCATCAACTGCCGTCGCACCAACACGGGCCGAATGCGGGAGGGGCCACTCATCCACCATCAGGAGTCCGGTAAGCCTAAAGAAGAGGTTTTTCCGCATTCTATAAGCTTAACACCTAGGCGAAATCAGTGGGCAAACTTTGAAATTAATCCACACATAACATAGCTGGAAACGCATAATTAAGGGAAGACTGAACTTTACCAGATAATAGCAGCTTTCAGAATACGAAATATCTCATTACCTCCTCTTTAGCTACACTTACATAATTTACAATCACATTTATGGGGAATAATTACTGCAGTCTGCACACCATCAGCATCATTGAACAGTGCCATAGTCACACTGACATAAAATAAGGAACTGTTTATAAGTAGTTCTACAGCATCACTTCTTCGTATTTATATCGGTTCAGGATGGTCCCGAGTGGTGTTGACTTCGTAACAGGTCACGATGGCGATGCAGGACAGTAGAAAGGACAGCAGGTGCACAGAATCAGTTCGTTAGCTATCGTGAAATCATAAATACAGTGAAAGTAATAAGGGTACTAATACACTGAAAAATAAAACTGTTCACATCTCACTGCAGTAACAAGACAAAAAACAACATCCCAAGTACAAAAGTTACACGAAACAAAATACAGCTGCTCTCCAAATATGGAATACAGTAGAACCCCTCTAATCCGACCTTGGGTGGTCCGTCACTCCGGTTAGTCCGACCATGCTGAGGCTCGCGAGCCATTTGCTGACATTTCACTGACTGGACGCCTGTCGGGCCATTGTTTTGGTGTCTATCGCTGTGCATATTGTTATACTAGACGTTATTCTGCAGTTTTATCCTTTGTTGGGATTAAAAAATTTCGTTGCTTTGCTAAATTCCGTGTTTTCTACCGTACTTATTACTGTAGATTCACTGTGTGTACAGTTGTCTGTTTTTGAACATGTCTGGATTCGAACGGAAACACGTACCTCTTTCACTCAATGAAAAATTAGCAGTGCTACAAGGGCTGGACGAAGAAGATTCGCTCCAAAAAATTGCAAAGAAACGGAATGTATGTGTTACGACAATTAAGGATTGGAGGAAGAATCGGAAAGACATTGACTCCTATACAGTTACGATTGTTGGTGAAAACACTCTGAGGAATCGCAAAACATTAAAAAATCCTAAACTTGAACTGCTTGATAACGAATTGTGGATGTCGTTTTGTCAAGAATGAAGGAAAGGAACTCCAATATCCGAGCCTATTCTCAAACAAAAAGAGATAGTTTTGTACAAAAAACTGGAAGCCGAAAGCAAATTTGGTGCCAGTGAAGGCTGGATTGATACTTGGAAAACTCGTCAAAAATGTATCTCCGACTTTTTTTCCAAGTAATTTGTTTTCATTTGTACTGTAAAAACAATGCATACAGTATAATAATCTCTTAGTTTATACATACAGTAGTTTATTACTTTGTGAAAAATTACTTTTTTATATACAGTGCTATAAACATTTTTTAGTTTACAGTATATATCGTTTATACGTTATTATGTACAGTACAGTACTGTAATTTGTTTGTCGTTTTTCCTTTTAAAACCAATACATATTATAGTGCGTAGACGTTTTTTAGTTAATATACTGTTTAACACTGTGTAAAAAACATCTTTTATATTGCTATAGACATCTTTTAGTTCTTAAATCGTTAAATTTTTTGTACTAAATGTCTTTTTATATTTTTTGCGATAAATATTAGATTTTTCGGATAATCCGACATTTTTCTCGTTCCGACCATAGTCCCGGTCCCGAAGGTGACGGATTAGAGGGGTTCTACTGTAAATCTTCCATGAGTAAGTAACGACCTCCAAAATCTACACTATCCTATACACAATTGTCTGCACTTCTCACTTGGAAATCCTCAAGGTGCTGATAAGTGTGCAAATTATGACGGAAAGTCGTACTCCTACAAATAACAACAAAAAACGAACATGCAAAGTACAATTTAGAACCATGGAATTAATGTCTCCAACAAAATTCGTATACATCAGAAAGCTACCACATATTGATTTTACCCACATATTATGATCACAGTAACACATGTGTTCCTTCATCATATGTACAAATTCGACACAATTTTGTTTGCGCGCGCAATAAGTAAACCCAGAAAAATATAAAAATACTAATGTACTACTATTTCCACGATATCGTTGGATATAGTAACGTGCGTGTGGATTGCGCAGGTGCAGCTAGTTTATCCTTCCCCCTTCTTAGGTAGTACCACTGGTTCCAGTGGCAACCAATCAGGCGCGCTCCTTAAAGGCCGTATACGTCCGACATGTAGGACCGTTATACACGTCGGCAAGTGCAGTCTGACGTTGACTGTTGAGGTCATCTCTATAACCTGATATGGATCTTGATACTGGTTGAGGAGTTTCTTTGTTTTTTCCCTTTAGCGTGTTTGATTTCCCTTTATGGTATATGGACTTCTAAACATTCATGGTGGTGTCTGTTTGTTCTATATCGTGTCTCCCTACCACTTTCGCACAACGACGCTCTGAGCGTGTTTTTTAGGGAATTGACTAGTTTGAACCTGGGACCTGTTGCTGGTAAGGAGACGCCAGACCACACATGACATGTAGAATTCAGAAGAGTTCAGTGAGGCTAGCGATGATATAACCAAATACTAAATGATCTCAGCGTCAGCTCCACTGCACTCCCTGTAAAAGAATCTTAATACTAACTAAATATAGTGGAAAGGGTTCAAGGCTTTCCTATTTTTAGTTAGCTGGTAAAATAACGTCGAAAAATAAGTTAAGTTTACCATTGGAAATTTTATTCAACTCACAAAACATCATTTATAAATTGCACTATTGATAAAAGGAAATGTTTTAATACAGGATGGTAAAAACCAACTGCGTTCAACAAAAATGTGAACGAATATTCCCTGAATGGGTTTCCAAGTTCTACAATCGATCGAAGGATGACCTATGCCATATCACATCTATAATCTAGGTTAAATTTAAGTTTCACAAAAGAAAAAACTATCAAAATAGTCTACAGTGACCCTCAATTATCTTTAATTACTTATCTAACTTGTCGTAAATTACAGTGGCTGATGTGGCTTCTCAATAACTATATAAAAGAAAAATCATCGCGTTTCAGATCTGTTCTTCAAGTGGCAAATGTGAACACCATGAGTTTTAATTAACGATCGACACTAGTATTACGCAAATAGGGGGTGTAACAGATGAGACTTCTGCAGTTCTGAGTGAAGCCTTATGCGCTCAAAAATGCGGCATCGCATGCGTTCATTACCTTGTCGGTGTTTAGGCAGCGTCAGGGCGACAGCGGACGGCGCACAAGCCATCCAGCTCGCCGTCTCGGAACTAACTCTCTCCTAACTTCTCCTTGCTACAATTTACCGAAGTTGATTTAAAAAAACTATCTGGCTGTGTTTTCATCTGACCAATCAGGGTCTCAATGTTAACCTTAAGCTCCGCCTACAAAAATTCTGTCTATCCAATGAGAAACTTTTTAAAGTTTGCAACGTAACAGAGACGCTAAAAAGTCTAATGCTAAAACCTGCAGCTGGTGTGGTCCTTTTAGCGTTATCGTAAGATCTATACTGTTCTTCTGGAGGGCTCTATCTTTTAACATGGGCTGGGGGGTGGTCCTTGACGTACCTGAGACGCGAAAAAGTCTCACGCTAAAACTTGCTGGTGGTAATGGCCCTTTTTGTGTTATCGTAAGATCTATACTGTTTTTCTGGAGGGCTCTAGCTTTTAACATGGGCTGGGGGGTGGTCCTTGACGTACCTTAGTACTAAACCGTTCACTACCTCTTGAAGCTCAAGGGCGTCGGTACTGGATTTTTGTACTCGTTTTCGTGAAATTTCGTTATGGCTCAGCGCTTTTCCCAACTGATATTTGATTATTTCAAATGGTGAGAGCATTTTTCGATCAGCTACCATACATCACCATAGGCCTGTTCGTTCATGGGTTTTAGAATCAAAAGCCATGACAAAGAATGGCAATAAAATATCGCGGTCGTTATGATGCCTATTCATATAGTGGCTTTCCATTTTTTCTATCGTTCGGTCCACACACTGCATTCTTCTATTAGCACATGGATGTAATGGACTTGTTCTCGCCGGGCGCGGTGGTCTAGCGGTTCTAGGCGCTCAGTCGGGAACCGCGGGACTGCTACGGTCGCAGGTTCGAATCCTGTCTAGGGCATGGATGTGTGTGATGTCCTTAGGTTAGATAGGTTTAAGTAGTTCTAAGTTATAGGGGACTGGTGACCACAGATGTTAAGTCCCATAGTGCTCAGAGCCATTTGAACCATTTTTGACTTGTTCTCATATTGTGAATACGTAACAAATAGCATTACTGCTTTATCAATTCCAACATGAGCTTGATCTGATTCCTGATTGTCATTTCCATAATAGCAAACTCTAATACGAAGTTCTTACCATTGCATGTGCTAACGTGTTAGCTTGCTGATTAAGGACTGCGACCATCGCTACATATCGCAAGATATGATCTGTGATGGTCAGATCATAGCGCCTTCCCTTTGGTGTCTGGATAAAATGTCCTAAAATGTTCATTACAATCATGTCAAGAGGTTTACTGTCTTTTCGTGACCTCTACAGGGGATCTCAGTGATGGCTGAACTACAACTCTTGTGCACATGACACAGTTTTGAACCTACTGCCTTATGTCTTGTCGATGTGTACGTCATCAGTATTTTTCAGCTACTCTCCCGCTCCATGGTCATGTTCCCTCCATGACGGGGAGGGCATGATCATGTGCCTGCTCTACCACTTCTTCTCGATACGTGACAGGAATACAACATGTGGCTCAAGCTTTATCATACTGCACAGTACATCATCATGTGTAATGAAATGTGGTTGCATTCTCACGGGCAACTTGTGCTTTTTGCTACTGTGCAATAGTATGACCTAGTATCTGAATTACTCGAATCTTCGTACTAAGGCCAATTGGATTACTCGCGGCCACGTTTCCTATGTACTACTTCGAAATCAAACTAGCTCACTTTCAGCATACGGTGCGTAAGTCTACGAGATGAACCTTTAGCGCCAAGAACTGTTTCAAGACTGCATGCACCATTACCACTTTCAATTTTTTACCACACAAATCAATCATAATAGGATTTGATAAGCAGAACTCATGTAGTCGAATTAGTAAGAATCCCAAGTGGCACATGTTGACATTGGGCGGCAGAACCTTAGGTTGATGTCTGGCGTAGAATACGTGTCGATGTAGGATACCGTTAGTGACAGATACCACATGGCTCGAGCAGGTGATACTTATGGTCCCCAGTCTTTCTCTGTCATGGCAGGACGTCATAACATAGTGCACAGAAGCGGTACAGAGACAGTTCCCAGGGCCTATTACAGTGGAGGTAACCACCTTGGTGGTCCAGCCGTCCTAACATGCTGCATCGCAAATGTTCCATCATTAGACCTGAGCACCATCTAGCTTCTACAGGGGAATGCGGTAGGAACCTCTCAATTTGCGTGGCAAACAAGTAACAGATGCCAATTTGGAAACGTGCTAGCAAAACAAACTTGACACTAAAATCAGGTCAGAACGTGACAGGCTCTCCTACATATTATAATGTTGGATATCTCTGTTAAATGTTGTCTGAAGATATCATTTGAATATCTAGCTTAACACAATTGGTCTTAGTTGTACAAACGTGTTTACTTTCTGTGCAATGGCAGTGCTCACTATTTTACAGTACTTTCATGTGGTACATCCATTTTGTGAATGTAATTGTTGTTATGAGATTGATAATAATGCAACAAGGCTGTAATTATAATAAGAAAGTCCACATAAATCACCATTTCATTTAAGGGTGTGAAGCAGAATTTCTTCTACCCTAAAAGTTACTCAACTGACTCTGTAAGCCGAAACCACCCAACAATGACAATGCAGCTCAATCACAGCAACAATGTTAGGAGGCGCAGTTTTTTGCACAGCGGACCGACACTTAGGAGGACAATGGTACAAATACACGACTGACCATCTTGATTTAGATTTTTTGTGGCTTCCCTCAGTCGCTCCAGGCAAATGCCAGGATGATTTATTTGAAAGGCCAGAGCTGATTTCCGTTATCCTCCTTGAAACAATCAGAGCTTGAGCTCTGTCTCCAATGACCTTGTTGCTGATGGGACGTTAAACCTTATTCTTCCTTCCTTCTGTCGCAACAGAGAATCGTCAAATTACAAAGCGGAACTGAGATGAAAAGTGGAATATGAGGTCTTTATTTTATGCCAAAACTCCAGTTCACGCTAATATACGATACATATAACTACAAGTACAGTATTAGAATACTCACTGGTTCAAATGGTTCAAATGGCTCTCAGCACTATGGTACTTAACGTCTGGGGTTATCAGTCCCCTAGAACTTAGAACTACTTAAACTTAACTAACGTAAGTACATCACATACACCCATGCCCGAGGCAGGATTCGAACCTGCGACCGTAGCGGTCGCGCGGTGCCAGACTGTAGCGCCTACAACCGCTCGGCCAACTCGGCCGGCTACTCACTGGTGCACGAATGCTTAATATTTCCTCCACTTTCCCTTCATGTGAGTAATGAAGTAACTTCCAAAAAGTTTTAGTTAATCGATGACTGTTCTGCAATAATGTAATGTTTGAGAACATATAGAAAGTTCACAAGCTGGGTAAGTGTACTGCTACAATCAGATTCATACCTTAATTGAATACGGAAGTATGCTGGAGAAATTATATTGAACAATGCTAATTTAGAGAACATATAATGTTTATTCCTTAGTCATTCCATCGTTTGCACCACTAAAGGGCTTCACAATACTAAAAATTCTTTGATACATTATTAATTATTTATCTGATATACAACACAGTCCTTCTTGTAGACCTACATAATTTAACTTATTAAATGATCTGGCGTAGAGCTGTAAGTAAGTAATTACATTCTTCAGTAGCGACAGCAGTGTGACACATTAAACTATACACAAAATTTTACATGCTGGAGAAGTGAGTGAATATGCAATAATTATAAACACAGTGAAAAAGTAACACTGGTTTGTTGGGTACTGTTAGTATACATATTGAAAATGGTACAGACACAAAAAATGTGAAACAACAATGAAGTTCTAACAGAAAATGGAATATAATGTAATTGTTACACTGAGGATTTAGTCTTTCTAGTCTGACAACTAAAGCAATTTCGTGATAACTTTTAACATAAAAGTTTTATTCATGCTGTGAAAAGAAGCAACTAACCAGAAATTAAATTTGATTGAGCTTATGACGCATAAAAAGTAGATCCAACTCAAGTTACCACAACAGAAAATGACAAACATCACTGGCACAGTCTCTCACATCACTTACACTGCATACAAGCTGTACATGTAGCGCAATATCCACATTGTGAGCGCAATTTCAAAACCCAATAGTTGTGAATGATTACGTTTTAGTGGATTATGAACTATGGAGAACGTTTGTGATGGACAAGTACTTGTATCCGGAACAATGTCGTTTGTGGAAAATGTTAGCAGCACGTGTAATAAGGACTAATTCGAAAGTTCAGTTGCCTTTTGCCATCATTGAGAATTGACTAGATGAAACTGCGAGTTGGTCCAGAAGGAGAGTGTGGAGTGCATGATAGGAGGCATATTGCCTACAAGAATCTAACTATGACACAGTCTCCATAACAGAACCTCTCTTTTTGGCCGAAAAACACTACGATTGTAAGTCGACTCTCCGTTGACAAGCAAATGTGTGGAGGATGGAAATAAAAATGTTATTATCAAAAATTAGCATCACGCAAGTGACGAAACGGGGGAAATGCTGAAGAATAGTGCCTGTGACACGGACAGTCATGCACCTGTCCATGCTGGAAAATCTGAACAATAAAAGGGATTTTGCGTGAACAGCCTAATGATGACAAGACTATTAAATTGTCAAAATGAAGGAGACGCTGAGGCAAACGTATACCACTACAGAACAATTAATAGTGAAACATGATATCACTAAGAATGTCCGAGGCAGATCTGCTTAAGGAGAAAAAGATTATAACTCTTTGATCTACCTAAATAAACGAAGTGCTTATATTTATTTGCATTCCCTAAATAGGGCATGGACTGGCAGGCAGTTTGGAGAAGCAGAGATCAATGTAACTTGAAATGATTTTTATATATATGTGGTTATGAAACCTGTAAATTTATTGGTATGGTGGGCTACGGATAACTTTCTGTGCAAGGGATCCGGAAGGAATAAGATTGGAATGAAGTGGAATTAAAACAATGTGTGGGGTGAATACTGGTGAGGGTCAAAAGAGGTTGAAAAATTGAAGTGGGCGTACGATGGAGGCAGGGAAAGGTAAAAATATACAGAAGCAGAGTGTATAAATTGAAGAATTTGGAGAATCTGATGAAACATGTGAGGAGTAGAGATCCAAACACTATTTACATGGAAGAGGAATGGTTCCACCATCTAAAATACGAGTTCTAATACATAAATTCATTTGTTTCTCTTTTCTTCTCTCTTTTACATGCTTCACACGTGTACCACAAATATGTGAAACATTCAAATTCTATTTCAAATTGTATTTTTCTAAAGTTTATTTTGCAACTTATAATTTACGTCCAACTGAAAATAAAAGTATAAATAGTTCGTAAAGAATCGTTTCCTTTGAAGAAATATTCAAAATTTAATATCTAGGAGATAAATATGTACTTACAATTTTCGCCTCACTAGTAATTGTTTGTTACATGATTGACAGACAATATCTTATCTTACCTAAAATTTATTAATTTAAACTCTATTTCTATTCAAATGATTAATGGTATAAAATCCCAGAACGCTCAAGTCCTGAAACATACTCTCTTCACAGTTTTAGTGTTATGATTTATGTAGGCTTACATTTGCTGGACTAACATTAAGCAAATGAAATGTTTCAAATGTAAAATATGAAATCCTACGAATATCTTGGTACTGATAAAAGTACACATTCAAAAATGTCCTCCAGAGAATGGAAGGCGACATTTATTTATTCTAAAGGAAATAGAGCCAACAGTTAAACAAAATAACTCCATCGCCAAATGAGTATGTATATTTTCTGTCATTCCTGTCTATTAAGTGATAAGCAAGAGTTTAAAAAGGCCCTGCGAACGATGCCCTAGTCAGCCGGCATATCAATATTAACCCGTCCAGGCTACAGCTGCGTCACCTGGCTGGGAATCACTGCCAATCTGACACACAAATGGTGTACGTAGGACCAGCTATCTTTCTGTGCGTGTGCAGAATGGGAAAGACGTGCGTTCTATCTGAGTTTAGTTGAGGACACATTGTGATGTTCCGAAGGCTCGGCACGAACATTTCGGAAACTGCAATTTTTGTCGGAGATTCGGGGACTGCTGTGGTGAGTGTCATCAACACGTGGCGAAATCAAGATGACACCACGTCAAACGTCGTGGAAATCGGCGTCTACCCCACATTATAGGCTTCGGAGGTCATAGGTTGGGCAGACTGGTAAAATAGGACAAGCGACGAACTGTGGCGGAACTAACATCAGACTTCAATGCTGGGCAGGGTACAAGTGTGTATGAACACAAAGTGAACCAAACATTCCCAACTATGGGCTTCCGCAGCCGACGACCCATGCATGTACCAATGATAAAACCACGAATTCGGCAACTACGACTGAAATGGGCACGTGACCATCGGCAGTGGTCGTTGATTCAAGGGCAGAGCGCTGCGTGGAGTAACGAATTCCAATACCTTCTTCATCATTCCAAGGGAGGGCGCGAATCCACCGTCCTCCAAGGGAACGGCTTCTTGCATCTTTACTGCGGGTTGGAGACAAGCTGGCGGCGGCTCGATTATGCTCTGGGGAACTTTCATATGGGCATCAATGGGTTCAGCCTACCTCGTGAAAAGCACAATGAGGGCCAAGGGGAATACAATACACAGGCTGCAGAGCACTTACACCCTGTAATGACGATCATTATTCCCGACGGCAGTGGTATTTTTCTACAAGGCAGTGCGCCATGTCACAAGGTAAGGAGTCTGATGGAGTGGTTCCAGAAATACAGTGGCAGGTTCCAATTGACGTACTGCCCCCCTAAATCTCCAGATCTGTACCCGATCTAACACATGTGGGACGTGACTGAACGTGACATTATATATTTAAATTAATTAGGTGACTTGTGTCTGCCGACGTGGTACCAACTCCATCCAACGACCTGCCGAGGCCTCATTGCTTTCCTGTCACGATACGCCGCCGTTGTTATGGATGCCAAAGGTGGACATACTGGCTATTAACATTCTTGAGCCCAAGTTTAGTAGGATTTTTTTCTTCAAATGATCGTTCCTGTCATATCCCTGAATATTCACCATTTCTCCTGGGATACCCTATATGACAAAAAACTTGGATTAAAGTGTTTACCAAATACATAAAAATGGATATCTGTTTGATCGTTTTCTGTGCATTCCTATACCATTAATTGGGTTATGATGAATCTTTGATGAGTTGTTGTACTCATGCCTGTGGTGGTAACAACAACAAAATACCCATAATGATGGGGGGAGAAGAGGGGATGACTAGCTATTTGTATAATTATTTGTATCATAATATTGTGGGATTACAATTTACCAATCATACCTGCAGATGGGGTGTGATTCAAATGAGAAGACGTCACGTGAAAAAATATTCGATTAGCACTGATATTTGAATCAAATCAACAGTTCTGGGGTCGCTGGACTTCTTGGTGATAGGTACGATGACGCTTGACTCCTAGAGTTCGGGAGAGGAAGGGGAATACAGTGGCTGTGACGTATCACATCTAACACGCCAAGAAACTTGTACCAAAACTGACACATGTATTACTTACTAAAAGGAAAAATTTATTACGATATTAAGGCATCTACAACTATCTGTGATAGAGGGTTGGGGGTAAAAATGGGTGATTTAAAAGCGTCAGTCAGTAAATAGCGGAGAAATTTCAACAAAATTTGGTAAATACATTTAGTGTACGTATTATTTGCATAAAAATACTGTTGGAGTAAGACAGCCCTGCTACCGCTAGAGTTTGGGGTCATGATGAGAAGAGGTGACATTTCATGCACGAAAAATCATTGTTTATCATTTATTTTGTACATGTACCTGTGTGTGCATTGTATATGTTTGCCTCCTTAGAAATAAAAAGAGTCATTACAACGTATGCTGAGCACAGGTAGTAATTAAATAAATAATAAGTCCTCTGTGGCTCACAGTTTGGTACAAATATTTTCGTCCAACACTATTTGACAAATTAGTGTATGAGTGTACAGCTGAAGTCGTTGAGGTCACCAGTAATGGAAACCTTTGTGGACAGCATAATCACCATCTTTCAGTTTCAGAGGAGGATAATTACATTAATGATAACAGTAAAATGAAGACATTTCCAAGAGAGCAACTTATGTTTGGTGTAGGGTGTAGGGACTAGAGCCTGAGGTGTGGGTCGGAGGGAAGGGAGCTAAATTATCTGTGGCTTGTGTGGAAAAATATTTTGGAACTGGCCTTAGGTATGTATCTTGCAGTACTGCCACTTGTTCATTTAAGATCGAATCCTTGAAGTCTTTAGAGTTGTACGATTTATTATCGGCAAGCTGATTTTAAACTGGTGACTAGTGGAAATATCGTCTCAAATGAAAATTAACTTTGACTAAGCGTAGTTGAATTATTAGAAAATCGTGTACAGCACGTAGCAGAGATCCACTGGAAATTAACTGAAGAGGACATGCGGGGCAGTGAGAAGTTCAGAAACCAATATTGTTTGATAGCCATAGAATTTAGCCTTCCTGTTTGGCCAAGGTTTTTTCAATGTGTAACAGGGCCAAAACCACTGATGAACTGTTTTCAGCATACAGAATCATATTTTTTTTTAAATCCGTTTTCTTGCATATAAGAGCTGATAATAAATTAAAGTTTCACTGATTAATATAAACACTATCAAGTGTTCTACACCTGGATTATTTAACCATTGTTTTGATAACTTAACAAACATTGAAATGGGAGATATGATAATGCGTGAAGAGTTTGACAGAGGACTGAAAGCCCTAAGTCGAAACAAGGCCCCAGGAGCAGACAACATTCCATTAGAACTCTTGATAGCCTTGAGAGAGCCAGCCCTGACAAAACTCTACCATCTGGTGAGCAAGATGTATGAGACAGGCGAAATACCCTCAGACTTCAAAAAGAATGTAATAATTCCAATCCCACAGAAAGCAGGTGTTGACAGATGTGAAAATTAACGAACTATCAGTTAAATAAGTCACGGCTGCAAAATACTAACACGAATTCATTACAGCTGAATGGTGAAACTGGTATAAGTCGACCTCGGGGAAGATCAGTTTGGATTCCGTAGAAATGTTGGAACAAGTGAGGCAATACTGACCCTACGGCTTATCTTAGAAGATAGATTAAGGAAAGGTAAATCTACGTTTCTAGCATTTGTAGGCTTGGAGAAAGATTTGAAAATGTTGACTCTCTTTCAAATTCTGAAGGTGACAGCGTAAAATACAGGGAGCGAAAGGTTATTTGCAATTTGTACAGAAACCAGATGGCAGTAATAAAATTCGAGGGGCATGAAAGGGAAGCAGTGGTTGGGAAGGGAATGAGACAGGGTTGTAGCCTATTCCCGATGTTATTCAATCTGTATAGTGAGCAAGCAGTAAAGGAAACAAAAGAAAAATTCGGAGAAGGAATTAAAATCCATGAAGAAGAAATACAAACTTTGGGGTTCGACGATGACATAGTAATTCTGTCAGAGAGAGCAAAGGTCTTGGAAGAGCAGTTGAACGGAATGGACAGTGTCTTGAAAGGAGGACATAAGATGAACATCAACAAAAGCAAAACGAGGATAATGGAATGCAGTAGAGTTAACTCGTGTGATGCTGTGGGAATTGGATTAGGAAATAAGACACTTAAAGTAGTAAAGCAGTTTTGCTATTTGGGGAGGAAAATAACTGCTGATGTTCGAAGTAAAGAGGATATAAAATGTAGACTGGCAATGGCAAGGAAAGCGTTTCTGAAGAAGAGAAATTTGTTAACATCGAGTATAGATTTAAGTGCCTGGAAGTCGTTTCTGAAAGTATTTGTATGGAGTGTAGCCATGTATGGAAGTGAAACATGGACGACAAATAGTTTGGACAAGAAGAGAATGAAGCTTTCGAAGTGTGGTGCTGCAGATGAATGCTGAAAATCAGATGGGTAGATCACATAACTAATGAGGAGGTATTGAATAGAATTAGGGGGAAGAGAAATTTGTGGCATAACTTGATTAGAAGAAGAGATCGGATGGTAGGACATGTTCTGAGGCATGGAGGGATTACCAATTTAGTACTGGAGGGCAGCGTGGAGGGTAAAAATTGTAGAAGGAGACCAAGAGATGAATACACTAAGCATATTCAGAACGATGTAGGTTGCAGTAGGTACTGGGAGATGAAGAAGCTTGCACAGGATAGAGTAGCATGGAGAGCTGCATTCAACCAGTCTCTGAAGACCACAACAATGAACAACTAACATTATACAAGACACTAAAATTACACAACACTGTCGATTACTGCTAGTTCTGTCCACACAACACACAGAAATCACTATTTACTAATAAGCCTACTATGGCTGAGTATGCTCTGAGATGGGTCAAATGCCCAAGATCCTTTTTCTCTTGTATTTACTGTACCTAATGACTTGAACTACAAGCAAACAGAACTGACAATGGTCTGCCAATGGACCAGCTGACATGTACTGTCTGTGTGGAAATTGATTCTGAGTAATCACATCTCATGTCGAAAAGTAAAATTCGTTTTGTTGTGTACTTGTGAAGTTAGACCTCCGGACAGAACAAAATTTCGTGAAGTACTCTGTAGTTAAGAGACTTTCTGTAAAATGTCGTTACCCACCAATTGGGAAAATCTGATCCAGACGTCCTGAAGAATGCGGGAGGTGGCCGGGGAGGAGTTTGAGGGGGGGGGGGGGGGTGGAGCTTGCTCCCAGCAGTAGCAGTGTCTGCCGAGGGGGAGTGGTGGGGAGGACAAACTGCACTTTCCTCACGCAGTGCTGGCAGCGGCGGGACATAAGCGAACAGTGGGACGAAGTCGACAGATTTCTGCCAAATTATGGCCATTAACAGTTGGGTAGCTCTGCTTCAGAGTATTGTGAACAACTGGTAATAGTGTGTGGAAACGTAGCACTACGACTTTCGGCAGGGGAGCATGACAACCCTGGTGTCACAGGAATACGATCAAACATAGTTGTGAAATATACTGCAAAGAAACACTCTGAATTCAAAATTAATGTCAAGAACATAATATAGTTAGAATAACATGGACTAGGCGAGCCACGTTACCACTAAACTTAACTGAAAAGAATTGATATCAGACTTCAGGTGTATTCTGGTTATGTTAGTATTTTTCTGAATGATTTACGTTGTTTGTTACGAGGTTACATTGTCATCGACTTTAAGGAAAGTTTTGTTAACAATGTGAAGCAAATAATCTTCGTCTATAATACTCTGGTGTGAATTCGTAGTAATGCGAAGAAGCAAAAAAGAAAAAAAAAAGTAATAAATATATTTTAGTTTAATAAAAGATAATGAAGTCAATGTATTTTTCAAGGGTACATAATCCTAGATATTGTTATAATAATTAGAACATCAGTCCTAGACAAATCGTTGCTAATAGTTAATTTCTCGGCAGTAAGATAGACAGTGCGATGTGTGGCTCCTGACAGCAGGAGGCGTTTAGCACATGCTGTATTGGTAAACTGCCTCTGCAGTTAAGTAATTCAAGATGCGTATAGTTTTCTATGTACTCCTGTATCTGTGAAATTCGACAAATATTGTAAGATAGGCTACAGCAGCGCTAACAGTTGACATGAACAAGTGGAGATTGATGTCAAAAAAGCCCATGGAGGAGAAGCGCATTGTGCCAACCGGGAGCCGAAGGACCTCCACAACCGGTCCTGGGTGCAACATCGGCTGCAGCCTGGACATCACGAGGCCAGTTCTGACGGCTCGGTCAGCCGCCGAGGAGCACACCCAGCAGATCACCAGGTGGCGACACAGCACAACTGCTATCCAAAAGCACGTCAACCCTAGCATAACACTGGATGTACTCGATATGTTTAGCAAGGAATAAGTGAGGCAAGGTATGGCGATGAGGTCGGCAAAGACCGCCAGTAGCTGTGCGGGTCCGAAGTGGAGGCTGCAGAGGCGGGCGCAGCGGTGGAGGGCCATCCTGGCGCGCTGCAGTCGCCGCACTTCCGCCCCCACCGCCTCCACCGCCCCCGCCTCACCCGGATGTCCTATGCGCGTCGCCAGCTCCTCCAGCTCAGCCTCGCTGCCCGCCGGCGGCCGAGTACTCCTCAGCAGCTGCCCACAGACGATGCCCATCCTGTGTCGAAGTATCAGGACGATGCCAAAGAACTGCACGCGCCAAACCATTACGAATCCTTGGATGTATATGAATACAGCTTCCGCCGGTTGGTGTATCAACATGTATGCTGTTGCTACTATGACGCACCCGCCAGTGTAAAGTAGGACGGTAAGCAACAGAAGACTTGATACAAAATGCGTTTTGTTTCCAATTTTCGTAATGTTGTTACGTTCCCGGTTGGCGAGCAATGTGTCTGCTTGCTCCAAGAGTTCATAGATTTCGTCTATAATTTCATAACGAGTAAAGAGGCAAGTGCATATAGCAGTAAGCGGTTCTAACCAATTCAGTAAAGGAAATAACACATTTATGACATATATTGTCGGCGGAGAGCCTGGAGGGACTTTTGTGTGTATTTCGACATAACTGGAATAAAGACCAGCGGCCAAGATACAGGTAAGCCATGTTAAAGGGATGGCAACGACTGTCATTATCGTTAATGACGATCTGCGACTTGTTGACGTAGAATTTGTATTATCTCTGACAATCGGAGCCAAGCCGCACATTTGGAACAACAGAGATATGGGGCGAACTGCGTTCCTCAAACTACAGGAAGTCATCTCTACACTCAATCTAGAAGGAAGGTATCTGGAGGCCGCTCTTGAGACACCAGGGCTGATACTCCCTTGTATTTCGTCTTGTGCGAGCCATACGTGTGTCTCTGTCTCAGATCGTGCACAGTAACTCAGCCACTGAATGCACTAGTGAGATTTCCGCTCCACTAACCATACAGCTTATCACAAGAACAGTCGTCACAGCTTGTGCTCCTCTCAGCTAGAATTGTCCTTTGTGACAGACCTCAGTGGCCGTACTAACGCGAAACCCTCACAATGTGCCCGGCAAATCCCAATATCGTTAATGGTTTGCATCGATCGAAGGTCACCTGAATTAATTTTGTGTAAAGAGCTAGATAAACAGAACGTGTTCCCACAATGTCTGACGCGACAGACAGAAGTGACACGCACCTTGACGATTGGAGCTTAACGCGAAATAAAAGCAAGAACACTTCGATTAATTCACTGACAACTCTCTTATGTATCGACTTTGGCATTGTTGGAAAAAAGAATAAGAGAAAAATGTGCCCATAATTTATGTAAATGCCATTTATGTCTGTCTGCAAGCATTTCTGCTTCCTTAGCTCACTTGTTAGCGTATACCACTATATACAGAGGACCCAAGTTCAGTATAGACCACAGCCAAAACTTTTTCATTGTAAAAACGATTGGGAGAGTATAATTTCGGACTACGAAGAAAATTTAGGGACTTTGTGAAATACAGTCACAGTCTCCGAGTTAAACAGGGATTATTGAAAATCTTATCGGAGTTTTCATCGCTAGTATTCAGTATGGAGTCGAGGCGCTTTATGGCTATAGTGGGCTACTTACCAAGCTACGTTGGCGGACCACAAAGAGAAATGGCAGCGTAGTTCTTTCACTTTGGTAAAACTTTTCAATCAGTTAAGTTAAAGAGAACACATGTGTGACAGTTTTCGCAGGAATAGCTATAATTACTGATTAGCATTCCAGTTAAGTATGATCCCAATGGTTCGTGAAAATTTCCGGCTATCTGATTTCGTCTTCCAGTGGAAGCTAGCTTAGGTGGCATATTCATCGGTTTTTAGGGTTTTCCCATGTAAGACAACGATGGATAGCTATTAAATTATAAAATATAACAGTTATTAAATGATGGAGTAAGCAAAATCATTTAACAGTATCGTCCACGACATCTAAAGAATTTTGTAGATAATGTTTTCAATTTAGAATACACCGTAGCAAAAGCACAGACTACAGTTTTTGTGCTCGTGATAACATAGTGTTGAAGTTTTCTTTGTTAGTGTTATGCTTTGACAAAACTGGGTAAGAGAAGACAGGCCCCACATTTTAAAATAACGAAAGTTACAGCTATTTTAGAGCATTGCTAAGCAGTGGCATAAGGAATTTCCATTCTTCCGTCTCATAAATACAGAAAAAATGCTGAAAACCTATGTCTTCTATCACAGCTTTACGTTCCGCAACTACTAGTATTATTTGCAAGCGTAGGCTTCCGCAGCCAATAGCACAAGCAATAAAATTCTTAAGGGTTTACGACTAGACAATGTGTAACTTCTCCGACGTTTCAAGCACTACAGCAAATGGCCTTCCTCAGGGCCCTGCGAAAGGCCATCTGCAGCAGTGGCCGAAACGTCACAGAATTTTACACGTTGACAATGCGGTGTCATACCCCTAAGAATTTTATACATTATGCTTTAATAAAACAAATAACCGGTTTCGTCCTTGCAGTGATAATCTCAACTAAAAATTTCAGGGGTGAAACGTAGGCAAGTAGTCAGTAAGTAGACTTATAATTAGCATCAAACAGTCCTTGTAACACTTTACCCTATGCTGTTTGTGGTTTTTGAACATTGAGCCCAAATAGGCAGGAGAAATAATTCGAATGCGTGTTCCTTCTAAGGTACCCAAGCAATTATAAAAATTCCAAGTATTGTAAATAATTATCCGTTATTTTTCTGAAATCATCGACATGTGCAGTTTTCATTACGGATCATTTGACAATTTCCCAATACACCTCTAGTCACCAGTCTTGCAATTCTTCCAACCGATGCAACTATAAGAAGAAAACAAAATGACAAGTAACATAATTGTGGCAAGCATGGGTAGTAATAGTACTTCAAAAATTTATCGAGCACTAATGAATTTGCAAATAAACTACGCCAATTATTTTTCTCTGAAGCGATGCCTTCCCATAGCGTCTCCTTGCATCTGTCAGAAAGGTACCCTTCATTTGTCTGACTATATTAGTGAGATACATATAGGAAAGCTGCGAATGCAATATCGATCAAATTTCGAAAGGCACAGAAAAATCAGTAATGCATGAGTCAGAATTATTTTTAAAAGAAGGATTAATTTTCCATATTGTTATCAAATGATTAAATGGTTTTCCTTCTCTACACACTGCTCTTACCAGACGTCGTTTCGCAAGAGTTACACTTGATGTGTAGCTTTCATTAACTGGAGGAAAACCGGTAACAAGGGCAGCCTTCAAATGACCTGATCGTTTTAAGAAAAATATAGATTTTTTACACAATGGGACAAATTTCTTCCAATTCTCAACGTCAGAAATCATATCACACATTTGTTCCATGGATTACCGAAGTAGCTTTCTCCCAGAACATTCCTTCTTTACATAGCTGTTTCCAGAAGAAATTGAAGACTGCTCGCTAATCTTGGTTGCTTATATCTTTAGGGAGAAACGTAATGATTTTCTTTGGTTGATACTTGACTTGTGTCTCACCAAGACGTTCCCACATGAGACTGAGCGTCTCAATTGACAGCTACAGCATATAAGCTGACGGCCAAACCATGAATTCCTCCCTGATGCCATCGTTACAGTTTTACAACTTCTCTTGTTGAAAATTGTTTGTCACACAAAGCCTTAACTTCAGTCTTTGCACCAAGATATATACTAGAACTGTGGACAGGCCAAGACCACTATGTCTACTGCAAAGCTGTTCGTACAGGCTAAATCTCAAGTTCTCTCTCCGATATCGTAAAATACTTCAATGAAAAATTTGCTTGAAAAGAAGATAGTTATCCCAAAAGCAGATAAAGATAGCGATACCGTCCATATATCAGATGCTGATTACGTACGTAAGACATTGTTTTTTCTTTTTTGTTTTCTTGTTTTGTTTTTTGTTTTTTGTTTTCGTTCTGATGGCATAGCGCAAGTTATAAGTAACCCTCATATCAAGTTCTTTACTCAGTTGAAGACCTGTATGAATGGTTTGAACTTTCTTTTTGCATCCTAGGATGCTACACGCAGCCAGATACCTATGAATGCAAAACTACCAGTTGTTCGGTCACATATAAAGCTGTGTAAGAGTGACTTACCAATATGTAAAATTGTGGATGAATGCCAAAGTCCAAATTACAAAATTAACGGTTTTTGCTATGTTAAGATAAAAGCTGCATTCACTTTTGAGGAAGCCTGGTCCATAACAAATAGTTATGAGGTGGCGATGTTCGTAAGATAAACTAAGATTACAAATTGAGGCAGTAATAATGTCCCTTTATATAACCAAGTTGTATACAAATGTTGCAACTAAAGAGAGTTTGGAAGTCGTAAGATTGAATTCTCTTAAGCATCTGAAACTTGCAGAAGGAGAAATTATTGAACTGTTAGGTTTGTTGCGTATAGCGCCAACCTTCAACTGTATTGCTTTTAGCAATAAGACTTATCTTAAAAAAAATACGGCCTGGCAATTGGTTTCTGCATTTCTGACCTTTTGCCGAATGATAGAAAGAAAATTCCTTGCATATACTTGCGAAGTGTCTGATAATATAAGTTAGTATCGTAGACATTTAGATGACGTTTTCTAGCACTTAGATTAACAGAATCAAGCATGATAGACTTAGCAGGCTCCTTTAATCACTTGCACTCAAAAACATGCGTCACTGTAGGGCTGGAATCAAACAGAAGTCCTAACTACTTAGGCCTGAATACTACTATACAGTCTACAGATTTTTGTTCGGATATTTTCAGAAAACCATCCACCACAGATGTAATTATGAATGTGGACTCTTGCCACCCAAAGGGTATTAAGCGTGGATTCTTCCGGTCTGTACTTGTTCAAATGGCTCTGAGCACTATGGGACTTAACATCTACATCTACATCTACATCTACATGACTACTGTGCAATTCACATTTAAATGCTTGGCAGAGGGTTCATCGAACCACAATCATACTATCTCTCTACTATTCCACTCCCGAACAGCGAGCGGGAAAAACGAACACCTAAACCTTTCTGTTCGAGCTCTGATTTCTCTTATTTTATTTTGATGATCATTCCTACCTAAGTAGGTTGGGCTCAACAAGAGAAAGTTGGTGACTGAAATTTCGTAAAAAGGTCTCGCCGCGACGAAAAACGTCTATGCTGTAATGACTTCCATCCCAACTCGTGTATCATATCTGCCACACTCTCTCCCCTGTAACGTGATAATACAAAACGAGCTGCCCTTTTTTGCACCCTTTCGATGTCCTCCGTCAATCCCACCTGGTAAGGATCCTACACAGCGCAGCAATATTCTAACAGAGGACGAACGAGTGTAGTGTAAGCTGTCTCTTTAGTGGACTTGTTGCATCTTCTAAGTGTCCTGCCAATGAAACGCAACCTTTGGCTCGCCTTCCCGACAATATTATCTATGTGGTCCTTCCATCTGAAGTTGTTCGTAATTTTAACACCCAGATACTTAGTTGAATTGACAGCCTTGAGAATTGTACTATTTTTCGAGTAATCGAATTCCAACGGATTTCTTTTGGAACTCATGTGGATCATCTCACACTTTTCGTTATTTAGCGCGGTTCCAGACTGAAGCGCCTAGAACCGCTCGGCTACAAAGGTCGGCCCGGGCTGTATTCAATAGGTTAGCTAAACTTGACTTAAGCTCAGCATGAAGTTGATAAAGTCACACAAATGGGTCTGCAGAACGGTTACACTGAACGTGAGAACGTAGCATTTGTGAATCGGTTTTCAATGCAAGGAAAAAAAACTTTTTCCACCTAAATTTTCATCTATACAGACCATTTCTGTGAACTAGTCACCAATACATTTAAAAGTCAATATGAAACTTGGCTTCGAGACGCTCAAGAACAGACGATAATTTTGTGTACATCTGTTGTCAACAAGTTGAATAAATTTACATAGTTGGGAGTATATAAAGTCACTTGCGGATACTGTGATAGTGTTAATAGAGCGTGACATTTTAACCAGACAAATTGTAATCTTAGAGATCAGAAGCTTGGTTAGATAGAAGTACAGCGAAAAGGCTTAATTTAGATGCTTTGGAAAAAACTGATGTACAGTATACGAGTATTTTAGTGCTAACCAACAGGGAACCTTGAATGAACAGATTCGCTCCTATAGAAAATGGTTTGTCGATATTTTTTTAGGATTTGTCATGAGCATGGCTTGTTGGTGCCAGTGTCTGACTCCAGTTAACACTACTGTTTCCTTCTAAATTTTGTACAGTACATCACTCCTGTCTCGCCTCAATTTCTATCTTTGCTCAACCCCCCCCCCCCCCCTCCACTTTCCCTGCCCGTCTCTAATTTCAACTGTCTGTGTCATATTTTATGTTTTGGGTTGTAGGGCTACACTCGGTATTTTATAATTTAATTTACAACTTTTGTAAAGCGTAACAAGAAGCTACCTTTTTTGAAGTTTGACGGTGCATGGCACCAAGTAACATTTCTTAGTTTTATATGTACACTACAAGCCAATAAAATTGCTACACCAAGAAGAAATGCAGATGATAAACGGGTATTCATTGGACAAGTACATTATACTAGATCTGACATGTGATTACATTTTCACGCAATTTGGGTGCATAGATCCTGAGAAATCAGTACCCAGAACAACCACCTCTGGCCGTAATAACGTCCTTGATACGCCTGGGCAGTGAGTCAAACAGAGCTTGGATGGCGTGTACAGGTACAGCTGCCCATGCAGCTTCAACAGGCTACCACAGTTCATCAAGAGTACTGACTGGCGTATTGTGACGATCCAGTTGCTCGACCAACATTGACCACACATTTTCAATTGGTGAGATTTCTGGAGAATGTATCCAGAAAGGCCCGTACAGGACCTCCAACATACGGGCATGCATTATCGTACTGAAATGTAGGGTTTCGCAGGGATCGAATGAAGGGTAGAGCCACGGGTCGTAACACATCTGAAAAGTAACGTCCACTGTTCAAAGTGCCGTCAATGCGAACAAGAGGTGCCAGAGACGTGTAACCAATGGCACCCCATACCACCACGCCGGGAGATACGCCAGTATGGCGATGACGAATACATGATTCCAATGTGCGTTCACCGCGATGTGGCCAAAACATGCGACCATCATGATGTAAACAGAACCTGTATTCATCCGAAAAAATGACGTTTTGCCATTCGTGCACTCAGGTTCGTTGTTGAGTACACTATGGCAGGCGCTCCTGTCTGTGATACAGCGTCAAGGGTAACCGCAGCCATGGTATCCGAGCTGATAGTCCATGCTGCTGCAAACGTCGTCGAAGATGGTTGTTGTCTTGCAAACGTCCCCGTCTGTTGACTCATGGATCGAGACGTGGCTGCACGATCTGTTACAGCCATGCGGATAGGATGCCGGTTATCTCGACTGCTAATGATACGAGGCCGTTGGGATCCAACACGGTGTTCCATATTACCCTCCTGAATCCACCGATTCCATATTCTGCTAACAGTCATTGGATCTCGACGAATGCGAGCATAAATGTCGCGATACGACAGACCGCAATCGCGATAGGCTACAATCCTACCTTTACCAAAGTCGGGAACGTGATGGTTCGCATTTCTCCTCCTTACACGAGGCATCACAAAAACGTTACACCAGGCAACGCCGGTGAACTACTGTTTGTGTATGAGAAATTGTTTGCAAACTTTCCTCATGTCAGCACGTTGTAGGTGTCGCCAGCGGCGCCAACCTTGTGTGAATGGTCTGAAAGGCCAATCATTTGCATATCACAGCATCTTCTTTCTCTCGGTTAAATGTCGCGTCTGTAGCACGTCATTTTCGTGGTGTAGCAATTTTAATGGCCAGTAGTGTAGGTGTGAGGGATAATCTCCCACGAATGATTTTTGTCTGTACTAAAATAGTACTTCTTATGTACTACCTGCACCAACAAATATTTCATTTTGATGAAATTTTGGGTCTTTCTTAGGATTATGTTTAGTAAGTCAAATTGTGACTGGACTATTTTTATCCAGACATTTATTCTTCCTTTCCTTCCCCCACAACGTTTTCTCCTTCCACCCCCCAAATTTTTAGTTTCTTTTGCGGTGTCACCGCCAAACACCACAATTGCTCGGTGGTAGCCTTTAAATCGGCCGCGGTCCGGTAGTATACGTCGGACCCGCATGTCGCCACTATCAATGATTGCAGACCGAGCGCCGCCACACGGCAGGTCTAGAGAGCCTTCCTAGCACTCAGCCCAGTTGTTCAGCCGACTTTGCTAGCGATGGTTCACTGACTTCTACGCTCTCATTTGCCGAGACGATAGTTAGCATAGCCTTCAGCGACGTTATTTGCTACGACCTAGCAAGGCGCCAGTATCCGTACTATTGATATTGTGAATCAAGTACCATAAGGAGCGACGTTCTTCATTAATGGATTAAAGTTAAGTATTTCACCAGCTACGTCCGTTTTTCTGAATTCTAATTCCCTTGTCATGTTCCAGACCTCACGCCAGCCTGCGTGAGATAAACGCGTGCATTTCGGCCTCCTTTACTAACACGGTTGGCTCTCCTGTCAACCAAAACATCTCTATCTTACACGGCTTGAGATTTACTGTGACACTACGTGTTTTATGCTCTGAGTTTATAATTTTGTAAAGCGTCACAAGACGACTTCATGGCAAGCCATGTAGCTTACGGATCAGCAAGATTATCCCGGCCCGCACACGACGGGTCGAAAGGTATAAGCGAAAATCTACTCAAGATCCTCCTTAGGCTCTGGGTGCGTTCCAGCTAAGGACCCCCACTTACCAATCAGGATCAAAGCGTACAGAATTCTCACTTAATGCTCCCCAGTACCCTCAGAGAATTTTTCCTGTTGATTTATTTATAATTTGATGTCAGAGAGACGGAAAATCCTAAGTCTGTGGTAGAGTAATAATGAATTACATTTACCTGGTACATTTACAACATATGTTCAAAATAGCGCTCCCACCGTCAATGCAGGCATGCTGTCTTCGCAAAATGTCCTGTCGAAACTGTTCTAATACCTCGGATGTCGTTTGAACAGTTAAGAGCATACGGACTATCAGATCAATTGTGTGATTGGATTGAGGAGTTCCTAGATAACAGAACGCAGCATGTCATTCTCAATGGAGAGAAGTCTTCCGAAGTAAGAGTGATTTCAGGTGTGCCGCAGGGGAGTGTCATAGGACCGTTGCTATTCACAATATACATAAATGACCTGGTGGATGACATCGGAAGTTCACTGAGGCTTTTTGCAGATAATGCTGTGGTGTATCGAGAGGTTGCAACAATGGAAAATTGTACTGAAATGCAGGAGGATCTGCAGCGAATTGACGCATGGTGCACGGAATGGCAACTGAATCTCAATGTAGACAAGTGTAATGTGATGCGAATACATAGAAAGATAGGTCCCTTATCATTTAGCTACAAAATAGCAGGACAGCAACTGGAAGCAGTTAATTCCATAAACTATCTGGGAGTACTCATTAGGAGTGATTTAAAATGGAATGATCATATAAAGTTGATCGTCGGTAAAGCAGATGCCAGACTGAGATTCATTGGAAGAATCCTAAGGAAATGCAATCCGACAACAAAGGAAGTAGGTTACAGTACGCTTGTTCGCCCAATGCTTGAATACTGCTCAGCAGTGTGGGATCCGCACCAGGTAGGGTTGATAGAGGAGGTAGAGAAGATCCAACGGAGAGCAGCGCGCTTTGTTACAGGATCATTCAGTAATTGCGAAAGCGTTACGGAGATGATAGATAAACTCCAGTGGAAGACTCTGCTGGAGAGACGCTCAGTAGCTCGGTACGGGCTTTTGTTAAAGTTTCGAGAACATACCTTCACCGAAGAGTCAAGCAGTATATTGCTCCCTCCTACGTGTATCTCGCGAAGAGACCATGAGGATAAAATCAGAGAGATTAGAGCCCACACAGAAGCATACCGACAATCCTTCTTTCCACGTACAATACGAGACTGGAATAGAAGGGAGAACCGATAGAGGTACTCAGGGTACCCTCCGCCACACACCGTCAGGTGGCTTGCGGAGTATGGATGTAGATGTAGATGTAGAACAGTGTCGCAGACGCGAGAATTCTTGGCCGGGGCTCCTCTTCAGCCTGGACAGGCTTCTGATACACAAGACTTTCTACATGGCCCCACAAGAAGAAATCAAACTGGCGAGATCGGGTGAACGTGGTAGCCACGGCGCAGTATGTCCTCTGCCTATCCTCTTTTCAGGTAATGTTTAGTTTTGGTGTTCATCTGAGTAAACTGGTACAGTGAAGTGGGGATGAGAAAGATACCGGTCTAAAACGTTATCGCTGACTACGCCTGCCCACACGTCGACTGACGATCCGGGCTGATCGCTCTTGAAAATTGTATCTTGGGCATTCTCATCAGCCAAAAATTCTATTGCGACTATTTAGGATTCTTTCTCTGGTAAAACACACTTCACCCGTTAAAAGTACATACGCAAGAAGCGTGGCCGGGCTATAAGGCGCTGCAGGAACCATTAGCTGAACACGACAAAAGGTCTGAGCCCAGCATGAGTCAAAGCAAGCACTTCGTGTTGATGATAGGTGTTTAGCGGCATTTCCCGCAATACTAGCCATACAGTACTCTACGTAACATTTATTTAACGGTCAAGTGATGGAGGGCAGGCGCCTCAATCACTAAGTTGGGAATTTATGTAGTTGGTCGTCCTCTTCGGTCGATGTACTGTGGAAAAAAAAAACCTGTTTCACTTAATTGGTGGTGCAGTCTTGCTCACGTGATATGAGCCATATGCCTTATACGCGGATATTTGGTCCTGTAGAACCTACTCGTTTCATTGCTGCTTCCATTTGTTTGTCCATAAACGAAAATGGTGTCTACTGGTTCTGACACTAGGTACATCTTCATTTGGTTTGGGCTGATCGACTGCAGCCTACTACAGTACAGACATCGTGCACCAGGACTGCTCATATCAGTACGCAATAAACCATCTGCACTGGATTAGTGGCATTATTACCCCAACCTCTACATCTAAGTGCTCTCAGGAATTGGCTACCCAAAAATCTTAGACAGTACCAGTACAGGTACGGTATTCCGCTGCCAGGGGTATCAGAGCGCCGCTTGTAATTTTTGACTCGGTTTTTCCGGACGAGAGTCCCTTAGCTCACACTGATACCTTTACCCTTTTCCGTCATCGCTGAAAGTCTGTAACTCCATTTGAAAAATATATACGGGATGTCTCTTCTAAGAGCCGTCACATACTTTTTCTATATTGTCCAAACAGACATTTGTAGATTCAAATTATAATGAAACGAATACCCCTAGCTGCATACAGGCATTGACGTAAGTCAACGGGGAGATTTGAAAATGTGTGCCCCGACCGGGACTCGAACCCAGGATCTCCTCCTGACATGGGAGACGCTCTACCCATCTGAGCCACCAAGGACACAGAGTAAAGCGCGACTGCAGGGACTTTGGCACGCCTCCCGTGAGCCCCACATTCCCAACTTATTGTCCCGGAATATATTCATAGTACACCTGCCCGTTGTACTCATTACTCGCGGCTTTTTGCCGATCCCCGTAAGTGTTCGGGCACTGTTTGTGCATCCGCACAGAAGAAGATGGTCGAATGGCCGGGGAGCCTTAACTATGTACAGGGTGGTCCATTGATACTGACTGGGCCAAATATCTCACGAAATAAGCATCAAACGAAAAAAACTACAAAGAACGAAACTCGTCTAGCTTGAAGGGGGAAACCAGATGGCGCTATGGATGGCTTGCTATATGGCGCTGCCATAGGTCAAACGGATATCAAGTGCTTTTTTTTAAAAACAGGAACCCCAATTTTTATTACATATTCGTGTAGTGCGTAAAGAAATATGAATGTTTTAGTTGGACCACCTTTTTCGCTTTGTGATAGATGGCGCTGTAATAGTCACAAACTTATAAGTACGTGGTATTACGTAACATTCTGCCAGTGCGGACGGCATTTGCTCCGTGATACATTACTCGTGTTAAAATGGACCGTTTACCAATTGCGGAGAAGGACAATATCGTGTTGATGTATGGCTATTGTGATCAAAATGCCCAAAGAGTGTGTGCTATGTATGCTGCTCGTTATCCTGGACGACATCATGCAAGTGTCTGGACCCTTTGCCGGATAGTTACGTTATGTAAGGAAACAGGAAGTGTTCAGCCACACGTGAAACGTCAACCACGATCTGCAACAAATGATGATGCCCAAGTAGGTGTTTTAGCTGCTGTCGCGGTTAATCCGCACATAAGTAGCAGACAAATTGCGCGAGAATCGGCAATCTCAAAAACGTAGGTGTTGAGCATACATCAATATCGATTGCACCCGTCCGATATTTCTATGCATCAGGAATTGCATGGCGACGACTTTGAACGTCGTGTACAGTTCTGCCACTGGGCACAAGAGAAATTACGGGACGATGACAGATTTCTTGCACGCGTTCTATTTAGCGATGAAGCGTCATTCACCAACAGCGGTAATGTAATCCGGCATAATATCCACTATTGGGCAACGGAAAATCCACGATGGCTGCGACAAGTGAAACACCAGCGACCTTGGCGGTTTAATGTATGGTGCGGCATTATGGGAAGAAGGATAATTGGCCCCCATTTTATCGATGGCAATCTAAATGGTGCAATGTATGCTGATTTCCTACGTAATGTTCTACTCATGTCACTACAAGATGTTCCACTGCATGACAGAATGGCGATGTACTTCCAACATGATGGATGTCCGGCACATAGCTTGCGTACGGTTGAGGCGATAATGAATAGCATATTTCGTGACAGGTAGATTGGTCGTCGAAGCACAATACCATGGCCCGTACGTTCACTTGATCTGACGTCCTCGGATATCTTTCTGTGGGGAAAGTTGAAGGATATTTGCTATCGTGATCTACCGACAACGCCTGACAACATGCATCAGCGCATTGTCAATGCATGTGCGAACATTACGGAAGGCGAACTACTTACTATTGAGAGGAATGTCGTTACACGTATTGCCAAATGCATTGAGGTTGACGGACATCATTTTGAACATTTGTTGCATTAATATGGTATTTACAGGTAATCACGCTGTAACAGCATGCGTACTCAGAAATGATAAGTTTACAAAGGTATAAGTATCACATTGGAACAACCGAAATAAAATGTTTAAACGTACCTCCGTTCTGTATTTTAATTAAAAAACCTACCTGTTAACAACTGTTCGTCTAGAGTTGTGAGCCATATGTTTGTGACTATTACAGCGCCATCTATCACAAAGCGAAAATAGTGATCCAACTAAAACATTCATATATCTTTACGTACCAGACGAATATGTAATAAAAATGGGGATTCCTATTTTAAAAAACGCAGTTAATATCCGTTTGCCTACGGCAGTGCCATCTAGTGGGCCAAACATAGCGCCATCTGGTTTCCCCCTTCAAGCTAGACGAGTTTCGTTCTTTGTAGTTTTTTCGTTTGATGCTTATTTCTTGAGATAGTTGGCACGGTCACGATGAATGGACCACCCTGTATATGTGAAGATGTCATCTGTTCTTTCGATTTGTTTCGTGTTGCAAAGTAAATGTGTGGCCATGTCCGAAAGTACAGGTACCATCTTGATATATATTTGTAGTTTAGTTTTTGCGAAGTATAGCTCCAGGCAAGGCAATTAAGTACTGCTCCTGACCTCGTTCACATTATTCATACAATCGACAAGAAGCGTAGATTTGTTTCCTGTTGCAAAGCGAATGATTTTTACCTGCTCTTCGACAGATTGCTCCCAAATTAATCTATTGTGGCATTTGTTTTATCGGTATGTGTTAAGAGGAACGCTAAAACACAAAGAACAACCAGTATTCCAAAAGCTACAGGACAGCCCTTGCCCGCGATGTCTGCTGTGCCATGCAGAAGCACTGCTCAGCCGCTGCTGGAGTACTGGGTTGTTCTTCGTGCTTCCTGTCTGGGTACATAAAATTGCGATTTAAAAATAATTTTGTTTGTAACGGGAAGGAAACCGACGCTTTCTATCTAAACTGAGAGAACCATGAGGGACATAATGAGCAGTATTTAATTGGGCTGAATGCAGCTACTCATTGCAAGAACGCTGTTGCAAATATGTGCTGAAACACAAAAAAATGCGACTCACGGCTCGTGACAGAGACACCTGGCACGTATATACGAGGCCTATTCGGAAAGTAAGTCCTGACCGGTCGCGAAATGGAAACGACTGTGAAAATAAAAATGTTTTATTCCCGAAAGTTAGAAACACCTTGCAGCAACTTCTCTATGTAGTCGGAGCCCCGACTTAAACATTTCTCACATTGTTGTGCCAACTTTCTAGTCTCTCGTTATATAAGTCGAGTTTTCTACGCTCGTTTAAAGCTCGTTGTCTGTGCTCAAATGTTGTCTTCACAGTCAGCGATTCATGTAGGTAGATATGAAACCTCGTACGAGCCAATCACGAACTGAGTTGTCGGTGGTGAAACGCTTCCCACCGAAACCGCTGCTGGAACATCTTCATTGCCCCTGCAGAGTGCTGCCAAAAATTGTCATGAAGAAGGAAATGTATGGCAGTTAATGTTGCGTGGGCTGCACGACATCAGGCGAAATCTCTGACTAGGCGCTCATGCTTAGCGGTAAACCCTATTTTGTGGGCATCTTTAAATGCTGACTGTGCTCTCAGAATTGAGAAGAGTGCCTTTTCCCATCGACGGGCATACTGGAGAGCTATCCAACACATCTGTACAAAACTTCATCGGCTTTTCACAGTGGTTTCCATTTCGCGACCGATGGGAAATTCCGCAGGAGAGCTTCTGCAAAGTTTGGAGGGTAGGATACGAGGTACTGGCAGAAGTGAAGCTGTGAGGACGGAGCGTGAGTCGTGTTTGGGTAGCTCAGTGGGAAGAGCATTTGCCCGCGAAAGGCAAAGGTCCCGAATTCGAGTCTCGGTCCGGCACTCAGTTTTAATCTGCCAGGAAGTTTCATATCAGCGCACACTCCGCTGCAGACTGAAAATCTCATTCGGGAAACACCCCCCAGGTTGTCGCTAAGCAATATCCTTTCTTTCAGGAGTGCTAGTTCTGCAAGGTTCGCAGGAAAACTTCTGCAAAGTTTGGAGGGTAGGAGACGAGGTACTGGTAGAAGTGAAGCTGTGAGGACGGGGTGTGAGTCGTGCTTGGGTAGCTCAGTTGGTAGAGCACTTGCCCGCTAAAGGCAAAGGTCCCGAGTTCGAGTCTCGGTAAGGCACACAGTTTTATTCTGCCAGGAAGTTTCCGATCGGAACTTATTTTTCGAATAACCCTATATATTGCGGTTTCGTCAGTGCATCTAATTCGTCGTTGTAAGCAGTGAGACATCGTTATTTTTTGAGGTATTGATGCGAGGTCCGGACTCTGTTAGAGCAGAGCTATCTTTGAACGGTACCACACACACAAAGTTAATTTGGGCTCTAATATATTTAGGTATTTGGGCTCTACATGGCATGAGAGGTATTTTGGGTATTTGTGGTCGGATTGTCTACTACGTCTCTTCAAAGCCGAGAGTCTGTCATGGCCACGAAACATCACCGTCAAATTAGTTGCGAACGTAGTATTTCCTCTCATAAGTAGTTCTGATCGGACGAAAAAGGTATGTGGTGTCATAATTAGAACAGGAACTAACGTCAACACTTTGTTGCATCTCACATCAATATCACAGAACATAACTATGTCTCGCTGCTTACAACGACTACTTGGAGGCACTGACGAAACCACAAACTCTCAGCTTCGTAGCGCCACCGCACCGAGAGGCTGGAACACTGTACAGCCGATAAGAGGTAGGCTTGCCCCAGTGTGTGACCAGCGATTAAGCTGACAACTTCGCTTAGTTAAGATACTTGTGTTACTCATGTCTTAGATTCAAATGTATCTATGAACTTTGTGACTTCGTATTTCAAGAGGAGAGTTTGATGAACGTGTGCATCAAGTGCTCCTTTACTACGAGGGTGGTTTGTAAAGTTTTCGGAACGGAATAGAAAAAAAATGTACTTACATAACGGAAACCTTTTTTATTATAAAGTATTGTCTCCTTGGAGATTAATGCACTTGGTCCAGCGATGTTCCAGTGCCGTCATCCCATCTCGAAAATGAGTTTCCTCCAGGATTGTAATATACACTCCTGGAAATGGAAAAAAGAACACATTGATACCGGTGTGTCAGACCCACCATACTTGCTCCGGACACTGCGAGAGAGCTGGACAAGCAATGTTCACACGCACGGCACAGCGGACACACCAGGAACCGCGGTGTTGGCCGTCGAATGGCGCTAGCTGCGCAGCATTTGTGCACCGCCCCCGTCAGTGTCAGCCAGTTTGCCCTGGCATACGGAGCTCCATCGTAGTCTTTAACACTGGTAGCATGCCGCGACAGCGTGGACGTGAACCGTATGTGCAGTTGACGGACTTTGAGCGAGGGCGTATAGTGGGCATGCGGGAGGCCGGGTGGACGTACCGCCGAATTGCTCAACACGTGGGGCGTGAGGTCTCCACAGTACATCGATGTTGTCGCCAGTGGTCGGCGGAAGGTGCACGTGCCCGTCGACCTGGGACCGGACCGCAGCGACGGCGGGTGCACGCCAAGACCGTAGGATCCTACGCAGTGCCGTAGGGGACCGCACCGCCACTTCCCAGCAAATTAGGGACATTGTTGCTCCTGGGGTATCGGAAAGGACCATTCGCAACCGTCTCCATGAAGCTGGGCTTCGGTCCCGCACACCGTTAGGCCGTCTTCCGCTCACGACCCAACATCGTGCAGCCCGCCTCCAGTGGTGTCGCGACAGGCGTGATTGGAGGGACGAATGGAGACGTGTCATCTTCAGCGATGAGAGTCGCTTCTGCCTTGGTGCCAATGATGGTCGTATGCGTGTTTGGCGCCGTGCAGGTGAGCGCCACAATCAGGACTGCATACGACCGAGGAACACAAGGCCAACACCCGGCATCATGGTGTGGGGAGTGAGCTCCTACACTGGGCGTACACCTCTGGTGATCGTCGAGGGGACACTGAACAGTGCACGGTACATCCAAACCGTCATCGAACCCATCGTTCTACCATTCCTAGACCGGCAAGGGAACTTGCAGTTCCAACAGGACAATGCAGGTCCGCATGTATCCCGTGCCACCCAATGTGCTCTAGAAGGTGTAAGTCAACTACCCTGGCCAGCAAGATCTCCGGATCTGTCCCCCATTGAGCATGTTTGGGACTGGATGAAGCGTCGTCTCACGCGGTCTGCACGTCCAGCACGAACGCTGGTCCAACTGAGGCGCCAGGTGGAAATGGCATGGCAAGCCGTTCCACAGGACTACATCCAGCATCTCTACGATCGTCTCCATGGGAGAATAGCAGCCTGCATTGCTGCGAAAGGTGGATATACACTGTACTAGTGCCGACATTGTGCATGATCTGTTGCCTGTGTCTATGTGCCTGTGGTTCTGTCAGTGTGATCATGTGATGTATTTGACCCCAGGAATGTGTCAATAAAGTTTCCCCTTCCTGGGACAATGAATTCACGGTGTTGTTATTTCAATTTCCAGGAGTGTAGATTTACTTCCGACGGTATACAGTCGAGGGGCATTGGTACTGTAGCTTTTGCATTTCTTGCTTTTATGTTTTCGTTTTCCTGAAAGGCAAAGAGAATAGGTGAAGCAGTGGCCCAGCGTAGAGCCTGCGCCTACCGTCATGTATTTTTGATTTTAAAGTGTTAAGAAACATAATTATCCTCGGAAAGAGGAAGGATTCGTTCTCTGTTAAGGTAGATGCACGTTATTTTAGAGTGAAATCCGAGGTAGCCATTTTGGTTGTGAGAATGAGTAAAAAGTCTGTATTTTTGAGGTGTGTGGAAGAAATAATACAGTAGTACTTCACCAGTGGAAAACTGAGTTATTATTCCAAGTAGTGCTGTAATATAAAAAAAATCGAAGAAGCCCATCTGTGTACTTCGGACTTATTACGAAGATCCGATTGCAAATGGAATGATGGAGACGGTCAAGATTTTGTAGGTGAATATGGAGATCGGGGATTGTGCAAATATTATTAACTGGTAAGCACAAATCTACAACAGGAGAAAGACTATTTTGTTCATGTGGAACTAATATGAAAAGATTCTTTACTCATTTACAGGCATAGCTCAGCTTATTCTGCTTGTCCGACACGCCGAAAATATAATGTAATTATTTCCTTAAATCTAAACATTTTTTATTGTATTATATTAGGTGCTTGAATTAATGTTCCCTACATTAACAAAAGCATCTAAACGTTTCTTCTAGGACACGTATTCCGGGAAACAATATAATTTAAGCAATTCGTTTTAACATTGCGCATCTTTATTGAAGGGCCGAACTTCTTGAAAACTGATGGGCAAACCTTAAAATGTTCTTCACCCACCTACACAATTGAACGTAATGCAGCACGCTCCTCAACGGACATTGTTAGAAAACTGTAATATTCAAGCAATAAAAGCGAGACCCGTAAAAGGATTGGGAATTTATGGATTGTAAATAGAGCGATGTGATCACTCAATAGAGGTTTTACACACAAAACCCGCAAGGGTGCTGAAATCCAAGCTAGATTAAAGAAGCGTGGTTGTGATCTCAACTTACGGTGAAAGAGATGTCATAATAAGTAACCTATGAAACCAAGTAGGATATTTTTGAACGGTTTTAGAGGATGGTATAGCATAGAAGACGGCGAGAATGTACACTAGGTGATCAAAAGTATCCGGACACCCCCAAAAACATACGTTTTTCATATTACGTGCATTGTGCTGCCATCTACTCCCAGGTACTCCATGTCAGCGACCTCAGTAGTCATTAGGCATCGTGAGAGAGCAGAATGGGGCGCTCCGCGGAACTCACGGACTTCGAACGTGGCCAACTGACTGGATGTCTCTTGTGCCGTACGTCTTCACTCGAGATTTCCACACTCCTGCACATCAGTAGGTCCACTTTATCCGATGTGATAGTGAAGTGGAAACGTGAAGGGACATGTACTGCACAAACGTGTACAGGCCGACCTCGTTTGTTGACTGACAGAGACCGCCCACAGTTTGAAGAGCATCGTAATGTCTAATAGAAAGACATCTATCCAGACCATCGCACAGGAATTCCAACTGCATCAGGATCCACTGTGAGTACTATGACAGTTAGACGGGAGGTGATAAAACTAGGATTTCATGGTCGAGCGGCTGCTCCTAAGCTACACATCACACCGGTAAATGCCAAACGACGCCTCGCTTGGTGTAAGGAGCGTAAACATGGGACGATTGAGTAGTGTAAAAACTTTGTGTGGAGTGATGAATCACGGTACACAATGTGGCGATCCGATGGCTGGGTGTAGGTATGGCGAATGCCCTGTGAACGTCATGTACCAGTGTGTGAAGTGCCAACAGTAAAATCCGGGGGCGGTCGTGTCATGGTGTGGTCGTGATTTTGATGGAGGGGGCTTGTACCCCTGGTTGTTTTGCGTGGCACTATCACAGCACAGGCTACAATGATGTTTTAAGCCCTTCTAGATTCCCACTGTTGAAGAGCAATACATGGATGGCGACTGCATCTTTCAACACGATCGAGCACCTGTTTATAATGTACGACCTGCGGTGGAGTGGTTACACGACAGTAACATCCCTGTAATGGACTGACTTGCACAGCCATATTCAGTTAACTGGAATGGGAATATGACTTGTAGATTTCTGCCTTTCTGTACGCGCAGAAGGGAACAGATCTATTCTGTTTTTGACTCTGATGTGGTGTGGAAGTCTGGCTGCTACACATAAGTTGAGAGAGAGGGAAAGCTGATGTTGGTGATTGCGGTATGGGTTCGTATAAGACTACTTATGAGAAATGCGACCTGTATCTCTCTGTGTACGAGCATCGGAAGATAAGTTATTATTGGGTGCAAATGCATATCTAGGCGTGTCATACTGATGCAATATGGTCTAGTCTGTAAAGAGCATTTGTGAGTAGTGCGATGGAACACGCAGATTCGATTAACGTGGACCAGAATCTGTTCTCTATGCGGTGTATTAGATTCGTTACCGACTTCTTCAAATTTTGTTCTCCATTCAGCTCATGATGTGTTTAATTTTTCGTGGGTTTCGTGAATGTGTTGTGATCCACATTTTTGTCTTGCCCGCACATACTTCTTGTAACATTAATAACGATCTTTCATGCGAATTTTTTTTATTTTGGGCACCAATAACGTTATATCTTTCTATATTATTCACGAACCTTCCCATTATTTATTTGTGACTAGGTTTACATATCAGATCTTTTTAAGAATACATGTGGCTGTGATCAAATAAATTATCCAGCAATACGGTTCCTACTGTGATCATATACCTTCAGCACAGTTACTTGCTCGGTAAGAATTATTTATCGTTGAAGAATTTATTCGGCCAATGCGAGATTAGTTGCACAATTCTTATTAATAATCTTACTGATTCCAGAAGGTAAATTTTCGTCGATATCTTCGTTGCCGCATCTGCTATGGCCCCATATAATATTTTTGGAGTATTCACTATTTTCAAGTTCTTGTAGAAAGATACTTAGGATCATGTTTATAGCTCAGGAATGCTCAGTGCACATGTTTTGCTTATCAGGTGGCATATGTTGAATGTTTACTACGTCAAATGGTATTTCTCTTATTAGGAAGATTAGTAATTAAAGTGAACTAACAGTCCCTTACGCACAATATAGCCTCTGCGCGAAGGAACGCTGCCTCTTTTATGCTATTCATGAAATCAGCTCAGATAACGTTGTAACAATATTTTCGCGGATCAACAATCATAGAGACAAAAGAGAATTTAATAAGGGCAAATATCAGTAGGTATTTTCATGTCTTTCAGATGAGTTATTATATCTTAGACACCTTAGAAAGTGTAACAGAATTCTATACATCGTGCATACACTTCTAAACTGATAAATACTGTTACTGAAACACAGCCACCTGCAAGATGGCCGACCACAACAGGCTACAGGCTGTTACTAACCGTTCGCCCATTGCTGCATCGAATATTGACACAGAGAGTCAGCTGGGGCGACTTTTGGAGTCTAGCGCGAATTTCCCCTCACGCCAGCAGTCAAAAGTTGGCCAAAGCAGAGGTAACAGAGTGTCGAAACACCAATGAGGAACCCATCTGACAATGAAAAGTGTAAGTAATGGCTGTAACGAGCGAGAAGTTAGAGTTCTTAATATCTACGGCATAATTAACAATGTTGACATTGTTGTCGAAAGTGAATGAGAGATCATCACGCGACGACGAAAGTAGATTGCGTCTGTAGGTTCTGGCTCAGCCTTGGCTCACTACCGCACTCACGTATTTCCATCGCTTTCGAGCTAAAAGTTACCCAGAAACTACCGAAGTAATCTACTAGAATCCGATTTTCAGGTGCAACTCAGTTTTTCCTCACAAAACGTGAACATAAGAAAATGAATTTTAATAACTCTTATAAAAGGTGAACGTAAGAAAATAATTAAAATGAACAATGGGGAACTTAAGAAATGATAACGTAATCTACATAAAAAGAGCTATGCCGTAAAATGAGAATTGGATATCTTTTTCTAATTGACAAACTAAATTTTTCAGTTCTTATTTCCTCTTTCTTTCTAAAAATGCTTCAAATTGAAATGCAAGCTAGCTGCAAAGATTTTGTAACATTTTATAATTTTTTATTCATTTATAGTTAAGGATTTTCAGTAACTATTCTGTGCTGTACATCTAACCATACATCGTTACATAGGCTAAAATATGTGTAGGAATTTTTCATTAAAAGTTGCACAAAGTTTCGTAATCGTTTTCTGTGAACTTACAACATTCTTTCTATGAGTCATGTTTATCGCACAAACAGGATAGTTCATTATGAAATTATATGGAATTATGTCAGACTATGATTTGAGTAGTGTAACTCATTTAAAACCGGGAAACGCATCGTATGGTTTCTGAAAATTATTTGCAGAATTAATAGTCCACATTTCCTGTGTGAAAATATGATTTCTTTCATTTTTCAGGTATATGTTCTTTAGAGTAACGTGATCGAATAAAGAAGAGTCAAGTAACTCATTATTTTTACGATTTATCTGAAATGTGACAAATACGAAATATCGTATATCGAATTCCGCTGAGCTATAGTAATTCGTAACATCTAGTTCGAAATTCTCCTTGTCACTCAATGCAGCAGCTTCTACAGGTAGTAATTCTTGAAAAGGTATCCTAATTTTCGGATTTTCCAGAATATTTTCTCGTTGTTCTAACTCGTAATTTCGTTCATATGTAACAAGTGCTACACGAATTTCCAACTATTCTATTACAATTTTTCCTTCCTTAGGAAATGTAGCTTTAATTTCAACTCCAAGATCGTTATAATCAGACCATCTAAGAACTGCATCTCCAGAACTAGAAGACCCAGTAAAAATTACTGTTAAATCTTCTTCCCACATCGTTTCTTTGTAAACTTTAAAAAACTCACCAAGCATTGATAATGGATAAGGTACTTCATTTTTCATACTCTTTATGTTTCCATTATTAAGAATGTGTCCTTCTGACCTTTCTTTATAACAGATGAAGTCGAATATAACATAGCTGTTGATGAAATAAAAAGACCTTTGATTCTAGATAAAATATTATTTACTTTCCTTATGGTCACCAAATCAAACTGTTTTGCCACATAATTATCGATTAACTTTTATTGGATTTCCTGTCATATGTTGGATAAGCTCATCCTGATCCATCTACATTAGCCATAGCAATTCGTGTATAATTGTGCATGATTCAGATGAAACCATTCATCTCTAATATTTATGTCAACTTATGTATCATTCCTGGTTGCCCTTAAATTGTTTTGTGTTTTCTCATTCACAGGGAATGAGTAAAACTGATAACTCTGGACTTTTTTCATGATTTATTAAGGAAAAAATTTATTGCTTTCAGCAAACGACTGCGACTAAGACATTTTTAAAACAACTGTTACATAAGCACCATTTAAGGTAATCAGTCATCATTTTCATCAGTTTTAGTAATTTCTAAGTCTTGAATAGGATCAAAAACAGGAATATCTACAGGATAAAGTGGTTCCTAAAGTATTGATATTCCAAATTCAGCATTTGATTTAACTGAAGCAATAATATTAGTTTATCTATGAAAATGATCAGTATGTTTAACAAACATTGCATCAGCTAAATTAAATCTTACATTTATTAATTCCAATGGAATAATGTTAGGAATATCTTTAGCAGTTATCATTTTATTAACTTCAATAATCAGATTATTAGGTCCTAACACACCTGCAATATTATTATTTTTATGTGTATGTAATTTCCACACTGATCGTGAATGGGCCTCGCAGCCCACGCTGTGCTCTGCTCTTAGCCTCGCGTGATTGTGCTGTTCGCCTCGCTCCGCTAAATGCGCAAATGCGCATAAAACACCGCCTCTGCACTGCACGCCCGTGCTACGCGGGTACGTCACGCTCAGTACGTGTCGATCCTATCTGTGCAATGTGGTCCTCCTCCTCTTCCTGTTTTGCGTCATGTGTCAACTGTGCAAGCATTAGTCGACATTTGCGTCAAGTCTTCGCAAGCCACTTGACGGTATGTGGTGGATGGTACTTGATACTCAACATCTTTCCTGTAGTGCCTATCACTGTAGTTTGTTGAGCTTCTCTGTAAATCTCTCCCACCGACTAAACACGCCACTCTCAGTTGGATCTTCTGTATCTCTTCTGTCGGTCCTACCTGGTGAGGATCCCACAATGATCAACAGTCCTCAAGAATAGGTCGAAAAAGTGCGTTGCACGCCATTTCTTTAGTAGATGAAATATGTTTCCTTAAGATTCATCCTATGATAATCGGGTTCTCACTTGCTGCCGGCCGAAGTGGCCGTGTGGTTCTAGGCGCTGCAGTCTGGAATCGCGAGACCACTACGGTCGCAGGTTCGAATCCTGCCTCGGGCATGGATGTGTGTGATGTCCTTAGGTTAGTTAGGTTTAACTAGTTCTAAGTTCTAGGGCCCCCCTATGAACCATGGACCTTGCCGTTGGTGGGGAGGCTTGCGTGCCTCAGCGATACAGATGGCCGTACCGTAGATGCAATCACAACGGAGGGGTATCTGTTGAGAGGCCAGACAAACATGTGGTTCCTGAAGAGGGGCAGCAGCCTTTGCAGTAGTTGCAGGGGCAACAGTCTGGATGATTGACTGATCTGGCCTTGCAACGTTATCCAAAACGGCCTTGCTGTGCTGGTACTGCGAAAGGCTGAAAGCAAGGGGAAACTACAGCCGTAATTTTTCCCGAGGACATGCAGCTTTACTGTATTATTAAATGATGATGGCGTCCTCTTGGGTAAAATATTCCGGAGGTAAAATAGTTCCCCATTCAGATGTTCGGGCGGGGACTACTCAGGAGGATGTCGTTATCAGGAGAAAGAAAACTGGCTTTCTACGGATCGGAGCGTGGAATGTCAGATCCCTTAATCGGGCACGTAGGTTAGAAAATTTAAAAAGGGAAATGAATAAGTTAAAGTTAGATATAGTGGGAATTAGTGAAGTTCGATGGAAGGAGGAACAAGACTTTTGGTCAGGTGAATACAGGGTTATAAATACAAAATCAAGTAGGGGTAATGCATGAGTAGGTTTAATAATGAATAAAAAATAGGGGTGTGGGTAATCTACTACAAACAGCATAGTGAACGCATTATTGTGGCCTAGATAGACACAAAGCCCATGCCTACTACAGTAGTACAAGTTTATATGCCAACTAGCTCTGCAGATGATGAAGAAATTGATGAAATGTATGATGAGATAAAAGATATTATTCAGGTAGTGAAGGGAGACGAAAATTTAATAGTAATGGGTGACTGGAATTCGTCAGTAGGAAAAGGGAGAGAAGGAAACATAGTAGGTGATTATGGATTGGGGCTAAGAAATGAAAGAGGAAGCCGTCTGGTAGAATTTTGCACAGAGCATAACTTAATCATAGCTAACACTTGGTTCAAGAATCATAAAAGAAGGTTGTATACATGGAAGAATCCTGGAGATACTAAAAGGTATCAGATAGATTATATAATGGTAAGACAGAGATTTAGGAATCAGGTTTTAAATTGTAGGGGATTTCCAGGGGCAGATGTGTACTCTGACCACAATCTATTGGTTATGACCTGTAGGTTAAAACTGAAGAAACTGCAAAATGGTGGGAATTTAAGGACATGGGATCTGGATAAGCTGAAACAACCAGTGGTTGTACAGAGTTTCAAGGAGAGCATAAGGGAACAATTGTTAGGAATGGGGGAAAGAAACACAGTGGAAGAAGAATGGGTAGATCTGAGGGATGAAGTAGTGAAGGCAGCAGAGGATAAAGTAGGTAAAAAGACGAGGTCTGCTAGAAATTCGTGGGTAACAGAAGAAATATTGAATTTAATTGATGAAAGGAGAAAATATAAAAATGCAGTAAATGAAGCAGGCAAAAAGGAATACAAACGTCTCAAAAATGAGATCGACACGAAGTGCAAAATGGCTACGCAGGGATGACTAGAGGACAAATCTAAGGATGTAGAAGCTTATCTCACTAGGGGTAAGATATATACTGCCTACAGGAAAATTGAAGAGACCTTTGGAGAGAAGAGAACCACGTGTATGAATATCAAGAGCTCAGATGGCAACCCAGTTCTAAGCAAAGAAGGGAAAGCAGAAAGGTGGAGGGAGTATATAGAAGGTTTGTACAAGGGTGATGTACTTGAGGACAATATTATGGAAATGGAAGAAGATGTAGATGAAGACGAAATGGGAGATAAGATACTGCGTGAAGAGTTTGACAGAGCACTGAAAGACCTGAGTCGAAACAAGGCGCCCGGAGTAGACAACATTCCATTAGAACTACTGACGGCCTTGGGAGAGCCAGTCATGACAAAACCCTACCAGCTGGTGAGCAAGATGTATGAGACAGGTGAAATATCCTCAGACTTCAAGAAGAACATAATAATTCCGATCCCAAAGAAAGAAGGTGCTGACAGATGTGAAAATTACCGAACTATCAGTTTAATAAGTCACAGCTGCAAAATACTAACGGGAATTCTTTACAGACGAATGGAAAAACTGGTAGATGCGGACCTCGGGGAGGATCAGTTTGGATTCCGTAGAAATGTTGGAACACGTGAGGCAATACTGATTTTACGACTTATCTTAGAAGAAAGATTAAGAAAAGGGAAACCTACGTTTCTAGCGTTTGTAGACTTAGAGAAAGGTTTTGACAATGTTGACTGGAATACTCTCTTTCAAATTCTGAAAGTGGCAGGGGTAAAATATAGGGAGCGAAAGGCTATTTACAATTTGTACAGAAACCAGATGGCAGTAATAAGATTCGAGGGGCATGAAAGGGAAGCAGTGGTTGGGAAAGGAGTGAGACAGGGTTGTAGTCTCTCCCCGATGTTATTCAATCTGTATATTGAGCAAGCAGTAAAGGAAACAAAAGAAAAATTCAGAGCAGTTATTAAAATTCATGTAGAAGAAGTAAAAACTTTGAGGTTCGCCGATGACATTCTATTTCTGTCAGAGACGGCAAAGGACTTGGAAGAGCAGTTGAACGGAATGGATAGTGTCTTGAAAGGAGGATATAAGATGAACATCAACAAAAGCAAAACGAGGATAATGGAATGTAGTCAAATTAAATCGGGTGATGCTGAGGGAATTAGATTAGGAAATGAGACACTTAAAGTAGTAAAGGAGTTTTGCTATTTAGGAAGTAAAATAACGGATGATGGTCGAAGTAGAGAGGATATGAAATGTAGACTGGCAATGGCCAGGAACGCGTTTCTGAAGAAGAGAAATTTGTTAACATCGAATATAGATTTAGGTATCAGGAAGTCGTTTCTGAAAGTATTTGTTTGGAGTGTAGTGAAACATGGACGATAACTAGTTTGGACAAGAAGAGAATAGAAGCTTTCGAAATGTGGTGCTACAGAAGAATGCTGAAGATAAGGTGGATAGATCACGTAACTAATGAGGAGGTATTGAATAGGATTGGGGAGAAGAGACGTTTGTGGCACAACTTGACTAGAAGAAGGGATTGGTTAGTAGGACATGTTTTGAGGCATCAAGGGATCACAAATTTAGCATTGGAGGGCAGCGTGGAGGGTAAAAATCGTAGAGGGAGACCAACAGATGAATACACTAAGCAGATTCAGAAGGATGTAGGTTGCAGTAGGTACTGGGAGATGAAGAAGCTTGCACAGGATAGAGTAGCATGGAGAGCTGCAGCAAACCAGTCTCAGGACTGAAGACAGCAACAACAACAACAAGTTCAGAAGTTGAGCACCATAGTGCTCAGAGCCTCCCTTCTCACCTGCTTTTCATACTTTTTGTTTGTGTGATGTAAATTCGCTCCAGATAAATATTCCTTGATATTTTATTTTAGTTCCTATTTCCAGCAATATGTCGTAAGTAGTGCAGTGCTACGTAGTGGATTGCTTTTCCTATGTATGCACAATGTGTTACATTTATTTGCATCCAGGGATAATTGCCAGAGCCTGCAACATCCATCAGTTCTCTCCACGTCTTTGTACAGATGGTTACTGTCTTCTGGGAATGCTACCTTGTTGTAGACAACTGTATCATTTGCAAACAGCTTTGGAGAGGTTTTGACCCATTCTGCTACATCATTTAGTATACATCATGAATAGTTATGGCCCTATTACACTTCCTTGGAGATTTTGTTCCATTAAGAGCTACGTGTTGAGTTCTGTCTGCAAACAAATTTTGATTCCAATCGCAAATCTGGTTCTTTACTCGATAAGCTGCTATCTTTTTTCACTGACCTGCAGTGCTGGACAGTGTCAAATGCCTACCTAAAATCAAGGAACATGGCATCAACCTCAATACTGTTGTCTACAGCGCCCTGGAGCTCATGGAGAGACAGACTAAGCTGGGTTCCGCAAGGTCTCTTTTTGCGGAACCCTTGTTGATTTTCATAGAGGAGATTTTTATCCTCCAAAACGTCATAATACATGAGTATGAAACGTTTTCCATAATTTTACAACATGTTGACATCAACGATATCCATACATATCACACTTACACACAAACATGCATACATTTTGTGATATGTTTACCTACATTCCGCGTCTCCTCCTGAAGTACTGCATCAATTCTAACCCAACTTATTACATATATTGTGTACTGTTAGGTAACAATCCTTGTGGGAGTAAGAACCGCTTACCTATACCAATTCATATGACGTCATAGATAATGAGATGTGTGAAAAACTGCTGCATCATGTGTGACATTTAAATGTCACTTCTGTGCTACTAACTGTATTGTGTATTGACAACAAATTTTGAAGGCTGTGTCCATATATACCGGAAATGCACCTACGAGGTTATATCAAGGTACCACACACAGTTCAGGAGATATGACCGTTATAAACTCAGAGATGCGCGAAAAACTTTTAAATTTATTACTTTTTACCACTAACTACATTCGCAGCACGTTTTTCAGACTGTATCCACATATGCCGCTGATGTACCTGCACAGTATTATCACTTTACGACATATAGTTCAAGAGGTATGACGTTAAAAATATTGAGGTACATGGGAAAACCCGGCGACACACATGAGGTTTTAGTGGTTTATTCTTTTCTACTGAGACACTCCTGCAGTCGAGTTAAGGATATTCATGACATCTGGCAGCGCTTTTCACAGCTTTCAGCTCCAAAGCGCTAACGGCTGGAGGAGTCAACGATAGAGCTATGAAATGGCGTTACCGTACAGACGTTTACAAGATCGGCTTGTAGAAATGCGAAGGAGCTGCGCCCAGCATACGGAGACTCTCCTGGACACTGTAGCTAAAACATCTGTACATTGTACATATTTCTCTATATGGCTGTTTCACTATTTCAAAGGTGTCTTGATGAATACATGGAAATGAAATTTCTTGGATGCTTCACTACAAACACATTTATTTTTTTGTTTTCGTTTCCAATAGAAAATTGTCAGAACAAGTACCCGGGCAATGTGGCATTCGTCAGCTAGTAGGCCTATAATTATGGGCGTTTGTCCTACGACCGTCCTTCAATACGGGAATGACTTCCCTTTTTCCCAGGCACTAGGTATCCTTCGTCGATCGAGCGACCTACGATAAACTATTACTAGAAGGGAAGCAAATTCTATCTCATAATCTCTGTGAGTGTCAGAGGTATCCATTTGGTGCTGATACATATCCACTCCAAAGCAATTCCAGTTGAAAGGTTCATGAACTGCGTTCGTAGGTAGCACACCGCGCCTTGTACACGTCACAGTGGCGCTCGGGGTAACAGCGCCAAGTTACGACACCTGAAGAGGGCTATAAGAGCCCGAAACCGGTCGTGTGATAATAAAAGAAACATGCAAGTGTAGCGGTATTTTCAACTTCCGGTCAGTTTATTTTATTTGAGACTCAGCATGTAACACGCCCGAGGGTACAACTGCTGGGAGACCCTTAACCGTGTTATTCTCTGCTCCACACTGCTGCTCGCTTACTTGAAATTATGTATATAAACTTGCGAGCAAGCTTAGAGGAGCCACTCAACACTAAACACAACACTGTCCTACGCCTATCCTGAGACAATAAGAAAATCGCAGGTTGCACTGTTTACACACTAAATCGTAAGTGCTAATGCCAATTAAGATTCTTGCTAATTTGTTGAGAGGTCATAATTGTCATTCTCTTATTATTGTACAGTATTCTTGACGATGTTAAAGTCTCTCACTACTGTACTTGACGCCGTCACTGTATTTTTCTGGCCGAACCTTCAGTGATAGATACACAGGCAATGATGATAATTCTCTCTCCGTAACCGACACGACGCGGGTGATTATTGATGACGCGGAAGCCAAATGGTTCAACGAAAGTTCTTACTCTCGTCACGTATACACAGATACCTGGTACAAGTCCTTGGCCCACGTATACACAGATACCTGGTACATGTCCTTGGCCCTTGTAATAATATAACACTGTTCGTAAAGTTAATTTACAGTTCTCAGTTCTCAGTTCTCACTTGTACGAGAATGCGCGTAACCGCCGCAACGTGGCTGATTGTTGATGATGCGGAAACGCGATCACCGAACGCACGGTCTCACTCTCGCTACAAGACACGGTCCCTCGATTGCTCTCCCTGTGGTAACTGTTTTACTGATTCACATTAGTTTCATTCTGGGAGACCGAACACGTTGCTGATGTTGATGTTGTACGGCACGACACGTAAACGGGCGGATACTCAAGTAAGTTATCGGCGGCACTGCTCATACTTAATTACATCTTTACGCACTTTCCACTGAATCCACATCCATACCTTATTACTACACAATAACATTACTTGCTGCCACAATTGAACTTTCATGCAAAGCTGCCCGCAACATAACATAGCAGCTCCGTGTCCCGTGCTCCACTCTGCAATGGAGCCTCTCGCAAAGTCACTCCGGAACCAAGTCAGCGGTATGACAATACTTACAACTAGTTAGCGTCGTTTGCTAGGAACGTGAAGTTCCCCGGTTCAGTTCGCTGTGACTTTCTGAAATTTTTCTATATAGCTTTCTTCGATCGGCAACTATTCACCACAGTCCGATCAGAAGAAACCTTTTGGGATTTAATGATCAGTGATAATAAAGGACAAGCCTTCATAATTCTGACAAACAGAAGTCATTGCTCTCTTCTCAGGTAGACGTTTTGTTTTTCTTACTATGGTTGAAAACATTATTCCCAAAACCAACATCTGTCCTCTTCTTTGAGTCTTGACTCATTTTCAGGAAACTTTTAATTGCTCAGAGGTACACAGCTCCACTTTCACTTGTCAGAAGCTTCCTCCTCCAGCAATTGCCTCGAGCTTATTACGACTGTTATCTCGCACCAAGAGTAAATAGAAAAGAGCAGTGCAGTGCAGTACACCTCATAGTACAGAAACGTGATTCAGACAGCTGAAAGACATTTATACCATATTCAAACGACGCAGAACTGTTGCTGACAAACAAAGGAGAAGGAAGTCAGAGAAAGCTTATGTACTATTCAGCTAGAATTGGACAGTGAATTAAAATGCCGGAATTTTACTTGATGAATTGATATAAAAACACTACAACGTTCAATGTGAAATGAAAGGAACTCGTCGATCTAATTGTATATGTGCTTTGATAGCAAAGACACCGAAACGGAAATACTAAAATGACACTTTCAAATTCTTTCGCAGGAGAAAATCAAAACACAGTTCCAAACAGACGCCAAAATTAATACAGAAATGAGGGACTATGGAACTGAGAAATACGTGAAGACATTGAATAGAGAAAGGGTCGCTGGACGAGATGTGGCACCCCTTATGGTGTTTTATCAAATACGTGGAACAACTGGTGTTCCTTATAAACAATCCGTCACTGAGGCAGCGCAACTGGGGATAGGCACTGATTGTATTACGCAGTCGACAAAGATGTTTGATAGGAGAGACGCGCAGAGCGACGGATATATCTCGTGGATTTCAGCTGGAGTATCTGCGGAACAGGCTTTTTGCTCCTATAAGATGACTTCTCTTGAGGCCGAACGACTCTTCTGTAAAAATCTACACTGATCGCGAGAAGGCCATCTTCTCTGTTCGTCCATGACATTCAAAGCACTTTGAAGAGAAGCGCTCAGCGTAATGCCTTGTTTCTCCTTTTCACGATACTGTGCGAAACAGATCTCCGCCGTTGTCAGATAAACAGAATGCATGTTTATAGAATGTCGGTGTCAACTTGCAATTAGACTGACAGACTTTATGGCTAACAGAGCTCAGTACTCACTTACTAATGTGAAGTCATCGTCAGGATATGCTGTACCTCAAGGTAACGTCGTTGTGCAAGTTCTCTACATTTTTGTATATGTATATAATTCATCAGCATTGGCGGCCGAAGCCTTCCGGCATAAGAAGTCAGCCTCATTCTGCCAACGGCCTTGTCAAAGAGGGCGGAGGAGCGGATAGAGATTCAGGGCACTCTCTTGTCCTAGGGGTGGGAAATTGCCCTTAAAGGCGGAACAATCAGCAATGATCAACGACATGAGGATGCAGAAGGCAATGGAAACCACTACATTAAAGACACGTAACGTGTATCCACAGGACATGTGGCCTGTAGTTGAAGAAGTGTCATGATGATCTCTCCATTGGCAAAAGATTCCGGAATAGTCCCCAATTCGGATCTCCGGGAGGGGACTGCCAAGGGGGAGGTTACCATGAGAAAAAGATTGAATAATCAACGAAAGGATAACGTTCTACGAGTCGGAGCGTGGAATGTCAGAAGTTTGAACGTGGTAGGGAAACTAGAAAATCTGAAAACGGAAATGCAAAGGCTCAATCTAGATATAGTAGGGGTCAGTGAAGTGGAAGGAAGACAAGGATTTCTGGTCAGATGAGTATCGGGTAATATCAACAGCAGCAGAAAATAGTATAACAGGTGTAGGATTCGTTATGAATAGGAAGGTAGGGCAGAGCGTGTGCTACTGTGAACATTTCAGTGACCAGGTTGTTCTAATCAGAATCGACAGCATACCAACAACGACAACGATAGTTCAGGTATACATGCCGACGTCGCAAGCTAACGATGAACAGATAGAGAAAGTGTATGAGGATATTGAAAGGGTAATGCAGTTTGTAAAGGGGGACGAAAATCTAATAGTCATGGGCGACTGGAACGCAGTTTTAGGGGAAGGAGTAGAAGAAAAGGTTACAGGAGAATATGGGCTTGGGACAAGGAATGAAAGAGGAGAGAGACTAATTGAGTTCTGTAACACGTTTCAGCTAGTAATAGCGAATACCCTGTTCAAGAACCACAAGAGGAGGAGGTATACTTGGAAAATGCCGGGAGATACGGGAAGATTTCTATTAGATTATATCATGGTCAGACAGAGATTCCGAAATCAGATATTGGATTGTAAGGCGTACCCAGGAGCAGATACAGACTCAGATCACAATATAGTAGTGATGAAGAGTAGGCTGAAGTTCAAGACATTAGTCAGGAAGAATCAATACGCAAAGAAGTGGGGTACGGAAGTTCTAAGGAATGACGAGTTACGTTTGAAGTTCTCTAACTCTATAGATACAGCAGTAGGCAGTACAGTTGAAGAGGAATGGACATCTCTAAAAAGGGCCATCACAGAAGTTGGGAAGGAAAACATAGGTACAAAGAAGGTAGCTGCGAAGAAACCATGGGTAACAGAAGAAATACTTCAGTTGATTGATGAAAGGAGGAAGTACAAACATGTTCCGGGAAAATCAGGAATACAGAAATACAAGGCGCTTCGGAATGAAATAAATAGGAAGTGCAGGGAAGCTAAGACGAAATGGCTGCAGGGAAAATGTGAAGACATCGAAAAAGGTATGATTGTCGGAAGGACAGACTCAGCATACAGGAAAGTCAAAACAATCTTTGGTGACATTAAAAGCACCGGTGGTAACATTAAGAGTGCAACGGGAATTCCACTGTTAAATGCAGAGGAGAGAGCAGATAGGTGGAAAGAATACATTGAAAACCTCTATGAAGGTGAAGATATGTCTGATGTGATAGAAGAAGAAACAGGAGTCGATGTAGAAGAGATAGGAGATCCAGTATTAGAATCGGAATTTAAAAGAGCTTTGGAGGAATTACGGTCAAATAAGGCAGGAGGGATAGATAACATTCCATCAGAATTTCTAAAATCATTAGGGGAAATGGCAACAAAACGACTATTCATGTTGGTGTGTAGAATATATGAGTCTGGCGACATACCATCTGACTTTCGGAAAAGCATCATCCACACAATTCCGAAGACGGCAAGAGCTGACAAGTGCGAGAAAAAAAATTCATGTACATTAAACTTATCTAAAAAAATATTTCTACACTTATTTGTGTATCGTAGCGATTTTCAGCATACAGTAATTCTGCCAACAGCTGACTGTCATTTCGAGAAGAAGAGCAGTCGCTGCCAAATGTCGGACACTCTGCTGTTTTATGTCGTGCGACTCTGGAGAAAACATCATAATGTACCTACCGTACTGAGAGGTGTGGCATGCTTTTTGACTCCAAAACTCAATTTGGCTGATGGAATGAACAAGAAAAAGGAGAAAGATTACTTTATATTGATAATTTTTACTTTTGGACCGCTTGACGGCAATTGAATAAAATACAGTTTTAGTGCCATACGCGTTTCGCCTTTATTTACTGCAAGGCATCATCAGTGGCAGGTTGCGTGGACAATTTCTTACATATTACGCTCCCGTAGCATTTTATGTGTTGTTCTTCTTATGAATGCCAATTTTCGATTTTTTTTCCCAGATTACACAGCACTATGAACTGAACACTTGTTTCAATGCAATGAAACCAAAACATTGCATTGAAACAAGCGTTCAGTTCATAGTGCTGTGGAATGTGGGAAAAACCGAAAATTGGCAGTCATAAGAAGAACAACACCAAAAATGCAACGGGAGCGTAATATATAAGAAATTGTCCACGCAACCTGCCACTGATGATGCCTTACAGAAACTAAAGGCGAAATGCGTATGGCACTAAAATTGTGTTTTATTCAGTTTCTGTCAGACGATCCATAAGTAAAAATTATCAATATACCGTAATATTACACGCAACTGAGGAAGACAGGACTAAAAAAGAGAAAGATTGCATTTGATACTCTAAAGGGGAGTCGTACCACCCAAAATGACAAAATCTGACATTTTTACTTTTATGCAAATTTTGAATATATAGATGTTTATGCTTAATTTGGTGTTGGTTTTATTGCAATATTCGATTATTTACTATTTTAAATACATATTTGAAAATAATTATGAAATGACATTTCGGAGAATTTTGTTTTCCGTCATTTCGCATATTGGCATTTTTCTCTGGAACTATATAGTCTAGAAGGCTGTGGTTACTTTTGTTTTGTAGAGAACTTTCCGTTTCATAGGTTGCCTACACTGGCGGTACCTCGCAGTAAACTCTTTGAAGAGCACATTTGTTTGTGTTTGACAACAACAATTATCCACTAGCCGCGTTTTAGTTTCTGTGTTTCCTGTGATAATTTTCGTCATGGCTAAACCAAATATAGTGCTTAAAAAAATTATGAAAAAAGGAAACAGATACTACAGAACAAATATAGCAGCAGTAAAATGAGTGGTTAGCGCCGAAGGGCGTGATAATTTGGTTGTAAATAGTGACAGTCCTTCTACTCCTCCGGATGCTTCCAAGAAAAACTGCTGAGTAATGATGTAAAATACAACGCAGCTTCAGACACTGAAACAAACTGCAATATCATTATTAATCTCCATATACTTATTTCAGCTTTGTGTGAAACAGTGTGTTGTCGTATATGTGGAGGGAATATTGAAATTTCTGAAAAGCTAAAATGGTTCAAATGGCTCTGAGCACTAAGGGACTTAACATCTATGGTCATCAGTCCCCTAGAACTTAGAACTACTTAAACCTAACTAACCTAAGGACAGCACACACATCCATGCCCGAAGCAGGATTCGAACCTGCGACCGTAGCGGTCACGCGGTTCCAGACTGAAGCGCCAGGACCGCACGGCCGCACCGGCCGGCTCTGAAAAGCTATCTCAACGCAATGTTCTGGTGTGCACTTTACAAATAATGTGTTAAAACTGTAAAAGCGAAAAGACTTTCAATACTTCAGAAGTAATTGTAACTAATGGACTTTTTGACACTAATCTAAGATACTTCTATGGACTTAGAAGCATAGGAAAAGGCCATTACGTTGGTAAGATTCTTTGTCGCCTGCTGAGCCTCCCTAGTCCCCCTAAAAAATCGATCAAATACAACTGCATATTAAGTAGTGTCAAGACGTGTGGTATGGAGTCAATGACGACGGCAGCAAGGCAGGCTGTAGCAGAAAATGATAGTTCTGACATAGCAATATCATTCTACGGATGCTGGCAAAAGAGAGGTTTCCAGTCAAAGACTTCATGTGCATCTATTATCAGCATCGACAACGGAAAAATGTTGGATGTTGATGTGTTGACCATGTACTGTCAGGGTTGTAGGCAAGCAAGCTAGTTCTGAAAAGCAAACTAAGCATGAAATGAATTGTCAGAGAAACTATGAAGGAACTAGTAGAGGGATGGAGTTTGCTTCTGCAGGGAAAATGTTCCAACGTTCCCAGCGTCACCGTGCTGTCGCTACATGAATTTTCTTGGGGATGGAGACTCTCGATCGTATAAGGCAGTAGTGGAGGGTAAACCCTATGGTGATTTGTCAATTACAAAACTAGAGTGCATTAATAATTTGCAAAAGAGAGTGGGCACGAGACTATGTAGACTCAAAAAGCAGTTGGGGTGTACCAAGTTATCTGATGGTCTAAGTATAAGAGTTCGACTGACCGATAAACTAATTGATCAGATTACGCAATGTTATGGTATGCCTGTTAGAAGTAACAGAGATAATTTAGATGGTATGAATAGAGCTGTTTGGCCAATTTATTTTCAAAGGCTGTCTACAGATGCTGAACCAATACACAACCTGTGTTCCACTGATTGGAGTAAATACTTAAAGGCAAAATTGGAGGGTAAAGTACACACTTTCTCACACAAAATTACTATACCAAATGCTGTTATGCTTGCCATGAAACCTTGCCCAACCAGAACTGTTGAAGAAATGTCTCAAGGGCAAAACACAAAATGCGAATGAATCATTTAACAATGTTGTATGGTCAAGGATACCAAAAAATGTGTTTGTTGGAAGGTCAGTCTTTGAGCGTGGTGTTTTGGATGCTGTTCTTACTTTTAATGAAGGATATTCTGAAAGTCTACAGGTTTTGGAATATCTTGGCATTCATAAAGGTTACAACACCACCAAAAGTGTGATAGACTGCGAATCATGAAGGCAGAGATTGCAACAAACAATATGTCAAAAGAAGCCAGATCCAAGAGAAGGAGGGCAGCACTGGAGAAGGAGAAGATGAGGACTACCATCCAGGAGGATTCTAACATATTTATTAAGTATCTGTTGGCTGTATATTAAAAATTTTTAACGCAATTTTCTCAACATACCATTCAGTATAAAAGCCTCTTTTTCTTAGAAACTTCTGAATCTCCATCAATGAATTATTTACCACATAACATAGATATTACAATGATGTTGTAGCTCTACTTTAGTAGTATTTACTGTAATAGTTAAAATTCAAGAAATTAAAATTGTGAAAATTTGCACAAAAATTATATGTTTAGGGAAAGAATCATAACTTTTTTTCAGTTGCTATTTTAAAGTGATTGTAGAGCAATACAGTCACAAAACATGGGAGAACATGTGACAAAAGCACCACATTTATATACTCAACAGTTCCTAAGAAAACGGGGCATTTATATAGCCAACTTAACATTGTCTAGATATGGCGGTACGAATCCCCTTAAAGTATTCCAGCTCAAGTAATTACAGGGTAAAAATACCAACATGTAGTATTCAGTCGATTCTACATGTCATACTTGCTCATCGTCATTGCCATCCCTAGCTGTACTAGGCGTATCTTATTCCCACAATATTTTTAGGCATAGAGTGGGTGATGAATTTACCAGGTTTGTTTGAAATTGCTCCCGGCATTCCTTGGTTATGTGTTTATGTAAGCCTTTGAATTTCGGTCTATCAGCTATAGAGTTGTTACACTGCCTTACCAACACAACAATTTTTTTCCTGTCTCCACGTGATATGTGGGCAAATTTTGGTACAAATTTCATCAAGCAATACAGGATATGGTGATATTTCACTTTCTTAGGATCCACTTTCCACCCAACCCTCTTTCCGACTTGTGGGATGAAGCGTGACTGCCATCAGTAAGTCTAGCGACCCCGAAAACAATGGATTTGATACTAACATCGGTTGTTAGCAAATCTTTTTACTTGTGACGTATTTTCATCACTAACCCAGTCACTGGGGTGTTCTAGATATATTCCCTCACAAAATTATTATAGAAGTAATTTTGGCGATAAGGAGTTCAGTGTTTACAAATTTTAACTGATTAGGTTAGATTTACTTTCATTCCAATTTATTCGTAGTGAGGTGGTCCTTTAGCAAGTAGAACATGTCAGAAAAACAATAATACATGACAAATATTTACAATTAAAACACGTTAGCTAATATACCTTCCACAGGTTCCAAGTAGAGGGATAGTTTTTTCAATGAACACTCTATGAAGGAATCATTTTACAATACTCATTTACTAAGATCGCTTTAATGCACTGAATTTAAAATTGAAAAAAATGTTTTTTTATTTAAAAGGTAATAAGCATATAACTACTACAATACTTATTTACAATGAACACATTACTGCACTGAAACAGTGCAGAAATTAGATTGTACTATATATATATATACAATCTGTTGGTTCTACTGAGAAATTCATCAATGGAGTAGAAGGTCTTGCCCCCAATAAATCCTTTAGGCTTCTCTCAAATTGAATTTCATTGGTTGTTATGCTTTTTATGGCTGCTGGCAAGTTATTGAAAACGTGTGTTCCTGAATAATGCTTGCCTTTTGGTACAAGAGTAAGTGACTTTAAATTCTTGTGAAGATTTTTCTTATTGCTAGTACTGATTCCATGAACACAGCTGTTGGTTTGAAAAAGTGATATATTTTTAATGACAAAGTTCATCAAGGAATAAATATATTGGGAAGTAGTAGTGAGTATCCCAAGTTCCCTAAAGAAGCCTCGGCAGGATGTTCTTGAGTTCACACCACATGTAACTTTAGCTTGGCCTCACGAATTACCCTAAGAATTAATCCCATATGACATTATGGAGTGAAAGAAAGCATAGTATCCCAACCTTTTCATTTTTATATCCCCTACGTCTGACAGAATTCGCATTGCAAATAGAGATTTGTTTAGACACTTCAGCAGTTGTGTGTTGTGCTCGTCCCACTTGAATTTATTTTCAAGTCCTAATCCAAAGAGTTTAACACTGTCCACTTCTTCTACCTGCTTGTCATCATATGTTAGGCAGGTACTAGTTATACACCCCTTAGAAGTCGAAACTGCGACAGTCGTTCCGCTAAGCTTCTATGTATCGACATACTCACCCATACTCTACACACATCCATATCGGTTGTTACCCCCACCCAAAAGGGAACCTTCGCGGGTGTGGTGTGAGCGCAACATCTGACCAGAGTATCACCGTAATCGGATGGATAATATAGGAACGCACAGAAGACAAAGAAACAAATATTCGGTTTTGTACACTCCTGGAAATGGAAAAAAGAACACATTGACACCGGTGTGTCAGACCCTCCATACTTGCTCCGGATACTGCGAGAGGGCTGTACAAGCAATGATCACACGCACAGCACAGCAGACACACCAGGAATTGCGGTGTTGGCCGTCAAATGGCGCTAGCTGCGCAGCATTTGTGCACCGCCGCCGTCAGTGTCAGCCAGTTTGCCGTGGCATACGGAGCTCCATCGCAGTCTTTAACACTGGTAGCATGCCGCGACAGCGTGGACGTGAACCGTATGTGCAGTTGACGGACTTTGAGCGAGGGCTATAGAGGGCATGCGGGAGGCCGGGTGGACGTACCGCCGAATTGCTCAACACGTGGGGCGTGAGGTCTCCACAGTACATCGATGTTGTCGCCAGTGGTCGGCGGAAGGTGCACGTGCCCGTCGACCTGGGACCGGACAGCAGCGACGCACGGATGCACGCCAAGACCGTAGGATCCTATGCAGTGCCGTAGGGGACCGCACCGCCACTTCCCAGCAAATTAGGGACACTGCTGCTCCTGGGGTATCAGCGAGGACCACTCGCAACCGTCTCCATGAAGCTGGGCTACGGTCCCGCACACCGTTAGGCCGTCTTCCGCTCACGCCCCAACATCGTGCAGCCCGCCTCCAGTGGTGTCGCGACAGGCGTGAATGGAGGGACGAATGGAGACGTGTCGTCTTCAGCGATGAGAGTCGCTTCTGCCTTGGTGCCAATGATGGTCGTATGTGTGTTTGGCGCCGTGCAGGTGAGCACCACAATCAGGACTGCATACGACAGAGGCACACAGGGCCAACACCCGGCATCATGGTGTGGGGAGCGATCTCTTACAATGGCCGTACACCTCTGGTGATCGTCGAGGGGACACTGAATAGTGTACGGTACATCCAAACCGTCATCGAACCCATCGTTCTACCATTCCTAGACCGGCAAGGGAACTTGCTGTTCCAACAGGACAACGCTCGTCCGCATGTATCCCGTGCCACCCAACGTGCTCTAGAAGGTGTAAGTCAACCACCCTGGCCAGCAAGATCTCCGGATCTGTCCCCCATTGAGCATGTTTGGGACTGGATGAAGCGTCGTCTCACGCGGTCTGCACGTCCAGCACGAACGCTGGTCCAACTGAGGCGCCAGGTGGAAATGGCATGGCAAGCCGTTCCACAGGACTACATCCAGCATCTCTACGATCGTCTCCATGGGAGAATAGCAGCCTGCATTGCTGCGAAAGGTGAATATACACTGTACTAGTGCCGACATTGTGCATGCTCTGTTTCCTGTGTCTATGTGCCTGTGGTTCTGTCAGTGTGATCATGTGATGTATCTGACCCCAGGAATGTGTCAATAAAGTTTCCCCTTCGTGGGACAATGAATTCACGGTGTTCTTTTTTCAATTTCCAGGAGTGTATATTACATGTCAGATGTCTTAGAATACTACGTCTGGAACACTTTGAGAATGTTCGCAGACGATATACATAAGTAGAGAAGGTGACGTAGTTGGAAAAGTGTTACAAAATGCAGTGAAAGTTACTTACTCGCAATTAACCCTATACAAAAAAAGTGAGCAAGTACACTAAAGGACGCTACAATATCGGCCGGTAGTCATTCAAATCAGTGCAACTATGAAGCACATGTAAGTGGCTCATTTTTTTTTTTTTTTTCATTCTGTTGGTAGAAGGGGCCTTCTGGTAAACTTAACCGGAATAAGTAACCGCTTATAGAGTAGTCACAGTAAGCGAAATAACCGGTTGTCGGCGCCTGGTAGTCATTTCAGTAACTGCCAACTAGGTGCATCACCTGTTTATCTACCAATGAGCGGGGGTCTCGATTAGCCGCTTCCCTTCGATTTCGCTCTGTCCTACCACGAATAAAGAATACACTGATTACGTGATTTTCCCACTGCCTTGGAAATAACTGGCGAGTAACTGCTAATACGGCGCCCCATATGTTTAGCGATGAATGTGCTCATGATTCGGTCTCGCCCTGTCCATAGATAAATCACAGTGACCCTACGATATTTTATTTCCACGGAAATAATTGATGGAGTAAGTGGTTAATTTCAAAGACACAGAAATACTAGAGATTACTGGTAAACGAATACAGGACAACTGGGATTGATTTCTGTGCCTTTGTAGAAACGCTAAAAAAATTCACTTTTAATACAGCGATGAAATTTTTCGTGGGCTCGAGATTTGAAACTACTTTTCTAAACCTGCTTAGATAACTACATTTCCGAATTAGGTCAAAAGAAACACCGGTAACTTCTCAGACGTCACTGACTGGAAGGCTCTGGAAACCTAGTGAGCTCAAGACTGCTAGATATATTCTTATATAGGGAGCCCAGTTTCACATTATGACACAGCTGACCATACCTTTATACCATTGCTTCCAGTTAGCAATAACAGCAGTATCTAGTGTGTGTTGTGTGGCTGCCACACTGATAAATCACCGCATCCGTTCTAAATTGTACCGGATAGGGAGGGATAGTGTTAATACGTTTGGTACTATGAATCAGATATTGTGAACAGTTATTTATACCTGTTACAGAAAAAGAACTACCCGCGATAACTCATACCGGAAACTAACGGTTGATTCTATTCCTAGTAAGGACTTATTTTAAATCAGTGCCTTCTGTTCAGCCAAACACCTGGCGAGCAACTTGGAAGCGTCGGAAGATATTTACCGTTAATTTTTCGCTTTGCGATCGACAATAACCTCTCAGAAACCTGTTTCATAGCCCGGACATGTTTATTATAATGGTTCTATTTTTCAGGCAAAATTTATGAAAGACTAATTTGCAAATTGTGTGTCAGGATCTATTAATAATTTTAATCAAAATAAATTAAACTAAGAGGATGTTAATATCAAGCTGAGATTCGTCAGAAGAATCCTAAGGCACCGTAATTCCCCCATGAAGGACGTCACTTACAGAAGGCCCTTATTCGAGCATTGTCTGTGTTAGTCTGTCGGTCGGTTTTGCAATAACTGTGCTACAACTAACACAATCAGTATCAATCGGCATGAAATTTACGTAATGAGAGATAATTATTGCCTGCACTACTGGAATTAAAGCATGGATTCTTGTTGAAACTAAATTGGTGTCATGAACAGTCTTCCTGGTAGCATAACAAAAATACATTGGAATGTACAAATACCAAAGTCACAAAAATGAATTAGGTATATAGGACAATTTTTCTTACTCTGTCCATGGAGATTTTTAGAATGTCTGATTTTGCAGCGAACTTGGTGCTTGACAAAAAGTCAGTTGTTCGATTACTACACTATATGTCACTATTAGGCTGCACTGATATCATTAATTTATCTCTAATTTCCTTGGTCATCGATTATGCAGACCATCCACTAAATATTAATGATTAACACATATGTATTTTAAGATGTCTTGCAGGATGCAAGAAATTAGTGCCTCTTCCTATGATTACCGGCAAAAGTCATGATGTTTATGAAGGAATTTTGAAATATTTTGGCGCAATAAATATAAATTTTCTTGCGGCTATGATGATTTTTAATATATATATTTTCTTGCATTTTTATACACGCATTGCATTTACTAGACAAATTGTTGACGCACGAGTAAAAATTACAAGTCCTTATTACGTTAGATTTTAATCATAAGTACTTTCAAGCGAGATTGAAACAACTGTTTTTATAAAAAATTGAATATTCTCCGAAAATTTATCTTCTGTTTCAAGTATAATTTTAAAAGCCTATCTTTGCTGTGTTCGGCGGCAATGTACAAATTTCTTTTTACTAATGAGGGAAAGTTAACATTCGTACAAATTAATAACGAGATAAAAATACAAAGGTGTGATATTGGGAGCTACCTGTAGTTGTTTAAGTATTACACAATTGCCTTCCACTATACACGGACACTGTAACACGTGCTTTCAAGTTCTAAGGCCTCCGATTTTTTTTTCTCCGGACTGGAAAGAGATAGAAACATGCGCATTGTTTTAAAATGAGGCCGCGTTCATTGTCAATACGTCCCAGAGATGGCAGCACCGTATGGCAGATGGAATTTTACTACCAGCGGCGAGAATGAGAACTGTTTTAAATACTTAAAATGACGATGTTTTCCTTACTTGAACAGCGTGCACTCATTCGTTTTCTGAATTTGCGTGGTGTGAAACCAATTGAAATTCATCGACAGTTGAAGGAGACATGTGGTGATGGAGTTATGGATGTGTCGAAAGTGCGTTCGTGTGTGCGACAGTTTAATGAAGGCAGAACATCGTTTGACAACAAACCGAAACAACCTCAGGCTCGCACAAGCCGGTCTGACGACATGATCGAAAAAGTGGAGAGAATGGTTTTGGGCGATCGCCGAATGACTGTTGAACAGATCGCCTCCAGAGATGGCATCTCTGTGGATTCTGTGCACACAATCCTGCATGACGACCTGAAAATGCGAAAAGTGTCATCCAGGTGGGTGCCACGAATGCTGACGGACGACCACGTGGCTGCCCGTGTGGCATGTTACCAGGCAGTGTTGACGCGCAACGACAGCATGAATGGGACTTTATTTCCGTCGGTTGTGACAATGGATGAGATGTGGATGCCATTTTTCAATCCAGAAACAAAGCGCCAGTCAGCTCAATGGAAGCACACAGATTTTCCGCTACCAAAAAAATTTCGGGTAACCGCCAGTGCTGAAAAAATGATGGTGTCCATGTTCTGGGACAGCGAGGGCGTAATCCTTACCCATTGTGTTCCAAAGAGCACTACGGTAACAGGTGCATCCTACGAAAATGTTTTGAAGAACAAATTCCGCCCTGCACTGCAACAAAAACGTCCGGGGAAGGGCTGCGCGTGTGCTGTTTCACCAAGACAACGCACCCGCACATCGAGCTAACGTTATGCAACAGTTTCTTCATGATAACAACTTTGAAGTGATTCCTGATGCTCCCTACTCACCTGACCTGGCTCCTAGTGACTTTTGGCTTTTTCCAACAATGAAAGACACTCTCTGTGGGCGCACATTCACCAGCCGTGCTGCTATTGCCTCAGCGATTTTCCAGTGGTCAAAACAGACTTCTAAAAAAGCCTTCGCCGCTGTCATGGAATCATGGCGTCAGCGTTGTGAAAAATGTGTACGTCTGCAGGGCAATTACATCGAGAAGTAACGCTAGTTTCATCGATTTCGGGTGAGTAGTTAATTAGAAAAAAATCGGAGGCCTTAGAACTTGAATGCACCTCGTATGGAGGTGTACAGTATTAGGCAGTATCATATGATTCGCCGGCCGCGGTGGCCGAGCGGTTCTAGGCACGTCAGTCCGGAATCGCGTGACTGCTATGGTTACAGGTTCGAATCCTGCCTTGGGCATGGATGTGTGTGATGTCCTTAGGTTAGTTAGATTTAAGTAGTTCTAAGTTCTAGGGTACTGATGACCTCAGCTGTTAAGTGCCATAGTGATCAGAGCCATTTGAACCATTTATCATATGATTAATTGGTTCTATTTATTACCGATGTGGGTGGGGGGTGAAAGCCTTTTATTTCTCAGTCTTTTAGATGGACTTATGTCATATTAAGTGGAGATGTTTGTTTTACTTTATTATATCTGCATTTACTAATACACATAATTAAAAGGAAAACAAGTTATAAAAAAGGGTTACAAATATCACATACTGTGCGTATTCAAAAATTCTTGTTTTATACAAGTCTCTTTGAAAATGTGCCCACGCGTACGCCAAGTAGTTGGTTGCGTCATCGCTAAATACTTTTTAACTCCAGCACGTTCATTTCACGAGGAGATTGTTACTCCGTGGACGCCTCCACAAATGTTTGTTCATTTCTTGGAAACGGTGTGCGTGCTTGTGGTAATTTGGATGCTGTGACGGAAGACCTCCAATTTTACGGCCCGCGACCCATTGTTTAACCGTTGTAACGCGCTTATTCAGCGGAGAGGAAGTCTGTCGATCAGACCCGCCGATAAGGTATAGTGCTGATAAAACCCGTCTCCATTTCTTCAGAGTTGTAGTAAAAATTTTAGTTTAGTAGAAATTTTTGTAGGCTTGCACATGTGTACTAAACGTCAGCACCCTTCATTTTTGAAGGAAAAATCACTTTTCGCAGCTTCCTTGCCTCATTGCCGTCTAACTCCATTAATCACTTATTTTGATAAAGTGTCGGCTTTGGTACGCTATTACTCTTTAAACAATCTACATAGTTACGATTTTAATACATATTATTGCTGCCATACCATTTTCATTTTGGGAATAGTTTCATTTTGGGAATAGTTAAAACACTACATGGCCTTTGAATATTTTCTTAAACAGTCATATCAGTTTAGTTTGTAAATAACAGTTTCAATTACGTTCATATTATAGAACAAACATGTGCAACCTCAGTTACATCGATCATCCTTATATGCATATATAAATCTATATGTTTGGGTATTACAAATCTTTACACACGAAACATTACACATAATTCCTTTCACACTATTCATGGGAGCTTGTTACTTATTAATGGAGCAGACGGGAGCGAATCGGTATCTACTTCAAATAAACTACGCGTTGCTTGTCTAACTACGATTACCACCACCTCTAGGAACGAAGAGAGGAATCAGTTTGATTACAGGCCCATGGAATTACTAAGGAAAGGACCTATAACTCATATCGTATTATCAGACGCTCTCAATCAGCATTGTTCACGGTAAATTCTTGTTTGTTCCTACTACATGAAATACACATTGCTTACTCCAGACGTATAATTTAAGTATTCATGACATGTGTTTAATTGCCATAAATGTTATTCGACGGGTAGAACTTGTGGGAGTTATTCTTTCTCTTCGAGGTGATGAATAAAGTTTGGAAATTTGTGGTAAGTTCCTATGGATCAAGCTGCTGAGGTCATTGGTCCCTAAGCTTACAGAATACTTAATTTAACTTAAACCAACTTAACCTAAGGACAACACACACACCCATGCCGGAGGGAGGACTCGAACCTCCGACGGGGGCAGCTGCGCGAACCGTGGCTAGGCGTCTAAGGTCGCACGGCTATCCAGCGCGGCATGAATAATAACCCTGTTTATAATGATGACGTGCATCTACATATATACATTATGTAAACAGAAAAATGGGTGTTGGAAGTTTCTGAAGCAGTGACTGTTCCCTGTGTGTAGGTCGGCCCCTTGCTCCTTCGGTAGCATCAAACCTATTACATTACGACGTCACTTATCGGACTGCCAATGCGTATACTTTGAATCGGTCATTCATATAACTTATATATACGAGTATAATATTCCTTACAATTACTTTTTATTCGCTTGAGGTGCGACCCATTAAAACTTGGATGGTACCACACCTCTCTCGAAGCTTATCATTTCTTTGTTCACGCCCTGTCGATGAACTGGTCATTGAAAAGAAAAACTTGAAACTAACTTAAAACTAAATGTGAAGTAGCTCAGTGGCCACTGATTCAGTCATTCTTTCTTTCATGTCATTATACAGCTGTTTTATTCGTCTGTTCTGTCCAGTAAATCACGAGCTTCATTTACCTTTATTCTGTAAGGAGACGTATCTACAAAATTCTATAAAGTGTGAGATATTTATGCTCCTCATCCCTGTATCCTGCTTTCATCTCAGCTGTCACCGTTCGTATCCTTAAATGTATCGTACACGTTCTGTAGTTCATTTTCTGTAAAAATCTGTATATACTAGATTAACATTATTATTTATGTACATGTTACCCATAGCCTCTTATAATTTTCCTTAGTTCAAAATTGCATTTATATATATATATATATATATATATATATATATATAGTACGCCTTAAGTTTATAGTTATGATAATTATCTACGTGGGCGTGCTGCGTTTAATAGCGATAGATGGCGGTCGTTTATCATGTCAGCTGTCTAATGATTAAACCTCCTGTGGTAGTGTTTACATGCGCATGCATGCGAGTCGTTGCTTTCACCTCGTTTGCTGACGTAGCTCACCGTTGCGATTACAGCCAGTGTGTCGCAAGTTCTGCTCTGCTTCGCTGCTCCTCACGTCAAGCGAAGCGCTTTTTCGTTTGGTATCTCTGTCAATTTCACTTACCTGCTACTTTACATATCAGAATACAAGCAAAACCTCTTATATCTACCATGTTTCCTTAACAGCAGTATTTAAAAGAAACCAGAGCTTAAATTACTACTATGTACACTATGTAGAGTCATTTTCGGTAAAAATACTTGTGTCAAAAATGTTTATTCCACAAATGTCTTTCAACCTTGTGGGAGTAGACATCTTTGTCTGGTCCAGTCCTCTCGTTAATCAGTCTATAAACTCCAAGATATGGGATTTTGGGAATTATATATGGTCCTGTATAAAGTAATTCCCACTTCGTGGGTAAGTTTACTATTTTTGTTGACTTAGGAAGGGTTCGTAATAGAGCTTGTTGGTCTTCACTAAGCACGTGTAAAACGCTTCACTTTCCGATCATAGTTTTTCTTTCTATATTCAGCTCTAAAAATGGTTCAAATGGCTCTGAGCACTATGGGACTTAACATCTGTGGTCATCAGTCCCCTAGAACTCAGACCTACTTAAACCTAACTAACCTAAGGACATCACACACATCCATACCTGAGACAGGATTCGAACCTGCGACCGTAGCAGTCACGCGGTTCCGGATTGAGCGCCTTAATCGCGAGACCGCCGCGGCCGGCTATTCAGCTCTCTTTTCGAGTGTGATTACTGCTGTTTAATTTTCTCCTCTAATGTCATTTCCACCGCTGGTATTTTTGGCATGGATGACTCCCATTCTTCCTTTTGCCAGATGTAAAACATTAACTCATTTGATATGAAATCAGTTGAAGAACTTGTAAGATTTTTAATGACTTGCATGAAAGGTGTGACATATTCTACGCATTTTGTGGGTGTGTGCGGTGTGTATGTTCTTATGAACAGATTAAATTCCTTGAATGCTGTTTCTATGAACGATGCTTCAGTGTGGAATCTTGATACTAAGATGTGTTTCATACCCTGTGATGTGACAAATTGCTTCCACTTCTGCCCTATACGATATGAGGCATTAGCAATATCTCTCGTGGCTATCCTATCCTTCTCAAGTAATCTTCTTCTATCCTTTCCCTGATTGGGGTGGCTGCTGCACAACTTACAGTGTACATCTTAATATGTTTTGTAAAAACACCATATAGTCGTACAACGTATGTTAATCCACACCTGTCTCGTGGAAAGGGGCCAGCCAATCCAGAGACACTAAACGTAGAGGTTTCTTAGTTCAAATCGGTTGAAGCTCGATATGTTTAGAAGAGTTAGAATGTTTCGCCTTCTGACGCACTATATATTTCCACACTTCATGGGTGTGCACTACGAATTTATCAATGTACATATCATGAAGACAAACGCGCCATTGTTGTGAGTCAGGATGTTTGTGATGGAATAAAACACCTTTATATTACCTGTACCACGTTTTTACCCGTTCGTTGCCTTCCTGTGTTAGTTTTTGTTTGACCTTGCTCCTTCTTAGGTCCTTTTGTTGCATGGGTTTCATTTGTTTACAAAACTTACTGTAGTCAGATTGCGGGATTTTCTTTGCATAAGAAAAGTTCTTGTCTCATAATCCTGTTCCAAAAATTAACTAATTTCACCTAGACATTGAGGTAACGTTGATAGAGCATCGGCAGTGATGTTCTGACTGCCCTTGATATAAATAATTTCGAAGTTAAATTCTTGCAGATATAGGTACCACCTTACCAATATCCTGGTCTGTAATCTGCATGTAACGCAAATAAATGGGACTGATGATCACAATATGTTTTTCTATTTTTACCGCATAAAAAGTACTCAAATTTTTTGAATGCTCAGATTACCGCCAAACTTTCTAATTCTGATATAGTTCATCATCTTTCTGCCTCAGGTAATGTGTGGCTAGCAAAACTAATTTCCTTTGGCAATATGTTACCGCCTTCCTCTCTCATCTGGAACAGACGTGCCCCCAGACTCTACAAAGAGGCGTCTGTGCACAGACAGAATATCATCATTCTTGGCAGTCACTAGATTGGACTGCGTAAAACTTGAGACTTTGTTCAGGCGCCAGTGACCTCGCAGTTGAGCGCCTCACAGCCGGCCGATGTATCCGAGTGGTTCTAGGTGATTCAGTCTGGAACTGCTCGAAAGCTACGGTCGCAGGTTCGAATCCTGCCTCGGGCATGGATGTGTGTGATGTCCTTAGGTTAGTTAGGTTTAAGTAGCTCTAAGTTCTAGGGGGCTGAGGACCTCAGATGTTAAGTCTCGTAGTGCTCAGAACCATTTCAACAATTTTGGAGCGCCCCATCATCGCCATCACAGACGGAACTCCTCCATATAGGGGTCACTAATTATATTTCCATTCACTAATTGCTCTTTAATGTTACTGAAGTCCTCTTGGCACTTGTAATCCCACAGCCTTGGTTTGGTTTTGCATAATAAATTAAGCAGGGTGCCTCTGTTCATCAGTTGTCTGGGTATGAACTAACGGAAGAATGACGCTAATCGTAAATAAGCTTTGAGCTGTTTCTTGTTCCTAGGTGCAGGAAAACTGTGTATGGCATCGAGTTTCTTAGGATTAGGTTCAAAATGGTTCAAATGGCTCTGAGCACTATGGGACTCAACTGCTGTGGTCATTAGTCCCCTAGAACTTAGAACTACTTAAACCTAACTAACCTAAGGACATCACACACATCCATGCCCGAGGCAGGATTCGAACCTGCGACCGTAGCAGTCGCACGGTTCCGGACTCTTAGGATTAGGGATGATACATTCTTTGGAAATATGTGAACTAGAAATTTTACCTTCACCCTGCCAAAGAGAGACTTTTTTAAACTGGCTGTCACCCTGTACTCTGAAAAACGTTGTAAAACTTTCTCAGTCAGGTGAACGTGTTCTGATCAAGCGGTTGTGGTGATCAACAAGTCGTCAACATAGACCCATAAGCTTGCTAAGTAGCTCTGGTCCTAATATCTAATGCTGTAATGAATACACCTGTACTTATATTCAGGCCATATGGCAGGAAGCAGAATTGAAACCTACTACTGCCACATACTTTCTCGATGGAGTTTGATTTGGCATTAGGAGGGTCTCCAGTCCAATATGATTAAATACCAGCTATTATGAAACTTCAACAATTATTGATCCAGGTTGTCAGTTGTGATTCGAACTGGTACGAGGATCTTATTAATTTATCATTCGATTGATTTCTTCTAACACTGCTTCTCTTTTTGTCCGAGGAATGGGACGTGATGATACACAAAAAGTTTCGTGTAGGTAAACATCCATTTTGTACTGATAATCCTTGATAGCTCTGGGTTGTTTTGCAAATACATGTGCATACTTAAATAACACATCTCTAAATTCCTGTTGCTCCTCTTCATTTAAGGTGCTGGATTCTCCTATCATTTACTCTACCATTTCATAGTTTACATCTGATTCTGAAACTTGTCCATTATAGTGTATTTTTACAAATAATACACACTCCTCCTTCTGCCTGACCTTCTTGCCTAACGTTTTTTATTAAATCGACCCAACATACCTGTTTGTTTACACTGAAGTAGCATTTACCACTTTCTAAGTCGATCTGTGTCTTGTAAGTTTTAAAAGTGTCCATTCCAATCAATTTACTATTAATTTTGTCAATGATGACGAAGTTACTTTTGACACTAAAGAGTCTCATTATCAAACGAACTACTTTTGATTTGTTTCCAGCTGCAATCTGTATTCTACAACTCTGCACTGGCCATGTGGGAAGTTTGCCTCTTTCCTTTAACTCTTAGAAAAATTCAGTTGGCATTAATTTAGTCATTGCACCTGTGTCTAAGTGTACTTCCATGTTAAAGATCATTGTCTTTATAAGTGCCTGTATCTGATCTTTGTACAAGTTTTCCTCAATTCCCTCCCCATTTCGGTATAAATCATCTTTCATGTCACCTTGTTCATATTATCTCACAAAACATATGTTTTTAAGTGTATTTCCCCCACTCCCTACGCGGTAAGCATGTGGGGCCCCACGTTTGGAGTTTTCTGGTGATGCAGGAGCATTGACTTCAATGACCGGAGTAATTTCAGTGCGTGTTGTGTCACGCCAATTCGTCTCATTGGCTTCCCGAGACCCATCTTCTCGCGAATTCGTGTTGGTATTTTCGAAATTATAGCTTGCTTTATTATGTTGTCCGAAGGTTGGCTGCGGCAAAGCGTGCGGCACTTGATTGTTGCCGACCGCTTGCCACTGCATCGGCTGGCTGTTACCACTTACGAGCATTGGATAGCCTTGTACTGGCAGACCATAGTTCGCTTGTCCGTTGTAATCGTTTCTGTTGTTCTGAAAACTTCGCTTAAATCTTTCGTTTTCCCATTTCCATTCTCATAGCCATTCCCTTTTCGTCTGAATTGTGTCGGATATGGTTGCTATGCTTGTCGTGTAATAAATAATTATTTACAGGTTGGTTTCCAAAGATGGGTTGAGGTGTTTGTTTATCTTTCATAAATCAGGTCAGTGGAATCCAAAACTGACAAAAAGAGTATGGTGTTCTGGTGTGGTTACTAATTTTTCCCTTATGTGTGGGGGAAGGCAGCTCTTTAAGATCTTCAGTATATCCACCTGTGATCTGGGACTGGTCCAGCCGTGGTTACTAATTTTTCCCTTATGTGTGGGGGAAGGCGGCTCTTTAATATCTTTAGTACATGCATTTGTGATATGGGATCGGTCCAGTATCTAGTTTCATTTAAATACTTTCTGAAGTAACCCCGCAAGCTGGCTATTAAATGGAGCCGGATTAAAGACTTCACACCATAACGGCTCTGGAACAGTTTACGGGCAGTACTTGTCTATGAAAGCACTTGCAAACTGCTCGTATCTGTGACAACCTTCTGCCATTGCAGTGGCCTACAAAAGAACGTCACCTTGAGTGTAAGCAGAAACAAATCTAATCTTTCCAGCCTCTGTTCAGTTACGCGGAAGTACGTTGCGGAACTCACTGGTAAAAACTACGGGGTGCGTCTGCTTTCCATCTGTCGGATACGGGGGAAACTGCCTATGTTAAAGCAACCCTTCATCAGCCAAAATTGATGTTAAACATGCAGTATTATCTGACATCGGTGTATTGTTTCAAGTGTGCGGAGCGCTGTGTGGCAACTGCGCATGTGGTAGGTACTGCTGTATGTAAATTACGAATTTTTCGATCTTCACTTGCGCTCGCTATCTGGCTTGTGACAAGATGCGGATAACTACGACACGCATCCGGCTTGGGCACAGGCAGTTGAATATTAGCAACCTGACCTATTTCATTGATGATTCCCTTTCATCCCTTTTCATCATGGCGTTCTCCGCCACATCTCCATAAATTTTGCATTCAGATACTATCTTCTCCTCCCCCCCCCCCCCCCCCATCGTCTCTTGTTGTAGTTAACTTTCTTTCCTTTTTTCTCCCCGATGTTATTCAATCTGTATATCGAGCAAGCAGTAAAGGAAACAAAAGAAAAATTCGGAGTAGGTATTAAAATCCATGGATAAGAATTAAAAACTTTGAGGTTCGCCGATGACATTGTAATCCTGTCAGAGACAGCAAAAGGACTTGGAAGAGCAGTTGAACGGAATGGATAGGACAAAAGCAAAACCAGGATAATGGAATGTAGTCAAATTAAGTCGGGCGATGCTGAGGGAATTAGATTAGGAAATGAGACACTTAAAGTAGTAAAGGAGTCTTGCTATTTGGGGAGAAAAGTAACTGATGATGGTCGAAGTAGAAAGAATATAAAATGTAGACTGGCAATAGCGAGGAAAGCGTTACTGAAGAAGAGAAATTTGTTAACATCGAGTATAGATTTAAGTGTCAGGAAGTCATTTCTGGAAGTATTTGTATGGAGTGTGGCCATGTATGGAAGTGAAACATGGACGATAAATAGTTTGGACAAGAAGAGAATAGAAGCTTTCCAAATGTGGTGCTACAGAAGAATGCTGAAGATTAGATGGGTAGATCACATAACTAATGAGGAAGTGCTGAATAGGATTGGGGAGAAGAGAAGTTTGTGGCACAACTTGACGAGAAGAAGGGATCGGTTGGTAGGACATGTTCTGAGGCATCAAGGGATCACCAATTTAGTGTTGGAGGGCAGCGTGGAGGGTAAAAATCGTAGAGGGAGACCAAGAGATGAATATACTAAGCATATTCAGAAGTATGTAGGTTGCAGTAGGTACTGGGAGATGAAGAAGCTTGCACAGGATAGAGAAGCATGGAGAGCTGCATCAAACCAGTCTCAGGGCTGAAGACCACAACAACAACTGTCTTCTGCGCTAATGTACTAATTGAGCTAAGGTACCTGCTTTTGCCGTGGAAAGAGACATCCGGTCAGACCTACATCGCAAGGTCCGCTATGTCTGGAGCTCTGAATGGTCTGTCTTGAACACGCCAAATAAGCTCCGCATGGTCAAGTCGTCCATGGCCGTATGGAACTCGTCCTTGAGAGGCACGCGTGGTGACTCAGTTGTTCTCTGCCGTCTCCGAATTGGACATACGCGGTTGATCCACAGCTATCTTCTTCGTTGTGTCGCTGTGATGCAGGGCTGACAGTGGTCCATCTTCTGATGGACTGCCCCCTTTTAGCCCCCTTGCGACGGTCCTTTAATTTACCAGCTGCACTTCCTTTAATTCTAGGGGACGATGCCTCTATAGCTGGCTCAGTTTTACGTTTTTCATCCGTGCTGCTGGGTTTTATCACTTGCTCTAGTGTGGGCGCTCTCGTATGATTTCTCAGGCTATACCCTCTCCAGCGACTTTTAATTTTGACGTGGATAGAGATTAGTGTCTTTTATTTTAACAAGTTGTGCTGGTATCTCTATCAACGCTTTCCAGCTGGAGGTTCTTCGTTTGTAGTTGAGTAGTTGATCTTTCATCTGATCCTTCCACCACTGTAGTCTGTTTTACTCTAGTCAACTATCTGCTCTGCTCCTTTTAAGTGTCCTCTATGCGGTGTTCATTTTAGCTCTGTATCGCTTGGTGTTCCATCCCTCTGGATGCTGAGGTTACGCTTTTATTGCATAGGCCTTTTAGAAGTAGGTCTGTTTGGAACTGGGGACTGATGACCTTGATGTTTAGCCCCCATCAAAACCCACAACCAACAAACCAACCAACCAAATTGCTTTCGCCCATGGTAGGCCTGAACAATCATAGTTCTTGTGTAGCTTGTCGAAACTCTTATGGAAATCTTCCAACACCTATTTTTGTTGCGGTTTCAAATCTGAATAACCTTGTAATAGATCGTTACATTTTGTGTTCAAGTTATTAAGCTCTTGTGTAATTGTATTGAATTTCGTGTTCACATCATGGAATTTATTTTTCGCAGTTGTCAGTAATCGCTGCTACAGCGCATTGGTGTTACTATTATCGTTGCTATTAGTTGTTGTCTGCATGTTAATATTCAGATTACCGAATCTATGTCCGTCCTATGTTGTCAAAATACATTGCTGTGTCAAGTTCCTCTGATTCATTCAGCAGCGATATATCGGGAAATGCGTGAAACAGTCTCATCGATAGTCATAATGGAATCGTCATAGTTTGCCTGTGTGTATGTGCTGTCATTTGTTACATCTGTGATACTCATCTCTGGTTTATGTCAGCTTTCTGCTAGCTGCGCGTTTAGAGCTTCGTTTCCATTTATCTGTTCGTGCAAATAACCGACATCCTGACCAGTTGCACCGTCTGTATTACGATCAACAGTGGGTAATTTTTGGTCAGCCATTGTGATCGTGTTATCTATTACCAAAACACTATAAACATCTGTAGAAAAAAATTTATGTAAATAAATCTTGCACTTGAAACCTGCAATTTCCTGTGACATTGCGTTTCGATGAATTCCTGTCAATTTATGGAAAAGTATAACAACACAAATGATTGGAATTTTTGTAATAATTTACATTATACTCAGAGTAAAAGTTTGCCGTAATTTTTGAGTCCTGTCGATTAAAAATATTTTATTAAGGAAACGGTGAGAAAAAAGGAAAGGAAGTTAACTACAACAAGAGAGAGGCGCCAAGGGTAAACATGCAAGCTATTGCGCAAATTTCCAATCTTCTCTGCGCAGTCAAGCAGCTCACCTTCGTCTCCCGTTGATGAATAAATTGGTCATCTAGATTTTCTGCTCCGTGTTTTTTATATCATGCTCCTAGTTTTCATATACTATGGACTTTGGTGAACTCACATCCATGCAATAACAAAACAGACCAAAATTAGTTTTTCTTTTAGACAATAATGACAAAATTTTTCCGTATGTTCATTTAACATTTGATAGAGGAAGTCTGCTCATGACATGGTTCAGGAACATCGGTCGCCAGTTGTGTTAGTCTGCTAGTCGGTGTTGGAACAACCGCGCTGGGAGGAAGCCCAACAGCTAACACAATCAGTATGAATAGGCAAGACAATTACCAAATGAGAGATAATTATTCCTTGCAGTCCTGGAATTAAAGCATGGATTCTTGTTGAAACTAAATTGGTGTCTTGAACAGTCTTGCTCATAGCGTAACAAAAATACAATGCAATGTATAAATACCCAAGTCAAAAAAATGAAAAATGTATACAGGACAATTTTTGTTACTCTGTCCGTGGAGATTTTTAGAATATCTGATTTTGTAGCGAACTTAGTGCTGAACAAAAAGTCAGTTGTTCGATTACTGTTTTTTTTTATTTATTTTCCGTCAGTCTACTGACTGGTTTGATGCGGCCCGCCACGAATTCCTTTCCTGTGCTAACCTCTTCATCTCAGAGTAGCACTTGCAACCTACGTCCTCAATCATTTGCTTGACGTATTCCAATCTCTGTCTTCCTCTACAGTTTTTGCCCTCTACAGCTCCGTCTAGTACCATGGAAGTCATTCCCTCATGTCTTAGCAGATGTCCTATCATCCTGTCCCTTATCCTTATCAGTGTTTTCCACATATTCCTTTCCCCTCCGATTCTGCGTAGAACCTCCTCATTCCTTACCTTATCAGTCCACCTAATTTTCAACGTTCGTCTATAGCACCACATCTCAAATGCTTCGATTCTCTTCTGTTGCGGTTTTCCCACAGTCCATGTTTCACTACCATACAATGCTGTACTCCAGACGTACATCCTCAGAAATTTCTTCCTCAAATGAAGGCCGGTATTTGATATTAGTAGACTTCTCTTGGCCAGAAATGCCTTTTTTGCCATAGCGAGTCTGCTTTTGATGTCCTCCTTGCTCCGTCCGCATTGGTTATTTTACTGCCAAGGTAGCAGAATTCCTTAACTTCATTGACTTCGTGACCATTAATCCTGATGTTAAGTATCTCGCTGTTCTCATTTCTACTACATCTCATTACCTTCGTCTTTCTCCGATTTACTCTCAATCCATACTGTGTACTCATTAGACTGTTCATTCCGTTCAGCAGATCATTTAATTCTTCTTCACTTTCACTCAGGATAGCAATGTCATCAGCGAATCGTATCATTGATATCCTTTCACCTTGTATTTAAATTCCACTCCTGAACCTTTCTTTTATTTCCATCATTGCTTCCTCAATGTACAGATTGAAGAGTAGGGGCGAAAGGCTACAGTCTTGTCTTACTCCTTTCTTAATACGAACACTTCGTTCTTGATCGTCCACTCTTAATAATTCCTCTTGGTTGTTATACATATTGTATATGACCCGTCTCTCCCTATAGCTTATCCCTACTTTTTTCAGAATCTCGAACAGCTTGCACCATTCTATATCGTCGAACGCTTTTTCCAGGTCGACAAATCCTATGAACGTCTCTTGATTTTTCTTTAGCCTTGCTTCCATTATTAGCCGTAACGTCAGATTTGCCTCTCTCGTGCCTTTACTTTTCCTAAAGCCAAACTGATGGTCACCTAGCGAATTCTCAATTTTCTGTTCCATTCTTCTGTATATTATTCTTGTAAGCAGCTTCTTGTAAGCAGCAGCGATAATTCTCGCACTTGTCAGCTCTTGCCGTCTTCGGAATTGTGTGGATGATGCTTTTCCGAAAGTCAGATGGTATGTCGCCAGACTCATATATTCTACACACCAACGTGAATAGTCGTTTTGTTGCCACTTCCCCTAATGATTTTAGAAATTCTGATGGAATGTTATCTATCCATCCTGCCTTATTTGACCGTAAGTCCTCCAAAGCTCTTTTAAATTACGATTCTAATACTGGATCCCATATCTCTTCTAAATCGACTCCTGTTTCAGCTTCTATCACATCAGACAAATCTTCACCCTCATAGAGGCTTTCAATGTATTCTTCCCACCTATCTACTCTCTCCTCTGCATTTAACAGTGGAATACCCGTTGCACTCTTAATGTTACCACCGGTGATTTTAATGTCACCAAAGATTGTTTTGACATTCCTGTATGCTGAGTCTGTCCTTCCGACAATCATACCTTTTTCGATGTCTTCACATTTTCCCTGCAGCCATTTCGTCTTAGCTTCCCTGCACTTCCTATTTATTTCATTCCGAAGCGCCTTGTATTTCTGTATTCCTGATTTTCCCGGAACATGTTTGTACTTCCTCCTTTCATCAATCAACTGAAGTATTTCTTCTGTTACCCATGGTTTCTTCGCAGCTACCTTCTTTGTACCTATGTTTTCCTTCCCAACTTCTGTGATGGCCCTTTTTAGAGATGTTCATTCCTCTTCAACTGTACTGCCTACTGCGCTATTCCTTATTGGTGTATCTTTAGAGTTAGAGAACTTCAAACGTATCTCGTCTTTCTTTAGAACTTCCGTATCCCGCTTCTTTGCGTATTGATTCTTCCTGACTAATGTCTTGAACTTCAGCCTACTCTTCATCACTACTATATTGTGATCTGAGTCTATATTTGCTCCTGGGTACGCTTTACAATCCAGAATCTGATTTCGGAATCTCTGTCTGGCCATGATGTAATCTAACAGAAATCTTCCCGTATCTCCCGGCCTTTTCCAATTATACCTCCTCCTCTTGTGATTCTTGAACAGGGTATTCGCTATTACTAGCTGAAACTTGTTACAGAACTCAATTAGTCTTTCTCCTCTTTCATTCCTTGTCCCAAGCCCATATTCTCCTGTAACCTTTTCTTCTACTCCTTCCCCTACAACTGCATTCCAGCCGCCCATGACTATTAGATTTTCGTCCCCCTTTACAAACTGCATTACCTTTTCAATATCCTCATACACTTTGTCTATCTGTTCATCTTTAGCTTGCGACGTCGGCATGTATACCTGAACTATCGTTGTCGGTGTTGGTCTGCTGTCGATTCTGATTAGAACAACCCAGTCACTGAACTGTTCACAGTAACACACCCTCTGTCCTACCTTCCTATTTATAACGAATCTTACACCTGTTATACCATTTTCTGCTGCTGTTGATATTACCCGATACTCATCTGACCAGAAATCCTTGTCTTCCTTCCACTTCACTTCACTGACCCCTACTATATCTAGATTGAGCCTTTGCATTTCCCTTTTCAGATTTTCTAGTTTCCCTACCACGTTCAAACTTCTGACATTCCATGCCCCGACCCGTAGAACATTATCCTTTCGTTGATTATTCAATCTTTTTCTCATGGTAACCTCCCCCTAGGCAGTCCCCTCCCGGAGATCCGAATTGGGGACTATTCCGGAATCTTTTGCCAATGGAGAGATCATCATGACACTTCTTCAACTACAGGCCACATGTCCTGTGGATACACGTTACGTGTCTTTAATGCAGTGGTTTCCATTGCCTTCTGCATCCTCATGTCGTTGATCATTGCTGATTGTTCCGCCTTTAGGGGCAATTTTCCACTCCTAGGACAAGAGAGTGCCCTGAACCTCTATCAGCTCCTCCGCCCTCTTTGACAAGGCCGTTGACAGAATGAGGCTGACTTCTTATGCCGGAAGTCTTCGGCCGCCAATTCGGATTATTTATCAAAATTTAGGCGGTGGCAGGGATCGAACCCGGGACGGAAAAAGTTTTGATTGTGAATGAAAGACGTTACCCCTAGACCACGGGTATTGATCTTCCGTTGTTACACGTATATATTTCACTTTAGTCTGCACCGATATCATTAATTTACCTCAAATTTTCTGCGGTTGCCGATTATGCAGTCCATCCACTAAATCTTGATGATTAGCACATATATATTTTAAAATGTGTCGTAGGATGCAAGAAATTAGTGCCTCTTCTTATGACTGCATGCAGAGGCCATGCTTATTAACGGATCTTGGAATATTTTGGCGTAATAAATAAAAATGTTCTTGCGGTAATTATGATTTATATATATATATATATTTTCTTGCATTTTTATACACGCATGGCCTTTACTACATACATTGTCGACGCACGAGTAAAAATTACACGTCCTTTTTATGTGAGATCCTAAACATAAGTACTTAGAAGCGAGATTGAAACTAAATTTGTTATAAAAAATTGAATATTCCCCGGAAATTGCTTTTCTTTTACAATGGTATTTTTAAAAACCTATCTATATCGTGTTCTGCTTCAATGTACAAATTTCTTATTACTGATGAGGAAAATAAATCATCCATACAAATTAATAGCGAGAAAAAATAAAAAGGTATGACATCGGGAGCTATCTGTAGTTGTTTAGGTATTACACATGTCTCAGAGTTGTTCCTTGCTCCGGGGCCCTTACCAAGTCGGATCTATGGAAGAAACAGAGAAGATTCGAAGAAGAGCTTTGTGATTTCTCATAAGTTTGTTGGTAATCTTTACCGGTAGACGCTATAAGAATGATACTGCTAATCGCTCAGACACTTCCTTTCAAAATTTCGAGATTATGTCGTCAAATGCGTGACACTCTTGTGATTATTTGCTCAAACTGTGTGGCTTTGAGTAGACATCCGCGGCCATGTACTTCCGGAAACCTACCAACGACCAGCTAAAGCCATGCCAATGCTTAATTGCAGACGTTTTTTGTTCCGAACGTGAGTCAGTAAACTAGTCAGCACATGCTCTTAATAAAATACTATTAATTATGATTAATTAATTATGATTTCATAACAAGTCGACTACCTGTGTGAGGTGGGGATGAAATATAAATTTTGCAGTAATTTGCAAGGCAGTTACTATGATTCCCTGAGTCAGTCTATCTGGTTCGTATACAGTACTCAAAACTCAATCTCAAACATCTTTATGTTTCATAGGTGTACTTTCGTAATTTTCTCTGTCATTTTATAACACTGCTAATACACCATTTAAGATAGTTATTACTAAAGTTATTGTCCTGGAACATGGACCTGAACACAGTTTTTCTTACCTGACAACGAGCCAGTGTCCTTGGCTAATTTATGTGCAAAAAAACTGGCAATTTCTCCAACTGGGGAACAATCAAGAATGGGGTGCCCCAAGGTTCGGTCTTGGGTCCTCTGCTGTTCTTAATATACACTCCTGGAAACTGAAATAAGAACACCGTGAATTCATTGTCCCAGGAAGGGGAAACTTTATTGACACATTCCTAGGGTCAGATACATCACATGATCACACTGACAGAACCACAGGCACATAGACACAGGAAACAGAGCATGCACAATGTCGGCACTAGTACAGTGTATATCCACCTTTCGCAGCAATGCTGGCTGCTATTATCCCATGGAGACGATCGTAGAGATGCTGGGGGACAGATCCGGAGATCTTGCTGGACAGGGTAGTTGACTTACACCTTCTAGAGCACGTTGGGTGGCACGGGATACATGCGGACTTGCATTGTCCTGTTGGAACAGCAAGTTCCCTTGCCGGTCTAGGAATGGTAAAACGATGGGTTCGATGACGGTTTGGATGTACCGTGCACGATTCAGTGTCCCCTCGACGATCACCAGAGGTGTACGGCCATTGTAGGAGATCGCTCCCCACACCATGATGCCGGGTGTTGGCCCTGTGTGCCTCGGTCGTATGCAGTCCTGATTGTGGCGCTCACCTGCACGGCGCCAAACACGCATACGACCATCATTGGCACCAAGGCAGAAGCGACTCTCATCGCTGAAGACGACACGTCTCCATTCGTCCCTCCATTCACGCCTGTCGCGACACCACTGGAGGCGGGCTGCACGATGTTGGGGCGTGAGCGGAAGACGGCCTAACGGTGTGCGGGACCGTAGCCCAGCTTCATGGAGACGGTTGCGAATGGTCCTCGCCGATACCCCAGGAGCAACAGTGTCCCTAATTTTCTGGGAAGTGGCGGTGCGGTCCCCCACGGCACTGCGTAGGATCCTACGGTCTTGGCGTGCATCCGTGCGTCGCTGCGGTCCGGTCCCAGGTCGACGGGCACGTGCACCTTCCGCCGACCACTGGCGACAACATCGATGTACTGTGGAGACCTCACACCCCACGTGTTGAGCAATTCGGTAGTACGGCCATACGGCCTCCCGCATGCCCACTATACGCCCTCGCTCAAAGTCTGTCAACTGCACATACGGTTCACGTCCACGCTGTCGCGGCATGCTATCAGTGTTAAAGACCGCGATGGAGCTCCGTATGCCACGGCAAACTGGCTGACACTGACGGCGGCGGTGCACAAATGCTGCGCAGCTAGCGCCATTCGACGGCCAACACCGCGGTTCCTGGTGTGTCCGCTGTGCCGTGCGTGTGATCATTGCTTGTACAGCCCTCTCGCAGTGTCCGGAGCAAGTATGGTGGTTCTGACACACCGGTGTCAATGTGTTCTTTTTTTCCATTTCCAGGAGTGTATATTAATGGCTTGCCATTCTATATTCACGAAGATGCAAAGCTGGTAATTTTTGCCGATGATACTAGTGTCGCTATCCTACCCAAAAGACAAGAATTAACTGGTGAAATTGTAAACGATGTTTTTCACAAAATCATTAAGTGATTCTCTGCAAATGGGCTCTCATTAAACTAAGACAATACACAGTATATACCGTTCCACACAGTAAATGGAATGACCCCTTTAATAAATATAGACGTCGATCAGAAATCGGTAGCTAAGGTGGAATATTCAAAATTTCTAGGTAGCCGCAATATATATATATATATATATATATATATATATATATATATATATATATATATATATATTAACCTATGAAATTTGCTATTAACAATTCGAACGAATTCAAAAGTAATAGCAGTGTACATGGCTACAACACTAGGAGAAAGGATGACTTTCACTACTCAAGGTTAAATCTAACTTTGGCTCAGAAGGTGGTAAATTATGCTGCCACAAAAGTCTTTGGTCGCTTACCGAATAGCATCAAAAGTCTGACAGATAGCCATATAGCATTTAAAAGGAAATTACAAGGTGTTCTTAATGGCAACTCCTTCTACTCATTAGATGAATTTTTGGATATAGTAAGTGGGCATTTCCCAACTTCCACAAAAAAAAATGTAAGTGTCATGTAATATTTTGTCTAATGTAATATCTTGTATAGATACCTTTTATTAACCTGACACGTTCCACATTATTTCGAAGTGTCCTATTCATGATCTATGGAACAAGTACTAATCTAATCTAACCTAATCTTCTATTGAGAGATATTTCATTTTATAGCAACAAGACGAGTTCCTGTTGTTGATCCTGCGTGCAGTAAAAAATCGTTCACTTCTTGGTGTCTGACGCCCATGACTGTATATTGTGAAAGACAATTCATGATCTCTTCGCAATTGCAAAATTTTTCAAGTCTGTCTTTTACTGAGGATTTTAATGAAAGTTCCTGTAATGATTTTTTTTCCATATTGATGTCCTCTATTAGAATTATAATAACATGATAAGTTCCTCGCCCCATGAACCATGGACCTTGCCGTTGGTGGGGAGGCTTGCGTGCCTCAGCGATACAGATAGCTGTACCGCAGGTGCAACCATAACGGAGGGGTATCTGTTAAGAGGCCAGTCAAACGTGTGGTTCCTGAAGAGGGGCAGCCTTTTCAGTAGTTGCAAGGGCAACAGTCTGGATGATTGACTGACCTGGCCTTGCAACAATAACCAAAACGGCCTTGCTGTGCTGGTACTGCGAACGGCTGAAAGCAAGGGGAAACTACGGCCGTAATTTTTCCCGACGGCATGCAGCTTTTACTGTATGATTAAATGATGTTGGCGTCCTCTTGGGTAAAATATTCCGGAGGCAAAATATTCCCCCGTTCGGATCTCCGGGCGGGGACTACTCAAGAGGATGTCGTTATCAGGAGAAAGAAAACTGGGGTCCTACGGATCGGAGCGTGGAATGTCAGATCACTCAATCTGGCAGATAGGTTAGAAACTTTAAAAAGGGAAATGGAGAGGTTAAAGTTAGATATAGTGGGAATTAGTGAAGTTCGGTGGAAGGAGGAACAAGACTTCTGGTCAAGTGACTACAGGGTTATAAACACAAAATAAAATAGGGGTAATGCAGGAGTAGGTTTAATAATGAATAGGAAAACAGGAATGCGGATAAGCTACTACAAACAGCATAGTGAACGCATTATTGTGGCCAAGATAGATACGAAGCCCACACCTACTACAGCAGTACAAGTTTATATGCCAACTAGCTCTGCAGATGACGAAGAAATTGAAGAAATGTATGATGAAATAAAAGAAATTATTCAGATAGTGAAGGGTGACGAAAATTTAATAGTCATGGGTGACTGGAATTCGGTTGTAGGAAAAGGGAGAGAAGGAAACGTAGTAGGTGAATATGGATTGGGGGAGAGAAATGAAAGAGGAAGCTGTCTGGTAGAACTTTGCACAGAGCATAACTTAATCGTAGCTAACGCTTGGTTGTGTACATGGAAGAACTCTGGAGATACTAAAAGGTATCACATAGATTATATAATGGTAAGACAGAGATTTAGGAACCAAGTTTTAAATTGTAAGACATTTCCAGGGGCAGATGTGGACTCTGACCACAATCTATTGGTTATGACCTGTAGATTAAAACTGAAGAAACTGCAAAAAGGTGTGAATTTAAGGAGATCGGACCTGGATAAACTGAAAGAACAAGAGGTTGTACAGAGTTTCAGGTAGAGCATAAGGGACAATTGACAGTAATGCGGGAAAGAAATACAGTAGAAGAAGAAAGGGTAAGTATGAGGGATGAAGCAGTGAAGGCAGCGGAGTTTCAAGTAGGTAAAAAGACGAGTGCTAGTAGAAATCTTTGGGTAACAGAAGAAATATTAAATTTAGTTGATGAAAGGAGAAAATATAAAAACGCAGTAAATGAAGCAGGCAAAATGGAATACAAACGTCTCAAAAATGAGATCGACACGAAGTGCAAAATGGCTAAGCAGGGATGGCTAGAGGACAAATATCAGGATGTAGAGGCTTAACTCACTAGGGGTAAGATAGATACTGCCTACAGGAAAATTAAAGAGACCTTTGGAAATAAGAGACCCACTTGTATGAACATCAAGAGCTCAGATGGAAACTCAATTCCAAGCAAAGAAGGGAAAGCAGAAAGGTGGAAGGAGTATATAGAGAGTCTATACAAGGGCGATGTACTTGAGGACAATATTATGGAAATGGAGGAGGATGTGGATGAGGATGAGATGGGAGATGCGATACTGCGTGAAGAGTTTGACTGAGCATTGAAAGACCTGTGTCGAAACAAGGCCCCCGTAGTAGACAACATTCCATTAGAACTACTGACGGCCTTGGGGGAGCCAGTCCTGACAAAACTCTACCGTCTGGTGAGCAAGGTGTATGAAACAGGCGAAATACCCTCAGACTTCAAGAAGAACATAATAATTCCAATCCCAAAGAAAGCAGGTGTTGTCAGATGTGAAAATTACCGAACAATCAGTGTAATAAGCCACAGCTGCAAAATACTAAGACGAATTCTTTACAGACGAATGGAAAAACTAGTAGAAGCCGACCTCGGGGAAGATAAGTTTGGATTCCGTAGAAATGTTGGAACACGTGAGGCAATACTGACCCTACGACTTATCTTAGAAGAAAAATTAAGGAAAGGCAAAACTACGTTTCTAGCATTTGTAGACTTAGAGAAAACAGGGAGCGAAAGGCTATTTACAATTTTTACAGAAACGAGATGGCAGTTATAAGAGTCGAGGGACGTGGAAGGGAAGCAGTTGTTGGGAAGGGAGTAAGACGGGGTTGTAGCCTCTCCCCGATGTTCTTAAATCTGTATATTGAGCAAGCAGTAAAGGAAACAAAAGAAAAATTCGGAGTAGGTATTAAAATCCAGGGAGAAGAAATAAAAACTTTGAGGTTCGCCGATGACATTGTAATTCTGACAGAGACAGCAAAGGACTTGGAAGAGCAGTTGAACGGAATGGACAGTGTCTTGAAAGGAGGGTAAAAGATGAACATAAACAAAATCAAAACGAGGATAATGGAATGTAGTCAAATTAAGTCTGGTGGTGCTGAGGGAATTAGATTGGGAAATGAGACACTTAAAGTAGTAAAGTAGTTTTGCTATTTTTGGAACAAAATAACTGACGATGGCCGAAGTAGAGAGGATTTAAAATGTAGACTGGCAATGGCAAGGAAAGCGGTTCTGAAGAAGAGAAAATAGTTAACATCAAGTATAGATTTAAGTGCCAGGAAGTCATTTCTGAAAGTATTTGTATAGAGTTAGGCATGTATGGAAGTGAAACATGGACAATAAACAGTTTGGACAAGAAGAGAATAGAAGCATTCAAAATGTGGTGCTACAGAAGAATGCTGAAGATTAGATGGGTAGATCACATAACTAACGAGGAGGTATTGAATAGGATTGGGGAGAAGAGAAGTTTGTGGCACAACTTGACGAGAAGAAGGGATCGGTTGGTAGGACATGTTCTGAGGCATCAAGGGATCACCAATTTAGTATTGGAGGGCAGCGTGGAGGGTAAAAATCGTAGAGGGAGACCAAGAGATGAATACACTAAGCAGATTCAGAAGGATGTAGGTTGCAGTATGTACTGGGAGATGAAGAGGCTTGCACAGGAGAGAGTGGCATGGAGAGCTGCATCAAACCAGTCTCAGGACTGAAGACCACAAAAACAACAACAACAAGTTCCTAATCGCGCATTAATTTTTCTGTTGATTTATACAGTTTTGTCTACATACAGGTGTTCTGTTCTTGATTTTCTCCACACGAAACAAGTAAAGGTGTAATGAGTAACGTCCTCTAAATACTTAATGACTATTTAGCTGTAGCGTGTACTATTTTCTTTCATGTGTACCGCTGAATATTCTTCACATGAACGACATGTGAATTATATGTTAATTACTGGTACCTTCAAATAAAGATCTGCCTTGTGCGCTCTCTTTTCGTAGATTTATTCATTTTATTTGAAGGTGCGGCCCCTATAGACATCGCTGTTACGTACAGGTGCCTGTGTTGCATATAGAGATGCAATGCTATTTTTTGTTGCCTGTGATAGATGAACAATGACGCTGAAAGTGAACTTACGGACAAAACATATGATGAAAGGCCAACACTTCCTGACGTGACATCACGTTGTGTGTCGTTTGATCCCAGCAAACAGCCTTCGGTAATCTTATCTACTGACACGTAGTTTTTCTGTCCCGGTATGTCAGAAGTAAATAACATGCATGACATGCTACAGAGCACACAAATTCATTTGCAGAACTGCAGCAATTCCGGCACGCCTGACGAAACTCTCACTGGAGCTGTCGCAATGGGGTTAACTACTGATCATTACACCACTGCTGTTAGATTTTGCTTCGTATCCTTTCGTTTGCAGCAATACGGCAAGTACACCCTCACTACGTGTGAAGCGACGTACGTCCTCTGTCACGGAAGCAGCAGCCTCTTGTGAAGGGTTCTTCGGTCCTATGTTTCACTTTGAGCCATGTTTATATGATATGAACATTTACAAAAATAAGTAAGACCGTGTTAATCGAGTCATCCACACGTAAAGATACATGTTTTCACTCGTTATCTTCCGCAGATAGAGCAGCAGGACCCAGCTGTATCGAATGCTGGGGGCGATGACGATTCCAGACCCAGTGGGTGGTCGTAAAGGAGAATATAGACTTCTGCTTACTCTCAGTGGTCATCCGTAGTCATACTGAAATTGTGTAATTACTTTTTGTTGTGTGGTAATGTACAGTTATATTTACTGGTATCTTGTCCGTGTAGTAATGTGAAGTTAAACTCGTGATTAGGCTAACAGTTAAGCTCGTATTTAAGTTAATAAGTAACCTCGCAATTTTTCAAAAGTGATCAGCTACGCAGAAGTTAATCAGAAATGGAACACTGAACGGTGTTCTCCAACGCTCGTGGTGAGAGTACAGCTAAATTTAAGAAATTTGTCCTGTTAGCAATAATACAAGCAATCTGATTCCGAGAGAAATATGGAATATAAATAACTACCACGAATGCGCTGTCTGAAAAGTATGTCAGTGCTAAACGTCAATTGTACACACTTAAATTATAAATGACCTACGTGTTTGCGCAGTGAATAAATGCAATGCGGCAGCTGTCTCCAAATCAATGCTGTGCAGCTGCTGTCTCCAATCTACTACAGTTGCTGGTGGTAAGATAGTTAAAAAATAAGAATTCAGGCTACTAGCAACGTGATATATAATGCGTCCTTTAAACTACAGGAACACTCACAAAATTTTTGTGCTAATAAATTTCATTACTGCAATGACCATTGTCAAAGTTCTGTTAATGAGGAGCTCGGGAAAGCATAATGATATATTTCACACTTGAAATAAAGGGACGAATGTTGACTGATGTAAAAACAATAAAGTAACTATGTTAACAAATCTTTACATCCCAAGCACAAACCTATTTTAAAACTTGAAATGTTAAAAATTCGCTTTACATTAATCGTGGAGAAACCTGAACAAGTTCTTTTTACTTTCTAACAAACATTCATGCTATCCATCTTTCAAGAAAAATCAGTAAATCATACATCGTTACGTAAACAGAAAGAAATCTCCAAGTCTAAATCTCTGACCAAATTAATCACTACACTTGGATGTTTCGGCAAATGGGGAATTACAGTACCTTTTGATGCCTTCTGGATGAGTTTACAAAGTATCTCTACATAAATGAAAAAAAATATGTACAGGGTGTAAATTTTAAGTTGACAAACCAGAATAACTAGAAAAATAAGCTGCACGCGTAAAGATGTGTAGAATGCAAAGTTGATTGTTTTAGAGGGGTACATCTGCTGGTGCTAAAATTAGCCCACCACCCCGGTCCCCTAGGCGTGGGCGGGAGGCAACCTTAAAATTTCAAATGTGAATCACCATTTCTTATGGCAGTATCAGATTCTACACAAAAAACTATGTACATTTTGTCTCAAACATTTGCTTTGATTTTTGGTAGTTGGCGCTGTAATTCAAGAAATTCCATGTTCTCATTTTTGCGTAGAAAATGGTTGCAGATAAATAAAAAAATACTTATTTACTTCGTAAATTTTGAATCGCTTAAACTACTACTCTCCCTCTCCAGACATTAATTTCTCCTGCAGATTCGGATAAGTTTTGTTTCTTCCGGGTAGAACTAATTCCTCTAAATCCTCTAATTAGTCAGAAGTTACCGTATTCTGCATGTTTTCGTTTACTGATATTCTATGGCGTAATATTACAGGTTAACTTCTCATTTAGGCAAAGTGTATCCATTGCACAAAAGAAACTTGAGCTCTTCGTATGTTGTGAGCGCAGACTGATGAAGAATGCACAAGAACAGGTTGGACAACTGTTTCGTAAGACAATTTTGTCTTGTATGAATTACATTTCCCTAAGCTTCATCTGTAAATTCCTGGCCTGTCATCTGCTTTTCGCACTGTCTCTCTAACGTGGTCATTCCACTTTGGGTCGCCATGGACAGGTACTCCTACGTGTCTTACGGTACTCACTGCTTCCACTTTGTTTCCACCAATAGTGCGATCTAACAGTAAAAACTATTATCAAATATGTATTAATGAGCTACATTTATCGATATTAAGGGTGTTGTGTACATAGTTCCGCACAGTCAGCGCGCCCCGGTAAGCACAACAGCGCAGGCGCAGCGCTCGTCCGTCTCCGCACTACGAGATGGCGCTGCCATAGAGACGGACCAAATTCTACTTCCGCTGATCCTCGTATTAATATGTAACGCAGCCAATGAGATTGCTGCTAACGTAGAACCTTTTCTCCCCGTGGATCACACTCGTGCAGTGATACATGAATGTGCGAAGTATTATAACGAGTGTTCAGACATCCAATTAGTCAGTCTGCATTTGTCTGCACCAACCTGTACCAATCTGCATTAGTCTGTACAAGTCTGTACAAGTTCTACATTTGTCTGTAGCAGTCTATAGCCAAGTTTCTCTCTGCGCCTAATAAGATTATCATATTCCTGTACATAGTCGTGAAGATAAACCTATAGACACTTTTGTCAAGTATCAGAGGTATATGTGAGAATAAGATTAATGTACCAAAACCAAAGGAACTTCAGATTGTCAATTGTAAGTAGCATTCAGAACCAAGTAAAGAATTTTTATGCTTGCTATTATTTTAATAAATGTGTGAGAAAATTAATCAAGTTCTGTGTAAAGTTGGTCACCGTCAATCTGCTACTCTAAGCGTGCAAGTGGCATTTCTATCGTCTGACCGAACGGCACAAGATAAACACGCCACGATAAGACCACGAGACATATTGCTGACACTCGCCTACTTCGTTAGAGCGACAAGTCAAATAATCTGATGGTGTGTGTCCCGAAGGTCTTACAGTAGAGACAAGAGAGATAGATTATACACTGGTGTATATAAAAACAGTTTTTTTAGCTCAATTCAAGGTAATTTCCAACAACAGTTGCATAACGTAGTTACAGTCTGCCTCTGACCGATATATACATCGAACACATAACTCTCGAGGTTGCAATAAGGATATTGTTTTCTTCGTTGACAACAGAATCTCTCTTAACGTTGTTTCCAGTAGTGACTACGTCCGGTGTATTGACGAGTTCCAATAGTCTCACGTGGCGGATGTTAATTCTGCGATTGTGTGATGTAGACAGTTGTTTACAGTTTTGTTGGGAGTATGTTTCGTTGCCAATCCATGATGTGAGGAACTGCGTAGACGCGTGTGACATTCGCTAAGAGGACAAGCCAATGTAGGCTTTCCTCTTCAGTAGCATTGCACAAAATGCAAGTAAAGGATTTTCATCTGGTTTTGCCCGGCACCAAAGTTACAGCCTGAATACTTGCATTTTTATAAAACTTTGAAAAAAGGTGTAAGTCACGAATCTGTAAACCATTCAGTTGATTTTGTGTCTTCTGATGATCCATAGATCCACACACAAAAGACTGAGTAGTGGAAATTTTTAAATCCTGAATTACGAGACAGGGCCGACCGGGAGACGGAGACGGACTATATATTTTCCACCATCTATACTTCCACAATTTATGGTTGTCTGGCAAAATTTTTCCCTATAAGACTGATCATATTTCTGAGAGACGTATCAAGATTGTCTCCTGGCTATGGAGAAAGGGGATACCCAGGGCATCCTACATAACATGCCGAATTGTCCACGCTGAAGATGTGGCTGACGAATAAAGCAAGTGAAATTTCTAGTTCCCTTTGTAAATAAGTTTGTTACAAAAAGTTCTTAATTTTTAGTCGCTTTTGTCAGCATTGTAAACAGTATGCATTTTTATCGCCTCGATAGACGCCCGCTTAATATGTATCGCTCGCAGGCACGTTGCAACTTCGGTATGCAATGATTGTTAGAAATTACCAAAGTCAGTGATATAATTACGGTCCAACTGGAAAAAAATGGTTCAAATGGCTCTGAGCACTATGGGACTTAACTGCTGTGGTCATCAGTCGCCTAGAACTTAGAACTATTTAAACCTAACTAACCTAAGGACATCACATACATCCATGCCCGAGGCAGGATTCGAACCTGCGACCGTAGCAGTCGTGCGGTTCCGGACTGCGCGCCTAGAACCGCGAGACCACCGCGGCCGTTGGTCCAACTGCAAATTTGGTGTATAAATTATAAATACCCACATATAAACTCCCAAAGTGGGTTTCTGCATATTGTTATTGACTCATAAAGAGTACAAGGGATTTATGTTTAATGACTTGATGTCCCGACTAAGCGTTAGCAAAAGCTGCACAACGAGTTGTTAATTTAAACCAGCACTTGTCTGTAGGGCGAGGTATGTTACACGAAAATACATGGGTATCTCAATTCCGACGACAAATTAGGCTGAAGAACTAAAATTGGTTGCATAATTTTACTTAAATACAAACTGAAAGGTGTATTATAGGAGTGAAACTAAGTAGGCTTGCAGTAAAGGAAAAGAAGAAGGTTGATAAGTCGTACTGGAGTCTGCACTGAAAGAAAACCGCGATTTAATGTTAGAAATTCAAACACGTGCATGTAACTCATAGCGATATGTGGATCTTTGTGCTAGGTGTACATGAGCCAGACACGAAATTGCGTAAGGGTGCATGTATGTAAGTAAACGTGTACTGGTAAGGCGTAAGTTTGGAACGATGATAGCAGATCTACTCACCATTTATACATATAAATGATGATCACTGATTACTTACGTAAGTACTCCAGACTACAGTATGGGTAAGAGATGCTTAGTACCTAAAGTGTTGGTCGGGGTCGTGCTTTGTTTTGGCCATGTAGTGGCGAAGTGCTGGCGTACTCTACGAACTAACTATTACTTTGTGTGCGACGGTAAAAGAATGACCGCGGTAGCAATTCATAACAGAGGTAAAAACGTTCTAATATTGTTAGAATTGTCAGCAGCACTCTTTGAGATGGATTTCCTCGTAAATACATCAATCATATTTTATCTGCATAGAACATTACTCTAGTCCGCTCAAACTTGGTTGCTACTACTAAGCCTATTACACAAATTTTCGTGTAGATTTTCTCATCTAGAACGCTTGAATCGTTGAAGTAAGTCGATATTACACCCAAAGTAGTCGAGGTATCTAACGAAGTAGTCCACATTTAAGCGCAATAAGTGTCGCCTTGGTGAAGAGGGGAACGACAGTGCAATTTTAAGAGCCATTACCGGTACAAACTGTAACTTATGTGCTGATTCGTGGGTCCATGCCTCAGGAAGAGTAATTCGTTGGATCAATTGTGTGGGGGGAGGAGGGGAGAGGGAGATGCGTAGGCGAGTGTTGTACTTGAAGAAACATGAAGAATACACACGTGAGAACGTTTACTATTGGACGGTTGAATGACAGAGTAACAGAATATTGACAGACTTGGATATTTCATGTAGAAAGATTGGGTCATACATGTCTACCACTATCAGCGCACAATTATAAGTATTGGGGATTATGGAAAGCGATCAGGCTGAAGGCTCCGTGGAATGACCTACAATAAGTGAAGTCTGAGATTCGACGACAGGATGCGCTAATGTGAGATTGGCAGTAAAATCCCGAATAAAGAAAGTAGGACAACCTTTTATGTGTGGATTTCTGACTATTGGGCGCTGACATTGGTCAGTTGAACATCACGTGGTACGAGTCAGCCATTTTGGACGCAAGTAAAACATGAGAGTAAGTGGGAGAAATGATCTAATTTGCGATTATCTTAGCAAATTGGGGCGTGTGAAATATACCGACAAATTTTACATTATTTTAGAAGCCTAACAAAACGACTCAATTTTTCTGTGGTGAAGAATGCCGCAGTTTTGTGCAATAAAGTGCTATTCGAGGGGAGAGGGTGGTATCAGGTTTTATCGATTTCCGCAAGGCGGAAAGATGCAAAATATGGCTGCATCAAATTGAAAGCGAAGGTATGTTTCCATGCGAGTCTGCTAGACTATTTACAATGAATAAACGTTCTCAATTAACATATATAATCTATTATATAGTAGTCACAAGGTGTGAGCTCTTGTAGCGTAGCTGATACTGCACTGCAAATGCTGGGTTGCAAGATCGGTCATCTTGCAAATCATTTCGTTTTCTTTTTCCTTTCTGCTCGTTTTCCTTAGTAGCACCGTCTTCTTAAGTTTCTTTTATTCGTAATACGGTTATGTGAGAGCTTTATATTCCGTATCATAGTACATTTTAAAATCAATTTTTTATTATCTTCATTTTACAGCTCGTCAGTTTGAGATGAACTCAAGAGTGATGTTAAACTGTATTTCTTGCCTGATGTAGCCCTTACCATGAAGAATCCGAGAAACCATTTAACGGTTTCCGACCACGTTATACTCTGCAAACAGATCGCTTCCATTTACAGTTGTTTCCACTAAGTCTGTTGTAAAATTGTATCATCTCTCGAGAGGGAAAGGACTGAACATCGCGAAACTACAAGAAAATGTAGAAAGATCAGAGCATAACAATAAAATGAAAGTTGGTCCTCCTTAAGCACCTTTGAATCATAGTATTTAAGGAGCAGTTAAGTACACAGTGGAACAACTGGTACTTCAACCTTTCACTCTGTCAACTACACTGTTCATAGACATAATTTTCTTTTGGTTTACATTAATGAGCTGGAGGAACGCAAAGCTGTTAAAGGCAAACACGATGGTGGTCTGTAGTGTTGTTACGCTATTTGAGAATTTAAAAATTTGGAAAAGAGTTATCCAAAAACCTAGGTTAGCAGTTCTGGCAATAATCACGCCAATTAACTGTCAGAAATAACTTCGGAAAGAAAATGCTTCCACTTCTTTCATTGTGGAGACTTTCATCAGATGGTTGAACCATATAATCCAGTAATAGATTCCTTCAGTCTTAAGACAATTCTGCGGTTTATTGCTGTGTCACAGTAGATCCGTCCCAGTCGAGACGGTAGTTATTAAACAGAAAATGATTTGTTCCTCATCGACAGAATACCTGTCATGAATCAGCAACCAACAACGACACAGTCATGCCTGTAAGTGCAAATTCAGAGATACGCGACGTAGATGACGTTTGTACACAAGGAAGTACAGTCTCTGAATTATCTAGCTGGCAGAACGCTAAAACAAGTTACGCAGAAATACGTGTCGTGTGTTGTGTTCTGTGTACTACTTCCAGCAAGTGAACGGTCTGAATGAGACTAACCGAACCCAAAACTATACGACCGTTGACAGCTTAGACCGTGTATCCGAAGCAGGGTTAAACATTATTCAAGTGCCAGAAAAAGTTTTCGGTATCAATGAAAAACAAATTTTAGACTAAGTTTTTTTTCCAAATACTGAAGGGAGATGCATGTAAATATTTTTGACGAAAGAGTGTGTATTCTTCTAAGGAATATAGCCGCCAGACAGAGACGGACACCACTGCGAAATGTGGCATTAAAAGTATAGGCAATAGAATGGAGCAAGGTCACTTTAAGAGGCAGTCACCAGGAATATAATTTATTTCCAATACTTTTACGCAGAACACGGATAATGGAATGGAGTCGAATTAAGTCGGGTAATGCTGAGGTAATTAGATTAGGAAATGAGACTCTTAAAGTAGTAAAGGAGCTTTGCTATTTGGGGAGCAAAGTAAATGATGGCCGAAGTAGAGAGGATATAAAATGTAGACTGGCAATGGCAAGGAAAGCGTTTCTGAAGAAGAAAAATTTGTTAACATCGAGTATAGATTTAGAAGTCAGGAAGTCAGGAAGTTGTTTCTGAAAGTAGTTGTATGGAGTGTAGCTATGTATGAAAGTGAAACGTGGACGATAAATAGTTTAGACAAGAACACAATAGAAGCTTTCGAAATGTGGTGCTACAGAAGAATGCTGAAGATTAAATGGGTAGATCACATAACTAATGAGGAAGTGCTGAATAGGATTGGGGAGAAGAGAAGTTTGTGGCACAACTTGACGAGAAGAAGGGATCGGTTGGTAGGACATGTTCTGAGGCATCAAGGGATCACCAATTTAGTATTGGAGGGCAGCGTGGAGGGTAAAAATCGTAGCGGGAGACCAAGAGATGAATACACTAAGCAGATTGAGAAGGATGTAGGCTGCAGTAGGTACTGGGAGATGAAGCTTTCACAGGATAGAGTAGCATGGAGAGCTGCATCAAACCAGTCTCAGGACTGAAGACCACCACAAAAACAACAACAACAACTTTTACGTTATTTATATTATGTATGTATAAAGAGCTATAATCAGGAAAACAGTAACATTAAAGGCGTTAACATATAAACAGAAGTAGGCCTATGCATTTGCGTGTCAGTACGGTGTGTATTTCTCAAATATGTACCTCAAACTGAATAGGCATCATATATAAAGCTAATACTTCTTGATCATATATTGTTTATCATGAAAGTAAATGCGAGGAAGTTAAGCGTTTTACAAATGAAAATAAAATGCCATAATTTCAGAGACGGACTTACGAAATTCTCATTTCATTCGGTTTATATTTGCAGTAGAATTCAAGAAACAATTAAAAACAGTAATTAGTCGTCTACCTTACGCACTAGAATACCACACGCCCATATAATCCCATTTACTTCCTCGTAAATAAGAATTTACTACTTCGGTGCATAACGTTACCACAGCTGCTTGGTCGAAAATGACGGCCGCCGCCCAGTTGGCGGTACTTTCTCTATTCAGGGCTTTAGTCTACAGTCCCAAGAGATGCTAGATTCCAGAACGAAAACATTCTTCAGTTGCACATGTGGAACAGCTATTATCATCTTTCTTGTATCCCGCCTGGAAGGCGGCGCGTGAGTCTGCTCCGGAGATCTGTGAAGTAGGCCGAATGAAGGAAGCGAGTAGGAGCAGACGAGGTAAAGCATTCGCTTCTGCATGTAAAGTTAAAGAGGGTTACTATAGTCAACAAAAAAGTACACAACTGAATACTTGGTACAGATGAGCACGTCGTAACGGATACAAAGTGTCTATAGCAAGCTAGGCTGAAGCGATGTTTCCGGCCGTCTGCACTTGATGAAAATGGGCAGAACGTCGAGTGGCGCTCGTTGAGTTCCACAACGTCAGCTAGAGGGCGCTGTGGTTGGCATAGTTCCTCCGCTCTCGTAGTGCCAGCCTGCGAGCGTGCACACACGCTGTGGCGTCGGAACTATCGATACCGCACCCCTCCCCCCCTGAAACGGCACACCGTAGTGGAATAGGGCTTCCGACAGCAGGTGGCGAGACTCAGGGGTGGCGTAACTGAGGGGCGGTCAGCGGAACGGCCGGTGCGTGGTGTCCACTTACGTCCCCGAATTGTTCGTGAGGGGGCGAGGGAAACTCCCCGTGGAAAGTCTGTCCCGGACGCGCACCGCCACTGGGTATGCTCGGAGGAGGAGGCGGAGCAACGACCTCCATCGGCGGCGGCGTGACGGCAGCCTCAGCGTCCATCGGCTTCGGCATTGCGGAGGGAACACGCCGGTGACGGCGGCCGGAAGTGGGGCCGTGGCGCCCGCCGGGCCCAGCAGACCAGACCCGCGGCGGCGCAGGCAGCAGCGCCCGTGCTGTAGGCGCGAGCGGTGGGGGCGCGAACCATCCAATTCTGCCGGAAAACAACCAGCGGCAGAAAACCGAGGACGGCACAAACTGATCGGGTTCCGGTGTCCCTTGACAGTGCCAGAGGGACCAGAAATGCCAAATAAGGGGCGGTCAAGCTGGCGAAAAATGCACCCCTACTCCCAACGCTGCCTGGCAGAGAAAACACGATGGAACACCAAAGCATGCGGCGCCAAGCCAGAACGAGGCGAAGCAGGGGGAGCGCGCAGCAGCGGCTGGAATAGCTGCAAGAGTGGCCTAAGGGCGCGGCGATGTAGCTGTTCCGCCGGGGAATGGGCGCCGCGTGGCTGGGAGCGATACGGAGCAAGGAAAGTCCATAGTACGCGCCCGCAAGAGTGCGTGGTGCGCAGCTTCTTCATCTGCGACTTAAATGTATGCACAAAGTGTTCAGCCTCGCTGTTCGACTGGGTGCGGAACGGAGCTGAGTTCAGATGGCGAATGCCATTAGCAGCACAGAACGCTTCAAACTCGGCGGACGCAAATTGGGGGCCGTTGTCGGAGACAATAACTTCAGGAAGGCCCTCAATGCAAAAAATAGACGTCAAAGCCAGAATAGTACTAGCAGTGTAGTAGAAGAGATAGGCACAACAAAAGGGAAGTTGCTGTACGCTTCAATAACTATCAACCAGCGGGCGTCCCAGAAAGGGTCCGCAAAATCAATATGAACGCGCTGCCAAGGCGCAGTAGGAGTCAGCCACACAAAGAAGTGCTGGCGGGGAGCAGATTGATGCTCCGCGCAAGAGTGACAATTAACAAGCAAATTCTCAATATGTTTATCAATGCCGACCCAAGTGCAGTGACGACACGCTAATTGCTTCGTCCGCACTATACCCCAATGACCAGCGTGCAGTAAACGGAGGGTTTCCGACTGCAGCTCAAAAAATGGTTCGAATGGCTCTGAGCACTATGGGACTTAACTGCTGAGGTCATCAGTCCCCTAGAACTTAGAACTACTTAAACCTAACTAACCTAAGGACATCACACACATCCATACCCGAGGCAGGATTCGAAACTGCGACCGTAGCAGTCGCGCGGTTCCGGACGGAGGGCCTAGAACCGCTAGACCACCGCGGCCGGCTCCGACTGCAGCGAATGAGGTACAAGCACACGAGACATTCTCAGCTCATAACAAAATAACACTGGTGTACAGACGAGTTGTGACATTGCGCAAAGTAACGTCGAACAAGGGGATCACTAATCTGCGTAGCACACGGAGCCCATTGATATTGAACATACTGCAAAAGAATTAGCAAAGAAGCATCGTCGGCTGTCGCGGAAGCAATGCGACGAAAATCCACCGGAAAACTATCATCTAATTCATTATCCAGCGAATTAATAAACATGCATGACAAGTCGGAAGAATAAAACTCGTCGTCGGGACCGATAGGGAGGTGAGACAAAGCATCCGCATTGCCACGCTGGGCAGTAGGCCGAAACAAAATTTTGTAATTGTAGTTAGAGAGAAACAAAGACCAACATTGCAATTTTTGCACACTACGGGCTGGAACTGGAACTTTGACGGGTGAAACAACGACCTCGGTGACCAAATAGAACTTGCGACAGTACAAAAATATCATGAAACTTAGGTACTGCATATACAATAGCTAGAGCTTTTTTCTCGATTTTAGAATAATTTTGCTGGGCAGAATTGAGCAATATAGACGTAAAAGCGATCGGGCGATCGACAGAATTAAAGCGCTGCGAGAGAACCACTTCAATGCCGTGAGAAGATGCATCGACTCGGATCAAAAGGAATCAAACAGCAAACACTCAACAAAGCAGCCTCGAGCTTGTGGAAAGCAAACGAAAGGAACGTTCTTACGCCTAAGGCGATGTGAAGGTGCTGCAACCTTCGCTGCATCTGGTATAAACCGAACATAATATGCAATTTTGCCCAACACAGACTGAAGTTCTTTGAAGTTCTTGGGTGCCGGCAAGTCTATAATCACACGGAGATGTGACGGTGAGGGGTGGATACTCTGTCCGTTAATCATTACAGTTTGAAAAAATTTGCACTTGTCTCTGCTACACTTGAGTCCTGCCTGCAAAAGTACAGTAAATAAGGCACACAAATTCTGCAAATGTTCGTCAGGGGTGCGACCTCGTACGACAATGTCGTCCAGATAACTGGAACAACCAGGGGCAGTGGCACACATCTATTGCAAGTAAGACTGAAAAATAGCAGGAGCCGAAGCACAATCGAACGGAAGGTGGCGGTACTTGAACACTCCAAGGTTGGTGTTGATCACAAAATAGTGCTGTGATTGTTCGCCGAGTGGAATTTGAAAGTATGCGTCCCGCAAGTGAATAGTGGAAAATAATTTTCCCCCACCAAGCTTATCAAAAATGTCTTCAGGACATGGCAAGGGAAATGTAGCTACCACTGTCTAGGGATTTACTGTAGACTTAAAGTCGGCCCAAATACGGAGGCGACCGTTTGTTTGTTTCACACACACTATAGGCGAAGCCCATGGAGAAGCAGAAACAGATTCAATGACACCGCTGTCTTGCAAATGCCTAACTTCAGCAGCTACAGCGTCGCACAGTGTGTGCGGTACCGGGCATGCGTGCCGGAAAATAGGCGTGGAATTGTCTTTAACTACAACATGTGGTGCAAAGTCTGTGGCAAAAGCAAGGCCATCAGAAAAGAGGTCAGCAAAAACATCGCATAGTGCGGCAACAGTGTCTTGAATGGTCACTAGCGTTGATGTAAAATACATTGTCCTGAATGGCGAGGCCAAGAAGTTCAAATGCGTCCATGCCAAAAATGTTCATAGCATCACTAGAGCGGAGCACATGGAAAGACACTGTACGGGTCATTGGACCATATGCGGCTAGCAAACTACACACACCGTGCACGGAGATTTCTTGTCCAGTAAATGCAGTCAGTGTGGAATGTGAACGACGAAGCGGGGGCGAACCAAGCAAGCCATACGTCGATTTGTTCAGTATAGGTACTGACGCACCAGTGTCCAGCTGCATGCAAACAAAACGCCCACACATGTTCAAAGTCACAAAAAGTTTCCTTGCATCGCGCTGAATGCGGAAGGAAGTGTCTGGCAAAACTTGATTCACACGACCGGCTGTTGACTGATGTGAAGCAGAAGGCTTTGAATAAATAACATTAACGTCTATAGGCTGGTGTGAATCACGATCACAGCGGTTGCCTTTGTGATGACGCCCACACGAGTGACAGGGACGGGAGACAAGTTGTGAGTCACAGTTTCTCTTACTGCATACAGTTTGCACATGTCCTTTGTTATTACAAAAAATAACACTGCGCTTGACGGGATGGTCAACTGTCCCGTGGGTGGGCGCGAAAACAGTTCAGAGAAGATTTTAGTTTCTTAGTGGGTGTCTGGTGTGGAACTTGTTTATGTGCGCGCAAGCGACACGGCGTGGCTGTGTACCGTGAATATAAGGAATATGGTAAAACGTCAAATCTCAGACATCACGGCGGCCGGAAAACGATCCTGAAAGAAAGGGACCAACGACGACTGAAGAGAATCGTTCAACATGACGCAAGTGCAACCCTTCCGTAAATTGCTACAGATTTCATTGCTGGGCCATCAGCAAGTGCCAGTGTGAGACCCTTCAACGAAACATAATCCATATGGGCTTTCGGAGCCGAAGGCCCACTCGCGTACGCTTGATAGCTGCACGACACATAGCTTTACGCCTCGCCTGAGCCGTGAACAACGACATTGGACTTTTGATAACTGAAAATATGTTGCATGGTCGGACGAGTCTCGTTGGACATTGTTTCGGGCAAATGGATGTGTACGGGCATGGAGACAACCTGATGGATGTATGGGCCCTGTATGTGAGCAGGGGTCTGTTTAAGTTGGTGGAGGCTAGTAATGGTGTGGGGTGTGTGCAGTTGCAATTATATGGGACCCATGATAGTCTAGACACGACACTGACAGCTGACATATAGTTAACCTGTCTGATGACCAACATCCATTCATGTCCATTGTGCATTCAGGGGGAGCTGGGAAATTCCAGCAGGGTAATGCGAAACCCGACACGTACAGAATTCAACAGAGTGGCTCCAGGAACACACTTCTAAGTTCAAACAATTCCGCTGGCCACCAGACTCGTGCTCTTCAGAAGAGATCTCCAGCTCCTCGTACTAGTACGAATTTATGGACAGTCCTGAAGGATCATAGTGTGAATTCCGCCCAGCGTGACTTCAGTCGTTATTCGAACCCATTCCACGTCGTTTGAGTAGTTCTAAGTTCTAGGGGACTGATGACCTCAGATGTTAAGTCCCATAGTGCTCAGAGCCAAATCTACAAAATGCGAAAACAATTTTCAAACTCAAGAAAAGAGCCATAAGAATAATAACCAAAAACTGTATTCGAGCTCATTGTAAAGATCTGTTCAAAACACTGTGGGTTTTGACTGCCCTGTGGGAATATAGTTACCAGTCAGTTGTACACATAAAAAATAACATTGGTAATTACTGCATAAACAGCCCTGTCTATGACCGTGAGCTAGACTCAGCTTACATTTTCGAAGAAAAAAATTGAAATAAAACTCAAAACAGCAATTTCTACCAAGGAATAAAACTGTACAATAAATTACCAAAAGAAATTAAAGAACTTGTAGAAATACACTTATTTAAAAAGGCAGCTAAAAATTACGTGTTATTCAATACATTCTATACATTCAAGGATGACTTGAATAAAACAGAGTACGGGTTTGGTTAAAAAAACGTTACACAAATAAATAATAATGATGATTATAAAACATCCAACATTCCACATATCACCTTCACACTATGTTTCTTTTTTTCTTTTTTCTTTCTCTAGAGGAACTTACCCTCAAGCTATGCATAGCACACAGTGTGTGTAATGACTGATAGTGATATATGAATGAACACTGTGGCATTAGATTATATAATAAGTAATTTGTAAAAAATTTATTGTATACCAGGAATAAATCTAATGATAGTCTCTAATGAAACGTCGTAAAAGGTATGTGTATACAAATTAGCTTATTTTAATATAACATATAATAACTGTAAACATTTCGACAAGTCTCATATCCTTGTAAAAAGACATCTACTAACGAATAAAGCTACTACCAGTACTACTACTACTACTACTACTACCACTACTACTACTATTAATAATACCAATAAAGCATTAAAAAGTCTGTGAAATATTTCGAACTTTATCTGACAAGCAGTTTTAACTACACATTTATCATCTTTAATATACCAGCAGAAATCAGCACTACAAAGATGTTAACATGGTATACAAGAGTCCCTTTAAGAGACAAGTAAGCAGTAGTTATCGTACATCTGTAAAGTAGGAGGAACAATGTTAATTAGATTTGATATTACTCTGAGGCCTTTACATTAATACGTTGGCTACTGCATCGTTGATCACTGTATTGGGAATTTTGAGGCCTCATCTGCACGCGAAAGTGATAATATAATTTTTGCGCTGTCAAAGATATTTTAATTATCGAATGAATACATAGTCTGCAACCGAAGTCGAAACCTGGATTGTGTGATGGCACTTCACTCCTCAGTGTTTTAGAATGAGAAAGATCTTCCTTCAACATTCTGCTTTTGTTTCCGTAGCTCTGCATAACCCAAGTTGGACGGAGGATATGTGACATTATTGTCGGTGATTCGCCGTTCGTCGTTAACAATACAATCGTGAGACTAAGCATCATACACGTACTACTCAGCGATCGCTGTGTGCAGGAATTTATCATTCACAAAACCTGTTCTTACGAAACGACTGTTAAACAAAAGATATGCATATCAAAAGTTTCAGCTGTTCAGTAAATGCAATCGTTGAGCAGTGATTAACATAGTAAACGACATAGCCAATGTGGACCAAGCTGTAGAAGAACGATCGATGTCACATTGCAAGGTATAATCACGTTCGTGTGCAAAGTGGCTTGTGCGGCTCGTTTGTACTACTGTGCAGAAATAAAAGGTGGCAGAAGAAAATAGTTGATGAATAGCTGCAACGATTTGCTTTTCATGTTGTTATGTTAAGTGACGCCCAGAAGAATAAAAGCGGGAGTGACGATTAGAAGTTCAGAAATGAGATTGTCGATGAAAAAGACGTCAGAATTTGCTTTCAATGAAAGAGAGAGAGGATGAGAGGATATAAACTTATCGTCGAATACGTTTCTACTCCAATTCTTAGAAAACTGTTGTGTATAAAAGGTGGAATAAAGGATACCTATTATACGGGAATGAAACTAAAATATCTTCTCCATGTAAGAAAAAGAATTGCGAAAATGCTAAATCTAATTGTTTTCTTCACTAATTGTATAAATATTTTATCAGTCTGTTGTCCTTCCTTAGTGAATCACGTGTTGTATAGATCGCATTAATGACAAATATATTGATGACGAGTGTGTGGACAGAACTAACATCGAAAATATAGGCTGTCCCTGACAAGAATAGCGAGGCGCATTTTCCCTGCTGTTTCGACAGAATTTTGCAATTTCATTTTTGCTCTGCGTAGATAGAGTCGGGAAGATGAGGCGGACAATTGTCTGTCGGTCTGAGAAGTGCTGTAAGACATTGGAGCTGACAGGGGACGAACCTGAGTCTCCTCCCCAGCACGCTACGCTCTGGAACACGACTCACACACGCCTTCAGCAGTAGCGAACGTGCTCTTGTGTTACCGAGGCTCTCCTGTCCTAGCGTCCTGTTCAGTTATTGTTGCTGTAATGGATCTTTCTGACATAATTCAGTTAACACAACTTTTATTTATTTAGAAACGTGTACTAATATCTCCAGGGACGCTGCGCACGTCTATGTTGAATTATCAGGAATTTAAAGGGAGGCACACCTGTGCAGAAACTTTTTTTGGCTTCAGTACGACGAGCACTGGGGCTATTCCGACAAGTGCACCGAATGCTTTTAGTGGACGGCGTGGGAATTAGGCTGATATAGCCTGAGTGGACGTTTGTGATGTGCGTACTGTAAGACCTTCAGTACACACACCATCAGATTATTTGACTTGTCGCTCTAACGAAGTAGGCGAGTGTCAGCAATATGTCTCGTGGCCTTATCGTGGCGTGTTTATCTTCTGCCGTTGGGTCAGACGATAGAAATGCCACTTGCACGCTTAGAGTAGCAGATTGACGGTGACCTACTTCAAACAGAACTTGATTAATTTTCACACACATTTATTAAAATAATAACAAGCATAAAATTACTTAACTTGATTCTGTATGCTATTTACAATTGACAATCTGCAGTTCCTTTGGTCTTGGTGCGTTAATCTTATTCTCACATATCTCTGATTCTTGACAAAGTGTCTATACATTTATGTTCATGGCCATGTACAGGAATATGATAATCTTATTAGGCGCAGACTGAAACTTGACTACAGACTGGTACAGACAAATGTAGAACTCGTACAGACTGTTGCAGACAAATGCAGACTGGTACTGGCTGGTGCAGAAAAATGCAGACTGATTAATCGGAGGTCTGTACACTCGTTATAATACCTCGAGCGTTCAGGTATCCTGTGCGAGTGTGATTCACGAGGAGAAAAGCTTCTACATTAGTAATAATCTCATTGGCTGCGTTACATATTAATACGAGGATCGGCGGAAGCAGAATTTGGTCCGTCTCTATGGCAGTGCCATCTGCTAGTGTGGAGACGGACGAGCGCTGCGCCTGCGCTGTTGTGCTTAGCGGGGCGCGCTCTAATGGGAAAGTAGTGTACGCGCTGACTACACGGAATTATGTACACAACAGAGTTGACCTTATAAAAGAGATTTGCTTGCCAATGTGTGTTCTTTACTGACAGACAATTCTAATGACTCACTTTTCTTCTGCCTCAAATCTCTCAATGTGTTGTTGCCTGAGTTAGGTGCTTTAAGCTTGCATTGTGCAACCCACTTCATTCCTGGGGTCAATTGTTTGCAAATAATCATTAAAGAGAGAGCCTGGCTTCTTTAACTGGTTATTACATTAAATGATCATTCAATTAATCTATTTCGAAACGGACAACAGGAAGGGGTGGGGGGGTTGCAGGTCACTTGCAACCAAAGAAGTAACCGAGAGCGAAGAAGTAACCGAGTCCATCTGCACCACTATGAGACACGGTATACTACCCCATGCTATCTTTACTGTCATTAATTTCTGATTTCAAGTTAGTACATTATGAGGAGTCATCTCAGGATTACATTTATTGGATACAATCCAGTGTGTGGAATTACTGATCTGTACAACTTTAAACTGGTTCATAAATCTGTCCACACTCGTGTTTGAATCGTGAATTCCAACTATCGAGTATACGCAGAAAACAATTAAAAACGTGGTCGTTACATAATCCTAAATGTGATGATGCTGTAAAAGAACGGATTACGTTATGTATGGTAAACTCATACTTCCGTTACATTAGAAAACTACCTGACGGAAGCTAGTACAGGTTCCGTCCATACTCTCAATCATCCAGAACCTGGGTGACGAAAAATTTAGGAGCAACGTAACCGTCAGGGTTCTCACTCGTGAAGGGAAGAGGAGTACATGCTACCAATTCCCCCCCCCCCCCCCCCCCCCCCCCTCCTTTGTTTTCCCGCTAGTAGTGCGTCTTTGCCGTTCTACCTACGAGAGTTACGTTGGTACAAAAAGCAAATAAAGCATAAATCTTTGCATTACGGTTGTCCTACTCAAGCAATCACACCAAAAACAAACATCCATTCTGAAATTTAAAAGCAACGTAACAGGAATGGGAAGAGGATTTGCATTAATACATGATCAGTTAAGAACAGTGGAGTCCACCTCTTCACCAGGGATTCTCCGTACCAGAGCAATCTGTCATTACTAGTGAGATAATGTAATGGGATGGAACAACCAGGTCCGTCTCACCACATGTTCCTCACGGTGAAAAATGGGCTGATTATGTCCTTGCAATGGAACGAGAGATTCATTCCTTTTTTCCCATTTTTGTTTATCAACTAAAACGACAAGAATGGGTTCTCTACCTTCAGGTACATTCTTATTAATCTAAATCAATTTGACCATTATAATTCTACATAAACATTCCATACATCATTTCACGTCCATTATGATTCAGTTTAGTCTACCATTGCTACTGAAAATATCTTGAAATATAGATTTTTATCAAGTCATTCAATTCCCACACATTAGGTACATCGAAAAGAATTAATAAGTAGTTATTCATTCTTCTAACTACTTATGTGGAGTACCCCACTTATTTTTCACTAGGATATACATTTCAGTTTGTAGGGGGATACAGTATACAAATTGCACTCTCTGGTGAATGACCAGCATGAAATTATACCTAGCATACTCCCTTAAGGATCATATATTGAACATGTTACACTAATACAGTACTGTAAGTCCAAAATGGCTCAGTCCAAAGGAGTCGATAATTTCTGAAAAAGTTACAAAACCATAAACTTCACATTCACAACACACTCCAGTTCTCTAAACTCAATATGTAACGACTAGTGAAAGATACCGTTAATTTCTTAATTATACCACAACAAACGATAATTTCTGAAAAAGTTACAATACCATAAACTTCATATTCACAACAGACTCCAGTACTTTAAACCCAATATTTAACGACTAATGTAAGATACTGTTAATCCCTTAATTATACCATGACAAACTCTAATTCTGTGAACTCAGTATGTAATGTCTAACATAACATGCAATCAATTCGTTACTTATGATTCAGTACTCAAATATTAATGTACTCACATTAAAAAATGACCTTCTACTGGCACTAAGGACTACAGATTGAGAATTAACTCATGTTAAAAATAGTGCCTAATCTGTATGTATGTCCGACATACACTGTCTCTAGTTCTGATTTATCACAGCCATCAAAATGCAGCCACCTCATTACTGGGCGATAATCGATTACAAGATAACCTCCCTTGACTAAACATCATCTTCAATAAGAGAAAACTGTGTCACTTCAAGTATGGCATTCCCAATGAGCAGAATCTGGCCAACAGAATGAACTATACAATATATGTAGTTGCAGACACGTGACATGTAATCTAATCTGAGTGACTGCCAAAATGGTTCAAAAGAAGAGATAAGTAACATTTAGTGAAACACAGATTGTATTAACTTATCATATGAAGTTATACCAACTATATCAAAAATATTAAGTTACGCAACTTTGTAGACACGTGACATATAAAGTAATTTGAACGACCATCATCATACTTCAAAAGGAATTCATAACATAGGAGATAACTAAGACTTAGCAAAACACAAATTTATCTTAAAACTGTGATAAATCTCTCGCTCAGTTAAAAATTAATCTACAAATCCAAACCACTCTTACAATATTCAGCTAATCACAACTCATCAGAGTATACATCATCATTTTAAGCAATATTTTCATCTTTTATTCTACATTATTTACAAAGTACCGTATGACATTCGTTTTCGAAATAATCGCCACGACCGTTGTACAGATTCCCAGGGGAAGCATGGGTTATTTTAGTAGAGGATTTTGTTCCGAAGGTACTTGGAGGAGATGGCTAACAAGGAACACTTCACCCTATCTTCACAACACAGCAGGAAGGGTATCACATCTTGCAGTCATATTTGAATCAGTCATGATGTCTTTTGGAGCGTACGGCCTTCCAGTCGAAGTTGTGTTTATAGTTCAAGTGCCCTCGCCATACCGTACCATCCCCACCTCTCAACTGTGTTGCTCAACATAATCTAAAACAACCCATGCATTACAGTTTTGCTTACTCAGACTTCACATGATTCATTACCATAACAACTCAATAGTTCTTTACTTACAATGGGACATAGATTCACCTTTGAAATATTCGACGTTCCTCAGCAGCATCAGTTGACCTATCATCAAACAAAGCACCCACTACATTGTCCCTCAACCAGTTCAAAATACATAAATTCGTGATACTTACTCTTCTCGCAGCTACGTTCCCCAAACCAATACACATCTCTTTCTCAATTGATTTCACAAGTCCACGACATTGTCTTTCCTCAGCTGATTTTACCGTGCTAAAGGGGTACATGGAAGAAACCTCCTCAAAGATTGTCACCGAGAAAAGCAATTAAGCATATCTTGAGCGTCAGTAAATGACTGCTGATTCTTTCATATCAGAAACATGGATATAAATAAGCCATTTTTAGGGCCACAGCTAAGAATTATCTCAATCAACATAGAGGGAATAACATCAGCCAAAGAAGAACTTTGCAGACAACACCAGTGTCATGTAATGCGCAAACAGGAAACACATAGGACCTGCGACGTGCGTACATCGAAGGTAAACGGAATACGCCTTGCCATTGAAAGATCACATGATAAACACAGAAGCGCCATTTTCGCTGATTCACACGTATAAATTCTATCCATAATATTCACAGGGGAAAATAACATCGAAATCCTTGTCACAGAAGCAGCTAATTGCGCCATTTCGTCGCTGTACAAACCGCATGGTGAAGAATTCAGTTAATAAAACAACACATTACCAAAATAAACAGGTGCAGATTGTGATTGGTGAATTCAACAGCCACAGTAACATTTGGGGCTATGATGATTAAGTTCAAAATAGAGCAGCAGTACGAGAGTGGAAAGATATGAATCACCTTACCGTAATCCACGATGCAAAACTACCTGTATCATTTAACAGCGTCAGGTGGAGGCAAGGATACAACTCCGACCTCATATTCACCACTAACAGCGTTACCCAACAGTGTATAAAGTCTGTCTGTTCTCAAATTGAAATTTAAAACATAGACCAATGTTCTTCCAAATATTTGCTGCTGTTAGATCTAAAAACTTCCCATTTCGGAGGATGTTTAACTCTAGAAAGGCTGAGTGATCGAGAATAACAGATTAAATGGACGCCGATGTGTCTTCTGTAGAACCAAAACCAGAACAATATGACACCTTCAACACAACCACAAAATATATTCCAAAATATCTATCCGTCGCAGCCGTCGAACATTTTACATACCTATGCTCACGTCAGATCAGGCAGCCTTAGATACAGAATATAGCAACTTATTTAGAGAAAAGCCTTTCGTGAAACAACTATGAAAATAGGAAACAAACGCATTTCTATTATAAGAGCGTCCACAAGGGAGAAATGGATAAAAAGAAAAGAAAACCTCGATCTGGGAAGACACAGTCGTAAGGTTGGGGACTTGTCCAATGATCCAACTAAGACCACTACACACCAAAATATCACTGCCAACCAAATATCACACCAGCTACTGCCAACGAGCAAGAACATAAGAACAACTTTCATTCCCACTAACGATGTATGAATTACGGAAGGCTATTGAACAGATTAAAACAGGTAAGTCAGCGGTCTTCGACGTACAAACTGAGCAAATCAAGTGATTTCGATTAGCAACAAAAGAATGGATTCTCCAGCTCCTCGGTAATTGTGTTGATAGATGTCACATTCCAAAGATATGGCAGAAGAGTCTAGTAATTGCTGCACTGAAAGCTGGTAAAGAAGGAAAGAGTCCAGACAATTTTAGACCAATAGCACTAAATGTGTCTCATTTGCAAACTACTAGAGCGAAAGATTTTAAACCATCTCTCACGTGTTAATGATTTCTTGCTTATATCTCAGCTATGTGGATTCCGTGCTAACAAAGCTGCACACGACAGTTAATCAGTGTTACACAGTTCATGTAAGGTGGTTTTGAAGACTGTAAGGTGACAGGAGTGGCAGTCGTGGACTTAACAGCGGCGTACGACATCTTCCACCACCAATTAATATTAAACAAGGTCTACAGCCCAACCAATGGTTTCAGCCTCACCAGCCTCGTCGCCAATCTACTGCAGAACCGAACATTCTTGACTTCCAAGGGCAGCACATCCGATGGAAGCTACAGAAAACTGACGTTCCCCATGGAGGTTTGTTGGTTCCAGTACTGTTCGATATACTAACGGCCAACCTATAGTCTCGAGAGGTTTCTTGCATCCTGATTATCTCCCTCTGGCAAGTCAAAGCATAAACGTTTATTCAGTATTAATCAGCCTACGGAGTGCTCTTCAAGATCTGTCAAAATCCTACAGAGTAAACCAGCTTAACACAAACATATCAAAGACACAAGCGTGTGCTTTCCATCTGAGAAATAGGTAAACAGCCAACAAGTTAAAGATAGAATGGTCAGGAGTTAAATCGGCACACTTTGACACTGCAAACTGACTGGGTATAACAATCGACAGATCTCTAACACTTAAAATAAACTGTTTGTATTTCAAAATTTCAAATCAAAAGTCTTCACCACAAACAACCTACTGGGAAAACTGGCCGGATCACAATGTGGAAGCCAAGCTGAAATCATCCAAACTTCTGCAACGGCATTATGTTACTCCGCTGCAGAGCATGCCTGTCCCATTTGGTATAGGTCATCACATCTAATACAGGTAAATTATAACAGGATGCTGGTAGTCAACTCCAGTCGATTGGCTCTACCCCTTTGTAGGAATTTTACCACCCATGTTCGAAGAGAAATAGTAGCAAATAGGGAAAGAAGGAAACTAGAGCAGGAAAAAAAGCATCCCATGCATGGGAAATAGCCCTACCCACAACGACTAACGTCAAGGAAAAGTTTCCTCAGAACATCAGAGGAACTAAGAGTTACCGATTAAAAAGCCAGGCTGCAGCTATGGAGGACCGAGACATCCCAGCCTCCTGGTTGGAAAATATTTACGTAATCTTTACCCCCTGCTCATGAAGAGAATTAGCCAACCTGGAAGCCCTTGAACAGGCTGAGGTAATGAATGGGCACATCATGGGCTAACCTGGCAAAATGGGGACACATTGAAGAACACAGAACCATGCACGACTGCGGGGAAGAACTGACTGTTTAACGTAAGCTTCAGTGTCGAATGTGTCCAGCCACCTGTGCGGGAAATGGCCTCCACCAGGTAGTGGACAATTTTTGTCAATTATATAAACTGCGTTGATCTGTCAATAATTGTATAAATTGTTTTATGTGTGTTCCTGAGCCTCCCTCATAGTGACTTTACATATTTTGAAAGGTGGCTACACTGAGTCACAGCGCCAGAGATTGCGCCAAAGAGTATTATTCAGCCGCCTCCACTGGCAGTGGCCGCTGAGAAGTTGGTGAGTGCAGTGGTAGTTCTGAGGTAGGCGTGATCTGTGCTTGTTGAGACGTCGATAGAGTACTAGTTGGTCTTTTTGGGCAAGACACCATATGTTACTCGATTGGGGATGTTGTAAAAATACCTTGTCTTATCGTGGAAGAACAGTGCCAGATGTGTACGCTGAATCACACTTCCACACACAGAACAGTTACACTTATACTTTGTTGTTTCGTAACTTTTATAGTTGCTGGGGACTTAATTAATTAACTGTATTAACGGAAATTTCCTTTCATTCTTTGTTGTTATTCTGTGCAGTCAGATTGCGTACTAATATTATTCAGGGCCAACCGGTTACGAGACTGCGTAATCGCACAAACAGCGATTAAAATTAAAATTATTAGCATTTTATTTAATTAAGCCTCCATGCAATTTGAGGACCTTTTAATGATAAAAGATAAACACAAATAATATCCTAAATACAACTGACAATCCTAAGGTCCCACTCTGCTATATCTTATCTCCTAATTATGCCTACACAAGTGGAGATTTATTTCTCAACCTCTAACAATTTACATATATTCTATCATCTCATGAATCCCTTATCTTCAGTCAGCTTAACGTTTTTAGATTTTGATATGAAAATTCAGTTTGATATAAGAAGGAAAGAAAAGTATCAGATGATAATTTTCTCTCTAAATTTCAACTGGTGCAGTGACAAGAAAAGGCAATGAGTGGTTGTGACACCATCACTAATGAGGAAATTACTTAACATAATTACACTCTCTCCACCTCTCACAACGTGACTTATCACAGGATGCAATACATCATTTTACAGAAGTATAATTTTACAATTTTCATCATCACCTTGCTTTCATCTCTTATTGATTATAACCAGTAAAGGTAGGCAATGGACCTTCTTAATCATCCTTTCTACGGCAGCTTTGGCTGGTGGATCCGATAAAATTGATTTGTGTACTACTTGCTGCATATACGAATACGATTTTGAAAACCCGCTGAACACAAAATCCCCTATCATTACCTACTTTTATGACTTAGGCCAGGATGTGACAGTCACTATTTAACAAATCTTTAAAATCAAAATTACAGTTATAGGCCGTCCTTGTTAATTAACACACTTAATTCAATAATCTAGGTTCATACTCCATTCTGTTCGATCTTTGATCTGACTGCACCTTCCTCGTTACTGCCTTGAGCTTTTAGGTCCAGGTGTCAGCTTTTTCCGGTCCTCTCTCAAACCTTGTATTTGCAGCGGCTACAGTACACCATACCTTCTCTGAAACATTGACCGAACTTACCTTAGTTTCAGGATTATTTGACCCAAAAAAAGAATACCCTCAGCGCGATAAAATACAAATATACGGTAATGAGTGAGAAAAACACATAAAAAGTCTCTAGCGCTCCCCTGGCGCAAATACGGCATACTCTTTAAAATACACCTCAAATATTCTCAAGTGCACCAGTACACGGTATCAGCATTTACTACAATTCATTCGACACCCGTCTCACACAGAAATGAGCGCTGTTCTACTAAAGTTCATCATTCTATGATTCTAACACATCAAAGGTAACCACTGGACTCGCTCTTATACTCACAAACTTCGCTATCTAAACGGTTTCATACTCGAGATGTGGCGGAATCCTTGTTAGTTTCTGATCCTTAATGTTTCAGTCTTCACAGCACTGGCATTAATTACTCTTCGTACACGAAACGGACCTGCGTAAAACTACTTCTGGGGAACAGTAAAGGACGTGGTGACCGTAGGAAAACGTGCAGATCGCTATGAAATGAGAAACACGTCAGACTGATCTCTGAACTTAATGAGCCATACGATGTACTGCACGCAACAGCTAACATCCGTTCTAGACTGGAACGCTGTCATCAACAACCCGGCACTTTGTTTGAGCACTTACTTTAGGAGACTGATTCAGTCAAATACCGATTAGATTAGGGTTCCCATTTCTTGTATGCTTCACTTATTTAGTTTCATTTTTATTCAAAACGTTTATGGGCTAGTTTACTTAGACTACAATTCGAGATTGCATTTTTATATTATTTTTACTGTTAGTGAATCACGTAACCATCAGTAATAGGGTAGAAAAATTTCATTTGTTATTTTTGGACTACAAATCAGTTGCAGAAAGTTTATTGATTGTTAGATGGTCAGAAATTGCACCGTAATAGTGTTGACTTTCCTTTCACTAAGTATAGGAACTAAGATAAATTAAATGGTTTTCGTTTGCTCTCTGCCATACGTATTAATCCCAACCCTTAGTGAAAGACTGTAGATATTATCGTGTTAGGGATGTAGCAACAGAAACACCAGGCCGTTCCGTTACTTTCTCTTAGAAACGGTGGTATACTAGACTGTATCACTACTGTTGCTGCGTCCACTGGTCTCAACTAATCCCTGATCCAGTGAACCATCACGAAAGACGGGAAAGATCGATAATCATTTCCTCGTCACGTCTTGCTTGTCTGACTGGCCCCGATTCGTCTCTACTGTAACCCTGACCACGGATGTCGGCCCTGCATGCTGCAGCGCTACCAGTGCAGGTCATTCTTCGTGTTCAAATGTCCCTGCTAACACTCATCACTGAACGGAACATTGCATTAGATTAATTTGCGAACGCTCTACAATAAGCACACGAAATTATGCTAGTCGTAAAAATTATTGAAATGCACTGTCAAGTATATTCAGCAAACTCTCTCATATCCGATGTGTGTATGGTCAGTTAACGAAGCTGGGAACCCCAAATAATTCCAGAGTTGTTTAAGATGTCCTGATTCTGTCCTTACTAAATGCCGCGCAGACTCTTCTGATAGACATTTTAATCACAGGGATATGTGTACCAAACTCAGTTTTTCGAATTGATCAATAATAATTTGTTTTGTGGCGTCGTAGTTTTAAAAGATACATGTTCAACATCTTTTCTGAATCCTACATGCAAGCTCCAGAGAAAACTCCGAGTGCCTCTGGAATAAATCAGACAGTCTCGTTCCCATTTTGTGTGCAGATAGCTTGCATCTGTATCATGGGTAACTTCAACGGAGGTCGATTGGTTGGTTGATTTGAGGGGAGGGGGGGGGGGGGGGGAGACACAACAGCGAGTTCTTTGGTTCCATCGGAGTAGGGAGGGAAGGGGGAGGAAGTCGGCCATGCCCTTTCGAAGTAACCATCCCGACATTGCGTGAAGTGATTTAAGGGTCATCACGGGAAACCTAAATCAGGATGGGCAGACGCGGGTTTGAGCCGTCGTCCTGCCCAATGCGAGTCCAGTGTGCTGACGACACTGCCTGAGTTACGTCGTTCGGTATCAGCAGAGCGTGAGCAGCGGAACGGCAGAAGGTGTGTGGAACTACGTCACTCGGTTCTGATTTCGACATCAGTACAACAGGTATTTCTTCAAAGAATTCTTTTTGTCGATGAATGTACCTTCACAAATCAATGAAAGCTGAATGCAAGAATAATGAATTGTTGGTTCCCTGAGAATCCGCAAAGGCTGAGGCAGGTAGAAGATCACTGCCAGTGCAGTATGAACGTTTGGTGTGGAGTTCAAATGGTTCAAATGGCTCTGAGCACTATGGAAATTAACTTCTGAGGACATCAGTCGCCTAGAACTTAGAACTACTTAAACCTAACGAATCTAAGGACATCACTCACATCCAAGCCCGAGGCAGGATTCGAACTTGCGACCTTACCGGTCACGCGGTTCCGGACTGTAGCGCCTAGAACCGCTCAACCACTCCGGCCGGCGGTGTGGAGTTATTGGAGACTATGGTTCTGACTCAGTTCAAGAAACCTTTACGAGTTATAGTTCGGCACAATCTCTTACATATATGCTGAAGGCTCTCCTACAGATGGTACCCGATCCAGTACATAGATATATGCGGTATCAGCGAATTGAGTGCCCAGCCCACTGCTCGCCTGTGGCTAGGAAAGCGCTTCACCTAGCTTCTTCATAGTCACTGATTAAGATAACTAGCCGTTACCAGTTGGCCTGCAATTTTGGTTGATGTGACGCCAACCCACTTTTTCTTCATGGGAAACCCAAAGATTAAGACTATGCACAAGTTTAACGACCCTAGAGGATTTCAAATATCGCATTGTTCCAGCATATCCAAATAGACTTCCAGAAAAAATACTTAGCACAATTCTAAAGACGACGTCGATATGGATCCAGTGATGGCAAATACCACAAGAAGGATAGTAGATGTACTGACAATGGTTTCAGTGTCGTCCTCGAACAGATGGCGTAGTGGCATGGCTGTAAGGGCGCCATCTGTGTCTACACTTTAATATGTAATGCTCATAGCCAAATGCTCAGCGTGTGGTAAACGTGTTTAGCAAGCAGGCAACTGTGGCATGGAGACGCACTCGTGCTTCCCACAGTAAACTGAGCGAGTTTGAAAGGGGTAAAACTGTGGCCTTCCGATTGGCGGGTTGGTCCTATCGGAGTACAGACACACAAGTTGGAAGCGCTTCGTCAGTTTTGCAACGTATCAGTAGTCACGTGAACATTCTCAGACCCACAGATGAGTTTCCGGACTTCACGCAGCAGCGACGCCCGCTAGGAGTGCCAAACTGTGAGGGTAGCAATGGCATATCGTACAGCTACCGTAGGACATATACGAGGGCTCGCGGGCAAGGCGTGCCAACACGATCAATTGCGAACCGCTTATTAGCCGTGGGACTACTGGGAGGTACACTTAGTCCGTCTTCCATGCAAGCACGGTTGGACTGGTGCCATCAGGGTATTTCTAGGGAGATGAAATTGCGCGCCGTGAAGTTCAGCGAATAAAGGAGATTCTGCGCGCACGCAAGTAATGCGAGCACGACGTAGACTTGGCGAGCACTGTATCATAGACTGCATTTGTCAAAGACACATTGGGCCCACCCCATACCTAATGGTCTATGATCTGATAAGCTACAACTCTGGTTCATCTTTTGTGTTTCTGGAGGGGGCGCTGATCAGCGCTGTCGTTAGACCCCTTCTTTTGCCATTCTTGTATCAGGAAGATGATATGTTATTCCAAAAGGATAATGCTTGCCCGTGAAACTGAGCGTGTTCAGAAAGACGTGCAGCAGCTTCCGAGGCCAGCAGTCTCCTGACATGTCTCCAGTAGCGCATGCATAGGATGTGATGGGGATAGAAGTGACTCATGCGACTTGTCAACCAATAACTCTTACAGAAGCATGTGAACAAGCCGAGTAAGGGTGCCATAAAGTTTCCAAGGCAATATTCGCCAGCTGTACGATCGACTGGATGACAGAGTCTGCATTGCTGCCTGTGGAGGCCATACCGTGTACTAATATGGGTGTTTCAGAATGGGTCGATACCTGCTACCTCACCACCTCTTGTGTTACTGATCAGTAAATGTAATCATTTCATGTATCCCATATGCACTGTTGCAACAATAAATGTTGACTCAATTCGGAACCTCTAAAAAGATGTAGTATTTTGTTTTTCGGCAGCGTATATTCAAAGAAATCTTCTCAGTCTATGCAGAAATACTTGCACCACCGACTGCAAACGTATATTACGGTAGACGGTGCGATTCCCAGCAGTGTATGACACAAGCAGCCAACGGCCTTACCGCAGTGGAAACACCGGTTCCTGTCAGATCACCGATGTTGAGCGCTCTCGAGCTGGACTACCAGTTGGATTGGTGGCCATTCGGTCACCGTAGCGCTGTTGGCAAGCGGGATGCACTCAGCATTTGTGAGGAAATCTTAGAAGCTATTCGGTTGAGAATTAGCGGCTCCGGTCTCGGAAACTGACATACGGCCGGGTGAGCGGTGTGCTGACCACATGACCCTCCACATCTCCATCAAGTGAGGCCTATGGACTGAGGATGACACGGCGGCCAGTCGGTGCCGTTGGGCTTTCATGACCTGTTCGGGAGGAGTTTAGTTTAGTTTAGTTTTTATAATATAAACAGAATTTTAGTGAATCGTTTATGACCACACTCTTTTGCGATTTCCTTTTTGTTTTGATGGACGTGTTTATTTTGAGAAATTGATGGCACAAAGTTATTATTTAAAAATATTTACACCTCGAGTTCATGTTTTAGAAATCCATTCAATTATTGACGCGCTCCTTTCTTTCAGGTCTATGACAGGAACAACACAAGAATTATTACCGTAGTTAACTGCCGAATAACCGTTAGATACCACGTGAATTTCCTGGTACGTCGGTTCAACCACAAGCACCCGAGTGTGATTAGTATCAGATTTAAATCAAACGTTTTCGATTATTCCGCTTTTGTATGCAGACACGCTCAGCTGCGTGAAGCTAACGAAGTTGATCCCGTTGTCTGTGTAATTAATATACCTTTGCAGAGAGACTGTAGGTCATTTAGCGCGGATATTTTCAGAATTCATTTGGCTGACAACGGAATTATGATATGTTAAACGGTTCGGGATATATCTGACGGGAAGACAAGGCCTCCAAAATGAATCTGTTTCAGAACATATTTGGATTTACAATGAAATTGGCCCTTGTTAACAACTTTATCAGCATTCTGTTGTACGCCTTTCTACGTTTGAAGATTATCTGAGTACACCAGATCTTTCAGTACGCACCACAGGTAAATATCACAGAGGGAGAGATCAGGCGATCGAGGGTAACAGGACACAGTATTTGCGGCTGCATATCGTCTTCTCCTCGCCCAACTTATCGTGCACTCGCGATAAGATTGCCAATGCGATGTGTGGTGTAGCACCGCCTTGCTGAAAATACCTATTCAGACGTTCGTCTTCTGTAAGTTGACCCACGTACGAATTAAATAGTTCCAGGTTATACTGCTTCACACAAACAGTTTATTAAAAGAGTCGTCTTACAATGCGGACACCACCCATCTCAGACGAAATGTCATTCTTGAGTTGTGTATCCGCTTTTCAAAGTATATGGGAAGGTCTTCTATTGGACAGTGGCGCAAGTTCTGAGAACTAACTTTCTCTGACTAGTTGAACCAGGTTTCATGACAAGGGATGAAAAAGTGACGACGCAAACGCCTGATAAACACTTTATTCAGGTACCAACGGATATGTTCGATACCCGAAAGTGTGACTGGACGCTTTAATTCACATCACTAACTTCGGTAGGACACTGGTACGGGTAATTTTTTATTTAGTTCCGGCGCTTCGATAATTCTCACGTGAACAGATAAACGGTATTGAGACTTCATTGGAACTGTTGGTGTTCCAACTCTTTTCGGTTACTTTTTATTGTGTTTGTGAACTTGAACTTAATAAATGAATCCTAAAGACATACTTGTTACAGTGTATTTTGAAATGTAATCTTTATACTTCGTGGTTGTTACGTTAATGTTTATCTTATGAGTGCACAAGTATCTTTTATGGGTATAAAGCGTTCTCTTCTCGTCTACGTCCTCTCTTGGCAGCTGCAAGATTCAGATGTGAGTGCATTATTTGCCATCTTTTAGCTAATACACTCCTGGAAATTGAAATAAGAACACCGTGAATTCATTGTCCCAGGAAGGGGAAACTTTATTGACACATTCCTGGGGTCAGATACATCACATGATCACACTGACAGAACCACAGGCACATAGACACAGGCAACAGAGCATGCACAATGTCGGCACTAGTACAGTGTATATTCACCTTTCGCAGCAATGCAGGCTGCTATTCTCCCATGGAGACGATCGTAGAGATGCTGGATGTAGTCCTGTGGAACGGCTTGCCATGCCATTTCCACCTGGCGCCTCAGTTGGACCAGCGTTCGTGCTGGACGTGCAGACCGCGTGAGACGACGCTTCATCCAGTCCCAAACATGCTCAATGGAGGACAGATCCGGAGATCTCGCTGGCCAGGGTAGTTGACTTACACCTTCTAGAGCACGTTGGGTGGCACGGGATACATGCGGACGTGCATTGTCCTGGTGGAACACCAAGTTCCCTTGCCGGTCTAGGAATGGTAGAACGATGGGTTCGATGACGGTTTGGATGTACCGTGCACTATTCAGTGCCCCCTCGACGATCACCAGAGGTGTACGGTCAGTGTAGGAGATCGCTCCCCACACCATGATGCCAGGTGTTGGCCCTGTGTGCCTCGGTCGTATGCAGTCCTGATTGTGGCGCTCACCTGCACGACGCCAAACACGCATACGACCATCATTGGCACCAAGGCAGAAGCGACTCTCATCGCTGAAGACGACACGTGTGCATTCGTCCCTCCATTCACGCCTGTCGCGACACCACTGGAGACGGGCTGCACGATGTCGGGGCGTGAGCGGAAGACGGCCTAACGGTGTGCGGGACCGTAGCCCAGCTTCATGGAGACGGTTGCGAATGGTCCTCGCCGATACCCAGGGAGCAACAGTGTCCCTAATTTGCTGGGAAGTGGCGGTGCGGTCCCCTACGGCACTGCGTAGGATCCTACGGTCTTGGCGTGCATCCGTGCGTCGCTGCGGTCCGGTCCCAGGTCGACGGGCACGTGCACCTTCCGCCGACCACTTGCGACAACATCGATGTACTGTGGAGACCTCACGCCCCACGTGTTGAGCAATTTGGCGGTACGTCCACCCGGCCTCCCGCATGCCCACTATACGCCCTCGCTCAAAGTCCGTCAACTTCACATACGGTTCACGTCCACGCTGTCGCGGCATGCTATCAGTGTTAAAGACTGCGATGGAGCTCCGTATGCCACGGCAAACTGGCTGACACTGACGACGGCAGTGCACAAATGCTGCGCAGCTATCGCCATTCGACGGCCAACACCGCGGTTCCTGGTGTGTCCGCTGTGCCGTGCGTGTGATCATTGCTTGTACAGCCCTCTCGCAGTGTCCGGAGCAAGTATGGTGGGTCTGATACACCGGTGTCAATGTGTTCTTTTTTCCATTTCCAGGAGTGTATTAATTGGGCAATTTAATTTAAAAACGTGTTTTAATTTTTAAAATACTATGCATCTTCGTTCTTCTGTTCCGTTTGTATTTTCAGCATTTAATTTCAGTTGGAGGCTACTTATATGGCGACCAACAATCGAGTGCCATAAGCGCTCTATCGTTAACTCTGTACGTACTGAATCCTTTACCTTTTGAAAGTCGAACCTGCATCCGTCCACGAAGTCTGATTGCTTTATACAAAGTCTTTTTTTTTGTGTGTGCATATGAACTCTGTGCACGATTATTTGTCACGAAGTGTGCTGTCAGCTAACAATGACCATTTTACACTGGATTTTATTTCTATGGTTTGGTGGAAAAAATCAATAAATCGAACATTATTAAGCAAAAAGAAATCTGAAATGGCTACTAAGTCTTTCGCGACGTATTTAATGAATGAAAATCTCTCGGTGTACATGCCGCGTCAGTTCAGGATAAAACTCCAAGCTTTCGACCACTACCTCCATGGTCGTCATCAGAGCTAAAACTGACTGTCGTGAACTTTTTTTTTACTTTATTGTAATTTTAATCACCTCATACAGGCGGGCTGGCAGCAGCATATTTTGCTGCTCTTCAGCCTTGAGTGGTACAATAATATGACATATAGGAGGCACAGACAATACAATAAAAACGGCGGGCTAAGAATGTAGATACAAAAAACAATAAACATGAAGCCATTCACGCTGGACGAGAAAAACACTAACACTTGTTGACACAGCGCACATAACACGGATGACTGCGACGGCACACGTGAACAGTGGCGGCGTGACGGCAAAAGAACACTAAACGCAAAACGAAGGCACACACACGAGACACTGATGGCGATGATCTCCGGCACGCGAATGTTCACTGAGCGTGTGCGAGTCCGGGGACCTGCCAAGGGAGGGGGAGGGGGAAGGGGAGTGGGACAGGGAGAGGGGAGGGCAGATGCCATGGGCAAGGGAGACAGGGGGAGGGGAGAAAAAAGGGGGGAGCCCGGGGGAAGAGGGGTGGAGGGAGAGGATGGGGGAAAACGAAAGAGAAGGGAGGGGGTGCCAAGAGGAGAGGACATGGGAGTGGGGGTGGGGAGGATCAAAGTTGATAGGAGGGGAAGATGGATGGGGCGAGGACATCATCAGGGAGGGGTAGCTGGCGGACGCCACCTTGGGAGAGGGTAAGGAGGGTGGAGAGATGGAGACTGGTTGGGACGTGGGAATACAGGCGCGTCAGCGGGCGGGGGTGGGAGAGGATGGGCGAGACAAGCAGGTGAGGTGGGTCGAGTTTGCGAGAGGTGTACAGGATTGTCGTGAACTAGCGAGTTCCCACTTTTATATGCAAAGGACGGCTTCTGATTGGCTGGAATACGTCATAGCAACAGTGATATGGCGTGTAGTGAAGTGGTGCCCTCTACTTCCATACATGTAGTTTCTATCCCGCGTTGCTTGCAGTGCCATCCCTTGAATCGGAGGTAAAGTGCGGGAAGTTTTTCTGCTCGATTTTTCTTTATCTAGTGTACTCTTCCAAGTGTTGTTAAGTGCATAGCCGTTGTCTGTGCTAAAGTTATTATCGCTAAGTCTAATTTCGACTGCTTCCCGAATCACAGAGTCCCAGTATTTCGATGCGTGGGCTAATACTCTGGTTCCTTCAAATAAAATCTTATGCTTGCTAAGCAGGCTGTGTTCAGACATAGCTGATTTTTCCGAATGCCTGTATTCCAGGTGGCGCTGGTGCTCGATGCAGCGATCGGCAACGGTTCTTACAGACTGGCCCACGTAAATCTTGCCACATTCGCAAGGGATCGTATTAATTCCCGGCACTCTTAAGCCGAGACTATCTTTGACTGGTCTCAACATTTCCTTAATTATCCTTTGTGGTCGTAAAACTGGGACCTGCCCCTTCCCACCACCTCCCTATTGCTCCCTTCTGCCCCCGTTAAACGCCCTAGTGGAACCACCACCTGCTCCGCTCCCAAAAAGGCCCTGCCCCATACATCCCCCTCCCAGGATGCCATGGATGTCTCCCCACCTGGCCCTGCTACCTCTGTCTCCTCCTCCTCCTCCTCCTCCTCTTCCTCCTCCTTCTCCTCCCCCTCTTTATACAACCACCCCCTCTCCCATCCTGATCCTTCCCTTTTCGAGGCCCGGAATCTCTCCCTCCTCCTCCTCTGCCAACACGTCCCTGGTCCCCCATCTCTCTCCTCACTCCCAGACGGGATTCTGAACTCCTCCCCCAGCCCTACCTTCCATACTCACATCCTCTCCCGCCTCCCCATAACCCGATTTGGCCCCAACGATTCCCTCACCCCTGCTCCTTCTCCATCTCCAACCCACCAACCCCAACCCCTGCGTCGCCTGCCGACCCTCACCGCCATGATCACTCAGCTCAGTCCGTCGATCACGGAGGAGGAGGTGTTGGCAGAGCTCAAGGCGTATCCCACACTGGAGATGCGGGCGGTCCGCCGCATTTTGAACTGGGCCGGCCCCACCCAACTTATGCGGGTTTTCTCCAAGGACGCCCCCTCCGCTGACTGTCTCCTGAGGGATGGTGTCCTCCTTTTCCACCAGCGATATCAGGTCGACCCCTCCCATTCCCCTCCTCAATCCCTGCGCTGCCAGAGGTGTCTGCGCTATAACACACACCCAACAGCTGAGTGCCTCGAGGCCCCACCCTGCCCGCATTGTAGGCAAGCACACTTCCTCCGGCAGTGCCCTAACCTACAATCCCCTCCCTCCTGTAATACCTGCAATCTCCCCCATCTTACCTACTCCCAAAAGTGTAAAGCTCAAACCCCTCCAACCACTCCTGAACTCACTGTACCTGTCCATCCTCTGGATGCTCCCACCCCTCCTGGCAATTCCATTCATCCCTACCCCTCCCCCCACCACTGAGGACATCATCAGGTTTCTCACTATTGTCCTACAAAACGTCCACCCTTTCCAGTGACCTCACACCCTCCAACAAGTCTCCCTCGCCACCCGTTCCATTTTGAACTTAAAAATGTATGCCACCTACTCCAACAACCAGGCCCATTTCACCTTCTCCCATCTTGCCACCCTTGTCTAAATCCCTCTCATGGCGCGACAGCACTGTATCCTTTTCAACAAGAACCGCTTTCTTCCCACCAACAAAAACCTCTTCTTGCACACCCTTGCCACCCACCACATGGATGCCTTCCTCCTCAATGAAACTTTCCTCCAACCCCACCACAACATCCACACTTCGCCCTACCCCCTTCACCACCACGATAATCCCCTCCTGATTGCGCATGGCAGAGTTGCCATTGGTCACCATCGCCAGATCCTAGTTCGGCTCCAACCTCTCCTTCTCGACCCCACCGAACACCTGTTACTTAGTCTTTTCTTCCCTGGCCTTACCGTCACGTGAGCCACCATCTATGTCCGCCCTAACGACCCTATTCCCTTCGACTTCCTCTCCCACATTGACCGTTCCTTCTCCTCATACGTGATCACCGCCGACCTCAACATCCATAGTCGTTCCTCCGCCCAGTTACGGCGGTGGACCTTGTCTGAGGCCGTGGAGGCCCACGTCCCTGCTGTCGCCATCCACCCCCTACCGACCTGCCTTACCCCCACAGGCCGTCCTCCTCCTCCTCCATGAATCCTGTCGTCTCTACCGTGCCTTCCTCTGCACACGTGTCCCAGACACACTACGACGCCACCGGCAACTCCAGCGACACATTCGTAATTTGCTTACTCCCAAGAAATGCCGCGACTGGCGACAGACATGGACCCATTTAAATGCTACCCTACCTATCAACTCGTCCAAGTTCTGGTCAGCCTTCCGTCACCTTACTGGAACTAAACCCTCCCCCGGTTATCCTCTTCTCCATGATGATCACCCATTCCCTGACACCCTTAGTAAGGCCAATCACTTTGCCTCCTACCTCTCCGATGTATTTTCCATCCTCAATGATCCCCAGTTCGATTACTCCCTCTTCCCGGATATCCGCAATCGAACTGACACCTCCGTCCCTCTCCTCGCACCTGGTTTCCAGTACTTGGACAACATTGCACACACAGAACTCAATGCCCTATCACTACACATGATCTCATTGCTACACTCCGCACCAAGCGCAACACCACTCCTGGTCACGATCGTGTCACCTAACGTTACCTTCGTGAAGCTCCTGTCTCTTTCCTCTCCACCCTGGCCAGGCTCTACAATGTAGTTCTGTCCACCGGTTACTACCCCGACCTGTGAGAAACCTTCTGTATCCTGATGTTCCTTAACCCCTGGTAAACCGCCATCCTCCGTCTCCTCCTACCATCCCATCAGCCTTACCTTGGTCTTCAGCAAGGTCCTGGAATCTATCCTCACTGGCAGCAACTACCAGCATCGCCACCAGCACCACCTCCTTCCCATTACTCAGTGTGGCTTTCGGCCATCCTTCTCTTCCGACGACGTTCTTCTTCACCTCACTCATCTCCTTTCCGAACAGCTTAATTCCCGTCGCTGTGAAATCTTCCTCTCCCTAGACCTCGAACGTGCTTATGACCGCGTATGGCATTCCGGTCTCCTCTTCAAGCTCCAAACCTTCGCATTAATTACGACCGTCTGATCGGCTCCTTTCTCTCCCGCTGTCCTTCCTAAGTCACCATCCATAACACGGTTTCCTACACCTTTTTTCCGTCTGCCAGTGTGCCGCAAGGCTCCATCCTATATCCCTGCTGTACCTTTTATATACAGCGGACATCCCGCCGCCGTCAACCCCCGTCCACCTTCTCCAGTTTGCCGATGACACTGCCTTCCTTGTCCTTCCCCCACCCTCCAACGCTCCCAACACCTTCTCCAATCCCATCTTAACTGGTTCACTGCTTGGTGCAACCAGTGGTTGCTCAACGTCAATCCCTCCAAAACCCAGGCGATCATTGTAGGCAAAACCACCCTTTCCTTCCGCCTCCTTGATTTCTATCTCACAACCTATGGCTGTCCTATCGCCCTCACCCCCACCCTCAAGTACCTTGGCGTCACCGTCGACTCTCCTGGACACCCCATCTCTGGACAATCCAAGCCAAGGCACACTCCCGACTCCGTCTCCTCAAGCTCCTTTCCGGCTGTACGTGGGGTCTGGACCCCTCCACTATACTCCACACCTATAAATCCCTCATCCGCCCTATCCTTTGTTACGCCCATCCGGCCTGGATCTATGCCCCCCCTTCCTTTTACAAATCCCTCCAAATCCTTGAACGCCATGCTCTCCGCCTCGCCTATTGCATCCGTCTCCCCTCCCTGATGCGGATCCTGTATGATCTGATTCCATTCCCCCACCTCCTCCTTTTCCTTGAAAGGATACGGATCCTCTACACCTCCCACAAACTCGATCCTCCACACCTTCTTGTCTCGCCCATCCTCTCCTTCCCCCGCAGGCTGCCACGCCTATATTCCCACATCCCACCTGGTCTCCATCTCTCTACCCTCCTTACCCTCTCCAAAGGTTGCTTCCGCCAGCTCCCCATCCCTGATGATGTCCTCCTCCCCTCCATATACCCCTCCTACCAACTTTGATCCTCCTTCCCTCTTCCTGTGTCTGTTCCTTTGGGCGCCCTCCCTCCCTCCTCCCTTTCTCCCCACTCTTCCTCTGGGCTTCCCCACCCTTGTCCCTCTCCTCCTCCTCTCATTTCCTCTGCCATTGGCGTCTTTGTTCTCCCCTCTCCACCCTCTCCACCCCCCCCCCCTTCTTCCTCTCTTGGCAGGTCCCCGGACTCGCACACGCTACGTGGACTTTAGTGCGCCGGAGATCATCGCCATCAGTGTCTCGTATGTGCCGTCATGTTTAGTGTTCAGTGTTCACCGTCGCACTCCATCGTTCACCTGTGCCATTGCCGTCTTCAGTGTTTATGCATCGTGTCAACAGTTTAAAGTGTGGATTGTCATCGAGTGTGAATGGCTCCGTGTTTGTCTTTCTGTGTCAACCGTTTTATTGCCCACCATTCTGTAACCTCTGTGTAATCTTCTGTATTTTCTCATTGTGTATCCTATGGCTGAAGAGCAGCATAAAACGCTGCTGACAGCCTGAGTGTTGTACAGGTTTTAAAATTACAGTAAAGAAAAAAAAAATCATGACCCCGGTCTCCGGCGGTAATTCGGCAGAATACCGCCCTTCCATTGTGCCATTCCAGCACTAATCGAAGCGTTAGGGTTTCAGGTGCCAGTCAGCCAGCCAGCCAGCCGAGCAGCAGAGCATCAACAGCGGTCCCGGACAGCAGCAACGGTCCAGTCAGCAGCAGCGGTCCAGCCAGCCAGCTCTCCAGCAGCAGCAGCAGCAGCAGCAGCGCAGCCTCGGCCCCATCCGTGGCAGCAGCAGCAGCAGCTGCGGCGTCCCTGCCAGCCGTCACCAGCGCCAGCGCCAGCAGCGTGGGACTGGCCTTCGTCTTAAGCCCTCTTCATCTGTCCAAGTCCGTTCCCAGTTTTTTGCTCTCCTTTTCGTCCTGGGCTGTTTTAGTGCATCTCTGTCATCATGTCAGTCCCCACCACCACTGCCATTGTGTACACTTCGCCCTCCGCCGCCACCACCACCATTACATGGTGTGCCCAGTCACCCACCCCTTTTTCCATCCCTCCTCTTCTAACTCTCCCTTCACCCTCTCTCTTTGTCACCCCCTCCCCAGCTTCTTCCTCTCACTGCTCTCCCTCTGATCCTTTCCCCCCACTACCCCGGCCTACCATTGCAGCTCCAGCTAGGATGGTGACCCATTGGGCCACTGCCCATGCCCAGCTCCCCCCATCACCTTCGCCATCACTGCCACCGCCACCACCATCGCCGTTGCTGTCGCCATCGCCGTCGCCATTGCCTTCACAATCACTATCTCCGGCGCCACCTACTGCCCCCAAGCCGGGACCTGCCCCTTCCTACCACCTCCTTATAGCTCCCTTCTGCCGCTGTTAAACGACCTAGTGGCACCACCACCTCCTCTGATCCCAAAAAGGCCCCGCCTCATCCTCCTTCCCCCACCCCAGAATGCCATGGATGTCTCCCCGCCAGGCCTCCTCCTCCTCCTACTCCTCCTCCCCCCCACTTTATACAAATACCTCCTCTCCTGTTCCGATCCATCCTTCTCGAGGCCGAGAATCTCCCCTCCTCGTCTGCCAACACGTCCCTAGTGCCCCCATCTCACTCCTCACACCCAGACGGGATTCTATTCTCATCTCCTCCCCCAGCCCTACCCCCCATACTGACATCCTCTCTCGAATCCCCATCACCTGTTTTGGCCCCAACGGCATCTTCACACCTGCTCCTTCTCCATCACCTACCTGCCAACCCCAAACCCCGCGTCGCCTGCCGACCCTCACCACCGTGATCACTCAGCTCAGTCATATGATCACAGACGAGGAGGTGTCGGCGGAGCTCAAGGCGCATCCCACGCTGGAGGTGCAGGCAGTCCGCCGAATTTTCAACTCGCAGGGCCCCATCCGACTTATGCGGAATTTCTATGAGGAAGCTCCCTCCATTAGCTCCCTCCTGAAGGAGGGTGCCATCCTCTTCAACCAGCGCTATAAGGTCGACCCCTCCTGTTGCCCTCCTCAATCCCTGCACTGCCACAGGTGTCTGCGCTATATCACACACCACCCAACAGCCGAGTGCTGGGATGCCCCCACCTGCGCACATTGTAGGCAAGTGCACTTCCTCTGGCAGTGCCCTAACCTTCAATCCCCTCCCTCCTGTAATACCTGGAATCACTCCCATCCCACCTACTCCCAAAAGTGTAAAGCCCAACCCCCTCCAACCACTCCTGAACTCACTGTCCCTGTCCGTCCTCTGACTGCCCCCACCCCTCCTGGCAATTCCCTTTGTCTCCCCTCCCACCGCTGAGGACACCCTTTCCAGCGCCCTCACACCCTCCAACAGGTCTCCCTCGCCGCCCGTTCCATTTTTCACTTAAAAATGTATGCCACCTACTCCAAGAATCAGACCCATTTCACCTTCTCCCGTCTTGACACACTTGTCTAAATCCTTGTCATGGCGTGACAGCACCGTATCCTTTTCAACAAGGTCCACTCCCTTCTCACCAACAAGAACCTCTTCCTGCACACCCTTGCCACCCACCACGTGGATGCCTTCCTCTTCAATGAAACCTTCCTCCTACCCCACCACACCATCCACACGTCGCCCTGCCTCCTTCACCACTCTCATAATCCTCTCCCGATTCTGCGCGGTGGAGTTGCCATTGGTCACCACCGCCAGATCCCAGTTCGGCTCCAACCTCTCCCTCCCGACCCCACTGAACACCTGATCCTTAGTCCCTTCTTCCCCAGTCTTACCATCACCTGCACCACCATCTACATCCACCCTAACGCCCCTCTTCCCATCAAGGTCCTCTCCCAAATTGACCGTACCTTCTCCTCCGACGTGATCGCTGCCGACCCCAACATCCATAGTCGTTCGGCCACCCAGTTACACAGTGGCATCGGTTCCTCTCCTCCCTTTTTCAAGGCGACCTCATCACCATCGCTCAGCACACCCGTCCCGAATCCAACTCCACTCCCGATGTTATCCTTTCCTCCTCTAACCTCCTTGGCCGAATAATGGTGGGTGTCCTGGAGCACACATGGAAGTGACTGTCTCTTTCCTCTCCACCCTGGCCAGACTCTACAATGTAGTCCTGTCCACCGGTTACTACCCCGACCTGTGGAAAACCTCACGTATCCTGATGTTCCTTAAACCTTGTAAACCGCCGTCCGTCGTCTCCTCCTACCATCCCATCAGCCTTACCTCAGTCTTCAGCAAGGTCTTGGAATCTATCCTCACCCGCCGCATCCATCAACATTTCCGCCAGCACCGCCTCCTTCTCGTTACCCAGTGTGGCTTTCGGCCGTCCTTCTCTTCCGACGACCTTCTACTTCACCTCACTCATCTCCTTTCTGAACAGCTTAATTCCCATCGCTCCACAATCTTCATCTCCCTGGACCTCGAACGTGCTTATGACCACGTATGGAATTCCGGTCTCCTCTTCGGCTCCAAACCTTCGCCCTTCCAGTTAACTATGTCCTTCTGATCGGCTACTTTCTCACTCACCATCCCTACTACGTCACCATCCATAACACGGATTCCAACACCTTTTTTCCCTCAGCCGGTGGGCCCGAAGGCTCCGTCCTCTCTCCCCTTCTGTACCTTTTATATATGGCGGACAAGCCGTCACCCCCCGTCCACCTTCTTTAGTTTGCCAATGACAGCACCTTCCTTGCTCTTGCCCCCACCCTCCAGCGCTCCCAACACCTCCAATTCCATCTTGACCGGTTCACCACTTGGTGCAACCAGTGGTTGCTCAAGGTCAGTCCCTCAAAACCCAGGCGATCATTGTAGGTAAAACCACCCCTTCCTTCTGCCTCCTTGATTTCTATTTCACCATCTACGGCCGTCTTATCGCCCTCACCCCCACCCTTAAGTACCTTGGCGTCACCCTCGGCCGTCGACTCTCCTGGATCCCCCCTCTCTGTATAATCCAAGCCAAGGCACGCTCGCAACTCCGTCTCCTCAACCTCCTTTCCGGCCTTACATGGGGTCTGGACCCCTCCACCATACTCCACACCTATAAATCCCTCATCTGCACTATCCTTTGATACTCCCATCTGGGCTGGATGTCCGCCACCCCCTACCTTTTGTAAATCCCTCCAAATCCTTGAACGCCATGCTCTCTGCCTCACCTATCGCATCCGTCTCCCCTCACCCATGCAGATCCTGTACGATCTCATTCCATTCCCCCCACCTCCTTCTTTTCCTTGAAAGGATAGAGATCATTTACACCTCCCGCAAACTCAATCGTCCTCACCCGCTTGTCTTGCCCATCCTCTCCCGCCCCCACCTACTGCCGCGCCTGTAATCCCATGTCCCACCTGGTGTCTATCTCTCCACCCTCCTTACCCTCTACCCAGGTCGCTTCCGCCAGCTCCCACTTCCTGATGATGCCCTCCTCCCCTCCATCTACCCCTCCTACCAACTTTGATCCTCCCTCCCTCTTCCTGTGTTTGCTCCTTTTGGCACCCTCCCACACTTCTCTCCCTCTTCCCTCCCTCCTCCATTTCTCCCCACTCCTCCCCTGGGCTTCCCCTCTCCTGTCCCTCTCCTCCACCCCCCATTGACATCCTCGTTCTCCCCTCTCCTCCACCTCACCTTCTTTCTCTCTTGGCAGGTGCCTGGACTCGCACATGGTAAGTGGACATTCGCGCACCGGAGATCATCGCCATCATTGTCTCGTGTGTGCCATCGTGTTTAGTGTTCAGTGTTCACCGTCACACTCCATCGTTCACTGGTGCCATCGACATCTTCAGTGTTTGTGCATCGTGTCAACAGTTTTTAGTGTGGATTGTCATCGAGCGTGAACGGCTTCATGTATTTTATGTTCATGTGTTTACTGTTTTTCTCCGCCGTTTTGTTCCAGCCCATGTGTCTTCTCTGTTTTATCATTGCACTATCTTTATCTGAAGAGCGACGTATTGTGCTGCTACCAGGCCACCAATTTTACTGGTATTGAAATCGCAATAAAGAAAAAAAAAATACTTAACGACAGTCAGTCTTAGCCCTCATGACGACCATGGAGGTAGTGGTCGAAAGCTTGCAGTTTTATGCTGAACTGACGCGGCATGTACACCGAGAGATTTTTATTCAGAAATCTGACATATTATGATGTCAACAGGAAAGTAATTAAGATTTTCCTTTTTTACCGCCTTCGGAGTGGAGTGGCTTTCCAGCGGAATATCTCATTTAGTTATATACATGTACTGAAAGGGAAATTCAATATTTTTTTTCCTCTGCAGGCCTGCAGCGTGAACTAAACAGGACTACAATACTGTATAAGAATCACGTAGGAAAAAAGGAGACGACTCACCGAAGGGCAGAAGCGCTGCGTCGTCAATAGCTACACAAACAAAAGGTACAGAGCTCTACATTGCTAGCTTGCCGAATGAAATACATTTCTGAAGCTGTAAGAGAAAAATACGCACAAACACGCACACACTATTTGGCGGGGGGTGGAAGGACAACGAGTTATCTTAGGTTTAGGCCAGGAAGGTTACATGAGCGAAGCATATAGTGTAAGGTTAGCTCTCATATGTACAGCTCAGAAAAGTAGGTGGTGGTGGGGTATGGGTTGTGCAGCAGCTACTGCAAATCTCGCATATTGTGCTCTGCTGCATGTTATGCCACTGGGTAGTCCACATTGTTTTTGGCAACAGTTTGATGGTGGCCATTCTGGTTGACAGCTGCCGGCCGCGGTGGTCTCGCGTTTCTAGGCGCGCAGTCCGGAACCGTGCGACTGCTACGGTGGCAGGTTCGAATCCTGCCTCGGGCATGGATGTGTGTGATGTCCTTAAGTTAGTTAGGTTGCAGCAGAGCTGATATATAACACGGCTGCTTTCACAGGTGGCTCCTCCCCTGATAGAATACTATAAGCCTGTGATGAGACGGGAGTAGGAGGCGTTGGGTTTGTGGGTAGGGTAGGCATTGCATCTGGGCCTTCCATAAGGGTATGGTCCCTGTGACGGGAGTGGCATAGGGATCGACAAGGTTGTTGTGGAGGTTGAGTGGGTGGCAGAATTCCACTTTGGGAGGCATAAAACTATGTTGTGTCGGATATCCGTCATTTACGGTTAAGATGACAGATAATGAAAGACCTGACAAACTACGTCGTTCAGTCATTCCAGTATCAGGTGGTATTCAGTAACAAAGGAGGCGCTTATATGTGGTTGTTTCTTGAGAAGGATGTGAGGCTCAGGTGTGTGTGTGGGTATGGCACTGGAGATCTTTTTGTGTCCTAGGTCTGGGGAGTATTGCTTATCTGATAAGGCCTTTGTGAGGTCTTCACTTTACAGAGCGAGGGAGTTCTTATCACTGCAGATGCATCTGCAACGGGTGGCGAGGCTGTATGGGATGGATTTTTCATCTGGAAGAGGCGGCAGGTGTCAAGGTGCAGGTACTGTTGGTGATTGGTGGGTTTCATGTGGACTAGGGCGTGAATGGCCATCGTCAAACTGTCGCCAAAAACAGGGTGCAGTAGCAGAACATCCAGCAGAGCATAAATGTGACATTTCGATACTGCTTCACAACCCATTCCATCTGGTTCCTCGCCACCACCGCCAGCTTTTCTGAGCTGTTCACATGGGAACTAATCTTACATTACACACTTCTTTCCTGTAATCTCGATGGCATAAGCTTAAGGTAACTCGCTGTTCCCCCAACCCGCAGTTAATAGTACGCGCGCTCGCTCGCGTGCGCGCGCGTGTGTGTGTGTGTGTGTGAGTGTCTGTGTGCGCGTGCGTGTGTGTGTATATGTGTGTTATGTGCTACAGACTGAGAAAGGAATTTCTTCCAAAAGGTAGTAAAGTAAAGCTCCATACCTTTCGTTGTGTATCTGTCGACTTTCAGTCAGTCGTCTGCTTTATTCCTGAACAATTCGTTATTCTCAAATAGAACTTTCTGCACGTTTTGTAAGAAGTCAGCTCCAGAAGCCACAATGTAATCCTTATTTGCTAGTATTTAGAGATTTCTGCATGATTTAAAGGTTAGGAAGTCTTATTTGAAAGTATTTGTATGGAGTATAGCCAAGTATGGAAGTGAAACATGGACGATTGACAGTTTAGACAAGAAAGTAGAAGCTTCTGAAATGTATTGCTACAGAAGAATGCTGAAGATTACATTGGTAGATCACGTAACTAATGAGGAGATAATGAATCGAATTGGGGAGAAGAGTTGTTGTGGCACAACTAGACTAGAAGAAGGTACTATTTGGTAGACATGTTCTGAGGCATCAAGAAATCACCATTTTAGTATTGGAGGGAAGCGTGGAGGGTAAGAATCGTAGAGTGGCACCAAGAACGGAATACACTAAGGAGATACAGGAAGATGTAGGTTGCAGTAGCTAGTCGGTGTTGAAGAGGCTTTTAGAAGGTAGAGTAAAATGGAGAGCCGCATCAAACCAGCGTTTGGACTGAAGACCAAAACAACGACAACAAGCTTGCCTGTTTTAGCTTGCAGTGTTATTTTCAAGTGAGCATGTGGGTATTGTGGACAGTGACTCTTATGTACGTCTATCTCACGCTCAATAACGTTATTTTCATTAATAACAGTTCCACTTACGTCTAGGTGAATTTGACGATCAGATGGGATCTAGAAGCCAACTGCCTGTTATATGTTGTTTTGGTCTTGAGTCCGACGAATGGTCAGATGCAGCTCTCCATGCTATTCTAGGCAGTGCAAGCCTATTCATCGTCGAGTAACTATTGCAACCTACTTTTGCTTACTCTATTCAGCTCTTGGTCTCATTCTACGATATTTACTCTCACAGGCCCCCCTCTAGTACTAAATTGGTGATCCCTAGATGTCTCAGAATGTATCCTACCAACTGATCGCTTCTTGCAATGAGGTTGTGCACTAACATTTTTCTCCCCAGTTCTATTTAGAAGCTCCTCATTAGTTACATGACCTACCCATATAATCGTCAACTTTCTCCTGTAGCACTACATTTCAAAAGCTTATATTCTTCTTGTCTAAACTGGTCATCGTCCATGTTTCATTTCCATACGTGACTACACTCCATATAAATAATTTCAGAAAAGACTTCCTAAAACTTTAATCTATATTATCTTCTGCAGAAACACTTTCCTGGTCATTTGCAGTATCCATTTTATATCCTCTTTATTTCAGCTATCGTCAGTTAATTTGCTGCCCAGACAACTGAACTCGTCTACTACTTGAAGTGCATCGTTTCCCCATCTAGTTTCCTCAGCATCACCTGATTTAATTCGAGTACATTCCATTGTCCTCGTTCTGGCTTTGTTGATGTTCATTTCATATTTCCTTTTAAGACACTCTACATTTCATGCAACTGCTTTTGCAAGTCCTTCACTGCCTCTGACAGAATTACAATGTCGGCGGGAGACCTCAAACTTTTTATTTCTTTTGTCAGGACTTTGTGAGTGGCTGTTTAGGTTTTTATGTTGGTAACGCCACGTAGAGCTCTGTATGAAAATCACTGACTGTGCTGTGTGCAGTCTGTGGCTGGTTGGCATTGTTGGAATACGCGCTATTTTAGTGTTGGGCAACTGGATGTGAACAGCTCGTAGCGTTGCGCAGTTGGGGTGAGCGGCCAGCAGTGGTGGATGTGGGGAGTGAGATGGCGGAGTTTTGAGAGCGGATGATCTGGACGTGTGTCCGTCAGAGAGAGTAAATTTGTAAGACTGCATTTCATGAAATTATATAATTTTTGAACGCTATTAAGGTAAATACATTGTTTGTTGTCTATCTAAATCTTTCATTTGCTAACTATGCCTTTCAGTAGTTAGTGCCTTCAGTAGTTAGAATCTTTTATTTGGCTGGCAGTATTGGCACTCGCTGTATTTCAGTAGTTCGAGTAACGAAGATTTTTGTGAGGTAACTGATTCATGAAAGGTATAGGTTATTGTCAGGGCCATTCTTTTGTAGGGATTATTTAAAGTCAGATTGCGTTACGCTAAAAATATTGGGTATCAGTTTGGTGTTGATGAGAATAGGTAAAGAGCGAAATGTCTGAGTACGTTCAGTTCTGCTCAGCTGTTTGAAAATCAAATAACGTAAGGGGTTTACCAGCGCAGTCAATCATAAATTTTTCTAAGGGGTCGTTTCAACTTTAATTCCTATTCCAAATGCTTCTTTAGTTTCGTTTACTACTTGCTCAATGTACAAATTGAATGATGTCTGACATAAACTACAAACCTGTCGCAGTCCCTTCTCAACCACTGCTTCTCTTTCATGCAACACAACTTCCGTCTGGTTTCTGCAAGAGTTGTAAGAAACCTTTCGCCCCATGCGTTTAACCCCAGCTATCTTCAGAATTTCAAAGAGACTCTGCCAATGACCATGGTCAACAGCTTTCTTTAAGTCTACAAATAGTATAAACTTAGTTTCACCTTTTCTTAACTTATCAGCTGTGACAAGTCATAGGGTCAGTATTTCCTCACGTGTTCCTACATTTCAAACTGATCTTCCCCTTGGTCGACTTTTACAGGTCTTCCATTCCAGTATAAGAGATTTGTGTTAGTATTTTGCAATCATGACTTATTAAACTTATTTTACTTCTGTAAAATATGTGGGAGTAAGCGTGCGGAACGATTTGAAGTGGAATGACCATATAGAATTAATTGTTGGTAAGGCGGGTACCAGGTTGAGATTCATTGGGAGAGTCCTTAGAAAATGTAGTCCATCAACAAAGGAGGTGGCTCACAAAACACTCGTTCGACCTATACTTGAGTTTTGCTCGTAAGTGTGGGATCCGTACCAGATCGGGTTGACGGAGGAGATAGAGAAGATCCAAAGAAGAGCGGCACGTTTCGTCATGGGGTTATTTGGTAACCGTGATAGCGTTACGGAGATGTTTACCAAACTCAAGTGGCAGACTCTGCAAGAGAGGCGCTCTGCATCGCGGTGTAGCTTGTTCGCCAGGTTTCGAGAGGTTGGGTTTCTGGATGAGGTATCGAATATATTGCTTCCCCCTACTTATACCTCCCGAGGAGATCACGAATGTAAAATTAGAGAGATTCGAGCGCGCGCGCAGGCTTTCAGACAGTCGTTCATCCCGCGAACCTTACGCGACTGGAACAGAAAAGGGAGGTAATGACAGTGGCACGTAAACTGCCCTCCGCCGCACACCGCTGGGTGCCTTGCGGAGTATAAATGTAGGTGTAGATGTAAATGTAGAAGGCTGGGAGTAGTTGAGAAGGAACTTCTACTGTCGAGGCCTTGTTTAGACTCGTTTTTCATTGTTACGTCAAATTCTTTTCGCAGTATCATGTCTCACACGTTCACTTTATGTACGTCCTCTTCAGTTCTCTGTTGTGAAATAATATTTTGTTGTATTATATTTAAGTAAAAATCTGTGAACATACGTCATCTAAGGATTCCATACAGTTATTACGACACATTTCGTACTAGGAAACATTACAGACCACAGTTGTTTTAATGTTCGCTCAGCTGACAATTGCTGGAAAACAGGAAGAGGAGAAAGACCATGTCGTACAGATATGAGCTTCAAGGACTGGGCGTTAGGTAACCGAGGCGCTCGACCGTGTGGTTCACAGGTGGCGTGAGGTGAGCTTTGGCGCGTTTAGCGGAGCAGGCGGCCCCGTGATCACGCGAGGCTGCGGCCACAGCAGAGCAGGGAACACGAGCTCCAGTCACGTCCAGCATGGAGGCCCGAGCGCTGCTCGCAATGGTCGCTGTGGCCAGCGCTGCCACCAACCTCGCCTCTGCGAACCTAGCCCTCGTTGTGAGTCTCCACGATCCTGCTTTATTCCACCATGCGATGCGCCTACGTCATCCCCACATTCGGTATTTACGTCAGTCCTCCCTCCTAAGGTTCTACACTCCACTTCTAAGCAACATTGTCATCATCTAAAATCACGTAAATTGTGGTTACTATAAGCGTGATTCTTGTTCCTTTGGGGTAATACCTACTTATGTGGCGTTTTATATTTTCCGGCACAAGTTCCTACTTGAGAAAAAAAAACTGATCAATAAACTGTAATGCACTTACCATTTGGTACATAATCCTGATCGAAATAAACCAAAAACTATGGTGAAGTAGGAGTAGAAGCTCGACAAAGCAGAGAAATTCTGTGTTCAAGAAAGTAAGTGGTTGGAACTGACCTGTTGTTGGACGTGATGCTTTGTTTCAAAAATAATGTGTAGGAAATAAAATTAGATTTTGTCGCTCTCTCTCTCTCTGTCACATACAAATACTGTGATGGTGTGTTTACACACGTGCTCCTTGCGCCTAGTCGGCATGCGGCTGTGACTCGCCACACACCGAAGTAGAGGCGCCCAGTGTGAGCACTGATGTGAATGGAATCACTCGTATGCACACTGTTAGGGAAGAGGCATGAAACTACGGGCCTCTGCTTGCGTGTGAGGCAAGCACAGTCGCACGGCGACTGGACGCAAGGCGCGCAGGGGTAAACGCAGATTTAGTGACATATACGCATGTATTTAATAGTAGTGGAAGGAAATAGGTAGTGGCATTTCTTGTTGCAGTCTCGACAGTCTTATGCCACTAGACTTGTGAGACATGGGTGGAACAAATTCCTGATAATCGGCTAACTTAGGTTACCTATTATCTGAAACGTATCTGCCAGTGGTATATCGATCACACCATGAAACTAAGTGAGTCGCAGGCTAGACCCCTGCCTCGGGCATGGATGTGTGTGATGTCCTTAGGTTAATTAGGTTTAAGTAGTTCTAAGTTCTAGGGGACTGATGACCTCAGAAGTTAAGTCCCATAGTACTCTGAGCCATTTGAGCCTTACGCAATGATGTATTACAGTGGGTAGCTGCTGATATCACATAGGGAAGATTGGTTCCCATTCACCTTAGCAATTTGTGAGGAGCTGTATCGGGGCACTTATAAACCTACCCTCGATTCTATAGTTCTCGTAGCGCTGTTGTGCTTATATCTAGCGTACCAGTGTTGTATGAGTGTGTGTGTGTGTGTGTGTGTGTGTGTGTGTGTGTGTGTGTGTGTGTGTGTAAGAGAGAGAGAGAGAGAGAGAGAGAGAGAGAGAGAGACAGAGAGAGAGAGAGAGAGAGAGAGAGACAGAACGAGTGGGAGATTCGGTTCTATTGTGTGTTTTACCTCTTTGAGATCTGTATGTGCCAGTGTGTTTTTTGTTCAACTGTGTTTGACTTAGATGAGGGGGTGCTGGTATCGCTTTCGTCAGAGGTTCCGTTGTGGGGGAGAACTCAGGATACACTTCGCTGGTGTTGCGGGCTACAGTACGTGTTGGCTGTGAGTATTTGTATTTGGGTCGCCTAGTTAATCATGGTCTTGTTGTCAGAATTTTTCCACGTCTGATGTCTTAGTGAGGATGTGTCTTCAGAAGTTGGTCTTACCCTGGTTTGTCGTGTTTCCAGTGGTTCCACTCCAGTAATGCAGTTTAGGTCATTACAGGGTGTAATTGCTAGGGAGTTTTGCGAGGCTTTCAGTTTATGCTACTGATCTTTGTATGCCTGCTAAGGGTCTGAGGCATATTCTTTTAATGTTCTTCCGTATGTCTTTTATGTGAGTTTGGTTATTTGGTCATGGCACACGTATAGTCGTCCTTGAACCAGTCCTGTTAGGTTTGTCGAGTAGGTAAGTTAGGTGCGTTTTTCAATTCAGGTGTATGCCCACGAACACGCCAAGGAACCTAACAGTGTCGTTAAGTCTTAGTGACCAGTCCCAGAGTGTCATCTGTATGTCATCATTGTCCGCTGCCTGTTTTTGGTCAGGTGTTGGTGTCTGAACAGGATTGTTTGGGTCTTGGATGGGTACGGGCGAATCCTCCATTTTGCAACTCGGTATTCAGGTCGTTGTAAGTAGGTCGAGTTTTCCCTTGGGTAGTGGTTGTTCTAAGCTCTGTACACCATGATGCAGTTTTGTCAGCTTAAGGTTCTACTGTCTCTGAGGGAGTTGTTACAGTGGACATATCGGCAGTATACATCGCGTACAGTAGCGGGGACAGGAGGCACTCCTGCCTGTACAGTGTATTATCGGGATGTTGCGCTGGAGACATGTACCTTGCATATCCCGTTTGAGATGTACGCTCATATGACGTACGATTTTATTCAGGAGTTCCATTGGTGTTGTCCGTTTTGACCGAGCTTGTCAAAGCCACGTTCTGTGTCTAAAAGGCCTTATTGAAGTCCTTTATGATTTCGTCGGTCACATTAATCAGTGGGTCACTGATCGGGTGATTCTGCGGACTCCCGATTGTGTCAGCGGGAGGATGTCTTTGAGTTCTATGTACGTCTTTAGGCTCTGGGTTACTATACGTCTTTCGTATAAAGTCGAGCAGACATCTGGTCAGTCTTTGGTTTGTCGAAGTGTGGTATCATGATTGTCTTTCTTGTCTCCTTGCTGTTTTGTATGGTCCCATTTGTCAGGCAGTAATAGAAGATAACTGAGAGGATGGGTGTTTGGAGAAGTTTTGGGACTTTCTGTAAATCTATTCGTTTTATATCATTTTGTCCAGGGGCTTAGTTCCGTCCAGAGTGGATTGCTGTCTCGGATGTGGTCAGAGTCTGCTCTAATTCGTTTTCCACCTGTAGTTGGAAGTTTTCGTCAATTCTATTATTTTGTGGAAATGACTAGGCCTGGTTTAGTACCTGTTTGAAGGCTTCCCCTGTTCCGTTTCGTCTGTTGTTGGTTCTTCATTTATCAGTAATGTGGGTTTTCGCCTATTGTCTTTGTCCTGTCAGCGTTTTGAGGCGCTTTCAGAACCTACGACCCTGTTCTGTATTTTAACTGTCTGCAAGTGTCGTGCCACTGTCTTTGTCGATACATGGGAATGATTGTTTTATCCTTGCGTTTACGCTGTTACTCCGGCTTATTTGTATAGTTTTTTCTGTCGTATTAGATTGAGAGTGCCATGAGGACTGGCTTGTCTCCAATGTTTTAAGAAAATGATGTGTGGCTGCCTGGAGTCAGTCTGTAGCTTGTTGAAGGTCATCGTCGTGTGTTATGATTATAGAGAGCGTTGGCTTCAGAGGATATCTTTGTATCTGTTCCAGTCTCTGTCAGCGTATTTTTGTACAGTCCGTCTTGTGGGCAGCTGGTCTGGGAGATGGGTGGCATTAATCACGAAAAGGATGGAAAGGTGGTAACTTGAGATGGAATCTCTGATGCCAGGTTCCATCATTTCGTCGCTGACGTTGGGGCTTTGAGATATGCAGGTTAGTGTCTAACATCCCTGAAATCAGATGAAGATCGGTTGATCTACTGCCAATCTGCTGATTGGTTCTGTTGTCAGTAGGCCGAAGAGTCGGCGTCCGTTGCCGGTTTCTGCTCTACCAGCTAGCACTTGTCGTGTTGCATTAGTCGCACAGTATTAGGACCCTATGAAGTGCCGTTATGTACCGTAACGACTGCGTTTATAGGGGCCTCCCTGGGTGTTTTGCGTACAGACTATGTTGAGGCTGCTCCTTTTCCTGTCTCTTAATTGGAGTAAGAGGCCTTCGATTTTCTAATGTACTGCCAGTAGAGGGATTTCTTTGGCTGCTATTGAATCGTATGTTCATATGGCCACTCCACCGCTGCCGTCTTGCCTGTCTTTCCGAAAAGTGTTGTATTTTAGGACGCTGAATTTGTTCCTGGCCGTTATCCACGTTTCAATGATTGCTGCAAAATGAACATCACCTTGATGCATTGTACCTTTAGTCCTCCCTCCGTGGGTATCGACAAAGACGAAGTTTAGACGTTGTGCATCAGCCACCGCGATGGTGCTAATGGGGCAAGGGGTGCTACAGAGGGTCACGGGGTTGTTTACTTTCTGTATGTTGTGGGTTGTGTCATTGTATGTGTATGTGTGTGTGTGTGTGTGTGTGTGTGTGTGTGTGTGTATGTTTGTGTGCATTTGCGTTTCAAGGTGCAGTTGTTCCCTTATCGTATGTGTGTTTGATTTCGTGTTTGTGCACATTCGGAATCATTACAAAGTATTTGCCTTGTAGCGTATGCCCATGATCTTTGACAGCCTCTCATAGATCTGGAAGTAGGTGGAACAGTACTGTGGAGACGACCTGTGTGAGGTCTGCTTTGAGCAGTATGTGGTGGTAGAGCTCGTCGTCGCTGTCTGGAAGACACGCTGGCTCGTATATGATCTCGATGGAGGAATGTCTCGACCGCTGTGGCCTCCTTGCGTCTTTAGAGATATTTGAAGAAGAGGGCAGAGTTTGGACCCTTGCAATTGGCGCATCTTTCTTCTTCTTTTTGATTGTAGCGGAAGAGGTCATATGCTGTCCACAACATCTTCGACACTTTGTTTCCTGCACGTATATGTCGTGTTTGCAAATTAAAGGCACTCACCAGATTGAGCTGGTTTAGGGGCAGAGGGGTGGGTCCCTTGGTTGCCCTGCTATGCGTTTGAGTCGTTTATTTTTCTGTAGTCTATGCGCTGTGTTTTGTTTACTTCAAGGCGCTTGGGAAGCAGTTTATCGAGCACTGAGTCATCCGAGGTGCCTTGGGGTATGCTTTTCAGTATGATCTTCATTATGAGTTTATTATGGCGTAAACTTAAGGATCTCCTCGGTTACGGGTCCAGTGTGTATATCTACGCTCTTCCTCCTCCTTCGTCGGGTCCAGTCATCCCACTGCGGTCCGCTCCCGCCAGCAGCGTCGTTGCTCATTCCCTCTTCGGACTGGAGCACCTCTGTGTGGGCTGACGATGCGTTTTCAGTCCGCTGCGGAAGTAAAGCACGTGAAGAGGCAGCAAACAGTGCACAACAAAGCTCTCTGGCTCTGCATCAGCCATGATATTTCAGCACGAGGTAGCTTTACGGTTCTGCGAGACTCCCGACGCTGAAGTGACGCATCCGCGATTTCGCGTCGGCGTTGACCTCGGCTAACCCAATGGTCAGTGGACTGGGAAACGGCTGTGGTGCCACCTGTTCTCTCTGCGGTTCTCTCCCGTCATAAACGTTCTCAGGCTGTCCGTCTTGAGCGCGCTGTGCCAGGCACAATGCTGTTATTTCGTCTTCAGTCTCATGCAGCCGTCTAGGCGATTGAGTTCCGCCTTCGGTCCGTTGCAGTTCCAGGTTCCACTGCCGACCCAGCTGTTCTCTCTGCAGTTCGCTCCCGCTAGAAGCGCCCTGCTACGTTCCATTTTTGGTGCGGTGCACCTGATGCTGCATCTTGGGTTCGTTTTAGACGTCCATACACTCTGTTATTCTTTTATAGAGTTCTGCTGCTGCCCCATTGCGTTTTCAGCATTTGCAGTTGCAGATCCCATGTGTTGCTGAGTGGGTGCCCCGTGTCACGATACATCAGGTTACTCGTCACCTGTATCTCTGCAGACGCTCTTATAATACTGTCCCATTATCGAAGGCTTGTGCAGATCCCTCGTTTCATCAGAATTCGTAGACTAAATACGAGACTGTGCTCACAAGGTAATGGCTGATTTAGTTGCCTGTCTTAGTAGGTGTGCCTGTGATGTCCACTGTTGGCCAATGTACAGCATGCCACATTGGCAAGATACATAATAAATTCCCGATTTTCGTAGTCCGAGACTGCTTCACATTTCCCAGTACCGCTCTTGTTTTGGTAGGTGGACTTAACACATACTTAATATTGTGCTTCCTCAAAATGTTTCTGATTTTGGCAGAAAGGGATCACGCATAGAGCTCTTACTCCACCGTCTTTGCCTCAACTTACTCTTCTTCTAGATAGCGTGGCAGGGTGACTGGTTGAACGTTCTTCCGAATCTGTTTGGCAGTGCATCCATTCTTGCAGAACAGCGATCATAGATGCTCAGTTTTTGTCGCCAGGCTATCTGGATCTGACAAGGTGTGTCCTACGTGGTCCAATGACTTCAGAACTCTGTTATTCTGCACTGGGTGGTGACAATTGCTGACTGGGGGGTATAAATCCATGTTTGTAGGTTTTAGGAACGCACTGGGGTCAAAGAAGCCGTCTGCTTTCCTTTTGATAACTACATTCAACAACGGCACCTGGCCATTCGTTTGCTAACTATCGGGTGATCAAAAAGTCAGTATAAATTTGAAAACTGAATAAATAGTGGAATAATGTAGATAGAGAGGTAAAAATTGACACACATGCTTGGAATGACATGGGGTTTTATTAGAACAAAAAAAAAAGTTCACAAAATGTCCGACAGATGGCTGCCTCTGAGCACTGTGGGACTTAACTACTGAGGTCAACAGTCCCCTAGAACGTAGAACTACTTAAACCTAACTAACCTAAGGACACCACAAACATCCATGCCCGAGGCAGGATTCGAACCTGGGACCGTAGCGGTCGCGCGGTTCCAGACGGTAACTCCAAGAACCGCTCGGCCACCCTGGCCGGCCCGACAAATGGCGCGAGACATCAAAACATCAGTAACTGCGCATGACAATCGTGTATGGAGCTGTAATAAGAGAGAGAATCAGATGCGCCAGCAGTCGCATCATGTTGACTTTACCTGAAAAGGCGCTTTTAGTGAAGCTGTATTAACAGAATGGGGAATGTGCTGGTTCAGCGTTACAATCCTATCGCCGTAGGAAGGGGATTCGAACGTTTAAAGGTCCGTTGACAAATGCAACTGTGGCGAGAATGATTTAGATTAGACGATAGACCCCGTTGTGGCCGACGGAGCACAAGGCGTAATGCTGCTGAGACAGTTCAGGGAGAAATCGAGACTGTAGCGGGTTCGTCTATGCACGGGGAAGTCAGCGCTCGTGCAGTCGCACGTCGCACCGGCATTCCATACACTACTGTTTGGTTAACACTGAGGCGTACCCTCCGATGCTGTTCGTACAAAATCCATCGGCAACATGAACTGTTACCTGGCGATTTAGTGAAGCGGAGGGCATTAGCGGTGTGGGCGTTTCAAAAGATGTGGGACGATGACGATTGGTTGAGTAACGTGTTGTGGACCGACGAAGATTTCACGCTCCGAGGGTCTGTCAACGCCCACAACTGCAGAATTTGGGCTACCGAAAATCCTACAACTGTCGTGGAAACTCCATTGCACGACGAAAAAGTCACGGTATGGGTTGGATTTACCACATCTACTGTTATCGGGCCTTTCTTCTTCGAGGAAATGCGTGACTCTGGTTTTGTAACTGGTACCCTGACGGGTGAGAGGTACGCCGATATGTTACAGCGTCGCGTCATCCCCAGCCTCACTGATAAACACCTGCTGGAACATACGATGCTTATGCAGAATGACGCCCCACCCTATATTGCTAGAGGCGTGAAGGATCTCTTGCGCGCGTCGTTTGGTGACGAACGTGTGCTCAGCCGCCACTTTCGTCATGCTTGGCCTCCCAGGTCCCCAGACCTCAGTCCGTGCGACTACTGGCTTTGGGGTTACCTGAAGTCGCAAGTGTATCGTGTTCGACCGGCATCTTTAGGGATGCTGAAAGATAACATTCGACGCCAATGCCTCACCATAACTCTGGACATGCTTCACAGTTCTGTTCACAACATTATTCGTCGACTACAGCTATTTTTGAGGAATGATGGTGGGCATATTGAGCATTTCATGTAAAGAACATCATCTGTGCTTTGTCTTACTTTGTTATGCTAATTATTGCTATTGTGATCAGATGAAGCGCCATCTGTCGGACAATTTTTGAACTTTTGTATTTTTTGGTTCTAATAAAAGCCCATGTCATTCCGAGCATGTGTGTCAAATTGTACCTCTCTATCTGCATTATTCTGTGATTTATTCAGTTTTCAAATTTGTACTGACTTTTTGATCACCTGGTACATCCAGAAAAGACAACTGGCCGTACTTTTCCAGTGCCAGGATCAGCTTAATACTCGTATTTGACTGGAATGAGTTCAGATGCTCCAGAAACTAATAGAGTGGATCGATACTAACTATTATCGGTAACTCTGTACATGAAACCAAATTTATATAGTTTTACCGTCATGATCATTATGGTGAGAGAACTTCTTAACATATCAAAACTTTGTGATGCATTTGGAACCTTTTCCCAAAATATTTGCTTTCGGGACCCATAATTTTCCGTCATAGCTTCACTTCTCCTAGTAGGCCTACTTCTCACTAAGTTTAGTGTGAAGGAAACGGTAACCTGGGGAACGGGGTGTCTCACAGCTCTACGGTTGTTAGAACACTGAATGTTTCTCTGTGGACCTAGTAAGTGCTGCTCTGAAACATCCTATGTGCCGGACCAGGAACTCAAACTCAGTGCCCTGCATTTCATGGGCAATACCTCATACCTTATAATGATAGATTCATTCTGGGTTCTCGGAATTTTAATAGCAACAATCTATGCCTAGCACAATTTTAATACGTCGTTTCGTACCGTAGTTCGTTGAATATTTGAGTGACGAAATGAATGCTCAGATTACAAGGATTTGCATTGGTCTGTTATGAACTTTACTGACCGTATCCGTAAATTCAACTGTGCATATTTGTTTTGCTCATGAATCGAAGCAGTCTTTCTGCAGTTATGGAGTGCAGGCATGCACTAACTGATCAACTCTCAAATAATCATATGGTTAATCAAGTTGGGATGTATGTTCTAAAAATAACCGACTTTTACGCTATGTAAGAATTTCATTTATAAATTTTAGTTGCTGTATTTTCGTATAGCCAGTTTGAGAAAATCTTTTCAATTTTCCTATTCAGTCTCAGTAGCACTGCTATTGTTTTGAGATGTTTCCTTGGTGCTCTAGTGAAGCGCTCTTGTAATGTGTGTGTTTTTTTCTGCTTGGCAGGGTCCGTACACTGCGGACATGTTAGAGCTTAGCGCCTGCGACGATGGGGAATACCAAGGCATTTTGATCAACATTTCACAGATCGTGGACGAAAAAACCAATGAAACCACAAACACAGGAGCCATCACTTTGCACTACGACATTTTTGCGGACGACTTCGAGGTGAGGGTTCAGCGGCAGCTCGCCTCGTTCATGCGCTCTCCGCGTTTTATTCGTCAGCTGTGGAACAAGCCAGGTATGTGAGAGGTGACGCCGGCGTTGCTTGCCAGCGGTTCCTGGCTTGTGAGACGATTCTACTTACTGGGGAACCGAGCTCTGGAGTACACGTCTTTTTTGGTACAAAGGGTGAGTCAGCTAATCCGTTCACCTGGAATATTTTCCGAACCGCGTAATGTGCGGTAACGCTTTACACCTGTATTAACTGCGAGACAGTAGACAACATACGACACAGTTCTTTTTCATAGATTCATTAATTACATAGTCATGGGCATTACCTCCTCTTTTTAAACTGGAGCTGTGGTATTTTATGGTGTTAGTATTGCAAATCTAAAAGAGACCGCTCATTGGCGTTTCACATTCCATAAACCGTTGACTTATTTCAGCACTAATTTTTGAGAGATAAGAATTTCCTCTTTTGCTCATGAAATGGGTTGCTGCCATATGTGGAATATATCGATTGTACACCCGATTACGGAAATGCTTCTTGTCGTATAGTGAGAAAACAACCTATTTCAGTATAGCACCCAGGAGTACAGATGAAATGTAGATTTCATTCTGTCCATATTGTGTACGTGCGCCAAGTGCTGCCTATATCGAAAAAATAAATTTCTTTCAGAATACAAGAAAAACCAGATACCTAAATTTTTCGCAGAGAATGTAGAAGCCACTAGAAGAGAGCAACTGACCTGTGCTAAGAAAGGTTTGCTGGAGACTAAGTGATTGGATTACCCTCTTTGAAATTTTGAATGTTGCACGGGTGAAAGACAGGAAGCGGAAAGTTATATAAAAATTGTACAGAAATCAGACGGCAGTTGTAAGCGTCGAGGGGCGCGAAAGGGAAGGAGAAGTGAGTGAGATAGTGTTATAGACCTATCCTCACTGTTATTCAATCTGTACATGAGCAAAGAGTAAACGAAACCAAAGAGAAATGTAGAGAAGTAAGCTCAGGGAGAACAAGCAAAAACTTTGAGATTAGCCATTGAAGTTGCAATTCTGTGACCGACAGCAAAGGACTTTTAAAAGCAGTTCAACGGAATGAACAGTGTGTTGAAAGGAGGATATAAGATGAATATCAACGAAAGAAAAAAAAAAAAAGATAATGGAATGTTGATAAATTATCAAATAACAGTGGAGGAATTAGATTAGGAAATAAGACACTGAAAATAGTAGTGATTTGCTATTTGGGCTACGAATTAAGTAATATGATATAAGATGTAAACTGGTGATGACGAGTAAAACGTTTCTGAAGATGAGAAATTTGTTAACGTCTAATACCATTTTAAGAGTTGTGAAGTCATTTTATGGAGGTGTTTGTCAGGATTGTTGCCTTGTGTGAATGTGAAACATGAACAGTTAACAGTTCGGATGAGAAAAGAATAGGAGCTTTTGGAATGTGGTGCTACAGAAGAAAGCTGAATACTGGATGGGTACACCATGTAGCCAATGAGAAGGCCACAGCGCCAGAGTGGAAACTCCTGCCCTGGTAACTGAGCACCTTTCCGGCTCCGCTAGCGGGATTTAAAAGGCAACTGGCTGCAAGCTGTGAAAGCTGATGGCCATAACACACCTCATCTCTTTAGAACTCTCGATCTACTGATCCGCCAGCTGCTGCCAAATCTGTGAATGACTTGAGCATTTCATAGCACATTTATAATTATGTTCAGTCTGGAACCGCGCAACCACTACAGTCGCCGGTTCGAATCCTGCCTCGGGCATGGATGTGTGTGATGTTCTTAGGTTAGTTAGGTTTAGGTAGTTCTAATTTCTAGGGGACTGATGACCTCATAAGTTAAGTACCATAGTGCTCAGAGCCATTTGAACCACATAATTATGTTTTAAATTTAGATATGATTTTCGTTCCAACGACTCTGAAACAAGTCCAGTCCAGTTCACAATGATCAGCGGCTGATAAACGTAATACTACACCACAGATAGCCACAACGTGCCAAACTGCACATGGCATGGAATTGCATGCTGCTTGCGAGCCAAGCCTCGGTGTGCCTCGGCTTTGTTCGGTCCTTCTCGGAAGTATCCTCTATTAAACGACATTTCATTTATTAACAAGATGTGCCATTTTTCGGTCGGCATAACTCTCTTCAGATCGGAAGATTCATGGAGTCAGCTCTGTTTAAGCTGTTCGTTCATGGTATGGATTTTCACAAGTCCAGGTGTCGTTTTCACAAAAAGAGGCAATCTAACGATCTATAGCCTTAAGCCTTAAAATGGAATGAGAATTACAGAAGAGAGGGAAGAGAATTCTTATTAAGTATCATGCAGTCACATAATCGAACGATACTGCAAATTTTATGTGAAACATTACAACACCACGCAGAATGAATTTAAAGACTTAGCTGACAATGAAAGAGCAACACATTACATGGTTCGACATACAGGTTTCATATTTTTACACATCAAGAAGCACTCTGTGATAAATTTTCAGGAATGCAGCACTTGATAACGCTGGTGGTATGAATTGTAAATTTTTTGAAATAACACTCCTTATTCCACTGTCAGTAGCAACAGTTTTCAATGGAACTGAACAAAGAATATGGAGACTTTATATATAAAGTACGCTGCCCAAATGAAGGGGCATGACAGGAACGTTTTCCGATTTTAAACTCGTTTTTATTGCATATACAGGATGAGTCATTAACTGTTGCCACGAATAATAACTCCGAAAGTATGATAGGACCTGAAAAGTTTGTGGGACAAAAGTTGCATGAGACAACGCGAGAGTAGGATGTTTTGGAATTTGTTACTATAGAAGAATGCTGAATACTATATGAGTAGATCATGTAACCTATGAGGAGGTACTGAACAGAGTAGGGGAGAAAAGAATTTTGTGAAATAAATAATATGCGGTCAGTTGATGGAACACACGCTGAGTCATGAAGGGATCATCAGTTTAGTGTTGAAGGCAACTTTAGTGGGTAAAATTGCAGAGGGAGATAAAGAGATGAATTGAGTAAACAATTGGAAAATAATGTGTGTTGCAGTAGTTACTTGGAGATGAAATAGCATTAAGAGTGTCATCTAAAAGTCTTCAGTTAGAAGACAACAACGACGAGAATGTGATTGATCATTACTTCAGTGAAGGTACCTTAATGGTTTATTACGGGAGAGGATGGTCTACGTGATGTTGCAAGATGGATGGAGGGGAACTAGGAATGAAGAACGAGTTCCTCGGCTGTCATGGAATCATAAATGCAGTGGTAACAAAAGCATGTATATTCAGAAGAACTCATACAATTGTTTTACACAATGTCCCTGTGGCATACGATGACCTTATTGTATGTATTGAGCCGGAGACCTAAAAACAACAGAGAGGCTTCATCCCACCATAGCCCTCCAGGTCCACAATGGTTTACAGCAGTCCACCCACCCTGCCACTGTGTGTTTGAAATCTTATGGAACTTAACTGCTAAGGTCATCAGGCCCTAAGCTTACACACTACTTAACCTAAATTATACTAAGGACAAACACACACACCCATGCCCGAGGGAGGAATCAAACCTCCGCCGGGACCAGTCGCACAGTCCACAACCTGCCACTGTAACACACCGAATCCAGTGTTATTGTGCGGTTCGGCCCCCAGTGGGGTTCCAGCTACTATAATCCAATTTTCAGGTCTGAATCACATAATTTCGTAAAAAATTCTATTTTGTATTAAATTACTTAAAAATTATTAAATATGAAATTTTTTGTATCAAGTTCACCAATTTTTAAATAAATATTTGTGTTCATACAAAAGGTAAATGTAAGAAAACAAGATTAATATTATTTTTATAAAAGATAATTGAAAGAAAATAAATAAAATGAATTATGGTGAATGTAAGAAATCTATTCTGTACCTAAGATTTTTCTAATTTCTTCCTTCTTGAGCAGCCATAAGACTTTTATGAACTGGCTGTTGTTAATTTTTTTGAGAGAATGCTAAATTACACTTCTACCACAGTCAAAAGTAACTTTCGGTTCAAGGTAATATTTTTTAAATTCTTTACTAATCCAATAACATCCATCATTTCGATATTTATCTTTATAAAATTAGTTAATATTCTTCTTCTCTAGTATGTCACCACACTGCTTTATCTGTTTGGAATTGTCTATTTAAATATTATAGAATTTAATACGAAGTAATAAAATTTTAAAAACATTTCACAGAGTAAATTCCAGATCATGATATTCATTATTTCTACTTTTAAGTTTCATTTTTCCTTTATATTGCATTTTCATCTGCCTGTTTTCGGTTAACTGAAAATACCAGTCAGTAATTAATTTAGAATATGTATGTGGCGAAATAATATTAAACTCATTAATCAGCTCCATATAAGTTTTTTCTCCATGATCTCTAACTTCATTAGTCTTTTTGATCTCTTTCTAGAAACTTGCATTGTTGAGCTTGATGACTAGCATCTCCATTTATATAGCAACATTTTTATAAGGTTCTTTTATAATTTGTAATATCCATATCCTATTTTCAATCCAAACCATATTAATTCCTGTTTATTGTTCTTTTTGGTTTAACAAACAATTCTTATAATGTTCTAACCTTATTCTATTTTTAACAACACATTTCTTTACACCTTTAGATTTTTATCTATTTTTTCACCGACTTTATAAGCATATTTTTGCTTTCAAACCACAAAATTCTTCCATTATTTCTCCATTGCGTTCATCTTTCATTTTTCCTAAAACTTTATTGTACATTATAGATATAACTGTCCATATCTCGATAACACAACTTAATGTTTACTCGATATTTCGGATTCATTATGCTATAGGGAAAAACAATACATCAGTTCTTTTGATAAATCAAGTATACTCACCCCAACAAAGATGGTTTTATTGAATGTGGTTTTTGTCTTATTAATATGACTAGCAGCAAGACTTTCATTTAATATAGTTCTGCTGTTAATGATTGGCTCTGCTATTAATTTATCAAATTTTTCTCCATGTGACACCAATTTTATAATCACTGCGTTTCTAATATTTTCCATTGTCTTGGCAAAGTCTGAATTAGTCATTCTCTTGTAGAAATATGTTCCAAAATCATTTTTGGCTTTAGTTCTCATTTCTCTATTTAAATCTATATACTTGTTCAACATATCCAATTGTTTAAATTTTAAAACTCTATGTATTTTCGTTAATTTCATTCCTAGTGGCAGATAGTGTTTAAGATGTCTATAATAAACTACATATTTATTTATATAACTGAGAGAAGTAAACAACTAGCTTTCCTTAGTTCCAGTGAGTGGTGAAGCAGTCTTAGGACTGTATCCAGGCACAATTTTCTTTTCAGGTGGTAATGGTAAATCCTTATGTAAGTCATGTAATTCTTTTGGATATACTAAGTCTACTTTATAATATATCCAATTAAGTAGTATCAGATATTTCACTCATTTTCGTACAGTCAAAATTATTTGGTTCTCCCCATTCAAATCCATTATATAGTAAAAATTGACTTATTGCATAGCCATATATATTATTTGCCTCTAAATGAGGTAGATAATTCATCTTTATACTATGAAAATCCCTTATTTTTTTAAGGAATGCTTTGTTGTATGTTATAATTGCCTAGGTTTCCTCGGCCAGAGTCAGTCGACATAAAAGTTTTCTGGGTTTGGTACCGTGTCATAATGTGAAAACTACTGCTGCTATTGAAAAAGCCAACGTTTCGGCCACTATTTCAGCGGCCTTCTTCTGGGTCTAATGTGTGGTTCTAGCTAAGCAGTGTCCTTTATATTTTGTTCTTAGTATTCACTGCGAATGCCATTATGTCATAATTTTAAAAAGGTAGTTACTTTATTGGTCACTTAAGGAAGAAGGAGAGGGAACTCTATTTTAATAGATTATTGCGGTGTAAGGAGAAGGTGACCTCTGTTGTCCATTGGCTCTTGTGCTATGTACCATGACTGGTGGCCACCGTCGAATGAGAAGTTTGCTGCTGTTTACCATCTGCTGGACGTCGGCTCGTGCCTTGTGTTGACCAATCGGTCTGCTGGTCTCTGATTGCTGGCAGCCAAGATGGGGCAAGCCCAAGTCCATCCTCCCTATTCATGTAGTTAAAGTGTTTAAGTATTTCGATGACCTCTCTGATTTTGCGTTTCATCATAATTGGCTGCTTGGCCAACACACAGGTTTCCCTGAATTTTATTTCTTTTCCGCACTCATGGTGATGTTCTGCCACTGCGGATATGTTGTGTTGCCCTAGACGAATATAACGTTCGTGCTCCCTAATGCGCGTTACTATTGGCCTAGCAGTCTCGCCGGTTGCCCAAACTCTTACGGGAATCGGCAAAACGTGCGCGAGTAATGAATGAATGGGCAAGTGTCTATAAGGTACATTGCTTATGTAGAATTGTGGACAGCTGGGAATGTGACTTTCACGGGAAGCGTCCAAGGGATAAGTCCCTGCAGTCGCGCTATTCATCTGTGTCCTCGGTGGCTCAGATGGATAGAGCGTCTGCCATGCAAGTAGGAGATCCTGGGTTCGAGTCCCGGTCGGGACACACATTTTCAGCTGTCCACATCGAGATAAATCAACAACACCTGTCGGTAGCTGAGAGTTTCAGTTGGTGATCATTTATTCCAGGGAAAAGCTGCACGGTCATCAATAGTATTCTGTTCTTTCGAGAACGGTTACTGTCTTCATATAAATAATGTATTGGTCCGCCTGTGGCCCTTCTGCAACCAGTTATTCAACCTTCCCATTCACTGATGCGTTTGCTGGATTTCCTCCTGAGGGATATCGCTTTAAATTATTCAAATAACGTGGTAGATCGTCAAAATCCCAAGGTGGTGGGAGAGCCATGTTCTTTGTTGGGGAAAGATCCAGCAACCTCGACGGCCAAAATAAGGTTTATCAAGCATTAAGTGAAGCAATACAAGCTCTCGTCATGTGGGGGCGGGCATTATCTTACTGAAATATAAGCCCAGTATAGCTTGCCAGAAGGGCAACAGAACAGGGCGTAGATTAGCGTCGACGTACCTCTTTACTATAAGCGTGTCGCGAATGGCAACAAAACGCGTCCTACTATGAAAGGAGTGGCACCTAAGACCACCATTCCATATTGTCGGACCATATCATAGGCGACAATCAGGTTGGCATCCTAGCCCTATCCAGGGAGTCTCCACACAAGTCGTCGCTAGTTAACCGGTTCAGCACAGCTCATGCGATCCGTTCTTCAAGTTGACATACTATCCTATAAAATGCTTCAAAAGAGGAAATCCATCACTGAAGACAATTCTGCTCCAGACACTAAGATTCCAGGCCTAAGACGTCGCCCTCCATATGACCCGACAACCAGGAGTGATGGTCTAGGATGTCATTTGTTTTCATAGCAGGACCTCTTCGGCTGCCACGCATGGAACTATTACGTCGACGACTTTCTACGTCCCGTTTTATCGCTTTTCATGGCAAGTTATCCAGTGGCTACAGGTTGACAAGATAATGCCCACTTGCACAAAGGGTATCTACTTCTTGTCTTAGGGCTTGCCAGACCCTTCCTTGCGCAGCAAGATCGTCGGATCTCTCCTCAAATAAGAACGTCTGGGGCATTAGGTTGAAGGCCCTCCAACCATGTCACGATTTTGACGATTTAAAGCGTTAGTTGAACAGAATTTTGCCCTATGTCCCTCAGAAGGACTTGTGAAATAGCAATCATTTGTTTTTTTATACATGTACATCACATCTTCCGATTTCACTCCCTTTCGAATAATTCCTTCGTGGTACCTGGTGAGTCCATTTTCTTGTCTTAGAGTGTATTATAAAACTGTATAAATGTATATATGCGCGTACACATCTTCTTGGAAACCACTGTATCAGTTTCATTCAAACTTCTTACTAGTATCCATTTAAGTCTATAAAGAACCACTGTGTGCTTAAGAACCTCCTGCCTCTCAAAGCTGTGGGATTGGGTTGGGGGTGTAAAAGAAGCATAATTCACAACTTATGAATAGCCAGATTATATTCATCCAGTATTTGAGAAGGAGGGGGGGGGGGGCACTCAGTGACTTTAAACAAACATTGTACATACTTTTAAACTTTTCGAGACGTTTTCTCGCTCATTCGTCCACCAAAAACTGATGAAAGGAAAAAGTTTATCGCGTGCTACCTTTCTGTTATTTATGCAGTAAAACTACTTCGCCTGGCATTAGCTTTTAATTTACTGTTTCTTGACCAACAACTCTATTGGCAACGCATTTTGCAGACAGTATTAACATGTACCACTAAATATAACTGCAAAATATGTACAACACATAGTTCAGGAGATATGAAGTCATAAACACCGAGAAGAGTAAAAAATTGCCGCATCATGCTGACAAGTTGATTTGTTACTGCTTTAGTATTGACTTGAATTGGCAACACGTTACATGGAAAATTATGTCGTTGTCCGACACACTGTTCTGAAGATGTCACGCCATAAACATTGAGCTGCATTCAAATGAAACTGCAGGATAAAAGTTCTCTAGCGATGTGAATGAAATATACGCTTATATATGTAATGAAA